>NW_026706814.1:0-10000000 GCF_024137745.1 Phymastichus coffea
GCCATTTATAATAAAATACAAATATATTTTATTGATAACTGTACGGAACTCATAAAACTAATACATATTTCGATTTTAATAACTTTATTATTATACATTTATATATTTTTAAATAACTATTGGAATAGCATACATAATCAAAAGATACATTTTTCTTCATTATTTTGTGTACTAAACTTTGGCACTTCCTTATTTATATCAGTCATTATATAATCTTTAGCGCTTCCTTATTTATATCAGTCATTATATATAGCTATCCTCCTGTTAGTAGTATGTATTTTAAAAATAAATATTAAGCTACAATAGACTTAGTATAAAATTTTTTTATAGAATCAAAATCAAAAGCAAATTTGAAATATAGTCTTTACGAAAAAAGAATTATCGAAGGGAAGTAAGTTAACATTTTTTCTTAATGGTCCACTTACATTTTAAATAAATATTAAATAGAACGTAACTTTTTTTCTTATTTTTTTTTGCTAAACATTAATTGAAAATAAATAAACTACTCATTCTTTTTGCGCTCAACTTCCATTGATAAGTTTGACAAATTTTGAATTTCTACAAGACGTTGTTTCTTATTTAATAGTAGGGTAGAATTATTAGTAGCCGTTGAATCACACCTCTTCAAAGGTTTATTTGCGTGCGCAACTATAGCTTCATCCAGTTTGTCTTCTTTCTCTAGTATTTCTATACAAGACATGTTGCGACACTGGAGACGTGTATTTCCTAAATAAAATATGTCAAAATAAAAAAAAAACTCAATTTCTAAAGTGGATATGTAGAATCGGCCCATTATCGCTCCCGCGACCCTTGATGTAATACTATTAATCTAATATGGAAATTTACCATTGTGGTATACGTTCGCTGTAACCATGACAGGCATTCCTTTTGCTAATTTATTTGAATCTTCTAGTTTAAAAGAATTGACTGTGAGAGGAACTTTATGGATTCCATCAGTAATAGTGCCAGTGCCAAATTTTAAAATCCCTTCTTTGTTATAAGCAGGCGTGATCACTGTTTTCATAAAGGCTTTGACTTCTGCAAGATAAAATTAAAGTTTCAATTAGAACAATTGAAAGAACAAAAATTTATACAAAGAAACTTCATCAACTCACTAATTTCGCCTCTATTCTTAATCAAATCAGAAAATGGAATAACAGGAATAGTTGCAACTGGTTTTGTAATTTTTTCAACAACATGAAAACCACACGTTGATATTTTGGAACCTTTCTGAATTATTATTTCATAGTTAACCAAATTAAACTCCTTATGAATTCTTTTAGTGCGTACAACGTGGCCTTCGCAAGCATCCAAATGTAATATCTAGAAAAAGAAATCAATATCAATACATTAAATAGTACATACATATACAGACACAGACAAACACAAGCGCACTGACACACACACATATATATATATATTTATACGCACTTGTCCAGTAATGAAAAATCCTTGAAATTTATCAATGACCTCGAGGCCCCAGATTAATAAAAATAATCTCTTGGAGCCATTAGTAATTACTGCCCGAAATAAGTCCTTGTCATTTTTTTCTCCAACTTTAGACACGCCAAAAATTTCTGCCAGGTACCCTATAAACTCTCTAAACAATAATAAAATATAAGCGTTAAAAAACATTATTTCATTATGAAAAAAAAATGCATTTATATAGAGAGCTTGTTATTCTTTCTGAATTATTGACCAAGACGATACTAAACTTTTCTCTATAAATGCTATAAAATTAATGTGAGAGTACATAATCTATAAAATAAACAAAAAAACATTAATACTTTATGTATGTATATGTTATACTGTCGTATGTTATGTATGTGTTATACTGTCGTACTGACACTTTAACTAAGCAAATACACTCCCACATTATCAGTATTTATTGAAAGAATAATTTGAAACTTGATAAAGATTTAACTTACACACTGTAGTCTTCTTCAGCCTCCAGCAAATATTTGATATCTTGGTCGGTGGTATACATTATATTAACTCCTAGCGAATTGACAGGCATTTTGAACCGGTGTTGAAATGTCTATGAAGAAAAATATAGTATATAGTATTAGTCTTTGCATTAAAATGTTATACGATTTGATATTCTACAGTTATTATTAATATATTATTATACAATTGTTATCATTAAATTGTTAGCAGTTGCTATCATTAAACTGTTAGTTGTTATTGTTACAGTTTAATAGTTGTTATTTAGTTGTCATTAAATCAATATCTTATAGGTAATTGTTTTGTCAGTCAAAAATCAGGGTTCACATAACCAATTGCACGGATCACCCTCGTGCACATGCTTCACTTACTTTCCTTATATAATTATCTTATTTTATAATTACATAGAGTTACTTTTTATCATTATAATAATGTAATTTATAAGTAATGATAATTTACTCACCAATTGTTGAAAGTAAATCCTTGAATTATCACGAGGCCACAATATCATGTAATGCGTTCAGACACGAACAGACACGAACTATGCAGTTTCTTATTAGTATAACATATTGATTTAGTTTTAGTTTAATAGATGGCGGGGGGTCTCATACAGAGACGCCGATAAGTAAGCCAAATAACACATGCGCAGCACATCCAATGTGTGGACAACAGTGGACAAAAATTTGACTGGAGAAGAAAATAAAATTAGGCCATTTCGCGAAATGACGATGAAATAAGATGTAAATCGGGAATGTTAAATTATATAATTAAATATTTTCTTAAGTACAATATAAAAACGAGTCTCTTAAATGATATTTCAAGAATATAAATCGTATAATTTATGTATAAATCATAAATTGAATCGGCCCATTATGAAGCTGTTGTGTAATAGTGTCGCGTAGTCCGCGCCTCCGGCATTCATGCCGCAGGTCGCTCCCGCGACCCTTGATACTGCAGGAAAATTACGGACCAAGCCTAGGCTATATTTTTCTAGAAACTGTCATTTGCTGACTATGCAATGTAACTTGACCAAATACTTAATTGTTATACCGATAAAAGATCTTAGGATGACCACTACAGCTGATATGTTAGTTAGATACTTAATATGTCAGTTTGACGCTTCGCAAGCAATACTGTCAGATCGCGGAACCAGTTTTCTTTCTGAGATTGTAGAGTCATTATTTAAAATTCACCATTTAAGGACCTCCGGATACAGATCCGAGACTAATGGCACTCTCGAGAGAAGCCATGCATCTTTAATTGATTTTTATTTACTAATAATTAAAATTTACTAACCATTTGTTTCAGCAACAAGACCCGAAAATGTACCAGGTAACTAGTCGTTGAAGACTCTAGATGCGTAAAACTCTTATACCCAGATTATAGCAAATTGAGTGATCTTTTGACTCGGTTGAAAATGATCGGACCATTACGAGAATTCCACTCATTAGAAAACATCACCGATAGCAACAAAAACTTGGTATTATGCACGTACGAACAGGCTGAGCATGCAAAAGAAGGCGAATAGATTAAATTCTCAAAGATTGATGTCATTCTATAGGGACAAATAATAGTAAAAACCAAAATTTTTAAAAAAGTGGCACCGAGTTCTATGGAGAAAACCCGTCTCTTCTGTAAATTGCTTTGGAATATCGAAGAAAACCGTAGAGAGAGTGCTTTCTTTGAACATTTTGGAGAATTTGGACGACTGTTTTATCATAAAGTAGTACGGAACTATAAGGGCTCTTTGTCTATTGGATATGTACAATATTATGATGCCGCTGATACAGTGTAAGCTATCGAAAATTGTGACACATTATACGGAGCTCAATATACACAAGTACGTAAGAGACGCTAGGACCAAGAAAACGATATCAAATATCCTTGGATATGTGACGAATGAGTTGACTTATCAATATACAAAGATCATGATGAAAAATACGTTTCCTCGAGGTCTGAAAAGTAGGCTTCCGTGACAGCGATTACCTCCTCATTCGACTCAAATTTCTGCCCGGCGAGTGACTTTTTCAAGTTTGGAAACAAAAAGAAGTCGCACGGGGCTAAATATAGAGAATACGGTGGATGGGGCAGCAGTTCGTAGCCTAATTCGACAAATTTGGCCATGGCGATGGCGGAGGTGTGAGCCGGTGCGTTGTCATGGTGGAAGAGCACTTTTTTCTTCGCCAAATGGGGCCGTTTTTTTTGCAATTCGACGTCGAATCGGCCCAATAATTCGGCATAGTACAGCCCTGTGACCGTTTTGCCCCTCTCTAGGTAGTCGATGTAGATCACACCTTGTGAATCCCAGAAAACGGTGGCCATCACCTTTCCGGCCGATGGGGCAGTCTTCGCCTTCTTCGGAGCACTTTCGCCGGGTAAAATCCACTGTTTCGACTGTTACTTGGTCTCTGGTGTATACCACTGGATCCATGTTTCGTCGACTATCACGAAACGACGCAGAAACTCCGGATTGCGCTTAAACAGCGTCAGACATTGTTCTGAAGTTTTCTCACGGTTGCGCTTGTTATCCGGAGTGAGCAAACGCGGCACCCATCGCACCCACAGCTTTCTCATGCCCAAAATTTCATGCAGGACATGACCAACACGGTCTTTTGAGATGTCTACGATATTAGCTATCTCGCACACCTTCAATCGTCGATCTGCCAATACGAGATCGTGAATTTTTGTCACGTTATCCTCCGTGGTAGCCGTTTTCGGAGCACCTGGACGTGGCTCTTCAAAAATCGACGTGCGACTACGTTGAAACTCGTTAAACCAATTTTTGACGGTCGCCATCGAAGGCGAAGAGTCGCAGTACACAACATCCAAGCGCTTTTTGATTTCGCTGCGCGATTTCCCTTCCAAAAACAAGAATCGAATCACCGACCGATACTGCTCTTTTTCCATTTTTCAAAAATCAACGGACACACTTGCTTTCACACGCTCTCAAAAATAAACTACAACTCCGATCCGGCTAAAATCTTGACAGTAACCATCGAGAAGGTTGTACTACATGATAGAATAATTCTTTTGCGAGAGTGGCGCCATCGGGCGGTGAGGCTAAGTACTTATCGGACCACGGCGTATTCCACTTACTTCTTCCATCCTAGGATGGAAGAAGTAAGTGGAATACGCCTCAGAGCAGAAGAAGCCGCGGTAATTCGCCTAATCAGGACTGCTGGGAGCGTGAACTCATCAGAAATGGTACCGCTACAAACTAGTTATACTAACCAAGAGGAGGTAATGATCCACTACTTTTCAGAAGTCGATTACCTTGGAATAATAATTATGAAGTTCCTCCCTTATGCCATTGGTAACTGGTCCGTGGACAACGGCGACGAAGTAAATATCGATGAAAACAATATCAACGAGGAAGTAGTTACAACGGACTCAATACCTCGTATAAGCGACTCGGTCCAAGACAATGCACCCTGCCACAAGTCGATGAAAACAATGGCAAAATTGAACGAATTGGGTTTTGATCTGCTTCTCCACCCCCCATACTCGCCAGATTTAGCCCCCAGTGACTACTGGCTCTTTGCTGATCTTAAAAAAATGCTGCAGGGAAAAAGATTTGGCTCAAATGAGGAGGTCATCGCTGAAACTGAAGCTTATTTTGAAGCGAAAGATAAATTTTTTTATAAACATGGTATTGAAAAATTGGAAAACCGTTGGAACCATTGTATCACCCTAAAAGGTGATTATGTTGATGAATAAAAAAAAATTTTGCAAAAAAAATGTTTTCATTGTTAGTCTCGGGACTTATTGATCCATGTGTTATATATATATATATTGTAACGTTGTATCTTGCTCAATGCCACGCACAATGCGGCGACTGCGATTTCTTAGAGCACCAGGTATTAATAAATAAAGAAAAATTAATTATGAAACTTCAAGAGCGTCGAGAAGCAATGTCTCTCTGTTCTTCCTCGACGCTCTGCATTTACTTGCTTTCCCACGGTAGGCAGCGGATTCCTGTTTGTAAAATAGCGGCTGGAAAAGTAGGGGAGAGACAAAGGAAACACGCGTATAGAATACATAGATCATTGCGCGAAAAAAACAATAGGAAAGAATTTATTATCAAAATCAAATTGACAAAACTTTAGCGTCAAAACGAATTTAAACGCACTAAGAAATTTGACGAGTACGTAGTACAATTACAAACGAAAGAAAAAATACAAAAGAAAATGATAATAAATCGCACATGTAATTCGTGAGCTCCTTACAACACTCGCTTGCGGCTGGCCAACAAAACGTAAAATTAATAATAAAAAAAGGTTTTTCGCTAATCACAATTATCCGCAACTGCGCGGTATGACAATTGAAGAATTCATGGCAAATGCGGCCGGACAAATCCTAAATTAATCAACAAATTGAAGGTAAAGCTATGGGACGAACTCGCAACCAAGAGCGCTATAATCAATAAACCTAAAGTGCATGAGTGATGAACAACAGATATAATCGCTTACTACAAACACTTGTCATCTCTTACTTGGGCATGCGTGCGACAAGTGGCTGGACTGCTCAATAATCAGCTTCAACTTAATCAATTGGCAGTAGGCAATAAGGCAGCACCTCATCAATAATTAGCTGGACAAGCATAATATTGGAACGGAGATTCAGCGCTAATCGCGATTTAGATTCGTTTTACGGGTACGGAAGGACATTCGTTCGCGGTCATAACTAGAAACTCTCTCCTCAATTCGTTGCTCATTTTATTTTTTGCTCGTCTTGCCCCTCTTCTCTCTCATTTGCATTAGTTTAAGTAGCCGATGACAGGCAGGTATGAGTGTGGGTGTTTGTCGGATTGGTGTGAGGCTAGCAGTAACCTTTGATCGATGTTGTGGTCAAGAGGCTGGTAGTAAGTGTGTAACGGTCCTATCTATTAGCTAGTTCATTATGTTACTGAATTACCGCAACCCGTCAAACGCATCTATCTGTTTACTCAAATCAGCACATTAAACGGCGCCACCTCACCGATTATTTGATTGTATTAGTACAAGAGTCTAATTTCATAACCAAAATAAGGAGCGTGACGTCACAAAGTAATAGATATAGATATAATGATTCTTGTTATTTAAGAAGAATATGTTAATTAGAGATCATTTTGATATAACAAAGTATTTCTTATATAGATTTTAGTACGTAGATTTAGAATATAGTCATACGAATTGCGTTTGATTATTAAATAATAATAAATTTTAATATGCAAAGTTAATTTATTTATTACACTAAAAACATGAATTATTAGAAAAATGTAAATAGTCCAAATGCAAAATGAATAAGAAATGAATATGAGTAAGAATTGGTTTCATTAATAACAGCTTAATAATAACTGTTATTAATAAATAAACAATTAATAATTTATTTAAACAATAATTTGTATATAGCACGAAAGCGTTAATTTTATACTTAATAATGACAGTTTTATAATTTATGAATCTTAGATAATTAATCTAATAATTGCGTTATAAGTTTATAGAAAAAACCGTTACAAATATGAAAATTGGCTATAATTCAAATGTTATTAACAAATTTGAATATTCCTTTTTGGAAATTGCTTCTAAAATTAATAAACTTCAAGGTTATGTAAAAATTTAATAATTTTCTATTGTAAATATTGTAATATTACATTAATTAACTTTATTAGTTAATATCTTTTGACGACACCATTTTCCGATAATTGTAAATTACATTAAATCAACAAATAACGAATTCTATAAAGTTCACATGTGTTGAAAGCTCATTATTAATGTTTATTTACTTGTAAATTAAGAAAACTCATTTCTCAAAATTCGCGACTATTTCTCGAATATTCGAAAACTTCTCGAAGAAAACGCTCCTGCGAAAATAGGCGGAAAAATTTGTGTATAAATACCCCCACTATTGCACAGGCTGGCATTCACTTCTAGCCTTGCAAAGTGAGCACATGAGTCTGAATAAACTTGGCTTCTCTCATTGTGATTAACTGAACAAGACTTTTCCTCTCTTATAATTCGAGCTCAACTTATAGAACATCTCGCGCTATAAGAAACTTGGGCCAAATTATATCCAATCCCAAGAAGACTTTAGCTTTGCTTATGGGACAATTCGCACCATAAGAAACTAGGGCATAGTCTGACTTTCCTTAAAACCTCAGTCATATTCGCATATATTTGATTTTTCAATTTATTATTATCACCTTATATTTTATTTTTCAATTTATTTGACAAGTAGAGTAGATTTATTAGAAACGAATTTTTACTCATTAGCGTAACTAGATACGAGAGTTTGAATTACTTATAAGTGATACGAACATCACAAGTGTCGATTTGTTTGTGTTGATTGCTTCCATGTTTCGAGGTTGCTGAAAAACAAACAGAATTAGCATAGTGGAATACAAAGTTTTACAAGTAACGGCACGCAACTTTGAGCAGAGCTCCACACTGAGAGATCAATCAACGATAGTGAACGGCCAATTTTTGCGCGTTCAAACCAACCGTTATAATATATATACGTACCGGTATTAGGAATGTTATATCTAATTCTGCAGACGTCAAAAAAAATTAATAGAGGTATATTCTGAAAGCTTCGAATAAAATTAATGTTCCTGAAAAAAATAGCACTTAAACAAAAAAAGCATGAATTTTCCGCTCTCTTTTTTTCAAATTCAGTTTTCAAAATCTTTCCCGTTGGTGATCGATCGGAAACCTTTCCAGCCGATGGAACAAATATCTGAACTTCAAAAATCTATAGTTCAAATATCTTTTTTTTGAAGTAGTATTTTCAAAATGGCTTCCGAACAGCAAATTTTTTTCAAATAATTCATGAATTTTTCACTAGAAAAATATGAATTTCTGAAAAAAGCGCCAGAAGAATAAAAGGTGTTAAAATTAATCAAAAAATACTACTGAGTTTTTGGAACGAATTAAGAGCAATTTTTTTTTACAATTAACAAATTTCTGCAAAATCAAAAAAAATGCAAAAGCAAAATCAAAATAAAAAAAAAATCAAAAAATTGCTCGGAAATGCTTTTAAAAAATTCTCATATTCTTTGGCTCATTCTAAGAACATTTTATTTTTATTGTATGGGTAAAGGAACATGCAATAAAATAAAATATCCAGGTTACAATCAAAAGAGTGTATTGTAAGAGATGAGTAATTACAGATGGGTAGCACCGCGATAATCTTTTGAGTCTTCCTTCACACGCACACTCCGAACTCTGTCTAGTTTCCTCGCTCCGAACAGACCTCTTGCCGGGCGCATGCTCGTAGAGCCGCTGGCTCGTACCTAAAATGTAGTCTCGGATAGAGTAGGGGAAAGCTGTACATGCTTCTCGAACACCCCGATGTGTATGTCTAGCATATATGCCTACCACTATGCACTTACAACTCGGCCATCCTAACCTAAAGTCGTCTCGGCCGTCAAGACATTCAGAGATTACAATGGTTTTATATTTCGCAAATAGTTGAAATTATTACAAAATCATTAAAGTTAAAGTTATTTAATTTTAATTTTTTTTTTATGCAAGTTTAATTATTTATCGAAACATAAGGTGACATATTTTCTGCCGCGTGAATTCCATTGTAGGGTATTTGTGTTACTTGAAAACCTTCAATGTCAGTTACAACATATCTATCATTCCCTAATACTTTCTAAACGACATAAGGTCCTTTCTTTTTTGGAATCAATTTTTTGTTTACTCCACTAGTAGTATCAATATTTTTTATCATAATATAGTCACCAACATCATAAACTTTTGCATCTTTTCTCTTTGCATTAAAATTTTTTTTATTTTTGATGTGACTGTTAGCAATACTTTCACTAGCATTTTTTCTGAATATTTCGAAATTTCTCTCATTTTCCAAGTTGTCATTTATTTCTCCTAGCTGGTTTATGCCAAATAGCAATTTACTAGGTGTATTTTTTCTCGATCGACACATTGTATTGTTCAGTGCAAATTCTACTGTTTCAAGACTTTGATCCCATTTTTTTAAATCGTTTGATAATTTTGCTATCATAGGTGTAATTTCTCTATTTAAACGTTCTACTTGCCCATTCGCTCTAGGCATCCCTACTGCAACGAGTACATGTTCAATGTTATTTTCTTTTAAAAATTTTTCGAATTCATTTCATGTAAAAGATGTGCCTCTATCCGAAATTAAACGCCTAGGTTTACTATACATTCTAAAGTATTGATTGAGATGTTTGATAGTTTCATCAGTCTTCGTCGATTTGCAAGGAAATAGTTTTACAAATCAGGTAAATCCATCAATTATAACTAACAAATGTTTAAAACCTTTACTAGTTTTTTCTAAAGGTCCTAGGTGATCAATGTGGATTGTATGAAATGGTAAATCATTTTTAGGAATACTGTGCAAATAATCTTCTCGTTTACCTGAGAGAGGTGTGAATTCAATACATTTTTAACAGTTTTTTATGTGATTTTTTACTTTTTCACGCATGTTTGGAAACCAGTAAACAGTTGAAATGTTTGTGATTACTTTATCTATACCTATATGACCTAAATCATCATGACATGTTCTAATTACATTTGATTCCATTGAACGAGGTACATAAAAAAATAGCTTTTTGAATCTATCTTTTCGATAAACTAAACCATCACGTAATTCAAACAATGGCATATCTTTCTTTTCTAATTCAGAACGTAGCTTTACAATCTCATCATCCCTATCTTGGCAATTCGATAATCTGCTCAAAAGTATTACCTTCAACTACTAGTACACTGTAGCATCGGCTTAAAGCATCAACATGACTCATTCTATTACCTGGGCGATGTGTTATATCAAAGTCGTAACTCTGTAAGAACATGACCCAACGTGAAATGCGAGGATTAATATTTTTCTTTAACAGAGTTAATCTAAAACTATCGCAATCAGTCACAACCTTGAATTTTACACCAGTCAAGTACATATCAAAACGTTTTATCGCATTTACCACTGCCAAACATTCCAATTCAAAACTATGATATTTTGCCTCAGTCAGTGTTGTTCTTTGACTATAATATGCAATAGGCTTTAAATTGCCATCGTTTTGCTTTTGTAAGAGAATTGCGCCATACCCAGACGCACTCGCATCGCAATGCAATTCAGTTTCAGCATGCGGCAAATAAATCGCTAAAATCGGACAATCTGACAGATGTTTTTTTAACGTCTCAAAAGCATGCACTTGACTTTCGCCAAAATGAAATGGTACTTCTTTCTTTACAAGATGACACAAAGGTTTTGCAATGAGCGCAAATTGATAAATAAATTTTCTAAAGTAGCTTGCTAGGCAAACAAATCGTAGTACCTCTTTCGCATTGCGAGGTATCGGATAATTTTTTACAGATTCAATGTTTTCATTCGTCGGCCTAATGCCATCCTCATTGATATGATAACCTAAGTAATCCATATCAGTCTGTAAAAATTTGCATTTGTTTAAACGTAATTCAAGATGGTTTTCTGCTGCAAGTCTTAGAACTGATTGAAGAATATTTAAATTTTCTTCAATTGTTTCTGTGGCAATCACCAAATCATCAATGAAAGGTATCAACTTCTTGTCATCAATCAACTGTCCGTATATAAAATAAATGAAGCGAATAAAAATTTTGGTTCCATTTACCAGACCAAAAGAACAAGTCTCATATTCAAATAACCCAAAAGGTGTAATAAAAATAGTAAATTTTTTACAATCCTCAGCAATCTTTACATGGTGAAATGAATCCTTTAAGTCTAGTACAGTAAAAATTTTCTTTTCTCTCAATTGATCAATATTATTCTCTATGAATGGAGTCGGAAAATTATCTCTCACTGTAATTTTATTCAATTCCCTATAATCAATACAAAGTCTTATTTCACCATTCTTTTTGCGCACTAGTACAATTGGACTTGCGTATGGTGATATGCTTTTACGAATAATTTTTCTTGTAAGCAGATCGTCTAAAATAACACCCAATTTCTCTTTGTCACTAAAAGCTAATCTTCTCACTCGATAATTTATTGGTTGATCTTTTGTTAAAGCAATTTTCATTTCAAAGTTATGTTCAATTTTTAATTTTGATTTTAATGTTACATACATATCATTGAATATTTGTTCAACTCTTGATTTTGTTTCAACATGGATTTGTGTTTAATTCTGATTTTATATTCGTTGGTTTACTCAAATAATCAATATTTAATATTTCATCAATAGCTTTTTGCATTAAAAGTACAGATTGCTCAACCTTTTTTTTATATATATTCTATCTGTTAATGTTATTTTTATCGTTGGATTAGTTGAGAAATCTCTGCCAAGTAATGCTACGTGACTCATTGTCTCCTCTGGTACAATGTAAAATTTGATTATAATAGGAATACCTTTTATCTCAAAACAGTTTTCAAAAATTCCAACAATTTTTAATTGTGAACCGTTAATCCCATAAAAAGAATTTATTGATATAAGGTTTCCATAAATTTTTAGGTACAAAAGTAGATTTAATTATGCTAATAGGCGAACCCGAATCTCAAATAGCATTAAGCGACATTTTTCGAAATCGCTTGTTCTCATCGCTAAGCACGCAACTAAATACCATATATGGAGCGCTAACCGCTGTTGTCGTCTGCATCGGCTGCTCGCTTAACTGGCTGCTTGGGCTGCTGTTGCTGGAAGAAACGAATGTTACCGACTGCGTGGCGCTTGTTGCAACTTGCGCTGATGCCGCTTTTGACCTCGGCTGCTTTAATGTGTTGGATGTCTTCTTCTTTCTAGCAAGCGGACAATCCTTGATTTTATGGTCAGTGCTATTGCACTCAAAACATGCCCCATAGGGTCGTTTTTCTTTTTCACATTCTGGTGATAGGTGCCCCTCTTCAAAACAATTATAACATTTAATAGGTTTTCCTTGTGTGTTGCTATCCTTTTTAGAAGTCATCTTTGTTTCCCTTTTTGTATCTTTTTTATTTAACGTTATCTTCTTAAATGCTTCGAAAACATCACTTTTTTCCTTGAAATACATTATGCGTCCTTGGTTTTTTATGTTGTCATCTGGTATTCCCTCAATTATATAATCCACAATTTCCTCTTCGGCGATAGGTACACGATTAGCTAAAATAATTTTATCGTGGTAGTAGTCTGCAAATGATTCTTTCGATTGCCACGAACGAGTTTCAAATTCCTTACGTAAATTCATCTTCTTGGGACGATCGTCAAACATTTTCTCCATTTCACTTAGTAGTGTTTCTATGCTA
Source organism: Phymastichus coffea (assembly GCF_024137745.1). Lineage (NCBI taxonomy): Eukaryota > Metazoa > Arthropoda > Insecta > Hymenoptera > Eulophidae > Phymastichus > Phymastichus coffea. Next base: position 13,153 of record NW_026706814.1, read on the forward strand.
ATTGTCAAATGTGTTGGTATCGAGTGAAACTATGTCATCGCTCGATTCTTCAAACTTGAGGTAATCAAAACACGCGTTGCGTTGTCGTCTAATTCGTATGTTCGTTTCAATAACAAAAGCTGTTCTTTCCAAAATGGAAGTCTTGTCCTTCAAATTTACTGAAGCAGGTCTTCGATTTGACAAATGCTCATCGTCGTTGTTGACATCGTGGAATATTTGCCATTCTGAGAGCCGTTAGTGCTGGCCACATTGATTCCACGAATGTCATGTTCGCGAAGAGTCACATCGCGTGTCTTCTCAACAGCTCTAATTCTCGCGCCATTTCCTCTTGATTTTCAATATTGTCCGTTTTATTTGCATCATTATCATTGTTCCTCCGATGTTGGTCCTCTTCCATTTGAATTCGCCGTTCTTCATTCAGCGTTGTCCAAATGTTTTCATCATGCTGCATCAATCGCTCGATTAGTTCAGCTTTCGATCCATTGCTGGGCAAATTGCGTCTTCTTAGCACCTCTTTCAGTTGTAGCACTGTGTAATCCGTTGGCTCAAGGTTAGCCATCTTGCACACAAACAAAATTTTTTTTTTAGGATTAGCACAAATCGTTTAAGATATTCACGTTAACGCATTACGTCACGCACAATAGTTTCCGTAAAATGCAACAATAATGATAATACCGAAATATGGTAACAATATTCACGTCGACACACTACGTCGCGCACAATAGCTTCCGTGAAATAACCGTTTCGGATTTTTAACACAAAGAAATTCGGTTCTAATGCACGAAATCTGCCTCGGTCGCGATTGCCTACCCCACACCTAGAATTGTAGGGGTAAGGGAGCATGCAATAAAATAAAATATCCAGGTTATAATCAAAAGAGTATATTGTAAGAGATGAGTAATTACAGATGGGTAGCACCGCGATAATCTTTTGAGTCTTTCTTCATACACACACTCCGAACTCTGTCTAGTTTCCTCGCTCCGAACAGACCTCTTGCCGGGCGCATGCTCGTAAAGCCGCTGGCTCGTACCCAAAGTGTAGTCTCGGATAGAGTAGGGGAAAGCTGTACATGCTTCTCGAACACCCCGATGTGTATGTCTAGCATATATGCCTACTACTATGCACTTACATTATTAATTTTCTTTTCAAAAACCTATCATTTTTCTGTGTTTTTATATTTATTTAATTTTTTTTAAATTATTTTTTGAGCTATCAAGTATGTGAATCACGTATTAGATTATTATCTTCATAGTCCTTGAGAACACAACTTCGGAAAACAGTATAGACAATAATATTTGTCGCAATTGATACCAAATCTGCTTGTTCTTTGACGATATCTTTCGTAGTTTTATAATGCTATTTTTCTTGATTCGTGTTTGTGAGACTTAAAATCACCCAATTTTGCTTTTGACAAATGCTGTCTATTTACTTCTTTACAAAAATATTTTGTGATCATGTGAGAACATTTGTTCTTGTTGTAAATGTTCCAAATTGTTATGGCATTTGTAACTCACGCTTTAATAATTCGTAAAAAAATTTTAAATAGCCATTTTTTTGAACTTATAGATCAAGAAGTTTTCTTATATCCAAAATCATGCAAATCCACTATACGCACAAAAAGCAAAAGTAAATCCTATTTCTTTTTTATCGTGAGAAATTCTTAAATATCTTTTCATTGGTTTACAGGAGTAACACTAACAGAACGGTCGGAAGAATCATACACAGATAGAACGAAAACCTCTTTTTCTCAAACACATGCTTTTCTTTTATTCTATCTTTACGAACAGATCTCGTTGTTGTAAGTGAAATTTATACAAGTGAATAACTAAATCTGGACTGGTAAAATAATTGTCAAAATAAATATGATAGTCAGATAGTTTTCGTTTTGAAAGGCCAAGTAGAAGTGCATTGATCATGTATTTTTATATAAATATATATTCGCAGCCAAGTGCAGCAAGACGTGATTTTGAACATACCGCTGAGTTCGTGAGTTATCTGCCCAACAATGTTGCGGCACTATGTATCGCATTGATAGCGTCTCGGAGGATTTTCCGGATTTCTACTTTTTTATAAGCCGGTTTCTTTTGTAAATTTTTACAGAACCTGTAACGAAAACTCTGAGAATTGGACATAGCTCGAGCTACCTATCAAATTTATCAATTTTACGGAGCTGCTCTTATACATTTTCGTTTAAAAGGTACAATCAGGCCACTGCTTGGTATCCTTCGAAAAAAATCGGTTCTTGCAAATGATTCTCGTACATGATTCCCGGATTCAATTTTCACTTGAAGATTTCCAAAATGGTACTTCGAATACGTAATTTTTCCGTTATATCCATAAATTTTTACTAAAACGCTGAAATTTTTTTGATTGTATAATAAGTCAGTTTTTACAAAATCAAAAAATTGCTCAAAAAATCTAAAAAAATTGTCATGTATTCTTTAGATAATTACGAGGATCGTTTGAAAAATCCATGCAAAGTCAAAGAGATGACGCTACTGTGGCGTATCAAGGTTATTTTCTATTAGTGAAATATCTTGCAAGAGCATACATTAAATTTCAGTCAGATCGGTCTAATACTTTGTAATTAAGATTCGTTTGAAAAGTGAGGCCTGCAATGGCTCGGTCAGTAGGGCGACGTGTGCTTTGTTTTCAAACACATTGCAAGCCTCCGTCGTTGATTAGCACTGATGGAGCATAAATAGAGCGATGTTAAACAAAGTGCGACGGGGGAGAGGGGGGGGGGGAAATAAATGACAGGTATTTCTCCGGTCTCGCACTGTCGCCAGCGGCGCGCAGTCAGCCGAGACAACGTATGCAGCTTTTATTTAATTTTGTTGGGCGCCAGCTACCGTGCTCTCGCGTTAGGAGAGCAGGTAGCGCTGCAGCGTTGGCTGGTTCGGCAAGGTCCTGCTGGTCGCTGTGAGCGTCGGGTGGTTTCTCCGCTGCCTCCCTCTTCGTCGCCGTCGGTGCTCTTGCGCGCGTGGCTATCAGCTGTGAAGGATGAAGTGGGAGCGCGAAGTCCTAGGCCACGAATTCGTTCGAGTCTGAAACGGAGAGACACATCGAGCGAAAGGGGGAAAAAGGGGGGCAACGGGTGGTTTACAAGGCCACCCACGGCTGCGGCTCGTTCGGCTAGCTAGGTGTAGTTCGGGGCATGGCGGCTCTTAATCCAGAAGCGGGTACATCGAGGGGGGGCGTCGCAGGGGCGCCCCGACTGACGGGCTAGTAGTCTAGGGGATAGCTCCTTCCGTGGACTGGTAGCGTGGTCCCCGCAACGACGGCTATCGGCTAGGTGACAATCAGGTTATTCGCGCACGCGCTTACCGATCTCACACCGATCGCGAAAGCTCCGGGGGATGAGGCGATCAGTGGGTGCAGTCAATAACGAATCAGATTTAAGGGTAACTCAACTTTATTATGCCAAAACTTCCCAGGTCAACCCCAGTGATCTATCCCTCGCGATGGTCAGCCTGGTCTAGGTTACTGGGAGACGCGAGTGGCGTACTACGACGCGAAGTCGGTTTAGGCAGACAATCGTCAACACAAGCGGTAAGTCGCGAATGCGTAGTTGTCGTATGCAAAATATTTATCTCGCGCACTGGCTCGGAATTTACTCGAATAAACACACACGGAATCGGTCGATCGCACGAAGGTTGGCTACTCGACCGGCAATGTTAACAATTTGGAACGATAATCCTACGGTGAAAACAAGTTGATAACGCGTACACAATACCATCGGTCGGACGAAGGTCAAGCGCGACTCACACAATGTTCGTCCGGTTGTAACAAAGGAACTCGTCAGCACGCGTAAGATTTGTCGCCCGCGCGAAGGTCATACGATACTTAACTACTTTACCCAACCGATCGTCGCACAAAGGGATTCCTCGTAACTGACGCGCGCACGGGGAATTTGTGTCCGCGTGACAACCAGAGACATTCCAAATCCAACTATTTATCCGGGAAATTATATAAGCGGAAATCGGCGGTCAACCTGCGTACGCGCGGAGGATGTAGGAATGTATGCACGCGTGGAGAGTTTGTCGATCAAGCAACGCTCAATGTAGCAGAGTAGGAACGGCGTCCGAGAGGTCTACTGCAAGGTGCGCGCTCGCGAAACCGTATCGGGCGCGCGAAGGTCATGCGGCACTCGCGAGGACGCGGACGTTCGGCAATCACGCGACTTGACGGAAAAGCCCGCCTCCAATCAATCAATCAAGGATTTACTTAGGTTAAGCGAGGATTTTACAGCACGTAGATGCGCACGCGAAAACTTGTCTTTCAACGACAGACAACATAGCGGTGCGACAACGGAAAATCATTCGGAAGGCCAACGGTGAAAACGTATAAGAGGATCGGTCTGACGCGCGAAGGTCTAACGGCACTCCCGAGGGTGCGGACGGACAACACGCGGTCTACTTAAGAGAAGGGTGTACTCACTCGGTCGTCTCCACAGAACAATTGCGATCTCGAGCGGCTGAGGCGATTGTTCGTGGTCGGCGGGCCTGTTGCTGCTGCTCTGTTACACTGCTTCTATATCTGTTTTTCTATTTCACTTATCTGCTTTTCTATCTGTTTTCTATTTCACTTATCTGCTTTTCTATCTGCTTCCCTATCTGTTTTCTATTTCACTTATCTGCTTTTCTATCTGCTTTCCTATCTGTTTTCTATTTCACTTATCTGCTTACGGGTACCGCGCGTCAGCGAGGCTCAACGGGTACTGGCGCCCCGTTTTTCGGCGACGCGCCGCTTCTCCTATCTTACTTCCCCTTAGTTATTGTTGATTGGCTGGCTTGTTGCTAAACCGGGTCTCAGCGCCGTCTATATTAATACTTTTTGCCCGCGAAATTTGTTTATTGGTCGGTTCTTAGCGCCTAATTTGCCTACTGGTCACAGAGATAGCGTCGGTTTCGTCTCATTAGCCTAGCCGCCCCTAAGCCGATAACGATTGGCTGGTCAGTTAGCGTCACTTGTCTATCCTTTTCTATCTATTGCCCGGAAGGTCTTGCCGATTCCCCTCGCTCGCGTCCGATCGGTCTCGTATCGGCGGTCTTGCTCGCTCTCACGCGTTCGGTTGCCCCTACCTTAGTCTAGCTAAGCCTGCCTCAGTTAACGGGGGCTTGCGAACAGCTGATCGCGGCTGGAAACTTTTTGATAGCTCCCCGGGGGAGTATCGGATCGGGTCGTGAGTGCGTGAGGGGTTGTACGCGGGCGTAAGGGTCGTGCGAATCGGTCAGGGAGACTTCTGGACGCCATAGTTCGCGAGATCCGGACGTGCGTGTGCGGGTGTATACGGCCGTGGCTGTTCTGCCGCAAGTGCCGGTAGTATATATTTTTGTGTGATGACGCATCATCACAAAAGCAATCGTTTGAATCAAAGCAATCGAGTGGTTGTAAAAAAAGTGGACGAGAATGAATTTCATGTATTCATCAAACATTACTTTATTTAAGGCGAAACACCTCAGGAGACTAAACAGAAGTTTGATAAATATTATAGTGATTGTGCACTTTCGATTACAATAATTCATAAGTGTTTTCAAAATTTCAAGCGTTATTTTGTCACTGGGGATAAAACATGGATACATCACTATACTACCGAGACCAAAGAACAGTCTAAACAATGGGAATCTGCACCAAAAAAGGCAAAGACCATTCCTTCGACCGTAAAGGTTATGGCGACTGTCTTTTGGGATTTGCAAGAAATAATCTTCATCGACTATCAGATAAGAATAAAACCATAATAGGTGAATGTTATTTATTATTACTAGATCGTTGGAAAACCGTGTTGCAAGAAAAATGTCCTTGATTGGCCCACAAAAAATTTTCTTCCATCACGACAACGCATTGGCTCAGACCTCAGCAGTTGTGGTTGCAAAACTGATAAAAATGGGGTTTCAACTCGCTTCACATTCCTCGTATTCTCTAGACTTGGCTTTGTCGGACTATTATTTGTTTCCTAATATGAAAAATGGCTGGCGGTGAAAGCATTCAAATGAGGAGGCAATTACAGCAACAAATTTGAAAAGGATCAACAAACTAGAGCAGCGTTGGATAAAATGTATAAGCCTAAAAAGAGACTATATTGAAAAATAAAAAAGGTTTATGAAAAAAAATCAGGTAGTTTTTATTTTTCATCGACTTTTCAAACGATCCTCGTATAAGAGTATTTTATTCTTAGCATTTTTTTATATCTATTATAACGAGCCGAGGCTTGTTATGTCTCTCTCTCCCCTTAAGTTAATCATAATCCGTTGATAACCCATGTATTCTTTTCCTTATGTATTTTTGCCTTGCCGTAGCTGTGGACGCGGCACGAGGTAAGTCAGGGAGCACCGAGTAGAGAGAGAGAGAGAGACCCGCGTGTACGCATGTAAGCGTGGACGCCCGAGTGTCGCGCACGTTGCCTAATTGGCTGAGACGCGCCGCTACCGAATAGCTAGCGCGAGAGAGGGGGACCACGTCCGCGTGCGAGTTAGAATCGGCTGCCCGCCTTCGGGAGAGGAAGCAAGTTCGGCGAGCGACGCAAGGAAGAAGTGCTTTGTGCTACACAGCTCGGGTTTTTCTTACCGAAAAAGACGAAGGGTGCAGCGTGCGTGCGTGCGTGCGTGGGTGTGTGTTTGCCGATCTCAGCCGGTCAGCCCGAGAGAGCTGCCTCGTGGCCGAACATCTGCGCGTGTCAAGTCTAAAGCCGAGGCCACTGCGAACTTGTCATGTAAGTGCTCGTTCGATCTTAAGACTCTCTCTCTCGCTTGCTTCTCGCTTGCCCCTCACTGCGAATGCTATTTGTATGCTTCCTTTGTTATCTTAGTCTTAATAAATATTCATTCTGCTAATCACTGCGTCTTTCCTCTCGGCACTTCCTCCCTCCCGTGTTGCGCGCACGCCGGCTTGCACCGTCCGCTGCTACCTGACCTACGACGCTCTCCGCGGGCCGAAGGCAAGAGTGCCTTCGAGGGGCATGTCTGAGCCGCTGGGCTGAATCCCGCGTGTTCCCCGTACGAGTTACCCGCAGGCCGAGTAGCCACTTAGCATCACCCTTAACGGGGTAGCGGAAACCCCGTTATATAATGGCGCCCAACCGATATTGGGTCTGTAGCAGCTAAATACGCAAGTCAAAATATATATTCAAGCGTAAACGCGCGCATCAGAAGGCAAAAACGAGTAAAGACTAGTACGCGAGCCGCCGTGTTTACATTCCAAGCGCGACGCGCGACGTAAACACAACAGCAGCTACAAAGCATCGTACACACTACGGAGCGACGTAAACAACGTCGCAACTTACGCAAGGCCGTACTGCGAATAAGGCAACAGCGGGAACTAAATCAAACGCCCGTATACAAATACTACGCGGCTCATTAGATAGAACACTTACAATTCGTGTTTAAAGTCACTCGATGTATCTGCCCAGCGTCGGTTGAGAAGTTGTATAAAACTTCCCTTTCCCTTGGTTATTTGATTTTTTTTTTACAAACCCCACGAGCGGACGAAATGGCAACCGACAGCTGGACAATCGAAAACTTAACAATTTTCAAAGACAACATCAACACTCGTTTAAAATCATGGATTCAAGGGCTGCCAAGCGATGTAATGGCAGACGCGTTAAACCGCTTAGAGCTGCGAAACGACGGTTCGATATACGAAAGAGGTAACAGATTGTACCGACGATTAAACGGCGACTACACCGGAAGCGACTTCATACAAACGCGCTTCGATAATCCAACACTAGCGGAAGAAAGGCGAAACGATTTAGCGCGCACCTTCTTCCAGTCAGAATTCCTACCGGATGATATAGTCGACGATATTCGTACGGCGCTAGAGGCAGAAATGACACTAGGCGCCAACGAAGAGAAAGAAGACGATACAGAGCAATCAGGCTTCGCGACAAGCTCGCCACAAGGAGCCGCAGGGTCGATCGACATATCGCTCACCTTAGAAGAGAATCCGCAAATAGCACCGATTATTCAAAATAAAGCTCACGCGCAGACGCCAGCCAACGAAAGCTGGAAACCTAACCATCTCTTAAACTCACCGAACTTCACACAGAGCGAGCCGATCGTGACCTCCAGCATGCAATCGGAGCCTCAGGTTACAGCAAGCGCAATGAGCTTAAAGCATAGCAGCGAGACGTATACTGCGCAACATTACGTCACGCCGACAGCCGAACCGATCGCTTTTTCAGCTACAAACCGAACAATACGCGTAATGTTCCCCGATCAAAGCGAACACTGGCTGAGTATGGCGGCAGCTGCAGAGCTAAAACGGGCGTGGCAAGCAGAGTTCCAGACACGTGCTTTAAAAGAAAATTTGAACGACCTCTGGGCTACGCAGCAAGCAGAAATGCAAGAATTAATGCTGCGTAATACAAAACAAGAAAGACGAATAGAGGAACTACTGCAAACCATCGCCACATTACGATCGGAAAAGAACAATGCAGAGCGAGTAAACAGCGATCTACAGGCGCAAATGAAAAGCGTAGTCACTAACGCTCAACAGCAAACGGCCGAAAATCAAGCACGTTGGAACGCGACACGATCGAGCAAAGGAGTTCATTTCCAAGACACGTTCGATTTGAACTACTACGAGCTGTCAAGCCAGTTCGATGGCTCGATACGACCGTCGCCCTCAACACTGAACCCACGAGCGCCGATATTTCACTCAACCACGAGACCGTCCACGCAAAATCAGTACGAGAGGCCGCAAACGGCAACTATAGCGGCAAGTACGCACTCACTGCCGTTTGGCCATTTTATCCCCGCAAGCTCGAGCTGGGGGAGGGGGATTGCGCCGAAGACGGCGGACGATTCGCTCGCGCTCCCGGTGTCGAGACAGGCAGCAAGCCACAGCACGGGGGGGCCCTCGCCTCACACTCTTAACACGATGGAGATGTCGCGCTTTATGAGCAAGCACCTCGGAAAGACGGTCCGGGAATGGAAGATAAAATTCTCGGGCGAAAAAGGAGATAGTATTGTGGAGTTCCTGGAGCAGGTAGAGGAGAATCGCCGGCTAGACCGAGTTGCGGAAGACGAACTGCTGGACTCGATGATGCCGCTATTCGAGAAGCCTGCGCTGTTCTGGTTTCGGGCTTTGAGGCCCGCATGGAGGACGTACCAAGAGTTCAAGGATGCGGCACTCAAGACATACAGCAAGACGAAAAGTAACAGAAGGAGCCTGATCGTGGAAGCTCAACTGCGTACTCAGGGGGAAGATGAGCCTGTGAGAGACTACGTCGTCTCTCTGCTCACCATTCTTGGCCGGTTCGAGGAGCCTTGGGAGGCGCAGGATCAAGTGAACCTGGTGATAGATAATATGCTTCCACGGCTGCAACGACGACTAAAGCGGTGCAAAGATTGCCTGACCGACTTTCAAGAGCTGCTGGAAAGAGCTCAAGAAGCAGAGGACGATGAGGTAGGCCAATGGAGGCCCCCGCCCCCGGCAGAACAAAGCATGTTGCCAGAAGCGGCTTATAAGCCCAGGTCGAGGGCGTCCAGGATAAAGCCAACCGGCATTGCCTCGGTCAGCGAACATGCTGCGGAGCTGAATTGGGAAGCGTGCCTCAGGGAGTTCTTGGAGCAAAAACTCAAGCCGACCAGCGGGGCAACGGCCCAGACGTCGTCGACCCAAAGCCAAGGTGCTGCAGCGAAGCCCCAGCAGGGTGCTCAGGCGGCGGCCGAGGCGGAAAAGGTGGAAACCGTGGAGGCAGAAGCGGTGGCCGTTCCGGAGGCAATCAAGCCCAGATCGTCACCCCAAAGTCCGACAAGAATAAGGACAAAGAAATTGGCCCCAGTGGCGACAAAGTTCTCTGCTGGAACTGCAGCTGGCCCGGCCATACCCGGTCTTCCTGCCCGGAGTGCTCAGTCAAACCAGCAGAGCCAACAAACGAGAGGGGGAGCGCATAGTAGGGGTCCCTACCGCTCCTCGGGAAGACCGGACCTTCGCTACGGACGGCGTTACAGGAGTAGCGCAGGCGCTTCTCAGCCCGGCGGACGACTCCAGGCTAGCCTTGAGTAATCCGACCGACGCGCAGTCGCCATGCGATGGAGGTACTGTAGCCAGCGCCGTCGTGGAGAAGTCACCCCGGTGGTGGCTGACGGTAGACGTCGGCGGCTATCCATTTAGGGGGCTGTACGACACCGGAGCTTCCCGCACTGTCCTCGGCCCAAACGCGTTACAGATCGCCTCGGCGCTTAACTGCCGAGTAAATCCGTACGTAGGCCCCGGGGCAAAAGCCGTCGATGGACACTACGTGCCAGTTTTGGGCAACGTAAGCCTACCTTTCACTTTAGGGGGGCTAACGCATTGGCTCGATGTTCTGATCCTGTCCGAAGTCGACACAGAGTGCACTTTAGGTGCCGACTTCACTCGCGCTTTTTCAGCGATGCTCGACCCGGAGGCGAACACGCTGAAGGTCAAGGGCTGTAACGAGCCAATCCCGGCCGCGCTTTCTTCAATGCGGGCTGAGGAACTCATCTCACTAGCCTCGCTCGGTATAAAGGAAATTACCCAAAGCCAGCGCAGAGAAATCGACGAACTAATGCACAGTTTGCTACCCGATCCACCCTGTGAACAGCTTGGCTGTACGAGCTGGATCGAGCACGATATCGACTTGAAATGCGCACGTCCTATCAAGCAACGGTACTACCCCGTATCAAAGAAGATTGAGGACGAGATGCACGAGCAGGTGCAGAAGATGCTGCGCATGGGAATCATCTGGAAGTCGAAAAGTGAGTGGTCGAGCCCTATCGTCATGACCCCGAAACAAGACGGCACTTACCGTTTCTGCATAGATTACAGGAAGGTGAACGCGCAGACGAGAGTCCCCGCCTATCCACTGCCCTATATGGACGTGATACTGCGGAAGATCCAACACGCCAAGTTCATAAGCGCGTTAGATTGCTCCGGAGCTTTTTGGCAGATCCCTCTCACAGAGAGGTCTATACCAATCACCGCGTTCACCGTCCCAGGACTCAGCTTGTTCGAGTTTGTCAGGATGCCCTATGTCCTGTCGGGCGGGCCCGCAACATTCCAGATGCTGGCCGACAAAATCATAACGCCGGAGATGGAGCCCTACGTTTTTGCGTATTTGGACGACCTCCTCATCGCAACGGAAACCTTCTCAGAGCACATTAAGTGTTTGACGTGTATCGTAAAGCGGCTAAACGAGGCGGGCCTAACGATAAACCGAAAAAAGTCGAAGATTTGCATGACAGAAGTGCGATACCTTGGCTTGTTGGTAAACCGCGATGGTTGCCGACCCGACCCAGAGAGAGTCCGGCCAATCCTTGAGTACCCCGCGCCGAGAAACCTGAAGCAGCTGAGACGTTTCCTAGGGATGGCTTCTTGGTACAGGAAGTTCCTAGAGGGCTAGGCTTCCTTGAGTGAGCCGCTCACCGCACTCACCCGCAAAGATTGCAAGTACACGTGGACAGCAAAGCAGGAGATAGCTTTTGAGCAGGTGAAAGCTTTGCTGGCCTCCGCACCGGTGCTCGCAAGGCCAGACTTCTCCACTCCATTCATCGTTGAATGTGATGCTAGCGACACGGGGCTGGGCAGCGTCCTCTTACAACACGTCGAGGGGGCAGATCGCGTACTCTGTTTCGCGAGTCGAGCTCTGACTGCTCCAGAGCGAAGGATGTCAGTGACAGAGAGAGAGAGTGCCTCGCCGTAATCTGGTCGATCGAGAAGTTCCGACCTTACATCGAGGGTTACCATTTCACGGTGGTGACAGACCACCACAGCCTGGTATGGCTGCGAAACTTGCGGAGCCCCAACGGGAAGTTAGGTCGCTGGTCCTTGCGTCTGCAAGCCTATGACTTCGACATCGTGCATCGGAGCGGCAAGGATAATGTAGTGCCGGACGCACTTTCCCGCATGTACGAGACAGACGAAGACGCGATAGCCGCCACGGCTTCTCTCAACGTTGGAGAAGGCACTAAGGACCCTTGATACCGGAATAAGATTAAGAAGGTCCTGGCCGACCCAAGGGCCCACCCGTATTGGAAGGTCGTTGGAGGATGCCTGTATGTGTGCCGCCCTCACCCGGTCATCGACGACGCGATAGGGCGAGACGACGATGCTTGGAAGCTGGTGGTACCGCGGAAGCGACGTGGACTGGTCCTCGCGGAATGCCATGACGAGCCGACGGCGGGACATCTCGGCCGTTACAAGACTCACCAGAGGGCGATCCTGCGCTATTACTGGCCAAACATTTATAGGGATGTAGCTCATTTCGTGCGCAACTGTCACGTGTGCCAACAGGTGAAAGTCGAGCAGGTGGCCCCGGCGGGACTAATGGGGAAGCATGTAGTTTCACGACCATGGGAAATAGTTTGCGGAGACTCGATGGGTCCGTTCCCGAAATCGCCACAAGGCCACGAGTACCTGCTGATTTTCATGGACATGTTCACCCGGTGGATCGAGTGCATCCCCATACGAAAGGCGAACGGCAAGACCATCAAGAGAGAGCTAAATCAGCGAGTTTTCTTGCGATTTGGCGTCCCCGAGAAATTCTTGTCGGATAATGGCACGCCCTTCAAGAACAAGCTCGTGGACGACTTCCTGGAGTCCCACGGCGTTTATCATGCGACGTGCGCGCCCTACTCTCCGAAATCTAATCCAACGGAGCGCGTGAACCGGACCGTAAAGACGATGATGGCGGCATTTATTCAAGAAAAACACACTAAGTGGGACGAACACATCACAGAATTCGCTTTCGCGTACAATACGGCCATCCACGAGGCGATTCGCTCGAGCCCGGCGTTCCTGAATTATGGGCGGAACCCAGAGCCGCCCCACACGGCGAGGCGCGAAGAAACACTTGAGGCCACGCGGAGACAGGAGGCCGCCGCGCTCGGGAGCTGGCAGACAAAGATGGGAAATCTCGGCAAGCTCCACGCGCATGCCTCAGAAAGCTCCCAAGCTGCACAAGCCCGCCAAGAGAAATACTACAATAAGGGACACCGCGACGTTCGCTATGACGTTGGCGACAAGGTATGGGCGAAAAATCGCGTGCTTTCCTCGGCTGCCCGGGCTATCGCCGCGAAGCTCTGTCCCAAGTATGCGGGACCATTTGTTGTCACCGCTCGATTAGGCCCGAATTCTTACCAGCTTCAAAACGAAAGCGGAGTCGACGTAGGTAAAGTGGCTATGTGCGACCTGAAACCCTGCCACGACGCGGAGCAGTTCCCGGAGAAGAGCGGGTGTGAAGACCAACTAGTCTCGGACGGGGAGCAAGAGATGTCTCCTGATAGCGACGAACCCAAGCTTTCGGGCGATCAGGCTCCCGCGTGCGAAACGTTGCCTCGACCGCCACTCAGCCAGGACGCCACCAAGCTGGAGCTAGCGCAAAAGGGGTGGCCCCCTCGAAAAAGGGGTAGGCCGACCGGCTCGAAAAAGAGCGCTCCGCCGCCGGTAGAAACGTCACCGAGACGCCTCCGCCCAAAGAACACCCGAGCGGGCGAACCGCGCGCCTAACCAGCCACCCTTCGCGGCCCTTACGCCTCCGGAGTGCCCCCTTTCTTACCTTCGCTCCTCCGCTAACCAGCTTGCTTCGCTAACCAGCTGCTTATCTCAGTCGCCTTCTGCTGCTAACCCGCTTGGACGACAACTCATCTCGAGTATCGCTCCTCATATAACCTTGCTCATATAACCCCAGAACTCTACGAGAATGCTGCCAGCAAGGACCGATAGAACGGTCAGGCTCGACGTGCCCGTGGAAGAGCTGCGCAGGATGCAGCTACTTATCAGCCAGATACTCGAGGCACATGCCTCCTCCGTTCCTCCCAGTCCACCGGGAGTGAGCCTGACGGAGCTACTAGGGGAGACCAGCCTCCTCCACATCGCTGCGCAGCCACCATCTACTGCCCTTCCGGCGTTGCCAGCCTCGAATGCCACCCAGACCGCAGCCCAGAAAGCGACCGACGCGCTCCCGTTGGGACGGCCTGAGGGCGCCCCAAATGAAGCCACTAGGCACCGGCCGGCACTGCCAGCCATTACGGCACCGCCCGTCAAGCCTTCGCGGGCTGAGGATTCGGGGCCCTCAGACCTCCCCTTGGAAACCCAGTGGGCGCAGCTCGAAGGCCGGGCTAGGCAGTAGCGCAAGACTCGCCAGCAGGCTGCTAAGGAGGAACAGCAAGCCTACTGGGAGGTATTAGCCTTCGCCGACCACCCCGACGCTCGTGCCAGAGCCTTAGTGCCCCAGGAGTTCCTGCAGCGGGTCGAGAGAGCCACCAGGCTGCGCAACTACCTGGATGCCGCGGAGGCCCAATTCGTGGCCAACGAAGAGGCCGACAAGACCAGGGCGGACCTAATGGCCCTTCAGCGGCAAAAGCTCCAAGAGCTGGAGGCCCTCCGAGCGGAACTGGCCGCTGTGGACCAGGAGCGCCAAAACGCCCCAAGACTGCTTTCGGTGGAGCTGCCCCGTCGCGGGCCAGGGCCGACCGCGCTGCAGTACCAGGGAGCCACCGAGCCATGCGGCAGATTCGATGGCCCAAGGGTCGACCTCCGGTACAAGAGGTACTGTTGGGTGTGCAACCTGACCCAAGTGTCCAGAACGGACAACTGCCCCAACTACGCCCTGCACCAGCTGTTCCGGAACGGGAGATACCCGAAATACGAGTATCCGGAGGCCTGCAGCCCGGTACCGACCCCGGGGCGGCGCGGAAGCTCTACCAGGGAATGAAGAACGGCGGCGCCATTAGCCTGCTGGCCTGTCAGCGCTCTCGCCGCTCCAGCTTCTTCCCCTCCCCCCTTTGTTCTTTTCCTTACTGTCGCTCTGAAGCATCCCAAGGCGGGATTGTGTTTCGTTTTGTCCTTTTTTGTTTGTATCGGCACCGACGCCCCTTTTTGTTTTAAAGATTCATCCTTATTCATCGAAAATTGTAAAGAGAGACAAAGCCTCGAAGCTACCCCTCCTCAACAATTGCATTTTCATGCTGTAATCTGTTTCACCTTCCTAATAAACAACTTATTCTCCTACACATTGATTGCATTTATTACCTGATCGAGAGAGAGAGTGGGTCGAGCTGGTACCAACCTCTCTACCAGCGTCTGGGGAAGGGGAATATAACGAGCCGAGGCTAGAAAATAACCCTGAAGGTCAATTTTAAGGTCACCACAAGATGCCCTTCTCAAAATGCAATAACGTTTGTCTACATCATTTTTCTTTAAACCATACCAATCTTAGATTAGTTAGGTGGAAAGATTAAGAAAATATAACATTGAACTTTACGTGATGTTGGGGGCGACCTTGGTGGTCACCCAGACCCCACGTATAATAGATCATCTGGACGTAGAATTTCCCGCTCTTTCTGAATCCGAGGTCAAAAATGGGGGTTTCTATTTAAAAAAACAAAGTTGATCTTCGGATGACCTTGATAATGACCCTCAAGGTCAGAGTCAAGGTCACCCGATTATGTCCCCCTCGGAGTCCAGCAACTTTTGTCTGAAACATGTTTCACGCATCCTTACCTGGAAAAAGATTTCTGGGTGCTTCGATTAAAATGGTCCACCCTGTATATGACAGTACACATCGGTGGTGGCTCATTCGTGATTGATTTCTGCTACATTCATGTGCATACCATAAGAATGGAAATCTTAAATGATTGTTTGGAACATTTTCATGGAATTGAAGAAGCTATAAACCTTATTATTTCAAAAAATATACGTGATGAGAATCTTATAGAGAGATAGAAAAAACAATGTATTTTTTCATTGCGAACTTTGAATAAAATTTTAAAGCAATCATCACTTAGCGTGCAGCAAAAGCAATCACTGCTCAGTACTATTGACAAACTTGAATGCATTAACTTACTGTTAGAAAATTGTAAAGTTCGTGGAGCAGGTTTGGGTAGTAGCATAAAAAATGATGTGCAATGGGTTAATTTGGATAGTGCTTTCGAAAATCGTTTGAAATCTAGCATTATAGCTGACATTTAGCACATTGATATAGAATCATTTTTGAAAGATGCATACAGTTCGTTTGTAAGTAATGTTAAAATTTTTTAAAAAAACATAATGTTTGTAAAGTTAATGCTGCGCTTTCATGCAAATTCTGGAAATAATCGAGCAACCAAGATGAGTTGAAAAAGACTTATGACACAAAGCACTTCACTACTCAAAACATTGAAATGTATGTTTCAACCCCTCTCAAGCAATGGTTCAATGATAATATCAAAAGTCCATTACTAATAGAAGTAGAGACATTTCAAAGTAACGAGTCCGGATGGTCTTTGGATTCTATTATCAATCTTCAGATTAATATCAATAAATTCAATCCAATGCGTAGTGGACGCTCTTATATACCTTTACCAAAATTTTTGAGAAATAAGCATGCATGCATAAATGTGGCAAATAGTGATAACAAATGTTTTGTATGGTCATTCTTAGCAGCCATATGTAAAATTTCACATACAGATCACCCTCAAAGAATAAGTCACTATATATCACATGAGAATAAACTGATTTTGGATGGAATATCATTTCCAGTCTCCTTGAATCAAATAAACAAATTTGAAAAATTAAACAGCATGACATCAGTCAATGTGTTTGGTTTAGAGGGCAAAAGAATTGTTCCCCTTTATTATACAGAAAATAAAAAATCAAACCATGTGAACCTTTTACTAATTGATCAAAGTGTTTGTGATGATGATAAAATAATTTCAAATAATTATCACTATGTGTACATAAAAGACCTTACAAAATTAGTAGGAAGTAGTTAGTCACGTAGTAAAAATAAAAAAATATTTGTAATTAATGTTTGCATTATTTTAATACTGCAGAGAAACTTGTTGCACATGATACGAAGTGTCAAGAAATTAATAAGTGTAGAGTACAGATTCCAAAAAAAGGTCAAGATGTGATTGAATTCAAAAACTATGGATTCAAATTAAAATCACCATTTATTATCTATGGAGATTGTGAATGTTTATTGAAGAAAACAAATGTTGACCAGCGAGACATTGATAAAAATACTGTCACAACTCAATATCATGAAATGTTTGGTGTAGGCTGTTACTTAAAATATAGCTATGATGACATTTGATCAAGATATAAATCTTATCGCGGATCAAAGCCATCAAAATAGTTTGCAGAAGAGTTAAAAAATATAGCTTATTACATAAAAAACATATACAATCATCCGAAACCTATGGATGAACTAACACCTCAGGAACTTGATGAATTCTAAACGTCAAATAAATGTCATATCTGTGAAAAACCAATGAATTTTTCAACGAAAGTTCGCGATCATTGTTACTTGACAAAAAAATATCGAGGTGCAGCTCATCAAAGTTGTAATCTGAACTGTATAATAAGTGCCTGTAGTTTTTCATAATCTCAGTGGTTATGACGCTCATATTACGTGATATATCTAATCACTTTTCTGAACGCATTGAAATTTTATCGTTAACAAAAGAGAAGTATATCACATTCACCAAGACTGTCGCAGATACTGGAATCAAACTACGATTTATTGATTCATCTAAGTTTATGGCTTCATCGCTTGACAAACTAGTTTCTTATTTGAATGATTATAAAATTGTGAACTCTGAATTTTTACGATCATGATCAAGAAAAAATCAATTTGTTGACACGTAAAGGAGTACTTCCGTATGAATATATCGATAGCTGGGAAAAACTCGAAAAAGATCGACTACCGGAAAAAAATGAATTTTTCAGTAGTCTTAATGATTCTGAAATATCAGATGCCGACTATGATCATGTACTCAAAGTTTCGAATGCATTCAACATAAAAACTTTGGGTGAATATTGTGATTTGTACATGAAAATTGACATTCTATTACTCACAGAAGTTTTTGATATATATGGAATATATGGTAGTATATATATAATAGTATATATGGTAAAACTATGGAAAACGTTCGCAAACATGTTGATGTCAAACTTTTAACAAAGGGGATGGACGGTACGGTGTGGAAGCTTTTGTTTCAAAACCTAACTTTCACAGTAGATCAATTTTTGATGAAAACTTGACAGCGGTTCAGTTGCGTAAAACTCAAGTATACTTGAATAAACCCATTTATATTGGTCTTACAGTATTAGACGTATCCAAAATATTAATGTACAGCTTTCACTATGATTATATGAAAAAGATGTATGGAAAAAATTGTAAACTCTTCTATATGGATACTGATAGTTTTATACACTTGATAAAGTGTCTAAATTTTTATGCTGATATGAAAGCTAATATCAATTATTTTGACACTTCTGATTATCCTATTGAAAACGTATTCAATATACCAAGAGTCAATAAGAAGGTTGTTCGATTAATGAATGATGAGTGTAATGGAAATATACTAACAGAATTTATTGACTTGAGGAGTAAAATGTACTGTACTCGTGTAAATGGTGTTGATGCTTCAAAAAAAGTCAAAGGTATGAAGGCTTCTGTTGTCAAGAAAACTATTAACTTTGATCATTATTTGGATTGTTTGCAAAATTTAAGTATTCATAAAGGAGAGCAATGTATGATCAGATCTAAATTGCACAATGCTGAAACTATACGACAGAGAAAGATTGCATGGAGTCCTTATGATGACAAGAGACATCTAATTCCTAACAGTACTGATACATTAGCACAAGGACATTACAAAATTGAGTAAGTTGTATATTTATATTTTTAAAACATAGACAGATATACGAGGTCTGTCCGGAATGTATCGGGACTACCTTTATATTTTTGTGCTTGCGTTATTCTTTATCATCTGGTGGATGGCATCCTTCAAAGTAATCTCTACTTGATTGAATAACATGGTTCCATCGATGTTTCCACTTTTCAAAACAGTCCTGGAACTCACTTTTAAGGATAGCCTTAAGTACACTCGTCGTATTGTTTTCAACCGTTGTTTTGTTATCGAATCGGTGTCCTTTGAGTGGTTTTTTTAGTTTTGGAAACAGCCAAAAGTCAAAAGGGGCTATGTCGGGACTGTATGGAGGTTGTAGAAGCAATGCGATATTGTGTTTGCTCAAAAACTGCTGCACAAGATTGGATGAATGCGCTGGGGCATTATCGTGATGGAGAAGCCAGTCACCACTTTCCCAAAAGTGCGGCCGTTTTCTTCTTACTGCATCACGCAAACGTTTCAAAATTTGAACGTAGTATTCATTATTGATTGTCTGACCTGTTGGTGCATATCCGTGATGTACAACACCTTCATAATCGAAAAAAACAATCAACATTGACTTAACATTGCTCCGACTTTGACGTGCTTTTTTTGGTTTTGGCGATTCAGAATGCTTCCACTGAAAGATTGTTATTTTGTTTCAGGGTCATAACCATAAACCCATGATTTATCACCTGTAATAACTTTTCTAAGCATATGATCATCATTATTGACCATTTCCAGATTGTCCAGAGCGATTTCTAAGCGAATGTTCTTCTGCTCTGCTGTGAGCAATTTTGGGATGAATTTCGCCCACACGCGTTTCATTCCTAAATTTTCGGTTAAAATTTGTGAAATGATAGTTTTTGGTATCCCAAGGTCTTCTTCTAGTTCTCGCACAGTCGTACGACGATCTTGTTCGATTGCAAGTCGCACCCGCTCAATATTATCTGCGGTTTTTATCTTCGAAGGTCGGCCGGAACAAGAATCACTATGACAGGTTGATACCACTCTTTTATTCGTTTTTTGCTCATACACTCGCTTCCGAAGGCCTTTTGCATTATTTCAACAGGTTCCGAACTCGTTTTTCTGAGTTGAAAGCAAAATTTGATGCAAATTCGTTGATCTTGTGTTTCAGTCATTTTTAACATTATCAAAATCCGACGAACGCGAAAAAGGTACTGTAAATAAAGACACGCTGCGCATGAACTATACGTCCGGCAGGTGTCAGTAAGTAATCAATAGATTCGTGAGGCTTTACTGTTGACGTTTCTGTCCGGTAGAGGTCGCTCGAACACTGTGGCGTGAAGATATAAACGTAAGCCCGATACTTTCCGGTCAGACCTCGTATAATTAGACTCAATCAGTGTTATTTAATTTCAGAGAAAAACCATACAAGTCTGTACGTTTTCAAGAAAAAATTTAAATACATCAGATGGTTACGTGGGTATATGCACATCGAACTGCTCGACAAGGAGAATGGATGCGGGTGGCTTGCGATAGAGAACATTTTAAAATAAAAATTCTTCGTTTGAGTGAAATTATTACACCAATACTATTACAGAAATGTAAGGAATTTGAAATAAAGAAACATGAAATATATATTTTATAATATTTTATTCATTTACTATTCACATATCATCTTTATGAACATAGCTATTATGAGATTCATCAAATCCCAACCATTTAACATAATAATGATCACCACGTTTTCTTACAACTTTTTCTATCAAATAAATATCTGGATATTTTGTCCTGAGCAATTCTTCTTCATAAAATCCGCCAGTAATAGGTTTGTCTTGATAATCTTTCAAACGGTAGGTGAATGGAACTGTTTTCATAACTCAATCAATTGTGAAAATTTCTGTTGACCAATTGGGTGTATAACCTTTCTCATAAATCTGCTTTTGCTGACTCGTACTTTATCACCAAATTTGAATTTTGCACGTTTTGTTAGAGGTTGATGCTTTTTCAAAGACAATCGATTCAATATATCTGGTACTTTGGCTGCAGTCACTTCACTGAGCTTCATTCCAATTGTTTGATGTTTAGACTTATTGTATTGTGAAAATAGATCAGGTAGTACATCCAACCACTTATAATTACCATTTAGCGAACTTTTTCCACATCTTATTTTTTAGAGTTTTATTAAATCGTTCACAAATTGACTCTTTCAATTTACTGCATGTAGAGTATATATGAATGTTAGTTTGGTCATTAAACTTTTGAAATCTTTATTATAAAATTCACGACCTCTGTCGAGACATATCTTCTTTGGCACTCGTTCTTTCACAAATATAGATTCCATAGCCTTTGCAACATCTTTTCCAGTTTTTTGTTTGACTGCACACACCAAGCATACTTAGAAAAGCTGTCAATAGCACACAAGATGTACTTATAACTTTTATTCTCTCGTTCATATGGTATCATTTCAACAAGATCGATTTGCCATGTCTCATTAATATCACGAATGTCAAATGGTCTACGTAGATAATTACGACGAGCTGGCTTATGAAGCTCCTCGACGACTGTTTTACGTTTGTTCTCCAATTTTCTTCAAACTCAAAAGTTCTTGTTCAATAGCACTTAATCTTGAATTCAGTGTTGAAATATTCTTGTTGATACTTATCAATTTTTGTTCAATGTCACCGTACAAAAACTGATTATTCGAACGTATTTCATCAACTTCACGCTTCTGAGCATTTATAATGATGAAAATTTTTTCCAACTCGTCACTGACAACTTTTCATAAAAATTTCACATTGACAGCGTCCAAGTCTGTAGCATCAGCAACTACAGAAAGTCTTTTATTTTCTATGAAACTGACCATCATTTGTAAACTTGAATCCTAAGCCAAGTGGACCGCGAGTGATATCTGTGAACAATGATTTCAAAAGACGTCCAAAAAGACCAATGCTCATAACGATAATGAGCTTGAAAGCTAACTAACACTACTAATATATTATTTCAGCCTCTCTCAATTCTTCGATTATAGACTGAATTTCATTCACATGATTTTGATTACTAGCTGATGTTTCAGCAATTAATGATCTAAGACGTTCTACAAGCTCATTGGGATCATCCCAATATACATAATCAGTATGATTATCAAGTCGTGCAATTTTGTACGGTGACTTCAAAGAAAGTCCTCAGCCAGATAATGAGTTAACTGGTATGTCTTCAATCAACTTAGAAATAATATTTCTGAACTTATCGCTTGTTTGATAACCTATATCCTCTTCAGGTTTATAATACTTTTTATGCGCATTCCTTTTCTTTATAATACGACCATAGGTGTCTTTAGTTATAATGGAAGTATCAGGTTTTTTCTTGAACAATAGTTCAATCAATCCAGGACTTTTTGCATAAGTATCTCTGCCTATGACAATTTTATCATCTTCAAAATTGGATGGTTTATCACCTATCATAAAAGAACCATCTTTCCATTTACGTACTCCACAGATCGTATCCAATGATGTTACTTGATTCCTTTGTAACATTGTGTAACGGGGGAGATAAATCTGAAAATAGGAAATTTATTAAAGAACAAACTCCCATGATGCAGAGCAAACCGCCGCTCCGTTAAACACGTATGATAATACGTGTATTCGCCTTAACGTCAGATGATTTATCCTATTTGTCTTCTATCGATCAGAGTTGAACTCACCTTAAGTCACGTGTCTTGTTACACTTGATGAGTTTTAAGTGTGAGCGACTTTACTCCTAATCTTCTTAATCCCCTAGATGTAATTGGACTAAAATATAAACCTGTTTCAAATACTTAAGCTGCCAGGAAAATCAAATGACGAAAACGGCGAATTAATTTAACAGACTTTAATTAATAAAAAAAATCACTACAATCTTTGTTGGGCCGAAAGACTGACGCACGAAAAAAAGATTTTATAATTTAATTATGTTCGGTGAGAAAGAGAGAGAGAGAGAATAGATTTGAATTCTACCGCGAATTAACGCACGGCGCGATTACAAAAAATAACGCTATCACGAATAAACAAAATATCGAATATATTTTGTATCGCTTAATATGACGGGAGATGCACCTACCGTGCGGTACAATTACGGTGATCAGCCGTAAGTGTTGTTGTAAAATTTCAACTGCCGCTGCCCCTCAATTATCAGCTGCTCCGCCTTATACTTCCTCTATCAGCTGTTATCTGCTGCTTCTATACCACTGCTTGCTGCTGCAATATCGTCGTTGCACACCTGCACGTATTCGTCCCAGAGAAAACTTTTTTCGGCGAAAACAAAGTGCGAAAACAAATCGGCGGTAACTCGCGTTCACAGCTGAGGTATAACTGCTTATTCAAATGATCGCGCGCCCCCTCTCTCTCTCTCTTAATAGTTCGAACTAACGCGCGAGAAGCAGAATCGCGAACGGTTCGATTAATTAAATCGACTACCGTTGCAGCCCCCTCCAAGTTCTGACTATCCGGGCAGGACGAATACCCACGATTCTCCGCCATCAGGAACCTGAAAAAAATAAAGAAGGAAAGGGACCAAATAACAAACTCCCTTCTTAATTTTGGCTAAGTTTATTGGCCTCCAGGGCCTACATCATCGTTTGGCTACACCTGGCGCTCGATGTTTCGGGTAGCGCCAGTGTGTAGCCTTCTTCGGGCACCTCTGGGAGTTGGTCACCCCAGGTTCCCCACAAATGTAGCAGCCCCTCAACTACGATCGAGATTGAGTAGCCTCCCGATCTTGTGTAGGCCGCTCAGCAGTCAGAGGGGACTGCTAGACGTTGGCTCCCTGGGAGGCGGTAATAGTGACGCCTCCCACCGTAGCGGTCGCACGACCATCTTGGGACCTGACCACGATTGTGTTATCGGGAGCCATACACCCGTCCACATGGACCGTGAGCATTGGTCCAGCGTCAGTAGCTCCCGGGGCTCTCTTCTCCTGAGCGTCGTTGCACACCTGCACGTATTTGTCCCAGAGAAAACTTTTTTCGGCGAAAACAAAGTGCGAAAACAAATCGGCGGTAACTCGCGTTCACAGCTGAGATATAACTGCTTATTCAAATGATCGCGCGCCCCGTCTCTCTCTCAATAGTTTGAACTAACGCGCGAGAAGCAGAATCGCGAACGGTTCGATTAATTAAATCGACTACCGTTGCAATTGATAAATACTTTTTAAGTGAATTACTTTCAGGTGTGTGAAATTCAACAATATCATCATTTTCCTGAAGTTCATAAGCATTCGATGCTTCATCCAATCCACCATCTTCATCTAATAACTTTTCTAAAGGTTTTTTTCCTTTTCAAACAATTGTTTTACATCATAGCTAACTTTTTCATCATCATCTTCTTTTTCTTCTTTTTTAAGTTGCAACAGTTTTTTATTTTTCGATTTTTTCTGCTGAGTAAGTTTTGTTCCATCAATCAATTTTTCAAGTGGTTCAATCATAGACTCGAACACTTTCTTTAACAGATTAAGTTTCTTTAACAAATTTTTCAGTTTCTAATCTGTCTGACTTCAATAAATTATATTTCTGTTGTATTGCTTCACGAGCTTTTTTAACCTGACGATCACCAATCTGTTGACATAAATCAACCATGTTGTCTACTTGCAATCCAGTTGATCACTACCAGTTTTATGTTGAATTATTTGCATTTATAATAAGCTTATCAAAACCTTTTCTAAATTTATCAGGATCTATTTTTCGATCTTTGTCTATCACAAGAAAGCAATAATCTTCTTTCCAACATGAAGAATAAATATCTTTGAAACTTTAACATGACATGTCAGTATTTACATGATCATTATAGATGTGTCTTAAATTCATATCATCTTGTCGAAAAACTATTAAAAAATTCACGTTGTCTCTCACTAAGTGTTTAGGTACTTGAGCATATGACTGACACAAGTAAAAACAATCAACGTTTCTATGTCTTCCCATACAGTAAAATGCTTTCACATTATCTTATTTCTCACATGCAATATCATAAAAAATCATGATAGAGTTTGGTCGTGCTTCCTCTGGCAATACAACAAGATCATGCTCGCTGAAAGATAAGTATTCAACACCTTTGATGGGTTCAAGAAGTTGCTCAAGAAATTTATATTTCGGTTGGTTCAGCGACTTAGAATATATATAAATATTTTCAAATTTCAAACCATTGGGATGGGTTAAAAGAGATCAAAGCGCATTTGTCTTTCCACAATTAGACGCACCATTACATACTGCACGTATGCTCTCTGGCAATAGATCACCATGCTTTTTCGATTTCTTTTCACTTTTTTCTGTCAAAGAGTCAAAATTTATCACAGGAAGCTTCAGAGACTGCTCCTTGATATCCATTTTACATCAAACTCTGAATTAAAACTGATAAATTTTACTATAAAAGAGTTTATATATATATATAAGTTTTGTGCATTCATTATCAAACGTTCAAACAATGCTCGTCCATGAAAGAAAAAAGAAGAGGAAAACGGGTAGAGGGCTAGTGAACAACTTGATAAATAACTTACCTTTTGAAGTTCATATACCTGGTTATTAGTATTGTGGATCTGGAACAAAGCTGTATAAACGATTGGTTCGCGGAGACCCTGGCATTAATCCTTTAGACGCTGCATGTAAAGATCACGACATTGCCTACTCTAAAAATAAAGATATTCAAGCACGAAACGCTGCAGACAAAGTATTAGCTAATAAAGCTTGGCGACGTATACGTTGTTCTGACGCTACTTTAGGTGAAAAAGCTGCAGCATATGCTGTTACAAATATCATGAAAGCAAAATCAACCTTTGGAATGGGGCTCGGCAAGAAGCATCTCAAGAAAAGGAAGAAGATTTCGAAAAAACGTTCCAAGAAGAGAAAGACTTTAAGTATGAAAAGATTAATCAGTATGACAAAGAAATCCATAACTCCTAGTAATTACTCAAAAATTGTTATTAAAAGTGCTTTAAACGCAGCACGTAAAAATATCAAAAGTGTTGGTGGAAAGAAAAATATAAATTTACCACGAATACTTCCTATCACAAAAGTAGGAGGTTTTCTACCTGCACTCGTTCCGGTTTTCGCAGGTCTCAGCGCTCTTGGATCTTTAGCAGGCGGTGCAGCGGGGATAGTTCAGGCTGTTAACCTAGCGAGTTCTACCAAAAAACAATTAGAAGAACAGAAGAGGCACAACCAACGTGTTGAAGCTTTAGCTATTGGTAAAGGTCTATATTTGAGACCATATAAACAAGATTTTGGTGTAGCCTTCAATACAAGAAGTAAAGTCAAGAAGACTAAAAAAAGAACTTGAAGTATAACTACTTCATCGTCCTCTAACAGATTGTGATATAAAGAAATATGCTCGCTAATTGCAAATTGCGAACTTCCGCGGTGTTTTTATGAGAAACTCTCTGCCAACGCATCCACGATTCAACGAGTATGCTGTTGTAAATCTTTATGATAGTTCAGGATCTGGTACGCATTGGGTAGCATATCGAAAAAGTAGCAAAAATGTTTATTACTTTGATAGTTTTGGTGATTTAAGAACACCTCTAGATCTTATGAAATATTTCAAAGTTGATCAAATCAAATACAATTATAAAAAATATCAAAATTATAATACTTATACTTGTGGTCATTTATGTTTGAAATTTTTATGTGATTTGCTAGAGCATCATGACAATTACCATTTGTATAAATACTGAGAATTGTGAATAAATAATTCAGTTTTGAACGCTCACTCAACATGGTTAAATCATTAACCCTCAATTTGTCTGGTAGACCATCTATACTAGAAACATACTATTTTCCACCGATAGAACTGAATAGAGATAAAACTTATGTTCTTGGTTTTGTAGAATTACTTACATTCAATTCGATACCAAATGTTAATGTTGGACACAATAAGTTCAAAGTTGGTGACATTGAAATTGAACTACCAACAGGCAGTTATGAAATTGGTGACATAGATAAATATTTGAAAGGTTACTTGAAGTCAACAGGGATAAAACTTGAAATAAAGCCCAACAACTTTATGCAATGAAATAACTTGTAATGAACCAATCGATTTTCAATCAAATAACTCTATTGGACGTTTGTTAGGTTTCACCAAACGGTTGTTGCCCGTAGATATAAATAATGTCTCTGACATGCCTGTTGCCATTCTCAAAGTAAACGCTCTACGCGTCGAATGTCACATAACATCTGGAGCATATGTCAATCAAAATAAGGGACATATCATTCACGAATTCTTTCCAGCTGAACCACCAGGATATAAAATCATTGAAGTTCCTAAACAGATCATATATTTGCCTGTAACTGTCAAAGTTATCGATCATTTACAACTACGTCTAATTGATCAAGATGGAAATTTAGTAAACTTTCGTGGTGAAACAATCACGATCCGTTTACACATAAAAAGAGTTTTATGATGGGAATAGTTTATAATCATAAAGTAGGCAACGGCTATACAATAACTCCATCATGCGCTCAGAAAGTCAGTCATTGACGGATAGCCAAAAGTCTAACACGTCGCAACATTCAGTTCCTGAAAAATGTCGGTCTGAACGTCGTTGGAAGCGCCGCAATAAAAAGAAGAAGAAACGTGAAAAATTTGAAAAACTAACTTCTATATTTGTGTGTTGTTGTCATCTTAAAGATGGAAGAACTACTTAGTGTGCAAGCACCTGTCATTTTTTATGAATCCATAGCTCACTATGAAGTTCATGCACATCAACCTTATAATTCATAAACATTCAATAATAGCGATGAAATTCACATATTGATACGACATCAAGATTTATGTCTTTTACCATCAAAAAGTTCTTTACACATCGTTGGAAAAATAAGAATACAAGATGGTACTTTGTCACTGAAACAAAGTTCGTCAATAATGCTATGTCACCTATTCGAAGATATCCGATATGAAACTAGTGCCATTGAGATAGACAAATGTAAGAATGTTGGACTAACAAGTACGATGAAAGGTTTGGTTTCATTGAATCAAAATCAAAGTCGATTTCTAGAGAATGCTGGCTGGCTTGATATTGAAGAAACTAAGAAGATAACTGACAACAATGGTAACTTTGATGTGTCAGTACATTTTTCAATGATTTTAAGATTTGCTGAAGACTATCACAAAATTTTTGTGAATGTAAAGCATGAACTTATTCTTACTCGATCAAGAGATAATTTAAACGCAGTCATGCAAGATACTGTGAACATTGATAATGTTGATACATATGAGCCTCTTAAAATAAAACTCACAAGAATTGAATGTCTAATGCCGTATGTAATTATGTCCGATAGGCGTAAAATACAATTGTTCAATTTCATTCGGAAAGATGCACCTATTTCTATGAGTTTTCGGTCGTGGGAACCTTATGAGTATCCAGAATTACCACAAACATCAAAACATCTTTGGACTGTAAAAACATCCAATCAATTGGAAAAACCAAGATATATTGTATTAGGTTTTCAAACAAAACGCAAGTCTGATAAAACTAAAAATCCTAGCAGATTTGATCATTGTAATGTAACCAATGTTAAACATTTTCTGAATTCTCAGCAATATCCATATAGAAGTTTGAATCTTGATATTATAACGGGGTTTTGACCCAGCGCGGGTCACTCGTTATATAAATTACGAGGGGATTAAAATAGCTCGGTGTGGGCCTCGTAATAGGCTGCGCAAAGCCTAGCCCAGCAGCAACAGGAACGTTGTGGTGCAGCGTCTGTTACCTTGGCCCGCGGAGAGCGTCGTGTAGTCCTATGGGCGCTTTGGAACAATCACGAAATTCAGGTGCGAAAGCCGGACGAAACGGGATTGTTTACGATAGGTAAAAGGAAGCGCAAAAGAAGAAAACAGATATACGAGTAACATCGAGTTTACTACGGAAAGTAATACAAAATTAATACGCAGCGTAAGCGGGAGAGAGAGTGGCGAAAGCTAGCGAGAGAGACACGTATTCGAGAAGGTACTTACATTAATGTCTCGGCGTTAGCCCTGCAGGCGATATCCTCAGCCTCGCACGTGGCTCGCGATGACGCGCAGTGTATAGCTCGGGTGCAGTAAAGAGGCGGGCGGCCTTAAAGGCTCGCACGCGCGGTCGCAGGAACTAGTCCGCCAAAGGCACTAGGGGCAATCTCGGCACCGGTATCTTACACCGAGTAGACACTCGCGTATTCGTAGACAACTGTTATAATATCAACCTTGAATCTTGATAACAATCAATACTTTGTCTTATATGATATGTATGTTCAATTCCAATTGAACTATTACAATAGAGACTGTATGTTCAAACTACTTTTAGATCCAAAAATAATTTATCACACATGCACCGTTAATAGTGATAGATTGTTCAAAGCAAAATGAATCTTTGAAACAAGCTGCTATCGATGTACGTCTTGAGTTGAAACCAAAAATGATGTGCCCGCGGAAACAGCTGCATATTGTTTGATTTTACACGATCGTATAGTTAAGTATAATCCTATAAGTGGTCATGTAACCAAACTTGTATAACTCGTATAATAGCTATGTATACTTTTTCTGAATACGTAACTCCAGTTGAAGAACTTGAGAAAAAAGTACTTGGATTAAGATATCTTGGCGGATATTTACTTGAATTTGTAAAACCATAAAGTTTTTATCAATGTAACAGAATATTGCATAAATAAAATCCAAGTCGAATAAATACTTCAGTCTTTTTCATTCATTTCAACGATGAGCATTGATGTATTTGGACGCAAACTTGGTAGAGCTGACGAATTAAACTCGAAAAATTTACATGAGAATCTGTTAGTCGAACTAAAAAATATTAAAGATACTATATTAAAGTTAAAAACTAAATTAAAAGAAATGAGTTCATTGATCGATATTAATCCAGAGAAACTTGATATGAAATTTCTAGGGGTATATTCAGACATTGACAAGTTGAAGTAAAGTCAATTATCCCCACCATGATGTGCTTGCAGCTTGTATAAAGAAGCTTGGCTCATGAACCACACTTCATTCACTTTCTGTATCTGCACCACGACTCGTTCGCCTTCAGTAGCAGCACCAGCTCAATCATGACACTATTTATTGATTTCATTCAAGCTAAGGTATTAGCCAACTTGAATGCACATATTATTTCTATGTTTGATGGTACAGACCCTACGACTCAAAAAGAGATGGATTCCTTAGAGTATTACTATGACGAAGGTGTAGAGTTGATAACAGATGCTTATGATTATGAATATTCGGAGAAAGATTGCAGAAGAATCGAATACTCCATAGCCTTGTTGAAAGCTCTTTGGTATATGAAAGATTACCAGAAGACTATTGGTCATAGAAATGGTTATATTCATGATTTTAAACTAGATGATATTCCAAGTGCTATTCAAAATAGGTTAGCTACACAAACATTGACGAATATTCGTTATTCAATAAACAAGGTTTTTTTCAAAGATGTGGCTGAATGTGTTCAAGCCACGGTAGTTAATTTGCTCAAAAAATCATTTCTAAGGGAAATAGACATTGTCTTTACAGCTGTATATCAAGAACAAATTAGCAATCAATCTCCAGGAAAAATAAAAGTTAAGCTGTTCAAAGTGGAAACTATTCCTCTTTACTCAACTTAAACCTATCAGAAATGGTTTGAAGAAAAAGTAGAAGAACCTCTGATGACTATGATGGAAAAATTTAAACGTAACTGTCCTTCTTACTCTTTCGAATGTATGACAAATGAAGTTGTCAGCTACTATAAGTAGCGCAGTTTGAACATCATCAGATCATTCAGCACCAAACATTCAAATAATATGGATCGCTATCCAAATGTGAAGTATTCTCGTTTTCTGCAAATCAACAGTTTGACAACGGAAAGAAAAAAACAAATAATCATATGTACATATATAATCATTGTAAGCATATAATCATCATGCTCAGCCTCAATAATTGTTCTATAATTTATGATAATAAATAGATTTTTTTTTTCATACAAATTATATCTCTGTTTATTTAATAAAGAAAGTTGATAATGAAAAAGCTTTTATACTTACACAGCCCTACACTTTCTACTCAATCACAACCAACCAACATAAAGCAAACATTTTTTATTTTGGCATGGAACAAGGGGTATGGGGCATGGGGCCGGGGGCATGCACGTCGATAAAAAGAGTCGGTAACTGCCGGCGGGGCCCATGGGGTCTGCAAGTCAGTACACAGTCGGTCACAAACTATTTCAGTCAAGCAGGTCGATAAAAATCTGTCGATAAAGCAGCTTATGTTAAAGTAGCTTGTTATCGATCGCCAACATGAGGATTCATAACGTTACCGATCGTCGGTAGAGTAGGCATCGAAAACTCGCATGGTAAGTAGCTCAGGATCCCGTTAGCCCCTACTACTAGTATTATCTTTAATAAATTATTTAAATTATTAGGAATATTGTCTGAAATTTTAACAGCAGCTCGTGAAAAAATTCATTCTGTAAAAGAAAACTTGATTGCTTGTTCTTTAATTTTCTTCTGTTGCGTAATATTAGAAATTAAAATCAATGGTGTGAGGAATATTCCAAAAATAAATCACAACTACAAAACTTCCGAACTAATTCAACGTTTCGCCATTTTGTTCATGGCCTCTTCAGGAATACTTTATTAAAAAATTATGTAAAATTATTAAATACATTCAAATTATTAAATATCAAACAATAAATTACGAATAGTTGCACTCACAATTTCAAAATGCTTTCTAAACATTGTCAAAATAAATTTTCTTTCAGTAAAACTGAAATTGTTAACTGTAAAAATTATAGTCAATTACGTGTATCACTATACATGATTTAGAAAGGACTGAAATATAAGTAGTAATTCCGTCAAAATTTCAAGTTAATCCTGTTATGAACAAGGATACTATTTACCAGATGTGCCCAATAAAATTATATAAATGACCACATTTTTCTTAATGAATTTTATCGGTTTAGACTATTTAAAATTGTATTCATTCTCGAATACTGCTTACTGAGAAAATATGTATCTTCTTTCCTGTTGATGGCGTCACTGTGACTATTAATATGTAACATTTCAGATATTATTCTTTTTTTATAATTAGTTTCTCTGTCTAGAATTATTATATTATTCGAATCAAAACTGTGATCCGGATTTTTAGAAACATGAAATGGAACTGATAAAATATTAGTTCCTACACTGAGAGAAATGACCTTATAAATTTTATGATAAATGTAAGAAAAATTACTATAATAAATTATAAAGTAGGGATATACTTGTCTTATGATAAACTTTGATATAATTAAATCAATTATTACAATTATTATAATAATTTTTATAAGAAGTGGCGTATAAAAATTGCTACAACGTATTAAAAAAATTACTACAATACATAACATAAATTAGGATATTATAATATTTCCGATACCTATTGTAATATTTACTATGGCTATTATAATATTTACTATGTACCTGACTAATTTTATAATAGCATATATATTTTTTTCTGATTCTGCTTTGTAAAAATTGCTATACACATATCAAAATTGGCCATTTTCAAATAATGCCACGGATTATTCTAAAATTTACTATGTGAAATAGTAAAGAAAGCAACTTAAAGTAGTTATATTTACTGCTTTGAAAGATAGAGCGCGCCATCGTAGTGTTAGGTTAGGTAAGGTGTGCTAAAAGCGCGCGTGACACGTGCATCAAGATCAAAACATGGTGGTGTTCGCCGGCACGAATTTTTGTGGTATGTTGTGCTTTTATATTTGGATTGACAGTCGTAAGTACCATATAATATCAATTTTAGTAATTAAAAAGTAGTTGTTGGTTTGAAGAACTGTAATATGTATTGATTTGCTAGAACGTTATATCAATCATTTTCATAGTGCTATGTATATAACATTTTTAACCTAACTTTCATTCTTTCCATATATCATTTCTTAAGGAGTAGTCGGTTGTTTTGGTTTGCAATTGAGTATATTGAATAATTAATAATGGAAAATGAAAGGGACTATGAGGAGGTAATTGTTGGATTTTATGAATGTTTGTTCGTAAATCAATTTCAATATCTGTTATGAAACTAATTAGTTGCATTTCTGTATCAATGTTAGGCGCAGGTTATTGATGAAGGCATGAATATCAAGAGTTAGCAGATAGAAGGCCGCTTGAAAATATTATTAATCAAGAGGTAGTGATTCAACCCCCACAAGCAAACATAGATCAACTTGAAGAAGATCAGCCTGCTTATGTTAGCACAGTAAGTTTTAATTTGATGATTATTTTTTCTATTTTTTATAATATTTAATAAAATAAATTTGTAATCTTTTTAGGGGCTGCTTGCTTATATGCAAAATAAACCAGAGGGAAAAGCTATTTTGAAGGGGTATGAATTAGCACAGACCAGGAAACAACCATTGAAAAGGACAATAAGAAACAGATTGAGTAGATTAGTAATTGGTCGAGAAAAAAATAGAGTATTGAAAAATATTGGCGTAGAGGAAAAGTTGGAAAAGTTCGTGTAAGTACAAATAGATATACTTAACCATAAATTTTAACTTTGGAATATATGTTTTTTGTGCATATTTCAGAATCGTAAAGCAGCGGTTTGAAACATTAGCCAATGAGATAGCACACATATTCAAGTATGAGTGTCCTGCTACCTATTTTATGGGACATGAGCAGCATACCAAAGGGTCCAAAACAATCAGTATTTTAGCAACAGGCAAGCTTTGGAATCATTATAATTATACCAAGAAAAAGCTCAGAGAAGATCTAATTCTCAATAATTGTGCAGGTGGTCGACCAACTAATATTTTAAGCGCTGAAGAATTAGAACCTGCTATTACAGGTAATGTGAAACTCTTGCTAAAATATTTATAATGATTATTACTATCTACTCATATGTAATGTACGATTGTATATTTTCAGCGAATGAACATATTGACTGGTTACAAGGTCACGTGGAACCTTGGGATGAAGTAGCAGAGCGATGGAATGCATGCTATGAACTGAGGCGAGCAATACTGAGCCAAGAGTATTTGAGTGTGTTCCAGTACATGGAAAAGTTTCCATGCCTGAAAAATAACGAAGCAAAACTATTGGAATGTCTAGAAGTTGTATTATTTATTACTTATGCTATTATTACTCATTTTACATTATTTATTTATCTCTAATTACATTATTTATTAATTATGTTACTATTTCGAACTTAATTTTTTCAGTATGACATAGATTTTGAAAATTTATATCCGGATAATCACTTTGTACAGCCTGAAGATTGGGTAAAAATTAAAGATTATTTAATATCGTCTTTGGAACGTGATGGAAAAATTACAAATGCGCAGGATTCCATATGATTTGGACTCTTGTTATGTGGAGATTTGAGTACAGGTGCATTAAACAAAGTATATATATTGCAACGATTACCGAAAATCGTTCGACTCGCGTAGGTTAACAAGCGGCTGAGCGGAACAGCCGCGATCGGTTCGAGAGAGAGAGAGGGCGCGTAGGGGCAATGACCGGGAGGGGAGAGCTCGGTAGCCAGTATGACTGTGCCACTCAGTTCGGTTAGATCGTCTCTACGGTTTTCGTGCTAATAACGCATTGGACAATAATTGAGTGAGATCCAGAGAGCCAGGGTTTATCGGTGGAAAGTGCTGCAGTGGGTGCGTGCACAGCGAGGCGAGTGCGGTGGTGACGAGCATCGATACGAGTGTGACTTCGACGATAACCCCAGCGGTACCAGCAATCCCGGCAGGAACGCATAGCGGGCAGAACAGCAGCAACACCAACAGCAACAGCAATAACAGTAGCAACACCGACAACAACAGCAATAACAGCGGCGGTGCAGCAAGCGGCGGAGCAGCTAATTAGCGATTCGTACGTCGGATACGGTTGGCCACCGTATCCCCATCAGTCTCGCGGTAGGTGCACCATCCCCTATTTTGTTGTAGCGTGCGATCCCGCGCAGCGTGCGCGAAGAAATTATCTATAGCGTGCGAGCGGTTAGTTCGCAGAGATCGCGAGGTTTTCTCTCTCTCTCCCTCTTCGTATATATTGTCATCTGTGTTAGCGTGCGCAAGACTCTCGGCAAATCCCCCGTGTACTTGGTTAATTTGAATAAAGCGATCAATCGTTATTTCTAAATCGAATCATTATTTTGTCTTTCCTTTGTCCGGAGTTCGCGTTTGTTTACTTTCGATTCAAATAAGCCGGTAGCGTAGCAAAGATCACGCAGAGATCGGTAGAAGCGAATCGCCAACCTAGTTTCCAGCAGCAGCCGCAGGAGCGCTGCTAAGCAGGAGCGACAGCGCCGCCAAGTGGCGAGTTGGGGAACCCAACTCGGATTGGCGAGGAGACGCTGCGCAGGCGCACTCCCGGACAAGGTAGGTTGACGTGCTTTCGGCACGTAGATAACAAGGCGTCGTTGACCGAGATAATAAATAGGTTTAATAGGTTAAACGGCAGCCTGTTACATGGCGCCCAACAAATATTAGGACTCACACACAAGGGGAGTTAATTTGCATAAAAAGAGAGAGCGACGCACGGGAGAGAGAGACGGTTGCGCGCGTGCGTATTAAGGTGCGAGCGGGTAAAATAACGCGTGGCTCGTTCGGCACGTGCTCAGCGGTCGGACGCCTCTCCGACCCAATAACACCTGCTTTTGTAAGCCGAGAGCACACTAACCCCAGGGGTCGAAGAGACGTCCGGAGTCGCTCTAACGTGAATAAAAGAGGTGACAAATTGTGTTTTGGTTTACTTTTTGCTTTTTCGAGTGGTTATACACACGTTAAAGTATTTAGGTGGGGGTTAGTCACCGAGCGACAGTACCTGCAGAGCGCGCAATTGGGGTGTGTGTAGGGTTAGATTTACTAACCCGGTGGAGCTAGCAAACAGTTAGTCTCCACCTATAGGCAGGTAGTCGAGAGTGGAAGTTCGTACTTCCTTAGGGTACGCGGTACCTGCACACACCCACGAGCCACGTGGATTGTTGCCTTGGAATTGAAGGCGTATTAGGGTAGTTGCCGATAAAAATCGCAACACCCCGCTCGCGCCTTGGGCGATAGGAGGCGGTAGTGGTCGACTAGGTAAATTAACCTCAACCGTCACCTACGCCCTAGCATAAGCGATATGGAGGATACCGCCGACGCGATAACCCGGTGGGCATCGGAGCTGCCTTCGACACAGCTGGATAGATACCTGACGCAACTGGAGTTGCGTACAGACGGTCCCAAGCTGATGCAGGCAGTTCGGCTAGCGTATTGGTTGTTAGGCGAATATATCGACCTAGACTTCCAAGGAGCGGCGTTGGATAGGGAGGCGACACAACGCAGGCGAAGGAGCCGAGAGAGGTGGCTGGAGTCCAGGCGACAGGAGTTAGAAGCAGCTGATGCCGAGGATCTTGTCGCCCACCCACTCATGCTGCTATACAGAGATGAGGTGGTAGAGGCGAACCTGACGCGGACTCTCGCGGTCTTCGACAACCTTGAGGAGGATAGTCGGAGCGAGATGGGGGAGCGAGAGCCCGTAGAGGAAGGGGAAACCGGTGAGGTTAAGGGGCCCGCGGAGGGGGTCAGTAGTGAACACAAGGGTTCCACCGGATCGCCAGATAGGCGAAGAGCTCGTCGTTTTGAGAACGCGGAGCTACAACCCCAAGAAGACGAGGAGGAACGGTGCGTGTCAGAGCGATTAAAAGAAGAAATCGAGCTCAACCGTGTCGGGATCAACCGCATACTTGAGATGCTGGAAAGGCATGATCAGGTATGCGCGCGGTGGAGCGACCAGGTGACCGCCCTGCAGGTGGAGGTCCAGCAGTTGAGGAGCAGGGACCCCACCAATCGACGAACGGTCATACCAGAGCGGCCCAGGAGAACCGTGGACTTCCAATCCACGTATACGTGTCACTACGACCCAAGGATACCAGGAAGTACCCCGGAACCCCAGCGACCGACCCCTGGCGAACCTCGAGAGGCTCCCCAGAGGCAGGTGCCTTTATGGACGGAGCAGCCACCAAGAAGAGGACCAAGAGACGCCGACATAGGCGAAGAGCAGGCGATCCCGGAAGGATCCGCCTGGTACGACGCCAATGCGGCGTCAGGGTACTACGCGACTCGGGATGCGGGTAGGATAGTCCGAGGATGGAAGCTGCGATACTCAGGTACGGCTTCAGAGTGCGTGGACAGCTTCTTGTCAAGACTGAAGGATCTACGCGCGGGCTCCGGGCTAACGGACGGCGAAATCTTGTGCTCGGTATCAGAGCTCCTCGAAGGTGTTGCGAGGACCTGGTACGAGCTTAACAAGTTTAAGTGGAGAAGTTACGCCGATTTCGTGGCTGGTGCTCGACGTTGGTTTGGGTCGAGTGAGTTGCAGCAACAAAGATTGCTGCAAGAAGCCCAAGCCCGATACCAGGAGAAAGGAGAGCTGGTACGAAAATTTGCCTGCCACCTCCTCTTCATGCTAGCCCAACTACGCCCGCCGTTACCAGAGCAGCGGCAATTAGATTTGCTATACGCAAATCTCCTGCCCGCTATCCGTATGCAGCTGAGGAGGAACGCGTTCTCCAACGTGGACGAATTCCACGCCCGGGCGACGGAAATCGAGACCGCTTTGCGGGACGACGAGCGCCCGAGAACCATGCTGGAGCCTACGTCCACGTTATACCCCGAGCATATGGGGGTGTCAGCAAAGGCACCACCGCCCCGGGCAGGACCCCGAATGGCGGCCATGTCCAATAAACCTCGGGGTAGGGAACAGCTGCAACCCGAGTCACCGGTCAAAACCCAGGCCAGGAAACCCGAGGACCGGTCCACAATCGCCGCAACGCAGGCGACAGACCGCATTGAAGATCTGTCGTCGCAAATTGCGACATTGCGACGCGAAATGGACCGGTACTTTAAGGAGAGGAAGGCTAACTCTCCCAAGCGGCCGTGGGGTCGGCCGCAAGAAAAGGGGAGGAATAAACCCCCCCCCCGGGTCTCCTGGCCAGCGACGAGAGGGTCAGCGGAGAAAAATAGATTACTCCCAACCGATTAAGTGCTCGTCTTGCGGCAGGCTGGGTACTACCAGGAGGTACTGCCCGGATTGCAACAAGGGAAACGGGCAGGGAAACGGAGGACGGAAGTCCCCTCCGCGTCCCCAGTAAAGGTGACCTCTCGTCGCGGGTCGCTTGAACGTGGCAGGGGCCCGTCAGCGACCCCAGGGTTCAGGAAGGTCTCGCCAGGGGTATCAGACCCCACGAGACCTGGCAGTGCGATGGCGTTGGAAGCGACAGCGACCGAACAGATGCCTGATCTGGGTAACCGGGCATTTTGTATCTTCGAAGGGTATGGAGGTCGAATTCAGGTCGTGGAGCAGGGGTATGAATGGGTAGGAGAGGAGACCGTCAGACCCAAAAACTCCAGGAGACCACCTGACGCTCCAGAGGATACGCCGGCGACCCAGAAACCAGCGGGTGAGAGCACGTCGACGCGAGTAGCGGCGACCCAAGGCAAGAGGAGCCGTGAAAGCCCCCGGACCATTGAGGAAAAAAGGACGGAGAAAGCTCCCCGCAGGTATAATCCCGAGGATGAGACCAGATGGTGGCTTCAGGTGGACATAGGTGCCTACAAGTTGAGGGCACTCTACGATACCGGGGCCTCATCGACGGTAATGGGTCAACTCGGGCTTAGATTGGCATCGGACATGGGGCTGGGCCTGGATGTGACGCGTGCGGGAGAAGCAAAGCTCGCCGACGGTCGTCCATGTCCCATCTTGTGTCATGTGATTTTCCCCTTCACGGTAGGGAATCACAAAAGATGTAAGGGTCGCTATAACGCCACTGCTGTCTGATGACTGCTATGTGGGCGCGAATTTCGTGAGGGAATTCAGCGCCAACCTGAACCCTGACACAGACCAGCTGTACTTGGCGAAGGCCAAAGTGGCGGTACCGTTGGAAGTGGCAAGCGTCACTGGTACGTCGTGCCTCGCATCCGTAGGCCTGGTAGAAGCCACGGAAGCACAGCGTCAAGAAGTGGCTAGCCTCGTCAACGGATTAATTCCAGACGGAGGCGAGTGTTTAGGCTGTGCTGTGGGGGTCGAGCATGAGATAGACATCGGAGACGCTCGACCCTGTAAACAAAAATACTACCCGGTCTCCGACAGGGTGCGAGACGAAATGCACGCGCTGGTTAAGGCCATGCTGGACAACGACGTCATTGAACCAGCAACCAGCGGGTGGTCAAGTCCAGTGGTAATGGTGAAGAAGGCAGATGGCAAATATCGGTTCTGCGTAAATTACCAGAAGGTAAACGTGGTAACCAAGCCGGACGCCTATCCATTGCCCTTCATGAGCGACATCCGGCGAAGGATCAGGGATGCTAAGTTTATCTCGACGCTGGACTTGAGTGGCGCGTACCACCAGATTCCTCTTAAAAAGGAGTCGCGCCCCATTACGGCGTTCACAGTCCCCGGCCTGGGGCATTTTCAGTTCAAGAGAATGCCCTTCGGATTGTCCTACGCTGGCGCGACCTTCCAGAGGTTGATGGACAAAGTCATTGGCCCGGATTTAGATCCTTTCGCTTTTGCTTACCTCGACGACGTGATTATTATTTCGCCGTCCTTTGAGGAGCATAAGCGACACCTGGGATTGGTTTTACAACGAATTCTAGGTGCGGGCCTCACTGTCAATAAGACCAAAAGCCACTTCTGTAAGTCGGAAGTCAAGTACCTGGGGGTCCTTGTGAACCGTGAAGGGGTAAGGCCGGATCCGGAGAAGGTCAAGCCTATTATGGAGTACCCAGCACCACGGACCATCAAGCAGGTGAAGCGATTTATGGGGATGATGTCGTGGTATCGTCGCTTTATACCCGACTTCGCGACAATCGCTGAGCCGATAAACCGCCTGACGAAGAAGAGCATCCCGTTTACTTGGCAGCAGAAACAGGAGCAGGCTTTCGAAAGGTTACGAGACGCAATGGTCTCGGCACCAATCTTGCAGTCGCCAGATCCCAGCGCACAGTTCGTATTACAAACGGACGCGAGCGATAGTGGGATAGGCGCGGTATTGACGCAAGAAATCGATGGACAGGAGCGCGTGATCGAGTACGCTAGTCGCTCCCTGAACAGTGCGGAAAGGAACTATACAGTCTCCGAACGAGAGTGCCTGGCAGTAGTATGGGCTATCGGGAAGTTCCGGCCTTATGTTGAGGGGCACCACTTCAAAGTCATCACCGATCATAGTTGCCTTAGGTGGCTCCACAGTATGAGGAATCCTACAGGAAGGCTAGCGCGTTGGGCGCTAGCACTGCAAGGACATGTCTTCGATATAGAGTATCGAAAGGGAGACCTCAACGTGGTGCCAGACGCTTTATCTAGGGCCTATGAGGAGGGGGTGGTAGAAGTGGGTGCCAATACGCATCAGCCGGAAACTGCCGATGCCTGGTATTTACAGAAATACCGAGAAGTAGGCCAGGATCCACACTCTCAGCCTACCTGGAAGGTAGTTGGAGGGAGATTGTACCACTACCATCCGACTGAGGAGAGCGAGTGGTCCATCGACAATGAGGAAGCCTGGAAGCTAGTGGTTCCTGCCAAGAAAAGACCTCAAGTGCTCGAAGAGGTACACGATGCGCTAGCAGCGGGACATCAAGGGAGAGAACGAACGTTCTCCCGGGCTAGGTACCTGTATTTCTGGCCAAAAATGTATGAGCAGGTCAGAGAGTACGTTAGGAGTTGCCCGGTATGTCAGCAGTGCAAGGCGGAACAGAGGCCGCCTTGTGGGCTGATGGGTCGTCGAGAGGTCTCGCGACCCTGGCAGGTGGTGGCCAGTGATATTACTGGTCCTTTCCCAAAGAGCTCCAGAGGGTTTGAGTATATTTTGGTCTTTCTAGACCTGTTCACTCGATGGGTGGAGTGTGTACCCGTACGCAAGGCCAATGGAAGAACCATCGTACGGGAATTGCATGAGAGGGTGGTAACCAGGTTCGGCGCGCCCGAGATATTTCTTTCGGACAACGGGACCGAATTTAAAAATCAGGAGGTTGATGCCTACTTGTCGAGGAACGGCATCCGGCGCGCCCATACTCCAGTTTACCACCCACAGGCAAACCCTACAGAGCGAGTGAATAAAACCCTCAAGGCCATGCTCATGTCTTACGTGGAGCGAGACCATAAGAGCTGGGATGAGCACCTGCCAGAGTTCAACTTCGCGTTGAACTCGGCAACTCACAGCGCGACAGGTTACAGCCCGGCCATGCTGGTCTTCAGTCGACAGCCAACTCCCCCCTCGACCTTTAGGAGAGCTCAGGATCGGTTGGCCCGGGAAGCTTCTGAGGGCCAAGAACTGACCGAATGGGGTGAGCACATGCGCCAGTTACTTAACTTATGGGAACGCGCTGGCTCTAAGTCCAGGGAGGAGGCCGACCGTCAGGCGGTCTACTACAACAGGAGGAGACGCCAAGCCGACTTTAGGGTTGGGGCCTGGGTGTGGAAGCGGAACCGTATCTTGTCTTCCGCAGCTCAGGGCGTTTCGGCGAAGTTGGCGCCGAAGTATGCTGGTCCATATGTTATAGAGGAGGTATGTGGGACTAATACCTACCGCCTCGGTAGCCAGCAGGAAGAGTTGCCCGAGCTGGTCCACGCACAGGACCTCAAGCCCTATTTCGGCCCATTCTCGGACCAGGACGACGAGGAACCGGGAGGAGGGGACTCAACACCGTTGGAGGAAGAGGAGGGCGCAGGCGATCCGCCAGCGAAGGTTGAGGATCCCAGCAGGGATCCGATATGCGAGCGTGTCGCGATTGCAGCCCCCGCGAACGAGTGTGAGGAATCCATGGCGGCCCCAAAGATACCGATCGAGGCGCCGGCTAAGCGAGGCCGTGGTAGGCCGCGCAAAAACCCTGCGAGCGAACCTCAGGCACCAGGTGGAGATGACCTGAATGGCAATGCGGCTAGGGGAAGAGACAGGCCCCGTAGAACCACTCAGCACGTGCGGAAGGTGGTCCTGCCAGCTACCCTCGCAAATGGGCCATATTCGCGAGGAAAGCGCAGGGGACCGGGACGTCCTCGTAAATAGTAGCGTCGAGCGTGACGCAGCGACGGTTAGGTTAAGGGCTGAACCTGAGAGATCCCTTAACCCCACTTCTTCTCTTTTACAGATGGAGAGGAAGCTGGTTGTAAGCGAAGAGGCCTTCGAGACGGCCACCCAGATGCTGCTCGACCTGAGACTGGGTCCGGACGCCGATCAGCCGATCGGCGATGTACGAAGATTCGTCCGGGCCCAGGTCGAGGTGGCCGCCCGAGAGAGCCGCTCGCGCCAGCGGGTGGACGACTTCCTCCGGGAAGGTATGAGGTCGCAATCAAGAAAGCCAGAGACCCGGGAAGCGTCCACCCAGACCGACGGTCCGTCCGAAGAGGGCCGTCGGTCTACGTCCACGACGGACCAGGGGGTGCAGACCCCGGAGCCGAACAAGCCGGCTGACGGTTCGACGCAGTGCCCCAGGCCAAAGGAGGCCTGTGGCCAGGGGCAGTGGGTCTGCAACCACCCCCGGATCCCCCAGCAAGTTGGGCTCGAAAATTCCTGGAGGCACGTGAGGTTGGGCCTCTAGGAGTTGGAAAACGCGTGGGAGTTTGTTGGGGAACTTCAGCGCCAGGTACACGCACACCTGGGGGAGTTCCTCGACTTCCGCGGTGCCCAAGAAATGCTAGGGGAGTGGGCTCCAGTGGTACGGCGGCAGAGGGCCTATGGTAGGGCCCTGCTGCGCGTAGACCGGGGGCCGGAGTCCCCAGTGGCCGCGGGCCCGCCGGCGATATTACCACCGACGGCATCAGCGAATAGGGCCGCGGCCAAGACTCCGGCCAAGCCCCCGACGCAGACTCAGGCCAAGAGAGTCTCGAGGGCCCCCGGTGCCGGGCAGGAGTTCACGGTCCGCGTGGACGGGTCGGTTACCGACCCTACCGTGGTGGTGCGCACCCATGGGGGACGCACATCCGCCACGGTGGGTGGCGTGACATTTACCGCCGCCCCGGTAACCCCAGCCCAGCAGCCCCTTCCGCCGGCAGGCAGCCATGGACCAGGGTCGGCGCCCAGCTCCTCTGGGACCAAGCGGAAGGGCTGCTACATATGCGGACACCCCGGGATCACCACCACGTCGAAGTGCCCCAACAAGGCGGAGCACTGGCGCTTCCCACGACACAAGGCGCCAGGAGGCTCCGGCAAATGACGGAGCAACGTGGTGGCCCGGGAGGGGACAATAAAGGAATATTTTATAAGGATGGATGGTGTTAATTTCTCCCCTTCCCAATCCTGTCCTTAAGGTCGCGAGTCGGTGAAGTAGTTCGGTCCGGTAGTCCGAAGCTAGGAGGGGGCTGCAACGATTACCGAAAATCGTTCGACTCGCGTAGGTTAACAAGCGGCTGAGCGGAACAGCCGCGATCGGTTCGAGAGAGAAAGAGGGCGCGTAGGGGCAATGACCGGGAGGGGAGATCTCGGTAGCCAGTATGACTGTGCCACTCAGTTCGGTTAGATCGTCTCTACGGTTTTCGTGCTACTAACGCATTGGACAATAATTGAGTGAGATCCAGAGAGCCAGGGTTTATCGGTGGAAAGTGCTGCAGTGGGTGCGTGCACAGCGAGGCGAGTGCGGTGGTGACGAGCATCGATACGAGTGTGACCTTGACGATAACCCCAGCGGTACCAGCAATCCCGACAGGAACGCATAGCGGGCAGAACAGCAGCAACACCAACAGCAACAGCAATAACAGCAGCAACACCGACAACAACAGCAATAACAGCGGCTGTGCAGCAAGCGGCGGAGCAGCTAATTAGCGATTCGTACGTCGGATACGGTCGGCCACCGTATCCCCATCAGTC
Organism: Phymastichus coffea; assembly: GCF_024137745.1. Classification (NCBI taxonomy): domain Eukaryota; kingdom Metazoa; phylum Arthropoda; class Insecta; order Hymenoptera; family Eulophidae; genus Phymastichus; species Phymastichus coffea. The sequence continues at coordinate 56,561 of NW_026706814.1, forward strand.
TCGCGGTAGGTGCACCATCCCCTATTTTGTTGTAGCGTGCGATCCCGCGCAGCGTGCGCGAAGAAATTATCTATAGCGTGCGAGCGGTTAGTTCGCGGAGATCGCGAGGTTTTCTCTCTCTCTCCCTCTTCGTATATATTGTCATCTGTGTTAGCGTGCGCAAGACTCTCGGCAAATCCCCCGTGTACTTGGTTAATTTGAATAAAGCGATCAATCGTTATTTCTAAATCGAATCATTATTTTGTCTTTCCTTTGTCCGGAGTTCGCGTTTGTTTACTTTCGATTCAAATAAGCCGGTAGCGTAGCAAGGATCACGCAGAGATCGGTAGAAGCGAATCGCCAACCTAGTTTCCAGCAGCAGCCGCAGGAGCGCTGCTAAGCAGGAGCAACAGCGCCGCCAAGTGGCGAGTTGGGGAACCCAACTCGGATTGGCGAGGAGACGCTGCGCAGGCGCACTCCCGGACAAGGTAGGTTGACGTGCTTTCGGCACGTAGATAACAAGGCGTCGTTGACCGAGATAATAAATAGGTTTAATAGGTTAAACAGCAGCCTGTTACAATATATATATATATATATTTGTGTATAAAAATTTGCACTATTTCTTGCTTCGTTATAGCAAATTAGAAGACGAAACCTTCATATTTTTTTAAAGAAAATTATATTTTTCGGTTTGAAATTTTAAATCACTGCCTTTTAGTAGATTTTTTTTACAAAAAATACTATCGATTTTTTTTTTTGTACTACAAATTTATTTATTTATCGAATCCAATTTTTCAGCTAAAGAAGACTTTATTCTTTTCTATTTGCTTTGCTACTTGATTAAACCTAAAAGAAGCGTGAAGAGGAAACGAGCAGAGAACGGCGGAGCTCTCGCAGAAGCACCACAAAAATTGTCTATGCATGAGCGTAGAGAGTCATTTATCCTTAGAGTTGAAGTAAAATTCTGCGTTTTCAAAAACGTTTTATTTATCAGGAATGTGGATTTTAATGATTGATTTATTAATTACAGGCTGCAAATGAAGTAGAAGCTAGAATTGCTGATTTGAAACAACGCTACGTAGCACCTGGTGAAACATTTCAGCCTGTCATACTTGCAGTCGGATCGATAAATCGAATCAACAGCTTTCACGTTGTTGTTAACAATCAAATCTACGACGTCGACAATGTTATGAAAGCAGTTGAGTTAGCGATAAAAGTATTTTTTGCACTAGATTGTAGTTATCCTAAATATTCAAAAACAATTTAGGTTTTTTTGCATACAATCTTATTTAACATTTCTCTCGTCGATGACGAAGTAACAATTGATGGTAATGCTCTTTTAGGACAAATTCGCCAATTAGAATTATCACGAAAACTAACATAGAGTATTGCTATTGTGGTCAAATGGGATAAATAATTGTTAGCTTATTCAATTCTGATTTTTTTTATTATTATTATTATGGCTGATATAAGATGTTCTCATAGTGATTTGTCTTTTGACAATTACAAATTTTTGTTTGAACACGTATTGCAATACCACAACAATCTAAGTAATCTACGTTGTATTTTTCAAAATTGTAGTAGAGTATACTCTAATTTCGATTCATTTAGGAAATACGTGAATACGAAGCTTAAAGATTTATTGCAATTAGACCATGCTAAGACCGCGCCATTACATTCTACTGTTCATGAATTTATCGATATTCCACATTCCACTGAATTTAGCGATACTGAATTTATCGACAAATTTAGTGATATAAGCAGTGATTCAGATGAGACTGTTGAGTACAATTCATCCTATGAAATGGATGTAATTGAAGATGACGAATCGCTGTATTATTTAGAGCCACTAAAAAAAATAGTTGTAAAGTATAGTGCAAGTATTTCTAGATTAAAAAATATACCGAGAAAACATGTCAATGACGTGATTGAAAAGACTAAAAATCTTTTATCTGATATTTCAAAGATTTTAAGACATGAAATTACAAATGAACTCGTTAGTGAAAATGGCAATAAGTTTTTTAATATTAATCGATTACTCGATCATTTTTCGAGCTGTCTAAATAGCGTAGATTCTGAAAAAAAAAGATTCACTCATTATAAAAAATTGCAAACCTTTATTCCACCAGTTAGTGTTAGAGTTGGAGAGAGACTTAAATATCGTAAAATAAAAAATGTACAAACGCTTGTTCATGTGCCCGTAAATATACAATACATACCATTAAGATTTATATTAAAGCACTTCTTTGAGCTTCCTGATATTTTCAATGAAACAATAAAGTATGTAGACGATTTATATTCAAACAAAAAAATAATAACAAATTTTGTGCAGGGAGATTTTTGGAATGAGCGATTACAAACATTCAAAGATAAAATTGTATTTCCACTTATAATGTATTATGACGATTACGAGAATAACAATCCATTAGGTACACATAGAAAAATATCAAAATCGGGTGCGGTCTATACAAGGTGTTAAATAAGTAACGGAACAAGGCTGTAGCTTTTTAGGTACATATTATTAGACCAAGGTCAAGGTCATTCCTTTAGTAACTTTCAACGCGGAATCCGATGATGACCTTGGATTTGACCTTGAGATTGACCTTCAAGGTTATTTCAAGGTCAACTTTGTTTTTTTAAATGGGAACCCCTATTTTTGACAACGGCAATCGAAAGAGCGGAAAATTTTACGTCCAAAAGGGTATTTTTAAATTTTTTTTCATGGCCTTGAGAAGGTCGATTTAAGGTCAAATGCTTGAAAAACTGCCTAAAAGCGTTTTTTTAATTTTTAACATATCGAAAAATGACCTCTACAAAATTTGTTCAGAACAGAGTGGGCCACCCAATGCACCAAAAACCTTTGACCTTTAACCTTATTTTGAAGGTCATTTCAAGGTCGAAGTGTTTTTTGTAATGGAAACCCCTATTTTTTACCTCGGATTCGCATATAGCGCGAAATCAGAAAGAAACATTCAAAACGCAGTGAGTGGAAAAAACTTATCCGGCAAAAAAACTTTACCTATGTCTCTGCTTGCTCCTCATTTAAAACAACTTGACTTTAGGTTTGGATAACCCGTTACTTTATTATTCAAACAATCAAAGGTCAAAGATAAAGTCACTTTAACATGCTCTCAGTAGAATTTAATAAATTTAGCCCGAAACATTTTGTAAATGTTTCGCGAATAATATTGGATCTAAATTTCACATGACCTTAGCGATGAACGTCGTGGATCAATCGAAACTCAACATAATACTTTATCCAAACGTCGGATTTCGCGCTATGTGCTAATCCGGGATCAAAAAGAGGGGTTTCCATTACAAAAAACACTTCGACCTTGAAATGACCTTCAAAATGAGGTTAAAGGTCAAAGGTTTTTGGTACATTGGGTAGCCCACTCTGTTCTGAACAAATTTTGTAGAGGTCATTTTTCGATATGTTAAAAATTAAAAAAACGCTTTTAGGCAGTTTTTCAAGCATTTGACCTTAAATCGACCTTCTCAAGGCCATGAAAAAAAATTTTAAAATACCGTTTTGGACGTAAAATTTTCCGCTCTTTCGATTGCCGTTGTCAAAAATAGGGGTTCCCATTTAAAAAAACAAAGTTAACCTTGAAATAACCTTGAAGGTCAATCTCAAGGTCAAATCCAAGGTCACCATCGGATTCCGCGTTGAAAGTTACTAAAGGAATGACTTTGACCTTGGTCTAATAATATGTATCTAAAAAGCTACAGCCTTGTTCCGTTACTTATTTGACACCTTGTATAAGTATACCGTCGTTACCTCTGAAATATCAATCAAAAGTGCAAAATATTTTCTTATTTTTATTATTTAACTCGCTAGATCGGAAGATTTTCAAAAATCCTGTCATTTTATCTAAAGCCATTGATGAAATAAATTTTTTAAATGAATGAAGCATTGAACTTGATTTAGTTAACGCTAAGAAAAAAGTGTTTTTTGAATTGGTCCTTTTTATTGGAGATAATCTTGGTCTGCACACATTACTTGGATTAACTGAAAGTTTTCATGCTAAAATTTTTTGTCACCATTGCTTGATTGAAAGTGATAAAAAACATACCGTTTTTCTAGAAAAGCAATGTAATCTTCGAACAGTCGAGAATTATGAAAGCTTGCTAAATTTAAATGATCCAAAAGTAACAGGAATATTGGAAAAATGTGCACTGCACAGAATACGTCATTTTCATTGTAATAAAAATATCGCTGCCGATATCATGCACGATGTGTTAGAGGGCATTTGTCGCTATGATATAGCTCTTTTATTGAATTATTTCATTTATGTCTTGAAATCACTAACTTTAGATGATTTTAATTCAAAAATACGCGGTCTTGACTATGGTTCTGGACACAATGTCAATAAACCTACAGAGTTAACCGAGAAAGCGATTAAGAGTGAATATATTATTTTATCATCAAGCGAAATGTTCTATTTAGTTTTAAACATTAATTTCATTATAGGCCCGTTAGTACCTGTTGATAATGAACAGTGGCAACTGTACTTATTACTAAGAGAATTAGTTGTAATACTTTTGAGTAGCAAAGTACACTCATCTGCCTATAAGTATTTAGAATTAATTATTTTCGAATATTTGTCACTTTTGGTATCGGTTTTTCCAGATTCATTATCCTCGTTTTATGAAATTATTTGGTCCCTTATGGAAAATATGTTGCATGCGTTACGAATCGAAAAACCAAGAAGGCAAAAATGTTGCCAAAAATACTACGAGTCGCGTAAATATAAACAAAACAATTGCTATTAAGCATCAGCTATATTTAAATTATAGATTCATGGCAAAAGAAACTGCCGATCCAGTGCAGATTAAGTCCATAAATCATAAAGTTAAATCAACAAACACACTGGATGAATTTCATAAATATAGCTATTTGATAAATAGTTCTAATGTTATAATTGAGGGGCCGGATGCAATAAGGGGGTTAGCGCGTGACCTTTCTAAAAAGTGACTCACGGAGAGTTCATTTTCAAAATTCAAAAAAGTGATTAAAAAAAAAGACCATCATATTCCTCATGGAAAATGCCATCTTTTTTATATTTACCATTTTGTTGTAGCATATCGTGTTTCAGAGATAAAAATTATTACCTCAAAATTTCCAAAACTAATTTTCAATTTTTTTTTTTCGAATACATCGCTCCAACTTCGTCAAAAATCATCCGAATCAGCCGTTTTTTTTTTGAATTACGTGTCATTATCTAGCGCATGCGTCGATCCTATAAGCGGATCAATATGGAACAATGATAATTGTTTATTTAATTATAAGTCAACAATATCGGGTTATACGGTTTTAGTACGTTCAACGACAAAAAATGTGCAAGGAAGTTTAAGACTCGAATAACTGTTCGCGAGACATTTGTTCGTTAACAATCAAGGAAGATTTCTACAAAGTTTCAAATCGATTCAATAAATAATGACTGAAGGAGAGCGATTTTACCGAAGTTGCGTGCTCGCGGCAACAGCCGCGCGGGCCGCCGCCGCCGGACCTCGGCCGGACAGGCGTAGCGGCGTCTCCCCGCACACAACAGTCACGAAATCATCGATGCTTCATGGATATCAAGTACAATATACTAATCTCATTAGATATCCAACCATGGATAAATTCATATTGAAACAAAAAATAAAAAATTTTACTAGCCATTAGTTTTATTAAATACTTTGCTCGCAATACAAACCATACACTATTAATAAACTACACGCTTATTCGAATACATCTTGGATCAGTACGAATTATCTTTTGATTCATCAAAATTTACAACATAAAACTATATACTTAAGCAAATAAACTTGGCGTGCCAAGGGAATGTGATTTTACTAGAATAAATTAAATGCTAATAAAGCTATAGGTTTCACTTTATTACAGTTTTACTTTATTTCTTCAAATTTTTGTAGAGGCTTTTTTATTTCTTCAAATTTCTTCAATTTCGTCAAATTTTGTAGAGGCAAAAAAGAAGTTACGCGCCGAAGAAAATAAATTGAAACAAGCTGAACAAAGTACAGTGAAAAAGAAGAAGTCACAAGTCAAAGAAAATAAATTGAAACAAGCGAAACAAACCCCAGTGGCAAAGAAGAAACCAAAGAAGAAATAAAGTAAAACTGTAATAAAGTGAAACCTATAGCTTTATTAGCATTTAATTTATTCTAGTAAAATCACATTCCCTTGGCACGCCAAGTTTATTTGCTTAAGTATATAGTTTTATGTTGTAAATTTTGATGAATCAAAAGATAATTCGTACTGATCCAAGATGTATTCGAATAAGCGTGTAGTTTATTTTGTTTCAATATGAATTTATCCATGGTTGGATATCTAATGAGATTAGTATATTGTACTTGTTGTCTATGAAGCATCGATGATTTCATGACTGTTGTGTGCGGGGAGACGCCGCTACGTCTGTCCGGCCGAGGTCCGACGGCGGCGGCCCGCGCGGCTGTTGCCGTGAGCACGCAACTTCGGTAAAATCGCTCTCCTTCAGTCATTATTTATTGAATCGATTTGAAACTTTGTAGAAATCTTCCTTGATTGTTAACGAACAAATGTCTCGCGAACAGTTATTCGAGTCTTAAACTTCCTCGCACACTTTTTGTCGTTGAACGTACTAAAACCGTATAACCCGATATTGTTGACTTATAATTAAATAAACAATTATCATTGTTCCACATTGATCCGCTTATAGGTTCGACGCATGCGCTAGATAATGACACGTAATTTAAAAAAAAAACGGCTAATTTGGATGATTTTTGACGAAGTTGGAGCGATGTATTCGAAAAAAAAATTGAAAATTAGTTTTGGAAATTTTGAGGTAATAATTTTTATCTCTGAAACACGATATGCTACAACAAAATGGTAAATGTAAAAAAGATGGCATTTTCCATGAGGAATATGATGGTCTTTTTTTTTAATCACTTTTTTGAATTTTGAAAATGAACTCTCCGTGAGTCACTTTTTAGAAAGGTCACGCGTTAACCCCCTTATTGCATCCGGCCCCTCAATCGTAAAGTCGGTTTCTTTTTATGACAAAATTATTAAAAAAAAAAGTATAATCGTGACGGTTACTCCTTCAGGATCAAACTTTCAAATGGTTCATGAAATCATTTATCAAAATTCCAATCATATCTTTATAACCAAAAATCTAAATGATTGTTATTATGATAATCATTTGAATGCTTATAAAGTTTATAGCTTAGACAGCTTCGATTGGGGAAATTTAGAAGAAAAGAGTCTTCATGATTATTACTTAACAAATATGGTATTATTAGGCGACAGTTTTCATTACATTTGTAAAAATTGGATGTGAAATAAATAATGTATAAAAAATTGATATCTTTATTTTATTCATTGCATAAAATACTATTTTATTTATCCATTTATTCCATGAGAAAATCGATTGATTTTCGTCACCTGATTTTATGTGGTACCCGAGTACGTAACACAACTAGGTGGCGTCTTCTCATTCGCGAGCGACCGAAACTCTGTCCAGTTGATATATAAGGGCAGAGCTTCCTGTCGTATATATATATATATATATAAAAATGCGTGCGATGCGAATTATGTAGCGAATTGCGAATTTCAGGTTAGGAATTAGATAGGACAATTAAAAATTAAGTTTATCGGTGAGGAAGCTGGGAATAGAACCATTGAAAAGGACGTGATAAAAGCACCACTGACTATCTTACGGCAAGCAAGATAAATTTTTTTCATTTACGGTTCGGAAATCTATAAAAATTATTACAATCTTAATGAAAATTTGCGATATTAGAAAGTAAAATTTATAAAAATCTTCAGCAAAAAGTATTTTCTGATTATAGTAAAATTTACTATCCACTATAGTAAATTTTACTATGTGGATAGTAAATTTTACTATGTTCAGTAGCAAAATTTATATTTGAAAATTTTACTATGTAACATAGTAGTTATTCCTACAATGCAAGTATGTCCCAAGCTTATAATGTTACATAGTAAATTTTATTACAATTATAATGAATTTTATAAGGTCATTTCTCTCAGTGTATTGATTTTTTATGTTCATTTATTCTAATGTTTAAACTACGTTTTGTTTCATCTATGTATATAGCAGGACATGACTTACAATTAAATTTGTATACCACACCAGTTTCATCCCATTTACAACTATTATCTTTGCCTAATTTTATGATATTTAATTTATGACTAGCCGTAGAAACATATTTAATGTTATATTTTTTAAAACTATTACGACATTTGTAAAAAAACTCATGAATAAACGGAATCGGTCAAATTGTATTATAGTCACATTCATTCTTATTGAAACAATTAGCTGTCATAGTATTTTTCTGTTTACGTCTATGTTGTCTGAGTCTATTATCAATCTCTACAGATATAAAATATTGCGAGTAATTGTATTCTTTTAGTATGTCCGCGATCAATTTTAAATTAGTATTATGAAAGGACTGATCAGATAAATAAATTGCCTTGTCAACTAAATTGGAAATTATATTTCTCTTTTGTTGGATCGTATGATTGGAATAATAATTTAATAATCGATTAAAAGATAAAAGTTTTTGATACCAATTTGTGATGATCCGATTATTACTATTATGAAGCATCACATCTAAAAATTTTATAATACCATTACATTCTATTTCGCGTATAAAGTTTAAATGTTCATTATAACTATTAAATGTATCTAAAACTATTTGAATATGATCTTTTTTGACACATAATATAGTATCGTCTACATAACGACGATAAAATATCGGAATACAATTGAATTTTTTCGCAAGAATATTCAAACATTCTGTCTCCAAGTCATCCATTGCCAAATCCGCAAAAAGAGGGGAAATTGGAGATCCCATGGGTGTGCCAAAAAGCTGTTTATACTCGTATATTGTTATGTGTGGCTCATCTGAAGAGCAAAAGAACGTTTACGTTGCTAAGCAAGCTTTCTCTCGTCGGTGTTATGATTTTTTTTAGTTGGTTGTATCAATAACTCTATTCTGATAATACCTGTTGTTAACCTATTTCTGAGTTTCGAAAATAAAACTCGCTATCATTCTTTCATAATAAAGTTGTTATTATCTTTTGTGAGTGTGTGAGTTTAACAATATTATATTATTAAATTGTAAATATGTGTTTGAAAATAAAAATTTGGTTATTTCTATAATTTTGTAGAATGGAATTTTTTAATTAGAATGTATTAAGATAAAACGCCTGTCCAAACTTCTAATGACCAAATCACATGGAATATTCGTGAATAAAGCACTCACGTCTAACGATAACAGAACACAATCATAAGGAATATATAAATTACCTATAAAGTCTATTAAATCAAAACTATTTTTTAAGCAAGAATAGAGTGTTTTTATACAATGTTTCAAATTTTTGTCCAATTCTTTAGATAAAAAATACGTAGAGCTGTTAATCAACGAAATCACTGGTCTAAAAGGATTTCCTATTTTATGTATTTTTGGCAACCCATAAGCTTTTGCTAACCTTGTGTTTGTTTGAATAAGATTCAATAAGATTTTGTAAACCTTGTTTTGCAATGATTTCAATAGATTTTTGCTGAAAATCCTGTACGTGTTTAGTAGTACGTGTTTAGTAGTACGTGTTTAGTAGCTTTGTTCATAACAGGATTAACTTGAAATTTTGACGGAATTACTACTTATATTTCAGTCCTTTCTAAATCATGTATAGTGATACACGTAATTGACTATAATTTTTACAGTTAACAATTTCAGTTTTACTGGAAGAAAATTTATTTTGACAATGTTTAGAAAGCATTTCGAAATTGTGAGTGCAACGATTCGTAATTTATTGTTTGATATTTAATAATTTGAATGTATTTATTAATTTTATATAATTTTTTAATAAAGTATTCCTGAAGAGGCCACGAACAAAATGGCGAAACGTTGAATTAGTTTGGAAGTTTTGTAGTTGTGATTTATTTTTGGGATATTCCTCACACCATTGATTTTAATTTCTAATATTAAATACTTGTACACAGCTTTTAAATTGTAGAAGAGAAGAGCGAATGAAACTTTAGTTAGAATGAGTAAAGTATAACCATGTTTTGTATTTGTTAAATAATATATAAGTTTTGGTAATATTCTTAAACATTTTATCATTTTCTAATAAAAGAAACATGTTGGATATCAATTGAAAAAAATTCCTACCAAACGTAGCATCTACTTGGGGAAAAAGCATCATTTACATGCTAAGCAATAACTTGTCTCTGCTCGCTCAGTGGGGAATGGTACTTTGAAAGTAGTGGAGGTTCTTCGTGAAGTAAGAATAAATTTGGAAACAAAAAAACAAAAACTTAGTAGTAAGCCTTTAGGAGAATTGAATAAAGAGCTATACATACAAAGAGTAGACTAAAGACTTTGGATTGAGAAGACAAGGTTCAAATAGAGATTTTCAACGTAGAATGGAGAGACGCAATTCTAATGGTAATATCGTAAAACGAAATTTCTTGAATGTTGATCGGGTTATTTATCTTAACAGATTTCAGGATATACTTTTAAATTATAACTTATTTGACAATTTTAATTCTTTAATTTTAATTAGACATAATGTATTTATTTATACAAAAAAACTAGCAGTGTTGGTTTGGAAGATTTGAATAATGTTCTAGTAGATGAAACTAATTTAAACTTTGAATAAAATTCTGAATGTTTTCTTTCTACTATTATTGAATGTTTACCACTATTAAATCAAATTTCTAAGGTCATAGAAGCATGTATTTGTTACATGACGCTTCATTGTATTATAATTGTATTTTGTTTAATAATACTTCGGACCCGAGATTTCCGTTCGGACATAGTATAATCAGCAGTATTCGTGTGCGCGACTCGGTGGGAACGTGCGGCAGAGGATGATTCACGCTGCGCCAGCATGCTGTGACGGCATGTTTCGGTCAGCGTGCTTAGCTAGGTAAGACGACCCGGCACGAGAAGCGTAAACATCCGAAGCGTATACGCTTCGGAGAGAGACGCTATGCTAAGGACAAAGGCTATATAATAAGCCAGCGAAAGCAGAGCGAGGGTTTTCAGTTAGTTAGGAGCGAGCGCTCAAGCAAGAAGCCTGCATTTTCCTACTAAAGAGTTTTGAGAATATAATTTTTCAAGTTGCGATTAAGTGTCGAATTCAATTGTTTTAATAATTTCGTGTAAACGAAATCATAGGAATTATCATTTTGTTGAGTGTTAGTACACTATTGGATAAAAAATACATAAGACCACGAGAATCTTAGGAATTGTTATTTTTGCTGCGTGTTGGTACACCATCGGATAAAAAAAATATATTGGACCAGTTGATCTGATCGGATACAAAGAAAAAGAATATATTGGACATATCACAAACCAAACAATATTTTGGACCTAGACGACAGAGTGAGTACTTTTGGGCTCTATTTTCGATAAGCTGAAATCTCTTCCTTATTGTTTTTTCTTTATTATCTCTCCCCCTCTTCGCTCTAATACTACTAAGCATAATCAAGGTTCCCCTTTCGGTGAATCCACGTGGTTGCGTACCGGGACCAAGTGTGTAAACACCGCTGACCGCGCAAATTAAAATATTTATTTTAATAAATCGCGAACCACATAGTAGCGCGATATTATTACTAGAAGTGTTATCCGACGTATTAAAATATATATATATATATAAACCTATCTAACATACCGGCGTAAGTTCATTTAAGTCAACCGGCGAAGCCCCCTCCTTTTTTCCTTCCCGATTACTGCCGCCTGCCCCTCGCAAGGACGAACTTTGGATATTATCGGTAAAGACGCGATCCATTCGGTGACACGGTCGGGGTACCGTACTGAAGGTCTAGTCCGCCCGAGACAGGACCACTCGGAGCTAAAAACGGTCTAACACGTGCCCGTTTTGAAGAGACATCAAAACTGGCACGTAACAAATGGTAGCAGAGCGTGGTTAGTGCTTTCGATTAGTTGCCGTTGAATAACCATATAAATTTATTCATATGTCGGGTAGCACGAGTACTAATGTAACAAGTATTAATAATCTATACTATTAGAATATATGTATTATTCATTAGTGTGCGATATATATAATTATGTAATACTATATGTATTGCATAGTGTTAATATATTGACGCGTATTAATATTAATTCATATTGATTAATCTGTCGTCTCTTTTTTTTTTTCATCGTTATTAATATTAAATTTTTTTTTCTCTTCCTTTCCTCTCTCTCATATCTTGAAACGCGATACGGGCAATAGGACGCTCGTTTTTGAGCGAGCTAAAGCCACGCCGGAGACGCGGGAAATTTTTTTTTCCACACGGAATTCGTCGGAGTTTCGTTTTCAATCACGTAAGCGTAGTCAGAGTGTTTGCGCCTGAAACCGGGTGGGTCTCCTTATCCGCTCCCACATTTTGTGATTGGTTGGCAGAATGGCATTGGCAACGTGATCCTTCGCTTACAAATGTTTGAAAGTGAAAACGCGGGTTAGAAAATTCCCTTGATTTATGGACGATCGTTTGTAATTTTGACATGCGGGCCAGCGAAATATTTTATTTCTTTTTTTTTCTTTTCTCTGCTGTAATAGGGGACTGACTCTTGGCATTGTCCCGTGTCGTTCGGCTATTAAAATTTCCCTTAATTATTTTTGTGTTTACTTTTGCTACTAAAAGTATTTATTAATAAATAAGAATAATATCTTTATTAGGAATAATATTTTATTAATATAATTTATTTATTGACTAATGAAACAATGTAAATTAATTATTAAAACAGAAACTTATAAATAAATATAACGGATTGTTGCTGATCGAGGATAATAAATGTTATTTTGTTAATGATAGTTGTTCGAATGAATCATTAACTGCTAATTATAATTAATCAATAATTATAATTGGTATTTTGTTAATGCAATGATTATTTGAATAAATTATAATCGTTGTATTATCAGCTTTATCCATTTATTATTGATTAATTAATAAAATAAATAAAATAAATAAAAAAAAAAATATAAAAAAAAAATTTTTAGAATAATAAAATTTAAAATAATAAAATAAAAGAAGAAAAATATAGGACCTAGGACCTAGACCATAACGAAATGGAGTCGGCAACCCTCCAGTTATTGACTAATATGTCAGCAAGTTTTACTTTGCAAAGTATTGTGCAAGGAATCACGGAATTCGACGGGAAAAATGTTCCCCTAAAGGACTTTATTCAGGACATCCGCAACGGAAAGGCACTTATAGCTGATACACAAGAAGCAAATTTTATTCGCTTGATTATAGCGAAATTAAAGGGACCAGCGAGAGATTGCATTTACGGTAAGACCGTAAATACAGCCGAGGGACTAGTTAAAATTCTTAAGGAGCGATTTGCCCCGTGTAAGGACTTCTCTTACTATGATTCAAAGATTCATAATTTGCGAATGAAAAATGGGGACACGGTCGGAGATTTTCACGACCGTATCAATATCCTATTAAACTGCGCACAGAACGCGCTGAAGGAAGAACTTGGAGCTGATTATAGTGATGTCATGATGACCCCGATAAAGAATTCCACACTTAAAACCTTCATTGACGGGCTGCCGAAAGAAATCGGGGACTTAGTCGATATTAAGCAGCCGAAGTCTCTTGAGGAGGCTTATAAGGAAGCCCTTCGCATAGAGACTAGAAATAAGAATAAGCCAAAAAATGAGGACCTTAGTATGGGTAAGTGGCTGTCGATTAACCGTGGATTTAATGTTGGGTATATTCAGGATCAGCAAGTTGAAGCTGAGGAACCATACTACGAGGAATGGGAAGAGGTACCCGCGGAAGTGCAACAATTTCTTATCCGACGACAGAACGGACGATTTTATCAGAATAATCAACGACAACAATACCAGAATCAGAACCAGGAAAGCCAGGCTAGACAACAGGAAAATCAGTCCCAGGGGCAGAGGCAGTTTATGTTTAGAAATTAGAGGGGACGCCAGCGGAATAAAAATTTTCAAGATAACGGCAGTCACCCAGGACGATTGTAGAATCCTGATACGGACATGTATCAAAACCCTACGGGACGAAGATACGGGGCAATTGCCTACGACCAACAACAGAGATTCAATGAGTTGAGACCGAACCCACCGTATCAACACTTTGGAGGAAATCCTGGTAATTTAAACTCCGATGGGGCTCGCCCTGGAGTGACTGCGGCGGGCCCATCTCAGACATCCCCGGCTCAGAATTATCAGCAGCAACAGGCGAAAACTCTGATAACGGAAGTTCGACACACGCCGGAAGCGGAGAAGCCGGGAGTACCGCCAGCGAAAGTGATGACGATACTGAAAAATTCGGAGACGTTGCTTCCGAGTCAGTCGTCGCAGTTGCCGCAGATCGGGGACCTGGCGCAAGAGATAATAAAATCCATGCGCCTACAAGAGTAAGATTTCGAATACCCGAGACCGATAAACGGTGGACCGTATTTATGGTCGATAATGGATCGGCTGTAAATCTTATAAAATTTAATGCTTTACATTGGACTACGAGGTTCGACCCAAGAGAGTCGACTACGCTGAGCGGGATAACTGCACACACTGTTCCGACTCTTGGCACTGTATTGCTAACAATAAATGGCAAGCCTGCAAAATTCCATATAGTGTGGAATAATTTCCCCATTGAAGAAGATGGCATGCTAGGAAGGGACTATTTAATAGACACAAGTGCAGTTATATCATATTATAATGGAACATTAATGGTAAACAGTGATTTAATGAACCCGATACCATTTCTACCTACTAATGTGCCCATGGAGCACTTACAAGACAATCTTATCAAAGTTATGCGCATAGTACCGAAAGACGATGAAATATCAGAACTTGAAACTGATTCGGACCTAGATTATGCGATAGAGCAGCTTGCAAACGAAAGGATTAGTAACTCTAACCCCGGACGAGTGAAGAACGTTGTCAATCACGGTACGGTCAGATACACAATAGGACCAAGATCTCGTCAAATTATTCAAATTAACTTGATCGAAACCGAGTTGACAGAAGGCTACCTGCCCAGGATTGACGTGAAGGACGAAAAGGTATTTCTTGGAGAGGGAGTAGTCGCAAATGCAAATAATACCTGTAAAATCATGGCAATTAATACACACGATGACGAGGAAGTTACCATTGAAGTGGACCCGAGAGAAATTTTGCCATTCGAGCAGTTTAAATCGCAGTTTTCCAGCTCTGACGGCGAAGGTGTTTCGGAATCTAAAGTTACCAGGCAGATCAATGATTAATATAAGAAGAGGGGAGAGAACCTCTTACAATTAATCAGGACCGGACATCTTAGTCCAAGCGAGCTCCAAAGCGTTCAGCGATTACTAAAAAGGTACCCACACCTATTCCTACTACCCGGAGAACCATTGCCCTGCACGGACTTAATAGAACATGAAATTCATCTTGAAAATAGAATTCCCGTAAATACCAAACAGTATAGGCACCCTCCTGTTCATAGACAATTTATTTCTGAAACGTTAAGAAAACGACTGGAAGACGGAATAATAGAGGAATCGAATTCACCATATAACTCGCCACTTTGGATAGTACCTAAAAGCCCGGCAAGCGATGGAACCCCGAGGTGGAGAATGGTCATCGATTTCCGAGAACTGAATAAAAAAACTGTCGGTGACGCTTACCCTTTACCGAATATAGGGGATATATTAGATCAACTAGGGGGATCCCTTTATTTTTCAACATTTGATCTTGCGAATGGATTTCAACAAATACCCTTAAGAAAAGAAGACAGGCCCAAGACAGCGTTTTCGTCGTTTGATGGGCACTTCCAATATAAAAGGATGCCGGAAGGATTAATGAATGCGCCGGCAACATTCCAGAGAATGATGAATGTATTGCTGCGCGGGCTCCTAAATGTAGAGATGCTATTGTACCTAGACGACGTAATAGTTTATGCTAAGAACCTTCATGAACACGAAGTGAAGGTTAGTAAACTTTTTGAGAGACTATCGGATACGGGACTAGTCCTACAGCCCGACAAGGTGAATTTCCTTTGTAGGGAAGTAAAATTCCTTGGGCATATTGTAAGTGGTCGAGGAGTCTAGCCAGACCCTAAATTAGTCGAAACTGTAATGAAGTTCCCAAGGCCAAAAGGAGTGAGAAGTGTTAGGTCTTTTCTAGGACTGTCCGGATACTATAGGCGATTTATTCAGGATTATTCGAAAATTGCCAAACCCCTCAGTGATCTTACCAAAAAGGGACAAGAATATGATTGGGGACCTGCACAAGAAGAAGCCTTTGAAAAGCTTAAAAAACTCCTATGTGTAGCCCCGATTCTAACATTTCCGGACTTCAATAAACCATTCACGCTAACTACAGACGCCTCAGATTACGCGATTGGAGCGGTACTTTCACAAGAAGAAGATGGAGTCGATAGGCCTGTAGCTTATTTGTCGAGACTGCTAAGTAAACTCGAAAGAAACTATACGACCACTGAGAAAGAGTGTATCTCAGTTTTATACGCGATGAATCAGTTCCGGTCATATCTCTTATGCAACAAATTCACGCTAGTCTGTGACCATGAACCTTTGAACTATATGCATACGCGCAAGGACCCTGGACAACGCCTTATGAGATGGATGTTCAAGTTCACGGATTACCAATACACCTTTAAGTATAAGGCGGAAAAATTGAATTGTAATGCCGATGCACTGTCAAGGAACCCGGTAAATTTACAAGAATACTTGGATGAAAAGGAACAAAAAGAGAAGGAACTGAATGAAAACATACCGAAAATTCAAGTAATGATGCTGAGAAATAAAGTGAGTAAAAGGAAAGTCACTAAAGAACAGACCGAAGAAGATCCAGAACAACCGGTAGCAATACGAAGAAGAGCGCACACCATATCCAGCGAGCCTAGACCAAAAGGCAGGCCAGTAGGGGCCAAAACGAATAAAGGAAGACCGCAGCTGGATCATAGCACCGTAGCAGAAAGAACCAGAAGTAAAAGGCCTGTGCCTACGACCTCGAAAGATACTAAGAATGTTGGCCCAAATGCTATCGATACTGAAATACACGAGAAAACCTGGGCGCCAGCCGATAAAGAAAAGATGCGATCGAAAAGAGTCCAAGAGCTAAAGAATTACGAAGCGGAACTTCCCACAGACGAGTCAAGTACAGAACCCACCAAGGAGATCCAACAGAAAAAACAACTGACCAACCAAAACTATGAGTCCGTGGCAAATACTTCCGAAATAGAAATAGTTGTAAATGAAAATGCGAATGAGGACGAGAAACAAAAGTCGGCCCGTCCTAAATTACATTGGCGCGTGCAAGAAATTTTAAATCGATTGGACCGAGAGAGTCAAAGCTCGATTATGTCGGACTCTTAGGCGGATATGAGCAAACTACGGCCCAGTTCCTCGAGACGTTCTGTAATATCCTCTACTGGTGTAGAGGATAGGGACGCGAAAGAAGCTCATGACAGTACAGACAACCGGCCTCCCATAGAGGACCCGCGATATAGCGGACTAAGAAGAGGTAAAGAAACGGAAATAGAAGCGAGTGAGGATCAAGAATCTGAAATGAAGGGTCCGAAGACAAATAAGGCTAGCGGTACGACGACTGAGGGAGCTCTATCTGAAACAACCGAAGAGTCAATTGAAATACCGATCACTGGACCCCAAACTAGCGCGAGTTCTGAGGAAACTGAGGATGAAACCTCCGAGGAAAACGCAAACGGCGCAGGTCAAGGGGACCACGACGGTTTAGAGAAGGGCCCAAGCACCAGTCTGACAGCAGACGAAGTCTGGACATCGGCAGAGAAATTCGAAGCCAGTCTACGCCGACATAGAAGCTTGGACAACGTATCGTACTTTTGGGACGACTTGGGTCTAGCCCAAGATAACAAAACCATAGAGATGCCTTCCCATTTTTCAGACGGTGATGAACCGTTTCCGGAAATACAGGAAACACTATGGGAATTCGACCCATACGACGACGAAAATGAGACTAATGAAGAAATGGCTGGACGAATAAAAAAATTGGTGGAAAAATCTCAAAGGTTCGTTGCCTCTCAAATTGAACAGAGTAGTGATAGCGATGAAAATGACGCGTCACGTGAAAACCAGAGGCAACACGCAGAGTATTCAAGCGAAATCAACAGAGAGAACCGTGACGACATGACGGAAGTGGCGCGTCATAGAGAAATTTCAGTGACTCCGAGCATAAAGGTAGGAGCACCAACTGCCAAAAGTACGCCCATGACTCAGGGGCGACGCCCCATAGTGAATTTCAAGGGACTAAACTCTATCACTGAGGAATCGGCTACGAAAGATGAAACGCCGGTAGAATTACATTTTTCACAAGCACCCGTAGAGGATGAATTGTTTCTCATGGTACTCCCACCCTTGGGACCATTAAATCAATATAAAAGACCCGAAAATTATCGAAATCCGACTTCTAGTAGCGAGGGTACTAGCGGTGACCAAACGTTGGGACCTGCGAATTATATTCTTCAAAATAATGTCAGCACGAGCCAACAGTGTTTGACTTATAAGAGGGATAACATTGTTCATTTTATTTCACGGAATTGTGACAATAAAACCTATGTCTCCAAGCTATTAGAGGAAATTGGAGCGATAGATTTACGGAACATGAAGAATCAAAAGCCAAAAATTGGACAGATTCTAACGACCGAGTACAAAAATAAATACATCTTCTCAATCGTCGTTAAGGACAAGTACCACGACTCCACTAGTGTAGAAGCCATTAAAATAGGGTTAATAAACTTAAAAAAATTGCTCCTGCAGAAAAAACTGAACAGTTTTCGTATAGCTCGGAGAGGAGATTATTCTGATGACCTAGGGCCCGGACTATTAACCGAAATATTAATAAGAATATTCGAAAACAGTCCTGTAAAGGTTACAATTTGCTACGGTAAATCCATTATACCCCCAGAGGACGAAAGAAAAGAGATTATCCGAACTCTACATGATAGTCTTATTGGAGGGCATAAGGGAGTCAATCAAACTTATCAAAAGATAAGGGCCCGGTATCATTGGGCTGGACTACGCAATGATGTGCTGGATTACGTCAGAAGGTGCCCGAAATGCCTCGAGAAAAAAATAGACCGGCATAAAACAAAAGAGCCAATGTTAATTACAGATACGCCGATAGAGGCGTTTGATAAAGTGTCAA
The DNA here is from genome assembly GCF_024137745.1 of Phymastichus coffea. NCBI lineage: Eukaryota > Metazoa > Arthropoda > Insecta > Hymenoptera > Eulophidae > Phymastichus > Phymastichus coffea. The sequence continues at coordinate 75,711 of NW_026706814.1, forward strand.
TTGATACTGTAGGAAAGCTCCGGACCACCCCTGGTGGAAACTCCCACCTGCTAACGATGCAATGTAATTTGACTAAATACTTAATTGTAATACCGATAAAGGACCTTAAATCAACCACTATTGCTGACGCGCTAGCCAGACACCCAATCTGCCAATTCGGTGCCCCTAGAGCAATATTGTCAGATCGAGGTACCAGTTTCTTGTCGGAAATTGTAGAATCACTTCTACATCTATTCAAAATCCATCATTTAACCACTTCCGGTTATAGGCCTCAGACCAATGGGTCACTCGAAAGGAGCCATGCACCCTTGATAGACTTTATACGTATATATTCAGAGCGCTTTGACGACTGGGACCGCTTGACACCGTTCGCGGTTTTCACATATAATACTAGTATCCATAAAGCGACCGGTTATACCCCGTTCGAATTAGTGTATGGACGAATTGCTAGGTTCCCGATGGAAATACCGCGAGAAGAAAAATTACAAGCGTATAACCAATATTTGAAAGATCTTGTTTTACGTCTTACCGAATTGAAGATAGCGGCCGGCGAAAATCAAATACGTGAGAAAATCAAATCAAAAGGGCGGTATGACAGACATTCTAACGCGTTCAATGGGAAGGTAGGAGACTATGCATGGGTCCTAAACGAAACGCGAATAGGAAAGGCCGATAGTTACTACAAACGACCTTTGAAAATCATCGAAATTTTAAATCGAAAAAATATTTTATTAGAATTTCCGAATGGAAAGAAAGTACGCAAGCACGTGGATAAGCTAAAATTGAAACATTGACTATATGCTATTTAAATTCTACCTTTTAAGGCCATAAATCTACACTTACTATCTCGTACCTTACAGAAAAAAGGTTCTTCCTTTCCAACATGCAAAACTTTCTCCTTCTTCTCCTATGCTCTTTACTCGAATTATCTGTTACGGACCCCCAAGCTTACACGATAGAAAATTTGAGCCAAAACCCAGGATTATATTATGAAAGATTGGACCCCATAAGAATAAAAAGAGCAGATTGGAAAGTATACCTTACGGTTGATACGAAGTACTTCTTGGCAAGGACCACCATAATACATGACTTTCATATATTACTTGGGAATTGCACCAAACACCTAGATGGAATTACGTGTAACAACTTGTTAAATAAAGATATTTTGGATATAAAAGAGCTCACGCTTCAACAGCTACAAACGGAAATTACTGAATCAATCGGAAACATGGGAAACATCCAGCCACCCAGGGTTCGAGGGCCCGGAAGCATCAGGAACAAAAGACTAATACCATTTGGAGGGATTGGAAGTTTAAGCCACAGTTTGTTTGGATTGGTAACTGTGGATGAAACGAATAAAATAGACGCGAACATCGATCAATTATACCAAGACCAGAAATCGTTAATCAACCTCTTTAACAAAAGGACACACATTATTACCATGGGAATAAACAAATTATTCAAGATGATAGACATACGTGGTGACAAAATCTTCCAGCTTGGAACCCAGATGCAGCAAAAATTTGAAAAATTAGAAAATGACAACGCACGCTTAGAATATATGATTTCTGTACAATCTTTTGGAAGAATGTTGGAATCTAGATTAGATTATTTCATTAAAGGTTCAGAAAGATTTCTAGAAATTCTCCGCACATTAAAAGAAGGAAAAGTGCACCCAGATTTAATAAGCACTGATGTGCTGCACCAAATAGTTAATGATATCAAACATACGGTAACGGACCTTGATTTTCCTATCCCAACGGAGCATCTCAGAGTGAAAGAAATAGTTAGAATTTCGAAAATCGATGCATCGCATCGCGAAGGAAGGACATATATAGTAGTGCACTTGCCCCTTGTGGACAGAGATTACTATAATTTATATAGATTCAATTCTATATTAGTACCACAATTATCGATCTCTAAAAAATGGTCAGCATACATAAAATATAATTACCCTTACTTAGCCTTGAGCTCAGACCAAAAACAGTATATGCAAATGGACCATCAATCTCTATTAGATTGCACTCGAACTCACTACACCTTTGTATGCTCAGTAAAAGGACCCCTTCTAGATGTTAACCTGCATAAGAACTGTGAATTAGGAATGCTAATACAACCATCCGCCCATGAATTGTACCATTGTGATATAGTACTGAAAAGTCAGGAAACGACGCAATGGAATTATATTTCGATGGACGGATCGTGGATTTTCTCTGCTCATCAACTGGACACTATACGAATCGTTTGTCCGGACCGAATGGACCAGATGATCCACATACAAGGGCTAGGGATACTCAAAATCGCCCCAGGCTGTATTGGATACTCGAGTGACGCGACTCTGTTCACAGAAGCAAAAAGGAATGACACGAACATTTATCTATATAAACCAGATTTGAACCTCAACTTAACGACTCTATACCCTACCGTACATCACTTATTCGATTGAGATATAAAATTAGAAAAATGGGTCCCGCAATCTGGAATGTGGACTAGCCAGGAAAAAGCCTTAAATGATATTATGGAAAAAGCAGAAACTATAAGTCAACACAATAAAATTACTACCTATCAATCCGGACTGATCTACGGAGGACTAAGTATCAATATTATTATGATAATGTTACTAATTGCACTTGCGTATAGTTGGTGCACTAACTGCACATGGACCTCGCATAGCATCAAAACTCACAAATCACCCGACGCTCGTAAACCTAACCGAGACTCTATAGCAAGAACTACATCGATTTTCCAAAGTCTAAAAATGACTAGGACCAGGAAGAATTCTAAACGGACGGATGAACCAAGACAATCTATTGTTCATACGTTAAGCGACAATTCATTGGACCAAACCGAAACAAAATCAAAAGCATCATCTACCCCGAAACCTAACCCCCAAAAGCGACACGACAATACCCTTGCACTGCAAACCCAAATCGCAGAATTAACTTAATGACTATTAACATATTTATATGACCAACTCACGATCTGTTTCAGAAAAAAAAGAAGAAAACACGACATGAGTGAAGTAATCAATAATACGGTACAGGAACCTAAAAGTATCAAAATTCTTTATCCTGACCACCTGCCATTAAATGGACTTCTATGCAGATTGGAACAGATCGGACCAGTTCAGGAGTTTCATGTACTAAAAAAAAGGGCCAATAACTGCATAAAAGTTGTGTTATGTAAATTCGTTCAGGTCGAACATGCTATAATAGCTATGAGGACTAAATCATGGACCCCTGACCTAATAACTAAAGATTCGCCGCGCACAAAAAGGACCAGAGTTTTTAGAAAATCTTCACCAAGACCAATTGATAACACACGCTTATTCTGCAGACTTCCGTGGAGTATCGAAGAAAATCGAAGAGAAGTAGCCTTTTTCGAGCATTTCGTAGAATTCGGACCCTTGCTGTATCATAAAGTATTGAAAGATAAGTCTGGATCATTGGCTCTGGGATATGTCCAATACTACAATGCGACTGACGCAGACAGAGCAGTAAAAGGTTGTGACCCAATATATGGCGCAGAATTCGTGCAATTGCAGAAACGACGTTGGAATCAGGACTACGAAACCAAACACCACTGGTTATGCGACGAACAAATAGAGCTTACGATTTACGCAGACCATGACAAGACTTGCACGTGGCAGCATCAGAAAAGGATAAGGGAGAAAAAGGCTAACGAACGTTATCCAAAATCAGAAGTTAGAAGACCACTGTCAAACCTTATAGTTATAAGCACGAACAACACCACAATTGATCCTGAACCCAAGCACGTGAAATCCGAGGACCAAGCTGATACTCCACTTGAAGACGAAATAAACACAAACATTGACCCGGAACGAGAATATTTAGAAACTTACGTATAAAAAAAAAAAAAAAAAAAAAAATAATATATATATATGCACGCGCCGGCGATTAGATAACCTGAATAACTGCATATTTGTAGACACTACCTGTGAACTAAGATAGAATACAACTCGAATCAGCCGTATAAATGATAAGCCCAGATTTATTGACCCCTTTAAATTGTACTATTACTATGTTATTTAGTGGACCCACAACTCTTGATCTGTGACCTATCTTCTTATTCTTGCCCATGCCTAGTCTTAAATTTATGTACTTTTCTCTTGACCACGCAACTAACCGGACCATATTTTACCTTAGGATGGAAGAAATTACCGGGATTCGCCTCCGAGCTGTTACACCGGCGGACGACTCCCCCACCGCACTTCGAGTCAAGTTTGATGACCCACAACAAGAAGCTGCGGTCATCAAACTGTTCAGTACCGTGGGAACCATACGATCTGCTACAACGGTAGCAGTCCCATCCTACTCATCTTATGGAGAAACCATCGTCGATTACCTTCATGAGCATGATTACGCTGCGGCAATATTACGATTCTTCCCGTGTACCGCGGGGGAATGGTCATCTCACCATTCGGACGAAAACTCTTCAGAAGATAAAGAAGAAAGAACGAACCTAACTGGGTTCACACCGCGATTAACCACCACAGCCTGCGCGAGAGAAGATGATGCCGACCGAAGACTGCACTTCCTTATACCGCACCGAGACGAACAGAACAAACCATGGCCGGAACAACGGGTCCACGATGATTTCATGCGGTTCGGACCGGTCGACTACATTAAAATATGGGAAGACTCCTGCGAGCCTATGGGAGTAATAAAGTACATATTCGGATGGAGCGTCACTTCGGCACTAAGTAACCTGAATAAGCGATATAAGGCGAAACATTCGCAACCTCGTCGTCTCACCGCCAAGCTCAGGAACAGGTCCATCTATGTCTACCATAGTGCCTGCGGACATTACGTCACTAAGACAGAACTGGAAGCACATGGGACCATTTGCCGATATCAAAATAGACATGTGCAGAGAACACATTGGTTCTGTGGAAGGCCGGTGTGTCTTTCAGAGTGGGATCAACATCTACGAGAGTGCAACTTAGGGACCTACGATTACAACGGGAGAGAGACGCTATGCTAAGGACAAAGGCTATATAATAAGCGAGCGAAAGCAGAGCGAGGGTTTTCAGTTAGTTAGGAGCGAGCGCTCAAGCAAGAAGCCTGCATTTTCCTACTAAAGAGTTTTGAGAATATAATTTTTCAAGTTGCGATTAAGTGTCGAATTCAATTGTTTTAATAATTTCGTGTAAACGAAATCATAGGAATTATCATTTTGTTGCGTGTTAGTACACTATTGGATAAAAAATACATAAGACCACGAGAATCTTAGGAATTGTTATTTTTGCTGCGTGTTGATACACCATCGGATAAAAAAAATATATTGGACCAGTTGATCTGATCGGATACAAAGAAAAAGAATATATTGGACATATCACAAACCAAACAATATTTTGGACCTAGACGACAGAGTGAGTACTTTTGGGCTCTATTTTCGATAAGCTGAAATCTCTTCCTTATTGTTTTTTCTTTATTATCTCTCCCCCTCTTCGCTCTAATACTACTAAGCATAATCAAGGTTCCCCTTTCGGTGAATCCACGTGATTGCGTACCGGGACCAAGTGTGTAAACACCGCTGACCGCGCAAATTAAAATATTTATTTTAATAAATCGCGAACCACATAGTAGCGCGATATTATTACTAGAAGTGTTATCCGACGTATTAAAATATATATATATATATATATAAACCTATCTAACATACCGGCGTAAGTTCATTTAAGTCAACCGGCGAAGCCCCCTCCCTTTTTCCTTCCCGATTACTGCCGCCTGCCCCTCGCAAGGACGAACTTCGGATATTATCGGTAAAGACGCGATCCATTCAGTGTCACGGTCGGGGTACCGTACTAAAGGTCTAGTCCGCCCGAGTCAGGACCACTCGGAGCTAAAAACGGTCTAACGTGTGCCCGTTTTGAAGAGACATCAAAAGTGGCACGTAACAGTATTTTAAGTTTTTATAGTTTTCTCATTTTTTTCTAGTGTCTGTAAGTCTTTAGGCAATAAATTAAAATATTATATAGCCACTATTTTACTAGAGTTTTTGACGAAAGTTTTTTTGTATTTTGGGAGCTGATATCTTAATAACTTTTGCAGTAATATATCATGGTCGACTGAATCAAAAGCCTTGCCCAGATTCAAAAAAGTAACAATTATTGATATATTCTTATCGATGTTATCATTTAAACTTAATGTTAATTTGCTTAAAGCATCTTTTGTTCCAAATTTTTTAAAAAACCAAATTGTTGTTGGGATATGATTCCTTGGCTCTCAATAAAGTGGTAAATCCTCCTGTATATTATTTTCTGGTAAATTTTAGCTAGGTTAGAAGACAAGGAAATAGAGCAGTCGCTTTCCTATTTGTGCTCTTGTTTCGTTTAATGAATACGGACTACTGCATTTTTTATAATGCTTCTGGCCATGTTCCTAACTCAATGCATCTATTAAAGAGATAAGCCAATGGTCCCACCAAAATATCAATTGATTTCAAAACTTTCGTACCTATATTATCTACCCCTCCAGCTTTTATCGTCATTTTTTTAACAATAGTCTTGATTTTATCAGTATTTGTATATCTAATATACATAGTTTTGTCAACATTTTTAGGTAGATTTAATGTATTGTTTGAGTAACATCCCGATTAGCACAAAACGTTTTAAAAACGTTATATAAACGTTTTCTGGTAAACTTTTAAACGTTGATGACTTCTAGTGAAAAAAACGTTTTTAAAACGTTTTTAAAACGTAATATACGAGTATGTCCGCGATTATGTCCAAATAATACGTTTGGAAAACGCTTCAAAAACGTTTTAAAAATGTTTTTCATAAACATTTATATAATAGGCCGGTATCACAATACATTTTGAAAACGATTTAAAAACGTTTTTAAACATATTCAAAACGTTTTAAAACAGGTGTCACAACGTTTTATCGAAAATTTTCTATAATAGGCTGGTATCAGAATACGTTTTAAAAACGTTTTACAAACGTTTTAAAAACATTTTTTATAAAAATTTATACAATAGGCTGGTATCGGTATACGTTTTGACAACATTTTAAAACCGTTTTTAAACGTTTTCAAAACGTATTGTGATACTGATCTGTTGTATACATTTTTCTATAATACGTTGTGACACCCGTTTTAAAACGTTTTCAAAACGTATTGTGATATTGTATATATTTTTATAAAAAACGTTTTTAAAACGTTTGTAAAACGTATTCAAAACGTATTACTCGCGGGCATATATTACGTTTTAAAAACGTTTCAATAACGTTTTTTTTTACTAAAAGGCGTCAACGTTTAAAAGTTTTCCAGAAAACGTTTTTTAACTAAATTATATAATTTAATTATATAATTTATACCTTAGCTGCCTACCCACACAGCAAGAGTAGTTATTCATCCTATCCGCTATTACTTCCTTGTCCTCTATTCTAACATTATTATTATCAGTAAGATACCAATATCTATAGTGTCTTTCTTAATATTACCAATTTTATTATTTATATTATTCCATAACCTTCTAGAGTTATTACTAAATTTTATTCAAATTGGTTTTCATCTAATTCTTTTGCACATTTATTATATTTATTCGCATATTTATTATATTTATTTTTAAGTTCTATATTGGATGGTTGTTTTTTCCATTCTTTATAGAGGTATTCTTTTCTATTACAAGATACAATAATAGCTTCAGACATTCAACTTTTTCTTGGCATGTCTTCATTCCTATGTTTTTTATTACTCTCTTTTGCTAGACTAATACAGTTTTGAATTTCTTTTATTATTAAATCCGTTGTTGTATTTGGATCTCCTAATAATAAATCATTCCAATTACTTCTCCTTGCTATTTTGCTTAGCTTATATAGTTATTGTTAATAATATATATACATTTGTTAATAATATATAACATAGTTAATATTATCGCCAGTATTGTTTTCTCTATCTTTTTTTAATGTTATACTATCAAAGCTTAGAAATAGTACATGGTGATAAGAAAATGATATACTCGTTTTAAATGTTTTGTAATTCAAGAGATTCGTTTTCATAAATATATTGTCAATGGAAGCGCCTTTTAACCCTGAATTATCTGGTCTTGTAATTTTCTTAAAGCACGATATATAATCCTTTTACATAAAATTAGTTATGAATTTCTGACTAATTACATTTAAATCCATTATATCAATATTAAAATCTCCAGTCACAAAGTAATTATCTGAATTTTGAAAGTCTATCAAAATTTTATTAATATGCGGTAAAAAATCAGCCTTAGATATCACCTCACAGCGATACATCGCCGATATCTCAATAATCTTATTTGAAATTGTTCTTTTTTGTATGTACCCTGCTGAAAAAAAATCATTGATTCCTATTAAGAATGATTTATATTGAATGGTAATTAATTCTGTTCAATGGAATGAATGCATCAATGTTTAAGTGACGATTGAAAATGAATCATTTTCAATGGTAATTAATGGCATTAGAAATGAAAAGTAAAAATTCCAATTAATTTCAATCGTAATAAATCATTATAAATAATACTTTTAATAAAAACCAAATCAATGTTATTTTATTGAATCGTATTTAATGAGTTTCAAAACATTTATGTCGAAAAAATTCCCCAATCCTAACCCACATTACCCCAGCCTGCAGGATACCATGAAACGAAAAAAAAAAATACCACCAGAAAGGACATTAATTGCACCCTTGTAACGGGGGGGAATCTTGCAAAAATGGGAAAATTTATTTATAAGCAAACTCCCACGATGCAGAGCAAACCGCCGCTCCGTTAATCACGTATGTAAGTACGTGTCTTCGCTTTAACGTCAGATGATTTCTCTTTGTTGTCTTCTATCAAACGGAGTTGAACTCACCTTAAGTCACATGTATCGTGACACTCGATGAGTTTGAAGTGTGAGCGACTTTACTCCTTCTCCGCTTAATCCCCTAGGCGTAATAGGATTAACACCTAAGCCTATTTCAATTTCTTAAACTATTAGGAAAATCATATGACGAAATCGGCGAATAAGTTAATAAAGTTTATTCATAAAAAATCTATACAGTCTTTGTCGGGCCGAAAGACTGACGCACGCGAATAGGATTTACAATTAAATAATTTTCCGGTGAGAAAGAGAGAGAGAGAAGATTCGAATATTGGCGCGATCTAACGCTCGGCGCGAATACAGAATTATCAACGCTAACGCGGCTGAGCAAAATAATAAATATATTTTGACATGCGATAATAAAGGGAGGTGCACCTACCCTGCGGTGCAATTACGGTGATCAGCCGTAATTGTTGATGTCAGCAAAATATCAACTGCCTCCGGTCCTAGGTTATCAGCTGTGCTGCCTCGTACCACCTATCAGCTGCAAATCTGCTGCTACCAAAACGCTGCAATCTGTAGGTCTCGTTGTTGCACTCACGCGCGTAATTATTATGGACCAGTAATTATTAGTCGGCGAGAAAAAACAGTGCAAATAACTTCGGCGATATCTACTTGTCACAACAGCTGAGACGTAACTGCTAATTTGAAAGATCGCGCGCCCCCTCTCTCTCTCAATACTTAGAACTAACGCGCGAAATTCAGAATCGCGAACGGTGCGATTAATTGAATCGACTACCGTTGCACCCTCTAAAACTACAATTATTTGTAAATGAACCCATCTAAATTATTAAAAAAAAAAAAGCAGATGGCATTTTTAAAACGTCGATTAATTTGTAAATAATGAGTTTTTTAAACAATCTAAAAAGTATAAAAATTCAACCGTGGCTTGCCTAATTTGCACCCTTCTTAGTTTTGGAATATAATTAAATCTGAGCTAATAAAATTAAATCTAACATTTTTGCTTATCAAAGCGACTGGCAGACGTTCAATGCGCAGGCGCGGCCGACATTTTTGAATTCCAAGAGTAAGGCTCGCTCTACAACAACAAATGTTGAAATGACCGACCCTGGGCCAGATCTCGAACTTGAAGAAAAAAAAAATAATATAGAAGAAAATATTCATTTTGTTGGGAAATTTATTATGGTTTGGCCTATTTCTATTTCCCGTAAAATACCTGGACCATTTTTATTTCGATTAATGCGTGTTATGCCATTTTGAAATGCTATTATAAATATATTGTGGGGGTGCAAATTACGAAATTCATTGATTAATCATTGGTAGGCAGATAAGAGATAAGATATATAGATAAGCCATTGTCAATGATTTAGTTTTGATTTTTCCCATTATTTGTCCATTAAACAGCAGCAAGCTTTTACAAGCCGTGGCGCTGAATCGGGACTCGCGCGTACAGACAGAAAACGTTACTATTGAATTAATTAAAAAATGACTAGCTAGTAAAATTGAACCTTAGCCGATAGGATTTGCACCCTTGTTATATTTCGACGAGAACGCTTTTCCTGGCAGATTTTCCGCCGTAAGGCGTTGTCAGTTCGTGGGTATGATTTTGTCTTTTTGCGGCAGCGATGGCAACGTAACTATTGCAAATATTAAAAAAATGAATAGCTAGTAAAATTGAACCTTCGCCGATAGAAATTGCACCATTGTTATTGTTTGGTCGAGTTGCCCGGCCTCGCGCGGCTCGAGCCCAAGTTTCCCCCTTCCTCTATCCCCCCGACGAGGGGACAACGACGCGGGCCCTGAAGTGGGGGCGAGACTGGAGCCCCCCCCCCCCCGCCAGATGACGCCGCCGCCGCTTTCAAGTTCAGTTTGCCTTGAGCCTTCGGCCAGCATCGACCTGCGTTCTCCACCGCCAGAACTATCTTTAATGCGACCTTATTGTAATCTCTGCCTGTTCTGTCACCCCAAGTGGTGGCCAATAAAGTGTTTAAGTGAAAGTGTCTTGTGTCTGTGTCACTTCATTCCCGACGGGATTACCGCCTCATCCCCCTGCGCCAGCGCCTTAACAGTTATATTTCCACGAGAAAGCTTTTCTATGTCCGCGATGGTAGCATCGTACCTTTGAATATCTCAAGTTTGCCGAATGATGCCGAATAATCTATAGTATTTGGTAAATGATTTAAATTCGAAATTTTAGACAGCTTTATTTTAAAATTTAACAGTCAAGCTCATGTTTTCAATATAATCATTCGCATGAAACATTTCTCGCAACGTCAAAAATGAAACATTCATATCCTCTCATCTATATATTATATTGCAAACTGCTATGTTGTATTTATTGTCAAATACTTCAATCTTTATGGAATTTTCTTTAGAAAAAGGAATGATGAAAAATTACATGCCAAGGTATTTTTTATTTTTATTTAAGTCCAGAGTAAATATACATTAATAATAATTAATGATATACAATTACATTACATTACATGTAATCCAGCAGAGGAATTTCTTCCTGTACGCTGGTCTGGCATGTTTAATAAACTAATACTAATACTTAAATCTAATTAATAATTTGTATAAAAATATTCGTGATTTGTTATTCTAATCCCATGTTCTATTTAGCATCTGTCTGGCTGTAATGAAATATCCTGTTGTTGCATTCTTGGTTCTTCTGTAGATGATACGTTCTAAGCTTGTTAATCTTGCTGGACATGTTAGTCCTATTGCGCAAGTTTCTCTATAGTGTGGAAAAATTTCTTTGTGTTGTCTGTTCGAGACACATTTGCAAGTTGAGGTGAACACTATGTCATCGACAACTACAATGTCTAGGTGTTGTGGTTGATATTCTAGAGGTGATGCTGAATTCTTGAAAATTTGTGCTCCTTGAATACCTCTGTCAAAATTTAACAGGGCTTTATTGTTGCCTAGATAGTTTATGTCTCCATAGGTCATTCTGATACAATTTGGTTGTTCTATCAGTTTTCCAGGGGCTGGCATCGCTTTTCTTGACAGTGATCTATAGTTATTTTCATTTGCCATCTCATCAATGGCATCGAAAACTGTTTCTATGGACATTTTGTTATTACTGTTTATGTTATGTTCTTCGAGTGTGGACTTAGTGAATTTTATTCTGTTAATTTGTGTAGCCGTCGTTGTTTTCATATTATTCAAGAGGCTGTTAGCAAGCTTTATGATCCTGTTGATTTCTTGTGTTGATCCTTTCAGCATTTTTTCATAGTTATACTGAGTGATTCTTTTGTGTGATCTTTTATGAGATAAATTGCAATTGTTATTTGCATAAATAAATGTTCTAATATCTAGTATTAATTTGTTGTGGTCTACTGCATCCTCATGGACTTCCGATGTCGGATACAGAGTACCATAGAGATCAATTAATTGTTTTATATTTTTGCAGTTTAATCTATTTGCCATATTGGGTTTCCTTTGATCCATTTTTTAAGTTTGTTTTTCCTAGTTGTCGTGTTGCTAATTGTTTTCAAGTCATTTGGTAGTTTATTGTATAACATAATTGCTCTTACATAACTGTTTTTTATGATGATAGTTAGTGTTCTTTTTGGGTGTTGGATTGAGGCGAATCTTGTTTTTCTTTCTTTTCCAATATATTTGTCCTTAAAAGTATCGTAGTGGAATAATAGAGATTCCAATGAAAAGCATTGATCTAAGTTAAGTGGGTATTCATGTGTCACAAATTGGTTTTTATAGATTATTTTTAGTAGTCTGTTTTGCAAGTTTTGTATTACTTTAATTCGACCTGTGTACGCTCCTCCCCAAGCTATAATTCCATAGGTCATTATGCTGCGAGAGAATGCGTAGTAGATCATTTTTAATGTACTAGTATTCATTATTTTTGATAGCTTATATAGGACAAATGTTAGATATTTTGTTTTTTGATATAGGATTTGTAGATGTAAATCCCATTTCATATTACTGTCAAAAGTAACTCCAAGATATTTTGTGTTTTCAACTCGGTGTATTGGATGTCCTAAGATTTCAATTTTCAGGTTTTTTGGCGTACTGTCATGATAATTTCCAAATTCCATGTACGTTGTCTTGTCTATATTCAAAGATAGTTTATTAAGAGCAAGCCAAATTCCCACTATTTTTAGATAACTGTTCATATTAGTTTCAGCTTCTTTCCAATTCTTACCTTTTGCTATGATTGCTGTATCGTCTGCAAAAGATAGTATGGATTTTTCTGGTAGTATCGTTAGTAGATCATTTATGTATAGTAGGAAAAGTAGCGGACCCAGTATAGTTCCTTGTGGAACACCCATTTTTACTATTTGTTTATCGCTACTTGCATTATTTACCTTCACACATTGTTTTCTATTTGTTAGATAGCTTTTGATAAGGTTATAGACACTACCCCTAATACCATAGTTGTATAATTTTTGTAACAGTATCTTGTGGTCAACTGTGTCGAAGGCTTTGGCTAGATCCAGAAAAGTTATTGCTATAGGTTTACTTGCATCTAATTGTTCATAAATGTTGTTTGAAATATAATTTAGTACATGTTTTGTGCTTCTGTTTTTTCGAAAGCCAAATTGATTTGTGGAAAGCAAATTACAGTTGTCAATGAAAGATTGAATTCTTCTATGTATTATTTTTTCTCTGTATTATTCTTTCTTTAGTTTTACATGAGTTTATTATGCCTTTGGTAATCCATTTTTTTCTTGGCTTCAAGCTATTAATAGTTTTGTTTGTGACATTTTTCTTTTCTGCCTGTTTAAGGCAATATTGTATTTTCATGATTAATTGATTTGTATCATTAGTTTCACTATTTTCATTCCAGTTTATAGTTTGAGCTATATGTTGAAGTTTTCGGTAATTAATTTGTTTTTTATTATGTGAGTGATTTATGCTTTTTATTTGGTTCTACAACGCCATTATTAGTGGATAATGGTCATTGAACGGGGTGTTGACGTTGAAAGTTTTGTATGCGTTATTTTCCATTTTTATAAAAAAATTATCTATGCATGTTCCACTGTTGTTGATGCCCAGCGAAGGTCTGGTAATCGTATTAAAACCTGGATGGTGTCCTTTTTCCATTAACATTTGCAAGAATTCTTGATCCCAAGGATCTTGGCTTAAAATGTCGCAGTTGAAATCGCCTATTAGTATTGAATTTTTTTTCTTTATGTGTTGAGTTATGTATGTTTTGATCGATTGTATGAATTGTGGTTTGTGTAGGTCATGTGATCTGTATATAGCTGCTAATAGTATAGTTTTTTCATTTTCTAACTGTATTGTAGTTTGTAAAATTTTTAAATTTTGTATTTGAATTATTTCTGTTGATTCAATTATGTCGTCTCTGATATAAGTCACCACGCCATCAGCCTTATTAATACTACTGTTGTTATAGTACATACTGTATCCTTCAATATTGAAGACTAGGAAATGTTGTAAATTCCATGTTTCAGTACATATTATAACACTTGGTTTTTTTTGTAGGTTGTTTATAAATGTTAGAAGTTTGGTGTAATTGGCATTTAAACTTCTGATATTAACACAGATAATAATTTCCTTTTCTGTTATTATGTGCTCATTTAATTCATCAATGTTATTAATAATAATTTCGTTGCTAATATTTTCTTCGATGGGATGCATTTTTATTTGTATTTCGTATTATTGTTACCATGTAAGTTGAGCGAGGATATGGAGGCTAATGACGCTAATGATGCGCCGCTTGATAGAGCAGGACGCGCGTTAATTGTTGGTTTTTCTGCAGCCGGGTGTTCTATTTTTCCGAAGTAGCGTTGGTGCGTTGGCATTATCGGGTAGTCTGTCATTTCAATGTATTTGTTTATTTTTGCTTTTAAAATTTCACAAGATTGGCTGTCAATTGCACTGTGTTTAGTATCAAATTTAGTTTTGTATTTAGTATTGTGGTATGTGCAATTAGGACATGTTTGTGTTTTATTGTTGCATTGACTACCAGTGTGATTACCACCGCATTTGTAACACGTGGCTTCATTTTAACATCTGCTTCCACTATGTCCAAACCTAGCACAGTTATAACAAGGGCTTGTATTTATAATGTCATAGACTTTGCAGTTTTGGCAACCAACAAAAAGTCTGCTTTTATTCTCTCTAATGTGTTTGTACAAATTAGCTGATACCTCCATTATAACTGTCATAGTTTGCAATTTCTCATTTGTGTATGTGTGTATTACTTTACCTTTGTCGTCATAATTGTGGAAATTTCTTTGGTTTATATCTGACTCAATGTCTCGCATATTTTGAGTGAAAGATTTGCTGATGCCAGTAACTTTAACTGTTGGTTTCCTAATTTGCTCTTTTTCAATTTTAGCAAACGTGTGTATTTTTTTGTGTAATGTTTTTTCTATAGTGTTAATACTCTCTTCATTCATGCAGTTAATTGTGACAGTATCGTTATTTACTGTTTTAATTTTTTTTGTTTGTATTGTTTTATCTTTGATAAGATAATAATCTACGGTATTTTCTAGATTAGTGGTATCATTTTTTTTAGTTCGTTTGATAATAAGTCTTGGTACCTTTTTTGGCTTAGGCTTTGGTAAACTCAATGTTTCTGCATATGAATTTTTAAATATGTTATTTGGTTTATTTTTCTTTTCTTTTGCTAATAACTCATTCCTATTTTGCTTTTCTTTGATGAGTAATTCATTTAGTAATTCATTTTTTCTTTTTTTTCCTTTGTTTCTTTGTAGAGTTCTTTCAATAAGTTATTTTCAGCTTTTAGTTGTTGTATTTCATCTAATTCACTTACTTGTGTTAAATCCATATGTTCATCGTTTTCATTCATTATTTGTTTCTCATGCACGAGCTCATTTAGTATTTCTTGTTTTATTTCCTCTCTGCTTACAAGTTTGAATTGTGTTATGAAAGCACTAGCTTGTTCACTTAAGTCCCCATATGGCAAGTTTGATGTTAGTGCAAAATTTGGATGCTCCTGGCGTATTATGAATGAGCTGTTTATTAGTTTGATTGCATTTCCTGCATTGATTTTTGCTACTATTTCACTCGTATGATAGAAATTTCCACATACTAAACACACAACTGCTCCTACTTTTGTATTTGGATGACACTTGAAATGCTTATGTAGCGATGATGCGTCAGGCAGTTGCACTTCCGCACCGCTTGACGGTGACATCGCGACTGATTGTATTGTATTGTATCTTAATTCACAACTATTCAGCACTTTTATATACCATTTGCAAATGTTTCACAACTATTTTCATCAAGTTTTTCCAGGGAAAATGTAGCTAGGTACCTAATGGGACTCAGAGAAGTGGAAGACACAGATTCATTACTGTTAATGGCATATATTTATCATCTTTATATGGGTCTACTAAGTGGTGGGATAAATCTTAGAAAAAAAAGGGCTATTATACAAATAATTAGTCCATTGAGAGATACATCAAACGGTGGAAATCATCTTACAGACTTCGGTGAATATAGTATTACCCCCGTGCATTGCAAAAAGCCGTTGTGTTGGGGTCGCGTAGTACTGCGCCTCCGGCATTCATGCGTCAGATCGCTGCCGCGACCCTTGATTTACAAATTAAAACGTTAATTGCGCAACACAATGAATAGTATTGCAGACACTTTAGATGAAGAAACAGAAAATAGACTTCTTGAAGAAAATAAAACTGTTTATATGTTGAATAATGAAATTATTAGGAGTGTCAAAGGCGCAGGTAGAGTGATTGTCAAGAAAGTTGGATATTTTTTTATGGCTCTTGTCTTTATCATCATTGTCTTCCTCAACTTTAGACAGTCAATTACAGAACTAACTCTTCTAATTATCCGAAAATGTATATATATTTTTTTATTTGCACAAGTTCTGCAAATAAATTACTATTTTATTGATAATTATTAGAAAAATATAATGGTTTATTGTAAATGTAAATTATTTTTGTCGGTAGACACTGTAAAGAAAGTAATATATTCCAGAACAAATTTCATAATCAAAAAAATTAAACTATGTATTATAACAGCTAGTATTGAGTACAGCAATTTATGCAAACAATCAATTTGAGCGGTTTCTGCGTAAATGTTAGAAAAAATAAAGAACAAGTTTAACTTGTCATTTATGTATTTTATAGAGCCAATTTAGAATTTTTATATTTTTCTCATTCACTTATTTGAATCAACGTTAACACTTTTACAGCGAAAAAAGGTTAATAAACGATATTCAACATATCTCAATACTATTGATAGTCTGTAAATTTTTTATTTTGGAACTATACAGATCATGTTGCTAATACTGCAATTGTATTAATTACTAAAATTCATCCAACTTATTACATATAAAGCAACATAAAAGTCATTAAGTCATTTTACTACATCTCTCAATATACATTTGTATCATTCACCTAAAATATTTCTACCAATTTCTACTTAACATTGGAAAAAAATATTAAATTTTATTTACGCAATTTAAAATTGCCAATAATTTAGTAATAATAATGACAATTATTAACATTTTTTCGGTTATCGTCATTAATTTGATAAATTAATGTTAATATAACATAAGAGATAAAACTAGTTTGGCAGTGAAAGCTAATAATCAAATTATACATGAACAGCACAATGAGAAGGGTCTTCATCCTCATTAATTTTTCCTTTAAGAAAGCCTCAACTATGTTTAGCTCAATAACTTTGAACAAGCAAAACTTTGGTCAAATTCTCGTTTAAAACTATTGCTCTAAACGTTGGCACATTTTGTTTATATTCACGTCATTGGTCTATAATTGCTTCAATATAATTAACATGTGGTTTAAGAAATGGAATATGTCTAAATATATGAGCTGTGAACTTCTTCATCCCACATGATTTCAATTTAGGATATTCTTCTGTGCAATATAAATAGAACCAATAAGCCAATTATATTTGAAAAAGTATACAAATATGATCTTTTCGTTCTTCTTCAGGAATGTTGATGATGAAACGGCTGAAAAAGATTAATTATTTATTATAAGATCAAAATGTAACTTTACAAATTCTTCAATATTTATATATGTTAATTTTATATTTATTTCTATGCAACAGGTAAAAATATTAAATTAATGCTCTTATCTCCATACTCATATCCATCTTATCATTTAGCTGGATCTATCCAGCTGGATCTGTCATTACTATGGTATTGAATCACATCTTCGATTGTCCATTCAGCAGTTTCTACTGTCTGCACTCGCTGTATAGAATTTTTATGTTGTGTGATAGAAGTTGCTGCTTAAAACTCTGTCTTGGCTTCCTTCGGTTGTTTTAAAAATGCTTGATAAGATATGCTATCCTTATTTAACTTGAAAGTATATTGTTGATTCATACATATTATGAATTATGTTTAACAGGTAATTTTCTAGGTATCGTTACATATCACACATACAACCGTAGTTGTTTTACTTACATTTATCAAATAAATACTCTCTCAATATTTATGAAACGCAGAATTTGGACACGGTATGAGAATGAACGGCCATCAGCATACAATAGACCTAGATGTATTGCGAATAGGAAAAAAAAATGTTTTGGATGGGTGACTGGTTCTCATCACTGGCGACAGAGGAGAGCGTCAAGCAAGCCATACGCACCTTCCCCTCCTATTTCATTCAAATAAATTTTTTTATTAATTTTTTTCTCAACATTTTGCACTCATCGAAGCTGCGCAAACCATTGTAATTTATGTAAAATTCACCTAGAGCTCTGAAAATGTCAGAATCGGTTTTATCGACCTCAATTTACTATATATACCAAATGCATCCACTTCTATAGAAAATTGTTTTCAGGTCTAATTTTACTGGACTATTAAGCTTCCGCAGTTCCGCTAGTAGTCGAAAGATAGACGCAGCCGCCCTAGGACCCTAGGACAGTTTTTCGACTGTTATATCGGAAAAACTTTCAACAAATCACTCAAATCGGATTTTCCGCTTGCTGCTCACCACTTGCCACTCGCATGTAAGAGTATCCCGAAAATCGAAAAATATATCACATTAGCACTTTCTCCATGCCATGGAGGCTATAGCAGTCTCTAAGGTTCAACCATGGAGCCTATGGTTATAAAATATAGTACATGCAACAATTTGCTTTCGTGAAAAAGCATACTGAAATTGCTTTCACGTTATCAAGTAGTAAGTAATTTTAGCAATTGTACTCTCAACGATTACTTCATAATTTAATACTTCCAAATAATTAAAGTAGCTCTTTCTTTTTCAATACGAGTATCTATGAACTTTTGTAATGAACATAATATTTACCATTTTGAATATTTCGGCCATGTTGCCGTAACCTTGTTGGATAAATATCTTTCAGTAGTCTTATTAATTTGATCCGATGAGACTGAATCACATGAATTTTTAGTATGATACAAAATTAAACAAATAAGTGAAGATATTTAAGCTTGAAGAGAAAAAAAACAATCAATATTGTCTAGTTTACCTATATAGATATGAATGATTGAATTTGGAACTAATATATCTATTTACAATTAATACAATATTATAGTTTAATTTTACTTATTTTTATTATAATGGAAACTACATATTTAATTAATTATTATACATATTTAGCATAAAATAAGAAACTAATTTTCATTTGCAAGCATTTTGTTTCAGATTCTGTAACTGTGCTTTTAAATGTCAATAAGTCATTTCTTTCATTCCAAGTACTATTGACTTTCCTGTAATAAGCAACATAATGACATATACCACCTTTGAAGCTTGAAGGGATATATCTTGCAACACCATAGAGCAAAGGTATCAATGTTTATATTTAGGGTAATTGGTAATTTATCCAAAGACGTAGTTATATCCAATTCATTATCATCAAAATTTTTATATACATCTTCAGTGTCGATACATAAGTAAGCACCCATTGTATGAGATGGATAGGCATTGTTGCTATTACAATTTACACAAAAAACAGTTTTCCTTTCAAAATATTTATTTAGTTTGTCCTCTAAATTACTATAATTATATTTTTTTATGATATTTGTATTTGGTAATGGAACCGGGCATTTGTTTTTATTAGATATATTTCCACAAATTTGACAGACTGTTTTTTCTTTCATACAGCTGTAATTTTTCATTAGAGAGCACAATAAATTATTAATTTTAGTTTCACAATTTATTTCATAGTTTTTTAGTTCTTTTTGCATTGAATAAAGTATGTAAGCCCTATTACTGTATCAAGTGTTGGTTATTGATGCTGTTGCATAGTTTGAAATCGTACTTGCATAGCACAAGTTTTGTGTAGACCAAGTTTTATTGATATTTGCCTGTATGAATTCTTTGAAAAGTTGCACTTCAAAACAAGCATGAGTTATAATTTCTGTGACTGTATCAAATGCACATGTATTCGTAAATTTATACTTTTTGCCATATACTGTTCTTTCATGCTGTTTGTTTCCATTTTGGATCACTTTTCTACCTCTACTTTTTTGTTTTTGCTTCTGTAATATTAAATCTAACCCTGGTTCAGCCGAGACATATTTACAACGAGTTTTATTTGTTGAAATTCTTTCTGGTTCTGTCATTGCATGTATGTGGTAGCTATGGTCGCTATGAAAATCAGTAGATTGTGATTTGCTGCTATCTAATACTAGTGAATTTACTTTTTCAGAGGCATGATTGCTATTATCAATGTTATCACTGCAAAATGATGAAGTCAATTTTACATTATCAGAGAACGCTTGCAAATCAGAGTCATTGCTATCATCTATTACTATTACTGATTCTAAACAGGAGGGAGCATTTTTTCTTTCCCCAGGTATCTTTTTATCTTTTAGAATTGAATCGTGTTTTCCATAAACTAACTCTTCCATAATTGATCCATTACTGTCAATTGTTTCCGAAAGAAACTCAGTAAATTCTGGTCCTGTTGACTTTCTTTTCTAACTTTCTGTTGTAAAAAGGAAATTGTATCCTTATCATTGTCATCCTTATCACATTTCTTTGGTATGGCAAACTGATTTAGCTGCAAATCATTCAATGCAGCACGCGCTAGTATCATGTCACTATTTATTTGACGACAATGGTTTACGAAAACTATATCTGCTCTCTGCGAAACGCCATTTAAACATTTAAAATCACTAAAGTAGCTTTCAGCTCTGGCTGAAGTCGCCACGTTTACAGTATTGTTAAAATAGTGATTCATGACATTTGTCCAGCATGGGAACTCATAGCATAAACTTGATAATCTGTCAAGAAATCCAGACAAATAATAATCATTTGATTGTATCTGGAAATCTAAAGAATTGTCATTGTCAAAATTGTTTTCAGTACTTTTCTTTTTTAATTCTTCTATATATTTACGTGTAAGTCTTAATTTATTTTTTCCATTGCAACTTTTAGTCTCTATAAAAATATCTACTGTTTCTTTTTCATTTAAAATATTTATTTCTTCTTTGACTTTATTATTATTCGATTTATGTTTGGATTTTTTCAATTAAATATACTAAAGCTTTTTAACAATAGTCATCATTGTACTTGGTGCCAGATACAATGAAGAGAGCTACCAGAAACTCTGAAAAATTTTGTAGATTGTCAATCTGTGTCATGTAGCCCACACATCGCTTAAATAATTCATTTATTTTTTGCTTCTCTTTAGCAAAGCAAGGCCACCTAGTTACGGTATGTATTAAGTGTGCCACATCAGTTCTCAAATGGGTATTCAAATTAATCTTATAATCTTTTATTAATAGATATTTGAGGCACTCATCGTTGTAATTAGAAAAATTGACTCCATTAAATGCCAAACAGACAGCGTTTTGTATACCTTTACCCATGTCAGTAACAATGAATTCTGGTACTTTTGCACCTGATTTCCTCCACTCGAGAAAAAATGATAAAAAATTAATATCATTCTTTTCTGATAATACTTGGCAAACAGGTACAATTAGTTTATTTATAAAAGTTGACAGTACGGTTAGAAAAATATCATGACATTCTCCATCAGGTCTTTTGATTTTTAGAACCACTGATCCTGTTGCATCAAGAGACATAGGATTTCTCAATTTTAACGGAATGTCGTTATGGACACTTACTTGTTCAGGTGACCAATAAATCAAAAAAAATTTGTCGTATCCAATTCCTTTGAAATATTTATTGTATTCCACATCTTTTTTTAATTTGTCGAAGAACACAAATAAGTTCTCACCTGGTTTCAGACCTAATTTTTCATATTTGAATTCGTGATTAGCTTTTCTGATCACACTTGGGCTATACAAAAATGATGGTTCTGGATCTCCATACTTCATTTCCTTGATTACCTCTTCTCGTCGCCACTGTTTTAGCTTTTTACACTCTAGTTCTTTTTTAATTGCAATCCTTTGGGGACCAGCCTAGCGTCTTTTATTGAAATGAGGTATTCCATGAGAATTTTTGGTTTCCACTTGAAACACAATTGGTTTTCCATCTATGGGTCTTTCTTCACAATAAATTTTCAAATCAGTTTTACAAATAGTGCAGTAGCCTATGATGTCAATATATTTATTATATTTATCTACAGTATGTCTTTTAAAATTATAACTGCAGGGCAACTTTTCAACTTTCCAGATTTCTCTTACTAAACTGTCTGTCCAGCCAGCTTGTAAACATTGACTTTCCCTACCATTTTTGTACATTCCTTTTACTGGCTCTATTTTTGACCATTCTTCTGGAGATATTTCAAAATTGAATCTCAAATTCTGACCTCTCTTCTTTTTACTTAATAAATCTTTACTTTCGTCTTGTTCACTGTTTAATTCAGAAATCTCATCACTATTCTTTTGACAAACTGGTTTGTTGAAAAATTGTAATCCTTTTCTTTTACAATATAAAGTCTGAAAATTATGTCTATTTTGCTGCACTTTTATATACAAATTTAAAGGTTTTATTTTATTTTTTAACACTTTTTGCCAAACAGGATCTTTCTTTTTTTTTCAGTTTATTACTGGATTCAATATAAATATCGAAATCAATGAGTGTTTCTATTATTTCTCCAGCTGACACTGCTGGATTACGGCCAACCATTTTTCACTATATTAATATAATACTTAGAATCTACAACATATATTGAATAATCAAAATTTATGAAAATATATTCACACACACACAGTGAAACAATGAATTTGTTCAATAAAGTTCTTTGGCAATAGTATAATTAACAAAATACACTTTGAATGAATCACCTATTGAAATTGGATTCAACAAAGGACGATTTTCATTTGTTTCAGATTTGAAATATTTTGCTTAATTGAATATAGAGGTCACTGGATTATGACTAAAAGAAAGCTTAATTTGAAAAAGCTTTTTTTAAAAAAATAGTTATTGTCCTATTCATGTCACCACTGCTGTCTACAAAATGAGCCAAGTGTTTATGCATGATATATCTCAAGTAAGTTATATTTCAGAGATCGTTTGTAATTAAGTTTTATATGATCTGATTAATTTTCTATTGATGACAAGACGATATACAATTTTACTCTATTCATTGTTGATGATCTGGATGCTTTTTATAAAAGAAATACTGTACAAAGTTAATGTGTAAGCAAAGTATATATCAATGAAAGTTAAGGGGTACATTCGTGATGAGGTTTGTAAGAAAAAGGAGATCAGTGTAAATTTTTGTACGAGTATGATATGGTGAAAAATGCCAGAATGCTACTTCTACTCATGTTTCAGTAAGTATGATTTCATAATAACATGATAACTTCAAATAATTTGACAAGATTCAATTCTTATCATGATTATTTTCACGTTTTCAGATGCATGTAACAGCAAAGAATACTCCATTTACATATTTATCCAGAAACTAAAGTTAAAGATTGTCCTTGGTACGATATAGATTTTTGCATGAACCACTGTGTAGGCATCGAAATGTCAGGCGTGTTTTATGCATATCTTATTTGGCTGAATTTTTTTTTGAAGGATCTAATTGTAAATGTATACAGTAAGTTTGTGATTATAACTAAATACTACACGTTTCTTAAGATTATAAATATTTCATTGTACTTTATGTCCAACATGTGAATTACCAACTATTCCAGATTTAGCTCCTAAGCAAGGAATGATTACGAATTACTTTGTAGTTTGTGCGAGAGAAATAAACTGACTCACTAGATCATAATGCTAATAAGTTTTCAGTGACTAGTCGCTTACTTATTTAAGTAATAGTTTATTAATTTGAAAGGCAACAAATGTTATTAAAATAAAATCCTTTTCATTTAAACACCCTCTATCTACTTTGCAGTCATTTGACAAAAGGTTATATGCAATGTACACATCCTTAGACTGGTAGAAAGAAAATCGTTACAAGAGAGTTACCTCCAGGATGGGATAAATGTATTTCAAGTGATAGTAATTGTCTTTAATTTAAAGCATTAGAATTAATGATAATATTAATACAAATTTTAAATTGATAATTCTAATTTTAGGACACTGTAGTTGAGCTTCATGTTATTACTAATCTGGTATTATTGTACTTTGACGATACGAGAAGTTATACTTAAAGTCAATTAGTCAATAATAAAAGGCTGGTGGCGTTTTCACCACTTGTTGTCCACTGTTGTAGCAGGTGTACTGTTAGTATGGCCAAACACTGAGCCATGGTATGCATTACGTCAACAGTTCATGTGGTTTAATGTTTATATAAGTAAGTTATTTTCTAACTGAATATATCATTTTAATATTTAGATAATATTTGCGCTGCAAATAAGCATAACTATATTAAGAATAAACGTTGACCTCTACCTACGCCTTTGACACTCCTAATAATTTCATTATTCAACATATAAACAGTTTTATTTTCTTCAAGAAGTCTATTTTCTGTTTCTTCATCTAAAGTGTCTGCAATACTATTCATTGTGTTGCGCAATTAACGTTTTAATTTGTAAATCAAGGGTCGCGGCAGCGATCTGACGCATGAATGCCGGAGGCGCAGTACTACGCGACCCCAACACAACGGCTTTTTGCAATGCACGGGGGTAATACTATATTCACCGAAGTCTGTAAGATGATTTCCACCGTTTGATGTATCTCTCAATGGACTAATTATTTGTATAATAGCCCTTTTTTTTCTAAGATTTATCCCACCACTTAGTAGACCCATATAAAGATGATAAATATATGCCATTAACAGTAATGAATCTGTGTCTTCCACTTCTCTGAGTCCCATTAGGTACCTAGCTACATTTTCCCTGGAAAAACTTGATGAAAATAGTTGTGAAACATTTGCAAATGGTATATAAAAGTGCTGAATAGTTGTGAATTAAGATACAATACCTTGGCATGTAATTTTTCATCCATCCTTTTTCTAAATAAAATTCCATAAAGATTGAAGTATTTGACAATAAATACAACATAGCAGTTTGCAATATAATATATAGATGAGAGGATATGAATGTTTCATTTTTGACGTTGCGAGAAATGTTTCATGCGAATGATTATATTGAAAACATGAGCTTGACTGTTAAATTTTAAAATAAAGCTGTCTAAAATTTCGAATTTAAATCATTTACCAAATACTATAGATTATTCGGCATCATTCGGCAAACTTGAGATATTCAAAGGTACGATGCTACCATCGCGGACATCGAAAAGCTTTCTCGTGGAAATATAACTGTTAAGGCGCTGGCGCAGGGGGATGAGGCGGTAATCCCGTCGGGAATGAAGTGACACAGACACAAGACACTTTCACTTAAACACTTTATTGGCCACCACTTGGGGTGACAGAACAGGCAGAGATTACAATAAGGTCGCGTTAAAGATAGTTCTGGCGGTGGAGAACGCAGGTCGATGCTGGCCGAAGGCTCAAGGCAAACTGAACTTGAAAGCGGCGGTGACGTCATCTGGCGGGGGGGGGGCTCCAGTCTCGCCCCCACTTCAGGGCCCGCGTCGTTGTCCCCTCGTCGGGGGGATAGAGGAAGGGGGAAGCTTGGGCTCGAGCCGCGCGAGGCCGGGCAACTCGACCAAACAATAACAATGGTGCAATTTCTATCGGCGAAGGTTCAATTTTACTAGCTATTCATTTTTTTAATATTTGCAATAGTTACGTTGCCATCGCTGCCGCAAAAAGACAAAATCATACCCACGAACTGACAACGCCTTACGGCGGAAAATCTGCCAGGAAAAGCGTTCTCGTCGAAATATAACAAGGGTGCAAATCCTATCGGCTAAGGTTCAATTTTACTAGCTAGTCATTTTTTAATTAATTCAATAGTAACGTTTTCTGTCTGTACGCGCGAGTCCCGATTCAGCGCCACGGCTTGTAAAAGCTTGCTGCTGTTTAATGGACAAATAATGGGAAAAATCAAAACTAAATCATTGACAATGGCTTATCTATATATCTTATCTCTTATCTGCCTACCAATGATTAATCAATGAATTTCGTAATTTGCACCCCCACAATATATTTATAATAGCATCTCAAAATGGCATAACACGCATTAATCGAAATAAAAATTGTCCAGGTATTTTTCGGGAAATAGAAATAGGCCAAACCATAATAAATTTCCCAACAAAATGAATATTTTTTTCTTCAAATTCGAGATCTGGCCCAGGGTCGGTCATTTCAACATTTGTTGTTGTAGAGCGAGCCTTACTTTTGGAATTCAAAAATGTCGGCCGCGCCTGCGCATTGAACGTCTGCCAGTCGCTTTGATAAGCAAAAATGTTAGATTTAATTTTATTAGCTCAGATTTAATTATATTCCAAAACTAAGAAGGGTGCAAATTAGACAAGCCAGGGTTGAATTTTTATACTTTTTAGATTGTTTAAAAAAGTAATTATTTACAAAGTAATCGACGTTTTAAAAATGCCATTTGCTTTTTTTTTTGTTTACCTCTTTTCTACAGTATACTTTGCCCGCGTGTTTATGTTTACAAAGCGCACGCGCGTCACTAACATGCAGCGTCGGAGCGATCGCAGCTCTTTGTTCGCCGGGATTAGCACATGCACGCTACCAATTCTTATAAAGTGCGAGGGATTAGCAATTAGTTCCGCGCAGTCGTGAGAAAATAAAACAAAGTCGCGATATAAAGCTGGCCAGCTTACCTTCGTATCGGTCGCACTACTAGCAAGGGGAAAGGAGATGAGTTCGTTATCAGTCCTTTACAGGAACAGTCCGCTCTCGGTTTCGCCCTCGATGGCGAAACTCTGCACTAACGCTCACTCACTCACACACGCTACCACAGCGACGAAAACAGTTTTCTCGAGCTCGGAGGTGTCACTTCCACGCAACGTCCTGGAAATTCGGCTGGCTCACTTCGTATCTCTCTGGAACGCTTTAGCGAAAATTTTCACTTTTCTTAACAGCGGCTGGATACTCGGAAAATTTATCCTCCACTAGTTCATTTATATTCGCGCGCGTTCCGTCCCGTCTCGTACCGAATTCCCTTATTCCATTTTCCCCAACCAGTAGGTGTTGCCTTCGCATGCAGACGCATGGTCGAGGCGATAGCGCCAACTAGACATTTACCGTCACATTATTAATGATCGTTTAAAATATAATTTCCCAATTAGACGCAACCGAAAAGTTTTCGATAGGTTTCAATGTATGATAAATGGCTACTATATCTAATCATGCTTAATGTAACTATATTCTATAAATTCTAATGATGTACGTGGTGTGTTCAAAAAGTAAGGTGACTTTGTATTTTTAAGAAAAAATATTTATTTATTTATCAATATTTATGTTGTTTCCTTCAAAGTAATCCCCCTCAGATACAATACACTTATGCCAACGGTTTTTCCAATCCTCAACACACTTCTCATAAGCACTTTTCGGTATAGCCTTGAGCTCTTCCAGCGATGCAGTCTTTATCTCTTCAATCGTTGCAAATCTCCGTCCTTTCATAGGTCTCTTTAGTTTTGGGAACAAGAAAAAGTCACATGGGGCCAAATCCGGTGAATATGGTGGCTGAGGCATGATTGTAGTGTTGTTTTTGGCCAAAAAATCTCTCACAAGCAAAGATGAGTGAGCAGGGGCATTATCGTGATGCAAAAGCCATGAATTGTTTTTCCACAATTCTAGGCGTTTTCTTCGTATTGCTTCTCGCAAACGACGCATAACTTCAAGATAATACTGTTTATTGACCGTACGTCCATATGGTAAGATCTCCTGATGCACCACGCCATGGTATTCGAAGAAAACAGTGAGCATAACTTTGACATTTGATCGAACTTCGTGTGCTTTTTTCGGTCTTGGCTCATCTGGGCTCTTCCATTGGGACAATTGGACTTTGGTTTCGATATCATAACCATATACCCATGATTCGTCACCAGTTATGACCCTTTTGAGTAAATCTGGGTTGTCGTTGACGTCATTCAACAGTTCTTGAGCGATGCTCATGCGACGGTTCTTCTGGTCAAAATTTATCAATTTCGGAACAAACTTCGCTGACACACGTCTCATGCCCAAAACGTTAGAAAAAATTTCATGGCACGAGCCAAGCGATATACCAACATCCTCAGCAACTTCTCTGATAGTGATTCGACGATTTTCCAGAACAATTTTCTTCACTGCTTGAACGTTTTCATCAGTTGTTGACGTGCTTGGGCGTCCAGAGCGAGGCTCGTCATTGGCATCTTCCCGGCCATCTTGGAAGAATTTGTACAACTTGTAAACATTTTTTTTACTCAGAACAGTTTCACCGTATGCCAGCGTCAACATTTCAAGTGTTTCGGAGCACTTTATTTTGATTTTTACACAAAATTTGATGCAAATCCTTTGATCCATATTTTTCGATAGCAAGAAATCGCCCAGCATACAAAACACTTATAACCTTTACGCCTCCCACAACCAAACAAAAAATGCTATATACTTAAAACTTGGTACAGATGTTCGGGAAAAGTGTACCAACATAACAAAACAAAAAAATCGATAATCGAAAGTACGTTATCCGTGAAATTTGAAAAGTCACCTTACTTTTTGAACACACCTCGTATTGGAAAGTCAAGAATTGAAATACTGATGTAAAGCAAAGTAATGAAACATAAAATATAAAATTTACAATTAACTTGAATGATCTGTAACGGTCCAGTCTAATTTGCTCTTTCTCCCACTGCAAAATAGCCACCCGTCGTACACAAGAAAACTGAGGAAAAGCGGTACTTGAGCGAACGTGCTCTTCTCACATACATGTAAATGTGTTATGGCAATTCGATGAAAACAAGACCAAATAAGGAGCGTAATGTCACGAGCCTGGGAAAATTATTGTTTACAATGTAAAATCGACCATTGCAGAGTTTTTTCTAATAAACAAAAGCATTTTTCAATCAATTTTTATGCGCTTATCTCGAATCTCAAGTTATTATAGTCATTAAAAATGTATTTGTTAGTTTAATTTAATTTACAAGTAAATTACAATAAAATTTACAATAAAATCGCTAGTAATTTTGCAACAAATAAGTATATTACAAATTCGAATAAAAAATTTATAATTTATTTAAACAATTAAAATTGCGTTGCGCGATTGTGATTCAACTGTACATATCTATAAAATTAATGATAACGATTGTTACCCATTTGTTGATTTTATAATTGCTAAAAGAGGAGTTTATAAATTCGTTTTTTAATTATTATTCAAAAATGGATTGTTAAGTTAATCGTTTTTATTTTGAATAATGTTCCACTTACCACATGCGATTTTTTTATATAAAAATTATCCGTAAATTTATTGTAAATTCTGTGTTATTTAAATATCTAATTTATATCACTTATAATTTTAAAAGGCGATTTTTCCGTGAGAAACGATTTATATTAAAAAATTTGTTATTCTATAATTGATTTTTTAAATCACTAATATTCAATTTCGATCGAGCCATTTTGCAACAAATCCTTGTGACGGTAAACGTCTTGTTAGCGCTACCGTCTCAATCACGCGGCTACCTGCGAGGGCAGCACCTACTGGTTGGGGAAAATTGAAAAAGGGAACTCGGTATGAGACGGGACGGAACACGCGCGAATATGAAAGAACTAGTCGAGGACTAGCAATCCGAGCATCCAGCTGCAGTTAATATCAATAGAAGTTTTCCCGAGTTTTTCCGAGAAAGCTGAAGCGAGCCAGCTGAGCTATCCAGATATCAACCGAAAGCTGTACTTTTGTCGTCACTGTTACGAGTGTGTGTGAGTGTGTGGATGAAAGGTTTCGCCATCGAGGGCGAAATCGAGAGTGCGAGCCACCTCATTTAATAAGACTGATATCCCGGAGGTGGGCATATGAACTTGATTCTCCGCCCCTCCCCCCTTCTAATAGTGCGACCGATAATAAGGTAAGCTGGCCAGCTTAGTATCGCGACTTTTTATATATGACTGCGCGGAACTAATTACTAATCCCTCGTACTGTGTAAGAATCGGTAGCGTGCATGTGCTAACTCTGCGAACAAAGAGCTGCGAACGCTCCGGCACTGCATGTTATTGTCGCGCACGCGCTACGTAAACATAAACACGCGGGCCAAGTATTTTGTAAGGCATAGAGAAATAAACTAACTCGCATGTGATTCAAACGATGATTTTACTGTTATCATTTCTTGCCAGTAGTAAGTTGGTTGACTGACTCCCGTCCCCTCCTGCTCTCCGATTAACTAATTTGAATACTTTGATATCACCGCGCGCATCTCAGTACGATTGCGCGTCGAACGAATTATCGCAATAAAAACGGAGCATCCACCCCCTTACAACCTATACAAAATTTATGCTAATATCAAAAATAGCGTTGTAAGGGCCACCAAGCGTATAAAGGAGCCAATTTCGCAAGTATAAGGTCGCTCGTCGCTGCGGCAAGAGGATTTACTATCCTACCTTGCTTAGCAGTGCGATCATTGAACGAAATAAAGACTCAGCTATTTCCTGAGACTGATTTCATTATTCAGTGGTTAGCCTGCTATTCCTTTTCCTTACAATAATCTAAGTGCTCAACTCATAAGACTCTCTCTCATGAGAAAAAAGTAGCCTTAGACTATCTCCTCTCTGAAAATAATAATTGCCTAGAAATTAAATTGAATATTCGTTGCGGCGCTGTCGGGCTTCCCCTCGATAGATGCAACAATACTCAATTGTATTTTAAACGGTTCATCGAAATAGCGAATTTCTGTGTTCGCTATTCGTTGATTATAGAAATATCAATATTTATAGAGCATTCACGTGTCAAATTCTTGCTTACTCTCGGAAACGCGATTATAAATAAATCTTAGAGTCCGAACTTTACTTTACTAACGTAAGATAGAATCAAACGTTACAGATCACGAAAGGTGATACACACATACTTAGAATCAATATATTCTTAAATATTTTTATTCAAACACTTCAAAATTAAAAGTATATAGTTTGTGAAGACTAGAAGTTGTTGAGACACGAATTTGAATTGATAAACATGATTCAACTTGAAGTATTTTTCTCTTGAGAAGCTATATAGAAACAATACAGAGATCTTTTTAACAATAATTTCCTTGTGACGATTAAAGCGAATACCCAGTTTCATTGATTGTATCACAGTAACTCTGAAATTATATTTATTATTATTTCAATATTTGAATGAAATTAACCTGTTCAAATCTGAACTGTAAAGGTAAAATTATTACTGCTATCAGTTTTAGTTCTGGTCGTGGGCGCAACCGCCAGTTAAATTTTAAGTTATAAAGGGGTTTCTGCTCAGCTTCGCCTGGACAGGAACAGTTATATAATTTATAAGTCGCGGGAAATAAATTAGGTTGCTCTCCAGAGCAGCACGGTGCTCCTGCACTGGGTGTCCTGGGTCCAGCAGCTCAGTTGCCTCCTTTTCGGTCAGAAAGCTTGGCCCGCGGAGAGTGTCGTAGGCTACGCGTGAAGATGCGCGACGTCCAAAAAGAGAGATTCGCGCGTGTACAGTCGCATACACAATTGCAATTCAAGGAACAGGGAGTCGGCGGACAATAAGGACTCGAATATGATTAAAAGTAGATGCGTATAAATTTTAATTAGCAACAAAGGAATACATAGTATCGAAACGCGTCGATATAAACAATGTTAATCGCAACGCAACGAACTCGCAATAGTTTAACAGTGAAGCGAACGGAACTGCGCACGCGCTACGCGGTTAAGGTCGCGCAAGCACTCGCTCTGTTGTGAGCTGTGCACAATGGCGACAGCGAACCGGCGCGCACCGTTCGAACGTGGAAGCGACAAAAAAAAAGGCGAGCGTAAACGCGCGGCTTAGTTAACGCAAAAAGGGAGAGAGCGGTATAGAGAGAGAAGCCAGGTACTAGGTCTGGTACTTACAGTATAGCCGCTTGTACGCCTACTCTAACCCGCAAACCGAGGGCACACGATAGCGGGCTCGCTTCTGCCGCACACTCGCTTCCGCTGATCGGCTGACTCGCAACAACGCCTCTCTTATTGTGTAGGCCGCGTACGTAGGCTGGATGTCCGCGGTAGGCCTCGGCTCGCCAGAAGGAAATTGAAGAATACTCCTGACGACTCGCACGAGGGACGTTAACCCGTCGATCGTCGAAAACGGACTGTATCAATATTCGAAACTCTCTCTCTCTCCTCGCAAGGAAGCGTCTCTCCGCGAGGTCCGCGCCGCGAGTCGATATCGATTATCGTACGCAAGTCGCGTCGCTTACCAGTTCGCTGACGTCCGTAATGCTGTAACTATTCAAACAATATGGTAATTTATAATGATTATTAAATATATTAGTTACTGGCTTCTTGGGGAGAGAGAGACATAACGAATATACAAACGATTCGTTATAAAGTAAAGCAATCATTTGCTGACGAGACAGGTTTGAGAGCATTGCTTGATATAAAATTTTCGTTGTAGTTTGTTTAATTGGAGACACTCCGAGTACTTATAGGATTTTTTGTACATACGAGGTGTGTTCAAAAAATAACGAGAATTTTCGTTTTATGAAAAAAATATTTATTTATTCATCTACATTAATGTTGTCGCCTTCAAAGTAGTCCCCTTCGGATACAATACACTTATGCCAACGCTTTTTCCAATCCTCGAAACACTTTTGAAACTCGATCTTTGTAATAGCTTTTAGCTCTTTCAGCGATTCGCTTTTAATGTCATCTATGCTTGTAAAACGACGGCCTTTTAATGTTCTCTTTATTTTTGGAAATAGAAAAAAGTCACATGGAGCCATATCTGGCGAATATGGAGGCTGAGGCATCGTTACAGTTTCGTTTTTGGCCAAAAATTCACGAACAAGCAATGAAGTGTGAGCAGGCGCATTATCGTGGTGCAAAAGCCATGAATTGTTTTGCCACAAATCCGGGCGTTTTTTTCGGATTGCTTCACGCAAACGACGTTGAACTTGTAGGTAGTACTGCTTATTGATTGTTTGACCTTGTGGCAAGAATTCATAATGCACTATGCCATTAAAATCGAAGAACACAGTGAGCATAACCTTCACATTCGACCGTACTTGTCGAGCCTTTTTCGGTCTTGGCGATCCAGAATGCCTCCACTGGGACGATTGAGCCTTAGTTTCGACATCATATCCGTAAACCCATGTTTCGTCACCTGTTATAACACGTTTTAGTAGTTCTGCATCGTTATTGACTTCATTTAGCGACTCCTGAGCAACTTCCATTCGCCGCTGTTTTTGTTCGAAATTCAACAATTTTGGAACGAATTTTGCTGCCACACGTTTCATACCCAAAACATTCGAAAAAATTTGATGGCATGAGCCAACTGATATGCTTTACTCATAGCAGACTCACTATATGCCTTTCTTAACATTTGACAAACTTTACTACACTTTATTTCATTTTTTACGCAAAATTTAATACAAATTCTTTGATCCATTTTTTTTCACAAACGAAAATCGCCGAGCTCGAAAAACACGTCTAACGTTAGCGGCTGCCACTTAAAAAGTAAGCAATGAATATTGCTGAAAATTTTATCGTACTTCAGGGGCATGTGTACCAACATAATAAAAAAAAATTTATACAAGCGGACTCTCCAAACTCGCGAAATTTAAAAATTCTCGTTACTTTTTGAACACACCTCGTATTATCTTCGTAAATAGGCTGAGACAAATCAGCTAAACTTTCTCAATTACCTCAAAGTTTGAATGAGACAAATTTGAGACTCGAAAAATCTAGAAATGTGTCTAGATCCTTTTGTCTCATTTTTCGACTCCATGGTAAAGCTACAAAAATATTTTATTTTTCAATGAAAATGCTGTAATATCTATATTTCAATATACAGGATGTCCAAAAAGTACGAAACATAGGTATCTTTTCATGGGGAATCGATTAGTAACTTTTAATTTGAACTTGAGCGTGTCCGCCAATGATATTTCAAGATTTACTTTATTTTTTCTAAATAGAAACCCCTATTTTGGACAACGGCAATCGAAAGAGTGGGAAATCTTACACTCCAAAATGTATTTAGGTTATAGGTCATAAGGTCATTGGGTCGTTAGGTCATTGGGTCTTAGAGCCATTGGATCAGGGAATGCAAGCCTCTAGTTTTGAGAACGGTAATAGAAAAAACAGGAAATTTGACGTTTAAAGTTTTACGATTTTTGGATCATTAGGTCATAGGGTCATTGGATGATGGAGACCCAAGTGAATAATTTTTAAAACGGCAATCGAGAGAGCGGAAAATTTTACGTTTAGTAATGTATTGAGGTTTTGGATTAACGAAGACCTTCAAGATTAGCTGATGCATTTTAGGTTTGATCCAAGTATGGACTGGGTACACGTAACCTTCGAGGTTATTAGTTTTACATTTAGCGTTATCCAGGAACAAAGACGTGAACGTAGTAAAATTTGTTGCTTTTAGCAAATTTTTGGTGTTTTTTGTTACTTTTTGAACGCTCTGTATAAATAAATCTTTGTTAAACGGCCATAAAATAAAGTAATCGACAAGCCGTATTGTCGGTCCGATAAGTCGCCAGCGGCTTGCACCGCCCCGTTCAGTTTTGGTCTCAGTAGCAGTTCGTATAATTTGCCGATCATGATGAGGAGGCTCAAGGGCCTATACGAATTCGGCTTATTGGGATCTCCCTTGCTTTTGCCAATGAGTACCAACCTCGCGTTCTTCCAGAGTGAAAACACCCGCTGTCAGGCACCCACTGTACAACTCCAAAAATATGTCGGGCTGTCGTGTCGCTACATACTGTAGCAGTTCACCCGGTATACCGTCTGGTCCAGGAGCCTTGTTCATCTTCAGCAAGGTTGTCCCTCGTATGAGCTCTTCCCTTGTGAAGCAAGGACATTCCATTTCTTCGTCCGTATTCGTGTCATCGATTCTGTCAGGATACGTTGGAAAAAGACCCTCAACTATCTTTTCCATTGTCCTAGCGTCTTTTTTACTCCGGTGGAGCTCGGACGCATAGTTTCCGGGTCACAATTTTGTAACCCATCCCCCACGGTTCCGAGTCCACCTCGTCTGTCAGTCGTGTCCAGCATTGTCGTTTGCTGTCTGTTATAGCAAGTCTCAGCCTTTTTCTGGCAAGTTTGTATACCTCTGAGACTTCTTCGTCATATCTGTTTCTTTGTCTTTGTGCCTGTCTACGTCGCCCATGACATTCGTGTCTGATGTCTGCAATTTCTTGCGTCCACCAGTACATCTGTCGCCGGTCGCGTCCGTATGGTTTTTTCGGCATCGTAGCTTCGCATAGGTGACGGAGGTATTTTTCCGCCGCCTCAGCTAACTTCTCCGCCGAGTCACGGTCCGTACCACTTCGAGTGGTTTCCGTAAAAGGCTCTGCGTTTTGCAGTTGTGTGTCGAGTTCTTTTCTGTCCAAGTGTTTCGTGTCCCATCGTAGAGGGGGTAACACGTTACTTCTTCGTCTAGTTATATTTTCGTCTGTCACTTCAAAGATGATGTACTGGTGATCACTGGCTGTATATTCCTCGATCACTTTCTATCCTCTTATTCGCGTCAGTAGTCTGTCTATGGCCAAGGTCACGTCTGGTATAGATTGTCCCCATCCCGGTCGCTAAATGTGACCGTCTTTCCCTCGTTCATCACTACTATTTCCAGCCTCGCGGCCATCTCTGGTAGTAGCCGTCCGCGTCTGTTTGTCGTGGGCATACCCCACTCCATCGCCCGCTCGTTAAAATCACCCGCCACGATCGTATTTCCGGATATATCCCTCACTGTGTCTTCGATATCTGTGAGTCTGTTGGCATACTCCAACGCGGAATAGTTCGGTGACAGGTATACACTAACGATAACGACAGTGCCCACCCTCACCCAAACATCGTCCGCCCCGGACCCGCTTGCCGAGACTCGCATCGTATCGTTTCCGCGTACCCACACCGCCGTTGTATTCGATTCGCTAGCGAACCACGATGGCTCAGGTCTGTTCCTGTATTGTTCGCTTATAACAAGCACGTCTGCGTTCATCTCACCCGAAAATTTTGAAAGCACTTATAAACCATTCTAATCGAAGGTGCACAATCACCATAATGTTTATCAAGCTTCTGTTTAATCTCCTGAGGCGTTTTGCCTTTGAAAAAGTAATGTTTAATCAATACACGAAATTCTTTTTCGTCCATTTTTTTACAACCACTCGATTTCTTTGATTGAAACGAATGTAAAACGCAAAGTAATTGGCCGATCTGGCTGAAACTTGGTGTGTGATCTTCCAAGATATGCCACAAACTGAAAATAACCTTGATTCGCACTAGTATCGCCATCTGTTTGACTTTGCACGGACTTTTCAAACGACCCTCGTAATTTCACAGATAAATGTCTTTCACTAATAAAAGTTGTTGACAATATATGCGAATCAGTATATTCTTTTTTTAGATTGTTTTCATCGAGTGTTTACCTCAGCTGCCTGTGTTAATTTTTCGGCAGTGAGTGATAAATTAAATTTACAATAAAGGAATTTCGAAACATTCTGATAAAAATTTCTACGGAAATTATAAAACTGCTTCACACACAGAATTTTCTTGTTTACAAATTTAGGAATTTGAGGTGGTTTGGTTAAAAAGCACAGGCATCCAGCCTGTTTGTTGTTTAGGGTTTTAGGGTTGAAGGCTCTTTAGTTCACATGTACAGGCTACAAAGATCACACATTTTTAAACAAGTTTTTATGAAAGATATAATTTTTTTTCGACATTTTCGTCCGCTATATTGGTTCCGCCATTTTAAATTTTCAAAATTTGATAACAGATTTGTAATCAGCGACCTGAAAAACCTCTTTATACAAACTTTCTACGAAATATTATGTATTAAATTATATATTTACAGTTAGTTTGTGTTAGGGGTGGTTCCCCCCCCCCCTTAGGGGTAATATTTATTAAAACACCGAAAGACGTCAACAAAATTTTGTTATTATGGATGTTTAAATATTTTTTCCAATTTTTTTAAGTCGGTTTAAACTTTTTTATTATAAAATTATGACAAATAATATATGTTTTCAGCCCTTCAAAAATAGGGGATATTACCCTTACTCTTCAAATCATCATGAAATACTTGTTCCTTTTGTAAGAAATAACCTCCAATTTGTTTCACTGAAAAATATTAATTTTAAGCCGAGATATTAAAGAAAACGCTTTTTGGGGTTTAACGTTAGGGGAGGCTTTTCCCCTTAAAATTGAAAATTAGCCGATAAAAAAAATACGTGTCTCTTATTTTTTTATGTTCTACAATATGTATCTAAATCATCAAAATCGGTGAGTTCGGGTTGGATACCTTTTCTTATGAGTAATTGTAGTTATGCTAAACTCGAATCGTAATTTTTGTGCACTCCTATTCTTTGCGAATAAATTATAATTATAGTCAAAACAATGTACGAAGCCGGTAAATTAATGTACTTTCTTCATATGAATTATTAATAAAATTATTAATAAATAACTTCTAGAATAGTAATCGAATCTATTATTTATAGTAACTTGATTAATTTTTACATTAAAAATAACATAACAAAGACTTTTAAATAGTTTATTTGTACATTGACATGAAAAGATTATAATATTACTATCGTCTTCTTCGTCCTCTTCCTCTTATACCACAATAACTTCCACCTCTTCTACCTGCACGTCCTCTTTCTCTTGTCGTTTCTAAAGATTGTTATTAAAAAATTGAATATTTATTTTCTCTTAATTTCATATACGTGTGGTGAACGACATATTTTAGACTAGTATAGTTTATTTAATAAGTTATTATTTTTTTTTTCTGTTCTTTCAAAAATACGCGCCCCTTAAAAATCCCTAGAAAAGCCTTAGAACTGGTCTGTGCTCAGTAGTTACACAATGGCTCATTTTCGAATTGTCATTTGTCACATTTCATGTATTATTTAAAATATCAGAATTATTTTTAAACACCCTACAGCGCGCTCCTGCATACAGCGTCCGCGTACCAAAAAACATAGAATTCCATTCGAGTGCAAGGTGGAATTTCGATGGTTTATATCGAAAAAAAGGCCACTCTGCAGTTAACTTCAGTGCATTCCACTAAAGAGCTTTTTCCTATTCCTCACGTTCTATTTGCTACCGAGCGAGAGGGCGTTTCGATTTTATCAGCTATATTCTGTTTTCGTATTTAAATATTCGTAAACAGAGCTTTTGCTTTATTTAATATAATGGAATGTAAATATTATATTTATAATAATAAAATACGAAATATTATAAAAAGGTAACATAATAAAATATTATTTTTACAAAATAAAAGTTTTATTTAAAATATAAGGAACAAATACATTTCATTCAAAGTATTGCAAATCACTAGAAACCACTTTCTCTCGTCTTTCTGGCAGTATATAAATTTTGTGTCGGAAAAATGATATAGCTTTTGAGGTTATCCAATAATCGATCTATATTTTAGCTTTTCGTAAGAATGATGCTCTAGTCAATTAGGCTATATGCCATTGAGCGGAATATGTGAAAATTGGAAGGAGTTATGGTAGATGAATATGGCCGGTGGAGCAGAACTTGCTATTGAAGCGTTTCCAGGTGGGTTTTCATTGGTTTTGCAACATAATTCCAAGCGTTGTCACGTGTGCTGTGCCCTCCTCTATGCCCTGTTAAAGTGTCTGCACATGTGCGCAGATGTGTCCTCGCAATGAAGTGGCTAGTCTGGAAGGCCGTGCATGAATCGTACAATGCGTGCTCAAAAGGAAATCAGGTTCGAAACTCGTATCACCGAGGAACCGGGAAAATCAAGAGGACACTTAATTGTAGCGTACAAAGTTTTATTAATCGACCTCCTTAGCACTTCATTTTCTACAAGCGAATTTACACATTTGCCGGGAGCCACGCACTTATTTCTAACTTTATAGCGAAGGAGAGGGAAAAGCGTTAGCGTAGACGGATGCTCAGCTAAAGCGGTTACACGGAATGAGATTACAATATGAAAGCAATGCGATCACGTAGCTTCGCTATTTCGGCGCCGCAGTGCGATGCATGCAAACCAAAAAAACTCTACCATAAGTGGACCGACGAAAATGTATGGGCTGATTGCACAAAAGAAAACCAACGATATCGCTTCACTCAGATGTAGCCTTCAAAAGCTTCCGCTGTTGGCCTTGGCGGTATAATGTTCTTGTTGCTCTCTTCTCTTCTTTAATTCTCTTGCCTCACGTATAACTCGGTTTTTTTTAGGAAAAGCATGCGTTGTCTACTCACACTGGCGGTTGCAATCACGACGCTCTCAGGAAGCTCGATTATGGTCCGCTTAGCAAAAACATAGATGATGCACATAGTGCACCATATGGCCAGCCGCGAGGCTGGCCAGGTAACTTTGTGCAAAAATATTTTGTTAAAGCGGCGGACAGTAATTGTCTTCCTCAACAGAGAATGGAGACTTCTCAAACAAACAACTCGATGTTTTAGGAGAGGATGTCGTAAACTTCTTTTTCCTGTACGGGCATATGCAAATGCAAATGCTGAAGTACAAAATGCCTCACCGATTGCCCTCGACATGCAACTAATGGTAGTCGACCCAAAGTGAATGCAGTGTGTATTTGAACGAAGACTTGCAATCACAAGTGCGGATGTGTGTACCTTCACGTGGTGGGGCTGAAAACGCTGTCTC
The DNA here is from genome assembly GCF_024137745.1 of Phymastichus coffea. Classification (NCBI taxonomy): domain Eukaryota; kingdom Metazoa; phylum Arthropoda; class Insecta; order Hymenoptera; family Eulophidae; genus Phymastichus; species Phymastichus coffea. The sequence continues at coordinate 115,490 of NW_026706814.1, forward strand.
TGTAAAGAAACAGTAGGCAAAACACACAACGCTTGCCCCTAGGGCAAAAGGCCGCCAACCGCCCAAACAAAAATAAATAACACGGACCATGACAACACGTGGTGAGGTGCAGCCTGTAAACGCCCAAACATTCAACGCCGAGTCTACTACACCCCAAGAGCTCAACTCGAGCTCAGAAAAGCCAAACTCCGGGAATCACTTAAGGGGAAATCTCTCGAGATTATGGTACCGCGCGCCCTCTTAGAGGACGGGAGACCGCTCCGGGAACTAGTTATAGAGGACCAATGGTCCCGGCAATCCGAATTTAATTCGATAACAAATTACCCCCTATCGACTGGCAATCGGTAGGTACCACTATTGTGGGTAAAGAGTCACGGCCGTAATCATAGCAGCCACCCAAAGTTCTTTGCCTCGAGCTCCTAGAGTAAGGCCCGACACCTTTGTGTGAGAAAACACAATTTGAACGCTAATTTCGAACGCTAAAACGCCTGATTTAAGCCTGGATCTCGGAAATTGATTCGAATGAGTGGCATGACTGGCACGAATATTGAAAACTGCCTGGGGACAAGGCCCTAGCCGACAAGGCGAGACCCCGCCCGTGACCCAAGTCAGAAAATATTAATCGAAATAGCAGAGATCAATATCAGCGAGACATCAAAGCCTTCCATAGAAAGCGAAATCCGAGACTCAGGCGAAAATCAGGATAAAACTTTTTTCGAATAACGGATACCCACCAGCGTGAGCGGGGATGACCGAAACGCAATGGGGAGACGAGCCATGGTACGTCGAAGCGGTGAGTCGGGGGAGCAATCCCTTAATACAAGTACGCAGGGTGGGATGTTTTGAACGAGAGCCCAGGAGGGGAGGCTTAGCTGGTTGATCGTCTTAGGAATTTCCTCTGGCTGTCCTAGCTGAGTCTCTCTTCTGACATCCCAATTTGGGTTGGCCTCTGCGGGGTAATGGTACCAGATCAAGCAAATTTCGTAAGATTTGTATGCTGCGTGCTTCCGACGTAACAGACGTTGGGGCAACTAGAGTCCCGTCGCGCCCAAACCGAGGGTCAAGCCTTTAGTTCCGCTCTCCCTGAGCGTCGAACCGTGAAAAGATCGGCACTCCTTTCGAGGAGGTCGCCGCCTTAGATCAAAAAGGTTCTGACTCGCTGTGTGCGTAAGGGATGTCGTAGCAAACTTGACTTCCGGATCTCCAAAGTGTTTGAAAGCGAAGGAGTGAAAGACAGTGGGCTATGCCAACCTATTGGCGCCCAGAGAGAGGGGTGGTAATGTTTGATTACGCTATGCCACCCTCAAAACGGAAAAATGTGAACCAACGCATACACTAGCTGTCTACTCACACTAATTGAAAAACAACGAACGAATGCTCGGTTTTCGCTTGCTTACACATTCTCTCTCTCTCCTTCGCGGATGTGCGCGCAGCGGGTATTTTCACACGATAAAGCAGTGCAGGGCACTGACTTTATTTTATTTACATACTTTATTTTCTTTTGTACATTAATCATCTTGTATTCCCTCTAATATTTCTATACATATATTTCTTCCTCTAACTCTTCGTTTGAGAAAGCAGTTTTAACATCTAACTAAGAGACTTCGAGATCTAGTTTATTGATTATTGCAATGCGGCTCTAATTATAGCAAGTATCGATAGCGAAGTATAAATTCTCTTAATTCATATTCGTTATTATCTTTAAATCCGCTAAATACTAGTCTAGCTTTAAATGTAGTTTTCCCATTAGAATCTACTTTCCTCTTTAGTATCTATCTATTATCTATTATATTAGCTTAATTTTCTCGCATAAACTTTAACTCGTCATTTACTCCTTGGTATCAATTTAATTTATTCTCTATTTCCATGGCAACGTTAAAGTTAGAGGAGTGTGAATTCAATATAGCCATTAAACTGAATACCTTTTCATCTTCACCTCAAACTTCAACTTCACTATACCGGATTAAGAACGCAAAAATATTATCTACTAAATTAGTCTTTCCTTCCGCTATTGGTTTGTAATCTCGTTTTACCTTACTACTTCCTTAGGTTGTATTCTGGTCTGACTCTATTTTTTTTGTATTCCCTATTTTTGTCCTATTAACTTTCACTTTCTCTATAGTAGTCCTTTCAGAAACGATATCATTGATTTTATGTAATTTTTCAGAATTAACTGTATCAAGTATATCAATAGGTTTCTTTGGTATTTTCATTTTCTTCGGCAATAGGACTAAAGTTCTCGTATTCTCTAGTTAATTCGTCATTTTTAACTATGTTTTTATAAGTTAACTTCTCTCTATTTAACATGTTTGTGAAAATTATTTTTCCAGTTTGTGGATACCATTAAATATAACCATTACTAGATTGTCGTACTAATATATAACTTTATCAAATAATTTCGTTTCTAATAATGGTTTTTTTGCATAAGCTATGCATCCATAACATCTGATTTTCTCTAAATGACTTTTATATTTATTAATATAAATGACTTTTTATATTAAAGAGATTTGAAAGTCAATAGATGAATTTGGGGTTCTAATGTAATATCATTGTGAAAGGGTGTAAAAGAATGTGAAAAATATGACTTTAGTTTTTCCTGCTTCGTAACTTCTTGAAATTTACTTCCAGTAAATTCCCTGGCATTATCGATTCTAATATAGCATACTCTAAGATTCTTTCCTACTAAACTTTTCAAAGTTGTTAAATAATTTTCCAAACAAACTCCTGCCTCTGATTTATTTACAATAGCATAGGTTTTGGCAACGTTCGAAAAGTCATCTACAAAACCAATAATGTATTTTCTTGATTCCCCGGCCAAAAGTACGATTTCCTGGCCTGATTTTGATCCGGGAAGAGCGGCTTTTACGACCGCTGTAGCGAGCGAGCTTCTCTGATTGGTCGAGAAAACTCAGTCTTACCCTCTGACTGACTGAGAGATTTTATTAGCTTACCGGCTAATGCCCAAATTTGTCTAGAAGGGAACGTCGCGTCTTTTTCACATTTTCGGGAAAACCCAGTTAGTGCACACAGTATTTTACAAAGTGTTGATCACATTGAAGTTAAAATGAATAATTCGTTATCATCCGGTGGTTCTTTAATTGAAGACGAAATGTTAAATAATTTCGATTAAGAAGCGAAATTAATCGTGCAAGATGGTACATTACCAAATAAATACAGCGAAAGGTACAAAGTAGTTTATACTAATTATAAAAAGTGGCAGAAAGAGAACGCAGCATCGTTATCGAATATCGAGGAAAATAATTTAGTTGTTTATTTTAATCAGCAAAAATCCAAGTTAAAACCGCCAACACTGTAGAGCATATGGAGTATGCTCAAAACTACTTTAAAAACTTTTGATAATGTAGATATAAAAAATTATTAGAATTTAAAGACACTCATAAAAAATAACGCTAAGGGTTACAGATCGAAAAAAGCCGTTCCTTTCAAGTAGGATGAAATAACAAAGTTCATGGCTGAAGCGCCTGATGTAGAATATTTAGCTTTAAAGGTAAGCTTTGATCATTTATTAAATATTATTTTTTAAATTATTCTTCTAATATATTTATTTACAATAATTGCAGGTCATACTAGTATTTGGGGTTTGTGGTGCACTACGATGTGGCGAACTTTGTAAATTAAATATCAAGGATGTCGAAGATTTAAAAAATAAATTTCTAGTTTCGACCCAGAATAATAAAAATGTTCATTGTAGGTTAATTCATTGTAGGAGATTTATTTTACAGGGTAATGAAAAAATATATTCTATTACGGCCAACTGATATAATTGGAAATAGATTTTTTCTCCAGTATTCGAATAGCAAGTGTATACGGCAAGTCATTGGCAGACACAAGATAGCAGAAGTCCCGGAAAGAATTGCTACCTATCTTAAATTGGAGAACCCTAAAAATTACACAGGACACTGCTTTCGACGAACAGCTGCAACTTTTCTATCAGAATCTGATGCAACTATATAGATGATTAAGCAGCTAGGACGATGAAGGTCAGATATGATTGCCCAAGGATACATTGAAAATTCAATTTGTAATAGAGAATTGATTTTCAATGGTATCATACGTGAAGCTGAATTATCTAATCCAGACCCGAGGTCAACGACACCGAAGCATATGGCCACTTTAAACAGATTAGTGTGGCCATGTACGAGTAGAATAGCAACTGCTAAAAGTTTGTTATCGAGTATGGATGATGTAAGAGGTGACACTTTCGCTAGACCATCTACAAGTACTGGCATCTGTAGAGACGAAACTTGGGTAAAACCATCGACGAGTATACCGAAGAAAACGTCAACAGAAACAGATACTTTAACATACGAAAATTTAGAATGGTCAGACTTTTCTGAATAGTTTACTGTAGAAAATCTTCAATCAATTTCTAGTAAGTATTAAAATAATAATTAAACCTATGGTAATGAGCACTCGTATTGGACCTAATAACATTTGTGCTAAACTTTTTCAGGTGGAGTCGAAGAAGGTAATTTTACTACTGCTAATCAACGCCAAATAGAATCAGCTCAGTTATCTAAAAACAATGGAAAATCATCCTTTCTGTTTAAGCCACCAATGCAACTGCAATTCAAGAAAACAACAAAGCAACATTCATCAAAGGAAAAAAAAGAAGACTTAGAAAATGAAATAAATAATACCATAAAAAGTATAAATTTCAATAATTGTACATTTAATAACTGTGTATTTAATATTACTCACTGTGCGAATAAATGTACAAAATAAATATCAATTAAAATATATGTAAACAATAGTAAATATAAATAAATATACTTATGTAAATTTTAATTTAGATTATTAGATTTATTGGCCCCCCCAATCAGTAAAACCTCGGCTGACGCCTCGGTTTTACAAAAATCGGGCGGCCGTTCACATAATCACCTTAGCGAAACCGGCCAAAAAAATGAAAATAAGTGGGGAGCACGCCAAATGCCTATCACTCTAGTAAGGTAGAGATAAGTAATGAAAATAGCCGAGAGGGTGCGCTGACGCAGGTCGCAAAAGATTAGCGTTAGAGAGTTGAGTTGACAGGTTAGGTATAGAGTGACGCCAGTGAGACGATCAAGCGAGCGCATCGCAAACATAATTAATATGAAAAAGTATGCGTACTTTCGGCCAGGGATCAAGAAAAATAGTATACGACGCTTTGCCCGAAAGTTATATTCACTGGCCTGGTTGTGATCGTACGCAGGCCAGAAAATACAACTTTTGGGCCATGTAATGTAATGTACTATTCTTTCGACCTGGACGTGTAGCAGTTTTAAGTGGTCCTATTATATCGATATGAGTTAGTTGAAAAGGGTATTCTGCTCTAGTTCTAATTTCCTTGAAAGGTTGTTTAATTACTTTAGACATTATACATACTTTAAAGTTTTTAATATTCTCATTGAATTTTACATTATTTAACATGATTTAAGTTCATTATTTATCTTTTAATTTTAATAAATAATCATAAGAAGTATGTCCTAATATAATATGCCATAACGACTCTCCACCTAACTCTCCTGAATACTTTTTCTCTAATTCAAATAAAGCAAACAGATCATCTATGGGTTTATCGCTTTTCAAGTCATCTATGGTATAATTTTAAAAATCTCCATACTGACTAAATTTATGTATTAATTGGTTTGACTCTAACTCTCTTCTAACTTCTAATTCTATATTTTTATTAATGTTTATTTATCTACTTTATATTAAAGTTATCTTCTTCTGTATATTGTTGTTGATTAGATAATTCTTCTAATGTGACCATTCGCGCTCTACATATGTATGTATTATAAGTTTGGATTTCTATATTTTCGACTTGATTTTTAACCTCTAATTAAATGAGCCAATTAAAAGTTTCATAATAGCCAGTTATAAATATAGTGCCATCATTTTTATAAAAAAATTTCAAAGTTTTATGATTTAAATAAATACCAAATCTACCATCCGCGAATTGTGTAAGTGACAATAAATTGTCTGATCTGTTAGGCGCAGCTATAATATCAGTACGTTTAATAGGATAACCTTTATTATTTAAATTCTTGAAATATTGATCTCCTTTGCCATCTATCTCTATATCGACTAATATATTTTTGTTAGTACATTCAATATTGCTTTCCGAACTTCTTTTAAACTTTTGCAAAATAAATACTTTATTTGAAATATGCTCTGTCACTCCAGAGTCTAATAAAAATGTTACTTTATCATGTTGGTTAACAATTGTATTCTTATCTTCTATCAGAGCAATTGCTGTATTCGCCAGTTTCTGTTGGTTCCATTTGGGAAATATGAGTGATTCATTCTCCGGTTTCCGACTCTACCCCTATTTTGTCCTCTAAAGTTTTGACTCTTATTTCCTCTAAATTTGTTGTAATTATCTTTACCTCTTTTGTTTACTCCTCTATTAAAATTTCCTCTAAAACCTCGATTAATACAATGATTTGGCCAGTTTCCTTTTGAGCTTCTATTGTTTGTATTATTATCTCTATTCCGAATATACCCGTCTCCTCTAGCTCGGCCTCGTTCGTGCGGACATGTTCTGCCATTATGGTGGACGAAGTCCCGGCAAACGTAGCAAAATCACAGCCCATACTAGACCAGTGGGCAAGTGTCAGAGATATGATCTACATTATATTCATCACATCTAAAAAACTTATTGACCTTACCGGGAATAGAACCAACCTAACTGATCCTTGCCACGTTTGTTAACGATCGGTCAAGGATATTTGCAGTCCGAAGGTCTTGAACGAAACTTTTCATTTTTTCTAATAAAATTTATTTAATTTTTGTTTGTATTGTTATTATCTCCATTTCTCTAATTCGAGAATATGTATCTTTTTCACTCTTCATAAAGGCAGAAGTTTTCTGAGCATCGGTGAGAAGAATAGCTGTATCACATAACTCATATTTTCTGATAATAAAGACAAACCTGTCTAGAAATTCAGAAATATTTTCTTTTTTATTTAATTTAATGCTATACAGCTCTTCTCTCACTTTTACATCATAATTGTTTACCTTATTTACATATGTTTTCTAATTTTAATTATAATTTCTCTAGGATCACTGACATTTAGAATTATTTTGTAATAGTTTTCATCTATATTATATTAATGATGACATGAGCTAATTTATTTTTTTAAATTTATTTCGTCTATTGCAAAAACTCTTTTAGCTCTAGTATTAGGATCTATCAATTCTAATAATTCCTTCGCAGACATTTCTACATTCAGATTTTTTTCCGTCAATCATATATGATCCGTCGTCTTCCGCGTACCGTATACGGTACGCTGTCATCCGTGTAACGTTTACTGTGTAACTTTTACTGTTGAGGTATTTTGCGCTTGGTTGTCGACCCCTCGTGCGTTGCGTGGTCATGGCGTGTGTATTTCCTGGCCTTTCGGTGTCATTATTGGTATTTCCTAGCTGAGTTGTCAAGACCAGTGTTTGAACCGGATCTTGCCTAGTTGCTTGCAAATGTTTATTGAGCTGCACGATTTCCTGTATAGGATTTCGAGAGAATGCGTCTACATTGACATTCGACACGCCTTTTTTATATCTGACTTCGAAATTAAAATTTTGTAACAATAGTCGCTGATAAGTTGCTTGTGAATTTGGGTCGCTTATCGAGTATAGATGTACCAATGGTCTATGGTCAGTAATGATGATGAATTTTTGGCCGTACAGATATGATCTGAACTGTGAAATACTCCATACTATTGCTAATAGTTCGAGTCAAATAGCGGGGTAATTATTTTTAGCAGATGTGAGGGTACGTGAGATGTATGCGACAACGTGTTCTCGCTCTTCGTCATCGAACTAAGAAAGCGACACTGTGATTCCGATTTTGGATACGTCAATGGTCAGAAAACATGTCTTGTCGAAATCCGGGTGTTTGAGCAGCGGAGGTTTGCATAATTTACCACAGAGTGTCTCGAACGCTCTTTGCTGCTTTTTCGCCCAAATGAACGGCTGGCGTTTCTTTAATAGAATTATGAGTGGTTTAGCGATTTTAGCAAAATTTTCTATAAATCGTCTATAGTATCCAGCCTGGCCGAGTCATTGTTTAACATTCTTTGGTGTGCGTGGGATCGGGAATTCTTTTACTGTGCGCAGTTTGTCGTTACACGAGCGTAGTCCGTCTTTCGAGATTATATGTCCGAGATACTCAATTTCCGGGAGTAGAATTTTGTATTTCTTCGGATGAAGGACCAGATTAGTTTCGCAAATGTGTTTTATTAACTCGATGATGCTCTCGCAGTGTTCGTCGAATGTTTTAAAATATATGCAAATATCATCGAAAAACGCTACTACATTTTTTAAGTCTGATAGTAGTATATTTGTTAGTGATAGAAAAACTCGTGAGCTAGTTTTCAGTCCAAAAGGCGAGCGACAAAACTGATACAGGCCTGACTCGCATGGGAATGCTGTTTTATGCCTGTGTTCCTTTTTTATGCTTATTTGATGATATGATGAATACATATCGAATGATGAGAATAGCTGCGCACTGGCCATCTGTTCAAATAAGTCGACAGGTACAGGGACTGAGAAGTTATAATCCGGTATAAATTTATTTAGCGCGCGATAGTCAAACACGATGCGTGGCGGTTGCGGTTCGCCATCTTTCGTATTCTTTTAGGTCACGTAAAAGACTGGTGCGCAGTATGCGCTAGTTGATTTTTCGATAATCCCTCTTTCTAATAATTCCTGCATTTGTTCATTTATAAATTTACTGATTTGCGGGGTTGCCTAAGCTGTCGGAGTCTGATTGGTACTTCGCAGGTAGTATAGATCTCGTGCTCAATAATACTCATGGCCCTGAGCTTGTCGCCCTTAACAAAAAATCTGTCGCTGTAATTTTCGACGATTTCTTCCACTTTTGTCTGTTGATCTTGTTTGATATGGTCCAATGAAGTAACTGTTTGACTCTTTCGTCATGACTATTAATTTTTGGGTTAATAAGTAGTGTCTGCGTTGCGTGGCCCGCTCTGGGTAATTTTCCCTTAATAACCGAGCGGGCTGTTAATAATGCGTTTAATGCATTACTAACTATATTTGGTTTTTGTAAGTTACTTTGTGATTTATTAATTGGATCGAGGTATCTATATAGCATTTCGAGCAAGTATACGCGATCACTATAGATTTCAGATTCTTTATTGTTTAAACAACTTTTAATACTATTAGTTAATTTTGTATTAGCGGATAATCTGATTCTAATTTTTCTGATTTTCTGGATTTTTAAATCATTTCAAATGCTTTGTTTAAAGCGTAGAGTAAATCGGATTCGTTTTCCAGAGTTTGCATGCGCATGCCAGAAGTTACAGATACAGAGTTCATTTTTTTTGAGTTCTCGGAAAAGTCGTTAACAGGTAAATTGTACAGATTGTCGGACTCTGATATTTTTTGTGTTTCTTGGATTTTGTCTTCGGACAGCTGAGGTATATCCTCTTTAGGAGTCAGTGTGCCGTTCTGTTTTATGGCATCATGACCATTTTTTTTTACATGAGTTTCATATATAAGCGCGTTCGTCCCCCGAGTTTCGACCGCTAGGTCTGGCAATTTCCCGCTAAGGCTATCAACCGAATATGACAAGTTATCGCTAGGTCGTGCTTGCCCCTCGTTTGCAAGAGGTATCTTGCTGAATGCCTGGTTAATTTTTTTTGTATGGGAATAGCTCTAATGTAACAGAATTTATTTTCGGTGAGAATTGGGAAGAACAAGTCGTTAATTTTTAAGAAATTCCTGGCGTAATCAATATGCGCCTTATACTTTCTTAATGACTCGCTTCCTATTACATCGTCTTCTAATATAGAAAAATTTTTCGGTACTAGGTGAAAATCTAGTACAAAGTTATGAAGGGTTAGTGAAACATTTCCTAATATCGCGATACTTTCTTCCGAGATCCCTCGTAGTTCGTATCTTTCTAGAATATCTATGTGGACACCGTCTGGTTTGCTTGAAATTTTTAGTAGCGAGACTGCTGCCCCGGCGTCTACGATGAAGCTAAATTTTTGTTTTGTTGTATTTATTTCAAGCTGTATTGTGGGTGTTTGACTGTTAAGTTGTAAAAGGATGATTTTTTGTGCATGCGAAGTTTGGATAGTGCCATATGTCTGGGAACCCTTGGTTTTTTTCTGCTTGTTGCAACTTTTGATTTTTAAGTTTTCGTTTTTCGCAATCACTGTTCCAGTGAGTTGATTCCTTACAGTAATTGCAAATGGAGGAATTTGCTTGTTGCGATTTTTCTTGCGAATTAAAATTGGCAAGTACGTTTGTTTTTACTTAATTTTGGGCGGTCCATTGTGGCTGTTGATTGGAGCAGGGACTAGTCCTATTGTTAGCTGCCGCGTGAGGCTCCGCCCACGGCTGTTGTTTGGGCTGATGCCGTTGCTGTTACATAAAATATAAATTATTAATTACTATTACCTAATTAAATATTAGGTAATAGTGCCTGAGTCTGATTTTGATTCTGCGGTATCCGATACCAACAGTCTTTAGCTGTGTGTTTTGGCTTATTGCAAATTTGGCAGATTCTACTGTCCTCCTCTTTCATTAATCGAACCGGTTCCACTTTAGGTTGGGATAGCGCTTTTACTGTTTCGGTTATTTCCTCAGGTTCCTGTATGTTGAATTCTCGTTCAATTTCTATTGCTTTACTTGTGGCTAATTTTAAATTTTCAGCTTCCCCCATACGCGCCTTGATGACCTAATATAGACTGCGGATGAAGAATTTTACTTTATCTTTTTCAAGTTGGCTTTTGAATCCAGCATGATTTCGATTTTTCCTTATTGCTGGTTCAAAAAGTTCGTCAGCCACTGTTTTTATGGTACTCTATTAGAAAATGTAACTACATTCTCACCACGTTTTTGCTTTAAGGTTACTAATTCACCTGTAATTGATTACACGTTTTTGTTGATCCGAACAGTAGGTCTAAAAATTTAATAATTTTTTCTACATTATCAAACATTTTTCCTTCTACGCGTTTGAGTGACTCACCGCTTAGTTTGATTTTAATTAACTTGGTGAGATCATTATTATTAATTATTGGGACTATGCTGCGTACCTCTTGACAAGCGTCGATAAATAAGTGTAATGGTACGTTGAATCCATCGAATTTTGATACGAAATTAACAGCATCTTTTAAGCTAAAATTTGTTATTGATGATATTATGTTTTATGTGGAATTTATTAGTCTTGATCTGGAAGTCTCCAGCGTATAATATGTGGTAAATGGGCTGCTTGAAAAATTAATTTTGTTTGTTGTGGCAAAATGTCAAATTGGAGTGAAATCAACTTTTTCCGATTTATTATGAGTCATCTCTGGTGATTTGAAAGGAGATGATGTATTAGTCATAGACACGTTTGTAGTGGGTGCGCTGTACGTGTCTGAATTTTCAGTTGCCGTTTCGTAAGCTGTTTGGTTTTAATGAGTTCAAGTACAGGAATTTCATTTATATCTAATTTTAATTTTTTAAAGCTTATATCCGTAATAGTGTTAAGGAGAAATGCTGGATCTAAATTTTTGCTAGTTATTTCAATGAGGATGTCGAATATTAGGTAATCTTTGCATAGAAAGTCCAATGGGCTTGTATCAATGTAATCTTGTAAATTAAATTTTAATATTTGCAATTTCTCGACTAGAGTAATTTGCTTTGTTTCAGCGGGTGGATATCTTTGATGTAGAAATGCGAGACATTCTGTAAACGTAGGTGCCCTGTTTGTTGCAAAGTTTGGTTCTATTTCGCTAATTTTTTTAATTAATATTTTGAGTGTAATTAGTTTTCGCTCGTAGGGTGTTTCGACCATTATAATTTTTTTAGCGATAAGAGCCTAATTACCAAGAATTAAGGGCCCCCAATTGTTATGCCTAGACGAGGAGGCGTTATGGCTAGACGCAATAATGTTTAAAATGCTGTTGTGTTGGTAAAGGTTAGATCTTAGTCAGGAGGTAAGCAGAGGTTGGTTAAAGGGATAACACCTTTATTATATCTAGAGTGTTTAGGTAGATAACTAAGTTTCTTACCTTGTTGGGACCGGGCTTCGGAGGAGATTTTATGAAAGAGTCTCAGATATTTGTGCTTGATTAAGATTTATTGTTTTAAAAGACAAGTTTATAATGCTTAGCAGAGTAGAATTCTGGTTCTGCGTAACCGGGTAGCGAAACTTAGAAATAATACAATAGTACTATACTACAGAATTACTACTGCCTCTATTCGCGAATGCTGATCCAGCCTTTCTTATACCATATGCTGACATGCCCATTCTTTTTGCCAAATTAATATGCGGTGAGTAATATTCGTGGAGCTAATATGGAGAACGTGCTTAGCCTAAGCCATCTCGTTTGATAGATTTACAAATTTTCCCGGGAAAGTTGACAATTGGTATGATAGAAAGTTAAATTACCGATACCCGATTAGTTACCGTATCCCGTCACGTGCGTTCTCTTAGTATCGACGTGACACCTGATTAGTTACCATGGTCCGTCACGTGCGTTCTCTTAGTATCGACGTGACACACATTTATTTCAAACTATTTATTTTGCAACATTATATGACAATAAGACGAAATTATTGTATTTTTTATAAATGCTATAATTGCTTAAATGTATTGAGTTTATGCTTCACTAAAAATCAAAAGTATTTAATATATTGTTATAATAAATATTATAAATATAAGTGATAAAACAAATTTGTTATTTATTTTATAATTTTTAAAGTATAAAAGATTTTTTTGATAATGGTAATTTACTACACTTAAATTTAAACAAATTTGATGAGATCAAATAAGTAACTAAGTCACTTTACAAATAATAATGTACAATATAATCTTGCTGCTTTAATTAATTTAAAAAAAAACTGACAATATTTATAAAAGCTTCTAAAACATTACAAAAAATAAGTTTAAGATTCATCATTCAAAGAGTCCTCACTATCTTCTTCATTTAAAGTTTTGATTATACGATTTCTTTTTCTGTGTGCATCTTTCGGATCTAATTCATGTAATCTAGCAGCTACTAACTTTTTAATCAACGTGTTGCAATCATTGTCTTTTTCAATTTCTTCGTTTTTCACCAATGTGTTGGTTGTATTGTCAGTTTTTTTTTAAATGAATTAAAGCAGCAAGATTTGATTGCACATTATTAAAAGCATATAACAACATATTGTCTGCAGTTTTTCGTTTATTTGTAGGCTTAGAATAAGTGTCGGATTGCAAATCATTTTTAGTTGTGACAGTGGACTTTTTATTAAGATTAGTATATGTTATAAAATTAAAAAAGTAGTACATTTATAAATACTTATAATAATATTTTGTAACGGGGGAGGTTATCTGAAAAATGGAAAATTTATTTAAGAACAAATTCCCACGATGCAGAGCAAACCGCCGCTCCGCTAAACACGTATGATAGTACGTGTATTCGCCTTAACGTCAGATGATTTATCCTAGTTGTCTTATATTAAACGGAGTTGAACTCACCTTAAGTCACGTGTCTTGTGACACTTGTTGAGTTTTAAGTGTGAGCGACTTTACTCCTAATCTTCTTAATCCCCTAGATGTAATTGGATTAAAACCTAAACCTTTTTCAATTACTTAAGATACTAGGAAAATTAAATTACGAAAACGGCGAATAAATTTAGCAGACTTTAATTAATAAAAATTACTACAGTCCTTGTAGGGCCGAAAGACTAATGCACGTGAATAGGATTTTACAATTAGTTATATTCGGTGAGAAAGAGAGAGAGAGTAGATTCGAATTATACCGCGCACTAACGCTTGACGCGAATACAAAAAATAACGCTATCACGAATAGACAAAGTACCGAATGTATTTTGTATCGCTTATAATAACGAAAGGTGCACCTACCATGCGGTGCAATTACGGTGATCAGCCGTAATTGTTGTTGCAAAAATATCAACTGACGCTACCCCTTGATTATCAGCTGCGCTGCCTTGTACTGCCTCCAATTAGCTACAATTTGCTGTTTCTGCACTGCTACTTACTGCAGCTTTTTATCTCGAGAATACCGTTGCACTCAAGCACGAAATTGTCCCAGAAAACTAATTATTCGGCGAAAACAAAGTGCAACACGAATCGGCGGTAAATTCGCGTTCACAATTGAGGCGTAACTGCCTATTCAAAAGATCGCGCGCCTCCTCTCTCTCTTAACTATTAGAACTAACGCGCGAGAAGCAGAATCGCGAACGGTTCGATTAATTAAATCGACTACCGTTGCAGCCCCCTCCAAGTCCTGACTACCCGGGCAGGACGAATACCCGCGATTCTCCACCATCAGGAACCCAAAAAAAAATAAATAAGGAAAAGGATCAAATAACCAACACCCTTCTTTATTTTTGGTTAATTTTATTGCCCTCCAGGGCCTACATCATCGTTTGGCTACACCTGGCGTTCGATGTTTCGGGTAGCGCTAGTGTGTAGCTTTCTTCGGGCACCGTTGGGAGTTGGTCACCCCAGGCTCCCCACAGATGTAGCAACCCCTCAGCTGCGATCGAGATTGAGCAGCCTCCCGATCTTGTGTAGGCTGCTCAGCAGTCAGAGAGAACTGCTGGGCGCTGACTCCCTCGGAGGCTGTAATAGTGACGCCTCCCACCGTGGTGGTCGCACGACCATCTTCCGACCTGACCACGATTGTGGTATCTGGAGCCATACGCCCGTCCACATGGACCGTGAGCATTGGTCCAGCGTCAGTAGCTCCCGGGGCTCTCTTCTCTTGAGCCGGCGCCGGGAGCGCTGCAGGGAACTCCTGTCCCTTGTCCACCCGCAGTAGGGCCTCTCCGTAGGCCCTCTGACGCTGAGCCATCTCTGCCTACTCCCCGAGCAGTTCTTCTGCTCCCTGGCGGCTCATGAAGCGTCTCAGGTGCTCCTGCACCTGAGACTGGAGCTCTTGAGCGAACCGCCAGGCACTCTCCACCTCGTTGATCCCCAGACGTACGTGTCTGAAGTCGAGGAAGAGAGTAGGCTACTCCGGGATGCGGGGGTGGTTGCAGACCCAGTGCGATGCCCCACAGGTTTCCCTGGGTCCTGAGCACTGGCTCGCACTGTCCGACGTCTGCGGTACGCCGGACTTCAGGATCTGCACCCCCTGGTCCACTGTGGACTTGGGATGCTCGAGACTGTCCTGGTCCTCTGTCTGTGTCGAAGCGTCCTGGGAAGCCTTCTTCGGGGCGAACCACGATGAGTCCCGGAGAACGTTTGCCACCGAAGCATTGTAGCGCTCCCTTCGGGTGGTCCCCTCCGACTGGACCCTGGCAAAGCTCCACAGATGTTCAATTAACTGCGTCGCATCAGGGCGCAGTTGCAGATCTAATAGCATCTGCGTGACCACCTCGAAGGTCTCCTCTTCGACGACGATTCTCCGGTCCATCTGTAACATCCAAAACGAAAAATCTCGGATAAAACTCCCTGCGCGAAGAAAAACCCTAATATACGCCGCATTCCACCAAGTTATACGTTCCCTTGCGATTCTTTTCGGGAACGTCCTGGCCCTCGTCGGTTACCGTTCGGGTTTATCGGCACAACTGTCCTTTGCACGACGGGCACTGTCTTTCGAGGCCTACCTCTTCGTCTAGTTTCCTTCATGGGAAAGTTGTTGCCTCTTACTGGACCAGTGACCGTCTCTGGAACCTTTCGAGGTCGACCTCGAACTCTCTTGGTTCAGGTAGATACCGGTAAATCCGACGTCTCGGTGGGATCCTTATCTACAGCCGTGGGGGCTGCTAATTCGATCCGCACGCTTGGTCAATCCCCTCCTGGATCATCACACGCATTCGTGGAATCGTTCGCCTCCTCCGACGGCTGGTTATTTTGCGGCCCGCGAGGATCGATGACTTCCTAGCTTTCCTCATCCTCACCCGGACCGTAGTACGGTTTAAGGTCTTTGGCATGGAAGAGCTCGGGTAGGATCTCCAGCTGATTGCCTAGTCTGTACGTGTTGGAACCACAAACCTCTTCAATCACGTACGGGCCGGCATATTTCGGCGCCAATTTGGCTGAAATGCCTTGGGCAGCCGAAGAGAGAATCCAGTTCCTCTTCTAAACCCAATCTCCGACCTTAAACTCGGGTTGCCGTCTCTTCCCGTCATAATAAGCCGCCTGACGCGCAGCTTCCTCCTTTGACATGGAGTTAGCCCTCTCCCATAAACTTAGGGAGCTTCTCCATATGTTCAGCCCAATCGACCACAGCTTGACCCTCCGCAGATTCAAGAGCCTGCTGATCTTGGATTCTTCCGAACGTCAAAGGAGGTACCGGCTGACGTCCAAACATGAGCATCGCAGGACTATATCCCGTGGCGCTATGAGTTGCCGAGTTCAACGCGAAGTTGAACACTGACAGGTGTACATCCCAGCTCTTATGATCACGGCTTACGTGAGACGTGATCATGGTTTTGAGTGTCCTGTTTACTCGCTCTGTGGGATTCGCTTGGGGACGATACACGGGAGTCAAGGCGCTCTGGATGCCGTTCGTCTGGAGGTATGAATCGACTTCCTGATTCTTGAATTTGGTTTCATTATCATACAAGAATATCTCTGGCGCGCCAAACCTAGTGACAATCCTATCGTGTAATTCCCTTGCGATTGTCTTCCCATTGGCTTTGCGTATTGCAACATACTCTACCCAGCGAGTAAACAAGTCTACAAAGATTAAGATGTACTCAAAACCTCGAGAGTTTTAGGAAAATGGAACAGTGATATCACCGGCCACCACCTGTCATGGTCGTGACAATTGTCTACGAACCATCAGCCCGCAAGGTGCTCTTTGTTCCACCTTGCATTGCTGATACACCGGGCAACTCTTTACGTACTCACTGACCTGATCATACATCTTAGGCCAATAGTACAAGCGCCTAGCCCTGGAGAACGTACGCTCTCGTCCTTGACGTCCTGCTGAAGGAGCATCATGGACCTCCTGGAGCACCTGGCGCCTTTTCTCCCTAGGCACCGCAAGCTTCCATGCTTCGTCGTTGTCGATGGCCCCTACAGCGTCCTCATCAGGCTAATAATGATACAGCCTCCCTCCCACTACCTTCCAAGTGGGGTGAGAGTGTGGGTCTTAGCATACTTCCTGGTATTGTTGCAAATACCAGGCGTCAGTGGTCTCCGGCCGACTATTTATGGCACTCACTTCAATCCCCTCCTCCTCATAGGCCCTATACAATGCGTCAGGCACCACATTGAGATCCCCCCTTCGGTATTCAATATCAAAGACATTGCCTTACAATGCTAGCGCCCATCGCTCTAGTCTTCCCGTAGGATTTCTCATATTGTGGAGCCAAATCAGGCAACTGTGATCAGTGATGACCCTGATGTGATGCCCTTCAATGTGCGGCCGGAACTTTCCAATAGCCCATACCACTGCCAAGCACTCTTTTTCGGAGACCGTATAATTTCTCTCAGCGTTGTTGAGTGATCGGCTGGCGTATTCTATCACATGCTCTTCTCCATCGACATCCTGCGTGAGGACTGCCCCGATCCCACTGTCACTGGCATCAGTTTGCAGTATAAACTGACCGTTAGGATCGGGCGATTGCAGTATTGGGGCGGAAGTCATTGCTTCCTGCAACCTCGTGAAAGCTCGCTCTTGCTCCTCCTCCTAAGCGAAACGTACATTTTTTTTGTCACGTGGTTTATAGGTTCAGCGATCATGGCAAAGTCGGGTATAAAACGTCTATACCACGAGGTCATTCCCAAGAATCGCTTCACCTGTTTGACAGTCCGGGGTGTTGGATATTCCAATATCGGTCGTATTTTCTCTGGATCTGGTCTTACTCCGTCCTGGTTCACAAGAACTCACAAGTACCTGACTTCCGTCTTGCAGAAGTGACTTTTGGCTTTGTTGATGGTTATAGACGAAGAGCTGGTGACATAAAAATGCTTGGTATAAGGTAAACGCAATATTATTACGTAAAGAGATCACATTAGTGCTACCGAAGGTTGAGTCATCAGTCTGTCTGCGCGCTCAGGAAGATTAAAGCGGGAGCGAACCACCAAAAATGCGATATTTTGTCGAAACAAAAAATGATCGGACTCATGGATAAAAGCTACGAATATTAATAGGACTGATGATTATAAAACTCGGAAAATTAATGCCAGACGATTTACCGGAGGAAAAAGTACTGACAGACGACCATAAAGATGAATAAAATCAAGTGAAAAAAAAATGATATGACTCACGCTTAAAATTACTTGGTAACAATAAATTAATAATTAATGAACTTAAATGACAAATGACAGATGAAAATTCGGAAGATAACATCGAGACAGACTGTATCAAAGAGCGCGGTTTCGAAGTGATTGAATACGATATATATGCGGTCAAAATACGACCGTAACGACAGTTTATACACGAACGTAATACATTTTTTTTTAGTTTTTTGCATGAAAAAGGAAATAACATGTCATAATTGATAAATAACATATGTTTTTCGGATAAATATTGATCATTTAATACATGGCATGAATTAAAAAAGATGAACATCTTCGGCATCGCTATTAACGTCGGAATCATCGTATTCCAAATCGTCTTCTGTCTCGCAATCACTTTCTTCGTCTGATTCGACTTCATTGGCATCTCCTGCAAAAACAAATATAAAATATTATAAATTAATATTTATTGACGGAATAATAATAAGAGCCAATATTAAGATGTGTAGCTTCAATCTCTGGTTCATCAATTATAATGTCTTGAACAGTAGATGGCATTTGAGGTTCATCAAACCATTGAAAATCTAATTTAGAATCGATCAAGATCCATCCGTAGTCTTCTGGTAATAAAGTCGTTGGAATTTTCTTGTACGCATTGCTCCATATTCTTGCACTATACATTGATCTTAAAAAATGCGGTCTCAAATCAGCTGCATAAGGAGGTATCGACGAAGCATCAAAATTACGAAGCATTTTTTTTAAAATGCTTCTTGACGATTTGAAACTTTATAGTTCTTTAAGAAAAGTAAGACACGATCATTATTTACAGAATCAAGCGACTTACAAGCGTACATCATACAGACAAATTTTTCGACAATTTTAAAAGCATCTTCTCTATCGCAATCTTCACTACCTAATCCAACGAAAGCTCGTTTGAACTGTTCGCCTTTTTCTAAAATTTGCAAAGGACGTGCTTTGCCTCTTTTGAAAAATGCTGGGTTATAATCGCATCCAGTGAAGGCATGAAAGCCAGCTAATGATTTACAAAACAAATCTCCGTATTTATCATAGATTGCTGACAATTCAATTACGTTCTGCTTATTTACAATCCCCGTTTGAATCCAAACTTTGTTATTGTTTTTCAAGTTACACATGTTAGCCAACATTATTATGAGAATGTCAGTGTCGGAACATTTTATAATGATCTTAGCTGGTTTTTCAATATTACACGCATGAAAAACAATTTTTGTGTCTGCTTCTTCATGATTTTCCAGCGTAAAATTATCATTTATTGAAAATACAATAGTCTCATTTTCTACTTCATACTCGTAACAACTATCAAAATTCAGCAAGACTGTTTTATTTCCAAAAAATGGCTTTAATTCCGGACTTTGCCAATGTAATATAAAAAATTGAACAAGAGCTTCTTTAAATTTCTTATTTTTAAGTTCTTTGCCAAATTCTGATGGTCTCGTTTGTTCAGGTCCAGAAATCACATACGCATGCTCATCACAGTCACTACCTCGGAAAGATCTTTCGTAATCTTTAATCGAAGGCGTAAAATATCTATCAAAAATTAAATGTATTTCTTGAGCTTTATTGTATGTCACCATTTGCAAAACTTTTTTTGAAATATTCCCGAATGTTTTTGGCACATCTTTTATGCAGTGAATTAAATAAAAGCCATCTATCAAACAAACATCCGTCGGTGCTGGAGCTTCACTTACTACATTTTTTTGTAATAATTTTATCAGACTTGCTTTAACAGTTTTGAATATAGACCCATCTAAATGACACAATTACATCGGGACGGGAGTTAATGGGAAACTCAGAACTTTTTCTACATCAGTAGTTTCATTCATTGAAATAGCTAATAATCGGTCAAATAAATCACGTTGTAATCTCACTTCTTGTACTTTGTTGTTAATAGTTACGCGTTTCTTGGCAGTTGAATTTTTAAAATTAATTATTTTGTTTAGTTTAATAGTCTGTTCAAATCTAAGTGGCGATGCTGCGCATTCTGAAATAAATTTGTCTTTCAATATTTTGATTGGCATTATTTTCATCGTTCAATAAAAAATTACAAACTTCTTCAGACGCTGCTCGACCAGTACCAATATTATATAAAAATTCACGGTTCATATTTTCATTATCAAACAGATTGAAATTTTGCTTTAATAAATTAATAAAATTTTGTAACTAAATAGAATCTTTTTGTACTTGATGTTTCTCCAAATCGCCTGTGACATCTTGAGTTCTTTTTAAGCCAATTTTTTCGTACGTATGGGATATTATTGGTGAGCGTATGCTGTGACTTTTGGACCATCTTTGACGAGCATTAATCGAATTCGTGAAATGAGTTATTCCGGTTAACCGTCTCGCAGCATCCGCATTGATTGTTTGTTCCAGTGTTAAATCTACTGGACTTCTAGAAAACGCTTTATTTGTTCTTTTTACTCCGAAAAATCCATTTTGAAATTGAACTTCTAAACCTGGATGTGTTTCATGAACATTTAAGAGATTGTCAAGATATTTTAATAACCATCGAGCATAATTTACTTGATTGAAAATAAAGAATAAACCGACCATTTTTGAAATAGCTTCTTTAAAAAGTTCAAAGTTTCCAATGCGGATGCTACGTGTAAACATCAAATAATAGTCAACAAAATTAATATACATGGCATAATACTGCGGTGTTTTTCCGAGCTCTCCGTCTAATGCGGCTTTTTTGTAACTAATAAAATCTGACAACAATTTATCGAGAGTTGTGTTTTCAATTGTAGGACCAGAAAGATTATTAATAGAGACAGATCATCCGGAATCTCGCATTCCCCGTCAATAAAATCTTGCGATGTTAAATTGTTAGGCAAAGGTTTAGGTTTTATCGATAACAATTTTTTTCTTAATATTGACGCAGCACGCTCTAAAACTTCTAGTTCCTCGCATTTACTGAAAGTTTGATCTGTGATAACACAGCCATCTTTTAGTGCAATAATTTTTTTGCCATGCAATGTGATGACTTGTAAGTCATCACCGAATTTTTTTTTTTTTTCTAAAAGATAAGTTGATGTTAACGATGATTCATAAAGATCCGAATTTTTTACATTCAATTAATTTATTAATTTATTAATTTATTAATTCACATTTACTTTAAATTTGCTGATCGATCAATGCGTGAACTTCTCTTGTAGAGTGCCATTCTGATTTTTGAGTGGTCGGAGCATTGTTAGATTTTTTTAAATAATTTAATTTGCACACATTATGGTAACGAATGATTATTTCTGACATTGTTAACTTCTGCTTATCTAAATTATCGATTTATTTTAACATTTCGCTATCATTTGATGCCTTGGCATTACTAAGAACTTGCTCGATGAATATTGTATAATTAGAAATTGAACATAATTTTACTACTTTATAATTCGCAATTTTACGTGGCTTGTCGCAAAAGAAGCAAACTATATTATCGCTTTCTATTTCATCCGACGACTTTGCAGTGTTCTTGTCCGATTCTTTGACATTTTCTGTAAAATGATATAATATTTATTATGATTTTGAAAATTAACCTGCAAACTTTACTTGTAAATTTTCGTAAATAAAAAGAAGCGAAGTTTTTAGTTATTCAAAAGAAGAGAAACTAAACTGTTATTTCTCGCCGTTTTTTCAACACCGACTTCTACGCGATTTAAATATAAATAAATTGTAATTAATAACCTGCTGAACTCGTGGATGGTTCACAAGACAACACGCGTTCACTCTCTGAAGATACAGCAGTCGAAGTTGATTCGTTATTACCTAGGTGAAAAATATATTATTATTTATAGTCTACACTATGACAAAGTAAGAAAATTATCTAACATTCAAATGAAATAAAACCTACGAAAAGTTACACTGAGTTTTGAAATGTTTTGAAAACAACAATTATTCATTGCATAATAATTAATAAAAAATATATCTGTAAGGTTTTTAAAACTTTGTTTTTGTTATTGAGGTATGTATCATAAACGGTAGAATTAAAATTCGTGTACTTACTAAGATTAAACTCTTCAATTGTTTTTGCAAATTGCCGGGCCTTAACTGATTCAGAAAATTTATCAATATATTGTTTTTTTATCGCCGTAAAATTTCTGTAACATGTTGTATGATATCCATTGATTTCATCTGGAGACACTGGTAAAATGCATTCGTTATGTTTTAACTGGAAGGCCACACGAATTTCCAAACTGTTTATGCATTTTTTCAGAGTTTCACCATTAAAAAGTATGATTTTACTTCCACTAGACTCATCACAAAATACACACTTTTGCTCGGAACCCATTTTCATTAACTGTCATTTAAATAATAT
This sequence comes from Phymastichus coffea, assembly GCF_024137745.1. Classification (NCBI taxonomy): domain Eukaryota; kingdom Metazoa; phylum Arthropoda; class Insecta; order Hymenoptera; family Eulophidae; genus Phymastichus; species Phymastichus coffea. The sequence continues at coordinate 137,995 of NW_026706814.1, forward strand.
TTTTAAAATGTTTGGAAAACATAAATAACGAATAATTATATATATATATTACGTGGTACACAAGAAAACTGCTAACTCGTGGAACAACGTCTCTTCACTACTAAATTCTAGAAAAGACTAACTACATTTGCTGTAAAGGAACCCCTCCTCGCCCCCTCTACACTTGTACATCTGCCATATCTGTCTTGCCGAGTCTCGGTCCCCTCGGACCAATTCAAGGCCAGGTATAAACTCTGAGTTTCTCGGTTCACTCTTACCAATTTAAGGTCAGGTAGAAAATCCGTTACAAAAGACGATCATATCTTGCTAAAATTCTGTTCTAATCTCGTAGTGAAAATTTTCTTGATTTTATTGCTATAACAGTCCATGTAAATATTTATGGAGAGAAATAGACAATGGAGCTGGGATAGAAGATATACAGAATAATAACTCAAGCATCAACAGAAGGATTACATCCAAAATGATTTATAGTGTGTACGTGATCATAACAAAGCAAAACTTATACTATAATAACAGTTTAATTGTTATTAATTTTATAGTATCAACCTTTTATAGCAAGCAACAAATTAATATTTTATTTTTCAAGATAAAATCGAAACGAAAATTTAATGTCCGTATACAAAACATACTATAATAGCGTATATATCGTATTTAATCACTTCGAAACCGCGCTCTTTGATACAGTCTGTCTCGATGTTATTTTCCGAATTTTCGTCTGTCATTTGTCATTTAGGTTCATTAATTATTAATTTATTGTTACCAAGTAATTTTAAGCGTGAGTCATATCATTTTTTTTTCACTTGATTTTACTCATCTTTATGATCTTCTGTCAGTACTTTTTCCTCCAGTAAATCGTCTGGCATTAATTTTCCGAGTTTTATAATCAACAGTACTATTAATATTCGTAGCTTTTATCCATGAGTCCGATCATTTTTTTTTCGACAAAATATCGCATTTTTGGTGGTTCGCCCCCGCTTTAATCTTCCTGAGCGCGCAGACAGACTGATGACTCAATCTTCGGTAGCACTAATGTGATCTCTTTACGTAATAATGTTGCGTTTACCTTATACCAAGCATTTTTATGTCACCAGCTCTTAGACTATTAGGCCCGCACCTAGAATTCTCTTTAATACCATTGCTAGGTGCCGCTTATGCTCCTCAAAGGACGACGAAACCACAATTATGTCGTCAAGGTAAGCAAAAGCGAATGGATCCATATCCGGGCTTATCACCTTGTCCATCAACCTCTGGAATGTCGCTCCTGCGTATGACAGTCCGAAGGGCATTCTCTTGAATTGAAAATGCCCTAATCCAGGTACTGTAAATGCTGATATCGGACGCGATTCTTCCTTTAGGGCAATTTGATGGTACGCACTGCTCAAGTCCAGAGTAGATATGAACTTTACATCCCTTATCCGTCTTAGGATGTCGTTCATATATGGTAAAGGGTAGGCATCAGGTTTGGTAATCGCATTTGCCTTTTGGTAATTCGCGCAAAATCTATATTTTCCATCAGCCTTCTTTACCATTACTATTGGACTTGACCATCCGCTGGTCACTGGTTCGATTACATCTTTTTCCAGCATATTTTTGACCACCGCGTGCATTTCCTCTCGCACTCTATCAGAGACTGGGTAGTATTTCTGTTTGATAGGTCAAGCATTTCCAACATCTATTTCGTGCTCAACCCCTACGGCACAGCATAAAGCCTGACCTCCGTCAGGAATCATTTCATTAACAAGGTATTCTATTTCCTCTAGCTGTTTCTCCGTGGCCTCCCACAGTCCTACCGGTGCGAGAAATGCCGTACCATCAATTCCTGCCACTTCCATTGGTACTTTCATGTGAGAGTCTTTAAGCCATAATTCATCCTCTCTTATAAAGTTCGCGCCTACGTAGCAGTCGTCCGTGAGCAGTGGCGTAATGGCGACTCTGATTTCCTTCGTGATTCCTCCTACTTTAAAGGGGAACATCACGTGACCAATTATAGGGCTTGGGCGCTCATCAGCGAGCCTTGCATCGCCCGCTCTGGTCACATTCAATCCGAGTCCCATCTCCGATGCCAATCTTAGCCTTAATTGAACCATGACCGTGGATGAGGCGCCGGTATAATAGAGTGCTCTATTTATAAAGTCACCTATGTCTATCCGCAACCACTACCTGGTCTCATCCTCATGGTCATATCCACGAGTCGCATCTTTGCCTCCCTTCGTCGTGCTTTTCAGCGGCTTTTTCCCTTCCGCTGCTACGACGACAATAGGCTTGCTTCTACTCGTGGATTCCTTCGGCTGTGTAGCTTTTTGTGTGGAGAGGATCTCCCTGGATTCTTCCCCCTCATCCACAATTTGTATGTGGCCATCTGGTCCCTCCAGAATGACCACTCCTCTATTCTGCCGAGGTCTGGCATCGGGTTCGATCGCCTTCTGGTCCAACGTACCGCTAGGCCCTGGGCTCTCTTGATGCCCTTCCAGGACCTGTTTGGATCCCGGGGTTGCCGACAACTTGTTGTTTCCCATCGTCGACCCGCAGCGAAAGGTCGAATCTACTGGAGGCGCGAAGATTACCTCTTCTCTTCGCTCTCCTTGCCGTTTCCCTTGTTGCAATCTGGACAGAATTTACAACTAAATCCCAGTTTGCCACAATCGGAACACTGGAGATGCTTGGTGAAGTCGATCTTCCGCCTCTTTCTTTCTCGCAGCTCGCCAGGAGACCTAGGAGAATGAGAATTTTTCCTTCCCCCACGCCATCGGCTCTTACGCTGTTCTGGAGGGCTGCCCTGCTTTTCATTGACCAACTTGCGTAGCATCCGCTCGATGCCTTCCAGACGTTCCTCCATCTTCTTATCAGAAGTGAAAGCTTGCGTGGCCAATACCGTCGCTTGTTCGGTAGGCCTCCTGGCAGGGTTCTCCACGCCCTGTCCACGCTGCTGATCTTCCTCCTTCTTCGCACGTGCCATCCCTTCGCTAGCCATTGCAGCGGTTTGGGATTTACTACCAGCCGTTCTTTTGCTTGGCTGGTAGGCGTGCTGAAGGAAGATCGTCGAGTTGGGGTCGACGAACACTCGTGGACGACGACCCTAAGATAAGGTATTCTGTACTTCGGTCGCCCTCCTGTTGAATTCGCATATCGACTTCATCTCGCTTCGACGCAGCTGAATCTGGATGTTTGGGAGGTGGTTTGCATGGAGTAGGTCTAATAACCTCTCCAAGGGCATCGGTGGTTCCAGTGTATTGATGAGAGCCACCAGGTTGGACACGTAGTCTCGCACTAGTTCGTCTTCACCCTGGAACCGGTTCTGGGGTTCCTGCAACAGCCTTTGTTGCTATTGCGTACTAGTTCCGAACCAATCCCGGGCGTCAGCGACGAACTCTGCGTAACTGAGCCACTGGTACTTTTTGTTATCGTACCAGGTCCTCGCGTTACCTTCGAGGATCTCTGATACGGAACAAAGCACTTCGTCATCAGTTAGCCCTGCGCCCACGCGCAGATCTTCCAACCTTGAAAGAAACGTATGTACGCTCTGTGCGCTACTGCCCGCAAACCTCAATTTCTATCCGCGGACAATTTTTCCAACATCTCGGGTTGTGGAGAGCCCAGAGGATAGTTGAGGACCGGTGCCAGATGATCCGCTTCGATTCCTCTGTCGAACAGGTGCGGATCTCCCATATTCTTCCGGATCCTCTTCACCTCCTCTTCTACGGAGGGCTTCCGGTGTGGTGACGTCCCGTCTTCTGGGTAGTGGTCTTGAAGGAGCCGGTGTGCTTCCCGGAATCCCAGAATCGTAGTGACAGGTTAATGTGTCTTGAAAGTCCACATTACGTCCTGAGCGCGGTTGAACCTAGTCGCACTGAGAAGAACGGCTAGCATTGGCCATCTCATGCATTGCGCCTTCCAGCTCTCGTATTCGTAAGCGCATGTCCTGTACCTCGCGCTCCGCACACACCTGTATTCCCTGCAGAGTCTGAAGGGTTTCTAGGATTCGATCTACCAGCTTGCTGTTGCGGTCGACTCCCTCCTTCAGGTACTCTATTTCCCGGAAGGCTTCACTCAAGGATAATTCTTTCTGAGGTTCCTTCAGGGTGCAGGATTCCTGCGACCTGAGATCCGGGCCTTGTAGATGAGTTCATCCTCTTCTTGGCGTCTGCCTTCACCTTCAGAGTTCTCATCTGGGCTGGCGAATGTCCTTGACATATCTGTCAAGGATATTCCCCCCCCTATTGATGATTCTCAGGGGATGGTCGCTGTTCTCATCTGCGCTGTGGGTTTCCAACTCATCACAGACTGTGTCGAACCACGCTTGTCGGGTGCGCCTCCTGCGCCCTGCCACCTCTTTACTGCGCATGGTCTCTTCGAAATCTGAGACGGTGTACTGTCCTAGCAACCATCTCCCAAGCCTAGCCGCCTGCTGGATGACACTTCCATCCTTGCGCAGCTCTAAATCCGCCAAGTAGCGTTCGCGCTGTGCGAAGGTCAGCTCTAATGTCCAATTGTCAATTTGAGCTGACAACAAAGCCATCTTGCCTCCGCACGGGTGTAGGATGCGGTCGAGGTTTGAAATTATCGGCCTAATCGACCACTACCGCTTCCTATCACCCAAGGTATGAGCGGGGTATACAATATTTTTGTAACTACCCTTAATGCCTCCTTTTTATAAGGCACAAACTCGCGAGATTATAAGCGCGTGCAGTCTCCGCAAACTATCTATTAATATTATAAAAATATCCTACCTAAGGTCGGAGCCTGCTGTTTGCTTGCTCCGCCTGGCTAATATTTTCTGGACTGCACGCTTGGGTCTCGCTCTCTGCCTTTATCGTCGTTCAGATGCTTCCAACCCCCCTTTATCCACCAAACTATGGCTGAAATGGGTTAACACCTGATTACTCCGAACGACCTGAAATCACTTCGACCTACTAATAATTATCACTTTCTGCTCTTTTTACAATCAACTTAACAATTTATAAGCAAAAAGTTCGAAGTGATTTCGTTTTTTCCCCAGCAGAGGGCGTACCGCTCACGATCTCGCGCTACCACCCGCTCAAACTTTCCTAAGCTCTCGCGCAATCGTATCTCTCTCTCTCTCATGCGTCGATTACCTTCGATGCACAATCCTATTCGCATGAAACGGGTCTTAATACCAGTTAGGCGCCATGTAACGAGAGAGGTTATCTAAAAAATGGAAAATTTATTTAAGAACAAACTCCCACAATGCAGATCAAACCGCCGCTTTGTTAAACACGTATGATTGTACGTGTATTTGCCTTTACGTCAGATGATTTTGCTTAATTTTCTTCTATTGAACGGGGTTGAACTCACCTTAAGTCACGTGCCTTGCGCAACTCGTTGAGTTTTAAGTGTGAGCGACTTTAGTCCTAATCTTCTTAATCCCCTAGATGTAATTGGATTAAAACCTTAGCCTTTTTCAATTACTTAAGCTACTAGGAAAATTAAATTACGAAAACGGCGAATAAATTTCACAGACTTTAATTAATAAAAATTACTACAGTCTTTGTTGGGCCGAAAGACTAACACACGCGAATAGGATTTTGCAATGAATAATGTTTGGAGAGAGATAGAGAGGGGAAATTCGAATTTTACCACGAACTAACGCTCGGCGCGAATACAAAAAAATATATCGCTATTATGATTAACAAAATATTATATGTATTTTGTCACGCGATAATGAAGGGAGGTGCACCTACCCTGCGGTGCAATTACGGTGATCAGCCGTAATCGTTGATGATGATGAATCAACTGCCGCTGCCCTCCTAATTATCAGCTGCGCTGCCTCGCTCTGCCTCTAATATGCTGCAATCTGCTGCTTCTGTGCTGCTGCTTGCTGCAATGACTTTGTTGCACCCACGCACGTAATACTGTCCTAAGAAAACTTTAATATTCGGCGAAAACAAAGTGTAATACCAAATCGGCGGTAAAGTCGCGTGAACAGCTGAGGCGTAACTGCTTATTCAAAAGATCGGGCTCCCTCTCTCTCTCTCTTAATTGTTCGAACTAACGCGCGAGAAGCAGAATCGCGAACGGATCGACTAATTGAATCGACTACCGTTCCAGTACGTAGAAATTGATAAAATAAAAAATACTGACATATGCATTGAAAATATAAAGAAAAATATTAAAGTGATCTAAGAGTCAAGAGATAGAAGTTATTGTACTATTTATTTATATTTTTATCAATATAGATTAACATCAATTTAAACTCTATACAATTTATTATTTTGAACAACTCATCAACATAATCTTAACGGTATAATAGATATAGAAAATTTGGATGATATCGATTTTTATGTGCAAATTTGATCATGTGGGATATTTCAAATTATTGTGTAAAATAAAAACTGACTGACCTACCTTTTTACATCATTGTTATGTCGAGAACGAGTAAGACAATTTTATAGCGGTAAAATTTGAATTTTTTTTATGCAAGGGCTGAGTTTATTCTCCACGTGGCCGTTACGCCTTCTAGGTTTAACCCTTTATAGATCAGTTATTATGTATTTTGTACTATAAAAGATGATGCAAAGCGATTGTAACAGACACTCTGTATTCGACTCTGTAAAACTACGGATCTTCTGTAATTTGATCAATAAATACTTTAATTCTATTTCTATAATAATTTATTTGATAGTTATACCTAATTCTTATATCTGCGTTACATCTCTGGCTTCTGACGTACAAGTTTCTGGACCAGTCAAACTACAGGTAAAATTATTTAAATTGCTACTTTTCCACTCGATGCTTTCGATACGTTGCCAGCCTACTCTCGTTTTAGTCTCGCACCCATGGTAAAGCGCTTACGCGTTGACAAGAGACAGTCGCGTTTGAGTAACTTTTGTCAATTCGCGATCGTTACGTGAGACGTAACAATTGGGGACCCCTCGGGGTGTATTTTTTTTAACGAAAAGCAGGACTAGGCAAGAGTAATTTTTTTTACAAAAATGGTTACACTAGCCGATTTGAGAGGTAAATGAAATGAGGAAGCACTATTAGTTTTAAGAAACTGCATAGAAAAAGTAGATCCGAATTTTATAACTAGTAGAGAACCAACATTACTAGAATGTATAAAATTTCTGCACGCCTGTCAGGATTTAGATGTCGAAATAGAGAACAAAAAACGACAACAACTAGAAAAATTAATAAAAATTTTACACCATTATATAAATAGAGAATTAATAAGGAATTCATGTCAAGATCCAGTTTTACTACTCATTGTAGAAGAATTAACAAAACGCAATATAAGTCCGAAAGAAATTTTAGAAGCAGTGAATCGTACTGACAAAGTAGTAGAATTTGAAAATAAATTTGAACCAATAATTGAGTCAACCGCGGAAATAACGGAAGACGAGTCAAGGGAATATTACCAAGCTTTGACAAAGTCGACAATTGAAAATGATAACCAAGACAAAATAAATAAAACAAGAAACGAAATTCCTGTTATGAATCATAAAAATCTTAAATTTTTCATACCACAATTTTATTAAAAAAGTCAAAAAGAAAAAAGTAATTTGGAATACTTTAAGCCAAAATCAACATGCAGATCATTTGCCAGCATAAAACCGATTTATCATTCAACTCCACAAGAGGTAACCCGTACAGTACAAAATTCTACAATTAACATTATAAGAAATGTAAGTTTGAAAGATATTGTAGATTTCATTCCTAAATACGATGGATATTGTATTACGCTATATGATTTTCTAGACGGTTGTTGGGAAGCTTATAATGTTATTCCGCCAGGAAATGAAGCAGATCTAGCAAAATTAGTTAAAATGAGATTATACGGAGATGCATTAAAAAGTATGCGAGGAAAACATTTTCAGACAATTAGCTAGATTGAAATGTATTAAGATTACGTTTTCGGATCAGACAAAACTTTCAACCAACTGTCGGGTGAGCTGGCTATGCTCAAGCAAAAAGCCTCAGAAAATGTAATAAAATTCTCAAACAGAGTTTAAACGCTAACGCGAGAATTAGTAAGCGCAGCAGTGCGCGAAAAAAGATATAATGTTGGATTCTTAAATCAATCAGAAAAGGATAAAGTCAAGTTTTTCATCCGCGGCTTACACTGAGTGATTAAAGCGCTAATGGGACAGGCAAAAAATCTTGAAGAAGCAACAACAAAGGTGGTAGAGATTGAATGCGATATCGCAACACAGGAACCCAACGATCTCAACCAGACAGTAAAAGTACTTGCAGAAGCAAAAAAAGAATTAGTAAAATTTAAAAGTGTAAAAGTAGTAAAATCAGATAACTCACAAATATGTCAAATTTGTAAGTTGTCAAATCATTTAGCAGATACTTATTTTTACCGTAATAATGGGAGTACTACGAGGGTGGTCCGATAACTTAGCCTCACCGCCCGATGGCGTCATTCTCGCAAAAGAAATATTCTATCACGTAGTACAACCTTCTCGATGGTTACTGTCAAGATTTCAACCGGATCGGAGTTGTAGTTTATTTTTGAGGGCGTGTGAAAGAAAGTGTGTCCGTTGATTTTTGAAAAATGGAAAAAGAGCAGTATCGGTCGGTGATTCGATTCTTGTTTTTGGAAGAGAAATCGCGCAGCGAAATCAAAAAGCGCTTGGATGCTGTGTACGGTGACTCTTCTCCTTCTATGGCGACCGTCAAAAATTGGTTTAACGAGTTTCAACGTGGTCAAACGTCGATTTTTGAAGAGCTACGTCCAGGTGCTCCGAAAACGGCTACCACGGAGGATAACGTGACAAATATTCACGATCTCGTATTGGCAGATCGACGATTGAAGGTGTGCGAGATAGCTAAGATCGTAGACATCTCAAGAGACCGTGTTGGTCATGTCCTGCATGAAATTTTGGGCATGAGAAAGCTGTGGGTGCGATGGGTGCCGCGTTTGCTCACTCCGGACAACAAGCGCAACCGTGAGAAAACTTCAGAACAATGTCTGACGCTGTTTAAGCGCAATCCGAAGGAGTATCTGCATCGTTTCGTGACAGTCGACGAAACATGGATCCAGTGGTATACACCAGAGACCAAGGAACAGTCGAAACAGTGGACTTTACACGGCGAAAGTGCTCTGAAGAAGGTGAAGACTGCCACATCGGCCGGAAAGGTGATGGCCACCGTTTTCTGCGATTCACAAGGTGTAATCTACATCGACTACCTGGAGAGGGGCAAAACGGTCAAAGGGCTGTACTATGCCGAATTATTGGGCCGATTTGACGTCGAATTGCAGAAAAAACGGCCCCATTTGGCGAAGAAAAAAGTGCTCTTCAACCATGACAACGCACCGGCTCACACCTCCGCCGTCGCCATGGCCAAATTGGTCGAATTAGGCTATGAACTGCTGCCCCATCCACCGTATTCTCCAGATTTAGCCCCGTGCGACTTCTTTTTGATTCCAAACTTGAAAAAGTCACTCGCCGGGTAGAAATTTGAGTCAAATGAGGAGGTAATCGCTGCCACGGAAGCCTACTTTTCAGACCTCGAGGAAACGTATTTTTCAGACGGGTTAAAGAAGTTGGAGCATCGCTGGGCCAAGTGTATCGATCTAAATGGAGACTATGTTGAAAAATAAAACGCCACTTTTCCAAAATTTTCGTTTTTCTTTTATAGGCTAAGTACTTATCGGACCACCCTCGTAAATTTAGAAATGAAAGATTCAATAGTAACGAAGGCCAAAAGTAAATGAATAGTTAAAATACAGATAATAGAGAAAGCATGAGCCAGCAAGTAGCTCCGCCCCAAGAAAATCAGAACTCTGCATCAAAAAATCAATACCAGGGAATCTTTAATTCTAATGATCGCAGACCAGGAAATCCAAACAGAGATCCGACAATTTATAATTATTGCGGTATTAAAGGTCACTGGAAAATTAGATGCAACAAAAGAATATTTAGTGATAAAAAAAAACAATAGGGAAACGCCGGTGGTTTCTAAGTGACGGGCGCGACCGGGGAAACGACCAGCCAGAGAGGGCGCCGAGCTTAAGTTAGATCACAAAGAAATTAGAAGTATTGAAAAGACTGGTGTTGTTAAACTTGAATAGTAAGTTGTAACGGTCCTATTTATGAGCTGTTTATTAAATGACTGCAACTAGTCTAACGTATTTATCTGTTTAGTCAAAACAATACATTAAGCGACGCTACCTCACTGTTTACGCGACTGTATACAAATAAGAGTCGAGTCAAAACAAACAGCGTGACGTCACAAATAATAGACATAGATATAATGATCTATAATGTTGAGAAAAATATGTTAATTATAGATGATTTGAATATAACAAAGTATCGATTATATAGATTTTAACATGCAGATTCACAATATCTCATTCAATTATTAATTAATAATGAATATCAATATGTAAAGTTAATTTATTTATTAACATATGAAATATTAGAAAAATATAAATAATTTATATGTTATAACGGGGTTTTGACCCAGCGCGGGTCACTCGTTATATAAATTACGAGGGGAATAAACAGCTCGGTGTGGGCCTCGTAATAGGCTGCGCAAAGCCTAGCCCAGCGGCAACAGGAACGTCGTGGTGCAGCGTCTGTTACCTTGGCCCGCGGAGAGCGTTGTGTAGTCCTATGGGCGCTTTGGAATAATCACGAAATTTAGGTGCGAAAGCCGGACGGAACGGGATTGATTACGATAGGTAAAAGGAAGCGCAGAAGAAGAAAACAGATATACAAATAGCATTGAGTTTACTACGGAAAGTAATACAAAATTAATACGCAGCGTAAGCGGGAGAGAGAGCGGCGAAAATTTAGCGAGAGAAACATGTATTCGAGAAGGTACTTACAATAACGTCTCGGCGTTAGCCCTGCAGGCGATATCCTCAGCCTCGCACGTGGCTCGCGATGACGCGCAGTGTACAGCTCGGGTGCAGTCAAGAAGCGGGCGACCTTAAAGGCTCGCACGCGCGGCCGCAGGAACTGGCCCGCCAAAGGCACTAGGGGCAATCTCGGCGCCGATATCTCACACCGAGTGGACACTCGCGTATTCACAAGCAACCGAAATGTCAGTCACAAGAGTTAGTCGCGAAAAGTCGAGTAACAAAAGGTCGCAAGCACAAGTATAGCCGCTCGTCACACGTCCGCGTGCTTCGAAGTCGCCGGTACAAGAGCGAGTCCTTATCGCGCGCCTCTCCGAACTCTTCTACCCGCGCGCTTCGCGCCGGCCTCCCGAATTCTCTCTCTCTAGCTCGCCCTTTATTAGCGCTCTCTCTGACTTACCTTTGGCTGCCATACATGTGGGATAAATATAAGACAATTATATACATAAGAATAATTATAATTATGTATAGGGAGAGAGAGACATAACGAGGGTCTGGCCGCTCGTTATATGCCCCTTCCCCAGACTGGGTAGCAGGGCGTACCAGGTCGAAAAACCTGTCTCTCTCTACCAAGCAAGGAAAATTAATTGATAAAGAAAAATCAAGACATCGTAGTGGTAAAAAAAATATGTTTTATTTATCTTTACACTAGAAACTCTAGGTGGAACGTAGCTTACCGCGACTCTCTCTACTCGCGCGGGTCGCAAATCTAATAGTAACGCGTGACAAAAGAAAACGAGAAGAGAAAAGAAAAGAAATCATGGGCGTCAATGCCTGATTCTTGAGGGGAAAACTCGAGGGCGAGGTCGCGAGGATGGCCGTAGCTCTTAGGTTTAGACCTAGTGCTCGGATACACCTCGTCTGTCGCCGTCGTCCGCGTGGGTGACCGATGACTCTTCTCGATCTCGAAGGAAGGCTTCCCTGCGTTGGCGCATTTCGACCGTGCTATAGGAGTACGGCTGCTGTCCGCCGCTCCTCCAAAGCTCGTGCCTCGACCAGTTCGAGCAGTCTGAGGTTCGAGGTACTCCTGTGAGGCCGCAAGTGGAGCAAGCCCGCTTGCCGAAGAGGTCGGGACGGGGACCGGCCCAGCGGTTGCACGGCTCGTCTCCCGCGGCTCCTTGCAGGGCAAAGTAGCCTGGCGTGCGGCGCGTCCGGTCGTTCGGGATGGCCTGGTTGGAAGCTCGACGGAAGTGGGACGTCGGTGGGTCGCCCAAGGCCGCGAGCTGCCGTTTCACCGTCTCGAGGTGCTCCTGGGCTCGACGTTGCTCCTCTCGTAAGCGTTGCCGCGTCTCCTCGCGCTGTTTGCGAGCCTCGCGTTCCTTCCGCCATTCGGGGATTGCCTCCTGGAGGTAGGCCTTGAGCTTTATGGCCTCCTGCAGTCTGGTCGCGTAGGTTCCGGCGATAACGAGACCGCGGGATCCATGATGGTCGATGAAGGCGAGTCCATCTCGGTAGGCCTTTTCCTCCTCTTTCTCCGCGGCGAGCCGCGCCTTTCTGCAGGCGGTGAAGTGAGCCTGGAGGGCTTTCCATTCATCCTCGAGGGTGGGTGGCTCTTCCGCCGCAGGGGCCTGATCTACCTTGGCCTTGAGGCTCGTAGCGACGTCGCATTCCTTGGGGCCGTAGCCACGCTGCCGCAGGATGGCCTCCAAGCGTTCGGCGGCCGCCATGGCGGAACAAGGAGACTCGTTGGCGTGCTTCGGTTTGCGGTCCGGTGAATCCTCACCTTTACGGCCTGCATTGCCCTCTGGCTGTCTCGGCCTGCGTAGCATCCTCTGGGGGAAGTCCAGGGTAGTTTCCGCGGAGCTAGCGTCGCTGTCATCATCTGACGAGGCCCGTGACTTGTTGGCTGGGATATCCTCTACCACGTTGGAGTAGGCCAGGTCTGGAGCCGGAGTGGCGTCCCTGCGCGTCGACGGCGCAGCATTTCGGTGCGATGCAATAGCTACGGCCGCTGTGAATGCATCATGCAGCACTTCTTCCATCCATACGGCGAGGGGAGCTATTTCGGCGTTGGTCAGCATCCTCTACAGGGCGAAGCATACGTAATGTTAAGCAAGAAAACGAGCTCGATTAGCTGCATCAAGCGATAGCGTCTGCTAGGGAAGCAGGAAGCTTTGAAGCAGTAACAGAGTTTTATTAGCATAGGAGGTGAGATAAGCAGAAGGAAAATGAGGAAGCAAGCAAAGTCGTAGGGTGTTAGTTCCTGGAACGCAAGCGCCAAAGGGATACGTCGACGGGAGCATGCATTTTCTGTTTGCGAGGACGACCTCTTCTCCTTGGGGCGGTCGATATTTCGCCTTGCACAAGGTCCTGTCGTGAGCTTGCTGAGGCCTCTGGCAAAGCAAACCTTCGTGACCGAAACGTCGTTGTTCGAGGTATCGCGCTCGTCGCTTTCTTGCGTGCGATCGGGCGAGAAAATTCCTTTCAACGACATCGTCTCGTCGTTTTCGTTTCCTTCAAGGAGAGGACTGTCAGCTGCATCATCGGGGCACTGGGCTCCGTCGAAACACGGGCGCAAGTCGCAAACGGCGACTTTACCAACGTCACAACCTTCTTCGTTCTGGAGTTGGTATGAGTTGGGACCGAGGCGTGCGGTAACGATGAACGAGCCCGCGTATTTCGGGCTGAGTTTCGCGGTCGTCTGGTTAGCGGTGGAGGACAGCATACGATTCTTCGCCCAGACTCTATCACCGACGTTATACCTGACGTCGCGAGGCTTAGCGTTGTAGTACATCTCCTGTCTATCTTGGGCTCCTCGCGAGTGTTGCAGTGCAACGGCTCGGAAGTCGTCGAGCTTGTTAATTCGAGCGTGCCAGTCGGTGACCGCGGCCGTCTCGAGGTTCCGAGCCACGACGCGTTCTTCCTCTCGTTTCTTCGAGTTTGGCAGCTCGGGATGGCGTCCGTAATTTAGAAAAGCGGGGCTCGTGCGCACCGCTTCGTGTATTGCCGTGTTGTAGGCAAACGCGAACTCTGCTATGTGCGCATCCCACGTCGAGTGCTTTTCCTCGATAAACGCTCGAATCATTGTTTTGAGCGTGCGATTTACGCGTTCGGTCGGGTTGCTCTTAGGCGAGTACGGGGCGCATGTCGCGTGTATCACGCCGAACGAGTCCAAAAAGTCGTCGACAACTTTATTCTTGAACGGAGTACCGTTGTCAGACAAGAACTTCTTAGGGATCCCGAAACGCAGAAACACACGTTCTTTTAGTTGGCATCGGATGATTTTCCCAGTAATCTTACGGAGAGGGAGACATTCGATCCAGCGAGTGAAGAGATCGAGAAAGACGAGCAAATGCTCGTAGCCCTGCGCGGATCGCGGGAAAGGGCCCATGGTATCGCCGGACACAATTTCCCACGGTCGCGTGACAAGGTGTCGTCCCATCAATCCTGCTGGTGTGACTTGTAAGGCCTTGACCTGCTGGCAGATTTGGCAATTCTTGACGTAATATCCTACGTCGTGATGGATCTTCGGCCAATAATAGCGGAGGCTCGCGCGTTTGTGGGTTTCGTAGCGGCCAAGATGTCCTGCCGTCGGCTCCTCGTGGCATTCGGATAAGACTCGTGCCCGGTCTTCCTTTGGGATAACGAGCTTCCAAGCGTCGTCATCGGCTCCGAAGAGGTCGTCGACGATGGGGTCAGGTTTATAAATATATAACCGGCCGCCTAAAACTTTCCAATAGGGGTTATCCGTGGGCCGCTCGAGGACCTCCTGCATCCTCTTGCGGTACCACGGGTCGTTGATGCTCTCATCGAGTGTCAACGAAGCGGTAGCCGCGAGCTCGTCTTCGTCGGCCTCAAACATGCGTGAAAGCGCGTCAGGCACGACGTTGTCCTTACCCTTGCGATGTATAATATCGAAATCATACGATTGCAACGCGAGGGACCAGCGACCAAGCTTACCGTTTGGGTGTTTCAGATTAGTGAGCCATTTAAGGCTCTGGTGGTCGGTCACAACTGTAAAGTGATACCCCTCCACGTAGGGTCGGAACTTTTCGGTTGACCATACGACAGCGAGGCACTCACGCTCGGTAACCGACAAGCGACGTTCGCAAGCCGTTAGGGCGCGGCTCGCGAAGCACAGAACTCGATCTTCGCCGTCGATATGCTGCAGCAGAACGCTTCCAAGGCCAGTATCGCTCGCGTCACATTCGATGATGAACGGCGCAGTGAAATTGGGCCTGGCTAGGACAGGGGCCGTTGCCAAAAGGGCTTTGACTTGCTCGAAAGCTTGTCGTTGCGCCTCCTGCCATTCAAATTTGGTGTCCTTGCGGGTGAGCGCGTTAAGCGGCTCACAAATCGTGGCGTAATCGCTTAGAAATTTTCGATACCACGAGGCCATGCCTAAGAATCTGCGCAAAGCACGAAGATTTTTCGGGGCTGGGTACTCGAGTATCGGTGCGACTCGTTCTGGATCGGGGCGCGTGCCATCGCGATTTACCAGCACGCCGAGATAACGCACCTCGGTCATGCAAATCCTGGACTTCTTGCGATTGATCGTAAGGCTAGCTTCGCGTATTCTTTTTAGAATATGCGTGAGCCAGCGGACATGCTCTGAGAACGTTTCAGTAGCGATGATCACGTCGTCAAGATACGCGAAGGCATAAGGCTCCATCTCGGGCGAGATGAGCCTGTCGGCCAACATCTGAAATGTTGCCGGGGCACCAGCCAATCCGAAGGGCATCCGAACAAATTCGAATAGCCCGAGTCCTGGGACGGTGAAAGCAGTTATCGGGATGGCCCTCTCCGAAAGGGGGACCTGCCAAAATCCGCTCGCGAGGTCAATTGCGCTCACGAATCTGGCGTGCTGGAGCTTTCGCAATATCGCGTCCATGAAGGGCAGCGGATATGCGCTCACGCGAGTAACGCTATTCACCTTCCGGTAATCCACACAAAATCGGTATTCGCCGTCGGGTTTCCGAATCATCACCACCGGGCTAGACCACTCGCTGCGGGACTTACGAATAATTTTCATCTGCAGCATTTTATGCACTTGCACGTGCATCTCCTTTTCGATCTTATGCGACACCGGGTAATATTTCTGTTTAATTGGGCGCGCGCTGCCGATGTCGATGTCGTGCTCGATCCATCCGGTACAGCCAAGCTGCTCGCAGGAAGGTTCGGGCAGGAGGTCATCCATCACTCGATCGATTTCTTGTCGCTGCTCCTTCGAGATCTCTTCGATACCCAAGGCCGCCAGCGACATCGCCTCCTCCGCACGAAGTAAGGAGACGGTGGTTGGGACTTCCTGATCGCAACCTTTAATCCTTATCGTGTTGGTCTCGGGATCCAAACACGCGGAAAAGGCTCGAACGAAGTCGCTTCCGAGGGTGCAATCAGCATCAGCCTCGCTCAAAATGAGTACGTCGATCGAGTGGGTAACACCACCTATCGTAAAGGGTAACTGTACGTTACCGATGATAGGGACATAATGACCATCGACTGCTTTCGCGCCGGGCCCGACATATATGTTGACGCGCTTGTTCATCGCGGCAGCAATCTGAAGGGCGATGGGACTCAGAACGGTGCGCGAGGCTCCAGTGTCGTACAGAGCCCTGCAGGTAAATGGACCGATGCTAAGCGTCAGCCACCATCTGGGGTACTTCTCTACCAACGCGCTCGTCGCAAAACTATCGGAACGCGTTGGCGCTTCTCCCGCGGGGGCATCTGCAGCGAAGGTCCGGGTCGCCATCGGAACGGTAGGGACCTCATCTACGCGTTCCTCTCCACGTTTTTTGGTGCCTCGATTTTTGAGCACTCGGGACAGATGGCCTTGGTGTACCCAGGCCAGCTGCAGTCCCAACAGAGTAATCTCTCAGCATCGGGGCCGGGAGGCTTACCCTTGTTTTTATCCGACTTGGGAGTGATGACTTGGGCCCGACCGTTTCTTGCCGGGCGGGCACGGCCGCTTGCCCCGCTCCGTCTTCCCTCACGTTGACGCGGGTAGGCCGGAGGTTTGCCATCTTTCGGGGAGCCGGCGGTGGTCGACTCCTGCACTGCGTTCTTAAGGGGGACGGGAAGCCCTTTCTTAGCCGCCGCAAGTTGCTGCCACTTTTTGTCGAAAAACTTTTGGAAAGATTTTTCGAAGTCGGCCTCGGAGAAAGAAGACTTTTCTACAACAGACGCGATGCTCGCTTTAGCCCTCGCCGACGCTTTTGCTCTAGGCTGGTATGCCGCGTCGGGCAGCATGCTCTGTTCTGCGGAAGGGGGAGCTTTCCAGTGTTCGTCGGACTCCGCGATCTCCACTTCGATGGCTTTGGCTAACAACTGCGGTAACGACGTGAAGTAGTTCTGAGTCTTTTTCAACTCTTTCTTCAGTTTAAGCAACATATTATCGATTGCCAAGTTGACCTGGTCTGCGACACTCCACGGCCTTTCGAAGCGGCTAAAAATAGTATTCAGCGCTGCAAGATAATCGCGGACCGGTTCATCGGGGCCCTGTGTCCGCAGGTGTGCTTCAACCGATAGGTTACGGTTGTACTTCCTGGATTTACTATAGGCGGATAGCGCGGCATCTCTGAACTGCTCATACGACGACCATGTGGGCCGTAGCAAGCGATACCATCGAAGCGCAGATCCGCGAAACAGGGTGGACAACGAGTCTAAAAGCTCGTCTTCCGCTATTCGATCTAGGCAGCAGTTTTCTTCAACACGCTCTAAAAATTCCTCAATGCTGATGGTGCCGTCTCCCGCGAAGGAAATCTTCCATTCCCTGATGGTTTTCCCTAAATTCCTGGTTGAACTCATCGAACGGGAGGTTGCGAGAAGTGGGCTCGATCGCCAATTGGGGACACCGAAGCTCGAAGGGATTTGGGCTTGCGCAGCGGCCGTTTGTTGCGCGCCCGTCGCTTGCGAGAGCGGACGACTTGAAGATGTGACCCCCCTTCCCTAGCTCGAGCTTGCGGGGATGTGAGGGATCGCGTTGGGAAACTCAGTTTCCCTTAATCGCGTGACCGCTTGCATCCTGTCGGCCGGTCTAACCGGTGCGGCTGAATATACTGTTGGCCCTGTCGCGTATTGTGTTGTCTGCTGCTTCGTTGTCGAGCAGAAGATTCGTGCATGGGGATTTACGTTCGAGCTGGATATAGTTAGATCGAAGTCCGGATCGATGAGGCTGTATGTATCGCGAAAGTTGACTGCTTTATCTGCGCGCGTCGCATTAAACCGTGTGCGCTCGTTTTGTTGATGAACTCTTGCTTCAGCTGCTTGTAGTCTGGCGAGGAGGTTATTGTTCGTGGTCTTCAGATCTTCGTTTTGTCTTATAAGCTTGTCGTGTTCGTTTGACATAGCTTCTAAACAATTTTGGAGATCGAGAATTTGTTGAGCCTGTGAACGTTCCGCTATCACTGCTCGTTTTAGCTTCTCGGCTGCTAAGCGTGGCATTTGTTTAGGTTCACCGCAAGGCAGGTTAACCCATATGAGGTCTTCCCGATAATTTATCGTACTTGGGGTGCCTATTGTAGGTATCGATGCCTCGTGCGCGCATGTTGTGTTCGTGTTGGCATGGCGTTGTTCGCTTGAGCCTACGTTTGCTGCTGATACTGTGCACGGTGGTGTTGACTGCGATGTCGGCACGTGGGCGCTCGTAATTACCGCGAACATCGGTGTGTATGTGCGTACCGCGTCTCGCATGTGTGTCTCGTGTGTATTGGCTGTTGTTGTGAGTGACATGTCGCTGTTATTCGTTTCTTCTATTTCTTGGCTATTTATCATGTCTTCTTCTATGTCTTCATTAACGGCGTTAACGAGATCTTCACGCAATTCTCGCGGTAGCGCGTCTGATTTTATAAAAGTGAGACAAAGGTTATTACGCCGCGTTATCGTTTCGTGGTCCCACGCGTCTATGGTTTGTATGAAGTCTTTTTCTTCATAGTCACCTTGCAGTCGTCTATATAAGCGGTTTGCGCGTTCGTACATTGTGCCGTCTACCACGAGTTCAAGATTTTCCAAAACGTTATCTATTCTATCACTTGGCAAACTTTTAATCCATTCTTTAATGTGATTGTCAATTTTTTCTTTAATAATTGTTAAGTCAGTTATATCTTTTTCGGCCATTTTTAATTTTTATAAAACTAATAACGAAAAACAATGATTTTGGAATATCCTGAAATAATGGATTTTAATTGTAGGTCGCGTAACAATTTTTAAGCAAATACGCCCGAATGTTGCCAGCACGCACAGCGGAAAATAAAAGTTGTTACGCTTGTACGCATACGTTTCTAAATACGAAGAATTACGACTCTCGCTCGCACTCTATGATAAAATTTTAAGGTGCTGAAAACCGAGCGCCTTGTTTTGGTTGTGTGCTGCGGCTAGCTTCTAAACGTAAACAATTTTTCTCTCGTCGCGCGAGTCGCATTCCTCGGTGGATTCCACGAACACGCGCTTTCGCTATACAATTATAATTCAGATTTCGGATTTTTCGCAAAGCTATTAAACCCATGTGTTGTTGGGCGCCATAATATAACGGGGTTTTGACCCAGCGCGGGTCACTCGTTATATAAATTACGAGGGGAATAAACAGCTCGGTGTGGGCCTCGTAATAGGCTGCGCAAAGCCTAGCCCAGCGGCAACAGGAACGTCGTGGTGCAGCGTCTGTTACCTTGGCCCGCGGAGAGCGTCGTGTAGTCCTATGGGCGCTTTGGAATAATCACGAAATTTAGGTGCGAAAGCCGGACGGAACGGGATTGATTACGATAGGTAAAAGGAAGCGCAGAAGAAGAAAACAGATATACAAATAGCATCGAGTTTACTACGGAAAGTAATACAAAATTAATACGCAGCGTAAGCGGGAGAGAGAGCGGCGAAAATCTAGCGAGAGAAACATGTATTCGAGAAGGTACTTACAATAACGTCTCGGCGTTAGCCCTGCAGGCGATATCCTCAGCCTCGCACGTGGCTCGCGATGACGCGCAGTGTACAGCTCGGGTGCAGTCAAGAAGCGGGCGACCTTAAAGGCTCACACGCGCGGCCGCAGGAACTGGCCCGCCAAATGCACTAGGGGCAATCTCGGCGCCGATATCTCACACCGAGTGGACACTCGCGTATTCACAAGCAACCGAAATGTCAGTCACAAGAGTTAGTCGCGAAAAGTCGAGTAACAAAAGGTCGCAAGCACAAGTATAGCCGCTCGTCACACGTCCGCGTGCTTCGAAGTCGTCGGTACAAGAGCGAGTCCTTATCGCGCGCCTCTCCGAACTCTTCTACCCGCGCGTTTCGCGCCGGCCTCCCGAATTCTCTCTCTCTAGCTCGCCCTTTATTAGCGCTCTCTCTGACTTACCTTTGGCTGCCATACATGTGGGATAAATATAAGACAATTATATACATAAGAATAATTATAATTATGTATAGGGAGAGAGAGACATAACGAGGGTCTGGCCGCTCGTTATAATGTAAAATGAATAAGCATAGAACATGAGTAAGAATTGGTTTCATTAATAACAGCTAAATAACAACTGTTATTAATAAATAAAAAATTAATAATTTATTTAAACAATAAGCTATATATAGAACGAAAATATTAAGTTAATACTTGATAATGATAATTTTATGATTTAGAAATCTTAGATAACTAATCTAATAATCGCATATTAAGATTAGAAGAAAACCGTTACAAATATGAAAAATTAGTCATAATTCAAATGTTATTAATTAATTTAAATAATTAATTTTGGAAAATACTTCCAAAATTAATCAACTATAAAGTTATATGAAATTTTAATAATTTTCTATGGTAAATAATGTAATATCACGTTAATTAACTTTATTAGTTAATAACTTTTGACGACACTATTGGCGATAATTGTATATTGTATAAAATCAACAAATAACTAATTCTGTAAAATTTACATGTGTTAAAAACTTAATATTAATGGTTATTTACTTGTAAATTAAGAAAAATCATTTCTCAAAATTCGCGAATGTCTCTCGAATTTTCGATGAAATCTCTCCCGCAATAATAAGCGGAAAAATCTATGTATAAATTGGCCCACCTTTGCACAGGCTAGATTCATTCACTTCTAGCCTTGCAAGGTGAGCGCATGAGTCTGAATAAACTTGGATTAACACCTAAGTTCTTTCTCTCATTGTGATTAACTAAGCAAGACTATCCTTTCCTTATAATTTGAGCTCGACTTATAGAACATCTTGCGCTATAAGAAACTTGGGCCGAATTATATCCTATCAAAGAAAGACTTTAGCTCTACTTATGGGACAATTCGCACCATAAGAAACTAGGGCATTGTCTGACTTTCCTCGATATATTGCAATTACTTATGTATATTTGATCTACTTATTTATTATACTTGATTCATTTATCTATTTTCTTGACAATTAGAGTAAAATCATTGGAAACAAATTCTTACTCATTAGCTAGATTACGAGAGTTCGAATTATTTTATTTATAAGTGATACGAACATCACAAAGTCACCAACTTTCATTTTAGAAGATAAAAATCAAAATATAAGTCTTTCTATCATGCTAGATACTGATGCTGGACCATCTCTACTGAAATGGTCTAAGAAACCAAACGAAGCATATCTGAACGAATAGAATATTTTAGAGTTGCGAGGTATTACACATAACAGTGTAGTAACATTAGGAAAAATAAATATTATAGTAAAAGATCTAGGATTCGAATTTCATATAGTATCCGATGACTTACCTATTGAAGAAGACGGACTAATCGGCAGTGAATGTTTGCGTAAATTTAACGCTAAAATAGATTATAAAAACAATATTTTAAAAATCGCTGATAAAGTGTTTTGTTTATCCACAAACAATACAACTGCTGATAATCAATATATTACATCGAAAGATGATAATGGTTATTCAAAATCAATAACAAACTATAAAACTTACGCTGGAGTAGTCGGAAATCAAGTAAAAATTCGTAACAATTTGGACATATTTGCGAGAAGAGTTCCCATTAATAAAGAAAGCAATGAAGAATCAAAGATAGATCTTCAGCCAGATAAAAACTATGTCAATAAAATTAGACAGAGCGGTTACGAAAACAATCGTTCAAATAAAATTGCAGTAAAATTGCGAAAATTCGAAATCTGTAAATTGCCACACAAAAAATTTGAGATTTGTAATTCCGTAATTGGACTGGAAAAAGCTAGCGATGTGAAAATAAGTGAACCTGAAATCTGTACATCCGAAATTAGAAAAAAGCAAAGTACGTACTCAGTTTGTAATTTGGCATTAGCAAACAAAGAATGCGAGAGTGCACGCCCAAGTTCCGCGAAAACTAATTTATTATCTATTCAGAACAATAAAATAAGTAGGGCTGAGCAAAGCCATAATGAAAGCACCCTCGATAAAAATTTTGCAGATCATAAAATTCACCCCACAAAATTTTCATTGAGAAAATAAATTGAGTATACAGCCATATTATAAGTCGAAAAGTAGAGAAAGTAGTAGCAAAAATCGCAAAACTGTAGATTGTTACGATAATATTGACGAAGCTACCCTATCAGAAAGAGTAAATAAAGGTATTAACCTATTAAATAATACGAATTCATACACAAGTAATAAACCATATTCCGTGAGCAACTTTTTATCAGTAATTAATTCTGCAATCACCCTGCTCGAAACATTGG
This sequence comes from Phymastichus coffea, assembly GCF_024137745.1. Taxonomy (NCBI): domain Eukaryota; kingdom Metazoa; phylum Arthropoda; class Insecta; order Hymenoptera; family Eulophidae; genus Phymastichus; species Phymastichus coffea. The sequence goes on from NW_026706814.1 coordinate 160,424, forward strand.
ACGAAATCAGAGATAAAGAATACATTAAAGAATTATTAGAGGGAGTAGTACAAATAACCAGAATATATAAAACTATCAGACAGCTTGAAAGGTCCAATAAACAACGAATGGTTTTACAACTTTTGGTCGCCGTAAAGTTTTTATTGAAGGGGAAGACACGAATGCCTTCTTTTATCAATGCATACATGCGGATAGCCAAAATAAGTATGAATCAGAATACGGAAGATAGGGCATCAAGAGGGCAATTCTTGGCTATTTCAAACAGTTTAAAACATCAAATCACCAATTTTGTTCAAAGTTGGTAGACTTGTTACCTATACAGAGGTCAACATGTGTGCAGGGTCTTAGATCAAAATATTGATAAGGGGTTAAATTCCGCGTCTTTTAAAAATGAATCATGTCCATATCTTTATTAGTCTCCGAGAAATCGAATTAATAAAAAAAAGTCCAATATTTTTTCAACAGTTGATAAGTCGGCCCCTTATCAATATTTTGATCTAAAACTCTGCACAGATGTTAACCTCTGTATAGGTAACAAGTCTAAACTGTTTGAATAGCCAAGAATTGCCCAAGAATAATCAGCATGTCACAATTAGATCATTTGAATTTAAATGAAAAGGAACATATAGTTGATATAATTAATAAATTCAATGACAGATATCACTTATCTGGAAATAAATTAGGATATACTAATCTACTCCAACACGAAATTCCATTAACGTCGAAAGTACCAATTCGCATAAAACCTTTCAGACAACCCCCGGAGTTAAGAAAATAAATTAATGCTCAAGTTTTAAATATGCTCGAGCAAGGTATAATTGAAGGGTCTTTTAGTTCTTACTCGTCTCCAATATTTTGCGTGCAAAAAAAGGAATGCTGAAGGCGTATTCAAGAAAAGACCAGTAATAGACTTCCGCGTAGTAAATACACTAATTCTGGATTACAATTTTCCAGTGCTGAATGTAGACGATCGGTTAGATGCGCTAGGAGGATCCACAATATGCTCGGTCTTTGACCTTTATTCGTGATATCATCAATACCTAGTTAAAAAAAAGGACAGGCAGGTGACAGCATTTCAATGCGACCAAGGCCTTTTCCAGTTTACAAGGTCGCCTTTCGGACTGAAGACAAGCGCGCCGGTCATTCTATCATTAATCCACCTTTTAACGACTGGCATGAAAAGAGTAGTAACTTTCTTCGATGGTATTTGCGTACATAGTAAGACTATTGAGGAATATTGTGAGAGTATCACTGAGTTAATGAAACGTCTAAGAAAAGCGAATTTAGTATTAAACCCGGAAAAATGCAAGTATTTTAAATCAGAGGTAGCATACCTGGGTTATGTAATCTCGAAAGACGATTTACTACCTCACAACGATAAAATTTTAGCCGTCCAACAATTTCCCACGCCGAGAAACCCAAGGAATATTAAACAATTTATCGGTCTGTGTAGCTACTACAGATGATTCATTGACAAATTTTCTGACATCGTGCAACCTTTAAACAAACTGTTAAGAAAAGATCGACAGTTTATATGGGAAAAAGAGCAACAGAAAGCCTTCAAACAGTTAAAACGCAAATTCTGTGAGCCACCTGCATTGGTGCACCCGAACTTCGAAAAACCATTCATTTTAACAACAGATGCTAGTGGATACTGTGTAGGATGCGTTTTATCTCAAAAACGGAATGAGGACGACTCTGATAAACCAGTAGCTTATGCACCACGAGCGTTAAATGACGCGGAAAGACGTTACAGTACCTTCAAGAAAGAAATGCTTGCAATTGTTTTCGGAATTATTAAATTTCGACCCTACTTATATGCAAACAAATTCACCGTCATTACTAATCATAAACCTGTAGACGGATTAAGATCGCACAAAGATCCTAGCTCACGAGTAACTAGAATGAGACTGAAAGTAGCAGATTTTCAATATGAAATTCAATATAAAGCAGGAGCTACAAATATAAACGCAGATGTTTTATCTCGTAACCCAATAGAATTACATACTTTAGATCCGCAAATAATTCAAAAACCAATCAATATAGCAAAAGAATTAGAAGCAAATGATAAAGTACCGGAATTGGAAGGGATGATCACATGATCGCGCACTGGACGAAAGCCTAGCGCTAAATACGAAGAAGCTATTAGCGCGCTGAAACCTAGTAAACAGAAAAAGAGACGAGACCAAAGTGCCAGTGGGGTAACAATAAAACAGAGAGGGGAAGACGAGAAGTCAAAAACCTCTGAGAACACAAATTGCAACATACCTTGTACGCAACGAATCGAGAACCAAGCAACAGACGTACAAAGCAAGGGGGCAGATGTGCCATAAAAAATCAGTTTAGAAACCATCAAAGAAGAGGATGAATACGAATCAAACGAATTAAAGATAGATGTAATAGAAGAGATCATAAATAATAAGAATGAAATAGAAAATAAATTACCTCAAAGCAACATCATTTATTGTCGCGAAAAATTGAGAAAAGATAATTATTTATATTTTGTCAACGATTAACGAGAACCTTTCGATGAAGGAGCACGTCTATTAAAAGAAGTAAATAAATTATCAAGATTAGAAAATTTAAAAGTAGGATACCCTAAACTAATTAGAGTTGGATAAAGATATCATTTAGTGATGTCGCTAAGGTTCAGACAACGAGAAAGTACCAAGGATATAATTATTATGCTAAATGCATTACTCATGAATTTAGGAAACATCATTGATGAAAACGAGATTGTCACTTTTAGCCTAGCCGAAAGTGATAGCATAGAGAACGTGTTATTCAGTAAAATTATTAACTGTATACGAGATAAACTTGGAAAACTAGATGTCAAGGTCATAGTATGCACCGGACAGGTAAAAGATCCCCTACCTAACAAGAGAGCGGATATATATATATATATATATATATATATATATATACCTAACATTATACAAGATGCACATTGTTCAGCAGTCGGGGGATTCCCTGGAGTTACTAAAACATTTAATCGTATTCGACACAAATCAAACTGGGAATATCTTAAAGAAGACGTACTTAGTTTCATACAACGATGTGTTTACTGCCAAACAAAAAAATTAGTACGTGAAAAAACTAAACGGAAGATGGTCATCACAGATTCTCCGCCAGTACCATTTTGCAAAACAGCAATGACCAAACTAAATAGTCGTTACTGTTTAACATTTCAGTGCAAGTTTACACGTATAGGTATTCCAATACCTTATCAAATGGCTAATATTATAGCAGATGCTTTTATCAAACGTGTGTAGCAACTGCGCCAGAACCGGAAGATCTCTTGCCTACTTATGCCGATTATATAATTAACCGTTTAAATGCTTTGCCACAATTTGCTCGTGAAAAAATTACACTTGCAAAGATTAAGTCAAAATATTATTACGTCAAAAAAATCAATCCGAGAGAAATTAAGGTAAACGATTATGTTTGACTTTTAAGTGGTCCCGAACCAAAAAATTCGATGACCAATACTCTGGTCCATATCTGGTATCGAAAGTATGGCCCAACGAAAATGTAGGAATTGAGATCGGCAAAAACCGCAGCAAAATTGTACATACAAACTGTTTACGCATATCGCATATAAGGCCAACCGAACAATCGTTTCCTAAAATTTAAGAACAATCGCGCCAATTGTATGTTCTGATTGAGATCTATTAAGGAATAACTTAAATTTATTATTTACAGATGATGAGTCTTCTAATTTTCATACTGCTCTTGGAACTTGTCACCAAGGCGACGGTCTACATTGCTTATGATTGTGCGCAGAAGTTCACAAATATTACATCTTTTTCTTTGGTAAATATTGCAGACTGCGAATTGCCACCACCAATCGTCAATTCTACGCGGATCGAAGTATCACTATTGCAACCCAATGAATATTCGTCGAGTTCGAAGCGGCTCCCCATAGTTCGATGCCATAAGTCCAGACTGGCTTGAGTACTGCTTTGTATAACAAGAGTTTTTTTCGATTGTTAGCTCGGATTTTACTCCAATAAGCCAGTACATTTTTCTCCATTTTAATCCTAGATGTTTTCTTTTTGTAAATATATGTTGCTTCCATGTCAACTAGAAAGTTGGATAGAAATCCAAGTGGATGCCTAAGTATTTGACATGGTCTTTTTGTGGTATGTATTTGTCATTAAGTGTAATGAATGGTCACGTATTTTTACGGAGAGTGAATGTGGTGTGAACTTATTTACTTTCGTTAACTATTATTCTCTACGAGTTAAGCCAATTTTGGAGATGATTATCTATGTAATTTTGAATTGTTTTGGATGCTGCTGTTACCTCTAGTTGTACAGATAGAATTGCTGTGTCATCTGCATATCTTGCTGTCACGATGTTATTTGATATTGGTAGGTCTGAAGTGTATAACAGATATAGCGTTGGGCCAAGAACACTGCCTTGTGGTACTCCTGTCTTTATTAGATGGCTTTTTGACTTACACTTGTTTATTTTGACTTGAAAAGTTCTGTTTTGTAGGTATGACTGAAGTAGCTCGTAGTGGCGCACAGGGAGAAATCTCTTGAACTTGCATAATAATCCTTTGTGCCACACTCTGTCGAATGCTTGTGCGACATCCAGAAATATTCCAGTGCAATACTTTCTGTCCTCTATTGCCTTCCTAGCCACAGCCACTATAAGGTTAACCTGCTCAATCGTGGAGTGACTATTCCTGAATCCGAATTGATGCGCGGGGATAACTTTCCTGTTTGCTATTGTTGGAGTGATTCTAGCTTGTCTTGTTAACACTTTGCATGTTGACAAAATTAAGGGGAGAGGAAAGGCTTTATCTTTTTAAAACAGTTAAGTATTAAGTAACACTAAAAAGTTATGAAAGAGTAATTAACATGCGTATAAACGATCTATCTTATATTACGGGCGATGAACCGAACACTTATTTCTTTGAAAATGGCCTGAATGAACAAATTAAATGAGTAAACTTGAAAATTGACTATCTAAAAAGATGTGTGCAACTATTAAAACAGAACCCGAACATAACAGACAAAAATCAGGCCGCTAATTTCTACAAAGCAATTTCACTCATCAAAGAAATACAACATGAAGCCAAAGAAATTATGTTATTAATGGTTGAAATGTTTAAATATAACAAATATTTATTAGCTATGCACACGTTACAAGTAGTAGTATATGAAATTAAAAAGACATCACTTGTAAACGACGGTCGAACATCGCTTCGTCTCTCTCTCTTCCTCTCTCTTTATATCTATAAGGAAGAAGAAGAAAACAAGCGGGTGGACGCGAATAAAATAAAAAAAATGGTCCCGGGGTCCCGTTGTTAGCCGTAAGACAGGGTCGGCGAGCCGCATCTGTTCCTCAGGTGTGCCACATCGACGCTGACCAACCCCGTCAATAAATTGCCTCGTATTTACTCTCGTTTTTTGTCGGGTTATTCTGTTTGTTCGTCGCAAAATAGGGAACGAAGAAATCCGCGGAATTGTAAACGTTTAAGACAGACACCGGACATATGTAAAATAAATTACCGAAAATTGTAAGGCTAAGCAGCGACAAAAAAGCGCCTTGTCCGTTTGGGCCTTCTTATTTCAGCTCATCCCTATAAAACTCACTCTCGCCAATGACCGCGGGCGTACGCAAGGTCTGCGTATCGTCGCCGGACACCACTATACTACTCCGACGGATAAGTCCCTGGAGATAGTTAGACCCCACGGGAAACCGATGGTCTTACCAGAGGATTCCGGGTATTGTCGGGTCATAAAATGAACAGATAGGGCCGGCACAGAGGCTCCCCTAGGCTGACAGGCTGGCGAGAGAGAGAGAGAGAGACGAATTTGAACAACAGGCAAACGACAAGAAAGTGGAAGATAGAATGGAGAAGGAAGGGGAAACGGGGGCGTAAACCATGTCGCATCAACCAGGCACCAGAACGATTTTTGGACTCAAACGAGCAGGTCGCCTTTTAGTCGCTACTAGCCACGCGAAAGTCTTTGTCAATTTGAAGAAATATATACCAGTCTGTAAAATTATCGAATTTAACAATCCATTATTATTTCTCATACTCACCCCTAACATCACTTTTAAAATCCATTGTAAAACCTAATAGTATTAATACAGCAAATATTTCTGACATAGCACAGTTACATTTTATGATGAATGAAAAAGTATTAACAGTAGAAATAGTACTACCTTTCATGCATGCGGAACAGTTTGTTGTGTACAAAATGATGTCTTTTCCAGTTTTTGAACAATCTGAGAAAAACAAATCAATCGCTGCATACATTGAACCACAGAATGATTACATTGTTGTATCAGAAACTAACAACTCATATTTCTTTATGAGCGAAATGGCCTTTGAATTATGTAACATGGTAAAATATTATAGAATATGTAGTTTCGAGTTAATAGAAAATACTAAAGCATCTTGTGAGTTCAACATGCTAATAAAGTCAAAAATCTAAACTTTATATAAATGTAATGTTAAGTTGAGTCAAGATGAAGATTATTTTCTAATCAAAACTGCTAGCAGACATCTCTGGTTATTTTCCACGAGAGACTATGATTCACTAAAAATTAAATGCACGAACAAATTGATATATATTCCGAAGCTTTCCTCTGGCATAATTGAACTCCCAAGGTCATGTAACATATGGGCCGACGGAAAAATATATAGAGGTGCGAACGGCAATAAAGTAATAAAAAATCTAATTATTTCGCCTTTTCGACTAACCCTTTCAAATATAGACCAGCGGTTAGAGAGTACAACTAAAATTGAGATAAAACCTATCAGTACCCTAATAACAAAAGTAGAATCAAAAATAGTGGACTGGTCAACTTGGAACTTTATTTGTATCAGCATTGCAATTGTATGTTTAATTATAAGCTCTCTAATTATGTTAATTGTATATCGCTATGTCAATAAAGAAAAAGTAGAAGAGGCATTACAGTAAGCGAAACATATATACTAATGTCGAGATTAGATACCGGATTTAGATACGATTTTACAGGGCCACCGTATTACGAGATACCCCGTATACATCCTAAGAATGTTCATGACTATAAAAATATGTTTCCAAGTCTATTAGAATCAGCCCAGGATGAAGAACTACAGGAAGATTCGTCAGAAGAATTAGGTATTGAAAGCTCAAAATCAATAAATACCAATGAATAAATAAGTATAAATTTTGTTGAGGGAGTCAGCCGGCTAGTTGTAGTTTTAGCACATAGTATAAGTAGTAACGCGTTGAAATATTTGGTTTTTGCGGGGGAACGTTATCCGTAATATTAGGTCAGGTGTGGGTAATAAAGTTTTTCTAGTGTAACTAGAGTAGGTCATGGCTTATAAAATGGTAATCATCCAGGAATATAAAAATAGAAAGAGAGAAGTAGGGAATTAGAAAAAATCAATATTAAAACGAATGGAGCAAGAGGAAATTAGTTAGTCTATAGAAAACAACAGAGCAAGCAATTGATATAATTCAGTGAAAAATGTACGTTCAGTGTGTTTGCATCAAACTGATAAGTGAAAGAGAATTTTGCCACGGTTTTCTCTTTAACGAAGAAGGTGTTATGCAACGAGACCCCGTAGGAATGTTTGAAACTAGTGAAAATTACTGTAGGACACCCGAACCATTCCATATTTATCGCTAGGGAGCTTGCCGCTGGTTGAATAAAATAGCATGTGAATACGGATATAAAGTGCAAACCTTCCAGCCAATTAACACGTATGAATTGATCGGGGAAACACTATACAACAATTCATCGGAATTTCAAGAAATATGCAAGGAGAGTGTAACAAAGATGGGATACTCACTGCTAGGTCCAGTAATACCAGGACTCACAGTGGGACAACAACAAGCCGGAGGCAGACGTTTTACATTACGAAGCAATAATGAGATATTTCAATATCCTGAATACTCCACTATACCAAAAGATAAGTTATACAGGAGCCAAAATTTGCTTCATTGTACGTCTTAAACAATCAGTGAAAGTACTTATATCTTTTTTCGGCATCTGTTTAAGATCGATTATGGTAGTCTTAATACAGATAACAAACTCACCTTTGGATATTGTGCATTGTGTCAAGTACCGTTATTAGCAGTATGTGATTGTCGTTACTGCACGGCGTTACACTTAAGCAAACAGTTTAAGGACGTGTTGGTGCACATTTTAGAGTGTCCCTTTGCAGAACATCGCAAGTCATTAGAAAACAAAGATTGATCATAATTTCGAGAACTGCCCTCGTCCCAAAGAGGGACAGTTTTGCGGAAATTGTGGCCGGCGGGAGGGTCGAGGTTTTCGACTGCCTGAGGTGTGCCGAGACATACCACCGTCGACACGGCCCCTCGGATTCGAATAACCCGGTGGAGAACATCGCTCCACCGAGACCTCGACCGACCCACAGCCGCCGGAGTGGGTGGAATGAAGTGGACAGACCAGCGTCCACTTCCTCCACCGTCTTACCTGGAGGCAACACGAGGCCGAGCTCACTACCGCGAAAGGCCGGAGAGGGAGAAGCCGACGACTAGTACCGGGGCTATACCCCGCACCGGACCCCTCGCTTCATCTGCCAGACCATCGGCGGAGGAGCGGGCGTGGTAACTTTTACGGAGGTCCCACAACAACAGGACCTCCGAGAATAAGGTCGACGTTGACCCGCGCCTGAGGGAGCTTCAACAACTCCAGCGTGACCTCCAAGAGATGGAGGAAATGGAGAGGCACGATCGCTCCCGCAGGCGTGGGTACGAGTAGCTGACTTACGAACCACCATCAATTTTTATTTTTTTATCTTTTGTTGTTTTGTTTTCCTTTTTTTTTTGTCTGCTGGCCCGTAATAAATGCCAGGGTCAAGCCCTGGCTTAAATTGACTGACCTGTTTTTTATTTGGATAAATAACCTTTTCTGACTAACCCTTACCGACCTAGCAAGGACTTAATGGACCAAAAGAGATGGAAAGATGCAGCCAAGCACGCCAAGCAGGTGCTGGACTCCGACCATAGCAGATTACGGAACCAGGGGGGAAACCTCCATCAGGTAAGACTTCCGTACAACTGACACGAGCTGAGGAAGCGCCGGCAAAACAAAAGGGGAACAGAGCAAACGAGCGGTACACGTGGTAGGGTACTGGCTTAGTGGGCGGCACATTCTAAGGCTTTGCCTGAGAGTATTGCATTATTTGCAACACCTCAGGAAAGCCATCCCCGTCCCTTGCCGCCCCGTAACCAGTCGTATAACGCGAACCTAGACGCGCACTAAAACAAACATTTATTATTTTTTATGTCCGAACAACAACACCGGAGAAATTGACGAAGCAAGCCAGGCGAACGCGATTCGACGGAGACTCAAAAATGGAGCGCACTACAAAATAAGAAAGTGCACGCACACACTCACTCACGATCACGTGTTGCCGACCGGAGAAAAAGCACGGGAAGCTTAACTGGGAAATTCAACGGAAATGCATGTTTATGACACATGCAGGTCCGTTACACTCCCAGATACTAACACTAACACTCGTGGAACGCTGGCACACCTGGGGCGAGCAGAAAATCGCTAATGAAGTGGTAGCCGGCAATCAGCTGTGTTGGGCTGCCGCGCGCCATCGGTGACATCCTGAATGCCACACATTCACAATGATGACCACTAGTGACACCTGAAAACACAAACACTCGGAAAAACATCACCCGACTGAAATAGGAGAGCTCCAGGAGGCGCTCTAAAGACCGGTATCGGAACACGAGGTGCACGCGCGTGAGAGCGAGCGGCCATTTTGAAGCGCCGAGACAGACTGAGAGCTAGCGAGCGAGACAGAGCGAGCTAGACAGACTGAACGTGAGCGAGCGAAACAGACTAAGCGGGAGCGAGCGAGATAGACTATATGAAACGAGCGAAATGATAAATAGAATTAGAGAGTGGGTTTTGACACGTGGAAGGGACTAGACGTGTCTAAACTGTGAGTGCGAGTTTTGTGGAGAAAGTCAAAGAGGAAAAGTGTTTGAGGAGAGAGATAGAGGTGAAAAGAGCGTGGAGGCGGAGTAGGAGTGGAGAAGAGAGAGAGAGGCCTGGAGAAGAGCAGGAAAAAGCAGAGAGAAAGGAATAAAGAAAAAAAAGAAAAGTTGAGGTTAAGAGAGAAAATCAGAAAGCGGGAAAGGCAGGCAAAGAGGAGGGGCGGTAAGAAGTAAAGGCAGAGACAGAAAAGGTAAGACAGGGAATAAAGGTGGGATCACGGGTAGTTATAGAGAGTCGAATTAAGGCGTACGGGATAGGATGGAAAGATTTGTGACAACAGAAAAATTAAGAGATAAAGGTGGAAGGTTGGATAAGAAAGACCCAAAGGAGGAAAAGAAGAAAAGAGTAAAGGTGGTGAGGGGGAGAGAGAGCGGGGAGGGGCTGAGGGAGAATAATAGAGGAGAAATGAGAGAGGCAAAGAGATGCAAGAGTGAGAGCGAGGGGAGCGAGATTGATGGGGAGGGGGGAGAAGAATTGGACAACACGATAAGAGAAGTGGGAAAAAGTAGTGGTGCAGAAGAGATAATGGAAAAGATACGGACATATATAAGGGAATTAAGAGAGGTATGGGAGGAGTAAAGAAAAGAATGGACAGAAATGTTTAAAGAAATAATGGGAAAAATGAAAAGAATGGAGGCAGAGGGGAAAAGAAGAGAAGAAAGATGAGAGAAGGAAATAGGAAAAGTTACGAAAGAACAAGAGAGAGAGAGAGAAGAAAGAAAGAAAGAGACGAAAGAAGAAAGGGAAAAAGCAGAACGTAGAGAAAAGAAACTGCAGGAAAAATGGGGATAGAGGATGGACCAGTTGGAAGAGGAGTGCGTGAAACTCAAAGAAAGCATAGTAGGAGGAAACAAGAAGCAAAGAGGACCAGAAGTAGGCAATAAGGAAGAATTAGAGCATATGAGAGAAAAAATGGATAGAGACAGTAGGATAAACAATATAATAGTGACAGACTTAAAGGGTGAGTTAAGATTGGAAAAGAAGGGAGAGGCAGAGGTCTGGTTAAGGGAGGTACTAGAAATGAAAGGAAAGATAGTGAATCTGAGAAGAATAGGAGGAACAGCGGAGAGGGATGATCGGAGAGAATTATGAAGAAGAAAAAGAATCTGGCACAGAAAAAGATATACATAGATCAGGACTGGACGTGGAAGCAATGAAGGATACGAGAGGAAGTAAGAAGTAAAGATAAAGAGGTAAAGATGTGGCATAACGGGGTGAAGTCAGAGGAAGAAGAATGGTGGTGGAGCGAGAGAGAGGGAAAAATGGTAGGAAAGGGGGTGGAAGGGTTTCCAAAACAATAGGAATAAAAGAGAGAGAGAGGAGAGAAAGGAGAGAGAGGGGAGAAAGGCAGTAAAAATACTATTCTGGAACGTGGCGGGGGAGAGGAGCATGGAGTAAGACGACTGGGAATATGTTAGGGAATTCGATATAATAGGGCTAACGGAAACCTGGGTGAAGAGGCAAGGGGCAAGAACTGGTTTGGAGAAGCAACTGAAAGGGTACAGCATAGAGTGGAGGGACTCAAGAAGGGAAGGAAGAAAGGGGAGAGAAATAGGGGGAGGAATAATGACAGTAAGAGAGAGGAAAGGGATGAGTAAGGTTGAATGGAAGAAAGAAAGGACAAGTGAGGTAATAGTAGAAGAAATAAAGATCGGAGGGAGGGAATACATGATAGCATCGGTGTATATGCAACATGAGAAGAAGGAAAACTAGGAATACCTAAGCGAAGAGATAGAGGAGAACAGAGGAAAAACAATAATTATAGGAGGAGATTTCAACGCAAGAACAGGAAACGAAGGAAGAGAATAGGAGGCAGAAGAAAACCTAGGAGAAATAAAGGCCAAGGATAAAGTGTTAAACGCAGAGAGAGAAGAAATGATAAAATAGTTAGGAGAAAAGGGCTTAGTGATAACGAATGGGAGAAAAGAAGGAGATTCAGAAGGAGAAATAACATATATAGGAGCGAGAGGAATGTCAACGATAGACTATGTAGTAGGTAACGAGGAAGGTGATGAAGCGATAAAAAGGGTTTAAATAAAGGAGAGGGTAAAGTCGGACCACTTACCAATAGAGGTGGAATTGGGAAACAAAATAGCGGAAGAAAGAAAAGAAGAGGAAGAAAGAATGATAGACGACTGGAGCGAAGAAGGTATAAGGCAGTATCAGAGATGGATACCCACAATAGAGGGAACAGAAAAATGGAAAGATATAAAAAATAGAGTGAAGAACGCAGTTGTAAAAAAGAAAATAAGGAAAAAATAAGGATAAAAAAAAATCTGGTAAAAAGAATGTAAGGCAAAAAGGGATAGGGTGATGGCAGAGTTAAATAAGGTAAGAAAAGGGGAAGGAGACAGAGGCAAATACTTAGAAGTAAAGAGAGAATACAGAGAGGAAATAAGAAAAGCAAAAGAAGATGAGGGGAAAAGAGTGGCAGAAGAAATAAGAAAAGATAAGACGAGAAGAAAATTCTGGGATAAAGTGAATGGCAATAAGAAGAAAAGAATTGGATTAGATGAAAATATAGGAAAAGAAGAATGGATAAAGCACTTCAAGGAACAATTGGGAGAGAAAGAAAAGGAAGAAAGCAATGGGGAAGAAACCAAAGACAGCGAAGGAGAGGAAGGTGAAGAAATTAAAGAAAGAGAAGTAAAAGAGGTGTGACGTCCTGGTCACTATTTCAGGTACGTCTGAGGCGGACGTTTTCTCAGGTGCTCTATTTGGTTTGCGTGCGTACGCTTAAACCGGGACGAGCAATTAGAGAATCAGAGCTTTTCTATTTCGCGTTTCGCGTTAAAAGAGAGAAAAATAAAATAGGACTACAAGTCTCTCATCAAACACCAGGATCCAATGGAATCGGGACATGCATGTGAATATCCCAGACCTTGCTGAAATTGTCACATAAAAGAATTTAATTTTTCTTTAACGGCGCGACTGTCTTATAGAAAAGTATACCAATCCTTACTGAAATACAAGGTGGCTCTCCAAGTACCATTTTCGTTACAGATTTTCTTATAATTATTAATTTATTTGTTACGTAAATTGTTATAATTAATTCTTAATGATAACGCAAGTTTCTTAATATCTAACATATTTTACGCGTAAATCTCTAATCCTACATGTTTACAATTAGTAACTTAAATAATTAACTAAATTCGTTGTTTAAATAATATGGAATGAAAAAGGGGCATTATTTAATTGTAGACTATATAATTGATTTACTAAAGTTCATTCAGGTAACTGTTTTTCGACTATTTATCTCATTTTCTAACTTATAATTTCAAAACTTTGGGATATTTTCGATGATTGCTCGGTAATTACGTTTCTAATCAAAAAGTGTGCGGGAGGTTTCAAGAAGCTACGAAATTCTCATATCATGCTGTTATTTTCTCGATTCATTTGTACAAAAATAATTATTAAATTTTTTCTATATAGCAAAAGTTTTAGCTTCTAAAAGTGGAAAACTTGGGTGAAATCGTGTTACAGGATGTAGGCAGAATTCCGCGGCTCCTTTACTCTATATCTAAACCTACTCAAAAAAAACTTTACGATCTTTCGGAGTAAAGTTCGGAAAGCGCGCGACAAAGGGACGGGTATTTTCACGTGTCCTCCAGCCGCTTCAGCTGAATGCTTTCCCTTTGCTCATTCACGGAGTTAAAATTTAAGTTACGTATTGAACACGCAAAAGCAAACGAGAAAAAAAAATTAATTTTATTCATAATAAACGGCCCGACGTTACAGAGGTAATAAGAAAAATGAAAAAGAAAAAGGCGACAGGAGAAGATGGTATAGAAAATGAAGCGTGGGTGGAAGGCACGGAAGGCTTGATAAAAGACATGACAAAATGCTTAAACGGAATATGAAACGGAGAAGGATATCCGGAAGAATGGAGGAAGGGAATAATAGTACCAATATATAAGAAAGGGAGGAAAGAAGAAGTAGGAAACTATAGAGGAATAACGCTGATGGATACGGGATATAAAATATATGCGAAAATACTGAGGAAAAAGCTGGAAACAGAACTAGAAGTTAAAGAAACGCTAAGCGATACGCAGATGGGATTATGAAGAAAAGCGGAACAATGGACGCAATATATATATTAAAAACAATAATAGGGAAGGAAATAAGGGAAAAAGGAGGACAACTGTTCGTATTCTTTGCAGACATGAAGGCCGCTTTTGATAAAATAAAGGGGAAGAAAATATGGGAAACAATGAAAGAGAAAGGGATAAATAGAAAAATTAGGAAAAGAATAGAAGAAATATACAAGAAAACAGGGAGTAAGGTAAAAGTTGGAGGAGAAATAATTCGGGAGTTTGAGACTTACAAAGGCGTAAGGCAAGGGTTCCCTTTGAGCACCACGCTATTTAATCTTGCCTTCGCCGACCTGGAAGTGAAGATCAAGCAGGTGCAGGAAGGAGGGGTAGTAATAGGAAGGAAGAAAATATGGACATTAGGATATGCAGATGACATAGTGATGATGGCAAAGACTGAAAGAGGAATGAACGCAATGCTGAAAAAATTTAAAAGATACCTGGAAGAAAGGAGATTAGAGTTAAACGTAGGAAAATCAAAGATGATGAAATGCAGGAGAGGAGGAGGAAGGGGGAAGGAAGAAGAATTCGAATGGGAAGGTGAGAAGGTAGAGATGGTGAAAGAGTACAACTACTTGGGATATGTGATAAGCAGAAATAACGGAAATAAAAAGCAGATAAAGATGGTAGAAAGGAAAATAAATATGGGACTCGGAAGGCTATGGGGGCTAGGAGAAAAGCTATTTAGACAAAACTGGGAGCTAAGGATGAACCTGTTCGATGCTCTGGTGAAAAGCGTGATTATGTATGGAGCAGAAATCTGGGGATGGAAGAGATATGAGGAAATAGAGAGACTACAACTAAAATACATAAAGTGGGTATTGGGATTAGATAGACACACGCCAAGTTATCTAATACGATGGGAAACAGGAAGACAAGAAATGAAAGAAAGAGCATTAGAAAGAGCAATGAAGTATGAAAACAAAATAAGAGAAGAAAGAGATGGCTCAATAAAAAAAGAAGCATGGAGAGAATTAAAGAAAAGGGAAATAAATGAAAAAGATAAAAAGGGTAAGAAGGAGGAGAGAGAGGAAAGGCTGGAAAAAAGTAAAATATATAAAGAGAGGAAGGAGGGAGACAAAATGGGAGAAGAGTTTTGGGAAGAAATAAGAGATGAGCTAAGGAAAGAAGATGAAAAAGAACTAGAAGAAAAACTAGAAAAATCAAGATACATAAACGAGTGAAAAGAGCTGAAAGAAGAAATGAAACGGTATAGGTTAAAGGAAATTCAAGGAGAGGGAAGAATAAAAGGCCTGCAAATAAGGGAAAGGTTTAGGTTAGGTAATGAAACGAGAGGAAGCAGGTATTGGGAAAAAGAAGAAAATAAGAGATGCAGAATGTGTATGAAAGAGGAAGAAAATTAGAAGCACATGGTAGAAAAATGTTTAAAAAGCAGAAAGGAAGGGGAAAAATGGGAAAAAATAATAATAGGAAGCAAAGAAAAGATAGCGTGGATGATGGAGATAAAATAGAAAAGAAGAAGAAACGAAGAGAAGAAAGAAAAAGAAAAGCAAGAAGACGAAGCTGCAAGATCCTAAGGAGAGACGGAAACAGAAGACAGAGAAGCAAGACTCGCAGACACATCTACACACACATACATACACATACATACACACAAAACATGAACATACGCGCAAACATAAACATACACATGCACACACACACACACACACAAGACACAAGTAACAGCAACTACACAAGCGAGAGGAAGCTGGTATTGGAGGATGGAGCAAAATGGAAAAGAAGAAGAATCGAAGAAGAGAAAGAAAAAGGTAAACTAGAAGACAAAGCATAAGATACTAAGGTAAAATAAGTGAGGTCGAGGAAAGGAAAGGCAGAGGGAGCAATAGGAAACATGAAAAAGGCGTCAAAGCCTTAATAAGCAGAAAGATAGATGAAATAATTAGCAGGAAGGAGAGCAAAACAAAGGAAAGGCAAAGGTGAAAAGGCAAAAGAAAGTAATAAAGGAAAAGCTGAAAAGAAAACATGCAAGAAAGAGAAAAAAAAACAGAAGAGCGGAAAAGGCAGATCTTGGAGAGAGAAAGAGGAAGAGAAGATTAATCAGAAGAAAAATGAGAAGAAAAGAGGAACAGACAGGCGCAGAAGACAGGGACACAAGAGTTGCAGACATACCTACAAATGCACATATTTATACAACACACACACACGCGCGCACGCGCGCACTCACACACACAAAACACATACATATAATCAACTACACAAACTGGATGGTAGGCTAGCGCTCTACCACTAGAGCCAATGCCACATGTACCTTAGAGGATGCATATTGTGTATATTAGCTACACACGCATACATTTGGTTTGGGCCTGAGCGTGCGGAGGAGGGGGAGCGTATGCTGTCTATAGTTCTAACTTGAGGATGCGTGCTCTCTCTCTCTCTCTAGCTCTGACTCAGCGTGGACCATAGCGCGGAGGAGTAGAGAAGAGCATATGCAGCTATGCTTACTACCTACCCTCTTATCTTAAGTTAACTATGTCTATTACAAATGTAGATCACAGCTGGTTTGAGGATGATCAAGCTTCTTCACTACTTTCCGGAAGTGAGAAAAAGAGAGCAGCTATGTTTTGCTACAAACCCTCTTTATCTTATACTCCATATTGTAGAAAAATATTATCTCTTATTATCACAAGCGTTCGGTAGGATTTTCGACGGTCAGTCTCAAGACAAACATCGAGTTAGTCATAGCACATTGTGAAATTAGTTTTTCTATTTATTTGTGTAAAAAAATTTGTATTAGTGAAAATGGAAAGTATCGTTAATGTTTGTCAGCTCTGGAAACCGTAAGTAATCATTTTAAAAATTAAAAATAATTATATATATATAATTTTAATAATTTTTAATTATAATTTACAGAGTACTAATGCTATCCCGCGTGAGCTGCTGTATCGGCTGCTCATTGTTATTTTAAACGCAGTAAGGTCTTTTTTATATTATTTAATATTTAATAATTAAATATTTATTTATTTTCAGTTGCTTAGGTGTGCAGGCAACGCACAACACGTTGCCCAACTCACCCAGATTATTGCGATTGTTCGTGAAGTAAGTATATTAATATTATTATTTAATTCTATACATGTACTTATACAGATTTTTCATTTTTCAGTGAATCAAAGAATGAATGACTGAAAGACTGGTCGCGCAACAATTGGCCTATCAAATTGAGAAGACTATAGAAGAGCGAGTGAGGGCGCAGCTATGTCGCCAGAAGCGCGCAAAAATAATGAGAAAAAAACAAGAATTCTCACAATTATAGCGCAAGAGAAAAGCTGAGCTAGTCAAGACGGTGCAGAATGAATTAGCTGACAAAATAAAAAAAAGGTTAGTTGCAGCAAAATCATCGTCATCAGCGTCGTCCTCATCTACATCATCTTCAGGATCGGAGACGTTGTCATCGTCGTCTACGTCAGCATCGTCTACGTCTGCGTCATTTACGTCTGCGTCTACCACATCTGCGTCTGCAACATCATCGATACCTTCGCTTGACATTTTACAACATGATGAGGCAATTGATTTGTCTACTAAGATAAGAAAACACTTATATTTATTGTAAAATTTATATATTTTATGCGTTTACTTTAACAAAATTAATTAATATTTTTAATATTTTACAGAGAACTGTGCCGAAGAAGCCACAAATGAAGAGTAGTGAGGCTATTCGGCGTAGAATAATCATGATTCCGGCTGAACCGACAACGAGAAAGCCGACTCGCCCCCTCAAGGTAGTAGGAACGCATAAGAAGAAAGAGGACAAAATAAAATAAAATAATATTGTTTTTTGTAATAATTATTATAAATTTTGAATAAAATAAATTAAAATAAATAAATTGCTTTATTTTTTTAATTAGAGAGAGGGAGAGAAAGAAATGAGAGAGTGAGAGAACTAATGGTAGAGAGATAGAGAGAGAGGGAGGGAGAGAGAGAGAGAGTCACATATGCTGTTATGATTATGTATTATATATTTAAAATTAAATTATTATTATATTTAAAATTAAATGCTTTTATTCATAAAATTTAACGTCATGTACTGATTAATATAAATTTTGAATAAAATAAATTAAAATAAATAAAATGCTTTATTTTTTTTTTTAATTAGAGAGAGGGAGAGAAAGAAGTGAGAGAGTGAGGGAACTAGTGGTAGAGAGATAGAGAGAGAGGGAGGAAGAGAGAGAGAGTTACATATGCTGTTATGATTAGGTATTATATATTTAAAATTAAATTATTATTATATTTAAAATTAAATGCTTTTATTCATAAAATTTAACGTGATGTACTGTATGTTACACATTTTAATTTATTTAGCTTATATTTAATTGTATTAATTCCAATTTAATTAGAGAGTCAACTATATTAAACTAATTTCTTCACATCACCGCTGATTGGATCTGCCAGTGGACCCTCCCACAGAGTGCCTTCCTCAACCACCACTTACTCCACCCACCCACCCACACCCACCAACCTTCCCTCATCAACTCACCCACCCACACCCACCTACAGAGGTTATTAAGGTAGGATGCTGTAGAAGTTGGTAGAATATTTAGTAAGCTATATGATGGTCTCTCTCATTCTCCTTCTATAGTAGGGAGCATAGTAAGCTTATGCTGGCTAAGTTTAGGCCTTCGGAGAGGGGGTAGCGTCTCTAGCTTGCTAGGTGCGTACGCCGTTTAGTGTGGATGCTGTTCTCTCTCTCTTTCACTCTCTCTCTCTCTCTATGATTATAGGTAGTTTGTATTAAATTCTAATAATATATAGTGTATATATATATATATAATTTTATTTTTTTATTGAAAAGCATTGTGTACATTGATCATATAATCTCATGTTAATTTTAAGCTAATTTTTTAACATCACCACTAATTGGATTATATTGTACAATACGATCGTGTAATATTAAGCAGTAGGCTGCAGTATCTTCAGGAAAATCGGTCCGAGTTTCAAATTCTAGGCGAACATCGACTGGAGCGCTTTTTAATGTTTCATTTTGTTTGGAGCAGTCTATAACTATTAACGGCACTTTATTAATGAAATCCTTTTTATTGAGTAACGGCTCGTTTTCTTTACCATAGTGAGCGTTTTGAAAATTAATATAGATATCGTAGAGAACAGCAAACTGATTTTGATTGATATTTAAATTGAGATTTCCATACGGATAGCATTGTGAATTGAGGAATAGCTTCACATTACTAATATTACAATGATCAAAATTACTAGAATTAACACTCGCTGAACTTTTACGTTTAGTTTGAAAAGCTAAAATAACAAAGCGAGGCTTTTCCAATTGATTGGAAGTCTTGACACTCCAAACATACTTTGATGTACGAGGTAATTTTGGATATTCATACATTTCCCAAGTACGATAACTCATAGTAATTGTACGATCTCGTACAATCTGATTGAGTAATTTTATTTTTTCTTTGTCTGCAACCATCACATATGGCATCAACCATTCAACTTTAGTTAAAGTAATTTTTTATTTTTCTGAAGCATCAGGATTCCTTACTGGAATACTTAAAATAGCATTCAAATCATCTTTTGATCTTGTGAGAATAAGTTCATGCTTGACATTGACTACAATTTTCCGATAATCTTCAGCAAAGCCCAGCAACATACTGAGAGGGATAGTCACATCAAAAAAACCTAGAGCGTTATATATTGAAATTTCATTGTTATCACCATTCCATCCGGCATTTTCAGCGATAGAGCTTTGACATGGATTGAGTGAAAGCCAATTTTTCATGAGGCTCGTTAAGCCTACATTTTTCACTTTATCAATTTCAATAGCATATATTTCATATCATATTTCCTCGAACAAATGACAGAGGGCGTTGTTGACTAAGAAAGTGTTTTCCACTGGCGTAGTACCGTCCGGCTTGGTCAACCGACCGCAAATATGAATCATACTGCGTGATGGAAGCAGAGATAAATCTTGATGTTGAATTGCTAAATGGATTTCATCACTATTATTGAAATATGATAATGAATAAAGCTGATGCGCATGAACTTCATAATGAGCTATAGACTCATCGAAAGCGACAGCTGAATGAATGTCTAGAATTCCCTCCATATTGTTGTTGTTGTTTTATACAGCACACTAATATGCACAATATTTTCTTCCACGATTTTCGACGACTTTCAATCTCAAGCTTTTTAGGAATTGACTGTTCTGAGGTGTGAGCGGTCTGATAGCTCGCTATTGACTGGCTGTTGATTGATATTTTTGTCTCTTAATATAGCCTCGACCGGTCTTTATATTGTAAATGATACCCATTACTAAGATATGGTCTTTATATGTACTCGCACTGTGATGACTTCTCCTCGAAAGTTAACTAGGTTTCCGTCTTGATCAACTATACGAATTTGAAAATGATCAATGCTCCTCACAGCGACTGGAAGGTAAATGACTTGAGAGGGAACTGCTATAATCTTATATCCAGGTGGGACAGCTCGGAAAAATTCATGTATAGTATGTACTTTGCGATCGTTTATGTAAGAGCCTGTAGTAATATTACACTCTACACATAAAGCGTTGACTTTGAGAATAGTGACGGGTAAGTCAGAACTATGTGTTTCGTTTTCAACGAGGATACGTCTAGTGAAGCCTAAAATTGATCCAATAGAATCTTCTGGTTCAAAATGTATTTTTTGACTGCACTGAATGACACTACGTAAAGTATTATTATTTTGTTTCAGGCTAAACGATATACCTTTAGATGCTAATGCTTCTTTGAGAAAGCTTTCAATATCTTCTATTTCGTAACTACCAGTCGGTAAAGTGATAGTTTCTTGACCTTCAATGTAAAACTTATTATAACCAACGTCAATCTTTGGTATTGAATTAAATGTTAATAGCTCAACTACACCAAGAACGTATTTTTTGTTTGATATCAATTCGATCGGTGGAAAATAATATATTTCGAGTACGGATGATGTTCCCGAGAGACTCAATGTCAGTGTATTCTCCATGACAGATTCATGTCAATTGATAGTCATTCTTTGAAAGAGTATTTTATATACTAGTCGTCTTTTCTATAGTTTGTTTAAAAGAAATTTGAGACAAAGATGGCCGCAGTTATATGTATTAAAATCTTGATATCTAATATAATTATACATGATTCTATTAACTTTGAGATAAAGCAATAGATCTATAGGCGGTTGTAGATTACCAAAACTATCAAAATACATAACCTCATCACCTTTCTTTTTCTATGCCACCCAATGAGTACCTGGTCCACGTTTATCATCTAAATTTACAATAGCTGTCTCTATGTATCGTGGTCCATCGGCTGGTAGAGCATTACGCATGAAAACACCTCGAAAATTTGCAATTTTTAGTATTTTAGCATATTTTCTTATATCATGATCTGTCAGTGCTCGATTAGGTAAAGTTACTTCGAGCTTTTTTTTCTTAAACCTTTTCAACTTAAATATGGTTTCAGATGAAGACCATAACCTTTACGATATGGTTTCAAATAAAGTCCTTTACCAACAGCAATAGCTTCCATAGTTTTATTATGTCTATGAGCTTCTTTCAATTAATTTTGAGCGGCCTTAGCACTGTTAACGGCTTTTGCTATTGAAACAGCTCCTCCAGCTAGAACTCCAGTGGCACTTAAAGCAGCAAATAATGGAATTAAAAAAGGAAGCGCTCCACCAACTTTACTGGGAATAGGTAAAATACGCGGTATATTTATTTTACTTCTACCGCCAGCCTTTTTCACAGCTTCTTTGGCTCCTTTTATAGCCGAACGAATAACTACAAGAGCTCGATTGTTAGGCACACTAATTTTCGAGACCGTCTTAATAATTTTATTCAATGTAACTGACGGCTTTTTGATTTTTCTACATTTCTTTCATGTTTGGCGTTTTGTAATCCTCTACCTCGTTTCTTACTACCTTTCTTCATATCAGCACCCATACCAAGTTTACTTTTAACTTTCATAATGTTAGCTACAGTGAAGGCAGCTACTTTCTCACCAAAATTGCTATCTTTAGCTTGCACTCTTTCCCAAGCTTTTTTAGCTAGAATTTCGTCAGCTTTATTTCTTGTCGCAATATCCTCCAGATTTTGCGCATAAGCAATATCGTGTTCTTTACAAGCAACGTCTAGTGAATTTTTACCATGATCTCCACGTGCCAATCGTTTGTTCAATTTTGTACCAGGACCACAATACTGATATCCAGGTAAGTGAGCTTCAATAGGCATGTTATTTATAATCTTGTTCACTAGATCACCATCAGTCTTTCTTTTATAGTACGTGATCATACTTCTTCGAAAGACAGCATGTTAATGAAATAAAAGATATATAAGCAGACTTTTTATACCTAACAAACTCATTCATTGAGGTGTCGATGATGAGTAAACAACATGAATTTCAAAGAACAGCCTCTTAAGCTTCAAGTCATTAATTTCGATAGAGTGGTGGAGACGGAAAAACAAGAAAAAAGACATGGCGAACTATTACCTAATAGTATCCGTGCCGTTTTCTGCGGACCTAGTAATTGTGGAAAAACTAATTGTTTATTAACATTAATCACTCATCCTAATGGTCTTAGATTTGAAAACGTATATGTCTACTCAAAATCCCTTAATCAGCCTAAATATAAATTTTTGAAAGATTTATTGGAGCCTATTAATGGTATAGAGTATCATGCTTTCAGCGAGCATGAGACAGTTGTTTCACCAGATAAAACACGACCAAATTCTATCATGATTTTTGACGATATAGCCACTGAGAAGCAAGATAACGTAAGAGCATTCTTCTGTATCGGTAGACATAAAAAAGTAGATAGTTTCTATCTCTGTCAATCGTACGCTCGCATTCCGAAGCATCTCATTCGAGATAATGTGAATTTACTTGTTTTGTTTCGACAAGATGACGTGAATATTAAACACATTTACAATGATCATGTTAACTCAGATATGTCTTTTGAGAAGTTTAAAGCAATTTGTTCAAAATGTTGGAGCGCCGATAATCATGGGTTTTTGGTTATCGACAGAGACAGACCAATAAATCATGGACGATATAGAAAGGGATTTGATTCTTTTGCTATAAATATAGATGAGTGAGTGGATGAAGATTATTTAACTTTAAAAATTAGAAGCGTAAACATGGCTGACTTTGAAAGAGAAAAGAAGATGCTCGAGCAATTATCCATGGCTCGTGATGCCATAAGACGTAAGTATCAACTAATAAAACGCGGTAAAGCTGATTTAGAAAAGACATTACATGAAACTTTTAAGCCTATGGTTGATCCATTGAAGAAACTCGTAGAGGCAACTAGTGATAAAAGTAACGCTACTACTGCTGAACAGCCAACGAAAAAGAAAAAGAAAATCGCGTTCGATAATGTTTTCAAGTCAGAAGTAGCAACTGACATTCCCTACAAATCTAGATATTTCAATAGTACTGCTAATGAATTAAATTCTATATTACAACCGCTTGATACTACATTTGAGTCTGCTATTTCTATTGATGATGATGATGATGATCATGATGAATCATTACTTGATACAACTGCTATAAATTTGAACAAAAGTAGTTCAAATGTAACTACAGAACAGAGACAACAGCTATTGGATGATTCGATTGTAGGAAACTATGTTCGACTATTGCATGAACCTCAGCAGAAAAGTAATTTAGACAAGACATTTGGTGTTCGCTTGCATGAAAATACATATGTCATAAGCAATTCTCCAATTTCCTTCCAAAACGATAACGTGACTGTGAATGATAAAACATACAGCAAGACGCATGGTTTAATGGAACGTCTCTTTCGTAAAGAACCTGATTCTAAATTAATCAGTTCATTGGATATTGAAAATTATATGAAAATTCTTGAAATCACTAACGCTCATCGAAAGAGATACGAAACAAATGAAGAATATCGCAATAAGCATGTAAATAAATTCAAAAAGTATATTGGTCCAAATTTATCTTTGAGCAGTAGCGCTAAGAAGCTAAAATCGACTATTGATGGAAGAGGTCTTTTTCCTAACTATAAAATAGCTAGAAAAGGAACGTTATTTGATTATGTATATTGGGATGATCCAAACGATCTCGTTGATCGATTGAGATTGCTTATTGCCGAACAAACCGCCGGTAATTCTAGTCATGTTCATGAAATTCATTCAATTATTGAAGAATTACGTGAAGCTGGCTATATATATTAAGAGAATCCTAAATATTACTCAGTAATAAAATGAGTGTTGATGTGTTTGGACGTATATTAATAAAAAAAAGGAGGGTAATCGAGGTCCTCCTGGTGTAGGATATAATATCACTAAAGACGGACAATACGACGCTAATGACAAAAGAATTTGTTATATAGCCGATCCTCAGGAGAGTAACGATGCTGTATACTTACGAACGTTGCGAAAAACTAGTGAAGTTAACGTTACTACGCTTACGAGTATGATAAATGATCTCTCAAAATCATTGGATACAATAAGATTAGAGTTAATAAAGCATCGAGTAGTTATTAGTTAGTTAGAAGAAGATAATATTAATAATAATAATAATAAGGAGAAAGAAAAAAACTATTGGACCTAAAAACTATTATTTTTAAAACAATTAAAAAAATAGATTAAAATGAAACATCAAAGAGTGGTGGATGAGTTACATAAACCAGCACGTCGAAACTATCCCCGTAGAAAAGTTGATGTACGCGGAATAGATGAGACATGGCAAGCTGATCTTGTAGAGATGCAAATCTATTCGAGAGAGAACAAAGGCTTTCGATATCTATTAACTGTCATTGATATATTTCAAAGTACGCTTGGGCAATTCCTGTGAAACAAAAAACTAGTGTAGATGTTGCTTATGCAATGAAGTCTATATTAAAAAAAGGACGTACTCCTACTACATGTGGACTGTGGCAAAGAATTCTACAATTCAAATTTTCAAAGACTAATGACAAAGTATAAAATAAATCTATGTTCAACCTATAGCAATCTTAAGACAACTATTTGTGAACGTTTCAATCGTACGCTAAAAAATGTCATGTGGAAAAAATTCAGTCTTCAAGGAAATTACAAATGGATCAACATTCTAGTTGATTTATTGAAATCTTACAATAATCGAAAACATCGTACGATAGATATGAAGCCTAAAGACGTAACTAAAGAGAATGAAATTCAGGTGTTGAGACGATTCTCTTAAGACCGACGTCTTTTCGTTAAGAGCCCTAAATTCCAAGTAGGCAATAAAGTACGTGTGAGCAAGTCTAAACACGTTTTCGAAAAAGGATACACTCCTAACTGGTCTACTAAGATTTTTACTATTCAACGAGTTATGAAGACAAAGCCTATCACTTATCATTTAAGAGATTATAAAGCCAATCCAATTGTCGGAGATTTTTACGAGCAAGAACTACAGAAAGCTATGTATCCTGATGTTTAATGTTATCTCATTGAAAAAGTTTTAAGGAAACGTGGTAATCAAGTATACGTTAAATGGTTGGGATTCGACAACTCGCACAATTCATGGATAGATAAGACTTTATACGTATGAAAGAATAAAGACGTTTATGTAAAGTAACTTCAATTCAAATAAATATAATAATAATAAATAATTTTTGTTTTATTTTAATGGTAAGAGCCCCAACTTTCGCTCTCACCTGTGAGGTACTTCCATTTGAGCATCATCACTTGTGAGTCCATTAGAACAAGTCGAAACCTGCTTTAGTAGAAACACCTGTGACTCATTTATCTCTCCACAATATATTTTATAATAAATTTATTGCAATACTTTATTGAAATAAAGATACATTGTTGTTACATTAAATAATAAATTGAAATCTATCAGCGCTATGATATTCAATCTGTAAACAATATTTTTGTACATGATCTGAAAGTAATATATAAAGATCATGTGACGAGAGCAGGCCGTTTGCCCGTCTCTCGTCCGCGTTTCTCCCTCCCCCACTCGGCTAAGCGTGGTGGCCAACGTTGGGCGCATTTAAGTATGCGCCTAACACTTGGTCTTTTGTTTCAGCGCTAAGGACGAGCCAGCGCAGCTGAGCGCAAGAAAAGTTGAAGAGCGCGGAGAGAGAGAGTGAGAGAAAGAGAGAGAGAGAAAGAGAGCATTAGGCCTATGCAGGGATTGGCAGGCGCGCAACGCGTGACCGATAAGCGACGCGTCGCGTGCCGCCTAACTAATAGGTCAAGGTAGGGAGAGGAGCGAGCGCCGCAGAGCGACTGCAAGATGCGCGTAAGAATTAGTGCGTGAAAGAGTCGCAGCCGAGCCTTACGAGAGTGAGGGAGTCTACGCTTAGTCTTGCGAGAGTGCGGAAGTCCGAGCGCAGCAGAGAGAGCAGTTTGGGATAGCCGGAAGGAAGGACGATTAACCCTACCGGCAACGGCTTTGCCAGCAACAACAGCCAGCCCGCCTGCCAAAAGAGAGTCAACGCCACCGACGGAGACCTGGTCAGCGACAGCGGGTAGCGACGATCTGACCAGCGACGCCCGGTACGTCCTGCGGCAGCACATCGCCCAGGATTCTCGACGTTGCAAGGAA
Source organism: Phymastichus coffea (assembly GCF_024137745.1). NCBI lineage: Eukaryota > Metazoa > Arthropoda > Insecta > Hymenoptera > Eulophidae > Phymastichus > Phymastichus coffea. The sequence continues at coordinate 187,047 of NW_026706814.1, forward strand.
CAAAGAAAAAAAGGTCAAGTCTTCCTTTTCTTCTTTCTCTCTATACTCTCTCTCTCTGTTGATGCGACGACCGGTACGCGGTGAAAGAGATAGCCTGGCACTCACGTGCCGGCTATCTGAAGGTACGCGTTAAGATTAATTTGTAGTGACGTAAGTTGCGACCGGTGAATTGTCCAGGCGCCCACGTGCCGGGCAATCTACCCGGTATTAATCCGCGTAGTTTTAAGGAAGTTTGTAATAGGTTAAGTATGCGATTTGTTATTAGTGAGATGCGAAATGTTCATTTGCGATTATCTTAAGTAGTTCATTGTTCGATTTTTAGTTTGTTAGTCGGTAATTGAGATTATGTTATGCGCGCGCGTTTGTTTAGTGTGAATGATTATTAATAATAATAGGTTATAAGTGAGATTTGATTCGTGTCTGTATATAATTTATTATCAACCTCCCCTCATTCTCCCCTCTCAATTGTCATGAGCGAAAGCGCCTCACTTACCCCGCAAAAGAATTGGTAACAAGGATCAAGTTTTGTTACATGGCATCCCTTGTGAGTCTGGCAATTGGGAGATAAATGAGAGAAATGGTTTGATAATGAATTTTAGAAATAACGGTTAACTGATTTTCTTTGTGAACTAAGGGCAAAAGAGTGCGCGTAAAAGAATTTCGAGTTTTCGGTATTTTGAATTCTTGTTAGTGTTTGCCAGTGACCTTTTCTTAATAGCGGTGTCCGATGACAACGGTGCGTCATTGAGTCGCTTTGACGCTAGACGACTGCGTTCTTTCTTCGCTTTAGTTTTTTTTTTTTGTGTGTTTTAAGAATTTTACTAGACTGCCTATTCAAAATTACGGTAAGTAAATTTTGATAAATTATAATTTCTTTCTATAGGCGTAAGCAAGGCGATTTCTTGCCGGCTTATAGCTTGGAAAGAAATTAGTCAGTAAGGTATCAGGTTACACGGACCTGTCGAGACTTGCTTAGTCCCATAGGCTCGCGTCGTAGTCAAGTTACGGATTTTCACTTTTAGAAATAACAATGTCGCTAGCGTGTAGAGATAAAATAGTCTTGCGCAGAATATTACGCGACGCGCATGCAAAAAAATTAAAACGCAAAATTGATTCCACAGAACCGGCTGTTCTGTTAGAATTAATGCGCTATCGTGAACTTAGTCTACACGGTGATCTTGAGGAATTACAAACTCGGTATTTTCGATATATGCTGTTAAGAGAGCGGCCAGATTTGCAGCCACCGTTGCGCTCGAGTGATTTTGCTTCAGGCCGAATCCCGGAAAAGCTGTACGACGAACAGCAAGAAACAACGGTAAGCAGTGCGCGGAACGCGAACCTGGGCGATGAATTCGCGGCAGCTGCAGCACCTTTGGCGGCCGAATTATCAAGCGAGCAAGAGCAGGCGACACAGGCAAGAGCAAGTGTTGCCGCTCCTCGCGAACAAGTTCGACCGCCGGGCGAAAATGCAGTCGCGCTCGGTGACAACGACATGTTACCGATGGCGACTCGTTCGCCGTCGGACAACAGGATCGAACGCGCACGCGAACAAGTCGCGGAAAACCGAGGCGAGCGTAGCACTAGCGCGATAAACCAAATCTGGGGAGCTTTAACTGCAGTACCGCGTTGGATTTATAGGCGCGAGGTTAGACAGGGCATCACGGATGGTGCGAATGCAGTTTTTAGAGTTGAAAGAGAGGCGATGCACGGTAGAGCGGCTCAGGCCGAACAGCAAGCTTCATTGCCGCCTCAGGCCAAGCCGCTCGACGACCGCGAGACGCTAAACGCGCCAGCGGTTGCGACTGAGCCATCGGCCCACGCGAACGCACCAAACAATAGAGCAGATAGTACTTTCCTCTATGCCGACTCAAATAGATCGGCGAGCACGAAATATCACGCGCCTAGAGTAAGTTCATGGGTTGAAGACTGGGAGCGCGAGGTACGGGTAGCTACTAGAGAGGAAATGGAAATACCAGCTCCGTTAGGTGAAGGTTCGATTATTAGCGAGAAAAGTGTAATGAGCATAAGGCGACCTAAACAAAAACAGGTGAGACAGGTACAAAATATCAGTGGAAGCGACACTAGCTCGAGTCTATCGGATACTGATAGCTGTAACACCTATAAAGTCAAATCGCCGCGGAAAACTGAGCAAGTTAGAGCGGAAAGATTAGGCAAAAAGAGTGCTCCTCCAAGAATCAAGTATATTAATGGTATACCTGCGGATGGAGTAAGCGCGCTCAATGCCTGGTCTCTTCGTTTTTCCGGTAAGGATAGTACAAACGCGCTAAGTTTTCTATCAGGTTTGAGTGATTGCCAGCGCTATTATGGCATCTCGGACGAAGAAATGCTGATAGCAATAGGCACCGCATTCCGCGATAAGGCGCGTCCGTGGTACGAGGTTAATCGCGGTATGTGGAAGACGCTGAAAGACTTTAAAAAGAGTTTTTCTAGCGAATTCTGTCGACGATTGAATAGAGAACAACTTTACGGCGAATTGCGTCAAAGAACACAGGGCGAGAACGAGAACATTACGGACTATGTCGCGGCTTTTCAGACGATATTACGCCGTTTTGATCCGCCCGTTTCGGTGAGACGCCAGTTAGCCATGATCATAGAGGGTTTACATCCAAGATATAAGCGATATCTTGAAACTAAGACCTTCTCAGATCTAAATAGTTTTAAAGAAGCGGGTATGGCGCTCGAAGATCGCATGGCCGGTTGGAAAAGGTGGCAAAAACCGCCCACGGCTGACGTAACGCTAATTCCGGAATCCGCGTACACAGAGACGAAGAAGTCGCCCGGTAAGCAAAAATCGGTCGAAACTATTGACAGTTTAAACGACGCGGTTGACGAGGTCTTAATAGTTGAATCTCCTAAAAAGAAAGCGCAGCAGCAGAACAAAAAACTAGGTAAAAAGGGCAAGAAGCAGAACGGTGAAATTGCCGTGGCTATTGCCGATAGGCAACAGCCACAGGCAAGAAACCAGCCTGCGAACGAAGCCGCGCCTGCTCGTCAGAGCGCGCAGGCTTCGTTGGCCCCGGCTGCAGGTGTAGCCCCTAGTCTGGTTCCGCAGCAGCGCAATCAGGGAGGTAGCAACTTAAATAGGCCATTCACGGGGGCTTGCTTCAATTGTAACGCGGTGAGACATAGGAGGGCGCAATGCCCGATAACTCAGGTCAATCCGCGGGTAGTTTGTTATAAATGCCGACAACCGGGGCATTACGCTAATAACTGCCCAACGCGAACTTCAGAGTCGACATTATATTGTCAGGTTTGTGGAACAATAGGTTACGTGTTTAGAGAATGCCCTACTTGTAATCAGGTGAAGCAGGGAAACCTCAGCGCGGGAGCCGTCGACCGCTCGACGACTCCTGCCTAAGATGGATTGAGCGGGCTATTGAGGTAGAGAAAGTGCTTCGCGCAAGGAGCGAAAGCACCTTAGAAGAAGGGAATAGAGTTGAGGTAAAAAGGGAAGGCGAGAACAAGGCAGAAACCGCCAGTTCTGCGCCTCCTTTTATGAACTTAGTAAAAAGGGAAGGCGAGAACAAGGCGGGAATTGCCAGTTCTGCGCCACCTCTCTTAGACGAGGTAGTAGGAGAGTATTTGAAAGTCAAGGCTAAGGTCAAGCGTGCAGTATTTGTAGAGTATGAGGATCCGGAAAAAGGAAGTAAGGAAATTGTTGAGTTTAAAAACGTGTTTAAAGGCGAGTTTAGTCGTTCGACATTGAAAGAAGTTCAGGCGCAGAGTGACGAGGGCGTTAGTTTCCCTAGTAGGATCAGCAATGAACCCGAAGAGGCAAATAAACGTGACTCGTTACAGCAGGACGCGGAAAGTCTTCAAAAAGATCGACACACTATCGCGCAAAAAACTTTGCCCGATAGGGATATGCAAGATCCGATAGGGTTTAATAAATTTTGCGCGATAGCTAGCTCGCCTGAGAAGTGCCTAGCGAGGCAAAATGAGTTGCCATCGTCGCGCACGAACACGAATGAGGCAGGTTCGAGTATTTCGCCCACGGTTGGGCAAGCTTCGGAAAAGGCCGTTGCTTTAGGAAATCAGGATGAACCTGTGAAGGAATTTGTTGGTACGGAAACGAGCTCAGGCGCTGCGCTCCCGTCGGAGCGGGCTGCGGCAAAGGTCATGGTCACGCGCGATAGCAGTGAGCTTGTTGATACTAGGGTTTTGTTGTTTGGACGTTCGGTCGTCGGTGCCGACGCACCTTCCGTTTTGGTGAGGGGAGGGTCTGAGTGGAACTCAGAAATCCCGAAGAAAACGGCAGATGAATCAGATGCAGCGTTAGTCGCAGTAGTAGAGAATAGGTTCTTTATTAAGGTCGACATAGGCGGGCAAGTCTATACAGCGCTACTAGATTCAGGTGCTCAGGTATCGGTAGTAGAGCCGAATCTTGGTTTACGGTTTAAGGACCGGTTAAAGCCGCCTACGATTTTTGTACAGGGCATCTCAGGCGAGAAGCCGCAAACGTGGGGCGACTTGAGGTTAAGTATTGAAATTGGCGGTAGGACGAATTGGTTAATTGCGACGGTAGTATCTACGCTGAAGCACGACTTGATTTTAGGAGCCGACTTTTGGATAGCGTGGAATATAAATATTAGCTACGGTAATCGCGCTTGGCGGGCAGGTGACCAAGGCGATTGGTATCCGTTAGCAGAGCAGAATAGTAACGAGATAGTTGTTTTTGCGGAATGCGCAGGTTTAAGCAGCTACGAGAAGGCTCAACGAGAGACAATCTTGACGCTCGTTCGCCGGATTGTCCCGGAGCCTGGTGAATCTCCGGCGGTTACAAAAGTTATCGAGCACATTATCGACGTAGGCGATGCGCGCCCGATAAAGACGCCGATGCGCCGAATGTCGCCTCCTATATTAGCATTCACGCAGGAAGAAACCATGCGGCTATGGAAGGCGAAAATAATTAGGCCATCGAATAGTCAGTGGAGTAGTGCGCCGGTAATCGTACGTAAACAGGACGGCGGCTATAGGTTCTGTCTCGATTTTAGACCAGTAAATAAGGTGACGAAAGTAGACGCGTATCCGATGCCTAGCATTGACGCTATTTTAGATAGGTTGCGCGGAGCAGTCTATCTGTCGAAAATAGATCTGCGAGCGGCGTTTTGGCAAATTCCGCTTTCAGAAAATAGCAAACAATATACGGCGTTCGCGGTCCCAGGTCTTGGTTTATGGGAGTTTGAGCGAATGCCGTTTGGTTTGGTAAATGCGCCGGCTACTTTCACGCGCCTCATGGACACACTTTTCGGTCCAGAGTATGAGCCGCACGTTTTCTGGTATTTGGACGACCTGCTAGTAGTTAGCGCAGATTTTAATAGCCACGTGATCTGGCTAGAGAAAGTTTTGAAGCGTTTAGTAAGCGTTGGTTTAGAAATCAACTTAGAGAAGTCCGATTTCTTCTGTACCGAGGTAACTTACTTGGGGTACAGGTTAGATAGTGAGGGTCTACGTCCGGACGACGACAAGGTGAAGCCGATAGTAGATTATCCTGCGCCGAATAACGTAGCTCAATTACGCCGATTTCTAGGTATGGTAGGATGGTATGCGCGTTTTATCGAACACGAGAGTGAGATAAAGGTCCCGTTGACCAAGCTCATCCGAAAGGACCAGCCATGGGAATGGAAGGAAGAACAGCAAGTTGCATTTGAGAGGCTAAAGCGCGCATTAACGGAGGCGCCGGTACTCGCGCGCCCTGATTTTACGCGCCCCTTTTACTTGCACTGCGATGGCTCTTCCTTCGCGGTTGGCGCGTGTTTGGTCCAGGTATTCGACGACGGCGAGCATCCCATATGCTACGCCAGTCGGATGCTGAACGCGCACGAGCGAAATTACACGGTGAGCGAAATCGAGTTTTTGGCAGTACTTTTTGCGGTAAAAAAGTTTAGGCCTTATATAGAAGGCTCACACTTTGTCATCGTTACGGATCATAGTGCGCTTACTAGGATTCTTAATAAACGCGAACTTACGGGTCGATTGGAAAGATGGGTATTAGAATTTCAGCAGTTGGATTGCGAGATAATACATAGAAAGGGAGCGCTGCACCATGTGCCGGACGCACTTTCGCGAGAATTTGAGGACGAACTCGAGATTTGCGCATTTGATAAGATACAGGATGCTTGGTATCTACAACGCGTGAAAGATGTTCTTCAAAGACCGAAGAAATTCGAGAATTGGAGAGTAGAGAATAACGTGTTGTATCGGTTCATGCGCGATCACCTGCTCGATCCGATAACTAATCGCGAGGAATGTTGGCGCATGGTGGTGCCGCTGGAGTACCGAGAAAGGGTGTTGAGAGACGCTCATTGCGAGCCATTCGCTGGACAATTCGGCCGTGAAAAGACTTACGATCGGATTGTTCGTGAGTACTACTGGCCAGGAGTATGGTATGATGTGAGGACGTTCGTAAGTGAGTGCTCTCAATGTCAGAAGTACAAGGTAGTCCAGCAGGCACCCCAAGGTCTAATGGGTAAGCGCGTGGTAGAAAGACCATGGGCCGTAGTAGCGACCGACGTCGTAGAGCTGCCCCGTAGCAAAAACAGGTTTAAATACCTGGTGGTTTTTCAAGACCTATTTACTAAGTGGGTCGAGCTGAAACCACTGCGATCGGCGGACGGCCCTGCTCTTGTTGCCGCGCTTGAGGAGTTAATCCTGTTCAGGTGGGAAACTCCGGAGTATATCATTAGTGATAATGCGAAGGCATATAGGAGCAAAGTATTTCAAGACAGGTTGCGAGAATATGGTATCGAACATGTATTTTGTCCTGCGTATCATCAGCAAAGTGACCCGGTTGAGCGCGTAAATCGTACGCTAAAGACGATGATAGCGATGTTTGTAGATGCCGATCACAGGAGCTGGGATAGGCATTTGCATGAATTTCGTCATGCTATCAATACGGCGACTCAGGCGTCTACAAAAGTATCGCCGGCGTTTCTAAACTTTGGTAGGGATCCGCGTCCGGTAAAGAGTCTAAGGCGCGAGATCGAGGCAAAGGCCCCTATTGTTAAGATAGATACGAAGGCGTGGGAAGATAGGTTATCACGTTTAAATGCATTACGCGATTTGGTAGCTAGGCACATAGATGAAGCTCAGGAAAAGCAAAAGAAACATTACGATAAGGGTAGGCGTCAGGTACTTTTTCAAGTAGGTGACTTGGTTTTGCGCAAAGTGCATACGCTTTCGAGCGCAGCGGATGGTAAAAACGCGAAACTGGATCCGAAATTCGACGGACCGTTTGAAATTATTTCAGTGATTTCGCCCGAGATCTACGAGCTAACGACGAACAGTAAGCATCGTACAGCTAGGGTACACGTCTCCGAAATTAAGCGATATATACCACCGCGTAAGGTAAAGAAATAGTTTGCGAAATAGGACAGGTGTAATAACTGAATTGTTTTGTTTTAAAGGTACAACAGGTTCATCGACGTCAGGTGATGATGGCTGAAACCGAGGAGTCGGGCCGCATCGCTCTAGTCGCCGAGGCTCAAGCACCTACGGGCGACGTGACCGCATCGGTGAACTCGGCGGGAATTGTTGAGGCGATGGAGGTAGACCGAGCGTCGGAGTCTGCCGCCCGGTTTTCAGGCCTTGGGCAGGCGGCCTCCTTTGACGGCGAGGTTGCCTCCTGTGTTTCACGGTTGGCACAGGCGTCGGTTTGCGGGGACAGTGACGGGCAGGCGAAGGGGTTCCCTTTGCCGCCGCCTTTGCCTTTGCCCCCGACGCCGTTCGTGAGCGACCGACGAGGGGTCCGTTTGCTAACGGGAAATCGCCGCGCGGGTTCGATAATTCGTCTGGCTGCGCCAACGCGTACCTGGGACGAGGCAGTGCGTCGCAGCGCAGCGTTTCGGCTCACGACGCTTTGTATACGCGAAGCATCCGAGAAGTCGAGAGTTATCGCCGCAAAGGAGGGAATCGTCTTCTCGCAGGCGGGCACGAGTAGCCAAGGCGAGAAATCGCCGTGCTCTCGAGCTACCGCGGGAGGACATCTCGCGGGTAGGGCGGCAAATCGGAGCCGTACCGCGAGGGCTTGTATTGGAAGGGGAAACTGGAGTCCTATAAAGCGAGGCGCCACCAACGGTATATTGGAGGTGGTGCTAAGCTCGAGCGACTCCGAGGATGAGGTGATGCCGGTGCAGGAGCTGCCTCGAGTACCTCCACAACCACACGTCCATCCTAACCTCCCTTTCAAACCGCTCGCGTTACAGAGGTTAGACCCCGCGTACCAGTTCGTCCGCAGGGGTGGGCCCGCGCAGTTCTACCCAGCGGGATATATGGAGGACGAGAGAAAGAAGGAGGCTGAGGCTCGCCAGAATTCGGGTAGGAGGAAGCGCACGATGCGTTTCAACCTATCCGCGTGTAACTTTGAGAGGCCAACCTCCTGTTCGACGCCAACTCTACCTGAGATGGCGGAGGGAGCCGTTGCTGAGGCAACAGGCGCCCTCCAGCCATCGGTTCCGTTGGCTGTCGGCAAAGGGAGAGCCTCGGGAATTGGTGCGAGCACGGTCACCGAGAAGACGGGAGAGGCAGGCACAAGGATGGAAGTGGTGGTGCCGCCGACCCCACGAAGAGTGGAGCCGGTTGTGCCGGAGCGACCAACCCTTAGGCCGGTACGACCTGTCCCGGCTCCTCAGGTGGCGAGCCCGGCCTCGTCCTCTGCGTCGCCGTGTTGGGTCGACGAAACAGGGTTTCGGTTGGTAAGAGGTAGCTTCCTGCAAAACCTGGCTCCGGTCCTCTGGGATGAGGAATTGGACGTGCCTTCGTTCCGTTGCTTCAATTGCAGAACGGGGTCACATCCCAGGTCGGCCTGCAGGAATCCGCCTCTCTCGCGTCCGGTTTGTAGGAACTGTGGGCGACTCGATGCCCGCGTGCAAGACTGTCCGCGTTGCCGCGATGCCTTTATGGCAGACCAGGCGCGCGCACGGTTGGTAGAGGGGGCAAGGGTTCGGGCTCGCCCGGGCGAACCAGTAGAGCTCCTGGCGACGCAGCCAAAGACTGTGGAGCCGGAGCTCGAAGCTTCTAGGTCAATGCCCGAGGTAGCCAGCCCTGAATCCTCCGTCGGGGAGCCCAAGGCGAAAAAGCCCAGGCACCGATGCGGCAAGCGCTTTCGCGCTAAGCTCGCGCGTAGGTCACAGGCGCTTGCTGCAGAGGGAGCCGGGACTGAAGCCGGTTCGGTCGGAGATACGGGGATGGAAGTCGCGTCGCGGACGGAGCAGGCGTCGGTCCCCGCGGGCGAGCCGAGCGATCGGAGCGCCGGGGTGATTGAGTCCGAGGCGACTGAGGATGCCGGCCAAAGACTCTCCGGGGCAAGTGCCTCGTTTCCTTCGGCAGAGGAACTTCGAACGCTCAGGCTCCGGTATTTGGAGTCGTTGGAGCGGCAGTAAATGGTAAGATTCTTGGTTTAATTGAGTACTGAGATAGTCGCGATCTTGGCGCAGTGGATTAGTCGGCTTGCTATGACGAAAGGTCAGGTATATCACTCGGAGTAAACTATTCGGTTTGTTAGATTTTGCTTTTAGTTGATCTGGTTGTTACCAACTTAGAATTAATTATAATTTAAGCTAAATCTAAGGTATTCTTATATGAATTAGCGTCTATCGTTGGTTGCCACTGCCGGTCGACAGGGAGAGAGAGAGGGAGACACGGAGTCAGGCCGTTCGCGGGTGCGAACTTTGGCCTTGGAAGGGGGTGTGACGAGAGCAGGCCGTTTGCCCGTCTCTCGTCCGCGTTTCTCCCTCCCCCACTCGGCTAAGCGTGGTGGCCAACGTTGGGCGCATTTAAGTATGCGCCTAACACTTGGTCTTTTGTTTCAGCGCTAAGGACGAGCCAGCGCAGCTGAGCGCAAGAAAAGTTGAAGAGCGCGGAGAGAGAGAGTGAGAGAAAGAGAGAGAGAGAAAGAGAGCATTAGGCCTATGCAGGGATTGGCAGGCGCGCAACGCGTGACCGATAAGCGACGCGTCGCGTGCCGCCTAACTAATAGGTCAAGGTAGGGAGAGGAGCGAGCGCCGCAGAGCGACTGCAAGATGCGCGTAAGAATTAGTGCGTGAAAGAGTCGCAGCCGAGCCTTACGAGAGTGAGGGAGTCTACGCTTAGTCTTGCGAGAGTGCGGAAGTCCGAGCGCAGCAGAGAGAGCAGTTTGGGATAGCCGGAAGGAAGGACGATTAACCCTACCGGCAACGGCTTTGCCAGCAACAACAGCCAGCCCGCCTGCCAAAAGAGAGTCAACGCCACCGACGGAGACCTGGTCAGCGACAGCGGGTAGCGACGATCTGACCAGCGACGCCCGGTACGTCCTGCGGCAGCACATCGCCCAGGATTCTCGACGTTGCAAGGAACAAAGAAAAAAAGGTCAAGTCTTCCTTTTCTTCTTTCTCTCTATACTCTCTCTCTCTGTTGATGCGACGACCGGTACGCGGTGAAAGAGATAGCCTGGCACTCACGTGCCGGCTATCTGAAGGTACGCGTTAAGATTAATTTGTAGTGACGTAAGTTGCGACCGGTGAATTGTCCAGGCGCCCACGTGCCGGGCAATCTACCCGGTATTAATCCGCGTAGTTTTAAGGAAGTTTGTAATAGGTTAAGTATGCGATTTGTTATTAGTGAGATGCGAAATGTTCATTTGCGATTATCTTAAGTAGTTCATTGTTCGATTTTTAGTTTGTTAGTCGGTAATTGAGATTATGTTATGCGCGCGCGTTTGTTTAGTGTGAATGATTATTAATAATAATAGGTTATAAGTGAGATTTGATTCGTGTCTGTATATAATTTATTATCAACCTCCCCTCATTCTCCCCTCTCAATTGTCATGAGCGAAAGCGCCTCACTTACCCCGCAAAAGAATTGGTAACAAGGATCAAGTTTTGTTACAATCATAATGTTTCATAATGGCTCTTGAAATTCGATCTGGTAAAATAAGTTGGAATTCAGCATCGAGCTCGAGAATGATTCGATTGTTATCTTCTTCCTTAAAGTTTGTTACTAAATAGCAATGAATTTCTTCAAGTTCATTATGATTTTTCTCCGGTAGTGGATCAAAGGGCTTCATAGCTATTTTATTTAACATTTCTAAGTCCATCTTGCTATCGAAGACTTGAGAATAGTGGAGAAGGAAGTGGATACTACTGGTGATGATTCTTCTAACAGAATGACGTTTTCCGAGCTCTTCTTTCTCTCTCTTAAGACCTTTTCCCTACTACTACATTTTTTTTCTAGCCGGTACGACCGCCTTCCTCCACTTGCTACTTCTTCCACCTTCACTTGCTGCTTCTTCCACCTCCACTTAGATTTTTAGTTTGGTAAATGTATATACTATACAATGATTTTTTAGTATAGGTTCAAGAATATGATTCATAATTATTATACGTTTTTTAAATAGTACTCGAGATGTTATACTATTTAGTTGCATAATACGACGTTGAAAGCGTTCTCGATCTGATGCAAGCTGCTCCCACACTCCTTTCCTTGAGTCTTTGTCTTCAATAGGAAGATGATGAATTTGAATATTATCCGAGAACCATACATACTTCGAAGCATGAATGCTCTTCTTGTTTCTTCTAACAGGCGCCATGATAAATCACAAGAGGATAGTCTGGCTATAGCTATTTCTTCTCACTGAATGATGGTAAAGCAAACTATGCATCCTTCTTATAAATATATTAGAACTCGAATGACTGCCCTCTATCGGAATTTAAGGTTAATTATAGGAATAGAGAGAGCCTCAACTTTCGCTCTCACCTGTGAGGTACTTCCTTTCGAATCGTCGCTCATGAGTCACCTTTACATTGAAATAAAATTCATTGGAAAGGGCTACATTATGAACTGTTTTTTTTTACCTCTCCACAAAAGGAAATAAGAGGATAGTTAAATAAAGGAAAAAAAGACTATTTAATTAGATATATTTTTTTTTATTATTCATAGTGCAGCTATTTACATTAGTATTATAATACATTTAATTATTATTCGTTGAAGATACAATTATGTTTAAATTCGAAGTTTGAACCGACAATATGGTAAATAAATAACTCCTCCTTCTCACTAGTCTGATGTAGGTTTTTCAACATTTCTTCATCTTTTTCGAGTACTATATTAATCCTTTTGGGCAGGAACACATCAAATTCATCATCTATTGTCATAACACCGCTAAATCCATATTTCGTTGTGAATGATTTAACTTTAGTAACTTGATATAATGTATTCGATGTAAGTTGGTACATCGCTTTCCGAGGAAGGAAAGTCGTCTTGGAAATTTTATTTATTGCTGAGAAATCCATTCTGTAAAATAAAAAATCAGAGAATTAATTATTTATTTATTTATTACTAAGGTATTAATAAACTAAAATTATTTAAATATCTTACTTGTTTCAATAGTTAGTGGAAGATGTATTAGAGGTTGAGGTAAGACTGTTGCTTGAGTGAGAGCTGAGCAACTGTTTCGAACAAGAGTGAGCTCTTAGTTTTATAAGTGTCATCCTCACTCTTAAAGCTCAAGCCGCCGTCGCCGCTTCCCTCTCTTTCAGTCTCCCTCTCTCATGATTCTTCATCTAAAACCATTCTCCCACTCTGTAGACTCGGGTATACATTGTTTCTCCCTCTCCATTACTAGTCATCAGCGCCATCTAGTAATAGTCGAAGGAGTAGAATTCTTTCGCTAGTGCTGCCCCCTAGAATTATTTTCTTCAATTCTGGATCTTTTCATATTACTATTTTGGTCTATCACTTCGTCTTCTTCTCTATACCTCTTTCTTCGTAGCTGTTCAACTCTTTCTTTCGTTTCAGCAATTTCGAGAGTTTTATAATGCCCCCATGGAAGTGTGTCCGGATTATTATCAAAAATACAACGTTTATCATCATGAGGGCTTAATGCCGTCTTTTCCTCTGTCTCTATTATTACTTGATGTAATTTAGATCGAATATTACATTGAGTACGTTTAATAATTTCAATTTCGTTTAAACACTTTCGATAATCTGAGTGAGTTATTGTATTTTTTACTGTATGTTTTTTCACTCCTTTTGCCTTTTTCAAGGGATCCTTATTTATTATTTCGATACTGTATAGTTTACTTCGTAACCCAATGTACTCCCTCATAATAGCAGCATTGCACTCATCCTTCATAACACCAAGAACTTTTTTGTTAGCTAGAGGCATTCCAAATTGATTATCAGCAGGATAGTCCGATGTGTCAAATTTATCAATGTCTACTTTCATGATCTCATACATATCGACATCTTGAATTTCATAAATGAGGCTGTCAGTATCAGTATAAAGTAATTTACATTTTTCACCAATTCGTTGCTTCATGTAACCATAATGAAAGTCATAGACTAATGTTTTTGAAAGATCTAATACACATAGACCGATGTATATAGGTTTTTTAATACTGATAGTTGTCCAGGATAATTGAATAGCAGCTAAATTTTCATGAATGATGGAACTACTATGGAAATTTGGTTGGGCAATTCGAGCTTCAGCGCCATATCTACCACTCCATTGATTGATCAGTTTGACATCTTTTCGTTTTCTTTCGTCTTCCATCGTTTTTCCATATACTGCATTAATCATAAGCTTGTAAAATAATTTTTCAAACTCATTTTTAGCTTGCTTTCTTTTTTCAGTATTTAAATCAACATATAGTTTCAGTCATTGTTTTTGTTTGAATTCTAGCGTTCTATATATCTTTTTGAGTTTTAGTCCATATTTGAGAGCTTGTTTTAACGCTCTGTAATGAATAACGTATCGTTCTTTATCATAAAGCGTTGTCAAAAGTTCTTTCTGTTTTAATCCGGATGGTTTAGTATGTTCAGGACAAAGAGGAAGGTCTTTATGATCATCATACAGCTCTTGTAGATACTCTAGATCTACTTCTAAAATATTGCCTACGTCGCTATCATCAGAGATATTGAAAAAATTTGGCATATCCACATTTGAAACCCATTTAAAGCCCTCAAATGGTAGTGATTGAGTCATAGCCCAACCATAAAGGTTGTTTACGTCATAATACATTAAAAATTTGTTTGGCTCATCCTGATTGAATTGTTCACCCATATATTTATTGTTTGCTTTTGAAAATCTATTGCAGCATTGACTAATACCTCCACGAATACCTTTTTGAATGAATACAACCATATCTATATCTGTTAATAGATCAAGCTTCATATTTGTATGTTTTAACATCGCGTCCCATGTTAATCCAGGGGTAGTGTCGGAATGAGCAGGATAGAGATCATATGCATTCTTACAGGTTGATCGAAAATTTTCAAAAATATCAGCTAGTAAAAGTACATCAGTTTTCAGATAGAGATCAGAATACATTCCTAAATCTATTTTCTTCCAAATACTACCGAAAATATTCCATACGTTTTGAGCATGCTTATATTCTTCAGTAGGAATATCACTATCTGTCAATTAACTATGAAATTTTTCAATAGATGGTAACTCTGTCTTAGTTAGTCTATTTAAATTTTGGATGTATCCATATGGGAAAACTCCTTTACTTTTGAGTAAATTAATCTGTTCTAAAGTGTAATTATCTTTCTGAAATTCTCTCTGTACAATAACTAGCTGAGGTAAATAATATGCTAATATATCTAGAGATGTAGGCATAAATCGAAAGGAATCAATGAAACGAAAGCTAATTCAACTGTTTGCAACTTCTTTTGTGAAGGATATGTATCGCTCATTGTTTTCATCGAGAACAGAGATCTTTCCTTCAAATTCTGAGTTAATAGCAATTTCTGTTATAATAAAATGTGAGTCATAGCCTGTAAAGTTATGAAATATGACTGGTATGAAAGCAGCATTTTTATAATTCAAATTGCAATGATTGTGAGTTGCACCTCTAGATTTTCCTGTTAAATGACAATGATCACGAACTGGTTTTTGGTTATCTTGAAAATAATGGTTGCAAATATGACATCTTCTTGCCGTTTTGAATGCTTGTTCATTAATAAATGATAAATCCATTTTTATTGCATTATTATATATCTTTTCTAACTCAATCACTAGGGACTTCAATTGCTTTATAAACCATAATGCTGGTGATTCGTCTTTATTTAATTTTTTTCTATATGACTTATATATCGACTTACTATCATCATAACGGCATTTTACATATAATTCAATGCTATAGGCTTCATGTAGTTGGAATCTATGTCTCTTAACATCGAGATTTCTATTCGGATCTTCTATAGGTTTTAACAGACATTCAAAATCAGCGTATATAATAAATGGAACTTCCTCTTTATGCTTAAAATTTTTAAATTCTAAAGTAGCATCATCAGGTAAATTAATCCGACACTTATTTAATTTTAATTCGCAATACGATTCAGTGTATCTTCGTCAAGTAGTTTAGATATGGATATTCCCGGAGCTAGATTGGATTTTCCAGCGAAGCCAAGTGCGATTTGATTAAGGACCGT
Source organism: Phymastichus coffea (assembly GCF_024137745.1). Lineage (NCBI taxonomy): Eukaryota > Metazoa > Arthropoda > Insecta > Hymenoptera > Eulophidae > Phymastichus > Phymastichus coffea. Next base: position 202,479 of record NW_026706814.1, read on the forward strand.
GTTCCGTTCTGTAGGGAACATTATAAACGTACGAAGGTGTTCGATTTCGTTATATCGTATGTGTAAATTCCTCTTGTTGCCGTGTTTATGGGTCTATTATATTCCCAACTTTGCTTGGCCTGAGGTTTGATTACATGCGGGGCTTCTTGACTAGTGACATCCGGAATACCTTTTACCCATGTGTCACCGAACTTACCATATACATTACCGATATTTTAGTATCGCAAGCAGTTTTGGTTCCGTATTGTTTTATTACGCGTACAAGGTGTGATAAACATCGGAGTCTCGCCGCGCGTGACCGGTAATTCTTGGTAGCACGTTTCGGCCTTTCTAGCTTTGACTTCTGCAGATACGCATTTGATAATTTGTACTACTTCACCCGCCATCATGGCCATGTATCCGGGTTCTCTCATTAAATAATATCCTAAAAGGTCCGGTGATAAAGTGGCAATATTTAATGCATTCGTAATAACCTTTCTTTCTAATTCGCATTGCTGTAATAGTACGTCATGGTATAATTTTTGCAGATGATTTTTAATATGTTTTTCAACAAATAATATTTTTGAATTTACATAAGTGAAAAGATCTAGATCGTGCATATTTTTAACTCTGTAACTATTTTGAAGTATTGTTGGAAAAAGATGCTGAGAATTACTGATTTCATCTGAAACATAATTTTTCAATTACTACTTGTTTCGATGTACGATTTTTTTAAACGATTGGCGTGGACTGTTTGAGTTTCTTTATCGTTTATTTTTATTTTAATATTTTCTTTTTCTCCCACTTCCAGGACAAAGTAGAGACCGGCAAAGTGACTGCCTGTGAGTTTATGAGGCTTTGGTCCGCTTTTTAGAAAAACCTATTGACCGACTTTGAATTTGCTAGGATTTGTTTTTTTATTATATTGCATTTTGGTTTTTTCTTTAGATGTTATTAATTTTTCTCTAGCTATTTCATGTATATTATGTAATTGTTTGACCAAGTTTTCCACGTAGCCTTCGTAGGTAGGTAGTAAATCTTGCTCTAGTAGGGGCTCTGCGCTTGGTAGGCGTGGCTTGCGAGCGAACAGCAGTTCCCATGGCGAGAATTAGTGGCTGCTGTGCCAGCTTATATTATAATTAAATATAGCATGTTCAACATACTCGTCCCAATTTTTGGTTTTTGGAAGTGAACATTTTTAGATATTCAATTAATGATAAATGAATTCGTTCAACATTGTTTGCCTGCGGGTGATAAGTCGTTGTAGTAATATGCTCAATTTTGAAGCGAGCTGCAATACGTTTTAATAGTTTCGAAGTGAAGTTAGTGCCTCTGTCACTTACTAAGGTTATCAGCTACAGTATTAGCTGTTTGGTCTGGCATGGGTGCCGCTATGGCGTATTTAGTAAACGTGCACATGCAGGTAAGTAAGCGTTTGCCGTTTCGGTAGGTTTGAGTGGGCTTACTACGTCTTTGCTGACTTTAAAAAAGGGGACCGGCGGGGTATCGGTTATGATCATTTTTTGTTTGACATTATGTCTATTTAATTTTCTCAATTGGCATGGTAAGCATTTTTGAATGAACTCTTGCACATCTTCCTTCAAATGTACCCAGTAGTATTTATTCTTGATACGTTTGTTAGTTCTATTGCAACTGTTATGACTACCTATCGCTGAACAGTGGGCCTCTTCGATTATTTGTTGACGATGCTCGATGGGGGCGAAAACTATAAATCCCTGACATACTATAATCTTGACTTCAGAAGAGCATAGTGTATTTTTTATCATTCGTAAAATTTCAAAGAAATCGACGAGTTCAATTTTTTTACTTTGGACTATACTGACGGTTTTAATTTTATTTTCAGTTAAATTTATTACTAATTACTTGAGTGCCTGGTATATATAATTTCTAATGTTTTCGGTAGTCTCTCGATTTTCATGATGGATTGGGATAATAAAATGCTTCTTGTTTCCTATTTTGATTATAGTGGGAACGGCTAATTGTAATTTGTTCATTTGTGGTAGTTTATCATGTTTAAATAAGCTGAGTACACCTTCATCCAGGGGGTACCAAAGGTGTCAGTGAAGTACAAGTAATTGTCTCGCTTCATAAATAGTGCGTCCCGACAATATATAATGTTTTCATTGGGTAAAGTCACGGGTTCGGTAGGGGAGTTGATTGAGTCATCAAGCATCACATCTTTTGAAGAAGTCATATCCTGTTTTGGTTGTGAGTCCTGTTTATTTTTAGAGTCTTCATTATGCGTATTATATTGTGTGCCAATTTTATTGCCTTCGGAGCAGTACGTGTTGTCAGTAACTGTAGGATAATTAATATTCGTGTCTGTTTCCGTTACTGGCGTGTCTACTTCCTGAGGAGGCGGATTCTTTTTCTGACGCGGCAGGAGGGACTTGACGGCTTCCAAGGATTTTGTACTTGGTTGTCGGCCCTTCGCGCGTCGCGTGGTCATGGCGTGCGTATTTCCTGGCCTTTTTGTGTCATCATCTAGTTGAGCTTTCAAGACCAGTGCTTGAACCAGATCTTGCCTAGTTGCTTGTAAATGCTTATTGGGCCGTTTGACTTCCTGTATAGGATTTCGAGAGAGTTCATCTACATTGACATTCGACGCGCCTTTTTTATATCTGACTTCGAATTTAAAATTTTGAAACAATAGTCGCTGATGAGTTGCTTGTGAATTTGGGTCGCTTATCGAATATAATAGTACCAAAGGTCTATGGTCAGTAATGATGATGAATTTTCGGCCGTACAGATAAGGTTTGAATTGTGAAATACTACATACTTTTGCTAATAGTTCGAGTCGGATAGCGGGGTAATTACTTTCAGCAAGTGTGAGGGTACGTGAGATGTATGCTACAGCGTGTTCTCGCTCTTGGTCGTCAAATTGAGAAAGCGACCCTGCGATTCCGATTTTGGATGTGTCAGTGGTAAAAAAAAATGTTCTGTCGAAATCCGCGTGCCTGAGCACCGGACGTTAACATAACTTATCGCTTAGTGTCTCGAAAGCTTTTTGCTGCTCTTCCGCCCAAACGAACGGCTGGATAAGGGGTTAGGTCTAGTCATGATTTTCAAAAAATCGATTTTCTTTTTATTACATTTTCTACAAGTATAACATTTTGAAAGTATTCCCTGAAATTATTAGACCAATCGGTCCATTATTCACCGAGATATACAACTTAGAACACACCTACCTCGAGTGCTTAAAAACAGGTAGGTAGCGGCAGCTGTGCGTTCGACCGTTGTTCGAGTTATAGGGGTTTTTTTCTTACCTGCCTGGCATAGCTTAAATACATTGTACTACATTGAAATACATCTGTATTGTATAATTTTGAAAGATTTTAATGTACATTTTTGGCTAGCAGCTGCTTACGCAGCAGTTGAACTTGAAACTTTGAGCTGAACGCACGTTGCATTGCTCGGTCCGGGCGCATCTGTATTTTTAAATAACTTCGATGTTTTGAGTGTAAAATGGATAAAAAAGTGTCCAGAGAGTCAAGAAAAAGTGACCACGTTTATAAGGCAAGAAGTAGAAAAAGAAAGCAGTCGTTTAATCTTAAAGCTGCAGAGGAGGCGGATTCTTGGAACAATGGAATGAGTGCGATAGCAGAAAAACTCAAGGATTAACATGAATACCATGTGCCTAAAGACGGTTCGATTGAATTTAGAATTTTCAATTTTTTGACTGTTTTTTTCAGTGATTTCGAGTCTTGTTAAGTGTGCGAAATGCAGCGGAGCAGTGGCTTTTGGCATCGTCAGCGAACGTGGCCTTGGATTTAAAATTTCTGTGACGTGTAAGAGATGCGCGCCTCAATATATACCATCATGTGAATATATTGGTCACAGTTATAGTATAAATCGTAGATTCATATTAGCAATGCGAGTATTAGGTATTGGTTATCAAGGAGCAACAAAATTTTGTGCATTGATGGATTTGCCACCGTTTCTAGCTAAAAATACGTGATGATATTAAATCAACTTTCTCAAGTGAGTAAACACTTCGCAGAATTGTTTATGAAAAAGGCGGTTAGAGAAGAAATTGCGTCAAATGCTGAACACGGTGCAAAAGCAGATAGTGACATAACAATTTCTGGAGACAGAACATGGCATAAGTGTGAGCATGGCATAAGAGGCCAGAGTTGCTCTGCGACGGAAGAAAATCGCTGCTGGGGCAGCTGATAAGCAAAAGGAAGGTACATTGTATGGTCCTGGAATAGATGATACTGTATAGGTATGTAAAAAAAATTTTTATCTGCATGTAAACTATACTCAAAACTTTAAACGCGTTTTTCTCGAAACCACGTTCTCCAAGTCGGTGATCACTGAAACTCGAAAACGGTTATATCGATCCTCTTGAAATATTAACGACTTATTTTACGTATAATTGTCCTCCGGATAGACGAAGGATTTTTTCGTACGATGAAAGTTTTTTTTTTACAGCCGAAAAAGTGACGAACATTTGGGTAAAAAAAAAAATTTGACTTTGAACGTTCGCCATGTTGCGTAAAATCAAAATATGACTAAACCCTTCGTCCATCCGGAGCATTAACTGATTTACTAAAGATCCTCGTTCGTTTTTTTTTTATTTCAGATGATCCAGACTGCTGCAATCGTGATCACCGCAAAACGTCTTTTTTTTTGGAGTCTCGGCAAATTGACTATATCTCCTAATATTATGGACATTTTGACATAAAAAATTTTCTGTAACTTCTTGAAATGTGTATTTTTAATGTACAAAAAGATTTATTCATGAATAATAAAACCCGTCTTTACAAAAAATGTGCAAAAAAGCGTTTTTTTTAGCCTTACAACTGGACCTAACCCCTTAATAGAATAGTAAGTGGTTTATCGATTTTAACAAAATTTTCTAAGAATCGTCTATAGTATCCTGCCAGACCGAGCCATTGTTTAACATTCTTTGGCGTGCGTGGGACCGGGAATTCTTTTACTGCGCGCAGTTTGTCGTTGCACGGGCGTAGTCCGTCTTTCGAGATTATATGTCCGAGATATTCGTTTTCCGGGCATAGAATTTTGCATTTCTTCGAATGAAGGACTAGATTAGTTTCACGAAGGCGTTTCATTAACTCGATGATGCTCTCGTAGTGTTCGTCGAATGTTTTAGAATATACGCAAATATCATCGAAAAATGCTACTATATTTTTTAAGTCTGATACTAGTACATTTATTAGTGACAGAAAAACTGGTGCGCTAGTTTTTACTCTAAAGGGGGAGCGACAAAACTGATATAAGCCTGACTCGCATTGGAATGCCGTTTTATGCCTGTATTCCTTTTTAATGCTTATCTGATGATATGATGAATACATATCGAATGATGAGAATAGTTGCGCACCGGCCATTCGTTCAAATAAGTCGACAGGTAGAGGGACTGGGAAATTATAATCCGGAATAATTTTACTTAGCGCGCGATAGTCAAATACGATGCGCGGCGGTTGCGGTTCGCCATCTTCCGTATTCTTCTTGGGCACGCAAAAGACTGGTGCACAATATGCGCTAGTTGATTTTTCGATAATACCTCTTTCTAGCAATTCCTGCATTTATTCATTTATAAATTTACTGATCTGCGGGGGGTGCCTAAACTGTCGTAGTCTGATTGGTACTTCGGAGGTAGTATAGATCTCGTGCTCGATAATACTCGTGGCCCCGAGCTTGTCGCCCTAAACAAAAAATCTGTCGCTGTAATTTTCGACGATTTCTTCAATTTTTGTTCGTTGATCTTGTTTGATATGGTCCAATTTAATCAACTGAAGTAACTGTTTGACTCTTTCGTGGCGATTATTAGTTTCTGGGTTAACAAGCAGTGCTGCGCAATGCGCTCTTGGTACTTTTCCTCTAATAACACAGGTCTGCAAGATTTTGTTATAGAAAAGCCATAGGTCATTTTCGAAGTAATTTTTGGCGTAGAAAACGAATCCGGAGTCCAAATTGCCCCATCACGTCAGGATTTTGAGATATCCTAACCTAAAAATGCGAAAATAGTGGTTTTTTGCTATTTTTGAGGCTATGTAGCACCGCGGCATTCTCATTAATCAGAAAAAAACCAACGACACCTTAAAGTATAAGTCTGACACTTTCAAATACCGTTGAGTTTGCTCAAATAGCTCATTTCTGCATCAAAATATTCCATCTTGAATTTTTCAAGTTTCATGAATTTAGTTGTTTATTTCGTTGGTAAACTCACATAGTTCTGGAGAAAAAGTGTTTGACTAATCGCCTTTCTTTTAAAAAATAAACAACTTAACCTCAGATAGGCTAACATGACTTAACCCTCAAGTATTTTATCCAAATACATCTTATGAACCCTCATAAACCACCCTAGCACATCAAACAGACTAGCCCACCTAACCCTAGGTACACCAACTACTTTTCTTTAAGCAAACCGAATTCTCCATCACTGATGGACTACCCTATTTTAAGCTTTATAGACTTCATTATCACATACCCTTAAAACCCTTGTAACTGCTATACTTATACTTCTATACTCAAATAGGTGAACCCACCTACCCTAGGTAAAACAAGTTGGTAAATTTTTTTTTTTTTCAAAAAAAAACCTAATTTTGTTTTTAGCAAATCCGATATTTTTGCAGTTTATCTAGTTGTAGATTTATACTTAAGATGTGATTCTAGTTTTAAATCTTGAATCGACTTTTTTTTTTATTCAAAAGTTTTTAAAAACCAAAATGATTCAAAGTTCAACATCCTAAAATACCTTTGAGTATCCTAAATTAGTGAAATTAGTGATATATTGTTATTCAGTTTATGTGTCTGTGTATTTCTGTATACTTTTGTATTTTCGTTACTAAATCTTCGTTTCCAAATTCTTTCGTAACCGTATTTTCATGGGATTATTAAACAAAATTCGTATTCAAGTTCATACAATTTATGATTAATGTAAATGACGAGTGTTAAGTACTTTATTTTAACCTTTATAAAAACTACAACGTGAACTGCTATAACTAACTTTTTTGATAATACCTATCAAGCTTAAATTCTTAAATGAGTAAAAAAAATTTATGCTGTAATCAATATTGTTATTTTTTTATTTTTATTGATAGAGTCAGCTTAACCTGGTGCTAACAACTTGTGAAGCTATATACTTCTATCGTAATTTAATAAATTTTGGTAATAATTTGGTTACTTGTCCACAAATCAGCCGTTATAACGGCTACTTTATTTACACAATGGGATCTCGTAAGTGTTCTAATGACCCTGATCAATTTTGCTATATTTGTGGCCGTTTTACGTTTGAGAACAAAAAAGTAGGTATCAATGAATCTATTAAAACTCAATATGAAACTTACTTTAATATGCCAATTTCTCATCAAGATAAGCCGTGGGCTCCACATGTTGCATGTAAGTCATACGTTGCATCTTTAAATCGTTGGAATAATGCTACGAGTACGACGACACCAATGCCTTTCAAAACACCTATGATTTGGCGAGAACAATCTAATCATGATGAATGTTATTTCTGCTTGACTAAAACTATTGGATTTAACAGTAAAAATGCACATAAAATAGAATACCCCAATGTCTTGAGTGTAACAAAAACCATTTCTTATGATTCTCATGATAAACCTCCGATTCCTCCTCTCTTACAGCAAAAAGTTAAAGATGATGAAATCCTCGATAAAAGTGATTTATATGATGCAGATTTTTGTGACTCTGATCCTATTCTCTTTGATCAAGCTGCACTAAATGATTTAGTTAGAGATTTGGATTTACCTAAAGATAAGTCCGAGCTACTTGGTTCACGACTGAAGGAAAGAAATCTTTTAACTTCTGGAACAACTTTTGCGTGGTATAGACATCGAGAAAAATCTTTAATAGAATTTTTTTCTCAAGGCGATAACTACGTCTATTGCAGTAATATTAAAGGCTTAATGCAAAACTTTAAACTAACTTATAATCCTGAAGATTGGAGATTATTTATTGACTCATCTAAGAGGAGTTTAAAAGCAGTTTTGTTGCATAACACAAATAAATATGCTTCTATACCTATTGCTCATTCCGTATATTTGAAAGAATCTTATGATAATGTAAAAACTATCCTGAATGCAATTGATTACAAACAGCATAAATGGAAGATCTGTGGGGATTTGAAAATCATATCGATGATACTTGGACTTCAATCAGGATATACAAAATATCCGTGCTTTATTTGTTTATGGGATAGCAGAGATAAGGATCAGCATTATATCCAAAACAGTTGGCCTAGACGTAACTCTCTTAAAGCTGGAGATCCAAACGTTCTTGAAAACCCTTTAGTTGATAGCAAACAAATTTTACTACCCCCCCCTTCATATTAAACTAGGACTCATGAAGCAATTCGTGAAGGCTCTTGATAAAGATGGTGCTTGTTTTAAGTATCTTGTACACACATTTCCCGGTTTAAGTGATGCAAAAATAAAAGAAGGTATTTTTGTTGGGCCCCAAATACGTCAACTGATGAAAACAATTGAATTTGAAAATGTGATGACCTCCGTTGAAAAGAATGCTTGGACCAGTTTCAAAAAAGTTGTTAAAGGATTTTTAGGAAATAACAAAGAAAATGATTATGAAAATTTAGTAAAAGACATGCTAGTTAACTATAATAAACTAGGTTGCAACATGAGTATTAAATTACACTTTTTGCATTCTCATTTGAACTGGTTCCCAAAGAATTTAGGTGATGAAAGTGAAGAACAAGGAGAACGTTTTTATCAAGATATAAAAGAAATGGAACGTCGCTATCAGGGAAAATGGTCTCCATCTATGTTGGCAGACTATTACTGGTGTCTTCAACGTGATGAGCCAAATGCCAAACACAAAAGACGATCCAATACAAGAACACTAGAAGAAAAGAAAAAACGGTTTCACAAAGATGACGACAGCGATCAGCAAAAGGCCACACAAAAATCAAAGATTCCGATTCGTAAGCAACAAAAAAGCAAACAAAAATCTAAGATACCAGTTGTCACGTAAATCCAGCACCCCGTAAATCCAGACTCACGTAAATCCAGCACCCCGATTCGTGAGAGGCGAGGGGACTTACGTAAATCCAGCACCCCGATTCGTGAGAGGCGAGGGGACTCACGTAAATCCAGCACCCCGATTCGTGAGAGGCGAGGGGACTCACGTAAATCCAGCACCCCGATTCGTGAGAGGCGAGGGGACTCACGTTAATCCTGCATCCCTTTATGAAGACGTTAAACAGTGTTAGTCTACATATGATTGATATTTTAGTTTGCTTAAATGGAAAATGTTGATTGAACTCGCTCTACCCAGGGTTAGGTGGGTTAGTCTGCTTGGGGGTTGGTAGGGGTGGTTTATAGGGGTAGTGAGGGTGTGTGAAGGTATGTGGAGATACGATCCATCAGAATTGAGTCTGCTCATTTTATTTGTGATTGTAGTATCAACTTTTTCAAGGAAACCAGTCGATAAAACTCGCTCTACCCAGGGTTAGGTGGGTTAGCTTGCTTGGGGGTTTGTAGGGGTGGTTTATGAGGGTTCATAAGATGTATTTGGATAAAATACTTGAGGGTTAAGTCATGTTAGCCTATCTGAGGTTAAGTTGTTTATTTTTTAAAAGAAAGGCGATTAGTCAAACACTTTTTCTCCAGAACTATGTGAGTTTACCAACGAAATAAACAACTAAATTCATGAAACTTGAAAAATTCAAGATGGAATATTTTGATGCAGAAATGAGCTATTTGAGCAAACTCAACGGTATTTGAAAGTGTCAGACTTATACTTTAAGGTGTCGTTGGTTTTTTTCTGATTAATGAGAATGCCGCGGTGCTACATAGCCTCAAAAATAGCAAAAAACCACTATTTTCGCATTTTTAGGTTAGGATATCTCAAAATCCTGACGTGATGGAGCAATTTGGACTCCGGATTCGTTTTCTACGCCAAAAATTACTTCGAAAATGACCTATGGCTTTTCTATAACAATCAAAATTCTGATTTTGCAGACCAGTGTAATCGAGCGGGCTGTTGATAATGCATTTAATGCATTACTAACTATATTTGGCTTTTGTAAGGTACTTTGTGATTTAATAATTGGATCGAGGTACCTATTTAGTATTTCAAGCAAGTATATGCGATCGCTATTAATTTCAGATTCTTTATTATTTAAATAACTAATAATACTGTTAGTTAATTCTTGTATTGACGGATAATCTGATTCTGATTTTTCTGATTTTTTAATCATTTCTGATGCTTCGTTTAAAGCGTAGAGTAAATCGAATTCGTTTTCCAGAGTTTGCATGCGCATGCCAGAAGTTACAGATATAGAGTTAATTTTTTCTGAGTTCTCGGAAAGGTAGTTTGTTACGTCTCGTGCATCAACTACGAATAGCTAATGAATGAGACGTTCCAATATGTTGACTAGTGGTCGGATATGTCTCACTTATAAATATATGTGGAAATGTATGTCTGATGATTGTACTACCTTTAATTGTTGATAAAATGTAGCAGGCTCTAACTGCTTGTTGGATTGTATGAGTGTAGCAGGCTCTAACTGCTTGTTGAATTGAATAAATATAGCAGGCTCTAACTGCTTGTTGAATTGAATAGGATAGGTTTGAATAATACTTGCACGATATTACTTGTAACAGTCTCGAGTTTATTAAGAAAAATGATCACCAATTGTCGGACCGGTGTGTACGGAGTAAAGATAATTTCTTTCTGACTGACTTGTAATGATGTTCATTGCTTTTTATATGTTAATTTTCAGGTCAGTATCGAATTGTGACATTTTGTTTTTTGCTGAATATACATTCTTGTGCTATTTGTTTCGCGTTTTGTCAGCTTTCTGCTGACGTGTGAATATTTTAGCAGTTTTGAATTTCCTGAATATGCATTTGTTTCAAAAGAGGATGTGTCGTAAGGTGTAACAACTTTATTTCGGAGTATCATTTACCTCGCGTTTCGTCAGCTTTCTGCTGACGTGCGAATAGTTTTAGAAGCTTTGAATTTCACGAGTGTGCAGTTGTTACAAAAAGGATGCGTCGTAAGACGTAACACCCCAGGGCCTAAGACATTGCAATATGATTGCAATTTTTTGCATAAAAATACTTCTGAAATTCAAAGCTACTAGTTTGCGGTTTATACAGAGATTTTGTGGTATGTACATTTTATTTAGTATATAAGGAGTGCAGTTGTTCGACTTTGTACAGTTCAAGTTTTTCAGTTTACGATGTTCGGGAAACGTTATTTCATGGTCTGTGTAAGTATTAAAGATTGATTGTAATTCTTGTTGCCATGCTTTTTTTTTTCTTTTTTTTTTAGTTTGCGGATTGGCAGCATTCACGTGCTGTGAAGAAAGCCAGACGAGAGGGCTTGCCCCTTCCTGCCGGGCCGAAACCCGGAACCCGGAAGTATGTGAGGATAAATGTAAGTATTTTGCAATGTATATTGGTATTTTTATATATATGGATTAATTTGTTTCCTGTTTGCTTTGTTAGTTTCAGAGATGGCAATTGGTGCGGACTCTACGGCATTGCGACCGAGTGACGCGCACGGCCTTCTTCCTGGGGGAGTATGGGCCAGACGAAGATACTTGGGGTCTTCGTGACTTATTTTTTTATGGTTTGTTAGTTTATTGCAATGGTTTCCGTAGGGTATGCGTAGAAGTGTTTAGTGATTTTTATAATGTGATTGTAGGTCCAAGTGTGGACCACCGGTATAATTGCAATTGTATCTGAGTGTGATTATATTTGCAAATATGCTTGTAATTTTGTAAAAATAAATATATATTTTTTCCTGTTTTTAGATAAAAAGAACAAATCTTTGTTTTTTATTTCAATTCTTTTGTCATCTCAGCCTAATATCCTAAAGCGAATATCTCGCTTCCCTCCCCGCTTAAAATGTGGCCATGACGTAAAGCATTTGGGGTACTGAACGACATGACAATTAGATTTTTGTTGAAAATAGGTCATGTTTGTATTTGATTATTGTTGATTCGAGAGGTAAATTTTGTTGAGGAATAGGACAGTGGGTATCAGGGTAGATTTGTATCTTGACGTCTGTGTCGTTCAGGTTTGTGTGTATTGTGTCTAGTTCAATTTCTGCATTTTGTTTATTAATTTTTGTCATACTGTTGTGGTTTTGTCGTCCTAGTATCACTAACAGGTGGGTTATTGAGCTAAAGAAGGCCCATAGTAGGTTCATAGACCAGCCATAAACCATATGCAGCGTATATCCTCTGATGATGGTGTCAATTGTCAATTTTGTTATTTGCAGTATTATTAATATCATGATGATTACTGATGAGATTGATCCGCACATGACTAGCTTGTTGAACATGTGATTCCATGTGCTTTCTGCCAATTTTGCAAGTGTATTTTCTGTAAAAATATTCCCTGTTGTTCCTTCTCCTGATATCTCTTTAGCTATAATATTTAGCAGAGATGCTTTTTCCATGGGGAACATTATTTGTTGTTGTAGTTGATCTAATTCTTGTTGTGAGTATATGCCGCTAGTTGCTAATGACTCTATGGATTCAAATTTCCAATTTATGTTTGTGTTTGGTTTGAGTGTTTATGGTGATATTGTTTCCATTGGTTTCGGTGTTAGTTTTATCCATTTGTTATTTACTTTGTAGTATGTAGGTATGATGGAGTTGCAGTTCATTGGAGTACCTCTTCTTTTGAGGATATGCGTTTTTGGAGTAAGAAACCAGGTTTCATTGCCTGAAATTACTGGTAATTCGCTGTAGCATTCGTTAAGGTGCTGTGCCTTCACTACAGTAGGGGTGCATTTTATGACATGAACTGCTTCTCCTGCGATCCTGGTGATGTATCCAGGTTTCTTCATGATGTTGTATGCGAATTCGTCAGGGGAGAGGGTTGCAAGGGATAGGGAGTTTTGTATTGTTTTCCTCTCTACTTCACACCTATCTGTAATGATTTTTCTATAAAGGTCGTTCAGTTGTCTGCCCAAATGCTTTTCGACATATACAAATTTAGAATTTACATATGTGAATAAATCTATGTTGACCTTGCTTTTGCTAGTAACAGTATCTTTATCGAATTTGTATTTGTTGAAGTTATTGTTTTCTTCCGCGATAAAGAGTTTTGGGTGTTCTGTTCTTATGAATTCTCTGTAGCATTTCAGTATTTTATCTTTAGCTGTTAAAGCAAAGGTCGTGTCGCTAGTGTTTACCATGTATATTATATCGTCATTGTGTGTGTTAAAGTATTTTGTTACTGGACCTTTATATAAAATATCGTAAGTGTTAGTAAAACATTCTTCCTGAGGTAAAATGTCCCAAAATGTATAACCCCCGTCAGAGTCTACGCAAGTTGTGTCTGAAAATTTACATATCGTTCCTGAGCTTAAATGTAATTTGTCATTACTCAGACAAATTTTCGCATATGCTTGTATTAATGTGATTTTAATTGTGCCTTGAACAAGTACCTTACTCCATGATCCGAACCTGTCTGCGTAGGCTACGCCGCGGCAGCTTCCTGCATCGCCAGCGAAGTCTATGCCCTTGGTTGTAGTGGCGTTTATTTTTAAATCGGCAATCGTATGAAAATTGTCATACTTAAAAATTCTTGTTTCGTGGATAGTTTGGCATTGTTCATGGCTCAATTCATACAAGTATTCCTGTTCTCCATTTTGTTCAGGTTCGAGGCGTCCGAATAATCCGCATTGGTATACTGTCCGATGGATTTCAATTTTGCATTGATGTACTGGAATATTTCTAAATTCGGCTGCTTGGATAAGTTCTACATTTACTATTGTTGAATTTATGGTTTTGGTGTTAAAGTCGCATTCGTCAGCGTCCAGTAGGGAGAATGTTGTGATGTTTGTGTTTGTGGTGCCGCAGTGATATCCAATGTATGCATAAGTAATTTGAAAGAATGTAATGAATAACGTTATTTTTGAATACATGATTTGTTTGTCCTAGAACAGAGAAAGGTTTATTATTTTATATACTTTTGTGTAATATTAATTTATTTGCATGAACTGTATTCGGTTTTCCACCCTTATTTATTGTTACATTATATTTGTCTGTGATGTTTAATATTTCAAAAGGACCCAGGTTTTGATTCTTTTCTAATTTTCCTGGTTTAGGTTCTTTAATGAGCCACACTTGATCTCCTATTTTGAAATTGCAAGGGTTTATGTGGCGATCATAATATTTTTTTGATCTTTCTTTTGCTATTATGAGGTTTTCCCGCGCTAAGCATGCAATATCCTGCATGTTTTGTATAAGTGTGGATAGATAATTGTTAAATGTTGGCAATTGTTCTGAAGTTTTTAATGGTTCACTAGATGGTAATCGTGGTGGATAAGCGAAGACCAGTTCATGCGGAGTAAATCTATGTGCGTTGTGAATGCTTGTATTGTAATGAAATTGGGCTAATTCTAATAAATTATCCCATTCAATTTTTTTACTAGAAAAATTTTTTAAATATTCACAAAGGGGGTGATGTGCTCTTTCTAGGGAGCCGTTTGATTGTGGTGAAAATGCGGTGGTTTCTATTTTTGCAAATTTAAATCTACGAGCAATGGCTTTTAAAATTTTACTTGTAAAGTTTGCTCCTCTGTCGGTGAGGACTACTTTTGGTGAACTGAAAATACATATAAATCTTTTAATTAGGGCATCTGCAATTGTTTCTGCCGTTTGATCACTGAGTGGAACAACTATTATGAATTTTGAGAGGAGGTCTTGGATAGAGAGAATGTATTTGTTTTGATTATTAGTAACGTTTAGAGGTCCTACTATGTCCATTGCGATTTTGTCGAATGTTTTCATGGGAGTATCCGTTATTATCATTGGTTGTCTAGTTTTTATTCTTTTTAGTTTGTTTCTTTGACAAATTTCACAATTTTTAATACGGTTCTCTATATCAGTTTTCAGATTTTCCCAATAGTATTTGTTCTTTATTCTGTTCCATGTTCTGTTGATTCCCGAATGTCCTCCTAGTGCGCTTGAGTGATATTGGTCGAATATATTGTCTCGGTCTGTGAGTTTTACGTAGTCGATGTAATTTAGGCAAATGATAATTTTAGTTTTAGAATTTTTGAATGTTGTTGCTAGAATGTTTTCTATTTCGATCCAGTGTATGTTTTTTAATATTAGGTCTTTTGAGATGCTGAATGTTTTTATTCTCTTGCGAATTATTAATGTTCTTAATAATTTGAAGAGACTTTTGAGATTTTCCTTTATCCTTATAGCGGACTGTCTTGTGTCAAGACAGGCTATGAAGATGTTTTTTGTTCTTGACTGTATTATTTCAATTTCTTGGGGCTGTAGATTTTTGTCTGCTTGTATATGTTTGATTTTCATTAGACTTTCTGTTGTGTTATCTAATGATTGATGTTTGTAATCGATAAAATGTATAATGTTGTCTTTTCTTGATTCGATCGGTTTTTTCGTAAATCTTATGTTATGTTGTTTCTGTGTTGTATTTTCGTCATCTATATGTACTTGTGTTTGTGTAATCTTTTTATTTCTATTTCTTTTTTCTTTGTCTTGTTTTCTTATTATTTTGATTTGTTCCTCTTGTTTTTCTTGTTCATTTGTTACTATTTCTTTTGATTCTTGTTTTGCTTTTTGTGCTCTGGTAACTGCGTTTATTTTTATATTTTCTATCGGATTTCGTGAGAGTGCATCGGCATTTGTATTTATTTTGCCAGGTTTGTAGATAATGTCATAATCATAATCTGCCAGTTTTAGTCTCCATTTTTGTACTCTTGAATTGTTGTCTGCTGATTTAAAGGATAACAATGGTTTATGATCACTAACGACGGTAAATTTGTTTCCATATATGTAATTCTTAAATGTTTTTATTGCGAATACTATGCCAAGTGCTTCTTTTTCGTATGTATGGTATTTTTTCTCTGCTGATTTTAAGATTCTTGATGCGAATGCTATTGGTTTGTCGTCACCGATCTCTCCTTGAGAGAGTACACAACCCAGCGCGTAGTTTGAAGCGTCTGTTGTAATGATGAATGGTTTTTCCATATCTGGGTATTGAAGAACTGGAGTTGTGCATAGGGCGTTTTTTAATTTTTCAAAAGCTTCTTGTCTTTCTTCAGTCCAAATAAATGGTTGTTCTTTTTGTAGTAAATCTATGATAGGTTTTGCTATTTGTGAAAAGTGTCCAATAAAGCGTCTATAATAGCTTGTTAGGCCTAAAAATTCTCTGATATTTTTGATAGTTTTCGGGATAGGAAATTTCTTTATTGCTTCTATTTTCTTTGGGTCTGTTTTGATACCTTCTTCACTTATAATGTGGCCTAAGAATTCTACTTCCTTTTGAAAAAATTTGCATTTACTCGTTTCAATTTTTAATCCTGCTATTCTTAATTTTTCTGCTATGAATTTGAATCTTTCATTATGTTCTTCAACTGTATTTGCAACGATAATTATATCATCGATGTACAAGTAGCAGAACCCTTTTTCCAATAGGTCTCCGAGTACTTTTGTTAGTGCTCTTTGGAAGACTCTAGGTGAGTTTATTAGTCCGAAAGATAATACTTTGAATTCAAAACGTCCCATGCCAGGGATACTAAATGCCGTTTTATGTATATCTGACTCTTTCATTTTTAGTTGATGAAATCCGGAAACCATATCAATAGTGGTAAAAACTTTGTTTTTTCCTATGCAGTCGAAAATTTCCAATATATTGGGTATAAGATATGGATCTGGAATAGTTTTTGCATTCAATTTTCGATAATCTATCACCATTCTCCATTTTTTCTTTCCGTCTTTTGTTAATCCCTTTTTTGGCACAATCCATACTGGCGCGTTATATGCACTTGTTGAAGGTCTAATTAAGTTATTTGTAATTAGTTTTTTTGTCTCATCACATGCGATTTGCTTGAGTGTATATGGCAGAGGAAATTGTTTAACATATACTGGTTTATCATCAGTTAAATTAATTTCGTGTTCTTCTATGTTGCATTGGCCAAGTTTATCTCCTTCTACCCAGCATATGTCTTCAAATGACAGTATTAAATTTTTTATGTTTTCTTTTTTTCGTTGAGTCAGGTGTTCTAAATTTATTGTATCTATCAGTTGCTTTCGTCGTATTGTTATTTCATGTTCTTGTGTCTCTTTTTGTGTAATTTCGTTGTGCGTAGTTGTAAATATATGTGTCGGTTTTAAATTAGTTTCTTTAGGTGTGAATTTTTCATTGATGTTTTTGAAGTTATTTTCTATATCATTTATAATGTGAAGGTTCGTCATTTTGTCATATTTTCTATCAATCTCTCCTGCAACGTTATCTCTCAATGTGTCGCAAAAATTTGAATAATCATTAATAGTATAGTTCTCCTTGGTTTCATTGGATTCGTCTTCCAGGGCTTTATTAATGTTTCCAATAAATTGTGTTACGCTTGAGTTATAGTTAGGTTGAGATATTTTTGTTTCTGGATTCCCATATATTTGATCATTCGTACTATTTTTCGTTTCTTCTTGTATGTCGCTTATTATATTTAAGATTTGAATTACATCTTTATGTATTGATACTTCTTTGCTGTGTGTGATCGTATTTGTTTGAATATCATTTTTGTTTACTATGTGTCTTTTATCAAATGCTATAGGTTTCCATGTGTCATGATGTTCATTAATTTCTTTTGAGGTTTGTATTGTAAATGTGTTTGTTTGATTTCTGCTAGTGATTTCTTTTAATGGCACTTTTTGATTATTTATTTCCAAGTATCCTCTGTCTAATCTTAATTTGTGTTTGGATAAGGCATTTATTCCTATTATTCCATCGTAAGGAATAGAGAAGTTTTCTGGTGCTACATGGAAATCAAATGGTTCATCTGCAATATACATTTGTGTTGAACCTATTGTTCTTATTGCGTCTTCTGTGATTCCTGATATAGATATTTGTTCATTTCTATTTAACTGCTTTTGTGGAATGCTACTATTTTTGATAATATTTAGTTGTGCTCCACTGTCTACTAGTAGTTGCAGTTTATTATTCGAATTTGGTTCGACTATTTCTATGTACTTGAGCAGATTTTTTAATTTGATAATGTATATTTTGGTATAATCATTTGTAATTTGTTAATTAATATCAGTACTATTTTTAGCTATATCTGTCTGTAGCATGGTACTCTCTATTTCCTTTATATTTTCTTTGAATTTGCTGTATGTATCTATGTGATGTTTTGTTTGTGTTGGGAGAGTAAGTGTTTTGTCGTGGAACGTTTTTGTCTGCTCTTTCTTTAGGCGTTCCTTCCCAAAGGAGCTCCAGAGTTTTCCGAGTTTGTCCCATGTTTGCGACATTGTTCTGTTGTATGACCGACACCTTTACAGATTCTGCAAAATATTCTTTCTTCTTGTAATCTTTTAATTTTTTCACAGTTATCTATGTTATGTCCAGTTTCGTTGCAACCTTCGCATGTGATTGAAATATTTTGAGTTGGACAATTTTTTAGTGCTTGTAATTTCCTACATTCACTTGCTATGTGACCTATATTTTTGCAATAAGCGCAGAATTTTTTTCTTTGATCATTGTTAAAATTGTTTCTGTATCCGTTGTTGTGGTTTCTATTGTAAGTGTTATAGTTTTGCTGATTTTGCTGAGGGTTTGCAGATTGTTATGTATTCGCGATTTTTCTGCAGTACTTTGCTGTGTGACCTAATTGATCACATAATTGGCATTTGTAACTTGATTTATTTCTTTGTTCTGTGAAATATATTCGCGCTTCTTCACAATCTTGTTCTTCGTGTCCCTGTTCTTGGAATAGGGTGCATATTCTATAAGGTGATCTATTTTTACCTGTTGTGCAAAATTTGATAGAGTGACCTTTTTTATTGCATTTTTTACAAAAGACCTCAGGGCATTCTTGCGTTGAATGACTTCCTTCGTCACAAATATCGCATTTATTTACCTTTTGTGTGATCTTATTTTTACACTTAATGGCTTCATGTCCTGTTTCTCCACATTTCCAGCATTTTATGTAGTCGGCAATGTAGGGGCATTGACCTACCTCATGTCCTAATTCTTGACAGTATTGGCAATGGATATTTCTTCGTTTATTCAGTGGGCAAGCGCTTATTGAGTGTCCTTTTTGGCTGCAGTATTTGCATATCAAATTGATTTTGTCTAATGAATTTTTACAATTATTAGAAAAGTGATCTGATCCTTTACAATAGACGCATGCTGCAGAATGGCAAAATAGTGCTTCGTGTTGGGGGTCATGGCAAATTTGACATATCATGATTTTTTTTGGTAATTCAGGTCTATAATAATCATTGTATTCGGCATATGTGTTATTAATTGTTACATTGTCTGTTGTTTTTCTAATATTTATGTCATTTTCAATTTCTATGGCTTTTTTGGACATTTCTTGTAATGTTGTCTCATTGCCCAGTTCGTATTTTATTTCCGTTCGCATTCCTTTTTTAAAACATTTTGCTGCGTCCGCATCTAATTCTTCGTAGAAATTCTTCCTGGCTATTTCATTTGTTTCTTGTATTCTATATATTTCTTTTATTTCTAATACCAATTGACATAATCTATTTGTGTATTGGATAATTGATTCTGTAGTTCCTTGTGTTATTTTGCGTATCCTAGCACGCAGTTCGTGTATGTCTTCTTGAATTGGGTATAGACTTCGTATTGCTGTAATTAATTCGTCTATTGTTTCTACACAGCTGTTTCCTAAAGCTTCTTCTGCCTCTCCCTTCATTCTCACTTTCAATAATTCTACTACATTATGTTCATCTTGATCTTCTACTAAATTTTTTACTCGTCGTAATCTTCTGATGTACTTTGCGGGTGGCATATTTTTGCCATCGAAGGCCGGAACATAATTTACCAATTCTTTAAGTGATAATTTGATTGGGTGTGAATTTGCCATGTTTATTGGGTTTGTTGCTGGACTTGTGATACATTGGTTTTCTTGAATTTGTCTTTGAATTTGCTGAGTGTTTCTTTCACTCTCCTTTTCGTTTATGTATTGTGTTTTGTTTATTTTTCTAATGTCTTTTTTTGAATCTTCGATGTTCTGTTGTTGGTTAATAGGTTCGTCAGAGTTTTTTGGTAATGAGTATTTTGTGTAGACAGATTCTTCGTTTGTGTTTATGCTGAATAATATATCTTTTGGTGTCCCTAATATTAGGCTTTGTTCACCTAAAAATCCTCCAATGTCTGAATATCTATCGTGTTTTTCTGAGTCAAATGTGTCAAACGTCTGGTCTAATAGTGAATATTTATCTGAATCATTGCAGTCGGTTTTATTTGTTTGTTTTTCTGTTAAATCAACTAATTGGTCAACTGTTGGTATGATTTTCTTTATTGCTAATTGGTCAACTAATTGGTCAACTGTTGGTATGATTTTCTTTATTGCTCCTGTGTTTTTTTCTTTTCTTACGATTTCTTCTTGGGTCTTGGTCTTAATAGGCGATCTTTGTAGCTTGTTACTCTTTTTGAAAGCTATCTCATCCAGTCCTTTTTCTAAAAGGTCTTCTAATTTTGGATTCTTGTCGATTTGTGATCGCGTAAGTTTCCTAATTATGGATGATGTGTCCTTCGTTGTGCTGGACTTCTTGCTCATTTATTGCACTTTCGTAATAAACGGGATAAACAAAGGGAATTCGACAAAATCAAAATAGATGAAGTAGGAAAAATATATAAAATAAGATAAATTATTGTTAGCAAAAAATTATGGTAGAAGTATATGGAAACACAATTGCTTATTGAGATGACAAAAATAAAAGGGGAAAAAGAAAAGAAAAAAGGAAATTCTATCTACGTATGGTATTTGACCTACTGGCTGAAAATTATTTCTCGGTCACTTATTTCTGCTGTTGTCTTAGTTTCATAGTTTTGCAATTTTGAAATTCGGTCACTATGAAAGAAAGTGACGTGTGTTGCTTACTTCTGTAATACGACGCCTACTCGTATATCCGCGGTTTTTGAACTCTTTCTTTTATGTTTGGTACGTTAATTCATTAATAAGAACTAAGTTTTAATATGTATAAAAATAATTTCCTTTATCTCAATCGAATGTATTTTTCGTACCGGAACCAATTGTTACGTCTCGTGCATCAACTACGAATAGCTAATGAATGAGACGTTCCAATATGTTGACTAGTGGTCGGATATGTCTCACTTATAAATATATGTGGAAATGTATGTCTGATGATTGTACTACCTTTAATTGTTGATAAAATGTAGCAGGCTCTAACTGCTTGTTGGATTGTATGAGTGTAGCAGGCTCTAACTGCTTGTTGAATTGAATAAATATAGCAGGCTCTAACTGCTTGTTGAATTGAATAGGATAGGTTTGAATAATACTTGCACGATATTACTTGTAACAGTCTCGAGTTTATTAAGAAAAATGATCACCAATTGTCGGACCGGTGAGTACGGAGTAAAGATAATTTCTTTCTGACTGACTCGTAATGATGTTCATTGCTTTTTATATGTTAATTTTCAGGTCAGTATCGAATTGTGACATTTTGTTTTTTGCTGAATATACATTCTTGTGCTATTTGTTTCGCGTTTTGTCAGCTTTCTGCTGACGTGTGAATATTTTAGCAGTTTTGAATTTCCTGAATATGCATTTGTTTCAAAAGAGGATGTGTCGTAAGGTGTAACAACTTTATTTCGGAGTATCATTTACCTCGCGTTTCGTCAGCTTTCTGCTGACGTGCGAATAGTTTTAGAAGCTTTGAATTTCACGAGTGTGCAGTTTTTACAAAAAGGATGCGTCGTAAGACGTAACAAGTTAACAGACAGGTTGTATAGATTGTCGGAATCTGATTTTTTTGGTGTTTCTCGGATTTTGTTTTCAGACAGCTGAGGTATATACTCTTTAGGAGTCAGTATGTCCTTTTGTTTTATGGCATCGTGACTATTTTCTTTACAGGGGTTTTGTATACAGGTGCGTTCGTCCTCTGAGTTTCGACCGCTAGGTCCAACAGTTTCCCACTAAGGACGTCGACCGAATACGAGGAGTTATCGCCAGGCTGTGCCTGCCCTTCGTTTGCGAGAGGTATCTTGCTGGGTGCCTGATGATTTTTTTTGCTACGGGAATAGCTCCAATGTAACAGGATTTACTTTCTGTGAGAATTGGGAAAAACAAGTCATTAATTTTTAAGAAATTCCTTGCGTAATCAATATGCGCTCTGTATTTTTTTAATGACTCACTTCCTATTACACCGTCTTCTAATGTAGGAGAATTTTCCGGTACTAGGTGAAAATAAAGTACAAAGTTATGAAAAGTTAATGAAACTTTTCCTAATGTCGAGATACTTTCTTGCGAGATCCCTCGTAGTTCGTATCTGTCTAAGATATTTATGTGGACACCGTCTGGTTTGCTTGAAATTTTAAGTAGTGAGATTGCTGCCCCGGTGACTACGATGAAGCTCAATTTTTGTTTAGTTGTATTTATGTGAAGCTGAATTGTGGGTGACTCATTGTTAAAATGTGAAAGGATGATTTTTTGTGCGTGCGACGTTTGAGGCGCTGTATTTACAGGGGCTCCCGGGCAGCGCCGAGTTTCTGGGAACCCTCGTCTTTTTCCACCTGTTGTAATTTTTGATTTCTGAGTTTTCGTTTTTTGCAATCACTCTTCCAGTGTCCCGTTTCTTTACAGTAATTGCAAATCGAGGAATTATTTTATTGCAATTTTTCTTATAACTTGTCTCGTATCCTGTTTGATTTTCAATGAGTTCAAGTAATGGGATTTCAGTTTTGTCTAATTTTAATTTTTCAAAGTTTATATCCGTAATAGCGTTAAGGAGGAATGCTGGATTTAAATTTTTACTAGTCATTTCAATGAGGATGTCGAATATTAGATCATCTTTACATTGAAAATCCAATGGGTTTGTATCAATGTAGTCTTGTAAATTATATTTTAATCTTTGTAATTCTTCGACTTGGATAATTAGCTTTGTTTCGGTGGGTGGATGTCTTTAAGGCAGATATGTGAGACATTCTGTAAGCATAGGTTCCCTGTTCGTCGCAAAGTTTGGTTCTATTTCGCTAATTTTTTTAATTAGTATTTTGAGTGTAATTAGTTTTTGTTTGTAAGGTGTTTCGACCGTTGTAATTTTTTTGCGATAAGATCCTAACTACCAAGAATGATGGGCCCCCAATCGTTATGTCTAAGCGAGATGTTACTGCTAGACGTAATAATGTATAAAATACTGTCGCGTTGGTAAAAGTTGGATCTTAGTCAGGAGTTAAGCAGAGGTTGGTTAAAGGGATAGTGCCTTTATTATATGTAGCGTGTTTAGGTAGATAACCTAGTTTCTTACCTGGTTAGGATTGGATTTCAGAAGAGGTTTTTTAAAAACAGTCTCAGGTGTTTGCGGTTGATTTATGATTTGTTATTTAAAGACAAGTTTATAATGCTTAGCAGAGTATAATCCCGGTTCCGAGTAGCGGAATACCGAGACTTAAAAATAACTCAAATTAGTACTGTGCGAAACGTATATTGTGCGAACTGAACTGCTCTGAACTGGCATCGTGGATCCCGATCCAGCCTTTTTTATCGTAGGTTGATGTGCCCCTTCCTGTGTTTTCGCCGAATAAATATGCGGTGAGTAATATATTGGTGGAAATGTTACGAAGAACGTGCTTAGACTAATCTATCCTGCTAGATAGATTTACAAATGTTCCCGGGAGGGCTGATACGAGGGGAAATTAAATTACCGATACCCAGTTTGTTACCATAACCCGTTATTTACTTATCATAATTCGTCACGTACTTCTTCTTTTGTATCGATATGACAAAGGCATTGTCTGGAAGATGGGGGATAAGTTTACTGGCTAATTGGACAGATTTAATGGTAGTGTCATTATGTTGCGGGAACTGGAAGAAAATTTTATATGGGGGAGGAATGCCGCTAGTGTATTCAGAGATTTTCGGTAGTTCCATTCTATGAGATAAATTGAGTTGGGAGGGAGGGTTATTGGGTGAGTTGTCTATGTGTGGGAGTTTGTGTCTGTTTATGTTATCTCGGAGACGGTAGGTAGGTGTGCGGGGTTTTTTTTTGTGTTTTTGTTCTTCTGTTGTGTTTGAGGGAGAGGACGGTTGGATGAGTGACATTTCGGTGTCTCCAATAATCGGTTGAGTATATAAATTCGCAGGGGAGTGTAAATTTACGTTAGGGGGGTCCATATCATTAGGATCGTCCATGTTGGGACTGCGTAAGAGCAGGTCTCGGAGGACGAACACCTTGAACAACTCAGATTATAGGTTAGCATAGAGATATTTTGCAACGGTAGTCGATTTAATTAATCGAACCGTTCACGATTCTGTTTCTCGCGCGTTAGTTCGAACTATTGAGAGAGAGAGAGGGCGCGCGATCTTTTGAATAAGCAGTTACGCCTCAGCTGTTTACGCGAGTTTACCGCCGATTTGTGTTTTGCACTTAGATTCGCAAAAATAATTAGTTTTCTGAACAAATACGTGCGTGGGTGTAACAATAGTATTGCAGCAGCAAGCAGCGGTGCAGAAGCAGCAGATTTGCAGCATATAAAGGCGAATTGAGGCAGTGCAGCTGATTAATCGAGGTGCAGCGGCAGTTGATAATTTTGCAACAACAATTACGGCTGATCACCGTAATTGCACCACATGGTAGGTGCACCTTCCGTCCTATTAAGCGAAACTAAATACATTCGGTATTTTGTCTATTCGTGATAGCGTTATATTTTTTGTATTCGCGTCGTGCGTTAGTTCGCGGTAGAATTCAAATCTACTCTCTCTCTCTCTCTTTCTCACCGATCATAATTAAATTGTAAAATCCTATTTTCGTGTGTCAGTCTTTCGGCCCAACAAAGACTATAGTGATTTTTTTATTAATTAAAGTCTGTTAAATTAATTCGCCGTTTTCGTCATTTGATTTTCCTGGTAGCTTAAGTATTTGAAACAGGCTTAGGTTTTAATCCAATTACATCTAGGGGATTAAGAAGATTAGGAGTAAAGTCGCTCACACTTAAAACTCATCAAGTGTAACAAGACACGTGACTTAAGGTGAGTTCAACTGCGATCGATAGAAGACAACTAGGATAAATCATCTGACATTAAGGCGAATACACGTATTATCATACGTGTTTAACGGAGCGGCGGTTTGCTCTGCATCGTAGGAGTTTGTTCTTAAATAAATTCCCCATTTTAAGATTTATCTCCCCCGTTACATGGCGCCCAACTGGTATTAAGATCCGTTTAGTGCGAATAGGATTGTGCGTCGAAGGTAATCGACGCACGACAGAGAGAGACGATTGCGTGAGCGCTTGGAAGGTTTGAGCGGGTGATAACGCGAGATCGTGAGCGGTACGCCCTCTGCTGGGGAAAAAACGAAATCACTTCGAATTTTTTGCTTATAAATTGTTAAGTTGATTGTAAAAAGAGCAGAAAGTGATAATTATTAGTCTGTCGAAGTGATTTCAGGTCGTTCGGAGTAATCAGGTGTTAACCCATTTTAGACATAGTTTGGTGGATAAATGGGGATTGGAAGCACCTGATCGACGATAAAAGCAGAGAGCACGACCTAAGCGCGCAGTCCAAAAATATTAGCCAGGCGGAGCAAGCAAACAGCAGGCTCCGACCTTAGGTAGGATATATTTATAATATTATAGATAGTTTGCGGAGACTGCACGCGCTCATAATCTCGCGAGTTTGTGGCTTATAAAAAGGAGGCATTAAGGGTAGGTACACTAAATAGTGTATACCCCACGCATACCTTGGGTGATAGGAAGCGGTAGGTGTCGATTAGGCCGATAATTTCAAACCTCGACCGCATCCTACACCTGTGCGGAGGCAAGATGGCTCTGTTGTCAGCTCAGATCGACAATTGGGCATTAGAGCTGACCTTCGTACAGCGCGAACGCTACTTGGCGGATTTAGAGCTACACAAGGATGGAAGTGTCCTCCAGCAGGCGGGTAGGCTTGAGAGATGGTTGCTAGGAGAGTACACCGTCACAGATTTCGAGGAGACCACGCACAGTAAAGAGGTGGCGGGGCGCAGGAGGCGCACCCGACAAGCGTGGCTCGACACAGTCTGTGACGAGTTGGAAACCCACAGCGTAAACGAGAACAGCGACCATCCCCTGAGGATCATCAATAGGGGGGAATATCCTTGACAGATATGTCAAGGACATTCGCCTGTCCGGATGAAGACTATGAGGGTGAAGCCAGCCGCCAAGAAGAGGATGAGCTCATCCAGAAGGCCCTACGCACCCAGGAGCAGGAGGAGAGGGAGAAGAGACGGAGCAATCCGGTTCTCAGGTCGCAGGAATCCTGCACCCGGAAGGTACCTCAGGAAGAATTATCCTTGAGTGAAGCTTTCCGGGACATAGAGTACCTGAAGGAGGGAGTCGACCGCAACCGCAAGCTGGTTGGTCGAATCCTAGAAACCCTTCAGACTCTGCAGGGAATACAGGTGTGTGCGGACCGCGAGGCACAGGATATGCGCTTAAGAATACGAGAGCTGCGCAATGCATAAGATAGCCAATGCTAGCCGTTCTTCTTAGCGCGACTCGGTTCAACCGCGCTCCGGACGTAATGTGGACTTTCAGGACACATTCACCTGTCACTACGATTCTCGGATTCCGGGAAGCATACCGGCTCCTCTAAGACCACTACCCAAAAGAAGGGACGTCACCCCACCGGAAGCCCTCCGAAGAAGAGGAGGTGAAGAGGATCCGGAAGAATATGGGAGATCCGCACCTGTTCGACAGAGGAGTCAAAGCGGATCGTCTGGCACCGGTCCTCAACTATCCTCAGGGCTCTCCACAACCCGAGATGTTGGATATATTGTCCGCGGATGGAAATTGAGGTTTGCGGGTAGTAGGGCACAGAGCGTAGATACGTTTCTGACAAGGTTGGAAGATCTGCGCGTGGGCGCAGGGCTAACTGATGACGAAGTGCTTTGTTCCGTATCAGAGATCCTCGAAGGTAACGCGAGGAACTGGTACGATAACAACAAGTACCAGTGGATTAGTTATGCAGAGTTCGTCGCTGACGCCCGGGATTGGTTTGGCACTAGTACGCAACAGCAACAAAGGCTGTTGCAGGAAGCCCAGAACCGGTTCCAGGATGAGGACGAACTAGTGCGAGACTACGTGTCCAACCTGGTGGCTCTTGTCAATAGACTAGAACCACCGATGGCCTTGGAGAGGTTATTAGACCTACTCCATGCAAACCTCCTCCCAAACATCTAGATTCAGCTGCGTCGGAGCGAGATGAATTTGATACGCGAATTCAACAGGAGGGCGACCGAGGTACAGAACACCTAATCTTACGGTCATCGTCCACGTGTGTTCGTCGATCCCAACTCGACGATTTTCCCTCAGCACGCCTACCAGCCGAGCAAAAGAACGGCTGGTAATAAATCCCAAACCGCTGCAATGGCCAGTGAAGGGAAGGCGCGTGCGAAGAAGGAGGGAGATCCGCAGCGCGGGCAGGGCGTGGAGAACCCTGCCAGGAGGCCTACCGAACAAACATCGGTATCGGTTACGCAAGCTTCTACTTCTGATAAGAAGATGGAAGAGCGTCTGGAGGGCATCGAGCGGATGTTGCGCAAGTTGGCCAATGAAAAGCAAGGCAGCCCTCCAGAACAGCGTAAGAGCCGATGGCGTGGGGGAAGGAAAAATTCTCCTTCTCCCAGGTCTCCTGGCGAGCGGCGAGAAGGACAGAGGCGGAAGATCGACTTCACCAAGCCTCTCCAGTATTCCGCTTGTGGCAAACTGGGATTTAGTCGTAAATTCTGCCCAGATTGCAACAAGGGAAACGGCAAGGAGAGCGAAAAGAAGAGGTCATCTTCGCGCCTCCAGTAGATTCGACCTCTCGCTGCGGGTCGCCGATGGGAAACTGCAAGTTGTCGGCGACCCAAGGATCTAAACAGGTGCTGGAAGAGCATCAAGAGACCCCCGGTCCTCGCGGTATGTTGGAGCAGAAGACGATCGAACCGGATGCCAGCCCTCGGCAGAATAGAGGAGTGGTCATTCTGGAGGGACCAGATGGCCACATACAAATTGTGGATGAGGGGGAAGAATCCAGGGAGATCCTCTCCACACAAAAAGCTCCTCTGCCGATAGGATCCACGAGTAGAAGCAAGCCCACCGTCGTCGGAGCAGCGGGAGGGATAAAGCCGCTGAAAAGCACGACGATAGGAGGTAAAGATGCGACTCGTGGATATGATCCTGAGGATGAGACCAGGTAGTGGTTGCGGGTAGACATAGGTGACTTTAAAATTAGAGCACTCTATGATACCGGCGCCTCATCCACGGTCATGGGTTAATTAGGGCTAAGATTGGCATCGTAGATGGGACTCGGATTGAATGTGACCAGAGCGGGCGATGCAAGGCTCCCTGATGGGCGACCATGACCTATAATTGGTCACGTGATG
Source organism: Phymastichus coffea (assembly GCF_024137745.1). NCBI lineage: Eukaryota > Metazoa > Arthropoda > Insecta > Hymenoptera > Eulophidae > Phymastichus > Phymastichus coffea. Next base: position 230,812 of record NW_026706814.1, read on the forward strand.
TTCCCCTTTAAAGTAGGTGGAATCACGAAGGAAATCAGAGTCGCCATTACGCCACTGCTCACGGACGACTGCTACGTAGGCGCGAACTTTATAAGAGAGTTCCGCACAGTTTTGGATCCCGACGAGGATGAGTTATGGCTTAAGAACGCCCAAGTGAAAGTACCAATGGAAGTAGCTGGAATTGATGGTACGGCATTTCTCGCACCGGTAGTACTGTGGGAGGCCACGGAAACACAGCTGGAGGAAATAGAAGACCTCGTTAATGGATTGATTCCTGACGGAGGTCAGGCTTTAGGCTGTGCCGTGGGGGTTGAGCACGAAATTTTTTCTCTGATGGGTTGTAGACAAGTGTTACGACCCTGGTAGGTGGTGGCCGGTGATATCACTGGTCCATTTCGCAAAAGTTCTCGAGGTTTTGAGTACATCTTAGTCTTTGTAGACTTGTTTATTCGCTGGGTAGAGTGTGTTGCAATACGCAAAGCCAATGGGAAGACAATCGCAAGGGGATTACACGAGAGAATTGTCAATAGGTTTGGCGCGCCCGAGGTATTCTTGTCGGATAATCGAACCGAATTCAAGAATCAAGAAGTCGATTCATACCTCCAGACGAATGGCATCCAGCGCGCCTTGACTCCCTTGTATCATCCCCAAGCGAATCCCACAGAGCAAGTAAACAGGACACTCAAAACCATGATCACGTCTTACGTAAGCCGTGATCAGAAGAGCTGGGATGAACACCTGTCAGAGTTCAACTTCGCGTTGAACTCGGCAACTCATAGCGCCACGGGATATAGTCCTGCGACGCTCATGTTTGGATGTCAGCCGGTACCTCTTTTGACGTTCAGAAGAGCCCAAGATCAGCAGGCCCTTGAATGTTCGGAGGGTCAAGCGGTGGTGGATTGGGCTGAAGATATGGAGAAGCTTCCTAATTTATGGGAGAGGGCCAACTCCAAGTCAAAGAAGGAAGCTGCGCGTCAGGCGGCTTATTATGACTGGAAGAGACGGCGACCCGAGTTTAAGGTCGGAGATTGAGTTTGGAAGAGAAACAGGATTCTCTCTTCGGCTGCCCAAGGCATTCCAGCCAAATTGGCGCCGCAATATGCCGGCCCGTATGTGATTGAAGAGGTTTGTGGATCCAACACGTACAGACTAGGCAATCAGCCGGAGATCCTGTCCGAGCTCTTCCATGCCAAAATTCTTAAACAGTACTACGGTCCGGGTAAGGATGAGGAAAGCGAGGAGGTCATCGATCCTCTCGAGCCGCAAGTTGAATAGTCGGAGGAGGCGAACTATTCGGCGAATGCGTGCGAAGATCCGGGAAAGGATTTACCAAGCGAGCGGATCGAATTAGCAGCCCCCACGGCCGTAGATAAGGATCCCACCGAGACGTCGGATTTACCGGTATCTGCCCCAACCAAGAGAGGTCGAGGTCGACCTTGAAAGGTCCCAGAGACGGTCACCGGTCCAGTATGAGGCATCAACTCTCCCATGAAGGAAACAAGAGGGAGAGGTAGGCCTCGAAAGACCGTGCCCATCGTGCAAAGGACGGTTGGGCTGATAAACTCAAACGGTAACCGATGCGGGCCAAGACGTTCCCGCAAACAATCGCGAAGGAACGTATAACTCGGTGGGATATCGGCGTATGTTAGGGTTTTTCTTCGCGCCGGGAGATTCATTCGAGATGTTTCAGATGGACCGAAGAATCGTCGTCGAAGAGGAAACGTTCGGGGTGGTCACTCAGATGCTGTTAGATCTGTAGCTGGGCCCTAATGCGACGAAGTTAATTGAAGATCTGCGGAGCTTCGCCAGGGTCCAGTTGGAGGGGACCACCCGAAGGGAGTGTCATAATGCATCGGTGGCAGACGTTCTCCGGGACTCATCGTGGGTCGCCCCGAAGAAGGCTTCCCGGGATGCTTCGACACAGACGGAGGACAAGGCCAGTGTCGTACGTCCCAAGTCCACAGTGGACCAGGGGGTGCAGACCTTCAAGTCCGACGTACCCCAGACGTCGGACAGTGCGAGCCAGTGCCCAGGACCCAGGGAAACCTGTGGGGCATCGCACTGGGTCTGCAACCACCGCCGCTTCCCGGAGCAGCCTACTCTCCTCCTCGACTTCAGACACGTACGTCTAGGGATCAACGAGGTGGAGAGTGCCTGGCGGTTCGCTAAAGAACTCCAGTTTCAGGTGCAGGAGCACCTGAGACGCTTCATGAGCCGCCAGGGAGCAGAAAAACTGCTCGGGAAGTGGGCAGAGATGGCTCAGCGTCAGAGGGCCTACAGAGAGGCCTTGCTGCGGGTAGATAAAGGACAGGAGTTCCCCGCAGCTCTCCCGGCGCCGACTCAGGAGTAGAGAGCCCCGGGAGCTACTGACGTTGGACCAATGCTCACGGTCCATGTGGACGGGCGTATGGCTCCAGATACCACAATTGTGGTTAGGTCCCAAGATGGTCGTGCGACCGCCACGGTGGGAGGCGTTACTATAACCGCCTCCCAAGGAGCCCACGTCCAGCAGTCCCCTCTTACTGCTGAGCAGCCTACACAAGATCGGGAGGCTGCTCAATCTCGATTTAGTTGAGGGGCTGCTACATTTGTGGGGAGCCTGCGGTGACCAACTCCCAGCGGTACCTGAAGAAGGCTACACACTTGCGCTACCCAAAACATCGAGCGCCAGGTGTAGCCAAACGATGATGTAGGCCCTGGAGGGCAATAAACTTAGCCAAAAGAAAGAAGGGAGTTTGTTATTTGGTCCCTTTCCTTCTTTATTTTTTTCAGGCTCCTGATGACGGAGAATCGCGGGTATTCGTCCTGCCCGGGTAGTCAGGACTTAGAGGGGGCTGCAACGGTAGTCGATTTAATTAATCGAACCGTTCGCGATTCTGCTTCTCGCGCGTTAGTTCGAACTATTGAGAGAGAGAGGGGGCGCGCGATCTTTTGAATAAGCGTTACGCTGTTTACGCGAGTTTACCGCCGATTTGTATTTTGCACTTAGATTCGCAAAAATAATTAGTTTTCTGAATTAATACGTGCGTGGGTGCAACAATAGTATTGCAGCAGCAAGCAGCGGTGCAGAAGCAGCAGATTTGCAGCATATAAAGGCGAATTGATGCAGTGCAGCTGATTAATCGAGGTGCAGCGGCAGTTGATAATTTTGCAACAATTACGGCTGATCACCGTAATTGCACCGCATGGTAGGTGCACCTTCCGTCCTATTAAGCGAAACAAAATACATTCGGTATTTTGTCTATTCGTGATAGCGTTATATTTTTTGTATTCGCGTCGTGCGTTAGTTCGCGGTAGAATTCAAATCTACTCTCTCTCTCTCTCTCTTTGACGGCTCGCAGGTCTTTCCAGGTGATGGGTGCCCATCTCTGGAACACTCTTCCATCTGACCTGCGGCACGCGCCGTCGCTTAGCAGCTTTAAGAGGGGGGCGCGCGGATACTTTGCGTCATTGAGGGCGTAGGGTGGTACCTCTGGAGTATTTTTATTTGTATTAGATTACTGTATGAATGTTTATACAGTTATTTATTTTCGTGTTGTAGTGAATTATATTTATTTATTTATTTTTTGTGCTGTTTTGTGTCTGTATGACGAAAACTAGCCTAAACTTTTGACTGCATTACTAGTTATAAGTAAGCTAGACTGTAGTGATAAGAATTATTGTTTCCTCTGGAATATCGAACTGTGAACTAGTCAAATCCTAGTCTATTTATTTTAATGTAATAACCACAATCATAATTTTATTTATTGACTGAGGAACTAAAATTGTAATCGAACTGTGATGAAATGTGATGCCGGTACGGCATAATGTAAACTAAAGCTGTGACAATTACTGTATATATTTATATATTATTGTATTTTATGTTTTGCCATCACGGTGAATAAATTCTTATCTATCTATCTATCTATCTTTCTCACCGATCATAATTAAATTGTAAAATCCTATTTTCGTGTGTCAGTCTTTCGGCCCAACAAAGACTATAGTGATTTTTTTATTAATTAAAGTCTGTTAAATTAATTCGCCGTTTTCGTCATTTGATTTTCCTGGTAGCTTAAGTATTTGAAACAGGCTTAGGTTTTAATCCAATTACATCTAGGGGATTAAGAAGATTAGGAGTAAAGTCGCTCACACTTAAAACTCATCAAGTGTAACAAGACACGTGACTTAAGGTGAGTTCAACTGCGATCGATAGAAGACAACTAGGATAAATCACCTGACGTTAAGGCGAATACACGTATTATCATACGTGTTCAACGGAGTGGCGGTTTGCTCTGCATCGTGGGAGTTTGTTCTTAAATAAATTCCCCATTTTCAGATTTATCTCCCCCGTTACAATTTAAACTATAATTTATTTATAAAGTATAGAATTGTTTTTGAAATGTTAGTTCAGAAGAAAATGTCTGTTAGTAGAACACTGTCACTTTTATTTCACCAGTAGATTTTTTTTAAATCAATGTAATGAAATGAAATGAGAAAATGTGATGGCTCGTGGCCAACGTACACGTTTTTCTTGTGGGTCTCCAACAATGTTCCATTCGAGACGCATGCGCGGAACAATGTCATATTAACCTTTTGAAATACGAAAGAGTATTGTTTTATTTTAATTAATTAAATGATAATTTTTTTATAATTTTATGTTGGGTGCCAATAATGCGTGAGACGCGCTAACGATTGGTATATTGTAAAAAATTATTTTCACGATATAAACCACTATATTTGGAGAATCAAATTTGGGTGCTAGCGTCAGCACCTATAATTAATTTTATCTGTATTTTCCATAAAGAAAATGAGCATAATCGATGCACAAATTATATGTGATTAATTAAAAGCCGCCCAATCATATCGTGTAATTAGTTTATAGATTTGTTCAATATTTGAATTGTTGGGTGCTAACTTTTAAGACCTATGAAATTGGCAACGACTCTTTCTGAGGGAACACTTTCGATATATTACTATCGAAGTCGCGCGCTGCAGTCTAGCCATTTTTATAAAGCACGTTATACGTTGTACGTTATTAATCATGTGTTACCTTAAAAAAAAAAACTTAAAACTGTCCAAACAGACCATAGACCTGGGTCAAAGGAAGTGCTGAAATTCCGTTGCAGCTGTAGTGTTTTGTATATTATATGAACGGAATATGACAGACGTAAATATTTCTTGAAAATGATGTAATGGTGTATAACGTACAAATAAGTGTAGTGGTAGTGTAACAATATTCTGCTAGTTATTTAATTGATTGTACATGAAAAATTCAGCGCTTATGTTCATTGTGGTTGAAATCTTAATCATCTTTTAATTTAAATTTGGCAGTTTAATGAAATTTGTTTGTTGATAACATTATACCTTTTAGTTAATTAAAATTTTTCCAAAGACAATATAGCGTTCGTTTATTTTATTATTTATTAGTCAGTAATTATCCTAAATCACACAATTATGCAAATGGACACTACTACTATACAGTTGATACAAATTCTAGAGAAAACTGTTTCACCAGGTAAGTCTTATAGTAAGCAAATGAGAGACATTCATTAAAAAGATGTTTTTATGAATTTTAATGAGGTTGTAGTGAGAGGTTTCATTATTTACATACAAATAAATGGTTACTTTGCTCACAAGTCATCAAACAAAACTGTTAAATTGTGTGTTAATTGGTAATTAATGCATTTTTTTTTTTAACGTATATCATTTTACCTTCATTTTCATCTTTTAATACATTTAACATATACAGTGTACATTAATGAAATGATGTAGTATAACAACAGCAGACTCGTGTGCAAAGAAATTAAATTTTAATCTGTAACTTAAATATTAACATTGTCATCTATTGACTTAACTCTTAAATTTTATTATTTGAAGTGTCCTAACATAATAAGAAATATTTGAAATTTTACATATTTTTAATTTGAATAAAACATAAGACAAATGAATTAACTCTTTGTTTATTTTGAAAAATTGCTTAATACAATACATTTAACTATGGGGCATTAATTATAACTAACTATATATTTATTTTTTATGAAATATTTTAATTTTTCCATTTATGAGAATAATCGTTTTTAATATATAAGTAAATACTATTATAAATAAAAATAAATATATTTAAATACTTGTACATTTAAAAATTTTACTTCATTTTATATTTTTAAAATAAATTTACTTTTATATTTAATAATTTGTATATAATCAATTTTTTTCATTGAACATTTTTGTATACCTTAGTAATTTAAATGAATGTAAAGTAAACAGGTAATTGAAAGTGTAAATGGACATAGTTTGTTTTTTATTTCAGAAATTGTAAATTTTTAGTTTGTCATAGTATATTAGTAATTATGGATTATTGATATGATGTTAGACAATAACTTTGTCAATAGTTAAAAAAATATTTATTAATTTCTTAGGTTATTAATATAGTATGGTAAACACAAAACTGAATACATAATATGTTTTGCGTTAATAACTTATATATATAGAAATATGTATATATTAATATCATAATTGTGATTTATATTTAAATTTTTATATTTAATAAATAATTTTTCAAAGAAAAGATCAATTTCAACCTCATTTTTTGTGCATCAATCAAATAAATAATAAAACAGCACTACCTTGACACCATTTCAGTTCTAATGAGCCCATCTTGATTGAAATTGGTTGAAGAGTTTCAGAGGAATAAAAGAATGTACATAAAAAAAATTGATACCTAAGAGAGATCCTCTTCTGTTCTTGAAGTTAAAATAAATTGTTAATGTTATAAATGGTTACTTGTTTGTTAACATCTACCTATTTTTTATGATGTCTATGTTAAGATCCACTTTAATATAGATTGAAATTAAATTATTATTTTTGATTTACAGAATGAAAGTCAGTAAAATTAGCATATTATAATGAACAAAGTTTTATTTCACTGTATTCACCAGTGAAAATTTACCATGTAGTCAGTCTCATTAAGTTCATAGTTAATATAGGTATTTGATGTTCCATTTAATCCAATTCAAAAAATCTATTTTGTATTCATTAACCAGCGAAACTACTGTTTCAAAATGCTACAGCTTATATAAAGGTTCTGTATTAAATCATTAAGGCCCATGCCAAAACTGGATTAGATATCACGAAACTTAGTACCAAACTATGTCATTTATAGCGTAAGGGAACAAAGTACCTATGTTTATCCTTTTATTATGTGTAATTGCCTATAAAAATTAATTTAAATAATTACGCAAAATTAAATATTTGTAAAAACTGATTGTGGCAATTGATTTAGTGAAATAAAACGTGAAAACATCTGTACGTTTGTTAGACTTACATTTAATAACAGAAAATGGCTATAAAACTGTATTTCTAAGGCTTTGATACTGATATTTATTTAAGTTCTATAACCTGATCATTGGGTAGATTAGTTGAAAAAATTCATTTTTGTTATAAAAACCATGGTTACCTTTTTCCCTTATACTATGAATGGCATAGTTTGGGGCTATTGGCCATAGATTTTGTTTGGCATTTTGGTTATACACATATGTTTATCTGACTTGTGATTATTTAATATTGTTTTACGCTAACAACTTAGTTTCTAACTAGAAAATGTATAAGTTTTTCTCATTTTTATAATCATTCTTTTTTGTAATCTAGATTTTTATTACAACTGTTCATTAAAATCAGCTAAAGAGCTATTTATAAAATAGTGCCGTTAAGCTTGTTTGCCTGCTCATCTCTTGTTTGTATCAATATACCATTTGGGGCTTAAATTAAATCATAAGCGAAATTAAAATTCTAATGTGTAGATATCTTTAACACTGTGTAGATATCTTTATGAAAATAAAGGTCAAGTTCTTGATTATAAATTTGAGTACGAAATTGCATATAAATACCATACAATCTTATGTCATTTCTTGTACAAGTTCTTTCAGTGTTTTCAATTCGCATAGTTGTCATACGAGATACATTTTTATGTATAATAATTTACAACTTACATAAGAAATATAATGTCTTTAGAGTAAATGTAATTTAATTACATTAAGATTATTTTATCATATAATTTTGAGATTAGGTAATTAAGTGAATGAGGGCGTTATGATGTCTACGAGTTGCGTTACATATTTTATATTCATACAATTAATTGATAAATTAATGTAAAACTCCTTTATTTAATTTGTACATTGAATTCATTGAACATATTAGTTGTGCTATTATACATACAATGCCTCACAACTATACATACATACTTTTATACATACTGTCATAACAGTAACCTATGCAGTAATTTTTAACCAATAATCATGAATAAAATTATTTACTCGGCAGGTTATAACTTTTTTATATAGGAATTTCAGTGAGATTCTATATAAGAAGGTTCTTCAACTCAGGGGCGGATTGAATTGGGCTCTGCACGGTAAAAAGCGATACTAGTATTCATCTCGCTCGTAATAAAATAATTGTTTTATTGGATTTACTTGAACAAATTTGAACGGACTCTTTATAGTGTCTAGTTTCTTGTCGTTTTCGTCAAATTTGATATGTATATTTGTTTACAAAGAAAAAACCTTAAGAGTGAAGAAATGCAGAAATTCATTTAATAAATTCTATTACAAATTTTCGACATCTATTTTTTTACTACTATATTTTTGTTAATAGTACTAGAACGTATTTATTCATTTGTGTGCGGAAAACCATTTTGTTAGTGATTTTCCCTTAGTCTGTTGCCCCGGCTTCCACAGTATATTCTTCGGCAGCTTACTAGCTGCCACTGATGGCCTAGAGATTTTTGAACAGCAACAATGGTAGGAACGGAATCAATAGCGGGAACAGCGACAGTGTGAGTTTTCTCTGTCTCTCCCCTGCCATCGATCGCGCGCGTGACCTGAGGTGACCTTTTGCCCAACAGTGAGCATTCGTGCCACGATAGAGTGATCTATGGTCCCCGTTGTTGGGCGCAGAGGGGCACCGGTGCGCGGGTGAGTATTTGTGCCGGTCTGCAGCAGTTTAGCACCTCTCCAAGGACGCCGCCTCGTCCGATTGCTGATACAGGCGGGGTATTACCTAACCTTCACTTATTTGTTAATGTATTTTCTTTTATTTTTATTTATTTGTAAGTTGGCCGACAACAAAATTTATTTTTATCGAATGGTCGGCATGATTTTTGTGTCGAAGCTCTGTCGCGCACGAACGTCGCAACCTACAAGCCTGTTAGGTTACTAAGTAGTCGGAACATTCGTGCTTCTCTTTCTTGGCGCAAATAATTTCGTAAAAGGAGTCGTGGACAACAATGTTAACGTTTAGATGATTTTAAACGTCTTGAGACGTAAAAGAATCAATTTGAAATATACTCATTTAATTACATTAGAGTTGCTTGGAAATTGGTCTCTATGGAGTTTCAAAGGTTGTTAGACGTCGTTTGAAGGTCTTTCAAGGTCAAGCAAAGAAATAACCGTATGAGAAGTCTGAAAAAAAGTTCGACTTGACTTTTTAGGATTGCTAATTATAATTTTGGTATTAGAAAATTGAAATTCAATATCGCCAGTTCCATAACAAAGTGACCCGAATGTACTTGCTCTTAGCTTTATCCAGAATCAACGATGTGGACGTAGCGAGTTTCTGATTCCGTGTGTATGCGTTTGCATATATGTGCGTGTGCGAATGTGTGTATGTATGTGAATGTGTACGCGCGTGATTGCAAGTGTTTTGTGTTTGTGTTGATGGTTTTCATTTTTTCACTTTGACTCATCCACTTTTAGTAAATGATCATATTATTCGTATTATACGCATTATTTATTATACGAATCATATTTTACGTACGCATAAATTATTTACGGTAAATCACTTTTAGTGTGATATACATAAAAACAAGGATTGATACACAACCCAATGGAGCATTTACTGCAATGGTATTTTGATTCTGCTCCTTTACTTTGCATTTGGTATAAGATACACCTTGTTTTTCTGAAAAAAAAACAGGTAAATGTTTTCCTTCAAGACGAGCAGGTCTGGATTTATTATTTTGATTTAATTCATCTTTCAATTTGAGAATATCCATAACTATTTTTATTTGAAATTCTGGAAAAGATAATTTTGTATTATTTATGTTATAAATTGCATGAGAATTCACGAAGGCTATATTAAGCGAATGAAAAAATAATTGTCTGTACTATTTCGTTGATTTTCTCATGGTCTCGGTCAAAGACAGTTATTTCTCCATCAAGTTTACACCTCCCATATTTTTGTAGTAACCTATTATGCATGATGGTTTGATTTTGCTCTCTCTAGTTTTTCCATCTTTTTTGCCTTTTACTGAATATTCAAATTCATAAATTGAAGTGATCATGTACACTTTCTCTTTGTCTTGCCACTTTGTAGCCAATTATATGTTATGTATGATTTGAATCTCTCCTTTTCCAAGTTTCATATCTAAAGACGGTAGCCCTTTTCTATTCTTTTTTATCGTACCGCATAATTCTGTATCTTTGTTATGCAAAAATTCATTCAATTTTAGAAAAAAATACCAATTGTCAACATAAAGTATATGACCTTCTTTGAAATAAAGTCTTATCATATTAGCAACAACATCTCCTAAATTGCCTAAATCGAAATTTTCAAAATCAGTATTCGTCCCTGTGTAAATAATGAAGTCCAATATTATTCCAGTTTTACAACCAACTACTCAAAAATCTTTATACGAAATCTATTGCGTTTTAGAGATAGATATTGTTTGAATGCCAGTTTACCTTTCCACAAAACAAAACTTTCATCAATGCATAGTTTTTGTCCTGGTTCTAAAAAGTTTGCAAACTATCAAATGATCTATAATAAGTCTCAATTTTCTCAATGGATCATGTGATGGAATACTATTATCTGAAAAATGTAGAAAACGTAAAATTTGACAATAACGATTGCGAGTCATTATTTTTGGAAATATTGGAGTTGATTAAGTGGGAGAAGTTTTTTAATAGTCTTTTAGATTTCTTTCCTTCACATGACTCATAAGAATAGAAAGAGGTATAAATTTTAGAAAATCTTCTCTCGTCAGATTTACCCATTTAGTAATTTTTACACATTGGTTTTGGATTTTTAACTTCGAAACGATTTGTTTCGTCGCAAATAAGTTTTACAAGTTCATTGTTGAAAATATTCAAAATAATAGAATGGATCATTTCCATTCAATTCAATATTTTCTCTAATATCGTGAAGATCGTGAAATGAATGGTTTGATAAAAGGAAAGAAGAATCTTTTATGACCTGAAACATATTCTAAGTCCTCGGTATTGATTTCTAAAATTTCTTGTTCAGAGTCAGAGTTGGATTCAATTTTTCACTCAGACTCTCCACTGCTGACTGGCATTTTTAAAAAGATTATGAAAATATCCTGATAAGTAAGAGTAATGAAATTCTGAAAAGTTTATTGTATGTGTCGATATGCAATAACAGTTTGATTCTACACAATCTCAAAATATTACGGAGATTTGAGGTTGGAGTCGCTTTTTTTTTTTTTTTTTTTTTTTGATAGACCGAGGAGGGGAAATCTTTAAAAGATTCCCAGAGATGGAGGTTTTGGAATATGCCGGATTCACCTACGAAATTTCGTGGGCGCCTACCGGCTAAAACCCGTCCGCGTCGGTTACCAACCCGAAGGTTATAAACCACCAGGAGTGAAAGTCCGACCAGTGGGGGCTGGCGGAGGGCGGTCGCTGAAGCGGAAAATTGTTAAGGGGGGGGCGGGAAGACGGGGTGAGGAGAGAGCAGGGTCTTCTGACCCTGTTAGATGGTTTGCTGACTAAGGAGGTTAGGTAGTTGATAGATGGGTTGGCGTGTGTTGAGATAGAGGCGCGAAGGTTATTCGCGTAGGTGGCCGCAGGTCGCGGATAGAGGGGAGACCAGTTTCCCTCAGAATTTGGGCGTTTCTGATGAACCAGGGAAACTGCAGAGAGCTACGGAGGATTCTCATGTAAGTGCCATTGAGTTTATCAAGATGGGCTGCTGTACCCCAGACAGGAATAGCGTAAGTGCTGATGTTGCGGATGATGGCGTTGAAGGCACGTAGTTTGGTGCGCTGGTAGATAGTCTTATTAGAAAAGAATGGTTTGAGAAAGAAGAAGGTACCGTTTGCCTTGTTGCGAACGGCTTGGATTTGTTTAATCCAGTTGAGTTTTCTGTCGAATACTACGCCCAAGTATTTGGCAGAGTTACTCCATGGGATTTTGTGACCGCCGACATAAATATTGTCAGGAGGGTTATGATGACGAGAAAAGCAGACTGCTTCGGACTTGGCCTCGTTGAGGTGGAAGCCCCATTTGAGGTACCAATTGAGCAGGGTAGGTAAGAATTTGTTGAGGACAGAGGTACAGTGTTTGATGACTTTGCCGGTATAAAACACGGCGGTGTCGTCAGCATATTGGGCTAGAAATATGTTTCTCTGGGTGGGGAGGTCGAAGCAGTAAATGCTAAAGAGGCATGGAGAGAGTTTGGAACCTTGGGGAACACCCGCGGTGATAGGTTGCGGTGAAGATAGATGTTTACCTACACGGACCTTGAAGGTTCTGTTGGAGAGAAAAGATTTGAGCAGACCGATTAGATAGTGCGGGCAATCGAGTTCAATGAGTTTGAACAGAAGTCCGTCGTGCCAGACTCTGTCGAAGGCTTGTTTGGCGTTGAGGAGGAGCATGGAGGTTTGTTTGCCGAGATTGCGGTTGCCTGCAATGAATTCGGAAACTCGGAGGAGTAGGTGGCAGGTGCCATGGTGGTGGCGAAAGCCATGTTTAAAGTTAGGAAGGATGTCTTTGTTGGAGACAAATTTGTTGAGACGAGTGAGGATGATGCTCGCCGTGACTTTGCTGAGGGTGCAGAGAAGGCTAATGGGTCTGTAGCTGGACGCCTGGTTCAGAAGTTTGTCAGCTTTAGGGATGCAGATGATAGTTGCTTCCTTCCAAACCGTGAGAAAGTATTGTAGCCGCAACATTGAGTTAACATTGTTGCAAATGGCTACGATGTTGATGCGGGGGAGAATTTTCAGCACGCCGTTGGGGATACCATCAGGTCCTGGGGCTTTGTTGTTTCTGAGTGATTTTATGGTTTCAGCCACCTCTTTGGGGGAGGTAGGCTGAGTGTCAGGGTTAGTGGAAGTGAAGTTGCGAACTGTGGCCGTAACATGGGCGTGGAAATCCGCGAAGTCCTCATGAACAGGAAAAGGGGAGCATTGATCTTGTAAAGACTCGGCAAAGATATTAGCCTTATCTTCGTCAGCAGAGAAGGACTGTCCATTACTGGAAAGGGGAGCAGAGCAGGGTTGTCTATTACGAAGTGATTTAATCACTTTCCAAGTGCGTTTGGGGTTGGACTCAGTCTTACTGATGTATTTGTTGAAGCTAGACTCGCGAGAGTGTTGAAGAGCTTCGTTGACCTCACGTTTGAGGGCATTGAGTTCTGGGCGAAGGAAGTCGTTACCAGAGCGTTGCAAGCGCTTACGCAGTCGGTTCTTTCTGCTGATGAGTGCCCTAACCTCGGGAGAGATTTGTGGTTTGGTCTGAGAGATTGGAGAAGACTTGGATGAAAGCTCAATTTTGGCCTTAATCTCTTGTGTCAAGGTATGGACAGCGTTGTCGATGTTAGTGGTTGTGTGTAATGGTTGGCACTTGAAGGAAGAGGTTTCCAGATAATATTGGAGAGCAAGCCAGTCGATTTTGGTGTCTACTGGAGCTGAGTACTCGATGGAGCCGGGGATTTCCATGATTACAGGATTGTGATCGGAGCTAAGAGCGAAGATTGAGCGTGGGTTATTTGAAAGATTGAGATGTTTGGTGAGGAAGATGTCCAGGATGTCTGGACTGAAGGTAGTATCACCTGGAAAATGAGTGTGTTCGGCAGGGGCCTCGATGGAGAAGTTGTGAGAGTACATCAATTTGAGCAGCTTGGTACCTTTGGAGTTTTTGACACGACAGCCCCACGAAACATGCTTGGTGTTGAAGTCGCCAGCGATGATTATGGGGATATCAGTGTCGAAGAGGGGAACAAGTTCTTTTAGGTTATTTGTGGCATTTGGAGGAGAGTAACAGGAGATGATTCTAAGGGGTTTACTGATGTGGGAGATTTCAACACCACAAGCTTCTAAAGAGGGAGTGGGCGTGCTGATGGGTTTGTGCCTTAGAGAATTTTTGACTATGACTGCAACGCCGCCATAAGAGTAATCCGGGCGGTCGCGTCTATAGACAGTGTAGTTTGGAAGGAAGAGCTTTTTCAGAGGAGTAGTGTGTGTTTCGGTGATGCAAGCCACATCGACCGATTGAGAAGCGAGAAAGTCGCAAAGTTCAACAACTTTATTGTTTGCTAGAATGCCGTTTGCATTCTAGTTCAGAAGAATAAGACTGGGGTTACTGGTATTGGAAGGGGGGGAGGTGTGACTGTTGGGTGGGGTAGAGTGAGAGCAGCTGTTGGGGGGTGATGCCAAGTCTGGTGATGAGGGCAAGAAAAAGCTGGACAACTTCAGGATCGGCGAGGGGGCCGATTGGTGAGAGAGGAGGAGGAGATCTGTGAATTGTAGGTGGTGGGGGATGGGCCCTGGGGGTGGAAGCCTGTGCATAAGAAGTAGAGTGGTAGGTACGCAGGGGGGATCCTGGTACGTTGGTAGAGGGGATGGATGGAGGAAACCGTGCGGCCGGTTTTTGAGGAGGGCCAGCCTTGGGTGGTAGAGTCTTAACTGGTTGAGGTGGAGACAGCTGTTTGTCTAGTGGTTTGAACAGAGTGGTAGGTCTAACAGGTTTTGGCTTTGGTTATTTCTTTTGCGGTGCCTTCGGGCAGCCGCGGAAGTAGGCGGGGTGCGGACCATTACAGTGAGGAGTAAAGGAGTTTTGGCCGGGTTGTCTTTTTGTTTGCAGTCAAAAGTAGCATAGTTTTTGGAGCAGAAGCCGCAGACCTAAGGGGCTCGGCAGTAGTTGGCCGTGTGTCGATAACTTTGATAGCGACGGCATTGAGGGATGGTTTTGTTCTTGAGTTTGGCTTCGACTTTGACATTGAGTCCGCCGAGTAGTTCTAACTTGAAGACATCCTTAGCAGAAGGGTGGTTTGAATCCAGATGGACATGGATAAGTGGCCATAATTTGTCACCTTTCCTCATGCGGTAGACAGATTTGACGGGAAGCTTCTTGATGATCTCTAAATGATTTCGTCGTCCGAAAGTGCGAGGGCGACGCCTCTGATGACGACTTGGAGATCACGATCTTGTCGTAGTTGATGAGTTGTGTACTGGATGTTTTTCTCATCCAGTTTGGCAGTGACGAGACGAAAATCGTTAATTGAGAGAAGGTAGAGGCGAATGGAGTCACTAGCTACTACAGCACGCTTCTTTTCAATGCTGTTGGAGTCAAGAAAGTTGCGGATATTGGGCCACAGTTCCGTCTGCTTAATGTAGGTGGGAGGAGGGCGACCAGGGTGAACATCGTCTGAATCGGAGTTAGAATCTGATTCGTCAGAGAGAGATTTGTCGTCTAAGATGGAGATGGTTTTGAGGCGTTTGGCGTTCCGCTTGGATTTGCGAGCGGAGGACACGAGAGTGTATTTGGTAGGCTCAACGCCATTGGCGGAGGTATCCATGGTTAGATCGTTGATTGTGTCACTAGGAGGGCCGATGAAGGCATTGGCTCTAGTGAGAGCAAGATTTTGAGTGATGGCTAGAAGGTGGGCATCTAGCTCTTTCAGACGGGCATTGGCTTCGGTAACATATTTGTTACGCTGGAGGTCGAATTCGGCTACTTTGGCCTGAAACTCTGAAATGAAATTTGCTCGCTCGTCTCGGAGACGGCTGAGGGAGTTGTTCAGGTTATGTAAATCAGTCTCAGATATCGCGGTGTTTGTGGGAACAAGCCCATGGTTACTCAGAGGAGAAGCTGTAAAAGAATTAGCTTGATTATCAGGAAGAGCATTGTTACCATTGTTGGTAAGTTGACCGTTGGCGTCTTGGTTGTAGGCGTCTTGGCTGCGGGCATCTTGGTGGCCGGCTTTTTGGCTGAGGGCATCTTGGTGGCCGGCTTTTTGGCTGAGGGCTTCTTGATGGAAGATACCTTGGTTGGCGGCGTCTTGAAGAACAGAGGCTTGGATAAAGGCTCCTTGGCGGACGGGGCCTTGGTTGAGAGAAGAAGGGCTTCCAGTTGATTTGGAGGCCATGGTGAGTGGAGAAGAAGGGGAAGAGGAGACGACTAGGCCGTGTATACTACCACTTCCTAGGCTGGGAAGGTCGTTGGCTAAGGTCGGTATACTAGCCGTACTTTGCACTGGGAGGCCCTAAAAAGGGGCCGATTAGTTGAGCGCGACTTCACTGAAAGTCGGACGCGGTAGAACGCACGATTCGACGAGCGAGAGGAGTTGCAGAGAGAAACGGCCCTGAAAAGGGACAGGTGGGGGGATGGTAGAGGGAGCCCACAACGGGCACCTTCTAGCAGGAGAGTGAAGCGAGGAGGAGGTCCTGAGAAGGACCGTTTGGAGAGCGGAGGAGACTGGGGTTAATACCACGGTGAATAGGAACAACCGGCGCGCGCGACGGCTGAGCATCGATGTGCGATGGATGTATCTGACCACTGGTTGGAGTCGTTGCGGCATGCATCTACTTATGTAAATTAGTGAGCTATTTCATTTGTGGAGATCGATTTTGGGTAGATACCACCTACCGCTGATATTTGTCACTACCGTGGTTCACGTTAGAATAATTCATGGTTGAAAAGGTTTTATGAATAATGGTTTGAGTTACTATGTTATCTTCAAATGAAAAAAAAAAAAAAATGAATTTTTTTGTTTTTGAAAATAAATGTGCACGATTATTTATGTAAGAATGAATTTTTATCTAGTAATAATATTATAAAATGATGATATTTTACATGAAAAATCACAAATAAAGCTTAGAAAAATAATAGGATTGCAAATGTGCATGTTTTTGCAAATTTAAAAATTTTTATTATGTGAACGACTGTACCGGACCGGCATACGTCTCCAGACGTAAAGGATCTGACTCGCCAACATCCAAACTTAGTTTGACTTTATCTTGGAGTCATAATATCACATTTCTATAGGAAAATGTGATTTTTCAATTTTCCAAAACCTTGATCCTCCAAGGGTTAAACTGTAGATACCGATTCTCCCTTTACATATTTTGAAATTCTAATATTTAGAAAAATTTATAGGAGTAATTTAGTGAATCGGTGCTGTACCACGGCATCGACTTTCGAGCCTTTTTAGTCAAATAATTGTTAATATAAATAAATTATGCTAATGATTTTTCATCAAACAGCATAGCTTTATTAACAAATATGCGAAACAATTTTAGTCGTTTGGAGATATAATCTCCAGCCGTCTTCAGCCGAAGAGTAAGCTTACTCTTTAATTTTGACAAAGACTACAAGAAATTAGACTAATGGAAGATTAATGGATGATGTTTTGTCTAGATATTGACTCTAAGTATGCTTTCTGTGAACTTTTTACATTAAATGACTATTTTTTACTATTTGGATATAAAAGAACGATTACACTGTCGGATAGATGCAATTTTTCTGTTTTTAATTCATCATGCAAAATTGATTTTACGTATGGATTACTTATTAATTTACTGTACCTTTTTTAGAATGAATTAAAAAGACAATTGAGAAATAACTCGAAAAACCATCAGGGAGGCAATGCGCGTGCGCCTTTCAATAATGTTGCTAAAAATCATTTATAGTCAATTGTCAATTTTGTAGCATCCATCTTAACGACATCTTTCCCATGTTCAACTTATCATGCAAAATCGAAATAACAATACTGATACCTCCGTCATTTCAAATATTTTACGCAATTTTATTTTCCGATCACTTATTACCATGTGGTGGAATTAGTCGATCATTTAGGAGATACTCATTTCTATGGAATGTCCTAAACGATGTTCATTGTTTGTTGATATTAGTTTTTATTGGATTTTTACTTTATTTTTATTTTTACTTTATTTATTTTTACTTTGAAAGCTCTGCAATTTAGATATAAAGCTATAAGTGAGTAAAAATTTTCAGATAATATTTAACTGAGTTTGAACAGCAAGCTTTAATGCCAAACTTTGTCAAAGACTAAAGCTACATTGATAAACTCCAAAATACAATATTATTCTTTTTAAAGGTTTTTCTAATTTTAATGGTTACTCTATTAATGTTTTATTGTCACATTTTTATTACGAAATTCAAATTAGTGCACAGGTGTTATATTTTGTTTTATCTTGTTCTATTAATATTTTATTAAATCTTTCATTAATTATTATTTTTTTACATACTTTGGATAGGGTAGGATAAGTCTATAGAATGAATAAATTCGGTGGTATTGCAATTAATATTATTCTTGTAATTTTTCATTGAATGGGAAACAATTGAATTATAGCATTAATAATAATGGTAACGAGTCATTTTGCTTAAAGGCATAGTTCTTTCAGTAATTTCTCATTTATGTTATCGTATCCTAGGCTTTTTTATTTTTATATTATTTGTAATGCTGTTCGTTTGGGGCTGGGTTAAATTTTCCAAATAAAATTTTATTTTCGTATTTTTTTCGTTGTAGAGAATTGCATTTAGTTCGTTAACTGATATATTATAATTTGTTTAATGAGATTTTGATTTACTTTATTGCTATATTTATTTTAATTGTTTTTTGTGCTTTAATTTTTTTAAAACTGTTTCAATTTTAAACTATTTCAATTTCTACATTTATTTAATCTGATTTATGAGCGTTGTAATCAGATTAACCATTGGATCCATTCTGTTCACCAATTGCTTATTTATAGTTTTCAACTGACTGCTATTTACCGATAAAAGTTGATTTTGTGCTTTTTATATTGTTTGGGTTCTTTTTGTGTTTTGAAAACATTACTGTTTACTGGTTGTGCATAGGTGACATGGACTAACGTTGTTTTCATTAATTTGAATTTCTCGCACTGCATCTTCCGTAGCCTGCTACATAATTGCTATTACAGTTTGCACACTTTACTTCTTTTATTTTTCTCTGCATCGAGCATTCGCCGGTGAGACGATTTTCGACGTATTTAATACAAACGAGAATTTTATGAGAGTAATTTTTGGTGTGGTTAAAACTGTGACGGCGAAGACATTGGGTGGATATCTCTATTTTTATATGGTATTTTAAAACTAATAATTTTATTCTGTAGTTTTGTGATTTCAAATATTTCTTTCTTGTTTTTTGTTTTTGTTTTTAATTCTATGAAAATTAGCGGACGAGGTTGTTTTGATATTTTGAGTTTGTCATTAGTGATTCTAATAACATGATTATGTGGTTCCATGTCTGTTTTTAATTTGTTTATATCGACCGTTGGGTGTTTGTTTTTTAAAATAGCTATATATGATTTATTTTCTTTCATTTGAAACATATATTAAATAATTAACAAAAACGTATTTTTAATTTCGAATACTTTAACGACTGGGACGAATAATTTCGGATTTTCTGTCTGTATTTTAACTTTATTATTACAGAGAACTTTGATAGTATAATTATTTTGGCAACTTTATCAATTGATTCTTTTAGAAGACTTGTTATTGTTATTGTGACTTCAAGAACTGAGTTTGTGTGGAATGCTGCATAGGTACATAAGGACCTGTACGTTTTAGTTTTGATTTTCTGTAATCATGAACAAGTAGACCCATCTCCCCCACTATTTTTTGAAAATGGTACAAGAGAAAAAATTTTTCACGCATCACGACTGGATTTACCGTTTATGATGGAATCCAAACTACCTGAATCATAGGAACAAACATGAAAATTTTATTTTTCAAAAATTTTCATATATATTTATTACACCATTTTCGAAAGTCAGTTTACGTTTGACACTCAAAGAAGGCAGACGTGTTAACAGCACTCTGCTATGTTAGAAGCCAATCTACTAATACAATCAAGTATAGTTACACTTTGTAAATCAAGTGAAGTGTCCTTAACTCAAGCCTTATAATAAAGGGGCTTATTTAAAAAGTAACGACTAAAAATGTCTACACAATCAGGGGATGATATGTCTATCCCAACAACAAGCAGCAATGAGAAGTGAAAACGCGCAAATTACAAAAGGCTGCGTACTAGCCCAGGAGATCGAACTCCTAGTAAAAAGTAAGCGCAACTAACAAAATACTGGCTAAGTCAATCTGTTGATAGATTTGACATACTGCAATAAGATGACAACGAAACTCAAAGCCATGAATCAAATACAGTAAAATCCAAGTAAGTAAATGTCATACGAAACAAAGCACCTCCTATATTTGTTTATTACGCCGAGAATATGCGCCCACTAGAAAATATTCTAAACACAGTAGCCAAAGACAGTTACACTTTGAAAGTGCTAGTTTATAACAAAGTGAAAATCCAGCCGACAACGTCTTAAAAATATCTACCGATCGTAAGCGCACTAAAAAAGAAACGCACTAAATTTTTTAGTTATCAGCGCAAAAGGGACAAAAGTTTCAAAGTCATTTTACGAAGTATACACCTATCAGTCAACATTGAAGATACGGGGGGGGGGTCAATAAGTCTTTATAAAATCCAAGAATGGCGCTTGTCACGCTTAAATTATGATGTTTTTGGCAAGCAATACTACTAACTAAATATCGTACAAAGTTTCAGCTCGATTCAATAAGTCGTTTTTTGTGAGCGTTGGGTGAACAAAAAGTTATTGGTTTATTTGAAAAATGGAAAAAACAGAGTTTCGAGCGGTGATATAACATTTTCATTCGAAAGGCCTTACACCAAAATAAATCACAGTTGAGTTGAACGCCGTTCATGACAAGTCTGTCCCTGTGTTTAAGACTGTTTATAACTGGGTAATTGAATTTAAACGCGGCCGTACAACAAAAGATGAACCTCGTTCAGGACGCCCCGTAGAAGTGAGTACGCCCGAAATGGTCAATAAAATCCACGATATGGTGTTGAGTAATAGAATATTAAAATAGTGTAACGTCGGTTGACGAAACAATTCTCAGGCGCACTTTTTTGGTCTATTCTTACGAAAAATAACCGGGACGTGCGTGACCACTATCGCGGGAAATTCTTTTTTCGGCGACGGAGGATCGAAGCTTTACTATACCACACACTTGGCAATATAGCAATACTTCGCGTTATTTTATCACACTCTTGGCAATAAAATAACGTTAAGGGGGGCCTATCTAATACTAGGTGTGTTCAAAAAATAACGAGAATTTTCGTTTTATGAAAAAAATATTTATTTATTCATCTACATTAATGTTGTCGCCTTCAAAGTAGTCCCCTTCGGATACAATACACTTATGCCAACGCTTTTTCCAATCCTCGAAACACTTTTGAAACTCGATCTTTGTAATAGCTTTTAGCTCTTTCAGCGATTCGCTTTTAATGTCATCTATGCTTGTAAAACGACGGCCTTTTAATGTTCTCTTTATTTTTGGAAATAGAAAAAAGTCACATGGAGCCATATCTGGCGAATATGGAGGCTGAGGCATCGTTACAGTTTCGTTTTTGGCCAAAAATTCACGAACAAGCAATGAAGTGTGAGCAGGCGCATTATCGTGGTGCAAAAGCCATGAATTGTTTTGCCACAAATCCGGGCGTTTTTTTCGGATTGCTTCACGCAAACGACGTTGAACTTGTAGGTAGTACTGCTTATTGATTGTTTGACCTTGTGGCAAGAATTCATAATGCACTATGCCATTAAAATCGAAGAACACAGTGAGCATAACCTTCACATTCGACCGTACTTGTCGAGCCTTTTTCGGTCTTGGCGATTGACGATTGAGCCTTAGTTTCGACATCATATCCGTAAACCCATGTTTCGTCACCTGTTATAACACGTTTTAGTAGTTCTGCATCGTTATTGACTTCATTTAGCGACTCCTGAGCAACTTCCATTCGCCGCTGTTTTTGTTCGAAATTCAACAATTTTGGAACGAATTTTGCTGCCACACGTTTCATACCCAAAACATTCGAAAAAATTTGATGGCATGAGCCAACTGATATGCCAACATCATCAGCGACTTCTCTGATTGTGATTCGGCGATCGTTCATAACCATTTCTTTCACTTTTTTCACGTTTTCATCGGTTGTTGATGTGCTTGGGCGTCCGGGTCGTTTGTCATCTTCAACGTTTTCGTGGTCATCTTGGAAACGCTTATACCACTCATAAATCCTTGCTTTACTCATAGCAGACTCACTATATGCCTTTGTTAACATTTGACAAACTTTACTACACTTTATTTCATTTTTTACGCAAAATTTAATACAAATTCTTTGATCCATTTTTTTTCACAAACGAAAATCGCCGAGTTCGAAAAACACGTCTAACGTTAGCGGCTGCCACTTAAAAAGTAAGCAATGAATATTGCTGCAAATTTTATCGTACTTCAGGGGCATGTGTACCAATATAATAAAAAAAAATTTTATACAAGCGGACTCTCCAAACCCGCGAAATTTAAAAATTCTCGTTACTTTTTGAACACACCTCGTATACACTCGACCACACGCTTGGCAATCGAGTGTAACTATCTAAAAGACAGATCGTCCGCGAAACTAAAATAGGAAAGAATAAGGAGAGAAAAGAATGTAGAAAGAAGTTAGAATAAAAAACTTTTTTTTGATTTTCCTTACTCACTTTTATCTTAGTTTCCCACACACACACTGGAAAGAATAACTGAAACTAACTAAACTGGACGAACTTGAAAAATAGTTAACGAATTTGAAATGGTTGCACGAACTAAATTAGAAAAATAACTGCTTAATTTTCTTGAAAAGCTCCCTTTTATGCTTTTCGCAAGAGACTCCCACTCGAAAATCTTTGTCATTTTTGGGCAGTAGGAACTCAAATTTTCTTAACTTAATTGGTTGGCAAAATTTGGGGAGTGTCTTAAGCGTTAGCGAAATTCGAGCTCTAATTGGCCGGGGGCGGAGTGTGCGGGAGTGGCCTCATTTAAGTGCTTTGGGCCTTCTTCACATAGATGGCCCTCTATGTACTATTTTGACCTTCAATTATTTAAACTAATTCTATTTAAATTCAATTGTGTGTATGGTACTCTAATTTTTACAAAAATATTACTTAATCTATATTAAAACTAAAGTTCAGAACAAGAGTTAAGGATTATATTTATCTGAAAACAAACAAGATATTAATAGTCTTAACTATTAATTAATTATCAAAAAGCCTTAAGAAATACTGAAAAATCAGAGTTAATTATAATAAATAAAGTCATTAACTTTCGTTCAAGTCGTTCTTAAATTTTCTAACACAAAGTTGAGCGCATTCAACGATTAAACATACAATATTCGCAATAAAAAAAAATCATAATAAATACGGAAGTATAATGAATTATTTCCATATTTATATTTAGGTATAAAATTAAAACTATCCGAGCAATAAACAAAAACTATTAATTAAAATAGTCCTTGTTGATTACTTAAATGTTACTTCAATAGATAAATTTCGCATTTTTAAAGAGATCTGCAAGCAAATGCGCTTCCTTTAATTTAAAAGAAATTAGTAATATTGAAATTATTTAAAATAAAATAACAGTACTATCAGTACTGTTATTTTCATCATGATTGATATGCATCATCATTGATATGCATCAAAGATGCTCGCAATCTGGCTACTCCGGATGGCCCGATCGTAAAATCGCTCTGATTGTTTTCAACATCCGAAGATTGCCAGATGCGCGAGCCGAAAACTGCCGTTTACAGAAAAAATTTTCTTTTTTCAGCTGTACACAGTTTTTCATCTTAATTTACGAGCTAAGTGTGTGGCCGGTATTTTTTGTCTCTTTTTTTATTTTGAGTCGCCGTTACAATAGTATCAAGAAAAACTGCGGCAATTGAGCCAGATCAGACGAGGAAAAAACAGAAATGTTCGAAAATCATCTTTATACAGTCTTCAAACCTCATCAAAAATAATCACTAAACTAGAAGAAGAAATCCTACTAAAAACCTTGATAATTAAGAAGATACACCAATAAAAAGAGTGAAATTAAAAAAAAATACAACAATTAATTAATAATATTAATTACAAGAAAACTCCTGGATATGATAAAATTACAGAAAAATAATCTAAAAGCTACCCTCAGTAGCAACAAGATATACGAGATCTGTCAGGAGAGTATCGGGCCTACCTTTATATTTTCGTGCTAGCGTTATTCTTTATCATCTGGTGGGTGGCAACCTTCAAAGAAGTCCCCACTTGATTGAATAACACGGTTCCATCGATGTTTCCACTTTTCAAAACAGTCCTGGAACTCAATTTTAAGGATAGCCTTAAGTACACTCGTCGCATTGTTTTCAACTGTTGTTTTGTAATCGAATCGGTGTCCTTTGAGTGGTTTTTTTAGTTTTGGAAACAGCCAAAAGTCAAAAGGGGCTATGTCGGGACTGTATGGAGGTTGTAGAAGCAATGTGATATTGTGTTTGCTCAAAAACTGCTGCACAAGATTGGATGAATGCGCTGGCGCATTATCGTGATGGAGAAGCCAGTTACCACTTTCCCAAAAGTGCAGCCGTTTTCTTCTTACTGTATCACGCAAACGTTTCAAAATTTGAACGTAGTATTCTTTATTGATTGTCTGACCTGTTGGTGCATATTCGTGATGTACAACACCTTCACAATCGAAAAAAACAAGCAACATTGACTTAACATTGCTCCGACTTTGACGTGCTTTTTTTGGTCTTGATGATTCAGAATGCTTCCACTGTGAAGATTGTTGTTTTGTTTCAGGATCATAACCATAAACCCATGATTCATCACCTGTAATAACTTTTCTAAGCACATTATCATGATTATTGACCATTTCCAGATTGTCCAGAGCGATTTCTAAGCGAATGTTCTGCTCTGCTGTGAGCAATTTTGGGATGAATTTCGCACACACGCGTTTCATTCCTAAATTTTCGGTTAAAATTTCTGAAATGATAGTTTTAGTATCCCAAGGTCTTTTTCTAGTTCTCGCACAATCATACGACGATCTTGTTCGATTGCAAGTCGCACCCGCTCAATATTATCTGCGATTTTTGTCGTCGAAGGTCGGCCGGAACAAGAATCACTATCGACAGAAGTGCGACCATCCTTGAACCGTTTATATCATTCTTTTATTCGTGTTTTGCTCATACACTCGCTTCCAAAGGCCTTTTGCATCATTTCAATAGTTTCCGAACGCGTTTTTCCGAGTTGAATGCAAAATTTGATGCAAATTCGTTGATCTTGTTTTTCAGTCATTTTTGACAATATCAAAATCCGACGAACGCGAAAAAGGCACTGTAAACAAAGACACGCTGTGCATGAACTATACATCCTGCAGGTATCAATAAGTAACCAATAGATTCGTGAGGCTTTACTGTTGAAGATTCTATCCGGTAGAGGTCGCTCGAAGACTATGGAGCGAGGATATAAACGTAGGCCCGACACTTTCCGGACAGACCTCGTATAACAATAATTTTAAATGCATGCTCCCGCCTTTGCTACTTTCCCTCTTAATGGAAAGTAGCAGATCTGAACTCGGTAAATAAACTGCACTTGTGACCTCATATAGACAAATCAGTCTTTTACCAATACTCGTAAAAGTCTACCAGAAATTAATCCTAACCAGAATTAACCCAATAAAAAACTTATCCCAGATCCAGTTCGGTTTTAGGTGCAACCACTGAACGATTGAACAAGTGAACAGATTTGTAAATAATGCGAGAAAATCTATCGAAGATAAACAGAACTGTACAGGCATATTTCTTGATGTCGCCTAGGTGTTTGACAAAGTTTGGCATAATAGTCTTCTACATAAACTCAAGAGAATGTTTCCTGAACGCCATTATGAATTATTAAAATCTTATCTTCGAAATAGATCATTACAAGTGAAAATAAAGAATAAAGTATTCCAACGTCAATCAATAAAAGCAGAAGTAAAATGTAGTCTTACCGATTAATAAATGAATAGCTTCAGCTGTACACAAGAATGTACGAGGTGTGATCAAAAAGTAAGGTGAATTTTTATTTTTCTCAAAAAATATTTATTTATTCATCAATTTTTATTTTATCTCCTTCAAAGTAATCCCCCTCGGATATAATGCACTTGTGCCAAAGCTTTTTCCAATCCTCAAAGCATTTCAAAAAATCATTTTTTGTGATCTTGTTTAGTTCATCCTTCGATGCCGTCTTTATCTCCCCAATCGTGGCAAAACGCCGTCCTTTCATGGGCCTCTTCAGTTTTGGGAACAAGAAGAAGTCACAGGGGGCCAGATCTGGGGAATACGGTGCCTGTGGCATCGTTACTGTGTTGGTTTTAGCTAAAAATTCGCGCACAAGCAACGATGTGTGAGCAGGGGCGTTATCATGGTGCAAAAGCCAATTTTTATTTTTCCACAAATTCGGACGTTTCTGGTGGATTGCTTCGCGCAAATTGCGCATAACTTGCAGGTAATATTCCTTATTTACTGTTCTACCCTGTGGCAAGAACTCATGATGCACCACGCCCCTGCAGTCAAAGAAAACTGTAAGCAACCTTTACATTTGATCGAACTTGGCGTGCTTTTTTTGGTCTTGGTGATCCAGAATGCCTCCACTGGGACGATTGAGTCTTAGTCTCGACGTCATAACCGTATACCCATGTTTCGTCACCTGTTATAACCCTGTTGAGTAAATCTGGATCATCGTTGGCGTCATTCAGTAGCTCTTGAGCGATGCTCATGCGACGTTTCTTTTGGTCGAAATTGAGCAATTTCGGAACAAACTTCGCTGACACACGTCTCATATCTAAAACACTCGTCAAAATTGATTGGCACGAACCAAATGAGATGCCAATATCATCAGCAATTTCTCTAATGGTAATTCGACGATTTCCCAATACTATTTTCTTCACTTCTTCAACATTCTCATCAGTTGTTGATGTGCTGGGGCGTCCAGAACGAGGTTCGTCGTCGGTGTCTTCTCGGCCTTCTTGGAAGAGTTTATACCACTTGTAAACATTTTTTTGGCTTAAAGTAGACTCACCGTATGCCACTTCCAGCATTTCAAGTGTTTTGGAACATTTGATTCCATTTTTCACACAAAATTTAATGCAAACTCTTTGATCCATGTTTTTAGACAGCAGCAAATCGTGGAGCACGCAAAACACTTCTAACCTTGATGCCTCTCACAAACAAACCAAACATACTACAAAGCTGAAATTTGGAACGTATGTTCTAGACGAGTGTACCGACATAACCAAATAAAAAAGTCGAAGATCGAACGGACGTAGCCCGCTAAATTTCAAAATTCACCTTACTTTTTGATTACACCTCGTATAATCCAGATTGTGAATAAATATTCAATTTCAATTGTATCAAATCACTTAATTTGCATTACTCGGCCACAATACTGTAAAAGCTTACATTAGAATTTTAATTATTAAAAAATAAAACATACTAAATTATTTTAGAATCTTAACGAATTCCATGCCTAGAAATCTTGCGGGTTTAAACAATGCAAGATAGTTCATATCAATTTAATATTATTATATCATAATCTATATCTCAAATCAATAATTAGTAATTAATTGGAAATCTTCTTGCATATCTCCGTAAGCTTTTTGGTATGGGATTTGTGTAGGTTCTGAAATAATTTGTTCTGTTAATTTATTACATAGTAGTTCACTACGTACTATTCGCACTCATTTCCTTTGCTTAATTTAGAATATTTTCACAGAGCCCTTAACCTCTTCTGACCGGCAATATCAACACGTAACTAAAAAAAATTTTTTTCATACATATATTTGTTCTTTTGAACTAAAAATTCAAAATATAAAGAAATACATCGTACGGCGGACATATTTTCTTAAATGAATACTTATCCACATATGTGGACACAAGTCAGAAGATGTTGAGCGAAATTAAATGAACAAATTTTACACTTTGAATCTGCTGACTCTGGAAACAAATGTTTGTTGATATAAGAACCGAGAAAAAGAATATGTTAGTTAATTTACATAGAGTGATGCATCAACTTATAGTGGGGCAATTCTTGGCTATTTCAAACAATTTAAAAAATCAAATCACCAATTTTGTTCAAAGTTGATAGACTTGTTACCTATACAGAGGTCAACATCTGTGCAGAGTTTTAGATCAAAATATTGATAAGGGGCCGACTTATCATCTGTTGAAAACATATCGGACTTTTTTTTATTAATTCGATTTCTCGGAGACTAATAAAGATATGGACATGATTCTGTTTTTAAAAGACGCGGAAAGAGTTTGAGTTTTAAAATGTAAATAGTAAAATACCAAATCATTTATTTATGTCATTGTTATAAACAATTTTTTCAAAAAATCGACGATATCTCAAAAAACGATGTTTTTTTTTAATTTTTGCACCATCGTGTTCCTTGTCATTTTTTACATAAGAAACCGTTGAGAAAATCAAGTGCCCGCTATCAGGATTAAGACAGCACTAAAATGAAACTAACCGCGCGTTAGCCGCTCGGCCTTTCGAACGTCCGCTACTCGTGCGGTTCCAACGTTGCTTGCGGCAAATGCCTTTAACGAATAAATAATTTTATATTTTATCAGTCTATATGTATTTATTTAAATAATATATAAATTAATCGATTAAATAAGTAATGTAAATGAACTATTTTTTATACAATCTGATATAATATTGAAATGAAACATTTGCTCTCTGCGTTTGATCGGGCTTGAGACCGGCGTATATTTACGAAGCGGCCGCATTAAAAATGTTTTTTTATCGGACCTACACCATAATACTCTTAATAAGTTATTTACAAGTAATTTGTTTTAACCTATTTTCTACCATATATTTTTGAATATACGTCATTCTCACGCCCGATCAAAAGCACAGAGCAAATGTTTCATTCAATGTTGTTTCAGATTGTACAAAACAATAGTTCATTTATATTACTTATATTACTTTATTTATATTACTTTATATTACGTTATATTAAGTAAATAAGACATTAAATTTAATTTAAATTTAATTACTTATTTAATTAACCGATTTATATATTATTTAAATAAATACATATAGACTGATAGAATATGAGATTGTGACTTGGACAAGAGTAGACGTGTCTTGTGTGAGTGCTGAATATAGGCCGATTCTGGAGAGAAGGAGAGCAGGAAGTGAAGAGAAAAGTGGAGAAAAGGTGCAGGAGGAGTGGAAGGACGTTCGGAGAAGAGAAAAAGTGAACGAGATAAAGGGAGAAGGAAGAAAGGTGAAAAAGAAATAAAGAGAGAAAGGATAGGTTAGGGTGGATAAGTCAGAAGGCGGGAAAGGAGGAGCGTAGGAGAGGGGCATAAAGGCGAAGTTAGAGGGAATAAGAGAGAAAGTTAAGGCGGGAGCAAGACGGGGAATAGGAATAGGAAACAGGAACGAGATGTTTACAACACCAGGAACAGCGAGAGAGAGAGACGGTAAAGGGGATAAGAGGAAGGCAAAGGGGGTGAGAGGTAGAGAGAGCGAAGAGGGCATGAGAGGGGGAAACAAGGAAGAAGTGAGACAGGCGAAAAGGTACAAAAGTGAAAGCGAGGGGAGTGAAACAGAGGGGGACGAAGGGAATGAAATGGACAGAACATTGATAGGGGTGGGGGAGAGTAAAAGAGAAGACAATGTATTTGAAAGAGTACTAGCAGAAATGAGAGAGTTGAGAAGAGAGGGGAAGAGGGAGAGAGAGGAAATGATGAGACGAATGGAAGAGGCGGAGAAAAAAAGAGAGGCAAAATGGGAGAGAGGTTTGGAAAAACTTAGAGAAGAATTAGAGAAAGATAGAGAGGAAAGGAAAAAAGAGAAAAGAGAAGAAAATAGAAGACAAGAGAAGTGGGAAGAAAGAATGAAAGGATGGGAAGAAGAGATGAATAAGATGAAAAAATACATAGAAGGAAGAGAGACAAGGGTAGAAGTAAAAGGAGTAGATAATAGGGAAGAAATAGATTACATGAAGGAGAGGATGGATAGAAAAAATAGGGTAAATAATATAATTGTTACAGATCTGGAGAGAGAACTAAAATGGGAAAAAAAAGGAGACGCAGAGGAATGGTTAAAGGACAGAATGGGAATAAAGGGGGAAATAATAAGCCTAAGGAGCATAGGAGGATCAGAAACAAATCAGAGACAGGAAGGGATGGAGTATAGAAGGAAGAGGATGTGGCAAATAAAGTGTGCCTCATGGGAGCAAAAAAAGGGAATAATGAAGAAAAAAAGTAAATTAGGGGAGAAAAAAATTTATATAGATCACGACTGGACGTGGAAACAAAGGAAAATAAGAGAGGAGGTAAGAAGAAAAGCAAGGGAATTGAAAAATAAGGGTAAGGAAGTTAAAATATGGCACAATGGGCTAAGAGCAGGGGAGGAAGAGTGGAGGTGGAACGAGTGAGAGGAGAGAATGAC
This sequence comes from Phymastichus coffea, assembly GCF_024137745.1. NCBI lineage: Eukaryota > Metazoa > Arthropoda > Insecta > Hymenoptera > Eulophidae > Phymastichus > Phymastichus coffea. The sequence continues at coordinate 261,164 of NW_026706814.1, forward strand.
AAAGAAAGGAAAGGAGGGGTTTCGGAATTAAAGGGGGGAGAGGAGAGAGGAGAGAAGAGGTGAAGGGAAGGAAAACAGTAAAAATGTTATTTTGGAATGTGGCGGGAATAAATAGCTTGGAAGAAGAGGACTGGAAATATATTAGAAATTTTGATATAGTAGGACTTACGGAGACATGGGTGAAAAGAGAAGAAGCAGAAATAGGAATAGAAAGAAATCTGAATGGGTATATCATTGAATGGAGGGACTCGAGAAGGGAAGGAAAAAGGGGTAGGGAGATAGGGGGTGGACTGATGGCAGTAAGAGAAAGACAAGGGAGAATAAAGGTAAAATGGAAGAAAGAAAGGACAGAAGAAGTCATAGTAGGGGAAATAGAGATAGAGAGAGAGAAATGCACGGTGGCATCAGTTTACATGCAGCACAAGAAAAAAGAAAATTATGAGTACCTAACCGAAAAAAAAGAGGAAAATAGAGGTAAAATACTAATAATAGGAGGAGATTTTAACGCTAGAACAGGAGGCGAAGGAAGAGAATGGGATAGCGAAGGACAGACAGAAGAAATAAAAACAAAGGATGGTATGATAAACGCAGAAGGGGAAGAGATGGTTAAATGGCTAGGAGAGACGGGATTAGTGATTGTGAATGGAAAAAAAGAGGGAGAAATTACATATATAGGAGCGAGAGGGATGTCGACGATTGACTACGTAATAGGAAATATAGGAGGGGAAAAGAGAGTGAAGAAAATGCAAATGGGAGAGAGAATCAATTCGGATCACCTACCAGTAGAAGTGGAGCTAGAAAACAGGGTTGAAGAAGAAGAAAACAGAGAAGAAGAAAGGTTAAGAGAAGACTGGAGCGAAGAAGGAATAAAAGAGTATCACAGATGGATAGGAGCAGTAGAAGGAACGGAAAAATGGGAAGAGATAAAAATTAGAGTGCAGAACGCTATAACAAAGAAGAAAATAAGGAGTAAAAAAGGAACAAGAAAAAGCTGGTGGAGAGAAGAATGTAAGGTAAAAAGAGACAAGGTAATGAATGCTCTGAAAGAACTAAGAAGAGGAATTGGGGATAGAAGCGGTTACCTGGAAGCAAAGAGGGAATACAGAGAGGAAATAAGAAAGGCAAAAGAAGAGGAAGGAAGGAAAGTGGCGGAGGAATTAAGCAAAGATAGAACGAGAAGGAAATTTTGGGAAAAAGTGAGCGGAGGAAAGAAAAAAAGAGCAAAAATAGATGAAAAAATAAGCAATGAGGAATGGCTAAAACACTTCAAGAAGCAGCTGGGAGAAAAAGAAAAGGATGACAATAAAAAAGAAGAAAGAGAAGAATGGGAAAGGGGGGAAAAAGAAGAAAGAGGGGAAATAGAAGTAAAAGAGGTAGTAGAGGTGATAAAGAGAATGAAAAAGAAAAAAGCAACAGGAGAAGATGGGATTGCAAATGAAGCGTGGATGGCTGGGACTGAAAGCCTAATAAATGACTGACAAAATGTCTAAATAGAGTATGGAATGGAGAAGGATACCCGAAGGAATGGAGAAAGGGAATAATAATACCAATATACAAGAAAGGAAAAAAAGAAGAAGTAAGCAATTATAGGGGTATAACGCTGATGGACACAGGATATAAGATATATGCAGAAATAGTAAGGAAAAGACTAGATAAAGAGATAGAAGAAAAAGGAATACTAAGCGATACGCAAATGGGTTTCAGACTAAAAAGAGGAACAACAGACGCAATATACGTGCTAAAAACGGCAATAGGAAAAGAAATCAGGGAAAAAGGTGGGAAATTGTTTGTCTTCTTCGCTGACATGAAAGCAGCGTTTGACAAGATAAGAAGAAAGAAGATATGGAAAATAATGAAGGAAAAAGAAATAGATAAAAGAATCAGAAGAAGCATAGAAGAAATATACAAGGAAACAGGATGTAGAATAAAAATTAGAGGAGAGATAATAGGTGAATTCGACACAGAAAAGGGAGTAAGGCAAGGGTGCCCGCTGAGCACCACGCTATTTAATCTTGTCTTTGCGGAGTTAGAAGATAAAATGAGTAAAATTCAGGAAGGAGGAGTGGTAATAGGAAGAAAGAAAATTTGGACGATAGGATACGCGGATGATATAGTAATGATGGCAAATAATGAAAATGGGATGAAAGAGATGCTGAAAAAACTAAGGAGATTCTTAGAGGAAAGAGGGTTGGAATTAAACGTAGAAAAGTCAAAAATGATGAAATGTAAGAAAGGAGGAGGAAGAGGAAAGGAAGAAAGTTTTGAGTGGATAGGAAAGAAAATTGAAATGGTAAAAGAATATAACTATCTGGGATACATAATAAACAAAAATAATGGGAATAAGAGACATATAAAGAAAACAGAAGGTAAAATAAATATGGGACTAGGAAAAGTATGGGAGTTGGGAGAAAGATTATTTAAAGAAAATTGGAAGCTAAGGATGATGTTATTTGATGCGTTAATGAAAAGCGTGAAAATGTATGGAGCAGAAATATGGGGATGGAAAAGATACGAGGAAATAGAAAGACTACAAATGAAATATATAAAATGGGTACTGGGTTTGGACAGAAACACACCGAGTTATCTGATAAAATGGGAAACAGGAAGAAAAGAAATAAAAGTAAAAGCAATAGAGAGAGCGATGAGATATGAAAATAAAATAAAAGAAGAGAGGGATGGAACAATAAAGAAACAAGCATGGAGAGAAATAAAGAGAAACGAAAAGAAAAGAGAAGAAAGAAATGAAAAAAAAGGAGAGAGAGAAGAAAGACTAGGGGAAAGTAAAAAATACAGAGAGAGAGAAGAAGGAAACGATGAAAGAGAAGAGTTCTGGGAAGAAGTAAGAGAAGAATTGAAGAAAAAAGAAGAAAAAGAAATGGAAGACAAGATGGAAGAATCAAGATATATAAGAGAGTGGAAGGGGATAAGGGAGGAAATGAAGAAGAGTAGACTAATAGAAATACAAAATGAAGGGAAAATAAGAGGGCTACAGATAAGAGAGAGGTTTAGGTTAGGGAACGAGACAAGAGGGTGTAGATACTGGGAAAAAGAGGAAAATAGGAAATGTAGATTATGCCAAAAAGAAGAGGAAGACTGGAAACACATAGTAGAAAAATGCGAAATGACAAGAAAAGAAGGAGAAAAGTGGGAAGAAATAATGGTTGGGAGCAAAGAAAAAATAGCATGGATGAGGGATCTAAAGTGGAAAAGAAGAAGAAAAGAAGAAGAAAAAGAGAAAGAAAAAGAAAAGTGAAAAGAGAGAAGAAAGAAAACGGTAAGAGAGAACCGTAGTAAGCATGAGTGAAAGCAGAGGGAGCGGAGGATACCGCAGTAAAGGTGTAAAAGCCCTAATACGGACAGATGAAAGAAGAGGAAAAGGAAGCGCAAAGAAAAAGAAAAAACACTAAATCATCAAAGCACGATCACACACAAATACAACACAAAACACTAACAAGAAACAAGACACGTCACTCAACAAAATTGAAATGTATATTGTAAATGTATAAATAAACATTGTAACATTAAGTTGAATAAACTCAATATACTGATAGAATATGAAATTATTTATTCGTTAAAGGCATTTGCCGCAAGCAACGTTGGAACCGCACGAGTAGCGGAAGACCGAGCGGCCGAGCGGCTAGCGTGCGGTTCGTTTCATTTTAGTGCTGTCTAAATCCTGATAGCGAGCACTTGATTTTCTCAACGGTTTCTTATGGAAAAAATGACAAGGAACACGATGGTGCAAAAAAAAAAAATATCGTTTTTTGAGATATCATCGAAAAATATGAAACTATAATTTTTAGACTTTTTTATACTTCACTATTGAATGACTCTTAAAATTTTACATACGAGGTGTGTTCAAAAAGTAAGGTGACTTTTCAAATTTCACGGGCAACGTACTTTCGATTATCGATTTTTTTGTTTTGTATGTTCGTACACTCTTCCCAAACATCTGTACCAAGTTTCAAGTGTATAGCATTTTTTGTTTGGTTGTGAGAGGCGTAAAGGTTATAAGTGTTTTGCGTGCTCGGGGATTTCTTGCTATCGAAAAATATGGATCAAAGGATTTGCATCAAATTTTGTGTAAAAAATAAAATAAAGTCCTCCGAAACACTTGAAATGTTGACGGTGGCATACGGTGAAACTGTTCTGAGTAAAAAAAATGTTTACAAGTGGTACAAACTCTTCCAAAATGGCCGGGAAGATGCCAATGACGAGCCTCGCTCTGGACGCTCAAGCACGTCAACAACTGATGAAAACGTTCAAGCAGTGAAGAAAATTGTTCTGGAAAATCGTCAAATCACTATCAGAGAAGTTGCTGAGGATGTTGGTATATCGCTTGGCTCGTGCCATGAAATTTTTTCTAACGTTTTGGGCATGAGACGTGTGTAAGCGAAGTTTGTTCGGAAATGCTAAATTTTGACCAAAAGAACCGTCACATGAGCATTGCTCAAGAACTGTTGAATGACGTCAACGACGACCCAGATTTACTCAAAAGGGTCATAACTGGTGACGAATCATGGGTATATGGTTATGATATCGAAACCAAAGTCCAATCGTCCCAATGAAAGAGCCCAGATGAGCCAAGACCGAAAAAAGCACGCCAAGTTCGATCAAATGTCAAAATTCTTTATTTATCAATGACTGTGAAATCTAACTAAAGATTTCGATTTTTGTTAATTACAGTTGGAAAAGCCGATATTTGAAGGGGAAAACACAATCAAGTCTCATACTAAGCGCGGATACAGGATTAGAATGATTGAATAAAATGGGTAGAAATGAGATGAAAAAATTACATGTTATTCTTCCGTTACACAAACAATTAATTATATAAGAGTTGCTACAAAAAAGTTACAGGGGATTGAGTTTGGTTCAATTCGTCATTTTTCACATTTTGAATCTACTTTGAGAGGTTAGAAATACGTCAGTTTTTACTTTAGAAAAACACGGGGTCGGCGTTTCTTTTGTCTTTCTAGACGAAAGAATAATCGTCCTGAAGGATACAAAATATTGAAAATTGAATTTTTTACAGAGCTTTGAAGATGAGCGAAAATTGAAAAAAAAAAAGATGCTATACGTTACAAGTATTTTACGAGCTCTCTAATCAAATTAACTAATTTCTAATGATATAAATAAAAAGAGCTTAACAAACCAAAGAAAATGAGCTGCTGCGCGTTGCTGTAGCTTAATAATTGGCGCTTCTATGCCCTTTTGAAAATACTATTATTTTATTACTCAATATTTTGCTTGATTTTTGGACGTTGAAATCTTCTAGAGATCCCAAATCTTGATCTAAAAATCTGAGAAAACCCAAAAAGTCTTATTTTTTATGTTCATCTTTGTGATCTTTGTATAACTTATAATATCTTTGTGATCTTTGTATAACTTATAACTAATAGTTCGTACTCTCGTGATCTTGTCGCGTTAATGAGTAAGAAGTTGTTTCTTTTCAAATTTACTTAATTGTCAATATGAAATAAATAGATAAATCAAGTATATGTAAATAATAAGTAAAGTTCCAAAGAAAGTCAGACTAAGCCCTAGTTTCTTATGGTGCGAATTGTACCATAAGCAGAGCTAAAGTCTTCCTTATAAAGGATATAATTTAGCCCAAGTTTCTTATAGCGCGAAATGTTCTATAAGTTGAGCACGAATTATAGGAAAGGAACGGTCTTGCTCAGTTAATCACTATGAGAAAAAGAACTTAGGTATTAGCCAAGTTTATTCAATCTCATGCGCTCACTTTGCAAGGTTAGAAGTGAATACCAGCCTGTGCAATAATGGGCGTATTTATACACAGATTTTTCCGCCTATTTTCGCAGGAGAATTCTCTTCGAGAAGTTTTCGAATCTTCGAGAAACATTCGCGAATTTTGAGAAATGAATTTTCTTAATTTACAAATAAATAAAGATAATACTAAAGTTTCAACACATGTAAACTTTACAAAATTAGTTATTGGTCGATTTAGTGTAATTTACAATTATCACAAATAGTATCGTCAAAAGTTATTAACAAATAAAGTTAATTAATGCAATATTACAATATTTACAATAGAACAGTATTAAATTTTTACATAACATTATCGTTTATTAATTTTAGAAGTAATTTCTAAAAAGAAATATTCAAATTAGTTAATAACATTTGAATTATAACAAATTTTCATATTTGTAACGGTTTTTTCTATAATCTTATAACGTAGTTACTAGATTAATTATTGAAGATTTTTAAAATCTAAAGCTATCATTATTGTGTATAAAATTAACGCTTTCGTTCAATATACAACTTAATGTTTAAATAAATTATTGATTATTTATTTATTAATAACAGTTATTATTAAGCTTTTATTAATGAAAGCAATTCTTACTCATGTTCTTCGGATATTCATTTTGAATATGGAGTATTTACATTTTTCTAATAATTAATATTAATAGTGTAATAAACAAATTAACTTTTCATATTAACATTCATTATTATTTAATAATTAAACGCTATTCGTATTATTATAATCGAAATCTATGTATTAAAATCTATATAAGAAATGCTTTGTTACATCAAAATTACGTCTTATTAACATATTTTATTCAAATAACAAAAACTATTATATCTATATCTATCAGTCTGTGACGTCACGCTCCTTATATGGTCATGAAATTAGACTCTTGTACTAAGACAATCGAATAATAGGTGAGGTGGCGCCGTTTAATGTACTAATTGATGTAAACAAATAGATGAGTTTAACGGGTTGTAGTGATTCAGTAACATAATAAACTAGCTCATAGATAGGGCCATTACATCTTTAAAAAAATCAGCTTCGAAATCGATTACTCACGTGCGCACAGTTTAGGTTGAAAAGTATTAGCGAGACCTATATATATATGTATATACATACTAGGGAGCTCCCTGCTCGCTTTACTCACAATACAATTGTTATATAATAATGGAATGATGTGTTGAAAATATTTTAACACTACCATTGATATTGATACACTGCCGGTAACCTTACTTTATGCCCCCACCACAAAATTAGTAAAAACTAAAGTTCAATATCTCTAGCAAAAATCAACGTACAGAGTCAGCTGGGGGTGCATTTGAAAGGGCTTTCCAAGAGCTTTCAAATGGTATTACTCATGGATTTTTTTCTTTTATTCAATATTATTTCATAATAAATATTGTGAATTTTCTATTTTTTTTTGGCTCTTAGAAAAATTTGTCCCTTTTTGTGCAAAATTTATGATATTTATTATGGAATACTATTGAGTGAGTGAAAAAAAAATGTGATCTAGTTTTTCATCTTTTTGGCGTACCAGCTATAAAAAAATAAAATTTTTTAAATCGACAAAAATTTTTTTTCGTAAAAATAAAAAAAGTAGTACAGTTTTCTACTTGCAAAAACATTTTTCCTTCTATACATTTTTTTGAATTTTTAGAATTTATGGAGATAAAACTGTTCAAATAAAACTGTCACTTCCCGGAAAAAATGCTCCTGCACGCGTCGGTTTTGACGAAGATAATTTGTTGACCAGTGATTCAGATAGAACTTAATAAAAGCTAAAAATTCTTGAACTTAAATTTTTGTAAGATTTTTTCCATATTTGGCAAATTTTGTTGAATTTTTAATGTTGAATTATTGTTTGCAAAAAATTAAAACGTACTATGGCATCCATGAATTATATCATTTGAAAGCTCTTGAAAAGACCTTTCCAATGCGCTCACGAGCGACTCTTTACGTTAATTTTTACCACAGACATTGAACTTTAAAGTTTTTACTAATTTTTCGGCGGGAGGCCCAAAGTAAGTGGCCGGCAGTGTATTTATTAAGAAATAATTATTACTTTCGTTTATTTAACAAATTTGTAATATTTTATTAAGATATGTCATAATGCGTTCACTTGATATTTCAATTTTATATTATTATTAGCGCCCCTCATTGTATAAAAAACACTTTGACCAGGTAACTGTGTTTGCACTGACGAAATTATGTAAAATTTGACGAAAATGTTGTATTGTAAGTGTTGATTGTTTTTTGCCATATTTGTAAAATTAATATTATAATTTCTATTTAATATATTGTATAATAAATTTAGTGCTTAATAAGGCCGTAAACATGGACAGCGAGATGTTGCGAAAGTTATAAAAAGAATTTTATTTTATTTGAGAGGGACTCACCATTCCATATCTTTTTTATTTGTATTATATTTGAATTTTTTTAGTAACGTGTCATAATGACTTTCATCACTATAAAGGAAAATATCATGGTGCGTTTTTTATAATAGATAAATATAATAAATACGTTGGTTTAAAATGCAATTTTACAATTTTTCTTAAAAAAAATTTTGAATATTAATTCATATATTGTATTTTATACTGTTGTATTTTAATATTGGAGCTATTATTATTTTAATATTTAGAAATAATATTATATTTGGTTTTGTCTTTCAACATTTATATAATAGTAAATAATCATTGCTGTCGCAAATTCATCAAATTGGTAATACAGTCGAACCTACGGCACTGCACGCTTTCGGGAGTAGCCGACCCAAGGCACTGCACGCTGGCGGTAGCCAATCACAGCGCTGCGCCAGGTACGGGCATGTGTAGCACTAAAAGAGCCCCAAAAAAATTTTCGCGCAATTGTTCGTAGTTGTTTAATTAAGCAGGATAATTTTTTTATTTAATAGAACAATATTGGATTTTGTCGGCATTAAAATAATTCAATTAAAATTACTTTTTTTAATTTTAATAAAAAATTTGAAAAGTTGAATGAAAAAAACTATTTTAAATACAAAAATATAGGAGTTAAAGCTCGGTAAAGAGGGCCCTCCCGGTGAGTGGGCTACTAGTGACGGTACTGCGCAGCGTGCAGTTTCTAGGGTAGAAAGGCGCACAGTGACTCGGGAATGCAGTGCCGAAGGGTGCAGTGCCGTAGGTTCGACTGTATTTTGATAATATGTATGCCGTGACATAATACGAGGGTTGGTCAATAAATTCTTAGAAAATCCAAGAGATAGCGCTTAAACTATCCCAAGTTATGTTGCACCAGTAAGCGCCACTATTAAATAGAGTGCTGCTACAGTTTCAGCCAGATCCTTCGAGTAGTTCCATTTTTGTCATCGATCAAAGTGAGCAACTTTTTGTTAATAATGAAAAAAAGTGAGTTACGAGCGGTATCGAACATTTCTATTTAAATGGTCTTACACCGAAAGAAATCAGAGCTCAGTTAGATGCAATTTATGGTGTATCTGTCCCTGTATTTGCAACTGGGTTTACAATTGGGTGTTTACAATTGGGTGAATGAATTTAAACGTGACTGTACATCGACAGCAGATGAACATCGTTTAGACTGTCCTGTAGACGTGAGTACTCCGAAAATGATCAGTAAAATCTACAACATGGTTATAAAGTTAATTGCGCTGATTGTAATGTAATATATTAGTTCGATGCGTTAGAGATTAAGAAATACAGCAAATGACTGACGAACGTACAGAGACAAAGAGTACTGAGGATCGCATGCGCTTTTAGAATGGTCCCAGCTGAGACTGTTCTGGCGGTAACGGGCGTAATTTCAATAGACCTATTCCCTAGCGAACGGAAGAGACGTGGACGTAACGCGGACAGAAGCTGTAAAAGATGAAAAAAATAGGACAACGATGGACTGGAACGAACGATGGAGGACGAACACGACTGGCACGTGGACGAGACGTCTAATCAACGATCTGAGTCCGTGGATGGGAACGAGATTTGGAGAAATGAATTTTTTTCTGATCCAGTTTCTTACCGACAACGGATACTTCAGTAAATACTTATTCGACAGAGGAAAAGTAAGCAGTTCTGACTGCAAACACTGTGGACATGAACGAGACAATGCGGAGCACTCATTTTATGTGTGTCATAAAAGCACATCGGCTTTAGCTGAACATATAAACAATAACAACCGTATAATTCAATTTGTTCATGTACAGATTACAAATAATAGGTCATTTTCTGTATCACAGCTATAGTATTTCCGAAGATTTTGGTACGGTGAATCCAATTCTGGCCTCAGAATTGTTCCATCACGTCAGGTTTTTAAGATATCCTAACCTAAAAGTGCAAAAAGCACTGTTTTTTAACATATTTGAGATTATGTAGCATCGTAAATAAATTTTATCACAGAAAACTATTCAAAGCGTCTTAAACTACAAATCTTCCCCTTCAGAATGTTATTGAGTTTGCCTAAATATCTTTTTTTTGCCAAGATATCGCATTTTGAAATTTTCATATTTATGAACTTTTCAAAATTCGAAAAACCATTAACCCATTAAGTTTGTAACGGTCAATTATGAATTGAACCATTTGCGTCCCCACTATCGATACTTTTGACAATCGAATGACTCGCCGCGCCTCGCGCCTGAAAGATGGAGACGGCTTGCTGGTGAGGCACTCGTCTGGCGACCGTTGACCGGAGGATAACTGAAAATACGGATTTCGCTGGGATTCCCGCTGCTGTCGCTGGTCATCGCGACAGTTCGCTGCTCACGTCGTTGTCGGATCTCGGACTGCACTGCACGACGGCAGATTGAGCATTGGACTAGCATTCTAATGGGAGACGAAGTATGGTGAATCCTGGAACGACGAGACGGTTGCGAGCGATCCTCTGCGAGTTGAGCATCTGAGCACACGCGTGAGATCTTTAATTGTCCCGATAAGTTATGTAAGCTATTTTGTTAGACAATACGTCGTCTCATTATCTCGAGGGTATATATGCAGTCGAATTCTAATTATGATTTCATTGTAATTTTGTAAATAAACGATCTCATGAGCTGTACTTTCTTAACATTTAAGATGTCCATTTCTTGTACTAGAAGTTAGCATTATTGTTAATGGCACAATGAATTTTTTTTTTGCATGTGGTTTTATTTTTAAAATGAATAAAATACAATTCACAGAAATTAATATAAAGTAGCTTCTTGTCAGTGTGTGATTTGATGATCGAGTGTTTGTGACATTAACAATAATGTTAACTTCTAGTACAAGAAATGGACATCTTAAATGTTAGGAAAGTACAGCTCATGAGATCGTTTATTTACAAAATTACAATGAAATCATAATTAGAATTCGACTGCATATAAACCCTCGTGATAATGAGACGACGTATTGTCTAACAAAATAGCTTACTTAATTTATCGGGACAATTAAAGATCTCACGCGTGCGCTCAGATGCTCAACTCGCAGAGGATCGCTCGCAACCGTCTCGTCCTTCCAGGATTCGCCATACTTCGTCTTCCCTTAGAATGCTAGTCCGATGCTCAATCCGCCGTCGTGCAGTGCAATCCGAGATCCGACAACGACGTGAGCAGCGAACTGTCGCGATGACCAGCAACAGCAGCGGGAATCCCAGCAAAATCCGTATTTTCAGTTATCCTCCGGTCAACGGTCGCCAGACGAGTGCCTCAGCAGCGAGCCGTCACCATCATTCAGGCATGAGGCGTGGCGAGGCATTCGATTGTCAAAAGTATCGTTAGTGGGGACGCAAACGGTTCAATTCATAATTGATCGTTACAAGTTCTAAGTGGACGATTTTCTTTTATCTTCAATAGATCTTTTATCAGGTATAAAAATCAGGAACAGACATCTCTGCTGTTAGAATTTTGAAAAAATGCGTGCGTGTGCGTGTGTATATGCGTGCGTTTGAGTTGACTTTCAGATTCGTGACCAGCGACCCCCCGAGTAACAACGTTCAAGTAAATTCACTGAACAGAAAAATTCGTACAACAAAGTGTTAGTGGATTTTCGAATTTTGAGAAATTTATAATATAAAAATTAGATATCTCAGCGAATAAAAAATATTTAGGCAAACTCAACGGCATTTAAAAGTGGATGATTTGTAGTTTAAGACACTTGAAATAGTTTTTTGTGAAAACATTTATTTACGATGCTATATAACCTCAAATATGTCAAAAAACAGTGCTTTTTGCACTTTTAGGTCTCAAAAACCTGACGTGATGGAACAATTCTGAGGCCAGATTTGGATTCGGCGCACTAAAATCCTTTGGGAGTGCTATAGCTCACTTGTGATATAAAATATTGTATACCTGTGTTATTGATAACGAATAGTATATTTCAATATGTTTGTTATAAAAAATATAGATATCTATAAAACACATAACAATCTGAATAATCAAATACATGCCATTAAATTAAAAAATACTTATAGAGAATCTTTTGATTGTTATTGTGAAGTTTCAACTTTTCTATGCTATAATAAATTAAGTTCTTACTTTAAGATGTATTTGAAAACTGTATTTTCGAGAGCAAGCAAGAAGTTGACATATAATAATAGATACTTGGAAGAATCAAAATAATAATTGCCTATGGCTTACTTGTATTGATTGAGGTGTTCTTACTCTAATATCAACAATCAGAAACCTTAAGAAATTCACTGCTTAAAATCGAAACTGTAAAAATATCAATCCTCGGTGTTTTTTAACAAAGAATATGAGTATTTCAAAGAGGGTAAGTAAATTTAATCATCGAGCAGTGAACCTAGTCTAAGTCGATACAGTTCGCTACTTCGACGTGCCGTTGCAAATGTTACTAAAGATTGTCGCATCTATTTGGGATAGGCCAGATAGCACGGCAATAAATAATTATCCAAAATTTTAGGCTGTAATAATATAATTAGAAAAAGAGATAGTCCAAGGCTGCTTTTTTCTCATAAGAGAAAGGGTCTTATGAGTTGAGCTCTTAGATTATCATGTGGGACATGATAGTCGCAAGGTTAATCACTGAATAATGAAAACCGATCTTAAGGAATAGAGACTTTATTTTCACGTGAATAGTGCTTGCGCTGCTAGATAAAATAGGATTCCTCTCGTGCTATAAGTGTTTTCGGGGTCGCTGATTACAAATCTGAAGTCAGATTTTCAAAATTTAAATTAGCGGACACAATACAGCAGTCAAAATTTTCAAGAGAAGAGCAGAACAATGCTAAATTTGGTTTATAAGAGTTTCAAAGAACGCTGATTACGAATCTAAAGTCAGAATTTCTAAATTCAAAACGGCCAACATATTATTCAATGAAAGTGCAGATAAATGCAATTTTTTTAATTTATAATTTATTTGGTTTTTTATGTTTTCTTAATTTTTTTTGTTTCTTAGTTTTTTTAAATTTTTTTAAATGTTTTTTATTTTTTTGTTTTTTTTCACTTATAATTTTCATTTTTCAGTAACTAAGAGGCTTTGTGGAACTTTTCAAAGCAATTTTCGTTTGCCTCAATACATAAAGGAACCACTCGGGTTTTGCAGAAAAATCTTGTTCGTTTATCAATTGTTTTCGAACTACAATGTGTACATTTCATGCAATTATCACTGTAACTTGGAAAATGGAAAGTCTAAGTAGTTCTGATTGATTCCGCTACAGTTCGTTTACCTTTTTTTAATGGAAATACGTTAACAGGTCTTTCTTTTTTCGGGAAATTTGCTAATCTTACTAACTAGTCAACTACTAATAAACGAAAGTCGTTCAGTAACATTGTGTCATTTGGGAAAAGCTGTCTATATATGACAAAAATATTTATTAATGTTACGTCAACGAAGTGCTAAAAGATTCGCTGCCACCACTTACTCTTGCGACTGATTTCGAATTATGATTTGAGTATATCAGCTTTGTCGACGCATCCTATGTGGTTGTATTATTCATTGGATTTTATGGAATTGTAATTGTTTTTAAAGTACCATTTTTCTGTCTTCGGTGGCTGTCTGTCACAACTGTTCCACATGCTTAAATTCCATTAGTCAGTAAATATATCATTAGATCTACAATCCTAAAGAAATTGTCAAAGAAAAGATGATAGTGCTTTTACACTAAATCTCGACTCAAATCTTTTACCACTCTTTCCCCAAGAAAATTTCTAATGTATTCTTTATTTTCCCTGTGTACATTTGAAACTCGCATACATTGCCATCATCGTCAGCTTTCATCCATGTTTTGTAGTCTCTCTTGATTGGTTTTATTGACAGGTATTGCTTTATGAAACATCTGGCTTTGAATTTGATCATACTTTTATCAATAGATTGATTTCAATTTTGGTTATAAAACATTTTATAAGTATTCGAAAGATTTTTTAAGTAAGATGCAACTTTGTATAATTTATTCTGGATCATCTCTTTAAGGTTCTTTAGTAGTATCATTCAAATGTAAATGTAATAATAAAAAAAATCTCTCCACACTCATAACAGAACTAATGTAAGGATCATTTAGTTGCATATTTGTCGACCAATAGTCACGATAAGATGGTAATATTTTTTAGCCATTATTATGTTAATTTCTAAAAGCTTTTTTATTTCTTCCTTCGTAATAGGGTGAAAATATTTCACTTTTTGTATCACAATAAAGGTTTGATTGATCTACAATCCTGCATAAGTTTTCGTCTCTGAGAATAAACATAAAAATAATTCCCTAGGTTTCGTGATATTTTCGGGCAAATTTTTGGGACCACAGCATTCATTAATGGTGAATCGAATTGGTTTTTTCTTTTATTTTCCAATATTCCATTTTAGTAACCCCAATATTCAAAGGAATATCATCATCTTCATCACTTACATCTAAATCTACAGCAACCTCCATTTCATCGTACAGAATTTCAGAAGCTTCTTTTTCCAAGTCATCATTGAAAAAGCATTCGTTTTCGCTTTTTTTAATATTATCGTTTGAATCTGGGAATTTTTATCTCTTCGCGGAGCATGTCACTTATTTTCTAATATAAACTTCTTTTATAACCAGTGACTAAAATCACTTATTTTGATAGCAATAAAAATGCGCCCAAATTGTAAAAGAAAAAACTTGCGATTCTCTTCGCAACTTGAATAACAATATTAGGAATGTGCCTTCTCTGCTAATAATTACAGTAAAGAAACTCTCCTTGACAAAATTTTCAAATGAAACGAAAAAAATAAGGAAATCGTATTTTAGAACGTAAATTTTATTTTTTAAAAATTAAAAAATTGTTTGTTTCACTGAAATAGAACTTTCGATTGCTTACGATCTGTCGGTCCCGGAAGAAATGTGAATTAGAAATTTGTTCATAAAAAAATTAAGAATGAAAGTACGCAATAATAATGGTACTTTTTCAATGACTTATGTTGGGTTTATTGTATAGTGTCATTTTATTTCGCCGTAATAGCACTTTCTACTATTATTTATCTAGAAGCCACGGTAATAAATGATTAAGAAATTTTATTATAGAAAATACTGAAAACTAAATGATGAAATAAAGAATTATATAAGTTTTATCCGCTGTTGTGGCCAGAGCAATAGTTCGTGTATTACGCACATTGACCATTTAGTGTAAAGAAAGTTATTCGGACCTCAATGATGACATAATATCTTGAATTATAAAGTTGAATAAATATATTCAAGAAATTATATATAATTTGCCCGTAAGCAATGTTAAATCAATAAGTAAATTATGAAATATGAAAAAAAAATTCATTTTTCGAAATATTCAAAAAATTTTTTTTGAAAATATTAGCGTACGAAAAAATCTGAAAAAATATGTATCATAGAACTAAGTGTGCAAAATACGTAAAAAATCAGCGGAGGCTCAGCTTTTCAGGTTACAGAAAAACCCATTTTTTTTCTAAAAAAAGAAAAGAAAAGCATTTTTTTTGTGTTATTTTTTTATCACACCCAAATGAATAAATAAAATAATGCTATTTTTGACCAGATTTTAATAATTCAAACTTCTAAGAATATAATAAGTATATAATTGCATAGAGAAAATGCCAAAATCTATGAAAAATATAGAAAAAGCTAATACGGAAAAGGTGGTTCATAATCGTCCCACCGCTCTTGAAGAGGTTAAATAGTAACGCAACGACTATATATTCTTAAAATTCCAATGGTACACGGATAACGTTCGAGAGATTTTCACATCATAATCACTCAAACACTTGCGACAGAGAGAAAGCGTATTAGTGGATTTAGCGTCTGTGAACAGAAATAAGTAAAACTCTTACTAGGGATGATGATTCAGAACCAAAGAACTCTTCGTTGACAAAATTAAAATGTTTTTAAAAAGTTGATTCGATGAACACTTCAATCGCAGGGGTAAATGGCCGCTCCTACCATTAATTGATGCCACTAATTTCTTTAGCTGATAGTTTCGATCTCTATGATGACGGTCTTGCAGTTGCATCTCCAGCACACTGTTCACTCTTTAGTCGTATTCCTTGCTTATTTCCTGCGGTGGCACTTCTTGATTCCACCGTAAACGATGCAGCTCTTTGGATCCTACACGTCCCCCTTCCAACTCGCTCGACGTCAAGGACAACTTCCACAACTCCGAGTGAATATGTGTAGCTTGGTCAGCAGAAATCCGAATACTCCCCAACTATTTAAGTATAAACTCGTTCAGCTTCAGACTCACTCTTTTCTTTCTATACGGTCATTTTCTCACCTGAAAGTAATCCTCTCTCGCATCTTCGTTAACAAAGGCAAACATCCGTTTAAAATCAAAACGATCACTCTCTATCAATTCATTCATTTTGAAGAGAAACATGATTTTTGAATGTCATTGTCCCTTAACTTATTACATTTTATTTTACCTATATTTTATATATTTAATTATTTCTATACTACTCAAAAAAGTATGTCATAGAAAATTACTGAAATTTGCAAAACGATTATTCAGTTTCAAGACAATGTAGATATATTTATTTTAATTAAATATTAAAGTTTCTAGTTTAAGATATATTTTTTGATTAAGTATGTGATGTTACTAATCACCTATTATTTATTTATGAAAAATTATACAAATATATATACGAGGTGTAATAAAAAAGTAAGGTGAATTTTGAAATTTAGCGGGCTACGTCCGTTCGATCTTCGACTTTTTTATTTGGTTATGTCGATACACTCGTCTAGAACATACGTTCCAAATTTCAGCTTTGTATTATGTTTGGTTTGTTTGTGAGAGGCATCAAGGTTAGAAGTGTTTTGCGTGCTCCACGATTTGCTGCTATCTAAAAACATGGATCAAAGAGTTTGCATTAAATTTTGTGTAAAAAATGGAATCAAATGTTCCAAAACACTTGAAATGCTGAAAGTGGCATACGGTGAGTCTGCTTTAAGCCAAAAAAATGTTTACAAGTGGTATAAACTCTTCCAAGAAGGCCGAGAAGACACCGACGACGAACCCCGTTCTGGACGCCCCAGCACATCAACAACTGATGAGAATGTTGAAGAAGTGAAGAAAATAGTGTTGGGAAATCATCGAATTACCATTAGAGAAATTGCTGATGATATTGGCATCTCATTTGGTTCGTGCCAATCAATTTTGACGAGTGTTTTAGACATGAGACGTATGTCAGCGAAGTTTGTTCCGAAATTGCTCAATTTCGACCAAAAGAAACGTCGCATGAGCATCGCCCAAGAGCTACTGAATGACGTCAACGATGATCCAGATTTACTCAACAGGGTTATAACAGGTGACGAAACATGGGTATACGGTTATGACGTCGAGACTAAGACTCAATCGTTCCAGTGGAGGCATTCAGGATCACCAAGACCAAAAAAAGCACGCCTAGTTCGATCAAATGTAAAGGTTTTGCTTACAGTTTTCTTTGACTGCAGGGGCGTGGTGCATCATGAGTTCTTGCCACAGGGTAGAACAGTAAATAAGGAATATTACCTGCAAGTTATGCGCAATTTGCGCGAAGCAATCCGCCAGAAACGTCCGAATTTGTGGAAAAATAAAAATTGGCTTTTGCACCATGATAACGCCCCTGCTCACACATCGTTGCTTGTGCGCGAATTTTTGGCTAAAACCAACACAGTAACGATGCCACAGGCACCGTATTCCCCAGATCTGGCCCCCTGTGACTTCTTCTTGTTCCCAAAACTGAAGAGGCCCATGAAAGGACGGCGTTTTGCCACGATTGAGGAGATAAAGACGGCATCGAAGAATGAACTAAACAAGATCACAAAAAATGATTTTTTGAAATGCTTTGAGGATTGGAAAAAGCGTTGGCACAAGTGCATTATATCTGAGGGGGATTACTTTGAAGGAGATAAAATAAAAATTGATGAATAAATAAATATTTTTTGAGAAAAATAAAAATTCACCTTACTTTTTGATCACACCTCGTATATATATATAATGTGAAGTATAATTAAGGAAATATTTTACTCTATTCTTATGGCGCGAAGTGTTCCATAAGTAGAGCTTAAGTCTTTTTGTAGAAAGGATGTAGTTTAGCCCAAGTTTCTCATAGCGCGAAATATTCTATGAGTCGAGTGTAAATCACAATAGGAAAGGAAGGAATTGCTTAGCTAATCACTAGAGAGAAATAACTTAGATGTAAGCCAAGTTTATTCAATCTCGAGCGCTCACTTTGCTAGGCTAGGAGAGAATACCAGCCTGTGCAAAATTCAGCGTATTTATACACAAATTTTCCCGCCTAATTTCGCAGGACAGCCCTCTTTATGCTGTTTACGCAAGTGTAAAAATTAATTTCTTTTGTTTGCAATAGAATAGACAGCACTAACGAAAATCTAAATCATATGAAAACACAGAAATTGATATAGATAATTTAAATATAATTTACACTTACCGCAAAAATCGGATTTAAAAGTTATTAACCTGTTAACCGGGAAATCCCTTTCTAATTACACAACATATAACGGGCGCGTCCTTTTCCACTAAGACGTGTATGAATGACGTATTACCATAGTAGTAGTAAAATATACGTCCCGCCCGTTCCAGTGCGCAATATAAATATCAAGGACGTATTCATATGTCCTACCCGTACCCGATATTGTTTACTTTTGACGTATTTATACGTCCCGCTCGGTTAACAGGTTAACTAATGAAGTTAGTTAATACAATAGCGCAATATTTACAATAAAATAATAGGGAATTTTTACATATATAAATAGTTTATCGCTTGTAGATGTAATTCCAAAAAATAATTACTTAAATTAGTTAATAATATTTGAATATTAATCAAATTTCCTATTTTTGCAAAATCTTATAATGTAAATTGTAACGGGGTGGATTAACTAGTACAAAGGGAATTTATTGACGAATAAACTCCCACGATGTAGAGCTAACCGCCGCTTCGTTAAACACGTATAGTTATACGTGTATTCGCCTTTACGTTTGATACTTTTGTTTCATTGTCTTCTTTCCAACCGAGTTGAACTCACCTTAGTTACCTGACTTGTGACACTCGATCTATTTTAGGTGTGAGTGACTTAATGCTTAATCCGACTAATCCCCTAGATAAAATTGGATTAAAATTTAATCAGTGATAGATCTGTTAAACTATTAGGAAACGAAATGACGTAATACGGCGAATAAAATTAATAATATTTAATTCAAATAAACTACAGTCTTTTACGGGCCGAAAGACTAACGCACGCGAATAGGATTTATAATGATTAATAATACGGGGAGAGAGAGAGAGAGAGAGAGAGGGAGAGAGAGAGAATTCGAACTTTGCCGCGAAAACTAACGCTCGGCGTGAATACAAGAAAATAACGATCGTAATAAACAAAATACTTTCGGTAGTATTTTGTCGCGCAATAAAAATGGAGGTGCATCTACCCTGCGGTGCAATTACGGTGATCAGCCGTAATTGTTTATCCAGTAAATCGACTGTTAGTGCTCCTCAAATATGTGAATCAGCTGCGCTGCCTCACTCGCAAATCTGCTGCTTTGGTTGCTGCTGCTTTAATGTTTTCTCGCTACACTCGCACGTATTAAACTATCCAGGAAAACTTTGTAAAAAAACGGCGATTCACTGTGCAAAATAATTTGCTTTACTACACTAAGTAACAGCTGAGGCTCAACTGAAAACTTTTAAATTCTCACGCGCCCTTTCTCTTAGTCGTTCGTTGAAGCACCGCGAGTGTACCGAATCGCGAATGGATCGATTAATCGAATCGACTAACGTTGCAAAATATAAAATCGGTTAATTAAGATTAATAAATTATAACAATGTTGTCATTATGTATAGAATTAACGCTTTCGATACATATACTATTATTTGTTTAAATAAATTATTAATTATTTATTTATTAATGACAGTAATATTTATTAATTACTAAGTTGTTATCAATGAAACAAATTCTTATTTATGTTTCTCAGATAGTCATCTTCAGTTCAGAGTATCCGCTTTATTATAATAATTAACATTTACAGAATTATAAACAAATCAAGTTCGCACATTAAAATTCAATATTATTTATTAGTTAAAAGTACTTGGAAATATTATAATCTTAATCTATGCCCTAAAATCTATATAAAAAATACTTTGTTTCATTGAAATTATTCTTAATAACGCATTTTAATTGAACAATAAAAATTATCATATCTGTATCTATAAGTAGAGTGACGTCACGCTCCTGATATGAAATTTGACTCTAGTACTAATACAATCATATGATATGTGAGGTGGCGCCATTTAATATACTAATTGGTGTATGTAGATTCATGAGTTTAAGGGATTGCAGTAATCCGGTGAAAATAAGAGAAGAGCTCATAGATAGAACCGTTACAATAATTCTGCTTTATGTGGCTGTGAAATAAAAGATCATGTTTTAGTAATAAAAATACGTAAAGTTTCATAATTCGCATTGTAATTTTTGATGACAATTCCGAACATCACATCTTTACAATTCCCTCTCTTTCTTTATAATAATATTTCGCCTCACTACGATGTTTTCAGTTACGATAGCCATTTTTACATTTTAAAACAATTTTTAAATAATTAGTGTAGGAATAAAAAAGATTATTTGAATGTGAACTATACAAGGCTTATGTTTACGGATGATTATAGTTTTTTTTATTATTATTTTGTTTAACGTCGCTCTATTTATCCTGTATAAGTGCTAATCAACGCCGGAGGCTTGCAATATGTTTGAGAACAAAGCACATGAAACTTTTTTCAGTGGTGGTTGTATCAATCAGCAGAGACTAGAAATCGAACTCGGGTCTACCAGGTGCAAGTCCGTCGCCCTAGCGACCGAGCCATGGCAGGCCTCTAACGATTATAGTTTCACTCAACAATCACTGTAAGAAGGCAGTTGATATAGTTTCACACAACAATCACTGTAAGAAGGTCGTTGATTGGCAGTTTATCTTTATTCACAAGTATGTGTGCACTTTGTCAATTTCACAATATTTTCTGATTCCAAACGCTCTGATATCGTCTGTGTGTATGCACGCGTGTGTAGAGCTGTCTGCAATATTGCAAATATTAGCAAATATGTTTTGAATATTATGTGTTACCTCTATATTGTTGGATAACATAGTGCAATCGATTCTGCATTGTAATGTAGGCTTTTATTTCTACTTGTGGAATATCATTTCATATCTATACAAAAGTTTCAGATAGATCTTGTAATGTGGTCGGTTGTCTTATCAAGTTTCCGTTCCGACATGTTCCACACGTGTTTGATTGGATTCATATGTAGACTCTGAGTAGTATGGCCAAGAACTGACATTGTGGTGCTCTTCAAACACTAACGTATTAAGACAAAATTTAGACTTATCCAACGATAAAGAGGTATGATTTGCGACCTAAGGACATCGTTTATATAGTCTATTCCTGTTACACTCGGTGGTGGCAGAACTACTAAATCTGTACGATGATGAATATAAATTCCACCCCAGACCATTACTGATCCGCATTTGTATGCTTTCATTGGAGCAACATACGCTCTTATTCCTATGACCTCTACGATGCTAAAGTTATCTACGATTATTACTGTTGAATAGACGAAATCGCGACTCATCTGTTAATAAAACTGTTTTTTATTAATTTATTGTTTAGTTTATGTGATATCTTGCTTATTGCAATCGATTTCACCGATGTACATTATTGAGCATTGACACATGAAGACAAACTTGAGATCTTCAACTTGCCTCATGTAAACGATTCCTTACAGTTTAGTCACTCATTTGTCTTCGCAAAGCTGTATTTTTAATTTGTCTAGCAGTATTTACACGGTTTCTAACCGCAGTATTAACGAATCTAGGATCTTATCTTACAAATGTTATGCGAGATCTACCTTATTCTGATTGTGGCTGAAATGAATCCGTAGCTTGATATCCAGACCATATTCTTGAGACAATGGATTGGTTGATTCCTAATCGTCGACCTGCATAACTTTGAGAGTAACCTTCATGGATCAGCACAATAATTTGAACATGTTAAGATTCTGCTAATAGACGTATTTTTATAGGAATCATATTTTCAATAATAAGCCTACGTCCAATTATTCTAATAATTGATAAATGAGAATGAATAAAATAATAGTATGATGTTTAAAACGGTATGACGGTAATATCGATTACATCCGCTAAAATTGAAAACCAATTTTAATTAAAAAACAAGGATATATAAAGCAAATTAAGTTTTGTACAAAAAAATTTTTAATTACTATAATTTATAATGAGACAGTCTTAGCAACATAAGCATAAACGAATTTCCAAGTCACGTAATTCAGGATTATATTTAACCAAAATTGGTTAAATGGATTTTAAAGTAGAGTTCAAGCTTTAAAAAAAATATCTGCGATATTTTGAAACTGAATAATCGTATTTCAAATCTTGCTAAATTTCGACGATAAATTTTCTATGCCATACTTTGCTTTAGTAGTATATCATAAAACTTTATTTGATTTTGTAATATAATATTAATTAAAATATCGCGATTTTTATAACAATTACGCAATAAATTAAATAACTTTTTCATTTTTAATTACTAGAAATTTCATTTTTAATTACGATAAATTACGAGAAATGTATTACCTCTCGTATACTAAGTTATCAATTGCACTTCGTGCGCTATCATCTCTTATCTGTATTCAGTAATACGAGGGGGGGTTAATAAGTCTTTACAAAAAGAAGGAAAAAAAAGTTTTGCGTATGTAATTTTTTTTATGTTTCAAAATAATCTCCTTGAAGGTCGATATATTTTATTAAACGGCCTTCCAGTTTTTTTAAGCCATCAGAAAAATATGATTTCTGTAAACCCTCAAAATAGGTATTTGTTTCGGCGATGACTTTTTCATTCGACGTGAATCGTTGTCCGGCAAGCCATTTTTTGAGGTTAGGAAATAAGAAAAATTCACTGGGAGCCAAATCAGGCGAATATGATGGATGGTCAATTAATTCGAACTTTAAATCGTTAATTTTTGCCATCGAAACTGCACACGTGTGAACTTGTGTATTGTCTTAAAGGAAGAAGCATTTTTTTGTTCAAGTGAGGACGTTTTTCTCTGATTTTTTCTTTCAGCTATCCTAATAATGACGCATAATATTGTCCAGTGATCGCCTGGCTCTTTTCCAAGTAGTCGATGTAGATGATTCCATACGCATCCCAGAAAACCGAGGCCATAATCTTGCCAGCTGACTTTACTGTCTTTGCCTTCTTTGAGGCTGGTTCTCCTGCGGTAATCCATTGTTTGGACTGTTCTTTGGTTGCAGGAATGTAGTGGTGTACCCATGTTTCGTCACAGTTACGAGACGACACTAAAAGTCTTCCGGATTACGACGTGTGCGTGCCAAAAAAGCCTTAGAGGTGACCACGCGGATTCGTTTGTTTTCAACAGTGAGCAAACGCGGCACCCCCTTGCTGATATTTTTTTCATCCCCAATTTTTCATGCAAAATTGAAATGATTGTACCCATTGATACCCCTGTAGCCTCGACTATTTCTCGCAATTTTAATCTTTTATCACTCAACACCATATCGTGGATTTTGTTGACCATTTCGGGCATACTCACTTCTACGGGGCGTCCTGAACGACGTTCATCTTTTGTTGTTGTACGGCCGTATTTAAATTCATTTACCCAGTTATAAACAGTCTTAAATACAGGGGCAGACTTGCTATGAATGGCGTTCAACTCAATTGTGATTTCACTTGGAATTTGAACTTGAATATTGCTACTTGGGGGGTCGTTGATCACGAATCTGAAGTCAACTCACATGCACGCATATACACATGCACACGGACGCATTTTTTCCAAATTCTAATAGCATAGATCGAAAGTTCAGACAATTTTACGTTAGAAATGTCTATTCCTGATTTCTATTTCTGATAAAAGATCAATTGAAAAAAGTAAAAGAAAATCGTCCAATTAGAACTTCATGGGTTAATAGTTTTTGAATTTTTAGAAATTTATAAATATTAAATTTCAAAATGCGATATTTTAGCAAAAAAACGATATTTAGGCTAACTCAACAGCATTTTGAAGGGGAAAATTTCTACTTTAAGATGCTTTAAATAGTTTTCTGTGATAAAATTTGTTTACGATGCTACATAACCTCAAATGTGCCAAAAAACAGTGTTCCTTACACTTTTAGGTTATAATATCTTAAAATCCTAACGTGATGCCAGATTTGGATTCAGCGTATCAAATGCCTTCGGAAATACTATAGCTGACTTGAACTTTACTTTCAAGGTCATTCGGAGTTCAAAGGGTTTTTTTCAATGCCAACCTCTACTTTTAACACTGGATTCAGAGAGAGCGGAAAATTTTACGTTCGAGACGATATTGCCAAAATTTTTTTATGACCCTTTCAAGGTCATATCAAGATTACATGCGAAAAAATACTGTGGATGCTATTTAATAGCATTTTTTGATAGAGTAATCATGATTGATGTACTTTCAGGAGAAATAATCCAATAACCGAATAACCAATAACCCCAATAACCTAATAACGCAATAACTTACAAACTTTTATCTCTTAGAATGTTTTTTCCACCTATAAGAAAACATGTATCATTTATTTTTCAATAAGCTATAACATATCCGAATTGCAGCAAAATTGTAGGTGGAGAGTTACGAATGTTCCTTCGAAAGTGTGTTTTTTTATAACCGCTTTGATACGTTTTTTGAATGAAAGACGATAGTTCAAGATTACGCTAAGGAACCTAACGGATTCACTAGATAATATTTAATTGCTTTTAATTAACAGAGAGCACTCATTAGGTTAAATGCCTGATTTATTAAATAACTAAGAAACAATTTTAAAATCTAATCCACTTTGTTATAGCTTGTTTCGTATGATATTGATTATTTTCATCAAGAGCTTTTTTCTAAGAAAAAATTGGATGTTTTCTTCAGTAGAGTGCGTGTCATCGTCAAATTCGGCTACACAAACAGATTTAGTGATATCGTGACAAACAGTAGCGATGTATATTTAATGTAATAGTAGCCTTAAATGTCTGTCCTACGAGATACCCTTACTAACAGTTCTTGTATTCTCGTTTAGAGCTTCCAAGTAAATTACCTTACAAAATTAGATGTCAAATGAATTTGATGAAAATTTGTAAATAACCCGCGTCAGCAAGTTTTTTTAAGGAGAATTACATTGATATTATTGAAGATATCTCTGATACAGGTGTATTAAATGTAATTATTTTTGTTATAATGACAGTCAAAATAACTTATTTTTCGTTAGGTTCGTCTTACCTCTTTTGATTAGCACCATGAACGCACAAATAAAAAAATTTTTTTTTATAGATCTATTATTCGTTTGCGCTGAAACTTTAAAATATAAAGGAATATATCGTTTAGTGAATATATTTTATTATATCCATATAGACATATGTGAACACAGGTCAGAATAGGTTAAATTACCTTGTAAAAAATTATTGAAATTATAAAGAATAATACAAATTTTTCAAAAAAAGTATTATTAGACATAAGAACAATTCATATGTGTATATGATAGTTGCAACTTCTACCGCAATAGATCAAACTTAAGATTAAAATCCTTCGATTATAATAAAATGCAATTTCAAGACACCGAAACACTGGAAAACATAAGAATATTAGTAATTTATTCATGAAAAAAGATAATCAGCAAAGAAACAGCACTAAAAAAGAACTAGTTGATAATAATACAGGCCCACAAAAAAAATATGTCTGTACTTTTGACTAGACATACTTTTTCTTACATATTTTTCGACGCTGAATCCGAATCTGCAATAAAAAATAGCCTTGCACCGCATATTTTGAGGGTTTTTCGAAATTAAAAATTAAAAAGAGTGAAAATAAAATTATTTTTACTACACAATTGAATTCTACGGGAAAAATTTATTGAGAACTATGTCTTAAATTATTTTTCAACCCCTCTTACTGAGCTGAAACTAATAAAAAACAGAGAAAGTTAATTTTCATAACTGAAATTCATGCTGAAACTGATTCGAAATCGATTGGAATTTGATTGTTACTTCAAAACAATTAGTAAGCATTATAAATGGTATAGTGGGAGTTTCTGAGGTTGCTGACCATAGAGTTGATGTCATACTTTTTAAAAGACCACATCCACGTTAACTAGTAACATATAGGATAAATTTAATAACTGCCCTTAAAATGAGATGTGTAACTTGACTCGTTTGGGCCAACTATTCGAAATAAAGAAACCTGCGAAGACACGCTGACTTGCAGGGGAGCGTTAGGATGTGAGGATAATACCGTAGTGTGTCTGACGACAAGTTGATATTGTATAAAAGTTGGATAGCTCTCATAATTAGGTATATGAGTTATCACCCCTAAGACCGCGGACTCACCTGCGATCGGGACAGGATTCCTAGTATGCGGGGTTTACATTCAATTTATGGCACATTTCAACCTTCAACGTTCAATTAACTCTGTTGGCACGTCCGGCAAACGATTTAGTCACAAATGTATAGGAAATTCGAATAACTTCTGTTATGTATGTTTTCCATACGTCGAGATGAAAAACAGAAGAAAAATTACGGAAACAATAAGCCATTCATGTAGGTTATACTTTGCCAGTGGCATTTTACAACAAGACAAAACCTTCATCCCTCATGTTGTATGTGGCTCTAGTTGCACAATGATGAATCGAGTCAGTTCAAATCAGGATAGGGCCAAATTAAAGTTTTCCACACCTACGAAGTGCAAAGAACCAGAAAATAAAAGCGATAGTTATTTTTGTGTAATAACAATAGAAGGCATAAGTAAAATTAAGAAAGAGATTAAAGTTTATCCAAGCGTTCAGAGCGTTGTGTTTCCACAAAAAATAATTGTAGAAGCATCTGAAATGAAGATTCTTGGTATAGTTTTACAATAGCTTTGAGGGCCGTAAAATGTAGATGACAATTTGATTAATCAAATTAACGAACAAGAAACTGACAACAATGATCACGCAACAAATGAAGAGGATTTTTACGAATCCGATGAAAGTGAAAAAAATCTTTCTATAAATAATGACGAAGAGTATGTTCCTATCGGTAGAGAGGGAACTGTTAAAAAATTTGATCAGACAAGTCTCAACGATTTAATTAGAAAGAGTGGTTTAACCAAAGAACAATCGGAGTTACTAGCTTCAGACTTAAAGAGGGGAAATATGGCGACAAAGGGTACTAAAGTAAGTTCATACCGTAACCGAGAGGAAACGTTTCGTAAGTATTTTAATTAAGATTCAGATCTAGTTTGCTATACTTGCGTAAAAGGACTCATCGATGAATTAAAGCCAGATGTGTACAAACCTGGCGATTGTTCATTGATTCATCACAGCGCAGCCTTGAAACAGCATTTCTTCACAATACAAACAAGTAGTACCTATACCGTTAAGATATTCAACTACGCTCAAAAAAGAGTATTCAAATTTTGAATTGATTTTGACAAAAATAAAGTACAAAGAACATAATTGGCAAATTCGAGCGAACAAAAATCTCGATTCACAAAATATCTATGTTACTTGTGTATGTTCAATATTAGTGATAGAACAAATCTTTACAAAAAACAGAATTAGCCACCAAGAGAGTCATTTGAACCTGGAAAACAATTTTATAAGAAAGCAGATACTAAATTAAAAAAAGACATCTATGACGGTCCTGAAATCCGTACTTTATTTAGAGATGAAAACTTTAACACAACTATGAATGAATCCGAGAAAGCAGCATGGTCAAGCTTTAAAGAGGTGTCAATAAAATTTTTGGGTAACACAAAAATTAGAAATTAGGCTGCCTAATGAACTTAAAACTTTATTTTCTTGAATCTCATATTGATCAATTTCTTGAAAGTAAGGGTGACTTTAGTGAAGAGTAAGGTGAAATGTTTTACCAAGACTTAAAAGAATTTGAACGTAAATTTAATGGGAGGTGAACTAAATATGTTGGCAGATTACTGCTGGATGATAAAAAGAGAGACAACTTCGACAAGGGGACAAAAACGTGCCAAAAACCCTTTACACCGATCATTCGATAAAAAACGTGTGCGTAAGCGAAAATCAATTTGATCCTACAAAATCTTAAAAATAACTAAAATTACCGCACCCGATCTTACTAGTGTGACTAATGATCAATTTCAAGCCTAATTTACACTTTACATTCCAAGTTAATCTTGTTTTGATATATCGCTTCATGAAAAACCGTTAAAATGGATTTAAAACAAAGATTTTTTAGAAAATCATTAAATTTATCCTATATGCTACTAGCTAACGTCTCCTGGGTATGGTTTTTTAAAGAGTCTGACGTCAACTCTATGATCAGCAACCTCAGAAACTCCCACTATACCATTTATAATGCTTACAATTTGTTTTGAAATGACAATCAAATTTCAATCGATTTCAAATCAGTTTTAACATGAATTTGAGTTATGAAAATTAGCTTTCTCCGTTTTTTGGTAGTTTCAATTGATATATATGTTAGTTTGTAGGCATTAGTATATCGTCTGATTTATACATAGATTTAATTTCACCTTTTAGCGTTCACTTTTAGAGTTTTGGATCACGTAGCTTCACGTATACTTAAGTGAAAATTATATTTATATAAGATTCGAATGGAAAGGTTACATAAGCATCCATGACTTTGAGAATTTGGACACTGATTCCATCAATATTGTCAATTTTCTTTTTACAGGCTTGTATAGTTTTAATATTTCTATTACCGTAATATATTGCATATAGAACTTTTATTTGAATCTCACAATTAGTGGTAAATTCAAAGTACTTTTTTTTTAATTTTACAGCTAACTTGATGGCTACTTCACCAGAAAATTGTTAAAAACATTGGTAATTTCATCAGGATTATTATTACAGTCCTTGTGTTGAATTGTCGATACCTTATTTTTTTTGTTTTATCTTTTATTATTGATTGTGACGGTAAACGTCAAATTAGCGCTGACTATTTAGCTTAATTGCTGTCTGTGAGGGCAGCACCTGCCGGGGGGACAAAATAGGTAACGAAGGAATTCGGCACGCGAGCAGACGGAACGCGCGCGACCGAATTTGAACCAGTGAAGCCTATACCACCATAGTGTCCGTCCGCTTACGCTACCGCATTTGCCGATTCACGTGCCCTTGTCAACCGTACGCCAGATCAGCAATAACCTGAGTGCCAGATAGCCGTGACAGCTGCCTCCAAGGAGCCATCCAGCCACCAGCTTAAGGCCAAGCAGTGTGCGTGTGTGTGTGAGGTTTCGCCATCGAGGGCGAAACCACTCCGTGCGCGCATCCGCGACCCGCGAGCAAAACAAAACACTATAAAAACTGTTCCGTGCTGTGCGAGTTGTCGCTGTTTTTCTCCGATCGCCTGCAAGTAGAAGGTAAGCTGGCCAGCTTAATTTCGCGATCGCGAGCGTAGAATAATAATTTGATGCTAACATTCGATGCGTGCATGCAACGGCTCTAATAACAAAGAGCAGCGAGCGTACCGGCAAAGCGTGTTGTCGACGAGCGAGCGTTCATGTAAACAAACGCGCGGGCCGACCTTTTGTAGATTTTGAGGGATAATAAAAGATCCAATTTATATTACTAACAAGTGTTTTCTTTGAGTCTCTCATATCTTATAGCTTCCACTCATTTTAGTATAGGTTATTAACGATTATTGGTTGACTGACGCATACTTTCTCGTGCCCTCCCGGATAAGTAGTGAGCATTGACAATTACGCGTGTCCTTTTAATATAATCGCGCGAATATAATAATTAAGCGGTTTTAACCCGTTACATGATATATGCTCAATATGCTTTTATAATCTTTATCGCAGCTATTGAAGCGTAATAATTTGTCTTTAATTTTGGCATCTTCAAGAAAATTTTGAAGAATTTCTTCGTATTTTTTATATTCCTGTTGAATGATATAAATTATCAGTATTCTATACCAAATCTTATATAATTTCTTAGTTTAACACAAGATAGTTATGCCTTTGGCTTGAATAGGTATTTTGTTTTTGAGTTATTTACCGTCTAAGCACAATGAATTAATAGTGCTACATTATTTTTGATTATATGAATCAATATGTTACATATACTTTCCGGATCAAACAAGTTGACAATATAATTTCAATTTACTCTATTAGTAAGACTTATACTTTTTGTAATCAATGCATTCGAAAACAATGTATTTTGATCCTTTCTCATATTTCATGTCTAAGGATATTTTGGAATAGGTTTAGTGCTATTGTTGTAAAAAGGTATATACGAGGGTTGATCAATAAGTCTTTGGAAAACGATAAAATAATTATGTCAAAAAAAATTTTCTCAAAACAATTCTTGTTGACGATTTTTATTGGTACAAAAAATTCTTTTGACAAAAATATAGCCTTTGCTCAATACGTACGCTTTGATAAAAGTCATTTATAAACGACACCTAAATGACATAATTAATAATAAAGATTAGAGCAGAAGGACATATAAAGAAAAAACTTGATCGATTACCTAAAAATCTCATTTTTTTTCTTTATAATACATTGAGAAATTATTGTGCAAAAATATGTCAGAGTTAATTTCAGCAGCAAGAAATCTTTCTTCTTTATGTCAAAATCATAAAATAAAATCGTAACTGTTTTTGTCAACGTTATTGAAAACATAATTCCAATAATATTCTAAATGTGCCGTTCCCGGAGCTTCGAAATACGTATGCTATAGAGCATTACGGAAGGTATTGGTAATTTTTTATTTTAGAATCTTAAAGATTTGATGAAGTGAGTACAAATTAATAGTTTCGAAAAATTCTGAATTAAATTTAATGAAAGCGAAGATACCTCCGCTTAATTTATGTGTACGATCTTGCGTAGAGTCTTGTATCCGGAAAAAATGTGAGCTTGTTAACTGCTTTTGTTGATTATTGAGTCATAATTCCATTTATATTATATTATATGGTTTTGCTTGAAAAATTGCTTTTTTTCTAGTCACTCTGCTTTTTCAATTCTAAAAAATGTTTTTAAATTCGGTTGAAAATTTTCAACTATATTAAGTTTATAAAGTAAATTAGAAATCACTACCAGATTTGGATATTATCATTGGAATGAGACAGTTTGATTTGCTGATTATGTTGCGTAGAGGTGTAAGATTAGTAGTGAAAGAGAGAACTATTTTACGAACGTAGGTTTCGTCGGAAATTAAAGAAAAAAACTTCAAAAGTCGTCATAATTTAGAAAATACTTTAAAAATTCATTAATGTTATTAAGATAAAACTTAAACGTCTATGGCTGCAATACTTCGATTTAACATTATGCCATTCGTACAATTCTTAATAGATTTGGATAAAATTTGGTTTCCTTATGTTTTTGTGTATGCTCTTTCTAAAAATCACCAAGCTTTTTCAATAACTTGACAGAAAAAAAAATATGACCGATTTTTTCGAAAAGATTCCAAATTTTTTTCAATTTTTCTCCAATATTCGCTCTGCTGAAAAAAATGGATCCTAAAATAGGTTCCCTAAATAATATTTTTCGCAACATGGGACAATTATCTTTCAAGCGCATTCGATTTTATTAAAAAATGTTGAATAGAAAAAAAAATATGGCGGTTTTTGTGTCGTAGTGTAATTTAGAAATTCATGATTTTTTTACTCAAAAAATGTCAACTTTTGGAAAAATTGTTGTAGAACAAACAGTGCTTAGAATTGGTCGAGGAACACGTGTGAATTTTTACTAATTAATTTGGAAAATTTTTGGAAAATTGAAAATTTGAATTTCCCGAAAATCCAAAAATATTTATACTTTTTTTTGGAAGTGCTTATTTTTGCCAATTTTAAGTAAATGTATGTGTTATAACATTTTTTAATAAATATTTTTCATTATTTTGAGCAGAAGAGTTCTATAATAGTTCATTTTTAGAAATATTTGTTTACTTCAAATTACAAATTTTACATATGTTATGAATAAAGGCCTTGGCCGTAACACATTACTAAGCAAGTTTTATAAAATAATAATAATAAACTTCAGTTTTAATTTATAAAAATCAATTACAAAAACATCATAATCTTATATCTATTGTCAATATTTTTTTGTAACATTTGCTATTTTGAAAAATGTAATTCGAGTTACCCCTGCAATTTTACTACAGCGATATTTTGAAAGCCTTTTAGAAGGGATTTATTTCAACAAAATTTCTTTTTGTGTGAAAGTATATTTTCAAAAAATTTAGGATTTTATTATTGTCGTATGTCGTATAGTTTATCAACTTAACATTTTTAGTTTGAGGTGGTGTGATATCCAACCATTTCATTCAAATATTTTGTAAACCTTAAAAGGTAATTACTTGTAATTAAGTTTTTTCTTTTTAATTTTGGTTTTCTCAAATAATTGCTGGTATTATGTCTGGAAAAATACGCATTTTACCTCAAAGAAGGTGTAATAAAAATAAAAAACAAATTGCATTTTCAAGTGAATCTTGTGAAGTGTCTGAAAATGATGACACGGTAGATGTTATGCTACCACATCCTGAGAGTTCAGATTCAGAATCTGAAAACGAATCTAACAATTCTGAAGATGTTAGTGATGAAGATAATGATGACGAAAATGAAGATAATGCTGATGAAAATGACGACGCTGATGATGAAAACGATGTTCAAGAAATTGTTGAAAAATTGTTATCGTACCATGAAGTTAAAAAAAGTTACTCTAACACTCAGAAACGTTTGCAAGAAGATCATGTATACGATTGGTTAGATGGAGAGAAAAAGTATGATGAAATTCCATCTAATAAATATTTGTTAAAAGATAAAGATCGTAAAATGATTGCTAATAGTACCCCTGTTGAATTATTTGAAATGTTCTTTTGTAAAAATATAAAAGAATATATCATTGAAGCTTCAAAATTTAACGGTTTGGATATAACAATAGAAGAACTAAATAAATTTGTTGCCATTATTATTCTTTCTGCGTTCAACAAAAGAATATCTGAAAAAGATTATTGGTTGCAAAAATGAGTTACTCGAGTCCCCAGTAGTTAGATCATTGATGTCTTTGAAAAAGTTTTTGAAAATCAAATAAAAAATCAAATGCTCCAAACCTACAGATAAAAATAAAAAAGATCGTGCTTGGAGAGTTAGAGCTATATTAGAAATTTTTAGGAAAAATATAAAACAGTTTGGTTTTTTTCAGACAGGATTATCCATAAACGAAATGATGATTAAATTTTTTGGTAGTCTGTTGATCAAACAATTTATAAAAAATAAACCAACTCGATGGGGAATAAAAGAGTTTGGAATTTATGGTGCTGATGGATATCTCTTTGACAGTGACATATACTGTGACAAAGGCACTCATAATGATGAATTGTCAAGTATTGCTCTAGGAAGCCAAGCTGTTTTATCTATGAGCGAAGCTTTACTTTCATCAATTTCTAGAAAGAAAATTGAAGAATACCATCTTTGGTTTGATAATTACTACACAAATCCAGACTTAGTTGTTCATTTAAAAAAGCTTGGCTTACGAGCTACTGGTGTAATTAGGAAAGATCGTATACCAGTAAAAAATGAAATTGATAAAAAAGCTCCTCGTGGAACTTTTAAAGTTCAATATGAAAAAAATAGCGAAATGAACTTCGTAACCGTGGTAGATTCTAAACAAGTTTCGATTATTTCAACTACAGCTGATGTTACACCAACAAAAGAAGTGAAACGCTACTCCAAAGAAAAAAAAATAAGAACTGACATTTCTATGCCACTTGTGTTTTCACTTTATAACTTAATTATAGGAGGTGTTGACCTACACGATCAGTACTGTAGTGCTTTATTACCTATTATTAGAAGTAAGAGATGAACTTGGCCAATATTGATGAGAATTATCCAGTCTTCTATTGCAAATGCAGTAATACTCTATAATGCTTGTTCAGGCAAAAAAAAGTAAGCGCAAAGAAATTCGCTTTGAGTATTGTAGATAGTTATGTCAAAAACGCTAAATTCGGTGATTTGAAAAACCACAATTTGAGCCTAACTATCAGAAGAAGAGCTTGCAATGGACAAGGATGTGCTACTCGTACGTTTTACATGTGCAAAGAGTGTAAAAAGTATTATTGTAGTCAATGCTTTGCTAATTTACACAAGTAAATAAAATCACTAAGAATTGTCAAAAAAACATGTTTAGAGAGAAACTTAATTATTATAAAATTTTTCAAAAATTTTCAATTTTTTATTTTTAAAAAAATTTTCAAATTTCAAAAATTCTCACATGTTTCTTGACCACTTCTAAGCACTTTTTGTTCTATAATATTTTTTTCAAAAGTTGATATTTTTCGAGTAAAAAAATCATGAATTTCTAAATTACACTACGATACAAAAACCGCCATATTTTTTTTTCTAATCAACATTTTTTAATAAAGTCGAATGCGCTTGAAAGATAATTGTCCCATGTTGCGAAAAAAATTATTTAGGGAGCCTATTTTAGGGTCCATTTCTTTTCAGCAGAGCGAAATTTTGAGAAAAATTGAAAAAAATTTGGAATTTTTTCGAAAAAATCGGCCATATTTTTTTTCTGTCAAGATTTTCAAAAAAACTTGGTGATTTTTCGAAAGAGCATACACTAAAACATAAGGAAACCAAATTTCATCCAAATCTATTGAGAATTGTACGAATGGCATAATGTCAAATCGAAGCATTGCAGCCATGGACGTTTGCCACTTAATGGGTTAATATGTAAAGTGGAAATAATTCCGAATTTTTTCTTTTTTAAAAAACCAAGCAAGAGATAAGTTTCAAACAGCGCAATGTCTAATTTGAAAATCAAAATTGATATAAATAACTCCAAAAACAGAAAAACTTTCAAATATGTTTATAAAATAAAAGGATCTTGTCCACTAAAGACAATTGTCGTGACCTTTCCTATTACATACAAATAATCGCATTGATTTTTAATAGAGACATGTAAACACTAATACTGTGAAGAACAATCGGTATCTACTAAACACACAGAGAATACTTCTTCGTTAGTTATCATATTAGAAGAATTATATAAATTAGAATCACTCACGGATATTAATACTAGAATAATACTATTGAAAAATCAATTTCTGAAAATCTGTTGACGATACATTGGAAATACAAATCTCTTCAGATGAAGATTCTAAAGACAAGTAATACGATCTACAAATTTATCAGTGACATGTATGTTCTCTCTATTTATTTTTTTTAATAAAAGGTCAATGAAAAGGTTTATCTACCTAAATTCATCCACGCTAGTATATAAGATGCAATAAGTAATAATGAGCTCGTATTTGCTATTTTCTTAGATATTAGGAATGCATTACACAGCGTCCCCAGGTTTCGGTTGCACAAAATCATATTCTTCTATTCTTTAGATTATTGACAAATTAAAAGTTTCTACAAAGAACAATATAAATCAACTGAAATATTGCTATAAAATGGTTTCACAGAGTGAAGACCTGGGTCTAATATTGTATTTATTATATGTTGTTGAAATAGATATAAATTTATACAAAGAAGTTGAAGTATCACAGTTTGTTGAAGATATTGTATTATGTATACGTGCCGTGCTGTCTTAGCTAAAAAGAACATTCAAAGATGTGATTGAATAAATCATTGCTAAAGTAATAATTTGGTATTAGAAAATCTCTGTTAAACCTAACAATGTTAAATAAAAATGTTTTCAAGTTAGAAAATGAAGAGAAGAGAGAGAATATCATAGTTAAAGAAGCGGTTAAGTTCCTTAGCATTTGCTTCAATTACCAATTAATATATGATACACATATTTGATATGTTTAAGAAAAATTCAACCGAACACTGTTAGGTTAAGAACACCGAATATTGTTAAGTTTCTTTAGAGCGTATGATGTGCCAAATCTCAATTACGCCATGTGACAATGTCTTCAACATAATGTATATTGTATGAAACTGGTAAACGATCACCTGGCTGGAAAACAGTTTATTCAGTATTAAATCTTTTCTAGCTCAGCGGAATATTGAAGTATTTTTGATAGTTCATAAGTTTATCACACAAAAGTATGATAGTATATATTACATACGTTTGTAAAAGATATTTACGGCATAGCTTAATAACCTTGTAAAGCGAGTTCAAGGAATGTAGATATATATTAAAGTATTGTATATTTTATAACATTTTATTTGTATAACATATGTTACTTGAATAAAGATAATTGTACTTTTACAATTTTATTGAAAAGCCAATTGAAGAATTACAAAGTTATTTTGATTTAGTTCGATTTATTGATTCTTTATAGATAGGCATGTAATAAAAATGTATAGATTACCTAAAAGCAATGAATAAATTCGTAGCTAATTTGATAATATCTTCAAAAGAGTATTCATTTTTTTATTAAAATAAAGACAATCATTTTTAAAATAAAAATGTAAGGAATATATAAATATTGAAGTTTCCATGATGTTACTCAGTGGAGGTTGACATGGAATGTTGTGTAACAGGCGAACGTATTCATTAAATAGTTCACCGGTTACCATCAGTTACTTCGCCGGAGGGGGGGGGATCAACGTCGCCTTGATGCTGTCGGTCATTCTTTATCGCCAATGCTGT
The DNA here is from genome assembly GCF_024137745.1 of Phymastichus coffea. Lineage (NCBI taxonomy): Eukaryota > Metazoa > Arthropoda > Insecta > Hymenoptera > Eulophidae > Phymastichus > Phymastichus coffea. The sequence goes on from NW_026706814.1 coordinate 297,924, forward strand.
CTATACGCTAAAATAATGCTAAACTGTATGAATATTTCCGAAAGATTTGACAAGTAATTATACCGCAAGCATGTAGAAACTACTCGACTAATTAATGTGAGAGTAAATGAATGAGCAAGTTAGTCAGTGAGTGAATCAGAATATAAATTCCGCTAGCTATTGTTTTGTAAATGCAATAAATAGTATCGCAGAAACCTTGGGTTGCATTGATCAGAGTGGGCACGTGTGGCTCAATTAACGGCAAGTCGAAATCTGTTTCAATGCTACAAGATATGTTGATTCATCTATGTCCGTAGATCTGTCATTACCGTATCTCTCGCAACCATACTATATTTATATCATGTCTATTACTATATCTTTTTACCTTCGATTGTCTCTTTGATCTTCCTAATGGTCATACGTAATTGATTTTTTTTATTTTAGCATGCGTTACAATAATTAATCTTTACTTACAAAGGCATTTAAAAAATTACTTAAAGTAGTTTAAAATTGATAGTTCTCTCTCTCTCTCTCTCTCTCTCTCTCTCTCTCTCTCTCTCTCTCTCTCTCTCTCTCTACAGTGCCGGTCAGCCACTTTTACCCCCCCCACGGGCAAAATCAGTCTAACTTCAAAGTTTTATATCTCTGGTAGAAATTAACGTACAGAGACGCGCGTGGGTGCGTTTGAAAGGTCTTTCGGAGAGCTTTCAAATGATATGACTCACGGTTGCCATCGATTGTTTTTTTAAATTTTGCAACAATTATGCAAAATTGAAAATTCTGAAATTTTTTTATTATTTTTGACAATTAGCCAATTTTGGAAAAAAAAGGTAAGAAAATTTGAAGTACACCATTTTTTAGCTATTACCAAGCCCTATCTGAATCACTCATCAAAAATTTATTTTCGTCAAATATGACGCGCGCACGGGCATTTTTTCCTGGAAGTGACAGTTTTTTTCAACATTTTTTATCTCCGTCAAATTGTAACAATCGAAAAAAATTTTATAGGAGAAAAAATGTTTGTTTTTTCACGTAGAATACTTCAATAATTTTTTTTTCGGCTTTTCGAAAAATTTTTTTTTCGGTTTTTTTCAATTTTTTTTTCTCACAGTCGGTACGCTAAAAAGATGAGAAACCACAAAAAAAATTTTTTTTCCACATATTCAATAATACTACATAACAAGTATCGTAAATTACATAAAAAAAAAATCTTTTTTTTTCGACCTTGAAAAATAATTTTATCAATAAATAAATGAAATAGCAACAAATGTGAAGACAGAAAATATTTTTAATGTACACAAAGCAATAAAAAATTTTTTTTTGTGGTTTCTCATCTTTTTAGCGTACCGACTGTGAGAAAAAAAAATTGAAAAAACCGAGAAAAAAAAATTTTTCGAAAAACCGAAAAAAAAATTATTGCAGTATTCTACGTGAAAAAACAAACATTTTTTCTCCTATAAATTTTTTTCGATTGTTACAATTTGACGGAGATAAAAAATGTTGAAAAAAACTGTCACTTCCAGGAAAAAATGCCCGTGCGCGCGTCATATTTGACGAAAATAAATTTTTGATGAGTGATTCAGATAGGGCTTGGTAATAGCTAAAAAATGGTGTACTTCAAATTTTCTTACCTTTTTTTTCCAAAATTGGCTAATTGTCAAAAATAATAAAAAAATTTCAGAATTTTCAATTTTGCATAATTGTTGCAAAATTTAAAAAAACAATCGATGGCAACCGTGAGTCATATCATTTGAAAGCTCTCCGAAAGACCTTTCAAACGCACCCACGCGCGTCTCTGTACGTTAATTTCTACCAGAGATATAAAACTTTGAAGTTAGACTGATTTTGCCCGTGGGGGGGGTAAAAGTGGCTGACCGGCACTGTATATATATATATATATATATATATATATTATGACGAATAAATTTAAATCGTCATACTCTCACCAGCTATAATATAATATTCGATAGAAGTTTGTAATATGTATAGCTTGTTTACAGTTACGCAACTGTACGAGAGAGAGAGAAGACGTAAACAAGATGAGAGAGAGGGTAAGCTGGAGAGAGAGAGCTGGGCGGGGATGAGATCAGAGAGCAGAAGAGATACGCTGGCGGCGAGCTCGAACGTTTTTGGGAGGATCGCGAAACAAGGAATACGATTACCTCGTAAAATACTGTGCTGGATAACGAACCGGAGGTGGTTAGCGAGAGCGTGCGTCGTGCGTGTGTGACGGCCGATCCATTTTGGAAAATCTGCGAGCGTACGCGCATATTCGTAAGTGCCAGCTCTTATCATATAGCAACTCTCTCTCTCACGTTCCAACGTTCTCTCCCTTTCGAATATTGCTCGTCGAGGAGCATTCATTTGTAATTTTCTCTATTCTAATTCTTTCTATTTAATGAATAAACGTCTATTGTTTCGTTATTGAAAATACTATTTGGCTCTCCCACTTATTTGCTGACACCTTCCTCGCAAAATTAAGAACCCTGCCGCCTCCGCAAACACGAGTAAGCCCGTGTTTTAAAACTGCGCTAACCGCTGCACAGTAGACCAGTGCAAGGTCTACAACGTCTCGCGAACTCGCGAGAAACGAGACGAAAGTCTCGATTGTTTACGGTAGGTTTATTCGCGAATTTCGCATAAACACGAACTATTCAAAAAATAACCGCACCGTTACAATATATATATATATATATATATACATACACACATATTTATAAGTATGGATATAATACTGAAAGAGTTCGAGAGTAAACAATGCATACTAAATATTATTTTATAAATTGGAATTACGTAATTTTGAAGGGTTTAAAATATTGACAATAAGATTATATATTTAAAAATCTTAAGTTATAAACTAACTCATGCATGCTTTTATATGAAAAAAAAGTTACACCTCTAAATATAGTCGTAGAAATTACAGTTGTTACTCAATTAGATGTAATTTAAAATATTAAAAGTGAAATATTAAATTATTATAATTTGATAGTTAAATCTACAAGGGTCGTTTGAAAAATCCGTGCAAAAATAAAACCTGCTTGATTTTTTTTAATAAATCCTTTTTATTTTTCAACATAGTCTCTTTTTTGGCTTATACACTTCATCCAACACTGCTCTAGTTTGTTAATCCCTTCCAAATAATAGGATTTGTCCAAGTCTGTAAAATAGGCATTCGTTTCTGCAATCACCTCTTCGTTTGAATAAAATATTTTCCCCACCAGCCATTTTTTCATATTAGGGAACAAATAGTAATCCGACGGAGCCAAGTCTGGAGAATAGGGGGGATGTGAAACGAGTTGGAACCCTATCTCCATCAGTTTTGCGGCCATAGCTGCTGAGGCGTGAGCTGGCGTATTGTCGTGATGAAAGAGGACTTTTTGTGGGCCAATCGTGGACGTTTCTCTAGCAACTCGGTTTTCAAACGATCCAATAACGATGAATAATATTCGCCTGTAATGGTTTTATCCTTTTCCAGATAGTCGATGAAGATTATTCCTTGCGAATCCCAAAAGACAGTCGCCATAACCTTCTCGGCCGAAGGAATTGTCTTCGCCTTTTTCGGAGCAGATTCCCCCTTGGTAACCCATTGTTTAGACTATTCTTTGGTCTCAGGAGTGTAGTGATGTATCCATGTTTCATCTACAATGATGAAACGAAGCTTAAAGTCTTGCGGATTTTCCTGGAACATCTGCAAACCATTCTTGCAACACTTCACACGATCTCATTTTTGGTCAATCGTGAGCAATCGCGGCACTCATCTAGCGGATAGCTTTTTCATGTCCAAATGTTGGTGCAAAATATTATGTACCTATTCGCTCGAGATGCCTACAGTACTAGCAATCTCACGCACCTTCACTCTTCTATCAGCCATCACCATATCATCGATTTTATCAATGTCTGAAGTGGTAACCTCAACAGGGCGTCCAGAACGTTCAGAGTCTTTTGTGTTCATATGGCCACTCTGAAAATTTTGAAACCACTTATAAACCATTCTAATCGAAGGTGCACAATCACCATAATGTTTATCAAGCTTCTGTTTTATCTCCTGAGGCGTTTTGCCTTTGAAAAAGTAATGTTTAGTCAATACACGAAATTCTTTTTCGTCCATTTTTTTACAACCACTCGATTTCTTTGATTGAAACGAATGTAAAACGCAAAGTAATTGGCCGATCTGGCTGAAAGTTGGTGTGTGCTCTTCCAAGATATGCCACTAACTGAAAATAACCTTGATACGCACTAGTAGCGCCATCTCTCTGACTTTGCACGGACTTTTCAAACGACCCTCGTATGAGAAAGATGAATAAACTTCATTAAAAGTAATAAATTTAGTATAACATAATTTATATCCAATGACACGATGAGCATATTGGATAAGAATAATAAATGGTTATAAAATCTTGGATACAATAATCAAATGACTGAAGAAATAATGTCAATAATAATAGCGTCCTTATACATTTTTGACACTGAACAACATTAATAAAAGGGTAAAGTTGAACTTATATAAAATTCAACTAAAATATTCTTATAAGTTACAGGTAACTATTGGATGGATTATTTAAAGCAAAAATAGAAACTTAGCAGACTCGATTATATGGATCGTTCGCCAGGAATGGTACATGACAAATTATATCACTAATAAAGAATACTATAACATACAACGAATTTATAAGATATTACTACACAGAAGAGTGCATATATATATATATATGTATATATAATGTGAAATTTCTAGAACCGTTATAATATCAAAATATCAATTATTGTGTTAAGTAATAATTTGACGTAGTGTGATCCGGTTTATCTGAGGTTTACCTGATCCTCACAGTGAACACTGGAGTATATGTCAATTTCCTATAGATACATGGAAGGTACGGTCAATTGTGTGAGAACATCATATTTGGAGTTGTTAAATTTACAAATATTTGAATAAAACGTACGAAGCATGTAGAGGATATGAAGAATGGTTCATATAAAACAGTTGTATTATTATTTGATTTAAATGATTCACTGTGAATCGGTTGATTCTTTAGGGTTGTGTTGATATATATATATGAATAAAAAGTGAATTTATTACAGTAACAACAATAAATCGACTTATAGAAAGAACCTTATGTAGTATAAGAAAAAAGTGTGAAGTAAGAGCGATGTGGTAGAGTTGAAAATATGATGTATGTGAGGGTGTATGCGAGTGTCCCCGCACTGCTTTTTATGACCTCATTGTTTTAAAATCTACAAATGACGGCCATTGTGTCAAAGTATACTTTCCTCATATGCCGTCAAAAAATACACTTCTTTCTTTCAAATATGAATTATTAATTTATAATACCTTTCCAAACAAATAATAGAATAGGATAGATGCAGATACAACATTTATTGTTATAAAAGAACATCAGTACATGGACAATTTATTTTAAAATCATGAGATGTCAGCACTTTATAAATAATAATAATCTTTAGGCTGCGAGGAATTTCAGTACAAATTGATCTCTTAGAATATGTAAAATATATATTGGATTATTATACATAATATCACTGGATATATCAGATAGAGTTGCTGACCTAACTGCTGGTCCATATATCGACTAGCCTCGTAGGCAATGTAAAAAATTTGTCTCTTTTGTTATGAAGCTCTGAGAGGGTATTTATATGTAGTTTCATGGGTTGAATATAACAAAATAGTAACGAAATTCTTGCAGACACTCTTGACCTTGATAATCACCATTTCAAGGTCAAATGTTATTCCTACTATAAATCAAGTTTTTAGACGGTTTTCGTATGTAATTGATGTTCTGAATACGTAAAAAATAATAAAAAATTTCCTCTTGATAATCCTGATCTTGAAAATATCTATTTCAAGGTCAAGTAGTATTTCTGGTATAAGCAGAGTTTTGAGAAGGCTGTCGTACGAATTTTGATGCACTGAATACGTAAAAAATAATACAAAAAATCCCGCAGGCATTCTTGTTATGCCAAATGTCGATATAGAGGTCAAATTTCATTTCTACTATAGAAGCATCAAGTTACTGCGGGGTCTCCAAAAATGTCAAAAAATATTCTAAATTCCGCTCTCAGCATGATTCAGAATCAACGACGTGGACGTGGTGAAAAGGTGATCCTATTTAGTTCATATATATGTACAGTCTTACGCAAAGGACACTAATGACATCTCCATCTTGTACTTTGTCTCGGAAAATGGCGGCCGACTAATCGAGTCGGAGGATCATTATAGGAGATATATTTGCAGAAGGATCAAGTTTCAACAATGAACTACCTGTAATCGAAATAAAGGAAATTATGTAGCCCTTATATAATGCATGAGCATTAGATAGACAAAGATCAATAAGATGAAAAAAAAACTTTCGATACCATTTCATTATTTTTCGCATTGATTCTGTGATAGATAATTGTCTATCAATATTGTCGATTCCACCCATATTTTGATTGTAATCTTGAAAATATTTTGGATTTATGTCTTCATTCATTAGATAACTTTTTTTTTTAGTTATACGGAATTCAAGTTCGTGCATACTTGTAAGCATAAGAACGCTACATTTGTCTTCCCATCTCTCTGCCATCCACTGATAACTATGAGAGACTTTTACTTTATCTCGGACTAATTTGTTTTCAAGCTTTGACATTCCCTTTCTATTTGATTTTACCTTACCACACATCCTGTATCACGATCATGTAAAAATTCTGCCAAAGTAGGAGCTGTATACTAATTATCTATATATACAATATGATCCTTATAAAAGTAAGGCTGTAAAAAGTGAGCTACAATACCACCTAAATCAAACTTCTGATAATCAATGTCTTTTCCAGTGTAAACCATAAAATCCAATACAAATCCTGTCTCGCAGTCTACAAGCATGAAGAATTTGTTGCCAAAGTGATTTCTCTTTAAAGGAATATATTGCTTGAATCGAAGCCTATCTTTCCACAATAATAAACTTTCATCTAGGCACAAATTTTTCCCTGGAGTGAAAACTGCCGAAAATTTATTTTGTACGTGTTCTATTACTGGCTTTATTTTCACTAAAGGATGATTTACGATGTCTTCATTATTATGAAAATATAAACTCGCAGGATTTGAATAAATATATAAATTAAATACAACTTTGCACATCGCCTTTTTGGACATGGTCCATTAGAGTCGAAACGCCAAGAAAATTTTCCAGTTCTATTTTTGTGACAGGAGACCAAGTTTTCATGTGGGAAGATTTAGTGGTAGGATTTTGAGTTTTATAACAATTTGTTTCCTCTTCAATTTTTTGGAGCAAAGAAGAATCACAAAAATAATTGAAATAGTCTATTGGCTTCTTTAAAAAGAGATATTCAGGTTCATTTTGAAACTACCATCAAAATCTTTGATTAATGGGTAAAAATACGCATCATCAAACAGTTGAGGTTTGTTATAATAAAAGTCTTGTGATTCGATTTCACCAATGTCTTCATTTTCTAATATTTCATTTTCTGATTTGGACTCGCCACTACTCCAAGCTACATTTTCAGTCATTTTATGGAAGATAAAAGTACGAGACATTAGTGGATCAATATTGAAGGATAATGAAAATAGTAAAATTTATATAAATACTATAAAAATCCTACAGAATAATAAATATTGAATGAAAAGGAGCAATTTGCTACATTATATTATAAAATTATAAAAGTGAATAAAAAATTAATTCCTCTATAGAAAAAAACCGAGTACCGATCCTGTTGTAGATACTAACAAAAAATCAATTTTTTCATATTTAGCTGTTTTATAAGTTTTTGGAGTATATGATGATATTTGCTTTGTACGTAGTGCATCAGAAAAGTTATATTACCAGACCAAAATATATCAATAAAATAGTCGTTAAAGATAAAAAAAATACGTAACCTAGGAGAACTGTATAACTAGAACTGCCGATCGTTCTCTCTTGAAAGCACAATTCCATCGACTTTGGTGCCCTTGTCGTTGAGCTTACTTGGTGGGGTCTTAATATTGTTTCTTTCACACTTTTATTTCTCTGCTACGCTTTTGATAACTGAGCTTAAACCTATCGTCATATATATAATGCTTTTATTTCTAATACGTTTTTTTATCTATCTCCGTGAGACAAGGTATCATAAATAACGATTCCCTTATATTATCAGACCTTGACTCGCAAAGATCTATATAAATATCCAATAATATATTCTATGACTGGAGCTCCAATCACGATAATGAACCGTATCATTAACTGTTATAATTTATCATCTCAATAAACTTTTTAAATTAATTTTTGATAAATTTAAACATATGAAAAGAAAAGCTTCATAAGCTTGCACACTTCTATTCATACCATTCAAAATTTTATCAGTAATACAAGAGCTAAAAAGTTTTATTGCTCAGCAGTGAAATGTTGTAGTTAAATAAAATCCTACGGCATCCGAAACAGCAGGTGAAAATCTTCAAAAATTGCTACTGCGAAGTTGACAAAACTTAAATTTGAGTTTTTTTATAGGTATTATAAAGAGGAAAAAATCTTCTCTCATTTAGTCCTGCTGCAAATCCCTTTCTGTAAAGGGAGCATCGTTTTAACAATTACAAATCAGTTCACGACTTTATTTACAAAATGATTTACGCCGAGCAAGAGAAGCACAAATGCCTCAAATGCTAAGTAACCTGCCGGGTGTGCAAGTTGCAATGTTCGCGCACGATAGAGCAGAGATTCCGGAAGAATATAAATAATAATTAAAATATATAAATAATGAAAATAATATAATAATAAAAATAGAAATACTTAAAATACAAATAGGAGAAAAAGGAACCAATAACTATGCCACGGCAATAATACGCCCGTAACAGCGATCGGGCGAGACGGTATCCTCCAAAAAACGCTCATTTGCTGCGGACCGGCACGAATGTTTGCCCGCGCAGCGGTGAACCTCTTCATCCGAGAACCACAGATCGCTCAACCGTGGTATTAATGTTCACAGTCGGGCGAAAGATTATTTCAGTTCGGTAACAGCCACGGAGATCGTGCGCATGCTTGGTGACAGAGGGCAGAGATGGCTCACGCCTATAATACCATCGCTGTTCCTGCTGTCGCTGCTATTCCCGTTAATGTTGCTATTCCCACTATTGCTGCCATAAAGAAATCTCTGTGGTGCCAGTGGCAGCTGGTGTGGTGCCGGTGAATAGCCCTGACCAACTTTGTTAGAGAATCAAACAGGGTTTCTTCCGCTTTCTTCAGGAAGACTGGATATATTCAATCAAGTTCCAGGGATTTGTATAGGCTAAACATTTTAATGGGCCATTTTATTAAGTTAGGGGAGACGATCTTTCTGACCAGTATTCAGAGGTTACCTTCATGGCGGGACTTGTCTCATCCGGCTGGAGCAGTTTTGTTATTCCGTTATACAGTAGCAGGTCCCATTGCGTCCGTCTGGAATCCCGGAAAATGGGTCTCCTCTAGACACAAAAGGATCTGTTCATCCGCTTGCGTGTATTCACCCTTTAAGTTGATGATGAAACGGAGATAGCCTCTGGATTTCTCGACAGAATTTTGTTAAGTTTGACCGCCTCTGGTACTCCTTCAATATCCTTGCAGAAGCTACTCCAGCTTTGTCGCTTTGTTGACCAAACTGCGTTTCTGTATTCATCCCGGGTTCTTCTGGAAATGATAAAGTTCTAGATTTGCGCCTGAAGCGTTCTAGGTTGTCATTCCACCAGGGGGTAATACTTTTGCTTCTTACCCTCGTTTATGTGCAGTTGCCTTCATAGGTCGTTTTCAATCTTGCTGATAGCAGTATACGGCCATATCTAGCTCTCTCATATTGATGATTTTGCGTGATATGTACACTACACTCTTTAGCAATGAGGTAGTAAATTCTCACCAGTCTGTGCGTTTGGGGTTGCGTATAGAGGATTCTGTCATTCTTACTACGTTACAGATATTGAATTCTATCACATAGTGATCTGATAGAAATAATTCTAGCGATACCCTCCAACCCTTAATGCGTTTCAGCCATTCACGGGTGCACAATGTGATATCTATCACCTCGGCTCTTCTGATGTCTCGATGGTAAAGCTGTTACTAGTGTTGAGAATATCCAGATCATTGGTAACGAGGTATTCTAATAAATCCTCCCCTCTGGTGTTGATGTCAGTGCTAACCCATATAGCGTGATCTGCATTGGTATCGCAGCCAGCTACCAGAGAAAGATTTCTTCTCTAGTAGTATGCTACCCGGTTATTAAGTTCGTCTAGAGTCCACAATAAGGGTTTTTTTTAGAAATTTTGTTCGTACGAGTAGCTAGGGTAGAGAGAAGCGGATCTACAGAGCCCCGCATATGGGTCTAAGGCTGATTACTCGGGAGGCTCACCAGGTGCTTCCGAGGCTCAACTCAAGACCCTTGGATACCCTCTAGGGCTAACCATACTGATCATCACGGTATTCCCCAGAATGTGTAGCTGGCACGTACCTGAAGGCCAGTCCCAGGCACCGTATAGCTCAGGGTTTCGCATATAATCTTCGGGCGCCCGTCCACTCATTCACTTGTTTACGGACAGAAAACCTTTGAGACGTCGCGCAACAGCTTAAGCTCCCTCACCATCGACAAGGTCCTACAGTTCCTTAAAAAAAGAACATTGGTTTTAAGTATGTGGAGTTATGAAGATTTTTACAGGAACTAATAATTGCCATTGTTCATTATATAAAGTATCGCATGCTGTGCTACAGCTTCATGGCTACTTCATTTCTACACGCAGGCAAATTACGACTGTGATTCTTGAATGTTTGTATATTCACTTTAAGATTTTTAATACTATAACAACATGAATAAATTATGCAGTTTAATAGTACATTACGATATATTGGAGTACAGTAAGTAATGAACCTATCATGTGATTTTTACACAGTGCTTGTTTGCCCACTTCTATTCCTGTGTTGGGTTATGTTTTTTTCCACACACGTCCGTAAATGGATCATATTACATCCTCAACAGATATCACAGAACAAAATCGATTATCTAATAATGAAGTACCTTGTTTACGAGGGTTATTAAACGTATTTTATACTACAGTCCCATCTAGTGTTAGCGCGTATATAAAGTTTCATGTCAGTACGTTGTTTTGGAAACTTTTTACAACCAGTTCTTTAATTTAGTTTTTCATTGCATGTACAAAATAATGAAAAAAATGCGAATTTCGTATGCTTATTAAATATTTTTTTTATACTAGAAAATGCTGAAAATCTTGATTCTCAAAAAAGGTTTCTATTCCGGAAATGATCGATAAAGTTCATGATATTATACACGCCGATCGTTGAGCGAAAGTGTGGGAGATTAGTGATGTTCTAAACATTTTATTAGGATGAACATGGAAAATTTTACATGAATGTACATAAGGAAGCTGTCAGCAAAATGGGTACCGCGCATGTTTAGAGTTTATTACAAGTGAACTCCTGTGATTGCGTCTGTGTAATATTTGAACATGATTTAAGTTAATCCAAAGAAGTTTATACGATTACAATGATAGTTTGATGTTAATGAAATATGGATTAATTATTATCGCCAGTCAGCGATTGATCTCTGAGAAGAGCAAACGCGTTTTGAGCACGCGTTACTCGTAAAGTATTAACCAATCGAGTGAAATGACAGAGAATTCAAATTTGCTGTTAAACAACATAATAAAAACTAAGTAACAACCAAAATGATCTCTAATTTAGAGGACACACTGTCTAATCTTACGCAAAATAACTTCAAAGAGTGGTGGAATTTCGTAAAAAGCAAAATACAATGAACATATTATTTTTTTACTTCATAAATCCAATATACAACATTTCAAAAGTATTCAATCAAATTTCCAGAATCAAATTCTAAATGGTTCAGTTCCTAGGTTATTCTTCTAGACGCGCTTCGATGTGCCACTCAAGTATGCAGGTGCGCGCTACGAAAATAAAACCCCTCTCTTCTCGACCTGACGTCGGTAGTTTGGTTGTAGGGTTGGGTATTTTAGAGATATATAGACGTGTAATTTTCACCTCGCGTTATCTATTATGTTTTTTTATTACATAAAAAGTGGTACTCATTTCGTATTAATATTGTAAATATAAATTGGTCCGAAATATTGTTTGCTTCGTTATGTGAGCAATCACTTTTTTTGAATCTGGTCAGATTAACTGGTCCAATATATTTTTTTATCCAATAATGTGACAACACACAATAAAATGATAATTCCTATGATTTTCGTTTACACAAAATTATTAAAACGAATGTACTCGACACTTCTAATACTTAATTATAACTCAAAATCTTATATTCTTAAGCTCTTATTATAGATTTAATTTCAGTAGGAAAAATGCAGCCTTGTTAATTGAGTGCTCACCCCTAACTGAGAAATGGATATGCTCGTTCTCACCGTTTGGTTATATATATTTTTTTCTCTCTCATTCCTCACACTCCATCTCTCTCTAGTGCATACATTTTAATTGTTTCGTATTACTTAGACTAGGACGCTGAGTGCGGCATGCTGTCGCAGCATACCTCAGCAGCTGTGCTTAACGTCTCCCACTCGCTCCCGCCAAGACGCGCACACGAGTGTGGTACTCCTGAAAGCGAGAGTCTAATCAATCATACGGTTGCATAAAAAAAAGAAAATGGTTCGTCACGTAATAAACATCTAAGAATTTTATTGCGGAATATGATTGTATAGGACCATTTAGAAAACTATTCCAAGTGAAATCAAAGTCTAGAATTCAGCTATTTTTTTATTTTGCTAATTTGAAATTTTTTATCGATATTTTATAGAATTTACCTGTATTATGACATTTTAATGTTTGAGTAACAAGTGGTTATGCTTTTATAAATAAATAATATGATTATTTATGAACTAAAGATATTTTATTTATACTTCTCAACTGTGTGTGTGTGTGCGTGCGTGCGTGCGTGCATGTGTGTTGTGACGGAAAACGTCAAATTAGCGCCAATAATATAACCTAATTGCTGCCTGCGAAGGCAGCACCTACCGGGAAGACGAAAAACGTAACGAAGGAATTCGGCGCGCGAGCAGACGGAACGCGCGCAATTGAAATCGAACCAGTGAAGCACTGGTCATCGTCACGCTCACCCGCAACGACGACGCCGATTACTGATACGTGAGCTAGAGATCGAGCCATGGAGTGAAGCTATGATCGCCATCACGATCGCCCGCTAGTCTGCTACGCTCGTACCGATCCCCGTGCCGTTACGCTAAAAGAAATAGGAGAGGAACGCCCAGAGTGTGCCACCAGTATTCGCTGTTGCCAAAGTGCCGGATAGCTGCCAAAAAAGGAGAGAGACCTGCGGCGAGAGAGAAGCGTCGCCCTCCACGAGGTCAACGGAGTGTGTGTAAGGTTTCGCCATCGAGGGCGAAACCGCGCGTATGCGAGTTTGCGATCCGCGAAATAAAAACAAACAGTTTCCGCGCAGTGCGACTCTCCATCGCCCGCTTGATACGCCTGTGATATTAAGGTAAGCTGGCCAGCTTATATTCGCGGTCGCGGTACAATAGCCCGAATAACTATTAATTTTCCGACATCTCGAGCGTGCATGTACTAGCTCTTCTAACAAAGAGCAGCGAGCGGTCCGACACTGCATGTTGTCGTTGTGCGAGCGCCGAAGTAAACAAACACGCGGGCCGATCTGATGTAGCATATAATAGATAATAAAAGGTTCTGTTCGAGTCATTAACGAATACTCTCGACTGTATTATTTCATATTGCTTCCACTCACTTTGTTGTAGGTTAATTAGATTTACTGGTTGACTGACGCCTGTCTCCCCATGCTCTCCGGATTGCGTTTTGAGCATAAATGATTACATTCGCCCTTTCAAGAAAATCGCGCGAATAAAAATAATTAAACGGTGTCTACCCTGTTACAGTGTGTATATTTATACTTTTTATACTTTTATACTTTTATATTTTTATTTTTTATTTTTACATTTTATACTTTGTAAAGCAAAATAATCATGGTGTGTTTTAAAAAATTTAAATCGAATTGAAAACCACTCTGGATTTTCTTGTTAAATACAATATTAGGAACTTTCAGAAAACGTTTCCACGCGAAATTGAAATCTAGGACTTGGTCGTTTTTTTTACACATTTAACTGTTTTTTCATCATTATATAGTATCTACACATATAGTGACGTTGGATAATTAAATACAGAGGTAATGGAGGATTATAAATGAATTATATAATAAATTATAATCTAAAATTAATTTATTAACATTTTTTACAAATAAGTAAAATAATTTTACTCTTTTCTTTATAACAAAGTATTGAAAAAATATAGCAAATTGCTTTACACTCTTTCACCCAAATTTAACACATTTTACATACATTATTTTCTATTTACTTAGATCACAGACTTATTCTCTCTGTTTACGTTTCACGCGTTCTTGAGTATTTGCCTATGTTATTTACAAATAGTGTTTACGAGTATATACGTATACACATAGGCTGAACTCGCAGAGCAGACTTCTATTAAATTTTATTACGATATATTAGTTATCAGTGCTATTTCGTTTTTCGTTTACGGAAGAAGTATGCGCAACAATACCATCTTTCAAATTAAAGTTCGATGAGTTTTTTTTACCTACTAGTGTTGTCAAGTGCGCTTCTCGCGCACTTGTTATGCCCCTTTTTTTCTTAAATAAATTATTTTCTACAGACTAAATAAATTAAAACATTTTCTTTATTCCTATTTCCTATTATGTAAAAATAAAAACGGTTTGCTTAACCATATTTAATCAGTAGTGCATACATACATGTACGCGTATCTCATCTAAAAGTTAGGTTAAGATTTCTACATATTTTCAGTTTTGGAACTGGATGATTACGTTTTTCCACGTGTAAAAAAATACGTCTATGCATAATGTAATTGAAATCACATATAACTATTGTATAACTCATGGCATAATATTTCTTTTTGAATATAGTAATTAATCAATAAAAATAATATTTAAAATCTAACGATATTTCAAATTTTCGCGCCATTTCATATCTCAACCAATGAAAATACTAGATGTCGGCGACGCATTTTCCTCATGATTTTTTTAAGAAAGGACAAGAATGAAAAATGGCTCTACATTCAAAAGATCATGCTTACTCTCGCGATGAAAATCGCACAAAAATATGTTTATTGTATCAACAAAAGAAAAAAAATATGACAAGTATAGGGCCTAAGCTTAAAAGTTTGATTCAAAGTTATACAGATTACGATTCGAATGATGTTCGTTTGCCAACTGCTTTATGTAGTACATGTAGAATTAACTTTTATCGAGAGATAAAGAAGGAAAATGTTAATATTTTTTTCCGGATTACTCAATGTACGAAGTGTGTTCAAAAAGTAACGAGAATTTTTAAATTTCGCGGATTTGGAGAGTCCGCTTGTATAAAATTTTTTTTTATTATGTTGGTACACATGCCCCTGAAGTACGATAAAATTTTCAGCAATATTCATTGCTTACTTTTTAAGTGGCAGCCGCTAACGTTAGACGTGTTTTTCGAGCTCGGCGATTTTCGTTTGTGAAAAAAAATGGATCAAAGAATTTGTATTAAATTTTGCGTAATAAATGAAATAAAGTGTAGTAAAGTTTGTCAAATGTTAACAAAGGCATATAGTGAGTCTGCTATGAGTAAAGCAAGGATTTATGAGTGGTATAAGCGTTTCCAAGATGGCCACGAAAACGTTGAAGATGACGAACGACCCGGACGCCCAAGCACATCAACAACCGATGAAAACGTGAAAAAAGTGAAAGAAATGGTTATGAACGATCGCCGAATCACAATCAGAGAAGTCGCTGATGATGTTGGCATATCAGTTGGCTCATGCCATCAAATTTTTTCGAATGTTTTGGGTATGAAACGTGTGGCAGCAAAATTCGTTCCAAAATTGTTGAATTTCGAACAAAAACAGCGGCGAATGGAAGTTGCTCAGGAGTCGCTAAATGAAGTCAATAACGATGCAGAACTACTAAAACGTGTTATAACAGGTGACGAAACATGGGTTTACGGATATGATGTCGAAACTAAGGCTCAATCGTCCCAGTGGAGGCATTCTGGATCGCCAAGACCGAAAAAGGCTCGACAAGTGCGGTCGAATGTGAAGGTTATGCTCACTGTGTTCTTCGATTTTAATGGCATAGTGCATTATGAATTCTTGCCACAAGGTCAAACAATCAATAAGCAGTACTACCTACAAGTTCAACGTCGTTTGCGTGAAGCAATCCGAAAAAAACGCCCGGATTTGTGGCAAAACAATTCATGGCTTTTGCACTACGATAATGCGCCTGCTCACACTTCATTGCTTGTTCGTGAATTTTTGGCCAAAAACGAAACTGTAACGATGCCTCAGCCTCCATATTCGCCAGATATGGCTCCATGTGACTTTTTTCTATTTCCAAAAATAAAAAGAACATTAAAAGGCCGTCGTTTTACAAGCATAGATGACATTAAAAGCGAATCGCTGAAAGAGCTAAAAGCTATTACAAAGATCGAGTTTCAAAAGTGTTTCGAGGATTGGAAAAAGCGTTGGCATAAGTGTATTGTATCCGAAGGGGACTACTTTGAAGGCGACAACATTAATGTAGATGAATAAATAAATATTTTTTTCATAAAACGAAAATTCTCGTTATTTTTTGAACACACCTCGTATACTAATCCCCTTAAATATACTAGAACATCTCAGGGTAAATGTCAATGTACTCTTTGTAATTTTGCGAGAGAAGAAAAATTTAAAAAAAGGTTCGTCTTCATAAGTTAATTCTCAAAACCGTATTAACCGTATTTATTTAAAGCAATGCACTGAGTGTTTATTGGAAGTGAAGAAAGGGAAAGCTCATGAGTGTAACCGCATAACAAAGTATAACAATGTAAAAAGCTATATAAATAATGAATTGCCCTCTAAAACTAAAGAACATTCAATAAGTGAACTATTAAAAATTAAGAAGATATCTACACTTTCAAGTGAGTTAAGCCAAAGTGACGTAATAAACTCATCACAAGAACACGGTAAACCTCTCAAACTATCCTTAAATTCAAATAACAAAAAAGAATCTTTTCCTACTATTTTAGTTGATATGTTAAAAATCCAAATAAACCATAGATTAAGTACCAACAAAACTTGCAGTACAGCTTCTTCTCTACGTACAGCTACAAGAAAACGAAAGTTGATTGAGAAAGATTTAAGAAAAATATTAAGTACTCAAAGTCACCGTCTTGATTCGCTTTTTCACGTAAAAAAGGTCACATTTACAAAGTCTACTGATAAAAAAGTTTCTAATGAAATAAAAGATTTTATTTTATGTAATAATGTATCTGCATTGTGTCAATATGTGAATGAGCATCGTGAAAATTACGAAGTGCATCTAAAAGTCGGTATAGATGGCGGTGGAAGATTCTTAAAAACATGTTTATCAATTCAAAGTAACAATCAGGCATTCGTTGAGAAGTTGAATAAAAGATCTCGTTCCAATTACAGCGATGGAATAGCACCAAACAAATTCAAAAATTCCGGTGTAAAAAAACTACTGATTCTAGGAATAGTAGAAGGACTTCAAGAAAACTATGTTAATGTTTCTACGTTTTGGTCTCTTTTGAATCTAAATGAACTCGATTGTACTATTGCCGCTGATTTGAAGATGATTAACACATTAGTAGGAATTATGCCTCCCTCAAGCACTTTTCCTTGCCCATGGTGTAATGCATCAAAAACTAAGTTACACGATTGTGGAAATTACAGAACAATAGCTCAAATTTCCAAGAATTACGAGCTTTGGATGAAAAATGGCGTTAGAATATAATGATTGGTGTTGTGAACACTTTATATAATCACATGTCTAAAGAATTTGAAGAAGATAATTTCAAGTGGGTACAAGATTGCAATGTTATGAAAAAAGTCACTTATGGCGGGCCAGTTTTTGCAGGAAACTCGTGTATTAAACAAAATATTTATATAATATTTATATAATATTAAACAAACTTAATTATAATTAATCATATTAGTTATTTATAAAACTATATCCACTTGTTACTCGAATTTTAAAACATCATAATACGGGTAAATTTTATAAAATGTTGATAAAAAACTTTAAATTACCAGAAAAAAAAAAGAAAACGGCTGAATTCTAGATTTTTAATTCACTTGAAACAGTTTTCTAAAGGCTCTTACAATCATATTCAGGAATAAAATCGATAGGTATTTTCCATTTGGTTAAAATATTTATCTTTTTTATTTTAACACACCATGTGTGCTCAGTAACACGCAACTGAAGACTGTCGGATTAGAGAAAAAATTGAAGAAGTAAAGTTGGCTAATTGTAACTGTTACCACAGAGTAAATTATAAAGGATGTCCAGTTTATAAACTACTTCAACAAAAATTATATACCAAATTAAGAGAATAAACGCTAAGTCAAAACAGTAATCATCACCAATTTAATTTCAATATATATATAAACAGAGTCAGATCAAACAAGATATACTCCCAAGAAATGGCAAAATAAAACAGAGAGAGATAGAAGAATTATATCAAACAAATACTCACGTAGAACGAAGTAAACATGTCCACGATACAAATACAAATAACATTTGACTTGAACATATGATGAAACAGTTAATGCAAAGAATAAACTGTATATTAAACTTATTAACAGTATTAATAAATAAAATGGCACAATAAATAGTTTATATCTTGCTATCTGAAACGCAAACGGGTTTATGCAGAGACACCTCGAATTAAGAGCATTTAAAATCAACGAAAATATCGACATCATATTATCAGAAACACACTTTACGACAGTTCATGGGTAATAACCATCTCAACATATCAAACTACACTGTACACAAAATAAATCATCTACACAAAGCACACGAAGATACTACAATTATAATCAAAACAAAAATAAACTGCTATGTCCACACGCACTAGTGAAATTTATGTTTAAGCAACTAGTATAATCATAATTACGGCTCGATTATTATATCAGTTATTTACTATCGCTCGAACAAAACAATAACATGTCACACGTACGTTAATAAATTTGAATTTCGTATGGGAAATAAGCCCGAACAACGTCGCGTCACAAATTATTTTAAGGGGGAAGGCTCGGAAGGCACATTCGCTTCGTCGCGAGAAATTAACGAGGGCTTATGTCGTCCGGTAGTGTCGATGATCGCGATTTACCTAGTTACGAGAGAGACAGGTTGCACAAAGAAACTCATCATTTCGGACATTTATTTACACTTTATTAAAACAGCAATTTACGTACGGTATTTGACGTGTGCGTCGGCCAAGTCCGGGCTAGTCCGTTCCGTGCGAATTAACGCACAGGAAACAGAACATCGCCTTACAACTGTTTCGCGAAGTCCCGCGAGTGCGATGCGAATTTACGCATGCAGCCACTCGTGTTTTAATCCTATTACATTGCATTTACTTAGGATAAGTACATAAATAATTAGGAACATAAATAAATAAATAAACTAATAGATGGCTAGAACAGTATACACATATCATAGAGTATCATTAGATACCTATTTTACATAGCTATTATTATATAATTATACATTCTGCTTTTTTTTTTCATTTTTCCTTTTTACAATTTTACAATTTAAGCTTACAATTTTACATTTTACATTTTTTTTATCATTTACATTTATATATTTTTACGGATATATCTTTTTACATATACACCTTTTTACATTTATTCATTTTTTTTTACATCTTTACATTTTATATATTTTTACATATACAGTATGTACATTGCAATCTTACAATATTGCTTGATCCTCTTCTTATTTATTTGCCTTTTAGCCCTATCCTTTTTGAACCTCATCTATTGTCTAATTCCTATTCGTTTTTTCTCATGCAAGGTTTTTGCGTTCTCCGTTTTACATCGCTCCTGTTTTTCTTCTAGCTATTTTCTAATTCATTCTTTCTTTCCCACTCTACTTTTTTCCTCTCTGATTCTATTTTCCTAACCCATATTCCTATAATATGACTATTCTTTCCTTCCCAAACCCCATTCAGCTCTCTCTTCAGTTGTTCATAACCCACTCTATCTGCTATACACTCCTTTCTTAGTTCACAATTTTCTAGGATGTGTTCTATCGTACTATCTTCTTTTTTTACATATCTCGCATCTTCTCTTTTCCTTCGTTTTTCAATATTTATTTGCTGTTTCCAGGTTTCAACATCTTATTTTTGCAATTTCTTTGTAATTTCTATGACCTTTGGTCAGGTATTCCGGCCTTCCTAGTGTTTGGATTTCTTCGTACTTTTTATTATTTTTTTTTTTTTTTTTATTGAAGCTTTTAAACTTTTACAAGTTCATTTCGCTTTACAAGTGTTCTTACACGATTTTTTATACACCATTTTTATAATACATGAGTATAAGCTATTTACATTATAGAATTTAACTCGTTATAAGTTATACAATGTATTGTTCACTATTTACACTTATATCTTAAGGTTACAGCTTTTTATGAATTCAAAAATAAGTTGACATGCTTGAATGTTTGGTTCGGCTATAAACATTTCAATACATAGTGGGAGTTGCAATTTCAGCCTCGAAAGATTTTTTAGCAGATGAGTTCTTTGTTGATCATACAAATTACACTGCCAAATTACATGATTAATATTTTCATTTTCTTGTCCACATCTGCATAATGGGCTTTCAACTACTTTGATTTTCGCGAAAGATTCAGCTAGATGATAATGATTAGATCTGGCGCGGTTGATTGAGACTATAAGATCCCTGGGCAAGTTTTTGTTATGAAACCAAGTATTTTTTTTTTTACGGAAAAATATTTGAAAATATTTAACGCCTTTGCTATGACTCTGTGATCTGATGTAATCATTAGTGGAATCTAGGGCAGCTTTGTTAACGAAGTGGTATAAATCCGTAAATGGGATTTTGTCAATTTGGACAAATTTTTTTGTGGTGGCGGTCTTTACAAGTGAGTCAACTTTTTCATTTCCCAGAATTCCAATGTGTGAGGGTATCGAGAAGAATTCTAATTTGGATAAGGGAAATAGTTTGGTAAATTGTTCGTATTTGTGTTTAATTTTGAGAATATAACAATTTTTTTTTTATATCGGCTTTATTGCTACTTAACGCTTGAAGTACACTTTGGGAATCTGAAAAAATGAGAAAGTTAGGTTCATAGGATTCGAGAGCGATATCCATGGCAAGATTGATGGCTATAGCCTCGGCTGTGAAAATAGAAGCTTCATTTACAATGCTCTTACTTATTTCAATATTGAGGTCAGGAGCCAAGCATGCTGCTCCAACCATTCTGTTACCGTTAAATTTGCTGCCGTCAGTATAAATAGCTATGTTGTTACCTTCGCTTAAGAAGTTACTTAGAGCTAAGTTGGAGTCGGAGGTTGTTTTTGGTCAAATTCAAAATTGATTGGGATAGTTGTTTGAAGTATAGTGTGATTATAATTAAAAAGCAGCTGCTCATGAACGGTAACAGAATTTGTAAGGGCAATCATACTTGTAATACAATTAGACAGAAGTCGCTTGCTTTTTCTTTGTGATGGTTTGTGGTATATGATATGTTTATACATACGGTTACTTTTGTCAGTTAGAGTTTTCAATACGTATCTGTGGCCTAAAAGTTTGGCACGCTCAAAAATCAAAGGGAGTTTAGCTTCAGCTAATAAGACATTTGTGGGAGTGCTCTTACGAAATCCTAATGCTGCTCTAATGGCTTGATATTGCATTTGTTCTAGTTTTTTCAAAAACATTTTTTTTTCAGAGAGATAGACGAAGCTGCCATATTCAATTGACGAGCGAATGAAACTTTTGTACAATGATATTAAGGTGTTAGGATCGGCTCCCCACCAAGTGCCACACAAAAATTTTATAATATTAAGGAGCGAATTACATTTTTCAAGAAGTTTGTTTATGTGCCGATCAAAAGACATTTTGTAGTCGAAAGTTATACCTAGAAACCGAGCGCTTTCGCTGGAATCTATAGAGCAATCGCCAATCTTGATAGAGGTGGAACCGGGGAGGATTTTCTTTTTATTAAAATGGAGAAAGACGGTCTTTTTTGGAGAAAGATCAAGGCCTAGGAGTGTTAAGTTGCGACAAATGGCTTTAGTGGTTCTCGTTAATTGTCCCAGACAACTGGGGATCGAGGATGAAACTGAAAGGACTGCAATATCGTCCGCGAATTCAAGAACTGTTATACCATCTTTTTCTAGACCTTTAATTATCTCAGAAGTATAAATAATGTAGAATAGAGGGCTTAGTACTCCTCCTTGAGGGAGGCCTTTATTAACTGTAAGATTTTCGTATCCTTCAATATTGGTATGGAGAAACCTTTCGAATGTTATAAATTTAGTAAATTTAATCATTTTGGCGGAGCATTTGAGTTTCGCGAGCTTGACAAGTAGCAATTCAGGTAAAACATTACTGAAGGCGTCCGTGATATCTAAAAATGTGGCCATGACTTCGTTTTTACTTTCGAGAGCTTCATCAACCAAATAAGTAAATTGTCATTGCACGATCTGCCTTTGCGGAAACCAGACTGAGAAGGGGACAAGAGATTGTTATGTTCAATCCACCAGTTTAATCTATATTTTATCAAGGTTTCGAATACTTTGCACGTGCATGACATTAGAGCTATAGGCCTAACTCCGCTTCGGTCGTGTTTATCAATCAAGTGTATGAATGTGTGCTTCCAGACTTCAGGGAAGTCACTTTCACGGTACATAGCATTATAAATATCGAGTAGTTCTAATTTGTATTTAATAGGAAGGTTTTTTAGAATCTGATAATCAATGCCGTCAAGTCCTGGAGAAGCTGAGTTATCGAAAAAAGAGAAGTTAGAAGTTGGATTATCGAAAATAGAGTTATCTGTACACGTGGGAAGAAAATCCGGACAATTTCCTACCCATGGTGGGCTTAATTTTTCTATGCAGGCGATGCCTTTAATCCTAGATTTTTCCATATCATTTTCAGTACTATGATTGACTTTACACCAAGAATTTTTAAGAACTTTACATTTGTTCCAGACATATGACTTATTCGTAGTAAAATTAATAGATTGAGCAAAGGCCTTGAAGTATTCTCTTTTCTTTTGTTTAAACGTTTTTTTGGCTAGGGCGCAATTCTTATGATACTCAATTGAGTCAGAAAGATTGTGCGTGAAATTCCATTTTTTAAATGCAGCTTTTCGAAGTCGTTTAATTTTATCACAGTCGGAATCCTACCACGGAGTAGGGTTCGTATGAGGACGATTAGTTTTCTTGTTGTTCCGAGGTGTGACTTTTTTAACTTTGTCTGAGATGACCTTGACAAAAAAATCATACTTATCAGAGGGGGGGAGAGAGTCATATTCGTGGGAGAAGAAGTTGTTCTCATATTCATCCGTGAGTTCCTTATTAAATTTAATCCAGTCTGTTCTAACAGATTTAAGTTTGAATGTTTTTTTTTGGTACGAGTGCTTCATGGTGTCAATGTTAATTGCTATCGGAAAATGGTCAGAACCAAGCGTTTCATCACTAACTGTTACATCAATTTTATCAATAAAGGAGATTGAAGAGAAAACAAGGTCTAGATTTGATTTTTTACCAGTGCTTTTATCAATATGGGTTGAAGTATTATAATTGTGAAGAAATAGATTTTTTATATCTGAACTAAAATCGAGTCTTTCTCCATTTTTGTCTGAATGGTCGCAGTTCCAGTTAACATTGTGTGCATTAAAGTCGCCTAGTAAAAGACTCTGAGCTTGGTTAGGGTCTACAAGATTTACTATTTCATTCCATTCAAGCTGAGAAAGAGTGAAACCGGGTATTCGGTAGCAGGTGACGATATCAATGAAAGGAGTAGTATTGAGTATGCGAATACCCGTGGTTTCAATTTTTTCGTTTTGAATGGTGTAGTGAGTGATTTCTTTAAACGATAAATTTTTTTTGACAAGATAGACGATGCCGCCGCCACGCGAGTTCAATCGGTCTTTTCTAAATGTATTAAATCCAGGGAAGTTAAATTATATTATTATATTTTTATTATATTTCGAGTTTTCTATTCTACATCCTACAATTTTACTTTGTATTGCACTTTCTCTTCCCAATATCTCCAATTTTAAGTCTTTCTCTCTTTTTTCGAAGTTTTCAATCTCCGTTGAGCTAAGGCCCAGGCTATTCAAATATTTTTCTTTAGTTTTTATATATTCATCCTTCTCTTTTTCCTTTAGTTTTTCCAGCCAGCATTTTTTCGTTAGTCTAGTATCGTCCTCTTCTTTTATCCTCTTTTCAAATTCCATTGCCCTCACTCCCCATCTTCCCTTCATCTTCTCGAGATTCATTTCTTTATATATTATATATCTAGCTGTACAAAAATCTAATCCTAGTACCCATCTCCAGAATAGCTTCTGAATATCTTCTAGTTCTTTTCTTTCTTCCCATCCCCATATTTCTACTCCATATTCAATCACACTCCTTACTAAGTAATTAAATAGCGTATCTCTTCTTGCTACATCCCATTTTAGTGCTCTTTCTCCTAAACTCCATACGTTTTTTTTTTTAATTTATTTTTTTTTATTTTTATTTAACGTCGCTCTATTTATGCTCCATCAGTGCTAATCAGCGACGGAGGCTTGCAATGTGTTTGAGAACAAAGCACATCAAACTTTTTTCAGTGGTGCTTGTATTAATTAGCAGGAACTGGGAATCGAACCCGGGCCTACCGGGTGCGAGTCCGTCGCCCTACCGACCGAGCCATTGCAGGCCTCTAAACCCCATACTTCCTTGGCTGCCGCTGTACCCTTTTTCTTTAACTCCTTGATGTGTTCTTTAAAGTTCTCCCCCGTATTAAAGTAAAATCCCAGATTTCTTACCTCTTACCTCTTCAATTTCTTTTCTTTTCCATATCCATTTTTCTTTTTTTTCGTTTGCCTTTTTGTTAAAAATCAGTATATTTCTTTTCTCTGTACTTAATATCAAGTCTCTCTCATTAAGAAATTTCTTCAGCGTATTCATCATATCTAGCATAGCCTCTCTGTTGTGTGCCAGTAGAACTATGTCATCTGCGTAATCCAAGTTCCATATCCTAGTTTCTCCTATTTTCACTCCTCCTATGTTTCTTGTTTTAAATTCTTTTTCTAGTTCGCTAATATACAAGCAAAATAGTATCGGGCTTAACACGCATCCTTGCCTTAGTCCTAGATTTATCCAGAAGTCTTCTGATGTTCCCTTCTCTGTCCTAACTCGTACCTTGGTTTCCTCGTATATCCCTTTTAGTCTCTCTATCAGGTAACTGCTTACTCCTATTCTTTCTAATATTTTCCATAATTTCTTTCTGTTTATCGTATCGAATGCTGCTTTTAGATCGATAAATAGTGCGTACAATTTGCTGTTTTCCTTTTTTATTTTCTTACTTACATGGTCCAGTACAATAATGTTGTCTAGCGTAGATCCTGCCTTCCTAAATCCAGCTTATCCTTCTGGAAATAGTTTTTTCTCTTCTATTTCATTAACTAGTCTGTTTCTGATTACTTCTGCGTAAATCTTGTAAGCTGCTGGTAACAAAGTAATTCCTCTGTAGTTGTTCGTATCGTTTGTGACCCCTTTTTTGTAAATTTGATACTATAATTCCTATCTTCCAGTCTTCCGGTATTTTCTCTCCATCCCAAATTTTTCCTATTATCATCACCAAATTCTCTATAATTTCTTCGCTGCCGCGTATCCACGCTTCATTCGGAATTTCATCCCAACCGGGGGCTTTTTTTTTCTTAAGTAACTTCCGTGCTTTCTTAACCTCTGTTGCCGTGATTTTTTCATTTTCTTTTGTTTTTTTAGCTCTCTTTTTTTTCTCTCCTGTTACTCTTGTTTCTGAACCATGCAGTAGTTTCATAAAGTGATTTTTCCATTGTTCCTCTGAATACTTACCCGCGTTGCATCCCCTCTCCTTTTTATTCCTATATTTACTTATAAATCCCCAAGCCTGGCTTTCATTTTTTATGTTCTTCAATTCTTCGTGTTATTCCTCTTTCCATCTCGCTTCACTGTCTGTTCAAGTTTTACTCCAGTCTCTTCTTGTTGTCAAGTATATATCTTTCTCTATCAGCCCTTTTTTCCATTTCTTATAGTCCTCTTTAGTTTTTCTCTTCAATTTAGCGCACTCTTTGTTCCACCATGTTTTATACCCTAATTTTCTTATTTTTATCTTCCTTTCCAATCTTGTCCATGCATGCATTATTATATTTTTTGTGTCCTTCCATCTTGTTTCCACGCTATCCTCTCTTTTTTCCTCTAGCTCGTTGCATAGTTCTTTGGTTTTTTCTTGGTAGAACTTTATTGACTCCTCATTCCATATAGTTATGTTTTTCCTGATTTCTCTCTCTATTATCTAACCCTTTCGTTTTATGTTGTCCGTTTTTGCTTCTAATATCATTAATAAGGGTGCGTGGTCTGAGTCGACCCCGTCATCAATTTTCAGATCCGGGCTGTCCTCCCATACCTCGTCGTTTACTAATATATAATCTATCACTATTGACCCCTTTTTTCCTATGTATGTAAACTCTCCTTCACTATCGCTTCGAGTGTTCCCATTGAGTATTATCCATCCTATTTCTTCGCATAAATCCGTGAGTTTCTGCCAGTTATTGCTGCGTTATTTATCCTTACTTTTCCTATAAATTTCTTCCCCATTCCCGTCCATATCTACATATTTTCCTTTTTCTCCTATTTTGATGTTGAAGTCTCCTCCAATAATAATTCTACTTTTCTCATTTACTCTGATTTCCTCTAGCTTTTCCATAATATTCTCCGTGTTCTTAGAATTATAAACTGACCAAATTTTGTACTCTCCTCCTTCATCTCCTATTTCTGTCAATATTAATATATTTTCCCTCTCCTTTATCTTCCAATTTTCTGTTTTTTAACCAGCTTTTTCTTAATCCTATTATAAATCCTCCCGATCCCCTTCCTGTTTTCTTTTGTTTCTTCGCCGCTATAACCTCCCACTCAAATTCTTTTGGCAGCTGGCATTTCATTTTTTCTATATCTTTTTCCACTATCCATGTCTCACATAAGCTTATAAAATCACAACCTAAAATATAATTCCAAAATTCCATATCTTTTCCATATACTAGCTACGTTCCAGAACAGTAACCTTACCTTGTTATCTTCTCCCTCCCTTCTATTATTCCTCCTATTTTTCTTATTATTCTTTTTTCTAGTATTATTCCTCAGTTCTTTCATCCTATTTCCAAAACTATTTCTACTTCCTATTTGTTCATTGTTCCTTTCTATCATAATTCTATTTCTGGCTTGTGTCTTCTTTCCTAATTCAAAGATATTCTTGCCCTTTTCGTTTTCATTTTTATTTTTGTTTTTATTTTCATTTTCTTTTTTATTGTCATATTTTTCATATTTTTCATATTCTCCCTCCACATATTTCTGGGCCGTTAGCAGTTTTCCCCTTCTCTTTCCTCTATATTGCTATCATTTCCCCTCTTGTCAGAATTATTTTCAAGATTATTTTCTTTTTCTTTTTCTAATAAGTCTTTGTATTCTCTCCTGTGCTCTTCATATTCGATTTTCCTCAATTTCTCCTTTTCCTCGCATCTTATCCACTGGTTTGCTATCCATACCCTATCTTTTCCTATTTTAACGTTCCAACCTTTTACTTTCCTTACGTACGCCCACTTTTTAATTTCTTCTTGCTTTTTCCTATCTTCAAAATTTAGATCATGTTCTATATAGATTTTACTTCCTCTTAGCATGCTTTTATTGCTCATAACTAACCTCTTTGCTGGTTCACTTCCTAGCTTTACTACTACTACCTTCTCTTTTCCTCCTACTACTCTTGCGTTTATTATTTTCGTTTCTATTTTTAGCTTGTTTCTTAAAAACTCTTCCACCCATGTCGCGATTTCCAGCATTCCTTTATCCCCTCTTTGACTTAGCATTTCCGTTACTCCTTTCAAAACTATATTATTCGCTCGCTCCGATCTATCTTTGTCATATATCAACTTTTTCATTAATGCAACTTCCCTACCTGATAGGGCTGAGTATCCGCTGGCCCAGCTGTCTGCGCTCGCTGCTCTGCTTCTCGTTTCTTCTCTCTCGCTCCTATGTGTTCTTTGGCTCCTTGCGCTCCTCAAACTCCATGTCGATCCTCTCGTCTGCCTATCGCCATCTGTCGTCTCTCTCTCTCTGAAGCTCCTTCCTCTTGCTGCGTATCCGTGCCATCCTCGCTCGGTAACATCATTACCTCCTTCAACTTTTCACTTATATCTTACACAGTATTTTCCAGATTTTCCACTTTGACTTCCACACTTTCCAGCTTTTCCTTCAGATTTTCTATTTCCTTCTTCTGTTCAGACATTTTCATTTTCATCTCTTTTCTCTCCTTTTCCCATGCCTTGATCTCTTTGGTCACATTTTCTTTTAGTCTCTTGTTCTGTTTCTTTATCTCTTCCAACTCTTCAGCAATGCTTTTTAATTCTACATCTTTAAATGTAACTTTTTTCATGTTGTTTAGTGTTGTTTGTCTCATTTTCGGTTTATAGATTTCTTTGTTCTCACTCTGCATCTTTTCGCACCGGCAGCGCGGAACTAACCTCTCTGCATGCCTGCTTTCTATTTCTCCTTTTCCTATTGCTTTATATTTTCAAATCACTAAAATTCTTTTCACGCTTCTTTTATCCACTACATGTACCTTTCTATAAGAACTGATTAGATTTTAATAGCTAATTGCTTGGAATGTCTTATCTTTTCGTTAGTCAACGCACGAGCACATGTACACGCTGCGGCGTCTTTCAACCAAGTCTGGGAGGGAAAGAGACTGTAACATAGCAGTGATAACATAGCGGAACTCAAGGAGAAAAGTTTCCACGGTATTTGGTCGAACCAGACGTAAACGCTTTGAATTGTGGAAGTTTTTCACTATGTCGAGTAAGTTAGAGTCATGTACGGAGAATTTAAGGAATTGTACGCCGAGGTAAAATCGATGTGTGCCCCTACGTAAAGAAGTGTTGGTGAGAGCAACAACAGCGTCGAGAGAGCGACGACTAAAAAACGTGATCGATAACCGTAGCAACGAGGACTGGCTTTTTTAACAACAATTTATCTTAGCATTAACGCATTGTGATTGATCATTGATATCCATCAACTTTGCGTGAGTACTTTATCGTGGTGCGAATTTGTCTAATACTTTTGTGTATTACTCTCTCTCTCACGAGTTTTTATTCTACAAATGTGAATTTCAAGCTGGAGTCTCGGGCGTTACAATGTAGTATCTAGTTAAAAAATAAAGATTGGTTTCTATTGATAACTCCGTGTACATTAATTTGGTATTACTAATTTTGCATGCATCTTCAGACGTGACATTTCGTGCGTTTATTACTTATCATTTATTATTCTATACTTACTAGTTTATGCATATGTATATTAATCGATCTAGAAGGACTGCTTGCTCATAATTTGTCAATAATTATGGTGGGAGATAAATACGAGGTGTGTTCAAAAAGCAAGGTGACTTCAAATTTCACGGGCAACGTACTTTCGATTATCGATTTTTTTGTTTTGTTATGTTGGTACACTCTTCCCGAACATCTGTACCAAGTTTCAAGTGTATAGCATTTTTTGTTTGGTTGTGAGAGGCGTAAAGGTTATAAGTGTTTTGCGTGCTCGGGGATTTCTTGCTATCGAAAAATATGGATCAAAGGATTTGCATCAAATTTTGTGTAAAAAATAAAATAAAGTCCTCCGAAACACTTGAAATGTTGACGGTGGCATACGGTGAAACTGTTCTGAGTAAAAAAAATGTTTACAAGTGGTACAAACTCTTCCAAAATGGCCGGGAAGATGCCAATGACGAGCCTCGCTCTGAACGACAAGCACGTCAACAACTGATGAAAACGTTCAAGCAGTGAAGAAAATTGTTTTGGAAAATCGTCGAATCACTATCAGAGAAGTTGCTGAGGATGTTGGTATATCGCTTGGCTCGTGCCATGAAATTTTTTCTAACGTTTTGGGCATGAGACGTGTCTTAGCGAAGTTTGTTCCGAAATTGCTAAATTTTGACCAGAAGAACCGTCGCATGAGCATCGCTCAAGAACTGTTGAATGACGTCAACGACGACCCAGATTTACTCAAAAAGGTCATAACTGGTGACGAATCATGGGTATATGGTTATGATACCGAAACCAAAGTCCAATCGTCCCAATGGAAGAGCCCAGATGAGCCAAGACCGAAAAAAGCACGCCAAGTTCGATCAAATGTCATAGTTTTGCTCACTATTTTCTTCGATTACCATGGCGTGGTGCTTCAGGAGTTCTTACCATATGGACGTACGGTCAATAAACAGTATTAGCTTGAAGATATGCGCCATTTGCGAGAAGCAATACGAAGAAAACGCCCTGAATTGTGGAAAAACAATTCATGGCTTTTGCATCACGATAATGCCCCTGCTCACTCATATTTGCTTGTGAGAGATTTTTTGGCCAAAAACAACACCACAATCATGCCTCAGCCTCCATATTCACCGGATTTGGCCCCATGTGACTTTTTCTTGTTCCCAAAACTAAAGAGACCTATGAAAGGACGGAGATTTGCAATGATTGAAGAGATAAAGACTGCATCGCTGGAAGAGCTCAAGACTATATCGAAAAGTGCTTATGAGAAGTGCTTTGAGGATTGGAAAAACCGTTGGCGAGTAAGTGTATTGTATCTGAGGGGGATTACTTTGAATGGGACAACATAAATATTGATAAATAAATAAATATTTTTTCTTAAAAATACAAAGTCACCTTACTTTTTGAACACACCTCGTATCTAGCAGCGTCGTGCCTGTTCAAACAAAACAAACTCACTTAATGCACTTCATCCTTTTGTTAAATAAAATTTCAAGTAGAATATTTCTTTTACTAAAAAAATTCTATCTAACTTGTCATTTCATAATTAATTAATTAGAAACCTTATCTATTCATCAAAATTTTACTTTACAAACTAAAACAAGCAATTTCTGAATTTTTATTACTCCAGTAAATCTTCTGATATTACTGTTCTAAAATCATACAGTAATAGAATAAATTATGTTACTATAAACAGTCTCAAACTGTACGATGTAACAAATGTTCGTAAAAGCAACATGTTCGTAATTTTGTCTCTTAACCTATTAAGTCTCAAATGGACGATTTTTCACTTTTTTCAGGCTCCGTAAAACCAATGAAAATGTTTTTAAAAAATATTCAAATAAATCAATATCGTCGTATTTTTTAATGAACTTTTCAAATCTGCTTTTAGTTTTTGATAAAAATGTCATTTTAATAGGTCATGTTTGCTATTTTTTTAAATAATTTGAGATTTTTAACAATTCTTTTTTCAAAAAATCAATATTTTAATACCGAAATTGATGAAGATTACGTTCGGAAAGTAAGCAGAAAACGTATTCGACTTTTCTGCTTTAAGTTGTACTACATTTTATATTGAGATTCAAAATGGTTGCTCAAAAACTAAAATTTCCATGAAATGTAGTATGACGTGTATATAAACAGATGTTTTATATATATTTTTACATAAAAATGTGAAATTGGGGGTCGCTGATTACGAATAAAAGGTGAAATTTAAAAAATTCAAATGGTGGATGTAAAATGGTGAATAAAACAAACAAATTAACACGTATTTGAACAGAAATTTTTACTAACGGATTTTTGGGTACACCGAATACAAATCCTATGTCGGTTATGGGAAATTCAAAATGGCTGATCCAAGATGGTTATCAATAACTAAAGTTTAAAATATGTCATAATGTTTAGAATAAGTAAGTTTTTTAGCCATCTGAACTAATTTCCGTTATTCATCTCTCACCACTTAACGGTTAACAAACAAGAGAGCCTCGTTTTTTTTTTTTTTTACTTTTTATATGTATGATTTAATTTTTTTGTATGTTTTTTTAGATTGATTAATTTTCGGTCCTTTTAATATTTCTAAAAGAGTTTTATTAATTTTATTCAGTGGAATCATTAAAGCAAGTTATACAATAAAAAATATTGCATTGTTTGCACATATACGTATTGTGTCCTTTTACTACATAACTTCTGATTTTAACAGTTTCTTTTTTAATAATTTTTTATTATTGTGTATGATCCTAATTCGCGTATTGTTCTTTTGAAGGTAAAATTCAGCAAGTTCCAGTTCAGTTTTTTTTATTCCTAATTTTTTGTCCAATGAGTAGAGGTTACGGAGAACTACTACATTTGCTATCGATGTTCGAAGAAACTGTAAAAAAATCGACCACGTACATTTCTTTGCTCCAATACAAGGCATTAAATCGCGGCAAAATCTATTGCGAATGTTTATTTGTTCCATATAAGTTTTGTATAATTCTATGGCTTTACGAAATTCTACATCCTTTTTCCCTTTTTTGTCATAAGAGCAGGGGTTCAAAATTGTTTTTGGATCTATTTTTTGTGGGGGTATTTAAAAGATCGGGTATACAGAAGTAATCCACAAAATCTTGAAGAATTAAGTCGTAGAATAGTTCAAGAAATTAATGCCATTCTACGGCAGATGATCCAAAATGCAACTCAATCATTCTACAATAGGATTAGTTACTGCCAAGAAGCGAATGGAGAACAATTAGAACATCTGTTGTAAATTCATTTACGAGAAAGGCAAGGGAAACTCACTATTAAAAAGCACCCCGAAGTGAGAGGCAAGGAGAACTCACTATTAAAAAGCACCCTGAAGTGAGAGGCAAGGGGAACTCACTATAAAAAAGCACCCCGAAGGGAACAGATTCCTTCTACGTCCACGTCGTTTTTCCTGGATAGCGCTAAAAGGAGGATTAGAAGTTACGATATCTTCAGACTTGAATCGTTCCCACCCGTAAAATTTTCGCTCTTTTTGATTCCAGTATAAAAAATAAGGGTTCCCATATGAAAAAATAAGGTTGATCTTGAAATAACATTGAAACTGAGGTTCTAGGTGAAATCAGAGGTCACCGTTGGGTTCCTCGTTAAAAAGTTACATAGGGTATGACTAACCTCATGCAGTTTCATGACTAACCTCATGCAGTTTTCCGTACTTTCCGGGATTTTCATAATTTTTCCTCACCCTGTATACGCTAGTGTGTAAGGCGCTCGTTGTCATTCCCGCGTGCGTTTATTCTCATATTTTTCGACGCTTTTCGCTACTGTCGACAACACGTTGTCATGGATATGTGTATGTGCTCCTGTTTTCTTGGCATGCGCTAAGTCACTGTCGTTGGCTGGATAATTATCCGGTTAGTTAGAGGATGGAAAAAGACTACGGTGGCTTTTCCGAGTTGTTGTTTTAGCCTTGTATTGTATAGCATTACACTATTTGAGTAAAATTATATGCGGATTGTTAAAAGTCAGTTACAAGAAAAAAAAACAAAATATGATATTGTGCAAGAGTAAATCTTAAAATAAGATTTAAAATATATAGAATTGACAACATTAATACGATAGATGAATTTGAAGAAGATATAAATATAAGAAATTTGAAGGATAGTGAATTACATCATAACGTAATTTATATTTTCAAAAATCAAAATAATATAATGCAAAATGTAATTGTTAAAGCCGATGAAATTATGCTTATTTATTATAATTATATAATAAATAACAACAGCAAAATATATGTTGGGCATCAATACTGTGAAGAATATAATGATCTAAACTTCACATCATGATACAAGTATCGAAGAAAACGAAATTTTTTAAGACGTAGTTCTTCCCATGCAGCTGTCAGGCAGCTATCCTCTAAATTCCATTCAATAGCTCTTCTAACTTCATCATGATAAGTTTTGTATGATTTCCGATTGATTTCTGGAATGCTCATTACTGTCAGTAGTTTATTTACATGGGTATTATCTATACCTGTATTTAAACTACTTAAAAAGATCAATTACTGATTAAATATCTTTTACCTTATAAATATTTATATATTCACTTACTCATATGTATGTGCGTATAAAGTATAGTTTCTGTATTTACATCATTGTGATTTCTGTAATTTGGAGCTTCGTGCTGCTTAACAGTACATACGCCTGTATTCACATGACATCGTTTACACAGTACATAGAAAATAGATGCCATGCCAATGCGTTTTTATGCAGTTATATATCCCAAAAACAATTCAGATTTGCATTTTCAACAAGGCATTTGTTCATCAAACGTTTTCATATGAAATATTGAGCGACTATCACCATTATAATTTGTAATAGAACCTAAAGTAGGAGTAGTAGCAAGAGTAACAGCAACATGCGTGGTTGACGTAGCATTGCCATCAGTACTAATGAGACTGGTATTAGAAGAAAAACCAGTAATATCACTTGTTGAGTTATCTACAGGGTGAACAATTTTAGTCGAGGTGGCCAATTATTTCGTTCCGGAAGCATGATACCGAAAAATAGTTCGGATAAAAGTTTTAGAGTTTGGAGGGGGACAGCCGATGGTGACCTCCAACTTGACCTTGAACTCAAGTTTCAAGGTTATTTGAAAGTCAACTTTGATTTTTTAAATGGAAACCCTTATTTTTTATCCCGGATTCGGATACAGCGGGAAATTTTACGTTCAATCTTACTTTTTAAATGGGACCCTTCATTTTTCGTCGCTGGTTTGAATTCTACGTGAAATTGTACGTTCAGATGATGGGATATTTATGGGGTTAGAATGACCCCCCAGCCCACCCCTAAAGTCATAAATTTAAACCTGTGACGAAAAGTGAGGGTTCCCATTCAAAAAGTAAGATTGACCATGAAATGACATTTGGACTCCACACATAGTAGATGATTTGGACGTAAAATTTCCCACTCTATCCGAATTCGGGATAAAAAATAGGGGTCTCCATTTAAAAAAACAAACAAAGTTGACCTTCAAATAATCTTAAAACTCAAGTTCGAGGTCAAGTTGGAGTGGCTGTCCCTCTCCAATTTCTAAGACTTTTATCCGAACTATTTTTCGCTCTCATGCTTCCGGAACGAAATAATTGGCCACGTCGATTAAAATGGTTCACCTAATATATTATCAGTATGATTTGAAAAAGTTTGCTAGAATAGGTAACCACTTCATTATCTTTGTAGACGGAGTCAATAAAACACTCGACATCATGAACCATAAAATTTGTAGCTTTGAGGTTAGGACATTGAAAGAGCGCAGAAACATGTTTCAATTTTTGCGCTAGTTTGACTTGCTGGTTCCTTTTTTCATAAATTTTTTTCGTTTTTGTCTTTTATATTTCCGTATATAAACTTTTGGTTTACTATTTTTTGTTTGCTCTGATTCAAACATTTTACAAGTACTATTAATTACTCGCACATTAAGTATGTATACAGTAAGCTATTCTGTATACATACTCACAGCTGTATGATATTGCCACATAAAAATACTACTAAAGTCAAATATAGTAAAACTTACGCTTAACTAGTTACTTATTCGTAGTACTTTCTTAAGCAAAGGAACGTTTCACTGAAAGATAACAGTAGTAAACCTTACAGGATACAGGATTAGTGGTTTAAGGAACTTGGGATATAGTGGTCGGGGGTTATTGCAGGGTACAAGATTTTCGGTTAAGGTTCTTGGGGTATCTTGAAAACTGAGGATGATTGAGCAATTCTAAGATCGAATTCGGACTCAGCGCATCAAATTCCTTTGGGTATAGGCCAATCAATAGAGACATTTTTGGGACATAAATAGTAGCAGCAAACCGACTTGAAAATCTTTTTCCTCGGTATAAATATACAGGGTGTCCCATTTTAACTTACGCACCAAGATAACCCAAAAACTATGAGAGCTAGCGAAAAATGTTTCGAATAAAAGTTACTCGTCTCCGAGGGGGACATATTATGGTGACCTTGACTTTGACCTCGAGGGTCATTTTCAAGGTCATTTGAAGGTCAACTTTGTTTTTTCAAATAGGAACCCCTATTTTCGACCCCGGATTCGGAAAGAGCGGAAAATTCTACGTTTAGATGACCTATCATGCGTGGGGTCCGGGAGACCCGCCAAGGTCATTTGAAGGTCAACTTTGTTTTTTCAAATAGGAACCCCTATTTTCGACCCCGGATTCGGAAAGAGCGGAAAATTCTACGTTTAGATAACCTATCATGCGTGGGGTCCGGGAGACCCGCCAAGGTCATTTGAAGGTCAACTTTGTTTTTTCCTGGAGTACCCTACTTTTTTTATCACGGATTCGGAAACAACAAAAAATTCTACGTTCAGGCAAGGTGTAACTTATGGTTGATCACTCAAGAACATGTGAAGGTTAACTATTATTCATAGAAATCGCTATTCTCGACCCCGGATTAGGGAAGTATGGAAGGTTGTCCGTTCTGTCAACGTCGAGATGTAACGTGTATTCAATTCTTTATGCTCATTTAGAGGTAAAAGTAAGTTTTTGAATAAAAACGTCGATTTTTGTTTTGAACGGAGTGACGAATTTAGTGTTGAGATGAGTGATTATTAATAGTAAGCATTTTTTTAACAACTGTTGAAAAAGTCGTTGAGCGTTTTTCATGTAAGTATTAACAAATTATTACCACTCTTGTGGTTAGTGTTATCTTTCAAATATGCATTACGTCTTTGATATTTCTTCACAGAATGACCAATTATTCAGGAAATGAAGTCGTTGAAGTATTGTTAGTACTTGGTGAATGTCGCCGGAACTACCGAGCTGCTGCTCGGTTCTATGCTGAACGTTTTCCGAACCAGCGCCATCCTAATGACAGGCAAATCAGAAATATCGAAAGACGTTGCCGTATGAATGATCTTCATCGACAGAGAGGTGGAAACAGAAATGTGAACAACAATGATCCAAGACTTCTTGCTGTGTTAGCAATGGTTCATGTGAATCCTCACATCAGTACAAGAGAAATCAAACGTCGGTTGGGCGTACCTCGTACTACTGCTCATCGGATGTTAAGATCCGTGGGTTACCATCCATACCACATCATCCTGCACCAAGAACTCAATGAAAATGATTATTTACTCAGAATGAATTACTGTAGGTGAGCTCTTAATCAACTGGACGAGGATCCCAATTTCTTTTGGAATGTTTGTTTTAGCGATGAAGCTACCTTCAAAAGTGACGGTAAACTCAATAGACATAATTGTCATTATTGGTCACCTGTCAATCCTCATTGGCATCGTCAAGTGATAAATCAACACCGTTGGAGTCTTAATGTTTGGGTGGGAATATTCAACGGGCATATTATTGGTCCCCATTTTTTTGATGGCAATGTCAACGGCCAAGCGTATCTTGATTTTCTGGAGAATCATCTACCTGAATACTTGGAGGACATCCTACTGAATGTTCGGCAGCTCATGTGGCTACAACAAGATGGTGCTCCAGCTCACTTTGCTGTAAACGTTAGAGAATTTTTGAATGCTCAATTACGTGACCATTGGATAGGTCGAGGTGGTCCAGTTCCCTGGCCACCTAGGTCTTCTGACCTGAATCCACTAGACAGCTATTTCTGGGGATATTGCAAGGACGCTGTTTACAAGGATGCACCTACCACTAGATTAGATATGATGGATAGAGTGAGAAGAGCTTGTGCAGCTGTTACGCCTGAAATACTTACAAACGTTCTCAATAATTATCATCGGCGTTTGGAAACATGCTTAGCAAACAATGGGGGACCTATTGAACATCTCATGTAATTGTGCGTGCGCATCATTCATCACCAACTTATTGCCAGATCATTATTATTGTTATTATTGAGTTATTCCTCATCAGATTGACTAATACTGTTGATTATTACTATTAATGACTAATATTTTTTTGTTAAACTCTGTACATAAAAAGTTGAATAAATTTAGTGTGTTCTAAAATTTACGCATACTTTATTTCTCATATGAAAACATGAAACTGTTCTGAGTAAAGTAATTTGCCATTAATTTGACGTTTAAATGGCCATGGAAAGTTGAATTAATTCATTACATAAAATATTTAGGATTTTTTGTACTTTTCGAATCCGGGGTTAAAATTAGGGATTCCTATTTGAAAAAACAAAGTTGACCTTCAAATGACCTTGGCGGGTCTCCCGGACCCCACGCATGATAGGTCATCTAAACGTAGAATTTTCCGCTCTTTCCGAATCCGGGGTCGAAAATAGGGGTTTCTATTTGAAAAAACAAAGTTGACCTTCAAATGACCTTGAAAATGACCCTCGAGGTCAAAGTCAAGGTCACCGTAATATGTCCCCCTCGGAGACGAGTAACTTTTATTCCAAACATTTTTCGCTAGCTCTCATAGTTTTTGGGTTATCTTGGTGCGTAAGTTAAAATGGGACACCCTGTATATAAATGTACATGTTTCCCACTCCTGATTTTCATTACCTGATTTTTAAACAACGATTGAAAAGTGCAAAAACGTGTTTTTCGCGTATAAAACCTACATTTTTAGAGTAAAGTATATGCTCCAATGGAGAAAGTTATAGATAACTTAATTACCTTTGAAACGAGCCGTCGATCATGTTAATCGAACCATATCGAGTCGAGAAAAAGTTGACAAACTGAAAAAGAGGCGAAAAAAGGGTAGTTTTTAAAAAATCGTCACGCAGTAGATTTTAATGATTAAGAGTTTGCATTCGGGAATTCAAAAGTTTATGTTGTATATTTGATTATTACGCAAAATGGGTCCTATCGGATAATAAGCTTCTAATTTATAGAGCTGTTAAGATAGCTCCTTTTTTTTCAAGCTAAATTGCAAAATTCACTCTTGCTCGGCTGATTTAGTTATGTGAAATTTAAAAACACCATTCGAAAGTTCAATTCTTCCTCTACAAATGTCCCATTCATACCTATGGTTTATTTTGAGTTGAAATAGGTGAAAAATTGAATCGAAGGTCGAGCGAAATCCGTCCGCGCACCAAATTAAGCGAGTGGTAGGAATGCTCGACAAGCCGAGAGGAGAAATATATATAGTAATATAAAAACGCAGCGCGCTCCGATTTATCTTTGAAATAGATTATTTATGCAACTATTGAAGCGATTTCAATATTTTTTTTTGTTTTCGGGGCATTATGACATTGGCTACTCGAATATGCTGGTACATTTCTGATAAATGACATATTTTAATTTATATGACAACTTTTTTACGTATTATTTCATGTGGATATTATCGACTAAATTTAGATAATTTTATATACATTAAATAATTATTTGAACAAATTCATTTGCATTATATATGTAATATATTTATTATACATTAATTAAGCAACATTATACCATAAATCAAGCAATACTATACCATAAAGAATATTTATTTCATTAAAAATAATTTGTGAAATGACGTACGACTACACTTATACAAAAAAAGGCAAGCTGACAATCGTGCACATAATTATGAATTATTGTGCACGAGAAATATGGCACAGTATATTTATATATCAATGTTTACGTATGTTATGATGTACAATAGCTATTGTACATAATAATTATATGCACAATTGTCAGCTTGCCTAAAAATATATTACTAAGATAACATAGTTAATGATTATAAATACAGCGCTTATATTATAACTGTAAAACTATATTTTTGGTCTTTTCGATAATAATAATTCTACATTTACATTTGTCATAAGCTCATTTTCGCTTTCATTTATACATAAATTAAAATCTAAATTTTCAGTTTCCGCGTTAACAGTATCGGTATCGTTCTCGTTCTCGTAGTGATTACAATCTTCAATACGTTTTAAATTAAAGCAGGTATCGTCTTGGCAATGTGCACAGAGATTCGTGCATCGCAAGCCATTTTTCTTACAGCTACACGAAGTATTAACACAACCTTTCTTACTGCAAGAACAAGATATTTGTTCAAGCAATTTTTTCGGGATAAGCGAATCTGTTGTCCCTACTGGTAATAACGTACCATCAACTATTTCCCATCCCCAATCCATTGCATTTAAATTGTAATTTTCTAGCCACCATTGTACTTGATAAAACACTCGGTAAGCATGCTGCTTTGCTGCTCCTACAGTTGGCGGTAAAGATTCAAAAGCGAATTTCGTTTTTGATTTCGCTTTACTAAAATGCAAAAAGCGAAGGTCGCTAATCGTAAAAGAAGTAGATTTTTTTATCAAAGTATTTTCGGCCTTACTACTGTACATCCCGATTATTAATTCCGAAGCATTTGAAGCTATTTCTTCATGACTTGCATCGTGTTTATAAAATACTGAAGCAAGATCAAGCAACTGATTATCTTGAAAAGATTCTAATAATTTATTTTTCCCCTGCTTATAAAAAGCAGACGTAGTATCGCATCCGCAAAAAGCATGTAGAAATAGTATAATATTCTGGAGATTCGCGTATTTAAAACTGTTGCTGCTATAATATTGATTAATTTGTGCACCGTTACCGTCTTTTCGAAAATAAATGTTTCTAATACTTTGACCTAACTGTGAGAAAATAATTAAGAAATCTACATCTTAATGATATGATCAAATTACTGTCACTTTTGGGATATGATTCTAACTGTGCTATTATGGAATCAATTGTATTTTGCTGTAGAATACGCGATGAACTTTCTGAACGATAGACAATCTTCAAACAGATAAAACAATTAGATGAAAACTCAAAATCACGACCCTCTTGCTTTCTTTTCCGATTTAATGTGTTTATTATCTTTTCTGCTATGGCTAACGCTAATTAAGTTTGCAATACCTCGCTCTTTCACTTTACAAGATTAATTGAAGTCGATACTTTTATCGCAAAGACAACAAATATGTGGCCCTTCATCTGTTGCTCCTTCACAAACAGAGTCTTCGTTACTGCCATATTGTCCTGATGTAGATACCTGCATCTCTTCCAAATCGTCCCTTAAAGAAGCCATTGCAAGATGACAATTGCTTAATTAACAAAATCTGTAAAATAAGATACATACATAAATGTATTTAAAATTCAAATATACGAATGCTATAATCAACAGTTTTGACTTATAATCTCATTAGAAGAAATTATTACTAGCGCAGGTAGACGACCTAAACGATAATAAAAGGACTCCCCAGCCCTTACAAATTAGCAGCGCAAACTACCTGAGCCGTTGTAGGCTCATTAAGTGAAAGTGAAAGCGAATGACCGTTAGTTTTCGTCAGTATCAACATATTTTAAAATATAAATTATTATAATTTTAACAATAAATGTACATTTTAATAATAAAAGATAGATGTTAAAAAATATAATAAAGAGTACATATATATTGGTTTACATATATATTTTTACACGGTATGCGCGTACGTATAACTTACCTTTGATTTTGCGTATCCGTATTCACAATAAACAATTGTCACTTGCACAAATTATTAAAATTATTAAGATAAACTATAATTAAGATAATATTAATAAATAATAAAAAAAAATTAAGAAAACAACTGAAACTACTAAGAAAAACGTCTTTCTCGTGTATAGAAAATTTTGTATAGCTTAAAGTACATCCGTTCACAAGGAATGGTCCCTTCAAATTGAATTCGTTGCTGCTTACCTGTCGCCGGAAAACTCCGGATGGCCAGATTAAAAAATGTCTGTTACTTTCAGGAACTAAAGTTAACAAATATTTATAATATAATCTTCAAAAATATCTCCAATCTTTTATCACGTTTTACTAGATAAAATGTAACAAAAGTAAAATATACAATGACAATCACAAATTATTTTTAATGAAATAAATATTCCTTATGGTGTAATTGCTTAATTAATGTTGAACGAAATAAATATTCTTTATGGTATAGTGTTGCTTGATTTATGGTATAATGTCGCTTAATTAATGTATAATAAATATATTACATATATAATGCAAATGAATTTGTTCAAATAATTATTTAATGTATATAAAATTATCTAAATTTAGTCGATAATATCCACATGAAATAATACGTAAAAAAGTTGTCATATAAATTAAAATATGTCATTTATCAGAAATGTACCAGCATATTCGAGTAGCCAATGTCATAATGCCCCGAAAACAAAAAAAAATATTGAAATCGCTTCAATAGTTGCATAAATAATCTATTTCAAAGATAAATCGGAGCGCGCTGCGTTTTTATATTACTATATATATTTCTCCTCTCGGCTTGTCGAGCATTCCCACCACTCGCTTAATTTGGTGCGCGGACGGATTTCGCTCGACCTTCGATTCAATTTTTCACCTATTTCAACTTTAAATAAACCATAGGTATGAATGGGACATTTGTAGAGGAAGAATTGAACTTTCGAATGGTGTTTTTAAATTTCACATAACTAAATCAGCCGAGCAAGAGTGAATTTTGCAATTTAGCTTGAAAAAAAAGGAGCTATCTTAACAGCTCTATAAATCAGAAGCTTATTATCCGATAGGATCCATTTTGCGTAATAATCAAATATACAACATAAACTTTTGAATTCCCGAATGCAAGCTCTTAATCATCAAAATCTACTGCGTGACGATTTTTTAAAAACTACCCTTTTTTCGCCTCTTTTTTAGTTTTTCAACTTTTTCTCGACTCGATATGGTTCGATTAACATGATCGACGGCTCGTTTCAAAGGTAATTAACCCATTAACGTCCAAAATGTCAAAATTTCTTGCACGTTTTCAAAGTGATTTTTTCCTATGTAATTGGCGTTGAAAAAATTCTCGAACCACATATTCTGATGTAAAATTGCATGCTCTTTCAGAATCCGTCGCCAGAATCATGATAGAACTCATAGGAAAAGAGATATGCTCGATTGAAACATAAAAAACACCTAAATTTTCGAAAAAAAAAATTTTTAGGATTTTTTTTCGAAGTGTTACGATGAAGATATCACCTTGCGACCGTGATCAAAGGTGATCATGGGATTTGAAGTTTAACAGGGAATTTTTTTGTTTACCTTGAACCATCGCTTCTTTACAAAATGGCGGAAAAAACGAATTTTTTTTTTTTCAATCTTCATAAACTTTTTTCTCAAAATCTATGGTCTTTAGAAAAAAATTCATAAAAACAAAAATGCCTTAGAATCGCTCGAGGAACATTCTCAAATTTTTTCAGAATTTTTTGAGACAATTTTTGATTTTCCGGGAAACTTGGGAAATGGAATTTTCAAAAATGTCTCCAAAAATTCTGAAAAAATTTTAGGATGTTTCTCGAGTGATTCTAAGACATTTTTGTTCTTATGATTTTTTTTCTAAAGTCCATAGATTTCGAGAAAAAAATTGATAAAGTTGAA
Source organism: Phymastichus coffea (assembly GCF_024137745.1). Taxonomy (NCBI): domain Eukaryota; kingdom Metazoa; phylum Arthropoda; class Insecta; order Hymenoptera; family Eulophidae; genus Phymastichus; species Phymastichus coffea. Next base: position 341,086 of record NW_026706814.1, read on the forward strand.
AAAAAAAAATTCGTTTTTTCCGCCATTTTGTAAAGAAGCGATGGTTCAAGGTAAACAAAAAAATTCCCTGTTAAACTTCAAATCCCATGATCACCTTTGATCACGGTCGCAAGGTGATATCTTCACCGTAACACTTCGAAAAAAAATCCTAAAAATTTTTTTTTTCGAAAATTTAGGTATTTTTTATGTTTCAATCGAGCATATCTCTTTTTCTGTGAGAAATATCATGATTCTGGCAACGGATTCTGAAAGAGCATGGAATTTTACATCAGAATATGTGGTTCGAGAATTTTTTCAACGCCAATTACATAGGAAAAAATCACTTTGAAAACGTGCAAGAAATTTTGACATTTTGGACGTTAATGGGTTAAGTTATCTATAACTTTCTCCATTGGAGTATATACTTTACTCTAAAATTGTAGGTTTTATACGCGAAAAACACGTTTTTGCACTTTTCAATCGTTGTTTAAAAATCAGGTAATGAAAATCAGGAGTGGGAAACATATACATTTATATATATTTATACCAAGGAAAATGATTTTCAAGTCGGTTTGCTGCTACTATTTATGTCCCAAAAATGTCTCTATTGATTGGCCTAGTACACCAGGCCCAGTCTGTGGGTACGCAAATATGTTCACCTGTATTATTATTCAAATTCTATTTGTTAACTTGACAAACAACATTCTATCTTGAATGTATATTTCAGCGCATTACAAGCTATATTTTGGTATAAACAATTAATATAATTTTATTATAAATTTTGTCTTATTCATTTATTTTACTTTATTTATAATTTTATACTGCGATTTCTTCTGTTAAGCGATTTACATTATAAAATTTTGTCATTATTTTGAATTTTTAAATACAAACTTTTTACTTTATGTGCATGGTTTTGTGTAAAAGCTTATTCAAAGTTTTTATAAAATTGTGAAAATGACTATATCGAGACAACGCGTGAAAGGAGATCTCAGTCACGAGTATAAATTCACTCACCATTGTAGCAATCTGTTATTTTAGCCTTGCCTTGTAACGCAAGCCCTGTATATGAATAAAATAAGCTTTTAGCCTTCTACCTGAGATATGTTTTGCTTATTCAGTGGTCAGTCTTGCAAATTTCCTTTACTTAATGATTGCTTAGTAGTTCAACTTATAAGACGTTTACTCTTATAAGGAAAAGTAGCATAATTCAATCTCCTCTCTTAATGTATACGGGATAAGTCGAATAAATTTTCTAAGATTTTGTCATAGCGCTGTCTGCCTTTTTTCAGATAGATGTTATTGGACTTAGTACAATCTCATACGGAGCTTTGAAATTGCGAATTGTGATTTTTCATACAAAGTTCTGAAACTTAATGATGAAGAATAATAGTTAATAATAAAATTCGTTTACTTTTTGTCACGATGCTATCGATAAATGTTACCCGCGCCGCAGCGACTTAGAGTTACTAATTTCTGAGTATATCGGTCAAGATTATCAATGTTTGCTCGACAACATGTTGCTATCTATGCCTGGAAATTCTGTTTCGAATTCTAGTTTCAGTTTGTAACTTAATAAAATTGCACGTAAAATTCTTACTTTATTTCGAAAATAATATTGTACCTGTTTCATCAAGTTCGAATCTTGTAACTGTAGTACGTTACAAATAATATATGATATAATAATAAATCTATATATGTGATAAGCTTACAGTGTATTACTATGTCATCAGTACATTGCAGTATTTTTTCTATCTTGTCAGGGTCGTATGTCTCAATTTTCTACTGATTGTAGAAAGATTTTGCTTTACTGCTAGGGTTTATTTTAATTTGCTTGTTTTTAGTATTTTGGTTTTATGCCACGCATATTTGAGATTTGTATTTATGTCTAGAATCGCAGCAAATTTACGAAAATATTCTTTTTCTTTGCGTCATATGCTAATACATTAAGGTACTTCTCCAATGATTCGTACTATATCGTTGCATATTTACATTACGTTTTTGAATAAAAGATAACAATATAAGTGTTAAGGTCGTAAAAATGGTGTTCTATATTTTTGAATCTTGAAACACTAGATGTGATATGAAGCCAATTCTTCGCCAAATGATTTAGATATTCAGATGTTGCATTTGTGTATTCTGTTTGCAGCTTTTATTTCTTCATTTACTGTTGTCATCTTGATGTCTTTTCTAATTATCTCATTCGTAACAAATCTCATTAGTAACGAGTTAGCGATTAATCTTAGGGCTTTATTTTGGAATCTCTCAATATCTGTGTTTTATTTTGTTGCCATGTCATATAATTGAATTTCACGAGTCCATAAAATTAATTATTTATTTATATACTAATAGTTTATTATTAATTGAATCCTTGAATTTTCTACCTAACAACTAGTAGAATTTTCATAAATGTAGATTGAGTTGCTTTCGCTTGCTCAAAATATGGTCCCGTCCCATCAATCTGCTGTCTAAGTACATTGCTAGATATCTGGCTTTATCTCCTTGCGGTATTGATTAACCTTTTATGTGAACCGGACGGCAAGTTTCTTTTTCCAAGGTATAAGTTCTCTGTATTGACTTTACTTTATTGATGAATATATCTACATTTTTTAGTATTATTTTAGTTCTTCTCTTTTATTGTTTATACTTCTGGCGTTCAAAATAATATATATGTAAATCAGATGTTACTTATTAATGTTCTTGCATTGTTACTCAAAGAGTAGCACCTGAAACTTTCACCCCTTTTGCTACGTTGGCTCGTTCTTTCAACGTGCGCGGGCACATAAAGACACTACCGTGACCGTAAAGCCTACGTAGTTTCGAAAGGGCCCTTGAAGGCTGCATACCTCTCGAGGGAAAAGATACGGCCCTCCCGGGCATTACTGGTCACCGAAAATGCCAGAAAAGCTGATCGCATGGGCGAACCATTGGTCCGATCGGATGGTGAGCACGTGCGAGAAAGTGTTTGAGATATAACAGACACGGGGGTGAGAACAGAGAAAGTTCTGAGGGCGTGTCGAACGCGTGCACGCCGTTTTGAGCGCGAATGGAAGCCCTCAATCGGCTCAGAAAACTAGGGCGGCCGAGTGAGTTCATCTCTCTCCGACGACAGTTTTGAGTTCGATACCAGCCCGTTAATAAACAAGTCGCTTTTCTTACGAGGTTACTGCAAAATTTACCGTGTTGCTTTATCTTCGTTACTTTGTTGCGTCATGTTTTCTTGTGTGTCGGCTTATAATTTCTTCGACGTATTATTGTGTATCAGTGATTAGAAAAAATAAAACAAGTTATAAACATATGCTTAAAGAACTATTTCTGCTCTACTTCACCCCAAATAGAGATCTTTTGAATGTTTTGCTATTTTCAGACAAAAATGATTTTTTTTAATAATGCTGTACCTTAAATACAAAGATTATGTATCATTGTTTTCTTTTTGTTCACCTAGTTATCAAGATTTTCTGTATTTATATCTATAATTTTTTTATTATTATTATTAGTGTTTAATTTAGTTTCAGTTTATGTATGAGGTCAGTCCGGAAAGTATCGGGCCCATTTTTACATTGTAAGAAGGGACAGCTACCTTGCGCCTGGGCTAAGCTCTGCTAATTTTTTTATTGGTTCAATCCCGGCAAAGAAAGCCGGCGCTGACTTTCACGGGCCGACGTTCGCTCTGGTTAGGAGAGGATCAAATGAATAAAATTATTGACGATAAAGCAATACACATGGTGATCTCATTTATTGACACCTTTCACATACACACACGCAACAATAATTCACTTCGCTATGGCGAGCGCGCGCGCTCAGCCCTTTCCGCGACCAAAGTTCGCGGGATCACGTGAGCGCAATCGCTCAGCGTGCGCGATAGAGTTCGCTCAGAATCTCGGATCTGCAATCGAGCGGGAGCTGGCTCGAGAGAGATAAAATTAGGGTTTGATCCACCAGTCACCGACAGTCCGTCGGTGGAGAGACGTCGCCGGTGGAAACGTAGTCCGGCTGGGAATGGGGCCCTAGTGACGATGGGCACTTCTGCAGGAAGGGCCGCAACGCGGCCTTTGCAGCTTTGACGCAGAATGGTCGCTGCTCCTGATTTAGCTGCGGACAATTCCTTTCCATTGGCGGTCGTAATAGCGGGGTACTCGTTACACCAGCTGACTCGTAGGAATCGTAGTCCGATCCTCTTTATGCTCAAGACGGCCCTAATTGTTTAAGAGCTCACGCTTTACTGGCCTTTCTTCGCACCTTTTTCTCAGCCACGCGGCGCCGCGTTCTTACCTCTTCCGCAGCGATAAATCGTCCGATATCGATCTCCCTCTCTCGCTCACACTCACGACGACACCTCGCCGACCGTCACGCTTCTCTCTCCCGGTTTTGCAACGACACAAGTATGTAATCGTTGTATGGCACATGCGATGAGATTGCCGCGTACAGGGCCAGCGTACTCGCTGTAGCTCTGTCACAACATTTCCACGCTGACGTTTTCTTCTACTCGGTATACCACTGTATTGTAATAATTAATAATTGTATCCTTCTACTCGGGCGGGTGGCATTTTTCACAGTAATTCCCACTTCATTGACTCTTCAAAAACGCAAAAACCTCGTATAGTGTATAATAAATGACTTCAAACTCGCTTGTATTGACGGGTTTCATTTAAAATGGTAAAATCTTTCGGGTCACGATAGATTCTACTGATATTATCTTTGCTTCAACGGTTGCAATTATCTCAGATGTTATGTTAATAAATAAACTCTGTTAGGGGTTGGCAAATATGAGAAAATGCTTTTCGTTTTGCGTAATTTTCTTTATTTTAATGCACTGTGAAAATTGTATTTACGCACATTTGAAGAGGTAAAACCGTTAATATATGATTTTTTTCTGCCTGATTTTTCGTATTTTCACATTTTGTTTTAATCTCATCAAAGTGGCTTGAGCAATTAGTTTCGTGAGGGATATCGTAGAAGGGTAGGGGTACCTCGTGAAATAATCACTTGTCTATGGTTGTGATGTTCGTATCACTTATAAATAATAATAATTCGAACTCTCGTATCTAGCTAATGAGTAAGAAATAGTTTCCAATAATTTTACTCTACTTGTCAATAACATAAATAGATAAATCAAATGTATTCTAATAATGATAAATAAATCAAATATATAAAAGTAAGTACAATGTTTCAAGGAAAGTCAGACAATGCCCTAGTTTCTTATGGTGCGAATAGTCCCATAAGCAGAGCTAAAGTTTTCCTTGGATAGGATATAATTCGGCCCAAGTTTCTTATAGCGCGAGATGTTCTATAAGTCGAGCTCGAATTATAAGGAAGGAACAGTCTTGCTCAGTTAATTACAATGAGAGAAAGAATTTAGGTATTAGCCAAGTTTATTCAGACTTATGCGCTCACCTTGCAAGGCTAGAAGTGAATGCTAGCCTGTGCAAAGGTGGGCCTATTTATACACAGATTTTCCCGCTTATTTTTGCAAGAGAGATGTCATCGAACATTCGAGACACATTCGCGAATTTTGAGTAATGAGTTTTCTTAATTTACAAGTAAATAATCATTAATATTAAGCTTTTTACATATGTAAGAGCTTTACAAAATTTGTTATTCGTTGATTTTATATAATATACAATTATCGCAAATAGTGTCGTCAAAAGTTATTAACTTAATAAAGTTAATTAACGCGATATTATAATATTTACAATAGAAAATTAATAAATTTTTATATAACTTTATAGTTGATTCAATTTTGAGGTATTTTCCAAAAATGAATATTTAAATTAATTAATAACATTTAAATTATGACTAATTTTTCATATTTGTAACGGTTTTTTCTAATCTTAATATGCAATTATTAGATTATTTATCTAAGATTCCTAAATTATAAAGCTATCATTATCAAGTATAAAATTAATACTTTCGTTCTATATACAGCTTATTGTTGTAACAGGCTGTCGTTTAGTCCTAAATCACGCGAACGTACCTTCAAATATGACTAAATGACGCCTTGTTATCTATGTGCTTATAGCACAGTAACCTACCTTGCCCGAAGTGCGCCTGCGCAGAGTCTCCTCGATGTTCCGAGTTGGGTTCCCCCAACTCGCCACTTGGCGGCGCTGTAGTTCGTACTCTTAGCGCTCGTGCGGCCACCACCGGTACCTAGGATGTCGACTCGCGTCTAGCGATACTTACACGATTCGTGCTTCGCAACCGGCGAATTCGAATCGTAATGTAAACAAATATGCGCGACCTCCGGACAAAGGGAAAACACAATAACGGGAACTCGAAATAATGGTAAAGATTCACTTTATTACGCTAATCAATTTACACGGGAAATTGGCTGAGAGACTAACGCGCGCACGCGTGAATGACAATACACGCTTTACGAGAGAGAGAGAAAAAACCGCGATGCCGCGAACTACCTGCCCGCACGCAAAACAATAAACTCCTCGCGCTCGCTGCGCGGATTCGCACGCAAAATCAACAACTAGCAATAAGGGAAAGGAAGGTGCACCTACCGCAAGGACGGTGTGGATACGGTGGCCAACCGTATCCGACTAGCGGATTGTTGAACTGCCGCTTCGCTGCTTGCCGCACCACCGAAACTATTGCTGTTACTGTTGTTGCTGTGGTTGCTTCTGTTGCTGCTGTTGCTGCTGTTGCTGCTGTCGCTGCTAACGCAGTTATCGCTGATGCTCCTGCTGCTGCTGTTGCTGCTGTCGCTGCTAACGCAGTTATCGCTGATGCTCCTGCTGCTGCTGTCAACGCACCCACGCACTCACGCTCGCAATGTCACCAGGGAAAACCAAAACGAAAAAGCTCGAACGGATGGAGGTTAGGCGCACGGGATGACTGAGTGACACAGTCGTACTGCCGGTTGCTACCTCCCCTCCCGGTCAGTGCCCCTTACGCGCTCTCTCTCTCTCGCGAACCGAACGCGGCTCACCTCGCTTAACCGCTAATTACCTCGCGCGAGTCAAACGATTTTCGGCAATCGTTGCAGCCCCCTCCTAGCTTCGAACTACCGGATCGAACTACCCTATTGACTCGCGCCCCAAGGATAGGATTGGGAAAGGAGAGAAACCAACACATCCTATTCTCAACATATACACTTTATTGGCCCATCCCGGGCCACCGATACCCCCCCCGTCACCTGCCGGAGCCCCCTGGCGCCTTGTGCCTGGGGTAGCGCCAGTGCTCCGCTTTGTTGGGGCATTTTGACGTGGTGGTGATGCCGGGATGGCCGCAAATGTAGCAGCCCCGGCCCGGTCTCCTGGTGAGGCTGGGCTCCGTCCCGTGGCCCTGGCTTCCGGACAGTTGTTGGGGCGGCGTGGCTGCTGACGCCGGGGCGGCGATGAAGGTAACGCCGCCCACCGTGGCGGATGTGCGTCCCCCTACGGTTCGCACCACCACGGTCGGGTCGGAAACCGACCCGTCCACTCGGACCACAAATTCCTGCCCGGCGCCGGGGGCCCCCGAGACCTTCTTGGGTTGGGTCTTGGTCGGGGGCTTGGCCGGAGTCCTGGCCGCATCTCTACTTGTCGGGGCCGCCGGTGGCAACACTGCCGGCGGGCCCGCGGCCTCTGGGGACTCCAACCCCCGGTCAACGCGCAGGAGGGCCTCACCGTAGGCCCTCTGCCGCCGGACTACAGGAGCCCACTCCCCCAGCAGTTCCTGGGCACCTCGGAAGTCGAGGAACTCTCCCAGGTGCGCGTGCACCTGGCGCTGGAGTTCCCCGACGAACTCCCAGGCATTCTCGAGCTCCTGGAGGCCCAATCTCACGTGCCTCTAGGTGTTTTCGAGACCTACCTGCTGGGGGACTCGTGGGTGGGTGCAGACCCAGTGCTGTCGGCCGCAGGCCTCCCTTGGCCCGGGGCACTGGGTCGAGCTCTCCACGGTTGCCGTGCTCGACCCTTGGGTCTGCACACCCTGGTCCGTGGTGGACAGAGACCGACGGCCCTCTTTGGGTAGACCGTCGGTCTGGGTGGATGCTTCCCGGGTCGCAGGCCTGGAGGTTTGGGCCCTCATGCCTTCCCGGAGGAAGTCATCCACCCGCTGACGTGAGCGGCCCTCTCGAGCGGTCGCCTCGACCTGGGCCCGGACGAATCTTCTTAAATCGCCAATCAGCCGATCGGCGCCCGGGCCCAACCCCAGGTCGAGCAGCAGCTGGGTGGCCGTCTCGAGGGCCTCCTCACTGATGACCAGCTTCCTCTCCATCTGTAAAAGAGAAGAAGTGGGGTCAAGGGATTTCTCAGGTTCAGCCCTTAACCTACCCGTCGCCGTGTAACGCTCGACGCTATTCTTTACGAGGACGTCCCGGTCCCCGGCGCTTTCCTCGCGAACATGGCCCAGTTGCGGGGGCAGCTGGCAGCACCACCTTCCGCACGTGCTGAGCGGTTTTACGTGGCCTGCCCCTTCCCCTTACCGCATTGCCATCCAGGTCGTCTCCACCTGGTTCCCGAGGTTCGCGCGCGGGGTTCTTGCGCGGCCTTCCTCGACCTCGCTTAACCGGCGCCTCGATCAGTACTTCCGGAGCCGCCGCGGGTTTCTCACGTTCGCTCGAGGGGGCTGCATTCGCGACGCGCTCGCATATCGGATCCTCGCTGGATTCCTCGATCTTCGCTGGCGGGTCGCCTACGCCCTCCTCTTCGTCCAACGGTGCTGAGTCCCCGCCTCCTGGTTCCTCGTCGTCCTCATCAGAGTATGGGCCTAAATAGGGCTTGAGGTCCTTCGCGTGGATCAGCTCGGGCAACTCTTCCTGCTGGTTACCTAGGCGGTAGGTATTCGTCCCGCATACCTCTAGAATCACGTAGGGACCAGCATACTTCGGTGCCAACTTCGCCGAAATGCCCTGAGCTGCGGAAGACAAGATGCGGTTCCGCTTCCACACCCAGTCCCCAACCCTAAAATCGGCCTGACGTCTTCTCCGATTGTAGTAGACCGCCTGACGAGCCGCCTCCTCCCTGGACTTAGAGCCAGCACGTTCCCACAAATTTGGTAACTGGCGCATGTGCTCGCCCCATTCGGTCAGTTCTTGGCCCTCGGAAGCTTCCCGAGCCAACTGATCCTGGGCCCTTCTAAAGGTCGAGGGGGGAGTAGGCTGTCTACCGAAGACCAGCATGGCCGGGCTATACCCTGTCGCGCTGTGAGTTGCCGAGTTCAACGCAAAGTTGAACTCAGGCAGGTGCTCGTCCCAGCTCTTATGGTCTCGCTCCACATACGAAATGAGCATGGCCTTGAGGGTTCGGTTCACTCGCTCCGTGGGGTTTGCCTGTGGGTGGTAAACTGGGGTAAGGGCGCGCTTGGATGCCGTTCCTCGACAGGTAGGCATCGACCTCTTGATTTTTAAATTCGGTCCCGTTGTCCGAAAGAAAAATCTCTGGCGCCCCAAACCTGGTGACCACCCTCTCGTGCAATTCCCGTACGATGGTCCTTCCGTTGGCCTTGCGTACGGGCACGCACTCCACCCACCGAGTGAACAGGTCTAAAAAGACCAAAATATACTCGAACCCTCTCGAGCTCTTTGGGAAGGGGCCAGTGATGTCACTGGCCACCACCTGCCAGGGTCGCGAGACCTCTCGACGACCCATCAGCCCGCAAGGCGGCCTTTGCTCTGCCTTGCATTGCTGACATACCGGGCAACTCCGCACGTACTCTCTGACCTGATCGTACATCTTTGGCCAGAAATACAGGTGCCTAGCCCGGGAGAACGTCCGTTCTCTCCCCTGGTGTCCCGCTGCTGGCGCATCGTGCACCTCCTCGAGTACTTGATGCCTCTTCTCGGCAGGAACCACTAGCTTCCAGGCTTCCTCGTTGTCGATGGACCCTTCGCTCTCCTCAGTCGGATGGTAATGGTACAGTCTCCCACCCACTACCTTCCAGGTAGGCTGAGAATGTGGGTCCTGGCATACCTCCCTGTATCTCTGAAGGTACCAGGCATCGGCAGTTTCCGGCTGATGAGTCATGGCACCCACTTCTACCACCCCCTCCTCATAGGCCCTAGATAAAGCGTCTGGCACCACGTTGAGGTCTCCTTTTCGATACTCGATATCGAACACGTGTCCTTGTAGTGCTAACGCCCAACGCGCTAGCCTTCCTGTAGGATTCCTCATACTGTGGAGCCACTTAAGGCAACTATGATCGGTGATGACTTTGAAGTGGTGCCCCTCAACATAGGGCCGGAACTTCCCGATAGCCCATACTACCGCCAGGCATTCTCGTTCGGAGACTGTGTAATTCCTCTCCGCACTGTTTAAGGAGCGACTGGCGTACTCGATTACGCGCTCCTGTCCATCGACTTCTTGCGTCAATACCGCGCCTATCCCACTATCGCTCGCGTCCGTTTGTAGCACGAACTGCGCGTTGGGATCTGGCGACTGCAAGATCGGTGCCGAGACCATTGCGTCTCGTAACCGTTCGAAAGCCTGCTCCTGTTCCTGCTGCCACGCAAACGGGATGCTCTTCTTCGTCAGGCGGTTTATCGGCTCAGCGATTGTTGCGAAGTCGGGTATGAAGCGACGATACCACGACATCATCCCCATGAATCGCTTCACCTGCCTGATCGTCCGTGGTATTGGGTACTCCATGATGGGCTTGATCTTCTCTGGATCTGGCCTTACCCCTTCACGGTTCACTAGGACCCCCAGGTACTTGACTTCCGACTTACAGAAGTGGCTTTTGGTCTTATTCACAGTGAGGCCCGCACCCAGGATTCGTTGTAAAACCAATCCCAGGTGTCGCTTATGCTCCTCAAAAGACGGCGAGATAATAATCACGTCGTCGAGGTACGCAAAAGCGAAAGGATCTAAATCCGGGCCAATCACTCTGTCCATCAACCTCTGGAAAGTCGCGCCGGCGTAGGACAATCCGAAGGGCATTCTCTTGAACTGAAAATGCCCCAGGCCGGGGACCGTAAACGCCGTAATTGGGCGCGACTCCTTTTTAAGAGGTATCTGGTGGTACGCGCTACTCAAGTCCAGTGTCGAGATGAACTTAGCATCCCTGATCCTTCGCAGGATGTCGCTCATGAAGGGTAATGGGTAGGCGTCCGGCTTGGTTACTGCGTTTACCTTCTGGTAATTTACGCAGAACCGATATTTGCCGTCTGCCTTCTTAACCATCACCACTGGACTTGACCACCCGCTGGTTGCTGGTTCAATGACGTCGTTGTCCAGCATGGCCTTGACCAGCGCGTGCATTTCGTCTCGCACCCTGTCGGAGACCGGGTAGTATTTCTGTTTACAGGGTCGAGCGTCTCCGATGTCTATCTCATGTTCGACCCCCACAGCACAGCCTAAACACTCGCCTCCGTCTGGAATTAACCCATCGACGAGGCTAGCCACTTCTTGACGCTGTGCTTCCGTGGCTTCTACCAGGTCTACGGGTGCGAGGCACGACGTACCAGTGACACTTGCCACTTCCAACGGTACCGCCACTTTGGCTTTCGCCAAGTACAGTTGGTCCGTGTCAGGGTTCAGGTTGGCGCTGAATTCCGTCACGAAATTCGCGCCGACGTAGCAGTCATCAGACAGCAGTGGCGTTATAGCGACCCTTACGTCTTTTGTGATTCCCCCTACCGTGAAGGGGAAAATCACATGACCCAAGATGGGACATGGACGGCCGTCGGCGAGCTTCGCTTCTCCTGCTTGCGTGACGTCCAGACCCAGTCCCATATCAGATGCCAACCTAAGCCCGAGTTGACCCATTACCGTTGATGAGGCCCCGGTGTCGTAGAGTGCCCTTAATTTATAGGCGCCTATTCCCACCTGAAGCCACCACCTGGTCTCATCCTCGGGTCTGTACCTGCGGGGAGCTTTCGCCGTCCCTCTCCCCTCTGTGGACGGGAGGCTTTCGCGGCTCTTCTTGCCTTGGGCAGCCGCTACTCGCGTCGACGTGCTCTCATCCGCAGGTGTCTGGGTCGCCGGCGTATCCTCCGGAGCGTCAGGTGGTCTCCTGGAGCTTTTGGGTCCGGTGGTCTCCTCTCCGGCCCACTCAAACCCCTGCTCCACCACCTGAATCCGGCCTCCGTACCCTTCGAGGATACAGAATGCCCGGTTACCCAGATCAGGCATCTGTTCGGTCGCTGTCGCCTCTAATGCCGCTGCACTGCTGGGTCTCGTGGGGTCCGATACCCCTGTCGAGACCTCCCTGAACCCTGAGGTCGTTGACGGGCCCCTGCCACGCTCAAACGACCTGCGACGAGAGGTCACCTTTACTGGGGACGCGGAGGGGACCTCCGTCCTCCGCTTCCCTGCCCGTTTCCCTTGTTGCAATCCGGGCAGTACCTTCTGGTAAAGCTCAGTTTGCCACAAGACGAGCACTTGATGGGTTGGGAGTAATCTATTTTCCTCCGCTGACCCTCTCGTCGCTGGCCAGGAGACCCTGGGGGGGTTTTATTCCTCCCCTTCTCTTGTGGCCGACCCCTCGGCCGCCTGGGAGAGTTAGCCTTCCTCTCCTTAAAGTACCGGTCCATATCGCGCCGCAGGGTCGCAATCTGCGACGACAGATCCTCGATGGGGTCTGTTACCTGCGTTGCGGCGATGGTGGGCCGATCTTCGGGTCTCTTGGCCGGGGTTTTAACCGGCGACTCGGGTTGCCGCTGCTCCCTACCCCGAGGCTTGTTGGACATGGCCGCCGTACGGGGTCCTGCCCGGGGCGGTGGTGCCTTAGCTGACACCCCCATGTGCTCGGGGTACAACGTGGACGTTGGCTCCAACCTGGTCCTCGGGCGCTCGTCGTCCCGCAAAGCGGTTTCGATTTCGGTCGCCCGGGCGTGGAATTCGTCCACGTTGGAGAACGCATTCCTTCGCAGCTGCATCCGGATGGCGGGTAGGAGATTTGCATACAGCAAATCTAGCTGCCTCTGCTCTGGTAACGGCGGACGCAGCTGGGCTAACATGAAGAGGAGGTGGCAGGCATATTCTCGTACCAGCTCTCCTTTCTCCTGGTACCGAGCTTGGGCCTCTTGCAGCAACCTCTGTTGCTGAAGCTCACTCGACCCAAACCAACGTCGAGCGCCTGCCACGAAGTCGGCGTAATTCCTCCACTTCAGCTTGTTAAGCTCGTACCATGTCCTCGCAACGCCTTCGAGGAGCTCTGATACCGAGCACAAGATTTCGCCGTCCGTTAGCCCAGACCCCGCGCGTAGATCTTCTAGCCTAGACAAGAAGGTGTCTACGCACTCTGAAGCCGTACCAGAGTATCGCAGCTTCCACCCTCTCACAATCCTACCCGCGTCCCGAGTCGCGTAGTACCCCGACGCCGCATTGGCGTCGTACCAGGCGGATCCTTCTGGGATCATCTGCCCTTCACCATTGTCGGAGTCTCTTGGTCCTCTTGTCGGTGGCTGTTCCGTCCTTGGAGGCATCTGCCGTTGGGGAGCCTCTCGAGGTTCGCCAGGGGTCGCTCGCTGGGGCTCCGGGTTACTACCTGGTACCCTTGGGTCGTAGTGGCACGTATACGTGGACTGGAAGTCCACGGTCCTGCGGGGCCGCTCTGGTATGACCGTGCGTCGATTGGTGGGGTCCCGGTCTCTAAACTGCTGGAACTCCACCTGCAGAGCGGTCAGCTGGTCGCTCCACCGAGCGCATACCTGGTCGTGCTTTTCCAGCATCTCCAATATGCGGTTTATCCCCACCCGGTTGCACTCTATCTCCTCTTTTAGTCGCTCGGTCACGCACCGCTCCTCCTCTTCCTCTGGAGGTTGTAGCTCCGCGTTCTCGAAGCGACGGGCTCTTCGCCTATCCGGCGATCCGGTGGAGCCCTTGTGCTCACTGCCGACCCCCTCCGTGGGCCCCTTGACCTCGCCGGTCCCCCCTTCCTCTGCGGGCTCTCGCTCCCCCATCTCGCTCTGGCCCTCCTCTTCCAAGTTCTCGTAGACGGCGAGAGTCCGCGTCAGGTTCGCCTCCACCGCCTCATCCCTATATAGCAGCATGAGTGGGTGGGCGACAAGATCCTCGGCGTCGGCTGCTTCCAGCTCGCGTCGCTTGGTCTCCAGCCACCTCTCTCGGCTCCGTCGCCTGCGTTGTGTGGCCTCCCTATCCAACGCCGCTCCTTGGAAGTCTAGGTCGATGTATTCGCCTAGCAACCAATATGCTAATCGGACTGCCTGCATCAGCCTAGGACCATCTGTGCGCAACTCCAGTTGCGTCAGGTATCTGTCCAGCTGTGTCGAAGGCAGTTCCGAAGCCCACCGGGTTATCGCGTCGGCGGTGTCCTCCATGACGCTTATGTTGGGGCGTAGGTGACGGTTGAGGTTAGTTTTCGTACTCGACCACTACCGCCTCCTATCGCCCAAGGCGCGAGCGGGGTGTTGCGATTTTTATCGCCAACTACCCAGTTACGCCTTTATTTACAAGGCAACAATACGCGTGGCTTGTGGGTGTGTGCAGGTATCGCGTAGTCTAAGGAAGTACTAACTTCCGCTTCGCAGCTACCTGCCTATAGGTGGAGGCTAACTGTTTGTTAGCTCCACCGGGTTAGTTAGTCTAACCCTACACACACCCTAATTGCGCGCTCTGCGGGTACTGTCGCTCGGTGACTAACCCCCACTTACTTACTCTAATGTGTAATAAAACACCTAAAAAGCAAAAAGTTAACCTAAATACAGTTAGTCACCTTTTATTTTCGCGTTAGAGCGACTACGGACGTCTCTTCGACCCCTGGGGTTAGTGTGCTCTCGGCTCACAAAAGCAGCTATTATTGGGTCGGAGAGGCGTCTTTCCCCTACCGCAGAGCACGTACCGGACGAGCCACGCGTTATTTTACCCGCTCGCACCTTATTACGCACGCGCGCAAACGTCTCTCTCTCGCGCGCGTTGCTCTCTTTTTTTTGTATAATTCCCCGTGTGTGAGTCCTAAATTAGTTGGGCGCCATGTAACAGGCTGTCGTTTAGTCCTAAATCACGCGAACGTACCTTCAAATATGACTAAATGACGCCTTGTTATCTATGTGCTTATAGCACAGTAACCTACCTTGCCCGAAGTGCGCCTGCGCAGAGTCTCCTCGATGTTCCGAGTTGGGTTCCCCCAACTCGCCACTTGGCGGCGCTGTAGCTCGTACTCTTAGCGCTCGTGCGGCCACCACCGGTACCTAGGATGTCGACTCGCGTCTAGCGATACTTACACGATTCGTGCTTCGCAACCGGCGAATTCGAATCGTAATGTAAACAAATATGCGCGACCTCCGGACAAAGGGAAAACACAATAACGGGAACTCGAAATCATGGTAAAGATTCACTTTATTACGCTAATCAATTTACACGGGAAATTGGCCGAGAGACTAACGCGCGCACGCGTGAATGACAATACACGCTTTACGAGAGAGAGAGAAAAAACCGCGATACCGCGAACTACCTGCCCGCACGCAAAACAATAAACTCCTCGCGCTCGCTGCGCGGATTCGCACGCAAAATCAACAACTAGCAATAAGGGAAAGGAAGGTGCACCTACCGCAAGGACGGTGTGGATACGGTGGCCAACCGTATCCGACTAGCGGATTGTTGAACTGCCGCTTCGCTGCTTGCCGCACCACCGAAACTATTGCTGTTACTGTTGTTGCTGTGGTTGCTTCTGTTGCTGCTGTTGCTGCTGTTGCTGCTGTCGCTGCTAACGCAGTTATCGCTGATGCTCCTGCTGCTGCTGTCAACGCACCCACGCACTCACGCTCGCAATGTCACCAGGGAAAACCAAAACGAAAAAGCTCGAACGGATGGAGGTTAGGCGCACGGGATGACTGAGTAACACAGTCGTACTGCCGGTTGCTACCTCCCCTCCCGGTCAGTGCCCCTTACGCGCTCTCTCTCTCTCGCGAACCGAACGCGGCTCACCTCGCTTAACCGCTAATTACCTCGCGTGAGTCAAACGATTTTCGGCAATCGTTGCATTGTTTAAATAAATTATTAATTGTTTATTTACTAATAACAGTTATTATTCAGCTGTTATTAATGAAACCAATTCTTACACATGTTCTATACTTATTCATTTTGCATAGTTACATTTTTCTAATAATTCATATTGTTAGTGTAATAAATAAATCAATTTTGCATATTAAAATTCATTATTATTTCATAATTAAATGCAATTTGTGTTATTATATTCTGAATCTACGTACTCAAATTTATATAATAAATACTTTGTTATATTAAAATTATCTCTAATTAACATATTTTTCTTAATATCCAAAATCATTATATCTATATCTATTACTTTGTGACGTCTCACTGTTTATTTTGATTCGACTCTTATTTGTATACAATCGAGTAAACAGTGGGGTAGCGCCGCTTGATGTATTGATTTGAATAAACAGATAGATACGTTAGACTAGTTGCAGTAATTCAGTGATTTAATAAATAGCTCATAAATAGCACCGTTACATGGTTAAATTTTCAATAATTACACTTACTATAACTCAACCTATATCACCGATTAGAAAATCATTAGAAAGTTGCCAAAAAAAAATAATTGTGAAAATTGGTAGATTTTTTCGTGGTACCTTATGTAAAAGTTACGTTACTATCGCTGTGAAAGTAGTAACGCTGCATGCCACGCCGGCTGTTGTTATTTTGCTTGCCTTTTCTCTAGATATTTTAACATAAAACGTTATTAATTGTAAGTTAATTTTTTCTGATTCCTGCATTTTACGAAGAGTAATTACAAAGTATTTTAGAATCAAATTTACGCAGAACGCTATCAATTTTATGAGTACAACGTTTACTTTACTATTTATATGTTAGCTCGTTTGAATTTCACGCTATCATTTGATGCGGTGTTGCCAATCTTAAGGAGCATGTGAACATAGAGAAACATTAAGGAAAGAGATTAATTTTTCATAATTTTCGTTCGATTTTCTTTGAAATGAAGTGGTTAAGCCTGTTTTTAAAAACTTAGCAAATTCCTTACAAAAATGTATATAGACATCATTTTTAATTTCTGAAGTCAATCATTTACTTCCGAAGTCATTATTGATTTTGTGATGTTTTCCAAAAGATAACTTGTTAAATTGGCGATTTCTCAGAAGTAATTTTCATGGAAACAAAGTCGTCAACCCTACTATTTCTTAACTACAAATAAATTCGATATACTTCATTCACATAATCTATGAATTTCACAAATTTTAATTATTCTAGTAAAAATCTCCCAAGGCTACCTTAATTAAACTGCTATTTCGTTACACTGCTGGCTTTTACTTGTATATTCCTTTATCAACGTGTGACATGATGCTACTCTACGGTCGAAATAATCGAAAAAAAACTATTTTCCCGGGCAACAATTATCACGAATTATTTATCAAAAGGATGAGTGTTGCGAGGCTCCGGTCCTACAGTGGTATTGGGTATCTTCGCTTAAAATCGTGTGAAGAATGCCGGATGCAGGAAAGGTCATTAAATAAATAGTTTTTATTTACGATTACTCATACTCATTTTTACTTTACAAGAAACTATACCTTACATCTATGGTACAAAGTCAAGACAGTGAGATTGCGGATTAACGCATAGTTTACGCGCCATATGCCATTGTTCTTGCAATAATATACAAATGAAACTAAGAAAAATACACAATGACCACGAGGTGATTCGCAGGTTTTGGCCGTGCTGTGTGGGTTAAACGCACCAGAATTTCGAAGCCACTAGGTGTACGGGACGCGAGAGAGACAAAGAGAGGTATCTGACCTAAGGGAAGGTAGAAGCATTGCTGCTCGCTGTGACTTCTCCGCTGCTAGCAAAATTTGGAATAACGTCGTTGCCTTTGCTACAGCTACCTTTGTTACATTCTCCATCTAAAGAGTATACTTTTCGAGAAAAAAAATGTTAAGGTTTGCTAAACAAATATTTTGTTTACTAAAAATGAAAACGTCTTCAGCCATTTATATTATATAAATGTTGCCCAATTCTCACCACGAGGAGGTAGACGTTACCGAGAATCTCGGTTTTTTTTTTTTAAATTTTTTATGTAATTTTTTTATCATCAGCCATTATGACAAATGAGTTTTATTGAAACATTGGACACAGAAACATAAATTGCAGTCCTCACAAATCTTGTTACTTCTAACTACGCATTTTCTTTCATTACAATTTTTCTTTGTTTCACAAGTTTTTAGTGAATGGTACTTCTTTTTCTTTGATAAATATTGTCGACTAATCTTGAGAGCAAATTCTTTTGTACCAACTTTTCGACTATTTTTGATGTACATGTTGTACAAAACAGTAGCATTAGTTATGGATGATTGTATCAAGCGTTGGAAAATAACGCATGTCCACTTTTTTGATCTTATTATCGAAAGGAGTCTGTTGAAATGCTGATCATGTACATCTACGCCCCCCATAAATTTATTATAATAAGTAAAAACATTTGGATATTGTAAGTTGGTTTTTTTCTTCTCAATTTTATTGTAACGTTTAACATTTGATAATGGAGTGACACCCGCAGCTGTAAAAAGAATTGATACAGACTTTGAATCAACAACTGTTATGAAATTCATTTTACTGCCTTTTTCATGTTTCACAACATAAATACCTTTAGGAGCTTTTTTATCTATATCATTTTTTCTGCAACTCTCACTTCTAACTGTTCCAGTTGCTCTAAGACCAATTTTTTTTATATGAACTAGTAAATCTGGACTTGTGAAGAGGTTATCAAAATAAATATGGTAAAGAGATATCTTTCTAGGTGGAGTACTGATAAGTAATTGTTGTAGCATTCCAAGAACGACCCTACTCTCCTGAGCACGGTTCGGCAAGAAATCGGATGCATTCGATTTCTTTCCGCAGTATCTATCGCAATCAAATAAGTAGCCATCTGCACTGTATAAAGCCCACATCTTTATCCTAAATATAATAGGCTTAGATTTTATAAACTGCTTCAGGGAATCCCTTCCAAAATATTTCACCATCATTTCATCGATGGAAAGAGCTGTCGAAAAAAATCCAAATTGTTTGATGTTTTTTCTAAAAATATTTAGCATTTTTCTTACTCGTCACACTTTGTCATTATCGTCCTGATCTTCAGGCATTGAATATTTTATAGATGATTTTATTTTTTCAAATTCATGCCTCGACATTGCTGATATTACCACTTCTGATTTCAACATAGGATCAGTAGACCAATAGTCTCTTTGAGATAGCCTTCTATTGTAAATGGTGTGTATAATTATGCCAATAAATATGTTCAATTTATCCTCAGTGAGGTTATAACCGATAGCAAGAGTAGAAGATATAATGTACTTTTTAAATTCTAATGAAAAAAATAGCTCGAACAGTTCAATAAACGAGTAAGATGACAATTTAGTTTTATCTTTTTCAGAGAGCAGTATTTCGTTGGACAAAGTTTCGTTGAAAGGGTGTTCCTCCGGTTCCGATCTATACTGATAATTATTCTCCAACTTTTTCTGTGTTGTAGAATAATTACTCAATACTTTTTCGTAAGATTCATAATGCATAAAACTGTCAACTTCCGAATCACTGTTACTAGCCTCAGAAAAGTTGTCATCTTCAAACTCATCACATCCATCAGATTCGAGAAAATCCGAGTCTTCAGAATCATCAGGATTCTGAATGTAAACAGCATCAACAACATCGTCCTTTTCTATGGCTTCTATTCTTTTTTTCTTCGTACGCGTTACTATCGTTGATTCAATAGTGTGTTTTTTCGTAGGATCAGGCTCACAAATAGGATCACTTTTCCTTTTTCTAGGCATATTTCTTAGGTATTCAAATTTTTTGAAAATCAAAAAAATATACGATACACTGTATACCGGTATTTACAAGCATTGAGAGCGCAAGTCTGCTGGGATGGTCCTTTACATACGGTTAACAAATAAGACAGTAATTTGTATGTTGCACAAAAATTGTGTAACACAAAACAAAAAGGTGATTGACAAATTTAATAATTTTATTATTCAGGAGTATTCCCAAAAGCTATTGTTATACAATACGTGAAATCATTAACTGGCATCATATAAATACAAGAATACATCAAGGTTCCTTACGGTTTGAAACTTGAAATTTTTTCTCAAAAACCATGCACTTTACGAAAGTTTTTCTGAGAATAGAAATGTCTTAAAAACAAACAAAGAACGCTCTCAAATTTTTTCAGAATTTTCCGACATAATTTTTGAATTTTTAATTCAGAGACTTTTCTGAAATCCCAAAATTTTCTCGGATGATTCTGAAAAAATTTGAGAGTATTTTATAACTAATTCTAAGACATTTTTGTTCTTTCAAAATTTTCATGAAAATCTATAGTATTCGAGAAAAAAATTTGTAAAGTTTTAGATAAAAAATTTTCACTTCGGCCGCCATTTTGTTTATACGAAAAATTTTCATATCCAGAGAACTTGTAGTTAAAACCTCGAGGCCGCGATCTATAAAGGTTTTAGGCATTAAAAAAAATGCTTAGGGAACGAAAAGTCGATTTAAAAAAAATGAAATCAGAAAATCATGATTTTTTTATTTATTTTTGATTTTTGGACCGTAAAAGTTTTTCAGCGACAATTTTAACCTGCATCATTGGAAAGAGGACTCTCGAAAACATAAGAAACAATGGTTCCTGAATTTTTTCCACGAGAATTCATGACATGAGAATAGTATAAACTCAGGTCTCGAAAAACCGTCCTGTGAGCGTTAATGGGTTAAGCGTGACGAGCTCCATATCTTGGATTTTGTAAAGACTTATTAACCTCTCCTCGTAAGATGATTTGCGAACGTTTCAGCTTTTTCTTCCTTCGATCTTGCCTAGTTATCACCAGGTTTTCTGATAGGCAGTATAAATGTAATTGGTCTTTTATGTCGTTTCGTAGCTTTCCATAATATTAATCTGTTGCTTCCGTAGGACTCAGTGATCTGAGATAATTCTACGTTTGTGTGTTTTTTTCTTCATATAACATTTTCTTTGGATGGTTGGATGCTTTATTTACTTTAGTTTTGTTTTAACTCTGTCTAGTTATCTGATACCTTTTTCTTAATAATCTCTTTTCTTTTCTTTTTTGGGTTCTTTTAGTGAACGTGATTTGCTGTGTTTTATTTAACTTTAACTCAGTTAATTTTGTTGCAGGCCGAGATGCCATTATATGTTCCACGCTGTCATGTAAATGATTTAAATCAGAACTCATATTTCTTAAACTCGTATCAAACAATCGCACATTATGTTTATAATTTTTTTCTAAATTAACAAATGCATTCACAAGTTCAGAATATAAGTCGCGAAATTTACGTACTTTTTTCTCTAGGGACGCATTTCTACGACTAATAGCACGCATTTGCTTATTTTGCTTAGGCATTATAAATGTTAAATTATCAACTAATATCAATTAATAATATTATACAAATTAACGCAAATTAAAATTACAAGAGTCTTGTCACGGTCATAACTATCACTTTCATTCCCTTCAAATTCATTTTCTATTTCCATATTCATGATATCCTCGCTTTGATCTAATTCAACAAGTCCATCCACAGACTCTGTATCGCTAAGAATATCAGCGATTTTCATTTTATGTAAGGCGTTATGATAAATGATAAATATTGAAAAAGTTCGCTAGCTGACAAATAAGATTTTATATGCTACAGAGTCGATATAACCCTTTTTTCAGAAAATGCCACTACCTGAAATATTTTTTAGTAGATTGCAACATGGATCTGTAAGAATCTCTTGTTGGGCTTGAAAAATTGCTGTTTCGACGATTTATAGCTGTATACTATCCAAAATATAGACCAATAGAGTTATTGAACGTGTAACTAAAATGTGTACTTTACAGGAAACTATGGGTAGAATAATAATTTTATTGTGTTCGGTACAGAGTGTGCTTCACTGATTGAGTGACGGAGTCCGGCACGCGTAGCTATACTAATCCTTCTAATATTCATGCGCGCGTTATATTTAATACGCTCAATAACAGATACAGAAAAATACGAGTCGATACAAGGCAACACGAAGAATTTAGCTGATTATAGATGATGCGATGAAAATCGATGGCTCACCGCCTGGAGTCTTGTTGCTTGTTGCTTCCCTAGGAATCGAGAATCTTCATGAATCGGTCCACGCGTTCTCCTTAGCAAATCACAAGGCGGAATTATAATTTTAGTGATGATAGACTTATAGCGTATCGGTCCAATGCACCAATTCAACGATAACACGTATGGGTTGAGTGTGTCCAACGACGATGTTGACTCCTCATCGGACCCCAGGCGAGAGAGAGACTCTCTACCTCGCCAGCGCTAAACCGCCTTCCGCCTCGCGACGATCAGCTGGATCATTTTTCTACCTTTCCACGAATCCGCTATTATTTAAATATAGAAGATTCAGCACAGGCGAAAGCGTCATCTTATGTACACAGCGCACACCTGAACATTTAGCTCGTTACAAGCGGTTTGTTACAGATCGTATGGATATTTGAATTGAATTTTTGAAAACGAAGTTCTTGATTTTTTCATGCAATTCGGAAAAATGTTAGAAAAAATTCTTTAGCCTTTTTTTTATTACAGGCTTGAAGTGAATTCGCCTGTTGTTTTTGATATCTCGATATTCGGAATATTTGGCATATCGAATCCAAATTTGAGATCAGGTAGCCCAAAAACTCATGTACACCAATTTTTTTTTAAATTAAAAACTAATATACACCAAATTTAAAAAATCCAAAACTATTCAACATTTTGGCTGCCATTTTGAAATCGCTGTTTTGAATTTTCAAAATATAAATTTAGATTGATAATCAGCGATCTTAAAGACACCAGTATACCAATTTTCAAAAAATTCAAAAATATTTAACATTTTGGCTGCAATATTGGAGCCGCTATTTTGAATATCCAAAATCTGAGTTCAGATTCGTCATCAGCGACCCCAAAAACCCTTGTAAACTAACTATCAGAAAATTTTGTTTTCCTGAAAAATGTATGTCGTAAAGGATTAAAAAAAAAGATAGCGTGTTTTGGAATGCTTACTATATCATTTTATTTACTAGTAGAGTTAAAAGATTTCATATAGTATCTATTTTTTGCATCGGCTGCTCCATGATATGTTTGAGTTTGTTATTTATGTTTACTTTGTTGGTATGTCTACTTAGCTCTGCTTGAACAACAACTTGTTTTGATCTTTCTATCTCACTCTAATTGTTTTTTTTTTACCTGTGCATATGTTATGTTTGATTTAACTCTATTGACATTAGCATTTAAATTTGAATTTCGATTTTGATGAACTTGAATACTGTTTTAATTTAATGTTTTTTCTCATAGTCTAGGAAATAGTTTTTGCTATAATTGCTTACGAAATGAGCATCCTTTATAGTTTGTGGTGTAATTTCCTTTGCAATTTACATGTGTTACAACTTTTACTTTTTGTTTAATTAGGCATTTTTTAACTTGGTGTTGTTCAGCACATTTCATACACACAGCATTTTTTAACAATAATTTTTTGTATTCTCGTATTTTTAGTAGTTTTGTCTTTGAGGAATTTCTCTTTTAACGTTCGGTGGCTCGAATTTTATTACCGTGTTAGTCGATTTTCTTTATACATTTCCTGGCTTTTATAGACATGTTTAATTTTAATTGTAAAAAGTGGGAATGGTTGTTTTGTCATGTGATGTCTTATATTATGAATACTTATTAATTTATATCCATGTTCTTCTATAGCTGTTTTTAATTTATCTATATCAACTAACAGGCGAATGCTTCTTAATATAATTTTGAAAACTTTTTCTTCTTTGCGCTGGTAAGTGTAAAATTGTATGTTTTTTTCTTGTAATGCAGTAATAATTCGCAAATATTTGTCCGAAGTTGACTGAATTTTAATTTTATTTGGTCCTATCACTTTTAAAGTGTAATTTTCTTTGGTTATTGTGTTCAGTAGATTTTCTAACGGTTAAATATTCTCTACATTATAAACGAAGATCGGAAGGGATTTGCTTTTCAATTTATTTGCTTCGTTGTTTTCTTCTTCACTATGATTTTCTTTATTTTCTTGAAGTATTTCGTACCAGTTGCTTTTGTTACTTAGCCAGTAATCTGATAATTGTGTTTGTCGTTTTTTGTTCCAAGTTTCGTTTTTCTGAACTGTTCCTTTGTCTTTTACCGACTACGATTCCCTAGTTTTCGTTGTTTTTATTGTGAGTGGTCTTGTCATCTCCTGACGAAGTGGCTATTTTGGCGTTTGTTTTCATGTTTTTTAGATTTTATTAAATAAAATTTTAAATTTAACTGTCACTTCACTGATTAGCTAATACTGTAGCTTTTCGGGTAGACTGTAATGTTGGCACGTCTGCACACCTAAGTGATCAAACGCTGGCTGATTAAGTAAATAAGCAAATTGCTATATTCACTGTAGTGTGCTACATAGGCAATGTAACAAAGAGTTTTACGGTAATTAACGAAGATTAAAATAGTACATTTCGATACAAGTGCGGGAAAGTAGATTCTTGTCTCGTGTGGCGTTTACTCCTGAGCGAAGCGAGGGTGGAAAGGCACACGAGACGAGAAACTCTTTCCCGAACATGTGCCGTACCGTATTTTTTGATATGACGTGTAAAAAGTGCGATTTTCAACACATGTTTTCTGCCTAGCGTGCGGGAAAGACGCACTTTGCGCACGGAGTGTCGAAAACATTATTATTTATACGCTTTATTAGCAGTGCAAAAAAATCTGTGACAAGATCGTACAAAAAAATAATTATACGTCGTTTAACTCAATGACTTTGGATTCTGAGAGTGCTTTTGGTCATTTCGAAAATCGTTTTCAGTTATATCAATTCATAAATATGACTATTAATAAGAAAAAGATATTTTCTGCTACCGATCATGGAAAAGATGTTGAGGTCGGTGTAGGCGGCTTGGTATTTCTCTATAGCACACAATTTATGCTCATTAGAAATTGACACTATTCAAACCGTTGAAAGTATCAATGACGTTAAGAAATACAGAACGTCCATTGAATTGATTTTTATGAAAAAGTTTAAAATTTGCATAACAATAAATTTCAAAATAGGAATATATGTGAACAAATTCAAAGTATTCAACTGTTACATTTTAACTTTGCTACGTTATAATTAATGAAGTTTGAATTCTCAGATATATTTGTAAATCATGTTTCCGAGACGAAGCAAGAAGTTGACATACGAGGTGTGTTCAAAAAGTAAGGTGACTTTGTATTTTTAAGAAAAATTATTTATTTATTTATCAATATTTATGTTGTCCACGTCAAAGTAATCCCCCTCAGATACAATACACTTATGCCAACGGTTTTTCCAATCCTCAAAGCACTTCTCATAAGCACTTTTTGGTATAGCCTTGAGCTCTTCCAGCGATGCAGTCCTTATCTCTTCAATCGTTGCAAATCTCCGTCCTTTCATAGGTCTCTTTAGTTTTGGGAACAAGAAAAAGTCACATGGGGCCAAATCCGGTGAATATGGTGGCTGAGGCATGATTGTGGTGTTGTTTTTGGCCAAAAAATCTCTCACAAGCAAAGATGAATGAGCAGGGGCATTATCGTGATGCAAAAGCCATGAATTGTTTTTTCACAATTCTGGGCGTTTTCTTCGTATTGCTTCTCGCAAACGGCGCATAACTTCAAGATAATACTGTTTATTGACCGTATGTCCATATGGTAAGAACTCCTGATGCACCACGCCATGGTAATCGAAGAAAACAGTGAGCAAAACTTTGACATTTGATCGAACTTGGCGTGCTTTTTTCGGTCTTGGCTCATCTGGGCTCTTCCATTGGGACGATTGGACTTTGGTTTCTATATTATAACCATATACCCATGATTCGTCACCAGTTATGACCCTTTTGAGTAAATCTGGGTCGTCGTTGACGTCATTCAACAGTTCTTGAGCGATGCTCATGCGACGGTTCTTCTGGTCAAAATTTAGCAATTTCGGAACAAACTTCGCTAAGACACGTCTCATGCCCAAAACGTTAGAAAAAATTTCATGGCACGAGCCAAGCGATATACCAACATCCTCAGCAACTTCTCTGATAGTGATTCGACGATTTTCCAAAACAATTTTCTTCACTGCTTGAACGTTTTCATCAGTTGTTGACGTGCTTGTCGTTCAGAGCGAGGCTCGTCATTGGCATCTTCCCGGCCATTTTGGAAGAGTTTGTACCACTTGTAAACATTTTTTTTACTCAGAACAGTTTCACCGTATGCCACCGTCAACATTTCAAGTGTTTCGGAGGACTTTATTTTATTTTTTACACGAAATTTGATGCAAATCCTTTGATCCATATTTTTCGATAGCAAGAAATCGCCGAGCACGCGAAACACTTATAACCTTTACGCCTCTCACAACCAAACAAAAAATGCTATACACTTGAAACTTGGTACAGATGTTCGGGAAGAGTGTACCAACATAACAAAATCGATAATCGAAAGTACGTTGCCCGTGAAATTTGAAAAGTCACCTTACTTTTTGAACACACCTCTTACAGTACTAGATACTCGAAATGATCGAAATAATAGTTGTCTGTGTATTTCAAGAATCATTATTGAAGTCAATCATCTAGCAGCGAACCTAGTGTTAATCTACACAGTTTGCTACTCTGACGTGTCGATATGCTGCTAAGCATCGTTACATCTATCAGGAAAAGGCCAGATAGCGTCACAACAAATACTCAGCCGAATGTCTAGGCTGTAATAATATGATATGATTAGGAAAGGAGATAGTCTAATAAGAGAAAAGGTCTTATGAGTTGAGCTCTCAGACTATCATCTAGAAGAGGATAATAGTAAGGTTAACCATTGGATTATGAAAACCGATCTCAGGGAATGGCTGAGTTTTTATTTCAATGTAAACAGTGCTCGCGTTGCTAGACAAAGATCACTGTGCCGCCGTAATTTATACTTGCGAAAGAGGCTCCTTTTTACGCTTGATGGCTTCTACAGCGCTATTTTTGACATTTGTACAAACTTTAAATAAGCTTTGTCACGAAATTGTACACGCGAAGTTAAAAGTTAATGATTTAAAAAATTAAGTTAAAAATGCTGAACTTTTTATTATGAATCGCTTCTTAAGGAAAAGTCGCCTCTCGAAAGTTTTAAACAATTAAAGTTAAATAAGTTCATAGCATAGAATTTACAATAAAATTATTGGAATTTTTTACAGCAACAAATTATTTATGATGCACGAAATATTATTCAAAATCAAAATCACCAATTTAACAAGCAGCATATAAATAATAATTAAATAATGAATTCGCAAATTATCTTTTTTGCTATTATATAATCAACAATCGGATAACAATCGTTTTCACTAATTTTACATAGACGAGGTGTGTTCAAAAAGTAACGAGAATTTTTAAATTTCGCGGGTTTGGAGAGTCCGCTTGTGTAAACTTTTTTTTATTATGTTGGTACACATGCCCCTGAAGTACGATAAAATTTGGATCAAAGAATTTGTATTAAATTTTGCGTAAAAAATGAAATAAAGTGTAGTAAAGTTTGTCAAATGTTAACAAAGGCATATAGTGAGTCTGCTATAAGTAAAGCAAGGATTTATGAGTGGTATAAGCGTTTCCAAGATGGCCACGAAAACGTTGAAGATGACGAACGACCCGGACGCCCAAGCACATCAACAACCGATGAAAACGTGAAAAAAGTGAAAGAAATGGTTATGAACGATCGCCGAATCACAATCAGAGAAGTCGCTGATGATGTTGGCATATCAGTTGGCTCATGCCATCAAATTTTTTCGAATGTTTTGGGTATGAAACGTGTGGCAGCAAAATTCGTTCCAAAATTGTTGAATTTCGAACAAAAACAGCGGCGAATGGAAGTTGCTCAGGAGTCGCTAAATGAAGTCAATAACGATGCAGAACTACTAAAACGTGTTATAACAGGTGACGAAACATGGGTTTACGGATATGATGTCGAAACTAAGGCTCAATCGTCCCAGTGGAGGCATTCTGGATCGCCAAGACCGAAAAAGGCTCGACAAGTGCGGTCGAATGTGAAGGTTATGCTCACTGTGTTCTTCGATTTTAATGGCATAGTGCATTATGAATTCTTGCTACAAGGTCAAACAATCAATAAGCAGTACTACCTACAAGTTCAACGTCGTTTGCGTGAAGCAATCCGAAAAAAACGCCCGGATTTGTGGCAAAACAATTCATGGCTTTTGCACCACGATAATGCGTCTGCTCACACTTCATTGCTTGTTCGTGAATTTTTGGCCAAAAACGAAACTGTAACGATGCCTCAGCCTCCATATTCGCCAGATATGGCTCCATGTGACTTTTTTCTATTTCCAAAAATAAAGAGAACATTAAAAGGCCGTCGTTTTACAAGCATAGATGACATTAAAAGCGAATCGCTGAAAGAGCTAAAAGCTATTACAAAGATCGAGTTTCAAAAGTGTTTCGAGGATTGGAAAAAGCGTTGGCATAAGTGTATTGTATCCGAAGGGGACTACTTTGAAGGCGACAACATTAATGTAGATGAATAAATAAATATTTTTTTCATAAAACGAAAATTCTCGTTATTTTTTGAACACACCTCGTATGTACAATTGTATCGCTATTTCGCAACGTAATTTTAAATGTTTGAATAATAAACACATTTTTTATTTACGAGGGTGGTCCGATAAGTACTTAGCCTCACCGCCCGATGGCGCCACTCTCGCACAAGAAATATTCTATCACGTAGTACAACCTTCTCGATGGTTACTGTCAAAATTTCAGCCGGATCGGATTTGTAGTTTATTTTTGAGAGCGTGTGAAAGCAAGTGTGACCGTTGATTTTTGAAAAATGGAAAAAGAGCAGTATCGGTCGGTGATTCGATTCTTGTTTTTGGAAGGGAAATCGCGCAGCGAAATCAAAAAGCGCTTGGATGCCATGTACGGTGACTCTTTTCCTTCGATGGCGACTGTCAAAAATTGGTTTAACAAGTTTCATCGTGGTCGCACGTCGATTTTTGAAGAGCCACGTCCAGGTGCTCCGAAAATGGCTACCACGGAGGATAACGTGACAAAAATTCACGATCTCGTATTGGCAGATCGACGATTGAAGGTGCGCGAGACAGCTAAGATCGTAGGCATCTCAAAAGACCGCGTGGGTCATGTCCTGCATGAAATTTTGGGCATAACAAAGCTGTCGGCGCAATGGGTACCGCGTTTGCTCACTCCGGACAACAAGCGCAGAGACAACTTCAGAGCAATGTCTGACGCTGTTTAAGCGCAATCCGAAGGAGTTTCTGCGTCGTTTCGTGACAGTCGACGAAACATTGATCCACTAGTATTCACCAGAGACCAAGGAACAGTGGACTTTACCCGGCGAAAGTGCTCCGAAGAAGGCGAAGACTGCCCCATCGGCCGGAAAGGTGATGGCCACCGTTTTCTGGGATTCACAAGGTGTGATCTACATCGACTACCTGGAGAGGGGCAAAACGGTCACAGGGCTGTACTATGCCGAATTATTGGGCCGATTCGACGTCGAATTGCATAAAAAACGACCCCATTTGTCGAAGAAAAAAGTGCTCTT
This sequence comes from Phymastichus coffea, assembly GCF_024137745.1. Lineage (NCBI taxonomy): Eukaryota > Metazoa > Arthropoda > Insecta > Hymenoptera > Eulophidae > Phymastichus > Phymastichus coffea. The sequence goes on from NW_026706814.1 coordinate 370,515, forward strand.
CCACCATGACAACGCACCGCCTCACACCTCCGCCGTCGCCATGGCCAAATTGGTCGAATTAGGCTACGAACTGCTGCCCCATCCACCGTATTCTCCAGATTTAGCCCCGTGCGACTTCTTTTTGTTTCCAAACTTGAAAAAGTCACTCGCCGGGCAGAAATTTGTGTCGAATGAGGAGGTAATGGCTGCCACGGAAGCCTACTTTTCATTATATTTATTTATTGCAAAATCACTAATGATATTTACTTGCAAATTAAATTAAGTTAACTAATACACAAGTAATGATAATGAGTTGAAATTCGAGATTAGCGCATTGAAATTAACTAAAAATCTGCGTGCTTTTGTTTATTTGAAAACCTTTTAATTATTGATTTTGCATAGTAAACAATAAATTGCCTGTGTCGTCACGCTTCTTATATGGTCTTGATTTGGATTATGTGCCGTAACACATTCAAACGTATATGTGAGGTAGCGCCTTATTTTTTATAGCGTTTTTCCTTAGTTTTCGAATTAGTGGCGGATTGCTATTGCGCAGTAAAAAACAAAAAAAAAGAAACAGATCAGATTAGACCGTTACACAACGATATCACGCATGGAATTTTGACAGCTAGAACTGTTATACATCCTTCCATACAACTAATGAACAATGAAAAGATTTCTAAAAAAAATGACAAACGAAGAAAATGTCTAGAAAAATAAAATCTCCAAAGAAAAATAAGAAACAAAATCTAGTTCAAAAAACCAAGAGAAATAACGGCAAAAATAACTAAAAATAATAACCTCTCGATAGTTTCTTTTTAAATAAATATTCGAAAAAATTTTATTTGCCTTTTTTTACTGTAGAGATATATTATATTTGACCGTATATATGCATGTTTTATAACATTTACACCAGAATAAAAAATACATTTATATAATTTTTTTATGTAATACAATTTTCTTTGCGAAAAGCAAAAAAAAACATTTGACCTAATTACAAATATTTATTCCAGTAATTAAAAAAAATTCTGTTTTTTGTAGAAAAATGAATTTTTCTCAGGGATGTACGTGATTGGTAAAATGCATTTTGCTCGCGGAAATGTATTTTTATATATTATTATATTGTGAATAATTTTTTTTTTTCAAAACCAATAATACCATCTCAAAAGAACACTCATCCTTTTTTTAAATTAATAACATTTTATTCCGTCTCTGAGTAGTAGTTGTTTGAAGTTTAATATTTTATTTTTCTTCCTATAGACTTAAAATAGTACCGAATTCTTTTAAAAAACAACCATACAGTGTTTTCGAATATTTTTGGATAGCTTACCTCAATTCAACATCAGAATTATGCTTTAATCTCTAATTTCTAATACGTGAAATTATTTAACCTAAAATTGTAAAAAAATATTATAGGCTTCGATAAAGATGTTTTTATAACGTGAAATTTAATTTTTGTTATTTTAAATCAGAATAACCAGTGTATTTCAAACTTGCGACAGGCTAACCTTCAACCCCAATCCCCTAAGACACTATAACCCACGAGTTTCGAAAATATAAGGATCGTTTGAAAAGTTCGTGCAAAGTCAGAGAGATGGCGCAACTGGTTCATATTAAGCTTATTTTTAGTTAGTAGCATATCTTGGAAGAGCACACACTAAATTTCAGCCAGATCGGTGTATTATTTTGTGTCTAACAATCGTTTAAATCAAAGGAATCGAGTGGGTGCAAAAAAATGGACGGAAAAAAATTTCCTGTGTTGATTCAACATCACTTTATTAAAGGCAAGACGCTTCAGGAGACTAAACAGGAGTTTGATAAATATTATGGTGATTGTACATCTTCAATGTGAATGATTTATAAATGGTTTTAAAATTGTAAAATTTTCGAAGTGACCATATGACTACAAAAGACGCTGATCGCTTAGGACACTGTTGAGGTAATCACTGCAAATATTATTGATAAAATACATGATATGGAGATGACTGACTGAATAGTGAAGGTTCGCACGATTGCTAGTATTGTAAGTATCTCGAGTGAATGAGTACATAATATTTTGCACCAACATTTGGACGTGAATAAGCTATCTACTAGGTGATGATACGATCGCTTACGACTGATAAAAAACGAGATCGTGTAAAGTGTTGCAATAACGGTTAGCAGCTGTTTCAGCATAACCTGCAGTACTTTCAGCGTCGTTTCGTCATTGTGATTAAAAAATCAATATATCACTAAATTCCTGAGACCAAAGAACGGTTTAAAAAATAGGTTACGACCAGTTAACCTCCAGGTTAAAACCTTTAAACATGATATAAGAAATCGCGATATATAGCAAACCTAAGTAATACCCCAAAACTCATCTTACAATAAGTAAAATAAGCAACTAATAAAGAAACACTCTTATACTATAATATATATTGATGAAACACGAACTGCAAAATATTGAACTGTTATCCTAAAACTTAATCTCTGATTAGCACTTGAAGGTTATTGTAGGTTCTTATACGCCTAGAATTACTTGTTAAGTTTAAGCCCACAGGTAAACTAGAACCCTATCGTAAATTTAAAATGCATGAGTTATAGCATTTTGGTAGTACTGTCTGAGATATGAAACTCGTTGGTTATAATGTCTGTAGATTTTCAGCTCATAGATTAACTTATCGTAGATTTGAAACGCTCTGGTTATAGTGTCATTGGATTTTGAACTATGAGGTTGAGCTGTTTTCGATTTTAAACACGCTGGTTATGCTAATTTAACCTATCACAAATAAAAATTTCATATATCTATTCATTCAATGATTTTTCATTATAAAAAACTCGTTAGCGAAGCCTATAATATTATTTTTTGCAAGTTTAAATTGGAAAACTCCACGTATTTGAGATTAAAGCTTAATTCTGATATTGAATACGGGTTAAGGGTCACGTAAGTTTAATATGATGAAAAAATCGATTTTTTTTTATTATTTTATCTTAACGTAAAACTTAACGAAAATTCTCTGAAAGTTTGATGTCCATCCGAGCTATATTTTGGAAGGGAGTGCGATTTCCTCACGTTGATCTGCCCCACCTGTGTAAATTATATTTTTCGTTTCGCGAAATTTCTGAAATAAAATTCAATTCAATTAGGCATAAGCAAAAAGAGGCTTTAGATATACCTGATGCAGAAGGATATGGGCCTGGTATCGATGATCTTTGTAAGTTCGAAAAAGTGGTTTTTTTCTTACTTCAAACTTTAAACATGTTTTTATCAAAACGGTATTTTTTCGAATTGGTAGACGTGATAACTCAAACATTAATGTACCGATCTTATCCAAATTTTGCACACTTTTTTTTAAATAGTGTTATATTGTACTTGATCGAAGGATTTTCTTTTCCGTTCATTGAAATTTATTTCACATGACATTATTTATTAGGTTTTTGTTTCAAAATATAAATTTTTAACATGCAACTTTTCTAACAATTCAGATTTTAATTTTTGTACAAGTTCTTCATTCAAGTACATGCTAAACTCTCACACTAACAGAAAAAATTTGATTTTCTTGTTTCAAATGACTCCAGCCTAAGTTATTATGTTTACCACATTGTTTGAAGGTTTTCGTAAAATAGCAGTGAGAGGGCGAATTATCAATATTTTTTATAAAATTTTTTTTATACATACTTAAAAACTTTATTTATTTAATATTCATGATTTATTTAATAGTGATAAAATATATTACTTTAATACATTATTTACTATTAATAAAATAGTTAAAAAAGTCCCTTTTTTTATTTTAGACTCACGTAACCCCTCAAGCAATCAAAAAACTTGAAACTGTATGACTGCTTTCTAAAAAAATTCATTGTTATTATAAGTTATAATGAGTTAATCTTATAAGCACTCGTTATTTCTCTCTTTCCCGAGTAACATGGCTTATTAATTTATACATTTATTTATATGTATTATGACGGTGCACGTCCGGTTTGCGCTACCGTCTCGATCGTGTGGCTGCCCGCGAGGGCAACACCTACCGGCCCGGGTAAGTCGAAAACGGGAACTCGGTCCGAAATGGGAAGGAACACGCGAGAAGAGAAAAGGACCAGTGGGAGAGCGCCTTTGAAAACGGCAACAGCGTGAAAGGAGTCCGGGAATACTAACACGAAAGTTGTGCAGCTACCCGAAAGTCGAGGATTAGCCATCCGCATTAAAGAGTACAGAGGAGCCAGGCGCAAATACGGACAAAGAAAACGAGTACGGAAGCGAGTGTGCCGATAACTTCTATTAAAGTTTTCCATTGTTGCCGTTCGGAGTGAGTGGAAATATCGCCATCGTAGGCGACCACGAGGTCTCGGAATCCCTCCGACAGAGTCGACAGGACGACGGAGAAAACTCTACTTCCAGCAGAGAAAAGCGGCAACCTGAGATACCAGAGGCGATACTGACCCCCCCCCCCCCCCCCCCCCTCATAGTGCGACTGTACACTCAAGGTAAACCGGCCAGTTTTGCGTCGGGATTTTTGTCAAACCTCCGCGCTTGATTGCTCTCCCCTCGTACCGGCGATTATGAGAAAATCGGTAGCGTGTATGCAAACGAATGTCGCGAAAGAAAGATTGTGAACGAACTAGTGATGCATGATATTATCGCGCGCGCCATACAAGCGTAAATGCGCGAACCAAACATATTATAAATTACTTGATGAATAAACTAGTCCGTGTATGATTTAAACGATAATTCATTCTTGTCATTAGTAGTAAGTTGGTTGACTGACTCTTGTCCCCTCCTGCTCTCCGGTTAGCAAAACGTGAATATTTCGATCTCGCCGCATGACTGCGCATCGCGCGAGACAAAGAAAATAAAACGGATTTACAGCCCGTTACAGTATAAATATTTCAATGTATTTGAATCATAGTCATCGCAGCAAGGTAAGTGCAAGAGAAAATGCTACTAAGCAAATGTACGAACGTGAAATTGGGTCGTGAGAGATCTGCGCGCGCGTGTATGCTTACGTGACAGCAGACGACAATTTTGAGAATGGTAGAGTTGCAGAGTGCGCAATAAAGCAAAGCAACTAAGCAGTGGATCTTCGTGGGAGACGCATCGAAGCAATTAGCCCTCTAACTGCTTTCTTTTCAAGTTTTGTTTCCCTACAATGAAAAGCCATTATAAGTCAAGAGGCATACCGCCGGCGATTGATTTATCGTTCTCTCATTGAGATTGTATCACCGTTACTATTGTAAGTACCGGCTCTTCAATAATATTTTTTGCTTGCTCTCCCTTTTGCACGAAAACTGTTTTCTGCGCTTGCTTAATCTGCGATCGATTATACTGATTTTTATTTATGTAAACGTTTTCTTAATTTCCTAATTATTCTCTTATTTAACGCCTGACACTGTACCCTTGCCTAATGCGTTCTCTGACGTTTGACATTCGTGTACACACTTAATAACTTTTTTAACTACGCCAGCATCTACTAACGGCGCTCTCCGCGGGCCAGTGTATACAAGGACATTTACGCACGGTTTGCTGGACAACCAGGTTGAGCTCTGCACTGCTCATAAGAAGCTCACCACGGGCAGCTAAACCATATACTCTTTTCTCTCAATTTCCCTCTTTATTTTCTACACGAGAAACGAAAATCCCGTTAGAAAGTCTATAGAAAGAAAGTTAAAACGTTAAACATCAAATATCTACAGCTTAGAAAAAAAGTTAACTAGTAAGAATGATCCTTTCATGTGGCATTATCGTTTTTTAAAAAAAAAAGATTTTTTCACGACTTAATTTAATCTTACACATAGCCAAAAACCATGTTTTTTCTATTTTTAGGTTAAGGTATTTCGGAAACTTGACTTATAGAGAAAAATCTGACCACGGATTTGAATTCAGTGCTTGAGGACGAAATTTCTCGTCTCTGGATTTAAAATTTGTTCGCCGGTGTTACCGGTATCGCAAATGGAAAACCTTTACTTTATAACGAATTTAATTCATTCGTTATGTCTCTCTCTTCCCACACATGCATGTACATAATTTATATACTTACACTATATTTGAATTATATTATTATATTGTACAGCGGCCTGCAGCAGCCGACAACGTCGAAGTGTAAGGTAAGAGAGAGAGCCCGGCATGTCTATTAACGAGCCTACAAGCAGGGAGAGTCGCGTCCGCGTGTATGCGTGTATGCGTGTGATCGCGCTGCCGAAAAGCGCGATGAAAGAGTGAGGACGCCTCCCGCGGTAATTGACTGGCGGACGTAACACGGGCGACACGTGCTTGACCGCGCGCTAAAGGATTTGCCTTTTCGCGGATTCGGACTTCCGACCCGGCATTGCCTTAGAGTATTCGCGAGTGCGTGCAGTGGTGCGACACCTTGACACGACAGTGTGTTCGTGCAAGGACGTAGTGCGAGGTAGCCCTCATTTCGTCACCACTGCAACCGGCGTCCGGGAACGCTGTTCAGCGAGCGAGCGTTTACTGCGCGGAGGGCCTGGCCATTGACGCCTCATTGTAAGTACCGACTCGATTAGCTCTCTCTCGCTTGCCTGCTCGCTTCTCTCTCTCTCTCTTTACCGATTTACTACTGTACGCTTTCTCCTAAATAATTTATATAAATTATCTTTATCCTTCGTATTCTCTGCGTTTCTTTGACTTTGCGCCCGACTCCCTTTCCCAATCCTTGGCGAATTCTCCGCGCTCGTCACTACTTTTCACGCTTTCCAGCCACCGCTACCTGCGACGCTCTACGCGGGCCACGAGGCTGCTTGATATTGCGGCTGGTTGAAAGGCTTGGTCACACATGCACCAGCGTACTAGCCTCGTGGCATTAGTAACTGATTAAGCCGAGCTGTCAATTAATCTATCCTCTCGATTATAACGACGAGTTAGCTAAAACACCGTTATAACTTATTACTTTAAATCATGTAGAAAAAAATAGTTAAACTTATTTCAGCGGCAAAGGCATCTTAGATTTAAACTAATCTCGGGATAATTTTAAATATCGTCTACGGTTAGCCTCGAGTCTTCGTGTTGCCATATCAACTTGCAAAATGTTTAAGCGTAGATTAGAAGTAAAATTAAGTGTTATAAATCATAAGCTTCATGCACATTTTGAAATAAGGACTGAAAATTTCTTGCATAAAAAAAAACCAATGATGAATATACTATTACAAAAAATTTTATTATTTGTAATAATGTGATTGACCTGGGTAAAAATGCTTTAGAATTGCGTAAATTGGACTTTGTATCCACGGAAATTGCTATTCAATTTATGAATAGAAATTTCAATGTATCTAAATTATGGTCTTTACTGAAAATTAATGAAATGTCACAATTTTTTATCAAAACCAACTTGAAATTAACAAATGTGTTAACAGGATTTATGCTTCACTCGAGTGCTTATTCTCATAATTGGTGTACTATAGTATATCCAAGTTAAAATGAGATACTGTAATTCCTACCGAATTCTTTCTGATTGTATTAGAAATTATGAATTATAGAAAGCAGCTGATAACAAAGTCAACGATGCTAAGTTACACAGGAACTGTATAAATAAATCAATTATTATTGATAACGCGAACGATGAGAAATATATAGTGTAACGGCGGAAAAGAGAAACTTAAGTAAAATTTTTTTATTGTATTTTGGTTATTCAATATTCCTTTTATTATTCGGCACCGTAAAATAGTTTTTATGTTACTTAAAACGGAAATGAAGCTCTTTAAGTCTAGAATATTAAAAATGTGCATAAATGCATTTTTCGGCATAAAATGCATTTTTTCAAAAAAGTCCATCTTCGAAAAAACCGTTTATCTCGAAAAGGCCATCTTTTTTTTTTTAATGATAAATTTTGTATTAATGGAAAGAAGAAAATAGTGAGAGATGGAAATTCACTTAATTTTAATTTATTTAGCAACGTTTCGTCAGCACATTTGCTGACCTCTTCAGGCTGATTTCTCTCGTAGTCAAATTATCATCTATTTTTCTCTCAAATTTTTTTTGTGGGTTCTCTTTACCAGGACCTTCAAGTCTATGTATCCGAAATTTGGTGTTTTTTCCCCAGATCGCTTAAAAAATTAAAATAAAACAAAATTCATTTTCGTGTCAAACGCAATAAATTATTCAGCAATTTATTTTAGCAACTGTGTAGGTGAAGAATATAAATGCAATAGCATGCATATCAAAGAAATCGTTCGTTTTTATTTATTCATGTATGTGCAAATAGACTAAATTTACATGATATATCAACAACTTACTTCACTTTGTTAGCTACAATTTTCACTTTTTTATCTTATTTCTTTTTTCTTTTTTCTTCTTGTCGGTTATTTTATTTTTTTCATTTTTTTTTCACTTGAATCTAAGGATAAGCAGCCGTTTGAGCTATAAAACATTCGCTCCCTCTTTCCGAGACAACAAATGTGACAACATGTGACAACACTGAATACCCACATATTTCTGGCAAATGTTTCTATGCTCTTGTTGACTACTACGAAATCCGCAAATTTCTGCAGTTTCCATTAAAATCAGCTTTATTGACGTCGTATATTTTGTTACATTTTCAACAAAACTGTTAGCACTTTGGATAACATCAAATTCGAAACTGCGCAAATTATGCATTGTTGCATAATGTTTTATTAAGTCACCTACTCCATCAATAGCACCCTTTCCATGACCTGTAGCTGAAAATATCCACTTTTTATTTATTTTCGAATGTAAAAATTCATTCAGCTGAAAACGGTTTTTAAATTGACTTGCAGCGTCATCGGATAATAAGATAATAGACTCAATCGAATTTTCGTACATTTCTTGTGTGTATCTGGTTATGTCTTTGAGAATTTTTCGTATTGCTAACAATGCATGAGAATAATCATGTTTTAAATCTTCGCTAATTACAGTATAACTCTTTGTAATGTCACCTACATAGCATACTGCAGTAAAAATTGAAATCTGTTTATTAACCCAATGATTTCCTTGAACTAGATTTTTTAATATAACAGACCAATTTTCAGCAAAGTCTATGTTTATCCGCAAATGATTATAATATAACTTCACTGTTTGTTTTTCAGCTTTGATTTCCATTCGCTGCACTTCCGTGATGCGTAAATGTGAACTTATTGTGATTGTATGATTGGCTAGCTCTTCTTTGAATGTAGAAATAGATACTGAGCGAGTTTCTAAATTTCCTTGATTCCAAATAGCGAAAGTTATATCTTTTTCAGTATCCAATTCACTGAGCCCCAGCAATTCAAAGGTAATACCCTTAGCACCAGGACACGAATCACATTCTTGAAAATAGCAAGACTCTGTGGGTGATGAGCACAATACAGAAGATAGAACTTTAGAGCGTACAGTTGAAATATCGATATTATTTTGACCGATGAAATTTTTTAAAGCAATTAAAAGTAATTCATAATTAGCACAATATGTACATAAGCACAAATCATTTAATGGATTGATCAAAACATACTTTGGACGCATGGAATAAAACTTAGATTTAATAATTTTTATTCCATGATTTTCTTTTTTCATCAAAACATAAACTTCTTTGAGTCAAGAACCGCTTTACTTTTTTTTACTTTTTTATCATTTTCTATTACTGTAATAACGTCTGATTTATTTGGACTTTGTGTAGAACAAATGAAATCATCGTTTAAAAAATATGTCATGACGATATCTCTCGTTCTTTCATCTATTGGATGCCCACTGTATTTATCTAGCTCGCAATACATTCCTAAAAATAATTATAAATTCCAGTTTTTACATGGATTTCGTGGACTAAATACGTATGTGTTATACTAATTTTTTAATTATTACCTCCGTTCGAAGCAACATTTCTTGCTCTATCTAACATATAGACAGTTACTTGCGGAAACATTGTTAAAATTTGAAACTTCGATAATACAGGTGCTACAATTGTCAGAAGTCTTATTTTTTCAGAGATCGTTGAACAGTTATTAAAAGCTTTGGAAAAGTTTTGTTGTAGTACAGTAGAAAAGTTATTTGTATCACTTGTTGTCTCTTCAATTTTCACATCGTATATTTTTTGTAATTTTTCGCTTGTTGCTTCAGAATAAGAAGAGATAAGTTGTCTCTTTTTTTTTTGAGAACATATCTTGCAACATTAGTATTTGACAAATCATGCGTTCTACGTAAGGGCGACACTGAATATTTTAACTGGCAGATGATTTCATTGTTAAATTCTTTAATACAGGCCGATGTATCTAATAGAAAATCACGATCAGTATCATCAACTTGCATTTCTTCGGGTTGATCTGCTTGTTGTTCATTGTAATCATCTAGCTCTGTTGAGTTGTGGTCATTCACAATACGTTTGTAGCAATTGTTACATACACTAACAGTCGCATCAATTTCAACATTCTGGAGCTTTATTTGCAAATAGTCAACATAATCACCAATTTTTTGAAATTTTTCACTTCTACACTGATACATGTTCTTTTTGTGAATATTGAAATAGTCTGGACACTTCAATCTCTTTGCAGAATAAAGACCTGCCATGTTGACAACAAGACAATCAATACACTAACGCTGAATTCTATAAAAGCGGTGAATATTTACATACGTCGGGGTCTCTATTCGGTTATGTATTCGGGCATCTGTGTTTATGAAGTACGTACATAAGTAAATAACATGACTGAATGAAAGAATGTCTTCTTGATTAAGCAGATACTTACATCGAAATAATTGTTTTCCAATTTACTTACATAGGTGCTAATATGAGTTGCTGAATGTATTTATCGCGTTTGACTCGAAAATGCAATTTTTTTTTATTTAAATTTTTTAAGCGATCTGGGAAAAAAACACCAAATTTCGGATACATAGATTTCAAGGTCCTGGTACAAAGAACCTAAAAAAGAAAATTTGAGAAAAAAAGGTAGCCTTTTTGAGTTAAACGATTTTTTTCGAAGATGGACTTTTTTGAAATAATGCATTTTCTGCCGAAAAATTTATGCACATTTTTAATAATGTAAACTTAAATAGCTTTATTTCTGCTACAAGTAACATAAAAACTATTTTACCGTGCCGAATAATAATAGATATATGGAATAACCAAAATACAATGAAAAACTTTTACTCAAGTTTCTCTTTTCAGCAATGCATTTTCCGATTGCATAATTGACGTAAATATGCATCTGAGAGAAAAATAAAAAAATAGGGGTATTCTTATTTTTGACCTAGAACAATAAAATAATACTTTGGAGTAGCTTCGTGATAGGTCTGCATGGAGCTCTGCATGATCTGAGATAGAATCGGCCATAGCCAAAATACTCTCGCTAGTATTTTGTGGCACATAAAAGGGAGGTGCACCTACCCTGCGGTGCAATTACGGTGATCAGCCGTAATTGTTGAAGCAAATTATAGGTGCTCCTCAGATCAGAATCAGCTGTGCTGCCTCGATCGCGAATCTGCTGTTTAATAGCTGTTGCTTTAGTTGTTGTTTCTGTGATGCTGCTGTTGTCGTTACTTCCTCGCTCACCCTTGCACACGTATCCAAAATCCAAGTAAACTTTTTATTGGCAAATCGGAGAAACAGTGTGCCAAACTATTTTGGCGGGACTACACAAGTAACAGCTGAGGCTTAACTGAAAACTTTAAACTCTCGCGCGCTCGCTATCTCTCTTAGTCGTTCGCTCTAGCGTCGTGAGTATTACCGAATCGCGAACGGATCTATTAATCGAATCGATTACCGTCGCAATAGAAATAATCAATATAATTCGACCTTCCGAACTATTAATGATCGGAGTTGTGAATCACTTGTATAAGCATATGCTGCAAAGATTCAAGAAAAATAGTTTGAACTGGGCAAATGAATGTAACGTTGAAAGAAAAATTAGTTACAGCGAACTATTTTTCGCCGAAAATGCTTGTAAAACGCTTTTAACAAAATCAATTATTTTAGGGGATCCATAAGTGAAATTCCAGATTGGTGATAATTTATCGATGCGGGAGCGATTGATATGATTTTATATATAAAATATTACGAGGAATTCAACGGTGTAGTCCAAAAAAATATAACGATTTTTTTCCATGTTTCTTATAAAAATTTTTTAGACTTTTTTCATTCTTTTTATTCTTTAAAATACATTCAAATTTATTGAAAACACCTAACACGGCGTCACCAACACCAACGCAGCGTCCGCATACAACAACGCGGCCAAGTGATAATTCAGGCAGCAATAAAAATAGAACTAGTCCTGCAGTTTTTAATATTTCGGACTGAAATTGTTTTTACAGATTCTTTGAATGATTCTGTACAACATTACGTATGGATTAAGCTGTAGCTGGTTTGAAAAATATGAAACTATAATTTTTAGACTTTTTTATACTTCACCATTGAATGACTCTTAAAATTTTACATACGAGGTGTGTTCAAAAAGTAAGGTGACTTTTCAAATTTCACGGGCAACGTACTTTCGATTATCGATTTTGTTATGTTGGTACACTCTTCCCGAACATCTGTACCAAGTTTCAAGTGTATAGCATTTTTTGTTTGTTTGTGAGAGGCGTAAAGGTTATAAGTGTTTCGCGTGCTCGGCGATTTCTTGCTATCGAAAAATATGGATCAAAGGATTTGCATCAAATTTCGTGTAAAAAATAAAATAAAGTCCTCCGAAACACTTGAAATGTTGACGGTGGCATACGGTGAAACTGTTCTGAGTAAAAAAAATGTTTACAAGTGGTACAAACTCTTCCAAAATGGCCGGGAAGATGCCAATGACGAGCCTCGCTCTGGACGACAAGCACGTCAACAACTGATGAAAACGTTCAAGCAGTGAAGAAAATTGTTCTGGAAAATCGTCGAATCACTATCAGAGAAGTTGCTGAGGATGTTGGTATATCGCTTGGCTCGTGCCATGAAATTTTTTCTAACGTTTTGGGCATGAGACGTGTCTTAGCGAAGTTTGTTCCGAAATTGCTAAATTTTGACCAGAAGAACCGTCGCATGAGCATCGCTCAAGAACTGTTGAATGACGTCAACGACGACCCAGATTTACTCAAAAGGGTCATAACTGGTGACGAATCATGGGTATATGGTTATAATATAGAAACCAAAGTCCAATCGTCCCAATGGAAGAGCCCAGATGAGCCAAGACCGAAAAAAGCACGCCAAGTTCGATCAAATGTCAAAGTTTTGCTCACTATTTTCTTCGATTACCATGGCGTGGTGCATCAGGAGTTCTTACCATATGGACATACGGTCAATAAACAGTATTATCTTGAAGTTATGCGCCGTTTGCGAGAAGCAATACGAAGAAAACGCCCAGAATTGTGGAAAAACAATTCATGGCTTTTGCATCACGATAATGCCCCTGCTCATTCATCTTTGCTTGTGAGAGATTTTTTGGCCAAAAACAACACCACAATCATGCCTCAGCCACCATATTCACCGGATTTGGCCCCATGTGACTTTTTCTTGTTCCCAAAACTAAAGAGACCTATGAAAGGACGGAGATTTGCAACGATTGAAGAGATAAGGACTGCATCGCTGGAAGAGCTTAAGGCTATACCAAAAAGTGCTTATGAGAAGTGCTTTGAGGATTGGAAAAACCGTTGGCATAAGTGTATTGTATCTGAGGAGGATTACTTTGAAGGGGACAACATAAATATTAATAAATAAATAAATATTTTTTCTTAAAAATACAAAGTCACCTTACTTTTTGAACACACCTCGTATAAAACCATATCAGTCACTCCCACATCGATAAATTATCACCAAGCTGGAATTTCACTGGGGCTCCCCGTAATAAAAACTTAACTTAAGATTTTTAGAAAAATGTTCCGGGACACTCGGATAACTCGCAAAGTACATTATTTTTTGAAAGGGTTAAGCTGCAACCTTTAGTCATTTTTAACAAGAAATTCGAGAGTGACTTTTATTTTCACCTTGGCAATGACCTTTATAGTGATTTTAAGGTAAACTTTTTTTATTTATTATGAGTGAAATGAATTGTTCAACTGTTCATATCTTGAACGTAATTATACGAGGTGTGATCAAAAAGTAAGGTGAATTTTGAAATTTAGCGGGCTACGTCCGTTCGATCTTCGACTTTTTTATTTGGTTATGTCGGTACACTCGTCTAGAACATACGTTCCAAATTTCAGCTTTGTAGTATGTTTGGTTTGTTTGTGAGAGGCATCAAGGTTAGAAGTGTTTTGCGTGCTCCACGATTTGCTGCTGTCTAAAAACATGGATCAAAGAGTTTGCATTAAATTTTGTGTGAAAAATGGAATCAAATGTTCCAAAATACTTGAAATGCTGAAAGTGGCATACGGTGAGTCTACTTTAAGCCAAAAAAATGTTTACAAGTGGTATAAACTCTTCCAAGAAGGCCGAGAAGACACCGACGACGAACCTCGTTCTGGACGCCCCAGCACATCAACAACTGATGAGAATGTTGAAGAAGTGAAGAAAATAGTGTTGGGAAATCGTCGAATTACCATTAGAGAAATTGCTGATGATATTGGCATCTCATTTGGTTCGTGCCAATCAATTTTGACGAGAGTTTTAGACATGAGACGTGTGTCAGCGAAGTTTGTTCCGAAATTGCTCAATTTCGACCAAAAGAAACGTCGCATGAGCATCGCCCAAGAGCTACTGAATGGCGTCAACGATGATCCAGATTTACTGAACAGGGTTATAACAGGTGACGAAACATGGGTATACGGTTATGACGTCGAGACTAAGACTCAATCGTCCCAGTGGAGGCATTCTGGATCACCAAGACCAAAAAAAGCACGCCAAGTTCGATCAAATGTAAAGGTTTTGCTTACAGTTTTCTTTGACTGCAGGGGCGTGGTGCATCATAAGTTCTTGCCACAGGGTAGAACAGTAAATAAGGAATATTACCTGCAAGTTATGCGCAATTTGCGCGAAGCAATCCGCCAGAAACGTCCGAATTTGTGGAAAAATAAAAATTGGCTTTTGCACCATGATAACGCCCCTGCTCACACATCGTTGCTTGTGCGCGAATTTTTGGTTAAAACCAACACAGTAACGATGCCACAGGCACCGTATTCCCCATATCTGGCCCCCTGTGACTTCTTCTTGTTCCCAAAACTGAAGAGGCCCATGAAAGGACGGCGTTTTGCCACGATTGAGGAGATAAAGACGGCATCGAAGGATGAACTAAACAAGATCACAAAAAATGATTTTTTGAAATGCTTTGAGGATTGGAAAAAGCGTTGGCACAAGTGCATTATATCCGAGGGGGATTACTTTGAAAGAGATAAAATAAAAATTGATGAATAAATAAATATTTTTTGAGAAAAATAAAAATTCACCTTACTTTTTGATCACACCTCGTAGATGCACATAATACGATAGATAGAAACATTATTTTATCATTTTATTAACGTCAAATTAACGTTTCAAAACAATTGACTAGTAAAATGCATTTTTTCTTGAAAAACGCTAAAAAACTATTGTTTAAACTGTTTTTTTTAGCAACAATCTGACTTTGGATTCGAAAACATCGGATCTGAATACATAAGAAATAGATTCTTTGCAATAATATTAGATTACATTTTCGATATCAAGTATTAGCGAAATAGCGATTAATTTTGGTTAAGTTGAACACAAAGTTGTAATAAAAATTTAATTTCACGGAAATAATTTTGAATGCTTATTTTAGACTGGTGTAAAAAGATAAAAACAAAAAATCTGTTTACTTTCAAAGTTGACTATCGTGTACTTATTTTATATTAAAATTATTATTCGTGAACTAATGTGAAAATGCAGACAAAGCATTTCGAAACCTGATATTTGATGGAGAATAAGATTAATAATCATCGATTCTGTAAACTTTCTAGGCAATATTTCCAGTGATTTTTTAGCACACCATGTCTCTGTACAATATTCTTATTGATTTTATCGCGGTCTTATTTTAATAACCTTCATTTGACCTGTAAAAATTACCTTGGCCTTAAACTTTAATACGTATTTAAACGTAAAATTTTCTCTTTCGATTACCGGTATTAAAAAGGCGTTTTTCCAGTGAAACAAAAGTTAACCTTGAAATAACCTTAAAAATGAGGTTCGATGAGGTTCAAGGGCAAAGGAAAAGCCATTATTGAATTCCTCGTCGAAAATCAGTAATAGACGAACCTTTAGAATTTGTTACACAAGTAATCTTACATGATTTTCAGGGAGTTACCAGGTTGTACATTTTTTATCTTAATTTGACCTGTAGAGTTTACCTTGAGCTTGAGCCTTTTAATAAATATTTGAACGTAAAACTTTCGGTTTTTTTTTTTTTTTTTTTTATTGCTGGAGTTAAAAAGGGGGTTTTCATTGGAAAAAAACGTTGATTTGAAATCACCTTGAAGGTCATTGCCGATAGTGATACTTGCTGGTGCAACATAAGTTGGGATGCTTTGAGCGCCATCTCTTGTATTTTTTAAGTACTTATTGATCCACCCTCGTACAAGATTTTTGATCAAGGACCTATCAGTCACTTATTTTAGTTATTTAGATGTAAAAATCAAAATAAAATGTAGTATAGAATACAGTGTAGAGATTTTTTTCAGTCAGTGATAAATATTATAAGATAAACATTTATACAGAAGTGTAGACTAAACTTTACATTTCAATTCAGTAATGCAGTCAGATTAATCAACATTAACTGTGACTAATGAATGCCAATTGAGTCAGAGAGAGATTAAGAGGAAGAAAAAGATGGAGAACGAAAGAGAGAGAGAGAGAGAGAGAGAGGGAGAGAGAGAGAGAGAGAGAGAGAGAGAGAGAGAGAGAGAGAGAGAGAGAGAGAATATGTAATGAGACTTTAATAGTTTGTCATGAGTTATGTAATAAAATTTTTCTCTCTTGCATTAAATCCTTTAGAATGGTTATTTTATTTGAAACTTTAATAACAACGTTTAGTAAATGATCGTCCTTATTATGGCTGTAATATTGAACATAGAAATTTTCTTAAAGTTTACAGAGTTTCTCAAAGTTTACAATATGTCATATGTACTACTTTTAAAAATAAAACGAGCAAAAATATATCGAAATTTTTTGGTAATTTCTGGCAGGCTATATTTGACATATTCTAGGTTATAATGATCAGCTTTTCAGAGGTAGATTTCGAATTTTCTTGAAACTTAGTCTAAATAATGTCTATATGGTAGTTTACTGTAACGGTCGAGTCTGATTTGTCCCTTTTTTCCCCTCTGCAAAATAGCAACCCGTCGTGCACGTGACAATCAAAGAAAAGCAGTAATTGAGCGAAGGCGCTTTTCTCACACATATGCAAATGTGTTAGGGCAAGTCTGCGAAAACATTACCATATAAGGAGCGTGACGTCACGACCGTGGGAAATATATTGTTTACAATGCAAAATAAATAATTATAAAGTTTTTCGAATTAACAAAAGCAATTTTTTAGTCAATTTTGATGCGCTGATCCTGAATTTCATATCGTTATAAGTCTTAAGTCGGTATTTATTAGTTTAATTTAATCTACAAGTTAATATTGTTAGTTATTCTGCAATAAATAATCATATTGTTAATTCGACTATGCGATCACGTCCGCGACATATTGAAACAGAGAAGCAAGAATTTGACACTTTGGTAACTAATTATTCACTAAGTTATTAATAAATAAAAAATTTATAATTTTTTTAAACAATTAAAATTGCATTATTAGATAGCGAGTCAATCGTACATATCTGTAAAATTAATGATTATGAATGTCACTAATTTGCTGATTTTTAAATGGCTAAAAAAGAAATTTGCAAATTCGTTTTTTAATTATTATTCGAAATTAGATTGCTATATTAATCGTTTTTAATTTGAATAACGTTCTGCTAATTACAAGCGATTTTTTTATGTAAAAATTTTCCGTAAATTTATTGTAAAATTGGCGTAATTTGATTATTGAATTGTATTACTTATAACTCTAAAAGGCGATTTTTCCTCGAGAAGCGATTTATGTTAAAAAATTCGTTATTTCATATTTAATTTTTTAAATCATAAAATTGCAATTTCGATCGAGCCATTTTGCAACAAAATATACGCAAAGTTTGTATCAATTTCAAAAATATCGTTGTAGGGGCTACCAAGCGTAGAAAGGAGCCCATTTCGCAAGTATAAATTCGCTCATCTCTGCGGCAAGAGGATTCACTATCCTACCTTGCTTAGCAGCTCGAGCACTGTTAGAGAAATAAAGCCTCAACAATTTCCTGAGATAAATTTCTTATTCAGTGGTTAGCCTGCTAAACTCCTATCCTACAGATATCTAAGTGCTCAACTCATGAGACTATCTCTCTCATGAGAAAAAAGCAGCCTTAGATATCTTCCTACCTAAAATACATTTGCTGTTGAGAAATTAAGTTGAGTAGTGGTTGCGGCGCTGTCGGGCCTCTCCCCGATAGATGCGATCACTCTCAATTGCATTTCAAGATAATT
The DNA here is from genome assembly GCF_024137745.1 of Phymastichus coffea. Lineage (NCBI taxonomy): Eukaryota > Metazoa > Arthropoda > Insecta > Hymenoptera > Eulophidae > Phymastichus > Phymastichus coffea. Next base: position 388,888 of record NW_026706814.1, read on the forward strand.
CATCGAGTTAGAAAGCCTTGTGGTTTGCTACTCGAAAGATTTTAATATATTATTTAGGTTACACGCGTGTCAACTTCTTGCTTTTCTCCGAGACGCGATTGCGAATTCAATACAAAGAGTCCGAACTATTGTTTTGATAACGCGAGATAGACTCAAATGTTACAGTACACTCGTCGCATTGTTTTCAACCGTTATTTTGTCTCATCGAATCGGTGTCTTTGAGTGGTTTTTTTAGTTTTGGAAACAGCCAAAAGTCACAAAAGGCTATGTCAGGACTGTATGGAGGTTATCGAAGCCATGCGATATTGTGTTTGCTCAAAAACTGCTGCACAACATTGGATGAATGCGCTGGCGCATTATCGTGATGGAGAAGCCAGTCACCACTTTTCCAAAAGTGCGGCCGTTTTCTTCTTACTGCATCACGCAAACGTTTCACAATTTGAACGTAGTATTCTTTATTGATTGTCTGACCTGTTGGTGCATATTGGTGATGTACAACACCTTCACAATCGAAAAAAACAATCAACATTGACTTAACATTGCTCCGACTTTGACGTTCTTTTTTTGGTCTTGGCAATTCAGAATGCTTCCACTGTGAAGATTGTTGTTTTATTTCAGGATCATAACCATAAACCCATGATTCATCACCTGTAATAACTTTTCGAAGCACATTATCATCATTAATGACCATTTCCAGATTCTCTAGAGCGATTTCTAAGCGAATGTTCTTCTGCTCTGCTGTGAGCAATTTTGGGATGAATTTCACACACGCGTTTCATTCCTAAATTTTCGGTTAAAATTTCTGAAATGATAGTTTTTGGTATCCCAAGGTCTTTTTCTAGTTCTCGCACAGTCATACCACGATCTTGTTCGATTGCAAGTCGCATCCGCTCAATATTATCTGCGGTTTTTGTCGTCGAAGGTCGGCCGGAACGAGAATCACTATCGACAGAAGTGCGACCATCCTTGGACCATTTATACCATTCTTTTATTCATGTTTTGCTCATACACTCGCTTCCGAAAGCCTTTTGCATCATTTGAATAGTTTCCGAACTCGTTTTTCCGAGTTGAAAGCAAAATTTGATGCAAATTCGTTGATCTTGTTTTTCAGTAATTTTTGATAATATCAAAATCCGACGAACGCGAAAACGGCACTGTAAACAAAGACACGCTGCATTTGAACTATACGTCCGGCAGGGATCAGTAAGTAACCAATATATTCGTGAGGCTTTACTGTTGATGTTTCTGTCCGGTAGAGGTCGCTCGAACACTATGGCGCGAAGATATAAACATAGGCCCGATACTTTCCGGACAAACCTCGTATATACCATGCGGCTTGTTTGCGTTACTTATTGTCATTATGGTCTAAACATAAGCACTTGGAATATGAACTCGTGTTGATATAGTCATGTAATCTACAATTCTGGTAACCAATAACTAATCTATTTTAATGTTTTTTTATATGTTTATTTTTAATAGTGTTACTTTCATTATTGTATTAATTGTTTTTTCTCTGACCTTTGAAGAAATATTAATTATTTTGCATTTATCATTAATATTGTATAACGAGCGGCCAGACCCTCGTTATGTCTCTCTCTCCCCGTACATAATTATAATTATTCCTATATATATAATTATCTTATAATTATCTCACTTGTATGGCAGCTAAAGGTAAGTCAGAGAGAGCGCTAATAGAGGGCGATCTAGGGAGAGAGAATTCGGGAGGCCGGCGCGACGCGCGCGAGTAAGAGAGTGGGGCAGGACAAAGCCCCACGATAAGGACTCTCTCTTGTACCGGCGACTTCGAAGCACGTGGACGTGTGACGAGCGGCTATACACGTGCTTTTGATCTTTTGCTGTCCGACTTTTCGCGACCAACTTTTGTGACTGACATTTCGGTTGCCTGCGAATACGCGAGTGTCCACTCGATGTAAGGTTTCGGTGCCGAGATTGCCCCTAGTGCCTTTGGTGGGCTAGTTCCTGCGACCACGCGTGCGAGCCTTTAAGGCCGCCCGCCTCTTGACTGCACCCGAGCTGCACACTGCGCGTCATCGCGAGCCACGTGCGAGGCTGAGGATATCTCCTGCAGGGCTAACGCCGAGACATTATTGTAAGTACCATCTCGAATACGTGCCTCTCTCGCTAGCTTTTCACCGCTCTCTCTCCCGCTTACGCTGCGTATTAATTTTGTATTATTCTCCGTAGTAAACTCGATGTTATTCGTATATCTGTTTTCTTCTTTTGCGCTTCCTTTTTATCTATCGTAAGCAATCCCGTTCCATCCGGCTTTCGCGCCTGAATTTCGTGATCGCTCCAAAGTGCCCATAGCACTACACGACGCTCTCCGCGGGCCAAGGTAACAGACGCTGCACCACGACGTCCCTGTTGCTGCTGGGTTAGGCTTTGCGCAGCCTATTACGAGGCCTACACCGAGCTGTTTTAATCCCCTCGTAATTTATATAACGAGTGACCCGTGCTGGGTCAAAACCCCGTTATAATTGTTACAATTTTTCTGATTTATATCTAAGTTAATATCTTTACATTCGTTAGGATAGATTTATCTATTTCTGTTATTTTTACATATGAATTTTTTCTTGGTAATTTTTATATTTTGTAATTAGTTGTTAATTTTTTGCTCAATGTTTTTTCTATTGACTTTACACTCTATTCATTCATATAATTTATTATTATAGTATTTTTATTTGTGCTCTTAATTTTTTTGCTTCTATGATTTTATCTTTAATTAAGTAATGAGTTATGATATTTACTAAGTTTATTGTTGTTTTGCTTTAATATTTGTTTATTACAATAAGTTTAGTTATTTTCTTTTTATTACCTTAATCTTTGTAGTTATTTCAGTATAAGTACGAGTTTGTTTGTTTGTACTTCTATTTTGTCTTTCTACTGTTAATAAATTCATTCAAAATTTTGTTTTTTTCTTGTTTTTTTTATATTTCTCATTTATAGATTATTCTATTGCGCAATAAACTTTTGAGCTTTTTCATTAAGTGTAACTGAATGCATTATATAGTAGCTTTAAAATTAGTGCAATACTTGTATAATCTTGGTAAATTACAAATGTATTATTGAGAAACGAAGTAAGAATCCCAGTATTGCACTTCTCTATAAATTCATTTGCATGATAAAAATTTGTAAACATTACGCAGACCACAGCATCAACTTTTGTATGACACTTGTAATATTTTGTCAGGGAAATCCTGGGCGGCTCTTTACTTGCTGACGCCATGATGACGACTTATGAGTATATTCTTAATTTGAATTTCAGTGCAGCTCTTTAAAAGATGAATTAATAATTAATCTGAATATGTTTTAATTCAGTCTGAGTAATAAGAGAGTTATTTAAAATATTATATGTTAAATTTTTCATTAACCTGTATTTTTAAATAAAAATAAGACATTAGCCATTAAATTCTTTTTTTTACAAAAATATAGCTTGATAATGGGATAGTTAAATCGCATAAGAATATTAATGTATCATTTCTCGACATTTTTTCATCTACAGTATTAATGAAACAATTAATAACCTAAGAAACATTCTTTTGTAACTGTGATTATTTCATTGATTGAATTTTCTATATAATTTCTTTATCATGAAGTAAATAATGATTAGAATAAATTATGTTTTTGTGGTTTTATAAACTGCAAATAATTGATACAGATATTTAGTGCTTACACTAAATATTTTCTACATAATTTAGATGGTTAATATACTAAGCAAATATTGAAGAACATTGAACATAATTAGTTGAATTAAAACTGTAATTAAGTAAAAGCTATCAATAAAATGCACCTTATCAAATAATGCATCGAAAGTTATGTAGGATTAAGTCATATTTTTTATTGCATTTCGTTTGCAATCAAATTACCGTAATTAAATTTTCTTAAAGTTTTAATATATCTTTTAAGTTTTTTAGTACCATAATATCAAAGTAACAATGTTATATTCATTTATTGATCATGTGATCATGAACTATTACTAAATCAATGTATTTTTATGTTTTAGATAAAAATGAACTGGAAGCTGCTCAAAATTTTTTAGAACAAGCAGCTCAAACCAATTTAGTAAGTATGATTCTAATTCACATTAATGTGATAGGAAAAAATTCCTTCATTTGCTAATTATACAATCGATAAAAATAAATATATTTAACCTTGTAACGAATGACTGTTAATTAACTTAAACGCGTTTTCACTAAAACCGTGAGAGGAATTAGCGAACAAAAAAAAGATAGACGTTAACCGTGAGGTAATCAGAAAAAGGGGGTCACGCGGCATAGAAAGTTACTGGATAATTCTTTGCTATTTCGATCATTTGAGATCAAAGTGACTAATTTCTTTCAAACTTGTTACACTTATTACCTATATAAAGATCAATATGTGTGAACAGTTTTAGATCAAAATGTTCATTACGGCCCGAATTATCAAAAGCTGAAAAAAAAATCAGAAATTTTTTATTTGAACTTCAATACCTTGGAAATCATTAAAGTTATCACGATATACGAGGGTGGCCCGATAAGTACTTAGCCTACAAAAGAATAACGAAAATTTTGGAAAAGTAGCGTTTTATTTTTCAACATAGTCAACTTTTAGTTCGATACATTTGGCCCAACGATGCTCCAACTTCTTTAACCCGTCTGAAAAATATGTTTCCTCGAGGTCTGAAAAGTAGGCTTCCGTGGCAGCAATTACCACCTCATTCGACTCAAATTTCTACCCGGCGAGTGACTTTTTTAGGTTTGGAAACAAAAAGAAGTCGCACGGTGCTAAATCTGGAGAATACGGTGGATGGGGCAGCAGTTCGTAGTCTAATTCGACCAATTTGGCCATGGCGATAGGTGTGAGCCGGTGCGTTGTCATGGTTTAAGAGCACTTTTTCTTCGCCAAATGGGGCCGTTTTTTCTGCAATTCGATGTCGAATCGGCCCAATAATTTGGCATAGTACAGCCCTGTGACCGTTTTGCCCCTCTCCAGATAGTCGATGTAGATCACACCTTATGAATCCCAGAAAACGGTGGCCATCACCTTTCCGGCCGATGGGGCAGTCTTCGCCTTCTTCGGAGCACTTTCACCGGGTAAAGTCCACTGTTCCTTGGTCTCTGGTGTATACCAGTGGATCCATGTTTCGTCGACTGTCACGAAACGACGCAGAAACTCCTTCGGATTGCGCTTAAACAGCGTCAGACATTGCTCTGAAGTTGTCTCACGGTTGCGCTTGTTGTCCGGAGTGAGCAAACGTGGCACCCATCGCGCCGACAGCCTTCTCATGCCCAAAATTTCATGCAGAACATGACCCACGCGGTCATTTGAGATGCCTACGATCTTAGCTATCTCGCGCACCTTCAATCGTCGATCTGCCAATACGAGATCGTGAATTTTTGTCACGTTATCCTCCGTGGTAGCCATTTTCGGAACACCTGGACGTGGTTCTTCAAAAATCGTCGTGCGACCGCGTTGAAACTCGTTAAACCAATTTTTGACGGTCGCCATCGAAGGAGAAGAGTCACCGTACACAGCATCCAAGCGCTTTTTGATTTCGCTGCGCCATTTCTCTTCCAAAAACAAGAATCGAATCACCGACCGATACTGCTTTTCTTCCATTATTTAAAAATCAACGGTCACACTTGCTTTCACACGCTCTCAAAAATAAACTACAACTCCGATCCAGCTGAAATCTTCGACAGTAACAATCGACAAGGTTGTACTACGTGATAGAATATTTCTTTTGCGAGAGTGGCGCCATCGGGTGGTGAGGCTAAGTACTTATCGGACCACCCTCTTATTAAAGTAAAATTACCATAAGACTTGTACGTTAATAATATAACTAGTAAAAGATCCAGTTATTTATTTATCACAAAATTATTGATAATTTTTTGAAAAAATTTGCTTTAACTAAATAAGTCCGAAGTTTTTTTAAAAACCCTAGCACCTTTGGTTTCTTTGTCCTTTTTTACATAAAAATCCGTTACATACAAATATCTATAGTTCAAGTTATCGCAATGAGCATTGAAAAAAAGTGCGATGGAATGCAATGTTGGTGCACTGAACTACACTAACCTTTTTCGTCAGCGTAGGTATTATTTTTATCATGTAAATACAATGCATGGGTTATGAGCTGATAAATTTTATTTGTAGTCTACATATAAAAATTAGTTGATTTTCTAAAGAAACAAATGAATATATTTTACAATTTACCTTCAACAACGCACTTACTCTTCTCGTTTAGTTAGGGTTGAGACCGATGCATATTTACATAATGGCCACAATAAAAGTATTTTTAATTTATAAAATTTTACGAAATTTGATAAATTTTATGGAATAATAGGAATTTGATAGTATGAAATAGTATAGTATTCAATAGCGTGGAAGCAATAAAGTTAGCAAACATGCTGTAAATCAAATAAATTAATAACAAAAATATAACCTCAGATAATGAGAAAAGTCGACTCTTATTACTTATACTTATTGATGTGTTGGATAAAGTCCATCAGTTGAATTTATTATTTTTCATTTTTTTTTTGTTCAGCTGGCTCTAAAACTCCCTTTATTAGTAATTGCGCCTTAGCTTACTTATTTTTAATGTTGTGGATTTTTCTTCGAGGGATTGGCGGAATATACTATTTAGTATAAAATACTATAAACGGTAATTATAAAATGAGAATACGTGGAACTGCCGGTTGCACTTATGTGGTTAGATATTTATTTTTGAAAAAACAAAATGACAGAAAGTATTTCAGATAATGATCATTGGATTTTTTAACGACAATGGGTCGAAGAATAACAAAACAATATAAAGCTTTACAAAATCTTTGAGATCACTCGAACTCCGAAAAAAGAATTTTTCGCTCTTTTCGAATACCGCACAACTGTGTATCCTTTCCGTCTTGACCACGAGAACTACAATTGCACAACCGTGGCAATAATGCATATGATTAACACATGAAAACTCAGGTTGACGGTATCCGCAGAACATGCACTCGCTGCGAATTTAAGGGTAATGAAAGAGAAAGAAAAACCAAGCTCACAATGCCGTTATTGCCGTGGTCGCTCCTTATGCTGTTGTCGATGCTGATATTGTTATTGATGTTTAAAAATAAGAATTCTTATTTGGAAAAAAAGTTGAACTTGAAATACCTTGACTATAATCTCTAACAAGGAAGGTACACCAAGTGTAAATAACCAATTTCGATGAAACTTTTATATGTGATTGAGGACTGAAAAATAGTCGACACGTATGTTTTTATGTGCTAATACGTGGTATAAAGGGGTGAAAACTACCCCTAAGGTTCACCCCCGAAAACCGTTTTTTGATATATCTCTTCTTCTGAATGAGATATTCTCTTGGAATCAATTGTATATTCATTGTTACTCAATAACAGTGTCATGTAGCGTACCAAAGCTCCAGAGGGTTGCAATCCTTACTTTTTATAAGGATGAAAGTGATTTTTTTACCTAAAGTTTTGTCTGCCAATATTGTGAATTTAATTTAATCCTCTTCTAACTTTTTTTATTTAGAAGGGCATTAATAATGAAGGTTGACGTGTTTTTTATTTTTTTCTAATTTTAGGTTAAACTACCCTTAAATTAATTTTTTTATTTTCATTGAAACTAAGCGCTTTGAGTTAACTGTATAAATGAAATTGATGTAACTAACATTGAATCTGTTCAATATACTCTGCACGACTAACAAAAAGCCAGAAGTATTTATTCGTGTGGCGAAGAAACCATTTAAGGGGTGGAAGCTACTCATCACCCCCAAGAACCGTTCTTTCAGTATATATCTCCTTTTCTATAAGACATTTTTTCTTTGAACAAACTGAGAATTATTTGTTATCATGTCACAATGTTATAAGTTATACCACGGATCCAGGGGGTTGCACCTCTAATTTTTCACAAGGATGAAAGTATTTTTTTTAATTTTATTCTTGCAATCAAAATGAAACTTCTTTTATTCGGAAGGACATTGAAAACTACAGGTAATGTATTTCGAATTTTCTTTTTAAATTATATATAAGAGGATAAGCCCTTCTTCAGTTAAATATATAGTTTCCTTTTAACAAATAGCTATGATAACTGCTTTAAATGAAATTTCATTCTAAAGAAGGTCTAAAATAATGAGAAATGTGTAACGGAGAATTAGCGACCGTTCCCGTCTGGGTTGCTTGCGGCCGTCCGCACAAATTATTTATTCCGGGATTCGGGCAGCAAAAGACGTTCTGACGACTGAATAACGCGTCGAGCATAAACACGTTAAGCGCACAGATTCGAAATCGGGGTGAGGAGTGATACAGCGGCGAATAAACACAACAGCGGATTAACACACAAATCCTTTAATCGTCAACAATAGGTTACAATACGGCTATCTCGCGCTTATATCCTACGAGCGACACAATAACAAACGCGAACGCGAAGGTGAATCGGTGGCTGGTCAGCCTGCCGATTCCCTTATTAGAACTAAATGTTACAATAAATGCCCGAAAAACACTTTTCGCCATTAACCCTTTGCGGCACAGTGGGAACACGTATTCCCACCTTTTTTCATAGCATTTTTTGCAAATTTAGAATAGTTTTTGATGAATTTACCCTGAGTTTTTTGTTGTTTTACGATTATAGGATGATATACAATTGAAATTTACGTCAATTCGTGCCACAACTTTTATTAATTTGTTAATATTGTTCAACAAAGACGAAAAAACAGCCCTATTTATAAACAAAATTCATTATTTAAGAAACTTTCAGTTATAATTTTACAAAAATTTATACAAAGGAGTTTTTGGGATCGCTAATATCGATTCTGAATCCAGAATTTCGAAATTCAAAATGGTTAATCCAAGATCAGATTGATTTTTTTTTTGTATTTTTGTTTTTTTTCACTTTTATATTTTTATCTTTTCACCTTCAATTGTCGCTTTCTTCCTTTTTTAGTTGGAATTTTGTGAGAAACCAATCGATCCACTAAAAGTAGTCTGAACTTCTTCAATGTTATATGATTATCAGCGTTTATTTTTGAAAATATGATGAATGAATTTGTAATAGTTAGATCAATGAAATGCCAGAATAATCTCTGCCACCACTTTTTGGACTTTTGATCTATTTTATATGTAGATAACAAATGATCAGCGTTATCAACAAATCCCATGTATTTGTTGTAATCAGAGCACATGACTGGACAATCTACCTGCACTCGTGTGCCATCTTTCTGTGTTCGATTTACTGTTGTCACTTCGGATGGATCATGGTAATTTGACAGGAAACAAACACCTTTCTTATCTATCCATTTTATCCAAGTAATACCAGTATCAGACGTTCGAAAATCGTATTGTCCATGTTTCATTTGTTTGTCAAGCATTACAGATTTAGGTAACCCAGTACGATTGGAACGTACAGTTCCGCAAGCAAATATTTTGTCTTCTTTCAGCGAAATTCATAGATCGACACCAGTGAAGAAATTGTCAAAGTACACATGGTGATCTTTACCAACAAGTTCACGCGTCAAATCTTTGACAACTCGTGCTCCTAACTGTTTCTCAGAACTTTCGGTTTTGCCAGTATAAACTTGAAATTCACATACGTAACTGGACTCATCCGCACGAACCCAACATTTATATCCTCGTTTTATTGGTTTTCCTGGCAAGTATTGCTTCAGGATACTTCGACCTTTGAATTTTATTATGGATTCATCGATAGATTGATATTTGCTTGGTTTCCAGCAAGTTTTGAATGTTTCTTGGAGTCTATCCAGCAATGGTCTCAATTTATACAATTTATCATAATTAGGCTCACCTTTTTTAGGTTCTGTGCTGTTGTCGGATATATGCAAATTACTTAATATGAATCCGAAACGAACAACCGGCATTAGCGAGCTTATATATGAATCCTTCAACTTTGGGTCACTCGACCAATAGTCGCGATAAGAAGGCAGTTTTCTTATTCCCATCCGAATATTAATTCCTAGAAAAATCAGTAACTCTTCTTTTTTAATCAATTGTTTTTCCTAAGTTTTCTCCTGTGTATATTTATTTGTTTGCTGAACTAGTAAATCCAGCATGTCGTCAGGAAAAAGACACAAAAAAATATCTAGTGGAGATTTTACGTTTTCGGGGATATTTGGTCCGAAATCAGCAGTGAATTGATCATCACCTCTATTTTTTCCTTTTTTCTTCCATACTTCATTGCCAGAGCGTTCTCCTTGATCTTCATCTGAATCGCTGTCACCTTCATTCTCTTCAAGCTGATTTTCGGTTTCTACATTTATATCATCCTCCTCATGGTCTGAATCAACAAGTCCATCTACTGACTCCGTGTCGCTAGGAATATCAGCGATTTCCATTTTGTATGAGATACGTTAATATTTGTAATTATAAAAAGACTCGACTACTTGATAAAAAAAATTTTTAATGCTACAGGATCGGTACAAGCTCTTACGAAAATTGCAACTCACAACAGATTTTAGTGTATTATACTACAATGATCCGTACGAATCTATTTTATCGCTCTAAAATTGTTTTTCCATCGGTCTCCAATAGATGACTTGAAATGTTCGATGTGCTATATAACTGAAAGAATTTTTAACACTCGCTATATTTTTACTCTTATGTATACGTATATAATTTCACGATTATTGAAGTCAAGTAAGTTTGGTAATGATTTATCCTCTGATTTACTGAATTGGCATTGGATCTAATGGAGTACCAGCATACAGAAATTACAACATTTGAACAGATGACGGTTTGTTACAGCCTCTATTGATGGAAGGAGTTGACTTTTAAAAATATGAAATTTCAGAACTTTCCGCAGAAAGAAAGGAAATTTTCGAAGAAATATGATAACCCATCCCGAAAACCTCTACATGCACATTTTCAGAAGAAATTCTGAAATATCAATATTTGCTGTCGTCTTGGATTCGTTATTACGAATTTCGGAAATTTGAGTTTAGATTCATAATTAGCGACCGCAAAAACCCTTGTATACCAACTTTCAATAAAATAAAAAATATACACCAAATTTTTGCCGCCATCTTGGATCCGCCATTTTAAAATTTCAAAATTCTGAGTTCAGAACCGTGATCAGCGATTCCAAAAACCCTTGTATACAAATTTTCAATGAACTAAAAAATATACATTGAATTTACGCCGCCATCTTGGATCCGTCATTTTGACCGCTATTTTGAATTTCGGAATTCTGAGTTCAGAATCGTGATCAGCGATCCCAAAAACCCTTTTATACCAACTTTCAATAAAATAAAATATATACACCAAATTCAAATGTAACATATAAGTTGTAAATAAATAAACTAACTAACTAACTATATACACCAAATTTTTGCCGCCATTTTGGATCCGCTATTTTGAATTTCGAAAATCTGAGTTCAGAATCGTGATCAGCGATTCCAAAAACCATTGTATACCAATTTATACGAAAACTGGTTTCTCTGAAAAATGTATGCCGCAAAGGGTTAAACTATCAACGGGTAGCCAGCAGGTCTGCCGTGCTATCACCCATAAGCTGGCGCCCAAACATGCAAGAGAGAGAGAGAGAAATAAGAGAAAAACACGGCACCGACCTTCACCTTCAGCCTCTCTGACGGCTAGAGCACTCCGCACTGTGACGTCACTGGTGTGCTCCCCGCTGACCGTCTCACTGGTGTTTGTTGTCGTAGCTGTTTGTCTTCTTGCTCGTCCTCTCGCTCGCTCCACAATACTGCTGCCTCAATCCGTTGTTTCGCTCGATGATTGCTGTTGTCTTTGCCTTCATCGCCTCTCCGTTGCTCGGTACTGCAGCACGTCAAAACTGTTCGCGCGTGCACCCGCACACCTCGCCGGTTACCCACACGTACCGGTGCCGAGTATCCTTCGGGACACGGCTGGGCGCGACCCAGCCTCACACTTAAATACTCGTCCGCGTACCGGGCGTGTCTTCGAAAACGAACATGCGTCGACGAGGTCGCGGGGCTAACTTCGGAAAACCCTTGCCTAACAGAGACTTTCCCGAATTTTCCGCGGCGATCCGCGATTCAGGCGCTCTCTCCCTCTCTCTCTCTCTTTCTCTTCTTTCTGCGCCATCTCCATCGCTCCAGTCGTCAGCTCAGCCCGTGTTCAGCACCTCGTAAACAAAAACCAAACATGAGTGTGTGTACCAGTCGCACACACTCTCAGCTTGGCGCGGCGCACGGACATTTGCGATAGCCAAACTGACGAAATCAGCCAAGCCGAGATTCTCCGTTACAAATGTATATCGTTATATGTCAATAGCACATTCAAAGCGCTAAAAACTACCATCAAATTCCACTTCTAAAATCAGATTTTGATAAGATTACTCCATTTCTATAGAATATTTTATAAACCTTTAGATACACAATACTTATACGATGATGCTTTTCTAAAAAATTTCTTCCATCAAAACAAAGCTTTATCGAATTGAAACAAGCCATAAAAATTAGTTATTCGTATCATTAAATATATTTAAAGATAGTAAAAATATGTTTTTGACCACTTAAATAGTTATTAATTTCTTTAAATTAAATATTAAAAAAGAAAGGTCTCATATAGTAGCCAACAATATTCTACATTCTTTAAATATTGTAATTGTAAAAAGCAGTAAAGTTAATAATAATTACGTTTACAATTATTTACGCGAATAATTAATTACTCCAACATTATTATGACCATAAGTTGCATTACATTAATATTATTATTAACATAAGTTTCATATTTGGAAGAAACGAGTTTTCTGGCATGAGTCACTGGAATGTTTTCAACTTGTTTAACTGCTAAAAATGAACAGGTTTCATCATCATGTGCTTACCACGTATATTTTTATTCAGTGCCAGTCAATCGAATGTTTTGTTGTGAGTCGATGCTATTCTGCGAAAGAAATTCTTGCGAAACGTTCAAAAAAAATATATACATATTTGTATTATTTCAAGTCTCAAAAATATTTCATTTTATCTCTAAATCGCACGTCCTCGTTCCCAATCAATTTTTGTGCTTGTAAAGCCCACCTTCTCAAGTCATATCATGAATTATAAATCCAGATTGAAGAGCCGTGTTAAAGTTTTCCAAGGTATCACCGCAAATCCTTTCAATTTATTCCCGGTACGTACCACCTTCGTTAATTTGTTGCGACCAGCGATGTAACACAGTTTCACAGTGATGTAACATCGGTTTCGTAAAACATACGAAGCCGATTTTGTACTGTTTTAAGAGACGAATTTCGCTTTCCTTTTCCGCTCCTCCAAAACTCCACAGCTTTTTTTTTGTATTCGAAACTCAATGGCTCACTTTGGCTCTTGCAATCGTCTGTCGGAAATTCAGGATCAACACGAAAAGTATGTAGATCAATATCCAAGACAATAATAACTAATTCCTTAAATTCTTCTTGGAAACCTAAAGGAGTTTCTACAATCGAATTGACGTTATTAATTGAGTCCATAAAATCTAATAATATTGACTGAAAAAGATCTTTAATTTCCACTTCCTTAACCCATTACGGCCTAGCAGGACGTTTTTCGGTTGCACTTTTGAACCACTGTAGTTTTAGTATAATCGGGGTCTCAGAAATATCGGAGTAGTCATTTTCGACGTAAAATTTGATGATCTTTCAGAATCTGACCTTCGCTTTTGCAAAAGATGAGTGGTTTAAAAGTTATAAACAAATTTATTAAAAAAAAACATGGTTTGAGAAAAAAAAATCTCTTTCATTTCGATTTTCAAAATGGAAATCATTGAAATACTTGCGTCATACGTACAAATATCGCGTTTTCGAACCCTAAACTAAAAGTTATGACGATTTAAATCGACTGAAAACTGTTTAAAACGCACAAAATGGCGGCCAGGCCAAAAAAAATGAAATAAAAAATTTCGGAATTTTTAACTCGAAAACGAAGAGCTTTAGGGAAAAAAGTTATAGAACAAAAAGTGCTTAGAAGATATCAAAGAACTCGTGTGAATTTTTTCAGAATTTTTTGATAGATTTTTAGATTTTTGGAAAATATGGGAAATCCGATTTTACAAAATCACCTCCGAAAATTCTGAAAAAATTCACACGAGTTTTTTGATATATTCTAAGCACTTTTTGTTCTATAACTTTTTTCCCTAAAGCTCTTCGTTTTCGAGTTAAAAATTCCGAAATTTTTTATTTCATTTTTTTGGGCCTGGCCGCCATTTTGTGCGTTTAAACGTTTTTCAGTCGATCTAAATCATCATAACTATTAGTTTAGGGTTCGAAAACGCGATATTTGTACGTATGACGCAAGTATTTCAATGATTTCCATTTTGAAAATCGAAATGAAAGCGATTTTTTTTTCTCAAACCATGTTTTTTTTTAATAAATTTGTTTATAACTTTTAAACCACTCATCTTTTGCAAAATCGAAGGTCAGATTCTGAAAGATCATCAAATTTTACGTCGAAAATGACTACTCCGATATTTCTGAGACCCCGATTATACTAAAAATACAGTGGTTCAAAAGTGCAACCGAAAAACGTCCTGCTAGGCCGTAATGGGTTAATATTGTAATTACTTTCTTCAATAGGTAGTTGTTGAAAATAAGCGAATAGCATATTTATCACGTTTAGAGGATTGATTTTCATTTTGAATGTTAAAATAAACATGAAATGCTGGTAAAAATAATTATAAATACAAGAAAAATCTTAAACTTATTTTATCTAGGCTCATAATTAGTCGATGTAATCCGGGAAAGTAAGGTCGAAAAATCTGTTAACTATCAAAACTTTCCCATAACTGATTTTTCATTTTTAAATGAAAATATATTGACCCAGCATCACTCTCCTAGATTGTCTAATAAGTTCCACTGGAGCTTGCGACGCAGCTTGCAAGCACAGCTCAGACCACCTAAAATTCAAGTGATTTATGCTCGTGTCATTTCTGGATGTGTTCTTACAAAAAAATCGTCGAGATGAAAATTGAAGCAAATCTTATGCTCTTAAAGGTGACGTAAATAGTTTTTTCAAAAAAAAATTTTCCGATCTTAAATTTTCCAAAAATTGAAAAAATTTTCGAAAATTATATTTTTGGCTGGTAATTATAAATAAAATATTAATATTGAAGTCAAAACATAGATAAACATAGACGGCAAACTTCTAAAAATTTACATTTTTTCAGATTTGGAAAATTAAAAATGGCGGCTGCGCAAATTGGAAACAAATTTTTTTTTTTTCAATGCCGTCAAAATTTATGAACATTAACCATATTGAGAAACCGTTTATTGCAATCGGTAGAGTGAAAGTTATATTTTTATAAATAACATAAACAAAATTTAAAAAATTTTTTTTACATAATTTTTTAAAACATTTACCGAAAATAAAAATTTTTCCATCTAGTTTTTTCTCATTTTGGCGTTGAAAAATTTGTTTAAAATGTCTTTTCCAGATATTAATTTGTTTGTCTTCGAAAGACGAGTATTTTGGAAAAAAATTTTTTTAGTTGCGACTTTTACAAGCTGAGATAAACAAATTCAAAGTTGTTTAGATACTGTGATAATATCGATTGAAATTTTCAAGTTTTGATCACTTGGCTAGGTTGTCGAATACTCAACGTAAACACAATTTTTAATTTTTCTCCACTCAATGGGTCCATTCAAAAGAGAACAGTAATCCTATAGCTCGCCCGGCCAAACGGTGCGCCGGCAGCTGCTTGGCGTTGTGTCCTTTTACGTCGACACAAGAAATTATGTGTATAAGCACTGGCTTGATCGCAGATAAGGAACAAGTGAATTGCCACATTGCAATTGAAATAGGCTCCGAATTAATGAAAGAAACATACGGCAACAATTGGAAAGATATTAAATTACAACAGAAAAATTGAGTCGTGACTTTGCAAGGCTACAACACTGACAAGAAGAAAGATGAGCTTGCGATAGATCCTGCTTTACTATTCCAAAGAATTTGCGTGTGGAAATGAAACGACGAAGATATGCAAAAGTATTTAGAACACGAGTTGGCCCCATACCCACTGTCGATTTTTGATGAAACTGGTATGCGTAAAAACAAGAAATCAGATTTTTATGATTGTTTTACGCCAGAAGTCAAACCTCCGACATTCAATGATTCAATATTTATTATAGATGGTGGTTTTTTTGTTACATCGAGTGGTTTGGAATAGGAATTCGACGTATGGAAAAGTAGGTGATCAGTACGTTAATTATATCCAGAAAAATTATGCTAAAAATGGTAATACTTGCATGATATATTTTGATGGTTATCCTGAAAGTGTAAATGTCCGGGGAACAAAAAATGTACAACGAATCCGGCGAAAAAAAAAGTGTACATCACCTGCATATGCTGTTACTGATGATAGTCCAACAACCATTATAGATCAACCAACGCAACTTTTTAAGCAATGATACGAATAAGAACAATTTTATTCAGTTATTGAAAAGAAAACTTGCCAATACTGGATTTTTGGTAAACCAAGCAGAAGAAGATGTCGATGTAGAGCTTGTTCGGTCGGCTATAAACTATTCCAATAACTATCCATTTGCTTGCATCGTTGCTGAGGATGTAGACGTTATAGTTATATTAAGTCAGCTGGCTCATGAAAAAACTAATATTTACTTTCTACAACTAGGCAAAGGTAAAGACGCGAAAAAATTTTATCGATGCGACAGATTCAAATACCCAATGCTTCAAAATTACGTGTCACTATTACATGCCTTTATCGGCTGTGATACCACGTCTGCTTTTTATAATCAAGGTAAACTCAAATTCGTAGATCTTCTTAGGAACAACATGAAACTGCTCGATCAACTAAAAATATTTTACAACAGTACAGCAACGAAAGCTGAAGTCGAAAAAGCTGGCACAGAATTTATAAAATATGCATATGTGTCGAAACCAAATCACAATGAATCGTTAAACATGC
Organism: Phymastichus coffea; assembly: GCF_024137745.1. Lineage (NCBI taxonomy): Eukaryota > Metazoa > Arthropoda > Insecta > Hymenoptera > Eulophidae > Phymastichus > Phymastichus coffea. The sequence continues at coordinate 405,786 of NW_026706814.1, forward strand.
TACGATTTACATGTATTTTAAAATCTTCAGCTAAAAAAACTTTTAATTTAGCAACTTTGCTACCAACGGAAGCTGCAATGAAATTTCATTCTTTTAGAGTGTTTTATCAACTTCGGTTGTGGGATAAGGATAAAACCATTATTGACAAAATGAAGCCTACCGAACTGGGGTTGGAAATTCATTGATAATTATGGCCTCGCACCAGAAATGACTGACGACGTACTTGTACCCGACGAATTATTGAAAATTCTTTCGTGTTCTTGTACCACAGGGTGCTCTACTTCCAGGTGTGGTTGTAAAAAAGTTGGCATACATTGCACGATATTATGTAAAAATTGCGAAGGCAAAAACTGTTGTAACATCGAAATTGTAAGTACGGTACTTGACAATGACAAGGATGATAATAAAACTCTGAGTGATGAGCCGAATTTTGATACGAGTCAATTACTCGATTGTGAACTTGCAATTGATAGTAGTAGTAATATCGATGAGGATTTGTTTGCTAATGATAATGAAGAGGAAAATTGTACAGAGCCACTTCCTCAGAGACCAAAAAAGGCGATAATTTGTAGAAAATAGATGTAAATTTATAAATAAATATTATTCTTAGTATCTACGTTTCGAATTATGTATAATATATATAATAAATGGATTAATAGATATAAATTATAAATATCATTGTACCATATTTCTAGCAATATGTAATGGTTTATAATAACCATACTATTAGCAAACCACAAATGCAAAATTTTTACAAAGAAAACCAAAATAAAAGCTTGAGCTTCGTTCAACTACGAACGAGCGCTGATCCCCCACCACAACGCCAAGCAGCTGACGCCGCACCGTTTGGCCGAGCGGGCTAGGATTACTATTCTCTTTTGAATGGACCAATTGACGGTAGCAAAATGAAAATTTGTATTTAAGTTGAGTTGGGATTCGAAAACCTAGCGAAGTGATCAAAATTTGAAAATTTCAATCGATATTATCACAGAATCTAACAGACTTTGAATTTGTTTATCTCAGCTTGTAAAACTCGCATCTAAAAAAATTTTTTTTCAAAATAATTGTCTTTCAAAGACACACATATTTATAATGTAAAAACGTATTTTAAACAAATTTTTCAACGCCAAAATGAGGAAAAACTAGATGGAAAAATTTTTATTTTCGGTAAATGTTTTAAAAAATTATGTAAAAAAAATTTTTTAAATTTTGTTTATGTTATTTATAAAATATATACCTTTCACTCTGCCGATTGCAACAAAACCGTTTCTCAATATCGTTAATGTTCATAAATTTAGACGCGATTGAAAAAAAAAAATTTGCTTCCAATTTGCGCAGCCGCCATTTTAAATTTTCCAAATCTGAAAAAATGTAAATTTTTCATCATTATTGACCATTTCCAGATTGTCCAGAGCGATTTCTAAGCGAATGTTCTTCTGCTCTGCTGTGAGTAATTTTGGGATGAATTTCGCACACACGCGTTTCATTCCTAAATTTTCGGTTAAAATTTCTGAAATGACAGTTTTTGGTATCCCAAGGTCTCTTTCTAGTTCTCGCACAGTCATACGACGATCTTGTTCGATTGCAAGTCGCACCCGCTCAATATTATCTGCGGTTTTTGTCGTCGAAGGTCGGCCCGAACGAGAATCACTATCGACAGAAGTGCGACCATCGTTGAACCGTTTATACCACTCTTTTATTCGTGTTTTGCTCATACATGCGCTTCCGAAGGCGTTTTGCATCATTTCAATAGTTTCCGAACTCATTTTTCCGAGTTGAAAGCAAAATTTGATGCAAACTCGTTGGTCTTGCTTTTCAGTCATTTTTGACAATATCAAAATCCGACGAACGCGAAAAAGGCACTGTAAACAAAGACACGCTGCGCATGAACTATACGTCCGGCAGGTGTCAGTAAATAAACAATAGATTCGTGAGGCTTTACTGTTGACGTTTCTGTCCGGTAGAAGTCGCTCGAACACTATGGCGCGAAGATATAAACGTACTACTGTGGGCAAAAAGTAAGGTGAATTTGTTTGTAAAATGAAAAATCTTTATTTATTCTTCTACATCAATGTCATCCCCTTCGAAGTAATCCCCTCCTGATAAAATACACTTATACCAACGTTTTTTCCAATCCTCGAAACATGCCAAATAGTCCCTTTCCGGTATAGCCATCAGCGCCTTCTTCGATTCAGCTCTTATCTCCTCAATCGACTCGAAACGCGTTCCCCGGAGTGGTCTCTTGAGTTTTGGGAATAGCCAGAAGTCACACGGAGCCAAATCAGGCGAATACGGTGGTTGCGGAACGATATGCGTCGAATTTTTGGCGAAATGGTCACGAAGAACGAGTGAACGAATTGAGCGTTTTCGGTACCAAACGAGATTTGACTTTTCGTAGGCCCAAATGGTCTTTCAAAATTGTTTTCACAGATCCTTCTGATATTCCGATCATATCAGTAAGGTCTCTAACAGTCAACCGACGATTTTCGAGCACTAATTCCTTCACTTTATTGACGTGTTGGTCATCTGTTGACGTCGATGGTCGTCCGGAGCGCTCCAAGTCATCAACACGTTCTCGACCCTCTTTGAAGTCTTTGTACCACTTATAAACATTTTTCTGCGACATGGTAGAATCACCAAAGGCCTTCCGCAACATCCTCAACGTTTCCGCAGCCGAAATTTCATTCCGCAAACAAAATTTGATGGCACTTCTTTGCTCAATTAAATCAGACATTGTAAAAATCGAAACATGCACTCTTGGTCGTTTGGTAAACACAAGCGTAAATATATTACTGATGATGACATTGACATGAAATTTGTCCCAGATGTCATTTGCAGTCCTACCAACTCAAGAAAAAAAGAACTAGCCCGAAATGTTAAGCCCGCGAAGTTTAAATTGAAAATTCACCTTACTTTTTGCCCACAGTAGTAGGCCTGATACTTTCCGGACAGACCTCGTATTCGAATGCAAAATCCATATGTAGCATTTTCGCATAACTATAATATTTTTCACATGACTGGAATATATGACCTAAAACTTACGTGCGTTACTACTCTTGAAATTTTTTTGAGAATTGAAATAATACAAATATGTATATATTTTTTTTGAACGTTTCGCAAGAATTTCTTTCGCAGAATAGCATCGACTCACAACAAAACATTCGATTGACTGGCACTGAATAAAAATATACGTGGTAAGCACATGATGATGAAACCTGTTCATTTTTAGCAGTTAAACAAGTTGAAAACATTCCAGTGACTCATGCCAGAAAACTCGTTTCTTCCAAATATGAAACTTATGTTAATAATAATATTAATGTAATGCAACTTATGGTCATAATAATGTTGGAGTAATTAATTATTCGCGTAAATAATTGTAAACGTAATTATTATTAACTTTACTGCTTTTTACAATTACAATATTTAAAGAATGTAGAATATTGTTGGCTACTATATGAGACCTTTCTTTTTTAATATTTAATTTAAAGAAATTAATAACTATTTAAGTGGTCAAAAACATATTTTTACTATCTTTAAATATATTTAATGATACGAATAACTAATTTTTATGGCTTGTTTCAATTCGATAAAGCTTTGTTTTGATGGAAGAAATTTTTTAGAAAAGCATCATCGTATAAGTATTGTGTATCTAAAGGTTTATAAAATATTCTATAGAAATGGAGTAATCTTATCAAAATCTGATTTTTGAAGTGGAATTTGATGGTAGTTTTTACCGCTTTGAATGTTGCAACGATTAGCGTAAATCGTTAGACTCGCGCGAGGTTAATGAGCGGCTGATCGAGAAAAGCCGCGGTCGGTTCGCGAGAGAGAGAGGGCGCGTAGGGGCAATGACCGGGAGGGGAGCGTTCAACAGGCAGTATGACTGTGTCACTCAGTCCGCCTGTGTCGATCTAACCTTTTGTTCCCGAGCCGTTTTGAAGTTTTCGTGTGGTGGTGCTAAGGCGAACAGTGCAAACTTTGGTGCGGTGTGCTGGGTGCAGCAGCAGTAGCTATAGTAGCAGCAGCAGCAACAGCAACAACAGCAGTAGCAGCGACAGCAGCAACAACAACAGCAGCAATAGTAATTGCGGCGGTGCGGCGAGCAGAGAAGCAGCGCTTCAACAGTTGGTTGTTCGGATACGGTTGGCCACCGTATCCTCATCGTTCTCGCGGTAGGTGCACCTTCCCCTTTTTACTGTTGTAATTGGCGTGCGATCCCGCGCAGCGTGCACGAGGAAATTAATTGTTGCGCGCGAGCGGTTAGTTCGCGGTGATCGCGGTTTTCTCTCTCTCTCTCTCTCATACGGTGTGCATTGTTATTCGCGCAAGTGTGCGCAAGACTCTCGGCAAAACCCCCGTGTAATTAAGTTGCATGAATAAAGTGAACGTTAGCCTTTATCAAATCAAGTAGTCGTTATTTAGTCTTTCCTTTGTCCGGAGGTCGCGTCTATATTTGTTTGTTTTGATTCGAATTCGCCGGTAGCGTAGCACGGATCGCGCGGATATCGGTAGACGGGAATCGTCGACTTAGGTTCCAGCGGCGGCCGCACGAGCGCTACTAAACAAGGGCGACAGCGCCGCCAAGCGGTGAGTTGGGGGAACCCAACTCGGAATAGTGAAGAGACTCTGCGCAGGCGCACTCCGAGACAAGGTAGGTTGATGTGCTTCGAGCACATAGATAACTAGGCGTCGTCTAGTCTTAATAAAGGTACATTCAAGAGATTATAGACTAAACGGCAGCCTGTTACAATGTACTATTGATATATATATATATATATATATATATATATATATATATATATATATATATATATATATATGGGACGATCCATGTCAACCGGATCACTGCTGCGTCCGAAATTTGATGTGACCAAAAAAATCGTGCAACGACTCATTTTGAAGCTTAGGATATCTACTTTCTGATGCTGTGTGCGCCTTTGCAAAATCCAACATGGCGGCTCCAATATGGTGGCTACAAGAGACAAACTCGTAAACAAAAAATTTTATTTTTTCAAATTTTTAGTAATAAATATTAAAAAAATTAATATTTCATATTTTTTTATGAAAATCTGGCTCATTTCCTACAAAAAAGTAACAGAGACCATTTTCGCTAAAATGAAAAATAAAAAAGTCATAATTTTTTGAAAATTTTCAAAAATAAAAAACTTTGCGATTTTTTTACTCAGAAGGAAATGACTTTGGAAAAAAAATTTAAGGAACAAAATTGCTTGAAATTCATCAAAACACAAGTGTGAATCTTTTCGAATTCCTTTGAGCGATTTTTTGCTTTTTGGATTTATCGGATTGTTTGAAAAATTAAACAACTTCCCAAGATCTTTTACAAAAATTCATTTTAGCGAAAATGGTCTCTGTTACTTTTTTGTAGGAAATGAGCCAGATTTTCATAAAAAAATATGAAATATTAATTTTTTTAACATTTATTACTAAAAATTTGAAAAATAAAATTTTTTGTGTATGCGATACTTTTTTTTGTAATATGATTTTTTTGGTCACATCAAATTTTGGACACAGCAGTGATCCGGTTGACATGGATCGTCCCATATAAAGATTTTTTCGAACGATTACAATCACTTATAAATTGGGCTTATAGCCTCACAGAGACTGATTTAACGTTGTTACGAAACTGCGAAAATACTTAATTTCAATTAATGATATCTCGATAGGAAAAAAGCCATCTAGAATCTGAAAAATGGATTTTAAAGGACAAGACTGCTCCTTTGTGATGCTCTGGGGTGTTTATGAAAAAAAAATCATTCAAAATACCGTGTAACCTCAAAAATAGAAAAAAACGGTATTTTTTTGCATTTTTAGGTTGGGATATCTCGGGAAAGTGACGTACGAGGTCTGTTCAAAAAGTATCGCGAATTTTGTATGTTTTCAAAAATTATTGATTATTCATGAATATCTATTTTATCTCCTTCAAACTAATTCCCCTCTGATATAATTCACTTATGCGAACGTTTTTTCCAATCCTCGAAGCACTTAAAAAAATCATTCTTTATCTTGTTCAGCTCCTCCTTCGATGCCATCTTTATCTCCTCAATCGTGGTGTAGTTACGTCCTTTCATGGGCCTCTTCAGTTTTGGGAACAGGAAAAAGTCACAGCGCGGCCAGGTCTGGGGAATACGGTGGCTGCGGCACCATTACTGTGTTGTTTTGGCCCAAATATTTGCACACAAGCAACGATGTGTGAGCAGAGGCGTTATCATGGTGCAAAAGTCAGTTTTTGTTCTTCCACAAATCCAGACGTTTCTGGTGGATTGTTTCACGCAAATGGCACATAACTTACAGGTAATATTCCTTATTGACCGTACTACCCTGTGGCAAGAACTTACGATATACCACGCTCCTGTAGTCGAAGAAAACTGTGAGCAAAACCTTCACGTTCGACTGAACTTGGTGCGCTTTTTTCGGTCTTGGCTCATGCGGCAGATTTCATTGGAATAATTTAACATTAGTTTCCAAATCATAACCATAAACCCATGATTCATCACTAGTTATGATCCTCTGGAGCACATTTGGGTCGTCACGGACCGAGTCCAACATCTCCTGAGCAATATTAACGCGATGCTGTTTTTGGTCAAAATTGAGTAATTTTGGCATGAATTTCGCGGCGACCCGACTGATGCCCGAATCATTGGTTAAAATCGACTGACATGAGCCAATCGAAATGTTTAGATCCTCAGAAACTCCTAACGTTGATTCGACGATGGGCCAATACTATTTTTTTCACTTCATCTGTGTTCGTCTGTTGTTGACGTACTCGGGCGTCCGGCACGTTGTTAGTCGTTTATATCTTCTCGGCCCTCTGAAAACATTTTTTACCACCGATAAACGTTGCTTTAGCCACATGCCACATGCCACAGTTAACATTCGGAATGCGTCCGCGCACGTTATTTTGTTTTTCACACAAAATTTGATACAGATTCTTTGATCCATTTTTAGAATAGGTAAAAATCGAAGACGAGCCAAAACACATCCAAGTAAAACAACTGTCAAAAATTAACTAAACATTCAAATTGGCCGACCTTATCAGCATAAGTAAGGAACATGAGTACCAACATAACACTACAGAAAAATCAAAAATCAAATTTACGTAGCTCGCGGAAATTCAAAATTCGCGATTGAACAGACCTCGTATAGGGAAAATTCTGAGCTCGGATTCGAATTCAACGCATAAAAAACCTTCGGGTACACTATGTATGATCTCTGGTTTTGGACTTTAAGAAAATTTTGTCGGCCTATGTAATTCAGCAAATTACACAGTAGATATAAATAAATATGTTCCAGATTACTTATATTAGCATAATTTTTACTAGATTTAGATAAATAGTAAGAAATCGTGTGTGTGTGTGTACATGCGCGCGCGCGCGCGCGTGTGTGTGCGTGTGTGTCTGTGTGCGCGCGCGCGCGCGTGTGTGTGTGTGTGATAGAGTGGGGCTTATTTCCCAAATTGCCCTAATACAGGCTCCTATCCCGGAAATTGATTGTTTCAACCAAAAAATAAAAATGCAACCATGAAATCCGGTAAAATATTTTTCAACCTGATTCAATTTCCAAAAAACGCTTTTTTCAAATTTGACACACTTCAGGCCTTTCATTTTTTCTATTTATTTTTTAATTAATTTCATACATATTTATATCACTTTTATGAGTAAAAAATCTATATGCATGTAATTTTAATAGAGAACAAATTTTTTGTCATGATTTATCTGTTTTCATCATGAAAATATCGACAAAATAGTAGTATTTTTATTATTTTTTAGCTTACCGATAAGTTATTATTGTCGAAGTTTCAAATAAGCTTTATTAGTTTATTAGAATTTAGGTCCTTTAATTTTATTTTTTATACAAGTTTCTAAGTATTCCGGTTTCTGAGATATTTCTGAGATATTTTTGAGAGATTCAAAGTTGATAAAAAAAGCTAAGAATGAAATTTGTGGGCCGCCTGCTCTAATTCTGAGTTTTTTTATTTTAAATAATTGTATTTAACATTTGCTATGATTCGATGAGAGAAATGATAATCTTTTGCATTTTTTTCCCTGAACTTTTCAATTACCGTAAAATATTAACCATTGCGACCAAGTACATAATGACTGTAATTAATGACTGTAATAATTAATGACTGTAATAGCAATTGAGTGCTAAATTGGAGCCTTCATTGGAAGGATCACATTTTTTAACAGTATCACTTTCGTCATCGTACGGACCATTTTGCAACGTTGAACTATTCTTGGTTTCGTGGTGATTTCAACGTCAGTATTAAAAAGCAAGACCATACTGCGTTTCGGTGACAAATTCTATAAGTGGATTTTTAATTTGTGTAAAATAGCATCTAATATTTTTTTAATCTTTTTATCTATCTGCTTATGAGTTTTAAATCATTGTTAAGTGCCCAAATAGTTTAAAGAATTTTGTACCATGACGTGATATATCTAAATACAATGAATTTACTGTGATGTTAATATCACCTATTATTTATAATATTGTTCGTACTCTCGTAGTCTGTCTCATCAATGAGTGAGAATTTGTTTTAACATTGAAAATTGCTTATGAAAATTAAGTTCGAAATAAAATTATAAATGAATATCTATGATTATATGAATTGGATTTAAGGAAAGATAGACTTTACTTTAGTTTCTTATGGTGCAAAGTGTCCCGTAAGCAGAGCTTAAGTTTTTCTTCCAAAAAGGATGCAATTCAGACCAAGTTTCTGAAAGCGCGAAACGCTCTATGAGTCGAACGTAAATTACAATAGGAAAGGATGCTATTGCTTAGATAATCACTTGAGAGAAAGAACTTAGGTATAAGCCAAGTTTATTCGATTTCGAGCACTCACTTTGCAAAGCTAGGAGAGAATGCTAGCCTGTGCAAAAACCAACGTATTTATACACAGATTTTCCCGCCTATTTTCGCAGAAAAGCCCTTTTCGAGTTGTTTACGCAATTGTGCAAAATCATATTTTCCAATTTACAAAAGAATAGACAGTAATAATGAAATTTAAAAGCATGTAAAATTTACAGAAGTAGATATAGATCATTTAAGTATAATTTACAATTATCGCTAAAAGTATAGTCAAAAGTTATTAACTAATAAAGTTAATTAATAGAACAGCGCAATATTTACAATAAAATAATAATAAAATTTTACATATATCAATAGTGTATCATTAGTAGAAGTGATTCCTAAAAAGAACTACTTAAATTAGTTAATAACATTTGAAATATAATCAATTTTCGTATTTATAACGGTTTTTTGTCAAATCTTATAATGCAAATAATAAATCAGTTAATTAAGATTAATAAATTATAAAAATGTCGTTATTATGTACAAAATTCATTTTTCGTTTTATTCTGATAATTAATATTTACAATGTAATAAACAAATTAAATTTGCATATTAAAATTTAATATAATTTAGTAGTTAACAGCAATTAAAATTATTATAATTTAAATCTATGCTCTAAAATCTATATAAAAATTGCTTTGTTTCATTGAAATTACTTAATTAACGTATTTTAATTAAACAACAAAAACTATTATATCTATTGTAACGGGGGGGAATCTTGCAAAAAATGAGAAATTTGTATAAGAGCAAACTCCCACGATGCAGAGCAAACCGCCGCTCCGTTAATCACGTATGTAAGTACGTGTATTCGCTTTAACGTCAGATGATTTCTTTTTGTTGTCTTCTATCAAACGGAGTTGAACTCACCTTAAGTCACATGTATCGTGACACTCGATGAGTTTGAAGTGTGAGCGACTTTACTCCTTCTCCGCTTAATCCCCTAGACGTAATAGGATTGACACCTAAGCCTATTTCAATTTCTTAAACTATTAGGAAAATCATATGACGAAATCGGCGAACAAGTTTAACAAAGTTTATTCATAAAAAATCTATACAGTCTTTATCGGGCCGAAAGACTGACGCACGCGAATAGGATTTACAATTAAATAATTTTCCGGTGAGAAAGAGAGAGAGAGAAGATACGAAAATTGGCGCGACCTAACGCTCGGCGCGAATACAAATAATTAACGCTAAACGGTTAAACAAAATACTTAATATATTCTGTCTCGCGATAATTAAGGGAGGTGCACCTACCCTGCGGTGCAATTACGGTGATCGGCCGTAATTGTTGATGCCAGTAAAATTATCAACTGCCTCCGGTTCTGATTTATCAACTGCGCTGCCTCGTATCGCCTATCAGCTCCAAATCTACTACTACCGTAATGCTGCAATATGTTGACTACGTTGTTGCACTCGCGCACGTAATTGATCTGAAAAAAACTATTACTCGGCGAGAAAAATAGTGTAACCAAAATTCTGCGATATCCACACGTATCAACAGCTGAGACGTAACTGCTAATTTAAAAGATCGCGCGCCCCCTCTCTCTCTATACTTAGAACTAACGCGCGAAATTCAGAATCGCGAACGGTGCGATTAATTGAATCGACTACCGTTGCAGCCCCCTCCAAGTCCTGACTACCCGGGCAGGACGAATACCCGCGATTCGCCGCCATCAGGAACCTGAAAATAATAAAGAAGGAAAGGAATTAAATAAATACTCCCTTCTTTATTTCGGCTAATTTATTTGCCCTCCAGGGCCTACATCATTGTTTGGCTACACCTGGCGCGCGATGTTTCGGGTAGCGCCAGTGTGTAGCCTTCTTCGGGCACCGCTGGGAGTTGGTCACCCCAGGCTCTCCACAGATGTAGCAGCCCCTTAGCTGCGACCGAGATTGAGCAGCCTCCCGTCCTCGTGATGGCTGCTCAGCAGCCAGAGGGGACTGCTGGGCACTGACTCCCTGTGAGGCGACGATGGTTACGCCTCCCACCGTGGCGGTCGCACGTCCATCCTGCGACCTAACCACGATGGTGGTATCAGGAGCCATGCGCCCGTCCACATGGACCGTGAGCGTCGGTCCAGCGTCAGTAGCTCCCGGGGCTCTCTTCTCTTGAGCCGGCGCCGGGAGCGCTGCGGAGGACTCTTCTCCGTTATCCACCCGCAGCAGGGCCTCTCCATAGGCCCTCTGACGCTGAGCCATCCCTGCCCACTCCCCGAGCAACTCTTCTGCGCCCTGGCGGCTCAAAAAGCGTCTCAGGTGCTCCTGCACCTGAGACTGGAGTTCTTGAGCGAACCGCCAGGCACTCCCCACCTCGTTGATCCCCAGACGCACGTGTCTGAAGTCGAGGAGGAGAGTAGGCTGCTCAGGGATCCGGGGATGATTGCAGACCCAGTGCGAGGCCCCACAGGTTTCCCTGGGTCCTGGGCATTGGCTCGCACTGTCCGACGTAAGGGTTACGCCGGACTTGAGGGTCTGCACCCCCTGGTCCATTGTAGACTTGGGACGTTCGACACTGTCCTGGTCCTCGGTCTGTGTCGAAGCGTCCCGAGAAGCCTTCTTCGGGGCGACCCACGACGAATCCCGGAGAACCTCTGCCACCGAGGCATTACGCCGATCCCTTCGGGTGGTCCCTTCCAACTGGACCCTGGCGAAGCTCCGCAGATCTTCAATTAGCCGCGTCGCATCAGAGCCCAGTTGCAGATCTAACAGCATCTGCGTGACCACCTCGAAGGTCTCCTCTTCGACGACGATTCTCCGGTCCATCTGAAACATCAAAAAAACAACAAATTTCGGATGAATCTCCCTGCGCGAAGAAACAATCCTAATAATAGCCGCATCCCACCGAGTTATACGCTCCCTCGCGATTCTTTGTGGGAACGTCCTGGCCCTCGTCGGTTACCGCTCGGTTTTATCGGCCCAACCGTCCTTTGTACGACGGGCACAGTCCTTCGAGGCCTACCTCTCCCTCTATTCACCTTCACGGGAGAGTTGTTGCCCCTCGCTGGACCGGTGACCGTCTCTGGAACCTTTCGAGGTCGACCTCGACCTCTCTTAGTTGGGGCAGATACCGGTAACTCCGACGTCTCGGTGGGAACTTTATCTACGACCGTGGGGGCTGCTAACTGGACCCACTCGCTATCTGATAAATCCCCTCCCGGATTTTCGCGCGTATTCGCGGAATCGTTCGCATCCTCCGACGGCAGTTCTTCTGGCGGCTCGCGAGGTTCGATGACCTCCTCGCTTTCCTCATCCTCACCCGGACCGTAATATGGTTTAAGGTCTTTGGCATGGAAGAGCTCAGACAGGATCTCCAGCTGATTGCCTAGCCTGTACGTGTTGGAACCACAACCCTCTTCAATCACGTACGGACCGGCATATTTCGGCGCTAATTTAGCTGAAATACCTTGAGCAGCTGAAGATAGAATCCTGTTCCTCTTCCAAACCCAATCTCCGACCTTAAACTCGGGTTGCCGTCTCTTCCGGTCATAATAAGCCGACTGACGCGCAGCTTCCTCCTTTGACTTGGAGTTAGCCCTCTCCCATAAATTAGGAAGCTTCCCCATATGTTCGGCCCAATCTTCTACAGCTTGACCCTCCGAACATTCAAGGGCTTGCTGATCTTGGGCTCTTCTGAACGTCAAAGGGGGTACTGGCTGACGCCCAAACATGAGCATCGCAGGACTATATCCGGTGGCGCTATGAGTTGCCGAGTTCAACGCGAAGTTGAACTCTGACAGGTGTTCATCCCAGCTCTTGTGATCACGGCTTACATAAGACGTGATCATGGTTTTGAGTGTCCTGTTTACTCGCTCTGTGGGATTCGCTTGGGGATGATACACGGGAGTTAAGGCGCGCTGGATGCCGTTCATCTGGAGGTATGAATAAACCTCCTGATTCTTAAACTCGGTTCCATTATCCGATAAGAATACTTCTGGCGCGCCAAACCTAGTGACAATCCTCTCGTGTAATTCCCTTGCGATTGTCTTCCCATTGGCTTTGCGTATTGCAATGCACTCTACCCAGCGAGTAAACAAGTCTACAAAGACTAGGATATACTCAAAACCTCGAGAGCTTTTGGGAAATGGACCAGTGATATCACCGGCCACCACCTGCCAGGGTCGTGACACTTGTCTACGACCCATCAGTCCGCAAGGTGCTCTTTGTTCCACCTTGCACTGCTGACATACCGGGCAACTCTTTACGTACTCCCTGACCTGATCATACATTTTAGGCCAGTAGTACAAGCGCCTAGCCCTGGAGAACGTACGCTCTCGTCCTTGATGTCCTGCTGTAGGAGCATCATGGACTTCCTGGAGCACCTGGTACCTTTTCTCCCTAGGTACCGCAAGCTTCCACGCTTCATCGTTGTCGATGGACCCTTCACCATCCTCATCAGGCTGATAATGATACAGTCTCCCTCCCACCACCTTCCAAGTGGGGTAATAGTGTGGATCCTGGCATACTTCCTGGTATTGTTGCAAATACCAGGCGTCAGTGGTCTCCGGCCGACTATTTATAGCACTCACTTCAATCCCCTCCTCCTCATAGGCCCTAGATAAAGCGTCTGGCACCACATTGAGATCCCCCCTTCGATATTCGATATCGAAGACATTACCTTGCAATGCTAGCGCCCATCGCGCTAATCTTCCAGTGGGATTTCTCATATTGTGGAGCCATTTCAGGCAACTATGATCGGTGACGACTCTGAAGTGATGCCCTTCAATATACGGCCGGAACTTTCTAATGGCCCATACTACTGCCAAGCACTCTTTCTCGGAGACCGTATAATTTCTCTCAGCACTGTTGAGTGATCGGCTGGCGTATTCTATTACGCGCTCCACTCCATCGACATCCTGTGCGAGAACCGCCCCGATCCCACTATCACTGGCATCAGTTTGCAATACAAACTGACCGTTCGGATCGGGTGATTGCAGTATTGGGGCGGAAGTCATCGCCTCCTGCAATCTCGTGAAAGCTCGCTCTTGCTCCTCCTCCCAAGAGAAACGTACATTCTTCTTTGTCAGGCGGTTTATAGGTTCAGCGATCATGGCAAAGTCGGGTATAAAACGTCTATACCACGAGGTCATTCCCATGAATCGCTTCACCTGTTTGACAGTCCGGGGTGTTGGATATTCTAATATCGGGCGTATTTTCTCGGGATCTGGTCTTACTCCGTCCTGGTTCACAAGAACTCCCAAGTACCTGACTTCCGTCTTACAGAAGTGACTTTTGGCTTTGTTGATGGTTAGGCCCGCACCTAGAATTCTTTTCAATACCATTTCTAGGTGCCGCTTATGCTCCTCAAAGGACGACGAAACCACAATTACGTCGTCAAGGTAAGCAAAAGCGAATGGATCCATATCCGGGCCTATCACCTTGTCCATCAACCTCTGGAAGGTCGCTCCTACGTATGACAGTCCGAAGGGCATTCTCTTAAATTGAAAGTGCCCTAATCCAGGAACTGTAAACGCTGATATTGGACGCGATCCTTCCTTTAAGGGAATTTGATGGTACGCACTGCTCAAGTCCAAAGTAGATATGAACTTTGCATCCCTTATCCGTCTTAGGATGTCATTCATATATGGTAAAGGATAGGCATCAGGTTTGGTAATTGCATTTACCTTTTGATAATTCACGCAAAACCTATATTTTCCATCAGCCTTCCTTACCATTACTATCGGACTTGACCATCCGCTGGTCGCTGGTTCTATAACATCTTTTTCCAGCATATCTTTGACCAGCGTGTGCATTTCCTCTCGCACTCTATCTGAGACTGGGTAGTACTTCTGTTTGATGGGTCGAGCATTTCCAACATCTATTTCATGCTCAACCCCCACGGCACAACCTAAAGTCTGACCTCCGTCAGGAATCAATCTTCCGACGAGGTCTTCAATTTCTTCAAGCTGTGACTCCGTGGCTTCCCATAGTCCTACCGGTGCGAGAAATGCCGTACCATCAATTCCAGCCACTTCCATTGGTACTTTCACTTGGGCGTCCTTAAGCCATAATTCATCCTCATCGGGATCCAAAACTGCGCGGAACTCTCTTATAAAGTTCGCGCCTACATAGCAGTCATCTGTGAGCAGCGGCGTAATAGCGACTCTGATTGCCTTCGTGATTCCCCCTACTTTAAAAGGGAACATCACGTGACCAATTATAGGGCACGGGCGTCCATCAGCAAGCCTTGCATCGCCCGCCCTGGTCACATTCAACCCGAGTCCCATCTCCGATGCTAATCTCAGCCCTAATTGACCCATGACCGTGGATGAGGCGCCGGTATCATAGAGTGCTCTAATTTTAAAGTCACCTATGTCTACCCGCAACCACCACCTGGTCTCATCCTCTGGGTCATATCCACGAGTTGCATCTTTGCCTCCCTTCGTCGTGTTTTTCAGCAGTTTTTTTCCTTCCGCTGCTGCGACGACGATAGACTTGCTTTTACTTGTGGATTTCTTCGGCACCCTGGAATCTTCCCCCTCCTCCACAACCTGTATATGGCCATCTGGTCCTTCCAGAATGACCACTGCTCTATTCTGTCGAGGGCTGGCATCGGGTTCGATCGCCTTCTGCTCTAACGTACTGCTAGGTCCTGGACTCTCTTGATGCCCTTCCAGGACCTGTTTGGATCCCTGGGTCGCCGACAATTTGCTGTTTCCCATCGGCGACCCGCGGCGAGAGGTCGAATCTAGTGGAGGCGCGAAGATGACCTCTTCTCTTCGCTCTCCTTGCCGTTTCCCTTGTTGCAATCTGGGCAGAACTTGCGACTGAATCCCAGCTTGCCACAAGCGGAACACTGGAGAGGCTTGGTGAAGTCGATCTTCCGCCTCTGCCCATCTCGCCGCTCGCCAGGAGACCTGGGAGAAGGGGAATTTTTCCTTCCCCCACGCCATCGGCTCTTACGCTGTTCTGGAGGGCTGCCTTGCTTGTCAGTGGCCAGCTTGCGTAACATCCGCTCGATGCCCTCCAGACGTTCTTCCATCTTCTTATCAGAAGTGGGAGCTTGCGTAGCCGATACCGACGCTTGTTCGGTAGGCCTCCTGGCAGGGTTCTCCACTCCCTGTCCGCGCTGTGGATCTCCCTCCTTCTTCGCACGCTCTTTCCCTTCACTGGCCATTGCAGCGGTTTGGGATTTACTACCAGCCGTTCTTTTGCTCGGCTGGTAGGCGTGCTGAGGGAAGATCGTCGAATTGGGGTCAGCGAATACACGTGGACGACGACCGTAAGAAAAGGTGTTCTGTACTTCGGTCGCCCTCCTGTTGAATTCGCGTATCGACTTTATCTCGCTCCGACGCAGCTGAATTTGGATGTTTGGAAGGAGGTTTGCATGGAGTAAATCTAATAACCTCTCCAAGGGCATGGGTGGTTCTAGTCTATTGACAAGAGCCACCAGGTTGGGCACGTAGTCTCGCACTAGTTCGTCCTCGCCCTGGAACCGGTTCTGAGCTTCCTGCAATAGCCTTTGTTGCTGTTGCGTACTTGTGCCGAACCAGTCCCGGGCGTCCGCGACGAACTCTGTATAACTGAGCCACTGGTACTTGTTATTATCGTACCAGGTCCTCGCGTTACCTTCGAGGATCTCTGATACGGAACAAAGTACTTCGTCATCAGTTAGCCCTGCACCTACGCGCAGATCTTCCAACCTTGACAGAAACGTATCTACGCTCTGTGCCCTACTGCCCGCAAACCTCAATTTCCATCCGCGGACAATTTTCCCAACATCTCGGGTTGTGGAGAGCCCTGAGGATATTTGATGTCCGGTGCCAGCTGATCCGCTTCGACTCCTCTGTCGAACAGGTTCGGATCTCCCATAATCTTCCGGATCCTCTTCCTGTCCTCTTCTTTGGAGGACTTCCGGTGGGGTGACTTCCCTCCTTCTGGGTTGTGGTCTTGGAGGAGCCGGTGTGCTTCCCGGGATCCCAGAGTCGTAGTGACAGGTGTATGTGTCCTGAAAGTCCACATTACGTGCGGAACGTGGTTGAACCGAGTCGCGCAGAGAAGAACGACTTGCATTGGCCATATCATGCATTGCCTCTTCCAGCTCTCGTATTCGCAGACGCATATCCTGCGCCTCGCGCTCCGCACACACCTGTATTCCCTGCAGAGTCTGTAGGGTTTCCAGGATTCGACCTACCAGTTTGTGGTTACGGTCGACTCCTTCCTTCAGGTACTCTATTTCTCGGAAGGCTTCTCTCAAGGACAATTCTTCCTGAGGCTCCTTCCGGGTGCAGGTTTCCTGCGACCTGAGATCCGGATTGCTCCGCCTCCTTTCTCCCTCCTTCTGTTCTTGCGTGTGGAGGGCCTTTTGGACGCGTTCATCCTCTTCATGGCGGCTGGCTTCACCTTCAGAGTCCTCATCTGGGCAGGTGAATGTTCTTGACATATCAGTCAATGTCAAATCAGGATTCCTGCGACCTGAGAACCGGATTGCTCCGTCTCTTCTCCCTCTCCTCCTGCTCCTGGGTGCGTAGGGCCTTCTGGATGAGCTCATCCTCTTCTTGGCGGCTGGCTTCACCCTCATAGTCTTCATCCGGGCAGGCGAATGTCCTTGACATATCTGTCAAGGATATTCCCTCCCTATTGATGATTCTGAGGGGATGGTCGCTGTTATCATCCGCGTTGGAGTTTTCCAACTCGTCACAGACTGTGTCGAGCCACGCTTGTCGGGATCGCCTCCTGCGTCCCGCCACCTCTTTGCTGTGCGTGGTCTCTTGAAAATCTGTGGCGGTGTACTCACCCAGCAACCATCTCCCAAGCCTAGACGCCTGTTGGATGACACTTCAATCCTTGCGCAGTTCTAATTCCGCTAAATAGCGTTCGCGCTGTGCGGAGGTCAGCTCGAATGCCCAATTGTCAATTTGAGCTGACAACAGAGCCATCTTGCCTTCGCACGGGTGTAGGATGCGGTTGAGGTTTAAAATTTTCGGCCTAATCGACCACTACCGCTTCCTATCACCCAAGGTATGAGCGGGGTATACACTATTTAGGGTAACTACCCTTATTGCCTCCTTTTATAAGGCTCAAATTCGCGAGATTATGAGCGCGTGCAGTTCCGCAAACTTTCTATAAATATTATAAAAATATCCTACCTAAGGTCGGAGCCTGCTGTTTGCTTGCTCCGCCTGGCTAATAATTGAGCTGCACGCTTGGGTCACGCTCTCTGCCTTTATCGTCGATCAGGTGCTACCAACCCCCCTTTATCCACCAAACTGTGGCTGAAATGGGTTAACACCTGATTATCCCGTACGACCTGAAATCACTTCGACCTATCAATAATTATCGCTTTCGGCCCTTATTACAATATTCTTAACAATTTTTAGCTAAAGGTTCGAAGTGGTTTCGTTTTTTCCCCAGCAGAGGGCGTACCGCTCGCGATCTCGCTCTACCACCCGCTCAAACCTCCCTAAGCGCTCGCGCAATCGTCTCTCTCTCTCGTGCGTCGATTACCTTCGACGCACAATCCTATTCGCACGACACGGGTCTTAATACCAGTTGGGCGCCATGTAACGGGGGGGGAATCTTGCAAAAAATGAGAAATTTGTATAAGAGCAAACTCCCACGATGCAGAGCAAACCGCCGCTCCGTTAATCACGTATGTAAGTACGTGTATTCGCTTTAACGTCAGATGATTTCTTTTTGTTGTCTTCTATCAAACGGAGTTGAACTCACCTTAAGTCACATGTATCGTGACACTCGATGAGTTTGAAGTGTGAGCGACTTTACTCCTTCTCCGCTTAATCCCCTAGACGTAATAGGATTGACACCTAAGCCTATTTCAATTTCTTAAACTATTAGGAAAATCATATGACGAAATCGGCGAACAAGTTTAACAAAGTTTATTCATAAAAAATCTATACAGTCTTTATCGGGCCGAAAGACTGACGCACGCGAATAGGATTTACAATTAAATAATTTTCCGGTGAGAAAGAGAGAGAGAGAAGATACGAAAATTGGCGCGACCTAACGCTCGGCGCGAATACAAATAATTAACGCTAAACGGTTAAACAAAATACTTAATATATTCTGTCTCGCGATAATTAAGGGAGGTGCACCTACCCTGCGGTGCAATTACGGTGATCGGCCGTAATTGTTGATGCCAGTAAAATTATCAACTGCCTCCGGTTCTGATTTATCAACTGCGCTGCCTCGTATCGCCTATCAGCTCCAAATCTACTGCTACCGTAATGCTGCAATATGTTGACTACGTTGTTGCACTCGCGCACGTAATTGATCTGAAAAAAACTATCACTCGGCGAGAAAAATAGTGTAACCAAAATTCGGCGATATCCACACGTATCAACAGCTGAGACGTAACTGCTAATTTAAAAGATCGCGCGCCCCCTCTCTCTCTATACTTAGAACTAACGCGCGAAATTCAGAATCGCGAACGGTGCGATTAGTTGAATCGACTACCGTTGCACTATATCTATAAGTAGGTGACGTCACGCTCCTTATATGGTCATGAAATCATATAATATATGAGCTGGCGCCGTTTAATATGCTAATTGATATAAGTAGATTGACGAGTTTAGCAGGTTGCAGTAATCCAGCGAAAATAAGAGAAGAGCTCATAGATAGGACCGTTACATTACATACAGCGTATAACTTTGCTTTATCGACCTTACTTACTTTGAAAGTTTTTCTAAATGAAAGCATTTTTATTGAATAGATATCTTGAGATATCCAATGAGCATGGTAACTGCTCCTGGCTTTTTAAAAGTCATTCCTTTTCCAACACCAAAAAAAATTAAACAGAGCTGTAAGGATTGTTTATAATTATCTTGATCGCCTGCTCTATTAAATATTCCTCTATATTTTTAATTATATAAAGAATTTCATTTTCTAGAGATGCCTCTAGGTCAATCAATCTATTTTCAAAAAAATTCTAATTAAAAGTGAACCATTTTTCTCGAAATCTTTTGAATATTGGTACATCTGGACCACTAGTACCAGGAAATTTTTCTTCAAATATTGTTCTTAATAAGAGCTCCTAAATATGCCGGCGACAAGCTAAATAAAGTAAATCTTTGTCCATCATCTGTTTTAAAAGTATTGTTGCACCACTTTTACATCCTAAATTTACATTTGTTGTGTTGCAACACAATGCGTTTGTCAAGTCTATTAATCCTGAATCTTTCTACGATGCATAAACTGCTAAAGTTATCATTTTCGACTTTTGGTCTTGCAATGTTGATCCATTGATAAGTTTTGTAAATTTATCACTAGAAACTACAATCGGCAATCTGTCAAACTTCTTGCAAGCTATATCGTTGGGAATAAGTTTACCGTTCTAATTTACAACCAAAAAAAGTCACAGTTGTATCTTGGATTAACTTCTCCATTTTTTTGTGTTTTCTCTTTCTTATTTCAGCTCTTGCAAGTCTGATGGATTTACAATTGAGAATTAAAGACTCAAGATTCATGTTTAATATGTTAGCAATAATGCTGGTTATAAAGGAAGCATCTGAACCGGAAACTTTAGATTTGTTGAAAGCTGCCACAACTTCTGGAATCATTACATTAATAGTACCTCTTTCATTCTTACTTTCATAATTTCTCCTGCATGCAGTATAAACTGTACCAGAACTTTGAGAACTCACCCATGTTTCTTCACTGGTTGATTACTTTATTTCAAGTATTAGTTAAGCTTTGGGTCCTGAAAAATATTTATGGTTCAATGTATAACTAGAAATAATGAAGATAACTTTAGATTTGTCTAAATGTTGATATAAAAAATATAATTACTTCTCATATTTGAGATCATATTTGTATCCTCACTAGATTAAGCTCTGCTAATTGATACATTTTGGCTGAATGTTTAACTAACAGTAAATCCCTCGTCTAATTAAGTTACTTTTGGAGTTGCAAAATGGCGAAACATTTCAAAATAACTTTCGGATATATTTTTATCTATAAATGTAATTATAAAAGAAGAGCAAATAGGATAATAATCAAATTGTTCTATATCATAAGTGCATGATTTCCCGAAAGTTCTTTTAGATTCTATAAAAGATTACACAGGCCAACAAAATTTGACAAAGGTTCAGAACCAGAGACCAGACATAATATATTCTAAGGATTTTGATGCGCTGAATCCAAATCCGAGCTCAGAATTGCGCCAGCACGTCAGGATTTTGAGATATCCTAACCTCAAAGTGCGAAAATCACGTATTTTGGCTATATTCGGTACTTTATAACATTGCGAATATTATAACTCAAATCCCTGATCTTGGAGCATTGTAACCGGCGGGGCAATAAACCTTGCCCACTTAACCCTAAATCCCTTAACCCCCGAGCCCTATGACCTTCGATGCAATAATCCCCGTCCCCTTAACCCCAAATATTTTAACCCAAGAAGGTTATAACAAGCGCTGCAATAAAACCTGCCAACTTAACCCCGAATTTCTTCACCTCGGAATCCTGTAACCTGCGATACAATAGCCCTAGATTCCTTGTGGCGCAAATTACTGGGCTCAGGCATTAAGGGATTTGCGTAACGGCATTGAGGGTTATAACATCACAGGTTTCAGGGCTACAGGGTTAACGGATTTAAGGTTAAGGGGGCAGTTAAAGATTAAGGGGTCGGGGGTATTTGGGTTAACAGATTTAGGGTTATGGCCACGCAGATTATAGCCTTCTAAAATATCTCGGAATCCTGACGTGCTGGCGCAATTCTAAGCTGGGATTTGGATTTAGCGCATCGAAATTCTTCGGGTGCGTTATGTATAGTTTTTGGTTCTGAAGTTTGTCGGCCTGTGACAGACAGACAAATATTAGAATTAAAAATTTAAATAATTAGTTTAAATAAATTTAAATGTACAAATCTGACATCAAACTCGTGACAAGTAACTCCCAAAACCATGGACATGTGGTGTACCTTGCAAAAATATTCTATTATACAGGAATTTGTTAAAAGAAATTTTTTAAATAAAATACATTTTGCAAATCTGATATCAGATTCATAACCAGAGACCTCAAAAATCAGCAAAAGTACGTGCAACTTGCAAAAGAATTGAGTCTTGCAACATTTGTTTAAATAAATTGTTTAAATAAATCTAAATTCATAAATCTAACATCAAACTCGTAATCAGTGACCCCTAAAACCATGGAAATGAGGTGCAACTTCCAAAAATATTCAATTTTCAGAAATTTTTTTAAACAAATTGCTTGAATAAAATAAGTTTTGAAAATCTGATATCCGATACGATCAGCGGAATCAAAAACCGTAAAATCTTTCATCGTTTTTGAAATTCTGTAGATAGATGATGTAGAATATTACGTAACTTGAAATGTATGATTGTATGCTGAAGCTGAGATTGGTGAAAGCTGAGATAACTGATTTTGTGACATGCTAATCCTTGCGTGTTAGAGATCACGTTTGAGTGGCGGGCTAACGGTTGAATTTCCTGTAAATCCTATTATCTTATTTTCTTCTACTTTATTTATTATAAGAATACTTATCATAAGAACATTTTTTATCCTCTTTGTTATTTATTATAAGAAAAATGAGTTCCAGAAGCCTTTGTGCAAGAAAAATTGATACATTTTGTTATGTTTGTGGGAAGTTTGAAACAACTTCTTATCGACGATCGATTAATGATTCATTCAAAACTCTATATATGAAATGTTATAAGGTTTCGATCGACAATTTAGATAAGACATGGGTACCATCTTCAATTTGTAATTCTTGCAGACTTGCTATGTTGAAGTGGGATGATAATAGCAGCAATATGACTGTTATTGAACCGACCATTGGGCGTGAGCCCAAGGACCATGAAACTGATTGTTTCTTCTGCTTATGTAATACAACGGGTTTCAATAAATAAAATTCAAATAAAATCATCTAACCTGCGGTAGCGAGTGTAACACCAGCCAAAGTAGGAAAAGTAAGTAAACCCGGAAAAGAAGTTGGTTCGGCAAAAGTTGAACCGATGGATATTGATACAACTGAAGATGTATCTTTTGAAGATAGTTCTGATGACGAGAGTCCTAAGCTTTTTGACCAAAGTTCGTTAGAATATTTTATTCGAGACCTCAATCTTCCAGAGGATAAAGCTGAACTCTATGCTTCAAGACTCCAAGAAAGGAAGCTATTATTACCTGGAACAAAAGTGTTAATTTACAGAAGCCGAGAAGAGGCGTTTATAAAGTACTTTACAATGGAGGATGTGATGGTGTACTGTAATAACATCGAAGAATTGGTTAACTTGTATATCCAAGATTTGTACAAGCCAGAAAACTGCCGTCTCTTCATTGATTCTTCCACACAAAGTCTCAAAGCTGTGCTACTACACAACGGAAATAAGTATGCGGCACTTCCTGTAGGTCACTCAACTGCACTAAAAGAATCATACAATAGTTTTCAATTTTTACTCGAAAAAATAAATTACAAGACTCACAATTGGCTTGGATGTGGTGACTTTAAGATGATAAATCTTATAGTTGGCTTGCAGTCGGGAAATACCAAATTTCCGTGTTTCCTCTGCCTTTGGGACAGCCGTGCAAGAGATAAACATTGGGTAACAAAAAAATGGCCCACAAGATCAGAAAGGAAAATAGGTTCTCATAATGTCGCTTACGTAGGTCTTGTTGATAGAGAGAGCGTATTACTGCCACCACTTCACATCAAATTAGGTTTAATGAAACAGTTTGTGAAAGCCTTGAATAAATAAGGTAAATGTTTCAATCATTTGAAAGCCACATTTCCGAAATTGAGTGATGCAAAAATTAAGGAAGGCATTTTCGTTGGGCCTGATATACGAAAACTCATGAAAGATATTACATTTATCGAAACCATGACTCTCGTTAAAAAGAATGCTTGGTTGAGCTTCAAAGATGTTACAGAAAAATTTTTAGGCAATAATCGAGACCCGCAGTTTGAAACTATTGTGTCCAACATGTTACAGAATTTCCAAAAAATGGGTTGTCTAATGAGCCTTAAAATACACTTCCTTCATTCTCATTTGGACTATTTCCCAGAAAATCTTGGAGCATATAGCGAGCAGATGGGTGAACGATTTCACCAAGACTTTTAACAAAAGGAACAACACTGTAACACGTACGTTAATAATTTAAGCCCGAACAACGTTGCGTCACAAATTATTTAAGGGGAAAGGCTCGGAAGGCGCACTCGCTTCGTCGCGGAAAATTAACGAGGACTATGTCGTCCAGTAATATCGATAATCGCAATTTAACTAATTACGAGAGAGACAGGTTGAACAGAATAAACTCATCAGTTCAGCTATTTTACACTTCATTACAACAATAACGTACATACAGCGTTTGACGTGTGCGTCGGCTGAGTCCGGGCTAAATTCGTTCCGTGCGAATTAACGCACAGGATACAGAACATCACCTTACAACTTGTCCCGCGAATTCCGCGAGGGCGATGCGAGTTCACGCATGCAACCGCTCGTCCGCGTCCAGTCTATACGATGCTCGGAGAGAGAGAAATCGAGGCGCGCACCGAGAAACAAAAAGAGTACCTGACCTTGGGAGGGAGCGCTGCTGCAGAAGTCAGCGTCTGCTGGGCCAACGATGTCGTCCTCGAAAGGCGGGATTCTGGATGGATGCAGATGGTCCTGTCCTCCTTTTCTATTCCGTTCACTAGATATACGAGGTGTGTTCAAAAAATAACGAGAATTTTCGTTTTATGAAAAAAATATTTATTTATTCATCTACATTAATGTTGTCGCCTTCAAAGTAGTCCCCTTCGGATACAATACACTTATGCCAACGCTTTTTCCAATCCTCGAAACACTTTTGAAACTCGATCTTTGTAATAGCTTTTAGCTCTTTCAGCGATTCGCTTTTAATGTCATCTATGCTTGTAAAACGACGGCCTTTTAATGTTCTCTTTATTTTTGGAAATAGAAAAAAGTCACATGGAGCCATATCTGGCGAATATGGAGGCTGAGGCATCGTTACAGTTTCGTTTTTGGCCAAAAATTCACGAACAAGCAATGAAGTGTGAGCAGGCGCATTATCGTGGTGCAAAAGCCATGAATTGTTTTGCCACAAATCCGGGCGTTTTTTTCGGATTGCTTCACGCAAATGACGTTGAACTTGTAGGTAGTACTGCTTATTGATTGTTTGACCTTGTGGCAAGAATTCATAATGCACTATGCCATTAAAATCGAAGAACACAGTGAGCATAACCTTCACATTCGACCGCACTTGTCGAGCCTTTTTCGGTCTTGGCGATCCAGAATGCCTCCACTGGGACGATTGAGCCTTAGTTTCGACATCATATCCGTAAACCCATGTTTCGTCACCTGTTATAACACGTTTTAGTAGTTCTGCATCGTTATCGACTTCATTTAGCGTCTCCTGAGCAACTTCCATTCGCCGCTGTTTTTGTTCGAAATTCAACAATTTTGGAACGAATTTTGCTGCCACACGTTTCATACCCAAAACATTCGAAAAAATTTGATGGCATGAGCCAACTGATATGCCAACATCATTAGCGACTTCTCTGATTGTGATTCGGCGATCGTTCATAACCATTTCTTTCACTTTTTTCACGTTTTCATCGGTTGTTGATGTGCTTGGGCGTCCGGGTCGTTCGTCATCTTCAACGTTTTCGTGGCCATCTTGAAAACGCTTATACCACTCATAAATCCTTGCTTTACTCATAGCAGACTCACTATATGCCTTTGTTAACATTTGACAAACTTTACTACACTTTATTTCAGTTTTTACGCAAAATTTAATACAAATTCTTTGATCCATTTTTTTTTCACAAACGAAAATCGCCGAGCTCGAAAAACACGTCTAACGTTAGCGGCTGCCACTTAAAAAGTAAGCAATGAATATTGCTGAAAATTTTATCGTATTTCAGGGGCATGTGTACCAACATAATAAAAAAAAATTTATACAAGCGGACTCTCCAAACCCGCGAAATTTAAAAATTCTCGTTACTTTTTGGAGACACCTCGTACTTTCGCTTATCGCACACACTTGTCGGTCGCGAGGCTCAACTCTCCAAATTAATTGCTGGTCAAAGCCACACTGACTGCGATCTCGCGCCTTCCGCGACGTCTTACTCGCCCCTCCCTATAGGTACTCAAAAACGGCCCAACGCCGCCGGCTACGCACACATGTGCGACTCATGCCGGCGACACTACTTCTCTCTCTCCTCCTCTGCTCTCCGCTCTTGCCCTATCCCTCCAACGCCAGGCATCTCTGCCGATCAGGAATCAAACCTGCAACAAAGCCACATCGTGCGTCGATACTCTGTTTTAATCAACCAAGACCGATGTGTCTGCGGCTCAGAGGAAGGCACGCGGAAGAGAGAGAGAGGCGAACAGGGCGATCGAACTCAACGATCGATTCGCCCGTCACAACACTACCAAGGATGGTGGGACGAAAAAATGATGGCCGACTACTGCTGGTCATTGAATAGGGATGATAATAACCCTATCAGTCACAAACGTAAATCTCTTCAACGATCGTTTGAAATGAAGCGCCAACGTTTTCACGAAAAGAAAGCATAACATCACAGAATTGGCGGTTATAGGTTTAAGAATATACATTGTAAAGATTGTCAGCTTCTTAGTGTAACCTCTCTAACTACATTGGAGCTTAGGTTGAAATGCTATGGATTACAGTCCACTTAAATTAATTTGTCCTGTTCTTAACCCTCACTGTTCACTGCATTTAGTTTAACCTGTTGTGAGTTTAGCGCTCGCAGATCATAGCGAACATAAGTTCACCTGTAGTGGTCTAGAGCTCGAAGGTTACTGCGCATATAGGTTATACTGTCGTGGATTCTAGTTTGCAAGTTATATCGTACTCAATATACCTGTTGCGGATTATAGCGCGCTTAAATTAACCTGTAGCAGGTTATAGCGAATTTAGGTTAACTTGCCATGATTTTGAGCTTGCAGGTTATAGCGCACTTGAGTTAATCTGTCGCTGGTTCTAGAGTTATAGGATTTTCAGTGCATTTAGGTCATAACCATCTGCCTTAGCCTGCCTTAAATTTATAGCTGCCATTTTAGAGTGCATCTAATAAATTCAGCTAGATTCGCCGTAAATTAGTACAATGATAGACCTTTATATGCCAGTGTAAGTTTTTCCTACTACTGAAGATTGCAAAAAAAATCAAGATTTTTCATACTCCAGTATAAATCAATTGATAAATGGCACATTTCAATTGACGGTATCTCTGCTGGAAAAAAATCTGTAATGTATTTTGTAGACCAAGAGTTGCTCTTTCAGATGCCGTTGTCAGTTTTGCATGAAAAAATTTATTCACAATGTTCTAAGGTACCGAATATAGCCATAAAACATGATTTTTGCACATTTAGGTTAGGATATCTCAAAATCCTAACGTGCTGGCGCAATTCTGAGCTCGGATTTGGATTCAGCGCACCAAAATCCTTCGGGTGTACTATGTCTGGTCTCTGGTTCTGAAACCTTGTTGGCCTGTGTTATTTAATTTTCATATTATTGACTGGTCTAGATATAAAATTTTTATTTTACTGCATCATCCATAGAACCAAGTAGTTTAATTATACTATCTAGGAAAATATGAAGTTTATTACTCGTTCATTGACTTTTGTACTCCGTTTGTCCTGGAATTTCCTCACATCTGCGTAGGAGTACAATTTTTTTCAATTTTTTGATACAATGATCCATATATTTATAATTTTTCATATTTTTATAATTTTCTTGATCACAATAGTAGCTTCGATTAATGTAGATTTCTCGATTTGAATTTTATACAATAGTCTTTTAAAAACATCTAAATTAAATGGTAAATATTTTTCGTTTAATTTAGGAATCAAGTCATTTGTAATACTTGATAATTGTAATTCTTCTTGCTCAAAAGTCATTTTTATTTTCTAATGAAAAAGATTTTTTGAATTGGGAATTGTTTGTAAGTACAGTGGGATAAATAAGCTGCAAAAACAAATAATCAAAGTTGTACGAGGTGTGATCAAAAAGTAAGGTGAATTTTTATTTTTCTCAAAAAATATTTATTTATTCATCAATTTTTATTTTATCTCCTTCAAAGTAATCCCCCTCGGATATAATACACTTGTGCCAACGCTTTTTCCAATCCTCAAAGCATTTCAAAAAATCATTTTTTGTGATCTTGTTTAGTTCATCCTTCGATGCCGTCTTTATCTCCTCAATCGTGGCAAAACGCCGTCCTTTCATGGGCCTCTTCAGTTTTGGGAACAAGAAGAAGTCACAAGGGGCCAGATCTGGGGAATACGGTGCCTGTGGCATCGTTACTGTGTTGGTTTTATCCAAAAATTCGCGCACAAGCAACGATGTGTGAGCAGGGGCGTTATCATGGTGCAAAAGCCAATTTTTATTTTTCCACAAATTCGGACGTTTCTGGCGGATTGCTTCGCGCAAATTGCGCATAACTTGCAGGTAATATTCCTTATTTACTGTTCTACCCTGTGGCAAGAACTCATGATGCACCACGCCCCTGCAGTCAAAGAAAACTGTAAGCAAAACCTTTATATTTGATCGAACTTGGCGTGCTTTTTTTGGTCTTGGTGATCCAGAATGCCTCCACTGGGACGATTAAGTCTTAGTCTCGACGTCATAACCGTATACCCATGTTTCGTCACCTGTTATAACCCTGTTGAGTAAATCTGGATCATCGTTGACGTCATTCAGTAGCTCTTGGGCGATGCTCATGCGACGTTTCTTTTGGTCGAAATTGAGCAATTTCGGAACAAACTTCGCTGACACACGTCTAATGTCTAAAACACTCGTCAAAATTGATTGGCACGAACCAAATGATATGCCAATATCATCAGCAATTTCTCTAATGGTAATTCGACGATTTCCCAACACTAATTTCTTCACTTCTTCAACATTCTCATCAGTTGTTGATGTGCTGGGGCGTCCAGAACGAGGTTCGTCGTCGGTGTCTTCTCGGCCTTCTTGGAAGAGTTTATACCACTTGTAAACATTTTTTTGGCTTAAAGTAGACTCACCGTATGCCACTTTCAGCATTTCAAGTGTTTTGGAACATTTGATTTCATTTTTCACACAAAATTTAATGCAAACTCTTTGATCCATGTTTTTAGACAGCAGCAAATTGTGGAGCCCGCAAAACACTTCTAACCTTGATGCCTCTCACAAACAAACCAAACATACTACAAAGCTGAAATTTGGAACGTATGTTCTAGACGAGTGTACCGACATAACCAAATAAAAAAGTCGAAGATCGAACGGACGTAGCCCGCTAAATTTCAAAATTCACCTTACTTTTTGATCACACCTCGTATAGTCTCAAAAGTAACAGTTATGGAAAAAAATATTATTTGTGTAATTATATAACTTCTAAATGTGTATAATATTGTAAGGAAAATATTGCCTAAAAATTAAAAAATATTCTCAAGTGTGCTTTCTTCGTAAGGTAGCTTGACTAAATAGACAATAGATAGAATTGTACAATAAACAATTTTCATAGTGTAGTATTTGATACAAAATTCCATTAAAAAATCATGATCGACGGTTTTATTCAATATAAATAAGTTATTGAAATCGAGCACTTATATGATAAGTCAGATGGTAAGATTAATACGTTTATGTATTCTCTAATGATTTTAAAAATAGATGATAGATTTTTTTCAACAAACGAAGACAGCGAATCGTTGACCAATTATATGACCGACCATAGAATACATAGACCGAAGTAGTTGAAGCTACTATTGCATGTGGAAAGAATTAATTGAAAGTGCCATACAATTTTTTTCATACAATAATACGACTGAAGTTAGTATTTTTATCAAGTACATATATCTAATGTGTCCTTTTGCTGGTATCTCGAATTGAAAGGAGCTAAAGCTACGCTGTCTCATGGTACCGTTCAATCGAATTATTTGATGAACACTCAGAGGTTTTTTTCTGTTTCTTAGGTTAGTTTATGTAATCCATTAATTATGGGAATAACACAGTAAAACAAGAGCATTAATAAAATAGAATACCGCTAATCCAGTGTCCATGTTTTTTTAGATTCAGAGAAGAAAATTTTCGAAGAAAAATTACGTCTTTTATCAATTTACACCTTTAGACGGTATCAAGGACGATCCGGATGGCAGAAAACGTAATGTTTTTGGATACAGAATGGGTCTATAGAGTTAGTTTTCCAATTCCGTAAAAAGAGGATTTCAAGCTAGAATTAACTATACAGGGTGTCCCATTTTAAAGGAACCACCCCGTAATTTTCGACGGTTGGCATTGTACAAAAAAATTGTTCAGACAACAGTTGTTTGGGACAATGCGGGCAATCTTTCTGTAAAATCCGATTTGACCTTGAGATTCATTTTCAAGGTCATTTTAAGGTCAAAGTCATTTTTTGATTAGGAACCCATATTTTTGATCCCGGATTCGGAAAGAGCGGAAAATTCTACGTTTAGATAACGTATTATGTGTGGGGTGCGGTTACCTCCCTTCCCTTCGCGAAAGGTCATGTAGGGGTCAAATTTATGATTTTCTTCATCTATGCACAGGGATGATCGGGCAAGAGTAAGGTTAATTGTAATAACCCAGTAACTCGATAACCCAAATAACCCAATAATCCAATAACACGATAACCCCAATAATTCAATAACCCCAATATCCCAAAAAAATTGTATGGTCAAACAACAGTGACCTTGAGCTTAAACTTCAGGTTGATTTTCAAAGTCGACTTCATGTATTCAAAGCCTTCATGAGAAGTGTCATTTTCCATTTTGTGGGATAACATGTTATTTCCATTCTTTTTTCTGGTGTGATTCCGGACAAGCCTACAAAGTTTCAACTAAATTGTTTAATAACACTTTTTTAGTATTGTTTATGACAATAGTTATTCGCGAACAGTCCTTCTCAGGATAGTTCAAGTGTAATTGTCTTAGTCGACTTAAAAGGAGGGAATATGCCGGATTATTCGAGAAACGAAATTGTTGATATTCTGTTGTCTCTCGGGGCATGTCAAGGCCGATATCGTGCAGCGGCAAGGTATTACCCGCAGCACCCGGCTAGGTAATCAATACCTTATTAACCTCACCCTTGCCTCGGTGGGATGGGGGGGGGGTGAACCGCTCCCCCAATATAATACTTTGTCTAAACGTAGAATTTCCCGCTCTTTTCGAATCCGGGATACAAAATGGGGATCCTTATTCAAAATATCTCTTGGTTATTGGGTTATTGGGGTTATCGAGTTATTGGGTATTGGAGTTATTGGGTTATTACAATTAACCTTACCCTAGCCCGATCATCCCTGTGCATAGATGAAGAAAATCATAAATTTAACCCCTACATGACCTTAGGCGAGGGGGGGGGTAACCGCACCCCACACTTAATACGTTATCTGAACGTAGAATTTTCCGCCCTTTCCGAATCCGGGATCAAAAATATGGCTTCCTATTCAAAAATTGACTTTGACCTTCAAATGACCTTGAAAATAAATCTTAAAGTCAAATCGGATTTCACAGAAAGGTTGCCCCCATTGTCCCAAATAACTGTTGTCTGAACAATTTTTTTGTAAACGCCAACCGTCGAAAATTTCGGGATGGTTGCTTTAAAATGGGACACCCTGTATAATGGTAGGAAGAGTCAACTTAAGTATAGTAATAATTTAACACATCTCTTTTTGATAACTATCGACGTTTTTCATATTTCAGCCTTTGTTGTAATTTTGAAAATATATGACCATGAATTATAATATAATAAATTTTTCCGAAATGAGGAGTGACAATGCGAAATAATAAAAGTCGGATTTATTATCAACAATTTTAATCGCCAAAAGTAACAAACGTATCTAATAAAAATAATTATCACCTTAACTAATGATAACAACTCGAAAACGTAAAAATAACAACTACAAAGCTCCCGCTCGTTGCTCGGTCGACAAAATTCTCTTTGCGCCCGCAAAGAAGTACGAATCAGCAGCCAGACTGCCACCCGATTCACCTTCACTATTATTTCCGTGCTCCGAAATACACAGTTAAATAGCGTCCGTAACCAGGAAAATTAACAAACAATCGTGGATGGTAAGTCCTCGTCCAGGTATAGCTTACAGATCTGCCACGCTATTTGCTTAACAAGAACGCCTAGAATATGCGAAAGAGAGAGAGAGAGAGAGAGAATCTGACACCGATCTGGTCCACCCGTCCTTGTCTCCGTGGTTATTCCTCCTTGCGTCCAAACTCTTTCTGTGTGTGTATGTGTGTGATCCTGGTGTTGCTGGTGTCGGTGTTGTTGTTATTGCTGCTGTGGCTCTTGTTATAGTTATTGCTACGGTGGTTAGTGTTGTTATTGCTGTTGAGCTGATCACCTCCTCTCTCCCAACTCTGCCAAACTTCTACTACCAGACATATAAATCCTTTTTAACGACTGCTGCTCACGTGCGCACGTCCATGTCACCTCTCTAGAAACCTTATGCGCATCGGTATGGATTCTTGAACAATACTTGCAACGCAAACATTGACAGTCTGGCGCGGCGCACAGACCCTGATGAGAGCCCGACAACAGAAACGACAGTCGTACCGTGATTCTCCGTTACAATATATTATTTAATAGTTCATAGAAAATAAAGTAGTTTTTATATTTTTAAGGAATTACGAAGTTGGACATTGTCCAAAAGAAAACAAACGTTAATTACGTCACTATTATTAGTATGATTGAGTAAGATTCAAAAAAAATTACGTGATTTCTCCCATGAGAAATCATGTGATGACGTTATATTGTTTTACCTAGGTTCTTAATTTATAAAAACAAATTCAAGAAACTACTTTATAGGACTGTTAGAAAATTATCAAATTAATCTGATGTTTAAATAAAGATATTTCTTTTACTAAATTATTTTGGCAAAATAACATATTATATATACAATAGAAATTATTTATTTAATATTTTCTCAGATTCCTTATGATAATTTATAAAACAGTTATGGATTTTTTATTTTTTTACATGTCTGACAATTTACGAAGAATTTTTTCATTTTTTAATCGCTTTATAATCTACAAAAACTTAACTTTCCTATAAGTTCACATGTTATTTTCAATCATGATTATCTCGGGCTTGAAAGCCCCTAGGCTTTGAAATTTTAACCACATTTTAAGAGCACATTAATACACCAATCATTCAAGTTTCAAACAATTTTCATTTTTAGAACTGTTAGCCGCGGTACTTCCTTAAAAAGATGAATTGATTGAACATCTGCTTTATATTAAAACAGAAAGGGACCTTCAAAATGTCGCTTCTATTTTAAAACTAGCACTTTAAATCTGCATATTGGATTGAATAATTACGTTTAAAAATATTTTTAATGTATTTAAAAAAATATTCTTAATGTATTGCATACATTTTTTTATAATATTTTCAAGGATAGTTTGTAACGGGGTAAAACCGTTTAATTATATTTTATTCGCGCAATTA
The DNA here is from genome assembly GCF_024137745.1 of Phymastichus coffea. Taxonomy (NCBI): domain Eukaryota; kingdom Metazoa; phylum Arthropoda; class Insecta; order Hymenoptera; family Eulophidae; genus Phymastichus; species Phymastichus coffea. Next base: position 439,044 of record NW_026706814.1, read on the forward strand.
AATCAAAGGGGCGAAAGTAATTATCTATGCTCAAAATGCAGTCCGGAGAGCATGTGAAGACAGGCGTCAGTCAACCATTAATTCTTATTAACCTATAATAAATTGAGTGGAAGCTATGAGGTGTAAGCGAGTCGAAAAACACTTGTTAGCAATACGAACTAAACCTTTTATTATTCCTCAAATACTACACAAGTTCGGCCCGCGCGTTTGTTTACATCGACGCTCGCTTATCGACAACGTACAGTGTCGGGACGCTCGCTGCGCTTTGTTAATAACGCTATTACATGCACGCTTTGGGAACGATAATTTATTCGTTAACCATGCAACCGCGATCGCGAGATTAAGCTGGCCAGCTTATCTTATTATTGCAGGCGTACGGAGAAAACGACAGTCACACACTGCACGGAATTGTTTTTGTTCGTCTTTGTCGCCGGTCGCGAATGCGCGCACACACGGTTTCGCCCTCGATGGCGAAACCACACACACTCTGCCGATCTCCTGGGGGCCGGTGCTTCCTCGCTGGCTCGGGTCTCTCCCTTAGGCTGTTGAAGGGCACCTTGACGACGGCAGTCACAGCTAACCAGCACTTATCTGCACGTCCTTCTCTCGATATGTTGGCGTCAACGACACGTAAATTGTCGGTAGCGAAAGGAAAGCGGGCGAACTCAATGATGGTCTAAGCTTCACTACTACGGTTTCGAATTCGGTAACGAAGGAATTCGGCTCGCGTGCCGAATTCCTTCGTTACATATTTCGTCCCCCCGGCAGGTGCTGCCCTCGCAGGCAGCAATTAAGTTAGATTATCAGCGCTAATTTGACGTTTACCGTCACAAGTTTTATAAATTTAGAAAATTTACTTAGAACTTAAAAATTAATATTTTGTGTTAGAAAGTAATTTGATTGGAATGACTTATACAAAAAAAGTGTTTAGAAGGACAAAATGCTAATAATTGCACAAGAAGTCTTTAATATTTTGCTTAAATGATAAATTTTGTAATAATGGAAAGAAGGGAAATAGTGAGAGCTGGAAATTCATTTAATTTTAATTATATTCAGCAACGTTTCGTCAGCACATTTGCTGACCTCTTCAGGCTTTATTAACAGAAAAATAACAAATTATTAACAATAAAGCGGCAAATGTAATTTTCATGGCATATAATTATATGTATATGTGTATACCTAGTTTTTCTCGAAGTCAAATTATTATAGGCTAAAACGAATAGCTCGAAGCCAGTCATGTTACAATACAGTAAGAAATCACGTATTTCAACACACACACACACACACACACGCGCGCGCGCGCGCGCGCACGCACGCACACCCATGTACGAGATGTGTTCAAAAAATAAAGTGACTTTGTATTTTTAAGAAAAAATATTTATTTATTTATCAATATTTATGTTGTCCCCTTCAAAGTAATACCCTTCAGATACAATACACTTATGCCAACGGTTTTTCCAATCCTCAAAGCACTTCTCATAAGCACTTTTCGGTATAACCTTGAGCTCTTCCAGCGATGCAGTCTTTATCTCTTCAATCGTTGCAAATCTCCGTCCTTTCATAGGTCTCTTTAGTTTTGGGAACAAGAAAAAGTCACATGGGGCTAAATCCGGTGAATATGGAGGCTGAGGCATGATTGTGGTGTTGTTTTTGGCCAAAAAATCTCTCACAAGCAAAGATGAGTGAGCAGGGGCATTATCGTGATGCAAAAGCCATGAATTGTTTTTCCACAATTCTGGGCGTTTTCTTCATATTGCTTCTCGCAAACGGCGTATAACTTCAAGATAATACTGTTTATTGACCGTACGTCCATATGGTAAGAACTCCTGATGCACCACGCCATGGTAATCGAAGAAAGCAGTGAGCAAATCTTTGACATTTGATCGAACTTGTCGTGCTTTTTTCGGTCTTGGCTCATCTGGGCTCTTCCATTGGGACGATTGGACTTTGGTTTCGATATCATAACCATCTATATACCCATGATTCGTCACCAGTTATGATCTTTTTGAGTAAATCTGGGTCGTCGTTTACGTCATTCAACAGTTCTTGAGCGATGCTCATGCGACGGTTCTTTTGGTCAAAATTTAGCAATTTCGGAACAAACTTCGCTGACACACCTCTCATGCCCAAAATGTTAGAAAAAATTTCATGGCACGAGCCAAGCGATATACCAACATCCTTAGCAACTTCTCTGATAGTGATTCGACGATTTTCTAGAACAATTTTCTTCACTGCTTGAACGTTTTCTTCAGTTGTTGACGTGCTTGGGCTTCCAGAGCGAGGCTCGTCATTGGCATCCTCCCGGCCATCTTGGAAGAGTTTGTACCACTTGTAAACATTTTTTTTACTCAGAATAGTTTGACCGTATGCCACCGTCAACATTTCAAGTGTTTCGGAGCACTTTATTTTATTTTTTACATAAAATTTGATGCAAATCCTTTGATCCATAGTTTTCGATAGCAAGAAATCGCCGAGCACACAAAACACTTATAACCTTTACGCCTCTCACAACCAAACAAAAAATGCTATACACTTGAAACTTGGTACAGATGTTCGGGAAGAGTGTACCAACATAACAAAATCGACAATCGAAAGTACGTTGCCCGTGAAATTTGAAAAGTCACCTTACTTTTTGAACACACCTCGTATATATTCTTCATCTATCATACCTTTCTCATCGATCTTAATAAAGGCTTATAAATATGACTAAGATATTGTATATCCTCTTTTCTATTTAAAGTGTTTTTATGTAAGCCGATGTGCAACATTTCGGATATTCTGCGTTTCTTATAATTCTTTTCATAATCCAATATCTTAGCTTTCTCATTCATGTGAGAGAGTTCTTCTATGTGTAGCTACTACTGTATCTGAGTCAATGTTTTTTTTGTGTTCATTTAATCTAATTTTTAAGGATCGCTTGCTTTCACCTATGTAGACCGCTGAACATTGTTTGTAGTTAAAACTGTAGATTATATCAGTGTTGTCTAATAAATCAGATTTGTCTTATCCTAAACGAATGAACTCTTCTAATGATTTTTGTAATAAAGGGATTGAAGTAATGTCATATTTTTTAACACAGAAGAACATTTTTTAAAAATGTTGCAATTATTTGGATTAGCGACTGTAGGTAGTTTTTGATTTATTAATTTTTTAGAATTATTCTTCCCTTTTTTATATTTTTTAATCCATTTGTGTATGTGTTTTTTGATAAATTCAGATGGATAATTATTTTTTTTCAGAATATTAGTAACTATTTTAGTTAAATTTTTTGTCAGCACGTAAAAACACCCGGTCAACTAAATTTGAAACTGTATTAACTTTTTGATGAATTGTATGTTCCGAGTTAAAATTGAAAATTCTGTCAGTTTGTGTTGTTTTTCTAAACCAGTCATATTCTAATTTATTATTATTTCTGATTAATTTTAAGTCGAGAAATGGAATAAAATTATTCATTTTAATTTCAAAAGTAAATTGTAGTCTATTATGATAAGAATTGAACATCTCGACAACTAAATCAATTTTATGTTTCGGAACGAACATGAAAGTATCATCAACATATCTATAGTAGAAAACAGGATTAATTTAATATTTATTCCACAACACGTTCAGGCAGTGTTTCTCTAAGTCTTCCATTACAATATCAACCAATAAAGGAGAGATGGGGGAGCCCATCGGGCTTTTAAATATTTGTTTATAATAAATTTTGTTGAACACAAAATTTGTGTTATTAAATAAAAATTTTATACCTGAATCTCTTCTATTGGAATCTCACAATTTTTAATTTGTTCATAAAGTTTGTCCAATCCCTCCAAGACTAAATCACAAAATATGTTCGTGAATAAAGAACTTACATCTAATGATATTAACGTGATCGTTTGAAATAAAAATATCTTTTAATTTCTGTTTTAAGTGTCCACTGTTTAAAATGTGAGAGTTAGGTTTATTTATAACTATTTCAAGAGCACTATATAATTAGAGCACTATATTTATTAGAATTTGACTGGTTTAGAAAAACAACACAAACTGACAGAATTTTGAATTTTAACTCAGAACATACAATTCATCAAAAAGTTAATATAGTTTCAAATTTAGTTTACCGGATGTTTTTACGTGCTATTTCCCTTCTTTCCATTATTACAAAATTTATTATTTAAGAAAACTATAAGGGAATCAAGACAGTATGTTACGTATTTAATATTTTGCGTTGCCACCTCGGCGTCTAAGAATCTCAGTTAATCTTGCAGGCATATTAATGCAAGCTCTTATCACGTCTTAAGGTATCTCGTACCGTATCTTATTTAGAAATAGCCCCAGTTTCTCAAGATTCCTTGGCTGTCTCTGCTTACTGTGCAATCGTCTAGCCATCATGTACTATACATGTTCAATTAGATTAAGATCTGGACTATTCGATGAATGCGGTAGTATTTTCCAATGGTTTTCTCGCATGTAAGCCTAAGTAACTCTTGCGGAATAGGGTGGATTTGCATCTAGCATAAGAAGAAAATTTGAGCCTATGCAGCAACTCATTGGAAGCACGTGAGGGTGAAAAATTTCATCAGTATAGAAATTGAGTAGTAAATGTAGTAAATTTTATAAGTAAATTAACAAACAAATACCTTGAAAGCAACTGTTAGTCGTTATGTAGTAGTGTAAGTAATCCAAATTAATTTTGTATGATTTTGAACAATGGCGTCGGAGATGACTGTGAACAATATTGCATTATTGTTTATAATAAATAAAATAAGAATTTATAATGTTACGCAAATAAGATTACTTTATGTTAAGTGTATTAGAAGCTATTTGTACTAAAAAATCGACGAATAGACGAATTTTGTTGTTTTCAAAAAGTTTCAATCAAAATGTAACTTTTTATTAGAATGGCCCATATCTTCGTATATGAATAAATATTTTAGAATATAAGAGTAGTTTTCACATAATGATGAACTTAGCCGCGTTAGTAGTGTAGCTATGTTCATTCTGGCACTAGAAATGAGTCATCAGAATGGGAGCTTGCCTCGTGACGTCATAATACGATAGGAGTTGGCTTATGACATAATGGTACGATGGCAGCTGGCCCATGACGTAACTTGTACGGCAACATGAAAATACAGTGGGAGTCGGTGGGTGATGTAATTGATACTACGGAGTTGGGGGAGGGAAGGTGGTTGATGACGTGAGGATACGATCGCGGTGACATTAGTATACGATGACGGGAGCTGGCGATAAATTGGTAGCGGGTGTTAATCTGACATTTAATAATGTCCCCGTGATCGATGCGATGGCATAGCGTAGCGTCAGTGTATGAGAACCTATAAATCTAGAGGAACTAGTTTAAGGTTTGAGAGGGAAGGACGACGCTAGAATAGCACTACAACAGAGTTGGAGACAACGCGGCCTATAGTATGCAGCAGACGGGGAAGGTCCTGTAGAGAGAGGAAGATAAGCGTAGTCTTTCGACTGTCACTTGACTAATCAAGTCCACTTTAAGACCCTATAGCGGTATCAGAACCTCTACCCTTAATCCTTTTATTATTATGAAATAAATGAAATGATTTAATATTATATTTGAAATATTTGGATATTTATTATATATATTGCAATGGTGGTCGATTCAATCAATCGATACGTTCACGATTCGGTAGCACTCGCGATGCCAGAGCAAATGTCTAAGAGAGAGGGGGGGCACGCGAGAGTTCAATTTTTCAGTTAAGCCACAGCTGTTGATTAGAATACCGCCAAAAGTTTTGTATTAAGTTTTCGCCGTTTGCCGATCAAAAGTTTTTCTGGTTTTAATTCGTGCGGTAGTGATAACTAGGTGTGATAAAAGCTGCGGCGATTCACAACAAAAGCTAAACAGCAGCATTGTACAGTTACAGCCGAATTGGTAGCGAGGAAAATCAGCACAGCTTTTCCAGGGGAAGAATTCGTTTTAACAACAACAACAATTATGGCTGATCACCGTAATTGAACCACAGGGTAGGTGCACCTCCCTTTTTCTGCGAGACAAAATACTTTCGCAAGTATTTTGTCAATCACGACTGTTTATGCATTCGCGCCGAGCGTTAGTTTTCGTGGTAGAATTTTGAACTCTCCCTCCCCGTATTATTGTATTCTAATTGTAAATCCTATATGCGTGCGCAAGTCTTTCGGTCCAACGAAGACTGTAGTTTTTTTTGAGTTAAACGATCTTGATTTTATTCGCCGCATGACGTTATTTCGATTCCTTTTAGTTTAACGGCTCCGTCACCGGTTATTTTTTCAAGCCGATTTCATCTAGGGAATAGTTGGAGTAAACATTAGGTCACACGCACCTATTATATAAATATTAAAGAAGTAATAATTTTTAATAAGTGTTTGTTCAATAAAATAATATAACACATAAATAATATAAAATACTACAACATGATATGTAAGGTTTATAGGGAGTTATAGAAAGAGACTTTCGTATTTGCAAATTTGATTTATATTTATTAAAAATTTATGAAAAAAAATAATATGATATACATTTATATTATATAATTCTTCTTTTCACTAGTTGCACGAGGTCTGTCCGGAAAGTATCGGGTCTACGTTTATATCTTCGCGCCATAGTGTTCGAGCGACCTCTACCGGACAGAAACGTCAACAGTAAAGTCTCACGAATCTATTGGTTACTTACTGATCCCTGCCGGACGTATAGTTCATGCGCAGTGTGTCTTTGTTTACAGTGCCTTTTTCGCGTTCGTCGGATTTTGATATTGTCAAAAATGACTGAAAAGCAAGATCAACGAGTTTGCATCAAATTTTGCTTTCAACTCGGAAAAACGAGTTCGGAAACTATTCAAATGATGCAAAAGGCTTTCGGAAGCGAATGTATGAGCTATAACACGAATAAAAGAGTGGTATAAACGGTTCAACGATGGTCGCACTTCTGTCGATAGTAATTCTCGTTCGGGCCGACCTTCGACGACAAAAACCGCAGATAATATTGAGCGGGTGCGACTTGCAATCGAACAAGATCGTCGTATGATTGTGCGAGAACTAGAAAAAGACCTTGGGATACCAAAAACTATCATTTCAGAAATTTTAACCGAAAATTTAGGAATGAAACGCGTGTGTGCGAAATTCATCCCAAAATTACTCACAGCAGAGCAGAAGAACATTCGCTTAGAAATCGCTCTAGAGAATCTGGAAATGGTCAATAATGATGATCATGTGCTTCGAAAAGTTATTACAGGTTATGAATCATGGGTTTATGGTTATGATCCTGAAACAAAACAACAATCTTCACAGTGGAAGCATTCTGAATTGCCAAGACCAAAAAAAGCACGTCAAAGTCGGAGCAATGTTAAGTCAATGTTGATTGTTTTTTTCGATTGTGAAGGTGTTGTACATCACGAATATGCACCAACAGGTCAGACAATCAATAAAGGATACTACGTTCAAATTGTGAAACGTTTGCGTGATGCAGTAAGAAGAAAACGGCCGCACTTTTGGAAAAGTGGTGACTGGCTTCTCCATCAGGATAATGCGCCAGCGCATTCATCCAATGTTGTGCAGCAGTTTTTGAGCAAACACAATATCGCATGGCTTCGACAACCTCCATACAGTCCCGACATAGCCCCTTGTGACTTTTGGCTGTTTCAAAAACTAAAAAAACCACTCAAAGAACACCGATTCGATGACAAAACAACGGTTGAAAACAATGCGACGAGTGTACTTAAGATTATCCCTAGAAGTGAGTTCCAGGACTGTTTTGAAAAGTGGAAACATCGATGGAACCGTGTTATTCAATCAAGTGGGGATCATTTTGAAGGATGCCACCCACCAGATGATTAAGAATAACGCTAGCACGAAAATATAAAGGTAGGCCCGATACTTTCCGGACGGACCTCGTATATACTATAATAATTTTTTCATATCACCACTGGATCGGATTGTATAGTACAATACAAACTTGAAGAATTAATTAATTAAGCAAGCAGTATTAATTAAGCAGTATTGTCAGGAAAATCATCTCTTATGTTAAATTCAAGATGTACACTTACAGGTGCACTCGTGATTGATTCTTTTTGCTTTAAGCAATCAATAACTATTCGAAGAATGTTATTGATAAAATCATTATTGTTGAACAATAGCTCATTTTCTTTTTCATAGTAAGCGTTCTGAAAATTAGCATACATAACGTAAAGTACTGCGTACTGATTTTTTTCAGATTAATTAAAATAAAAATTAAGATTTTCGTATGCATAGCATTAAGAATTGAAAAATATGTGATCAAATTTACTAGCATCAGCACAAACATTATTTTTTTGATTTGTCTGAAAGGCTAAGATGACAAAGCGAGGCTTATCCAATTGATTTGACGTTTTCACACTCCAAATATGCTTTGATGTGATAGGTAATTTTGAATACTCACACAGCTCCCAAGTTCGATAACTCATAGTTATTGCTTTTTCATGTCCAATATGATTGAACAGTTTTATCTTTTCCATATCAGCCACTGTTATATAAGGGATCAGCCATTCTTTTTTAGTCAAATTAATTTTGATCATTTTTATGCATTGATCTTTTTCAAATAAGCTCGTTGATCGACTAAGATTGCTTATTGCCGAACAAACTACTATATTAATCCTAGTCATGGTAATGGAATTCATTCAATCATTGAAGAATTACGTGAAGCTGGCTATATATATTAAGAGAATCCTGAATGTCTATTAGTATTTAAATAAGCGTCGATGTTTTTGGTCGTAATCTTAATAAAAACGAGGGTAATCAAGATCTTCCTGTCATAGGGTATAAAATCATTGAAGATGGTCAGTACGATGCACATAACATGTAGGATTTATAATGTTACTTATCCTTATAAAGCAAATGATGCAGAAAATTAAAACTTTGTTAGTTGATTAGAGGTGAAATAAATAGTTTCAAAAGTATAACAACTCAATTATAGAAAAGTTTCAGTCATTTAAAACAACAGAATGATGAGTTTTTGAAATATTTAAAAATAGAGTGGCAATATTTTAACAGTAGCGACAGTATCATCATGAGCGTTGATGTATTTGGACGAGAATTGAAGGGCTCTCATAGTTATAACTCACTAAAGACGGTCAATACGACATTGATAACAAAAGAATTCATAATCTAGCTGATCTACAGGAGATTAACGATGCTGTAAATTTACGAACACTGTGAAAAACTAATGAAACTGAGATTACTGCGGTCATGAGTGTAATCGATATTCTTCAAAAATATATAAATAAAATAAAGATAGAACTGAAAATACATCGATAAGCGATTGCAAAATTAGAAGAAGATAAAGAAATTATTCCAGCAATTTTGTTTGCTTAATCTTCTTTAATATTCGTAATAAATAGGGAACATGAAAGAGTAGTTGATTAGCTGTATAAACCAACATACGTAACTATCCATGTTAAAAAGTCGATATAGAGGGTGGATTGATAAGTTTACGGTCTGACCAAGAAAAACAACGTTTTTAAGAATTTTTTTTTTATTTCTCAACATAATCTCCTCCAAAGCTGATACATTTCTCATAGCGGTGTTCTAGTCTAGTAATGCCATCTCTATAGACTGATTCGTCAAGCTCCTCAAAATAACCATTTACAGCTTCGATTACTTCTTTATTGTCCGCAAATCTCTTACCGCCAAGCCATTTTTTGAGGTTAGGAAACAGATAATAGTCACTCGGGGCTAGGTCTGGAGAATAGGGAGGGTGCGGCATCAATTCAAACTTCAAGTCGTTGATTTTAGCCACCGCAACGATTGACTTGTGCGCTGGTGCGTTATTGTGATGAAACAAGATTCTTTTCTTCGCCAGATGAGGTCGTTTAATTTTCACCTCGTTGCTCAAATGTTGCAATAAGTCTGCGTAATTTTTACCAGTGATAGTCTTACCCTTTTCAAGGTAATCAATGTATATAATACCTCTTGTATCCCAAAAAACAGTAGCCATAACCTTGTTCGCCGAAAAAATTGTTTTTGCCTTCTTTGGAGTTGGTTCCCCTGGTCCAATCCATTGTTTAGACTATTCTTTGGTTTCAGGAGTGTAGTGGTGGACCCAAGTTTCGTCAGCGGTTACGAATCGACGCAAAAATTCGCTTGGATTACGTTTATACAACGCCAAATTGGCGGTAGAAATGTTTTTTCAAATCAATTTTTGGTCGACTGTTAGCAAACGCGGGATCCATCTTGCACAGAGCTTTTCCATATGCAAATGTTGGTGCAAAATATTTTGCACGCGTTCATATGACATCTTACAGGTCACAGCTATCTCACGCACTTTTAATCTGCGGTCTTCCAGCACTATTTGATGGATTTTTTCGATCATATCTGGAGTTGTGACCTCAACAGGGCGTCCTGAGCGAGGCTCATCAAAGGTGCTCACACGACCTTTTTTAAACTCGGAAACGCACTGCTTTATGGTTGAATATGATGGGGAGGATGTCCTCAGTGTTGAGTCCATCTCTTCTTTGATTTCTTTCGGCTTTAACCCCTTCAAATATAAATATTTGATGACAGCACGATTTTCCAGCTTTTCCATTTTTAAGAAAAACACAGAGGCGTCTTGTTCAGTGTGCTCTCAAACCTAAACTAACATGGCGATCGGGCTGAAACTATAGCTACAAGCTATCGAAGGATGGTACTATAGAACGCCACCTCAATGTAGGCCGAGTGGCGCCATCTCTTGGTCACATAGGTCCTTAGCAGCCGGAAATTTGAACAAAAATGACGACAAAAAGTGGCAACGGGGTTTCATTTGTTATCACAAAATATACTAAAATTTACTGGAATGAAAATCGGCGGAGCAAGGATATTTGTTTTTTACATAAATTTTGATTTTTTTCATGAATTAATTTTTTTCATATATTTAATATTGCATAGCTGTCGATAATTTCGAAGAAAGTATTGTTTTTAACTGCGAGCGTGAATATGGCAGTAAGCAAAAATACTTACTTTGTGTATCTAAGTATAAGAAATTTTGCACGATACGGGTATGTGGCGAAAAGTAAACAAAAAACAGAAAAGAAAAACATTAAGCTATTGTACATGTTTATTTATTTATTCGGACAGATTTTGTGAAAAAAAAAAAACTTAAAAGTACTAGTGGTTTTTCATCGAAACAAATGAAAAATTTCACAAATTTCATACGTTGTTCTGCTGGCAAAAAATCCGTATCTACAAATTATCGTCAGCATATGACTGAAAAATCTTCATTTTTGAATAATTTATACAAATCCAGTGGTTTCAAATTTGATGTCGGAAGCGGTAAAGCAAAAGAAGACGGGACTGTGATTTCGGCGGATGCAAGTGAATTATTGGACGCTATATTATGTGAACGACATGTAGTCGGCAAATATATTGTAAAAGTAATGGCCGACGGCGGACAAGGTTTTTTTAAAGTGTGTATGTCGATTATACCAGCTGATGATGTTATAGAAAACAATGATCAACCTTTCAAGAAAAAAAGAAAAATGTACCACGAAGGAGGAAGTGTGAGTGCAAAATCCAAGATAACTAGTGTTTATCGTTTGATAATGCTGTGTATAGTTCCTGGCATCAAAGAGACCTACGAAAACGTTAAAATTTTATTTGATTTAATACAGATCAATAATATTTCCTTTAAATTTTGATCCGATTTCAAGCTGCTCTTATTAATAAATGGTCAACAGACTGCTACTTCTTCTTTCCCTTGCCCTTACTGCAATATAACACTGGACTCTTCGAGACGTTCTTCAAATCGTAGCGATGTATTACCATTGAAAACTTATGGGATGCTTGAAAATGATCATGACGCCTTTTGTTCTATCGGAAAAGATAAGAAGGTAGCTAAGAATTACCACAGCGTTATTAATCGACCTCTATTTGAAGAAAAGACCGATTTTTGCGTGTTGGAACGGTGAGTGATTCCTGAATTACACGTACTTCAAGGTTACGTGAACCATATTTTCTGGCAGGGATTAGTTCCTCTATTAGGTCGGGAAAAAGCTCTTACGTGGCCAAAAAAATTGAATGTGATTCCAAAAAACTATCATGGAGAAATATTTGAGGGCAACGCTTGTCGGAAACTTTTAAAAGAATCTGATAAGTTGTTTGATTCAGACATTTGCAACGGAGTAGGAAAATTAGCACTCTTACGCTTTGTGAACGCCCTGAAAGCCATGGATAAAGTAGTTACTGCCTGCTTTTCAACAACGCAACCAAAAAGTGATATAGATACTCTCATCGTAAATTTAAAAAAAAGTTTGCAAGCGACAGAATTATCTACAACGTTAAAAGTTCATGTTGTGACGGAACATTTAAAAGATTGTTTAGGTTTCTTGGATAACGTTGGCTTGGGGGTATGGTCTGAACGGGCTTGGGAATCAGTTCACAAAGAATTTTTAAAATACTGGAATAAATATAAAATAAATGTAACAACCGATGCTTCATATCCTCACAGACTAAAAAAGTCCGTTGTTGAATTTTCATCTCTGCATATTTAATTATATTTATTTGTCAATGCAATATGAGTTCGATGTTTGTAAAGTTTGTAAAGCGTTTGTAAAGCGTTATTTGTATAATAAAAATTGAATAATTATGTATCGAAAATAAATCTAGCTTAACAATTAAATTATTTTATTAAATTACACAGGCCGACAGAATTTGACAAAAATATTTTACCAAGAACCCGAGTATAGTTTTCCGAAGGTTTTTTGCGCGCTGAATCCGAATCCGAGGTCAGAATTACTCTGGTGGCTCCGGTTTTCGAGATATCCTAACCTTAAAGTGCAAAAAACGCGATTTTTGCCTATATTTGAGGTTATGTAGCAAAGAAAAGAAATTTTTTTTCAAAAAACTGTATACATCAAATTGAAGTATGAGTTTTCTTCTTTCAAATGCCGTTGAGTATGCTCGGATATCTTTTTTTCACGAAGTTACACAAATTTGAAAATTTCAAATTTTATGAATTTAAAAAGCACCACACCATTCAGCCCAAGCTATCTAACAAGTAACCATATTAAAGAGCCACTCACCAATTTAAACCAAACTTGGAAATATGACAAAACACTAAAAAATATTGTGAGCATCGTGCTTCTATTTACAAAATGCTCTCGTACGGGTAGAAACCACCCCTGCCAACCCCTAAACAGGCTCACCCATATAACCCTGGGTAGAGCAAGTTTAATTAACTGCTTTTCGATAAAAAAAACTCATTTTCCAATCACAGGTATGCGTACTAATCTCGACCTAGATAAGCCTCATCCCCAAATACCTGCTGAACCCTTTAAAACCACCCCTACCAACTCCTAAGCAGGCACACCCACATGACCCTGGGTAAAGCAAGATTAATCAACTGCTTTTCGGTAAAAAAAACTCATTCTCGGGGGTTTTGGAAACCCTTCAAGTTACTATTTTTCGAGCGAAATATTGATTTCAAAAAAATATCCTCCACCATTTTGAATTCGCTATCTGGCGTTCGCCATTTTGGATTTGAAAAAACGAAATTTTGGTAGTATATTCGAACTCAGCGACCTCGAAAACCCCCGAGTACTAATTTCCAACCAAAAATATGCTAATTCTATGATTTTCATCCACCATCTTGAATCTGCCATCTTTTTTAGTGTTTTGTCATATTTCCTAGTTTGGTTTAAATTGGTGAGTGGCTCTTTAATATGGTTACTTGTTAGATAGCTTGGGCTGAATGGTGTGGTGCTTTTTAAATTCATAAAATTTGAAATTTTCAAATTTGTGTAACTTCGTGAAAAAAAAAGATATCCGAGCATACTCAACGGCATTTGAAAGAAGAAAACTCATACTTTAATTTGATGTATACAGTTTTTTGAAAAAAAATTTCTTTTCTTTGCTACATAACCTCAAATATAGGCAAAAATCGCGTTTTTTGCACTTTAAGGTTAGGATATCTCGAAAACCGGAGCCACCAGAGTAATTCTGACATCGGATTCGGATTTAGCGCGCAAAAAACCTTCGGAAAACTATACTCGGGTTCTTGGTAAAATTTTTTGTCGGCCTGTGTTATTAATGGTTGACTAGAAAGAAAGAAAAATTGTGTAAAAAACAAATATCCTTGCTCCGCCGATTTTCATTCCAGTAAATTTTAGTATATTTTGTGAGAACAAATGAAACCCCGTTGCCACTTTTTGTCGTCATTTTTGTTCAAATTTCCGGCTGCTAAGGACCTATGTGTGGTCAGGCCGGAAACTTATCAATCCACCACATTGCAAGCTGATCTTGTCGAAATGCAAGGTTATTCGAGAGAGAACAAGGGCTTTCGTTATCTATTAACTATCATAGATACATTCTGAAAATATGCTTGGGTCGTTCTGGTAAAACAGAAAACTGTTACAGATGTCGCTAGTGTAATGGAAACTATTAAAATAGAAATGTATTCGTAGAAATCTCCAAGTATACAGAGGCAAAGAGTTCTACAATTCACATTTCAAAATGTAATGATAAAATATAAAATAAATCTATATTCTATCCATAGCAATCTAAAAGTGTCTATTTGTGAAAGTTTCAATCATACACTTAAAAATATTATGTGGAGAAAATTTAGTCTAACAAAGATAAAAATATATAAGAATTTGTAAGAGGAAATTATAAGTGGATTAATATTCTTCCTGATTTAATGGAATCTTACAATAATCGAAAAAATCATATAATAGATATGAAACTTAAAGATGTTACTAAAGAGAATTAAATGTAAGTTGAAACGTTTTTCTTATGACCAACGGCCTTTCATTAAGAAGCAAGTCTAAGCACGTTTAATTGGACAATTGAAATTTTTAATATTCAGCATATTTCAAGAATAAAACCTATAACATATCATCTAATAGATTACAAAAAAAATTATTGATGCAGTTTTTTACGAGCAAGAACTATAAAAAGCTATGTATTTGGATGTCTATCTTGTAGAAAAAGTTCTCAAAAGACGTGTCAATGCAGTCGTCGTAAAATGGCTTGGCTTTGACAGTACTACAATTCTTAGATCAATAAGGACATTATAGATCAATGAATTACAAAATATAAATTTATATTTATCTAGCTTTTATTGAAATAAATAGATCTTTTTTATATTACATAGTCTTATTATTTAAAGGATAAGAGCCCCTACCTTCGCTCTCATTTATGAGGTACTTTCACTTTATATTCGTCATTTGTGAGTCCATTAAGACAAGTTGAAACTTTCTTTAATAGATACGCATATGACTCATTACCTCTCCATAGAATAAATTTATATAATATAATCTTTATTGATATATAAGAAGACTACTGCTACAACAGCTCCTACTCGACTCTTCAGACAGAATGAAAATCTTCGAGGTTTGTAGCTCTTTTAAGACCTATGCCCACTTCTTTGATTTTCGAGTCGCCATAACTGCCTCCTTCTACTTTAAATTAGATTTCTATTATATTAACATATATATCATGTAATGATTTTCTAATATTGGACCAAGCATTAGATTCATCATTAGTATACGTTTATTGAACAATGCTCGTGTTATAACTTGGCTCACTTTAGTAATGCGCCTTTGGAAGCATACGCGATCTCGTGCTATCTTCTATGGTAAATTCATTTTCTAGAGTCTTTTTCTTGATTCGGAAAATGATGAATTTTAAGTTTCTTTGCAATCCATACATGCTTAGAAGAGGAGCGAGATCTCTTGTTGCCTCTTATAGCTGACATGGTTGATATTCTACTACTTCTTACCGTTGCTTCTAATAGAATAAGTTTACTATTGTCTTCTCACCCCTATTTTAGAACCTAACCCCACTACTATGCTTTATCGAGCCGCCGCAGCCGCCTACTACTCCTCTAGATATTTATCGTCAATATTAATATGAAATTATATATTATAGTTAATGAAATAATTAAATTAAAAAATATCTTCGATTAGAATAGGTATACACATTACTTTATTACATTTAATTTTTAATAGCATTATTTCATTAGTTTTATAATTTTAAATGAATTCGAAGATGCTGGCGTTGATATGCTGGAACTGTAATTCGCTTTCCTCAGCTTTCCTAATCAAATTAATGAGTATTGTTTTATCAGCTTCCAATATTAAGCTGATTCATTTAGGAATGAAACTTGAAATTAATTATTAAGTGTCAACACCACGTTAATCTGTATCTGGTATTTAATGATCGAACATTTACAACTTTATAATGGTAATCATCATTTAAATTCGACATCGTTTTCTTTGGGAGGAAGGACTTCTTCGCCACTCTGTTTAATGCGGAGAAATCCATTCTATAACCAATAATAATTCAATTGATTAGGTATAAATTTAATTTAATTGACTGGAAAAAATAATTTAATAGAATATACTTTATAAATTTTAGTTAAGATGATTTGAGAGTATTCAAGGAAAAGAAGAGACTGATGTTTTGAGCTGATGCTGAACAACTGTACCCATCTGAGAAGTACTCTCGGTTATATTGTGAACATCCTCACTCTTCGAACTGAAGCCGTCGTTTTCATTTCCATTTCCGCGGTTCCGCCTTTTTAAGCTCTTTTCTATTGACAAGAGATGCCCCATTTCTAGACCTGGAGTCGTTATTGTCACCTCCTCCTACCATATCTAGTCTTCGTTTCTTACATACAGATCTTTCTTCTCCACTACAAAAACTTTTTTCTGTACGATATCTATCGGTATTTTGAAGAACTTCTAGACTCTCTTGTTACTTTTGGTTACTGTCTGTAGATCATTTTGTTTTCCTTTGTTGCGATGCATCTCTCTCTTTAAAGCGAGATATATCTTATGTTCTATATTGACCCCAAGGACGAGTATTAGGATTACTAGGATACAAATCACATTTGTCATTATTAGGATTCAAAGCAACTTTTTCTTCTTCAATGGTTCTAGCTATATGTAAATTACTTCGTATATTACGTTGCATGCGTTTGATAATCTATAACTGCTTCAAGGAAAAAAATAATGTGTATATATGTGTATATATGTATGTATTGTGACGGTAAACGTCTTATTAGCGCTAACGGCCCAAACATTCGGCTGCCCGCGAGGGCAGCACCTACCGGTTGGGGAAAATGTGTGACGAGGGAATTCGGCACGCGACGGGACGAAACGCGCGCGTATGAAAATGAGGCAATCGACGATCTGCTATTGATATCGCTTGAGAGGAGTCGAAGATTAGCATCCGGTCGCTAAGCTGTGCAAGGTGGGATAGTTGATAGTTCCCGAGCTCTCCCGAGTGCCGAGATGAGTTGATCCAAGTGCAGGATTAGCTACTGATAGAGAGAGCAGCAAGTTGAAAGTTGGGAACCCGCATGCTCAACTGCTACCTAAAAGATCGAAAGTTTTCCCCGAGATTTCCGGAGTGCAGAGCCGCGAAACAAGGAGCTGTACCCTAGCATTACACTACACTCACCTCCAAGCGACGCATTCTACGGCCAAAGGATGCTATCACAAATGGAATTTAACGCAACACGCACATAAAACTTATATACAATTACGCTTACATCGATGCACTATACTAGGTCCAATAAATAAATCGTAATAATCACTAAACATTTCCATGTATACTCGCCGAAAACTGTTGCAGTATACCTGCAACGAGTAGAAAAATAAGCTTCTCAGATTTCAAATATCCTCATCAGGACCATAGTCCCCCATATAGAATGCCTCCCGACACAGGCTATCACACCGGTTTAAGTCCCTCAAGACAACCCAATCCTGAAACTTACAAAAAGCAAAAGAATTAAACAACTTAATCATCCAAATAACATCAACACGCTAACTATGTATTTACGCATATCCGCCCATACCTCCTCATTCCCGCCTTGAGCTCAGCAGAAGAAGGTAAGCCACTCCTCCTAGCCCGTTTTACAGCACGAGCATGCTGTCATTTCTCAAACTATAATTTAAATGCACATACATACACACATAATATAATTCAAATACACATAATTTATTAAATATACACATAAATACTCACGCTAGCAAACGCATATTTTTTTCTTGCTAATCAAAACATGGTCTTTATAATCGCTCACAGAGGATAAAACCAAACTACATAAAATTGATTTAACATACGACTTATATACAGAAAATATGTCACGAGACCAAACATAACCCAACGAAAACAAACTCGACACTCGCTGAATTGTAAAAATTTAAGAGTTTAAACGTTTATTTTTATTTAAAGGATCGCAATTAATACATATTATCCGTAACATCTTGGGCCCTGAGGTGTAACGCCTTTCAAATTCCTTTATAAAATTCCGAAACTCAAGCTCTTAAAGAAACTCAAATTCTGTATACGTCAGCAAAAGTCTTTACACTCTCATGAACTCTTAGACAGGTGGCAAACTAAAAATTCTTACTCTACAAATTGCGATAAAGCAAGCAAAACTTGCTTAAGAATGCATATATCGAAAATTTAACGAAATTCGGCAGCTATAAAAGCCCGCAAAGCGTCGCAGCGAGCAGTTCGTAAGAGTTCACGTTAAAACCTGCATCTCAGACCTCCGTTCCACACATATACGTAAATCTGGTGTATTCGGTAACTGCAGCTGTAACATGTCTAACATTTTTTATTTTCAATTCGTTGTTAAAAAACGACATGAAGAAGAGATTCAGATGAAATATTTTAATACTAAAAATGTCTGTATCTATAATACAACAAACCTCAATTCTTGGTTTGAAAATGATATCAAACAAATAATATTAAATAGCATGGAAGAATTTGAAGAAAAAGATTCAGGTTCGATTTAAATGGGCTACTCTATCTGCACTTCACACAAGCAATAATAGATATCTTGTGAACAAATATAAAAACTATGAAAATGAACTGAAGGTTGATGGTATGAGTTTAAAGTTCAAATAAAACATATCAAGAAATTTTAGAAACTGAATAACATATCAATCAATTTTTATATACTAAAAAAATATGGGAAACGATTTAAAACATTTACGTTTCATGTAAAAAAGTTAAAACGAGATAAGCATAATAATCTTTTATTAATTTAAAATTCTTATGTTGCTGAAGAAAGTAAGAATTAAAAAAATTTACTGTATGATGATGAAAATTTCAGCTTAAAATTTCATTACGTCTGGATTAAAAATTTGTTTGCATAACTTATAAATCAAAGTACAAAAAATCATAACAAATTATATCTTTGTGATCATGTCTACACTATTTTCAAGATAAAAATAAGCTTAAGACTCTTGAGATAGTACTGCTTGAAAATAAATATAGGAGGGGGGTCAATAAGTCTTTACAAAAAGAAAGAAAAAAAGTTTGGCTATGTAATTTTTTTATTTTTCAACATAATTTCCTTGAAGGTCGATACATTTTATTAAACGGCCTTCCAGTTTTTTTAAGCCATCAGAAAAATATGATATCTGAAAACCCTCCAAATAGGCATTTGTTTAGGCGATGACTTCTTCATTCGACGTGAATCGTTGTTCGGCAACCCATTTTTTGAGGTTAGGAAATAAGAAATAAGAAAAAGTCACTGGGAGCCAAAGCTGGCGAATATGGTGGATGGTCAATTAATTCGAACTTTAAATCGTTAATTTTTGCCATCGAAACTGTACACGTGTGAACTCGAGCATTCTCTTGAAGAGGCATTTTTTTTTGTTCAAGTGAGGACGTTTTTCTCTGATTTTTTCTTTCAGCTAACCTAATAATGACGCATAAAATTGTCCAGTAATCGTCTGGCCCTTTTCCAAGTAGTCGATGTAGATGATTCCATACGCATCCCAGAAAACCTTGGCCATAATTTTGCCAGCTAACTTTACTGTCTTTGCCTTCTTTGGGTCTGGTTCTCCTGCGATAATCCATTGTTTGGACTGTTCTTTGGTTTCAGGAGTGTAGTGGTGTACCCATGTTTCGTCTACAGTTACGACTCGACGCCAAAAGTCTTCCGGATTACGACGTATGCGTGCTAAAAGAGCCTCAGAGGTAACCACGCGGGTTCGTTTATTTTCAACAGAGAGCAAACGCGGCACCCATCTTGCTGATATTTTTTTCATCCCCAATTTTTCATGCAAAATTGAAATGATTGTACCCTTTGATACCCCTGTGGCCTCAACTAATTCTTGCAATTTGAATCTTCTATCACTCAACACCATATCGTGAATTTTGTTGACCATTTCGGGCGTACTCACTTCTACAGGGCGTCCTGAACCAGGTTCATCTTTCGTTGTTGTACGGCCGCGTTTAAATTCATTTACCCAGTTATAAACAGTCTTAAACACAGGGGCAGACTTGCCATGAACGGCGTTCAACTCAACTGTGATTTCTTTTGGTGTAAGACCTTTCAAATGAAAATGTTATATCACCGCTCGAAATTCTGTTTTTTTCCATTTTTCAAATAAACGAATAACTTTTTGTTCAACCAACGCTCATAAAAAAACGACTTAATGAATCGAGTTGAAACTTTGTACGATATCTAGTCAGTAGTATTGCTTGCCAAAAACATCATAATTTAAGCGTGACGTGCGCCATCTCTTCGATTTTGTAAAGACTTATTGACCCCTTCTCGTATATGCGATTAAGCTGTTACGTCTCGTGCATAAACTACGAATAGCGAATGTGCGAAACGTACCAATATAGTACTAGTGGCTGGTTGAGGCTCACAAGTAATGAGGAATATACGATATATGAATAAGAATGAATGTGATTTATTATTTTGTTGTACTTACAGTCTCTAGAGTACTTTCAGTATTGTAGATCTTGGTATTTGGATAGGTTAAATAATGAAGTTGCACGTTCTCACAGGCTTGCACGCGACTGTAGCGTCGATACGTAAAGTTTATTCGTCAATTGTCGAACTGACGTGTACGGAGTAACAATAAAAGATGACTAACTCTTTACAGGTGGTTCGTCTTATATACATAGATTTGTGCTCAATTAATCGCTGATGTTTCTGTGTAGTTGGGTAATTTTTCCTTTGGAGTTCAATGTGTGTTGTGAAATGCTGAGTATGGTTTTTGTATTTTGCTGCCGTGTAGTTTTCTGGTGGATGTGTACATAGTTTTGATTTTACGAAATTCGGGATTGCACTTTTTAAAGAATGTGAATGAGTAAAGATACGTCTTGAGACGTAACACCTCGGGGCATAAGATATTGCAATTAATATGTATTGATTGCAATGGTTGGTTTTCGGTGGAAAAGATTATGTGCATTTCCGAGTTTCGGAAATTTTGGAATTTGATTGCGTCGGTGGGATCATTTTTCTGCAAAGTGTACAAATTATTTGGTATATAAAGGCTGCGTCGCTTCAATAGTTTACAAAGTGTTCTCTGCGCTTGTGACGAGAATATAGAATTTAACATGTATGTTTTCCCGAGAAAACGTACGATGGTTTGCGTAAGTATTTTGCTTATTTACGGTATGTATGTAAATGCTGTATGTAGGTGTCTATAGTGTATATATATAATTTTGGTTTTTCTTTCCTTTAGTTTGAAGACTGGAAGTATACTCGTGCTGTCAGGCGTGCCAGGAGGGATGGTTTGTCCATGCCCGTTGCGCCGAAGCCTGGAACGAGGAACTATCGTAGGATAGAGGGAGGTGTTTCTATTTTCCAGTTCTTGCTTGATTGTTGGTTTTATTCTATTTTCTTGTTATTAGTTTCAGGATTGGACTGTTATCCGGGCCCTAAGGCAATGTGACCGGCTGACACGTACTTCATACTACCTTGGGGAGTATGGACCGGACGAGGACACTTGGGGTCTTCGTAATATGTTTTTTTATGAATTGCGTGTATATTATAACGGATTTCGTAGAGTTTATATGGAAGTGTTTGACGATGATTATAAGGTTTTTATCGGGCCAAGTATATCGCATCGGTATGATTGTAACTGTATCTAGTATGTATGGCGAGTCATTATTCCCGTTTTCCTGGCTTTTTACGATTTGTATAAAAAGGATTGTTTGTGTTTTATAAATACAGCAATTGAATTTGAAGAATTGTTTTTTTTTCATTGTTGTAGACCTATAGCGAATATTTCGCTTACCTACCCGCTTAAAATTAGGCTACATTTGAGGAGCGTCATGTTTGTATTAGTTTAATTCTAGTGAAAACAAATGTTTATTTGTAGTTGAAAGAGTGGTTTGATTGTTGAAGGTAAAAGGTGGTCTGTTTGGTAGAGGAGGTGGCGTTATGCATCTAGGTGTTGAGATAGGCATTGTAGGGATAATCTTGATTTCTTGTAGTTCTATGTGTTTTTCTTTGTCGTTGTCTGTTCTGTTTTTGCTTGGTTTTTCGAGTTTGATGAGGAGGTGTGTAATAGAGCTGAAGATGGCTCCGAGTAGGTGGAGCGACCAGCCGTAGATTGCGTGTAGTGTGTATCCTCTAATTATTGTATCTATTATTAATTTTATTCTGTTTATTAAGATCAATATCATAATTATAATTGAAGAGATTGATCCGCAAGTGATCATTTTGTTTATGATCATATTCCAGGTGCTGACTGCAATGTTTTTTATGGTATTTACTGAGAAAATGCTTCCACTCGTTGTCACGTCACCCGTTATTTCTCTTGCTATGTCATTGAGTATTGATGTTCTCTCCATAGGGAACATTATTTGTTATTGTAGTTCGTCTAGTTCGTCTTGAGAATATACTCCATTTGTTGCTAATGAATTTATTGATTTGAAGTTCCATCCTATTTTTGTGTTAGGTCTAAGTGTGTTTGGTGCTGCGCATGGTTGAGGTTTGGGTGTGAGTCTTACCCATTCTTCTTCGAGTTTGTAGTACGTTGAGACGAGAGCGTTACAGTTTATCTGTTCCCCTTTCTTTTTGAGGATGTGTGTTTTTGGTGTCAGGAACCATGTTTCGTTACCAGAGGTTACTGGGAGTTCGTTGTAACATTCTTCTAATTTAATTATTTTTACTGTTTTTGGTACACATTTTATTAAGTGTACTGCTTCTCCTGCAACTCTTGCGATGTATCCCGGTTTTTTCATGATGTCGTATGCAAATTCGTCAGGGGAGAGGGTGGCAATGGATAGGGCATTTTGTATTACCTTTCTTTCAACTTCGCATCTTTCTGTTATTAAATTCAAGTATAGTTTGTTCAATTGACTCCTTAAATGTTTTTCTACGTATACGAATTTTGAATTGACATATGTAAATAGGTCTAGGTTTACGTTGCTTCTTGTGCCTACTAAGTCATTTTCTAGTTGGTATGCGTTTATGTAATTGTCTTTTTCTACGATAAATAGTTTCGGGTGTTCCGTTCTTACAAGTTCTCTGTTGCAGAGTTATATTTTGTTTCTGGCGCTTAGAGCAAATGTTATTTCACTAGAATTTAATGCGTAAGTTCTTTCGTGATCGTAGTCACTAGAATATTTCGTTGTTATGCTTTTAAATAGTACATCGAATTCATTTTTGAAGCATTCTTCTCCTGTAAAATATCCCAGAAGGTATAGTCTGCTTCCATGTCTATACATGTTTTGTCAGAGAACTTGCATACGGTCCCTGTGTTTAGTCTTAATTTATCGTTATCTAAGTTTACTTTAGCTCTACTTTGTATTAGTGTTATTTCGATAAAGCCATGAACAAATACCTTATTCCATGATCCGAAGCTATCAGCGTAGGCTGCTCCATAGCAGGAGTTTCCTTCTGCGCTACCCGCGAAATCGATACTTTTTGAAGTAGTTGTGATTATTTTTAGATTAACAATTTTATGAATATTGTCATATACGAAAGTTCCCGTTTCATGGATAAATTTACATTGTTTATGACTTATTTCGTAAATGTATTCCTGTTCTCCAGTTGGTGTGGATATTAGGTGCCCGAATATTCCACATGTGGAGACAGTTCTATGTATTTCTATTTTACATTGTAGTACGGAAATTTCACGGAATTCCGCGGTTTGTATTAATTCTATATATATATTCGATTTATTTACAGGAGTGTTGTGAAAGTCGCATTCTCCCGTGTCTACTAGGGAGTACGTTGTGATGTTTGGCGTTGTTGTCCCGCAGTCGTATCCAATGATGGCTGATGTTATTTTGATAATTGTAATTAGTATTAAAAATTGTTGATACATTTTGGAATGGTCCTAAAACATAAATTTTTGTTAGATTTTCTTTTTATGCATAATTAATTTATTTGCATGGACTGTGTTTGCTTTTCCACCTTTATTTATGATGACATTATTTTTGTCTGTAACCTTTAAGATTTCAAATGGTCCCAAGTTTTGGTTCTTTTCGAGTTTGCCTGGTTTAGGTTCTTTTATGAGCCAGACCTGGTCTCAAATTTTGAAATCTGTTGGGTTTATGAAGCGATCATAATACTTTTTTGATCTTTCCTTAGTAGTTATTAGGTTTTCTCTTGCAAAATTTGCAATATCTTTCATATTTGTGATTAAATGTGACAGGTAATTATTGAAAGTGGGTAATTGTTCTGAAGCTTTTAAAGTTTCACTTGAAGGTAATCGTGGTGGATAAGCAAAAACTAGTTCATGTGGTGTGAATTTGTGGCCGCTGTGTACGCTTGTGTTATAATGGAATTGTGCTAGTTCTAGTAATTCGTCCCACTCAATTTTATTAGTTGAAAAATTTTTTAAGTATTCGCACAATGGGTGATGGGCTCTTTCTAATGAACCGTTTGATTGTGGCGAAAAGGCTGTTATTTCTGTTTTCGTGAATTCAAATCTGCGCGCTATGTAAAGTTTGCTCCTCTGTCTGTGAGCACGATTTTTGGTGAACTGAAAACGCATATAAATTTTTTTATGAACGTGTCTGCGATTGATTCGGCAGTTTGATCGGGTAGAGGTATTACTATTAGAAATTTTGATAATAAATCTTGAATGGAGAGAATGTATTTATTTTGATTTTTGGTAATATTTAGTGGACCTACTATATCCATAGCAATTTTGTCGAAAGTTTTAAACGGTGTTTCCGTTATAACCATTGGTTGTCTTGTCTTTACTCTTTTTAATTTATTTCTCTGGCAGTCTTCGCAATTTTTTATTCTTTGTTCTATGTCTGTTTTTAAATTTTCCCAATAATACTTGAGTTTGATGCGATTTAATGTTCTATTTACTCCTGAGTGTCCTCCTAAGGCGGATGAGTGGTTCAGATTGAATATTCTATCTCGGTCTTTGATTTCGATATATTCGATATAGTTTAAGCAAATAACTATGTTAATACCTGAGTTCTGAAAGGTTTTTGTGATTATTTCTTCTATTTCTTGCCAATGGATATTGTTTATCTGTAGGTCTTTTGAAATGCTGAATCTATTTTCTGTTTGTTGTGTCATAATTTCTTTCAGGGTTCCTAGAATGTGGGTGATATTTTGTTTTATTGTTATTGCTGATTGGCCTGAGTCTATGCATAGAATAAATAATTTTTTTGAATTTATTTTTATAATTTCGATTTCATTTGTTCGAAGGTCTTTATTGATATTGATTTTCTTTGACTTTATAAATTGTTCCATTTTTTTGTCTAATATTTGTCGTGATTTTTTGTCTAATACTCATCAAAGTCTGAGTATCGTTGAATTCTATCAAGGTCTATTGTGGTATTTACTGTTGAAAAGTTGTTATCTTGTAAAACTGAATCTTGTTCTTCTGTTTGAGTTGATGGTGAATCTTCGGTTCTTGAAATTTCTGCTTGTGTTTCCTTGGTTTTCTTTGTAGGTGAGTATTGATCTTGCTGCTTCTTCTAAATGCGTTTTTTTCTAATTCTTTATGTAGGAGGCTTTTCAGTTGGGGATTGCTGCGCGTTTGGGATCGCGTAAGCTTCGAGTTGTTTGAAATTATTCTGCTAGTTGGGATAATTTTTTTACTCATTTGGGCATTTTATTCGAGAAAAGAAAAGGAAAAGTAAATGTATTGAATTTAGATTGTATTGAATAATTATAAGAAAGTTCGAAAGGAAATAATGTGGACTTAAAAAAAAAAACTAAAAATCGATAGTTAAAATTTGTTCTGTTATTCGGAGGGAGTCACGAAAAATGATTCGTATATTGTTTGATTTATAATATTGTGGCATTCATATAATTATATAAGCATGCATATATATATATATATATATATATATATATATATATATATATATATATATATATATATATATATAAGTAACAAATTCGTATATGAGTAAGTAAGGAATTGTTGTTTTGACCTACTTTTTCTCTACTCTTTCCTTATTTCAATTCGAGTTCCAAAAAATTTTTTTGCTGAGTTGTAGATTCTACCAGGTCATTTACTCGCGATGATCAAGTTACTACACTGTTTTCGCTTATAAAATGACACAATTTACGAATTTGATATTATGTGTTTTCAGTTCAAGAGAAGACGATTGAAATGTAATTTGTTTGTAAGAAAAATTCTTTCAAAATTAGAAATTATTAATTTGTTGTTAATTGATGTCTTGAAGATTATATTGAAAAGTTTGAATTGGTAAGATAAAGTAATTTATTCCGATTTTGCACTTTGAATTGATAGAATAGAATGATTTTTCTAATTTTGTACCGGAACCAATTTGTTACGTCTCGTGTATAAACTACGAATAGCGAATGTGCGAAACGTACCAATATAGTTCTAGTGGCTGGTTGAGGCTCACAAGTAATGAGGAATATACGATATATGAATAAGAATGAATGTGTTTTATTATTTTGTTGTACTTACAGTCTCTAGAGTACTTTCAGTATCGTAGATCTCGGTATTTGGATAGGTTAAATAATGAAGTTGCAAGTTCTCACTTTTAATGGATTGCGTATTTATTAAGATCAAATAATATAGTTTGACAGGTAATAATTGAATAGTTAGCCAAATTGTCGAACAGGCTTGCACGCGACTGTAGCGTCGATACGTAAAGTTTATTCGTCAATTATTGTCGAACTGTCGTGTACGGAGTAACAATAAAAGATGACTAACTCTTTACAAGTGGTTCGTCTTATATACATAGATTTGTGCTTAATTAATCGCTGATGTTTCTGTGTAGTTGGGTAATTTTTCCTTTTGAGTTCAATGGGTGTTGTGAAATGCTGAGTATGGTCTTTGTATTTTGCTGCCGTGTAGTTTTCTGGTGGATGTGTACATAGTTTTGATTTTACGAAATTCGGGATTGCACTTTTTAAAGAATGTGAATGAGTAAAGATACGTCTTGAGACGTAACAAAGCTACCTAAAAATAATATTCTTAAATTAAAAATTTCAAACGAGCAGAAGTGGTTCCATTTGTCATATATGCCGATTTCGAATGTATTTTAAGACAGATTGATGATGATTGTCGAGCATTTTAAGAGCATGAAGTTTTTAACATAGGAATGTACTTGGAATGTAGATTACAGACACCAGCTCAATAGATTATAAAATAATTTAAGATATTGTTAATACAATTATAAAAAGTGTTTAACAATTCTATAAAAATGAATCTACTACTGTGGGCAAAAAGTAAGGTGAATTTTCAATTTAAACTTCGCGGGCTTAACATTTCGGGCTAGTTCTTTTTTTCTTGAGTTGGTAGGATTGCGAATGACATCTGGGACAAATTTCATGTCAATGTTATTATCAGTAATATATTTACGCTTGTGTTTACCAAACGACCAAGAGTGCATGTTTCGATTTTTACAATGTCTGATTTAATTGAGCAAAGAAGTGCCATCAAATTTTGTTTGCGGAATGAAATTTCGGCTGCGGAAACGTTGAGGATGTTGCGGAAGGCCTTTGGTGATTCTACCATGTCGCAGAAAAATGTTTATAAGTGGTACAAAGACTTCAAAGAGGGTCGAGAACATGTTGATGACTTGGAGCGCTCCGGACGACCATCGACGTCAACAGATGACCAACACGTCAATAAAGTGAAGGAATTAGTGCTCGAAAATCGTCGGTTGACTGTTAGAGACCTTACTGATATGATCGGAATATCAGAAGGATCTGTGAAAACAATTTTGAAAGACCATTTGGGCCTACGAAAAGTCAAATCTCGTTTGGTACCGAAAACGCTCAATTTCTTGCAAAAAAGTCGCCGCGTTGATGTGTGTGAAACAATGCTTTCTGACTATCAGGACAAGCTCAAATGCATGATTACTGGAGATGAGATTTGGATTAATGCTTTCGACCCTGAAACAACCGACCAATCAAGCGAATATCGTGCTAAAGGCGAGGCCAGACCGAAAAGAGCACGTCAAAGTCGTTCAAAAATCATAGTCATGATGACAGTTTTCTTCGATTTTCGTGGTGTGGTGCACTATGAATTCCTTCCACCCGGCCAAACTGTTAATAAGGAATATTATTTGAGCGTTATGCGTCGTTTGCGTGAAGCAATTCGTCTAAAAAGACCAGAATTATGGGCCAACAACTCTTGGTTTTTGCATCACGATAATGCACCATCTCACACTGCACTCGTTCTTCGTGACCATTTCGCCAAAAATTCGACGCATATCGTTCCGCAACCACCGTATTCGCCTGATTTGGCTCCGTGTGACTTCTGGCTATTCCCAAAACTCAAGAGACCACTCCGGGGAACGCGTTTCGAGTCGATTGAGGAGATAAAAGCTGAATCGAAGAAGGCGCTGATAGCTATACCGGAAAGGGACTATTTGGCATGTTTCGAGGATTGGAAAAAACGTTGGCATAAGTGTATTTTATCGGGAGGGGATTACTTCGAAGGGGATGACATTGATGTATAAGAATAAATAAAGATTTTTCATTTTACAAACAAATTCACCTTACTTTTTGCCCACAGTAGTATAAGATTTTGAAGAACATATTTTTCAATCTACTAGAAAATGCCACATATGCTTACAAAAATTTGAAAGTAGTGACAAGAAAGTTAGAGATCAGTATAATTTAACAGGTAAATTTAGAGAAGCTGCTCGTAATCAGTGTAAATTACATTACAGAAATGTTTCCTTTATATCTGTTGTATTACATAATTTTACTGGCTATGTACATTTTATTATAAAAGAAATTGCTACACATCCTGCTGTAGAAGGTATTGTTAAAATATTAACAGAAAATAAAGAGAGATATATATCTTTCAGAAAAGACGGTCAGATTCATTTTCGATTTATTGATTCATTTCGCTTTACGCCATCATCTCTCAAGAAATTAGAATTTTATTTAACAAAATTAAATACACACTGCCGCTCACGTACTTTTACCCCACTCCGAGCAAAATTGTTCAAACTTTGAAGTTTCATATGTTCCTTTAATACCAACATACAGAGACAAATGGCAGCGTATTTGTAAGCTCTTTCCAAGAGCTTTCAAATGGTGTACATGACGAGTACAATCAAATGGTTTTTCTAATTTTTTCAAACGATTATACATCGATGAAAATTCCGAAATTTTAAGTACATTTATGATCTCTTGCCAATTTTAGGAAAAAAATCACAGGAAAATTTTGAGAAAGAAACTTTCTTCCTCTTTTTAAATTCTATCCAAATCACTAATTCGAAAATTATTTACAGCAAATATGACCCGCGTTAGAGCATTTTTCTCGAGAATTTACGTTTTCTTAAATGCTTATAACTCTCTTACATCAGTTCAAATCATAGAAAAAAGTGCACATAAAAAAATGTTTCTTTTGCTATTATATATAGAATAATGTCGAATTTTCTTAGTTTTTTTTTCAAAAAAAAAAATTTTCACTTTTTTTCTATAGTTGGAGAAAAAAAATTGTGTATATATCTATATATATGTGAATATATGTACTAATGTACACATATAGGGTGAGCCATTTTAATCTATGGACCTCCATATCTCAAATTCTTTGCATAGTACAAAAAAATAGTTCAGACAAAAGTTGCTCAATGCCAAGGGGGCCATATTTTGGTGACCTTAAATTTAACCTTTAACATGTTACGTCAGGGTCATTCCAAGGTCAATGTTTTTTTTAAATAGGAGCCCTTACTTTTTATCTTGGATTCGAATTATGCATTAAATTCTACGTTCAAATCATGTAATATGTGAGGGGTCGAAATGATACCCACCCCACCCCCAAAGTCATTTCGAAGTCAACCTTACTTTTTGAATAGAAATCCCTATTTCTTACACCGGATTTGGAAAAAGTGGGAAATTATTCGTCCAGAATAATATTCAAAGATTTATTTTCGTGGCCTTTGTAGGGTTAATTCAAGGGCAAAATTTTAAAAAGTTACATAAAAATTTTTTCAAGTTTTCTGACAAAGCAGTCGCATTAAAAGTAGCTCTCTATGACATATTGAGAGGTTATTGAGGGGGTTATTGAGGATTATATTTAAGGATTGAGAGATTATTGAGAAGCGTTAGTAAAGGGTTGACTCTCACGTTCGGGGTGCTTGTTTAACTTAAGTCCCCTTCCCTCCACGTTCGTGGTGCTTCTTTAAAGTGAGTCTCCTTGCCTCTCACGTTTACTACAATTGATTTCATATGACTAATCACATAGAGTGAGAGAGAGGGGGAAAGAGGAGCGAGATAATATAAAAGGTAGGGTAGAGATAGGGATGAGTAAGGGAGGGAGTGGATAGAAGAGGATAGAAAAAGGAAAGGGAGAAGGTACAAGTCGATATTTTCTCATTTGAGTTACTTTCGAGGTCAACAGTGTCATACTTAAGTTATTATGTTGCAATTAGATACTTTCACAGCGACTTTTTCGTTAAAGAACTTAAAAAAAATACAATCTAATTTTTTTAAATTTTGCTCTTGAATTAACCCTACAAAGGCCACGAAAATAAATCTTTGAATATTATTCTGGACGAATAATTTCCCACTTTTTCCAAATCCGGTGTAAGAAATAGGGATTTCTATTCAAAAAGTAAGGTTGACTTCGAAATGACTTTGGGGGTGGGGTGGGTATCATTTCGACTCCTCACATATTACATGATTTGAACGTAGAATTTAATGCATAATCCGAATCCAAGATAAAAAGTAAGGGCTCCTATTTAAAAAAAACATTGACCTTGGAATGACCCTGACGTAACATGTTAAAGGTTAAATTTAAGGTCACCAAAATATGGCCCCCTTGGCATTGAGCAACTTTTGTCTGAACTATTTTATTGTACTATGCAAAGAATTTGAGATATGGAGGTCCATGGATTAAAATGGCTCACCGTATATGTGTACATATGTACATATATTCACATATATATAGATATATACACAATTTTTTTTCTCCAACTATAGAAAAAAAGTGAAAATTTTTTTTTTTGAAAAAAAAACTAAGAAAATTCGACATTATTCTATATATAATAGCAAAAGAAACATTTTTTTATGTGCACTTTTTTCTATGATTTGAACTGATGTAAGAGAGTTATAAGCATTTAAGAAAACGTAAATTCTCGAGAAAAATGCTCTAACGCGGGTCATATTTGCTGTAAATAATTTTCGAATTAGTGATTTGGATAGAATTTAAAAAGAGGAAGAAAGTTTCTTTCTCAAAATTTTCCTGTGATTTTTTTCCTAAAATTGGCAAGAGATCATAAATGTACTTAAAATTTCGGAATTTTCATCGATGTATAATCGTTTGAAAAAATTAGAAAAACCATTTGATTGTACTCGTCATGTACACCATTTGAAAGCTCTTGGAAAGAGCTTACAAATACGCTGCCATTTGTCTCTGTATGTTGGTATTAAAGGAACATATGAAACTTCAAAGTTTGAACAATTTTGCTCGGAGTGGGGTAAAAGTACGTGAGCGGCAGTGTGTATTTAATTTTGTTAAATAAAATTCTAATTTCTTGAGAGATGATGGCGTAAAGCGAAATGAATCAATAAATCGAAAATGAATCTGACCGTCTTTTCTGAAAGATATATATCTCTCTTTATTTTCTGTTAATATTTTAACAATACCTTCTACAGCAGGATGTGTAGCAATTTCTTTTATAATAAAATGTACATAGCCAGTAAAATTATGTAATACAACAGATATAAAGGAAACATTTCTGTAATGTAATTTACACTGATTACGAGCAGCTTCTCTAAATTTACCTGTTAAATTATACTGATCTCTAACTTTCTTGTCACTACTTTCAAATTTTTGTAAGCATATGTGGCATTTTCTAGTAGATTGAAAAATATGTTCTTCAAAATCTTATAGATTCATTTTTATAGAATTGTTATACACTTTTTATAATTGTATTAACAATATCTTAAATTATTGTATAATCTATTGAGCTGGTGTCTGTAATCTACATTCCAAGTACATTCCCATGTTAAAAACTTCATGCTCTTAAAATGCTCGACAATCATCATCAATCTGTCTTAAAATACATTCGAAATCGGCATATATGACAAATGGAACCACTTCTGCTCGTTTGAAATTTTTAAATTTAAGAATATTATTTTTAGGTAGCTTAATCGCATATACGAGAAGGGGTCAATAAGTCTTTACAAAATCGAAGAGATGGCTCACGTCACGCTTAAATTATGATGTTTTTGGCAAGCAATACTACTGACTAGATATCGTACAAAGTTTCAACTCGATTCATTAAGTCGTTTTTTTATGAGCGTTGGTTGAACAAAAAATTATTCGTTTATTTGAAAAATGGAAAAAACAGAATTTCGAGCGGTGATATAACATTTTCATTTTAAAGGTCTTACACCAAAAGAAATCACAGTTGAGTTGAACGCCGTTCATGGCAAGTCTGCCCCTGTGTTTAAGACTGTTTATAACTGGGTAAATGAATTTAAACGCGGTCGTACAACAACGAAAGATGAACCTGGTTCAGGACGCCCTGTAGAAGTGAGTACGCCCGAAATGGTCAACGAAATTCACGATATGGTGTTGAGTGATAGAAGATTCAAATTGCGAGAATTAGTTGAGGCCACAGGGGTATCAAAGGGTACAATCATTTCAATTTTGCATGAAAAATTGGGGATGAAAAAAATATCAGCAAGATGGGTGCCGCGTTTGCTCTCTGTTGAAAATAAACGAACCCGCGTGGTTACCTCTGAGGCTCCTTTAGCACGCATACGTCGTAATCCGGAAGACTTTTGGCGTCGAGTCGTAACTGTAGACGAAACATGGGTACACCACTACACTCCTGAAACCAAAGAACAGTCCAATCAATGGATTATCGCAGGAGAACCAGACCCAAAGAAGGCAAAGACAGTAAAGTTAGCTGGCAAAATTATGGCCAAGGTTTTCTGGGATGCGTATGGAATCATCTACATCGACTACTTGGAAAAGGGCCAGACGATTACTGGACAATTTTATGCGTCATTATTAGGTTAGCTGAAAGAAAAAATCAGAGAAAAACGTCCTCACTTGAACAAAAAAAATGCCTCTTCAAGAGAATGCTCGAGTTCACACGTGTACAGTTTCGATGGCAAAAATTAACGATTTAAAGTTCGAATTAATTGACCATCCACCATATTCGCCAGCTTTGGCTCCCAGTGACTTTTTCTTATTTCTTATTTCCTAACCTCAAAAAATGGGTTGCCGAACAACGATTCACGTCGAATGAAGAAGTCATCGCCTAAACAAATGCCTATTTGGAGGGTTTTCAGATATCACATTTTTCTGATGGCTTAAAAAAACTGGAAGGCCGTTTAATAAAATGTATCGACCTTCAAGGAAATTATGTTGAAAAATAAAAAAATTACATAGCCAAACTTTTTTTCTTTCTTTTTGTAAAGACTTATTGACCCCCCTCCTATATTTATTTTCAAGCAGTACTATCTCAAGAGTCTTAAGCTTATTTTTATCTTGAAAATAGTGTAGACATGATCACAAAGATATAATTTGTTATGATTTTTTGTACTTTGATTTATAAGTTATGCAAACAAATTTTTAATCCAGACGTAATGAAATTTTAAGCTGAAATTTTCATCATCATATAGTAAATTTTTTTAATTCTTACTTTCTTCAGCAACATAAGAATTTTAAATTAATAAAAGATTATTATGCTTATCTCGTTTTAACTTTTTTACATGAAACGTAAATGTTTTAAATCGTTTCCCATATTTTTTTAGTATATACAGTGCCGCTTACGCACTTTTACCCCCCCCACGGGCAAAATCAGTAAAGTCAATATTAAATATTGACAAAGACAAAATTAAATAGCATGGAAGAATTTGAAGAAAAAGATTCAGGTTCGATTTAAATGGGCTACTCTATCTGCACTTCACACAAGCAATAATAGATATCTTGTGAACAAATATAAAAACTATGAAAATGAACTGAAGGTTGATGGTATGAGTTTAAAGTTCAGATAAAACATATCAAGAAATTTTAGAAACTGAATAACATATCAATCAATTTTTACAGTGCCGCTTACGCACTTTTACCCCCCCACGGGCAAAATCAGTCTAACTTCAAAGTTTTATATCCCTGGTAGAAATTAACGTACAGAGACGCGCGTGGGTGCGTTTGAAAGGTCTTTCGGAGAGATTTCAAATGATATGATTCACGGTTGCCATCGATTGTTTTTTTAAATTTTGCAACAATTATGCAAAATTGAAAATTCTGAAATTTATTTATTATTTTTGACAATTAACCAATTTTGGAAAAAAAATCGTACGAAAATTTGAAGTACACCATTTTTTAGCTATTACCAAGCCCTATCTGAATCACTCATCAAAAATTTATTTTCGTCAAATATGACGCGCGCACGGGCATTTTTTCCTGGAAGTGACAGTTTTTTTCAACATTTTTTATCTCCATCAAATTGTAACAATCGAAAAAAATTTATAGGAGAAAAAATGTTTGTTTTTTCACGTAGAATACTGCAATAATTTTTTTTTTGGTTTTTCGAAAAATTTTTTTTTTCGGTTTTTTTCAATTTTTTTTTCTCACAGTCGGTACGCTAAAAAGATGAGAAACCACAAAAAAAAATTTTTTTCCACCCATTCAATAATACTACATAACAAGTATCGTAAATTACATAAAAAAAAAATCTTTTTTTTTTCGATCTTGAAAAATAATTTAAACCGAAAAAAGAAATTTTTCGAAAAACCAAAAAAAAAATTATTGCAGTATTCTACGTGAAACAACAAACATTTTTTCTGCTATAAATTTTTTTTGATTGTTACAATTTGACGGAGATAAAAAATGTTGAAAAAAACTGTCACTTCCAGGAAAAAATGCCCGTGCGCGCGTCATATTTGACGAAAATAAATTTTTGATGAGTGATTCAGATAGGGCTTGGTAATAGCTAAAAAATGGTGTACTTCAAATTTTCGTACTATTTTTTTTCCAAAATTGGCTAATTGTCAAAAATAATAAAAAAATTTCAGAATTTTCAATTTTGCATAATTGTTGCAAAATTTAAAAAAACAATCGATGGCAACCGTGAATCATATCATTTGAAATCTCTCCGAAAGACCTTTCAAACGCACCCACGCGCGTCTCTGTACGTTAATTTCTACCAGGGATATAAAACTTTGAAGTTAGACTGATTTTGCCCGTGGGGGGGTAAAAGTGCGTAAGCGGCACTGTAAAAATTGATTGATATGTTATTCAGTTTCTAAAATTTCTTGATATGTTTTATTTGAACTTTAAACTCATACCATCAACCTTCAGTTCATTTTCATAGTTTTTATATTTGTTCACAAGATATCTATTATTGCTTGTGTGAAGTGCAGATAGAGTAGCCCATTTAAATCGAACCTGAATCTTTTTCTTCAAATTCTTCCATGCTATTTAATATTATTTGTTTGATATCATTTTCAAACCAAGAATTGAGGTTTGTTGTATTATAGATACAGACATTTTTAGTATTAAAATATTTCATCTGAATCTCTTCTTCATGTCGTTTTTTAACAACGAATTGAAAATAAAAAATGTTAGACATGTTACAGCTGCAGTTACCGAATACACCAGATTTACGTATATGTGTGGAACGGAGGTCTGAGATGCAGGTTTTAACGTGAACTCTTACGAACTGCTCGCTGCGACGCTTTGCGGGCTTTTATAGCTGCCGAATTTCGTTAAATTTTCGATATATGCATTCTTAAGCAAGTTTTGCTTGCTTTATCGCAATTTGTAGAGTAAGAATTTTTAGTTTGCCACCTGTCTAAGAGTTCATGAGAGTGTAAAGACTTTTGCTGACGTATACAGAATTTGAGTTTCTTTAAGAGCTTGAGTTTCGGAATTTTATAAAGGAATTTGAAAGGCGTTACACCTCAGGGCCCAAGATGTTACGGATAATATGTATTAATTGCGATCCTTTAAATAAAAATAAAAAATATAAAAAAGTTCTTGTAGCTCCCAACGTTTAAACTCTTAAATTTTTACAATTCAGCGAGTGTCGAGTTTGTTTTCGTTGGGTTATGTTTGGTCTCGTGACATATTTTCTGTATATAAGTCGTATGTTAAATCAATTTTATGTAGTTTGGTTTTATCCTCTGTGAGCGATTATAAAGACCATGTTTTGATTAGCAAGAAAAAAATATGCGTTTGCTAGCGTGAGTATTTATGTGTATATTTAATAAATTATGTGTATTTGAATTATATTATGTGTGTATGTATGTGCATTTAAATTATAGTTTGAGAAATGACAGCATGCTCGTGCTGTAAAACGGGCTAGGAGGAGTGGCTTACCTTCTTCTGCTGAGCTCAAGGCGGGAATGAGGAGGTATGGGCGGATATGCGTAAATACATAGTTAGCGTGTTGATGTTATTTGGATGATTAAGTTGTTTAATTCTTTTGCTTTTTGTAAGTTTCAGGATTGGGTTGTCTTGAGGGACTTAAACCGGTGTGATAGCCTGTGTCGGGAGGCATTCTATATGGGGGACTATGGTCCTGATGAGGATATTTGAAATCTGAGAAGCTTATTTTTCTACTCGTTGCAGGTATACTGCAACAGTTTTCGGCGAGTATACATGGAAATGTTTAGTGATTATTACGATTTATTTATTGGACCTAGTATAGTGCATCGATGTAAGCGTAATTGTATATAAGTTTTATGTGCGTGTTGCGTTAAATTCCATTTGTGATAGCATCCTTTGGCCGTAGAATGCGTCGCTTGGAGGTGAGTGTAGTGTAATTGTTTAATGAATTATAATATGTATAAAAAAAATTGTTATCTGTATAATGTGTTCTTCTCCTATCTGCGTATTTTATTTCAGGTGACAAGGTAAGAATCGCTAAAATTAAGTGTCTAAAGTAAACAATCTCTATAGTGGTTTAGTGTTTGAGGTGTTAATTATTATTTTTTGGAGAGGGGAGAGTGCTTCAGTCAAGATAGGTAAGGATAATAATTTGGATTTTTGTGGGGATGGGTGCATAACTATGTCTTGGAGTTTGATATTTTCTTTGTAATGATTTGGGCTTTGTAAGCTTGTAAATAGTGGGTTAAATTAGGTTATTGGGCTGAAATTCGCCCCACAAAGGTGTATCCTCTAACGATGGTGTCAACGATTAGTTTTTTTACGTGTAGGATTATAAGTATCATAATGATTGTTGACGAAATCAATCCACACGAAATAAGTTTATTAATGCTCAGATTCCAGATGCTTTCGGCTAATTTTTTCAGTGAGTTTCCCGTGATGATATTTTCCAATGTTTGTTCTTCAGCCATTTTTCTAGCTATGACGTTTAGAAATGATGCTTTTTCCATTGAGAACATTATCTGATTCTGTTGTTGGTCTAATTCTTCTTGAGAATATATGCCGTTTGTTGCAAGAGATTCAATTAATTGGAACGTTCATCCAGTCTTGGTATGTGGTTTGAGGGTGCTGCTCTAGATCGTGTTCGCGGGAATTTTATCCATTCGTTCCCGATTTTATAGTAAGTAGGTGTTATTGAATTGCCGTCAACTTGCGTGCCTTGTTTTTTTAGAATGTGAGTTATGGATGTCAGAAAGCAGGTTCCATTTCCCGTGAGGACAGGTAATTCGCTGTAGCACTCTTTGAAGTGTAATATTTTAATTGTTGTATGTATGCATTTTATTATATGTACTACTTCCTCTGCAATTTTTTCCATATATCCAGGTTTTTCCATAATGTTAAGTGCAAATTCATCTGGGGAAAAAATTGCAATGTATAGGGATTTATGGATTGTTTGTTTTTCGTTTCACATTTACTTGTTATAAAGTCTGTATATAAATTGTTAAGTTGTCTCCTAAAATGTTTTTGTACGTATACAAATTTCGAATTGATTTAAGTAAACAGATCTACGTTTACGCTATTTGGGTTGCTTGCGATGTGATTTTGGAACTTGTAAGTATTTAAATAATTATTTTCTGTTAATTATTTTGTGTGTTTTGTTCTAATAATTTCTCTGTCTGTATTATTTTATCTTTAGCTATTAGTGCAAATGTGATCTCACTGGTGTTTAACATATAAATTACTTCATGGGTTTTATTACTAGTGTATCTTGTTGCTAACCCTTTGTATAAGATATCATATTTATTTTTGAAACATTAGTCTTCTAGTAGGATATTCCGGAATGTGTATCTTCCTTCTATTTCTAAGCAGGATTTTTCTGAGAATTTGCATACTACTCCGGAATTTAGTATTATTTCATCATTACAGAATATGCTGAGCTGTTACGAACAGGGGTCATTAGGCCCTCTAATAGCCCATATGCTAGCCCGATTCATATTGTCAAATCAAAGTCGGGGAATCTTCAACTTCATGGAAAAGTGATTTTCTCCCGTTTAGATTTTAAAAGAGCCTATTTTCAAATCTCTGTTGCTCCAGAGAACGTGACGAAAACTGCCATAATTACATCCTTCGCACTCATCGAATTCTTAGGAATGCCGGTAGAATTAAAGAATGCAACCCAAACGTTCCAGCGCTACATGAATAGCCTCTTCGGTCACCTGGACTTCGTGACAGTGTACGAACCAGAGCACGTGGTGTCTGGTTCGTCCTTTGCTGCGAGCCGTCCTCGATATCCTTTCTAACAATAAGCTGAAACTAAATTAGGACAAGTGCCGTTTCGCTCAGAATGAGGATACCTTTCTTGGTTTTCACGTCAATGGCGCCGGATTCAGCCCCCCGCCTGAGAAAGTAGAGGCTATCCTTAGCATCCCAGAGCTTGCAATGGTGCTCGAGCTCAAGAGCTTCCTAGAAGCCTTAAATTACTTCCGAGCACTAATCCCTCATGCAGCTGAAGGTCAATCTCTCCTGATCGAAAATACCAAATCGTTCAAAAAACGTGACAAGTTGCTGGTAATTTGTTTGTAAAAGCCAAGAAGTCCCTGGCGGAAATAACATTCTCGGCCTTTTTTCATTCAAACGCCACCGTCGTACTCACCGCTGATAACTTGTCAATCGTCATAGGTGGGTCCGTGGAACAGTCTTTGCTTCTTAGAAATATTTCGCCTATATAGTCGAAGGCAGATAATTCATGATCCGAACAAACAACAAGTCATTGGTGAAGGCCTTTATACAACGGCCAAAAAAAGTTTCTCCGAGGCAGCTTCATCAATTAGATTATATTGGCCAATTCTGTACTTCAATAGTATCATCAACATGCCCACCAGGGTGGATTCCAAGACAGTCAGCGAGGCGCGAGACAATAATGTCGCCTCCATCCAGGACGAAAATACAGTGCCTGGCACGTACTTTTGCCCACCCTGAGGCGAAATATGCTAAACTTTAAAGTTTTATATCTCAGGTATAAAGGTAATAGCAAAAGCTATAAGTAACATGAAGATAATATCGTTTGTACCAGAATTAAGTTTCTTATGCATAAAAAATGAATATAACAAATTTATTGTTTGTTGTCCATATAAAAATTTATTTATTTGTTACGCGAATCAGCGGATCATTAAAAATCCAAGCAAAATTAAAAGCTGAAATGTTCTTCAAAATAAGAGCGACAGAACTTATTTCTGATTTTATTATACAGAGATATAGCTTTTTTTATAAAAAAAATCTTTTTTTTTCCCCCAGCTCATATCTTGATTGCTGTGCATTAAATAAAAAACCTTTAAAGACAGAAGTTGTTTCTTTTTTGGTAAAGAATACAAAAATAAAGTGAAAACTAAAATCTGAAACAAATTTTTTTTTCATTTTTTTACGCTAGTCATTTTGTTTTTTTCATATTCTTTATTTTTTTTATATTTAATCATGATAAAAAGTTTCAAACAAATTTTCAATAATAAATTTTTAGTTCAATTTACCAATAAATAAATAAATAAATAGAAATAAATAATTTCTGGACACTTTTATAAAGTAATACATAGTTATTATTTATTATCAGTGCAACGGTAGTCGATTCGATCAATCGATACGTTCGCGATTCGGTAACACTAGCAATGCTAAAGCGAACGACTAAGAGAGAGAGGGGGCGTGCGAAAGTTCAATTTTCATTAAGCCTCAGCTGTTGTGCAGGAAAACTGCCAAAATTTCCTATTATGTTTTTGCCGTTTGCCGATCGAAAGTTGATTAGTTTAGGTACGTGCATGAGTGACAACGAGGTGCAGTAAATAAGCAACTGAGCCAGCAGCAGAGAGGACTTTAACGTGCAGCAACTGATTTGGTAGCAAGAAGAACGAGCACAGCCTTTTAGGGTGAAGAATTCGTTTGCCAACAACAATTACGGCTGATCACCGTAATTGCACCGTCGGGTAAGTGCACCTTCCTTTTCCTGTGCGACAAAATACTTGCGAAAGTATTTTGTCATACGCGACCGTTACCGCATTCGCGCCGAGCGTTAGATTTCGTGGCAGAATTTCCAATTCTCTCTCTCTCTCTCCCCGTATAATTGTAAATCCTATACGCGTGCGTGAGTCTTTCGGCCCAAAGAAGACTGTAGCTTTTATCATATATAATTGATTTTATTCGCCGCATTATGTTATTTCGTTTCCTTTTAGCTTAGCGGATCCGTCACCGGTTATTTTTTTAAACCGATTTCATCTAGGGAATAGTTGAAGTAGACATTAGGTCACTCATACCTAAGATAAAGCAAATGTCCCAAGTCAGGTGACTTAAGATGAGTTCAGCTCTGTTGGATAGGAGATATTGGAACGAAAGTATCAAATATAAAGGCCAATACACGTATGCTCGTACGTGATTAACGGAGCGGTGGTTAGCTCTGCATCATGGAGTTTGTTCTTTAATAAACCCAAGTTTCATCAGTTAATCCACCCCGTTACATCACATTATTATTATGTGAATATAATTGAACTTTTTTTTGTAATAAAACAAAATTTTACAAAATTAATATAATATAATACTTTCAAAGTAACTAAAATATAATTTATTGGTAAACTTAACTATAAATTTATTATTGAAAATTTGTTTGAGACTTTTGATCATAATTAAATATGAAAAATAAAAAATGGCTAGCGTGAAAAAATAAAAATAAAAATTTGTTTCAGATGTTAGTTTTCACTTTAATTTTGTATTTTTTACCAAAAAAGAAACAACTTTTGTCTTTAAAGTTTTTTTATTTAATGCATAGCATTCGAGATATAAGCTTATAACGTGTGATAAATCACTCGTTATATCTCTCTTTCTCAGACGACCATATTTACTTATATACATATATACATATATATCTATATTCATTATTTGGTATAATACTAACTTATGTACAATACTTAGCAGTAGCAGCTGCAGCGGGCAATAGAATACAAGGTAAGAAAGAGAGAGAATATAAACAATACAACGCGAAGTAGCAAGAGAGAGAATAGACTCGCGTAGGCTTAAGCTGAGTATATGCTCATGTGCGAAAGAGAGAATGAGGAGAGACTGTCGCGTTATACGAACTGATATATGTTCGGCAGAGAAGGAGAGAGAGTGGGGAGCTCTTCCGCGGGACTAGTTTGTTGATCGTGTCCGAACGCGCACGTGTTCTCGCCGGCCGGCTTTCATATTGTAATTCAACAACTCTTTTCCAATCTCAACTTGGCCTTGAGGCATCGCGAAAAAGAGACAATTAATGGCAAATTGTGCATCGAGAGTGCTGTGTGAGAGAGTGCGTTGAATTGAGTGAGTGCAAGGCCGTCGCCAGGTTCGCTGCGTTCGAGAGCCAAGCAGGGTTCATCCGAGGCTCAATTGTTCTTTGTAAGTACCTTCTCGTATCTACTGTCTCTCTATCTCTCGCTAGCTTGTTACTCTCTCTCTCTCTTTATCGCTGCGCTGCACTCCTTGTAAACTCTTACGTTATATAAACACCATTTTATCTTATATGTGCCTTCCTCTTATTTACACCTGACTCTACTGCCTCTCACGTTCCCCCGTCGATATATTAATACGAAGATTAGCTACTTGATCCACGACGCTCTCGTGGGCCTTAAGGCATAACTGGACATCCGGGCATAGCCTCGTGCGGCTACTGCACGCCCGCAACGAGCTGCATATTATATCCTTCGTTCTCTCGCGAAATAACGTGGGCAAGTAACAACCCCGTTATATTGGCGCCCAACCGACAGTGGCATTCCAAGTAGCTTTTTCTTTTCTTTCTTCGTGCGAGAGACTCGACACTGCATGTTTACGAAAGCGATAGGGCATTTGGCGTGTATAACAGAGAGTCAGGTCGCGCGGCGAAGATAAACACAGTGTGTTATTTACAAGGTAGCCTTGAAATTGTTATATGCCTCGCTTGTCGAGCAATTTGAAACGGATATTCGAATAAAATATATTTTTCAAGGCTACGCCGTTTAAGAAATATCACATGACTATACGTATGAGTATGTGTGTGTATGCATAGGATATTGCAAAAATGAGTTGTGTGTGAGTTCGACGAAGCATGAAATTTCGTTCGCCTATAAACCAACAAGCTAGTCAAATCAAGGTAATTATATATGGTAATATATAACAACCTTTCTCTGCGGCGTGCGCGGATGTTTTTTTTTCTCTTCAAAGCGAACTTTTAGAGAACTTGCGCACGTGCTGTAATTTCGAGATAGTTATACAACAATTGAAAATTATTTTCGACTTTCATTTTTTTTGGTAGCGTCTCCAAACTAGCTCAATCTGCCAACGATTATAAAATAAAAATAATAATAACAAATTAAACAAATAAATAATTAATAGTCATAAAACAAATTAAAATAATAATATTTAATTCAACGTACAATAACAATGGCAACTAATTGGACGTTCGATGACTTGACGATTTTTAAAGAAAAGTTGGACGAACGACTGCTTACTTGGGTTCGAAACTTATCAAGTATCGACCTAGACAGCGCACTATCACAGTTAGAATTGCACAACGAAGGACACTTTCTGGAGCGAGCGGACAGATTATACCGCAGACTACAAGGGGACTATACAGCACAGAACTTCGTAGCGTCCAGAGAAAAAGATGAGGCATTGGCCCATATAAGATGGGATGACTTGGCCAAAACATTTTTCAAGTCAGATACACTACCACCCGACATTAGTAAGGATCTACATACGGCTTTGGATGTGGAGAGATATATGAGTCTCTCAATAACCGTAAATGAGGAAATCGCAGAGCGTTTGGCAACCAGTTCATCTCACAACGGCAACAGCGAAATGTCGCTAACCCTCGGAGCATACTCGCAACTACCCGAAATCACAAATCCACAAAGGCAAAGCCATGGTGTGTTACCACCTCAACAGACGATAATGCATACATCGACAACAGTCACATTTACGACGACAAACATAACCCCTTTAACCAACACCACGACGCCTGCTACTCCTGCGCCAATGCCAAAGTATGATAGTACAAGACAAGAACAAGTAAAAATCGTACTGCCTAATGGCCAAACAGAATTTACGACGAAATCTATAGCAGACGAACTGCGAAGAGGATGGAGATTGGAAATGGCAGGACATGCAGAGCGAACACAATTTCAGACGCAATTTGCAGCTTGGTAAAAAGAAGTAGAAGAAAATAAAAACCTGCTGAAACAATACGAAAGTCATATCAGTC
Source organism: Phymastichus coffea (assembly GCF_024137745.1). Taxonomy (NCBI): domain Eukaryota; kingdom Metazoa; phylum Arthropoda; class Insecta; order Hymenoptera; family Eulophidae; genus Phymastichus; species Phymastichus coffea. The sequence goes on from NW_026706814.1 coordinate 482,760, forward strand.
GCCTTGGGACTGGCTTACAAAAAATTAAAACGGAAAAGGACACGTTGTACACAGCAAACATGCAACTGCACAAGCAGTTAAAAATAAGTTTGTTCATCAACCAACAGCAAGCGGCGGAACTAACTCGCCTAGAAGCACAAAGGTCAAAAACAGTACAATTCCAAGACACCTTAAGTTATAATTATTGTAACGAAACACAAAAATTTGATGACACGGTTCACCCCCCAACCACTTCGTCACTTCATCCACGGACACCGATATTTCACTCCACCACAAATCCCTCTGTGATGACACCGCCTAACGCATTTCTCTCCACAATTACCTCGACGGCCCAGAGGCATATAATACCTCTGCAAGTTCATTCGCATGAAAGGAGGGATGCTCCGTTCAATGTCCTTTCTTTGCTTGGCTCGGCAAGCTCGAGCTGGGGGAGGGGGGCCATACCTAGCGTGACATTAAACTCATCACAGCAGTGTGCATATTTTTGCCCACCAGTAGCCAGCCACATGACTCTCTGGGGATCGAAGATCTCACAGATGAGGAGAGAGCGGAAATCGATAGAGTCATGCATAGCTTGATCCCTGAAGCTTCTTGTGAACAGCTAGGCTGCACAGGATGGATCGCGCATGAAATTAACCTCACTAGCCCCCGCCCAGTTAAACAAAGATACTATCCGGTGTCTAAGAAAATAGAGGACGGAATGCACGAGCAAGTGCATAGGATGTTGCAAATGAGAGTGATCCGGAAATCCAAGAGCGAGTGGTCTAGCCCAGTAGTAATGATCCTGAAACCAGATGGAACGTATCGGTTTTGTGTGGACTATCGCAAAGTTAATGCAGTTTCAAAGATATCTGCGTATCCATTACCTTATATGGATGTTATTTTACGCAAGATACAACACGCCAAATATATAAGCGCCCTAGATTGTTCTGGAGCCTTTTGGCAGATTCCACTTAAGGAGGATTCCATTCCGATTACGGCCTTTACTGTTCCTGGTATAGGTTTATTTGAATTTACTCGGATGCCTTATGGCTTGGCTGGCGGTCCTGCTACGTTTCAAATGCTGGCTGATAAGCTTATCACGCCTGAAATGGAGCCTTTTGCTTTTGCCTATTTAGATGATTTGATCATTGCAACTTTGATACGTTTGCCAATCACATAAACTGGCTCACGTTAATTCTGAAGCGAGTTAAACGAGGCTGGCCTTACTATAAATAGGAAAAAGTCTAAGATTTGCATGTCCGAGGTGCGTTACCTCGGCGTACTGGTGAATCGAGATGGCTGCCGCCCGGATCATGAGAGAGTGAAACACATTTTACAATACCCGAGGCCTAAGAATTTACGTCAACTACGTCTTGGCATGGCTTCGTGGTACAGGAAGTTTCTGGATGATTTTGCCGCCATTGCTGAACAACTTACTTCCCTTACTAGAAAAGATTCCAAGTATGTATGGACTAACGAACATTGGGTCTCCTTCGAGCAAGTTAAAGCTCTCCTTGCATTTGCTCCTGTTCTGGCTAGGCCAGACCCTAATACTCCATTCTCTATCGAATGTGACGCAAGCGACACGGGCATTGGCTTCATGTTGGTTCAAAGGATAAATAGAGTCGACTATGTCATTTGTTATGGCAGCAGAGTTTTCACCGCGGCCGAGCATCGTCTATCAGTCACCGAGCGAGAATGCCTCGCGGTAATCTGGTCGATTGAGAAAAGCCGCCCATACATACAAGGCTATCACTTTACAGTGGTTACAGACCACCACAGTCTGACTTGGCTTAGGAATCTGAAAAATCCTAATGGGAAACTAGGCCGTTGGTCGTTACACCTTCAAGGCTACGACTTTAACATCGTGCACCGCAAAGGCAAAGACAATGTCGTGCCCGATGCACTTTCACGCATGTTTGAGACAGACGAGGATGTTGTCGCTTCTTTAGCTTCTCTTTCCCTTGACGACAATATCAAAGACCCTTGGTATCGACGCAAGTTCTCGCATGTCGCCCAGGATTCTAAAGCGCATCCCTCCTGGAAAGTAGTAGGTGGCCGCTTATATGTTTATCGACCTGACCTAGTAGTCGATGATTTGATGGGCGATGATGACGATGCATGGAAGTTGGTAGTTCCTCGAGAACAACGAGAGAAAGTTCTGGTGGAATGCCATGATGAGCCGACATCGGGCCATCAAGGACGATATAAGACTCATCAACGAGCTGTCTTACGCTATCATTGGCCTGGCATGTACAAAGACGTTGCGCACTTTGTGCGTAACTGTATGATTTGCCAACAAGTAAAAGTAGAGCAAAAATCTCCTGCTGGACTCATAGGTAAACACATAGTTACCCGTCCCTGGGAAGTGGTCTGCGGCGACACCATGGGGCCTTTGCCTCATTCGCCTCAAGGCCATGAGCACCTGCTCATCTTTATGGATGTGTTTACTCGTTGGATTGAATGCATTCCAATCCGCAAGGCTAACGGTAAAACTATTAAGAAGGAACTCAATTAACGGGTTTTTCTTCTTTTCGGAACGCCTGACCGTTTTCTTTCAGATAATGGCACGCCTTTCAAAAACAAGTTAGTCGATGAGTTCCTGGAGTCACACGGAGTGGTCCATGGAACATGCGCCCCGTATAAACCACAGTCGAACCCTACAGAGCGAGTAAATCGGACTATTAAAACTATGATTGCCGCTTTCATTGAGGATAAGCATACGAAATGAGATGAGCACATAGCTGAATTTGCATTCGCCTATAACTCGACCATTCACAAAGCTACTCGCTCAAGCCTAGCTTTCCTCAACTACGGGCGACATCCAGTGCCCCCTTGCACGGTTCGACGTGAGGAGGTGCGTGCGGCTGTTCTACAATTGGAAGCTACAGCCTGTGACGAATGGCGTGACCGTATGGAAAAGCTCGACGAAGTACGAGCTAGCGCTCTGGAAAATAACAGAGCTGCGCAGACGCGACAGGAAAAGTATTTTAACGATTACTATCGCGAGGTCATCTATAATGTTGGTGACAAAGTCTGGGCGAAAAATCATGTTCTTTCCTCGGCGGCTAAGGCCATTGCCGCCAAACTTTGTCCAAAATTCTGTGGTCCGTTCGTCGTGACTAAACGTTTGGGAATGAATTCCTATCTACTCCAATCAAAAAGTGAAGTAAATAAAGGAAAGGTAGCTGTAAATCACCTTAAGATATGCAACGACAAAGAACAATTCCTTTACGACAACTCCTCAGAAACAGTAGATTATATAGAAGGGCAAAATAACTCAGTTATCCACGAGGAAAGCCTGGAGGCAGTGGATCGTTTGGCAACTCAGGATTCTACTTTTTTTTTTTTTTTTTTTTTTTTTTTATTTAACTTCGCTCTATTTATGCTTCATCAGTGCTAATCAGCGACGGAGGCTTGCAATGTGTTTGAGAACAAAGCACATGAAACTTTTTTCAGTGGTGCTTGTATCAATCAGCAGGAACTGGGAATCGAACCCGGGCCTACCAGGTGCGAGTCTGTCGCCCTACCGACCGAGCCATTGCAGGTCTCTTCAGGATTCTACTATAGTGGCTATGCCTCTTCCTGCAGCTGACCTGAGATCCCAGCCAAGCTCAAGTCAAGCTCTACCCGCCCTGGTGGCGGTAGCTCCTCGTAAGAGAGGCAGGCCCGTAAGTCCCAAAGCCAACCACCTGCTTGGCCACCAGTTGTGCTTTCACCTCGCCGACTACGTTTGCGAAATAATCCCACATCGTAGTTATCAATTGATCATGTTACCTGCACGACAAATCACCGATCAACAAGAGATCGTTAGTGTAGAAGTTCCCCGTTTCGTGGCAACCAGATTCTTGGAGCTGGTCAACGAAATGGCCACGCGAACAGCTACTCTTCCCTCCGAGCTGATTCCTCAGCTCCCTTCTATTGAAGAACTGCTCCTCGCAGCTCGCCGTAAGGCCGATCAAGCCGAAGGCCAGGCCTACGCCGAGGTCCTAGCACTGACGAATCACCCAGATCATCGAATCCGGGCCCTTACCCCTGATGACCTGCTTAAAAAGGTCCAGGACGAAGTAGAACGTCGCGCCTTTCTGGCCAATGCAGCGGCTTGTTGGGATACTGCGAAGAAGATCCAGAAGGAACGAGCCCTCCTGTTGAAACTCCCGGAGCAAAAGCACCGAGAGAAAGAGGAAATACAACGTTGGCTGGTCCAGTTAAATCTGCTGGAAGCGGAGGTTCAACCACTCCCCGCGTCTGCGGGGGTGCCACTGGACCCATCCTTGCCCCCTGCTGAAGCTGAAGGCCAGGCGTCTAGAGAAATCCAATTCTCTTATTGATAGTCTGATTAAGTTATTATCTATTAATTTTTTTGTTTCTGAAACAGAAACTTGTTTTAATGTGTAGGGTAGTGGAAATTTTTTAACATAAAATGGTGTATCATCTATTAGGTTGATTTAATGTGCTTCTCTCTTGCAAATGCCGACTTTTTTCCCTTCTAAGCAGCTATATCTTCAAACTTAATTTACTTACAGGGACTTAATTTGTAACATCTGTTAAGTGTAATTTCATTGGTTTTACTGGTAATGATTCTTCTGCCATGTTAGTATATAGTGTCTTGTTAACTATAATTGTGTTTTTCTGAAGGATATGTGTTTTATTTTCGTTTTGGGTAAGATCTGTTAAGTTATCTTCTAAGTTACAATAGTGGTCTCTCGGAGTTCCCGGAAATAAGTTATGCTTTTTTATATATCCTTCAGTTTTTGAATATTTTCCACTAATTTCGAGATCGAATGTTGTATTTGCGTCAAAAGATGCCGCATTGTATACTTGTTTCAGGGAAATTAATTTTAGTGTATGTTTACTTTTCTTTTGCGAGACAGAAATATTAGACGTGTTTTTTGTGCTCGGCGATTTTTTGCTATCGAAAACAATGGATCAAAGAGTTTGCATAAAATTTTGTGTAATGAAGTGCTCCAAAACACTTGAAATATTGACAGTGGCATACGGTGAGTCTACTTTAAGTCAAAAAAATGTTTACAAGTGGTATAAGCTCTTTTAAGATGGCCGAGAAGACACCAACGATCAACTTCGCTCTGGACGCCCCAGCACTTCAATAACTAATGAAAGTGTTGAAGAAGAGAAACAAATGGTGTTAAAAAATAGTAGAATCACTATTAGAGAAATGGTTACTGACGTCGGCATCTCTGTTGGCTCGTGCCGTGCAATTTTTCCTGAAGTCTTAGGCATGAAACGTGTAGCAGCAAAATTTGTTCCGACACTGCTTAATTTTGAACAAAACAACCGTCGAAGGAGCATCGCTCGAGAGCTATTAAACGACGTCAATGATGATCCTGTTATGCTCAAAAAAGTCATAACTAGTGACGAATCATGGGTTTATTAAGCGTCCCAATGGAACACTCCAGAAGAGCCAAGACCGAAAAAAGCACGTCAAGTTCGATCAAATGTCAAGGGGTCGTACGGTCAATAAAGAGTTTTAACCTTGAAGTTATGCGCCGTTTGCGAGAAGCAATATGAAAAAAACCTCCGGAATTGTAGGAAAACAATTCATGGATTTTGCATCACGATAATGTACCTGCTCACTGATCGTTGCTTGTGTCGAACTTTTTGACCAAAAACAAAACCACAATCATGCCTGAGACACCATATTTACCGGATATGGCCCCCTGCGACTTTTTCCTGTTCTCAAAACTCAAGAAACCCATGAATGGACGGATCTTTGGAACTATTGAGTAGATAATGAAAAAATAGCTGGTAGAACTCAAGGTTATACCAAAAGTGCTTACCAGAAGTGCTTCGAGGAATGGAAAAAACGTTGGTACAAGTATATTATATCTGAGGGGGATGACTTTGAAGGGGACAACATAAATATTGATGAATAAATGTTTATTTTATAAAAATAAAAATTCACCTTACTTTTTGAACACACCTCGTACTTTATGTAGAATATTGAAGCTACGATATTTTGGCTTATGCTTGTTGTATTACGGAAGGTACGATTTTTCGGTTCATGCTTATTTTATTTCAGAAGCTACGATTTACGGTTTATACTTATTTTATTTCAAAAGCTACGATTTACGGTTTATGCTTATTTAATTATTTTATTTGGTGCTGCAACCGTTATTAATTTTGATCCGAATGATTTGTTCAAAAATTCGTTTTTAGATAGTTACCGGAACCAATTGTTACGTTTTGGGAGTTAGATATCCGTTAAACCTAACACTTATATTTTCTATATATATTTTATATATGATGTAAAAATATGAATAAAAGAAAGCAGAGGAATGAATGAATGAGTGTTATAAGGTCTGGATTCTTATCTTAGAGATATTTCGTAGATCAGGCTTAAAAATGTAAAAAATGAGTAGTTGAATATTTTCTAATCAAGTAGTGTTTATTTAAAATTTAACAAAATGTGTTAGGCATGTTACAGCTGCAGTTACCGAATACACCAGATTTACGTATACGTGTGGAACGGAGGTCTGAGATGCAGGTTTTAACGTGAACTCTTACGAACTGCTCGCTGCGACGCTTTGCGGGCTTATATAGCTGCCGAATTTCGTTAAATTTTCGATATTTGCAATCTTAAGTAGATTTTATTTGCTTCATCGCAATTTGCATAGTAAGACTTTTTAGTTTACCACCTGTCTGAGAATTAATGAGAGGGCAATGACTTTTGTTGACGTATACAGAATTTTAGTTTCGTTAAGTACTTGAGTTTTGGAATTTTATAAAGGAATTTGAGAGACGTCGTAAGACGTAACAATCTAATGCAGCCTTTACTACATCTCTTCGTCGAAGAAAATCTTGAATATCGGAAATATTTCGTTGAAAATATGTTCTTCATAAATTTTTTCTTCATAAATGTAATGGCCGGATGTGAAAAAGTCGAGAATCTCCCTTCTCTTTTCCTTCTTTTTCCCTTCTCTTTCCTTTCTCTTTCTCTCTCTCTCATATACACATACACATACAGACAATATTTTATATTATGGTATATTTTTATTACTTTGTATTATATTTTATTATTATATATTAATTTATTGATTAGAAATTATTACAAAGAATTATACATATGAAAAACGATGGTTCAATAGCTGCCATCAAAAGAGAGTAATTTCTGAAACGGAAAAGAAAATATATATATAATGGACTAAAAAATGTATGGCTTATGAAAAAATTTAGTCTAATCTTTTTATTACTTTTCAGTCAAAACATTTCCAGGTATATTTCCATTAAGAATATATTTTTGTAATAATTTAGTCCTCAATTCTGTACTTGGTTTCTACGGAGCAGTTTTCTTTCTACTAGTTAAATTGATGAACGGATTTGGTAGTTATTACTATATTCATTGGTGGATTCATTACCTGGAAATTGTTTTGGTATTGTTAGAGATGGAACTGTAAAATCGATATTTTTGATTAGATCCTTGATTGTTGTATTAAGTTGCACTCTTTTATCTTCATTTCCTATATTTCTCCTTTTTTTAATTTTCTTTTTTAACTTTCTCATATCTATTTTCTTCTTTCTTTCGTTGCTTCTTTCTGTTTAGAAGCTTTTTTCAGTTCAGATTTCACTGCTTTTTTTACTTCACATTTTACCACTTTTTTCTCACTATCACTTTTTTCTAATATTTCTTTTGATGGAGGAGTATTCTTCTGATTATTTGTAATATTAATAGGATTAGTATTAGAAATTAAAATCAATGGTGTGAGGAATATCCCAAAATTAAATCACAACTACAAAACTTCCAAACTAATTCAACGTTTGTTCATTTAGTTCATGGTCTCTTCAGGAATACTTTATTAAAAAATTATACAAAATTAATTAATACATTCAAATTATTAAATACCAAACAATAAAACACGAAAAGTTGCACTCACAATTTAAAAATGCTTGCTAAAAATTGTCAAAATGAATTTTCTTTTAGTGAAACTGAAATTGTCAACTGTTAAAATTAGAGTCAATTGCGTGTATCACGATGCATGATTTAGAAAGGACTGAAATATAAGTAGTAATGCCGTCGAAATTTCAAGTTAATCCAATTATCAACAAGGCTCCCATTTATCAGATGTGCCAAATGAAATTGTATAAATTACCAAACTTTTATTAATGAATTTTATCCGTTTAGACTATTTAAAATTATATAAATTCTCGAATACAGCTTACTGAAAAAATATGTATCTTCTTTCCTGTTAGTTGTGTCAATATGACTATTAATGTGTAACATTTCAGATATTAATCGTTTTTTATAATTACTTTCACTGTCTAGGATTATTGTATTATTCCAACAAAAACTGTGATCAGGATTTTTAGAAATATGTAATGGAACTGGTAAAATGTTAGTTCCTATTGATTTTTAATGTTCATTTATTCTAATTTTTAAACTACGTTTTGTGTCACCTATCCCCTTATAAATATATAAAGCAGAACATGACTTACAGTTAAATTTGTATAGCAAACCAGTTTCATCCCATTTACAACTACTCGTATTATCTTTGCCTAATTTTATGATATTATTTAATTTGGGATTAACTGTAGGAACACATTTAATATTAAATTTTTTAAAACTATCACTATATTTGTAGAAAAAGGCATGAATAAACGGAATCGGTAAAATTGTATTACGGTCACATTCAATCTTATTGAAACAATTCGGTGTCATAGTATTTCTCTGTTTATATCTATGTTGTCTGAGCCTATTATCAATCGATGCAGATATAAAGTATTCCGGGTAATTGTTTTCTTTTAATATGTCTGTGATCAATTTTAAATTAGTATTATGAAAGGACTGATCAGATAAATAAATTGCCTTGTCAACTAAATTGGAAATTATATTTCTGTTTTGTTGGATCGTATGATTGGAATAATAATTTAATAATCGATTAGAAGCTAGAGGTTTTTGATACCAATTTGTGATGATCCGATTATTACTATTATGAAGCATCACATCTAAAAATATTATCACACCATTACATTCTATTTCGTGTGTAAAGTTCAAATGTTCATTGTAACTATTAAATGTATCTAAAACTATTTGAATATGATCGTTTTTGACACATAATATAGTATCGTCTACATAACGATGATAAATATCGGAATACAATTAAATTTTTTCGCAAGAATATTCAATCATTCAGTCTTCGAGTCATCCATTACCAAATTCGAAAAAAAAGGGGAAATTGGAGATCTCATGCGTCCAAAAAACCCACGGGGCCAAAAATCTGTTTATATATTATATTATTAAATTGAAAATACGTGTTTAAAAACAAAAACTTGTTTATCTCTATAATTTTATGGAATGGAATTTTTGAATTAGAATGTATTACATTAAAACGCCTATCCAAACCTTTATAACTTTGGATATAATTATTATAATGATCTAATAATTCATACTTAAATACAGTACCAGATAAGCAATATGTAGACCAAATTTCAAGAAATTCCGAAACCTAACCCTGAAAAGCTGATCGTCATAGTTTGGAATGTGCCATATATATTTACATGTGCTGGAAAATTTATTAAATGTCGTTTTTTATGAATACCAAATACCTTACTTTAATAGTTTAATATATCGTTTTAATAATAAAGCCTTACTAAGTAACTTATACATGAATAAATAAATAAACTTATTGAAAAAATAATTTTAGGAAAACGAGAATTGAGACAACAAATAGCGCGCCGAACTATACCATTCGAAGGTTTAGCAGCTTACCGATGTCTGATAGTGGTTATGAGTTTCGCTATTATTTAGATCATACGAGATTGAATCAAACCTATTAGCATATCGTAAAATAGTAGTGATTCACGAATATTATAACGGTAAATGCACCTGCTTCGCAAAAGATTGATTTAACATGATTCGAGGTGGCAGAAGAAAATTAGGAAGGTTCAAAGTGCAATGCTCGTTGACCGTCTAGAATTTTGGTTGGAAAAATCAATCACATGAAAGTTTTCCAAAACCTAGCGGAGGTGATTTATACTTTAATAATAAAAATTATTAGAGTACAATTCAAGGTGAGAGAAAAAAGTTAGGAGTGCTTAAAATGCAAATGTTGCATAATGTCATACGCTTCGGTTGGGAAAGTCACTAACAACAAAATTTTCCGAGACTAAAGGGGGCGGTTATGGTTTTTTCTTGTTGTAAATATCTTCAAATATTTAATAAAAAATATTAGAACACGATTTGAGATGTCAGGGAAAAATTAGGAGCGATAAAAGTGCTTAAACCGTGCGTTACCATCTATTACGACTTCGGCGAAATATTCACGATTTTCATCGTTGGTAATCTTATTTTCCATAGTGGAACATAAATAATTGCCTTTTTATCTATTTTTAATGATTTCAGCCAGTCAATTACGTTTAATTAAAAATTATTAAGTCCGGGGACCCTGGTACATTTCATTCCTGGTTTTTTTCTAAACGCGGCTGGAATAATGTGGCTAACTTTATCGTCATTTTTTATTACCTCTGACTTATCTGGTCTGTTGTGGCGTGTCAGAATGATGCTGTTTTGTATGCAAATAATTTATCAGATCAAGTATTTTTATTGTTTATAATTTGTAAATTTTTATTTTATGATTCATAAAAATCAATATTCATATTAATCAATATTTATACATGAATGCACTCCGCAATTAAATTAACGCAACACCTATTTCCGATTAAAAAAGAGCGTACATTCGAAGATAGATATCTCAGGTAAAAATATCGTAAGGCGATAAATTTTTTTTAGTTAAAGGTTGAAGTGTATACTTTAAGATGGTGCAACTAGATTTTCGATGTGACGCGACTCCTTTGAAATTTAAGGTCATTTTTTGAAGTTCAAAGGTCGTAAACTTCCATAGTTCGCCCGCGCGTGGGTGATTTTGTTCAATAATTCTGATCGTTGCATTTGAAAGTATAAATATTTTTCTTTAATTAAAAAAGAAGACGAACTATGATTTTTTGATGGCTTTACAGACATTTTGTATTAAAAATACACTCTTTTTTATATAAAATTTTATAATTTCAATCCACCCTACGATTGAATAAGTGGTGTAGAATGACTTGACTGAGTAGGTCGATATCTCAGGTTAAAAATGCTATACTATGCATAGGTACGAATGTTATTTCTTGGTTGATTGTGATGAAATTGAAATAAAAAACTCATATCCGAGCGAAACGAATATTACCATCGACTTTAATGTTATCCAATACGTACCACGACGGGAAAACTGATCAGGTTTAACTTATCATATGTGTGTGTATTTGTGTGCATGCGTGTGTACGTATCTGTGTTTGAGGGGGGGGGGGGGCTTAAAAGGGCTAAATATTAAAAATTGCACAGAAATTCTTCAATATCTTGCGTTGCTATTTCGGCGTCTAATAATCTCAGCTAATCTTACAGGCATATTAATGCAAGCGCTTATCACGTCTTGAGGTATTTCGTGCCATATCTTAATTAGAACTAGCCCCAGTTTTTCAAGATTCCTTGGCTGTCTCTGCCTACTGCGCAATTATCTATCCATCATATCCTGTACATGTTCAACTAGATTAAGATCTGGACTATTCTGTGGATGCAGCAGTATTTTCAAATAGTATTCTCGCATGTAAGCCTAAGTAACACTTGTGGAATAGAGGGGTGCATTATTTTGCATGAAAATGAAATTTGAATTTATACGGTGACTCGTTGGAAGCACGTGAGGCTCAAAAATTTCATCGGTGAACGCATTTAAGTTGTTGACCCGAGATGTGCAACTACAGTAAAATCAACGCGATCGTTTAAAGAGATACTCCCCATATCATGACGGATATACCAAAAAAAATCTTGGTCAGTTGAATATGGTTTGGCTCAAAACACTCCTCACTACGCTGTTAAATTAATATTCGAATATCGTTAACGTACAGGCAAAATCTTAACTCGTCTGTGAACAAGGATACTTGCTGCGAGAAAAGGTACTCTAACACGAATTTGCGATATTAAACGTGCTTCGTGAAGATATCTCTATCGAAAAAAATTATCCATGCGCAGGTGCACTGTAAAAGTTAACGATTTTTGAGCTTTAAAAAATGACCTTGAATCGAGATCATGTAAGTAAAGGTTGCGTCAAATAAAAAAATCGAGTTCCATCATCTAAAAGTAGAGACTTCAACCTTTAATAAAAAAAATTTGATACTTTTACGTTTTTTACCTGAAATATCGATCTTCGAATTTGAGCCCTTATTTATTCGGAAATAGGTGTTGCATTAATTTTATTGCGGAGAATATAAGTTATTAGAACGTCATTCATATATGGGTAAAATTCAAAAAATTGCTAAAATGACATTTTTCAAAAATGAAAAAAAATTTTTTTTAATTTTACTTTACATCTTTTTATATGTTTATATATATCATAAATAAAAAGAAAACAAGAATGGGCGAGCTATTTTTGAATTTTTTTAAAAACGGCGGCGTAAAATTTTTTTAATTTCTTTTTTTTTAGAGTTTCAAGTTTAAACTTAAATATCTCAGGAACGACTTGATGAATTTAAAGAAATCCAACGGCATTCGAAAGGTACGGGTAAATACTATTGTTTTCTGCATTTTTAAATATTTTTAATACTTTTTACTTTATTTTTTTGCAGTTACAATTTTTTACTTAGAAATTTTTACCATAAATAAATAAAGTTAAAAAATTATAAAATATACTATGTAATATTGAAATACATAAAATTGCAGTATTTGCTGTCGCCTTTAAAATGCCGTTCAATTATTTCAAATTCATCAAACAGTTCTTGAAATACTGAACTTTAAAAGCGTGACACGAGGACATTTATATTTCTTTTTTTATTCAATGCTGTTACTTTGTAATCGATACATATAATAATAATATATACTTTATAGTCATTTTCAAGCTCTTGGCGTGTACTTTCTTTTCCCCGTTACTCGATCGCGATAATATTTTTTATTATATACGAGGACATGAGAAAAGGTACGTTTTTTTACGATCTTATTTAAGTGTATTTTTTCACCTAACATACAACTTATCATACCAATAACCCCTTCAATTGATAGAAAATAAACAAATTTTAATATTTGAAATCATTTAGCATTTAATTTTTGACTTCTTAAATATTTATACCATAAAATGTCGAAAGCGTGACACAAGGACAAAAAAAAAACATAACTTTAAGCTTAATTTTGAACACTATTTATTAAGTTATTGCATTTCTGCACCCCACCATTCGATTCCTTGTTGTAAGGCCTTCAAAAATCATTGTAGTAGATTTTTAATAAATATTTATTTGAATACATTTTTCTTTGAAAAACAAATACTTCTGCGCCCACGACGCGTGTCACGAGGACATTTTTGCTTGTTTTTCGGTCATGCAGACCAAAATTAGTGTTTTAAATAATGTTTTAGTATCTGAACAAGTTGTTTAGGGTTGTTGTTAACGAACTATATTAAGTAGACATGTGGATATAGTTTCCATAAAAAACTTAGGGCCCAAAAACATGTATTTACAATTTTTTGAATTTCACCCATATACACTCTTCTGACGTATTTTTTCTCTCTTATCAATCTATCTTAATCATCAGCAAATATTACACATTTCTGCATATATATACAAATACTCGTATTTAAAAATGTCAATAAGTGTCTATTTTTTCATCGATTTTGCTTGAGTTCTGTGTTAGTGCGTATCGCAATGGTATGTAAACTTGCAATTAGTTCTCAAGCTGATTTTATCAAATCTTTTATTTTTTATAACTTATATTAAACTAGATTCGATACTTTTATAGGCTTTTTTCTATAATTGTTTAGTATTTATTAATAACTTTTGTAAGATCAAGCCACTTGCTAGCCATGTGATCATTATAGTGTCCATGTCGTTGGAATTTTGAAGATAAAATCTTTATACCCAAATAATTCCATTGCAAAGACAATACAAATTTTTTGAACGTAAAATTAATAATATTGTTAACTTAAAATATTCGTATTGTAAAATGAATACATATCTCTTTCTTGTTTATAGCACGAATTTATCCAACGGCTAAGTGGAGTGCTCGTTACTGCGGCGGCTAGCCCGGTCGCTCGGATGGCTGCAGGCCTGCAATTGAAAAATCAACTTACCTCAAAAGATTTAACGGTAAAATCACGGTATCAACAACGATGGTTGAACTGTCCTTTAGAAACCAGAGAATATATTAAAAAAAACGTAAGTAATATAATGTAAACATATACATATGAATTTTTTGTAAATATTTGTTGAGACTGCTTTAAGGTCTTTTGTACAGTTTTATCTTTTTTATCTTTTATACATGTTCTTGTCTTCGTAGAAAAAGTCCTCGAGAAAGTCTTCAAAAAAGTCCTCGAAAAAGTCAGCAAAAAAGTACAAGAAACAGTTCTCGAAAAAGTCCGCGAAAAAGTTCTTAAAAAAGCACACAAAATAGTTCTCAAAAAGTTCTCAAAATACGAGGCCTTTTTCATATACTTATTTAAGAACTTTTTATTGTGTTTTCCGTATACTTTTTTCGATTTTTTTTTTCTTCAACAATTTCCGTGAACTAATTCTAATATCATATTGACAGTTTTTAATTTTATTATTGAAAGTGTGAAAGTATTTGTGGTTTAAAATTTTATATACTTAATTTTTATGGTTAATTAATTTTTGAAACATATAATTCAAGAACAAATAAATTTTATTTAGAACAATAATTAAAATAAAGTAGTTACTCATAAGACAGTGAACATTAAACAAATAATTATATTACAAACTATTTACAAACTACAGACTTCTTTTTTTTTCATGTTGAATACAATTAACTTCAGAACAATAAATATATAAAAAATTTCTTTCATTCAGATGTGAAAAATCAAAAAGAAAATACAATATATTTTTCGTATCAAATAGCTTGATTAGAATTAGTTAATATTTACAGTTCAAAGAACATGTTCGAAATGTCCGCCGCACAGTGGGGATTGAAAACGGTCTTCACTAAATTCAACTTTCAAGGCGAACCATATGTGGAAATTCGATGAATTTTTTTTTAAATAACTATTGAATGATTCTGCAGAGATCTCTCGAACCCAAATATAGATGTTGTTTTTTATCGTCTCTAACTGACTATGAAAGTAAATAAAAGCAGAAATTCGTGGCATAATTAATTTTTTTTACGCTAAAACTAATAGTGATCGATCAAAATGTGGCTTAAAATCTCATCTTCTAACTTCATAGAATACGTGAAAATTTTTTTGACCCAAAATGTAACATGTATTTCTTTTAAAGGTCACTTGAAGGTCAATACTATTTTTTATGTCAAATTTGCGGCTCATTGGATTTCAAACATGCTAAATCACTAACTTAGAGTATAATGTATTCTTTTCTCAAAGTAACTGGAAGGTAGGTACTTTTTTCAATATCATTTGAAGGTCAATACTATTTGTTACGATTAAACGACTATTCTTCGAATTGGAAATATACGACATGACTAATTTGGTGTGCAGGAAATGATTTTCTTCAATGCAACAAACCCACAAACCCATTGTTGCATCATTTTTAGCACATTAATGTGACAAATTCTTTGATATATATATATATATATATATATATATATATATATTGCAGGGAGTTGGTTTCAATGAGTAAATAAACTGTGTTTCGAAAAACATTCTTTTACTTTGAGAAAAGAATACATTATACTCTAAGTTAGTGATTTAGCATGTTTGAAATCCAATGAGCCGCAAATTTGACATAAAAAATAGTATTGACCTTCAAGTGACCTTTAAAAGAAATACATGTTAGATTTTGGGTCAAAAAAATTTTCACGTATTCTATGAAGTTAGAAGATGAGATTTTAAGCCACATTTTGATCGATCACTATTAGTTTTAGCGTAAAAAAAAATTAATTATGCCACGAATTTCTGCTTTTATTTACTTTCATAGTCAGTTAGAGACGATAAAAAACAATATCTATATTTGGGTTCGAGAGATCTCTGCAGAATCATTCAATAGTTATTTAAAAAAAAATTCATCGAATTTCCACATATGGTTCGCCTTGAAAGTTGAATTTAGTGAAGACCGTTTTCAATCCCCACTGTGCGCCGCCACCTTCTATCCAACAGTACAGTCGACGCACAAAATTTCTTTTCGTTGCTTCCAACATTTTGGACGTGATCGATTCAAGAGCGACTGCCATTCTAGCTTCAAGATCACCTCTAGATTTTCTACCTCTGTACTGTAAATGTAATCTTTTACAGCACCTTAGAGGAAGGAATCTGGAGGATTATGAAAACTACCTACCAAACCCTATTTAAAAATATGTGATCAAGTAGAGCTTTCACAGCGTCAGTTCTGTGAGGAATCCTGCTATACATGTTGATACCAAATATTTTCATTATCGGACAAATCGTTCAACGTTCGTGGCAGACTATTTTGCAAAAAATCGTGATAGTTTCACCCTTTCAAATTTCTGGGCATTTCTACTGGGTCGATCTAAATATAGAAACCCATTTATGTTTAGTATCTGTTGAATAAAATATAAATAGTGACCATATGATCAAATTCACCAACCGATTTCCTAAAATGCCACACCATTTATTTTTAAAATACCTATTTTTTTGCCTATTAACTACTACCAAATTTAGGTTTTCTTTTGCATAATAGTGGTTATTATACATGTTAAATTTTCCATCTGTGCCAAAGGTGGGATCATCTGTAAATAGTACTGTGTTTAAAAAATTCTCGTCATTCTAGATATCTTGAATCATTCGTTGGCCAAATTCTATGCGTAGATAAAAATCTTGTTCATTAAGCTACTGCACTTTAGTATATTGGTTATGATGCAGCCGATTATTTTTGTTATTTCTCTGAACCTGTTTATAATTATGAAAGGTGATCTAAGGAGTATCAAAATTAATATTAGTTGCATGCGATCAATGCCATTTTTATCAATTTTGATCTGTCATCGAAAATATAGAAAAACAGGACCGCGAAAACAGACAATGACTGTGCGAATATGTAAAAGTTGCAACGGGGGGAGGGGATTATCTTGCTTATAACAAGAGAATTATAAACAAATTGAGGCGAAAAATTTGAAAGCTACTTCTTAGAGTCTCTATTTTATTATAGTTGTTTTAAAAATTTGATATGTGATTTGGTTTATTAATAAAAAATTAAAACCTTGAAATTTACGAATCACGTCACTTTGATGAATGAAAATCCCTTACAAACTTTTACAACCCTAAATTGAGCGAGTTTCAGGCCATTGAAGATCTGGTCATTTCTACTTTTGTTGACTCATGACTAAGTTATCAGTCTGCGGGGTAGGTGAGGATAGGAACTTGAATACTTGAGTCAATGAGATGTTTTATGAGGATTTTCCAAATGAAGTCCTGTAATGTAAGTACCAAAACAAGAATTTCGCCAAATTTAATGAGGTAAAGACCATTGAAGATCTGGTAGAAGAAATAAATAAATAAGTCCATAGAAGAAATCTACCTGTTGATTCAAGAGGGCGAGCAGAGAGCCTGAGAAAACCTTTTTTGTTAAGAAAACTTTGTCATTTTAAATTCAATATTCTGTTATGAAATGCTTTTTTTAATGTAGTTTTTAACAGTAAAAAAAGCATTTTAGGGAAAAACAGTGTTGGTACCTATGTTATTACGGGGGGGGGGGGGGTCAATAAGTCTTTACAAAAAGAAGGAAAAAAAAGTTTTGCGTATGTAATTTTTTTTTTATTTTTCAACCTAATTTCCTTGAAGGTCGATACATTTTATTAAACGGCCTTCCAGTTTTTTTAAGCCATCAGAAAAATATGATTTCTAAAAACCCTCAAAATAGGCATTTGTTTCAGCGATGACTTCTTCATTCGACGTGTATCGTTGTCCGGCAAGCCATTTCTTGAGGTTGGGCAATAAAAAAAAGTCACTGGGAACCAAATCAGGCGAATATAGTGGATGGTCAATTAATTCAAACTTTAAATCGTTAATTTTTGTCATTGAAACTGCACACGTGTGAACTCGAGCATTGTCTTGAAGAAAGAGGCATTTTTTTTTGTTTAAGTGAGGACGTTTTTCTCTGATTTTTTCTTTCAGCTAACCTAATAATGACGCATAATATTGTCCAGTAATCGTCTGGCTCTTTTCCAAGTAGTCGATGTAGATGATTCCATACGCATCCCAGAAAACCTTGGCCATAATTTTGCCAGCTGACTTTACTGTCTTTGCCTTCTTTGGGGCTGATTCTCCTGCGATAATCCATTGTTTGGACTGTTCTTTGGTTTCAGGAGTGTAGTGATGTACCCATGTTTCGTCTACAATTACGACTCGACGCCAAAAGTCTTCCGGATTACGACGTATGCGTGCCAAAAGAGCCTCAGAGGTGACCACGCGGGTTCGTTTGTTTTTAATAGTGAGCAAACGCGGCATCCATTTTGCTGATATTTTTTTCATCCTCAATTTTTCATGCAAAACTGAAATGATTGTACCCTTTGATACCCCTGTGGCCTCAACTATTTCTCGCAATTTTAATCTTCTATCACTCAACACCATATCGTGGATTTTGTTGACCATTTTGGGCGTACTCACTTCTACGGGGCGTCCTGAACGAAGTTCATCTTTTGTTGTACGGCCACGTTTAAATTCATTTATCCAGTTATAAACAGTCTTAAACACAGGAGCAGACTTGCCATGAACGGCGTTCAACTCAACTGTGATTTCTTTTGGTGTAAGGCCTTTCAAATGAAAATGTTTTATCAACGCTCGAAACTCTGTTTTTTCTATTTTTCAAATAAACCAATAACTTTTTGTTCAACTAACGCTCACATAAAAACGAATTAATGAATGGAGCTGAAACTTTGTACAATATTTAGTTAGTAGTATTGCTTGCCAAAAACATCATAATTTAAGCGTGACGAGCGCCATCTCTTGGATTTTGTAAAGACTTATTGTATTTTGATAGTAGATTAAAATGGCCTACGCTGTATATATCCGTATAATTAAATATAAACGCAATACAATATACATGTACGATCGCCGACTATGTATTTATGACATGACTAATACTCAATAAGCAATGAATTGTAAATATGATGTATTTAGAGTGAAATCGACTTATATACAGGGTGAGTCATTTTAATCTATGAACCCCGTATCTCAAATTCTATGCATAGTATAGAAAAATAATTCAGACAAAGTACCAAGGGTGCCATATTTTGGTGACTTTCAATTTGACCTTAAACATGATGGGTCAAGGACACTCCAAGGTCAATGTTTTTTTAAATAGGAACCCTTACTTTTTATCTCGGATTCAGATTCTACGTTAAATTCTACGCTAATATCATGTAATATGTGTGGGGACTAAATGATCTCCACCCCATCCCCACAGTTATTTCGAGGTCACCTTACTTTTTGAATGGGAATCTCATTTTTCATCGCAGGTTTGAATTCTACGTGAAATTGTACGTTCAGATGATCGGATATTTATGGGGTCCGAATTACCCCCACCCAACCCCCAAAGTCATTTCAAGATTAACCTTACTTTTTTTAATGGAAACCCCTATATGGATTGAATGACAAGGTCCAGTTGAATGGCATACTTGCTTTCCAGATCTGACACTGCCTGGTTTTTATTTGTGGGGATTATTAAAAGACGTTGTTCATGCTCTAAAGAGAGTTCATACTCAAAGGACCATAGACAATACGAGGCACAGAATTAGAATAGCTTGTGAAGCCATCCCTCGAGTGGTGTTGCTCAAAACTGTAGATAGATTTGAAAGACGAATACGATTATGTATTGAAAACAACGGAGGAAACTTTAAACAGAATCACTTTGAGGGTGGGGTGAGGGTAATTCGGACCCCATAAATATCCCATCATCTGAACGTACAATTTCACGTAGAATTTAAACCTGTGACGAAAAATGAGGGGTTCCATTTAAAAAGTAAGGTTGACGTTGAAATGACTTTTGGGATGGGGTGGGGGGGTTAGTTAGTTAGAATTTAACGCAGAATCCGAATTTGAGATGAAAAGAAAGGGTTCCAATTTAAAAAAACATTGACCTTGGAATGACCTTGACCCATCATGTTCAAGGTCAAATTTAAAGCCACCAAAATATAGCCCACTTTGTATTGAGCAACTTATTTTTTTGAACTATTTTTCTGCATTATGCATAGAATTTGAGTTATGGGGGTCCATGAATTAAAATGATTCACCCTGTATATTCGTATTTATATACAAAGTAGAATAATACATATTATCTATGATGATAGCATTATATGTCTTACACATAAATTGAATCACATTATGTATGTATGATCAGACAGTAAATAGTGAAATTAATTATACCAACATGAATTTGGCAAACTGTAAAAAAATAGTAAAGACACTTGAAATTATCCACGAAATAGGGTAACAAAAGAATCGCTTCCAAGAATCCACCTTTATCATCGAGAGGTCATGAAGTAGAGTAACCTTTAAATAAGAGTCGAAATGTATTAACATAACGAATGGAAGGAGAGGTAGAGAGAAGTAAATTACCGCTAAATACGAGTTAATTAAAAAGGGTATTAGACATCTGAATTAACGAGTCTGACCAATAACGATTTTCTTATTGATCAAGTTAGGAACGATAGACATTTTGGATCACATTTTCTTTTTTGCCAATTACTGAGCAGCTTTTTGATCAAGCCATATTTGTTGAAAAATTCAGGAGCAGTAAAATGCCACTATATTGTAACATCCTTTTTTTTAACGAGATAATAATTTTCGGTTTTTAATTATTCGCCGTTATTTTAGTCGCTTATTCGCGATTCGAGATGCATGGTTTGGATTCGGTGATACGTTATATCATTTGAAAATACGTTATATCATTTTTTAAATAACTCACTCTATTTTAAGACTTTAACAAAATTGCTATAACAGTAAACTTCAAATGACCATAACTTAGACAGAAAAAAAGATATTCGAACCTTAATAAAAGGGTTTTAGAGGGTAAGAGTGTTCCTTAAAGATAACGTACTCAGTTTTCCAAAAAAAATTTTTTCAAGATGTTATTGTACCTTAAAATCAGCGAAAAACAGCATTTTTTGTACTTTTAGGTTAGGATATTTAAAAAACTTGATGTGATAGAGTAATTTTAAGGTTAGATTTGAATTTAGCGATCAAATATCTATCAAAAATAACTAGTCTCATCTAATGAGCAAGTTTCACGTCGGGCTGTGTAATCTATGTATGTGAGGTGCTTTACATAAATTCAAACAGCGTGCATGGTGACGCCAAAGTTAAAAAGTAAAATGTAAAAAGCTATTATAAATTTTTTTCTACTTTGCAACGGAAGTCGCTGCGATTAATCAATCCATGCGCGATGCGGTACACTCGCGATGTTAGTTTGAACCACTAAGAGAAAGAGGGGGCGCGCGTCGGTTTGAATATTCAGTTAAACCTCAGCTGCTTTCGTGAAGGTATCACCGTGATTTAGTTTTTCCACTGTGTTTTGCTGTTATTCGTTATAAAGTTTCCTGGATTTTTGGCGTGCATGAGTGATAGCAGCATCAAAGCAGCAGTAGAATTTTGAGCGAGGCAACGCAGCTGATATTTGAGAAGCATCGACCGTTGATTCTCAACAACAATTACGGCTGGTCACCGTAATTGCACCTCAGGGTAGGTGTACCTCCCTTTATTATTATGCGACAAAATACTTTCGAAAGTATTTTGTCTTTCGCGAGCGTAATTTTTTGTATTCGCGCCGAGCGTTAGATTTCACGGCAATTTTCGAATTCTCTCTCTCTCTCCCTCACCGAATTATTAACAATAATTGTAAATCCTATATCGCGTGCGTTAGTCTTTCGGCCCATAAAAGACTGTAGTTTTTATTAATTAAACTTTGTTAATTTTATTATTATTTACTTTATTCGCAGTTTACGTCATTTTGTTTCCTAATAGTTAATAAATCTATAAAGGCTTAAGTCTTAATCCGATTTCATCTAGGGGATTAGGCGGATTAGGCATTAAGTTATTCATACTGAAGATATATCGAGTGTCACAAGTCAAGTGATTTAAGGTGAGTTCAACTCGGTTGAATAGAAGACACAGAAACGAAAGTATCAAACGTAAAGGCGAATACACGTATAACCATACGTGTTTAACGGAGCAGCGGTTAGTTCTGCATCGTGGGAGTTTGTGCGTTAATAAATTTCTCATTTCGTAGGATAACCACCCCGTTACAACTTAATTAATAACAAGTTTTTATTTCTTATATTTATAATGATATAGATAATTTTAGATTATTACGTGGATAATCAAGATGATAAATCTATGTAAGTTGATCTTTTTTTTAGTTTGTTCTCTATTTTGACGAACGTTATATTATCATAACAAACAGACAGGGTAATGTAGAATTGTTATCGTTGCGTTATGGACAGATAGAGTGGTCATGAAATTTTGAAATTTTCACGTTACGTAATTTGTGGACAGCCCCTACCTTCATGTAATGTAGAGTCAGAGTTATAATATTTATTTATTGTAGTAAGAAAGATTATAAGTACAATGGAAATTAAAAAAAAATCTACTTATTTCTAATTCAATATCTCAATAATAAACTACCGATTGTAGTTTTCACTCACTAATAATCACTTTGTTGGATCTAAATTGCCCTGACTTTAGGATACTTCGGTGGAAAATCCGTAGAATAAAGAAATTTTGAGCGAAAACTTGTAAGATATAGAAATCCTACGACTGTCGATTAAATGAATTTTTAAGTATTTATACATTTTCATTACTTGATGTTTTTAATTTCAACTATATGATATTTAGATTATAACTTTTTTCATAAATTATCTGCATATTACTATATTAATATAAATATATTGATTCATTTAATTTTCAATCTTAATCAGGAATAGTGATTAATAAATAATATAAACAATTTATTAATAACACCGGTTAGCATGGTTTTGTTGTAGACTAAGTAATAACCATTTCCGAAGTAATTTTCGGCATATAACTCAAATCTGGTTTCAGAATTACTCTATCACGTCAGGTTTTTGAGTAATTCTAACCTAAAAGTGCGAAAAAATACGATTATTCGCAATATTTGAGTATCCATAACATCGCCATTTTTTATTATTTTTCAAATCTAAAACAACCATCAGAAAGAACTACTCTCCAGCTTTCCATATCACTATTATAACGGGGTTTTGACCCGACGCGGGTCACTCGTTATATAAATTACGAGGGAATTAGAAACAGCTCGGTGTGGGCCTCGTAATAGGCTGCGCAAAGCCTAACCCAGCAGCAACAGGAACGTCGTCGTGCAGCGTCTGTTACCTTGGCCCGCGGAGAGCGTCGTGTAGTCCTATGGGCGCTTTGGAGCGATCACGAAATTCAGGTGCGAAAGCCGCACGGAACGGGATTGTTTACAATAGGTAAAAAGGAAGCGTAGAGAAAGAAAACAGATGTACGAGCAGCATTGAGTTTACTACAGAGAATAGTACAAAGTCAGTACGCAGCGTAAGCGGGAGAGAGAGCGGCGAAAAGCTAGCGAAAGAGACACGTATTCGAGGTGGTACTTACAATGACGTCTCGGAGTCAGCCCTGGAGACGGTGTTCTCGGCCTCGCACGTGATCCGCGAGGACGCGCAGTACGCAACTCGAATGCGGTCAAGAGGCGGGCGGCTTTGAAGGCTCGCACGCGTAGTCGCTGGAATTAGCTCGCCAAAACATTGGGCAATCTCGGCACTAAACCTCACACCGAGTGGGCACTCGCGCACTCGCCAGAAACACCACGGAAATAGTCGCAGATCACAAAAGGTCGTAAGCACGTATATCCGCTCGTCACACGTCCACGTGCTTCGAAGTCGCCGGTACAAGAGAGAGTTCTTATCGCAGGGCTTTCTCCTGCAACACTCTCCTACTCGCGCGCGTCGCGCAGGCCTCCCGAATTCTCTCTCTCTAGCTCGCCCTCTATTAGCGCTCTCTCTGACTTACCTTTGGCTGCCATACAAGTGGGATAATTATATGACACATATATATATATATATATATATATATATATATATATATATATATATATATATATATATTATAATTATGTGTGGGGAGAGAGAGACATAACGAGGGTCTGGCCGCTCGTTATACTATTTACATGTATGTTATCATTTCTTAAACCGGAGATATCAAAAAGAACTAAATAATCTTATCTCTTATAATATGAGAAGTGGTGCCATTTAATATACTAATTGATATATGTAGTTTTATGAGTTTAGCGGGTTGTAGTAATCCAGTGAAAATAAGAGAAGAGCTCATAGATAGGACCGTTACACATGCTGGTCAGCGTAGCACGTATGCGAATGCTCGTTGCATCCCCGTCGACGTGCCTCGGTGCATGAAATATTATGCGTGCAAAAGAACCAATTGACGAAAGCAAAACGAGAGCCTAACTATCAGAAGGCGCACTGGAAATGGAGTGTGTGAACAGATGATTAAATATGCGAATTTTAAAACTATTAAACCTGTTCGAGTACATAGCTGAAAATTTACGTTAATATTGAGAACAGTGAGAAAAAGCATGAAAGAATTGTCAGAAATGCAAGTGGAAGCTAAAGGGTCGTCAGAAGCTGTCGAATCTGCGAAAAATTTCGAGAAATTTACATTTCAAAGAAAAGTTATGACAATTTAAATTTATACTATTAATGAGTAAAGTCTCTGATCTGTTGTGTGTGAAGTTAACCTTTAGGCTGTGAGAAATTTCAGTACAAAATTAACCTTTCAGAATATGTAAAATGTATACATAATATCACTTGATATCTCAGACCGAATCGCTGATCTGACTGCTCGTCCATATATCGACCAGCCCCGCACGCAACGTAATGTACAATGTAAAAAAATTTGTCATGTCATGTCAGGATTAACGACGTGGACTTGACAAAAAAGTGATCGTCTTAGGGTGTTTGATTTCCGTAAGTCCCCTTGCCTCTCATGTTGGGGTGCTTTATTATGGTTAATGCTCTTGCTTCTCAGGTCAAAAGAATTGAGTTTATGGTAATGTCTCTTTTGTATGATACTTTTCAAAACATGGTGATGCGCCTAGAGGAACATCATAAATGGGACAGAGATATACTGTGCGATGTACAGCCTTACGCAAAGAACACATACTATATGACATCTCTGTCTTGTACTTTGCCTCGAAAAATGGCGGCCGACTAATCGAGTCGGAGGATCATTATAAGGAGGTATATTTGCGAAAAGATCGAGTTTCAACAATGAACTACCTTTAATCGAAATGACGGAAATGATGTAGCTCTTTCATTTATCCCTTATATAATGCATTAGATAGACAAAGATGAATAAGATGAAAAAAAGCTTTCGATACGATTTTATTGTTTTTCGCACTGATTCTGTGATAGGTAGTTGTCTATCAATATTATCGATACCAGTCATATTTTGATTGTAATCTTGAATATGTTTTGGCTTTATAATGTCTTCATTTGTTAGCTGTCTTTTTTTTGCAGTTGTGCAGAATTCAAGTTCGTGTACACTTGTAAGCATATGAACGCTACGTTTGTCTTCCTATCTCACTGCCATCCACTGATAACTATAAGAGACTTATATTTCACCTCGGATTAATTTGTTTTCAAACTTTGGCATTTCCTTTCTATTTGATTTCACTATACCTGTATCACTATCATATAAAAATTCTGCAAAAGCAGGAGATCTATACCAATTGTTTATATATACAACATGACCCTTATAAAAGTAAGGCTGTAAAAAGTGAGCTACAATATCGCAAGTAACACCTAAATCAAACTTCTGATAATCAGTGTCTTTTCCAATGTAAACCACAAAACCCAATACGAAATCTGTCTCGCAGTCTGAAAGCAAGAAGCGCTTGATGGCAAAGCGATTTCTCTTCAAAGGAATATATTACTTAAATCGAAGCCTAGCTTTCGACAACAATAAACTTTCATCTATACACAGATGTTTCCCTGGAGTGAGAACTGTCGAAAATTTCTTTTATACGTGTTCTATTACTGGCTTTATTTTCACTAAAGGATGATTTATGATATCTTCATTATTATGAAAATACAAACTGGCAGGATTTGAATAAATATATAAATTAAATACAACTTTGCACATCGCCCTTTTGGACATGGCCCATTAGAATCGAAACGCCGAGAAAATTTTTGTGACAGGAGAATAAGTTTTCATGTGGGAAGATTTAGTGATAGGATTTTGAGTTTTATAACAATTTGTTTCCTCTTCAATTTTTTGGAGCAAAGAAGACTCACAAAAATATTTGAAATAGTCTATTGGCTTATTTCCTGAAAAAGAGATATTTAGGTTCATTTTGGAACTACCATCAAAATCGTTAATTAATAGGTAAAAATGCGCATCATCAAACAGTTGAAGTTCGTTATAATAAAAGTCTTGTGATTCGATTTCACCAATGTCTTCATTTTCTAATATTTCATTTTCTGATTTGGACTCGCCACTACTCCAAGCTACATTTTCAGTCATTTTATGGAAGATAAAAGTACGAGACACTAGTGGATCAACATTGAAGGAAAATAAAAATAGTAAAACTTATATAAATACTAAAAAAATCCTACAGAATAATAAATATTGAATGGAAAGAAGCAATCTGCTACATTATATTATAAAATTATGAAAGTGAACGAGTAAAAAATTATTTCCTCTATAGAAAAAAACCGAGTGCTGGTTCTCTTGTAGACATTAATAAAAAATCAATTTTTTCACATTCAAATATATAATAATATTTGCTTCGTACTTAGTACACCAACAAAGTTGTATTTCCAGACGAAAATATCGAAAAATGTTTCGCATTTTCGCCGTTCTCTAATCTCAGGTTATGCTGAGAATGAATGCCGTAGTATACTTTATGTAACCTTCAGATATTAGGTGCAGACCAGTGCGTTTGTACTGGAAACTAAAGTTTCACCTTGAAATAGACTTTTAGTCAAAAATGCTTTGAGGATGTTTTTTTACGGTTTTTCTCACTTTAGTGCGTCAATGACGTTTCAAAGTCATCTCCAACATTCGCTTATGCAAGAAATAAAATGCAACGTTCAGTGTAGCTTTTCAAGGTCAAGACTGCGTCAGTGATTTTTTTCACTATTTTTTTCCTTGATTTTTTCCTTGAAATTTGACCTTGAGAATCAGTATTTCAAAGTCAAGAATGTTTTGAAAAATTTACAAACTACTTATTATGTATTCAGCATATCCAATGTGATCTAAGAACTTCAAATATTCTATGTCTCTAAGAGTAGTCCATACAGCGACCAACTTCGCAGCTAAAAGGTTAAAGTGGAAGAAATCATGATACAGTCAAGTCCGGAGGTCTAATACGTATTTCAGGGCGCCGCGCAACGACCGTCATTCTTCATATCTTATATACTTCTGAATATTTCTGATATTTTACTTGATTAATAAAGAGAGTCGAGTGAAACTTACATCGAAAAGTGAAAAGTTAACATGAAAAATTTACGCAAGGAAAAAATCTTTTTATATTTGACAAATTTCTTTATGTGACTCGATTTCATATTCATCATATTGTATATTTTCTTTACAATGAATGTCTTCATCGCTGTTATAGTCAGACTGACCGTCATCCACTGAAAATTATACATTTAAATAAGCAAGTTAAACTATAAGTGGAAATTAGAAACTCGAAATCGAAAGTTATCTTCTGAATCTGCATCATTCAAAATGATATCTTTTACTGATGGAGAAAATTGAGGGTCTTTAAATCACAAAAAATCATATTTACTCTTGAATAAAATCCATCGTTTTTTTCGGGCTCAAATTGAGTGAAATCTGGCGATGTTGTGTTATTCCACATATGTGCAATATGGTGTAATTTTTTTATTTACTGCAAAAGCCCGGTATAGCAAGATAGCAAGCAGGAAGCTTCAAATTAAAAAAAAATTTTTATTTAATAAGGTTCCCTCGATATTTATAATTTTATAATTGCGAAGATATCGCTTTTATTAAATATTGTATTGCCCAAACTAGCAAATACTTGTTGAAATTCCTTCTTTTATTGAAATATTTTGAATTGTTGCAGTTTAGCTTTTCTAAAAAGTGCAGAATTGTAGTTACATCTGATAAATGCATGGAATCCTGGGAACACTTTATACCTTTCTAATCATAGATATTCGTCGAGCGCATTAATATTTGTAATGTGCCGATTTTTTGAAACACTACATTCAACATAAACATTTTGCTGCTATTTTATGCAAATTACTTAACATAATAATAATAATGTCTGTGTCAGAGCACTGTACTAGAAAAGTTGAATCGATATTTATTGTTAACGCATGGTAAACAATTTTTTACCGGCCTCTTTGTGCAAAGATAATGATAACCTATAGTCGCTTGAAAACGACGAAATGTAATTCAAAAAAATAATCTTATTCGAGAGAGTATCTGCTAGGCTTTGAGCAGAGAAAGTCGCGCGCGCGGATTAAGCTGAAGTGAACGGTTTTCTGTAATTGACCCCGCGACCTCGTCAACGTTTTCGTTTTCGGAGACACGCTCGGTGCATCAACGAAAATTGGAGTGTTGCGGCTGGGTCGCGCCCAGTTGTGTCCTGAAGGATACCCGGCACCGGTGCGTGTGGGTATCCGGCGAGGTGCGCGCGTGAGCGGACTATATCGCTGCTGCAGTACCGAATAACCGAAAGACAGCGAAAGCAACAAAACAACAACAACGAGCGGAACAACAGATTGAGGCAGCAAAATTAGTAGAGCGAACAAGAGGACGAGCGAGAGAACAACGAGCGACGACAATAACACTAGCGAGGCGATCTGCGAGAAGGAGCGCACCGGTGACGTCAGACTGCGAAGTGTTCTAGCCATCAGAAAGGCTGAAGGTCGAGGTCGGTGCCATGTTTTCTCTTGTCTCTCTCTTGCATGTTTGGGCGCCAGCTGACGGGTGTGTAGTGCGGCAAATCTGCCGGCTACGCCGTTGATGAAATAACCGATCGGTGGTTGATGACCAACCACCGATTCACCTTCGCGTTCAGGTTTATTATTGTGCCGCTTGTAGTGTATGGGCATAAGATCGCCAACTTGTAGTCGATTGTTGACAATGAAAGGATTAGTGTGTTAATCCGGTATTGCGTTTATTCGCCGCTGTATCACTCCTCATCCCGATTTCGAATCCGTGCGTTTAACTCGGTTATGCTCGGCGCGTTATTCAGTTGGAAATTCCCGAATTCCCAAATAAATAATTTGTGTGGCCGGCTGCGAGCTACCCAGACGATAACGGTCGCATTTCTCCGTTACATGTTTAATACTACTCACATTAACCCACAACAACCCAGCTGGATAGATTTTGGACATCTCTCTTCCAGTACTTCAGCGTATTCTCTGGCTAATTCTAAGCAATTTTTCTTTTAAGAACTTTTTTGGTAAAGTACGTCGATTGAGAGAAAGAAATTTATGAAATAAAAATGTCTAATTAGTTAAAGTGATTTCGACACTCCATATTCTTTAGATTTAGATATCGTATCTACGATCTAAACCAGTTTGAAATAGATTCTAAGCGGATAACTCTTTGAAAACTCGATTTGAAAAAATATTATCTTCGATAATAATGATGATTTTGTTTTAAACAATATTTTTCTGCATAAAAATGAAGTTTATCGATAATTTAAATATTACATACTACCAGAAAGAGCACACTTCAAACTATAGGAATATACCTATTTTTTTCGCCTCAATATACAATATCTATAAGTGCTGAAAGAGGGATGTACAAAATCAGTTTGGCTGGACATTAATGGGTTAAGAAGGAAATTAACTATGTTTTCAGGTGTGTTACGATCAGTTTTTAAGTTATGGAAGAAAACCGCTGTTTATTCTAATAATGAAAAAATTTAAATTTTGTTTTACACTGTAACGAATGCGGTAATCTTTACTAATACCGTCGTCATCAATTTTTTAAAAAGAGGAATAAATGAAGCGCTTGTTCTCTTAGCAATTGAAGAAGGAAATAAAGGAAAGGTTTACAAATAATTAACACACCGTTTACATCAAATTCATCACCTTATTATTAATAATCACTGTATTATAATAATATAATCA
The DNA here is from genome assembly GCF_024137745.1 of Phymastichus coffea. NCBI lineage: Eukaryota > Metazoa > Arthropoda > Insecta > Hymenoptera > Eulophidae > Phymastichus > Phymastichus coffea. Next base: position 512,818 of record NW_026706814.1, read on the forward strand.
GCGTATTATAATAATATTATAATAATATTATAATAATATTATAATAATATTATAATAATATTATAATATACTGAAACTTTATTACAACTACAACTCAAACGATCTCTTACTTTAAATCAACTCAAACAACTAAACTTAACTATTTACACTATTTATAAATAGGCAAGACTAACACTATTGCTACGTAAAGAAATGGGCGAATTGCCCGGCGCGTGAGCGCCTTGACAATTCACCGCCTTGCTACTAAATATAAAATAACACGCCAATCAAATAAGGTACCTGGCACATGAGCACTTTGCTACCTTTTTCCTATAAATCTTTATTTATTTCCGCACCGCCATAATGAGAGAAACAATAAATGAGAGAGATAAGAGTACTTGATCTTAGTGCTGGATTGAAAGATGTAGAACCAATAATATGTGCTGTCTCTGGGATGGTCCTCTCTTCTGCGTTCGACTTGTTACCCACAGATAATTACAGCTGCAGCAAATCAATTTAGCCACCTAGCTGGTATATCACCCACAGTACACCAGACGTGATAAGCGTACGTGGATGTAAGCGCCTACCGTGAGAAAGGTGTAGATTTTTGTATGTTCTTTATCACAAAGGCTTCATGAAACGCTCGTAAAAGGGCAAATGAGAAGAAACAGAACGACTAATTACTGGCCGCGGCCTTCTCGTGGTCCTTGATTCGCGCGCTCCTTCATTCCCACTTGGTCTACATCTTTAGGTGGCATCGATCCTGCGTCACGCGCCTGCCTAGACCTGCATAGTGCGTGCGCTCTCTCTTTCACTTTCTCTCTATCTTTCTCTCATTACATTCTTTTTCGCTGCAGTTTTAGTCTTCGGGCCAGCTCGGTCTCACTCGGCAATCTTTGATTGCTTCAATAAAAAGCCAAAAGTTAGGTGTATTTATATTATGCGCTCAATACTGGCTACTGTGCCTTATCAAGAAAAGAGGGAAGAGGAAGCGAGCTACACGAAGAGCAAGCATACTGCACATACGTCATAAAGCATACATCACATCCTATCTCAAAGCCCATAGTCGCACGATGGCCTGATTCTTTCATAGTCTCTTTCTTTCGACCGGCAACTGGCAACCAGCGCATAACGCAAACTCATCTAATACCTTAATATTAGAATCTTAACCTATCTTAACTTAGTAACTTAGATCTAATTTGGTAGCAATCAGATCACAGCTAAGGGCAAAAATTTTAACTCTATAACAAACATTTACCTTCAAACATTCCAATCTTTAATTTAATATATTTAAAAAGACAGAACAAAATTAGAACACTATTCCTTACTGAAGAAACGGTAACCACGCGCGTCAAATCACTACCATAACACGATAAAGAGAATATACAAAACTAAAGAATTTTTACCAATTAGTGTTGCCGCTCCAAGGCCTCCAAAAGTGAGGATGAACTCACGGCCTGGAAATACCGGCTAGATTGAATCGAAAAAAGGGCTAGTCGTTCCCATACAGCCGGTTTCACTCTTCATACGGGCGATGGAACATTACAGCCTCTCTTACACCCACTACCTCCGTCGCCCGCCTGGTTGCGGTGTCCGTTCTACTTCCATAGGCCTCCATCGAGGCATCAACCGAAAATAACGAGAGTATGTGGGTGCTTGTTGCTTCCACAACAGTCTCCTCTATCGTCCGAGACATCGACGGTACCTGCCTGCGAGATGGCCTTTTAAAGTTACACGCGGACAGATTGAAACGCATTGAACGCTTCCTCCTATCCGCGATCTGTAGGTCTTAACCTCTTTTCTCCTCTCGTCCACCATGTAATCAACGTCGAAAAAACTGGTATGCCGGGTTCAATTTTTGCTGGTTAATTGACTTTAAAGGAAGAGGAAAACGAGTGTGCGACTGTGAAGCTACCCAAGGCAGCTCCCGAGCTTACACCGTCTCCTCTTTCAAGTCGCTCGAGCTTAATACCACTTCCAAGATATCATTGGTTGTGTCTTTCAATGAGCGATTCAACCAAATCTCCTACTTGAAAAAGTACCTAATGTTTACCTTTATTATAAAACTTTTTCTGCTTTTCCTGTGCTTAGTCTATGTATTTGGCTACTAACAAGTAACCCAACCAAAGTGCCACTCACCGATTTCAACTAAACTTGGTATATTGTTAGAAAATTAAAAATATTGAACCCGTGTTTTTTTTTATTTTGGCAGAATTCGCTTTTTAGGAGTAGAAACCAACCCTACCAACTCCCAAGCAGGCTAATCCACTCAACTCTGGATAAAATAAGTTTAATGAACTGACCTACTCAATCGCTACGTACTAGATTGGTACTATTCAATCAATTACGTACAAAAAGACATGAAAGGTGAGGAGATTCGCATAAATATAGCACTCCGACCGTGAAAGGGAAGGATATTCACGTTAATTCAGCACCCCGATTATAAGAGGCCAGGGAACTCACGTTAATCAAGCACCCCAAAAGAAACAAAAAACTACTACGTCCTAGTCGTTGTTCTCGGATAACGCTAAATGTAGGTTCAAAGAAGAATTAAATGAGTTAGCCTGCTTGGGGATTGGTAGGGGTCGTTTCTACCCCAAAAAAATGGATTGCGTCAAAATAAAAAAATATAGACTCAATATTTTTTAATGTTCTAACGATATGCCAAGTTTGGTTGAAATCGGTGATTGTAACTTGGGTAAAGTTATATGTAAGTCGCGTAACGCAGTAATCTATCTTCTCATGCTTTTGTACCTAACTTAACTATTGGTGCTTTTGCCTCTATCTCGTGCCTTAAGCTCTTTACCGGTCGTGGATCTCTGTCAAAATTCAAAAACACTGGCGATACATCAGTAGAAGCCTAAGTCGTAGTGTTTATGACATGACGAGATTCATGCAAAAAGTCCGATTATCGCATTCTACCGGATCACTTTGCTGATGATATGCGGAGCAAAGCGAATGTTTTTTACCGTATTCCTGCAACCTACTCTGAAGTATCTTGCTTTTACACGCCCTCGTATTACCACAAACAATATACTTCCACCTGAAGAGAATGAACTCTTCTAGCGCGGTAGCGAGAGCAGAATCGTCTGCCGATCGAAGCAGTTTCAGTTCGACTCATTTAGTAAATAAATCCTGCAAACCACTATGTATTTAAAGCTCAACCATGTCAGTCGCTATCACTGCCCATAATATGTTTACCACGTGTTTACCCATTAGACCTTGCGTTGCTTGCTGATCTGCCTTATACTGCTGACACTGCGTATACTCATCTACAAACATCTTAACGCTGTACCACACTCCCGACCAGTAATACCCTCGAGATATTCGATTGCAAGGTGTTTGAAAGCAAAATCCTTTCTCTAAAATCAAACGGCACTGTCGTGCGCCAGCATTCCTCGCGATTAGTTACCAGGTGGATGGGGTGATCGCGCATGCACCGATATAAAGTATTACCTTTTACTCTTTAATTTTCAAATTTCTTTGATCTTTGGAGAACGTCACTAACGCGTTGAAGAAATTATTTATCCCGAATCTTATCAAACGCTCATATTTTCAGGTCGTCTTCAAATTCTTGCGAAAGTGCATCTGGCACACGATGTAGCGCTCCCTTTCAATACACAATTTCATAATATAACTGTTAAAACTCTAATGCCCACCTTTCCAAGCGACCTGTCAATTCTTGTTTGTTGAAAATCCTAGTAAGTGCGATTTATCCGTAACTATAACGAAGTGCGATACTTCTATATAAGGCCTAAGCTTCTTTACCGCTAACAGTACTGTCTAAAATTCAATTTCGCTAATTATGTAATTTCACTCGTGTGAGTGTAGCGTTTGACTGTCGTAACATATCGGATGTTAGTCATCATCGAATATTAGTACTAAACACGCGCCAACTGCGAAAGAAGAACCATCCCCGTGCAAATAAAAGAGACGCAAAATCAGGACGCGTAAGTATCACCGCCTCTGTTAATGCATGTTACAACCTTTCAAATGCTATCTACTGTTCCTTCTTCCACTCCCACGGGTGATCCTTTTGAATTGACTAAGTCAAACTTTAATCTCACTTTCGTGTTTGATAAAACGCGCGTACTATCCTACATCGAATACGTGTCTATCTTTGTCACTTTATTTACTGGCCCAAAGCCGAAACATAATTTATAACCACCGTCCGGTTTGCATACAATAACCGGTGCGCTACACCATTGACTATTCGATGGCCTAATTATTATGTAAATGCTAATCAAAGGCGATATCCATCGCATCGCTGTTTTTATCGTGTGCGCATTACCTACATAAATAATGTGCTCGATAACTCTTTGTAACCGCTGGCAATTCATCATGCTCGGGAACGATTCGGCGAACGAATTCTATGTATTAGCTTTCAGTAGTGCGTCGCATGTCTGCTTAGACAATGCTTGCTCTCTCTCTCTCTCTCTCTCTCTCTCTCTCTCTCTCTCTCTCTCTCTCTCTCTCTCTCTCTCTCTCTCTCTCTCTCTCCATCTCTCGTTACGTTCTTTTCGATACGCTCTTCGTTTTCAGACCGACTCGGCAATCTTCGGCGTCTGAAACAAAAAATCAAGACTAAGACGCATTTCTAATTGTGCCCAACTCTGGCCACGGTGCCTTGCCGAGAAAAGATGTAAGAGAAAGATAGGCAAACGAAAAGCAAGCGGTATGCTCTTGTCACAACATTAATAACAATTGCGTTAGACAATTGCGTAGTCTTTCAATATTCGATTTTTTTCTAAACTAGATGTCGCATCCTGATTTTTTTTCAATCCGCTAATGTCAAAGACATAAGAAATTATTGTTGCTCTCAAACCATGACTCCTTGCCTATCGTTGTCGAGCAATTATCGAATTCATAAAATGTATTATTCCTGTTAATCATCTCGTTGCATCGGCATTTATCGTTTGTTGCAACGTTAAAACATTTGCACACGCGAGAAAGAATTTGACGATTTTCTTATTCCAAACATTCCTTTTTTAAACTCTCTAGTAATTTGTGGATGCTTCTGCTCAACTGTGTATGATGTTTTGAGAGCGAACGCGCGTAATTCATTTGATTTAGCATAAAAAAATAAACTACATAACTTAGGAATTATAAATTTGTATAAATCAAAATCCGCTACGCGAAGAGTTCTTGTAAACATTATTAAACAGTAATCAACGAATTTTATATACACTCCCGCCCAATAATCTTTGCCCACCTAAGAACAAAACGACTATAACTTTGATCCGGCTAAAATCTTGGGATCAATCGAGAAGGTTGTAGTACGTGATAGAATGTTTCTTTTGCGAGAGTGGCGCCATCGGTCGGTGAGGCTAAGTACTTATCGGACCACCCTCGTATTCAGTTTGTCTTCTTTAAATTTTAAAACTTTTCGAACAATTGCTAATAATTCAGTCAAATTTTCGCTAGATATTTTTTCTGATTGCATTCTGTCAAATAATTAATAACATTTTCAGAAATAATTATTTATAATTTTGTAAAGTTTCTCAAAAAGCAACATTTGTAATCCTAATAAAACTGATAGGTGTAAATGTTTGCATTGATTGACATGCTTTCCGATTATAAAACTGTTAATCGGACCACTGATTAACAAATTGCTTTAGACCATCATATGAGTTAATCCGTATTCATCGATAAATTTTTTTAAGACTGCACTAAGTAGGTCATCATTATGTGAACACAACCTAAATGTACAGTGCCGGTCAGCCACTTTTACCCCCCCACGGGCAAAATCAGTCTAACTTCAAAGTTTTATATCTCTGGTAGAAATTAACGTACAGAGACGCGCGTGGGTGCGTTTTAAAGGTCTTTCGGAGAGCTTTCAAATGATATGACTCACGGTTGCCATCGATTGTTTTTTTAAATTTTGTAACAATTATGCAAAATTGAAAATTCTGAAATTTTTTTATTATTTTTGACAATTAGCCAATTTTGGAAAAAAAATCGTACAAAAATTTAAAGTACACCATTTTTTAGCTATTACCAAGCCCTATCTGAATCACTCATCAAAAATTTATTTTCGTCAAATATGACGCGCGCACGGGCATTTTTTCCTGGAAGTGACAGTTTTTTTCAACATTTTTTATCTCCGTCAAATTGTAACAATCGAAAAAAATTTATAGGAGAAAAAATGTTTGTTTTTTCACGTAGAATACTGCAATAATTTTTTTTTCGGTTTTTCGAAAAATTTTTTTTTTCGGTTTTTTTCAATTTTTTTTTCTCACAGTCGGTACGCTAAAAAGATGAGAAACCACAAAAAAAAATTTTTTCCACCCATTCAATAATACTACATAACAAGTATCGTAAATTACATCAAAAAAAAAATCTTTTTTTTTTCGACCTTGAAAAATAATTTAAACCGAAAAAAAAAATTTTTTCGAAAAACCGAAAAAAAAATTATTGCAGTATTTTACGTGAAAAAACAAACATTTTTTCTCCTATAAATTTTTTTCGATTGTTACAATTTGACGGAGATAAAAAATGTTGAAAAAAACTGTCACTTCCAGGAAAAAATGCCCGTGCGCGCGTCATATTTGACGAAAATAAATTTTTGATGAGTGATTCAGATAGGGCTTGGTAATAGCTAAAAAATGGTGTACTTCAAATTTTCGTACGATTTTTTTTCCAAAATTGGTTAATTGTCAAAAATAATAAATAAATTTCAGAATTTTCAATTTTGCATAATTGTTGCAAAATTTAAAAAAACAATCGATGGCAACCGTAAATCATATCATTTGAAAGCTCTCCGAAAGACCTTTCAAACGCACCCACGCGCGTCTCTGTACGTTAATTTCTACCAGAGATATAAAACTTTGAAGTTAGACTGATTTTGTCCGTGGGGGGGTAAAAGTGCGTGAGCGGCACTGTATAAAAACGTCGTACAAATTTGGTTTTTTAACATTTTGAATAGGATAAGCGATTTTCGCGATTGCTAAATCATATGAAATATGCATGTAATTATGAAGACATTCTCTGATAAATCATTGATTTTGTCTCAGCTTTTCATATACGACCGAGGAATTTGTCAGTGATATATAAATCAGCGTTAGATAAGAAATTTTTTGCTTTACATTGTCAGCTTGAATAATTTTATGATAAAATCCGACCTACCTACTTACCTGACTTTCAGTTAATGCAAAGCTATTAGAATCACAAATATTTTTATATAAAATACCGACCGTATTATGTAAAATATCTTTACCATTTGTTGTTTCAACAAAACAATTAAAATTGTCAAATGCAACCTCTGTACAATAATTAGGAGTGAGTACTGGATAAATAATGTCGTGCGAAATAGAGTCAACGATACGCGCACAATCAGAACTTTGTATTATTCTAGGCTTCATACCCCTCAAAAGATAACACAAAATCATTAAGATCCTTTGGAATTTCGCACTCTCCTGCAATAATGTTGCTAACTTTCCTGTTTTAGCAGTTTTTCCGTAATTAAAGTAATACGTTTGCTCAATAACAATGCAACGCACGTCAATCATTCAAAATTTTGGCCTTCGTTTAAAACTTCGTCATCAATAACGCATCCTTATATCGGAACAATAGCTTTTTTTTATTAATTAAAATTATTTCTATTTTGCCGTCAAAAGTTTTTCCAATTTTTCTCATAAACGTTGAGCGGTACATTTTACATCATAAAAATCAAATTATTGAATATAAAAACATTCAAGTATTTCATTATAACAATCTTTTAAAAACTGTAATAAATGTGTGACGAGAGCAAGTAGTAAGCCTGTTTCTTGTTAGTTTCTCTCTCTCGCTCCTTTACTCTCAGCAGGGCATACTTGGCCAGCGATTACTTACAATAAGAATGTGCTGAACTATTAGTATTTTTGATTCAGCGCCAATGATTGCCAAGGAGTAACCGATGAGGCCTAAAGAGTTCCAGCAGTGGGAGCGAGTGAGGGAGGACAGAAAGAGCAAGAAGGACGCAGCTCATAAGCAAATTTGCTTGGATCGAGCATAGGCCGTTTTATTGTTGTCGAAGCACGGACTCGCAGGGCGCACGGTCGCTAAGCGAGCGCTATGTTTAGATCGATGACTTAACCTAGAGTTTGTTTTGGATCGTAAAGTTATCGCTACCAATGTATCGCATGTATGAGGGTTGTGCACGTGTGAGTCAAGTCTAAAGTTTTGTTGTGGTCAACGGAATACTGTTTATAAACTCGAGGCTTATGCACGCCAAAAGTTAGTTGTTTTATGTTAAAGGACGAATAAGTGTCGTTACTCGGTATCCGCGGGCGGATCGACAAGAGTGAGAAGATTTATTTTGTGTTTTCGTCCTCGAGCGTTCTCGCGCCTTCTTCGCTATCGTCTCTTCAAGAAGGGTCATTTGGCCGGCTTGCTGGCTACCACTTTTTCTACAAGTTTGGTCCTTGTACGTGCTCAACACTTGTGGTAGCCCAAAATTTGTCGAGTGCCGCGTAGGGCGGCCCGGAGTTAAGTGTACTTGATTGTGTAGCGCGTGCTGAGTTTGTTTTATGTGTAGATTTTATTCATTGAAATTTTATTTATTTTATTGAAATTTTATTATTTTATCGCATGACTCGCTGAGTGGCGGTGTCAAAATGCGCCGTATTCTTAGGGATAGTAGAGTGAGAGCGCTTAAGAAAAGGACCAACGAGATCGAGTCGTCGGAACATTGCCGGAGGAAAGTAGCGTTCAGTCATCTCCAGATTTACTGAGTGGTCGATGGGACGGTGCCCTCTGAGGCTGGTGCCGCAGCAACGAAACGTGTAGAACATAGTATATGAAACCGTAGCGGGTACGAATCACCTTTTCAGGGGGCCTGTTTTGACTATAGCGACGCAAGACATCGCCGCAAGCAATAGTCGAACGACGGAGGCTAGCCCGCGAGCATGTGCTATCTCTATAAGTAGGCTGAGCATTACGCGAGCAGTTGCCCATATAGATAGTTGCATCAGCTGCGGATCTATCAGGCGTATGGGACCTTCGATTTCGTGTTACCCAAATTATGCGAGAGTAATGCAGAAAAACTAGGGAGGTCCGGACTATCGGCCTCTCGACGACCCGTGCTTGATTGCACTGAAGCGGGCGTTGTGCGTTCAAAAAATCCTGCGGAGCTCGGGGACACACGATATAAGTAAACTAAGCACATAGAGCGATAAGTCAAATAACGGCGAGGTATGGCGAATGCTCGGCGGCCGACTCCGACAATCTGTCGTGCACAGCGTTCTGGCTTATTTGAGAGAGAAGAGTCATTTCGCGTACTATAAAGAAAGAATAAACGAGTGTTTCACGCATGGTAAAGGACGTAGTAGTACTGAGGGAAGGAACGAACGAGGAGACTATGGAGGCGATTTAATAAAGAGTTGTAAAAAACTGAGATTTGTTGAAAACAAGCATGAACGGATGCGATCAAATCTACAGCCGGAGATAATGGTGAATGGTCGTTTATCGACTTTTACTCCGAGTTGGTCGTATCAGTCGGAGCAGTCCCATAGGGAGGTGTCGCGGAAGACCACTGCATCGAAGGCGTGCGTTTCTACCGATAAGCGTGAGGGTCAGATAAACTTCGGGGGTGTGAATCGAAATATGGGGAAGACTGACAGAGCAGGCGGAATCCAATTCGCTGGTAGTACCTAGAGGGATAGCACTGCTGAAAGAGTAAACACTTAGTCAGAGTTGTAAGGCGTGGCGAATAAGTCTGCGGGCGTGAAGAACGAACCTGCAGACGTAACGTGAAGTGAAAGCGTGACAAGAGTACCATCAAGTGAGATCGTATCTCAGGTGACAGGGTCCGAGAAAGGTCAAGTCGTCGACGAGCGGTCAGGCTTTAGTAGTGGCAGTAGGCTTGAGAATGGAGACAGGACCGAAGTGCTGTAGTAGAGTGCCATTGGAGAGAAGTTTCAATGAGGGAAAAGACCGAGTCAAGCTCGAAAAATTCGCGGCACGAACGGAAGAAGAACCCCAAAATTTTTCAGATCTCGTTAGTGAAATATACATTTTTCCTTCAGGTAAACATCGACGCGGAGTAATCTTTACGGTGCTACTGAACTTGGATGCGCGAGTTTCAGTGATAGGTCCTAAAATTAGTAACAGATACAAGAACCGCCAACGGTCTTCGTGAAGGGTATATCGGGCAAAAAGCTTAGAGTGTGCGCCGACTTGACTTAGACTTTGGGGTAGGTGGTATTGACTCTGAGTCACGATGTAGTCCTCGGAGTCTACTACTAGAAGAAGTGGCGGATGAATATCAATTACGAGGATCACCTATGGCGAGTAGATGAACACGATGATTGGTATCCCTTCGTCGATTTGAAGAATCAAACAATTGACGTATTTGTGAAGTGTGCAGGTTTAATATCTTACGAGGAAGCTCAGTCAGTGTAAATCATTATACTGGTACACCGAATTGTTCTGGAGCCAGGAGAGTCCTCGGTAGTGACAGGAATATTCAAAACCATCATCGATGTAGGTAACCTGTGGCTGATTATGACATCGATGCGAGGAAACAATGCATTTGTAGGAATCAGGAATAGTTAGTTCATTCGATAGTCAGTAGTGCAATGCGCTGCGTAAAGAAATCGAAAGGCAACTATCGCTTGTATTGAGATTCCCGCGTCGTAAACAAGATAATCAAGGTACGAGGGTGGGTTAATAAGTCGTTAGAAAAAGATAGAACAACAATTTTTTTAATTTTTCAACATAATGTCCTTTTAGTTCGATACACTTTTTCAGGCGTTCTTCAAGTTTTGAAGTCATCAGAAAAAAATAATTTTGGAAGTTCCTCAAAATAGTCATTTATGTGTGTTATGACCTCATTTGAGATGAATCATTGTCTGACAAGCCACTTTTTTAGGCTTGGGAATAAAAAAAAGTCACTAGAAGCCGAACCTAGTGAATACGGTGGATGTTCTACTAATTTGAACTTCAATTCCTTAATTTTAGCCATTGATACTAAGCAAGTGTGATTTCATGTATTGTCTTGATGAAACAGAATTTTTTTTGTTCAAATGAGGACGTTTTTCCTTTATTTTCTCGCTTAACCGGTCCAACAATGACGCATAATACTCTCCGGTGATCGTTTGTCCTTTTTATAAATAGTCGACGAAGATAATTCCACGTGCATTCCAAAAAACAGTGGCCATAACCTTGCCGGCCGATTTTACTGTCTTCTCCTTCTCTCGAGCTGGTTGACCTTTCACAATCCACTGTTTTGACTGTTCCTTCGTCTCAGGAGTGAAGTGGTGTATCCATGTTTCGCCTACAGCTATGAATCGACGCAGAAAGTCATTCGGATTATAGTGGATGCGCACCAAGAGGGCCTCAGCGGCCACCCCTCGACAGCGTCTGTTCTCGACTGAGAGCAAAGAGTAACACCAAACTAGTAAAGAAACCTGGCCAGAAGGATCTTGTAAACTAGGACATCCTAAAGATGCCCTTAGATAAAGTCCAGAAGACATTTCTCTTGAAGAAACAGTACACCATTAATGTCAAATTTGGAAAAGACTGGAGCCGAAACAAAGCCAATTTACCTTGGAACGGAGATATCTATTACACGGATCATAAAGAGGGGATTTGGCAGGAGCTGGAGTGCCAATTTTGTGAACAGGAGGAGGAAACAACTGCTTACGTCCCCTGTAGATGCACGGCGCTATTTGAAACCAGAAGACGAATCCTTGGATTCGATCTATCCGAGGAGCCCTGCTTTAATCCCAGGAATACTCGTAAGATCCTTCACTTCAGAGAAAAGGTCTTTAAATCATAAGTGAGTAGGAATGGGAGTGTAACGGGATCATCCAGGTATCAGAACTTAGGGTAGCTACTCCATAATACGGAGGTCGATTGAAAAGTCCGTTCAAAAATAAAAACTGCTTTATTTTTTTTAATAAATCTTTTTTATTTTTCAACATAGTCTCCTTTTAGGCTTATACACTTTATCCAACGCTGCTCTAGTTTGTTAATCCCTTCCAAATAATAGGATTTGTTCAAGTATGTAAAATAGGCATTCGTTTCTGCAATCATCTCCTCGTTTGAATAAAATCTTTTCCCCACCAGACATTTTTTCATATTAGGGAACAAATAGTAGTCCGACGGAGCCAAGCCTGGAGAATAGGGGGGATGTGAAACGAGTTGGAACCCTATCTCCATCAGTTTTGCGGCCACAACTGCTGAGGCGTGAGCTGGCGCATTGTCGTGGTGGAAGAGGACTTTTTTGTGGGCCAATCGTGGACGTTTCTCTAACAACTCGGTTTTGAAATGATCCAATAACGATGAATAATAATCGCCTGTAATGGTTTTACCCTTTTCCAGATAGTCAATGAAGATTATTCCTTGCGAATCCCAAAAGACAGTCGCCATAACCTTCCTGGCCGAAGGAATTGTCTTCGCCTTTTTCGGAGCAGATTCCCCCTTGATAACCCATTGTTTAGACTATTCTTTGGTCTCATGAGTATAGTGATGTATCCATGTTTCATCTACAGTGATGAAACGACGCTTAAAGTCTTGCGGATTTTGCTGGAACAGCTGCAAACCATACTTGGAACACTTCACACGATCTCGTTTTTAGTCAATCGTGAGCAATCGCGGCACCCATCTAGAGGATAGCTTTTTCATGTCCAAATGTTGGTGCAAAATATTATGTACCCGTTCGCTCGAGATGCCTACACTACTAGCAATCTCACGCTCCTTCTTTCTTCTGTCAGCCATCACCATATCATGAATTTTATCAATGATTTCTGAAGTGGTAACCTCAACAGGGCGTCCAGAACGTTCAGCGTCTTTTGTGCTCATATGGCCACACCGAAAAATTTGAAACCACAAGTGCTTGATATTTATACAAAAAAGTGACCAACGATCCTAAATCTGGAAATAAAAAATAATATATCTCGGATATAAATCAAGAAATAAATTGATAAACACGCATCGTCGTAATAACCTTATTTCTTTTGATCGGATATCGATATGAACTCATTTTTATTGATATAATTGAGTGTATCCATAGTTTTTAGCAATTGAGTTTTCCCTTTGATTTCCAAGATAAATTGTTAATGAATCACATGATCTCACTCTAGACATAGCTACATACAGTTGACCATGATTAAAAACATCTCTTCGAAGATCGATACCAATTTTATTTAAAGTTTGACCTTGTAATTTATTGATAGTTATAGCAAATGCCAATCTAATTGGGAATTGCCGTCTTTTAAATGTGAACGGATTTTGATTTTCACAACACAATGTGATACGATTATGAAATATTATATTATTACGTTTGTCTCCAGTTAATATTTTACATTTTAACAAATGATGTGAATAATCAGTAATTTGTAATCTTGTTCCATTACATAATCCTTCACTTATACTTATATTTTTTATTAACATTACAATGTAAAATTTTCTTAAACGCAATTTGTGAGGAGAAAAATTATGAAGATTTAAAGAATTAAGATATGCCGGTAAAAGAATATTTTCCATTTCACCATTTTTACAGTTCTCAGTGCTGTCTATGCCAGTATACATGTGTTCAGTATTCTTATCTAATAAATTAGTAACTTTATTATTCATTTTATCTACATCATCATTTCGGACAGATAGAATAGATAGATAGATACAATCATTAATTTCATGAAATTTTTTTTTTTTATTAAGTTGCCAAAAGTTTTTTTAACAATGCATTCATTTGCAGGTACTATACTCGTACATTGTTTAAGAAGCTGTAAATTATTATCCTGATCATTTAATGTGCCATTGCTGATATGCAACAAATACTTAGTAAATTCAATTTCATGTGGAAAACCCCTCATGTTTTTTTTTTTTTTTTTTTTTTTTTTCAAATAAAATATTGAAAAAAGTGGCCGTAAATCACTATTTTTCATAGACAAATTTAGATCTTTGATTAGAAGAAGTTGTCTAAAATCACCAACTAAAGTCATTATTTTACCACCAAAAGGGAGATAATTGTTCATTACATATTTTATCGTTCTATTTATGAATTTTAAAGCATATCTAGGTGCGATTGGAACTTCATCCCAAATAAATACTTTAGTATTCTTTAAGAGCATACCTTCCTTAGATTGTATTTTAATATTTGAAGATGAGTCATTGAACATAGGAACTGGTAAACCAAAAGTTTTGTGTACTGTTTTCCCATTTGGCAGTAATGTTGCAGCAATGCCGATGTACATTGTAGTACATTTAATGTTCTCTGACATTAAAAAATTGTAAATAGTAGTGTAAACAAAAGTTTCCACTTCCTCCTTGTCCATCTATATAGAAGCAAGTTGAGCCAATGTAATTATCTGAATGTGAAGCTTCAATAATTTTATCAACTATTTCATTTTAGTTAAAATTTAATTTTTAATATTGTTGATTGCCAATTTCTTATCGATGATCATTAATAATAGTGTATTTTACTATTGATAAAACTTTTTGATTGTAAAACTATACTGTATTGATAAAACTATTGATAAAATTGTAGGTCTAAACTATTTTAGACCTACAGTTAGATATAAATAATTCATAACTTTTATGATAATTCATATTGACAATTTTACTAAAATAAATATTTGTACGAAATAGGATTTTCTCTAGGCTAAAAATCCTATTTCACCTAAGCAGCTAATATAAGGTAATCAATGTTACGCGTACTGGCGATATAGCGGGGATAATCTAAAGGAAATAGCTCCGATTAGCATCTATAAATACGCTCGTCGTATCTGTCTCGGGGAAGTCTGAGCCCGAGGCTTCACCGAGTAGTGGTACGAGCTCTGTTTGAATAAAAATCTAGTTAACACCTATGATGAGTAATTCTTTAACAGTAGCAGTCCTTACTCGTCACCTTATTCTATCCTTCATGATTTCATGCTTAACTTAAGAGAGGAATAAATCTCTTAAGCCAAAGTAGCCGAATCATATGTTTCACGCTCTCCAATTACAATTTTTACTATACACGTATGTAAGAATTGATAGCGACGCTATTGAGCTCAGCTCAATAGATGCATCAGTTTCTTTGGCACTTTGCTAAATATATGGTAATAGACGAAATAGAAAGCCTATTTGGAAGGCCACATAGTTCCATTAAGCACATTTCACTATTATAAAAAATAAGAGATAAAGTTAAATAGCTGAATAACAGAGAGTCTGATCACTCTTTCAATAACCTTTTTGTTCTAATGTACGATTCTGGATGACATAAGAAAGTGACGTCACAATAGTATCATTATTCTCAATCATTATAATCATGATGTTTTGATGCATTCTTGGAAAATCAGCTAAACTTTTTCCTTCTTTAATTAAAATATTATTTATTTCGGAATAAGCCATTTGATAGCTGATATTTATATCGTTGTTACGGGAAAAATCTTAAGACAATGAATCCTTAAATTTTTCCCATAATTTTTCAGGATAAATACGTTGACAATAATTCAGGTATTTCTCCATCAGCAATTGTAGAAAATATGGCAACTACTTCATTTACTTGTTGAAAATTATATCTACGATGATCTTGTCCAGGTTTTAAGGAAAATAATAATTGCAATTCGCTATGCGCTGAAGCTCCACTCATATTTGTTACTTGTTGTATACGTATTTCTTCTTTCATCATTTTATAAGATTTAGCATAAATATTATTATTATGAATTGTGCTATCTAAAATTATCATTAATTCATAATCTATAATAGGATTTTGTTTTATCCTGTAATCTAAAGCTTCACGTTGATCAATTATAAAAAGTTGCCCGTATGATTGATTTTCGTCATCGCTAGGGTAAAGGGCTGCATTTACTTGATAATAAATTTTACCTTGGATTTTAAAACAAAATGGACCTGGTCGACGTTTTTGGACATTAATCTAATTTGCGTTAAAGAAAGCGGAAGATAAAGAATTATTATAATTACGCGTATTCGCTCAAAAAATGGTGATGATTTATCATGGTCTCTATTGGATAAGCTTAAAAGTTCAGGTGGAAAATCTGGCAATGGATCTAATTTTATAGATTCATTATTACAACAATCATTAAAAGATAGTCCTTTATTTGAAACCTTTCCATCTCTAAAGTGTTTTGATTGACAATGTTAACACAAAATATTCATTTATCCTAAATAATCTTTTTCCAACGTATTACATTGTATAGAACGATTATTATCAATAACATTCTGGCGAGCAACTTGTCGTCTACGACATTGGCCTTCCGATTCTCTAATTCGTCTATTTAAAAAAAATCGCTGTCTCTTTGTCAGAGCGTTTTTGTCTATCCATATTTTAATACAAAATTAACCTGTCAACCGGGGAAATCCCTTTCTAATTACGCAACATATAACGGGCGCGTCCTTTTCCACTAAGACGTGTATCAATGACGTATTACCATAGTAGTAGTAAAATATACGTCCCGCCCGTTCCAGGGCGCAATATAAATATCGAGGACGTATTCATATGTCCTACCCGTACCCGATATTAATTACTTTTGACGTATTTATACGTCCCGCTCGGTTAACAGGTTAATAAAAAAATAAGGAGAAATAGAAACAATATAAAATAAGAAATTTTACATGCAACAACGTAACAGTGTAAATAAGTATAATAATAATAAAATAATAATCAGAACGTATCAGTACAAATAACAACGCAACTGTAAATATTTTTTAATTTAATAGAATATTATAGTAATCAGTCTAGCTTTTGTAACAAAATATTGTTGATTTGATTGATGATTTGATTTTAATCTGGTTATGTGTGTTTATTTTTTACTAAATCAGTTTCGTTTTTTATTTTGGTTTGGCTTTGCTTTGATTTTGTTAGGATTGATTTGATGTTAGTTTGGTATGGTTTGATTTTGGCCTGGTTTGGTTGAGTTTGTTCACATAATAAAAGTAAAAATCAAATAAAAAACTTCTTTTTATTAGATACGAGGAGGGGGGGTCAATAAATCTTTACAAAATCCAAGAGATGGCGTTCAACACGCTTAAATTATGATGTTTTCGGCAATCAATACTACTAACTAAATATCGTACAAAGTTTCAGCTCGATTCATTAAGTCGTTTTTTTGTGAGTGTTGGTTGAACAAAAAGTTATTGGTTTATTTGAAAAATGGAAAAAACAGAGTTTCGAGCAGTGATAAAACATTTTCATTTGAAAGGCCTTACACCAAAAGAAATCACAGTTGAGTTGAACGCCGTTCATGGCAAGTCTGCCCCTGTGTTTAAGACTGTTTATAACTGGATAAATGAATTTAAATGTGGCCGTACAACAAAAGATTAACCTCATTCAGGACGCCCCGTAGAAGTGAGTACGCCCGAAATGGTCAACAAAATCCATAATATGGTGTTGAGTGGTAGAAGATTAAAATTGCGTGAATGAATTGAGGCCACAGGGGTATCAAAGGGTACAATCATTTCAATTTTGCATGCAAAATATATTAGCAAGATGGGTGCCGCGTTTGCTCACTGTTGAAAACAAACGAACCCGCGTGGTCACCTCTGAGGCTCTTTTAGCACGCATACGTCGTAATCCAAAAGACTTTTGGCGTCGACTCGTAACTGTAGACAAAAGTCGAGTTCACACGTGTGCAGTTTCAATGACAAAAATTAACGATTTAAAGTTTGAATTAATTGACCATCCACTATATTCGCCTGATTTGGCTCCCAGTGACTTTTTCTTATTGCCTAACCTCAAGAAATGGCTTGCCGGACAACGATACACGTCGAATGAAGAAGTCATCGCTGAAACAAATGCCTATTTTGAGGATTTTCAGAAATCATATTTTTCTGATAGCTTAAAAATACTGGAAAGCCGTTTAATAAAATGTATCGACCTTCAAGGAGATTATGTTGAAAAATAAAATAAAATTACACATGCAAAACTTTTTTTTCCTTCTTTTTGTAAAGACTTATTGACCCCCCTCGTATCATATCTAGGCATGCACGTAATGGACGAAGAAAAGAAAAGGAATAATAGAATGATTAAAAAAGTTACTTTCGACGATATTGGCAAAACAAGGCGACGTCGCTATCTGCTCCCCTAGTGGAGACATTTACAACGAGAGAAAGCTCGTGCTAGATTGAACACCGAACGTCTCCCACGTAACTCCAGAGGCGAAGAAAAAGGGCTAAAGGACAATGCTAAGGTTAGGCAGAAGAAAACAGTCGATGGTACTCCGTCCGCTCACTAGCGTATCGAAACAGCTACTCCTCGCGCCATGGGCTCAACTACGCGATTCCGTCTCAGTGAGCCAATTAGTGCGCGTGGTCACTCGCTAAGGCGCGACAAAATTTGTCTGTCTCTCTGCCTTATTCTCGCGCACGGAAGTGTTCCTGCGTATTTGCATCTCTCTCTCATCTCACTTACCTTGTATCAGAACAGGAGTGCACTTACATATACGTAAATATACAATATATAAACATAAATACAATAAGTTCCTTAATACATAGGATAGGTAGGTTCGGAGAAACAGGTTACATTTTCTTATCTCTACTAGGGAGAAAGAGACAGATCGAGTCAGCAATTTCACTCGTTATAGATACATTAAGACATCCATAAACTTGTTCAAAGTTTAATTTAAAAAGATAGAAAACGTTATGAGGATTAACCCCCATGATTTACAAATAAATGAAAATCGTTTAAAAAAACCGAAATTTTATACTTTTATGAAAAAAATTAAAAGAATATTTCCTGTTATTTGTGAAAATTTACTTGCAAAAATAAATCAATATTTCAACAAATCGTCAACAACTACAAGCTGTTAACAATTCTTTCGTTACCACATTCTTGTTATAAAGTAGACTCTAATAATAAAAAACTTCCTGTCTCTAGACTAAAGAGTGCGATTTGCTTACTTTTTGTTTTTTTTTCTTACTTTTTTGTTTTAAATTTAATTTTATATTTTTTAGAAATAACAAAAAAAATTTTAGAAAAAAAATGTTTTAATTAAGAAAATGATAAAAACAAGAGCCACCTTGTCTTCATACATCCCCATCATTGACTTTGCGCAATATTGAAGAAGAGTCATTTCAACATGTTTGTAAGTTTTCAAAATTTAAGCTTTGAGGAAGTGGTTTTCAAAAGGTAGGGCTTAAGACAAGTCATACCTTGTTGTGGGAACTATAAGGAACATTTTCTATCTAATAGCGAACCCTTTATCGTTGAATACCTGCGAACCTTCCCTTGTTAGACATTTATTTTTACATGTATAAAGTTTCACTTATCAGTAAAATTTTATTCGTGATTACAACAATAAAATTTAATCTTACAACAATAGTTATTAATTGTAAATTGTTGCTTTAATCCATGCCATTAATAATTCCACCAAGAAATAGAAGAAAAATTCAGTAACTATCTGAAAAATGACATCAATAATATAAATCCATTGCTTAAAAGATACATTTTACTTTAATTGCACTATGGTTATATTACAATAATTGAAATGAACATTATTAATGTACGTTTTATATGTACCTTCATTAAATAAAAAACGTTCTAAAATCTAAAATTGATTTAGTAGCACATTATTATTTAGTAAATATAATAAATTACATCCATATATAAATATTGCTAAATTATATTTTCTGGATTCTTGTTATTGCATACGGTGTAACTATTATAAAATAGTACATTACGATTCAAGTGCGGGAAAATAGATTCTTGTCTTGTGTGACGTGCGCGCCCGAGCGAAGCGAGGGTAGAAAGCTACACGAGACGAGAAGCTCTTTCCGTAGTATTATAAATTTTCCCTCGCAAAGGCGCGCGCGAGTGTTACTAAACCGGTAGCGAGCGAGCGAGTATTTCGAACGAGCGACTGCGATTAAAATGGCTGTGCGCAAAGTTGTCGCACACATTGAATAAACGTTTATACGCCGGTCAAATGCGTTATAAAAATATCGGAAATAAACTAATTTGTGTGATCGAAACGATAATTCACTTCCGTCCCTTTTATTAGTCAGTTGGTTGACTGTTACCCGTCCTTCTCCGCTTCTCGATTAGTGAAAAATCGCTTATTTCGTTCTCATCGCGCGTATTCCAGCACGACTGCGCACTAGGTGAGACATAGGTATCAACACGCGGAAATTATACCCCGTTACACAGTATATATATATATATATATATATATAACATAGGGTATGTATTATATAACGTAATATATAGAACATAGGGTACTACAAAAAAATTTCGAATTTGAAAATTTAATAATAAATTTAATTTCTAGTATAATATGACCGGATCCATTTCAGATCGAGCAGGCCTACGGCAATGATATCTCCGATTGACTCGGCTGTGGAGTATATTATTCTACTTCAAAAATAAGCCGACACGTATTTTTTTTTCTATTAGACCTCTACATCATTTTTTACGAGTATTTTAAAAAAGTGGTTAAAAAATAAATTTTCTAAAAATCAAATATTAAAATTTAAAAAAATGCTCTATATTTTCTAATTTTTTTACTTAATATGTTATTTATAGCTTATTTTACTCTATTTCTTATAATCTTTCGAATGCGCCATGCAGAATAAAAAAATATTGAAAATTGGCGGGAAAAACTCAATTTTTCGAAAAAATTTCAAACTCAATTTTCTCAAAAAAGCCATCGTTTTTTTTTTCAAATTTTTATGATAGATTAAGCATTACAAGACCTTTAAATTGGTATAGGAGTGATCGCGTACTTTTACGTTTTAGTGATAAAATATCGATTTTTCGTTTTTTTTTTTGCCCAAAACATTGATAATTATAGTTTTAACATGTGAAACGTGTTTATATATATATATATATAAACACACACACACACACACACACACATATATTTAGATAGATAGATATTTATATATCCATCCATATATACATATACAAGAATTGTACGTTTGATAGTAGTCTTGCGATTTTGATAGAATTACATTCCTTCTTCTATAAATAGCTTATAAATATACACGTGCTCGCATTGCTGATAGCACATAGTTCAGTTTCTATCAGTCGTAAATTGTGTACACACAGAGAAGCATGCATGCTTTCTAGGTGTATATTATATATTAAAGCAAGTGTACGTTATAACAAAAATCACTTTAGATCATAACTGAGTGTTTTATTTCTGTGTTTATAATTATGACTCCACATAGTACATATTCAGATAAGAGAGTTAAGTGTTGTGACTTTTTAAAAAGGCATAAATCATGTGTATACAAAACTAAAAACAAGCGATTTAAAAGCCTTGGTGACTTAGCTAATAAATTGAAATTGAAGTTTGGCAGAAAAAAATTTGAACCGTTTGATAAGCAAAAGAATAAAAGAAACTAAAAACAGAAAGACTAAAAAGTCTAGAAAATAAAAAATATAATTTTTATTACTTAAATAAATCAGTTTATTTTGAAACTTTTTATAAAAATAAAGTGTTTTTTTTTAATTTTGTTGTAATGATTTTTTTGAACATTCACAATGTATTTCATATTTATATAATACACATAAAACATATATCTAAATAAGTTTTACATTTCAAAACTATAATTATCAATGTTCTGAGCAAAAAAAAAACGAAAAATCGATATTTTATCACTAAAACGTAAAAGTACGCGATCACTCCTATACCAATTTAAAGGTCTTGTAATGCTTAATCTATCATAAAAATTTGAAAAAAAAAACGAAGGCTTTTTTGAGAAAATTGAGTTTGAAATTTTTTCGAAAAATTGAGTTTTTCCCGCCAATTTTCAATATTTTTTTATTCTGCATGGCGCATTCGAAAGAGTATAAGAAATACAGTAAAATAAGCTATAAATAACATATTAAGTAAAAAAATTAGAAAATATAGAGCATTTTTTTAAATTTTAATATTTGATTTTTAGAAAATTTATTTTTTAACCACTTTTTTAAAATACTCGTAAAAAATAATGTAGAGGTCTAATCGAAAAAAAAAAATTCGTGTCGGCTTATTTTTGAAGTAGAATAACATACTCCACAGCCGAGTCAATCGGAGATATCATTGCCGTAGGCCTGCTCGATCTGAAATGGATGCGGTCATATGTAACGGTTGTTGATTTCTTCAGAAGCAAATCACCGTCCGTTAACAAAATATCTATGATACCGCCGTTTCCTCTTTTGGCTAGCTCTGTACTCGATGCGCGGCCTGAAAACGAGCGCGAAAGCACGAAATAATACGAAAGAGCGGTGGTTGTAGGTTCTTAGAAAACGTTGCAGGGTAGAAGGGAACGTGGAGAGAATTCGGTGCTATCGAATGAATCTGCCGATTTGCTCGGTATGTTCACAACAGATTTTATTCGTTGCTCATTTACACGTTAGCGCGCATTCCATATTGGCCGAGAGATTCGCAACACACATCCTAATCACACGTACGCGTGAGAGAGAGACAGACAATACAATTTCGAGTGGCGCGCGGCCGGCGCAGTTTATGTATGTTCGCTTATCGGAACTCACGCACGCAATATTGTTACGTCGGAGGGGACTTACGCGGACGAACGCTGCTGCAGACAGCTTCGCCTTATAATTCAAGCCTGGTTACGCGAAGGTCATCGCCCAGTATTGTCGAGGCCGGGAGGCCTATGAGTTGATCCCCGTGTGTTGTGGGCGACGAGTCGGATCTCCTCGCTCGGATGATGGCTTTCGATTCCGCCGCCCTCGTACGTTAGTCGTAGCAGGGTGTCAGCCTCAATCACAGTGCTCCCCCTTCACAATTGCTCAACCTCATTCAGCGGTGTCACTACTCCACCCGATTTTTCACACAAAAAAAAGGAACAAAGGATCTTCGAACGCGTGCTACCCGCTTGCCGGTCTCACGTGTACTCTCTCGATTCCGCGTGTCGTAGCTACCTCTCTCTCTCTTTCTCGCTGCGCGGGTCTTTTGCGCATGGCGCGCTATTTCAAATCTCGCTCATCTACCTCTTAACGAGCCTACTCGTTACAAATATTTTTAGTTGTTTGAATATTTTTTACTTAATATTTTTTAAAAAGTCTTTAAATTTACTTTATGGTAACTTTACAGATATGAAAAATTACCAAATCTATTTTTTACTTTTATTTGGTCATACATTTCATATATAATAATAAATTATATAAATATAATAATAATATTTTATAAATATAATAATAATATTTTATATATAATGCAACAGTAGTCGATTCGATTAATCGATCCGTTCGCGATTCCGTATACTCGCGAATGCTAGTACGAACGATTAAGAGATTGATTGATTGATTAATCTTTATTAAACCATGGGGTAGGACCCCGTGTGGTTGGAAGAAATACACAGTTGACAATATATAATAGTGAAAGTGACAATAGCAGTATTGTAAGCGTACAAACGGCATGTTTTAGCAAGCGGATTGTTGCAAGACAGCAGTCGAATCTAGTTGATACATAGAAGTGCAAGGCAGCGCAAATGTACATGTAGAGACTAAAGCTAATTATATAATCTAAGAATACAAATAAGAGAACCTCAGAGAGGTGCGCACGAGCTTAATATATAAACTTAATTTAACGCAGTGGGAGGGGGGCATATTACAGTTTAGATTGGAGGGAGAGATTTGGTTCATCATTCAGGAATCGATAACGCAAATATCTGCCGCCCACCAGTAGATATGAAGGGTTAGGAGCGAACGCAGAGACGTTGTACGGGCGTGAGATATGGGGTAGGTAAGCGAGGGAAGCAGTACCTGTCATTTGCTCCTGTGCAACCCGGATAGCGAATCTGTCAATTTCAAGGAGGAAAAGAAGATCAAATAACCAGTATTTGAATTCAGTGAGTCGTTCCAAGGAAAAAGTGGTCACTGCAAGTTGGTTTAGGAGATCCATACCTCTAATTGCGAATGATCTCTTCCAGGACTCAGTGCGTGGAGCACGAAAGTGGAAGGCCGCGGGTATATTGCGAATAGAGCGGCGGGCGATAGTAGGTTGGTTCAGTAGTGATATGTGGCCAGTCAGATACGACGGACCATTGTTACAAACGACCTTATAAAATAGTTTTGCGAGGGCTAGTTGACGTGTCGATGAGAGTGTGAGCCAACGTAGTTTCAGACGGTGGAACGTAACATGAGATGTGAGGTTATTATTTGGTAGGAATGGGATGTTACCAGAGACGAATCGGACACAGGCATTTTGCGCCACCTGGAGGTCACGAGTACGTGTCTTGTCAAGATCCATGAAGACGGTGGACGAGAAGTTTAGCAGAGGGAGTACCAGTAACTAGAGAGAAAGAGAGAGAGAGGGCGCGCGAGAGTTTGAAAAGTTATTTAAACCTTAGTTGCTTTTACGAGAGTACCGCTAATTTAGTTTTGCACAGTCTTCCGCCGTTTTGCTACAGTTTTCCTGGATTTTTGAACGTGCGCGAGTGATAGCAAGCAGCATCACAGCAGCATATATTTTCGAGCGAGGCAGCGCAGCTGATTCTGATTCAAGGAGAACCTTTTGCATGTTTCTTCAACAATTATGGCTGATCACCGTAATTGCTCCGCAGGGTAAGTGCACCCCCCTTTTATTGCGCGATAAAATACTAGCGAGAGTATGTTGTTTACCACGAGCGTTATTTTTTGTATTTGCGCCGAGCGTAAGATTTCGCGGCAAAGTTCGAATTTTCTCTCTCTCTCTCTCTCTTTCCCCGTATTATTATTAATAATTGTAAATCCTATTCGCGTGCGTTAGTCTTTCAGCCCGTAAAAGATTGTAATTTTCTAGTCATAAACGTTATTAATTTTATTAGCTGCATTACGTCATTTTCGTTTCCTAATAGTTTAACAGATCTATCAAATATGTTAAATTTTAATCCGATTTCATCTAGGGGATTTGTCGAATTAAGCATTAGGTCACTCACACCTAAGATAGATCGAGTGTCACAAGTCAGGTGACTTATTAGGCCAATCAATGAAGATTTTTTTGTGACATTAATACTATCAGCAAACCGACTATGCAAAGTTGTTTAATACTATGCGTAGATGAAAACGTATATGTTTCCAACTCGCAACTTTGATTTAATAACTTTTTACAGCCGTTTGAAATTTGCAAAAACATGTTTTTCGCGTATAAAACCAAAACTATTGAAGTTAGTTATGTACCTCAATGGAATAAGTTATAGATCTAATTAATAATCAATATAATTACAAAAAACATCAAAATTGATCAAAAAAGGTAACATTTCAAAAATTCATATCTCCACGTATAGTAGAGTGATGTTGAAAGAATTAGCTTATGATATTTTGTAGATTGCATTGTCTTCTTCGTGTATGCTAAATCTAAGCTATATACGAGGTGTATTCAAAAAGTAAGGTGACTTTGTATTTTTAAGAAAAAATATTTATTTATTTATCAATATTTATGTTGTCCCCTTCAAAGTAATCCCCCTCAGATATAATACACTTATGCCAACGGTTTTTCCAATCCTCAAAGCACTTCTCATAAGCATTTTTCGGTATAGTCTTGAGCTCTTCCAGCGATGCAGTCTTTATCTCTTCAATCGTTGCAAATCTCCGTCCTTTCATAGGTCTCTTTAGTTTTGGGAACAAGAAAAAGTCACATGGGGCCAAATCCGGTGAATATTGTGGCTGAGGCATGATTGTGGTGTTGTTTTTGGCCAAAAAATCTCTCACAAGCAAAGATGAGTGAGCAGGGGCATTATCGTGATGCAAAAGCCATGAATTGTTTTTCCACAATTCTGGGCGCTTTCTTCGTATTGCTTCTCGCAAACGGCGCATAACTTCAAGATAATACTGTTTATTGACCGTACGTCCATATGGTAAGAACTCCTAATGCACCACGCCATGGTAATCGAAGAAAACAGTGAGCCAAACTTTGACATTTGATCGAACTTGGCGTGCTTTTTTCGGTCTTGGCTCATCTGGGCTCTTCCATTGGGACGATTGGACTTTGGTTTCGATATCATAACCATATACCCATGATTCGTCACCAGTTATGACCTTTTTGAGTAAATCTGGGTCGTCGTTGACGTCATTCAACAGTTCTTGAGCGATGCTCATGCGACGGTTCTTTTGGTCAAAATTTAGCAATTTCGGAACAAACTTCGCTGACACACGTCTCATGCCCAAAACGTTAGAAAAAATTTCATGGGACGAGCCAAGCGATATACCAACATCCTCAGCAACTTCTCTGATAGTAATTCGACGATTTTCCAGAACAATTTTCTTTACTGCTTGAACGTTTTCATCAGTTGTTGATGTGCTTGGGCGTCCAGAGCGAGGCTCGTCATTGGCATCTTCCCGGCCATCTTGGAAGAGTTTGTACCACTGGTAAACATTTTTTTTACTCAGAACAGTTTCACCGTATGCCACCGTCAACATTTCAAGTGTTTCGGAGCATTTTATTTTATTTTTTACACAAAATTTGATGCAAATCCTTTGATCCATATTTTTCGATAGCAAGAAATCGCCGAGCACGGAAAACACTTATAACCTTTACGCCTCTCACAACCAAACAAAAAATGCTATACACTTGAAACTTGGTACAGATGTTTGGGAAGAGTGTACCAACATAACAAAACAAAAAAATCGATAATCGAAAGTACGTTGCCCGTGAAATTTGAAAAGTCACCTTACTTTTTGAACACACCTCGTACGGGATGTCCTATTTCAAAGGAACCACCCCGAAATTTTCGACGGTTGGCGATGTACAAAAAAATTGTTCAGACAACAGTTGTTTCGGACAATGGGGGCAACCTTTCTGTAAAATCCGATTTGACCTCGAGATTCATTTTCAAGGTCATTTGTAGGTCAAAGTCATTTTTTGAATAGGAACCCATATTTTTGATCCCGGATTCGGAAAGAGCGGAAAATTCTACGTTCAGATAACGTATTATGTGTGTGGTGCGGTTAACCTCCCCCCCCCCCCCTTCGCCTAAGGTCATGTAGGGGTCAAATTTATGATTTTCTTCATCTATGCACAAGGATGATCGGGCAAGAGTAAGGTTAATTGTAATAACTCATTAACTCGATAACCCAAATAACCCAATAATCCAATAACCCGATAACCCCAATAATTCAATAACCCCAATATCCCAAAAAAATTGTAGGGTCAAACAACAGTGACCTTGAACTTCAGGTTGATTTTCAAAGTCGACTTCGTGTATTCAAAGCCTTCATGAGAAGTGTCATTTTTCATTTTGTGGGATAACATGTTATTTCCATTCTTTTTTCTGGTGTTATTCCGGACAAGCCTACAAAATTTCAACTAAATTGTTTAATAACACTTTTTTAGTATTATTTATGACAATAGTGATTCGCGACCAGTCCTTCCAGGATAGTTCAAGTGTAATTTTCTTAGTCGACTTAAAAGGAGGGAATATGCCGGATTATTCGAGAAACGAAATTGTTGATATTCTGTTGTCTCTCGGGGCATGTCAAGACCGATATCGTGCTGCGGCAAGGTATTACCTCCAAAATTACCCAGGGAGGCTTCACTACCCGAACCGCGTGAGAATCCGAATCATCGAGCAAAGAGAGAGACGTCGACCCCGAATATGCAGAAATCGTCGTCGCATTATGATGCCGAACAACGATGATCCATGAATTCTCGTCGTTTTGGCAATGGTTGATTTGGACCATCATATCTCGTTGTGTGAAATTCAGAGACGTACTGGAATCCCAAGATCAACAGCCGCTAGATTTTTGCGGCTGTACAGATTTCATCCGTATCACATAACTTTGACTCAAGCTTTGATGCCAGATGATCGCCGCAGACTCGAATTCTTTAATTGGGCACAAGCAAGGATTCGTGAAGATCCTGAATTTTTTAGATACCTCATATTTTCGGACGAAGCTACATTTCATGGTAATGGGCAACTCAATCGCCATAATAGTCATTATTGGTCTATCCAGAACCCTCATTGGTTACGTTATGTTGATAATCAGCATAGATGGAGCCTCGTAGTTTGGTGCGGTATAATAAATGGTTATCTGATAGGACCTTATTTTTTCGATGGGAATGTCAACGGCGCAGCATATCTCGATTTCCTGCAGAATGAATTACCAGAATTATTGGAAGATGTGGACTTGGAAACCCGAAGACGATTATGGCTTCAACAGGATGGTACACCGTGTCATCGCTCACTAATGGTTCATCACTTCTTAAACCAACGATACCGAAGACGATGGATAGGCATTGGTAGTGACATTACTGAGTGGTGTCCAAGATCACCAGATCTGACAAGTCCAGATTTCTTTTTATGGGGCTATTTGAAAAATGTTGTTTATGCACAGCAACCAACAGCACGGCAAGATATGATGCAACGCATTATACAAGCTTGCAAAGCTATTCCGCGTCACGTGTTGTTATCCACAGTTGAAAATTTTGAACGTAGAATTAAACACTGCATAAATTTGAACGGGAGTATTTTTGAACATCTTATGAGATAAATGTTTGTGTTACAATCTTGACCATAACTCTATCTGTAGTCAACGTCTTGTCTTAATCCGCTGAGCATTCCCACCTTGCCTTCATTGGCTGGGTAATCAATACCTTGCCTTCACTGGCTGGGTAATCAATACCTTGCCTTCATTGGCTGGGTAATCAATACCTTGCCTTCATTGGCTGGGTAATCAATACCTTGTCTTCACTGGCTGGGTAACCAATACCTTGTCTTCAGTGGCCGGGTAATCGATACCTTACCTTTACGGGCTGGGTAATCAATACCTTGCCTTCACGGGCTGGGTAATCAATACCTTGCCATCACTGGCTGGGTAATCAATACCTTGCCTTCATTGGCCGGGTAATCAATACTTTGTCTTCAGTGGCCGGGTAATCGATACCTTGCCTTGACTGGGTGGGTAATCAATACCTTATTACCTCACCCTTGTCCCGGTGGGATGGGGGGGGGAACCGCTCCCCCAACATAATACTTTATCTAAACGTAGAATTTCTCGCTCTTTTCGAATCCGGGATAAAAAATGGGGGTCCTTATTCAAAATATCTCTTGGTTATTGGGTTATTGGGGTTATATTGGGGTTATCGAGTTATTGGGTTATTACAATTAACCTTACCCTTGCCCGATCATCCCTGTGCATAGATGAAGAAAATCATAAATTTGACTCCTACATGACCGTAGGCGAGGGGGGGGGGGTTAACCGCACCTCACACATAATACGTTATCTGAACGTAGAATTTTCCGCTCTTTCCGAATCCGGGATCAAAATTATGGGTTTCTATTCGAAAAATGACCTTAACCTTCAAATCATCTTGAAAATCAAGGTCAAATCGGATTTCACTGAAAGGTTACCCAACCCCCATTGTCCCAAACAACTGTTGTCTGAACAATTTTTTTGTACAACGCCATCCGTCGAAAATTTCGGGGTGGTTCCTTTAAAATGGGACACCCTGTATAATTATTACTTTCGGCACTACAGTAATAACCATTAAACCTTTTTTTTTAGTACATCTTGCATAATGCCCTGTGGCTCAGCTGTTAGAGTTATATATTATTTGAAAAAAGTTTTTTAAATCTCAATAATCAAACTATAACTTTGTCATTTGAACTTTTGCTCTAAAATCAGTTTAAAAGGGTGAAATATCGGGCAAAATCCGCCCGAGCGTTAAAGAAAGCGAGCGGTGGGAGATACAGATCCCGCGGAGGGGAAGTATATATAGTAATAGAAAAGCCAGGCGCTCGTCATTTGACTTTATTATTACTTATTTTGATATATATATATATATAATTACGCTATTTTACTGAAATTTAATTAACAGTTTGAGATATTATTTATAATAATTATATTTATAATGTTATTTACAATGAGATGTGCTGGTGCAATTGTGATACAGCAATTGATTTAGTTAGTAGAATGACGTATGCAGTGTTGATCCAGGTGAAAGAGGTTAGGTGATGCTGGTTGCACAAGTAATGCAAATTCCAGGGTAGAATGCAAATAATTATGCATGAAACAGCGTACACTTGTTAGCCCCGTGGAAGATGCACTACCTGGAACAGTTTGCTCGAAGGTGTGATGCCAGATGATTAAATAAACTGAATTTGTTGAAGAGCCGTTGAAAAGATGCTATGATGCTTACCAGAGAGAGAGGGGGAGAGAGGGGAGAGAGGGGGAGGGGGGAGAGAGAGAGAGAGAGAGAGAGAGAGAGAGAGAGAGAGAGAGAGAGAGAGAGAGAGAGAGAGAGAGAGAGACTCATCCGTATTTGTCACGGAGAAAAAGGGTGCGACGGGGGAGAGGGAGGGGAAAAGTAAATGACAGTCTTTTTCCGGTCACACACTGCCGTCAGCGGCGCAGTTAGCCCAATAACGTGTGCAGCTTTATTTTTAATTGAGTTGGGCGCCAGCCACCGTGCCGCAACGTTAGCTGGTTCGACGGTCCTGGTCGCTGATGAGTGTTGGGTGGTTTCCCCGTTGCCTCCTTCCTCGCTTAGGTCGTCGTTGTATGCCGATTTCGCGCGGCTATCACCTATATAAGAGGAGAATGGGAGCGCGAAATCCTATTTACGGGTTCGTTCGAGATCTAGAGTACCGAATCGAAAGAGAGAAGGGACAACGGGTGGTTTTTACAGGCCACCCACGACTGCAGCTCGTTCGGCTAGTCAGGTGTAGTCCGGGGCACGGTGACTCAGAAGCGGGTATATCGAGGGGGGCGTCACAGGGGCGCCCCGACTAACGGATCAGTAGTCTGGAAAGAGGTTCCCTCCGGCCCTCCGTCGACTGGTAGCGTGGTTCCCGCGACAAAGGCTATCTAATGGAATGGCGATTAAATCATCCGTTTGCATACGCGTTCGTAATCTCGGACCGATCGCGGTGACTACGGGGGATGAGGTGATCAAAAGGGCATAGTCAATAAGTAAACCGTGGTTAATAAGGACTCGTCTTTATTAAATCAGTTATTCCCCTGGTCAACCCAGTAGTCAACCCCTCGCGATGGTCAGCCTGATCTAGGTTAACAAGGACACGAGTGGTGTACCTCGACGCGACGTCGACCTGGGCGGGCGATCTTTGATACGAACGGTCTCGATGGATCACGAGTGCGTAGTTACGCCATATGCAAGGCACGTATTTCACGTACTGGCTCAGAAATTTGCCCAAATAAACACATACACGCGGAATCGGTCAGTCGCGCGAAGGTCGGGCTACTCTATCAGCAATGCTAATATTTCGGAACGATAAGCAGTCTTAAACACAGGGGCAGACTTGCCATGAACGGCATTCAACTCAACTGTGATTTCTTTTGGTGTAATGCCTTTCAAATGAAAATGTTTTATCACTGCTCGAAAGTCTGTTTTTTCCATTTTTCAAATAAACCAATAACTTTTTGTTCAACCAACGCTCACAAAAAAACGACTTAATGAATCGAGCTGAAACTTTGTACGATATTTAGTTAGTAGTATTGCTTGCCGAAAACATCATAATTTAAGCGTGTCGAACGCCATCTCTTGGATTTTGTAAAGACTTATTGACTCCCGTCATATAGAAGTATTCTCCTTCATTAATAGTTCAAATACCCCATAGTTGTTAGTTTATTTATAATAGTTCATTAATGCTACTGTTGTAGCATCTATGTTTTATATTTAGAAAAAGAAAAAATCATGCACAATATGCAATATATATTTAAAAAATTAATTGTAAGAAAAAATGTATGAAGAAAGTTAATCTTACTCGCTCAATGAATACATCCTTTTCATGTTTTGCTATTATGGGCTTTCCCCAAATCAAACAAACTATATTTCTCTCACTTTCGTTGCTCAAACAAAACTTGAACAAATCATATTTAATTTTCTTTCTTACTATATATGGGGCATGTACCTCATCCACGAATCCAATGATTTCTCTGTAAATAAATAAAATGCTCCTAATTAACATCTTTCAGTGGTGGTAACTTTAACACTCTTTAGTTATTAATGTATATTCTTTAATCGCTTGGCTTTTAATAAAAAAAATAAATAACATTAATCTCCAAACAATATATAGGATTATATTACAGTGCATAAACAATTTTATTATCCCATTATTCTAATTTATCTAATTTCTACATTTTTTTATTAATAATAAAGCGAAAAATCTCTCACGTAGTCTCATCTTTGTCTTTTAATTCATCGAAATCTTCATCACATATATACTGGACCTCATTTTCTTTATTGACCGCATTGTTGATCTCATTTTCATTATTTTCCTTTTCAATAACCACATCAATTCTTGATTTTTTCTGAAAAATAACACATTTTGTGTTAACAAATGTTAAAAGAAAATTGAATATAAATATAAAATTTGAATATGTAGCTACAGTTCCTATTTTTTAACAAAAGTTGTGATGTTAATATCACCTATTATTTATAATATTGTTCGTACGCTCATAGTCTATCGCATTAATGAGTAAGAATTTGTTTCAATTTTAAAAATGCTTATGAATATTAACTTTGAAATAAAATTATACATGAATATCTATGATTATATGACTTTGATTTTAAGTAAAGATAGACTTTACCCTAGTTTCTTATGGTGCGAAGTGTCCCATAAGCAAAGCTTAAGTCTTTCTTATAAAAAGATGCAATTCAGCCCAAGTTTGTCATAGCACGAAGTGTTGTATGAAACGAGCGTAAATTACAATTGGAAAGAAAGGATTTGCTCAGTTTTACTTGAGAGAAAGAATTTAGGTATAAGCCAAGTTCATTCAATCTCGAGCACTCACTTTACAAGGCTAGTCTGTGAAAAAATCAGCGTATTTATACACAGATTTTCCCTCCTCTTTTCGTAGGATAGCCCTCTTCGAGTTGTTTTACGCAATTGTTCGAAATCCTTCTTTTTAATTTACAAGAGAATAAACAGTAATAACGAAATTCTAAAACATGTAAGCTTTACATAAGTAGATATAGATCTTTTAAGTATAATTTACAATAATCGCAAAAAGTATAGTCAAAAGTTATTAAATAATAAAGTTAGTTAATGTGATAGCGCAATATTTACAATAAAATAATGATAAAATTTTACATAGACCAATAGTTTATCACTAGTAGAAGTGATTCCTAAAAAGAATTACATAATTTAGTTGATAACATTTGAATTATAATCAATTTTCGTATTTGTAACGGTTTTTTGTAAAATCTTATAATGCAAATACTAAATTAGTTAATTAAGATTAATAAATTATAAAATTATCATTGTTATGTACAAAATTAACGTTTTCGATCTGTATACAATTATATGTTTAAATAAATTATTAATTGTTTATTTATTAATAACAGTAATAATTAAGCTGTTATCAATTAAACGAATTCTTATTCATGTTTCTTAGATAATCATCTCGGATTTAGAGTATTCGTTTTATTATAATAATTAATAATTATTTATTATTTATTAATTATTGTATTAAATGATATTTACAATGTCATAAACAAATTAACTTTGCAAATTGAAATTTAATATGATTTAGTAGTTAAAAGCAATTAAAATTATTATAATCTAAATCGATGCCCTAAAATCTATATAAAAAGTGCTTTGTTTCATCGAAATTACTCTTAATTAAAGTTTTTAAATTAAATAACAAAAAATATTATATTTATATCTATAAGTAGGTGACGTCACGCTCCTTATATGATCATGAAATTTGATTCTGGTACTAAGACAAAGATACAATACATAAGGTTGCGCTGTTTAATTTGCTAATTGATGTAAACAGACTAACGAGTTTAGCGGGTTGCAGTAATCCAGTGAAAATAAGAGAAGAGCTCATAGATAGAACCGTTATAAAGTTAATAAAATAAAACATGTGGTCACATAATCTAGATTACTTATCTTGCTGATTAAAACCTTATATCAAAGATAAAAATTGAAAATAATTATCACTAAATGCTTCTGATTAACTTACCAATTTTTTTTTATAATTGTAAACTCAGGTATTTAATTTTTCTTCAATGTCGATTGATTACAATAAACCAATTTTTGCCCACTAATAGCCAGTTAATCTTACATGTGACAATTAAGATCACACACGGTTAACACCAACGACTACACATGTACATATACGAAATTGATTATGCGACTATCTGTTAGCTAATTAGATCGCGAAACAGAACTTTCATCACTCAACTGGTTACCATTTCTGTATATTAAGAAGAAAAAAATTTTTAAAAGATTACTTATTAAAATTATTTTCATGTATGAATATGAAATTAAGGAGATATAAATCAGAAATGTTTAAAAAAGTTTAAAAAAAATTTAATCTTATTTCGTTTAACGTTTTTTCTAATTAATTATTTTGACATTGAAAATTAAATAATAAATTTACTTTCTACTTTTTAGTTGTTTGAATATTTTAAACTGTAACGGGGGAGGTTATCTGAAAAATGGGAAATTTATTTAAGAACAAACTCCCACGATGCAGAGCGCCGCCGCTCCGTTAAACACGTATAATAGTACGTGTATTCGCCTTAACGTCAGATGATTTATCTTAGTTGTCTTCTATCAAACGGAGTTGAACTCACCTTAAGTCACGTGTCTTGTGACACTCGATGAGTTTTAAGTATGAGCGACTTTACTCCTAACCTTCTTAATCCCCTAGATGTAATAAGATTAAAACCTATGCCTTTTTCAATTACTTAAGATACTAGGAAAATTAAATGACGAAAACTGCGAATAAATTTAACAGACTTTAATTAATAAATATCACTACAGTCTTTGTAGGGCCGAAAGACTAACGCACGCGAATAGGATTTTACAATTAACTATGTTCGGTGAGAAAGAGAGAGAGAGAGAAAATTCGAATTCTACCGCGAATTAACGCTCGACGCGAAAAAAAAAACTCTAACACGATTAGACAAAATACCGAATGTATTTTGTATCGCATATAATGACGGAAGGTGCAACTACCATGCGGTGCAATTACGGTGATCAGCCGTAATTGTTGATGCAAAATATCAACTGCCGCTGTCCTTCGATTAATCAGTTGCGCTGCCTCGATCTGCCTCAATATAACTTTGATGCTGCTTCTGTACTGCTGCTATTAACTGTCACGGAAATGCCGTTGTACACACGCACGTAGAAAACTTAATATTGGCGAAACAAAGTGCAAACCACAAATCGGTGGTAAACTCGCCTGTACAGCTGAGACGTAGCTGCTTATTTTAAAAGATCGCGCGCCCCCTCTCTCTCTTAATTGTTCGAACTAACGCGCGAGAAACAGAATCGCCAACGAATCGATTAATTAAATCGACTACCGTTGCAAAACTGAATATTTATTTTAAAAAATTCTATTAAAATTTGTAACGGAGAATTTGCAACCGTTCCCGTCTGGTTATCTCACGGCCGTCCGCACAAACTTTTTATTTGGGGATTGGGGTAGCAAAAGACGTTCCTACGACTGAATAACGCGTCGAGCACAACCACGTTAGACGCACAGATTCGAAGTCGGGATTTGGAGTGATACAGCGGCGAATAAACACAACAACGGATTAACACACTAATCCTTTAATCGTCAACAATCGACTACAAGAAGTTAATCTTACGCCTATACACTACGAGTGGCACAATAATAAACCCGAACGCGAAGGTGAATCGGTGGCTGGTCATCCTGCCGATTCCCTGTTTAGGACTAATTACAATCAATACCCGACAAACACTCCGCCGTTATTTCATCAACAGGGTAGCCAACAGATCTGCCGCGCTACCACCCATCAGCTGGCGCCCAAATATGCAAGAGAGAGAAACAAGAGAAAACACGGCACCGACCTCGACCTTCAGTCTCTCTGACGGCTAGAGGGCTTTGCAGTGTGATATCACTGGTGCGCTCCTTCTCGCCGACCGTCTTGCTGGTGTTTACTGTCGTCGCTGTTTATCCTCTTGCTCGTCCTCTTGTTCACTCTATCAATCTTACTGCCTTAATCTGTTGTTCCGCTCGTTGATTTCTATTGTTGTTGTTTCCGTTGTTCTTCGGTTGCTCAATACTTACAGCAGCGATAAAGTCTGCTCACGCGCGTACCCACGCACCGGTGCCGGGGATCCTTCGGGATACGGCTTGGCGCGACCTAGCCACACACACTCTAATTCCTGTCCGCGCACCGGGTGTGTCTCCGAACAACGAAAACGTTGACGTGGTCGTGGGGCCAACTTCGGAAAACCGTTTGATTCGGTTTAATCCGCGCGCGCGACTTTCTCTGCCCAAAGCCTAACAGATACTCTCTCTAATTTTCCGCGATGATACGCAACTCCAGCATTCTCCTTCTCCCCCCCTCTCTCTCTCTCTCTCTCCTTCTGCGCCATTTCGATCACTTCAGCCGTCAGCTCAGCCCGTACACAGCACCTCAAAACAAAAATCCAAGCATGAATGTGCGTGCCATACGCACACACTCTCAACTTGACGCGGCGCACGGATATTTGCGAGAGCCAAACGGACGAAATCGGCCTAGCCGAGATTCCCCGTTACAAATTTTACATTTACTTTACGGTAAATTTACATATATTAAAAATTACCAAATCTATTATTTATGTTTATCACGTTAAAGACCACACACTTTTGACACTAGCGACAAACACTTTTTATACTAACGACTACACATATGGTACATACATGCCATTATCACGTGATATCTTTCAACCAATCAAATCACGAACAAACTGCCTTTACCAAACAGGTCATCAATTTTTTTAAGAAGGTTTACTTCATAAATGCAAACTGTAGAAATTGATGCGAGACATTTAATATGATGCTGTCGGAGCCATTTTCCTCATAATGGAAATTATTGTTTGTGAACAGAAATCCTATGATAGCAGATCTTCGTACAGATAAAGAGGTACAGAGTGAATGATCCATAGCTTATTTGAGGGATATAGGAAAAGAATACTCCAAGCAGCAGGCGCGTCCTTTGGTCGTTTGTAAACATGGTTTTTAGGGCTTAAGGATAAATGGTAAGGTCAGTTAGCTAGTTTGTAGTATGAAATTTAATCATTTAATAAAAAAATAAACGATAAAAATCGCTGTTTCCAATGTTAGATGGGTTGGCCTGCTTGTGATTTAGCAGGAGAAGTTTTTAGGGATTCATTTAGTCTGCGGAGGTCACGTTAATCTTGGACTTAGACACGTATCTGGCCGTAAAATTTCCCGCTTCTTCTGAATCGGGAATCAAAAATAGGAAGTTCTATTTAGAAAAATGAACTTAACCTTGAAATAACCTTGAAAACTGATCTCAAGGTCAAAGTCATTAGAACAGGAGATGAATCTTAATGTACCATACAAATTTTCACCTAAACATTTTTTTGTAAGTTGCGTAATTTAGAAGATACCTTTATTCTTCGATAAAATGAGTCACTGTATATAAAATAAATTACGTATTTCATTAATATTGATTTCAAATGGTGAAGTAACAATTCTCATCAGTGAAAACAACATATTTTTTTAGATACTAGGAGCTCTGGGTACTGAAAATAACAGACCAAGCTCAGCTGCACAGTGCGTTGCATACGTAGCTGTTGCTGAGTTACCAGTTGGTCAGTGGAATGAACTCATCCCTTTACTCGTCAATAATGTGGCAAATCCTAATAGTACTGAGATGATGAAAGAAGCTACTCTCGAAACTATTGGATATATATGTCAAGAAATTGATAGTGAAGTTTTAGTATCTCAATCTAATCAAATTTTAACTGCAATTATTCACGGAATGAAAGGATCAAATACATCAAGTCATGTGCGTTTAGCAGCCACAAGTGCTCTTTTCAATTCTCTAGAATTCACGAAAGGAAATTTTGAAATTGAGGTAAGATTTTATTTTTATTTTACAGAAAGATACATCTATAACTAAAATACTTTTATATTTGTGATATTTGGATGGATTTGTAATTATTTGAAGACAAAGCCGCAAAGATGTTTTTATGAGACTCGCCTCTCTAATATCTATCATGCGTTTGATTAGCTTCGTAACTACCGGGGCTTTAACAGGTTCGGGAACTATGCTACTTACTAACATTAATACTTTTTGCTTTGGTTACCTACATAACCCAACAAGCATGCGCAATCT
This sequence comes from Phymastichus coffea, assembly GCF_024137745.1. Classification (NCBI taxonomy): domain Eukaryota; kingdom Metazoa; phylum Arthropoda; class Insecta; order Hymenoptera; family Eulophidae; genus Phymastichus; species Phymastichus coffea. The sequence goes on from NW_026706814.1 coordinate 550,716, forward strand.
ACAAACACGTATACCGACCCATCTTCCTTGCTCGTGAATGGGATATATTTATTCGAACCCTGTGACAAGGTTACATCAAGTTTGTTGGCCCTGTACGCGGCACTCTTCTCGTGTAAACGCAGCGACCGAGTATAACTCTATAAGCAGAGTTTATATACTTGTGTTGTTGCAGGGCTTAGAGATAGAAAATTGCGGCCAGCAGGGCGATGCCGCGAAGGAAGAGAGCGAAAGTGAGAAGAGCGAGAGAGAGAGCATCGACGGAGAATTTTGGCCGAGAAGTGAGTAGAGAGTGGCGCCTGCGGCAACAAGTAGAATTCGTAGCGAAAAAGAAAAAAAATGGACAGTTAGGCGAGAGCTAAGAGAAAGAAGGCTGCCTAATCACTTGAGCTGCAAAGAGAGTAAAGAGAAGGACTTTCAAACCTAGCACATCGAGCATTGGCACATAATCGCCGCAGAGATTCGAACTTAATGACTTATATTCAGGTCGTGTGCGGTCAACAACAGCTACTACAGTTTCTCGGTCTTGTACATCTAAGTGAGCGACAACCGTCTCCACGCCGGCGATTATCATCCCTAGAAAGCCTTTACCAGCTGGGCTACGATTCCGTTGTTGTCGCCTCTCCTCCTACGAGCTGCGACATTCCGGTGGGTCTCTCTCAGATTTAAATCTCTTCTTCGTATCAGCTCTCGCTCGGATACAGCGCGTTAGTTTTTTGTATTATTGATTATGATTAGCATTGAATGACTCTGATGTCTTCGATGCGCTGAACGCAAGTTCGAGCGAACGCGCTTACGTACGATCTTTTATAAAATTATTATTAATAACTATTTCTATTTATAAACGGCATAAGTTTGGGATCACGATTTTGTACTGCAAATGGGTGAATATTTTCCCGCTCGCAGCTTTAATCATAGCTATTGCGTTTAGCTCCCTGTGAGAGTCACCGCTGGCTATCTTAACTGTAGTCACTCGCGTTAAATTAATTAGCAGGGGTTGGCTCGTGGCGCGTTGTAGTCAACGTTCTTACATCAAAAAGGTCACCACCCTCGCCACTCGTCTCTCAATACTAAATTCTTGCATTCAATCATTCTAAAATTCGACTTCTAAAATCGGAACGAACTCGACTCATCGCCTGAAACTCTCTTGATTTAACTGTGACCTAAATCTTTCCGTCAAGCTCGGTCCTAATACAGTGACTTTGCACCCCTGAACCTAACAAGACCGCATAGTTCGCTCCATTCACCAAGATATTTATGAAAAGCCTATTCTCGATAACAGATATCACGGTTGTGTCCCTATCTCCCGTCTGCTCCATAATCGAATTATTCAAGCTCATCTCATTCCTCCCCTCCCATAATATTAACGATGATTCTGACACTAGGCCCTGATTCGTGGAACTTTTAACGATAGTATCTCTTAACTTCTCTCACCTGCGGTACTCTTACTTTCCTACTATTCTGAGGTTACGAAGAGAGACACGACGATAATTTCAGTTCGTAGTTTACAGGACCTTCTACGTTATCACCGTGGAATTTCCACGTACAACGGTAAGACTTGCATCTAAAGCGTTGATATCCTGCGGTTCCCTCCTGTAGTCACCCAGCATGACTAGGCCTCTATTTGCTCTTACTTGTTATTGAAATTCCGGTACCACCGAGTTGTTTCACTCATTCAACAATATGTCTGCAGTTCTCGGAGAGTCAGCCGAATGTTACTTTCACGAGACAAGATTTCAGCTCGGTGCTAAGGCTGCAAGTGATTTCCATTCTCTGTCGCTCCTGCGTGCGTGTACAAAATACTATTGTCAATTATAAATTTTCAGTTTCATAAAATACTTATTGACTATTTTCAACGTCAGTCAAATGGGCAAATTAAATTCGCTCAGGGGAAATTTTTTACAATTTATTACATTCCAAAATTCCATTTATGTTCTATTGTTGAGATAATTGTTGGAAAAGTACTGGTCTTTATTAATTTTTTATAAAGAGAGTAAAGATGGGCAAACAAATCTGATAAGATAGGTGAATTAGACAAATGAAAATCCTTCGATTGGTATATTTTTATTTAATTTTGTATTAATTATGCACGTTGAAACAGAGGAAGTTGCTGTTGGTAACAAAAATATTGCAACGAAGCATCTCTATTCGCTTTTATTAGTTAGTTAATCAAACTGAACGGAGGTTTATAGTTTCGTACGCCAAGCTCTTCGAACAGTTATACCTATAGCTTTGATACCGTAGCCGTCTAACAGAACTACGAGCCATGTTAGGCATATGTTTGATTGAGTCTCCATAAGTCCCCAAAGTCCTTCTATAAGCGTTTATCGTCGTTGCTATTATAAAATTTTGACGCGATGATACGAAGATTGACATTCACGAGAGGGGATGAAAATGAAAGATTCATTATATTTTAAAACGGGATGTGTAAAGATACTCTGTGTGGAATGCCCTCAATGCGAGACAATGGCAAAATACAGATATGTATATTTGAATAGCAAAATTAAGTAGGTAAAGCAATTCAACTAGTTCGGGCGCGTTTGTATTGATGGTCAAGCTATGAGTAAATGAGTTCTTTTTTCATCCTTTCCGTTCATTGGAATGACAGCTTCCCGTATGATTGATTCTCGCAGTTGCGCTTGCTGTGAGAGAAACCAGAAAATGATAACTCAGCAATCGCCTGCCATGGATACGAAGACGAACGAGTGTCTGTGAGAAGTTTAGAAAGAGTTCACCCATCAGAGGTAAGACAACCATCTTAACGATAGAATGAATGTATACCTAGTGCTTAGATTTCACAGTAGCTATCCTCACCAAATCATCACGACCAAGATACACTGCTACAACGCGTGTCAATGGCAAGCATCCATTTGGGTGCAACAAGGAGGCATCTAAGACCAACACTAAGCTACCGACCTGAACATTATCTCGGTAGTAAATCCTTCGTTCTTTGCTGCAAGATATTCCAGTGCTCGCGACTCCATTGCTGCCAGAACTTTATTTGTACCCGATCGATGAGTTTTCAGTGTTCTAGTCGATCTACGCATTCAAAATCGACAGGTAGGTCGGAAACTGTGAGCGAAACATTACCGGCGAACAAATGACCAGAAATACAAGCCCAAAGATCGTCGAGGTCGCCGAAGGCGTCCATCGACTCTAAGGATACGTCCTGAGCGTACAAAAGGGACTCAAATCCGCAGTGGCTTGGTAATGACTCATTTCTCTTCTGCTTCTGTATCCGCTCCAATACAGCGATTTCTCTGCTGAAATCTCTTCCGCAAGCAGAGCAGAAACACATTTCTAAAGATATGTAAAGTTCAGAGAATGTCAACGGCCTATAAACCGGAGGTCCTTACGGCTCAGTCTAAAAAGTGACCCTACCTAAGTGTAATACTCGGAATTGAATGAAACTTTGCACACGAATAAAATGTCAAAAAATATTAGACACGTAGTTTTTGCACAACTTCTGTTAGCCGTCAATACGTTTTATGTTGCTAAACTATATCTAACGTGGAGGTCGACATGAATAAATGGTCTTAGTTTTTTTTTCTTTTTAATTTTTTTTAGAGAATCAATACTTATCATGCACTCCTACTGATCAGAGTGCAACTGTGTGAAACAGTATACACAAAAATATTTGTTGCAATTGATGCAGAATCTGGTAGTTTTTAGATTACATCCTTCGTAACTACACGAAGCTCTCGTTCTTGTTTCGTGAGCGTGAGATTTGAAATTACTCAATTTCGATTGTGACAAATATTTTCTGCTCACTTCTTTACACATATCTTTGGTTATCATACTAATTTTCTCATCTTTGTTGCAAGTATTCCAAATTGTTACCGCGTTTGTTGTTGACGTTTCCATGTCACGTAAAAAAATTTTAAACGTCCATTTCTTTGAACTAATACTAGAAGAAGCTTTCTTGCACCGAAAATCATGTAAATCTACCCCTCTCATATATTTATTATACAGAGAAAATGCGAATGGAAATCCTATTTCCGTTTTCTTCTTTTCAATTCGTGAATATCTTTTCATGGGTTTCAGTGGCGTGACACCAGCTGCCGTGGATAAAATTGATACTTGTTTTGAATCGATGACACTAATGAAATTCATGCCACTATTTCTATCCTGACTGACTTTGTATGATCCTCATGGAGCTTTTTTCTCAAATACATGTTTCTCTTTCACTCTATCTTGACGAACAGTTCCCGTTGCTCGTAAACCACATTTTTTTAAGTGAACAACTAAATTTGGACTTGTAAAGTAATTTTCAAAGTAAATATGGTAGTCAGATAACTTTCTTTTTGAAAGGCTAGTGAGAAGTGGATTGACCATTTGTAAAACAACCCTAGACCCAAGTGGACATGGGGATAAACTTATTCCAATGCTCAAATCGTTTTTACCACAATAAACATCTAAATTAAAAATATATCCACTTGGACTACACAAACTCCATAATTTTATCCCATATCGATCAGGTTTAACAGGCAAAAATTGTTTCAAGCATGTGCGGCCAAAAAAACGAACCATCATTTCGTCAACGGAAAGAGCAGTGAAGAAGAATCCAAATTGTTGGATATTTTGTTTGAATAATTGTAAAATATGACGAACTTTCCATTCTTTATCTTGATCATTCTTATCTGTAGGTTTCGAGTACTTTATTTTCGCTTTTATTTCACTAAACCTATTGCGCGTCATCGCATTAGATACGGCAGAGCAACTTACAAGAGGGTCAGTTTCCCAATATTCTCTTTGATTATTACGAACGTTGTATGTTGATAACAATAAAATTCCTACAAAGGTGTCTAGCTGTTGCATAGATAAGTTTAATCCATTTTCTTCACTTGCTTCAATGATGTACTTTTTTATATCTTTGGAGACGAAAAGTTCAAATAATTCCACAGGCGACATCGACAATATTTGTTTTTGTACTGTTTCACTCAAAAACAATTGATCCTCTAAATTTCCAGAACAAATATTTTCCTGATATTTTCAAGCAAAATTATGATCTGGTTCCAATTTTTTTTGTTTTTCGGTGTAGTTTTCGAAAATAGATTGATATGACACGTTTGATAATGGAATCTCCCAATTTTCATCATCAGACGTTGAATCTCCATCAGAGCCTGAATTATCAGGATCAGGTACGAACACATGCTCATTGTATTCATCGTACTCCGATTCTTCATCCTGGGACGATTCAGGATTATTCTTTTGCAAAACTTTTGAAACTTTTCGTTTAGGCATTTTTTTGAACTCTTTATAGATCAAATCTTCGAAAATGAAGAGGGAAAGATTATTCTCGTCTTTAACATTTTTTATTCCAGAACAGCGTATTTATACACAAAATGAAAAAGAATAAAAAGTCATTGAAATTATTCAAAGAAAATTTGTAATTTTTTCCGAAAACTGGATCAATTTTTCAAATTTCGAAAAATTGTTCATTTGCAAAATCAAAAAAGTCACTCAGAACTTTTTGGAAAAATTTAGGTTTATTTTTTGAATGATTCTAAGACTTTTTTTTCTCTAACATTTTTTTCATAAACTTATAGCTTTCGAGAAAAAAATTCATGAATTGGCTACTGAAAATTTTGCGTTTCCGACGCCATTTTGAAAACTGCGAAGCGAAAAATCGATCGGAAAATCATTTAGTCTTAATGTCTAGACATTTATGCCACGAGTTAGTTGGGTCTCAGGTCTTTTCCAGGCCGGAAACCATTTGGAATATTGATTTAGAAAAAAAATGCTTGATAAAATGGTGATTTTTTTGTTTAAATTGCATTTTTGCATAGTAAAAATTATTTTTTTTTAATTTTTATACCACCATTAGAAAGATTGCTACTTGAACTATAAAAATATGTCCCTCCGTATTTTTTTGTGCGCCGATAGAGTTAGTGATGAGCCATCAAAGAGTGACGTCCGACTAGGGTCGTCCTGGGCCGAAACGAGTTAACACCGAGAAAATAGTTTGCATTGTCACTACATTAGTTCGTACCGCTATCATATTTGTTCTAAGATTACTCGTGTATAAATGCGACAAATTTCTGACATCTACTTCTTTTAATTAACTTGTGTGATCGATTATTGAACAGATCTTGAAATGGAGAAGAATGATAGTATCTAGCAAGAAGAGTCAAAAATGTATGTTTTTTAAATATTATTTTTCTATAACTCTGAAAATAAAATTAAACATTAAAAGGAAATTTCAATCTGTAATGATGAAGATAACCAAAATTCAACTCACATTGATGTTTTTCATGAAAAAGAAAGTATACATTAAGATACTTTTAATTTATTTAGTCCTAAATAAATGTGAAGTTATAAATCTATTAATATAATAATTATTTTGAAAAGTAAAGAAATACTATAAAAAAATGTGGAAACAATAAAACGAAAAACAATAAAATAATCGTGGAAAGACTTCTATCAATTCTATAAAATTATGTGACTAACCTGCAATTATATGAATACGCCAATGCGATTGCCTTAAAGTGAGCGGGCCGCTACAGCGACGCAGTATTTCACTTACCTCGTTTTGCTGGGAATTCATGAAATGGGCGCGTTGCCATTTTGTACGTGTGCCAACTTCGATTATCCCTTAACTGCTATGTAGGGTAGATTTACCCCAAACAATTTTTAACAATAAATAAAATTTATTATTTTTTTTTTTCAACAATTTTTTACAGTGTGTGTAACATTAAAAATTGTTAACCTGAATATTTTTTTTTCGTAGTAAAAGGTTTGAAATATACTAGAAAAAATGTTCATAGCAAAATATCCAAAAATTCTCTAATTTATTCGATGTTTTTCGGGCTGGGGTAGATTTACTCCACCGAGCAGTTACGTGGCCAAAATGAGGTATGCAGGTTAAGGGTTATACGTCAGGAATAAAATGTCAGGAATAAATAAAAAATTTGGATCAAATTTACGTTTTTTGGCCAGAAACTATGAAAAATTTTTATTTTGTAGTCGATATAAAACATTTCTTTTATAGTTTTTGAGATAACAAATCTATCGTTTAAATTGAGCTAAATAATTTTGCAACCCTTAAATTTAGGAATATTTCAGTATATGCAAGTTTTATCTCTAATTTTCTTTATTATGCATTGATTTGCTTGTCATTTGGACAATAGGTGGAGAAAACCTTAATAAATACATCCTTTTATTTAGATTTATTTAGATCGTGAGTATTTGTGTATTGTTAATCATGGAGTAGATTTCTACACCTTCGTAGTGGTTGAAAAACATTTTGTCAGAATAATCCCGCGAATCAATAAAACAATTATATTCAAGCTAAAATTGTTATATAAGATTTAGTTGATAAACCAATATATTTTGAATTGTTCGCGATTAAAACTTATTTGTTCGATAGAAAATTAATGGTTTCATAAAAACTTCTAGCGGTAATTTTGCTTGTTAAAGAAGATTCCTATTGCTGAAAATACGAAGATATATAGCGATTATTAACAATCTATCTATGGAAGCAGATAATAAATGAATGTGTTTGCTATTATGGAAATTGACAAAGTATAAAACTGTCACGAGATAAGATGTTTGGTGGGCAATGCGGTGTACGGGATTGCAGATGAGCCTCTTCGCTTGCGCAAGAATAAAAGTGAGCTGCGCTAGCGTTGCCGTGACGTCACGCAATGGCATTTGCTTTAGCGACGCTGTGTGCCTTTGTCAAGGATCGCCCCCACAGGCAATCAAAAACGCCTCTCTATGTTGAATCTCGCACCACGATTTTACCTTAGGTGAGAGTTCTTGCTTCCGAACGAAGTCCCCGTTGATTGCTGCCGTTGTTTTTATTAGGCAGCTTTAGCCTCGCTCGCGAGTATGGTTGAATTTTACTAGCTAAAAAAATGGACGCTCAAGCACGAAAGTGTATGACGGTAGCGAATATATGAATGCGGGAATGAACGTTTCTTAAGGGTCAGTCAATGATTCGATTAGGCCATTCTCAATTATCACGATGGTATCTTTTATTAATCTTCGGTTCAACTACACAATGAGGCTTGTATAACGAAAATTACTTCTAATGCGTGGTAGATGCGGGCGTTATCATCTTGTCCACTACCACGCGCGCGCAACGATTATTCGCCTACAAATGATTCGCAATACGCACATAATTATCATGTCGCGCTTTCAGAGCTCACATGAGACGACCGGCGATTTTACTCAGATTATGCGAGTGTATTACGCAGAAGTGGACAGCTTACATCGCGAGTTCTGCTCTCTATTACGCGTGTCTCTCAGGCTATTTTCCAATCACCGGAGAAGTCAGCTGTTCGGGGTCGGTTGTCTGCTGAAGCTCTCTCTCTCTCTCTCTCAGGATGATTTTTTAGATGTAGGTATAGCTCACACCATCCTGGCGTTCGTCTCGCATCGCGGTTCAAAACAAGGTTGAGGTTCGGCTAAAACACGTTTGTATACTCGAGAGTTCTCTCTTCTAATGAATTTTTCTATCTCACTCTCTCTCTCTCTTTCTCTCTATTCCTACGTGGCGTGCGCTCTCCCTTCATGGCCGGTATAATGTAGGCAATAACTCGTACATTGTTATTATGGAACAAATTTCCAGAGTCAATTTTATTTCATTAAACGGTTCCAAAGTTGGTGCTCAACGCAATGCCAATTCATCCTCGATCGTAAAGTTTTGGAAGTTTGTTTAAATAATGCGTTTTGTTTGCAAAATTGGTTTTATCGCAATATATCAACCGGTTATGAATTTAGATAAGACTAATTCTATCCCTTTTTTTCTACTAAAAATTTACATCGAATGAGAGGTCACTTGTCAAAATCGGTAAATAAGATAATAAGTTATTAACAAAAAATCATCAAAAATAACATGTTTTTCAATAATTTTTTTCATTTGCAATAAAAAAGATAAGTATACTCAAATAACTTCATACATTACGTTTTTGTCATAGAAGTAATGTAATTTTTTTATTGTTCGAAATTTTGAATATTAAATAAGCTGTGCATTGTTTACATAAAAAAAGCTTGATTGCAAATTGCCATAACTTTGTATATATTGCAACGGTAGTCGATTCAATTAATCGATTCGTTCGCGATTCTGTAACTCGCGCGTTATTACGAACAATTAAGAGAGAGAGGGGGCGCGTGAGCATTTGAATAAGCAGTTACGCCTCAGCTGTTTACGCGACATTACCGCCGAATCTATTTTTGCACTGAGTTTCGCCGATATTACAGTGTTTTGGGACGATTTTCCTGCGTAAGTGCAACGGAGCTATTGCAGCAAGCAACAGCAGAATAGTAGCAGTAGATTAGAGGCTGATCACCGTAATTGCACCGCAGGGTAGGTGCACCTCCCGTTATTATTGCGTGACAAAATACATTCGGTATTTTGTCAACTGTGATAGCGATTTTTTGTATTCGCACCGAGCGTTAGTTTCGCGGTAAATTTCAAATCTTCTCTCTCTCTCTCTCTCTCTCTCTCTCTCTTGTAACATGGCGTTTTACAGACTAACAATTACCATGGTACTCGGTGTAACATAAATTACAAGTTACGATAATTAATTTATCAGATTATTGGGCGCCAGGCACTACTACTAATTAGTTAGACATTAATAATTTTTCAGGGGAGTGCCGCCCTGAATAATAATGATTGGTGTTAAGAATTTTAGCTAACACTGCAAGTAATTTTAAATAGAGCGGTCTAATATTTTGGCAGACTAATCCCTTTGAACTAAGAAGCTGACAAAATATTATTCGCGAATCAATAGGTGTATAGATTGGTTTATCCGCGAATCATATCCGCGGCTAAGCTCAATTTGATGCTAGGTCGTGGCTTACCTTGATAGCAAACAGTCGGAGAAGGTTCAGCTCAAAATATTTACTAGCTCCCTTTGTTCTCTGTGGGATTTGAATAATATCTAAGGTTGGGTAGACAGAGGAAGCAGGTTATTTTAATAAGTAAAGTAATTGGAGTGGTATAAAATTGAGCCGATTTATTAAATAACAATCTATGTAATTGTCTTGTGTAAAATTAATAACCATCGGAATAACTGTTAGGTTAGGCACTTATAACTTAAGACTAATAACAAAATGAAAAATTTAAACTTTGAAATTAGGCACACATACAATGAGTTTCGAACGCTAACACGCTATTACGTACTCTTCTTTGCACTATTTACCTAACTCATAAATTCGCTGATGTGTAATGCAGTAAAATGAATAGACGTGAAATTACTGGTTAACAATAATCGGGAAACTCCGGCTAATTCTTCCCCTCCCTCTTTCTCCTAGTCGTAACTTGTCGTAGTCGCAATATAATTTCGATTTCGATGATTTTTGGTGTTTAATGTTATCTCTCTCTATCGTATCAATCCGTATACAGGCTTGTCTCTGTTTATTAGGAAAGTTGAATGTGATGCGCCGTCCTTTTCTATCTATTAACCTGTTAACCGAGCGGGACGTATAAATACGTCAAAAGTAAATAATATCGGGTACGGGTAGGACATATGAGTACGTCCTCGATATTTATATTGCGCCCTGGAACGGGCGGGACGTATATTTTACTACTACTATGGTAATACGTCATTCATACATGTCTTAGTGGAAAAGGACGCGCCCGTTATATGTTACGTAATTAGAAAGGCATTTCCCTGTTAACAGGTTAAGCTATCTCCTTCTATTTAACGTAGGCATAGATATGTGGGCGTGGCTAATGCAGCATATGAATATGTATATCAAGCAGTATTTTAATTGCTATTACACTCATGATATATTAGACAGATTTTACAATTATTTTTGATCGATAATTGTGAGAAGATAATTTCAATATTTTGACATACACTTCTGCGGCAAATATTAATACACTTTTACGTATTTTTGCTATCAGAAATATTCGGTATTAATTGAGTACGCAGACCGAATCATAAAAGCTGCCCTATATTTGTATAGGCGAAAATCAAGAAAATATTTTATCTACGTTGGTAACATAAAGAAAATTTACTATACAATCACGCAAAATTAAGCAATTAATTACGCAAAAATAAAATACATATTAGATGTATTTTTCGAACGCTCTTCTTGAGTTAATCGACGTGTCTGAGTTGATTGCTCCGTAATTCCTTATTTTCTTTCTTGCAATATATGTTTACGGCAGTGTTGGTTAATTTCTTCTTCTTGAAGTGAACAGCCTTTATTGGTATGACGACTTTCGGAGGAGGTTTTGGAAGAATAGCAGGTTATAATAATTATTTATTAATAGTACCACTGGTGCTCATCGCGTAACAGCACTTGAAAAAAAATAAATAAATAAATTGATAATTGTAAATTATTTTACAATTCACTGCGCTAGTGCAATTCGGAGTACGGAGAGCTGTCGCTGGCCTTTCCTGGACCACCTTGCAGTAATTCACCGACTGTTATTATTATATATCAAACAGCCCGTTACACTCTCTCTCTCTCTCACCGAATAATAATTCATTGTAAAATCCTGTTCGCATGCGTTAGTTTTTCGGCCCATAAAAGACTGTAGTTATTTTTTACTCATTAAAGTTAGTCAATTTCATTCGCCGATTACGACATTTAATTTCCGAGTAGCTTAAGCGATTTGTAAAGGCTTAGGTTTTAATCCGATTACATCTGGGGGATTAAGCGGATTAGGCGTAAAGTCGCCCACGCCTAAGATACATCGAGTGTCACAAGTCACGTGACTTAAGGTGAGTTCAACTCCGTCGGATAGAAGACATTTAAGCGAAATCATCTGACGTAAAGGCGAATACACGTACAACTATACGTGTTTAACGGAGCGGCGGTTAGCTCTGCATCTCGGTAGTTTGTGCTTCAATAAATTTCCCATTTTTTCAGATAACCTCCCCCGTTACAATACACACACACATATATATATATATATATATATATATCGTGCAATACTCATCGACATCTCGTTGGATTCCTTTTGAGTTATAGTTCTCGAATCCTATAAGAAACATTGTCATTCTATTTATTTTTATGTTATTTTATTTCTATTTATTTTTGATAAAAAAGTCAATAAGGCAAAAATTTTACGCGACTTATAAAACCTCCTATCTTTGCCGGATTTTTTCACAATAATTTGCAATAATATTATTTCAACTATAAATCATTCATATTATAGTTGAGGCCCACAATAGACTTAGTAGCTTTATTAGGAACGACGTTACGTTTTTTTTTTTATTAAATCGCATCGCGTTTAATTATTGACATTAAGAAACAAAACTACTTTTAACCTACATTTTTAATATTAAACTTTCATATCCTATACTTGAAACTTATTCATTTGTTTATTTATATCGAAAAATCATTGCAAAATTATGACGCGGCCTCCACGCGGCCTCAACGCCCAGTGGTGGGGGGAAAGCGCTCGAAAACTTAACGCGCTACTTCAAATCGGTCGCACGGAACAAAAATTGCTCTAACTCGGAAACTTACTATCTGATTTCTATATTTTTTCGGAAGGGGTAGCAAACAAAAATATTAACAATTGGCTGGCATGCTTTTGATATTGACTAGCGTATGATTAATTTTTTTATACATGACTTTATAACTTTTACGAATTTCTTTTTCTTAGTGTGACGTATTTTTTAATGGATAATTGGTATAATGCACTAATGTTTACCAAAATTTCAATAATTGTTAATACAAATTTCAATAATTGTATACTCAACATGAAGACAGTTGCAACTCTGTCAAACGCAGAGAGCTTTATTAATAAAAATCAGATAGTGAAAACAAACAAATTTGCGAAGCACACTTTAAAATTTATTAAATTTGAAAAATTCATTATAAAGATGACTTCATTTATAATTATTTTAGTATAATCCCTCATAATATATTTTATGTAACACCCCCGATTGTCTTAAATACAATTTCAGCTCTTATTCTACCACATTAGACACCTATGAACGTCATTGCAGCTTAAATTGCTTAATTGCTTTCGATAATCATTTTGAGGTATAACCTCGAGTTTTTCAACGATGCAGTTTTTACCTCCATAATTGTTGAAAATCGATGTCCTTTCATGGGTTTCTTAAGTTTTAGGAAAAGAAAAAAGTCACTAAACCAAATCCGGTGAATATGGAGGATTGGCTTCATTCAACATCTTCGATGGTTTTTTTGATCAAAATTAAGCAATTTTAGAACTAATTTTGCTGACACGTCTCATGCTCAAAATATCTGCAAGAATATCGTGGCATGAGCCATCTGAAATGCCAATATCTTCTACAATTTCGCTGATGGTGATTCGACGATTTTTTAACGCAATTTCTTTCACTGCTTCAACGTTTTCACCTGTTGTTAATGTGCTCCGACGTCCAGGGCGAGGTTCGTCTTCGACATTCTCTCGGCCTTCTTGGAATAGCTTATACCACTTACACACATTTTTCTTACTTAAAGTAGACTCACCGTATGCAATTGTCAAAATTTCAAGATCTTTAGAGCACTGAATTCCATTTTTCACACAAAATTTAAGGCAAAATTTTCGCTCCGTTCTTTCGCCGAGTACACCAAGCACTTCTAACCTCTGACGCCTTTGCCAGAAAAACAACACGTGCTATATACTCAAAACTATGAATATATGATCGTGGCGAGTGTATCAACACAACAACAACAACAATTCAAAACTTGAATGTACGTAGCCCGCGAAAATTCAAAAGTCACTTTACTTTTTGAATAGCCCTCGTATACGGCATTTCAATATTGATTTCACTAAAAATCAGTATACAGTGTTGTATATAACAATTATTAAAACATATACTATGGTAAAGATACCGAACCGATGCTGAAAAATTTCTATATAAAAATCACATGCCACTCATCATGATTGATTGTTCCAAACAAAACGAGTCATTGTAGAGCACTTCAGTAGATCTGTGCTTAAAGTTTGAAACGAGAGAAAATATTCCTATAGGACCTACAGCATATTACCTTATGTTCCACATCGTTCAGTACAATAAGTGTGATGTAATGAAACTTATTTAAGAGGGTTGAGGAGCGTATTAAATGAAGATTGTCTTAACCAGCTTAATAGTAGCTTACTTTAACAGAATGGAGGAGTGCGAAGTATATATACAAAGGTTCATGATGTTTGATAAAAATTATCTCGTGAAAGAATTAGTGATACTTACGCTTAATTATAACGAAGAATTACTTGTTTGTTTATTCGAATTTCCCTTTTCATGGCCAAGACTAACGAAAAATCATAAGTGTTAGAAACTTTAGCTAGAATTATACTACTATATATTAGAATGGAACTTTGGCGATTTTTAATACAAAGAGCATTAATTCATCAATACGAATACACTAAAAGATAATATTCTAAAGAGAGTGGTTAAAACGATATGACCTCAATACTTCCGACTTGAATGATTGGGATTATATGATGAAATATTCACCGTTTGAAAATTTGAAATCAGTATACCTTGATTATAATGGCAAATACATAACCATATGAGTATATCAAAGTGTTGAGTTAATTGAAAAGTTCTACATCGATTTTTATTGAATTGATTGGGAGCAGAGCGATGAAGTCATTGAACGATTTCTATATTGATATTTTATGTAAATATAGAATAAGATGTATTTCTATCAATAAAAAATGTATATATTTATTGCTCAACCCATCCCTCCCTTTATTTAACTGATTATAAATAGTTCAGATCATGCCTAACAGTACTGATTCAAAAACACACAATGTCAGATCACCTAATAATCTTAAAATACTAATCGTAAAATGCACAATGTCAGATTACGCATTTATCCAAGGCCTCCTTTGTTTGCCTACTACCTTGCATGATTATTCTTGTATATCCTTGATGCCAAATTACTTTTGTGAATAATTAAACAGTTACAGGATTTTAAGAAACATTTTCATTATTTACTTGTGTTAGATATTATAATACTCGTAGATCAACACGAAATTAGACCATCAACAAATTATTACTATTGTAACTTATAACGGGGGGGGGGTTACTTGCCCGCGTTATTTTGCGATAGATCAATGAGTATATTATACAGCTCGATGCAGGCGTACGATAACCGCGCGAGACTATGCCCGGATGCTTAGCTACGCCTTAAGGCCCGCGGGAGCGTCGTGGATTCAGCAGCTAGTCTTCGAGTTAATTCATCGACGGGGAAAGCGTCGAAAGTTGTAGAGTCAGGTGTAAATAAGAAGAAGGGCTACATAAAATAAACGATATTTATACAGCATGTAAGTTTACATAGAAAGCAGCGCGGCGATAAAGAGAGAGAGAATAACTAGCTAGCGAGAGAGAAACAAGGTACGCAAGAAGGTACTTACAAATGCGAACTAGGCCACGGATGAGCCTTCTCAAACACTCGGATACAGAGGAACAATCGGCAGGCTTGCGCTGGAATAGTCCCACACACTCTCTCACAGCACTCTCTCTACACTAATTGCAGTGAGAAGTCTCCCTTTTTAACTGCCGCAGGGCCAAACTAAGTGTCTAAATGAAGAAAAGTAATAGCTGAACTTCTCTGCAAAAGCCGGCCGGCGGGAGCACGTGTGCTTTCGGACGCAATTCACAAGCTAATGTCGCGGGAGCGTTCCCCACTCTCTCTCCTCTTCTCTGTCGAACCTAAGTCGGTTCCTGTCGCGCGGCCGTCTCTCTCTCACACGTCAGCACGCCTTCGGTTTGGATCTGCACGAGCTTATCCTTCCTCTCGATAGTTCGCGTTGCAAATTATGTATTCTCTCTCTCTTACCTTGTACTCTATTGTCTGCTGCGGCTGCCACTTCTAGGCATTGTATATAAAATTACATAAATTAATATAAATATAAGTATATAAGTATATATATAAGAGTGGTCGTTTGAGAGAGAGAGACATAACGAGTGGTTTATCACACGTTATAAACTGTAAATCAATAGAGTAGGAACGTAGCTATGGTATTATCAAGTTAAGTAACTCTAGATTTGAATTTATCCATCGATTTATACAAATCGATCGAAAGTTACATTAAAATATAACAGATCAGAATCATAAGACCTTGAAAAGTGTTAATTAAGACGGATACCCTGGGTGATCAAATAGTAATATTTTAAAAATTAATTCATTGAGATATAAAATTTGTCCATATATAGTTATTGTTATAAAATTTTCTGCATTTAACTACTCTCTGTGAGCTATTTTTTTTAATATATGTTTAAATATTTTAATTACAAATCCTATTAAGTCATCGTTGCCTATAATCATATATTTTTATAAAAAAATAATATAGTCATGTAATGGTCTCGTATAACCTGTTTGTTTCATTTATTACTGCATAATAGGAACTCGTCACACACCCAAAAATCAAGAAAAGTGCTATTAAAATTAAGCCACTACTTCAGATATACAATACAAAGAAACTCCCAACCCGATCTCACCAATTTTAATAATTTTTTAACATGTTGCAGTACTCGACAAAATAAAAGACATGTTTTTTTCTTTTTGTGCCTATATCCACTTTTAAGGATAAAAAGTCATTCCTAAATCGTTTTTTTATCATAAGTGAAAACTTCTTACAACTAATTAAAAACTATTTGGTCTCAGAAAAATAAGATATAAAGCGTAGTTATGATCCAAGGGATTGGAACTCTTATTTTATATTTTTTTTAAACTAGAATTTTAGTCATTTTTTTCATAAAAACCAAAAAAGGAACGCAACAAAATTCAGAAAAGCTGTATTATTTGCTGTATCGAATATTTAAGTTAATGTGTTTTTTTTGGGTTTTTAATAGACATCTTCAAGCACAGTTAACTACACCTTAAATTGGTAGACCATATTCGATGATTAAACGTTCATTTTTTTTCTTAAGATTTATTCGAAACAAATGCAACGGTAGACGATTCGATTAATCGATCCTTTCGCGATTCGGTAACGCAGTCCTACAAAAATACCTTAATTTTTTGCACAAGCAAACCATATATGTTCTCTCAAAGAATTTTTGGCGCTGAAACCAAATCCGGCCTCAGAATTGCTCCAGCACATCAGGATTTTGAGATATCTTAATCTAAAAGTGTGAAAATAGCGATTTTTACCTATATTTGAGGTTATGTAGCACCACGACATTATCTACACGTAAAAAATCACAAAAGATATATTAAAGAAGCAGTCTAGTCCTTTTAAATGCCGTTGAGTTTGCTCAGTTTGCTAATTTTTTCTTTAAGATATTAAATTTCAAAGTTTTTCATTTCATGAATATTGTACCTTTCAGAACATATAGCTTTGAACGTTTCGACGTCGAATTTTGTGTCAAGCGTCTTCAATCAATTACTGTTCTACAACAAAATTAAGATATATACCATGGACAGGCTAACCCAACTTCAACCTAAATTACGTCATCCCCACGAACCCTTACAGCCCTTATAAACCACCCCTACCTGAGGAGGGGTGGTTTATATCAGAGACAATGTCAATGAGATATTCATTTTCTTACAGAAAAGCAATTGATTAAACTCGCTCTACCAAGGGTTAGGTGGGTTAGTTTGCTTGGGGGTTGGTAGAGGGGGTTTCTGAGGGTTGTAGGGTTTTCTGAGGATTCATTACATCAAGGAGACAACAGGTAAGTCTATCTGTGGTTGAGATCTTAGGTTCCTCATAGAAAAGCAGTCGATTAAACTCGCTCTACCCAGATTTATCGTAGGTAGGTTAGCCTGTTTGAGGGTTGGCAGGGGTGGTTTTCAAGGGTTATAAGGATTTGTGGGAATGATGTAATTTAGGTTAAAGGTAGGTTAGCCTGTCTATGGTATATATCTTAATTTTCTTGAAGAACAGTAGTTGATTGAAGTCGTTTGACATAAAATTCGACGTCGAAACTTTCAAAGCTGTTGTACGAGTATGTTCTGAGAGGTACAATATTTATGAAATCGAAAAACTTTAAAATACAATATCTCAAAGAAAAAATAAGCTATTTGAGCAAACTCAACGGCATTTGAAAGGACTAGGCTGCTACTTTAAGATGTCGTTTATAGTTTTTTGTTTATAGAGAATTTTGTAGTGTTACATAACCTCAAATATAGGCAAAAATCGCTATTTTCGCACTTTTGGATTAGGATATCTCGAAATCCTGACGTGTTGGAGAAATTCTGAGGCCGGATTCGATTTCAGCGCCAAAAATTCTTCGGGGAACCATGTATGGTTTGCTTGTGCAAAAATCTTGTCGGACTGTGTAATACTCGCAACGCTAGAGCAAACGACGAAGAGAGAGAGAGAGAGAGAGAGAGAGAGCGCACGAGAATTTAAAAGTTTCAGTTAAGCCTCAGCTGTTACTTGTGTAGTACCGTCAAATTAGTTTTGCACAGTGTTTCGCCGTTTTGCTTCAAAAAGTTTACCTGGATTTTCTATACGTGCGAGTGTTAGCGAGAAAGCATCACAGCAGCAGCATTACAGCAGCAGCAACTAAACAGCAGATTCGCGAACGAGGCAGCGCATTTGGTGCTTGAAAAGCACCTTTGGTTTTGCTAAATAAACAATTACGGCTGATCACTGTAATTACACCGCAGGGTAGGTGCACCTCCCTTTTTATTGCGCGACAAAATACTACCGAGAGTATTTTGTCTATCGTGTCTGTTATTTTGTATTCGCGCCTAGCGTTAGTTTTCGCGGCAAAATTTCGAATTCTCTCTCTCTCTCTCTCTCTCTCTGCCCGTATTATTGTTAATAATTGTAAAATCTTATTCGCGTGCGTTAGTCTTTCGGCCCATCAAAGACTGTAATTTTTCTAGCCATAAACGTTCACGGTGAGCTTAAGAAAGGTTGAAATAAAAAGTACCCCGACCATGGATTTTATTTCAGGAATGTTTTCTATAAGGCTCAAGGATACTAGAAAGCATGGTAGTAAATTAACCGGCGGAGGGCTTTTTAAAAAATTAAAATTTGATATTTAAAAAAATTTTTTCTAATTAATACTAAATTTAGAACTTGTAAATTTTTTAAATGTGATTTGTTTCTATTAGCATACTATGAGCAATAGAGTTATAATTATGTTATAATTATAATTACAGTTATAATTATAATTATAATTGTAATTATAGTTAAATTATAATTATGCTCGGGTTAAAAGAATTATAACGTTCCCTATCGATTTAATGTATGAAAGTAATGAGATATATAGTAGATGACAGTCCTAAATCTTTGGTATGTGAGATAAATAAAGACGGAAAAACTTTGAATGACATTCACATTCCCTCTTTAGTACAATCAACGCGTGCTTCACGCAGAGTTTCATTTCTCGCCGATGGTTACACTCGTAATACGTACATCGATCGTTTCAGTTTTGTTGAATATTACAGTACAGTTATAACTGAAATATCATCATTCTTGTGTGTGTGTGTGTAAAAAATGCCGCATACAGCTCTCACTCATGATGAAAATCGATGCAAAGTGTGTTTATATTGTTTCCAAAAAAAGAAAAGTATGTTTGTCGTTAAAAATCAGTTGAAAGAACACACAAAAACTGTTTTCAATGAAGTCATAAATTTAGATGATAACAGAATACCGGCAAGTTTGTGCAATAGTTGTCGATTGAAAGTTTTTGATGCAAGCAAAAATAAGAAAATTATGAGTGCACCAGATTTAAGTATGTTTACACAACAGTTAGCAATAAAAACAAGATCAAAAAGCAGCATGAAATGTGATTGCTTAGTTTGTAACATTGCACGAGGTCAACCTGCGAATTTTATGAGTAATAGAGGCGATTTGGATATACAATCTGTAAGTGAGTCCTGAAAGTGATACGTAAAGCTTGATATATTTTATTTGTCTATTTACATCTTTTATTTCAGCAAAAAAATCAAAACCTAAAAAAGCAAATGCAGAAAAACGGTGCTCATTCTGTTTTAGTATTGTTAGACAAGGAAAAGCTCATGAATGTAACAAAACTTCTTTGGTCAATAATGTATCATCTTATGTTCTTCAAAAATCACCAAAGTCGCAAAGTCAAATACTTTCATCATTGATAAAGGAAAAGTCAGGAGAGGAGGATGATTCTCAAGCCACGGGTTTAGTATTTACTCGATCACACGGCCCATCTTTGTCTATTCAAATAGAACAAACTGATAAAAATGCAATTAGAAAACAACAAATATTATCTGCTGATGATATGTTGAAAATTAAAACCAATCTCAATCTTAGTGATCGTCAAACCTTGTCGATGGCTTCTTCTATTCGCACAGCCACGAAGAATCGAAAATCAATTGAAACAGACTTGAAATCGAAGCTTTCAAATAGCGCTCACTCATTAGACCATTTTTTTTCTTACAAAACATTTTCATTTGTGAACGTAAAAGCTGACACAGCTTCTGATAATCGTATACTGTACTGATCTTTCTGCTTTCATTGAACACATTAAAGAAGAACGGAAAGTTACTGATTGTTATTTGAAATTGGGCATCGATGGAGGTGGCGGTTTCCTCAAAATTTGCCTATCAGTGCAATCAACATCAGTAGTAAGTGAACCGAAACGGTTAAAATACAATGCAGGTATTACTTCTAAAAAATTTAGGGATCCGGTGTAAAAAAGTTATTTATACTAGCGATAGCTCCAAATTTCCAAGAAAATTACGAAAATGTTCATAAACTTTTTTCAAAACTAAACATAGCTGATTCTTCTTACGAGTACAAGATTGCAACAGATTTGAAATTGGCTAATATTTTAGTTGGGATCATGACCCACAGTAGCCTTTATCCATGCACTTGGTGCTACGCTAACAAAAATGAACTCGAAAAATGTGGTACGTTGAGAACGTATGAAAATACTTTAGAGAATTATAAAAAATGACTTGCATTTGAATCATCTAGAAGGAATTCAAAAAAATCGTCGAAGTCATTTGCTAAAAGTTTTTACAATTGCATTCATCCGCCATTATTGAAAACTAATCAAGGTGAATCGTTTCTAGACGTCATACCACCACCTGAACTTCATTTAATGCTTGGAGTCGTTAACACGATTTTTTCAGACATGTTGAAGAAGTTTGAAAAAGATTCTATGTCTTGGGCAAAAGCCTGTTACGCTGAGCGAGAAATTACCCATGGTACCCCAGCATTCAAAGGAAACTCTTGCAAAAAGCTGCTGAAGAATGTAGATAAACTAAGAAGCATGAAAAATGTAGGATTATTGAAGTATGCACAAGCTTTCGATGATTTCGAAAAAGTAGTTTCTTCATGTTTTGGGAATAATCTCGATAAAGATTATAAGAAATACATACAATGTTTTAAAACCAGCTATATAGATTTGGAAAGCAGTGTTACGCCTAAAGTACACGCAGTGTTTTATCATGTTCAGCAATTTTGTGAAAAATACAATATGGCTTTGAGAGTTTTTAGTGAACAAGCGATGGAATCTGTTCACCATGATTTCAAATCAGTTTGGAACGTAAATAGAATTTCATCGGTGCATGCTAATTACGGACAAAGACTATTACGAACAGTATGTCAATACAATAGCTCACATATTTAAAACATTAAAAAAGTTTAAATTTAATTATGTAAAAATTATTAATGTAAAATTGAAAAAAAAATAAATAAAAAATAGAAAATTGTGATTTTTTGAAAAGCCCTCCGCCGATTAATTTACTGCCATGCTTTCTAGTATCCTTGAGCCTTATAGAAAACATTCCTGAAATAAAATCTGTGGTCGGGGTACTTTTTATTTCAACCTTTCTTAAGCTCACCGTGCGTTATTAATTTTATTCGCCGCATTACGTCATTTTGTTTCCTATTAGTTTAATGGATCTATTACGGATTAAATTTTAAACCGATTTCATCTAGAGGATTAGGTGGAATAAGCATTAGGTCACTCACACCTCAGATAGATTAAGTGTCACAAGTCAGATGACTTAAGGTGAGTTCAACTCTGTTGGAAAGAAGACACTGAAACAAAAGTATCAAACGTAAAGGTGAATACACGTATATTCATACGTGTTTAACGGAGCGGCGGTTAGCTCTGCATCGTGGGAGTTTGTGCTTTAATAAATTCCTATTGTACTAGCTAATCCACCGCGTTACACAGAATATAATTTATGTAAAAATTAAACATTATATATTTTTTGCAATGTTAATATTAAATGTTCCATCCTAAAAGTGAATCATCAAATATTATTCGATATTTGATGAATATTTTTCAATGAAACTGATTAAAAATTATTTCTTATAAGATTTATGTTATTATTTTCTTTTCATAGTTAAGTTATGATATCTTATTTCACAATGTGTTGGCAATAATAATCTTCAAAAAAATGTTTCAACCGTAATGATTTTTTACACCGACTACATCGTATAACAGCAATATCGTTATATCCTTCTATTCCGCATTTTCTATTGGAAAAATCTCCAAAACTAAACTCAATAGGATTTTCAAATTTATTTGGTTTTTCATGAATGTAACCACTTTTATACACATCTATACACATCAAATGATTGAATCTTTCTTGTTGGCATTTTTTTTGATAACAATTTTATTTTTTGACATCGTTTTCTCTACTACTTTTCGCAGTGTTATTTCCAGAAATCACTTCGACTGTTGAGCTCGTCCTGTACGGACGTGTGATGAAACGCTCGTGAAAAATCTGAGAAATTCTAAGTTTATTCTAAGTTTATTCTAAGATTATTTTAAAACACATTTATTCTCGAAATTAAACAAAACGCAGCCAGTATGGCTGAAAATAACCAAATAGTGCAAAAAGAAAAAACAACCGAAGAAACAACAGTATGGAAAACAGTGCAAAACAAAAGATTAAGAAGTAGCCCAGAAGAAAATCGTTTATTCAATAAAAGGCAAACTTATATTAAAGACTATTGGCTTGGTAATTCCAATGACACAGTTACACTGAACAACCAATTTGAAGTGCTGGAAGTAACGGAAAATAACAAAAACAATGAAAAGGAAAACGAAAACGTAAACACACAACGTCATCACAGGTAGTCAGAAAACCAGCAAAATCACCGCCGATATTCGTAAGTGGCGTATTAAATATTAGTCCCCTAAAAGCCCTTTTAGATCAGGTTACAAAAAATGAATACACCCTAAAAGTATTGCCAAATAATGAAATTAAAATTCAAATAGAAAATCCGGAATTATTTACCCCTACAATAACTGAACTAGAGAGAAAAAACACCAACTTTTATACATTCCAAAAGAAAGAAAACAAACCATATAAAGCGGTACTTAAAAACATTCATCCGTCGGTTGATTTACAAGAACTTAAAAAAGAAATAGAATCGTATAACCACAGCGTAATTAGAATTTCGAACATTAAACACAGAATAACAAAGCAACCACTACCTATTTTTTTCGTTGAAATTAAAATCAATGTAAACAATAAAGAAATATATGAAATCAATAAATTAATGAACCAAATCATTAGCTTCGAGCCCCCGCGTAAAAAGCGAGACATTCTACAATGCATGCGATGCCAAGAATATGGCCATACGAAAAACTATTGCCATAGGTTGCCTGTTTGCGTGAAATGTGCGAAAAATCATTTCACGGCAGACTGCCCAATACACGCAAAAATAAAAGAAGTCAAATGCGCAAACTGTGGCGGAAATCATGTAGCTAGCTACAAAGGATGCAACGCAAGAAAAATTCTACAACAAAAATTGTTTCCGGCATTAAGACCAAAACAAATAGAAATAAACACGGAAAATATCATAAGACCAACCGTCTCATATGCACAAGCTGCACGAGGTAACATAAACACAGCGCAAGAAGAATCAAATCAAACACAGACACCACACACACCTCAACTAATAGAAAACCAAAACAATAACAGTCAACTTGAAAATATGATGACACAGTTGATGAATCGAATGGACACAATGCTAAATCTACTTACGACGCTCATAAACAAAATCAAATGAACACAGAAATAAAGATAGCAATTTGGAACGCTAACGGTTTCGCGCAAAGAAGTATAGAATTAAAACCTTTTCTCATAGAAAATAGCATAGATGTCATGTTAATATCTGAAACACATTTTACACATAAAAACTATCTTAAAATCCTACAGTACACACTATACAGCACAAATCATCCCGACGGCAAGGCACACGGAGGAACATCTATAGTAATTAAAAATACAATAAATCATCATGAAGTAGAACCATACAAATACGACTACTTACAAGCAACAAATGTAGCAATTTCAGATAATACCGGCCAAATAGTTCTATCTGCATTATACTGCCCTCCAAGACACACAATAACAAAAGAAAAATATAAAAAGTTCTTTGATAGCCTAGGAAATCGCTTCCTTGCTGGCGGAGACTATAATGCTAAACATACATGGTGGGGATCAAGGTCGCTAACTCCAAATCCTAAAGGAGCAATACTATACGCAGTGATGAAAAACGAAAACTTAACACCAATATCAACAGGCGAACCGACTTACTGGCCCTCTGACATAAATAAATTACCAGACCTAATAGATTTTGCAATTATAAAAGGCTTATGCCCTAAATATTTTACAGCTAAAACATGCCTTGATTTAACTTCTGATCATTCCCCAATTATTATTAAATTTAATTCAACAATTAAAACAACTTCAAAAAATATCCCACTGTATAATAAAAAAACACACTGGAAACTTTACAGAGAAATAATATTTGAAAAACTTACATGTAATATACAACTAAAGACCAAGCAGGATATCGATATCGCGATTGAAAAACTAAATAAAAATATATATTAAGCTGCCAAAAATGCAACTCCTATAAACATATCAAAACAAAACATAAATCAAACTATTTCTAAAACAGTAATGGATAAAATTAAAGAAAAAAGAAAGCTAAGAAAAATATGGCAGCAAACTAAATTACAAGTACATAAAACGCAATATAATCGATCTATTAAAGAACTTAAAAAAATTTTATATGAAGAAAAAAATGAAAATATAAATAATTATCTTACTAACCTAACTGCAACTGACGCTACTGACTATTCACTCTGGAAAGCAACTAAAAAAATTGATCAACCGCAAAAATTCTCACCTCCCATATTAAAAAATAATATGACCTAGGTTAGAACTAATATGGATAAAGCTAACACATTCGCTAAACACCTACAAAATGTATTTAATCCCTCCCAACGGAAAAATAACAGAAGTAGAAGAACAAAACTTATTAAATAATATACAAAATAACAATGATAATGAACAATTAAATAAAAATATTAAAGTAAAAGAAATAAATTTTATAATACGAAATTTAAAAAATAAAAAGAGCACTGGTCATGATAATATTAATGCAAAACTACTGAAAGAACTACCCATAAAAGCCATAAGGTACATAACTATTGTAATAAATTCAATTTTTCGCTTAAGTTACTTCCCCACTGTATGGAAAATAGCAACAATGATACTCATCCCAAAATCAGGTAAACCGCCCCAAAACGTCGCGTCTTACAGGCCAATCAGCTTATTACCCACCTTATCTAAAATCTGTGAAAAAGTAATAAGTAAAAGATTAAACAAAATATTAACAGAACAAAATATAATACCTGAACATCAATTTGGTTTCCGGAACAATCACGCCACAATAGAACAAATAAACAGAGTCATTAATAAAATAAGAAAAACTTTTGAGAAGAATGAATACTGCAATGCTGTATTTCTTGATGTAGCGCAAGCATTTGATAAGGTATGGCACGAAGGACTTTTATATAAACTTAATAAAATAGTACCAAAAAATCTCTATTCATTACTAAAATCATATTTAAACTTTAGAACTTTCATGGTAAAAGTTAATAATGAAATAACTGGATTATACCAAATAAAAGCCGGAGTTCCCCAAGTAAGCGTACTCGGTCCTATATTATATTTAATATATACACATGATTTGCCAGTTGTAGATAACGTTAACATAGCCACATACGCAGACGACACAGCAATAATGATATCACATGCTAATGAAATAGAAGCTTCAAACAATATGTAAAAATACTTGGATATAGCACTAAAATGGTTCAATAACTGGAGGATTACAATAAATGAAACGAAGTCAATCCAAGTAACCTACACAAAAAAAAGGAATATGCCCACCAGTATATATAAATAATAAACTGATCCCACAAGGAGACTCAGCAAAATATCTAGGAATGCACCTGGACCGAAGACTAACATGGAGAGACCACATATGGACAAAAAGAAAGCAATTAAATTTACAGACGAGAAAATATTACTGGTTACTCGGAAGGAAATCCAAACTATCAATAAAAAATAAACTATTAATTTACAAAGCAATAATTAAACCAGTTTGGACGTACGGCATTCAATTGTGGGGCACTGCTACAAAATCAAACATAGATATAATAGAAAGATTCCAAAATAAAACATTACGATACATCACTGACGCACCATGGTTTGTCACAAACGAATACATAAGGAAGGACGTAAACATAGTAACCGTACGAGAAGAAATAGAAGCATTCTGCAAAAAATATACAAATAGAATCTCGGTACATCCAAACCAACTCGCCAAGGAACTAATAAATACTACTGTGGGCAAAAAGTAAGATGAATTTGTTTGTAAAATGAAAAATCTTTATTTATTCTTCTACATCAATGTCATTCCCTTCGAAGTAATCCCCTCCCGATAAAATACACTTATGCCAACGTTTTTTCCAATCCTCGAAACATGCCAAATAGTCCCTTTCCGGTATAGCCATCAGCGCCTTCTTCGATTCAGCTCTTATCTCCTCAATCGACTCGAAACGCGTTCCCCGGAGTGGTCTCTTGAGTTTTGGGAATAGCCAGAAGTCACATGGAGCCAAATCAGGCGAATACGGTGGTTGCGGAACGATATGCGTCGAATTTTTGGCGAAATGGTCACGAAGAACGAGTGCAGTGTGAGATGGTGCATTATCGTGATGCAAAAACCAAGAGTTGTTGGCCCATAATTCTGGTCTTTTTAGACAAATTACTTCACGCAAACGACGCATAACGCTCAAATAATATTCCTTATTAACAGTTTGGCCGGGTGGAAGGAATTCATAGTAAACCACACCACGAAAATCGAAGAAAACTGTCATCATGACCTTGATTTTTGAACGACTTTGACGTGCTCTTTTCGGTCTGGCCTCGCCTTTAGCACGATATTCGCTTGATTGGTCGGTTGTTTCAGGGTCGTAAGCATAAATCCAAGTCTCATCTCCCGTAATCATGCATTTGAGCTTGTCCTGATAGTCAGAAAGCATTGTTTCACACACATCAACGCGGCGACTTTTTTGCAAGAAATTGATCATTTTCGGTACCAAACGAGATTTGACTTTTCGTAGGCCCAAATGGTCTTTCAAAATTGTTTTCACAGATCCTTCTGATATTCCGATCATATCAGTAAGGTCTCTAACAGTCAACCGACGATTTTCGAGCACTAATTCCTTCACTTTATTGACGTGTTGGTCATCTGTTGACGTCGATGGTCGTCCGGAGCGCTCCAAGTCATCAACACGTTCTCGACCCTCTTTGAAGTCTTTGTACCACTTATAAACATTTTTCTGCGACATGGTAGAATCACCAAAGGTCTTCCGCAACATCCTCAACGTTTCCGCAGCCGAAATTTCATTCCGCAAACAAAATTTGATGGCACTTCTTTGCTCAATTAAATCAGACATTGTAAAAATCGAAACATGCACTCTTGGTCGTTTGGTAAACACAAGCGTAAATATATTACTGATGATGACATTGACATGAAATTTGTCCCAGATGTCATTCGCAGTCCTACCAACTCAAGAAAAAAAGAACTAGCCCGAAATGTTAAGCCCGCGAAGTTTAAATTGAAAATTCACCTTACTTTTTGCCCACAGTAGTACAACGCCAACAGTTTCAAGATTTAAAAAATATAAAACACCATTTTTAATGTAATTTAAGTAAATACGGTAATTAACGTACAGGTACTGAGCAACGGTGAAGTACCTTCATGTAATTATAACAAATTTATTGTAACCAATGTATGTATTGTTTAATAACATTTACTTATTGTCCTCGGACAGATTGTAATTTTTATTGGAAATAAAAAAAAAAAAAAAAAATTTCCAGAAATCGAATAATAACACAGACTGAGGATATACGGAGTGTGTTCAAAAAGTAAGGTGACTTTTCAAATTTCACGGGCAACGTACTTTCGAATATCGATTTTTTTGCAATTCGGCGAATGCTTCGACTCGAGGATGTTCAGGATCAAGCGAAATCAGCTCCTCGTGATTGTGCATGTACTCGTTGTAAACTGATTGAATAGATTTTAAACGCAACTTTGTATTTGTTTCGTCAGACGATTCAGTAGTTAAGTAATCTTTAAGCGCGATCATTGACTTTTCTAGTGTCTGGCTTTTTTGTTCAATACGCACGATGCGTTTTTCTGCATCCGATGCCATTTTGAAAAAATAAGTTTTTTTTTTTACTGTGAGCACAAAGATAGTAATTATTTTATTAGGTTTCAAATTTAAGTTGAGTTTAAATTTTAATTTTAGTAAATTGAGAAATTCAATGAAATTATCAACGTAAGTCCAGTTGTGAAAAAATAGGGATGTTTGTAAAATTTTATTGATTATATTAATAATATTATTGATAATATTAATAATATCAATTATTATTAATATTACCTACTCTTAACAAAGTTATCGTGAAATTTACGAGGTGTGTTCAAAAAGTAAGGTGACTTTTCAAATTTCACGGGCAACGTACTTTCGATTATCGATTTTTTTATTTTGTTATATTGGTATACTCTTCCCGAACATCAGTACCAAGTTTCAAGTGTATAGCATTTTTTGTTTGGTTGTGAGAGGCGTAAAGGTTATAAGTGTTTTGCGTGCTCGGCGATTTCTTGCTATCGAAAAATATGGATGAAAGGATTTGCATCAAATTTCGTCTAAAAAATAAAATAAAGTCTTCCGAAACACTTGAAATGTTGACGGTGGCATACAGTGAAACTGTTCTGAGTAAAAAAAATGTTTACGAGTGGTACAAACTCTTCCAAGATAGCCGGGAAGATGCCAATGACGAGCCTCGCTCTGGACGCCCAAGCACGTCAACAACTGATAAAAACTTTCAAGCAGTGAAGAAAATTGTTCTGGAAAATCGTCGAATCACTATCAGAGAAGTTGCTGAGGATGTTGGTATATCGCTTGGCTCGTGCCATGAAATTTTTTCTAACGTTTTGTGCATGAGACGTGTGTCAGCAAAGTTTGTTTCGAAATTGCTAAATTTTGACCAAAAGAACCGTCGCATGAGCATTGCTCAAGAACTGTTGAATGACGTCAACGACGACCCAGATTTACTCAAAAGGGTCATAACTGGTGACGAATCATGGGTATATGGTTATGATATCGAAACCAAAGTCCAATCGTCCCAATGGAAGAGCCCAGATGAGCCAAGACCGAAAAAAGCACGCCAAGTTCGATCAAATGTCAAAGTTTGGCTCACTGTTTTCTTCGATTACCATGGCGTGGTGCATTAGGAGTTCTTACCATATGGACGTACTGTCAATAAACAGTATTATCTTGAAGTTATGCGCCGTTTGCGAGAAGCAATACGAAGAAAACGCCCAGTGGAAAAACAATTCATGGCTTTTGCATCACGATAATGCCCCTGCTCACTCATCTTTGCTTGTGAGAGATTTTTTGGCCAAAAACAACACCACAATCATGCCTCAGCCACCATATTCGCCAGATTTGGCCCCATGTGACTTTTTCTTGTTCCCAAAACTAAAGAGACCTATGAAAGGACGGAGATTTGCAACGATTGAAGAGATAAAGACTGCATTGCTGGAAGAGCTCAAGGGTATACCGAAAAGTGCTTATGAGAAGTGCTTTGAGGATTGGAAAAACCGTTGGCATACGTGTATTGTATCTGAGGGGGATTACTTTGAAGGGGACAACATAAATATTGATAAATAAATAAATATTTTTTCTTAAAAATATAAAGTCACTTTACTTTTTGAACACACCTCGTACATGTGGATAAAATACTTGTTCTAACCAAATTTTGAAAGAATTCTATAATCAAAAAATATAATCTGCAACTCATTTTGTTTATTTTTTCATTATAATAAACAAAAAATACTCACCTGTAGATAATTTTCCAGTTTTGGATGCTTCTATGTACACGTTTTTTAGTCTAAATAACTGTTTTTCTATAACAGCTCGAAATGACCAGTTGATTTTTTTACAATGACGAAAATCGGTGAGAGTAGTTGTCCAGTAGATTATATAAGCAGTTGTATAGTGTATCTATGTGTTGTCGATGAAGCTGACTGTACCAGGCATTGTATCTGTGTTTCTCCTTCAACTGTTAATGTTATTCTAGAATGAATTTCTAATTAAAACCTATTTTGATCTGAATTTTTTTTTTAAATAATGGACAATTTCGTCGCCGACATCCAGCATCGTGATTGGTCGAATATTCAAAAAGCGCGAAAATTCAGATGGTTTTTATTTTAATGTATGAATGATCAAATTTTTATTTGTTTCAAGTAGAAATCAAAAAATATATCATTTAGATGGATAATGTTTAAAGTAAGAATGAAATAATAATGTGAATTCGATGTAATCCTTCCTTAAAAAGATGATAACGTAATTAACATGGATAATAAATTCCAAGAATGGAAATATACCATTAATAAATAGGTTTGAGAACATAATACGTTATATTTTTAAATCATCAGTACAAATTGTTAATTTTATAACCATCTCAAATATTGAAATTAATATCGTATTAAGATTTGGTAGAAAGTGAAAGAAAATGAATAGAATAAAATAGAGAATACATATTTATCTTTTTGTATATTGTAAACTAAGACGTATGCAAACACCGGAAACTAATTATTACAATATTAAATCAGGAAAAATATTCACGGGTATTTTCATAGAGACAACAAAAAGTGCACAGAGTTAAATATATTACTGATACTAATATAAAATTGGAGCCATAATCACTACTATTAAATATGAAAGTTTAGTTTTGTATAATAGTATAATAGCTTTATTGATCTTAGATTGAATTAATCTTTCGAATAATTTTCCGATATAATTTGTAATATTTAAAAGTTCATCAGTTTTTGTACTTACATATCTTACATCTTCAAAATCCAATTTCTTTTGAAGCTTGTAAAAGCCCATTGACGAATATCACGATCGTGCATTAGTAAACCACTTTCAACAGCAGCCTTAAAATTTTCTACCGTATATTGATAGATCCATGCAAATTTTTCTCTATACGTACCATATTTATTAATCGTATGAGCTCAACCTTTTAGCTGACTGATCGATGGGACTTTTCTAAATCTTTTTTGTACCGTTTCAATATTTGAATTTTTCGTCTTGCCGCTTCTACAATATTATACGGATTTCTGTTTCTAATCAAAACTGACATCTTCAGTATCTTTGGTATATTGATTAATTGATATCAAAATCAGGAAAAGGATGCTAAACTTTATCCTAAATTATTTTAGCATTATCATCTTTATTTTATTCATGAAAATCCAACGTCTTTTCAACAATCATAACAATTTCATTAAAACCATTTATTCCATCGATTAATATTTGTTTTAGTTTTTTTGACAACTCCATTACTTTATAATTCGTCACCCTATTTGGTATTTATAAGGTTTGGAAATACACTAATAATAAATTCTTTCCATTTACAGCGTAAAATAAATCGTTATTAGGATTACTAGTATATGTAGAAATATAGTAGGGATAAAAAAAATTGCAAAGTATATATTGATATTTTATAATATTCAATTATTAAAAATATTTATATGATTTAAATAAAAAAATTCAATTCGAATTTTTTTTTATATTACTTTTAAATCGGATAAAAAAACAACAAAAACATTTGACATTATATCTAATATTTATTATTACTTTTAAAAAACTAATTCGTATAAGATAATGTAAAATAAAGCACAGTGCGATGGTAAACGTCCGGTTTGCGCTACCGTCTCGATCGCGCGGCTGCCTGCGAGAGCAGCACCTACCGACCGGGGGAAGTAAAAACGGGTACTCGGTCCGAAATGGGGCGGAACGCGCGCGAAGAAAGAAGGACTAGTCGGGGAGTACCCGTGGCATTGTTAACAGCGTGCTAGAGTCGAGCAGTACCTCGAGAAACGATGACAGCGTGAAAGAATCTAGGAGTACCTTGAATACCGGTAGCAGCGTGAGTGTGTGTGGGAGTTGTATCAAAGAGTGCGGACATACGAATTCGAGGGCAGCCAATAGTTTTTGTTGTTGCTGCTATCGCGTTAAAGCTAACACGCCATCGTAGGCCAGCTACGAAATCAACGAGCTGGTCCGACGGAAGCAGCAGGGCGATTGAAAAGGCCTCATTTTCGTGGTAGAAAAGCGGCAACCTGAGCCACGTGTTGAGAGGCGACGCTGAGTTGTTCCCCCTGATAGCGCGACTAAACGGATAAGATAAGCTGGCCAGCTTCACGTCGTAATTGCGTCAAACAGTCGCGCGTTATATTATATATTTTCCCTCGCAGAACCGTGTGCGAGCGTTATTAAACCGGTAGCGAGCGAGCGAGCGAGCGAATATTTCGAATTGAATGCGCGGTGTCGAGTAAATTGCGGCACACGACGCTATCGCACATTTAGAATAAACGATTTCGCGCTGGCCAAATTCTTTGTAAGAATAGATTAAATAAACGATCCCGTATTACCAAATCGACAATCTAGTTTTGTCCCTTGTTATTACTTAGTTAGTTGACCGATACCCGTCCTTTCCTGCTCCTTGGTTAGTTAAGAAAATTGATTATTTGTGACAGGGTTATAGCGATGTTCGCTGGCCCTGTGTGCGGCACTCTCCTCGCGTGAACGCAGCGACCAAGTGTACGCTATATAGCGACTACATACTTGTGCCGGGGGATTATTATTCAGGGAATTTATGGTGCTGAGCGGAGAGGTAGCAGTTAGGGCGACACCGATCGCATCGGGTTTGGAAGCGTCGGATGGCGCAGGATGCGAGTCGACACGCAAAGATTTGACGGATAGTCGGGGGAGCGAGAAGCGAGGCGAGTCATCGAGGACCGGTGTAGGTTTCTTGGGCCTCTGTGCTCGTGTTTGCGTGGGCGAACCAAAAGTGGACGCGGTGGAAAACCGCGAGTTGCTGGTAGTCCATATCGCGGGGAAGCCATACAGTGCGCTGTACGATTCAGGTGCGATGGTGACTATTGTGGGTCCGCGGATACACGGCGACTTTGTAGACAAGATTGAGCCGTGCGACTTTGCGTTGTTCGGGTTTTCGGGAGTGAAAACCGGGATCGTGGGAAAACTTCGGCTCAGGGTTGAGATCGACGGAGTGTCGCGAATAATCGAAGCGCGAGTCGTGGATGTACCAGTGCAATACGACATGATAATCGGGATGGACTTCATTCAGGAGTTCGGCATTGGCACGGATCATGCGTATAGGAGATGGCATATAGAGGATGGCCCTTGGCACTGGTTCGCGGAGCTGAAGCGCGAAAGAGTGGAGTTCCCGAGTGAGCCTGGGCTCGCGCGTGTTCGCGTTAGAGCCGAGGTCGCGGGGCTCTCCGAGTTGCGATCTTCGCAGCGCGAATTAGTGGAACGCCTGGTGCGGCGAGTAGTACCCGAGAAGTCACCTGCGCGTACGCATTTAATCAAGCATGAGATCGACGTGCAGGGCGCACGACCAGTAAAAACTCCCTTAAGGCGATATTCGCCACAGGTGATGGAGTTTATGCGAAGCGAGACAAGGAAATGGCTGGAATCGGGGCTAATCAGAAAATCGACAAGCGATTGGAGTAGCGCGCCGGTTATAGTCAGAAAACAAGATGGCACGAATCGAATGTGTATTGATTTAAGGTCTGTGAATAAGGCGACGAAAACAGATGCATATCCAATGCCGAGCATTGACTCAGTTCTCGATCGACTGCGTGGAGCGTGTTATATTTCTAAAATCGACTTGAAGAATGCGTACTTGCAAGTACTGCTAAGCGAGGAGAGCAAGAGATATACGGCATTCGCGGTCCCGGGATTAGGGTTATTCGAATGTAATTACATGATCTTCGGATTAGTAAATGCTCCGGCGACGTTCATGCGGCTGATGGATACGCTTTTCGGACCGGAATTTGAGCCATATGTTTTCAAATATTTAGACGACGTAATTGTAGTAACCGGAACTTTTGATGAGCATTTGACTTGGCTTGAGCAAGCTCTACAGAAGCTGGTAAATGTGGGACTCGAAGTAAACGTGACGAAGTGTGAATTCGGGTGCTCCGAAGTGACGTTTTTGGGATACCGATTGGATTGTCAAGGGTTGCGACCTGATCCGGACCATATTAAGCCGGTGATTGACTTCCCGCAGCCCCGAAACGTTAAGCAGTTGCGACGTTTTTCGGTATGCGCGATTTATCGAGCATGAGAGCGAGATGAAAGTACCGCTCACGAAGCTTACGCGCAAGAGCGAACGTTGGCACTGGGAGCAGGAGCAAGCCGAAGCTTTCGAAAAGCTAAAGAAAGCGCTGACGGAGGCGCCGGTTTTGGCAAGACCCGATTTTGCGAGAACTTTCTTTATTCATTGCGACGCATCGTCGTATGCGTTAGGTGCGTGTCTGATTCAGAAGGACGAGGATGGGTTTGAACATCCTATATGCTACGCGAGTAGAATGTTGAATGTGCACGAGCGCAATTATACTGTTTCGGAGTTGGAATGCGCGGCTGTGATAATGGGGGTTAAAAAGTTCCGCCCTTACATCGAGGGAGTGCATTTCGTGGTAGTCACGGATCATACGGCACTTACTTGGCTACGCAATAAGAAGGAATAAGCCGCAATAAGCCGTCGGTTGGCGCGGTGGGTTCTAGAACTCCAACAGTACGATTTTGAAATCGTGTACAGGAAAGGTCGCCTGCATCATACGCCGGACGCGTTATCGCGCGCGTATGAGGACGGCGAGGAAGTAGCAGCTTTCGCGACGATCAAGGACCCTGAACACTTGCAGCGCATGAAGGACGTACTTGCGAGACCGGATAAATTTCGGAATTGGCGAGTGGAGGACGGAATGCTGTATAGATTCTCGTCTGATAGGTTACTTGATCCGGTTACAAACCGTGAGCAGTGTTGGCGCTTGGTGGTACCGTTAGAACACCGAGCTCGAGTGATGCGAGACGCACACTGCGAGCCCTCGGCAGGACAATTTGGAAGAGATAAGACCTACGACAGAGTCGCGATAGAGTATTCATGGCCCGGAATGTACTATGACATCACGGAATTCGTGCAATCGTGCGAGAAATGCCAACGGTATAAAATAGAACAACAATTTCCGATGGGCCTCATGAGCAAGCGGGTAGTTGAGCAACCGTGGTTGGTGATAGCGGCAGACGTGATTGAACTTCCGAGGAGTAAGAATAGGTTTAGATACTTAGTCGTGTTTCAGGACTTGTTCACGAAATACGTGGAGTTTAAACCTCTTGTGTCAGCTACGGGGAAAGCTCTCGCGCAGGCTCTTGAAGAGCTTATTTTGTATCGATGGGAGATACCGGGGTATATTGTCACGGATAATGGTAAGAATTTCTGTGGGAATGAGTTTCGAGCGACGCTAGACGAGTACAAGATTGAGCACGTACTTTGTCCGTCGTACCATCAGCAGGCGAATTTCGCCGAGCGAGCGATTAAGACGCTGAAGCTGATGGTGGCGATGTTCGTCGATCAGGATCACAGGAATCGGGATAAGTATTTGCATGAATTCAGGCAGGCGCTGAATACGACGATACAGGCGAGCACAAAAGTCTCGCCGGCGTTTTTGAATTTTGGCCGCGAACCGCAGCAGGCTAAAAGCCTGCGTCGTGAGGTAGAAACGCGAACGCCGATCATCCGCTCGTCGATCGAGGATTGGAGCGAGCATATGGCGAGACTTGATGCGTTACGCGATCTTGTGATCAAACATATTGAAGAAGCACAAAACCGTCAGAAGAAACATTATGATAGGAAACGTCGAGACGTAGAGTTTTTGGTCGATGATCTAGTCTTGAGGTGAGCACACACTCTGTCAAGCGCGAGTGCGGGGAAAAACGCAAAACTGGATCCGCGATATACCGGTCCGTATAAGATTTTGCGAGTGGTTTCTCCGGGAATTTATATGTTGACCACGGATAACAACAAGCAGGTACCAATGGCTCATGTATCTGAGCTCAAAAGATACGTGCTTCCTCGAGGTACGAGGAAAGGTAACAGCCGAGAGTGATTTGTTTGTTGTGTGATGTTTGTGTGAGTGTGATGTTTGTATTGTTTATTTTATTTCTTTTATTTTACGGACGAGTTAAGAGGTGACCAGAATCCAACGCCAGGCGTGCGAGCTCGCTGCCAGGGCGATTGGCAAGGGCGCAGCCCCAGATAAGGCATGAGAAGGCTGAGGTACCAAATCTGTTCACTTTAAAAGGGTTTTATGTTGCTTTGTTTTATTTTATTTTATTTTCTATTTTGTTTTGTGTATGGTATGGTTATTTCTGTTTGTTTATTTATTTTTATTTTTATTGATTTTTAAGGTTTTGGCGAGCTGAATTATTGAAGTTTTTATGATTTTGATTTTGTACTATAGTTTTAAGTCGTTTTCTCGCTGGTCCTGTGTTCGAGCGAGGAGGGTTGCGTTGGGTAACCCACGGGTGCCTTCGGCTTCCGCGGCTTAGCGGGGGGCTGTGACAGGGTTATAGCGATGTTCACTGGACCTGTGTGCGGCACTCTCCTCGCGTGAAGGCAGCGACCAAGTGTACGCTATATGGCGACTACATACTTGTGCCGTTGCAAGATCTGGAGAGAGGAGCGCGACGATCGGCGAGGTGTCGCCGTGAGTGCGAGTGAGAGCGAGAAGAGCGAGAGAGAGAGAGAGAGAGCGATTTTGACTGATTTTTGACGGCGAGAGAAGTGGGAGCGCGGCGGCGCGAGGCTTTGAAATTAAGAGAGAGGAAGAGTAGTTAGGCGCGAGCTCTCAAGTAATTAGGGCCGCCTAAGGAGAGACTGGTGGAGACAAGAATTCGGCAGGAGAGGAACTACTGCTAGGAGTGCGACTGCCACACTTGCCAGGAGAACCAGGTGTTCAAAGCTGAGCCCGGGCAAGCAGCGACCATTCGCCGTCCACGGGGCAAAGGCCGTGTTGCGGCCCTTCCTGCAGCAACCTCGACCGTCACCAGGGCGCCGTTTCCAGCGGGTCTACGCTTTCGCCGGCGTCGCCTCTCTGTCGACGGACCGTCGGCATCCGGTGGGTCCAAAGCCAGTTTATCTCTCTCGCGCCAGCTCTCGCTCGATTACGGACATTAGCGTATTTCGATTTTATCGCGCACGCTGAGCGATCTCGCTCGCGTGATCCCGCGAACTCTGGTCGCGGAAAGGCTGAGCGAGCGCGCTCGCCGCAGCGAAGTTAATCTTGTAGCGATATTTGTGAAAAGGCGTCAATAAATGAGATCGCCATATGTAATATAATTGAATTAAAGTGTCCGATTCTTTGTATCAACCTTCCCCAACCAGCGCGAACTTCGGCCTGTGAAAGTCAGCGCCGGCTTTCTTTACCGAGAAAGAACCCAGAAAAATTAGCAGAGACCAGCCCAAGGCGCACGGAGGCTGACCACTCTTGCATATTTCGTTCTCATCGCGCGCATTCCAGTACAACTGCGCATAGGTGAGACAAAGAAATTAATACGGAATTCATATCCCGTTACAACTGGTAATAAAATACTTACGTAAATATCTAAAAATTAAATGAATATTTGTAAAGAAATCTATACTAATAATCTTATATATTTGTGTGTTTAACAATCATAGTACTTTTTTTATACATAAATGTGGATGTGTTTGAAAAAACTAAAAGATTTTATGGTTTTAGTACTCAATATTATAATGAAATTTGTGAGTACTTTAAATTATTATTTTTGAACTTTCATTAATAATAATTTGTTATGTAAATTCTTACCTGTAAACCATAAATATGATCAACCTATCTGTTCGAGATACTAGCGTATCAATAAGATAGATTTCTTCAACAACCCATAAACAAGATAAAATTTGTAAATATTACTTTTAGCGTTAATTAGCTATAACTATATATTGCAACGGTAGTCGATTCAATTAATCGAACCGTTCGCGATTCTGATTTTCGCGCGTTAGTTCTAAGTATTGAGAGAGAGAGGGGGCGCGCGATCTTTTAAATTAGCAGTTACGCTTCAGCTGTATTCGAACGAGCATCGCCGATTTTTATTCGCACAGTTTTTCTCGCCGAGTGATAGTTTTCCTGGGACAATTTCGTGCGTGAGTGTAATAGCGATAGTATAGCAAGTACGAGGCTTCGGAAGCAGTTTGCAGCTGATAAGCAGAGTGAGGCAGCGCAGCCAATTGTTCAAAGGACAGGGGCAGTTGATATTTCGCTGACATCAACAGTTACGGCTGATCACCGTAATTGCACCGCAGGGTAGGTGCACCTCCCTTAATTATCGCGTGTCAAAATACATTTATTATTTTGTTCAGCCGCGTTAGCGTTGATAATTTTGTATTCGCGCCGAGCGTTAGATCGCGCCAATTTTCGTATCTTCTCTCTCTCTCTCTCTTTCTCACCGAAAGTTATTTAATTATAAATCCTGTTCGCGTGCGTCAGTCTTTAGGCCCGACAAAGACTGTAGTAATTTTTATTAATAAAATCTATTAAAATTATTCGCCGATTTCGTCATATGATTTCTCCTGGTAGTTTAAACAATTAAAATAGGCTTAAGTTTTAATCCGATCATAGCTAGGGGATTAAGTGTATTAGGAGCAAAGTCGATTACACTTGAAACTCATCGTGTGTCACAAGACACGTGACTTAAGGTGAGTTCAACTCTGCTTGATCGAAAACAACCAAGTTAAGTCAGCTGACGTTAAGGCGAATACACGTATTAACATACGTGTTAACGGAGCGGCGGTTTGCTCTGCATCGTGGGAGTTTGCTCTTAAATAAATTTCTCATTTTTGCAGGTTTATCCCCCCGTTACAATATTGATATTTTAATTCTTGTAAATTGTAATAGTTTAATCAAAATAAAAATATTTACAATTTTGTTACGTTATCTATAATTATAATTAATAATAATAGAAACTTTAATACAGCCTCCAAAATATTATAACTCATAATTCATTAGATAGATATAAGTATTTTAGAGAAAAAACTAATTTTTCATCAATTACATAAGGTATACCATCCGTCAAGGTGGTTAACGGTGCTTGAGAATGGCTATTTAAAAAATCCAGAAAAACGTTAACTTAATCTTTTCATACCGAGACCCCTTGGATAAAAGTGACTTATTTTTATTATTTTATTTGTAAAGGCTTCAAC
The DNA here is from genome assembly GCF_024137745.1 of Phymastichus coffea. Taxonomy (NCBI): domain Eukaryota; kingdom Metazoa; phylum Arthropoda; class Insecta; order Hymenoptera; family Eulophidae; genus Phymastichus; species Phymastichus coffea. The sequence continues at coordinate 590,019 of NW_026706814.1, forward strand.
AAAGATCAATCCGCCGTTTTTTTTTTCAATAGTATCCATAAGTACTATTTTTGAAGTGACTATTTTTAAAACTCATACGGTCGCACGGGTATTTTTTATTTAAATTAAAAAGTTTGTATATTTATACAAAATATATATTATTATAACACGGGGGAATGAACCGTGCTAAAGGGGGAAAAATAGTTGCGCAAAATCCTACGGTGCAGAGCTAACCACCACTCTGTTAATTACGTACGAGTATACGTGTTTTCACCTTATGAATCCAACTTCAAGTATTTCCCTAGATTGAACTCACTTTAAGTCACGTGACTGTGGATTTTATCGCTCGTATCGTGTGAAAAGTCTGATGTTTATTTCCCCATACACCCTAGACAAAATAGGTTCAAATACTAGAATTGGATTTAGGTTGACTAAGGAGCAAAAGATCATAAAGCGGTGAATTATCCTAAAATCATTTCATCAGCTAAGCTATACAGCTTTTATCCGGGCCGAAAAACTTTCGCACGCGTACAAATGTAATATATAATCCGGAAAGAGAGAAAGAATATAAACTTTTACGCAAAGTAACGATCGACACTGCTACCTAAAGGGTTATACGCTCACGTGCTACCTTTCACGCAGTATTATCTAATTAGTAAATCGCAATTATGCTAGGTGCACATACCATGAGTTTCGGTTAGGGTGATCAGCCATAACCGTTGCTTTTTGCTATGCTAACCGGGTGCTCCTCTCTTGTGCCGGTGTTAGCACTGCACCTCTTGCCGTACTCAGGTCGCTGCTGGCAAGTTCTTTTGTTTGTCTCTGCTGGTGAAGTGGTGGCTAGACGGTCAAACACTAGTACTGTACGATCCCTGAGTCACTCACAATATCCTTGCTACTTGTTGTCAAAGCTCATACTACTTTTAAGGCTTCTATCTCTCTTGACGATTATCTCGATACTACTCTATTTTCCGCGCGGCCCCTCTCTTTCCAAATCGATCGCTCTCGCACCTAGAGTGCTGTCGAATCGCGAACGAATCAATATTTACAATCGATTACCGTCGCAATATTTAACAGAAGTTTATACAGAATTATATGTTTAAAAAAATGTATACAAAATTATATATTTTAAAGAACAATTTGTACATTATATTATTAGAAATTTAAATTATAAAATACAGTTCCGCTCAATGACATTTGTCACCCTGTTGACTAAAATCTAACACTACAAAGTTTTATATCTCTACTTAAGGTAGTTGTAAAAAACCTTATAGGTACTCATTTTATAGGGTTTTCTAGTATCTATCAAGTGGCGTAAGCTACATGTCTGTTTTTTAATTTTTTTTTTCTGAAACTATGACGTCAGAAGTAAAAAATAAAATAGATTTCATTTTGCTAACTTTGATGCCATATAATTTAAAGGGAAGTAATGAGTGGTAAAATCTATCTTTACTATTTGTAAGCTTGTCCCAAATGCTACAAAACCTATGTTCGAGAAATTTCTTTGCATACGATTTTTTGGGCTATATCGTATTTTATTAAAAAAACACATGATACGAATGAAATCGTTATATTTTGGAAAACATGTTCTTCACAAAAAAACTAAAGAAAAAACTTCGTGAATTTTCGTTAAAAAAAACTATTGGGCAATTCTTGGCTATATCAAACAGTTTAAAACATCAAATCAAAGTTTATATTTTGACTTGTTACCTATACAGAGGTCAACATCTGTACAGAGTTTTAGATCAAAATATTGATAAGGGGCCAACTTATCAACTGTTGAAAAAATATTGGACTTTTTTTTATTAATTCGATTTCTCGGAGACTAATAAAGATATGAACATGATTCTTTTTTTAAAAGACGCGGAAAGAGTTTCACTTTTAAAATGTAAATAGTAAAATACCAATTCATTTATTTATGCCATTGTTATAAACATTTGTTTCAAAAAATTGACGATATCTCAAAAAACGATATTTTTTTTTAATTTTTGCACCATCGTATTTCTTGTCATTTTTTCCATAAGAAACCGTTGAAAAAATCAAGTGCCCGCTATTAGGATTAAGACAGCACTAAAATGAAACGAACCGCGCGTTAGCCGCTCGGCCGTTCGAACGTCCGCTACTCGTGCGGTTCCAACGTTGCTTGCGGCAAATGCCTTTATTTATTTGTATACTTCTTTATTACAAATTTTCAAGTAACAATTATTTAAAAAATAAATTTTTAATTAACCAAGTTGTAAAGTTATAAATAATTTTTACATTTTAAATAAAGTTTCTGTATAATATAAGAAAATCAAAACCAAAAAAAAGAAAAAAAAAAATTTTATCGTTTTTTAAGTTTATAAATGGTTTTTTGGCTAAAATGCAAAGACCTTTTTCTTTAGAGTTTTTTTGTAAAAAGTATATTTTCCGAGATATAACGATTTCATTCATAACATGTGTTTTTTTAATAAAATACGATATAGCTCAAGAAAATCTTATGAAAAGGAAATTCTTGGACATGGGTTTTGTAGCATTTGGGACAAGCTTTCAAAGTAAGATAAAGACAGATTTTACCACCCATTACTTCCCTTTAAATTATATGTCATCAAACTTAGCAAAAAAAAATCAATTTCATTCATTACTTCCGACGTTATAGTTTTAGAAAAAAAATTAAAAAACAGACATGTAGTTTACGCCACTTGATAGATACTAGAAAACCCTATAAATGAGTACCCACAAGGTTTTTTACAACTACCTGAAGTCGAGATATAAAACTTTAAAGTGTTATATTTTTAATCAACAGGGTGGCAAATTTTCAGTCCATTGTCTTATCAACAAGAGTATCCCTTAAAATAAAAAGAAATTCTCATTAACCCTTTTTTTATTTGAAAATAAATTATTACAGATTCGTATTATCATGAAATTCCAATTTTCATCACTAACAAGGGAACCACCCCAACCCTCCGCCTCTGATTTTTCTGCATATGAGATATGTTATAGTTCGTAAAAAAATAAAAGACCCGTATTTTTTTTATCGGCGGAAAAAGCTATCTAAGGGATGAAACCCACCCCCAAAAAACAGCCCCAAAAGGAGTTCTATAGCAATGTCTTTAGTTGTAATGAATATTTTTATGAAACAAAAAAACACAAGATACTTATAAAAAAAGTAACAGACACACATAAATTTGGTCTCCAGGGGTTGCAACCCCTACGTTGTATAGAGGAAAAACTGTATTTTTAAGTGTATTTTTACCTTATAAAATCAAAAAATTATGTTAAAAAAATTAAAAAAATGATATTCTAGTAGAAAATGATAAAACAAAATTGACGTGTTTCGGGGTTTTCCTATTACCTATTATTTTGAGGGTGAACTACCCCTTAATGTTATTAATACAATATAAGCAGTTGTTAATCGCAGATTATGCTGGTTATTTCACGTTCTATGACGCTCGAAACAGCCAAACACATGTATACTTTTGTTCTGCCGAATAAATTATTTAGAGGGTGAAAGCTACCCCCGAAAGTTACCCCTCAACATCATTTTATAGCTGGTCTTTTAGTTTTTTACGAACTATAACATATCTCAATTGCAGAGAAATCGGAGGCGGAGGGTTAGGGTGGTTCCCGTGTAAGCGCTTTTTTAACCTACTTAAACGAATCGGAAAAAAAAAAATTTAATTTTAGTGGCTGCTTCTTGGATGAAAGAACATGACTAAATCGGTAGATTTGAAGAAATTATTTAACTTCAGTTTTCTACAGCATCTTGACGAAAGTGGATACTACATGATTCATACGGTACCAAAGGATTAAATATTTCATATAGTATACAGACATATTTTTCTCAATATTTTATTTTTATTAATTTATTAATTCTATTTTTCCAAGATTTTACCTTGATTTTAAAGGAAAAAAATGAATAAAAATCTAGTTTTAAAAAAATATAAAATAAAAGTTGCAACCCTCTGGGCCATATATATGCCTAATATATTAGACTCCTTATAGTAAATATTCTCCACTTGGTTTTATTAAAAAATATTCATTAGATGCTAAGATATAATAAGAAAATGATTTTGAGGGTACGATTTAGGAATGGCTTTCTACCTTTACAAGTGAATATTAGCACAAAAAGAAAAATACATCTCTTATTTGGTCGAGTATTATAAGGACCGTGACGTCACATCTATGTGAAATTTATTGTTTACTGTACAAAATATGTAATATCAAACTTTGTCAATGAACAAAAGCACTTTTTCAGTTAATTTCGATGTGCTGATCTTAAATCTAAAGTTGTTATGAGTATTGCTTAAATAATACTTACAAGGAAGGTACACCAAGTGTAATTAACCGATTTCTATGAAACTTTGATATATGGTAGAGGACTGAAAAATAGTCGACACGTATTTTTTTATGTGCTATTACGTGGTTTAAAGGGGTGAAAACTGCCGCTAAAGTTCACACCCGAAAATCGTTTTTTTTTATATATATCACTTCTTCTAAATGAGATATTCTCTTGAAACCAACTGGATATTCATTGTTACTCAATAACAGTGTTACGTAGCGTACTAAAACTCCAGAGGGTTACAACCCTTACTTTTTATAAGGGTGGAAGTAATTTTTTCCTACATTTTTGTCTGCCAAAATTGCGAATTTAATTCAATCCTCTTCTTACTTTTTTACTTACAAGGGTATTAAGAATCAAAGTTGACGTGTTTTTTATTTTTTTCTAATTTAAGGTTAAACTACCCTTAAATTAATTTTTTTATTTTCATTGAAACTAAGCGCTTTGAGTTAACTGTATAAATAAAATTGATGTAACTAACATTGAATCTGTTCAATATACTGTGCACGACTAACAAAAAGCCAGAAGTATTTATTCGTGAGGCGAAGAAACCATTTAAGGGGTGGAAACTACTCATGATGTTTACCCCAAGAATCGTTCTTTCAGTATATCTCCTTTTCTATAAAACATTTTCTTGAAACCAACTGAAAATTATTTGTTTCCATGTCAGAATGTTATAAGTTATACCACGGATCCAGGGGGTTGCATCTTTTATTTTTCGCAAAGGTGAAAGTATTTTTTTTAATTTTATTCTTGCAAACTAAATGAAACATCTTTTATTCTGAAGAACATTGAAAACTACAGGTAATGTATTTCGAATTTTCTTTTTAAATTATATATTAGAGGGTAAAGAGTTGATTATTTATTTGAATATTTATTTATTATTTATCCTCTCCAGTTGAATATTGATTTTTATTACAATAGATAGCTACGATAAGCAAGCAGAATTAAATTTTAATAATACACTAAATGATATTCCATATTACCTCTTATTGTTAGGAAATTTCTTTATCATCATTATTAATTTTTTTAAATAAAAAAAATTCTATCAAAATGCATTGAGAATATCGATATAAATTTATGGATTATAAGCAGGACAATAATTATATTCTTAAAAAAATGCTTGAAACGTAAAGATTTTTTACACCAACCGCAACGAATAATAGCCACATTGTTACAACCGTCTATTTTACAATGCGTTTCACATGAATCTCCGAAACTGAAATCTACGGGATTTTCAAATGCCTCTGGTTTATCTACAAGATACCCATATTTATACCACGCATACCTGAATAGATTCTTATAACGTGGGGATGAAAACTGGTTGAGAACTAGTGACTGTAATTTGATAATGTTATTTCGTTTGTGCAACTCTAAATCATGATCTATATACATAATACTATCTGAAAATTGCCTGACAAAATTTTTCCAAACACGGAACCTAAAAACATCTAATGGCTGAATATTTCCAGTGTTTCCTGTAGGTATTCGTTTCAGATGGACCGTTTTATCACGTAGCGTGGCATGATGCAGAGCTTCTGGACAGTGTCCGCTCCACGAATCAAGTAATAGCATTGTTGTTGATATATAATTTTTAATATATATCTATCATAAAATATATTTCTCTGAACCATGTTTTGAAGAGATATGTAAATTTGTCCTTTTTGAATTGTTATATTTACAAGTATGTGAAACGTGATTTTACCTGAATTCATTTTTCCAGACTTTGAAGCGTCAACATATACATTCGGAGACTTAAATATTTTTTGTGAGACAGTTGGTCCAAAATCTCCGGTTCGTTCTTGTAAAATTAAGAATAAAGGTGATAATAACTATCCCTCTGCTGATATTGATGGTTGTACTTGATAGCTGTGTGTAGTTAACGAGACAGATTGTACAAGACACTGTACTTGCGTTTCTCCTTCAATGCTAAAGTATGACCAGAATGTATTTCTAATTGAAAACACTCTGATCTGAATTAAAGGTATTCGCAAGACCAATTTGTTTTATTAATTGATTGACGTATGTTATAAATTCCATCTCTTTTGCGTGCAATTCATCTCTATTTACTATGCTTTTTTTGTTACAAATTTGATAATTTTTCTAGAAACGATTCTATGGGCTTCTTTAAATTTTGCAACCCGACCTTTCGAAGCTCTAAATCGCACGTCCTCGTTCCCAATCAAGTTTTGTGCTTGTAAAGCCTACCTTCTCAAGTCATTATCATGAATTATAAATCCAGATTGAAGAGCCGCGTTAATGTTTTCCAAGGTATAATCGCAAATCCTTTCAATTTTTTCCTGGTACGTACCACCTTTGTTAATTTCGTGAGCCCAGCGATGTAACTGTGTTTCAGATGTGACTTTACGAAACCGATTTTGTACTGTTTTAAGAGACAAATTTTGCTTTCCTTTTCCGTTCCTTCAAAACCCACAGCTTTTTTCCTGTATTCGAAACTCAATGGCTCAGTTTGGTTCGTATAATCGTCTGTCGGAAATTCAGGATCAACAGGAAGTGTATGTAGATCAATATCCTCGACAATAATAGCATTAGGTTCCTTAAATTCTTCTTGAAAATCTAAAGTAGTTTCTACAATCGATTTCACGTTATTACTTGAGTTCATCAAATTTAATAATATTGACTGAAAAAGATCTTTAATTTCCACTTCCTTAATATTGTAATTATTTTCTTCAATAGATAGTTGTTGAAAATAAGCGAGTAGCATATTTATCACGTTTAGAGGATTGATTTTCATTTTGAATGGTAAAATAAACCTGAAATGCTGGTAAAAATAATTATAAATACAAGAAAAATCTTCAACTTATCTTATCTAGGCTCATAATTAGTCGATGAAGAATATTATACTTACGCATGTACTCCACAAAGAATTTAACTAGAAAATAACTTATAAGAGACAATATCAAAAATAAACTTACATTATATATAAATTAAGAAAAAAGAATTATTCACACAAACAGAGAAAAACGAAAATTTGTTGAGAAAAAGATTGTTGAAAATCAAAGATGAATACGAAAGTTATTTTCAATACGAACATGTAGAATGCCTGATTCAGTTCATTTATTTCTTCACATATTCCAATTCAAAATCCATATGTAGCATTCACGCATCAATATAATATTTTTCACATGGCTGAAATATATGACCTAAAACTTACATGCGTTACTACTTTTGAAATTTTTTTGAGACTTGAATGATATGAATATGTATATATTTTTTTCGAACATTTCGCAAAAATTTCTTTCGCAGAATAGCACCGACTCACAACAAAACATTCGATAAAAATATAAATGGTAAGCACATGATGATCATGAAACCTGCTCATTTTTAGCAGATAAGCAAGTTGAAAACATTCCAGTGACTCACACCAGAAAACTCGTTTCTTCCGAATATAAAACTTATGTTAATAATAATATTAATGTAATGCAACTTATGGTCATAATAATGTTGGAATAATTAATTGTTCTCGTAAATAATTGTAAACGTAATTATTATTAACTTTACTGCTTTTTACAATTACAATATTTAAAGAATGTAGAATATTGTTGGTTACAAAATGAGACCTTTCTTTCTTTATATTTAATTTAAAGAAATTAATAACTATTTAAGTGATCAAAAACATATTTTTATTATCTTTGAATATGTTTAATGATACGAATCACTAATTTTTATGTATTTTTTCAATTCGAGAAAGCTTCGTTTTGATGGAATAAATTTTTTAGAAAAGCATCATTGTATAAGTATTGTGTATTTTAAGATTTATAAAATATTCTATAGAAATGGAGTAATCTTATGAAAATCTGATTTTAGAAGTGAGATTTGATGGTAGTTTTTACCGTTTTGAATGTGCTATTGACATATATAACGATATACATTTCTCATTATTTTAGGTCTTCTTACATTAAAATTTCATTCAAAGTGGTTATCATTGCTATTTGTTAAAAGGAAACTATATATTTAACTGAAGAAGGGCATACTCACTTATATATAATTTAAAAAGAAAATTCGAAATACGTTACCTGTAGTTTTCAATGTCCTTCCGAATAAAAGAAGTTTCATTTAGTTTGCAAGAATAAAATTTAAAAAAAATATTTTCACCCTCGTGAAAAATAAGAGATGCAACCCCCTGGATCCGTGGTATAACTTATAACATTGTGACATAGTAATAAGTAATTTTCAGTTGGTTTCAAAAAAAAAATGTTTTATAGAAAAGAGATATACTGAAAGAACGGTTCTTGGGGGTGAACGTCATGAGCAGTTTCCACCACCTAAGTGGTTTCTTCACCTCATGAATGAATACTTCTGGCTTTTTGTTAGTCGTGCATAGTTTATTGAACAGATTCAATGTTAGTTACATCAATTTCAATCGAATCAGACTATGTTTGTTGCTTGATGATTGAACTTTCTAGTTGTTTTCGAAATACTCTTACTCCATATCGCAAGCGACCGAGAATTTTAGCACATTTGCATCTTCCACTTCGAGTACTGAATTTTCTAAGGTTTCTGTAACGATTGTTGACATTCGTGTAAGAACACTTCAATCGATACTACTCGTAGTAAGCCATTTTTCAAATATCATTTTAATTACTTTGAATATACACTCCCGCCCAATAATCTTTGCCCACCTGAGAACAAAACGACTATAACTTTGAAACTCCATATCTCGGCTGGAAATACACCTACAGAGCTCTACGGGGGCTCATTTGGAAGCGTTTTTCGAGCACTTTTCAATGGTGTATATTAAAATAATGCTTAGATAGGATAGATAGGACGGCGAATATCAAAACAAAAATTACGAAATTTTTGCTTTTTCTTTAACCGCTTGCCATTTCGAGAAAAAAAATCGTAGAAAAATTCTAAACATAGCATTTTTTAGCTCTTTTTCTGCACTATCCAAAACACTCATTCAAAAATAATTTTCGTATAAATTCAGCGATTATATGAGCATTTCATTCAAAAACAGCATCTATATTCATTGCTCTGTATCTCGGAAAATTCGAATTGTAGAAAAAAATTTTTTCGGAAGAAAATGCTCTATTTTGTAAGTAGAATACGTGAACGAAATTTCATAATCATATGAAAATATTTTTTTTTCAGTCGTAATATCAAGTAGTCTAATTTTTTCAATATTTCACTTTGGAATAATAAAACAGATCATTTATATTCGAAGCTATTCTATTAATTGTAGACAAATTTTAATTGTATGCAAATCTCGATCAACGAAAAATCTAAGTAGAAAAATTAATCTAATCTACCAAAACTGACATAACTAATGATTAGTGAAAAAAATTTTTTTTTAATGTTGTTCTAATCTTCTAAAAAATTGTTTACCATAGTAACATATTATTGAAGTATGGCACCGAGAGATTTTAGTAAACGTTATCAAGTTATTGGATTTCACATAAATGGTAAAAGTGTTACGGATCGAAAAAAAAAAAAAATAGTAGACGTCCGCAGTTGTTGAGCGTTTGCTCGGAAGACATCAGCAAGCTTTCGGTCTCGGTTGCGCGTTAAACAACGCGCGACGAGCCGTGATTTGTGACGCAACGCGCCGGAGAAAACCCGAAATTTCCTCTTCGGTCAGAGGCCGTAGTCAGTGGGGTATATGCGAGGCGTTGGCGACTCGATGCGTCGAGGCATGTACAGCGTGCGTTGCGAAAAAAGGAGTCAAGTCTTTGCGTGCGATGGTAGGAAAGTGTGTCGTCGCGACTATCCGCCTCCGCCGTGGGTACATGTGTCGGAAATTAATTGAAACGGCCACCCTCCATGGCTTCGCTTGTTTGACGAGCATGGCTGCTACTGGGCAGATCCATGGCCGTACGCTACAGCTCGGGAGGGAGATACGGGCCGTGCCCCTTCCCGAGGCTGCTATGACCTGCTGCAAATGATTTTTTTTTATCTTACGGCCCGGCAATAACACAAGGGTTATTTCCGGGGCCGACCGGCGAACCACGAGCGAAGCGGAGGGAAGTGTGACACTGGCCCCCTTCGGACCTCATTTAGCTACGCCAATGCAAAAAATAACAAGGAGAGGGAAAGCCGAGCAAATGAAGCGGGAGGTGAGAAAAAAAAGCGACGACACTCTATCCTGACCGCTCCTTCAGTGAAGTCGTGTAGACGTGCGCGGTTAATTTAATAACCTTGTATCTGATTTTGTAAAATAAAATAAAACCCGTTCAAACGATATAGTAATTGTTTATTCTTGCTCTCCTGTCCCCAACAAAAAGCAATCGTCAGATTGCTAGTATTCTCAATATTCCTCGTCGAACCGTAGACTACAGTGTAAATAAATTTAAATGTAGCGGCAGTGTTGAAGACAAGAAGCGCTCTGGTAGACCGCGGAAACGATTGCTTTTACCATTTATGTGAAATCCAATAACTTGATAACGTTTACTAAAATCTCTCGGTGCCATACTTCAATAATATGTTACTATGGTAAACAATTTTTTAGGAGATTAGAACAACATTAAAAAAAATTTTTTTCACTAATCATTAGTTATGTCAGTTTTGGTAGATTAGATTAATTTTTCTACTTAGATTTTTCGTTGATCGAGATTTGCATACAATTAAAATTTGTCTACAATTAATAGAATAGCTTCGAGTATAAATGATCTGTTTTATTATTCCAAAGTGAAATATTGAAAAAATTAGACTACTTGATATTACGACTGAAAAAAAAATGTTTTCATATGATTATGAAATTTCGTTCACGTATTCTACTTACAAAATAGAGCATTTTCTTCCAAGAAAATTTTTTTCTACAATTCGAATTTTCCGAGATACAGAGCAATGAATATAGATGCTGTTTTTGAATGAAATGCTCATATAATCGCTGAATTTAGACGAAAATTATTTTTGAATGAGTGTTTTGGATAGTGCAGAAAAAGAGCTAAAAAATGCTATGTTTAGAATTTTTCTACGATTTTTTTTCTCGAAATGGCAAGCGGTTAAAGAAAAAGCAAAAATTTCGTAATTTTTGTTTTGATATTCGCCGTCCTATCTGCAAGGGAAATATCTAAGCATGATTGTAATAAACACTATTGAAAAGTTCTCGAAAAACGCTTCCAAATGAGCCCCCGCAGAGCTCTGTAGGTGTATTTCCAGCCGAGATATGGAGTTTCAAAGTTATAGTCGTTTTGTTCTCAGGTGGGCAAAGATTATTGGGCGGGAGTGTATATTATTGTGTTAACTTCATGCCTGCTCTCGGACACTTAATTTACAAAAGTATCTTAGAATTCGAACTTAATTTATTATAAAGTATAAATGTATAAACGATACAGTAAACTATTAAAGCAAAAAGCGGATCTCACAGCCACATTAGACTTTGCCTCAAGTAGCGACTGTACGTGTAACAGGTAGATATTCTTTATAAATATACAGTTAATATTTATTTCTTCATGCTCAACCGAAAGTTCGCAATATTAATTTATCCGAAAATTAAGAAAAAGAAACATTCAATTTCTCATTTGACGTCTTTGAAATTCGCTTGGTTACGTTAGCTTTTAAACGCGTGTAGAGGTTTTCGGCTCCCGCGAAATTTGTGTCTCGAGCGCCAACAATCGCTACTGGGCAGCGGAGGCCAAAGACATACGCCAGCGAAATTATAAATAATTATTCATTAACTAACTTAAGGAAAAAAATAGCAAAGTTTACAATGTTGAGTAACATTTATAAATATCAAGGATAATGTAATATTTCTTAAATAATAGAAATTATATAAACTGTAACAGGCTGTCGCTTAGTCGATAATCTCTAGAAAATACCTTTATTGCGACTAAACGAAGCCTTGTTATCTCTGTGCTTAAAGCACAGTAACCTACCTTGTCTCGGAGTGCGCCTGCGCAGAGTCTCTTACTATTCCGAGTTGGGTTCCCTCAACTCACCGCTTGGCGGCGCTGTCGCCCCTTGCTAGTAGCGCTCGTGCGGCCACCGCTGGAACCTAGGTTGTCGATTCGCGTCTATCGGTATTCGCAAGATTCGTGCTACGAAACCGGCGAATTCGAATCCACTGTAAATAAACACTGACGCGACCTCCGGACAAAGGAAAGACTAAATAACCGAAACTCGTTTAAATAAAAATGATGATTGATTTATTCAACAAAATCAATTACACGGGGAATCTGCCGAGAGATTTACGCACGCTCGCGTGAATGACAAGACACGCTAAAATTGAGAGAGAGAGAAAACCGCGATTACCGCGAACTACCTGCTCGCACGCAACAAATAAATTCTTCGCGCTCGCTGCGCGGATTCGCACGCTAATTGTAACAACAATTAAAAAGGGGAAAAGGTGCACCTACCGCGAGAACGATGAGGATACGGTGGCCAACCGTATCCGAACAACAAATTGCTAAACGCCGCTTCGCTGCTCGCTGTGCCGCCTTGTATACTGTTGCTGCGGTTGCTACTGTTGTTGTTGCTGCTGTCGCTGCTACTACGGTTGTTGCTGCTATTTCTGCTGCACTCACTGCTGCTGCCGCTGCACTTACTGCTGCTGCTGCTGTTAGCACACCGCACGCAAGTTCTCAAAGTCACCAGGAAACGAAAAACTCACGAAAATGGAGGTTAGCGCGACGCTGAGAGACTGAGTAACACAGTCATACTGCCGGTCGGAGCCTCCCCTCCCGGTCATTGCCCCTACGCGCTCTCTCTCTCTCGCGAACCGAACACGGCTCCTCTCGCTTAGCCGCTCGTTTACCTCGCGCGAGTCTAACGATTTTCGGTAATCGTTGCAAAACCCATTATAAACCAGTCAGGAATTTTATAAAACTGAATACGGATATCGATTCTACGGGCAAAAAAACGACAAAAACCTATTTAACGTTTTTTTGTCAGAGTTCAATTTGTTAGTATAAAATACCTATAAACAATCTCACTTTGGGTAAGGGGCATTGACCATGCCAAATACCGTGCATAACCTGGCAGAGATATCGATAAACGAACTGCGCCATCCTTTGTACAACTAAGAAAAAAGTACCCATGTGTTTTGTTTTGTCGATTACAGTTGTTTATAAAAAATTATTTAAACAAATTTCGAAACTTTGCAAAACTAAATACTGATATCGATTCTACGGGCAAAAAAACGACAAAAACCTATTTAACATTTTTTTGTCATAATTCAATTTGTTAGTGTAAGACAGAAATAAACTTTTTGCATGTAAATCATCTTTCTCGTCTGTCTTAGATGTATACTTGCATGCTATAATTAGATGAGCTTATTTTTTTCAAAACCTTCCGTGTTAGAGATCACGTTCGAGTGGCAGGCTAACGGTGGTACATCAATTGAAAAAAAAATTATCTCTTGAAACAAAACTTTAGGAATAGAACTTTTCATAAAAGTAGATCATATTATTCTGTATTGATAACGCAATGGAATATGTCGAGATAGAGAGTTAGGGATTTACCTGAGTTAGTTGAGGATTCTGACATTGACGAAGATCAATATGTCGATATAGCATTTGTTTCTGTTGATCGTGAAAGTTCAGATGAAGATTCGGATGTTGATCCAGCAGAAGATGTAACATCTCATGATCTTCCTACAGGTTCTTACGTACATGTGAAAAGTACTTACACAAGTACTCAAAAATTGTTGGAGCCAATTATATTTACGATTGGAAAGATGATACTCTGGATAATATATCTTCTAATATCGAGAAAAACTCCAATCTGTCAGCTATTTCTCCATTGTTTTTGAAAAATTCCTTCGAATTATTCAAGTTATTCTTCTCGGAATCGATGAAGAATCACGTTGTGGAAGCTACTGCTTAGAAATATTTCGATTTGTCTAAAAATGATCTAGAAAGATTTATTATAATCATAATTATTGCTATTTTCAATTTTAGGAACCGTCTTTATGATTTTTGGTCAGCAAAACGAATTTTAGGGTGTCCAGTCATTTCCGTATTTATGACGAGAAATAAATTCGTTACTATCAAGAAGAACATTTGATTTTACAAACATCAAGATGAAACTCCATCTGACAAAGTTTGGAAAGTAAAACGCTGTATGAAATGTTCCGTGGGAATTGCATGAAATTCGGTTCTTTGACTACAACCTGTCGGTAGATGAGGTAATGGTGAAATATTTCGGTAAATTTGGTATCAAGAAGTCTATCAGGAATAATCCTATCAGGTTTGGAATAAAGATGTGGGCACTTTGTTCTTCTAATGGCTACATTTATGACCTCAATATTTACACAGGAAAAATCAGGGAATAACACACGAAGTGTTTAAGATTCTGTTGGATTGAGTTCTAGAGTAGTACTACAATTACTTTCTACTTTGTTAGAAGAAACCAAAAAAGAAAAATTGAGTAAGTACCACGTGTACTTTGATAACTATTTCTCTAATCCAGACCTAATGATATATTTGAAGAGGAATGGTTTATCATCAACAGGCACTTGTCCGGGAGAATAGTGTGAAAGAGAAGGTCGGAATGCCAAAAAAAGCTACAAGAAGAACCACTATTTTTAAGCATAAAGCAAATTGAAGGTTAAATTTCATTACGGTAATGGTTTCCAAACCCGTATCGATTCTCTCAACTACACATGAAATGAACCAAAAGTGGCAATGCAAAAATGGCAGGAATCGTCGAAAAATTCCATTCTTTTCTCTCATTCTTTTTTCATGTACAATCAACACATGGGTGATGTCGATCTCCACGGTCAATACTATAATGCTCTGATACCTTCGATCCAAGGTAAAAAATGGACATGGTGTCTTTTCATACGACTTATTCAAACATCTTTAGCAAACGCTACGGTGACTTACAATAAACTCCATCCGGATGAAAAGAAAGGTTCCAAAGATATTGTTAAAGAAGTTTATGAATATTATATTGCGAAGCTATCATCAGTACGTCCCCCAGGAAAAAGAAGAAGCATGAAAATTTTTCAGAACACATCATGAAACAAGGAAGTATGAAAATGCGAGATAAGTACGTGTTCGACAAGAACTGAATGGTTATGTACGAAATGTTGCAAATCTATTTGCAGAAAATATAAAAAAGGTCACGGCAATGAGCCATAATTGGGTTGATAACTCGGAAATTTATTGAAACTTTTACTACTTTGCGCACGATTGTTCATTCTTAATTTACATTAACAAATTGAATTCTGAAAAAAAACGTTAAATAGGTTTTTGTTGTTTTTGTCCGTGGAATCGATTTCCGCATTCAGTTTTGCAAAATTCCGAAATTTTTGATAATTTGTTTAAATAATTTTTTATAAACAATTGTAATCGATAAAAGTACTTTTTTTTCTGGTTAGGCAAAAGATGGCGCAGTTCGTTTCTCGATATCTCTGCCATGTTTTGCCTGGTTTTTGATAGTTTGATATCAACGTCTGTCTAACACTCATCTATATTTTTGTGTAGATTAGTTTCCTCCGATAATTTTCTGCATTGGTTGTAACAACTGTTCCAATATGACTAAATATTTTCCACCGATTTTGCATGTTTTATTTATTATGACCACACACTTTTCACTAGGTGTAAAGAAAAATAATAAAGATTATACAAACTGAAAGTAGACGACACTGCATTACTTATACACGAACTTGAAGTACAACGAAGATGACAAAATCTAGTGCAAAATATTTTTATTTCTGCTATCGTTAGAAAATATACAGTTTATTATAAAATGTCTAGAATAATATGAGGATTGTATTTTATATAAATTAATTTATAACTTTTTAACAAAATTATTCATGAAATTGTAAATCATAATATTACATAAACGTTTTTTTTAGTCAGAAAGAAATTTTATAATGGAAGTTGTTTGTGAAGCCACACAATCTACCAATACACAAATTAAAGTAGCTGCTCTACAGTGTCTTGTAAAAATAATGTCACTTTACTATCAGTTTATGGAACCCTACATGGCACCAGCACTTTTTCCTGTAAGTACTGAAAAAAATAAAATGTTATTTGTTATTCTATATTTCCAATTATTGTTTTGTATGAATTATTTAAATGTACATATCTATAGTAAGTTGGAGCTTACTAGGGAAATAATGTCTAATCTAAACACTTGATTTCTTATCAAACTTAGTTTTCTTTTACTAGAGAAAGTATTTTGATTCTGTTTCATGGACTTTTGTTCGGTAATTGTACTGTTTTTTGTCTGTTATATTAAGAAATCAAGTTTTGCTTTAAAACATAATAATTGTTGAGAAAACAAGTTATAGTCTGATTTGATTATCATAGAAAAATGATATTTAATGCTTCTTTTAAAAAAAAGTTGTTAAAAAGTGCAATCCATTCATAAGTTTCGTTCGTCCATAAAGATAGACGTAATAATCTATTTTTTTTTTTTAGATTTGTAAATTGGATTGAATATGTTGAGTAAAAAATTTAATTAACATAACTTATGAATGGATTAAAATTGTTTTGATAAATAGAATGATTTGATTTCAGCTTTCTATTGGTAAACCACAAATTATGTGACTTTTATTATAGTAACAATTATTATGGTTGTAATGTCTTAGCTTTGTTGTGAAGACATTACAACTGATATAAAAGTACATATAATCATTCTCTGTTTTTAGCTATTTATTATACATATTTGGGTGATTCCAGCAGTTTTTTAAAATTGGCTGCGCAGGGGGGTCAGCCGATCTTCTCGGCGATTTTTTTTATGATAGAGTATGTCAAAAGAAGCCTTTTGGCTATCGCAGATTTTCGTTAAAATATATGTATATGTCCATATATATTTTTTCAAAGTCTGAAAATCTGCCTAATTTTGGCTATTTTTGAAAAATCGTAGCTCCGCGAGTTTTCAATATTTTGCAACGTGCGACGTCTCATTTGATTCGTCTACTTTTATACTTTCAAGAAAAAAATTGTTCATTTATAAAAAGTGACAGCTACCGGGTGTACTCTGACGATATTCGTACGCTTTTTAGGGTCAATTTGATGCTCATATTCCGAGTACTGTAACTTGGTCAATTTTTAATATTTTTGAACCAATCGCATGTCATATTTTTTGTCTTTTTAAGACCTTTCATTTAAGATCAAGCGCATCCCAATCGATGCATTAGAGCCAGAGATATAGCCGATAAAATTTGGCCGTTTTTTCAAAAATAGACATTTTCAAAGGCGAAAAAAAAAACGCATTCAATTTTTTTTCTACTTTGAGGCGGTTTTAGTTAGCTCAAATCGAGTAGAACATGCTCTAAAATTTTCACAATATGACCCTTTTTCATTTTCAAATAAAACGATTTCAAAAATTGGCGATTTCGATTTTTTCAAAAAATGGTCATTTTCAAACGGCTATATCTCTAGTTTTAATGCGTCCATTGAGATGCGCCGGGTCTCAAATTATAGGTCTTAAAAAGACAAAAAAAAATGACACGCGATTGGTTCAAAAATATTGAAAATTGGCCAAGTTACAGTGCTCGGAATATGAGCATCAAATTGACCCTAAAAGCGTACAAATATCGTCAGAGTACACCCGGTAGCTGTCACTTTTTATAAATGAAGAATTTTTTTCTTGAAAGTATAAAAGTAGACGAATCAAATGAGATGTCGCACGTTGAAAAATATTGAAAACTCGCGGAGCTATGATTTTTCAAAAACAGGCAGATTTTCAGACTTTGAAAAAATATACAGGGTGAGTCATTTTAATTTCCCCAGTCTAATAACTTTTGAAACAAGCAAATTACGCAAAAATGTTTCAGACCAAAGTTGTAGGGGTTCAAGGGGGACATCTAGGGGTGACTTTGAAATTGACCTTGAGCTTGACCTTGACGGCTTTCTCAAGGTCAAGTCTATTTTTTTATTGGGAACCCCTATTTCTGACCTCGGAATCGGAAAGAGCGGGAAATTTTACATTCAGATAACATCTTTTAACATGGGTCAAAATAAACCCTTAAGGTCATGCTAAGGTCAAAACTATCCTGGAACAAGAATCGAACAATGTAAGCAAAATACGAAAAAATGACTCAGAAAAAAGTTGTAGGAGTTCAAGGGGGACGTCTAGGGGTGACTTTGAAATTGACCTTGAGCTTGACCTTGACGGCTTTCTCAAGGTCAATTCTATTTTTTTATTGGGAATCCTTATTTCTGACCTTGGAATCGGAAAGAGCAGGAAATTTTACAGGATTCAAATTTTTTAAATTTAAAAATTTTTTAAATTTAATTTTTTTAAATTTTACGGGACTATTCTTGTTTCCGTTCCCTATCCTTTTTTATTTTTCACCGGACTGTATGATTATTATTAATAAATTTCAAATATTGGAAGTTGTTGCTAATAATTTGCTATTACAAGTCTATTAAATTAATGAAACTATTTCAGTATCAATCTGATGTTCTGCAAAGAAATAAGAGTAAAAGTTAAATACATAAGGATAAATTTCATGTTCAATGAAGAATCTATTACATTTGGAAGTCGTTTAGAAAGTAATCGCAATACGTTCAGTCGTGATTTCAATTTTGAAAAAGCTTTAAATATTACTTTTGTTTTAACCATGCTTGTGTTCATTGTATCACTATCATTATTTCTTCATATTTGAATAAGAGACCTTTCTTATTGCCATCGATCATATGAAATCTAATTTGGACAATATTGCCTCTGTTTTCAGTAATATTTAATTTGTATCATCTTTCTATGATCTTTGCCTTTGTTGATTTGTATTGAGGTTTTTTGAAAAAATCTTTTAAATATGGCTGATTTTACCCCAACAGAGATAGTTGATATGATTTGGATTTTAGGAGAATGTAGAGGTAATTACCGTGAAGCGTCAAGGTTATATCGAATTCGATACCCACAAAGGCGCCATCCTGATCACCGTACCATTCATCGTCTTGAAGAAAGAGCTCGACAAGGGCATCTACGAAGAAGTCGACCAAGACATGAGTATGATGATAGAGATGCTAGGGTTTTGGTTGTCTTAGGATTGGTTCACCTAAATCCTCATATCAGCAGCCGACAAATAGAGAGAGAAACAGGAATACCTCAGAGAACCGTTATTAGAATTTTAAGAAGTAATAGATATCATCCGTATCATATTACCTTAACGCAAGCATTAAACGCTAATGATATGAGAAACAGAGTAAATTTCTGTCGGTGGGCTCTACAGATGATTTTGCAGGATCCGAATTTTTTTAATTATGTCCTTTTTTCTGATGAAGCTACGTTTCATAGTACTGGCCAATTGAATCGTCACAACAGTCATTATTGGTCTGATCAGAATCCTCACTGGTACAGACCAGTCGATAATCAACATCGTTGGAGTGTAAATGTATGGTGTGGAATAGTTAATGGTCATCTCATCGGGCCATTCTTTTTTGAAGAAAACGTCAACGGCAATGCTATTTTAGAACTTTTAAGGGATCATCTCCCACTTTTACTTGAAGACGTAGATCTTGAGACTAGACGTCGAATGTAGATACAACTGGATGGTGCAGGACCGCATTTCGCTTTAATTGTACGAGAGTTTTTAAATAGAAATTTCCAACAAAGGTGGATTGGAAGAGGTGGTCCAGTTGCTTGGCCTGCACGATCACCGGACTTAACTTCCCCAGATTTCTTCCTTTGGGGATACTTAAAAAATACTGTGTTCGCCGAAGCGCCCACAACAAGAGAGAATATGATAGAAAGGATTAGAGTTGCATGTAGACAAATCTCTAGAGATATCTTACTGCGCACTATTGAAAGCTTCGAACAGAGGCTCAGGCAATGCATCGACGTAAATGGTAATAATTTCGAGCAAAACTGATAGGAAATAAGTTTATTCTAGTTTCATCACGAATTGTGAGAGGCAAGGGGACTCACATTAATAAAGCACCCCAAATCGTGAGAGGCAAGGGGATTCACGTTAATAAAGCACCCCGAATCGTGAGAGGCAAGGGGACTCACGTTAATAAAGCACCCCAGAGGGAACATAATCCTATTACGTCCACGTCGTTGTTCCTGGGTAGTGCTAAAGATAGGAAGTTTATGATCTTAAACATCAGCATCGTTAGTACATGGCCAGTCCCTTATTCTTTGGAAGTTTATTTAACAACGGTCATATGCGATAAAAGCTTCGCCTCGAAATGTAACAAAAATAAGAGAATTTTCAAGAATTTGACCTTTGCTTCACATTGAGAATAGAAGTACGACAAAGGTCTTCGATGCTCGTTAAACCTTTTGATGTTTGAAAGCGGCTTCAATTTCTTAAGTAAAAACTGAAATATTGTTTATGTTCTTATGAAAAAAAACTAAATAGATACTTGAACGTAAAATTTCCCGCTCTTTCTGATCCTGAGATCAGAAATAGGGGTTTCCATTAAAAAAATAGAAATGACCTTGAGAAAACCGTCAAGGTCAAGCTCAAGGTCAATTTCAAAGTCACCCCTAGATGTCCCCCTTGAACCCCTACAACTTTGGTCTGAAACATTTTTGCGTAATTTGCTTGTTTCAAAAGTTATTAGACTGGGGAAATTAAAATGACTCACCCTGTATATGGACATATATATATTTTAACGAAAATCTGAGATAGCCAAAAGGCTTCTTTTGACATACTCTATCATAGAAAAAATCGCCGAGAAAATCGGCTGACCCCCCTGCGCAGCCAATTTTAAAAAACTGCTGGAATCATCCATTTATAAAGTAACAGGACTTACCTGGGTTTATCAATAAACGATGTGATTAGCTGCTATGCTTCTTTATGAGGCTCTGCACTTCGCTTGGTTTATTTTCCTTTTGTGGGTAAGGAGATGAAATAAATAAATTTGACATTTGCAAAAATTGAATAATAATCGTTAATGTAAGTTAAGAAGCTTAATTTACAATTCCTATAATATAATTTCAAGATGAGAAGTTAATCGTTCAGTTATCGCGTATTGCGAATCAACTACCAAAAATGGAACTGTCCGTAAGCTCGATTTTCCGGTCTATATAAATCTTGCTGAGTTTGGTATGTTATTAATGACTCGAGAATTTCTTGTTTCGCAAATGGTATACTGAGGCAAAATCTACTAATTGAATTTCGATCAATTACTTCGGTGTTTACTAAGTTCGATCAATTACAAAATTGAGGTAAGCTCATTATTACGTCTCTCATGGTTTCAAGTGGAATTTTATTTTTTGATATCATGAATTCAAATCTTTGACTCTACACAAATGCCCATGAGACAGGTTCTTTAAGGTACTTTTATTTCAAAGTAAGGTAAAAGATCTGTATCTAAGTAAGGTAAAAGAAGGCTGTTCACTATGTTTCAACCCGTGTTCCAGAGAGTTAGGTTTCCTTATGTCATCAGATCGAAATATTCACTACGGTAACATTGATACAGTAACACTGATGTTGAAAATTCAAGGAATAATTCTACATGTTTCTGATCAGACATGGTGTCTGATGACACTTGGTTTTATTTATCAAGAATCTTTAAGGAACATGTGTATCCGAACATACTCTTATTTTCGTTGATATTTGTAACCTGCTTCGACTATCGTGATTGAATGAGCGCTTTCCATATGTAAACTAAATATTTCGTTAAAGTTTCAGTAATGATAATGTTGGCATAGAAATATGTTTAAAAAAACGCTCAAACTCAGGTTCAAACAGTGTATTACGTAGTCGACAGAATTTGACCGTTTGCAGACTACTAAAGATTCGACTGACGGGGGCTCATGGAATACTATACTATCGAAATGACTTCTTTACAATTTGCTTGCTTTTGCTTGATCAGTTTACAGACTGCCGATTATTGTAAGCGATCATTTAACATTCGATAGCCTGCCAACTGTTTATGGAATTCATAGCCTGTTTACGTTGAAAGCATTATGCTGACTAAAGCTAATAACTCTCGCTGCCACCGATATCTTATCTATTCCAGTAAATAATTATCGTTAGTTATACGTTGTACTATGTTTTAAAAAATGTAGAAATTGATGAATTTACATATTAATTTAAATATTGATAATAATTATTAATAATTACATCGGCATACAAAAAAACCACATTCCTGATATTCGGATGCAACATAGATATTTTTTTGTATTTAAAATCGCTAAGAACGAATGCGGGGTTCATTAGACCGCAGCATATTTGTCTCAAGGGCATTTAAAGGTGAAATGGAGAAAAAGTCATTTCAACGAAAAAAGTCACCAGGCTTTAGGTTTTTTTTGCGTTGCTGATTCCGAATGTGGGTTCCATTTGACTTTAACGGATCAATGTCAAGGTCAAAGTCAAGACAAAACGTGTTTATTTTGTAAAAGATGAGTTTTTGACTACTGATTATGAAAGAACGGAAATTCTACGTTCAGATATCTATTTTATTTATTTTGTAATGTAACTACCAAGGTCACTTTGTGTTATATATAGGGTTCATATGACAATTGCAAAAATACGAAAATGTGGTGTTCATGGAACTATACTATTGTATTAATATGTTTTGGTGGTCGTCGAATCCGAATATGGGGTCCATTTCATGTCAAACTTGTTTGACCTAACAATTGGTACTTGTTGGTGAACGGCTATTATTCTTTTTTTCCTTTATAACGTTCTCTTTTATTAACATCCTAATCTTTGATAGTTCCTTACCATATAAAACATATTAATACAGTAGTCTATTCCCATGAATCCCACATTTTCGAATTTTTGCAATTGTCTTATGAACCCTCCATATAATAACATAAAGTGAACTTAAAATGACCTTGGTAGTTATGATACAAAACAAATAAAATAGATATCTGGGCGTGGAATTTTCCGTTATTTCAGAATCAAGAATCAAAAATTCATTTTTTGCAAAGAAAAAACGCATTTGACCTTGATTATAACCACGACCTTAACACGGTGGAGTTAAATGGAGCCCAAATTCGGAATCAGTGATCTAAAAAAAAAACTTAAAATATGGTAACTACGAGGGTGGTCCGATAAGTACTTAGCCTACAAAAGAAAAACGAAAATTTTGGAAAAGTGGCGTTTTATTTTTCAACATAGTCTCCTTTTAGTTCGATATACTTGGCCCAGCGATGCTCCAACTTCTTTAACCCGTCTGAAAAATACGTTTCCTCGAGGTCTGAAAAGTAGGCTTCCGTGGTAGCGATTACCTCCTCATTCGACTCCAATTTCTGCCCGGCGAGTGACTTTTTCAAGTTTGGAAACAAAAAGAAGTCGTACGAGGCTAAATCTGGAGAATACGGTGGATGGGGCAGCAGTTCGTAGCCTAATTCGACCAATTTGGTCATGGCGACGGCGAAGGTGTGAGCCGGTGCGTTATCATGGTGGAAGAGCACTTTTTTCTTCGCCAAATGGGGCCGTTTTTTCTGCAATTCGACGTCGAATCGACCCAGTAAATCGGCATAGTACAGCCCTGTGGCCGTTTTGCCCCTCTCCAGGTAGTCGATGTAGATCACACCTTGTGAATCCCAGAAAACGGTGGCCATCACCTTTCCGGCCGATGGGGCAGTCTTCGCCTTCTTCGGAGCACTTTCGCAGGTTAAAGTCCACTGTTTCGACTGTTCCTTGGTCTCTGGTGTATACCAGTGGATCCATGTTTCGTCGACTGTCACGAAACGACGCAGAAACTCCTTCGGATTGCGCTTAAACAGCGTCAGACATTGCTCTGAAGTTGTTTCACGGTTGCGCTTGTTGTCCGGAGTGAGCAAACGCGGCACCCATCGCGCCGACAGCTTTCTCATGCCCAAAATTTCATGCAGGACATGACCCACGCGGTCTTTTGAGATGCCTACGATCTTAGCTATCTCGCGCACCTTCAATCGTCGATCTGCCATACGTGAATTTTTGTCACGTTATCCTCCGTGGTAGCCGTTTTCAAAGCACCTGGACGTGGCTCTTCAAAAATCGACGTGCGACTACGTTGAAACTCGTTAAACCAATTTTTGACGGTCGCCATCGAAGGAGAAGAGTCACCGTACACAGCATCCAAGTGCTTTTTGATTTCGCTGCGCGATTTCCCTTCTAAAAACATGAATCGAATTACCGACCGATACTGCTCTTTTTCCATTTTTCAAAAATCAACGGACACACTTGCTTTCACACGCTCTCAAAAATAAACTACAACTCCGATCCGGCTGAAATCTTGTTAGTAACCATCGAGAAGGTTGTACTACGTGATAGAATATTTCTTTTGCGAGAGTGGCGCCATTGGGCGGTGAGGCTAAGTACTTATCGGACCACCCTCGTATTTCCATTCAAATGACTTTTTTCTCCACTTCACCTTCTAATGCCTTTGCCCATATATACTAGGGTCTAATGGACTTCGGATTCGAGCTCAGTGATGCCGCTCAGTGATTTTTGTGTGCCGTTATTCTTGATCATATTTTTTACTTATAAATTTTGCTTGAATACATTTTTTTCGAACTAAGTTTATTTACAATATGTCTTATATTTTAGATAATGAGTAAATATTACTGTTATCTGTAATATGTATATGAGATTTGGGAGAATAATCCAATGAATATTTTGTCTTTATTTTAGATTATGATAATTAGATTAGGATTTATTTATGTATACAATAATTTATTATTTTTGAGTCTGGTGTTGGTTGTAGGCTTGATTTTATGGTCTTAGTCGTATAATTTTTGTTGAAACTTTTAATTTCTGATCGAACCTGTAGGTTATTTGGAATAATTTCGTGGCCCATACGATATTATGTAACTTTTCATTGAAATGTTTTCCGATTTTAATATTCGAGTTTGAAGTAGCGTCCTATAATTGAATGCCGTAAGTCAAAATTGGTTTGAGTATAGTTTTAAATAGTCTTAATTTATTTTCAGTCGATAGCTTCGATTTCTCTACTATAAACCAATATATTTTTCTCCCTTATAGTCCTAGCTGCTTACGTTCCATGAATATGTTATTTCTATGTAAGTCTTCAATCTAGATGTATACCTGAATATTTTGTATAGTTGCTTTGCGGAATGTATCAGTCGTACAGTCTAACAGGTGGGTAGGTGTCTTTTCGTAGTGTCAACGTATTGATTTACTTTTATTTACTATTATTCTTCACGAGATGAGCCAATTTTATAGATAATTATCTATGTAATTTTATACTTATTAAGATATTATTGTTGCCTCACTGATGTTATGAGATAATGACTGCATCATTTGTATATGTTGCTGTTACAATGTCTGGTATCGTATTTTGGCAAATCAGCGGTGAATACCAAGTAATTTCAGTTTATTCATTATGACATTTTATTGAATAGTCCGGTTAATAAATAAAGCATTGTGTTCATTTTTTTAATTAATTCATGAAAATGGATTTTTTGGACTAATTATTTCATCATGCGTTTAAATTTGTAGATAATCGTGACTATTACGCTTACTTCGGTCAGTCTGAACAGTTATTTGATGTGATATTTCGTATCGCTATGGTAATTTTATTTTGATGTTACTTACAATTAGACATATTTAGTGTTTAGTCTGACTCTGTTGATATTTTATAACGGAGAATCACGGCTCCACTGGTATTTTTCCGTTGATCTCTCGCCAATATTCGCGCGCCACGCCAATCTGAGAGTGTGCGCGTATTGAGCACGCATTCATGTTTGTTTTGTTTATGTCGGGATGCAACGCTAGTACGGCAGAGGAGAGCACAGGCGGCAAGGGGAAGAAGAGCGTAGCGACAGAGAAAGAGAGAGAGAGAGAGAGAGACACAGGCAGACAAACAGAGGTAAGGAAAGATAGAGAGAAATGGAGAAGAATAACGAGAACTACGAGTTACGCGCGCACCCCCGCGCCGATTTGTTCGACCAGTATCTGCTAGGCATTGGCAGAGGGCCGTCATGCATGCCGATTTTCGTCTATTTTCTAGAAGTTTCTTCCCACGACCACACCAACGATTTCATTGTTGTTTACACGTCCGATGCGTGGAAGTATTTTTGTATTATTGGCTGGGTCACGCCAAGCCATTTTTTGGATATACCCGGGCTCGGTGCGTGTGAGGATTCTGGCGAGGTAACGCTGGTGCGCACGTAACAGAGCGGTGGGCAATACCAATAATAACAACAACAACGATGACGATGACAATGACACCTACAGCAGCGACAAGAATGACGACAATACCCACCGTCGAGCGAGAGGATAGTGGATGAGATTGGTGCTGTGATCTCTCTCTCTCTCTCTCTCTCTCTCTCTCTCTCTCTCTCTCTCTCTCTCTCTCTCTCTCTCTCTCTCTCTCTCTCTCTCTCTGTTGCATGTTTCCAGCGCCAACTGTCGACGTGCAGCACGGCAGACTTGCCAGCTCCTCGATTGGCCATAATCGTCGGTCGTGCGTTTTATTTGTACGACTTTCATTTGTTAGAATTAAGAGTATATAGGGAAATCCGGTGTCAGCTTTGCCACCGATTCGCTATCGCGAATACGTATTTGTTGTTCGTGCGTATAGGGAAGCCGGCGTTTGGATCGCTATTTCTGTATATATATTTGTTGATAGATGAGTAAAAACCTTTATGTTAAGTCACTGTTACATTTGTTTATTGTCCGAATCCTCCCCTCTAAAGAATTTGTACGAGTGGTTGTGAGCTATCCTTAGCGGAAACGGCCATAATTAATACATTCCTGTTGAATGGCATCCTTGGTGAGTATTTTCGCGACGCGTACGTGATTTTTGGTTAAGATAATTGAGGAGTGAAGGTTGCTCAGGTACGCGAGTTGGCAGGCAGTGATAGAAAAATTTGCAATTCAAATGTGCGTGCGTGGTAGCGGCGTGGAGTTAGTATGTTCTCTTCTAGTCATTTTGTGAGTTCACGTAGATAACCTGAGTGCCAAGACAGGTCTGAAGGCACGCAGGTTAAGGTACGTATTTGTCGGAGCGGCTAAGTAGAGGTAGTTGGCGAGTGCAGTAGCAGATCGACTATGCAGTAGACCGATTTGGCTGCGTAGTAGCCAGATTGGGTACGCAGTAACTGGATTTGCTGTGCAGTGGCTAGATTGGTTGCGCAGTAGCTCAGTGAGATGCGGAATGACCGTTATTGGAACCCGAGTGTCTAGCCTGGTTGTGCAGTAGCAGTCCGGGTGCCCAGAAGACGACGCAAAGACGAAGCGCATGCCCATTGGGTGCGCAATGACTTAACAGGGAATAATCGACTCTAAGGTTAGTCGAGCGTCTCAGGCACATGCGCAGAAGGTTTTAGTCTGAATTTTTGATTGCAACACGGTATGTCGCGGCGCTGCAACTGGGGTGGTATTACGTAAGACCGAACGGGTACTGCCGGAGTCAGGGAGATCCATTTTCCACGAAATTAGGGTTTTTGCTGAATTTCTTTGTTTTTCGTTATTTGGATTGTTTGTTGCCGGTCGTAAGAGACTCGTGTTTTTTCAATGCAGAGGCCTAGTAGTAAGGAATGAGTACTGGCGCTTGCTTATGTTGCAAGAGTAGGGTAGATCTGCCTTGTGGGCTTGTGTGCAGTCTATTTACGAGGATTTAGCACATTCTTAGAAGTTCCGACAGCATCTATGGCAGTAGGGTGCGCTTGCACCGGGAAATATTCCTACCCTTGTTCGCCGTTTCTATTTTTTAGGTCTGTGGGTTGGCTGACGCAACGTACACTTACTCGGGAGATCAGGGAAAATGCCAACCACGTCAGAAAAGTAGGATCTATATATTCGCTACCTATCGAAGACGCCGAAACTCCAACAGCTGCGGCGCGTATCTTGAAGATTCATCCATAGCAGCTAGCCGAGCTTATGCTCCAGGAAGGCTTGAGTCTAGAGATGGAGCTGGTTATTCTCCAGGACTCCTTTTTTTGCACTTTCCTGATGGCATCACAGCCGAAGACGGACACTTTCCTGTACCCCAAGGATTTCCTGTTCGGTTGTTTTCCGGAGCTAGCTCAGGGCGATAGTTGGGATTCAGGGCTAGGTGAGAGTTTCCCTGTAATTTTTGAGCAGGCGTTGGTCCGCGGAACGACCTCGAATCCCTCGGAAGGTAACGAGACCCCCTGCTTCAGAAGGGTTCAGTACTCCCCTCTGACCTCGGGGTCGAACGACTGGATGGATATCGCCTAACGCATCTTGATTGGAAGAGGTGCTGAGAGTGAGTTGTCCGAATCGAAGTTGGAAGGGGGAGACGAGGCGTTCATAGTTATCTTGAGTGTTTCACGACGTGGAAGTGGTAAGGGAGCGGGGAGGTTGTCTAACCTTACTTTGTCACTTACTTAGCCAGATGGATCCGGCCATGATTGACCAGCTGGTGCTGATATTGTAAGCCTTCGGATTTGGCACGGGAGCGTGAGGCGCAAATGTTGTCTCGTCTGTTCAAATTTCTATCGCCCCACCTGTCTCTTGAGCAACACTGACGCGTACGATATTCGCGGCACAGCAGACAGAGAATCAGTCCGAGTCCCAAGTGATCGAGCTTTTATGGACTGTCACATAAGCTAGAGCAGCTGATAACAGCCTTCGAAACGAATGGCAGGGAACATCAAACTAGGCCAACAACTTTGGGTCTGCCGGCTTCGTGTCACTACTGAAGTCGTCGAACGGGACTAACCAGGTACGACCATATCGTGGGAGGAGATCGAGCAGACGGCGGCGAGACTGAAACGTAAGCTCTTCGGACTCTAGCGAGGTGAGTGAGGGATGTTCCATTAGCGAAGACCAGAGGCCATGTTCTCGCCGCCAATACCGGCCACCTGTGAAGAGCTGGGCACGTTCGAGTTCCAGCGACTCACCCCCAAAAGGTGATCGGGGACTTTTGAAAGGACAACAGGCTGATGCTGTGACGGTGTTCTGCATGTGAAACCTAAAGCGGAGCTTCGGGTTCATCGATTAAGTGTTGTCTGGATAAACTCGAGCGCTGTGTGCAAATGTATCGGCTTCCAGATCGCTAGATGCTACCAGCTTTGAATGTGGTTTTCTCAATCGCACAAAGGTGTGACTGGCTAACAAACTCGGAACATGGCACACGTTCCAGAAATTTGCGACCAGCTTTTACCACGGCTATTGCCGGACACTGTCGAGAGAGGAGCTCTACGACGTATTGTTTCGATGAACGTAGGTAGAGGACGAGACGATAGCAGACTACCTCACTACGTTTGAGAGCGTCGTAAGGCGGATGAGACTTCTTCCTTCCGAAAAAAAGCAAGTCCGGCTGGCCAAGGCGAGACTAAACCCGGCGTATGGATAATAAATCTCGAAAACATTGTCTATTTCCTGTGCGATATCAAGTACTATGGAGGAAGCTGGAGAAGCACAGTCAGTACGAGAAAAGGTGGCATACCCCTTTTCTACTAAGAACAACTTGCTGATCGAGGATGCGGCGTACCCGGGCAAGATCAAAAGTAGCCACATCGCAGCCATTACTGTGGCTGCTCAGGTAGACATGACTTCGGCAGAAAAGTCAAAAGCGAAGAAAAGGAAGAGAAAGGGAAAATCCTCTGATACTGCCGCGATTGGAGCTTCGTCAGGCAGCTACTCGGAGGTAGAATGATACGTCGCAAGCAGTTCCGTGTAATACGCATCGAAGCAATACCCTAACTCTAGGACCCAAGGGACTCGCGAAAAATCTAGTAAATATCTGCGAGCAGTCCCGTCTTTTCAGGTACCGGCGCAGGCTCCCAAGCACTCACAAAGCCCAAAGAACTGGCCAGACCGGATCGCTTTTCAAGGAAAATGCTATAGTAATCGAGTGAAACATAGAATCTCGGAGTGCTCCAACGTCAACCAATACTAAAGTAACCAAGCACAAAGAAGGTCGGTCTGCTTTTGATGTCACAAGTGGGGCATTATGCCTCAGATTGTCGCCTGAGTACATTGAGCGAGTCGTGGCAGGCGTGCATCCATAGGTGGGCGGAAAACCGGTCGCAGATGCACGGGTGAGCAGCCATTGTCGCTAATTCTTCAGTATCTACTGAATGGTTCATGCTTCTTAATGCTACTTTAAAACTTTTATCTTCTTCACGCTGGTGTGTAGAATTGCGTGTTTCTTTTCTCAGTGTGCTAACGATTGATAGGTATTTTTGTGAGATTAACTATTGGATTTTAATTTTGTTTTGTCCCATTAGTTACATATTAAAAAAAAATAAAACAATAATTACACATCAAAAATATAGTTTGCTATTTCTTTTAATAGTTGTTGTAACGAACAAATATTCTCTACTTTGTGGACAACAGAAAGAGAATTTCTTTGTCAACGTATTTACCTCATTATTCATCTTACTTTCGACCTCACTTTAATTTTTTTTATTATCTTATGGTGTTTTATACTTATTTCTTAGTTGCTTAGCCAGTAATCTGCTAATCAGGTTTGTCATTTTTTATTTCTACGAGGGAGGGTCAATAAGTCTTTACAAAAAGAATGAAAAGAAAGTTTTGCGTATGTAATTTTTTTTTATTTTTCAATATAATCTCCTTGAAGGTCGATACATTTTATTAAATAGCCTTCCAGATTTTTTAAGCCATCAAAAAAATATGATTTCTGAAAACCCTCAAAATAGGCATTTGTTTCGGCGATGACTTCTTCATTCGACGTGAATCGTTGTCTGGCAAGCTATTTTTTGAGGTTAGAAAATAAGAAAAAGTCACTGGGAGCCAAATCAGGCGAATATGGTGGATGGTCAATT
Organism: Phymastichus coffea; assembly: GCF_024137745.1. Lineage (NCBI taxonomy): Eukaryota > Metazoa > Arthropoda > Insecta > Hymenoptera > Eulophidae > Phymastichus > Phymastichus coffea. The sequence continues at coordinate 620,848 of NW_026706814.1, forward strand.
AATTTGAACTTTAAATCGTTAATTTTTGCCATCGAAACTGCACACGTGTGAACTCGAGCACTGTCTTGAATAAAGAAGCATTTTTTTTTGTTCAAGTGAGGACGTTTTTCTCTGATTTTTTCTTTCAGCTAACCTAATAATGACGCATAATATTGTCCAGTCATCGTCTGGCCCTTTTCCAAGTAGTCGATGTAGATAATTCCATACGCATCTCAGAAAATCGTGGCCATAATCTTGCCAGCTAACTTTACTGTCTTTACCTTCTTTGGGGCTGGTTGTCCTGCGATAATCCATTGTTTGGACTATTTTTTGGTTCCAGGAGTGTAGTGGTGTACCCATGTCTCGTCTACAGTTATGAGTCGACGCCAAAAGTCTTCCGGATTACGGCGTATGCGTGCCACAAGAGCCTCAGAGGTGACCACGCGGGTTCGTTTGTTTTCAAGAGTGATCATACGCAGGACCCATCTTGATGATATTTTTTTCATCCCCAATTTTTCATGCAAAATTAAAATTATTGAACCCTTTGATACCCCTGTGGCCTCAACTAATTCTCACAATTTTAATCTTCTATCACTAAACACCATATCGTGGATTTTGTTGACCCTTTCGGGCGTACTCACTTCTACGGGGCGTCCTGAACGAGGTTCATCTTTAGTTGTTGTACGGCCGCGTTTAAATTCATTTATCCCGTTATAAACAATCTTAAACACAGGGGCAGACTTGCCATGAACGGCGTTCAACTCAACTGTGATTTCTTTTGGTGTAAGGCCTTTCAAATGAAAATGTTTGATCACTGCTCGAAACTCTGTTTTTTCCATTTTTCAAATGAACCAATAACTTTTTGTTCAACCAACGCTCACAAAAAAATCGAGCTGAAACTTTGTACAATATCTAGTTAGTAGTATTGCTTGCCAAAAACATCTTTATTTAAGCGTAACGATCACCATCTCTTAGATTTTGTGAAGACTTATTGACCCCCTTCGTATTTTGGTTATCTGGACTGCTTCGCGATTCTTACCGTTTACGTGATTATTTTTATTAGGATAAGAGATGTCTTTTCCTATCAGAGTGCCTATTTCAGTCGTTATTGAATTTTATTAAGTGTTTGGAGAATACTAATGCAAATTTAACTGTAATATCATTTGATAGCCTAATAATTCAGCTTTACGTGTAGAGCACAGTGTTGGCACGTCTGTTCACCTCGATAGTTAGATTTTGAGTGGTTGATAAATAGTCTGTCTGTTTTCTATATATTCTGCTAAGTATCGATTGTTAGAAGATTATTTTTATAGACGCCAGCAATCTGCAGTCTGCAGACTTTCTATTCAAAACCAAGCAGTTGATAAATTAATTCGATGATGCATTTTTCCATTTACTAGCAGTCTATTGAATCCCTAGGCAGTCTGTAGATTGATAAAATCTGTCAACTGTTTACAATATCTCTTAAACGCATAGCATTATGAACACTTTTACCAAACCGAAAATTATGCGATTACTTTTCCAGAATCTACACCCCAGAGCATTAAACACCGTATAGTTTGTATTCTTGATCATATTTATTTCTGTCTCAATGGTTCAAATATAAATATTAAGATAATACAGTTGCACTCAAAAATATCCGGCCAAATATTGTTTTTCGATTTATTAACATATCAAAAAAGCTAGACATAAAATCAGATATACCATCTTAAAGTATATTTGATTTGCAATAAAACTGTCTAATTCGAAATTTTATTTTAACAAATAATAATATTTGATAGCAAAAACAATAAATTTTACTTATTCATAAGTATCCGGCTAAATATTAAATAGATTTATTTAGCTATGCTATGGTTATGTTGTAGGTCACAAAGATATGTAAGCATTAGGACTGCATTGCTGCTATATTTGACAATATAAATCAGTATACACCGTTAAACATGCCAAAACGCAAGTCGTTGTTAAATGACACAGTGAAGGAAATGTTTCATGTGATATAAGACCGGATCCATTTCAGATCGGGCAGGCCTAAGGCAATGATATCTCCGATTGACTCGGCTGTGGAGTATGTTATTCTACTTCAAAAATAAGCCGACACGTATTTTTTTTTTTTTCGATTGGACCTCTACATCATTTTTTACGAGTATTTTAAAAAAGTGGTTAAAAAATAAATTTTCTAAAAATCAAATATTAAAATTTAAAAAAATGCTCTATATTTTCTAATTTTTTTACTTAATATGTTATTTATAGCTTATTTTACTCTATTTCTTATACTCTTTCGAATGCGCCATGCAGAATAAAAAAATATTGAAAATTGGCGGGAAAAACTCAATTTTTCGAAAAAATTTCAAACTCAATTTTCTCAAAAAAGCCATCGTTTTTTTTTTTTTTCAAATTTTTATGATAGATTAAGCATTACAAGACCTTTAAATTGGTATAGGAGTGATCGCGTACTTTTACGTTTTAGTGATAAAATATCGATTTTTCGTTTTTTTTTTGCCCAAAACATTGATAATTATAGTTTTGACATGTAAAACTTATTTACATATATGTTTTATGTGTATTATATAGATATGAAATACATTGTGAATGTTCAAAAAAATCATTACAACAAAATTAAAAAAAAAACACTTTATTTTTATAAAAAGTTTCAAAATAAACTCATTTATTTAAGTAATAAAAATTATATTTTTTATTTTCTAGACTTTTTAGTCTTTCTGTTTTTAGTTTCTTTTATTTTTTTGCTTATCAAACGGTTCAAATTTTTTTCTGCCAAACTTCAATTTCAATTTATTAGCTAAGTCACCAAGGCTTTTAAATCGCTTGTTTTTAGTTTTGTATACACATGATTTATGCCTTTTTAAAAAGTCACAACACTTAACTCTCTTATCTGAATATGTACTATGTGGAGTCATAATTATAAACACAGAAATAAAACACTCAGTTATGATCTAAAGTGATTTTTGTTATAACGTACACTTGCTTTAATATATAATATACACCTAGAAAGCATGCATGCTTCTCTGTGTGTACACAATTTACGACTGATAGAAACTGAACTATGTGCTATCAGCAATGCGAGCACGTGTATATTTATAAGCTATTTATAGAAGAAGGAATGTAATTCTATCAAAATCGCAAGACTACTATCAAACGTACAATTCTTGTATATGTATATATGGATGTATATATAAATATCTATCTATCTAAATATATATATATATGTGTGTGTGTGTTTATATATATATATATAAACACGTTTCACATGTGAAAACTATAATTATCAATGTTTTGGGCAAAAAAAAAACGAAAAATGGATATTTTATCACTAAAACGTAAAAGTACGCGATCACTCCTATACCAATTTAAAGGTCTTGTAATCCTTAATCTATCATAAAAATTTGAAAAAAAAAAAACGATGGCTTTTTTGAGAAAATTGAGTTTGAAATTTTTTCGAAAAATTGAGTTTTTCCCGCCAATTTTCAATATTTTTTTATTCTGCATGGCGCATTCAAAAGAGTATAAGAAATAGAGTAAAATAAGCTATAAATAACATATTAAGTTAAAAAATTAGAAAATATAGAGCATTTTTTTAAATTTTAATATTTGATTTTTAGAAAATTTATTTTTTAACCACTTTTTTAAAATGCTCGTAAAAAATGATGTAGAGGTCCAATCGAAAAAAAAAAATACGTGTCGGCTTATTTTTGAAGTAGAATAACATACTCCACAGCCGAGTCAATCGGAGATATCATTGCCTTAGGCCTGCCCGATCTGAAATGGATCCGGTCTATAATAAGAATTTTAATATGGTATATTTTATTTTTCATTCTGCATTCTTTATGTATTAATAAATCAAAAAATAATATTTCGTCGGACACTTTTGCATACAGGTGTACATAAAACATGCATTTTTACATTTTTTAATATTTATAATGCAAAAGTATTACAACATTTTTATCATCTTAAACAGTACAATTCCGATTGTTTGAATTACAGAGTCAATTTCAATCATCACTGTCACTTAACCTACTATTCATACCGCGTTATTGGAACATCTATGCATCGTACTTGTAACGCCTTGTATCCTTGATCGAGGATATACTGTGACATTCGGACCAACATATGAAGGTTACCGTGGTTATTCAGACATATTTAGTACGATTCATACCTTCAGCGAGACTAACGAGACGAGGACCCCACCCTCCCATCGAGACCCCGTCATGTATATATAACTGCCTCACAATGTCATCGAATCATCGAAGATGCGCATCAACACTGGAGATGCTGAACCAAGCCGAAATGTAGTTTTTATGACGACTAAGGGTGAGATTGCCATAACGCAATACATTTAAACTCACAATTACTTGTTGGATGACTCAGCACACCGCTTCGTCTTTTGGTATGAAAATTCGAAACTATTAATAATAGCCGATAGGTTCAGTAAAGCACTACTGTTACGGCAAGGCCCTTGGTTTTCACCTGCTTGTCCAAATTCTCGTAATTCTCTTTACTATGTTGAGTCCTGATCTGACCGTCTTTGGTTTCTTACAAATTCACATACCTCTCTTCTCACTTTTGCTGATAATACGTCTTATCTATGAAGTACTTGCGTAATTTGATTCTTAAACATATGTTTGATTCAGTGCTAGTATTCTATTTTAGTAAACACAAAAAGTTACATATAACCATTTTTCCTATCCTTTATTTTCCTCTCACTCTAGTTTTTAATAACACTTTTCGCGAAATTGCAATCAAACAATGCAAACGAGGATACAAGGCGGCATGGAGATCCGACGGCAACCCTATTCAAAGCAACCGACGCGAGAAGAGAGGAAGAGAGAGAAAAAGAGCCAAGAAACAGGAGTCCGTGTCGCAAAAAACGGAACATATATAGCACCATTACAGTCCGATATTACTAAAAATTATCATCGCATGCTGATCATGTGTAATCGTAGAAAACACAGAAAACCGAAAAATATACGCGGAAAACGACCGTTGTATAAATACGCACTCACTTACACACACGCTAAAGCATCAATCGTCCAATTAATACAGACGAAAAAGGCCGATTTTATGCAAAGATTGAGAGATGGAAAAATTCGACGTAGATCTCCTCAGAGAAATGTAAATAGAAATCCCATGTAAAAAGCTACTTGACATTTTATGCAGGTAACTTGTTATAAGGACTCAAAGTTGATGAAAATAAATTTTTTCAGTCTGCAAACTGTAGTTTGTATTTTATCTGAAAAAATTTACGATAAAAGTTCTAAAGGATTTCAAAAGCTACAGTTTGAGCTACTGTGAGATTATTTTCGTTCATTAGTTATTGCTACAAATAACAATAAACCTAGAAAATGGTTATTTCTAACATATCCAACATTTACTGCAAAAAATATTATTTTTTAGTAATCACATTATTTATCACTCAGTTTATACAGTCCACGCATTTTGAATCCTGAATACACGGAAGAAATCACGGCGCATAATCAGCGACTGAAAATGTGTATTTTGTGAAATAAGAACGTCATCACATAGTAACACTTTATCTCTTCAAAATTTGTCGACTTATCACAACAACTTGAGCTTGGTCAACAAAGTTCACCTCAGTAAACTGTAAAAACGAAGACTTGCGTTGGGGATCGTAGATAAAACGGACGAGCACCTGGTTCGTCTCGTCAAAAATGTCTATTGTTTCCTCTTCATGATTAAGAAAATCGTAATTGGTCCGAGTCATTGATTTAGATGTCTGATGTGCTTTCTAATTATCTGCAATTTACTTCTCTTCATATTATGGATACCTTTACTTCTCTTGATACCCAAGCATAATTTAGGCCAGGTATAACCAAATTAATGATTGAATCGCTATCGTAACGAAAAATTATCACCTGTATTTTTTTTTACATTTCCAATTGTGTAGGTAAAATTGCTGCCACAAATGAAAAAAAAGTCTTTAGATTTCAGAAATCCGATCATCCCAATCGATATTACAAGAAACAACACGTCGAAAACCTCTATGCCATGTTTTTGTCCGATTCCATTTTGTTAGTATATTACCGTTTGAAAATAAAACATTCAGCTCTACTTCAAAATCACGTTTTTACTCTAACCAATTCACGAGACGTTTAGGCATGATTTGTTTTTAACCGATCGTTTAGGCTAGGGTTTAAATAACCGATTACATGTGTACAAGAAAGAAATAAAAAAGATTTTCTACTTATTTTTTCCACGTAGGATGTATTACCATGATCAATTTTTTGAAATTACAAAATTTTTTATAATTTATTTTCGCATAAACAATTAGAATCATAAAAAGGAAAACACGAATAAATATTTTTTTTAGTTTGACAGTGAACCAATATAGCTGGTGCTATCTGTGGCCTGGATTTTACTTGGATACTAATGTGTTAATACACTTCGTCTCTTATTTAAAGGCTAGATAATAGATTCTCCGAAGCGATCCTTTTATTACCCTATTTCTTGGAAGATATTAGTGGGACTTTTTTGGAAGATTTTAGTGGGAGTTTTATTTCAATTCAACGAATTCATATCCATATAGTCAGTATCGCTATTTGCTATTTCTAATTATAAATGCATAATGTAATTTATCCTAAGTGAGAGTCATACAATACTATCATCTCGGTTTACATGTATTATTCTACCTCGAATACAAATACGAATACATATAAGTCGATCTATATATATCACTTTCTAGGTTCCTATTTACTCATTATCAGTTATCTTATACATATACGAGGGTGGGTCAATAAGTCCTTAGAAAATCCAAGAGATAGCGCTCAAAGCATCTCAACTTATGTTGCACCAGCAAGCGTCACTATTAAATGGAGTGCTGCCGAAGTTTCAGCCAAATCCATCGACTAGTTCCGTTTTTATCGTCGATCAAAATGGACAACATTTGTTTCTTGTTAACAATGGAAAAAAGTGAGTTCTCAGCGGTGATAAATTCTATTTAAAAGGCCTTACACCGAAGGAAATCAAAGCTGAATTATATGCAGTTCCTGGTGTATCTGCCCCTGTGTTTGCAACTGTTTACAATTGGGTAAATGAATTTAAAAGTGGTCGTACATCGACTGCAGATGAACATCGTTCAGGCCGTCCTGTAGACGTGAGCACTCTGGAAATTATCAATAAAATCGACGACATGGTCTTGAGTGACCGAAGAATAAAATTACACGAAATAGTTGAGGCCACAGGGGTTTCAAAAGGTACAGTCATTTTGATTTTGCATGAGAAATTGGACATGAAAAAAAATTCGGCAAGATGGGTGCCGCGTTTACTCTCAGTCGAGATCAGACGCAGTCGAAAGGTGACCGCAGAGGCCCTTTTGGCGCGCATCCACCGTAATCCGGACGACTTTCTGCATCGATTCATAACTGTAGATGAAACGTGGATACACCACTACACTCCTGAACCGAAGAAACAGTCAAAACATCAATAAGGTGGCTCATTATTTCTCTCTGCCCTGCAAGCTGTCAGTCGTATCTTCTATTTCACTGGATTCCACTCATTCGTGCATAGTTGATGTTACTCGCTCTAGCATTGGTGACTTATAATGACCGTTGCCACTCTCGCGTATGGTAATGATGTTCGTGGCGCTTCCTAGGAAGCTTGTCGTCGTTCAGATTATATACATTCAGTATGTGTATGTGTGCGGAGCCTCGCGATTATCGGATAGTCTGAGGTGTTCATGTGCGTAGTGCTCAGAGCGTCGTCGATGGGACGTAGCAACCTGGGATAGCTAATTGATGATTGCTGTTTTTGTATATTTTGATTGAATATTTTACTTCTTTGCTCATTTATTCTTATTAGTTTACTAACATAAGAGATGCCCAAGCTACAAGGCTGTAATTATTTTAGGTCAGAGGTATCGAGTTTCAAGATGACACAATTTCTTTTTCAAAATGTCAAATTTGATAAATTACACAGGTATACAATGTAACGGGGTTAAATTTCTGCACGATTGTGCCTATGACCCGGTAGAGATATCGCACGTGTACTAGCTTGTTTAAATGCTTAGCTGGGGAGTATTAGAACTGAAGCGCGAAGAATTCTAAGACGAGCGATTTTAACTAATCGATAAGCGGGGAAGGAAGGGTAACAGTCAACCAACTAAATAACAAAAAAAAGGAACGAAAGTAAATAATCGTTTCGATAGTAAAGATTCGTTTATTTCCTCTGCTCTTACAACGCTTTTAGCCCGCACATACACATTTACTCAATATATGCGACACCGTTGCGCACCGCCATTTTGTTCGCTGTTGCTCATTGGAAATGTTCACTCGCTTGCTCGCTCACTACCAGTTTTGTAACGCTCGCGCACGGCTTTGTGAGGAAAAAGTTATAATATTACGCGCGGCTATTCGACATAATTATGACGCGAAGCTGGCCAGCTTACCTTAACTATTTCGTTCCGTTATCAGGGGGAACAATCTGTCGAGGTTTTTCGCTGTACAGTTCAGGTTGCCACTTTCAAGTGACATTGTAAGAATACATAAAGGTTTTTTGAGTTGTTGATCATGAATTCGAAGTTATTTGACCTCTATCACGTCAAGTTTATAGTCAAGTTGAATCGCGGTTAATCAAGATAAATATCTGAAAAAGTTAGATATATACTTTTTGGATCGACGAATTTGAATATAGCATTTGCTTCATCATACAAAGTCATGTAAAAATTAATCAAAGGTCATTGAATGGTCTATCCGAAGTTAATTTTGGAAAATCTCAAAATAATTTCTGGAAAAATTCATGTTAAGCTACTTTGGGTCTATGATTTCGAGTATGAAGCGGCTAAACTCTATCACATCAAGTTCTAGGTTATTTAATGGTTAAATCATTGTTTAACTACACTCACATATTCCCTCCATAACTACACTCTTATTCCCCCTGATTAACTTCACTCGCACACCCCCTGGATAATTCTACTTGCATACCTCCTAGACTACTCAACTCGCATAGCCCTTAAGTATCCTCTAATTAATTCCACTAAACTTTCCATTACCCTCAAATTTTGTATTCTGCAAGATGATAATAGCTTAGTTTTCTCATCAATTACTTGATTTGTAAAATAGTTTTCTTTTTGTATCTAGAGCTGTATCTGATTTTCTTTTATGCTGTCTTCCATCATCTGTATGTGTTAAATTCCAGCAGTAATCTGCCAATATGCCTTGTTTCATCGTTCTGGATACCTTCTTTCCATTTCCTGGATGTCTTAGTGAAATCTTCGCTAAGGTCTCCAAGATTTTCAGGGAAAGAATCAAATTGAAACTTCAAGAAATGTACCTTTAACCTCATATTGCACCCTAATTTTTTGTAACTGGTTCAGATATTCTTAACTATTGTTTGATAATTTTTTACTTTTTTAATGCCTAAAAATGTTTCTACAACCGCCTTAAAATTGATCCATACCGTATGCTCTTTTTTCATCATTACAGGTTCAAACTCTTTCGATTTTATCAATTTTCTTATGTCAGGACCTGTAAAAATTCCTTCCTTTATCTTTGCATCAGACAATCCTGGGAATTTATCCAGTAGATACTCGAAGCATTTTCCACTTTGATCAGGCGCTTTGACGAATGACTTTATCAATTCTACTTTAATGTACAGAGGAGGTTAAAGTATTTTTTATGAATCACAAAGCGAATTCCTTAGAACATCGAGTGATTCTAGATTAAGAGACTCGCGTAATGTCCAATCAGACTTTTGCCAATGATCTGTAGTAGCTCTACTATCCTACAAACAAATATAATACGGAAATTTTATGTACACCGACTGCTGTCCAAGAATTATAGTTATTACCTTGAAATCACAGCATATAAGCTATTTATGTTGGTTATATTTGATTTTCTTTAAGACTACTTGCATATTTTTATAAAACTTTTTTAAATACATCTAATGAGCAACAGAAATTGGAGCATATTCGGTGCCATTGTTAAGAATAACAGCTTTCAAACTTGTCTTGAAAGAATCGATGAAGAGACGCCATTCAGAAGAGTTATAAATTATTGATCTTCCTCTACGAAGAATTCAATATATTCTTACTATCTGTTTTTGTACAAAAAATAGTTTTTCCTGGAGACAGCAGATACATCTCTTTTAATCTGGAACCTAGAAATTCAGATCTATTCTTGGGCAGAACTAAATCTTTGACCAAATTATTCAGAAGAGCTTGCGTGAATAATTGAGAAGTTTCATCTGCTTGTTCATCTTCTTTTTCCTTGATGTATTTAGTTGCTCCGAGATCTTGAAAGGTTTAAGAGAAAATTTTTTTTGGTCCTGAGGCAATGACTCTTTACAGGCAGAAGATTTCCGTAAAACTGTTAGTGATATTTCGGAGTCAGTGGATAGCATCAACAACATATCTGATTTGCTTCTAAAACATGACATCAGTGAACTCAAGATTAATAAGTAACAAAGCCATGATAACTGTTATTGATGTCAAGAAGCAACATAAAGATTTTAAATTTTAAGTGATAGATCAACTTTCAAATTGTAAATTTTATAATAGCTGTTACACGCAATATACACGTGACAGTAGTATTGTAGAGCCAATTAAGCGGAATTATTCAGTAGTTCATGAAACTGTTAAGTCAACAGGATCATTTGACTATGAATTGAAATGCTTTATGTATGAACAAATGAGTATTAGTAAATTAGGAAAAAAAAGAAATAAAACCACTGTACATGATGTGACACGTGATATTATAAATTATATGCACGAATATTTATGTTTCATTGTTCTGTTTCATTGACATATTATTAATATCGTATAAAAAAATATAAATTGGTATTTCGAAAAACAAGTACAAAAATCGTATTCTGACTTGTTTATATATATTATTTGCATCTGTTAGACAAAATGATTCATATCGCTGATTTTACTAGGCCTATCATCTTCGATGCATAGATATCATGTTTTCAAGTCTCTCATAGACTGCCTTTCAAATGTAGGTTTATGTTCGTCCTACCATGATACTATATTATTCGAAACATTTATTGTTAAAAACCCAAATAATTTAAATATAAGTATAGATTCTTCAGTTCAGTTCATTTTTTATAATACTGATCATAATACTGCCACTCAAGATGGAGGTAATATGCTTCATGCTATAGGTGGAATTATGAACGTTACACCTTCATCGGCAGTTACTATTTCATCACAAATTTAAAGATTAAAAATATTTCCTCTTGCATCTGAAATAGTTAAATTATTTTCTTTCCTACCTATTAAAACTGTCGATTTCAATTTAATAGGACTGGTAAAAGTTTTAGTGAAAGAAGTAGATTATCAAAATTCATTAGTTCATATTTCGTTTTTAGATTTGTTATGATTACTGCAAAAAAAAAGTATACTTTAAATACAAACGGATGGCTTGGATATCGTGAAAAACATTAGGAAGTTAATAAATTTTGTGTATCAAAATTTAAATCTTTGCATTTTGTAAATTCCCCTGTCAGCAACAAGAGTATCATATTGTTTATTTTAATAGACTTAATGGTGGATGCTAGGGCCAGTAGTCTAAATTGTATTTCTGAAACATATGACCAACCATTATATTTAAAAACTCGTATAATTATAGCAACTACTGATCCTGCTAATGATATTCATGGCATTTGTAACATCATTGCAAGATTAGGCAGATTTCATACTTTTTGGTCGTTTTTAGGTTCCATTGGTTATTTTATGGCAAATTTTGATGTAAAGAAAGTTTTTTGTTTATTATTTGCAGAACTTCTACCTGACAAAGCTCTCTCTACACATACTTTATCTTGGTTTATTAGGGATTAGTAGTCATCTTTTGAAAGTAGTTGCATTAAGTTGATAAATAATAAATAAATAATAGTTTTGTAGGTAATAAATTGCATTCATCATTCAACAGAAAATAGAAATCCAGTAAAAAAATCATAGTTTGAAAATAATCGTCGTTAAAAAAAACATAGTTCGAAAAAGTCTTAGCTCAAAAAAATCATACTTTACAAAGTCATAGTTGAACTTGATTATGGCTAACTATGGTCCGAATGATATTGTCGATATGATAATAATCCTAGGAGAATGTCAAAACAATTACCGTGCAGCAGCTCGACTGTATGTTGAACGTTACCCTTTGGGGAGGTATCCTAATCATGGGAGAATACGATAATTGGCTGAAAGAGTCCGGGGTAGATATGTCAAAGAAGGCATCGCGAATACGACGCAAATGATCCTCGTGCCGTAACCATCCTAATAGTTGTTCATCTTGATCCGCATATAAGCAGTCGGCAAATTGAACGTGAAATTGGTATACCACGAAGAACGGCTTTGAAAATTTTGAATGCTTTTCATTACCATTCTTATTACATAAGTTTGATTCAACAATCAAGGCTGAATCACATTCAAGCCAGTGTCGAATTTTGCCAATGGGCTTTAGAAACAATAGAAAATCACCGAGACTTTTTCAAATATGTTCTGTTTTCAGATGAGGCTAAATTTTATAGTGATAGTCAACTAGATAGACATAATTGTCACTATTGGTCTGACGAAAATCCCCACTGGCATAGGGCAGTTGACCATCAAAATCGATGGAGCCTTGTAGTGTGGTGTGGCATAGTCAAAGGTCATCTGATTGGGCCGTATTTTTTTGATAGAAATGTGGATCAACATAGCTATTTGGAAGTGCTGACGGATCGACTGCCAGAACTTTTGAAAGAAGTCTATTTGGACACATGACGACGAATATGGCTCCAATAAGATGGTGCATCCTCCCATCTAGCACGAATAGTATTTCTAAACCAAACAGCATTTCTAACTGGAAATTATAATGAGAGGTGGAGGTCAAGGAAGTCCAGTTAACTGGCCTCCGAACTCTTCTGATATAACATCTCCTGATTTCTACTTGTGGGGCTACTTAAAGAATGTTGTTTTTGCACACAAACCAACAACGAGGAGAAACATGATGGACTGGATTCATCAAGCTTGTGCAGCAATTCCAAGAGAAACCTTGCTCAGAACAGTACAACATTTTCAAAAGCATAGAAAATTTTAGTATATATATATACATGATGATGGTGATTATCGAAAATAAATTGAATTAAGATCGTTTTTGTTTAGAGTATTGGGTGTCACTCTCGTATTTCTTTGTTTGATAATGTCGTAAGATTTAATAGATAATTTTGTTTAATATAGAGAATTTAAGATTATTACATTTATAAAATTTATATTAATCTTTTCCTGCTGTACAGGGTGAGCCATTTTAATCGACCCACTTAAATATCTTGGAAAATAATTGGTAAAAAAATGGTTCATACAAAATTTGTTGCGGACGAAGGGGGCCGTCTAATTGTAAAGTTGGTTTTGACTTTCAACTTTACTTTCAAGATCTTTTGGAGGTCAAAGAATTTTTTTTTCAATGGAAACCCCTTTTTTTAACACTGGATTCAGAAAGAGCGGAAAATTTTACGTCCAAAATGATATTTCTAAAATTTTTTTATGACCCTTACAAGGTCATATCAAACTCACATGCTGAAAAATACTATGGTTGCTATTTAATAGCATTTTCGTTTACAATTGAGTAATCGTGATTGATGTACTTTCACGAGAAATAATCCAATAACCCTAATAATTAATAACCCGCTAACTTAAAAACCAATAAACAATAACTAAGAACCTCAATAACTTGAGAAACCAATAACTAAGGACCTAATAGCTCAATAACATAAGAACCCAAAAAATCCAAAACCCAATAATTCAATGTAACAACGACTGTGAAAAAATTCAATGTGAGTCCTCTAGCTTCTTACCGGGGTGCTTGTTTAACGTTTAACGTGAGACCCCAAGTATCTCATTGAGGTGTTTGTTTAACGTGAATCCACTAGTTTCTCACCGTTATCATATTACATTTAATGTTCAAAATGTCCTCCATCAGTATCAAATAAGTATTCATTTCACTCATTGATAAATGCAAATCATTTTCGGCAGAGGCTTCAATAATATGAGTTTTTATCTCGGCAGATAAAAATGTTTCGAACAATTTAGTTGGCGAACTCGCAAGAATCTCATCCCGTTGTTTATCAGTCAATAAATATTCATTTTTAAGTGTTTCAGCGCACTTTTTTTCTCCTAATGTCCAATTATATTTATGATTTTTTTCTAGATACTTTTGATCAGAAGAATAATTGTTGGTAATCTGCTTGTAAGATAATACCTTTTCAATTTCGTTTGACATTTGTTTATCAGATATATAGTATCATCATCGCTAAACAAGTTTGATTCCATATCCGAATCATTAGCGTTAGGCATGACGGAAACGTCAATCCGGTTATCGTATTCCAATAACTGACATGAATCTTCGAGCAAAACATTTGTAATGTTTTGGCGCGAGGATTTTAATGATGGTTGTTTTCGTTTCGGCATTGCGAAAAAAAATAATTTACGGTATGTTTATTTTGTGAATTTTTAATGATTAGAAGTAACAACTATGGCTTTTAGATAAATCAATATTAATTAAAAATTCAATTTGTGATTTGTATAAAAAATAACTAAAACGAAGATCGCAAATAAAAATTTTTCAATTATTACTATGAAATTTTTAAGTACAACACGAAAGATTCGAACGGAATTCAAACACTACTATAGTTACTCTTTATGAGAAAATGTTGTACGGTTAAGCATGTATCAAGAAACAAAAATTAAAAGTTCTGCTTATAACTGCACAAGAATTTACGACAGAATATTGAAAACTGAAAATCTAACAACTCATAAAACTTAGTAAGAAATAAAATTTCAAAACGTTTACGTAAATAAATGTTTAACAATTTTTCACTGTGGGCTAAAATAAAAAATTTTTGAAAACCTAAACCAATTTACTCTTGAATTTTTTAAATGATAATAATGGCCTTAGACCGTAAAAGTAAATAAGGTGTCAAATATTGTCGATTAATGCTGAATATTGTCACCCGAGGTTTCGCCTGATCTGAGGCTTTTTTATTTACGGCCGTGACTGACATACTATTTTTCTGCTCCTCTCTCGCTTAAAGTCCTATCGCGTCGCGATCAGGAAAATCGACTTTTTGCGAGGGTAGCAAAAAAAAAATAATTGTTAGACTTGAAATTTTTTTAAATTTTGTGAAACCAATTTGAAAAAAATGTATACTAGGAATAAAATTGATTAATTTTTTACTCAAAAACAATTGACTCAATAAAAAAATTCATAATAATAAAAGAGTCTTAAAATTTACCAACGAGTACTCTCAATTTTTTTCAGAATTTTCCGAGTTAATTTTCGAATTAGTGGAAAATCGGAAAATCGAAATTTCCAAATTCGCTGTAAAAAAATCTGAAAAAATTTGAGAGTATTTCTTGACTAATTTTAAAACATTTTTGTTCTTAGAAATTTTTCACTAAACTTGATAGTTTTGGAGGAAAAAATTCGTCAAGTTTAAAAAAAAAATTTTTCCTTTCGAACGCCATTTTGTGTTCGCCATTTTAAATTTCGGAAAAAATGCAACGGCATTTGAAAGAAAAGACATCTATAACACCGATAACAGTATTTCCAATGGTGTGTGCAAAATTTTCCATTTCAAAATATACTTTTTTTAGAAAAAAAAACGCGAAAAATTTGTGAATTTTCCGGAAAATCGGCCTATAACGTTTCCGGCTTACAATTTAGGTAAATTTTGTCAACGGCATTCGAAAGAGGAGGTCAAAATCTACAAGATGTGATGCTTTATAAATTTTTCATATGATTTTTTCATTAAAAGATATGAGGATGAAAGTTAAGAAAAAATTTGTGTTATTTGGGAGGAAAAGGGTTAAGCATAAAGGAGAAGTTCCATTTATTATATACGCTGATTTTGAATGTCTGTTAAAACCTATAGAAGATCCGAATAGGAATCTCGATGTTAAGAGACATAGTTTCCAAGAACATGAAGCCTATAGCATTGGATTATATGTAAAATGCCGTTATGATGATAGTAAGTCGATATATAAGTGATATAGAAAAAAATTAAATGAAGACGAATCACCAGCATTATGGTTTATAAAGCAATTGAAGTCCCTAGTGATTGAGTTAGAAAAGATATATAATAATGCAATAAAAATGGATTTATCATTTATTAATGAACAGGCATTCAAAACGGCAAGAAGATGTCATATTTGCAACCAATATTTTGAAGATAACCAAAAACGAGTTCGTGATCATTGTCATTTAACAGGAAAATTTAGAGGTGCAGCTCACAATCATTGCAATTTGAATTATAAAAATGCTGCTTTCATACCAGTCGTATTTCATAACTTTACAGGCTATGACTCACATTTTATTATAACAGAAATTGCTACTAACTCAGAATTTGAAGGAAAGATCTCTGTTCTCGCTGAAAACAAGGAGCGATACATATCCTTCACAAAAGATATTGCAAACAGTCGAATTAGCTTTCGTTTCATTGATTCCTTTCGATTTATGCCTACATCTCTAGATAAATTAGCATATTATTTACCTGAGCTAGATATTGTACAGAGAGAATTTCAGAAAGATAATTACACTTTAGAACAGTTTAATTTACTCAAAAGAAAAGGAGTTTTCCTATATGAATACATCCAAAATTTAAATAGACTAACTAAGACAGAGTTACCATCTATTGAAAAATTTCATAGTTAATTGACAGATAGTGATATTCCTACTGTAGAATATAAGCATGCTCAAAACGTATGGAATATTTTCGGTAGTATTTGGAAGAAAATAGATTTAGGAATGTATTCTGATCTCTATCTGAAAACTGATGTACTTTTACTAGCTGATATTTTTGAAAATTTTCGATCAACCTGTAAGAATGCATATGATCTCGATCCTGCTCATTATTACACTACCCCTGAATTAACATGGGACGCGATGTTAAAATATACAAATATGAAGCTTGAACTATTAATAGATATAGATATGGTTTTATTCATTCAAAAAGGTATTCGTGGAGGTATTAGTTAATGCTGCAATAGATTTTCAAAAGCAAACAATAAATATATGGGTGAAGAATTCAATAAGGATGAGCCAAACAAAATTTTAATGTATTATAACGTAAACAACCTTTATGGTTGGGCTATGACTCAATCACTACCATCTGAGGGCTTCAAATGGGTTTCAAATGTGGATATGTCAAATTTTTTCAATATCTCTGATGATAGCTACGTAGGCTATATTTTAGAAGTAGATCTAGAGTATCCATAAGAGCTGCATGATGATACCTCTTTGTCCTGAACATACTAAACCACCCGGATCAAAACAGAAAAAACTTTTGACAACGCTTTATGATAAAGAACGATATGTTATTCATTATAGAACGTTAAAACAAGCTCTCAAATATGGACTAAAACTTAAAAAGATATATAGAGCGCTAGAATTAAAACAAAAACAATGGTTGAAACCATATGTTGATTTAAATACTGAAAAAAGAAAGCAAGCTAAAAATGAGTTTGAAAAATTATTTTACAAGCTTATGATTAATGCAGTATATGGAAAAACGATGGAAGACGAAAAAAAACGAAAAGATGTCAAACTGATCAATCAATGGGGTGGTAGATATGGCGCTGAAGCTCGAATTGCCCAACCAAATTTCCATAGTAGTTCCATCTTTCATGAAAATTTAGCTGCTATTCAATTATCCTGGACAACTATCAGTATTAAAAAACCTATATACATCGGTCTATGTGTATTAGATCTTTCAAAAACATTAGTCTATGACTTTCATTATGGTTACATGAAGCAACGAATTGGTGAAAAATGTAAATTACTTTATACTGATACCGACTGCCTCATTTATGAAATTCAAGATGTCGATATGTATGAGATCATGAAAGTAGACATTGAAAAATTTGACACATCGGACTATCCTGCTGATAATCAATTTGGAATGCCTCTAGCTAACAAAAAAGTTCTTGGTGTTATGAAGGATGAGTGCAATGCTGCTATTATGAAGGAGTACATTGGGTTACGAAGTAAACTATACAGTATCGAAATAATAAATAAGGATCCCTTGAAAAAGGCAAAAGGAGTGAAAAAACATACAGTAAAAAATACAATAACTCACTCAGATCATCGAAAGTGTTTAAACGAAATGGAAATTATTAAACGTACTCAATGTAATATTCGATCTAAATTAGATCAAGTAGTAACAGAGAGAGAGGAAAAGACAGCACTAAGTCCACATGATGATAAACGTTGTATTTTTGATAATAATCCGGACACACTTCCATGGGAGCATTATGAAACTCTCGAAATTGGATCAATTTTAGGCTTCACTAGACGTATGCTCGTTCAAAACGAAACACATAGTTCTGACTTACCCGTCACTGTTCTCAAAGTCAACCCTTTACGTCGTCGAAAATCGTGGAAGAAAATATTGTGCATATTAGTATGCTGTATAAAACAACAACAATATGGGTGAGTCTATAGCTCATTATGAAGTTCATGCGCATCAGCCTTATTCATTATCACGCAGTATGATTTATATTTGCGGTCGGTTGACCAAGCCGGACGGTACTACGCCAGTGGAGAACACTTTCTTAGTCAACAACGCCCTCTGTCATTTGTTCGAGGAAATACGATATGAAATAAATGCTATTGAAATAGATAAAGTGAAAAATGTAGGCTTAACGAGCCTCATGAAAAATTGGCTTTCACTCAATCCATGTCAAAGCTCTATCGCTGAAAATGCCGGATGGAATGGTGATAACAATGAAATTTCAATATGTAACGCTCTAGGTTTTTTTGATGCGACTATCCCTCTCAGTATGTTGATGGGCTTTGCTGAAGATTATCGGAAAATTGTAGTCAATGTCAAGCATGAACTTATTCTCACAAGATCAAAAGATGATTTGAATGCTATTTTAAGTATTCCAGTAAGGAATCCTGATGCTTCAGGAAAATAAAAAATTACTTTAACTAAGGTTGAATGGTTGATGCCATATGTGATGGTTGCAGACAAAGAAAAAATCAAATTACTCAATCAGATTGGACGAGATCGTGCAATTACTATGAGTTATCGTACTTGAGAAATGTATGAGTATCCAAAATTACTTCGTACATCAAAGCATGTTTGGAGTGTTAAGACTTCCAATCAATTGGAAAAGCCTCGCTTTGTTAGTTTAGCTTTTCAAACTAAACGTAAAAGTTCAGCGAGTGTTAATTCTAGTAATTTTGATCATTGTAATATTAGTAATGTGAAGATATTCCTCAATTCACAATGCTATCCGTATGGAAATCTCAATTTGAATATCAATCAAAATCAGTATGCTGTTCTCTACGATATGTATACTAATTTACAAAACGCTTACTATGGTAAAGAAAACGAACCGTTACTCAAAAAAAAGATTTCATTAATAAAGTGCCGCTAATAGTTATAGACTGCTCCAAACAGAATGAAACATTAAAAAGCGCTCCAGTCGATGTTCGCCTAGAATTTGAAACTCGGACCGATTTTCCTGAAGATACTGCAGCCTACTGCTTAATATTACACGATCGTATTGTACAATATAATTCAATCAGTGGTGATGTTAAAAAATTAGTTTAAAATTAACAAGACATCAATGTACACGATGCTTTTCAATAAAAAGAAAATAAAATATATATATATTGTTAGAATTTAATACAAACTACCTATAATCATAGAGAGAGAGAGAGAGAGGAGCATCCACACTAAACAGCGTACGCACCTAGCAAGCTAGAGACGCTACCCCCTCTCCGAGGGCCCAAACTTAGCCAGCATAAACTTACTATGCTCCCTACTATATAAGGAGAATGAGAGAGACCATCATATAGCCTACTAAATACCCTACCAACTTCTACAGCATCCTACCTTACCAACCCCTGTAGGTGAATGTTGGTGGGTGGGTGGGTGAGGGTAGGTAGGTGGGTGGAGTAGATGAATGGTTCGGTGGGTGGAGTAGGTGAATGGGTAGGTGGGCGGATTAGGTGAATGGTGGTGGTGCACTCCGTTGGAGGGCCCACTGATAGGTCCTAAGTAAATTAAAACATTATTAATTTAGTTATTTTTAATAATTTATTTAGTTATTTTTAGTAATTTTTTAATTTAGTTTATTTTATTCCTTTTTTCCGACGACCTTAGAGGGGCGAGTTGGCTTCCTCACTGTTGGTTGGGCCGGAATCAAAATCACTTTCCGTCGAACACACTCGACGTTCTTCACCAACGGAATTTTTTTCTGTAAAATAAATTTTTTAATTATTATTTTTAATTTATATTTATTAATTATTTCTATAATGTAATTACTTACATTAGCAGTGAAATCGAGTGGTATATCGATTTGGGTATCGTCTCCTCTTTGACAGCATGCGGATGTTGCAGTAGATGAGGTTGCTGTTGACGTCGCTGGTGATGTTGAACTCAACGTTGCTGATGACGATGATAATGTCACTGACGCAGATGATGTTGACGTCCTCGAAGACGGCACATAATCTTGATTCACCATGGCGGTTGTTGATGGTGCAGCAATCTCGTTTATGCTGGAAAGCCTTCGCTTAACTTTCACAGCAAGTTCGTCTTGCTCCGCTTTAGCTAAGTCGGCTTTCCGTTTCCGCTCCAATCGAGTGGATTCTTGCTGCTTCCTCATAGTCTCCGCACGCTTACGTTGCTCCAACTTTCCTTTCACGCGATCATTGACAATCTTGTCAATTTTATACGCGACTTGGTGCGCCATCATTCTGGCCGCCATAGATTCCTTAATCCACTGAAAAGAGATAAGACAATTAAATATTAATAAAAAATATAAATTGATATAATTTTATAATAATACTTACTTATTGGACAATCGCCTTTATCTCCCGGATTTGCAGTCCTTGAGGACTGCTCTCATCCACAAATCGTTGCAACTAAAAAATAAATGATAATAAATAAATAAATAAATAAATAAATATATAATGAGAAAAAATACTTACAGATATTAATATTAGAATTAAGAGCCGATATAACGTCTCTCTTACTACGGTCTGTACGGTAGGAATAGTAAGCTGAAATCGAATAATAATATTATTATTAAAAAAAATTCTAAAAGTTATTTTAATTATTTTTAAATTATTTAAAAATTATACTTAGTTTCTAAAAACTCGCACGCTTTGATAATGTTCTCCATAGTTTTGTTTTTTCTTTTTTTTTATTAAATAAATTTTATAAAAATATAAAAACTTACTAATGTTTAAATAATCAGCACTTCACTGTGAACAGCTCGAAGTTTTCTTTAAGACTGACCAACGAAAATCCTACTGAACACTCACACTATTATCAGGTACGATTTTTCTACAATATATGTAACGCTACACACAAACGTAGACATTCTTTGAGTGAAATAGGACATTTGGTGTGCCCTTTCCCTCCCCATGTGGGCTAGACAGTTTGACACTTTCTAAAAACTTCATAAATCTTGACGTTCCGGTGACTTCATGGTCATCCGCAAAAAAACACATTAAGCGCAGATTGTCACGCTCTGCGCTAATGAGTTTGTTTGATCATCCTTAAACCGTCTATGATCTGCATTTGCGATAGTCATAGGCAACATTAGATAAGAGGGAAGGTAGTAAGCACAGATGCTCTCTCTTTCTGAAAGTAGTGGAGAAGCTTGATCACCCTCCTACCAGCTGTGATCTACATTCATGATAGACATAATCAACTTAAGATAAGTAAGCATAGCTGATCATGCGCTCCTCTCCTCCTCGCTCTGTGGTCCACGCTGAGTCAGAGCTAGAGAGAGAGCATAAGTTTACTACTACTATACTAGCGCATCCCCATCAGGCCAGAACTATAGACAGCATGCGCTCCCCTCCTCCTCCGCACGCTCAGGCCCTATATCAAGTGTATGAGTGTGTAGCTAATGCATCCTCTAAGGTACATGTGGCATGGGCTCTAGTGGTAGAGCGCTAGCCTGCCAACCCAGAGGACTCCGGTTCGATTCTCCGATCTGTCTCTTCATTTTTTTCAAGAAATCGTCGCTATTTTCTATTCGTTTCATTCTCAATGTAGCAAGTAAATTGTCAATAATATATATTTATAACTTAAAAAAAAAACATTTAAATTTAATTAGACTGAAAGCACTAGGTATAGGGTCCCTGGGGACTAGGAGCCCTAGAAACCTTCCTCTAAAAATTATAAACAATTATTAACATTAATAATAATTAACATGGAAGGGTTAGGCCAGCCCACGAATATTGTTAATAATAATTGTTAACAATAATGATTATTATTAACATGAAAGAGTTAAGCCAGGGGGCCAAAGGGTTAAGCCCGGTGAGGCCAAAGGGTTACAGACCCCCCGCAGGTGTGCTTGAACATACATTGCTATACTACTGGGGCAGCAGTTCGTAGCCTAATTCGACCAATTTGGTCACGGCGATGGCAGAGGTGTGAGCCGGTGCGTTGTCATGGTGGAAGATCACTTTTTTCTTCTCCAAATCGGGCCGGTTTTTCTGCAATTCGACGTCAAATCAGCCCAATAATTCGGCATAGTACAGCCCTGTGACCGTTTTGCTCTTCTCCAGGTAGTCGATGTAGATTACACCTTGTGAATCCCAGAAAACGGTGGCCATCACCTTTCCGGCCGATGGGGCAGTCTTCGCCTTCTTTGGAGCACTTTCGCCGTGTAAAGTCCACTGTTTCCACTGTTCCTTGGTCTCTGGTGTATACCAGTGGATCCATGTTTCGTTGACTGTCACGAAACGACGCAGAAACTCCTTCGGATTGTGCTTAATCAGCGTCAGACATTGCTCTGAAGTTGTCTTACGGTTGCGCTTGTTGTCCAGAGTGAGCACACGCGGCACCCATCGCGCCGACAGCTTTCTCATGCCCAAAATTTCATGCAGGACATGACCCACGCGGTCTTTTGAAATGCCTACGATCTTAGCTATCTCGCGCACTTTCAATCGTCGATCTGCCAATACGAGATGGTGAATTTTTGTCACGTTATCCTCCGTGGTAGCCGTTTTCAGAGCACCTGGACGTGGCTCTTCAAAAATCGACGTGCGACCACGTTGAAACTCGTTAAACCAATTTTTGACGGTTGCCATCGAACGAGAAGAGTCATCGTACACAGCATCCAAGCGCTTTTTGATTTTGCTGCGTGATTTCCCTTCCAAAAACAAGAATCGAATCACCGGCCGATACTGCTCTTTTTCCATTTTTCAAAAATCAACGGACACACTTGCTTTCACACGCTCTCAAAAATAAACTACAACTCCGATCCGGCTGAAATCTTGACAGTAACCATTGAGAAGGTTGTACTACGTGATAGAATATTTCTTTTGCGAGAGTGGCGCCATCGGGCGGTGAGGCTAAGTACTTTTCGGACCACCCTCGTACTCAACACATATAATCTGTACAAGAAGAAGCTTCCTAGGAAGCGCCACGAACACCGATACCAAAGTACGAGGTCCATTCGTGAGAGTGACAATGGCCATTATAAGTCATCAATGCTAGAGCGGGTAACATCGACTATGCAAAAATGAGTGGAACCCAGTGAGATAGAAGATGTGACTGACAGTGCGTATCGCAGAAAGAAATAGCGAACCACCTTACAAGTGCACGTATAGTAGTACCGCATCAAATTGATTCTACAATGGAAAAGCGCTCATCGAATAAAATTAACGGAATATGGAGCAAGCACTGCAAATTGAATCATAATATATACTCGTATTGCAAATCGATCATGCGTAATAATGTGCATGTGCGTGAGATAGATAAGGTTCATATTATATTTCTGCCAACTGATACTGACTAAGAAATGAAACTAGAAAATGATGTATATAGATCGACTTATATGTATTCATAAATGTATTCGAGGTAGAATAATACATGTAAACCGAGATGAAAGTATTGCATGACTCACACCTAGAATAAATTACACTATGCATGTATAATTAGAAATAGCAAATAGCAGTACTGAGTATATGGACGTGGATTCGTTGAATTGAAATAAAACTAGAAAAGGCCCCGCTAATGTCAACCAAGAAATAGAGCCAATAACAGGATGGCTTCGGAGATTCTATTTCCGCTCTTGTTATCGAGGAGCCCTAGTAGAGTAGCATTCAAACAAGAGACGAAATATATTAACCTATTAGTACTCAAGCAAAATCCAGGCCAGATAGCACCAAACAAACCATTGGTTCAATGTCAAACTAGAAAAAATATTTACCCGTGTATTTCTTGTTGCAATTCTAATTATTTATGTAAAAATATTTGAGAAAATTAACAAAAACTTTGCGATTTAAAAAAACTGATCATGCCAATCGTTTCTACAAGAAAAAAAAACCTGGAAAATCTCTATAACATTTTTCTGTCAGATTCTATTTCGTTAAAGTATTCCTCATTAATTATCACTTTCATCATTTTCATAAAATTGTATCACTTTTTCTATTGTTGCTTCAGGTAAAGTTTTACCTCATTTATTGGAGAAGCCGAAATTTCTCGAGAAGTTTTCAACATATTAGCTTTGCGTGCCATGATATATGAAGTACTAATTACCTTCGAAATTTTACGAATGCTTTATGAATCAGAAGCAACCGTAAGAAATATCACACGAAAAGGATCATTATTAGGTAGACTGTTAAATTTATCTGTAATACTATTTAACATCTCTATAAGATCATTTGGTGTAACTTCCTTCTCACCACAAAATATATTCAAACTAGAGTCAAATTGTAAAGGGTATTCACAATACCACAAATATCCTCCAATAAGTCATGGTAATAAAACCAAAATTTCGGAATACAAAATAAACATGGATTTCCTATCGATTGAAAAGATCGCTCTAAATACCTCAGATCTCAAACTACCTATACTCACGGCGAAGTCAATTGACACGTTTGATATTTTAAATTCAGCCATAAATATGAAAGATGTTACAAAAGAATTGGAAATATATACATCGAATCGTAACTACCCCTCATGATTAAGTACTGGTCATAGTACTTTTCATTATACCATATTCTCTATAACCACACTTACAATAATTTACATTTTATCCAAACTATGATTATTTCATTGTCTTTGGAGTGGCTTCACAATGTGTGTAAATAAATTATGTCCAATATGTCTTGCAAGTAACTTCTTCCGTCAAAGCGAAGACGTGCCAAATGCAGACACTCAAGGAGAGAATGAAAATGTAAATGTCGCCCTTATTACTGAAAATGTTCAATCTGTAGTTAGCTTTAATCCAGCTATCTCACGATCCACCGAGAATAACGTTTAATTCAACTTTTATTTTAATTAAAAAAGGGACATATTGCTCATCAATAATTGCAGCCTTCTACTATCTTAATATAAGCAACTTAATTTCATACAAGTTATGTCAAATTGTCAACGGCAAAATTGTGGATTTAATACTTTGAGTGTGTTACTATCGCTTTGCAGTTTATAGAAGCGGATTGTTTAGGTAACTAGGAATTGTACTTGCAGAGTATCAGAGATATGCTTTCGATTTTCTATTCTAGTGGTCATTTTGCTTATGCAAAATGTGCCCAAATTTATTTGCAAGATATGGACCAACTAGAAATATCAATGGATCATTATGAATATGAACGGATACTAAAGACGAATTTTTCACCATCCGTAGTTCTAGTAAGGCATGGTCTGGTATGTGGAGTGATATGGTAATAGAACAAACCTTGAATAGGTTGTTTGGAACCGATCTAAAACTTGGTCGGGGTCATAGCACGTTACTTATCTTCGATACTGTCGGTGTTTAATGTAATGGAGTGTTTGGAGAATTATTGTGGGCTAAAATCTTACAGTAGAAAACAGCACGTCGATCTGTCCGATGTTAGGACAAAAAGAGATACAAATGACATAAAGGAATTGGTCACTTGGCTACAGAACCATAATCCGTTCCATCAACAACAAAATAGGATAGTATCGTTATCTACAGAGCTCATTGATGAACCAGAGATAGACTGTCACAGAGCTTTTGAAAAAGGATGGTTGGGAATGGAAGATATAGTTGGAAAAAACGCAGGCAATATTTTACTGTCACGTATTTACGTAGTGCAAAATTTAGCTAGTACTACACACCTTGAAAGTGATACTGAAATATCCACGATAGACGCACGTTTATTTTGACACAAAGAATTTGTGTTGCTTCTAAAGGAAACCCACAAAAAACACTCGAGACTTTTTCATATGAACTAACACTATATCCATTGAGCTTATTTGATGATAAAGGTTTCATGAGAACATCGCCAAAAGCAAAACTGTATGAGTTGTTCCAATCTTGCAACCATAAAATTCAATTGATGAACTTGAATATGACATAGGTCATTGATGGGAGGTGGCTTTTACATGCTGTAGTTTGGCCCCAGAACGCAACATATAAAGAAGTTTATAAAACGTATCTATTTTACATTCTTCAACGTTTCGGAAAAAACGTAACTGTTCTTTTTGACGGATATAATAACTTATTAATTGGAGTTCAATTATACGAAAGATATTGCAGAAGAGAGAAAACTGTCGAAGCCGACGTCGAAATTTCCGAGGGTAAAATCATACCAATAATTCAAGCGAAGTTTCTCTCGAACATCAGAAATAAACTTAATTTTGTCGAATTACTTGAGAGGTATCTGCTACAAAATGATATAGCCACAAAAATCTCAGATGAGTATGCGGATACGATTATTGATCAAAAGATTTATTATAAAGATTATTGTGTAAATATGAGACGGGGAAGTTTGTCACAGTTACCTCCTCTATGGGTTGGTTGACCGTGACGGTGATGAGGAGGCATAACTTCGAGTCGGGGGACACAAAATCCTCCCGCGCGCGATCGCTTTGAACTGGGCCGGGTAACCTCAGTCGGGCCGAATCCCTATAAATGGGCTCTTCAGTACTGGCGGGGGGACCTTAAGTCAAACCTTAGGAGAGGGTAGTACCTGGGATGGGAACCGAAGGCGGTAGGTACCTTGGCCCAAACTATCGGCTGGACAAGGATGTCCTGAGGACTGGTTGCGACCAAGAAACAATCCCCTAATCTAAGGTGTGAGATAGTGCTGAGAGATGCATGGTACAAGGGATGTTATATAACGAACGGTTCCCTCTGGGCACCGGGCGGAACCCAGTTGTTAATATGCCTTCTCCGGTGTTGTGGACCAGCCGGGTTAACCTATTGGATCCACAGTGCTCATGGGAACAAAATTACCACAAACCAAGCGCAAATACCCAACGAGATGAAAGTGAACCGGGGCTTAGAACCGGTCGCTGAAACCTGGAGAAAACACAGTTGAGGGACTGTGTAGAGACACCTTAACGGAAAAACCATGAAGGGACGGGCAAAAACCAAAACCTGAGTGGAGTACAGAAGAGGAAACTCCTCAGACAGAGTGCAATGGATGAGGGACGACCGATTCCTAAGTTTGAACAGGCTCGGAAGCAAAGGAAAAGGAAGGAGAGACATTCAAATGTTTCTCAACCGCAAACGGCTAAAGGGGCTGATCAGGCTGGGAAGATGACGGCCTCAACCAGTCTGGATACGACCGTGCCGGGTATACGATCAGCCAAAACGGTAGGGGACGTACGCAGCTATTCGGCGGTGGCATCGTCGAAACCAGGATACTCCTTACGTATGGGGGATTACCTGGGAGGTAAGATTCCCGCCGAATATTGTGATAGGGTGAAGAAAGCGGTGGTGCAGCGTCTCATTGGTATGGAGGAGGGGATGTTTACGTTCCGCTTTCCGAGGAAGGGTTCCGTGGTCTTTCTCTGCGAAGATAAGGAAATGGCGGCCTGATTTGGGAAGAAAGCCGACAAGCTAGACCTGGGGATACCGGATATCAAGGTACTGGTATTACATCCAGACGAGGTTAAAGTCACCAAAGTGATGAGGAGGATGCCCTCAGAGGTAGAGTCTGCTCCGGATTTCCTGAAGCTGGTCCAGAGACAGAATGGTAGAGTGGACACCAGTAAGTGGGCGGTTTTGAGGTGTATGCCAGACGGCGTACTCATTCTGTACCTAGACGAACCATCGGTGAACACCCTTAAGAACCGAAAACTCAAGCTCTTGGTCGGGGTCGGGTCGGCTACCTTCAAGGTGCTGGACCGGATCAAACTTGGTGAGACTGAAGGGACGAGTCAAAAGGAAACGCAGCGAATGGAGCATAAATAATGGCTTTAACTCGGATACGTTTCACTCAAATTAACTTGCAACATTCCAAAAGCACCTCTGCAGTTCTACCAAGGAGCATGCGAATGTCGAAGACACACAGCACTAAAACAGGAACCCTGGTTATGGAGGGGTAATATTAGGGGCTTAAAAGCAAACGGGCAGGAACTGTTTGTAGGAAATAGTGACGGAAATGCGCAAGCGTGCATCTGCGTCAAGGATATTAACGGTTTTCTGTTACAGGAACTTAGCTCCAGGGACTACACAACCATTAAGATTGAACTAGAGGACGAAGAGGGGCGAGTAAGAACAGTTATTGTCGCCTCAACCTGCTTACCTCATGAAGAGAACATACCAACGATTGGTATGCGGAGGGTAATCGAGTACTGCCGACTCAGAAATCTAGACTTGATAATCGGGTGCAACGCTAATGTTCATCACATGGTATAGACGAGCACTGATATCACCGACAAGGGAGAGGCACTCCTCGAATATATCACAGGCACTCAGATGGACATTGCAAATCGAGAGAAAGAATCAACCTTTATAACAAAAGTAAGAAGAGAAGTTCTGGACCTTTCCTTGGTCGCATTGAACATCAAAAGTGAAGTGATTGGATGGATGGTAGAACAGGAATCATCCATGTCGGATCATAGAACTATCACGTTCGGGATAGAAGCACTAAAACCGAAAGTTGAGCCTACAAGTAACCCCAAGAATACAAACTAGGAGGGATGCAAGGAGGAACTAAGAAGCAGCTTAGCCCACTTTAAGACAAAATATGGCAACAGGATGGACCTGGACTGGTCAGTAGGCCAATTACAGAAAGCCATGCTGAAGGCATATAAGATAAACTCTCCACTTAAGAAGAGTGGGCAATCGAGAAGCACGCCGTGATGGAATATATACGTTGAAACGGTGAGAAGGAAGGCCTGAAAAGCGTTCAATGTAGGTCAGCAATAGGGACGGGTTGGAAACTTGACCCCCAAAAAGCTTTATGGATTTATAGAGCCATACTGAAACCGAAGCTGACTTATGCAGCATTAATATGGTAGAAAGAAACAGAGAAAGTAACCTCACAGAAGACGCTGGTGCATATACAGGTAGTTACTTTGAGAGGGATCTTCGGATTAAGAACTAGTACACCCACGGTAGCGATTAGGATGATGCTAGATGAAGCGGTACTGGACCTTGAAATAAAGGGGTGTGCCGCTAAATCAGCAGACAGACTAATTTGCAACAAAGAGTGGGGCAGATGTGAAATGGGACATACGACCATCAAACAAGCATTATCTAGAGAGCAAATTTATACTCCTCAAGATAGGATAATCAGACATACTCTCTTCGGGAAACGTTTCAAGACGGTCATACCAAAATGAGAGGAATGGAAAAATAATGAAACCCTTGGACACGGAGACATTTGGTTCACAAATGGATCTAAAGGAGAAAAGAGTACAGGCTTTAAGATCCGTGGCCCCACGAGAAGCTTAGACTCAACTCACAAGCTGAGAAGTTATAACACAGTTTTCCAGGCGGAAATGGCTGCCATAGGAATCTGTGCAAAAAACTTGGTAAAGGGTAAAGTCAAAGGAAGAGTCATTAGAATCTGCACTGACACTTAGGCGTCAATAATGGCCCTGGAAAATCCAACGACTACATCGACCCTAGTCAAGGAGGTCAAGGAAACTCTCAATGAACTAGCGACGAGAAATAAAATCTACATTATCTGGATACCGGGACACTCGGGATACAAAGGTAATGAAAGAGCGGACAAGTTGACTAAGCAAGGAGCAAAGTCGAACTCGGCACCGGAACAGGAGGTAGGAATGCCATACCGAGAAGTAAAAATACATTATGTAAAAACTGTAATGATGAACTTTTTGAAAATGCTTCAATTGCAAGTGGTATTGCACTAGAGAAAAAAAGTGAAGAGCAAGGGGAAGATCCTGAATTCGAAGTAGTCAATGAGTATTCATATAATAAAATATAAGGATGCGGGAACATCGACAAAATTCTACAAAAAGATAAATGGAATATCTGGAACCTTTCAAAGAAAATCAGACGGTCTAAGAAATTACTGGGAAACCACATCAACAAGTGGGCCAAGAAGATCCCAAACATGACGAAACAATAAACTGGCACCATCTTGGGACTATTTACCAGGCACTGCGAGCTGAGATGTTACACACACAAGACGCAAGGGCACAGCAACCTATGCAGGTGGTGTGATGAAAAGGAAGAGACTCCTAGGTACTTCCTATGTGAATGCCCGGCACTGATGGACAATAGACAGAAGTCGTTGGAATGCGGAACCTTAGATCGCGATACTTTCACGGGGGCTGAATTGGGAAGCATCCTGGCTTTCAGCAAAGCAGTGGGCTTTCTCAGAACCTGTCACGACTAAATAGGGGGATAGGAATACAATGGTTTCTACTAACAAGGAAACCCCCTCAACCCGACCTCACCGATTTCAATAATCTTTTGATATGTTATAGTTCATCAAAAAATAAGACATACGTATTTTTTTTTATCGGCGGAAAAACACTTTGAGGGGGTGAAAACAACCCTCAAAGTTCACCCCCAAAAATAGATTTTCCAATGTATCTCAGCATCTAATTGATATTTTACGACCAAACAAATTTCATAACACTTCTCATGTGAAAAGCAAACTAGCACATGCAATTCCGACCACAAGGGATGCAACCCTTATTTTTTTTATTTAAAATACTATCTATTTCATGGCTATTTTTATGAAAAAAATTAAAATAACCCGAAAAAAATTGGAAAAAATATTACCCTACATAAAATACAAAAATAAAGTTAATCTAGTCAAGCTTTTTTTCAAACTACCCCCTTAAAGTTGAAAAACCACCCCTAAAAAATTGTTTTCAATACATTACAGGTGGTGTTGATAATTTAGTGTAAAATACGTTAAGCATCATTTATACTGTACAAACACAACTATCTCGTGCAGTTTCAACCACAAGGGTTGCAACCCCTAATTTCTGTCATCGAAATTTTTACCTTCTTTGTACCTATTTTTTAAGAAAAGTTCATAATGAGCTTAAAAAAATTAGAAAAAATATTACCACGGATAGAATAAGAAAAAAAAATTTACTTCTCATTTTTAAAACCACCCCTAATTTCGAAAAACCACCCCCAAAAAATTGTTTCCAATACATTACAGGTCCTGTTGATAATTTACTATAAAATACGTTGCTCATCACTTATAATGCACAAACACATTTATCTCGTGCAGTTTCGACCACGAGGGTTGCAACCCCTAATTTATGTCATCGAAATTTTTACCTTCTCCATTCCTATTTTTGAAAAAAAGTTCATAATAAGCTTAAAAAATTGGAAAAATTATTATCGTGGATAGAATACGAAAAATATGTACCAATTCAAGATTATATCACCCAACAAGACCCAGAACTGGGACAACGTTTTTCCAAAGTATTTTGTTGCGCCGATTCCGAATCTGTCCGGAAAAATGATCCATCACCCAGTAGCAATTTCTAAAACTCCCCTTATATCCCAATGGCAATTTCCCGCACTAACCCGCACTATCAGAATGTTTACAACCCCCCCTAATAACCCCCTAAAAACCTCCAATGAAAATGCCGTTAGCCCCCCACTAATAGCCCGAAGACATAGCTGAGCCCCCTTGCAACCTTATGGCAATGCTTGCAACCCACCGAATAACATAATGGCAACGTTATCAACCCTGCTAACTACTGGGGTTATTAGGGGGTTATTAGGGGGAGGGTCTTATTGGGGGGGGGGAGTTATTAGGAGGTTAATGGGGGGTTGTAAGCAATTCCATTGGGGGATATTAGGAGGATTATTAGGGGGAGGTTTATTACCATCGCCATTCGGTGATTAGGAGGGTTGATAGCATTGCCATTGTTTTTGTTGGTTGAGTTTTTCTCCTTTCTTGTGACTAAAATTGTAAACTGCCAAGTAATATATATTTAATTGATTTTTATATGCGTTACTATAATTCATTCAGTTACCAATTAAAAACAATCAAAAAAATTAGGACGGATTTATTGTTCATACTTCTTACAATAATGATATTCTTCATAGAAGTGCTCGAAACATAATGATTTTTTGCACCAACCGCAACGTATAATAGCCACATTTTTGCATCCTTCTGTGTCACAATGTGTATTGCAGGAATCTCCAAAACTGTAAGCAACAGGATTGTCAAAATTTTCTGGTTTTTTAGTGAGGTAACCACTCTTGAACCAGGAATATTTAAAAAGATTAGTATATCTTGGTGAAGATAATTGATTGTGGACTAACGACTGAAGTTTAATGATGTTGTTTCTTTTATGTAAATCCAAATTATAATTCATCAAAATTACGGTATCTGAAAATTGGCGGACAAAGTTCTTCCATATGCGAAATCCAAAAACATCAAGTGGCTGAATTTTTCCCGTTGTGCCAGTCGGTATTTTTTTAAAATTTATAATTTTATCACGTGGAGTTACAGTTTCTATGGCACTGTTACAATGACCGCTCCAGGAGTCAAGCAACAGCATCGTATTGGAACCTACATTAGGGAAATATACTTTTTGCAGCCATATTTTAAAAAGATCTAAAATCAAAAATCTTATTTGTAAAATCATTTATAATGACATTAATTGTAACTAGATGGGATTATGTATACCTGTAGTCAACTTTCCAGATTTAGATGCTTTTACATAAACATTTTCGGGTCTAAATAAAGTGGTTTCAACAATGGGTCCAAACTCACCGCTAGATTCCTTCAAAACTAAAAAGAGTGGTGACAGTAATTCTCCTGCGGCTGATATGAGTGGCTGTATAGTATAACTGTGGGTTGTTGAAGAAACTGACTGTACTAAACACTGTACCTGCTTTTCTCCTTCAACCGCTAGCGTTCTTCCGGAGTGCATTTCCAGTTGGAATCCGCTCTGATCAGAATTAAACACATTATGAATTCCAATTATTCTTATGCCTGCTTTAACATCAGCAATAAAAGTATTTGCTTTAATCGTTAGTTCTGAATTACTTTCTAGTGTTTTCTTGGTTATAAACTTATTTATTTTCCGGGATACTATTCTATGAGCTTTCTTGAATTTACAAAGCCAGTTATCCGAAGCTTTGAATCTTACATCTTCTGATCCTATAATCTTTTGAGCTTGCAATGCCCATCGACGTATGTCACGATCATGAATGATGTAACCAGCGTCTACTGCTGCTTTAAAATTATCAAAAGTGTACTGACAAATTCTTGCAATTTTTTCTCTATAAGTACCACCTTTGTTGACTGTATGAGCCCAACGTTTCAACTGACTCACAGATGAAACTTTCTTAAATTTTTGACGTACACTTTCAACACTTAAATTTTTTTTTTGCCACTTCTCCAGTATTCTACGGCTCTTTGCTTATATTCAAAACTGACATCTTCATTGTCTTTGGTACAATGGTCGGTGGGTGCTTCGAAATCGTCAGGAAAATGGTGTTGAACTTCATCTTCTACTATTTTTGCAGCATGATCTTTGTAATCTTCTTGAAAATCTAATGTATCTTCAACGATCATATCTACTTCATTGAAATCATTCACGGAATCTATTAAAATGCTTTTAATTCTTTCCGACAATTGAATCTCTTTATAATTTGTCTCACTTTCAGGTATTTGTAGAGTTTGAAAGTAAGCTAATAATAAATTTAAAACGTTCAGAGCGTTAATTTTCATTTTTTAATCTGAAATAAAAAAAAATATATATATATATACTACTGTGGGCAAAAAGTAAGGTGAATTTTCAATTTAAACTTCGCGGGCTTAACATTTCGGGCTAGTTCTTTTTTTCTTGAGTTGGTAGGACTGCGAATGACATCTGGGACAAATTTCATGTCAATGTCATCATCAGTAATATATTTACGCTTGTGTTTACCAAACGACCAAGAGTGCATGTTTCGATTTTTACAATGTCTGATTTAATTGAGCAAAGAAGTGCCATCAAATTTTGTTTGCGGAATGAAATTTCGGCTGCGGAAACGTTGAGGATGTTGCGGAAGGCCTTTGGTGATTCTACCATGTCGCAGAAAAATGTTTATAAGTGGTACAAAGACTTCAAAGAGGGTCGAGAACGTGTTGATGACTTGGAGCGCTCCGGACGACCATCGACGTCAACAGATGACCAACACGTCAATAAAGTGAAGGAATTAGTGCTCGAAAATCGTCGGTTGACTGTTAGAGACCTTACTGATATGATCGGAATATCAGAAGGATCTGTGAAAACAATTTTGAAAGACCATTTGGGCCTACGAAAAGTCAAATCTCGTTTGGTACCGAAAACGCTCAATTTCTTGCAAAAAAGTCGCCGCGTTGATGTGTGTGAAACAATGCTTTCTGACTATCAGGACAAGCTCAAATGCATGATTACGGGAGATGAGACTTGGATTTATGCTTACGACCCTGAAACAACCGACCAATCAAGCGAATATCGTGCTAAAGGCGAGGCCAGACCGAAAAGAGCACGTCAAAGTCGTTCAAAAATCAAGGTCATGATGACAGTTTTCTTCGATTTTCGTGGTGTGGTGCACTATGAATTCCTTCCACCCGGCCAAACTGTTAATAAGGAATATTATTTGAGCGTTATGCGTCGTTTGCGTGAAGCAATTCGTCTAAAAAGACCAGAATTATGGGCCAACAACTCTTGGTTTTTGCATCACGATAATGCACCATCTCACACTGCACTCGTTCTTCGTGACCATTTCGCCAAAAATTCGACGCATATCGTTCCGCAACCACCGTATTCGCCTGATTTGGCTCCGTGTGACTTCTGGCTATTCCCAAAACTCAAGAGACCACTCCGGGAAACGCGTTTCGAGTCGATTGAGGAGATAAGAGCTGAATCGAAGAAGGCGCTGATGGCTATACCGGAAAGGGACTATTTGGCATGTTTCGAGGATTGGAAAAAACGTTGGCATAAGTGTATTTTATCGGGAGGGGATTATTTCGAAGGGGATGACATTGATGTAGAAGAATAAATTTTTCATTTTACAAACAAATTCACCTTACTTTTTGCCCACAGTAGTATATCTTATATATCTTCTATTATATTAAACAGAAGGCGCGAAATTCTCCGTGCGTCCGTCCATCCATCCGTCCCCTTTTTTTCCTTATTTTTCCTCTGTATAGGTCTCTCCTGATATCGCTGGGGAATAAGAAATAAACTGAATAACAAATAAACAAATTAGGATGAAAACAAATAAATAAACAAATTTATAAGTAAACAATAATGATAAACAAACTTATAGAAAACATTCATGAAAAAAATTAATTAATAAATTAAAAAGTAAACATATTAATTAATAAACAATAATAATAAACAAATCAATAAGTAAACAATAATTATAAACATCATTAATTAATAAATCCTCATAATCAGTGTAATTTCAATTTTTTTAATAACAAATATTCAAAAACCGTAAAATTATTTGCATATAAAAAATAAATTTATAGTTATACTTACGTAGCAGGTACTACGAAATACGAATTAACGAAATAGTATCTTATTATTATTTGTACTTATAATCTTATATTCTTATTACTATTTATTATGCTGTTAGTTCAATAGTCGATACAATACGTCCAACAACAAGAAAGTTGTGTTGGCTACTGATGAAGAATTACTTACTCATATTTATCAATCATGAAAATAACAGACAATCGTCAGAGACGCTGATAGTAGGACGTAAATAAAATTCTGATAATACTATCATTCATATACCAAAATTTTTGCGCATTCGAGAAACTATACTTATCTTCTAGGTATACTTATAATATTATATTATTCTTGACTTGTTTTTTTATATAATAAAAGTTATTTATTTTTTGATAGAATTAATAAACGATAGAACATAAAAAATTTAAAAGAGAGCAACAAAATAGCTATGGAATCATAGCTTATTTGATTTAGAAGAGATTGCAACGATATGTCAGAAACTTTTTTTAGGATGGTTTTTCAACATTGAGGGTGGTTTTGAAAATAAGTTTGAACAGGTAAATTTTTTATTCTTATTCTATCCACGGTAATATTTTTTTAAGCTCATTATGAACTTTTTTTCAAAAATAGGAATGGAGAAGGTAAAAATTTCGATGACATAAATTAGGGGTTGCAACCCTCGTGGTCGAAACTGCACGAGATAAATGTGTTTGTGCATTATAAGTGATGAGCAACGTATTTTACAGTAAATTATCAACAGGACCTGTAATGTATTGGAAACAATTTTTTGGGGGTGGTTTTTCGAAATTAGGGGTGGTTTTAAAAATGAGAAGTAAATTTTTTTTTCTTATTCTATCCGTGGTAATATTTTTTCTAATTTTTTTAAGCTCATTATGAACTTTTCTTAAAAAATAGGTACAAAGAAGGTAAAAATTTCGATGACAGAAATTAGGGGTTGCAACCCTTGTGGTCGAAACTGCACGAGATAGTTGTGTTTGTACAGTATAAATGATGCTTAACGTATTTTACACTAAATTATCAACACCACCTGTAATGTATTGAAAACAATTTTTTAGGGGTGGTTTTTCAACTTTAAGGGGGTGGTTTGAAAAAAAGCTTGACTAGATTAACTTTATTTTTGTATTTTATGTAGGGTAATATTTTTTCCAATTTTTTTCGGGTTATTTTAATTCTTTTCATAAAAATAGCCATGAAATAGATAGTATTTTAAATAAAAAAATTAAGGGTTGCATCTCTTGTGGTCCGAATTGCATGTGCTAGTTTGCTTTTCACATGAGAAGTGATATGAAATTTGTTTGGTCGTAAAATATCAATTAGATGCTGAGATACATTGGAAAATCTATTTTTGGGGGTGAACTTTGAAGGTTGCTTTCACCCCCTCAAAGTGTTTTTCCGCCGATAAAAAAAAATACGTATGTCTTATTTTTTGATGAACTATAACATATCAAAAGATTATTGAAATCGGTGAGGTCGGGTTGGGGGGGATTCCTTGTAAGTGTCCCTGAGCTTAAAAAAAGCACCCTATATGTCTAATAATAATAATAATAATAATAATAATAATAATAATAATAGATACGGCCGGGCTGGTCCAGTGAGTGGTAACACCTCACTGGGCAAATGCTAGCTTCCAACGTCCACGACGTGCCCGGTGGAAACGTTGTCCGTCGCGTCAATGCTCTGAGCAGCAACGCTATAACGGATACGGCCAAGAGGAAGATATGGCTCACAAATGACGCAAAAGATAATGGTATTCTGCCGATGTGTCCAACCATTAATCACTCATACACATACACACACACACACTACGCAAACACTCACACACACACGCCTTCTGGCAAACCGGAGAAGTGAATGCTCGGTGACCCTATAAACGGGTCTTACCGAAAAGCGAATGGTCGGGGACTCCTATAAACGAAGTCGCCCGAAAGCGAGAGAAGGGGATATCTCTAAACGGACTCTCCCCGTGAATGAAGCCCGGTTTCGCCTATGGGCACTCACGTACACGCACACACCACAGGGGGGAACACTGAACACACAGGGTAAACATACAGGGGGGGGGGACCTCAGGGGCCGTGCGCTGTCCCAGCGCGGTTCGTGGAGTCGCGACCACGAGGGACCTTCAGCACAACGGGACAAAACCAACAATATGAATATGCACAATGAAAACATTGATGTACCTCAAGTGGTAACTCCTTCTCAGGAGGAATCCACCCCGGGTTCCGATCGGGTGAAAGCCCCGGTGGCCACGGGCAGCGGCACGGATTTTGAGGGCCGCACTTTGTGCACGGGAATGGGGGGAAAGACAGGAAAAAACGACAAGAAACTACTGAACATACCGAGACGACAGAGGACGGACAGTGGGTCAAGCGGCGGCAGCGGGGTGAGCTACGTCTCTGCCGCTGAGGGCCAAGAACCGACGACAGGACGAACACCGACAAGAACTAGTGATACACGAGACGTGACGGTACCGCTGCGGCGCATACAAGTGCCACCTGCGCGGAAAAACGAGGGCTCCGAAAAGCAGACCT
Source organism: Phymastichus coffea (assembly GCF_024137745.1). Taxonomy (NCBI): domain Eukaryota; kingdom Metazoa; phylum Arthropoda; class Insecta; order Hymenoptera; family Eulophidae; genus Phymastichus; species Phymastichus coffea. The sequence goes on from NW_026706814.1 coordinate 658,989, forward strand.
CCAACACTGACGCCGACATGAAAGACGTGGACAATGACAACGGACATATGACAGAAAACCTCCAGCTGTTTCGCACGCAGCTCAGGCGCATTGATGCCGCGCTCGAAAAGATGGAGGCACGGACTAAGATACAGAGAAATATTAGTACGGACATAACGACTAGTATGGCTGTAATAAAGGAGGCGGTGGAGATTGCATGGAGTGAATGCGACCGCCTAAATCCCCTCCTGGAGTCCGTAAACGACAGGAGGACAGAAAGACAGAAAAGAAAGAGGGAGGACACGGGGGCCAGCCCTGAGCAAGCCGTGGCCTATCAAAGGGTTGCGGACGAGTCAGGCTGGACCACGGTGAACTCCGCGAACAGAAAAAAGAGGAAGTCTAAACAGAAGACTAATGACCAAACGACGGAGACGACTTCCCTCAAACAGAAGACGCAACAGACTACCCCTGTGGTGGCGCTGGGCGCGCGGAGGGAGAGGCCACTAGCTTCGACATCCGCAGCGGCGACGCCTATCCACGGGAACAAACGGCCCGAGCTGGACAAGAACCGGCCCAGTGCGGGTGGTTCCCGCCGGAAGGGGGGGACCAACGTTATACTGGTACGGCCAAACGACGGACGAACGTACGCGGATACCCTGCGCAGACTAAAGACGGAGATTAATCCCGAGGGCTCTAAAGTGAATATCTCGGGATATCGGAAGACTAAGGACGGAGGACTCCTCATGCGCTTTCGCTGTAACGCAGACGCAAGACGGAAGTTCCAGGAGAAACTCCAGGTTACTCTTGGAAATGAGGGTAATGTACGAGACATGACACACGGACAGACACTAGAGATACTAGACCTCGACTGTGTTACAGACACGAATGATGTACAGAACGCATTGAAACGAGAAACAGGACAAGATGCGGACTTTAAGATCCACATTTTCGGACCGAATAAACACGACGTTTGTATGGCAGTGTTCGAAGCAGACAGAGACACGGCCCACAAACTGCTCAAGAAGGGCAGAATTAAGATCGGCTGGGTCAACTGTCGGCTGAGAGAAAGATTGACGGTCCCGAGGTGCTACCGGTGCCTCGGATACGGACATAGACGAACGGACTGCACAGGACCTGACAGAGGACAGTGCTGTTGGAGGTGCGGGGGGACCGGCCATGTCGGGAGAGCCTGCCCCACCAAACAGCCGACGTGCTTCCTATGTTCCGAGGCGCGTGCAACGGAGAGGGCGCACGTCCCGGGAACGGGAGCGTGCGCGGCCTACCGGGCAGCGCTGGAGGAGTGCCGGAAGCAGACACGACAATGACAGGAATCTTACAAGGAAACCTGCGTAGGTGCGAGGCAGCCCAGCTGCTTATATCACAGACAGCGAAGGAACGAAACGTAGACATACTGATACTGAGCGAGCAACTGTGGGACTTACGAGAACAGGACGGCTGGTTCTCGAATACCCTCGGTACGTCGGCCATATGGGTCAAAGGCAAACCGGCTAGGAGAATACAAGCGTCTGGCAGGGGGGAAGATTACGCGTGGGTGAGGGTAGATTCCGTCACCTACGTTAGCGTATATTTGACCCCAAACTGCACGATGGCAGTGTACGAGGAAAAAGTCGGTAAGCTGGAAGACGCCCTCACAGGTCTCCCGGGTGACTTTGTCGTCGCGGGAGACATGAACGCGAGAGCGGTCGAGTGGGGTATGACAACGACGGACAAACGAGGAAGACTGCTTCTGGAAATGGCCGCAAGGCTTGATCTGGTAGTGGTCAACCAAGGGACGACAACGACCTATAGACGACCGGGCTTCGGATACTCAATACCCGATGTGACGATGACGTCAGACAGGATCTCGTCGCGGATAAGAGGATGGCGGGTGACCGAGGACTATACAGCCAGCGATCATCAGCACATCGTCTTTGAGGTGACAAATCAATCGACGAACATACGAAACGGACAAACTAGAGACAGGACTTCAACGTATTGGAACTTACGACGACAAGATAGAGAGCTGTTTGACAAACTGCTAAGGGAGGCACCGTTACCCGCCGAGTCTGTCCCGGCAGAGCTTGGTCTGCGGGAGCGTGCCGAATGGATAACGGACAAGACAACGGAACTGATAACGGAACTGTGCGACGCCACGATGACTCGACGCAAGGGCCGAACACACAAACGAGCAATGTACTGGTGGACGGACGAGATTGGCCTCCTCCGTGGGGAATGCATTGCCTGCCGCCGGAGGATGAACCGCGCACGGAAAAAGAGCAGACCAGACGCGGACGAACTATCGACAGCGTACAAGATGGCACGTAAGAGACTGACCACTAAAATAAAGGACAGTAAAAACCGATGCGCTAGACAGTTGTGTGAAGAAGTGGAGCGGGACCCCTGGGGACTTGGCTACAAGATTGTGACCAAGAAATTGGGGGCCCTTGGCCCTTCTGAACCAAAAGACAAAGACACCATGAAAGCAATAGTAGATGGACTTTTCCCAAACCAACCAGAGACGGAAGAAATGACGAACGAACAAGAGACGACAGTGCCAGAGTTTGTCGGGGCAGAGCTTATTAAGGCTGTGTCCACGATCAAGCCTGGTAAGACACCCGGACCAGACGGTATACCGGGAGAGATCCTCCAGCAGATCGTGAGCGTACGTCCAGGACTCCTCCTGGATAAGTATAACGCGGTCTTACGTGCGGGCATCTTTCCCAGACGATGGAAGACTGCTAGACTGGTTCTCCTGCATAAAGGAAAAGGAGAGCCGAATAGTCCGTCTTCCTATAGACCCCTGAGTCTTCTAGACACAGCGGGTAAACTTTACGAAGCGTTATTGAAACCAAGACTGACGAACGCGGTAACTGCAAACGGAGGACTTGCAGGAAACCAGTACGGATTCAGACGGGGCTGCTCAACTATAGGGGCGATTCGACAAGTGACCGACGCCTTTCGGCGGACGAGGCTCGTGTGCTACGGAGCGAGGCCAATAGTACTTCTCGCGACTCTTGATGTCAGGAATGCCTTCAACTCCGCTCGGTGGGGGGATATTCTGGAGGCCCTACAAACTTTCAGGGTTCCCGAATACCTGATGCGGGTGATGAGGGAGTACCTACACGACAGATGGATTCGATACGAGACGACCGACAGAACAGTGACCAGACGAATCACAGCAGGAGTCGCCCAAGGCTCAATCCTTGGACCCGACTTCTGGAACATACTGTACGACGCACTACTAAGACTACCGATGCCACCGGGGGTGGAGCTGGTTGCCTACGCCGATGATGTGGCTGTGGTGATAATAGCCCGTACCCCGGAGCTGGCGCAAATGCTTCTGAACCGCGCGATGTTACGAATCAATAGATGGATGACTGAACGCGGACTTAGCCTTGCCCTGGCCAAGACAGAACTCATCCTTCTGACGGGAAGCAGGATTAATACCCTGATTCCCATGACAGTCGGAGAGGTATCGCTGCGGACCAGTGGGGCGGTCGAGTATCTGGGGGTGACCCTAGATACGAAGATGACCTTCTGGCCGCACATACAACAGACAGCGAGGAAGGCGGCAGAGAGGACTTCCGCTCTCAGTCGTCTTATGGCAAATACATTTGGACCGAGACAATGGAAGAGACGACTACTGATGACAACGACCCACTCGATCATGCTCTACGGGGCGGAGGTGTGGGCCGACGCGTTGGGGGTCAAGAAATACTGCAAACGACTGACAAACGTACAAAGACAGGGAGCACTGAGGATAGCCTGCGCCAACAGGACAGTCTCGGCTGAGGCTGTCCTGGTGGTGGCGGGGGTTATCCCGATAAACATGCTCGCCAGAGAGCGGAAACGCGTGTACGAACGAAACAGCGACATGACCAGAACGGAAGCTGCCCAGGACGAAAGAACTAGGACGATGACGGACTGGAACAAACAATGGAGGATGAGCACGAACGGAGCATGGACTAGACGACTCATTGACGACCTGAGACCGTGGACGGAGAGGCAATTTGGGGAAGTGAATTTTTACCTGACCCAGTTTCTTACCGGCCACGGGTACTTCAGGAAATATCTGTTTGACAGAAACAAAGTTAACAGCGCCGACTGTAAATACTGTGGATACAAATGTGATGACGCAGAGCATACATTTTTCAAATGCTCACACTGGAACGACGAAAGGCAAAGACTGGAGACGACGCTTGGAAACATCACGCCCAACAACATTGTGGCAAAGATGCTACAAGACAAAGACTACTGGACGGTAACGGCAACGTACGTTGAGACTATCCTACGAGGGAAAAAGGCGGACGGTTGCCTGGAAGTCGAGTGTTAGACGAGAAGAATGCGGGAGTAAATGGTATGAACAAATGGATGAATGTGAATAAACGGACGTAACGAAACGATACAGGACCCGTGGACAACGAGAGGACTTGACGCGGTTCTCCAGCGGGAAGTAATGCTTACGCGGTTCCCCGCTGGAGAATGGTGTAGGTGGACTTTACTACTCTTCCCCGGATGGTTTACCCTCCGGTTGAAGAGAAGCGGGATTTGGGCGGTCAGCTGGTCTTCGACGACCCGGAGGCTCCTTGCGTTCGATTGATAGATCGCTTGAAACAGCCCGGTCTGAGAGGATCAGCGAGTCACGTCACACGGCGGGTGGGAGAGTGTAGGTGGGTAGCTTCGGTGAACTGCCGTCACACTCCAACCGTTATGGTCCATGAGGATTTATCCTGTTTTTTTACCACCATAAAAAAAAAAAAAAAAAAAAAAAAAAAAAATATGATCACAGTTATTGCCAACGATGTGGGTTTATTAATTCTATTAATACCGCAATGTGACGGCTGCGATATATATTTTTATAAACAAATAAAAAAAGAACATATTATATTTTCAATTCGAAATTTCAAAAGTATATTTTATTTGCTCATGGGTTTGCAGGGTGCGATTCGACAAGTGCAATATTCGGTAAAGGGAAAAAAGTATTATCACAATCTTACAAAAAAATAAAGATTTACAGAAATCAATATGTATCTTTTACAAACTAGATCAACATATTGATGATTTGTACAAAGTTGCTGAAAAACTGATTATGAAACTATATAGTCTATATAACGAAAGCTAATCTTTACAAAAATTTAGATATAACAGCTTTACCACCGCTGCAGTGGCAGCGAAAAAAGAATTTTCCTTAAAATTGTTACCACCTACAGTTGCAGTATTGAAAAAACACACTAAACAGGTAATTACCAGATGCAAGTTTGGCTTGGTTTCGAATTAAACCTAGAATCTTGGGGGTGGAAGAGAACAAGTAATATGATGGTATCCATAATGAACCCAGAACCAGAAGCACACAAGGAGTTGATAGAAGTAGTAAGTAACATTATACATAGTTAAATGTAAAAATAGCATAATTTTGATTTGGTCATGAAATTCTATTGGGAGTACAAATAGAAAACCGCCGTTTTCCCATAGGTGGCGTCAGTATTGCACGTCGGTAAAAAATTGTTAACAGGAACGTTACATAGCCAGCTGAGGCATTTGTCAACAACTCTTCATCACCTCGCTTGTCTATTTTTACTGTGCTTTGTTTTGTTCGTGCGCAAAAATGGCAAAATTCGAGCCGAACAGGAGACATTTGCAGGAAGTGTTGCTTTTTGCATTTCATTCGGGAAAAAATGCAGCTGAGGCGCGTCGAATGATTGTAGAAACTTATGGTAACAGCTGTATTAGTGAAAGAACGTGTCCGGAATGATTCCAAAAGTTTAGAAATGGCGAGTATGACGTAGATGATAAGGATCGTCCCGGACCCGTAAAAAAGTTCCAGGATGCGAAATTGGAGGCTTTGCTGGATGAAGATTCTTGCAGAACGCAACAGGAACTTGCGGATTTATTGGGCGTAACTCAGCAAGCCGTTTCCCATCGCTTGAAATGCTTAGGAATGATCCAGAAAGTGGGATGTTGGGTGCCGTACGAGCTGAAGCCGAGGGACATCGAACGGCGTCTTGTCACGTGCGAACAACTCCTCTAACGGCAAAAAAGGAAGGGTTTTTTGCATCGCATTGTGACCGGCGATAAAAAGTGGATACACTATGATAACCCAAAGCGGAGAAAATCGTGGGGTCTTCCCGGCCATGCATCAACTTCGACAGCGAAACCAAACATTCATGGCTCGAAGCTGATGCTGTGTATTTGGTGGCACCAGCTTGGCGTAATTTACTATGAACTCCTGCAACCACGCGAAACCATCACAGGAGTCCTCTATCGGACGCAGTTGATTCGTTTGAGTCGAGCGTTAAAGGAAAAATGCCCAAAGTACGCGGAAAGGCACGACAAGGTCATATTTCTGCATGACAACGCTCGGCCACATGTTTCCAAGGTCGTGAAAACATACCTGGAAACTATGAAATGGGACATCCTATCGCACCCGCCGTACTCTCCTGACATCGCCCCTTCTGATTTCTACTTGTTCCGATTGATGTCGCATGACCTGGCCGAACAGCACTTTCGTTCTTACGAAGAAACCAAAAATTGGATCGATTCGTGGATCGCGTCAAAAGACGAATAGTTTTTTCGAAGAGGAATTCAGAAGCTGCCAGAAAGATGGGAAAAAGTTGTGACTAAGGATGGAAATTATTTTGAAGAATGAGATTGTAACGAGTTTTTTACAATAAAACCTCAAATTATTATAAAAAACGGCGATTTTCTATTTGTACTCCCAATATATCCAATTTTTATCATGAAACTACAATATAAATTAAAATTTGTATGTATGTCTTATTATTGAATTGCTGGAGGTAAAATAATTTACTTCATTTACAGATTTTCTGTGGATGTATAATAAAACGAATTGTAGTACTTCTCGTTGCTCATGCAAAAAAACTGGAATAAAATGTAGCTACAGATGTAAAAACTGTAATGATGAACTTTTTGAAAATGCTTCAATTGCAAGTGATATTGCACTAGAGAACAAAGGTGAAGAGCAAGGGGAAGATCCTGAATTCGAAGAAGTCAATGAATATTCATATAATAATGAAGAAGATAATTTGCAAGAAGAAAATCTTATTCCTGAGTGAGGAACTGAAGATTAAACGAATTATATTGTATGTTTCCAGAACAGAATGAATTTTTGTTTGTTTGCATTCTCCATTGTTTTCAGAATTATAATTTTATAATTATACCAACTGACTTAATGCAGCGTTTTAAGATGCGAAATCGATGCGTAATCAAATGAATATGGATAATTATAAATTTAAGATGGAAATTATTTTAAATTGGACGCTTGTCACTTCTACTCTAAAATTATTATTGTGGATGGCAAATGAATAGATTTATTATGAATGTAGAAACTTTTAATTTTCACATATGTATGTCTCTCTTCCATACTGGCCGAAATGGACTCAAATGAGGTTCAGAAGATGAATGTGTTTAATAGAGAGCTTGTACTGATTATCGTAGGATTAGATCTACGGCTTAAGCCTTTTTCCGCGATAAACTATGCTTAATCAGTCTGCTTATCAACATCTTTTCTTCTACTTCTAATTGATCCGATGGCAGTGGTGATGCTAGCTTTGTTGATAGATAAGTGGATGGATTATAATTTTTATCAAAAAAATCAGTCAATGTTGAACAGTAAAAATTGAAAGTTTTCTTCGTTGAAGTAATAAAATCTTTCTAACAAAAATATTGCGTGAAACTGTTTACCTTAAAGTACTTGAAATAAGCTTAGATATTTGGAGCTAAAAGTGACAAAACTTAATTATGTATCTACAAAATGCAAGATTCTGAATTTTAGAGTGAGCAGAAATTTAGATAATTTTTTCGAAAAGTTAATTTTAGAATATAAAATGTTACGTCCCAAGCTAGAGCAGACACTATCGTTGAGGTATTGCTGAGCGACCGCTTGTGCGAGAGACCTCATTTCAAACTTATGCACACAAAAATGCTGCATTAGGTAAATTTGTTGTTCTTGCAGTAGAGTAGTTTGAGCATAGACTCGCGAAAGCAAAGGAGACAAGGAGACGTCGCATGAAAAAGGAAATGATATCTTACAGTTGATTTGACAGAGTGAAGAGCTAAGTAATTAGCCTACTGGCCGGTGACGTTAATTATCGTCTCAATGAACGACCTACCTCGGTTTTTGTTAATAAGCTATTGGGAATACGGAAAAATTTTAGAAGCTACTTCTTGAACATAAAAAAAGAGCAGATACGGAGATCAGGTCAAAGATAGCGGGTATACATTGCGAGCAGATTTCTTTGTGACTAACAAGTCACGTTTGTAAGTAAAAATAAGCGAAGACAAATAATAGTGAAAGAAAAGAAAACCTTCTAAATTCGAAATGCTAGCCTACACCTATTGAATTTTTCAGTGTTCATTTACGCTTTATTAACTTTCGCTTAATTAGTACAATGAGGAGTATCAAATAATATCTCCGCAATTCTCATGAGGGCCTAATGCTTATTGCGAGTTTCTAGTTTAGTATCTTCGGTTTAATTAGTTAATTCAAAATTGTTAATAGTTATAAATGCTGAGTCTACATACTCAGACATACGCCTATACTTCATAGAATTTTATTTAATATTTTATTCGTTTTATCTACGCATTATCTTTTATTTAACCCTTTGCGGCACACATTTTTGAAACAATAATATAAATATGAAAACTGTTACGCGGTAGGTTTTTGGGGTCACTGATTACGAATCGATAATTTGATATAGTTATACATTCATTAACATATTAGAAGGATAAAATATTAAAAAACCCCGTGAGCAACGATTTATTAGAGCCCTTCATACATGAAAATCTCATTTCAAAAAGGTGGTAAGTATACTTACCACTATGCCGCAAAGGGTTAATAGAAGGGCTCATTTATCAATTAACATATTTTCCATTATTTATTTCTCCTTTACCTTGAATTTCCTTTTCTATAAATTTCGTACCTACAACAATTTGAATAAGTCGAAGAAAGGAGGTACAAAAGCGCTAGGGTAAATATCAAAATCGATCTAATTCGATAATGTACAATTAAGGTAAACCATTATCTAACCCTATTCAGAGTAGCTGAGTCTGTCAGAATTTGATGTCGAGAAAATAAACGTCAATTCTGTTCATTCTGCAAGATTAATAAAGTATCGTATTCAAATAGTTACGGTAAAATTTGATCGACTTGCAACTTCGTCTTACAATCCTAGAGTAGCACTTCTCTAGTTTTTAATTATTTAATAATTAAAAGTTTAACTGTGCCTCGCGTCCAAAATTAAGTATAGCTTATTTGAGTCGCTCTTCCAATTTTATTGTTGATTGCTTGTTCGACTCAGATCTACTCATGTAGATCCTGGTTTTAACCACAATCATTTATTTTTACCTGAAAAATATAGCAATGCGATAATATATTATTGAAAAGTCACCACGTTATAAGGGCTATGCGTGTGACTTAATTCTTTCTCTTGTTTTCGAACAACGGTGTGGGATGTGTTGAGCCTACCTTGTATTATATACATTCTAATAATTCTTTTATTAAAAGTCATATTGAAACTACACCTTTAATGCCCAAAATGTGCATTCAACGGGATAACGACAAGATATAGTATCACCCCGAATTTTCTACTTCATTATACTCTATATATGTATATTGTGACGGTAAACGTCTTATTAGCGCTAACAGCCCAACCATGCGGCTGCCTGCGAGGGCAGCACCTACCGGTTGAGGCAAAGGTAATGAGGGAATTCGGCACGAGACGGGACGGAACGCGCGCGAATCCGAAAATGAACCAGTCGAGGATTAGCTATCGATACCTCCAGCCACAATTAACAAGAACGAGTGTTCCCGAGTTTTATTGAAGTGCCGAGACGAGTTGATAAGGAGCGACAGGAGCTGTGCCTTTGTCTGACTGAGACGAGTGCGTGCAAGTGTGCGTAAGTGCGGGGTTTCGCCATCGAGGGCGAAAGCGAAAGCGTGAACCGCTTGGTCACAGACGCGGGCTTCCCCGAGACTTAGTCACAAACTTTTTCTTTCGTTCTCCGTGCGACTGCTAATAAGGTAAGCTGGCCAGCTTAATTTCGCGATTGCTATAATTGCTAATAACTAATCTCTCGTACTCCATAAAAAGCGTGCATATATTAACCCGGCAAACAAAGAGCGGCGAGCGATCCGACACTGCATGTTATTGTCGCGTGCGCGCTTTGTAAACATAAACACGCGGGCCGAACACATTGTAGAAATAAGAGATAATAAACGATCTCGTATGTGATCTTGACTGTAATTTTGATGTTATTATTTCACGACAGTAGAATGTTGGTTGACTGACACCCGTTCCCTCCTGCTCTCCGATTTTCGAATTTGAACGTGTAGATAATCCCGTGCGCTCTTCGATACGATCGCTCGCATAAATTAAATAAACGGATAGCTACCCCGTGATAATATCAAAAATTTTTATAATATTAAAATTGGTAGGAATATTTTCATTAAAACTAGTTATACCAGCTTTTGAACTGTACCTATTTTTACCAATACTAGTCAAAATGACTGGTTGACAATTATCATGATGTGTTATTCCTGAATTTTAGATTTGGCACTCTTGATGATTTAGGCGCTTAGAATAGTCACCTGCTTTAATAAGGTAAATATAATTACGTAGTTATTTTAAAACCTGACATCGCATAAGCTGCTGACGGCTATAAAACAAAAAAAAGACATAACACAAACAGATCTGAGTTTCAGTTATTTATAAGAGCCAGATTCCATACTGTATACATATACATATACCGATTACATACTGGTCTATACCAGGAGTCGTCAAACTGTGGTACATTACAATTTTTTTAGTGGTGCCATTTTTACATACCGGTATTGGTTTTCATAGCGATATGTTTTTAAGACGGTACATATATTTTTGAGTTATCCAATTTGGAAGGTATTATACTGAAAATATAAATAATTCTATATATCTAAATAAATAACAAGGGCCGCGTCGGTGTGCAAAGTAAAAATTGCCGCTCTAATAAGCAAGATACATTTTTTGGCGGAACATCTCCAAGGCAAAAGAAAATACAACTTATTTTGCCCCACAAGATGAACCGTCGAGCAAAAAAAGGTGGATCTTGGTCTAATTCATTGCCCCATGCCATCTATGTAACATGCACACTTTGAACACCCGCTTAGCGTGGCCCTGTAAATATCTGACAATTGACGAAAATAATGTTTCAATTATTTTTCTTACCTGAATGCCCAATGTACAAATGCAAAATAATTTTGGAGTAATCAAACGTAATAATATATACACAACCACTGCAGATGAACGTAAACAAATGGCTAAATAATTTTTATATGATGCTATAACGAGCCGCATTCTCGTTATGTCTCTCTCTCCCTGCAGCCAGTTTTATTTACTCGTATTGATCATATTTATATCTTACCATGCATTATAATAATTTGTAATTTGTAGCGCAGTTGTAATGTCAGCGAACAAGGTAAGAGTCGAGCTCTACGATCTATACTATCGATAGTCCTTAGCGCGGATGTCGCGGAGAGACCGCGATCGCGAAGGGGAGAGAGAAAGAGAGCGCGTAATGAGCAGTTGGCATGCGAGCAGAGACAAGTGTGGACGCTAGCATAGTTTGACAGCAACATCTTCTCTTTTGCGTTACGAGAGACTACGAAGGAGTAAGCGAACACGCAGTGGCGATTATACGAGTCCGAAGATCGCCAGTGATAAGCGAAGACACGTAGTTGACGCTGACAGGAATTCCGTCAGCTATAAGGCTAAGAAGCGAGAACGCCCGCGTGAGTGTAGGCCAGGAGTAAGCGTGGTCGTGATCTATTGTACGTGCGTTTCTGCCGTTCTGATAACCGACGACAACTACTCGATTCTTCTCTCTCTCTTTGGCTCTCTCTCTCCTATGGCTTGCCAACCGCATTCGTTGCTCTAGCCTTTCGCCCGACCTACGCACCCTGTCATTTTGCTCGGCATTGCGTCTTGCCTCGAGCCGCTTTAAGCAAATCCGTTGTCCGATCTTGCTCGGTCGCTGACAAGATCGACGCGTTGCGTTTTGTTGTCGCCTTGTTCGCTGCCGCTCACATTTCGTCAACACGCGTGCTTGCATGTACTCGCGAGTGCCTAAATACACGATTCATTTCTACTAAAATCCGCAGTGTCTTATTCCGATACACCTGCCTTATTGCATAACTACTTCGCAGCGAGACTCTTTAGGTTGTCTCTCGCCAAGTGACCTGTAGCTCACGACACTCTCCGCGGGCCGAATTTCTACGTAAGGAAGGAGGCAAGCTAATGCAGCTGGACCCAAGCACTGTTCGCGCTGGCGTACAGGGTCGCCTTGGATAGTGCACTTCGCTTTATTAAAATATTAATCCACGAGAATTATTTATTTATATAGCTGATTTAGCCCGAAATGCGTAGTATCAACTGACATCAAAATCATAAAAATTTTTATGTTTATTTGCACGCGCTCCTTTGTTATTGACATTAGTTATTTTGATTGGTTTTGGTATAAATAGGTATAGCACAGAATTATTTTTTCTTGCAAATAAAACTATTTATAAAATGTATTGCTACAGAAAACGTGGAAAAGTCATTATATTAGATCAAGTAAAAATATATTTTTAATATGTGAGAAAATATTTTTAATAGTGAGAAAATTGAAACCAGTAAAATTGACTGGTCTGATAAATCTAGTGTTGATTACATAGATAATTATTAAAAATACTTGTTTATCTCAATTCTTTTTAATTTAATGCAGTTTTTTGTTAAAAAGATGTATTTTAAATGCACATTGGAATGATAAACTAAAATAAAATATTAAGACTTCTTTGAATGCAATTTATACTTCTATCGATTATTAAAATTTAATTTTCAAAATTCTTTTCTTGGAAACTAAATACATCATAAAAAATTATATGAACAGTTTAGGAATGATATTATACACAGATGATGGTTTTCAAGGTTTTCTTCTTAAAAAAATTAATAAATGAAGATAAAACTTGTAAAATATTTTATATTTATACGCAAAGCTTGATGAACTCTTATTACTAATATAATAATTCGTAGTTCACATACTTTTTGCCATCATCTTTATGAAAATAAGTATCGATCATTATTTTGAAATACTTTTTATGATATTAATTGATTTGTGTGAGAGAGACTTGTGCGTATCTAACTAATTTAACTTTATAAAGAAAAAAATTTTCTCTTTAAGGAAGTATTCCGCAAATGCCCTTGCAAGCGTTTTTTTTTTTCATATTTTAAATAAGAGTAAAAAGGATGAACTTTATTTAAAAAAAGATGGAGACGTAGGACGAACGGAATATAACTTCGTTTAAAAAAAAAATCTATGATGTAGGTTAAAAAACCAACAGTAAACTACACATATAAGGTTCCCTCGGCGGACAAAGACATCCTGATATTTAGACAGTTTATCTTAATTTGATAGATGAGAACTCAGCTTCAATTTTCATAAATATTGCTATCTAATTTTCGCATACGGAATTACTTATTTTATCTTTAACACGGATGATACGAATGGGGGTCAATAAGTCTTTACAAAAAGAAGGAAAAAAAAGTTTTGCGTATGTAATTTTTTTTTTATTTTTCAACATAATCTCCTTAAAGCTTGACCTTCAAGGTCATTTCAAAGTCAACTTTTTTCTCAAATGGGAACTCCTATTTTTTATTTTAGAAATGGAAATAGCGGAACTTGGAAAACTATTCTTGGGATTTTCAGGGTCATTTAAAACTAATCTGCTATCAGAATTTCGATATAAAAAATGGCAGCCGTGAAGAGCTGATTTCATCAAAAAATGCTCAAATCATTTTGAAAATTCATTCTCCAGAATTTTTGTGGTCGCTGAAAACGAATAAACTATTGGACTTTGGAAATGAGTGGAATATCAGATAATAGATTTCTTTTCTGCAACCTCAAATTTTCAGTAAAATAAAATGGTTAAGTTTCTTATTGTACTTAGTTATTGTACTTACTCTTAATTTCCAATAAAAAATGGCTTATGTTCGTTTTAGCGAACGAGAGCAGACATCTTTTTTTTTTTTTATTTAACGTCACTCTATTTATGCTCCATCAGTGCAAATCAGCAACGGAGACTTACAATGTGTTGTGAGAACAAAGCACATGAAACTTTTTTTCAGTGGTGCTTGTATCAATCAGCAGGGACTGGGAAGCGAACCCGGGCCTACCAGGTGCGAGTCCGTCGCCCTACCGACCGAGCCATTGCAGGCCTCAGAGCGGACATCTATTCTGATGATGCGCGGATGGGGTGATAGGGAAAGATCTCTAAATCAAGTACGACAGTTTTTCAATGAAATTTTTCGCATAAATGCTACACCCATTTCTACGATGACTATATTAAGTTTAAGAAGAAAATTCACTATCACAGGGAGTGTTAAAGATCTACCTAGAACAGGTAGGCCGCGATCAGCAACCAACGAACAAACGCAACTTGATATTGGACTTTCTTTTCTGGAAGATCCCCATCTTTCTACTCGTCGAGCAGGATTGCAGCATGGCGTAAGTCATATGGCTATGCAAAAAACTTTAAAATCAATACCTTTTCATCCATATAAAATGCACTTAGTGCAACAATTAAATGAAAACGATCCTGATCGGAGTCTGGAATTTGGCGAAGAAATGATGATGAATATTGATAATAATAATTGTTTTCTTTATAATATTGTTTTTTTGAATGAAGCTACTTTTGAATTAAATGGACATGACAACAGACATAATTTTCGTTACTATTCTGACGTTAACCTTCATTGGATGACGGAAACACATACGTAATATCCTCAAAAACTAAATGTTTCGGCCGGTATTTTAAATAATAGATTAATTGGTCTTTTTTTTTATGGCAATCTAAATGCTGCAAGTTATGAGACAATGTTACGAAATGAAATATTACCAGAAATTAGACGAATGTCAGGTGAAAAGTTTGAGAACATTTGGTTTCAACTAGATGGCGCTCCTGCCCGTTTTGGAAGAGACGTTGTAAGATTCTTGAATGAAACATTTCCTAATAGATGGACAAATTAGGTGGCCACCGCGTTCACCAGATTTAGCTCCACTCAATTATATTTTTTGGAATATTTGAAAAAAAGAGCTTACAGAACTCAACCAAGAATCTTAGAAGAATTGAGGCAGAGAATTATTCAAGCAACAACACTTATTGATGCTAAAATAATAAGGAAGGCGATGGATCACTTTTATGATAGGATAGCTTCCTGCCAAGTAGCTGAAGATAATGTTTTCGAACATATGCTCTAATGAGAATGCACTATTTTAACATGAGAGGCAAGGGGACACGTCATTAAATAATGATGAATTATTATTATTGAAATAATGAAATATTTTGCTATTCATCTATTTGTACTCATCTATTATATCTATACGAGGTGTGATCAAAAAGTAAGGTGAATTTTGAAATTTAGCGGGCTACGTCCGTTCGATCTTCGACTTTTTTATTTGGTTATGTAGGTACACTCGTCTAGAACATACTTCCAAATTTCAGTTTTGTAGTATGTTTGGTTTGTTTGTGAGAGGCATCAAGGTTAGAAGTGTTTTGCGTGCTCCACGATTTGCTGCTGTCTAAAAACATGGATCAAAGAGTTTGCATTAAATTTTGTGTGAAAAATGGAATCAAATGTTCCAAAACACTTGAAATGCTGAAAGTGACATACGGTGAGTCTACTTTAAGCCAAAAAAATGTTTACAAGTGGTATAAACTCTTCCAAGAAGGCCGAGAAGAAACCGACGACGAACCTCGTTCTGGACGCCCCAGCACATCAACAACTGATGAGAATGTTGAAGAAGTGAAGAAAATAGTGTTGGGAAATCGTCAAATTACCATTAGAGAAATTGCTGATGATATTGGCATCTCATTTGGTTCGTGCGAATCAATTTTGACGAGTGTTTTAGACATGAGACGTGTATCAGCGAAGTTTGTTCCGAAATTGCTCAATTTCGACCAAAAGAAACGTCGCATGAGCATCGCCCAAGAGCTACTGAATGACGTCAACGATGATCCAGATTTACTCAACAGGGTTATAACAGGTGACGAAACATGGGTATACGGTTATGACGTCGAGACTAAGACTCAATCGTCCCAGTGGAGGCATTCTGGATCACCAAAACCAAAAAAAGCACGCCAAGTTCGATCAAATGTAAAGGTTTTGCTTACAGTTTTCTTTGACTGCAGGAGCGTGGTGCATCATGAGTTCTTGCCACAGGGTAGAACAGTAAATAAGGAATATTACCTGCAAGTTATGCGCAATTTGCACGAAGCAATCCGCCAGAAACGTCCGAATTTGTGGAAAAATAAAAATTGGCTTTTGCACCATGATAACGCCCCTGCTCACACATCGTTGCTTGTGCACGAATTTTTGGCTAAAACCAACACAGTAACGATGCCACAGGCACCGTATTCCCCAAATCTGGCCCCCTGTGACTTCTTCTTGTTCCCAAAACTAAAGAGGCCCATGAAAGGACGGCGTTTTGCCACGATTGAGGAGATAAAGACGGCATCGAAGGATGAACTAAACAAGATCACAAAAAATGATTTTTTGAAATGCTTTGAGGATTGGAAAAAGCGTTGGCACAAGTGCATTATATCCGAGGGGGATTACTTTGAAGGAGATAAAATAAAAATTGATGAATAAATAAATATTTTTTGAGAAAAATAAAAATTCACCTTACTTTTTGATCACAACTCGTACATCTATTGTATCTACTCATCTATTGTATCTACTACTATTCTATTGTATCATCTAATGCTTTTGAAGAATAAAATTGCGAAAATAATGATGTTACATTTTTATTTATTTCATCCTTATTTTTATCATAAGACATTATTTTTTTTAATTTATATTACGTGTATTAAAATATTTATTATTTCTTAGAACTTGTTGTTTAAACGTAGAATATTCTTTTTTTTTTTAATTTTTAATATCGTTCTTCCGTTTATTTAACCCATTAACGTCCAAAATGTCAAAATTTCTTGCACGTTTTCAAAGTGATTTTTTCCTATGTAATTGGCGTTGAAAATTTCAGAATCCGTTGCCAGAATCATGATAAAACTCACAGGAAAAGAGATATGCTCGATTGAAACATAAAAAACACCTAAATTTTCGAAAAAAAAATTTTTAGGATTTTTTTTCGAAGTGTTACGGTGAAGATATCACCTTGCGACCGTAATCAAAGGTGATCATGGGATTTGAAGTTTAACAGGGAATTTTTTTGTTTACCTTGAACCATCGCTTCTTTACAAAATGGCGGAAAAAACGAATTTTTTTTTTTCAATCTTCATCAACTTTTTTCTCAAAATCTATGGTCTTTAGAAAAAAATTCATAAAAACAAAAATGCCTTAGAATCGCTCGAGGAACATTCTCAAATTTTTTCAGAATTTTTTGAGAAAATTTTTGATTTTTCGGGAAACTTGGGAAATGGAATTTTCAAAAATGTCTCCAAAAATTCTGAAAAAATTTTAGGATATTTCTCGAGTGATTCTAAGACATTTTTGTTCTTATGAATTTTTTTCTAAAGTCCATAGATTTCGAGAAAAAAATTGATAAAGTGAACATAGCGGCCGAAACGAATTTTTATTTTTAATGCGTCATTACAATCAAATATGACCTTGAAATGACCTTCAGGAGTTACTTTGACCTAAGGTCAAGTTCATATCTGAACGTAAAATTATTCACTCTTTCCAGTTCTGAAATAAAAACTAGGAGTTCACATTTAAGAAAAAGTTGACCTTGAAATGACCTTGAAGATGAAGCTTAAGGTCAAATCCAAGGTCACCTATGGATTCCCCGTCGAAAGCTACAAATGAAACGATCTCTAAAATGATAAAAACCTTACACAACGTCAGACCGTCATGAAGTTTAAATGACCTTCAAATGAATTTCAAGGTCATCCTTGATCTATGACCTGTGCACATGTTTGGACGTAGAATTTCCCGCTCCTACGATTGTTGTTGTCAAAAATGGGGGTTCCCATTATAAAAAAATGTTGACCTTGAAATGACCTTGAAGGTCAAGCACAAGGTCAAATCCAAGGTCCCCATTGAATTTCTCGTTGGATTTTACTACAAGAGTGACCTTCAGTATTTATAAAAATATTGTAAGCTGGAAAATTTTTTGGGTTTATTGTTACTTTATTACAGCCTGTATAAAAGAATTCTTATTAACTATTTTTAAGAACCTTATTAAATGTAAATTTTTTCTTTATGTTTTCTCTGATTACATTCAACTTAAGTAGCCCCACTCAGATTCAAAATACGATTAACTTTTCTGTTTATTTTAGCATTTGAATGCTCCCTTAACTTTTATACGCTTATTTGGATTAGATTTTAAGCGGATATATTCAAAAATCTCAACAATATAATTATGGTACTGATAAATTCGAGGATCATTTGGTGTGGCTCAAGAGAGAAATCACACTGTGTTAGAACTTGAGTATTTAGGATTGCTGTTTGACATTTAGAAGCTTAAGCCATATATCGAAGGCATGTATTTCTTTCCATTAAAAATCATGTTGCTCAGTGGATTTAGGGGTGAAGTGGAAGTGAAAACCTTCGATATCATCAGCGATCAGTCGTACTCCAAACGTATGAAAATTGGATGGATGCATGACCACTGAAGTATTGTGGCTGTAACGTAGAAGACAGAATACTATTCAAATATAGTATTAACGAAATTTCGGACCCAGTAACTCATAAAAAGCAGTGCTGGGTACTCGTTGTTTGGGGAGAGCGTCGAGAATGTATCATGCGAGATGGCCATTATGAACTATTGTCAGAATACTTTGGTCACAGGAAGACTTATGCATATGCTTGTATAGTACGTGAGTATTTATGGCCATGTATGTGGTATGAGGTACAACACTCCGTACAGTCATACCTCAAATGCCAGAAATTCCAGGTAGATCCACGCGCGTCTAAAGGCTTGATGAGTAGTAATTATAATGTATGTCGTTGAACTCTCTCTACCTCGGAATAAAAATGGGTACAATTATCTGGTGGTTTTCCATGATTTGTTTACCAAATGAGTAAAGAACACAGACCACTGTATGTCGCTAATGACAAGACTCTATTATACCCTCGAGAAACTGATTTTGTTTTGTTAAGAGATTCCCGAGTATTTGGTTAGCGATAATGGTAAGATCTACGGCGTGGCGGAATTCTTACCATTATCACTATAACATATTGAAAAAGTATGGAATTGAGCACATGTCCATCGTACCACCAGTAAATAGATTTTTACGACTAATCCGTTGAAGATCGTGATCTCCATTTTCATGAATCACGATTATTGCGACTGAAGCACACACATGCACGAATTGTGATATGCCGTGAATACTGTGGGCAGGCTAGCACAAGAGTAAAGATATTGCTTACGTTCATAAATTTTGATCTGTCACTACAGGCGAAAAGCCTGCCTAGAGAGGTGAAGGAACAGAATTCATTCATGTGCCTGACTCCGGATGAATGGACTGGCTTGAAACGCCTGCATAGTCTGTTGGTCAAGCATATCGAGCAGACGCAGGAAAAGCAGAGGTGACACTATAATGAAAGCCACATTGACGACGAAGTAGAAATGCGTGAATTACACGCTGTATTGTCCAAAGAATTGCTATCTGACGTAGTTAAAGACCGACAAACGAATGATCTTAATTCTTTTAAAATTCAGATGGTTCCTGTTATAATATCGTTGGAGAAGATCCGAAGATTCTGACTTCTGGTGTAGCCGAACTAATAGAGAAGTATCTAGAGTAATGCTTCGACGTCGAAGTCAAATTGTCCGGTCACCACAGCGTATAGCTGCCATTTTAGTGGTACTCGCAACAGACTCTCTTATTAATGTAAATTGAATTGTTTGCGCAGAAAAGAAGGAGCGGAAAAGAAACTGTATACCTCTTTTGTGCTAGCAGAGGCGATCCCACAACAGAGCTAGACCGTATATAATAAACACTTAAACGATGGCACCATTCGCCAAAACTGCTTCTGCAACAATCGCTCGTTTACCTGGTCTTCCAAGGATTAAGGAGACGAGCAATGGTGGAGTGAATGTACATGATCGATATACTAAGCCAAGCTTATGGCACACAATGCCAATAGTACAAGATGAAGGAACGCATCCACAATTTGAATTTTACGCAGCGAGTTAAGAAATTCCAAATCTGTTTTATGGCAATCAGGCAAAAATTGAATCCATCTTTCGGTGCTTTGAGGTAGGCTGAACTATCTCTCGAGGTGCGTTTCTTCTCAGTGTAAACCGAACTACCACCCCAATCCATGGATTTCGCTCTACCCTGTAGAATATCAGAAAGCGAATATTCCCAAATCGGCGCGCAAGAAAAAGGCCGGACGGCAGTTCAATTTTACTAAAGATCCATTTTTGCTCTCTCTCTCTCTCTCTCTCTCTCTCTCTCTCTCTTTCTCTTACTCTTAGATGTAACGAACGATCCAAGAGGAGCTGGCCGAAAGAAGAAAAGAATACACGTTCGGTCCGGGAGTTCTATTTGTATCATGATGTGTTGTGTTTGGTGGTTAGGTCGTATCCAGTTGATCATAAAACTGGTTCCGTGCAGATACCGGTAAGAACCTACTTGGACGGGGCGCTCAGATAGTTCTTAGTAGCAATATCAAGAGTAGCAGTAACAGATGCAGCGTCAAACAGAGGAACCAGCATCAGCAACGGTGCATAGCAATAGTGGAGACTCATAACAGAGTGTTATGCATTTTCTCTCTCTCTATGCCGCATCTATGTAGTTTATATCTTTATAGGGCGTGATAGTTGCGTGTGTATAGTCATACAGTTTTACTAGCTTATGCGCATAACGTGTTCAATACATTATGATTGACTGTCGTTTTCAGAGTTAACGATGGAGAGCTATAGTGCAGCGTTGTCATTTCTTCGAGCACTTTGTGGAATTGCGCCTTTTGTTTATGTCGCAGACGTAGTGACGTCACTGCATCTATTTATATAGTTCCATGTAATAATAAAGCGCTCTGAAATTGAGTGTCATCGTATATTAGACCAATCTAGATCCTGATCCTTATGTTAGTATTGCATGAGAGTAGCATATATACCCGGTAAACTATGTAATCGTAGGAATATTTATGATTTCTGAAAACAATCCTTTTAATTGTTGTACGAATAGCAGAGAGTATAATCACATCGGTGTTGTTTGATTTCCTCCGTTATAAATTTTATGGTTACTATTATGCAGATTTATTTTTCAGATAAAAATCTACTTAACAATTTTTCATAATCGAATTAATAAGTAAATGTACTTAAAATAAATTCTATAGTAGTATATCATGTATTTGCAATAACTTACTAATATATGATTGTTTTCTATGAAAAAAGAGTAAAATCCCATCGTAAACATAAGACTTCTTCATTATTATATTTGAAACACTGATTAAAATATTTTTTTCTAGATAACATTGGAAGCAATGAAATCCGAGATTGATGAGGTTGCTTTACAAGGAATTGAGTTTTGGTCCAATGTGTCAGATGAAGAAGTTGACCTCTCTATGGAAGAAGGAGAAGCGTCAGAAGGAGGCCGTCCACCGTCGAAAGTTTCCCGGCATTATGCTAAAGGAGCTTTGCAATATTTAGTTCCAGTTCTTATGCGAAAACTGACCAAACAAGAAGAGTTCGACGATGAAGATGATTGGAATCCTTCAAAAGCTGCTGGAGTCTGTCTAATGTTGTTAGCTTCCTGCTGTGAAGAAGGTATCGTTCCATATGTTCTTCCATTTGTCAAAGATAATATCAAAAATCCCGATTGGCGTTATCGCGATGCAGCTTTAATGGCATTTGGGTCAATATTAGGTGGATTAGAGCCAAACACTTTAAAACCATTAGTTGAACAAGCCATGCCTACATTAATAGAATTAATGTACGATAGCAGTGTTGCAGTACGTGATACAGCAGCTTGGACTTTTGGAAGAATATGTGAAATAATTCCTGAAGCTGCTATCAATGAAACATATTTAAAACCGCTTTTAGAGTCGCTAGTAACAGGTTTGAAAGCAGAACCTCGCGTAGCGGCTAATGTTTGTTGGGCTTTTACGGGGCTTGCAGAAGCTAGTTATGAATCAGCTGAACCATCAGAAGATGGACAACCGGAAACTTATTGTATGTCTCATTATTTCGATTTCATAATACAGAGACTTTTAGAAACGACGGATCGATTAGACGGAGCTCAAGCTAATTTAAGATCTGCCGCTTACGAAGCTTTAATGGAAATGGTTAAAAATTCACCCCGCGACTGCTATGTTACTGTACAAAAAACTACCATGGTGATATTGGAACGATTGCAACAAGTTATGCAAATGGAAACGCACATTCAAAATCATTCTGATCGAGCACAGTATAATGATCTTCAATCATTATTATGTGCTACCTTACAGTCAGTGTTGAGAAAAGTTACTCCTGAAGATGCACCACAAATATCAGATGCAATAATGACTGCACTATTATCCATGTTTAATTCGAATTCGTGCAAATCAGGAGGTGTTCAAGAAGATGCTTTGATGGCTGTGTCTACATTAGTAGAAGTACTTGGAGAAGGATTTTTAAAATACATGGAAGCTTTTAAACCATTTTTGTGTTTGGGATTAAAAAATCATGCTGAATATCAAGTTTGTGGTGCAGCTGTAGGACTTACTGGAGATATATGCCGCGCTCTAAAGAATAAGATGCTCCCATATTGTGATGAAATTATGACACTATTATTAGAAAACTTGAGTGATAATAGCGTACATCGGTCAGTAAAACCACAAATACTTGCAGTTTTTGGTGATGTTGCTCTGAGCATTGGTCCGGAGTTTAAAAAATACTTGGAAATAGTACTGCAAACATTAGCTCAAGCTTCACAAGCTTATGTTGATAGATCAGACTATGACATGATTGACTATTTGAATGACCTCAGAGAGGGTGTCTTGGAAGCTTATACCGGGATAATTCAAGGGCTTCGTGGTGATAGTTCGAGTACAAGTCCAAGTGCTGATGTTTCATTAGTCGAACCAAGTGTTCCATTTATTATACAGTTTGTTACTACTATAGCTCAAGATCGTGAACACTCTGACAGTAATATTGCAGCATCCGCCGGTCTCCTCGGAGATTTAGTTATTGTATTTGGAATGAAGATCTTACCTATGATAGAAACTGATGCATTAACGGATTTATTAAATAAGGGAAGGAGATCCCGAACTAGCCGAACAAAAAACTTATCAACATGGGCCACCAAAGAAATCAGAAAAATAAAAAACTCAGCGTCATCTGTCACTAGCTGGTAATAAATAATAGATATTTCTATTTCTTTTTGCATTTTTTATATTATTTTATTTATAATAGTACAGAATTTATTACTTGTATCCATTTCATCGTTGCAGTGCTAACTGTTACCGCTTTTATCTCAAATTCTATTTACTGTATCGTGTTAGAATACTCCGTGTGAAGCATGAATAAATGTTTTTTGTCTCAATCAAAGAAAACTTAAAAATATAAATCAATTATTGGCTATTTCAATCACCTGAAAAGATCAAAACCACCGATTATTTTCAAACTCAGTACACTTATTACCTATATAATGACCTGAGTTATCAAAAAAACTTTTGCCAAATACGCAGAAAGACTTGTTCTTAGAAAATATAAATAGTAAAAAATCTAATTATTTATTTATTACGAAATAATAAATAGTTTTTTTTTCAGAAAATTGGTTATAATTAAAAATATTCAGATTATTTAAAAAAAATTTATGATCTTTAGATTCTTCAATGTATTTTATATAGAATACCGTTGTGAAATCTTAGTTTCCGCTATTGAGGTTGTCGAATTGAGCGTTGAAAGGAAGTATAGCGTAATGTAATGTGACGCACTGAACTGTGCTGACCGTTAATCTCGGCATCATAGTTATTCGATCATGTAAAATATAACGCACAATTTTTTAGCTTATACATTTTATGTGTAGCTTACAAGTAAATAAATTAATTTGTTTGAACGAAGAAAGATATATATTGGGTCTATAACTTAATTCGTGCCGTTTGCTGACAGATAGCGTAAATTGTATTATTCCATCGTTCCAAAATTCTGAACATGCGTTGGAAAGCTACAGCGATGAGCATTCGGTCACCCATCCCAAACTTCTATTTCTCCTATACATAACGCTTCTAGGTCTGTTGTACACTTGTGGCTGTTCTATCATTATACCATGTCCGAATTCCGCGTTTCAAATTAGTTTTATTTAAAAGAGGGAAAATAAGAAAATTCTCAATTGTACAATATACGAGGGTTGTTCGAAAAGTCCGTGCAAAAATAAAAACTGCTTGATTTTTTTTAATAAATCTTTTTTATATTTCACATAGTCTCCTTTTAGGCTTATACGCTTCATCCAACGCTATTCTAGTTTGTTAATCCCTCCCAAATAATAGGATTTGTCCAAGTCTGTAAAGTAGGCATTCATTTCTGCAATCACCTCCTCGTTTGAATAAAATCTTTTCCCCGCCAGCCATTTTTTCATATTAGGGAACAAATAGTAGTCCGACGGAGCCGAGTCTGGAGAATAGGAGGGATGTGAAACGAGTTGGAACCCTATCTCCATCAGTTTTGTGGCCACAACTGCTGAGGCGTGAGCTGGCGCATTGTCGTGGTGGAAGAGGACTTTTTTGTGGGCCAATCGTGGACGTTTCTCTAGCAACTCGGTTTTCAAACGATCCAATAACGATGAATAATATTCGCCTGTAATGGTTTTACCCTTTTCCAGATAGTCGATGAAGATTATTCCTTGCGAATCCCAAAAGACAGTCGCCATAACCTTCCCGGCCGAAGGAGTTGTCTTCGCCTTTTTCGGAGCAGATTCCCCCTTGGTAACCCATTGTTTAGACTGTTCTTTGGTCTCAGGAGTATAGTGATGTATCCATGTTTCATCTACAGTGATGAAACGACGCTTAAAGTCGTGCGGATTTTGCTGGAACAGCTGCAAACCATTCTTGCAACACTTCACACGATCTCGTTTTTAGTCAATTGTGAGCAATCGCGGCACCCATCTAGCGGATAGCTTTTTCATGTCCAAATGTTGGTGCAAAATATTATGTACCCGTTCGCTCGAGATGCTTACTGTACTAACAATCTCACGCACTTTCACTCTTCTGTCAGCCATCACCATATCATGGATTTTATCAATGATTTCTGAAGTGGTAACCTCAACAGGGCGTCCAGAACGTTCAGCGTCTTTTGTGCTCATATGGCCACTCCGAAAATTTTGAAATCACTTATAAACCATTCTAATTAAAGGTGCACAATCACCATAATGTTTATCAAGCTTCAATTTAATCTTCTGAGGAGTTTTGTCTTTGAAAAAGTAATGTTTAATCAATACACGAAATTCTTTTTCGTCCATTTTTTTACACCCACTCGATTTCTTTGATTGAAACGAATGTAAAATGCAAAGTAATTGGCCGATCTGGCTGAAACTTGGTGTGCTCTTCCAAGATATGCCACTAACTAAAAATAAGCTTGATTCGCACTAGTAGCGCCATCTCTCTGACTTTGCACGGACTTTTCAAACAACCCTCGTATAGCTATTGTTTGGTCATCAGCATATTAAATTGATGTCAGCCTCGGGAAGTACTGATTATAAATTGTCAAGTACAATTCGATATGTAGCCAAGTAGTAAGAGTAAAAGTCCAAAGAAAGAAGTATTGTAACAAATATAATTTATATTCTTATACTATTTTTTGAAGAATTAGGAAAAACGTAAACATATCATAAATTGTCAAATCCTAATTAGTTTATTCTTATTTAAGCTCTGTAAATTTATATAAGTCTTATGGTAAATTTAGTAAATTATAATTTTTGTTTGAAATATTTTCTTTATTATAGCTAGAACAGCTGACAATAAATAAGTCAATAAATATATGATAATTATATCTAGAGCATAATACCCAATTGTAATTTCCAGAGTAAATTGAACAGAATGTAAAGAGTTGACTTCGGTCCAAACAGAGTCTAACACTGAAAATGTTGAAAGTAATTGTGAAACAGTGTCAAAGTATGTTTAATTATTAAAATTTTATAGATTGATATTTATTGTTTTTAATTCTTTTTTAATTTAGATATTTTAGGTCTAAACCAAATGCTGAAGTGTCAAAATATACTGCTGACGATAACAGTAACAAAATCAGCTCTTTATATTCTGTTCAATTTGCTCTAGAAATTTTAATTCAGCTTATACTTTGGACATTGTATAGCTACAATAAAGAATTTAAAATGTTTCAATCAAGAATTATAATTTACTAAATTTACCATATAACCTATGGACTTACAGAGCTCAAATAAGAATAAACTAATTAAGATTTGACAATTTATCAGATGTCTACATTTTTCTTATTTCTTTAAAAAATAGTATGAGAATATAAAATATATTTGTTAAAATACCTCTTTCTTTGGACTTTTGCTCTTACTACTAGTCTATATATCGAATTGTACTTGAAAATAAATAATCAGTACTTCCCGAGGCTACTATTAATTTATATCAAACAATAGCTACATATTGTACTATTGAGAATTTTCTTATTTTCCCTCTTTTAAACAAAACTAACGCTCGCTAGTTATTTGATAAATATAATTTATATATAAGTATATTTTATGCGACATAAATAGTAATAAAAAAAAATCAAATAACTAAAATATATTTGTATATGGGTCCTTCTATTACTATCGCAAATATAGTCACAATTATTCATATATGTATATATAATAAAATAATGATATGGATCGAAACTCTTATTAGTCTCGACTCCACTGGTTAACGACAAAGGTATCAAAGGTAGTAATGGCTGCGTTTGACGAGCAATTTGAATTTAAGTTCTTTTAAATATAATCAAAACATTGCAGACGTACTATTCATCCTATACACATGCATATTATATTATCTGGGGACGTGCTTAATTGTTAAACACTTCGTCAGCGTAGGCTATCATACGACGTAATCGAAAAGATCGTGTGACGCTAGTCCGACGGGTCGGGGCGAGAGGTATTTATAACAATAAAATAAGAAGAGTCTCGAGAATAAAATACCAAAGCCAAAATAGTTAAGAATTTAACAATCACACATATATATATATATATATATATGTATTCACATATATATATTATAACGTGTGATAAACCACTCGTTATGTCTCTCTCTCTCTCAAACGACCACTCTTATTTATGTACTTATATACTTATATACTTATATACTTATATTTATATTCTTTATTTGGCATAATGTTAATTTATGTACAATGCCTAGAAGTGGCAGCCGCAGCAGACAATAGAGTACGAGGTAAGAGAGAGAGAGAATACATAATATGCAACGCGAACTAGCGAGAGGAAGGATAAGCTCGTGCAGGTCCAAACCGAAGGTGTGCTGATGTGTGAGAGAGAGACGGTCGCGCGATAGGAACCGACTTAGGTTCGATAGAAAAGGGGAGAGAGAGTGGGGAGCTCTGCCGCGACATTAGCTTGTGGATTGCGTCCGAAAGCACACGTGCTTCCGCCGGCCGGCTTTTGCAGGGAAGATCGGCTACTACCTTTTTTATTTAGGCTCTTAGTTTGGCCCTGCGGCAGTTAGAAAGAGAAACTCCTCATTGCAATTGGTGTATAGAGAGTGCTGTGAGAGAGTGTATGGGACTATTCAAGTGCGAGTCTGCCGTTTGTTCCACTGTATTCGAGTGTTTGATAAGGCTCACCCGTGGCCCAGTCCGCATATGTAAGTACCTTCTTGCGTACATTGTTTCTCTCTCGCTAGCTAGTTATTTTCTCTCTCTTTATCGCTGCGCTGCCTTCTATGTAAACCCACATGTTATATAAATACCGTTTGTCTTATGTATTCCTTCCTCTTATTTACACCCAACTTTACAACCTTCCACGCTTTCCCCGTCGACGAATTAAATCGAAGACTAGCTGCTGAATCCACGACGCTCCCGCGGGCCTTAAGGCGTAACTAAGTATCCGGGCATAGTCTCGTGCGGTTATCGTACGCCCGCAACGAGCTGTATAATATATTCACCGTTCTCTCGCGAAATAACGCGGGCAAGTAACCACCCCGTTATAATATATATATAGTTATACACAAAATAAATACGTGGAATTTGCCAAATGGTGATTATTCCAAGAATAATTATTATTATAGAGAAATAAGTAAGAAGAAGACAGTTTTATAATAATAAACCTTGGGTTACTTACTTGTTAAATGTTTATTTGTTATTATTAATTGGCGTCAATTATATCGCTATATGTATATATGTATTAATGGACTTGTCCTTGAATTTTGCTGCACGTAAGCCGTATACGTATATGTATATATATATATATATTCGTAATTTCGTATTCGTAATTTCGTCACGCGTACACGTTAATCACTGATATAAATATATATATATACATATATATGTATTGATTTTAGAAATTAATGACAAAAACTGATTGATAAGAAAACTGAGATGAAAACCGATTATAAACAAGAAAGACAAATTTACAAAAGAAATGAACATAATCTGTACGACGTAATTCTGAAGAGAACAAAGCTGTGGCACGACTGTCCGTGATTAACTGTCGCACGGGAATGAGTAATTAGGCGTGGGTGATACAGTAATGCAGTGTGAGAGCGCCACCACGCGCCCACTAAACCGCCCATGCACGCCCAATGCGTACAACTAATACGCGCGGCGCAATTATACATAATACTAATACACAATATTAATCAGGGTTAAGAAAATTTAAAAGTTGTCACTTAAAAAAACGAACTTGAAACGCGGAATTCGGACACGGTATGCTAATAGAACAGCCACAAGTGTACAACAGACCTAGATGCGTTACGAATAGGAAAAAAAGAAGTTTAGTATAGGTGACCGAATGCTCATCGCTGGAAAGCTACTGCCATTGTGTGTCTTTTCAGTACGAGTATATGTTACTTATTTGAAGCGTAAACAATAATAATTTTTTTTTCACTCAAATATATCGAACATTGTGCCTGAAAAAGTATTTTAGCGGGGAGTTCTTCTTCGTTACTTTAATATGAAGAAAACTGCTGCTGAAAGTCATCGTATTTTGGTGGAAGTTTATGGTGAATATGCTTTAGCTCTACGGAACACAATCAATCCGTTTGAAGAGAGCAATAGCCGAAAAATGCGACGAGACACGAGACTATAATTTTCGGCCCCATATTGCTATTCCGGTTAAGAACTATTTGGAAAACAGTGGATGGGAAGTTTTACCCCACCCGCATAATAGCCCAGACCTTGCCCCTTCTTACTACCATCTTCTCACCACCACCAGAGTACCAAAAATTGTCTTGATTCATTCTTGGTTGCCAAGCCGGCGCAGTTCTTTTGGGATGGGATCCAAAAATTACCAGAAAGATAGGAAAAAGTCATAGCTTCAGATGAAAAATAACTTAACCTTTTATAGTACAGAAAAATAGTTTAGACAAAAGTTGTCCAATATCAAGGGGGTCATATTTTGGTGACTTTAATTTTGACCTTGAACATGACGAATCAAGGTCATTCCAAGGTCAATTTTTTTAATAGGTGTCCTTGAGTTTTATCTCGGATTCGGATTCTGCGTTAAATTCTACGTTCAAATCATGTAACTTGTGTGGGGTCCAAATGACACCTCACCCCAAAGCATTTTCAAGGTCAACCTTACTTTTCTAATGGAAACCCCTAATTTTTCGTCGCAGATTTGAATTCTTCATGAAATTGTACGTCCAGATGATGTGATATGTTTCGGGTCCAAATGACCCCCACCCACCCTAAAGTATTTTCATGATCAACCTTACTTTTTTAATGGAAACCTCTATTTCTCACACTGAATTTGGTAAACGCGGGAAATTATTCGTTAAGAATAATATTTAAAGGTTTATTTTCGTGACCTTCCGAGAGTCAATTCAAGTGCAAAATTTTGAAAAGTTGGATAATAATTTTTTCAAGTTTTCTAACGAATCAGTCGCAGTAAAAGTAGTTTTCTAAGACATATTGAGAGGTTATTGAGAGGTTATCGAGGTATTATTAAGGTATTATTGAGAGATTATTGAAAAATTATTGAGAAGCGTTATTAAAGAGTTGACTCTCACGTTCGGGGTGCTTGTTTAACGTCAGTCCCCTTGCCTCTCACGTTCGGGGTGTCTGTTTAACATGCCCCTTGCCTCTCACGTTTGCCACAATTGATTTCATTAGCCACGGATAAACTGTTCAAAGATTCCTCAGTTGTTTTCAATACACAATCGTATTCGTCTTTCAAAACTATCCACAATTTTATGCAACACCGCTCGAGGGATGGCTTCACAAACTATTTAAGTTTTGTGCCTCATATCGTCTAAGGTCGTGGGCTTTAGAGCATAAACAACATTTTTTAAGTATCCCCACAAATAAAAGTCACGCGATGTCAGATCCAGAGAGCAAGCAGGCCATTCAACTGGGCCTTGTCGTACAATCCACTTGCCAATGTAGTTTTCATTCAAAAATTGACGCACAACGAATGAAAAATCTGCTGTAGCACCATTATGTTGAAACCACATTCTTACTAACGTCCTCTAACAGTCTCGGCAGGTGATACCATAGCAACTCTAAGTAAGTATGTCTATCAACGTTCCCGTCAAAAAAATAGGTCCAATCAAATAGCCATTTACTAGTCCACACCATACCATTAGATTCTATCGATTCTATAAAAAAAATAAAGCTCTATACCAGTATGGAATTTCGTTTGACCAATAATGACAGTTATGCCTATTAAGCTGTCTATCGCTGTAAAATTTAGCTTCATCTGAGAAAAGTACATATCGAAAGAAATGAGATAAGCGTGAAAGCGATGGACTCTTAAAATTCTTGAGACTGTACGTTTTGGTATTCCTATTTTTCTTTCAATCTGCCTGGTACTAATATGTGGATCACGGTGAACAGCTGCTAGAACAACCAATACTCGCACGTCATTGTCGTCGTATTATTAATGTCGGTGTTGGCGTACCAGCTGTGCTATACGCGCTCTTTCAGACAAGTTTCTTAATGTCATATCAGTAGGATGTCTTCAGTCTCGGTACCGTTCGGTGTACAGTTTCAATGCAGCGAGATTTTATGCATCTTATGCACCTCGATGTCTAATTGTTATAACATTTCCCTAAAATCATTATCATATCGACAATTTCAGTAGACGTATAATCTGTCATCTCTATTGAGTATGCGTCCATAAAATAACTCAAGAACTTGGAACCTTAACTTACATATGTAATAATCTGATCAAGTTTTAATAATGAATACAAGATTCTAGAAAAAAGTAATACCAATCAGAAACTTTCTAGTTTACAATCCTGAAAGTTTTATGCATGACTTGGCGTATTAACAATATTACTGGACAATTTTTCATTCCTTGGAATTTATTATTTTGTAATGTACAACTAGAAGATATTTACATCTCCACTCATTTGCATTGAAATTACAATTAAATAAATTCAATTAAATTTTTAAGATGAAACCAATAATTTTCAATATATTTGTCTTTCAAATCAAACACGGTTGAACAGCTTCATACGACTAATCACATGAAGAGAGAGGGAGGGGGAAGGAGGGGCGAGAAAATACGGGAGGTAGAATAGGGAGAGGGATAAGTATGGAAGGGAGTGGAAAGAAGAGGATAGGAAAAGAAAAGCGGGAAGGGATAGGTCGATATTTTCTTATTTGAGTTCCTTTCGAGGTCAACAGTGTCACACATTTAACACAGTTAACATGTTTCAAATAGATACTTTTACAGCGACTGCTTCGTTAGAGAACTTAAAAAAATTACTATCCAACTGTTTTAAATTTTACTCTTGAATTAATTCTCTGAAGGTCACAAAAATAAACGTTTGAATATTATTCCGGACGAATAATTTCCTGATTTTTCCAAATCCGGTTTGAGAAATAGGGGTTTCCATTAAAAAAGTAAGGTTAACCTTGAAATGACTTTGGGGGTGGAGTGGGGGTCATTCAGATTCTATAAATATCCCATCATCTGAACGTACAATTTCACATAGAATTTAAACCTGCCACAAAAAATGATGTGCCCATTCAAAAAGTAAGGTTGACCTCGAAATGACTTTGGGGAAGGGGTGGGTATCATTTGGACCCCACACATATTATATGATTTGAATGTAGAATTTAACGCAGAATCCGAATCCAAGATAAAAAGTAAGGGTTCCTATTTAAAAAAAATATTGACCTTGGAATGCCCTCGACCCATCATGTTCAAGGTCAAATTTAAGGTTACTAAAACATGATCCCCTTGATATTGAGCAATTTTTGTCTGAACTATTTTTCTGTACTAGGCATAGAATTTGAGTTATGGAGGTCCATAGATTAAAAGGATTCACCCTGTATATTTATATATCAAACAAAAATAGAAAAATTAACACACAAAGATCCAGCCGCGCTTCACTGGCTATCCTGATGGGTGGGAAACTGTGAGTGCTCACTCGCTTTCATTAGAAGGCGTAACTGCACCTCAGGGGATAAACCGACGAAATACGCCAGGGCTATAACCTGATAGACAGACGATGGTTAGCACCTACTATCCTGGTGATGCAGGTGGTAGGATCGTCACCGACACCGTTGATTGTGTTGAAGTCGTAGTTTTCCCTAGCAACAGTAAAGCCATGGTGCCAGATCCTCTGCGGCCATTCCGACTCGTTAAGCGTACGATCCTCAGCCCTCTCTTAATTCTCCTCACCGCTTTCGTTCCGGCTAATGGACTGTTACGGGCTGGGTGAAGGCTGTAGGCTCTAACTGGATCTTCTGTTGCTGGGTGGTGGACTCTTAAGCAGCACCGGGATGAACTTCCGCTCCCTCCATCTCAGAGAAGATCACGTGCTTGTCCTTTGCTAGCGTTCTCTTTGTCCCGGCGCGGATTTTATGAATATGACTGTCACCTTCGTACTCCTTGTACAGAAAGCCATCGTCACCGACGACCTTGTGCCAGACTCGAGTGAGGATCCAGTAGGGATCACTTAGATGCTACACCACGCCAACCGACACAGCTCTGTTGGGGTCGCAGATGCCTCTTTCATGGCGGAGCAACCTCCATAACCCCCGTCTACAAGGGATTCTCATATTGTTGCTGCGCGCTGAAACCACTCGACTTCTCCGGAGACATCTCGATTTGTTAAACATCGGCTGGTGATACCTTTCTCTGTATGAGTGGGTGAATCACCGTCGATGTAGCGTAACTCTACATCTACTGAGAAAACAGGCAGGTTCCTAACCTTTTTCTTGTGCAAAAACTTGTAATCCTCCTCCTCTTGTGCAAGTCGCAATTGTTTAAAATAAAAGTTCAAAATTTTTGATGTAATCAATATTTCGAAATGAAAATTTGGAAGAAAATTTACTACTATTTGTATAGCAATTGTGCAAAATCTGAAAAAAAATCCGTGACTTATTGTCTCTCAGCTCATTGAAATAGCCAAAAATCACTATATATAAGCATTGTAAACATTCATAAACAGAATTACAAGACAAGCATTGAGTAAAAAATATTCAAACATACCTAAAAATAAAAATATTTAAAAACTAATATTGACATAAAAATAAGCTCACAATGAAAATAACTCTCCTGATGAAAACAAGTCAGACTGATAAACAGTTACCAAATATAGTCAATAACATAAAGACAAACATAAATAGTAAAAATTTTTTCAATTAAAAACATGCAACAGCATATTTACATGAAGTCATACTAAAAAATATTCTATATCCAAACAAAGATAAAAATAATAAGACATATACATAGATTAGTAGATTAAGTAACAACGCTATTATACACAAATCCCGACCTAGAATCCGATAGAGGAAAACCTTTCTGTTCTCGATTCCGTAGTGATACTGATTTTTCAATTCCGAGAAACGACCCAAAAAACATTAACATAAATTATCTCCACCTAAGTTATCTTTCACATCATTCAAATTTTAATCTACAATGTAAACGAGACCAAAGACAAATAATACCCTATTCAAATATTCATAATACTTTATTCAAATATTCAGTAGTTAGTATGGCACCGAACGAGGAGAGCCACCTGATACCACTTTAATTAGACACTAGAAGTGTCACTCAAATATCCAAGTTGGTGCATCGGTATGCATTGCATGTAGAAATTTTTATCTTACTAATGAATTTGTAGCCAAATACAACACAGGAAGTCTAATAAAATGTATCAGTAATACTTTTGCAATTTGTCAAGATCATTTCAATTTGGCCCTGACTTCACAATTACCGTATGGAAAGTTAAGTGAGAATGCAAGTCAGTTTATTATACAGTTAAAATTTCTACGTAGAGAGGAAATTAAAGAAGAAATTAATAACGAAATATTACACGAAAAATAAACCGAAAATAGCGAAATAATGAAAACAATAAATTGTGAGAAACAGAATAGATTACAAGCCTTAAAAATTGAAAATAATACAGGCCTATAAAAGTTATTATAACTTCAAATCTAAATTCGAGACCTCACGTCCTTGAAAGATTTTAATTCACTGAATCTGAATCCGTCTTCCAATTTTTCCCTATACGTCAGGTTTCCGAGATATTCTAACCTAAAAGTGAAGATAAAAACACTTTATGGCTATATTCAAGGTTAGATTACATCATGAATAAATTTTTTTTTTAAAACCAACTATGCCACCTGAAATACTTGAAATATCACCAATTTTTCTTAGAAAGCAACAATATAGTATTTTCAATTTTTCAAATCACTTATCCCCAATTCAACATCAGAAATGCGCTCCAACATCAAGTTTGTTAACTTAAAATTAACCTAAAATTACAAAAAAATACTATTATAGGCTTCGATGAAGATATTTTTATACCGCGACATCAATGAATGTATAAAGGTATGAAGTTTGATTTTCGAAAGATTAAATCAGCATAAACAGCGTGTTTCAAATCTACGAGAGGCTAACTTCCAAGCTCAAACTCCCAAGACATTATAACCCACGAATTTCAAACATACGACCAGTTAACCTCCAACTTGAAACCTCAAAACACTATAACCTATGAATGTCATACCTAAGTCAGGTTAATCACAAGTTCAAAAGCCCAAACACTATAACCAACGCATTTAAAATCTATGACCGGTTAACTACCAAGCTCAAAATCTCAAAACACTATTACTCACGTTTTTCAATCCTACGACAGGGTTGTGTCTACCTTTTGATTTAAACCTAACAGGTAATAATAGGTGCATAATAACCTACAGATGCTACCACCTCGCCAGGTAAATTTAAATGCACAATCACCTGCAGCACTATAGAGATATTAATTTATTAACACAAGACAACTCTAGCTTGAGAAACTATAACTCAGTGCAGGTTCACATAGATATATCTTAGCATTCTTGTTGAAAACTTCAGAATATCGATTTGGTGTTTTTACTAAACAAGATACACATTTATTTATAACTAGTTGGATCGTGATCTTCTCTTTTCAAAAACCAACGGTAGTCTGACATCATTTTTTCATTCCATCGTCCTTCATAATGTTTTTTCTTTAGGTTGAAATCTTGATAAAAATATTCACCCATTTCTTCGCTGTATACTTCTACATTTCATGGGAAATAGTCCAAATACGAATTCAGAAAATATAGTTTCAAATTCATCAAGCATTTTATTTTTTCAAAATTGTTCAACATTATAGACACAGTAGTCTTGTACTTTGGATAAAGATTATTCTCTAGAATATTTTCGACGACCTCTTTGAAACTTACCCAAGCTTCTTTTACAACAGGTATCATGACTTGGATAAAGTAAGGATCTTTAATAAGTTTTCTTACGTCTGGCCGATCAAGAATACCCTTCTTGATTTTCGCTTCGTTCTGATGAAGAAAACTTTCTAATCTCCGTCGGTATCCAAAGCTTGTCCTTGTACAAATTACTTAATTAAACCTAGTTTAATGTAAAGTGATAGTTACAGGCCCGTTTTTCCTTACCTAATGCTCATTTCTTATTTGGCTATCCCGAAGGTAAAGAAAACAGGTGTATTTTATGTTTCTCAATTGCAAACCTAGTATTAAATTTATCTACTTGAATTCACCGTAAATAAGCCAATTATGAATACCGTAGTATAACTTCATGAGGTGAAATTGTAAACTATCATAAGATTCTTCAAGTAAAGTTGAATGACCTACACAAAGAGCGGAGTATTGATTCCCGTTATCTAACAAGAATGCTTTAAGACTTTCTGAAGAAAAATCTATAAAAAGACACTGATCCTCTGGCTTATATAAATCTATTTTATATTAACTAACAAGCCCTTCGATATTATTACAATAAATACCCTTTTTTCTAGCGAAAAGTATTTAATAAATTCTTTTCTCCTATTTCTGTATACTGTCATTTTCTGCCAGGTAACAAGAGATTTCTTTCTTTAAGTCTAGAAGGACAAAAATCAGCTTTATCTTTTGGATGATTTAGTTCATAAATGAAATCATCTAATCCAGTCTGGTGAATAAATTGTGGACTATCTTCATCAGAAAAATTTCTAGAAAGAATATATTCACCTTTAATATTTTTATGATGGTTTATCGATTGAACGGGAAATTTTTTTCTTGGTAGAATTTTTAATGCCAATTTTGGATGGTATCACTTTTTTCACCTCAGGATATTTAATACTATCCAAGTACTGTTTGCTGTAACTGTTCGTTCTACACAGGCAAAAGTGGTAATCTGTATCAATATCCTATAGTTCTCGCCAACTGGTTGGTCGGACTACAACATGGATCTAGATTTCTTTTTTATTTTACTTTGATAAATTTATTCTGCAGAATTACAGATTGAAATAGATATAGGTTTGTCCAAATTTTTCATCAATGTTCCATAAGATTTTAAATATAAAGCTTTAGTTCTATCATTGATTAATAGATTAAAGGATTCCGCTTCGTGTGACTTTCAATTGCCATTTGACACAATATTGCTATTAAGAAATACAACAGGACCTAAAGAAAAGTTCTATTATTATTTTACTGAAGTACACTAATCTAATATTTTTATATATTTTTTTAAGTGAACAAAACCTGTTGTTGGCACCACACAAACTAATATCAAATCAAGATGTTCAAGCTTCCTCTACAGTTAGATGTTGACTCGAGCGGTTTTTTTATATTGTCGGAAATAGGCTGCCAAATATATTTACGCACATACTATCAAAAAAGAAACATATTTTGCAGTTTGAATCATATGAACCGCATTCGGTGATTAACCCATTGACGCTCAGGAGACACGTTTTTCGAACCCAAGTTTGGCCGGCCAAAAAAAATTCAGGATCCACTATACTCTATTTTTTCAAGGGTGCTCTTTCGAATGACAATGGTTTCAAGTCGCTAAACAAATGTTTATTCATAGATAATTCGAGTTTAACCTAAAAAAAGGCAGATCTTGTACTTGAAATAAATTATCTAATGATCTTCCTAGTAAACTTAGATAATTTTTTTCTCGAAAACAATCCATTCTACGCAAGTTGTTGTAATTACAAAAAGTGTTTAGAATTAGTTGAAGAATACGCCTGAATACGCCTGAATACGCCTGGACCGATTTGAGCAATTTTTGAAATTTTGCAATTTATTAATTTTTGAAAAACCAAAAAATTGCTCAAAACGTTTCGAAAAAAATACAGATGTATTCTTCAGCCAATTCTAAGCACTTTTCATTCTTACCATTATTTACGTAGAGGGAATCGTTTGCGAGAAAAAAATTCATGAAGTTTCAAATAAAAATTTTGCAGTTATGGCGACATTTTGCAATAAGAAATGCTCGAATGGACATCGGCTCTTGATCATTTTCAAATTCAAGGTTCGAGAACACGATTGGTGTGAGAAAATAGTATGTAAAAGAGTCGTAAAGTGTTCCAAACTGGGATTGAAAAAAAAATTAAAGTACAAAATCTGCATTTTTTTAGGTTAAACTCGAATTATCTACGAATAAATATTTGTTTAGCGACTTGAAACAATTGCCATTCGAAAGAGCACCCTTGAAAAAATAGAGTATAGTGGATCCTGAATTTTTGAAGACGCATTCGTCGTGCACTGGCCGTCCAAACTTAGGTTCGAAAAACGTGTCACCTGAGCGTTAATGAGTTAAGGCTTCTTTCGTTATACTATAGTTTTATTTTGCTTTTCCATGTCTATCATCAATTGTGGTTTAGATGGAAATGAAGATTAACATTTTCTCATTATATTGGTTAAATATAATGATTTAGAAATAAAATTCACCATAGCTATTTCGAATATCAAGAATTCGCGTAATTTTAAGTTATGAAAATTAGGGTCTAGAGTTTCTGGATTATAGCGTAGCAAAGTAACCTTCTGAGGGTTAAGAAAATTGGGATGTACGTGTTCGGCGTTAAAGCGTGGCCGGGTAACATGATCATGGGTTAAGGAAATTGGGGTGTAGGGGTTCAAGGTAGTAAGGCATCAGGATATCAAATAAATGTTCTATTCACCCTACAACGTAGAGATTGAAACTTCTGGCGGCGAAAGCTGTATACTTATGTCATAGATTTTATATGAAATTTAATAAACTTTGGTTTTCCTTATCAATTTGGAAACAACACATTTGAAAATATAGTTTATTCTTAGACAACGCGACGTAGAAGGTCGCAACTCCCGTAGACAAAATCTGTATTTATATACATATATATAACTTAAATTTTTTGGAAGAATTTTTTTGGTCAAAAATTATGCTTAAATTACGAAGATTTCGCTATAAAATGGTATTGAGATTAAATTTTAGGGTAGCTTTTACCCTTTAAATAATTCATTTTGCAAAACATCTTGCTTGCTAGAGCGTCATAGCACATGAAATAACCAGCATAATTTGCGATTAGGGGTTGTTTACCTTTGAAATAATAGATAATAGGAAAACGGCAGTTTTTAAATTTTTTTAACATAATTTTTTGATTTTGAAGGTTAAATTAGACTTAGAAATATCATGATACACAATGTAGGGGTTGAAACGCCCGGGGAAAAATTTTTATGGTTCTGTTACTTTTTTTATAAGAAGTTTGTATCTTTTAATTTCATTGCAAAATATTCATTACAGCTAAAGATATTGCTATAATACTGTTTTTGGGACTGAATTTTGTGGGTGGGTATCATTCCTTAAATAGCTTTTTACTATAATACCCCACTATAATGTGATCTCTAATACCGTCTCTAAATTATTGAATTTCATATGTTATAAATACACGCCTACATTTTAAGTATGCAAGATTCGGCTAGTGCGAGAAAAATTCAGTAACAAAGGCATGCGTATTAAATGTACTGGTAATCACAAAGCTGATGCACATAATAGTGATAATATGAAATATCCGAATTGCACTTATCTTAGCAATTACACAGTTAAAAATGAAATTTCTTCAAGAATACCAGTAACCTATCCGGAAGAATTAATGAGCTGAACACGGATCCGGCTATTACATCTCACTTTCGAGATTTTCTAACCTAAAAATAAAGGAATACGTTTTTCGGCTATATTTGAGCTTTTACTACATCACGAAAACCCTTTTTTTAATAACTGACTCATACCATCTATAAGTACAACTCTTATCCTTCAAAATTAATTTTTCTGATTCGGAATATCTTTTTTCTCATCAACATATCGTCAATTGAAGAATTTTAATGGTATTTTAATATCACACGGGTTATTTTATCTAAGCCGATGTACCAGACCGTGCAGGTGACATTGAAAAGATATATAAAGGTTATTTGGTTCATTTATCATGAATATGAAGTTGTTTGACTTCTATGACATCGAGTTCAAGGTAATATTAAGGTCGAATCGCGGTTAATCAAGAAAAAAAAGCTGAAAAAAATTATATATATACTATTTGAATTGATGCCTTTGAATATATTATTTATATATATCTACAGGGTGTTTCATTTTAATCCAACCACGCGCATAACCTAGTAAAAACAAACGTTATCAAAAAATGACCTCTACAAAAGTTGTAGGGGACTGAATGGGTTACCAAATGCTGTCATCAACTTTGACCCTTAATACGTTTTTCAAGGTCATCTGAAAGTCAATGTGCTTTTTTTAATGGGAATCCCTATTTTTGATCCCGGAATCGTATAGAGCGAAGAAAATTACATCCGAAATAATATTTCAAGTTTGTATTTTTGATCTGAGAAGGTCAATTAAAGGTTAAATGTTTAAAAAACTGTATTTTTGTCATACCGATGTCTCTGTATAATTTATTAATTAAATTAATTAATTCTCTGATTCTCCATTATAAATTTGTCCCCTGTTTATTTTTGAAGTAGATAATTTTTTCAGTTAAAAATAATTTTTCATATTGAGTTTGGATGAAAGGAAAGAATGGACAGAAATGTTTAAAGAAATAATGGGAAAAATGGAAAGAATGGAGGCAGAGGAGAAAAGAAGAGAAGAAAGATAGGAGAAAGAAATAGGAAAAGTTAGAAGAGAACAAGAGAGAGAGAGAAGAAAGAAAGAAAGAGACGAAAGAAGAAATGGAAAAAGCAGAATGTACAGAAAAGAAACTGCAGGAAAAATGGGGAGAGAAGATGAACCAGTTGGAAGAGGAGTGCGTGAAACTAAAAGAAAGTATAGAAGGAGAAAACAAGAAGCAAAGAGGAACAGAAGTAGGCAATAAGGAAGAATTAAAGTATATGAGAGAAAAAATGGAAAGAGAAAGTAGAATAAACAATATAATAGTGACAGACTTAGAGGGCGGGTTAAGATGGGAAAAGAAGGGAGAGGAAGAGGACTGGTTAAGGGAGGAACTAGAAATGAAAGGAGAGATAGTGAATCTGAGAAGAATAGGAGGGACAGTGGGGAAGGATGATCGGAGAGAAAGAGGAAAAAATATGTGGCAAATTAGATGCGCTTCATGGGAACAAAAAGAAGGAATTATGAAGAAGAAAAAGAAGCTGGGACAGGAAAAGATATACATAGATCAGGACTGGAAGTGGAAGCAGAGGAAGATAAGAGAGGAAGTAAGAAGGAAAGCGAGAGAAATAAAAAGTAAAGCCAAACAGGTAAAGATGTAGCATAACGGGGTGAGGTCAGAGGAAGAAGAATGGTGGAGCGAGAAAGAGGGAAAAAAGGTAGGAAAAAGGGCGGAAGGGTTTCGAAAATAATAGGGATAAAAGAGAGTGAGAGGAGGGAAGGGAGAGAGAGGGAAGAAAAGCAGTAAAGATACTATTCTGGAACGTGGCAGGGATGAGGAGCATGAAGGAAGACGACTGGGAATATGTTAGGGAATTCGACATAATAGGGCTAACGGAAACCTGGGTGAAAAGGCAAGGGGCAAGAACTGGTGTGGAGAAACAACTGAAAGGGTACAACATAGAGTGGAGAGACTCAAGAAGGGAAGGAAGAAGTGGCAGAGAAATAGGGGGAGGAATAATGGCGGTAAGAGAGAGGAAAGGGACGAGTAAGGTTGAATGGAAGAAAGAAAGGACAAGTGAGATAATAGTAGGAGAAAT
This sequence comes from Phymastichus coffea, assembly GCF_024137745.1. Taxonomy (NCBI): domain Eukaryota; kingdom Metazoa; phylum Arthropoda; class Insecta; order Hymenoptera; family Eulophidae; genus Phymastichus; species Phymastichus coffea. The sequence goes on from NW_026706814.1 coordinate 700,512, forward strand.
AAAGACCGGAGGGAGGAAACACATGATAGCATCGGTATACATGCAACATGAGAAGAAGCAAAACTATGAATACTTAAGCGAAGAGATAGAGGAGAACAGAGGAAAAACAATAATTATAGAAGGAGACTTCAACGCAAGAACAGGAAATGAAGAGAGAGAATGGGAGACAGAAGAAAACCTAGAAGAAATAAAGGCCAAGGATAAAGCGTTAAACGCAGAGGGAAAAGAAATGATAAAATGGCTAGGAGAAAGGGACTTAGTGGAAACGAAAGGGAGAAAAGCAGGAGATGAAGAGGGAGAAATAACATATATAGGAGCGAGAGGAATGTCAACGATAGACTATGTAGTAGGTAACGAGGAAGGTGATGAGGCAATAAAAATGGTTTAAATAAAAGAGAGGGTTAAGTCGGACCACTTACCAATAGAGGTGGAATTAGGAGACAAAATAGCGGAAGAAAGAAAAGAAGAGGAAGAAAGAATGATAGACGACTGGAGCGAAGAAGGTATAAGGGAGTATCAGAGATGGATAGACCCAATAGAAGGAACAGAAAAATGGAAAGATATAAAAAATAGAGTGAAGAACGTAGTTGTAAAAAAGAAGATAAGGAAAAAAAAGGATCAAAAAAAAGCTGGTGGAGAAAAGAATGTAAGGCAAAAAGGGATAGGGTGATGGCAGAGTTAAATAAGGTAAGAAAAGGGGAAGGAGACAGAGGCAAATACTTAGAGGCAGAGAGAATACAGAGAGAAAATAAGAAAAGCAAAAGAAGATGAGAGGAAAAGAGGAACAATGGACGCAATATATATATTAAAAACAATAATAGGGAAGGAAATAAGGGGAAAAGGAGGAAAACTGTTTGTATTCTTTGCCGACATGAAGGCCGCTTTCGACAAGATAAAGAGGAAGAAAATATGGGAAACAATGAAAGAGAAAGGGATAAATAGAAAAATTAGGAATAGAGTAGAAGAAATATACAAGAAAACAGAGAGTAAGGTAAAAGTAGGAGGAGAAATAATTGGGGAGTTTGAGATTTACAAAGGCGTAAGGCAAGGGTGCCCTCTGAGAACCACGCTATTTAATCTTGCCTTCGCCGACCTGGAAGTGAAGATCAAGCAGGTGCAAGAAGGAGAGGGGTAGTGATAGGAAGGAAGGAAATATGGACATTAGGATATGCAGATGATATAGTGATGATGGCAAAGAGTGAAAGTGGAATAAAAGCAATGCTGAAAAAATTAATAAGATACCTGGAAGAAAGGGAATTAGAGTTAATTGTAGGAAAATCAAAGGTGATGAAATGCAGAAGAGGAGGAGGAAGGGGAAAGGAAGAAGAATTCGAATGGGAAGGTGAGAAGATAGAGATGGTGAAAGAGTACAACTACTTGGGATATGTGATAAGCAGAAATAACGGAAATAAAAAGCAGATAAAGAAGGTAGAAAGGAAAATAAATATGGGACTCGGAAGACTATGGGGGCTAGGAGAAAAGCTATTTAGAGAAAATTGGGAGCTCAGGATGAACCTGTTCAATACACTGGCGAAAAGCGTGATTATGTATGGAGCAGAAATCTGGGGATGGAAGAGATATGAAGAAATAGAGAGAACACAACTGAAATACATAAAGTGGGTATTAGGATTAGATAGAAACATGCCAAGTTACTTAATACGATGGGAAGCAGGAAGACAAGAAATGAAAGAAATAGCATTAGAAAGAGCAATGAGGTATGAAATCAAAATAAGAGAAGAAAGAGATGTAATAAAAAAAGAAGCATGGAAAGAACTAAAGAAAAGGGAAAGAAATGAAAAAGATAAAAAGGGTAAGATGGAGGAGAGAGAGGAAAGGCTAGAAAAAAGTAAAATATATAGAGAGAGGGAAGAGGGAGATGAAATGAGGGAAGAGTATTGGGAAGAAATAAGAGATGAGCTAAAGAAAAAAGAAGAAAAAGAACTAGAAGAAAAACTAGAAAAATCAAGATACATAAACGAGTGGAAAGAACTGAAAGAAGAAATGAAAAGGTATAGGTTAAAGGAAATTGAAGGAGAGGGAAGAATAAAAGGCCTACAAATAAGGGAAAGGTTTAGGTTAGGTAATGAAACGAGAGGAAGCAGGTATTGGGAAAAAGAAGAAAATAAGAGATGCAGAATGTGTATGAAAGAGGAAGAAAATTGGAAACACATAGTAGAAAAATGTGAAAAATGCAGAAAGGAAAGGGAAGAATGGGAAAAAATAATAATGGAAGCAAAGAAAAGATAGCGTGGATGAGGGAGATAAAATGGAAAAGAAGAAGAAACGAAGAAAAGAAAGAAAAAGAAAAACAAGAGGACGAAAATGCAAGACCCTAAGGAGAGACGGAAACAGAAGACAGAGAAGCAAGACTCGCAGACACATCTACACACATACATACACACACATACACACAGAACACGCATACACGCGCAAACATAAACATACACATGCACACACACACACACAAAACACAAGTACTAGCAACTACACAAGTAAGAAGAAGCAGGTATTGGAGGATGGAGCAAAATGGAAAAGAAGAAGAATCGAAGAAGAGAAAGAAAAAAGTAAATTAGAAGACAAATTATAAGATACTAAGGAAAAATAAGTGAGGTTGAGGAAAGGAAAGGTAGAGGGAGCAATAGGAAATAAGGACTACTTCACTCGCATATCCCCCGGACAACTCTATTCACATACTCTTTAGGCATCCTATAATTAATTCTACTAAACATTTTATTACCTTTAAATTTTGTACTCTGCAAGATAATAATTGCTTAGTTTTCTCATCAATCACTCAATTTGTGAAATCGTTTTCTCTCTGTATCTAGGTTTTTGCTTCTTAATTTTTGATTATGCTGCATTCCATGATCTGCGCGTGTCAAATTTCAGCAGTAATCTGCCAATATTCTCTTGTTCCATCGTCCTTCATACCTTCTTTCCATTTCCTGGATTTCTTGTGAAATATTTCTCCTTGCTCTTCGCTAAGATCTCCAAGATTTTCAGGGAAAGAATCAAATTCAAACTTCAAGAAGTGTACTTATAACCTCATGTTACACTCTAATTGTTTGTAACTGGTAATATTCTTAACTACAATTTGATAATTTTCTACTTTTTAATCGCCTAAAAATCCTTCTACAACTATCATAAAATTTATCAATGTCATACGCTCTTTTTTCATCATTGTAGGTTTGAAATCTTTTGATTTCATGAATTTTCTTATGTCAGACCTGTGAAAATGCCTTTCTTTATCTTTGTATCAGACAAATCTGGGAATTTATCCAGTAGATACTTGAAGCATTTTCTACTTTGATCGACCATTTGACGAATAACTTTATCAATTCTACTTTAATGTGTTTTATAAAATGTGTTTTTTGATCACAAAGCGAATTCTTTAGAACTCCAAGTGATCCTTCATCAAAAGACTCACGTAATGGCTAATCAGACTTTTGTCAATGATATGTAGTAAGCTCTGCTATCTCACAAACAAATATAAGAGAAAATTTTATGTACCCTAACTGCTGTCCAAGAATTATAGTCATTACCTTTTAATCACCACATATAAGCCATTTATGTTGGTCATCTTTGATTTTCTCTAAGACTACTTGTATATTTTTATAAGACTGTTTTAAATACACTGAATGAGAAACAAACATTGCAGCATATTTGTTATCATTGTTAAGGAGAACGGTTTTCAAACTTGTCTTGAAAGAATCGATGAAGAGACGCCATTTAGAAGAATTATAAATTATTGATCTTCCTCTATGAAGAATTAAATATATTCTTGCTCTCTGTTCATGTACCAAGAAAAAGTTGTTCCTGAAGAGAACAGATTTATCTCTTTTAACCTAGAATCTAGAAGTGCAGATTTTTTCTTAGGCAGATCTAAATCTTGGACCAAATTATTCAGAAGAGCTTCCGTAAACACTTAAGGAGATTCATCTGTATTGAAATGTACTATTTCATCTATTTATTCGTCATATTCCTTGATGTTTCTCGTTTGCTTCGAGTTCTTGCAAGATCTAGTAGAAAATATGAAAAAAAAATTTTCTGCAGAGGCAATGACTCCTCACAGATAGAAGATTCCCGGAAAACTGATTTGAGGACGGAAGAGACATTGGCATAAGATATAGAAGATTTATTTTTAGTATTAAAATCTGTCAAATCAATCAAAAAAATTAATAGTTATCATGACTACGAGACTCAGACCAGATAGTGGGGGAACTAAAAGGAAATGTTTATGAGATAGAATCATCTTTATTTCACCATGTTAATATTAAAAGATAAGAATCACAAACTTTCTTTGGCACCCATGATTTGTCTTGATTCACGATGGAAAAACCGTTATAATTCTTGTATGTGCCTTTCCTAGAATTTATGATATTTCTACTTTGCTTCCAGATAGTATATAATCCGCAAATGTAACAGAACTTGTCAGGCTCATTCTTATCACCTCGATGAAATTTCATAGAAATTGATTTGGATAACTCGAAGAAATATATTAAATATTAAAATAAATATATTTATATATATTTATTATAATAAATAACAATAAGTAGTGACAGGAAACTTCTTATGGAAAAAAGTAAAATTTCAGGCAGAAATTCATTAGAATAAGAAAAACTAAGAATGCAAAGAAACTCTTGATTATCTTAAAAAAAGGACTGTCAAGAATACTACACTCAATTGCTAGTCGAAACGCTGAGTCTCTGAACTTTCCTGAAAAGGACTGCCAAGAATATTGCAGTCGTTTTCGGTGAAATTAGCCACTACCTTGATCATTTTAATAGTGCTGAAATCGGACTTGGTTAGGTGACGCGAGTGTGAGTGGTCGCATGTGAGGGAGCTCCGTGGTATTTGTTTTTGTAATTGGATATTTCAGTGTTTGGTGTAATAATTTTCGTGTTTTTTGTAAAGTTGCATGCGTTGATTGTAAAACATGAGCGCATATGCCATTGCACACGGCGTGGATGTGATCTGTAATTAAAAAAAAGTTGTACGTGCGTAGAGGTAAGGGCAGTTGGTTAGGTAGGCAGGAACAGGAAATTGCATAAATTGGCAAAGATGTATGGAAAAGTCAAGGAAAGGGAAGATAGAAAAGTGATGGGCACTAAGAGAAGTAGCGATAAAGGTGAGAAAAGTGAGATGAGTGCGTGTGAAAAAAACATTGACGGCATTGCGGAATCCGGGGGGAAGGGGGAATTAAAAGGCTCTAGAGAGTCAAAGCGCGAAAAAGCCGGTGCGCCCGGAAATAAACAGTTGCCGATTACAGAGAGTTTTGCGAAGGTAGTGAAATTTGATAATAAATAAAAAGTGTTGGAATGCCGTGGATGCGAATGTTTAAGGTTAAAGGTAGGAGAATTGGAAGAATTTATGAATAAGGAGAGGGAGGCGCTTATTGTAGAAAGGGCAAGTATAAAAGAAAGGATGGAGACGGAACGTATAAAGATTAGGCAAGAAAACGTTACGGAAGAAAAATATAAAGTAGAGAATAAAGCATTGGAAATAGATTTAAATGAAAAAATGGAGAGACTGGAAAACGAATGGCCGGAATTTAGGCTAAAAATGTGCACTAGATTAGATGAGTTCGAAAAGTTAGTTGGTAATACAGTTTCCTCACGCGAAACAAATAATTTAAGAAACGAAGGCAGTATAGCTAATAGTATAGGGACGATAGGAGTACGAGGTGGGTCGATAAATGGAGATACGAAATCGGTGGCCGGTACAAGTTATCTCTCGGAATTCGAGATAGGCTCAATGAGAAGGTTAGTTAAATGGCAGGATGAGATGGATAGGCAAGATAACGTGGTTTTTAGAGGACTGTCTCTAACCGGGGAATGGAGTAGTGGTTTAAATAGGTTTATTAAATAAATTCTAGGCGTTGAGGTGAAGATATTGCAGATAAGGAAAAGCGGTAGTGTATATATAGTTAGATGTAGAAATAAGGAAGACAGATTTGATTAGGAAGAACACATACAATCTAAAGGGTTCTAAGATTTTCATCGAAAATGACCTCAGTTACGAGGATAGGAAAAGGAAAGAAAGTGTAACAAGATGGATAAAAAGTAAGAAAGTGACTGGTGCGTAAATAAGTTACAGTCTTGGAGGTTTTTGTATCAACAATTCATGGTATATGTGGTTTGGTGAGGAGGTGGCGGAGAGAATATGTGATAAGATCCTCGGCAGTGTGGCACTTCCAAGGGATGGCAGTATTTGGACGAATGGACTGAGGGCAAGGTATGTAAATGAAGAGGAGGACGAAGAAACTGAGCATAGAAGAAGGTGAATATACAACAAGGAGTCAACAGGAACATAGAAAAATCTTTTCAATAGGGCCTGGAAGAAGGTTACAGACTTTAGGTGGACAGGTAGTAGGTAAGAGAAGTGTTTATAATGATAGTAATGTAAATAGAAAGTTAATTTTTTGGAATTGCGCAGGCGCTTTAACCCTTTAACGTCACAATTGCACTTTTGGAGAGCACTAACTTTAATTGAATCTAAAGCTATGAAAGCGATAGAATTTTTTGATAAAAACATGTACCCTACTATTTTCGAGGGTGCTCTTTCAGATGCCGTTGAAAAATTTTCCGATTTTCCAAGAAAATTTTCAAATTAAAGTGAAAAAAACGCAATTTTTTTCGGCAATATTTTTTTGTATTCAAAATTTTCGACTCAATTTTGACATGTTAGTGGAGCGAAAACCTTCATAGATCGTGATCTTTTTATCTAATCTTTTAAATGATACCAATAGATTTTGGAAATTGAACATGAACATTTCCAAAATGGCGACTCAATCCCGGAAATATTTCAAAAAGTTCAGAAATTTTTTACACAATAATAATGGACTTTAGGAAAAAATATTATTGAACAAAAAGTTCTTAGAATTGATCAACAAATAAGATAGAATTTTTTCAAAATTTTTTTACAACTTTTGAAAATTTTTCAAAATTTTGAAAATTTCTGGAAAAATTCTATAATATTCTTTAATCAATTCTAAAAACTTTTTGTTCAGTAACATTTTTTCCTAAAGTTCATCATTATTATGTAAAAAATTCTTGAATTCTTTAAATCCTGTAAAACTTTGGAAATTACAAAAAATCCGTTTTTTTTTTGCCGAATACTTGTAATGTTGTTATTTTTTCTGACGCAAATCAATAGTATGTAGTGTTATTTATCACATTTCATGAGTTTTTTTATAAATAAACAACCATTTATTGCCGTACATTCCGAAAAATGTGATTTTTTCACTAATTTTTCGTATTTTTGTCCTGAATTTTGCATTCAAACGATTCGAGAAGTCTTTTGACGACTATATATATATATATATATATATATATATATATATATATTGTAACGGGGTAGGACCGTTTAATTAATTAAATCGCGCAATCACACTAAAGGGACGCGCGTAATTAATTATGCTCAATTCACGAATCTGAGAGCATGTATAGAAAGTCGCCAGTCAACCAGTAATTCGTCTTATCGAGAAAGGTGTAAATAACCTATATTCAATCGGGAGTGAGTAGAAGCTATGAGGTAAAAGCGGATCGAAAAGCACTTGTTAGTAATATGAATGGTATCCTTTATTATTCCTCAAAATTTACAAAAGGTCGGCCTGCGCGTTTGTTTACATGGACGTTCGCTCGTCGACAACACGCTTTGCCGGTACGTTCGCTCCTCTTTGTTATTAGAGCTGTTACATGCACGCATCGAATGTTAGAATCAAATTATTATTCATATGATCGCGATCGCGAAATTAAGCTGGTGGCTGGGTGGCTCCTCGGAGGCAGCTGTCACGGCTATCTGGCACTCTCGGTTATTGCTGATCTGGCGTATAGTTGATAATGGCACGTGAATCGATAGATGCGGTAGCGTAAGCGGACGGACACTATGGTGGTCTAGGCTTCACTAGTTCGAATTCTATCGCGCGCGTTCCGTCTGCTCGCGTGCCGAATTCCTTCGTTACCTATTTCGTCCCCCCGGGAGGTGCTGCCCTCACAGACAGCAATTAAGTTAAATAATCAGCGCTAATTTTACGTTTACCGTCACAATATATATATATATATATATATATATATATATATATATATATATATATATATATAAAACATCTTTAGCCATCGATTAATTTTATGATGTTGCCCGATTTTTACCGCGTGGAGGTAGATGTTTTCAAAGAATCTTTTTCTTCTTCTTTTTTTGTTTTTTTTTCTTTTTTTTCTTTTTTTTTTGTTTTTTATAATTATTTTTTTTATTTAGATTTATGTTTGTGAATTTAGTGTGTTTTTTGTAAACAGTTCTTACAAAAGTATGCCTGACAGTCAATGCAAAACTTTCTTAATCTTATCTCGCAGCCGTGACAATATTGTAAATTTTTATGATCTGTAAATTGATGTAATTGTTTTGGAGTTTGATGAGACTTAGCTAAATACTCTCTTGCAATAGACATTGCAATGTCTTTTGTACTTTTCTTCGGTTTACCTTCATTTACTCTATTATGCATAACAGTTGCACAAGCAATAGACATTTGTATGAACCGTACCAAGATAGGCCAAGTCCATTTTTTGGAATGTATTATTGGAATCACGGCACTGGCCCGTTGATCATGTGTATCTACCCCACCCATGAATTTATTATAGCATTTGAATGCACACGGGAATCCTACAGATACTTTTTTTTTTCTCTTCTTTGCTGTACCTGTTAACAGAAGCAAGGGGCGTAACACCAGCTGCTGTAGAAAGAATAGATACTTGTTTAGAATCGACTACGGTAATAAAATTTACTCCACTCACCTTATCATGTTTTAGTGCAAATGTTCCTCTAGCAGCATTCTTATCAATGTTATTAGACTCAGTTATACGATCTTTACGAACTGTTCCTGTTGCTTTGATACCTAATCTCTTCAAATGAACTAACAAGTCTGCAGAGCAGAATAAATTATCAAAATAAACATGATATTTTAATAATCTTGTAAGCGAACTTCGCTGTAATAGATCCTGAAGCATTTGTATCACTACACGACTACCCTGTGAACAATTTGGTAAAAAGCTGTTATGTGCATTTCTACCACAGTAAATATCGCAGTGAAATAAAAAACCATCCGAACTGTACAATGCTCACATTTTGATTCCAAATCTGATTGGTTTTGTTTTTATAAACTGTTTCAGTAAACTTCGACCATAAAATTTAATCATCATTTCATCGATACTCAAAGCCGTAGAAAAATAACCGTACTTTTTCAAGTTATTATTAAATATATCTAAAACTTTTCTAACTTTCCATATTCTATCATTGCTATTCTCATCGCCAGGTTTCCAAGTATTTACATGTTTTTTTATGCTTTCAAATTCCCTCCGCCCATTGCATCACAAATAACATCTGATCGAAGAAGTGTATCAGTGGACCAATAATCTCGTTGAGAATTGCGCCCGTTGAAACTTGTAAAAATGACAATTCCTAAAAAAACATCTAATCTATCTGTTGATAAATTGTAACCATGCTGTACAGTAGCATCAATTATATACTGCTTCAAAGAGATGGAAAAATAATCTTCAAATAATTCAGTAAGAGAAAGAGATAATATATGCTTCTTCTGCATGTCACTAAGTAAGATATTATTCGTCATAATATCATTATATGTACATTCTCCAGTCATTCAATCATATTTATGATCTGGTTCTAGCTTTGTTTGTTTCGAATCATAACCATCTAATACAGTGCGAAATGAAGTTAATTGTAAAGAATTAGTTAGGTCACTTTCATCTTCGTCATCTTCATTTTCATCGTCATCGTTACTTTCAGTTTCAACATCATCATTATTATCTTCATTACCTGAATCGTCAGAATCCGAATCATCTGGATCAGGTATAACTACAGCCTCGATGTAATCATCATTTTCAAATAATTCAACATTCTTGTCCAAGTGATTTTTTTTCTCGTTCTTGAACTTTTTCTCAATGGAGTCACCAAGTTGTCACCACTCTTTCTTTTGCTCATAGTCAATATTACAAAACGAATATAAAGATAAAATACAAGGTTATTGTAAAAATTCTGGATGAACTATATTAGATTAGAATAAAAACTGAAATATGAAATATGCAGCAAAATTTTATTTATGAAAATAAAGGAACTTACAATCAGGGATATAATAAAATTATCAGAAAATTTAAGAATAATATGTAATGTAACAGGCTGACGTATAGCCGCTTATCCCTAGTAAATATACTTATCACGACGGCCAAACGGTGCCTTGTTTTCTGCGTGCTTCGAGCACACTAACTCACCTCTCTCGGGTCCTTTCAGCGATCCAACTCGGATGTGCGAACTCTCCGCTAGGGACGCTGGTGCGTTTGCTTACCAGCGCTCCGTCGGCCACTGCTGACAACTCGGTTGACGAACAGCTCCTTCTATGGTTTTCGCTATCCGTGTTGGACTATCGGCGCGCTCGAATCAAAACATAAACACCGTCACCGGACAAAGGGAAGACGAAATAATAAGATCGTCTCTTATTGATATCGAACCACTTTATTGGTTAAAACTAATCATATACAAGGGAGGATTTGCCGAGAGTCTTGTTGCACGCTGTACCGACACAATAATACAAGTGGAGAGAGAGAGTAGATTTCGTGGACGTCGCGGACTAATCGCGCGTTCGCTACCTAAAACTCACCGCGCACGCTGTGCGGGACCGCACGGAAACTGTATGACAAGGTGCAGCGCACTTACCGCTAATTCGATGAGGATACGGTGGCCAACCGCATCCACTCACGCAAATCACGAGCCGCCTCTGCAACACCTTCTGCGGTGGTTGCTACGCCGTGCAGTGGATGCTGCTCAGGTGGTTGTTGCTGCTGCCGATGCAACACACGTTGTGCAGTGTGCGCACCCGTCACCCCACTCTGACTGTCGTCACCACTGTTGGTGCACACGTTTCGCAGTGTCCACACTCGCCTCGCCACTCACTAATTATCCACCTGACCTTCCCGTGTATCACTCGGATGGAAAACGCGTCGTTGCTTCGAATGTAAAGCTGCAAGGTCGCCTGACTGAAGGACACAGTCATACTGGCTCGCTAGCTCTCCCCTCCCGGTCATTGCCACTAACGCGCCCTCTCTCTCTCTCTAACCCAAACCGATCACGGCTATTACGCTTAGCCATGCTTAGCAGTTCACGCGAGTCTTAATGATTTTCGGCAATCGTTGCAGTAAGTAATATAACTTTTAACAATTAATTATATTATCACCAAATTTATTATCGTACAAACTCTAAGAAATATATCGAGGAAAAATACCATTTTCATACTTCCAGATTCACCAAATAAATTTTAGAGTAAAAATACCCATATAAGAAAATTTTCAGATTTCATTTCAACACTAAATATTTATATAAATGATACAGTGAGTTAAATATCATACCCAATATGCTTTATATAATGTAAAAATAAGAACACATACAAATATAACGTAAATATATATCAAAATACATCTCGAGTCGTTTGAATGCAAAATTCAGGACAAAAATACGAAAAATTAGTGAAAAAATCACATTTTTCGGAATGTACGGCAATAAATGGTTGTTTATTTATAAAAAAACTCATGAAATGTGATAAATAACACTACATACTATTGATTTGCGTCAGAAAAAATAACAACATTACAAGTATTCGGCAAAAAAAAAACGGATTTTTTGTAATTTCCAAAGTTTTACAGGATTTAAAGAATTCAAGAATTTTTTACATAATAATGATGAACTTTAGGAAAAAATGTTACTGAACAAAAAGTTTTTAGAATTGATTAAAGAATATTATAGAATTTTTCCAGAAATTTTCAAAATTTTGAAAAATTTTCAAAAGTTGTAAAAAAATTTTGAAAAAATTCTATCTTATTTGTTGATCAATTCTAAGAACTTTTTGTTCAATAATATTTTTTCCTAAAGTCCATTATTATTGTGTAAAAAATTTCTGAACTTTTTGAAATATTTCCGGGATTGAGTCGCCATTTTGGAAATGTTCATGTTCAATTTCCAAAATCTATTGGTATCATTTAAAAGATTAGATAAAAAGATCACGATCTATGAAGGTTTTCGCTCCACTAACATGTCAAAATTGAGTCGAAAATTTTGAATACAAAAAAATATTGCCGAAAAAAATTGCGTTTTTTTCACTTTAATTTGAAAATTTTCTTGGAAAATCGGAAAATTTTTCAACGGCATCTGAAAGAGCACCCTCGAAAATAGTAGGGTACATGTTTTTATCAAAAAATTCTATCGCTTTCATAGCTTTAGATTCAATTAAAGTTAGTGCTCTCCAAAAGTGCAATTGTGACGTTAAAGGGTTAAATAAAGACACAGACTTCTGGAACTATATATTTATATATATATATATATATATATATAGGTATGATTTTATTAGCTTATGTGAAGCATTGTTAGAAGAAAAGAAGTGGGAAAGCTTCTACCGCAAGCTGTCAAACAAGTTTATATGGAAATGTGTAGCCGTAGTCAGGGAGAATAAAAAGACAGAGCAAAAGGCGGTTTTCTGCTAGGTGTAAGTAAGAAATGGTTGGATGAGGAAGGTGTATGGAATATATCGGTTGAAAATAATATTGTAATTGGTAGTTTCAGGATAAAAGGCGGCAGCTGTAATAATTATAATGATAGTATTGTAAATGTATGGTCGGTGTACAATTCCGGTAATTTGAAGGAGGTCTTAGAATTTATGGAGAAGAACGAGTTTGTTGAATGAGTAAATGTTCTAATAGGTGAAGATTTTAATATAAGAACGGGTAATCTAGGTAGTTTTGTAGGGGAAGATCATGGTGAGTTGATTGAAAGAAAAAGTAAGGACACGGTAATTAGAAACGAAGGAAAACAATTACTGAAGGTAATAGAAAATAAGGGTCTATATATGCTTAATGGATGGTTTGAAGGGGTTGAGGGTGGAATTCACATATTTAGGGGGAGGGGAGTACGGTAATTGATTATGGATTAGTTAATATTTATGTTTTAAATTAGGTTAAACTTTTTGAAGTAGAGGGCAGAGCGGACTCGGACCACATGCCCCTTTGCCTGGAGTTGAACGAAGTTTGTACAGCCTCGGAGTTGGCGAGTGAAATAAATTCTAAGAAATCAATAACAATCTGGTCAGAAGAGGATATTGTTCGTTTTCGACAGGCGGCAACAGATTTGTGCGTGAAATTTAAAGCTGTGGCCTCGGACTCGGTTGAGAAAATTTGGTACGGTATTAGACATATTGTTAAAAATACTATAGTTAAAAAGAAAATAAAATTCAAAAAATATAGGTTAGGGGAAAGAAAGTGGTGGGACCAGGAATGTAAAAAGAAGAAAAGAAGAGTTAAAAAAATATATTTTAAAATGAGAAAGAATCTGGTAGATAGAAACACTTACTTAAAAGAAAGAGGTGAATGGAGGGAGCTGTGTAAAGCGAAACAGGAGAGTTTTAAGGAAATGGAAACGGCACATTTAAGGAGCATTAAACACGAGAAAGATGTGTGGAAGTTTTTGGGATGTGGTAAAAAGAGGAATACATTTGAAAATGACATCAAATTAGATGAGTGGAAGAATCCTTTTAGAAAGCTGTATGCAGGAAGTAAGGAAAGATTAGTTGATATAGAAAGGAAAGTCAAAAACTCGGAATCGGAAAATTTAACGGAGGGAAACATACTATAGGCTGTTAAATCGCTAAAAAGGAAGAAAGCCGCTGGTTTTGATGAGATTTCAAATGAAGTGTGGAAATTTTGCGTAGAACAGTTGTTTAACAGACGGGTTTCCTTGATTAGAAAGACATGGGCGGGTCAAGGTATACCAGAGGATTGGAAGGTTGCAGTTATCGTACCACTACTTAAAAAAGAAGATTCAAAGGATGTAAAGAACTTTAGAGGGATATCCTTATTACCGACGGCATATAAAGTATATACAAAAATTTTAAAGGATAAACTAGTGAAGGAGGTGGAAGAGAAAGGAATCCTTCCAGAAGGACAAGCTGGATTTAGAAAAGGCCGGTCGACAACGGACAATATTTATATATTGAACCACATAGCGCAAGTAGCTAAGATGAGGAAAAGAATGATTTATGCGTGCTTTGTGGATCTCTCGGCTGCATTTGATACTGTGAATAAAATGAAACTATGGAAGGTGCTGGAGGAAGGAGTTAGTGAATACCTGATTGAAAAGCTAAAGGAAATCTATGAAGAAACGGTTATTACGGTGAAGGTTGACAATAATTACTCGAGTCGGTTCTGGACTGCGCATGGCGTGAGGCAAGGATGTGTTCTGAGTCCGATCCTGTTTTGTTTATATATTGCAGCATTGGAGAAATCTTTTGAAAATAGAAATATAGGAGGTGTAGTTATTGGAGGAAGAGAATATGGTGGTTGGCATATGCTGATGACCTTGGTGCTGAAATATGGGGGTGCGAAGAACGGAAAGAATTAGAAAAAATACTGTTAGATTATTTTAGATGGGTTTTGAAGCTGGATTTTTTTACATCGAGATACATCGTGTATAGGGAAACTAGTGTAGAAAAACTGTGTAATACATGACGAAAGAAAGCTTTAAGGTATGAACAAAAGATGTAAGTATGGAAGAGAATATAATTGTAAAATTATGTTGGAAAGAAAAGGAAAAACTAGGAGAGATAGATGCGTACAGAGTGGAAAAAAAAAATTTTGCAATTCAATAGGTTTATGCACCTCAGTTGTAAATGTAAAACTAAAGTCAGAAATGGATGTGGTTACAGAAATTGTTTGTAGGATGAAACGCATTGAAAATCAAGTATTAGATGGCAAAATTAGGGAGTCTAGATATAATGTAATTTTTGAAAACATAATGTCCAAAGGTATACCGAAATACCTAGATAGATGTAGGAGGGACATTGATATTGGTATAATTGCAAGAATAAGGTGTGAAAACTTAGAAACATGCAGTAAATATTGGCTAAAAGCGGAGGACAGATTATATAAACTTTGTAAAAGAGAATACGGTACTATTGAGCATTTGATAAACAGGTGTGAAGTGTGTATGAGCTGGAGGGAAAATAGATTTGAGATGAAGCAAAGTTTAAATAAGTATTCCTACAGTGAACTAGGTACTTTTGAAGTAATAAAGATGTTTACGCGAGTCGAGAAGGAGTTTGAAAGAGTTGAAAAACGCAAGGAGTCATGCGAGACTCGTAGTAGGACGATTAATAAATATTTATTCATTTATATAGTGCTGAAATCTCTAACTACACTGAAAAAAGCGAATGCGACTAAGTGTTGCTTATGTTATGTAAAATTGGATTTGGCTGTGCTGGGGTTAACCAGGTAGTATTGAGGGGTTATCGTGGTTATTCAGATATTATGCGGAAGGTGTTAATCAGGGTTTATGCAAGTGATGTTAATCAGAGGATATGCTTGTGGTGTAAATCAGGGTGTATTCAAGGGCTATACATGTGGAGTTAATAAGATGGTATTAAGAGGATATGAGTGGAGCAAAGCATGAGATACGGGAGCGGAATGAATTTAGAGATATGTGAGTGGAATTAATCAGGGGTATGTACAAATGATATACTTGGATTCTAGGATCCAATAAATATACATTTAACTTTGATCAAATATTTTTCTTGTTTCACAGTAATTTAACCTTTGAATGGCCTTGAATATGACGTGATAGAGATCAACCAAGCTTGAATTCGTGATCAGCGATCAAAATAATCTTAATATGAATTTTTTCAAAATTAACGTTGAACTGATCCTTGAATGGTCTTTAATTAAACTTTATATGCACTTGTAGGGTCAAACAAATAATATATTCAAATTCATCGAACCAAACGATATGTATCTAATTTTTTTCAAATTTTTTCTTGATTAACAGCGATTTGACCTTCAAATGATCTTGAACAACACGTGATAGAAGTCAAACCTCAGATTCGTGATCAGCGATTCAAAAAACTCTAATATATCCTTTCAATATCGCCTAAAAGGATTTCGATAAAACAATGACCTGTAGAATGTTAAATACCATAAATACTTAACTTCAATTGACGATATCTCAATGAAAAAAAAAAAAAGATATTCCAAATTTTAAAAATGGGTTTTGTAGAGTAAGAGTTTTACTTTTAGATGGATGAGGTAAAAGTAAA
Source organism: Phymastichus coffea (assembly GCF_024137745.1). Taxonomy (NCBI): domain Eukaryota; kingdom Metazoa; phylum Arthropoda; class Insecta; order Hymenoptera; family Eulophidae; genus Phymastichus; species Phymastichus coffea. The sequence goes on from NW_026706814.1 coordinate 716,644, forward strand.
AAAGTTCATAGATATGATAGATTATTCATTACAAAAAAATATCAACGCTTGCTCGATAATATCAAACACCCAATTACGCGTCAGCCGATAATTAATCGACTAACTAGAATATAAACTAGTACGTCTTTGTCATCGCTTACCTGTAAAGTATCACCTACCTAACAAGGTAAAAGCATAAACACAAGCAATAGAAAGAAAAATGACTAACAATAATAAACTTTATAGCACTATAATAAGAAATAACACATGCACTTTGAATAATCTTCTGAAATCATAGAAAAAATGTATACTAGGCATAAATATCAGAAGTTTAAATGCTAACTTTAATAAATTACTTGTTTTAATCGATAGTCCGGAATTACAACCATGTATACTATGTTAAATGCACGTACAGAAGCGTAAATTTTGAAATATTACCAACTTTGCAATATCAATGGTTATAATATGTACTATAATAGTAGTAGACTTAATAAAGTTGATAGGTGCTAATTCGAGTGAAGCTAATTCGCCCTGTCAAATGTAGGCCCTTTTAGCAGCCGAGCGGCCTCGGAATCGGTCGGTTTTCAAGCTTACACGGGCACTCCGGCCCGTTCGCGCTTTGTTTGTATGATATTCGATTATAAGACAACCGCGCGATATCGCGATTCAGATTTATAGACTTTATTATTTCCTATCACATTAATAATGAATATCGGAATCGCTAATCGCAAGAGAGAATTCAGGTACAGGCTCAATAAACAGAGAAACACATATCGTAATATCGAAGGTCCTTATTTTATTACACGGTAAGAATAACTAAGAAAAATTAGAATTTTTAATGATTTAATTATTTAAAAGTAGGTGGTCCGAATTAGTTAATAATCAATAATTTTTGTATGCATAAACACGAGAATAATACTCAGCTTATAGCTGTACGCAACAATAATAAAACTTAAAGAGAGAGAGATAGATATGAATTTCGCCGTGCAAAATCTATTAAAAAGAGAAATTATATGAGTACTCACTTCTTTAGTCAAAATTCCTTTTGTTTATTGGTAATTAATATATAGATTTATTTTTTATCGGTCGAAAGCGTCCTTTTTCCACAAGTCCAATAAATTTAAATGAATTGCAGGAGAATCCAACGAGTCTAGTAAATCTGTTTTATTCAATAAATTTGATATACTCGATACTGTATTAATATTCACGTAAGACTTCCTATTTATTGTAAGCAATAAACTCAACACTGGAGAGATATATAACTACTAAGAACAAAATTAGTGCCAGAGAAAATAAATGTAGCCTTTCGAATCGAGTGCTCACTTTTCACTAACTACTCTCGTCCTCGCTATTCCTCCGCATACTTTGTTTCCCACTCCCTCTTCTTCTTTCTCTAATTTACGCGTTTTTAATCGCTGCTTTAGTCCTCAGTAAATACCCTGACTGTAGCATGTTGTCGCAGTATGCTGCCGCAGCATGCCATAGCAGTGCACTTTGTCTTTCTCATCCATTCTCGCCGAGGCGCGCACATGTGTTGCTGACGATAGTATCTTATCGCTATGCTCTCGGTTTCGGCGCGACGTAAGTGAACTTATCGCAGGCAACCTATCTCTCTTTTTTTATATTAAGCATAAAATAAAAAAAAAACGGTCCGTCATATAACAAAGGTAGATTTTGTAATAATGTATACAAGCTTCGATATAAAAGAAACCACAGAAATAATTCAAATCAAGAATTTGATACTACTACTCAACGCAAAAATTACACTTAAAAATGAAAAACATTTAATATTTACAGTAATATATATATATATACCACATTTCATAAGAAAAACGAAATTTTTAATGAACATTTAAAATTTCCTCATACAACCCAAGAAAAATAAAAATGTTATAATAGTTGGAGATTTTTATTCTGATATATTAAGCCAAGAAATTGTTGAACAAGAATTTTTACAAGTGCTGCTTCAAACTGATATTATTTAGGTTTCACTAATATTACTAAAGTATCGAATGATGACGTTAATAGAGGTATGTACTTGCATGGATAATTTCTTCTTAAAACTAGAAAATTTCAATTGCAAAACTTATCTAGTATGCCATTTAATGACTGTTATCCATTGATAATGTCTTTGAATGCATTGTAATGTTGTTTTTTATTATAAAGTACAATTTTTTCGTTTGGTTTGGACCTTGCGTGTAATTAAATAGGTAGCTGAGTTAAAGTATGTTTTTAATATTTTGAGAAAAGGAGAATTCATCCATCAAAAAAGCGTTGGTCTCACAGAAATTAAATATTACGATAGTTTGGATGAGAATTCTGTGGATAGAAGCTTGCTACAGCATCAACGCATTTGGGACGGGAAGCCAAGATGTTTTGTAGCGCTGTCTATCTATGTGATAGATCTCTATCACGGTATTCATGTTGCTCCTAATGGAGGAAATACGGAAATTCTGGTATAGAGATATTCCACTGATATCAAGTACTTGTGGGGACGGGAAGTCCACAGGAATAACTCATAGGGAGGTAAAGTAGGAAAGGACTTTCAGTAGGGAGCAGAAAATTCAACTCAATGATTAGATTAGGCTTAGGCTGATTTATTAAGCACGTTTGCTTGACCTTACTGGACTATAGCCAGAGCTAGTCTGATTCCAGTGTCGAGCTCCTCCTTTTATACCCATGCCCGCTGGAACCTCTTACACTCAAACGCCTCTTTTTGATTTCGTGATTTTACAAATTGAGCTGTAAAACATTGAATATTTATATTAGGGCTCCGCTTTTTCTATAAAAATAGATTTTTGATTACGCTTTAATTTCCTATAAGTACAGATACTTTTTTTACAATGGTGGTTTATTTTATATATTGATTTGAAGTTATAAATGATGATATCTCGATTTAATAAACTGTAATTTTGGTAGAAAATTATATGTACTTGTAGCTTATAATTAAATGAACCTATTTGTCAAAATAGAATATCAAAAATTGCAATTGTTAATGAATTATGGAGTTTTTTCATTTTTCATTTTATTAACAAATTATGATATCTCAGCTTTGGCGCAACCTTTTAACTTAATTCAAATTTTGTTTACCTATTTGATAATCATTTATTCTTTATGTAAAATTAGTTTTGTTTAACTAAATTATTTTTTTTAATTTATTAATAGATTTTAAGTTATTAATTATCTTTAACTCAACTTCCTATGGAAATGTATATTAAATCGTATAATTTCTTTCCATGATGTTTGCTTCATCACAATTATTATTACTTGTTTATAAAAAGTAAATAACTGTTTTTAATTGAAAAACCATAATAATAAATAGATAATTTATGTACAATAACACATATTCGTAAAGCGGAAGTCTCATTCTACGAATTTGACTGATAAGTCCATTGCAAGTTAATTATATTGTTTTTCATGAACTATAGGGAGATATAGCATATCATACGTATAAGCTGTATAGTAAAATGGTTTGTAATGTAGCGGGTTTTCAACGTACAGAAGCTATTGTAGGACAGGAACTAAGACATAAATGTTACATTATTCAATCACATCTTAATATCGGTCTTTGTTCGTTTATTTTTCCAGGTGGTATTTAATTATTATTTTTATCGTACGCAGATTGGTTAGGTAAGGGCCTAACCAATTCCCGCCAGGTGTTGGCGGTCCTTCAGTCTGTATTTGGGATGACGACGCTCTTCCGACTTCCAATCCCATTCCTATGCGTCCGATGATTTCCTTGGTGGCCTGTATCATCCGTTCTAGTTTCTTCCTTCTTCTTCTCATATTATGTCAAGAGCGCTACTTATAAGGGGCGTGAGGACGGGCGATTGATGCGGGCAAGGACTGGATCGTCTTGACGATAATTCCCGATCGTGATGGGAAAGCCAGAGGCGCGTCGCTGATGACCATCTTGAAGGCGTTGGGTTAGCCTTTACTGACGGTGGTAGGGGTAGTTTCTTTATGGGGAATATAGGTGCAGATCGGAAGAATCGGTCTGCACTTCTACATTCTTTTTTTTTCTCTGCAAGGGCATTTTTGTTTTCTATGTCTGTTTCTTCAAAAAGTCTACTTATGTAAAATATAAGCCTTTAATTTGTGCTTAAGTAACTCGTCTCCGTTTTTGGGTTATTCTGTATAGTACTTTATATTACTTGTGTGAAATGTATTTCTTTTTTCCGTTAGGGTAAACTAGATGATAAGTATTTAGATTTATTTCATTATGTACGGTCCTTCGTATAAATTTAGAAATGGTTTAACATTTTCTTCTTCTTTGTCATGAATTGCTACTTCTTACTAGGACTTGGTCGTTAATTTTATACCTTTTATGCTTAATATCTTTATTATGTTTCTTGTCTCGATTAATTAATTTTTTATGCATGATTTCCTTTGCATTATTTATCTTTTCTTGGTAAGTATATTCTTCTTTTTTCTTGCTGGAAATCTATTTGTACTAAAATCGCTCCAGCTTAATTTTAAATGAATTTCCTTTCGAGTGGTTTCTTTTGTTTCGTGACATGTCCTGTTCATAATCTCTTGTATTTTTAATATTAGCAATACCCAACTTTTATGATTTTCTGCTTTGTAGGTGCGAAAGAATCGACTTAGTTCTCGATGTATACATTTCACTACGTTGCTTTGAGGATGCCGAATACTCGAGAGGACTTGTTTAATATTTGCTGATTTTAATTTGGTTAACCATAGTTTTGAAGTGAATTACGTTTCGTGATAACTTATTATTGTCTTTGGTTTACCAAGTTTAGGAATGTATTCTTGAAAACTTTTCTTACATGTTATATAAGCAGTTGCCTTTTTCACGGGATATATAGCAACAAATTTGTTAGACATCTATTTTAGTTAAGATATATTTAACACTACCCCTAGATATAGGAAATGGCCGAAAGAAATTTATTAAGAATAAGTCATTAGGCTTTTCGACGAAGATTGGCTGCATTATAATGAATTATTTGCATGAATTTTAATAGTTGAAGGTTTATTTCTTTGACACGAGTCACATTTTTTTACACCTAATATTTTCTTCCTTACTTTAGGAATATAAAAATCTTCTTGGATCATTTTTAGTAATTTTCTACTATCAATATATCCTGTGACGGTAAACGTCAAGTTAGCGCTAATTACTTAACCTTATTGTTGTCCGTGAGGGCAGCACCTCCCGGGGGGGACAAAAATATGTAACGAAGGAATTCGGCACGCGAGCAGACGGAACGCGCGCGACAAGATTTGAACCAGTGAAGCATCGACCGTAGTTGAGTCCGCCCGCTTCCGTTATTACCGCCGCCGATTCACGTGCCCTAGCCATCAATACGCTTCGTTAATTAGCAGCCAGTGATCCAGGATTATAGCCGCCGAGGAGCTGCCCAGCTGCGAGTCAGAGGCCCGATCGAGAGAGAGAGAGAGTGTGTGAGGTTTCGCCATCGAGGGCGGAACCGGTGTGTGCGCGCTTTCGCGTCCCGCGAACAAAACATTAAGCGACTGTTCTGTGCTGTGCGATTTGTAGTGATTTTCTCCGATCGCCCGCAATTACAAGGTAAGCTGGCCAGCTTGATTTCGCGATCGCGAGCATAAAATAATAACTTGATACTAACTCTCGATGCGTGCATGTAAGGCTCTAATAACAAAGAGCAGCGAGCGTACCGGCAAAGCGTGTTGCCGACGAGCGAGCGTATACGTAAACAAACGCGCGGGCCGACCTTTTGTGAGTTTAGAAAGATAATAAAAGATCCGATTTATATTACTAACAAGTGTTTTCGTTGATTCTCTCCTCACATAGCTTCCACTCAATTTAGTTTAGGTTATAAACGATAATCGGTTGACCGGCGTATGCTTTCTCGTGCTCTCCCGTAGTAGTAGTGAGCATTAACGATTCACGCGTGTCACCTTAGTATAATCACGCGATATATTAATTAAACGGTCATACCCCGTTACAATCCATATATATTATGTAATTCGTTAATAAAATTTGTTACGCATACGATATTTCAGATAATATCAACTTATTTTTTCTGAGTTCCTTTTTATAAATTAAATTATCGTTAAGCGTATACCTAGGTGAAAAATTATCTTTGTTTTTTATTTTGATATAAAATGAGTCATTTTTTTCGAGATTCCGAAGATTTCTGAATTTTTTTGCTAAATCATTTGAGTGTTTCGACAGTAAGAAAGTTAATTGAATTTCTTTTGAATTTTCGTCGCCATTCTTATCTATATATCTTGATAGAAAGTTTGCTTCTGCGTTTTTGTTTCCTGGAAAAGGTTCGTAAGTAATGTTAAAATTTTATAGAAAAAGACTTCATTTTATTAATCTCGAATTAGTAAATTTACAAGTGGATAAAAATTTCAGCGCTTCGTGATCAGTTCTGATTCAGATTCAAATATGTTTTTAATTTTAAGCAATTTCCAACTATAGCTAGAAGTTTCTTTTCACTGATGAAATAATTAAGTTCTAAGCCCTTTAGTGTATGCGATACAAATGTTATTACTTCTTCCTCACTTGTATCATTTAATTGAGACAAGGCAGAGGCCAAAGTATGGTAGCTGGCATCTGTGGTTAATATTTAAAGCTTGTTAGCGTTAGGATATTTTAAGGTAACAGTATTAATAAATAATTTCTTAACATTTTCAAAAACCTGTTGATGCTCAGGTAACTATTTGTACCCTTTACCTTGGTAAGTAAATCAATTAGAGGTTTGTAACTTTCAAAGTAATTTTTAAGAAATTTGGTATAAAAATAACATGGCTTGGAAATTCTATTTCGTTTCTAACTAAATTTGATTTTGAAAATCTTAACGTGTAGTTAAGATCTCTAATACAACACCTAAATAAAGTTATTAAATGATATAAATGTTCGTAGAAAGTTTTGGAAATACATACGAGAGTGGGGTCAATAAGTCTTTACAAAAAGAAGGAAAAAAAAGTTTTACGTATGTAATTTTTCTTTTAGTTTTCAACGTGATCTCCTTGAAGGTCTATAAATTTTATTAAAAGGCTTTCCAGTTGTTTTAAGCCATAAGAAAAAAATGATTTCTGAAAACCCTCAAAATAGGCATTTGTTTCGGCGATGACTTCTTCATTCGACGTGAATCGTTGTCCGGCAAGCCATTTTTTGAGGTTAGGAAATAAGAAATAAGAAAAAGTTACTGGGAGCCAAATCAGGCGAATATGGTGGATGGTCAATTAATTCGAACTTTAAATCGTTTTTAACGAAAACTTTAAATTGTTTGGATTGTTCTTTGGTTTCAGAAGTGTAGTGGTGTATCCATGTTTCGTCTACAATTACGAGTCGACGCTAAAAGTCTTCCGGATTACGACATATACGTGCCAAACAAGCCTCAGAGGTGACCACGCGGGTTCGTTTGTTTTCAACAGTGAGTAGACGCGGCTCCCATCTTGCTGATATTTTTTTCATCCCCAATTTTTCATGCAAAATTGAAATGATTGTACCCTTTGATACCCCTGTGGCTTCAACTAATTCTCGCAACTTTAATCTTCTGTTACTCAACACCATATCGTGGATTTTGTTGATAATTTCGGGCGTACTTACTTCTACGGGGCGTACTGAACGAGGTTCATCTTTTGTTGTTGTACGGCCGCGTTTAAATTCATTTACCCAATTATAAACAGTCTTAAACACAGGGGCGAATTTGCCATGAACGGCGCTCAACTCAACTGTGATTTCATTTGGTGTAACGCCTTTCAAATGAAAATGTTTTATCACCGCTCGAAACTCTGTTTTTTCCATTTTTCAAATAAACCAATAACTTTTTATTCAACCAACGCTCACAAAAAATGACTTAATGAATCGAGCTGATACTTTGTACGATATCTAGTTAGTAGTATTGCTTGTCAAAAACATCATAATTTAAGCGTGACGAGTGCCATCTCTTGAATATTGTAAAGACTTATTGACCCCCCCTCGTAGAATGTCGTCGACAAAAGGTATTACAAATTGTTTTAATTCGTCAATTTAATACTCTTAGGAGGGCTGAAGTACTAGTTGATGTGTCGGAAGGTACCATATTGAATTTTTATGTATTATCTTTCATTATTATTCCATTTATTCTCCAAAAATGCAAAAAATATTCTAAATTTCGCTCTCAGCATGATTCAGGATCAACGACATGGACGTGGTGAAAAGGATTCCATTGGGGTGCTTAATTTTCGTGAGTCTCCTTGCCTCTCACGTTGGAGTGCTTTATTGTCGTAAGTCCTCTTGCTTCTTAGGTCAAAATAATTGAGCTTATAGTAATGTCTCTTTTTTATAGTGCTCTTCAAAGCATGGTGCTACGCATAGAGGAATATCACAAGTGGAACAGATATATACTGTTCAATCTACAGTCGTACATTGAACACAATGGATATATATGACATCTCCGTCTTGCATTTTGCCTCGGAAAATGGCGACTGACTAATCATTTCGGAGGATTATTATAAAGTGATATATTGCAGAAGGATCAAATTTCAACAATGAGCGAACTACCTGTAATCGAAATGAAGGAAATGATGTAGTTCCTTCATTTCTCATTTTATATAATGTAATGTAGAAGCATTAGATAGACAAAGATCAATAAGATGAAAAAAAAGCTTTCGATACCGTTCATTGTTTTTCGCACTGATTCTGTGTTAGATAATTGTCTTTCAATATTATCGATACCACCCATATTTTTATTGTAATCTTGAACATGTTTTGGCTTTATAATGTCTTCATTTGTTAGATGACTTTTTTCCAGTTGTACAGAATTCAAGTTCGTGCACACTTGTAAGCATAATAACGTTATATTTATCTTCCCATCTCACTAACATGCTCTGATAATTATGAGAGACTTGTACTTTACTATAGACTAATATTTTTCAAGCTTTGGCATTTCGTTTCTATTTGATTTTACCGTACCACACATACCTGCATCACGATCATGTAAAAATTTTGCCAAAGTAGGAGATGGATACCATATGTCTATATATACAACATGGCCCTTATAAAAGTAAGGTTGTAAAACGAGAGCTACAATATCGCCAGTAACACTAAATCAAACTTCTGATGATCAGTGTCTTTTCCAGTGTAAACCCAATATGAATCCTGTCTCACAGTCTACAAGCATGAATAGCTTGATACCAAAGCGATTTCTCTTCAAAGGAATGTATTGCTTGAATCGAAGTCTAGCTTTCCACAATAATAAACTTTTATCTATGCACAGATTTTTCCCTAGAATGAGAACTGTCGAAAATTTATTTTGTACGTGTCCTATTACTGACTTTATTTTCACTAAAGGATGATTTTCGATATCTTCATTATTATGAAAATGAACATCGCAGGATTTGAATAAATTTATTGCGAGACATTATTTGACCTAAAATGAAAATGGGCAATAAAGATCTGTAGATCAATAACTTTACACATCACCTTTCCGGACATGGCCCATTAGAATTGAAACACCAAGAAAATTTTCCAGTTCTGTTTTTGTGACAGAAGACCAGTTTTCATGTAGAAAAATTTAGTGCTAGGATTTTGAGTTTGATAACGATTTGTCTCCTCTACAATTTTTTGGAGCAAAGAAAAATCACAAAAATAATTGATATAGACAATTGGTTTATTTCCTGAAAAAGAGGTATCTGGGTTTATGTCGAAACTACCTTCAAAATCTTTGATTGATGGATAAAAATGCACTTCATCAAATAGTTGAGGTTCGTTATAATAAAAGTCTTCCGATTTAATTTCACCGATATTTTCATTTTCTAATATTTCATTTTCTGGTTCTGACTCGCCACTACTCCAAGCTCCATTTTCAGCCATTTTATAGGAAATAAATGTACGAGACACTGGTCGATCAATATTGAAGGAAAATAGAAATAGTAAAAATTATATACATATTATAAAAATCCTAGAAAATAATAAATATTGAATGGAAAAGAGCAATCTGCTACATTATATTATAAAATTGTGAACGCGAAATAGTAAAAAATTTATTTCTCTATAGAAATAAACCGAGTGCCGGTTCTCTCGTAGATACTAACAAAAAATAAATTTGTTCATATTCAAGTATTTTATAAGCGTTTGCATTATATGATGATATTTGCTTCGTACTTACAAGGAGAGGTACCCAACCCGAACTCACCAATTTTGATGATTTTGATACCTATTGTAGAACATAAAAAAATAAGAGATAAGTATTTTTTTTATCGGCTAATTTTCACTTTTAAGGGGTAAAAACCTCCCCTAAAGTTAACCCTGAAAAGCCATCAGAAAAACATGATTTCTGAAAACCCTCATAATAGGCATTTGTTTCGGCGATGACTTCTTCATTCGACGTGAATCGTTGTCCGGCAAGCCATTTTTTGAGGTTAGGAAATAAGAAAAAGTCATTAGGCGCCAAATCAGGCGAATATGGTGAATAGTCAATTAATTCGAACTTTAAATCGTTAATTTTTGCCATCGTAACTGCACACATGTAAACTCGAGCATTGTCTTGAAGAAAGAGGCATTTTTTGTTTGTTTAAGTGATGACGTTTTTCTCTGATTTTTTCTTTCAGCTAACCTAATAATGACGCATATCGTGGATTTTGTTGACCATTTCGGGCGTACTTACTTCTACGAGGCATCCTGAACGAGGTTCATCTTTTGTTGTACGGATGCGTTTAAATTCATTTACCCAGTTTAATAAAACCCGGTATCCCACGAAGTGTATTTAGGACCATACTATATTTAACATATACCCATGATATCCCTAAAACGGAAAATGGCAGTATCGCTATAAGATAACACTACTAACATCTCACATTAATGGAATAACAGCCTTCGACATCTTAAAAAAATATCTTGAAACAGCTCTTAACTGGTTTCACAAATGGAGGATAATGATAAATAAAAAGAATTCAATTCAAGTAACTTACACCAAAAGAAACAGCCACTGGTACACATCTATAATCACCAAATACTACAAGGAGATAAAGCTAAATATCTGGAAATGCACCTGAACCGACCACTGACATGGATAGGCCATATCTGAACCCAAACAAAACCAACTCAATCTTCAGACGAAAAAATACTATGAATGACTTATGGCATAAAACTCTGGGTACTGCTGTAAAGTCTGATATCAATATTATAAAAATATATTAAAATAAAGAAGAATGGTGAAGTAATAATTCTATCAAGTATTATTGTAACAAATTGAAATATTGTATTTATAATATTTACTGATTGTTGATAGACAAATTGTCAGTATGAAATTAATAAAAAAAAATAACAACTTAGTAGATTACAACAATGTTCAAACTATAATTGAGCGGTTCCAAATTAGTTATGATATTTATGGATAGCAACACTTTATTAATTCTTGGACAAGAAATTTGAAGGAAGTATTACTATACAATGGTAACGTGTATAATCCCATCCCGATAACACATTTTACTATTTTGAAAGAAGATTATACAAATCTAAAATTTGTATTAATGAAATTGTAATGTGATAAACCTGACTGGTTGTTGTGTGGAGATCTTAAAATTATATCCATTATATTAGAACAAGAAAGCGGTAATACTAAATATCCGTGTTTCTTATGTACATGGGACAGTTGGGCCTGCACTCAACACTATGTAGAATGGCCTTTTCGAGTGAATTTAAAATTAAGTTCCAAAAAAATTGTACAGAATAGCTTAATACTTAAAAATAAAGTCTTACTTTCATTACTTCACACTAAATTAGGATTAACAAATAAACTTTAAAGACTAGAAAAAATAAGAGAGCGCTGCATTTAAATATCTTTTAATATATTTATATGCAAAATTTCCTATATTCTCTGAAGCAAAAATGAATGAAAGAGTGTCGGATAGTCCACAAATAAGAGCCTTATTAACTAATGCAACTTTTGAAGAAAAAATGACTGGTAAAGAGATATACGCATGGAGAAATTTCAAATAAGTGACTGAAAAGATTTTAGGAAATAGAAAGGATCAAAATTATGTAAGCATTGTAGCAACAATGGTATCAATATTAAATTATGCCAATTGCTTTACGGATTTGAAACTTCATTTCTTCGATTCTTATGTAGAATATTTTCAAAAAATTCTTGGGTATTTCAGTAAACAACAAAGCAAGAGATTTTATCAAGATTTAAAAGACGTTAAAAACAGATATCAAAGCATTTGGAGTAACAATATGTTATCCTTTCATTGTTGGGACTTGAAGAGAGATACTCCAAAAAAACATAAAAGGAAGAGTATCCGTAAAAATTTTGCAACCAAAAAGTACACCATTCGTAAACCATAAATTTGTAGGTCAAATGTACCTGTATTTTATTTATTGTATAATAGATTTGAGCCGTTTATTTTGAAAGTAACCTAACTCCGTTTTTCAATTTTCTGACGTTTACAATGGTTACACGTACAACTTCATGTTATTTATCAGTGACGCACTTCAGATTGCTTAAATTCAGAGAAAATACGATACATTTTTTACACATAAGTTTTCCGAATTAATTGAACGTATATTTTTAAATTCATTCTAACGCAAAACTTTCAATATCTCGATTTGAAGATGAATGGAGTTAGGCCACTTTCAAAATAAGCGGCTCATATATATACAGGGTGTCCCAGACCACCCGTCCACCCCTTCTAGTTGAAAAACGCATTTTCAGAAAATATGAAACATACAGAATTTCAGTAAATCAGTCAAGGATTTCAGCGGTGACCTTTAATTTGACCTTGGAAATGATTTTCAAGGGCATATCAAGGTCAACTTGGTTTTTTTAAACAGGAACTCCTACTTTTGACCTTGAATTGTTAAAGAGTACGAAATTTTGAGTCAAAAGTGTTTTTAATAATTTTTTTTATTGGGGGCACAGTTTTCGAGAAAAAAATTCATTAACATTTGCAATTTAACATGTGAAGCCTTTCGGATAGTTGCAAGCCATCGGTTTTTACGAGTTTTCCAGTATTTTTAATAAAAAGTATTTTGAGAGGGTAAAGCCACCCCTATTAATGAAAATTAGAAATTTCGATATTAAAATTCTTTAAAAGCCAATTTTTTAATTTTTACTACTTTTGAAACGCTAGTCGATTCGATCAATCGATACGTTCGCGATTCGGTAGCACTCGCGATGCTAGAGCGAACGTCTAAGAGAGAGAGGGGGCGCGTGATAGTTCAAAGTTTTAGTTAAGCCTCAGCTGTTGCTTGTGAGAGAGTTCTGCCAAATATATTTCCACTGTGTTTTGCTGTTATTTCCATTTGAAAGTTTACTTCGTTTTTGGATACGAGTGCGACTGAATGCGGACAATAAAAGTAGCAGCTAAATACAACAGCAGTGAACAGCAGCAAAAAATTGATTGCAGCAAGCACCGATCTTCGTGACCGAGGCAGCTAGCTGGTTCCAGAGGAGCACCAACATTCGATTTTCTTCAACAATTACGGCTGATTACCGTAAGTTTATGTTTTCCAGCATTTTTAATAAAAAATATGTTTAGAGGGTAAAGCCACCCCTAATAATGAAAATTAGAACTTTCGATATTAAAATTATTTAAAAGCGAATTTTTCAATTTTTACTACATTATAAATATTATTATAATAAAAACATTCTAAAAATACATTTAAAGGATTAAATCTACCCTCAAAGTTAACCCCAAAACAGGTTTTTTTAAATAGTTTTTTTCCTAATCAATATTTTTTAGTAAAACTAAGTGGGTAATATTTCTTATCGAAAGTATAACAAATTCTGGTGACATTGACTTTTGGGGGTTGCACCCCTATTTTTGATAGGTGAAAAATTGAAAAATTGATATGAAGTTCCGCAGTGGAAAAATAGTTTAGTTTTGAGGAGATGTTTATGTTTTGAAAGAAAATAGAAAAATAGAATCCTTCAATTTCTGAATTATCAATAATAAATAATTGGAGAGGGTATAACTACTTTTAGGGTGGATGTCACCCCTTAAATATGTTTTTCCGACGATAAATAAATACCAATCTCTTGCTTTTTTAATGTATTACACTATATACAAGAATTATCAAAATCAGTGAGTTCGGGTTGGAGTACCTTTCTTGTAAATTAAAGGAATTGGCCACCCCTGTGCCAGTCATATTTGAAGCCGGGGTCCCTCGCACTGGGCCTCAGGTTTTTGTTGTTCTCAAACTCTATTATTAAAATTTTCCGTTGTGCTAGAAAAGCTGTCCATTCATATTCAAATTTCTCATCGTCAAATAATAATTGGCGAGACTATCTATCCTCAACATGTTCGATACCAGCCCCTGGTAACCGAATGTCACTACACAGGAAGGCAATAGATTCCTTGACCTTGACACCTTAATCCTACGATACCGATGGTACTCCTATTCATTGAGAAAAGGAATGTGCTGAACGTTGCAAAGGCGATGCCACAAAAAGTATCTTTAACGAGGGAGAACAAAGGTCTTTTAAAAATCCATGAATCACGACCTCTTTACTACGTACATCCTCACTGCTAAAGCCCATATTCTAACCACCAGCGCTCGCCAATAGACGAGTATGTTTATGTGATTATGAATGGCTTATTGAATGTTTGGGCACCATACTATTGGTATCCATGTGAAATATAAATTTACTACTAACGCGAGCGTGATAACTATTTTTTATATTAATACTGTTGTTGTTATTCTGGTTACCATCTTGGCTGCCTCCTGCTTACATTAGGACATTATTTCATTGTTGTTTTAAAAATTTATTGTCAATTAAAAGCAGATCATATCTATCCTGCATTTTCGAAAACATTCGAATTCGTTTTTCGTGCTTTTACTTCCGAATTTTTATTGAAGTTTGTTATACTATTTTCAGAGAGGTTTTTAAAATTTAAAATGTTTAGTTTCCTATTAGCACTTGGCATTTTCATAATTTTTCTGATACAATGAATGAAATTATGAAATCGTCAAATTTCTGTAATAATCGCCGTGTAGTTGTAAGTGTTGCGAATAAAATTATAATAATAAAATATTCATTCATATGACGTTCACATCTACCTTTTTATTTATTTTTTTAGCTTGTAAAATGGTGCTTTTTTCCGACAATTATCACCATGGTACTTGGCGTAGTAAATTATAATAAATGATCATGGTTATTATAAGGACCAAACTTAAATTATTTGAGCATTGAGATAAATAGTTAGGAAGAGTTCAAAGACTCTGTTAATTAATCATACTGCAATTTGGGCACCAGGCACTACTAAATTTTAAATATTAAATAATTTAATTCCAGAGAGGTGCCACTCTAGTACAAAGATTTTTAATTCAAAAAAGGTAACAATATTAACAGAATGCTTATTTATTCAAATTAGGCAAATTAACCTTGAGAGAGCGTATATTCAATATTTACTGAACTTCAGAATTTAACTTAGAACTCGGATCAGCTACTGGAGATTAAATCGTGACTTACCTCGAGTAATTTGTCAGATTAGAATTTGTGATGTTATTTATTTTATGTTCGGTTCCGCTCTCCTTTGTTCTAGCCAAATTTATATTCAATTTGAGAGGAAACGGAGGCCAATCATGGCTAAAGAAATTTATATAACTTGAATGCGATAGGTATAAGAATTCAGTCTGTTCATTGCATAACGAAAGAATGTGTAATTATATATTTAAAAAAATAAAACAGAGAAGGATCTAGCTGGCTAGGATGGTTAAATCGGCTCCCAACGATTTGGACATAGTAACTAGGGCCCCTACATCTAGATTTTCAAACCCCTAAACTCATATAGGGCCTTATACGGCCTAATATTATGATTTTGGATTTTGTTACGATATATCAGTCAATTTTTGAACTAGAAAAAAAATACAAAAATAAAATTATAGGGTCTTCTATGCCCTACAAAGTTGATGAAGTCAAAAAATTCTTAACATGATATTCGAATTTTTAGAGTGATTTCAAACTTTAAAATTTGATTTAAAAAAAACTAAGACATACTTAATGTTGGAAAAAAAATATCTTACGTATCTTTAGCTTAAAAATGTCTACGATTTTTTTCAGATTTTTAAAAGTAGTGCAACAATCTTAAAAAAAAACAAAAAATAAATAAAAACCATTGAAAAACAATAGCACTATCGTACTATACGTAAAAAATACATGGAAAAAATGTATCACACTTTTATCATTCACACCGTGATAGGTTATATCATGAGAATTCGACGATTGAATTCCCTACCTTCACTTATCCATATATAATACGTAGAAAATTGAAGGTTAGAAATTTATCTCAAAATAAATAAAATAAAACTTAATATATCAGCAAAAAAAGATTAAATAATTTTTGTTTCAAGTTCTAAAAACTCATGGTAATTTATTAAAATACAACAATAAGAAAATATATTTGAATTTAATAATCTGTGATCATGGAGCTTATATTAGACTTCGTGATTGTCTTTCTAAATAGCTGGAACGATATGCTCTCGTTCATAAATCTTCGTAAGATGATCGGCAAGCTTCACAATTTCGAATAAATATCTAGCATGTAACAAAAAGTAGATAATAATAGCCACGTGAGGGCAACAGCCGATCGTTCTCATGCCGTTGGTACATTCGCAGTAATAACGTTCAATCCCAGCATATCCAATCGTATCGGGCTCATAATGAATATAGCAGTTGTTAGTTGTACTTCCCATATGCCTAAATCTCACTTGAAATTTAAAAATATCAAGAGCTGCTTTGCAATAGCTTATTTGTATTTTATATTTGTCGTCCATCATTTCAGCTAAATAAAATACTGCCTGCTGCATCTAATATCTTCGAGTAAAGAATTTGACTATATCCATTACCGTCATTTTAGAAAAATCAATTACTTTAGAGGACTTCAGTTTTTAGAACAAACTCTATCTTCGGCTCCATTTCCATGATTACACTTCTGTAGCTAAGGTTTTTTTTTGTTATTTTTGGAAATAATCAAATGAAGTATTTCTTCATCTGTAGAAGCCCTCAAGGCGAGTCGTTTTCCAAATTAATTTAATAAAAACACTATTTTACAACAAATTACCGTTTTAACCAGATACCGATTATCCAATTGATGGTGGAAATACTCATATTTTTGGGCTACGACGCCATATACAGCTTCTATAATCCAATAGTTGAAATAGCGCGCCATGCGCAAAAGACCCGCGCAGCGAGAAAGAGAGAGAGAGAGATAACTACGACACGCGGGCTCCAGAGAGTACACGTGAGATCGGCAAGCGGGCAAGGCATGCAGGAAGTCCTTTTCGTTTTCTCGGTGCGGAAAGAAAATTGAATATAGGAGAATCGGCTCTGTGCGGTGACCAACGAAAGCGGTGCGAAACGAATACTGTGAGTGCACGGAGAGATTAACTACGAGGATCAACGGGAGCCGATCCAAGATCACCGTACGACCCGAGGGCCTCGATACGTCGCCCACCACCCACAAGGACAGGCCGACAGAACACTCACTCTCGGCGACTCTGGGCGACGTCGATCGAGCATGTAGGTTCGAAACCCAAGGCGTAGCTGTCTGCAGCAGCGTTCGCCCGCGTAAGTTTCTTCCGTTGTATCAATATCGCATGCGAGAGTTCCGGGAAGCGAGCGTATATAAACTGCGTCGGCTGCGTGCCATTCGTAATATTATTGTCTGTCTCTCTCTCTCTCTCACGCATACGTATGATTAGGCTATGCGCTGCGAATCTCTCGGTCAATATGGAATGTGCGCTAACGCGTAAATAAGTAATGAATAAAATCCACTGTGAATATACTGAATAAGTCGGCAAATTCATTCGATAGCACCGAATTTTCTCTACGTTCCCTTCTCCCTCGCAACGTTTTCTAAGAACCTACAACCACCGCTCTTTCTTGTGTTCCGTGCTTTCGCGCTCATTTTCAGGCTGCGCGTCCAGCACAGAGCTGGTCAAAAGAGGAAAACGGCAGTGATATAGATATTTTGTTAACGGACGGCGATTTACTTCCGAAGAAATCAACAACCGTTACAGTGGCGCCCAACCCAACGAAAACAAAGCATAAGGAAAAGGACGAACCCCGACAAGAGAATTGATAGGGCGCGCACGACGAAAATTCCAAGAGAGAGAGAGAGAGACTCGCGCTAAATTAGAAAGAAAGTATGTGTGTGTGTGTGTAAAAGGAAACACCGCGAGGTTTCAAAGCGATAAAATTTGTTAAGCGTACTCTGGCCACGAAATAAACAGATCATTGTAAGGCCGAGAGTGTTTACTAACCCAAACAAAATTTCGAGGCCAGAGAAGTATACAGTGAGTACGAATAGTGAGCGCGCAAACTTGTACCGCGACAACGCGCTCAAATAACACCGCCGCCGTGATGTCATAAGCTGCGAAGAGAGAGAGCGAGCAAAACACAGCGGCAACAGGCTAGTCGCATAGCATAAAGCAGCGAATAATACCGATACAAATACATTCGTATTCAATAGTAAATATTGATTATTATTTATTATTTAATTAATAACATCTAATAATATTTAAATTAATTATTTAATATCTAATTCCTCCTCTTTGAAAAATAAACTAAATCAAATTAGGCACGCTCTCTCGGCAAAAACATCACGGCGCGAGAAAATTGTTCGATTCAATTAAGTTTTCTTTTCAAAATATCCAAATTTTCATTAAAAATTATTGATAGAAAATCTAAAAATTGAAAACTGCTCACTGTACGACGACAAATTGATACAAATAATCACGCCGATAAAAACTAACAAATTTTCACCTACAAACAGTAAGTGAAAATTAATAAGTAGGATAATTGTAAAATCAGCGTAGAAAAGGCAAATTAAGAAACCTCATGGTAAATACCACACCAAAAATTAAAATTTAATTACCATAACAAGTTAAAATTTTCTTTTGATTTCGGAAAATTTTTTTTTGATATTTCTGTAAATAATATCGAAAATTAGAAAGATAAAAGTACACACACACAACAAACATCACTGGATCTAATTCAGCGTGCATACCCAGGGATAACAATAAATAAAAAAATGTCAAACATGAAAGACATGGATGACACAGAAACAGAAATAGAGGAGTGGATAAGTAATCTAGATGACGATCGACTACATCAGACTCTGGCAACTTTGGAATTAAGAAGCGACGGTGAAAAAACAACCAGGGCAAAGAGACTCCAGCGTTGGTTGATGGGCGACTATACATCGGTTGACTTCGATGAAACGACAGCCCAAGTAATCGCCCAAGACCCCATTCGAAGAAACGAATTAAGATACGCCTACATCTCCAAAGAATGCAAAACACTGGAAGATACAGGAGCAACCGATCGCGAGAACCACCCCTTATATAGGCTACTCACCGATGATGAGATCGCAATAAAGCTCAACCTATCAGTGAGCCAATCCCTATCAAAAGGAGCGGAAAGTATCTCAAAAAGCGACGAGCACGAAGAAGACCAAGCTTCGATAGCGTCAGATACGGAGATGCCCACGCTATATAATGAAAAGGGCATCCCCGTTACAATCCCTGCAGAGATCAAGGAAGTAATGAACGAGTGGATAAATCGACTTAGAAGAGTCGAAAAGGCTATGGAAAGAGAGCGCCAGTACGTTTTATCGATAGCACAAATGGCACAAACTATATGCGCTACCCAAGCCACGGAAACATCCAGGATGGCTAGGGCTCTGCAAAGGATAGGCAATATCGAAAACGAGATATAATTGCTCCAGAAAAACCGACCATCGTCACCAAGCAAAGAAACAGAACAGCTGCCCAGCAAAACAGTGAACTTTCAGGACACGGTGACACTGCACTATGACACCATGATACCAGGAAGCACTCCGCAAAAACCACCACCAACGGAACAACCACGATGGAACCCAAGAATACCGGAAGACCCCCTAGTACGGCCCTCGGAGGGGAGTGGACAGCAGAATAAGACAAATAACTCTGCTGAAGACGGTTTCACGAGGCACACAGGCAGCTACGCGCAGAACACGACGATGGGCCTGTCAACCACACGAGACGTGGGGAGGATCGTGAGAGGCTGGCGAGTTAAATTCTCTGGAGGAGACGACCAGAGTGTAGATGTCTTCCTGGAAAAGCTGGAAGCCCAAAGATTGGCAGCTGGTCTCACAGAAGAAGAAATGCTCCTCGGGCTACCCAATGTACTTACCGAAGTAGCCCACACCTAGTATCTAAACAACAACAAAGATTGGATAGACTACCAGGACTTTGTTTCGGATGTGAGAGAATGGTTCGGAACTAGCATCCAACAGCAGCAGAGGCTCAAAAGAGAGGCTCAATCGAGATACCAGGGGGATAATGAGCCAGCCAAGGTCTACCTCACGAAGCTCCAGGCAATGATGAGTAAGCTACATCAACCGATGCCACCGGCGGAGATACTCGAGCTGATGTACTCCAACCTACTTCCCGAGATAAAGATTCACGTGAAGAGAAGAGACGCAGTATCCATTAGGGAGCTCTGCCGGTTAGCATCGGAAGCGCAGAACAACATTATCTTCGCCCGACAAAAACGGACGCTGTTGGAGCCTAAGGCTTCCCTCTTCCCAGAGTGGGCATATCAACCCATGGGCGGAGAAGCAACGACAAGCAACCGTCGGCCGAAGGTAGCGGGCATGTCGAGCGAGAAAGAGAATGAGGAGGGAAAGAAAGAACCAACGGTACCGGAAATAGCGGGCCTGATGGAGCACCCCTTCCCATCCGCGATGATACAGGGGCTGGAGAGCCTAATCTCGAAGGTGATAGACCGGAGAGGTCTACGCGGGGCTCCGCCAGCGGAGAAACCGAAAACTCCCGAGAAAAGTGAAGACTCAAAGATGAAACCGAAGGGATCCCGACGAGAAATCGATTTCTCTAAGCCACTCACATGTATAAGGTGTGGCAGGTTGGGCTTCAGCATCAAGCACTGCCCCGACTGTAAGGAGAGCCCAAAGTCGGGAAACGAGACACGGGACGGTTAGAGGGGGTCCCTACCGTTCCAAAAACAGAGAGGATCCCTCACTCCGATAGTCAGTGGGACGAGGATATCCCGCAGACGAATCAGGTAGTTACCCCTGCTGAGGCGCTGGTGAAAGTATCAGGAGTGAGAGGTGAATATTCGACCGAGATCAGCACGCAAGAAACGAGCGAGGATAGCGAATCCAAGGTGATAAATCGACCATCTGAGGGTATGGAGATATCGAGTTCCACAGACAAGGACTTCGACATCGCGAGCGCAGACCTAAAGGAGAACCCGGAGGAGGGGAAGGATGGCCAAGAGTCCTTGGGCTCCATGGAGGAAGGAATTTGCAAGGAGCAAGCCAAACAGTGCGCGCCCAGGGAGAAAGGACCGCCCCCACCGGCTATCGGATCGGCCAAAGGCGACAGTCGAGATCGACCTAGGAGCAAAGAATACGAACCCGAAGATGAGACGAGATGGTATTTGCCCATCAAAATAGGGGGATTCCAGATCAGAGCATTATTCGATTCGGGAGCATCTTGCACTACGATGGGTAATTTAGGATTGGAAATCGCTTCGCACTTGGGCTTGAGACTAGAGGTGAAAGATGCGGGTTCCTGTCGTTTGCCGGATGGCACAAAGGTATCCGTAACAGGTCACGTTCTCATGCCCATGACGGTAGGTGGAGTGACAAAGGTAATCCGTGTGGCAATCGTCCCAAGATTAGCGGATGAGTGTTACACTGGAGTCAACTTCATCAAAGCGTTCAAAGCCGTGATAGACTCGGAAGATAATGAACTTTTCCTCAAAGACGAAAAGATCAGGATACGCATGGAGATGGCGAGCATCGAAGGACTGGCTCAACTAGCTTCGGTGGGCATAGCGGAAGCAACGGATGCCCAACGAGAAGAGATTAGCCAGATGGTCTCCAAGATCTTGCCTAAACCAGGGAAATTCCTAGGTTGTGTCGTCGGGGTAGAGTATGAAATCAACGTCGGAAGCGCTCGGCCGTTTAAGCAAAGGTACTATCCGGTTTCGCCGAAGGTCGAACAGGAAATTCATCGGCTGGTCAACGAGATGCTGAAGGCGGGGGTCATCGAGCCATCCAAGAGTGGATGGTCAAGCCCCGTAGTGATGGTCAAAAAGGGGGACGGAACCTGGAGGTTTTGCGTATATTTAAGGAAGGTGAACGGGGTCACGGAACCAGACGCTTACCCTATTCCCTTCATGCAAGATATCTTACGCAGACTAAGGGATGCCAAGTTCATATCGACCCTCGACCTCAATTCGGCCTACCATCAAATCAACCTGAAAAAGGAATCCCGGCCGGTGACGGCGTTCACAGTACCAGGTATGGGCCACTTCCAGTTTGTGAGAATGCCATTCGGCCTCTCATATGCCGGCGCGACCTTCCAGCGGGCCATAGACTCAGTAATCGGCCCTAATATGGACCCTTTCGCCTTCGCGCATCTCGATGACATAATAATTGTCTCATCGACATTCGAAGAACACAAGGAGCACTTGCGAAAAGTATTAGAGGTGCTCAAGGAAGCCGGCATGTCCGTAAGCTTGGAGAAAAGTGCCTTCTGTAAATCGGAGGTGCGATACTTGGACGTGCTAGTGAATCGAGACGGGATACGCCCCGATCCCGAGAAGGTACGCCCAATCCTAGAGTTTCCTGTCCCCAAGAACGTAAGGAAACTCCGTAGCTTCATGGGTATGGCCTCATGGTACAGGAAATTCGTAGATGACTTCGCCACAGTCGCAGAACCCCTCAACAGGCTCTTGAGGAAGAAGTTTCCATTCGTATGGGGTCTCGAGCAACAGGCGTCGTTCGATTTGATAAAAAGATTGATGACGACGGCACCAATCCTCCAACCGCCCGATCCGAAGGGAGATTTCATACTGCACACCGATGCGAGCGATACAGGCTTGGGAGCGGTGCTGACGCAGATAGTGGAAGGAAGTGAGAAAGTCATCGAATTCGCCAGCCGTACGTTGAGCCAACCAGAGAGGAATTTCTCGGTTTCCGAACGCGAGTGCCTCGGAGTCGTATGGGCCATCGAGAAGTTTCGGCCATACATAGAAGGTTATCACTTCAAAGTGATAACCGATCATAGTTGCCTTAAGTGGCTGAGTAACATGAAGAATCCGACAAACCGCTTGGCTCGATGGGCGCTTAAATTACAGGGATATACCTTTGAGGTGGAACATCGCAAGGGTGCCCTGCATCACGTACCCGACTGCCTCTCAAGAGCTTATGAAGAGGATGGCGAGGGAGACTCGACCCTGTGTGCCATGACTTGGAGTGAGTGCACTCAGGATAAATGGTTCCTGGAAACCTTACAGGCAGTGGCGGATGAGCCGGAGAAGAACCGACATGGAAAGTCATGGGGGGAAATTTATATACATACCGCCCAGGCACATAACTCGGTGAATTAGGCGATGAGGAAGAAGCATGGAAGCTAGCGGTGCCCAAGGAACAGAGGAAATCAATCATGGCTGAGTGCCACGACGCCCCGACGGCTGGGCACCTTGGGCGGGAAAAGACTCTCGCCCGGATACGCCGCTTTTACTTCTGGCCAACCCTCATAGACGACGCCGCCCAATATGTGAAAAGTTGCACGGTATGCCAACAATGTAAGGTGGAGCAACGCCCACCCTACGGCACGATGGGGCGCCGTCAAATGGAAAAACCATGGCAGGTCGTAGCCGCGGATATAGCTGGATCCTTTCCTCGAAGCCCGAGAGGGCACGAATATATCTTGGTGTTCGTGGATCTATTCACTCGATGGGTAGAATGGATCCCCCTTCGAAAGGCCACGGCTAAGAATATCGTACGAGAATTCCACGATCAGATAGTCACACGGTACGGTACGCCAGAGGTCTTCCTATCGGACAATGGCACTGAGATTAAGAATAAATTGGTGGAAGAATATCTCAATAGAAACGGCATCTCGCGGGGCCTGACGCCAATTTATTGTCCACGGGCGAATCCGACGGAGAGATACAACCGTACCCTCAAGACCATGATCAGATCATACCTCGAGGAGCAGCACAAGAATTGGGACGAGAAGCTTCGTGATCTCTGCTTCGCTCTTAACACCGCCGTCCATAGCTCCATCAAGGTTAGCCTCGCCATGCTGAATTATGGGAGACAACCAGTGCCGCCTGCAACGATCCGGCGCGAACGGGAAGCAATAAGAGCGGAGAACGAAGAAAACCAGTCGCGGGAAGATTGGGCGGATCACATGAGCCATCTACCCGAGCTATTCGAAACGGCCACGGAAAGGGGGCGACATGAACAGGAACGTCAAGCGAAAATGTTCGATCAGAAGCGACGCCAAGTCCCATTCAAGGTTGGCGACTGGGTATGGTACCGTAACCGTGTCCTTTCGTCCGCGGCAAAGGGAATCTCGGCTAGCTTGGCGCCGTTTTATAAAGGCCCGTACATCATCATCGAAAAACTGGGGGCGAATACCTTCCGAATAGCCAACCACCAGGAGACTATCGGAGGCACGGTACACGCCGAAGATCTTAAACCATTCTACGAAGCGACCAAGGAAGAAGAAGGCGAAGACACTCGACCACCGAGGGACATCGAGGCGAAGTGCGACCAGCCGGCGACATGCGGCGAATCGAACGGCGGAGATCGCGAAAGGGATAGCCCCGAACACACCCCGGACTCAGTCGACGCACCCCCACAATCGGAAACCAAGGATTCCGAGGTGGGGAGCGCACCCAGACGGCGATGACGTGGGCGACCTCCTAGAGGACCACAGAGTCAGGGTGCCCCGATCTCCGAAAAGAGAAACAGGGGTCGCCCAAGGAAAGCCGTACCGGTGGTGC
Organism: Phymastichus coffea; assembly: GCF_024137745.1. Classification (NCBI taxonomy): domain Eukaryota; kingdom Metazoa; phylum Arthropoda; class Insecta; order Hymenoptera; family Eulophidae; genus Phymastichus; species Phymastichus coffea. Next base: position 741,372 of record NW_026706814.1, read on the forward strand.
GTCAGGTAGTCGAGCGCGCGGCTTCGAGCGAAAAGCGGGGAGACGAACCTCCCGTACGAAGACGCGAACGACCTCGGAAATCGTAGCATGAACTCGTTAATTGTGATACCCACCCTGGGGTACGAGCAATCCGTATTATATAACCATTTACCATTTTCGAACATATCATATCATATATCATACTCATGTCGAATATCATTTATCTACCTCAACCCAACCCGATGTCCTCCTCCTTCCCAACCCTAGGATGGAGACCATCATCAGAGGAAATGCGGATTGGATGGAGGAAAAACTCCAGTACCTCCATCTACCGGACTCCGCGCAGACGAGGGTCACGGAGATCCTAGGCTGGATGAAGAGGAGACTGGTCAGGGCCCGAGACCTCGAGGACCCAATCCGTGTGGAGGAGATGATGGTGGGCGCAGCCGACGCGGCCCTCAACGAACTGGGCGAGGTCAACATTGGGCGCGTTGCGAGGGAACTAATCGTACACACTCAAGTACGATTCCTCGTCCAACTCGGACACGCCCACAACCAAGGGGAGTCGATGCTTGCCCCGGGAGGTCGGCCGAACGATCGTCCAATCTGAATCGTCGAGGTAAGGGAGCCCACCCCGGGAATCCCAGTGGTCACCCACAGACCGGTATTGGCCCCGCCACCTCCATCAGACGGCTTAAAGGGACTATGGGAGAAGTTCCTGCCGATGCCTACCAGTAAGGGACGACCAGCCCCGGAACGCCCAAATCCACCAGCGGGGGCGAGACGAGTGGAGACGACAGAGGCAGCAACCAACACCGAGGCTGACCCCTCCACCAATACACCTGGCTACGCAAAGGCTCCTCCTCCCTCCATGGGCTCCTCGGTCAACCGGGAGCCCACCAACGGTCCCAGCACTACAACCGCAACACGGGGTCGACAACCGACAGACACAGGGCCAGAAGACACTACCGTCCCACGAACAGAGAAGCCGTGGCACCTACGGGAATACCCCAGGCGAGACCGCCCGTACAACAGGGACGACTGGCCTACTTCCCCCTTGGCCTGGTCCATGGAATCTTCCCTGGAGGACAAATGGGGGATCCTCCACAACGCCCTCCAAGAGGTAGACAGCGCTTGGAATTTCGTGCGACTCCTCACCTTTAACACCATCGCGAGGTTCACCGAATTCCAAGATTATGCCGGCGCCGCCCAGATGGCCGGAGGATGGGCCGAGAAGATTGCCACCTAGCAATCCTACGCAACGGCCATCAGGAAGGTTCGAGTCGCCCAGACCCAAGGGCAAAAAGAGTAGGCCCACAGAGGCCATAAAGAAGTTCTGGGCGAGACCCACCACCATCATCCCGGGTCAACCTCCAGCGCCAACATCAGCGTGGAGGCATCCTCGTCCAGAGGAGGGACGGTGAACATCACCATCGCCCCGAGCAGGGAAAGGAGCCAGAGTGGACAGCGCGGGCGAGCGCTGCCCGAGGACTTCCATAGGAAGCGGAGTCGGCGCAACCGTGATCCAGACCGGAAACCGAACCCGAACCAGTGCGACCCCAATAACAAAAGGGAAGGGCTCTCCTTCTCGCAGGCGCAGGGATGCGCTCGGTGCGGACACCCGGGTGTAACCCGGTCCAGCAGGTGCCCGAATATCCTGAACCACCCGCCGATGGGATAACCTAGCCGACCCTCTTAGTTCCTTTTCCTGAATAAAAAGGCCTCGTTTTACTACAAAAAAATCGTATATTCATTTCACCTCATGATCATCCCTGGTCATTCATCGCTCATCACCGCGCCATCGAGGGGTCCTCCCAAACTCCCGGTAAGCTTGGACTAGGGGAGGGCTGTAACGACCAGGCTCGTTAAGAGGTAGATGAGCGAGATTTGAAATAGCGCGCCATGCGCAAAAGACCCGCGCAGCGAGAAAGAGAGAGAGAGATAACTACGACACGCGGGCTCCAGAGAGTACACGTGAGACCGGCAAGCGGGCAAGGCACGCAGGAAGTCCTTTTCGTTTTCTCGGTGCGGAAAGAAAATTGAATATAGGAGAATCGGCTCTGTGCGGTGACCAGCGACAGCGGTGCGAAACGAATACTGTGAGTGCACGGAGAGATTAACTACGAGCGAGGATCAACGGGAGCCGATCCAAGATCACCGTACGACCCGAGGGCCTCGATACGTCGCCCACCACCCACAAGGACAGGCCGACAGAACACTCACCCTCGGCGACTCTGGGCGACGTCGATCGAGCATTTAGGTTCGAAACCCAAGGCGTAGCTGTCTGCAGCAGCGTTCGCCCGCGTAAGTTTCTTCCGTTGTATCAATATCGCATGCGAGAGTTCCGGGAAGCGAGCGTATATAAACTGCGTCGGCTGCGTGCCATTCGTAATATTATTGTCTGTCTCTCTCTCTCTCTCTCACGCGTACGTATGATTAGGCTGTGCGCTGCGAATCTCTCGGTCAATATGGAATGTGCGCTAACGTGTAAATAAGTAATGAATAAAATCCACTGTGAATATACTGAATAAGTCGGCAAATTCATTCGATAGCACCGAATTTTCTCTACGTTCCCTTCTCCCTCGCAACGTTTTCTAAGAACCTACAACCACCGCTCTTTCTTGTGTTCCGTGCTTTCGCGCTCATTTTCAGGCTGCGCGTCCAGCACAGAGCTGGCCAAAAGAGGAAAACGGCAGTGATATAGATATTTTGTTAACGGACGGCGATTTACTTCCGAAGAAATCAAGAACCGTTACACTAAATAAAAAAAAACGTGAGCTTGTGTAACTGTTCGATTGTCCGAATGTGCAAATTTCTTCTTCAGCGATAGAAAAACCACAGATTCTGTCGTGCAGTTCTTTATCCGAAGTAACACTTAAAGCTTTGAATAATTTCGTTATATCAGCAGCCGCTACAAAGTTTTCATGAAATACTTTTATGAGAAAAGAGATTTTTGACTTTACCATCCGAGCATCGACAGTTTATTTCCATCCGATCATTTTTCTTTGACGCACAACAAGCTACACATTGTTCACCAAGATTTAAAGGCATGGTAATTAAAGGCTGAAAAAAAATTCATAATTAATTTCAATTCTTATTAACGCTAATGATACAGTATTTATATAATGTAGTTAAGCATGGTCTAAAACATAATTCATAAAATATTACTGGACGCAAAATAGACAAGAAATACCAACATTAATAAAATGTATATAAAATATGTATTGAGACTAATAAAAAATTATATCATATAAGCTTCAAATAGATTTTAATCTGTCAGATGCTAAGGGCCAGTAACAAAAAGCTATTTGACAATATTATTATTTAAATTATATATTTATCATGCTTATTTTCACGAAAATAATTTACTCTTAATATTTCGCTTTATCAAAATATTAGAATATTAATACTGTATTTACCAATATGATTGTATATAAAAAAGATTATTATATTATGCCATAAAAAATTTTTCTATTTTGAGAAAGTAAACACTCAGTGTACGTTTGAAAAAGCACACAAAAACTATTTAAAAATATGACATTCTATATCGTAAGTTATCATAAAAAATTGAGAATCAGGAGGTCAAGTGTAAATTATAAAAACCTTCCAAAAATTAAATGAATATATCGTAAAAAATTGTAAGAAAAATAAATATAACTTTCCTATAAATTAGACAGTTGTGAGTGTATAATCAGCTTTAGGTAAGATTACAAAAAATTCAATACATGAATTGAGATAGGACTTATTAGTTTTATTTGAACTTTTATGATTTATTATTAAATTATTTATTTATTTCTAATAAGTAGAACAACTAACCTCATTCAATTCATTCGATGATTTTTTATAATTAACATTAAATAAGCAATTAAAAAAATTTTCAGCCCTATAGCTTCTTCTCTGAATTTATTAATTATTTTTATCTTTCAAACTATAAGTACTTAGAATTTATGAGAAGAAAACTATCCTCTACGTTATTACTAAGAAACACTCAATTATTTAAATGTAAAAAGGACTGTATTTATGCATACATTTTCAAAATTGGTAACAGCTCGAGATGATTAGCTTGTGGTGCCAGACTGTAATAGTCAGAGATTGCCGTCAATTATACATATATGTGGGGACCAGACAGTCGCGACCGAGCGTCGCATTGCGTCAGCACCGGCGAAAGCAACAGCTAGCTATAATCCGTCTGCCAGAGGGTAGTGAAAAAAGAACGGCAAAGGCTCTTCCGTGCATCAATTCGGCTCGCCTTTCTTTATCGTCAATCTCGGCTGTACAGTCAGTTAACGTAGTGAATATTTTATAAATTTTATACCGCTCAGTGTCGTCTACATTATTTCCCTCGAACACGTCTCCAAAGTGGTGACCCCGACATGATTTGGGAGGATTTCATTAGCAACACGCGGTCATAAAAAAGCACCATGCCACGACCATCACGGAGAACGGCACCGCCCGTTCTCAAGCCTCCACGAATCTCATGTTTGCCGCTGCTTCGTGTAGCGATAGGAAGAAGGATCGATCGACCGAAGCCTCTAACTTGCGCATTTGCGAAACAGAAATAGGCTGATTCGCTGTCAGACAAAGAGATTAAAACTGCAGTAATTGATTTTGAGGTTAAAAAAATAGTGCACACTCCTGTGAATGTCGAGGGAGAGCCGATCAGCGCGCAAACATTGGCGCAACAACTCCAGCAACTCCAGCTCCAATATCAGCAGTTGCTGCTTACTAGTCAAACACATCAGAACGATATTAAGATTCTAGAATTCTGGAAGTTCTCGCCAGAGATCTGGTTCGTGCAGTTGGACTCACTCTTCAGTTGCCACAACGTGCAAGACGATGCGAGGCGCTACAACCTCGTTGTGACTTCGCTCAAACCCGCCGTGCTCAAGGAGCTACTCGACATCATCCGAAAGCCGCCCACTGATAGCAAATATGCAAATCTAAAGGCCAAGATCATCGAGCGTTTTGCTAAGTCACCCGAGCAACAACTACGTCAGCTCTTCACCGGCATCACAACAGAAGTTAAGAAGCCCTCGCAGCTTTTACGTAAAATGCACCACCTTTCAGGAAGCAACATGGCCGACGATGCTCTCAAAGTCAAGTGGTTGGACCTGGTACCCGGACACACATGAGGTGTTTTGAGTGTCCTCGGCAACATCACATTGAATGAGCTGGCCAAAACGACCGATCGCATGGCTGACCTTGCCACCGCACCCGCTACAGCACTACCTTCAGTAGTCGCACTCTACCCAGCTGGCTCGCGTGGGATTTCAACGTACCGCCAGGACTCAAGCATGGTCAAAGAGATCGTCAGCTTAGCGACTTCCATGTCACAGCTGCTTTCAGCAACCAAGCTGATCCTTGAAACAGTCACGCAGCGGCCAAACGTCGGAGGAAACCGTAGCTGCAGCCGCACACATAGCAACAGTCGTAAGCCATCCCCAGTGCCGCGTAACGGATATTACTACTATCACCATCGTTTCGAGGCCGTTGCAAAGAGATGCCGCCAACCATGCACCTTCGGCGAAGCAAAAAACTAGCCTTGCTGCTGTCTATTCAGGCGGCCAACGGCAGCGGGCTACCATTAGAGAACCGCCTGCACATCATAGACAGGAACTCGGGTCTATCATTCCTGATCGATTCTGGCTCTGTGGTCTCGTTATTGCCCCGCTCATCGAAGCACATGACCTCAGAACCTTCTGATAAAACAGGACCTTTGTCTCACCGCGGCCAATATGTCGCTGATTGCTACCTACGGTCGTATTATGCTGAATCTCTACTTTGGATTCCGTCGAATTTTCAGTTGGCCGTTCATTATAGCCGACGTCCAAACTGCAATCATTGGCGCAGACTTCCTGGCACATGCCGGACTTCTTCTCGACTTACAGCTCTTCCGCCTTATCGACACGACGACTGCGTTCAGTGTGTGGGCGCGCGCCTGCACTACCGTCGGACACTCCATAGCTATCCTCGAGAGCCCAGCAGACGATCCCGAGATCAGAAGGCAGCATTGCTCACTGAGTATGCGCACCTAACTCGGCCCAACAAGCAACCAGCTAACCTCAACAGCACAACCGTAAGACACCACATGATAAGCTCTTTCGGATTGGTAGAGTTTCTTGTTATGCCGCTTGGCCTGCGTAACTCTGCGTAAACGTTCCAACGATTTCTCGATGTGCTGTTCCGCGTCATGCCGTTTCTCCCCTGGTACCTGGACGACATAATAGTATGTTCTAGCTCGCACGAAGAGCATCAGAAGCACTTGCGCCTGTCATTCGAACATCTGCATTCAGCGGGATTGTCCATCAACTTAAGTAAGTACCAGATCGCCGTCCCAGAAGTTACATTTCTGGGCTACCAAGTGTCTCGAGAGGGATTCCGACCTCTACCAAAGAAAGTTAATGCCATTGAGAGCTGCTTGCCGCCTACGCAGCTGTAAAATATTTTCAGCGCTACTTGAAGGGCCGTACGTTCGAGCTTCGAACAGACCACAAACCGTTGATTTTCGCAAACAGGTAAGCCTCATATAAAGAGTCGCCTCACCAGCAGAGGCACCTCGATTTTTTGCTGCTATTTAATGTAATCTTCGGTCACGTGAGATGTTAAAACAACGTTATAGCAGACAATCTGTCACGCGCAACAGTTAAACAGCAGTCACTTTGGTTGTAATGAATATTTTTTGATGAAACAAAATGGAAAAAATCTTTTACTTAAAAAACAACAAAATGTATAGTTTTGGACTCGGGAATTGCAACCCCTACGATGCACAGGGGAAAAACTACATTTTTGAGTGGATTTTTCGTGTACAGAATCACAAAATTATCATAAAAAAATTGAAAACTAAATTGTCATCTAGGAAATGATAAAATAAAATTGACGTGTTTTGGCATTTTTTCATTTTTATGTATTTTGAGGGTGAACTATCCCTACACCCTATTAATACTATATGAATAGTTGCCGATCACCAATTTTGCTGATTTTCCATATGCTATGACGTTTAAAAGTGGGCTAGATAATGATACTGTTAGTTTGTAGGAAAATAAATGTAAGGGCTGAAGACCACCCTCAAAAACTATCTTTAAAACCCTAATACAGCATTATTTTTGGGTTATATCAATATTTTTCGACAACAAAAAATGTGGAAAATTCATTATAAAAAAGTGAATATAACTATATAGGTTATGTCTCTGGCGATTGCAACCCCTACGATGTAAAGGGAAAGAACAACCTATATTTTTATCGGCTGTACAATATAGAGCTGGTAACCCCCAGTGACAAAATCTGTATGGTTACGTTTCAAATGAAAAATCAGCGAAATTGATGATTGGTAACTGTTCATAGAGTAATAGTAGGGAAATATTAAATAACGAAAAAACTTTGAAGCTAGTCAATATTATTTTATCATTTCCTAGATGAAAATTTATTTTTAATTTGTTTATGATAATTTTGTGATTCTGTACATGAAAAATCCACTCAAAAATGTAGTTTTTCCCCTGTATATCGTAGGGGTTGCAACCACCCGAGTCCAAAACTATGCATTGTGTTGATTTTTAAGTAAGAAATTTTTTCCATTTTGTTTCATCAAAAAAGATTCATTATAACCAAAGTTACTGCTGTTTAACTATTTTTAGGGGTGACTTTTGAGGGTGGTTTTCACCCCCTAGACAGCTTTTTCCGCTGTTAAAAAAAATGCGTGTCTCATATTTTTTATAAAGTATAACATATCTCAATTGCAACCAAATTGAAGGCGGACGGTTTGGGAATGTTCCGTAGTCAGTGAACAAAGTACAATGAATCATTTGAAAATTACAAAAACATTCTAAATCAAAATCCCTTGGCTAACTGCAACTGAACCTGCTCAAATTGTTACTCTGATGCTGGACTGAATCCAAGCGAAGTATCAAGAAGAATGGATATTCATCGTGTGACGGTGTCTCCGGTTTTTAGTCGATATTGAGAAACAGGTTCTTATCGCTAAAGGCCTAGCCAAGGTCGGCGTAGGATGCTTCGACGGATCCCTACGCAATTAAATACTGGTTGTTTGACAAATTAGGAATAATGCTTTACCAGGCAGACGAAAAGCAAACGTCTTCATAAAAGAGGTTTAAAATGACGGATTCGTGCAAGAGCGCTTATGTTAAGAGTAATTTGCGAGAGAGTACAGCCACCGTGCGCCTTGGACTGAGCTCTACTAATTTTTTTCAAGTTCAATCGAGGTAAAGAAAGCCGGCGCTGACTTTCACGGGCCGACGTTTGCTCTGGTTGGGTGAGGATTCAAATGAATAACTCGTCAATTAAAATATAATACTTGCAATAATATTAAAATATAATATAACACTTGGCGATCTCATTTATTATTGCCCTTTTACAAATGTACGCTACAAAGTCCTCTTCGCCGTGGCGAGCGCGCTCGCTCAGCCTTTTCCGCAACCAGAGTTCGCGGGATCACGCGAGCAAGATCGCTCAGCGTGCGCGATGAAGTACGCTTAAAATTCCGAAACCGAGCGAGAGCTGGCGCAAGAGAGACAATATTAGGTATGGACCCACCGGGCACCGACGGTCCGTCGGTGGAGAGACGACGCCGGCGAAAACTTAGTCCAGCGGGAAACGGCGCCCTGGCGATAATCGATGCTGCTGCAGGAAGGGCCGTAGCACGGCCTTTGCCTCGTGGACGGCGAATTGTCGCTGCTCGAATTGGCTTGGCTGCAGACAAATTCCTCTTGCTGACAATCGTGACAATGGAACTTATGGCAACAGTTGACTTGCAGGAATCTTAGTCCAATCCTGTCTCTCCAGGCGGACTTAATTGCTCGAGAGCTCACGCCTAACTGCCTTTGTTCACACCTAATTTCTTAGCCATGGGCCGCCGCGCTCCCACTTTTTCCGCCGCCAAAAATCGGCCGATATCGCTCTCTCTCTCTCTCTCTCTCTCGCTCTTCTCGCTCTCACTCGCATTCACGGCGACACTTCCCCGACCGTCGCGCTCCTCTCTCCCGATCCTGCAACAACACAAGCATGTAGCAGCTATATAGCACACGCTTAATCACTACGTTCATGCGAGGAGAGTGCCGCACACAGAACCAGCGTACTCGCTACACCGGTAATGATCAAAATTGGACAGCTAGACAGTGGAGAAATATGTTTTTTGCAGATGAATCTCGATTTTATCTTTACAGAAATGATGCTAGTATTCGAATCTCGTAGATGAGAACGTTTTGAAACAAATCACGCTGATCCAACTTGAGCGTTTGGTGAAGGATTCGTTATGGTATGTGGTGGAATATCAATGAACCATTGATCAGATCTAGTGATTCTCCCACCCCTCGGGACTAACATGGGATCGTTATATAAAAGAAGTTTTGCGTGCTTACGTAATTCCAATGCGTCGGCAAATGGGCCGTAATTTCATCTTGATCAGGATACTGCACGCCCCCATACTGTAAAGAAAACTTGTACTTACTTGGAAAAAAATAACGTAGAGATATTACCTTATCCAGCTAATAGACGTTAATTCTATAGAGCATACGAGGTCTGTCCGGAACGTATCGGGCCTACCTTTATATTTTCGTGCTAGCGTTATTTTTTATCATCTGGTGGGTGGCACCCTTCAAAGTAATCCCCACTTGATTGAATAACACGGTTCCATCGATGTTTCTACTTTTCAAAACAGTCCTGGAACTCACTTTTAGGGACAGCCTTAAGTACACTCGTCGCATTGTTTTCAACCGTTGTTTTGTCATCGAATCGGTGTCCTTTGAGTGGTTTTTTTAGTTTTGGAAACAGCCAAAAGTCACAAGGGGCTATGGCGGGATTGTATGGAAGTTGTCGAAGCAATGCGATAATGCGTTTGCTCAAAAACTGCTGCACAAGATTGGATGCTTGCACTGGTGCATTATCGTGATGGAGAAGCCACTCACTACTTTCCCAAAAGTGCGGCCGTTTTCTTACTGCATCACGCAAACGTTTCAAAATTTGAACGTAGTATTCTTTATTGATTGTCTAACCTGCTGGTGCATATTCGTGATGTACAACACCTTCACAATCGAAAACAACAACAATCAACATTAACTTGACATTGCTTCGACTTTGACGTGCTTTTTTTGGTCTTGGCGATTCAGAATGCTTCCACTGTGAAGATTGTTGTTTTGTTTCAGGATCATAACCATAAACCCATGATTCATCACCTGTAATAACTTTTCTAAGCACATTATCATCATTATTGACCATTTCCAGATTGTCCAGAGCGATTTCTAAGCGAATGTTCTTCTGCTCTGCTGTGAGCAATTTTGGGATGAATTTCGCACACACGAGTTTCATTCCTAAATTTTCGGTTAAAATTTCTGAAATGATAGTTTTTGGTATCCCAAGGTCTTCTTCTAGTCCTCGCATAGTCATACGACGATCTTGTTCGATTGCAAGTCGCACCCGCTTAATATTATCTGCTGTTTTTATCGTCGAAGGTTGGCCGGAACGAGAATCACTATCGACAAAAGTGCGACCATCCTTGAACCGTTTATACCACTCTTTTATTCGTGTTTTGCCCATACACTCGCTTCCGAAGGCCTTTTGCATCATTTTAATAGTTTCCGAATTCGTTTTTCCGAGTTGAAAGCAAAATTTGATGCAAATTCGTTGATCTTGTTTTTCAGTCATTTTTGACAATATAAAAATCCGACGAACGCGAAAATGGCACTGTAAACAAAGACACGCTGCGCATGAACTATACGTTCGGCAGGTGTCAGTAAGTAACCAATAGATTCGTGAGGCTTAATTGTTGACGTTTCTGTCCGGTAGAGGTCGCTCGAACACTATGGCGCCAAGATATAAACGTAGGCCCGATACTTTCCGGATAGACCTCGTATATAGGACATGGTGGGTATGCGATTATGTAACATAAAAAGACCGCTAACCTCCAAGCTTGAAAGAATTCTAACTCAAATTCGGCACGAGATACCCTAAGATTATATCAGAGCATGCATTACTATGCAAGAATGTTTAAAAGAGGTTGTCCGTCGTCGAGGTGGCAATACACGGTATAAAATCTCTAAGGTTTGGAATCAGAAAATACTGCGGAAGTGACGAGCCGTGAGGTAATTAAAAAATTACGCATGGGTTACTACTAATGATGGCAGTATTTACGAAAAACGCAGGATTATCTTCAAAATGGCGTAATTCGATCCAAAAAAAAATGGTAGAAAATTGATTTTTTTAATTACTTGTTAAAGAGTGGACTTTACGATGAAGTATGTATAATTTAAAAATTAAAGTGATTCAGTTAAACCTCTAAACTATCAAGTTTTCTAAGAAAGCATAGTTCTGGGCCTAATAAAGACTTATAAATGTGGCATTAACTCACACGTATTTAATATATTCTTCGTATGTAAATACAGATATTTTCTTTCAAAATGAAACAAAAATCAGCTCAATACGATAAAAATTGACGAAGTTACAAGCATTTAAAAAATGGCAATTTATCAATTAAAAATTTCATTATGTTTTTAACTAAAAAAGTATTACACTTTGCAACTCAGGCTTCTGTAAAACTTGTTATAATTGCTGAAAGTTGACGAAAACAGGTTTTTTAATCCTGTAAGCCAGAGTGTGCATTTTAATGAAAAAAAGTGTCCTGTAAAATTTATAAAGAATATTAAAAGCCACAATTTGAGTTATTGTGCAATTATTTTCGTCCATTAGTTATTAATAGATTGCACACAAAGTGCAAATAACCGTCAAGTATAGCATTTTTTAACATATCAAATATTTATTGCAAAAATGGCTTTTTTCAATATGTGTTGCTGTTGATGGGAAGTTCTTACAATTCTAAAAAAATAATACATTACGATACAAATGCGGGAAAGCAGGTTCTTGTCTTGTGTAGCGTTTACTCTCGAGTGAAGCGAGGGTGAAAAGTCACACGCGACGAGATATTCTTTCCCGAACATGTGTCGTACCGTAGTTTTTGATACGACGTGTAGAAAGTGCGGTTTCCAACGTACGTTTTCTGCCAAGCGTGCGGAAATGATGTACTTTGTGAACGGAGTGTCGAAAAATGACTTGTCGCACGTTTTTATATCTTATTCGTTGTCAATTTATTCTTATTATTTTACTGAAATAGTTTCAAATACGAAGCTGTAAATTTTTTTGGCTGAAGGTATCATGTTGAAAGATAGCTCAAACTCTTGGTTAAAACGTCAATTTTAAGAAAGTTTATAAGCCAATGAAAAATTGATTTTTAACTATTTATTTTCGGCTTTAAAAAAATGTATCTCTTTTGTTATAAATAGATTAGATTTGTGTTTTTCCTATACATCTTAGCGATTTGCTGTTTATATATTTGGATACCTGAATTCGGAACAAATATTTTGAAAAAAAAGGTTTATTTATGATGAATAGAAGTTAAGTTAGGTTTCTTTTTAATCGTAGGTTCTTAGTATTAATATTAAGGATTTGGACTAAAGGTGTTTAATTATTGAAATATTACATTATTTAATAAATTTCTTAAATTTTCAATAACCCGATTTTAATTATCTTGTAAGGTTGCTTTAAATTTGCTATGCAACAAACCGAAAGCTGGTATCATCGGTGGGAGGACTTGTCTCGTGTGCTCGAAAAAACTGAAAGCTCGTATTCAAATCGAGGCCCTCAGAAAAATTTAACATATTTTTTTAACTACTTACCAATTTTTATCATCTTTTAAATGTGGGATAGCTTCAATAGTTATTAAGAATGATGCCTTTGTTGACAGTGTATTTCATTGCCAAAATAAATTATTCTTTAACTATATCACATTACTTCAATAATTTATTCTTTTTACATTTAATTTTGTCTAGACAATTAAATTTGAAGGCTAAATATAACACTGTTCAGTTCCTAATGATCGCAATAATCATAAAACCCAGGTATATAAGCTATTTAACAGTCGGGTCCGACAAAAATCAGGCTTACAAATAAGATGGTCTATATTTTATGTTATTATATTGCAGTTACTTCAAATTTTACTGAATATGCTGTTTATACATACTCACACGTACACACACACACACACACGTGCGCGCGCGCGCGCGCACGCACGCACGCACACACACACACCTTATTTTGTTAATATTTTTCTTTATAATTATTTTTTCAATGCTAATATTAACAATGATATAGGATATAAATAATATTTACTACTTATAAATACAGGTAAAGGTAATCAACATAATCAATGTAATTCAAATTATATAAGTAGCAAATTTTATTTATATCCTATATCATTGTTAATATTAATGTTATTAATATTAATATTAACAAATTCAGAATAATTGATTTAAAAATTTTTTTCAAATTATTAATAAATTCGAAAAACTAAGGGATTCTCGGAGTTATAGATTAATTATGAATGTGAGGATCGATTTGACAAATTCAGAATGGTAGGCTCCAAATGGTTGAGAAAACGACAAATTCATTAATCAACCGAAAAATGTGGGTCATCAAGTTTTTGCATAGTTACTGATTATGAATGAGGATTGATTTGACAACTTCCAAATAGAGGATAAAAACAGTGAATCAATACTTAAACTTCAATGATAAAAAAGAAAGTAGTATTCACCGATTTTGACCGTCTGATCAATACTTAGATCAGATAGATTTTCAGTATGTGGATAAGAAAGAAAAGCATATCAATGTTCTTTAAATAAGAAGTGCACTATACTTGCTTTGAATGACATTTGTTACCTGGAAGAACAGTATGTTTCTTTTCAAACAGTTAACAGAATCATCGAATAAAAAAATTAGCTCTATATTGAATTCATTTAATAAGTAGTGTCCTATTATAAAAAGTTCCCTTGAATTTTAAAATCAAGGTCTAGGTCGAATGCAAGGTAACTTTTGGATATCGAAGAACATAGTCATTGACAGCCTCTTACAATCGAAGTTAGCGTGAATTCTATTTTTTACCTTAAAGTCAAGGTCAAGGTCACCTTCGGATAGTCAGAGCCACGTCTATATTCTTTTGTCTGAAAAGTTCAGTTGCTATCCTTTTACAGTTAAATTAAGCATGAAATTCTCTTTTGACCTTCAGCTCAAGGTCGAGATCATAATCGAGGTCATCGTCAAGTTAATATTTGAATTTGAAATTTTGCGCTCTACCGATTTCGGCATTACAAAAATATAGGGTATAATTTAAAAACATCGATCTGATCGTCAAGGCCATCCTAAAATAACCAGGGCCATGTTCTATAATTTTTATCTACAAAGTTTTTCTCTAAAACTTACTGTTTTGCAGCAATTATGCCATATCCATACTTTTTGAACACCTTGTATACGCAATTAGAATTCACCATGCTTGAATGCATATTATAATATTATATCACAAAAAATTTTTCCCTTAGCGTGACTATCATTCCTCAATACTTATTCAATTTTAATCTCGGAGCACTTTTAATTAATACCACTACTTTAATTCGTGATATCTATTTCATTTCTACACATAGAAAAAGTTCATTTCGTTCCAAAAGGTAGAGCCTATCAAAAAATTTCTTAAACAATTTTTATTGCAAACATAAATCTTTGTATGACACTACCATTAATAAAATGAACACTTACGCTTAATTTGTTGATAATAATTTGATCACAGTATTTGTTATTCATGTTAATCTTCCGTCAAACCTGCTCATTATAACCAAAAACTTTGTTATACAGATGAGGACAAGTTTATTGAAAATAACTATAGGCTCGATTTCATTAAATGTTTTTTATCAAATACAGATTGTGAATGAATTTCTAAAAATGCAGCTGGATTTATCACGTCAAAATTAAAAAAAATACATATTAACTATTACGAAAACAGTAGTAACTACAGAGTCTACTCTGGAAAATAACGGAAATTGCTAAATTAAAATTATCCCTACTTTAAACGCATTTTGCACGTAAACCGGTAACATTAAATCACTTTTTGACAACGGATTTGGATTTCTCGTTTCAATTCTTACAAGAATATGAAATCACTGTATCACAAAAGGTTATTTCCATACTATTTATATTGTCAATCGATGAAAAACAACAAAAAATAAGGAAAATCACTGAAACCTTGAGTTTTCTCAAGAATTGCTAACATTAAATCACGTTTTGACAAAAAATTTGAATTTCTCATTCCAAATTCTGCAAAAAAAACTATATAAGTTAATCAAAAATCAACCTTATTTATTGTTAATTTTTTCCACTCCTGATGTTTGATAATTATATTAGTAATCTTGATCTTAGGAGTCGTCCCTATAAATAAACTAAACACTTATTTTATTATAAACGTTTCCTTACTTACTGTAGAAAAAATGACGTTACTCCTATTCACATCACGGACATTTTTAATAGAACTTTTAATTTTCATAGTAATTCAAACAATAGAAAATATACCAAATTAAAGTCGTATTTTCAAAAAAAATTACTCAACACTGAAATTTCAGATCTACATATACGAGGTGTGTTCAAAAAGTAACGAGAATTTTTAAATTTCGCGGGTTTGGAGAGTCCGCTTGTATAAAATTTTTTTTTATTATGTTGGTACACATGCCCCTGAAGTACGATAAAATTTTCAGCAATATTCATTGCTTACTTTTTAAGTGGCAGCCGCTAACGTTAGACGTGTTTTTCGAGCTCGGCGATTTTCGTTTGTGAAAAAAAAATGGATCAAAGAATTTGTATAAAATTTTCCGTAAAAAATGAAATAAAGTGTAGTAAAGTTTGTCAAATGTTAACAAAGGCATATAGTGAGTCTGCTATGAGTAAAGCAAGGATTTATGAGTGGTATAAGCGTTTCCAAGATGGCCACGAAAACGTTGAAGATGACGAACGACCCGGACGCCCAAGCACATCAACAACCGATGAAAACGTGAAAAAAGTGAAAGAAATGGTTATGAACGATCGCCGAATCACAATCAGAGAAGTCGCTGATGATGTTGGCATATCAGTTGGCTCATGCCATCAAATTTTTTCGAATGTTTTGGGTATGAAACGTGTGGCAGCAAAATTCGTTCCAAAATTGTTGAATTTCGAACAAAAACAGCGACGAATGGAAGTTGCTCAGGAGTCGCTAAATGAAGTCAATAACGATGCAGAACTACTAAAACGTGTTATAACAGGTGACGAAACATGGGTTTACGGATATGATGTCGAAACTAAGGCTCAATCGTCCCAGTGGAGGCATTCTGGATCGCCAAGACCGTAAAAGGCTCGACAAGTGCGGTCGAATGTGAAGGTTATGCTCACTATGTTCTTCGATTTTAATGGCATAGTGCATTATGAATTCTTGCCACAAGGTCAAACAATCAATAAGCAGTACTACCTACAAGTTCAACGTCGTTTGCGTGAAGCAATCCGAAAAAAACGCCCGGATTTGTGGCAAAACAATTCATGGCTTTTGCACCACGATAATGCGCCTGCTCACACTTCATTGCTTGTTCGTGAATTTTTGGCCAAAAACGAAACTGTAACGATGCCTCAGCCTCCATATTCGCCAGATATGGCTCCATGTGACTTTTTTCTATTTCCAAAAATAAAGAGAACATTAAAAGGCCGTCGTTTTACAAGCATAGATGACATTAAAAGCGAATCGCTGAAAGAGCTAAAAGCTATTACAAAGATCGAGTTTCAAAAGTGTTTCGAGGATTGGAAAAAGCGTTGGCATAAGTGTATTGAATTCGAAGGGGACTACTTTGAAGGCGACAACATTAATGTAGATGAATAAATAAATATTTTTTTCATAAAACGAAAATTCTCGTTATTTTTTGAACACACCTCGTACATATAAAATATTGCCAGAAACGTTTAAATGTCCTTGCTAACCTTCTCTATTCTTTTAATATAAACCTTGACACCATAGAAACGTTTAGAGTATTTACGGAAAATAAAGCAAACAAAATTTATTGGAAATTGGATAGGAAATTGAGTATTAGATATGACAGACTATTGGAAAAAGAAAAAAGATTATTGAATAAACGTCAGATATAATAGAGATAAACAGTCAGAGATAAACGACAGACTATTGGAAAAAGAAAAAAGATTATTGAATAAACGTCAGATAAATAATCATAATAAGGAAAATTGGGTCAAAAACACTACGGACACATACATCCCGAATGAGGTAATTGAGGTAATATCTTTAGGCCCTAATCATAACATACATAATGATCTTAGTAGAACGGATATAATAGACAGTATTACTAATTTAGAATTTATTATGAGTGGAAAACAAGATAAACATAATAAGGACATGGAAAACTCCTTTAATGATATTAGGAATAATTTGATTAATAATATAAAGTCCAGTCTTAACAACAAAAGACATATAAAAAGATCTGATAAAGACTTCAAAAAAAAGCTCAAAGCCACTAATATTTTTTTAAAAAATAATAACAACCTTTTTTTCACTAGAGCTGACAAAGGCAACATAACGGTATGCTTATACAAGAACGAATACATTGAAAAAATGAATTTGATGTTGTCAGACAATAGTACATACATAATCTGGGAAAAAAATAATACATTAACCAAAATGCAAAAAGATGTCCAATATTTTCTTACAAATTTTAATGACAAAGGCTATATTAAAAAATATTTTCCAAACATACATATTAACCAATTTTTTCTAACGCAATCACATACAAATCTAGCTAGAGCATATGGACTTCCAAAAATCCACAAAAATGGTTTTCCACTCAGGCCCGTAGTATCTACAGTTAACACTCCCACGCATTTCCTATCAAAATTAATTAGTAAAGTTCTCAAAGAATCCATAAACTTGCCTAGATCACAATTAAAAATAGTTATGAATTGAAAGAACGTATCAAAAACATTCACATCCCATCGGACCACATATTGGTGTCTTTCGACGTAGTTTCATTATTTACAAGTATACCTAGATATTTAATTCTTAATAGCATATACAAGAGGTTCCAAAAATTACATAGAAAATCGTTGATGATGTTTGACGAAATCATAACAACTATCAATTTTCTTTTCAACAATGCATATTTTTGTTTCAATAATACAAATTATAAGCAGATATTTGGAACTTCGATGGGAGACCCACTATCAGCATTATTTGCAGACCTAGTCATGGATGATTTGGAGACACAATGCTTGGTTTTTCTGAAAGAAGAATATAATATTAATCCAATTTTTTATTACCGATATGTGGATGACACATTAATGTGCATCAGAAACATTGACTTTGATCGTGTTTTCGAAGTATTTAATGATTATAATTCACATTTGAAATTTACTTATGAGACAGAGGTTAATGGTTCTATTAATTTTCTAGACTTATCAATTACTAGAAAAAATAATGGGATTATTACTAACTGGTACCAAAAACCAACTATGTCGGGACGTATTTTAAATTACAACTCAAATCACACACTAAAACAAAAAAAGAATATTGTTAATAACTTGATAGATAGATCGATATTGTTGTCTGATGAAAGTCACCATGACAATAATATATCTATTATAAGAAACATGTTATATAACAATGACTATCCGGAGGAATTTGTTGATGTGTGCATCAGAGATCGCATTAGAAAATATACATATAGTCATAATAATACACGGAATAAAAACAATAACGATAAACCGACAATTTACTTTCCAATTCCATTTAAAGAAGAATTTTTCTATAAATGCAAATCATCATTAAAGAAGAGTAACATTGTATGTGTACCAAAAATGACAAGCAAGCTATCTAATATTATTGGTCTAGGCAAAGATAAATTAAAGAAATGGGAAAAAACAGGCACAATTTATAATATTCAGTGTAAACAATGTCCATCGAATTACATCGGTGAAAGCAAAAGAGCTCTCAAAAATAGAATTAGTGAACATAAATATTCCGTGAAAAAAACTATTGAAGATCCAGTCAACTCTAGATTTAAACTTTTACCTATACCGGCCCATATCGTGAATAATCCAGAACATGAATTTGATTGGGAGAATACAAAAATCATGCATTTAGAAGCTGATTACAGAAAGAGATGCATCGCAGAGTCGGTGTATATTAAAATTACGGATAATACCATCAATTCACAGGAAGACACAAAATATTTAAACAATCAATACTCAAGAATACTCAACATCATAAAATCTACTTAGTTTCAGTACGAAAAATAAACATAGTTATTACAATACATCACTAATTCCCTTTCCTTCCAGTGTTTCCCCCACTCGTCAACTACACTTTTTCTCTTGTTGTGTCTCTCGCTGTCTTTCTCTTTTATTTCATATACAGTACGATATGTCATTATATACATAACAGTTACTTAGCTTTTAATCATGATGTGTTTTTACCCAATTGACAAACTATATTTTTACCTAACTGACAAAAGATTGTTATTCTATTTTTATATTTATTATTAGACAGAAAAATTAATATTTATTTAATTAATAGTGTAATGTTTATAACAGACCATGTATGTGCGGAAGAACTCTTAATTTATTCAATTTTATCTACATTACAAAACGTAGGTTTATATTATAATACAATATTAATATTGAAAGAATTCATTTATTTATAATAATATATATATTCAACAGATGTACTGAGGTGGCAATAAATAAAATTGCGAAACGTTTATAATAAAATAAGTGTTTAGTTTATTTATAGGGACGACTCCTAAGATCAAGATTACTAATATAATAATCAACCTTATTCATGGCGGAATATGGGAAAAATGATGAACTTTCTAAAAAATGTTTAATTTGAATTTCATGTTCAAGGTTATATTACGAATTGGTTATTAAATTAATAAAAATCAACGTGTACTAATATTTTATCTAATGGGTAAGGCTCACTTAAGAAAGATAATTAAATCTTGATTATTTGCGATGTGGGTGGAGTAAATAATTATTTATTACTATACCTTAAAAAGGAGATAGGAAGACCGGTGGAAGAGTGTGGACGTGTCTTGGCTGTGAGTGCGAGTTTTGGTGAGAAAGTTAAAGAGGAAAAGTATTTGAGGAGAGTAATAGAGGTGAAAAGAGCGTGGAGGCAGAAGAGGAGTGGAGTATAGAGAGAGAGAGAGAGAGAGAGAGAGAGAGAGAGAGAGAGAGAGAGAGAGAGAGAGAGAGAGAGAGAGGCTAGGAGAAGAGCAGGAAAAAGCAGAGAGAGAAAGAAAGAAAAAAGAAAAATTGAGGTTACGAGAGAAAATCAGGAAGCGGGAAAGGCACGTAGAGAGGGGGGGCGGTAAGAAGTAAAGGCGGGGACAGAAAAGGTAAGACAGGGTATAAAGGTAGGATCACGAGTAGAATTAGAGAGTCGAATTAAGGCGTACGGGATAGTGATGGAAAGATTTGACAACAGAAAAATTAAGAGATAAAGGTGGAAGGATGGATAAGAAAGGCACAGAGGAGGAAAAGAAGAAAAGAGTAAAGGTGGAGAGGGGGAGAGAGAGCGGAGGGGGAGAATAATAGAGGAGAAATGAGAGAGGCAAAGAGATGCAATAGTGAAAGCGAGGGGAGCGAGATGGAAGGGGAGGGGGGAGAAGGATTGGACAACACGATAAGAGAAGTGGGAAAAAGTAGTGGTGCAGAAGATATAATGGAAAAGATACGGGCAGATATAAGGGATTTAAGAGAGGCATTGGAGGATGAAAGGAAAGAATGGACAGAAATGTTTAAAGAAATAATGGGAAAAATGGAAAGAATGGAGGCAGAGGAGAAAAGAAGAGAAGAAAGACAGGAGAAAGAAATAGGAAAAGTTAGAAGAGAACAAGAGAGAGAGAGAGAAGAAAGAACGAAAGAGACGAAAGAAGAAAGGGAAAAAGCAGAACGTACAGAAAAGAAACTGCAGGAAAAATGGGGAGAGAGGATAAACTAGTTGGAAGAGGAGTGCGTGAAACTAAAAGAAAGTATAGAAGGAGGAAACAAGAAGCAAAGAGGAGCAGAAGTAGGCAATAAGGAAGAATTAGAGTATATGAGAGAAAAAATGGATAGAGAAAGTAAAATAAACAATATAATAATGACAGACTTAGAGGGTGAGTTAAAATGAGAAAAGAAGAGAGAGACAGAGGACTGGCTAAGGGAGCAACTAGAAATGAAAGGAGAGATAGTGAATCTCAGAAGAATAGGAGGGATAGTGGGGAAGCATGATCGGAGAGAAAGAGGAAAAAATATGTGGCAAATTTGATGCGCTTCATGGGAACAAGAAGAAGGAATTATGAAGAAGAAAAAGAACCTGGGACAGGAAAAGATATACATAGATCAGGACTGGACGTGGAAGCAGAGAAAGATAAGAGAGGAAGTAAGAAGGAAAGCGAGAGAAATAAATAGTAAAGGCAAAGAGGTAAAGATGTGGCATAACGGGGTGAAGTCAGAGGAAGAAGAATGGTGGTGGAGCGAGAAAGAAGGAAAAATGGTAGGAAAAGGGGCGGAAGGGTTTCGAAAACAATAGGGATAAAAGAGAGTGAGAGGAGGGAAGGGAGAGAGAGGGAAGAAAGGCAGTAAAGATACTATTCTGGACTGGGAATATGTTAGGGAATTCGACATAATAGGGCTAACGGAAACCTGGGTGAAGAGGCAAGGGGTAAGAACTGGTGTGGAGAAACAACTGAAAGGGTACAACATAGAGTGGAGAGACTTAAGAAGGGAAAGAAGAAGGGGGAGAGAAATAGGGGGAGGAATAATAGCGGTAAGAAAGAGGAAAGGGATAAGTAAGGTTGAATGGAAGAAAGAAAGGACAAGTGAGGTAATAGTAGGAGAAATAAAGACCGGAGGGAGGAAATACATGATAGCATCGGTGTATATGCAACATGAGAAGAAGGAAAACTATGAATACTTAAGCGAAGAGATAGAGGAGAACAGAGGAAAAACAATAATTATAGGAGGAGACTTCAACGCAAGATGAGGAGATGAAGGGAGAGAATGAGAGACAGAAGAAAACCTAGAAGAAATAAAGGCCAAGGATAAAGTGTTAAACGCAGAGGGAGAAGAAATGATAAAATGGCTAGGAGAAAGGGGCTTAGTAATAACGAATGGGAGAAAAGAAGGAGATGAAGAGGGAAAAATAACATATATAGGAGCGAGAGCAATGTCAACGATAGACTATGTAGTAGGGAACGAGGAAGGTGATGAGGCAATAAAAAGGGTTTAAATAAAAGAGAGGGTAAAGTCGGACCACTTACCAATGGAGGTGGTATTAGGAGATGAAATAGCGGAAAAATGAAAAGAAGAGGAAAAAAGAATGATAGGCGACTGGAGCGAAGAAGGTATAAGGGAGTATCGGAGATGGATAGACGCAATAGAGGGAACAGAAAAATGGAAAAATATAAAAAATAGAGTGACGAACGCAATCGTAAAAAAGAAGATAAGAAAAAAAAAGGATCGAAAAAAAGCTGGTGGAGAAAAGAATGTAAGATAAAAAGGGCCAGGGTGATGGCAGAGTTAAATAAAGTAAGAAAAGGGGAAGGAGACAGAGGCAAATAGCTAGAAGCAAAGAGAGAATACAGAGAGAAAATAAGAAAAGCAAAAGAAGATGAGGGAAAAAGAGTGGCAGAAGAAATAAGAAAAGATAAGACGAGAAGAAAATTCTGGGATAAAGTGAATGGCAATAGGAAGAAAAGAATTGGGTTAGATGAAAATATAGGAAAAGAAGAATGGTTAAAGCACTTCAAGGAACAACTGGGAGAGAAAGAAAAGGAAGATAGCAAAGAGGAAGAAACCGAAGACAGCGAAGGAGAGGAAGGTGAAGAAATTAAAGAAAGAGAAGTAAAAGAGGTAATAAGAAAAATGAAAAAGAAAAAGGCGACAGGAGAAGATGGTATAGCAAATGAGGCGTGGATGGAAGGCACGGAAGGCTTGATAAAAGATATGACAAAATGCTTAAATGGAATATGGAACGGAGAAGGATATCAGGAAGAATGGAGGAAGGGAATAATAGTACCAATATATAAGAAAGGGAGGAAAGAAGAAGTAGAAAACTATAGAGGAATAACGCTGATGGACACGGGACATAAAATATATGCGGAAATACTGAGGAAAAAGCTGGAAAGAGAACTAGAAGCTAAAGAAACGCTAAGCTATACGCAGATGGGATTTACGAAGAAAAGAGGAACAATGGACGCAATATATATATTAAAAATAATAATAGGGAAGGAAATAAGGGAAAAAGGAGGAAAACTGTTTGTATTCTTTGCCGACATGAAGGCCGCTTTCGACAAGATAAAGAGGAAGAAAATATGGGAAACAATGAAAGAGAAAGGGATAAATAGAAAAATTAGGAATAAAGTAGAAGAAATATACAAGAAAACAGAGAGTAAGGTAAAAGTAGGAGGAGAAATAATTGGGGAGTTTGAGATTTACAAAGGCGTAAGGCAAGGGTGCCCTCTGAGAACCACGCTATTTAATCTTGCCTTCGCCGACCTGGAAGTGAAGATCAAGCAGGTGCAAGAAGGAGAGGGGTAGTGATAGGAAGGAAGGAAATATGGACATTAGGATATGCAGATGATATAGTGATGATGGCAAAGAGTGAAAGTGGAATAAAAGCAATGCTGAAAAAATTAATAAGATACCTGGAAGAAAGGGAATTAGAGTTAATTGTAGGAAAATCAAAGGTGATGAAATGCAGAAGAGGAGGAGGAAGGGGAAAGGAAGAAGAATTCGAATGGGAAGGTGAGAAGATAGAGATGGTGAAAGAGTACAACTACTTGGGATATGTGATAAGCAGAAATAACGGAAATAAAAAGCAGATAAAGAAGGTAGAAAGGAAAATAAATATGGGACTCGGAAGACTATGGGGGCTAGGAGAAAAGCTATTTAGAGAAAATTGGGAGCTCAGGATGAACCTGTTCAATACACTGGCGAAAAGCGTGATTATGTATGGAGCAGAAATCTGGGGATGGAAGAGATATGAAGAAATAGAGAGAACACAACTGAAATACATAAAGTGGGTATTAGGATTAGATAGAAACATGCCAAGTTACTTAATACGATGGGAAGCAGGAAGACAAGAAATGAAAGAAATAGCATTAGAAAGAGCAATGAGGTATGAAATCAAAATAAGAGAAGAAAGAGATGTAATAAAAAAAGAAGCATGGAAAGAACTAAAGAAAAGGGAAAGAAATGAAAAAGATAAAAAGGGTAAGATGGAGGAGAGAGAGGAAAGGCTAGAAAAAAGTAAAATATATAGAGAGAGGGAAGAGGGAGATGAAATGAGGGAAGAGTATTGGGAAGAAATAAGAGATGAGCTAAAGAAAAAAGAAGAAAAAGAACTAGAAGAAAAACTAGAAAAATCAAGATACATAAACGAGTGGAAAGAACTGAAAGAAGAAATGAAAAGGTATAGGTTAAAGGAAATTGAAGGAGAGGGAAGAATAAAAGGCCTACAAATAAGGGAAAGGTTTAGGTGAGGTAATGAAAGGAGGGGAAGCAGGTATTAGGAAAAAGAAGAAAATAAGAGATGCAGAATGTGTATGAAAGAGGAAGAAAATTGGAAACACATAGTAGAAAAATGTGGAAAAAGCAGAAAGGAAGGGGAAGAATGGGAAGAAATAATAATAGGAAGAAAAGAAAAGATAGCGTGGATGATGGAGATAAAATGAAAAATAAGAAGAAATGAAGAGAAGAAAGAAAAAGAAAAACAAGTGGACGAAACTGCAAGACCCTAAGGAGAGACGGAAACAGAAGACAGAGAAGCAAGACTCGCAGACACATCTACACACACACACACACACACACACACACATACGCACAAAACACACATACACGCGCAAACATAAACATACACATGCGCACACACACACAAAATACAAGTACTAACAACTACACAAGCGAGAGGAAGCAGGTATTGGAGGACGGAGTAAAATGGAAAAGAAAAAGAATCGAAGAAGAGAAAGAAAAAGGTAAATTAGAAGACAAATTATAAGATACTAAGGAAAAATAAGTGAGGTTGTGGAAAGGAAAGGCAGAGGGAGCAATAGGAAATAAGAAAAAGGTGTCAAAGCCCTAATAAGGAGAAAGATAGATGAAATGATTAGCAAGAATGAGAGCAAAAGCAAAGGAAAGGCAAAGGTGAAAAAGCAAAAGAAAGTAACAAAGGAAAAAGTTGAAAAGAAAATATGCAAGAAAGAGAAAAACAGAAGAGCGGAAAAGATAGATCTTGGAGAGAGAGAGAGAGAGGAAGAGAAGATTAGTCAACAGAAAAATGAGAAGAAGAGCGGAACAGACAGAAGCAGAAGACGGGAACGCAAGAGTTGCAGACACACCTACATAGGTACACATACAAGGTGTGTTCAAAAAGTAAGGTGACTTTTCAAATTTCACGGGCAACGTACTTTCGATTATCGATTTTTTTGTTTTGTTATGTTGGTACACTCTTCCTGAACATCTGTACCAAGTTTCAAGTGTATAGCATTTTTTGTTTAGTTGTGAGAGGCGTAAAGGTTATAAGTGTTTTGCGTGCTAGGCGATTTCTTGCTATCGAAAAATATGGATCAAAGGATTTGCATCAAATTTTGTGTAAAAAGTAAAATAAAGTGCTCCGAAACACTTGAAATGTTGACGGTGGCATACGGTGAAACTGTTCTGAGTAACAAAAATGTTTACAAGTGGTACAAACTCTTCCAAGATGGCCGGGAAGATGCCAATGACGAGCCTCGCTCTGGACGCCCAAGCACGACAACAACTGATGAAAACGTTCAAGCAGTGAAGAAAATTGTTCTGGAAAATCGTCGAATCACTATCAGAGAAGTTGCTGAGGATGTTGGTATATCGCTTGGCTCGTGCCATCAAATTTTTTTTTCTAACGTTTTGGGCATAAGACGTGTGTCAGCGAAGTTTGTTCCAAAATTGCTAAATTTTGACCAAAAGAACCGTCGCATGAGCGTCGCTCAAGAACTGTTGAATGACGTTAACGACAACCCAGATTTACTCAAAAGGGTCATAACTGGTGACGAATCATGGGTATATGGTTATGATATCGAAACCAAAGTCCAATCGTCCCAATGGAAGAGCCCAGATGAGCCAAGACCGAAAAAAGGACGCCAAGTTCGATCAAATGTCAAAGTTTTGTTCACTGGTTTCTTCGATTACAATGGCGTGGTGCATCAGGAGTTCTTACCATATGGACGTACGGTCAATAAACAGTATTATCTTGAAGTTATGCGCCGTTTGCGAGAAGTAATACGAAGAAAACATCCAGAATTGTGGAAAAACAATTCATGGCTTTTGCATCACGATAATGCCCCTGCTCACTCATCTTTGCTTGTGAGCGATTTTTTGGCCAAAAACAACACCACAATTATGCCTCAGCCACCATATTTACCGGATTTGGCCCCATGTGACTTTTTCTTGTTCCTAAAACTAAAGAGACCTATGAAAGGACGGAGATTTGCAACGATTGAAGAGATAAAGACTACATCGCTGGAAGAGCTCAAGGCTATACCGAAAAGTGCTTATGAGAAGTGCTTTGAGGATTGGAAAAACCGTTGGCATAAGTGTATTGTATCTGAGGGGGATTACTTTGAAAGGGACAACATAAATATTGATAAATAAATAAATATTTTTTTTTAAAGATACAAAGTCACCTTACTTTTTGAACACACCTCGTATACACAAACACACACACACACACACACACACACACACACACACACACACACACACACACACACACACACACACACACACACACACACACACACACACACACACACACAACACACACACATACACATAAAACACATACATTATCAATTACACAAACTGGATACGAGACACAATTGTAATAAGAGAAATGAAAACCAAATGTAACATATAAGTTGTAAATAAATAAACTATACCTTAAAAATTTGTTTTAGGAGGTATCTGTTGACCCAGTCAAAGTTCCTGCACTGATATTCGAATAAACTTTAGACAAATCACTCCTTTAGAACAACGTTTATTTAAAAGATAAGAAGGTTTTACATGTTTCGTTCACAACAAAGTTAATAACTTAAATAGGAGTGACACCCAATTGTTGGACTGGCGTAGTACGGAGTTCTGCGTATGAATTACTTAAAAGAACTTGTGATAAGAACTGAAACGTTAGAACGTATTCGAAAACTTTTTATACTCTTTTTTTAAGATGAGTATCGCAGTTAAAAGTAGTTCTTGTTTATTATATTACAATTCGCTGAATATGTAGTTCTTGTTACTGGTGCGCGTTCGCTTGTCCTAGTTTCGATTAATTTCCTGCGGATGTATAAGTAATTTCGATCTCCTTTTGAATTGCGAGATTACGTGGGAAATGGGAAGAATTTCAGAAATTCTGCAAAAATACGTTGCGAGACGTAACAGTTATTATATAAATGATACGGGATCATTTTTCTGCTATTTCGCATTATTTCAGCTTTAGAACGCCGTTGAAATTCATTTACCTATCACTATCCGTTCGCGAGTTATTAGATTTTGTCCAAAATATATTGACATAGCATATTATTCGACGTCAGCCATTATTTTGACAACATAATATCCGATAATTTTAAGGTTCATTCAATATAACGTCTATTATTTCTTCTGTGTTTATCCATAAAATCGTAACTATTTTCATTTGTCTCGACAAAAAACTACTTATACTTTTAAGATTATCTAATTACATTACTGAATTTCCGAAAAAGAAACTTTGTATTTGTTCACTATTGAGAATGATCTGTTTTTATGTTCATTAGTATTTAAGTACTTGAAGTACAAAGTTTATTATTTGGTTAATTTTATACTTACACTTGTAGTGAATTGAATTTCATGAATTTCTTAAAATTGCTGTATTTTCATTGAGTTTTAAACTATATAGTTATCATTATAATACAGAATTTATAAAAAGCATCGTAGTATTGTACATAATACTCTATTATTTATCGAAACATTATAATTGTCTATATTAATATACGTTACATTTGTATAAATGAATAAAAAAAGTTTTATTTAAATTGGAAACTTGGGTAAAAAAACAAGTATACTTGCTCCGATCATTTTCATTCGAATAAATTTTTCATACCTTTTGTAATAACAAATGAAACCGTCTTCTGAATTTTATTGTCATTTTTGTTAAATTTTTCATCCGTCGAGGTCCTATGTGCGATGTATCCATACCTCCTTAATTCCCGTAAAAGTAATCAATAAAGCAAAATTACTAGCTAAATTATTATTAAAATTCATTAAATCGATATTTTTTATTCTATTTTACATTATGAAATTGCAATCGAAACATATTTGATAAGTAAATATAGCGCGTCACGTAACTATAGAAACACCTTCGTGTTATATGGTATAAGTAGATTATGTTTTGTAAAATCCTATGACCATTTGCTAAAACTTTTTGTCTTCTTACATTTCTATAACTCAAAAAAATTCATTGGTATCAAAAGGGAGATGAATAATTTTTTGAATTAGTTATTTGAAAAAAGTCTAAATTATTCGTCACGGTGTCGATCCTTGATGGCCGATATTTCTCCCATGGTCACCAATTTTCAAAGAGGAATCAGGGGTCAGGGAAAAAAAGGAATTCTACAAATCAGTATGAAACGCTACAAAAGAAAAACCGTACAGAAAACCTAATTCTAGTTATCGCGCGCACTTAAGTTGAGACGAGTTAAACGACGCATGAGCGCTTGGTCTCCTTACCTACCGACCTCGAGTGACGCTTTCCTGGGGCCGGCAATGAGGCATAAAGAAAGTATTAATTAATTGAATTTAATTGAATTTGTAATGTTTTAGGAAAATGTTCAATATAATTAGTTATTTCCTTGAAAAAATGGAAATATTTAGAGTGTTTCTATTTTCAAGACAACAAATCTTATAATAATTTTAACTTTTTTTAAATAAATGATTCAATAATTATTTGTGTTGCTTCTGACACTATGAACCAATAAATATCTTTAGAGCTATCGATATGTAAGACGAAGAAAAAATTTTGGTTAGTGTTCATAGAATTTTACAAAACATAATCTATTTATACCACACATTACGAAGGTGTTTTTATAGTTATGAGACGCCCTATATGGTTTGAATAATGTTTCGAGTATATATGAAATAAAATCTAATATTTCAATGACACTATAGTCATTTATCATATCATGTTTTGTTACAGATAATCCAAGTTATATCAACGATTTTCTTGTATTTATTAGAAGAAAACAGGTGATGTTATTTTCATGTCATTCTTCCCAACATTTTTTATTGTTTTGTATAGACAGTTGATACAATTTTGTAAAAAATGAACATTTAAACTAATAAAATCTATTTCTAAAAAAATTATAATACATTTTTTAGTAATAAATAGATTCCGCCAACATATCTTATTAATTTATTCCTATCAATGATGCCTTAATATTAATGTAAACTGAAAATTTTACATATGCCAAATAATAATTTTTCAATTTTATAAAATTTTGAAGATAATATTATTTCAGATGGATTTCTAAGGAAATTTCCAGTTTTTCTTTGATATTTTTCATACATAAAATCTTACGTTCTATAATAGACAGGATATTTATTTAATTTCTTTCCGTTACCTCAAAAATAGTGCAAGGCTCACCGTTGCCTTAATACTAGGTATACATGTTATTTGAAAGCGCGAATTTGTTTTTCTGCCACGAGTTTTAATTATAAAAATGATAGGCGACAACTCGCGCGAGGCCCGTACGAAGGCCTTTTTAACAGCCGACCGGCCTTAGACTCGGGCGGCAGTCAGGCTTTCGGGCACCCCGGCCCGTTCGCGCGTCAATAATGAAATCCCTGTTAATTATAATTCGACACTCGATATCGTTTTTGTAAAATAAATAATTGAACGTTTATAACGTTTTTCGCTTGTTCATTAAAAGAAAAAATGTAATAGAGATTTTCTTTAATATAATGGGGAAGCATATGGACACACTTATAGGCGTTTATAATTATAATATTTATTCTAGTCTCTTTCACAACATAAATAAGTTAAGCAGAATATATATATATATATATATATATATATATATATATATATATATATATATATATATATATATATATATATATATGTATTCTTTTTAATAAACAAGCGAAAATCGTTATAAACGTTCAATTAATTACTTTACAATTGCGATATCGAGTGTCGGATTATAATTAACAGGGATTTCATTATTGACGCGCGAACGGGCCGGGCTGCCCGAAAGCCTGACTGCCGCCCGAGTCTAAGGCCGCTCGGCTGTTAAAAAGGCCTTCGTACGGGACAAACTCACCTCGCGCGAGTTGTCACCTATCACAGTAATTCAGTGATTTAATAAATAGCTCATAAATAGGACCGTTACATTCTACATTTTGGTCATTGAAGTTGCACAAGTGTACACTCATGCTTTGTCTTGATGAAACAATATTTTTCTTGTTCAAATTAGAATGATTTTCCTTTATTTTCTCATTTAACTGATCCAATACGGATGCCTAACAGTCTTCGGTGATTGTTTCTCTTTTTACTAAATAGTCGATGAAGATAATTCCACGTACATACCAAAAAACAGTGGATATTACTTTGCTGTCTGTGTTCCTTCGTCTCAGGATTGTAGTGGTGTATTCATGTTTTATCTAGAGTTACGAATCGTACCAGAAAGTCATTCGGATTACGTCGGATATGCGCTAAGAGGATCTTAGTGACGATCACACGACTACATTTATTCTCCAGTGTGAGCAAACTTGCCGAAATTTTTCTCATGTCTAATTTATCAAGCAAAATCGAAATAACAGTATCTGATACCCGCCTCGTTTGAAATATTTCACGCAATTCTCCGCTCACTTAACACCATGTCGTGGATTTTATTTATCATAGAAGGGGGGTACTTATACAGGATATCCTGAACGATGTTTATTGTAGTTGATGTACGGCCATGTTTAAATATATTTACCCAATTATAGACAGTTATAAATAAAAGGGCAGATACGCCTTAATTGTATCTGACTTAGCTTTGATTTCGTTCAGTGTAAAGCTTTGTAACCCTTTTCCTCTCAAATAACACAAATTTTTTCTTAACTTTCATTCTCATATCTTTTAATGAAAAAATCGTATGAAAAATTTATCAAGCATCACATCTTGTAGATTTTTACCTCCTCTTTCGAATGCCGTTGACAAAATTTACCTAAATTGTAAGCCGGAAACGTTATAGGCCGGTTTTCCGGAAAATTCACAAATTTTTCGCGTTATTTTTCTAAAAAAAGTATATTTTGAAATGGAAAAAGGTTGCACACACCATTGGAAACACTGCTATCGGTGTTATAGATGTCTTTTCTTTCAAATGCCGTCGGATTTTTTCCGAAATTCAAAATGGCGAACACAAAATGGCGTTCGAAAGGAAAAATTTTTTTTTTAAACTTGACGAATTTTTTTCTCCAAATCTATCAAGTTTAGTGAAAAATTTCTAAGAACAAAAATGTCTTAAAATTAGTCAAGAAATACTCTCACATTTTTTCAGATTTGTTTACAGCGAATTTGGAAATTTCGATTTTCCGATTTTCCACGAATTCGAAAATTAACTCTCTCGTCTAAAGTCCTATCGCGTCGCGATCAGGAAAATCGACTTTTAGCGAGGGTAGCAAAAAAAAATAATCGTTAGACTTGAAATTTTTTAAAATTTTGTGAAACCAATTTGAAAAAAATGTATACTAGGAATAAAATTGATTAATTTTTTACTCAAAAACTATTGACTCAATAAAAAAATTCATAATAATAAAAGAGTCTTAAAATTTACCAAGAAGTACTCTCAATTTTTTTCAGAATTTTCCGAGTTCATTTTCGAATTCGTGGAAAATCGGAAAATCGAAATTTCCAAAGTCGCTGTAAAAAAATCTGAAAAAATTTGAGAGTATTTCTTGACTAATTTTAAGACATTTTTGTTCTTAGAAATTTTTCACTTAACTTGATAGTTTTGGAGGAAAAAATTCGTCAAGTTTAAAAAAAGAATTTTTCCTTTCGAATGCCATTTTGAATTTCGGAAAAAATCCAACGGCATTTGAAAGAAAAGACATCTATAACACCGATAACAGGGTTTCCAATGGTGTGTGCAAACTTTTTCCATTTCAAAATATACTTTTTTTAGAAAAAAAAACGCGAAAAATTTGTGAATTTTCCGGAAAACCAGCCTATAACGTTTCCGGCTTACAATTTAGGTAAATTTTGTCAACGGCATTCGAAAGAGGAAGTCATAATCTACAAGATATGATGCTTGATAAATTTTTCATACGATTTTTTCATTAAAAGATATGAGGATGAAAGTTAAGAAAAAATTTGTTATTTGGGAGGAAAAGGGTTAAATAGAAATGTTTTGTTATCACTTAGGACTCACTTTTTTCCATTGCTGAAGTATAAGCAAAAGTTATTTACTTTGATCGACGATATAAATGGAACCGCTTGATGGATCTGGCTGAAATATTGACAGCAATCTATTTAAAAGTAATGCTTACTGTAGCAAAATAATTTGTGATACCTTGCGCGCCATCTCTTATCTAAGGATTTATTAGATACGTATCATGCAAAACAAAAAAGAAAGTGGTATTTTATTAACAGCTTCTAATTTAAAGGATGTTGGTTTTAAACCTTGTTTGTCAAAAAATTACATTTTGCAATATTCACACGCAAATCAGCGTTCATAAATTGATAGAAAAATTCACTTAATATTTCATCATGCTCATTTGAATGTCCTCATGCCCTTCTACATGTACACTATACATTATTGATATCAATCTTTGTATGCGGATTACTTCTATGTATTACCGGGTTTAGATAGATTACTTTTAAGATTACTCTAAGTAATTCTTTGAGAATTTCTTGATATTCCGTTAGACTTCAAGACACCTTTCTGGTAATTTAATGTACTACTGTGGGCAAAAAGTAAGGTGAATTTTCAATTTAAACTTCGCGGGCTTAACATTTCGGGCTAGTTCTTTTTTTCTTGAGTTGGTAGGACTGCGAATGACATCTGGGACAAATTTCATGTCAATGTCATCATTAGTAATATATTTACGCTTGTGTTTACCAAACGACCAAGAGTGCATGTTTCGATTTTTACAATGTCTGATTTAATTGAGCAAAGATGTGCCATCAAATTTTGTTTGCGGAATGAAATTTCGGCTGCGGAAACGTTGAGGATATTGCGGAAGGCCTTTGGTGAGTCTACCATGTCGCAGAAAAATGTTTATAAGTGGTACAAAGACTTCAAAGAGGGTCGAGAACGTGTTGATGACTTGGAGCGCTCCGGACGACCATCGACGTCAACAGATGACCAACACGTCAATAAAGTGAAGGAATTAGTGCTCGAAAATCGTCGGTTGACTGTTAGAGACCTTACTGATATGATCGGAATATCAGAAGGATCTGTGAAAACAATTTTGAAAGACCATTTGGGCCTACGAAAAGTCAAATCTCGTTTGGTACCGAAAACGCTCAATTTCTTGCAAAAAAGTCGCCGCGTTGATGTGTGTGAAACAATGCTTTCTGACTATCAGGACAAGCTCAAATGCATGATTACGGGAGATGAGACTTGGATTTATGCTTACGACCCTGAAACAACCGATCAATCAAGCGAATATCGTGCTAAAGGCGAGGCCAGGCCGAAAAGAGCACGTCAAAGTCGTTCAAAAATCAAGGTCATGATGACAGTTTTCTTCGATTTTCGTGGTGTGGTGCACTATGAATTCCTTCCACCCGGCCAAACTCTTAATAAGGAATATTATTTGAGCGTTATGCGTCGTTTGCGTGAAGCAATTCGTCTAAAAAGACCAGAATTATGGGCCAACAACTCTTGGTTTTTGCATCACGATAATGCACCATCTCACACTGCACTCGTTCTTCGTGACCATTTCGCCAAAAATTCGACGCATATCGTTCCGCAACCACCGTATTCGCCTGATTTGGCTCCGTATGACTTCTGGCTATTCTCAAAACTCAAGAGACCACTCCGGGGAACGCGTTTCGAGTCGATTGAGGAGATAAGAGCTGAATCGAAGAAGGCGCTGATGGCTATACCGGAAAGAGACTATTTGGCATGTTTCGAGGATTGGAAAAAACGTTGGCATAAGTGTATTTTATCGGGAGGGGATTACTTCGAAGGGGATGACATTGATGTAGAAGAATAAATAAAGATTTTTCATTTTACAAACAAATTCACCTTACTTTTTGCCCACAGTAGTATCTAAATAATCCGTGTTCTGTTATAAACATTAATGCATCTCGCAATGCTTTGCTTACCTCAAAATTATATAAATTCGTGCGTAATTTAACCTGTGATTATTCTTTAAGTACCTATAATATTTTAATAATTTATTCATTGATGGAATTGGATGTCTTTTTAAGACTAATTGTGGTTACAGTATTAATTTGTAATGTCCGTACAATCTAACTTGACCATTCTTTTCCAAAATCAAAATATCGTGTAGTCAATGGAATCACCCATTAGCTGTATGATAACAGCTGTAAATTTCCGTAATTTTTTTCGTAATTTTGTCTGATAATATAAACGGAACATGATGTGGTTGCAATGCATTGAGTTTATCTAGTTTTTAAAAGTAAATTTTTATTTTTATTTTTTGTAACAACCTTCATCTTTCTACATTTTTTTCGAAATGGTACCTTAATTTTGTTTTGTAGACCATCACGCGAATAATATAACGAAACATGTTACACTTTTAAAAGTTAAAACATGTGAAGCTAACTATAATATTGTTGATATAACCGAGACCAAATTACACGATAAACTTTCCGACACTCATCTCACACTAAAAAACTACACTTTTTACCTTCTCAATTGTGTTGGTAAAGAGGCCGGAGGTATTGGTTTCTATACTCGCGATAAATTTGAGGTCACGCTACTTCTTATTTTAGATTTAGTATTTGACAATAGGCCCAAAGGACCCCGCACAAACCTTACGGAAAAAGACTTTCTGTCGAAATGGTTCAAAATTTGGGATTAGCTAGCCAACATCATGTAGATCAAAAGTCTCCATGGGCGCATCGACCGGCTATGACTAGGTTTCGAGATATGATGCCTCAAATGTAGGCCAAATGATGGATTTCTGAATTACCGGTAACGTCTGCGTGATCAACTTTTAGTATGCATATGTTGATACGCGCACCCATACAAATAACACAGCAAACAAATAAAGAATTATTAATATATGTATGCATATATATAGACATGTATATATACATACATATATCTCTCAAAAAATCATATCGACGACCAGGCAACCGCATACGTGTATTATTGGGTTATCAACATCATATATATACGATATATATGTGTAGCCCTGTTCAGGGCAGTTGGAGACCTACACTGTACTGCGGTGATTTTCTCTTCGACAGTGCTTTTCAGGATAGTTGGAGATACTCTCTGCACGGCGGTGATTTTCTCTTCGACAGTGCTTTTCAGGATAGTTGGAGATACTCTCTGCACGGCGGTGATTCTCTCTTCGACAGTCCTTTTCAGGATAGTTGGAGATCTTCACTGTACTGCGGTGATTTTCTCTTCGACAGTCCTTTTCAGGATAGTTGGAGATACTCTCTGCACGGCGGTGATTGTTTTTATACAGCTTTTTAAACTCCTGTTGAATCTTTGATATTTGGTTTTATTTCCGAGAGTTCCTATCAAAGCAACTAAATAATGGCTTTCCGCGCATTAATACAGTGTTATGTCTGTGGTAATCGTCAGATACCACGTATTACTGCATTTATTGGTGATAAAATTGCTCTTCTACGTGAAATCGCAATTGCAAGACGCGACGAAAATGGTATACCACCAGCTGAGATAACTCCTAATACTCGCGTGTGTAATAATTGTATAGTGACAATGCGTCGAGAAATAGAGATTATGGCCAATGATCCTCAATGCTTGAGATTAAATGTTTTATCACAGACTTCTTCTCAATCGTGCCTTATATGTAATGGTTATAATGATATCCACAGACTGACATTAGAATGTAGGATACATATTTTCGTAAAGAGAAAGATATACGTTCCCAGAAAATATGTGTGTTGTAGAAATCATTTGAATGATAGAGAATTTTTGACAGAAGCTCAGATAGACGAATTGAGATATATCAATAGGCCATATATTATAAATGGTCAAGAGTTGCAATCATTTTTAGAAGGTATGCGTGGAGAAATAGAACAAGGTGATCGTCGCAGGTACACAGATGAGCACGACGTATCTGACGAAGAGTTTCGCACGCTTTATTCTATAACTAAAGTTGATTTTAATGATCTATTTTCTTATTGTGATCCAGTACCTATACCAGGAGGATACAGGTATATTACCAAAAAGGATCTTCTCTGTTTTTTATGCAAGTTAACTCAAGGTCATAGTGATGAATTTTTATGTGTAATGTTTCGTTATACTTCGAGGCAGGCTACAAGCATGGCAATAAGTACAGTCAGACAATCATTATCAAATAGATTTTGTCTCGAAAAGATTGGATTTGAAGCCATTACCAGGAACGAATACATAGAAAGACTTGTCACACCTTTTGCAAACCAATTGTACAATCCTACGCCAGAAGATCCAAAAGCCATTGTTTACATTGATTGCACTTACATAGATATTGAGAAGAGTTCCTGTTTTCAAGTTCTACGTCAATCGTATTGTGTTCATAAGCATAAGCATCTTGTTAAACCATCAATGATTGTTGGTCCCGATGGCTATTTTTTGGGTATCCAAGGACCATATTTTTCCAACGCAGCTAATAATGATGCTCGCATACTTTTGAATGAGCTTAATCGAGACGTAAATGGAATGCGGGATTTGTTTCAAGAGGGCGATATTGCTATAGTCGATCGTGGGTATCAAGACTCAATTCAAACTTTACAAGAAATAGGCCTCATTACGAAGATGCCACCATTGATAGATCGCAACGAAAATTAGTTTCGAACTGAAGAAGCAAATGCTTCACGTTTAATTACTAAAACCAGGTGGATTGTTGAAGCACGGAATGGTCACTTGAAAAGTATTTTTAAAATATTTTCAAATACTGTACCAACGTCTCATGCTGCAAACTTGTCTGACTTTCTTTGCATTGCTGGTGCAATTATAAATAAGTACTATGGGCCTATAACCATGCCAAACGCAGACGTAGATTTGGCCAACCAAATGCTTCATCGAGCAGAAGAAGAAAATGTAGTACAGGCAAGAGTAGAGGCTGAAAATCTAAGACAAAGAAGAGCGCGCTGGCTTCTGCTTACTCCGGAGCATGTTCCGCTATTTCCCGAATTAACTGTAGATGATTTACATTCTCTGACATATGGAACGTATCAAGTTAACTTAGCATCTTCTTATATACAAGACAGTTCTTTAAGAGCCGATCAGGAAGACGGTGAACAAGAAGACATGACTTTCCAAATCGACTTAAATACGAACGAAATAGGATTTATAAGAGTCAGGTTGCTTTCCCGTTTCAGAAATGCTACTAAACATCAATTATGGATTGCTTTTAATCCAGAATATGACGCCGAAGAAGAAAATAACGATATAGACGGATATTATTGTACTTGCAAAGCAGGAGCTCGAACTTTAGGTACCTGTGGTCACGTAGCTGCTGTTATTTGGTACCTTGGATAAGAAAAATACCACGGAAACGTTCATTATCCATCGCTTTGATATTTACGTACCATAATGGATGCTCAAATGGAAATAGACAATCTCAATGATATTGAAATAGTAGATCCGAATAATCTGAATCAATAATGGATTTATATTAATGTGAATTGTTCGTTCACCATTTCTATCAGCAAGAATCTTCCCTTATATATATATATGTATATATATATATATATATATGATGTTGATAACCCAATACTAGACGTATGCGGTTACCTGGCCGCCGATATGATTTTTTGAGAGATATATGTGTATATATATATATATATATATATACGTACACACACACACGCGCGCGCGCAAACACACACACACACACACACACACACGCACACACACACACACATATATGCATACATATATTAATAATTCTTTATTTGTTTGCTGTGTTATTTGATTGGGTGCGCGTATCAACATATGCATACTAAAAGTTGATCACGCAGACGTTACCGGTAATTCAGAAATCCATCATTTGGCCTATATTTGAGGCATCATATCTCGAAACCTAGTTATAGCCAGTCGATGCGCCCATGGAGACTTTTGATCTACATGATGTTGGATACTTAATCCCAAATTTTGAACCATTTTGACAGAAAGTCCTTTTCCGTAAGGTTTGTGCGGGGTCCTTTCAATTGTAAACAAAAACAAAACAATACTAATTATTTAAACGTTTTTTTCATCGAAATGTCCACCTTTGTTTGCTATAACTACTTTACAAATTCGAGGCATTCGTGCTACAAGTTTCTCTAAAGTTTCTGCACTTATTTTTTTCCACTCATTTTCTAAGATATTCCAAAGATCCTTCTAGGAAATAGGTCCTACCTTCCTTACAGCTCTATCTAGATAATCCCACAATAGTTCGATATGGTTAAGATCAGGAGAGTACGGTGGCCATTCCATCACAACTAATTCTTTTTATCTTCTCCAATTAAGCAAGATAACTTTTACATAACTTTGAAGTATGCTTTGGGTCGTTATCTTGTTGGAACGTAAATTTGCGACCAATTATTCTTGTTCCGGAAGATACAACATTGTTTTCAAGAATTTTTTGTAACCTTCTTTTTTCAATTTGCTATTAATTTTAAGAAGGTCACCAACCTTAGAACCACCAAAACAACCCCATACCATTACTAAGCCGCCACCATGTTTAACCGAAGCACACATTTTTTTCTCTAAATGTTTTTGCTTATTTTTTCTCCGCACAAAACATCTGCGTTTACTACCAAAAACCTCGAATTTGCTCTCATCAGACCACAAAACTTTTTTCCAATCATCAATGGTCCAAATTTTATGTTTTCTGGCCCAAGCCAATCATTTCTTTTTATTAATCGGTTTTAGTAAAGGCTTTTTAATTGCTATTCGACCGTATAGTCCATCTTCATGAAGTCGTCTCTTTATCGTAGTAACACTAAGTTTAACATCATACGCTTTTTGAGTTTCAACAGCAAGTTTGGATACCGTGAGTCATGGATTATGTGTACTTGTACTACAAATGTGTTTATCAGTAGCGCTCGTAGTTTTCCTAGGCCTTCCTGAAATTTTTTTGTTTTTGATATTTCCTAGAGTTATGAATTTTTTAATGTTATAATCAACTGTTCTTCTTGGAATATTCAAAATTTTGGAAATTTCATTATTACTTTTATTCACTTTATGCAAGGCTACTATCTCAGATCGCTCTTCAATGCTTAAGTTTCTTTTTTTCGTCATTTTTAATGAACAAAAAATACATGCATAATTTACTGACTAGATTGGACACATTGATATTTCACTCATTAAAGCTGATAAGAGACTGAATTTCCATACGTATTCTCTGCTATATGTATACATTCATGAAAGTCAAGTAAATCAAACCACGTAAACACTCAGTGATTATCACAGTGATTATCGGTGAGCACAATACTGTAGAAAGTCATTAAAAATGAAAACAATGCAAATTCCTCTGTTACAAACGTCGAATACAATAAATGTATCTTGTTATTATTGTTTGTAAGTCCATTCAGTTATAAATACTAGTCACTTACTAATTTTATTAAATATACGTAATTTCAGTTTTTTTTCTAGAAAAATTTCAATTCTAAAACACGTGAAAAAAAATTTTTTTTTTTTTTAATTCTGAGTGGCGCATTTGATAGCTCTTGCAAAATACTACATTTTTTCTTCTGAGAGTTTTTTCTTTAGAGTTGAAAATAAAAAAAATACAGCCCATTTTTTGAAAATCTTTGTTTTTGTATAAAACACCATATAACTCATAAAAAATAAAGGTGAAAAAATTTACCGGATATGGATTTTGTAGCTTTTTGAAAGCTCTATCGAATGGCTTATACAGTTTTTCCATCGTAGAATCCGTTATATAAATAAATCGGGGTCGAAGTTGATGTGAAAAAATTAAAAAAAACAATTTGTTTATGACGTCACAAGTTGTACAAAAAACAAATAAAATCAATTATGTTTTACAACATTTGAAAGGTTTTGGCAAGACCTTTCAAATGAGACCCCGCAGGATTTTCTAGCTCTTATAGAAACTGAGCCATAAAACTCTAAAGTTTTGATGATTTCAGCAAGGGGATGGCAAATCTTTATGGACGATAGTGTACATATATGAAAGTTATAGTAATCCACCAAGTAGATTCCTGTTTGCTGGTCCGAAACAAAAAACTTAAATTAAAATGATAATAAAGATTTGGTTCGGCTTTGCTTGTGATATAGTCGTATGCCACTATTAAGCTTATTGATTTCTGACACTTAAAAATTTAGCCTTATTTGAGAAAAGAATAAGGTTAACAAAAATTTAGATCATTCTGTATCGTCTAGAAAACTCTTTGGCAAAACACAATTTGCTGTCAAGCATATGCAGCTTATATTTCTCCAAACAGAGTAATATGATAAGCACGATAGTGAAATGATATAAGAATTCTCAAAAATATTTTTCTTGATATAATATGCTCTCTTTCAACTTTGTGACTACTGATATGAAGATAAGAATGAATAACTGTAGGAACAATAGTAAGACATATATCATTTTTTATAATTTTTATCACATATATGACACTTGCATTGGTAAACCATATGTTCACCAAGAGATTTCTGAGTTTTGCGTTTTATACTATAATTTGAGTGTTGTTCGTCAGGAAAACGTATAGCATGAATTACATAGTCCGACAAGATTTTTGCACAAGCAAACTATACATGGTTCCCCGAAGAATTTTTGGCGCTGAAACTGAATCCGGCCTCAGAATTTCTCCAACACGTCAGGATTTTAAGATATCCTAACCTAAAAGTGCGAAAATAGCGATTTTTGCCTATATTTGAGGTTATGTAGCACTTCGACATTCTCTATACCCAAAAAACTAGAAACAACATCTTAAAGTAGCCGCTTAGTCCTTTCAAATGCCGTTGAGTTTGCTCAAATAGCTAATTTTTTCTTTGAGATATTATATTTTAAAATTTTTCGATTTCATAAATATTGTACCTCTCAGAACATACTCGTACAGCTTTGAAAGTTTCGACGTCGAATTTTATGTCAAACGACTTCAATCAACTACTGTTCTGCAAGAAAATTAAGATATATACCATAGACAGGCTAACCTACCTTTAACCTAAATTATATCATTCCCACAAATCCTTACAACTCTTAAAAACCATCCCTGCCAACCCTCAAATAGGCTAACCTACCTACGATAAATCTGGGTAGAGCGAGTTTAATCGACTGCTTTTTTATGAGGAACCTAAGATCTCAACCATAGATAGGCTTATCTGTTTTCTCCTTGACGTACTCTATCCTCAGAAAACCCTCAGAAACTCCCTCTACCAACCCCCAAGCAAACAAACCCACCTAACCCTTGGTAGAGCGAGTTTAATCAACTGCTTTTCTGTAAAAAAATGAATATCTCATTGACGTTATCTCTGATATACCCCTCCTCAGGTAGGGGTGGTTTATAAGGGCTGTAAGGGTTCGTCGGGATGACGTAATTTAGGTTAACCTGTCCATAGTATATATCTTAATTTTGTTGTAGAACAGTAATTGATTGAAGACGCTTGACACAAAATTCGACGTCGAAACGTTCAAAGCTACATGTTCTGAAAGGTACAATATTCATGAAATGAAAAACTTTGAAATTTAATATCTCAAAGAAAAAATAAGCAAACTGAGCAAACTCAGCGGCATTTAAAAGGACTAGACTGCTTCTTTAATATGTCGTTTGTAGTTTTTACGTATAGATAATGTTGTGGTGCTACATAACCTCAAATATAGGTAAAAATCGCTATTTTCACACTTTTAGATTAAGATATCTCAAAATCCTGACGTGCTGGAGCAATTCTGAGGTCGGATTTGGTTTCAGCGCCAAAAATTCTTTGGGAAAACATATATGGTTTGCTTGTGCAAAAAATTAAGGTATTTTTGTAGGACTGTGTTATTGCTGTAGCACGATTATTATAATACACTTTCTCCTAAAACCAGTAACATATGTATAATCTCATTCGGCTGATAGTCAGGCATTTATAAAGATTTTAATCACTTATATAAAATTTAAATCTCAAAATTTTAATTGGACCCTGTATCACTAATCAGATGACAAAATTTGAAAAATTACTGAAATTGCAAGATTAATTTACTTTTAATAATTTTCAAAAATTTAAAACGTAAAAAAATTAGTTATTTTGTTTTACTGTAATTTTTTATTGAGTTGTAGCATTTGACATAAGTTTTTAATATGAATTTTTGCAATGAAGATCTATCGAAGATTATTATCTGAATTTTCAATTGATGATATCAGAATTTTTAGCAAATTATCTAATAATAATATCTAACAATAATAACTATAATTTAGAACATGATTTTAAAAATGAAAGACAGTCTTATAGCAATATACATCTTTCTCAAAGATAAGCAACATTGGTCTAAAATAATTTTCACTTATCCGAGCATTTAGATGGAAGGAAAAAAAATAAAACTGAGCTCGTAATGATCTTATAGGTCATACGGACTTCAACTATGTTACCTCATGTAAACGTAGAATTTATCGTTCTTTACGAAGTTGGGAACTAAAGAAGAGGTTTCTATTAAAAAAAGTTGACCATGAACATGACCTCCAAAATCAAAGCCAAGTTCATATGTCCCCCTCAAAATTAAGCAATTTTCATCCGAACAATTTTTTCCTAACTTCCATAGTTTTCGAGAAAATTTTCTGGGTTCATTGAAATAGTCTACCATTAATAAAAAAAATAGTTCACTCTGTATATTTAAATTGAGTTCTGTTGAGGAACTATATTCCAATAATTTCTCTCTCTCTGTTTTATATTTCATACATCGTTGATTAAAGGTGTGTCTATGTGTGTTGTTTTGGTATCCTAGCCTATGTTGCTGATTTAAAATTTCAGTCTTGTTCTCTCTGGCTCTGAAAGGGCGAAACCAATTGCTCTCGTTCTACGTATGTGTAAAGACACGAAATAGTATTTCTTAAATTATATAAATACTGAATTGTTGTCCTTTATTCCATTGCCTGCATAATTTCTTGAACATTATTCTCAAGAAGTATGAAACATTTTATCAACTTTCCATCAACAAATAAATGGACGGTTAACTAACAATTGTCTAAGAAAGAACTTTATGACCGGATCCATTTCAGATCGAGCAGGCCTACGGCAATGATTTCTCCGATTGATTCGGCTGTGGAGTATGTTATTCTACTTCAAAAATAAGCCGACACGTATTTTTTTTTTTTTTTCGATTAGACCTCTACATCATTTTTTACGAGCATTTTAAAAAAGTGGTTAAAAAATAAATTTTCTAAAAATCAAATATTAAAATTTTAAAAAATGCTCTATATTTTCTAATTTTTCTACTTAATATGTTATTTATAGCTTATTTTACTGTATTTCTTATACTCTTTCGAATGCGCCATGCAGAATAAAAAAATATTAAAAATTGGCGGGAAAAACTCAATTTTTCGAAAAAATTTCAAACTCAATTTTCTCAAAAAAGCCATCGTTTTTTTTCAAATTTTTATGATAGATTAAGCATTACAAGACCTTTAAATTGGTATAGGAGTGATCGCGTACTTTTACGTTTTCGTGATAAAATATCGATTTTTCGTTTTTTTTTTTTTTGCCCAAAACATTGATAATTATAGTTTTAACATGTGAAACGTGTTTATATATATATAAACATATATATATATATATATATATATATATATATATATATATATATATATATATATATATATATATATATCGCTATTGGTCACTTTGGGGATATTTTTTTTTTCCATATATAGTACTTCCAATATCATAGATAGATTTGTCGCTATTTGAAAATTACTGCAAATTAAGTCGTTATCAATATATGTAGATACTAATGTAATATATTAATACTTTTATTTCATGTCACTTCGAGGATTTCAATATTCTTGAATATCCTTAAGATGGCTGTGCATGTGACAGAATGACGTGTCTTTTTGGAGGTGTCAGAATCGTTCTGTAATCACCCTTAGATTATTACATTTTTTTTCCATCCATAAAAATAAAATTTTGTGGGAACGAACGGAGTTTGAGGTATAACCTATGAAAGATCAAAGAGTTTTGTTACTCCTGAGATTACTCATACATTATTGATAAAAAACTCGTTATCGCTTTAAAAATTAATTGTTAAAATTAAGCTGTCAAATGTAATCTATAATAATGTCTAATTACGACTCAAACAATTTAGAGTAATTAGAGTAATTAGAGTATTGTTAAATTTTTATTTTACAATCAAATTTTTGTTTTAAAGTATTAATTTTCCAAATGTTTGAAAGTCAATTGGCAAGCGAATTACCTAAAAAAATAGGTATAAATTGTATTTCGCTGATGGAAATAGACGATCTAATGAAATTTATTATTTTGGATCCATACATGGGATGTTCAACACGTAAAATGCTCCCATTGAAAAGTTTTATCTTAGAAAATAAGATTAATAATGAAATGATTATCTCCAAACAAAAGTTGTTACCTAAAGAAAAATTACATGAAGTTGAAGATGCACTGAAAAATTTTCTGAATGAGCAAAATTTATATTACACTTTTAATATTAAATACAGATCATGGGTTAATGTACCAATGAGATTTTATCTTGAAACAATTACTATTGAATCACCAGTGAGCATTGAGCTGTGTAATAGATATAATGAAAAAATTGGTTTAAA
Organism: Phymastichus coffea; assembly: GCF_024137745.1. Lineage (NCBI taxonomy): Eukaryota > Metazoa > Arthropoda > Insecta > Hymenoptera > Eulophidae > Phymastichus > Phymastichus coffea. Next base: position 786,142 of record NW_026706814.1, read on the forward strand.
AATTTCAGCTAAAGTAAATATAAGCAACAACGTAAAAATAAGATGTTTGTCAGGCATTTATAAACAAATGAGTATGCAACGGGAACAAATACTAGCAGAGAGAAATTTAAATTTCTCAGTTATAGAGAGTTCAAGAATAAAAGCACCAGTATTGATGTTGGGTACTGCAGCTTTAGTAAACCACGATTGTGATCCAAATTGTATATATTTTACGACATCTAAGAGTGTAATTATAATTTTAACAATAAAAAATATTAGAAGAGGGGATGAGTTGTATTGCTATTATGGCAAAAACTATTTTGGCCCAAACAATGAACAATGTAAATGCAAGACTTGTGAGAAAAATAAGAATGGTTTTTTTAAACAAGGTGAGTATGATATTAAAACTTTTTGAATTTATCAATATTAGCAATATTTTAATATTAGCAAATATAATCCAATTTTAATATTAGCAAATATAATCCAATTTTAATATTAGCAAATATAATCCATATGTTCAATTTCGTATAACTATTAAATTAGATTCTAATTGATGTTTTATCATGTTTGGAATATTCTATAGTTATTGATAAAGAATCTAACGGCACTTCAACTTCTCAAAGCTTCAATTTGTCCAATGGTAGTATGGGTGCAGTCCCTAATCTTGAGGATTGTTCAATAGAATCAGGGCACTCTAGTAAACTTGCAGCATCATGTAAAAGTTCAAGTTCAAAGTCAAATGAAAATTTGCCTCTATTTGATCAAAATTCTGGTAAGAATATTTTTATATGTATGCACATAAGTATGAATATTTTTTACTCAAATCAATTTTGCAAAATTTAGAACTATTGTAAAAAAATTTCATGGTACTCTAAATTTTTATAAATTGTTTACAATAATTTTTTATCAAATTACTCAGTTACAATAAGAGATGACAGTTCCTATAATACTGATGCTTTGAAAGAAATTTTATCATCACCGAACAAAACTAAATTTAATAAAAAGGAATTTGTTTTTGAAGACTCTATTACAATTTCAAAATTTTCAGATGGTATAGTATATGTTCCATTGATATCTATTTTACACTGTAGTATAAATTAAAAACTTAAAATTTAGATTGTATATTTAAATTACAATAATCTAGATTCATATGAAGAATTTTATGGGTTTTCAAATTATTTAAAATTAGACAAAAAAATTGCTTATGCATACGTCAAGTTGGAGATACTCAATTCATCAATTATTCAGTACTACCAAGTAAAAAACATAGAAAGATATTCATTCTGTTTATACTGTGAAAAATTTTTAACTCATTTTGCTAGACACTTAATGATGGCTCATAAGAATAAAGATATTGTAATAAAATTTCTAAAAGATGATAATGAACTGAAGTATCCAGCTATTAATTTTTTACGTAACCAAGGGCTTGCTCACTACCAGCAATTGACAGGTATTATAATTCCAGTTATGAAAGTGAGAAAAGACGCAGTGCACAAAGTTGAAAAAGTACAGTGTAATACTTGTTATGGCTATTTTTCAAAGAAAACCTTGTGGAGGCATCAACAGTTATGCAAAAATTTTATATCCTCTATTCGATCAAAGTTCTGGTAAAAATATTTTTGTATACATGCACATACGTATGAATATTTTTTACTCAAATCAATTTTGAAAAATTTAGAAATGTTGTAAAAAAATTTCATGGTACTCAAAATTTTCAGAATTGTAATTTTGTTTATTTTTTTCAAATTTGTTTCACAGAAGCAGTACACTTCAAAAAACTGGAGCATTCATGTGACAATTTAAGAACAAATTCCAATGAAAATCTATGTCTCTCCAATGGACTTTGTAAGAAACTTTTTGTATAGAAACATATATATTTTGGTAAATAATTATTAAAATGTTTACAATATTTTTTTATCAAATTACTCAGTTACAATAAGGGATGACATTATTCTTACAATACCGATGCTTTGAAAGTAATTTTATTATCATCGAACAAAACTAAATTCAATAAAAAGGAATTTGTTTTTGAAGACTATTACAATTTCAAAATTTTCAGATGGTATAGTATATGTTCAATTGATATATATTTTACACTGTAGTATAAATTCAAAAATTAAAATTTAAATTCTGTATTTAAATTACAATATTCTAGATTCATATAAAGAATTTTATGGGTTTCCAAATTATTTAAAATTAGACAAAAAAATTGCTTATGCATAAGTTGGAGATGCTTGATTCATCAATTATTCAGTACTACTCTACCAAGTGAAAAGCAGAAGGATATTCATTCTATTTATACTGTGAAAAATTTATAACCCATTTTGCTAGACACTTAATGATGGCTCATAATGATAAAGATATTGTAATAAAATTTCTAAAAGATGATAATGAACCGAAGTATCCAGCTATTAATTTTTTACGTAACCAAGGGCTTGCTCACTCCAGCAATTGACAGAGATTATAATTCTTGTGCAAGCATCAGCAGTTATGCAAAAATTTTATAATATTTATTTGTTATTTATAAATTTTACTATCAATAAATTATAATTTCATTTTTTAAAATACAACTATCAATTATCAATATTGTACTTTTGTAACCATGTTTATCTTTATAGTAATATTAATTCCTAAGCTTATATAAAACTACTTAAAAAAAAGCTTCATAAAATCATTTAAATAACTTTATTATATTTAAAAATAATACATTTGATATGTATGTTGTACATAAATTTTATAGCAACAAAATTTTTAAAAGTAGATAGTGAACTAAAGTATTCAGCTTTTAATTTTTTACGTAATCAAGGTCTTGCTCATTACCAGCAATTGATAGGAACTATAATTTCAAGTATCAATTTTTCAACTCTTCTAATCATATACATCTTTATAGTTCGCCTTTTTATTTGACTATTATTTACTACCTTATTTGACTTCTTATATCTATATTAGACAAAATAGTGTACGATGTGAATCTTATAGCTTTGTTTTTAATTGAATGATTTGATCTTTGAGCTTAAGGATACTTTATAATAATAATTAAATCACATTTGTTGTCCTTAACACATAAGTTTTATCACAAAGTTACATTAATTAAGTATTTATAAGAGTAGAATTTTAAGCTTTTTTATATAGAGTTTTTGTTAAGATTAAGATTAACAAAGATAAGTTATCATTTTTTAATAGTAGAAACAAAATATAAAATTAAACTAACTATTAAATATAGTTACTTTTCTTTTTTGATTTGCAAAAATCTTTACAAAAATGTGTAAAACATAATTAAACTGTTAAAACACATAATATCTTCTTATTTTCAAGTACTTCCGTTGAAAATTAGAAAATTGCATAACATATATTTATTATTCTAAATAGAAGTAATCAAAGTCTTACTTTGATACCATATACATAAATAAAGTTAAATCACATTAACAATATCAAATAGATAACTTTCGATAAATAGAAAATTTTAATGAATGTGAATACAAATCAAATGACTATCTTACAAACTTTGCCTGCGAATCGCAGTCTCAACCCAATTTTGAATATTCTGAACAGTTACATTTGCTTTAGAAGGGGAATTACCAATAAATTTTGCACATGTCTTGATCGATGGTATCTTATCAGCCTTAATATATTTGGCAAATCCTCCATATATTCATTTTGGTACACTATTCCTTTCTGGTACATTTAATTTAGTTTTTTTTTCTATTTCTTTGTGTGTGAATCCATGATCTAATCTGTGGTTCGGTTCTTTGCCTCAAAGTTTTATCTTCTGTTGTTCCTATTAATGTTTCAATTGAAGCAGCACTTGGTACCTTGGTATCAAGTTCAAGAGCATTTGGAAAATATGCTAACAGGTTGTTGATTGATTTTTTGGTCCATGCTACTTTTTTTTGACCTTTAGAAACTACAATGTTTATATAAAAAAACTATTAGTACCTTAATATTATAAAATTAACACATTATTTATTTCATTATTGATTAAAAATTTTATAGAAATAAAAAAGATACTTACCAATGGATTCTGCTTTAGTTTTTAGTCGTGAAAATCCGGTCTACGATTACTTTACCAACAAGTAAAGCTAAAACGAAGAAGTAGATTGATCAGATATACCGAACATGAAACCGCAAACTTCCTGCGAAGGTCTAATCGCTCATGTATGCCAATTATCCATTATAACCCAAATCCACACCATAGTTGCAAGGGTCGCGAAAATCCGGTCTACGATTACTTGGCCAGCGAGTAGAGCTAAAACGGAGTGGTAGATGAATCTGATATATTTTAAATAAAGCCGTAATCTTCCTTAGAAAGTCTACACTCTCATGTATGCCAATAATCCATTATAACCCAGAATTCGATATAAGAAGCATGTGTCGTGAAAATCCGGTCTACGATTACTTGGCAAACGAGTAGAGCTAAAACGGAGTGGTAGATTGATCTCATATACTTTAAATAAAGCCGTAATCTTCCTTAGAAAGTCTACACTCTCATGTATGCCAATGATCCATTATAATCCAGAATTCGACGAAAGATGCGTGTGGCGTGAAAATCCGGTCTACGATTACTTGGCAAACGAGTAGAGCTAAAACGGAGTGGTAGATTGATCTTATATACTTTAAATAAAGCCGTAATCTTCCTTAGAAGGTCTACACACTCATGTATGCCAATGATCCATTATAATCCAGAATTCGACGAAAGATGCGTGTGGCGTGAAAATCCGGTCTACGATTACTTGGCCAACGAGTAGAGCTAAAACAGAGTGGTAGATTGATCTCATATACTTTAAATAAAGCCGTAATTTTCCTTAGAAGGTCTATACTCTCATATATGCCAATTATCCATTATAACCCAGAATTCGACGAAAGATGCGTGTGGCGTGAAAATCCGGTCTACGATTACTTGGCCGAGGTGTTGAGTTAAAACGGTCAGGTAGTTTGATCTCATATATTTTAAATAAAGCTGTAGTCTTCCTTAGAAAGTCTACACTCTCATGTATGCCAATGATCCATTATAACCCAAATCCACACCATAGTTGCAAGGGTCGTGAAAATCCGGTCTACGATTACTTGGCCAACGAGTAGAGCTAAAACGGAGTGGTAGATTGATCTCATATACTTTAAATAAAGCCGTAATCTTCCTTAGAAGGTCTACACTCTCATGTATGCCAATAATCCATTATAATCCAGAATTCGACGAAAGATGCGTGTGTCGTGAAAATCCGGTCTACGATTACTTGGCAAACGAGTAGAGCTAAAACGGAGTGGTAGATTGATCTTATATACTTTAAATAAAGCCGTAATCTTCCTTAGAAGGCCTACACACTCATGTATGCCAATGATCCATTATAATCCAGAATTCGACGAAAGATGCGTGTGGCGTGAAAATCCGGTCTACGATTACTTGGCAAACGAGTAGAGCTAAAACGGAGTGGTAGATTGATCTCATATACTTTAAATAAAGCCGTAATCTTCCTTAGAAGGTCTACACTCTCATGTATGCCAATAATCCATTATAATCCAGAATTCGACGAAAGATGCGTGTGTCGTGAAAATCCGGTCTACGATTACTTGGCCAACGAGTAGAGCTAAAACGGAGTGGTAGATTGATCTCATATACTTTAAATAAAGCCGTAATCTTCCTTAGAAGGTCTACACTCTCATGTATGCCAATAATCCATTATAATCCAGAATTCGACGAAAGATGCGTGTGTCGTGAAAATCCGGTCTACGATTACTTGGCCAGCGAGTAGAGCTAAAACGGAGTGGTAGATGAATCTCATATACTTTAAATAAAGCCGTAATCTTTCTTAGAAAGTCCACACTCTCATATATGCCAATAATCCATTATAATCCAGAATTCGACGAAAGATGCGTGTGGCGTGAAAATCCGGTATACGATTACTTGGCCAACGAGTAGAGCTAAAATAGAGTGGTAGATTGATCTGATATATTTTAAATAAAGCCGTAATATTCCTTAGAAAGTCTACACACTCATGTATGCCAATGATCCATTATAACCCAGAATTCGACGAAAGATGCGTGTGGCGTGAAAATCCGGTCTACGATTACTTGGCCGAGGTGTTGAGTTAAAACGGTCAGGTAGTTTGATCTCATATACTTTAAATAAAGCCGTAATTTTCCTTAGAAGGTCTATACTCTCATATATGCCAATTATCCATTATAACCCAGAATTCGACGAAAGATGCGTGTGGCGTGAAAATCCGGTCTACGATTACTTGGCCGAGGTGTTGAGTTAAAACGGTCAGGTAGTTTGATCTCATATACTTTAAATAAAGCCGTAATTTTCCTTAGAAGGTCTATACTCTCATGTATGCCAATTATCCATTATAATCCAGAATTCGACGAAAGATGCGTGTGGCGTGAAAATCCGGTCTACGATTACTTGGCCGAGGTGTTGAGTTAAAACGGTCAGGTAGTTTGATCTCATATACTTTAAATAAAGCCGTAATCTTCCTTAGAAGGCCTACACACTCATGTATGCCAATGATCCATTATGATCCAGAATTCGACGAAAGATGCGTGTGGCGTGAAAATCCGGTCTACGATTACTTGGCAAACGAGTAGAGCTAAAACGGAGTGGTAGATTGATCTCATATACTTTAAATAAAGCCGTAATCTTCCTTAGAAGGTCTACACTCTCATGTATGCCAATAATCCATTATAATCCAGAATTCGACGAAAGATGCGTGTGTCGTGAAAATCCGGTCTACGATTACTTGGCCAACGAGTAGAGCTAAAACGGAGTGGTAGATTGATCTTATATACTTTAAATAAAGCCGTAATCTTCCTTAGAAGGTCTACACACTCATGTATGCCAATGATCCATTATAATCCAGAATTCGACGAAAGATGCGTGTGGCGTGAAAATCCGGTCTACGATTACTTGGCCAACGAGTAGAGCTAAAACAGAGTGGTAGATTGATCTCATATACTTTAAATAAAGCCGTAATTTTCCTTAGAAGGTCTATACTCTCATATATGCCAATTATCCATTATAACCCAGAATTCGACGAAAGATGCGTGTGGCGTGAAAATCCGGTCTACGATTACTTGGCCGAGGTGTTGAGTTAAAACGGTCAGGTAGTTTGATCTCATATATTTTAAATAAAGCTGTAGTCTTCCTTAGAAAGTCTACACTCTCATGTATGCCAATGATCCATTATAACCCAAATCCACACCATAGTTGCAAGGGTCGTGAAAATCCGGTCTACGATTACTTGGCCAACGAGTAGAGCTAAAACGGAGTGGTAGATTGATCTCATATACTTTAAATAAAGCCGTAATCTTCCTTAGAAGGTCTACACTCTCATGTATGCCAATAATCCATTATAATCCAGAATTCGACGAAAGATGCGTGTGTCGTGAAAATCCGGTCTACGATTACTTGGCAAACGAGTAGAGCTAAAACGGAGTGGTAGATTGATCTTATATACTTTAAATAAAGCCGTAATCTTCCTTAGAAGGCCTACACACTCATGTATGCCAATGATCCATTATAATCCAGAATTCGACGAAAGATGCGTGTGGCGTGAAAATCCGGTCTACGATTACTTGGCAAACGAGTAGAGCTAAAACGGAGTGGTAGATTGATCTCATATACTTTAAATAAAGCCGTAATCTTCCTTAGAAGGTCTACACTCTCATGTATGCCAATAATCCATTATAATCCAGAATTCGACGAAAGATGCGTGTGTCGTGAAAATCCGGTCTACGATTACTTGGCCAACGAGTAGAGCTAAAACGGAGTGGTAGATTGATCTCATATACTTTAAATAAAGCCGTAATCTTCCTTAGAAGGTCTACACTCTCATGTATGCCAATAATCCATTATAATCCAGAATTCGACGAAAGATGCGTGTGTCGTGAAAATCCGGTCTACGATTACTTGGCCAGCGAGTAGAGCTAAAACGGAGTGGTAGATTGATCTCATATACTTTAAATAAAGCCGTAATCTTCCTTAGAAGGTCTACACTCTCATGTATGCCAATAATCCATTATAATCCAGAATTCGACGAAAGATGCGTGTGTCGTGAAAATCCGGTCTACGATTACTTGGCCAACGAGTAGAGCTAAAACGGAGTGGTAGATTGATCTCATATACTTTAAATAAAGCCGTAATCTTCCTTAGAAGGTCTACACTCTCATGTATGCCAATAATCCATTATAATCCAGAATTCGACGAAAGATGCGTGTGTCGTGAAAATCCGGTCTACGATTACTTGGCCAGCGAGTAGAGCTAAAACGGAGTGGTAGATGAATCTCATATACTTTAAATAAAGCCGTAATCTTTCTTAGAAAGTCCACACTCTCATATATGCCAATAATCCATTATAATCCAGAATTCGACGAAAGATGCGTGTGGCGTGAAAATCCGGTATACGATTACTTGGCCAACGAGTAGAGCTAAAATAGAGTGGTAGATTGATCTGATATATTTTAAATAAAGCCGTAATATTCCTTAGAAAGTCTACACACTCATGTATGCCAATGATCCATTATAACCCAGAATTCGACGAAAGATGCGTGTGGCGTGAAAATCCGGTCTACGATTACTTGGCCGAGGTGTTGAGTTAAAACGGTCAGGTAGTTTGATCTCATATACTTTAAATAAAGCCGTAATTTTCCTTAGAAGGTCTATACTCTCATATATGCCAATTATCCATTATAACCCAGAATTCGACGAAAGATGCGTGTGGCGTGAAAATCCGGTCTACGATTACTTGGCCGAGGTGTTGAGTTAAAACGGTCAGGTAGTTTGATCTCATATACTTTAAATAAAGCCGTAATTTTCCTTAGAAGGTCTATACTCTCATGTATGCCAATTATCCATTATAACCCAGAATTCGACGAAAGATGCGTGTGGCGTGAAAATCCGGTCTACGATTACTTGGCCGAGGTGTTGAGTTAAAACGGTCAGGTAGTTTGATCTCATATACATTAAATAAAGCCGTAATTTTCCTTAGAAAGTCTACACTCTCATGTATGCCAATTATCCATTATAACCCAGAATTCGATGAAAGATGCGTGTGGCGTGAAAATCCGGTCTACGATTACTTGGCCAGCGAGTAGAGTTAAAACGGAGTGGTAGATGAATCTGATATATTTTAAATAAAGCCGTAATCTTCCTTAGAAAGTCTACACTCTCATGTATGCCAATAATCCATTATAACCCAGAATTCGATATAAGAAGCATGTGTCGTGAAAATCCGGTCTACGATTACTTGGCCAGCGAGTAGAGCTAAAACGGAGTGGTAGATTCATGTGATATATTTTAAATAAAACCGCAATATTCCTCAGAACGTATGCACGCTCATATATGCCAATAATCCATTATAATCCAGAATTCGACGAAAGATGCGTGTGGCGTGAAAATCCGGTCTACGATTACTTGGCCAACGAGTAGAGCTAAAACGGAGTGGTAGATTGATCTTATATACTTTAAATAAAGCCGTAATTTTCCTTAGAAGGTCTACACTCTCATGTATGCCAATGATCCATTATAACCCAGAATTCGACGAAAGATGCGTGTGGCGTGAAAATCCGGTCTATGATTACATGACAAACGAGTAGCGCTAAAACGGAGTGGTAGATTGATCTCACATACTTTAAATAAAGCCGTAATCTTCCTTAGAAAGTCTACACACTCATGTATGCCAATGATCCATTATAACCCAGAATTCGACGAAAGATGCGTGTGGCGTGAAAATCCGGTCTATGATTACATGACAAACGAGTAGCGCTAAAACGGAGTGGTAGATTGATCAGATATACCGAACATGAAACCGCAAACTTCCTGCGAAGGTCTACACTCTCATGTATGCCAATAATCCATTATAACCCAGAATTCGATATAAGAAGCATGTGTCGTGAAAATCCGGCCTACGATTACTTGGCCAGCGAGTAGAGCTAAAACGGAGTGGTAGATTCATGTGATATATTTTAAATAAAACCGCAATATTCCTCAGAACGTTAGCACGCTCATATATGCCAATGATCCATTATAATTAAGAATTCGACGAAAGATACGTGTGGCGTGAAAATCCGGTCTACGATTACTTGGCCAAGGAGTTGAGTTAAAACGATCAGGTAGATTGATCTCATATACTTTAAATAAAGCCGTAATCTTCCTTAGAAGGTCTACACACTCATGTATGCTAATGATCCATTATAACCCAAATCCACACCATAGTTGCAAGGGTCGCGAAAATCCGGTCTACGATTACTTGGCAAACGAGTAGTGCTAAAACGGAGTGGTAGATTAATCTCATATACTTTAAATAAAGCCGTAATCTTCCTTAGAAAGTCTACACTCTCATATATGCCAATGATCCATTATAATCCAGAATTCGACGAAAGATGCGTGTGGCGTGAAAATCCGGTCTACGATTACTTGGCCAGCGAGTGGAGCTAAAACGGAGTGGTAGATTGATCTCATATACTTTAAATAAAGCCGTAATCTTCCTTAGAAAGTCTACACTCTCATATATGCCAATGATCCATTATAATCCAGAATTCGACGAAAGATGCGTGTGGCGTGAAAATCCGGTCTACGATTACTTGGCCAACGAGTAGAGCTAAAACGAAGAGGTAGATTGATCAGATATACCGAACATGAAACCGCAACCTTCCTGCGAAGGTCTACACTCTCATATATGCCAATGATCCATTATAATCCAGAATTCGACGAAAGATGCGTGTGGCGTGAAAATCCGGTCTACGATTACTTGGCCAACGAGTAGAGCTAAAACGAAGAGGTAGATTGATCAGATATACCGAACATGAAACCGCAACCTTCCTGCGAAGGTCTACACTCTCATGTATGCCAATAATCCATTATAATCAAGAATTCGACGAAAGATACGTGTGGCGTGAAAATCCGGTCTACGATTACTTGGCCAAGGAGTTGAGTTAAAACGATCAGGTAGATTGATCTCATATACTTTAAATAAAGCCGTAATATTCCTTAGAAAGTCTACACACTCATGTATGCCAATGATCCATTATAGCCCAGAATTCGACAAAAGATGCGTGTGGCGTGAAAATCCGGTCTACGATTACTTGGCCAGCGAGTAGAGCTAAAACGGAGTGGTAGATTCATGTGATATATTTTAAATAAAACCGCAATATTCCTCAGAACGTTAGCACGCTCATATATGCCAATGATCCATTATAATTAAGAATTCGACGAAAGATACGTGTGGCGTGAAAATCCGGTCTACGATTACTTGGCCAAGGAGTTGAGTTAAAACGATCAGGTAGATTGATCTCATATACTTTAAATAAAGCCGTAATCTTCCTTAGAAGGTCTACACACTCATGTATGCCAATTATCCACTATAATCCAGAATTCGACGAAAGATGCGTGTGGCGTGAAAATCCGGTCTACGATTACTTGGCAAACGAGTAGAGCTAAAACGGAGTGGTAGATTGATCTTATATACTTTAAATAAAGCCGTAATTTTCCTTAGAAAGTCTACACTCTCATGTATGCCAATTATCCATTATAACCCAGAATTCGATGAAAGATGCGTGTGGCGTGAAAATCCGGTCTACTATTACTTGGCCAGCGAGTAGTATTAAAACGGAGTGGTAGATGAATCTGATATATTTTAAATAAAGCCGTAATCTTCCTTAGAAAGTCTACACACTCATGTATGCCAATGATCCATTATAACCCAGAATTCGACAAAAGATGCGTGTGGCGTGAAAATCCGGTCTACGATTTCTTGGCCAACGAGTAGAGCTAAAACGGAGAGGTAGATTGATCAGATATACCGAACATGAAACCGCAAACTTCCTGCGAAGGTCTACACTCTCATGTATGCCAATAATCCATTATAATCCAGAATTCGACGAAAGATGCGTGTGGCGTGAAAATCCGGTCTACGATTACATGGCAAACGAGTAGTGCTAAAACGGAGTGGTAGATTGATGTCATATACTTTAAATGAGGCCGTAATCTTCCTTAGAAAGTCTATACTCTCATGTATGCCAATGATCCATTATAACCCAGATTTCGACGAAAGATGCGTGTGGCGTGAAAATCCGGTCTACGATTACTTGGCAAACGAGTATAGCTAAAACGAAGAGGTAGATTGATCAGATATACCGAACATGAAACCGCAAACTTCCTGCGAAGGTCTACACTCTCATGTATGCCAATAATCCATTATAACCCAGAATTCGACGAAAAATGCGTGTGGCGTGAAAATCCGGTCTACGATTACTTGGCCAACGAGTAGAGTTAAAACGGAGTGGTAGATGAATCTGATATATTTTAAATAAAGCCGTAATCTTCCTTAGAAAGTCTACACTCTCATGTATGCCAATAATCCATTATAACCCAGAATTCGACTAAAGATGCGTGTGGCGTGAAAATCCGGTCTACGATTACATGGCAAACGAGTAGTGCTAAAACGGAGTGGTAGATTGATCTCATATACTTTAAATAAAGCCGTAATCTTCCTTAGAAAGTCTATACTCTCATGTATGCCAATTATCCATTATAACCCAGAATTCGACGAAAGATGCGTGTGGCGTGAAAATCCGGTCTACGATTACTTGGCCAGCGAGTAGAGCTAAAACGGAGTGGTAGATTCATGTGATATATTTTAAATAAAACCGCAATATTCCTCAGAACGTTAGCACGCTCATATATGCCAATGATCCATTATAATCAAGAATTCGACGAAAGATACGTGTGGCGTGAAAATCCGGTCTACGATTACTTGGCCAAGGAGTTGAGTTAAAACGATCAGGTAGATTGATCTCATATACTTTAAATAAAGCCGTAATCTTCCTTAGAAGGTCTACACACTCATGTATGCTAATGATCCATTATAACCCAAATCCACACCATAGTTGCAAGGGTCGCGAAAATCCGGTCTACGATTACTTGGCAAACGAGTAGAGCTAAAACGGAGTGGTAGATTGATCCCATATACTTTAAATAAAGCCGTAATCTTCCTTACAAAGTCTACACTCTCATGTATGCCAATAATCCATTATAACCCAGAATTCGACGAAAGATGCGTGTGGCGTGAAAATCCGGTCTACGATTACATGGCAAACGAGTAGTGCTAAAACGGAGAGGTAGATTGATCTGATATATTTTATATAAAGCCGTAATATTCCTTAGAAAGTCTACACACTCATGTATGCCAATGATCCATTATAACCCAGAATTCGACGAAAGATGCGTGTGGCGTGAAAATCCGGTCTACGATTACATGGCAAACGAGTAGTGCTAAAACGGAGAGGTAGATTGATCTGATATATTTTATATAAAGCCGTAATATTCCTTAGAAAGTCTACACACTCATGTATGCCAATGATCCATTATAACCCAGAATTCGACTAAAGATGCGTGTGGCGTGAAAATCCGGTCTAAGATTACTTGGCCAAGGAGTAGTGCTAAAACGGAGTGGTAGATTGATCTCACATACTTTAAATAAAGCCGTAATCTTCCTTAGAAAGTCTATACTCTCATGTATGCCAATTATCCACTATAATCCAGAATTCGACGAAAGATGCGTGTGGCGTGAAAATCCGGTCTAAGATTACTTGGCCAAGGAGTAGTGCTAAAACGGAGTGGTAGATTGATCTCACATACTTTAAATAAAGCCGTAATCTTCCTTAGAAAGTCTATACTCTCATGTATGCCAATTATCCACTATAATCCAGAATTCGACGAAAGATGCGTGTGGCGTGAAAATCCGGTCTACGATTACTTGGCAAACGAGTAGAGCTAAAACGGAGTGGTAGATTGATCTTATATACTTTAAATAAAGCCGTAATTTTCCTTAGAAAGTCTACACTCTCATGTATGCCAATTATCCATTATAACCCAGAATTCGATGAAAGATGCGTGTGGCGTGAAAATCCGGTCTACTATTACTTGGCCAGCGAGTAGTATTAAAACGGAGTGGTAGATGAATCTGATATATTTTAAATAAAGCCGTAATCTTCCTTAGAAAGTCTACACACTCATGTATGCCAATAATCCATTATAACCCAGAATTCGACGAAAGATGCGTGTGGCGTGAAAATCCGGTCTACGATTACTTGGCAAACGAGTAGTGCTAAAACGGAGTGGTAGATTGATTTGATATATTTTATATAAAGCCGTAATATTCCTTAGAAAGTCTACACACTCATGTATGCCAATGATCCATTATAACCCAGAATTCGACAAAAGATGCGTGTGGCGTGAAAATCCGGTCTACGATTACTTGGCCAACGAGTAGAGCTAAAACGGAGTGGTAGATTGATCTTATATACTTTAAATAAAGGCGTAATTTTCCTTAGAAAGTCTACACTCTCATGTATGCCAATTATCCATTATAACCCAGAATTCGATGAAAGATGCGTGTGGCGTGAAAATCCGGTCTAAGATTACTTGGCCAAGGAGTAGTGCTAAAACGGAGTGGTAGATTGATCTCACATACTTTAAATAAAGCCGTAATCTTCCTTAGAAAGTCTATACTCTCATGTATGCCAATTATCCACTATAATCCAGAATTCGACGAAAGATGCGTGTGGCGTGAAAATCCGGTCTACGATTACTTGGCAAACGAGTAGAGCTAAAACGGAGTGGTAGATTGATCTTATATACTTTAAATAAAGCCGTAATTTTCCTTAGAAAGTCTACACTCTCATGTATGCCAATTATCCATTATAACCCAGAATTCGATGAAAGATGCGTGTGGCGTGAAAATCCGGTCTACTATTACTTGGCCAGCGAGTAGTATTAAAACGGAGTGGTAGATGAATCTGATATATTTTAAATAAAGCCGTAATCTTCCTTAGAAAGTCTACACACTCATGTATGCCAATGATCCATTATAACCCAGAATTCGACAAAAGATGCGTGTGGCGTGAAAATCCGGTCTACGATTACTTGGCCAACGAGTAGAGCTAAAACGGAGAGGTAGATTGATCAGATATACCGAACATGAAACCGCAAACTTCCTGCGAAGGTCTACACTCTCATGTATGCCAATAATCCATTATAACCCAGAATTCGACGAAAGATGCGTGTGGCGTGAAAATCCGGTCTACAATTACATGGCAAACGAGTAGTGCTAAAACGGAGTGGTAGATTGATCTGATATATTTTAAATAAAGCCGTAATATTCTTTAGAAAGTCTACACACTCATGTATGCCAATGATCCATTATAACCCAGAATTCGACAAAAGATGCGTGTGGCGTGAAAATCCGGTCTACGATTACATGGCAAACGAGTAGTGCTAAAACGGAGTGGTAGATTGATCTCATATACTTTAAATAAAGCCGTAATCTTCCTTAGAAAGTCTACACTCTCATGTATGCCAATAATCCGTTATAACCCAGAATTCGACGAAAGATGCGTGTGGCGTGAAAATCCGGTCTACGATTACATGGCAAACGAGTAGTGCTAAAACGGAGTGGTAGATTGATCCCATATACTTTAAATAAAGCCGTAATCTTCCTTAGAAAGTCTACACTCTCATGTATGCCAATAATCCATTATAACCCAGAATTCGACGAAAGATGCGTGTGGCGTGAAAATCCGGTCTACTATTACTTGGCCAGCGAGTAGAGCTAAAACGGAGTGGTAGATGAATCTGATATATTTTAAATAAAGCCGTAATCTTCCTTAGAAAGTCTACACACTCATGTATGCCAATGATCCATTATAACCCAGAATTCGACAAAAGATGCGTGTGGCGTGAAAATCCGGTCTACGATTACTTGGCCAACGAGTAGAGCTAAAACGGAGAGGTAGATTGATCAGATATACCGAACATGAAACCGCAAACTTCCTGCGAAGGTCTACACTCTCATGTATGCCAATAATCCATTATAACCCAGAATTCGACGAAAGATGCGTGTGGCGTGAAAATCCGGTCTACGATTACATGGCAAACGAATAGTACTAAAACGGAGTGGTAGATTAATCTTATATACTTTAAATAAAGCCGTAATTTTCCTTAGAAAGTCTACACTCTCATGTATGCCAATTATCCATTATAACCCAGAATTCGATGAAAGATGCGTGTGGCGTGAAAATCCGGTCTACGATTACTTGGCCAGCGAGTAGAGTTAAAACGGAGTGGTAGATGAATCTGATATATTTTAAATAAAGCCGTAATTTTCCTTAGAAAGTCTACACTCTCATGTATGCCAATAATCCGTTATAACCCAGATTTCGACGAAAGATGCGTGTGGCGTGAAAATCCGTTCTACGATTACTTGGCAAACGAGTAGAGCTAAAACGGAGTGGTAGATTGATCTTATATACTTTAAATAAAGCCGTAATTTTCCTTAGAAAGTCTACACTCTCATGTATGCCAATTATCCATTATAACCCAGAATTCGATGAAAGATGCGTGTGGCGTGAAAATCCGGTCTACGATTACTTGGCCAGCGAGTAGAGTTAAAACGGAGTGGTAGATGAATCTGATATATTTTAAATAAAGCCGTAATTTTCCTTAGAAAGTCTACACTCTCATGTATGCCAATAATCCGTTATAACCCAGAATTCGACGAAAGATGCGTGTGGCGTGAAAATCCGGTCTACGATTACATGGCAAACGAGTAGTGCTAAAACGGAGTGGTAGATTGATCCCATATACTTTAAATAAAGCCGTAATCTTCCTTAGAAAGTTTACACTCTCATGTATGCCAATAATCCATTATAACCCAGAATTCGACGAAAGATGCGTGTGGCGTGAAAATCCGGTCTACTATTACTTGGCCAGCGAGTAGAGCTAAAACGGAGTGGTAGATGAATCTGATATATTTTAAATAAAGCCGTAATCTTCCTTAGAAAGTCTACACTCTCATGTATGCCAATAATCCATTATAACCCAGAATTCGATATAAGAAGCATGTGTCGTGAAAATCCGGTCTTCGATTACTTGGCAAACGAGTAGAGCTAAAACGGAGTGGTAGATTGATCTCATATACTTTAAATAAAGCCGTAATCTTCCTTAGAAAGTCTACACTCTCATGTATGCCAATGATCCATTATAATCCAGAATTCGACTAAAGATGCGTGTGGCGTGAAAATCCGGTCTACGATTACTTGGCCAGCGAGTAGAGCTAAAACGGAGTGGTAGATTGATGTGATATATTTTAAATAAAACCGCAATATTCCTCAGAACGTATGCACGCTCATATATGCCAATGATCCATTATAATCAAGAATTCGACGAAAGATACGTGTGGCGTGAAAATCCGGTCTACGATTACTTGGCCAAGGAGTTGAGTTAAAACGATCAGGTAGATTGATCTCATATACTTTAAATAAAGCCGTAATCTTCCTTAGAAAGTCTATACTCTCATGTATGCCAATTATCCATTATAACCCAAATCCACACCATAGTTGCAAGGGTCGCGAAAATCCGGTCTACGATTACTTGGCCAGCGAGTAGAGCTAAAACGGAGTGGAGATTGATGTGATATATTTTAAATAAAGCCGCAATATTCCTCAGAACGTATGCACGCTCATGTATGCCAATTATCTATTATAACCCAAAATTAGACGAGAGACGCATGTGTTCTGGTAATCCTGTCTACGATTACTTTGCAATCGAGTAGAGCTAAAACGGAGTGGTAGATTGATCTTATATACTTTAAATAAAGCCGTAATTTTCCTTAGAAGGTCTACACTCTCATGTATGCGAATTATCCATTATAACCCAGAATTCGATGAAAGATGTGTGTGGCGTGAAAATCCGGTCTACGATTACTTGGCCAAGGAGTTGAGTTAAAATGATCAGGTAGATTGATCTCATATACTTTAAATAAAGCCGTAATCTTCCTTAGAAGGTCTCATCCGAAAGGACCAGCCATGGGAATGGAAGGAAGAACAGCAAGTTGCATTTGAGAGGCTAAAGCGCGCATTAACGGAGGCGCCGGTACTCGCGCGCCCTGATTTTACGCGCCCCTTTTACTTGCACTGCGATGGCTCTTCCTTCGCAGTTGGCGCGTGTTTGGTCCAGGTATTCGACGATGGCGAGCATCCCATATGCTACGCCAGTCGGATGCTGAACGCGCATGAGCGAAATTACACGGTGAGCGAAATCGAGTTTTTGGCAGTACTTTTTGCGGTAAAAAAGTTTAGGCCTTATATAGAAGGCTCACACTTTGTCATCGTTACGGATCATAGTGCGCTCACTAGGATTCTTAATAAACGCGAACTTACAGGTAGATTGGATGGGTATTAGAATTTCAGCAGTTGGATTGCGAGATAATACATAGAAAGGGAGCGCTGCACCATGTGCCGGACGCACTTTCGCGAGAATTTGAGGACGAATTAGAAATTTGCGCATTTGATAAGATACAGGATGCTTGGTATCTACAACGCGTGAAAGACGTTCTTCAAAGACCGAAGAAATTCGAGAATTGGAGAGTAGAGAATAACGTGCTGTATCGGTTCATGCGCGATCACCTGCTTGATCCGATAACTAATCGCGAGGAATGTTGGCGCATGGTGGTGCCGCTGGAGTACCGAGAAAGTGTGTTGAGAGACGCTCATTGCGAGCCATTCGCTGGACATTTCGGCCGTGAAAAGACTTACGATCGGATTGTTCGTGAATATTACTGGCCAGAAGTGTGGTATGATGTGAGGACGTTCGTAAGTGAGTGCTCTCAATGTCAGAAGTACAAGGTAGTCCAGCAGGCACCCCAAGGTCTAATGGGTAAGCGCGTGATAGAAAGACCATGGGCCGTAGTAGCGACTGACGTCGTAGAGCTGCCCCGTAGCAAAAATAGGTTTAAATACCTGGTGGTTTTTCAAGACTTATTTACTAAGTGGGTCGAGCTGAAACCACTGCGATCGGCGGACGGCCCTGCTCTTGTTGCCGCGCTTGAGGAGTTAATCCTGTTCAGGTGGGAGACTCCGGAATATATCATTAGTGATAATGCGAAGGCATATAGGAGCAAAGTATTTCAAGACAGGTTGCGAGAATATGGTATCGAACATGTATTTTGTCCTGCGTATCATCAGCAAAGTGACCCAGTTGAGCGCGTAAATCGTACGCTAAAGACGATGATAGCGATGTTTGTAGATGCTGATCACAGGAGCTGGGATAGGCATTTGCACGAATTTCGTCATGCTATCAATACGGCGACTCAGGCGTCTACAAAAGTATCGCCGGCGTTTCTAAACTTTGGTAGGGATCCGCGTCCGGTAAAGAGTTTAAGGCGCGAGACCGAGGCAAAGGCCCCTATTGTTAAGATAGATACGAAGGCGTGGGAAGATAGGCTATCACGTTTAAATGCATTACGCGACTTAGTAGCTAGGCACATAGATGAAGCTCAGGAAAAGCAAAAGAAACACTACGATAAGGGTAGGCGTCAGGTACTTTTTCAGGTAGGTGACTTGGTTTTGCGCAAAGTGCATACGCTTTCGAGCGCAGCAGATGGTAAAAACGCGAAACTGGATCCGAAATTTGACGGACCGTTTGAAATTATTTCAGTGATTTCGCCCGAGATCTACGAGCTAACGACGAACAGTAAGCATCGTACAGCTAGGGTACACGTCTCGGAAATTAAGCGATATATACCACCGCGTAAGGTAAAGAAATAGTTTGCGAAATAGGACAGGTGTAATAACTGAATTGTTTTGTTTTAAAGGTACAAGAGGTTCATCGACGTCAGGTGATGATGGCTGAAACCGAGGAGTCGGGCCGCATCACTCAAGTCGCCGAGGCTCAAACACCTACAGGCGACGTGACCGCATCGGTGAACTCGGCGGGAATTGTTGAGGCGATGGAGGTAGACCGAGCGTCGGAGTCTGCCGCCCGGTTTTCAGGCCTTGGGCAGGCGGCCTCCTTTGACGGCGAGGTTGCCTCCTGTGTTTCACGGTTGGCACAGGCGTCGGTTGGCGGGGACAGTGACGGGCAGGCGAAGGGGTTCCCTTAGCCGCCGCCTTTGCCTTCGCCCCCGACGCCGTTCGTGAGTGACCGGCGAGGGGTCCGTTTGCTAACGGACGAAGATGGGAGAGGCAGGCACAAGGATGGAAGTTGTGGTGCCGCCGACTCCACGAAGAGTGGAGCCGGTTGTGCCAGAGCGACCAACCCTTACGCCGGTACGACCTGTCCCGACTCCTCAGGTGGCGAGCCCGGCCTCGTCCTCTGCGTTGCCGTGTTGGGTCGACGAAACAGGGTTTCGGTTGGTAAGAGGTAGCTTCCTGCAAAACCTGGCTCCGGTCCTCTGGGATGAGGAATTGGACGTGCCCTCGTTCCGCTGCTTCAATTGCAGAACGGGGTCACATCCCAGGTCGGCCTGCAGGAACCAGCCTCTCTCGCGTCCGGTTTGTAGGAACTGTGGGCGACTCGATGTCCGCGTGCAAGACTGTCCGCGTTGCCGCGATGCCTTTATGGCAGACCAGGCGCGCGCACGGTCGGTGGAGGAGGCAAGGGTTCGGGCTCGCCCGGGCGAACCAGTAGAGCTCCTGGCGACGCAGCCAAAGACTGTGGAGCCGGAGCTCGAAGCTTCTAGGTCAATGCCCGAGGTAGCCAGCCCTGAATCCTCCGTCGGGGAGCCCAAGGCGAAAAAGCCCAGGCACCGATGTGGCAAGCGTTTTCGCGCTAAGCTTGCGCGTAGGTCACAGGCGCTTGCTGCAGAGGAAGCCGGGACTGAAGCCGGTTCGGTCGAAGATACGGGGATGGAAGTCGCGTCGCGGACGGAGCAGGCGTCGGTCCCCGCGGGTGAGCCGAGCGATCGGAGCGCCGAGGTGATTGAGTCCGAGGCGACTGAGGATGCCGGCCAAAGACTCTCCGGGGCGATTGCCTCGTTTCCTTCGGCAGAGGAACTTCGAACGCTCAGGCTCCGGTATTTGGAGTCGTTGGAGCGGCAGTAAATGGTAAGATTCTTGGTTTAATTGAGTACTGAGATAGTCGCGATCTTGGCGCCGTGGATTAGTCGGCTTGCTATGACGAAAGGTTAGGCATATCACTCGGATTAAACTATTCGGTTTGTTAGATTTTGCTCTTAGTTGATCTGGTTGTTACCAACTTAGAATTAATTATAATTTAAGCTAAATCTAAGGTATTCTTATATGACTTAGCGTCTATCGTTGGTTGCCACTGCCGGTCGACAGAGAGAGAGAGAGGGGGAGAAACGGAGTCAGGCCGTTCGCGGGTGCGAACTTTGGCCTTGGAAGGGGGTGTGACGAGAGCAGGCCGTTTGCCCGTCTCTCGTCCGCATTTCTCCCTCCCCCACTCGGCTAAGCGTGGTGGCCAACGTTGGGCGCATTTAAGTATGCGCCTAACACTTGGTCTTTTGTTTCAGCGCCAAGGACGAGCCAGCGCAGTTGAGCGCAAGAAAAGTTGAAGAGCGCGGAGAGAGAGTGAGAGAAAGAGAGAGAGAGAAAGAGAGTATTAGGCCTATGCAGGGATTGGCAGGCGCGCAACGCGTGACCGATAAGCGACGCGTCACGTGCCGCCTAACTAATAAGTCAAGGTAGGGAGAGGAGCGAGCGCCGCTGAGCGGTTGCAAGATGCGCGTAAGAATTAGTGCGTGAGAGAGTCGCAGCCGAGCTTTACGAGAGTGAGGGAGTCTAAGCCTAGTCTTGCTAGAGTGCGGAAGTCCGAGCCCAGCAGAGAGAGCAGTTTGGGATAGCCGGAAGGAAGCACGATCAACCCTACCGGCAACGGCTTCGCTAGCAACAGCAGCCAGCCCACCTGCCAAGAGAGTCAACGCCACCGACGGAGACCTGGTCAGCGACAGCGGGTAGCGATGATCTGACCAGCGACGACGCCCGGTATTTCCTGCGGCAGCACATCGCCCAGGATTCTCGACGTTGCGAGGAACAAGAGAACAAAAGGTCAAGCCTTCCTTATCTTCTTTCTCTCTACACTCTCTCTCTCTGTTGATGCGACGACCGGTGCGCGGTGAAAGAGATAGCCTGGCATTCACGTGCCGGCTATCTGAAGGTTCGCGCTAAGATTAATTTGTAGTGACGTAAGTTGCGACCGGTGAATTGTCCAGGCGCCCACGTGCCGGGCAATTTACCCGGTATTAGTCCACCTAGTTTTTAAGTGAGTTTGTAATAGGTTAAGTATGCGATTTGGTATTAGTGAAATGCGAAATGTTCAGTTGTGATTATCTTAAGCAGTTTATTGTTCGATTTTTAGTTTGTTAGTCGGTAATTTAGATAATGTTATGCGCGCGTATGTTCAGTGTGAATGATTATTAATAATAATAGGTTGTAAGTGAGATTTAATTCTTGTCTGTGTATAATTTATTATCAACCTCCCCTCATTCTTCCCTCTCAATTGTCATGAGCGAAAGCGCCTCACTTACCCCGCAAAAGAATTGGTAACAAGGATCAAGTTTTGTTACATTGTTTTAAAGTTTTCAATTGTGAACGAACTAATAAAGGCCATCCAGAAAAATTGTTGCTTATTTGATGAAATATGTAATGGTGTTGGTTTTTAATTGATTACCTCAAAAAATGAAAATATAAATGTTAACTTTTAAGACCTGAAATTATATAGGCTGGAACGGAATAGTTCTAAGTGACATACCGAGTGAAGTTGGCTTCCTTCCAATCCCAGGATTCAAATTCTAAGTCTTAAAACTTAGCACCAAACAATTGAAATATTGAACAAATCTATAAACTAACTGCACCAATCGATTGGGCGGCTTTTAATTAATCACATTTCGTTTGTGCGTCAATTATGCTCATTTTTTTTATGTGAAAAACAGATAAAATTAATTATGGGTGCTGGTGCTAGCACCCAAATTTGATTCTCCAAATATAGTAGTTTATAACGTGAAAAAAATTTTTTATAATATACCAATCGTTAGTGCGTCTCACGCATTATTGGCACCCAACATAAAATTATTAAAAACTTTATCATTTAATTAATTAAAATAAAATAATACTCTTGCGTTATTAAAAAGGTTATTATGACATTGTTTCGCGCATGCGCCTCGAATGGAACATTGTTACTCAGTCGGAGACTCAATGCCATCTAGTAAACCGAAGTAAACTAAATTCAACTAAAGCATATTGATTTAATTCAGCCATACTGAGATACAATAATTCAACTAAACTTGAAAACAACCAATCGTGCAGTGTACAGTGCAACGGTAGTCGATTCAATTAATCGAACCGTTCGCGATTCTGAATTTCGCGAGTTAGTTCTAAGTTTTGAGAGAGAGAGGGGGCGCGCGATCTTTCAAATTAGCAGTTACGTCTCAGCTGTTGTGACAAGTAGATATCGCCGAAGTTATTTGCACTGTTTTTCTCGCCGATTAATAGTTACTGGTCCATATTAATTACGCGCGTGAGTGCAACAACGAGACCTACAGATTGCAGCGTTTTGGTAGCAGCAGATTTGCAGCTGATAGGTGGTACGAGGCAGCACAGCTGATAACCTAGGACCGGAGGCAGTTGATATTTTGCTGACATCAACAATTACGGCTGATCACCGTAATTGCACCGCAGGGTAGGTGCACCTCCCTTTATTATCGCGTGTCAAAATATTTTATTATTTTGTTTAGCCGCGTTAGCGTTAATAATTTTGTATTCGCGCCGAGCGTTAGATCGCGCCAATTTTCGTATCTTCTCTCTCTCTCTCTCTTTCTCACCGAAAGTTAATTAATTGTAAATCCTGTTCGCGTGCATCAGTCTTTCGGCCCGATAAAGACTGTATAGATTATTATTAATAAAATCTATTAAAATTATTCGCCGATTTCGTCATATGATTTCTCCTGGTAGTTTAAACAATTGAAATAGGTTTAAGTTTTAATCCGATCATAGCTAGGGGATTAAGTGTATTAGGAGCAAAGTCGATTACACTTGAAACTCATCGTGTGTCACAAGGCACGTGACTTAAGGTGAGTTCAACTCTGCTTGATCGAAGACAACCAAGTTAAGTCGGCTGACGTTAAGGCGAATACACGTATTAACATACGTGTTAACGGAGCGGCGGTTTGCTCTGCATCGAGGGAGTTTGCTCTTAAATAAATTTCTCATTTTGCAGGTTTATCCCCCCGTTACAACAGATATATTTATTTACTTGGAGGCTACTTATTTTTTTGAGATGTTATATTCGTCTCTAGCTTCTCTTTCGAAATTTATTGTTGTTTGAAGCCCGAACTCTGTTTTGGAGAATTGCACTTTTTATGATAAATAGAATGAAAGCATTTTATATAATAATAATAATATCCAATATAAAGGTTTTAAAATAATAATTTATTTGCAGAATTAGAAATGTAATAATATGTTTCAATAATACATATATTTTTGAATTTAGTTAACAGATTGATATTTTTCTTAATACGTATTATCTCAAATAATAACGGTATGCTATAAGTTTGCTAGTGTAACTATTGAAAATCTCTATTTCTGTTAATACAACAATAAAATAATTTTTCTTATGTCATTATAAAAGAATATAATAATTTTTATTTGAATAGAAAATTTTTATATTATCCCTTCTAATCTATATGATACATTTCTACCATGTTTTCCATGTAAATATAGAGATATTTATTAAAAAAAAAGCATTTCTTTACAAACATTATGAATGTTAATCTAAGCTTTGTTTAGAGCTCTAACCTACAGTTATAATTAAATAATAACATATGTATTAAATTAAGTGATTACATTAAATATAGTGAAAATATCTGTAACAGATATATCTAATATATAATTAAGTTGACTTATTTCTTGTACTAAAGGCAAGAAATTTATACTTTTGAATATTAATTTCAAAATAAAGGAGCTAAGAATTAACAGAATTAATAAAAAGCATCAACGTTCTTTCATAATTTACCTAAAGATAATTCTGATTAACTTTCTGTTTTAATTTGATTTCCTTTTTATCGCTAAATTAACCCAGTCTTGAATGTTTTTCACTGTGACATTTGCCTTTGATGGTGATTTCTCAATAAATTTAGCACATTTTCTATGTGAAGGTACTTTTTTGGCTGAAATATATTTCTCAAATGTCATATAAATATATCCTGGAATATGATTCCTTTGAGAAATATGATTATCGTCCTTTTTGGGCCCTCGTTCACTGCCCAGTCATATAGAGAGGGCCTATTGAATTTGATCTCAGAAAAGTGGTTCCGTATAATTAGGAATTCAGTTTGACTTGTTAAACCAAGACTTTTCCCACAGGGTATACGTATCCAGCCATCCTGGAAATATGTTCCGTCCGTACAGACTACCCCAATTTCACTAAATTTGCTACTCTACTGGACAATATCTTGGTTTTATATATCTAGATTATCATAACTTTATATATTTCTTACATTTTAAGCTTTCAACTGTATTCCATTTTATATATACATAAATTCAGAATTTTATTGTATATATAAAATCATATTATTGAATTAGCACATTAATTCTTAATATTATTTCACAAAAAGAGTCCATATGATTGGAAATAAAAAATTCAAACTACGGATATTCCATCAATTCATATCACTTCATATTACTTTGAAAAATTGTATATTACTATGATTCTAATTAATACAAAAAACAAGTAGTTTGAAAAATATTAATAGTATCAAATAAATAATGTTCATCGCAAACATGGCAAATAACTCATTTTTTTTTCATATTAAATCATTGACTGCATATTAGTATGAGAAATTGTCCATATTCTCAAGGTACTAATAACAAAAAGTAATCTGATTGTACTTATAATTTTATTAGTTCATATCAATTCAATGGTAAAGAAAGTATATTGTTTCATCATATAGAATGTGAGGATAGTTGATCCATTAAATAAAAGGGAATTTTTCAAGTAAATTTAAAAAATCAATTGTGAGCTGCTATCGTTATTATTAATTATACTACTATTTTTTTTCAAGTAAATTTGAAAAATAATTTGTAAGTTGCTACCATTTTTTATTATTTATACTACTATTTTGTACGGTCATTATAAATGATAACAATATTTAACTAAAACTCACTTAATTTCTTAATTAATGTTTTAATGTTTATAATCAAATGGCAAATCATAATAACTCATGTTTAAAATTATTTTCATATTAAAATCTTTGACTGCATATTAATTTGAGAAATTTTCCATATTCTCAAGGTTCTAATTACAAAAAGTAATCAGAATGTACTTATAATTTTATTAATTCATATCAATTCAGTGGTAAAGAAAGTATATTGTTTCATCATATAGAATGTGAGGATAGTTGATCCATTAAATTAAAATGTAAGGGAATTTTTCAAGTAAATTTAAGAAATAATTTGAGAGCTACTATCGTTATTATTATTTATACTACTATTTTTTTTCAAGTAAATTTGAAAAATAATTTCTAAGCTGCTACCATTATTATTATTTATATTAATATTTTGTACAGTCATTATAAATGATAACAATATTTAACTAAAACCTCCTTAATTTCTAATTTAATGTTTATAATCAAATGGCAAATATACCTCAATAAATGTCGATCACCGAAAAAAAAGGGAAGCTCTTTCTATTTGTGGGATTGGAAAAAAACAAAACATAAAAGTATAGGATATAATAGTTAAAGATAAATACTGTAAAATAAAAATTTACATATTATCTTTATTATAGTAAGTTAGACTATAGTAACTATTGAGTTATGAATTGTTTAGATTTGTTACCGTATAATATTTAGATGTATTACATACCATTTTCACACCATTACAATATAAGGAAAAAAAAACAGTCAAAAATATAATAAAAAATCAAATCTGATCGTCAAAATATATGCAAGCTTATATTTATTTTTTAATTATTGTATAAAAAATATTTTTTCCAAGAATGGCAGAACAAACAATGAAAAATATTCAAATTTATTATGTCAAAACATGAAAATAATGAATCAGTCCAATGTAAACATATAAACAGTAATGTAACAATGTCAGGAGTAGTTTAGTCTATTTTATTTGAATTGAATGGTGTATTATCAGCAGTAACATATTCCACATTTACTCGTAATACGATAATGAAACATAAAATGAAATTGAACTTTCATAAATAATTAACAATGACTATTCTTAATATTATAGTATAAGTTATGGAATGATCAACGATTTCAATAATCAATTCAAAGTACTAATTACAAAAAAAACATAATCTACAATGATTTAATATATTATTTATAAAAAATTTTCAGATAAAATAAGTACTATCGTGAATCAGATTTATTTCTATCAAACGGTGCAATTGATAGTTTGATGATATTAATTTAATTCATGAATAGTACAAAATCAACAACAGTGCATGGGAACACACCAATACTCGACAAACTACATTTAATGATTAATTGACATATCATTTTTTTATTATTCTATAGCCTATAATGTTTCTTGATATGAAAATTAGTTATAATATAATTAAAAATATATCGATACCCTAAATTTTACTTCAATATTATTATTTTAACATTTCTCTTTGAGATTTTTACATGTACAATGAATGAAAAAAACGTTATTATACAAAATTGATTGTATATATGCAAATTTTACCTTAACATTGTATACATAATAAATTATAATTTATCGAAATTCAACATGCATTCCAACAAGTAAAAAAATAAATCCTGAGAAAATGAAATAACATTGAACAAATACATGTTTCATCAATAAAAAATATAATGATAAAAGGAATGTCAGAACGAGGGCCCTATGCGAAAAGTAAAACGTTTCGCTTTTGCGATTTTTTGAATTTCGTTGAATGTGAATCCAAGATCTTATTTGGGCATCTGTTCTTAATCTTAAAGTGGGATCTGTAGTGATTTTAATAAATTGTCTTATTTCCTTGGCACTAGGTACCTTAATATTTGGATCTAGAGCATTCGGAAAGTAGGACAGTAGTGCATTGATTGAAGTTCTTGTCCAAGTTAATTTTTTTCGTTGTCTCACACAATTATTATGTGATTCAAATTCGTCTGAAATAGAAAAACCAATATGTGCAATTAAAATACTATATTATTAAAAAAATTTTGTTAATAACTATATATTTTTTATTATCTAACAATAGTACGTGTTAAGTAACAACTTTTGTAATATAATGAATGTGAGTATGAGTCAGAGAGAATTGGGATTAGGAATAAGCAGTAATTAATGTGGAAAAGAGTACAAGGCGGAGTTTTTGAATCAAAAAATGAAAGTGCGCCTCTCTCATAATTAGCTACGGGACAGTTTTCGTGAAGTTCAGTCAAATCATTGAATAATATTAAGAGAAAAATGAGGAATATAATTTTTTCCATGTCAGTATTAAAAACAATTTAAAAATTATTTTTTATTGTATGTGTCAGTTATTGTATTTATTAATTTATTGTAGGAGTAACGTGTAATGAGTGTTAGAAAGTTACAGAGCTCTTGACACTTTGTACTTGAAATTTACCTGTCGTGGGAAGCGAATATAGGAAGAAAGAGAATAGAAAAGATAAAAAGGGGCACCGAAAGCCCCAAAAAGAAATTAAGGTAGCAAAAACGCTAAAAAGAGAGGAATTGCCAAAATCCAAGCCGGAGATTGTCTTGATGAAAAACGGCAAAGTTAGCAGACTAAGCTATATAGATCTGCTAAAAATAGTGAGGCAAGCCCAACAAAAGTAGGAACAAGGTTGGCTAAATTAAAAATAAGAGAATGAAACTTGTTTATTGAATTACCATTAAAGGAGGTTAGCGAACTAATATGCACACCAGTGGGGAAAAAGCTACTCGCAAGACTACTCGTATTGCTGAGAGCATCATTTAGTAAGCTGGAAAACTATGGTCGAGGGTTCAGGAAATTAAGGTATAACGATTCGTGGTTATAGCATCACAGATACCGGAGCTCGAGAGTTAAGGACATTCGAGTTTGAGGATTTAGCATCGCATGTGACTGGGCGTGGGTATTAGGAAAATGAGAGTAGGAAGTTCTTGGGTGATAGCGTCGCAGATTACAGCGCTCGAGGGTTCAGGAATGTAATATACAAAGGTTGAGAATTATAGCATTACAGATGACAGATCTCGAGGGTTAGGAACATCAGGGTATAAGAGTTTGGGATTATAGTATTGCAGGGCATAATTTATGTAATCAAGATAAATAGTAGTTGATATTCTTATGTGATAATTTCAATGAAATAATGTAATATATTTTTTTTACCGTAATTAGAGTCATGTCCTGCTGGTTGACCTCGTTTATCTTGTTTTCTTTGGAGCTTACTAATTGGCTTCTGAAGAACTTCGTTACTAGCATTGTCTTCATTCAAAAATTTGTTAGGGGCTACATCTGGGTTATTATTGAGTTCATTGTTACTCAAAAAATTGTCTTCTTCATCTGAATTTTTGTTTTTATTACTATCTTTATTTGTGTTGTCTTTAAAACCTTGAAGCTGTTTTACGGTCTTGGAAATACTTACGTCTCGTTCAAAGACGCTCTGTCTATAATTTTGTTTATGTATTCCAGGCGTATGACCCAGATACTCGCAAATTTTTTCTACTTGAATATCATTTGCTCCCTTTGTCATTTGATCTGTTGCTAGTAGCATCCTGTACAGAGTGGCTTTTAGAGACTCTGGGTTTTTTGCGCCGCATTTTTCGGCATAATGTTTTGCTATTTTACAAGCTGAAGGGCATGAAAAGAGCTTCTCAGAAACATCATGAATATTGGAAAAAATGAAGGGATTTTCATTTAAAATTTTAGCTTGGGAACGGTATGAGATGAGAAATTCCATATGATTTAAAATAGATTTGTCAAAAATAACAGGAACTGGTTTAGCTCTTTTACCTCGTAATTCTATTCTACAATCATTCATTTTAATAATTTTATTATTAAAATCGTCGAAACTCATCCTTTCAACCTCTCCAGGCCGTCTACAATTTGTTAATTGTAAATATACTAACAGAGAGTTCCTCAGCTTCTCGTAATCAAAATCTGAATATATTTTTTCTAAAGCTTCGCGAGCATTAGACATTTCTTTTAACAAAAAGTCGTTCAATGTTTTCATATCTGATTGTTCAGGTAAAACTTTTACATTATTTCTCCTATTTCTAGCTTGCGTCTCTGCGATTGTATTGCCAATACTACTGAACCAGAGTGTGTTAAGTTTGTTTTCAAAAGCTTGAGTTTCTTGTCTTTTTTTCTCGTTTTTACTTCCTAGAATAACGTCAAAAACGTGTAACACTTGTTTGGTAATATTAAACATATCGTTTGAGGTGGCAGGTGCTTGCAAATATTTCGTATTAGGATCTGGTTTCCCCATTATTTTTACGGCTTTAATAAAGTCATCATAATGACGCTCGTGAAATATGTCGGAGAATTCAGTAATGTTTTCGTTAAGCTTTTTCATTTCCAGAAGAAGAGTACCTAATCGACTTAGCTTCGATCGTACTTGTTTATAGTTGTGCCTTTGGTTCACCGTTTCATATTTAGAAGCTTGCGTGTTTAACCAAGCAAATATAGTACGGTCATATCTAATTGCTTCCACTGCTAATGATTCTCTCATTTGTGATATAATAAGGATTGAATCTTCTGATGCCGATTCGTGATAGTCCCCATCAGTAGCCCTAGCTCTAGATTTTGCTACGTGTTTTTTTCTGAACGATAATCCCGTACATTTGCTAACATGTTTGTGAAAAGATAGCACAGAAAATCGTTTAGTACATTTATAGCATGTTTTAAATAAAGCAACAGTTCTCTGATATTTACTTTGTGGTCGTCGTGTAACAATAAATTCTTCAGCTTTAGCGGTTAATAGATTATTTAAATGATTGGCCTTAGTTCTTAATTTATCTAAAATTTGTGCACGTTTGAGAGCTGATTTGCTTTTTGGTTTACCTGCATCATGTTTTATTGCCTTTATTTTGCATAATTTCATAATAATTGGTTCTTTAGAATGCTTTTTTTCGTAGTGCGGAACTAATTTAGCAAACAAAACTTGTTTATCTGGATCATTTTCAGTAATTCGACTTCGTAAACAAAATAAGCAACAGTTTTTTTTACATCCTTTGTTACTAGTCACGACCATTTCATAATTTTTATTTTTTAATACTGGTCCCACTGATTTTAAATTTACATCAAACGAAACGTCAAAACTACTGTTTTCATTTGATTCTATAGATTCATTTGTTACATCTTTCAGTGATGACCTTTTATTATTACTAGTTTTCGATTCAAACGTTTGATTGACACCTGTAAAATTGAAACCGATAATAAACATATGTTTCATTTTTTTAAGTTGGCTAGTAAATATGTACCCATGTATCAAAGCATGAGCGCCCATACATATACTAAAGGCCTCTTAGTAGATAAGATTTTTAGATTTTAAGAATTAAAGTTAATATAAATATTAGGAGATTGGTATGTTATAGGTTTAGTCTAAGGTTATATTTTTATTTTAAAAATTTTTTTAAATAATAGATTTTTTTCAAAAAGAGATCCTAAATATTTAAATAGATTTTATACCATTTATTTAGTTTTTATCTTTATTTAACCAAAGCTATAGTTTCTCTCTAATTTCACTATCTTTGAAATTTTAGTTTTTAAAGTAGTGTTGTTAAAAGATGTATATAAAATTAGTTATAGATAATTATTAACATTGTAATAATAACAAATAAAAAATATAATAATAATTATTTTAGAAATTATATAATAGAATTAAAAATATTTGTTATTGTACCTTTTATGGCAGGCTGACTACCGTTCAGCCAATCGTATCACGAATAAACTGACTTCACTTCTCAGCTTATCAATTTTTTTAAGGAGGATTAGCTCCATTAGTTTTTTCATAAAAAATTCACAAAATCACAAAAACAGCGATTGCTATGACTGAATTTCAAACGCCTCTGTATTATGTACGGATAAAAAACAAAGGTGTTTCTGATAAAGCCCTCAATATTTTTAAAGTTCGATAAGCTGTTTTTAGATATTTAAATCGATGAATGAAATTAAAAAAGATGGTAGATCTAAAGGTAACATAATTTTTAAAGATAAACTGGAAGCTAACAATGCTTTATCCCATAGTTTCTTTAAAATAAAAAGATTATCTACGTATATTCCAGACTTCAAGAAGACTAGTAAAGGGGTGATATAAGGTATTTCTATTTTTTATATGATCTCTAAAGTTACTCCGTGTGTTAAAAAACTCCAGTGTTTGAACTACTTTAAGTTCCGCCATATGGCGAAAAATTGCCCTGGTAAAAAGAGATGTCCTATATATGGAGATTTAGACCATATAGATGAGTTGTACCAAGGAATCATACCAAGATGTGCAAACTGTAAATGTTCACACAAATGTGTAGATAGAGAAAATGAAATATATAAAATGTACTCGTTGGTTAACCAGAAAATGTAATATGAAATCTTGTCTTATTATGAAGCTAAACAGATAATGTTTGAAAAATTTCAAATACTTATTGCTACCAAAGAAACTTTTTCTAGTTTGATTGAAAGTAATAATCAAGGTTTCGCAAGTAAAATAAAAGAATTAAGTTTGCGTGCATCAGAGTATAAATGTCAGGGCTCTAATAGTACTTCTTCGGGTAGGGAATCTGTGAACAACCCAAATAATATAAAGAATAACGTGACCAATAATTGACATACTGTAAAAAAGAATTCTTAAGAAATTAAAAAGAGAGAAAACAACATAATTAGTGATAGTTCAATTAAATTTGTGGCAAGATCTCAAGATTTATCTAATAGATCATATGATCGTCTTTCGGATATCACGAACAAATTGTACAACAGGGGTACTTTTGACCCCAAGTGGCATTTAAGGGTTAATTTGCTCAATTAAATAAAATATAAATAATATTGAATAGTTCTTGTTTTTAAACATTTATTAACTATTGCCAAATAGATAAACTAATTTTTACGATTATATGTATGTACTGCACCTGCATACACTAAAGGTTGTATCACAGTTATCAGTAAGAGGATAATCATTACGACAAAGTACAATGATGCATCATTACCTATAAAAGTCAAATAACGGAATCTAAGAAATGAGATTTTTGTAGTAGAGAGCCATTTTCTAAAGTCTCATGTACCGTCTACCTTATCGTGGATTTCATTATTCGACGTTATTTTTATTATGATTACCTATTTGTTACGTTTAATTAATCAAAAACTTGATGGCCGGTAGGATAGGAATTCTTTTTACCCGTTTTGCTGTAGCATCCTTTTAATTAATTTGTGTATAGATCTTTTTGACTGAAAATTAAAATGTAATGCACAAAATTTTTGATACCAAAATGATAATGTAATTTTTATAAAATTAATAAGTTTTATTCAATATAACTTTCAAAATTATAAATATTTTTAAAGTTGATTAAATAGAGTTGATAGAATTTAAATTTGATTAAGTAGAGTAGATTGATTAAATTTATTCTATGCAATTGAAATTATATATCTCTATTTTCTGCATAAAACAAGATTATCCAATTTGATCACATTTAAAAAAATCAATTTTAAGAAAATTAAAACCACATACAGTTAATGAATATCAATTTTAATATTAATAAGTTATAATTGAAAAGTATTTTTATTATTTTCTATTTCTCTGATTCATGATTACATTAAAATTATTGTAGATAAAGTATATTATTATAAATATAATGTGATCCATGCCATATTATTGTATCTGTTGAGAAAAATCACATGTAAATCCCATATAAATGAATTTCTGATACTATGTTCTAAATGATGCAACGATTACCGAAAATCGTTTGACTCGCGCGATGTAATTAGCGGTTAAGCGAGGTGAGCCGCGTTCGGTTCGCGAGAGAGAGAGAGCGCGTAAGGGGCAACGACCGGGAGGGGAGGCTCCGAGCGCCAGTATGACTGTGCTACTCAGTCGATCCGTGCGCCTAACCTCCATATTCTCCGTGCCGTTCTCGTTTGTTTTCCCTGGTGACATTGCGAGCGTGAGTGCGTGGGTGCGTTAGCAGCAGCAGCAGGAGCAGCAGCGATAACTGCGACAGCAGCATCTGCAGCAGCAGCAGTAACAGCGGCAACAGCAACTGCAGCAGCAGCAACACCAGTAACAGCAGCAACAGTAGCGGCAACAACAACAGCGGTAACAGCATTAGAGGCAGAGCAGCGGAGCAGTTTAATAGCTACGTGTTATTCGGATACGGTTGGCCACCGTATCCACACCGTCGTTGCGGTAGGTGCACCTTCCCTGTTTCTAATTGTTGTTAATTTGGCGTGCGAATCCGCGCAGCGAGCGCGAAGAATAGATATATTGCGTGCGAGCAGGTAGTTCGCGGCAATCGCGGTTTTTTTCTCTCTCTCTCGATTAGCGTGTATTGTCATTCACGCGTGCGCGCGTCAGTCTCTCGGCATACCCTCCGTGTAATTGATTTGAGTAAATAAATCACCCTTTGTTCCGTATAAACGAATTTATTAGTCGTTATTTCGTCATTCCCTTGTCCGAAGGTCGCGCCTCGCATTGTTTACATTGGTATTCGAATTCGCCGGTAACGCAGCACGAAGTGTGCGAAACGTTAGGCGGGAATCCACAATTTAGGTTCCGATAGCGGCCGCACGAGCGCTACGAGCAAGCAGCGCCAACGCCGCCAAGTGGCGAGTTGGGGGAACCCAACTCGGAACTTTGAAGAGACTCTGCGCAGGCGCACTCCTAGGCAAGGTAGGTTAATGCGCATCGAGCGCATAGATAACAAGGCTTCATATAGTTAGAGTACGGGCACTTTGAGGAGATTACCGACTACATGACAGCCTGTTACAATGAATATTAAATTAATTTTGTAAAATATGGATGGTTCTTGTCTGATGTGATATTAAATTTTGAATGAAATCATTGTGAGGTAGTTTTTTGTTTATTACAATGTAATAATAAATATAAGTTATTATATGTAATTCAACAATATTTTAAAACAAGAAAAATTATAATAAAATTTTGAATGAAATAATTGTATAATTTTTTAACAAAATAATTAAATTAATTAGAATCAATCCAAACATTGAGAGGAATATAAATAAAAAATAACAAGCATAGTTCGTATTTATGTTTATCAATATCAGTACTTCTCTAGGTTGCCAAGTTAATTTTTAAAATTAAGATCTACTTAAAAGAAATGTGTTTCTGGTAATTATGCAAAAATATTTACAATATTTATTCAATTTAACGTTAAGCTGAATATGTAACAATAATTATTTCAAATTATGAAAATTTTAAATTCATAATGAAAGTATTATTAGTTTAGTTTTAAAGCAAATTTTAATTTTAGGTATTATTGATTCTCAATTATGAATGAAAGTTATTAGAAATGTTTTCAGTTAGTTAAAAATATTTTAATTATTATATAATTATTCAAAATTAATCAGAAATAACTATATACTATCAACCAGTTCCTTTGAGAGGTAATAGTTTAAATAAAAAAAGAACTCTAATATAAAGTACATACAATTAACGATAAGAATTTTTATATCACCTTGATAAACTGCTTCATCATCAGACTCAAGGTCCATTACTGATGGATTATCTGATTTGAAACTATTTTTCGAAATTTTAATACCAATTTCATCAACCAATTGATTGATTTTGGAAAATTCTGATTCGTCTTCAGAACTTTGATCTGACATTGATACATCTTCAATGTTATGCTCAATTTCAAAGTTTGATTCATTAAACTGCAATTTCTTTGGTTCACATAAATATTTACTGGAAGTAGATGATGTACTAGAATCATAGGAAATTTCTTCATCAGATGAAGGCATATATTCAGAAACAGATGCTCCTGACTCTGGTTCATAATCTTCAAAATCTGACATAATTACTAATTTCTTAGTTTCTAATATTTCTACTATTTCTAATATTTCTTAATTATAAAGAAATGTATGACTTTAATACTGATATGTACACAAATATATACAATTGCAGGTTATTCAGGTATTTCAGGTTATTTTCCTTATTCAAGCAAATCTTTACAAGAATATTCAAGAAATTCAAGAAATTATACAAGAAATTCACATATATGATTTCTTCAAATATTTCAGATTATCCCAATTTATATATATCAGGTTATTTTTCTTAAAATTATATATTGCTCATAATTAAAAGATATGTAGAATAATTTCATCCGAGAGATTTGATAATAGTTAAGTATTTACTATTTAAATTAAAAAAAATTGATAGTTTAATAAAACCCTTTACAAGAACAGATTTTTATACCTCACATTTCAATAAATTTTAGAATAACCTTTTCCACTTGAAACTTCCGGTAAATTCATTTCAATATCTGGGTAAAAATTTAATGTTTGGGTAAAAAATAAGATCGAGCCGAGAAGAGAGAATTTGGTCTTAAAAGTTAGCACCCAACATTTGAAATATTGCACAAATCTATAAACTAATTGCACCATTCGATTGAGCGGCTTTTAATTAATCATACATCGTTGGTGCGTCAATTATGCTCATTTTCTTTATGTGAAAAACAGATAAAATGAATTATGGATGCTGGTGCTAGCACCTAAATATGATTCTCCAAATATAGTGGTTTAGATCGTGAAAATAATTTTTTACAATATACCAATTGTTAGTGCGTTTCACGCATTATTGGCACCCAACATAAAATTATTAAAAACTTTATCATTTAATTAATTAAAATAAAATAATACTCTTGCGTATTTAAAAAGGTTATTATGACATTGTTTCGCGCATGCGCCACGACTGGAACATTGTTACTCAGTTAGAGACTCAATGCCATCTAGTAAACCGAAGTATGCATGAAGAAAGCTACTAAAATAAATATTGAAAAATGAAACTTAATAGTATACTCTGCAATTGATAAAGCAAAGCTTTAAATATTATAAGATATAAGGTTATTGGTCGGTGATGGTTTTAATGGAAAGGATGAGAAAAAACATTAATTATATTCGGTAATGAACCGATCTCAATTTTAGTAACTTTATTTGCGCATGTGCTTTGGCTTATCGGCAACCCAGTCAGAGATCCACGTCGTCTAGTGAAGTAAAATAAATGCTTGTACGACTCACTACGCATGCGTTTTACATATGACGTCCCGCTGAGCCATGATAATAGTTATTTCACATCAAACTAGAGGTTGAGGGTCAACGCAAAAATCTATTTTATTTTATTGGAGGGGTTAGTTGTAGATGAACAAGAAAACATCAAAAATAAAATTTATTGCTCATTTGACGAACTATCTAATGATATAATTAATCTCTTCATCATTTTAATAAAGTAATTATGGACACTAACTTATACGACCTTTAATTTACTGAGTCTAAGTAATAAGCTATTGAAATTAATTATTAAACTTAGAAATTTAAAAAATCTAACTATTCTTGCACATATTCGTTTGGTAACTGTGTTACTAATAAGCTGCAATTTGGCTTAGACGTATAAAATACAAACGAATGCTCTCATTATTATTTACGAAACTAAGCATAACTATACGTGATTTTCTTGATATTCATGTTTTCTTCAAATCTCCTCCAACTGCCTATTTGTAATATGGCAATTTGAGGATATCCTCAAATTGACCAATCTAGTGTAGCGACTTCGAGGATATCCCAGAACTGCCAAAAAAATCCTCAAAGTGACCAATACGCTTAAAAAAAATCCTCGATGTGACCAATTCCGCTATATATATATATATATATATATATATATATATATATATATATATATATATATATGTGTGTGTGTGTGGTGTGTATATGTATATATGTATATATATATATATATTTATATACATCCATATATACATATACAAGAATTGTACGTTTGATAGGAGTCTTGCGATTTTGATAGAATTACATTCCTTCTATAAATAGCTTATAAATATACACGTGCTCGCATTGCTGATAGCACATAGTTCAGTTTCTATCAGTTGTAAATTGTGTACACACAGAGAAGCATGAATGCTTTCTAGGTGTATATTATATATTAAAGCAAGTGTACGTTATAACAAAAATCACTTTAGATCATAACTGAGTGTTTTATTTCTGTGTTAATAATTATGACTCCACATAGTACATATTCAGATAAGAGAGTTAAGTGTTGTGACTTTTTAAAAAGACATAAATCATGTGTATATAAAACTAAAAACAAGCGATTTAAAAGCCTTGGTGACTTAGCTAATAAATTGAAATTGAAGTTTGGCAGAAAAAAATTTGAACCGTTTGATAATGTGTGTATAACTTGTTACAACCTTTTATATTTAAAATATGAA
The DNA here is from genome assembly GCF_024137745.1 of Phymastichus coffea. Taxonomy (NCBI): domain Eukaryota; kingdom Metazoa; phylum Arthropoda; class Insecta; order Hymenoptera; family Eulophidae; genus Phymastichus; species Phymastichus coffea. Next base: position 824,287 of record NW_026706814.1, read on the forward strand.
AGTAGCAAAACAGGTGATCCTTTTTCAAGCGATGAGCAAGATGATACTGGTAAGATACCCACACAATTAATAATTTATCTTATTATTTATTTATTTATTTCATATCTATATAATACACATAAAAGATATATGTAAATAAGTTTTACATGTCAAAACTATAATTATCAATGTTTTGAGCAAAAATAAAACGAAAAATCGATATTTTATCACTAAAACGTAAAAGTACGCGATCACTCCTATATCAATTTAAAGGTCTTGTAATGCTTAATCTATCATAAAAATTTGAAAAAAAAAGCGATGGCTTTTTTGAGAAAATTGAGTTTGAAATTTTTTCGAAAAATTGAGTTTTTCCCGCCAATTTTCAATATTTTTTTATTCTGCATGGCGCATTCGAAAGAGTATAAGAAATACAGTAAAATAAGCTATAAATAACATATTAAGTAAAAAAATTAGAAAATATAGAGCATTTTTTTAAATTTTAATATTTGATTTTTAGAAAATTTATTTTTTAACCACTTTTTTAAAATGCTCGTAAAAAATGATGTAGAGGTCTAATCGAAAAAAAAAAAATACGTGTCGGCTTATTTTTGAAGTAGAATAACATACTCCACAGCCGAGTCAATTGGAGATATCATTGCCGTAGGCCTGCCCGATCTGAAATGGATCCGGTCAGTAATGTATTTTGATAAATAATAATAATGTAATTAAAATAATGAATATTTTTTTCTGCGTACAATATTATATTAATTATAATATAATCCGTCAGGGCCCAAACAGTTGCCCTACTAGAAAAAAAAAAAAAAAAATAAATAAAGATATAATGAAAATTTTCCAGATTAAATAAATTTATCAATCCTTGCGAAATTGAAAGAGCTGGCGGTCTATTTGGTAAGGGAGGGGGATTTATAAGTTTAGATATCAAAAGATGTTTTGGTATTATCTTAATTTCGTTTAGTTTAGTTTCTTTGTATTTGTTTTGTGTTTGCTTCTTTCAAGTGTTTTCCGGTATGTCCTTAATCTTCGTTAAAAAGTGTATGATAGAACTGAAGAAAGCTCCTAATAAGTTGATAGATTAGTCATACACTGTATGTAGTGTATATTCTATGATTATTGTAGCCAATGTCAATTTTTTAATGTTAAGAATAATAAGTAACATGAAGATTGCTGATAAGAATGACCCTATGTCATTAATTTTTTGATTATTAGATGTCAGGTTTTATTGGTAATATTTTTTACAGTATTTTTGAAATCGTCTAAGATTGATTCTCCGTTAATTTTCTTTGCTATTATATTGCATAATGAGGCGTTTTCTATAGGAAACATTAATTGTTCTTGTAATTTATATAGATAATTTTGAGAATAAATTTCACTTGTTGCTAAACTTTCAATTCATTCAAATGTCCATCCAATTTTTATTTTAAGTTTTACCTAATTTGATGACGTAAATTTTGTTGGTGGTGGTGTGAATTTTATCCATTCCTTGTCATATTTTTAGTACGGTGGTATGATGGTGTTGCAATCAATTGTCAGTCCTTTTGATATCAGGATATGTATTTTTTATGTGTGAGACCATGTTTCATTTCTACGAGGGAGGTCCGACAAGTACTTAGCCTACAAAAGAAAAACGAAAATTTTGGAAAAGTGGCGTTTTATTTTCCAACATAGTCTGCTTTTAGTTCGATACACTTGGCCCAACGATGCTCTAACTTCTTTAACCCATCTGAAAAATACGATTCCTTGAGGTCTGAAAAGTAGGCTTCCGTGGCAGCGATTCGACTCAAATTTCTGCCCGGTGAGTGACTTTTTCAAGTTTGGAAACAAAAAGAAGTCGCATGGGGCTAAATCTGGAGAATAGGGTGGATGGGGCAGCAGTTCGTAGCCTAATTCGACCAATTTGGCCATGGCGACGGCGGAGGTGTGAGGCGGTGCCTTGTCATGGTGGAAGAGCACTTTTTTCTGCAATTCGACGTCGAATCAGCCCAATAATTTGGCATAGTACAGCTCTGTGACTGTTTTGCCCCTCTCCAGGTAATCGATGTAGATCACACCTTGTGAATCCCAGAAAACGGCGAAATACTGTCGCCGGCTGCTAGTAGATGAGCTCGATAAGATACCCTGAGCGCCACTGCTACCGTGGTGGGAAAACTTACGTTCCTACTGACACACACTTACACTGGACACACGCGACTGGAGCGGCGATCGAGTGGAGAGCACGTGGACAAGCACCGGCGGCCATCTTGACTAGCAGCTAGACTATAGACAGAGAGAGAGGGAGCGCGAGTTAGAGATAGAGCGAGCGAAGTAGAAAGAGAGATCGAATAAATTAGGTGCACGCACGTAACTGACCGACACATTCTGGATTTATTTTATGTGTATAGAAATTAAATGCGAATAATAATTCAAACGTAAATTTGAATGTGAGGGTGCTACGAAAGGAAAATTAACCAGTCATAAATAGCAAAATAAATAATCTACATTGAAAAAAATGTAGCAACAGTGACAATGTGACATATTAAGTATGGCTTATATGGGTACTGACGAAAATATATATATGCGACCGATAAGACCCTGCACGTGTATCTAAAAGCGACAAGTAGCGAATGCAATATAATCAACATAGTTAGCTGGAAAAATTTTAAACATTTTTCGAAATGTGATGATGTCATCACGACCAATAGACGAATTAATAGAACTTTTGTTTTTGGTTTGCATTGAAAGTTATGTAAGAGTAGTGGTAGATCTCTTTCGTTAATTAATGCTGATCAACTTAGTGAAAAGAGGTAAGAGAGGGAAAATAGCGATACAACAGGAGATAAAAGGAGGGCACTACTACTTTCCGAAATTGCCTATCGACTAATAAATTGACTTCTTCTCAGAAGAAGAGGAGTGCCATGATCTTTTTTTGGAGAAAGACACCGCTCGAATATATTTTGCCCTGGACGCTTTATCACACAGTTGCGAAACAGTACATCCGAGCTATCCTTTGTATCTTTGTGAGTACGAGGTCGCTGCATAAATTCAAGTAAGTAGACAAAGTACTGCTCATTGTTGTGGAATCGTCGTGTGAATACTTCGTCGCGTATCCGATTCACCGGAACATCTGGATCCGTTGCCACCGTGCTTTCAATATTAGACCGGACCGGACTGATCATCCGCCGTTGTGGAACGCAAGTATAATTCTGACCTTGAACCAATGAAGTAGTGAAGTACTTGGTTCTTTTCGTTTATTTTGCCTCGCTGACCAACTCATTCTGCATGCTAATAACTCCCTTTTATTTTCAGCCATGGACGAAATTGTAGTTAAAGAAAGCATTTTGCAAATTTTCCGCCCATGTTCAGTAGCCGTGTGCAACCCCCTTTCCATCAGACTCCAATCCGAGACGAGAAGTTGCTTCCTGAGCTGTCTGACACTCCAGTGACGAAGGAAAAGGATTTTCAAGAGGACGGAGAGTGATCAGTGGATTATAGAAGTGGTTTAAAAAAAATGACAAATAAAACACTTTGCCCGCTCTGCGCAGTCACACAGCGGGCAAACCGATTTACGCGCCGATTCCGACTCTTATCCCGGATAACCGTCGCAATGCAGGAACGGTTGTCTGGCACTTGTATAATTTAGTCTGGGAGATGAATCGTCCTAGGCCTTATGGTAGAGATATTTCGTGTGCACGACTTAAACTCTCTGAAATTTACCTTCACAAACTCTATGCCTTTATTCTTCTGGCAGACATCTTCAAATTGGCTGTAGTATGTACATTAACATATTTGAATATACCTGTCTAATGGTTATTTTATAATGTTCGTAGCTTATATTCTCGATATATTGTTGTACTGCATATGAACTGGTATGAGGTGGCCGAAATATCCATAATCGAAGATAGTACGATGGATTTCTATTTTACATTGTTATATAATTATATATATAATTTGTTTTTCTCTGAAATTTGCTGATTGAATAAATTCTATGGGTACCGTTGACCGATTCACTTGAGCGTTGTGAAAATCACATTACCTCAACTCCAGAAGTAGAAAGGTTGTGATATTCGGTGCAGTGGTTCCAGTCATAGCCAATAACTGCATGATCTAATTTAAAAAGTTATGTGATAATGGCTATATTGATAATCATGTTTATTTTCCTAAAACAGGATAAACGTATTAGTTTTATTTTTATGGAAAAATAGTTCGTTTGCATGAACTGTATTTAGCTTTCCTTCCTTCTTTATTATGACATTGTTTTTATTTGTTACATCTGAAGTTTCATAAGATTCTAAATTTTTATTTTTTTCCAATTTCCCCGGTTTTAGTTCTTTTAACATAATTAAATCACCTACTTCGAAATTTTGTGAATTTATAAATTGGTCGTTTCTTTCATTTTTCCCTTGCGAGTATACGAGTTCTGTCTGGAAAGTATCAGGCCTACCTTTATATTTTCGTGCTAGCGTTATTCTTTATTTTAATATAATTATTCAATATTGGTAGCTGTTCATAGGCTCTAATGAGTTTACTGGAAGATAACCTTGAAGGAAAAGTAAAAACCAATTCATGCGGCTTGAACTTATGTGCACTGTGTACACTTGTATTGTGATGAAATTGTATTAATTTTTATTGATCGTTTCATTCTATTTTCTTTGAAGCGAAATTCTTTAAATATTCGCAGAATGGTGATGGGCTTTTTATATTGAGCCATTTGATTGAAGCGAAAACGCTGTTGTTTTAATTTTCGAGAAATAAAGTCTTACATTTTTACATGAAATATTTACATTTCATTCGATTTATTGTTCTATTTATGCCTGAATAACCACCTAGCGCAGATGTATGATGTAAATGGAATATGTTGTTGCGATTGATGATTTTTAGATAATCTATATAGTGTAACGGGGAATCTCAGTCGTCCTTCTTCGGATGGCTCGCGACTGCCCGTACAAATTATTTACTCAGGGATTCGGGAAGCAAGAATCGTTCCCACGGCTAAATAACGCGTCGAGCACACGCGGACTATTGCACGGGAACAGGAGTGACTGTGAGGGTAATAAATAAGGCCGAACTTGAACGCAATAATAATCTTTAATAGTAACGGCAATGAAATAACAAACGATGAAGCTTAGTCGCGGAGAAACTGATTAAGCAACAGGAACTTAAGTAAAACCTAAATAATCGGCGAATACAAATTAAAGAAAATCATAAAATAAGCTGAGTTACAAAATAATAAAAGGTATACAAAATAATAGAAGGTAAATAGAACAGTGGAAAATACAAATAAAGTAAATTACAAAATAATAGAAATAAGCAAAAACGGTAGAAAATACAAAATAAAAAGAAACTATAAAATAAAAGAAAATTGCGCCGCGTACAAAACCGCAACCACCCGAACAAAGGAAAGCGCGACCTCGCAATCGGCAGAGCTGCCGAACTGCGAGGTGTTTATTCGGCGCCTCGGATCGAGAGAGAGAGAGAGAGAGAGAAAGAGAAACACCACACCGACCTTGCCTCGAGTCGACTCCGAATCTCTGTCGGCGGCCTTTGTCCTCGTCGAAGATGGAATACTCTATAAAAAGAACAGAGACGAGTAGCTCGGTAATAGGTCTCCTTCGACTTCTCGAATCTTCTTTCGGTGCGGCTGATGTTGTTGTTGTTATCCTTGTTATCCCAGTTATCGTTGTTATCCCTGTCCTCGTTGTTAATGATGCTATTGTTGTTGTTCCTGTTATCGTTGTTAACCGAATTATCGTTGTTATTGTTGTCCTGACTATGTGTGTGTGTGTGTGCGTGTGGGTGTGTATCCCGCCTCGTGCTCAAGATCGGCGAGCAGTTTCCGCTCACCACAGCTCTCTAAGATGGCCCGTGTCACCTCGCCGGTCGCCCACGTGCACCGGTGCCGGTTCCGCTACCTCCGCGGACTGATCCAGATACACAACACTCCGCGCACTGGCCACGTATATCGAGGGTCACAAGTCGTCGGCGGGGGCGCGGGAACTCACAAATCACAGGCAAAAACAGCAGAAAATTCGTCTGCGCGCGGCGGACCGTGCGGTTGCTCAACCGATACTGCTCGTTCCTCCCCAAGCCAGCGAGATACGCGCGCAGGTCTGCCGACGCCTCGCTGGCATTCGCCTATCTTCTGTCTCTCTCTCTCTCTCTCTTTCGCTGTGCTCTCTGCGTCAGCTCCCTCCGACTCGCTGCCGTCGCCGTCGCACCTCAAGAAAAGAACAAAAAAAAGAAAGAAACGGAGCGATTAGAGTGTGCTCAACCAGCGCACACTCTCAGCTCGTCAAGGCGCACGGGGAATCAGTGAGAGCCCGACGGAGAGCAACGATCGAGCCGTGATTCTCCGTCACAATAGTTTAAACGTATTATGATATTAATGTCAGTATTTCTGTAGACAACACAAAAAATTTCTTCCATTGCTTTTCATTCGAAGTTGCATATTAATAAATCTTTAAATATACTACATCTTTTAGTTTTTTCCTTTATCAGAAATTCTTTAAAAATTTCATATGTTTAATATCCTGCATTATTAAGGTCATCAATTGTCCTGTATCTATGCATAATGTGAATAATTTTTTAGAGTTTAATTTTGTGACTCTATTCCATTTGGTCTCAAGTTTTCATTAATTGTTATAGTTTTATTAGATATTAAGCAGCCAATTTTTTCATCAAGTGAATTGTGTTGTTACGTAATTACTGTTGGGGTAAATAATAATTAGCCTCTTAGGTACATTGGAGTTGACGTATCTCTCAGGTTACTCTTTCTGGAAAAAATTATCGGAACGAGCTAATATTTTTCTAATAAAGTAGTTTCATTGGCGCCAAAATTGTAAAATGAGAAACTCTATGAATTTAAACAAAAAGTTGAATTATTGTTTAGTGTATTTATTAACATGGAAAAAATGGGCTGCAAAAGTTAAGATTTTAACGAAGTTGAAAAGTTGCTCGACGTTAAAATCAAAAGGGCTGAAGTGAAGTTGAATAATCACACAACGTTTTAGAAAACTAAGTTTTAAAGGATAGTGGAAGGAAGCTGATAGAAAGAAAGAGAACTAAATCTGTTTAAGAAAAATTAAAACTACTTTTTATTTGCCTTTTTGATTAATTCTAACAATTTCTTAGCTTTGTGTACTAAGGTTTTAAAACGAAAATCTGGCCTACTCGATAGTTTCCATGGTCCTTGCTAGACTCCTTTGGCTGCTTTGTGGCGTGACTACTCTATGGATTACAGCAGTGGTTTTTCATAGCTCTGGGCCTTATCGCTCTTTAGATAACTAAAATATTGCGCTAAAGATGATTTAGAGATGCCGAAATCGTTTCCCTAATTTATGGATGTTTTCAGAGATGGCACCTGAAATACCATTTTTTCTAACTTTGTTGTCAATTAAAAAAATTAATTAAAGTAAATAATTAATTTAAAAAATTATTAATTATTAATTAATTAATTAATTAATTAAATAATTAAATTATCGCGCAAAGCTTTTTAGCGCAATCTTACTTAAAACTAATTACAAATACAAATTCTTAAATTTAAATCAAATATAAAATCATATTATGTATTATTGTTATATTTATTAAATTTCTATTATTTTATTTCTTTTATTTTATTTGTTTATATCTATCGATTTGTAATTTAATATCTTTTGGGCTTTAACATATATTTTGACTCATAATTAATTTAAACATTTTAGTTTTGTAACGGGGGTTTAGACCGCCACAATATGATAATTATTTATCGAGATGAATGATGTGCTAAATTGATCGTTGCGGGTTTATGCAAACGTCCTACGAGATCCGGCCTGGTAGTCTAGGTTGCCCGTTAATTTTGCTATGTTGCTTGTAGTAATGACCTGCAGAAAGCGTCGTAGATCGCGTAGATGAAATTGCGAAAGTAATGGAAAGCGAGTGAAAAAGCTCAGGCACGTAAAAGAATCCATGAACGTAGTATGTGTGAATAACAAATTTATATAAAGAAAAGAAAAAGAAAAAAAAGATGTACAAGAGGGTGGTAGCAGTATAGGGAGAGAAGCGAGCTAGGCAGAGAAAGAGAGACAAAAAGATCGGTTGGCACTTACATGGCACAGCTCTTGGTAAAGCGGTCGTTGGGATCGACCCAATTGATTGGCAATATTACGATATCAACAACAATAGTCTACCCACAGCCGGTATTTGCTCGAACGGTTGCACACTATACCACACGTAATACACATTCACGTAAGCACGCTGTCTCTCAGTCTGCCACAGAAGCCATGAGGCAAAAAAAAATAAATGTAAAACTAAAAGCGCGAAGGCTATCTGAAGCATCTTCTCCGTTCGCCATCCGTCAGCTATCTCCCCTTTTCTTTCTCCTTCTTGTGGTGCGGCACACGGCGCGCAGTTCAGCACACCTCCCCCCCCCCGTCTACGCACACATGCGTACCATGCTACTCTCTCTGCTGGCGCTCTCTCTTAATTTAGTCTCAGCTGTCGTAGTTTGCTTGATATCAAACTCGTTATACCTTCAACTACTTCTACTTGTCAGTTAAATATCTCGTGAATTTTTAATTTTATTCGTGTTTATCAATCAACTATATTTAGCGATTTTTACACTTAACCTTAACTTTTGATTAAAAACGTTTCAGAGGTTTCACAAGATCGTAATTTTTTTCTATAAAATGGTGTAATCTATTTAAATATATTATAACATTTATTATTATATTTCAATTCTATGTTAAATTTCTTCAAGCTAGAAAATTGAAAAAGTCTAACAGAAAGCGAAATATAATGCAATTTTACGACTTTACTTTAACGGCAAGCCGATTTATATGATAATATTTTTTTCCTTCTTCAATAATTTCTTATGTGTTATTACGTAGTTGTGTGAAATATTTGCTTGCTTGAGTCAAAACTAACAGTTCGAAAAACCCTTTCTTAGCCTCTAAATTTTACGATTGAATAGCGCAATTTACAAACCATTTCCGAATTTTAAAAATAAAATCGCCGGTCAAACTGTATTTCATTTATGACTTCTCTTTTCGTTCCTTCAGCTGACCGCATGTACATCTGGCAACTCCAGGGAGTAAGAGAGAAGAGAGAAAATCGCCAGACTCGCTCATCGGAATAGCTGACACTAGCGAGCGTCATTCGTACTGCGTAGCAAGTTGATTTTATCGACCGTTCTTTATCAACTGACATGCAACAACGTATATGAAATTATGCTTCAAAACTGTGCTTAATTATGATGACGAAATGATTTGAGTTGAGTTGACATAAAAGATGAGCTAGCTATCAACAGACTCAAACCCCAAATCCTATAACCATAAAATTAATCACAATCCCCTCACGGCAACTCAAATATAACTTATGACATTTATACAGTGATGTAAGTACATTAGCCGAGAGGCTACAGTTTCTGCTTTGAATTGTTAGGATCGCCGGTTTGAATCCTAGAGATGAATTTTTTTTTTCGACATTATGGAGAATATTGGAAGCATATACGTAGATACGTAAAACTAAATTGAAAATGCAAATAACATATATTTATTGATTCTGGGTTTAAATTATGAAGCACATACAAATGAAATTTTTTGAAGATGATATTTAAAAAAATTAGCATAGACTTCCACCATTTTTTTCTGTACCTATTCAAAGTATAAAATGATGAAAAACTTCCTTGAACATTGGAAGAGTTTACTAGGGCATCTTTATTAACAATTAGATATACTTATCTTTAACTAAAATGCGTTCCACAAAAACTAAGCTTTAGTGCTTTTAACATGAATGCTGAAAAAAAAATAATACTATGGTATTATACGATGTGGCGGTAAACGTCAAATTAGCGATAATAATGTGACGGAAAATTTCGGCTCGCCGACTTCTCCTTTGTCTCTCTCTCTCGTCCGTTCGCTACACCCGGGCTGAGAGTTGATATACACTCTCATACCTGGTTTTTCTTTGTTTGAGGTGCGGCGAAAGGGCATTGGCGGAGCTGGAGGCGGCCGACGAGATGGCGATCCGTTGCCAGGATCGTCATGCGGGAGAGCGAGCGAGATGGGGAGAGCGCGAGCTGCGCACGGATCCGATGCGTGCGCAGCCGGGGGGAAGAATCGGCAGTTTTCGTTTTGGGCTGGCCGATCGCGTGCGCGCGTTTGTTTGCGTTCGTCGCCGATTTGGATTTTTCGTTGGGTTTGGAAGCGGTGCGGTGCTTCGCCACGTCGTGTTTTTTTTGTGGATGTGCACCCGGTGTGTGGGCGTGCATCGGTGGGTTTGTTTGGTGTGAGTGGGAGTGAGTGGCTGGGTCGCGCCCAGCCAAGCCTTGCCGCCCAGCACCGGTGTGCGCGGGTGAGAGCGAAGCCCGTACCGCCGGCGCGCGCGCGTTCGGCGAGCGAGTCCGGCGAGCAGCTGAGCAGCCGCAACAGCAACAAGAGCAACAGTTGCAGCAGCAACAGCAACAGCAACAACATCAGCAGCAGCAGCAAGCCGCAGCCGTTGGACGACAGCGGCCATCTTCGCTTGAGGTGAACGTTGGCGAGGTCGGTGCCGGTTTTTTTCTCTCTCTCTCTCTCTCTCTCTTTCTCTCGCTCTCTTGCATGTCCGGGGTGTTCGCGGGTGCAACGGTGCAGGTCGGGCAGTGATGCCGGCCCCCGTTGCCGGGTTTTGAGGTCGCGGGCGTTTAGGCTTAAGCGGATTATCGGGCAGTGATTGCCGATAATCCGATTAAGCGGATTAGCGTTTCTTTTGTATTAGGCCGATTTGCGAGATGGAGTGTGCGTGCTCCGTCTAATTATTAATTTGTGTGTCTTTCTTTTATTTTTCATTTATTGTGTTTGTAATAATAAATTTGTAATATATATATTTGTGTCATAAATCACTGCGTCAACCCGTTCGTTTTCCGATTTTCCTTTGATTCGTGCGCGATTGGCACACACGCTCGGTGTGCCATTCAGTCGTGGGAGCATTCGTGCCTCCCGAACCCTCCTTTTTATAAATATTGTGCGGACGGCCGCGAGCAAGCATTCTAACGAATAGTCGGCTTAAATAATTCCGTTACAATAATATAACCTAATTTCTGCCTGCGGGGGCAGCACCTACCGGGGAGACGAAAAACGTAACGAAGGAATTCGGCACGCGAGCAGACGGAACGCGCGCGGTTGAAATTGAACCAGTGGAGCACTAACCATCAAGGTATTCGCCGGTAGTCACGTCGTCAGCTGCCGATACAGAAACCGCCAAGATCGCGATCCAGGATTGAAGTGCCTGAACGAGTGCGAACCTGAGCCAGAGGAGAGCGTCATTCCCCGCGACAGCGATAGTGTGTGTGAGGTTCGCCATCGAGGGCGGAACCACGTGCGCGCGAATTCGCGAGCCGCGACGAAAGAACAGACAAACTTTTCCGCAGTGCAAATCGTGCATTCTTGTCTTCGAACGTCTGCTAAATAAAGGTAAGCTGGCCAGCTCAATCTCGCGATCACGATTGCATGCGTAATAATTAATTCCTCGTGCTCAAAGCGTGCATGTAATAGCTCTGTTAACAATGAGCAGCGAGCGTCCCGACACTGCATGTTGTTGTCGAGCGAGCGCCGATGTAAACGTAAACACGCGGGCCGATTCTGATGTAGTATTTGAGAAGACAATAAAGGCTTTCGTTCGTGATACTTAACAAGTGCTGTCGGCTCGTTTATTCCCTATTGCTTCCACTCACATTTGTAGTTAGTTGGTTGACTGACATTTGTTTCCCTCTTGCTTTCCGACTAACGTATCGAGCATAGGTAATTACGCCCACCCTACGGTGGAATTGCGCGAATAAAGTAATTAAACGGTATCCACCCCGTTACAACGAAAAAATTAAAAATATCGCCGGTTACAAACATATATCACATTCTTCAAAATATAAGTTAATTGCGCTTGAAATTCAAATAAGTAAAACTAACGCATCAACAGGCTGTGCCGTCAGTCCGTTCGATCGATACAAAAAATCACTTTATTTTCTATATTTTTCAAGAGCTACTGAAAATTATTTTCAATAATGCGACGTTTATTTGAGATCTACTTTTTTGTTATACGATATGATGATATTATTCGTATATGTATAGATAAACGAATGTTGCAGTGATGTTGTATAAGAAAAATATATTTAAAACAATGGACATGTTATATGAACATGTGTGTTTGTATAAAGAGGAACATCTAAGCTTGTATGAGCGACAAATTTTCGCCTATTTGAAATGGTAAAAATTATCATCTAAAATAATGTCGAATGAAAGGGTTGAAAAAGATATTAATGCTAATTTGTTAAATATTTTTTATCATTTTCTATCACTATATACTATAACGGGGTTTTGGCTAACCCGCCGTTATAATCGAGAGGATGGATTAGTTGACAGTTCGGCTTAATTAACAGCTAATGCCACGAGGCTGGTGCACTGGCACCTGTGTGGCCAAGCCTTTTTAACCAGCCACGACATCAAGCAGCCTCGTGGCCCGCGTAGAGCGTCGCAGGTAGCAGTGGCTGAAAAGCGTGAAAAGTAGTGACGAGCGCAGAGAATTCGCCAAGGATTGGGAGTGAGAGTCGGGCGCAAAGTCAAAGAAACGCAGAGAACAAGAAGGATAAAAAAATAATTTATACGAAGCCTCAAAAAAAAAGCGTACAGAGTGGTAAAGCGGTAAAGAGAGAGAGAGGAGCGAGCAAGCAGGCAAGAGAGAGCTAATTGAGTCGGTACTTACAATGAGGCGACAATGACCAGGCCCTCCGTACTGTAAACGCTCGCTCGCTGAACGGCGTTCCCGGACGCCAGTTGCAGTGGTGACTAAACGTGGGCTACCTAGCGCTATGCCCTTGCACACATACACCGTCGTGTCGAGGTGCCGCACCACCACCGCACTCGCGAACAAGTCAAGGCAACGCCAGATCGACAATCCGGATCCGCAAAAAAGGCAAACTCTTTAGCGCGCGCTCAAACACGTGTCGCCCGTGTTACGTCCGCCAGTCAATTACCGCGGGAGGCGTTCCCACTCTTTCATCGCGCTTTTCGGCAGCGCGACCACACGCATACACGCATACACGCGGACGCGGCTCTCTCTCTGCATATCGGCTCGTTAATAGACGTAGCGCGCTCTCTCTCTTACCTTATACTTCGACGTTGTCGGCTGCTGCAGGCTGCTGTATAATATAATGTGAATCCAAGTATAAGTACATGAATTATGTATATGCATGTGTGGGGAAGAGAGAGACATAACGAATGAATTAAATTCGTTATAATACACCTCAAATAACAATCGAAAAAACGTCCGAAGACGCAGTGAAATTTATTTTTAGCTATAGCAGGCTTAAAAAATTGTACTATATCATATTATTGTCATTCATTTCATGTCATTAAGTTTCCATTAAATTATTGTATTTATACAATGTTTTTTTGTTTGATAGATATACGACAAATAATCAAGTCAGAATTCTATATTGAATATACATATACAATAGTATTATATATTTGCGATTTAACGACTTATCTACAATTCAGTCGAAGTTAAAAAAAGTCATATTCGTAGAAAGATATGTATCTCACTGTTAACGCATTTTTCTATGAATGTTCGATCGGCAACGCGAGTTCGTACACCGCTGCTTTTTGTCTACGACCAACTGACTGTCAGTTTGTAGTTGATTTGTTCGTGCGTGCACGTGTATACATGCTTATTGTAATTTTTTTGGTTTGAATATGTTGTGTAGATGTGTAATTTGATCAATTATGTCTCGAAAGGTAAAGTGTTGTGTGAACGACTGTTCATCGGTGAGAAACAATGCAGATAAACCAGAAGAAAGAATATCATTTTTTAGAGCTACCAAAGTAAGTAGGAACGCGTTGTCATCTTTTTAACAGAAAATTTTGACGGTCCTCACTATTCCGAGTGATCGTATTATCAATATCATAAGTAACTTTCCGTGAATGTATTTAGCAAATTTTACATAAATAAATATTCAGCAGATCGGTAAAAAGCATCCTGTGTTTCTTTATTAATAGAACGAAACACTTGAGTAATGGCGGGAGGTCATTCCCGATTTAATGAAGCATCACAATGTTTGCGAATTGCATTTCAAAGAAAATGAAGTTGAAAAGACCTTCAATCAAAAGTCGAAAGATGGTTCAATATTCATGGTGATCAAAAAAAAACCCTCATTGAACGAAAGCTCCCTTCCTATCATATTTCCTAATGTGGTCGAGTTCGACGAAGGCTTACCTAAATCAAAGGCTACAGGCAGTATACAAGAATGTATGATATATTTTATGTTCAATTTAATAATTGAAATAACAATATATACAATTTTTGGTTGAAATCTCCAAAGTAAATTGCAAGTGATTTTTCTGCGCCGCGATTGTATCGTCGCCACGCCACGCTTTGTACCATCAAGCAGAGTTTAATTGTGTTTTTTCCGAAAATTTGGTTGAAATTAAAAACAATCTTTATTTATCCACTTTGTAACATCATTTTTTTTTTGTAATAGAAATGGTGAAATTTTTATTATTTTTAAGATTGATTAATGATTAGTAGATCTTATAATATAAATATTTATTGGCTTACTTTTACATCGTCACAGTTAATAATCAATGTTTTCAAAAATTACAGAGGGAAATCTAAAAATTCATCACTTTTATGTGAATTTGTTTATATTTGAAATGCATTCCAATGTCTTTATTTTTCATGAAGCACTGAACAAAATAGGCTTAAAGTTAAAAAAAAAGTTATTTGCAGTTTATTGATGAATGTTATAATTCAAATCTATATGAGGATACCACATAAACTAGATTTGTTTAAAATTATTAGAAAATTTGGATTTGAAAAATTATATTTCAATTAATAATATATGGCAATTTCTGTTTACATGCTTCTACATATACTGTCTTCGGTTTCATAGATGTTTCAACTAATGCTAGTGCAAAAGCTTTAGAAACGTCGAATGCAAGTAGCTCAACAGATTCGAATGTATCAAATACACATGAGCATATTGTGAGCGCAGATATTTTAAATAATCATGTTGATTCTGTACAGTATTCTATAAATAACATTGAAACAATGGACATGCTTGTTGTTCATAAAAATGTCGACTCAACTACACATGTACATTCAGCAAATATTACAGACGATAACGCTATTACAAGCATGACTATTTCCAATGTTACAGTCGTAAATTTGATGGGAAATGTTAATTGCTCTATTATCAATTCAGATTACGAAAATGAAAAAAGCTTGAGCTTGCATTTCAATAATTTAAATAATTCTTTCATTAATCTCGATTCTTCTGAAAAAGAAATTAAAGTACTGGACCCGACAATTATTTCTAATAATGATCACTCAACTGAAAGTATGACTAATCAGGAAAAATTTATTAATATGCAAATGAATTCAATAACAACCCTCACTGTATCGCAATGCCTGTTCAATGGATCCCTCAAGTTATTACAAACCAAATTCCGTGTATTATGTTTTCTGAGTGGAAAGAGATGTGTGTGAGCTGTGAAAAGCGTATTGTACTTGCCCTACCATGATTAACAACACTTAGTCGTTACGGTTACTTAGGAGCATACGGTTTGGAACAAAGCACCTTCGACATTTTAAAAACGAAAACTGAAAGCATGAATTCCGATGATGTTCGAGGTTAGCAATTATAAATTCATTATTCTCATAAGCACGTAACTCTATGTAATTAGTACGAAAATGTTTTTTGGTATGTCGTTTATCGATAGTTAAATTAATCGAGCATTATATGATATTTTCCTTCTTTTCACGTCGAAATTATCAATTAGCATTAGATCAATAGACCACTAACGTTTCTTTCCAATGAAGTATTTAACTGAAAAATATTGTAACAATATCCAAATTATTTTTATTAACCAACTAATTGAAGCAATATATTAAACACAAGAGTCTTTTATTTAAATCGTCAATAAATTACTATTCAAATTTGAAATACACACCTTTTTTATTCTTTGAGACACAATAACCGAAGTTAGTGTTCGTTTGTTATTAATAACATGAATGTAAGCCCGTCAAATATTTTCGAACACTAAATTGCTTTTTATCAATAATTGCAGTAGTATAGGCTATAAGGGTTCTAAGCCACTTTTACCATGTGAGTATTCATTCCTTCCTTACCAGCAGTCGGTAACATGATTAATCCTGCCTTGTCGGTCACTGAAATGTTTTATCGGCCGATTTTGTATCGACGGTTTGCATTGTAGCTGACCGAGCATGGGCACGTGCACGTGCATGTGCATGTGCATGCGCATGTGCATGTGCATGTGTATGCTCGGTCGGTAGTTATCGACGTGGGTGATGGCCCCCCCGCAGCCCCATGCCCCCCCGGCCCTATAGCCCCCCCCATGATCGATCGATGATGCGTCAGATTGGTGAAAGAAAAAAAGATATATGTGATTAAGTGTGTTGGAGGGTGTAATATTATCGACGGTGGCGTACAGGCATGACGCGCCCAGTCGGTATATCTCATGGAATAAGGTGGGGGATAAGGTTTATCATTATTATTAAAAATAATGAATACCTTTAAAATTTTTAAAACACATTTATTTGATAAAAAAGTATACATGTTTATTATATTATAATACTTATACAAGTTATATTATATTATGATTATATTATATTATATTATATTATATTATATTATATTATATTATATTATATTATAATATAATACTTATTGGATTATACTTAACTATACGATCGTGTAAAATTAAACAATATGCAGCTGTTTCCGCAGGTATATCATTTTTTGTTTCAAACTCTAGACGTACATTTACAGCAGCTTGTTTCAATGATTCATTTTGCTTAGAACAATCTATTACTATTAGAGGTGCATGCGTAATAAATTGTTTTCTATTCAAAAGTGGATTGTACATACAGTCTCTGTTGTAATAATTCACTTGAAAATTAGCATACATGTCTATAGCATAGAATATTGATTATTACTTATATCAAGATTTAAATTTCCATACGGATATTGCTGAGAATTGAGAAAAAGTTTAACATTGGTTACACTGCAATGATCAAATCTGCTGGGATTTTTAGTTTGATCAGACTTGCGTTTTGTTTGAAAACCTAATATAATATATCTTGGTTTTTCTAATTAATTGGATGTTTTTACTGTCCAAAGATGTTTTGACGTTTGTGGTAATGCTGGATACTCATAAAGTTCCCACGATCGAAAACTCATAGAAATAGGAATATCCTTTTGAATAAAATTGAATAACTGTATTTTACACTTATCTGACGTAATTACATAAGGCATCAACCATTCGATTCGTATGAGTTCTATTTTAAAAGGGTCATATTGCTCAGTATCATCAATTTTCACCAAGTTTTGTATGACTGCGTTTAAATTATCTCTTGATCGGGTAAGAATAAGCTTTACATTCATGCTTTACATTCACAACAATTTTGTGATAGTCTTCAGCGAATCCTAAAATCATGGAAAGTGGTATCGACTTATCAAAGTAACCATTGTTGTCAATTATTGTCTTAGTTTCTTCAATATCAGGCCATCCGGCATTTTCGAGGAATGCACTTTGATTTTGATTCAATGAAATCAAACCTTTCATAGTACTTGTCAATCCAACATTTTTACATCTGTCTATCTCAATGGCATTAATTTCATAGCGGATATCTTCGAATAGATGGCATATAGCATTATTTACGAACTTTGTCTCAGTAACAGCATTACCATCACTTCTTCTTATTTTTCCTACAATGTGTAGAGAACTTTTCGATGGTAAGAGACATAAGTCTTGATGTTGTATTAATACACGAATTTCATCGCTATTGTTAAATGCTTGTGAATTGTAAGGTTGATGTGCATGAACTTCATAATGAGCTATAGATTCATCAAAGATGATAGGTGCTTGCACACTAAGTATTTCTTCCATCTTTGAAATGACAACGGCATACAAATATACACGTTAATTTTTTAAACTGTTGACGTTTCTTTTTCTTCTTTTTGTTGCGACGTCTCGAACAATCTTCAGCCCGAGACTTTTCAGGAACTGAATGTTTCGACGTGTTAGATCTCTGACTATCCGTCGATGACTGACTTTTTGAGCGCATAGCGGTGTTGTTATATAGCCACTCCCTACTTTAGCATTATAAACTATTCCCATTATACTCTCTTTATATGTAAACGAATCATGATTACTTCTCCACGAAAGTTTATTAAATTACCGTCTTGGTCAATTAGTCGTAGCTGTAAATGATCAATAACTCTGACAGTTAGAGGTAAATATATAATCTGTTTAGGAACTTCAATGATCTTATATCCTGGTGGTACAGCTGGAAAGAATTCATGAATGATATGACCTCTATTTTGATTAATATAAGCTCCAGATGTTATATTAAATTTAACGCGTAGAGCGTTTACTTTGAGAATGGTTACAGGCATGTCGGAGACATTATTTATATTGGTTGGCAACAATCGTTTAGTGAAACCTAATAAACGTCCTATAGAGTTAGTTGGTCGAAAATCGACAAATTCATTGCAAATCATTTCACTGCATAAAGTATTGTTATTAGGTTTTATTTCAATTTTTATATCTGTTGACTTTAACTTTTCTTTCAAATATCGATCTATGTCACCAATTTCATAACTACCTGTAGGTAGTTCAATTTCAATATCACCAACTTTGAATTTATTGTGTCCGACGTCAATATTTGGTATCGAATTAAATGTAAGTAATTCTACCAAACCAAGAGTATAAGTTTTATCCTTATCCAGTTCTATAGGTGGAAAATAGTATGTTTCTAATACAGATGATGTACCAGACAAACTGAGGGTCAATGATTCAACCATGTCGAGTGATTGTACACAACTGAATTCTTTATTCACAATTCTTACTATTTGTACAAATGATAATTGTCATGATGTTCTAACAAATTACATAAAAATTTTAAACATAAATGGCCACAGGTGTAAGTATTATAATTTTGATATTTGTTATAATTGTACTTGATTTGATCAACTTTGAAATATTTCAAGAGGTCTAGAGGTAGTCGTAAATCACCAAAACTATCAAAGTAGAAGACATTTTTACCATTTTTTCGGTATGCCACCCAATGTGTACCTGGTCCAGAATTATCATCAAGGTTTACAACTGCACACTCGTTGATGCGTGGTCGCGTGGGTAGAGAGTTTCTCATAAAAACACCACGAAAGTTTGGAATTCGTAATTCATGAGCATACTTTTTTATATCGTAATCTGTTAAAGGACGATGTGGCAGTTTTAAATCAAAGTTTTTTTTTTTAATGTCTTTGTAATTTTTTTTTTCTTAATAACTTTATTTTTAGGCTTCTTAACTTTACTATTTGTACTGAAGGCTAAACCAAAACCTTTTTGATATGGTCTCAAATATAAACCTTTACCAAGAGCTAAAGCTTCAACACGTTTGTTATGTCTCGACTGTTCTTCTAATTGTTTTTTAGCAGCGTTCGCTCGGTTTACAGCTTGTGCTATTCCTGCTGCACCACCTGCCAAAGATCCAAGTGCGCTAAGTCCCGCGAAAACAGGAACGAGTGCTGGTAGGAAACCTCCAACTTTAGGGATTGGAAGTATTATTGGTAAATTAATATTTTTCTTTCCACCAACATTTTTTATGGTTTTTCGTGCTGCGTTTAAAGCACTCTTAATAACAATTTTCGAATCATTGCTAGGAGTTATACATTTTTTTGTCATGCTGATAAGTTTTTTCATTGTTAAAGTCTTTCTTTTCTTAGAACACTTCTTGCTAAGTCCCATTCCGAACATTGATTTTGCTTTCATGATGTTTGTAACGGCATATGCTGCAGCTCTTTCACTTAAGTTAGCGTCAGAACTATGTACACGTTGCCAAGCTTTTTCAGCCAATACTTTGTCTACAATGTTTCGTGCTTGAATATCCTTATTTTTAAAGTAAGCAATGTCGTGATCTTTACATGCAGCGTCCAGAGGATTAATGCCAGGGTCTCCTCGATTTAATCGCTTATATAGTTTTGTAACAGGTCCGCAATATTGATAACCTGGTATGTGAGCCTCAAAAGGTAGATTATTTATCAAGTTATTTACTAAACCTCTACCAATCTTCCTTTTCTTTTTTCTCTCGTGGGCGATCATGGTCGAGTGTTTAGTAGTGAATGCGTAAAAACTTATAAATACACTCTTTTATAGCATCGATTATCAGTTGTGATTTAGAGTTTAGAGTGAAATAGATGTAGAGGAACAGTCTCTCAAGCTTCCTGTGATAAATTTTGACGCGTTGACAGACAAAAGTGAAAAGAAAAGTAAAAGACATGGGGATCTATTGCCCGACAGCATACGTGCAGTATGCTGTGGTGCATCTAATTGTGGTAAGACGAATGCGCTCTTAGCTCTTTTAACCCATCCTAATGGTGTAAAGTTTGAAAATATTTACATATATTCTAAGTCGCTTAATCAACCAAAATACAAATTTCTTGAGCAACTTCTTGAACCCATCAAAGGTGTTGACTACTTACCTTTTAGCGAGCATGATCTCGTTGTATCACCAGACGAAGCACGTCCAAATTCTATTATGATTTTTGATGACATTGCTTGTGAGAAACAAATAAGGTGAAAGCTTTTTATTATATGGAAAGACATAGAAATGTTGATTGCTTTTACTTATGTCAATCATATGCTCAAGTACCCAAACACTTAGTGAGAGATTATGTGAATTTTTTAATAATTTTACGCCAAGATGATATGAATTTAAAACATATCTATAATGATCATGTGAATACTGATATATCATACCAATGTTTTAAAGAAATTTGTTCTTCGTGTTGGAAAGAAGATTACAGCTTTTTTGTAATTGACAAGGATCGAAAAATAGATGCTGGCAGATTCAGAAAAGGTTTTGATAAGTTCATTATAAATGCGAATCACTCAACATAAAACAGACAGTAGACAACAAGATTGCAAATAGACAACATGACTGAGTTAGGTCAACAGATTGGTGTTTTTTGTCAAGTGGAAAAAGCTCGTGAAGCCATAAAACATAAATATAATTTGTTGAAGTCTGACAAATTAGCAACTGAAAAATTTGTCAAAGAGACTTTCAAGCCTGTGATTGAACCACTTGAAAAGTTGGTTGATGAAACAACACTTAGTCAGCAGAGAAAAACCAAACGTAAAAAATTATTGTAACTTAAAAAAGAAGAAAAAGATAGCTATGACATACAAGAATTATTTAAAAAAGAGGAAAAACCATTTGAAAAATTATATGATAGTGGATTGGAAGAAGCATTGAATGCTAATGAACAACTGAAAAATAATGATGTTGATGTATTTCATACTCCTGAAAGTGATTCACTTAATAAGTATTTATCAATGTTGCGGAAAAATCAAGTAGCAACATTAGATACTATCTGTGGAGTACGTCAAAATAAAGATGGTACTCTTAAGATTGGTGATAGGTCAGTGAATTTTGAAAATAATAAAATTATTATAGGTAAAGATACTTATGGAAAAAGCTCTGGATTGATTGAACTGTTATTCAAAAAAAATCCTGATAGCTCCATTGTGACTCAAGACGATTTAGGTACCTACGGTCGTATTATAAATAAAACGAATGCATATAAAAAGCATTACAAACCTGACGAGGAAATACGCTATCAACCAAGTGAAAAATTTCGAGATATCATATCTCAGTTAATCAGAGTTACACCTTATAATTCACCAAGTGGCAGAGGGTTTTCTTTGAAGTCACCTTATAAAATTGCGCGGCCTAATAATCTTACTGATTATATATATTGGAATGATCTCAATGAGCTTGTAGAACGTCTTAGATTATTAATTGCAGAGACATCGGCAGGCAATCAAAATCATGTGAATGAAATTCTGTCTATAATCGAAGAATTAAGAGAAGCTGAAATTATATATTAATAGTATTAGTTAGCTTTCAAGTTCATTATCATCATAAGTATTGATCTCTTTGGATTGAAGAAAAACTTTTGCGTTTGAAAAAAATGAACAATAAGTATAAAACAGTTGTAGATGAGCTTCATAAGCCAGCTTCTCGTAATTATTTAAGAAGATCATTTGACATTCGTGATATTGACGAGACATGGCAAATCGATCTTGTTGAAATAATACCATATCAACGAGAAAATAAAAATTACAAGTATATCTTGTGCGCTATTGACTGCCTTTCCAAGTACGCTTGGTGTGAGGCAGTCAAACAAAAAACTGGTAAAGATGTTGCAAAGGCTATGAAAACCATACTTGAAAAAGGACGTGTGCCAAAAAAGATATGTCTTGACAGAGGTCGTGAATTTTATAATAAAGATTTTGAAAGTTTAATGACCAAATATAAAATTCATATGTATTCTACATATAGTAAATTGAAAGCATCAATTTGTGAACGATTTAATAGAACTTTGAAAAATAAGATGTGGAAAAGGTTCTCGCTGAATAGTAATCGTAAATGGTTGGATATACTACCTGATCTGGTTTCACAATACAATAACTCCAAACATCGAACAATTGGAATGAAAACTATCGAAGTAACTACTGCTAGAGTTTTAGAAATATTGAAACGACTGTCTGCGAAAAAAACTCTACCTCTAACGAAACGTGCAAAATTCAAAGTTGGTGAGACATTCAAAGTACGAGTAAGCAAAAGTAAACAGATTTTTGAGAAAGGCTATACACCGAATTGGTCAACAGAAATTTTTACAGTTTATAAAGTTATGAAAACAGTTCCATTTACTTATCGTTTGAAAGATTATCAAGACAAACCTATCGCTGGTGGCTGTTACGAAGAAAAATTACTCAAGATAAAATATCCTGATATTTATTTGATAGAAAAAGTTGTAAAAAAATCATGATCAATCAATGATCATTATTATGTAAAATGGTTAGGATTTGACGAATCACATAATAGTTATGTTCATAAAGATGATATGTAAACGGTATTAAATAAATAAAATGATAGAATATATTCTGTTTTTTTATTTTTTCATTTCTATACATTTTTTTACGAGTACAGGTGTAATAATTTCACTCAAACGATTGATTCTCATTTTAAACCGTTCTCTATCACGAGCGATCTGCATCCATTCTCCATGACGAGCAGTTCGATGTGCGTATGCCCATGTAATCATCTCATGTATTTGAATTTTTTCTTGAAAACGTACAGACTTGGATGATTTCTTTTTCTGGTTCAATCTGAAATTAAACAACACTGATTAAGACTAATTACGCATCTGTTCCATGATTATATATTAAAAAAATATTAATATGTTTTTTTGACTTACCTAATTTTGTAATGTCCATGTGCTAGAGTGTCAGTACTGTAAGGTAATAGATATCGCTTGTCATCATAAGGATTCAATGCAATTTTTCTTTGTTGAATAGTTTCAACATTGTGCAATTTAGATCTGATCGTACATTGCTGTCTTTTATGAATATGTAAATTTTGTAAACAGTCCAAATAATGATCAAATTCAATAGTTTTCTCGACAACGGAAGCCTTCACACCTTTAATTTTTTTCATAGCATCAATACTATTTACACGAGTACAGTACATTTTACTCCTCAAACCAATAAATTCTGTTAGTATATTTCCATTACACTCGTCCTTCATTAAACCAACTACCTTCTTATTTACCCTTGGCATATCGAATTTACAGCTCTTGCAATTAGATGGAAGAGTTCCAAACAGTTTTGTAAAATTTCTATTTTGTTTATAGTATAGACGTTGACTGTTGCAGGTATCGATCAAGAATGAATTGAGATCGACTTCTACTATTTTATATATATATGTTATTAATCTTCTTCACCACATGTACTACAAGTATCTGAAGTTCCTATCTCAGACTCTTCATTTTGAATATAATCATCATCATCATTATCATCACTAAGTATTTCTATGTCGGATTGAACTTCTTCTTCTTCCAGCTTCATAAGCAACTCTACTAATGTTCTTACAGTTGGAAAGCAGAATTTATTGATGTTTTGAGCGTGTTTTGGATAACACATTTTGAGCTTCTATATTTCTTGATAGATGACAAGAAAATGATCACATTCGCAAAGGAAATCTCATTTATATACATATTTAACAAAGGGAGGGGGTACAGCTTTAAATTTGTGTGCAAGTGCTTTTTTAATTTAGATGTAGTAATACTCGCATTGAAGAACCATGTCAGACTATAGGTAATTATTTTAAAGTATTCTTAGTAATTTTTTTCTTACAAATTCATTTTTTCCAGATCTGAACAAGTTAGGCTGCAAAGCTTTGACAACTGGCCATGCTCATATGTGCAGCCTAAGGATTTAGCAGCTGCCGGATTTTACTTTGTGAATGAAATTGACAAAGTCCGATGCTTCGAGTGTAAGATAGGGATTTTTCGTTGGGAAGAGGGTGACGATCCTAAGATGGAACATCAGCGATGGGGTGGCTGCTGTCGATTCATTCGCAGCGTGCCTTGTGGTAATATTCCAATCGGAGTTGATCCGAGTACCATACCTCTACCAAATCCACCAAGTTTTGATGTATGTGGTATATACGAGCTTGAGTACCGACCGATTGCAATAAATATAGATTCAAACACAACATCATCACTAGAAGAAAATATCGATAAAGTTAGCGATGAACGAATTTGCAAAATATGCTTCGCTAAGGAACTTAGAATAATTTTTTTACCTTGTGGTCATATCGCAACATGCTCCACGTGTTCAATCAGATTAAGTTCTTGTCCTATTTGCCGCAAGAAAATAAAGCAAATTTATGATGCATATTTTGTTTAATTTAAAGATGAATTAATACTTTTAATAAAAAATTATTAACACAAGATTTTAATATATTCTTTTTATTATAAAAGTATAAAAGTATAAATGTATAAAAGTATAAAAGTATAAAAGTACAAAAGTATAAAAGTATAAAAGTATAAAACCGCAAAATTTACAATCGTACATAAAAAATATTTATATTTTAAAATTTAAAAACTTATTCAGTCGCTTATGTATCGAGGAACACGAACTCGATCGTTTTCGAGAATATTGAAATGGTTTTGGTCGAGAGGTGTTAGTGTCTGGAGGAGTACGTTTGTCATTGGAGTTTTGTCTTTGTGGAGAATTTTCAGAAGAGGAGCTGCTGGAAGAACTAGAGGAGCTTGAACTTGAACTAGAGGAACTTGAAGTTTTTTTTTGTTGGAGAAGTTTTTGCGGGGGGATTTTTTTTTCTTCGGAGGATGTGAATTATCAGAACTCGTGGTACTGATAATTGACTTTGAACGACGAGTGAGTTTTCATTGTCTAATTTTTGGTGGCGATTTACGAGTATTCGTCGCGTCCGTATTTTTATCTGTCTGTTTTATATTTTTTTTTAATGATTGTGTTGTGGAAGAGTGAAGAAGTTTCTGTTCTTTGTCTGTTTTTGTCGCTTCAGTCTTATTTATATGTTTGTTTGATATAACGCGCGTCTTCACGTCACTTATTATTTTTGGTAATGTTTTTTTTGTAATTTTTTTGTCGTTAGTTTTCTGTTTTTGTCCGTCCGTTTTCGGTATCGTCACGTGTTTTTTTACTGAGTTTTTAGACGCTACATACTTATGTGAGTTATCCTTTAATTTGTCATCTTTCTTTTTCGGTACGCGTGGCAAGGACTCAATTTTATTATTTGGACGGTAAATGTCCAAATGGTCTACCACGTCCGGCTGCTGATTCTGAAAAATAGAATTTTTTTCATTATATATTCATTTAAATGATGTTAATAAAAGAGAATATACGAGGATAAAAAATAAGTACCTCTGCACTTTTTTCTGCAACTTTATTAGATTTTTTTCCATTTTGCCGTTTCCATTCCACGTATTGTTTATTCTGATTACACTATAAAAATAAATAAGTAAAAATGATTAACTTTGGAAATTAAAAAAAATTAACGTTAGAAATTAAAAAAATATTTTACCTCTGAAGAGGGAACATATTCCTCGTATGCCTGCGTATTATCCTGATTTTTCGCTGTACTGTAGCTGTTTGATGGATTCTGAAAAATTTATGATAATAAATGGGTGTGCTAAAAATTTTTTTATAAAATATGATTTTGAAAATAAAAACTTAGGATAGGTACTGGATAATATTCAGTTACAGCCACATTACTTTTTTCTTCGTTATACATTTTCTCAAAATCCTCCTGCAATCAGAATAACAAGTCGTTATGCAAATAATTTTTTTATAAAAATAAAATAGTGTTTCAACATACCTTTTCATAATCGGTGATGAAATTACCAATATCCAAAAGTGTCTAAAATTAGAAAAAAATTAATTTAAATTAAAAAATTCAATTTCTACTCCGACGTTAAAATTTTTTTTTTAATTTACCATTGAAACGGGCAAATATTGAGTTGCAGACTCTTCATTTTTTTCGCCAACACGTGATTTCTGTAAATTCTGCAATCAAAATAATAAATCATTAGAAAAAAATTAATTTCAAAAATTTCCATTTCCATTGCGATGTTAAAATTTTTTTATACTTACAATATTAGGGACGATGACTTCTACGGTGACGTTTTCTTTCGAAGTCACAGATTTTGGATCTTCTATTTTCGTTTGCGTTCCAATTTCTCTAGTTTCTCGTTTATAAAAATTAAGCGGCTAAAATAATAAAGCAATCACTACACTGTTAAAACTACTTTTGAAAAAACATATATATCAATCTATGAAAATTTACAAACTTACAACATGCTTATGTAACGGTGTTATCTCTAAGTGCTGAAGTCGTGGATCCATTAAATGTTCATGTGCACGATCACAATTTTCACTTTTACATATTTCATGGATGAAATAACGCCTCGAATAACGCAACATTTTTCAATTTCAAATTCAGACGTTTGAACAGCACCACAGCTTTACACTGACTGAGATTTTTTCTTTCTTTCTTTCAAATCGAACTATGCACTAAAAATGAGATAAAGTGGATGTATTTTTGTTTTGAGAATTTGTATTATAACATGACCTACGGCGCGACGTTTCATATTTTTACAACTATGGATCAGCTAACGTAACCGAGAGCACTCGTTACTATACACATGTATAGCAATGAACTAACTGTATTAGACGTATGAATTCTAAGAAAAATGATTGAAAAAATTTTAATTTTCAAAAATTGTCAAAGTCAAGTGAGGATATTGACACTTGTAATATATCGTAAGTCTAATATGTTCGCGCGCGACTAAGTCCCTACATATCAATTAATGCATAGCAAAAGAAAAAAAAATGATTGAAAAAATTTTAATTTTCAAAAATTGTTAGTCAAGTGAGGGTTGATTGAAAAAATTTTAAATTTTCAAAAAATGTTAAAGTCAAGTGAGGGTATTGACACTTGTAATATTTCATAAGTGTCGAATATGCTTGTATGTAACTAAGTCCTAATATGTTCGCGCGCGACTAAATCCCTACATATCAATCAATGCATAGGAAGTTAAAGGCTACTTCATGATGGGGAGCTCCACGCAGAGTCATTTAATTTTCGTGCATGGTGTTTATGCTCGCTCGCGCAACTAAGACCACTTATACTCGCGCGCGTGGCTATGTTCTTTCATGCGTGCACGCGCAGTCATTTAAATTTGAGCTCTCGCAGCGAGAGGATGAAGTCATACGGTTGACTTAGAAAATTTTCATGTAGCCGGTTGTGGACTTAGAAAATTTTCGTGCAGTTAATACTCGCGCAATTAAGACCACTTATACTCGCACGAGTGGTTATGTCCTTTCATGCGTGCATGCTTCTAACTATTACGCTAACTACTTTCTTCATTAACTTCAAAAAAATTTTCAAGACCAAATACATTACATTTAGAGCAATGAATTCTTGAAAATTTTTTCAAAGTTAAAATGAGCGCGTTGATTTAGTAATTCATAGACTACAGTCGTGATGCTGTTCAATCATTAATTAACGTGTGTGCATTATGATCGCTCTTTATATCAATTCATGAATGAGAGAGAGAGCCCGCACGCATAGCTCATAGCCACGCGCTACATGGCTAACTTTTGGGAGAGGGGAGAGTGTGACGCATTGCACTGCTCCACGGCTAAGACCATATTATGTTCACACGTGTAAGTTCTCATATGACCGAAAACTTATGTTTTTCAGAGTGCGACATAGCTAATAGAGCTATGTCACTTCGCAGGCGCACGATTTTAAGTTTTTTTTTGTTTTGTATGCTGTAGAGACTAAGTGTCGATAGCAGAGAGAGAAATGAAACTTAGCCGCGTGCGCATTGGAAAGAAAGGAAAGAAATTGGTATAAGTCATCTAGCGTCAGCTCGTTTAAAGGGACTTAACTATATTCGCTCGGAGCTAGAGTTCTTGCACCCCTATTGAAAAAATCCAACTGGAAATCCAGGCTGGATTTCCATATGGATATCCAGGTGGATTTCCAGGTGGATTCATATGGATTCCGTATGGATTTCATATGGATTTCCAGGCTAGATTTCCATATGGATTCCAGATGGATTTTTTTGGAAATCCAAGTGGATTTATCAATGTGGATTTGACGTGAAGTACAATTTCAAAAAATGAATAAATAACGTATTGGTTATCAGTGTATAAAATTCTACTAATAGATTCTATGGAGGATGAATTATAAAAAAAACAACAAAAAAAAAGTGTCTTGACCAAGGCTCGAACCTGGGATCTTTATATTATCAGACTTGTCCTTTACCACTTTTCTATCGATGACTGTATGGATGCATTCTCTTTCTTTCCTATATCACGTGCAACTTGAAAGTTGCGAATAAGCCATATTTCTACTCATTGTATTGTTCATCTCTGATTATTTGCATGAGTTTCAAATTAAGGACGTCGTCTGGTCCATTTCATATAATGACAGAATTTACTGAAACTCAAACTGATCATCGTTTGAAGTCCTCTGTACTCACACCAGTTTTTTTGGGACATATAGTATAGTACTACATAAAGAGAAATATGATGTTTAACATGTGCTCTTATGAGACGGCATCGAAATTATGCATAAAAAAATAAGTGCACTTATGGGGCAGCGTCAAAACTATAAGAAAAAAAGGTAAGCTGCTAACGCCGAGACTGCGATGATGACTTAAGAGAGCCTTCTTAAAATAAGGAAAAAAAAGTAAAAATAATGAGCGTTAGACTCGCAGGGTACTTCGGTTCTCGCAGGCTCTCGTGGTTTACCTGTCAGAATTGTAGAACTGTTACAGATTACGGTTTTCTTTCCAAAGGAAAAAAATTAAAATAATGAGCCTAAAACTTACAGTGTATAGGGTTAGAAAAGAAAAACACTAATCCGAAATAACGCTACAACAGAGAGAGGTCAAACTCAAGAGCCAAAATCCAAGTACCCTGAACCCTGCAAGTTTTACGCTACATATTTTTTCTCACGCTCCCGGTGAAAAATAAAATTTTACGCTCGATATTCTTACACGCATTTTCCATTGAGAAAAAAAAAATAGAGCCGACGCTACACCTACGCCGGCTATTTCCGGGAGCCGAAACCAAACCACTCTGGACCCGCCGAGTTTTATGCTCCAGACTTTTACACGAGTTTTTCTTTCTTCTTGAACAAATTTTGTTCACTCTGAAGAATTTGATCTCGGCTTTTAATTGTTGATCAAGATCAACAACAAAATTTTAAGAAATTTAGCTCTATTTATTCAAAAATTATTTGCTTTCATAGAAATACCTACAGAAAATATAACATATACTTACGAAATATTAGGTATAATATAAAAAAAAATATGAGCACCAAACTCGCAGGGTACAGGGTTCTTGGATTTTGGCACTCGTGGTTTGCATGTCTAAATTACAGCGGTATTTTAGATTAGTGTTTTTTTTTAAGAAAAAAGTAAAAATCATGAGCGTAAAACTCGCAGGGTACAAGATTTTTGGGTTATGACTGTCGTGGTTTACCTCTCTGAGTCGTTGCGTTGTTTCAAATTAGTGTTTTTTTTTCTACAGGAAAAAATAGAAAATTATGAGCGTAAAACTCGGCGGGTCCAGGGTAGTTTGGTATCGGCTCCCGGAAATAGCCGGCGTAGGTGTAGCGTCGGCTCTATTTTTTTTTTCTTAATGGAAAATGCGTGTAAGAATATCGAGCGTAAAATTTTATATTTCACCGGGAGCGTGAGAAAAAATATGTAGCGTAAAACTTGCAGGGTTCAGGGTACTTGGATTTTGGCTCTCGAGTTTGACCTCTCTTAGTTGTAGCGTTGTTTCGGATTAGTGCTTTTCTTTTCTAACCCTATACCCTGCGAGTTTTAGGCTTATTATTTTAATTTTTTTCCTTTAGAAAGAAAACCGTAATCTGTAACAGCGCTACAACTCAGACAGGTAAACCACGAGAGCCACAACCGAAGTACCCTGCGAGTCTAACGCTCATTATTTTTACTTTTTTTTCCTTATTATAAGAAGGCTCTCTTAAGTCATCATCGCAGTCTCGGCGTTAGCAGCTTACATTTTTTTCTTATAGTTTTGACACTACCCTATAAGTGCACTTATTTTTTTACGCATAATTTCGATGCCGTCTCATAAGAGCACATGTTAAACATCATATTTCTCTTTATGTAGTACTATACTATATGTCCCAAAAAAACTGGTGTGAGTACAGAAGACTTCAAACGATGATCAGTTTGAGTTTCAGTAAATTCTGTCATTATTTGAAATGGACCAGACGACGTCCTTAATTTGAAACTCATGCATATAATCAGAGATGAACAATACAATAAGTAGAAATATGGCTTATTCGCAACTTTCAAGTTGCACGTGATATAGGAAAGAAAACGAATGCATCCCAACAGTCATCGATAGCAAAGTGGTAAAGGACAAGTCTGATAATATAAAGATCCCGGGTTCAAGCCTTGGTCAAGACACTTTTTTTTTTTTTTTATAATTCATCCTCCATAGAACCTATTAGTAAAATTTTATATACTGATAACCAATACGTTATTTATTTATTATTTGAAATTTTACTTCACGTCAAATCCAGATTGATAAATCCACCTGGATTTTCAAAAAAATCCATCTGGAATCCATATGGAAATCCAGCCTGGAAATCCATATGAAATCCATATGGAATCCATATGAATCCACCTGGAAATCTACCTGGATATCCATGTGGAAATCCAGCCTGGATTTCCAGCTGGATTTTTTCAATAGGGAGCATATAAAAAGAACTTAGCCGCATTCATTTTAAAGGGACTTAACTATATTCGCTGGAGCTAGAGTTCTTGTAGCATATAAAAAGAATTGTAAACGAACTAGCGATGCATGATATTGACGCACGCGCCGTATAAACATAAACACGCGGTCCAAGCGTATTGTAGAGTAATAGAAAATAAATTAGTCCATGTTTAATTGAAATGAAAATTTACTGTTATCATTAGTAGTAAGTTGGTTGACTGATTCCCGTTCCCTCTTGCTCTCCGGTTAGCAAACGTGAATATTTCGATTTCACCGCGCGCATTCCAGTACGAATACGAACGAAATAAATAAGTAAAACGGATCACACCCCGTTACAGCATTTTCAATTTAGTTTTACGTATTTATATTATTCCAATATTCTCCATAATGACGAAAAAAAATTCATCTCTAGGATTCAAACCGGCGATCCTAACAATTCAAGGCAGAAACCTTAGCCTCTCGGCTAACGTGCTTATATCACTGTATAAATGTCAAAAATTATATTTAAGTTGCCGAGAGGGGCTTGTGATTAAGTTCATGGTTATAGTATTTGGGGTTTGAGTCTCTTGATAGCTAGCTCATCATTTATGTCAACTCAAATCATATCGTAATCATAATTAAGCACAGTTTTGCAGCATAATTTTATATACGTTGTTGCATGTCAATTGACAGAGAACGGTAGATAAAATCAACCTGCTACGTAGTACGAATGGCGCTCGCTAGAGGGGTCTGAAGCTAGCTAGCGTCAGCTATTCCGATGAGCGAGTCTGGCGATCTTCACCGGTGGAAACGTCCCAGATTTCTGTGGGCCGGCCATATCAGTTGGGTCTTCTTCTCTCTTACTCCCTGGGCAGTAAGCCAAGGCCACATAAGGGGGAGAAAATCGTAAAAATACAATCTTCATCTTGTTTCAAAAATTTTCCTCTCATTTTTGCTTTTATAGGTCCCTTAAAATTTGACATAGGAGAATATTTTATTAGAAATTTTACAATCCTGAAATTTAAATTATACCGATAGGTCAATAAGAATTTTTACAACTAAAAACTTTAATTGCGTTTTATACTCAAACAAATGATTTAACGGGAAATTAAAGAAAACTCTCACTAAATCTTAAGTTTTCTAATTTTTAAACGAATATTCTATACACAAATGATTTTATTAATCGAATTATTGTATTTTATATTAATTAATGTAATAAATCTTTATAATTCGCGTTAATCAAATTTAAATTTTCTATCCAATTTTATTAGTTGTAGTAATAAATAAAGTAATAAAGTAATAAATAAAGTAGACTATGTATAATGATAATAAAAATTACTTTAAGTGACAACTTTGATACTTGAAAATTTGAATTTGCAAGATTGTCGACTTTAGCCTAATAGAATCTATTTTCATATATAATTCGTTTAAATTAAATATATTTTAATTTAATACGTTACATTCGAACTAACCTAAGATGAAATTCATGTTTTTAATAATCATTTTTCTCGTTTCATTATTACTTTGTTTTATTATAAAATATATCAAGAATATTTAATTCAATTATTTAACTTTTATTATTAGCAGCGTTAAACAAGACATTCAATTTACATAAGTTAAAGATACCGTACCTTTTTAAGAATAATTGTAAATTATTCGTTTGTAAGTAGCTTTGCGCACATTAAATAAAAAATAGCTTGAGTTTGTTCTTCAATTGAACATTCGAAGAGCTATCTATTATGTAACATTGTAATGTTGTTCTTTATTACAAAGTACAATTTTTTCTCTCGGTTTGGACCTCGCGTGTGACTGAATAGGTAGCCGAGTTAAAGTATGTTTTTAATATTTTGAGAAAAGGAGAATTTATCCATCAGAAAAGCGTTGGTTTCACAGAAATTAAATATTACGATAGTTTAAGTATGAATTCTGTAGATCGAAGCTCGTTACAGGATCAATACATTCGGGACGGGAAGCCGAGATGCTTCGTGACGTTGTAGAGTTCTCTATCATTGTTATCATGCTTCTTCTAATGGAAAAAATACGGAAATTCAAGAATAGGGATATTTCACTGTTATCAAGTTGTGGCGGGGAATTTCGGGGGTCTTAACCGCGCTACCGAATCTCTTCTGCCACAAGGCCTGTTTGGCTCTTTATCCCCGGTTATTTAGGGTGCCAGACGACCGTTTAAGCGTACCCCGGTTTGCTTTCACGGCGACTGCGCAGGGTGGGCAAACAGATGGGTACTCGCGATCTCCTCTACTCCAGGTCTCGGTGTCCAACAATTCGTTTCCTCTTTGTCTCCTCGTTTTTGATATGCCGGCAGCTCAGATGATGACTCCTTATTTCAGGTCGGAAGTCCGTTCGAATTCGCGCGTATATTACCTATCGTGAGAACCGAAAATATAACAAATCAGTGTTACCCGATTATAACCGTTCGCGGCTGAAAATAATCAGCATGCAAATAAGGCAGGGTAACAAGAAGCAAAAATTTTTATAAAAAACTATCAATCACTTTTATTGACTTATTTCATAATTCATATGCATGTGGTCTGATTAATTAGGGTCAGTATGATTCTGCATAATTATACGTAATAGCAAGGACACGAAATAATAGAAAAGCTAATGTTCTCCCGGTCGGTCTTTGATTGACGAAAATGGCGGAATGGTCAGCGCGAATAATTAGATCATTGATTTTAATTCGTCTACTTCTAACATTCGCAATAAACTACTATTTTGGCAAAAGGTCAGTGCGAATAATTTATTCACTGATTTTAATTCGTCTACTTCTAATATTCACAATAAACTACTATATTGGCGAAAGGTCAGCGCGAATCATTTGAAACAATAAGCACTGGCATCGACGGATCTACGCGTCGCGACGACCTACTGCATCGAGAAATCCACTCCCGCATTCCGCGATTATTACTAGTGAGTGGCACTTTGCCTACTTACAGTTTTCCTACTGAAGATTCGGCGAGCGAAATTAGCGTGAAAAATGTGTTAGCGCAATTAATCCCGCTTAACGAGAAATATACTGGCGTAATCAGTCCTTCCTGCTAGAAGAACAGCGGCAAAATGGACGAGAATCGGCTTTTCGCAGTCAAAGATCACTTTTCTTCTCCACTTTCCGAGAAGAAATACTATTATTGGTCGGTATGCTAATTCGGATATCGGTAGCGCCCTCCGAATATTTCATCATTGATCCGTATGTAAATTAGAAAGATACAGCGCCCTCCTTGAATCTCCTACTTTCGTCGATATTTACCCTCTCTCAACTCCTACTAAGTTAGCTAGCATTAATTGATGGGAAAGATCTACCCCTACTCTTATCTATTTTTCTATGCGGACGGAAGTCAAATTTTATTCTAATTCGCTTATAGGTCGTAACGTCACCAGCGAATTTCGTCAGAAGTTCGAATTCTGTCGGTTAATTTATTGATTAAATTTATTGGAGTATTTGTCGCTCGCTATTATAATAAAGGGTGTGTCGGTCGCATGCGAATTTTCATAATTCGGTATTTTTTTCATGTTCATTTTTAATTTTAATTTTAGTTAGTTGCGAATAATAATATAATTTAAGTCATCTCAATTGTAGTGCCCCCATCTTTGCATTTACATATAATTTTATTCATCATTTCGTGTATTTCATATTATCTATCTCGCTCGCTCTTATTTAGTCTATCTCGCTCGCACTGTCTCGCTCGCTCGCTCTCAGTTGGTCTCTCTCGCTCATGCTCAGTTTGTCTCGGCGCTTCAAAATGGCCGCTCGCTCTCTCGCGCGTGTACCTCGTGTTCCCGTAACGGTCTTTGGAGCGCCTCCTAGAGCGCACTCGTGTCGGTCAGGTGATGTATTCCCGAGTGTTTGTGTGTGGTCATCGTTGTGAGTGTGTGTGGTGCTCAGGATGTCGCCGATGGTGTTCGGCAGCCCGACCCAGCTGATTACCGGCTGCCACTTCATAGACGATTTTCTGCTCGCCCTCGGTGTGTCAGTGTTTCGTGAGTGTTGGTGATAGTGCCTGGAAGTGTAACGGGTCTACATGTTTCATGAACATGCATTTCCGTTGCATTTCCCAGTAAAGTTTCCCGTGTTTCTTTCTCCAGTCGGCAACATGTGGTCGTAAGTGAGTGCGTGCGTGCGCTCTCTTATTCCGTGGTGCGCTCCTTTTTTTCTTTGAGTGTCCGTCGGATCGCGTTCGTCGAGCTTGTTTCGCCAATATCTCCGGTTTTGTTGTTCGGGCATGAAAAAGGTTAATTGTTTATTTTAGGGTGCGTTTTTTTTCATTACTAGTTACGGGGCGGCAAGGGACGAGAATGGCTTTCCTGAGGTGTTGCAAATAATGCAACACTCAGGAAAAGCCTTGTAATGTACCGCATTACAAAGTACTTGTGGAGATGGGAAGCCCACAGGAACGACTCATAGGGAAGTAAAGTAGGAAAGGACTTTCAGTAGGGAGCAAAACATTGAACTCAAAAATCAGATGTTTAGGCTGATTTATTAAGCACGTCTGCTCAACCTTACTGGACTATATAGCCAGAGCTAGAGTAATTTCAATATGTTGAGCTCCTCCTTTTATACCTGTTCCCGGTGGGACCTCTTACAGTCAAACGCCCTTTTTATTTTTTTTTTATTTTGTGATTTTACAAATTGAACTGTAAAATATGAAATATTTACATTAGAGCTCCGCCTTTTCCATTGAAATATATTTTTGATTACGCTTTAATTTGATATGAGTACGGATTATTTTTTTTACAATGTTGGATTATTTTATTATTGGTTTAAAGTTATAAATGATGATATCTCGAGTTAAATTTTAATTGTGGTTGAAAATAATATATATACTTGTAGTTTATAATTAAATGAACCCATTTATCAAAACAAAATGTCAAAAAATTGTTATTGTTTATGAATTATGCAGTTTTTTCACTTTTCAATTTATTAACAAATTGCGATATCTCGGATTTGACGTAACCTTTCAACTTAATTCAAATTTTGTCTACCTGTTTAATAATCACTTATTCATTGTGTAAAATTAGTTTTGTTTAACTAAATTATTGTTTTTTTATTTATTAATAGCTTTTAAACTATTAATAAACTTTAACTCAACTTCCTATGGAAATATATATTAAATTTGTAAAATTTATAAATGGACTTAGATTATAAGATGTCAAGTAAATATTATGCGTGATTAGATTTAAAGAGCTAGCGTAAACACAAAATTTAAATGTCTGTAAAACAAGGACAAGAAGGCAAACAACTAAATACTAATGCACATGATCTAGGAAATAACGGAAAGAGATCAATTTGAACTATTAACGCTGATCACGTTCGTAAATAAAACACACATACTCCACACAGTAAACGATTCAATAAAAACGGCAATCGCAATTTATTAATTTTCACGTTAAAGACTTTTCGAATTAGCTAACATCTTTCTATTCTATCGATCATTATTTATATCAAAGCGGTCTTACAAATGTATGAACATCACCGAACGATAATCTTCTTTTGTTGCACCAACTAGCCATATCCCCAAGTAAAGTGAACGAGCTCCATCTTATTTTTATCTAAACCACATGTTAGCCAAGGTCGTTGTTAGTAGTTAGTCAACTCGAGGAGGAACCAGCTGGTAGTCCTTGGAGTTACTCTTTTCTTGTAGATTTTACGTAAGCCAAAGTCGACACGCAACGTTGTTGTCAGAGACAGAGAGTCCAGGCAAGAGAGTTAGCGCGAGGCTGTGTTCGCTTTTAAATCCCCGCGCAACGCATTAGGGTGCGCTAATGACCGGATTTTGGGGGGAAAACTTGGAGCGTATAATGGCCATCAATAAGTGTGAGAGACCGCTTAGTAACGGTAGTGCGAGATATAAAATCTCATTGTTACAAATTGTATAATTCTTTTCCGTGATGATTGTTTTATCACTATTATTGTTATTTATTAATAAATAATAAATAAATGTTTACAGTTCAAAAACCATAGTAATAAATAGATAATTTATATAAAATACACATATTCGTAAAGCGGAAGTCTTATTCTACAAATTTGACTGATGAGTCCATTGAATGTTAATTAATTATATTATTTTCCAAAAAATATAGGGAAATAGTATATCTATATAGCTTATTGCGACGAAAGTAAATAAGCCGCTTAGTTACATAGTTTGTAATGTAGCGGGCTTTCAACGTACAAGCGCTATCATAGAACGGAAACCAAGATATAAACGTTACGATTAGTGGAAACTTAGAAAAATTAGAGAAAATCGATATCGATCCTCAAGGATTTTGGAGATTTTGATCCTTGAAAATAACGAGATGTGGCGTGTTCTGGACAAAAAAAAGATTTTTCACCAACTCGATGATCAATACGTAAATCAAGAACAAAAAGCCGCATGGAAACTTGGGTTTTAAACCACCCGCTACCTCCCGCTTTAGTTATAAAAAGTTGCGTGCGTCCTACACAAGCTCTGTCACGTTATCCCGGAGAAGCTCTAATTATATACTAGAAAGAAGGAAGAATCACCACTAGCTACAGCAAATTAGGGGAGACAAATTTCGAGAGAAAAAAAAGAGTATAAGCACACAAAGCTATCAAATAATAGAATATTATTGAGAGAAAAAAAAATAGTGCGAAAAAAAAATATAAAATAAAATCAAGTAAGTTATAAATTAAAAATTTTAATAAACCTTCCCTCTCATTTCCTTACTTCCGAGACTGCTTATTGGCTTGTGCCAGTTTGGCTTGCACTAGATTCATGGGTTATTCTGTTTGCCTCTGATTTTATGTTTGATCGGTACTAAGTATAATTGCGAAGAAACAAATTAATTTCGAAGTAGTAAATTGAAATTCTGACTCCTGATTTTATATATCGGCACGTGCTAGGTATATAATTGCGGACAAAGAATAATAGAATGTATAATAAAAGAATAATATGATAGAAGAATAATATAATAGAAGAAGAATAATAGAAGAATAGTAGGTACGTGCCGAACCTTTAATTTATAAAAAGAAATACGTTTTGCAATATCAGAAAATTTTTTTATAAGACGTTTGTAGTAACTTGCTAACATAAAAATTCCTTAACGTCTTTAATCATTTCTAGAGTCGGAAATTTACTTATTGCTTCTATTTATTTATGTATCTGTTTTAATGCCTTCTTCATTTATTCTATGTATTCTAGAATGTATCCTAGAAATTGAACTTGTTCGCATCACTATTTTGATTTATAAGTTTAGGGGTTTGGTCTATTTGTTGACTCGTTAGTTTAATTTGACTGGTTAGTTTATTATCTGATTTTCTGTTATTACTCGTTTCAACATTTCTTTGAACAAATAATAATTGACCTATAAATGACAAAGTTTCAGTTTCATCGACCGACTTATTATATTTCTTTAAAATGTAACACTGCTTTTATTTTCTACAGGCGTTGCAGTTGCATATTTCACTCACCTAAACCTGTTGTTTGAATTGAATTTAAGACTCTTAAATATATATATGATTTCTTTTTATTTAAAGATGTTAGTTTGTTTTAAATATGTATTATATCTACGCGATAAAAAGACAAACAAATACGTATTATATATATTTCTAATTTTTGTTATAGTAAGTTATGCCACTATCACACCTTCTGCCTTCTACTGAGTATGCAATCACGTAGGTCACTGACTGTAATGTAAGTGACACTGAACTTGATTCACTTTATATAAATCCTTAATCTTGACGCATTAATTGCGAGTATTATACTTTGTGTAATATAAATTTGATTTTTTTAGAACTTGTATATAACGTAATTTATTAATTATTAATATTTTTTTTCCATTTTAATCACAAATTTGCGATTCGATAGAAAATGAGATAATTTATTGTAATATATTAGATTACATTAAACATCGAAGGGCTTATTAGTTTATATAAAATAGATTTATATAAACTGAAGAACTGGCTTCTTGTTATAGAATCTTCTACAAAAAGTTTCAAAACAGTCTTGTTACATAACGGGAATCAATACGCCGCTCTTCCTGTAGATTATTCAACTTTACTTAAAGAATCTTATCATAGTTTTCGATTTCTTTTCATCAAGTTAAACTACAGTATTCATAATTGGCTTATTTGTTGTGACTTTAAGATGATAAATTTGAATACTACGTTTACAATTGTGAAACACAATATACTACTGTTTTCTTTGTCTTTGGGATAGCCGTACACGAAATGAAAATTCGGTAAAGGAAAACTGGCCTGAAAGATTGAAATGGAAAGTTGGGCAATATAACGTAGTCGATGAAAATCTTGTTTATCGAATATTTCATTACCATTACTTTACATTAAAATAAGTTTAATAAAACAATTCGTAAAAGCTTTGTATAACCAAAGAGAATGTTTCAATTGCATTAGAAAGTCTTTTCCTCATCTGAGCGATGCAAAAATCAAGGAAGGAATTTTTGTTGGGCCACACTTAAGAAAGCTCATGAAAGATCTTTACTTTATCCAAGCCGTGACATCTGTTTATAAGGAAGCTTGGGTAAGTTTCAAAGAAAACGTCGAGAAATTTCTAGATAATTGTCGTGATCCAATGTATAAGACTATTGTATCTACAATGTTGAACAATTTTGAAAAAATAAAATGTTTAATGTGTTTGAAACTATATTTTCTGAATTCGGATTTAGACTATTTCACATGAAATGTAGAAGCATACAGCGAAGAAATGAATGAATGTTTTTATCAAAATTTAAATTTGAAAGAACAACATTACCAAGGACGATGGAGCGATTGATTATTGAAAATCTACCTGAAAAATTAAAGTATTAGCCAAACAGTAAAGTGACAGTTCAATTCACAATTTAATTTAATAAACTTCAAAAAAAGAAAATAACGGCCGAAATAGCCACTCAGTCAAGAGATGACAAGATCATTCCTAATAAAAATAACGAAAATTGGAAAATCGTAAGCGGCCAAAGATAAAGAAACAGCCTAGAAAACCAAACCCAAAACAAAAAACGACAAGCACAATTATCGGATCACTGGCTAAGTAATACAAGAAACACGTACAAAATACTTTAAGAAAATAAAGAAAATCATTGTGAACAAGAAAATAACGTAGCAAATAAGTTTAAAAGCAAATCCTCTCCGATCTTTGTTTATAATATAGAAAATATCAAACTGTTATAAAATTTACTGAACTCAATAGCCAAAGAAAATTACTCCTTAAAAGTGATAGGACTAAACAAAACTAAAATTCAGCTAATAATTTCAGAAAAATGTTTGCCAATTATTACATTATTCAATATGCATTGAAAGAAATAAATACGCAATTTTACACTTTCCAGCGTAAAGAAGAAAAAGGTTCCAAAGTTATACAAAGAAATATTTACCTGTCAGTTGATATAGACGAATTAAAAATGGCTATAGAAAAACATGGATATAAAGTATTAACCCTTTAACGTCACAATTGCACTTTTGGAGAGCACTAACTTTAATTGAATCTAAAACTATGAAAGCGATAGAATTTTTTGATAAAAACATGTACCCTACTATTTTCGAGGGTGCTCTTTCAGATGCCGTTGACAAAATTTTCAAATTTTCTGATTTTCCAAGAAAATTTTCAAATTAAAGTGAAAAAAACGCAATTTTTTTCAGCAATATTTTTTTGTATTCAAAATTTTCGACTCAATTTTGACATGTTAGTGGGGCGAAAACCTTCATAGATCGTGATCTTTTTATCTAATCTTTCAAATGATACCAATAGATTTTGAAATTGAACATGAAAATTTCCAAAATGGCGACTCAATCCCGGAAATATTTCAAAAAGTTCAGAAATTTTTTACACAATAATAATGGACTTTAGGAAAAAATATTATTGAATCAAAAGTTCTTAGAATTGATCAACAAATAAGATAGAATTCTTTCAAAATTTTTTTACAACTTTTGAAAATTTTTCAAAATTTTGAAAATTTGATAAATTTTTAAAGTTGTCAAAAATATCTGGAAAAATTCTATAATATTCTTTAATCAATTCTAAAAACTTTTTGTTCAGTAACATTTTTTCCTAAAGTTCATCATTATTATGTAAAAAATTCTTGAATTCTTTAAATCCAGTAAAACTTTGGAAATTACGAATTCCGTTTTTTCTTGCCGAATACTTGTAATATTGTTATTTTTTATGATGCAAATCAATAGTATGTAGTGTTATTTATCACATTTCATGAGTTTTTTTATAAATAAACAACCATTTATTGCCGTACATTCCGAAAAATGTGATTTTTTCACTAATTTTTCGTATTTTTTTCCTGAATTTTGCCTTCTAACGACTCGAGTCTTTTGACGACTATATATATATATATATATATATATATATATATATATATATGAAACATCTTTAGCCATCGATTAATTTTATGATGTTACCCGATTTTTACCGCGTAGAGGTAGATGTTTTCAAAGAATCTTCTTTTTTTTCTTCTTTTTTTCTTTTTTTTTTCTTTTTTTTCTTTTTTTTTTCTTCTTTATAATTATTTTTTTTATTTAGATTTATGTTTGTGAATTTAGTGTGTTTTCTGTAAACTGTTCTTACAAAAGTATGCCTGACAGTCAATGCAAAACTTTCTTAATCTTATCTCGCAGCCGTGACAATATTGTAAATTTTTATGATCTGTAAATTGATGTAATTGTTTTGGAGTTTGATGAGACTTAGCTAAATACTCTCTTGCAATAGACATTGCAATGTCTTTTGTACTTTTCTTCGGTTTACCTTCATTTACTCTATTATGCATAACAGTTGCACAAGCAATAGACATTTGTATGAACCGTACCAAGATAGGCCAAGTCCATTTTTTGGAATGTATTATTGGAATCATGGCACTGGCCCGTTGATCATGTGTATCTACCCCACCCATGAATTTATTATAGCATTTGAATGCACACGGGAATCCTACAGATACTTTTTTTTCTCTCTTCTTTGCTGTACCTGTTAACAGAAGCAAGGGGCGTAACACCAGCTGCTGTAGAAAGAATAGATACTTGTTTAGAATCGACTACGGTAATAAAATTTACTCCACTCACCTTATCATGTTTTAGTGCAAATGTTCCTCTAGCAGCATTCTTATCAATGTTATTAGACTCAGTTATACGATCTTTACGAACTGTTCCTGTTGCTTTGATACCTAATCTCTTCAAATGAACTAACAAGTCTGCAGAGCAGAATAAATTATCAAAATAAACATGATATTTTAATAATCTTGTAAGCGAACTTCGCTGTAATAGATCCTGAAGCATTTGTATCACTACACGACTACCCTGTGAACAATTTGGTAAAAAGCTGTTATGTGCATTTCTACCACAGTAAATATCGCAGTGAAATAAAAAACCATCCGAACTGCACAATGCTCACATTTTGATTCCAAATCTGATTGGTTTTGTTTTTATAAACTGTTTCAGTAAACTTCGACCATAAAATTTAAACATCATTTCATCGATACTCAAAGCCGTAGAAAAATAACCGTACTTTTTCAAGTTATTATTAAATATATCTAAAACTTTTCTAACTTTCCATATTCTATCATTGCTATTCTCATCGCCAGGTTTCGAAGTATTTACATGTTTTTTTATGCTTTCAAATTCCCTCCGCCCATTGCATCACAAATAACATCTGATCGAAGAAGTGTATCAGTGGACCAATAATCTCGTTGAGAATTGCGCCCGTTGAAACTTGTAAAAATGACAATTCCTAAAAAAACATCTAATCTATCTGCTGATAAATTGTAACCATGCTGTACAGTAGCATCAATTATATACTGCTTCAAAGAGATGGAAAAATAATCTTCAAATAATTCAGTTAGAGAAAGAGATAATATATGCTTCTTCTGCATGTCACTAAGTAAGATATTATTCGTCATAATATCATTATATGTACATTCTCCATTCATTCAATGATATTTATGATCTGGTTCTAGCTTTTTTTGTTTCGAATCATAACCATCTAATACAGTACGAAATGAAGTTAATTGTAAAGAATTAGTTAGGTCACTTTCATCTTCGTCTTCATCGTCATCGTTACTTTCAGTTTCAACATCATCATTATTATCTTCATTACCTGAATCGTCAGAACCCGAATCATCTGGATCAGGTATAAGTACAGCCTCGATGTAATCATCATTTTCAAATAATTCAACATTCTTGTCCAAGTGATTTTTTTTCTCGTTCTTGAACTTTTTCTCAATGGAGTCACCAAGTTGTCACCACTCTTTCTTTTGCTCATAGTCAATATTACAAAACGAATATAAAGATAAAATACAAGGTTATTGTAAAAATTCTGGATGAACTATATTAGATTAGAATAAAAACTGAAATATGAAATATGCAGCAAAATTTTATTTATGAAAATAAAGGAACTTACAATCAGGGATATAAAAAAATTATGAGAGATATAAAAAAAATTATCAGAAAATATAAGAATAAAATGTAATGTAACAGGTTGCTGTATAGCCGCTTATCCCTAGTAAATATACTTATCACGACGGCCAAACGGTGCCTTGTTATTTGCGTGCTTCGTGCACACTAACTCACCTCTCTCCGGTGTGCGCATGCGCCGGGTCCTTTCAGCGATCCAACTGGGATGCGCGAACTCTCCGCTAGGGGCGCTGGTGCGTTTGCTTACCAGCGCTCCATCGGCCACTGCTGACAACTCGGTTCACGAACAGCTCCTTCTATGGTTTTCGCTATCCGTGTTGGACTATCGGCGCGGTCGAATCAAAACATAAACAATGACACCGGGCAAAGGGAAGACGAAATAATAAGATCGTTTCTTATTGATATCGAACCACTTTATTGGTTGAAACTAATCCTATACAAGGGAAGATTTGCCGAGAGTCTTGTCGCACGCTGTATCGACACAATAATACAAGTGGAGAGAGAGAGTAGATTTCGTGGACGTCGCGGACTAATCGCGCGTTCGCTACCTAAAACTCACCGCGCACGCTGCGCGGGACCGCACGGAAACTGTATGACAAGGTGCAGCGCACTTACCGCTAATTCGATGAGGATACGGTGGCCAACCGCATCCACTCACGCAAATCACGAGCCGCCTCTGCAACACCTTCTGCGGTGGTTGCTACGCCGTGCAGTGGATGCTGCTCGGGTGGTTGTTGCTGCTGCCGTTGCAACACACGTTGTGCAGTGTGCGCACCCGTCACCCCACTCTGACTATCGTCACCACTGTTGGTGCACACGTTTCGCAGTGTGCATACTCGCCTCGCCACTCACTAATTATCCACCTGACCTTCCCGTGTATCACTCGGATGGAAAACGCATCGTTGCTTCGAATCTAAAGCTGCGAGGTCGCCTGACTGAAGGACACAGTCATACTGGCTCGCTAGCTCTCCCCTCCCGGTCATTGCCCCTAACGCGCCCTCTCTCTCTCTCTCTAACCCAAACCGATCACGGCTATTACGCTTAGCCACGCTTAGCAGTTCACGCGAGTCTTAACGATTTTCGGCAATCGTTGCACTAAGTAATATAACTTTTAACAATTAATTATATTATCACCAAATATATTATCATACAAACTCTAAGAAATATATCGAGGAAAAAAACCATTTTCATACTTCCAGATTCACCAAATAAATTTTAGAGTAAAAATACCCATATAAGAAAATTTTCAAATTTCATTTCAACACTAAATATTTATATAAATGATACAGTGAGTCAAATATCTTACCCAATATGCTTTATATAATGTAAAATAAAGAACACATACAAATATAACGTAAGTATATATCAAAATACATCTCGAGTCGTTAGAAGGCAAAATTCAGGAAAAAA
Source organism: Phymastichus coffea (assembly GCF_024137745.1). Classification (NCBI taxonomy): domain Eukaryota; kingdom Metazoa; phylum Arthropoda; class Insecta; order Hymenoptera; family Eulophidae; genus Phymastichus; species Phymastichus coffea. Next base: position 869,230 of record NW_026706814.1, read on the forward strand.
ATACGAAAGATTAGTGAAAAAATCACATTTTTCGGAATGTACGGCAATAAATGGTTGTTTATTGCAACGATTACCGAAAATCGTAAGACTCGCGCGAGGTTAACGAGCGGCTAAGCGAGAGGAGCCGCGTTCGGTTCGCGAGAGAGAGAGAGCGCGTAAGGGGCAATGACCGGGAGGGGAGGCTCCGACCGGCAGTATGACTGGGCCACTCAGTCAGTTCGTGCCGATCTAACCTCCGTTTTCCCGAGCCGTTCAAGTTTCGTTTGTTTCCTGTGACTTTGCGAACTTGAGTGCGAGGGTGCAGTAGCAGCAGCAATTGCGGCAAAAGCAACAGCAGCAGTAGAAACAGCAACAACAGAGGTAGCAAGGACAGCAGCAACAACAACAGCAATAACAGCATTCGAGGCGGTGCAGTGAGCAGCGTAGCGGCGTTCCAACGATTTGTCGTTCGGATACGGTTGACCACCGTATCCTCGTCGTTCTTGCGGTAGGTGCACCTTTTCCCCCTTTTTAATTGTTGTTAATTAGCGAGCGATCCCGCGCAGCGTGCGCGAGGAGAATTTGTTTGTTGCGTGCGAGCTGGTAGTTCGCGGTAATCGCGGTTTTCTCTCTCTCTCAATTTGCGTGTGTTGTCATTCACGCGTGCGTGCGTTAGACTCTCGGCAGATTCCCCGTGTCATTGATTTAATTGAATAAATCAATCATTATTTTCATTTAGACGAGTTTCCGTTATTGTGTTTTTTCCTTTGTCCGGAGGTCGCGTCAGTGTTTACGTTCGATTCGAATTCGCCGGTTGTGTAGCACGAACCGTGCGAATTCCGATAGACGCGAGTCGACTACTTAGGTTCCAGCGGCGGCTGCACGAGCGCTACTAGCAAGGGGCGACAGCGCCGCCAAGCGGTGAGTTGGGGGAACCCAACTCGGAACAGCGAAGAGACTCTGCGCAGGCGCACTCCGAGGCAAGGTAGGTTACTGTGCTTTGAGCACATAGATAACAAGGCTTCGTCTAGTTATAATAAGGGCACTTTTTTTTAGAGATTATAGGCTAGGCGACAGCCTGTTACATGGCGCCCAACTAATTTAGGACTCACACACGAGGGAAATTGCGCGAAAAGAGAGAGCAACGCGCGCAAGAGAGAGACGTTTGCGCGCGTGCGTAATAAGGTGCGAGCGGGTAAAGTAACGCGTGGCTCGTTCGGTACGTGCTCTGCGGTAGGGGAAAGACGCCTATCCGACCCAATAACACATGCTTTTGTGAGCCGAGAGCACACTAACCCCAGGGGTCGAAGAGACGTCCGGAATAGCTCTAACTTGAATAAAAAGGTGACAAATCATATTTTGATTAACTTTTTGCTTGTAAGTGTTTTATTACACATTAAAGTATTTTAGTGGGGGGTTAGTCACCGAGCGACAGTACCAGCAGAGCGCGCAATTGGGGTGTGTGTAGGGTTAGATTAACTAACCCGGTGGAGCTAACAAACAGTTAGCCTCCACCTATAGGCAGGTAGTTGCGAAGTGGAAGTTCGTACTTCCTTAGAGTACGCGATACCTGCACACACCCACAAGCCACGCGTATTGTTGCCTTGTAAATAAAGGCGTAATTGGGTAGTTGGCGATAAAAATCGCAACACCCCGCTCGCGCCTTGGGCGATAGGAGGCGGTAGTGGTCGACTAGGGAAAATTAACCTCAACCGTCACCTACGCCCCAGCGTAAACGATATGGAGGATACCGCCGACGCGATAACCCGGTGGGCTTCGGAGCTGCCTTCGACACAGCTGGACAGATACCTGACGCAACTGGAGTTGCGCACAGATGGTCCTAAGCTGATGCAGGCAGTTCGATTAGCATATTGGTTGCTAGGCGAATATATCGACCTAGACTTCCAAGGAGCGGCGTTGGATAGGGAGGCCACACAACGCAGGCGAAGGAGTCGAGAGAGGTGGCTGGAGTCCAGGCGACAAGAGTTAGAAGCAGCTGATGCGGAGGATCTTGTCGCCCACCCACTCATGCTGCTATACAGGGATGAGGTGGTGGAGGCCAACCTGACGCGGACTCTCGCAGTCTACGACAACTTTGAAGAGGAGAGTCAGAGCGAGACGGGGGAGCGAGAGCCCGCAGAGGAAAGGGGGACCGGCGAGGTCAAGGGGCCCACGGAGGGGTTCAGTAGTGAGCACAAGGGCTCCACCGGATCGCCGGATAGGCGAAGAGCCCGACGCTTCGAAAATGAGGAGCTACAACCTCAAGAAGAAGAAGAGGAACGGTGCGTGACAGAACGATTAAAAGAAGAGATCGAGCGCAATCGTGTCGGGATCAATCGCATACTCGAGATGCTGGAAAGGCACGACCAGGTATGCGCGCGGTGGAGCGACCAGGTGACCGCTCTGCAGGTGGAGGTCCAACAGTTAAGGAGCAGGGACCCCACCAATCGACGAACGGTCATACCAGAGCGGCCTCGGAGGACCGTGGACTTCCAGTCCACGTATACGTGCCACTACGACCCAAGGGTACCAGGCAGTACCCCGGAACCCCAGCGACCGACTCCTGGCGAACCTCGAGAGGCTCCCCAAAGGCAGGTGCCTTCAAGGACGGAACAGCCACTGAGAAGAGGACCAAGAGACGCCGACATGGATGAAGGGCAGGCGATCCCGGAAGGATCCGCCTGGTACGACGCCAACGCGGCGTCGGGGTACAACCCGACTCGGGACGCGGGTAGGATTGTCCGAGGATGGAGGCTGCGAAACTCTGGCACGGCTTCGGAGTGCGTAGACACCTTCCTATCAAGACTGGAGGATCTACGCGTGGGCTCAGGGCTAACAGACGGCGAAATCTTGTGCTCGGTATCAGAGCTCCTCGAAGGCGTTGCGAGGACCTGGTACGAGCTCAATAAGCTCAAATGGAGGAGCTACGCCGACTTCATAGCCGGCGCTCGCCGTTGGTTTGGGTCGAGCGAGTTGCAGCAGCGGAGGCTGCTGCAAGAGGCCCAAGCCCGTTATCAAGAGAAGGGAGAGCTGGTAAGGGAATACGCTTGCCACCTCCTCTTCATGTTGGCCCAGCTACGCCCGCCGTTACCGGAGCAGAGGCAGTTAGATTTGCTGTATGCAAATCTCCTACCCGCCATCCGGATGCAGCTGCGGAGGAATGCGTTCTCCAACGTGGACGAATTCCACGCCCGGGCGACTGAAATCGAGACAGCCTTGCGGGACGACGAGCGCCCGAGGACCAGGTTGGAGCCAACGTCCACGTTGTACCCCGAGCACATGGGGGTGTCAGCTAAGGCACCACCGCCCCGGGCAGGACCCCGAACGGCGGCCATGTCCAACAAGCCTCGGGGTAGGGAACAGCTGCAACCCGAGTCGCCGGTTAAAGTCCCGGCCAAGAGACCCGAGGACCGGCCCTCAATCGCTGCAACGCAGGCGACAGACCGCATTGAGGATCTGTCGTCGCAAATTGCGACCCTGCGACAAGATATGGACCGGTACTTTAAGGAGAGGAAGGCTAACTCTCCCAGGCGGCCGAGGGGTCGGCCGCAAGAAAAGGGGAGGACTAAAACCCCCCCAGGGTCTCCTGGCCAGCGACGAGAGGGTCAGCGGAGGAAAATAGACTACTCCCAGCCGATTAAGTGCTCGTCTTGTGGCAAACTAGGCTTTACCAGAAGGTACTGCCCGGATTGCAACAAGGGAAACGGGCAGGGAAGTGGAGGACGGAGGTCCCCTCCGCGTCCCCAGTAAAGGTGACCTCTCGTCGCGGGTCGCTGGAACGGAGCAGGGGCCCGCCAGCGACCCCAGGGTTCAGGAAGGTCTCACCAGGGATATCGGACCCTATGAGACCTGGCAGTGCGGTGGCGTTGGAAGCGACAGCGACCGAACAGATGCCTGATCTGGGTAACCGGGCATTTTGTATCCTCGAAGGGTACGGAGGCCGGATTCAGGTGGTGGAGCAGGGGTTTGAATGGGTCGGAGAGGAGACCATCAGACCCAAAAGCTCCAGGAGACCCCCTGACGCTCCGGAGGATACGCCGGCGACCCGGACACCTGCGGGTGAGAGCACGTCGACGCGAGTAGCGGCTGCCCAAGGCAAGAAGAGCCGTGAAAGCCTCCCGTCCACAGAGGGGAGAGAGACGGCGAAAGCTCCCCGCAGGTATAGACCCGAGGATGGCTTCAGGTGGGGATAGGTGCCTACAAATTAAGGGCACTCTACGACACCGGGGCCTCATCGAGGGTAATGGGTCAACTCGGGCTTAGGTTGGCATCAGACATGGGGCTGGGCCTGGACGTCACGCGAGCGGGAGAAGCGAAGCTCGCCGACGGTCGCCCATGTCCCATCTTGGGTCATGTGATTTTCCCCTTCACGGTAGGGGGAATCACAAAAGATGTAAGGATCGCTATAACGCCACTGCTGTCTGATGACTGCTACGTCGGCGCGAATTTCGTAAGGGAATTCAGCGCCAACCTGAACCCTGACACGGACCAGCTGTACTTGGCGAAAGCCAAAGTGGCGGTACCGTTGGAAGTGGCAAGCGTCACTGGTACGTCGTGCCTCGCACCCGTAGGCCTGGTAGAAGCCACGGAAGCACAGCGTCAAGAAGTGGCTAGCCTCGTCGACGGATTAATTCCAGACGGAGGCGAGTGTTTAGGCTGTGCTGTGGGGGTCGAGCATGAGATAGATATCGGAGACGCTCGACCCTGTAAACAGAAATACTACCCGGTCTCCGACAGGGTGCGAGACGAAATGCACGCGCTGGTCAAGGCCATGCTGGACAACGACGTCATTGAACCAGCAACCAGCGGGTGGTCAAGTCCAGTGGTGATGGTTAAGAAGGCAGATGGCAAATATCGGTTCTGCGTAAATTACCAGAAGGTAAACGCAGTAACCAAGCCGGACGCCTATCCATTACCCTTCATGAGCGACATCCTGCGAAGGATCAGGGATGCTAAATTCATCTCGACACTGGACTTGAGTAGCGCGTACCACCAGATTCCTCTTAAAAAGGATTCGCGCCCTATTACGGCGTTCACAGTCCCCGGCCTGGGGCATTTTCAGTTTAGGAGAATGCCCTTCGGATTGTCTTACGCCGGCGCGACCTTCCAGAGGTTGATGGACAGAGTGATTGGTCCGGATTTAGATCCTTTCGCTTTTGCGTACCTCGACGACGTGATTATTATCTCGCCGTCTTTTGAGGAGCATAAGCGACACCTGGGATTGGTTTTACAACGAATCCTGGGTGCGGGCCTCACTGTGAATAAGACCAAAAGCCACTTCTGTAAGTCGGAAGTCAAGTACCTGGGGGTCCTAGTGAACCGTGAAGGGGTAAGGCCAGATCCAGAGAAGATCAAGCCCATCATGGAGTACCCAGTACCACGGACGATCAGACAGGTGAAGCGGTTCATGGGGATGATGTCGTGGTATCGTCGCTTCATACCCGACTTCGCAACCATCGCTGAGCCGATAAACCGCCTGACGAAGAAGAGTGTCCCGTTGGCGTTGCAGCAGGAACAGGTGCAGGCTTTCGAACGGTTACGAGACGCGATGGTCTCGGCACCGATCTTGCAGTCGCCAGATCCCAGCGCGCAGTTCGTGCTATAAACGGACGCGAGCGATAGTGGGATAGGCGCGGTATTGACGCAAGAAATCGATGGACAGGAGCGCGTAATTGAGTACGCCAGTCGCTCCCTAAACAGTGCGGAAAGGAACTATACAGTCTCCGAACGAGAGTGCCTGGCAGTAGTATGGGCTATCGGGAAGTTCCGGCCATATGTTGAGGGGCACCACTTCAAAGTCATCACCGATCATAGTTGCCTTAAGTGGCTCCACAGTATGAGGAATCCTACAGGAAGGCTAGCGCGTTGGGCGTTAGCACTTCAAGGACACGTCTTCGATATAGAGTATCGAAAGGGAGACCTCAACGTGGTGCCAGACGCTTTATCTAGGGCCTATGAGGAGGGGGTGGTAGAAGTGGGTGCTATGACTCATCAGCCGGAAACTGCCGATGCCTGGTACCTTCAAAGGTACAGAGAGGTATGCCAGGACCCACATTCTCAGCCTACCTGGAAGGTAGTGGGTGGGAGACTGTACCATTACAATCCGTCTGAGGAGAGCGAAGGGTCCATCGATAACGAGGAAGCCTGGAAGCTAGTGGTTCCTGCTGAGAAAAGACCTCAAGTGCTCGAGGAGGTACACGATGCACCAGCAGCGGGACACCAGGGGAGAGAACGAACGTTCTCCCGGGCTAGGCACCTGTATTTCTGGCCAAAGATGTACGATCAGGTCAGAGAGTATGTGAGGAGTTGCCCGGTATGTCAGCAATGCAAGGCGGAACAAAGGCCGCCTTGCGGGCTGATGGGTCGTCGAGAGGTCTCGCGACCCTGGCAGGTGCTGGCCAGTGACATTACTGGCCCTTTCCCAAAGAGCTCGAGAGGGTTCGAGTATATTTTGGTCTTTTTAGACCTGTTCACTCGGTGGGTGGAGTGTGTACCCGTACGTAAGGCCAATGGTCGGACCATTGTACGGGAATTGCACGAGAGGGTGGTAACCAGGTTTGGAGCGCCAGAGATATTTCTTTCGGACAACGGGACCGAATTTAAAAATCAAGAGGTCGATGCCTACCTGGCGAGGAACGGCATCCGGCGCGCCCTTACCCCAGTTTACCACCCACAGGCAAACCCCACGGAGCGAGTGAACAAAACCCTCAAGGCCATGCTCATATCGTACGTGGAGCGGGACCATAAGAGCTGGGACGAGCACCTGCCAGAGTTCAACTTTGCGTTGAACTCGGTAACTCACAGCGCGACAGGTTACAGCCCGGCTATGCTGGTCTTCGGTAGACAGCCCACTCCTCCCTCGACATTTAGGAGGGCCCAGGATCAGTTGGCTCGGGAAGCTTCCGAGGGCCAAGAACTGACCGAATGGGGCGAGCACATGCGCCAGTTACCCAATTTGTGGGAACGCGCTGGCTCTAAGTCCAGGGAGGAGGCGGACCGTCAGGCGGTCTATTACAACCGGAGGAGACGTCAGGCCGACTTTAGGGTTGGGGACTGGGTGTGGAAGCGGAACCGCATCTTGTATTCCGCAGCTCAGGGCGTTTCGGCGAAGTTGGCGCCGAAGTATGCTGGTCCCTACGTAATTCAGGAGGTATGCGGGACGAATACCTACCGCCTAGGTAACCAGCAGGAAGAGTTGCCCGAGCTGATCCACGCCAAGGACCTCAAGCCCTATTATGGCCCATTCTCGGATCAGGACAACGAGGAACCAGAAGGCGGGGACTCAACACCGATGGTAGAAGAGGAGGGCGTAGGCGACCCGCCAGCGAAGGTCAAGGGATCCAGCGAGGATCCGAGATGCGAGCGCGTTGCGATTGCAGCCTCCGCGAACGAGTGTGAGAAGCCCGCGGCGGCTCCAAAGGAACCGATCGAGGCGCCGGCTAAGCGAGGCCGGGGTAGGCCGCGCAAAAACCCTGCGTGCGAATCTCAGGCACCAGGTGAGGACGACCTGGATGGCAATGCGGTAAGGGGAAGAGGCAGGCCACGTAGAACCGCTCAGCACGTGCGGAAGGTGGTCCTGCCAGCTACCCCCGCAAGTGGGCCATGTTCGCGAGGAAAGCGCAGGGGACCGGGATGTCCTCGTAAGCAATAGCGTCGAGTGTGACACAGCGACGGGTAGGTTGAGGGCTGAACCTGAGAAATCCCTTAACCCCACTTCTTCTCTTTTCAGATGGAGAGGAAGTTGGTCATCAGTGAAGAGGCCCTCGAAACGGCCACCCAACTGCTGCTCGACCTAGGACTGGGTCCGGGCGCCGATCGGCCGATCGGCGATCTTCGCAGATTTGTCCGGGCCCAGGTCGAGGTGGCCGCTCGCGAGGGCCGCTCGCGCCAGCGGGTGGACGACTTCCTCCGGGAAGGTATGAGGGCCCAATCATCCAAGCCCTCGACCCGGGAAGCGTCCACCCAGACCGACGGCCCGTCCGAAGAGGGCCGTCAGTCTCAGTCCACGCAGGACCAGGGGGTGCAGACCCAAGGGTCGAGCGCGGCAACGACGGAGAGCTCGACCCAGTGCCCCGGGCCAAGGGAGGCCTGCGGCCAACAACAGTGGGTCTGCAACCACCCACGGGTCCCCCAGCAAGATGGGCTTGTAAACTCCTGGAGGCACGTGAGGTTGGGCCTCCAGGAGTTAGAAAATGCGTGGGAGTTCGTCGGGGAACTCCAACGCCAGGTGCACGCGCACCTGGGGGAGTTCCTCGACTTCCGAGGCGCCCAAGAAATGCTGGGGGAGTGAGCTCCGGTAGTCCGGCGGCAGAGGGCCTATGGTGAGGCCCTCCTGCGCGTTGACCGGGGGCAGGAGTCCCCAGAGGCCGCGGGCCCGCCGGCGGTGTTACCACCGGCGGCCTCGACGAGTAGGGACGCGGCTAGGACTCCGGCCAAGCCCCCGACCAAGACTCAGCCCAAGAAAGTCTCGGGGGCCCCCGGCGCCGGACAGGAGTTCACGGTCCGCGTGGACGGGTCGGTTTCCGACCCTACCGTGGTGGTGCGTACCATGGGAGGACGCACATCCGCCACGGTGGGCGGCGTAACATTCATCGCCGCCCCGGCAGCAGCAGCCACGCCGCCCCAACAACCAGCAGAGAGCCAGGGCCGTGGGGCGGAGCCCAGCCTCATCAGAAGACCGGGCAAGGGCTGCTATATCTGCGGCCATCCCGGCATAACCACGACCTCCAAATGCCCCAACAAGTCGGAGCACTGGCGCTACCCCAGACACAAGGCGCCAGGGGGCTCCGGCAGGTGACGTGGGGGAGTGGTGGCCCGGGATGGGCGAATAAAGCCAGATGTTAAAGAGGATGGATTGTGCTGATTTCTCTCCTTTCCCAATCCTGTCCTTAGGGTCGCGAGTCAATGGGGTAGTTCGATCCGGTAGTTCGAAGCTAGGAGGGGGCTGCAACGATTACCGAAAATCGTAAGACTCGCGCGAGGTTAACGAGCGGCTAAGCGAGAGGAGCCGCGTTCGGTTCGCGAGAGAGAGAGAGCGCGTAAGGGGCAATGACCGGGAGGGGAGGCTCCGACCGGCAGTATGACTGGGCCACTCAGTCAGTTCGTGCCGATCTAACCTCCGTTTTCCCGAGCCGTTCAAGTTTCGTTTGTTTCCTGTGACTTTGCGAACTTGAGTGCGAGGGTGCAGTAGCAGCAGCAATTGCGGCAAAAGCAACAGCAGCAGTAGAAACAGCAACAACAGAGGTAGCAAGGACAGCAGCAACAACAACAGCAATAACAGCATTCGAGGCGGTGCAGTGAGCAGCGTAGCGGCGTTCCAACGATTTGTCGTTCGGATACGGTTGACCACCGTATCCTCGTCGTTCTTGCGGTAGGTGCACCTTTTCCCCCTTTTTAATTGTTGTTAATTAGCGAGCGATCCCGCGCAGCGTGCGCGAGGAGAATTTGTTTGTTGCGTGCGAGCTGGTAGTTCGCGGTAATCGCGGTTTTCTCTCTCTCTCAATTTGCGTGTGTTGTCATTCACGCGTGCGTGCGTTAGACTCTCGGCAGATTCCCCGTGTCATTGATTTAATTGAATAAATCAATCATTATTTTCATTTAGACGAGTTTCCGTTATTGTGTTTTTTCCTTTGTCCGGAGGTCGCGTCAGTGTTTACGTTCGATTCGAATTCGCCGGTTGTGTAGCACGAACCGTGCGAATTCCGATAGACGCGAGTCGACTACTTAGGTTCCAGCGGCGGCTGCACGAGCGCTACTAGCAAGGGGCGACAGCGCCGCCAAGCGGTGAGTTGGGGGAACCCAACTCGGAACAGCGAAGAGACTCTGCGCAGGCGCACTCCGAGGCAAGGTAGGTTACTGTGCTTTGAGCACATAGATAACAAGGCTTCGTCTAGTTATAATAAGGGCACTTTTTTTTAGAGATTATAGGCTAGGCGACAGCCTGTTACATTATTTATAATAAAACTCATGAAATGTGATAAATAACACTATATACTATTGATCTGCATCATGAAAAATAACAACATTACAAGTATTCGACAAAAAAAAAACGGATTTTTTGTAATTTCCAAAGTTTTACTGGATTTAAAGAATTCAAGAATTTTTTACATAATAATGATGAACTTTAGGAAAAAATGTTACTGAACAAAAATTTCAGTCGCGATGTCGCCGTCAAGCGGTGCGGAAGTGCAACCGCCTGACGCATCATCGCTACATAAGCATTTCAAGTGTCATCCAAATACAAAAGTAGGAGCAGTTGTGTGTTTAGTATGTGGAAATTTCTATCATACGAGTGAAATAGTAGCAAAAATCAATGCAGGAAATGCAATCAAACTAATAAACAGCTCATTCATAATATGCCAGGAGCATCCAAATTTTGCACTAACATCAAACTTGCCATATGGGGACTTAAGTGAACAAGCTAGTGCTTTCATAACACAATTGAAAAATTGTAAGCAGAGAGGAAATAAAACAAGAAATACTAAATGAGCTCGTGCATGAGAAACAAATAATGAATGAAAACGATGAACATATGGATTTAACACAAGTAAGTGAATTAGATGAAATACAACAACTAAAAGCTGAAAATAACTTATTGAAAGAACTCTACAAAGAAACAAAGGAAAAAAATGAATTACTAAATGAATTACTCATCAAAGAAAAGCAAAATAGGAATGAGTTATTAGCAAAAGAAAAGAAATATAAACCAAATAACATATTTAAAAATTCATATGCAGAAACATTGAATTTACCAAAGCCTAAGCCAAAAAAGGTACCAAGACTTATTATCAAACAAACTAATAAAAATGATACCACTAATTTAGAAAAAACCGTAGCTCATTATCTGATCAAAGATAAAACAATACAAACAAAAAAAATTAAAACAGTAAATAACGATACTGTCATAATTAACTGCATGAATGAAGAGAGTATTAACACTATAGAAAAAACATTACACAAAAAAAATACACACGTTTGCTAAAATTGAAAAAGAGCAAATTAGGAAACCAACAGTTAAAGTTACTGGCATCAGCAAATCTTTCACTCAAAATATGCGAGACATTGAGTCAGATATAAACCAAAGAAATTTCCACAATTATGATGACAAAGGTAAAGTAATACACTCATACACAAATGAGAAATTGCAAACTATGACAGTTATAATGGAGGTATCAGCTAATTTGTACAAACACATTAGAGAGAATAAAAGCAGACTTTTTATTGGTTGCCAAAACTGCAAAGTCCATGACATTATAAATACAAGCCCTTGTTATAACTGTGCTAGGTTTGGACATAGTGGGAGCAAATGTAAAAATGAAGCCACGTGTTACAAATGCGGCGGTAATCACACTGGTAGTCAATGCAACAATAAAACACAAACATGTCCTAATTGCACATACCACAATACTAAATACAAAACTAAATTTGATACTAAACACAGTGCAATTGACAGCCAATCTTGTGAAATTTTAAAAGCAAAAATAAACAAATACATTGAAATGACGGACTACCCCATAATGCCAACGCTACTTCGGAAAAATAGAACACCCGGCTGCAGAAAAACCAACAATTAACGCGCGTCCTGCTCTATCAAGCGGCGCATCATTAGCGTCATTAGCCTCCATATCCTCGCTCAACTTACATGGTAACAATAATACGAAATACAAATAAAAATGCATCCCATCGATGAAAATATTAGCAACGAAATTATTATTAATAACACTGATGAATTAAATGAGCACATAATAACAGAAAAGGAAATTATTATCTGTGTTAATATCAGAAGTTTGAATGCCAATTACACCAAACTTCTAACATTTATAAACAACCTACAAAAAAAACCAAGTGTTATAATATGTACTGAAACATGGAATTTACAACATTTCCTAGTCTTCAATATTGAAGGATACAGTATGTACTATAACAATAGTAGTATTAATAAGGCTGATGGCGTGCTGACCTATATCAGAGACGACATAATTGAATCAACAGAAATAATTCAAATACAAAATTTAAAAATTTTACAAACTACAATACAGTTAGAAAATGAAAAAACTATACTGTTAGCAGCTATATACAGATCACATGACCTACACAAACCACAATTCATACAATCGATCAAAACATACATAACTCAACACATAAAGAAAAAAAATTCAATATTAATAGGCGATTTCAACTACGACATTTTAAGCCAAGATCCTTGGGATCAAGAATTCTTGCAAATGTTAATGGAAAAAGGACACCATCCAGGATTTAATACGATTACCAGACCTTCGCTGGACAACAACAACAGTGGAACATGCATTGATAATTTTTTTATAAAAATGGAAAATAACGCATACAAAACTTTCAACGTCAACACCCCGTTCAATGACCATTATCCACTAATAATGGCGTTGCAGAACCAAACAAAAAGCATAAATCACTCACATAATAAAAAACAAATTAATTACCGAAAACTTCAACATATAGCTCAAATTATAAATTGGAATGAAAATAGTGAAACTAATGATACAAATCAATCTATCAATAACTTAATCATGAAAATACAATATTGCCTTAAACAGGCAGAAAAGAAAAATGTTACAAACAAAACTATTAATAGCTTGAAGCCAAGAAAAAAATGGATCACCAAAGGCATAATAAACTCATGTAAAACTAAAGAAAACCTATATATTGAATGGAAATATAATCCTCACGATACAAAAAAAAAAAATAACTATAAAAATTTTATCAAAATTTTAGATAAGATAATTACAATAGCAAAAGAAAATTACGATAAAAAAATCATAGAAATGGTGCAACATGATCCTAAGAAATTATGGTCAGTTGTCAACAACAAACTAGGGAGAAATACTCAAAATAACAAAACTATTGATTACATCACGGACAAAAATAATAGAATCACCAATCCAGAAGAAATTGCAAACAAAATGAACACATTTTTTTGTGAAATCGGAACGGAACTTAGCAATAATATAATACAACCGCAAAATGCAACGCTCAACCTCCCAAAAATAAACCCGAAAACAATATTTTTAAATTTTACAAATGAACAAGAAGTAAAGAAAATAATTGGCAGACTAAAAAACAAAAAAGGAGGAGTTGATGGAATTAATTCATTATTATTAAAATCATTAATCCACTACGTATCTGAACCACTTGCACTTGCTATAAATAAGTGCATTATTAATGAAACTTGGCCTGATGCTTTAAAAGAAGCGGATATTATACCAATCCACAAATCAAAAGAAAAACATTTAGCAAATAAATACAGACCTATTTCTCTAATCTCCAACATAGCTAAAATCTTTGAAAAAATAATACATAGAAGAATTCAATCTTTCATTGACAACTGTAATTTACTTTCCACAAATCAATTTGGCTTTCGAAAAAACAGAAGCACAAAACATGCACTAAATTATATTTCAAACAACATTTATGAACAATTAGATGCAAGTAAACCTATAGCAATAACTTTTCTGGATCTTGCCAAAGCCTTCGACACAGTTGATCACAAGATACTGTTACAAAAATTATACAACTATGGTATTAGGGGTAGTGCCTATAACCTTATCAAAAGCTATCTAACAAATAGAAAACAATGTGTGAAGGTAAATAATGCAAGTAGCGATAAACAAATAGTAAAAATGGGTGTTCCACAAGGAACTATACTGGGTCCGCTACTTTTCCTACTATACATAAATGATCTACTAACGATACTACCAGAAAAATTCATACTATCTTTTGCAGACGATACAGCAATCATAGCAAAAGGTAAGAATTGGAAAGAAGCTGAAACTAATATGAACAGTTATCTAAAAATAGTGGGAATTTGGCTTGCTCTTAATAAACTATCTTTGAATATAGACAAGACAACGTACATGGAATTTGGAAATTATCATGACAGTACGCCAAAAAACCTGAAAATTGAAATCTTAGGACATCCAATACACCGAGTTGAAAACACAAAATATCTTGGAGTTACTTTTGACAGTAATATGAAATGGGATTTACATCTCCAAATCCTATACCAAAAAACAAAATATCTAACATTTGTGCTATATAAGCTATCAAAAATAATGAATACCAGTACATTAAAAATGATCTACTATGCACTCTTTCACAGCATAATTACCTATGGAATTATAGCTTGGGGAGGAGCGTACACAAGTCGAATTAAAGTAATACAAAACTTGCAAAACAGACTACTAAAAATAATCTATAAAAACCAATTTGTGACACATGAATACCCACTTAACTTAGATCTATGCTTTTCATTGGAATCTCTATTATTCCACTACGATACTTTTAAGGACAAATATATTGGAAAAGAAAGAAAAACAAGATTCGCCTCAATCCAACACCCAAAAAGAACACTAACTATCAGCATAAAAATCAGTTATGTAAGAGCAATTATGTTATACAATAAACTACCAAATGACTTGAAAACAATTAACAACACGACAACTAGGAAAAACAAACTTAAAAAATGGATCAAAGGAAACCCAATATGGCAAATAGATTAAACTGCAAAAATATAAAACAATTAATTGATCTCTATGGTACTCTGTATCCGACATCGGAAGTCCATGAGGATGCAGTAGACCACAACAAATTAATACTAGATATTAGAACATTTATTTGTGCAAATAACAATTGCAATTTATCTCCAGCAAGATTAACAAACATAGAACGTGTCATCTACAAAAGAACCATGAATGCAACAACAGGATATTTCACTACAGCCAGACAGATGCTAAATAGAACATGGGATTAAAATAACAAATCATAAATATCTTTATACAAATTATTAATTAGTTTTAAGTATTAGTATTAGTTTATTAAACATGCCAGACCAGCGCACAGGAAGAAATTCCTCTGCTGGATTACATGTAATGTAATGTAATTGTATATTATTAATCATTATTAATGTATATTTACTCTGGACTTAAATAAAATAAAAATAAAAATAAAAGTTTTTAGAATTGATTAAAGAATATTATAGAATTTTTCCAGAAATTTTTGACAACTTTAAAAATTTATCAAATTTTTAAAATTTTGAAAAATTTTCAAAAGTTGTAAAAAAATTTTCAAAAGTTGTAAAAATATTTTGAAAGAATTCTATCTTATTTGTTGATCAATTCTAAGAACTTTTGGTTCAATAATATTTTTTCCTAAAGTTCATTATTATTGTGTAAAAAATTTCTGAACTTTTTGAAATATTTCCGGGATTGAGTCGCCATTTTGGAAATTTTCATGTTCAATTTCCAAATTCTATTCACTATTATCTATCTGATCACCGTAATTGCACCGCATGGTAGGTGCACCTCCCGTCATATTAAGCGATACAAAATACTTTCGATATTTTGTATATTCGTGATATTGTTATTTTTTGTATTCGCGCCGACACTTACAAAGACTGTTGTCATTTTTGTTAATTAAAGTTTATTAAATTTATTCGCCGTTTACTTCATTTGATTTTCCTAATAGTTTAAGTAATTGGAAAAGGCTTAGGTTTTAATCTGATTAACTCTAGGGGATTAAGAAGATTAGAAGTAAAGTCGCTCACACTTAAAACTTGTCGAGTGTCACATGACACGTGACTTAAGGTGAGTTCAACTCCGTTCGATAGAAGACAACTAGGATAAATCATCTGACGTTAAGGCGAATACACGTACTATCATACTTGCTTAACGGAGCGGCGGTTTGCTCTGCATCGTGGGAATTTGTTCTTAAATAAATTTCTCATTTTTGAGATTTATTTCCCCCGTTACAATACTTAACCCTTTAACGTCACAATAAATACGCAATTTTACACTTTCCAGTGTAAAGAAGAAAAAGGTTCCAAAGTTATACAAAGAAATATTCACCTGTCAGTTGATATAGACGAATTAAAAATGGCTATAGAAGAACATGGATATAAAGTATTAACCCTTTAACGTCACAATTGCACTTTTGGAGAGCACTAACTTTAATTGAATCTAAAACTATGAAAGCGATAGAATTTTTTGATAAAAACATGTACTCTACTATTTTCGAGGGTGCTCTTTCAGATGCCGTTGACAAAATTTTCAAATTTTCTGATTTTCCAAGAAAATTTTCAAATTAAAGTGAAAAAAACGCAATTTTTTTCAGCAATATTTTTTTGTATTCAAAATTTTCGACTTAATTTTGACATGTTAGTGGGGCGAAAACCTTCATAGATCGTGATCTTTTTATCTAATCTTTCAAATGATACCAATAGATTTTGGAAATTGAACATGAAAATTTCCAAAATGGCCACTCAATCCCGGAAATATTTCAAAAAGTTCAGAAATTTTGTGTTCATTTTTGTGTTTTTTTTGTTTTAAAATTTTTTGTTTGTTTTTAATTTATGTTTTTTTTTTCTTTTTTGTTCATTTTTTATGTTTTTCTTGTTCATTTTCTTTTAATTTTCTTTTGTTTTGTTCATGACGTGTGAAAAGTAAGAAAGCAGGACGAACACAAGTAAATTCCACAGTTTTTGCACATTTTTTGTGTCCTTGCGTTACATTTCTCAAAATTTTGACAATATCCTTTCTTTGCAACATGTACGCTTTCGTGCTTCTTTGATTTAGCTAGATAGGATTTTGCAATTTCCAAGGCGATCGATTTTGTTCCTACTTTATCATCATGAACTAAATTTCGAAGAATTGGCGCATTAGTAATTGATGATTGTATCAATCTGAATAATATAGGCCACGTCCACTTTTTCGATCTAAAATTAGGATATAAATTGCCATTTTCGAAAAAACCAAAAATGGTCCCCAAAAATCTGAAAAAATGCAGACGTGTTCCTTTACTGATTCTAAGCATTTCTTGTTCTTATAAAATTTTCATGAAAGTCGATAGTTTTCGAGATACAAATCGGTGAAGTTAGTGAATGAAAATTTTGTTTATTTACGCAAATTTATTAAAAAATATATATATTTAGGTTTTCGTAGGGCCGATATTTTTTAGTTAAGGTATCATGGACACCTTTTTTATGAATTTTAAGCCCATAAAAAAATCGAAAGGCAAACCAATTTCGATCACAAAAATTTTTTTTTCCAAAAAATCAGTGCTTTTTTTTTAATCTTCAAATTGTACATGAAAAAACTCATTTTAGAAAAAATTAAGTGTCATAATCGGAAAGAACATACTCCAAAACATAGGAAACAGTGGTTCGCGAATTTTTTTGCAATTAAATTATTGGCTTGGTGGTAGCTTGAAGTTGGACACGAAAAAGTGTCCGTCCCGTCCTTAATGGGTTAACTTTGCAATCGTAAAAGGTATAAACAAAAAATATTTTGAAGTACCATCGCTTTAACCTAACATGAGACCGCTCACCAATATTGATTACTCTACACTCTCAAGTACTCAAGACTATAAACAACTATATAAAAGTTGACTGAAAAAAAATTTCTCTTTTCATTGAGGAACACGTAACATGTAACGTTCTTTTCAAATTATCTATTAATATAGAAAGTAGTATTCAAACACCCAACTTACTCCTAATTAAAGCTATTAGTAAATGTTGTAATACTATAGATAGTAAAAAAACACAGCAAATTACTTTCAAAATAGCCCAAAATAAAATAACCTAAAAATTAAGGAAAAGAAATTACTTAGGAAAATATATCAGACAACCAGATTGAGTCAAGATAAAACTAAATTAAACAAAGTATCTGAAGACTTGAAAAAAATATTGTATGAAGAAAAAACACACAAATACAAAATTACCTTATAACATTAAGTTCAACAGAAGTAACAGATTATTCACTAAGGAAAGCCACTAATCGACTTGAAAGACCAACTGCATTTATCCAACTGTAACCGAGAATCTCGGCTAGGCCGATTTCGTCCGTTTGGCTCTCGCAAATGTCCGTGCGCCGCGCCAAGCTGAGAGTGTGTGCATGTGGTACACACACTCATGCTTGGTTTTTGTTTACGAGGTGCTGAACACGGGCTAAGCTGACGACTAGAGCGATGGAGATGGCTCAGAAGAAGAAGAAGAGAGAGAGAGAGATAGACAGAGAGAGAGAGAGAGAGAGCGTTCGAATCGCAGATAATCGCGAAAAATTCGAGTCTCTCCTAGACTATGAGCAGAGGAAGTCGCGCGCGTGGATCAAACCGAAGATCACGGTTTTCCGTTGTTGGCCCTACGACCTCGTCGACGTTTGTTCGTTTTTCGGAGACATGCCCGATTTGCGAACAAGTATTGCAGCGTGAGGCTGGGTCACGTCCAGCCGTGTCCCGAAGGATACCCGGCACCGGTGCGTGTGAATAACCAGCGAGGTGCGCGGGTACGCGCGCGAGCAGTTTTGACGTGCTGCAATACCGAGCAACGGAGAGGCGACGAAGACAACGACAATAGCAATTAATGAGCGAGCTTCGGATTGAGGCAGTAGCATTGTGGAACAAACGAGAGGACGAGAAGGAGGAAAATAGCAACGACAACAAACATCAGCGAGACGGTCAGCGGGAAGCACACCAGTGACGTCACACTGCGGAGTGCTCTAGCCACTAAAGGTCGAGGTCGGTGCCGTGTTTTTCGCTTGTTTCCCTCTCTCTTGCATGTTTGGGCGCCATCTTATGGGTAATAGCACGGCAGACCTGCTGACTAACTGTTGATAGTTTAACGGCGGAAATTGTTTGTCGGGCATTTGTTGTAATATTTAGTTTTAACAAGAGAATCGGCAGGCTGTTCAGCCACCGAGTCACCTTCGCGTTCGCGTTTATTATTGCGCCGCTCGTAGTGTATAAGCGCGAGATCGCCATCTTATAACCTATTATTGACGATTAAATGATTAGTGTGTTAATCCGCTGTTGTGTTTATTCGCCGCCGTATCACTCCTCAACCCGATTTCGAATCTGTGCCTTTATCGTGTTTATGCTCGACGTATTATTCAGTCTAGGAACGTCTTTTGCTTCCCGAATCTCCGAATAAATAATTTGTGCGGACGACCACGAGTAACTCAGACAGGAACGGTTGCTAATTCTCCGTTACACAACCTATTACAAAACCTTGCGATATGTCGGCCATATCAGATGGTAAAAAAAATGGAAAATCATGTAAGCAAAGTTTTCAAACCTCAAGAAAGTATAATCACTGAATAAAAGCAAGTAACCTTACTAAAAGATATTGACGACAAAGACAGTACATAAATTACATCGGTTAAAATAAAGGAAGTATTTCAAATAATTAATAATATTAATTACTAAAATGTCTCCGGATTTGATAATATTACAGGAATAATGATAACAAAACTATCCATACCTTATATTCACTTCGGATCTACAAAAGTTTTCTATTATCATGACAGCAATATACGCAGACCATAAAGTTATTTTAAAATCATAACTATAATATCCGAAACATTATATAATTATATAATTAATCATCTCTAAAGTTGGTTCAATTCATGAACAATTAAAGTTAATAAAAGTAAATCAATTCACGCAACATTCACACTTCGAAAGGACACTTGTTCACCATTTAATCTCGATATTAAACATATTCCGCAAAACAATTATTTAAAATATCTAGGTATATATCTATACAGGAGGCTTACATAGAAAGATCATATATTTACAAAACGTAAACAGCTGAAATTTAAATTGAAGAAAATATTCTGCCTTATTAGATACCTTTTTGAATTTACTTTTCACACTCTCAAGATCCAAATTTTTTCTTTTCCCACTTCGCCAATAATTCATTGCTCTTTTTTATAATCAAAAGATAAATCTTCTCTAGCATCTTTACACTAATTTGTTGGAAATTCTACAGGAGGAGGAAAATGATGCATTATATCGTCCTCCATAATTTGTGCATCAGGATCCTTGTATTCCTCCTGGAAATCTAATGCTTCTTCTGAAATTATTTCTATATCCTCAAATTCGTCCATCGAACCTATTAAAATAGTTTTTATGTTTGCCGGTAACTGATTTTCCTGATAAGTAGTTGGACTATTAATCGGTAATTCCAATGTTTGAAAGTATGCCAGCAATAAATTAATTACGTTTGAAGGATTGACTCTCATGGTGAATACTGCAGTTGCATTAATTACTTTTGTTAATAGACTGTGTTAATGGAATGAAAAATAAACATTAAAAATTTCTTATCTTTTCGATAAAACAAAAATTAAAAATAAATTATTTTTCGACACTCCGTGCGCAAAGTGCGTCTTTCCCGCACGCTCGACAGAAAATGTGCGTTGAATATCGCACTTTCCACACGTTGTATCAAAAAATACGGTACGGCACATGTTCAGGAAAGAGTTTCTCATCTCGTGTACCTTTACACCCTCGCTTCGTTCGGGCGTAAACGCCACACAACACAAAAATCTACTTTCCCGCACTTGTATCGTAATGTACTATTATGAATTTAAATTTTGAAAATATTGAAGAAATTATTTAACTCCCCGAATCATGTACGTCCAATAAAGACATGAAATTCAAACTGATATCTTATGTTTACAAAAACTTGTACGATATATATATAGGACAGATAACACATTTCATTTGATAGTATTTTTATCTTGTTTTCTTAATTGTAAGTATTACTTTCAACTCTCACTTTCAACGTATGAATAAAATTAAAGAATTTAATAACACCATTTCATTTGGTTAAGATTTAATATTTATTTTCCATATGTTAAATTAAATTTGATAATTGAAAGATTTAACTCTTTTGTACACAAACGTTTTATCACACTCTAATATTCTACATTACTAATAAACAAACGAATGTTATTTTCTTCATTATTATTATTATTCCTTCACTATTATTCTATTATTATTATAATATTAATTATACAAAATTTAATATTTGACCACTTGCGTTTGAAAAAGTAAAAATAATATTATAATAATAATTAAATTATTTACTTTTTTCTAACATTTTTAGTATAGCCACAGACATCGAGTAATGAGAATTAGAAAATTTATTTAAAGATTTCGTATTATTTACTCATTCGATACTAATCTTTTAATAAGAGTAGTTTTACCCTCTCCAATTATTTGTTATTAATAATTCAGGAATTGAAGGATTCTATTTTTCTACTTTCTTTCAAAACATAAACATCTGCTCAAAACTAAAATATTTTTCCACTGCGAAAATTTATGTCAATTTTTCAATTTTTCACCTATCAAAAATAGGGTTTGCAACCCTAAAAGTCATTGTCACCAGAATTTGTTATACGTTTGATAAGGAATATTACCCACTTGAATTTACTAAAAAATATTGATTACGAAAAAAGCTATTTAAAAACACCTGTTTTTGGGGGTGAAATTTGAGAGTAGATTTCACCCGTTAAATGAGTTTTTAGAATATGTTCATTATACGTAACGGGGTGGTTATCTAGTAAAATAGGAATTTATGAACGCACAAACTCCCACGATGCAGAGCTAACCACCGCTTCGTTAAACACGTATAGTTATACGTGTATTCGCCTTTATGTTTGATACTTTCGTTTCAGTGTCTTCTTTCCAACCGAGTTGAACTCACCTTAAGTCACTTGACTTGTGAAACTCGATCTATCTTAGGTGTGAGTGACCTAATGCTTAATCCGACTAATCCCCTAGATGAAATCGGATTAAAAATTAAACCTTTATAGATCTGTTAAGCTATCAGGAAACGAAATGACGTAATACGGCGAATAAAATTAATATCGTTTATAAACGAACTACAAGCCGTTCGTTATACGGTTCACATGCAATAATTAATCATATCTGTCTTGATATAAGTGAAATACCCGTAAAAAAAACTTGTGACAATATAAAACGTTGCAAGAAGGTTTCGCTAAAAGTCTTAGTTTTTTTTCAACTATTTCATACGAGTTTTACTATTTTATCGTATTGTGCTATATAAATTCCAACAATGAAAAATTTCATAATTTCTTACTTTGAAATCCAATCTCATTATTTGCTTCATATTATTTGTAAAATTTCGAAAATAATGAAATCTATTTAAAAATAACACGGATGTTGAAAATTATTTTCAAATCTCTTATACAAATTAAATAAATGTGTATTAAATGACACAGAAAGAAAAAACATATTTATTAATGCTTCAACGGAATTCGCTTACGATCTGCCTGAAGTCATGCTGGTCTGTCTGCCTAACTAGTCCTGTATTCTTTGTTACTCCTAGTCTGCCCAAGGTCATATTTCTATTTGATATTATGTTCCTATGTTAAGCTGCTTACAGGGCTTCACTTTCCTATCTGCTAAGCTAATTGCCAAGAATACTTTCCTATCGGATGGTAGTTCATATCTATTCAAGCCAATCTATTCAATATTCCTACATTGGCAATATCTTAT
Organism: Phymastichus coffea; assembly: GCF_024137745.1. Classification (NCBI taxonomy): domain Eukaryota; kingdom Metazoa; phylum Arthropoda; class Insecta; order Hymenoptera; family Eulophidae; genus Phymastichus; species Phymastichus coffea. The sequence goes on from NW_026706814.1 coordinate 891,535, forward strand.
TTTATTAGACGACGCGGTCAATTTAGCTATCCACGCCAACGCTATCCCCGCCGCAGCACACGAGTCGCTTCCTTACTAGGCGCACCGTCACGCGATCGCAACCTGCACTTGCGATAGTTGCAGGTCGGTCAATTAGTCGGTCAGGGAACGAGTGAAAATATAAAGGCTATAACCTAACAGGCACTGTAAAATTACCGATGGTCAATCAGACGATTCGCAGGTCCGTGGGGCCTATTCTATCTCCGCGCACTCCCGTTCACGAGTCAACTGTATTGTACTTACAGGTGCTGCTTATTATCTTATCCTGCGTAATTTTGCTATTGGTCGGTTAAGTAGCGTCGGTTTTATGCTATTCAGAGAGAGGGGTGGCAATGTCTTGATTACGCTATACCACCCTCAAATCGGAAAAGTGTGAAACAACACATACACTAGCTGTCCTTTGGGTGTACTGATTGGATGATAAGTGATGTTAGTGTACGTACGGTGCTTTCCTTGCGACGTTAGCATGCAGGATCAGCTGATCTCGGCTCCGAACTTCCTTATCACCTGGCTTTCTGAGGAGCGTCGGTCTGACAAGGGAACCATTCCAACCCTCCGCCTCCGATTTTTCTGCAATTAAGATATGTTGTAGTTCGTAAAAAAATAAAAGACTTGTATTTGTTTTATCGGCGGAAAAAGCTATATAAGGGATGAAAGCCACGCCCAAAAAACAGCCCCAAAAGCAGTTCTATAGCAATATTTTTAGTTGTAATGAATATTTTTTTATGAAACAAAAAAATACAAGATACTTATAAAAAAAGTAACAGACACACATCAATTTGGTCCCCGCAGGTTGCACCCCCTACGTTGTATAGAGGAAAAACTGTATTTTAAGTGTATTCTTACCTTACAAAATCAAAAAATTATGTTAAAAAAATTTTAAAACTGATATTCTAGTAGAAAATGATAAAACAAAATTGACGTATTTCGGGGTTTTCCTATTATCTATTATTTCGAGGGTGAACTACCCCTTAATGTTATTAATACAATATAAGCAGTTGTTAATCACAGATTATGCTGGTTATTTCATGTTCCATGACACTCAAAAAAGCCAAAGACATGTATACTTTTGTTCTGTCGAATAAACTATTTAGAGGGTGAAAGCTACCCCCGAAAGTTACCCCTCAACACCATTTTATATATTTTATGCACAGTTTTCAACGAAACAAACTCTAAAAAATTCTTTTAGAAATATTCAGCTAAATATATGGATTTCGTCTACAGGGGTTGCAACCCTCTAAGTCGCCTGAAAGAAAAGCTATGTTTTTAAATATTTTCTTGCAAAATTATTTCAAAAGAAATGAAGTTTATGAAATTCCGTTTAAAATCTAACACAAAAGTGTACAGTATCCGTCACCAAGGGCTGCTACCCCTTCATTGGAGAGTGAACAGAGCATTCATTTGTTACCCTGATCCCCTACCACCCCGAACCCAATTTCCTTAAACCTAGCGCTAGTTACCCTGCCACGCTATAACCCGTAACTCCTACACCCCAATTTCATCAACCTTCGAGCTGGTTACCCTGCTACGCTCTAACCCCGAACTCCTACACCTGAATTTCATCAACCCTCGAGCTGGTTAGCCTGCCACGCTGTAATCCCAAACTCTTAACCCCAATTTCCTTAACCCTAGAGCTGGTTACCCTGCCACGCTCTAACCCCGAACTCCTACACCCGAATTTCATCAACCCTCGAGCTGGTTATCCTGCCACGCTGTAACCCCGAACTCTTAACCCCAATTTCCTCAACCCTCGAGCTGATTACCCTGCCACGTTCTAACCCCGAACTCCTACACCAGAATTTAATCAATCCTCGAGCTGGTTACCCTGTCTTTTCCAATTTTCTAGTCCGAAACCCGGTTCTCTGTTATTCATAATCCCAATTTCGACATATTTGTCATATCTCTGAAGAAAAGGACATAGACGAAATAATTGTAGAAGATAACGTTAAATTTATTTTATTTTTATGTTATATTTACGTTATATGAATTGGTAATTACATCTTATATTGAGATTACATTTTTAGAATATAAAAAGACGATCCGCACTCATTATCACTGTACATATTGTGAACAATAATGATAAATGCTGCTATAAATAAATGCTGTAGACATATTAGTTTCTTGCACCATGCACATTTTATAATTGCTATTTTCTCACAAATCTCGAAGATAGACTGTTCTAAAATTTTGAAGCAATATTCAACAGGATTGTCGAACGAATCGGTTTTTTATCCGAGTACCCACTTTTGTACCAAGCATATTTAAATACGCTTTTGAATCTAGGTGAAGATAATTGATTATGTGTGATAGACTGTAATTTTATAATGTTATTCCTCTCATGTAAACTGATGTCTGATCCGAATAAAATAATGGCATCAGATATTGTTCTTACAAAGTTTTTCCAAAATCGAAAACCGAAAACATCCAGTGGTTGAATTTTGCCTGTCGTACCCTTAGGGATTGTCATCAATCGAAAATTTGTATCTGCTGGTGTCACTTTTCTTACAGTTCGTTCACACTGGCCATTCCATGAGTCTAGTAATAAAACTGCTGTTTTCCCATAGTTAGGAAAAAATAGATGTTGTAACCATGTTTGAAGTAATTCACTCGACAGCTTTCCTGATGCACTTGCTCGCAAAAATATATTAGGTGCATTGAATAGTTTTTTTGAAACAATGGGTCCTAACTCTCCGTTTATTTCTTTTAATACCATAAAAAGGGGTGATAGCAATGTCCCTTCTACAGATATTGTCGGTTAAATCGTATAACTATACATAGTCGACGAGACTGATTGTACTACTGATTCGACTGTCTTCTTACCTTTTCCGTTCAATGTTCAGTATGCATTTCTAAATTGAATCCACTTTGATCGGAATTATATATGTTACTTGCACTTTTGGTTGATAATTCTGTTTTAATGAGGCTAATAAAATTTTGACAATCTTACTTTAATCTAGCCTCATTTTCAACAAATACCTTAGTCACATATTTAGTTATTTTACGCAATACAATTTTATGCTTTTTTTGAAGAGTAATATCCAGTTGGATAAAGCTTTAAACCAAAGCATATCTTACTCATACTTTTTTTATAAACCCCATCTTTTAAGATCTAAATCATGCACTGTTAACTTCCGATCTAAAGCATCTTTAAGTGGTTGTAAAGTATATTCTGAAACTTTAAACAGATTCTCTCTTTTGGTCCCGCCTGTCAAAATTTGCTGTTTCCATGTTCTCAATTGACGCTCTGACGAAACTTGTTTATATTTACTCTGGACGGAACTTAAAGACAGTTTCTTTTTCTTACCACTTTCCGAGTATTCAACAGCATTTCTTTTATATCCATCGTCGAGTACTGTATTTGTTACCATACAAGTAGGTACCTTGGCATAGCCTATACCATGTATTTCTTCAAATTGATCGTCAATTACTTCTGAATTAATGTCAAAATCATCATCCAGGAAACATAAGTTCTCACTTGTCTCACATTCGTCTCAATGCTTTTTCTCAATATATCTTCAACATAATCGTGTAGCTGCTTCTCTGCATCGTTTAATATAGGTATGCTTTCTACAACCGCACTTATGTGGAATGTTTTCAGTAATTTTTGAATGACGTTGTCAATTTCAATTGCCATTCTAACACAATTTTGATATTAAAAAACGTAGATGTGTAATAGTGTCGGCCTATAACGCCGATGAATCTATCGCTATTACCAATTATTTATAAAGGGGGAAGGCAAGGGAGGCGGTGTATTGCTCCTGACAAGGTAAAGAGAAAGGTAAACGCAATGATCATTCCTCTTATCTTGGTAAATCTATTTATTACAATACGCTACCTTGAGCGTTAACAGTTCAGTCAATCTATCGCACGCCTTATCTAACTATTGACAACCTCCGATCGCCAAAGGAGATAGCCGGCACGTTAGCGCCTTGCCATCTCACTACCAACTCGATACAATCTAAATTATTTTAATAACCAAACTAGCTGTGCCGGCCCGTAAGAGCCTGGCTAAGCGCACAAGCCGCGAGTAGCCGTAAGATGAGAATGCAAGAGAGAGATTAGAGAATGACCTGATGCGTGTAGATCTCCTTCGATGCAGCGCCTTGCCGATGATGGTGATAGAGTTCTGCAGGCAAATCTATGGTTGGAAGGGCTCGCTGAAATGATAGGCTGAATCCGGGCAGATTGCTAATGCCGTCTCGGTTTCCTCGCCTTTTCCTGCTGACTGCAGGGGGTCCGTGCACCTCTCTCTGCTATGGGCAACTTTTTACTGGCCGCGAGTATGCTTTCGAGTGCGTGAGAGACTGCTTCTCACGCTCTCCCCACTAACTTGCCTAATCGGCGGCACGCGGCACCGTCAAGCGCGGCCAGTGTCACGCGCCCGCCTGCACTATAGTCGCGTTCTTTTCTTTCTCTCTTTTCTCTCGCTTTCTCTCTCTCTCTCTCTTTCTCTCTTACAAGAGCGCATGTTACTGCGCGCTCTTGTTGACCAATGCCGCTGCCTCTCTCTATCTCTCCTCTTCTTTCTTATTGCGGTAGCAATGCTGAAAATATAAGGGCTGTCATCAGGCACGTGAACTATGCGCCATAGGTCTGCCATGAGTCCTTGCCGATGGTAGGGGGAGATAAGGGACACACGGTGCAGGTCAAATCCACCGGCACCGTTACAGATGTAAAGCAAAGTTCTATTACTAATATACTGAAGTATGCTGATCGAATATGCTTATATATACTGTAAGTGAGAAGTCCGGTTTGAGACACCGTCGCGATCGGACGTGTTTACGATTCGCCCGTGCTCGCGAGTGTTTACATCTCATATCTTGCGCCTCGTGCATGCTCGCTGTGGATTCTTTTACATAAAATGCTTAGTGTGTACCGGTGCTTTGTGTTCGGGCCCACAAAAAGCTCGTTTTGTGCAGTTGGTTAGTGCTTCTGGTTCCAGAAGCACTTCCTTAGTCAACCATGACCTCTACTGTCAACGTAACGCTTCAATCACAGTCTTCCTCTCCCAAATCGTCATATGCTTATGCTGCGAAACAAGTACAAGTACCTACCAAAGAACAAGCTATCGTAATTGATGCTGTAGAGGGAATTACGGTTCAAGAATATACCATTGCTATCGGAAAACTAACTGACCCAGCTAACATACGATTTGTATCACGTATTTCTCACGGCAGAATATGTATCTACATGAATAGCAAGGAAACCGCCGACAAACTCACAGATGAGTGCAAGAATGTTACAATAGGATCTCACTCTTTAGAATTACGACCGCTGATATCTAAAGCGAAGCGCATTATTATCTCCAACGCGTGCCCAATAATCTCTAATGACATGATCATTGAAGAACTCGCTAAATTGGGTATCACTCCATGTTCTCATATTACATATATTCGAGCTGGAATTAATGAACCTGGTTTTTCACATATACTGAGTTTTCGCCGACAGATGTATATCAACCCAGAAGATATAATTAAGCTTCAGCCTTCAATGGAGCTCAACCTACTTAACACGACATACTACATTTACCTTTCAGCAGAATAACTAAGCTGTTTCCTTTGTCGCGAGGAAGGTCATTTAGCGAAACACTGCAAGAATATAAGTGCTGGTACGCTGAATTCGACGGAAAGTTCCGAGAATAACAATACAGCCACTGCCGTTGAAAATGTTACCTCGCTTCCTGCCATTGATCCTCGCAACAAAGAAATTCTTCCAGCCATCGACAACACGGCTAAATTAATATCACCAATAGATAAGCAATAAATATCCCCCCCAGATAACCACAACGCCCCACTCCTCCTAGCACCGACTCTTCGAAAAGTTCGCTCGCCGGAGCGGCTCAAAGGGCTCAAACAGTCACTGCGGCTTCGGAGAGGCGGACTGGCCGGCCGCTTAAGAAACTTAAAGGTATGAGTAAAAAAAAAGTGACTAGTGAGGACGTGGAGCATCGACTAGATTCAGCCAAACCTCTTGTCATGATGAACACAAATAATTACCCTCTAGATTTCAAGCAACTTACCGACTTTCTTGTACTCTCACATGGAGCGACAAACATCCCAGATATAGCTGGAGAGTTCACCAAAGACACTGCTTCTCTTATTAAAATGCTCAATGAAATTCATGATCAGCTAGCCAATAAAAATTTAAAAAATCGGTTACATAGAATTGTTGCGCGTCTGAGTGATGAAAATTCAACCGATCCTATGGACTTTTCTGACTCACAGAGTGAATGTAACACTGTTGATTCCAACTAATTTAACTTTTTCCTTTTCAAAATGGCTGATGAAAAATTTAAAGATCTCAAAATTCTTTATTGGAACTGCAGAAGCTTTACAAACAGACGCCCTGAAATCGATAAACTGCTCGTAAATTTGATATTCTTGTATGCGTCGAAAGTTGGCTTACACCTGAAATTAACGTAGTTTCCGGGTTTTGTTACGTTGAGAAAAGACCGAACACACAAAAAAGGAGGAGGTATCATCTTTTTAGTTCGTAAATCATTGGCGTTTATAGAAATAGTAGATCTAAAGACCCCTTGCGACCATGTAGAGCTGTGCGGCATTCATATAAACAGCACCTCTCCGTGCTTCGACCTTTTCGCGTGTTATAGATCTCCTGGTTTCAATCTGAGTCAGTCTGAATGGAACATTATTATTAATAACATTAAAAATGATAGACTTTGCCTATTTGTGGGTGACTTCAACGCACACAATAAAAATTGGAACTGTCGTAAAACAGATATCAACGGCTGCAGACTGGAAAACTCTATCCAATCGCATAAAAATATATTCCTTTATAACAGTGATTCCCTTTCTCGTATTGATTTTAACAGAAATTTAAGGTCAAATATTGACCTTATATTTTCGTCTACTAACTTTTCGGACAAAGTCAACTTCAGTGTCTCAGACGAAACCCTGGGCTCTGACCACTATCCGATTGCCATTGCCGTTAATGTTGTCAAATCCTTGTACTTAAAAAAATCTTTTAAAATCAAATGTATTCGAACTAACTGGCTCACTTTCAACCAAAAACTAAATGATCAATACTCAAACTTTCTCGTTAACGATTACGAATTGCTAAGCCCACCTGAAAAATATAGTTTTTTTATGTCTACTGTGACGAAAGCTATCCATGACTCTTCGCCGAAAAAAAATTGTAACAAACAAAGCCTACAGAAATAATAACCCAGTCCCTTGGTGGGATGCGGAATGTTACCGTGTTAAAAGACTCAGGAGAGCGACGTGGAAGAAGTGGAGATTCAGCAGAAATCTAGATGACTTGATTACTTATAAAAAACATGCTGCTCTTGCAAAAAGAACCTTTAAACTAAAGAAAAAGGAGTTCTTTCGCAAATTTTCCGAGACTATTAATTTTCACACAAATTTCAACTACGTTTGGGACAAATGCAAAATTTTGTGCGACTAGTTTTGATCAGACAGATTTGAATCTCTGCCCCTTCACTGACCTGTATGAAATCTTTTCTGCTGACTGCAAGACACAAACGAATGAAATCCTCATTAATCAAAGTAGTCATAAGGGCAAGATTTACTTTGAATCTTATTTCCTAAATAAAAAGGTTACATGGTTTGAAAAGCATAAGTTAGATCGTACTGTTATTACGACAATATCTCGCATAAGAGCAAATCACTACAACTTAGCCGCGTCGCTAACCAGAATAAACATTATTTCGAATCCTATCTGCAGGTGCAACGAAGCAGATGAAGACATTAATCATGTTCTTTGGCAATGCGCTTTATATGATAAACAAAGAAGTGTACTGATAAAAAAATTACGAAAAATAGGCTACTCGCTTCCTCTTAGCGTAGAATCCATTGTATCCCTTCCTGACATAAATGCTTGCTTGTATATTCTCTCATATTTAAAATCGTGCGGCTTGAAAATTTAATGTAATCCATAATGTAAAATGTAAAAAATTATATTGTATATTACTAATGGTAATGTATGTTACTTTCTGTGTAGCTGAAATGACCAACAAGGCTCAAAAAAAAGCTAAATAAATGAAAAAAAAAAAAAAAAAAAAAAAACTGTAAGTGAATAAAACATGTTTTGAAGTTAGCACCACACAAACCGATATCAAATCAAGGTGCCCTATGTACCTCCACTGTTAGATCTTGGCTTATCACGTATGTCAACGATTGCGATTTCTATCAAGGAAAAAAAGAGTTGCAGTTCCAATCTTGCTATTTGAACCACATGAACCGCATTCGTTGATTGTGGTTTCTATCAAGGAAAAAGACAAATGCAGTTCCAATCTTGCTGTTTGAACCACATGAACTGCATTCGTTGATTGTGGTTTCTATTAAGGAAAAAAAAAGTTGCAGTTCCAATCTTGCTATTTGAACCACATGAACCATATTCGTTGATTGTGGTTTCCACGTCATGCCACAGTTTGATTTTGTTTTGCCACGCACATACTCGAGTGTGTTTAAGGTGGAAAATAAGAGTAACATTATCTCATGTTAGTATTTTTATATTGGCTAAAACCGCCTCGCGAAATACGTACATATACCTATTAGTATAGTAAAATCAGTTTGTCTAATGAATTTTTTCGTAATAATATAATAATCGAATTTCCTTAGGGATAGTAGTAATATTTGTTGAACATAATGATTTAAAAATGAAATTCCCCGTAGCTATTTCGAACTTCAAAAATTTGCATGATTTCGTAGTTGCATTTGCTATTTCCTACCTATACATAAATATACGTAATTAATTAAACGCTATTTTCTACAAAAAATGTGCATATGTCCTTTTATACAAAGATACTATATACAGGGTGTCCCATTTTAAAGGAACCACCCCGAAATTTTCGACGGTTGGCGTTGTACAAAAAAATTGTTCAGATAACAGTTATTTGGGACAATGGGGGCAACCTTTCTGTGAAATCCGATTTGACCTTGAGTTTTATTTTCAAGGTCATTGGAAGGTCAAAGTCATTTTTTGAATAAGAACCCATATTTTTGATCCCGGATTTGGAAAGAGCGGAAGATTCTAAGTTTAGATAACGTAATATATGTGGGGTGCGGTTAACCCCCCCCCCCGTCTAAGGTCATGTAGGGATCAAATTTATGTTTATCTTCATCTATGCACAGGGATGATCGGGCAAGAGTAAGGTTAATCGTAATGGCTGGGTAATCAATACCTTGCCTTCATTGACAGGGTAATCGATACCTTACCTTCATTGACTGGGTAATCAATACCTTGCCTTCACTGGCTAGGTAATTAATACCTTATTAACCTCACCCTTGCCCCGGTGGGATAGGGGGGGGTGTGAACCGCTCCCCCAACATAATAATTTATCTAAACGAAGAATTTCCCGCTCTTTTCGAATCCGGGATAAAAAATGGGGGTCCTTATTCAAAATATCTCTTGGTTATTGGGTTATTGGGGTTATCGAGTTATTGGGTAAAGGAGTTATTGGGTTATTACAATTAACCTTACCATTGCCCGATGATCCCTGTGCATAGATGAAGAAATTCAGAAGTTTGACCCCTACGTGACCTTCGGCGAGGGGGGGGGTTAACCGCAGCCCACACATAATACGTTATCTGAACGTAGAATTTTCCGCTCTTTCCGAATCCGGGATCAAAAATATGGGTTCCTATTCAAAAAATGACTTTGACCTTCAAATGACCTTGAAAATAAATCTCAAGGTTAAATCGGATTTCATAGAAAGGTTACCCCCATTGTCCCAATTAACTGTTGTCTGAACAATTTTTTTGTACAACGCCAACCGTCAAAAATTTCGGGGTGGTTCCTTTAAAATGGGACACCCTGTATATAGTATCTTCTTATAAAAGGACATGTGCACATTTTCGATACACTTGGCCCAGCAATGCTCCAACTTCTATAACCCGTCTGAAAATTATGTTTCCTCGAGGTCTGAAAAGTAGGCTTCCGTGGCAGCGATTACCTCCTCATTCACTCAAATTTCTACCCGGCGAGTGACTTTTTCAAGTTTGGAAACAAGAAGAAGTCGCACGGGGCTAAATCTGGAGAATACGGTGGATGGGGCAGCAGCTCGTAGCCTAATTCGACCAATTTGGCCATGGCGACGGCGGAGGTGTGAGACGGTACGTTGTCGTGGTGGAAGAGCACTTTTTTCTTCGCCAAATGGTGCCGTTTTTTCTGCAATTCGACATCGAATCGGCCTAATAATTCGGCATAGTACATTTTTGTGACCGTTTTGCCTCTCTCCAGGTAGTCGATGTAGATCACACCTTGTGAATCCCAGAAAACGGTGGCCATCACCTTTCCGGCCGATGGGGCAGTCTTCGCCTTCTTCGGAGCACTTTCGCCGGGTAAAGTCCACTATTTCGACTGTTCCTTGGTCTCTGGTGTATACCAGTGGATCCATGTTTCGTCGACTGTCACGAAACGACGCAGAAACTCCTTCGGATTGTGCTTAAACAGCGTCAGATATTGCTCTGAAGTTGTCTCACGGTTGCGCTTGTTGTCCGGAGTGAGCAAACGCGGTACCCATCACGCCGACAGCTTTCTCATGCCCAAAATTTCATGCAGGACATGACCCACACGGTCTTTTGAGATGCCTACGATCTTAGCTATCTCGCGCACCTTCAATCGCCGATCTGCCAATACGAGATCGTCAATTTTTGTCATGTTATACTCCGTGGTAGCCGTTTTCGGAGCACCTAGACGTGGCTCTTCAAAAATCGACGTGCGACCACGTTGAAACTCGTTAACCCAATTTTTGACGGTCGCCATCGAAGGAGAAGCGTCACCGAACACAGCATCCAAGCGCTTTTTGATTTTGCTGCGCGATTTCCTTTCCAAAAACAAGAATAGAATCACCAACCGATACTGCTCTTTTCCATTTTTCAAAAATCAACGGACACACTTGCTTTCTTACGCTCTCAAAAATAAACTACAACTCCGATCCAGCTGAAATCTTGATAGTAACCATCGAGAAGGTTGTACTACGTGATAGAATATTTCTTTTGCGAGAGTGGCGCCATCGGGCGGTGAGGCTAAGTACTTATCGGGCCACCCTCGTAGCGTGGCTGGATAACTAGCTCGAGGGTTGATGAAATTGGGGTGTAGGAGTTACGGGTTATAGCGTGGCAGGGTAACTAGCGCAAGGTTTAAGGAAATTGGGCTCGGGGTGGTAGGGGATCAGGGTAACAAATGAATGATCTCGTCACTCTCCAATGAAGGAGTAGCAGCCCCTGGTGACGGATACTGTATACTTTTGTGATAGATTTTAAACGGAATTGAACCCCCGGAGACCAAATTGATGTGTGTCTGTTACTTTTTTATAAATATCTTGTGTTTTTTTGTTTCATAAAAAAATATTCATTACAACTAGAGATATTGCTATAGAACTGCTTTTGGGGCTGTTTTTTGGGGGTGGGTTTCATCCTTTAGATAGTTTTTTCCGTCGATAAAAAAAAATACGGGTCTTTTATTTTTTTACGAACTATAACATATCTCAATTGCAGAAAAATCGGAGGCGGAGGGTTGGGGTGGTTCCCTTGTGAGTTCCTGTATGTAAAAGTGTGTGTGCGAGAGTAGGAGGGTCGTTTGAAAAGTCCAAGAAGAAAGTGAAGGTGCGTGAGATTGCTAGTACTGTAGGCATCTCGAGCGAACGGGTACATAATATTTTGCACCAACATTTGGACATGAAAAAGCTATCCGCTAGATGGGTGCCGCGATTACTCACGATTGACTAAAAACGAGATCGTGTGAAGTGTTGCAAGAATGGTTTGCAGCTGTTCCAGCAAATTGCGCAGACTTTAAACGTCGTTTCATCACTGTAGATGAAACATGGATACATCACTACACTCCTGAGCCCCAAGAATAGTCTAAACAATGGGTTACCCAGGGGGAATCTGCTCCGAAAAAGGCGAAGATAATTCCTTCAGCCGGGAAGGTTATGGCGACTGTCTCTTGGGATTCGCAAGGAATAATCTTCATTGACTATCTGGAAAAGGGTAAAACCATTACAGGCAAATATTATTCATCGTTATTGGATCGTTTAAAAACCGAGTTGCTAGAGAAACGTTCACGATTGGCCCACAAAAAAGTCCTCTTCCACCACGACAATGCGCCAGCTCACGCCTCAGCAGTTGTGGCCGCAAAACTGATGGAAATAGGGTTCCAACTCGTTTCACATTCTCCCTATTCTCCAGATTTGGCTCCGTCGGACTACTATTTTTTCCTTAATATGAAAAAATGGCTGTCGGGGAAAAGATTTTATTCAAACGAGGAGGTGATTGCAGAAACGAATGTCTACTTTACAGACTTGGACAAATCCTATTATTTGGAAGGGATTAACAAACTAGAGCAGCGTTGGATGAAGTGTATAAGCCTCAAAGGAGACTATGTTGAAAAATAAAAAGATTTATTAAAAAAAATCAAGCCGTTTTTATTTTTGCACGGACTTTTCAAACGAGCCTCGTATAAGGGTGGGTCGCATCAATTGATTAGATCCTGAGAGATCGTGATTCGCGAGGTCTAGAGATGCTAAAGATGCGCGTATGTGAGCTAAGCGGCATCAGCTGATCGTCCGTCCGCGTCCTGTTGTCGGGAGAGGATTTCGCGCGAGCCCTGTAGGTCAGGCTTTTCGCGTGATGACGCATCATCACAAGGTATTCATGATTTGCTGGCGTGAACCTACCAGTCATGATGACTGTTATTTCTGTTTGACTGAAACTTTTGGTTTTAACCGTAAAACTGCTTATAAAATTAAATACACAGTTATTGCAATTGTCATAATATCGGACCTTTGCGGTTCCAATCGTAGACCTCTCACTCCTCCATTTTTGAAAGAAAAAGTTAACAATAACGTTACTCTGAAACCGTAGCTCAGAAGCTTAATCAAGTTTGTTACTGCCGGAGGTTCTTCAAGATCAGATATGTTGCGTGCTAGCGTCATGAATTTGTCGCGTTCATTTTCTACATAATTCGTCAAACTTGCGCATTTCACAAACACACAATTCATTCGAGCCCTTGATGCGCCATGTCGCCTCTCTATATTAAATTTCTGCATCCATCCATTCCAGAAATATATTTCTAATATCAAGTCGTACGCACACTGCTCGATTGTGCACGCTGTCAACGCTTCGCTTTTGTCTCCTATTGCCAAGCATAGCTTTAAGTCTTCGAGACTTTCCTTGCGAATATCATCAGTGGCTTTAGTATCAATATAAATTTCTTCACTAAGATCGTGTCCACTACCGTGTGCGCAAGTACATCAATCCTGAAGCCGTGTTTGAAAGAGCTCAGCTTTGCGTTCAAGGAGGGACAACGGTAGATTAGCTTGTTGGCTAAATGGTTGGCCGCGCTGATCAACAAATTTTGTATGAGAACATTGTTCTACTTTTGCGAAAAAATGTTGAGGTAAGTACTCTCCTAGTCGAGTTCGAGCTACGCCTCGCGGTGCACGCAGATGCCTTTCTAGAAAAAATTTTGTTCGTCTAATGAGCTGAAAAACGTTCCCCATATACGCGATATATACTTATTCAGATGGTTGCACCCGGATTACGTTGGGCTCATCGGTGTTCGATGGCTTTGTGACCTTGCAGAGCCACTCTAACGATTGTTTCTTCTCGACGTTGTTGATAATTTCGAGTATGCATTGTTTCTGCAGCTGGTTATATCTACTCGGCAATCAGGTTTGAAAATGATGCATTCCTGCGGTACCTCGAGCTACAGCTGCGTAAACCTTCAAACTATACAAGTGGAGCCTGCGGTTTGGCGATCATGGTCACAGCATTCGGTTCAAATTTATTCTTTGCTACTAATGCTGCTGCTACTGCTGTTGTTGCTAGCATCGACACTGCCGTCGTCTTGAGAAACATAGCTGTTGAGGTTTCGGCATCGCTGCAGTTTACCGCAAACTGTTCCTCAGATGATTCTAAATTACCTGTCTGTCTGCCATTAAAACTAAAATGGCATTATGTAACGTGGACTTGGCAATTATTCTGAATAATACAAAAATAATTTAAAAACTGTTTCAAAAAATTTAAAAACGTTTTTTCAGTTTGGTAAAAAAAGTTTTTAAAACATTTGAGTCCACCCATTTTTAATAGTATGCTAACGCTTATGAAATGTTATCAATACAGTTTTTCAATTAAATTTTTAACAACCTATATACATAATTCAGATATTCGATAACGCTTGTATTTTTTTAATCTAGGAGGGCTAACCTTTAAAAAGGTACCCATGATGATATTTGTGGGTAGTGCTGGATTGACCTAAAACATGTATTAATATCCTTTTCATGTAATTATATAGGTTAGGTCTTCATCTTAACGTAATCTAATTACAGTTCAAAGATCCTTGGAAGAAAAGGTAGTAATTAACCTTTACAGAACCAAAATAAGGCCTCCTAAGGCGTCATATTTTTTTTAATAATTAAGCAGAACCAAAGAGATTCTTAAGGGTTATTCAGGTTTTTGAACACAATTTTGTCAATAAAATTAGAATTCAAAATAGCGAAACCAAAATAGCGACTATGGATCGCATATTTTTTATCTAATTTTAATTTGTTTATTTTTATCTTGTTTCGGGCAGGTTGACGTGGTGAAGTAGGCGGACGAGCGAAACTACGACGGTGGAACCTCGTCTTCTTGTTCTTCAGGCATTCAAATCACGTACTTTACCACAAAAGAGCAGCCTCCTTCATATTACACGGGTACCTCTCACAGTGGAAACCTGACGCAATAAAATCGACCGGCTTGCAATCACTCAGCGACTTGCAAAAGCCTACCGAGACGCTCTTACAAGGGTGGATGAGAAGGAACTGCTCGCACGCCGACTTAGATTTGCATAATGCGTGCGCTCTATCTCTTTCTCTCACCCACTCTCTCTCTCCCTCTCTGTCTCTCTCTCTCTCTCTCTCTCTCGCCCACTCTCTTTCACTGTCTCTACTGGAGCCCTTTGAATCTCTTCGGCCACTCCTCGGCAATCGCTGACGCTGAAACAAAAAGCCAAGTGTTAAACGCATTTCTAATATACGCGCAACGCTGGCCACTGTGCCTTGTCGAGAAAAAAAGGAAGAGGGAGAGAGTAGATAAGCAACATTGTAGATTGTAGAAGGAGAGAGTAGATAAGCAACATATATTATAAGCAACATTTAAAACATACATATGCTTTAGGACAGATTTGTTCCTAGGATTTATGGGCCCTATGCTTAAGCATATATGTATGTTTCAGAACTGATTTATCCTTAGGCACTAAAGACCCAGTAGTTTTTTGATTAGTAGAATTTACAGACAGATTAATTTGAAGATGGTAGGGGACACTACTATTTCTCCTTCTCTCTCTCTCTTGTTTTGATTTAGCATGGCTTGATGAAATGAAAAGTATCTTTTTTTGTAAATTATTTTGGTATTCACCTTTGCTGTGCACCATTTTACTGTCTACCATTGCTGTTCACCATTTTACTGTCTACCATTGCTGTTCACCCTTTTTTTGATGGTCCATTGGAAAGGTTTATTCTTAACCTTTGTTTCTTCGAAAAAATAAGCAATCTTATGAAAGAAGATGCATTTTACAAAAGCCAAAATGTCTTGCTATGCATAATGCTCTAAAGTTAAAAAAATCTATTGTAACAGGCTGCCGTTTAGCCTAAAATATCTCTTAAACGCATCTATTTAATGACTAAACGACGCCTAGTTATCTATGTGCTCGAGGCACCTTGTCTTGGAGTGCGCCTGCGCAGAGTCTCTTCGCTACTCCGAGTTGGGTTCCCCCAACTCGCCGCTTGGCGGCGCTGTCGCCCTTGCTTAGTAGCGCTCACGCGGCCGCTGCTGGAAACTTGGTTTGCAGGGCGCCTCTAATCACCTCCGCGCGATCCGTGACAGACTACCGGCTAATTCGAACCGAATGTAAACAGACGCGACCTCCAGACAAAGGAAAGACAAAATAACGATGACTAGATTTAATGATAACGATTGACCGATTTATTCAATTAAATCAAATACACGGGGGATTTGTCGAGAGTCTTGCGCACGCTAGCACGAATGACAATATACGCTGTATGAGAGAGAGAGAAAGCCGCGATCGTCGCGAACTAACCGCTCGCACGCAACAATTAATCTCCTCGCGCACGCTGCGCGGGATCGCACGCTGTTAACAATAATGGGAAGGTGCACTTACCGCGAGATAGTTGAGGATACGGTGGCCAACCGTATCCGAAGCACGCGTCGCTAATTTGCTGCTCCGCTACTCGCCGCACTCCGCTGTTATTGCTGTTTTTGCTGTTGCTGCTATTGCTGCTGCGCCCCACGCACTCAGCACCCCGCACTCAAGTTCGCGATGTTCAACCTCGCACCACCACAAGAAACGCGTTGAAGGCACGGAAGAAGGTTAGCTACGATGCAGGCGGACTGAGTGACACAGTCATACTGCCTGTTGAACTCTCCCCTCCCGGTCATTGCCCCCACGCGCCCTCTCTCTCTCGCGAACCGATCGCGGCTCCTCTCGTTCAGCCGCTTATTAACCTCGCGCGAGTCGAACGATTTTCGGTAATCGTTGCACTATATATATCGGACTTTGTGTGATTGACTTCTCAAAAACCATAATGTACGACTTCCACTATGGATATACGAAAGAAAAGATAGATAAAATTAAATTACTCTATGTTGAAGCAGACAGCTTTATGTACGAAATTCAAGATATTGATATTTATGAAATTATGAAAGAAGACATTGATAAATTTGATATATTCGACTATCCAAAAAATAATCGATTTATACTTCAAGGCAATAAAAAAGTTTTTGGACTAATAAAAGATAATAAAAGAATAAAGTAATAAAAGATAAGAAAAGAATAAAGTAATAAAAGATAATAAAAGATAATAAAAGATAAAGTAATAGTAATAAAAAGATAATAAAAGAATAAAGTAATAAAAGAAGTAATAAAAGATTATAGAAAATGTTTAATGAAATCAGAATGTATAAGATGTGAGCAATGCTGTATACATAATGTACTATAAAAAGTAAGGACTGAGAGAGAGCAGAATATAGCACTGAGTCCTTATGACGATAAACGTTGTATACTTACAAACAATCCAGATACACACTTCCATGAACTACTGAAGCAGCAAAAGTTAAGGTGAACGTTACAGCAAAGTGAAGGAAGAGGAAAGCCCAGGATATTTCTTGAGAAAATATATTTCACACTAGTAATCAGATTCCTCCAACCGCTGGCAGACGTCGCTCAAAACAAGCTATTTACGATGGGGAGGAAAAAGAGATTATTAGGAAGCGACTGAGGTTGAAAAATAACGAAAGAAGAGGAGGGGATGTTTATAACAAAACCGAAAGCTCGCTCCAGTACAGCACAGTTGTTCAACACTCGCTTGAAACAGCAGTCGCATCCTTACCCTTCTCCTTTAGTAAATCTCCAATAATTCTCTAGTAAAAGTAAGTTCTATATATAATTTTCTCATCATTTTCAAATAGAAAATTAAATCGGATTAACCTATTAAATTTATTTCTTATAGAATGGATTTTTCTTCAATTAATAAGATTGCTAAATTGGCTATTCTGTTCAAAAAACCATCTAGTGATTGGATAAAGATTGCACATACTTGATTACTAAATTGAGATAACTAACAACTAAATATATATTTTTAGCATCGTTATTACTATTGATGAAGAATTTGAGATTTTCTTACGAAAAAGAGTAAACTTGGCTCTTGAAAAGAAGGAAAATATATTGAAGAAACTCTATGAAACATGTGAGAAAGAACTATTTCTTCATCATGATAGATCAAATTTTAAATTCAAGAGCTCTAGTAATTAAGGAATTAAAAAAACTCTTTTTTGTATTAGTAATATAAGAGATATAATAAAAATATATTAACCTTAATCAAGTACTGTTTTGAATTATTCAATCCTCATTCATCTATTTAATTATCTGCCTACTCATCTATCCTTTTAGACAAAATGTAGAAGTAGTCTATGATGCGATCTTTCTATGGAATTTCGATTCCATATAAAGGTCTCATGACTGATGAAGGTGTACTCATAGACGGAAGTATTGGTTGGGCTCCCGCTATTCATCTTATAAAAGTGCATAGTAGGTAAAGAACTCAAGTAAATAAGAAGAGATACGGTCGGCTGCGGCGACTTGAAAAAAAGCTTAATAGTGGGGTTTGGTCCTAAAATAAACGTCAAAAAGCTAAGACTAGAGTCAGTTTATCAGAAGAATTCGTAACAAATAGTAGTAGTAGTAGCATGCTAGTACCTAGTCCCCATCCTTAATCATGTTGCGTATAGAAGATAAGAGATTTCACTCCTCTTCTAAGCATATACGGTTCAAGAAAATTAGAACGCATCGTCTTCCTTTTGAAGATCCGGATTCAAGATAAGAAATTTAGGTTCGTGATCGTGAGCGCTTTCGAAGGCGTATTACTGAACTGGATCGAGTTGTATTATTCGCATTGTTTAAGAAGCAAATACTTATAATGAATTTTATACTTGGACCGATTCGAAATGATCGTTATATTAATTATATGTTTTATAACATGAAAATCTGATTTTGAGTAGAAGGACAGAAAAAATGGAAGCGGTTTCGGCGTCTCGAGAAAGTCTGTGCTTCAATTAGCCTTATTTTGTTTCAAGAATTAGCTAGTAGAAGTAGTACCCTATCTTCTACTTCCAATCTAGAAATCGCAGTAGTTAAGAAGAAGTAGTTGGACTTTGAAATATTAAGTAAAATATCTATCAATTTATATGATTCACTTCCTATAAAGAATTATCATGAATTACGTGAATATCAAAATTATCTAGTGACAGGCACGAAACAAGAGGAATTGAGGATCATTATTGAACTTGATTGTGAATTCCAAATGATTCCCTCAAACCAAATTTTAAAAGTAATTCACAATCACTATCATTTCTATATCGAAATGTCTGAAAATGTTCAAAAAAATATTTTAAAGTAGGTACCGACTTGTTTTAATGGACTCACAAGTGATTTTAAATGAAAGTACCTCACAGATGAGAGCGGAGGTCAGGGTTCTCTCCATTAAAAAAAATTTTTTTTATATGAAAATTACTACTCATTGAATGATTTTTTATTTGAATAAAATTTTTTACATATGATAAAAAACAATTTTGTCTTTCCTTCATTCATTCTTTCATTCATTTATTGTGATGTTACTTTTCACTTATTATTTATATTTATTTCATACTTTCGCGATCTCTCGCGTTATTAAGTAAGAATTTGTTTCAAATTGAATAAAGTAAATATATCTAAAATTATTTATGATGTATAATTTTAATCTTAAAATTAAAAATCAAATTCATGTAATGAAAATTGTAACGGTAATCGATAGTAAATGTTGATTTGTTCATGATTCGGCGGCACTCGAGGTGCGAGAGCGAAGGATTAGGAGAGAAAGGGGGCGCACGGGAAGATTCAAGTTATTAACGTGATAGGTGGTAACTGACACAGCCGGGTAGTCTAAGAAAGGCTGGACTCTCTCCAGATCGGGGAGGCAGCCGTCCCGATTCACCAGTACGCCGAAATAGCGAATCTCAAGCATGAAAATATTAGACTTTTTCCGGTTTATCGTAAGGTCGACCTCGATGATTCTGTTTAAAATCAATGTAAGCCACTTCACGTGCTCAGTAAACGTCTCGGGCTCAGGGAGCAATTCTTTAATGAGTTTCTCTATCTCAGCTCTCTGTTCGTCCGTGAGATCTTCGATCCCCAGTGAAACTAAGGTCATTGCCTCCTCAGTTTTCTCCGTGGAGAGAATTGCGGGCACGCTTTCCTCGCAGCCACCAAAGATCAACTTATCTGTTTTTGGGCATAGATAAGCCGAAAAGGCGCGTTTGAAGTCGATACCTAAAGTGCTCTCTGTGTCGACTTCTGTTAAACTGAGAGCGTCGATAATATGTGTCACCCCTCCGATCTTGAAGAGCAATCTTACGCTACCCACAATGGGTAAGTATTGACCGTCAACCACTCTAGTCCCTAGGCCTATATACGGACGTACGCGCCGATTTAAGGCTGTAGCCATCGAAATGGCGCTCAGGTCGAGCACAGTGCGGAAAGCTCCGGTATCCCAGAGACATCTAAACTGATAGTTGCCGACATTTACTGTCACACCACTGACGTCAAAGGTCCGGGTGATGAGGAAAACCGTAGGAACCTCATCTACTGGCTCCCGCTGGCATTTTTTGGTTCATCCAACTTTGTGTTCTTAGGCGAACACTCGAGGCAGGTGGCCTTGGTATATCCTGGCCAACTGCATTCCCAACAAAGGATCTTTTCGCCGTCAGGGCCAGCCTCTTTATTTTTGTTTTTCTCGAACCTGGGGTGATTGCCAGGGCGTGATTGACAACTTGGCGCCTCCAGTCTCTTTGACTGCCTCGGCTACGGCCTCGAACATTGCCTCGAGACGAACTACTGGTTGAGCCACTCGGTGGTCCTTTGATTGCCGTTCTAGGCTTTTCGCCAGAGTCATTGCCGTTGGCGGGCTGAGCAGGTTGCTTGGTGAGGCCTAATTCCTTGGCCTTTTTGTCGACTATCCTCACTAGGAGCTTCTCTAATTCAGCTTCGTCGACTGGTGGTGCCCTCTTGTTTAAAGACGATAGGCTAGCTGGCTTGGCCTTCATCACTTTGCCACGAGGCTTGTAGGCCGTCTCTGGCAAAATACTTAGGTCAGGTGATGGAGGGGGTCTCCAGTGATCATTTTCGTCGTCTTCTACTTCTTGGGCTTTTTCCAAGAGGATCTGCATCGAGATAGGAATATCCTTGAAAACCTTTCATTTCTTTTTAAAGTCAGGAAGCAGATTGTCTATGATTGATTTGATCACGTTCGCTGTACGGGTGGTCGAATTGTCTTAGGATTGTCAACCGAGACACCATATATTCTAACACAGGTTCATCTGGGCCTTGCGAACGATTATAAGCTTCTACGGTTAAACTCCGTGTATCTCTCCTGCATTTACTGTAGGTTTTCAGTGCACTGAACTTGAAATCTTCAAAAGTAGTCCAAGATGGTCTTAGGGCGCGAAACCAAAGGAGAGTCGTTGTCTCGAACAGTGGAGTCATCGAATCTAAAAGTTCGTCGTCGGAAATTTGATCCAAACGACGGTTTTCATCCACCTGTGTGAGAAACTCCTCGTTGCTGACTTTTAAGTATCCTGAGAATTTTATTTTCCGTTCTCGCACTATCTTGCCTAAGTGTTTGCTGGACGAGTAGCGAGAGGTCGTAGGGTTGACCAAATGCTCAGTATTCTGTGTCGCTTGTGGTGTTGGCCTTGCCAGCCACGCGGATGACTGTATAGTTGCAATAGGCAAGCTCCCTCTCCCCCAGCCTAAGCTTACGGGGATGGAACAACCGCTAAGCAAAAACTGCGAAGTAATAGGCGCAACGCTAATGTCTTTTCGGTTTGCAGGCATTGTTTGTGTCATGTTAGTTGGCCAAGCTACTGCGTTGTTTAGCGTTGATACAGCAATAACCGATCGTTGTTGAATAAATGTCTGAGCTGGCTTCGACATCGAATGGAACATTGGCGCGTGTGGAATAAGCGAAGAGGAAGAAATAATTGAAATCTTTGAAGTGTTGTAAACACTGGAGATATCGTAATAGTTGGGATCAAAAGTATCTGCGAATTGCACTGTTTTTGCATTGCGCCTTGTTTTTAGGCACGTTTGCTCTGCATATTGCTGTTGTACGCCTTCTTTTTTGCGTTAGTCTTGTTTGCAGGAAAGTATTTTGACTTTTTAATGTTACCACTGTTGTTTTGTATTGGAAATTTTCCAATAGCATCCTCTCCTTTTCGCTTTGTAGTGAGGCAATGTAGTCAGACATTTGCTGTTGTACTGCATTTGCCTATAACTCTTTTTTTTTTTTTTTTTTATTTAACGTCGCTCTATTTATGCTCCATCAATGCTAATCAGCGACGGAGGCTTGCAATGTGTTTGAGAACAAAGCACATGAAGACTTTTTTCAGTGATGCTTGTATCAATCAGCAGGAACTGGGAATCGAACCCGGGCCTACCGGGTGCGAGTCCGTCGCCCTACCAACCGAGCCATTGCAGGCCTCTTGCCTATAACTCTATATGCCATACTCTTCTTAGCTCCATTGCTGCTGCAAACGGCATCTCTATAATTTGGCCATCTGGCATGGTGACATGAGCCATGCGTGTTTCCTGGTTCCTGTTTATAACAGGTGTCGTAACCTCTTTTGTTTTAGACGACTGTGCCATATAAGTTGATGTCGTCGTGCTCATTTTTGATGCTTTTTGCATCATTTTGTGTCCATCTGAGTATATATTCTGTGTTGTGGTTACATCTAAAGGTCATATTGCCCTGATTACCGATAGGTGAACTAAGTTTTCTAGTGCGTTGCCTATGTTTGAGCTATCATCTTGCTCCAGCAACCTTTCAGCCTCGAAGTCTGTGCGCTATTCGTTGCGAATTTCTTCTGGCATGGCCTTAGAATCAAAGAATACGCGGGTGAGGTCCTCGCACCTTTCCTGAGCTATGGTTTCGTCTTGTTCATCGGTAGCTACGAAGTCTTCTGTCGTATAATCGCCGTTTAATCTGCGGTATAGGCGATTCGCACGTTCAAATAATGTGCCCTCAGTATGCAATTATAGCTGGGTTAAAATGCAAATTATATCTATACTAGATAATTTTCTTATCCAATCGGTTACTTTTTGATTAATATTTCCTTTGAAAATCGTTAAATCATCCAATGAACAATTGGTTACCATGTTGTTAAATATATTTATAAAAATAAAAATTTAAAAAGAAAACAAAGGCAATACCAACTGTAATTAAATGAAATTCAGTTTAGAAACAATATTTATTTAGCATATGAAAAGGCAAAATCGATATTAGTTTAAAGACGTATTAACCCAGTAGAATTACATACCACAATCAACACGATAAGAATCAAAACAAATAAACGAAATAAGTAAATTAGTTTAACGTTAGCTACGACGGTGTAGGCACACGACGTAAAGGTGATACACATTTATTGTTGTAAAATCTGGAAATTATAGCGTGCGCAGCTTATAGAATATACATAATATGTATACGTGTAATTTGTATACATTATCGCATGCACGTCGTTTAAATTAGCTAGTTGGCAGACTAACAGTGATCGGCACTATCAATAGTGTCGCACAAACATGTAGGTTTGGCTTGGCCTTGAAAATATATAAATATTGTTGGAAGACATAATTTTACGAAGTCTCGCATTTAAAATTTATAAGTTCGAAATTTTGAGCATTAAGCTGTTTCAAGGCCGAGCTCACAAGAAAGTGTATAATATGCTTCGCGGCTTGACTCTCGCATTCGTTACTAACCACGCCGATTCTCTATGTTTCTGATTTCATGTGCCTTAGATTTTCGGAAAACGACTACGCTCGAAAAATGTTCCTCTCGCTTCGCACTTTAGCTACAAAATTAATGCTTAATCAGAGGTTGGGCGCCAATATAATGGGTTTTATAATTCCTTCGCCGTTATAATCGAGAGGATTATTTGGTTGACTGCTCGGCAAAAATTGTCAGTTGAACGCAACAAGGCAAGTGCAATGTCATTGTGTGGCCAAGCCTCGTAACTCGCATTGACAATATATTCGCCTTGTGGCCCGCGTAGAGCGTCGTGGATTGGCGTAGCTGAAAGTGCGAAATATTTATACACGAGCGCAGT
Organism: Phymastichus coffea; assembly: GCF_024137745.1. Lineage (NCBI taxonomy): Eukaryota > Metazoa > Arthropoda > Insecta > Hymenoptera > Eulophidae > Phymastichus > Phymastichus coffea. The sequence goes on from NW_026706814.1 coordinate 915,246, forward strand.
GGAACCGCTAGGAAATGGGAAAGGATTTAGGCAATTGAGTAAGACGCAACAAATGCAAATAACATGGGCTTTATACAAAAGAAAATATTTAGAGGATACAAGGCATCATGCGTAAGCAGCGCAGCAAAGAGAGAGAAAGTGGATAAGCGGACAAAGAGAGCCTAATCACGAGATGGTTCTTACATGCTCGTCGGCCATGCCTTTTGTAAATATCGATGCTCTAGTATCTACACTAACAAGGAAAGGTACCCAACCCGAACTCACCGATTTTGATGATTTTGATACATATTGTAGAAAATAAAAAAATAAGAGAAACGTATTTTTTTTATCAGCTAATTTTCACTTTTAAGGGGTAAAAACCTCCCCTAAAGTTAACCCCCAAAAAGCGTTTCTTTTAATATCTCGGCTTAAAATTAATATTTTTCGGTGAAACAAATTGGAGGTTATTTCTTACAAAAGGAGCAAGTCTTTCATGGTGATTTGGAGAGTGAGGGTAGCATCCCCTATTTTCTGGGGGTAAAAACATATATCTTTTGGCATAATTTTATAATAAATAAGTTTAAGCCGACTAACCAAAATTGAAAAAAATGTTTAAACATCCATAATAACAAAATTTAATTGTTGTCTTTCGGTTTTTTAATAAATATTACCCCTAAGGGGGGTAAACCACCCCTAACACAAAATAACTGTAAATATGTAATTCAATACATAATATTTCGTAGAAAGTTTGTATATAGAGGTTTTTGAGGTCGTTGATTACAAATCTGTTATCAGATTTTGAAAATTTAAAATGGCGGAACCAATATGGCGGACAGAAATATCGAAAAAAAATGTTAACTTTCATAAAAACTTATTTACAAATGTGTGATCTTTGCAGCCTGTACATGTGAACTAAAGAGCCTTAAACCCTAAACTCCTCAACAACAAATAGGCTAGATGCCTGTGCTTTTTAACCAAACCACCTCAAATTCCTAAATTTGTAAACAAGAAAATTCTGTGCGTGAAGCAGTTTTATAATTTCCGTAGAAATTGTTATCAGAATGTTATTGAAATTCCTTTATTGTAAATTTAACTTATAATGTATTTTTGTTTATAATGTTAGAGTATAATAATAATAATCTACAATCTTTTATCTTTTGCCATAGTGCATTTTTTATATTGAGCATAAAATATATTATTTTACGAAGTTTTTACAATAATGTTAGTCCTCATAAAAGTGTTTAAAGCACAATGCTTTTTTGCACCAACCACATCGTACAATTGCAATGTTTGTGCACCCTTCTATTTCACAATGTGTTGCACAAGACTTTCCAAAACTGAAATCTATTGGATTATCAAATTTATCTGGTTTTCCATTTACGTAACGGCTTTTATACCAGGAATATTTAAACAAATCTATGTATCTCGGTGAAGACAGTTGGTTGTGAACAAATGATTAAAATTTAATTGTATTATTTCTCACATGTAAGTTCATATCATGATCCATTAATATTACATTATCAGAAAATGTTTGGACAAAGTTTTTCCAAATACGGAATCCATAGATATCATGTGGTTGTATTTTTCCTGTGGTTCCAGTTGGAATTTATTTTATGTTAATAATTTTATTTTGTGGCATCGTTTCTTCTATAACTTTGTCACAATGACCACTCCAAGAATCAAGTAATAATATTAAGTGATGTCCTACATGGGGATAAAATATTTTTTCCAACCAGTTTTTGAAGTGATCTGCAATGAAACGACTTGCTAATTAACTGATCAACGATATTACAATGTAAAAATTGTTATTATTTCCCTTGTTGTTAATTTTCCAGATTTGGATGCTTCCACGTATACGTTTTCTGGTCTAAATATGTTTTGTTCTACAATAGGGCCAAACTTGTCACTTGGTTCTTTTAAAACTAGAAATAGCGGTGACAACAGTTCTCCAGTAGCTGATATTAGGGGCTGTACAGTATAACTATGCATTGTTGCTGAAATTGACTGTATTAGACATTGCACTTGCTTTTCTCCTTCTACTGATAATGTTCTTCCAGAATGCATTTCTAGCTAAAATCCGCTGTAATTTGAATTATACAAATTTTTGAGTCCAATCCTTAGTATACACGATTTAACGTCATCGATAAATGCTTCAGCTTTAGCCGTAACTTCTGCACTACTTTCTAGCTTTCTCTTGTTATGAACTTATTTATTTTCCTAGAAACTATTCTGTGTGCTTGCTTAAATTTGAGTAACCAATGTTTAGAAGCTTTGAATCTAATATCATCAAAACCAATTTCTTTTTTATCTTGTAAGGCCCATCGAATTATATCTTCATCATGGATAATTGAACCACTGTCGAGAGCTGCTTTAAAATTATCCAGGATATACTGTCAAATTTGTGCTACTTTTTCTCTATACGAGCTGTGTTCAAAAAGTAAGGTGACTTTTCAAATTTCACGGGCAACGTACGTTCGATTATCGATTTTTTTGTTTTATTATATTGGATATAATAAAACAAAAACTCTTCCCGAACATCTGTACCAAGTTTCAAGTGTATAGCATTTTTTGTTTGGTTGTGAGAGGCGTAAAGGTTATAAGTGTTTTGCGTGCTCGGCGACTTCTTGCTATCGAAAAATATGGATCAAAGGATTTTCATCAAATTTTGTGTAAAAAATAAAATAAAGTGCTCCGAAACACTTGAAATGTTGACGGTGGCATACGGTGAAACTGTTCTGAGTAAAAAAAATGTTTACAAGTGGTACAAACTCTTCCAAGATGGCCAGGAAGATGCCAATGACGAGTCTCGCTCTGGACGCCCAAGCACGTCAACAACTGATGAAAACGTTCAAGCAGTGAAGAAAATTGTTCTGAAAAATCGTCGAATCACTATCAGAGAAGTTGCTGAGGATGTTGGTATATCGCTTGGCTCGTGCCATGAAATTTTTTTTAACGTTTTGGGCATGAGACGTGTGTCAGCGAAATTTGTTCCGAAATTGCTAAATTTTGACCAAAAGAACCGTCACATGAGCATCGCTCAAGAACTGTTGAATGACGTTAACGACGACCCAGATTTACTCAAAAGGGTCATAACTGGTGACGAATCATGGGTATATGGTTATGATATCGAAATCAAAGTCCAATCGTCCCAATGGAAGAGCCCAGATGAGCCAAGACCGAAAAAAGCACGCCAAGTTCGATCAAATGTCAAAGTTTTGTTCGTTCACTGTTTTCTTCGATTACCATGGCGTGGTGCATCAGGAGTTCTTACCATATGGACGTATGGTCAATAAACAGTATTATCTTGAAGTTATGCGCCGTTTGCGAGAAGCAGTACGAAGAAAACGTCCAGAATTGTGGAAAAACAATTCATGGCTTTTGCATCACGATAATGCCCCTGCTCACTCATCTTTGCTTGTGAGAGTTTTTTTGGCCAAAAACAACACCACAATCATGCCTCAGCCACCATATTCACCGGATTTGGCCCCATGTGACTTTTTCTTGTTCCCAAAACTAAAGAGACCTATGAAAGGACGGAGATTTGCAACGATTGAAGAGATAAAGACTGCATCGCTGGAAGAGCTCAAGGCTATACCGAAAAGTGCTTATGAGAAGTGCTTTGAGGATTGGAAAAACCGTTGGCATAAGTGTATTGTATCTGAGGGGGATTACTTTGAAGGGGACAACATAAATATTGATAAATAAATAAATATTTTTTCTTAAAAATACAAAGTCACCTTACTTTTTGAACACACCTCGTACATGCCACCTTTATTAACTGAATGAGCCCAACGACGTAGCTGACTAATAGATGATACTTTTTTGAATCTGTTTTGCACTGTTTTGAGACTTAAATTTTGCTTCGTTTTGCTACTTCTTCAAAAATCTACAGCTCTTTTTTTGTATTCAAAATCTATTTCTTCATTATCTGCTGTATATTGATTTGTTGGTGCTATACCCGGATCAAGAAAATGATGTTGCACTCCATCTTCAATTATTTCCGCATTTTGGTCTTTATACTCTTCTTGAAAATCCAGAGTCATCAGTAATCATTTCTACATCGATGAAATCATGTGTTGCATCTATTAAAATTTCTTTTATTTTTTCAGTCAACTCTGTTTTATGATAATTCGTGACACTATCTGGTATGTTTAACGTTTGAAAGTATGCTAATAAAAAGTTTAGAACGTTTAATGGATTAATTTTAATTTTTCAATCTAAAATAAAACTAAGCGGTAAAATTTATATAAGCTGTGTTTTTGCATGTAAGGCACGACTGCTACATTTCTACCAGAATACAACGAGTGAATTTCAATTGAATCAAATCATTAATTTATGCATTGGAGAAGAATTCTCGTTCCACTTTGTAATGTTCGGGAAACTCTATTTTTGGTTCACTTTATAGGCGCCGAGAATGGTAGTTTTTATTCACATGTTATAAAAAAACTCCTTGAGTTTGTTAAAAAACTTTACTACATACATGTACCATGGTTACATACATGTTGAAAATATCTTTTTGTCCTGCCTCCACCGAAAGTATGCTGTTATATACATGTTAATCCCGCGGGAAATAGCACTTTGCCGCTTAAGGGCGGAAGAATGAGCTCTTGGGCTGAAAATTAACTTACGGGCGAAAAAGTGTAGAAAAGGAAAAAATTTTCGTCGTAGGGCTTATATTCCATCCTAGGGCTCTCTTTTCCGCTCTAGAGCGTAAAATAGTGCTATAATTTCCACTCGCATTTACATGTATGTAATAACAAACTTATGGTGCAGATTAGACAAAAAATGTTAGAAAAAAGACGATCGTAATGAGTGATTGCCACCCTCACTTCGCTAGGATGACAACTTTCACACTCGTCTGTAATCGCTTTTTATCCGCCCTTAATGCGTAACATACTAATGATGGTTTGTGCCTAGTCACAAGGCGAAAAATTACGCGATTTTCATGGATCTTTTTGAGAAATTAAAACTGTCTTTTTGCTTACAGCAAATTGTTGGTTCCAAAATAGATATATTGAAAAACTTTCATGAATTTTGGTATTGAAAAATATTGTAAATTATTGAAATTATAGCCATGTTAAGGAAAGCTGTCTTTTTTAGAGTTGTTTTTCTGTGACCAAGATATCTTCAAAATCGTAAAAGCAATCGTCTTAAAATTTTGCTCCCTCCTAGAAGAAGCTTTGTAATAGTAAAATTTTCAGCTTCATAAAAAAACTTCGTTTGAAGTTCAAAAAACGTGTTTTTAGAAAATGTCCGTATGGATATGTGTGTGTGTATGTGTGTATGTACGTACTACCATTTTTGAACTGTCCATCGGATGTCGATAAAATTTGGTATCCACTTTTGTTTTTCTATCCCGAATGCGTGAAAAGAATCCATTTTGATTTTATCAACACATTTTCGATTTATAATGAATTTTCGATTTTTGAAAAATGGTTTTTCCATTCTTCAGATGTAAAAAATTATGACATTTAAATCGTACAAATTGTTTTTGAAAGAATACAAAATACTTATGTTTTCACTAAAATGAAATTTACTTACAATTAGCTATAACCATAACTTTGTTATTCACAAAAAGGATTTTTTTTTAAACGTTATATCTTTTAAACTAAATCCAACTGGGCCCAAACATTTTCTAAAAATACGTGATTCGACCTCCAAACACCTTCAAACTTCTATGAAGTTTTAACTGAAAATTTTACTATTATAAAGGCGTTGAACCAGACCATGAGACCAGTCAGACGATGGATGACAGACCACGGACTACAACTCGCAACGGAAAAAACGGAACTGATGTTTCTCACGAGAAGACGCATACAAACGATACTGTACATGAGGGTGGGGACATGCGAGATAGAGACCAAGAGGGAAGTCAAGTACCTTGGGGTAACCCTCGATACGAAGATGACCTTCTGGCCTCATATACAGAAAACAACCCGTAAAGCGGCAGAGAGGATAGCATCCTTGAGTCACTTGATGGCAAATACGACGGGACCGAGATCGGGAAAACGACGACTGTTAATGGCGACAGCTCACTCGATCCTTCTATACGGCGCGGAAATATGGGCAGACTCTCTGAAGACAAAAAAATACTGTAAGACGATGATGATGGTACAGAGACAGGGCGCACTGCGAATCGCTTGCTCCTACCGAACAATCTCTGCGCAGACTGTTTTGGTGGTGGCTGGCGTAATACTCGTGGATCTTCTGGCCCTTGAACGCAAAAGGATCTACGGGAGCAGCGCGGACTTAGGACGAAAGAGCGCGGCAATCGCTGAGCGCGACAGGACAATTGACATTTGGCAAGGCCGATAGACAGAGGAATAGGCCGATAACATCGTGACTCTGATGCTGCGTGAACCCAAATGGTGGCACTTAGTCGGTACCTATACGGAAACTATACTGAGACGTAAGAACGCGGACGGCTGCCTGACAGATGACTGAGCAGACGAAGTAACGCGACGTAACGAGATACGGAGGAACGACACGAACGGACGAACACAGACAGAACCTCCAGTCAGAAGTAATATCAACATAGTCCCTGGCTAGGGGGAAGGACACCAAGGAGATGGCGGTTTAGTGGGTAGGCCTATTTTTTTCGGGGAGTCCCACATAACCCCTCAGTCAGAAAGACTAAGGGGAATCCGCAAAAAGGATTCCGCAACTCCTTGTAAAAAAAAAAAATAACAGTAATACTGATAATAGCAATGATAATGAAAAATAATAATAACAATGAGAATAATATTTATTATTGAATTTAGATTTTTTGATAAATTCATTAAATCGTAACAAATAGTATTATTATGAAAATTCCAGACTGTAAATATTTTACTATAGATAGAATAATCATTACTTCGAGAATTCATCTAAAAAACATTTGGCTTACGAAATAATTGTAACAATGAAAAACTCCTAAGTTTGACAACGTTAAAATTTATTACAAAACGCAAAAGAAATTAATAAAATAAATTAATTTTATTAACCTACGTTTTTTCATTTGCAAAAAAGTGTGGACTTTTTGAATTTATAAAATTATATAATTATGAAATTTATGAAATACTTTATAATTTATGAAATTACTTTTGAAATTATGCTAATTTATAAAAGCAGAAAAATTAACAATCTTTGATTGAAACATAAAACGAGACGTTATTTGTTACATACAAAATGATTGAATAAAATATCGGTAATATGACTATACTCGTGTCTACGTTAAAGTATAGGCCTTCGGCCTGTCTGGAGGATAGAGGTTTGGAGTCATTTGGTTAAAAAGCACAATCATTTAGCCTATTTGTTGTTTAGAGGTTTAGGGTTTAAGGCTCTGTAGTTCACATGTACAGGCTACAAAGATTACACATTTGAAACAAGTTTTTATGAAAGTTAAAATTTTTTTTCAACATTTTCGTCCACCACATTGTTTCCGCCATCTTAAATTTTCAAAATCTAATATCAGATTTATAAAGAGCAATCTCGAAAACCCCTATATACAAACCTTCTACATAATATTATGGATTGAAGTATACTTATAGTTATTTAGTGTTAGGGGTGGTTTACCCCCCCCCCCCCCCCTTAGGGATAGTATCTATGAAAAACCTGAAAAACTTAATTTGTTTATTATAGATGTTTACAAATTTTTTCCAATTTTTTTAATCATTTAAAACTTTTTTATTATATAAAATTTTTTTTCTATATTTTTGTCCGGCATATTGGTTTCGCCATTTTAAATTTTCAAAATCTGATAACAGATTTGTAATCAATGACCTCAAAAACCTCTATATACAAACTTTCTACGAAATATTATGTATTGAATTACATATTTACAGTTATTTTGTGTTAGGGTTGGTTTACCCCCCTTAGGGGTAAAATTTATTAAAACACCGAAAGACAACAACTAAAATTTGTTATTATGGATGTTTAAACATTTTTTCCAATTTTTTTTAGTTGGTTTAAACTTTTTTATTATAAAATTATGCCAAAAGATATATGTTTTCAACCCCTAAAAAATAGGGGATGCTACCCTTACTCTTCAAATTACTATAAAATAATTGCTCCTTTTGTAAGAAGTAACCTACAATTTGTTTCACCGAAAAATATTAATTTTAAGCCGAGATATTAAATAAACGCTTTTTGGGGGTTAACTTTAGGGCAGGTTTTTACCCCTTAAAAGTGAAAATTAGCCGATAAAAAAAAATATGTGTCTCATATTTTTTTATGTTCTACAATATGTATCAAAATCATCAAAATCGGTGAGTTCGGGTAAGGACCTTTCCTTGTAAGTCTCCTCGCTGGCTTTCTTGACGGGTTTCTTAGCTAAGTCCGTACAAGGCACTCCCGTACAATAAAGGAAAAGGCTAAAGTTATCCGCGCGAGCAGCGACACGTATTGTCGGCCTCAAGTTTACCAGCCGATTGCTGCTCGCGGTGTCCCTTCTTTCCCTCAGTCTTAGGCGCGCGCGTCCTAACCTGTCGAAACGCTCTCAGCGCGTCGTATATGTTAAGGCATATCTCTCTCTCTCTTTCTCTAGCGCGACTGACTGTTGCTCTCTCTCACCTTTAGGCTGCGTCGGCTGCTGCTATATATATTAAGCATAATATTTATATTAATACATAAGGGGGAGAGAGAGAGAGACATAACGAATGAAACTTTAATTCGTTATTAAAGTAGAGTGACGTCACGCTCCTTATATGGTCATGAAATTTGATTTTCGCTCTAATACAATCATATAATACGTGAGGTGGTGCCATTCTATATGCTAATTGATAGGTGTAGATGAAAATGAGAAAATAGTCTAGGAGCTCTTAGATAAGACCGTTACATTATTCATACTTCTTTATCAACCCATAAATTGTGTGAATTATCAAATCCTAACTATTTCACATATACTTTATTACCACGTTTCTTTAAAACTTTTTTCATGAGATAGACATTCGTGTACATAGCTTTCTACAGTTCTTGTTCTAATTTGTAATTTCGTTCTAGACTGAATTTTGTCCACGTAATATTTTTAGTGTACGATTAAAACGTTCGCAACTAGATGCCTTAAGATTGCTGTAGATAGAATATAGATTTATTTTATATTTAGTCCTTAGATTCTGAAAACTTGAATAGTAGAACTCTTTGGTTCGGTAATAGGTAAACTAGGCAGGCCACAGATCAGGGGGGCCTCAGATCAGTGATCTAAAGTGCATCACCTATGAAATCACACTCTTAGATCAGGCGCCCCCCTCACTTCCTGAGATCTACAGCACTCTTAGATCAAGCGCCCCCCTTCCTCCTAAGATCTATGAGATCAGACGCCCCTGCCGCCGCCCCCTCTATGATCTGAGGCGTATGAACTATCAGACCAGCACTGTTAGATTATGCGCAAGAGTCCCCCCCCCCCCTGCCCGCCGTCCAATGTGAAATGCATTTTAAATATTAAAATAAATTCATGTATTTAATTGACTTTAATTAATTTGACGCAATTGATTTACGTGTAATGCACAGATTTAGTGAAAAAAATGAGCAGACACCACGGGGAATAGATCTCGCGTCCTACGGATCTATATCGTAGACTGTAGTCTCTAACAAGTAACCCACGGCTGCTTATTGCTCTTGGTATCTTTTATTGCGTATATTAGGTACACACAACCAAAAAGCGATTGGACTACGGCGTCCCCCCGCCGCAAGTTTATCCGTATGTGTGCACGTGTTTTAAGATCATGCGTTACCGTGTATGTGTGAGTGCAACATATTGATACTTACTGCAAACCCGAATGCCTGTGCTTGTTCAAGATATACACTATCACCGTGCTCGCCTGTCTTGGTGAGTGCATTTTTATATATTATTAATTTATTTATTATTAATTCATTTATTATGAATTTATTATTAATTTATTATTATTAATTTATTATTATTTTCTATAAGTCATTTACATTAAAAGAATATTTATAGAATAATTTCATCGCTCTCTTCCCAATCCATGCAGCAACCATTTAAGTAAAACTTTTTCATAAATGCGACATTATGATGTGCGAATGTCGTTACGTATTTACCGTTATGATTAGGACACACAGTAACTGATTTATTATTTTCAAAACGGGAATATCCCTAATCATTTATTGATCCACTAGTCGAAGGTGGAGGTTATGCAAGAGTACTGATTTTGTCGCGCGTATAAGTTAAATATAATTAGTAGTGGGAGTAGCTAAGTCTAAGGGGATTTGTACGGAGCAGCTTGGCGTGGGTATATTAATATGTGTTCTTAGTCGTGCGTGCGCTTTTCACGCAGCAGGCAAGACATAAACGTCAGTTCAACGGCTTTTCATACACAGCAGAACAGTTGTAAAAATCAACGAACAAGCCATGGGTGGTATAGCTGCAACGACTTGAACGGCTCTTTTTTTTGAGGACCATTTTTTCAAGACGAATAAAACAGCACTTTTTAGTGCTAAATAACGTATGAAAAAATATTTGTTTAATAAATAAACAAATTATATTTGAAAAATTTATTAAATTTTCCATAAAACAGCACTTTTCAGTGCTAAATCAAAGAAAAATTATTAAAAACTTTGTCTAGTGTTTTTTCTTTTTCCCAATCCAATTTGCAGCAAAGACAATAGGTAAGTATAAGATAGGTATTTTTTAATTACCATTTCGTTGAAAGTCTGTCTTATTTTTATAAAAAATTCTAAACACATATACATAGCCACAAATAAAATTTTTTGAACAATCTTTATCAATTTTTATAGATTTAATTATATTACAGAATATGAATATTTATTAGAGATGATAGATATTAAGAATACAAAACGCGCATAGTGACTAGTACTCTCTGAAAGAATGGCTACGGTTCAAGTGGCATAGCGTAGTCAAGCAAACGCATGAAGAGTGCGAGTTCGATTCCCCTGTAGTAGTGATATACAGGGCGAGGAAAATGTATAGAAACCCCAGAAAATTCGGCAAACAGCATGAGGTTAGTCATGAAACAAAGGTCATACCCTATGTAACTTTCAACGAGAAATCCAACCTCTGATTTGACCATGAACCTCATTTTCAAAGTTATTTCAAGGTCAACCTCATTTTTTCATGTGGGAACTCCTATTTTTTATACTAGAATCGAAAAGAGTGATAAATTTTACGGATGGGAACGATTCAAGTCCGAAGATATCATAACTCCTAATCCTCCTTTTAGCGCTATCCAAGAACAACGACGTGGACGTAGAAGGAATCTGTACCCTTCGGGGTACTTTTTTTATAGTGAGTTCCCCTTGCCTCTCACTTCGGGATGCTTTTTAACAGTGAGTTCCCCTTGCCTCTCACTTCGGGATGCTTTTTAACAGTGAGTTCCCCTTGCCTCTCACTTCGAGGTACTTTTTTTATAGTGAGTTCCCCTTGCCTCTCACTTCGGGATGCTTTTTAACAGTGAGTTCCCCTTGCCTCTCACTTCGGGGTGCTTTTTTTATTAGTGAGTTCCCCTTGACTCTCATTTCGGGGTGCTTTTTGGGCCCTCGTTCACTGCCCAGTCATATAGAGAGGGCCTATTGAATTTGATCTCAGAAAAGTGGTTCCGTATAATTAGGAATTCAGTTTGACTTGTTAAACCAAGACTTTTCCCACAGGGTATACGTATCCAGCCATCCTGGAAATATGTTCCGTCCGTACAGACTACCCCAATTTCACTAAATTTGCTACTCTACTGGACAATATCTTGGTTTTATATATCTAGATTATCATAACTTTATATATTTCTTACATTTTAAGCTTTCAACTGTATTCCATTTTATATATACATAAATTCAGAATTTTATTGTATATATAAAATCATATTATTGAATTAGCACATTAATTCTTAATATTATTTCACAAAAAGAGTCCATATGATTGGAAATAAAAAATTCAAACTACGGATATTCCATCAATTCATATCACTTCATATTACTTTGAAAAATTGTATATTACTATGATTCTAATTAATACAAAAAACAAGTAGTTTGAAAAATATTAATAGTATCAAATAAATAATGTTCATCGCAAACATGGCAAATAACTCATTTTTTTTTCATATTAAATCATTGACTGCATATTAGTATGAGAAATTGTCCATATTCTCAAGGTACTAATAACAAAAAGTAATCTGATTGTACTTATAATTTTATTAGTTCATATCAATTCAATGGTAAAGAAAGTATATTGTTTCATCATATAGAATGTGAGGATAGTTGATCCATTAAATAAAAGGGAATTTTTCAAGTAAATTTAAAAAATCAATTGTGAGCTGCTATCGTTATTATTAATTATACTACTATTTTTTTTCAAGTAAATTTGAAAAATAATTTGTAAGTTGCTACCATTTTTTATTATTTATACTACTATTTTGTACGGTCATTATAAATGATAACAATATTTAACTAAAACTCACTTAATTTCTTAATTAATGTTTTAATGTTTATAATCAAATGGCAAATCATAATAACTCATGTTTAAAATTATTTTCATATTAAAATCTTTGACTGCATATTAATTTGAGAAATTTTCCATATTCTCAAGGTTCTAATTACAAAAAGTAATCAGAATGTACTTATAATTTTATTAATTCATATCAATTCAGTGGTAAAGAAAGTATATTGTTTCATCATATAGAATGTGAGGATAGTTGATCCATTAAATTAAAATGTAAGGGAATTTTTCAAGTAAATTTAAGAAATAATTTGAGAGCTACTATCGTTATTATTATTTATACTACTATTTTTTTTCAAGTAAATTTGAAAAATAATTTCTAAGCTGCTACCATTATTATTATTTATATTAATATTTTGTACAGTCATTATAAATGATAACAATATTTAACTAAAACCTCCTTAATTTCTAATTTAATGTTTATAATCAAATGGCAAATATACCTCAATAAATGTCGATCACCGAAAAAAAAGGGAAGCTCTTTCTATTTGTGGGATTGGAAAAAAACAAAACATAAAAGTATAGGATATAATAGTTAAAGATAAATACTGTAAAATAAAAATTTACATATTATCTTTATTATAGTAAGTTAGACTATAGTAACTATTGAGTTATGAATTGTTTAGATTTGTTACCGTATAATATTTAGATGTATTACATACCATTTTCACACCATTACAATATAAGGAAAAAAAAACAGTCAAAAATATAATAAAAAATCAAATCTGATCGTCAAAATATATGCAAGCTTATATTTATTTTTTAATTATTGTATAAAAAATATTTTTTCCAAGAATGGCAGAACAAACAATGAAAAATATTCAAATTTATTATGTCAAAACATGAAAATAATGAATCAGTCCAATGTAAACATATAAACAGTAATGTAACAATGTCAGGAGTAGTTTAGTCTATTTTATTTGAATTGAATGGTGTATTATCAGCAGTAACATATTCCACATTTACTCGTAATACGATAATGAAACATAAAATGAAATTGAACTTTCATAAATAATTAACAATGACTATTCTTAATATTATAGTATAAGTTATGGAATGATCAACGATTTCAATAATCAATTCAAAGTACTAATTACAAAAAAAACATAATCTACAATGATTTAATATATTATTTATAAAAAATTTTCAGATAAAATAAGTACTATCGTGAATCAGATTTATTTCTATCAAACGGTGCAATTGATAGTTTGATGATATTAATTTAATTCATGAATAGTACAAAATCAACAACAGTGCATGGGAACACACCAATACTCGACAAACTACATTTAATGATTAATTGACATATCATTTTTTTATTATTCTATAGCCTATAATGTTTCTTGATATGAAAATTAGTTATAATATAATTAAAAATATATCGATACCCTAAATTTTACTTCAATATTATTATTTTAACATTTCTCTTTGAGATTTTTACATGTACAATGAATGAAAAAAACGTTATTATACAAAATTGATTGTATATATGCAAATTTTACCTTAACATTGTATACATAATAAATTATAATTTATCGAAATTCAACATGCATTCCAACAAGTAAAAAAATAAATCCTGAGAAAATGAAATAACATTGAACAAATACATGTTTCATCAATAAAAAATATAATGATAAAAGGAATGTCAGAACGAGGGCCCTATGCGAAAAGTAAAACGTTTCGCTTTTGCGATTTTTTTCTGTAAATTTGTTTATACTTACTAGTATTAACATAATCCTGTATGTGTTCAAACTGCTCTATAAAAGAAAAATTTTGAATACGTAATAATCGATCAATTTTTCCTTTTCACCAAGTTTTTCTTGTTCTACATTGATTTTGTAGCACTTTTTTAATTAGTTCCCCTTGCCTTTCACGTAAATGAATTTACAACAGATGTTCAAATTGTTCTCCATTCGCTTCTTGACAGAAAACAATCCTATTGTAGAATGATTGAGTTGCATTTTGGATTATCTGCCGTGGAATGGCATTAATTTCTTGACGTCTTAATTCTTCAAGATTTTATGGATTATTTCTGTATACCCGATCTTTTAAATACCCCCACAAAAAATAGTCCAAAGGGCTTAAATCTGGAGATCTTGGAGCCCACTCTACTGTACCTCTTCTACCTATCCATCTATCAAAAAATGTTTATTGAGGTACTGTTTGACATCAACACCGTAATGAGCTGGAGCACCATTTTGTTGAAACCGTGTATTTTCAAAATCATCACCTCTTAAGCCCTGGATAGCTGGAACAGTTTGATTTCGCAAAAGTAGTTCATAACTTACAGCGTTCAAATTTCCTTCGATAAAAAAGGGACCTATTATTGTAACGCCTACTATTCCTGACCACACGTTTAATTTTTTAATTTTTTGTGTGACTTTCTCTCATCCAATGAGGATTTGTGTCGAAAAATATAAATCTAAAGTTATGATTGACTTCGCCATTTAATTGAAATGGCACTTCGTCTGAAAAAACAATATTTTGTAAAAATATTGGATTTTCAGTAATTATTTGCATCATTGTCTCACAAAATTCTACTCGACGATCAGGATCATCCTCATTCAATTCCTGCACAAATTTCATTTTATAAGGATGAAACTTGTTTACCTTTAAAATTTTAAGAACGGATTTTTGATCGATCTCCTGTTGTAAAACTACTGTTCGAGATGATTCATGTGGATTTTCCACAAAAGACAGTAAAATATCTAAAGATTTTTCTTCATTTGTTGCTGTTCGTAGTCTTCCAGTAACAGAACGATTTTTAATAGACCCCGTTTCCTGAAAACGTCTTAAGGTTTTAAAGCTGTGGATTTAGACAAAGAAGTTTCGCCATCGCCGTTTCGAAACGTTCTATTAAAGAGATTAACAACATTAGTATACGATCTATGCTGATCACCCTAACCCTTTATCATTGGAAGAGATATTCGTTCTCTTTCGGATGTGACGTCGGTTGACGAAACAATTCTCAGGCGCACTTTTTGGTCTATCCTTGCGGACAATAACCGGGATGTGCGTTACCACTATCGCGGGAAATTCCTTTTTTCGGCGACGGAGGATCGAAGCTCTGCTACACCACACGCTTGGCAATATAGCAATGCTTCGCGTTATTTTACCACACTCTAGGCGATAAAATAACGTAAAGGGGGACCTATCTAATATGCCCTCGACCACACGCTCGGCAATCGAGTGTAACTATCTAAAAGGCAGACCGTCCGCGAAACTATAATAGGAAAGAATACGGAGAGAAAAGGATGCAAAAAGAAGTTAGAAAAAAGAATTTAGTTTAATTTTCTTTACTTACTTTCGCCTTAATTTCCCACACACACCAACAAAACGAAGTCAAAAAAAAGGAGTTGCACTAATCGAATTAACTAACGAACTGAACTGGAAAATAACTGCTAACTTTGAACGAACTGAATTTAGAAAAGTAATTGCCTAATTTTCGTGAAAAGATCTCTTTTATACTTTTTCACAGGAGACTCCCATTCGAAAATCTTTGTCATTTTTGGGCAGGAAGAACTCAAATTTTCTCAACTTAATTGGTTGGAAAATTTGGGGAGTATCTCAGCGTAAGCAAGGTTCGAACCCTAATTGGCCGGGGGCGGAGTGTGCGGGTGTGACCTCATTTTAGTGTTTTGGGCCCTCTTCACATAGATGGCCCTCTATGTACTATTCTTGTCTTTATTTATTTAAACTAATTCTATTTAAAATTAATTGTGTGTGTGGTACTCTAATTTTACAAAAATGTTTCTTAATCTATAATAAAACTAAATGACAGAACAAAAGTTAAGAATTACATTTATCTAAAAACAATTAGGATATTAATAGTTTTAATTATTAATTGATTATAAAAAAACTTTGAGAAATACTGAAAAAATCAGAGTTAATTAAAAGAAATATAATTAATAACTTTCGTTCAAGCCATTCTTAAATTATCTAACGCAAAGTTGAGCGCATCCAACAATTATACATACAAGACTCGCAAAGAAAATAAGCCAATAAATACGGGAAGATAAATTTCGCAATTTTTCAAGAGACTTGCAAGCAAATGTGCTTCCTTTAATTTAAAAGAAATTAGCAATAATAAGAATAAATAAAATAATAGTACTGCTGGCAGGATGCACATGTGCGCTGCAGATCTCTACTTTCTAAACATACGCGCAATCTGGCTACTCCGGATGACGCGATCGTAAAATGGCTTTGATTGTCTCCAGCATCCGAAAATTGCCAGATGCGCGAGCCGAAAACTGCTGTTCATAGGAAAAATTTTCTTCATTCAGCTGTACGCAGTTTTTCATCTTGATTTACGAGCTAAGTGTGTGGTCGGTATTTTTTTTGTCTTATTTTTTATAAGTTTTTTTTTTTTTTTTGAGCCGCCGTTACACGGACAAACGAAACATTTTAAAAGTTTGAAAAAACAAAAATTTAATATTGTTATTGTAACTAAAAATAAAAATATAAAATATTTGACGAATTTGTCGAATTTGTTTTTTTTTATTGATCAAGTGTTTTTTTTTCTAGAGCCTATTTACTATGAAAACAACAAAATATGGTTTCAACTTCCAATTAGTAGAAGTCAAAAGCAAATAAGATTTTAAAATCTAAATGATAACAATTTTTTAATTATTATTTGTAAAAGCACTTCTATGTTATTTTTAAATTTTCACTTCTTTCAAATACCTTTAAAATAATTTTGTATTTCTAATAAACAATTAACTTTACAGCGCATGAAAGAGGAAAAAACGTAAATTTGAGGAAAAAAACCTGACTTTTTAGTTTTTGAGAATTTTAATGATATTTTATGCTCAAAGTAGTGACTTTCTATTTTATAAAGTGAAAGATGAAGACTGCGAAAAAAATGAGATCCAGAGAAGCAGTGTGAAAAAAGAGTTGTCTTCTTTTTTAAAAATTCTAAAAAAATACGAGAAAGACAGATCTTCAAATTACTTTTTATTCGTTTTCTAGCAAAAATCAACCCTGTTTTTGTATTTAAAAAAAAAATTGTTTTCTCAGACGAAGTTACATGTCAATTAAATGGCGAAGTCAATCGCCATAGCCTTAGATATTGGTACGACAAAATCCTCATTGGATGAGAGAAAGTCACACTCAATATCCTCAAAAATTAAACGTGTGGGCATAAATGATAGGCGATACAATAATAGGTGTCTTTTTTATCACAGGAAATTTGAACGCTGTAACTTTTGTGAGATCAGATTGTTTCAGCTATCCAGGCGTTAAGATATGATGATTTTGAAAATACATGGTTTCAAAGATTAGGGCTGACCTTGAATAAACCTTGAAAATGAGGTTCAAGGTCAAATCAAAGGTCACAGTTGGGTTCCTCGTCGAAAGTTACATAGGGTATGACCTTTGTTTCATGACTAACCTCATGCGGTTTTCCGAATTTTCCGGGGTTTCCATACTTTTTCCTCACCCTGTATATTTTTTTATTAATATTATAATTGTAATTAATGATAGATAATGTCTTATTTTTGAGAATTATTTATTTAAATATAATTAAATATCCAAATATCTTTTTTCTGTTAGAGATTTAATCGATCGTTCTTCAAATGAAAGGGTATAAGAATATAACTATCATGAAAGAATAAGTTGATATATAATAAAATAATTTCAATTTATTTATTCATATAAAGAGTACACCATGTTGTATGTAGATGGTTTAAAGATTTTTACATCATTCTGACTTTGGTATAGATTTGGTGTTGGGTGAATAATTTTCAGTGTATGATTTCCATTGCAAAGATGGTTTTGTTTTCTTATCATTTGCATTGGAAATTTAATAATGTCGGGAAGACGCGTGTAAGGAACACTATTTTTTTGCCCCATTCTGATGAAAAAATGATTACAACCAGCACGTTATATTGATAGTTTAATAATTAAATATCAACCACCGATAATTTTTTAATTAATTACAGTGTCATCAAATTCTAATAATGGACTAAAGTGTTTACTAAAAATGTGTTGCCTTATATAGTCGATTATTATGAATGGATGGAAAATTAGGGAAGTAGGAGGAGGAGAGAGGGCGGCTGGGGGTAATTTTCATCTAGTTCATCTGCTTTTCATGGTATAAAAATGTACTGAAACAGAGTGAGAGTCGCATTTGACTATTCGCATCTAACTTGTTAGTATTAAAAAGAAGTGATAAGAGTTTTTATAACGCAATGTTTTTATGTGAAAAACTGATATTCTGCAGCGGTTATGAGTGAGAAAATGATGGACTACAGGTTACTATTTTTATTTGAAATGAATTTATATAATTTCTTTTCATCACATACATTTTTTTTAGATTTGAGCAAACCAGGCTGTATAGCTTCACCGGTAGATGGTCTTGCGAGTATGTGCAACCAGCAGATCTAGCCGCAGCCGGCTTTTATTATTCAAGACAGATTGATCAGGTACGCTGCTTTGAATATGGCATAGAAATATGTAATTGGGAAGAAGATGACGATCCTATGACAGAACATCGATAATGGGGTGTTCTATGTCGTTTTATTCGTAATAATGCTTGCGGTAATGTACCAATCGGATCGAGCAATGTATCCATACTGCCATAACGAGGTAGGGATATTTGTGGAATGTATGAGCTCGAGTATCGGTTTGGGGCGTCAGGACTACCAGCGCTCGCAACGACCAGCATAGCTACAGAGAATGAAAGCAGCCAAGCTGTAGCTAGCGCAAGTGCAGCAACAGCCAGTCCAACCGTAGCATCAGTAAATGAAATCATGAAAGTGCTTGATGATTTAAATTTATTAGAAAAAATGACGAATGCATCAGTTAGCATAGCAACTGTTTGTTAAAAACTTATACGTTATTTCGAAAAGATTACTAAACACAACAAAGATATGGAAGAAGTCATTAAAAAATAAGAACAAGATACAGCTGATATCTTACAACAGCTTGATTTTAATGTATGCAAAATATGTTTGAATGCGAGAATTGGAGTAGTCTTTTTACCATGCGCGCATGTTGTTTCATGTGGTGCATATGTAGTAAAACTCAGTCACTATTCGATATGTCGCCAAGTAATTACGAGACATATTCATGCTCATTTTGTATAAATTTTTCTTAATAAAACATTTTTTATTTTAATTGTGCGTCTGTGTTTTTTTACTGTCAATCACTTAATTAATTTTCTCAAAAGGATTAAATATTTCAAATTGTTTATACTATCATATTCATCTCGTGATTAAAATCATGTCGAAAAGACTTTTTTAATAAATCAGTATTCATTTTAATTTTATTTTAAGTTATATAAACTCTAATACATAAAATAATAGTGTAATTATCAATGATAACTAATTGTATATTTGACGAGCAAGCATCCATTTGGTGATAGCAAGTGCGTTTTTGTAGGCACACGATGGATTTGAGCGACACTTGGTGTGGTTACTGCATGAAGAAAAAGTTTGATTTGATAGTTTCTTGAGTGAAGGACAACCCAAATCTTCAACATTGATCACAGTTGCTCTTTAAAAAATAAAATAATATCATATATATATGACCCTTTATATGTGTGAGAAAACATAAACGTACTTTGCATTGGTCAGCAAAGACCTTAATCAATTTGCTTTTTCGTAGCCTTTAACAAAAATAGTACTCCAAAGAGAGTTTTTCTCATTATTTTCGAAAACTTGCCGTAAGGTAAATCGCCACATTCTCAAGGAATGCTATGAAAGTTCTTCAGCAGCCAACGATTTTCGGATTGATTTTTTTTCAATAACCAGCTCCACGGATAAGGTGGTTTGAATAGGAATATTGAAGGAGTTGCATCTTCTTCTATAGAAACTATGGCCACCTCCTTGAACACAAATTCATTCAGAGAATTCTTGAAGCCTTGTACGTCTACGACAAACTTCATATTGACTGAATAAATATTAAGCACTTGAAACAGCGCCTTTAATATACGGCATGCACTAACCCATTCTCCTCCCCCACCATTTTTTTTGACGAATAAAATTTCTTTTTCCGTTAATATAATATTTTTTGATCATCCCCCCCCCCCCCGACCCATCCCCACCCATAATTTTTAACCAATCTAATTCGTTGTCTCCCACCATAGTGCTTTTTTTTGTAACCAATCAGATTCCACTAGTCTTGAATAAAATGTCATCCAATTTGCTAGATTTGATCAGTAGTTGCTTGCTTATATCAGCGTGAACTGTAGTGAAATATTATTCACACGTCGTTACAGTTCTACATCATGGCTCAGTATTTTATGGACACTGCTTTAATACTTTTGCGCGCATATCGCTTTACGAAGGCTGGTGATGCTACCGTTGAAAATATCGAAAGGTGGTTTACATTGGGTTCGTTGGCTTTGCAGAAAGCTCAGAAACTTGCTCAAATGTCAAACTTAACAGTAGCTAACAGACATAAATTGGAGGCAGCTATGTGTATTATTAAAAGTGTTTTACATCTGCTCAATGTTTATAAAATTAAACTTGTAGCGTAGCCCATTACTACGCAACTTAATGCTGTAATATCTTGCGAAAAAGCTGGGGCCTCGCAATCATCATCATCAGTATCATCATCATCATCATTGGTATACGAACCTTCGAATGTAGTTGGTACTGATGTGAAAGCATTCAATACTTCACGTAGAACGATAAATGTAGCCGAAGATGCAACAGTTCGTTGGAGTGACATTAACAGTGCTTTCAAAGATAGAATCAAGACTGGTGTAATTACCAATCTGAAGCATTTAGATTTGGCTACGTTTTTGAGACATGCCGAACGACTGCTTCGAGCTCAAATCGATGAAGCTTGGAAGCGACATAATTCTATAAAAGTGAATGTTGTATTGGATGCTGAGTATCTAGTTATGAAGAATGACGAGGTAACACTCGATGTAAAGCATTTCAATACTAAGATGATGCCGATATACATAACTACGAATATATTGAGAATGTACTCGAGCCTATCGGCACTAGTGTGGAAGAATTCCAAGAGCAAGATTTAGGGTGGTCTCTTCGCGTTATACTAAATTTAACTGACAATATCAGTAAATACAATCCTATGAGGGCTGGTTCTTACATTAAATTGCTAGAATCTACCAGAAAAAGGAGGGCCTTTCTAAATGTGCAAAACTACGATGATGATGAGTTTTTCAAATGGGCTACCATCTCAGCATTACATCCGGTTGCAATGAATCCAAATTGTGCCAGCGCATATACTATGCATCAGCATAACATTTACGAAGTTTTACCTCGGCATTTGACCGCTGAGAAGAAGGAAAAGTACGTGAACCTTGTAACGGTCTTATTTATGAGCTATTTATTAGATCACTGAATTACCGCAACTAGTCTAACGCATCTATCTGTTTATTCAAATTAATATATTAAGCGGCGCTACCCCACTGTTTACTCGATTGTATTCATATAAGAGTCAAATAAAAATAAATAGCGTGACGTCACAAAGTAATAGATATTGATATAGTGATTTTTGTTATTAAGAAAAATTTGTTAATTAGAGATAATTTTAATATAACAAAGTATTTATTATATAGAGGTTAGATTTCACTCGAGGGGAATGTGGACGTGTCTTGGATGTGAGCGCGAGTTTTGGTGATAATGTCAAAGAGGAAAAGTGTTTGAGGAGAAAAATATAGGTGAAAAGAGCGTGGAGGTGGAGGAGGAGTGGAGAAGAGAGCGAGAGGCCTGGAGAAGAGCAGGAAAAAGCAGAGAGAAAGGAATAAAGAAAAAAATAAAAGTTGAGGTTAAGAGAGAAAATCAGAAAGCGGGAAAGGCAGGCAGAGAGGAGGGGCGGTAAGAAGTAAAGGCAGAGACAGAAAAGGTACGACAGGGAATAAAGGTGGGATCACGGGTAGTGATAGAGAGTCGAATTAAGGCGTACGGGATAGGATGGAAAGATTTGTGACAACAGAAAAATTAAGAGATAAAGGTGGAATGTTGGATAAGAAAGGCCCAGAGGAGAAAAAGAAGAAAAGAGTAAAAGTGGTAAGTGGGAGAGAGAGCAGGGAGGGGCTGAGGGAGAATAATAGAGGAGAAATGAGAGAGGCAAAGAGATGCAAGAGTGAGAGCGAGGGAAGCGAGATGGATGGGGAGGGGGGAGAAGGATTGGAAAACACGTTAAGAGAAGTGGGAAAAAGTAGTGGTGCAGAAGAAATAATGGAAAAGATACGGACAGACATAAGGGAATTAAGAGAGGTATGGGAGGAGGAAAGGAAAGAATGGACAGAAATGTTTAAAGAAATAATGGAAAAAATGAAAAGAATGAAGGCAGAGGGAAAAAGAAGAGAAGAAAGGTGGGAGAAGGAAATAGGAAAAGTTAGGAAAGAACAAGAGAGAGAGAGAGAAGAAAGAAAGAAAGAGACGAAAGAAGAAAGGGAAAAAGCAGAACGTAGAGAAAAGAAACTGCAGGAAAAATGGTGAGAGAGGATGGACCAGTTGGAAGAGGAGTGCGTGAAACTAAAAGAAAGCATAGAAGGAGGAAACAAGAAGCAAAGAGGAACAGAAGTAGGCAATAAGGAAGAATTAGAGCATATGAGAGAAAAAATGGATAGAGAAAATAGTAACAATATAATAGTAACAGACTTAGAGGGTGAGTTAAGATGGGAAAAGAAGGAAGAGGCAGAGGTCTGGTTAAGGGAGGTACTAGAAATGAAAGGAGAGATAGTGAATTTGAGAAGAATAGGAGGCACAGCGAAGAGAGATGATCGGAGAGAAAGAAGAAAAAACATGTGGCAAATTAGATGTGCGTCATGGGAACAAAAAGAAGGAATTATGAGGAAGAAAAAGAATCTGGCACAGAAAAAGATATACATAGATCAGGACTGGACGACGAAGCAGAGAAAGATAAGAGAGGAAGTAAGAAGGAAAGCGAAAGAAATAAGAAGTAAAGGTAAAGAGGTAAAGATGTGGCATAACGGGGTGAAATCAGAGGAAGAAGAATGGTGGTGGAGCGAAAGAGAGGGAAAAATGGTAGGAAAGGGGGTGGAAGGGTTTCGAAAACAATAGGGATAAAAGAGACAGAGAGAAGAGAAGGGAGAGAGAGGGGAGAAAGGCAGTAAAAAAACTATTCTGGAACGTGGCAGGGGTAAGGAGCATGGAGGAAGACGACTGGGAATATGTTAGGGAATTCGACATAATAGGGCTAACGGAAACCTGGGTGAAGAGGCAAGGGGCAAGAACTGGTGTGGAGAAACAACTGAAAGGGTACAGCATAGAGTGGAGGGACTCAAGAAGAGAAGGAAGAAGGGGGAGAGAAATAGGGGAAGGAATAATGGCGGTAAGAGAGAGGAAAGGGATGAATAAAGTTGAATGGAAGAAAGAAAGGACAAGTGAGGTAATAGTACGAGAAATAAAGATCGGAGGGAGGGAATACATGATAGCATCGGTGTATATGCAACATGAGAAGAAGGAAAACTATGAATACCTAAGTGAAGAGATAGAGGAGAATAGAGGAAAAACAATAATTATAGGAGGAGACTTCAACGCAAGAACAGGAAACGAAGGAAGGGAATGGGAGACAGAAGAAAACCTAGAAGAAATTAAGGCCAAGGATAAAGTGTTAAACGCAGAGGGAGAAGAAATGATAAAATGGCTAGGAGAAATGGGCTTAGTTATAACGAATGGGAGAAAAGAAGGAGATGAAGAGGGAGTTATAACATATATAGGAGCGAGAGGAATGTCAACGATAGACTATGTAGTAGGTAACGAGGAAGGTGATGAGGCGATAAAAAGGTTCAAATAAAGGAGAGGGTAAAGTCAGACCACTTACCAATAAAGGTGGAACTGGGAGACAAAATAGCGGAACAAAGAAAAGAAGAGGAAGAAAGAATGATAGACGATTGGAGTGAAGAAGGTATAAGGGAGTATCGGAGACGGATAGACGCAATAGAGGGAACAGATAAATGGAAAGATATAAAAAATAGAGTGAAGAACGCAGTTGTAATAAAGAAGATAAGCAAAAAAAAAGGATCAAAAAAAAGCTGGTGGAGAAAAGAATGTAAGGCAAAAAGGGATAGGGTGATGGCAGAGTTAAATAAGGTAAGAAAAGGGGAAGGAGACAGAGGCAAATACCTAGAAGCAAAGAGAGAATACAGAGAGGAAATAAGAAAAGCAAAAGAAGATGAAGGGAAAAGAGTGGCAGAAGAAATAAGAACAGATAAGACGAGAAGAAAATTCTGGGATAAAGTGAATGGCAATAGGAAAAAAAGAATTGGATTAGACGAAAATATAGGAAAAGAAGAATGGATAAAGCACTTCAAGGAACAATTGGGAGAGAAAGAACAGGAAGAAATTAAAGGGGAAGAAACCGAAGACAGCGAAGGAGAGGAAGGTGAAGAAATTAAAGAAAAAGAAGTAAAAGAGGTAATAAGAAAAATGAAAAAGAAAAAGGCGACAGGGGAAGATGGTATAGCAAATGAAGCGTGGGTGGAAGGCACGGAAGGCTTGATAAAAAATATGACAAAATGCTTAAATGGAATATGGAACGGAGAAGGATATCCGGAAGAATGGAGGAAGGGAATAATAGTACCAATATATAAGAAAGGGAGGAAAGAAGAAGTAGGAAACTATAGAGGAATAACGCTGATGGATACGGGATATAAAATATATGCGGAAATACTGAGAAAAAAGCTGGAAAGAGAACTAGAAGCTAAAGAAACGCTAAGTGATACGCAGATGGGATTTAGGAAGAAAAGAACAACAATGGACGCGATTTTTATATTAAAAACAATAATAGGAAAGGAAATAAGGGAAAAAGGAGGAAAACTGTTCGTATTCTTTGCAGATATGAAAGCCGCTCTTGATAAAATAAAGAGGAAGAAAATATGGGAAACAATGAAAGAGAAAGGGATAAATAGAAAAATTAGGAAAAGAATAGAAGAAATATACAAGAAAACAGGGAGTAAAGTAAAAGTTGGAGGAGAAATTATCGGGGAGTTTGAGACTTACAAAGGCGTAAGACAAGGGTGCCCTTTGAGCACTACGCTATTTAATCTTGCCTTCGCCGACCTGGAAGTGATGATCAAGCAGGTGCAGGAAGGAGGGGTAGTGATAGGAAGGAAGAAAATATGGACATTAGGATACGCAGATGAGATAGTGATGATGGCAAAGAGTGAAAGTGGAATGAAAGCAATGCTGAAAAAATTAAAAAGATACCTGGAAGAAAGGGGGTTAGAGTTATATATAGGAAAATCAAAGATGATGAAATGCAGGAGAGGAGGAAGAAGGGGGAAGGAAGAAGAATTCGAATGGGAAGATGAGAAGATAGAGATGGTAAAAGAGTACAACTACTTAGGATATGTGATAAGCAGAAATAACTGAAATAAAAAGCAGATAAAGAAGGTAGAGGGGAAAATAAATATGGGGCTACAACTAAAATACATAAAGTGGGTATTAGGATAAGATAGAAACACGCCAAGTTACCTCAGACGGTGGGAAACAGGAAGACAAGAAATGAAAGAAACAGCATTAGAAAGAGCAATGAAGTATGAAAACAAAATAAGAGAAGAAAGAGATGGCTGAATAAGAAAAGAAGCATGGAGAGAATTAAAGAAAAGGGAAAGAAATGAAAAAGATAAAAAGGGTAAGAAGGAGGAGAGAGAGGAAAGGCTGGAAAAAAGTAAAATATACAGAGAGAGAGAAGAGGGAGATGAAATGAGGAAAGAGTTTTGGGAAGAAATAAGAGATGAGCTGAAGAAAAAAGATGAAAAAGAATTAGAAGAAAAGCTAGAAAAATCAAGATACATAAACGAGTGGAAAGAGTTGAAAGAAGAAATGAAAAGGTATAGGTTAAAGGAAATTCAAGGAGAGGGAAGAATGAAAGGCCTGCAAATAAGGGAAAGGTTTAGGTTAGGTAATGAAACGAGAGGAAGCAGGTATTGGGAAAAAGAAGAAAATAAGAGATGTAGAATGTGTATGAAAGAGGAAGAAAATTGGAAGCACATGGTAGAAAAATGTGAAAAAAGCAGAAAGGAAGGGGAAGAATGGAAAAAAATAATAATAGGAAGCAAAGAAAAGATAGCATGGATGATGGAGATAAAATGGAAAAAAAGAAAAAATGAAGAGAAGAAAGAAAAAGAAAAGCAAGAAGACGAAGCTACAAGACCTTAAGGAGAGACGGAAACAGAAGACAGAGAAGCAAGACTCGCAGACACATCTACACACACATACATACACACATATGCACACAAAACACAAACATACGCGCAAACATAAACATACACATGCACACACACACAAGACACAAGTAAAAGCAACTACACAAGCGAGAGGAAGCAGGTATTGGAGGATGGAGCAAAATGGAAAAGAAAAAGAATCGAAGAAGAGAAAGAAAAAGGTAAACTAGAAGGCAAATTATAAGATGCTAAGGAAAAATAAGTGAGGTTGAGGAAAGGAAAGGCAGAGGGAGCAATAGGAAACAAGAAAAAGGTGTCAAAGCCTTAACAAGAAGAAAGATAGATGAAATGATTAGCAAGAAGGAGAGCAAAAGCAAAGGAAAGGCAAAGGTGAAAAGGCAAAAGAAAGTAATAAAGGAAAAGCTGAAAAGAAAACAGAAGAGCGGAAAAGGCAGATCTTGGAGAAAGAAAGAGGAAGAGAAGATTAATCAGAAGAAAAATGAGAAAAAAAGAGGAACAGGCAGGCGCAGAAGACAGGGATACAAGAGTTGCAGACAAAGGGACATATTTACACAACACATACACACACACACGCACGCGCGCACTCACACACACACACACAAACACACACACACAAAACACATACATAATCAACTACACAAACTGGATACGAGACACAAATAGAAATTTAAGAAATGTAAACCAAATGTAACATATAAGTTGTAAATAAATAAACTAAATATTTATTATTTAGATTTTAGTACGTAGATTCAGAAAATAATAACACAAATTGCATTGAATTATTAAATAATAATGAATTTCAATATGCAAAGTTGATTTATTTATTACGCTAACAATATGAATTATTATGAAATGTAAATAATCCATATGCAAAATGAATAAGTATAGAACATGAGTAAGAATTGGTTTCAATAATAACAGCTGAATAATAACTGTTATTAGTAAATAAATAATTAATAATTTATTTAAACAATAAGCTGTATATAAAACGAAAGTATTAATTTTATACTTAATAATGATAAATTTATGATTTAGGAATCTTAGATAATTAATCTAATAATTGCATTATAAGATTAGAAAAAACCATTACAAATATGAAAAATTAGTTATAATTCAAATGTTATTAACTAATTTAAATATTTACTTTTAGAAAATACTTCCGAAATTAATCAACTATAAAGTTATATAAAAATTTAATAATTTTCTATTGTAAATATTGTAATATCACATTAATTAACTTTATTAGTTAATAAAGTTAATTAAATTATTAGTTAATAAAGTTAAATAAAACTTTTGACGACACTATTTGCGATAATTGTATATTGTATAAAATCAACAAATAACAAATTCTGTAAAGTTTACATCTGTTAAAAGCTTACTATTAATGGTTATTTACTTGTAAATTAAGAAAACTCATTTCTCAAAATTCGCGAATGTCTCTCGAATGTTCGATGACATCGCTCCTGCAAAAATAAGCGGGAAAATCTGTGTATGAAATACGTCCACCTTTGCACAGGCTAGCATTCACTTCTAGCCTTGCAAGGTGAGCGCATGAGTCTGAATAAACTTGGTTAATACCTAAGTTCTTTCTCTCATTCTAATTAACTGAGCAAGACTGTTCCTTCCTTATAATTCGAGCTGGACTTATAGAACATCTCGCGCTATAACAAACTTGGGCCAAATTATATCCTATCCAAGAAAGACTTTAGCTCTGCTTATGGGACAATTCGCATCATAAGAAATTAGGGCATCGTCTGACTTTCACTGAAACATTATACTTATTTATATATATTTGGTTTATTTATTATTATTAGAGTACATTTGATTTATTTATTTATCGACAAGTAGAGTAAAATTATTAGAAACAAATTCTTACTCCTTAGCTAGATACGAGAGTTCGAATTATTATTATTTATCAGTGATATGAACATCACAACCTTCTTCTAGTGGGGAATTATTACGTTGATGTAAATGCTGAAGAGAATTGTGACGAGAGCAGGCCGTGTGCCGGTCTCTCGTCTGCGTTCTCCCTCCTCCACTCGGCAAGGCTTGTTGGCCAACGTTAGGCGCATTAAAGTATGCGCCTAACACTTGGTCTTTTTGTTTCAGCGCCAAGGACGGGCCAGCGCAGTTGAGCGCAAAAAACAGTTGAGGAGCGCGGAGAGAGAGTGAGAAAAAGAGAGAGAGAGAGAGAGAGAGAGAGTATTAGGCCCATGCAGGGATAGGCAGGCGCGCAACGCGTGAACGATAAGCGGCGCGTCGCGTGCCGCCTAACTAATAGGTCAAGGTAGGGAGAGGAGCGAGCGCCGTTGAGCGGCTGCAAGACGAGCGCAAGAATAAGCGCGTGTAGGAGTCGAAGCCTAGTCCTACTAGAGTGCAGGAGTGAAAGCCCAGTCCTGCTAGAGTGTAGAGAGTACAGTTTGGGATAGCTGGAAGGAAGGTCAACCCTACCGGCAACAGCTTTGTTTGCGACCGCAGCCAGCCCCACCTGCAAGGAGAGTCAACGTCGCCTGCGGATACCTGGTCAGCGATAGCAGCCAGCAGCTAGCAACGATCTGACCAGCGACGACGACCGGTACTTCCTGCGGCAGCACATCGCTCAGGATCCACAACGTTGCTAGGAGCGGTGAATAAAGGTCAAGCCTTCTTTTCTTCTTTCTCTCTACACTATCTCTCTGGTGATGCGACGACCGGTGCGCGTTGAATAGGATAGCCAGGCATCCACGTGCCGGCTATCTAAAGGTTCGCGTTTAAGTTTTATTTGTAGTAGTGTAAGTTGCGACCGGCGAATTGTCCAGGCGCCCACGTGCCGGGCATTTCATCCGGTATAGGTTCGCGTAATTTAAGTAAGTTTGTAATAGGTTAAGTGCGCGATTAGGTATTAAGACGAAATGCGAAACATTCATTTGTGAATACTATGAGTAGTTTACTATTCTATTATGTAGTTGGTTAGTTAGTAATTAGACTATGTTATGCGCGCGTATGTTTAGTTTGAACAATGATTAATAATAATAGGTTGTAAGTGAGATTTGATTTCTGTCTTTATATAATTTATTTATCAACCTCTCCTCGTTCTTCTCCCTCAATTGCCTTGAGCGAAAGTGCCTCACTTACCCCGCAAAGAATTGGTAACAAAGGAGAGAGTTTTTTTACATGGCATCCCTTGTGAGTTTGGCAATTGAGAGACAAATGAGAGAAATGGTTTGATAATGAAATTTAGAAATAACGGTTAACTGATTTTCTTTGTGAACTAAGGGCAAAAGTGTGTGCGTAAAAGAATTTCAAGTTTTCGGTATTTTGAATTCTTTGTTAGTGCTTGCCAGTGACCTTTCTTAGTAGCGGTGTCGGATGACAACGGTGCGTCATTGAGTCGCTCTGACGCTAGACGCTTTAGTTTTTCTTTGTTTTAAGAATTTTACTATACTGCCTATTCAAAAATTACGGTAAGTAAATTTTGATAAATTATAATTTCTTTCCTTAGGCGTAATAAGGCGATTTCTTGCCGGCTTATAGCTTGGAAAGAAATTAGTTAGTAAGGTATCAGGTTACACGGACCGGTCGAGACTTGCTTAGCTCCATAAGCTCGCGTCGTAGTCAAGTTACGGATTTTCATTTTTAGAAATAACAATGTCGCTAGCATGTAGAGATAAAATAGTCTTGCGCAGAATATTACGCGATGCGCATGCGAAAAAATTAAAACGCAAAATTGATTCCACAGAACCGGCTGTTCTGTTGGAATTAATGCGCTATCGCGAACTTAGCTTACACGGTGATCTTGAGGAGTTACAAACCCGGTATTTTTGATATATGCTGTTAAGAGAGCGGCCAGATTTGCAGCCACCGTTGCGCTCGGGCGATTTTGCGTCAGGCCGAATCCCGGAAAAGCTGTACGACGAACAGCAAGAAACGACGGTAAGCAGTGCGCGCAACGCGAACCTGGGCGATGAATTCGCGGTAGCTGCAGCACCTGTGGCGGCCGAATTATCATGTGAACAAGAGCAGGCGACACAGGCAAGAGCAAGTGTTGCCGCTTCTTGTGAACAAATTCGACCGCCGGGCGAAAATGCAGTCGCGCTCGGTAATAACGACGTGTTACCGATGGCGGCTCGCTCGCCGTCGGACAGCAGGACCGAACGCGCACGCGAACAAGTCGCGCAAAACCAAGGCGAGCGTAGCACTAGCGCGATAAGCCAGATTTGGGGAGCCCTCACAGCAGTACCGCGTTGGATATATAGACAAGAAGTGCGGCAAGGTGTCACAGACGGCGCGA
The DNA here is from genome assembly GCF_024137745.1 of Phymastichus coffea. Classification (NCBI taxonomy): domain Eukaryota; kingdom Metazoa; phylum Arthropoda; class Insecta; order Hymenoptera; family Eulophidae; genus Phymastichus; species Phymastichus coffea. The sequence continues at coordinate 946,065 of NW_026706814.1, forward strand.
ATACAGTATTTAGAGTTGAAAGAGAGGCGATGCACAGTAGAGCGGCTCAGGCCGAACAGCAGGCTTCATTGCCGCCTCAGGCCAAGCCGCTCAGCGACCGCGAGACGCTAAACGCGCCAGCGGTTGCGACTGAGCCATCGGCCCACGCGAACGCACCAAACAATAGAGCAGGTAGTGCATTTCTCTATGCCAATTCAAGTAGATCGGCGAGCACGAAATATCACGCGCCTAGAGTAAGTTCATGGGTTGAAGACTGGGAGCGCGAGGTACGGGTAGCTACTAGAGAGGAAGCGGAAATACCAGCTCCATTAGGTGAAGGTTCGATTATTAGCGAGAAAAGCGTAATGAGCATAAGGCGACCTAAACAAAAGCAAGCGAGACAGGTAGAAAATATCAGTGGAAGCGACACTAGCTCGAGTCTATCGGATACTGATAGTTGCAACACTTATAAAGTTAAATCGCCGCGGAAAACTAAGCAAGTAAGAGCGGAAAGACCAAGCAAAAAGAGTGCTCCTCCAAGAATCAAGTATATAAATGGTATACCTGCGGATGGAGTAAGTGCACTCAATGCCTGGTCTCTCCGTTTTTCCGGTAAGGATAGTACTAACGCACTAAGTTTTCTATCAGGTTTGAGTGATTGCCAGCGCTATTATGGCATCTCGGATGAAGAGATGCTGATAGCAATAGGCACTGCATTCCGCGATAAGGCGCGTCCGTGGTACGAGGTTAATTGCGGTATGTGGAGGACGCTGAAAGACTTTAAAAAGAGTTTTTCTAGCGAATTCTGTCGACGATTGAACAGAGAACAACTTTACGGCGAATTGCGTCAAAGAACACAGGTCGAGAATGAGAACATTACGGACTATATCGCGGCTTTTCAGACGATTTTACGCCGTTTTGATCCGCCCGTTTCGGTGAGACGCCAATTAGCTATGATTATAGAGGGTCTACATCCAAGATATAAGCGATATCTTGAAACTAAGACCTTCACGTATCTAAATAGTTTTAAAGAAGCGGGTATGGCGCTCGAAGATCGCATTAAATTTGCATTAAGGTTGGAAAAGGTGGCAAAAGCCGCCCACGGCTGACGTAACGCTAATTCCGGAATCCGCGTACACAGAGACGAAGAAGTTACCCGGTAAGCAAAAATCGGTCGAAACTATTGACGGTTTAAACGACGCCATTGACGAGTTCTTAACAGTCGAATCTCCTAAAAAGAAAGCGCAGCAGCAAAACAAAAACTAGGTAAAAAGGGCAAGAAGCAGAACGGTGAAATTGCCGTGACTATTGCTGATAGGCAACAGCCACAGGCAAGAAACCAGCCTGCGAACGAAGCCGCGCCTGCTCATCAGAGCTCGCAGGCTTCGTTGGCCCCAGCTGCAGGTGTAGCCCCTAGTCTGGTCCCGCAGCAGTGCAATCAGGGAGGTAGCAACTTAAATAGGCCATTCACGGGGGCTTGCTTCAATTGTAACGCGGTGGGACATAGGAGGGCGCAATGCCCGATAGCTCAGGTTAATCCGCGGGTAGTTTGTTATAAATGCCGACAACCTGGGCATTACGCTAATAACTGTCCAACGCGAACTTCAGAGCCGACATTATATTGTCAGGTTTGTGGGACAATCGGCTACGTTTATAGAGATTGCCCCACTTGTAATCAAGTGAAGCAGGGAAACCTCAGCGCGGGAGCCGTCGACCGCTCGACGACTCCTGCCTAAGATGGATTGAGCGGGCCATTGAGGTAGAGAAAATGCTTCGCACAAAGAGCGAAGACATCGTAGAAGAAAGGAATAGAGTTGAGGCAAAATGGGAAGGCAAGAACAAGGCAGAAACCGCCAGTTCTGCGCCTCCTTTCGTGAATTTGGTAAAAGAGGAAGGCGAGAACAAGGCAGGAAATGCCAGTTCTGCGCCACCTCTCTTAGACGAGGTAATAGGAGAATATTTTAAAGTCAAGGCTAAGGTCAAGCGTGCAGTATTTGTAGAATATGAGGATCCGGAAAAAGGGAGTAAGGAAATCGTTGAGTTTAAAAATGTGTTTAAAGGCGAGTTTAGTTGTTCGACATTGAAAGAAGTTCAGGCGCAGAGTGACGAGGGCGTAAGTTTCCCTAGTAGGATCAGCAATGAACCCGAAGAGGCAAATAAACATGACCTGTTACAGCAGGACGCGGAAAGTCTTCAAAAAGGTCGACACACTATCACGCGAAAAACTTTGCCCGATAAGGATATGCATGATCCGATAGGGTTTAATAAATTTTGCGCGATAGTTAGCTCGCCTGAGAAGTGCCCAGTGAGGCAAAATGAGTTGCCATCGTTGCGCACGAACACGAATGAGGCAGTTTCGAGTATTTCGTCCACGGTTGGGCAGGCTTCGGAAAAGGCCGTTGCTTTAGGAAATCAGGGTGAACCTGTGAAAGAATCTGTTGGTAAGGAAACGAGCTCAGGCGCTGCGCTCCCGTCGGAGCGGGCTGCGACAAAGGTCATGGTCACGCGCGATAGAAGTGGGCTTGTTGATAGCAGAATTTTATTGTTTGGACGTTGGGTCGTCGGTGCCGACGCACCTTCCGTTTTGGTGAGGGGAGGGTCTGAGTGGAACTCAGAAATCCCGAAGAAAACGGCAGATGAATCAGATGCAGCGTTATTCGCAGTAATAGAGAATAGGTTCTTTATTAAGGTCGACATAGGCGGGCAAGTCTATACAGCGCTAATAGATTCAGGTGCTCAGGTATCGGTAGTAGGACCGAATCTTGGTTTACGTTTCAAGGACCGGTTAAAGCCGCCTACGATTTTTGTACAGGGCATCTCAGGCGAGAAGCCGCAAACGTGGGGCGACTTGAGGTTAAGCATTGAAATTGGCGGTAGGACGAATTGGTTAATTGCAACGGTAGTATCTACGCTTAAGCACGACTTGATTTTAGGAGCCGACTTTTGGATAGCGTGGAATATAAATATTAGCTACGGTAATCGCGCTTGGCGGGCAGGTGACCAAGGCGATTGGTATCCGTTAGCAGAGCAGAATAGTAACGAGATAGTTGTTTTTTGCGGAATGCGCAGGTTTAAGCAGCTACGAGGAGGCTCAACGAGAGACAATCTTGACGCTCGTTCGCCGGATTGTCCCGGAGCCTGGTGAATCTCCGGCGGTTACAAAAGTTATCAAGCACGTCATAGATGTAGGCGATGCGCGCCCGATAAAAACGCCGTTGCGCCGAATGTCGCCTCCTATATTAGCATGGAAGAAACCATGCGGCTATGGAAGGCGAAAATAATTAGGCCATCGAACAGTTAGTGGAGTAGTGCGCCGGTAATCGTACGTAAACAGGACGGCGGCTATAGGTTCTGTCTCGATTTTAGACCAGTAAATAAGGTGATGAAAGTAGACGCGTATCCGATGCCTAGCATTGACGCTATCTTAGACAGGTTGCGCGGAGCAGTCTACCTGTCGAAAATAGATCTGCGAGCGGCGTTTTGGCAAATTCCGCTTTCAGAGAATAGCAAACAATATACGGCGTTCGCGGTCCCAGGTCTTGATTTATGGGAGTTTAAGCGAATGCCGTTTGGTTTGGTAAATGCGCCGGCTACTTTCACGCGCCTCATGGACGCACTCTTCGGTCCAGAGTATGAGCCGCACGTTTTCTGGTATCTTGACGATCTGCTAGTAGTTAGCGCAGATTTTAACAGCCACGTGATCTGGCTAGAGAAAGTTTTGAAGCGTTTAGTAAGCGTTGGCTTAGAAATCAACTTAGAAAAGTCCGATTTCTTCTGTACCGAGGTAACTTAGATAGAGAGACGTGAGATAAAGGTCCCGTTGACCAAACTCATCAAGGATCAGCCATGGGAATGGAAGGAAGAACAGCAAGTTGCATTTGAAAGGCTAAAGCGCGTATTAACGGAGGCGCCGGTACTCGCGCGCCCTGATTTTACGCGCCCCTTTCACTTGCACTGCGATGGCTCTTCCTTCGCGGTTGGCGCGTGTTTGGTCCAGGTATTCGACGACGGCGAGCATCCTATATGCTACGCCAGTCGGATGCTGAACGCGCACGAGCGAAATTACACGGTGAGTGAAATCGAGTTTTTGGCAGTACTTTTGCGGTAAAAAAGTTTAGGCCTTATATAGAAGGCTCACACTTTGTCATCGTTACGAATCATAGTGCGCTCATTAGGATTCTTAATAAACGCGAACTTACGGGTCGATTGGAAAGATGAGTACTAGAATTTCAGCAGTTAGACTGTGAAATAGTACATAGAAAGGGAGCGCTGCACCATGTGCCGGACGCACTTTCGCGAGAATTTGAGGACGAACTAGAGATTTGCGCATTTGATAAGATACAGGTTGCTTGGTATCTACAACGCGTGAAAGACGTTTTTCAAAGACCGAAGAAATTCGAGAATTGGAGAGTAGAGAATAACGTCCTGTATCGGTTCATGCGCGATCACCTGCTCGATCCGATAACTAATCGCGAGGAATGTTGGCGCATGATGGTGCCGCTGGAGTACCGAGAAAGGGTGTTGAGAGACGCTCATTGCGAGCCATTCTCTGGACATTTCGGCTGGGAAAAGACTTACGATTGAATTGTTCGTGAGTATTACTGGCCAGGAGTATGGTATGATGTGAGGACGTTCGTAGATGGGTACTCTCAATGTCAGAAGTACAAGGTAGTCCAGCAGGCACCCCAAGGTCTAATGGGTAAACGCGTGGTAGAAAGACCATGGGCCGTAGTAGCGACTGACGTCGTAGAGCTGCCCCGTAGCAAAAATAGGTTTAAATACCTGGTGGTTTTTCAAGACTTATTTACTAAGTGGGTCGAGCTAAAACCACTACGATCGGCGGATGGCCCTGCTCTTGTTGCCGCGCTTGAGGAGTTAATCCTGTTCAGGTGGGAAACTCCGGAATATATCATTAGTGATAATGCGAAGGCATATAGGAGCAAAGTATTTCAAGACAGGTTGGGAGAATATGGTATCGAACATATATTTTGTCCTGCGTATCATCAGCAAAGTGGCCCGGTGGAGCGCGTAAATCGTACGCTAAAAACGATGATAGCGATGTTTGTAGATGCCGATCACAGGAGCTGGGATAGGTATTTGCATGAACTTCGTCATGCTATCAATACGGCGACTCAGGCGTCTACAAAAGTATCGCCGGCGTTTCTAAACTTTGGTAGGGATCCGCGTCCGGTAAAAAGTTTAAGGCGCGAGATCGAGGCAAAGGCCCCTATTGTTAAGATAGATACGAAGGTGTGGGAAGATAAGCTATCACGTTTAAATGCATTACGTGACTTGGTAGCTAGGCACATTGATGAAGCTCAGGAAAAGCAAAAGAAACACTACGATAAGGGTAGGCGTCAGGTACTTTTTCAGATAGGTGATTTGGTTTTGCGCAAAGTGCATACGCTTTCGAGCGCAGCAGATGGTAAAAACGCGAAACTTGATACGAAATTTAACGGACCGTTTGAAATTATTTCAGTAATTTCGCCCGAGATCTACGAGCTAACGACGAACAATAAGCATCATACAGCTAGGGTACACGTCTCGGAAATTAAGCGATATATACCACCGCGTAAGGTAAATAAATAGTTTGCGAAATAGGACAGGTGTAATAACTGAATTGTTCTGTTTTAAGGTACAAGAGGTTCATCGACGTCAGGTGATGATGGCTGAAACCGAGAAGTCGGGCCGCATCGCTCAAGTCGCCGAGGCCCAAACATTTATAGGCGACGTGACCGCATCGGTGAACTAGGCGGGAATTACTGGGGCGATGGAGGTAGACCGAGCGTCGGAGTCTGCCGCCCGGTTCTCGGGCCTTGGGCAGGCGGCCTCCTTTGACGTCGAGGTTGCCTCCTGTGTTTCATAGTTGGCACAGGCGTCGGTTGGCGGGGACAGTGACGGGCAGGCGAAGGGGTTTCCTTAGCCGCCGCCCTTGCCTTCGCCCCCGACGCCGTTCGTGAGCGACCGGCGAGGGGTCCGTCTATTAACGGGAAACCGCCGGGCGGGTTCGATAATTCGTCTGGCTGCGCCCACGCGTACCTAGGATGAGGCAGTGCGTCGTAGCGCAGCGTTTCGGCTCACGGCGCTTTGCATACGCGAAGCGTCGGAGAAGTCGAGAGTTATCGCCGCAAAAGAGGGAATTGTCTTGTCGCAGGCGGGCACGAGTAGCCAAGGCGAGAAATCGCCGGGTTCTCGAGCTGCCGCGGGAGGATATCTCGTGGGTAGGGCGGCAAATCGGAGCCGTACCGCGAGGGTTTCTATTGGAAGGGGAAGCTGGAGTCCCACAAAGCGAGGCGCCACCAACGGTATACTGGAGGTGGTGCTAAGCTCGAGCGACTCCGAGGATGAGGCAATGCCGGTGCAGGAGCTCCCTCGAGTGGCTCCACAGCCACACATCCATCCTAACCTCCCTTTCAAACCGCTCGCGTTACAGAGGCTAGACCCCGCGTACCAATTCGTTCGTAGGGGTGGGCCCGCGCAATTCTACCCAGCGGGGTATATGGAGGACGAGAGAAGGAAGGAGGCTGAGGCTCGCCAGAACGCGGGTAACAGGAAGCGCACAATGCGTTTCAACCTATCCACGTGTAATTTTGAGAGGCCATCCTCCAGTTCGACACCAACTCTACCCAAGATGGCGGAGGGAGCCGTTGTTGAGGCAACAGGCGCCCTCCAGCCACCGGTTTCGCTGGCTGTCGACAAAGGGAGAGCCTCGGGAGTTAGTGCGAGCACAGTTACCGAGAGGACGGGAGAGGCAGGCACAAGGATGGAAGTGGTGGTGCCGCCGACCCCGCGAAGAGTGGAGCCGGTTGTGCCGGAGCGACCAACCCTTGGGCCGTTATGACCTATCCCGACTCCTCAGGCAACGAGCCCAGCCTCGTCCTCTGCGTCGCCTTGTTGGGTCGACGAAACCGGGTTTCGGTTGTTAAGAGGTAGCTTCCTGCAAAACCTGGCTCCGGTCCCTTGGGATGAGGAATTGGACGTGCCCTCGTTCCGCAGTTTTAATTGCAGAACGGGGTCACATCCCAGGTCAGCCTGCAGGAACCCGCCTCTCTCGCGTCCGGTCTGTAGAAACTGTGGGCGACTCGATGTCCGCGTGCAAGATTGTCCGCGTTGCCGCGACGCCTTCATGGCAGACCAAGCGCGCGCTCGATCGGTGGAGGAGGTAAGGGTCCGGGCTCGCCCGGGCGAACTAGTAGAGCTCCCGGCAAGACAGGCAAAGACTGTAGAGTCGGAGCTCGAAGTTTCTAGGTCGATGCCCGAGGTAGCCAGCCCTGAATCCTCCGTCGGGGAGCCCAAGGCGAAAAAGCCCAGGCACCGATGTGGCAAGCGTTTTCGCGCTAAGCTCGCGCGTAGGTAACAGGCGCTTGCGGCAGAGGCAGCTGGGACTGAAGTCGGTTCGGCTGAAAATACGGGGATTGAAGTCGCGCCGCGGACGGAGCAGGCGTCGGTCCCCGCGGGTGAGCCGAGCGATCGGAGCGCCGAGGTGATTAGGTCCGAGGCGACTGATGATGCCAGCTAAAGACTCTTCGGGGCAAGTGCCTCGTTTCCTGCGGCGGAGGAGCTTCGAACGCTCAGGCTCCGGTATTTGAAGTCGTTGGAGCGGCAGTAAATGGTAAGATTCTTGGTTTAATTGAATACTGAGTTAGTCGCGATCTTGGCGCAGTGGATTAGTCGGCTCGCTATGACGAAAGGTTAGGCATCTCACTCGGATTAGACTATTGGGTTTGATAGATTTTGCTCTTAGTTGATCTGGTTGTTACCAACTTAGAATTAATTATGATTTAAGCTAATTCTTAGATATTATTATATAATTTAGCGTCTATCGTTGGTTGCCATTGCCGGTCGACAGGGAGAGAGAGAGGGAGAAACGGAGTCAGGCCGTTCGCGGGTGCGAACTTTGGCCTTGGAAGGGGGTGTGACGAGAGCAGGCCGTGTGCCGGTCTCTCGTCTGCGTTCTCCCTCCTCCACTCGGCAAGGCGTGGTGGCCAACGTTAGGCGCATTAAAGTATGCGCCTAACACTTGGTCTTTTTGTTTCAGCGCCAAGGACGGGCCAGCGCAGTTGAGCGCAAGAAAAAGTTGAGGAGCGCGGAGAGAGAGTGAGAAAGAGAGAGAGAGAGAGAGAGAGTATTAGGCCCATGCAGGGATAGGCAGGCGCACAACGCGTGACCGATAAGCGGCGCGTCGCGTGCCGCCTAACTAATAGGTCAAGGTAGGGAGAGGAGCGAGCGCCGTTGAGCGGCTGCAAGACGAGCGCAAGAATAAGCGCGTGTAGGAGTCGAAGCCTAGTCCTACTAGAGTGCAGGAGTCCAAGCCCAGTCCTGCTAGAGTGTAGAGAGTGCAGTTTAGGATAGCTGGAAGGAAGGTCAACCCTACCGGCAACAGCTTTGTATGCGACCGCAGCCAGCCCACCCCTGCAAGGAGAGTCAACGTCGCCTGCGGATACCTGGTCAGCGATAGCAGCCAGCAGCTAGCAACGATCTGACCAGCGACGACGACCGGTACTTCCTGCGGCAGCACATCGCTCAGGATCCACGACGTTGCTAGGAGCGGTGAATAAAGGTCAAGCCTTCTTTTCTTCTTTCTCTCTACACTCTCTCTCTCTGGTGATGCGACGACCGGTGCGCGTTGAATAGGATAGCCAGGCATCCACGTGCCGGCTATCTAAAGGTTCGCGTTTAAGTTTTATTTGTAGTAGTGTAAGTTGCGACCGGCGAATTGTCCAGGCGCCCACGTGCCGGGCAGTTCATCCGGTATAGGTTCGCGTAATTTAAGTAAGTTTGTAATAGGTTAAGTGCGCGATTAGGTATTAAGACGAAATGCGAAACATTTATTTGTGAATACTATGAGTAGTTTACTATTCTATTATGAAGTTGGTTAGTTAGTAATTAGACTATGTTATGCGCGCGTATGTTTAGTTTGAACAATGATTAATAATAATAGGTTGTAAGTGAGATTTGATTTCTGTCTTTATATAATTTATTTATCAACCTCTCCTTGTTCTTCTCCCTCAATTGTCTTGAGTGAAAGTGCTTCACTTACCCCGCAAAGAATTGGTAACAAAGGAGAGAGTTTTGTTACAGAATAAAAATCAAATACAACGTCCTTATATGCCTTATAAAGTACACTATGTATGGATAAAGTACTTGTCTCGACTGATGTATCGATAATTATCATCGAGGAGACGTATGTCATATATTTATGATCGTTGTCTGCACTATTTCCGAACTAAAGAAAAATTGAAAATACACGATATTGACCGTAAAAATGTGAATATGTGCAAAATTGTGCTTCCTGATGAGAAAGACAAATTTCTACAATTTAACAATTTCAAAAATATGTGTCCTGTGCCGTACGTTGTGTATGCTGATTTTGAGAGTCTCTTGAAGCCGGTGTCTAATGATGAACGCCTCTATTAGCATCACAAACCGTATAGTGTTGGTTTTTTCGTGATGTGTAGCTACGATAACTTTAATTCACATTACCGAAGCTACAGACAGAAAACTATCGATGACATTAGTCCAGCCAAGTGGTTCGTACATAATCTCTATGATTTAGCTGTGTACCTACAGAATTTATACAAAAATACAACGCCTATGAGAACCTTAACTTTTCACGAGATATTCAATTTACTTCATGCTACAGAATGTCACATATGTAACAAGCCCTTCGACACCGACAAGAAGGATACAAAAGTTCGCGATCATTGTCACTTTACGGAAAAGTATCGAGGACCTGCTCATGGTATATGTAACATTGCTTATCAAGAATCAAGAACTATACCCATATTTTTTCATAATCTCAGCGGATACGATGCACACCTATTTATTAAAGAAATTGCGAATGATCTCCCAGGTCGAGTGAGTCTTCTTCCTCAAACGTAGGAAAAATATATATCTTTTACTAAATATGTGGCAGGTAGTGACATTAATCTACAATTTATTGATTCAATCCGATTTATGGCTTCGTCTCTCGACAAACTGTTATCGTACTTGGAAAAACATGATATTTTAGAGCGCTACATCCAATAAGAAGATAGATGCACCATGCAACAGATTGCTTTATTGAAGAGAAAAGGTGTTTTTCCCTATGACTATGTATCATCATTTATGAAACTCGAGGAGATATTTCTTCCACAAAAACAAGACTTTTACAGCAGTCTTTATGATTTGCGTATCAGCGACGAGGAGTACGCTCACGCGGAAGAGGTTTGAAGAACGTTCAATATGACCGATCTCGGCAGCTATTCAGATCTATATCTCAAGACTGATGTTCTCTTATTAGCTGAAGTATTTGAAAACTTTAGGAACAAATGTAGAATTACGTATCGTTTGGATCCTGCTCACTATTATACAACACCCGGATTAAGTTGGGATGCTATGTTAAAATATACAGGCGTAAAATTGGAGCTTCTGACGGATATCGATATGCTCATGTTTATCGAACGCGGTATTCGTGGGGGGATTAGCTAGTGCTGCAACAGGTATGCCATCGCCAACAATCCGTACATTGGGACTGATTTTAATTCACAAAAAGATGACAAATACCTTATATATTACGACATAAATAATCTCTACCGGTGGAGTATGACTGAACCTCTTCCACAAGGCGGTTTTGAATGGTGTGACATTGACGCAAACCTTTCTTTCGATGTTCCCGATAATTCACCCCTTGGCTACATACTTGCAGTTGACTTAGAGTATCCGGTGGAAATTTACGACGCACATAATGATCTTTCATTCTGTCCGGAGCACAAGTCTGCTCCTGAATCCAAACAGAAAAAACTCATGACGTCTCTGGATGATAAAGAACGTTACGTGATCCACTATAGAGCATTGAAGCAAGTAATAAAGCACGGTTTACGTCTCAAGAAAATCCATCGGGCTTTGAAATTTGATCAGAATGCATGGTTGAAGAAATATGTTGATTTGAATAGCGACATGCGTAAACAGGCGAAAAATGAGTTTGAAAAAATGCTATTTGAACTGCTCAACTATGCCGTGTACGGGAAGACAATGGAAAATGAAAAGAAACGCATCGATGTGAGATTGGTGAGTGAGTGGGAGGGGCGATATGATGCTGAAGCTCTCATAGCTCGACCAAATTTCCATAGTAGAGATATTTTTGACGATAAGCTAGCGGCGATTCAACTCTTGCGAACGGAAATAACAGTGAAAAAACCTATATACGAGTATATCGGTCTTGCTGTCCTTGACTTGTCGAAAACTCACGTGTATCGCTTCCACTATGAGTATATGGCCAGTATTGTGGGTGAGCATTGCAAATTATTATACACTGACACGGATAGTCTGGTGTATGAGATCACTAATACCAACATATATGACGTCATGCGTCGCGATATTCATGAATTCGATATATCAGACTTTGACGAACAAAATCAATTCAATATTCCAAGAGCCGATAAGATAGTAGTTGGACTGATGAAAGATGAGAACAACGGTGAAATCATGTTGGAGTTTGTCGGACTCAGAAGGAAAATGTATAGCGTTAAAATGCAGAATAGAAATCCAAAAAAAAAAGGCGAAAGGACTAAAGAGTTACGTATTGAAAACTACGATCGTATTTGACGACTATGTCAAGTGTCTTCGTGAGAATGCGATTTTAAGCCGTGGGCAGAAGATCATCAGATTTCACCATGATGAGTTATAAGTGAGAGGCAGACAAAAATCGCGCTCAGTGTGCATGACAACAAACGGTTCTTGCTTCCTGGTACCATCGACACGCTTTCTTTTGGTCACTATGGTATTCCATTGGTGGAAAGAGAGGGGATAGAAGCATTGAGCATGGTCTCGATCAAGCCCCAGCTGCCGTTCCAGTCGCCGCCGTCAAGCCATCAACTGCCGCCGCCACCGTTACTCCAGCATTGGTCACCGCTAACGAGCCACCGACGAATTTGAAGAAGGGAGCAGAGAATGGGGTGGGAGAAACGTTACATTAATCGCAACCACGGACTGTGAAGCTCATTCTCGAAAATTACTAGAAGCTAGATTTGTCGCTAAAATTTGAAAGTTTACTGATTGAAAAACAAAAAGAAAAAAAATTATTTCACCTTTGTGATAAATACAAAATATTCTACAAGTCATTTTTTTTCCTTTTTACAAGCTGATTCGTTATTATTAATTTGTTTCTTTTACAGATGGATCTTACTCAACTAAATATTATTGCACGTGGTGAATTTAAGCCCACCAAAAAAGTTAGTGAATTGACGAAAAGATGCAAATATACGTATGATCACCAAACTAAAGCCAGCTGCAACACGATTTGGTGACAAAATAATTTTTGAGATTGACGAGGACTTTCAACTGTTTCTGTCATCTAAGCTGTCGAATTCAATTATACAAAATCAAAAATTGATGGACAATTTGATGGATAACACCAATAAACTTAATTTATTAATAAATTACCAAGGAGGAAACTGTATAGAATTTAATAGAGGGTAGATACATTATTATTATTAATAAATAAATACCTCCATTATATTTCTACATGAAATGTTTATTTATTTACCCTTAAATCTACATACATAAGTTTAGACTACTCTCTTTTTTTTTCTACAGTTCACTTTTATCTATCCAACTATTATCCGAATTATCGATCCCTAACCATTTCACAAACACTCGATTATCACGCCTTTTAATAATTTTTTCAACCAGATATATATCGGGACGTTTCGTTTTTTTATAGTTCCTGCTCGTAAAAACCACCAAGAATGAACTGATCTTGATAATCTTTCAAGTGATAAATAGTTGGATTTGATGAAACTACACGTATATAATAAATATTTCCGTAGACCAATTGGGTGTATATCTTTTTTCAAACATTTGCTTCGCATTACTCACTCTCACTTTATCGCCAACTTTGAACTTTGGCCTCCTTCTTGTATATTTTTGAGCAAAATTGCGTAATACTTGAGCTTGATTCAGCGTGGTCACTTAAATAGGTTTCATACCAATCGTTCTGTGTTTACAATTGTTGTAAGCAGCAGTGAGCTATAGTAGTATATCTACTTATTTGCGATTGCCGCGTAGACTGAATTTTATTCACATAGCATTTTTCAACGTACGATTAAATCGTTCACATATTGAAGCTTTGAGTGAACTATAAGTCGAGTAGAGATTAATGTTGTATTTTTTCATGAGAGCTTCAAAAGTTGCATTGTAAAATTCTTTGCCTTGTTCGTATGAAGATTATTAGGTACTCGACCTTTCACCAAAACAGATTTCAGTGCTGCTGCCACATCACTACCGGTTTTCTTTTTCACTGGCACGGTCCACGCATGCTTTGAAAAATTATCGATTATCGTGAGAAGCCAATTGTAGCTGCGATTTTCTCTAGAATAAGCCTGCATATCGACGAGATCGGCCTGCCAGGTCTCGTCTATTCCTCGAATATCGTACTTGCGTCGTGGATAATTACGTCTGGCTGGTTTGTGAAACTCTTCCACCACTTTTTGATGCTCCATGGGCGGACAACACGTCTAATTCTGTATTTTGAGTATCTATTTTTATCACTGATTTATTTATTTCAACTAAGTTACTGAGATTACTTTTCAAGTATGCTATGATGATGTGTGTAACAGTTTTGACTTCCAACTGAACGATACGTTGAACAGTTTACAAATTAACGACATCGTCGGAATTTACTGGTGGAGCAATCTTTCTCTAATCTTTTATTTTGCAGTTCTCTAATCTTTTATTTTGCAGATCGAAATGACCTTCTGACGTGAGCTTGAATCCAAGACTTGGTGGACCACAACGGTCGTTAGCTCGATGTCTAAGTTTACGTCCGAATACGTCAATGCTCATTTTGATAATGAATGGATGGTAGTAATGCTCTTAATATATATATCCACCCTGAATGATCGAATGAATTTCGTTGATATGATTATTGTTACCTGCTGATTGTTTAGCTACAGATAATTGAAGACAATGAACGAGCTTATTTGGATCATCCCAGTAGACATAATCTATATTAATGTTGTTGTTGTTGTTGTTGTTGTTGTTGTTGTTGTTGTTTCATACAACCTTATAACTAGGTAAAGATATATCAATTTTCAATTCCTTCTCTTCTATCGTAGGTTTTTTAGTCTTATTAAATTATGGACGAATGATGTTATTAAATTTGTGATGATTATGTGCTCGTATAGGCTCATTTGGAGTCATGATTTTTCAATGAACGCTAGACTTTTCCAAAATTTCTTGATATCTCTTGAGATCATCTTGCGTTATTATACTTCTATCAGGCTGCTTTGTCACAAGTAACTCCATTAAACCATTTGTTTTTGGATAATTGAAATCATCAACGTTTACGGTATTCTCATTATAAGTCACTGTGGAGTTACCAAGCACATAAGCTCCACTTTTTTCTTTGCGCACACCATAAACCAAATGCAAAAAAATAGAGTGAATTTTATCCAAAGTATTTATGTACTTATTGAGAGGCAAGCTCTCATCCTCGCTTAGTTCAGATAAAATGTGATAAATTTGTGTATTGTATGTAACTGTACGATCAGCATCTTCACTGCTAGACTGTAGGTTTTCATAATCATCACTAACAGCACAAAAATAATTATTTTCATGTTGTGGTATTTTCTTGAAAAACTCTGTCTTTTTAACTAAAAAAACTTCAGGAGGAGGAGGAGGATTTTTAGTCGCAAAATTCTTGATTGGTTCTACTAAAATTTTGATTGGATCCACTTCGCTATAGTATTTAGCGGATCAATTATTGGCTTAATGACTTATTCAAGACTTTATCAGCGCAATCTCGAACATGCTTCAGTAGATTATACTTCTTTCTAATTGCATCTCACGCTTTCACAAGTTGAGAAAGCACATGTTTTTCTTTTTGATGATCCTCCATGTTAACGCTTCAACGCGTACTATTAGACTGTGTATTATATTACTGGTGTGATATGATTATAACAAAGTAGTCAAAACCCTTTCACTTTCAATATCATCCATTATTTATTGCTCTACCCTTGTCAATTTTTAAAAATCCATATTTATCATTTAGCCAACATTTCGCGCATAGTTCTTTAAATTGATTGTAAGTCATGTCCGAATTCACGTGATCGTCAAATATATGTTTCATATTTCCTTCGTCTTGTCGAAAAATCGCCAACAAATTAACGTTATTTCTTACGAGATGTTTAGGATTACGAGCATACGTTTGTGAGAGATAGAAGCAGTCGACAATTCTATGTTTGTCCATACAAAAGAAAATCGCTCGTTGTCTTGCTTCTCGTACGCGATATCATCGAATATCATTATCGAATTGGCTAATGCATGTTTGGGATCAATCACTGACTCATACTCTTTGAAGGAAAAATACTTCACTCCGTCTATAGGCTTCAACATCTCTTCCAGTAATTTATATTTTCGTTGATTGAGAGATTTCGAGTAAACGTAAACATTTTCGAATCTAGCGCCATTAGGATGAGTAATTAACGCCAAAAGACTATTGGTTTTACCACAATTAGATGGACCACAAAAAATTGCTCTGATACTATGTGGAAGTAAATCCCCATGACGCTTTAGTAGTTTATCTTCCTGTACGATGACGTCAAAATTTTCGACAGGAAGTTTTACAGTTTGCTCTTTAAAATCCATGCTCACGAGACAATTTTCAAACAGTAACTGAGCCAATGGCTACATATATATTCACTTTTATAGATTTTAAAGTTAGTCGTGTGTTGAACTTCATAGAGTGGTGATCACCTATAAATATCAGAGAGTGAAGAAAGGACGTGGATTAGTTAACAAAGTCATCAATAAGCTTCCCTTTAAACTTCATATTCCAGTTTACCAGTATTGTGATCCAGGAACTAAATTGCAGGAGCGAATTGCTCGAGGTGATCCAGGCATCAATCCTCTTGATGCAGCTTGTAGAGAGCGTGATATAGCTTATTCAAGAAATTGAGAAAGTGTAGATTATAGAAATATTGCAGACAGAATTTTAATGATTTTCGAGTGTTCGATAAAAATTCGAGCATTGATAAAAAAGCAGCTGCTTACGCTGTAATGGACTCAAGAATAAAAAGAAACAAAAAAAACTCAAGTCAAAAGGTCGCAAAAAGAAATATCAAAAGTTAATAGACTTGAAAAACATAATCAAAGCTGCTAATTTTAAATGGCCAAAAAATAAATGTGCTCGAACGATCATCGGTACTGCTCTAAAAAGAGCTCATTCAGCCGTTAAAAAGATTGGTGGAAAAACTAACATCAAAACTCCACGAATTCTGCCAATTTCCAAAAAGATGGGTGGAGCTTTACCCTTTCTCATTACTCTTTTTGCTGGTTTAACGCACAACAAACCGATGGAGGCCATTGCACTGGGTAAAGGGATGTATCTTAAACCATATAAAACAGGCTATGGACTATACTTCAAACCTTCCTTGGGATCAGCTTTAAAAAAAAAAATTTTTAATAAATTTACTCGATAGAGCTCTCACAAATATCGATTAATGAAGTATTCCAAAATTTTAAGTATACCAAATTTCTGAGAAGTGTTTATGAGAAATGACTTACCAAAGTCTGGATCACATTATCGAGAATCAGCTATAATTAATCTCGATGACGTTAACGGAATAGGCACACACTAGGTTGCTTATCGGAAAATTGAAAATATCGTCACATATTTTGATAGTTTTGGAGATCTTAGACCTCCATTTGATCAAATGACATATCTCGGAGTAGATGAGGTCAAATACAATCTAAAAAAACATCAAAATTTCGATACCTAAAATTGCGGTCATCTTTGTTTGCAGTTGTTGTTTGCAATTGTTGTAATAAAATATTTTCCACCCATTGAACTATCAGCAAATAAAAGATACGTTTTGGGTTTAGTAAAATTTTTGACATTCAACTCTATACCCCATATAGATATAAATAACAATAAATCTTACGTTGATGATAAACCACCTGCACCTTACCTGTGGAAAGTTATGAAATTAAAGATATTGATAAATTTCTTCGTAAAACCTTAGAGTCTGAAATAACAGTGATTCTGAAACCGAACAATAATACTTTACATTGTGTAATTGAAAGTTCAGAAGATATCGATTTCCGTTCACAAGATTTCATTGGTCGAGTACTGGGATTTGCACGGCGTAAACTAGAAAAAAACAACTGTCACCAATCGGATCTTCCAGTAAAAATTCTCAAAGTAAATGCTCTGAGAGTCGAGTGTAACATTACCTCAGGTGCATATATGAATAGGAGTAAGGTTCACGATATTCATGAATTTTTTCCTGCAGTACCACCTGAATATAAAATTAACGAAGTTCCTTCAAATGTGATTTATCTCTCAGTTACCGTAAAGTGTATAGATAATTTACAATTACGCATCGTTGACCAAGACGGAAATTTAATAAACTTTCGAGGTGAAGTGATAACAATTAGATTACACCTGAAAAGTACATAATGAGAATCGTTTACAATTTAAACAATAGTGATGGCTATATAAGTAGTAAAATATACAAACTAACCATCAGTCATCGATTGAAAGTAAAAGCGACAACACGGCAAATTCCGAGTGTCAATTTTCATCGAAAAGCGAAAGGGTTGACACATCAAAGCATAAAGTTCCTAAAAAGTCTTGGCTTAAAAATAATTTCTGGTGGAAAGGAAATTGCATTATTTATTGCTGCTTTCAACGAAATAATGGAGAACGTTCTAGAAATACAGTCACCCGTCACCTTTGATGAATCCTTGGCTTATTATGAGAGTCATACTCATCAACCGTACACCAATACATGTTTCAAAAATAGCGATGAAATTCGCATATAAATCCAACATCAAGACCTGTGTCTTTTACCATCTCTAGCTCATTGCGTATTTATGTTAGATTGCGCGATGATAAGAGTGCAGTCTTAACGAATACTCTATTTGTGAACAACGCCATCTGTCACTTGTTTGAGGAAATTAGGTATGAACTAAATGCGATAGAAATTGATAAATGTAAAAACGTTGGTCTAACAACTATTATAAAAAATTGGCTATCACTTAATCCAAGTCAAAATTGGATTGCTGAAAATGCCGGATGGATAACAGGAAATGATCAGAAAATACTCAACGACGAAGGATATTTCGATGTCACTATTCCTTTAAACTTCATTCTCGGATTTGCTGAAGATTATCGCAAAGCATTGGTAAACATGAAACATGAACTAATTCTCACACGATCAAGCACTGATTTAACCATCTCAGGAGCGGGTGCCAGTAACCTGGCACCCTATTTTTCCTCAGTTTTTTCTTTATAGTTTGAATAATCTGAGCTCTAGATCGCTTTAATCTTTTCTGTTTGAAAACTGGATGCTTGGGGAATAGGTTTCTTAGGTCAAAATTCAGAATAGTACTATATGTAATTCTTTATAAACAATTAACAAACAAAAAAAGGAGAGATTTTTAATGAAATTCAGTTTTGAGCTCATTTTACGACTAAATCCGCTGATATTTGGTATATTGGGGTTTTCAACATCGCTAATTACGAATTCAGTATCAGATTTTGGAAATTTAAAATGGCGGATTCAATATGGCAGCCTGATTATAAGGAAAATCTAAAAAAATTCAATTATATGAGCTGGTATTTTTGTAGGGGTTTTTGAAGGTGCTGAATACAGTCTAATTGTAAGAACAATTCACAAAATTCTGTTATCTTAGCTGTTGTCACTTATTTTTTAGGTCGCTGATGATAAAATGAGTCTTGGGTGTAGAAAACTCAAAACGGGGGTTCAAATATGGTGGTAAAGTTTTCATAAAATGTCTTTATTATTATGTATTTTTTTTCGGCTAGATATTTGATTGCATCTGAATTATCCCAATAGAATGGATAAAATTTTTTTTATGACGATTTTTAGTATACTAGAAAAAGAATATATGAGAAAGAAAAAACAAGCTTTCATTTATGTGTAATTTTGTCCGTGTTAGAGATCACGTTTGAGTAACGGTCATAATAGTGTGATGATAGATTTCAGTTTATGATATATTCCTATTTGATTAGTTGAATAAAGGAGGCAAGCAATTTCGATAAGTCAAGGAATTTTGGCCGTGTTAGAGATCATGTTTGAGTGGCAGGCTAACGGTCAAAATAGTGTGATCATAGTTTTCACTTTGTGAGATAATCCTATTTGATTAGTTGAATAAAAGAGGCAAGCAATTTCGTTAAGTCAAGGAATTTTGGCCGTGTTAGAGATCACGTTTGAGTGGCAGGCTAACGGTCAAAATAGTGTGATTCTAGTTTTAACTTTGTATTCAATTTTCTTATTGTGTAACGGATTTATTTAAGCCGACTATTCGTTAGAATACTTGCTCGCGGCCGTCCGCACAATATTTATCAAAAGGAGGGCTCGGGAGACACGAATGCTCCCACGACTGAATGGCACACCGAGCGTGTGTGCCAATCGCGCACGAATCAAAGGAAAGTCGGAAAACGGGTTGACGCAGTGACATATGACACAAATATATTCTATATATAACAAAATTTATTAAAACAATACAATAAAAGAAAATTAAAAGAAAGACACACAAATTAATAACTAGACGGAGCACGCACACTCCGCCTCGGAAATCGGCCTAATACAAAATCGCTAATCCGCTTAATCGGATTATCGGCAATCACTGCCCGATAATCCGCTTAAGCCTAAACGCCCGCGAACGCACTCGCGACCTCAACACCCGGCAACGGGGGCCGGCATCGCTGCCCGACCTGCACCGTTGCACCCGCGAGCACCACTGAACATGCAAGAGAGCGAGAGAAGGAGAGAGAGAGAGAGAAAACCGGCACCGACCTTCCCAACGACGACCTCGGGTGAAGATGGCTGCTCTCGGCCAACGGCTGCGGCTTGCTGCTGCTGCTGCTGTTGCTGCTGGTGCTGCTGCTCAGCTGCTCGCCGGATTCGCTCGCCGAACGCGCGCGCGCCGGCGGTACGGGCTTCGCTCTTACCCGCGCACACCGGTGCTGGGCGGCAAGGCTTGGCTGGGCGCGACCCAGCCACTCACTCCACACTCACACCAAATGGAACCACCGATGCGCGCCCACACACCGGGTGCGCATCCACAAACAAACGACGTGGCGAAGCACCGCACCGCTTCCAAAAACCAACGGAAAAAAAACCGGAAATCGGCGACGACAAAATAAACGCGCGCACGCGATCGGCCAGCCCAAACGATACTACCGATTTCCCCCCTCGGCCGCGCTCTCCCCATTCCACTCGCCCCCACGCATAACGATCCTGGCAACGGATCGTCGCCTCATCAACCGCCTCCAGCTCCGCCAATGCCCGTCCGCCGCACCTCAAACAGAGAAAATGTAGGCATGAGAGTGTATACAAATACACCCTCAGCCCGGGCGCAACGAACGGACGAGAGAGAGACAAAGGAGAAGCCGGCAAGCCGAAATTCTCCGTCACAATTGATTAATTGAATAAAAAAAAAACAAATAATTTTGAATAAAATATGAGTGATTCTGAAGAAGAATATGATGGAGATCAAATCCCATCAGACGATGAATCTCGATGGAAATGACATAAGCGATGAAGAAGGTTGTGACCTGAATGTAGACTCTGGAAAACATTATGAGAATGATACTCGTAGGTTCGAAAACAGTAAAATTTCATCAGATGAAACTTGGTCAAACCAATCTTTACCTTTCTATAACTTACCTTTCACACAGAACGTTGGGCCAAAGAATATTCCTGATACTGTCAGAACACCTGGGGATATTTTCTTGATGCTCTTATTGGTAAAAAATATCGAAAACATGGTTCAACAAACAAATCTATATTATCAACAGAATAAAATTAAGAATGACGTTCCCGTGACTGCAGATGAGATAAAGAAATTTATTCGAGTGAACATAATGATGGGTGTCAAACGTTTATCGTCTTATCGTGATTATTGGTCTTCAAATCCTCAGTTGAATGATGTTTACATAAGGTCGTCAATGCCGGTCAAAAGATTCTTTTTTCTGCTTAGTAATTTGCATTTGAATGATGAAACTAAAGAACCTGAAAAAGGAGAAGCTAATTTCGACAAATTATACAAAATAAGGCCATTTATTGACAGAATTTTTGAAACTTATATGCAATATTATGATCCAACCAGAGAGCAATCTATAAATGAGAAGATGGTAAAGTTCAAAGGCAGAAATACTATGAAACAATACATGCCTCAGAAACCCATAAAACGAGGATATAAGATATGGGTAAGATCAAATATGAATGGCTACGTATGTGAATTTCAAATTTACACGGGAAAAATTAATAATGTTACTGAGAAAAATTTAGGAGAAAGAGTTATCATGAATTTATCTTAAACTCTGAAAAATAAAAATTACCATACCTATATTGACAATTACTTTACAAGTACTAATTTGATGATAACATTATTGAAAGATGGAATTTCTGCCTGTGGGAAAATTTCAAAGGACAGATAAGGTCTTCCTAGAAATCAAGAAAAAGATAAAGACATAAAGATCGGTGACAGCGAATACCGTACGTCAAATGAGGGCATTAGATATTTGAAATGGGTAGACAAAAAACCAGTTCATTTTTTATCAAATTTTCATGATCCATCTGATTTGTCTGAGGTAAAGAGAAGACAAAAAGATGGTTCATTGAAGACTATAGCTTGTCTTCAAATGGCTAAGGATTATAATGATCATATGGGATGTGTTGACAAATCAGATCAAATAAAATCATTCTATGAAATCACAAGAAAAAGTAGAAAATAGTGGCACCGCTTACTATGGCACTTCATAGATGTCACTCTTGTCAACTCTTTTATGATTTTCAAATTACTCAATCCTGATAAGAATTTGAAATTGAAAGAGTTTCGTTTATTAGTTGTAGATGAGCTGATAGGACTAAATTGCCAAAAGAAGCGAGGAAGACTTCAAATCACTGATCTCAGGCCCCCCATGATCTGAGGACCTCCTGATCTGTGGCCTGCCTAGTTTACCTACTTTCGGTCTACGTGGAGATTTCTAGAAATGCATCCTTTTTTAATATAGACTCCATTGTTCGAGCGACATCTGCACCAAATTTTTGTTTCACAGGAACTGCCCAACCGTACTTTAAAAATATATTAATGATACTTAATAGATATCGAAAGTTTGTTCTCTCTCGAATAGCCTTGCATCTCTACAATATCAGCATGCCATGTACGAGGGGGGTCGATAAGTCTTTACAAAATCCAGGAGATGACGCTCGACACGATTAAATTATAATGTTTTTGGCAAGCAACACTACTAACTAGATATTGTACAAAGTTTCAACTCGATTCATTAAGTCGTTTTTTTGTGAGCGTTGATTGAACAAAAAGTTATTGGTTTATTTGAAAAATGGATAAAACAGAGTTTCGAGCGATGATAAAACATTTTCATTTGAAAGGCCTTACACCAAATGAAATCACAGTTGAGTTGAACGCCGTTCATGGCAAATTTGTCCCTGTGTTTAAAACTGTTTATAATTGGGTAAATGAATTTAAACGCGGCCGTAAAACAACAAAAGATGAACCTCGTTCACGACGCCCCGTAGAAGTAAGTACGCCCGAAATGGTCAACAAAATCCACGATATGGTGTTGAGTAATAGAAGATTAAAGTTGCCAGAATTAGTTAAGGCTACAGGGGTATCAAAGGGTACAATCATTTCAATTTTGCATGAAAAATTAGGGATAAAAAAATATCAGCATGATGGGAGCCGCGTTTGCTCACTGTTGAAAACAAACGAACCCGCGTGGTCACCTCTGAGGCTCGTTTGGCACGCATACGTCGTAATTCGGAAGACTTTTAGCGTCGACTCGTAACTGTAGATGAAACATGGGTACATCACTACACTCCTGATACCAAATAACAGTCCAAACAATGGATTACCGTAGGAGAACCAGCCCCAAATAAGGCAAAGACAGTAAAGTCAGCTGGCAAGATTATGGCCACGGTTTTCTGGGATACGTATGGAATCATCTACATCGACTACTTGGAAAAGGGCCAGACGATGACTGGACAATATTATGCGTCATTATTAGGTTAGCTGAAAGAAAAAATTAGAGAAAATCGTCCTCACTTGAACAAAAAAAAATGCCTCTTTCTTCAAGACAATGCTCGAGTTCACACGTGTGCAGTTTCGATAGCAAAAATTAATGATTTTAAGTTCGAATTAATTGACCATCCACCATATTCGCGTGATTTGGCTTCCAGTGACTTTTTTTTATTTCCTAACCTCAAAAAATGGTTTGCTAGACAACGATTCACGTCGAATGAAGAAATCATCGCCGAAACAAATGCCTATTTTGAGGATTTTCAGATATCATATTTTTCTGATGGCTTAAAAAAACTGGAAGGCCGTTTAATAAAATGTATCGATCTTCGAGGAGATTACGAGGTGTGTTCAAAAAATACCCGGAATTTTTAAATTTCACGGGTCTGGAGTGTCCGATTGTCAAAATTTTTTTTATTGTGTTGGTATACATGCCCCTGAAGTATGATAAAATTTTCAGCTATATTCACTGTTTACTTTGTCTGCGGTAGTCGCTAAGGTTTGACGTGTTTTTATGAGCTCGGCGATTTTCGTTTTTTAAAAGAAATGGATCAAAGAATTTGTATTAAATTTTGCGTAAAAAATGAAATAAAGCGTAACAAAGTGTGTGAAATGTTACAAAAAGCCTATGGTGAGTCTGCTATGAAAAAAACAAGTGTTTACGAGTGGTATAAGCGTTTCCAAGATAGCCGCGAAGACGTTGAAGATGACGAACGCTCCGGTCGACCCAGCACGTCAACAATCGATGAAAATGTGAAAAAAGTGGAAAAAATGGTTCTGAATGTTCGCCGAAACACCATTAGAGAAGTTGCTGATGAAGTTGGCATATCAATTGGCTCATGTCATAACATTTTTTCAAATGTTTTGGGCATTAAACGGGTGGCAGCAAAATTCATTCCAAAACTGCTGAACTTTAACCAAAAAAACAATCGCATGAACATCGCTCAGGAGCTGTTAAGCGACGTTAACGACGATCCAAGTTTGCTTGAAAGGGTCATAACTGGTGATAAAACAAGGGGGTACGGTTATGATGTCGAAACCAAAACACAATCGTCCACCTGGAAGCATTCAACATCACCAAGAGCGAAAAAAGCACGTCAAGTTCGATCAAATGTGAAGGTTTTGCTTACAGTTTTCTTTGACTGCAGGGGCGTAGTGCATCATGAGTTCTTATCACAAGGGCGTACGGTTAATAAGGAGTATTACCTTGAAGTTATGCGACGTTTGCGTGAAGCAATCCGAAAAAAACGCCCCGATTTATGGAAAAACAATTCATGGCTTTTGCATCACGATAACGCACCTGCTCACTCGTCGTTGCTTGTTCGTAAATTTTTGGCCAAAAATAATACCGTAGTCGTGCCTCAACCTCCATATTCACCAGATATAGCTTCGTGTGACTTTTTCCTGTTCCCAAAGTTGAATAGACCCATGAAAGGACAGCGTTTTTCCTCAATTGAAGAAATAAAGGCCGAATCGCTGAGAGGGCTCAAGGACATACCAAAAAGTGAATATCAAGAGTGCTTCGAAGATTGGAAAAAACGCTGGCATAAGTGTATTATATCTGGGAGGGATTACTTTGAAGGGGACCACATTGATGTAAACGAATAAATAAATATTTTTTTGGAAAAACGATAATTGCGGGTACTTTTTGAACACACCTCGTATGTTTAAAAATAAAAAAAAATTACATACGCAAAACTATTTTTCCTTCTTTTGGTAAAGACTTATTACCCCCCCCCCCCCCCTCATATCATCTATGTCGCGTATAGCAACACTTCGACAAGGATAGTTACGATACGCTGGTTTGTGTAGCTAATCAATAACTCTTTAATGTTTCATGTTTTATTGTTTGATAATTATTTTAGGGCTGATATTTTCTTCTTTTCTAGAATTTCATTATATTTTATCAACAGATGATCCGATACATGATTTACTATTGCAGACTTATTCTCAAATTTTTGTTATACTTGAACAATTTTTTCGTTAACATTTCGAAATTCAGCCTGAATTAATTGAGATACAAAGTCTAAATTCACTGCGTCTTCAGATTGCTAAGTGTCAGTATCTACAGTGATTTTATATCCTATCCTGGGAGGACCGCGAGAGCCCTTTTCTTTGTTCAATTTACGACTGATTACGTCAACGCTCATTCTTATACTGATAGATAGAGTTTTCTCTCAATATATTTAACCTGATTCAAATAATTTTTCAATGATTGAGTGAATTTCACTAATGTGACTAGGATTACCAGCTGCTTGTTTAACTACAAGTAATATTAGTCGATCAACAAGCTCATTCGGGTCGTCCCAGTAGACATCGTCAAACGACGTTTCTTTTCTTTGTAGCGAGGTAGAAGACCACTTCCTTCAATAGACTTATACTTCATAGCATCACCGTTGTTGAGCGGTAAATGAGGACCAATGTAGGTTTTGAATTTTTCTACATGCTTATTTCGATAATCTGCATTTGAGTTAAATCGTTTTTGATGAGTGTTGGTGTTTTCAAGAATTTTCATATAATTTTCTTTATCTAATAAGCTAAATAATTTAGGATAAGTTTTTTTTACAAAAAAAGAAGTTCTATTAAAACAAAAGTCTTAGTGTATCTTTCATTATTCACTATCAATTTATCACTTTTGAAATAAATAGAAGAATTACCAATTACATACTTATTTTTATTTAGATGAACACCAAATGTTTTATCAAGATTACTTTTCACATCAGGCTCGTATAACATTCTAATGTAGTTTCGTGAAATTGAGTCATCGAGCAACTGTGATGAATACGTTTCTTCTAAATTTATAGCAGTAGTATCTATAGATTTATCATCAGCAGACTTATTAGTGTTATCGTCAGCACCAATACCAGATTCAAATGTAATATCTAACGGTCGTAGAGTATCTTATTTGTATTGCTATTAAAGTATGGATGTCTCTTAGAACTATTTGCTTTTGACTTGAATATTTTTTCAAAGGTAATTCTATT
Organism: Phymastichus coffea; assembly: GCF_024137745.1. NCBI lineage: Eukaryota > Metazoa > Arthropoda > Insecta > Hymenoptera > Eulophidae > Phymastichus > Phymastichus coffea. The sequence continues at coordinate 972,080 of NW_026706814.1, forward strand.
CTTTTTCGTTGACGATTAGTTAGTAGTAATAGTAGTAGTAGTAGTAGTTACAGCAATAATAGTTTTTTCAGTAACTGTCTTTACAAGCTTTTTCAATAAATCAACAACTAGTTTGAGTGTTTCTTTTAAATTCTTTTCTAAGTCTACTTTTCCATGTTTTATTAGCTGATATTTGTATCTGATTGCATCACGAACCTTAGTTAATTGTTGAAGTACTATCTTTTTTCGTTCAAAACTGTTAATAGTTGTATTGATCTATCTCTATTAATAACTAAAAATCTATGATTATTATCTCTCCAACATTTTGAACAAATGTCTGAAAGGCATGTCTGAATCATTGCAAAAGTATTTGATATTAACATCATCTTGTCGAAATAAAACTAGCAAATTCACATTATTCCTGATAAGATACTTTGGAATGCGTGTATACGATTGCCAAAAGTAAAAGCTATCTACTTTTTTATGTCATCCCATAAAAAAATGCTCTTACATTGTCTTGTTTCTCGGTTCAGATATCATCGAAAATCATAATGGAATTTGCTTCTGCTTTATCTAGTGAGATAACTGACTCATGCTCACTAAATGAGCAATATTGCACTCCATCTATCAGCTCCACTAAATTATAAATTCCTTAGAAATTTATACTTGGGTTGATTTAGTAACTTTGAATAAATATACACATTTTCAAATCTAAGACCATTTGGATGGATGATTAATGTTAGTAAACAGTTAGTTTTTCTACAGTTACTAGGTTCACAGAAAACTGTTCTTATATTATCTGGCAGTAGTTCGCCATGTCTTTTTTCTTGTTTTTCTGTCTCCGCTAATCTTGTGAAATTTATAACTTGAAGTTTGAGAGGCGGCTCCTTAAAATCCATGTTGTTTGAAAAAAGAAAGACTAGTGGAAACCTAGTGAACAACATCGTTAATAACTTACCTTTTGAAGTTCATTTACCTGGTTATCAGTACTATGGACCAAGAACTAAATTGAAAAAACGATTAACTTGAATCGGTAATTCTGGAAAAAATCCAGTAAACACTGCTTGTAAAGATCACAATATTGCATATTTTCTAAATAAAGAGAACATTGTAGTGAGAAACGAAGACAATGATATTTTAACTAAAAAGGCTTAGGTTATAGTTAGTGCTAAAGATGGTACTTTTGATGAGAAAGCAGCTGCTTTTGCTGTAGCAAACATGAAAGAAAAAAGTAATGGTATAGGAATCACAATGTCTAAAAAGATAGCAACAGCAGCAATGTGGAAAGAAACAAGGTAAATTTATTAAAGAACGGCAATCTGATAAAAAATGTAAAAAAAGTAAAAAACAAATGACATTATTGAAATAAACTGTAAAACCTGCTACGAAAAATACTCGTATAAAGGGTGTTAAAGAAGCGGTAAAAATGTTCGGAGGCAGGAGGTACATATACCACGTATTTTACCTATTCCAAGCTTTGGGTGGAGTTTTTTTTTAATTCCATTATTTGCCGCTTTGAGCGCCACTCTCGATGGACACTGCTTCAATAGCAAAAGCTGTCAACAGTACTCTGGCCGCTTAAAATGAATTGACAGAGGCTCCTAAATATAATAATACTATTAAAGCAATTGCTATAGGTATAGTTCTTTACTTAAACACACATAATATAGGTTATGGTATATATCTCAAACGGTATATCAATAGGAGAGGTCTAAAAAAAGCTCGAAGTAGATTTAACTAATCGTGCACTGACAGATTAGAAATAAAAAAATATGTTCAATTAATGAAAATTAATAATTTTTCGAGGAGTTTTCATGTGTAATGCTTTGCTAGCTAATGGATTCTCGATGTCAAGAGTCGGATATTGTGAATTTAGATGATAAGAATGGTCCAGATACTATTTGGATAGCCTACAGAAGGAGAGGAGATGAGGTTATATACTTTGATAGTCTTGATGACTTTCAACCGAACATAAATTCATTACTTTATCTTGATGGAGTTGATAGAGTTAAGTATAATTACGATAGATATCAAGAATTCAATACCTAAAATTGCGGTCATCTTTCTCTTCAATTTCTTTTTAATACGTTATTGTATAAAAACACGTATAGCTAAGAATGAAAGTCGTTTGTTCTACGATCATCATGGATAATAGACTGACGTTACTCTCAAGAACATCATTCGTCCTCGAAACAAATTATTTTCTACCAATTGAACTCATACCAAATAAAAACTATGTACTTGGGCGAGTAAGGTTACTGACATTCAACTTGATACCAAACATGGACGTTGGTAGTAATAAATTTTATATTGAAATTCAAGAAGAAATCATTTTACCGACTAGTTATGAGATAGAAGATATATAAAGTTTTTTCAAAGAAATCTTAATAAGAATATATCATTTAGCCTGAAACCAAAGAACAGTACTGTATTGTTATGTCCCAAGCAAGCCAAACATCAGACACTGATATGTTGTCGAAGTAGCAGTTTGCGAGTGACTTTTAGTTTTTCTCACGCAAACGGCTAACTACGCGGTTCCTCGCTTTCAGCAGCTTCGGTACGAATCGACCTCTAGACGGAATGTACATGTAAGTCGACGCCGTTTCCCGCGGAGAATGGAAGTCGCGTATAGCTTTCCATCTAATATGCGCTTTTGACAAAAGCACGTCGCGAAGGCGGGAGAAACAGTTCTTTTCTTTCACGCTTTCGCGAGAATTGCTGAATAGAATAAGCAACGACTCGCGAAGCTGATTAAGCAATTAGTCCATTGGCTGGTGACATTAGTTAATACGCCAGTGGGCGGGTGATCGCGGGGGCTTTATCCTCGATTGCAGGACTCGCGACACTCGGCAACCGGCAGTGAAACGGTAACAAGGTGCGCGAAACGTCGAAATAAAAAGGTGCCGATATCTCTTAAAATCAGTAAGGTTCATCTTAAACCGAAACATTTCTTTTCTTGTAAACGTCGAAGTAAAAGTGTAAATCTAATAAAAGTGTCGATATCTCTTAAAATCTGTAAGTTCAACTTAAACCGAAACTTCCGATAATCTCTCTCGTCTTGTGAAGTGACTGGCTGTGAGCGGTTCTTTAGGCACATTCCATTTCTTGTCAAACGTCGAACTGCAGATCGACAAATCGCAAAGGAAACAACAATCCAAAAGGTAGCGAAGGGTACCCGCTACGACAGGTTCTCCTCTTATTTCTTTTTCTTTCGATAATATTGCCAAGCTTCGCTTACTCTGGTCTGATTTTACAAGTAAATTTAATTAAGTATTTGTAAATTCCGGACGTAACAGTATGTAGTATTATTTAATGCAGTCGCGAAATAAATTTTGAACCGACGGATTCAGTTGAATCGATTATCGGCTTCACTTTATTTAAACTTACCTCAAACAAAATGCATAGTTTTGATTTGCGATGTTCTGATGCTTTGCGTATAGAGTGTAATATTACTACGGATGCTTATGTAAACGAACAAAAGTGCATACTATACATGAATTATTTCCAACCGTACCACTTAGATATAAGATTATAGAAGTACCTTCACACATCATTTAGTTTCCAGTCACCGTGAGAAGCATTGATCATTTACAGATACGTTTAAGAGCTATAATATCATAATGGGTATTGCATACAACAACAAGAATGTTTAAATTGGACGACGGTATATTAATAGACTGAAATATGAGACAGTGATCAGTCAAGAGCGAGCTATCCAAGAGCTCATACCTCGCAAAATTCAGTTCCTAAAAAGTTCCAAATTAAAAGTTATCGAAAATTGTCCTCATAGTGGAAAGTATTTTAGATATTAAGGTGTTGATTATCTTATCATTACAATATTAAAAAATGATTTGAATGCCGTCATAACTACACCTACTAATTTGCAAGAAGTAAATACTTATGAAAAAATTAATATTACTTTGAATAAGATTGAATATACAGGGTGGGCCATTTTAAATGACCCAGTCGATTTTCTCGGAAACTATGGGGGTTAGCGAAAAATAGTTTAGATGAAAGTTGCCCAACTTTGAGGGGGACATATCCCTGTGACCTTGCCTTTTACCTCTAAGGTCATGTTCAAGGTCATTGGAAGATTGGAAGGTCAACTTTGTTTTTTTAAATAGGAACCCCTATTTTTGACCCCGAATTCGGAAAGAGCGGGAAATTCTACGTTCAGATAAGGTAATATATGTGAGATTCGCATGAACCCCAAGGCCATGTACAGGTCATTTTTCCGGCCCGAATAATCTAGGACGCCTAAGGTTAAGCGTAAACTCTTCAAACAAGTTTCTTCAACTTTCAAGGGTACATATCTGTATGACCTTGCCTTTGAACTTTCAGGTTATGTTCAAGGTCATTCCGCCTTCATCTTCGGTTACAGACTAAGCTTCCGTTTTTATGTTTTTCTCATTAAAGAATTATGTAGATATATATTGTCATATTCTTACATCGCCATTCCAAAATTCAGATGATAATCTTAAAGTTATTATTTGTATTTTGTAATTACATAAAATCAGAATGATGTTACTTGTAAATTAAATATTCATTGCAAAAACTTACTAATGCAACATCATACTACAAATGTATGAAAAATTCTTCAACTTAACAAAAACAAAATAACTTCAATTCCTTTACGTTCCAAATTTTGGAAAATCATCAAAAGGAAATTAATCATGAAATTTGAGTAATTTTTCAAATTTTCTATTTCCATCAGTCTTGGAAATTCCGATTGAAATTACGTGATCTTAATTTTGTTTGAGTGACTGAAACCTCTAAAAATGCCTGACTATCAGCCGAATGAGATTATGGATATGTTATTGGTTTTAGGGACTAGTCATAATAATTATCGTGCTGCAGCTAGACTTTACGCTGAACGCTTTCCTCACCGACAACACCCAGATCATAGACAAATAAGTCGCATAACTCAGAGAGCTCGTCGTGGACGTTTGGTTAGGCAACGCAGGCGTCACGTGTATGACGTAAATGATGTACGTGTTCTGGTTGTTCTTGCAATCATTCACCTTGATCCTCATACCAGCAGTCGCCGAATTGAAAGAGGGCATGGTATAGCAAGAAGAACAGTTTTAAGAATTCTCAGAGTCCTAAAATATCATGCTTATCATATTACTTTGGTTCAGGATTTACAACCTGCACATTTCCAACAGCGAATTGCGTTTTGCCAATGAGCCTTACAGATGATACAGAATGATCCAATTTTATTCAACTATGTCCTTTTTTCTGATGAGGCTAAATTCCAAAGTGACGGAGAACTTAACCTTTTAAGGACGGGACTGGTCGATATATCGACCACATCGGATTGTTTCGAGGGTAATATTATATGTCGAATACAGGAAACATAGTGTTATCATTCTAAAAAGCATATTTGACCTTGAAATAGTGAGTTCAAATTTTTTATTCGGTATTTCGACCTGAAAATTGATATACCAACGTAGTTTGATGCTTTGAATACGAAACAAATAGTGTTGCGTTTGATAAAACGCATTTTCATAGTGTTTATTTGAACTATTTATTACTATTAGTTTCTTGGCAGATGAACACTTAGTTATTTTTCCTTGCGGAAGATTTTTTATTAATAATATTCTTATTATTTCATCATTCTCTTTATTGACGAAGTTGTCAAAAAATTACAAGCAATTACTTTTGATAAAATGGCTGATATTGAAGCTTCGGGTAGTGACGAGTTTGAACCTGAAATACAAGATTTGGAGAATGAGGAAATTCATGAAGTTGATTTGGTAGAAAGTGATTATGATGAGACTCAAATTTTTGAAAACGCGTATTTTTATCCATCAATCAAAGATTTTCAAGGTACTTCTGAAATAAATCCTAGCATCTCTATATCGGGGAATAAACCAATCAATTATTTTGAAAACTTTTTTGATTCCCCTCTGATTGAAAGAATAATAGATGAGACGAATCGCTATGAAGGTCAGAATCGTGAAGATCGGCAATCCCATCAGAAAACTTGGTCTCCTCTTACAAAAGATGAATTTGAACGTTTTCTTGGCCTTTCAATTCTAATGGGCCATATTCGAAAAGGTGACTTGAAAGATTATTGGTCTAAAGATCCTCTGCTTTATACTCCAATTTTCGGTCAAATAATGTCTCGTGATAGGTTTCTTGCAATCTTACGCCATTTACATTTTCATGATAATGAAGATACCTCGGAAATCGCTCACCATCCTTTAGTGAAAATAAAACCAATAATAGACCATCTACAATGTAAATTCTCAGCAGCTCTTATTCCAGGCAAAAATTTGTGCATAGATGAAAGCCTAGTATTATGGAAGGGCAGGCTTCGATTCAAGCAGTATATTCCTTTGAAAAGAAATCGGTTTGGCATCAAACTGTTTGAATTAGTAGACTGTGAGACTGGATTCATTTTGGGCTTTGTTGTCTACAATGGCGCTGATACGGATTATCAGAAGTTTGATTTGGGTGTTACTGAGGATATTGTCGCTCACTTCTTACAACCTTATTTTTACAAGGGTCATGTCATATACATAGATAACTGGTATACATCTCCCATATTGGCAGAATTTTTGCATGATCGAGATACAGGCATGTGTGGCACGGTAAAAAGAAATAGGAAAGGAATGCCAAAATTAGAAAATAAATTAGAGCGAGGGGAAATTCAAGTTGCTCATAATAATTTGTGGATGACAATCAGATGGCAAGATAAGCGTAGTGTTTGCATGCTTACAACTGAACCTGAGTTCTGTACCACTGGCAAGAAACACTATCAAACCAATGAGGATATTATAAAACCACGATGCATCCATGAATACAACCAAAATATGGGTGGTGTTGACAATGTAGATAGACAATTGTCTATAACCGAAACAGTTAGAAAAACAACAAAGTGGTATCGCAAGTTATTTTTCCATCTTATTGATCTAAGTTTATCTAATGCTTATTCTTTATATAAAATTAGAAATGAAGGACCAATGCCCTTTCCTTCATTCCGATTATCGGTTGTTAGATCATTATTGAAATTGGATAATACTAATGATAGCATTTCTCGTCTTTTAGCCCTACTACTCGATTAGTTGGTCGTCATTTTCCAAGGTTTGCTACAAGTCGAAGGTGTCACTTGTGTGCTTTACGTAAAATTACTAGTCGAACAAAATACATGTGCTCTGATTGTGATATTCCTTTATGCGTAGCTCCATGTTTTGAAGAATATCACACAAAAGAGACATTATCATAAAGTCAAATATTTAGAGGTGAGATGCAAGAGGACTTACGGAAATAAAGCACCCCAACGTGAGAGGCAAGGGAACTCACGAAAATCAAGCACCCCAACGTGAGAGGCAAGGGGACTCACGAAAATCAAGCACCCCAAAGGGATCAAATTTTCGCCACATCCACGCTGTTGATCCTGGGTCATGCTGAGAGCGAAAACTGATACATTTCTTGTGATAAAAATGCATGTAATGCATACAAAAACGTAGAGATATCATTTTTGGACTAAAATAGTACAAGTAATGAAGATGACTTTGAAATACAATTTTCAAGGTCTCGGATGTCTCCTGAACATTTTCTGATATTTTTTTCGTATTCAGCGCATCCAAATACGTCTAAAAGCACTCCTAACTCGCCGAATCAAAATTTTTATATTCAACTTCGAATTTGACCTTGAAATGCGGTTTTCAAGGTCGAGAATGTCTCCTGAACATTTTTCATGACTTTTTTCGTATTCAGTGCATCCAAATACGTAGAAAAGCATTCCTAACTCGCCAAATTAAATTTTTAACATTGGACTTTACGTTCCAGACGGGACTGGTCGATATATCGACCACCAATTTTGTCAGGCACTCATATTACCTCATTTGAACGTAGAATTTTCCACTCTTTTCGAATCCGCTGTCAAAAATAGGGGTTCCTATTTAAAAAAACAAAGTTGACCTTCAAATGACCTTGAACATGACCTTAGAGGTCAAAGGCAAGGTCACAGGGATATGTCCCCCTCAAAGTTGGGCAACTTTCATCTGAACTATTTTTGGCTAACCCCCACAGTTTCCGAGAAAATCGACTGGGTCATTTAAAATGGCCCACCCTGTATGTAGTAGTAGCCGATAAAGAAAAAATCAAACTGCTTAATCAAATTGGTCGTGATAGAGCAATCACTATGTGTTATCGCACTTGTGAATTATACGAGTATCACAAATTACCTCACACATCAAAACCTTTTTGGAGTGTGAAAACATCAAATCGATTGGAAAAACCTCGCTCCATTATTTTAGCCTTTCAAACTTAACAAAAAAATGAACCGAGCACTAATATAAGCAGATTTGATCACTGTAACATTAGCAATGTATAAAACTATTTCTTAATTTACAATCCTATTCATCGGGAAATCTTAATGTAAATATTGAACAAAATCAGTATGCAGTACATTCAAATATGTATTCTATTTTTCAAAGTTCATATTATGGAAAAGAAAATTAACCATTGCCTAATAAAACAGATTTCATCGAGAAATTACATTTAATCGTGGTAGCTTGTTCGAAACAAAACGAATCTATTAAAAATGCGCCTGTCGACGTACGCCTCGAGCTTAACATAAAAGAAGATTTTCTTCACAACACTGCCGACTGTTGTCTAATTCTACATGATCGAATTATACAGTATAATTCAATGAATGATGATATCAAAAAAATAATTTAAGATTCTACAACTATAAGTTTATATAACACTGTGTAAAAATATAAAACAAAATAAATAGTAATGATGTTATGAAAAAATATCCTGTTTTTAAATTATTTCTGAATAAATATTTTTGAAAATTTAAATAGATTAGCTTTGTTTACTGTTATTCAACCCCACAAAGATCAGTCTCCAGTCCTCAACTAGGCTAGCAGTAGCGCTTTAAAGGCATGGGAAACAGTATTCCCTCTACGAGAGAGCAAGAGCGAAAGAGAGAGAGAGAGAGAGAGAATAGCGCCACCCTTCTATCTCCGCATTAATCTGTCTATAAATTCTACTGTTCAAAAAACTAATTTGTCCTGAAACATATAATTATGCATAGAGCCTAGTTTTTAGGGATAAATTTGTCCTGAAAGATACATGCGCGCCACCAAGCCACGATGAATCAAACGAGAGAGAGAGAGAGAGAGAGAGAGTTATCATGTGTTCGGACCCTATACCAAATATGTAGCTAGTATATATATACACACACTGACTAGTGCCATACAGATACCAGTGTCTGCCCGGGAAACCGCATCCCCTCAGCGAGATATATAGGTATATATACATATAGAGAGCGAGAGAGAGAGAGAGAGATAAGGCACGCACTCCCCATTACCGTGTGCTACCAAGCCACGCTGAATCAGAACGAGAGAGAGCACGTGTTTTCTACCTCTGCGCGCTTTCAAACCATCCGGAGCTATAACTATAGAGAACGCGTTCGTCTCATCACCACGCGTTCGGGTCCTATGCCAAATATGTAGCTAGTATATACACTAAGAACTGTATAAGATACATATACCAGTAGCTCCAATGATAGAGCCGGCCTGTGGACCCATAGAACGCGGATTCGATTCCACGACGCGTCCGTTCATTTCTTGAAAAAATATTGTGGCTCTGCCGAACACACGATGAAGCGTTCTTTCTATATTCATTATTAAGTCAACAATAAAAATAGTAATTACAATGAAATCAATTTGTCTCTAAATTAATTAATTCTACTGATCAAAAATTCAAGACACTCTTCCTTGCTAAAGAAACGGAAACCACGCACGTCATTACACCTGTCTTACCTGATAAATCATGTATTTACCTTACATATATCGCTTCATCTCAGAAACATATACCCTAGTCGTGCGGTGTTTGCTATCTGTTGGTAACTCATAATTTTTGGGCAAAATTACCGAATTTATGTTATCGTGAGCGGCTTTAATCGGTCTCTAAACCGTAAACTAAGATTCGGTGCTACCACTGATACCTGTGTACACGAATCTAGCAGCGCTGTATAGACCTGTCCACCTATGTCGACTTTAATATAAAAAACCTATTCTCTACGACCGTGACTAACGTTGCATTTGATTCATCTGTCGTTTGTTTAGGAAATCTTGAGTTACACTCAGACTCTTCCCTCACCGAAACGGACGGTGCGTCGGTACCAACGATCGAACGTTCACACAAGACATCATCTTCAGTAAACTCAAATTCATTGCATGACCGTGACCCTCGTCGCAGCCCGCTCCAACATGAGCGCAGCGTTTGAGATCGCTGTATCGCAAATTAAATTTCCGATCGATTCATTTTTATTTCCAAAGGCAATGGCCTTATTTCCCGGGCCAACTAACCGCCACGCACTAATTACCTGAACCGACCGTATCCTGCGCATTTATCAAGGGCTATAAGTCGCGTGATTTGGCGTCTCGACACTTCGAACGGACTTCTGCGACTATCTGTATCAAATCACCTTTATTTATCTGTTGTGATCCATTGCTGGTCTTGCTAGGGAAATCCACACCTACGTTACTTTTTGACGAAGTCTCCCTAATATTCGCTGACCGGCGAACGCGATCTTCACACTCTCTTTCTGGTCACTACTCAATTCTACACTTCCTGCACTATCTTCTTCCAAACTCTTATACTCTACAATAATCACACACTTGACTTTAGTATTCTTACATTCCTATCTACTACCCTGACGGAGAGAGGTGGAGTCAAACCGACAGTTTCTGCCTCGTTCTCGCCTTTTTTCTCACCTTGACTCGATTTATCCCCCTAATAGTGCCTTTGCTTCTTGCACAAATCACCTTCTCTACCTGAATGGCGCAAAGAGCGATCGAAGGATCCTACAATAAGGTTTCCCTGCTTTACTTGATTACATGTAGGACACCCTCTAAAAACAAACGTGACGGACCAACATACCTGACATACATCTCAGTAGCTCACGCTCAGTAGCTCAGGGCAATTATTAACATAATGTTTTGATTGTCGACACTTACAGCAGACGGCAAGTAGATCAACCGGAGCTACTGGACATTGCGCCTTTCTATGTTCTACCATGTTGCAATTAAAACAGGGTTCTATATACGGTCTATTTGAATTGTGTAAAGGTGCCACCTTTTAGATCACGCTACGACAGGATTAAGCTATGAGCTACACCTGCAGCCGAAGCTAGCGAAGCCTGCGCGTTCTGCTGAGTAAGCGCGGATTCTTTCGCAGGTCGATTTATCACTGGCAACTGCTGCTTATTGGTCGTAGCTACGGTAATCTCATCTCCCTGATTTTCATCCTTTTTATCTTGCTTTTTCCTCAGCTGTTACGCTTTCTTTTTAGATGGTTCTATCGTTTAAACCTCTTCAACTGCTTGGTTAAGTTCCTCTATTATCTCTACCGATTTCTGCCTACCCTGAAACTTTTTGGCCCTAGTATATGCAGATTCTGGTATCAACGTTGCGTTCTTAGTTGTTCTTTTCCAACGTGCCTTATGATTTTCTAATGACATACCCGACTCTTTAAATTCATTTAAAGTCTTTAAAGGTTTTCGTTTCGAGATATCTCTTATAACTCGAATATAGGTCTTCAACGATTATCGCTAGTAGTCGCCTTACTGAATCTGGTAGGACGAATTGGCGTAAAATCATCTGACATGCCGCGACGTAATCCGCGATGTTCTCGTCTTCGCCTTACATTCTCTGCTGAAATTCACCATAGAGCTGCTCTCTATTTATTCAATAATAAAATTCGATTGATAAACTCTTTCTGAAGTCCTTAAACGTTTTCCGTATGCCGCGATTCATCTCGTGCCACGATTGCGCTTTGTCACAAAACGCTGTACCTATCGCTATTAGTATCTCTCCATCACATAGCATAGGCAGTCGATCAAACTTGACAAAAAACTCAACGTACTCATACTGTTTTTGTCCGAAAAACGAAGAGATCACGGATTGAGCGTACTCACCTCATCCACAGGTATACCGTTGATATACTTTACTCACGGAAAGTTGCGCTCTTTACTCAATCTCTCTATTCTAATTACTCTCTTTTTTGTCGGGAACTCACTTATATTAGTATCGCAACTATTCAAATTAGAAAAACACATAGTCGTATCAGAGTTATCACGATACCTCCAATTTTGCGCTTTACCTTGACTGCATTATACGAACCGTACTCATCCTAGAGGCTATCGAGCTCTTATCTGATAACACAGGTATACACGCCTCACCTTTGATAGCTGCCCGCACCTCGTATTCCCAATCCTCAATCTATAAATTTATCTTAGGCGCTGTGACGGGGAGAGGGAGACGGAAACATCATTGGCTTTTCTTCCGGCCTCAACCGCCACCAGTGGCGCAGTCAGCCGATCGTTGCAGCTTAAATTTGTTGAACGCTAGTTACCGTCCTCGCGTTAGGAGGACGAGTAGCGCTGCGAATCGGTTCTGGTCACTAAATGTCGGGTCGCTGATGGCCTCGCACTGGCCTCGCTGGCCACCTATCAATGTAAGAGGGAGCGCCAAAGTCTATCTAGCGTACGAAAAGAAATGCGGGCGGCGGCTAGTCAAAATGTCGGGGCAGGGACTCTTCTCAGAAGCAGGTCTTAGGAGCGGTATCTCAAGGCACCATATTATCAATGAAGAGTAGTGAGGGGTTCGATCTCACGCGCACACAAAATGGCATCGCAGCGTCGACGCGCTAGCCGGCTTCGCGTAACCCGATCGCGGTAGCTACGGGGGAATGCGGAGTCTCAAGGTACAAGGTTAATTCAATTACAATACAGAGTTCACGAAAATTAAGTATTTATTAGGCCAGTAATGATCGGTTTCTCCAGGTCAGCCCAAAATCAGTCACGTCATAACTCGCGGGAGGAAAATACTAAAGATGCGTAGTCGTCGCGCCCCGATACGCATTGAGCTTTCCTTTGTTAGATACGGAAATTTCTACCCACGGTAGTCTATTTTACGCTAGAATTTCACCGCGAATTCCGCGAATGGCGCACAGCGACGCGATCACGATCTATCCTCGCGACGAGCGCGGCTCGGGTCAGAAATCGAACGGAAAAAGAAGGAAATTGAGAAAAAACCAAGCGAATGATGGCCACGAAAAGGTCTCGCGCACTCCTGTTCACTCCAAATCAAGCTTGCAATGAGCGGTTAAATGAACACTCCCGTTAACCGGTGGGCAATCAGCGGTATCACGAAGGTCGGGCGACACTGGTCGGTTGGCGGCGGTCTGGGTTGCGGATAACGCTAAGCAAAGAAGAAAAATAGAGGTACTCACTCTTATCAGTACTGATGGACTCAATGGACTGGGGGAAACACCGTCTCGCAATTCCTCTCGCTCTATTCCGCTGTATTGCTCCGAATCAGCTTGTATCTAAAGGCTCTATGTCTCTCCCTGCAAACACGCGCACTCTCTCTCCTATATTTTAGTTCTTTGACCTTTATAGCTAATCTGACGTTCGGCCTTCTGCACTTCTACACTAATCTGCTGCTCAGCTATTACTGTCGCGGCTTACGCGACATCGCGTCGTGTCTCTTCGATTACCTCCCCTTACGGTCGCGGGTTTTTATTTGATTGGTCGAAACTGTCGTCAAGTCGATCATCAGCGCCGTCTATTATAGCTTTTTAGCCCACGCAATTTTATTACTGGTTGGGTTTTAGCGCCTAATTTCCTTATTTATCGATCTATCCCTATCTTACTCTATGATTGGTCGGTCAAGTCGCGCGCGTTGGTCAGTTCCTCGTCGTTATCATTTATCTATTTCTCGCGCACGCTCCCCAGTCCTACCGATTTATCCTACGAGAGTATCAGTAGCACCTATTTTGCTCACACGCATATCCTAACTTATTTCCTCTTGTTTTTGTGTGTGAAAGTGTGTGTGTGGGAGTGTAAGGGTGGTGCGCATCGATTGGGCGGGTCCTGAGAGGTGTTTTCGTGAGGTCTCGGGGCTGTTTATATACGCTTATGTGAGCTAAACGGCATCGGTTGATCGTTCGTCCGCGTCCTCTTGTCGGAAGAGTATTTCGCGCGAGCCCTGTAGATAAGGTTTTTCGCGTAATAACGCATCATGACAGCGCCAAGTACGAGTATGTTGTACTCGATGATCTGCTCAGATTGGTCGTGATAAGCGCACTACCTGCTTGGCCTGGGCTGCCCTACTATCCATTGTCTCTCTTTCTACCCTGTAGACTGCCTTTGCATCGTTTGTGATGCCCTGCCTAACTTCACGCGTATGTATCCAACGAGACACTACTGTAAGGGCCCTCTAGATTTAGTTTAACGCCGGCGCCAACGCAGTTTGTCACGCGCGGCTATACTTCTGCCCGGCGACTGATATTGCTTAGAGAGAGGCAACCGCTAAAAGCGCAGCAGCCATCGCCAGCTCATCACCCAAGTTTATGCTTTACGCGCTGTCCGCCGCTGCTTCTTGCTGTTCGTCACATAGCTTATCCGAAATTTGGCCTGACACGAAATGATCCGAATGCAATAGTGGCCGTAACTCTAGTTGCTCTTTTATCATAAAAAATCGAAGTTATCGGTCCTGCAGCTCTTTCAAATAGCCACGCAAACTAAGTCCGCGATAGCGCATTAATTCTAATAGAACAGCCGGTTCTGTTCAATCGATTTTACGCTTAACATTTTTCGCATGTGAATCAGATAATAGTCTATGCATGGTTATCTCGTTCCTACACGCTAACGATATTATCGCGTTTGAAAGAAAATTTTTCGTAAACAGGTTGAAAAGCGAGCTACATGGACAAAATGCTTCAACCTCGAACTACGTAATTCGATATTTCTTCAAATACCTTATATAATTTCTTCCTAGACTCTGTACTAGCAAAAGATTGTTTTACTTAGATTAAAAGAAAGAAACGATCGAGTACTAGAAATTCATTGTATTAACATATACGAATATCAAGCAGCAAAGGAAAATTCTCAAGTTAAAATCAAGGAAAACAAAAGCGGTGCTGTGCCCGCATCCGGTCTCAAAGCGACTCGATGACGCATACGCGAGATCACCTGATTTTTCAACCAAGAAGAAGTCACTAGCGACAATAACAAAGACATCTGAAATACCAAAACAAAATGCCTTCGCGAATGTTCTTCGCGCACTAACTTTGCTCTTAGCATACAAAGAAATTCTTTTCTTCGTACAAATAATCCGAAAAAATAGTTAAACCGACTATTTTCTCCATTCCTTCTTCAATTGCTGTTTTCTACAAACAATGCCATGTAACACAGAAGTGCGTCGCTACCAATTTTTTATAAAAAAAAATAAGAGAGGCACTTTCGATCTCAGCAATCAAAGAGAAAAAAGAGGAAAAGGTTTATAAATAATTACACATATCATTTATCAAAATACAAAATCTTATTTCTAACTAACAAATTCAATATAAACCTCTTACCACTAAGAAAGAATAAAATCGAACGTGCATGAATACAATAGTCGTAACTGGAACAAAGTTAGATGTAAACTGCTCGGCGGGTGAACTCCTTAGCAGCTCACTATCTGTCACCCGCTCTTAATATATGAAGCCGCGGCCTTCTCGCGGTCCTCGGCTCGCGCTCTCTTTCATACCCACTTCACCTATATTTTTAGATAACATGCGACGCAACGTTTATCGGTTGTACCTTGTACATCTGCCTAGACCTACATAGTGCGTGCGCTTTCTCTCTGTCTCTCTCTCGCTCACTCACTTTCACTCTCTCTACTGAAGCCCTTAAAATTTTTTCAGCCATTTCTTGGCAATTATCAACGCTGAATTAAAAGACCAAGTATTAAGCGCATTTATAATATTCGCCCAACACTGACCAGTGTTCCTTATCGAGAAAAGGGAGAGAGACAGATGAAAAGCAAGCATATTGCTTGCTGCCGTCACATAAGTATCTATTACACCTAAAATTTATCTATTTACGATACAGCTCTAGTAGCTAAAGTGGTTTCCAGAATTTTCAGTTTCTATTATTTGATATCACATCAAAAATGGCTAATAATAGAGGAGAGTCTGAATAACAATAAGAAGTAGATTCTGATAATGAGATTAGCGAAATATATCCTGATGATATTGATTACATTCCAGTTCTACAAATATTTTGCGATAGGTTTTTTTCCGTCTATAAAACCATTCGTTTCACAATCTAGTGTACGAGAAAATATCAGATTAAAGGGAACCTTAGGGTATACCTATTCATTATTTGGAATTATTTTTCCATAATTTTCTTCTCGACTTTATTTGTGAAGGAACCAATTATTATTATCATCAATTCCCAAACCGTATCTGAGAATATGAAGGAATGGGAAGATTTATACAGAAAAGAACTTCTATAATTTTTTGCCTTCTATTTTAATGAAAACCCTAAAAAAGGAGATCTGAAAGATTACATAGACCAAAAAAAAATGTAATTACCAATTAAATCAAAGTACCTATAAGAGGTGTGTTCAAAAAGTAAGGTGAATTTTCAAATTGAGTGGGCTAAGTAGATTCAATCATCGATATTTTTTTTAATTATGTTGGTATACATGTTCCTCGTATATGCTCACAGTTTCAGCCAGTTTGTATGTTTACATTTTTTTTGTGAGACAGAAACGTTAGACGTGTTTCTTGTACTCGGCGATGATCTGCTGTCGAAAACAATGAATTAAAGAGTTTGCATACAATTTTGTATAAAAAATGAAATTAAGTGCTCCAAAACACTTGAAATGTTGACAGTGGTATATGGTGAGTCTACTTTAAGTAAAAAAAATGCTTACAATTAGCATAAGCTCTTTCAAAATGACCGAGAAGACACCGACGACGAACCTTGCTCTGGACGCCCCAGCACTTCAATAACTTATGAAAGTGTTAAAGAAGTGAAACAAATCATCGAATCACTATTAAAGAAGTGGTTGAAGATGTCGGTATCTCTGTTGGCTCGTGTCATGTAATTTTTTCCGAAGTTTTGGGTATGAAACGTGAAATAGCAAAATTTGTTCCGAAACTGTTTAGTTTTGAACAAAAGGACCGTCAAAGGAGCATCGCTCAAGAGCTGTTAAACGACGTCAATGATGATTCTAATATGCTCAAAAGAGTCATAATTGATGATGAATCATAGGTTCATAGTTATAACGTCGAAACTAAAGCCCAATCCTCCCAATGGAAAACTCCAGAAGAGCCAAGACCGAAAAAAGCATGTCAAGTTCGATCAAATGTCAAGGTTTTGCTCACTGTTTGATTTGATTATCGCGACGTAGTATATCAAAAGTTCTTACCACAAGGTCGTACGGTCAATAAAGAGTATTACTTTGAAATTATGCCCCGTTTGCGAGAAGCAATCCGAAAAAAACGTCCGGAATTGTGGGAAATTCATGGATCTTGCATCACGATAATGCACCTACTCACTCATTGTTGCTTGTGTCGAACTTTTTGGCCAAAAACAAAACCACAATCATACCTCAGGCACTATATTCATCGGATATGGCCTCCTGAGACTTTTTCCTGTTCCCAAAATTCAAAAAACCCATGAGAGGACCGAGGTTCGGAACGATTGAGGAGATAAAGAAAAAATCGCCAGAAGAACTCAAGGCTATACCAGAAAGTGCTTACCAGAAGTATTTCGAAGATTGGAAAAAATGTTGGCACAAATGTATTTTATATGAGGGGGATTGAAGGGGACAATATAAATATTGATGAATAAATAAATATTTTTTCATAAAAATAAAAATTCACCTTACTTTTTGAACATAACTCGTATGTTCTCGAGGTTGCTGATTCCGAAACCGAGGTTGGTTTAACCAGATCAGATCAGATTCAAGGTCATTTTAAAGTCGAATCCATGGAATTTATCAAAACTAACATGAAATAGTAGGTCAATAGGTTTTTCGGATTGCTGAATCCGAATCCGGAGACAGCTTAACCCTGTAAATCATGTTTAATGTTATGTCGTAGTAAAATACATAGAATCCATTAAATATATTTTGAAATGATAGGTCTATAGGTTTGTCGAATAGCTGATTTCGTATTTGATAAACGTTATGTTTGATAAACATTATGTTGAGGTTAGATTTCACTTGAGGGAAGTGTGGACGTGTCTTGGATCTGAGCGCGAGTTTTGGCGAGAAAGTCAAAGAGGAAAAGTGTTTGAGGAGAGAAATAGAGGTGAAAAGAGCGTGGAGGTGGAGGAGAAGTGGAGAGGAGAGAGAGAGGCCAGGAGAGGAGCAGGAAAAAGCAGAGAGAGAGGAATAAAGAAAAAAAATAAAGTTGAGGTTAAGAGATAAAACCAGAAAGCGGGAAAGACAAGCAGAGAGGAGGGGCGATAAGAAGTAAAGGCAGAGACAGAAAAGGTAAGACAGGGAATAAAGGTGGGATCATGGGTAGGTATAGAGAATCGAATTAAGGCGTACGAGATAGGATGGAAAGATTTGTGACAACAGAAAAATTAAGAGATAAAGGTGGAAGGATGGATAAGAAAGGCACAGAGGAGGAAAAGAAGAAAAGAGTAAAGGTGGAGAGGGGGAGAGAGAGCGGAGGGGGAGAATAATAGAGGAGAAATGAGAGAGGCAAAGAGATGCAAGAGTGAGAGCGAGGGGAGCGAGATGGACGGGGAGGTGGGAGAAGGACTGGACAACACGATAAGAGAAGGGGGAAAAAGTAGTGGTGCAGAAGAAATAATGGAAAAGATACGGACAGACATAAGGGAATTAAGAGAGGTATGGGAGGAGGAAAGGAAAGAATGGACAGAAATGTTTAAAGAAATAATGGGAAAAATGGAAAGAATGGAGGCAGAGGGAAAAAGAAGAGAAGAAAGGTGGGAGAAGGAAATAGGAAAAGTTAGGAAAGAACAAGAGAGAGAGAGAGAAGAAAGAAAGAAAGAGATGAAAGAAGAAAGAGAAAAAGCAGAACGTAGAGAAAAGAAACTGCAGGAAAAATGGGGAGAGAAGATGGACTAGTTGGAAGAGGAATGCGTGAAACTAAAAGAAAGCATAGAAGGAGGAAACAAGAAGCAAAGAGGAACAGAAGTAGGCAATAAGGAAGAATTAGAGCATATGAGAGAAAAAATGGATAGAGAAAGTAGGATAAACAATATAATAGTGACAGACCTAGAGGGGGAGTTAAGATGGGAAAAGAAGGGGGAGGCAGAGGTCTGGTTTAGGGAGGTACTAGAAATGAAAGGAGAGATAGTGAATCTGAGAAGAATAGGAGGAACAACGGAGAGAGATGAGCGGAGAGAAAGAAGAAAAAACATGTGGTAAATTAGATGCGCGTCATGGGAACAAAAAGAAGGAATTATGAAGAAGAAAAAGAATTTGGCACAGAAAAAGATATACATAGATCAGGACTGGACGTGGAAGCAGAGAAGGATAAGAGAGGAAGTAAGAAGGAAAGCGAAAGAAATAAGAAGTAAAGGTAAAGAGGTAAAGATGTGGCATAACGGGGTGAAATCAGAGGAAGAAGAATGGTGGTGGAGCGAGAGAGAGAGAAAAATGGTAGGAAAAGGGGTGGAAGGGTTTCGAAAGCAATAGGGATAAAGGAGAGAGAGAGAAGAGAAGGGAGAGAGGGGGGAGGAAGGCAGTAAAAATACTATTCTGGAACGTGGCGGGGGTGAGCAGCATGGAGGAAGATGACTGGGAATATGTTAGGGAATTCGACATAATAGGGCTAACGGAAACCTGGGTGAAGAGGCAAGGGGCAAGAACTGGTGTGGAGAAACAACTGAAAGGGTACAGTATAGAGTGGAGAGATTCAAGAAGAGAAGGAAGAAGAGGGAGAGAAATAGGGGGAGGAATAAAGGCGGTAAGAGAGAGGAAAGGGATGAATAAGGTTGAACGGAAGAAAGAAAGGACAAGTGAGGTAATAGTTGGAGAAATAAAGATCGGAAGGAAGGAATACATGATAGCATCGGTGTATATGCAACATGAGAAGAAGGAAAACTATGAATACCTAAGTGAAGAGATAGAAGAGAACAGAGGAAAAACAATAATTATAGGAGGAGACTTCAACGCAAGAACAGGAACCGAAGGAAGGGAATGGGAGACAGCAGAAAAACTAGAAGAAATTAAGGCCAAGGATAAAGTGTTAAACGCAGAGGGAGAAGAAATGATAAAATGGCTAGGAGAAATGGGCTTAGTGATAACGAATGGGAGAAAAAAAGGAGATGAAGAGGGAGAAATAACATATATAGCAGCGAGAGGAATGTCAACGATAGACTATGTAGTAGGTAACGAGGAAGGTGATGAGGCGATAAAAAAGGTTCAAATAAAGGAGAGGGTAAAGTCGGACCACTTACCAATAGAGGTGGAATTGGGAGACAAAATAGCGGAAGAAAGAAAAGAAGAGGAAGAAAGAATGATAGACGACTGGAGTGAAGAAGGTATAAGGGAGTATCAGAGATGGATAGATGCAATAGAGGGAATAGATAAATGGAAAGATATAAAAAGTAGAGTGAAGAACGCAGTTGTAAAAAAGAAGATAAGGAAAAAAAAAGGATCAAAAAAAAGCTGGTGGAGAAAAGAATCTAAGGCAAAAAGGGATAGGGTGATGGCAGAGTTAAATAAGGTAAGAAAGGGGGAAGGAGATAGAAGCAAATATTTAGAAGCAAAGAGAGAATACAGAGAGGAAATAAGAAAAGCAAAAGAAGAGGAAGGGAAAAGATTGGCAGAAGAAATAAGAACAGATAAGACGAGAAGAAAATTCTGGGATAAAGTGAATAGCAATAGGAAGAAAAGAATTGGATTAGATGAAAATATAGGAAAAGAAGAATGGATAAAGCACTTCAAGGAACAACTGGGAGAGAAAGAACAGGAAGAAAGTAAAGGGGAAGAAACCGAAGACAGCGAAGGAGAGGAAGGTGAAGAAATCAAAGAAAGAGAAGTAAAAGAGGTAATAAGAAAAATGAAAAAGAAACAGGCGACAGGAGAAGATGGTATAGCAAATGAAGCTTGGGTGAAAGGCACGGAAGGCTTGATAAAAGATATGACAAAATGCTTAAATGGAATATGGAACGGAGAAGGATATCCGGAAGAATGGAGAAAGGGAATAATAGTACTAATATATAAGAAAGGGAGGAAAGAAGAAGTAGGAAACTATAGAGGAATAATGCTGATGGACACGGGATATGAAATATATGCGGAAATACTGAGAAAAAAGCTGGAAAGAGAACTAGAAGCTAAAGAAACGCTAAGTGATACGCAGATGGGATTTAGGAAGAAAAGAGGAACAATGGATGCGATATTTATATTAAAAACAATAATAGGGAAGGAAATAAGGGAAAAAGGAGGAAAACTGTTCGTATTCTTTGCAGACATGAAGGCCGCTGTTGATAAAATAAAGAGGAAGAAAATATGGGAAACAATGAAAGAGAAAGGGATAAATAGAAAAATTAGGAAAAGAATAGAAGAAATATACAAGAAAACAGGGAGTAAAGTAAAAGTTGGAGGAGAAATAATTGGGGAGTTTGAGACTTTCAAAGGCGTAAGACAAGGGTGCCCTTTGAGCACCACGCTATTTAATCTTGCCTTCGCCGACCTGGAAGGGAAGATCAAGCAGGTGCAGGAAGGAGGGGTAGTGATAGGAAGGAAGAAAATATGGAGATTAGGATACGCAGATGATATAGTGATGATGGCAAAGAGTGAAAGTGGAATGAAAGTAATGCTGAAAAAATTAAAAAGATACCTGGAAGAAAGGGAATTAGAGTTAAATGTAGGAAAATCAAAGATGATGAAATGCAGGAGAAGAGGAGGAAGGGGGAAGGAAGAAGAATTCGAATGGGAAGATGAGAAGATAGAGATGGTGAAAGAGTACAACTACTTAGGATATGTGATAAGCAGAAATAACGGAAACAAAAAGCAGATAAAGAAGGTAGAAGGGAAAATAAATATGGGACTCGGAAAGTTATGGGGGCTAGGAGAAAAGCTATTTAGAGAAAACTGGGAGCTAAGGATGAACCTGTTCGATGCTCTGGCGAAAAGCGTGATTATGTATGGAGCAGAAATCTGGGGATGGAAGAGATATGATGAAATAATAAGACTACAACTAAAATACATAAAGTGGGTTTTAGGATTAGATAGAAACACGCCAAGTTACCTAATACGATGGGAAACAGGAAGACAAGAAATGAAAGAAACAGCATTAGAAAGAGCAATGAAGTATGAAAACAAAATAAGAGAAGAAATAGATGGCTTAATAAGAAAAGAAGCATGGAGAGAACTAAAGAAAAGGGAAAGAAATGAAAAAGATAAAAAGGGTAAGAAGGAGGAGAGAGAGGAAAGGCTGGAAAAAAGTAAAATTTACAGAGAGAGAGAAGAGGGAAATGAAATGAGGGAAGAGTTTTGGGAAGAAATAAGAGATGAGCTGAAGAAAAAAGATGAAAAAGAACTAGAAGATAAGCTAAAAAAATCAAGATACATAAACGAGTGGAAAGAGCTGAAAGAAGAAATGATAAGTTATAGGTTAAAGGAAATTCAAGGAGAGGGAAGAATAAAAGGCCTGCAAATAAGGGAAAGGTTTAGGCTAGGTAATGAAACGAGAGGAAGCAAGTATTGGGAAAAAGAAGAAAATAAGAGATGCAGAATGTGTATGAAAGAGGAAGAAAATTGGAAGCACATAGTAGAAAAATGTGAAAAAAGCAGAATGGAAGGGGAAGAATGGGAAAAAATAATAATAGGAAGCAAAGAAAAGATAGCGTGGATGATGGAGTTGAAATGGAAAAGAAGAAGAAATGAAGAGAAGAAAGAAAAAGAAAAGCAAGAAGACGAAGCTACAAGACCCTAAGGAGAGACGGAAACAGAAGACAGAGAAGCAAGACTCGCAGACACATCGACACACACACACACATACACACACACACAAAACACAAACATACGCGCAATCATAAACATACTCATGCACACACACACACAACACACAAGTAACAGCAACTACATAAGCGAGAGAAAGCAGTATTGGAGGACGGAGCAAAATGGGAAAGAAGAAGATTCGAAGAAGAGAAAGAAAAAGGCAAATTATAAGATACTAAGGAAAAATAAGTGAGGTTGAGGAAAGTCAAGGCAGAGGGAGCAATAGGAAACAAGAAAAAGGTGTCAATGCCTTAATAACGAGAAAGATAGAGGAAATGATTAGCAAGAATGAGAGCAAAAGCAAAGGAAAGGCAAAGGTGAAAAGGCAAAAGAAAATATGCAAGAAAGAGAAAATCAGAAGAGAGGAAAAGGCAGATCTTGGAGAGAGAAAGAGGAAGAGAAGAGTAATCAGAAGAAAAATGAGAAGAAAAGAGGAACAGGCAGGCGGAGAAGACGAGGCCACAAGAGTTGCAGACACACCTACAAAGGCACATATTTACACAACATATACACACACACACGCACGCGCGCACACACACACACACACACACACATACATACATAATCAACTACACAAACTGGATACGAGACACAAATAGTAATAGAAGAGATGTAAAGTAATGTAACATATAAGTTGTAAATAAATAAACTGATAAACATTATATTTGATAAACGTTTTCGTAAATGTTTGATAAACGTTAGCATATTCTTAATACTTAAAAAATCGGTGGAATTATCCTAGGTTTTAAAAAATTTTTAAAACGTTTTAAAGTTTTTCGAAAATCGTTTTTAGTTAAATTTATAATATAATAATAGACCAAACGATATAAAAATATTTGGAAATAATTAAAAATAATTAAAAATATTGTCCGCTCAGACTTTTAATGATGAAATGAAAACTTTTCAAAAACACAGTTTTGGCTGAGTACTGAAAAAACTATGGACATATCCAATGTTTATAAAACATTTTGTGCTATCCGGGTTGTGCGGATATAGAAACTACGTGGATAGTACTGCCAATACGACATCTTCTCTGTGCAGTATTTCATGTAAGAATGCCAAATTGGTCTTGATCTTATCGGTACTTTCGTCGTGACTCTGGGATGTATGCCTCGTGGTTATGCGTATGCTTCTCGCCGATTTCCTAGTAGGATCTGATGTGAACAGCGACTGTTACTAATGATTCTGCTCTTGACTATCGCTACCGTTACTGAAGAACGTAAAAAGCGAGAACGTCGACTGCTGCTGTTAAGCTGGCGTGGCTTGTAGTGACGAGTTGTTCTGATGGGCACTCCTTCGAGTTCTTTTAGTCTCTCCACGCACAACGCTATCGATGACATGGTTGACAATGGACCTACTGTCTGCCTTCTTTGGCAACCTCTTGTATTAATCTGTTGCTGGAAGCGAGCCTTTGTACTCTGTTAGACGATGCAAATGCAGCAAAAGTAAGCGTAAATGGCGCCAACATGACAAATCATCAGACTCGTGTATCTAACAACGAACTGCAACTGGCTGCCTCTAGTCGGAATAGGGAACGCGCTCCTTACGGTTACCACTGCTGCCATCGTTCAGACTCTGCGCCTCGAAGTGACTCCTCCGCGGCTGCCCATGACGTATTTTGTCGTAACTCTGTGTGTGCTAGTTGAGTTTACGGTACAAGCCTGTACGCCATCGTCCATAACAATCAGTTCGTGCGCGCTCGTCGTTTTGAAATTCAGGTTCCTCTTATTAGCTTCTCTGTGACATCGGGCCGCGGTTAGCACGTAGTAAACGCTGGATCGCCAAATACTTTATAGCGCTGCAGTGTGCTTACGGATCATCGAGGCACCGTGGTCGTTGACCGTGTCCCCGTTTTTACCATGTACACAGTCCTCGGACTAAATGCTAGAAGGTCGTCACCGATGGTTCTTGTATAGCGATGCTTGGCCATTTAGTCCAAGGCCTTGCCCCTTATGACAAAGTTTTGATGGTCAGTGTTGGGCGCGGTGACGTTGGGAACAGAAAAGATCTCCTTCTTCCGCACTCCGCTACTTTTATATGTGTGGATCTAGCCGGCCAGTGCAGCGTGACCCGTCGACTCGTCGCGCAATTACAAATTTCTTGTTACAATACGCACTTTCCGATTCATTTGAGCTCGGCTGCCTTGAGCGTGATGAGTTTGGTCTGGATCTATTTAGCCATAAAAATCGCACGATCGAGGGCTAATCATACGTTAGATAGATACCTTTTCGTTAAGATTTATGAAGTTGCACCCGTCGTCCCGTAGTATTGAAATCCGCCTAGAGTAGACAGTCTTCAGAAACTTGCAAACTGCAATAGCTTTACATCTAACCAGCCTCTCCTTTGTGCACTCTTCAAGGCTGGTCAACTATTTCAAGATCTGCTGCCATGTGGTGGATCTTCACTGATAAAGCCCAACTTGACTATGATGCTCTCATCACTGTTCGGTATTTTTACCTGCTCGCACAGTCTTGATGTCATCTTACAGCGATCATCGATCTTGGTCTGCCAATTTTCGATGCACACATGTTGCTCACCTCATCCAATACGAGGGTCATTTGATAAGTACCTAGCTTACAAATAAAAACACCAAAATTTTGTAAAAAATAAAATTTATTTTTCAATAGTCTCTTTTTAGTTGAATATACTTGTTCCAGCGGTGTTCCAATTTTTTTAACTCCATTGAAAAAAATGTTTTCTCTTGGTTTGCAAAATAATTCTCCGTGGTGGCAATTACTTCGTTGTTGGAGTAGAATCTCTTCCTGGCGAATGAATTTTCTAGGTTCCGAAACAAAAAAACGTTGCACGGAGCCAAATCTGAAGAATACTGGGGATGGGTCAGCAGTTCATAGTGTAATTCGACCAATTTAGTCGTGGTGACTGCAGAGGTGTGAGCCGGTGCATTATCGAAAAGCACTTTCTTTTTAGACAAATGGGGCCGTTTTTCTTTTAATACGGCGTCAAATCGACTCAATAGTTCGGCGTAGTACTGTCCTGTGACCGTTTTGCCTTTCTCTAGGTAGTCAATAAAAATCACACCTTGAGAATCTCAGAAAACAGTGGCCATCACCTTTCTGGTCGACGGGACCGTTTTCGCCTTCTTCGGAGCACGCTCACCAGGTAAAGTCCACTGTTTTAACTGCTCCTTGGTCTCTGGAGTGTACCAGTGAATCCATGTTTTATTGACGGTCACGTAAGGACGAAAGAACTCTTTTGGATTGCGATTAAACAGCTCCAAACACTGCCCTGAACTGGTCACACGGATGCGCTTGTTGTCTGCAGTCAACAAACGCGGCACCCACCTTGCTGACAGTTTCCTCATGCCCAAAATCTCACGTGGGATATGCCTTATGTGTTCTTCTGAGATGTCTACTATCGCAGCTATCTCGAGCACCTTTAATCGTCGATCTGACAAAGCGATATCGTTTACTTTTGTCACTTTCTTCTCCGTGGTGGCTGTTTTCGGAGCACCTGGGCGTGGATTATCCAAAATCGACGTACGACCACATTGAAACTCGTTATACCAATTTTTAGTGGTCGCCATTGAAGGAGAAGGATCCGCATCTACTGCATCCAAACGTTCTTTAATTTCACTGCGCGATTTCCCTTCCAAAAATAAGAATCGAATCACCGAGCGATATTGTTTTTTCTCCATTTTTCAAAAATCAACGGTCACTTGCTTTCAAGCGCTGTTACAAATAAACTACAAATCCAATCCGGCTGAAATTTCGTCTGTAACTGTGTACAGAAAGATATTGCATTGTAGTGTATTTCTGGCGCGATAGCAGCACTATTTGGCGGTGAAGCTAGGTACTTGTCAAATGACCCTCGTACGAGGTGTGTTCAAAAAGTAAGGTGACTTTTCGAATTTCACGGGCAACGTACTTTCGATTATCGATTTTTTTGTTTTGTTATATTGGTACACTTTTCCCGAACATCTGTACCAAGTTTCAAGTATATAGAATTTTTTGTTTGATTGTGAGAGGCGTAAAGGTTATAAGTGTTTTGCGTGCTCAGCGATTTCTTGCTATCGAAAAATATTGATCAAAGGATTTGCATCAAATTTTGTGTAAAAAATAAAATAAATTGCTTCGAAATACTTGAAATGTTGACGGTGGCATACGGTGAAACTGTTCTGAGTAAAAAAATGTTTACAAGTGGTACAAACTCTTCCAAGATGGCCGGGAAGATGCCAATGACGAGCCTCGCTCTGGACGCCCAAGCACGTCAATAACTGATGAAAAAGTTCAAGCAGTGAAGAAAATTGTTCTGGAAAATCGTCGAATCACTATCAGAGAAGTTGCTGAGGATGTTGGTATATCGCTTGGCTCGTGCTATGAAATTTTTTCTAACGTTTTGGGCATGAGACGTGTGTCAGCGAAGTTTGTTCCGAAATTGCTAAATTTTGACCAAAAGAATCGTCGCATGAGCATCGCTCAAGAACTGTTGAATGACGTCAACGACAACCCAGATTTACTCAAAAGGGTCATAACTGGTGACGAATCATGGGTATATGGTTATGATATCGAAACCAAAGTCCAATCGTCCCAATGGAAGAGCCCAGATGAGTCAAGACCGAAAAAAGCACGCCAAGTTCGATCAAATGTCAAAGTTTTGCTCACTGTTTTCTTCGATTACCATGGCGTGGTGCATCAGGAGTTCTTACCATATGGACGTACGGTTAATAAACAGTATTATCTTGAAGTTATGCGCCGTTTGCGAGAAGCAATACGAAGAAAACGCCCAGAATTGTGGAAAAACAATTCATGGCTTTTGCATCACGATAATGCCCCTGCTCACTCATATTTGCTTGTGAGAGATTTTTTGGCCAAAAACAACACCACAATCATGCCTCAGCCACCATATTCACCGGATTTGGCCCCATGTGACTTTTTCTTGTTCCCAAAATTAAAGAGACCTATGAAAGGACGGAGATTTGCAACGATTGAAGAGATAAAGACTGCATCGCTGGAAGAGCTCAAGGCTATACCGAAAAGTGCTTATGAGAAGTGCTTTGAGGATTGGAAAAACCGATGGCATAAGTGTATTGTATCTGAGGGGGATTAATTTGAAAAGGACAACATAAATATTGATAAATAAATAAATATTTTTTCTTAAAAATACAAAGTCACCTTACTTTTTGAACACACCTCGTATGTGCTTGGCGTTAATTTCGACTCTAGCATTATAAGCCATAAATCCTCATTGACTGCATCTTGTCGAAGGATTCGTTGCGAACTTCGTTCGACACCGTTATCAATCCCTGCTCGTGATCCATTGCCATAGACCGACTACAAAATCAAAAGAAGATAAAAACGACTCTGAGGTAGTGTGCAGATGAACCATTAAGTGTGTGCACAGGCGGTCAAAAGAGTCATACGATCAAAATAAAAGGTGATTACTCACTCAAGCAGACAGGCCTTTGGCGGGGTTGCTGCTGCAGCTGCTTGGGTTGAGACTTCGCTCCCAAGCAATCTAGTCGCTCGATTTGTTGAGCTTGTCGATAGTAGATGCGTACTTGTGGTATTTCTTGCACAGGGGCTTAGACTCATCAAAATGTTAAGCAATTCTCTCCAGATCAGTGGCCTAAATTTAGCCAATTTTTCCATTGCTCGCGCTACTGCTCATAGGCGGTCAATCATATGGCTAGCGACCTAATCTCTGTTACTTTCAAACATGACTTCAAGATAGATGTACTCGTGCATACGAAGCTTTGGTCGGTAACCTCCTTCATGGAGGCCGAGGCTCAGTTTGCTGTCGACTTGCTCGAGCCGTTGAAATTAGTCGACTCCTGCTGGAGTAGACTAATTTCAAGTAGAGCAGAGCCCAAGGATAATGCTAACCTCGTTTTTGAAAAGCCAGCAGAATATTAATTATTATAATATGGTAGAGCTAGTGCAGCTGATGCAGGTGCTGTGAGTAAGTGATTGAATATTGCTTGCACGCTCTTATCGAGATGCAGGCGCCACAAATTTTCGAAGTATTGATGGTTGCGTTTTCAGGCGTTGAACTTGCGTTGTATCCGTTCTGACTTGCCGCCATAAACAAAGCTTGCATATCTACGAAAATCTGGAGAAAGGGCAGCTTGAAAGCGCGCTTGCGCTTCTTATGCAACATCGTTAGTCACGCTCCAGTACCTCTCTATGCAACTCGGACTCAAACCCCACGCGCAAAGTACTTGTCCAGCTTTGTGCTAGCCACTAGTGGTTGCGCGCTCCGCAGCACGCCGACCATCTCGTGGTACTTAATTTATGTATTTTAGTACAATTATATACTCATAATTTTATTAGTCATCAAATGTATTTAAGCGTGTTTTTGGACATACCGCTGAGCTCATTACTTATCTATCGATGAATGTTGCTGCACTATGTATCACATTGACAGCATTTCGGAGGCTTCCCTCGATTTCTACTTGATATAGCTCGAGCTACCTGTCAAGATAACCAGCCTCACAGAGCTGATCCTCCAAAGTTTCGTCGAATAGGTGCAATTGAGCCACTACTTGACATTATTCAAAAAAGAGAGATTATAAAATTATAAAAAAAATTTTTAATTTTTAAGGTTAAAAATAAAGTCTCGGATTACGTCTATTTTTCATCACCTTATTATAAAATGTTCTTGATTAACTTGATTATCAGCATTCATATTGAATATCATTGAAAGCACTACGTTCTAATTAAAATCTATATTAGAAAGTAGATTTTTTCATCTACAACAACATTCTTCCACCTTCACTTATTGACAAAAAGGTGCGAAATCCAACAAAAATGTGCGAAATTTAAACAAACCTTTAATTTTTCTATATCAATAAAATAATTACTTATAAGTTTTTTTTTATTAGTTGTAAGAAAACCGTTAATTAGTTGTAACAAAAACATTAACTTTTTGTGAAATATTTTTCATCTAGAATTTTTCACGATCAAGACTGTCTGATATAACGTTGTTATTATCAGATTTAATCTTGGTGAAAATAAGAGAAAAAAAACAAAACAGAATTTTGAATGATTGATCACTCAATTATTTCACAAGAAAAGTCTTTGGAAAAGTCTCAGGAAAAGTTACTGGAAACTATTTCACCTTGATAGCAGGTCCTGGTAGTCACAAGAAAATCCTCAGGAAAAGCCTCTGGAACGTCCTCAGGAAAGTCGTCTGGAAAGTCCTCTGGAAAGTCCTTTGAAAAGGCCATTAGAAATGCCTCTGAAAACTCTCTTAATTTGGCAGCAGGCACCAATAGTTGAAGGTGAACTTTTATCCCTGATATAAGATAGACCACTCGAGAAGCCTTTGGGAAAGCCTCTGGAAAAGCCACTGGAAATGCCTCTGAAAACTCTCTTAGTTTGGTAGCAGGTACTGGTAGTTGTACTTCTATCCCTGATAGAAGACGGGAAGGCTTTAGTGAGATGTGAAGCCGGTTGATCCGTTCAAAATAATGGCTTAAATGAGCTAGTACACTAATCTTTATACCCTTGTTCAGAACGCTCAGAACGCTCTCTTCCATTATGTTATTTTTTAGGAGAAGGAACAAAATGATCCATAAGGAGTAGTCCTCTGATGAGTTTTGAGATTAGTTCTGGGAGAATTTGTGGCGTCAGAGAAGATTTGATTCCAATTGCTACTTGTAATCCAAAATACAAAACAAGTATAATAAAAAATTGTGTTGTAAGTTAACAAGAAGCAAGATTCGATCTGTCTTAATTATACATAGGCGAAATAGGAGACGAGGTCAAACACTTACTTTTAATGTTTGTAAAGCCATGACGTGACAACTGTTTACCATGAATTCCTTGATTTGAGCGAAAAAGAAGCCAGCCATACAAAAATCATATGTTTAGGGGAAAATTTGAAAATACAGGCCGAGGCTAACAAGAATTGAAACATTTTTTAATTAAAAGAAACTAAATATTTACCTCAAGAACACAATTTAATGTCATGCATGCATCATTTATGCAAATTAAATTCAAAATAAAAGATTAGTGTAGTGTGATAGATAATTCATTATTGAGCTTAGAAAACAATAATAAGGATATGATTTTAAGAAATTTGATTTTGTTCATGAGTATGAAATTTAGAAGAACATAAAAGTATCAAAGTAGACATAGTTGAGATTCAAGAATAATGAAATTATTACGAGGGTCGTTTGAAAAGTCCATGCAAAGTCAGAGAGATGGCGCTACTAGTGCGTATCAAGGTTATTTTCAGTTAGTGGCGTATCTTGGAAGAGCACACACCAAGTTTCAGTCAGATCGGCTAATTATTTTGCGTTTTATATTCGTTTCAATCAAAGAAATCGAGTGGTTGTAAAAAAATGAACGAAAAGAATTTCGTGTATTGATTAAACATTACTTTTTCAAAGGCAAGACGCCTCAGGAGATTAAACAGAAGTTTGATGAACATTGTGGTGACTATGCATCTTCGATTACAATGGTTTATAAGTGGTTTCAAAATTTTCGGAGTGGCCATATGAGCACAAAAGACGCTGAACGTTCTGGACGCCCTGTTGAGGTTACCACTTCAGAAATCATTGATAAAATCCATGATATGGTGAACAGAGACAGAGCTGACAGAAGAGTGAAGGAGCGTGAGATTGCTAGTACTGTAGGCATCTCGAGCGAACGGGTACATAATATTTTGCATCAACATTTGGACATGAAAAAGCTATCCGCTAGATGGGTGCCGCGATTGCTCACAATTGACCAAAAACGAGATCGTGTGAAGTGTTGCAAGAATGGTTTGCAGCTGTTCCAGCAAAATCCGCAAGACTTTAAGCGTCGTTTCATCACTGTAGATGAAACATGGATACATCACTACACTCCTGAGTCCAAAGAATAGTATAAACAATGGGTTACCAAGGGGAAATCTGCTCCGAAAAAGGCGAAGACAATTCCTTCGGCCGGGAAGGTTATGGCGACTGTCTTTTGGGATTCGCAAGGAATAATCTTCATCGACTATGTGGAAAAGGGTAAAACCATTACATGCGAATATTATTCATCGTTATTGGATCATTTGAAAACTGAGTTGATAGAGAAACGTCCACGATTGGCCTACAAAAAAATCCTCTTCCACCACGACAATGCGCCAGCTCACGCCTTAGCAGTTGTAGCCGCAAAACTGATGGAGATAGGGTTCCAACTCGTTTCACATCCTCCCTATTCTCTAGACTTGGCTCCGTCTGACTACTATTTGTTCCCTTATATGAAAAAATGGCTGGCGGAGAAAAGATTTTATTCAAACGAGGAGGTGATTGCAGAAACGAATGCCTATTTTACAGACTTGAACAAATCCTATTATTGGGAAGGGATTAACAAACTAGAGCAGCGTTGGATGAAGTGTACAAGCCTAAAAGGAGACTATATTGAAAAATAAAAAAGATTTATTAAAAAAATCAAGCAGTTTTTATTTTTGCACGGACTTTTCAAACGATCCTCGTATAAACAACGTATCACGTTACACACACACGCGCGCGCGCGGACACACACATATATATATATATATATAATGGTGAATTTAATATAATATAGTTCGTACAAATCGAAGAATTAATAATCATAAGAATGGAAAAGTTATAAGATACATAAATAAGAAGAAAAAGAATACATTTAATAAACCTCACTCCTCTAAAATTTAGTATCTATAGTATCCTGCCAGGCCGAGCCATTGTTTAACATTCTTTGGTGAGCGCGGGACCGGGAATTCTTTGACTGCGCGCAGTTTGTCGTTGCACGGGCGTAGTCCATATTTCGAGATTATATGTCCAAGATACTCAATTTCCGAGTGTAGAATTTTGCATTTCTTCGGATGAAGGACCAGATTAGTTCCACGAAGGCGTTTTATTAACTCGATGATGCTCTCACAGTGTTCGTCGAATGTTTTAGAATACTCGTATCCGCAAATATCATCCAAAAATGCTACTATATTTTTTAAGTCTGATACTAGTATATTTATTAGAGATAGAAAAACTGGTGCGCTAGTTTTCAGTCCAAAGGGCGAGCGACAAAACTGATACAGTTCTGACTCGCATTGGAATGCCGTTTTATGCTTGTGTTCCTTTTTAATGCTTATCTGATGATATGATCAATACATATCGAATGATGAGAATAGCTGCGCACTGGCCATCCGTTCAAATAACTCGACAGGTTGAGGGAATGGGAAATTAAAATCCGGAATAATTTTATTTACCGCGCTATAGTCAAATACGATGCGTGGCGGTTGTGGTTTGCACATCTTCCGTATTCTTTTTGGGCACGCAAATGACTGGTGCGCAGTATGCGCTAGTTGATTTTTGATAATCCCTCTTTCTAATAATTCCTGCATTTGTTCATTTATAAATTTACTAATCTGCGGGGCGTGCCTAAACTGTCGAAGTCTGATTGATACTTCAGAGGTAGTATAGCTGTCGTGCTCAATAATATTCGTGGCCCCGAACTTGTCGCCCTTAACAAAAAATCTGTCGCTGTAATTTTCGACGATTTTTTCAACCTTTGTCCGTTGATCTTGTTTGATATGATCCAATTTAATCAATTGAAGTAACTGTTTGACTCTTTCGTCACGATTATTAATTTTTGGGTTAATAAGTAGTGACTGCGTTGCGTGGCGCGCTCTGGGTAATTTTCCCTTAAAAATCGAGCGGGCTGTTAATCACGCATTTAATACATTACTAACTATATTTGGATTTTGTAAGTTAATTCCTGATTTATTAATTGGATCGAGGTATCTATTTAGCATTTCGAGCAAGTATACGTGATCGCTATCAATTTAAGATTTATTATTGTTTAAACAACTTATAATACTATTAGTTAATTCTTGTATTAGCGGGTAATCTGATTCTAATTTTTCTGATTTTCTGGATTTTTTAATCATTTCTGATGCTTTGTTTAAAGCGTTGTGTAAATCGTATTCGTTTTCCAGACTTTGCATACGCATGCCAGAAGTTACAGATACAGCGTTCATTTTTTTTGAGTTCTCGGAAAAGTCGTTAACAGGTAGGTTGTAGAGATTGTCGGACTCTGATTTTTTTTATGTTTCTTGGATTTTGTCTTCGGACATCTGAGGTTTATCTTCTTTAGGCATCAGTGTGCCGTTCTGTTTAAAAGCATAGTGACCATTTTTTTACATGAGTTTCGTATATAGGCGCGTTCATCCCCCAAGTTTCGACCACTAGGTCTGGCAATTTCCCGCTAAGGCCGTCGACCGAATACAACGAGTTATCGCTAGGCCGTGCTTGTCCCTAGTTTGCAAGAGGTATCTTGCTGGGTGCCTGGTTAATTTTTTTTGCAATGGGAATAGTTCCAATGTGGCGGAAATTATTTTCGGTGAAAATTGGAAAGAACAACTTGTTAATTTTTAAGAGATTCCTGGCGTAATCAATATGCGCCTTGTACTTTCTTAATGACTCACTTCCTATTACACCGTCTTCTAATATAGGAAAATTTTCCGGTAATAGGTAAAAATCTAGTACAAAGTTATGAAAGGTTAGTGAAACTTTTCCTAATGTCGCGATACTTTCTTGCGAGATCTCTCGTAGTTCGTATCCGTCTAAAATATCTATGTGGACACCGTCTGGTTTGCTTGAAATTTTTAGTAGCGAGACTGCCGCCCCAGTCTGTACGATAAAGCTAAAATTTTGTTTTATTGATTTATTTCAAGCTGTATTGTGGGTGACTGGCTGTTAAGACGTAATCGGATGATTTTTTGTGCATGCGAAGTTTGAGACGCTATATTTACAGGGGTTCCCGGGTAGTGCCATGTGTCTGGGAACCCTTGTCTTTTGCCGCCTGTTGCAACTTTTGATTTCTAAGTTTTCGTTTTTCGCAATCACTTTTCCAGTGACCTGATTCCTTGCAGTAATTGCAAATCGAAGGATTTGCTTGTTGCGATTTTTCTTGCGAATTTAAATTGTCTGGTACGCTTGTTTTTACTTGATTTTGGGCGGCCTATTGTGGCTGCTGGTTGGAGCGGGGACTAGTGCTATTGTTAGCTGCCGCGCGAGGCTCCATCCACGGCTTTTCTTAAGGCTGCTGCCGTTGCTGTTGCACAAGTGCCTGAGTCCGATTTTGATTCTGCGGTATCCGATACCAACAATCTTTAGCTGTGTGTTTTGTCTTATTGCAAATTTGGTAGATGCTACTATCCTCCGCTTTCATTAATGGAACCGGCTCCACTTCAGGTTGGGATAGCGTTTTTACTGTTTCGGTTATTTCTTCTGGTTCCTGTACGTTGAATTCTCATTCAATTTCTATTGCTTTAGTTGTGGCTAATTCTAAATTTTCATCTTCCCCCATATGCGCCTTGATAACCCAATATAAACCGCGGATGAAGAATTTTACTTTATCTTTTTCAAGTTGGCTTTTAAATCCAGAATGGTTTCGATTTTCCCTTACTGCTGCTTCAAAAAGTTCGTTAGACACTGTTTTTACTCTATTAGAAAATGTAACTACATTATCACCACGTTTTTGCTTTAAGGTTGCTAATGCGCCTGTTAATTGATTACACATTTTTGATGATCCGAATAGCAGGTATAAAAATTTAATAATTTTTTCTACATTATTAAACGTTTTTCCTTGTACACTTTTGAGTGGCTCACTCCTTAGTTTGATTTTAATTAACTTGGCGAGATCATTTTCAATAATTGTTGGGACTATGCTGCGTACCTCCCGATAACCGTCGATAAATAAGTGTAATGGTATGTTGAATTCATCGAATTTTGGTACAAAATTAACAGCATCTTTTAAGCTTAAATTGTTGACTAGTGATACTATATTTTGTGTGAAATTTATTAGTTCTGTTCTGAAAGTCCCCGGCGTATAATACGTGGTAAATGGGCTGCTTGAAAAATTAATTTTGTTTGTTGCAGCAAAATGTCGAGTTGGCGTAAAATCATCTTTTTCCGATTTATTACGAGTAATCTAAGGTGATTTGAAAGCCGATGATGTATTAGTCATAGACACATTTGTAGTTGGCGCGTTGTACATGTCTGAATTTTCAGTTACCGTTTCGTAGGCTGTTTGGTTTTCAATGAGTTCAAGTACGGGAATTTCAGTTTTATCTAATTTTAATTTTTAAAGTTTATATCCGTAATAGCGTTAAGGAAAAATGCTGGATTGAAATTTTTGCTAGTTATTTCAATGAGGATGTCGAATATTAGGTCATCTTTGAATAGAAAGTCCAATGGGCTTGTATCAATGTAATCTTGTAAATTAAATTTTAATCTTTGTAATTCTTCGACTCGGGTAAATTGCTTTGTTTCGGTTGGAGGATATCTTTGGTGTAGAAATACAAAACATTCTGTAAACGTAGGTTCCCTGTTTGTCGCAAAGTTTGGTTCTATTTCGCTAATTTTTTTAATTAGTATTTTGAGTGTAACTAGTTTTCGCTCGTAGTGTGTTTCGACCATTATAATTTCTTTTGCGATGAGATCCTAATTACCAAGAATGAGGGGCCCTCAATTGTTATGTCTAGACAAGGTGGTGTTATGGCTAGACGCAGTAATGTTTAAAATACTGTACGATGATAAAGGCTGGATCTTAGTCAGGAGGTAAGCACAAGTTGGTTAAAGGGATAACGTCTTTATTATATCTGTTGTGTTTAGGTAGATAACTAAATTTCTTACCTTGTTAGAACCGGGCTTCAGAGGAGATTTTATGAATGAGTCTCAGGTGTTTGTATTTGATTTAGATTTATTATTCGAAAGAATAATTTTAGAGTATAATTCCGGTTCCAAGTAACCGAGTAGCGAAACTTAGAAATAATACAATAGTACTATACTGCAGATTTACTGAACTACTACTGCCTATTCGCGGATCCTGATCCAGCCTTTTTTATACCATAGGATAACGTCCCCCTTCCCTGTCTTTTTGCCAAATTAAGATGTGATGAGTAATACTATGGAGAACGTGCTTAGCCTAATCTATTTCGTTAGATAGATTTACAAATCTTCCCGGGAAATTTGACAATTGTTATTATACGAAGTTAAATTACCGATACCTGATTAGTTACCATAGCCCGTCACATGCGTTCTCTTAGTATCGACGTGACATAAGCAAAGAGTTTAGTATCATCCATATCTTTTATTACTCAAAATAAATCTTTCTCGAAAAAAATTCATTATATAGCTGAATATATATAATAACTTAACTAATAGGCTTCAACTTACGCTACCAGCATTTAGAAATCAGAATTCAGAATTGCCGTGAAGAAACGCGAATTCGCCTTTTCCTGTTTCGCATTACGCATGCGTGCGTACTCGATTCATTGCCAAAATAGAATCGATTCTATAATAATCGATTCGGAAAAGAATTGCTAAAATAATAATCGATTATTCACAAAAAGAATCAAATACTTTCCCTAAAATCTAGTAGAATCGCCCACACTTAACCATCAGTGTTAGGGAATTCTGAAAGAGATCCTCATTGTATGTTCTTTCCAAATAATCCAATAATCCATCTATTTGGAAAGAACAGAATAAAATTAGATTATTGTTTTTGACATATATGTTACGTTGAGGACGAGTCAGACTATTTTATAGCGGTAAAATTTGAATTTTTTTTATGAAAGGGGAGTTCCCGTAATGAAAAGTAATAGTCATTTAATAGCTGATTTTATCCTCAGTGACGCACTTAACCCTTCTAGGTTTAACCCTTTATTGATTAGTTTTTAAGTATTTTGTACTATAAAAGAGGACGCAAAACAATTGTAAGTGGCACTCTGTATTCGACTTTGTAACACTACGTATCTTCTGTTTGATGAATAAACCTGTAATTTGATCAATAAATATTTTAAATCTATTTCTATAATAACTTATTTGAGAATTATACCTAATTCTTATCTATGTTACATCTCTGGCTTCATAGATACGAGTTTATGGACCAGTTAAACTACAGGTAAAATTATTTAATTATTACTTTTTCACTCGGTACTTTAGATACGTTGCCGGCCTGCTTTCGTGTTAGTCTTGCACCCGTGGTAAAGCGCTTACGCGTTAACCGAAAAGAGACAGTCGCGTTTGAGTAACTTTTGTCAATTCGCGGCTGTTACGTGAAACGTAACAATTGCGGACCCCTCTGGGTATAATTTTTTTTTTAACGAAAAGCAGGATTAGGCAAAAGTAAATTTTTTTTTATAACCATGGCTACAGAAGCCGATTTGAGAGACAAACGAAATGAGGAAGCACTATTAGTTTTAAGAAACTGCATAGGAAAAGTAGATCCAAATTTTATAACTAGTAGAGAACCAACATTACTAGAATGTATAAAATTTCTGTACGCTCGTGAGGATTTAGATTTCGAAATAGAAAGTAAAAAACAACAACAACTATAAAAATTAATGAAAATTTTAAAACATTATATAAATGAACAATTAATAAGAAATTCATGTCAAGATCCACTTTTACTACTCATTGTTGAAGAATTAACAAAACGTAATATAAGTCCGAAAGAAATTTTAGAAGCAGTAAATCGTACTGACAAAGTAGTACAATTAGAAAATAAAATTGAACCAATAATTGAATCAAATGCGGCAATAACGGAAGACGAGTCAAGGGAATATTTCCAAGCTTTGACAAATTCGACAATTGACAATGATAGCCAAGACGAAATAAATAAAACAAGAAACGAAATTCCTATTATAAATCTCAAGTCCATAACCTCAATCCTATTTAATACCAAAAATTACTGAAAAAAGTGAAAACGAGAAAAGTAGCAATTCAGAATACTTTACACCAAAGTCAATATGAAGATCATTTGCCAGCACAAGACCGATTTATCATTCAACTCCACAAGATGTAACCCGTACAGTTGTAATTCCACAATTAGCCCTTTAAGAAATGTAGGTTTGAAAGATGTAGTAGATTTCATTCCTAAATACGATGGATACTGCATTCCACTACATGATTTTCTAGACGGTTGTTGGGAAGCTTATAATGTTATTCCACCCGGAAATGAAACGGATCTAGCAAGATTAGTTAAAATGAGCTTATATGGATATACATTAAAAAATATGCGTGGAAAACATTTTGAGACAATTAGTGAGATTGAAATGTATTTAGATCACCTTTTCGAATCAGACAAAACTTTCAACCAATTTTTAGGTGACCTAGCTATGCTCAAGCAAAAAGCCTCAGAAAATGTAGTAAAATTCTCAAACAAAGTTAAAACGGTAACGCGAGAATTAGTAAGTGCAGAGGTGCGCGAAAAAAGATATAATGTTGGATTCTTAAATCAATTAGAAAAAGATAAAGTCAAGTTTTTCATCCGCGGCTCACACTGGGTGATTAAAGCGCAAATGGGACAGGCAAAAAATCTCGAAGAAGCAACAACAAAAGCGGTAGAGATTGAACGCGATTTCTCAACACAAGAACCCAACGATCTCACCTAGACAGTAAAAGTACTTGCAGAAGTAAAAAAAGAATTAGCAAACATCAAAAGTGTAAAAGTAGTAAAAAAAGGTAACTCGCAAGTATGTCAAATTTGTAAGTTGTCAAATCATTTAGCAGATACTTGTTTTTACCGTAATAATGACAGTACGAAATTTAGAAATAAAAGATTCAATAGTAATAAAGGCCAAAAGGAAATGAATAGTCAAAATACAGCCAATAGAGAAATAATGAGCCAGCAAGTAGCTCCACCCCAAGCAAATCAGAACTCTACATAAAAAAATCAATACCAGGGAAATTTTAATTCTAATGATTGCGGACTAGGAAATCCAAACAGAAATCCGACTATTTGTAATTATTGCGGTATTAAAGGTCACTGGAAAATAAAATGTAACAAAAGAATTTTTAACGAATAAAAGAAACAACAGGGAAACGCCGGTCGTTTCCAGGTGAAAGGCGTGACCGGGGAAACGACCAGCCAAACGGAGCGCCGAGCTTAAGTAAGAATACAAAGAAAGTAGAAGCAACGAAAAGACTGGTATTATTAAACTTGAATAGTAAGTCACGAACTTTCATTTTAGAAGATAAAAACCAAAATATCAGTCTTTCTATCATGCTAGACACTGGTACTGGACCATATCTACTGAAATGGTCTAAGAAACCAAACGAAGCATATCTGGATAAATTGAATATTTTAGAGTTGCGAGGTATTACACATAACAGTGTAGTAACATTAGGAAAAATAAATATTACAATAAAAGATGTAGAATTCGAATTTCATATGCTACCCGATGATTTACCTGTTGAAGAAGACGGACTAGTCGGCAGTGAATGTTTGCGTAAATTCAACGCTAAAATAGATTATAAAAACAATATTATTTAAAAACCGCAGATAAAGTATTTTCTTTATCCATAAACAATACATCTGCTGACAATCAACATATAACATCGCAAGATGATAATAGTTATTTAAAATCAATAGCAAACTGCAAAAGTTATTCTGGAATAGTCAAAAATTAAATAAAAATTTGTAACAATTTAGACAGATTTGCGAGAAGAGTTCCCAATAATAAGGAAAGCGATGCAGAATCAAAGATAGATCTTGAGTCAGATAAAAACTACGTCAAGATAATTAAACAGAGCGGTTACGAAAACAATCGTTCAAATAAAATTGGAGTAAAATTGCGAAAATTCGAAAGTTGTAAATTGCCGCACAAAAAATCTGAGATTTGTAATTCCGTAATTGGACTGGAAAAAGTTAGTGAAGTTAAAATTAGTGAACCTGAAATCTGTACATCCGAAATTAGAAATTCGAATGTTGGAAATTGTAAAAAATCAGAAATTAGAAAAAACCAAAGTACGTAGTCAGTTTGTAATTTAGCATTAGCTAACAAATAATACGGGAGTGCACGCCCAAGTTCCGCAAAAGCTAATTCATTATTTATTCAGAACAATATAATAAGTAGGGCTGAGCAAAGCCATAATGAAAGCACTCTCCATAAAAATTTTGTAGATTATAAAATTCACCCCACGAAATTCTCAATGACAGAAAATAAATTGAGTATACAGCCATGTTATAAGTCAAAAATTAGAGAAAGTACTAGCAACGATTGCAAAAATGTAGATTGTTACGATAATGCTGACGAAACTACCCTATTGAAAAGGGTTAATAAAGGTATTAACATATTAAATGATACGAATTCATACTTAAGTAATAAACCATATTCCGTGAGCAACTTTTTATCAGTAATTAATTCTACAACCATTCTGCTCAAAACATTGGACGAAATTAGAGATAAAGAATACATTAAAGAATTATTAGAGGGTGTTCGCGCCGTCTGCGCTCGCGATGTGGTCCACGTGTTCTTGCTGTCACACGTGTTTCGTAATATTCTTCTCTCTTCGTTAATGTGAATATTGAGGAAAACTCAGACAGTTCCCGCAACCGAAACGAGTGGCATGTGCCACTTAAACTGTCAACCGTCATAATTCACCGACACCTAAAAAAAAAAAGGGAGACCCAGTCTCGCTGTTCGGTGTGCGTGCTCAAAACAAAAGGGTTCCAACACACCTTAGCCAGATGTCATCGGTCCAAGAAGAGTCCGCGGGGTCACTCTCCCCTTGCTCACTAATGGGACCCCTGCAAGGGGCCAAAAGGCCCAAAGAGACGCCCACTTGGCAGGCTTTTCCAAATAAGACGTCAGACTCAAAGACTAACTAACGTGCGAGAGTCCGACGCGTGCGGTAGCAACCCGATCTCGGCAATATTGTAGCGATCCGCAAATCTTCATGTTGTTTGTTATTGCGATACCGTGTCGGGTTCTAGGGTGTGGTTGTGTCATCATTATTGATCCGGGCGAAGCAATTGCAGCTTCGTGGAGTGCGTTCGTTGTGCGCCACAGCGCAATACAGCAGCGGCTCCAAGGTCCCATCTTTGCGACAGCGCTGTTTGCACGCAGTAAGCAGTCCAACGCGGTCCTGGTGCAAAGGCTGTACCTGTCTCCAAGACGTTGGAGTACCAGGATGCGTAAGTGTGGGCCACCTTCTGCGATCAACGTTTTTCTTGTTTTTCATTTGGTATACCAGCGTAGGTAAGAGAGCTCTATATGCGCGCGATTTCGGATGCATCCGCTAATATATATGTGTTTTCCGCTGTCTCAACTTTAGTCGGCAAAATTTTATATTAACGCCATTGTAATTTTTACTAGTTATAATTTATTTACGGCTTATGTATTTTCACATGTAATTGGGTTTATTTTTTAGGCTACTTTAAAAAATCACTTTGAATTTTATTAATAAATGTACCGATACTTGTTTTTTCTTCTTCTTGATTATTGTAGTTGTGATTTCAGGACCTTGCCCAGCTTTATCCAGTCAATCCCCCTTTTTTATTGAACTCCCGCATTTTATTTTATCAATTTCTTTGAAATATTAGTTTCATTATAAACAGAGGGAGTAGCACAAATAGCCGAAAAATATAAAACTATAAGCCGCCTTCAAAGGTCCAATAAACAACGAATGGTTTTACAACTTTTGGTCGCTATAAAGTTTTTATTGAAGGGAAAGACAAGAATGCCTTCTACTATCAACGAATACGTGCGTATAGCCAAAATAAGTATGAATCAGAATACGGAAGATAGGACATGAAGAATAATCGGCATGTCACAACTAGATTATTTGAATTTAAATGAAAAGGAACATATAGTTGATATAATAAATTCAACGACAGATATCACTTACCTGGAGATAAATTAGGATATATTAATCTACTCCAACACTAAATTCCATTAACGTCGAAAGTACTTATTCGCATAAAACCTTTTAGATAACCCCCAGAGTTAAGAAAACAAATTGACGCTCAAGTTTTAAATATGTTCGACCAAGGTATAATTGAATGGTCTTTTAGTCCTTATTTGTCTCCAATATTTTACGTAGACAAGAAAAGGAATGCTGAAGATGTAATCAAGAAAAGACCAGTAATAGACTTCCACGCAGTAAATACACTGATTCAGGATTACAATTTTCCAGTGCCGAATGTAGACGATCAGTTAGATGCGTTAGAAAGATCCACAATATACTCGATCTTTGACCTTTATTCAGGATATCATCAATACCTAGTTAAAAAGGAGTACAGACAGGTGACAGCATTTGAATGCGACCAAGGCCTTTTCCAGTTTACAAGGTCGGCTTTTGGATTGAAAACAGGCGCGCCGGTCTTTCTATCATTAATTCACCTTTTAACGACGGGAATGAAAGGAGTAGTAACTGTTGTATCGATACCATGTTAGATGTCGCTACGATGCACTCTCTCATAATGTGAATACCAAAGAGTCTCCCATGTTAAGTGATGTTTATACTGAATCTATCGATATAGAAAATATGTTG
Source organism: Phymastichus coffea (assembly GCF_024137745.1). Classification (NCBI taxonomy): domain Eukaryota; kingdom Metazoa; phylum Arthropoda; class Insecta; order Hymenoptera; family Eulophidae; genus Phymastichus; species Phymastichus coffea. The sequence continues at coordinate 1,015,103 of NW_026706814.1, forward strand.
AATAAATCAAAAATTATAGATTCTCCCATGAAAGTTGTACCGTTGCGCAGATCTAAGAGAACAATAAAACCAAGGAAAATTTTAGATTTATAAACTCAACTTATGAGGGAGGAATTGTTGTATCGATACCATGTTAGATGGTGCTACGATGCACTCTCTCATAAGTTGTCCGGCCGTCCGGCTCGCAAGATATCAGATATAGTATGGCCGCTGAGAGGTGTGAGCATGAAAGTAGTCACGCCGTTTCGTTCTTTTGTGTAGCCTACAAGTGTTCATGTATAATGGTCCTTATCATTAAAATCTGTCATTTTATTTAAATGTGTTTATTCATTGACTATAATATCCATAACATATATTACATTGGTGACAAGGTAAATCGGTTTGTACATTCGCCGGAAGCGAGGCTGAAAGGGGAGGAGCGTGGTGTGTATACACAAGGGTTACATATTCAAGCAAAAATGGCCAAAAAAATGACACAAGATGAATTGGAAGCGTGGCAAACGAAAATGGAAGAAGAAAAGCTGAAAATGGATGCGTATGTGACGCAATTGAATGCATTTCAAACAAACCTAGACAATCAAGCGCAACAGTTGAACGATGAAAAAGCAAGTCTTGACGAATTTAAGAAAAAGTTTGACGCGGATAGAGCGGCATGATCGAGCAGTGTGTCGCTACCAGTGCATCAAGTGACCACCATTGTTAAAGGAACAATAGGTAATGTAAATGAATTTAACGTTGAAAAGGATGACTGGATTTTGTGGTACGATAGACTGCAACAGTACTACGAATCAAACGATGTAGTCGAAGACAAGAAAGTATCAGTGTTTCATGTATAATGGTCCTTATCATTAAAATCTGTCATTTTATTTAAATGTGTTTATTCATTGACTATAATTTCCATAACATATATTACAGTAACCTTCTTCGATGACATAGTAATACTATTGAGGAACATTGTGAGAGTATTATTGAATTAATGGAACGTCTAAGAAAAGCGAATTTAGTATTAAATTCGGAAAAATACGAGTATTTTAAATCAGAGGTAGTATACCTAGGTTATGTAATCTCGAAAGACGGTTTACTACCTCTTAAACAAACTGTTAAAAAAAGATTAACAGTTTATATGGGAAGAAGAGCAGCAGAAAGCCTTTGAATTATTAAAACGCAAATTGTGTGAGCCACCTATATTGGTTCACCCGTACTTCGAAAAACTATTTATTTTAACAACAGATGTTAGTGCATACTGTGTAGGATGCATTTTATCTCAAAAACAAGATGAGGACGATTTTGATAAGCCAGTAGTTTATGCATCACGAGCGTTAAATGACACAGAAAGACGTTACAGCACTTTCAAGAAAGAAATCTTAGCAATTATTTTCGGAATTCTTAAATTTCGACCGTACTTATATGCAAAAAAATTTACCGTCATTACTGATCATAAACATCTAGTTGGATTAAGATCACACAAAGATCCTAATTCACGAGAAATTAGAATGAGACTGAAGGTGGCGAATTTCAATATGAAATTAAATATAAAGCAGGAGCTAACAATATAAACGCAGATGTTTTGTCTCTTAACCCAATACAATTACATACATAAGATCCGCAATTAATTTAAGAACCAATCAATATAGTAAAAGGATTAGAAGCAAATGATGATAAAGTACCGAAACCGGAAGGGATGATGCACGATAGCGCACTGGACGAAAACCTAGCGCTTAATACGAAGAAGCTATAAACGCACTGAAACCTAGTAAACAGAAAAAGAGATGAGACCAAAGTGTCAGTGGGGTAACAACACAACAGAAAGGGGAAGACAAGAGGTCAGAAATCTCTGAGAACACCAATGGCAACATACCGTGTAAGCAACAAATCGAGAACCAAGCAACAGACGTACAAAGCAAGGGGACAGGTGTGCCATTAAAAACCAGTTTAGAAACTATCAAAGAAGAGGATGAATACGAATCAAACGAAACTAAGATAGACGCAACAGAAGATATCGTAAATAATGAGAACGAAATAGAAAATAAATTACCTCAAAGCAACATCATTTATTGTCGCGAAAAATTGTTTATGAGTAAAGATAATTATTTGTATTTTGTCAATGATAAAGGAGAACCTCTCGATGAAAGAGCTCGTCTATTAAAAGAAGTAAATAAATTACCAAGATTAGAAAATTTAAAAGTAGGATACCCTAAACTAATTAAAGTTGGAAAAAGATATCATATAGTGATGCCGCTAAGATGCGAACAACGAGAAAGCACCGAGGATATAATTATCATGCTAAAAGCATTACTTATGAATTTAAGAAACATCATTGATGAAAACAAGATAGTCACTTTTAGCTTAGCCAAAAGTGAAAGCATAGAGAACGTGTTATTCAGTAAAATTATTAACTGTATACGAGATAAACTTGGAAAACTAGATGTCAAGGTCATAGTATGCAATAGTATGCACCGGACAGGTAAATCATCCCCTACCTAACTAGAGAGCGGAGATTATTCAAGAAGCACATTGTTCAGCAGTCGGAGAACACGTGGGAGTTAATAAAACATTTAATCGTATTCGACACAAGTTGAACTGGGAACATCTTAAAGAGGACGTACTTAGTTTCATATAACGACGTGTTGATTGTCAAATAAAAAAATTAGTACGTGAAAAAACTAAACAGAAGATGGTCGTCACAGATTCTCCGCCAGTGCCATTTTTCAAAACAGCAATGGACATTGTGGGACCGATGCCAACGACCAAACTAAATAATCGTTACTGTTTAACATTTCAGTGCATGTTTATACGTTTCTCTATAGGTATTCCAATACATGATCAAACGGCTATTACTATAGCAGATGCTTTTATCAAACGCGTGGTCTGTGTATTCGAAGCACCAAACGGCTTGCTTACCGATTGCGGGCAAAATTTTTTGTCAAAATTAATGAAAATAGTTGCAAAAAGATTTCGTATTAAACAATTTCGCACAAGCGCTTTTCATCCTGAATCAAATGGAGTAAAAGAAAGAGAACACTCCTCATTAAACGAATATTTAAAAGTTTTTATAAATAAGTTTGAAGATTGGGATGAATTTGTAGAAATGGCAATGTTCATATATAACACTAGCAGACATGAGGCTACGCATTATACTTCATATGAACTCATGTTTGCAAGAGTTGCAAGAGTACCATCAGCAACTCCGCCAGAACCGGAAGATCTTGTACCTACTTATGCCGATTATATGTCACAACTAATTAACCGTTTGAATGCTTTGCACCAAATTGCTTGTGAAATTGCGCAAATTGTATGTTCTGATTAAGATCTATTAAGGAATAACTTAAATTTATTGTTTACAGATGATGAGTCTTCTAATTTGCATAATGCTCTTGGAACTTGTCACCAAGGCGACGGCCTACATTGCTTATGATTGTGCGCAGAATTTCGCAAATATTACATCTTTTTCTTTGGTAGATATTGCAGACTGCGAATTGCCATCACCAATAGTCAATTCTACGCGGATCGAAGTATCACTATTGCAACTCAATGAATATTCATCGGTGCGAGTGCGCTATTGCAAAATAGAAATAGATAGGGACGCTAAGAGATGCGGCTATAATAATCATAATATGGAAGTTGGATTAGGAAGAATAAAATACCTACGCGAAACATTAAGAGACGAATACGAAAGAAGGCATGTACACAGATCAATATCTATAGGAGATAGCCTCTTTCAATTCTTACTAGTGAATAATTCAGTAGTACACGCTACAACTTTCGCAGGATCAGCTGGTAGCACGGGTGGATGCAGTAACGCAGGCTCTTACTCGTATAATGACCCATATGGCGAATTTCAAGACGTTTTTGTGAAAGGTTATGTTAAAATTTCGTTGCACGAACACTGGGAAATAGTATCGCTAGATAATAATAAAATCACATTATCAACAGGTACGGTTTGTAAATTCAGTGACGATAAATGCGTAGATAACATTCTTGGTTACACTTTCTGGGATCCAATTCCCATGCACGAGTGCCAAGAAAATAAGTTCACAGAACTTTACACCGGATCCATAGAAAAATTTATGGAACAGGGCAGCGAAAGACGACCACTACGTGTGTTAGATACACAAGGAGTGTCCTTCGCATTTAAAGATCTAGGAGCATTACCTAAATGCGGATTTGTCTTAACCAGAACAGAACATCGGAGAATTTTTATCCTAGACGATGAAAATAAACATACCCTTCCGGCAATAAAAAATTAAAACATTAAAAACATCGATTTATTTTCATATTTTAATACAAAGATACTTTTCTTTGAAAAACACGTAAGAAAAAGCATACAAAAGTTATATTATGACGTATTATTTCAACAGTGTCAGTTAGAAAACAAAGTCATAATGAATGCACTAAATATCGCAACAATTAGTCCGGATTTATTGGCCTATTATTTGATGAACGGACCAGGCTACATGAGCCTACTCGCAGGCGAGGTCATTCACATAATTAAATGCTTACCAGTAGACGTACGAACAAGAAACGAACAAGAGTGCTATCTAGAACTACCTATAGAGCGCGACGGTAGACCTATGTTTATGACACCTCGCACGCATATATTGACATTTTTCGGTACAGAAACAGCCTGTGATCAAACAGTACTAGTAATTTTTAAGGTGGGAAGTGGATGGTTTAAGATGTTACCACGACCGACCTATTTTAGCGACGGACCAGGAATTTTAAAGCCTCAGACAAAAGAAACATGGAAATATCTAGCACCCATTGACATAACTAACAGCGGAATTTATAGTTTGTCAGATATTGAAAAATTAAAAAGCTATATCATGTTTCCAAACGAACAAACCGCGATTTTGAATAAAGTAGCATAAAGTGTATCTTTGAAGGGACGTCCCAGAGCAGAATTATCATTTTATTATATGCTCGATGAAAAAGCGCTATAGAAATTAGCCGAATTTACATGGTTGAAATTATGGGGAAGATTTTTGAGTTTTGATTCGGTAAGCGCAGGCGTTATTTCCGAAATTATGCTTTTTCGCGTGATTAAATTTATACTCGATACGATCATTCATGGATACGTACTCTATTCGCTTTTCGGATGGTCTATCAAAATAATAGGTGCAGTGTGGAATTCACTTAAAAATTTACTTGTCCATTTAGCTAGGACTCCTACCGAAGAACGGGAACAAGATAAGAATCAAAATAAAATCGAGCGGGGATGAGTGACCAACAAGAGTTATATAAACGCTCCTCCAAATTCCCCATCTACTCCAAGTTCCCCGGACGCACCAGCATTGAAAGCGAAAGTAATCCAGTGTACCTTTAAACCCAACACACAGCAGGTAGAAAACAGATAAATTCATACTAGACTCTATGCCGTATTACAAGAGCCTCTCATTCGATCAATTCCTTCAAAGAACAAACGGGCTCATTCAGATAGGAAAGAATAAATAAAAAAAAATTAGTATTAAAATTAAATTTGTCATCATGAATGATTCAGAAAAAATCGAAGTATTAGAAAATCTAATTTGTATAAAGACAAAATTAATATGTATGGCCCAAAGAAATAACGAATCAACTCATAAATTTGGAAAAAGAGCCATAAACTTATTAAAATCATACAAGATTGTAGGCCATTTAGCTCAGCTACAGTTAGATGAAGTAACAGACACTATGGAAGAAAGAGAACAATTAGCCACGATGTGTTTTATTGAATACCTAAACAAAGGCATAAAAAGATATATGTGTCAATACAAATTTTATAGTTCATTACAGCAGGCAGTTGCACACACTGAACAAATTAGCAGCAAATTAAATGAATTAGAAAATATTGCAAACGCAAGAGATTTAGCAATTAATCAATATCAAAACATTCAAAGATCTTTTTTTTAATTACATAATGTATTTGATTCATTAGATAACATTTGTAAAAGAATATTATTTAAGAAAAGTTGTAATAACGTTAATACACGATCTAACCCAAGCATGGATTAACAATAATGTATTTGATGTTAATGGTCCTATAAGTTTGTATAAAAAAATAGAATTTATTGAGTAAGAATTGTAATCTATATCGAATTACAGTTTGCAGAACACACACAAAAAAAAACAAGATGAAAAAAGCAGCAATCTGCTTGTATTTTCTTCTCGGATTTATGGCAGTTAGGGGACGAGAAGAAATCCCCGTAGTACATCTGATTGAAGACAATCCAGGGATTGCGTTTCACAAAATTGGATGTACGAGTATATCCTTTACTTGTGAAAATTGGAGTTTGCTAAAAACCATTGATCTGCAACACATTTTCATTTGGAACGAGGTGCTTACTAATCAAGTAACTACTTTAAATAGCATTTTCGTACAAGATAATGTGTCCAACATAGAAGTAAGTTCGATTATACAGCATATTAAGGATTATTTGAGAGATATTAAACGTGTCGACGATTCCCTGAATCATCTTGACAACACTTTGCATGTTGATAAAATTAAGGGGGGAGGAAAAGCTTTATCTTTTCAAAACAGTTACGGATTGAGTACCACTAAAAAAGTTATAGAAAGAGCAACTAACATGCGTATAAACGATCTATCTTATATTATGGGCGATGAACCGAACACTTATTTCTTTGACAATGGCCTGCATGAACAAATTATATCAGTAAATTTGAAAACTGAATATCTAAAAAGATGTGTGAAACTGATAAAACAAAACCCGAACATAACTGTCAAAAATCAGGCCGCTAATTTCCATAAAGCAATTTCACTCATTAAAGAAGTACAACATGAAAGCAAAGAAATTATGCTATTAATGGTTGAAATGTTTAAATATAACAAATATTTATTAGCTATGCACACTTTACAAGCAGTAGTACATGAAATTGAAAAGACATCTATTTTAAAATCTATTGTTAAACCTAATAGTATTAATACAGCAAATATTGCTGACATAGCACAGTTACATTTTATGATGTATGAAAAAATACTAATAGTAAAAATAGTACTACCGTTCATAGATGCCGAACAGTTTGTCGTGTACAAAATGATGTTTTTTCCAGTTTTTTAACAATTTGAAATAATGGCGGCTATATGGAAGCGGTGCTCAACCTTGATGCGCGACATGAGTTCCCCAAGCCGATAGACTCATATTCATTTTACAGATCGAGTCCTATCGATTGATCGACAATAATATAAAATTATGAGGACGCACGATTAATTGACAAAATCAATAATCCAATTATAATTATTTCACAGACCATGTAAATAATATAGCATCACATACGCTTTAATCCATGCGAAAAGCAGCGCCCAAAAGCTAGATTATTAAATGATAAATTCGTCAACGTGATTATTTGCACCAAGATTATGGTAATTACAAGACTGCAATCATGTAATTACGTCACTTGTAGAGTGATGTTCTTGGGGTGTCAGGTTAATTTTTCGACTAGCCTGGAGTTGCGTAAATTTTCCTGAGAAAATTTCTCCCCGAAATACTGGAAAATTTCTATTTTCGTTTTACGGCCGTTAAGATGAGTCTATTAAAATAAAGTTAAATGAATAAAATAATATTCACTTTAAGCTCCAAATCAAATCATCGTATTTAAAACTAAACAAATATTGTAATTAATATTATAAAAAAAACTAAATAGTGTTTTAGCAGCCATAGTAGTTTCATAATAAATCAGAGGAGTTCACAAATAATTAATCATAAGTTTTCTGTATTTTTGCGTCATATAAATTTATTATTGATACCCTAGTCTTAAGTAACAATGTTGAATTGCAATTAAGTACAGAAACAAACACCTATTTTCGGAAATTTATTAATAATAATTGAAACTAACAGGACTTTTTGGAGGACTTTTTCGACGATTTTTTTGAGAACTTTTTTGAGGACTTTTTCAAGGACTTTTTCGAGGACGTTTTTGAGGACTTTTTCGAGGACTTTTTTGAGGAATTTTTCGTGGACTTTTTTGAAGACTTTTTTGAGAACTTTTTGGAGGACTTTATCGAGGACTTTTTCGAGGACTTTTTTGAGGACTTTTTTGAGGACTTTTTTATTTTGAAATATGATATTTATTTTTAAAATTATTTTCGAGCATCATTTTGACATATTGAATTGCAATTAAGTACTGCGACAAACACCTATTTGCTGAAATTAATTAATAATTATTGAAAATAAGAGGACTTTTTTGAGTACTGTTTTGAGGACTTTTTCAAGGACTTTATTGAGGATTTCGTCGAGGGTTTTTTTTATCCTAATTAATTAATAGAAACTAATAATAAGAATTCGTATTAATTATTAATAATCAGTTTTGGCGTTCGCAGATGCGCGTAAGTTTAAACGTTAAGAGCACGTGGTTCAACACTTAAACGCCGGCAATGTAACAAAAGTGAAACAGTAGTGTTTCCGTAACCGAGTGCGTATAAATTGCAATTTGAACTGTGCATCGATGATTTTGTTACTATTGCTGCCTGAGCACTGAATAAAGATCTTTCAAGGTCGAAAGCGTGACGGATTTTATTTCTACCATTCACATAAGTGCTGGGATGGCAGCTGTACAAAATTATCGAGGACAGTTTTCGAATTTGAGTTTGTACGCATCTCGGCTATGGAACGATTACTGTCTAACTTCCGCTAAATTGACTGCCTGCAATTATTTAACCATATACCTATAACCTCATAAACTTATAAACTTAAACCTTGTAAACTAAATAACTTAAATCTACTTATAAATTATGTGATGTAACAATAAAAAAGACACTGTGTAATGACTAAGATGATTGCATGAATTTACATTTCTTTAAATAGATGACGAGGCGTACCTGCATACATTACATGTTTACACTGATGGAACTGTACAGTCGAAAATCAGCGGCTAGTTAAAATTACAAATATAATATATTTGATTCAAAAAGCTTGACGAAATAAAACAATCAATTCTTAGAACCAGGAAACGGAGAAGAAAACGGAGCAGTTAAAAGAAAAAGAGAAGGAAAAGATGAAGGAAAAGAAGAAGGAATAAGAGAAAAAAAAGGAGCTGATAGAGAAGAACGATGATAAAGAAAAGAAGAAGAAGCAGGGAAAGGAAAAGGAGGAGAAAATAAAGAAGATAAATTACACGGTTTAAAGGACATATTGAGGCTGGAGGTCGCAGCTTGCGAAGCAGGGGATGGAAAAGTATATACTAAAGATTCATGACGTATAAGGACAAAGACTCACAGAAATACAATGACAAACACGTTGATACGCACCTACGCGTAAATAAAGACATACACATACACATACACATACAAGCGCGCGCGCACGCACGCACGCACACTCACACACACACGCGTGCGCACATACACACATACGCCCATCACTTACGCTACGCGTAATATAAAGACGCACGAACTTACATGCACCGCAGTTACTCGTGCTATCCTTAAAACGTATGTTTACAGGCATATGCACATGTTAATACATTTATTTATGATCAAAAGATTTCATAAATACCACTGGTTGAAGGTTCTAACATTTACGTAGCTAATGTAGAATTGGAAAAAGTGGCTACCAAATTCGGGATAGATAGCCATAAGATGGTAACCCAGTTAATGAAGCTAATAATAAAAAAAAAAGAGCTTCTCAAAATGACCCCAACTGGTAAAGGAAAGACACCGGCAATCCCGCAAATGATCTACAATGGAGTATTATGTATGTAGATGTTGAATTCTGAAAATATTGGATTTTATACTTCCACCTTCATGCATTTTAATTTTCGTCAATAATCGATTGGCAGCAGATCGAAGGCTCGTGAGTGAAGATTACAGAAAATTACTCACCAAAATGTGTAATAACTTACATAACCGAAATAAAAATAACTAGCTATAAAAAGTTTAACAATATAATAAGTATTTAATTTTGACAATAAAATAATAAAAGTATAGTTATTTAAAAATGTCAAAATGATGCTCGGAAATAATTTTAAAAATAAATATCATATTTCAAAATGAAAAAGTCTTCAAAAAAGTCCTCGAAAAAGTCCTCGATAAAGTCCTCCAAAAAGTTCTCCAAAAAGTCTTCAAAAAAGTTCACGAAAAATTCCTCAAAAAAGTCCTCGAAAAAGTCTTCAAAAAAGTCCTCGAAAAAGTTCTCGAAAAAGTCCTCAAAACAGTACTCAAAAAAGTCCTTAAAAAAGTTCTCAAAAAAATCGTCGAAAAAGTCCTCCAAAAAGTCCTGTTAGTTTCAATTATTATTAATAAATTTCCGAAAATAGGTGTTTGTTTCTGTACTTAATTGCAATTCAACATTGTTACTTAAGACTAGGGAATCAATAATAAATTTATATGACGCAAAAATACAGAAAACTTATGATTAATTATTTGTGAACTCCTCTGATTTATTATGAAACTACTATGGCTGCTAAAACACTATTTAGTTTTTTTTATAATATTAATTACAATATTTGTTTAGTTTTAAACACTATGATTTGATTCGGAGCTTAAAGTGAATATTATTTTATTCATTTAACTTTATTTTAATAGACTCATCTTAACGGCCGTAAAACGAAAATAGAAATTTTCCAGTATTTCGGGGAGAAATTTTCTCAGGAAAATTTACGCAACTCCAGGCTAGTCGAAAAATTAACCTGACACCCCAAGAACATCACTCTACAAGTGACGTAATTACATGATTGCAGTCTTGTAATTACCATAATCTTGGTGCAAATAATCACGTTGACGAATTTATCATTTAATAATCTAGCTTTTGGGCGCTGCTTTTCGCATGGATTAAAGCGTATGTGATGCTATATTATTTACATGGTCTGTGAAATAATTATAATTGGATTATTGATTTTGTCAATTAATCGTGCGTCCTCATAATTTTATAATATTGTCGATCAATCGATAGGACTCGATCTGTAAAATGAATATGAGTCTATCGGCTAATCTATCGGCTTGGGGAACTCATGTCGCGTATCAAGGTTGAGCACCGCTTCCATATAGCCGCGGCGCGCGCTTGCTAGCCCCCCTAGCCTCTCCGCGCTCACCCTGGCTTTTAAAGCCTCGCGCTGATTGGTCGATCTTTCAAGTTAATTATCTAATTACCTAATTATCGGGAAAAACTAATAATGGCGTCTTGAAGAACTTTTCAAGACGAATCCAACGGTATCCATACTTACATATGTTTTTGAATCACCCTGTATGTAGTGTCGAAATAATAAAAAATACTAAAGAATCTTGTGATTTCACATGCTAATAAAGCCAAAAATCGAAACTTTATATAAATGTAATGTTAAATTAAGTCAAGATGAAGATTATTTTCTGATGAAAACTGCTAGCAGTCATCTCTGGTTATTTTCCACGAGAGAATATGATTCATTAAAAATTAAATGCACCAACAAATTAATATCTATTCCGAAACCTTCTTCTGGCATAATTGAACTCCCAAGGTCTCGTAACATATGGGCTGACGGAAAAATATATAGAGGTGCGACCGTCAGTAAAGTAATAAAAAATCTAATTATTCCGCCTTTTCGACTAACCCTTTTAAATATAGACCAGCGGTTAGACGGTACAACTAAAATTGAGATAAAACCGATCAATATCCTAACAACCAAAGGAGAATCAAAAACAACTAACTTGTCAACTTGGAACTTTATTTGTATCAGCATTGCAAGTTTATGTTTGATTATAAGCTCTCTAATTATGTTAATTGTATATCGCTATGTCAACAAAAAACAAAATAGAAGAGGCATGACAGTAAGCGAAACATATATACCAATGTCGAGATTAGATACCGGATTTAGATACGATTTTACAGGGCCACCGTTTTACGACATACCCCGTATACCTTCTAAAAAGGTTCATGACTATGTTATAGTTCATGAATTCATGTTCATGATATATGTTACCAACTCTATTAGAATCAACCCAAGATAAAGAACTAAAGGAAGACTCGTCAGAATAAATAGGAATTGAAAGCTCAGAATCAATAAATATCACAGAATAAATAAGTATACCTGTTATTAAAGGAGTCAGCCGGCTAGTTGCAGTTTTAGCATTCATATGAAATATTTACTTTTGTGAGGGAACATTATCCGTAGTATTAGGCCAGGTGTGGGTAATAAAGTTTTCCGAGTGTGACTAGAGTAGGTCATGGATTGTAAAATGGTAATCAACGAGGAACATAAAAGTAGAAAGAGAAAAGTAGGGAATGAGAAAAAATCAGTATTAAAACGAATAGAGCAAGAGGAAATTAGTTAGTCTATAGAAAACAACAGTGCAAGCAATTAATATCATTCAGTGAAAAATGTTCGTTCAGTGCGTTTCCATCAAACTCATAAGTGAAAGAGGATTTTGCCACGGTTTTCTCTTTAACGTAGAAGGTGTTGTGCAACGAGACCCTCTAGAACTGTTTGAAACTAGTGAGAACTACTGTAGAACACTCGAACCATTCCATATTTATCGCTGGAGAGCTTGCCGCTGGTTGAACAAAACAGCAAGTGAATATGGATACAAAGTGCAAACCTTCCAGCCAACCAACACGTATGAATTAAGGAGGTTCAGGACAGTCATGAGGGGCATGAGGTAAGGGGGGTAGGTCCCATGCTTCAACATAGGATGAAATCAGTGTTGCTAACTCAAAATAACTAAAATTAATATTTTATTTTATGATTATACGTAGGCTGTATATTATTTAGACGAATAAAAATCAAATTAAAAGCAATAACGTTTATGTAAAAAATCTGCTGTTTATTTATTTTACGTTTTTTATGAAATGTATAAATGTGGAAACTGATGTGAAGACTTGACAACACCGCATTGATTGAAAATTTGTTCTCTTACGTTGCCGGCCTTAGCGCCATATAAGGAGCCAAGAGCACGCTGTGCACACGTCGGCTTGTCGCACTATAACCTCAAACAATGTAAATATTGTTAGTTAACGTTTACAAAGTAGTTTATTATGTCTGAGTCAGTTGAGCCCGACAAATATCGTTGGAAAGGCAAGTTTGTTCGTAAAAAAGTTTATCAGCGTCAACTGCAACGCTCAGAATGTGGAAAAATGAGACGAGGCAGCAAAAACAAAATTGACTCAGATTTAGAGGCAGCATGTACTGTAAAAGGCAATCGCATAGTTGATCTAGAGTATATGTCTAATAACATGAGTTGTACAATGTGCAAAGCCAGATTAGATTTGCGATTTATAGAAAAAGAAACTATCCATGGAGCAGCCTTAATATTTAGTATAAGATGTCATGAGTGCTTGCTTATAAATACGTTAAAAAGTGGAGAAGAATATACAAATCCAATAACTGGAAAAACTTTGTTTGCTATAAACACAAAATTAGCATTAGGTAATTATTATTTTTTTGGATTGGAGTTTTATTGTTTTTTAAATATTCACTTTATCATACATGATGTGCTATGTGTATAATAAATTTATCTGTCTAACCTATGATTTTATAGGAGCTATTCACACTGGGGTTGGTAAAAGTCAAATCAACAAATTTTTCAGTGTCTTAGATTTGCCCTCAATTGATACACACATACAAAAAGCATGAACGAATAATTGGCCCTATTATTGAAGCGGTGGCTAAGGAAAGTTGTTCAGAGGCTACAATGATGGAAAGGATTCTTACTGAAGAGAGTATTGAAGATTTGAAAAAGCTTCTGTAAGCTAATTATAAGTGAATGAAACAATTATATTTCAGAAAACATATACACATATACATTCACTTGGACCAGAGTAAATTTTCAAGCTATATTTTGAGTTTTTAACGACAATTTTTTTTAATGAATTTGATTATGTGTAGATTTTTTGTTACTGAGATAGTTACAAAAATTGACTGGATTGTGATGAAATCAACGTAATTGATGAATTTTTATTTTTTGATCTTTTTTTATAGAAAATTATTCTTTTGATTTATACAATGATAATGTTCTACAATGGTTTCTAGTGATTATTTTGATATGTCACACTACATAATACTTTTGAATGAATTATATCTAGATCATGTACTTTTTTTTAGACAGTTTTACAAATTGAATTGCCAATTGAATTAAAACTCATACGAGTGCTTTTGATTTTTTAATACAAGCTTGATTATAATTATTGTTTTTTGTTCTACGAAATAATTTAATTCAACTATAACATGCATATTAGTTATAATCTAATGAATGATAAAGTTATAAGTTTCTTTTTACATCAATGTAATCTAATTTTGACTGCTTCATACATTTTTAATTTAAACTATACTATACAAATATATGTATCGATAAACCAATAAATTAATTATATTATTATTAATGAAAATTGATGCACTTTCTTTATAACTTGTTTTTCTTTTATTTTCTAATCAGGCCAGAGAATTTACGTGAAGGATATTTGATAGTCAATGTTGATTCTAGTCGCAAAGACCGATAGTTGGAATTTTTTCTTCTTTTGATATGGGATTTGGCCAAAGAGGAACGGGACATAATTATGATAGTTTAAATGGCTATTGTGCTCTGATTGGTTTGAAGACTGGTAAAGTTTTGGACTTTTGTACGAGAACTCGAAAATGTCGCATGTGCGATTTGGAACTTCTCACTGGTACAAAAAAACCACACGATTATAGGAAAAATTTTTCCGGAAGTGCTAAAGCCATGGAGCCCGATGGTGCTGTGCAACTTGTAACTAATAGCAATATTTTGAAAGAGCACAATTGTCAAGTTGGAGTATTTATAGGCGACAATGATAGTAGTAGCATGGCAGCCATTCAGAGTAAGATTGATTATCCTCTTGTAAAACAATCAGACATGAACCATTCTTATAACAACGTTGGAAGTATGCTGTACGACATTCAGAAGACGTCTGATCCAGACCGTGAATTGACAGGTGACATTATTAAACACATTCAACGCTGTTTCTCATATGCTGTACATCAAAACAAAACTCATTTAGATAAAATGAAACTTGCGTTGGAGAATGTGCCATATCATCTATTTGATTTGCATAAAAACTATGATAACTGGTGTAAAAGTAAAGAAAATGAAGAAAATGCAGGCATTATTTTGAAAAGTCCAGCCTTATTTGACAGTTTATTAAAACTATTCGATGAATTGTCAGCAACTGCTTTCAAATTTGTTAGTGCAGCAAGTAGCCAGGCAAATGAAAGTTTAAATAACGCGATGTGTAGGAAAAATGCCAAATATCTTTTATTAAGTACGTCTGAGTCATCTGATTTTAGATTCAGTGCTACTGTTGCGGAAAAAAATATTGGCCTATTTGCAAAGATGTTTAGATTGTACCGGGATTTTACACAAAGGAATTTTGCATAAACATATTGTCAAGAAGAATAAAATTTCATTATCCAAAAAACAGAAAGCTTCCACACCAGCATTAAAAAAAAAAAGATTGGAATTGAAAGCGAAAAAATCTCAACTCAGGTATAGAAAAAACATCAATCAAGATGAAATATATCGTAGTGGTATGACTCTCCTAGATAAACATTCAGAAACTGAATCAACCTGTGTTAGACTTTCAGTTGATAATACAAAAGTTTGGAAAACAGATAAATTAGCAATATGTTTTTTTCGATTTGGAAACTGCTGGATTAAAAGTAACTGATGATATCTTGCAAGTATGTGTCAAGCATGGAGAAAAAATATTCCAGTCTTTTATTACACCTACAAGAGGCATAAGTCCTGGAGCATCTACAAAAACTGGCCTTACGAAGGTGCATAAAAAGCTCTTTCAGCATGGAGTTGAAGTAGAAACATTACCTAGGAAAATGGTTTTCTTAAGACTCTTAGAATTTTTACAAACATTGGAGAAAAATGTTTATTTGTTGCACATAACTGCACTTTTGATTATAAGCGACTAATATTAACTTTGAGAAATTTATGTTTACTTAAAGAATATAAGAAGGTGATTGAAGGATTTAGCGATTCGTTATCTTTATTGAGAAAGAAGTATCCTAAAAGAAAGAGTGACCATAAACTTACGACTCTAGCAACTTAGCTCCTCTCTCTTTCCACAGAAGAAGAACATAATGCTTGTTATGATGTATTTTTATTGGAGGAATTGACAACATCTTTTTTGGACGTTAATGACATTACAAAAAGTATGGAGACTATTGATGATGTTATTAGCGCGTTAGAGAACAATGAAAATGTTCAGAAATTATTACCCTCTTTTCAACCAATGACCGGTGTCATCTCCGAAGCCATGAAAAAACGATTATGTTCTTCAGGACTTAGCTATACACGAATTTTGAGTACTTATAAATCCGAAGGTAGAGAAAATGCAATTACTTTGTTAAGAGGACTAGTCAATGGGAAAGCAACGATTATTATGTTACGTCTCAAGACGTATCTTTACTCATTTACATTCTTTAAAAGTGCAATCCCGAATTTCGTAAAATCAAAACTATATACACGTCCACCAGAAAACGATACAGCAGCAAAACACGAAGACCATACTCAGCATTACATAACACACAATGAACTCAAAAAGAAAATTACTCAACTACATAAGAAACATCAGCGATTTATTAAGCACAAATTTATGTATATAAGACGAATCATCCGAAAGGTGAGCAGAGAGAAATTATCTTTACTCCGTACACACCGGTCCGACAATTGGTGATCATTTTTCTTAATAAACTCGCGACTGTTACAAGTAATATCGTGCAAGTATTATTCATAACCTATCCTATTCAATTCAACAAGCAGTTAGAGCCTGCTACATTTATTCAATTCAACAAGCAGTTAGAGCCTGCTACATTTATTCAATTCAACAAGCAGTTAGAGCCTGCTACATTCATACAATTCAACAAGCAGTTAGAGCCTGCTACATTTTATCAACAATTAAAGGCTACGATTATCAAGGTAGTACAATTATCAGACATACATTTCCACATATATTTATTATAAGTGAGACATATCCGACCACTAGTCAACATATTGGAACGTCTCATTCATTAGCTATTCGTAGTTGATGCACGAGACGTAACAATTAAATCAAAAAAGATACTTGATGAAATTTTGGATTTTTTGAGTCAAGTGAAAGAAACATAAAATGTGATATATCGTAATAATAGTTGACCAAGTCAGCTTATACTATTTATTTATAAATAACCTATGTGGAAAAATAATGTATTGTACTTTTATTTTAAATACAGTTAATGTATAAATAAATTATGCATTTTATATATTGGCTTGAATTTATTATGAAATAAATTTCACAACCTATAATTTAAGTAATAAAAAAATTGTCTTTTTTAGATTTGTATATATATATATTTTTTTTTAACAATAATATCGATTTTATGCAATTTTTTATTTTTTTTTATAATATGTAATATATGAAAATCATGCACTGTTAACAAAAGAAAATAATTAATTCCATGAATGCATTTAATATTAATTACACTTTTTAAAACTAAAATTAAATTTTTACAAAACTACAATGAAAAATAAGTACATATAATTATCATAGATGTAACGTGTGCATGAGTTCAAAAATAATACACGTGTGTATATCTATAGCGTGTTTGCAACGTTGCCACATTTCTGTGAAAATCATCAAAAGTTTAGAGTAACCTACAAAAATTCAGTTTTTGTTTGTTATTTTCTAATCGGGATGCGCGGTGAGGCATATTTTTTTATACAGAAAATGAAACTTTATTTATCCTTCTTTTAAGTAAATATTTTCGACTGAAAATCTGTGCATTTTTTCTGTGCTTAAATTCGGTATGAATAACTTATTTATGATAAGTATGAATAACTTATTATAACTTTATTTTCATTGCAATTTGGCTGGTAATAAATATTGAAAAAATTCAGGGATATTCCAAATAATCTAATTTATCATAGTTTTTAATTTTGTCGCGATCTGTGCATTTTGCTAATGGTCCTGAACCTCCTTAATTGGGGAAATTCTATATAATAATTCATCGGAATTTCAAGAAATATGTAAGAAGAGTGTAACAAAGATGGGATACTCACTGCTAGGTCCAGTAATACCAGGACTCACAGTGACACAATAACAAGCCAGAGGCAGACGTTTTATATTAAGAAGTAATAATGAGATATTTCAATATCTTGAATATTCCACAGTACCAAAAAGGATAATTTGTTCAAGGGCCAAAATTTGTTTCATTCTCTATCTCAAACCGTGAGTGAAAATACTGATATCTTCATTTAGCATCTGTTTAAGATAGATTATGGTAGTCTTAATACAGATAACCGACTCAACCCTGCTAAAACAAGGACATTCAACCGGATTGAAAATCCAAACCGCTTCGAGTCTATTTCTGAATCCTACAAATGACAATTGAAATTCATTAAAGCATAACCAATCTTAATTCACTTTAATGTTTTTTTATCCCAAAATTAATTTTACATATTATAATAATTAATTTTTAGGAGAGAAAAATATTAAAGGGAATTCAGATCGATTCCAGTTTGATAAATTGAAATTGTCATTTGTAGGATTCAGAAATAGACTCGAAGCGGATTGGATTTTCGATCCGGTTGAATGTCCTTATTTTAGCAGGGACGTTTGGATATTGTGCAGTAAGTCAAATACCATTATTAGCAGTACGTGATTGTCATTACTGCACAGCGTTACACTTAAGTAAACAGTATAAGGACGTGTTGGTGCGAATTTTCGAGTGTCCCTTTGCAGAGCATCGCAAGTCATTAGAAAATGCTGACGAAAGGTGCGGGTTCCATCAAGAAGGTAGTGAATTAATTCAGGCATGCCCTCGTGAAAATTTGAAGTCAAGATCTTGAATAAGAACTAGAGTAAGAAATTGCATAAGAAATATTATAAGAACTTAGCCAAGTCCTTATGCAAGTTCTAGTAAGTGTTTTTCGTTTTTCAAAGCTTCCACGATGGATAAGTACTTGTTCAAGAACTTATATAAAAAATTACGTAAGATCTTGCCAACTATTTTATATTAAAAAAAATTTTTTTCATTTCAATTCATATGAAAATTTAATGATATTATAGTTATTAACAATATTTATAAAATTCAAATTGATGATTCAAGTTTTTTATTATATACAATTATAAAATATGTGTAATCTTGATTATTTTCATCATAGATTTAATTATAAAATATTCCAAAATTGAAATTATAGAAATATATAAACTAAAATTTGTGTAATGTACCAGTTAAATAAATAGAGTGAGGGATTGTTTGACATTGATTTATTAAAAAAGATATTTGCCTATAATTGCGTATGCCTTTATTTACATAAAATATTTACACTTACATATGTACATGTTCTTTACAAGACCTTTATCACTAACTTTGATGATCAGTGGAATAACAAATTCACTGTTGGACAAATGTAACTATTTAAATATGTTTTTATAAAAATACAAATTATCTTTATATCTGATGTTTTTACCCTGTTGAAAAAATCCAGCTGGAAATCCAAGATGGATATCCACATGGATATCCAGCTGGATATCCATGTGGATTGATGTGGATTCCATATGGATTTGATATGGATATCCATGATGGATATCCATGTAGATTCCAGGTGGATTTTAACCAAAATCCAGGTGGTTTTTTCGGTCGATCCATGTGGATTTCATCATAAATCCAGATGGATTTTCCGGTCAATCCATGTGGATTTCAGCATAAATCCAGGTGGATTTTAACATAATTTTAGGTGGATTTTAACATAATTTCAGGTGGATTTCAGAATAAACCCAGGTGGATTTTCTGATCAATCCATGTGGATTTCAGCATAAATCCAGGTGGATTAATAGAAATCCAAGGTGGATTCGTCAACGAATCCAGATGGATTTTCCGGTCAATCCATGTGGATTTCAGCATAAATCCAGGTTAATTTTGCAGTCGATTCATGTGGATTTCAGAATAAATCCAGGTGGATTTTTAATAAACCCAGGTGAATTTCAGAATAAATCCAGGTGGATTTTCTGGTCAATCCATGTGGATTTTAGCATAAATGCAGGTGGATTCATCGGCAAATCCACCTATTTTCATAGATTTTTTTGCTTAAATTCAGGCGAGTATGTCAATGCAGATATTTGAGCTGAAATACAGGTGAATTATTTCGAAATATACATATATTTCGCTAAATTTTATGTGTAATACATGTCAACATGTCAATATTTTATCAAGTCAAAGATAATTATTTATATCCGATCAGATTTTTTGTTTTTTAAAGATTCATTTCATGTATCATAAAGTATGAAGAGGTTTTCAGTTCATTATTAAAAATAAAAAACAGATCAATATTATTCCATGGAATATTCTGTTTTGTGGTTTTTCAAACAAATTCATATTTTATTTGTACAAAACTTACAATGTATTTTGATAAAGTAAGTTCTAAAATATGTGCATGTTTAGTTGGTAAAAAATTGGTGCAAAATTGTGAAACGCTGCAATTATTTAAATTATTATTTCCAATACATATTAGGAACTGATGAAATGTAAATACCGATATTAGTATTAGTGTAAACACATAATATATCTACATTTTTAGTTTCTGTCATATCAATATTTAAATTTGTCCCTGTGACATATTTCATGTAGCGTAAATCATTACTCATTAGATAATCACTATCCACTTGAAGCTTCCTATATGTTGTATACTCTCTTCCATTTTCAAAATTGATGAGAAATTGCTCAATTCGCACATAATCTCCATTTTTCAAAACTGCATATGAATTATTTGATCTAAATAAAAACTTTCCTGATGACCTAAATAAGCACCTATCTTTAACCATTTTTTCATAAGCTCTTACTTGTCCTTTCGGTAGTTGGAACAGATCCATAATTCGTTGATTAACTACTCTTCTTCCAAAATATCGAAATGAAAATTTAACCGTTTTCGTAATAAATCCATTCTCTAAGTATTTAAGGTACTCTATACATGGTGAGTCATTTTCAAGTCCCACATGTTTTTCTAATATCCTAATACTGTCTTGAAAGTACAGATAACGGCACACTTGACTCAAGACACCTTTCGCAGCATAAATTGTTTGTTTAATTTTTCCGTTACCCGATTCGAAGACGTAGCCACTATGTACATATAACGGACCCCAGTCAGCAACACTCTGTACTAAATGTAACAGTTGGTGTACGTTAAAAGACATCGCATCGCTTGAGTAAAGAAGTTCTGTCTCGAAAACAAATTTTTTCAACAGAAAATCTGCTCTTTGCAAATCTGTGACAGTTATCTCGGTTTGTAATAATATATAATACGCTTGTACTAAGAGAAACCAATGAGTCATATATTTTTCAAATCGTGGAAATTCTTCTGATAATAATTTTAATATTGGCGGACTATAAAATAGAATCCAGTTTAACCATTCAGCAGCTTTCCAATGTGCTCGATCACTTAAACAACGTGATAACCGTTCTAGTTGTGTGGGAACTTTGAAGTTTGCTATAAATTTATCAATACCCTCTATTTTACTTTTAGGGATCGAATAAGGTTCATTAGATATGGCAAACCAATAGTTGCAAAATTGCTTAGCTACTCCTAGATCGACGCAGTGCATTGGACATGGAACAAAACCACCAATTATGTCAAAGCCATTCATAAGCAACAAAGGAGTAGCATTTTTTACACCAAAAATAGGAGCATTTGCTTCAACTGCTCTTTGCATATGCTGAAAAGTAGTATTTGCGGTTCGTTTTTCAGGATGTTCGTCTAGTATTGTGTACTTAACAGAATATCCAGTATTATGACGAACAGACACACCTGGGTGCAAACACCAATTGCACCCAAAGTAGCCATTAAATTGTATAATACCCTGCATAGGTGCACGAGCAACAGCGTCGACGCAACAGCACAATGCGTACAAATGTAAATTTTTCGTTCCATTTTTTAGTTTGCATGATATTCCATTTTCTGAAAGTTCATTCATTTTATCGACAAAAGGACGTAGGAAATACGTCATATTTGGCTTATTCCGTCCAAACCAGAGCGCAGAAGTAATAGTTTTTTGACATCGAATATTTTGTGGAAGTTCATTGATAAGAATTTGTATTGGCCAAACGGAACATTTAGAACTTTTAAAAGTAGGCGACCCATCGCTATTAAACGTGGCGGTCACATAACTTTCTTTACGGTCCTCAGGTAACGATGCTAGAAATTGTTTGTATCGTTGGCCATCATAAATATCTGTCATAGAAACATTTCTTTCTTTATTTCGACGAGATATAATATCAAGGTAGAAGTCCTCATTTGCTTCAATAAGATTTTGGATTTCGCTAACTGGATCAATCATTACAAAATAATCTCTAAACGAAGGATCTTTTAAATTAATATTTTCATCGCACAGTTCGCAAAACATTGTACGTAGTCCCTTTTTAAATGCTCCTAAGTACACTTTACACGTTGGACATACAGCGTGATACTCTCTACCTTCTTCTGGATTGAATAGCTTGTCGAGCTGATAACGATTTTCTGGAAAAACTTGTTTATGGACAAACATATTTAGCATTTTAAACAAATCTACTATTCCTGTAGTTGGTACATGATATTTGTTACAATATTTCATGACAGTTAATATCATTTCTATTGGACTAATACCTATCAGTAAGTTTAGAGGCTCGTTATACTCTTCATTACTTATAATTTCGTCTAATCTCGCAAATCTACCTTCAACCATTTCATTATCATCAGGTGCTATGTCATTGAAGTCTTCCTCGTCGCTAGTATCCAATATACAATCCTGCACATCTTGTAAAATCGGTAAAAGGTCCTAAAATAATAAAATTGATAAACATTAATGAATTATTTATGACTGTTATAAGTTTATAAGTCATTTGGGTTATTGGATTATGGGATTGAAGCAATAGTGGCCTAGTTTTATGAAGGATCAGTATAAACAAATATTCAATTACATAGTTTGTGCGGCGAATTTTATGTATGCTCTTTTATAATTACAATTTTTGTATAGCAGAGGTTACAGAACGTTACAAAATGTACGGAGTTACATTATATTATTCATTAAAAGACAAAATAGCTTCAGCTGCTTCTATTTTTTCATCTTGATAATTAAAAGATTGTCAAGTTCATAAAGATAGCGTATATAGTTAACACGAGATTGGCTACTTTCATGTTTAATAAATTAACAAAGATACGGTTTTAATGTTTTTCGCTAGTATATTTTTTGGGTTAATTTTATAAAAAAGTCAAATACTTTTTATTTTGTCTTTGAATTATCTACAAAACAATAAAAAATGGCTTATTTGGCCGCATTATTAATGTGTCAACCTGCAGACTGTTCAACGCAGAGGCTGTGTATAATAGAGAATTGGTTCGCCAGAGTCAACTTCTGAGAAAAGAGAAAAATATTTCCAATATCTACTGCATATACAATATTGAAGCAGTATTCTGAATTGGACTACTGTTAAGTATAAGGTTTTAGGCATCGCCCAATAAACGAAGAAGGTAGTAAACGTACGACCTGCGACGCTAGGCTAAGTATAATAGACATGCCGCACATGGCAGCGGAGCGCTCACGTTTATTACTCATTACACTAGCCCAAAGGGCTAGCAGAGCGGACGTTCGCGCGGGAGACACTTTTGCCTCGCCAATGATTCGCCAATGCGACGGGGATATTTCCTCGAAGCAACCCTTCGTCGTCCACGTTAAATGCAGAAGTTGATGCATTGAGGACTGCATAGATACGACGCGAGCTGAAAGGAGTGTGAAGTCACGACCGCGAGATGACCTTCGCGCTGATAATATGATTGCGGGTCATCCGACGAGGACCAAGGAGAATGTACAACAAGCAGGCAAATGCTCTGAGAAAGGAGGTTCAGATCAACGCACCGAAGCTTTATTTATGATGCTCTGGCCAATGAAGTGTCACCCATCGGGCGATGCAACAAATACACAATGTTAACAGAAAGATAGGTGGAGCGCCCGCTATTACGCGAATGGTTGATAGAGGAAAATAATGACGCACGTTATACGCGAAACTAGTATCGCCCACACAGAATTGTCGCTTTATCTTTTGTACTTGTCGCTGGCCAGCCGACAAGTTACACCGCAATTGCCCACTCCTTTCGAGGGCTGCATGCTCGCTACCGCGGATGCAAAAGTCCGCACAAGCTCTTAGCGGAATGAACTCGGCGTCGCTACCACCGCTGCCCACACATGCCGCAAATGCACGAATCACGCGATTACCCGCGCGGATAGTCCCGTAGAAGGTTTATGGACATCTTGGTTTCAAGGGCACGAGGTATAGTTGTAGTTCCCAAGAAATACGACTATAGCGTGCAATGAAACCAAGACTAACTCACTGCCGGCTCACACGTGTGTCGCCGCTCACGCGAGAGAGCGATTTATCTCTCTCTCTCCCTATTGAAAAAATCCAGCTGGAAATCCAGGATGGATATCCACATGGATATCCAGCTAGATATCCATATGTATTGATGTGGATTCCATATGGATTCGATATGGATATCCAGGATGGATATCCATATGGAATCTAGATTGATTTCTCAGAAAATCCAGGTGGATTTTAATTGTGTTTTTGATTATAAATATATAAAAAAATGTCTCCTGTTAAATTATTGTTTTAAATATCTCCTACTCCGACAAATATCAATATTAAAAAAAAAAATATGTTCCCTTAGCGGGGCTTGAACATACGACCTCTTGCACTTGAGCTTGACTGTCTACCACCTGAGCTATTGTATCATCTTGATTTCAGTAGTATATTTCACTTACATGGCTTATTCTTGCATTATGTACTTAAATAGTATCACCTTTTTTATATTTTGCACATAACAAATATGCCCGCGATAAAATGTTAGATCATTTCATGATAAAAGTTCAAATATAAATGCAAGAATAAGCAATGTAAGTGAAATATACTACTGAAATCAAGATGATACAATGGCTCAGGTGGTAGACAGTCAAGCTAAAGTGCTAGAGGTCGTCAGTTCAAGCCCCGCTAAGGGAACACACACACACACACACACACACACACACACACACACACACACACACACACACACACACACACACACACACACACACACACACACACACACACACACACACACACACATATATATATATATATATATATATTTAGAACGAAGTTCTATTGCGGAGGGGGTCTAATCCAGAAAAAGTGAAACGCGTTACAAAATTAGTAACGCGAGAAGGAGAGGAAACAGTCGCACAGTGGGTGAGATCCCCTCCCTACTGTACAAACCACGCTGACTCTTGGCTCCTCTCTCCGCTCTACGAGCCGCGCTGGCTCTCGGCTGCTCTCCCCTCTCTACGAGCCACGCTGGCTGGCTTTGAGTGTCTTTTTCTCGCTCCCTCTCATGAGTTCGCTTAGACACTATATACGCGCTTCTCTCTCTCTCTCGTACAGCTGCGTGCAAACTATATACTGGTTCTCTCTTCTCTCTGTCTCTTTCGTTCGCTTGCATACAAACTATATACCGCAGTACACAGGACTATACTCTGTCTCTTTCTCTATACTATGTTTCTTTTGCTCTCCTGCTTAGTCACATCTGAGACATTGAAAATATGTGCCACACTCGATCAGCCGGCGCAGTAAATCTGAACAAGCCGTTTATAGCGAATGTATGTTTTTTTCCAGTTTAGTAAATTGCAATATATTTTGATCAGAAAAAAAATATATATATACATAAAAAAAATTTATGAATATAATTATTTATTGTTTCCAATAATCAACAGAGAGAAAGATGAGCCGAACAAATGGTCCCACACACCTTAATTAATTAATATAGCCAACCCTGCTTCTGAAGGGAACTTCGTTCTTAACGCGTGTTCCGTGACACGTTCCTCTTTTTTTAATATTGATATTTGTCGGAGTAGGAGATATTTAAAACAATAATTTAACAGGAGACATTTTTTTATATATTTATAATCAAAAACACAAATAAAATCCATCTGGATTTTCTGAGAAATCCATCTGGATTCCATATGGATATCCAGCTGGATTTCCAGCTGGATTTTTTCAATTGGGAGAGCTCTCTCTCGCCCAAAAGTACAAATACGCGCACGCATAATCGCTCGCGAAAATCGCGCCTGGAAAACGACTTTCGGCTTTCTTTACGACTTTCGGCTTCCTTCATCTTAACTGGGGCGCTGTTTGCGCGGGCCAGATGCAGCGCTTTCGGCCGAGCCTGGGTTAAATATAGGAGAGTCTTTTTTACATGGAGTTTGTAACTATTTTTCTTATCTTGGCCCTCGTTAGCTTTTAGAAAACCCTTCGAAAACGAAGAAAAAAAAGACTCTCAACCTATTTTTTTGCGAGTAAGGAAGAAGGTTCTCATTCGATTCCAAAATGAACTTAAAAATACTTATATTTTAAAAATCGAAAAAATTAGCTTCCGTCACAGTCGAAACAAAAAACGCTTTACTTTTTTCTTTTTCTTTAACACGTTATTTATTAGGTCAAATCGTGTAGAATATACCCTCCAATTTTCACGATGTGGATATTTTTTTTTCGAAGAAAAATGGCTTCGAAAATTTGAAATTCCGATTTTTCAAAAAAAGCACCAACTTTGAACAAAATTTTTCAAAAATAGCTAAAAAAAAGGTAAATTTTCTGACTTTGAAAAAATATATATGGGCATAGTTATATTTTAACGAAAATCTGAGATAGCCAAAAGGCTTATTTTGACATTTTAAAAAAACTGCTGGAATCTAAAATAAAATAATCACTTTTCGTGTTCCGAAAAAAAAATTTTCTTTTAACATCGCGTTGCCGGACAAGATTTTTCTTGTTCTTTGGGAAACAAACAACAAAAAAGTGGCAGCGTGCCACCAAAAAATATTGACGAAGAGGACACTTCAACTCGAGATTTCACATTTTTTATAAATTACTCAAATTACGCCGCATGCGACTCTTTGACTGATGAAAATCGGTTTTGTTTAAAAAAAATTTTTTCATAGCCTTAAATGAATTTGTCAAAATATTGAAAAAAATATTTTTTTGAAAAAGAGGTTTTACATAATTAAAAAATAAGTTTATTAAAAATCTGATTATCATTCGAAAGTACAGATTTCAACGAAAACAATGAGCCCTCCCGAATTTTTTTTCGTGCATTGTAGCATTTGCAATAGCAGGCGGTGCAATTTGAGTAATTTATAAAATGCGAAATCTCGAGTTCAAATATGGTCGTCGTTAAGCTTCTGTTGCGGGTTACTGACTGACCAAAGGGTTTTTTCAGCTTTTATCTTAAACAAATGAATTAATCAACTTGAAACATTTTTGGGGCATCCATTGGGCAGAAATAAAGAGCTCTAAAGAGCCCTTTTTTGGAAAATTGTCCTGGAGGTCGAGAAACAAAATAAAAACTTTACTAGCAGTTTTTATTTTTAGAAATATCACATTTTTAGCCGGGTTGCTGTTTGCATTATCGAGGTTCGTCTGCACAGCAATAAGTAGAATGAAAAATATTTTTTCTGGCATAAATTAAGACTTTTTTGGTAGATAATTCAAAGGCGAAAAAAAAGGTTTTTTTACACATAAAAAATATCACTTACGAAAATCTAATTTAGCAATTAGCAATGGCAATGAAGTATATCAACAATTAATATTTTATATGTGTGGCAAAAATTTCATACTTATATATTTATTCATAACTATTTATACTTATATTGATGATTGTACTCAAAAATATTGAAGAAATATTAAAGGGTATTGACACAAAGAAGGTATAAGGTATAAGGTATATATGGGTAATTCTAGGCTATTTCGATTGACTTGTAACCCTTAGATTACGGATTTTTTTTTAATTTGGCACAATTGTTGTACACATAAAACTGAGATTTTTCCCAAATTTTGGAGACGATACATTAATTATATCAAAAGTTATTAACAATTAAAGAAAAATAATAAAAAATTTTCAAACAGCTATATTTTAAAAACTAATAAAGATATCGAAGTCGGATTTTTTTCAAAATACTTATAATGCCTTAAAATTTCGAAATAGTTACAACAATAAAAAATAAAAATTTTTTTTCGAAAGTTATTAACTTTTTGTTTAAACAATTGCTAATATCTCAAAAAGTATATTTTTTTTTTGAAAAATTCTTGCTCCTACGTATTCCTGAGGATTTTTGCTATCGAAATCAATCATAAAATTCAAGGGCCCGACATATCGGAAAGCGTAGCCCTAATCAAAAGAAGACGCCTCAGCGTAAGACCACGAAGACGTCCTGCTGTCGTTGCGACGTACACCGAGGCATCTTCTTTTGATTAGGGCTACGCTTTCCGATATGTCGGGCCCTTGAATTTTATGATTGATTTCGATAGCAAAAATCCTCAGGAATACGTAGGAGCAAGAATTTTTCAAAAAAAAAATATACTTTTTGAGATATTAGCAATTGTTTAAACAAAAAGTTAATAACTTTCGAAAAAAAATTTTTATTGTTTATTGTTGTAATTATTTCGAAAGTTCAAGGTATTATAAGTAATTTGGAAAAACTCCGATTCGGTATCTTTATTAGTTTTTTAGATTAAAGCTAAAGTACCTTTCGACCGTGAGTCCGCTGGAGCGCTACCGCAGCCTTACGCTGAGGCGTCTTCTTTTGATTCAGGCTACGCTTTCCGATATGTCGGGCCCTTGAATTTTATGATTGATTTCGATAGCAAAAATCCTCAGGAATACGTAGGAGCAAGAATTTTTCAAAAAAAAATATACTTTTTGAGATATTAGCAATTGTTTAAACAAAAAGTTAATAACTTTCGAAAAAAAATTTTTATTGTTTATTGTTGTAATTATTTCGAAATTTTAAGGCATTATAAGTATTTTGAAAAAAATTCGACTTCGATATCTTTATTAGTTTTTAAAATATAGCTGTTTGAAAATTTTTTATCATTTTTCTTTAATTGTTAATAACTTTTGATATAATTAATGTATCGTCTCCAAAATTTGGGAAAAATCTCAGTTTTAGGTGTACAACAATTGTGCCAAATTAAAAAAAAATCCGTAACCTAAGGGTTACAAGTCAATCGAAATAGCCTAGAATTACCCATATATTTATAATATAGAAAGGATAGTATCCAATAAAAAAAGTTATTATTACAATAATAATAAAAGGTAGAAATAATTAAAAAGTTATTTACATGATTTTATTTTGGAAAGGCATTGTGATTCAAGCCTTTAAACTTGTGAATATAAAACTAATACTTAACCAAGGGAACTCATTTTTTATATAATTCTTTTCTTTGTATTAGTACAATAAGCTACAAAATGACTACTACAACAATATTATATATATTATATAACACGTAAGGTCTGATTTAGTGTTTGAATCAATAGCATTATTTTTTATATGAAACAAGAAAAGATTTGATATGAAACAAGAAAAATAAGTTCAAACACTGTCTCTATTCGATCAAATATTATTACTAATGTGAAAAGGGATAAAAAACATAAGAAAAGTATATAATCAATTGCAAACTTACGACATTTTGTGGAATACTTTCATCTTCATTTATAAGGTAGTGATTGTTGACATGTGAATATGCATGAGATCTATTACTGCATTCTAAACAAAATAAATATTCTTAATGATAATCTGTACAATCTTTAACAAAAATTAATAGATCACAATTATTTTACATAGTTAAAATATATCTCTGTGAATTGATAAATATTTAGCTAAGATAACATTTATTTTTTTGATTTTCTTTTTGTGAAACTACACATTGACAGGTAGATTATAAAAAATTCTTATTGAACTTTCAATCTATGAAAACTTGATTGTAGTACTACCTGAATTTGATTGAACATCCACATTAAGATCTGATTGTTCATTTTGAATAGAATTTCTGATTCCGATTACAGGTGATGTATCTGACACATTTTGAAATGATAAACGGTCTGATGTGTCACTGTTAGATTGTCTCAATCTCCTCATGATACTGTCGGTATCATTTTCTGAACTATAACAATTATGCATATCGTTTGTTGAATCTGATGTAAGTGCATAATCAGCCACAACACTCTCATGACTTTTACAGAGTGAGATATCCATGCTTCCATTACTATCTGTATCCATGTTTACAATACTCGTTCAAGGATTTTAATCAATTGATACCGATAAATTTTTCTAATTATTATTTATACAAAGAAAAATAGATTTACGGACAGAGTTACACTTGGAGGCTAGACATAAACATTCGATATAAAAATGAACCTTTAATCCGTGGCTATATACTATATAGACGCTATTCGTTGGTCTTATTCTCAGTACAAATTCACAGCCCACGATTCTTAGTGCACGAGGTCCCCCCTGGCGGACAATTTGGCTACTAGTATTATCTACCATATATATAGTCTATTATATATAATCCACTTTTCCAAGAAAAGCAAAAGGAGGCTTTTGTCTTTCGTCATTTTCGTTCTACAGTGTAGTGTATTGCGAATTCTTTTTTTATCAGTAATCAGTAGTCAGTATATAAGTATCATTGTAAATTGCACTATTCTGCATTAGCAGTAATATTTTTCAGACATGAAGCCTCAATATTATGCTAAGGTCAAATATATAGATGATCATTTACGAGACGTAAAGCCCGTAAACGAAATTTTGGAATTTCAATCTAACCCTCATGCAATAAAAAATTTTGATAAGGATGCAGTATACTCAATTTTATGGAAAGATGAAAAAATGGTAAAAGAGATTGAAGTTGGCATCCAAATAGCTGATATAAAAAGTGAGTTATTATAATTTTTTTAATATAGTGAAATATAATACAAACAAAATTAAAACTGAATCTAGAAATAAATGGGAATTTATTGGTTTTTAATACAATAAATTAAAACTGTAATGTAGAGATAAATGGAAATTTATTGGTGTTTAATCAATACAAAATCATTTAGCGTTATGTTATTTCATTTTTAGTGATAAGAAGTGAAGATGAATTAACTGAGTTCAAAAACAAAAGAGGAGTTTTTAGCATACTCAACCAATCAGTATTAAACAGATACTATGACAGTGATTCAGAAAGTGACAGTTGCAAGAATACTCCACCAAAATTAAAGAAAACAAAAGAAGTCACAGGAAAAGAGGATAAGAACAAAGAAAGAAGTAAACAAAAAATGGTTAGTTCAATTAACTAATAATTATTATACATTTCAACCAATCTACGTTTGTGTATGTGATTAAATTATTTACAGCTTGTTATCTATTCCTAATATGTACAATAATATATAATCAATTACTTTTCTAGATTTGTGATAATGAAATAGAAAAGCAGATTCTACAAAGTAAGCTAGCAAAGTTTGTAAACACAAAAACATTACACTACGATAATGAGAAAGATTCTGATGATTCAAATAAAGAAAAACATAGTGAAATTGACAATATAGAAGAGGTTTCAATTGGAATGCGGCATGGAAAGGTATTAAATGACAATCTATTACGGAAAAAATTTGAAAAATTGGAAGAAGAATGTTCACACTTAAAACAAAACCAGACAAAACTTCAGAATACAATAGATCTTCTGAATGAGCGCTTAGAAACATACAGAATAATAAATGAACGATTGCAAATCCAGAATTTGCATTATGATTTACAAATAAAAGAATTAACTAAAAACGAGAACATTCATCAAAGATCAACAGCAGCAGTGGAGGTAAGGATGTTATGACAATAAAATTTTTCATCGGTTTATTCTTCATAGTTATTCTTTTTATGAACAATCTTCCAGTAAGTGAGAAATGTATCCAAAAAGATTGAGGAAAACTGATTTGATAATCAGCTATTCACTTAAATTATAAGTTTATCATTAATATTGTAAATTGAAACAAAAATTAATTGTGTAAGGGCTGCATTTCTTAATAGGTAACATTAACTTTAATCAATTTGTTCTTTCACTTTACAATGTGGCTGATAAGCTTATAATGAAAGTAAGTATGCTGAGTACCAAATCAGTTTACCACAATCTTGTTTGATACTTTTCTCACTTACAGTAAGTTTGTATGCGAAGAAAAGAATAGCTACTTACTGATTTTATGAATAATCTCACTGTAAGTCAGAAAAGTATCGAACAAGACTGGGGTAAGCTGATTTGGTAGTTAGCTATTCACTTGTATTATAAGTTTATCAGGCATATTGTAAACTACAGCAATAAATTTATTAAAGTTAATGTAACCTATTAAGAAATGCTATATTTACACAGTTAATATGAAAAATTTCTTTTTATAATCTCATACAGCCACAAGGACAGTTTCTACAGGCATGTGACACTCTTCAACATTAATTTAAAATCAGACAAAAGCTTTACGTACTTCTGTTTTTTTACTCTCAGTATTATTTACCTATAAAAAAAATATTATAAAAATATATGTTGGGAGAGTTTTATATGCCTGTAGAAACTATGCTTGAGGATGGACGATATTAAAAAAAAAGACACTTTTTTATTAGCTCTGTGAGGGCAGCATTTCTTAATAGGTGACATTAACTTTAATCAATTTGTTCTTTCACTTTACAATGTGGCTGATAAGCTTATAATGAATAGAAAAGGCGAATTATAATTCGAGGTGGATGTAAGAGGTAGAGCATTCCTGATTGTTTTAAACTGTTCAAAATATCATGCTGAATGACCAAAAAATTCAGCGTCTCAACTTTCTTATTGCATTTTGTTCTATAAATGTCTATAGCAAAATTGAGCGAAAATGAGCCATTTTTTCATCGGTCTATGCGATTTTACTCGTGAAATAACAAATTTATGACGGAAAAATGCACAGGTATAAAGTTGTAGAGCGTAAAATTTTCTATCCAGCTCAATTATTTAGAATCGCAAAATTCAATTTTCCATAGGTGCAAAAGTCGAATGAATAAAAAAAAAGTAGTTAAAAAAATGCTATTTTTGCACGAGCGATTGCAATTGATAAGGTTAATGAATGTTTTTTGCGAATAATTCTTTGGAAACTTCAATTCTTTGCAAATCTATTGCCGTAAACCTGGTTCCGATATCTCCATTAGTTGTTACAATTGTTTATTGTAACAACTAATTGTATTAATTATTATTGCAATTGTTTATTAAGATTCTGCGAACGAGATACACTGTTTGCAATCATCACAAAATTTTTCACAAATTTTTCTCAACTGCCGTGATTTTTTTGCATAATCTATAATATAAAAACTATAATATTCCATAGTAAAAAAAATTATTTTTCAATTTTAACCGACCTTTGGAATTAAAAAAAAAAGTCAAGATTTTGACATTAATAACAAATGGAATATTTGCGCGGTTTTTTATTATAATAAAAATCTGAAAAAACTACGTTAAAGTTCTCGGAAAAAGCCCACTTTTGACGCTTTATACATCCAATTTCAATTATTCAAAACCGAATGTTTATTTGTGTCCCTAAAAATCCCTTAAAAAATGTTTTAAAAATTTTGCAAAATTATACTTTAAAGGACCTGTTAATATGTTTTAGTATATAAATGTGTATATTAACTTTTTTTAAGGAACATAATGCTGCAATTGGTAAAGCATCGACTCCTAAAAAATCATTCTATTCAGATTATAGATCTGGAAGTATGAGCGATGATGACTTTGTAAGATCTCGCGAATTACCTTTACCTGAAATCTCGCCAAATATTGATAAGGAACTAGAAGATCATTCACAACCTGAAACCGATAATGATTGGATGGAACAGGATATGTTCCAGGATATTGATGTGCAGAAAACCCCAGACTCGAAAACAAAAAGTTAGAAACTTATATACAGGGTTATTCAGAAGAATTGTAGTTCCCTGAAACTGGTCATAAAAAAGGGTTTTTTGCTGCGCTCTCCATTACTCGGCCACAGCAAGTAGCATGGTAGTTCCGTAAGCATTTTTTAATCAGTTATTTTAGCAGTTAGATCGAATAACCGTTGAAAAAAATAAAAACTGCTAAAATAACTGCAGAAGTAAGCCTTACCCGCCGACACCAGCGATACTCGCTATAATGTCTCGTGATAATGGAAAATGACTCATTTCCAGATACTGCAGTCCTTCTGAACCCCGGCATGTGTATATATATATATATTGATTAAATAAATAATATATGCTTAATAAATATATTTTTATGACTTTTTAAGGAAAATTAGATTTTGAACAAAACTGGAGTCCATCATTGCTACAAAAAAAAAAAGAAATCAGAAAAATCTTTTGAATGTGAAACCAATACTAGCGATTCTGGAATAATGGAATCAAGATCGTCGGTTTCAAAAAATAATAATGTTAAACTGTCCCTAAAAGAGTTTTCAACGTTATCACGTAATTTTTTGGGAAAGAAGTCTGCACCAAATACTCACAATGCAAAAAAATTAAAGACACTTGAAAATCCGTCTCAAGAAATCAACAGGAATTCTGCATCGAACTCAAGTATAGAAGACGAATATGAAAATGTAAATAAGTCTTCAGATGTTTCAGATTTTGGAAATTTTGGTCACAGGGAAACTATCACGAACAATGATGGTATTACGGTCAGTAGACTTATTTTGTTTTTCTTACAAAGGACACTATTAATATTTTTGCCTATAATATTCAGATGTTGTCTTCCCAAATATTCTCTGCACATTTATAGTTAATACTGTGTATATTTTAATTGGAAAAGTTATGGAAGTTCTATCGGTACAATGCTAGTCAAAACAGTGAATTCTTTCTTTGTTTCTATCGCAGTGATAAGTTTTATGCGTTGTCTTTTTTCAATTTTGAGGTCAAATGTAAAATTTTGAGAAACCATATAACTTGTTTTCAATATTCACAAGCATCCACCTAAAATTG
Source organism: Phymastichus coffea (assembly GCF_024137745.1). Classification (NCBI taxonomy): domain Eukaryota; kingdom Metazoa; phylum Arthropoda; class Insecta; order Hymenoptera; family Eulophidae; genus Phymastichus; species Phymastichus coffea. The sequence goes on from NW_026706814.1 coordinate 1,049,845, forward strand.
TGAGTTGCCACGAATATACAGTTAAATACAGTTTATTATTAGAAAAACTAATTAAAAAAGCTGACAATTAATTAATTAGTAATTGACATTTTGAAACGACAATCGGTCGTCCTTTGAAAAATGTAAACAGAATTCGATTTTCTATAAGGATTCAAAATATCAAAGGTGTCATTTGTAATGTCTCGTTTTATATTATAAAATATTATTAAAGTATATTTTAATTATTTAGAGAACAATCATATGGTTGAATAAAAGTTTTCATATGGAATACGAGGACTGGAAAAAGTATCTGTCATTGAAAGATGGTAGTAAATTTACCAAAGCTATTTTAAGAGCGATGCATACTGATGATCATGACTCTTATGAGGTACAATTAAGTACACGATGTGTCATTGCGGACAAAACTGCACCATCGCCCAATGGAGGAAATCGAAGAGTGCCTCTTACTGAAATGGAGCATAAGACAATCAGTAGTATGTATATTTATTTATCACATTATTTAACTAGTGTAATTTCACGCGCGCTTAGCACGCTCATCTCTTATATTTGTTTTATTATTCGTTTGTATTTATAGTTTATAACGGGAGGGAATAATTATTTATTTTATTCGCACTGCCGGTTAAAGAATATTTTCTTGTTATGTCGACTGACGATTTAATCTGCCTTTGCGAGACTAACCCCCGCCCCGATCTGCAGTGTTATAACTGTAATAACTGTTAATTACTGATAATAACACTTTTTAACAAAAAAAACCTGTTCATAACTATTATATGTGTCCAAAATCTGACGTTTATAAACTGTTACAAATTGCAAATAACTGTTATCAATAATTGATTTCAGTTATTTATGATTATTTACATAAATTTTTTCCGACAGGGACGTTGTCCTCTTTGGCGAAACACTTTTCCTTGCACCGGGAGTTGTTCTTCTTTTGTTCGAGATTAGAATTCGGGCTTTTATTTTACATGCCGTCTCGGTGTGATCTCAATGTCGACTGTCTAATTGCTCTCCTCCTACTCATGGATCCGACATGTATATCTTACTAGGGTTTTCCATCTCTCTCTATCGCTCGCGAGAATAACGATTGTTTAATTAATTAATTAATGCAACTTGTTACAAGGTTCATAAAAATAACTTATTCAATTTCTAATAAATGTGCTCTCATTTACTTTATTGAAAACATTACAAACTCGAGTTTTTGTGAACATTTCATTTGATTACTTAAGTTTTTCAATAGAGATCTAATCTCAAACTTCGCGATCAGAGTCGTTAACATAATAAGAGCCCGTGTATACAAGGCGAACTTCTGGCTCGAATTTCTTCAGATTTTCGCTGTTAAAAAATATTGAAAAAATTCAAGGACATTCTCAATATTTCAATAGACTAGTTGTTTTCATTATTATTGCCATCTGTGCATTTTCATATGACTCCTGAACCTCCTTAATTGCTCTGTTTGCTTTCCCCGATTTGTTTATTATTTTATTTGATACAAATTTGATTTTTTGTTGCAGAATGCTTGATCTACTATTGTCAAAAAACATTAAAATTGAATAAAGAAGGTATTAAGAAAGTGCTAGCAAAGAAAAATAGTTTTATATCGGAGGATATCAATTTCTGCCGAAAGAAAATTAGAAATGCCATGAAATCTTCTAAGGAAAATTGATTGTAATCAACATTAAGGTGCCCAGTGAGGCTTAAAAATAGAAAATTTTTATAAAACAAAAATTATAACTTAATATATTAAAGTTCACATTTTCGTATTTGGTCTTTTTACTCCCCATATCTCCCGGCTTTTAGGACACCTCATCCAACGGCTTAGTGTTTCAGAGTTTCTTTTCCTAGCCATTGCTTTCTATGTAATGCTTCTACTTCACAGCAATCCCGTACAGATAACCGGGTCTGTCAGTTCACGATTACAGGACCCAAACGACTGCAAAACCGCGGTGTTCATTTTGGCAGATAAATTAAACAAAAGTCATTGCTACCGCCGAAAATCATATCCAGGTATTTTGCACGACTTGCGCTCTATCCGCTGAATCAGCGCGTCTATTTGTATCAACTCAAATATCTGTATTGACAAACACACCTGGATTTCAGCTAAAACCTATGAAAATGATGGATTTTCCGAGAAATCCACTTGGATTTGCCAAGGAATCCACCTGGGTTTATTAAAAATCCACCTGGATTTATTCTGAAATCCACCTGGAATTATGTTAAAATCCACATGAATCGACTGCAAAATTAACCTGGATTTATGCTGAAATCCACATGGATTGACCGGAAAATCCATCTGGATTCGTTGACGAATCCACCTTGGTTTTCTATTAATCCACCTGGATTTATGCTGAAATCCACATGGATTGATCAGAAAATCCACCTGGGTTTATTCTGAAATCCACCTGAAATTATGTTAAAATCCATCTGGATTTATGATGAAATCCATATGGATCGACCGAAAAAACCACCTGGATTTTGGTTAAAATCCACCTGGAATCTACATGGATATCCATCATGGATATCCATATCAAATCCATATGGAATCCACATCAATCCACATGGATATCCAGCGGGATATCCATGTGGATATCCATCTTGGATTTCCAGCTGGATTTTTTCAACAGGGTATAAACGTCAAGATTTCTTCAATCTCTGTAATTTTACGAAGCACTTGATAATTTTTGCTCAACTTATTAGGAATGGTACAAACAACGTTGCAAGTGGTGTACTCCTGTCTATTATCAAAATCAACAATGAATTTATCAATTTTTATAAAACGTCCATCGTTCAACTGAGCAAAGGAGTTGTCTGTGCGTTGATTAACTTTTAAACACGATGCACATAGACAATTATCTTTAAGCATTCTTTTAAAAATTTTACTTGTATGCGGTAAATTAAATGCATGGGCCATTTCTCTTTTAATTTCAAAAGCTTTACCAAAGTAACTTATTGTACTAATCTTGATTGCGTTTTTAACTTTACACTTGAGAGTATTGTTTATATACATTTTAACAGTTTCTGAAATGTTAGGATATACATGCATTTTTAGGATTGATGCGCTTCGGTTAACACTAATATATCTTAAAATTTGTAAGTTAACTCCTCGAGCACAGTGTATTGCTTGCATAAGTGACAATTTCCAGTTTCAAACGCAAAAGTAGAATGAGCCCAGAGTGGACCCCAATTCAAAACGCTTTTTGCAAGGTAGATGAGAGCATGAATATTAAACGTCATCGCAGTAATTCCAAAATATTCTTGGGTTTTGAATACAAACTCGAAGAGCATTTTATCTGCTTTATCTATTTCCTCAAGATTAATTTTTGGCTGCAGCAGTATGTACAGACTTTCAACAAATAATGTCCAATACTCAATTAATGTTGGCGATAAGATCAACGAAAACAATGGTGTACTAATGTACAAGATCCAATTTTCCCATTCAATAGCTTTCCAGAATTTAGAATCATCTAATGGTCTTGTTAAACGCGAAATTTGATGTGGGCATTTTATTTGTTGTAACAGTGGTTAAAAAATATCATAATCTTGATTTTTTAATAGAAGATTTGTTACTTGTTTGCCTACTCCTTCTAAGCAATTATAGAAGTAATCAATCACGAATCCGTCTATCAAGTCGAATTTTTCTAAATACATAAAAGGAGAAAGATATTTGATGCCATAAATAGGTTTGTAACCGTCTTCAACTGATTGGATCATACAGTCTACTGTGCTTTTAACAGTTCTCTCTGGAATATCATCGGGAATACCTTCACCGAATGCAGGATATCTCATACTCCCCTTCCATTTACCTGGATGTAAACACCAATTGCACCTAAATTTTCCGTTGAATTGCTTAATACCTTGTATGGGTGCTCTGGCAGGGGTATCTACACAGCTGATCAATGTGTAGCCTTTGATTTTGCGCTGTTCTCCTTTAATAGTACATATAATTCCCTGGCTTAATTTATTGTTCATTATTTCAACAAACGGATCCAAAAAAGTCATCATATTTGGTTTTTTTTTTATTAAACCATAAGCCGCATGGGATCAAATTATTGAACCTCTCTTGAACTGATATTTCATTCAGCATTAAATAGATTAGGTGTTCCGTCGTCACAATGTATGTGTGCGTACGTGTGAGTGTGGAGGTAGGCGCGCGCAAAGGCGACTAGGCGGCGCCACCTTACGGGCTTGATTCCCGCGATTTTGTTACCGGCGAGCGAGAGAGCGCGCGGAAACGAATAGTCAGTTAGTCAGTCAAGAACAGCTAGTGACAGCGTGCGCAGCTCTCACTTGCGCCTCGCGGACGGAGTCTTTGTTCGCCGTGTCCGTTAGCAACAACGAAAGTAATAGTCAGCGATTCCAACAATAGCAACAACCTACAACAGATTATAAACCAGTCAAACAACAACAGAAGCCCACGCTTCTCAACTAACGAGAAACCCACGTTTCTCAATCAACAACAGAAGCCTACGCTTCTCAACAAATCAACAAACTCTTGATTGGTCTCCTCATCGCCAATACAACTTGTTCGGCTTCACCGGGTCGAACATCAGCTAGATCATCGTCACTTTGATAGCAGAATTAGTTGTGTGAAAGTGTGTGTGTGCGTTTAAGAGCTCTCGGTTCGCGTACGGCCACGTGGTTAGTGAATTTCTCTGCGCGCGTTTTATCTCCTTCTTTTAACAAATACCGGCGTGCGTACGAGTCTTTTTTGTGCGACGTCACTCGTTTTTTAATCTCTTTTATAATTCAATTTTGTATCAATCCGTTCATTATCAGTGCATTTTAAAATAAAGTGGTTTTTTATGCCTTGCAGGCTTTTTCCACAAATAGTGTCTCATTCTTTCTGTCTTTCTAATTAACCCATTACATCATTAACTTAAACTAAAAATCGTAACAAATTCTAACAAAAAATAACAAGTGCTCAAATACCACCTAAGGTATTTGAATGTTAACATAACAACAAAACATGGTGCCTCCTGTGAGGTTTGAATACCGATCGTTTCCTTTGTGCGCGAGTGACGTCATGCGAAAACAAGTGACCGCGCGCATCGTATAAACACAGTGTGTTAGTACTCGTTGACCTCTGAGAATTCGGCGCGAACACGCCGTTGAAAGGCAAGCGCAGACTTGTCGCAGTTTTAACTACAACATTCAACTTCGTTCTTTGTCGACATCATCTATTAGCATACAACCGTCACTCTCAACTAAGGAAGCCTCATCGCCCAGTGGAGCCTCTGCATCGCGGGAATAACTAAGATAAGACTTTTATTTATTTGAAATTTACGACTATTTTCATCCACTTATTTATTGATTTGAATTTTCGGACATTTGTTCGAATCCGCGTTGTCGCTGCGTGCGTTGCAGCGACCGCATAACGAAATCACATTTGCAACACATCATTTCAACGCGCGTTATTGCTGTGTGCGTTACAGCGACCGCATAACGAAATCATATTAGTGATGCGTCATTTTATTGAAATTGAATCCCCTTTAATGTCGTGCGCTTAGCGAGCAAAATAATTTTAGGCATGGAGTTCAACGAACTCAAACAACGCTTTTAAAATTATTAGCGTAATTCTCATAGTCATGTTCTCTACACAATTAACGTTTCGTTTTTAAATTCATTCCCTTTTTAATTGTTTTTAGTCATTAAAATCACATCTGATTTTTTTTGTTTTATTGATTTGATAAAGCTAGATACTATGAATTTATCAAGCGATCAAACGCTTCGAGTGGAGCAAATCGCCACTAAATTTCAATCCCTTGAAAGGTATGTGAAGGTGTTAGCGGATTATTTGAAAGACAACCCAAATCCCACTAACGCTAAGTTACGACTTAAACGAGTCGAGAGCTTCTACGATGAGTATAGTCAGCTCAATGAAGAGCTTTTCAAACTCCAACCAACGCATGCTCTTATCGAGTCATTCCAAGAGCTATCTAACCTTTATTACGAGGTAGCAACTTCAACTACGGTATTATTTGAAGGACCTTCAGCTCATTCTACCTTGAACAACAGCAACATTACAATCACCGAGCGGCAGGATAGACCCAGACTTCCGGATATTACCATAGAGAAATTTGATGGATCGCGCAAGAATTGGGCCATATTCAAAAGCAACTTTGTTACCCTCGTTCACAACCGAACCGACCTTAGCGATGATTTCAAGGCCGGACAACTTTTTTCCCTTTTAACTGGTAGTGCTCGTAGCAAAGTCCAGGAATACGATCCATGTGCGGATGACTATGCCAATGCGTGGCAAGCCTTGCTAGATTCATACGATCACAAACGGATTGTAGCTAATCGTCACCTAAACGCGATTCTGGATCTTCCTAAGGTTAGGGGAGATAGGAATAGCAAGGGAGTGGCTCTCTCTGATCTTTATGACACCGCTCGTCAACATCTCAATGTCTTGAAGCGAATTGACGCACAACCAAGCGACGAGATTGTCGTGAGGATCATTGAGAGGTGCTTGCCCCCTTACCTCTTTGGGCGTTGGAATGACAAATTAGAAGTTAATCAACTCCCTTCTCGAGAGTCTTTATTCCAGTTCATCCAGAAGGCAATTTTCAAACAAGAAGCCTTTGATGAATCGAATGATTACTCATCAAACTCCAGAAAACGTCCGGCTGGATCTGCTATAGATACCTCTAACCCAAAATCAAGGGCTAAATCCTTAGTCACCACTACCTCTAATGCATCCACATCACCAGCTCCTGCGTCCGTCAATTTACCCTGTCCAAAATGCAAGGGTACTCATCGATTGTTTAAGTGCGATGCCTTCAAGTCTCTTGAAGTTCAAGAGCGTTGGAGATTCGCAAAACAGAACGATCTTTGCTTCAATTGCCTTTGGAAACATCCTCGCCCTTGTAGTAGCAATAAACATTGCAAACATCAGGTTGATAACAAGCCTTGTGGGAAGAATCACCATACATTACTTCATTCGGATACAGGTTCCAAACCCAAGGGTAACAAAGATACCTCAAGTTCCAATACTCCACAAGCATGACTAGTCCATAAATCCTACACCTCGGTAGCTTTTCCTGCAGATTCACAGCTGATGACAACAGCTCTCGTTAAGCTCAAGGATAAACGAGGTAATTTGGTCGTGGCACGAGCACTTTTGGATTCTTGTTCTACCGTAAATTTGATAACTGAAACCTTTGCAAATTCTCTGGCCTTACCTAATTCACCTTGCTCAGTAAACATTGAAGCAGTCGATGGCTTATCCACGGCTGTTAACAAATTCATTCAAACCAGTGTTCATTCAAATTACAATAATTCAAATTTTCCAGTTCGTTTTTTGATTGTACCTAGAATTGCTGATGCTGTGCCTAACGACACCTTTCCTCGCAAACTCTTTGACATTCCAAAAAATCTAAAACTCGCTGATCCTCAATTTCATTTACCAAAGTCCATCGACATCCTTTTATCATCCAGTACTACCTTGTCGGTATTAGCTGTAGGTCAAATTAAACTCCGACACAAGGAATCAGAAATCATCTTGCAAAAAACTAGCCTGGGTTGGGTTGTAGCAGGAGGGGTCAGGGACCAACCATCTCCAAACTTAGCTCGGTGCAACTTAATTAAATTAGACAAACTCGTTGAGCGTTTCTGGCTTATTGAAGACTTCGATCATGAACCGATTAAGTCACGAGACGATGTTGCTTGCGAGCAACATTTCCTCAATCACACTCAGCGCGATCCTTCCGGGCGTTATATTGTGCGTCTTCCCTTTAGAGATTCCAAATTCAAACTCGGCGAATCCAAATCGCAAGCGCTCAAGTGTTTTCATTTTCTAGAAAGAAGGTTTGAAAGGGACCCGTCGTTAAAGGTAGAGTACTCAAAGGTGATGAACGAGTATCTCACTTTAGGTCATATGAGTCTAAGCGAAGACTCCGAGGACAGCTATTACTTGCCTCATCATGCGGTGATCAAACAATCCAGCGAAACCACCAAGGTTCGAGTTGTTTTTGACGCTTCATCGAAAACTTCAACGGGAATCTCTCTCAACGATGTCCTGATGGTAGGCCCCACCTTGCAAAACACCATCTTTGAGCAAGTGCTTAGGTTCCGGACTCATACGTACGTTATCACGGCGGACATAGAAAAAATGTACCGTCAAATTCTCATACATCCAGACGATAGGAAATTCCAAAGGCTCTTATGGCGTGTTGGAGGAAAACTGTCGACTTGTCAACTCAATACCGTAACTTTTGGTACTGCTTCAGCTCCATTCTTAGCAATCCGGACCATTCAACAGCTCGCTCGCGATGAAGCCAAGGACTTCCCACGAGCTAGCAAAATATTACTCCGTGATTTTTATGTTGATGATCTCGTGTCAGACGGAGAAACTCTTGAGGAGATCTTGGCGATTCGCGACGAGATGATAGCGTTGTTACGTAGAGGAGGTTTTGCCATTCGAAAATGGGCCTCTAATCACTCGTCTGCTTTAGATAGTATCGACAAAACCATCTTTGATTTAGATTGCGTGATCAAGGAAGATCCCATCCAAAAAATGTTAGGCTTCGTATGGGATTCCAAACAAGATCTTCTTCAGTATTCTACCAACGTCGTTGACGCTCAAGCCACCTCCACAAAGCGCTTACTTTTATCTGAAACATCTAAGATTTATGACCCTCTTGGCCTTTTAGGACCAGTCGTATTGTATGCCAAAGTCTTGATCCAAGATTGCTGGAAGGCAAAGATTACCTGGGACGAGTCGCTTCCACAAGACATCTCGTTCAAATGGAAATCGCTGACCAGCGAACTTGCACTATTAAGACAAGTGTCGTTCCCTCGGCAATTCCTAGTTTCTAATCCAATTCAAGTTCAAGTTCTTGGATTTTGTGATGCCTGCTCTTACGGATATGGAGCCTGCATGTTCCTTAGATCCTCAGATTCCACCAATACGGTAGTGATTAGGTTGATTTGCAGCAAGTCGCGAGTTGCACCTCTGAAAGGGGTAACCATTCCTAGGTTAGAGTTGTGTTCCGCTTCCCTTCTTAAGAAACTTTATGTAGAGGCCAAACCCCAATTCAACTTCCCGATCAATCAAACTATTTTTTGGTCCGATTCCACCATTGTTCTGGCCTGGTTAAGAAAGGCCCCGCATCTGCTAAGAGTTTTCGAGTCAAACAGAGTTGCCGACATTCAAACGTTAGGAGACCAGGTCGAATGGCGGCACGTGCGTTCGGAGGACAACCCGGCGGACGCTCTGTCCAGAGGTCAGTTGCCATCCGAGTTTATTAATAATTCACTCTGGACTTCGGGTCCCCCGTGGCTTGCTCTTCCACCGCGCGATTGGCCGACATCTGCTCATCTCTCTCCCAAAGACTTACCAGGACTCAAACAAGGAACCTGTTTAGTAACCAATCCAGTTCTAGTTTCTTCATTCAGTGAAATCTATTCACGTTTTTCTTCCTATGATCGTTTCACCAGGATAATAGCATATGTCTCGCGATGGAAACTCACGTGTAGAAACCCAAACAAACGCATTTGGTTGTTTCCCGAAATTACGGATCCCTCGAACCGAATTAGAAAGATCATAGCGTTGATACGTCCATTACTAGTTCTTGAGGTTGCAGCTTCTGAGATTAAAATTCTCAGGCTTCTTCAACAAGAAAGATTTTCGCTAGAACTTCGTCAGTTATCAAATTCATCTGGATCATGTCGCAAGGGAACTAGCTTCGACAAGCTAACTCCGTTCATAGATGATCAGGGTCTCATTCGCGTGGGGGGGCGTTTGAAGGAGGCTGATCTTCCATATGATCAAAAACATCCAATTTTATTGCCCCGGGACCACCACATAACTAATCTATTAATTCGTAAAGTTCATCGTTCCAATTTGCACGCCGGAATTCAAACTACACTTTATGCGATTAGGTCCAAATTTTTCATCATCAACGGAAAGAGACAAATCCGAAAAATCATTCATAGTTGCGTAGACTGTATTCGTCAAAAACCACCAGCAGCTCATGCTCAGATGGGAAATTTACCTAAGGCCAGAGTAGAGGGATCTCCTGCCTTTGATCACACCGGTGTTGATTTCTTTGGGCCCATGCTCATTAAAGAAAAGAAAAATCGAAATAAGTCCTTCCTAAAGGTCTACGGTAGTGTTTTTATCTGTTTAGCTTCAAAGGCCGTCCACATCGAACTCGTATCAGATTTGTCTACTGAAGGTTTTTTGATTGCTTTCCGTCGGTTCGTCTCACGCCGAGGCATACCAAGTAATGTATATTCCGATAACGGCACCAATTTCACGGGTGCAGACAGACAGCTTCAGGAACTTTACGACCTTTTCGAGAAACCTGAATTTCGCGAAAGGGTGGGCGAACATGCCATCACGAAAAGAATACAATGGCATTTCAACCCTCCCTTGTCGCCCCACTTTGGAGGTCTTTGGGAGGCAGCTGTAAAGAGTTTTAAACATCATCTTAAGCGGATACTAGACAAACAACTTACGTTTGAACAACTAGAAACACTCTTAATCGAAATTGAAGCGATATTGAATTCGCGACCTTTGTGTGCTCTTTCAGCAGACCCCAATGACCCACTAGCTATTACACCTGCGCATCTGTTAATCGGACGCCCATTCAATGTCTTATCCGAGGAATCTTTGATTTCAGTTCCAAGTAATCGTCTGTCGACCACCAACTTCATGATCCAAGCCCGACAAAACTTCTGGATGAAGTGGCATAGAGAATATCTCCATAAGATCCAATTACAACAAAAATGGCATACGTCAAACTCAGAAATTAAACCTGGACTGGTTGTTCTCATGATGGATGACCTAACACATTGTGCAAGGTGGCCACTGGGCGTAATCCTCGAGGTCTTTCCTGGGAGTGACGGCATCGCTCGAGTAGCTTCTGTAAAAACTACAGCTGGAGTCTACAAGCGCAATATTACTCGATTATGTATCTTACCGACCGAACGATAGAGCAGTCCCCCCATAGTTCCTCAACAACTTCCAAATTCTAATCGTTGATTGGCCCCAGATGTGCGCGATTGGGTTTGCCATAAATGAGTCGAACCCTATCGTATTCTGAGAGGCCGCTGTATTCTGAGAATACAGCTTAAGCCTGGTCCGAGAATGGTGAAATTCGGGAAATTTTCACAGCCAGAAGCTCAAAGATTTTTGAGACGTGATATCCAGTCTGGAGAACTGGATTAGGGGACGTTGAGGTTCTAATTAGACTAGGATCGATCATAGTTAGCCTAATTACCATGTACATACTTGTAAATACGTTCCTTTGTTGTTTACCTAGTCTTAACCATATCATCATTACCTAATCAACAGGGCAATCCCTCCAATGGAAATTGTCTCTTACTTGTTAACTTGTAATCCAACTTGTCAAGCAACCAAAGATTTGTAAATGCGTTCTGTGATATGTTCAGTCACTTCTAGATTAAGCGTTCATTGTATTATTAACATAATCTGCTTCATAAGATTAGATAAATCTGTATTCCGCAGCCTCCCCCGGGAGCATGTTCCGTCGTCACAATGTATGTGTGCGTACGTGTGAGTGTGGAGGTAGGCGCGCGCAAAGGCGACTAGGCGGCGCCACCTTACGGGCTTGATTCCCGCGATTTTGTTACCGGCGAGCGAGAGAGCGCGCGGAAACGAATAGTCAGTTAGTCAGTCAAGAACAGCTAGTGACAGCGTGCGCAGCTCTCACTTGCGCCTCGCGGACGGAGTCTTTGTTCGCCGTGTCCGTTAGCAACAACGAAAGTAATAGTCAGCGATTCCAACAATAGCAACAACCTACAACAGATTATAAACCAGTCAAACAACAACAGAAGCCCACGCTTCTCAACAAATCAACAAACTCTTGATTGGTCTCCTCATCGCCAATACAACTTGTGCGGCTTCACCGGGTCGAACATCAGCTAGATCATTGTCACTTTGATAGCAGAATTAGTTGTGTGAAAGTGTGTGTGTGCGTTTAAGAGCTCTCGGTTCGCGTACGGCCACGTGGTTAGTGAATTTCTCTGCGCGCGTTTTATCTCCTTGTTTTAACGAATACCGGCGTGCGTACGAGTCTTTTTTGTGCGACGTCACTCGTTTTTTAATCTCTTTTATAATTCAATTTTGTATCAATCCGTTCATTATCAGTGCATTTTAAAATAAAGTGGTTTTTTATGCCTTGCAGGCTTTTTCCACAAATAGTGTCTCATTCTTTCTGTCTTTCTAATTAACCCATTACATCATTAACTTAAACTAAAAATCGTAACAAATTCTAACAAAAAATAACAAGTGCTCAAATACCACCTAAGGTATTTGAATGTTAACATAACAACAAAACATTAGGTATAACTGGGAAGGGGCAGATTTGAAAGGAGAAGCTCCATCAGTGTTAAAAGTTATCATAAAGTATTTGTGTTTGTCTTTATCTGCCAATAAATTTACAAATTCACAATATTTTTTCCCATCATAAACATCTTGTATGGTATTTCCATCGGTCTGTCTTTCACTTACAACGTAATCATAATAATCTCTATGGGCTTCTAATATTTCTGCTATGGCTACGGATGGATCAATTATAGCAAATAAATTTTCACATGCTGAATTGGACAACTTTACATCTTTGTTGCATATTTTACAGTTCGTTCTAGTGCCTAAATCTCCTGCTTTACCTAAATATCCAGTACATATTGGGCAAATTGCATGAAACTCAATGTTTCTTTTATCGTTGAAAATTTGATCTAATTTATATCTAGATTGTCGTAAAATAGGTTTCTCTAATATAGAATTTATAAGAGTCAGTATCTTAGACGTCCCTACGGTTGACAAATGAAGACTTTGACAAAGAGATAAAACCATCAGTAATATTTCACTCGGGCTTATAGCTACTGGTGTTGGTATTTTCTGTAAAAATTCTTTAGACTCTAGTAATTCTTTGAACGATTTGACCTGAGTAAAATAAAGGCCGTCATCTTCATCGTCGGAATTGAAGAAAGTCTGGAAGATGTCGTGATTTTCTGTACTATAGCCTTGTTTACATTGTTCCTGTAAATTATATTGTTTCTGAAAATAAAATAATCTTAGTTTTTAGTATTGTTAGTGAAAATGTAGCTTCAACATGAAGTTACGAATAAAATAGATGTACTGTATATGAAATCCTACGGAAATTAATTAATGACATTTCTTACGCAAGAAGATAATAAAAAGTATTCGAATCGATTGAATTCATTAATATAATTAATACTTATTTCAATTCAATAATCCTCAATAGATTTAAGTGGAAAATTGTGGACTTATGTAAAATGCCTATCAATTTTGAAATTTAATAATTATATGAAAACCAGATTTTGTAAATTTGTGTACTCTTAAAAAATGTATTATAAAATTGAAAAATATATTTCGGACAATTAAACACAGTAAAGTATCGCATGTTCCAATGCGATTAAATTTTTGTTTTGAATTAATATATATGGCCGATTCTTTGACAAATCGCATGATCGCACAATCAAAAATTAATTAATTTATGTAAGTATCTTTCGTGAATGAGATTTTGTGCTGGTTTGAGAAGGTTGATTAATTAGCACGTATTAAATTATCATTTATATGCAATTTTGTCGTAAATTGCTAAATATTTGAGTTTTTATGAAGGTACTGATCACTTCTCTTGTTACCAAACTGTCATAGCTATTTTGGCATATAATAAGCTACATTTGTGAATTTTTTAATGATGATTGGGGTGATCGGTCTCAAAATTTTTTTGTAAATAAGATTTAATTTGGAAATATTATTTTTAAAACTAACTCCTAGACTCAAATTGATATTTTTTTCAGAAAGCTGAGGAAATTTGAGAAAAAAGCTTATATAGTGCAATAATGAAAAATGCATCCCTACTGAGATGGAAGCCATTGAAAAATTGTCAATGTTTGAAAAAACCCTAAAATTGTCGACTTTGACATTTTATATCTCATAGAGGGGTGCTTTAAAAAATCTGAAAAAATTCACCAGTGTCGGGGACATAAAGAAGAACAATTTCCCAAAGTTTGGGAAAAAAAATTTTTTGGTCATGCGATTTGTCAGAGAATCAGTTATATACATTTTGTTTTTTATTTTTGAAAATATAAATCTTATATAAAAAAGAATGATACCCTTTCTACACAGATTGTTTATTCTTAAACTAGATCTACTTCTTATATACACAGTGACCCACAGCAGAATAAGCTGTTGTAACCTTGAAAGGTTCAAAAAATGAAGATCAAATGTCTGAATAACGATTCGGTCACTAATCCTTCAATTATCATAGTTTTATGGTAGAAAAAATGTTCAAAGTGAACTTTAAAAAGTCTATAACCTGCAAAACTGTAAGCGATCTTGACCATATTGACCTTTTAGTTACACTTTTGTGGATCCATGTGAACAGCTGCTAGAATTGTTAAAGCTCGTGGATTATTTTAGTTCTATTTATGACCAAAATGTCTATTGCAACCGTTTTAGTTTTGTTAATTAGATTTCTTATTGTGAAATCAGTAGGATGTCTTCTGCCTGTAAGCCGTTCAGCAGAAAGTCTCGATGCAGCGGCGTAATTGACGTGATATTCGCCAAAAACTAACATCATATCAACAATTTCAGTGGGTGGATAATAATCATGCATATTTTATAACTTTTTTCGAAACTAATAATTTATTAACTTAACCCATTAACGTCCAGGTGAACAGAATTTTTACTAACTTTTCAACGTGTTTATTTATTATGTTATCGTATCAAAAAAATAATGCAAACCTCTATTCTTACGCGAAATTTGATGCTCTTTTAGAAGCTGAGCTCAAAATTTCGATTAGACACCGAGAAAACAAAATATGGTCAATTGAAACGTGAAAAACGTGAAAATTTTTTAAAAACAATTTTTTTTCGAATTTTTTTCACAATGATACCGCAAAGGTATCAAATTTTTACGATAATCACAGGTGATCATGGCACTCGAACATTAAGAGCAATTTTTTTAAGAAAAACGCATTTTTTTCAAAATGACGACGAGAATGAAAAAATTTTATAAAAATCTTAACCTATCGTTTTCTTAAAAACTCTAGACTTTAAAAAGAACATTTCTAAGAACAAAAATGTCTTGAAATTAGTCAAAGAATACTCAAATTTTTTCATAATTTTTAAGACAATTTTTGAGTTTTATAAATTTCAATAAATCAAATTTTTCAAAAATAACTAAAAAATGTTTGAAAGAATTTGAGTGTTCCTTAACTAATTTTGCGACTTTTTTGTTCTTAAAAATTTTTGCGTATAGGTTTAGAGAAAAATTTTTTTCTTGAATTGTACATAAAATTTTGTTTCTATTTACCACTACAAAATTCACGAACAAACTCGAACATCCTTTCAATTATGCATAGGCACAGATGGTTTATACAATTTGTACAAGTATTATAAGTAAAGCATATAATAAAAATGTTGGTTTTCCCTTTTTTCAATACACTTGTTATGTCACGAAAACATTCAAAATCTTCTGCTTCATCGCATGCAGAGTATGAATCAGATTATTCGGATAGTTACTCCGACTGCAGACAATTCAAGCTCCGAGTGTGATTCGATATCTGATTCAGATAATGAACATGATTTCACAATACCAAATATCACTTATAAAAAAGCTTGTGCTACTTATTTTGAAAACTTAAATAAACTTGAAAACAATCACGAATTCATTTGGATCGATTTTGCACTGATCGAACGTGAATTTCCGAATAACTATTATAATGGAAGTGGATTGAAAGGGGTGGTCCAATTGAATGGCTCTCTCTCACTAGATCTCAGATCACCTGAATTCTTTTTGTGGGGGGTACATAAATAATGTATTTGCTCAACGGCTAACGACACGAAAAAATCTCATGGAAAGAATTCATGCAGCTTACGCAGCCATCCCACGAGAAATTTTACTAAGAACTGTGAACGGTTTTGTAAGAGGCGTACGTTTATGCCTTCAAGCCAACAGAGGAAACTTTGAACAGTTAATTCGTGGCTAATCGAACGTGAGAGGCAAGAGGACTCACGATAAAAAGCACCCTGAAGGAAACAGGACTTAATACGTCGACGTCGTTGTTTCCGGGTGTCGCTAAAAGTAAGGTGAAGGTACTTCTATTTTTTGCATTTTCACTGCTTGAAAAAATTCTAAAGCCCTTTTTGGGCAATTGACTTTGACAAGTCTTTATAAAGATCCTGACAAATTAAAAAATTCTCAATTATCGGTAAAATCTGACGTAAGAGAACCTAATGGCGAAAAAGACATGTCTGATTTTTTCAACGTCCAATTTTGCCCTCTTTTCAAATCTGCAATCAAAATTTGAGGTCCCCATTTGAAACGATTACACTTTTGCAGGTTATGGACTTTTTAAAGTTCACTTTTTTTCTACCATAAAACCATGATCATTGAAGGATAAGTCACCAAATCGTCATTCAGACATTTGACCTTCATTTTTGACCTTTTCAAGGTCACAACAGCTTATTCTGAATAAGACATTTTTGACTTAAAATTTTTCGCTCTTTTCAAATCTGCAGTCAAAAATAGGGATTTCTATTTTTTTTAAATGATCTTGACCTTGAAATTACCTTCAAAACGGACCTCAAGGTCAAAACTAGTGGTATATTCAAATATCGCCTTTTATCTTCAACAACTTTTGTCTGAACCATTTTTATGTAGATAGAGTATTTTAGAGAATATTTAGGTCCGTAGATTAAAATGGGTCACCGCGTATATATATGATAAGAACAGATTCATTCTGTGAAATCCATTTGATACTATTCAATAAGATTGAAAAAAATTTGTACTATAATATAAACATTTTCCATCCAAATAGGTTTTCAAATGAACATTTGCTTTTATTTTTTTCATTAGAATTTCATAATATGGAATTTCGAAAACCTCCCTTAAATTTATTGGAATATATTCAAACCATTCAATAAAATGTAATTCAAAAAAGCTTTTACAAAGAAGTATTAAAAATTATTAAGAAATATTTGATAAAATATAATTCGATCTGTTGAAAATTGAATGTGATTGAATAGTGTATTCTATCGAATCATTTTGAGGTGTATTAAAAAATATCTAATAGAATATGATTCAAAAATTGCAAATTGATAATTTATTCGAATATATTCAAATTTATTGAATTGAACGTAATTGAATTTTCTATTTATTAAAATCTATTGGAATATTATATTTGAAACTATTGAATTGAATGTAATTGCATAATGTGTTCTATCGAAACATATTAAAGTATATTACAAAATATTAGATAAAATGTAATCACACGTATATTTATTATTAGTGCTATTAAAAAAGATTCAATAACACAGGACCACAAAATGAACAAGAAAAAGCCTCTCGGCGAAACTGATACCCTATAGGTATTTTGGGGCGCTGATTTTGTATCTGAACAAGACTTCAAAGACATCGAAAGAAGATATCAAGGTTATTGGAATATAATATGATATCAAACTATTGTTGATCTCTTAAGAGGAACACTACTACTCGACATAAAAGCAAGTCTCTTCGTAGATTTCTTCATAATAAACGGACACGTCACTCGTAAGTATTTTGCGGTCTATAGATACATGATCAGATACATAGATACATGATCAGATACATAGATACATGATCAGATACATAGATTCATGACCAGAATGTACGTAAAAGTGTATAGTGTAATCCTGTATGCGTGAAACATAAATTTGGTCTATCGGTGAGTCGTTTGACCTTTAGATGACCTTGGAGGGTCATGTTGGCAAACGTAAAAAATATATATTTGAACGTAAAATTTCCCGCCCTTTTCGAATTCCATGTTTTCCTGTAATAAATGCATTTGACCTTCAAATGATCTGACCTTTACGTGCTGGGTTTTGTAGGGACCTCGGATTTGTAATCAGTGCACCAAATAATAGGGTATAAATTTCACTGAGGGAATTTTTCTTGTTCATTTTGTGGTCCTGTGTACTTAATTCTATATTCCCATATTTGTGATGATTACAATTAAAGTTAATAAAAAAAGATTCCATTTAAATCAAATCGTGGATTGAAAATTAATTGTTTCACCGAAAATGATTAGATTTATTTTAATAATTTTCATGAATATTTATTAATTTTCATTAATGAATATTTTTCTGAGTAAAATTTTAATTTTGAAAAATCTGAAAAAGTTTAATATTTTTGTATTTCTTCACAATTATTTTTTAACAATTTTTGTTTAATTAAAACGATTGATCAGATTGAAACATTAATATAATAAAATTGAAAATAATAAATTATATATCAATCCCTTAACCCGATCCACAATAACTGGTAGAAAATTTATTTAAATATCCAATTTGTTGTAATATAAAAACTTCTTTACAAATTTACTCGAAAATTTTTTACTTAGTACACTCGGCAACAAAATTATCGCAACAAAGATTTTTCATCGAAAAATTGCCATTTTTCAAATGCTTGTAACTCGGTCAATTTTTATCGTATTGAGATCATTTTTTTTGTTTTGTAGAAAATTATGTGTACTTTGAGAAACAAATGATATCCACCGTCTGCAAGATAATGTCATATTGCTATGTTTTAATCAGGCATACCAACTTTTTTTTCTTAAAAAATTCAATAGTTTGCACGTATGCCTGGATTACCAAAATTTTTTTTTCGAAAAACTACAGATTTCCTTTCAAAGTGCCCTTTCAACGAGTATTTTAAATCAAAATTCGACACTCCACGATTTGTTTCGACCGAGTTATGCCATTTTAAAGATATTCCAATGTTTTAGTCAACCTTACCGACAAATCAATTAAAAACAATAAAATAACAGTTTAAGGTGGCATACTGGCCAAGAGTTAAGGCAAAAAATCATTCAACATTAATTCTACTATACAGCGTCCACAACAATTAACCATTACCGTCGCAATCGAAATGCCTCGGCTTACTGAAATCGAATCTGCTCAAATTGTTGCCCTGCTAGAAGCGGGATTGAATCAAAGCGAAATATCCAGAAGAATGGGGATTCATCGTTCAACGGTGTCACGCGTTCTTAGTCGGTATGAAGAAACAGGTTCTTATCGCCGGAGACCTGGTCAAGGTCGACATAGGATTACTACAAATCGAGAGGATCGCAACATTGTTAATGAAGCTCTGCGCAATCCAAGGCAGGTTGCGCGACAAATTGGAAATAATGCTTTACCAGGCAGACGATTTAGCGCTCAGACGATAAGGAGACGCCTTCATGACAGAGGTTTGAGATCACGAATTCGTGCTAGAGTGCCTAATTTAGCAGCAGTCCACCGACGAGCTCGTCGGAATTACGCCCGAAATTATCGATATTGGACACCAAGAGAGTGTAGACATGTATTTTTTACGGATGAATCTCGGTTTTGTCTGTACGGAAATGATGCTAGGATTCGAATTTGGCGTCGTCGACGACAATGTTTTGCACCAAATCACGTTGATCCAACTCGTGCGTTTGGTGGAGGATCCATTATGGTTTGGAGTGGAATATCAATGAACCATCGATCAGATTTAGTGATTATCCCAACCCCTGGACTAACAGCGGGACGTTACATAAACGAAGTTTTACGTCCTCACGTAATTCCAATGCGTCAGCAAATGGGTCGTAATTTTATCTTGATGCAGGATAATGCACGCCCTCATACTGCAAGGATAACTCGTACTTACTTAGCAGAAAACAACGTAGAGGTATTGCCTCATCCTGCTTGTAGCCCAGATCTCAATCCTATAGAACATGTGTGGGATACGATGGGTAGGCGATTACGTAACTTACAGAGACCTCCTGCTAACCTCCAAGAGCTTGGGAGAATTCTGAATGAAATTTGGCACGAGATACCTCAGGATTCAATTAGAGCATGCATTAATATGCAAGAACGTTTAAGAGAGGTAATTCGTCAGCGAGGTGGCAATACACGATACTAAAGGCTTTAAGCGCATAGGGTTTGGAGTCAAAAAATACTGCGGAAGTGACGAACCGCGGGATCCCTAATGTTAAAAACGGTTTACACAATCGGCCCTTTTCAGGGCCACAATGATGCGTAAGTCCGACCAACAACCTCCTCGCGGTACGCATCGGGTAATGCTGATGTTGGCGGTATTTGGCTGAAACATTGGAATATCTTTAAAATGGCATAACTCGGTCGAAAAAAATCGTGGAGTGTCGAATATTGATTTAAAATACTCGTTGAAAGGGCACTTTGAAAGGAAATCTGTAGTTTTTCGAAAAAAAAATTTTGGTAATCCAGGCATACGTGCAAACTATTGAATTTTTTAAGAAAAAAAAGTTGGTATGCCTGATTAAGACATAGCAATGTGACATTATCTTGCAGACGGTGGATATCATTTGTTTCTCAAAGTACACATAATTTTCTACAAAACAAAAAAAAAATGATCTCAATACGATAAAAATTGACCGAGTTACAAGCATTTGAAAAATGGCAATTTTTCGATAAAAAATCTTTGTTGCGATAATTTTGTTGCCGAGTGTATAATTATAAAATTGCCTTCCGCTCTTAACTCAAATAAATGTAATATAATACGAAAGTAATAATCGATTTCTTGACTGGATCTGTCACAATGAATGTATAGCTGAATATTTTCAGAAATACGCAATCCTTTCAAAGATAATGAGTTTTTTAAATTAAAAAAAAAGTTTTCAACCCAACCGGCGATTGAAAAATTCAATTTCATGGATGATTGTAATTTTATAAATCTATCTCAATATTCTATAAAACAAAAATAAATTTGGATCAATTATCCGAATAGAACTATCACGGCTGAATGATAAAAATATATTTATAAATTAAAATTACAAAAAAAGAAAAAATTATAAAGAAAAAATAATCCTAATAATTTTTCTAGTGGACTATCTATGACGAACATAAAAGAAATAAAGTTCAATGGAAATATAATACAACAGGCAATTACACATTAGCAAATTTTGGTAACATTATATCGATAATTATTGAAATACTGATAGAGTATTCAGAATATATTACCTAAGAAATGTTCAGCTCAAAAAATGATTACAAAATTATTATTTACTTAGTCCTCTGTTCTCTTACTTATTTGCAGTGAAATAAAACAAAATGTTTAAATATTTCTCTCCTTAACTAAAACAGCTACCTAATACGAATACACATAGAAAAATTCTGCCATGATGTACAAAATCCAAAAAAAAGCTTTATCTAGCAATTTTCTTTCTCCCATAATTTTCAAAATATAGAGTACATTATGAAATATGTACAAACGTTACTATTTGTCATCCACAACAAAAATATTAAACATTCGATCAAATTTACATAATTTATTTTTAATTCAACAATGAAGAGTCAAAGAAAGTTTTTTAATACAAGAAAGTTAAAGTTACCATAATGTAGGTTCATTAAACAAATGTTTTGAACAAGTAATGACATTCTTCAATGAAATTACCAATTACATAACAACGTTACTTTGTAGATATTTAGAATATAGAATATTTCAAAGAAAAACATTTTAATCCCACATATGAATGAGCTGTATGGATAGACAAATTTTTGTCCTTTCAAATACTGCATTTATTGTTGGTCATTTAATATGACGTATCTTGTGAAGCTGATACAGTACACCTATCTTATATTTTCATTTATAATAAAAGCAATTTTCAAAATAGCATTTCATGGGTTAAGAATTCAAATTGATCATTTTTTCATAAAAAAAAACTAATGATATATTAATTAATGGATTTGAATTAAATCCTTTTCCAGGTTATACAGGGTGTCCAAAAAGTTCCGGGACACCCCAGGAAGTCCTGAGATATAACTATTTCCGAGTAACGCAAAATGTAAAAAAATTGACCTTAACATGACCCTTAAGGTTAAATCCAAGATGACAATTGGATTCCTTGTGAAAAGTTACTAAAGAATCTCCTCCAAAATGATAAAAACCTTACACAACTTCAAACCGTCGTGAAGTTTAAATGACCTTGAAATGAACTTGAAGGTCATCTTTGACCTATGACCTGAGTACATGTTTGGACGTAAAATTTCCCGCTCTTTCGATTGCTGTTGTCAAAAATAGGGGTTCCCATTTGAAAAAAAAAGTTGACCTTGCAATGACCTTGAAGGTCAAGCTCAAGGTCAAAACCAAGGTCACCACTGGATTCCTCGTTCAAAGTTTTTACAGGAATGACCTTAATCTCCTCGGAAATAGTTATATCTCAGGACTTACTGGGGTGTCCCGGAACTTTTTGGACACCCTGTATATTAGCAAGCATTTTCTTTACTTATTAGTATAGATAAACCGTGGATGTTAACAAAAATAATTATCATGATATTAACACAGCAAAAAATATTTACAATAGTACATATTGATAGAAAGAAAAACATTTTAATCCCACATATGAATGAGCTGTATGGATAGACACATTTTTGTATGTTTTGATGAGAATTGAAATGATTAGAAAATAGAAATTCTGAATTTACCAAATGCTGGTTCAAATTTTAAGAGGTAAAAAGTTTTAACGGCAAGAAAGGTATTTGAAAGTTAGTATATATTACAACACTCACTTACAATAGTGAGGTGGTTATTTTCAACTATTTGATCTATTACTGTCCGCTGATCAGGTACATCATTATTCTTGTAATCATTTAGATCATTTAAAAAATCTTGCGCAACATTGTCAGTGTTGCAGATGCTCATTGATGCAAAATTGTTGGATTCATCTATATGCTGAAAAATAAAATTCACGTCATTATTAATAATTATTGAAAGGACAAGAAAACTATATTCATTACATATATGTCTCATATGTATATTTAAATATATATTTGAGTATCCTGGTAAAATTATTAAATATTATGACTATATATGCTTTTTATAAAGTTTCAGTCTCAAACTATTATGTACATGAATCGCATAATATACATCACTATTGAAAAATAGTTAATTTTATTTATGCCATTTAATAACAGTTTCTGTTAACCTCAATTCAATATTAAAAGTTATAAATAAAATAATATTAATTACACATATACAATTGTTTGAGACTGGAACATTAAGAAAAGTATTTTTATTATTGTAAATTAACTCACCTTTTGTTCAACAATTGACGCATCATCAGTCTCGCACACTTTCGCTTTTTTCATTTGCCCTTTAGCATAATCGGAAAAATCCTTTGAACTTCTCGTTACCAAGTATCTCTTATATTTAGTGAGAAACACGTTATCCATTGCTACAAATATTAATATCAATAAAAAATTTTTAAAAAAATATTCATATGTACACTGCTAATAGTGGTAATACACTCTTACTGACAACAGTCAGTATACTTCATGTGGGATGGCACGTAGTCGACACAATAAAATCCCACGTAACGTCATCTATTTAAAATTTTTTGAAATTATAAATTAAAGTTGTCAAAACTTATACTCAGGGCTTTTGTTCAAGAACGACAATTTGCCGAGTTTGTGTGATTATTCTCAAAACTTGAATACATTTTTCATAAAAGTTTGTGTTTAATAATAATTTTTTAGTAACTTTTTTAAATGTTAAACAAATGATACCATAGAAAAAACGAAGAAACAATCGCGGCCTTTGTCTTAGTTCACAAACGTCGTTTGTCGTACTACGGCAGTTTGGCGAGATTAGTTTGAAAATTAAAAAATATTAATTTAAATTAATTAATTAATTTATTAGTGTATTAATTTAAAAATAATGAGTGATTCATTAAGTGATGTTGACATTGAGAATTTTGATGAAGTAACACCATTAAGTACTAATGTTCCTGACTCACCAGGTCAGCCATGCTTTGCCAATGTTAGGTTTGAAGATAAGAAAGAAAAAATATGTCAAGTACCTATAAATGACATTAGACAAAAATTGCTTGATGATAATGGACAACCATTCCGTATTAGATTTCAACCAAAAAATCTCAGTGACTTTGATCTATATACCATGTATCGAGTCAAATGGTATTGTACTGACAACTGTCAAGTGGAGCACGAGCACTATGATTTCTACCCAGCAGTCATTTTACATCTTGGTTGTAAGTATCCATTGTTAAATGTTTTTTAATACAGAAAATAGCATTGAAAAATTTTTACATATAACATATTCTAATTGAAAATATATAATATGTTTAATTTTTGTTATAGATACTGACGAGGAGTTGAAAATCAAAGCAGCATCCAAAAGAATTCACTTCAAAAGCAATATTTCAGATATTTCTGGAACAACTAAGAGCAGCTTGCAGAATGACGAGAAAGATTCGAATTTAGATAATAAGGTAAGTTGAGAAAATCAGCAAAAAGAATTTCAAACCATAAGGCATGTAAAAAAGTTAAAAGCGAGGAAAAGTATATTTGAATTATGTCTAATATTCTGTCAATTATTAGAAAATGGTCAAATGTACGATTATGTCCTATTGAATATTTGATATTAATTAATTATTTGTCAGTGTTTGATTATTTGTAGTTATTTGATAGTGTAGACTGTGTGTTATAATGTCAGATATTTCATCTTATTAAGAAAATAGTATTTTATTTTTTGTTCTCTAAGAAAAACACTACAATTAAAAAAAATGTAATTGAAAAACCCTCATGTTCAATCAAAGAATCAGTTCAGTATTTATACAAAACAGAACTTACCAGACAAACAGCAAAGATATTTTAGCGTGTGTTCAATGATACTCTTGATCACCTTTTTCTATAATAAAATAATTGTTCGACTACAAAATACTGTTATCTTGATTTTAGAATGACAAAAAATTTGAGTTCGTTATAAATGAACAAATATAAAAATTTAAGTAAACTCTAAAATATTTATGTTTCTAAAACTGAGCTCAAAACTCTATTTTTATATCTGAAAAATGTGTTATGACAATTATTAATTACATAAAAATAATTTTTAAGAGTTGTAACCATATACTTGATTATTTTACCACTTCTTATCATTATTATTATTGTTGGTACATTTATATCTGATCTAGGATAAGCATATCGAATCATTATCTCTTCAATAAGAAAAGGAGTATTACACCACTTTTATGATCCCTGTAATGAGCACATAATTTATTTATTCATATCTTTCAATTAATAATAATTTATTCAAACTCGGAAAAACAATTACATACTGACTGAATTTTATTTTTGAAAAAGTCCACAAAAGTGTTCCATTTTTTAACAGCTATTGAATACTGATAAAATATTTCTTCAATTTCTATCCTCATATTTTCTTCAAGAATAATATCTAAAAATTTGTTTTCCCTTTCTTCTATGTCTAGCATTCCTTGTTCTTCAACATACATATCGGCAAACATTGGCTCTATAATACTAACTGCTCTTCTACAATTTCATTTTTCAGTTACAAAACTTGATAAACTTTTTTAAAACATTAACATTACTTTTGAATAATTGGTTCTCAGTACATACTTGACAGAATGATGCATCTTTTCAGTAAATTTTACTTTTTTCTTAATGAATTATCCTCCCATAATTAATTAAAAATAATGTGCTATAGCTTTTTTTCCATTAATGGTTAAAAAACAAGCTGGTTTATCACTTATCCAATGAATAACTCTTCTTCCAGAAAAATACCCATAGTATATGCGCAAAAAGAAAGTCATCTATTAAAAATTAAGCAAAAGTTACAAATTTGATTTCAGACTTTGTTTATACAAAATGAAATCATGTACCTCTCAATGTAACATCCAAAATCCTCACAGCTATCACTATATATTTCCAACATTTGTTACAAACATCTGCTCCATTACAGCATGTCCTAATCTAGTCATAATCAGTCATATGATCAATATCAAAAACAAGTTCACTTTGGATTGGTTCAAATTTCAACTCTCTCCTTCTGTCTAATGATCTATTAAATATATTAAGAGAAATACAATAAATGATCTTCTTTGCAACATTAAATATCAATTGATTTTCAATGCTTACAGAACATTGTAGACAGGTCCATATATCCTTATATCTATTTCAATTGTAAGGACAAAGCCTTTTAATTTCATTTTTTAATAAATCCTTAAATTATTTAAATCATCAATACTGAATATAAATATCATCCCTGAGTATAAAAAAAAACTACTTACGAGCAAAGATAAGTTCTGAAATTTGAAATAATTATAATTGAAAGGTTATTTATCATCAACTATATAAAGTTATTTGATAAATCATACCTTCTCCATAACCAAGCCATCTGTAGTAATAATTAAAAAAATCTATTTACATCTACATACTTACTATATTTTTTTATACTATACTACAATACTACACTTGATATATGAAAACAATCTTTGGAGTTTCGTGCGTGGGGCAAATGAAACTGCCAATTAGTCTGTACACGATAAAATAAATATTTATTGCTCTTGAACAACTAATTACAAAAAACTGCTCGTATTAGCGAGCGAGCAATCGGGAGAGAGCGGTCAAGCGTGAGAGCGCTTGGGCCAGAGAGACGGAAGAAGATGAGTGGACTAAAGAAAGGCAACCACGCGGGCTCAACCTCTGCTTCCGCTGGAGTTGCTGCTGGTGCTGCTGTCTGGCGTGCGAAGTGGGAGACGGCTGAGTCCCCACAGGTACTCCCCCTCTAGTGCTCTCCGTAGGGCATGGAGAGAACGATACCCGTTTGCGCAGGATGTTGGGCGTCGTCTTTGTTGGCAGGGGGTTCTGTAGCTGTAACTCAGCTGACGCTTTCGACCCACGATCCTCCGAGGGATTGGCGGCTGAAGGCGGAGACGTTCTCGGGCATTGTGCTGGCTCCTGGGTGTCGACGTCCGCTTGGGGCTCATGTGTGGGCGGTTGCTGAGTCGTGGTGAAGGTTTGCGAAAGCTCAAAGTCGCCGTCGAGGTAGGCAGGCTTCAGAGCATCCGTGGAGACCGCTTTCTCCTGCCCGTTCACCATTATGACGTACACCTTGTCATCGAGCCGGCGGCAAACCTCGTGAGGTCCGGAGTACGGAGGTTGAAGCGGCTTGCGAACGGAATCGATCCGCTGAAACACGTGTGTGCACGTCTTCAGGTCCTTGTGCGTGAAGGGGCGGTATACGGAGTGCCTGGAGGCTGGAACCGCTCGCAGGCTTCTCATGAGCTCCCTAAGCTTCTTGACGAACGTTGGCTGACTCGCTAGGACGCTCTCGGATACGAAGAACTCCCCTGGCAGACGTAGCGTCGTGCCGAAGAGCAACTCTGCCGGTGAAGCCTCGAGGTCTTCCTTGTGGCAGGAGCGAAGACCCAGCAGGGCGATCGGCAAACGCTCGGGCCAGGGAGTCTCGGCATCGCACATGAGCGCGGCCTTGAGAGTCCGGTGGAAACGCTCCACGAGTCCGTTGCTTTGCGGGTGGTGCGGCGTGGTGTGGATCCTCTGCGTACCCGTGAGCTGCGCCAGCGCATTGAAGAGAGCAGACTCGAACTGCGTTCCCTGGTCGGACGTGACGGTGATCGGGCATCCGAAGAGGGCGATCCAGTCTCTGGTGAACGCGGCTGCGACGATCTCGGCTGTGATGTCAGACAGCGGAATCGCTGCTGGCCATCTCGTGAAGCGGTCGATGATCGTCAGGCAGTAGCGCAAGTTTCCAACTTGCGGCAGCGTGATGAGGTCGATGTGCACGTGCTCAAATCTGTTGTCCGGGACGTCGAAAGATTTGAGTGCGGTACGGTTGTGCCTACCAACCTTTGCACGTTGACACGCGACGCAGGTGCGGGCCCAGGTGGCGACGTCCTTCTTGATGTGCGGCCAGGTGAACTTGGCTGTGACAATCCGAGTTGTCGCTCGGGGGCTCGGGTGGGCCGGGGAGTGCAGCACATCAAACGCTTTGCGGCGCAGCGAGCGCGGCAGGTATGGCCTAACCACGCCGTTGTGGATGTTGCACGCAACGCTCGTACCGTCGATCTCGAGGTGCTGGAGGGCGAGGAGTTCCTTCTCGAGTAGGTGCTGCAGCTCTTCGTCGTCTCGCTGGGCGGCGGCGATGTCGCGCGCCAAGAGTGCGGAGGGCATGCCAATCACGCAGGCGCGTGACAGCGTATCGGCAACGACGTTCTCCTCTCCTTTAACATGCTGGAAGTCGACGTTGAATTGAAGTAAAAAATCGAGGTGTATCTCCTGACGCGGCGATGCCTTGTGGGCCGACTGTCTGCTGGCGTATATCAGCGGCTTGTGGTCGGTCCTCAACTGGAAGGTGCGACCCTCCAGGTAGCGTTGCAGATGCTTGACGGCGGCGTAAGCTGCGAGGAGCTCGCAATCGTAGGTGCTGTACTTCGTCTCGGTGTCGGTGAGCTTCCGTGAGAAGTAGGCCACCGGATGGTGAACTCCTTCGATGACTTGCTCGAGCGCTGCTCCAATCGCCGTGTTCGAGGCGTCCGTGTAGAGGATCAGCGGTGTGTCCAGCGCGAGGAAGGAGTTGGCCGTTGCGTTGCGGAGTCCTTGCTTGCAGGCGAGGAAGGCGTTCTCGTGCGTCGACGTCCATTCGGGCAGCTTGGCCCGTTTACTCTTGGGGGCGCCTCTCAGCAGGTTATCCAAGGGCACCTGCAGTTGTGCCGCGTTGGGGATGCATTTCCGGTAGTAGTTCACCGAGCCGAGAAAACTGCGTAGCTCCTGGTAAGTCGTGGGCCTCGGGATTCTGTCGATGGCGTCCACTTTTTTAGGAGGCGGTTCAAAACCGCGTTGCGATACCCGATATCCCAGGAATACGACCTCTGACTGGGCTATCTGGCATTTGTTGAGGTTGACTCGGAGGCCCGCCGCTTGCAGAGCGTCGAAAAGCCGGTGCAGGTGTTCGACGTGCTTTTCGTGGTTTTTGGAGGCCACGATGATATCGTCGAGGTACCAATGCGTGCACTGTCCAAAACGGTCTGTCCAAAACGCGTAAGCATTTGCGCTTTCAGGTGGTCGTACTTGCCTGTGGTTGGCGGGCTCTGTAGGACGTCGAGAAGTTCGTCGGTCGTTTCGGTATCCAGCGCGGCCACAACGTGGTTGTAGCGCATGGTGTCGTCGATGAGGTTGTTGCAGGCGAAAGTTGATTCGGCATGGAGGAACCAACTTTCTGGCGATTTTTTCCACAGCGGTGGGAGCTTACAGGTCCGAGGGTGTGCGGCGTTGGCAGTTGCCACTTGTTGTTGCAGCCTCGCCAGCATCTCTCGTTGCGCTGCAAACTCCGCTGCGTTGGGAGGGCCGGCCGGATTAGGCAGTACTTCGATGCCGCCGGTGCCAGTGCCAGCCCCGGCGCCATTTTGGTTGTTGGCGCTCATGGTGTCTGGCTTAACCTCGTGCGCTTTCACCTTGTGATCGCGCTGTGCGAGATGCTTAGCGAAGGACCGGGTGATCGGCCGCGCGAAGAGGTTGGGTGATCGTTGGCTCGCCTTCGCCGAGGTTACCTGGGGCTGTCGATTCTCTTCCGCTGATGCTGCTCGCAGACGGGCAGGGGGGCTGCTTAGCGCCTGTCGAGTTGACTGCACCGATGTTGCTCGTCGTTCCGCGGAGGTTGTTGCTGCTGCTGTAGGTAGCGGCAAGCGAGATCTGCGGCTCCTCGTCAAAGGTGGCGTCGGCTGGAAGTTATGGCCGCTCGTTTGCTCGGCCACGATGCTGATCGGGAATCCCTCTCGATCACGTCGGGGTCGCCACTTTGGAGTTTCGTGCGTGGGGCAAATGAAACTGCCAATTAGTCTGTACACGATAAAATAAATATTTATTGCTCATGAACAACTAATTACAAAAAACTGCTCGTATTAGCGAGCGAGCAATCGGGAGAGAGCGGTCAAGCGTGAGAGCGCTTGGGCCAGAGAGACGGAAGAAGATGAGTGGACTAAAGAAAGGCAACCACGCGGGCTCAACCTCTGCTTCCGCTGGAGTTGCTGCTGGTGCTGTTGTCTGGCGTGCGAAGTGGGAGACGGCTGAGTCCCCACAAATCTATTGTTTGTATGAACGCAGCCAATAAGGAAAATTGGATTCATCCATATTTTTGTAAAATTTGTAACAGCAACATTTTAATTGTGATATTGATGAGAGAGAGAAATGTTTGTATCTAAAATATCTAATTATATAAATATTTTTTATTAGCGAACCGGAAGAACCAGAATTAATTCACAGAACTTCTATCAGTAAAAATACTAACCTCCCCTGGTCCAGCCTGCAAATTAAGACCCCGGTCCCATAGCTACGTATGAATGCGGACGGAACCTCCCTTACCCCAGCCTGCAAAGTATAATGGACAGTAAAAATAAAAAATACCATTCGAAACATCTCTAATTGAACCCTCCAAAAATGCTCATTGTTTTAATTGAACCCCATCAATTGTCCCAAAAAAAATTAAAAACTATGATAATTTTTTCGTTTTTTGTAACTGCGATATCTTTAGTAATACTTAATATTTTTGTAAAAGAAACAAGGCAAAAAATTGAACCTTTGCTCGTTTTAATTGCACCCCTCTCACTTTTTCAAAATTATTAATATATATGTCAAAAACAACAATCTAACTTTATTGTATGTTCTTTTCAAATAGATTATTGGGTTATTGGGTTATTTGGAAAGAACATACAATAAAGTTAGATTGTTGTTTTTGACATATATATTAATAATTTTGAAAAAGTGAGAGGGGTGCAATTAAAACGAGCAAAGGTTCAATTTTTTGCCTTGTTTCTTTTGCAAAAATATTAAGTATTACTAAAGATATCGCAGTTGCAAAAACGAAAAAATCATCATAGTTTTTAATTTTTTTTGGGACAACTGAAGGGGTTCAATTAAAATATTGAGCATTTTTGGAGGGTTCAATTAGAGATGTTTCGAATGGTATTTTTTTTTTCACTGTCCATTACACTTTGCAGGCTAGGGTAAGGGGGGTGCGGACGGATACGGACGCGAATCGCAACTCTAGTAATATCACTAAAAATATCTAGTTCGATTATTTAGTACCAACACTACCGGTAGTGAGCAAAAGTAACTGTTGTTTAAAACTGTAGCGCCGAACGTACCACATTTAATGTTCAAATGTCAGGTCTACAATTTGCTTTTCAAATTCTCATGAATATTATTTATTGATGAGTATGCTAATGTAAAAAAAGCTTTTGGAATGATTAATACATATCATTTATATATATTTTCTTCTTCTTCTCATATATTCAAGTACTTCCAAAAAATTAAGGCGTAATTCCACTAATTGTAGTTGAAAGTCTATCAATTCTCTATCATTTGCCATCTTATAGACTGCAATAATGTAAAGGTTAGATAAGCGTTCATTAAATGTGGTACGTTCGGCGCTACAGTTTTAGACAACAGTTATTTTTGCTCACTACCGGTAGTGTTGGTACTAAATAATCGAACTAGATATTTTTAGTGATGTTACTAGAGTTGCGATTCGCGTCCGTATCCGTAATCCGTCCGCATTCATACGTAGCTATGGGACCGGGGCCTAGTGCAAAAAAAATATTTAGACATGTAAACCTATAGTTTTTTAATTGCCCAATTCAACTGCGATATTTATTTGCTTTGTCCTCTTTCACTTTACTTACAAAAATTAATAATAATATCCGATATCACTGCAAACTTCAAGCGTCAATATCTCTAAGCAATACTTCTTAATTCCTGAAAATTCAAAAAATTTCTCTTGAGATAATTTAATTTGCTCAGTCAATTACAATGACAATTCATCAATTTTTCATGTGACAATTATTAAATAGCAATAACATTTATACGATTCTCATATTGCGCATGCGCAATCAAATCAAGTCTGTATCGTACCGGAAATATTTGACAACGCCTCTATTTTTCATATCATATTGGATGGTATTTTTTATCAAAGAAACCAATGCCTAAATATGTAGCTAATAAATTATAATTATTCTAATTCTATAAAATAAGAACATTAATTAACCTCATATGTCACTGTCCAATGAAACTTCTGTAATAATTTTCAAATTAAATAAAATGACCTTTATTGTAATGGGAAGAATAGTTAAAAATCGTTTACATATAATAAAGAAAAATATTTTATGATTAGTTACTTTTTCTTATAGGTAATAATAGTGGCATTATCAATTTGATTGCGCATGCGCAATGCGCGAATCGTACACATATTTTAGTTTTTTATATTTTTCATATGAAAAATTGATGAATTGTCATTGCAATCGACTGGGCAAATTAAATCATTGCAAGGGCAATTTTTTGCATTTTCAGGATTTAAGAAGTATTACTTAATTATCGAGATATTAACGCTTGAAGTTTGCAGTGATACCGGATATAATTATTAATTTTTGTAAGTAAAGTGAAAGTGGGCAAATAAAATAAATAACGCAGTTGAATTGGGCAATTAAAAAACTATAGGTTTACACACCTAAATATTTTTTTTGCATTAATTTGCAAGCTGGACCGGGGGAGGTAAAATACTAGAGTTCAATCAATATTCGTTGCCAAACCATGAAGAAAAGCTGGTTACTTATTAACATTGATTTGTAAATCACTGGTATCATACATAACTTTGTTTCTAAAATGACATGACCTCATAAAATTAACTATAGGCTAAAATGCAAAATATTGTTAAGTAAAACAAAACTGATACTTATAATAAATCAAAATGATCGTCATAGATCAAAGCAATTTTTTATTTTTAATTATTAAATAATTAATTCATCAACGATTTTACTTTGGATACCGTTAGTTCATCTCACGAACTAACGATTAGTGGGTAAATTATTTTTTTTTAACAAATTTTTCTAGATTTTACCGCACATCGAATCTGGGTGCTAGAACATCTAAAACCTATTTTATTTTTTAAGGTATTTTTCGAGGGCAAACTAACAAATGGTAGAGGACAAAGTTGTTGCTTTTTTAATTAACTATCTGGTGACATAATTAGTTTATCGATTTTCTAGAAAAGGCACATCATCTGAGTGCTATCTTTTAAAACCTATACAGAATAAAGAATTATGTTGCGGAGGAAATTCATTAAGGCTTTGTTAAACGAAAACGTTAAAAGCGGTCAATGAGTCGGGATGGCACACTTAAAGAACATATAAATTAAAAAATGTTAACAAAAAAATATTCAACGTTGCTTATGTTATTTAATTGGCCAATTGGAGTTGTTTGGAATCTTTAGTGATAGCATAATATTGTTATTAACTTTTTATGAAAAAACTATTACGCGCAATTCTATTTGATTACATATTTGAATTGAGCAAATAAAAATCGATCAATTACAACTTATTGTTGGACGAATCTGCAGAATTGAACTGGGGAGCAACTTTTATAACACTTTTATATGTCTATTTTTCATTATAAATGTCCCATTGAATCTTTAAATTGTACAGAAAATCTTTATAGCAAAATATATTAATATAATATGAACTTAACTATATATATATATATATATAATATTTATTAACAGACTATTTAAAATTTTCAGGTAACTTGTCTCATTGTATGAATTCAAGTTCACTCAATTCTTGGGAACTTCAAGAAAAAGAAAAAAGTGATTATTAGTATATAACTACATTTCCTTACTTTTTAATATCTGCTATTAAAACCGAATGTAATTCCTACTATTGCGTGTAAAATTTTAGGGAATTTCTATGCAGCATACGATCTAGTAAGGTCAGATTATTTGACTCAATCTTCATCCCCGAAAAGCGATAGAAGATATTCATTTTCTATTGATGATGCTGCAAATGATGATTTGATTAACAATGATACAGCACATGAAGAAGATGGAAATTTACCCTTGAAGTTACCTGATTCCGTTCTTGCTAGCCATAAAAGAAGACCGGACAAAGTGGAGTATGCTATGCCACCAGGTACGCACTACGCATATACACTAACGCATGTATATAAGGTTATATAAGAGCTGTTTCCGCCAAGCAGTGCCTTAGAAATAACGCTTATACATTTATATATATGTGTGCGTGAGTTTTGTATTTGTGTATGTGTGTGTGTAAACAAGCGGATAGGTACTTATGCTGACAAATTCTAAATTGAATGTGTATTTATGTCCAAATCGTACCCGCAAATTGTACCGAATTAATGTACTTGTTCAAAGAAATTGCACATCAGAGTATATGAAACATATTTGAGGATTTTCATATCAAATGTTTATGTATCTTCAGATAAATTAGATCTCACTCCTAACGGTCAAATGTATTCAATGGTCAACGACAGGTACATAACCAGTGTGATTTTATAAAATAATTCAATTATTGCAGTTACAACATTTATTTTTTTCTGATAGATTTATCTTGGATTGGACATCTACGTAGATTCGGATGTTTGGGCAAAGATGACATCAAAAAAGAAAAAGAAACCTACGATATTTTTACGAGAATTAGCAGTATTAATTTGGTCACCACAGGAACTCGTGATGAGGACATTCAACGTCAAATTGTGTCGAGTTGTTGCGCCTGGGATTGAAGGCCCTCGACTGCCTTTTGAAGAAGACAAATGGCAACTTATGATTGGTAAGAAAAATTATATGTATTAAGATTATAACACAAGATACACAACGTTAATTGATGTAAATATTTTCAGCTCTATTTACTAACTACTTAAACGACCTAAAACAGAAAAATCCCAGTTTAGATATTAATTCATACTTGAATA
Organism: Phymastichus coffea; assembly: GCF_024137745.1. Taxonomy (NCBI): domain Eukaryota; kingdom Metazoa; phylum Arthropoda; class Insecta; order Hymenoptera; family Eulophidae; genus Phymastichus; species Phymastichus coffea. The sequence goes on from NW_026706814.1 coordinate 1,084,403, forward strand.
TTGTGACTGAAATAATAGGTCAAAAAATTCAAGATATTTGGCAACGATTAAGAAGGAGACTGGAGGAAGGAAGGTTCAGTATCGTTAGAAATAAAAGGAACCCAAAAAAACCTACTATATATATAAAAAAGCACTACCAAGGTTGAGTTTAGTATTCAAAACGATGCAACCAATAACTTTAAATAGATTGTATAAATTTTTATATATTATTATATTCAAAATTCTTTTTCCATTGGATTTCTTGTTACTTTTTTATAAGAATCACATTGAATCTACATTCGAGTAGGAACGTCCAACCGTCTAGGTCTAGCCACACAACAGTTGCCCCGCGTATCAGTGCTAGGCCGATTGGGAAGAGATCTTCAAAAACATATAAGGTTGACTTCAAACATATAAGGTTATGCGGAGCGGGAACGAAGATTACGAGGTCTGAAGTCAATTGCAGGAAGCTTTTTGTGGATCTCTTCCAAATTAGCCCAGCACTGTTGCGCATTAAAAAAATGAATCTTATGTTTAACAATTGATTTTTTGCGAACGATTTATATTATTACATTATATTATGTTTAGTCATGATATGTAAATATAATCGTTTAATTTAACAGATAAAAAATATATTAATCTACAAAAACAAATGTATTTTAGAATATTTTATATAACTAAGTTTGTTTAGGTCTGATAGTTTGTTACCATTATATAATTTAGAGGATTCGAACTCGAATAAAAAGTTTTGTATCAAATTTATATTAAGTGTGTTTGGCATATTTCTTCCGAATAAAATCATTTATTAATATATGGTAAACAATCAATATTAAAAGTAAAATATTAGAAATAATTTATTTCCACAAAATAGTCATCAAGATCTTACGCAATTTCTTATACAAGTTCTTGAACAAGAACTTATCCATTGTGAGAACTGCGAAAAATAAAAAACACTTACTAGAACTTGCCTAAGGACTTGGCTAAGTTATTACAATATTTCTTATGCAATTTCTTACTCAAGTTCTCATTCAAGATCTTGACTTTAAATTTTCACGAGGGTGGAGTAGGCAAGTAGACCAGTTATATTCAGAAAACAGTAGCTATTGGTTAAATCTTAGTGAATAAATTTTTTTTTTCAGGGATATTTTTATATAAAAATAGAAATAAATAAATAAATTATTATTAGAATGAATTTATACTGCAATTTCCTGGCAAGGCTCCTCCAAAAACAGTTGACATAGAATACACTAAATTCGACACCTGGTGCTCGAATAAATTAAGTAGTATCTAGGAGTAGGAAAGAAGTAAAATTAGAATCTTACGGCTAGATTAGTGATGAAGCTCCCGGTTTGAAAGGTAGAGCGAAAATAAAAGGGACTTAGTTGTCAGTGAGACAGCATCGTGTCAACTAGTTTTGTGTCCGTGCCGCTACAAGTGATAGTGCAACATTTTCGTGAGTAAGGTCTTTTAAAAGTTGGAAGAGGCTTATGGAGAAAATCACGGATTTGTGACCACTGAAGAAGGAGTGATAAGTGGTCCCTTGAATTTATTCAACAGTTCGGAACCATACAACAACGTAATTTTACCGGAAATGTATCGTCAAGGAGGAGGTTAGATTTCACTCGAGGGGAGTGTGGACGTGTCTTGCATGTGAGCGCGAGTTTTGGTGATAAAGTCAAAGAGGAAAAGTGTTTGAGGAGAGAAATAGAAGTGAAAAGAGCGTGGAGGTGGAGGAGGAGTGGAGAAGAGAGAGAAAGAAGCCTGGAGAAGAGCAGGAAAAAGCAGAGAGAAAGGAATAAAGAAAAAAATAAAAGTTGAGGTTAAGAGAGAAAATCAGAAAGCGGGAAAGGCAGGCAGAGAGGAGGGGCGGTAAGAAGTAAAGGCAGAGACAGAAAAGGTAAGACAGAGAATAAAGGTGGGATCACGGGTAGTTATAGAGAGACGAATTAAGGCGTACGGGATAGGATGGAAAGATTTGTGACAACAGAAAAATTAAGAGATAAAGGCGGAAGGTTGGATAAGAAAGGTCCAGAGGAGGAAAAGAAGAAAAGAGTAAAGGTGGTGAGGGGGAGAGAGAGCGGGGAGGGGCTGAGGGAGAATATTAGAGGAGAAATGAGAGAGGCAAAGAGATGCAAGAGTGAGAGCGAGGGAAGCGAGATGGACGGGGAGGGGGGAGAAGGACTGGACAACACGATAAGAGAAGGGGAAAAAGTAGTGGTGCAGAAGAGATAATGGAAAAGATACGGACAGACATAAGGGAATTAAGAGAGGTATGGGAGGAGGAAAGGAAAGAATGGACAGAAATGTTTAAACAAATAATGGGAAAAATGGAAAGAATGGAGGTAGAGAGGAAAAGAAGAGAAGAAAGGTGGGAGAAGGAAATAGGAAAAGTTAGGAAAGAACAAGAGAGAGAGAGAGAAGAAAGAAAGAAAGAGACGAAAGAAGAAAGGGAAAAAGCAGAACGTAGAGAAAAGAAACTGCAGGAAAAATGGGGAGAGAGGATGGACCAGTTGGCAGAGGATTGCGTGAAACTAAAAGAAAGCATAGAAGGAGGAAATAAGAAGCAAAGAGGAACAGAAGTAGGCAATAAGGAAGAATTAGAGCATATGAGAGAAAAAATGGATAGAGAAAGTAGGATAAACAATATAATAGTAACAGACTTAGAGGGTGAGTTAAGATGGGAAAAGAAGGGAGAGGCAGAGGTCTGGTTAAGGGAGGTACTAGAAATGAAAGGAGAGATAGTGAATCTGAGAAGAATAGGAGGAACAGCGGAGAGAGATGATCGGAGAGAAAGAAGAAAAAACATGTGGCAAATTAGATGCACGTCTTGGGAACAAAAAGAAGGAATTATGAAGAAGAAAAAGAATCTGGCACAGAAAAAGATATACATAGATCAGGACTGGACATGGAAGCAGAGAAAGATAAGAGAGGAAGTAAGAAGGAAAGCGAAAGAAATAAGAAGTAAAGGTAAAGAGGTAAAGATGTGGCACAACGGGGTGAAATCAGAGAAAGAAGAATGGTGGTGGAGCGAGAGAGAGGGAAAAATGGTAGGAAAGGGGGTGGAAGGGTTTCGAAAACAATAGGGATAAAAGAGAGAGAGAAGAGAAGGGAGAGAGAGGGGAGAAAGGCAGGAAAAATTCTATTCTGGAACGTGGCAGGGGTAAGGAGCATGGAGGAAGACGACTGGGAATATGTTAGGGAATTCGACATAATAGGGCTAACGGAAACCTGGGTGAAGAGGCAAGGGGCAAGAACTGTTGTAGAGAAACAACTGAAAGGGTACAGCATAGAGTGGAGGGCCTCAAGAAGAGAAGGAAGAAGGGGGAGAGAAATAGGGGGAGGAATAATGGCGGTAAGAGAGAGGAAAGGGATGAATAAGGTAGAATGGAAGAAAGAAAGGACAAGTGAGGTAATAGTAGGAGAAATAAAGATTGGAGGGAGGGAATACATGATATCATCGGTGTATATGCAACATGAGAAGAAGGAAAACTATGAATACCTAAGTGAAGAGATAGAGGAGAATAGAGGAAAAACAATAATTATAGGAGGAGACTTCAACGCAAGAACAGGAAACGAAGGAAGGGAATGGGAGACAGAAGAAAACCTAGAAGAAATTAAGGCCAAGGATAAAGTGTTAAACGCAGACGGAGAAGAAATAATAAAATGGCTAGGAGAAATGGGCTTAGTGATAACGAATGGGAGAAAAGAAGGAGATGAAGAGGGAGAAATAACATATATAGGAGCGAGAGGAATGTCAACGATAGACTATGTAGTAGGTAACTAGGAAGGTGACGAGGCGATAAAAAAGGTTCAAATAAAGGAGAGGGTAAAGTCGGACCACTTACCAATAGAGGTGGAACTGGGAGACAAAATAGCGGAAGAAAGAAAAGAAGAGGAAGAAAGAATGATAGACAACTGGAGTGAAGAAGGTATAAGGGAGTATCAGAGATGGATAGACGCAATAGAGGGAACAGATAAATGGAAAGATATAAAAAATAGAGTGAAGAACGCAGTTGTAAAAAAGAAGATAAGGTAAAAAAAGGATAAAAAAAAAGCTGGTGGAGAAAAGAATGTAAGGCAAAAAGGGACAAGGTGATGGCAGAGTTAAATAAGGTAAGAAAAGGGGAAGGAGACAGAGGCAAATACCTAGAAGCAAAGAGAGAATACAGAGAGGAAATAAGAAAAGCAAAAGAAGATAAAGGGAAAAGAGTGGCAGAAGAAATAAGAACAGATAAGACGAGAAGAAAATTCTGGGATAAAGTGAATGGCAATAGGAAGAAAAGAATGGGATTAGATGAAAATATAGGAAAAGAAGAATGGATAAAACACTTCAAGGAACAATTGGGAGATAAAGAACAGGAAGAAATTAAAGGGGAAGAAACCGAAGACAGCGAAGGAGAGGAAGGTGAAGAAATTAAAGAAAGAGAAGTAAAAGAGGTAATAAGAAAAATGAAAAAGAAAAAGGCGACAGAGGAAGATGGTATAGCAAATGAAGCGTGGGTGGAAGGCACGGAAGGCTTGATAAAAGATATGAAAAAATGCTTAAATGGAATATGGAACGGAGAAGGATATCCGGAAAAATGGAGGAAGGGAATAATAGTACCAATATATAAGAAAGGGAGGAAAGAAGAAGTAGGAAACTATCGAGGAATAACGCTGATGTATACGGGATATAAAATATATGCGAATATACTGAGAAAAAAGCTGGAAAGAGAACTAGAAGCTAAAGAAACGCTAAGTGATACGCAGATGGGATTTAGGAAGAAAAGAGCAACAATGGACGCGATTTTTATATTAAAAACAATAATAGGAAAGGAAATAAGGGAAAAAGGAGGAAAACTGTTCGTATTCTTTGCAGATATGAAAGCCGCTTTTGATAAAATAAAGAGGAAGAAAATATGGGAAACAATGAAAGAGAAAGGGATAAATAGAAAAATTAGGAAAAGAATAGAAGAAATATATAAGAAAACAGGGAGTAAGGTAAAAGTTGGAGGAGAAATAATCGGGGAGTTTGAGACTTACAAGGCATAAGACAAGGGTGCCCTTTGAGCACTACGCTATTTAATCTTGCCTTCGCCGACCTGGAAGTGATGATCAAGCAGGTGCAGGAAGGAGGGGTAGTGATAGGAAGGAAGAAAATATGGACATTAGGATACGCAGATGATATAGTGATGATGGCAAAGAGTGAAAGTGGAATGAAAGCAATGCTGAAAAAATTAAAAAGATACCTGGAAGAAAGGGGGTTAGAGTTAAATGTAGGAAAATCAAAGATGATGAAATGCAGGAGAGGAGGAGCAAGGGGGAAGGAAGAAGAATTCGAATGGGAAGATGAGAAGATAGAGATGGTAAAAGAGTACAACTACTTAGGATATGTGATAAGCAGAAATAACGGAAATAAAAAGCAGATCAAGAAGTTAGAAGGGAAAATAAATATGGGACTCGGAAAGTTATGGGGGCTAGGAGAAAAGCTATTTAGAGAAAACTGGGAGCTAAGGATGAACCTGTTCGATTTAATGAAACGAGAGGAAGCAGGTATTGGGAAAAAGAAGAAAATAAGAGATGCAGTATGTGTATGAAAGAGGAAGAAAACTGGAAGCACATGGTAGAAAAATGTGAAAAAAGCAGAAAGGAAGGGGAAGAATGGGAAAAAATAATAATAGGAAGCAAAGAACAGATAGCGTGGATGATGGAGATAAAATGGAAAAGAAGAAGAAATGAAGAGAAGAAAGAAAAAGAAAAGCAAGAAGACGAAGCTACAAGATCCTAAGGAGAGATGGAAACAGAAGACAGAGAAGCAAGACTCGCGGACACATCTACACACACATACATACACACAAAATACAAACATACACGCAAACATAAACATACACATACACACACACATACAAGATACAAGTAAATGCAACTACACAAGCGAGAGGAAGCAGGTATTGGAGGATGGAGCAAAATGGAAAAGAAGAAGAATCGAAGAAGAGCAAGAAAAAGGTAAACTAGAAGGCAAATTATAAGATATTAAGGAAAAATAAGTGAGGTTGAGGAAAGGAAAGGCAGAGGGAGCAATAGGAAACAAGAAAAAGGTGTCAAAGCCTTAACAAGAAGAAAGATAGATGAAATGATTAGCAAGAAGGAGAGCAAAAGCAACGGAAAGGCAAAGGTGAAAAGGCAAAAGAAAGTAATAAAGGAAAAGCTGAAATGAAAACAGAAGAGCGGAAAAGGCAGATCTTGGAGAGAGAAAGAGGAAGAGAAGATTAATCAGAAGAAAAATGAGAAGTAAAGAGGAACAGGCAGGAGCAGAAGACAGAGACACAAGAGATGCAGACACACCTACAAAGGCACATATTTACACAACACATACACACACACACGCACGCGCGCACTCACACACACACATACACACAAAACACATACATAATCAACTACACAAATTGGATACGAGACACAAATAGAAATTTAAGAAATGTAAACCAAATGTAACATATAAGTTGTAAATAAATAAACTGTATCGTCAAGGAATCGTCTTGTGGTTGAACAGTGAAACAGTGAAAATGGGGCGACCATCCAGAGCAGGTTACCCTACGAATCAAGCATAAGTCTTAGGCCAGATTTATTATGAGAGTTGCGAGGACTACCGAAAGGGATCGAAGGATTGCACTCGTATGATGGGATACGACCAGTGATGAGAATCCGATGAGGCTACAAAAAATTTCATTTTCATGAAGTTGTATCTCATCTACTATATATCGTCTATACAACTATGCCCAAGATTCTCAGTCGGCAGTAGCCATTGTATTTCTCGTTCCGGTTCCAATGTTTGTTTATATTTTCAAAATTCGTTCGGCTTTCTGAGTCACATTTGGCATTTCAAATAGTAACAGGTACAAATTTTTATAGTGCGACTGAAAAATCGTTATTAGAGGAACTAGCAAGTTTGAAGAAAAAATGTAAGGCAAAAAAATTAAAAAATAAATCAGTGCTTATTGTAGGTGCTGGAGGTTCGGGCTGTCCATCGTTTTTATATTTAGCTGGTGTAAGTATTGCTCACATAAGTATTTTTAATTACGATGACATAAAACTCAAAATATTTATCAAAAATTGTGAAAATTAAGCATTTAGAATTTTGCTATTGTATAGGCAATATGATTCTTGAACCAGATTGGATGCATATTTAGAGGTGGACTTAAATTGATTATGTGTGGATTTTTACTTATCAACAGATGAGGTAGACAAAGCTTTGACCTATAAAATTACATTTTTTATAAAAGATATAAGAAACAAGACTCTTCAACCTACACTAGAAAAGTTCCTCTTGCATTGGTTTGATTCATGAGGTCATATCTCTTCATTTCAGTATTCAAAGTATCAGTCAGAGAAATTGCACTGGCATTATTGACTAGAATATCAATTCCTCTACATTTATCCACTGAATTTTTAACAGCATTGGCAACTTGAGTTTCATTTCTTACATCAACTATACATGGTAGAGCTTTTCCACCAACCTTTTCAACTACAAAGCATTCGCATAATGAGCGTGAAATAAGATATTCACTAACAATATGTTTGAAATTTTTAAGTTCGCTTACTTTCATGAGCAGGTGATACTTCTCCTTTAATAGCACTTATTAATTTTGCTGATATAAACATCAAAGGGACAGACAGGATAGTACACACAACCATAGGCGAAACAATCAGATCAATATCATTATTATAATGCAGTGTGAAAATAAATAAAGCTGGAGCAGTAGGAATGGTTCCATAGAAAAAACCAAAAGTGCTCAAATCAGATGTGTCGGTGGAATTTTCTCCAGCATTCAGTAGTATCACAGATTCTCTAATAACTAATGGAAGGACTAGAAGTTTAACAGAAATGAGAATTCCTGGTATTACTAATGCTATACCCTTGAGCTTGTGAATTTTGCCAACCATCATGAGTTCAAGCTAAAAGAGAGCACTTGCTGAGAATGCATTTCCAAGGACTTCTAGAACTACTTCGAGCAAAGTTGGCAATTTATGACTGAATATGAGGTTTCTAATGATTTCGATAACAGTCATAACTAGTGTAGGATTTAAAGCAATCCCTTTGGCAATTGCTTTAAGCATGTCCCAATTACTTCTTTCAGTACGATTGTCTACTCCTTCACTGTGCTTAGACACTTCCAGAAAAACAAAAAAAACGAAAGGTTCAAGGCAACTAGTGATATTGGTGTTACTAAATATAAATATGCTGAATACTCAGGATGTGCTGAGGCATAAAGAGTATTTACTGAAAATAACAACACAATTTATTAATTCTAAATAATTAATTTTCACAATTTTTGATAAATATTTTGAGTTTTATGTCATCGTAATTAAAAAGACTTGTGAGCAATACTTACACCAGCTAAATATAAAAACGATGGACAGCCCGAACCTCCAGCACCTACAATAAGCACTGATTTATTTTTTAATTTTTTTGCCTTACATTTTTTCTTCAAACTTGCTAGTTCCTCTAATAACGATTTTTCAGTCGCACTATAAAATTTTGTACCTATTACTATTTGATATGCCAAATGTGACTCAGAAAGCCGAACGAATTTTGAAAATATAAACAAACATTGGAACCGGAACGAGAAATACAATAGCTGACTGCCGACTAAGAATCTTAGGCATAGTTGTATAGACGATATAGATGAGATACAACTTCATGAAAATGAAATTTTTTGTAGCCTCATCGGATTTTCATCACTGGATACGACCTAATCTTACCGATAGCACCTGGACCAGATGTAACAAACGAGCAGCTTTAAATCATTATGAAATGGTGTCAGTTAAGGTATGAGAATAATCAATTACAGTATGTAGAGTATGTTCCTCTATCACCTGATCAATGTACCAGAGAAGAAATGCAAGTCTGGATAGATATTATCTAGTTGCATATTTTCATGAAGAAACGATCGAACACGGAAGAACGTACGTAGTATTTCTGCCTTATGGAGGTAGAGGTTTTGCGGATTTGTTAACTTTCGATAACTGTGTGCAATGCTCTCGACCTCTACTTGTGTGGCGTTTTTGTAAGTTATGTATTTTAAAATACTTAAGCCACGGACCGAAAAATATTTTCTTCATCTGTTGGGAGTGCTGGTCAAGTGCTCATCAGAATGCCCTTCAACCTAGAGAAAAGTGCTGTATATGTAAACCTGGCACCATAGGAGAAGAAATATTTTTAAGAAGATTAAATGTAGTGTGGAGTGGTGGTTTATTGACTTTTGAAAATTAGAGACTTTATGTTAAGTAGTGCTTCGAAGTGTTTCTCTTTTAAACATATATATGTGTAAAATTACTTTGTGTTTAGTACGTAGTGTTTATTGTAACTTCGTTATGTGCAAGGTATAAGTGTAAGTATAATATTTTGATGTACGAAATTTCAAATAGGCAGGTGCAACTTGCGAGCGCTCTGCGTCGCTAGTCTACGGGGGTGGGCGTGTTACGTTGAGGACGAGTCAGACTATTTTATAGCGGTAAAATTTGAATTTTTTTTTATGAAAGGGGAGTTCCCGTAATGAAAAGTAATAGTCATTTAATAGCTGATTTTATTCTCAGTGACGCACTTACCACTTCTGGGTTTAACCCTTTATTGATTAGTTTTTATGTATTTTGTACTATAAAAGAGGACGCAAAACAATTGTAAGTGAGACGCTGTATTCGACTTTGTAACACTACGCACCTTCTGTAATTTAATCAATAAATATTTTAAATCTATTTCTATAATAACTTATTTGAGAGTTATACCTAATTCTTATCTATGTTACATCTCTTGCTTCTGAGGTACGAGATTCTTGACCAGTTAAACTACAGGTAAAATTATTACTTTTTCACTCGGTATTTTAGATACGTTGTCGGCCTGCTTTCGTGTTAGTCTCGCACCCATGGTAAAGCGCTTACGCGTTGACCGAAAAGAGACAGTCGCGTTTGAGTAACTCTTCTCAATTCGTGGCCGTTACGTGAGACGTAACATAAATATTAATAATTTTGAAAAAGTAAGAGGGGTGCAATTAAAACGAGCAAGGATTCAATTTTTTTGCACTCTTTCTTTGCAAAAATATTAAGTATTACTAAAGATATCGCAGTCACTAAAAACGAAAAGATTATTATAATTTTTAATTTTTTTTTGGGATTATTGAAGGGGTTCAATTAAAATAATGAGCATTTTTGGAGGTTGGTTTCAATTAGAGATATTTCGAATGGTATTTTTTTTTCACTGTCCATTTATAAGACTTTGCTGGCTGTGTAAGGGGTTGAAGCTTTTTACGGATCTCTTCCAGAATTGCCCAACCCTGTTAAACGCCACAATTTAAAAAATAGCTGATTGATAACCACTGGTACTTGATTTTTTATTGTTATGTAAGAAGCCATTGATATTTACATAGATTTTGCAAGGGTTTTAATTCCACGTATAACGTGGAATCTATTGAACTGATTAATTTTATTCAAAAGCGTATTATTATTGAATATTGATCCAATCTACATATTCAGGCTGAGCTTCAACTCCTAAATTGAAAATTGTAATTTAATTATTAAACTCCGTGACGAACAAAGAAATACCTATGAAAATTTCTCTTAACTAATTAACGCGGAAACGATTGCATTAATTACTTTTATGAACAGTCAAAAAAAATTACTTTTTAAAGGTTAACTTCCACGAGTTGTTTCGGTCTAGCTGAAATTGTATTGTTTACATAATCTCGATTATGATAAAATGCCGGAAATATAATTTTTAATTGTTCTAACTAAACTAACTAAGTATTGAGAGTGCTGATTTGGTGGTTTTGTCTTTGAATAAACCGTTATAGCTATGTGTAAAAAATATGTTGAAGTTATGTTTGTGAATTGATAAATCTAATAGTGTCAGATTTTTTATCAACATTTTGATTTAAAGTTATGAAAAAAAAGTAATATAACAAAATTGTAACTATATTTATTTTATAATTACTTGAATTGTACTTCAAGCTACACATATACAGAATTCATATTTATAATTACAAAATATGTTATTTCTGCTCTCTTTCTCTGCATGAGTGTGTATGTTTGCGCGTGCCCGCGTGTGTATGCGCGTGTGTGTTGTTTTCTCTCTGAAATCTCAACATATAAAGGTAAAAACGTCTCCTTAATTAAATCAATGATTATTTACACATACTCTGTAGATAATTCTTATTTCAGATTTTTTATATATTATTATTCTCATTATTTACAGAAATATATTTGTTCAGTTTCCTGAGATTAATTGAAGATTTTTGAATTTTTATTGGATGACACTGTTATACAAAAATTTGAATGCTCAAGTATTGTGATGAATCATATAAACAATTTAAATCACGTTCAGCAGTTACACCTGGATTCAATTCAGGCTGATGGTGTAGAAGAAATGGATACTCAAGAAGGTACTATCATACTTTGCAAATGTCTAGTTGCATTTTAAATCATATCTTATGTATCAAGGAAATCATCATTATCATATAATTTAGATAACTATATTTTAGATTAATTTTTATATGTTATTGAGTTATGGATTTTCTATATATTTCATTGATCACTATTCCCTGACAGTTTTATCTTAGTTGATAATGTTCTTAATCATAGTAAGCAAATAAAACCTTGTTGATGTTAGCAATTTTCGTTAATTTTTTTATAAGAAATAAAAGTCTAAATTGCTGTTGTCAATTCATTTGTCCTGATGACACCACATTTAGGCTATTATTTTCTGGAAGAGGTTAACAAATCTATTAACAAAATATCAAAAAGTATTTTCTTTCCTTATTTGTTTACATCAGTCAAGTACAGCATTAACTAAGATGTTCTGCTTAAGAATTTTGTAAAGTAACAAATTTTGTTATATATTGTGTATATATAAAATTATCATTTGATTTGAGTTAAAACCAGTTGATTATATGAATTACTTTTTATTATTGATCTTGAAAAGTTTAATTAACATATTTTAGTTTGTTCATATTTTAAATATTAAGTAAACTGTTCAACTTTTTTAAATATATTGGCTATGAAAATATATTTTAACCTTACAAACTAGAAAAAAAATCTTTCCATCTTTGATAATTAACAATAAGGTTTGAAATTTAATTATTTTCTAATAATTAAATTTGTCTTTCACATATAAAGTATGTCATATGTATATAATGAAAATATGATTTAATGCAGACTTGTTATGTTTTATGTGAAAGGATTCAAGATAGTGGCTTATATTTTGTTTGCAGTAGATTTTAAAAGTCATGCTCTAATTTTGCAACTTAAATCATAGTTGAACAGACAATGTAAATCAAATATGTTTGATATGAAAAATTAACTAACCAATAGTGTAATTGGCATTTGGTTAAATAGAGTAGAAAAAAGTTATTTAGTATTAAAAGTTGAAACTAAATTATCTTAAAGCTTATATGTAGACAAGGCCTTATCTCTACGTTTTGTCAAAAGAAATTTTATTATTTACATATATAATTGATAAGAACCTAATATAAAGAAGAGAAAGAATCAAATTAGAATTGGAATAATCTTTTAGAATCTTTAATGAAATTAGTGAATATTATGCAATAAAAAATAAAAATTTGTTGTTGGTATTTCTGAGTATTTCTTATAAAAATATCGTTAAAATCTCAAGTTTTTACTTTACAAAAATATAGAGACAGTGAGGGATTCTATGAGAAAATTCCTTAATTAGGAAAAGTTATTTAAAATATTCAAGTTGTGAGTTTACTCTGAATTTCACGATTTCTACATTGTACAATGTATCAGAAGTTTAAAAATACTTGAGTTCATAACCAATTAACTTTTCATACCTTTTTTGCAAAAGAAGTTGTAACAATTATGTGAAAACACTTGAAATATTTTTTGATCCGAATATTGATTCTTGTATAGCTTTAAAAACTTACATGTCAGCTTTACAATTTCATTAGTTATTAGATTACATTACCATTGTTTATAGAATTTAGAGTTGAACTTTGCTTTGTATTTCACATTACTTTTTAAACTTTTTACATGTCAAATTTGAGGTTCTATATGACTTATAGAAAAATGTTATTTTACTTTATATAGTATATTAATGTTACTTTTTCACTCTCGATATTTTAAAAATTAATGCAGTTATCACAATGTTTTAGGATCTAGTCCTCAAATGTGGCTGGATAAGTAGGGATTGAATCACAAAATATTGATTAATTATGAAACAAAATTATACATATATAATATACAAATTCTTATTGGTAAATGTACATGATTATCTGTAAAAAAGTGTAGTGGATAGACCCGGATGATGTATAATCATATTATTTTTATTCAGATTTATTGGATTCAAATTTCAGGAATTGATAGGAAGAATGGATATCCATGCATTGATTCAAATCAAATACATAATGCAGATGTGGCAATTTTTATTTATTAAAATAAATAATTGAAAGAAAACAAGAGAAAGAAAGAAAGAAAGTAGAAAACCCCGGTCTCAAGCGGGGAAAATTCTTGAATAATAAAAAAATTTTCTGTGCATGAAACTAGACCTAACTTTTTCTTGGATTGTTTTTATCAGTCTGAAACAAATAAATAACAAGAGATTTTTATTACAATATTTGAATATTTTTCACGTATTCGCTTATTATTATTAATTATAACTCACTTCATTTAAAAATATTTCATTTGCATGGATAAGGTCTTGTATAGCCATTATTTATTCATCATTAATAATATTAATATTATCTAAAGTTTCAACTCACAAAATAAAAGTTTTCTATCTAATAAAAAGTTTTATGTTGTTTTAATAAAAGGAAATTTGCTTATATAATTAGAATTTAACTTACTGTAAAGCAATGTCAGATTTGAATTGTTGGCTGTAGAGATGAATCTACAATGCTGTTTTCCCATAGTTAGGAAAAAATACATGTTGCAACCATGTTTGAAGTAATTCACTCGACAGCTTTCCTGATGCACTTGCTCGCAAAAATATATTAGGTGCATTGAATAGTTTTTTTGAAACAATGGGTCCAAACTTCCGTTTATTTCTTTTAATACCATAAAAAGGAGTGATAGCAATGTCCCTTCTAGAGATATTGTCGGTTAAATCGTATAACTATACATAGTCGATGATCCTGATTGTACTACTGATTCGACTGTTTTCTTACCTTTTTCGCTCAATGTTCTGCCAGTATGCATTTCTAAATTGAATCCACTTTGATTGGAATTATATATGTTACTTGCACTTTTGGTTGATAATTCTGTTTTTATCAGGATGATAAAATTTTGACAATATAACTTTAAACTAGCCTCATTTTCAACATGTACTTTAGTCACATATTTAATTATTTTACGCGATACAATTTTATGCTTTTTTTTGAATAGTAATATCCAATTGGGTGAAGGTTTAAACCAAGGCATATCTAACTCATACTTTTTTTGTAAAGCCCATCTTTTAAGATCTAAATATGCACTGTTAACTTCCGATCTAAAGCATTTTCAAGTTGTTGTAAAGTATATTCTGAAACTTTAAACAGAATCTCTCTTTTGGTCGCTCCTGTTAAAATTTGCTGTTTCTATGTTCTCAACTAACGTTCTGACGAAACTTGTTTATCTTTACTCTGGACAGAACTTAAAGACAGTTTCTTTTTCTTACCACTTTCCCAGTATTCAACAGCTTTTTATTTATATCCATCGTCGAGTACTGTATTTGTTACCGTACAAGTAGGTACTTCGGCATAGTCTACACCATGTATTTCTTCAAATTGATCGTCAATTACTTCTGGATTAATGTCAAAATCATCATCCAGGAAACATAAGTTCTCACTTGTCTCACATTCAATACCTGAATTCGTTTCAATGCTTTTTCTCAATATATCTTCATCATAATCGTGTAGCTGCTTCTCTGCATTGTTTAATATAGGTATGCTTTCTACAACCGCACTTATGTGGAATGTTTTCAGTAATTTTTGAATGATGTTGTGATTTTCAATTGCCATTCTAACACAATTTTGATATTCAATAACGTAGATGTAAAGCAAGGTTCTATTACTAATTTACTAAAGTATGCTGATCGAATATGCTTATATATACTGTAAGTGAACGAAACATGTTTCGAAGTTCGCACTACACAAACCGATATCAAATCAAGGTGCCCGAGGTTCCTCCACTGTTAGATCTTGGCTTATCACATACGTCAACGATTGCGATTTCTATCAAGGAAAAAAACAGTTGCAGTTCCAATCTTACTATTTGAACCACATGAACCGCATTCGTTGATTGTGGTTTCTATCAAGGAAAAAAACAGTTGTAGTTCCAATCTTGCTATTTGAACCACATGAACCGCATTCGTTGATTCTTGTTTCTATCAAGAAATAAAAACAGTTGCAGTTCCAATCTTGCTATATGAACCACATGAACCGTATTTGTTGATTGTGGTTTCCACGTCATGCCACAGTTTGATTTTGTTTTGCCACACACATACTCGAGTGTGTTTAAGGCGGAAAATAAGAGTAACATTATCTCATGTTAGTATTTTTGTATTTTCTAAAACCGCCTCGCGAAATACGTACATATACCTATTAGTATAATAAAATCAGTTTGTCTAATGAATTTTTTCGTAATAACATAATCGAATTTCGTCAGGGATGGTAGTAATATTTGTTGAACATAATGATTTAAAAATGAAAAGTTCGTGCAAAAATAAAAACTGCTTGAATTTTTTTAATAAATCTTTTCTATTTTTCAACATAGTCTCCTTTTAGGCTTATACGCTTCATCCAACGCTGCTCTAGTTTGTTAATCCCTTCTAAATAATAGGATTTGTCCAAGTCTGTAAAATAGGCATTCGTTTCTGCAATCACCTCCTCAGGTAGGGTGACATTTCATCTAATGTTATCATACGCGGTGGATGAGTATATTTATTATAAGTAAAGCTTTCCGAGTTTTCAGTAGAATTTTTTACCTAATCTAATCAGTTTGGTTTTTCGTAACATGCATTTAAAAGCTTATAACTTTCACTTTTATTAAAAATTTGAAATATAGTATCGTCTAAATACACTCCCGGTCAAAATTTTTTGTCCATTCTGAAGTACTTGCCGTTTTAAGAAAATAAATCGTAGAAAAATTTTTAAAAAAGCATTTTGTAGCTTTTTTCAAGTACTTCCGAAATTGCTCCTGCAACATTTTTTTGTTCGAATTCAGCGATTTTATAAGCTTTTTTCAAAGCAACGTTAAAATTTTACTCTCCGTATCTTTAAATATTCGAATGATACAAAAAGAATGTTTATTTGAAAGAAAACACTTTATTTTGGACAGAAAATACACAGAAATTTTTTAAGAATTAAAAAAAAGATTTAAGCCATTTTCTTTTTTTGTAAGTTTATTAAATTAATAGAAGAATATTTGATTGTATATAAAATTTTCTGAAAAAATGTTTACGTATTCTCTATATAAAATAATCATTTTTTCTAGATAAACTTTGCTCTATAATTCGAATTTTCAATGTTTACAGATGTCCATTCCTTAAGATTGTTATTAAACTAAATATGTAAAAAAAAGTACATTCATAAAGTTACGTAAAATTTTTCAAAATGATCTACTGTCTAATTGCGACTCGTTACCGGCGAAGTAATTGAGTCCAGTTCTTGATGATTTTTTTAATTTTTATTGTGTTGAATTTAATGTTACTCGAAATTTTATTGAAGCTGCAAAAATATATTGAATTGCGATAATATTTCGCGTGCGCGCACCTTAAATTGTGTTATTCTAATTATTATAAGAGGAAAGGATAAATAAATTAATCTAAATTAGAGAAAAAAGCCTCGAAAGGCATAAAAACCCTTTATTGAACACACACTAGAGAAATAAAAGGTTGCGAATGACGTCACGACGAGATACAATGGTGGCACTCATACACACACGTGTTTTCGTTTTATAGGTTTCACGAAGTAATTTTGTATGATTTGTCACACACCCACACGATAGATAATAACCACGTTCGGTGGTAGTAATCGAATTAACGATCAGATACGATAGATATTGTGCAGAATATACACGCCGTACGTTGGGTACGGAAGGTCGCGAGGGAGCTCCGCATGCTACGAAAAGTAGTCGACTACTACCGGCTCTGCCGGAAGAAGCAAAAAACCAGGCGGGTGGGAGCACATACATACAGAAATGAGTTGCGCGCGCAGGTGCTAGTTAAATCTAGTTTAATAACTAAATTTTGGAACGCTACATACTGCCGGCCACGGCTGCGAAATTGTTTATATCATAACAATAGAACAGGTTAGACTGAACTTAATAATAAATAAGTGGTTAGTAATTCGGTTGATTTGAACCGATGAATCTAGATTGAATCTTGGGTTAGTATGATTCACGATTGGAGTTGGTTTCCTTTGGATGGACCACTCTCTTGATTAGCATCGTTATCACAGTTGATCGATTAAGAGGAAACAAGAAATTACTCTACCTTGATATATTAATCTATGATGCATAACGAAATGAACATTGCTAAATAAACTCTTATTCTAGGAACAAATGAACGAATGAACAACTTATTCTAAGAAATAACAAAGTAAACGGTTAATCCGTGACAACATCACTGGAAAGCGATCGATACAGATCCGAGATTCTGAGCCCCGCATCGGACAGGAACCCGATCTCGGTCAGGTATCGCGTTCGGCTTTGCCGACTACTGGCTGTGAAATCTCTGATTTCACCGTTCACACGGGCCAGGCCATGATTCGCACTAGCAGAATACGACGTGGTTCAACTCTTGTATGGCGAGCCACATCGCGCACATCTGAGGCGTTTAGCTCGTTTGGGGGGATTGTTCTCCCGAGGATTCCAACGGAGACTCATCCTCCCGGAGCACAGGCAGAACGCAGAGCCGAGTGATGTTGCGTTTGTAGATGCCCGATGCCATCTTCACAGATGCTACCCTAGCAATGCCATCACTCCCAGGGTGAACCTCCACGATAACACCCAGCGGCCATCTTGCGCAGTTAGAATTATCTTCCATGGACACGACCACGGAGCCAGGAGTTAGAATAGCGCTTGAATTCAGCCATTTTTGACGGGTTTGTAACTCGTGCAAATACTCCTTGTGCCACTTCTTCCAGAAGTTTTGTCTGGCCTTGGAGATAATTTGATGGATGGTCAACCGGTTGTCCGGCACTGAAACAAAATTAGGTTCAGGTAGAAAATTGTATGGGCGACTTATTAAAAGGTGAGCGAGCGTTATAGCCAACGGGTCGTTCGGATCCGCGGAAATTGTGTACAACGGCCGTGAATTGAGGATCGCTGCGATTTCTTTTAAGAGGGTCTCGAGTTACTCATAAGTGAGCTTCCTATCCTTCATAATGCGATTTAAGTGGTGTTTGAAGCTTTTGACCGCGGCTTCCCACAATCCACCGAAATGCGGAGAGAGGGGCGGATTAAACTGCCGCTCAATGCGATGGGTCACGGCGAAGTTACTCGTCGCGTCTCGAAATTCCGGTGTTTCATGTAGCTCATAGATTTTTTTGAGCTCATTACTCGCACCGATGAAATTTGTCCCATTGTCGGAATTGATAACTCTTGGGGTACCTTGCGTACTGATGAACCGATAAAGACAAAGGAGAAAACCTTCGGTAGAGAGATCAGATGCCAGTTCAATGTGTACAGCCTTGGAAGCCATGCAAACAAAGACGCAACCGTAAGCCTTGATGAAACTTCGATTACGATCTTTTTTCTCTTTAATCAGAATGGGACCGAAGAAATCTATTCCCGTTTTTTCGAGCGCAAAATCAGAATCAGAAGCTACTCTAGATCCTGGTAAGTCGGCCATTTTAGCATGAGGGAACTTTGGTTTTTGTCGAATGCATGGGACACACCGATGAAGAACGTGTCTAATTTGATTTTTCCCGTTTAAGATCCAGAATCTCTGACGCACAGCATAGAGGGTGGATTGAATACCACAATGAAGACCTCTACGATGAGCGTCGCGAATTATTAGATCTGAAACGTGATGGTTTGATGGAAGCAAAATTGGGTGTCTCTGATTAAAAAGTAAATCAGAGTGTTTGAGACGACCACCGACTCTAATTAAGCCGTCATCGTCAAGGAAGGGGTTCAACTCGTTGAACTTAGTTCGAGCTCTGGAGTGGACCCCAGAATTCGATTGTTTCGCGGATCTCAGAAGGGTGATCTCGCGACTGAAATGTTCACGTTGGATTAAAAGCAGAATAGTTCGCTCAGCGTGAGCAATTTCGATAGGCGAAAGCTGACGGACGCCTTTCAATGACCTGCCCCGTTTTGGTGTGTCGTTTGCAAGTGGACTCTTTTTGGGTCAACGCAAAAGATACCTGATCGACCTAACCAGGCAACCATAATCGGAGAAACGAGAATAAATAGTACTGCCGGACAACGCGGTGCACAAAACTAGTCCTTCCTTGACACCTGGTAGATTAGTTGACGAGGAAATAGGTGACTGAGGCCAATTCTCTTCTGAGAGAGCTAGCCACGGAGGGCCGGAAGTCCAAAGTGAGTTGACTAGAAGATCTTTGGGAAGCTGTCCCCGTGATAGTGAGTCAGCTGGATTGTTCCTCGACCGAACGTGACTCCATTCGACCTCTTCACCTAACTTCTGAATGTCGGCTACCCGATTAAATTCGTACGTACGTAACACGTGGGGGGCTTTCTTGAGCCAATGCAAAACTATCTCAGAGTCAGTTCTAAGCATTGCTCGAGCAATAGAAAACGTGAGTTGGGCTTTAACCTCAACATATAACTTCTTCAAAAGCGCGGCCGCAGCAAGTTCTAAATGAGGTATCGTATGATGATTTAACGACGCGACCTTAGACTTACTACACGTTAAACGTATGGTAACATTTCCGGCAGAATCAGCAGAACGGATGAAAACACAAGCGCCTTATCCACGTAGCGAAGCATCGCAGAAACCGTGCAACTCAGTAGAAATGGGATTTAAACAGCGCAAGTATCTCGGTATAGCTAATTCCTGAACGAGCGAAAGTTGTTCGGCTAACGTCATCTATTTGGTATGGATCTCTTGAGGTAGGGATTCATCCCTAACAGCCCTAACGGATCGAAGATATGTGCTATCTAAGACAGAAGATTTCTCTTGCTCGCAACGGAAGTTTTAGGATTTGTAAGATACGTGAAAATATCACGTAGAGAATCCTATACAATCCCGAGGGTTTTCTTAACTGGACTTCCTTGGATTCCGCAGTCTAATTCGAAGATCCTTTTATCGATATTATCCAAGGCTGATGGATGATTGGATGACCATTTGCGAATTATGAAACATCCGCGGCCCAGAAGTTCAATCATCTCATCACGAATTGTTAAGATGTCTTCCAAAGTGTCGGCGCCTGAAAGAAGGTCGTCGACGTAAAAATCTCGCCGAAGCAATAGTGAAGCTCGAGGAAAGCTGAGCTCTTTGTCGATTGCGAGCTGATGGAGAGTTCGGATTACTAAGAAAGGGCCACATCTAACTCCGAAGGTTACGGTATTTAGAACGCAGGTTTTAAGTTCACCATTAATGCGCCAAAGGAATTTGTGGAACTTTCTATCCTCAGGATGAATCCAAATTTGTCTATACATTTTCTCAATATCCGCAGTCATGACATAGAGGTGAGTGCGGAAGCGCAAGATTTGTTGCAAAAGAGTATCCTGAATAGTGGGTCCGGTCAACAAGACATCGTTGAGAGAGATACCGGTGGACGTTTTCGCGGACGCGTCGAATACGACCCTACACTTTGTCGTTTCGCTACAGTCCTTCATCACCGCGTGGTGAGGGAGATAGTAGCCGTCGTTCATGTCGTTTTCGCATATCGACATATGACCGAGTTTGAGGTACCCGTTAATCTCCTTTTCGTATTCGGCTTGAAAGGCGGGGTTGATTTTAAATTTCCTTTTCAACGCTAAGAATCGTTGCATTGCTTGATGTTTAGAAGAACCTAGTTCAAATTTATCAGGCTTAAATGGTCGACGTACAGTGTACCGACCTGAGCTGTCTCGAGTGGTGTTTGTGACGTAATGCTTTTCGCATATCTCGTCATCATGGGCTTTCACGGGTTTGTATTCTATATCCTCTACACTTAGAAATTTTTCGAGGAGTTGATTAAGTCGTGTGACACGAGGCAGTCGTAATGGTTCCGTTGGGTATCGACCCTCCAAACCGAACTATCCAACCGAAAGATGTCTTTTGAAGTGTGATTTGAGAGTCTTTGTTACTAAGTTTGATCTAACCTATCGCGAGAGAGGACATTGTAGGACCTGAAGCTAACAGAACATAAATGGGTCCAGGAATGTGAAATCGAGGATCGGCCAATTTGATGTTTTTGGGTAAATTGAACTGGTCTCGAGGGAATGTTGCATTAGGCACTCTATTAGCTATAGTTGGAACTATCAAGAAATTTAATTCGTATCTAGTGTTATTGTATGTTGACTGGAAAGTGGCTTTTGTGTACTTATTCGAAATTATATTTGTATTGTCGACTGCTCCGATGTTCACGAAACATTGTTTAGTAGGTAAGTGTAAGCGGTTAAGAAACCTTTGTGTCATCAAATTGGCGTTTGAACAAGAATTTAAAAGTGCGCGTACCATACAACTATTCCCCTGATCAGCGCAAAACCGTAAAACAGCAGTAGTCATGAGTTGGGAATCGGAAGTGTACGCGTTAGAAGCGTAAGAAGATACTAGTCATTTCTGACTTGCCCCGGAGGAGTTAAGGGGCTGAGGTCCTTCTGCCTTGGGACCCTTGGGCTTGCCATCTGTATGAAGTAGGGTGTGATGGTCTTTCTGGCACTTCTTGCAGCGTTTTTCGCTGGAGCAAGGAAGAGGATAGACGTATAAGCAATTACGGCAGAGTTTGTGGATCTTAACAAACTCCCATTTCTCCTTGGCTTTGAGCTCATTGAAACTTGGGCATTTGTACAGCCGATGAGATTGGTGGCAGTTGAGGCATTTTGTTAAATCAGTAGTAGTGACTAAAGTACACGTCCCAGTCTTTTAGGTTTTTGTAGGAGGAAGAGAAGCAGTGTCGCTGGTTCTCTTTCGATTAAAGCGTCCTGCGTTAGACAGCTGGCTCATCTCTCGCAACTTGAAAATTGACTTCTGTATGAAATCATACAGTCTCTAACTTGGGCATTTCGTCGCTCGACGTGCGATCCGTCCAGCGAGTCGCCACGCTTGCGGGTAAGCTGCGTTCTAAGATCCGGATGACCTCCAAAGATTCTAGTAATTTAACCCGTTGACGTGTGGTGTACATAAGCTCGGACAGTAAATCCGGCTTTGCTTCTGTCACTCTCTGGGTGCTAAGAAGAGCGTTGAGATGCTCATTGATGATAATACGTTTTTGGTCGTACGCTCTACGGAGCGCCTCCCACGCGAAGGGATAATTCTCTTCGCTCGGGGAAAATTCTTTGATTACCTCAACTGCCAAACCCTGAACTGCTGCAACGAGCTGGGTGTGTTTCACGTACGCGCTGATTTCGGTGTGGTTGTGAATCAATGCTTGGAAGCTATTCTTCCAAGCGAGCCAGTTTTCGTGCTTACCATCGAAAATAGGAATTGGCTCGAGTGGAAGCTTTGGAAGATTGTGTCGTTCGGTAAAGGTTATGTTCGTCGCGTTCAAAGCAGTCGAGTTCGCGAGGGGTGCGGGAGCTGGAGCTGCTAACCTAGTTACCCTGCTCGCGAGTTCGAAATATGTCGATTGCAATTCGGCGAATGCTTCGACTCGAGGATGTTCAGGATCAAGCGAAATCAGCTCCTCGTGATTGTGCATGTACTCGTTGTAAACTGATTGAATAGATTTTAAACGCAACTTTGTGTTTGTCTCGTCAGGCGATTCAGTAGTTAAGTAATCTTTAAGCGCGATCATTGACTTTTCTAGTGTCTGGCTTTTTTGTGCAATACGCACGATGCGTTTTTCTGCATCCGATGCCATTTTGAAAAAATAAGTTTTTTTTTTTTTACTATGAGCACAAAGATAGTAATTATTTTATTAGGTTTCAAATTTAAGTTGAGTTTAAATTTTAATTTTAGTAAATTGAGAAATTTAATGAAATTATCAACGTAAGTCCAGTTGTGAAACAATAGGGATGTTTGTAAAATTTTATTGATTATATTAATAATATTATTGATAATATTAATAATATCAATTATTATTACTATTACCTACTGTTAACAAAGTTATCGTGAAATTTACGAGGTGTGTTCAAAAAGTAAGGTGACTTTTCAAATTTCACGGGCAACGTACTTTCGATTATCGATTTTTTTGTTCTGTTATGTTGGTACACTCTTCCCGAACATCTGTACCAAGTTTCAAGTGTATAGCATTTTTTGTTTGGTTGTGAGAGGCGTAAAGGTTATAAGTGTTTTGCGTGCTCGGCGATTTCTTGCTATCGAAAAATATGGATCAAAGGATTTGCATCAAATTTTGTGTAAAAAATAAAATAAAGTGCTCCGAAACACTTGAAATGTTGACGGTGGCATACGGTGAAACTGTTCTGAGTAAAAAAACTGTTTACAAGGGGTACAAACTCTTCCAAGATGGCCGGGAAGATGTTTTCTTCGATTACCATGGCGTAGTGCATCAGGAGTTCTTACCATATGGACGTACGGTCAATAAACAGTATTATCTTGAAGTTATGCGCCGTTTGCGAGAAGCAATACGAAGAAAACGCCCAGAATTGTGGAAAAACAATTCATGGCTTTTGCATCACGATAATGCCCCTGCTCACTCATCTTTGCTTGTGAGAAATTTTTTGGCCAAAAACAACACCACAATCATGCCTCAGCCACCATATTCACCGGATTTGGCCCCATGTGACTTTTTCTTGTTCCCAAAACTAAAGAGACCTATGAAAGGACGGAGATTTGTAACGATTGAAGAGATAAAGACTGCATCGCTGGAAGAGCTCAAGGCTATACCGAAAAGTGCTTATGAGAAGTGCTTTGAGGATTGGAAAAACCGTTGGCATAAGTGTATTGTATCTGAAGGGGATTACTTTGAAGAGGACAACATAAATATTGATAAATAAATAAATATTTTTTCTTAAAAATACAAAGTCATCTTACTTTTTGAACACACCTCGTATGTGATTCATTATTTATTGGTTACATATAGCACGTTGCATCTGATAAAATTATTTTCACTTCATAGATTCAGGATTTTTAACCTGTCTTTATGTTATATTCACACGATTATATTATTCATTATTTTCCATATGAACTATCGCCATCTATTAAGTGGCTTGCAACTATCACTTCAGAATGGCATTAAAAAACTCATAATTCACGATGCGGTAGAATGTACTCAAGATGGAGTTGTAATAATCCCCTCGGGGTTAATTTTTTTCACGTTTTATATCACATTTTGAGTCGTTTAAGCTTTTCTCAAAAATATTTTATAGAGCGCTTTTAGAGAAAAAAGTTTTTCATGTGAAAGAAAATATTTTTTATGAAAATTTATTTAAGTAGTAATGAATCAACAAAAAAGCGAATTTTAACACTGGTTAACAATATTTTTTTACGGAATATGTTTATTTCAGCTAAATTTTTGAATGGTAAATTGATTCAGGAAAGTCGCACGCTGTCTGTTATAACAAAGATATAATAATTTCAGTTCAATCGTGAATATCTTACTCTGAATGTTTTCTTTCAACGTTGACATACTCCAATATTCCTTTAAACATACTTTGACGGCTTCAAATTCTTAGTATGTAAACATTCATCAGTATACTTATCACGTTCGTAGTGATAACATGTATTCTTTTCATAGCAAGTTCATATTAATAAACTGGCGAAAATGTTTCCCTACTATAATAAAAAACTGTGCACGCATAATGATAATCGGTATAAAATATGTTTATTGTATTTAAGAAATCAAAATTAATGTTTTCAGGCCGCTCGCTCTGATTTTGGAGGCCTTTTTTCTTTTTTTTTCCTTTTTTGCCATGAATTCCTAATTTGGCTGTTTTCTTGCCAAATCAGTTTGTCCAAGGCAAGGAATGTGTGAAGTTACTGTGACAAACATTAATGATAAATGTTTTGCCATCTGTCCTATCGTTACAATGTAGTTCGATGACAAGTCAAATCCTGCTGTTGGTTAACACACAACACGATTATTGATGATACTTATTTTCTGTTTGATGAACAAGTCTCAGCTAGCATTGAATTTTGCACTGACGTAACGCATTACCTTTCTGTTGCAAGTAACTGCGGTTGGGGCGACACTTTATGGATCATTTCTACCTCCTTCCATTGAGACTAATAGAAGGATGAGAGAGCGCTCTTATACTTCAGACCTTAGTATAAAAGTACTTCTCGTCCTAATCTATTCTAACAGTTGATCGGACTAGCAGCTGAGCTGTCTGAATTAACTAGTCAAGTCAACTCAGTTACGGTGATATCAAGGTTCCCTTATACAGTGACTACACACCAAGATGCAGGTACCGAGAAGATAGTACGAGATAACACCTAGTGTATTTTCCAGGAAGCAACAACCAACAACCGTTGTAAAAAGTTTAATCTGCCTACAATCCATTTCTTTCCAAACATTTTGGATATTGTGGAATTGTAAATAATCAATGAGAACATTCAATAGGAAACTTTTTCCGGTTCCTCCTAGTCCATCAATGAATATACATTTTTGATTCGCATTACGTTTGAAGCATTCTAATATTTTATCAAATATTTCTTTTATGTTCCTTTTTCAAAGAATTTATTTTATCTTGTAATTTATTTAATACATTACTATCATTATTGAAACTCGCTTTAGTAATATTGTTATTTATGTATAATTTAATATCAGGTAAATTAAAATAATTCAAACAATATTCGTTAACTTATAAAATCTTATCGATTAATATCAATGCCATGTTATTTCCAGCGCTTTTTTCGTATCTCGAATGATATAAATGAGTTTTGTATTTGTTGTATAATTTTCGAGCATTGATTGGATTGTGGAAAACACAAATGAATGCAAATAATTCCCTTATTCCATAAGGGAATTTCACTTTAGAAGCTTCTTGTAAACACCGATCCCATTTCTCTTCTTATTTTACCACATTTTTAACTTTAGCTGCTTCATAAAATGTATCATGAAGAACATGATCAACTGTACGTAATTCTTGGAAGGATCTTGCTCCTTTGACATGTAGAAATAATAAAATATCTTTCTCGATCCTTTACATGTACAAAGTATATTCGGTTAAGTATAGGTTTATTAGTTTTTTTTTCTTTTATAATATTTTTTCAACATCTTATCGAGGGTATAATGTATGGATATGTCTGAATATAAATATTCTCGTGTCTTTTAATCTATTTTATTCAATTTGAAAGATGCTGTTGATGTAGTTTCTATATTTTTATTGATTATTGATTCTTCATTCCCTTCTTCAAAATACACACTTTGTTGATTTTCTTCGTGTACAGCTAAACGATGTAATTATGTAATGTATATTCTAGTAGTCTGTTCATAGCTTCTGGTGGACATAAATATCTCGTGTTTATATATTGTCTGATTTCATCATAATTATATTCATCATCGATATGACTTTGCTCTTTTACAAGCGCACCTTCATCATTTTTTTCAAAATGATTTACATTTGCGTTTTTTATTTGAATAAATGCACAGTCATTGCCTTTATAACAATATTTGAATAAATATTTGATATCTTGTACAATCAAGCATAATTCAACATTAATTCAAACTCACTGATTTTGATACATAGTGTAGAACATAAAAAAATAAGAGACACGTATTTTTTTATCGGCTATTTTTCACTTTTAAGGGGTAAAAATCTCCCCTAAAGTTAACCCCCAAAAAGCGTTTTTTTCATCTCTCGGCTTAAAATTTATATTTTCCAAAAGGAGCAAGTATTTCATGATGATTTGAAGAGTAAGGGTAGCATCCCCTAATTTTTAGGGATTGAAAACATATTTTTGGACATAATTTTTGCAACGGTAGTCGATTTAATTAATCGATCCGTTCGCGATTCTGCTTCTCGCGCGTTAGTTCGAACAATTAAGAGAGAGAGGGGGCGCGCGATCTTTTAAAATAAGCAGTTACGCCTCAGCTGTTCAGGCGAGTTTACCGCCGATTTGTGTTTTGCACTTCGTTTCGCCAAAATTAAGTTTTCTTGGGACAATTACGTGCGTGTGTGCATCGGTGTTTCCGTGACAGTTAATAGCAGCAGTACAGAAGCAGCATCAGTTATATTGAGGCAGATCGAGGCAGCGCAGCTGATTAATCGAGGGGCAGCGGCAGTTGATATTTTGCATCAACAATTACTGCTGATCACCGTAATTGCACCGTATGGTAGGTGCACCTTCCGTCATTATATACGATACAAAATACATTCGGTATTTTGTCTAATCGTGTTAGCGTTATTTTTTTGTATTCGCGTCGAGCGTTAGTTCGCGGTAGAATTCGAATCTTTTCTCTCTCTCTCTCTCTTTCTCACCGAACATAGTTAATTGTGAAATCCTATTCGCGTGCGTTAGTCTTTCGGTCCTACAAAGACTGTAGTTATTTTTATTAATTAAAGTCTGTTAAATTTATTCGCCGTTTTCGTCATTTAATTTTCCTAGTAGCTTAAGTAATTGAAAAAGGCTTAGGTTTTAATCCGATTACATCTAGGGGATTAAGAAGATTAGGAGTAAAGTCGCTCACACTTAAAACTCATCGAGTGTCACAAGACACGTGACTTAAGGTGAGTTCAACTCCGTTTGATGGAAGACGACTAAGATAAATCATCTGACGTTAAGGCGAATACACGTACTATCATACGTGTTTAACGGAGCGGTGGTTTGCTCTACATCGTGGGAGTTTGTTCTTAAATAAATTTTCCATTTTTCAGATAACCTCCCCCGTTACATTTTATAATAAAAAAGTTTAAACCGACTAAAAAAAATTGGCAAAAATGTTTAAACATCCATAATAACAAAATTTAGTTGACACCTTCCGGTATTTTAATAAATATTACCCCTAAGGGGGGTAAACCACCCTTAACACAAAATAACTAAATATGTAATTCAATACATAATATTTCGTAGAAAGTTTGTATATAGAGGTTTTCGAGGTCGCTGATTACAAATCTGTTATCAGATTTAGATAATTCAAAAAGGCTGAACCAATATGGCGGACAGAAATATCGAAAAAAAATTTTATATAATAAAAAAGTTTTAAACGACTAAAAAAATTGGAAAAAATTTGTAACATCTATAATAACCATATCTATAGATACTACCCCTAAGAGGGGGGGGGGGCCACCCCTAACATAAAATAACTATAAGTATACTTCAATCCATAATATTTTGTAGAAGGTTTGTATATAGGGGTTTTCGAGATCGCTCTTTACAAATCTGGTATCAGATTTTGAAAATTTAAAATGGCGGAACCAATGTGGTGAAAGAAAATGTCTAAAAAAATTTTAACTTTAATAAAAACTTGTTTACAAATGTATGATCTTTGTAGCCTGTACATGTGTACTAAAGAGCCTTAAACCCTGAACCCCTAAACAACAAATAGGCTAGATGCCTGTGCTTTTTAATCAAACCACCTCAAATTTCTAAATTTGTAAACAAGAAAATGCTGTGTGTGAAGCAGTTTTATAATTTCTCTAGAAAGTGTTATCAGAATGTTATTGAAATTCCTTTATTGTAAATTTAACTTATAATGTATTTTTGTTTATAATATTAGATTATAATAATAATAATCTACAATCTTTAATCTTTTGCCATAGTGCATTTTTTGTATTAAGCATAAAATATATTATTTTAAGAAATTTTTAGATTAATGGTAGTCCTCATAAAAGTCTTTACAGCACAATGCCTTGTAACGGGGTAGCTATCCGTTTATTTAATTATGCGCGCGATCGCATCGAAGAGCGCGCGGGATTATTTACACGTTTAAATTCGAAAATGGGAGAGCAGGAGGAAATGGGTGTCAGTCAACCAACTATTTACCAGTATTTAGCCGTATACGCGTCGTATTCCGCTTATACTGCTCGTTGGAGGGTATTGAGGGTCGTCCATCCTTGCTCGACCTCCCTCAAACCCTCCACTATCTCCTTCCAGGTTCGTTCACCAGGCGAGGATGCCTGGCTAGTGAACCTGGGGCGCCAGATCGCATCGGCGAAGGCTCCCTCCGTCTGCGTTCCTACGGAGGTCGGTGGGGCCTTCTTGGGGATTTCCCCCGCTGGTTGTCCGGGTAGTGGCGTAGATTCTTCGCGCACGACGCCCTGCACTGTCGAGGGGCGCGGAGACTCTTCGTCGGCGACCTTCTCGATAATCACGGATGACGAGCTAGCGTGAGCTCGCATCCGTGTTTGCTCCTCCTCTTCTTTTTTCTCACCAAGGAGGTGCAAGGCGGCGTGCACTACCCCTTCGACGGCGGGACCTAGGTCCAGCCTAATGAGGGCGGTTGCTGCCTCTTCGAATTGCTCGAAGGTGATCTGCATCCTGTAACAGTCACATGTGTCAGTATCTATGACCCTTTCTTCAGGTATCGAAGGTGGGCGCCTGTTCGGCTGCCCAGGGCCTTCATCGCCGGGATTGAAGGTGGGGTCCTTTGCGTCAGTCTCCCAGGTCCTTCGTTCGCAGGGCCTCATGCATCCATGGTCGGTATTCTCGGCGGTCTACCCCTCTTCATTTCCTGACGATGGGAGGGGAGATACGTGGATTCAGTTGATACGGTGTAGTTTGGGCGGTTAGCGCGTTGTATTGAAGTTGTCGCGCTATCATTCCGGATTGCGTTATCCATAGTAACGGCGTGCCCGCTTCCGCGTGCTGTCGCATCGCTCCCAGTAGGCGGAATGCTCGTGGCCTCGGTTCCCTCGGTGGTAGATGTATCGTCGTCATCTCGCCGTTGGGTTCCATCTTCCGGCAAGGCATCCTCCTGTCCATAGTAGGGTTTGAGGTCTTTGGCGTGGACCAATTCTGTGACCTCTTCCTGCTGGTTGGCAAGGCGGTACGAGTTGACTCCGAGTACTTTCCTGACGATAAAGGGACCTATGAACTTCGGCGCTAACTTTGCGGAAATACCCTACGTCGCACTGGACAGTACGCGATTTTTCTTCCATACCTAGTCCCCTTCCTTGAATCCTGGGGTCCTGTGCTTGGCGTTATAATATCTCGTCTGCCTCAGGGACTCGTCCGAAGCGCTTTCACGAGCTTGCTGAATAACGAATCGGATATTCTTCATATAATATTATCAAAACCTATTTCTTTTTTAGCTTGTAAGGCCCATCGAATTATATCTTCATCATGAATAATTGAACCAGTGTTAAGAGCTGCTTTAAAATTATCCAGGGTATACTGACAAATTTGTGCTACTTTTTCTCTATACATGCAATCTTTATTAATTGAATGAGCCCATCGACGTAGCTGACTAATAGATAATACTTTTTTTAATCTGTCTTGCACTGTTTTGAGACTTAAATTTTGTTTCGTTTTGCTACTTTTCCAAAAATCTACAGCTCTTTTTTTGTATTCGAAATCTAGTTCTTCATTATCTGCTATACATTGATTTGTTGGTGCTATATCCGGATCAGGAAAATGATGTTGTACTTCATCTTCAATTATTTCCGCATTATGGTCTTTATACTCTTCTTGTAAATCCAAAGAGTCATCAGTAATCATTTCTACATCGTTGAAATCATGTGTTGCATCTATTAAAATTTCCTTTATTTTTTCGGCCAACTCTGTTTCATGATAATTCGTGACACTATCTGGTATGTTTAACGTTTGAAAGTATGCTAATAATAAGTTTAGAACGTTTAACGGGTTAATTTTCTTTTTTCAATCTGAAATAAAAACAAACGGTAAAATTTATACAAGCTGTGTTTTTGCATGTAAGGCATGACTGCTACATTTCTACCAGAATAAAACGAATAAATGTAAATTGAATCAAATAATTAATTTATGCATTGGAGAAGAATTCTCGTTCCACTTTATGATGTTCGGGAAACTCTATTTTTGGTTCACTTTATAAGCGCCGAAAATGGTAGTTTTTATTCACATGTTATAAAAAAACTCTTTGAGTTTGTTAAAAAACTTTATTACATACATGTACCATGGTTACATACGTGTTGAAAATATCTTTTTGCCCTGCCTCCACCGAAAGTATGCTGTTACATGTCTGTAAATCAGGCGGAAAATAGCACTTTGCCGCTCAAGGGCGGAGGAATGAGCCCTTGGGCTGAAAATAAACTTACAGGCTAAAAAGTGCAGAAAAGGAAGAAATTTCCGTCGTAGGGCTTACATTCCACCCTAGGGGTCTCTTTTCCGCTCTAGAGCGGAAAATAGTTCTATAATTTCCACTCGCATTTACGTGTATGTAATAACACACTGACGGTGCGGATTAGACAAAAAATGTGGTGTACATAATGGGTGGAAAGAAGACGAACTTAATGAGTGATTGCCACTCTCACTTCGCTAGGGTGTCAACTTTCACACTGGTCTGTAATCGCCTTCTTTCCGCCCTTAATGCGTAACATACTAATGAAGGTTTATGCCTAGTCGCAAGGCGAAAAATCACACGATTTTCATGGATCTTTTTGAGAAATTAAAACTGTCTTTTTGCTTACAGCAAATTGTTGGTTCCAAAGTAGATATATTGAAAAACTTTCATGAATTTTGGTATTGAAAAATATTGTAAATTATTGAAATTATAGCCATGTTAAGGAAAGCTGTCTTTTTTAGAGTTGTTTTTCTGTGACCAAGATATCTTCAAAATCGTAAAAGCAATCGTCTTAAAATTTTGCTCCCTCCTAGAAGAAGCTTTGTAATAGTAAAATTTTCAGCTTCATAAAAAAACTTCGTTTGAAGTTCAAAAAACGTGTTTTTAGAAAATGTCCGTATGGATGTGTGTGTGTGTATGTGTGTATGTACGTATACCATTTTTGAACTGTCCATCGGATATCGATAAAATTTGGTATCCACTTTTGTTTTTCTATCCCCAATGCGTGAAAAGAATCCATTTTAATTTTATCAACACGTTTTTGATTTATAATGAATTTTCGATTTTTGAAAAACGGTTTTTCCATTCTTTAGATGTAAAAAATTAAGATATTTAAATCGTACAAATTGTTTTTGAGGGAATACAAAATACTTATGTTTTCACTAAAAGAAAATTTACTTACAATTAGCTATAACCATAACTTTGTTATTCACAAAAAGGGTTTTTTTTTAAAACGTTATATCTTTTAAACTAAATCCGACTAGGCGCAAAAATTTTCTAAAAATACGTGATTCGACCTCCAATCACCTTCAAACTTACTTCTATGAAGTTTTAACTGAAAATTTTACTATTATAAAGCTTTCTCTTGGAGGAAGCAAAATGAAAAATTGAGTCTTCGAAAAATCACGTTATTTCATAAAACGGCCGCCATTTTCTTTAAAATAATTATTCGAAAAATCCTTTTGAACCAACAATTTTTTGTAATAAAATACAGTTTTTAATTTTTAAAAAAATCAACGAAAATCGCGTGTTTATTCGCTTTTTTCACAGATGTGGCACCTTCAGCGAACTCATATTAGTTCAAAATTTATTTCACACTTTAAATAATCATTTTTTAATTGGTTACACTTTTTGTTCTGGTAAAAATATAAGGCCTATTGTGTAGGAGTCGTGCCAAAAATGAATGATAAGTAACTATTACGATAGTATTCTTACACTCGAAATCGCTAAACAAGAGACTGTACTGGTCTAAACATTTTTATTTCTGATGGAATTTTGAGAAAAAAAATTATAAATTTTTTTTTTCTTACAATAAATTGTCGAAACAAGTCGAAACAAAACAGTATCTTTTCTAGACGAGCCCCTTGAGCGGTATCGAGTTTAATTTGAAGAAGCAAAAATACAAAAGTTTATTTATTCATTTTATATGAAACGTAATAATTACTGAAAAGATGTTCAAAAAGTGAATAAAATACTTACGTATTTTAAAAATAATTACTTTTAAACTAATTATTTTTTACTTTTAAAATTTATAGAAACTTTTATTCATTTTGAAATTGAATAATGTAAATCTATGTAAAATCACTAAAGAAAATTTTCTACAACTGTATGATACCACTGACAAACAAAAAGATGTACTATTCGTTCTTTCCGGCATCGAATTAGAATACCCACAAAACTCACTCACTGCCGAAAAAATAAAACCTGCAGCTGAGCTAATCACTCGATGAAAACAATCTAAAAAAAGAATATACTGATTCGCACATATTGTCAACAACTTTTATTAGTGAAAGACATTTATCTGTGGGATTATCATTGAATATATGATAACTTTCATTTAACTAATGAATGTATATACAATTCCCTTCCAATAACAACGTTTTCTTTAATTGCAAATGAAGTTCGAGTATTAATATTCTTTTATGTATTTTTACCAATAACAAAAATTATCATAGTAATATAATAATAATAATAATAATAATAATCGGGAATGTCATCGTTGCGGGGGATTTTAACGCGAGGGCGACAGAGTGGGGAATGAACGAAACGAATCGACGCGGATGACTACTGCTGGAAATTGCCGCAAGGCTCAATCTAGCAGTGGTAAATACGGGACATACGCCGAAGTATAGTCGGCCAGGTGTCGGTGACTCTATCCCCGACGTCAAGATAACATTGGATAGAATTCTGCCACGGCTGAGGGGATAGGATAATAAGGATAAGCATAATTGCAATAGCAATAATAACAGTGACCTTCTGGCCGCACATACAACAAACAGCGAGGAAGGCGGCAGAGAGGACTTCCGCTCTCAGTCGTCTTATGGCAAACACATTTGGACCGAGACAATGGAAGAGATGACTACTGATGACAACGACCTACTCGATCATGCTCTACGGGGTGGAGGTGTGGGCCGACGCGTTGGGGGTCAAGAAATACTGCAAACGACTGACAAACGTACAAAAACAGGGAGCACTGAGGATTGCCTGCGCCTACAGGACGGTCTCGGCTGAGGTTGTTCTGGTGGTAGCGGGGGTTATCCCGATAAACCTGCTCGTCAGAGATCGGAAACGCGTGTACGAACGAAACAGCGACGTGACCAGAACGGAAGCTGCCTAGGACGAAAGAATTAGGACGATGACGGACTGGAACGAACGATGGAGGACGAGTACGAACGGAGCATGGACGAGACGACTCATCGACGACCTGAGATCGTGGACGGAGAGGCAATTTGGGGAAATGAATTTTTTCCTGACCCAGTTCCTTACCGACCATGGGTACTTCAGGAAATATCTGTTTGACAGAGACAAAGTTAACAGCGCCGACTGTAAATACTGCGGACACGAATGCGACGACGCAGAGCATACATTTTTCGAATGCTCTCACTGAAACGACGAAAGGCAAAGACTGGAGACGACACTTGGAAGCATCACGCCCAACAACATCGTGGCAAAGATGCTGCAAGACAAAGACTACTGGACGGTAACGGCGACGTACGTCGAGACTATCCTACGAGGGAAAAAGGTGGACGGTTGCCTGGAAGTCGAGTTTTAGACGAGAAAATGCGAGTGTAAATGGAATGAACAAATGGATGAATGTGAATAGACGGACGTAACGAAACGATACAGGATCCGTTGACAACGAGAGGACTTGACGCGGTTCTCCAGCGGGAAGTAATGCTTACGCGGTTTCCCGCTGGAGAATGGTTTAGGTGGACTTTACTACTCTTCCCCGGACGGTTTACCTTCCGGTTGAAGGGAAGCGGGATTTGGACGGTCAGCTGGTGTTCGATGACCCGGAGGCTCCTTGCATTCGATTGATAGATCGCTTGAAACAGCCCGATCTGAGAGGATCAGCGAGTCACGTCATACGGCGGGTGGGAGAGTGTAGGTGGGTAGCTTCGGTGAACTGCCGTTACACTCCAACCGTTATGGTCCATGAGGATTTATCCTTTTTTTTACCACTATAAAAAAAAAAAGCAATAATAACAGTAATACTGATAATAGCAATGATAATGAAAAATAATAATAATAATGAGAATAATATTTATTATTGAATTTAGATTTTTTGATAAATTCATTAAATCGCATCAATTAGTATTATGGAATTTCAGACTGTAAATATTTTACTATAGATAGAATAATCATTACTTCGAGAATTCATCTAAAAATCTTTTGGCTTACGAAATAATTGTAACAATGAAAAACTCCTAAGTTTGACAACATTAAAATTTATTACAAAACACAAAAGAGGTTGATAAATTAATATTATTAACCTGTTTTTTCATTTGCAAAAAAGTGCGGACTTTTTGAATTTATAAAATTATATAATTATGAAATTTATGAAATACTTTATAATTTATGAAATTACTTTTGAAATTATGCTAATTTATAAATGCAGAAAAATAAATAATCTTTGATTGAAACATAAAACGAGACGTTATTTGTTACATACAATATGATTGAATAAAATATCGGTAATATGTCTATACTCGTGTCTACGGTAAAGTATAGGCCTTCGGCCTGTTTGCAGGTTAGAGGTTTGGAGTCGTTTGGTTAAAAAGCACAACAATTTAGCCTATTTGTTGTTTAGGGATTTAGCGTTTAAGGCTCTTTAGTTCACATGTACAGGCTACAAAGATCACATATTTGTAAACAAGTTTTTATGAAAGTTATAATTTTCTTTCGACATTTTCATTCGCCATATTGGTTTCGCCTTTTTGAATTATCAAAATCTGATAACAGATTTGTAATCAGCGACCTCGAAAACCTCTATATACAAATTTTCTTCGAAATATTATGTATTAAATTACGAGGGTGATCCGATAAGTACTTAGCCTCACCGCCCGATGGCGCCACTCTCGCAAAAGAAATATTCTATCACGTAGTACAACCTTCTCGATGGTTACTGTCAAGATTTCAGCCGGATCGGAGTTGTAGTTTATTTTTGAGAGCGTGTGAAAGCAAGTGTGTGTTGATTTTTGAAAAATGGAAAAAGAGAAGTATCGGTCGGTGATTCGATTCTTGTTTTTGGAAGGAAAATCGCGCAGCGAAATCAGAAAGCGCTTGGGTGCTGTGTACGGTGACTCTTCTCCTTCGATGGCGACCGTCAAAAATTGGTTTAACGAGTTTCAACGTGGTCAGCGCGAGATAGCTAAGATCGTAGGCATCTCAAAAGACCGCGTGGGTCATGTCCTGCATGAAATTTTGGGCATGAGAAAGCTGTCGGCGCGATGGGTGCCGCGTTTGCTCACTCCGGACAACAAGTGCAACCGTAGGGCAACTTCAGAGCAATGTCTGACGCTGTTTAAGCGCAATACGAAGGAGTTTCTGCGTCGTTTCGTGACAGTCGACGAAACATGGATCCACTGGTATACACCAGAGACCAAGGAACAGTCGAAATAGTGGACTTTACCCGGCGAAAGTGCTCCGAAGAAACCGAAGACTGCACCATCGGCCGGAAAGGTAATGGACATCGTTTTCTGGGTTTCACAAGGTGTGATCTACATCGACTACCTGGAGAGGGGCAAAACGGTCACAGGGCTGTACTATGCCGAATTATTGGGCCGATTCGAAGTCGAATTGCAGAAAAAACGGCCCCATTTGGCGAAGAAAAAAGTGCTCTTCCACCATGACAACGCACCGGCTCACACCTCCGCCGTCGCCATGGCCAAATTGGTCGAATTAGACTGTTAGTGTATGTGTGTCGTTCATACTTTTCCGCTTTGAGGGTGGTGCAGCGTAATCAAACATTACCTCTCTCTGGGCGCCAATAGGTTGGCATAGCCCACTGTCTTTCACTCCTTCGCTTTCAAACATTATTGGTGATCCGGAAGTCAAGTTTGCTGCGACATCCCTGACGCACTCAGCGAGTCGGAACCTTTTTAATCTAAGGCGGCGACCTCCTCGAGAGGAGTACCGATCTTTTCACGGTTCGACGCTCAAGGAGAGCGGAACTAAAGGCTTGACCCTCGGTTTGGGCGCGATGGGACTCTAGTTGCCCCAACGTCTACTGCGTCGGTAGCACGCAGCTTACAAATCTTACGAGATTTGCTTGACCTGGTACCACTACCCCGCAGAGGCCAACCCAAATTGGGATGTCAGAAGAGAGACTCAGCCAGGACAGCCAGAGGAAGATTCCTAAGACGATCAACCAACTAAGCCTCCCCTCCTGGGCTCGCGTTCGAAAAACATCCTACCCTGCGTACCTGTATTAAGGGATTTCTCCCACGAATCACAGGTCCATCGCTTCGACGTACCAAGGTACGTCTTCCCATTGCGTTTCGGTCATCCCCGCTCACGCTGGTGGGTATCCGTCATTCGAAAGGTTGTTACTACCCCATTTTGTCCCAAAGTCAGATCACGCTTTCTAAGAATGGTTTTATGACTTGGCTGATACTGATATTTGCTCTTTCGATTTGGTTTCTGACTGTTATGTCAGGGCGGGGTCTCGTCTAGCCGACAAGGCGATTCCCCAGGCAGTTTTCAGTATTCTTGCCGGTCATGCTACGCATTCGGTTCAAAATTCCGTCGTTGGGTCAAATGGGGCAAATTGCGTTCGAGTATTCAAGCTTCAGAATTTAGTTCTGAAGTTGGTGTTCAAAAATTATCGTTCAAAAATTTCAAGCTTTATAAGCTTGTCTTCGTTCAAAATTTCAAAAATTAGGTTATTGTGAGAGTTTTTGTCCTTTGGTCAGGAACCTTGTAAGAGGCGGCGTCTTTCTACCATAGTTCGTGACTATTTTTCGGCGCTTTCTGTTTGTTATAGGTGCTCCCTCTCTGGGCTCTATGACTTTTCTAGCAAAGTCTTCAAAGGTTTTGTAGATTTTCCTGCTAGATACTAGGGCCGTTTCCTGGCAAGGCCATGTATGAC
Source organism: Phymastichus coffea (assembly GCF_024137745.1). Lineage (NCBI taxonomy): Eukaryota > Metazoa > Arthropoda > Insecta > Hymenoptera > Eulophidae > Phymastichus > Phymastichus coffea. The sequence goes on from NW_026706814.1 coordinate 1,122,212, forward strand.
CTTCCTTTTCAACAGCCTCTATTAATGGCTTCCTTAGTTCCCTTATATCTTCGCAGTTAAAGAGAATATGACTTTCGCTTTCTATTTCCCCACAGCTACACAGTTAGTCTTCGCATAGTCCTCTTTTGTGGAGGTATGACTTAAAAGCGCCATGTCCAGTCATAAACTGGATGGTGTAGTGATTGGGATTTAGCCACCTCTTCTTTAATCTGTCCTTGATTACTGGGAAGTAGCAGTACGTTCTCCTGCTATTTGTTGCTGACTGCCATCTCTCCTGCCATACCCTTTCGATTTCATCGTTGATGAGTTGTATGGCTTTCGAGAATTTTAGTCTGCCCGATCAAAGTTCTTCCGATTTAATTCGGATGCCATGCATTTTAATCGATTTCCCTTTCTTGACGCAGTACTTTGCAACTCTCGCGTCGAGCTCTAGAGCTATTGGTCGGGAGGCTGCTAGCACATGCGTCGCCTCATGAGAGATCGATTTGTAGGCTTTGAGTGTCTTGCAAAGAACGGATCGCTGCAATCTTTCTAACGCAGATTGTTGTGTGCTGTTGATCCTTTGCCACCAGCCCGCAGCGGCATATGTAATTTTCGATAGTAGGAAGCCATTATATATCTTTTTCATGGAGTTGAATTTTAGGCCCCAGTTTGCTTTTGCAACTTTGCTTAGCTCGAAATAGGTGTTATTACAGTCTTGAACCACATTTCTAATATGTTCTTCCAATTGGAAGCCCTTCGAGATTGTGATTCCTAGGTACTTGACTGTTTTGTGCGTTCTAATGTTGTCTTTCCCAATTTTGACTGTAGGGTTCCTATTCTCGCTTAGTTTGCCTTTTAGCCATATTAGTGCTGACTTTTCTACTGCTAATTTCATTTTGTCAGACTTGCACCAGTCCATCATTATATTAATGATTTCTTGGGCTTGTCTTTCAAAATCAATGCGTGTCTTTGCCTTAATGATGGGAAGTACATCGTCTGCGTAGGCTAGTACCTCGTATCCTGCGTCCCTGATTGCCCGGAGTGGTTTGTCAAAGACGACGTTCCAGCCTACCGGTCCAAATACTGAACCCTGAGGTCATCCCTTCGTTACTGTTTTCAGTGTTTCTTCGAAGTGAGCATATATGCCCACTTCTCGATCACTGAAGTAACTCTGAAGGAGTTTGTAGATGTTCCTCGGGCAGTTTCTTTCTTTCAATTGGGAGAGCAGGCTTGGCCACCATAAGGCATCGAATGCTCCTGAGACGTCCAGTGGAATAGCGGCTACGTACTTTGTCGACGGATCAGATTCTGCCTCTTCTACTATTTCATATAGTCTTCTGATGGCATCCTTTGTGGATCTGTTTGACTTAAAGCTAAATTGATCCTCCGAAGACCAGTCCGAGCTGTTGAGAATGTTGGATATTCTCTGAATCACAAGCCTCTCGAGTGTCTTCCCGGCTATGGGGAGTAGACATACGGGTCTAAATGATTTAATCTCGTTCTCGGGTTTTTCAACCCCTTTGAGCAACGTGATTAGCATTCCACTTTTCCATCTTCTGGGGAACACTCCGCATTCCAAGCAGGCGTTGAAAAGTCGCGTCAGTTCCTGGTGTAATGGTTTTGCGTTAACAAGCATTTCTGACTCTATTTTATCTTTGCCTGGTGATTTCCCTGCCTTGTTCGCTTTAAGGGCCATTTCAACTTATCTTTTTAGGAAAGGCGTTGCGTCGTCGGTTACTGGAACCTCCCGCATATCTCTGCGAATCTTTGTGTGTACAACGTTTTCGCAGCTTGGGTCGTCATCAGGCATTAGTCCTTCTAATAGAGCCATGCTTGTTTCTTTCCAGTCTTTTGTGACTGAACCATTACGGTTAATCGTGCACATCGCTTTTGAGAATCTGACTTTATTGGATGCTCGTTTGTACGGATACGCCCAAGCATTCTTTTCGCTTTCAATAGTGCAGAAATCTCGCCAGCTGTTGCTTTTGGCTCTTTTAATAGCCGTTGCATATTCAGAATTCATTTGAGTCAATTTTTCAAGTGATCTCTGGAGGGCTTTCCTTTGTTTTCTATTCGGTCCTTCCTTGTCTTTCAGAGCGACGATTTTGCGTTGTCTTTGTATCGCTCGCTTCTTATTTCGCAAGTCAGGATTTCACCTGGGTTGAGAGCGCGTTCTTCTCATTTTTGATGGAATAGAGTCCTTTGCTGCCCTTATTAAAACCTCTTCAAATTTTGAAACATATCTTTCAATGTCTTCAGAGGTTTCTAAAGGGAGCTTAGATAGGTTCTCTTTCTCGAATTTACAAAGTCTCCCGAATTTCTCCCAATCAGCTTTTCTCATATTGAACCTTGGTTCTAATGTTTCTCCGGTTCGTATGAGTCTGGCTGGCTGTGAGGCAAAATCCAGTTCGATCACTATGGGCCTGTGGTCACTGGTGGTCCATTCTTTCACCGCCCAGCTAGCTAAGAGGTTTGACAGGTTCGACGTGTGTAAAGTTACATCGATATCCGTCTCGCCCCTCGTGCTACGGCACGTTGGAAGTTGGTCCCTTCTATTGGCCACTATTAGTCCGAATTGGTCTATGAATTCTTCAATGACTATTCCATTCTTGTCCTGTGTGTTAGACCAGATCTTTGACTTGGCATTTGCATCCATTCCAACTAAGACTCTTTTGCCTTTCAATTGCTTTAGAGTCTCAGCTAGTTTGTCAAGATAGGTCTTCCTGCTGTGGCTGAACTGGCAGTAGATGCTTACGAAGTAAATTTCGCCAAAGGCTCCGACCACTTGTGCGCAAACACAATGGGAGTCGCACAGATTAGAAATCTTGGTAGCGGTGACTTTGTGCGGATTGTAAAGTATCGCAGCTTGAATCTTTTCACCCTTTTTGGATCCATGGATAGCTGCGATGCTGCCCATACCTGAAATCGCGTTATTCCAGTGATATGGTTCTTGCACCAGTGCCACCTGTATGTCAAGATTTCTGTCTGTCATGATTTCTCCCAGCTCATCGTTGGCTACTTTCCTTTTGTTGAGGTTCAATTGTATGATCCTCAGTTTCGGGCCCAGTTCGGGGTTTTGTTGTGCGTTCAATTTAAACCTTTCAACTGGTGGGCAATCGTCTTTGCTTTCGTCATTGTTTGGTTGCGAGGGAAACTGAGTTGATACCGGAGTGTTAGAGCAGTGCTCTGGTTTCTCAACGGTCGTCTCCTGCTTACTTTTCCTCGCCTTGTTATACCTAGAGTGGTTGACCATGTCGCTTTCAAGGTACAAAGCAATGTCTAGTTATATTTTTCCTCCTTTGGGATCGCTGCTGGCCATTTGGACGGTGGCTTTCAACTTTAGTCCTGGCGTTAACTTTCGCGTTCTACTAAGCAAGTGGCGTTCGAGTGGCGTTCAAGTGCGAGCAGTGAGTACTTGTGCGTGTGCGTGTTGACTTGAGCTTGAGCTTTGTTACCTTATCGGGTTTCTCCATGGGGTCGAATTAGACTACGAACTGCTGCCCCATCCACCGTATTCTCCAGATTTAGCCCCGTGCGACTTCTTTTTGTTTCTAAACTTGAAAAAGTCACTCGCCGGGCAGAAATTTGAGTCGAATGAGGAGGTAATCGCTGCCACGGAAGCCTATTTTTCAGACCTCGAGGAAACGTATTTTTCAGACGGGTTAAAGAAGTTGGAGCATCGCTGGGCAAAGTGTATCGAACTAAAAGGAGATTATGTTGAAAAATAAAACGCCACTTTTCCAAAATTTTCGTTTTTCTTTTGTAGGCTAAGTACGTATCGGACCACCCTCGTACATATTTACAGTTATTTTGTGTTAAGGGTGGTTTACCCTCCTTAGGGGTAATATTTATTAAAACACCGAAGGACGTCAACTAAATTTTGTTTTTATGGATGTTGAAATATTTTTTCTAATTTTTTTAGTCGATTTAAACTTTCTTATTATAAAATTATGCCAAAAAATATATGATTTCAATCCCTGAAAAATAGAGGATGCTACCCTTACTCTTCAAATCATCATAAAATACTTACTCCTTTTGTAAGAAATAAGCTTATAACGATGGGCCAGACCCTCGTTATGTCTCTCTCTCCCCATACATAATTATAATTATTCTTATATATATAATTGTCTTATAATTATCCTACATGTATGGCAGCCAAAGGTAAGTCAGAGAGAGCGCTAATAGAGGGCGAGCTAGAGAGAGAGAATTCGGGAGGCCGGCGCGACGCGCGCGAGTAGGAGAGTGAGGAGAGGCGCGCGATAAGATTCGCTCTTATACCGGCGACTTCGAAGCACGTGGACGTGTGACGACCGGCTATACTCCTGCTTGCGATCTTTTGCTGACCGACTTTTCGTGACTAACTTTTGTGACTGACATTTCGGTTGTCTGCGAGTACGCGAGTGTTTACTCGGTGTAAGATACCGGTGCTGAGATTGCCCCTAGTGCCTTTGGCGGGCTAGTTCCTGCGACCGCGCGTGCGAGCCCTTAAGGCCGCCCGCTTCTTGATTACACCCGAGCTGCACACTGCGCGTCATCGCGAGCCACGTGCGAGGCTGAGGACATCACCTGCAGGGCTAACGCCGAGATATTATTGTAAGTACCTTCTCGAGTACATGTCTCTCTCGCTAGCTTTCGCCACTCTCTCTCCCGCTTACACTGCGTATTAATTTTGTATTATTTTCCGTAGTAAACTCGATGTTATTTGTATATCTGTTTTCTTCTTTTGCGCTTCCTTTTACCTATCGTAAGCAATCCCTTTCCGTCCGGCTTTCGCGCCTGAATTTTGCGATCGCTCCAAAGCGCCCATAGGACTACACGACGCTCTCCGCGGGCCAAGGTAACAGACGCTGCACCACGACGTTCCTGTTGCTGCTGGGCTAGGCTTTGCGCAGCCCATTACGAGGCCCACACCGAGCTGTTTTAATCCCCTCGTAATTTATAGTATATAACGAGTGACCCGCGCTGGGTCAAAACCCCGTTATAAGCTCCAATTTGTTTTACTAAAAAATATTAATTTTAAGCCGAGAGATTAAAAAAAATGCTTTTTGGGGGTTAACTTTAGGGGAAGTTTTTACCCCTTAAAAGTGAAAATTCGCCGAGAAAAAATATACATGTCTCTTATTTTTTTATGTTCTACAATATGTATCAAATTCATCAAAATCGGTGAGTTCGGGTTGGGTACCTTTCCTTGTTAGATATGAATAATTCATAACTTCTATGATAATTCATATTGACAATTTTACTAAAATAATAATTTGTACGAAATAGGATTTTCTCTAGGCTAAAAATCTTATTTCATCTAAGCAGCTTATATGAGCTAATCTATGTTATGCGTACTGACGCGATAGCGGAGATAATTTCAAGAAAATAGCTCCGACTGGCATTTATAAATACGCTCGTTGTATCTGTCTCATGAAAGTCTGAGCCTGAGACTTCACCGAGTAGTGGTACGAGCTCTGTTTCAATAAAAATTTAGCTGACACCTATGATGAGTAATTCTTTAACAGTAGCAGTCCTTACTCGTCACCTTATTCTATCCTTCATGATTTCGTGCTCAACTTAAGAGAGAAATAAATCTCTTAAGCAAAAGTGGCCGAATCATGTTTCACGCTCTCCAATTCAAATTTTTACTATACCCGTCTGTAAGAATTGATAGCGACGTTATTGAGCTCAGCTCTGTAGACGTATCAGTTTCTTTGGCACATTGCTAAACATGTGGTAATAGACGAAATAGAAAGCCTATTTTGAAGGCTATGTAGTTCCATGAAGCATATTTCACTACTAGAAGAAATAAGAGAAAAGCGCAAGGTCAAATAGCCGAATAACAGAGAGTCTAATCACTCTTTCAATAACGTTTTTGTTCTAATGTACGATTTTGGATGACATAAGAAAGTGACGTTACAGTATCCACTGTATTCTCTAGATCTGGCCCCCAGCGACTTTTACCTGCTTGCAGATCTCAAGAGAATGCTCGCTGGAAAGAAATGTAAGACCAATAAAGAATTAATCGCTGAAACAGTGGCTTATTTTGAGGCTAAAGACAAATCGTACTACAAAAATGGTATCGAAAAGTTGGAAAATCGCTATAATCACTGTATCGCCCTCGGTGACAACTATATTGAATAATAAAAACGAATTTTGTCAAATAAATGGGTTTTTCTTTTGAACGAAACAAACTTTACAGCCGAACTATTGATTTGGCCTCTAATACTATCTCTACCTCTGTTACTCCTTCTCTTATTTCACTCTCTAAGTTCGATTAACCAGCGAGCTTCTAATATTGTTAAAACTACTACTACTTTATACATCATCTTCGTTTCAAGCCTTAATTTTTTAATAATTATTTTTTTTATTTACATACTCTCTTTTACTGCATACCTCTATGGCAGTTCATTCCTGTATGTCACACAATCCTTCTGTAGATGTAGCAGAATCAGAGATTGTATGGAGCCAGTAGGCCAGTATTAGACATGTGACCTGGATTAAATGTGCAGTATTTTTTTATGTACTTCTAACTGTTGGATAATTTTTTTCATTTCATTTAATCTCATACCTCTATTTTTATATTGTTTTGTCATTATATCCATTTCTCTAATTCTGCGAAATAATACTTTTACTGTTTTCATAAAGGCAGAAATTTTCTCAGCATTAAGAAGAATGGCTGAATCACAATTTTTAATATTTAATTATAGAATCAAATCTATCTATACATTCTCTAACTTTTTCATGATCTTCGAAATTTATACTATACAGCAGTAGATAAGCAATGTATGTTCTGGGACACAAAGGAGCCGACAAAGGATGCCGCCAATGTATAAGGATACGTGTATGTTCTGGGACACAAAGGAGCCGCCTGATGAAGGTGTGAAGGTAGTGACACCTTTTAATTTATGGTCAGACCCCATGGTGAGTGTCTAAAAGGCATTTGACGTACCTTTGACACCTTCCGCGTGCCAGTGGGCCCCAAGCTGAGTGTTAAAGGGCATTTGATGTTGGTTTGACACCTCGCGCGCACCGCCAATGTATAAGGGATATGTGTATGTTCTGGGACACAAAGAGGCCGCCCGACGAAGGTGTCGCGACAGTGACACCTTTTCATCGCGATAAGGTGACACCCCAGGCTGAGTGTTGCATTTTATGTTCGTTCGACACCTCCCGCGTGCTAGTAGGCCCCTTCGAGGGGGCCAGTGCCTCCCCCTCTCCTTCGATAGTAGGACGCTTCACCCACCCACACGCAGAGGTTGTTAAGGTAGGATGCTGTAGAAGTCGGTCGGGTGTTTGGTAAACTATATGCTTATGCTGGCTGAGTGTGGACCCTCGGAGAGGGGGTAGCGTCTCTAGCTTGTTAGGCGCGTACGCCGTATAGTGCGGATGCTGTTTTCACTCTCTCTCTCTCTCCCTCTATCCCTCTCTCTCTCTCTCTCTCTCTATCCCTCTCTCTCGCTCTCCTTCGATAGTAGGGCGCTATGGGGCCCCTTCGACAGAGTGAGACTCCATGCTGATGTAGCTTATGCATTGAAGATGCGCCGCCAATGCATAAGGTATATGCGTATGTCCTGAGACAGAAGCCAGTAGGCCCTTCGACAGTGCCCCCCCCCCCCCTTTCACTCATTCTCCCACCCACCTACAGAGGTTGTTAAGGTAGATTGCTGTAGAAGTCGTTGCTAAGAGTCTAAAGCATAACCGATGTTCCTTTTTAAATGAAGATGCGTTCTAGCAGCGTGCACTATCCTTTTTCAGGGCCACATATATAATTTAGGAAACTTTCGACCACCCACACCAGCTTGCACTTTCTCCAATAACGCTTTACCTCATGCTGAGGGTTAAAACGCATTCGATGTTCCTTTTTCAATGAAGATGCGTTCGAAAGTATGTACGCAGCAGGTGATTGGAGATAGAGTAATCTTAATAACGAATTGTCTGTCAGTCATTTTATTGCTTTTTTTTGCCTTAGAGATAAGGTTTTTGAGTTAGCCTTGTTTAGTTGCGTTAACATCCTCCAACATGCTGAGCGTCTAAAGCGAAATCAATGTTCTTCTTCCTTTAAAGATTTTTATCAATTTGACTAGAGTTTCTTTTGGACAGTAAGAATCATCCTGATTTTTCCGAAAATCTTTTCCGGAGTCAATCGTTCGGTAGTGCTCAAGAAGTATACGTCGACGAAGCATTTAATATTTTTAGTAACTATTCTTTGTTTTTTATAAAAAAATTAAAATGGATAGTGTACAAATAATAAGTACAATAAATGCCATGATTATTTTCATGCTTGATGTAAGTATTTTGTCTATATATTCTATTAATTATTTAAGATAGTTTTTATAATAAATTTTTTATTTTTTCAGACTCCTCCGATCCTGCTAGCTAGTTTACCAACTAGCATATTTTATTGTTTAATGATTGCTATTTTAAGAGTGGTAAGTATTTTTTATATAATATCAAATATATTTATTTTTAATCTTTTTATTTTTTCTTTTCAGTTAAATATAATCGTGACGGAGCCGTCGCATAGGCGACATATTCAACATATATTAGAAGTAGTTATAAAGGTATGTATATAAATAATTATATTTAAATAAGTATTTTTAAATAAGTATATATATATATTGTTTTCTTGAGGTTATATTGTGATTTGGATGAGAGTAGACGTGTCTTGTGTGAGTGCTGAGTATAGGCCGATTCTGGAGAGAAGGAGAGCAGGAAGTGAAGAGAAAAGTGGAGAAAAGGTGCAGGAGGAGTGGAAGGGCGTTCGGAGAAGAGAAAAAGAGAACGAGACAAAGGGCGAAGGAAGAAAGGTGAAAAAAAAATAAAAGGAAAAAGGATAGGTTAGGGTAGATAAGACAGAAGGCGGGAAAAGAGGAGCGTAGGAGAGGGGCATAAAGGCGAAGACAGAGGGAATAAGAGAGAGAGTTAAGGCGGGAGCAAGGCGGGGAATTGGAATAGGAAACAGGAACGAGATGTTTACAACGCCAGGAACAGCGAGAGAGAGGGACGGTAAAGGGGATAAGAGGAAGGCAAAGGGGGTGAGAGGTAGAGAGAGTGAAGAGGGCATGAGAGGAGGAAACAAGGAAGAAGTGAGGCAGACGAAAAGGTACAAAAGTGAAAGCGAGGGGAGTGAAACAGAGGGGGATGAAAGGAATGAAATGGACAGAACATTGATAGGGTTGGGGGAGAGTAAAGGAGAAGACAATGTATTTGAAAGAGTACTAGCAGAAATGAGAGAACTGAGAAGAGAGGGGAAGAAAGAGAAAGAGGAACTGCTAAATGAAATGATGAGACGAATGGAAGAGGCGGAGAAAAAAAGAGAGGCAAAATGGGAGAGAGGTTTGGAAAAACTTAGAGAAGAATTAGAGAAAGATAGAGAGGAAAGGAAAAAAGAGAAAAGAGAAGAAAAAAGAAGACAAGAGAAGTGGGAAGAAAGAATGAAAGGATTGGAAGAAGAGATGAATAAGATGAAAAAATACATGGAAGGAAGAGAGACAAGGGTAGAAGAAAAAGGAGTAGATAATAGGGAAGAAATGGATCACATGAAGGAGAGGATGGATAGAGAAAGTAGGGTTAATAATATAATTGTAACAGATCTGGAGAGAGAACTAAAATGGGAAAAAAAGGAGATGCAGAGGAATGGTTAAAGGACAGAATGGGAATTAAGGGGGAAATAATAAGCCTAAGGAGTATAGGAGGACCAGAAATAAAACAGAGACAGGAAGGGATAGAGTATAGAAGGAAGAGGATGTGGCAAATAAAGTGTGCCTCATGGGAGCAAAAGGAGGGAATAATGAAGAAAAAAAGTAAATTAGGGGAGAAAAAAATATATATAGATCACGACTGGACGTGGAAACAGAGGAAAATAAGAGAGGAGGTAAGAAGAAAAGCAAGAGAATTGAAAAATAAGGGTAAGGAAGTTAAAATATGGCACAACGGGTTAAGAGCAGGGGAGGAAGAGAGGGGAGGTGGAACGAGAGAGAAGAGAGAATGACAAAGAAAGGAATGGAGGGGTTTCGGAAATAAAGGGGGGAGAGGAGAGAAGAGAGAAGAGGTGAAGGGAAGGAAAACAGTTAAAATGTTATTCTGGAATGTGGCGGAAATGAAGAGCTTGGAAGAAGAGGACTGGAAATAAATTAGAAATTTTGATATAGTAGGACTTACGGAGACATGGGTGAAAAGAGAAGAAGCAGAAATAGGAATAGGAAGAAATCTGAATGGGTATAACATTGAATGGAGGGACTCGAGAAGGGAAGGAAAAAGGGGTAGGGAGATAGGGGGTGGACTGATGGCAGTAAGAGAAAGACAAGGGAGAATAAAGGTAAAATGGAAGAAAGAAAGGACAGAAGAAGTTATAGTAGGGGAAATAGAGATAGAGAGAGAGAAATGCACGGTTGCATCAGTCTACATGCAGCACAAGAAAAAAGAAAATTATGAGTACCTAACCGAAGAAATAGAGGAAAATAGAGGAAAAATATTAATAATAGGAGGAGACTTTAACGCCAGAACAGGAGGCGAAGGAAGAGAATGGGACAGCGAAGGACAGATAGGAGAAATAAAAACAAAGGATGGTATGATAAACGCAGAAGGGGAAGAGATGGTAAAATGGCTAGGAGAGACGGGATTAGTGATTATGAATGGGAAAAAAGAAGGAGATGAAGAAGGAGAAATTACATATATAGGAGCGAGAGGGATGTCGACAATTGACTACATAATAGGAAATATAGGAGGGGAAGAGAGAGTGAAGAAAATGCAAATGGGAGAGAGAGCCAAATCGGATCACCTACCAGTAGAAGTGGAACTAGAAAACAGGGTTGAAGAAGAAGAAAACAGAGAAGAAGAAAGGTTAAGAGAAGACTGGAGCGAAGAAGGAATAAAAGAGTATCATAGATGGATAGGAGCAGTAGAAGGAACGGAAAAATGGGAAGAGATAAAAATCAGAGTGCAGAACGCTGTAACAAAAAAGAAAATAAGAAGTAAAAAAGGAACAAGAAAAAGCTGGTGGAGAGAAGAATGTAAGGTAAAAAGAGACAAGGTAATGAATGCTCTGAAAGAACTAAGAAGAGGAACTGGGGATAGAAGCAGATACTTGGAAACAAAGAGGGAATACAGAGAGGAAATAAGAAAGGCAAAAGAAGAGGAAGGAAGGAAAGTGGCGGAGGAAATAAGCAAAGATAGAACGAGAAGGAAATTTTGGGAAAAAGTGAGCGGAGGAAAGAAAAAAAGAACAAAAATAAACAAAAAAATAAGTAATGAGGAATGGCTAAAACACTTCAAGAAGCAGCTGGGAGAAAAAGAAAAGGACTACAATCAAAAAGAAGAAAGAGAAGAATGGGAAAGAGGTGAAAAAGAGGAGGGAGGGGAAATAAAAGTAGGGGAGGTAGTAGAAGTGATAAAGAGAATGAAAAAGAAAAAAGCAGCAGGAGAAGATGGGATTGCAAATGAAGCGTGGATGGCAGGGACTGAAAGCCTAATAAATGACCTGACAAAATGTCTAAATAGAGTATGGAACGGAGAAGGATACCCGAAGGAATGGAGAAAGGGAATAATAATACCAGTATACAAGAAAGGTAAAAAAGAAGAAGTAAGCAATTACAGGGGTATAACGCTGATGGACACAGGCTGCATATATCTTGTAACCACAAGATATATGCAGAAATAGTAAGGAAAAGACTAGACAGAGAGATAGAAGAAAAAGGAATACTAAGCGATACGCAAATGGGATTGAGACTAAAAAGAGGAACAACAGACGCAATATATGTGCTAAAAACGGCAATAGGAAAAGAAATCAGGGAAAAAGGTGGGAAATTGTTTGTCTTCTTCGCTGATATGAAAGCAGCGTTTGACGGGATAAGAAGACAGAAGATATGGGAAATAATGAAGGAAAAAGAAATAGATAAAAGGATCAGAAGAAGTATAGAAGAAATATATAAAGAAACTGGATGCAGAATAAAAATTAGAGGAGAGATAATAGGGGAATTCGACACAGAAAAGGGAGTAAGGCAAGGGTGCCCGCTGAGCACCACGCTATTCAATCTTGCCTTTGCGGAGTTAGAAGAGAAAATGAGTAAAATTCAGGAAGGAGGAGTGGTAATAGGAAGAAAGAAAATCTGGACGATAGGATATGCGGATGATATAGTAATGTTGGCAAAAAATGAAAATGGGATGAAAGAGATGCTGAAAAAACTAAGGAAATTCCTAGAGGAAAGAGGGTTGGAATTAAATGTAGAAAAGTCAAAAATGATGAAATGTAAGAAAGGAGGAGGAAGAGGAAAGGAAGAAAGTTTTGAGTGGATAGGAAAGAAAATTGAAATGGTAAAAGAATATAACTATCTGGGATTCACAATAAACAAAAATAATGGGAATAAGAGACAGATAAAGAAAACAGAAGGTAAAATAAATATGGGACTAGGAAAAGTATGGGGGTTGGGAGAAAGATTATTTAAAGAAAATTGGAAGCTAAGGATGATGTTATTTGACGCGTTAATGAAAAGCGTGATAATGTATGGAGCAGAAATATGGGGGTGGAAAAGATACGAGGAAATAGAAAGACTACAAATGAAATATATAAAATGGGTACTGGGTTTGAACAGAAACACACCGAGCTATCTGATAAAATGGGAAACAGGAAGAAAAGAAATAAAAGAAAAAGCAATAGAGAGAGCGATGAGATATGAAAATAAAATAAAAGAAGAGAGGGATGGAACAATAAAGAAAGAAGCATGGAGAGAAATGAAGAGAAACGAAAGGAAAAGAGAAGAAAGAAATGAAAAAAAGGAGAGAGAGAAGAAAGACTAGGGGAAAGTAAAAAATACAGAGAGAGAGAGAAGAAGGAGACGATGAAAGAGAAGAGTTCTGGGAAGAAGTAAGAGAAGAATTGAAGAAAAAAGAAGAAAAAGAAATGGAAGACAAGATGGAAGAATCAAGATATATAAGAGAGTTGAAGGGGATAAAGGAGGAAATGAAGAAGAGTAGACTAAAAGAAATACAAAATGAAGGGAAAATAAGAGGGCTACAGATAAGAGAGAGGTTTAGGTTAGGGAACGAGACAAGAGGGTGTAGATACTGGGAAAAAGATGAAAATAGGAAATGTAGATTGTGCCAAAAAGAAGAGGAAGACTGGAAACACATAGTAGAAAAATGCGAAACGACAAGAAAAGAAGGAGAAAAGTGGGAAGAAATAATGGTTGGGAGCAAAGAAAAAATAGCATGGATGATGGAACTAAAGTGGAAAAGAAGAAGAAAAGAAGAAGAGAAAGAGAAAGAAAAAGAAAAGTGAAAAGAGAGAAGAAAGAAATTGGTAAGAGAGAACTGTAGTAAGCATGAGTGAAAGCAGAGGGAGCGGAGGATATCGCAGAAAAGGTGTAAAAGCCCTAATATGGACAGATGAAAGAAGAGGAAAAGGAAGTGCAAAATACACTAACACAAACAAAACACAATCACACACATATACAACACAAAACACTAGCAAAAGAAACAAGACACGTCACTCAATAAAATTGAAATGTATATTGTAAATAATCAAATTGTAACATTAAGTTGAATAAACTCTATATATATATATATATATATATATTGTTTTCTTAGTTACAGAGCGATGTTGAGAGAATAGAAAGGGCTGCGGTCGAGAGAGCTGTGGTTGAAAGAGCTGCAGCCGAAAAAGCTGTAGCCTAAAAAGCTGCAACTGAAAGGGCCGCAAGCGAGAGGGCCGCTGAGCTCGAAAGGGCCGCGGCTGAAAGAACAGCAAAGGCTGCAAAATATTCATCTGAAAGGGCTGCTAAAGCTGCGGCCGAGAAGACGGCGAGGGCTGCAAAGTCTGCAGCCGAAAAGGCTGCGAGGGCTGCGAGCGAAACAACAGCCGTAAATGCAGCCAAAAAAAGATGTGTAAACGCTGTTCCTTTAGCAGCGTTTACATCTCTTCCACCAAAGAAGAAATTTCTTAAGGTAAGATTATTTATTATTATTATAGATAAATACATTTTTAATTTAATAACTAAATTTTTTTTAAATAAATATTATTTTTTAGATGAATGTTGCTACTGATGCTGTGGATCGAAATGAACCATCGAAATACCCCATGAGTAGCATCGAAAATGCCCTTCCACCGGCAGTCATCGCTACCAGCAGCAGCAGCAGCAGCAGCACCATAATTTTACCTACCACGAGCAAGCAGAAAGTGGTACCTAAGGTAAAATGTATTAAAATAATCCAGGACCCTAGTGTATTTTCTTGTTTTAACAGGAAACCTACACGACCTACCAAACCATGTGGTAGGAAAAATAATTAAAAAATTAAAAAATTTTTGTAATTTAATTAAATTAAATGTAATGTAATAAAATTAAATAAATAGATTTAAATTAAAAAAAAATATATATCTCTCTCTCTCCCTTCCTCTCTCACTCTCCTTCAACAGTAAACATGCTGACTAGATGCATGTCCTAGGAGAGGGGGGTAGCATCTCTAGCTGCTTGCTAGCAGCGTACACCGTATAGCCCTTGGAGAGAGGGTAGTATCTCTAGCTGCTTGCTAGGAGCGTGCGCCGTATAGCCCTTGAAGAGGGGGATAGCGTCTCTAGCTTGCTAGACGCATACGCTGTATAGTGTAGATGCTGCGCTCTCTCTCTCTCTCTCTCTCTCTCTCGCTCTCCTTTAATAGTAGGGTATTTGGGCCCTTGGAGAGAGGGTAGCATATAGCTTGGTAAACTATATGCTGCTCTCTCTCTTTCTCTAAGCAAGCGCTATAGTATTTTCATTAAATTTCGGGAACCTTTCAACCTCACAGTTGATTTTATTTGAATATTAATTAATAAAACTTATAGAATTTTCGTTTAATTATTAATTTATTGTTCATTCAACTATACATTGAATATAATACAGTCTGTCTATAATCTTTATTTTCAGTAGTTGACATCGCTATATTGAAATATTGAGTTGAATTTTTATATGTAATATTGTCAACTTCATCAATACCTTCCATTTCAGATTGCTTCAGTCTAGCTTTTATCCATGAAAACAATCTTTGTGCATTTGTAACGGCAGATACAAAGTTAGCTGGTTTATTATAATGATATGTACATATTGTTTCTAATGGGTAAGGTAATGCGCTCATTGGTGGACAACTCATCTCGCTTTCAAGTTCTAAAATTTTTCTAAAAAAGGAAAAAAATTTTTAATTAATAATGATTTTAATTTTTAACAAAAAATAAATAAATAAAAATACTTACTTTTCAGGTAAAATTTTTTGTAACCATTGTTTCTTTGTTAATCCTTTTACATAAATATTTCTAGAATTATTTAAATGATTGTTTAGTACACGTGCTAAATTTTTATATGGAATAAGACCGGATCTCCATAATAAACCATGATGATACGTTTCTAAGAAATGATTCACTTTTCGATACTTGAAAGGAAGTTGAAACCAATGATATGGTGGTTCGAAGAAAAACACAGTTGGAACAGTATCTACATCTAATGGTAGATATGCGAGTTCTTTACAAACAAAAGTCTCGTTTAAACTTTGAAAGCCTTGAAAATCTATTACGAAATCCATTTGAAAAGATGCTGAAGTTAATGTGAACTCTACTAGTTCCCAAAACCGTTATGAGAGTAGAGGCACGTGTTTGTTCTATATAAAGCCTATACCTTACTATTCGAAAGTAGAGGGCGCCATAGTCACCATACCTCACCAATCGAAAGTATAGGGCGTCATAGTCACTATATAGTATGGTTATAGGTAGCTTTTATTAAATTCCAACAATATATATAATTTCTTTTCTTTTTTATTGAAAAGCATTGTATACATTGATTACATAATGTCTTGTTAATTTCAAACTAATTTTTTAACATCACCACTAATCGGGTTATATTGTACAATACGATCGTGTAATATTAAGCAGTAGGCTGCAGTATCTTCAGGAAAATCAGTCCGAGTTTCAAATTCTAGGCGAACATCGACTGGCGCGCTTTTTAATGTTTCATTTTGTTTGAAGTAGTCTGTAACTATTAGCGGCACTTTATTAATGAAATCTTTTTTATTGAGTAACGGTTCGTTTTCTTTACCATAATAAGCGTTTTGAAAATTAGTATACATATCGTAGAGAACAGCATACTGATTTTGATTGATATTCAAATTGAGATTTCCATACGGATAGCATTGTGAATTGAGAAATAGCTTCACATTACTAATATTACAATGATCAAAATTACTAGAATTAACACTCGCCGAACTTTTACGTTTAGTTTGAAAAGCTAAAATAACAAAGCGAGGCTTTTCCAATTGATTGGAAGTCTTAACACTCCAAACATGCTTTGATGTACGTGGTAATTTTGGATACTCATACATTTCCCAAGTACGATAACTCATTGTAATTGCACGATCTCGTCCGATCTGATTTTTTCTTTGTCTGCAACCATCACATATGGCATCAACCATTCAACCTTAGTTAAAGTAATTTTTGTTTTTTCTGAAGCAGCAGGATTCCCTATTGAAGCAGACAAAATAGCATTCAAATCATCTCTTGATCTTGTGAGAATAAGTTCATGCTTGACATTGACTACAATTTTCCGATAATCTTCAGCAAAGCCCATCAACATACTGAGAGGTATAGTAACATCAAAAAAACCTCGAGCATTACATATTAAAACTTCATTGTTATCACCATTCCATCCGGCATTTTCAGCGATAGAGCTCTTACATGGATGGAGTGAAAGCTAATTTTTCATGAGAGTTGTTAAGCCTACATTTTTCACTTTATCAATTTCAATAGCATTTATTTCATGTCGTATTTCCTCGAACAAATGACAGAGGGCATTGTTGACTAATAAAGTGTTCTCCACTGGCGTAGTACCGACCGGCTTGGTCAACCTACCACAAATATGAATCATACTGCGCGATGGAAGCAGAGATAAATCTTGATGTTGAATTGCTATATGAATTTCATCGCTATTATTGAAATATGATAATGAATTAGGCTGATGCGCATGAACTTCATAATGAGCTATAGACTCATCGAAAGCGACAGCTGAATGAATATCTAGAATTCCCTCCATATTATTGTTGTTGTTGTTGTTGTTTTATACAACACACTAATATGCACAATATTTTCTTCCACGATTTTCGACGACTTCTAGTCTCAAGCTTTTCAGGAATTGAATGTTCTGAGGTGTGAGCGGTCTGATAGCTCGCTGTTGACTGGTTGCTGTTCGACATTTTTGTCTTTTAATATAGCCTCGGCCGCTCTTTATATTGTAAATGATACCCATTACTAAGATATGGTCTTTATATGTACTCGCACTGTGATGACTTCTCCTCGAAAGTTAACTAGGTTTCCGTCTTGATCAACTATACGAATTTGAAAATGATCAATGCTCCTCACGGCGACTGGAAGGTAAATGACGTGAGAGGGAACTTCTATAATCTTATATCCAGGTGGGACTGCTGGGAAAAAATCATGTATAGTATGTACTTTGCGATCGTTTATGTAAGAGCCTGTAGTAATATTACACTTTACACGTAAAGCATTAACTTTGAGTATAGTGGCTGGTAAGTCAGAACTAAGTGTTTCGTTTTCAATGAGCGTGCGTTTAGTGAAGCCTAAAATTGATCCAATAGAATCTTCTGGTTCAAAATGTATTTTTTGACTGCACTGAATGACACTACGTAAAGTATTATTATTTGGTTTTAGGCTAAACGATATACCTTTAGGTGCTAATACGTCTATGAGAAAGCTTTCAATATCTTCTATTTCGTAGCTACCAGTCGGTAAAGTGATAGCTTCTTGACCTTCAATGTAAAATTTATTATAACCAACGTCAATGTTTGGTATTGAATTAAATGTCAATAGCTCAACTAGACCAAGAACGTATTTTTTGTTTGCTATCAATTCGATCGGTGGAAAATAATATGATTCGAGTACGGATGATGTTCCCGAAAGACTCAATGTTAGTGTATTCTCCATGACAAATTCATATCAAATGACAGTCATTTGTCGAATGAGTGTTTTTTATACTAGTTGTCTTTTCTATAGTTTGTTTAAAAGAAATTTGAGACAAAGATGACCGCAATTATATGTATTAAAATCTTGATATCTAATATAATTATACATGATTCTATTAACTTTGAGATAAAGCAATAGATCTATAGGTGGCTGTAGAGTACCAAAACTATCTAAATACATCACCTCGTCGCCTTTCTTTTTATATGCTACCCAATGAGTACCTGGCCCCCGTTTATTATCCAAATTTACAATAGCTGTCTCTTGATATCGAGGTCCATCGGTCGGTAGAGCATCACGCATAAAAACACCTCGAAAATTTGCAATTTTTAGTATTTTATCATATTTTCTTATATCATGATCTGTCAGTTTTTTTAAACCTCTTCCCCTTGAATATGGTTTCAGATGAAGACCATAACCTTTACGATGTCGTTTCAAATAAAGTCCTTTACCAATAGCAATAGCTTCCATAGTTTTATTGTGTCTATGAGCTTCTTTCAATTGATTTTGAGCGACTTTAGCACTGTTAACAGCTTTTGCTATTGAAGCAGCTCCTCCAGCTAAAGCTCCAGTGGCGCTTAAAGCGGCAAATAATGGAATTAAAAAAGGAAGAGCTCCACCCACTTTACTAGGAATTGGTAGAATACGAGGAATATTTATTTTTCTTCTTCCTCCAGCCTTCTTCACAGCTTCTTTAGCGCCTTTTATAGCCGAATGAATGACAAAGAGTGATTTATTTCTAGGTACAACACTTCTCGAGGCAGCGTTAATAATTTTTTTCAATGCAATCGATCGATTTTTACTTTTTACATGTGTCTTTCGTCGCTGTCGTTGTTGTTGGCGATTTTTCAATCCCTTACCACGTTTCTTTCCTCGTTTTAAAATTTTAACACCCATACCAAGATTACTTTTAACTTTCATTATGTTGGCTACAGCAAATGCAGCAACTTTTTCACCAAAACTACTATCTTTCGCTTGCACTCTATCCCAGGCTTGTTTAGCTAGAATTTTGTCGGCTTCATTTCTCGCCTCAATGTTCTCTCGATTTTGAGAATAAGCAATATCGTGATCTTTACAAGCAGCGTCTAGCGGATTTTTTCCAGGATCACCACAAGCAAGTCGTTTTTTCAATTTTGTTCCCGGCCCGCAATACTGATAACCAGGCAAATGAGCTTCGAATGGTAAGTTATTAATGATCTTATTAACTAAGCCAGCACCACCAGTCTTTCTTTTGTAAAAAATTATCATACCTCATCAGAAGACAAAGTCTTAATGAAACTAAAAATATATAAACAGTCTTTTTATAGTTAGTAGTCTCATTCGTTCTTCGATCGGTGATTAGAAAACAATATGGACTTCAAAGAGCAACCACTTAAGTTGCAAGTCATAAATTTTGATAATGTGGTTGAGACGGAAAAACGAGAAAAAAGACATGGTGAACTACTGCCTGACAGTATACGAGCAGTTTTCTGTGGTCCTAGTAACTGTGGGAAAACTAACTGTTTGCTAACACTAATCACACATCCTAATGGACTTAGATTTGAAAACATTTATGTTTATTCAAAGTCCCTCAATCAACCAAAGTATAAGTTTTTAAAAGATTTATTGGAACCGATTGATGGTATACAGTATTATGCATTCAGCGAGCATGAGCCAGTTGTTTCACCGGATAAAGCTAATCCAAATTCCATCATGATTTTTGACGATATAGCCACTGAACAGCAGGACAACGTGAGAGCATTCTTCTGTATGGGAAGACATAAAAAACTAGATAGTTTTTATCTCTGTCAATCATACGCTCGCATACCGAAGCATCTCATTCGAGATAATGTGAATTTACTAGTTTTGTTTCGACAAGATAACGTGAATATTAAACATATTTACAACGATCATGTTAACTCAGATATGACTTTTGAGAAGTTTAAAGCAATTTGTTCAAAATGTTGGAGAGACGATAATCATGGATTTATAGTTATTGATAGAGATAGACCAATCAATCATGGACGGTATAGAAAAGGATTCGATTCTTTTGCTATAAATATAACGGAGTGAACGAATGAAGATTATTTAACTTTAGAAATTGCAAGCGTCAACATGGCTAATTTTGAAAAAGAAAAGAAGATGCTCGAGCAATTATCTGAGGCTCGTGATACCATCAGACGTAAGTATCAACTAATAAAACGTGACAAAGCTGATTTAGAAAATACATTGAATGAAACTTTTAAACCTATGGTTGATCCATTGAAGAAACTTGTGGAGGTAGCTATTGATAAAACTAACGATAATACTGAACAGGAAACGAACAAGGAGAAGAAAATTACGTTCGATAAAGCTTTCAAGTCAAAAACAACAGCTGACACTCCCTATAAAACTCGATATTTCAATAGTACTGTTAATGACTTAAATTCAACATTACATCCGCTTGATTCTACATTTGAATCCGCTATGTCTATTACTGATGATGGTGATGAAGACGAATTTAGTAAGACTAGTGAATCAACACTTGATAGAACTGCAATAAATTTAGACAATGTTAGTTCAAAACAACAAAAACAGCTATTGGATGACTCGATTGTAGGAAACTATATTCGACTATTGCATGAACCACAACAGAAAAGTAATTTAGACAAGACATTTGGCGTTCGCTTGCATGAAAATACATATGTCATAGGCAATTCTCCAATTTCTTTCCAAAACGATAATGTGACTGTGAATGATAAAGCATTCAGCAAAACGCCTGGATTAATGGAACTTCTCTTTCGTAAAGATTCTAATTCTAAATTAATCAGTTCATCAGGTATTGAAAATTATATAAAAATTCTTGAAATCACTAACGCTCATCGTAAGAGATATGAAACAAATGGAGAATATCGCAATAAGCGTGTAAATAAATTCAAAAAGTATATTGGTCCAAATTTATCTATAAGTGGTAGTGCTAAGAAGCGAAAATTGACTATTGATAGAAGAGGTCTTTTTCCTAACTATAAAATAGCAAGAAAAGGAACATTATTTGATTATGAATATTGGGATGATCCAAACGAGCTCGTTGATCGATTGAGATTGCTTATCGCCGAACAAACCGCTGGTAATCCTAGTCATATAATGAAATTCATTCAATCATTGAAGAATTACGTGAAGCTGGATATATATATTAAGACAATTCTAAATATTCCTCAGTAATAAAATGAGTGTTGATGTGTTTGGACGTACATTAAAAAAAGAAAAAAGGAGGGTAATCAAGGTCCTCCTGGTATAGGGTATAATATCACTAAAGACGGACAATACGACGCGAATGACAAAAGAATTTGTTATATAGCCGATCCTCAGGAGAGTAACGATGCTGTAAACTTACGAACGTTGCAAAAAACTATTTAAGCTAACGTCGCTACGCTTACGAATACAATAAATAGTCTTAAAAAATCTTTAAATATAATAAGAATACAATTACGATCGTATGGAGAAGCGATTCAATATTTACAAACAAATAATTATAATGATAATAAGGAGAAAGAAATAAGGATTACGCTGTCTGACTTTGCATTCAATTATAACAAATAGATTGAAAAAATGAAACATCAAAGAGTGGTGGATGAGTTACATAAACCAGCACGTCGAAACTATGCTCGTCGAAAAGTCGATATACGTGGAATAGATGAGACGTGGCAAGCTGATCTTGTTGAGATGCAAAGCTATTCTAGAGAGAATAAAGGTTTTCGCTATCTATTAACTATTATAGATACGTTCTCTAAATATGCTTGGGGAGTTCCAGTAAAACAGAAAACTGCTACAGATGTCACTAACGCAATGGAGTCTGTATTAAAAAAGGGACGCATTCCTAAAAATCTCCAAGTGGATAGAGGCAAAGAGTTCTACAATACAAATTTTCAAAGTTTAATGAAAAAATATAAAATAAACCTTTATTCTACTTATAGCAATCTTAAAGCATCAATTTGTGAACGTTTCAATCGAACACTAAAAAATATTATGTGGAAAAAATTCAGTTTAATAGGAAATTATAAGTGGATTGACTTTCTCCCCAGTTTAATAGAATCTTATAATAATCGAAAACGTCGTACAATAAATATGAAGCCTAAAGACGTGACTAAAGAAAATGAAATGCAGGTCTTGACACGATTCTCTTACGATCATCGTCTTTTCAAAAAACCGAAATTCCAGGTAGGAGATAAAGTGCGAGTAAGCAAGTCTAAACACGTTTTTGAAAAAGGATATACGCCTAATTGGTCTACAGAAATTTTTACTATTCATCGTATTTCGAGAACTAAACCTGTAATATATCACCTACTAGATTATCAAGAAAATCCCATTGTTGGAGGTTTTTATGAGCAAGAACTACAGAAAGCTATGTATCCTGATATTTATCTTGTAGAAAAAATTCTCAGAAGACGGGGTAATGAAGTCTATGTAAAATGGCTTGGTTTTGATAATACTCACAATTCTTGGATATATAAGGAGACTATACAACAATGAATTACAAATATAAATTTATATGTATCTAGCTTGTATTTAAATAAATAATTGTTTTCATTTATAAATATTACATTGTTTTTTTTATTTTAAGGATAAGAGCCCCAACCTGTGAGGTACTTCCATTTTTTAAATTCGACACTAGTGAGTCCATTAAGACAAGTCGAAACCTGCTTTAATAGAAACACTAATGACTCATTTACCTCTCCAGAAAATAAATTTATATAATACAATCTTTATTGAGATCTCATAAGATATACAAATACATTTACTTAATATTAAATTGAAATCGATCACATCCATAATATTGAATAAATAATGCATATTTTTGTACTCTATCAGAAAGATAAATAAAAAGATCCAAATGATAAATTATCGCTCTTGACATTCGGTCCGGTAGAACAATTTCGAACTCACAATCGAGTTCAAAAATAATTCGAGATTTATCTTGTCTCATGAATGTTATTAGATAATTTTCATCTTCATGCAATTCATAATGACTTTTTTCAGGAAGTATATCGAAAAGCTTCATTTCAATGTTATTCAACATTTCAAAATTTATCTTGCTGTAGGTAAAGAAATCTAGAATGTTACGTATTCTTCTTCTAATACTACTTCTACTACTACTTCTACTACTGCTCTCACTACTGTTTGTACTGTTGCTGCTGATGCTGCTACTACTGCTACTACTGCTACTACTGCTACTACTGCTACTACTCTATTCTTGAGGCAGAATGAAGCTCTTCGAGGCTCACAGCTCTTTTAAAACCTTTCCCCACTACTTTGGTTTTCGAGCCGCCACAACCGCCTCCCTCTACTTTAAATTATATTTCCATTTTATTTAACATATATATAGTGTGATGATTTTCTAATATAGGACCAAGCATTCTATTCATCATCAATATACGTTTCTTGAGTAATACTCGTGATATAACTTTATTCAATTCAGCAATACGTCTTTGGAAACGTTCGTGATCTCGTGCTATTTGCTTCCAAATACCTTTTCTAGAGTCTTTTTCTTCGTATGGAAGATGATGTATTTTAACATTCTTCGCAAACCATACATGCTTAGAAGAGGAGTGAGATCTCTTGTTGTCTCTTATAGCTGGCATGGCTAAGCTTCTACTACTACTACTTCTTCTTCTTACAAATGCTTCGAACAGAATGGTATTCCCATTAACATCTTATCGATATTTTAGAATATAACCCCACTACTTCGCTTTTCGAGCCGCCGAAATCCCTCCCCTCTCTTTCTTATTTTTTGATAGGGAATGGTGAGAGCCCCAACCATCGCTCTCACCTGTGAGGTGCTTCCACTACTAACATTGCATATGAGACCTTTACACTAAGTCGAAACTCAGCAGAAAGAACGCATAAGTAATTACTTCAACCTCTCCAAAAAAAAAAAAAAGGATTTGAAGGAATAATTATTAAAGAGATAATTAAAATTTTAAATATAAATTTATTTACTATTTATACATTTACATATTATGCTAGATTAATTTTTAAATTCCAAATTCGAGCCTTCTCGATGGTAAATAAACAACTCCTTTTTTTCCATGGTCTCGAATAATTTTTTCAGCATATCTTCATCTTTTTCTAACGCTAAGCTTACTCGCTTAGGTAGAAAAATTTCGAATTCGTCGTCTACTGTTATAACAACACTGAATCCATAACGAGTATTAAGCCATCTTAATTTCGTTATCATGTAGGTACAGTTATATTTTCTAATTGTGCCATCGTTTTTCTTGGTAAGAATGCCGATTTGGCGATTTTATTAATTGATGAAAAGTCCATTCTACAATAAAAAAATCAATCAATAATTAATACTACTAGGATATATAGTTAGAGAGCTACTAGTATACAAGAAACTTACTTTTAAGAGAAAATCTAGAAGTCTAATAGGAGAACTATGAAGAGAGACTACTTCTGTTGCTTCAACCTACTGCTGAATAACTGCGACGGACTGAGGTGTGTTCTCCGTTTTGTACCATGCGTCCCCTCTCTGAGAACTCGAGCCGCCGTAATTTCCCTCTCTTTTCGCCTTATCCCCACTTGAGTAATTTCTCATATGATTCCATTGCCCATACTCCTCAGACTTCAGTCGCCATGTTTGCCGTTGTCCCCCACTTTACGGTTGTCCCCACTCTCTCACTATTCTATCCTTAGTCTTTTCCTAACTGAGCCTTCTTCCTCCCCATTATTACTATTCTGTTCTAAGCGACTTCTGTCGGAGGTTGGAGGAAGCTTGCAACTTTTTTGAGGATTTTCTTCCATTTCTATGATCTTTCTTTTCCTGCGTTGTTCCGCACTCTCGATTTTTAGCTTTGACGTTTCAATAGTTTTGTAATGACCCCATGGAAGTGTATCAGGATTTTTATCGAATATACATCGTTTATCATCATATGGACTTAGTGCTACTTTCTGCACTCTTTCTGTTCTTACTTGATGCAATACACTTCGTATATTACATTGCTCACGCCTAATAATTTCTAAATCCAATAAACAGTTTCGAAAATCTTCATGATCTATTGTTTTTATGACAGTATGTGTTTTTACGCCTTTTGCTTTCTTTATTGCTTGATGGTTTTCTATTAGTATACTATACATTTTACTTCGAAGTCCAATGAATTCTCTCATAATATTACCATTGCTTTCATCTTTCATAATACCGAGAACCCTTTTTATTAACTAACGGCATATTAAACTGATTATTTTCTGAGTAATCTGATGTATCAAATTTATTGATATGTTCTTTCATTATTTCATATATATCAACATCTTGAAATTCATATACGAGGCTATCTGTATCAATATAAAGTAATTTTGCTTTATGAGGTAGTCTTTCTTTTATGTAGCCATAGTAGAAGTCATATACTAATGTTTTTGAGAGATCTAGTACACAAAGTCCAATATATATTGGTTTTTTAATACTTATAGACGTCCATGATAACTGTATTGCTACTAAATTTTCATCAAAGATTGAACTACTATGAAAGTTGGGTTGTGCGATCCGTGCTTCTGCTCCATATCTACCACTCCATGCATTAATTAATTTAACGTCTTTTCGTTTCCTTTCATCCTCCATAGTCTTTCCGTATACTACATTAATCATGAGTTTATAGAATAACTTTTCAAATTCATTATTAGCTTGTTTTCTTTTTTCTGTATTCAAATCTACATAAGTTTTAAGCGACGGCTTTTGATTAAACTGAAGTGCTCTGTGTATTTGTTTTATTTTGAGTCCGTATTTAATAGCCTGCTTTAGCGCTCTATAATGAATGACATACCGTTCTTTATCATACAGTGTTTTAAAAGTTTTTTTTGTCTTGATCCAGGTGGTGTGTTGTGTTCAGGACAAAGTGGAAGGTCCTTATGTTCGTCGTGTAGTTCTTTTGGATACTCTAGATCAACTTCTAAAATATATCAAACCTCTTTATTATCGGAAACATTGAAAAAATGAGGCTCATTGATGTTAGAGACCCACTTAAAATTTTTATATGGTAATGATTGCGTCATCGCCCATCCATATAAATTGTTAACGTCAAAGTACATCAAAGTCTTGCTAGGTTCTTTTTCATTATATTCTGAGCCCATATATCGATTATTAGCTTTTGAGTATCTATTACAGCATTGACTAATACCTCCTCGTATGCCTTTTTGGATGAATAAAACCATGTCTATATCGGTTAAAAGTTTTAGCTCAATTTTTGTACACTTTAACATAGCATCTCATGTTAATCCAGAAGTAGTATAATAGTGTGCCGGGTCGAGTTGATACGCGTCCATACAAGTTTTACGAAAATTTTCAAAAATATCGGCCAAGAGTAATACGTCAGTTTTTAAATATAAATCAGAATACTGTCCTAAATCAATGATGTCAAATGCATTCCACACTTTTTGAGCATGCTCATAGTCAGCTTCAGAGATGTTGCTATCTATCAATTGACTATGAAAATCTTCGATAGGTGGTAATTAAGTCTGTTTTAATCTTTCAAAACTGTTAACATACTCATATGGAAAAACGCCTTTTCTCTTTAATAATTCTATTTGTGTTTTTGTATATTTATCTATCTTGAATTCATGCTCTACGATATTTAGTTTGGTTAAGTATGAAGACAGTTTTTCGAGAGATGATGGCATAAAACGAAACGAATCAATCAATCGAAAATTTATAGTACTACCGTCCACGTGTTTTGTGAAAGCTATTGTAAAGTTTTTTACTATACATTGTTATTTTCAAGATCAAGCGATCTTGATATGCCCGGCTCATGAGTACGTCAAACGCTAGCCCCGTTCAGGTTAGGAGAATTCAATGCAAAATCTCTTGCCTACGTTCAGGTTTAAATTTTATTACAGTTCAACTTCATACAGCTCCCGGACACTATTCTATCGGTTGTCGCACGCGCGCAGATCGCCTCGTCGCGGAGACGCGGAAATAACAAAAACTCTCGCCCTCAAACACCACTCCCAGAGTGAGGTGATTACCTCACCATTCAAATGAATCCCTCGCAGTGCACAGACTCTCGGACGATGATAATATGCACCAACAACTTGCCTTCGGTGACAATCGTCGCTCTCACTGTCCCGACCGGCTGGATCTCTTGAGCTTTACGGATACCCTTGTAGACGGCGCGGGGCCTCCTGTGGCCACAAACGACCAAATCCTGATAGGGCGGGATCCTGCTGACGATGCCGGCTTCGAGCGCTCCGCGCCGACGGTCTCTAAGCGACGTGATGGCAAGTCCCAAGATCGTTCCAGACTCTGCCTACTGGTCACACTATCGGGAGGGCAACACGGGAACTCCTAATCTTGACCAGCTCGCTCACCTCCAGTGTCCTCTTTCGAATCTCTCTTTCTTCTGTCCTCCTTCGCTCGGCCACACCCGGGCCCGGAAAACAGCGAGAACCCAACATCATGGAATCCCCCTCTCACTTCAGAGCCAGAGTCGCCCTCACTCGAAACGGGAAGCGCGCGAATTTCACTCGCACATGAAACTCGCACGTTACATTTCTCCCCCTTTTTCACCTTCCTGGTGAACAGCCCGCTGATGACCAAAAGAAAGAGAAAAAAAACAAAAACGAAGCTCATCGCGCGCATGATCGACCCGAAGACGCCACACCAAATCTCCGGTCCCCATGCTACACCCAAACATATACAACGCATCGCTTAAGACCAGCCACAAATGGTCCCTCCTTGTCGACGCACATCTCTAAAACGCATCAGTCAATTCGATAGCACATTTACCTTAAACTATCGCACATTGACTTCACAATATCTTGAATCGTGTTAAAAGCATCGCTTATCGTAAATTTACTTAAAAATATTGTATATTCATCTTAAAACTATCGTACATTTACTCAAAAGATCGTAAATTGTCCTCTTAAAACTATCGCTAACGAACTTAACTTATCGCACCGGTGCTAATACTAATCGCTCGCGAGCTATATACAAGTGTACAAACGGTCAACCTACTTGTGACTTACAAACGATTAACATCACTGCCAACAACATCGATTGCCAGAAACGCTCGTCAATCGTTACAATATCGCGCTCACGTGCAATCGTTGGCATGTCAAATCGCGCAAATATGTCCCATGAAGAGGGCCAATTGAAAAGACAATACTTTTACGTCAGTTTAGCAGTCTAAATTTCGTTTTCGTTCTCGTAATATTTCCGCAAATTCAGCCGGTTATAAATGCCTTTCTCGGAACCATCTTTGGGGTCAATCAACAAGTATGCATTGTTTCCCAAATCTCGATCGACTCTGAAAGGTCCCTCAAAAAGGTCGAAAAACTTCTTGGTTACCTTGTCTAATGCGTTAGACAAATGTCTTACTCTAAGTAACACCAAATCTCCTACCGAGATTACTACCTTCGAAGGCTTTTGGCGTTTGGCACGAGCCGCATATGCCCTTTGCATTTTCTGTTTCGCAAACGCAATCATTATTCCGCGATCGAGCGGTTTGGCCGGAGGAAACTTCAACAAGCGTTTAATTTCATCCTGGATATCTTGTCCAAAGTGGAGTTCGTTAGGGGCGAAGCCTGTACTATAGTGAGTAGTAATATTTAAAATTTGCTGCATTCTGCTCAAATAACTTGGCCATGACGTATGGCTATTTTTGCAGTACGTCCTGAACAATCTGCTGATCTCCCTCATCACACGCTCTGTTGGGTTTGACTGCGGATGTCTTATAGAGCTATAAACAACCCTAATACCTAGCTTTTCTAATTCTACTTTCCATTTATTTGAAGTGAATTGGCTTCCATTATCGCTCAAAATACTCTCAAATTTTCCACATTCGGGGATATAGTCCTCGATTAATTACTTTAGGGATGCCGCGGTTGTTGCTTTTTTCATCGCGTATAACCTGACCAGCTTGGAAAAAACGTCTAGAACCACAAACACATACTCTACTCCCCCTCGACCGCGAGGGAGGGGCCCATAAAAATCGACGGTGACCAATTCAGACGGCTTTTCAGCATTAACCATTCGATATGAACCCTCCATCGCGATCGTGAGGTATTTGACACGCTGACACAGGTCGCAACCGACAACAAACTTTTTCACGTCCCTACTCATAGTACGCCAATAATAAAAGCGTTTCAGATGTGTGATAGTTTTATACACCCCGGGATGACCGAGCTTTGTGTGAGTTAAGTAAACCAAATGGGTCTTGAACTCTTTAGGGATAACTACACGCCATATTTCGTTTTTCTTCTCTCTCAAAAATAGCACATCGTTATATATTTGGAGATGATCGGTTTGTTTGTTTTTGTTATTTAATAGTTTTGTTAAAGTTATGCATGCGTTATCTATCTTTTGTTTACTTGAAATTTCGCTCATAATCTTTTTTAATAAGGCGTCCTCAGTTGATAAAGCCATCATTATTAGTGACGCGACCTGATCGTTTTGTATTGTCTGAGTGTGATATTTTACTAGTGTTGAGATAAGGATAGATTGCTGCGTCTGTTCGTGGAATTTGCTTTCGGGGTTTCGGCTGAAGAAATCAGCTACAAAATTTTCCTTTCCGCTACAGTGAACAATCGAATACGAATATTGTTGTAAATACATAGACCATCTTATCAGGCGAGAATTATGAAAGTTCGTTGAATTTAGGAAAGTCAAAGCCCTGTGATCCGTTATGATTTCAAAATTCTGTCCTATTAAAAATTCTCTAAACTTTGAAATACAATATACGATTCCTAAAAGTTCTAATTCAGTAGTGGTATATCTACTTTCAGTGTTGGATAAGCATCTGCTTGCTAAGGAAATTATCCGCTGATTACTATCCTTATCGATCTGAAACAAAACCCCTGCTACGCCACTAATGCTCGCGTCTGTTTGAAGTTTGAAAGGTACTCCAGGAATTACGTGGCTTAAACAAACCGATTTGACAAAATTGTTTTTTAACGCGTCTAAAGCGCGCGTATGATTCTCAGTCCATATCCAATCGGCGCCGTCAGCAAATAGATCTCTAAACGGTGACACGTAATTGCTATGCATTATCGCGAATCGCCGATAATAATTACAGACGCCCAGTAGACTTTGCAATTGTTTTTTATTTCGTGGAATTTGAAAGTTTACTATTGTTGAAATGCGGTCGGGATCCGGCTTGATACCTTCCTTTGAAAGAATAAAACCCAAGAATAGAATTTCTGTTAATAAAAATTTACATTTTTTTAAATTTATCGTGAATCCGTTCGCCATCAACTTAGAAAAAATTATTTGTAAAACTTGAATGTGTCTTTCAAATGTCGGTGTTCCTATCGCGCAATCGTCGATGTATGTTGCCGACTCTTTATTCAAATTGACTTCAGATATTTGCGTAATTTCTCCTTCGTTTTTTCTTATTATATTTCCAAGTTCAGGTTCCAATTGAAAAATGTCAATAATTCTCGCGCTACTCGATAAAGCCATTGTAAATGCTCTAATAAAACCGCTACCTGCAGTTTTTATTCCGAATGGCATACGAACATACTGGTACATTCGGCCTTTAAACGTGAAAGCTGTAAGCGGGCGCGAGTCCTCGTGAAGCGTTATTTGCCAGTACCCCATCGTCATGTCGATTTTGGAAAACCATTCACAACCGTGAAAAATTTGCATTATATCCGATATTATCGGTGGGGATTCGTGATCGTCCTCTATGTTATCATTCAGAATTCTTGCGTCTAAACAAACTCGTACGGAGCCATCACTTTTTCGAACTATTCGAAGCGGGTTACAATATAGGCCTACGGCTGGCTCAATTATTTTTGCTTCCAACATTCCATTTAAACACGCATCAACCTCGTCACGCAATGCATACGGAACCGGATAGGTTTGTTTTATTTTGGGATTAGAGTTTTTTAGCTTTAGTTTGTGTACGTAATTTGTAGCGCATCCGGGTTTATCTGAGAATAATGGTTGGAATAGTTTCAACATTTTGATGAATATAATTTTCTGTTGTTCATCGACGGTTGTAAGGTTTTCCGCGATCGAGTCAAACTGTTCGCAGAGGTTTAATTCCTTTTCATTTTCGATTGTGCAGTTGTCTGTTGTTAATTTATCTAAGTTTATAAAATGTTCATTTGTTTCAGGTATTTGAAAACCTTGGACGATTTCTTTATTTATATCCTCTATTAAATTCATGTCAAGGATTTTATAATTGTTTTTCTCTTTATTTGACTCTTGACAGATATTCACGGGTAAATCTTTCCAATCGTTTTTCTTATTTGTTTTTCTCTTTTCTTCATCAAGAAGATTTTTACAACTCACAATATAAATATATGTTTTTTCATTTTCTTTGATTAACAATAGTTTCTCCGAACTGCTTGGCTCGAACAACACCGATGAGCCAGATACTTTACAACTTTTTATTTTGATTTCTCTATTCCAATAGTCTATGATCAATCCGATTTTCAAATGAAAATCATTACCTAAGATAATT
This sequence comes from Phymastichus coffea, assembly GCF_024137745.1. Classification (NCBI taxonomy): domain Eukaryota; kingdom Metazoa; phylum Arthropoda; class Insecta; order Hymenoptera; family Eulophidae; genus Phymastichus; species Phymastichus coffea. The sequence continues at coordinate 1,153,583 of NW_026706814.1, forward strand.
CTACTTGTCAGTGACGGTACTATAAGAAAAATATATTCGAATGTCTGTTTATCAATTTCGACGGTAGCTTTTTTCCCTATGGCCACAGAAACCACCACGCCTGCTACCGGCAATTCCAACAAACTTGTAGACTTTTTTATTTCATTATAAAATTCACTAGATATTGCGCTTATCTGGCTTCCCGTATCAACCAATGACCAGATTTCTCTATCATATATCGTGCATAATAAATGAGGTGAAGGAGGAATCCGTCCCGATAATCCACTCTCATGCGATTGGCCCTTATTGTTTATCTCTTTGCTAAGCTCACTTACGATCTCATCATTGTATTGACGCGCCGACGGGCCAAAACTCAACGCGTCTATTTGGTGTTTAAATGATTCTGATTGTTGTGATTTTGAGTGTTGATGCTTGTTATGGGATTAGTATTAACATCTATTGAAGGGGGGGGGGGAAATCCTATGTTTGGGATTAGTGATGGAGTTTGCTGATTCATGTCCGATTGTTGTTGCGGAAAACGTATTTGATGATGATTATTCCGATCGTTAGGTGAATTGAATCGTGTACCGCGTCCTCTGGGTCTTTGAAAATTGTTTCTACCTCGATAATTTGGCTTAAAATTTCTGTTGTGAATCTTACATTGATTTATATTTATGTTTGCTGACTTATTATATGAAGAACTATTTTCCTTTGCCAATTGACAATTATAATTTGAATTACACCTATCGAAATTATTGTTTTTTACTTTCTCACTATACAGGGTATCCAAATTTATTATAACTTTAATTAGGTCGCCGGAGTTACTGTAGTCTATAAGAGCCAGATTTTTTCTGACAGACATAGGAAGTTGCTTTATTATTGTAAAGTTTTTTTCGTATGTAGAAGGAATTGGTCGTAGGAAATTTGCCTGTTTGAGTTGTTTATAATAATAACTTTGCAAGGTTTTATCCTCTGTGCTATTAAATCTCCTAGTCAGCCACCGATCGCGAAAATAAATCTGCGTAGCTGGGCTATAAAATTCCCCTTGAAACTTGACTTTAAAAGCATCAAAAGTAACAAAAGGTTCCTGCAACTCGTACCAATGCCTAGCCTTTCCGAGCAACGCGACATTTAAAATTCTTAAGCGGTTATTTTCGCTTATGTTTTTCGTTATGCAGAATCTCTCAAAGTCGTCGAGGAATTCGATCGGATTTGTGATATATTCATCGTGAAATTCCGGCATTTTAATGTCTATGTGCATACTTGTGATATTACCCATTATGGCGCATATTTCTGCAGTGTGGTCGCGATTCTGTACCTCATCCAGGATTTGACCATGGGCAGCGCGCTGTGGTTGTGGTATTTCGTTTGGAGCTACACCATCTTGCCGCTGGTTTTGCGCTTCGCGTAGTTGTTGGAGCTCTGCCTCTTCTTCGTCGCATCTAGCTCTAAGTTCGGCAGCCTCCGTTTGATTTGCGATTGTAGCTTGAAGATCTTCCAGTTCACGCTGTTGACGTTCAAGTAGTTGTTTCTGCTCATTGTTGATCGCACGCATTTGCTCAATTTCCATGTTTTCAGTGTTTCTATTTCCGCCGACGGGCTGATCGTCTCGATTGAAAACCATAATTGTGTTTTTAGTATTTATTTTATTCTTAGCAGGCCTACTCGAAAAATTCAGATTGCTCCTAACTTGCCTTGAATTCCTGCCCGATTTAGTTACATACACAGCGTTCGATGCACTCATAGAGCGTGAAATTCGAATAATCAATGAAAATTAATCATCCTTAGTTGGTGCGCCATTTGTAAAGTTTTTTACTATACATTGTTATTTTCAAGATCAAGCGATCTTGATATGCCCGGCTCATGAGTACGTCAAACGCTAGCCCCGTTCAGGTTAGGAGAATTCAATGCAAAATCTCTTGCCTACGTTCAGGTTTAAATTTTATTACAGTTCAACTTCATACAGCTCCCGGACACTATTCTATCGGTTGTCGCACGCGTGCAGATCGCCTCGTCGCGGAGACGCGGAAATAACAAAAACTCTCGCCCTCAAACACCACTCCCAGAGTGAGGTGATTACCTCACCATTCAAATGAATCCCTCGCAGTGCACAGACTCTCGGACGATGATAATATGCACCAACAACTTGCCTTCGGTGCCAATCGTCGCTCTCACTGTCCCGACCGGCTGGATCTCTTGAGCTTTACGGATACCCTTGTAGACGGCGCGGGGCCTCCTGTGGCCACAAACGACCAAATCCTGATAGGGCGGGATCCTGCTGACGATGCCGGCTTCGAGCGCTCCGCGCCGACGGTCTCTAAGCGACGTGATGGCAAGTCCCAAGATCGTTCCAGACTCTGCCTACTGGTCACACTATCGGGAGGGCAACACGGGAACTCCTAATCTTGACCCGCTCGCTCACCTCCAGTGTCCTCTTTCGAGTCTCTCTTCCTTCTGTCCTCCTTCGCTCGGCCACACCCGGGCCCGGAAAACAGCCACGAGAACCCAACATCGTGGAATCCCCCTCTCACTTCAGAGCCAGAGTCGCCCTCACTCGAAACGGGAAGCGCGCGAATTTCACTCGCACATGAAACTCGCACGTTACACTATATATCTTTCCTTGTTTTCAGCTAAAACAGTCACATTTCCCTCAAGATCAGAGCTAGTAGCTATTTCTTTTATTATAAAATGAGAATCATATCCAGTAAGGTTATGGAAGACAACTGGTATAAAATAAGGATTCTTATAATTTAAATTACAGGATGCGTGAGCAGCACCTCTAAATCGACCCGTCAAATGACAATAATCTCTAACTCTTGTTTCATCAGGTTGAAAATATTTTCTACAAATATGACACATTTTGCTCATCTTGAAATCCATTTGATTACGCCATGAAAGATTCATTTCTATTGCATTCTTATATATTTGATTCATTTCATCTAACAAAATCTGAAATTGTTTGATAATCCATTGTGCGGGTGATTGTTCTTCATTCAGTTTTTTTCTATACATCTTAAAGACTGATTTGTAATCATCATAACTACATTTTATATAAAGCCCCACGCTAAAGGCTTCATGATCTTGGAAGGATCGTCCGTTATTTACTGGTTTCAATAAGCACTCTAAATCAGCATAGATAATAAACGGAACCATTTCTTTTCGATCATAATGATTAAATTTCAGAAGAGGAAATTAGGTAGGTTAACTCTATATTTATTTAATTTTGAACAATCTGTTTCATGAATATTCAATTTTTCTTTATTATTAAAATAGTGGAGACAGCGTTCACAGAGATAAATTTGTGCAGTATGTTTCGTTACTTGACTTCTAACAAGAGCAGATAAGTGTTTAATCCATACATAGTGGAATTTTAATTTGAAATTATCATTGTTATTTGATCTATTAGATTTTTCTGTTTCATTCTCATCAATATAATCGCTTTGTAGTAACAAAAGATTGACATGCCTATCTTGTTTTAAAGTTGATATATAATATGGTGAGACTTCGAATTTAAAACCGTATTTTGTTAGTATATATAGATTTATTGAAATACTATTTAATTTTTCAAATTTAGGAATATTCTTTACCTCAACAGGAAAGTTTATATCATCCAATTTCAATTCATTCGCAAAGGGCATATAATTTTGAACTCTTTCGCTATGAAATCTAGCTGGATGAAGACAGGCAAGCACAGCCCATTTAAGACATTCATTATCTCTATTTTGAACATTGATAATTGCTTTTTTATCTGCTATTTGTTTTGGTAGTTGAATATATGAGCCAGGTTTGAAAGGATTAAATTTATTTATATTAACAGTAATACCGATGATAGTTTTTAATGTCCAATCGGAATCTTTTTCTTGAAATTCTTCTAAATTTTTAAATATAACATCTTCAATATTTTCTGTAAACCATAATTTAAGATCTGTCGTTCTATAAATAGAAACATTTTCGGTGTTGAAATACTTTACTTGAATGTCCTCTACATTATCTTTTATTACGGTAAATTGAGCTGACATTTCTATATTTATTTTTAGAGCATTATGAATTGAAAGATATTTTGGTATTTGTAGTTGTAATAATTTATTTGCTGCTTTTAAGAATGACTTTATATCTCTGTTCGGGTTGAGGATGAGTGAGAATATTTTAATCAATTTCAGATCAAACAATTTTAATTATATAATCGTATAACATTAGAGAACAGAGAATCTTATGACAAATTATTTAAATACCATAAATTATGGAATAAACACAAATAAACTGACTTAAATTAATCGGAATTAACAATCTCAAGAGCCATTAATTGTAATAAAAACCAAAATGCCTTTCGAAGTAATACAAAATTCTAGCGCTAGAAAGAAAAAGGACTTGCCTAATCGAGCGTTCGAAGCGTTCTGGTCAATGCGTCACTAGCTGCAAGCCGAGAAATTGGAAATTCCTCCCCACTTTCATAGTTCAAGATAAGACCAAATGGGCGTTGCTTTTTTCTTATTGCACCGCAGCCAATGGTGATAATATGCCTGCTGTCCCCCCAATCATACAATAACAATTTTTTTAGGTTTTCAGGAGAGAGTCACGTTCTCTGCCCTCCACCGTTCAACCTTGAGCTCGACTTACGAGACCCAGATGAGGTCATGAACCATCTTGTTCTGACCTGCTGGTTTAAGAAACAAATGCAGCATCTGTTTTGTGATGTGCTTGTTTGCAGGGCGTGGACAGCGGCTTCAGTCACAATAAGTCTCATTGACGACAGATTAATCGTTAGATCTTATGCATAGAGAAAGGAATAAACGTGATCATAAAGGAACGAAATTGAAGGAAACTCAATGTTTCGCCTCAACTAGTTACGCTACAAAAACTAAACAAAACTCGGCTTGCATCAGGGCGCACCGCTCAAATCGCTCACGCTCACGCTTCTTACGTTATTTACAGTTCTTATAAATATCTTAAAACTAGATCACCTTAAATCACGCTTAAAAAACAAAAAATACGCTCAGTCGAGTAAAAGAATGTGTTTGTTTTCTTTCGAGGAGGCATATCGCGATCGTAGAGATTATCCGGTGTTACCCGACCGAAAACGCATTCATTGCGATCGACACTTGACTGCTCAGTCAAGTTTTCTTAGTTCTCTCGCCGAGCTAGATCAGATGTCAACGCGCCAGTCAAGCATCGGATTTTACGAATGAGAATTGGGTGAAAGAATGCAAACAATACTGCGTTTGCAGGCAATCGTTTTGTCGTTGCGCATATTGGTATCAAACCGTATTCTCGCGATACTTCATCTCATACCATCCCGAACAATCTCTATGTTCTTGATTGGCTATGAATGCAGTAATAATACGTTTTTCAAATGCTGAATTTATTTCACGCCAAATAACTCGGTCCCCTTCAATTTGGTTTGGAATGACTTGTAATGAATTAACATTTCCTCCGACTTTTGTGGAATTATTTAAATTAATTTCGATTGAATTTTAATGAGTAGCGCATGTTTGACATCTCTGTCGTATTGCTCTACTTAAGTTAGGCCGTATCATATATTCTTCAAGAGAATGCAAAGCGGTAATTATTATATTTTTCCATCTAATAAAATCATCCTGAGTTGTAATAGGCTTTCCATAAATCGCGTACTGTATTTTCAAAATAAGAAATAGAAGCCATTGTAATGAAAATGCACGTGGGATAACTAGTAATACTACTACTACTACTAGTACTACTACTACTATTACTACTACTACTACTACTAGTACTACTACTACTACTACTACTACTACTACTACTACTACTACTACCAGTACTACTACTACTACTACTACTACTACTACTACTACTACTACTACTAGTACTACTACTACTACTACTACTGCTTGTCACTGCTAAGAAAGCTAGTGAAGCGGGCTGTCTCGAAAGACTGGGGCTCACTGGCACGCGGAAGGTGTCAAAGGTACATCAAATGCTTTTTAGACATTCACCATGGGGTCTGACCATAAATTAAAAGGTGTCACTACCTTCACACCTTCATCGGGCGGCTCCTTTGTGTCCCAGATCATACACGTATCCTTATACATTGGCGGCATCCTTTGTCGGCTCCTTTGTGTCCCAGAACATACATTGCTTATCTACTTACAGCTCCTTTCTAACCTTAGCATCATCTATATTCACCTCTATTTTTCGGTAATATCTTTAGTTAATATTTCTTTAGAATTCTCTATATTCCAAATGAATTTGTTATAATTTTCATTTATATGATTTATTATAATATCTTTTACCAGTCTTATTTTCCATCTAATGTAAGTTAAAAGTTTTTTAGGGGATACTCGAATCTTATCTAATAGTTCTCTGGCCAATAGTTCCGAATTTAGTTTGTTTAACTACATATTTATATTAGATTTGGAATTTAGCATATAATCTTTTTCAAATGCTTTTTGTTAAAGCTCTAAAAGCTTCATTCATTAGTTACTTATCGTATCGTGGAATCTTTAGTGACGCGACCGGAGGAATCAGGGACAGGTTGAGGTAATAACACTATAAACTGAACTATGAATTTGATAGATACTTTAATGTACGCTCCTAATATGAACTACAAAACTAGACTGACTGCCTAAGGGAACGCAGCCTTTATATACCCGTTTGAGGGCGTCCACAAGAAAAAGGCAACGCAGACGCTTTCTGCAATTAGAGGCGACGCTTTCACTTTCTAAAAATAAGTTATAGGTCCTTGGAGTACAAATTAAAATTAGAAAGTGAAATTAGGATGGGAATGTAGGTAGTTCCTATTAGTTGCGCATCGCCATTAGGATCCCTCATCAGCGAGGTGCTCGACACCTCCCCCGATTAGAAAAGTTTGCAATTTTCTGGATCGTAAACTTTATGGATCGTTGGCGTCAGTCATTCATTATTACTAATGAAGTACAATTTATACAAATAATAGTGCATGGTGAACAGAGCCATTTACAAAATCTTACAATTTGATCGAGAATAGAATCGAATACATTAAGTTTTGAAAGTATTGTGAGTACTATAATGCCTAGTGAGGTATATCCGGCGTATTGTAGTATACTGGAACCGGTGCTGATTCAAGTGCGATATCTGTGATCTTGTACTATGATGTTTAGATTTTCTATTAAGTCGTCTAGTTTTTGGGAGGTATTATGTATGGTGGTTAAATCTAGGTGTCTACCGTGCAAGATTGATATTTTTAATTCCGTTGAATTTAACAGAGACTCTTTTATATTAGAGAATGTCACATTAATTCTATAGGATTTGGATATTGTGTCATTTATGTGGCTTCTATGTAGATAGAAGCTGTCTGATGATGTACCTCTACATTGAGGATGTATTTCTAGTATCGAAGCTTGTGTAATGGATATTGTGGTATCGCCGAAAGTGTTACATAAGATAGTGATTGTCTCAGGCTTCACAGGCAAGATGTACCACAAGTATTCATTGGTTAGCGAGTAGATGTAGCTATCGCTTAAAAAGAAGTATTTTTTTGTACACCCTTCGTCTTGTTTTCTCCGTACAAAATTCGCGTAGCATTCATGTTCTTCGATGAGCCGATGAATCGGATGCTGTAGCTTGCGTAGCTTAAAATCGTACAGGTCTACGCAGAATTCCTTATTCACGATGGTATATTCGCTAATCTCAACGTTCATTGCCACTGGATTGGTGTTAATATTATTGTCATTATAGAACTTTGTCCATCCTCTCATAGGAATCGGAGTGAATTGATAGACGATATAGGGCGGCCCCATTGATCTCGGTATATGAATAACGTAAGTCAACCTGTTGTGCGATAGCATGATTTTCACTTTACTTACTAACATATACATGGTATAATACTGTAATTCCAACGGGAATGAAAGCTCTCTAAAGAATAAGTTGTTTTTTTATCGCCTTTAGACCGTTCAAGAAATTGGTTGAAGTTACTAGTTGTGGTGGTATGGTGCCTGTTTTACCGCTGTAGATGGCGTTGTTTAACTTAGAAATCAACTGTTGAACTCATCGATTCGCATTTCTGTGGCTGTTATACTTTCCATCAGATTTGAAGTAAACACGTTAGCGTTTATTCGAGAGTTACCATTGATTACAAGCTGCTCTAGCATTTCTACGTTGTGTTTTTCAGAGTTGGAAAACGTCTCAAAGTTCATTAAAACCGACTTTATTATGACCGTTTGGTTCTTTAGTAGGGTGACTACACCTGATGTGTATTTGTTCAAGTCATCAATCTGTTTGTTTATTACTTCGGCATCGTCAGTAGACATCGTTCCGAATAGGAACTTTCTAATTGACCCACTGCGTTAATTAGCCCTCTTTTTTGTCTACCGCCTAGATCGATTAGGTTACCAAGATCCTTGCACTAATTTTCCTTTTCAACGCTGCCACACTTATCCTATGGTTACGTTCGGGATGCTGACCACAATACCTCTCGAGATCGCTGGTGAAGCGTGAAAGTTGACTACTCTCTCTGACCGCTTTTTAAAGATCCACGAAATGAATGGTCGTCCAAACTTCGTGATAAAATCTCGCTGTGAACATCTCCTCTTTCAATATGGGCGTGTCCACGGGGATGAGTGTATAGAGCTCGTTAAGGCCTCATACGAAGCTGATCCTTAAGAGTAGAAATACCACTAGCATCTAAAGAAACAAAGTTATTCCATAAAAGGCTTTGTATCATTAATGTACCTTTTATGTTTCACTTCTTGCTCATATTGAGCTTTACTCTTGAGCAAGTTTGCTCTTATTTCCTTCAACTTATCGAGATGATTTCTTTGAAACTTTAATTGAAGAGTAGAAGATGTGTTTCTAAATGAGTCTTTCTAAAATGCAAAGCCTTCATTGGTGCACATCCAGTTTTTCTATTCGGCAAGTTGTTGAATATAAATTGAACTTTCTTTAACTGTCGATCCCAGGTGTCAACGTGGTCCTCAACTAATATCTTTATTTGATCTTTTATCGTTGCGTGAGCCCTCTCTAACGACCCATTTGACTGGGGGTGACCTGCAGCTATAGGCTTTTTCTTGAGGTGCTTTATAAAAACTTTCATCATCTCCGATTACAAACCTTGAGCATTATCCATTATTATGTCCAGTGGGGCACCATATAATTAGACGTATAGATTAAGCAAGGCATTAGCGGTTTGACCGGAGACTGTCTACTGGTATTAATGTCAAAAATTTAGTGAGCTGATCTTGGATGCTGAGTATATATCGATTACCGTTTATTGAAGCTGGTAGAGACTTGACGTGATCTATTGCAATTCTTTCTCCTAAGCATCTTAGTGGTTGTATTACCACCCCATCTGCTTGCATGTTATACTATGCTCATTTCGTTATTTGACAATCCTTACACTTCTTGGTGAAATTCTCTACGTCCTTTCTGCAATTTGTCCAAAAGTATTTTGAGGAAAATAATTCAAAGGTTTTGTTTATGCCGAAATGCCCATTCTCTGGCCCGTGGTATAACTTAAGTATTTCCAATTTTTCGGCTTCAGACTTCACTTCTGCTGTAGTCGTACTTTTTAATATTACGTCGGGTCCTATGTTAAATTTTGTATATATGAACTTTATCATTCGGGTGATTATGTACTTGATATTGTTATCCAGCAAAGACAAATCATACCACGTTGACGTGGTAATACTAGTCGGTTGACCTTTTAGCTTGTTGAAAGCTACCTGTGGTTCTTCGTCATTTCCTATCAGGATGTCGTGCTCGGCTGCTATCACAATGGTCGGTAGCTTCGTATGCTCGACCTCCCGAATGGGTCAAAACACTATTTCGATAGGTGTGTAGGTACTCTTCGAAATCTTGGTTCTCATCATAACATGTTTGAATTGCATGTATTCGCCTGGAGAGTACGCCTGCATGCGTTATGATCGAGTCCTTCTTATATTCAATTTCGTAGTCGTATTCCTCCAATTTTAACCTCCAACGCATTAAGCGTGACGACGGATCCTTGACACTCATTAGCCACTTTAGAGGCTTGTGGTCGGTAATAATTTTAAAATACTTACCGCACAAAAAGTGTCTGAAGTGCTTAACTGCCCACACAATTGCTAAAAGCTCCCTTTCCGTGGTGCTATATCGGGATTCTGCGTCGTTAAGCGTTCTTGATGTGTAGGCGGATGGCCTTTCCGATTTTCCTTGCATCTATGAAAGGACTGCACCAACAACCTTGTTACTGGCGTCCATACAAAGTATAAATGGCTTGCTGTGATCGGCGTAGATCAAAACAGGCTCGCTTATGAGAGCTTCCTTTAAGCTTTGCACGCTCTTATCTTGATCTTCGGTCTACACAAATATCTTGTCCTTTTTTAACAAATCGGTTAGTGGTTTAGCAATTTTACTGAAGTTCTTGATGAACTTCGTATAATGTCCTGCGAGTCCGAGAAAGCTTTTTATTTCCTTCGCGTTTGTAGGTGTTTTATAACTCTTCATGGCTTTGGATCTTGTTTGGATTCGGTTTTACTCCATTCTTTGTGATAACATGCCCGAGATATTCTAATGCGGGGCGTAAGTATTCACATTTGTCTGGTTGCAATTTTAAATCGTGATCACGCAGCTGCTGCAATAATGTTGTTAATCTTTCATTGTGTTCCTTAAGGGTGGCTCTAAAGATAATTATGTCCTTAAGAAAGATGTAGCAGATTGTGTCAATTAGTCCTCGTAGTTTATAATTCATTACTCGCTAGCAGGTTACGAACGCGTTTTTTAAATCCATCGGCATCCTCTTCAATTGAAGATGTTTATTTGGAGTGGAAAAAGCTGTGAGCTTTCTTGATTCCGGGTCCATTAGGACGTGATAAAATCCTGAGTAAACGTCAAAAGCGCTGAAATATTGTGCCCGTTCATATTTTCAATAATTTTGTCGATGTGTGGTAGAGGAAAGTTATCTTGTTAGGTGTGCTCGTTGATTTTGTAAAAATCCACAACTCGCCATTTTTTTTGCCGGCTGCGTCCTTTTTCTTCGGAACTACTAATAACGGAGCCGAGTAAGGACTATCTGATTCTTTTACAATATTCTTCTCTAGCATGTCCTGTATATGTTCGTTAATAATTTCCTGCTGAAAAGGTGGATACCTGTACTGCTTCGTAAAGATAGGAGTGGTCGTGTCTAACTGGATGGTATGTTTATCTCCCTCCATGACTTGTAGTGTGTCTCCTGGTAGGAAGAATTGATTTCTGATGTTGAATATCACTTTAATAAATTCATCCTGCTCTTCTAAGGTGACAAGTTCTAGTCGCGTTGATTCATATAACGCGCTCACGTTCATTAATTTCTACCCCGACGATTGTGCGATAAATTTTAGGAATTTTGTCACTTACTTCTTTTAATTGCACTTCATCGCATTTCTCTATCGCTATTTGATTGCTGTATGTTAGTTTAACTTCTGTTGTTTGGTTAGATATGACTAATGGCACTTCATTATTGCGCGTCTTGGCCAAAACTGAAATGTTTTCGTTTTCTTCGACGATAACTGTGGTTAATTCCTTAAAATTGCTGGTTTTCATGAAGTGTATTTTCGTCGTGAGTGGGCCGGTTTCCAATGACTTATCATTGATTGGTTTATCATTGATTACCCTTTTGCTTAATATAATTGACTTCATTCCGATGTCGCTTACTGCGTCATGAGTGCGCATGCCATCATAACCCAGTATACCATCGATGTCTGTTGGGAAGTCATTAGGTGCTACGAGAAACTCGCTGTTTTTACCGAATAGGCTTAATGTCGTCGTGCCTAGCATATTTATTATACTGTGATCCATAATTACCTTCTTACTCCGATCTTTATGAGGTTCGCAAGTCTTCAGCTCAAGTGCCTTGTGTTTGATGATAGAGGCCTCGGCACCTGAATCTATTAACAATCGTACTGTTCGTCGTGCTCCTGTCGGTCGCAGATATATGACCTTTCGATTTCCTTATATCTTCTAAAATTTGATTAATGTGATGGATTATTTTGTATGGTAGTGATTCTTTATTCTTTTGTTTCAGTGATTCTAACCATCCTCACTCTTGTTGCTAAATTTTTAGTCACTCTCTTTTTCTCTTTCTCATTCTTGCAGCTGATATATTTCGAATAGTTTCCACATTTTTTCTCAGTTTAGGGGAACTATTTTGCTTCGCTTCTGTGTGCTCTATTTCCTCGCTATCGAATTCCGGAGCAGGTTAGGTCCGTGCTGAGGCGGCACTACCTGTTATTGTGCTCGTCCGTGATGTTCTCGATCTGATCATACGGTATTCTAATATAAACATTTGGTTTTTCTCTAAAATGTTTTGTAACCACATCCGTGCTCTTTTTGTAAGACTGTTTTACAGCTTTCTCAATTCCAATGATACATAAAAAAGTGATGGCCTGGAAAGCGAAGATAGTTTCTTCATGATCTGATAGGCTGAAAAGTAGTCACGTGGATTGCTATCATGTGGTAGTATGTACGAGTACGAGCTATGTCTCAATAGTATCTGACGTTCATAACTTCGTGTGGAAAAACTCAGGTGACCTGTGGAGGCTACGAATATCACCAGCAACTCCTAACCTCCTCGTGAGTAGTCCGAGATACCGATGAAACGCCTTAGTTTCCGCGTAATGTGTACTTCTTTACGACTTTTTTTGCGTTCGTCACAATTCGTTTATTGCTGAGAATAGCAAAATGAATCGAACAGCGAATTTGAATTCAATTTTGCTTTAATCTCAGTAAAATTTGTGCGGAAGCTATTAAAATGTTATTTGTCTCCTTTTTCTTGGGCCGAGTGTCACGTATGCTTCTCCTCGTTAGCTCGTACTCTTGCTCATACCTCTGACTGACCTCACCTTTGATCCTCACACTTCTTACTGAATCTCTCACTGGCACCTGGACTGACACTCTAGAACCTAACGGACTGTATTCTCTGCTCTCTTCGCTCACTCTTCCTTTTATCCCAAACGCTCACTCTTCCTTTTATCCCAAACGCTCACTGCATCCCCACTTGTTCTAATTTTACGGTAGCACGCGACGTTGCTGATCGGTCGCGCGCCCGCCGTGAACCATTGTCCAATACCGACACTCGGTCCTTTATCTCTCTGCCTTTTTCTTAGCTTTCTCTTTTTTTCGCTTGTTGTCGCCCTCGCTAACCCCTCTCTCGGCTCATCGATCATTATTGGCCACTGAAAAAATAAATAAATAAATCGCATGAAGCGCACTCATGAAATGCACCCAACGTTGGTTACTAGGCTAACCCAGAGTAGAATAAAGGGAGGAAACGGTGCACGACAAAACATTGTCTGCCCCTGTCACACCCCCTCCCAAGACTAAAATTCGCATTTAAGAACAGCCTGATTCACTCTTAACTCTTCCCTCTCAACTAGCGATCAGCAACTCGACGCGAGAACTATAATTCTTATCTAGATTCCATAAATATATCTTATTTACTACTTATGTCTAATTTGGGAGTAACCGGAATGCAATTAAAGGTAAAGAAACGAAATAACAACCGAATTAAGCAGAACCAAACGAAATTCTCAAAACGTAAATACGAAGTACCGTTACCGCACACAGATTAGTTAAAGAGAAACTACACCTTTTCTTCTCTTGCTCCGCAGCTTCCAAATACTGAAGCCTGAGAGCCCTGAGCTCAACTACTGAGAAAACAGGAGCTACTACCGTAGAGAGGACGTGTCCCCTGGCTTCCATGGCTGCCAGTTATGTGGCCTCGGTCATTTCGTATACTGCCGTCCCCGCGGGGACCGGAACGATCACCTCTTGCACCGCGATCTCTCCTGGCACCTGAACTATCGAAGTTTGACTGGCTCCCCTAGTCAACGTGCGCAAATACTTCTCGCGTTTTCGTTTATCGGCTTTTTCCTCTTTGGCCCATCAGACGTAGATCCGTGGGTGCTCCCGGCTGAAACCGTGTAACACCCTCATCCTTAGGTTCCTCCTTAACTACTGGGGGGGGGGGGGTCCGAACGACCTGACCTATCTCAGGGACCTCCAAAACCTCTTGTGCTTCGTCATTTACTGCCCTAGGATTCACCTGATCTGCGACGTAGGCATCACGGCAACGCGAGCAGGTATATACAAATTTGCCCAGCATTCTGCAATTGCGGCAGATGAACGAGAGGTGGATTCGGATAGGCCGACCTCCGATACGTTCCAGTGCGGCAATTGAAGCATCGACAAGACATCGATTTTCGGGCCCCAGGGTACCGGGGCCAAGTTTTTGCGAACAGAACCTTGCATCACCGTTTCTCCTTTTTCGTCGAGTCAACACGGGCATTTAGAGAAGGCCGCTGACGAAGAGTCGGGGGTAATCTACTTGGTGCTACCTCTCTGGCCTCTCGCAAGACCAAGGGCGCTACAGTGGGTTTCTCTTCGTCTCTCAAATCTTTAACTTCGGTGTATCTCGTCGCTTCCTTCCGAGCGACCTGTTCCGGCGATTTCCCAGGCTCTGGAACAATCCGGCGAACGAGCGCTATGATTGTGTCCCATTGAGGCTGTTCATAATTGCTCAGACTGGCGCATCCGACGAATACATCTATCGCTTCGTTACCCTTTTCCACTAATCGATACCAGTTACCGATTACCCGAGCGTTACACGCGGTGCTCATAACTGATGTTAATATTCCATTTGTTCTAGAAATCCGCGCTTAAAATTGAGTCATTTCTCATCGTTGACACAGCTGTCGCGGTCAACGAGTCTGCTTTTTCTTCAGTTTCAATATTTAACTTTAAGTTCGCGGCCTCTCGCCTGAGATACTTTGCACGAATATTGTCGGCGGCTTTAAATTGGTCCTGAATCTAGCAGCGCTGTATAGACCTGCCCTTCTATATTCACGTTAATGAAAAATCTGTTTTCAACTAACGAAATTAACGCTTTGTATGATTCACTTTCGGAGGGTCTAGTTAACCCTGAATAATGTCACGCTCTCCCCTCACCGAAAGGGACGGTGCGTTGGTACCGACGACTGTACGACTTCTCAACAAATGACTCATCCTTAATCAAATCCCTATAAAATATCTTCGCCGCTTAAGGCGATGCCTATTCCGACGAGAGCGTGACGTTTTCGTCCGTTTTGTCGAGCATCATACTAACAAAATCAGTAGGTTCGATTTTGTTTTCTTTGGTGACAGCCCTTGCTGAAGCCAGCCCCGCTGTGGACGAAACACTTGGTCCTGTGTTCCAAAAACTGATGTTCGGACGCGGCGCGTTTTGCATCGGGCTTTCCCTTTGCAGGTTATGTAGCGTACCATCCTCAGTGGGCGAACCTATCGCCACACGCGAGTCGTCGAACTTAGCCGCTTGCCGTGTGTCGTCTTGTTTCGACCTTTCACGTATTGTCGTGTCTCGATATTCACAATTTGCCTCGGCGTTATTCTGTTTTTTTGCGCGATCATTTACCTGTTCAGTTCTATTTTCGGTCGTACTGAAGAAATTTTCGTCATTAAAACCTGACGTTCGAAACTTATTAAACACCTGAGAAGTGAGTTCTCCCCCGCACTAGATTTTTACTAACTTCCCTTCACCCGTATCCGAAACTTTATATTAAAAAAAATTACGTGTTTAAGCTTAGATCTTTTACCTAAGCGTCCCCTATCAGTCTTCTACTAGAGCTGGCGTACAATTGGCAGTTTGTGCTGAGTTGTCGTTTTCCTCTCTAGTTAGCTTCCTCTTTAAAGTCCTGTTCCTCTTTAACACCTTTTCTACCTCTAAAGTCCGTTTGATCTATTTCAAGCGGGAACCGCCGATACTCTTTAAAAATGAAACCGATGGTTCCACAAAATTGACATACTTGGAGTAGCCTCTTCCGAACGACTAGGGCAATTGTTCGTATAATTCCCGGGTTGCCAACATTTGTAGAAAACTACGTTTTGCCCTACCCTAGCTACTAAACACTGTGTTCTTTTGTGCCTTACATGGTTGCAGTGTAAGCACGTACCTGCAAACGGACGATCGCAGTTGCCTATGTACGTGTCCGACTTAAGATAGCACTGTTGAGGAATCAGGATCGGGGCTACTGCGTCAGCCGGGGCGACTGGAGCCTGCACCCTCTGCTGAAGAGGAGGGGTTTCGCTTGCAGGTTGGCTCATCGCCAGCGGCTGCTACTTTTCGGCTGCTACCGCGGCAACTTTGCTTCCCTGCTTTCCGCCGCTTTTACCTACCTTCTTCTTCAGCTGCGCTTTCCTTTTCACCAGATCTTGCGCGAGTACCTCCTTTATCGAATCACTCATGCCCCAACTATATTCACCGGTTTTCACTTACCGGAAAGCTTTATCGATTCTGTATAAGCTGATTCCGGTATTAGCATCACGCCTGCTATCGGTGGCTGCCGCCACCTTTTCCAGCCAGTCATACGGTCTTCTAGCGCCATATCTGCTTCTTTGAATTCATTTAGGTCCATAAACGTTTTCCAAATATCGCTTATATAGTACTTTGGATAGAGACCTTCGATGATCATTGCTAGCTGCCGCCTATTCCATACCAGCTGGTCGTAACGCCGAAGTATCGTCTGGCAAGCTGCTACGTAATCAGGGATTTTATCTTTTTCGCCCTGCGTCCTTTGTCTAAACTCCAGGTAGAGCTGCTCTTTGTTTAAGCGACGGAAAAATTTGCTAGTAAAACTTTTTTGAAAGTCTTTAAATGAAGACCAGTTCGCGCGATTCTCCTCATACCACGTGCGAGCTGCATCACTAAACGCAGTGTTTATCGCCATTAGCATTTTTGCGTCAGGTATACCAAAATACCGCTGGCAATTGTCTATACCTGACAGGAAATTCAGAGCTCTAAGACCGTCCTTATTCGAGAAACGCAGAGACTAAGTATTAAGAACGCTCACGCCGTCAGCGGGTATACAGTTGATGCATTTTACCTCCGGAGGTTCACTTACCCAGCTTGGTTTTTTTTCTCTTAATTACCTTCTATTTTCATGACGTATCGCTCTCCGTAGTGCAACTTTCCGTGTTCGAGTAATACGTACTTGTGTCGCTAATACCTAGACGCGCTTGGTTTTCGGTCCGTTTCAGCTGCGCTACGCGATTTTTAACAGTCCTACCTTCAATTTTGCTTTTTTCAAACGAAATTACTACGTGCTCATTACTTACAGATGATGTCCGTACTCCGCGCTCCTAATCTTCAACCCACGAGTTAACTCTCGGAACTCGGTAGGTTGTGCCCCCCCAATCTACGCAACTCCGCTCTGTATAACGCACTGCTATCTTGGTTTGCTCGCGCACTCTCAAATATCGATTCTCCAAGCGCAATCGTTGGAGCATTTAACCCATGAACGCCCAAAAACTCCCGAAATTTTAAACTCCAAATTCAAGATAATATCAAACACAGAAAACAGTTTTACCGTCAAACCGAAGTAATGTTTCTATATGTATTCGGGATCGCTCTACTAGATCCCGTTGTTAGATTTGACCTTAAAACAGAAAAAAATTTAATATGGCGGTTTATTCTTTTTAAATCACGAAAAAAATGGCAACTTATTTTAAAAATCCAAATTTCGTACCGTAAACGTATTTTATGAACGGTAGAAAGTGGCACAAAAAGGCACAAACTAATTGAATTTTCAAAATATACTTTGGTGTATACTCGAAATTCTAAATGGAGGTCTCAAAATGGCCGCTAATTACAAGAAAATTCGAAAAATCACGTAATATCGGAATAAAATGGCAAATCTCTGCAAATTGATATGCATTCAGACTTAAAATGATAATTTCAAGATATTTGAACTTAATCTGCTAATTACGATTAGTTTTAAAATGGCGGATATTACATGAATGCCTTGAATTTTGGATTTTATCACACGTTAGGTTATTTTATATTCGTTACTGAAGTGATCACGATCTATTGATGAAGTATAATACATTAACAGTTTCATATCTCACTTAGGATATTCTAAATTTAAAATGGTAGATTTAATATGGCGGACGATTGAAAAAAATTAAAATAAAAAACAGCTTATTCTATGAGAAACTTTGAATCCTATCGTCTTTTTTAATGCGATTCTCTCTTATTGTACCAGTTGATCGCAATCCGGCCTTCTTCAAATGCAAGGTGAGATCAAAACTAGTAAATAGTTGTAAAAATACAATTGGTACTGGCCGATTTTTCAAGGAGTTGTTTTATGAAGGAAATCTTTTAGTAAAACATTATCACTTGTGAACTCAATGCATATTTACGCAATACATTTTCTCCAATCAGTTTATTTTTTCCACAATATAGAAAAAAGAACGAAACAAATCCATGAAAAGTATACAAAGAAAAAGTTTTTAGCCCAAATCGGATCAGCTTTCCCTTGATGAATTGTTTCAATATCGTTCTAGCGTACAACTTGACCATTATTTCATCAATGGATAACGCAGTACCGAAGTATTCAAATTTCAGAATATTTTCTTGGAACAAATTCATTAAACCATGAACTCGCCATCCTTTATTATCAGAATTGTTATCTTTTGACTTGGAGTACTTTATTTTTTATTTTATTTTTAAAAATGTATACGTGGCATTGCTCAAAAAAAAACTTCCGATGATAGATAAGGGACAGTTGACCAATAATCACGTTCTGATTTTCTTTTATTGAACGAAGAAAATATTATCATTCCGATCAAGGTGTTCTAAACAGATAAATTCAACGCATAGCCATTTTGTGTTATTGAAGCAACAATGTAATTTTTCATTTAATCAGAAAAAAGTGTTTCAAAAAGTTAAATTGGTGTACTTTCAATAATATTTTTCTTTTGGCTATCAGATAATAGAATATAATCTTCAATATTATTAGGATAAACTGTTTCTCCATCTTCTTAGTTATACTCGTGATTATTTTCAAACTTTTTTATTTTCTGCATAACTTTTATATATCTTCTCGTAATTTACATTTCACAGTCATTCCAAGCTGCTGCAAATCTCGTCTTCACCTTCCGATCCTTTATCTCCATTACCGAAATCATCCACGTTAGGAATCATAATCAAGACATCATATTCTTCATTAGAATCATCTATCTTTAACCCTTCTTCAGATGGATCGATATTCTGATATCGATGACCCTCCGAACACTTTATAAACCTACGTTTTTTTCTCGCCATTCTAGCGTTTGATAAAATGCTTGAACTAATGAGAGATTGTTATATCGAACTTACCCAGAATGAAACAAATTTACTAGTTACGGTAGAAAACCAGATAAGCATGATTTCATAATAGTAATAATAGTAATAATAATAACTTCAGTTTAAGTCAATGTACAACAAAAACAAGTTTCCAGAAAAGATTTTTAAGCAAAAAAAAATAAAAAGATAATTCTTTATTTTTTTCCTGAATTTATTATTATTATTATAGGAATCAAAGCTTTTACTGAAACAGAAAAAGTAATCGAAAATGATATCCAACTCAAAATAATAAAAATTTTAAATAAAAATATTTTTAAAACTTTTTTTAATACCTGTTCTGAGTTTGAGAAAAAGATAACGTAAGAAATAAAAAAAGAAATTAAAATAACGTAAAAAATAAAAGAAACCCTAAGAATACTTTAGATTCCAAATTTCTCGTAGTATACGAAGCTATTTTTTATTTTTCAAAAACTTAATTTTTATTAATCGTCCCCTATATTGGATCCGCTATTTTGAATTTTGAATATCCTAAATGTGATATGAAAATGTTAATGTATATGACTTTACCAATAGGTCGTGATCAATTCTGTAACGAATATAACATAACCTAATGTATGATAAAATCTAAAATTCAAGGCATTCATGTAATATCCGGCATTTTGAAACCAATCGTAATTAGCAGATTAAGTCCAAATATCTTGAAACTATCATTTTAAGTCTCAATGCATATCAATTTGCAGAGATTTGCAATTTTATTCCGATATTACGTGATTTTTCGAATTTTCTTGTAATTAGCGGCCATTTTGAGATCACGATTTGGAATTTCAAGAATGCACCAAAGCATATTTTGAAAATTCAATTAGTTTGTTCCTTTTTGTGCCACTTTCTACCGTTCATAAAATACGTTTACGGTATGAAATTTGGATTTTTAAAATAAGTTGCCATTTTTTTCGTGATTAAAAAAAAAATAAACCGCCATATTAAATTTTCTTCTGTTTTGAGGTCAAATCTGACAACGGGATCTTGTAGAGCGATCCCAAATATAGTTGCGGGCAAAAGTGTCCGGCCAAAGTTGTTTTTATGTTTTGATCATGTATAAATGATGCAAAGTAGCAACACAAACATATCTTAGTAAAGTACTTTTATTATGCATTCAAATCATGTTGTCCAACAATTTGTTACAATGCTTAACAAAATTTTATATCGATAATAGAAAATATGGCTTATTCAGAAGTATCCGGCCAACTATTACGTAGATACAATTCGCGTGGCTTTGTTTACATTATCGGTCACAAAGGTATATAAGCGCTGGAACTGTCTATCAGTTATGCTCTGACATCAGTATCAATCGGTAAACATGCCGAAACGCACGTCTGTAGATATTCGACAAGTCTTAATTAAATTACACAATGAAGGAAAGGTTTCCCGTGATATATCTAAAATTCTAGGCATGGGAAAATTGACTGTGAATGATATAATTATTAGATTCCACAGCACTAACACTCTGAAAGATAAAAAAAGTTCTGGGAGACCTAGAAAAACCACTAATCGTGTTGACAAATTGATCAAAAGAAAAGCTTTCGTAGATGTTAAAAAGAATGCTGCCATTATTGCACGCGAATTACGCGAAGAAAATGTAGCAGACGTCAGTCGTAATACTGTATCACGTAGACTGAGAGAAGTGGGACTTGTTGGACGTGTTGGTGTGAAAAAACCACTTATTAGTAAGAAAAACAAGAAGGCCAGACTAGAATTTGCTAAAAAATATGAAAGCTATACTGTTGAGGACTGGAAAAAAGAGCTGTTTTCGGATGAAACTAAAATCAATCTATTTGGAAATGATGGTAGAAGGTATATGCGGCGACCGGTAGGTAGTAGATATGATTCAAGATACCAAATACCGACTGTGAAGCATGGTGGAGGTAGCATAATGCTATGGGGTGTATTTTCATGGAAAGGCGTCGGTCCAATCTTCAAAATAGAAGGCAATATGGACTCTGTCATGTACAAGGATATTATATTGGAGCAAATGCTACCTTATGCTCGACAAAACATGCCCTGAGGATGGATATTTCAGCAGGATAATGATCCAAAACACAGGTCACACCTCCTTCAGCAAGTTTTTAGTAAAAAAAAAATTCGAGTTTTACAGTGGCCGAGTCAGTCTCCAGACTTAAATCCTATTGAACACTTATGGCAAGAGCTAAAAATGAGATTAGGAAATCAAAACTATGCTAATAAAGCCTCCCTATGGCAAAAAGTGCAAAAAGAGTGGAACAATATCTCTCATGATAGGATTGTGACACTTATTGAATCGATGCCTCACAGATGTGCTGCCGTGATAGCTTCTAAGGGTATGGCTACGAAGTTCTGATGACTGTGTTACATTTAAAACCATTTCTAATTTGTTTTGTTTCATGTTACTATATTTTTTCTACTTGTAATTACCACAGTCATAGTTGGCGGGATACTTATGAATAAGCCATAATTGTTATTATCGATATTAAATTTTGTTGATTGTTAAAATGAATTGTTAAATTACATGTTTTGAGTATATAATAAAAGTACTTTACGATGATGTATTTGTGTTGCCACTTTGCACCCATTGTACATGATTAAAACATAAAAACAACTTTGGCCGGACACTTTTGCCCGCAACTGTACATATAGAAACATTACTTTGGTTTGACGGTAAAATTGTTTTCTGTGTTTGATATTGTCGCGAATTTGGAGTTTAAAATTTCGGGAGTTTCTGGGCGTTAATGGGTTAAGGTCGCGCGATTAACTGGCAGCTCGGCTTGAGGCTGCAATGAAGCCTACTGCTCGGCCTAAGCCGCCCTGCTGAACATCACCTCCCTTTATATTCCATAAACCGTGTTTTCGCTGTCTGTAATTCCTTGCCTAACTTCTCTACTGTTCATCCATCACGGTATTGCTGTGATTGCCCCGCAGCTTGCATAACGTTCCCGCACTGCGATCGCTCGGTTGGATAACATTTCTTCTATCTGCTTGCCCATTCGCATTCTTCATCGGCCTGCTTACCTCCGTCGAAGATACGTTTGATTTAATGGGCTCGGCTGCCTGGTCACCCGGCGGCTGCTCTTGCACAAGGGAGGCGGCAATGTTAGCTCTTGTTTGTGTCGCCTGCTCTCTTTCATGTAGCGTTTGAGCCGCCAAGATTATGGCAGCCATTGCAGATTCACTACCAACAATTGGTCTTTATATGTTGCTTTACGCTGCAAGTCTTTGGTCTAACTGCCTTACTACTGGACTTACTACTGCCGCTAAATTTTCCGCGTGCATCGGCGGGTTTACTTCTAAATATCGAGTTCCGACAACAAGCACGAATTTTGACTTCTCAACTCATACCAAACGTGCGCGGTGTTCTTTTACCTATGCTCTGAGCCGGTGATTACATAGAATGATAGCAAAAAATAGTTGAAATAAAACTTATTGGACTCAGAGGGGGTCAACTAATGGTGATTTTCAACGTGACCTTGAACTTGTTTTTTCAAGGTCATTTGAAGGTCATCTTTGTTTTTCAAATAGGAATACCTATTTTTGACTTCCGATTCAGACCGAGAAATTCTATATTCAGATCAGATATTATATATAGGATCTGATTCAGCCTACAAAGGTCACGTAGAGGTCATCTTAAACTTTTTGGGTCTTTTTACGTGAATAACCCAATAAGCATAAAGATTAGCAGAAAATTTTGTAGCCAAAATTTTTTAACTCAAAAGGCGGCATGTTTTCATGACTTTACTTTTGTTTTTAGTGATACATATCATTGATTTCAAAGTCATTTCAAAGTTATGTCAACTTTAAATTTTTTTTCAAAATTGAACTCGTGTTATTGTATTCAAATCTAAAATATACAGAATATTTCACGTACACACAAGAAATCACATGTAAGATTTGCTAGACCCATCTAGCTCATGAATATAACGGTTCTATCTATGAGCTTTTCTCTTATTTTGACTGGAATACTGCAACCCGCTAAACTCGTCAATCTATTTAATCAATTAGCATATTAAACGGCACTATCTCATATATTATATGATTGTATTAGTACTAGAGTTAAATTTCATGACCATATAAGGAGCGGAGAAAATATATTTTTATTCAATAATTTATTATTTTATTGGCATTATAAACTGAAATGTATATGTGTCTTATAAGAAATTAGAATTCATTACAGACTGAACTATGGCAGTACAGAAAATATCATTTTTATATTTATTGTAACAAGTGTTCAAATTTTTCTCCATTGGGTGCATGCACAAACTAAAAGTGTAGGCAAAATAAACGTAATGACGAACAAATTTCCAGAGTCAATTTTATCTCATGAAACGGTTCCAATGATGCTAAACAGATTGTCAATTTATCCTCGGTCGCAGAGATGTGGAAGTTTAAATAAAGCATTTTGATTGAAATATTGCTTTTTGCGCAATATCTCAACCAGTTATGAATTTAGATAAAAATAATTCAAACTCTTTTTTTCTACTAAAAATCCACATCGAATGAGAGTTAGAGCAATTTTTTTTCCTTGCCACCGTTTTTAAGTGGCGCGTTTAGTTTTTGAACGCATTCCCCCCACCACTAAGCGTTGAAGCCGTGTCATGGTCTTGCAATGATTTTCCCATATAAATAAACAAATAAATAAGTTTCAAGAAGAGGATATGTAATTTTAATATTAAAAATGTAGGTTAAAAGTATTTTCGTTTCTTGATCTCAATAATTAAACACGCTGCGATTTAAAAAAAAAGTCGTAACTTCGTTCTTAATAAAGCTACAGAGTCCATTGTGGGCATTAACTATAATATGAATGATCTATAATTGAAAAAATATTATTGCAAATTGCTGTGAAAAAATACGGCAATGATCGGAGGTTTTATACGTCGTTTAAAATTATTATCGAAATGGCATCAATTTTGCAATAAAAAATAGATAGAAATGACAATGTTTCTTATAGGATCCGAGAACTATACCTCAAAAGAAATCGAACCAGACATCGATGAGTAGTGTACGATATTTATCGAGAAAGTTATGGCAATTTGCAATTAAGCCTTTTTTATGTAAATAATGTCATAGTTTATTCAATATTCAAAATTTCGAAAAATAGAAAAATTACACTTATTTCTACAAGACCGCAATGTTTGAACTTACTTGATTACAATTGTTTTTTTTAATGCAAATAAAAAAAATTATTGAAAAACATGTCATTTTTTATGGTATTTTGTTAATAACTTATTGTCTTAATTACCGATTTTCAACGAGCGACCTCTCATTCGATGTGGATTTTTAATAGAAAAAAAGAGTTTGAATTATTTTTATCTAAATTCATAACCGGTTGAGATATTGCGAAAAAAGCAATATTTCAATCAAAATGCATTATTTAAACTTCCACATCTCTGCGATCGAGGATAAATTGACAATCATGTGAACAATTGCTAATATTACCAAAAGACGAATATCATTTGCACCATACTTATGGTGTAGTCGTTGGTGATGTAAATAACCATTTCGTGCTCGTATTTTCAGAGTCCAAATAGTATTGGCATTTTGATGACGTCTGTGTCGGTATCTCTGTACATAAAGTCTAGCAGCTGCGTCATAATTGCCATGACATTCTCTTAGAACCAACATCATATCAATAATTACGGCAGGAGAGTGTAGTCAGCCATATCAAAAACGGTTATACAATGTACGATATACACAGTGTACTTTCATAAATAACACAGTCCTACAAAAATACCTTAATTTTTTGCACAAGCAAACCATATATGTTTTTCCAAAGAATTTTTGGCGCTGAAACCAAATCCGGTCTCAGAATTGCTCCAGCACGTCAGGATTTTGAGATATCTTAATCTAAAAGTATGAAAATAGCGATTTTTACCTATATTTGAGGTTATGTAGCACCACGACATTATCTATACGTAAAAAACTACAAACGACATATTAAAGAAGCAGTCTAGTCCTTTTAAATGCCGTTGAGTTTGCTCAGTTTGCTTATTTTTTCTTTGAGATATTAAATTTCAAAGTTTTTTATTTCATGAATATTGTACCTTTCAGAACATATAGCTTTGAACGTTTCGACGTCGAATTTTGTGTCAAGCGTCTTCAATCAATTACTGTTCTACAACAAAATTAAGATATATACCATGGACAGGCTAACCCAACTTTAACCTAAATTACGTCATCCCTACGAACCCTTACAGCCCTTATAAACCACCCCTACCTGAGGAGGGGTATATCAGAGACAATGTCAATGAGATATTAATTTTTTTACAGAAAAGCAGTTGATTGAACGCGCTCTACCAAGGGTTAGGTGGGTTTGTTTACTTGGGGGTTGGTAGAGGGGGTTTCTGATGGTTGTAGGGTTTTCTGAGGATAGAATACGTCAAGGAGAAAACAGGTAAGCCTATCTGGTTGAGATCTTAGGTTCCTCATAGAAAAGCAGTCGATTAAACTCGCTCTACCCAGATTTATCGTAGGTAGGTTAGCCTGTTTGAGGGTTGGCAGGGGTGGTTTTTAAGGGTTGTAAGGATTTGTGGGAATGATATAATTTAGGTTAAAGGTATGTTAGCCTGTCTATGGTATATATCTTAATTTTCTTGCAGAACAGTAGTTGATTGAAGTCGTTTGACACAAAATTCGACGTCGAAACTTTCAAAGCTGTACGAGTATGTTCTGAGAGGTACAATATTTATGAAATCGAAAAACTTTAAAATACAATATCTCAAAGAAAAAATAAGCTATTTGAGCAAACTCAACGGCATTTGAAAGGACTAGGCTGCTACTTTAAGATGTCGTTTATAGTTTTTTGTGTATAGAGAATGTCGTAGTGCTACATAACCTCAAATATAGACAAAAATCGTTATTTTTGCACATTTAGGTTAGGATATCTCAAAATCCTGACGTGTTGGAGAAATTCTGAGGCCGGATTCGGTTTCAGCGCCAAAAATTCTTCGGGGAACCATGTATGGTTTGCTTGTGCAAAAATCTTGTCGGACTGTGTAATAAGCTTTCTCGTAATAACTTTTTTTATTTGAAAAAATAACGTTAACTTTCAAATGAACTTGAAAAACAGGTTCAAGATCACGTTAAAAGTCACCAGTCGGTCCCTCTGAACCTTACAACTTTTATCTGAACTATTTTTTGCTATTATATTTCCGAAAAGAAATAATCGATTAAAATGGACCACCTTATATATACAGGGTGGTTGAGACCACCCGTCCACCCCTTTTAAAATATAAAATATAAGTTTTACGAGAAAAATGGTTTAGATGAAAGTTCTTATAATTTTAAAAAATCGTGGTCACCATGTCCTTGACTTTGAATTTGTTTTTTTAGTTAGGAAGCTCTGCCTTTGACTCCAGATTTAGAAAGAGCGGCGAATTCTACGTTCAGATAAATTACTATCTATCGGCTCCGATATATTTTCAAGATCACGCGCAAAGTCATCTGATGTTCAGTTTCATTTTTCTCTTCATCTGCCCATCTGAACGAATCGACAATATTAAGGTTTATCAGATGATGTTTCGGATAATAGTTACTTAATTCTGGAGGGGCTTGTCACAAAGACCTTAAATTTGACCTCCTAGGTCATATTGGATTTTTTACATAAGAAAATTAGGTAATAGTCCAGTTTTAGAATGGAAGCGGGTTTGTAGTATGTTAATCGATATTTTTTAATGGATATACTATATATTATTAATTACTTTTAGTTAAAAAATAAAAATTTAAAGCATTTTTTAATATTTGGCACTTTTTGAAATCTGAAGGTAACGTACAATATCAACTTCATCTACGATATTAGTTTTGAGAAAATTATGTTATCTTGGATTTTTGTTATCAAAAAGTACTTGTATTGTTTAATTAGGATTTTTATATAATGTATAGCGGGGTTCTTGCTCGAGGCTATGTGGGCAAAATGCGGTATATGAAAATGCTGTAACGGGGAACAGTCCCGTTAACATTAAAATTACTATATAAGGATATACGGATAATACAAGTAAAGAATCCAGGCTCGGTTAGGCAGGAATAACTTGGCTCGTCACATGTTGTCGGGGCATCGTGGCTCCAATGTCAGGTCGCGGCGTAAAACTCGCACGCCTAAACGCGAGATTAAAAGGTCGAGGAGATAGGCGGAAGGGCGAAATAAAGCGGACGCGCATTAAGAAATAAGCGTGTTATTTATTAGAATGACGGATAAATGTTAATAAAAACAATATAAGAGCGGCGAAGTAAAAAGGAGAGAGAGAGAGAGAGAAAGCAAGAAGCTGAATTGGGA
Organism: Phymastichus coffea; assembly: GCF_024137745.1. Classification (NCBI taxonomy): domain Eukaryota; kingdom Metazoa; phylum Arthropoda; class Insecta; order Hymenoptera; family Eulophidae; genus Phymastichus; species Phymastichus coffea. The sequence continues at coordinate 1,180,939 of NW_026706814.1, forward strand.
GAGAGAGTGAGGTACGCAAGGTTACAAGTTGCTGACTCTTGAAGGTCGGCTCGCAATAGGCGCTCGAAGTACAAACTGTAATTAAATAATAAGCCCGAATATGCTGGCGCTAGTGCCAAGAGGCCGTCGCTCACACACTCCACACTCGCGCGATTATTCAACTCAAAAACTCTCACACTGCACACTCTAAATCACACTGTTCAGGATTTACAGACTCAAGGCACGAGTATTGAATCGTCAGCTAAACACGTACGCTCGCGTTGAAGTTCGATCACCGAATCAGCCGCGCCAAGAGAATCAAGCGCCCTCCTCGCGGTCCGCGCGTTCGATAGTCGAACCGTCTCTCTCTTTCTCTCCGTCCTACTCTCTCTCTCTGTTACCTACCTTGCTTCAGCCTATTGAAATTAAAATGACATATAATATACATTTGACTTATATTAATAAATTAGAATATAGGAGAGAGAGAGACATAACGAGTATCATTTACACTCGTTATAATGCATAAATTGAATATATATTCTAAAGGATCTTTTATATAATGTATAATAATTTTTAATGTGCCTATATTTATTCCATCAACTCCACCTGCCTTCTTTTTCATTTTCATAACAATTTTTTCAATTTCTTCACTAGTTGTATTAGATAAATATATAGATGCCATATGTCTTTTTTGGTACATGTAGGTTTTCATTATTTGGTTTTTGGATTTTCAAGCTAAGCTCTGGTCCTATTTTACAAAAATAGCAGTTATTCATATAATTTGCTATTTCTGATTCGGTTTTCATCTTTATATTATTATCTTTTATTATCAATCATTTCCTTTTCTATTGTTTTTTCCTAATTTAGTATTTATTAGGTTTTATAGTTTTTTTTAGGTTTTTACTATTGAATTGAACTTGTTGTTTTTTGAATTTCATTTTGGCATCTTTTATTACTTTATCTAGAGTTTTGGTACATTTTTTATGTTCGTCCTTAAGTATCGTGCTTTTTGGATCTTTTTTCCATAGCTTATATAATAGTTCTTTTTTTTGGCACGATATCATGATAGCCTCAGTTATCCAATTTTTTCTATTTAGATTTTTGTTATTTTTATTGAATGTGTTCTTTATTTCTGCATTGTCTGCACATGTTGTTATCTAAACTAACAATTTGTTCAGGGCAATGTTTTTCGTGATATTCTAAATATTCTAAATTTCGTGGTATTCTAATTTGCTTTTTAGACATTTCTTTTCAATTAACTGTAGTTTATTGATAGAATATTTATTTCTTGGACCATTTTAGATTCTATTTTATCTATTGTGACGAAAATTGGTAAATGATCATTAAAAACATTCTCGACTGTACGAGGTGTGTTCAAAAAGTACCCGGAATTATCGTTTTTCCAAAAAAATATTTATTTATTCGTTTACATCAATGTGGTCCCCTTCAAAGTAATCCCCCCTGATATAATACACTTATGCCAGCGTTTTTTCCAATCTTCGAAGCACTCTTGATATTCACTTTTTGGTATGTCCTTGAGCACTCTTAGCGATTCGGCCTTTATTTCTTCAATCGAGGAAAAACGCCGTCCTTTCATGGGTCTCTTCAACTTTGGGAACAGGAAAAAGTCACACGGAGCCATATCTCGTGAATATGGAGGTTGAGGCACGACTACGGTATTGTTTTTGGCCAAAAAATTACGAACAAGCAACGACGAGTGAGCAGATGCGTTATCGTCATGCAAAAGCTATGAATTGTTTTTCCATAAATCGGGGCGTTTTTTTCGGATTGCTTCACGCAAACGTCGCATAACTTCAAGGTAATACTCCTTATTAACCGTACGACCTCGTGATAAGAACTCATGATGCACCACGGCCCTGCAGTCTAAGAAAACTGTAAGCAAAATCTTCACATTTGATCGAACTTGACGTGCTTTTTTCGCTCTTGATGACGTTGAATGCTTCCGGGTGGACGATTGTGCTTTGGTTTCGACGTCATAACCGTACACCCATGTTTCATCACCAGTTATGACCCTTTTTCAAGCAAACTTGGATCGTCGTTGACGTCGTTTAACAGCTCCTGAGTGATGTTCATGCGATTGTTTTTTTGGTCAAAGTTCAGCAGTTTTGGAATGAATTTTGCTGCCACCCGTTTCATGCCCAAAACATTTGAAAAAATGTTATGACATGAGCCATTGATATGCCAACTTCATCAGCAACTTCTCTAATTGTGATTCGGCGATCATTCAGAACCGTTTTTTCCACTTTTTTCACATTTTCATCGATTGTTGACGTGCTGGGTCGACCGGAGCGTTCGTCATCTTCAACGTCTTCGCGGCCATCTTGGAAACACTTATACCACTCGTAAACACTTGTTTTTTTCATAGCAGACTCACCATAGGCTTTTTGTAACATTTCACACACTTTGTTACACTTTATTTCATTTTTTACGCAAAACTTAATAGAAATTCTTTGATCCATTTCTTTTAAAAAACGAGAATCGCCGAGCTCACAAAAACACGTCAAACCTTAGCGACTACCGCAGACAAAGTAAACAGGGAATATAGCTGAAAATTTTATCATACTTCAGGGGCATATATACCAACACAATAAAAAAAAATTTTGACAATCGGACTCTTCAGACCCGCGAAATTTAAAAATTCCGGGTATTTTTTTAACACACCTCGTATGTGCAGTATATTTAATACATTTTTTTTAGTAACAAAGTTGTTTATATAAGTTCCTCCAATATTATCATTAGCAGGTCTTGTTATTCTTAAAAAGCAAGGAATGTACTTGTGTTCAAGTAAGTTATTCACGTGTTCTATAATTGTATCAAAATTTGTAAATTTGTCTTATTGGCTTTGTAACGGTGAAATCCAGCCGTTCTCGTTCAGGTAGCTCGCGACTGTCCGTACAAAATTGTTTGATTAAAAGGAGAGGATTCGGGAAGCAAAAGACCTTCCCACGCTCGAATAATGCGTCGAGTAAACGCACTAAACGTACACGAGAAAGCTAATGCGGGATCATGGGAGAGAGAGAAAGAGAGAGAGAGAGAGAGAGAGTTCACAACACCGACCTGCTCCGAGCTCTTGATACTCGTTCTGCCGTTCTTCAACTCTCCTCTCCTAGATTTCCTCTTTGTTTTCTGCTTCAGTAGTCGATTCTATTGTTAAAGTTAATGCTATTATTCTTGTTATCCGTTGTGATCTGTTATTACTATTATTTGTTGTTGTTGAGATTGTTGTTGAATATTGAGTGTATCTATTGTTCTGATGTTTGTTATTGTATGTAAGCGTGTGTGTTGTAATATCTATTGTTGCTGTTGTGGAGTGGATGATCGTTTATTAGTGTTGTAGTCTCTGTGCCTATTGTGTCAATCACCGCACGCGCGCACAAACCGCGTCACCTCGCTGGTTAACCCACGTGTACCGGTGCCGGTCTCGCTGCACTCGCGGTTTCAATTTTTTAGTCGCTACACTAACAATATTTCCTTCGCACACCGGGCACGTATCCTTTCACTGTTCATGGTGATGGCGCGGGAAAACTCAGCCAAACAAACGTACTCAAAATGAAAAGCTTTGTGCGCGCGGCGGTCTATCTAACAGCTCTCAATCTACTACCGATTTTCTTTCTCTCTTCAACATCGTATGCGCGCACAGGTCTGTCATTGGCTCTCCTCTTCTCTCTTTCTCCCCCCTCTATCTTGCGTCTCTCTCTCTCTCTCTCTCACTGCCTAGTTCGTCGGCTCCCTCCAGCACGTTGTCGCCGCCGTCGCACCTCGAAAAACAGAGAATCAACCGATAAGAGTGTGCTCAAACAGCACACACTCTCAGCATGACAAGGCGCACAGGCATTGGTGAGAGCTCGACGGAGAGCAACAGCCGAGCCGTGATTCTCCGGTACAGCTTTATTAATAATATCTATATTAAAATCTCCAACAATGCAGTGATTCTTTGTATTATTTTGTTCTATGATACATTTTTTCAGGCTATTAATAATTTTAGCATATCAAAAGACATACATCTGTAGATGGCTGAAATTTTGAGTTTCATTTCACCTATCATTTTTATTTTTAACCTTACCATTCTCAGTCTATCAGCTAGAACTATTTCAGTATTTTCATTCAATTTTTCTTTAATATATATTATAACTCCATCTGCTTTATTTATGGTCTTTCATTATAATAACTTTTATATCCTTCTAGTCTATAGTAACTTGAGTTATGTAAGTTCCAAGTTTCTGTGTCCGTAATTACACTTGATTTAACTTCAAGATTTTCAATAAAAATTTCTAATTTATTAAAATTTGCAGTTAAGCTTCTAATATTTATACATGTGAGTAAGCTTTTATCACTCGACAGATTTTCATTGAAAGATTTCAGATCTTTATATACATTTTTGTTATTTATTAAATCGTTGGTATTAACCCTTAATTGCTATGTGGGGTAGATTTACCCCAGACAATTATTACAATAAATAAAATTTATTTTATTTTTTTTTCAACAATTTTTTTCAGTGTGTGTAACATTAAAAATTGTTAACCTGAATATTTTTTTTGAAGCAAAAGGTTTGAAATATACTAGAAAAAATTTTCATAGCAAAATATCTTAAATTCTCTGATTTATTCGATGTTTTTCGGGCTGGGGTAGATTTACCCCACCGAGCAGTTACATGGCCAAAATGAGGTGTGCAAGTTAAGGGTTAAAGTACTTATTCATTAAGTTCAGGACTAAGCCATAATTCTGTTACGTAATATCGCTGTTGCTGATATTGAAATATGTAAGCTAAAAAGAGTTTTTGTGGAATTTCAACGGAAAAAATAAAAATCCAAGAATGATTGTCATATTTTCTATCATTGATCAATATCTATCATCTGAAAACATTAATCAGTAATTATTAAATTTCAGAGGTGCATAGTAGAAATATAGAAGATCATGATAGTCGACCAGTCAATGGTGAAGCCCATTCAGATGGAATCAATCATGATCATGACATGGAAGAAGGTATGTTATTATCTTTATTTGTATTATGTCACTATTAGTCTTTAGCTGCGTTTAGATCGCTAAATTTGTATAACATATTAATATTAGTTATAATAAAAATTAATTACTTTACTTCTGACATGCAGAAATTATTCAATTATTGCATCCAGACCTTACTCAATAAATGATGCTGGGCTCATGTAATACATTTCAATTTTATTAAAAGTAATGAAATTTCTATTGATTCTACTAATCTAAAAGATCATTTTGAACATTTAGTAAGAAATTGCTTTTGAAAATTTAGTAAGAAAGCATGAATCCCAGTAGTAAATATTTCTGGCAATTTCTGGTTCATCTACAATTGCAATAGCATTCTAATTTATTTTTCCCGACAAATTATCAGACAAAATTTTGTAGTTCCTGACAAAAATTGTAATTGATATCGTTTCCTTCTTTCCTCAAATTGGTATCGAAAAGTAGTAGTGCATAATTATTCGTGAAAAATTCTGTTACTTTAAACAAATTAGTAATGGAGTCTAACTTGAAAGAGAGCACGCACATATGTTCCAGCACTTGAATAATCGTTTTCCTCTTTTTGTGTGATATGATTGGAGGATTGTTTTGTATTGTTAAAGGTACGCATCTACGTAAGAAAAATTTTTCCTTTTAAATCACCTAGCTCAAGCCACTTTTCATCCTCTCATAAAATTGTATAGATTAAAATGGTCCGAAGCAAGCATTTACGCGTGTGCGCGCACGCGTGCGCGCGTGTGTTCGTGTTACTGACAAGGAACCCCAACCCGAACTCACCGATTTTGATAATTCTTGTATATAGTTAGTTTATTTATTTACAACTTATATGTTACATTACTTTACATCTCTTATATTACTATTTGTGTCTCGTATCCAGTTTGTGTAGTTGATTGTGTGTGTGTGTGTGTGTGTGTGTGTGTGTGTGTGTGTGTGTGTGTGTGTGTGTGTGTGTGTGTGTGTGTGTGTGTGTGTGTGTGTGTGTGTGTGTGTGTGTGTGTGTGTGTGTGTGTGTGTGTGTGTGTGTGTGTGTGTGTGTGTGTGTGTGTGTGTGTGTGTGTGTGTGTGTGTGCGCGTGCGTGTGTGTATATGTTGTGCAAATATGTGCCTTTGTAGGTGTGTCTGCAACTCTTAAGGCCCCGTCTTCTACGCCTGCCTGTTCCTCTTTTCTTCTCATTTTTCTTCTGATTACTCTTCTCTTCCTCTTTCTCTCTCCAAGATCTGCCTTTTCCTCTCTTCTGTTTTTGTCTTTCTTGCATATTTTCTTTTGCCTTTTCACCTTTGCCTTTCCTTTGCTTTTGCTGTCATTCTTGCTAATCTTTTCCTCTATCTTTCTCCTTATTAAGGCATTGACACCTTTTTCTTGTTTCCTATTGCTCCCTCTGCCTTTCCTTTCCTCAACCTCACTTATTTTTCCTTAGTATCTTATAATTTGCCTTTTTCTTTCTCTTCATCGAATCTTCTTCTTTTCCATTTTGCTCCGTCCTCCAATACTGCTTTCTCTCGCTTATGTAGTTGCTGTTACTTGTGTCTTGTGTGTGTGTGTGTGTGTGCATGTGTATGTTTATGATTGCGCGTATGTTTGTGTTTTGTGTATGTGTGTGTGTGTGTAGATGTGTCTCCGAGTCTTGCTTCTCTGTCTTCTATTTCCGTCTCTCCTTAGGGTCTTGTAGCTTCGTCTTCTTGCTTTTCTTTTTCTTTCTTTTCTTCATTTCTTCTTCTTTTCCATTTCAACTCCATCATCCACGCTATCTTTTCTTTGCTTCCTATTATTATTTTTTCCCATTCTTCCCCTTCCATTCTGCTTTTTTCACATTTTTCTACCATGTGCTTCCAATTTTCTTCCTCTTTCATACACATTCTGCATCTCTTATTTTCTTCTTTTTCCCAATACTTGCTTCCTATCGTTTCATTACCTAGCCTAAACCTTTCCCTTATTTGCAGGCCTTTTATTCTTCCCTCTCCTTGAATTTCCTTTAACCTATACCTTTTCATTTCTTCTTTCAGCTCTTTCCACTCGTTTATGTATCTTGATTTTTCTAGCTTTTCTTCTAGTTCTTTTTCATCTTTTTCTTCAGCTCATCTCTTATTTCTTCCCAAAACTCTTCCCTCATTTCATCTCCCTCTTCTCTCTCTCTGTAAATTTTACTTTTTTCCAGCCTTTCCTCTCTCTCCTCCTTCTTACCCTTTTTATCTTTTTCATTTCTTTCCCTTTTCTTTAATTCTCTCCATGCTTCTTTTCTTATTGAGCCATCTATTTCTTCTCTTATTTTGTTTTCATACTTCATTGCTCTTTCTAATGCTGTTTCTTTCATTTCTTGTCTTCCTGTTTCCCATCGTATTAGGTAACTTGGCGTGTTTCTATCTAATCCTAAAACCCACTTTATGTATTTTAGTTGTAGTCTTTCTATTTCCTCATATCTCTTCCATCCCCAGATTTCTGCTCCATACATAATCACGCTTTTCGCCAGAGCATCGAACAGGTTCATCCTTAGCTCCCAGTTTTCTCTAAATAGCTTTTCTCCTAGCCCCCATAACTTTCCGAGTCCCATATTTATTTTCCCTTCTACCTTCTTTATCTGCTTTTTGTTTCCGTTATTTCTGCTTATCACATATCCTAAGTAGTTGTACTCTTTCACCATCTTTATCTTCTCATCTTCCCATTCGAATTCTTCTTCCTTCCCCCTTCCTCCTCCTCTCCTGCATTTCATCATCTTTGATTTTCCTACATTTAACTCTAATCCCCTTTCTTCCAGGTATCTTTTTAATTTTTTCAGCATTACTTTCATTCCACACATAGGTCCTTAGCAGCCGGAAATTTGAACAAAAATGACGACAAAAAGTGGCAACGGGGTTTCATTTATTATCACAAAATATACTAAAATTTACTGGAATGAAAATCGGCGGAGCAAGGATATTTGTTTTTTACATAAATTTTGATTTTTTTCATGAATTAATTTTTTTTATATATTTAATATTGCATAGCTGTCGATAATTTCGAAGAAAGTATTGTTTTTAACTGCGAGCGTGAATATAGCAGTAAGCAAAAATACTTACTTTGTGTATCTAAGTATAAGAAATTTTGCACGATACGGGTATGTGGCGAAAAGTAAACAAAAAACAGAAAAGAAAAACTGTTAAGCTATTGTACATGTTTATTTATTTATTCGGACAGATTTTGTGAAAAAAAAAAAAAAAACTTAAAACTACTAGTGGTTTTTCATCGAAACAAATGAAAAATTTCACAAATTTCATACGTTGTTCTGCTGGCAAAAAATCCGTACCTACAAATTATCTTCAGCATATGACTGAAAAATTTTCATTTTTGAATAATTTATACAAATCCAGTGGTTTCAAATTTGATGTCGGAAGCGGTAAAGCAAAAGAAGACGGGACTGTGATTTCGGCGGATGCAAGTGAATTATTGGACGCTATATTATGTGAACGACATGTAGTCGGCAAATATATTGTAAAAGTAATGGCCGACGGCGGACAAGGTTTTTTTAAAGTGTGTATGTCGATTATACCAGCTGATGATGTTATAGAAAACAATGATCAACCTTTCAAGAAAAAAAGAAAAATGTACCACGAAGGAGGAAGTGTGAGTGCAAAATCCAAGATAACTAGTGTTTATCGTTTGATAATGCTGTGTATAGTTCCTGGCATCAAAGAGACCTACGAAAACGTTAAAATTTTATTTGATTTAATACAGATCAATAATATTTCCTTTAAATTTTGATCCGATTTCAAGCTGCTCTTATTAATAAATGGTCAACAGACTGCTACTTCTTCTTTCCCTTGCCCTTACTGCAATATAACACTGGACTCTTCGAGACGTTCTTCAAATCGTAGCGATGTATTACCATTGAAAACTTATGGGATGCTTGAAAATGATCATGACGCCTTTTGTTCTATCGGAAAAGATAAGAAGGTAGCTAAGAATTACCACAGCGTTATTAATCGACCTCTATTTGAAGAAAAGACCGATTTTTGCGTGTTGGAACGGTGTGTGATTCCTGAATTACACGTACTTCAAGGTTACGTGAACCATATTTTCTGGCAGGGATTAGTTCCTCTATTAGGTCGGGAAAAAGCTCTTACGTGGCCAAAAAAATTGAATGTGATTCCAAAAAACTATCATGGAGAAATATTTGAGGGCAACGCTTGTCGGAAACTTTTAAAAGAATCTGATAAGTTGTTTGATTCAGACATTTGCAACGGAGTACGAAAATTAGCACTCTTACGCTTTGTGAACGCCCTGAAAGCCATGGATAAAGTAGTTACTGCCTGCTTTTCAACAACGCAACCAAAAAGTGATATAGATACTCTCATCGTAAATTTAAAAAAAAGTTTTCAAGCGACAGAATTATCTACAACGTTAAAAGTTCATGTTGTGACGGAACATTTAAAAGATTGTTTAGGTTTCTTGGATAACGTTGGCTTGGGGGTATGGTCTGAACAGGCTGGGGAATCAGTTCACAAAAAATTTTTAAAATACTGGAATAAATATAAAATAAATGTAACAACCGATGCTTCATATCCTCACAGACTAAAAAAGTCCGTTGTTGAATTTTCATCTCTGCATATTTAATTATATTTATTTGTCAATGCAATATGAGTTCGATGTTTGTAAAGTTTGTAAAGCGTTTGTAAAGCGTTATTTGTATAATAAAAATTGAATAATTATCTATCGAAAATAAATCTAGCTTAACAATTAAATTATTTTATTAAATTATTAATGGTTGACTAGAAAGAAAGAAAAATTGTGTAAAAAACAAATATCCTTGCTCCGCCGATTTTCATTCCAGTAAATTTTAGTATATTTTGTGATAACAAATGAAACCCCGTTGCCACTTTTTGTCGTCATTTTTGTTCAAATTTCCGGCTGCTAAGGACCTATGTGTCCACTTTCACTCTTTGCCATCATCACTATATCATCTGCGTATCCTAATGTCCATATTTTCTTCCTTCCTATCACTACCCCTCCTTCCTGCACCTGCTTGATCTTCCCTTCCAGGTCGACGAAGGCAAGATTAAATAGCGTGGTGCTCAAAGGGCACCCTTGCCTTACGCCTTTGTAAGTCTCAAACTCCCCAATTATTTCTCCTCCAACTTTTACCTTACTCCCTGTTTTCTTGTATATTTCTTCTATTCTTTTCCTAATTTTTCTATTTATCCCTTTCTCTTTCATTGTTTCCCATATTTTCTTCCTCTTTATTTTATCAAAAGCGGCCTTCATGTCTGCAAAGAATACGAACAGTTTTCCTCCTTTTTCCCTTATTTTTTTCCCTATTATTGTTTTTAATATAAATATCGCGTCTATTGTTCCTCTTTTTTTCCTAAATCCCACCTGCGTATCACTTAGCGTTTCTTTAGCTTCTAGTTCTCTTTCCAGCTTTTTTCTCAGTATTTCCGCATATATTTTATATCCCGTGTCCATCAGCGTTATTCCTCTATAGTTTCCTACTTCTTCTTTCCTCCCTTTCTTATATATTGGTACTATTATTCCCTTTCTCCATTCTTCCGGATATCCTTCTCCGTTCCATATTCCATTTAAGCATTTTGTCATATCTTTTATCAAGCCTTCCGTGCCTTCCACCCAAGCTTCATTTGCTATACCATCTTCTCCTGTCGCCTTTTTCTTTTTCGTTTTTCTTATTACCTCTTACTTCTCTTTCTTTGATTTCTTCACCTTCCTCTCCTTCGCTGTCTTCGGTTTCTTCCCCTTTACTTTCTTCTTGTTCTTTCTCTCCCAGTTGTTCCTTGAAGTGCTTTATCCATTCTTCTTTTCCTATATTTTCATCTAATCCAATTCTTTTCTTCCTATTGCTATTCACTTTATCCCAGAATTTTCTTCTCGTCTTATCTGTTCTTATTTCTTCTGCCAATCTTTTCCCTTCCTCTTCTTTTGCTTTTCTTATTTCCTCTCTGTATTCTCTCTTTGCTTCTAAATATTTGCTTCTGTCTCCTTCCCCTTTTCTTACCTTATTTAACTCTGCCATCACCCTATCCCTTTTTGCCTTACATTCTTTTCTCCGTCAGCTTTTTTTTTATCCTTTTTTTTCCTTATCTTCTTTTTTACAACTACGTTCTTCACTCTATTTTTTATATGTTTCCATTTATCTGTTCCCTCTATTGCATCTAACCGTCTCTGATACTCCCTTATACCTTCTTCACTCCAGTCGTCTATCATTCTTTCTTCCTCTTCTTTTCTTTCTTCCGCTATTTTGTCTCCCAATTCCACCTCTATTGGTAAGTGGTCCGACTTTACCCTCTTCTTTATTTGAACCTTTTTTAACGCCTCATCACCTTCCTCGTTACCTACTACATAGTCTATCGTTGACATTCCTCTCGCTCCTATATATGTTATTTCTCCCTCTTCATCTCCTTCTTTTCTCCCATTCGTTATCACTAAGCCCATTTCTCCTAGCCATTTTATCATTTCTTCTCCCTCTGTGTTTAACACTTTATCCTTGGCCTTAATTTCTTCTAGTTTTTCTTCTGTCTCCCAGTCCCTTCCTTCGTCTCCTGTTCTTGCGTTGAAGTCTCCTCCTATAATTATTGTTTTTCCTCTATTCTCCTCTATCTCTTCACTTAGGTATTCATAGTTTTCCTTCTTCTCATGTTGCATATACACCGATGCTATCATGTATTCCCTCACTCCGATCTTTATTACTCCTACTATTACCTCACTTGTCCTTTCTTTCTTCCATTCTACCTTATTCATCCCTTTCCTCTCTCTTACCGCCATTATTCCTCCCCCTATTTCTCTCCCCCTTCTTCCTTTTCTTCTTGAGTCCCTCCACTCTATGCTGTACCCTTTCAGTTGTTTCTCCACACCAGTTCTTGCTCCTTGCCTCTTCACCCAGGTTTCCGTTAGCCCTATTATGTCGAATTCCCTAACATATTCCCAGTCGTCTTCCTCCATGCTCCTCTCCCCCACCACGTTCCAGAATAGTATTTTTACTACCCTCCTCCCCCCTCTCTCCCTTCTCTTCTCTCTCTCTCTTCTTTATCCCTATTGCTTTCGAAACCCTTCCACCCCTTTTCCTACCATTTTTCCCTCTGTCTCGTTCCACCACCATTCTTCTTCCTCTGATTTCACCCCGTTATGCCACATCTTTACCTCTTTACCTTTACTTCTTATTTCTTTCGCTTTCCTTCTTACTTCCTCTCTTATCCTTCTCTGCTTCCACGTCCAGTCCTGATCTATGTATATCTTTTTCTGTGCCAAATTCTTTTTCTTCTTCATAATTCCTTCTTTTTGTTCCCATGACGCGCATCTAATGTGCCACATGTTTTTTCTTCTTTCTCTCCGCTCATCTCTCTCCGTTGTTCCTCCTATTCTTCTCAGATTCACTATCTCTCCTTTCATTTCTAGTACCTCCCTTAACCAGACCTCTACCTCCCCCTTCTTTTCCCATCTTAACTCACCCTCTAGGTCTGTCACTATTATATTGTTTATCCTACTTTCTCTATCCATTTTTTCTCTCATATGCTCCAATTCTTCCTTATTGCCTACTTCTGTTCCTCTTTGCTTCTTGTTTCCTCCTTCTATGCTTTCTTTTAGTTTCACGCATTCCTCTTCCAACTGGTCCATCTTCTCTCCCCATTTTTCCTGCAGTTTCTTTTCTCTACGTTCTGCTTTTTCTCTTTCTTCTTTCATCTCTTTCTTTCTTTCTTGTCTCTCTCTCTTGTTCTTTCCTAACTTTCCTATTTCCTTCTCCCACCTTTTTTCTCTTCTTTTCCCCTCTGCCTCCATTCTTTCCATTTTTCCCATTATTTATTTAAACATTTCTGTCCATTCTTTCTTTTCCTCCTCCCATACCTCTCTTAATTCCCTTATGTCTGTCCGTATCTTTTCCATTATTTCTTCTGCACCACTACTTTTTCCCCCTTCTCTTATCGTGTTGTCCAGTCCTTCTCCCCCCTCCCCGTCCATCTCGCTTCCCTCGCTCTCACTCTTGCATCTCTTTGCCTCTCTCATTTCTCCTCTAATATTCTCCCTCAGCCCCTCCCCGCTCTTTCTCCCCCTCGCCACCTTTACTCTTTTCTTCTTTTCCTCCTCTGGGCCTTTCTTATCCAACCTTCCACCTTTATCTCTTAATTTTTCTGTTGTCACAAATCTTTCCATCCTATCTCGTACGCCTTAATTCGATTCTCTATAACTACCCGTGATCCCACCTTTATTCCCTGTCTTACCTTTTCTGTCTCTGCCTGTACTTCTTACCGCCCCTCCTCTCTGCCTGCCTTTCCCGCTTTCTGATTTTCTCTCTTAACCTCAACTTTTATTTTTTTTCTTTATTCCTTTCTCTCTGCTTTTTCCTGCTCCTCTCCTGGCCTCTCTCTCTCCTCTCCACTCCTCCTTCACCTCCACGCTCTTTTCACCTCTATTTCTCTCCTCAAACACTTTTCCTCTTTGACTTTCTCGCGCTCACATCCAAGACACGTCCACACTTCCCTCAAGTGAAATCTAACCTCTAATTCTTGTATATATTGTAGTCCATTAAAAAAGCAAGATGTTGGTATTTTTTTATCGGCGGAAAAACATATTCAAGGTGTGAAATTCACCCTCAAAGTTCACCCCCAAAAACATTTTTTCAAATAACTTTTCTTCTAGTAAATATTTCTTAGTAAAACAAAGTGGATAATAATCTTTATAAAAAATAAAACAAACTCTGATGTGTTTGACTTTTGGAGGTTGCAACCCCTATTTTTAATACACGAAAAATTGAAAAATTGACATCATTTTCTGCAGTAAAAACTTTTAAAATAGTGTAATTATAAACAAATTTTTATATTTATAAAGAAAATAGGAATAATAAGTTTATATTTTCTAGCATTTTTAATAAAAAATATTTTTGGAGGGCAAAGCCACGTCTATTAATGAAAATTAGAACTTTCGATATTAACATTATTTAAAAGCGAATTTTTTTAATTTGTACTGCTTTATAGAGATTATTATAATAAAAATATTCTAAAAACACATTTAAAGGGTGTAATCTACCCTCAAAATTAACCCCCAAAAACAGGTTTTTTTACTAAGCAGGTCATATTCCTTATCGAAAGTATAACAATTACTGGTGACATTGACTTTTGGGGGTTGCGTTTCTAATGAAAATTAACTGAAAAAATTTATATGCATTCCTATTATAACCCTTGTAACGGGGTGATTGCTCCGTTTCAATCCAATTATTCGTTCGACGCGCAAGCGTGTCCAGATGCGCGCGGTGATATCGAAATGTTCAAATTCAATAGTCGGAGAGCAGGAGGGGACAGGAGTCAGTCAGTCAATCAACTTGCTACTAGTTAGAAATAATAACAGTAAAAATAGGATTTGAATCGCATGCGAGTTAGTTTATTTGCCTATTCACTACAATATTCTTGGCCCGCGTGCTTATGTTTACGAAGAGCGCACGCGTCAATAACATGCGATGTCGAAGCGGCTGTAGCTCTTTGTTCGCAGAGTCTATACATACACGCTACCGATTTTCATAGAGTACGAGGGATTAATAATTCACTCCGCACAGTCATACAAAAAGTCGCGATACTAAGCTGGCCAGCTTACCTTATTTTTCTCCCTCGATGGCGAAACTTATCACTCACGCTCACTCGCACATACTCAGTTCTCTCGAGCGAGGAGATGTCACTTCTATTGTTCGGAAAGTCGGCTGGCTCACTCCTTACTTCCCTTGGAAACTCTTGGCGGAAAACTCTGGCTTGTTGTTAAGCGGCTCAACCTTCGGATAACTAATGCTCGACTGGTTCATTTATATTCTGTCCCGTCTCGTACCGAATTCCCTTATTCCATTTTCCCCAATCAGTAGGTGCTGCCCTCGCAGGCAGCCGCATGGTTGGGGTGATAGCACTAATAGGTCGTTTACCGTCACACCCTTTACGGTGAAAAATCTTATTTTTATATAGAATCGATAAAAAGAGAAAATTATATTTAATCTATATTATCTTACATGACTCTACTTTTAACTCGTTTGTCTTTGTACCAATTTTTTGATAGAGTGCTACACACTTACTAATATAAACTTTTATAAAATTCAATACAATTTAGAAGGAACGGTTTTTAACAGTTTTTATTTGTTAAAGTCGGAACAGTAATGATAATCATCAAAAAAATGTTTGAAACATAAGGAATTTTTACACCAGCCACAAAGTATAATTGCAATATTTTGGCATCTTTCGATTTCGTATTTTGAATCACAAGAATTCCCGAAACTGAACTCAACCGAATTATCAAATTTTTCCCGTTGTTCTTCGAGATATCCACTTTTAAAGAATAAGAATATTTAAAAAGATTTGAATATCTTGGTGAGGAAAAATGGTTATGAATCAATGACTCAAACCTAATAATATTATTTCTCGAATGTAAATTCATATCGTAATCTATTAAAATAACATTATCTGAAAAACGTCGAACAAAGTTTTTCCACATTCGAAATCCGTATATATGTAATGGTTGGATTTTTCCTGCAGTTTCAGTTGGAATTTTCATAACATTAACGATATTATTTTCTGGTCCAGTTTCTTCAATTACTTTTTTGTAGTGACTACTCCAAGAATCTAGCAGTAATACGAGGTCTGTCCGGAAAGTATCGGGCCTATCTTTATATTTTCGTGCTAGCGTTATTTTTTATTTCTTATCATCTTCTTTATCATCTGGTGGGTGGCATCCTTCAAAGTAATCCCTACTTGATTGAATAACACGGTGCCATCGATGTTTCCACTTTTCAAAACAGTCCTGGAACTCACTTTTAGGGATAGCCTTAAGTACACTCGTCGCATTGTTTTCAACCGTTGTTTTGTCATCGAATCGGTGTCCTTTGAGTGCGTTTTTTAGTTTTGGAAACAGCCAAAAGTCACAAGGGTCTATTTCGGGACTGTATGGAGGTTGTCGAAGCAATGCGATATTGTGTTTGCTCAAAAACTGCTGCACAAGATTGGATGAATGCGCTGGCGCATTATCGTGATGGAGAAGTCAGTCACCACTTTCCCAAAAGTGCGGCCGTTTTCTTCTTACTGCATCACGCAAACGTTTTAAAATTTGAACATAGTATTCTTTATTGATTGTCTGACCTGTTGGTGCATATTCGTGATGTAAAACACCTTCACAATCGAAAAAAAAAATCAACATTGACTTAACATTGCTCCGACTTTGACGTGCTTTTTTTGGTCTTGGCGATTCAGAATGCTTCCACTGTGAAGATTGTTGTTTTGTTTCAGGATCATAACCATAAACCCATGATTCATCACCTGTAATAACTTTTCTAAGCACATTATCATCATTATTGACCATTTCCAGATTGTGCAGAGCGATTTCTAAGCGAATGTTCTTCTGCTCTGCTGTGAGCAATTTTGGGATGAATTTCGCACACACGCGTTTCATTCCTAAATTTTCGGTTAAAATTTCTGAAATGATAGTTTTTGGTATCCCAAGATCTTCTTTTAGTTCTCGCACAGTCATACGACGATCATGTTCGATTGCAAGTCGCACCTGCTCAATATTATCTGCGGTTTTTGTCGTTGAAGGTCGGCCGGAACGAGAATCACTATCGACAGAAGTGCGACCATCCTTGAACCGTTTATACTACTCTTTTATTCGTGGTTTGCTCATACACTCGCTTCCGAAGGCCTTTTGCATCATTTCAATAGTTTCCGAACTCGTTTTTCCGAGTTGAGAGCAAAATTTGATGCAAATTCGTTGATCTTGTTTTTCAGTCATTTTTGACAATATCAAAATCCTACGAACGCGAAAAAGGCACTGTAAACAAAGACACGCTGCGCATGAACTATACGTCGGGCAGGTGTCAGTAAGTAACCAATAGATTCGTGAGGCTTTACTGTTGATGTTTCTGTCCGGTAGAGGTCGCTCGAACACCATGGCGCGAAGATATAATCGTAGGCCCGATACTATCCGGACAGACCTCTTATACTGGTAGGGCCAATATTTGGATGAAAAATGTTCTTCAACCAAATTTTAAAAAGATCTGCAACAAAAGAATTTTTTCAACATTTTTCTACCAGTATATATCCTATATTCACAAAAACTTGTACGATATATATAGGACATATAACACATTTCATTTGATAGTATTTTTATCTTGTTTTCTTAATTGTAAGTATTTTCTACTCTCACTTTCAACGTATGAATAAAATTAAAGAATTTATTAACATCATTTCATTTGGTTCAGTTTTGATATTTATTTTCCATATGTTTAATTAAATTTAACAATTGAAAGACCTTATTCTTTTGTACACAAACGTTTTATCACACTATAATATTCTACATTATGTAACCGGGCATGATTTCCTTGTGTTAGTATCTATGCCTCACCTGGTACGAAGTTGTGCTGGAATACGCGCGATGAGAACAAAAATAATAAATAAATACAACCAACTAATTAACAACAAAAAGGACGAAAGTAAATTATCGTTTTGATCACCCAGATTCGTTTATTTCCGTTACTTTTACAATGCATTTAGCCCGCGTATAAACATATATTCAATATGTGCGACAGCGTTGCGCACCGCCATTTTATTCACGGTTGCTCATTCGAAATGCTCACTCGCTGGCTCGCTCACTGCTGGTTTTGTAACGCTCGTGCACGGCTTTGCTAGGGGAAATTTATAATATTACGCGCCGCTATTCTACATAATTATGACGCGAAGCTGGCCAGCTTACCTTAACTATTTCGAAGTATTATCAGGGGGAGCAATCTCTCGAGGTTTTCCGCTTTACAGCTCAGGTTGCCGCTTTCACCGTAATGAGGTCTCCTCGGTCTTCCTGCTGCTTCTACCAGGTCGATTAGGCGATTTGAGGCCAGCCTACGATGGCGTATTTGCTATTCCCGAAGTAACGTTCACAGCAGCGACAGGTCAATTCCAATTTACTAATTTCTAAATCCTATCTTTTGTTTCCAAGGTTATCACATTTATACGCTTGTCTGTTGCCGATGCCATAGATTAATTCCGACTAGTTCTTCCCTCTTCGCGCGCGTTCCGCCCCATCTCGGACTGAATTCCCTTTTTCTTTCCCCCGGCCCGCAGGTGCTGCCCTCATCGGTAGCCTCGCTATCGAGAAGGTAGCGCGAACCGGATGTTTACCGTCACAATTACTTATAAACAAGTGAATGTTATTTCCTTCATTATTATTGTTATTCTTTCATTATTATTCCATTATTATTATAATTATTCAAAATTTAATATTTGACCACTCGCGTTTGAAAAAGTTAAAATAATATTATTATAATAATTAAATTATTCACGTTGTGGCTGGTGTAAAAAGTTCCTATGTTTCAAACATTTTTTTGATGATTATCATTACTGTTCAGACTTTAACAAATAAAAAATTTTAAAAAACCTTTCCTTCTAAATAGTATTAAATTTTATAAAAGTTTATATTACTAAGTGTGTAGCACTCTATAAAAAATTGGTACAAAGACAAATGAGTTAAAAGTAGAATCATATAATATAATATAGTGTAACGGGGGGATAAACCTGCAAAAATGAGAAATTTATTTAAGAGCAAACTCCCACGATGCAGAGCAAACCGCCGCTCCGTTAACACGTATGTTAATACGTGTATTCGCCTTAACGTCAGCTGACTTAACTTGGTTGTCTTCGATCAAGCAGAGTTGAACTCACCTTAAGTCACGTGCCTTGTGACACACGATGAGTTTCAAGTGTAATCGACTTTGCTCCTAATACACTTAATCCCCTAGCTATGATCGAATTAAAACTTAAGTCTATTTCAATTGTTTAAACTACCAGGAGAAATCATATGACGAAATCGGCGAATAATTTTAATAGATTTTATTAATAAAAATTACTACAGTCTTTGTCGGGCCGAAAGACTGACGCACGCGAACAGGATTTACAATTAAATAACTTTCGGTGAGAAAGAGAGAGAGAGAGAAGATACGAAAATTGGCGCGATCTAACGCTCGGCGCGAATACAAAATTATGAACGCTAACGCGGTTGAACAAAATAATAAATGTATTTTGACACGCGATAATTAAGGGAGGTGCACCTACCCTGCGGTGCAATTACGGTGATCAGCCGTAATTGTTGATGTCAGCAAAATATCAACTGCCTCTGTCCTTTGAATAATGGGCTGCGCTGCCTCACTCTGCTTATCAGCTGCAAACTGCTTCTGAATCCCAGTACTTGCTGTAATATCGCTATCACACTCACGCACGAAATCGTCCCAGGAAAACTATTACTCGGCGAGAAAAACTGTTCAAATACAAATCGGCGATGCTCGTTCGAATACAGCTGAAGCGTAACTGCTAATTTAAAAGATCGCGCGCCCCCTCTCTCTCTCAAGACTTAGAACTAACGCGCGAAAATCAGAATCGCGAACGGTTCGATTAATTGAATCGACTACCGTTGCAATAGATTAAATATAATTTTTTCTTTTTATCGATTCTATATAAAAATAAGATTTTTCACCATAAAGGGTTATAATAGGAATTCATATAAATTTTTCCAGTTAATTGTAACTGTCCTATCTATGAGCTAGTTTATTATATCACTGAATTACTGCAACCAGTCTAACGCATCTATCTGTTTATTCAAATCAATACATTAAGTGGTGCTACCTCACTGTTTACTCGATTGTATTCATATAAGAGGCAAATCAAAATAAATAGCGTAACGTCTCAAAGTAATAGATATAGATATAATGATTTTTGGTATTAAAAAATATGTTAATTAGAGATAATTTTAATATAACAAAGTATTTATTATACAGGGTGTCCAAAAAGTAACGATACACCTGAGAAATTTTCTAAGCCGGTTATTTTTTTAACTGGGTGAAGGTTGTTCTTGAAGTAACTTTTTATGAGGAATCCGATGGTAACCTTGGATTTGATCTTGAACCTCATTTTCAAGGTTATTTTGAGGTCAACCTCATTTTTTTAAATGGAAACCCCTATTTTTTATGGCGGAATCGGAAAGAGCGGAAAATTTTACGTCCAGATATGTATTGAGGTATGAGGTTGAGGTAACCCCTAGAGGTCAACTAGAGGTTAAAGTATGAATTCTTAAAAATCTCGCGAATTCAGTGGTTAAACAAAACAAACAAAAGGATAACCCCAGGTAACTTTCAACGGTGCTCTTTAATTTGTCCTTGAACCTCATTTTCAAGGTTATTTTGAGGTCAACCTCATTTTTTTTAATGGGTATCCCTATTTTTTATGGCGGAATCGAAAAAAGTGAAGACTCTCACGTATGGATGAGTTGAGGTTTGAGGTTAATGTGACCTCTAGGGGTCAGATGAAGGTCGAACTGTGGCTTTGTAAGAGTACCGGGATTTTAGTGGTACAAGGAAGCAAATAAAGGTCATGGAAACCCCCATTTTCGACAGCGGCAATCGAAAGAGCGGAAAATTTCACATCCAAATATCTACTTAGATCATAAGTCAAGGGCGAACTTAAAGCTTAAGGTCAGTCGAAGGTCATCTAAACTTAAAGACGCCCTAAAATTTTTTAAAGTTTTTTTCATAATGGAGAAGGGTATTTATTTAGTAATTGCCCATCGGAGATCCGTGACCTTGAATTTAACCTTCAACCTCATTATCAAGGTTTTTTCAAGATCAATTTTTTTTACTTTTAGCGTTACCCAGGAACAACGACGTGGACGTAGTAAAATCTGTCCCCTTGGGGTGCCTTTATTTTTGTGAGTTCCCCTCGCCTATCAACAACGATTTTTTACGCTTATTTTCTTAATAACTTGATTAGCCGGTTAAACTCCTTCCTATCCACCGATTATCAAACACATCATCTAAGTAAATTCGAACGTCTCGTCCATAGTGAGCTGCAACACCATCCTGCTGATACCATGTATTTTCGAAGTTGTCTCCGACTATTTCTCTAATTGCTGGAACTATTTCATTACGAAGCATCTCTTCATAATTTTGAGCGTTTAAGTTACCATCAATAAAGAATGGCCCTATGATTCGATTATTCACTATTCCAGCCCAAACATTCAACTTCTGCGGATATTGCGATTTATCTTCTCGCATCCAGTGTGGATTTTCCGCAGCCCAGTATCTGCTATTATGTCGATTTAATGTTCCGTCAAGTTGAAAAGTTGCTTCATCAGAGAAAACTATGTTTGATGGAAGTTTTGGATTTTCAATTATGCGTGCCATCATATCTTCACAAAACTCAACACGACGATCGAAATCGTCTTCATTCAACTTGTGAACCAGGTGTACTTTAAACGGATGGAATTTTGCTGTTTTTAAAATGATATGTACGGACGATGTACTTATGTCATGCTCTTGAGCAACTCTGCGGATGGAACTATGTGGATTTTCAGTGAATGATAATAGAACATTTAATAAATTCTCTTCATTTGTTGCTGAGCGTGGTCTGCCTGACTTAGGTAGATTTCTGACATGGCCAAAATTTACAAACCTTGAAATAGTATTCTGAACAGTAGACACAGCAATTGGAGTTCTATTAACCTGAAATGTCTCATTAAAAAGATTTCTCACTGCCCTGTAAGATCTTTCTACTCCACCCCAGCCTCTCATCATAAGAAGTGATATTTTTTCTCGTTCAGTGAGGCGTTCCATTTTAAGTCAGCGAATTGAAATTTACTCAAAAATCAATCAGAATTAAAAACAAAAAGTTTGCAACCCAAATAAATGTTTTCAAAAAATGAAAATTATAATTTGAGTACTTTTACAAAAAAGTTCTATTACAGTCCGACTAATGCACTAATGCTTTATGGAGATTTGCGAATGGTAAAATCTTTTCAAATATGTTGCTTTTTTAAATATTAATTTTTGAAAATGCAATTGTCCCGAAGAATAAGCTCAAAACGATAAAGTTAGGCATAGTACATTTCCTAAGGATAGAACCAAGTGAAATTGTTGGTGGATTTTCAATGAATAGGTATGGGATAGTAACCTTAAAAAGTTTAACCGGCTAATCAAGTTATTAAAAAAATAAGCGTAAAAAATCATTGTTGATAGGCGAGGGGAACTCACAAAAATCAAGCACCCCGATCGTGAGAGGCGAGGGGAACTTACGAAAATAAAGCACCCCAAGGGGACAGATTTTACTACGTCCACGTCGTTGTTCCTGAGTAACGCTAAAAGTAAAAAAAATTGATCTTGAAAAAACCTTGATAATGAGGTTGAAGGTTAAATTCAAGGTCACGGATCTCCGATGGGCAATTACTAAATAAATACCCTTCTCCATTATTGAAAAAACTTTAAAAAATTTTAGGGCGTCTTTAAGTTTAGATGACCTTCGACTGACCTTAAGCTTTAAGTTCGCCCTTGACTTATGATCTAAGTAGATATTTGGATGTGAAATTTTCCGCTCTTTCGATTGCCGCTGTCGAAAATGGGGGTTTCCATTACCTTTATTTGCTTCCTTGTACCACTAAAATCCCGGTACTATTACAAAGCCACAGTTCGATCTTCATCTGACCCCTAGAGGTCACAATAACCTCAAACCTCAACTCATCTATACGTGAGAGTCTTCACTTTTTTCGATTCCGCCATAAAAAATAGGGATACCCATTAAAAAAATGAGGTTGACCTCAAAATAATCTTGAAAATGAGGTTCAAGGACAAATTAAAGAGCACCGTTGAAAGTTACCTGGGGTTATCCTTTTGTTTGTTTTGTTTAACCACTGAATTCGCGAGATTTTTAAGAATTCATACTTTGACCTCCAGTTGACCTCTAGGGGTTACCTCAACCTTATACCTCAATACATATCTGGACGTAAAATTCTCCGCTCTTTCCGATTCCGCCATAAAAAATAGGGGTTTCCATTTAAAAAAATGAGGTTGACCTCAAAATAACCTTGAAAATGAGGTTCAAGGTCAAATCCAAGGTTACCATCGAAATCCTCATAAAAAGTTACTTCAAGAACAACCTTCACCCGGTTAAAAAAATAACCGGCTTAGAAAATTTCTCAGGTGTATCGTTACTTTTTGGACACCCTGTATAGATTTTAATACGTAGATTCAGAATATAACACAAATTTCATTTAATTATGAAATAATAATGAATTTCAATATGCCAAGTTGATTTATTTATTACGCTAACAATATGAAATATTAAAAAAATGTCAATAATCCATATGCAAAATGAATAAGTATAGTATATGAGTAAGAATTGGTTTCATTAATAACAGCTGAATAATAACTGTTATTAGTAAATAAACAATTTATTCAAACAATAAGCTGTATATAAAACGAAAGTATTAATTTTATACTTAATAATGATATCTTTATGATTCAGGAATCTTAGATAATTAATCTAATAATTGCATTATAAGATTAGAAAAAACAGTTACAAATATGACAAATTAGTTATGATTCAAATGTTATTAACTAATTTAAATATTTATTTTTAGAACACTCGAGGGGAGTGTGGACGTGTCTTGGATGTGAGCGCAAGTTTTGGTGAGAAAATCAAAGAGGAAAAGTGTTTGAGGAGAGAAATAGAGGTGAAAAGAGCGTGGCGGTGGAGGAGGAGTGGAAAAGAGAGAGAGAGGCCTGGAGAAGAGCAAAAAAAATAGAGAGAAAGGAATAAAGAAAAAAAAATAAAAGTTGAGGTTATGAGAGAAAATCAGAAAGCGGGAAAGGCAGGCAGAGAGAAGGGGCGGTAAGAAGTAACGGCAGAGACAGAAAAGGTAAGACAGGTCCCACCATAAAGGTGGGATCACGGGTAGTGATAGAGAGTCGAATTAAGGCGTACGGGATAGGATGGAAATATTTGTGACAACAGAAAAATTAAGAGATAAAGGTGGAAGGTTGGATAAGAAAGGCCCAGAGGAGGAAAAGAAGAAAAGAGTAAAGGTGGTGAGGGGGAGAGAGAGCGGGCAGGGGCTGAGGGAGAAAAATAGAGGAGAAATGAGAGAGACAAAGAGATGCAAGAGTGAGAGCGAGGGAAGCGAGATGGATGGGGAGGGGGGAGAAGGATTGGACAACACGATAAGAGAAGGGGGAAAAAGTAGTGGTGCAGAAGAAATAATGGAAAAAGACATAAGGGAATTAAGAGAGGTATGGGAGGATGAAAAGAAAGAATGGACAGAAATGTTTAAAGCAATAATGGGAAAAATGGAAAGAATGGAGGCAGAGGGGAAAAGAAGAGAAGAAAGATGGGAGAAGGAAATAGGAAAAGTTAGGAAAGAACAAGAGAGAGAGAGAGAGAGAGAGAGAGAGAAGAAAGAAAGAAAGAGACGAAAGAAGAAAGGGAAAAAGCAGAACGTAGAGAAAAGAAACTGCAGGAAAAATGGGGAGAGAGGATGAACCAGTTGGAAGAGAAGTGCGTGAAACTAAAAGAAAGTATAGAAGGAGGAAACAAGAAGCAAAGAGGAACAGAAGTAGGCAATAAGGAAGAATTGGAGCATATGAGAGAAAAAATGGATAGAGAAAGTAGGATAAACAATATAATAGTGACAGACCTAGAGGGTGAGTTAAGATGGGAAAAGAAGGGAGAGGCAGAGGTCTGGTTAAGGGAGGTACTAGAAATGAAAGGAGAGATAGTTAATCTGAGAAGAATAGGAGGAACAGCGGAGAGAGATGATCGGAGAGAAAGAAAAAAAACATGTAGCAAATTAGATGCGCGTCATGGGAACAAAAAGAAGGAATTATGAAGAGGAAAAAGAATCTGGCACAGAAAAAGATATACATAGATCAGGACTGGACGTGGAAGCAGAGAAGGATAAGAGAGGAAGTAAGAAGAAAAGCGAAAGAAATAAGAAGTAAAGGTAAAGAGGTAAAGATGTGGCATAACGGGGTGAAATCAGAGGAAGAAGAATGGTGGTGGAGCGAGAGAGAGGGAAAAATGGTAGGAAAGGGGGTGGAACGGTTTCGAAAACAATAGGGATAAAAGAGAGAGAGAGAAGAGAAGGGAGAGAGGGGAATAATGCACTAAAAATACTATTCTGGAACGTGGCGAGGGTGAGGAGCATGGAGGAAGTCGACTGGGAATATGTTAGGGGATTCGACATAATAGGGCTAACGGAAACCTGGGTGAAGAGGCAAGGGGCAAGAACTGGTGTGGAGGAACAACTGAAAGGGTACAGCATAGAGTGGAGGGACTCAAGAAGAAAAGGAAGAAGGGGGAGAGAAATAGGGGGAGGAATAATGGCGGTAAGAGAGAGGAAAGGAATGAATAAGGTAGAATGGAAGAAAGAAAGGACAAGTGAGGTAATTGTAGGAGAAATAAAGATCGGAGTGAGGGAATACATGATAGCATCGGTGTATATGCAACATGAGAAGAAGGAAAACTATGAATACCTAAGTGAAGAGATAGAGGAGAATAGAGGAAAAACAATAATTATAGGAGGAGACTTCAACGCAAGAACAGGAGACGAAGGAAGGGAATGGGAGACAGAAGAAAACCTAGAAGAAATTAAGGCCAAGGATAAAGTGTTAAATGCAGAGGGAGAAGAAATGATAAAATGGCTAGGAGAAATGGGCTTAGTGATAACGAATGGGAGAAAAGAAGGAGATGAAGATGGAGAAATAACATATATAGGAGCGAGAGGAATGTCAACAATAGACTATGTATTAGTTAACGAGGAAGGTGATGAGGCGATAAAAAAGGCTCAAATAAAGGAGAGGGTAAAGTCGGACCACTTACCAATAGAGGTGGAACTGGGAGACAAAATAGCGGAAGAAAGAAAAGAAGAGGAAGAAAGAATGATAGACGACTGGATGAAGAAGGTATAAGGGAGTATCAGAGATGGATAGACGCAATAGAGGGAACAGATAAATGGAAACATATAAAAAATAGAGTGAAGAACGTAGTTGTAAAAAAGAAGATAAGGAAAAAAAAAGGATAAAAAAAAAGCTGACGGAGAAAAGAATGTAAGGCAAAAAGGGATAGGGTGATGGCAGAGTTAAATAAGGTAAGAAAAGGGGAAGGAGACAGAAGCAAATATTTAGAAGCAAAGAGAGAATACAGAGAGGAAATAAGAAAAGCAAAAGAAGAGGAAGGGAAAAGAGTGGCAGAAGAAATAAGAACAGATAAGACAAAAAGAAAATTCTGGAAGAAAGTGAATGGCAATAGGAAGAAAAGAATTGGATTAGACGAAAATATAGGAAAAGAAGCATGGATAAAGCATATCAAGGAACAATTGGGAGAGAAAGAACAGGAAGAAAGTAAAGGGGAAGAAACCGAATACATCGAAGGAGAGGAAGGTGAAGAAATTAAAGAAAGAGAAGTAAAAGAGGTAATAAGAAAAATGAAAAAGAAAAAGGTGACAAGAGAAGATGGTATAGCAAATGAAGCGTGGGTGGAAGGCACGGAAGGCTTGATAAAAGATATGACAAAATGCTTAAATGGAATATGGAACGGAGAAGGATATCCGGAAGAATGGAGGAAAGGAATAATAGTACCAATATATAAGAAAGGAACGAAAGAAGAAGTACGAAACTATAGAAGAATAACGCTGATGGATACGGGATATAAAATATATGCGGAAATACTGAGAAAAAAGCTGGAAAGAGAACTACAAGCTAAAGAAACGCTAAGTGATACGCTGATGGGATTTAGGAAGAAAAGAGGAACAATGGACGCGATATTTATATTAAAAACAAATATAGGGTAGGAAATACGGGAAAAAGGATGAAAACTGTTCGTATTCTTTGCAGACATGAAGGCCGCTTTTGATAAAATAAAGAGGAAGAAAATATGGGAAACAATGAAAGAGAAAGGGGTAAATAGAAAAATTAGGAAAAGAATAAAAGAAATATACAAGAAAACAGGGAGTAAGGTAAAAGTTGGAGGAGAAATAATTGGGAAGTTTGAGACTTACAAAGGCGTAAGGCAAGGGTGCCCTTTGAGCACCACGCTATTTAATCTTGCCTTCGCCGACCTTGCAGTGAAGATCAAGCAGGTGCAGGAAGGAGGGGTAGTGATAGGAAGGAAGAAAATATGGACATTAGGATACGCAGATGATATAGTGATGATGGCAAAGAGTGAAAGTGGAATGAAAGCAATGTTGAAAAAATTAAAAAGATACTTGGAAGAAAGGGGATTAGAGTTAAATGTAGGAAAATCAAAGATGATGAAATGCTGGAGAGGAGGAGGAAGGGGGAAGGAAGAAGAATTCGAATGGGAAGATGAGAAGATAAAGATCGTGAAAGAGTACAACTACTTAGGATATGTGATAAGCAGAAATAACGGAAACAAAAAGCAGATAAAGAAGGTAGAAGGGAAAATAAATATGGGACTCGGAAAGTTATGGGGGCTAGGAGAAAAGCTATTTAGAGAAAACTGGAAGCTAAGGATGAACCTGTTCGATGCTCTGGAGAAAAGCGTGATTATGTATGGAGCAGAAATCTGGGGATGGAAGAGATATGAGGAAATAGAAAGACTACAACTAAAATACATAAAGTGGGTTATAGGATTAGATAGAAACACGCCAAGTTACCTAATACGATGGGAAACAGGAAGACAAGAAATGAAAGAAACAGCATTAGAAAGAGCAATGAAGTATGAAAACAAAATAAGAGAAGAAATAGATGGCTCAATAAGAAAAGAAGCATGGAGAGAATTAAAGAAAAGGGAAAGAAATGAAAAAGATAAAAAGGGTAAGAAGGAGGAGAGAGAGGAAAGGCTGGAAAAAAGTAAAATTTACAGAGAGAGAGAAGAGGGAGATGAAATGAGGGAAGAGTTTTGGGAAGAAATAAGAGATGAGCTGAAGAAAAAAGATGAAAAAGAACTAGAAGAAAAGCTAGAAAAATCAAGATACATAAACGAGTGGAAAGAGCTGAAAGAAGAAACGAAAAGGTATAGGTTAAAGAAAATTCAAGGAGAGGGAAGAATAAAAGGCCTGCAAATAAGGGAAAGGTTTAGGCTAGGTAATGAAACGATAGGAAGCAAGTATTGGGCAAAAGAAGAAAATAAGAGATGCAGAATGTGTATGAAAGAGGAAGAAAATTGGAAGCACATGGTAGAAAAATGTGAAAAAAGCAGAATGGAAGGGGAAGAATGGGAAAAAATAATAATAGGAAGCAAAGAAAAGATAGCGTGGATGATGGAGATAAAATGGATAAGAAGAAGAAATGATGAGAAGAAAGAAAAAGAAAAGCAGGAAGAAGAAGCTACAAGACCCTTAGGAGAGACGGAAACAGAAGACATGGAAAAGAAGAAGAATCGAAGAAGAGAAAGAAAAAGGTAAACTAGAAGGGAAATCATAAGATACTAAGGAAAAATAAGTGGGTTGAGGAAAGGAAAGGCAGAGGGAGCAATAGGAAACAAGAAAAAGGTGTCAAAGCCTTAATAAGAAGAAAGATAGATGAAATGATTAGCAAGAAGGAGAGCAAAAGCAAAGGAAAGGCAAAGGTGAAAAGACAAAAGAAAGTAATAAAGGAAAATCTGAAAAGAAAACAGAAGAGCGAAAAAGGCAGATCTTGGAGAGAGAAAGAGTAAGAGAAGATTAATCAGAAGAAAAATCAGAAGAAAAGAGGAACAGGTAGGCGCAGAAGACAGGGACACAAGAGTTGCAGACACACCTACAAAGGCACATATTTACACAACACATACACACACACACACGCACTCGTGCACTTACACACACACACACACACACACAAAACACATACATAATCAACTTCACAAACTGGATACGAGACACAAATAGTAATTTAAGAAATGTAAACCAAATGTAACACCTAAGTTGTAAATAAATAAACTAACTAACTAACTATTTATTTTTAGAAAATACTTCCAAAATTAATCAACTATAAAGTTATATAAAAATTTAATAATTTTATAATGTAAATATTGTAATATCACGTTAATTAACTTTATTAGTTAATAACTTTTGACGACACTATTTGCGATAATTGTATATTGTATATAATCAACAAATAACAAATTCTGTAAAGTTTACATGTGTTAAAAGCTTACTATAAATCGTTATTTACTTGTAAATTAAGAAAACTCATTTCTCAAAATTCGCAAATGTCTCTCGAATGTTCGATGACATTTCTCCTGCAAAAATAAGCGGGAAAATCTGTGTATAAATAGGCCCACCTTTGCACAGGCTAGCATTCATTTCTAGCCTTGTAAGGTGAACGCATGAGTCTGAATCAACTTGGCTGATACCTAAGTTCTTTCTCTCATTGTAATTAACTGAGCAAGACTGTTCCTTCCTTATAATTCGAGCTCGACTTATAAAATATTTCGCGCTATAAGAAACTTGTGCCGAATTATATCCTATCTAAGAAAGACTTTAGCTCTGCTTATGGGACAATTCGCACCATAAGAAACTAGGGCATGTCTGACTTCTGAAACATTGTACTGATTTATATATATTTGATTTATTTATTATTATTCGAGTACATTTGATTTATTTATTTATTTTATTGACAAGTAGAGTAAAATTATTAGAAACAAATTCTTACTCATTAGCTAGATACGAGAGTTCGAATTATTATTATTTATAAGTTATACGAACATCACATAATTTTCATTAGAAACGGGAATTGCAATGCCTATAATTTAATTAAAAACAAAGAAACTGTCTATCTCTAATTTCTTTCAAACCTTTTTGAGATGTGATGAGGTTGGATATCTACCAACGAAACACACGTGTGTAACCTGAGATGATTGTTTGATTATTAATTTTTGACAACGGGTTGGCTCTCAAAATTGGATTAGAAAATTTTGTTCAAACATACCAGAGTTTGTTTTACTTTTTATAAGGATTATTACCCACTTTGTTTTACTAAAAAATATTGACTAGAAGAAAAGTTATTTGAAAAAAATATTTTTGGGAGTGAACTGTGAGGGTGGATTTCACCCTTAAATATGTTTCTCCGCCGATAAAAAAATTCCAATCTCTTGCTTTTTTAATAGACTACAACATATACGAGAATTATCAAAATCGGTGAATTATCAAATTCGGGTTGGATTACCTTGTTTGTGAGTGATTAAGTGGCGAGTTCTGTTCTGTTTGTGTGGCTTGCTTCAATGTTCTTGGGATTACAAAAAAATAAACAAAATTAGCATATGTCTTAAGTTGTAACACAAGTACCGACACGTAACTTTTAGCAGAGCTCAATGCTGTAAGAGAGAGCAGCGGTTGTTAACGGCCAACTTTGCAGCTGCTTAACCACCCGTTACATTTTTCCCCGTCAAACGGATGTGTGAAGAGAAAAGTTAATGACGAGGGTTGGGCTTGTTTATGTGAAAAGAAACCGACAACAAAATGACTAGAATTGTATAGTAGTCTATATCCAATAGCGTTGTTGTGTTTGAGCTCACGCGATTGTGTCATCGGTATTTAGTGGCAATGATGAGAAAAATAAAAAGCAAATAAGAAAATTATAATAAATATGATAGTCATGATGTGCTCTAGTATTTCCGCATCCCTTGTATCGCCTTTTAAAATCTGTAGAGTTTATTAATATAGAATGCTACATGACGGAATAGGGATAACAAAAATACGCTAGCTCTTGGGAGGGCCGTATTAATGATAAGAACAACATAGCACCACCCTTTGGCAGTTTAATTTATTTTAATATCGGCATTAACAAAAAAAAGAAAGAAAAACGTTTTTATCAGGAAGCATTAATAATAAAAAGTGAAAGAAGAAAAGGATAACACAAATATATTAAAAAAGAAAATCTAACGCGGCATTTGGCTTGGGTAATAGGCATGGATCGCCTGCGAGGTCCGCCACATATCATTCTTTGTGTAATGGTTGCATGGTCCCCGAACGCCGCTGGAATTTGCTCGACATTTGGAGCAGGTTGACAGCGTGATATTGGCTTGTCCATACCGTAGTAGAAACTATGATGAGGCACGCTGCAGGTCGAGTAACGGTGACCTACGCAGTATATATAATACCTCACTTCGCAATTCTAGTACATTTGAATCGAGACTAACTCAATATCAGTAACGCGTTGAATCGGCGGAAGGGGTATCGGCGTGTTGGTGGAGATGGTGTCCAGGCAACTGGAGAGGTTTCCATCTGTGAACGAATATATGGCGTGAAGTCTTAGATATGGACCTTTGTCAGACAAGTGATACACTATTGAACTCAAGATCTCTGAGATATATCAATCCGTGTTGAATTTCGGTACTAAGCCTGCACTGATACCTGAGCTTGGTGTCAATATTGTGTTCAACCGGCGTCAAATCCGGTCGCCTAACCTGAATGAAGTCGAATGACATTTCGCATCGTTGAAAGGATGTTGTCTATCCGCGTTGGTATCTAGGTTACGCATGGCCGAGTCGCGGACTGCGACTAGTTGTTCCATACGGTTTTTCTACTCCACCACGTCCGAAGGGACGATTTTTGTGTCAGAATTGGCAATAACAGAGGTTTCCGGCAAACGAGGCTTGAGTCCGAAGTTAAAAAGGCAAGGGACACTTTAGTCGAGCTGTGCATCGCAGAATTGACGGCTAGTCATATTTCCGGTATGTAGAGATCCCAGTCGCGTTAACTGTCGGTGATTTGATCATCGTCTTAATTATCCAATTAATACACTCTACCAAGTTAGCTTGAGGATGATAAGCCGGGTTCATGGAGTGTATGTTGCCGTATTTTAGCAACGGACTCGTGATAGCTTTATTAATGAATTGGGTACCATTATCAGTACGCAATATCTGAGGTGCTCCATAACGACATATATTATTGGTTCTAGGACTTTCGATAGATTAAACGCACTCGCTTTACGAACCGGCACTAGCTCCACTCATTTTGTAAATCAATCTTGAAAGACTTCTATTAAGTACACATTGTCCGCTTTAGAGCGTGGCCACTATCAACCAAGATTCTACATAATGATGGCCTATAAAACCGACAGGAGGTTCCTGAATGACTTTGTTGACTTGACAAAGAAGGCAGGTTTTGAGAAACTCCACCATATCTTCAAAATACCCGGGCCAATAGAAGTTTGAAATGATTTGCTGGAAGGTTTCGTCCATGCCCAGGTCACCGGTTGAAAGTGTGCAATATGCATCTTGGAGCACCATTGCGCGGGGGTCATGCGGTAGGACTAACTTCCACGGCTGCAAATCGTCAATTAGATCGTCCGTGATGGGATTTAGTACGTGCTTCAAGATCTCGCTATCTTATAAATGCTAATTTCGGAACTGTTTAAGACATTTGATCAGTTCCTCCATTAGTTTGGTGTACTATGAATCTACTGCGCTATCGATGGCTGTCAGTTTTGATTCTTCCGGAAACATTCTGGATAAGGCATCAGAGACATGGTGTAAGGCACCTTTACAATGTACTATTTCCATGTAGTATTGGGTTAAGTACATGACCCAGTACGCCCTTGGGATCATTTAGTCTCTCCAACCGTCTCAACTAGCTATGATCCGTGATAAGTGTAAATTGGGTACCCTCCAGATAGTGTCTGAATTTTTTCACTCTTCACACAATGTCGAAGCACTTACGCTTCATTACGGTATAGTTGAAATCGACGGGAGTTAGTGCACGAGACGCATAGATTACTCGTAGTACCATATCGATGCCTTCCTGTTTCGCTGTTAGAATTGCTCCCAGATCAACATTGAAAGTATCAGTTTGGAAGCAAAAGGGTAGCTCCATATTTGGAAAGGTAAGGGTAGGAGCAATAGTGAGGATTGTTTTGATTGTCGTGAGGGCTTTTTTTTTTGTTCAAAACCCCACATGAAGCGAACATTTTCTTTCATTAGCCTAAACTATGGCTGGATGATATAAGAGAAATTGCTAATGAAACGGTGATACCTATTAATCGCTGCAGCATTTTAATATTTTTTGAATCCGGGTAATCCGAAATCGGAGCGATCTCGTTAACGTCTGGGGATAGTCCATCGGTGTTAAGTTTGTGGGTCCAGTAATATACAGGGTTAGGGAAAAGTATGGAAATCCCAGAAAATTCGGAGAACCGCATGAGTCATGAAACAAAGGTCATACTCTTTGTAACTTTCAACGAGGAACCCAACGGTGACCTCTGATTTGACCTTGAACCTCCTTTTCAAGGTTATTTCAAGGTCAACCTCATTTTTTCATACGGGAACCCCTATTTTTTATACTAGAATCAAAAATAGCGATAAATTTTACGGGTGGGAACGATTCAAAGATAGCGTGACCCCTAATCCTCCTTGAAACCATGTATTTTCATAATCGTCACATCTTAACGCCTGGATAGCTGAAACAATCTGATTTCACAAAAATTACAGCATTCAAATTTCCTGTTATGAAAAAGGGATCTATTATTTATCCCCACACGTTTAATTTTTGAGGATATTGAGTGTGACTTTCTTTCATCCAATGAGGATTTTGTCGTACCAATATCTAAGGTTATGGCGATTGACATGTAACTTGGTCTGAGAAAACAATTTTTTTTTTCAAATACAAAAACAGGTTTGATTTTTGCTAGAAAACGAATAAACAGCAATTTGCAGATCTGTCTTTCTCGTATTTGTTTAGAATTTTGAAAATAGAAAACAACTCTTTTTTCACGCTACACAGTTCATCTGTATTTCATTTTTTTCGCAGTCTTCATCTTTCATTTAAAAAAATAGAAAGTAACTACTTTGAGTATAAGATATCATTAAAATTGTCAAAAACTGGAAAGTCATGTTTTTTTTCGTCAAAAGTTACATTTTTTCCTCTTTCATGGGCTGTAAAGCTAATTGTTTATTAGAAATACAAAATTATTTTGACGGTATTTGAAAGAAGTGAAAATTTAAAAATAAAATATAGGTGCTTTTACAAACAATAATTAAAAAATTAACGTCATTTAGATTTTAAAATCTTATTTGTTCTTGACTTCTACTAATTTGAAGTTGAAACCATATTTTGTTGTTTTCATAGTAAATAGGCTCTAGCAAAAAAATACTTGACCAATAAAACAAAACAAATTCGACAAATTCGTCAAATATTTCACAGTTTTTTTTTAGTTATAATAACCATATTAAATTTTTGTTTATTTCAAACTTTTAAAATGTTTCATTTGTCCGAAATAGAATGAATATCTCTTCTAATGATGAGGGGTTAGGGTGATCAGCAAAGGTCGTATGCTAATGTTGTTAATCTCTTTAATAGAACGTTTCGAATCGGTGATGGCGAAACTCCTTTGTCTAAATCCGCAGTTTTAAACACCTTAAGACGTTTTCAAGAAACGGAGTCTATTAAAAATCGTTCTGTTACTGGAAGACCACGAACAGCAACAAATGAAGAAAAATCTTTAGATGTTTCACTGTCTTTTGTGGAAAATCCACATGAATCATCTCGATCAGTAGCTTTACAACAGGATATCGATCAAAAATTTATTCTTAAAATTTTTAAGGTAAACAAGTTTCATCCTTATAAAATGAAACTTGTGCAAGAATTGAATGAGGATGATCCTGATCGTCGAGTAGAATTTTGTGAGACAATGATGCAAATAATTACTGAAAATCTAATATTTTTACAAAATATTGTTTTTTAAGACGAAGCCACATTTCAATTAAATGGCGAAGTCAATCGTCATAACTTTAGATATTGGTCCAACACAAATCCTCATTGGATGAGAAAAACTCACACTCAATATCCTATAAAATTAAACGTGTGGACAGGAATAGTAGGCGATACAATGATAGGTCGCTTTTTTATCGAAGGAAATTTGAACGCTGTAAATTATGAACAACTTTTGCGAAATCAAATTGTTCTAGCTATCCAGGCCTTAAGAGTTGATAATTTTGAAAATATATGGTTTCAGCAAGAAGGTGCTCCAGCTCATTACGGTGTAAATGTCAGACAATACCTCAATGAAACATTTTTTGATAGATGGATAGGTAGAAAAGGTACAGTAGAGTGGGTTCCGAGATCTCCAGATTTAAGCCCTTTGGACTATTTTTGTGGGGGTATTTAAAAGATCGGGTATACAGAAGTAATCCACAAAATCTTGAAGAATTAAGACGTAGAATAGTAAAAGAAATTAATGCCATTCCACCGCAGATGATCCAAAATGCAACTCAATCATTCTACTATAGGATTGGTTACTGTCAAGAAGCGAATGGAAAACAATTTGAACATCTGTTGTAAATTCATTTACGTGAAAGGCAAGGGAACTCACTATTAAAATTCATCTTGAAGTGAGAGGCAAGGGGAACTTACTATAAAAAAGCACTCCGAAGGGAACAGATTCCTTTTACGTCCACATCGTTGTTCTTGGATAGCGCTAAAAGGAGGATTAGGAGTTACGATATCTTTGGACTTGAATCGTTACCACCCGTAAAATGTATCGCTCTTTAGATTCCAGTATAAAAAATACAGGTTCCCATATAAAAAAAATGAGGTTAACCTTGAAATAACCTAGAAAATGATGTTCAAGGTCAAATCAGAGCTTACCGTTGGGTTCCTCGTTGAAAGTTACATAGGATATGACTTTTATTTCATGACTAACCTCATGTGGTTTTCCGAATTTTCCGGGGTTTCCATACTTTTTCCTCATCCTGTATACATACAATAACCCGTGGTCGACAGAATTAACATTTGTTTCAATTGATTTCCAAGCTGGTATAATTGATTCGGGTTAACAGTTTTTTTAAGACAAGGCCAATCAATAGACATTTTCGGGACAAAATTTTTAATAGGTAGCGAATACGATATATGTTTTTATCGTGATAAATAAACAAAAACTGTTTACTTAAATTACTCTTTTATTGTTTAAACATGTTTAAAGTTTGCAAAAACAGGTTTTTCGAGTTTAAAACGAAAAGTTGCAGAGCAAAGTGTATACCCCAATGGAGAAAGTTGTAGATAATTGAATTACCTTTTGAACGAGACATCGATCAAGTCAATCTGTCCATATCGAGATGAGAAAAATAAAAAAAAAATGAAAAATAGACGTAAAAAGCGTGGTTTTCAAAAAATCATTACGGGGTAAATTACAGAGTTGAAGAGCTGTCATTTTTATATCTTGTAGATTACATCTTATATTTGATCTGTGCGCAATCCTAGCGCTAAAGGATAATAACTTTATGAGTTATTGAATGTTGCAAATAGCCTTGCTTTTTTCAAGCTATATTGCAAATGCCACTCTTGCTCAGGAGATGCACTTATTTGAAATTTAAAACCAGCTATGAATAGATACTTTTTTGAACTAAAAATTCTCCTTTTACACCTATGACTTATTTTGTCTTTAAATAGGTGTAAATTTGAAAAATGTGTAACTAAAATGCGGCGAAAAAGCAGTCCGTGCGCTAGAGTAGGCGCGGAGTGGAAGAACTATCAAGCAAAGAGGAGAACAATGTATAGTAATACTGAAGTGCAGCGCGCTCGGTATTAATATTTACTAATTTTTTCTCGGCACCTATTAATGCTATTTGAATAGTTTTTTGGGGTATTTTTTTCTTGGCTACCTGAATTTCTTATAAAATTATTATAAAATTTATATTTTCGTTGACAATACATCAATTCACAAATAAACATTTTTCAAATTTTTTTATTTATACTTTATTATCAATATATATAAACTTATACACTAATTTTAATAAATAATAAACATATGCATGTAAATTTATGTATTCCCGACGAAAATATGAATTTTATAATAATTTGATAAGTAATTCTGGTAGCCAAGAAAAAAATACCCTAAAAAAACTATTCAAATAGCATTAATAGGTGCCGAGAAAATAATTAGTAAATATTAATACCGAGCGCGCTGTACTTCAGTATTACTATACATTGTTCTCCTCTATGCTTGATAGTTCTTCCACTCCGCGCCTACTCTAGCGCACGGACTGCTTTTTCGCCGCATTTTCATTACACATTTTTCAAATTTACACCTATTTAAAGACAAAATAAGTCATAGGTGTAAATGGAGAATTTTTAGTTCAGAAAAGTATCTATTCATAGCTGGTTTTAACTTTCAAATAAGTGCATCTCCTGAGCAAGAGTGGCATTTGCAATATAGCTTGAAAAAAGCAAGGCTATTTGCAACATTCAATAACTCATAAAGTTATTATCCTTTAGCGCTAGGATTGCGCACAGATCAAATACGAGGTGTGTTCAAAAAATAACGAGAATTTTCGTTTTATGAAAAAAATATTTATTTATTCATCTACATTAATGTTGTCGCCTTCAAAGTAGTCCCCTTCGGATACAATACACTTATGCCAACGCTTTTTCCAATCCTCGAAACACTTTTGAAACTCGATCTTTGTAATAGCATTTAGCTCTTTCAGCGATTCGCTTTTAATGTCATCTATGCTTGTAAAACGACGGCCTTTTAATGTTCTCTTTATTTTTGGAAATAGAAAAAAGTCACATGGAGCCATATCTGGCGAATATGGAGGCTGAGGCATCGTTACAGTTTCGTTTTTGGCCAAAAATTCACGAACAAGCAATGAAGTGTGAGCAGGCGCATTATCGTGGTGCAAAAGCCTTGAATTGTTTTGCCTAAAATCCGGGAGTTTTTTTCGGATTGCTTCACGCAAACGACGTTGAACTTGTAGATAGTACTGCTTATTGATTGTTTGACCTTGTGGCAAGAATTCATAATGCACTATGCCATTAAAATCGAAGAACACAGTGAGCATAACCTTCACATTCGACCGCACTTGTCGAGCCTTTTTCGGTCTTGGCGATCCAGAATGCCTCCACTGGGACGATTGAGCCTTAGTTTCGACATCATATCCGTAAACCCATGTTTCGTCACCTGTTATAACACATTTTAGTAGTTCTGCATCGTTATTGACTTCATTTAGCGACTCCTGAGCAACTTCCATTCGCCGCTGTTTTTGTTCGAAATTCAACAATTTTGGAACGAATTTTGCTGCCACACGTTTCATACCCAAAACATTCGAAAAAAATTTGATGGCATGAGCCAACTGATATGCCAACATCATCAGCGACTTCTCTGATTGTGATTCGGCGATCGTTCATAACCATTTCTTTCACTTTTTTCACGTTTTCATCGGTTGTTGATGTGCTTGGGCGTCCGGGTCGTTCGTCATCTTCAACGTTTTCGTGGCCATCTTGGAAACGCTTATACCACTCATAAATCCTTGCTTTACTCATAGCAGACTCACTATATGCCTTTGTTAATATTTGACAAACTTTACTACACTTTATTTCATTTTTTACGCAAAATTTAATACAAATTCTTTGATCCATTTTTTTTCACAAACGAAAATCGCCGAGCTCGAAAAACACGTCTAACGTTAGCGGCTGCCACTTAAAAAGTAAGCAATGAATATTGCTGAAAATTTTATCGTACTTCAGGGGCATGTGTACCAACATAATAAAAAAAAATTTTATACAAGCGGACTCTCCAAACCCGCGAAATTTAAAAATTCTCGTTACTTTTTGAACACACCTCGTATACGATGTAATCTACAAGATATAAAAATGACAGCTCTTCAACTCTGTAATTTACCCCGCAATGATTTTTTGAAAACCACGCTTTTTACGTCTATTTTTCATTTTTTTTTATTTTTCTCATCTCGATATGGACAGATTAACTTGATCGATGTCTCGTTCGAAAGGTAATTCAATTATCTACAACTTTCTCCATTGGGGTATACACTTTGCTATGCAACTTTTCGTTTTAAACTCGAAAAACCTGTTTTTGCAAACTTTAAACATTGTTTAAAAAATGAAAGAGTAATATTTGCGATTTGGAAACATGACAGTTTTTGTTTATTTATAGCGATAAAAAGGGATATCGTATTCGCTACCAGTTAAAAATTTTGTCCCGAAAATGTCTTTATTCATTGGCCTACAGAAAAGGTTTTATCGAAGGAGTCGGTTACGACCACCAATTAATTCAAATAGGCAAAGTCAAAGGGCTCCAAATTTTGGGTTACTAACGAGTCCATCAGTCGTTGAAAGGCAATCTGGACGTTATCTAACTTTTACGGCATAACTACATAATGGTGTAGACCACGGCCTGACATGATGAATGCGGTGATTTCCTGACTATCCTTGCTTTAACCAGTGGGATCTAATGATATGCGTTTTCCAGATTAACAGTGCTAATATACTTGGCTGCATTAAGTTTTCGCAAAATATCTTCCATTTACGATAGAGGGTAGGCATCTTTTGGTGATTGGCGTACACTTTACGAAAGTCGATGCAAAACCGCCAGGTGCCATTAGGTTTGTGAACCATAACCATGGGACTAGACCAAGGGTTATTAAACTTGACAACTTTGCCATTGGCTATAAGCTTATCTAATTGCTGGTGAAGGGCTTTCTCAACTAGCTTTGATACTAAGTGATAGCGCTGTTTAATTGGATCATGACCCTGTACGTCAATGGAGTGTTCCACCAGGTTTGCTATTGAGATTAGCAAAGTTCACATCAGCGCCTTCAGCCGTCAGTTGCACAAGCTTTGAGAGTAGGCTCTTCTGTTCGTGTTCTGTCGTAAACAGATAGAACGGTGAACTTTATTTTAGTTTATTTAATAAAAATAACCATTTATAATCTTATATTTAAGAGACACTGCGAAGATTAAAGCTGGATGCAATTTCTATATTTAATTTACCGTGCGAAATGAGTACAGATAGTAAAGCAAATTTAAAAAACAAGAAAGAGAGAAAATGTTGAGCAACAAAGTATTGAGAGTAATGAAAATCATTGATGAATTCTATAATAATGTTTCTGTAATGATCAAAGAAAATATAAGCGACACCTTTAACATATTAGAATT
The DNA here is from genome assembly GCF_024137745.1 of Phymastichus coffea. Lineage (NCBI taxonomy): Eukaryota > Metazoa > Arthropoda > Insecta > Hymenoptera > Eulophidae > Phymastichus > Phymastichus coffea. The sequence goes on from NW_026706814.1 coordinate 1,220,570, forward strand.
ACTTAACTGTGATAAAAAAAAGTCAATGTTATACTGTAGATAGTAGTCAGAATTATGTTCAACATGTCGTCAATCCAGATGTTTTAGAAAATACGCTCTTTATAATGGAAAGTAAAATGGTAGACGTAAGTACTTAAACTGATCCACCAGTGTTAGAGGCTCCAAATCAAGCTAAGCTTATGTCGATAAATGGCATTGAAAATAAAGTACCTGAGTTACAAACTCTGACGATTTAAAACAAGGAGGCCATTCCTTCACTAGGATTTATTAACTTGATGAAAACCGATTCTGGTCTAAGCACGGTAACAGCTATTCCAGATACGAGTGTTTTGAATGATTTGGTCGAATTAGTCGATGCAGTGCAGAGAAAAAAAATAATTCCAAGTTGTTTAGTAAAGAAAAAGTCATTTTAATTATAATAAAATTGAAACGAAATCTGTGACAGGGTCTTGGCCGAGTTGACCGGCCCTGTTTGACTCGCTCTCTCTTCCGCGACTCGCTCCTTCACAGTGACCACGGCAAGCGAAATGGAAGTTGAGAACTATTACCGATGCTTGCCACGCTATCTTTCAAGTCCTGTACCTGTGAGCGATGTCGTTACGTAGAGCCAATGTGGGACGAGAGCGGCAGCGGCACACGAAGAAAGAGAGAACCGATTTGTCGCGCGAGTAAAAGAGCGAGAGCACAGTAACCCACGACGATCCACTCGCGCTGGCATGCGCGTGGTAGGGAGAGGGAGCAGGTAGAGATATCGAGCCAGAGTATCGACTGCAATTGCTGAGAGCGCATGCGCAAGTAGACATCCTTAACTAAGTCTCCAGCAACAGTAGTATCCATCCACGTTGAGCAGAGCAGAGAAATAGGAAGACAGACCAGTGCCATCCAAGGATCGACCTCAACCTGTTCGCCAACTACAGTCGTCTAGCAGCGTCCGACTTGCAGAACGATCATCGATTGAGGCCGGCGGCATCCCTAAGGTCAGGTTGTCTTTCTCTATCTGTTTCTCTTATTTTATTCGCGAGTGTGTGACGTGCGGTAAAGTGCTGGCGATGATCAGCGAACCCGGCGAACTTTGTGAACACTATTTTCGGACACATTTTGTAACGTGCCCCCGTGCGCTTATCCGTAGTATAAGAGAAGGTATGCGGCCAGAAATTGTGAAGCGTGAATTCGCTTCACTCCTTGTTGTTTAAATAAAGATAAAGTAAAAGATAACCCGAGAGTCATTATTGTGTGCATCCGCTGTTTTGTTCCACTCGAGCGATTTTCTAGCTAGTCAATTTGGCGATAAGGCCTAACAGCCCGTTGCAGTGGAGCAAATTCACTTCCTAAACTTCCCCAAAATTAAATAATTAGTAACACGACGCGAAGCATAGGCCCGTTTCTCGCGATTCGAGGAACAATTAATCATTCTCGGACGTGCAAGTATAGCTAATCCACGTGTTACATGGCATGTTTTGTGGGGAATCTGTAGAATTGGTAAGGTTGTGGGAGTATGGTTTGAATCGCCCTTGTTCGGGTTGAATTTGAGATTATTGAATGTCCGAAAAGACAAAGACTAGATGGAGAAGTGCGTCTTCGAAGTATCGCGAAGGTGAACTCGCGCTCTTTGTTGAGCGTCGCAAGCGGTCAGGTTGCACGGTTCGGTAACCCGAGCGGTTTGTTTACCATTGCGCTGGTTAACTGTACTCTTGAAATGAGATAAACAGAGATCCGCGCAGGACAGACCGAGATCCGAGTCTGAGTGCGAGCGAACATTAGTTTTATTTGCGATAGTGTCACGGCTTACTGTCATCGCTGCGCTTGGACTTGGATAGGTGTACGTTCGGACTAGTGCTCCGAAGGTCACTAATCATCGTTGATTGTGGTATGGCACGAAGTTGAATCGAGTAAATCACAATAAGGTGGATTAACGCTAAGAAGATAGACGTATCCTCGCTCGAGAGTACGGCTAATGTGCATGTTAATATTTGACTTTATTATGTATCGTTTGTTTTGAAAGAGGAAATCGTGTGATACGCAGGTAAACACTTGATGTAAATCAGCCGTGGTTATCTGCTACCATAAGTGCGTTAATCCGCAATCTTTTCAAAGAGAACATTTATAAGGACTGACAAGAGGTGCGTAATATTCGCACCGGGGTAAATGTGGGAAGTGTCTCTTATATTGTATTTGTCTGTTGCGTATTCGAAGGTTGTGTCGCGTTGGTTTGATGTAGGTCTCGGATTTGCCTGTGGCGTGCGCCGGGTTCGGGTCATTGCTTCAAATAGGAAGGACGATGTGCTGTGCAGGAGCCTGGTTGAGCAGACCGTAGAGGCGCCGTCCTCGCACTCCTAGTCCTCCGGTAAATTTCGAATTTGTGTAGCAGGGCGAAGGACAATCGAGCACGCGGCGGTGGAGTCGCTGCAACGCTTCTTGAGATCGCCGCCGCAAATTAAGTTAGCAGAGAATAGGTCACCGAGTAGAAATCAAGTCGTCGCTGAGGAAGGGTGCACGCCGAAGAAGATGGCTGAGACACCTTCTATTTTAGTGAGAGGAAGGCTGAGGCAAGTACAGAAGCTTCCACTACAGAAGAAAAGAGGGACAGGGATGTAGCGCACTTAACGATTGTTAAAAACAGATTTTTCTGCTAGATTCGGGCGCACAAGTAACTATCGTAGATCCGAGATTAGCAAATAGATTCAGTGTGCGACTGAAAACTCCAACGATACTGGTGAAAGGGGTCTCGGACGATGAACCAGGTGCATTCAGAGATTTAAAGCTGCACCAAATCGCTGCTTTCTAAATCGCATGTTTCTGTAATTAAATTCAAATATCAATTGTTGAGTTGTCTCCTGAAATGCTTCTCGACATATACGAATTTAGAATTTACATATGTGAATAAATATATATTTACGCTACTTCTACTACTGACTATATCATTTTCGAATAAATAGGATTATGGTTATACTTCTATTCTGAAATAAATAATTTTGGATGTTCAGTTCGTATAAATTCTCTATAACATTTTACAATTCTGTCTCTCGCTGATAAGGCAAATGTTATTTCGCTAGAGTTTACCATATAGATTATTTCATTATTCTTATCATTAGAATATTTTGTAGCTAAGCCCTTGTGTAAAATATCATATGAATTTTTAAAGCATTCTCCTTCTGGGAAAATGTCCTAAAATGTATAGTCTCCTTCTACGTTTAGACAACTTTTGAATATATTGTTTCAGAACATATTGTTTCTCGGTGTCCGGTCGCTGAGGCGTCTTCTTTTAATTAGGGCTACGCTTTCCGATATGTCGGGCCCTTGAATTTTATGATTGATTTCGATAGCAAAAATCCTCAGGATTACGTAGGAGCAAGAATTTTTCAAAAAAAAAATATACTTTTTGAGATATTAGCAATTGTTTAAACAAAAAGTTAATAACTTTCGAAAAAAAATTTTTATTGTTTATTGTTGTAATTATTTCGAAAGTTCAAGGTATTATAAGTAATTTGGAAAAAATCCGATTCGGTATCTTTATTAGTTTTTTAGATTAAAGCTAAAGTACCTTTCTTATAAAACAATTGTTCCTTATAATGTTGATTCCTCATTTACAAAATAAAAATAATGAAAAACATAAGGATTATGTGTCTGTGTAAGGATTGCCACATTACACAGACATATGAGGATTATATGTCTGTGTAATGTGGATTAAAATACACAACCGTTTTTAAAATTTAAGAACTTTATTAAAAGTGACAAAAAATAATTTTTACAAGGTATTATCGACAGAATTAGACATAATAATACTTATATATACACAAGCACATTCTTTCATTACATAAGTACAGTTTAACGCATGAGAGACCGGGCTTCTGCAGTTAGTTCTATATGAATCTTTTTGTCCTTCCTCTTGCAAATTGTTGATATAAAGGGATCCGACAAAATAAGCAAGTAGTGAAAGATATCTGAATTCGTTTGCTTTCTTTTATACATTCTACTAAATTTACGCCGAAGCTCCCGAAAAAGTTTGTGAGAAGCTTCCTGCGGCTCCTCAGAAAACCACCCCGAAGGATATTTTAACGTTCTCATAATATTACTTGCGTGAATAAGCACTTTGTGAACAGAAGGTGGCATCTTATACCACCAGTACAAGTCAACGTACATTTTAGCAGTTTCAAGGCAATAATCTTCTACTTCGTTAAAATCAGCAGGCTGCGTAGATGAAATGACTTGTAAGATAGTGTACATTCTGTGTATCAGTTCTTCGTTCATTCCGGTAATTTTTGACACAGTTTTATAATTTCTAAAAAAAATCCTTGCTACATTTCCTGTGTTCGTCGTTCCTCCGCCCTGTTTCACAACATCTACTGTCAGATTTAATTGCGATTTGAGTTCTCTTTGAATTTCCGCTTTACGTAAGACTGCTTTTTCGTCATTTAGTTTTTTTATTTTTTTTTTTCGACTGGATCTAATTTGATTTTCTCAATTTTACTTCCTACTCTTTTCCCATAAATTATAGCGTTACAACCCAATTTGTAAGCAAGGCGCAACAGAAACTCCATAAATCTAATCCAGCAATGCAAGACTGTCAAACCCAAAGTGTAACAATGTTCATAGCATTTCCGTTTGAAAGCATCCTCAATATTATTCATACCGTTTGGAGTTACACGACACATATAGCAAGAGTTGGAAGAGTTCTGCTTCGATAGAATATTCAATACTTTACCATCGAACATTGTGCCTCGGATATTGAACTTCACTTCAAAAGTTTGATCTCTAAATTCTACACAAAATAACTTAACTTTACTAATCTGATTCAAATAATGATGATATAGGCCGAAGACTAAATCTTTAGTTTCACTTTTCCAAATGAAAGTAATTGGTCGGCAACAATCAGTTGAATTGGGTTTTAGATTTTTCCATAGCTCAATTTCATCAGCTTTTAACAGTAGAGGGCAAAATGTTACAAAAAATACTGATTTATCAGAAAACTTTTCATCACTATCAGGCACCGAAGGATTTTTCTGCATGGTCGTTTGCTGTCCAGACGCACCGTCCATACCCCATTTACCAATAAACTCTAGTTTTTTACCTTCAATCAACTTTAATTTTTCATTATTAACTAGCAGCAAAATTCTCTTAATAGTGTGGTCTATTAATGAAATAATGTTAACCTTGGCACCGAAGGACGTCGCTTTTATGTGCTCTGGGTAGCATTTTTCTTTGGCTCGCATAATATTAATGTAAGAAGGATATATATGCTCACCAACACGCTTTTTAGTGTCCTGCCTCAAAAGTATGTACTTATCTCTGCTCAGCTTCAAATTTGCTAAAGTTGCCAAAGCTTTCTCGTCGGCAAATTCATCTTCTTCTTCTTCGGCGCTAGATTCTTCTGATATTTGCGGTTCCACCACACCAGCATTTTTTTTTGCAACTTTCAGAGCAAGAGCGAGTTGTTCTACGCTGAATTGTGAAGCTATTTCCGCAGCAATTTTAAGTTTTGTTGTTTCTGATTGGGCTTCGTCGAATGATTTGCGCGGCCTTCCTCCTTTATTTTTCACCACGATGTTTTTAGAAAGCTCTAGAGTACTGCTAATAAATGTGAAGTTTAAAGGTTTGTTCATGAACGTTGTTGACCTTGCCTTGAAGAGGTCTTTATTCTTAGCAAGTTTCATCTCATGATTATATTGTGATAAAAAATTTAGTGAAATGTACGTTCTTAGATCTTTCTCTTGAGAATCAGATAGTTCTAAAGTTTCTTTCGCATTGCTGATGATGACTCCCATCTTATCTTTCTGCCGATTTTCAGGTTTCCACAGCAACTCACACAATTCGCTGACTTTTTTGTTGTACTCCATAATGTCTGTAAATAGTCATAAGAATACAGATAAGTTACTATAGCAAATATTTAAACACAAAGCCGGGAATCATTCTTTTAGTAACATAAAAATTAAAGGCACAACATAATATAGCTTCGAATTTAGTTCTATTCATTTCGGTCACACAAAACGTAGTTTTAAATTAAAATCATTGCAGTATGCATTAAAAAAATACCTCCATCAACTTTAAAAAGATATACTCGTTGTGCTAACTTTTCCTCTATATCTATGTATACAAAATTTAACTTACCATATAAATGCTCACTATAACAAAATCACTTTGTCAGTTCAACGAGATGCTCGATTCTTTCTTCTAAATGTAAGCCGACGCAGAATCAAAACTGTATCCTGATGCTTGTTCTAGATCCGAAAAGAGCCAAAAACTAACTGACCTCTTCATAGTAAACATCAGGAAAGAAATCGGAAAAGTGACGCCACGTTATGATTGGAGGAACTCGAGTCAATGAGAGTTTCCGTATTTGAAAGAGCCCAAGTTAATCTTGGGGATTATCTTTGATTTATTGCCCAACCTGGCTTGGTAGGCAATATACCTGCCCATTTCAATTCTATGCATCTACTTCGCTGATTTATATTCCGGCTCAAATTATTTAGCAATCTATTGTGCAAATGGTAGTATAAATGACCGTTCTTTCATGTTTCACCGAGTTTATACTTTTATGATACTATCTGCACTAATGTCATTCTTGTCTATACTGGTACGTCTATATTTCGATGTAGACCATTGTCGCTTAAATATTGAACTCCAAGTAAAATACTGTAACTGCCTACTCTCTTCTTTAAAATTTTCTTATTTCTTATAAAATGTCACCTATATCATTCACCTCTATCATACACCTTTTTTAAAAAAAAAAGGGATTGAACACGAAGAATCTATTTAGATGGCAATTGTGTTGATTATTTCTATTACATTAAACTTATATTTATTTATTGATAAGGGTCAATAAAAATGATAAGAGGTTTGAATTAACATTTATTATCGCTTATATGCTCAAACGACATATATTTAAACATTTTTTAAATACTTGGGGAGTAGAATTTTTTTTCAGATTTTTTGATTTATAAGGGTCAATAAAATTGATAAGAGATTTAATTTATCAATTGATATCACTCATATGCTCAAATTACATGTACTAAAACACTTTTCAAGCATTTGGGAAAAATTTTTTTTTTTTCAATTTTATTGATTGTCCGATGAAATTGATAATAGCTTTTATTTGATTACCGATGTCGCTTCGCCGCATCAGCTGTGTATAGTGCTACTCTTCACGCGTATTTTTAAAAAAATTACGTCAAAATCGGATGAAAATTGTGATTTATAGGAGGTTTCTGGGAAAAAAAGTCGGAAATATCCCACTGTGCGCCGGGGCAGTTTTGACCATCTTATACGGCTAGACCCTTTGAGAGAAGATCTTGTACAGAGAAAATGTATTTGTTTTGTTTGTTGGTTATGTTTAAAAGTTCTATATCCATATTAATTTTATCCAATGTTTTAAAGGAGGTATCTGTTATGATCATTGCTTGTCTGGATTTTATCCTTTTCAGTTTATTTCTTCGACAATTTTTACAATTTTTAATCCGCTTTTTAATATCTGATTTTAAGTTTTCTCAATAGTATTTAGTTTTCATACGATTCTATGTTCTGTTTACTTCTGAGTGTCCTACTAGTGCATTTGAGTGATGTAGTTCAAATATTTTGTCTCGATCTTTAAGTTCTACATTAAATAATAATGTTGATTTCGGAATTTTCAAATGCTTTTGATAGAATATTTTCTATTTCTGTCCAATCTATGTTTTTTAATTGTAGGTTTCTAGTGATGCTGAATCTTATTATTTTCTTATAGGTTATTAATTCATTTAATAACTTAAAGATATCTTTGAGATTTTCTTTCATCGTTAAAACGAACTGTCTTATATCAAGAGAGGCGATGAAGATTTTTTTGTCCCTGCTTGTACTAATTCGATTTCATTAGGTTGCAGATCATTGTGTAGTAGTATTAGTTTATTCTTTATTAGTCTTTTTATTGTTTTGTCTAATGGTTTGTGTAAATTATCGATAAAATATATAATGTTGTCATTTTTTGATTCTATTGGCTTTTTCGTAAATAAAATGTTATCTTGTTTGTTGGGATCAGTTTTGTTACCTTCTTCGCTTATTATATGGCATAAGAATTCTACTTTTCTCTGAAAAAATTTGCATTTACTCGTTTCGAGCTTTAGCCCTACTTCTCTGAGTTTTTCCGCTATAAGCTTAAATCTTTCGTTATGTTATTCTACTGTATTTGCTACAAGAATTATGGCGTCAATATACATATAGCAAAACCCTTTTTCGCTCAAGTCTCTAAGTACTTTTGTTAGTGCTCTCTGGAAGACTCTAAGTGAATTTATTAGTCCGAAGATTAAAACCTTAAATTCGAAGCATCCTAGGCCAGTAATGCTGAACGTGGTTTTGTGTATGTCTGAATCTTTCATTTTTAGTTGATGAAATCTAGAAACCACACTTATTGTTGTAAAAAATTTGTTTTTTCCAATGTTGTCGAAATTGTTTTAATGTGTTAGGTATTACATGAGGATCTGGAATAGTTGTAGCGTTCAATTTCGATAGTCTATCACCATTTTCCATTTTTTCTTTCCTTCTTTAATTAGCCCTTTTTTTGGCATAATCCAGATTGGTGCATTAAATGAGCTTGTTGAAGGTCTAACCATTTGCGATTAGTTTTTTTGTTTTGTCTAATGTTAAGATTTGCGCTGAAGAGAACGATGTGAATGTGGCGTACGGGAATCATTATAATAATTATTGAAAGAATTTTTCTTACAAACAAATTACATTTCAATCGTCTTCTCTTGAACTGAAAACACATAATATCAAATTCGTAAATTGTGTCATTTCATAAGCGAAAACAGTGTAGTAACTTGATCATCGCGAGTAAATGACCTGGTAGAATCTACAACTCAGCAAAAAAATTTTTTGGAACTCGAATTGAAATAAGGAAAGAGTAGAGAAAAAGTAGGTCAAAACAACAATTCCTTACTTACTCATATACGAATTTGTTACTTATATATATGTATATATATATGCATGCTTATATAATTATATGAATGCCACAATATTATAAATCAAACAATATACGAATCATTTTTCGTGACTCCCTCCTAATAACAGAACAAATTTTAACTATCGATTTTTAGTTTTTTTTTTTAAGTCCACATTATTTCCTTTCGAACTTTCTTATAATTATTCAATACAATCTAAATTCAATACATTTACTTTTCCTTTTCTTTTCTCGAATAAAATGCCCAAATGAGTAAAAAAATTATCCCAACTAGCAGAATAATTTCAAACGACTCGAAGCTTACGCGATCCCAAACGCGCAGCAATCCCCAACTGAAAAGCCTCCTACATAAAGAGTTAGAAAAAAACGCATTCAGAAGAAGCAGCAAGATACAATACTCACCTACAAAGAAAACCAAGGAAACACAAGCAGAAATTTCAAGAACCGAAGATTCACCAGCAACTCAAACAGAAGAACAAGATTCCGTTTTACAAGAAAACAACTTTTCAACAGTAAATACCACAATAGACCTTGATAGAAATCAATGATACTCAGACTTTGGAGGAATTTACAACGAACAAAGCCTGATCTTAGGAACTTCAAAAGATACATTTTGAGAATTCTTGGGACTTACTAGCTATTACAGACGCTTTATAGACAACTTTTCAGATATAGCCAAACCATTAATACAACTATTACAAAAAGACATAGAATTTGTCTGGAATACAGAGAAACACAAATCATTCGAAAACTTAAAAAAAGCTCTATGCTCTGCACCAATACTGCAATATCCAGACATGACAAAACCCTTCATAATAACAACAGACGCATCAAATTTCGCATTAGGGTGTGTACTCTTACAAGGCAAAATAGGCGAGGACAAACCAATTGCATTTGCATCACGAGTGCTAAAACCAGCAGAAAAAAAGTACCACACATATGAACGCGAAGCATTAGGAATTGTATTCGCCGTGAAAACATTCAGAAATTACATATATGGAAATAAATTCACAATAGTAAGTGACCACAAACCACTATTATCTTTCAAATCTGCCGACAATAACTCCAGAGTACAAAAATGGAGACTCAACTTACTGGATTACGATTATGATATCATCTACAAACCCGGGAAGATAAATACAAACGCAGACGCACTATCAAGAAACCCCGTAGAAAATACCAATGGTAACAGTCGTAACCAGAGCACAAAAAGCTAAAGAAACAGGAAAAACACAAACAACAGACATACAAAATAACAACACAACAATAGAAAGAACAATTAAGAAAAAAAGAAAACAAAAAACAAGCCCAAAGGATAAGAAAACAGTAGTAAACATTCAAGATTACCCACCAGAAATCACGACAAGCAAAGCAGATCTAGAAAAACACATGTAGTCTTCACAAAAAAATCCATAGAATCACGGAACGACAACGTTGTAATATTTGTAAACCAATCACGACAAATATTAGACAAAAAAATGGCACAATTTATAAAGTCAAAGAAAATCAATATCAATAAAGACCTTCGCACAAATGAAATCGAAATTATAAAAATAAATTCAAAAAAATTATTTATTCTATGCATAGACTCAGGCCAATCAGCAATAACAATAAAACAAAATATCACCCACATTCTAGGAACCCTGAAAGAAATTATGACACAACAAAAAGAAAATAGATTCAGCATTTCAAAAGACCTACAGATAAACAATATCCATTGGCAAGAAATAGAAGAAATAATCACAAAAACCTTTCAGAACTCAGGTATTAACATAGTTATTTGCTTAAACTATATCGAATATATCGAAATCAAAGACCGAGATAGAATATTCAATCTGAACCACTCATCCGCCTTAGGAGGACACTCAGGAGTAAATAGAACATTAAATCGCATCAAACTTAAGTATTATTGGGAAAATTTAAAAACAGACATAGAACAAAGAATAAAAAATTGCGAAGACTGCCAGAGAAATAAATTAAAAAGAGTAAAGACAAGACAACCAATGGTTATAACGGAAACACCGTTTAAAACTTTCGACAAAATTGCTATGGATATAGTAGGTCCACTAAATATTACCAAAAATCAAAATAAATACATCCTCTCCATTCAAGATTTATTATCAAAATTTCTAATAGTAATACCTCTACCCGATCAAACTGCCGAATCAATCGCAGACGCGTTCATAAAAAAATTTATATGCGTTTTCAGTTCACCAAAAATCGTGCTCACAGACAGAGGAGCAAACTTTACAAGCAAACTCTTGAAATGCATAGCGCGCAGATTTAAATTCACGAAAATAGAAACAACAGCCTTTTCGCCACAATCAAACGGTTCATTAGAAAGAGCCCATCACCCTTTGTGCGAATACTTAAAAAATTTTTCAACTAAAAAAATTGAATGGGACGAATTACTAGAACTAGCACAATTCCATTATAACACAAGCGTACACAGCGCCCACAGATTCATTCCACATGAACCAGTTTTTGCTTATCCACCACGATTACCTTCAAGTGAAACTTTAAAAGCTTCAGAACAATTACCCACTTTCAATAATTACCTGTCACATTTAATCACAAATATGAAAGATATTGCAAATTTTGCAAGAGAAAACCTAATAACTACTAAGGAAAGATCAAAAAAGTATTATGATCGCTTCATAAACCCAACAGATTTCAAAATTGGAGACCAGGTCTGGCTCATAAAAGAACCTAAACCAGGCAAACTCGAAAAGAACCAAAACTTGGGACCATTTGAAATCTTAAAGGTTACAGACAAAAATAATGTCATCATAAATAAAGGTGGAAAAGCAAATACAGTCCATGCAAATAAATTAATTATGCATAAAAAGAAAATCTAACAAAAATTTATGTTTTAGGACCATTCCAAAATGTATCAACAATTTTTAATACTAATTACAATTATCAAAACAACATCAGCTATCATTGGATACGACTGCGGGACAACAACGCCAAACATCACGACGTACTCCCTAGTAGACACGGGAGAATGCGACTTTCACAACACTCCTGTAAATAAATCGAATATATATATATATAGAATTAATACAAACCGCGGAATTCCGTGAAATTTCCGTACTACAATGTAAAATAGAAATACATAGAACTGTCTCCACATGTGGAATATTCGGGCACCTAATACCCACACCAACTGGAGAACAGGAATACATTTACGAAATAAGTCATGAACAATGTAAATTTATCCATGAAACGGGAACTTTCGTATATGACAATATTCATAAAATTGTTAATCTAAAAATAAACGCAACTACTTCAAAAAGTATCGATTTCGCGGGTAGCGCAGAAGGAAACTCCTGCTATGGAGCAGCCTACGCTGATAGCTTCGGATCATGGAATAAGGTATTTGTTCATGGCTTTATCAAAATAACACTAATACAAAGTAGAGCTTAAGTAAACTTAGATAACGATAAATTAAGACTAAACACAGGGACCGTATGCAAGTTCTCTGACAAAACATGTATAGACATGGAAGCAGGCTATACCTTCTGGCATATTTTACCAGGAGAAGAATGCTTCAAAAATGAATTCGATGTACTAATTAAAGGCATAGCAACGAAATATTCTAGTGACTACGATCACGAAAGAATTTACGCATTAAATTCTAGTGAAATAACATTTGCTCTAAGCGCCAGAAACAAAATACAACGCTGCAACAGAGAACTTGTAAGAACGGAACACCCGAAACTATTTATCGTAGAAAAAGACAATTACATAAACGCATACCAACTAGAAAATGACTTAGTAGGCACAAGAAGCAACGTAAACCTAGACCTATTTACATATGTCAATTCAAAATTCGTATACGTAGAAAAACATTTAAGGAGTCAATTGAACAAACTATACTTGAATTTAATAACAGAAAGATGCGAAGTTGAAAGAAAGGTAATACAAAATGCCCTATCCATTGCCACCCTCTCCCCTGACGAATTTGCATACGACATCATGAAAAAACCGGGATACATCGCAAGAGTTGCAGGAGAAGCAGTACACTTAATAAAATGTGTACCAAAAACAGTAAAAATAATTAAATTAGAAGAATGTTACAACGAACTCCTAGTAATCTCTGGTAACGAAACATGGTTCCTGACACCAAAAACACACATCCTCAAAAAGAAAGGGGAACAGATAAACTGTAACGCTCTCGTCCCAACGTACTACAAACTCGAAGAAGAATGGGTAAGACTCACACCCAAACCTCAACCATGCGCAGCACCAAACACACTTAGACCTAACACAAAAATAGGATGGAACTTCAAATCAATAAATTCATTAGCAACAAGTGGAGTATATTCTCAAGACGAACTAGACGAACTACAACAACAAATAATGTTCCCTATGGAGAGAATATCAATACTCAATGACATAGCAAGAGAAATAACGGGAGACGTGACAACGAGTGGAAGCATCTTCTCAGAAAATACCATAAAAAACATTGCAGTCAGCACCTGGAATATGATCATAAACAAAATGATCACTTGCGGATCAATCTCTTCAGTTATAATTATAATATTGATCTTAATAAACACAATAAAATTAATAATAGATACAATAATTAGAGGATACACACTACACGCAATCTACGGCTGGTCGCTCCACCTACTCGGAGCCATCTTCAGCTCTATTACACACCACCTCATCAAACTTGAAAAACCAAGCAAAAACGGAACAGACAACGACAAAGAAAAACACATAGAACTACAAGAAATCAAGATTATCCCTACAGTGCCTATCTCAACACCTAGATGCATAACGCCACCTCCTCTACCAAACAGACCACCTTTTACCTTCAACAATCAAACCACTCTTTCAACTACAAATAAACATTTGTTTTCACTAGAATTAAACTAATACAAACATGACACTCCTCAAATGTAGCTTAATTTTAAGCGGGTAGGGAAGCGAAATATTCGCTATAGATCTACGACAATGAAAAAAAAACAATTCTTCAAATTCAATTTCTGTATTTATAAAACACAAACAATCCTTTTTATACAAATCGTAAAAAGCCAGGAAAACGGGAATAATGACTCGCCATACATACTAGATACAGTTACAATCATACCGATGCGATATACTTGGCCCGATAAAAACCTTATAATCATCGTCAAACACTTCCATATAAACTCTACGAAATCCGTTACAATATACACGCAATTCATAAAAAAACATATCACGAAGACCCCAAGTGTCCTCGTCCGGTCCATACTCCCCAAGGTAGTATGAAGTAGGGCCCGGATAACAGTCCAATCCTGAAACTAATAACAAGAAAACAGAATAAAACCAACAATCAAGCAAGAATTGGAAAATAGAAACACCTCCCTCTATCCTACGATAGTTCCTCGTTCCAGGCTTCGGCGCAACGGGCATGGACAAACCCTCCCTCCTGGCACGCCTGACAGCACGAGTATACTTCCAGTCTTCAAACTAAAGGAAAGAAAAACCAAAATTATATATATACACTATAGACACCTACATACAGCATTTACATACATACCGTAAATAAGCAAAATACTTACGCAAACCATCGAATGACGTTTTCTCGGGAAACCATACATGTTAAATTCTATATTCTCGTCACAAGCGCAGAGAACACTTTGTAAACTATTGAAGCGACGCAGCCTTTATATACCAAATAATTTGTACACCTTGCAGAAAAATGATCCCACCGACGCAATCAAATTCCAAAACTTCCGAAACTCGGAAATGCACATAACGAAATAATCTTTTCCACCGAAAACCATCCATTGCAATCAATACATATTAATTGCAATATCTTATGCCCCGAGGTGTTACGTCTCAAGACGTATCTTTACTCATTCACATTCTTTAAAAAGTGCAATCCCCAATTTCGTAAAATCAAAACTATGTACACATCCACCAGAAAACTACACGGCAGCAAAATACAAAGACCATACTCAGCATTTCACAACACACATTGAACTCAAAAGGAAAAATTACCCAACTACACAGAAACATCAGCGATTAATTGAGCACAAATCTATGTATTTAAGACGAACCACCTGTAAAGAGTTAGTCATCTTTTATTGTTACTCCGTACACGTCAGTTCGACAATTGACGAATAAACTTTACGTATCGACGCTACAGTCGCGTGCAAGCCTGTTCGACAATTTGGCTAACTATTCAATTATTACCTGTCAAACTATATTATTTGATCTTAATAAATACGCGATCCATTAAAAGTGAGAACTTGCAACTTTATTATTTAACCTATCCAAATACCGAGATCTACGATACTGAAAGTACTCTAGAGACTGTAAGTACAACAAAATAATAAAACATATTCATTCTTATTCATATATCGTATATTCCTCATTACTTGTGAGCCTCAACCAGCCACTAGTACTATATTGGTACGTTTCGCACATTCGCTATTCGTAGTTTATGCACGAGACGTAACAATGTACAAAATTAACGCTTTTGATTCATATATAATTATTTGTTTAAATAAATTATTAATTGTTGATTTATTGATAACAGTAATAACTAAGCTGTTATCAATGAAACGAATTCTTACTCATATTTCTTAGTCATCTTAAAATTAGAATATCCGCTTTATTATAATAATTAACATTTACAATGTAATAAATAAATTAAATTTTTACATTAAAATTTAATATGATTTAGTAGATAAAAGTAATTGAAATTATTATAATCTTAATCTATGCCCTAAAATCTATATAAAAAATGCTTTGTTACATTGAAATTACTCTTAATTAACATTTTAATTGAAAAATAAAAAATATTATATCTATATCTATAAGTAGAGTGACGTCACGCTTCTTATATAGTCATGAAATTCGACTCTAGCACTAATACAATCATGTAATATGTGAGGTGGCGCCGTTTAATATACTAATTGATGTAAGTAGATTGATGAGTTTAGCGGGTTGCAGTAATCCAGTGAAAATAAGAGAAGAGCTCATAGATAGGACCGTTACAACTTCAATAATTAGTTATTTTATTAACAATAAAAAATATTAGAAGATTTTTCTTACAATTTATCTATTAAATAAATAAATAACTAATTTACTTTATATATGACCACTATTGTATTCACAAATTGCCTTTAAGAGACGCTCAGAATATTCAGGATGTGACTCATCTAGTTTATATCTTTTCTATATTTTCTTAAAATCTGAGTGGATATACTCTATAGCCTGTTCACTATAAAAACTAAGTCCTTTTTCATATTTCAAACAAAAGTATGGTACGATTGAAAACGTACCATACTATTATAATTTATTGCTAAATATAGAGCGAGAGCAACAAAGAGTCAGTAGCCGCCAGTAGTGGTTGCGACATTCATCCTCAAAAGGCGTCGGTTCATATACTTACATGTCGAATAAACATCTAATAGCATTATTTAATAATATAAGTTGTGACGATAAACATCAAATTAGCGCCAATAATATAACCTAATTGCTGCCTGCGAGGGCAGCACTTATCGGGGAGACGAAAAACGTAACGAAGGAATTCGGCGCGCGAGCAGACGGAACGCGCGCGATTGAAATCGAACCAGTGAAGCACTGATCATCATCACGTTCACCCGCTTTTCTTTTCACTATTGTCGATTCGTGTGCCGTTAAGACCAGATATTGAGAGGAGAACGCCCAGATTAGTGCCAGCTAGCTGTGACCACCGTTGCCAAGGTGCCATTCAACCGCCAAGGGGAGAGACCCGAGCCGACGGAGAAGCGTCGCCCGTGAAGAGACCGAGAGAGTGTGTGTGAGGTTTCGCCATCGAGGGCGAAACCACGTGTGCGCGAACTCGCGATCCGCGACACAAACAATAAGACAATCTTTCCGCTGTGCGACTCGTCAGTGTCATCTTCGTACGCCTGTGACATTAAGGTAAGCTGGCCAGCTTATATTCGCGGTCGCGATGCAATAGCCCGAATAACAATTAATTTTTCCGACATCTCAAGCGTGCATGTAATAGCTCTTCTGATAAAGAGCAGCGAGCGTTCCGACACTGCATGTTGTCGTCGTGCGAGCGTCGATGTAAACAAACACGCGGGCCGACCTTATGTAGCATTTGATAGGTAATAAAAGATTCCATTCGTGACATTAACAAGTGCTTTCGACTCGCTCATTTCATATTGCTTCCACTCACTTTCTCATAGGTTAATAGATTTACTGGTTGACTGACGCGTGCCTCCCCATGCTCTCCGGATTGCGTTTTGAGCATAGATGATTACATTCGCCCTTTCAATAAAGTTGCGCGAATAAAAACAATTAAACGGTGTCACCCCGTTACAAAGAAGAGTCGATATATATCTAGTACAAATGTTGAATGCGTTGCTATGCATGATGAACGTGCATAATGGTGCAGTGACACGTGCTTTTGTCATCGTAACATAACCTCATTTATCGTGTAGATAAAATTCTACTATTTAAGTATTTTATTAGTTTTTCCGTTCTAATGGTTGTAAACTTGTATAAGTCTCTATTAAATCTTCGTATGAGCTAATAACAGGCTCTGATCCGATTGTTACAAACGAAATTGAATTGATACAACGAAAAAGGGATCAGCGATCAATGAGTTAATCTTATACGAGGGATTATTAATTAAATTTTAATATTGTACAACTAAAATTTATCTATTACGGTAATGATTATTGTGTATCTTTGATATTAAGCGTATTTTTTCAAGTAACATAATCGCAGATATTTAATACTGTAACGGTAGTCGATTCGATCAATTGATCTGTTCGCGATTCGGTAGCAGTCGCGATGCTAGAGCAAACGTCTAAGAGAGAGAGGGGGGCGCGCGAGAGTTGAAAGTTTCAGTTAAGCCTCAACTGTTACTTGTGAAAGTACCGCCAATTAGTTTTCACTATGTTTTGCCGTTTTGCTAATCAGAAGTTTTCCTGGGATTTTTTGGATTTGTGCGCTAGTGAACGTAGGCAATAAAAATAGCAGCAAAACACAGCAGCAAGCGAGCAGTAGCTTTTGACGGAGCAACAACTGTTCTTCGTGAGCGAGGCAGTGCAGCTGGTTCCAGAGGAGCATCTTCAGTTAATTTCTTCATCAATTACGGCTGATCACCGTTATTGCTCCGCAGGGTAGGTGCACCTCTCTTTTTCTGCGCGACAAAATACTTACAGTAGTATTTTGTCTATCGCGACTATTTTGTATTCGCGCCGAGCGTTAGATTTCGTGGTAGAATTTTGAATTCTCTCTTTCTCTCTGCCCGTATTATTGTTAAACATTGTAAATCCTATTCGCTTGCGTTAGTCTTTCGGCCCATCGAAGACTGTAGTGTATTAGACATAAACGATCTTGACTTTATTCGCAGCATTACGTTATTTCATTCCCTTTTAGTTTAACGGATCCGTCATCGGTTAAATTTTAAACCGATTTCATCTAGAGGATTAGTTGGAATAAATATTAGGTCACTCACACCTAAGATAAATCGAGTGTCACAAGTCAGGTGACTTAAGGTGAGTTCCACTTGGTTGGAAAGAAGACATCGGAACGAAAGTATCAAACGTAAAGGCGAATACACGTATACTCATACGTGTTTAACGAAGCGGCGGTTAGCTCTACATCATGGGAGTTTGTTCTTTAAGGGGGTATCCCTCAATAGATCGATGAAAAATTTTTTTTTTATTTCAGAAATCGAAAGTATAACATTTAAGGAATATTCTGTTAAAATTTCAAATTGAAATTCGAAGTGGTTTAGCCGCTGTGGCTATTTTCGCTTACGTTCTTCGGCGCGCGGAGCAGGTAGGTAGGTGCGCTCTCGGGCGGGGCGGCACCCCGCTGAGTCGGGTCGCTTGCTATACTTATATACACAATGTCGCAGATGTTTCTTGACCTTTGGTTGTGTGTGTTATGTATTCGTATACGAATTTCGAAGTATTAGTGTAGGTTGGAAACGCATTGTGGAGTAGAAGTAGGATTCAATTTGGAGACCGATACTACAGTTTGCTGAGTTTGAAACTGGTTGTCGACTAGAGAACTACAGCGTCGCAGGGGAATAATTTCAAAATGTCGAGTACAAGTTATCCTAAAGGAGAACAGAATAATAACTACCGTGCAAGTAAACGTAAAAGAAGTTTTCGTGGAAATCAGCATACATCAGCTGAAGGTGAAACTGTAGGAGAAAGTGCAAGAAAATTGGCAGCAGCTGCAACAGCAATAGAGGATATTGCAGTCAATCATTAGCACCGATTCAAAATTATTGAGTTTGTCATACTTTTTAGTATGTTGTCTGAGTTACTGTCTTGTAAAAAATGCAAGCAAGGTGTGAATTTTCAAGAATCTCTTAGGCCTAGTGGTTTTGGTTTGAAACTTCTGGTTTCATGTAAGTGCGGCGATACTGCACTCAACACCAGTCCTTATATCAATAATGGTTTTGAAGTAAATCGAAGAATAGTATTTACAATGAGACTCTTAGGCTTGGGTTTGAAGGCGATTAATTTATTTGCTGGCTAGATTGACTTTGGAAGACTGAGTAAAGGTGGATATGATTGAATACTCGAGCATATTTACGATACGTCGAGAATATATTTTCGGCAAAGTTGCGAAATCGCAGTTGCAGAGGCAAAGAAACTAAACGAAGATAATTCAAGGCCTCTTTTGACTCAATAGAATTAGAAAAATTCATTTTATAGATAAACGGATATGGCTTCTTATACATATAACCCTATTTTTATTTAATTATTGATATAAGTTGTTAACACTAAACCTACCGTCATTTTTTATATACCTATTTCTACTGAATGGTGATCAAATGAACTCTTTTAAAATAAACAATTATAGTCTTTTCCAGCTGATTGTAATTAATAGCGAATTTAGCATATACTATAAACATAAAATAATTATTATATAATAATTAAAAAACATTTATTTTTCGGACTTTCGGAGCGGTCATTTGAACGCTCTGATAGGTTTAATGTTAAATATAAAATGCACTGACATATAAATTATGTTATATTTAACATCAGCATCGTTTTATATACCCATAAGGTATACATAAGAATGTGTAGGATTTGTTAATATGAATTTTATAAATTAGATGTTGAAAAAATTTATCTGTAACAACTCGATAGCCCCCATTAACTCAATAATTCTTACACCCCCCCCCTGCATTTAAAAACAATATTTTATAATATTTTTTTTTAGTCCATGCAAAAATGGAAGTTTTTTATATCTGTAACCTTTACCTTCAATATACAAGTGCCTCGGCGACATCAATAGATACTTGCTTTATGAATTGTACATTCTCAGATATTTTGTTCAAAATACGATTTTATTAATAAAGATATTTTAATTAACAATGAGATTTGATGGTTGAATTGACTATTTACAGATGAAGCTAGATCGGAAGCTACATTTCGTTATACTGTCGAATGTGTTTCTAAAATGAAAGATTCTCAACTCTCACTTCCTTGCTTCGTACGAAACCTTCCATGGAAAATAATGGTGATGCCAAGATCTAGCCAAACCCAAGAACGTCAACCACAAAGATCTTTAGGTTTTTTCTTACAATGCAATGGAGAAAGTGAGTCGTCTTCATGGAGTTGCTATGCGGTTGCAGAACTTAAACTGCTATCCTGTAAAGAAGGGCAAGAGCCATTTAGCAGAAGTAAGTTAAAATCTGATTGTATATTAGAATTAATGCTTTAATGTTTATATTTTTTCCTCATTAACTGTATCGGTTTTATTTCGAATCAGCTCAGGTGAAACATAATACAAAACATTATTTTTTAAACAAAACCGAAGTCCTTACAATTATGGATTATAGGTCAGGTAATTTTGTCAAAATAAAAAATATAATTAGGTACAATTCGATCGTTATCGTTGACTGAAAGTATTGCGTTCTTTTACCGTGTATGATTTTTCAAGCAACATAAAGTTCTGCATATCAACTAGAAACTTCATCGTGAAATCCTGTAAAGAGAAGGTGGCTCTTTTTATAGACTATAACAGATTATAGTAAATTAGTGATAATGTGGTTAATATTTATGCGGTTAATAGCGATAATATTTGGAATCTTCAACATTCGACCACACTTGAGGTAGTATTTCTTTATAAGTTCGTTACAAAATAATATTGCAACTCAACAGAAAAAATTGATTCTCTGTTCACTGGTCTGGAATACAAACTAAAAACTTAATCTCTCGTACAACTACTAAAACTAAAAAAGTTATTTTACTACGTGCCTGTACGATGGTAATTTTCACTATTACTTTGATCAAGCAACAAAATAAATATACTTAATTTATATTTTTCACCAAAATCTTATCAGTGTGTTTCTGGCTATTATACGATAATCTATAGTTGCTGCCCTATCACTTGCGAATATTAACCTTTTTATATGGTTAAGTCTTGCTAGACAAGTAAGTCCAACAGCTCATGTTACTCTATAGTGGAAATGTTTCTTTATTTTGTATATTTGTTATACATTTTGTCGTGCATGGTTTAGCATACTATACATACTTGCCCGCACGGGCAGCCGTGAGTAATATCACGAAGCGAGTTTCGTCGCCGTGTTCTTACCTTAATAATCACGGTGCGGTCATCCTCGTACGGATTCCCTGTCGATTGCGCTCGGCGGTGTTGTCGTCTACTGTTGTTCTATGCGGGGAAAATGCGTCTTGACTCGCTTACAAAAGTGGTGTTCTGAAATCGCGGCTCCAGCCAATATATACATTTGTGCGCAAAGTAGGATTAGATACAGATTAGTCAGTGAAATGGTGTCGAACTTTAATATTTTGATGGTAGCTCTGAGGCTGATTTATTTTACTTCATGATTGCCGTAATTACAACGAATGCCGAATCTCCTAGAAAGAAGAAAGGAGCTGTACATGCATATCAAGCACGGATGCTGGTCAGCCTACCTGTGACCTGTCGTCCTTCACTGAGTAGCTCTTTGGACCTTCGTTCTTTCCTCACGTATCTGAAGGGTACCCCGTCGTCACTTTTTCAAAAACCAACTTATTTGTTATGAGACCAAGAGCCGAAGGTCGTGATCGGGTGGCCTCTGTTCTGTAGCATACACACGTGCATATAATGTCGACGTGCGTGCCAGTCGATGCTGCCTTTGCGGGCATGATCAGTGAACTGATCGATACGTGTGATTTTTAACAGTTCTCATTACAAATTCTATATCAAAATATTTCAAAATTATAATCAATTTTGTGATATTAAATTAATTCAAAAGTTTTTTCAGAGTTTTAAATAAAAAAAGTTTGATTATAACAACTTTTGTGTAACCAGTTGTTCATGGTTTGATATCGTTATTCATTATTTTATTGATTAAATAACATGTAACGGTCCTACTGTGAGCTAGTTTATTATGTTACTGAATTACTGCAACCCGTTAAACTCATCTATCTGTTTACACCAATTAGTATATTAAACGACGCCACCTCACCTATTATTTGATTGTCTTAGTACGAGAGTCTAATTTCATGACCATATAAGGAGCGTGACATCACAGACTGATAGATATAGATATAATAGTTTTTGTTATTTTAATAAAATATGTTAATTAGACGTAATTTTGATATAACAAAACATTTCTTATATAGATTTTAGTACATAGATTTAGATTATAATAATACGAATTGCGTTTGATTATTAAATAATAATGAATTTCAATATGCAAAGTTAATTTGTTTATTACATTATAAATATTAATTATTAGAAAAATACGAATACTCCATATTCAAAATAAATATCCAAGAAACATGAGTAAGAATTGGTCTCATTAATAACAGTTTAATAATAACTGTTATTAATAAATAAATAATCAATAATTTATTTAAACATTAAGTCGTATATATAACGAAAGCGTTAATTTTATACGTAATACTGATAGCTTTAGAATTTATAAATCTTAAATAATTAATCTAGTAATTGCGTTATAAGATTATAGAAAAAACCGTTACAAATATGAAAATTTGTAATAATTCAAATGCTATTAACTAATTTGAATATTTCTTTTTAGAAATTACTTCTAAAATTAATAAACGATAAAGTTATGTAAAAATTAATATTGTTCTATTGTAAATATTGTAATATTGCATTAATTAACTTTATTAGTTAATAACTTTTGACTATACTATTTGTGATAATTGTAAATTACACTAAATCGACCAATAACTAATTTTGTAAAGTTTACATGTGTTGAAACCTTAATATTGATGTTTATTTACTTGTAAATTAAGAAAATTCATTTCTCAAAATTCGCGAATATTTCTCGAAGATTCGAAAACTTCTCAAAGAGAACACTCCTGCGAAAATAGGCGGGAAAATCTGTGTATAAATTGCTCATTATTGCACAGGCTGGTATTTACTCCTAGCCTTGCAAAATGAGCGCATAAGATTGAATAAACTTGGCTAATACCTAAGTTCTTTCTTTCATTGTATTTCATGCTCAATTCATGCTCAACTTATCGAACATTTCGCGCTATAAGAAACTTGGGCTGAATTATATCCTTTATAAGGAAAACTTTAGCTCTGCTAATGGGACAATTCGCACCATAAGAAACTAGGGCATAGTCTGACTTTCCTTGGAACTTTACTTATATTTACATATACTTGATTTATCGATTCATTTCATATTGACAATTAAAGTAAATTTGAAAAGAAATGAATTCTTACTCATTAACGCAACAAGACCACGAGAGTACGAACTATTAATTATATTTAAGTGATGCGAACGTCACAGACAGTTAGTCTGATCCTGTAAAGTCAGTCCAATGCTTACAGTCACTCATATTGTTTTTGTAGCTTCTTAATAAAACCATGTCTATAATAATTTGTGTCTCTCAAATTATTAATTATCAACAAGATCTATTTTATTAATAAGAGTACTACGCATGAGTCTATAGTATACAAGGATCCTATCGAGCTAGCGTATAGCGTGGTATAAGTCTTTAGTATGCAAGGCCTTATCAAGCTAGCGTTTACAGTACTTACAGACGTAGCGTGGTCTATAGTGTGCAGCATGCGGGGCGGCCCTATAAGGTTGGCGTCACTGAGTGAGGCTCTATCGAACTATCGTTTAGTTTGCAGTAAACGGGGAGAAGCCCTAGAAATGTAGCGCTACTTATGAATTGGAGAGAATTTTTTTTGGTTGAAGATAATGATCTCCTCTTTTATAAATAGAATAAAACTGTTTGCTGAAAATCGTTTCTCTGTTTGCTTAAAAATAGAAAATCTTTAGGGTTATCAGTATTATTATTATTATTAGTATTATTTTTCGTTATCATCCACATCTTATTATTTTAACACAAGATGTTACATCTATTGATATGCAGATGCGCTTACAGTTTTGTCAATGGACACAACGAATGATTGCCAATGATCCCGATTTTTTCGATTTATGTTTTCTGATGAAGTGAAATTTCAAGCAACGGAGAGTTCAACAGACATTAATTTCACTATTGGTCGGATGTCAATACCTATTAGCACAGGCAAATCGATAACCAAATTCGCTGGGAAATGTATGCTGTGAAATTGTAAACGGATACCTCAGAAGTCCCTTTTTTTCGATGCTAATGCGAATAGAAATAATTTTTTACAGTTGCTGTAACGGGGTACGCATTTAATATGTGTGCTACGTCGGGCACGAGTTGCGGGTTCGCTTTGTGTATGTGCGCAAATGAAGGCGAGCTGCGTGAACGTTGCTACTGCGCCAAACAATGGTGCACACTTCAGCGGCGCTCGGTTAACTTTTAGAAGGTTGCCCGCACGGGCAATCGCGAGGGTCTTTTCTGCGGAAATCCTCCTGCTGCTACCTTAACTTGGGCGTAGGTACTCGTCTCCGGCCGAAGTCCGCGTTGTTTGCCACTATTACTTTATTCGTTAGGCTCAGCCTCGCTCGGAGGTATGTGGGATAGAATTCAACTAGTTGGAACTGGGCGCGAAAGCAGGAAGTCGTTTTGTCATCACGAACATACCCATGAGGGAAAGGGATTCTAATGTTGGGTCATTCAATGATCACATACAGATTTACGTATCACTAAGGCGTCCTTTATTATTTCGTTATCTCTGTATAAGTTTTGGGCCTGCGCTGCTATCACGATTTGTGACGTGGCATATACCGGCATCGCCATCTTGTTCCCTGCCGCACATGAGTCTTGTTTACTCACTTTCGCTACGACAAAATACGCGCGATCGCCTTTTGTCGTTTTGCGATCGGCGATTTTATCTAAACGCGCGAAACTATAAACGCGAAGCTGGCCAGGTTATCTTACGAGAACAGCTCTTAATTACACAGGCGCTCAAATTAGCCTCGCTTTGAATCCTGGTCTCGCTGGGGAAGTTGCCGATATCGAGTTGGGCGTCTGCCGTATCCCTGGCGCGCGTCTTCTCAGTATGCCCTTCACTTCTCAGCTGATGTCCCTCACAAAAACTGCTGCACACTTTTTAAACGTGGGGAAATGTTCGCGCTCCGTAGGGACCACAACCGTCCGCCACAAGTAGCTATCCTACACTGACTTTTTTCGCTATATCTATGTCACTCTTCCCGCGCAGAATGCATCCTCAACTCATGCCCGGCCGGTGCTGCCTCTCGCGGGTCGTCGTCCTGACGAGATGAGAGCGCGGTATAACGTTCATCGTTACATTGCTTAGAGGCCACCTTCAGTTTTTCTCGAAGAAGTAGATTTAAATACTAGGTTACAACTAGATGGATTTAAATGTGGTTACAACTAGATGGAGTTAATTTTCTTTAATAGTTCGAGAATTCCTTAATGTACATTACAGCAACAGGTGGAATGGACGTACTGGACCTAAGGATAATGGTATATATTGACCAGCAAAATCTCCAGATTTGACGTCACCCGATTTTCACTTGTGAGGATACTTGAAAAATATTGTTTATTAACGCCCAGTAACTACAAGAGAAGACATGATTGAAATAATTCGAACAAGCTGCCGAAATATCCCACGAGAAGTACTATTAAGAACAGTTGATGCATTTCATTGAAGAATCGAATCACGCATACAACAAAATGGAGGTATCTTTGAGCACCTACGCTAGATTTCTAAAAAAGTCTTGTAGAAGTTTTGTATGTAATAAATGCACCAAAGGCGTTCTTAACAAGGAACTTTAGTTGAATCATTTGTGTAACCTTCCTTTCTTTTTGTTTGAGCTCAGGTTGACAATGAATATGTCAGTTGACATGCAATTCGCGTCACAAAAATCACTTCAACACAAAAATCACATTAATCAAAATTTTTAGCAAATTTTACCTTTATTTTAACTTACTAAGATCATGAAAAAAAAAACATTGAAAACGTTGTGCCTATCAAATCCATTGTCAAAACTAGTGGTTTCTATTTAAAAAAATCACTTTGCCCTTGAAATGACCTTGAAAGTCGTTGTCAAGACCTAAACTATTTTGACAGTCAGATGGCCCCCGTTATCCTGAACATCATTTGCCTCAACTTTTTTTTTGTATAACGCCACTTTCCGAAATATTCTGGTGGATCGATTAAAATAGGACACCCTGTATTTGTTAGAAACAGAAAAAGAGAGAATAATTATTTTGTATTTCTTTTTTGTAACAAAGAAACAAATTTTGCCCACTTCCTGTAGAGCTTCTACAAATGATACTTCATTGCTTACGAGTGAATAGAGATCAACGTAGGCATTGGATTAAAAATGATTATTCTAATTGTGATAATGGTATATATTTAATATTAATTAATATCCTTAATTTTGTGACACGGCCCTGGTCGGAATAGCCAGCCCTGTCTGGCTCGCTCTCTCTCTGTCTCACGGCTCGCTCCTTCGCTATGACCCTGGCGAGCGTGGTGAAAATCAAGAACCGATTCCGATGCTTGTACACCGCTTTATATCAGAGCCAATATCTGAGCCAGGTATCGTTATTGAGAGCCAATTAGGAGCGAGAGCGGCTGCGGCAAGATGAAGAGAGATAGATGCGTCGCGTGTAACGAGTGAGTGAGCGCGAGTAACCCGCGGCGATCCGCTCGTGAGAGCAAAGCCGCCGGTGTTGCTCGAGCGGGCACACACGTGGTTAGGGAGAGAGTTCGAGCCGAGATCTTGAGAGAAAAAGATAGACCGTGACAACCGAAAGCGCACGCGCCATAAGAACCCGAATAGTCTAACGAGGAGACAAAGGATCGAGACGACGCTGAACAGATTGCGACCAGGAGAAGATTTCCAATGACGCCCAAGGCCTTAAGGACTTCATCCCAGTCTACCGTCAACCTGCCTGCAGTTCCAACAGCAGTTCCTGCCAGCAGCCATCGTCAGGTCAAGTCGTTTCTCTCTCTCTCTCTTTATTCTCTCCTTTAAGTTCCTCTCAATCTATTGTACCGTGCCCCCGTGCGTTTTTCCGCACGAGCGAAGGCTTGCGGCCACAGAGGACGACGCGTAAATCCACGTCGCCTCTCTTTATAATTACGAAACGTATTGAGTAATACGTTCCATTATGTTATAATTATATTTTACGATTAAGATTTCGCTCTCGAGAATTCCGTTCGGATATAGTAATAAAACACTATAGCTAGCAGTATTCGTGTGCGCGATTCTGTGAGAATGAGCGGCAGAGGCTGATTCACGCTGCGGCAGCATGCTACGACAGCATGCTGCAGTCAGCATGCTTAGCTAGGTAAGACAAACCGATACGAGAAGCGTAAACGTCTAAAGCATATGTGCGAGAGAGAGACGGAATGCGAGGGACAAAGGATATATAATAAACCGTCGAAAACAACGACCAGAGATTAGTCAGTCAGGACTGAGTGCCAGAGGAACTAGGCCGCATTATAGAATTTATCTCGCCGACTAAAATATAAATCGAGTTTGATTTGTCCGTGTTATTTGCCGTGATTATTTTAGTTAATTGAAAGCTTCAGTTCAGATTACGTTAGCAGAGTCTTAGTGTTAATAAAAAGCCAAAGAAAGACAGCAATCATACAGGCAATTTGTTCACGCCATTAGGACCAAGAAAATATATTAATCCACTGTATCAAGTGGACACATACATATACACGCATACATTTGACGGACCATACAATCCGCTTAAAAACAAAAGGAAGGAAGACCATATAAATAAAAAACAATAATAATACATAAAGGACCGAACGCCAATAACTTTATTAAAAAAAATAAGTGAGTACCATATTGTTTATAGATAATAGACAACGCGAGGCGAAGAACACGCATCTATATATATATATATATATATATATATATATATATATATATATATATATATATATATATTATCTTTCTATTTTCGCTCTATCATTTATTCATGTACTTGAGCTTTATAAAATATATTTTATAAGTACTATTAAACGCGCTTAAGTATATCCATATGCTTCTCCGTTATTGCTTATTATATATATAACCGATTACGGATAGATATATACGAATACGTCCGATTGAATATCTTACGATTGCGGTATCGGAAGCCCGGATTCAAATCTACGAAGACCTCGTTATTGACGCGCGAACGGGACGGGGTGCCCGAGATCCTCACTGCCGCCCGAGTCAAAGACCGCTCGGCTGTTGAAAGGCCTTCGTACGGGACAAACTCGCCTCGCGCGAGTTGTCACCCATCAACTGGTAGCAGAGCGTGGTTACTTAGGCTTTACCTTTTCCCTTTTTCTCGCGTTGATAAAATTTTAATAATTTAGTGAATAACTTCTTAAAATTAATACATATTGATTAATATATATTGATTAGCACGAGTATTAATGTAATTGGTATTAATAAACTATACGTGTTGATTAATGTGTAATATATAGTATTACATAGTGTTAATATATGTTGTTGCGTATTAATTAATATTAATACATATTAATTGATCCGCCGTCATTATCATTATTATTAATAATATTTTTTTTCTCATATCTCATTTATTATTTTACCTTCATTTTGTATAATATTTACGTTATATTTAATTATAATTGCGATTGGAAAAATATAATTTCTTTCCAGCGCTGTACGAAACGCGATACGGGTGAATAAGACGTTCGTTTCTGAGCAGGCTAAAGCCACGGCGGAGACGTGGAAAATTGTTTTTTTTTTTTTTTCACATGATCGGACGCTCAGGAATTCGGTGGAGTCTAGTTTTTTTGGTCGCGTAAGCGTAATTAGAGTTTTCGCTTCTGAGACCGGGTATGTCCTTCTTCCGTTCCCACATTTCGTGCTTAGTTGACGGAATAGTATTGGCAACGTGATTCTTTTGCTTAAAAATATTTGAAAGTTGTAACGAGTCGATTTGAACCTCGCGCCTTTTCACATTTGCGTGTGTGCGTATGTGGATTCGTTGCGGATTACTGCGCATGAGCGTGAGTTAAATAAAATTAACGAACATCATGGCTTGCTCGCTTTGTTCGATCTGCCGTCCCGCCAACGTAACTGCACCTCGTCGCGCTTGCCGCTGTCTCCGAAGTGGGATCCATGGCAAGGTCAACTCCGAAATTGTCATCTCTGTGATGTAACGAGGTTGGAAATCATCATCTCGGAGCAAATCATCAATGACAGGCATCGGAGGGTTATGTGTCTAGTTTCGTCGGGGCGTTTGAATTCGTTGTTCTCATGGGATCCTCAACGTTCACAACGTCATCGAATTTGTTAGTGATACAAGAAATAACAACGGTATTACGAATAACCAGCGGACTTTGTTAACGTAAACGTAAGCATTCATCGAATTGAGCTCAATTACTTTGTATTAATTATTTCAACGAATTATAGGATAGTAAAACTATCATAAACTCGCAATCATCACTCCACGCCAAAGAAAAGGAATTAAATTTATTCGCAATTGAAATGCGAATATGTAAATAATGTATGAATATTGTGTGAATGTAGTTATGATCATGTATGAATATTGTATGAATGTGGTTGTGATCTCGTATGTATGTATTTAGTTTAAGAGGTTTCAACTATTTAAAATAATGTATTATGGCCAAAGGAAATACTATGTTTATTATTTCAATAATCCTTCCTTCTCGTCGTGTGATTCGGGAGCTTAAGGAATTTATGCTCTACTGACTGTGAAAAGCCATTTTAATTACGAGTTGTCTTTTTAACATATATAATTTTACAAAGTCGAAACGCGGCTTAGCAAAATTCCTTTGGGATATTATTTTATGAACGATCGTTTAAAATTTGATGTGCGCGTTTGCGAAATATTTTCTTCTGTGAAATGGACGAATTTATTTTTTATTATTCTGTTGTAATAGGGGATTGATACTTGGCATTATTCCGTACCATCCTGTTATTAAAATTTCACTTAATTATTTTTACTTTTATTTTTATTACTAAACGATAGGTATATATTATTAATTAATAATAATAATTAGTATTTTATTAATAATTATTATTTGAATAAATTATTATCTTGTTAGAAATTATTATTATTATAATTTTCTTTATTGACAGCGGAAAATTTTATTGTATTATCGCCTTTATTTATTTATTGTCTACAATATTAAAAAAAAAATAATAAAAAGGATCCTGGGCCATATATACTCCGTAATCCACTGCGGAAAAATTTACTGCGACCTTATATAAAAACGAAAGCAAGATAGAAATATACATAGGACTATAAGCGAAATGGAGTCGGCTACCTTACAGTTATTGACTAGTATGTCAGCCAGCTTTTTCCTACAAAACATAGTACAAGGAATTACGGAGTTTGATGGAAAAAATGTACCGCTTAAAGACTTCATCCAGGATATTCGCAATGGAAGAGCATTGATAACAGATTCACAGGAACAAAATTTTGTCCGGTTAATAATTGCTAAACTACGAGGACCCGCACGTGACTGCATTTATGGAAAATCCATTAAGGCAGTTGATGACTTAATCAGGATCTTAAAGGAACGATTTGCACCTTGCAAAGACTTCGCTTACTACGATTCCAAAATCCATAACCTGCGTATAAAGCAAGGGGACACTGTTGGGGACTTTCACGATAGGATAAACATCCTTTTGAATTGTGCACAGAATGCGCTGAAAGAAGAGCTCGGAGAAGAGTACACTGAGACGATGATGACTCCAATGCGCAACTCAACTATTAAGACTTTTATAGATGGATTGTCAAAAGAAAATGGAGACTTAGTGGACATTAACCCATTAAAGCCCACGCTAAGACTGGTTGAGATAGCGACAAACAAACTGTGCTATCTTTTGCATAAGTGAAAAATAAAATATACGTATTTTTTTTTATGTTATTTTCAATTGTTTATAACAAATTATTTAAACAAATTACAAAAAAATTCATAATTATCAAAATCTAAATGTGGGAATCGATTCTGGAGGTGAAATCAAGACGAAAACCTATATAACACTTTTTTTTCAGAATTCAATTTGTTAGTGTAACATAGGAATAAACAATTGCATGTTGGGGAGAAAAAGTGACCATGTCAAGTCCCAAGCAAAATCTATCTGGAATAGTAAAAAATAAACTGTGCTATCCTTTGCATAAGTGAAAAATAAAATATATATATTTTTTCTTATGTCATTTGCAATTGTTTATAACAAACTATTTAAACAAATTATAAAAAAATTTATAATTTTCAAAATCTGAATGCGGAAATCGATTCTGGGGGTAAAGTTTAGACGAAAACCTATATAACACTTTTCTGTCAGAGGCCAATTAGTTATTGTAATGAAGGAAGAAACATTCGGCCTCCTGAGAGTGTTTCAAAAAATCGTATAAAATGAAGCTAATTATTGTATTTATCCATCAATATTGGCATGAATTATTGTAAATATAATCGGTGGGATTGAATTATTGTTCATTGCCATGTCCTTCTTTATGACTTTTGCAAACAGGCATAGAACATTTCTCACAATACCATTCCGTTCTTGTCCGACATGTTGAAATTCCACATTTCCTAAGACTCCCATGTTTCATCACGTGTTCTTGGGATGAAGTTTCACTCTGTTTCTGTCGTTTGGGGGGACGTTTGGAAGATAACTTGTCAATATAATATTCACAAACTTCTTGAACAATATCTTTGGAACCTTTTCTTTCGTCTGGATGTAACTTATTGTAAATCACTGTAGCGTTTGCTAAGGATGCTTGGATGAGCCGTAATACAAGGCACCATGTCCATTTCTTACTTCGAATTGTAGGCATCAAAGCATTACAGTGTTGATCATGTAGATCGACGCCACCCATGTGTTCATTATACATAGAGAAACAATGAGGAAAAAGAATAGATTTTTTCGATGATTCCTGCCATCTCTGCATTTCAACTTTTGGTTCATTTCCATATTTCGAAGAGAGAATCGATACTGGCTTTGAGTCCATAACTGTAATATAATTCAATTTTGAATTCACTTCATGCATTGAAATAGTGTATCCTCTTTTAGCTTTTTTTGGCATTTCGACTTTCACTTTCACACGATTATGCCGAACAGTTCCTGTCGCCGATAAACCATTTTTTTTCAAATGAATCATAAGATCTGGGTTTGTGAAAAAGTTGTCAAAATAAATATGATACTTTTTCAGTTCTTCTCTCTGTGTTTTTTCTAATAAATTCGAAAGTAACTTTATCACCACTCTAGACCCTAAACCAACGGCAACTAAAGGATTTCGTTCATCGATTCCTGATTTACCAGTGTAAATATCAAGATCATATATATACCCATCAGAAGAACAGACTGCCCATTCTTTTATTCCAAATCTAATGGGTTTATTCCTTATACATTGCTTGATACCAAATCTACCAAAGTATTTTACCATTATCTCATCTATTGATAAATTATAGTCAAAGAAACCAAATTGCATACAATTCTCACGAAACATATCATACAGAGTTCTAACCTTCCAGACTTTATCATTTTGATCAGTTTCTTGAAGTTTATAGAATCGTATGTTCTTTTTTATGGCAACGAAATTATTTCTAGACATAAGTTCCGCAATTACTGGACACTGAAGTATTCGCTTTTTTGACCAGTAATCACGAATACTTTTTCTAGAATTGAAGATAGTAATCATTATGATTGTAATAAATTTTTCTAGATCATCCATACATAAATCAAAATGATTTTCAGAAGTGGCTTCAATGATATGGTTTTTCATTGATTTCGAAAAGAAAACCTCAAACAACTCAAAAGCATTTTTGGATTGCAATGATGAAATAGGTGAAATATTGAAGTTGCTCTCGACATGCGGAGAAATATCATTCAAAGCATCATTTTTCCAACTGTACTTATGATTCGGTTCCAACAATTTCTGAGTACTTGTGTATGTACTTTTAACATGTTCGTAAGAACCTGATGGTAATTCATTTGATAATGTATCTTCATTTGGATCACCGTCCGAATCTCCATCTGAACTTTCATATTCATTAGGAATGAATGCTATATCAATATGTTGACCTTCATCACTATCAGAATCTTCAACTAAATTTGGTAGATCGCTAATTCTCCATCTCGGCATTATCAGTAACGTTACCAATTTAGAACAAAATAAAAACTAAAAGTTTTCCGAAATTATTATTTCAAAGAATAGATCCAATGTATAAATGTTTTCAACCGTTAGCCCGCCACTCAAACGTGATCTCTAACACGGAAGGATTTACGAAATGAAATAAACTTATCCAATTACAGTATAAGATCTCAAAATTTATCAGTAAAAAATACTGATATGATTCCAGATACCATGTGTGAGAATGAAAACACTTATTTGTCAATAGTTTATTTCTACATAAAGATATCAAATTGAACTCTGACAAAAAAGTGTTATATAGGTTTTCATCTCAATTTTATCCCCAGAATCGATTCCCGCATTTAGATTTTGATAATTATGAATTTTTTTGTAATTTGTTTAAATAATTTGTTATAAACAATTGAAAATAACATAAAAAAAAATACGTATATTTTATTTTTCACTTATGCAAAAGATAGCACAGTTTGTTTGTCGCTATCTCAACCAGTCTTAGCGTGGGCTTTAATGGGTTAAACAGCCTAAAACCTTGGAGGATGCTTATAAAGAAGCATTGCGTATAGAAACAAGAAATAAGTCAAGGGCAAGGCATGGGGAGTCGAACCCTAACAAATGGACAAATTTATTGCGCAGCCTCAATGTTAACTTCGTATAAGACCAACAAAATGATTAAGTGGAATAATTAGAGGACGAGTGGGAGGAATTACCCGCGGAAATTTAACAGTTGTTCGTACAAAGAAATAATGGACAGCAGTCGTATACGAATAACCAAAATAACCAAGGACAGCAACCGAATCGATTTCAAGGGCAGAGACCGTACCAAAATAGAAACTAGAAGCCTTGTTACAAAAATTACCAGGATAATGGACCGCATGCAGGATGGCTATATAACCCAGATACAGAATCTTATCATCATCCCTCTGGAAAACTCTATGGAACAATAGCTTACGACCAGCAGCAAAGAGGCGAGCTTAGACCTAATCCAAAGTACCAGTAACAGAATAATGCAAATAATTTAAACTCGGATGGGGCTCGCCTAGCAGCGAATGGAACGGGCCCCTGTCAGACGTGCCGCCAGAACCAAGACAAAATTCAACATCAACAACCGAAGGCGAAGACGATGTTGACCGACATTCAGGAAGAATCAACGTCCGAAAAACCGGGAGTGCCTCCGGCAAAAGTGATGACGATACTAAGGAATCCGCAATTGTTAATGAACCAGTCATCGCAGTTGCCTCAAATTGGGGACTTGGCATAGGAAATAATCATATCTATGCGCCAACAAGAGTAAGGTTTCGCATACCAGAGACCTGTCAAAAGTGGACCGTGTTCATGGTTGATAATGAATCAGCCGTGAACTTAATTAAGTTTAGTGCATTAAATTGGACTACGAGGTTTGATCCGAGGGAGGTCACTACCTTGAGCGGTATTACAGCACACACCGTTCCGACCATAGGTACGGCAATATTAACCATTAATTGAAAATCCGCAAAATTTCACATAGTATGGATCAATTTTCCTATTGAAGAGGATGGAATGTTAGGCAGAGATTATTTGATCGACACTGATGCAGTGATTTCGTATTATCATAACAGCCTAATGGTAAATAGTGATGTAATGAACCCGATACCGTTCTTACCGAATGATGTTCCCATTGACCGACTACAAGATGATCTGATACAAACAATGAGTATTAGAGCTCGTGAGGATGAAATGTCGGATATTCAAACTGCAGTGGACCTAGATAGAGGAATAGAACGACTGGCTTTTAAGGAAAGCGCGACTAATAAGATTACAGATAGCAAAAAGAGACTGGCGGTTAGCACGGTACGATATACATTAGCACCAAGGACTCGTCAAGTTATACAGATTAATTTGCTGAATAGTAAACTGTTTCTTGGGGTAGGCATAGTCATTAATGATCATGAGACCTGCAAGATTATGGCTATCAATACCTATGAGAGAGAAGTAACCATAGAAGTGGACCCAAAGGAAATTATTCCATTTGAATATTACAAATCGGAATTCTCTAGTGACACGAATTCAGATCAGAAAGGTAGCCTTCAGGGATCACGGGCTATGGATCAACCCAAGAAACGGTGTAATCACGTATTGCAATTGATTAAAATAGGACATCTTAAGTCGCATGAACTCAAGAGTATTAAACGCTTATTGAAGAAATATCCGAATGTGTTTTTACTCCCTGGAGAACCTTTACCATGTACTAACTTGATAGAACATGAAATACATTTAGAAAACAGTGGTGTACCAGTTAATACCAAACAGTATAGGCATCCTCCTGTGCACCGAGAATTTATATCGGAGCAAATTAAAAAACGCTTAAGGGAAGGAATAATCGAAGAATCTAACTCACCTTATAACTCGCCGCTCTGGATTGTCCCTAAAAGCCCGTCGAGTGATGGCACACCAAGGTGGAGGATGGTCATCGACTTTAGAGAATTAAATAAAAAACTATTGGTGATGCCTACCCTTTACCGAATATTGCTGATATTCTAGATCAGTTGGGAGGTTCGATGTATTTCTCGACGTTTGACTTAATCAGTGGATTTCAACAAATTCCCTTAAGAGTTGAGGACAGGGAGAAGACGGCATTTTCAACTTTTGATGGATATTTTCATTATATCAGAATGCCGGAAGGACTAATGAACGCGCCAGCGACCTTTCAACGAATGATGAATGCGTTGCTGCGAGGACTGTTGAACGTAGAAATGTTAGTGTATTTGGATGACGTGATAGTTTACGCTAGGAATTTACACGAACATGAAGTTAAAGTAGGGAAATTGTTTGAAAGACTTACCGACGCAGGAATAGTCTTACAACCGGACAAGGTAAATTTCCTACGTCGAGAAGTGAAATTCTTGGGACACATTGTTAGTACGCAAGGAGTTCAGCCGGACCCTAAATTGGTTGAAGCCGTAAAAAAATTTCCAACGCCCAATGGAATGAAAAGTGTCAGATCTTTTCTTGGACTCTCCGGATATTACCGTCGGTTTATCCAGGACTACTCGAAGATAGCCAAGCCTCTCAGTGATTTAACGAAAAAAGACCAAGCATATAACTGGGGACCGCCACAGGAAGAGGCTTTCGAAAAGCTGAAGCGGATGCTTTGTGAGGCTCCTATCCTAGCTTTTTCTGATTTTGAGAAGACCTTTACCTTAACCACAGAAGCTTCGGATTACGCAATAGGAGCGGTTTTATCACAAGAAGTGGATGGTCATGAAAGGCCTGTAGCATATCTTTCAAGGTTGTTGAATAAAGCGGAAAGAAAATATACTACCACGGAAAAGGAGTGTGTTGCAGTTTTAGACGCAATGAATAAGTTTAGACCTTATCTCTTATGCAAAAAATTCACCCTGATTGC
Organism: Phymastichus coffea; assembly: GCF_024137745.1. Lineage (NCBI taxonomy): Eukaryota > Metazoa > Arthropoda > Insecta > Hymenoptera > Eulophidae > Phymastichus > Phymastichus coffea. Next base: position 1,257,339 of record NW_026706814.1, read on the forward strand.
TGATCATGAACCTTCAAACTTTATGCATAATCGCAAGGACGCAGGACAAAGGCTAATGAGGTAGATGTTTAAATTCACAGACTACCAATATACATTCAAATATAAACCCGGAAAATCAAATTGCAACGCAGATGCACTTTCAAGGAACCCTATTAACCTGCAAGAGTATTTAGACGAAAAAGTTCAGAAAGAAAAGGAGCTGAATGAAAATATCCCGAAGAGTCAGGTAATGATGCTAAAGCATAAGACTGAAAGAAAAGAAACAGATGAGAAAGAGAAAGTAGAGCCACGGGAATCGATTGGTAAACGAAGGAGGGCTCATACTACCTCGAATGAACCAAGGACGAAAGGAAGGCTGGTTGGGGCCAAGACAAATAAAGAGAAACCAAATTTAGATCACAGTACCATTGCTGAAAGAACCCGAAGCAAGAAGTCTGTGAAACCCGCAGAAAAAACTCTCCGACTACCGAGTGAACCCAGACCTGGCATTTCTAAACTAAAATTAGAGGTTGAAAAAGGGACCAAATTAGACAAGGATAAACACTTACCCAAGGGGCTAAAGGTGTTACGAAAGACGACATCGGATGCGGCAATCGATGAATCCGTATTGAAAACTGGTAAATCGGACAAGGAAACCTCGACTAAAGTTACAAAGCGGGAAGGAGTAACGTCGACTGATGAATCTGCTATCGAAGTTGCCGTGAAAGAGGTCGATAGCAACGTGTTCGTTAAAGATTCGTCTTTTGGACAATATCTGCCGAGTGGATGACACAAACGGGTACAGGATATTTTAGATCGATTGGAAAGGGAAAACATTAGCGGCAGTGTTTCGGTTTCTGATAGCGAGGTCGGATTGAAACAGGCCAGCTCCTCTCGGGGACCCTTGTTATCCTCAACTAGGATGGAGGATAAAGATCCGAAAAATGTCCAGGACAGTACGGATGACAGACCCCCGATAGAAGATCCGCGACATAGTGGGCTGAGAAAGGTAACCGAAACGGAAGGGGACAACTCAAGTGATGAAGTTCAGAGTGATAAATCGGAATTTACTGAACGAATAGAGCTAGAAGTTAGTGGACCTCAAACCAGCGGGAACTCTGGAGAAGACGATGAATTATCAGAAAATGAAAGTTCTACTAAAAGATGCGAAGAACGAGCCCCGGCACAGAGGACTAGTTTATCGGCAAACGAAGTGTGGGAATCGGCAGAAAAATTCGAAGCCAGTTTGCGAAGACATAAAAGTTTAGATAATGAATCGTACTATTGGGACGACATGGGCTTTGCGCGAGACAACCGAACCATAGAAATGCCTTCTCATTTCTCAGATAGAGACGAGCCCCCCCAAGAACTACAAGAGACACTATGGAGGCTTGACCCATATAATGAAATAAATGATTCTGATGAGGTAATGGCGAATAGGATAACGAAGCTAGTGGAAGATTCGCAAAAATTAATGGAAATTCACCTAGAACACGATAGTGGCTCGGACACAGATCGCCCGGATGAAGATGAAAATCAACGTCTCTCGGATAGAACTAAGGAAGAAAGTCCCAAAAGAATTAAGGAACCTGAAGAAACCTTAAGGCAGCCACGATATCGAGAGATATCAGTAACCCCAACTATTAATACAGGAATACCGGGAGCTAGAAGTACTCCTATGGTTAAAGGACCTCGACTTATGGTAAGATTCGAAGGGCTTGAGGGTATACCCGAAGAGTCAGATCCTAGAAACAAGAGCCCTGTGGAATTACACTTTTCAAAAACACCCGTAGATAATAAATTATTCTTCCTGTTACCGCCGACAGGACCAATTAATCAATATCGAAGACCGGAAGACTATAAGAACCTAAGCTCAAGCAGTGAAACCGGGAGCGGAAATTCTTTAATAGGACCTGAAAAATATATCTTATAAAATAATGTAAGCACGAGCCAACAATGTTTAACCTATCGACGAGATAACATTGTACATTTTATATCACGAGACTGTAATAATCAAACTGCTATCTCGAAATTATTAAGTCAAATTGGGGCTATAGACCTACGCAATATGAAATCTTTGAAACCTAAGGTCGGACAAATACTAACAACCAAATATAAAAACCATAATATTTTCTCTGTAGTTATAAAAGACAGATATAATGACCCCATTACTATAGAGGCTATAAAAGTCGGACTTACAAATTTGAAGAAGATACTGATTAAAAGAAATATAGTAAGTTTCCGGATTGCTAGACGAGGGGACTATAGTGATGACCTTGGACCTGGATTACTAACAGAAATATTAATAAGAATTTTTGAGAAGAGTCCTATAAAAGTAATTGTTTGTTATGGGAACATGGTTCTCCCACCGGCAAACCAGCCGACGGAAATAATTAAAACACTACATGACAGCCTAGCGGTGGCCATAAGGGTATTAACGAGACATACCAAAAAATTCGAGCAAGATATTATTGGCCAGGACTACGAAAGGACATATTGAATTACGTACGGAAATGTCCGAGCTATCTTGATAAGAAAATTTATCGTCACAAGACTAAGGAATCGATGCTAATTACGGACACACCAATCGAGGCGTTCGACAAGGTATCGATAGACACCGTAGGAAAATTACGAACCACTCCTAGTGGAAACTCTCACCTGCTGACCATGCAATGCAATCTGACCAAATACTTAATTGTAGTGCCAATAAAGGACCTTAGAGCAACCACTATCGCTAACGCGTTAGCCAGACACTTAATATGTCAATTCGGTGCCCCTAGAGCAATATTGTCCGATCGCGGGACAAGCTTTCTTTCGGAGATTGTAGAATCACTATTACACTTATTCAAAATTCATCATTTAACAACTTCCGGATATAGACCTCAGACTAATGGGTCTCTTGAGAGAAGCCATGCACCATTAATCGATTTCTTACGGATATATTCGGAGCGTTTTGACGATTGGGATCGGTTAACCCCCTTTGCGGTTTTTACATATAATACAAGTATACATAATGGAACTGGTTACACCCCCTTTGAACTAGTTTACGGACGAATCGCTCGTTTCCCTATGAAGATACCTAGGGAGGAAAAATTAGGGACCTATAATCAATACCTACGTGATCTAGTCTTACGTTTGACAGAAGTAAAGATAGCGGCGGGTGATAATCAAATTCGTGGAAAGGAAAAATCTAAAAACCAATATGATAAACACGCTAGACCCTTTAAAGGGAAAGTCGGTGATTACGCCTGGATATTAAACGAACCTCGGGTAGGAAAAGTCGATAGTTATTATAAAAACCCCTAAAAATCGTCGAAATCTTAAATCATAAAAACGTTTTATTAGAATTACTCATTCAAAAAACAATACGGACGCATATGGATAAACTTAAACTTCAGGCGTAGCTTTATAAATTTAATTACTCACTTATCTTATCTGTTCTATATTCTTCATCTATACTATTTACTTTGTTCTCTTCTTTCAGGTACTATTTCTTTTAATATACTTCCTTTCATTTAATATATATCTAATCTTACTTTCCTTTCTCTCCGTATTGGCCCCGTCTATTATGGACCCCCAAGCTTATTCTATAGAAAAGTTAGACAACAACCCCGAGATTTACTACGAAAGAATAGGTCCAATGAAAATAAAGAGGGCATATTGGAAAGTATACATATCCATCGACTTCGATTTGTTCCTGGCAAAGACCACTGTTATAATTGACCTACAGTCACTACTACAAAATTGTACTGGGCATCTCAATAAGGAATCTTGCGGTTATATAATCGGCAAGGATCACATTGATCTGAAGACAATGGCTCTTGAATAAATACGAATGAAGATTCAAGGAGCTATTGAAAACATGGGACATATTCAGCCAACCGATGTCCAAGGACCTAAAAATATCAAACCGAAAAGACTGGTACCCTTTGGAGGCATAGGAAGACTTAGTCATTGTTTATTTGGATTAGTGACCATTGACGAAACTGATAAATCCAGACAGCAGAGTCTGTATGAATTTTTTTTTAATCAATAAATTATTGATCATTTGTTTCAGTACCCAATATCGTCATGAGTGACATGTCCGACCACTTGATAATAGACCCGACTTGCATCAAGATACAGTACTTAAAGCATAAGCCGCTGAGCGAACTCCTGACACGATTAGAGAGTATCGGACCCATAGAGGAGTTTCATTCACTACAAAATCTCACAAACAACAGTACAAGAATTATTCTCTGCAAATTTACTAGAATTAAATATGCAGTTGAAGCAAGAAAAATAAAAAACTGGAACATAAGCGAGATAAATCGTGCCCGTATTGGAAAACCGAAACCGTTACGAACAAGCAATTCTAGGCCTACGGAGAAAACTCGACTATTTTGTCGACTTCCCTGGACAATTGAAGAGAGTTATATAGGGAAATCTCATTTTTCCAACACTTCGTACAATTCGGACCCTTATTGTATCATAAAGTGGTGCGAGATAACAAAGGTGCCCTTGCTATAGGCTACGCTCAGTATTACAAAGCTGCTGATGCCGCAACATCCTTAAAAGAATGCGACCCTATTTACTGCCCTAGATATGCTGATATAAGGGAAAGAAGATGGGACCACAGTGATGAAACTAGGCACCACTGGCTTTGCGACGAATGGATAGACGCATCAATCTATGAGGAACACGATACCACCTGCAAATGGCATCACTAAAATAAACTCAGGGAAGGAAAAATGAAAAAACAATACCCTAAATCAGAAGTGAGAAGAGTGTATAAGGTGAATTCTACCGAAACAAGCCGACCTAACATAGGATTAGACAGAAATGGACCCTCTACAGATCTTGTTACGCTCACGGAAATTAAATTAATGGACCCTACTCCTAATCTACGGGCAACCTTACGAAAAGCCCGACGAATTGACCTAACGGAAGAAGACGTGATAACAGGAATTGACCCTGAAGATAGAAAATACTTCGAATCAGCTGTATAAATTATAAGTCATAGGATAAAAAAAAATTATTGAATCATTTAATTATATTATTATTTTATTTAATGGACCCATAACTCTTTAATCTTTGACCTATTTCTTTACTCTTGTTTATGTCTAGTCTTAAATCTTTGTACTTTTTCTCTCCTCTCGACCATGCAACTAACTAGACCATATTTTTACCTTAGGATGGAAGAAATTAACGGAATTCGCCTCCGAGCTGTGGCACCAGTAGATGACTCCTCCACTGCAATTCGAGTCAAATTTGATGACCCTCAACACGAAGCTGTGGTCATCAAATTATTTAGTACTGTGGGGACCATACGCTCTGCCACAACGATAGTAGACCCATCCTCCTCACATTATGGAGAAATCATTCTTGAATTTCTTCTTGAGGATGATTACCTTGCGGCAGTATTAAGATTCTTCCTGTGTACCGTAGGGGAATGGTCACCTTACACTTCAAATGAGCACTTTTCGGCAGACGAAGATGTGTGAGGAAACAACAAACCCAATTGGGTTCACGCCACGATCGACTACACCAGTCTATACGAAGGAGGATGACGCCGACCGACGATTACATTTCCTCATACCGCACCACGATAAACAGGGTAAACCATGGCCAGAACAGTGGGTCCATGATGACTTCATGTAATTTGGACCAGTAGATTATATTAAAACATGGCAAAGCTCTTGGGGGCCTATAGGAGTAATTAAATACATATTTAGTTGGAGTGTCACTTTAGCATTAAGTAATTTAAATAAACGTTATAAGGCGGAACATTCGCCACCTCGACATCTCACAGCCAAACTCCGGAACAGGTCCATGTAAGTTTATCATGGTGCCTGTAGACACTATGTTACCTAGACAGAATTAGAAGCACATAGGACCATTTGCCAATACCAAAACAGGAATGTGCTGAGAACGCATTGGTTCTGTGGAAGCGCAGTGTACCTTTCCGATTGGGACCAACATTTGCAAGACTGTAATCTAGAGACCTACGATTACAACGGGTCCCCCTTTGATAGTATAAACAAGCTGATCTTGTTTTTGCAAACTCCCTCAGCCAAACCAAATGACCAAATTTTGTTACTCCAGGACCAAATTTCCTGTCTGCAAGACTTAGAAGGGCTAGATCTAACAACCGGACAGGATGACCGCCAACTTGCGTTGCGCAAATAAAGATAAGACCAAATTAACTAGCTTTTGCCTCCTATTAATTATTTTGCTTGTATATCAATAAAGAGGACCATTTATATTATTTTACTATTATTATTTATCATTATTATGTATATTATAATTTTCTTCTTGTACTACCCTAGTTGGACCCAAAACGTTATCGAGGACGGCAACGATTCTAAGGGGGGAGGGTTGTTACGTGACGTTCCATTATGTTATAATTATATTTTACGATTAAGATTTCGCTCTCGAGAATTTCGTTCGGATATAGTAATAAAACACTATAGCTAGCAGTATTCGTGTGCGCGATTCTGTGAGAATGAGCGGCAGAGGCTGATTCACGCTGCGGCAGCATGCTACGACAGCATGCTGCAGTCAGCATGCTTAGCTAGGTAAGACGAACCGATACGAGAAGCGTAAACGTCTAAAGCATATGTGCGAGAGAGAGACGGAATGCGAGGGACAAAGGATATATAATAAACCGGCGAAAACAACGACCAGAGATTAGTGAGTCTGGACTGAGCGCCAGAGCAACTAGGCCGCATTATTGAATTTATCTCGCCGACTAAAATATAAATCGAGTTTGATTTGTCCGTGTTATTTGCCGTGATTATTTTAGTTAATTGAAAGCTTCAGTTCAGATTACGTTAGCAGAGTCTTAGTGTTAATAAAAAGCCAAAGAAAGACAGCAATCATACAGGCAATTTGTTCACGCCATTAGGACCAAGAAAATATATTAATCCACTGTATCAAGTGGACACATACATATATACGCATACATTTGACGGACCATACAATCCGCTTAAAAACAAAAGGAAGGAAGACCATATAAATAAAAAACAATAATAATACATAAAGGACCGAACGCCAATAACTTTATTAAAAAAAGTAAGTGAGTACCATATTGTTTATAGATAACAGACAACGCGAGGCGAAGAACACGCGTCTATATATATATATATATATATATATATATATATATATATATATATATATATATATATATTTATATTTTCGCTCTATCATTTATTCATGTACTTGAGCTTTATAAAATATATTTTATAAGTACTATTAAACGCGCTTGAGTATATCCATATGCTTCTCCGTTATTGCTTATTATATATATAACCGATTACGGATAGATATATATGAATACGTCCAATCGAATATCTTACGATTGCGGTATCGGGAGTCCGGATTCAAATATACGAAGACTTCGTTATTGACGCGCGAACGGGACGTGGTGCCCGAGAGCCTGACTGCCGCCCGAGTCAAAGGCCGCTCGGCTGTTGAAAGGCCTTCGTACAGGACAAACTCGCCTCGCGCGAGTTGTCACCCATCACCAGTGTCACAATTTTTATATAAAGTGAAAGTATGTTAAATGTATGTATATATTTTTTTAATATGCAGGTAAATAGGTACCTCATGTATAACAAAATTTTAATTGAAAGGGATAGTATTAAAAAAAAGGGAGGATATTAAGAAAATAGAAGAAAAAAATCACATAAAACTAAAAAAGGCTTAAGAAAAGGGTAAAAAATCGCATAAAGCTCAATAAGAGGGTGAAGAAATCATACTTAAAAATATAAGATTTTTAGAAAAAATAGATTTTAGTATTCCACCACTATTCTTTACACAGAAAATGATAAATATATCCAACAAAAAACAATATTATAAAATCCATCCAAAGAATCATTTTACCTTCAAATATAATAATAATTAATTAATAAAAATGAAATGAAAATATGAAAATAAAGTTCATCAAGCTATAAAATGATGATGTTGAAACAAAAGATCAAAAATATTAGCTGGAGGAAAAGAAAATGAAGAGGGAAGCATATGTAAAAAAAACTCAGATAACTAAGAAATTAAGCGTAGTAAACAAGCATGTAATAGAAATAAATGAAAAGAGGATTCGGTGTAATTGAAATAAAACATATTTTAATTAATCCATTCTCGTACACTAAATTTATCGAAAATGATAAATATGAAAAAACGAAGCTATGAGTAATGTAAATTGAAACTTTGTATAATTAACCATACTATTACTCTCAGTTATATTAAATCACAAATCATAGAACAAAGAAATAAGAGAGTAACACTCAAATACTTTAAATAAAAACTATCTCCACTCAATTTATTTTTGACAACGTTTCGTTGGTTTGTCTTTCAGCCTCATCAGGTCTTTTATTCAAAAAATAAATCAATCCATTGTAAAAACATAATGACAATTTTACAATGAAAATGGTACCAAATCGAATAACAAAAAACACATACCAACCCAACTGAAGAATTTTTCAAGATTACATTATTGATTGCTATGAGACAACAGAAAATTTATTGTAAATTTTGTTAAGTAAAATAAAAAGTATAGTCAAGTTACTACTCAAAATATAATACATAGCAATCAGAAAACGCAATACAAAATACAAGCGAGAAGTTACACGTCACTAGTAAAACTGAGAAACAATGAGAAAAGCCTGACTATAAAACAAAATTAATCCTATTAAGATATAGAATTATTAGTAAAGCCCATTTTTTTACGCATATTTTTGATAGTTATAAACGAAAATTTAATTTTGACAGCAAGAAGTGTAGTAGAAGATATGACTCAATCATGAACAACTGAAGGAACAAATGGTTAAAACTGGAAATCAATGATTTATTTATTCATTTCAATTACATTAGAATACATTTTAATACTTTAATTCAGTAAAGTACATTTTATGATAATATACTATAAACATTTATACAATTTATTCAACAACAAAGCAGTAATATTTTGAAGAAGCTATAAAAATTGTAAACAAAAAATTGGATTACTTAATAAAAAAGCAAAAATAATTTATTGTCTCCAGTTACAATTACAGAGAAAAATGACTGAAGAATTTTTCTGATATTCACATTCTATCTAGAATAATCAATGTTGTATCCGTGAGTGAAAAGTTTAATGTCAAGTCTTCTCTTTCAAAATCAGATATTTTGCTAATACAATTAAGAATTATTAAGTTAACTTCAAAAATTATGATGTGGTTCCTGTACAAGATATACATGAGATGTTAATTAAAAATATACAAGTGCCTAAATTGTTGTTAACAAAACAATTTTTGAAAGATTTTAATTATACAATTTTGCATAGCCAGTCCTAATATATTTTTCACATGTGCAGATAAAGGGATCATTATAGTTTGCCTTAATAAAGAAGACTATATGGCTAAAATGAATGCATTACTTCAAGATTCTATAACATACAAAATTATAACGAGAAATCCTTTACAAGCCTTACAGGCAAAGGTATATAAGATTTTATGAAAATTTAATGAAAATAACTATTGACATATAGGCAAATCCGCGAAAGTTTGAATATATAGCATCCAAGAGTAGTTCTAATAAATCTAGCTTTTTAAATCATATCCACTTATACAACCATGCAAGTATCTTATACTCTCCACATGCAACATATATTTGCAGTGTAGTTAATAGATATTGTTTAGTTAAACTCTTTACGTGTATTAATAATAATTTATCAAGTGACGAAAATTTATAAGTCCATTCTAAACCTTTTTAAATTCTTAAACCTTTTGACACTGGGCTATATAATTTTTATGATTATGAATACAAAAAATCTGTTGATTTTGCGTTCTCAAAGGTGCAGACTGCATCCTATGAACGTGCTTTATCTAGAAAAAAAATTAAACCTTCGTCAAGTCTTCTTCTTTTAATTGGAAAACTGAAAAAGACAGCATTTGTCTGATTGGTGTGCTTGCTATTCTTATTCAATTAGAGAACTTTTAAAGCGAACGTTAAAAACCGTGAATTCAATCGGAATTTTAATTTTATTCTAAGCACATCTTCATTTCATACACAATTGAAACAATTAAAATTGTAATCAACAGCTTTCATGCTTTAACAATATAACAACAAAGCGGCGTTTCGTTAAAATATTATCCAACCGAGTTATTTCACTAAGATGTAGACATTTAAAACGTTTATAAATTGAGACTTTACTTTTTATTCGTTTTCACATCATTTATCATTTATATGCATTTTTGAATAAAAATACACATAAATAAATATTGTGTGTGTGTCGGTGTGTGCGCGCGCGTGCGCGTGTGTGTGTGTGTACGCGCACGTGTACATTTTCAAATTATATCATTTATTCATTGCAACTTTAGAACGTCGATGTCCAGCTTTGAACATATAAAATTTAGAAAAGTAAATGTGAATGCCAAAAGATAACAGCATGCAGAAAAGCCTCAACGCGACACTCGAAGGAAAACATTGCGGGAATCGCAATTATATAGTGAAAAATTATCACAACAAAATAAAGTGCTTGACTGTAGTAATGAAAGTGCAGTTACAATTTCTCGTTTTCTATGAAACTGAAAGTATTAAGTTATCATGACGTTCAACGACGATCGATTCGAATCGATGTGATATAAACTTATATAGAATTTGACAGCGTAAACAAAGAAACTCAGATATTAGTTAAATCCTCAGATAAACTGGGAAACCACCATAGAGAAGTCGTGAAAGATAAGAATAGACGGTATGATTGTATTCGTAACAAATATAACCGATTGTACAGGAAATATAATAAAGCAATTGAAAGTAAAGTAAACAAAAAAATTAATAAAATTATGCAGCAAGGTAAGTCAGTTGTTAAGAAAGAATTGGTACATGGTATATTTTTGACAAAGTAAATGGAAGAAAACAAAAAATGTGTTACAGAAAGGCAAAGACGTGTATATTAGCGAGTAGTTAGAGGGAAAATAATTAAAAAATATAAACTAATGACTAAGACATCTCAGTAAGTCTTCATTTACAATACTATGTTCTCATAAACGTTACGAATAAATAAAAAGAATGAAAAGGCAAAATATTTTCGACTAACAACTAGAAGAAAATTTCACAATTTTTTGGAAAAAGATGAAAATTTTTGTTGTGCTCCTAGAGTAAAAGATACGATAACAAAGTTTGGTTTAATGAAAAGAAAGCGTTATTTCGAAGATAACATAGATAGTCTGTATAAAAAGTTCTGTTCTAAATTATCTTTAAACATTTCAAGGACAATCTTTTATAAATTGAAGCCATTTTGGTATGTTAAAAAACAATTGATTGAACGTGATACTATGTAACACGTTCGTTTCTATTTTCCTCTTTTCGCGTCGGAAATGAGCCCAAGTAACGTCACGTTACAAATTGTTTCAAGAGGAAAGGTTCGGAAGGTGTATTCGTTTCGTCGCGAAAAATTAATGATGGTCTTTTGTCACCCGGCAATTTCAATAGTCGCGAATATATCTAATTATGAAAGGAGACAGGGTTATATAAAATCTTTTCTTTTGTTATTCGTTACACTCTTTATTCAGATTTTCACCTATTTACATATCCGGCATATTTTGACCTGTGCGTCGGGCAAAGTCCGGGCTCGCCTATCCCGTGCCAATTAACGCACCGGAGACAAAGCATCGTCTTACAGTTCCCGTGGGTGCGATGCGGATTCTACGCATGCACAACCACTTGTCCGCGTCCGGCCGATACGATGCCTAGAGTGGATTTGTCACGGCGCAGTCGATCCTCTCCTCTGATGTCTGGCGTAGTTTCTGCGAGAGAGCTGGTAATCTCGCGTCTCACAATCACTTTCTAGTCGCGAGGCTAATCCAGCTAAAAGGCGCGTTGCTGGTTAAAGCCACACTGCTCTCGCGATCTCACGCTTTCCGCATCGTCTTTCGCGCACCTCCCTACAGGTGCCCAAATGGCCGAGCGCAGCCGGCTACGCACACATGTGCGACTCATGCCGGCGACACTATTTGTCTCTCTCTTCTTCTCTCGTTTCCTGCTCGTTCCGTCCTTCTTGTGCCAAACATCAACGCCCATCAGGAATCAGACCTGAAACAGAGCCAAATCGTGCGTCGATACTTGGTTTGAATCAACCAAGACCGATGTGGAAGCGGCGAAGAGGAAGGCACGCGGAAGAGAGAGAGAGAGAGACGAACAGGGCGAGCGAACTCAACGGTCGCTCTCCCCGTCACAACTACCATGTATAAAGTTCACGCTAACATTGATTTAAAATTAAAAAAAGTTAGTACAACTGAAAATTTTCTCTACTATCAGCTCGAAATATTTTATAAATTTAATAACGTGCAATTATACATCGAAAAAATGTATGTATAGAGAGTGTGAATTGTACAAGTATTATAATATTTCTTTACCAGAAAATAATGATCAAACGTTATACTATCAATGGAATACAACTAAATAGAATAGAAAAGGTGCCAAAAATTTAACTTATAATGTTACAATAACTTCTAAACTAAAAATCAATTACAAAATTACGAATTTAGTGAAACAAGTAAATGATGATACTGCTTCTTATTCGAAACACGTTTTTGAAACCGGACATCAGTGAAAATCAATAAGCTGAGTACAAGAGATTTAGGTGAAAATGAAGCAGCATTTATAATGGATTTTTTGCAAAATCACTATTGTACATATTCTTCAGAAATTCAAAGTACACTTTTCTGTTCTTCGAAAAACAACTTTCACTGGTGCGATATTTCATAAAAATACATACAATAAAAAAACAAAATCGTCTTATTTTGTACAACGTCGGAGTACCTTCGACGTGACCTTACCATTTGGGCACATTTAGAACCAATTTTAAATATGGTGAAAACTATTGTGCCTAAAGTCAAGTTGATACTTTTTCCAAGTGATGAACCATTCACCCAATACAAAAATAAAACTATCTTTTATTTATTCACATGACATTGTGAGATGCTTTAACTGGAAAGCGCGACATGGAATTTTACTACATCCGATCACGGTAAAAGTTGTGCTGATGAGACCGGTGCAACTGTTAAACTCATGTATGATACAGCAGTAACTTTCGGAAAAAATATAGTTTCAGCTCAAGATATAATTGATACTGTGAACGCTTCGGAGAGTACGAAAGTGAGAATCTATTGATCATCGAAGAGGACATTTGATGAGCTGAAAAACTTTTAAATATAGATTTACAGGCAGCACACTATTCAATGAAAATTTATTAGTTACTTTGAAATAAAATTACTCCCAACAAATTATTTTTAAATTATTTGTTTTGTACAAAGTGTTGAACGGAAACTCCATGTATCCATTATACTTTGTATCCATTATTCCAAATAATTTTTCAGTGGTGAAAGAACAGATTTTGAAAAGAAAACCTCCAAATAAACAAAATGTAAAGAAGGCTGATAAGAAGATTAAGACAGCAATATCTACTTAATTAAGAACAAGAAAAGGCATTAATAAAATTAATAAATTGATTTCAGTAGAAAAGGTTGCAGTTATAAAATGTAATAATTCAATATTCAAAGCTTAGTCAAAAAAATAGTGTAAGTGAATGTAATATAATGATAAGAAATTATATGTGTATATATACAGAGTGGGCCATTTTAATCTACGCACCCGGATTTCGCGGAACCTAAGGAAGATAGGGAAAAACGGTTCAGACAGAAGTTGTATGGTGCAGAGGGGGCCATATAAAGACGCTAACGTCTTTGACGTTAGATTTGACCTTCAAGATTATTTTAAGGTCAAAGTGGTTTTGTTTTAATGGGAACACCTATTTTTGACCGCGGATTAGAAAAGAGCGGTAAATTTCACCTCTGAAATGATATTTGAACATTTTTTTATAACCCTTACAAGGCCATTTCAAGGTCAAATTACAAAAAACCTGCGTTTTTAGGAATTTTGGGAGTACGTTCTTTTTTCTAATGAAAACGTTCATTTTTCACAACGGATTCGAAAAGAGCAGGAAATTTTACGCCCGAAACGGTATTTTAACATTTTTTTCATGATTTTCGGAATATCACTTCAAGGTCAATTGTTAAGAAATCCTGTGGTTGCTATTTGCCTGATTGCGTATTCTAATAGAATTATTGTTGTTTATATTCATAAATCAGGATGATCAATGATCAATGATCCTCCTAATCAGTATTCTGATCAGGAGGATCATTAAATACTTTGATCCACTGATTACTTTGACCTTTCTCTCGATCATCAAGGTTATTGAAAGGTCGTTGTTTTTTTAATGGAAAATCTTATTTTTGACCCTGCAATCAGAAAAAATTACGCTGAATACTACATTTCCATCCTGGTGCTAGAAGTGGTTGTCTACCTTGCTCGAAGTTCTTCGCACGAGTGAGAACATTGTGCCAAATTCAAAAACACTTCTTACACCAAGTCGGAATAATATTTTTTAGCATAAGAACCTCAAAACTGGTATCAAAGTCGTCGTTTTGAGGTTAGATTGCTAAAAGATGATATTTCAAGTTTGTTTTATCTTGACTGGATCTACTAAACAAGGTTAATTCAAGATCAAATAACATAATATGCTTAATCTATCTTTAGCGTTACCCAGGAACAGCGACGTGGACGTAATAGGATTATGTTTCCTTTGGGGTGCTTGATTAAAGTGAATCCCCTTACCTCTCACGGTTTTGATTACGAAGCAAATGTTTAAAGCTACCTTCATTTGCTTGTAAGCACAAAGTTAAGCGCCGTCGAAAATAGAGTACAGTATTCAATAGTTTCTGTCTCGGAATTCCTGTACATGCTTGACGAATACGATATTGCATGTTTTCTGTAGTTATGGACCGCTCTTCAAAAACAACATTCTTTAGGAAGTCCCACAAATAAAAATCTAGAGATATTAAATCAGGGGAGTTAGGAGGCTAATTAACTGGTCCTCCTCTACCGATCCACCTTTCATGGTAAGTCTGATTCAAAAATTCTCGGACAATTAGTGCAAAGTGTGATGCTGCACCATCTTGCTGAAACTACATTCTTCGTCTAGTTTCTTAATCAAAATCTAATAGTTCTGGCCTCTTATTGACTGCAAATAACTGTGTCTATCAATATTCCGTTCAAAAATGTAAGGGCCAATCAAATATCCATTTATAATTCCACACAACATCATAAGGCTCGAGCGATGCTGATGGTCTAAAACTCTATGCCAGTAAGTATTTTTATTTGACCAATAATGATAATTGTCCTTATTTAATTGTCGATCGCTCCAAAATTTAGCTTCGTCAGAAAAAAGAACATATTTGAAAAAATTAGGATTTTTTCTATAATCTGTATGGCCCATTAGCAAAATTCAATCCTCATTTGCATATGATTCATTTCCAATTCCTGTACGAGCGTGATATGGTAAGTATGGTAATTAAGCGTATTTATAATTCTCAGAAATGTTTTTTTTGGAATATGTTTTTTTTGGAGCATCATCTACTCGCGACGCCTACGTTGGTGAACAAGGCGCCCTTGACGAACTCTGGCAGTTAAACTTTGTATTGCCCTATGATTAGAATGTCTTCTACCTGGAAAACGTTCAACTTAAAGTCTTGCTGCAGCACGATAATTATTACGACATTCTCCTAATACCATTATCATATTAACAATCTCATTTGGAGAATAGTCCGCCATTATGACAGTTAAAAATTTAAATAACACTGTTAAATTTTAATTAATATTTCAAGTGTAGTGCAATAAACAAAAATTTTTGATAATAATCAAAAAACTCAAGAATTGAACTATATTTAACACGAATTAGATATTTCAATATCTTTCTAAAAGATTATTTTCTAATCAAAAATAATTTTTTTAACTTAAAAACTACTCTATTTCTTCAATTACTACAAAGAACGGAAATGTTAATTTTTACTTCAAGTTAAAAACATCTTAGTACATTAAAGAATTACATTTGAACAATCAGAAGGGGCAAATGCCAATTAAAAAAAATCAACGAACTTGCTAATTTCTCAAAGTCTATTCATTATGAAAAGTTATCTATTAAATCTTAATAATTAGTTTATTTATTTTTATTTATTTTAATAATTAATTTTAATATTAATTTTGTTTCAGCCCATTCATTATGAAAATAATTTCAAGTAAGCTTTGTTAGTTATATTACAATAAATTATAAATAATATTTTATTAATAAATTATTATAATAAATTATCAATAAATTAACAGTACTTATTGAAGTAGAAAAATTCAATTTAGATTAGAAAGAATTCTTGTAAATATTATTATAATATTGAATTTGTACCCAAGCTAAATAGGTAAATAAACGTCTGATCCAGCCAGTAAATAATTAATTTCAAAATAATTTATACCTATTCCAATAATGAGCAGAGAAAAAATAACGTAAATATGAAAAAATAAAACTCTACAATGAGTCGGGGCAATACTAAATATGATAACTTTTCTTATTTAATTTAGATTGATTTAGAAACTTGACAAAGAATATTGTTTCAGCAAGATGGTACAGTACCAGACTTTGCACTATTTGTCGGAGAATTTTTTATCAGATTTACCATGAAAGGTGGATCAATAGAGAAGGACCAGTTAATTGGCCTCCTAAGTCATCTGATTTAACATATATAGATTTTTTTATTTGTAGGGCTTCCTAAAGAATGTTTTATTTGAAAAGCGATGTCAGTAAATGGAGGTAACTTTGAATATTAATTTTATAGTTAAAACAGTAAGAGGCAAGGGGACTCACTTCAATCAAGCACCCTAAAAGGAATACAATCCTATTACGTCCACGTCGTTGTTCCAGGGTAACGATAAAGATAGGATAAACATATTATGTTATTTCATCTTGAATTAAATTCCTCTAGTAGATTCATTCAAGACAAATCAAAATTGAAATATTATTTTCAGCGTAATTTTTTCTGATTGCAGGGTCAAAAATAGGGGTTTCCATTAAAAAAAACAACAACCTTCAAATAACCATGATGATCGAGATAAAGGTCAAAGTAATCAGTGGATCAAAGTACTTATTGCCCCTCCTGATTAAAATATATAAACGACAATTATTTTATCAGAATACGCAATCGCGCAAATAGCAGGGTTTTTTAACATTTTACCTTGAGATGACCTACCGAAAGTCATGAAATAAAATGTTGAAATACCTATATACTATATACTTTCCGAATCCGGTGTGAAAAATAGGAATTTTCATAAGAAAAAACACCTTATACCCAATATTCCTGAAAACGCAGTTTTTTTTTGAATTAGACCTTGAAATGATCTTTTAAGGGTTATAAAAAAATGTTCAAAAACTGTTTTGGGCGTAAAATTTCCCGTTCTTTCCGAATCCGTGATCAAAAATAAGTGTTCCCATTAAGAAAAACCACTTTGATCTTGAAATAACCTTAAAGGTTGAGTCTAAGGTCAAAGACGTTAGCGTCATTATATAGCCCCCTCGGCACCATACAACTTTTGTTTGAGCCGTTTTTCCCTATCTCGCTTCGATTCCGAGAAATCCGGAAACTCAAGTTCAAGGTCAAGTCGAAGGCCACCATCGGTTTTTCCCCTCCAAACCCTAAAACTTTTATCAACTATTTTTCGCTATACGTGTTTGGGGAATAATCATATTTGATTATTACCACGAGCCCTGAAATGGGCCCGATTCCAAGTGCCTGTCACATTTTTTTAAGGGGGAGGTGCGGAAGGCCCTTTCGCTCCCCTGCAACAGTGACGATGGGCCTCGTCACGAAGTTGACGTGATGGGTGATAGCTCGAGAGGAATGCAATAATAGGTGCACACAGAAATTACTGTCAATAACCTTTGTAACGGGATGATTGTTCCGTTTCTATCCGATTATTCGTTCGGTACGCAGGCGTGTCGAGAAGCGCGCGGTATTATCGAAATGCTCAAATTCAATAGTTGGAGAGCAGGAGGGGACGGGAGTCAGTCATCCAACTTGCTATTCGTTGGAAATAATAACAGCGAAATTATAATCAGTATCACATGCGAGTTAGTTTATTTCCCTTTTCTCTACAGTACACTTGGCCCGCGTGTTTATATTTACAAAGTACGCGCGTGTCAATATCATGCAGCGTTGTAGCGATCGTAGCTCTTTGTTCGCCAGGTTAGCACAGACATGCTACCGATTCTTACCGAGTATAAGATATTAGCAATTAATTCCGCGCAATCGTGAGAAAAATAAAGCAAAGTCGCGATATAAAGCTGGCCAGCTTACCTTTGTATTGAGCGCACTACTCGCAATCGAAAAAGGAGACAAGTCCGTTAGCGTTACTCCTTCACAGGAACAGTCTGCTCTTGGTTTCGTCCTCGATGGCGAAACCTCCACTCACACTCACTCACACACAAACTCGCTATCACAGCGACGACGAAAGTACGGCTTTCGGTTAAGGTGGTTTGATTCAGCTGGCTCACTTCAGCACTCGGAAACTCTGGTCCTTGATAATTGCAGCTGGATGTTCGAATAGCTAATCCTCGACTGGTTCATTTATATTCGTGCGTGTTCCGTCCCGTCTCGTATCGAGTTCCCTTATTTCATTTTCCCCAACCGGTAGGTGCTGCCCTCGCAGGCAGCCGCATGGTTGAGGTGATAGCGCTAATAAGACGTTTACCGTCACACCTTCTATTATATTTATTACTAATCAGATACAAATCTAGAGAGACACGACGCGGATTAAGGCGTGGTTACGGGGGCACAGTACAACAATATTAATAGAGAGAGAAAGAGAGAGAGAAACAGAGAGAGAGAGAGAGAGAGAGAGAGAGAGAGAGACCTGGCCTGACGAAGGCTGCTGTCTATTTTATCTCTCTCTTTTAAAGTAAGCCCTTTCGGATATAATGCACTTGATCTTGTTAAGCTTCTTCTTCGATGCCACCTTTATCTCCTCAATCGTGGCGTAGCGTCGTTCTTTCATGGGCCTCTTCAGTTTTGGGAACAAAAAAAGTCACAGGGGGCCAGATCTGGGGAATACAGTGACTGCGGCACGATTACTGCGTTGTTTTTGGCCAAATATTCGCGCACAAGCCACACCGAACTTGGCGCGCTTTTTTCGGTTTTGGCTCATGCGGCAGCTTCCATTAGGAATTGAGCTTTGGTTTCCGCATTATAACCATAATCCCATGATTCATCACTAGTTATGATCTTCTAGAGCACATTTGAGTGGCCACGGACCGAGTCCAACATCTCTAGAGAAATGTTAACGCGATGTTGTTTTTGGTCGATATTGAGCAGTTTTGGCACGAATTTCGCGGCGACCCGACACATGCCCAAATCATTGGTTAAAATCGAATGGCATGAGCCAATCGATATGTTTAGGTCCTCAGAAACTTCTCTAACGGTGATTCGATAATTGGTCAATACTATTTTCTTCACTTTATCAATGTTTTCATCTGTTGTTGACGTGTTTGGGCGTCCGACACGTTGTTCGTCGTTCACATTTTCTCGGCCCTTTAAGAACATTTTGTACCACCGATAAAAGTTACTTTGGTCGAAGGTAGCTTCATCATATGCCACAGTCAACATTCGGAATGCGTCCGCGCACTTTATTTTGTTTTTTCACACAAAATTTGATACAGATTCTTTGATTTTTGAATATCCATTTTCTACAATAGGCAAAAATCAAAGACGAGCCAAAATACATCCAAGCAAAACAGCTGTCAAAAATTAACTAAACATTCAAAATGGCCGACCTTGTCAGCATAAGTAAGGGATATGAGTACCAATATACCGCTACAAAAAAACCAAAAATCAAATTTACGTAGCCCGTGGAAATTCAAAATTCGCGATACTTTTTGAACAGATCTCGTATATTGCTAAAACATAAAATTATTTTTAGCCGGACACTTTTACACGCCAAAACTCACGAGAGTGTTTGAAAAAAAAATTTATCCGACAACGTGGTCAATTAAAAGTTTTGTGGATTTACCCATAGAAAATATAGTAATGAAAGTTTCACTCAATCCAATAGAGTGATTGCAAAAACATTTGCCTAAGATTCATAAACATGGTATTCCTCTCAGTTCGATTATTTCTACTATTTTTGATAAAGAACTTAAAAAAGTATTTCAAAACCTCAGTCTCATATTAATAATAGTTTTCAATTAATTTGAAAATTAAATTCACTAATTATTCCGAATGGATATATTCTAGTTTCACTGGATATATCTTCATTGTTTACTTTTTTTTTTTTTTTGAGGAGAATCTGAATCCATTTACGGACAACTGACGGAAGCTCGCCAAGTGTGGGACTCAGTAGCTTAGGCCACCAATACCCACCAAACATATCTCTCCTTGTTCGCACCGCAACCAGCCCGGAACTGTTTATCACTTTACTTCAGACTGGGCGGCTGTCATTGCGTGTCCAAGCACACATTCATCCCTTTAATACTCATTCATTCCCAAGTAGGCTCTGAAATTTTCTCGTTCATTCAATTTTCCAAGCATCCATCCGTCTTTTTGTTTCGTAACACATTCGTAACGTACAGCGCGACCTCACGCCATGCGTCGGCTGTTGTTAACATTACGTTCGTCACGTTTTCTGGCGTAATGGGCCCTAATTCTGTCTCCAGTCTCAATCTTTGCTCGGCCCAACGGTCGCACACGTGTGCTACGCGTCGTCCTAAGACTCCCTACAGTACACACAGTCTGGGGAAGTTACCTTATCCATTCTGTGCACGTACTTTCGTAAGTATCCGTGTCCGGTCAGAAACTGGGTGAGATAGAAATCCACCTCCCCGTGTTTTCTGTCTTTCCACGGACCAACGTCTGGTATCAGTCTGTGAGTCCATCGTCCTTGAACGTCTGTCGTCCATCTTGTCTACCATTGTTCTGTCGTTTTCCTTCGTTCCTCTGTTGCAGCGTCGGCCCTCCCTACGATCGCACTTCAGTCGTAAATGCGTTTCTTCTCGTCTGCCAAGAGGTTGATCGGGATATCGCCCGCGATTCCGAATATCGCGTTTTCCGAGACTGTTCGGTACGCGCACGCGATTCTTAGCGCTTCCGTTCTTTGTACGCTCGGCATAGTCTTTGCGCGTCTCCTCACCCGTAACGAGTCAGCCCATACCTCTGCTCCGTAAAGCATGATAGAGTGGGTTACACCCATCAACAGTCTTCGTATACTCGGTCTCGGTCCTTTCGCTGGCTCTGGCGGTCGCGTCTCGTATGAGGGGCCAAAAGTTCAGTTTCGTATCTAGAGTCACCCCCAGGTACTTTACCTCACTTTTGGTCTCCAGTCGTTCCGTTCCTATGGTCATCGCTATTATCGTGTCTATTCTCTGTCTCGTCAGTATCAGTAAGCCTGTCTTAAAAAGAACCAGACTCAGTCCGTGCTCCGTCATCCACCCATCCAAACGCCTCATCACCTGGCTTATTTTGAGCTGAGCTAGATGTGTGTCTCGGGCCGTTATTACGATGCTATGTCGTCAGCGTAGGCGACCAGATGCGTGTCCGGGAGCATGTCGAGCTTTATTACTCCGTCGTACAGTACGTTCCAGAGGTCGGGACGCAGTATGGATCCTTGTGTCACTCCCGCTGTAATTTTCCGGTACTTCCGTCCTTCAGTCGTTTCATACATCAGTCTTCGGTCTTTTAAGTAATCCTTCAAGACTCTTAGAAGGTAGGCGGGCATCTGAAAGCCGTCTAGTGCTCTCAGAATATCCACCCACCTAGCAGAGTTGAAGGCGTTCTTTACGTCTAATGTTACTAGGAGCGTTATTGGTCTGGCTCCGTAGCAAATCTCGTTCATTCTGTCAACTACCTGTCTCACATCTGTGATTGCTCCTATCGTTGAGCGTCCTTTCCTTTTTAAACTAAAATTTGGTAACTTCGGTTCACAGAAAACCTCAAATAATAGCTCTATCCCTAGATTTACAATTTCATTACCATATCATAAACAATGTTTCAACTCTAGTAAAATTGGGTTAAAAAAGTACAACATACATGTTGTTCCACACATTAGTTGTAAATTGAATAATAATGTTAAACTTGGTAAGGATGAAAATGAAAAATGTTTAGAGACTTGCATTATTTATAAGTTTCAACGTAACAAATGTCCGGCTGC
The DNA here is from genome assembly GCF_024137745.1 of Phymastichus coffea. NCBI lineage: Eukaryota > Metazoa > Arthropoda > Insecta > Hymenoptera > Eulophidae > Phymastichus > Phymastichus coffea. The sequence continues at coordinate 1,279,359 of NW_026706814.1, forward strand.
TTATATAGGGCAGACTGAAAGGAAAATTAAACAAATAATTAAAGAACATGAAAATACTCCAACAGACAGACTACCACCGATATCAAAACGTCTTACTGAAAATTTGACACAGCAGTTTAATTTTAACAATGTTCAAATTTTGCACAAAGAAATTAGTAAGAATAAAAGGTTCATTTTAGCACAAAATACAATAGTATTTTTAAACTTTTTAAATAAATATATTGTTATTGGTTATCTAATACCATATTATCTCATAAGCTCCGTGAAATATTCTCGTGTCCTTATTTTATTGAAATAGGCTTTGCTAATAATTCCATAAATTAATGTGGTATTCTATGACTTATGTCGTTTCACTTTTCGCCTGTATTTTGTATTGCCTTTTCTGATTGCTATGTATTATATTATGAGTAGTAACTTGATTATATTTAACAAAATTTATAATAAATTTTTTGTTGACTCATAGCAATCAAGAACGTAATTTTGAAAAATTCTTTAGTTGCGTTAGAATGTTTTTTGTTATTTGATTGAATATAATTTTTATCGTAAAATTGTCATTATGTTTTTTCAACATATTGATTAATTTTTTGGCTAAAAGATCTGATAAGGCTGGAAGGCAAACCAGCGAAACTTGTCAAAAATAAATTGAGTAGAGATAGTTCTTATTTATAGTATTTAGGTGTTACTCTCTTATTTTTTTCTTCTATAATTTTGCAAGATTTAAATTGAAATTTTGTATTCACATTTGTATCTTTTTAAAATATAATAATATAAATTTATATATTATTTTAATTGTTTTGATATATTTATTAAACATATTGATATATTTTTATTCTATAATTTGTTTAATCAACTGCTTACCTTATTCAGTTATAATGAAATTGTATCTTTGAATTATAAATCTTTTTAAAATATAATGATTGGAATTTATATATCATTTTTTAATCGTTCTAAATTTTTATTTCCTACATTAATATATTTTTATCGTATGATATGTTTAATCAAATTTACCCCCAACCTATTTTGAAGTGCCAAATATTTTCTCTTAATAGTGGGTTACCCCTACTACTACATATTTTCCTTTCTATAACTAGCACTAATGAAACCGCTGCCTACTATGCCACCATCTCACTTTAAAAGCCGAGATCTACGAGGGTGGTCCGATAAGTACTTAGTCTCACCGCCCGATGGCGCCACTCTCGCAAAAGAAATATTCTATCACGTAGTACAACCTTCTCGATGGTTACTATCAAGATTTCAGCTGGATCGGAGTTGTAGTTTATTTTTGAGAGCGTGAGAAAGCAAGTGTGTCCGTTGATTTTTGAAAAATGGAAAAGAGCAGTATCGGTTGGTGATTCTATTCTTGTTTTTGGAAGGGAAATCGCGCAGCGAAATCAAAAAGCGCTTGGATGCTATGTACGGTGACTCTTCTCCTTCGATGGCGACCGTCAAAAATTGGTTTAACGAGTTTCAACGTGGTCGCACGTCGATTTTTGAAGAGCCACGTCCAGGTGCTCCGAAAACGGCTACCACGGAGGATAACGTGACAAAAATTCACGATCTCGTATTGGCAGATCAACGATTGAAGGTGCGTGCGATAGCTAAGATCGTAGGCATCTCAAAAGACCGCGTGGGTCATGTCCTGCATGAAATTTTGGGCATGAGAAAGCTGTCGGCGCGATGGGTGCCGCGTTTGCTCACTCCGGACAACAAGCGCAACCGTGAGACAACTTCAGAGCAATGTCTGACGCTGTTTAAGCGCAATCCGAAGGAGTTTCTGCGTCGTTTCGTGACAGTCGACGAAACATGGATCTACTGGTATATACCAGAGACCAAGGAACAGTCGGAACAGTGGACTTTACCCGGTGAAAGTGCTCCGAAGAAGGCGAAGACTGCCCCATCGGCCGGAAAGGTGATGGCCACCGTTTTCTGGGATTCAGAAGGTATGATCTACATCGACTACCTGGAGAGAGGCAAAACAGTCACAGAGCTGTACTATGCCGAATTATTGGGCCTATTCGACGTCGAATTGCAGAAAAAACGGCCCCATTTGGCGAAGAAAAAAGTGCTCTTCCACCATGACAACGCATAAATTGGTCGAATTAGGCTACGAACTGCTGCCCCATCCGCCGTATTCTCCAGATTTAGTCCCGTGCGACTTCTTTTTGTTTCCAAACTTGAAAAAGTCACTCGCTGGGCAGAAATTTGAGTCGAATGAGGAGGTAATCGCTGCCACGGAAGCCTACTTTTCAGACATTGAGGAAACGTATTTTTCAGACGGGTTAAAGAAGTTGGAGCAACGCTGGACCAAGTGTATCCAACTAAAAGGAGACTATGTTGAAAAATAAAACGCCACTTTTCCAAAATTTTCGTTTTTCTTTTGTAGGCTAAGTACTTAGCAGACTACCCTCGTACTCATAATCAGCACAGTCTTTCAATTCACTCGACTAGAAATTGAATTTCAAAAATCTTATTTACCATATACGTTTCTATTTTTTGTATTATATCATTGATTTGATATTGATTTAATAAAATACCTTTTATTGAATATTTTGAAGAAACTATTGCAACGGTAGTCGATTCAATTAATCGATCCGTTCGCGATTCTACTACTCGCGTGTTAGTTCGAACGATTAAGAGAGAGGGAGGGTGCGCGAGCGTTTGAAATAGGCAGTTACGCCTCAGCTGTTTGTAAATTATTTTTGCACTGTGTTTCGCCGTTTTACAAAGTTTTGCTGGGACAATTTTTACGTGCGGGAGTACAATAGCAAAAGCAGCAAGCAGCAGCAGTTTAGCAGCAGCAAATTGCAGCCGATTGAAGAGCGAGGCAGGGCAGCTGATTAATTGGAGGAGTATCGGCGGTTGATTTTCTTTCGTCAACAATGACGGTTGATCACCGTAATTACACCGCAGGGTACGTGCACCTCCCTTTATTATTGCGTGACAAAATACGTTCGGAAGTGTTTTGTCAACTGCGATATCGAATCTTTTTGTATTCGCGCCGAGCGTTAGTTTCGCGGTAATTTTCGAATATTCTCTCTCTCTCTCACTCACCGAATATTAATAATTCATTGTAAATCCTATTCGCGTGCGTTAGTCTTTCGATCCATAAAAGACTGTAGTTTTTATTAATTAAAGTTAGTTCATTTTAATCGCCAATTACGTCATTTCATTTCCTATTAGCTTAAGCGATTTATAAAGGCTTAGGTTTTAATCCGATTTCATCTAGGGGATTAAGCGGATCAGGCGTAAAGCCACTCACACCTAACATACATCGAGTGTCACAAATCAAGAGACTTAAGGTAAGTTTAACTCAGTTGAAAAGAAGACACCAAAACGAAATCATCTGACGTAAAGGCGGATACACGTATAGCTATACGTGTTTAATGGAGCGGATGTTAATTCTGCGTCGTGGGAGTTTGTGCTTAAATAAATTTTCCATTTTGTTAGATAACCTTCCCCGTTACATTATAAATAAATGTATCGAACAGATATTTTCAAAAAAATGTTTCAAATGTAGAAGATTTTATTAAATAGTAGGATATTGTAAAAGCAGCATTACATAGTATTAATCAGTATATGCGTAATTCTCATCTAAAGTTAAAATTTCGACAGTCAATTAAGATTTTTAAAAATAGTTTAATTTTTCATTTCTATCACATGCAATATGTTTATACTAAGCTATAGAAGAAGTATATATAGCGTGGGCATGCAGGATTTATAGAATTAAACAAATTAAAAACAATTGTTATCCAGGAGAATTACATAGATGCCAAGGGAATTTCACATGCCACGGGAATTACATGACAATTTTTTTATATTTCCAGACTTTTACTGTAATATAGGCAATTCGGCATAATCACGTAATAAACTATTAAATGAGTGTAAAATTACCGCATATAATTTAATAAGCAGTAGCTATTGCTTTAGAAGAAATAGCCTGCCAGGAAAATTACAATAAAAAGTATACGCGGCCATACTATTATTATGTTTGATATAACTATTATATTTAATAATGTTATCACTAATATTTCAATTCTACATCATAATAACAACCAAAATAAACAACTTCCAAGAAATAGTAATTAATTGGAATCAGAATAAGATTAACTTTAATATAATTAAAAAAATCCTTAATTTTACGAAAAAATGTCAAAAGTACATAAACCCCTGTAACAATCTCAAAATACAAATGATCTGTCTACCAAATTTTTGATGAAATACTCACATACTAACTACAAACTTGTGTCATATGGACGTTGATTCAAGGTTAATACAATCGTATGTACAGCACCTTTAAAATCATGGAAAAAAAAATTACAGTTAGGGGACGTTATAATTTGACGAATATTTATTTGAAAAATAAATAAATAATGCGATATTGAAAAATGCTATGATAGTAAGTTATTTGGCTATAAAAAACAAACAAATTATAATTTTGATATTAACTTAACTCATATTATTAGTGAGATTATATGTTACTTACATAAGTTTGAACTTTAAATGAGAATCACCCATATGAGAAGTGATCCGAATTTAACTAGAACACTCTCACAGAGATACCAGATATATGCTTCTCACGTTAATTTCCTTGAAATTAAATTTATTTGCTCATTAAAGTCGATGTCAATATACAAAAACATCAACCTCAAGTACCTGAAAGCGTTATATTGTATCCCACTCAAACTGCTTTCAAAAGTCTGATTAAACAGCTATTATTGTTAATCAGATTCATTTAAATCTCCTCATATAGAAACATTGTTTTCCATACGTAATGCTTTGAAAATTAAGATTGAGATGGAGACTCAGTTGATGATAAAAAAACAAAATGTAGAAAATATTCAAATGAAATATTTTAATACCTGATATGTTTGTATTTATAAAACTAGCAATGTCGATTCTTGGGTGGAACATGATATAAAAGAGGTGATATTAACAAGCGTGGAAAAATTTCGGGAAATAGACTCTGGTGGATATTAAAGCAATTGTTGATTTAATAGTTAATAGAAATAAACATAATCCTATCAATCCATGCTTATGTACTCCATTACTACAATTTTAAATGGGCTCTTCTATCCGCGCTTCATCTTGTTAATCATGGAAATAAAGTAAAAAAATACAAAGAGTATCAAAATGAACTTAAGGTTGAAGATATGAGTTTTCCAGTTGAAATAAAAAACATTAAGAAATTTGAAAAACTAAAAGTTATATCAATAAATTTATATATACTTAAAAAATGGTAAAAAGTTTGAAACATCTCCATATTATACAAGGTGAGGAAAAAGTATGGCAACCCCGGAAAATTCGGAAAACCGCATGAGGTTAGTCATGAAACAAAGGTCATACCCTATGTAACTTTCAACGAGGAACCCAACGGTGACCTCTGATTTGACCTTGAACCTCATTATCAAAGTTATTTCATTGTCATCCTCATTTTTTCATATGGGAACCTCTATTTTTTATACTGGAATCAAAAAGAGCGATAAATTTTACGGGTGGCAACGATTCAAGTCCGAAGATATCGCAAAGAGGAACCGAGAGGCAAAGAGGAAAAGAAGTAGGCAAGAAAGAAGAAATAGAGTATATGAGAGAAAAAATGTATAGAGAAAGTAGGATAAAAAATATAATAGTGACAGACTTAGATGGTGGGTTAAGATGGGAAGATTAGGAAGTGGCAGAGGACTGGTAAAGGGAAGAACTAGAAATGAAAGGGGAGATAGTGAATCTGAGAAGAATAGGAGGGACAGCGGGGAGAGATGATTGGAGAAAAAGAGGATAAAAGAGGTGGCAAATTAGATGCGCTTCATGAGAACAAAAAGAAGAAATCATGAAGAGGAAAAAGAAGCTAGGGTAGAAAAAGATCTTTATAGATCAGGACTTAACGTGGAAGCAGAGGAAGATAAGAGAGGAAGTAAGATGGAAAGTGAGAGAAATAAAAGGTAAAGGTAAAGAGGTAAAGATGTGTCATAACAGGTTGAAGACAGAAGAAGAAGAATGGTGGTCGAGCGAGAAAGAGAGAAAAATGGTAGGATAAAGGGCGGAAGGGTTTCAAAAACAATTGAGAAAAGATAGAGAGAGAGAGGAGGGAAGGGAGAGAGAGGAAAGAGAGGCAGTAAAGATACTATTTTGGAACGTGGCGGGGATTAGGAGCAAGGAGGAAGACGACTTGGAATATGTTAGGGAATTTGATATAATAGGGCTAACCGAAACCTGAGTGAAGAGGCAAGGGGCAAAAGCTGGGGTGGAGAAGCAACTGAAAGGGTATAACATAGAGAGGAGAGACTCAAGAAGAGAAGGAAGAAGAGGGAGAAAAATAGGGGGAGGATTAATGGCTGTAAGAGAGTGAAAAGGGATGAGTAAGGTTGAATGGAAGAAAGAATGGACAAGTGAGGTAATAGCAGGAGAAATAAAGATCGGAGGGAGGAAAGACATGATAGCAACGGTGTATATGCAACATGAGAAAAAGGAACACTATGAATACCTATGCGAAGAGATAGAGGAGAACAGAGGAAAAACAATAATTATAGGAGGAGACTTCAACGCAAGAACAGGAAATGAAGGGAGAGAATGGCAGACAGAAAAAAACCTAGAAGAAATAAAGGCCAAAGATAAAGTGTTAAACGCAGAGGGAGAAGAAATGATAAAATGACCAGGAGAAATGGGTTTAGTGATAACGAATGGGAGAAAAGGAGATGAAGAGGGAAAAATAACATATATGGGAGCGAGAGGAATGTCAACGATAGATTATTTAGTAGGTAACGAGGAAGGTGATGAGGCAATAAAAAGGGTTTAAATAAAAGAGATGGTAAAGTCGAACCACTTACCGGTAGAAGTGGAATTGGGAGATAAAATAGCAGAAGAAAGAAAAGAAGAGGAAGAAAGAATGATAGATGACTGGAGCGAAGAAGGTATAAGAGAGTATCAGAGATGTATAGACACAATAAAGGGAACAGAAAAATGGAAAGAGCTAAATAATAGAGTTAGGAACGCAGTCGTAAAAAAGAAGCAAAGAGAGAATACAGAGAGGAAATAAGAAAAGCAAAAGAATCTAAGGGGAAAAGAGTGTCAGAAGAAATAAGAAAAGATAAGACGTGAAGTTAATTCTGTGATAAAGTGAATTGCAATAGGAAGAAAAGAATTGGATTAGATGAAAATATAGGAAAAGAAGAATGGTTAAAGCATTTCAAGGGACCACTGGAAGAGAAAGAAAAGGAAGAAAGCAAAGGGGAAGAAACCGAAGACAGCGAAGGAGAGGAAGGTGAAGAAATCAAAGTAAAAGAAGTAGAAGAGGTAATAAGAAGAATGAAAAAGAAAAAGGCGACAGGAGAAGATGGTATAGCAAATGAACGTGGATGGAAGGTATGGAAGGCTTGTTAAAAGATATGACAAAATGCTTAAACGGAATATGGAACGGAGAAGGATACCCGGAAGAATGGAGGAAGGGAATAATAGTATCAATATATAAGAAAGGGAGGAAAGAAGAATTAAAAAACTACAGAAGAATATGTCGCGTCACTTCCTCTGCTCAGTCATCTGTCAGGCAGCCGTCCGCGTTCTTACGTCTCAGTACAGGTTCCGTATAGGTAGCTACTAAGCGCCATCATTCGGGTTCACGCAGCATCACAGCCACAATGTTATCGGGGGTGATGCTGCCGACCGTTTGTTCCAGTTCCTGTCTGAGTCTTCTCCAGCGGTCACACGCGAAAAACGCTTGTTTCGCGTCGTCTCGTTCGTGTCCACAGTACTTACAGTCGGGTGTTCGTAGTCTGTTCATATTGTAAAGGTACTGTCAAGAGCTGGGTGACGTAAAAATTTACATCATCAAATTTCCTTCCGAGCCACAGCTTTAAGTCCCGTATCAATCGTCTCGTCCAGTTACCACCTCTGTCCATCGGTCAAATGTCAATTGTCCTGTCACGCTCAGCGATTGCCGCGTTCTTTCGTCCTATGTCCGTGCTGCTACCGTACATCTTTTTGCGTTCAAAGGCGAGAAGATCCACGGGTATTACGCCAGCCACTACCAAAACAGCCTGCGCAGAGACTGTTTGGTAGGAGCAAGCGATTCGCAGTGCGCTCTGTCTCTGTAATATCATCATCTTACAATATTTCTTTGTTTTTAGGAAGTCTGCCCATATTTCCGCGCCGTATAGAAGGATCGAGTGAGTTGTCGCCATTAACAGTCGTCGTTTTCCCGATCTCGGTCCCGTCGTATTTGCCATCAGGGGACTCAAGGATGCTATCCTCTCTGCCGCTTTCCAGGTTGTTTTCTGTATATTAGGCCAGAAGGTCATCTTCGTATATTGAGGGTTACCCCAAGGTACTTGACATCCCTCTTAGTCTCCATCTCGCATGTCCCCACCCTCATGTACAATATCGTCTGTATGCGTCTTCTCGTGAGAAACATCAGTTCCGTTTTTTCTGTTGCGAGTTGTAAAAGGTGGTCTGTCATCCATTGTCCGACTCGTCTCATGGTCTGGTTCAAGGCCAGTTTCGACAAGGGGTAATATGCGTAGTAATTTACATACTGTTCCAACAATTAAAAGCTGTATATATCCCAATGATCCAAATACTCTCCCCTGGGGTTACTATAAAACCCTAGAAATATCTCAACTAAAAAATAGAGTTGCAACACAACGAAGAAAATCAAAGAGACCTAGCATAGTTGTTGCATTAGAAATTAAGATTTTTCTCGAAATACCATCATCAGATATCAAGAATCAGATAAAGCAGTTGAAGATATATGGTGATAGCAGAAGCAAGAGGTGCTGGCTTGAGATAGTAGGGGAGAGAATCCTGCACCGAAAGGGCCGATATTTGAGATCGAAAGAGAACCGATGGTGACAGCGGCGGCTCGAGATCTAGAAGTGGGTTAATCTTTGTTGATCGAAAAGAGCTTGAGATGGAGAGGGAAGTTGAAACGGTGATTCAAGTTTACAAAGTTGAGATACTGGGAATACAACCAAAAGCTTATCTCAGCAGAGTACAGTTGATCAGCATCAGCTTGAAGCAACAGTGTCTTCCTTTCCTCCAATATTCTCCAGTTTTTCGTTTAGTTATTATTAAAGTACCTCTTTATTCTTATATATATATATGAAAAATATTGTCTTTCATATTAATTCGGTCATATTTGAATCTAATCAATTGCATAATTATGTTTATAGAATGGATTTTTCTTCATTAAATAATGTGGCAAAGGAGGTCTACCTTCCAAAGAAAACTATGAGCAATTTAGATAATGCTTGTAAATAGAACATTACCAATTCGATTATCGAATACTCGATTTGGATTCAACGTAGTTATCACGATTGCTGAAAAATTTCAAATATTTATTCTAGAGTGAGTTAGTTCAGTATTGTAGATTAATAAACCTATGTTAAAGGTGCTTTGTTTCAAAACTGAAGAACGAAAGTTATATATACTTTACATTAAAGATAGTACCTTTAAATTTGTACAAAATAATCATGAAACTATTACAAATTTGATTGAATAAATCTATGATGTTTTTTATACTGAGTCGAATCTTATTTTATTTCATATCTTACCAGTCCTAATATATTTATAAGAAGCATAGCTTGTGCTGCCATCATTCAGTAAAAAAAATACGTTATATCTGATTTATTAGCACACTTCAATAATAGCGATGAAATTCATATTTCGATTCAACATCAAGATTTATCTCTACTTCTGTCTCATAATATGATTCACATATGTGGACGATTAATTTAAGAAAAGAAGCTCTTGTATACTTGTATATATTGAATAGAAAATACTAAGTTGGTTAACAATGTCCTCTGTCATTTCTTTGATAAAATACGTTATGAGATTAATGCCATTGAAACAAATAGAGCTGAAAATGTTAGTTTAATGAGTCCATTAAAAATAGGCTTTCGCTCAATGCAAGCGAAAAGTCTATCGTCGAAAATGTTGGTTGGATTGCCGACAAAAAAAATCGATAACGAATGCAACAGGTTACTTTGATGTAACTATCCCTCTCAGTATGCTCTTGGAATTTGCTGAAGATTATAGAAAAATTGTTGTCAATGTTGTTGTCAATCAAACATGAGCTTATTCTTACGAGATCAAGAGATGACTTGAATGTTCTTACCGTGACTGGAATATTTATACCGTTAGAAAATCCAAAGATTGAATGGTTAATATCTTACGTACTAGGGTTGCTATTTATATTTTGAGCCTTGGCATACCAAGTGCTTACAGACGTCATTTGATGTTTCCAATTAAAAGTTTGACCTTTTTAACTATAACCTTTTTCAGAACATTTTGTCATTTAAGTAAAACTTGTGTTGTCTACAGCAACTTGAAAATTTCGACTCAGTGAAAAAATGGAATTAACTCGTAAATATTTTCGTGCGATGATATTTTACTTTTGACTTTTATCAAGACAATAATGCATCGATCAACTTACTTCGACTATTGACGATGAAGCCCCATCCTTGGCCACAGTGAAACGCTGATATAACGAATATAATCGTGGCCGCAGTTCGCTAAGGGATGAAAGTCGTGAAGGTTGTCCAAAATAAGTTGTAGTGCCAGAAAACATTGATGCTGTACGCGAACTGATATTGCAAGATCATCATGCGACTTATCGTGCGATTGAGGCATCTTTGGGCATTAGTATGACGAGCAACAATAAGATATTACATAAATATTTAGCTGCTAAAAAGATTTGTTCGCGTTGGATCCCGCATAATTTGACAAAAGTTCAAACAGATATTTGTGTCAATTGATGTAAAGTAATGCTCAAGAAATATAATCGCGGTACATCAAAAGTTGTGCATAACATTTACACAGGTGACGAATCTTTTATCTATGCGTATGAACCTGAAACAAAACAGTAATCTACTGTATGGGTCTTTTAAGACGAGCTCAATTCGACAAAAGTGGTTCTTCCGTGAAACACCTCAAGGCAAATGATCGCCCGTTTCTTCGGAATAAATGAACTTGTGGCAGTTATGCCGTTAGAGCAACGTAGAATAGTGAATTCTGAATGGTACACAACCATTTATTTGCCAGAAGTGCTTCGTGAAATACGAAAGAACAACCGGCAACGAAGGATCATTCTTCATCATGACAATGCAAACTCTCATACGTCGATTGAAACAACCGCCTATTTGACCGGCCAAAACTTTGAACTAATGGGTCATCCGCCGTACAGTTCTGATTTGGCACCTAATGACTTCTTTTTATTCTCGCATATCAAAAATAAATTGTGTGGCCAAAGTTTTTCGGTTCCTGAAGAAGCCGTTAATGCATTCAAAATCCATGTTTTGGGGGTACCTTCATCGGAGTGGAAAAAGTGTTACGAAAATTGGTTCGAGCTCATACAAAAGTGTATTGATCATCATGGAGAATACTTCGAAAAACAGTAAAGCCATTTTCAATAATAAATTACTGTTTTTTCATTATTAGGCTCGAAATATAAATAGCAACCCTCGTAGTAGTGGCTGACAGATATAAAATCAAATAACTAAATCATATTGGACGTGTAAAGAAATAACATTGAATTATCGGATAAGGGAACTATATGAGTATTCAAAATTATGTCTTCCTTCCAAGCATGTTTCGAGTGTCAAAATATCCAATCAGCTAGAAAAGCCTCGCTTTGTCATACTAGCTTTTCTAGCTAAATGAAAAAATATAGCAATTGTTAATGCTAGTAATTTTGATCACTATAACATTAGTAATATAAATTTATTTCTCAATTCACAATGTTGTCCGTATGCTTAATCTAAATATTGAGCAAAATCAGTATGCTATGCTATATGATATGTATGCTAATTTTCAAAGCTGCTACCATGGGAAAGAAAACGAATCAATGCTTAATAAAACGGATTTTATTAATAAATCATCTCAAAAATGTTCAACTTCATGTAAGACAAAAACCGATTTTTCCGATAATACTGCTGCCTACTGCTTAATCTTCATGATTGAATTATACACTAACATTAGATCAACAGTGATGTGAAATAATCTATGTAGTACATAGCAAATGAGAAAAAAGAATTATATACTACGAGGTGTGTTCAAAAAGTAACGAGAATTTTTTAATTTCGCGGGTTTGGAGAGTCCGCTTGTATAAAATTTTTTTTTATTATGTTGGTACACATGTCCCTGAAGTACGATAAAATTTTCAGCAATATTCATTGCTTACTTTTTAAGTGGCAGCCGCTAACGTTAGACGTGTTTTTCGGGCTCGGCGATTTTCGTTTGTGAAAAAAAATGGATCAAAGAATTTGTATTAAATTTTGCGTAAAAAATGAAATAAAGTGTAGTAAAGTTTGTCAAATGTTAACAAAGGCATATAGTGAGTCTGCTATGAGTAAAGCAAGGATTTATGAGTGGTATAAGCGTTTCCAAGATGGCCACGAAAACGTTGAAGATGACGAACGACCCGGACGCCCAGGCACATCAACAACCGATGAAAACGTGAAAAAAGTGAAAGAAATGGTTATGAACGATCGCCGAATCACAATCAGAGAAGTCGCTGATGATGTTGGCATATCAGTTGGCTCATGCCATCAAATTTTTTCGAATGTTTTGGGAATTCATTCGAATGTTTCGAATGAAACGTGTGGCAGCAAAATTCGTTCCAAAATTGTTGAATTTCGAACAAAAACAGCGGTGAATGGAAGTTGCTCAGGAGTCGCTAAATGAAGTCAATAACGATGCAGAACTACTAAAACGTGTTATAACAGGTGACGAAACATGGGTTTACGGATATGATGTCGAAACTAAGGCTCAATCGTCCCAGTGGAAGCATTCTGGATCGCCAAGACCGAAAAAGGCTCGACAAGTGCGGTCGAATGTGAAGGTTATGCTCACTGTGTTCTTCGATTTTAATGGCATAGTGCATTATGAATTCTTGCCACAAGGTCAAACAATCAATAAGCAGTACTACCTACAAGTTCAACGTCGTTTGCGTGAAGCAATCCGAAAAAAACGCCCGGATTTGTGGCAAAACAATTCATGGCTTTTGCACCACGATAATGCGCCTGCTCACACTTCATTGCTTGTTCGTGAATTTTTGGCCAAAAACGAAACTGTAACGATGCCTCAGCCTCCATATTCGCCAGATATGGCTCCATGTGACTTTTTTCTATTTCCAAAAATAAAGAGAACATTAAAAGGCCGTCGTTTTACAAGCATAGATGACATTAAAAGCGAATCACTGAAAGAGCTAAAAGCTATTACAAAGATCGAGTTTCAAAAGTGTTTCGAGGATTGGAAAAAGCGTTGGCATAAGTGTATTGTATCCGAAGGGGACTACTTTGAAGGCGACAACATTAATGTAGATGAATAAATAAATATTTTTTTCATAAAACGAAAATTCTCGTTATTTTTTGAACACACCTCGTATAAAATGTCTACTGCATTATTATATAAAATATCAATAAATTTGAATTAAATTCACAAACACGATTGTCCCTTTTTCTATACTGTCCATGTATACATTTACCTCTCTAAGATATACTTAATATATAAAAAATCGTACTATTATCTAAATGATTGCATTATTTTATTTATTACATAATAATTAGAAAGGGTAGCTCTACTGCAACTATTGCATTCTTGCTTATCAGATGCTCTCAACATCTCCAACTCAGTGATGCTAACTCTGTAGAGCAGCCTCCGTCCGTTGCACGCTATAGAACACGTTACGTCTATGCAACTAAATAGCGCTGCACTATCGACCTCCTTCCTTGTCCAAGCTGAACGCTAGCTCGATAAGGCCTCATATGCTATAGACTCACGCCATGCTATACGTTAGCTCAATAGGGTCCCCGCATACTATAGACTCATGCGTAATATTCTCATTAATAAAATAGATCTTGTTGAGCATTAATAATTTGAGAAAAACGAATTATCATAGACGTGGTTTTATTTAGAAGTTAGAAAAACAATACGAGGGAGTGTGAGAATTGAACTAACTTAACAGGATCAGACTAACTTTATTTAATCAATCGTATCTTGACATCGCAGCCAACTCTTACTATATCCTGATATCACCGACAGATCCCCCGGTATCTTGACATCGCCGCCATCTCCCAGCAGTATTTTGACGTCATCTGTCAACTCCCCTTCATTTCGACGGGGTCATTTACCAGCTCCTTTTCATTTTGATGACATCATCCACCAGCTCTTCATCATTTCGATGACGTCATCTGCCAGAACATACATTGCTTAACTACTAAGAGCTTATTAGTTTATATAAAATAGATTTATATAAGCTAAAATACTGATGTCTTTTTATAGATTTTTTTACAGAAAGTTTTGAAGCAGTCTTGTTATTTACGGGCATCAATACGCTGCTCTTGCTCTAGGTCATTTAACTTTACTTAAAGAATCTTATGATAGTTTCTGATTTTTTCTTATAAAGTTAAACTACAGTATTCAGAATTGGATTATTTCTGGTGACTTTAAGATGATGAATTTGATATCGAATTTACAATCGGGAAACATAAAATATCTCTGTTTTCTTTGCCGTTGGAAAAGTCGTGCAAGAAATGAACATTAGGTAAGGAAAAACTGACCTGAAAGATTAAAATGAAAAGTCAGGCAACATAATGTAACTTATGAAAATCTTGTACACAGAAGAAATATTTTATTACCATCACTTCACATTAAACTAGGTTTAATGAAGCAATTCGTAAAACCTTTGGATATCGTAGGAGAATGTTTCAATTATGTTAAATAGTCCTTTCCTCGTTTAAACGATGCAAGTATCAAGGAGGGTATTTTGTTAGGTTAGACATAATAAAGCTTATGAAAGATCCTTACACTATCCAAGCCATGAAACGTTTTGACATGAAAGATAAGTTTCAAAGAAGTCTTCGAGAAATTTTAGGGAACAGTCATGATTTAAAGTATAAGACTTGTATCTACAATGTTGAAGAATTTTGAAAAAATGAAATGATAAGTTTGAAACTAAATTTTTTGAATTCACATTTCACTGTTTCTCAGTAAAATTAGGCGTATACAGCGGAAAAATGGGTTAACGTTTTCATCAAAGTTTTCCATCAAAAAGAACTGTATTACCAAGGACGACAGAATAAAAAAAATGATGGTAGACTACTGTTGTTCTTTGAAAAGAGAAGATAAAAATCCAATTAGTCATAAGCGATAGTCTCTTCAACAATCCCTTAAAACGAAACGTCAACAGTTTCATAAGAAATGAGAGTATCTTGTTTATTAAAAACTCCAAGTCTGTATTATGAAGTTTTGAATAAGAATTCTGAGTTGAATCTATGTAAAACTGCACTGAGTTATAGCTTCACAAGGTAAAGTTTTCTTCTATTAACAAAATCCATATATCGATAGTGTCTGCAGGTGATTGTGCTTTGAATTAACCTGACGAGGTGGTAACGGCTCTAGGTTATTACGTACATAGCATTACCTGATAGATTTAAGCCAAAAGGTAGACTAGAACCCTGTCGTAACATTGAAATGTGTGGTTATAGTGTTTTGGGGTTTCGAGTTCAGAGGTGAACCTGTCGTAGGTTGAAAATTGATGAGTTATAGTATTTTGGGATTTTAAGTTTAGAGGTTAATCTGTCATAGGTTTAAAATGCGTGTGTTATAGTATTTGGGGTTTTGAGCTTGTGGTTAATTTGTCGCAGGTTTCAAACTCTAGGGTTATAGTGTTTTAAGATTTCAAGTTGCTGATTAACTGATTGTATGCTTGAAACTCGTGGATTATAGTATTTTTAGGTTTTGAGCTGGAGGGTAACTGGTCGTATATTTGGAACATGTGAATAATAGTGTCTTGGGAGTTTAAGCTTGGAGGTTAGCCTGTCGTAGATTTGAAATACGCTGCTTACGCTGACTTAACCTGTGAAAAATCAATTTTCATATGTTTATGCGTTCATTAATGTTTCGGTATAAAAAAATCTTCATCAATGTCTATAATAGTATTTTTTTTCAATTTTAGATTTTTAGATAGACAAGACATTGTCGACTCCTTTCCGATACTCGATTTCAAAAATATGGTCTTGGAGCTGTAGCGCCCATCGAGCTAACCTGTCCGTCGGATTCTTGAGGCTATAAAGATATTTCAAGCTGCTATGATCCGTCACGACCTTGAATCGATAAGCTTCTATATGGGGGCGGAAATTTTCTATGGCCCACACGACTGCGAAACATTAGCGTTCCGTGGCTGAGTAGTTTTGCTCAGCGGGGTTAAAGATCCTACTAGCGTACTCGATGATCCGATCCTCGTTATCCATCTTCAGGATCAGAATGGCTTCGATTCCTGTAGCGCTAACGTCGATATCCAGCATGTATTGTCTTTCAGGTTCCGGAAGCCCGAGGCACGGTGCGGAGATCATAAGTGCCTTAATTCTTGCGAAGATTAGCTCTTGGTCTGGTCCCCACAGATACGTTCCTTCTCCATAAACTTAAGTCAACGGTTGAGCGCACAAGGCCAAGTTTCCCAAGAAGCAACGGTACTACGAGATAGTTCCTAAGAAAGTTCGCAGTTGTCGAACATTTCCTTGTCGGTGGTACTTCACAATAGAGCGTACCTTTTCGGGATCGGATCTGATTCCATCTCGGTTAATCAATAATCCCAGGTACTTAGTTTCTGTCTTGTAGAAGATGCTTTTATCTCGATTAAACGAGAGTCTAGCTTGGCTTAGCCTGTTCAACACGGTCCACAGGTTCTTCAAATAATCCTTCAACTTTGACGATACTACGATGATGTCGTCCAGGTAGGCGAAGGTGACACCGTCGAGCTCGGGATCGATCACACTATCTATCAATCGCTGAAAGGTGGTACCTGCATCTGCATAAACTGAAAGTGTCTCAGCCCTGGCATGGTAAAGGTGGTGATAGCTCGAGATTCGGATTTGAGTAGTATTTGGTGATATGCGCTACTAAGGTCGAAGATGGAGATATAACACACATTATACAAGCATCTCAATATATCTCGCATAAACGGTATGGGATACGCATTTGGTTCGGTGACTTAATTGACTTTTCAAAAGTCGATACAAAAGATATACGAGCTATGCTTCTTACGTATCATTACCGGGCTCAACTAGCCACTGTTGAGCTAACTTCGTGGGCCAACATTTCCCTTACCATTTTACGCATCTCTTGCTCGACCTTATGCGATACTGGATAGTAGCGCTGTTTGATCGGCTTTGTATCACCAACAAATTTCGTGTTCCGGCCCTGGGGACCTGGGATAAGACTTTGTCAATGGTTTCCTGTGTAACGGTCCTATCTATGAGCTGTTTTTAAATGACTGCAACTAGTCTAACGTATTTATCTGTTTAGTCAAAACAATACATTAAGCGGCGCTACCTCACTGTTTACGCGACTGTATACAAATAAGAGTCGAGTCAAAACAAATAGCGTGACGTTACAAATAATAGACATAGATATAATGAACCATAATATTGAGAAAAATATGTTAATTATAGATAATTTGAATATAACAAAGTATCAATTATATAGATTTTAACATACAGATTCACAATATCTCATTCAATTATAAATTAATAATGAATATCAATATGTAAAGTTAATTTATTTATTAACATATGAAATATTAGAAAAATATAAATAATTCATATGTAAAATGAATAAGCATAGAACATGAGTAAGAATTGGTTTCATTAATAACAGCTAAATAACAACTGTTATTAATAAATAAACAATTAATAATTTATTTAAACAATAAGCTATATATAGAACGAAAATATTAAGTTAATACTTGATAATGACAATTTTATGATTTAGAAATCTTAGATAATTAATCTAATAATCGCATATTAAGATTAGAAGAAAATACTTCCAAAATTAATCAACTTTAAAGTTATATGAAATTTTAATAATTTTCTATTGTAAATAATGTAATATCACGTTAATTAACTTTATTAGTTAATAACTTTTGACGACACTATTGGCGATAATTGTATATTGTATAAAATCAACAAATAACTAATTCTGTAAAATTTACATGTGTTAAAAACTTAATATTAATGGCTATTTACTTGTAAATTAAGAAAAATCATTTCTCAAAATTCGCGAATGTCTCTCGAATTTTCGATGAAATCTCTCCTGCAATAATAAGCGGGAAAATCTGTGTATAAATAGGCCCACCTTTGCACAGGCTAGATTCATTCACTTCTAGCCTTGCAATGTGAGCGCATGAGTCTGAATAAACTTGGATTAATACCTAAGTTCTTTCTCTCATTGTGATTTACTAAGCAAGACTAACCTTTCCTTATAATTTGAGCTCGACTTATAGAACATATCGCGCTATAAGAAACTTGGGCCGAATTATATCCTATCAAAGAAAGACTTTAGCTCTGCTTATGGGACAATTCGCACCATAAGAAACTAGGGCATTGTCTGACTTTCCTCGATAATTTGCAATTACTTATGTATATTTGATTTGCTTATTTATTATATTTGTTTCATTTATCTATCTTCTTGACAATTAGAGTAAAATCATCGGAAACAAATTCTTACTCATTAGCTAGATTACGAGAGTTCGAATTATTTTTATTTATAAGCGATACGAACATCACACCTGTAATATTATCTGCTATGTTGCTGTTACGTCGGCCAATCCTATGGTCACCAATCTCGGGCCAGTTTCCAAGCTAGCCACTTCCAATTTCATTCTGGCTCGTGACTTCTTAAATAGCAGAATATCGTTATCAAGATTGAGGGTCTTTTTAAATTACTTGATGAAATTTATTCCTAAAAAGCATTCATCGAGGTTAGGAGCATAGCCACCCTCGTCGGCATCGTCATGCCATCCACAATGAATGGCAGCATTATATGACCGACAATCAGCAAGCTTCGGCCGTCTGATAAACCGGCTGTACCTGCATGGATCATATTCAGTCTTATATCTAACGCTGAAGACATTTGAAGACCATTGCTTCCCATCGCTGTAGTTAAGGCCCTCGGATCATAAAGAGCTCAAATTTTTAAGTCTCCTATTTGTATCAGTAGCCACCAACGTGTTTCTTGCTCTGGGGAGTACTCTGAAACCAATTTTCAAGTTTCGTCGGTTTGCTCGTGGTGTACCATAGCGCTGAATATTACGTTTTTGTGGAATAATGCGCCGGCTTCATCCAGTTGTGGTCCGACTTGCTCCTTGCCTTCAGAGGTCCTTGGGGAATCTAGGTTGACGGGATACCAATGCCTCTGAGGGCGTGAGTATTTTTCTCTTCACCACTTTGGCTGGATCATGGTCCTGGGCTTTACTATCGTCGAACCCTCCCCTCTCCGTGGTCACATTACTATTGTGCTCATCGCAGGTGCTACCAGGGTGATCCTTACTTCCGTCACTCAACGCGTTTGTCGCTACTAGCGCTTTTTGTGGCAATGAGGACGCATGAGTAACGCAGCGGGCAATCGCCAAACCGTTGGTCGTCACTTTTTCAATACTCGTACGCGATGGCGTTACATCTACGGGGTTTAATATAGGTAATGGAAGAGTGGGGTCAACCCTATCTAACCACTCATTTCCTTGTTTCTCTTATTACATTGGGGATAATACCTTTTACTGTATGCTGTATATATATAGATAACAGTACCTGGACCATTACATCAGGCTGTTTACCTTTCTTATCGTTCTCAATCGTGGCTAAGGTCGTATTTGAGGTCGGATGCAGCTGCGTCGGCGTATAAACAATTTGGTGCGTCACTTTTTTCCAGCACCTTTTCCATCCGATCTAGCTGATGGGTCTATCCGATCTAGCTGATAGCCGAGAAGCTTGGGCTTCTCGTGAAGCCATTGTCGCCACTTTAGTTTTACGACTCTTTTTCTCGCCATTATGAGAATGGTAAGCCAGCTCGGGATACAGAGTCGTTTAAGGATCTAATATGACGCGTTCTACCTTTCTCTGGTTTAAGGTGTTTTGTACAGCCGTTGCCTAGGTGTTCAGTGTGCATATAGAGTTTACTTTAACTCTACGCACATGGCTCTGGAGAAGGTTGACATGCGGAAGATCCAATTGGCGCTCGTACTCCATCGGTGGGTCTAGAAGTTGCATCAAACCCATCATATTAGTCATGTACACATTGACTGGCTCATCTGGGCTTTGATATCGGCTTTGGACCTTTTTCATCAGTCGTTGTTGCTGTTGAATGCTGATTCCGAACCATTCTCGCATGTCAGCTTCAAACTTGGCATAGGTCAGCCATTCCTGTCTCTTCGCCTCGTACTAAGTAAGCACAGGTCCAATTAGCATTTCTGACACTGATAAGAGCACCTCTTCTTCTGTGAGCTCTGCACCGCTCCTCATATTATCGAGCCTGGACAGGAGGGTATCTACGCTAACGTTGCGTATTGTGTATCCTTCTCCGAAAAAGTTGAGTTTCCATCCTCTGACAATGCGACCGACGTCTCTCGTGGCCGATCACGGATTTATCGACTGCTGACTCAACCATACTCCTGATGAGTGTTTAACCAGTTCAGCATTAAACCTAGCAGATTAAGGCTGTCCACCCCCTCCTAAAGGGATCGGCTTACACGGGATCCTGTCGGTCGCTCTTGTGGGCCACTGGCCGGGAGCTGCTGACGTCTTTTGAGGCAAGTGCGCGTTATAATATCATGTAAACGTGTCTTGGAACGTTTTGCCTCTGCGTGTGCTTCCTTGATGTTCTAGATTACCTATGTTACTCACGTTGGCATCTTGTGTGTCTACGTTTTCTCTGCTCTCTAAGACAACTATTCTAGCGGTCAAATTTTCCTGTTGTTTCTTGATCGTGTCGCTGGTGCCGTATTGTGTATCCAATACCTTTGTTAAACTCGATAAGTTTTCACTAACAGCGTTTAACAATTCGAACTTTCTTTCATGTTCTCGTGAGCGAAAGATCAGGTCTTGTATCATCGCAGCAAATGTGGGTGGTAATTGAAATTGTCTACCGTCATTAGCTATTATGCTGATGTTTCTAGTGTTATCACTTCAAGGTATGATGTTGTTAATGTTAAAGAACAAAATTGAACGAAAGTACAATCTCTTAGAAACAAACGACATAAGTAATGATGCAACACGCAAAAATCTATTTATGCACCTTAAATTTTTGATACTATTTAAAAACAACAGCATTAATAGTGGGAACATAGGAACCACTACAATAGACAACGTATAGTATATACCACAGTTACTTATTAATCGTATCAATCTCCTTGATTAATGTAGATAAGTGATTTCATATCGTTCTCTAGTTCATTGCAGGTACAAACTAACATATATATTTTTTTAGTATACTTATTTGACGTTGTAGTTATAATAAGAAGTGTTATTCAAGTATAATATATGTTTTTGATAAAAAACATAAACAAGTAGTTATGAATTTGATTGTTCTTATGATTATAACATTATATTCAATAAAAAAAGCTAGAATAAAATTGTTCGAGGAAACCAATACAACATGCAAAACTATTGAACATTGAAGAACAAGTTTAAGTATAATAAAAATAATTGTATTATTATCTTGCCTACTCGCCTGCAGAAGTTTACCTTTCCTGAGAGGTGTAGGGGCTGGGCAGGGGGGGGGGGGTGGGAGATTTTATTCACTATACTAGGTTAATGGATAATGTATGAAAAAATTCATGATTCATTAAAAGACATTCCATCTGAAATTAAATCGTGTTTTAAGAGTTATTTCATATATTTTGATCTAGGAAATTCGCGAAGGAAAAATTTATAGGCACCCTTAGCGTACTTTCACCATTATTTCTTATTGACGTATAAATTAGCAACTTTAAACCACTCATTATTCCGTTTAAGCATATTATAATAATCGCATTGTTTAAAGTCAGTTCCCACTTGGAAAATTCCACTTACAGAGTTATAATGCCTATTATTTATATATATTTTTGACCGAAGAACTTCTTTAATTTTGATATATGTAATATCCGATACTAGGAATTGTAAAATTAATAGTTTTTCGAGTACGAAATGTCGACTCTTTGGTGAATTTTTTTATTACAACCACTTACACAGGGCGCATCTGTTTGTAATTAGTTACTAAAATTAATATGAATGATATATTGTAAGGTTTCGCTTGTAATAAATAATTACTAACTATGAGTTTCGAGGACTTTGAATTTTAAGTACTTGTAAGCAAAATATGATTTTAAATACAATGTTATAGAAGTTATTTGATTTTATATATACAGGGTGTCCCATTTTAACTTACGCACCAAGATAACCCAAAAACTATGAGAGCTAGCGAAAAATGTTTCGAATAAAAGTTACTCGTCTCCGAGGGGGACATATTATGGTGACCTTGACTTTGACCTCGAGGGTCATTTTCAAGGTCATTTGAAGGTCAACTTTGTTTTTTCAAATAGGAACCCCTATTTTCGACCCCGGATTCGGAAAGAGCGGAAAATTCTACGTTTAGATGACCTATCATGCGTGGCGTCAGGGAGACCCGCCAAGGTCATTTGAAGATCAACTTTGTTTTTTCAAATAGGAACCCCTATTTTCGACCCCGGATTCGGAAAGAGCGGAAAATTCTACGTTTAGATGACCTATCATGCGTGGGGTCCGGGAGACCCGCCAAGGTCATTTGAAGGTCAACTTTGTTTTTTCCTGGAGTACCCTACTTTTTTTATCACGGATTCGGAAACAACAAAAAATTCTACGTTCAGGCAAGGTGTAACTTGTGGTTGATCACTCAAGAACATGTGAAGGTTAACTATTTTTCATAGGAATCGCTATTCTCGACCCCGGATTCGGGAAGTATGGAAGGTTGTCCGTTCTGTCAACGTCGAGATGTAACGTGTATTCAATTCTTTATGCTCATTTAGAGGTAAAAGTAAGTTTTTGAATAAAAACGTCGATTTTTGTTTTGAACGGAGTGACGAATTTAGTGTTGAGATGAGTGATTATTAATAGTAAGCATTTTTTTAACAACTGTTGAAAAAGTCGTTGAGCGTTTTTCATGTAAGTATTAACAAATTATTTATTATTGACCACTCTTGTGGTTAGTGTTATCTTTCAAATATGCATTACGTCTTTGATATTTCTTCACAGGATGACCAATTATTCAGGAAATGAAGTCGTTGAAGTATTGTTAGTACTTGGTGAATGTCGCCGGAACTACCGAGCTGCTGCTCGGCTCTATGCTGAACGTTTTCCGAACCAGCGCCATCCTAATGACAGGCAAATCAGAAATATCGAAAGACGTTGCCGTATGAATGATCTTCATCGACAGAGAGGTGGAAACAGAAATGTGAACAACAATGATCCAAGACTTCTTGCTGTGTTAGCAATGGTTCATGTGAATCCTCACATCAGTACAAGAGAAATCGAACGTCGGTTGGGCGTACCTCGTACTACTGCTCATCGGATGTTAAGATCCGTGGGTTACCATCCATACCACATCATCCTGCACCAAGAACTCAATGAAAATGATTATTTACTCAGAATGAATTACTGTAGGTGGGCTCTTAATCAACTGGACGAGGATCCCAATTTCTTTTGGAATGTTTGTTTTAGCGATGAAGCTACCTTCAAAAGTGACGGTAAACTCAATAGACATAATTGTCATTATTTGTCACCTGTCAATCCTCATTGGCATCGTCAAGTGATAAATCAACACCGCTGGAGTCTTAATGTTTGGGTGGGAATATTCAACGGGCATATTATTGGTCCCCATTTTTTTGATGGCAATGTCAACGGCCAAGCGTATCTTGATTTTCTGGAGAATCATCTACCTGAATACTTGGAGAACATCGCACTGAATGTTCGGCAGCTTATGTGGCTACAACAAGATGGTGCTCCAGCTTACTTTGCTGTAAACGTTAGAGAATTTTTGAATGCTCAATTACGTGACCATTGGATAGGTCGAGGTGGTCCAGTTCCCTGGCCACCTAGGTCTCCTGACCTGAATCCACTAGACAGCTATTTCTGGGGATATTGCAAGGACGCTGTTTACAAGGATGCACCTACCACTAGATTAGATATGATGGATAGAGTGAGAAGAGCTTGTGCAGCTGTTACGCCTGAAATCCTTACAAACGTTCTTAATAATTATCATCGGCGTTTGGAAACATGCTTAGCAAACAATGGGGGACCTATTGAACATCTCATGTAATTGTGCGTGCGCATCATTCATCACCAACTTATTGCCAGATCATTATTATTGTTATTATTGAGTTATTCCTCATCAGATTGACTAATACAGTTGATTATTACTACTAATGACTAATATTTTTTTGTTAAACTCTGTACATAAAAAGTTGAATAAATTTAGTGTGTTCTAAAATTTACGCATACTTTATTTCTCATATGAAAACATGAAACTGTTCTGAGTAAAGTAATTTGCCATTAATTTGACGTTTAAATGGCCATGGAAAGTTGAATTAATTCATTACATAAAATATTTAGGATTTTTTGTACTTTTCGAATCCGGGGTTAAAATTAGGGATTCCTATTTGAAAAAACAAAGTTGACCTTCAAATGACCTTGGCGGGTCTCCCGGACCCCACGCATGATAGGTCATCTAAACGTAGAATTTTCCGCTCTTTCCGAATCCGGGGTTAAAATTAGGGGTTCCTATTTGAAAAAACAAAGTTGACCTTCAAATGACCTTGGCGGGTCTCCCGGACCCCACGCATGATAGATCATCTAAACGTAGAATTTTCCGCTCTTTCCGAATCCGGGGTCGAAAATAGGGGTTCCTATTTGAAAAAACAAAGTTGACCTTCAAATGACCTTGGCGGGTCTCCCGGACCCCACGCATGATAGGTCATCTAAACGTAGAATTTTCCGCTCTTTCCGAATCCGGGGTCGAAAATAGGGGTTCCTATTTGAAAAAACAAAGTTGACCTTCAAATGACCTTGAAAATGACCCTCGAGGTCAAAGTCAAGGTCACCATAATATATCCCCCTCGGAGACGAGTAACTTTTATTCGAAACATTTTTCGCTAGCTCTCATAGTTTTTGGGTTATCTTGGTGCGTAAGTTAAAATGGGACACCCTGTATATACCGTTGCAATATATATATATATATAATTATATTAGTAATCTTGATCTTAGGAGTCATCCCTATAAATAAACTACACACTTATTTTATTATAAACGTTTCGCAATTTTATTTATTGCCACCTCAGTACATCTGTTGAATATATATATTATTATAAATAAATGAATTCTTTCAATATTAGTATTGTATTATAATATAAACATACGTTTTGTAAGTAGTGCAACGGTAGTCGATTCAATTAATCGAACCGTTCGCGATTCTGAATTTCGCGCGTTAGTTCTAAGAATTGAGAGAGAGAGGGGGCGCGCGATCTTTAAAATTGGCAGTTACGTCTCAGCTGTTGATACGTGTGGATACCGCCGAATTTTGTTTGCACTGTTTTCTCGCCGAGTGATATTTTTACCAGGAGTAATTACACGCGCGAGTGCAACAACGTGATCGGCAGATTACAGCATCACGGGAGCAGTATTTGCAGCATTTGCAGCTGATAGGCGGCACGAGACAGCGCAGCTGAGATAACAGTTCCGGAGGCAGTTGATACATTTTATTGGCATCAACAATTACGGCTGATCACCGTAATTGCACCACAGGGTAGGTGCACCTCCCATTATTATCGCGTGTCAAAATATAGTTATTATTTTGTTTAGCCGCGTTAGCGTTAATAATTTTGTATTCGCGCCGAGCGTTAGATCGCGCCAAATTTCGTATCTTCTCTCTCCCTCTCTCTTTCCCACGGAAAATTATTTAATTGTAAATCCTATTCGCGTGCGTCAGTCTTTCGGCCCGACAAAGACTGTAGTAATTTTTATTAATAAAATCTACTAAAATTATTCGCCGATTTCGTCATATGATTTCTCCTGGTAGATTAAACAATTGAAATAGGTTTAAGTTTTAATCCGATCATAGCTAGGGGATTAAGTGTATTAGGAGCAAAGTCGATTACACTTGAAACTCATCGTGTGTCACAAGGCACGTGACTTAAGGTGAGTTCAACTCTGCTTGATCGAAGACAACCAAGTTAAGTCGGCTGACGTTAAGGCGAATACACGTATTAACATACGTGTTAACGGAGCGGCGGTTTGCTCTGCATCGTGGGAGTTTGCTCTTATACAAATTTCCCATTTTTTGCAGGTTTGCCCCCCCGTTACATGGCGCCCAACTGGTATTAAGACCCGTGTCGTGCGAATAGGATTGTGCGTCGAAGGTAATCGACGCACGAGAGAGAGAGACGATTGCGCGAGCGCTTAGGAAGGTTTGAGCGGGTGATAGCGCGAGATAGTGAGCGGTACGCCCTCTGCTGGGGAAAAAACGAAACCACTTCGAACCTTTAGCTAAAAATTGTTAAGAATATTGTAATAAGGGCCGAAAGCGATAATTATTGATAGGTCGAAGTGATTTCAGGTCGTACGGGATAATCAGGTGTTAACCAATTTCAGCCACAGTTTGGTGGATAAAGGGGGGTTGGTAGCACCTGATCGACGATAAAGGCAGAGAGCGCGACCCAAGCGTGCAGTTCAATTATTAGCCAGGCGGAGCAAGCAAACAGCAGGCTCCGACCTTAGGTAGGATATTTTTTATAATATTTATAGAAAGTTTGCGGAACTGCACGCGCTCATAATCTCGCGAATTTGAGCCTTATAAAAGGAGGCAATAAGGGTAGTTACACTAAATAGTGTATACCCCGCTCATACCTTGGGTGATAGGAAGCGGTAGTGGTCGATTAGGCCGAAAATTTTAAACCTCAACCGCATCCTACACCCGTGCGGAGGCAAGATGGCTCTGTTGTCAGCTCAAATCGACAATTGGGCATTAGAGCTGACCTCCGCACAGCGCGAACACTATTTAGCGGATTTGGAGCTGCGCAAGGATGGAAGTGTCATCCAACAGGCGGCTAGGCTTGGGAGATGGTTGCTGGGTGAGTACACCGCCACAGATTTCCAAGAGACCACGCACAGCAAAGAGGTAGCGGGGCGCAGGAGGCGATCCCGACAGGCGTGGCTCGACACAGTCTGTGACGAGTTGGAAAACTCCAACGCGGATGATAACAGCGACCATCCCCTCAGAATCATCAATAGGGAGGGAATATCCTTGACAGATATGTCAAGGACATTCGCCTGCCCGGATGAAGACTATGAGGGTGAAGCCAGCCGCCATGAAGAAGATGAACTCGTCCAAAAGGCCCTCCATACGCAAGAACAGAAGGAGGGGGAAAGGAGGCGGAGCAATCCGGATCTCAGGTCGCAGGGAACCTGCACCCGGAAGGAGCCTCAGGAAGAATTGTCCTTGAGAGAAGCCTTCCGAGAAATAGAGTACCTGAAGGAAGGAGTCGACCGTAACCACAAACTGGTAGGTCGAATCCTGGAAACCCTACAGACTCTGCAGGGAATACAGGTGTGTGCGGAGCGCGAGGCGCAGGATATGCGTCTGCGAATACGAGAGCTGGAAGAGACAATGCAGGATATGGCCAATGCAAGTCGTTCTTCTCTGCGCGACTCGGTTCAACCACGTTCCGCACGTAATGTGGACTTCCAGGACACATACACCTGTCACTACGACTCTGGGATCCCGGGAAGCACACCGGCTCCTCCAAGACCACAACCCAGAAGGAGGGAAGTCACCCCACCGGAAGTCCTCCAAAGAAGAGGAGATGAAGAGGATCCGGAAGTTTATGGGAGATCCGCACCCGTTCGACAGAGGAGTCGAAGCGGATCATCTGGCACCGGACATCAAATATCCTCAGGGCTCTCCACAACCCGAGATGTTGGGAAAATCGTCCGCGGATGGAAATTGAGGTTTGCGGGCAGTAGGGCACAGAGCGTAGATACGTTTCTGTCAAGGTTGGAAGATCTGCGCGTAGGTGCAGGGCTAACTGATGACGAAGTACTTTGTTCCGTATCAGAGATCCTCGAAGGTAACGCGAGGACCTGGTACGATAATAACAAGTACCAGTGGCTCAGTTATGCAGAGTTCGTCGCGGACGCCCGGGACTGGTTCGGCACAAGTACGCAACAGCAGCAAAGGCTATTGCAGGAAGCTCAGAACCGGTTCCAGGGCGAGGACGAACTAGTGCGAGACTACGTGTCCAACCTGGTGGCCCTTGTCAATAGACTAGAACCACCCATGCCCTTGGAGAGGTTATTAGACTTACTCCATGCAAACCTCCTTCCAAACATCCAAATTCAGCTGCGTCGGAGCGAGATGAAGTCGATACGCGAATTCAACAGGAGGGCGACCGAAGTACAGAACACCTTATCTTACGGTCGTCGTCCACGTGTATTCGCTGACCCCAATTCGACGATCTTCCCTCAGCACGCCTACCAGCCGAGCAAAAGAACGGCTGGTAGTAAATCCCGAACCGCTGCAATGGCCAGCGAAGGGAAAGAGCGTGCGAAGAAGGAGGGAGATCCGCAGCGCGGACAAGGAGTGGAGAACCCTGCCAGGAGGCCTACCGAACAAGCGTCGGTATCGGCTACGCAAGTTCCCACTTCTGATAAGAAGATGGAAGAACGTCTGGAGGGCATCGAGCGGATGTTACGCAAGCTGGCCACTGACAAGCAAGGCAGCCCTCCAGAACTGCGTAAGAGCCGATGGCGTGGGGGAAGGAAAAATTCCCCTTCTCCCAGGTCTCCTGGCGAGCGGCGAGATGGTCAGAGGCGGAAGATCGACTTCACCAAGCCTCTCCAGTGTTCCGCTTGTGGCAAGCTGGGATTCAGTCGCAAGTTCTGCCCAGATTGCAACAAGGGAAACGGCAAGGAGAGCGAAGAGAAGAGGTCATCTTCGCGCCTCCACTAGATTCGACCTCTCGCCGCGGGTCGCCGATGGGAAACAGTAAATTGTCGGCGACCCAGGGATCCAAACAGGTCCTGGAAGGGCATCAAGAGAGTCCAGGACCTAACAGTACGTTAGAGCAGAAGGCGATCGAACCCGATGCCAGCCCTCGGCAGAATAGAGCAGTGGTCATTCTGGAAGGACCAGATGGCCATATACAGATTGTGGAGGAGGGGGAAGACTCCAGGGAGAGCCCCTCCACGCAAAAAGCTCCTCTGCCGAAGGGATCCACGAGTAGGAGCCAGCCCACCGTTGTCGCGGCCGCGGAAGGAAAAAAGCCGCTGAAAGGCACGATGAAAGGAGGCAGAGATGGGACTCGTGGATATGACCCAGAGGATGAGACCAGGTGGTGGTTGCGGGTAGACATAGGTGACTTTAAAATTAGAGCACTCTATGATACCGGCGCCTCATCCACGGTCATGGGTCAATTGGGGCTGAGATTGGCGTCGGAGATGGGACTCGGATTGAATGTGACCAGGGCGGGCGATGCAAGGCTTGCTGATGGACGCCCGTGCCCTATAATTGGTCACGTGATGTTCCCTTTTAAAGTAGGGGGAATCACGAAGGCAATCAGAGTCGCCATTACGCCGCTGCTCACAGATGACTGCTATGTAGGCGCGAACTTTATAAGAGAGTTCCGCGCAGTTTTGGATCCCGATGAGGATGAATTATGGCTTAAGGACGCCCAAGTGAAAGTACCAATGGAAGTGGCTGGAATTGATGGTACGGCATTTCTCGCACCGGTAGGACTATGGGAAGCCACGGAGTCACAGCTTGAAGAAATTGAAGACCTCGTCAGAAGATTGATTCCTGACGGGGGTCAGGCTTTAGGTTGTGCCGTGGGGGTTGAGCATGAAATAGATGTTGGTAATGCTCGACCCATCAAACAGAAGTACTACCCAGTCTCAGATAGAGTGCGAGAGGAAATGCACACGCTGGTCAAAGATATGCTGGAAAAGGATGTTATCGAACCAGCGACCAGCGGATGGTCAAGTCCAGTAGTGATGGTAAAGAAGGCAGATGGAAAATATAGGTTTTGTGTGAACTATCAAAAGGTAAATGCAATTACCAAACCTGATGCCTATCCTTTACCATATATGAACGACATCCTAAGACGAATAAGGGATGCCAAGTTCATATCTACTTTGGACTTGAGCAGTGCGTACCATCAAATTCCCTTAAAGGAAGAATCGCGTCCAATATCAGCGTTTACAGTTCCTGGATTAGGGCACTTTCAATTTAAGAGAATGCCCTTCGGACTGTCATACGCAGGAGCGACCTTCTAGAGGTTGATGGACAAGGTAATAGGCCCGGATATGGATCCATTCGCTTTTGCCTACCTTGACGACGTAATCGTGGTTTCGTCGTCCTTTGAGGAGCATAAGCGGCACCTAGAAAGGGTATTAAAAAGAATTCTAGGTGCGGGCCTAACCATCAACAAAGAGAAAAGTCACTTCTGTCAGACGGAAGTCAGGTACTTGGGAGTTCTTGTGAACCAGGACGGAGTAAGACCAGATCCCGAGAAGATACGCCCGATATTAGAATATCCAACACCCCGGACTGTCAAACAGGTGAAGCGATTCATGGGAATGACCTCGTGGTATAGACGTTTTATACCCGACTTTGCCATGATCGCTGAACCTATAAACCGCCTGACAAAGAAGAATGTACGTTTCTCTTGGGAGGAGGAGCAAGAGCGAGCTTTCACGAGATTGCAGGAGGCGATGACTTCCGCCCCAATATTGCAATCGCCCGATCCGAACGGTCAGTTTGTACTGCAAACTGATGCTAGTGACAGTGGGATCGGGGCAGTTCTCGCACAGGATGTCGATGGAGTGGAGCGCGTAATAGAATACGCCAGCCGATCACTCAACAGTGCTGAGAGAAATTATACGGTCTCCGAGAAAGAGTGCTTGGCAGTAGTATGGGCCATTGGAAAGTTCCGGCCGTATATTGAAGGGCATCACTTCAGGGTCGTCACCGATCATAGTTGCCTGAAATGGCTCCACAATATGAGAAACCCCACTGGAAGATTAGCGCGATGGGCGCTAGCATTGCAAGGTAATGTCTTCGATATCGAATATCGAAGGGGGGATCTCAATGTGGTGCCAGACGCTTTATCTAGGGCCTATGAGGAGGAGGGGATTGAAGTGAGTGCTATAAATAGTCGGCCGGAGACCACTGACGCCTGGTATTTGCAACAATACCAGGAAGTATGCCAGGATCCACACTCTTACCCCACTTGGAAGGTGGTGGGAGGGAGACTGTATCATTATCAGCCTGATGAGGATGGTGAAGGGTCCATCGACAACGATGAAGCGTGGAAGCTTGCGGTACCTAGGGAGAAAAGGTACCAGGTGCTCCAAGAAGTCCATGATGCTCCTACAGCAGGACATCAAGGACGAGAGCGTACGTTCTCCAGAGCTAGGCGCTCGTACTACTGGCCTAAAATGTATGATCAGGTCAGGGAGTACGTAAAGAGTTGCCCGGTATGTCAGCAGTGCAAGGTGGAACAAAGAGCACCTTGCGGGCTGATGGGTCGTAGACAAGTGTCACGACCCTGGCAGGTGGTGGCCGGTGATATCACTGGTCCGTTTCCTAAAAGCTCTCGAGGTTTTGAGTATATCTTAGTCTTTATAGATTTGTTTACTCGCTGGGTAGAGTGTGTTGCGATACGCAAGGCCAATGGGAAGACAATCGCAAGGGAATTGCACGAGAGGATTGTCACTAGGTTTGGTGCGCCAGAAGTATTCTTATCGGATAATGGAACCGAGTTTAAGAATCAGGAGGTTGATTCATACCTCCAGATGAATGGCATCCAGCGCGCCTTAACTCCCGTGTATCATCCCCAAGCGAATCCCACAGAGCGAGTAAACAGGACACTCAAAACCATGATCACGTCTTATGTAAGCCGTGATCACAAGAGCTGGGATGAACACCTGTCAGAGTTCAACTTCGCGTTGAACTCGGCAACTCATAGCGCCACCGGATATAGTCCTGCGATGCTCATGTTTGGGCGTCAGCCGGTACCTCCTTTGACGTTCAGAAGAACCCAAGATCAGCAGGCCCTTGAATGTTCGGAGGGTCAGGCTGTGGAAGATTGGGTTGAACATATGGAGAAGCTTTTTAATTTGTGGGAGAGAGCTAACTCCAAGTCAAAGGAGGAAGCTGCGCGTCAGGCGGCTTATTATGACCGGAAGAGACGGCAACCCGAGTTTAAGGTCGGAGATTGGGTTTGGAAGAGGAACAGGATTCTATCTTCAGCTGCTCAAGGTATTTCAGCTAAATTAGCGCCGAAATATGCCGGCCCGTACGTGATTGAAGAGGTTTGTGGTTCCAACACGTACAGGCTAGGCAATCAGCTGGAGATCTTGTCTGAGCTCTTCCATGCCAAAGACCTTAAACCATATTACGGTCCGGGTGAGGATGAGGAAAGCGAGGAGGTCATCGAACCTCGCGAGCCGCCAGAAGAACTGCCGTCGGAGGATGCGAACGACTCCGCGAATGCGCGCGAAAATCCGGGAGGGGATTTAGCAGATAGCGAGCGGGTCCAGTTGGCAGCCCCCACGGTCGTAGATAAAGTTCCCACCGAGACGTCGGAGTTACCGGTATCTGCCCCAACTAAGAGAGGTCGAGGTCGACCTCGAAAGGTTCCAGAGGCGGTCACCGGTCCAGCGAGGGGCAACAACTCTCCCGTGAAGGTGACTAGAGGGAGAGGTAGGCCTCGAAGGACCGTGCCCGTCGTACAAAGGACGGTTGGGCCGATAAAACCGAGCGGTAACCGACGAGGGCCAGGACGTTCCCACAAAGAATCGCGAGGGAGCGTATAACTCGGTGGGATGCGGCTATTATTAGGATTGTTTCTTCGCGCAGGGAGATTCATCCGAAATTTGTTGTTTTTTGGATGTTTCAGATGGACCGGAGAATCGTCATCGAAGAGGAGACCTTCGAGGTGGTCACGCAGATGTTGTTGGATCTGCAACTGGGCTCTGATGCGACGCAGCTAATTGAAGATCTGCGGAGCTTCGCCAGGGTCCAGTTGGAAGGGACCACCCGAAGGGAGCGGCGCAATGCCTCGGTGGCAGAGGTTCTCCGGGATTCGTCGTGGGTCGCCCCGAAGAAGGCTTCTCGGGACGCTTCGACACAGACCGAGGACCAGGACAGTGTCGAACGTCCCAAGTCTACAGTGGACCAGGGGGTGCAGACCCTCAAGTCCGGCGTAACCCTTACGTCGGACAGTGCGAGCCAATGCCCAGGACCCAGGGAAACCTGTGGGGCCTCGCACTGGGTCTGCAATCATCCCCGGATCCCTGAGCAGCCTACTCTCCTCCTCGACTTCAGACACGTGCGTCTGGGGATCAACGAGGTGGGGAGTGCCTGGCGGTTCGCTCAAGAACTCCAGTCTCAGGTGCAGGAGCACCTGAGACGCTTTTTGAGCCGCCAGGGCGCAGAAGAGCTGCTCGGGGAGTGGGCAGGGATGGCTCAGCGTCAGAGTGCCTATGGAGAGGCCCTGCTGCGGGTGGATAACGGACAAGAGTCCTCCGCAGCGCTCCCGGCGCCGGCTCAAGGGAAGAGAGCCCCGGGAGCTACTGACGCTGGACCAACGCTCACGGTCCATGTGGACGGGCGCATGGCTCCTGATACCACCATCGTGGTTAGGTCGCAGGATGGACGTGCGACCGCCACGGTGGGAGGCGTGACTATCGTCGCCTCACAGGGAGTCAGTGCCCAGCAGTCCCCTCTGGCTGCTGAGCAGCCATCACGAGGACGGGAGGCTGCTCAATCTCGGTCGCAGCTGAGGGGCTGCTACATCTGTGGAGAGCCTGGGGTGACCAACTCCCAGCGGTGCCCGAAGAAGGCTACACACTGGCGCTACCCGAAACATCGCGCGCCAGGTGTAGCCAAACAATGATGTAGGCCCTGGAGGGCAAATAAATTAGCCGAAATAAAGAAGGGAGTGTTATTTTGTTTCCTTTCCTTCTTTATTACTTTCAGGTTCCTGATGGCAGCGAATCGCGGGTATTCGTCCTGCCCGGGTAGTCAGGACTTGGAGGGGGCTGCAACGGTAGTCGATTCAATTAATCGAACCGTTCGCGATTCTGAATTTCGCGCGTTAGTTCTAAGAATTGAGAGAGAGAGGGGGCGCGCGATCTTTAAAATTGGCAGTTACGTCTCAGCTGTTGATACGTGTGGATACCGCCGAATTTTGTTTGCACTGTTTTCTCGCCGAGTGATATTTTTACCAGGAGTAATTACACGCGCGAGTGCAACAACGTGATCGGCAGATTACAGCATCACGGGAGCA
The DNA here is from genome assembly GCF_024137745.1 of Phymastichus coffea. Lineage (NCBI taxonomy): Eukaryota > Metazoa > Arthropoda > Insecta > Hymenoptera > Eulophidae > Phymastichus > Phymastichus coffea. The sequence continues at coordinate 1,313,473 of NW_026706814.1, forward strand.
GTATTTGCAGCATTTGCAGCTGATAGGCGGCACGAGACAGCGCAGCTGAGATAACAGTTCCGGAGGCAGTTGATACATTTTATTGGCATCAACAATTACGGCTGATCACCGTAATTGCACCACAGGGTAGGTGCACCTCCCATTATTATCGCGTGTCAAAATATAGTTATTATTTTGTTTAGCCGCGTTAGCGTTAATAATTTTGTATTCGCGCCGAGCGTTAGATCGCGCCAAATTTCGTATCTTCTCTCTCCCTCTCTCTTTCCCACGGAAAATTATTTAATTGTAAATCCTATTCGCGTGCGTCAGTCTTTCGGCCCGACAAAGACTGTAGTAATTTTTATTAATAAAATCTACTAAAATTATTCGCCGATTTCGTCATATGATTTCTCCTGGTAGATTAAACAATTGAAATAGGTTTAAGTTTTAATCCGATCATAGCTAGGGGATTAAGTGTATTAGGAGCAAAGTCGATTACACTTGAAACTCATCGTGTGTCACAAGGCACGTGACTTAAGGTGAGTTCAATTCTGCTTGATCGAAGACAACCAAGTTAAGTCGGCTGACGTTAAGGCGAATACACGTATTAACATACGTGTTAACGGAGCGGCGGTTTGCTCTGCATCGTGGGAGTTTGCTCTTATACAAATTTCCCATTTTTTGCAGGTTTGCCCCCCCGTTACAGTAGATAAAATTGAATAAATTAAAAGTTCTTCCGCACATATATAGTCATTACACTTTAATTAAATAAATATTAATTTTTCTGTCTAATAATAAATATAAATAAATTAACAATCTTTTGTCAGTTAGGTAAAAACATAATTTGTCAATTAGGTAAAAACACATCATGATCAGCAAATTAAAAGCCAAGTAACTGTTATGAATATAATAACATATCGTACTGTATACGAAATAAAAGAGAAAGACAGAGAGAGACACAACAAGAGAAAGAGTGTACTTGATGAGTGGGGGAAACACTGGAAGGAAAGGGAATTAGTGATGTAGTGTAATATCTATGTTTATTTTTCGTATTGAAACTAAATAGATTTTATGATGTTGAGTATTCTTGAGTATTGATTGTTTAAATATTTTGTATCTTCCTGTGAATTGATGGTATTATCCGTAATTTTAATATATACTGACTCTGCGATGCATCTCTTTCTGTAATTAGCTTCTAAATGCATGATTTTTGCATTCTCCTAATCAAATTCATGTTCCGGATTATTCACGATATGGGCCGGTATAGGTAAAAGTTTAAATCTAGAGTTGACTGGATCTTCAATAGTTTTTTTCACGGAATATTTATGTTCACTAATTCTATTTTTGAGAGCCCTTTTGCTTTCACCGATGTAATTCGATGGATATTGTTTACACTGAATATTATAAATTGTGCCTGTTTTCTCCCATTTCATTAATTTATCTTTGCCTAGAACAATAATATTAGATAGCTTGCTTGTCATTTTTGGTATGCATACAATGTTACTCTTCTTTAATGATGATTTGCATTTATAGAAAAATTCTTCTTTAAATGGAATTGGAAAGTAAATTGTCGGTTTATCGTTATTGTTTTTATTCTGTGTATTGTTATGACTATATGTATATTTTCTAATGCGATCTCTGATGCACGCATCAACAAATTCCTCCGGATAGTCATTGTTATATAACATGTTTCTTACAATAGATATATTATTGTCATGGTGACTTTCATCAGACACACACATCCCGAATGAGGTAATTGAGGTAATATCTTTAGGCCCTAATCATAACATACATAATGATCTTAGTAGAACGGATATAATAGAAAGTATTACTAATTTAGAATTTATTCTGAGTGGAGAACAAGATAAAAATAATAAGGACATGGAAAACTCCTTTAATGATATTAGGAATAATTTGATTAAAAATATAGAGTCCAGTCTTAACAACAAAAGACATATAAAAAGATTAGATAATGATTTCAAAAAAAAGCTCAAAGCCACTAATATTTTTTTAAAAGATAATAACAACCTTTTTTTCACTAGAGCTGACAAAGGCAACATAACTGTATGCTTATACAAGAACGAATACATTGAAAAAATGAATTTGATGTTGTCAGACAATAGTACATACATAATCTGGGAAAAAAATAACACATTAACCAAAATGCAAAAAGATGTCCAATATTTTCTTACAAATTTTAATGACAAAGGCTATATTAAAAAATATTTTCCAAACATACATATTAACCAATTTTTTCTAACGCAATCACATACAAATCTAGCTAGAGCATACGGACTTCCAAAAATCCACAAAAATGGTTTTCCACTCAGGCCCGTAGTATCTACAGTTAACACTCCCACGCATTTTCTATCAAAATTAATTAGTAAAGTTCTTAAAGAATCCATAGACTTGCCTAGATCACACATTAAAAATAGTTATGAATTGAAAGAACGTATCAAGAACATTCACATCCCATCGGACCACATATTGGTGTCTTTCGACGTAGTTTCATTATTTACAAGTATACCTAGATATTTAATTCTCAATAGCATATACAAGAGGTTCCAAAAATTACATAGAAAATCGTTGATGATGTTCGACGAAATTATAACAACTATCAATTTTCTTTTCAACAATGCATATTTTTGTTTCGATAATACAAATTATAAGCAGATATTTGGAACTTCGATGGGAGACCCACTATCAGCATTATTTGCAGACCTAGTCATGGATGATTTGGAGACACAATGCTTGGTTTTTCTGAAAGAAGAATATAATATTAATCCAATCTTTTATTACCGATATGTGGATGACACATTAATGTGCATCAGAAGCCTTGACTTTGATCGTGTTTTCGAAGTATTTAATGATTATAATTCACATTTGAAATTTACTTATGAGACAGAGGTTAATAGTTCTATTAATTTTCTAGACTTATCAATTACTAGAAAAAATAATGGGATTATTACTAACTGGTACCAAAAACCAACTATGTCGGGACGTATTTTAAATTACAACTCAAATCACACATTAAAACAAAAAAAGAATATTGTTTATAACTTGATAGATAGATCGGTATTATTGTCTGATGAAAGTCACCATGACAATAATATATCTATTGTAAGAAACATGTTATATAACAATGACTATCCGGAGGAATTTGTTGATGCGTGCATCAGAGATCGCATTAGAAAATATACATATAGTCATAACAATACACAGAATAAAAACAATAACGATAAACCGACAATTTACTTTCCAATTCCATTTAAAGAAGAATTTTTCTATAAATGCAAATCATCATTAAAGAAGAGTAACATTGTATGCATACCAAAAATGACAAGCAAGCTATCTAATATTATTGTTCTAGGCAAAGATAAATTAATGAAATGGGAGAAAACAGGCACAATTTATAATATTCAGTGTAAACAATATCCATCGAATTACATCGGTGAAAGCAAAAGGGCTCTCAAAAATAGAATTAGTGAACATAAATATTCCGCGATAAAAACTATTGAAGATCCAGTCAACTCTAGATTTAAACTTTTACCTATACCGGCCCATATCGTGAATAATCCGGAACATGAATTTGATTAGGAGAATGCAAAAATCATGCATTTAGAAGCTAATTACAGAAAGAGATGCATCGCAGAGTCAGTGTATATTAAAATTACGGATAATACCATCAATTCACAGGAAGATACAAAATATTTAAACAATCAATACTCAAGAATACTCAACATCATAAAATCTATTTAGTTTCAATACGAAAAATAAACATAGATATTACACTACATCACTAATTCCCTTTCCTTCCAGTGTTTCCCCCACTCATCAAGTACACTCTTTCTCTTGTTGTGTCTCTCTCTGTCTTTCTCTTTTATTTCGTATACAGTACGATATGTTATTATATTCATAACAGTTACTTGGCTTTTAATTTGCTGATCATGATGTGTTTTTACCTAATTGACAAATTATGTTTTTACCTAACTGACAAAAGATTGTTAATTTATTTATATTTATTATTAGACAGAAAAATTAATATTTATTTAATTAAAGTGTAATGACTATATATGTGCGGAAGAACTTTTAATTTATTCAATTTTATCTACTTACAAAACGTATGTTTATATTATAATACAATACTAATATTGAAAGAATTCATTTATTTATAATAATATATATATTCAACAGATGTACTGAGGTGGCAATAAATAAAATTGCGAAACGTTTATAATAAAATAAGTGTGTAGTTTATTTATAGGGATGACTCCTAAGATCAAGATTACTAATATAATTATCAAACATCAGGAGTGGAAAAAATTAAGAATAATTTATATATATATATATATATTGCAACGGTAGTCCATTCGATTAATCTATCCGTTCGCGATTCGGTTCACTCGCGATGCTAGAGCGAACGACTAAAAGAGAGAGAGGGCCAGAAAGGTACCCAACCCGAACTCACCGATTTTGATAAATATTGTAGAACATAAAAAAATAAGAGACACGTATTTTTTTTATCGGCTAATTTTCACTTTTAAGGGGTAAAAACTTCCCCTAAAGTTAACCCCCAAAAAGCGTTTTTTTTAATATCTCGGCTTAAAATTAATATTTTTCAGTGAAACAAATTGGAGGTTATTTCTTACAATAGGAGCAAGTATTTCATGGAGATTTGAAGAGTAAAGGTTGCATTCCCTATTTTTTAGGGGTTGAAAACATATATTTTTTGGCATAATTTTATAATAAAAATGTTTACTGACTAAAAAAATTGGAATAAATGTTTAAACATCCATAATAACAGAATTTAGTTGATGTCTTCCGGTGTTTTAATAAATATTACCCCTAAGGGGGGTAAACCACCCCTTACACAAAATAAATAAAAATATGTAATTCAATACATAATATTTCGTAAAAAATTTGTATATAGTAGTTTTCGAGGTCGCTTATTACAAATCTGTTATCAGATTTTGAAAATTCAAAATGACGGAACCAATATGGCAGACGGAAATATCGAAAAAAAAACGTTATATAATAAAAAAGTTTTAAACGACTAGAAAAACTGGAAAAAATTTGTAAACATCTATAAAAACCAAATTAAGTTTTTCGGCTTTTTCGTAAATACTACTAAAGGGCGGTAAACAACACCTAACACAAAATAACTATAAGTATACTTCAATCCATAATATTTTGTAGGAGGATATAGGGGTTTTCGATATCGCTCTTTACAAACCTGATATCAGATTTTGAAAATTTAAAATAGCGGAGCCAATATGGTGGACGAAAATGTCGAAAAAAAATTTTAACTTTCATAAAAACTTGTTTACAAATGTGTGATCTTTGTAGCCTGTACATGTGAACTAAAGAGCATTAAACCCTGAACCCCTAAACAACAAATAGGCTAAGTGGTTGTGCTTTTAAACTAAACGACTTTAAACCCCTAACCTCCAGACAGGCAAAAGGCCTATACTTTACCGTAGACACGAATATAGACATATTACCGATATTTTATTCAATCGTTTTGTATGTAACAAATAACGTCTCGTTTTATGTCTCAATCAAAGATTATTCATTTTTCTGTTTTTATGAATTAGCATAATTTCAAAAGTAATTTCATAAATTATAAAGTATTTCATAAATTTCATAATTATATAAATTTATAAATTCAAAAAGTCCACACTTTTTTGCAAATGAAAAAACATAGGTTAATAAAATTAGTTTATCAACCTCTTTTGAGTTTTGTAATAAATTTTAATGTTGTCAAACTTAGGAGTTTTTCGTTGTTACAATTATTTCGGAAGCCAAAAGTTTTTTAGATGAATTATCGAAGTGATCATTATTCTATCGAATGATCATGAATTATCGAAGTGATCATTATATAGTAAAATATTTACAGTCTGGAATTTTATAATAATACTATTTCTTACGATTTAATGAAATCACCAAAAAATCTAAATTCAATAATAAATATTATTATTCTCATTATTATTATTATTTTTCATTATCATTGCTATTATCAGTATTACTGTTATTATTGTTATTGCAATTATGCTTATTTTTTTTTAATATTATTATTATTATGTGAATAAAAACTACCATTTTCGGCACCTATAAAGTGAACCAAAAATAGAGTTTCCCGAACATCACAAAGTGGAAAGAGAATTCTTCTCCAATGCATAAATTAATGATTTGATTCAATATACATTCACTCGTTTTATTCTCGTAGAAATATAGCAGTCCTGCCTTACATGCAAAAACACAGCTTGTATAAATTTTACCGCTTGTTTTTATTTCAGATTAAAAAATGAAAATTAATCCGTTAAACGTTCTAAACTATTAGCATACTTTCAAGCGTTAAACATACCCGAAAGTGTCACGAATTATCATGAAACAGAGTTGGCCGAAAAAATAAAAAAAATTTTAATAGATGCAACGCATTATTTTGACGATGTAGAAATGATTACTAATGACTCTTTGGATTTTCGAAAAGAGTATAAAGACCATAATGCGGAAATAATTGAAGATGAAGTGCAACATTATTTTCCTGATCCGGATATAGCACCAACAAATCAATGTACAGCAGATAATGAAGAACTAGATTTTGAATACAAAAAAACAGCTGTAGATTTTTGGAGAAGTAGCAAAACGAAGCAAAACAGTGCAAAACAGATTCAAAAAAGTATCATCTATTAGTCAGCTACGTCGTTGGGCTCATTCAATTAATAAAGGTGGCACGTAAAGAGAAAAAGTAGCATAAATTTGTCAGTATACCCTGGATAATTTTAAAGCAGCTCTCGACAATGGTTCAATTATCCATGATGAAGATATAATATGATGGGCCTTACAAGCTAAAAAAGAAATTGGTTTTGATAATATTAGATTCAAAGCTTGTGATGTTCGTATCACTTATAAATAAAATAATTCGAACTCTCGTAATCTAGCTAATGAGTAAGAAATAGTTTCCAATGATTTTACTCTAATTGTCAAGAAAATAGATAAATGAATCAAATATAATAAATAAGTAAATCAAATATACATAAGTAAGTGCAATATATCGAGGAAAGTCAGACAATGCCCTAGTTTCTTATGGTGCGAATTGTCCCATAAGCAGAGCTAAAGTCTTTCTTTGATAGGATATAATTCGGCCCAAGTTTCTTATAGCGCGAGATGTTCTATAAGTCGAGCTTAAATTATAAGGAAAGGATAGTCTTGCTTAGTTAATCACAATGAGAGAAAGAACTTAGCTATTAATCTAAGTTTATTCAGACTCATGCGCTCACCTTGCAAGGCTAGAAGTGAATGCTAGCCTGTGCAAAGGTAGGCCTATTTATACATAGATTTTCCCGCTTATTATTGCAGGAGAGATTTCATCGAAAATTCGAGAGACATTCGCGAATTTTGAGAAATAATTTTTCTTAATTTACAAGTAAATAACCATTAATATTAAGTTTTTAACACATGTAAATTTTACAGAATTTGTTATTTGTTGATTTTATACAATATACAATTATCGCCAATAGTGTCGTCAAAAGTTATTAACTAATAAAGTTAATTAACGTGATATTACATTATTTACAATAGAAAATTATTAAAATTTCATATAACTTTATAGTTGATTAATTTTGGAAGTATTTTCCAAAATTAATTATTTAAATTAATTAATAACATTTGAATTATGACTAATTTTTCATATTTGTAACGGTTTTTTCTAATCTTAATATGCGATTATTAGATTAATTATCTAAGATTTCTAAATTATAAAGTTATCATTATCAAGTATTAACTTAATATTTTCGTTCTATATATAGCTTATTGTTTAAATAAATTATTAATTGTTTATTTATTAATAACAGTTGTCATTCAGCTGTTATTAATGAAACCAATTCTTACTCATGTTCTATGCTTATTCATTTTGCATATAAATTATTTATATTTTTCTAATATTTCATATGTTAATAAATAAATTAACTTTGCATATTGATATTCATTATTAATTTATAATTTAATGAGATATTATGAATCTACATGTTAAAATCTATATAATCGATACTTTGTTATATTCAAATTATCTATAATTAATATATTTTTCTTAATATCATGAATCATTATATCTATGTCTATTATTTTGTGACGTCACGCTGTTTATTTTGATTCGACTCTTATTTGTATACAGTCGCGTAAACAGTGAGGTAGCGCCGCTTAATGTATTGTTTTGACTAAACAGATAAATACGTTAGACTAGTTGCAGTCATTTAATAAACAGCTCATAAATAGGACCGTTACAAGCTTCTAAACATTGGTTACTCAAATATAAGCAAGCACACAGAATAGTAAAAATAAATAAGTTCATAACAAGAAAAACGCTAGAAAATAGTGCAGAATTTACGGCTAAAGCTGAAGCATTTATCGATGACGTTAAATCGTGTATATCAAGGATTGGACTCGAAAATTTGTATAATTCAGATCAGAGCGTATTTAAACTAAAAATGCACTTTGGAAGAACATTAGCAGTAGAAGGAGAAAAGCAAGTGCAACGTCTGGTACAGTCAATTTCAGCAACAACGCATAGTTATACTATACAACCATTAATATCAGCTACTGGACAACTGTTGTCACCGCTATTTCTAGTTTTAAAGAAACCAAGGGCAAGTTCGGCCCTATTGTAGAACAAAACATATTTAGAGCAGAAAACGTGTACGTGGAAGCATCCAAGTCTGGAAAATTAACAACAAGTAAGGGAACTAATAACAACTTTTACATTGTAATATCGTTGATCAGTTAAGTAGCAAGTCGTTTAATTGCAAATCACTTTAAAAACTGGTTGGAAAAAATATTTTATCCCCATGTAGGCCATCACTTAATATTATTACTTGATTCTTGGAGTGGTCATTGAGACAAAGTTATAGAAGAAACGATGCCACAAAATAAAATTATTAACATAAAAAAAATTCCAACTGGAACCACAGGAAAAATACAACTACTTAATGTCTATGGATTTCGTATTTGGAAAAACTTTGTCCGAACATTTTCTGATAATGTAATGTTAATGGATCATGATATGAATTTACATGTGATAAGTAATATTATTAAACTTCAATCATTGGTTCACAACCAACTGTCTTCACCGAGATATATAGATTTGTTTAAATATTCCTGGTATAAACGCGGTTATGTCAATGAAAAACCAGATAATTTGATAATCCTATAGATTTCAGTTTTGGAAAGTCTTGTGCAACACATTGTGAAATAGAAGGGTGCACAAACATTGCAATTGTACGATGTGGTTGGTGCAAAAAAGCATTGTGCTTTAAATACTTTTATGAGGACTACCATTGTTGTAAAATCTTCGTACAATAATATATTTTATACTCAATACAAAAAATGCACTATGGCAAAAGATAAACAATTGTAGATTATTATCATTATACTCCAATATTATAAACAAAAATACATTATAAGTTAAATTTACAATAAAGGAATTTTAATAACATTCTGATAACAATTTCTACGGAAATTATAAAACTGCTTCACACACAGAATTTTCTTCTTTACAAATTTAGGAATTTGAGGTGATTTGGTTAAAAAGCACAACCATTCAGTCTATTTGTTGTTTAGGGGTTTAGGGTTCAAGGCTCTTTAGTTCACATGTACAGGCTACAAAGATCACACATTTGTAAACAAGTTTTTTTGAAAGTTAATTTTTTTTATCGACATTTTCGTCCACCAAATTTGTCCCGCCATTTTGAATTTTCAAAATCTGATATCAGATTTGTAAAATGCGATCTCGAAAACCCCTATATTCAAACCTCCTACAAAATATTATGGATTGAAGTATACTTATAGTTATTTTGTGTTAGGTGTGGTTTACCCCCCCCCCCCCCCCTAGTAGTATCTCCGAAAAAGCCGAAAAACTTAATTTGGTTATTATAAATGTTTACAAATTTTTTCCAGTTTTTTTAGTCGTTTAAAACTTTTTTATTATATAAAGTTTTTTTTTCGATATTTCCGTCCGACATATTGGTTCCGCCATTTTAAATTTTGAAAATCTGATAACAGATTTGTAATCAGCGACCACGAAAACCACTATATATAAACTTTCTACGAAATATTATCTATTGAATTACATATTTACAGTTATTTTGTGTTAGGGGTGGTTTACCCCCCTTAGGGGTAATATTTATTAAAATACCGAAAGACGTCACCAAAATTTTGTTATTATGGATGTTTAAACATTTATTCCAATTTTTTTAGTCAGTTTAAACATTTTTATTATAAAATTATGCCAAAAAATATATGTTTTCAACCCCTAAAAAATAGGGAATGCTACGTTTACTCTTCAAATCACCATAAAATACTTGCTCCTATTGTAAGAAATAACCTCCAATTTGTTTCACTGAAAAATATTAATTTTAAGCCGAGATATTAAAAAAAACGCTTTTTGGGGGTTAACTATAGGGGAGGTCTTTACCCCTTAAATGTGAAAATTAGCCGATAAAAAAAATACGTGTCTTTTATTTTTTTATGTTCTACAATATGTATCAAAGTCATCAAAATCGGTGAGTTCGGGTTGGGTACCTTTCCTTGTTAGTTTAGTACGGGGGGATGGGGAGGGGCGGGTCAGTAAGTCTTTACAAAAAGAAGGAAAAAAAAGTTTTGCGTATGTAATTTTTTTTTATTTTCCAACATAATGTCCTTGAAGGTCGATACATTTTATTAAACGGCCTTCCAGTTTCTTTAAGCCATCAGAAAAATATGATTTCTAAAAACCATCAAAATAGGCATTTATTTCGGCGATGACTTCTTCATTCGACGTGTATCGTTGTCCAGCAAGCCATTTTTTGAGGTTAGGAAATAAGAAAAAGGCACTGGGAGCCAAATCACGCGAATATGGTGGATGCTCAATTAATTCGAAATTTAAATCATTAATTTTTGCCATCGAAACTGCACACGTGTGAACACGAGCATTGTCTTGAAGAAATAGGCATTTTTTTTTGTTCAAGTGAGGACGTTTTCTCTAATTTTTCCTTTCAGCTAACCTAATAATGACGCATAATATTGTCCAGTGATCGTCTAGCCCTTTTCCAAGTAGTCGATGTAGATGATTCTATACGAATCCCAGAAAACCGTGGTCATAATCTTGCCAGCTGACTTTACTGTCTTTGCCTTATTGGGGGCTGGTTCTCCTACGGTAATCCATTGTTTGGACTGTTATTTGGTTTCAGGAGTGTAGTGATGTACCTATGTTTCATCTACAGTTACGAGTCGACGCTAAAAGTCTTCCGAATTACGACGTATGCGTGCCAAACGAGCCTCAGAGGTGACCACGCAGGTTCGTTTGTTTTCAACAGTGAGCAAACGCGGCTCCCATCATGCTGATATTATTTTCATCCCCAATTTTTCATGCAAAATTGAAATGATTGTACCCTTTGATACCCCTGTGCCCTCAACTAATTCTCGCAACTTTAATCTTCTATTACTCAACACCATATCGTGGATTTTGTTGACCATTTCGGGCGTACTTACTTCTACGGGGCGTCGTGAACGAGGTTCATCTTTTGTTGTTGTACGACCGCATTTAAATTCATTTATCCAGTTATAAACAGTCTTAAACACAGGGGTAGACTTGTCATGAACGGCGTTCAACTCAACTGTGATTTCTTTTGGTGTAAAGCCTTTCAAATGAAAATGTTTTATCACCGCTCGAAATTCTGTGTTTTCCATTTTTCAAATAAACCAATAACTTTTTGTTCAACCAACGCTCACAAAAAAACGTCTTAATGAATCGAGCTGAAACTTTGTATGATATTTAGTTAGTAGTATTGCTTGCCAAAAACATCATAATTCAATCGTGACGGTCGCCATCTCTTGGATTTTGTAAAGACTTATTGACCGCCCTCCCCTTACCACCAAAATAGTTTTGCAGCATCAGCATTTTGAAAGCGAGTGAGGCAGCGTAGCTGATACTTGAGGAGCACTAACAGTTGATTTTGCTAGATAAATAATTACGGCTGTTCACCGTAATTGCACCGCAGGGTAGATGCACCTACCTTTTATTGCGCAACAAAATAATAGCGAGAGTATTTTGTCTATCGCGATCGTTATTTTTTGTATTCGCGCCGAGCGTTAGGTTTCGCGGCAAAGTTTTGAATACTCTCTCTCTCTCTCTCTCTCTCTCTCTCTCTCTCTCTCTCTCTCTCTCTCTCTCTCTCTCTCTCTCTCTCTCTCTCTCTCTCCGTATTATTATTAATCATTGTACATCCTATTCGCGTGCGTTTGTCTTTCGGCCCGTCAAAGACTGTAATTTTCTAGAATTACACATTATTAATTTTATTTGCCGCATTACGTCATTTCGTTTCCTAATAGTTTAACGGATCTATTACCGATTAAATTTTAAACCGATTTCATCGAGGGGATTAGGTGGAATAAGTATTAAGTCACTCACACCTAAGATAGATTGATTGTCACAAGTCAGGTGATTTAAGGTGAGTTCAACTCTGTTGGAAAGAAGACACTGAAACGAAAGTATCAAACGTAAAGGCGAATACACATATAACTATACGTGTTTAACGGAGCAGCGGTTAGCTCTGCATCGTGGAAATTTGTGCTTTAATAATTTCTTATTGTACTAGCTAATCTACCCCGTTACAATATACGAAGTCTGTCCGGAAAGTATCGGGTCTACGTTTATATTTTCTTGCTAGCGTTATTCTTTATCATCTGATGGGTGGCATCCTTCAAAGTAATTTATTGAATAACACGGTTCCATCGATGTTTCCACTTTTCAAAACAGTCCTGGAACTCACTTTTAGGTATAGCCTTAAGTACACTCGTCGCATTGTTTTCAATCGTTGTTTTGTCATTGAATCGGTGTCCTTAGAGTGATTTTTTTAGTTTTGGAAACAGCCAAAAGTCACAAGGGGCTATGTCGGGACTGTATGGAGGTTGTCGAAGCAATGCGATATTGTGTTTGCTCAAAAACTGCTCCACAAGATTGGATGAATGCGCTGGCGCATTATCGTAATGGAGAAGCCAGTCACCACTTTCCCAAAAGTACGGCCGTTTTCTTCTTACTGCGCAAACGTTTTAAAATTTGAACGTAGTATTCTTTATTGATTGTCTTACCTGTGGGTGCATATTCGTTATTTACAACACCTTCACAATCGAAAAAAACAATCAACATTGACTTAACATTGCTCCGACTTTTACTTGCTTTTTTTGGTCTTGGCCATTCAGAATGCTTCCACTGTGAAAATTGTTGTTTTGTTTCAGGATCATAACCATAAACCCATGATTCATCACCTGTAATAACTTTTCTAAGCACATTATCATCATTATTGACCATTTCCAGATTGTCCAAAGCGATTTCTATGCAAATGTTCTTCTGCTCTGCTGTGAGCAATTTTGGGATGAATTTCGCACACACACGTTTCATTCCTAAATTTTCGGTTAGAATTTCTGAAATGATAGTTTTTGGTATCTCAAGGTCTTCTTTTAGTTCTCGCACAGTCATACGACGATCTTGTTCGATTGCAAGTAGCACCCGCTCAATATTATCTGCGGTTTTTGTCGTCGACGGTCGGCCGGAACAAGAATCACTATCGACAGAAGTGCGACCATCCTTGAACCGTTTATACCACTCTTTTATTCGTGTTTTACTCATACACTCGCCTCCGAAGGCCTTTTGCATCATTTGAATAGTTTCTGAACTCGTTTTTTCGAGTTGAAAGCAAAATTTGATGCAAATTCGTTGATCTTGTTCTTCAGTCATTTTTAACAACATCAAAATCCGACGAACGCGAAAAAGGCACTGTAAACAAAGACACGTGTGCACGCCTTGCTACCCACCTAATGTTAAAATTCGCGCACAGTGCCATCGATGAAGAGAAAGAGAAAGAGAGAAAGATTAAATTGAAAACTAGACCTTGGTTCTGGAGCGGGAGTCCTGGGTGCGCCCGCGGACGGTGTTGCAGGTCGTCGCTGGGCAACTCCTGTCGGCCTCCTCTCGGCCCTCTGTCCTCGGCTGAACTTCTCCGCCGCTGGCCGTCCACCGTCCTGCTCTGGTCGACTCCGAAAATCTTCTGAGTCTCTCCTCGACTTACTAGCGCCTCTGTGTCGCTCGTTTTTTTTCTCGCGACCTACAGCTTCTTCGCCGATATTTTCTCTCCCCACTTGACTTACTTATTAGGCAGTGCGCGACCAACGCGCTAATTAGTTCTAAACGCGCGCCTGCCTAATATTGCGTAGTGTACGCATGCCTCCGACTATTTCTCTCTCTCTCTCTAACATCTCTCTCTCTAACATCTCTATACTCTCTCTGTCGCCATTGCAGCCGCTTCCGACCTGCTCGGCCACGCTCGGCAATCTCCGTCAGCTGAAACAGACACCATGCATTACACGCATTTTTAAATGCGCCTAACGCCGGTCACCGTTCCTTGCCGAGAGAGAGGGGAACTTGGGAAAATTCCGACGAGAACAAGCGCATCGCTTGCTCTCGTCACAGCTTTAATACTGAATTGTTTTGCGAGCATGTGCAACAAGTAAATCGGTCCTACTTTTATTATATAGACAGATTGATCGGGTGCTCTGCTTTTAATGTTGTATAGAAATCTTTCGTTGGAAAAGATGGTGACGATCCTATATCGGAAGATTAGCGATGGGCTGGCCGATCTCGTTTTATTCGTAAGGTGGCCTACAATAATGTGCTAATCAGTTCAAACGAAGAAGAAGGGATGTTTATGGAATCTATAATCTCGAATATCGGCATGGGCTGTCAGAACAATCAACGCGCGCAATAAACAGCATACTTACAGAGAACTCAAATGAAACTAACTCAAATACAATAATAGCCAAGGCAACGTTAGCATCAGTAAATAATACCTCTCAGATGCATGTTGATTAAGTTTAATTGAAAAATGAATACATGCAACTGTTAGTATAACATCAGCTTTTTCAACAACTTTTACATAATTTTAAAAAGATTATTACTAAAAACAATAAAAATATGCAAGAAGTAATCGGAAAGTTAAAACGAAATACAGCAGATCTCTTACGCCAACTTGAATTTATTAGATGAAAATTATGTTTCGATGCAAGAATTGGTGTAGTCTTTTTACCACTTTAACGTATGGTTTTATGTACTGTATTATGTCCTGAGACGTAAATATTTCTTCATTTTGATTTCATCAGCAATCGATTGAAAACGAAATAATGTATAAACAACGAACGGCAATTTTACGAAATACAAACTCAGCGAAATTAAAAGATGAGTAGTCCGAAAATTTGGGGCGCCCGACATTTTGATTTTCTGATTACTCAACACATTAATACGGACCGAAAAGTCAATGTCTAAACAGAGACTCGACTTTTCGGCAGTTGATTCGCGACGCGCGACTACTCAATAGCACTAAAAAATATTGTTAAAGTTCTTACGAGCTGATTCGCGATGCGCGACGGCCGAATAACGTACAATTTATCCATTGTTATTTTTGAGAAATCATTTCTGTCTTTTGAATAAATAAATAATTACTTGAATCGAGTGTTCGTGCATCATTACCGACCGACCTCACATATACTTCATTGAGATAGAGCTAAGCAGCCAATTGAACTCGAAATAATAAACCCAGGTAAGTTCCTGTCACAATAATAATTAATAACAAATGAATGATCATACATATTCTAAAATCACACGTCACGGCTACGTAGTCGCGATATAACAACTGCATAAGCATAACTTAATAATTGTTCGATATATCGCCAAACATTTACTAAACATGTTCTTGCTTATTTTGTATACATTTTCTTCAATAAAATATTTATTTCCTATTTAAACTGTGTTTTTTTATTGATAAACCCAATCGATTTTCTTGACAAAAAATATTTATTATTTTAAATTGTTTATAGTAACAACTTTACACTAACTTACTCAGTTCATGATTAAAATCATATTGAAAACACTATTAATGACATACTCCTACAAAAATATTTCAATTTTTTGTACAAGCAAACGCTACATGGTTTTCCGAAGAATTTTTGACGCTGAAACCGAATTCGGCCTCAGAATTGCTCCAGTATGTCAGGATTTTGAGATATCATAACCTAAAAATGTGAAAATGGCGATTTTTGCCTATATTTGAGATTATGTAGCACCACGACATTCTCTATACACAAAAAACTACAAAAGACATCTTAAAGTAGCAGCCTAGTCCTTTCAAATGCCGTTGAGTTTGCTCAAATATCTAATTTTTTCTTTGAGATATTGCATTTTAAAGTTGTTTTTATTTCATGAATATTGTACCTCTCAGAACATATGGCTTTGAACGTTTCGACGTTGAATTTTGTGTCAAGCGACTTCAATCCACTACTGTTCTACAAGAAAATTAAGATATATATCATAGACAGGGTAACCCAACTTCAACCTAAATTACATCATCTCCACGAACTCTTACAACCCTTATAAACTACCTCTACTAACCTCCAAGCAGGCTAACCCACCGTATCCTGGGTAGAACGAGTTTATTCAATTGCTTTTCTATAAGAAAATTAGAATCTGAACCACAGATAAGCTAACCCATTTTAATTCTGATATACCTCATGTCCACAAACCCTTATAACCCTTATAAACCTCCACCTACCTGAGGAGGGGTATGTCAGAGATAATGTCAATGAGATATTCATTTTATTACAGAAAAGCAATTGATTCAACTCGCTCTACCAAGGGTTAGGTGGGTTAGCCTGTTTGGGGGTTGGTAGGGGTGGTTTTTAAGGGTTGTAAAGGTTTGTGGGGATGATGTAATTTACGTTAAAGATGGGTTAACCTGTCTATGATATATATCTTAATTTTATTGTAAAATAGTAGTGGATTGAAGTCGCTTGACACAAAATTCAACGTCGAAACGTTCAAAGCCGTATGTTCTGACAAGTACAATATTCATGAAATAAATAATTTTTAAAATGCAATATCTCAAAGAAAAAAGTAGATATTTGAGTAAACTCAACGGCATTTGAAAGGACTAGGCTGCTACTTTAAGATGTCTTTTGTAGTTTTTTGTGTATAGCGAATGTCTTGGTGCTACATAATCTCAAATATAGGCCAAAATCGCCATTTTCAAATTTTTAGGTTAGGATATCTTAAATTCCTGACATACAGAAGAAATTCTGAGGCCAGATTTGGTTACAGCGCCAAAAATTGTTTGGAAAACCATGTATGGTTTGCTTGTGCAAAAAATTGAGATAATTATAAATCATCTTTAATTGGCTTTTTGGACGAGAAAGTATCCATTTGTTGATAGCAAGTGCGTTCTTGTCGACACATAGTGGATTTGATGGCGACTTGGTATTGTGTTTGCTGCATGAATAAAAAGATTATTTTTATAGTTTCTTAAGTGAAGGATAACCTAAATGAAAGGAAAGAAAACTTACATTGCATTGATTAGCAAAGATCCTAATTAATTTGTTTTTTCGAGAACTTTAACAAAAATATTTTTCTAAAGAGAGTTTTCCTCATTATTTTTTTTAGTTCGTCGTATGGTAAATTGCCAGATTCCCATGGAATAATATAAATGTTCTTAACCTTTTAGCTGCGGGGGTTGTTGCTATATGGACCACTCTAGATACATAGAATATTTGAAGTTCTTAGATCAAAATTGATGTTCTGAATACATAATAAATTAAATATCTTAATTAAATTTCTTAAAACATTCTTAACCTTGAAATACTGATTCTCAAGGTCAAATTTCATTTTTAGTTGAATCGAAGATTTTAGAGTGTTTTCCTATGAAATTTTCGAGGTCAGGATTATTAACAGGAATTTTTTTATAATTTTTTACCTATTCAGTACTGTAACGGGGGAGATAAATCTGAAAAATGAGAAATTTATTTAAGAACCAATTCCCACGATGCAGAGCAAACCGCCGCTCCGTTAAGCACGTATGATAGTACGTGTATTCGCCTTACCGTCAGATGATTTATCCTAGTTGTCTTCAATCAAACGGAGTTGAACTCACCTTAAGTCACCTGTCATGTGACACTCGACGAGTTGTAAGTGTGAGTGACTTTACTCCTAATCTTTTTAATCCCCAAGATGTAATCAGATTAAAATCTAAGCCTTTTTCAATTACTTAAGTTACTAGGAAAATTAAATAACGAAAACGGCAAATAAATTTAACAGACTTTAATTAATAAAAATCACTACAGTCTTTGTCGGGCCGAAAGACAAACGCACGCGAATAGGATTTTACAATTAACTATGTTCGGTGAGAAAGAGAGAGAGAGAAGATTCGAATATTACCGCGAACTAACGCTCGACGCGAATACAAAAAAATAACACTATCACGAATATACAAAATATCGAAAGTATTTTGTATCACTTAATATGACGGGAGGTGCACCTACCATGCGGTGCAATTACGGTGATCAGCCGTAATTGTTGTTGTAAAAATTTCAACTGCCGCTGCCCCTCTATTATCAACTGCGCAGCCTCGATCTGCCTCAATATATCTTTGTTGCTGCTTCTGTACTGCTGCTATTATCTGTCACGAAAATGCCGTTGCACTCACGCACGTAATTGACCCAAAGAAAACTTTACTTTTTGCGAAACAAAGTGCAAAACACAAAACGGCGGTAAACTCTCGTGAACAGCTGAGGCGAAACTGCCTATTCAAAAGATCGCGCGCCCCCTCTCTCTCTCTCTCTCAATAGTTCGAACTAATGCGCGAGAAGCAGAATCGCGAACGGTTCGATTAATTAAAATGACTACCGTTGCAGTATATCTAACTATATACGAAAACCGTCTAAAAACTTGACTTATAGTAGGAAAAAAATTTAATCTTTATATGGTAATTATAAATGTCAAGGGTGTCTGCGAGAATTTCGTTACTATTTTTTTCATAGTCAACGCGTGAAATCACATATAAATACGAGGTGTGTTCAAAAAGTACCCGGAATTATCGTTTTTCCAAAAAAATATTTATTTATTCATTTACATCAATGTGGTCCCCTTCAAAGTAATCCCCCCAGATATAATACACTTATGCCAGCGTTTTTTCCAATCTTCGAAGCACTCTTGATATTCACTTTTTGGTATGTCCTTGAGCACTCTCAGCGAATCGGCCTTTATTTCTTCAATCGAGGAAAAACGCCGTCCTTTCATGGGTCTCTTCAACTTTGGGAACAGGAAAAAGTCTCACGGAGCCATATCTGGTGAATATGGAGGTTGGGGCATGACTACGGTATTGTTTTCGGCCAAAAAATTACAAACAAGCAACGACGAGTGAGCAGGTGCGTTATCGTGATGCAAAAGCCATGAATTGTTTTTTCATAAATCGAGGCGTTTTTTTCGGATTGCTTCACGCAAACGTCGCATAACTTCACGGTAATACTCCTTATTAACCGTACGACCTTGTGATAAGAACTCATGATGCACCACGCCCCTGCAGTCAAAGAAAACTGTAAGCAAAACCTTCACATTTGATCGAACTTGACGTGCTTTTTTCTCTCTTGGTGACGTTGAATGCTTCCAGGTGGACGATTGTACTTTGGTTTCGACATCATAACCTTACACCCATGTTTCATCACCAGTTATGACCCTTTGAAGCAAACTTGGATCGTCGTTGACGTCGTTTAACAGCTCCTGAGCGATATTCAGTCGATGGTTTTTTTGGTCAAAGTTCAGCAGTTTTGGAATGAATTTTTCTGCCACCAGTTTCTTGCCCAAAACATTTGAAAAAATGTTATGACATGAGCCAATTGATATGCCAACTTCATCAGCAACTTCTCTAATTGTGATTCGGCGATCATTCAGAACCGTTTTTTCCACTTTTTTCACATTTTCATCGATTGTTGACGTGCCGGGTCGACCGGAGCGTTCGTCATCTTCAACGTCTTCGCGGCCATCTTGGAAACGCTTATACCACTCGTAAACACTTGTTCTTTTCATAGCAAACTTACCATAGGCTTTTTGTATCATTTCACACACTTTGTTACATTTATTTCATTTTTTACGCAAAATTTAATACAAATCCTTTGATCCATTTCTTTTAAAAAACGAAAATCGCCGAACTCATAAAAACACGTCAAACCTTAGCGACTACCGCAGACAAAGTAAACAGTGAATATAGCTGAAAATTTTATCATACTTCAGAGGCATGTATACCAACACAATAAAAAAAAATTTTGACAATCGGACTCTCCAGACCCGCGAAATTTAAAAATTCCGGGTATTTTTTGAACACACCTCGTACCTTCTCAAATCTTCATAAGAAAAGAGACAAATTTTTTTACATTGTACTTTACATTGTCTGCGGGGCTGGTCGATATATGGACCAGCAGTCAGGTCAGCAACTCTATCTGAGATATCCAGTGATATTATATATACATTTTATATATTCTGAGAGGTCAATTTATACTAAAATTCTCCGCAGCTTAAAGGTTAATCAACCAACGATTTTCGAATTGATTATTCTACTTTATTTATTTCCATCATGGCGTTGAGAATACTTTTTAAATACGCTGTGATAGTGTCTGAAACAGTTTCAACGTCCGACCGAATGATGCGTTTCATAGTTTTCAAATCAAGCAAGTTTTCAAATTAGCATCAAGATTTTGTGGCGGACCAACATTTGTATACTAATCTGTATCAATCTTTTATTTTGCAGATCGAAATGACAAGGTCAAAGGTTGAAAACCAGCAGGTTACCGGGCTCATGGGCCAAAGAAATTGGGTTGTAAGAGTCTCTTACACCGCTTTAGGTTAAAGTGTTCATCGTTGAACCGACGTCAGCTCAAATGCCTATGGTATCAGTCGATATAGGTTAGATATTTAAAGGTGTCCATTAATGTTTTGTCCTATAAAAAATACTATTTCAATCATCTACACTATCTATATATCTGTAAAAAAAAACGTCTCATGGGGGTCCGTAATAGGATTTTGAGGTTATGGTGCGGTTTCTTTTAAATAAGTATCGATTCGGTGATCCAAATGACAATGACATATATTACATCGATTTTTTAAATGACTCACTTTATTTTCAGTCTTTAACAAAATTGCTATATCAGTAAACTTCAAATGACGATATCTTGCACAGAAAAAAAGATATTCCAAACTTAGAAAAGGGTTTTAGAGGGCTCCTTTGAGATAGTATACTCAGTTTTCAGAAAAAAAAATTATCCAAGATGTTATTGTACCTCAAAACAGCAAAAAACAGCATTTTTTGCACTTTTAGGTTAGGATATTTAAATGACTTGATGTGATAGAGTAATTCTAAGGTTAGATTTGAATTCAGCGACCCAAAATCTACCGGAAATAACTAGTCTTATCTAATGAGCAAGTTCACGTCGGGCTGTGTTATTAAATATTAAATTAATTAAACACCAATATTATTGTATGATTATTGGATGATGGCAATTAAAGGAAAGCATAATGAAATAATAAAATTTTAACTTACTTTATCTAATTTTTTTTACATCGTTTAATATCTTAGTGTTTTGATTTGATGTTACAGTCAAAGCTATTGCTTGCAAGAAACTTTATGTTTATATAAAATACTTTATATTATAGTTACTCGTCTAACCTAATAATCAAAAAAACAATACTTATATTCTACTATCACCAATTTAAAAATTATCAATGATATAATTTGCGTATTAAGACAATAAGTAAATGTTGTTACTATTAGATTATTAGACACACACACACACACACACACACACACACACACACACACACACACACACACACACACACACACACAGAGGATGTTCTATATCAAGCGGAACAATGCTCTGCCCAAAATTCATGCTTATAGATTTTAATGATCTTGAGCTTAAAATGTTTGTTAATAAAATATGGCTTCCGAAAATCAGGAAAAATCAAGGTTTTGCAGAGAAACGTTAGCATAACAAAAGAAAAAGATTAAGGTGAAAAAAGTCTGTTATTAGCATGCTTAAAAAGTTGAATAGGCAAGTTAGCGAAATTTAACATGCCGGATTCAAGATTGCGTCTAAAAACCCAAAAATCGCCAAAAATTTGTATAAATCGAAACTGTAACTCAAGATTTTGATATTTACACTCTTTATTATGGAGAAAGAAAGGATTATGGAGAAACAAATTTAAATTCCACACCGTTTTAATAACATTGTGATGTTTGTATCACTTTTAAATAAAATAATTCGAACTCTCGTAATATAGCAAATGAGTAAGAATTTGTTTCCAATGATTTTACTCTAATTGTTAATCAAATAAATAAGTAAATCAAATGTAAGTAATTCGAATATACATAAATAGGTATAATGTTTCGAGGAAAGTCAGACAATGCCCTGGTTTCTTATGGTGCGAGTTGTCCCATAAGCAGAGCTAAAGTCTTTCTTTGATAGGATATAATTCGGCCCAAGTTTCTTATAGCGCGAGATGTTCTATAAGTCGAGCTCAAATTATAAGGAAAGGTTAGTCTTGCTTAGTAAATCACAATGAGAGAAAGAACTTAGGTATTAATCCAAGTTTATTCAGACTCATGCGCTCACCTTGCAAGGCTAGAAGTGAATGCTAGCCTGTGCAAAGGTGCCTATTTATACATAGATTTTCCCGCTTATTATTGCAGGAGAGATTTCATCGAAAATTCGAGAGACATTCGCGAATTTGGAGAAATGAGTTTTCTTAATTTACAAGTAAATAATCATTAATATTAAGTTTTTAACACATGTAAACTTTACAGAATTTGTTATTTGTTGATTTTATACAATATACAATTATCGCTAATAGTGTCGTCAAAAGCTATTAACTAATAAAGTTAATTAACGTGATATTACATTATTTACAATAGAAAATTATTAAATTTTTATATAACTTTATAGTTGATTAATTTTGGAAGTATTCTCCAAAATTAATTATTTAAATTAATTAATAACATTTGAATTATGACTAATTTTTCATATTTGTAACGGTTTTTTTTCTAATCTTAATATGCAATTATTAGATTAATTATATAACATTTCTAAATTATAAAGTTATCATTATCAAGTATAAACTTAATATTTTCGTTCTATATGTAGCTTATTATTAATTGTTTATTTACTAATAACAGTTATTATTTAGCTGTTATTAATGAAACCAATTCTTACTCATGTTCTATGTTTGTTCACTTTGCATATTAATTATTTATATTTTTCTAATATTTCATATGTTAATAAATAAATCAACTTTTGCATATTGATATTCATTATTATTTAATAATTGAATGAGAATTTTGTTATAATATTATTAATCTACATGCTAAAATGTATATAATCAATACTTTGTTATATTAAAATTATCTATAATTAACATATTTTTCTTAATATCATGAATCATTATATCTATGTCTATTATTTTGTGACGTCACGCTGTTTATTTTGATTCGACTCTTATTTGTATACAGTCGCGTAAACAGTGAGGTAGCGCCGCTTAATGTATTGTTTTGACTAAACAGATAGATACGTTAGACTAGTTGCAGTCATTCAGTGATTTAATAAATAGCTCATAAATAGGACCGTTACAACATTTTGGATATTATTGGACTTGCCATTTATAATTTTTATGAAAATCTATGGGTAAAATGTGTGATAGTATTTTAGCTTTTGACTTTAATATAAGGAAAGAAAATGTCAAAATCTAAAGTCAATCTTGATTTACTTCATTCTCAAAGATTTTTGAGTTTAAGGCACTATCTTAGATCCGCCATGATGATCTTATGAAATCAAAATCAGGGTATGGAACAAAAACAAACATTTAATGATTAGTTAATCATTAATATATTCATCCGAGACTAATTCCCCCTGAATTTTATTATTTTTCTCTGTTTCAACAAAATTTTTAGGTCGATTCGAGTCGCCAGTTTAGAGTTTCCATTTCTGACAACCTGAATATGAAATTTGTAACCAATCTGTAGCAATTGAGATAAATTAAAGAGTGTAATTATCAAAATCTTAAGTTAAAGTTTAGATTTACGAGGATCGTTTGAAAATCCGTGCAAAAATAAAAACTGCTTGATTTTTTTTAATAAATCTTTTTTATTTTTCAACATATTCTCCTTTTAGGCTTATACACTTCATCCAACGCTGCTCTAGTTTGTTAATCCCTTCCAAATAATAGGATTTGTCCAAGTCTGTAAAATAGGCATTCGTTTCTGCAATCACCTCCTCGTTTGAATAAAATCTTTTCCGCGACAGCCATTTTTTCATATTAGGGAAAAAATAGTAGTCCGACGGAGCCAAATCTGGAGAATAGGGAGAATGTGAAACGAGTTGGAACCCTATTTCCATCAGTTTTGCGGCCACAACTGCTGAGGCGTGAGCTGGCGCATTGTCGTGGTAGAAGAGGACTTTTTTGTGGGCCAATCGTGGACGTTTCTCTAGCAACTCGGTTTTCAAACGATCCAATAACGATGAATAATATTCGCCTGTAATGGTTTTACCCTTTTCCAGATAGTCGATGAAGATTATTCCTTGTGAATCCCAAAAGACAGTCGCCATAACCTTCCCGGCCGAAGGAATTGTCTTCGCCTATTTCGGAGCTGATTCCCCCTTCGTAACCCATTTTTTCGACTGTTTTTTGGTCTTACGAGTGTAGTGATGTATCCATGTTTCATCTACAGTGATGAAACGAGGCTTAAAGTTTTGCGGATTTTGCTGGAACAGCTGCAGACCATTCTTGCAACACTTCACACTGTCTCGTTTTGGTCAATCGTGAGCAATTGCGGCACCCATCTAGCGGATAGCTTTTTCATGTCCAAATGTTGGTGCAAAATATTATGTACCCGTTCGCTCGAGATGCCTATAGTACTAGCAATCTCACGCACCTCCACTTTTCTGTCAGCTATCATCATATCATGGATTTTATCAATGATTTTTGAAGTGGTAACCTCAACAGGGCGTCCAGAACGTTCAGCGTCTTTTGTGCTCATATGGCCACTCCGAAAATTTCAATTGTTTAATCTCGTGAGGCGTTTTGCCTTTGAAAAAGTAATGTTTAATCAATACACGAAATTCTTTTTCGTCCATTTTTTTACAACCACTCGATTTCTTTGATCGAAACGAATGTAAAACGCAAAGTAATTGCCCGATTTGGCTGAAACTTGGTGTGTGCTCTTCCAAGATATCTTGGATTCCAATCTTGGATCCGCCATGTTGGATTTCGCTAACTTGCCTATTGAACTTTTTAAGCATGCTAATAATAGACTTTTTTCACCTAAATCCGATTAAATTGGGCATTTTTTTCTTTTGTTTTGCTAACGTTTATCTGCAAAACCTTGATTTTTCCTGATTGAGCTGCCATTTTGAATTTATCAAAAAGCCCATATTAGCCTATAAAGATGGTTTATTAACAAACATTTTAAGCTGAAGATCATCCATTAGCATGAATTTTAGGCAGATCATTGTTCCGTTTGACACAAAACGTCCTATATATATATAATAAACAGAAGTCTGCTCCAATAGGTATACTGTCTTTGTATGATTGAAATAATTATGTTAATTGATCTGCACATTAATTGGTGCGATGATATATAGGTCCTAACATTTTGAGTTATTACCATTTGTAATAAATGATATTTGATTCTGCCCTGTTATAATGTGATAAATAATTAATAATGTTGATAAAATATTGATTTTATTTTTTTCTCTTTCTCTCTCTCTTTCTCTCTCTCTCTCTCTCTCTCTCTCTCTCTCTCTCTCTCTCTCTGTTTGCTGTATTACCAATATCATGAAAAAAGCAATGGAAAGGAGAAATTATTTTTCAAGATCTTCTTAGAACTATATGTTTATATATATATTTCGTTAAATTTATTTTTCTGGAGTAATGAGATTTTCGTAGGAACTGACCAAAATATTTCTTTTTTTTTTACAGAAATTCAGCATCTTTTCTACAGTAAAGAAAATGATTGGGGGTTTAGTCATTTCATGACTTGGCAAGATGTTCTTGATCCCGATAAAGGTTACATAAAGGAAGATACTATAACTCTTGAAGTAAGAATATTTATAATTATTACTTGATATGTTTTAAGTCATATGGTAAATTAATTTATTTGATGAAATATGTGTTGTATGGCTTATAAAAACTGAAAAATTATAATAATCGCATAAATGTAACTAATAATTTATAATTATATTAAATAAAATGTGGCAATACAGGTTGCTTTTTAAATACACAGTAATACTATTATATAATACTGTAATGATTTCTAATAATGTAAATAATTTCAATATGTTAATGTCTAAGATTAATTGAACAATTAAGTGGAATTAAAGCCTTCTCGCTCTTCAATCTAATAAGATCGACGCATGAGAACCAAAGTAATTCTAGGAATATGTAAGAGATCTGTCCCTAAAAGTATCCGACCTACTTTCATATTTTCACGCGGAGAAACTCAGGCGACCTGTGGGGGGTACGAATGTCATCAGCAAATCCTAACCTTCTCACCAGGAGCCCGAAATACCGATGAAACGCCTTAGTTCCCCCAACGTGTATTTGTTTACAACGATTTTTTTGTATTTATCGCAATTCGTTTATTGCTAAAAATGGTAGAACGAACGGAACAACGAATTTGTATAAAATTTTGCTTCAATCTCGGTAAAAGTTTGGTTGTGATCCTGAAACAAAACAACAATCTTCGCAGTGGAAGCTTCCATCCGAACTTTGACCGAAAAAAGCCCATCAAAGTCAAAACAACATCAAGTCAATATTGATTGTTTTTTTCGATTATAAGGGCGTTGTGCATTACGAATATGCTCCTACAGACCAGATAATCAACAACAAGTACTACGTTGAAGTTTCCAGAAGATTGCTTCACGCAATTATTTATTATTCGTTTTGGTCGTTTGCAGCTGAACTTGTATTTTTTTTTTCAAATTCTGATACATTAAACTTGGAAACCCCGTGTAATATCATGAAAGCTGTATATATTTTGCTTTCTTTGGCTACTGGTTAAATTCAAGCTTGACATAAATTGTTTTTTGTGCATTTTAATAAAATTTCATGAATTGATGGTGGCAATTCATGATCATAGAGCAATCTATTATTTAATTTTCTAGCATCTAAACATAAACGTACTTTGCCATTCTTCTTTGGCACTATAGAATCATTAGACTGATGTAATTGCTCTTGGAAGGCCTGATAATACTTCATTTCATTATTTGTCTTATTTCTTTCTCAGCCTGTTTTCTATAGTGTATTGGTACAGGGTATGATTTTGAGAAAAATGGTTTATCATCTTTTAATCGCAATTCATGTGTATATTTGTTGATTGACCCAGGTTTCTTTACGAACACGTTTTTATATTTAACAATTTATATTTAACAATTGACAGTTTTAATGTATCTAATTGGCCTGTCGTTAACTTTTGACACGTATCAATTTTTTGTTCGATTTCTTCATTCTGGAGTTCGAATTTTGTGTCAACGTAAATTTGACTATCAAAATTCTTATCGTATCGTGATATATTGTGGTCATTTTAGCCTATAACCCGATTTGATTCGATGTATAATAAACAATGGTCATTTTCGCCTTTATTACACTCGAGTATGCTTATAGAAGCGTTCATTTCGTTGTCTATGTTATACTGTAGCTTTTCTGTGATATCATCTACTATAATCGTTAATTGTTTCATTTGGGTATCAATAATCATATTTAGTTTTTCTTGCATGTCAATTCCGATTATGTAATGTCTTATTAATTTCGGAACCAGTATGTATATTATATTGCTGAGTGAATTGCTTATTTTCATTGGTATCATGACTTGTAGCTTTACCTTATTGATTTGTTGCCAGTGGCTGATTGGATAAACTTTCCGCAGAGTGGCAAAGTTGGGCATGCTTTCAATTTTTGATATTTTCATTATAGAATTTTTTGGATATAGCAGTTACTTCGCTTCTAGTGTCAATGAATGTTTGCGCAATTATGCCATTTAATAATATATTTATTTCTAGGCATTGAGTCTTTTGACCATATTCATCAACCGGATCAATGTCATTAGCTAAATCTTTCCGGGTATCTATTAGTGTAGCGGATAACAATTCGATCTTGTTTGAAAATACGTATACGCTTAGTTGTGTGACGAGAGCAAGTGATGCGCTTGTTCTCGTCGGTATTTTCCTCAATTCCCCCTCTCTCGGCAAGGCACGGTGACCAGCGTTAGGCGCATTTAAGAACACGCCTAATGCATGGTCTTTGTTTCAGCCGTTGGAGATTGCCAAACGAGGCCGAGCCGGCCCGAAGTCGTCAAGTGGATGACAAAGTATAGAGGTGTTAAAAAGAGAGAGAGAGAGAGTTAGGGGCGTGCGTGCCCCACATAGGATTAGGTAGGTACGCGTCGCGAACCAATTAACGCATTGGTCGCGCGCCACCTAATAAGTAGATCAAGTGGGGAAAGAAAGAATGAGGAAGAAGCTGTCAATCGCGGAAACGAACGAATGACACAGACGGTAGTTAATCGATCAGCAATCCACACGGTTTAGTCGGTCAGCGGTGCAGACTGTAGTTGAGAACAAAAAGATCAGCCGAACGCACACGCCGCCAAGGAAACGAGAAGAACCGAGAGAAAAAGAGGATAAGTGCCTTATTTCAGCAACTGCACGGGACGCTAGCCGGCAAGAGTTACCCAGCGTCGGCCAGCAACATCCTCCGCAGGGCGCAGCCAGGCCCTCCGTTCCTACATTGAAGGTCAAGGCTCGTAAACTAATTTTTCTCTCTCTCTCTTCAGCGGTATAGCACAGCGTGTAATCGTAAGAGTCAGATAG
This sequence comes from Phymastichus coffea, assembly GCF_024137745.1. Classification (NCBI taxonomy): domain Eukaryota; kingdom Metazoa; phylum Arthropoda; class Insecta; order Hymenoptera; family Eulophidae; genus Phymastichus; species Phymastichus coffea. Next base: position 1,342,213 of record NW_026706814.1, read on the forward strand.
GTAGTAAGGCGCACTCGCCCCGGCTACCTGCCCTAATAACGGTCGGCGTCATAAATTGTTCAGGTAAAGTACCGTTAAGGCGCGACCTCGCCGGGCGACTTTCTCTTTTAGTTTAAGTAGGCTGAGTTGGTTCGTGGTCATGGCGGTCATGTGCCGGGTGACGCGTGTTGTATGTCTGTTAGATTTATAAGCGCGATAAGTTATATAATTTGTTCATTGTATTGGTATTGTGTTAGGTGTTAAGAATACCATTGTGTTCATAAGAGTTAAGACGTGTTTGTAACATCATTGTGTTCATTAGGTTAAGAGTTTGAAATAGCTGGTTATAAGCATAATTATGTGGTTTATTCTTTCCGGTTTTTTTAAAGTTTAAGTGTAATTTGATTTTGATTGTGATCAGAATATGATTTGATTTGAATGTGATTTTATTGTGTGTATAATTTCTTAATTACTTTTAATTCTTTACCTCCCTCCTCCTATTCTCCCGCCTCGATTACTATGAGCGAATGCGCCTCACTTGGCCACCTTAAAAATTGATAACGAACGAGCTTTCGTTACAGTTTTATCTCACATATTCTTGTTTTGCGTGATCTCCAAGTCCAGAGATACAACTACATCTAGTTTCCCGATCTAATTCGTTTGACTTTAATGACGACTCAAGATTAATATGTAGAATATCTATATCGTTATGAGCTTTCTTCGCTAACCTTTTACTAACTGATGCTATCAACTGCTCTCTATTTTGCTTATGACCTTTATTTTTATTTAGAACTTTTACGGGGCTTACAGACTTTTGCGATGGCTTTTTATATTTTTCTGTTGAAACCGAATTTGATTTTTCTTGTTTATTTTTCTCGGACATTTCTTTTTGTTTATGCGCAGCAAACTTTTGATCATCATTATCGTAATCCAGCAATATATGAAACAACGCATTCTTATTTTTTAATTATTGACTAGAAAAAGCATGATGAATCCCTTTCTGAAAATGTTCACATAACTTCTCCATTAATTCGTTTTCGGAATATTGTAACACTAATTCTTTCCCGTACCCTAGGATAGTCGTAGCATAGCTTATTCAATATACCAGCAAAATAGTACTGACCAAATTCAAATTTTCTTCGCGTTTGACGCTGAATGTTTGAGTTCCACAACTGCTCTTTAAAATCTAATTTAAATTGAGAATAGTTTTTAATATCATACGCAAAGATGTACCACCAAACTTCTACCTCCCCCTCCAATGTTTGACTAATAAAAGCAAAACATTCATCATCTTGAATTTTTTGACACACACACACGCGCGCACGCACACATACACACACACACACACACTCACACACACACACACTCACACACACACACACACACACACACATATAAAGATCGTTCAAAAACTTCACCGTCCTTTTTATTTCAGTATCTCCGAAAATAGAGATTGGTATTTTGATTTTTGATACTATATCGAAACTTGAACCATTATTTAAAATATTATGCGATTGGAAATTCTAAATCATGTTTTTTATTTTAAATAATTTTTCTTCAAGTTCATTGCTAGTTTCATCTACACGCGTTTATAAATTTGATTTTACTTGTTCAACTAATTCATCTGTTTCATCAGAATCAATAAATTTATAAAACTTTTGCTTTAATTTTTCAAATTTGCTTATTTTGAATTGCTCATATACATCAGCTATCGTTTTAAATCTATCGTTCCATGCTTTCATTGTGTCAGACAACGCATCCAATTCATCCTTCCGAATATCATATTATAACCTTTTCGTTAATGGTGTTATTTTCTCCGAATTATTTGTTAATAAAGGGTCTAGCCGGATAAGATGGTCAACCCCCCCCCCCCCCCCCCCAAGGTTTCATCAACGGAATAGTAGCTTCTTGTAGGGCTTGATAAAAGACTATTCAAGCAAAACTTTCAGACCTCTAGGTGCCCAGGGGAGCCCTATAGACCCTAAAACCTGACAAAAAAAGCAAATTATAGGATTTTTTAAGTTCTACAAATCTATCGAGACGCAAATATTTTTGGTGCGAAATTCAAATTTTTAAATCAGTTTGAAATATTTAAAATTTATTTAAAAGAAAACAAAAAAAACAAACGGGTTGGAAAAAATATATTTTGTTCATTTTCTGTTATTCTATATGCCTGAATTTTTTTAGATTTTCAGAAGAGGTGTAACATCGAGAAAAAATTAAAAACCCATTTTCCATTTATTTTTCCGGTTATAAGGACGATGAACAACAGAGGCTCCTCGTGCATGACTGATTCTTTTGCATTTTCTTGAAGTGCCGTTCCAGGAACTACTCTCGGGTTACTTTGCGACTACACATAGCTACTTTGCGATTACACATAAACAGCCTGGCCTATATCGAGCGCTGGTCGAATCAATCATTTAGGTACCTATACTCAATATGATCACAAAATAAATGGAAACTCTGTTTTTATTTTCTTTGTCCCAGTAAACTTGGCGTATAGTTGAAGAAAATCTTCATCAGGAAGATCGAAAAACCATTTCGAAATAATTTCTTTATCATTCAATAGTTTTCACAATGAATAACAGGCACTGTATGTATACATTTATGACATAATATTCAAAAAGGCAAGTTTCATCTTTGATGGTAGTTTTAAATAGTAAAAAAGGTATATCGCTGTTTCAAAGTGAAATATAAAATGTTTGACATCGCCTATTTCAAACCCAGAAAGATGGAAATCATTAAGACATTATTTTCAAGAGCGATTATTTATTAATAATACAATTATTAAATTACAATGTATCAAAATTTAGTCTTCATCACTGCCATTATTGATGACTGGAACCATCTCTTTTCTTTCATAAATTTTTGTCAATTTCTCAGTTGGCCTTATAATTTTGGAAAGTACTTTGTACGAGATAGAAAATAAATTATTGCAGCTACATGTGAGCAGCAGCCAATAGTTCTTAACCCATTCGCACATTCACATTAATAAACAATCTCCTACTTTAGCATCTAAGTTTAAACATTCCTTCAAGTCATCAACGATGGTTTCTGTTTTAACATATCTTTTATATCCAGATATTTTTTCGCGTTCAAATTACATTATATAAAATTTTTATACTGTTTTGTAGTTTCCGAAGACATACTGAATCTGAAAATGGATACAAATAGAAATTATTCATAATGAGAATTTTGAATCGATAGCTAGAAGCAAATAAAAATATGGCACTATCGGGAAGAACTTGATTCTTAAAAAAGACTAGGAAAAGAAATAAAAAATTAGGTTTTTTTCACTTAGATTTTGATACATTGTACATCGCGGATCATTATAATAACGAAAGCGGAGTATCGGTATCAAAACTTTGTATTACATGGAAACATCGATGATATGTGTTCGAATACAACGATAATGTGCACATAGCATAAGCAAACTATACACAGAAGCAGTTCAACCCATCGGATCTCTTTTCTGACCTGGTTTTTATTGCCCCGAAGGAATGGACGCTTAACCCACGCAAACGTTCATCAGCTCGAGAGCGATAACCGGCGAGTGCATCTCACGCCTCATTGGTGTCTCATTTTACTATTTTCTTTTTCACATACAATGTATTGAACAATAACGCTACGTGTTTTATATTAAATAAAAGAATTCATTATTATAAAACACTATCCTTATTTCGCCTATAATATGTATTTTCATGAAAATAACTTATTTCAATATTTGGTATTATTAACGAAGATAGACGCTTACGAGGGTGGTCCGATAAGTACTTAGCCTCACCGCCCGATGGCGCCACTCTCGCAAAAGAAATATTCTATCACGTAGTACAACCTTCTCGATGGTTACTGTCAAGATTTCAGCCGGATCGGAGTTGTAGTTTATTTTTGAGAGCGTGTGAAAGCAAGTGTGTCCGTTGATTTTTGAAAAATGAAAAAAGAGCAGTATCGGTCGGTGATTCGATTGTTGTTTTTGAAAGGGAAATCGCGCAGCGAAATCAAAAAGCGCTTGGATGCTATGTACGGTGACTCTTCTCCTTCGATGGCGACCGTCAAAAATTGGTTTAACGAGTTTAACCACGGAGGATAACGTGACAAAAATTCACGATCTCGTATTGGCAGATCAACGATTGAAGGTGCGTGCGATAGCTAAGATCGTAGGCATCTCAAAAGACCGCGTGGGTCATGTCCTGCATGAAATTTTGGGCATGAGAAAGCTGTCGGCGCGATGGGTGCCGCGTTTGCTCACTCCGGACAACAAGCGCAACCGTGAGACAACTTCAGAGCAATGTCTGACGCTGTTTAAGCGGACTCCAAAGGAGTTTCTGCGTCGTTTCGTGACAGTCGACGAAACATGAATCCACTCGTATACGAGGTGTGTTCAAAAAGTAAGGTGACTTTGTATTTTTAAGAAAAAATATTTATTTATTTATCAATATTTATGTTGTCCCCGTCAAAGTAATCCCCCTCAGATACAATACACTTATGACAACGGTTTTTCCAATCCTCAAAGCACTTCTCATAAGCACTTTTCGGTATAGCCTTGAGCTCTTCCAACGATACAGTCTTTATCTCTTCAATCGTTGCGAATCTCCGTCCTTTCATAGGTTTCTTTAGTTTTGGGAACAAGAAAAAGTCACATGGGGCCAAATCCGTTGAATATGGTGGCTGAGGCATTATTGTGGTGTTGTTTTTGGCCAAAAAATTTCTCACAAGCAAAGATGAGCGAGCAGGGGCATTATCATGATGCAAAAGCCATGAATTGTTTTTCCACAATTCTGGACGTTTTCTTAGTATTGCTTCTCGCAAACAGCGGTTAACTCCAAGATAATACTGTTTATTGACCGTACGTCCATATGGTAAGAACTCCTGATGCACCACGCCATGGTAATCGAAGAAAACCGTGAGCAAAACTTTGACATTTGATCGAACTTGGCGTGCTTTTTTCAGTCTTGGCTCATCTGGGCTCCTCCATTGGGACGATTGGCCTTTGGTTTTAGATATCATAACCATATACCCATGATTCGTCACCAGTTATGACCCTTTTGAGTAAATCTGGGTCGTCGTTAACGTCATTCAACAGTACTTGAGCTATGCTCATGCGTCGGTTCTTTTGGCCAAAATTTAGCAATTTCGGAACAAACTTCGCTGACATACGTCTCATGCCCAAAACGTTAGAAAAAATTTCATGGCACGAGCCAAGCGATATACCAACATCCTCAGCAACTTGTCTGATAGTGATTCGACGATATTCCAGAACAATTTTATTCACTGCTTGAACGTTTTCATCAGTTGTTGACGTGCTTGGGCGTCCAGAGCGAGGCTCGTCATTGGCATCTTCCCGGCCATCTTGGAAGAGTTTGTACCACTTGTAAACATTTGTTTTACTCAGAACAGTTTCACCGTATGCCACCGTCAATATTTCAAGTGTTTCGGAGCACTTTATTTTATTTTTTACACAAAATTTGATGCAAATCCTTTGATCCATATTTTTCGATAGCAAGAAATCACCGAGCACGCAAAACACTTATAACCTTTACGCCTCTCACAACCAAACAAAAAATGCTATATACTTGAAACTTGGTACAGATGTTCGGGAAGAGTGTACCAACATAACAGAACAAAAAAATCGATAATCGAAAGTACGTTGCCCGTGAAATTTGAAAAGTCATCTTACTTTTTGAACACACCTCGTACACCAGAGACCAAGGAACAGTCGAAACAGTGTACTTTACCCGGCGAAAGTGCTCCGAAGAAGGCGAAGACTGCCCCATCGGCCGGAAAGGTGATGGCCACCGTTTTCTGGGATTCACAAGGTGTGATCTACATCGACTACCTGGAAAGGGGCAAAACGGTCACAGGGCTGTACTTTGCCGAATTATTGGGCCGATTCGACGTCGAATTGCAGAAAAAACGGTCCCATTTCACGAAGAAAAAAGTGCTCTTCCACCATGATAACACACCGGCCGTCGCCATGGCCAAATTGGTCGAATTAGGCTACGAATTGCTGCCCCATCCACCGTATTCTCCAGATTTAGCCCCGTGCGACTTTTTTTTGTTTCCAAACTTGATAAAGTCAGTCGCCCGGCAGAAATTTGAGTCGAATGAGGAGGTAATCGCTGCCACGGAAGCCTCTTTTCAGACCTCGAGGAGACGTATTTTTCAGACGGGTTAAAGAAGTTGGAGCATCGCTGGGCCAAGTGTATCGAACTAAAAGGAGACTTTGCTGAAAAATAAAAAGCCACTTTTCCAAAATTTTCGTTTTTCTTTTGTAGGCTAAGTACTTATCGGACCACCCTCGTATATGTATAGATGTATAAATGATAATTAGAACTCGTGTTATTCTCGTATTAATTTTTAAGAGATATTTCTCGCTATTTTGGTACTATTAAAATAAAATGTATTAAACATATTTTTATTTGTGATAAATTATGTTTGAGCTATAGATATATTTTATCAAAAAAAAATGAGATACCCCACGTACGGTGTAGAAATCAATTATTTTAAGAAAAAGCAACTGATAAACACAATTCTCCCAAAGTTAGGTCTATTAGTCTACATTTGGGTAAGGATGGTTTATGGGGGTTTGGTGGGTTAGAGGCAGGTTGGTTAGTTGAGGTAGTTCATTCAGGCGTAGGATTAAATTATTTCAGGAAATAACAAATGACTTAACTCGTGTTTCCCAGGGTTAGGAGGTTTCGCCTGCTGGTGTTTCAGTAAGGGTGGTATACGAGGTGTGTTAAAAAGTAAGGTGACTTTTCAAATTTCACGGGCAACGTACTTTCGATTATCGATTTTTTTGTTTTGTTATGTTGGTACACTCTTCCCGAACATCTGTACCAAGTTTCAAGTGTATAGCATTTTTTGTTTGGTTGTGAGAGGCGTAAAGGTTATAAGTGTTTTGCGTGCTCGGCGATTTTTTGCTATCTTGAAATATGGATCAAAGGATTTGCATCAAATTCTGTGTAAAAAATAAAATAAAGTTCTCCGAAACTCTTGAAATGTTGACGGTGGCATACGGTGAAACTGTTCTGAGTAAAAAAAATGTTTACAAGGTGTACAAACTCTTCCAAGATGGCCGGGAAGATGCCAATGATGAGCATCGCTCTGGACGCCCAAGCACGTCAACAACTGATGAAAACGTTTAAGCAGTGAAGAAAATTGTTCTGGAAAATCGTCGAATCACTATCATAGAAGTTCCTGAGGATGTTGGTATATCGCTTGGCTCGTTCCATGAATTTTTTTCTAACGTTTTGGGCATGAGACGTGTGTCAGCGAAGTTTGTTCCGAAATTGCTAAATTTTGACCAAAAGAACCGTCGCATGAGCATCGCTCAAGAACTGTTGAATGACGTCAACGACGACCCAGATTTACTCAAAAGGGTCATAACTGGTGACGAATCATGGGTATATGGTTATGATATCGAAACCAAAGTCTAATCGTCCCAATGGAAGAGCCCAAATGAGCCAATACCGAAAAAAGCACGCCAAGTTCGATCAAATGTCAAAATTTTGCTCACTGTTTTCTTCGATTACCATGGCGTGGTGCATCAGGAGTTCTTACCATATGGACGTACGGTCAATAAACAGTATTATCTTGAAGTTATGCGCCGTTTGCGAGAAGCAATACGAAGAAAACGCCCAGAATTGTGGAAAAACAATTCATGGCTTTGGCATCACGATAATGCCCCTGCTCTCTCATCTTTGCTTGTGAGAGATTTTTTGGCCAAAAACAACACCACAATCATGCCTCAGCCACCATATTCACCAGATTTGGCCCCATGTGACTTTTTCTTGTTCCCAAAACTAAAGAGACCTATGAAAGGACGGAGATCCGCAACGATTGAAGAGATAAAGACTGTATCGCTGGAAGAGCTCAAGGCTATACCGAAAAGTGCTTATGAGAAGTGCTCTGAGGATTGGAAAAACCGTTGGCATAAGTGTATTGTATCTGAGGGAGATTACTTTGAAGGGGACAACATAAATATTGTTAAATAAATAAATATTTTTTCTTAAAAATACAAAGTCACCTTACTTTTTGAACACACCTCGTATAAGGGTAGGGGTTGGATAGGTTAGGGGTAGGTGGATAAGAGGTATGTTATACAGCTGGGTTAACTCGTTTATGGTGTAAAATTCAATTATTTCAAGAAATAACAAATAACAAAGTTGCTTTTCACAGGATTAGGTGGTTTAGCCTGCATGTAGTTCGGTAAGGGTGGTTTATGGGGATTTGGTGGGCTAGAGGCAGGTTGGTTAGTTGAGGTAGCTCGCTCATGCATAGGATTAAATATTTTCAAGAAATAACAAACGACTAAACTTGTTTATCCCAGGGTTAGGTGGATTAACCTGCTGATAGTTTAACGGGGATGGTTTCTAAGGGGTGAAACACTCCTTAAATATATTTTTTTCTAAATCCGGATACACGTCAATTTATTTTGGTATTTTCTCATTATCAGTGGAATTTTTAAATCACTCGAGCTGATTTACTATATTGCATGTCGTAAAACAGTACAAAAAATAGTGTATTTACCCCTATTAAAAAGGGGGTTTCAACCCTTCGGTATAAATGTTATGTCCTTAAAAGCACCTTTTTATAAGAAATTTTTTAACGTTGAGTTTACTGAAAAATATTCATTTGATGCTAAGAAATATTTAAAAAACTGATTTTAGGTGGTTGATTTTCAGGGTGGATGTCACCTCTTAAAAGCCCTTATGAGCCATTAAAAAAATCACGTATCTAATTTTTTTTCAAGTACTACAACATATCCCAAAATCATTCAAATTGGTGAGGTCGGGTTGGGGTGGTTCCCTTGTTAGTGTAGTACCGCCAATTAGTTTTCACTATGTTTTGCCGTTTTCTTAAAAGAGTTTTCTTGGGATTTTTGATATGTGCGAGTGTAGCGAGGAAGCAGCACAGCAGCAACATTACAGCAGCAGCATTTACGAGGTCTGTCCGGAAAGTATCGGGCCTACCTTTATATTTTCGTGCTAGCGTTATTCTTTATCATCTGGTGTGTGGCATCAAAGTAATCCCCACTTGATCGAATAACACGGTTGCATCGATGTTTCCACTTTTCAAAACAGTCCTGGAACTCACTTTTAGGGGTAGCCTTAAGTACACTCGTCGCATTGTTTTCAACCGTTGTTTTGTCATCCAATCGGTGTCCTTTAAATTGTTTTTTTTAGTTTTGGAAACAGACAAAAGTCACAAAGGGTGGCTATGTCCGGACTGTATGGAGGTTGTCGAAGCAATGCGATATTGTGTTTGCTCAAAAACTGCTGCACAAGATTGGATGAATGCGCTGGCGCATTATCGTGATGGAGAAGCCAGTCACTACTTTCCCAAAACTGCGGCCGTATTCTTCTTACTGTATCACGCAAACGTTTCAAAATTTGAACGTAGTATTTTTTATTGATTGTCTGACCTGTTGGTGCATATTCGTGATGTACAACACCTTCACAATCGAAATAAAACAATCAGCATTGACTTAACATTGCTCCGACATTGACGTACTTTTTGTGGTCTTGGCGATTCAGAATGCTTCCACTGTGAAGATTGTTGTTTTGTTTCAGGATCATAACCATAAACCCATGATTCATCACCTGTAATAACTTTGCTAAGTACATTATCATCGTTATTGACCATTTCAAGATTGTCCAAAGCGATTTCTAAGCGAATGTTCTTCTGCTCTGCTGTGAGCAATTTTGGGATGAATTTGACACACACGCGTTTCATTCCTAAATTTTCAGTTGAAATTTCTGAAATGATAGTTTTTGCTATCCCAAGGTCTTCTTCTAGTTCTCGCACAGTCATACGACGATCTTGTTCGATTGCAAGTCGCACCCGCTCAATATTATCTGCGGTTTTTGTCGTCGAAGGTCGGCCGGAACGAGAATCACTATCGACAGAAGTGCGACCATCCTTTTATACCACCTCCTATACCACTATTTTATTCGTGTTTCGCTCATACACTCGCTTCCGAAGACCTTTTGCATCATTTGAATAGTTTCCGAACTCGTTTTTTCGAGTTGAAAGCAAAATTTGATACAAATTCGTTGATCTTGTTTTTCAGTCATTTTTGACAATATCAAAATCCGACGAACGAGAAAAAGGCTCTGTAAACAAAGACACGCTGCGCATGAACTATACGTCCGGCAGGTGTCTGTAAGTAAGCAATAGATTCGTGAGGCTTTACTGTTGTCGTTTCTGTCCGGTAGAGGTCGCTCGAACACTATGGTGCGAAGATATAAACGTAGGCCCTATACTTTCCGGACGGACCTCGTATTCTGGTACTTTAATTCAATAAGACCTTTTCCATTGCAGAATCGGGCTAATTAAGAACCACTGTACGAGGGTCGTTTGAAAAGTCCGTGTAAAGTCAGAGAGATGGCGCTAATAGTGCGCATCAAGGTTATTTTCAGTCAGTGGCATATCTTGGAAGAGCACACACCAAGTTTCAGCCAGATCGGCCAATTACTTTGCGTTTTACATTCGTTTCAATTAAAGAAATGGAGTGGTTGTAAAAAAATGGACGAAAAAGAATTTCGTGTATTGATTAAATATTACTTTTTCAAAGGCAAAACGCATCAGGAGATTAAACAGAAGCTTGATAAACATTATGGTGATTGTGCACCTTCGATTAGAATGGTTTATAAGTGGTTTCAAAATTTTCGGAGTGGCCATATGGGCACAAAAGACGCTGAACGTTCTGGACGCCCTGTTGAGCTTACCACTTCAGAAATCATTGATAAAATCCATAATATGATGATGGCTGACAGAAGAGTGGAGGTGCGTGAGATTGCTAGTACTATAGGCATCTCGAGCGAACGGGTACATAATATTTTACACCAACATTTGGACATGAAAAAGCTATTCGCTAGATGGGTGCCGCGATTGCTCACGATTGACCAAAAACGAGATCGTGTGAAGTGTTGCATGAATGGTTTGCAGCTGTTCCAGCAAAATCCGCAAGACTTTAAGCGTCGTTTCATCACTGTAAATGAAACATGGATACATCACTACACTCCTGAGACCAAAGATCAGTCTAAACAATGGGTTACCAAGAGGGAATCTGCTCCGAAAAAGGCAAAGACAATTCCTTCGGTCGGGAAGGTTATGGCGACTGTCTTTTGGGATTCGCAAGGAATAATCTTCATCGACTATCTGGAAAAGGGTAAAACCATTACAGGCGAATATTATTCATCGTTATTGGATCGTTTGAATATCGAGTTGCTAGAGAAACGTCCATTATTGGTCCACAAAAAAGTCCTCTTCCACCACGACAATGTGCCAGCTTACGCCTCAGCAGTTGTGGCCGCAAAACTGATGGAGATAGGGTTCCAAATCGTTTCACATCCCCCCTATTCTCTAGACTTGGCTACGTCGGACTACTGTTTGTTCCCTAATATGAAAAAATGGCTGACGGGGAAAAGATTTTATTCAAACGAGGAGGTGATTGCAGAAACGGATGCCTATTTCACAGACTTGTACAAATCCTATTATTTAGAAAGGATTAACAAACTAGAGCAGCGTCGGATGAAGTGTATAAGCCTAAAAGGAGACTATGTTGAAAAATAATAAAGATTTATTAAAAAAACTCAAGCAGTTTTTATTTTTGCACGGACTTTTCAAACGACCCTCGTATGTGCACCTGTAAGGTATCTCGTTACTTCTGTCAGCCGCGTACTCTCTGTCGCTTCATTTCATCTCACTTGCTTATTCAATCTGTCTCGTTCTCCCTCGCATAAATAACATAAGCGACTCGAAATGGCCGCCACCGCTTTCGCCCGTACACGTTGTGCCCTGATACCAGTACTCGTCATGTTTCCCCGTCGTCGGTCGCGTGTGGGTATGTATGTACGTATGCTCCGGATAATCCTCATAGCTAATGGGAATTGTCTGTGTGGCACTCAGGTCGATATTAGAGGAGCGCAACAACCCAGTACAGTTTATTGCCGGTTGCTACTTTCGTTGTGATTTCTTGTTTCACCAGATGCGGCGGTGCTCCAGCAAGTGTGTAATGCGTCCGCTCTGTTTTCGCGTATGTCCTTTACATATCTGCATATTTTTTTAAATTATTACTTTATATTTTTTAATAACCTACTTTGAAGTAATTTTTAAAAGCAGAACGCCAGAGACTTTTCTGAATAATAATTTATTGTATGTGGTATTTGAAAGGAGTGATCATCAAAGTTAAATGTGTCAATGTTATTTTGTATCTTATAAGTAATTTGAAGATTATGAATTCGAAAAAGTTTGGACCGAATTTCCCATATCAATCAGATATAAATCTTTTTACTAAATTATTTTTAAGCAACTAATTCTAATTTTTATGACAAAAATTTTTATATCTTTCATATATTCTCATACAGGTTCATGTAGTTGCTGATGCTCCGCATGGAGTTAGTTGGGATAGTAAAAAACACACTGGTTTCGTTGGACTTAAAAATCAAGGAGCTACGTGCTATATGAATTCTCTATTACAAACCCTCTACTTTACTAATCAGGTAAGTAAACTTGCAAATAAAACTAAATGATTATTTATTTTTATACCTACCATTATTAATTAGTACATTTAGGTGTATTTCATTCGAATAAGATGCTATATAGGAATTACAAAAGTTCGCGTCAGAGCTTTTATGAGTCAATGGTGCAAGCCATAAGAGTAGATAGTAGTCTATTCCTTAGTAACATTTGCATTAAATATACGTATGTTTTGTTATTACTATATTTAGTTATACCCTAATTACAAGTCTGATTATAGCAAAAAATATAACTCCGATATTAATTTTTTTGTATAAATTTAGAATAAAATATAATGAAATTTATGTGTATTCTTGAACTGTTAGTTGGTACATGTTATTAATTGTTGTTTATTGTACTCTCTATTTGAATGATACATTTATATCTTAGATAGAATTTATTGTTAAAACATTTTTTCTCGTTATGCCCAATTCTGCCTCAATTATATTATGGTGTAACGTTTCGATCATCGTGTTGTAACGGTCCTACCTATGAGCTCTTCTCTTATTTTCACTGGATTATTGCAACCCACTAAACTCATGAATCTACATATATCAATTAGTATACGAGGTCTGTCCGGAAAGTATAGGGCCTACGTTTATATCTTCGCGCTATAGTGTTCGAGCAACCTCTACCGGACAGAAACGTCAACAGTAAAGCCTCACGAATCTATCGGTTACTTACTGACACCTGCCGGACGTATAGTTCATGCGCAGCGTGTCTTTGTTTACAGAGCCTTTTTCTCGTTCGTCGGATTTTGATATTGTCAAAAATGACTGAAAAACAAGATCAACGAATTTGTATCAAATTTTGCTTTCAACTCGAAAAAACGAGTTCGGAAACTACTGAAATGATGCAAAAGGCCTTCGGAAGCGAGTGTATGAGCAAAACATGAATATAAGAGTGGTATATACGGTTCAAGGATGGTCGCACTTCTGTCGATAGTGATTCTCGTTCCGGCCGACCTTCGACGACAAAAACCGCAGATAATATTGAGCGGGTGCGACTTGCAATCGAACAAGATCGTCGTATGACTGTGCGAGAACTAGAAGAAGACCTTGGGATAGCAAAAACTATCATTTCAGAAATTTCAACTGAAAATTTAGGAATGAAACGCGTGTGTGTCAAATTCATCCCAAAATTGCTCACAGCAGAGCAGAAGAACATTCGCTTAGAAATCGCTTTGGACAATCTTGAAATGGTCAATAACGATGATAATGTACTTAGCAAAGTTATTACAGGTGATGAATCATGGGTTTATGGTTATGATCCTGAAACAAAACAACAATCTTCACAGTGGAAGCATTCTGAATCGCCAAGACCACAAAAAGTACGTCAATGTCGGAGCAATGTTAAGTCAATGCTGATTGTTTTATTTCGATTGTGAAGGTGTTGTACATCACGAATATGCACCAACAGGTCAGACAATCAATAAAAAATACTACGTTCAAATTTTGAAACGTTTGCGTGATACAGTAAGAAGAATACGGCCGCAGTTTTGGGAAAGTAGTGACTGGCTTCTCCATCACGATAATGCGCCAGCGCATTCATCCAATCTTGTGCAGCAGTTTTTGAGCAAACACAATATCGCATTGCTTCGACAACCTCCATACAGTCCGGACATAGCCACCCTTTGTGACTTTTGTCTGTTTCCAAAACTAAAAAAAACCATTTAAAGGACACCGATTGGATGACAAAACAACGGTTGAAAACAATGCGACGAGTGTACTTAAGGCTACCCCTAAAAGTGAGTTCCAGGACTGTTTTGAAAAGTGGAAACATCGATGCAACCGTGTTATTCGATCAAGTGGGGATTACTTTGATGCCACACACCAGATGATAAAGAATAACGCTAGCACGAAAATATAAAGGTAGGCCCGATACTTTCCGGACAGACCTCGTATTAAATGGCGCTACCCTACATATTATTAGATTGTATTAGTACTAGAGTCAAATTTCTTGACCATATAAGGAGCGTGACGTCACTCTACTTATAGATATAGATATGATAATTTTTATTGTTTATTTATAATGCGTTATTAAGAATAATTTGAATGATACAAAGTAATTTTTATATAAATTTTAGGGCATAGATTGAGATTATAATATTTTTAATCACTTTTAACTACTAAATCTTATTAAATTTTAATGTGCAAACTTAATTTCTTTATGAGTTTGTTAATTATTATAATAAAATTAATTATTATTATTTTAATTATCATAATAAATGTTAATTATTACAATAAAGCAGATACTATGAACTCAAGATGACGATCTGAGAAATATGAGTAAGAATTGGTTTCATTGATAACAGCTTAGTTATTACTGTTATCAGTAGATAAACAATTAATAATTTATTTAAGCAAATAATTGTATATGAACTGAAAGCGTTAATTTTGTACATAATAACAACTTGTTATTATTTATTAATCTTAATTAATCGATTTAATATTTACATTATAAGATTTTGCAAAAATACGAAAATTGATTATTATTCAAATGTTATTAACTAATTTAAGTAGTTCTTTTTTGAAATTACTTCTACAAGCGATAAACTATTGCTATATGTTAAATTTTCTTCTTATTTTATTATAAATTTTGCGCTATTGTATTAACTAACTTCATTAATTAATTAATAACTTTTAACTCTACTTTTAGCGATAAGTGTAAATTATACTTAAATGATCCATATCAACTTCTGTAAATTTTACATGATTTAGAATTTCGTTAGTGCTGTCTATTTTATTGTAAACAAGAGAAAATAATTTTGCACACTTGCGTAAACAGCTTGAAGAGTGCTGTCCTGCTAAAATAGGCGGGAAAATCTGTGTATAAATACGCTCACTTTTGCATAGGCTAGGATTCTCTCTTAGCCTTGCAAAGTGAGCTCTCGAGATTGGATAAACTTTGCTTATACTTAAGTTATGTCTCTCTAGTGGTTAACTAAGCAATTCTTTCCCTTTCAACATTTCGCTTAGAACATTTCGTGGTATGAGAAACTTAGGCTGAATTACATCCTTTTTTCAAGAGAGAGTTAAGCTCTGCAAAAGGGACAATTCGCACCATAAGAAACTAGGGTAAAGTCTATCTTTTCTTATATATCCTAACAATTATAGATATTTCATTTACAATTTTACTTCAAATTCAATATTCATATATATTTTTAACGTTAAACGAATTCTTACTCATTAACGCTACAGACTACAAGAGTATGAACATAATAATAAATAATAGGTGATATTAACATCACAGTGTGCTTTATAACATTGATGTCCAATATATACTTTTCTGTTATTGTTGCTTATATAATTGTGCATAATTTCATTGAATTTAAGCATAACATTTTTTATTCAATTAATTCTATCCGTAAGAATATAGTTTACCTTACATCATATTTCATTATTCTTCAAATTCCTTGCATTTATATCTTTCTCTAAAACATTGTGTCCTCATGACATCTTGCCCAAGATGCTACAGAAAAGATATAAAAACATCCTGAAACTGATTACGGCATATTCAGATGATATATTGCCAGAGAATATACGTAAAAAACTGCACGAAAATATGAGTGCCATTTATACCGAAAATCGGAAGGAAGACTACTCGACCGTGAAAACTTTCAGACCGATTAACATGACTTTCTTTATGCTGAAAACGGTGGAAAATGATATCTATGTTGGCAAGAAATGCTGCTATGTCGACCATTTTATCATAGTCAACGTACATACTTCATAGGAAAATACATAGAGACCGCCTTTTAGTCAATGATTAGTTACATTAAAAAAAAATGGAATAAAAAAATAACTATTATAGGAGCTTTTATGGATATAGAAGAAGATTTAAGTAATTTTTTTAGAAATACCATAGACAATTCCATGTTTGATTGAATTATACCTAAATTTATCAAAAGATAGATTAAGAGAATGCTAAGCCACAAAGCGTGTTTAGTGCAAAGAAAAGTAAAATATGTAGCGCGATAGATGCGAACATGGCGTTTATTACGCTAAATTACTTCTGCTAGCCGTGCAATGTTCCAGTACGCAGGCATCGTGTCACTATTTATTAGAACCGAAGAAGGTATGGGAAACGCGTTGACTCCACTGAAATGGCGACAGTAGGCCTCGCCACGAAGCTGATTGGCTGGATAAATGCTCGAGGGGAAGGAAAATGGCGGGTGCATACCAGAATGACTCTCGGATAACCTCGAACTACAATTTATTTAGCTTCACCACTACGTACAATGGAGCGATGCGAATTGACTCGTCGCATTCTACACCCACCTGCCTTCACTCGTGCAGATAAACGTACGGGCGCACGTTACAAGATAATTCCGAGAGGAATCAAAAAGAGGTTCGCCGCAAACGCCGTATTCGCAGATAATCGTAAATACTTTACCGTTGTGTCGCGCACTTGCGAACGATAGGTTAGAGAGAGAGAGAGAGATAGAGAGAGCAACGTCGGCGGTTTCGCTCTCGCGAGCGAATGGTCGCGGGTCGCTCGCGCTTGTTCATTCGATTGACGCGACATATCGGCTCTCTTCTTCCTCTCTCACTGCTACCACTTTCACTCTTGATTGGCTCCTGATGACGGTACCGACCACAAGTGGTTTCAAAATTTTCGGAGTGGCCATATGAGCACAAAAGACGCTGAACGTTCTGGACGCCCTGTGTTGAGGTTACCACTTCAGAAATCATTGATAAAATCCATGATATGGTGATCGCTGACAGAAGAGTGAAGGTGCGTGAGATTGCTAGTACTGTAGGTATCTCGGGCGAACGGGTACATAATATTTTGCACCAACATTTGGACATGAAAAAACTATCCGCTAGATGGGTGCCGCGATTGCTCACGATTGACCAAAAACGAGATCGTGTGAAGTGTTGCAAGAATGGTTTGCAGCTGTTCCAGCAAAATCTGCAAGACTTTAAGCGTCGTTTCATCACTGTAAATGAAACATGGATACGTCACTACACTCCTGAGACCAAAAAACAGTCTAAACAATGGGTGACCAAGAGGGAATCTGCTCCGAAAAAGGCGAAGATAATTCCTTCGGCCGGGTAGGTTATGGCGACTGTCTTTTGGGATTCGCAAGAAATAATCTTCATCGACTATCTGGAAAAGGGTAAAACCATTAGAGAGGAATGTTATTCATCGTTATTGGATCGTTTGAAAACCGAGTCGCTAGAGAAACGTCCACGATTGGCCCACAAAAAAGTCCTCTTCCACCACGACAATGCGCCAGCTCACGCCTCAGCAGTTGTGGCCGCTAAACTGATGGAGATAGGGTTCCAACTCGTTTCACATCCCTCCTATTCTCCAGAGTTAGCTCTGTCGGACTACTATTTGTTCCCTAATATGAAAAAATGGCTGGCGGGGAAAAGATTTTATTCAAACGAGGAGGTGATTGCAGAAACGAATGCCTATTTTACATACTTGGACACATCCTATTATTTGGAAGGGATTAACAAACTAGAGCAGTGTTTATTTTTGCACGGACTTTTCAAACGACCCTCGTATATCGTACAAGTTTTTATAAACATAAGATATCAGTTTGAATTCCATGTCTTTACTGGAAGGACGTGATTCGGAGAGTTAAATAATTTTTTCAATATTTTTAAATTTAAATTCATAAAATAATTAATTCGCTTATTCCCCTAGATGAAATCGGATTAAAACCTAAGCCTTTATAAATCGCTTAAACTAATAGGAAATTAAATGACGTAATCGGCGAATAAAATTAACTAACTTTAATTAATAAAAACTACAGTATTTTATGGGCCGAAAGACTAACGCACGCGAATAGAATTTACAATGAATTATTAATATTCGGTGAGAGAGAGAGAGAGAGAGAGAGAGAGAGAGAGAGAGAGAGAGAAGATTCGAAAATTACCGCGAAACTAACGCTCGGCGCGAATATAAAAAGATTTAATATCGCGTTTGACAAAATACTTCCGAACGCATTTTGTCACGCAACAATAAAGGGAGGTGCACCTACCCTGGGGTGCAATTACGGTGATCAGCCGTAATTGTTGATGAAAAAAAAATCAACTGCCAACGCTCCTCCAATTGCTCAGCTACGCTGCCTCACTCTCCAATCTGCTGCAATTTGCTGCTTCTGTACTGCTGCTGCTTGTTACCGCGACTATGACGTTGCACTCACGCACATAAAAATCTTCCCAGAAAACTTTGTAAATGGCGAAACACAGTGCAAAATAATTTAGCAGTATTGTCGCGAAACCAGCTGAGGTGTAACTGCATATTTCAAACGCTCGCGCTCCCTCTCTCTCTCTTAATCGTTCGAACTAACACGCAAGTAACAGAATAGCGATTAGTCGATTAGTTAAATCGACTACCGTTGCAAATTTAATTTAAAAATAACAGAATACTGGTAGAAAAATGTTTAACAAATTCTTTTATTACAGATTTTAAAAAAATATGGTTGAAGAACATTTTTCATCCAAATGTTGGTCCTACTAGTATATTGCTGCTAGATTCTTGGGGTGATCACTACGAAAAAGTAATTGAAGAAACTAGACCAGAAAATAAGATCGCTAATGTAATGAAAATTCCAACTGGAACTACAGAAAAAATCCAACCATTAGATGTATACGGATTTCGAGTGTGGAAAAATTTTGTTCGACGTTTTTCAGATAACGTTATTTTAATGGATTACGATATGAATTTACATTCGAGAAATAATATTATTAGTCTGCAGTCATTGGTTCATAATCAATTTTCGTCACCAAGATATTTAAATCAATTTAAATATTCTTGATTTAAAAGTGGATATCTTCAAGAAAAATCAAACAAATTTGATAATCCGGTTGGTTTCAATTTCGGAGATCTTGTAGTTCAAAATGCGAAATCGAAGGCTTCAAATATGCTGTAATTATAATTGTGGTTGGTGTAAAAAGTTTATATTAGTAAGGGTGCAGTACTCTATCAAAAAATTGGTACAAAAATAAATGAGTTAGGAGTAGAGTCATGTAAGATAATATAGATTAAATATAATTCTCTGTTCTTATCGATTCTGTATAAAAATAAGATTTTTCGCCATAAAGGGTTATAGTAGGAATTCATATAAATTTTTCCAGTTTATTTTCATTAGAAACGAGAATTGCAATGCCTATAATTTAATTAAAAACAAAAAAAACTGATTTTTCTTTTTCTTTCAAAACATAAACATCTGCTCAAAACTAAACTATTTTTGCACTGGAAAAATTCATGTCTTTTTATCAATTTTTCATCTATCTATCTTTTGGGTTGCAACCCCCAAAAGCTAATGTCACGAGAATACTTTCGATAAGGAATACTATCCACTTGGTTATACTAAAAATTATTGATTAGGATAAAAGCTATTTAAAATACCTGTTTTTGGGGGTGAATTTTGAGAGCAGATTTCACCCTTTAAATGTGTTTCTAGAATATTTTTCTTATAATAATATCTATAATGTAGTAAAAATTAAAAAATTCGCTTTCCCACGTGTAAAATTTTTATAAAGTTTCTATAAAATTTATATAGAAACGTTTTTATAAAATTTTTATAAAAAAATGATTCTATAAAATTTGTATAAAAACTTTATAGAATTGATAAACTTATATAGAGTATATATATGTAAATTTTATTTTATGAAATTACATATACACGAATGATACAGAATAGATAGAACAAGTGTAATGAATTAATCAGCGTTGTGATATAAATCATCATAAATTAATAAACCTAAGGTTGAAAAGAAAATTATATAATATAAGAAAAATTAGTGGAATTCATTCAAATACGCTTGGCATTCAAAATTTGACGATCCTTATATTCGATTAACTTCTGCCTCATAGAAGCCAGCACAAGTTGATCATTCATTGGGGCCCATTGACGTTTCTGTCCGTATTTTCGCACGTAAGCTAAAAGAAAAATAATTGGAAAAAGTTATTTGTGAAAACATATATGTACGTATGAGTATTGATACAATATTTTTACGCACCAATAATCGCATCCACAGCCGGCTTGTAAAGGCCTGGCCGAGTTTCATGAGCGGCTCCACGACTATTGGCCTTCCTACCTTTGAGAGAATATGTACGCAGAGCTTCCTCCTTGAAGATGGCATCCATCAACGCTCGTGCCAGCAGGGTTTGGCGATAACACGATTCCTTAGCACTCTTGAATTCATAGGCATTGATGAAGATTTTCGTACCGGATGATAACTCAACGATCTATAAAAATTTTCGTACATTTACAAACTTGTCTCGAATATTTTTGTAGTTTATTTTACATGGTTTTCTGCATTTTCTTCGTAATTCTTCAAAGCCCAATATCCATCACCGATATTGATATCACCGATCTCAGTTTTTATTTTTTTTGCAGGCTGTTCAATTTCGTCCTCGAATAATTCGTTTCCTTTTTTTTCTTTTTTCACTTCTATCATCATGGTTGGCTTGATAGTTCGTTTCGTTTGGCTTTTATGAAGACTGTTTGGCTAGCATTAAATGAAATGATGAAAATTTAGTTTTTTATGCGATTATTTATTTATTATTATTTTACCTCGTGATTCTCTTCGTCTGAGTCCTCGCTAATGGTGATAGTCCTGTTACCTTTTTTTTGAGGTTTTACACGTAAGATCGGCGAAGACTCAGGAGATTTTGGTGTGTCGAAATAAGCCTTGTCCTACAATTATTTACAATGTTACTGAATAAAGTTTTATTGGTTTTAAAAATTAATTATGCCTACCACTGCATCTTCTTCCTTGAAAAGCTCTTTTTCGTTATCAGATAATATTTGATCGTCGTCATTGTCAGACTCCATGTCAGTTGGCAAACCCAGTTTTGGCTCAAGTTCAGCAATGACACAAGATCTTCGTTTAGTGGATGAACTATTCTGCTGAGATGTTGATAGCTCCATACAAAAGTCTTCATTACTATTTGGAAAGTAGTCACCAATATCGTCGCATGCTCTTTCTTGATCGCTTTCTTCGTCGGGAATGGTGTAAGAGCGCCTATTTTTCTGAATATCAAAAGTGGCAGCACTTTCAACGTTTTCGGATTCAGTTGACGGTTTCTCAACCAAATCAGCGATGGAGGTACCTGCTCGCGTATCATAACTTCTGATAATTTCAAATAGGTACGCCACTTTCTAAAATAAAATGATTGTTGAACATTTTTTTTTGGTTGATATTATTGGCAAAAAATATAAATAATTTATCATACCCTCTGAAGAAGTCCAATATTTTCGTTTAAAGTTACGTACATGGCAGTGCAAGCATCAATGTAAGTAGACATGGTTCGGAACTCGGCTAATAACCAGTGCAGTCCTTCTGGTAACTGTAGTTTGACTGTTTCTTCAGAGCTTGCACTTACTTCACCGCTATTTATTTTTCTATCAGCCGAATTTTTGCCTACATTTATTTGGGATTCCATCTCCATCATGATACTTTTAGTCATCAAGCTATCAATTCTATTTGTTAGACGATTCTCAATAGCCTAATAATGAAAAATATTTCATTAGCATACGAAATTTAAAAAAAAAAAACAAAAAATGTGTAGCTTTAAAAAGAGTACCTTTTTCTTTGTTTTCTTTTCAGCAGTTTTCTTTTTCAGTTCCTTACTTTTTGCATACTTATATACAAATGAAATTAACAATTAGTAATAATGTTACGTTTACTGCCAATCAAAAGTATAGAAGGTTATGAAATATTCGCAGGTTGAATAGAAGTATAATTTTTAGTTGACTTTACACAAGTTTAAGTTAAGAATGTACATCGATCACCTCAAGCTCGATACATTGCGAAAATTTTATCTAGGCACTGCAGTCGATTTTTAATCGTTTGAATACGAAGTAAAAAAAAAAGTACGTAGTCAAGTTCATAAAACACATCTATTAATTTGTACCTGATATTTTGACGATGGTCCCGGTGTACTTTTGGGCTTTTCGAGAATCTTCTGGCCACAAATAAGAAATGGTAGTTCCTTCGCTGAGCTTGCTGGTTTTTTTATCTTTGAGGATCGATCGTTCGTAGATCAAACATACCGTAAATCCGCAGTCCAAAAGATACTGCATTTTTGACATTTTCGCACCGACTTGATATACGTATCCGTTCGAAGAGGTAACAAATTATTCTGCGTAGAAGCTCGAACTTGGTCAGCTTGCCGCTGTCAACTGCAGTAACCTATCTTTTCAGCATACTTTTTTTTTTTTTTTTTTGATGCCATGAATGTTGTACATTAAGAGTGGCTTTTTTTTTGCTGAATCGTTGAGTGCCGAAATCAAAATATTTTCTGTTGAAATTGATTGATTCGATTTTACCTAATAGCGGCAACGTAATAAAAAAACATCGTTATTGTGAGAAATGCGGTGAATATTTAGGTGAATGGTAAACTCAAACACCAATTACCAAGTGCCTCAATGGAGCATGCGACAGTAAAGATCTAAAAGGGCTTTTTGTAGAATATAGTTTAGAATCTGCTATAAAAAACGCACTTGAATGTCAAAATTTAGGAATGTACTTAGAAGAGTTCTATAACAATTATGTAGTAGATGAAAATTTTGTATGCGACATTACCTCAGGTGTAAAATATAAAAAATTGAGAGAAACCTGTATAAAAGATAAGTTTGATATTTGTTTACTGTGGAACACGGATGGTCTTCCTGTTAGCAATAGTTCAAATGGTCAGGTTTGGTTGATACAGGCGCAAGTTGTTAATATAGGGCCTCAGCATCGTAGAAATTATCAGTTCGTTTGTGGGATTTATTATAGTAGAGTTAAAAAAGCCGATATGACTTCTTTTTTGTTTCCATTTGCGCAATCTTTGCAAAAGCAATATGCAGAAGGTATAAATTGGATCAGTAAAGACGGGCAAAAATTTAACAGCAAAGTAATAGCTCCGGTTGCAAGTATGGATGCTCAAGCTCGAGCAGCTGTTCAAAATATCATGCAATATAACGGTGAATACGGTTGCTGTACTTGCGAGCATGAAGGTGAAACTTGTGCAACGGGTAAAGGCCATAATCGCGTGTACTCGGTGTCTTCCAATAGCGACCCTATTTTAAGAACTAAAGAACGAATTATAACGAATCGTTTGTATATTCGTTATGTCTCTCTCTCCCCAAGAAGCCAGTAACTAATATATTTAATAATCATTATAAATTACCATATTGTTTGAATAGTTACAGCATTACGGACGTCAGCGAACTGGTAAGCGACGCGACTTGCGTACGATAATCGATGTCGACTCGCGGCGCGGACCTCGCGGAGAGACGCTTCCTTGCGAGGAGAGAGAGAGAGTTTCGAAAATCGAGATAGTCCGTTTTCGACGATCGACGGGTTAACGTTCCTCGCGCGAGTCGTCAGGAGTATTTTCGACTTCCTTCTGGCGAGCCGAGGCCTACCGCGAACATCCAGCCTTACACGCGCCTACGTACGCTGTATACACCAGAAGAGAGGCGTTATTGCGAGTCAGCCGACCAGCGGAAGCGAATACGCAGCAGAGGCGAACCCGCTATCGTGTGCCCTCGGTTTGCGGGTTAGAATAGGTGTACAAGCGGCTATATTGTAAGTACCAGATCTAGTACCTGGCTTCTCTCTCTATACCGCTCTCTCCCTTTTTGCGTTAACTAAGCCGCGCGTTTACGCTCGCCTTTTCTTTTGTACACGTTGCGCCGCGGCCACGGTTGGTACCGGCAATTCCTCTCTCTCCGCGAACGTGCTGTCGCTTTTATATAATTGTCGTACCTGAGACGAATAAGTGCGGTTTGCCGTTCGCGAACACCCGGCTCCTACGAGGCGATTTCGCTGTTACTTGCTTCGACGAGGTTAAGCGCTGTCGCTTCCACGTTCGAACGGTGCGCGCCGGTTCGCTGTCGCCAGTGTGCACAGCTCACAACAGAGCGAGTGCTTGCGCGACCTTAACCGCGTAGCGCGTGCGCAGTTCCGTTCGCTTCACTGTCAAACTATTGCGAGTTTGTTGCGTTGCGATTAACATTGTTTATATCGACGCGTTTCGATACTATGTATTCCTTTGTTGCTGATTAAAATTTATACGCCTCTACTTTTAATTCTATTCGAGTGCTTATTGTCCGCCGACTCCCCGTTCCTTGAATTGCGATTGTGTATGCGACTGTACACGCGCGAATCTCTCTCTTTGGCCGTCGCGCATCTTCACGCGTAGCCTACGACACTCTCCGCGGGCTAAGCTTTCTGACTGAAAAGGAGGCAACTGAGCTGCTGGACCCAGGACACCCGGTGCAGGAGCACCGTGCCGCTCTGGAGAGCAACCTAATTTATTTCCCGCGATTTAGATATTATATAACTGTTCCTGTCCAGGCGAAGCTGAGCAGAAACCCCGTTATAGAATGTATGCGCAAGCTAGAGAAGCTATAGAAAACGGTGTAGAACATGTAAAGGGTGTTAAAGGACCATCAGTAGCGGCTCTAATTCCTTTTTTTGACGTAGCGGAATCGTTTATTTCCGAACATATGCATATGTCGCTTCTTGGGGCTGGTAGAACACTTTTCAAGTGTTGGTTTGACCCCAAAAATAAAAGGAAACCTTATTATGTTAAAAGGAATTTTCGTGACGAAATTGACAAAGAATTACAAAAAATATTCCCACCTGATTACGTGACTCGAACACCGAGATCATTGAAATACATGAAACATTGGAAAGCTATCGAAATACAAGAATGCCTCTTAAACTATTTTCCAATTTTGTTAAAAAATAGACTTGCCAAAAAATATTATGATCACTACTTAGAGTGGGTATACGGCTTGAGAACTCTATTAATAAGCAAAATTCATGTAGATCAAATTGAAATTTCAGATTGCTTATTATTTTTATTTATAATGAAACTGGAAGATTATTATGGACTAGATAAATGTGTTTCTAATATGCATCAAATGTCTCATACGGCTAGAAATGTTTTACTTTGGGGGCCGTTGCCAACGTGGTCTGCTTTTCCATTCGAAGATCAAAATGGTTGCGTAAAAAGACTTATTCACGGTTCAAATAAAATCGACATGGAAATCGCTAACACGCTAAAATTGATTAATGCTCGTATAGCTCTACGTCATAAACTCAATTATGTCAACTTGCCCAGAGATGATTCGGGTTGGAAAGCCCTTGGTAAACAAGTCAACCATGAAGCTTTGGTAGAAAACAATTTGGATGTAGTGCTTACATTTTTTATACAGAAAGGTGTGGATATTGCAGCTTTAAGATTTTTCATGCGCTTAGAAATATCTAACACTGTAGTAACTTCTGTATTGTATACGAGACAAAAAGTACGAAATAATTTTCATGTATTTTTGAATGATAATACGTTTGGATGTGTACTATACTTTGTGCAATATCAACATGAAATGTATGTCGTTTTACGACAATATGTCGTAGATTCACTAGCGTCGAAAATTTCAATGAACTCAAATAATGTATCTTTAGATTTTTCAAATTATTTAATACCTTTTAGGGAAACTTATACTACTCGCATTGTTTCCGTTGAGTGCATTCGAGGTAAGCTCATGCGCGTTCAAAATTAATTATGTGTACCAGCAAATACCTATCAAAAAAAATAGATTGCAATATATTTGTTGTCGCAAGTATAATTATAAGTAGATTCATACATCTTTTATGTATCCTTATGTATTGTAATAAATAAAATCATGTAAATAAATTGATTTTTACAACAATTTTACAAAATTCACGTTTGATAAATTTTTATATATAATTTATACATAATTTATATTTTCTATAAAAATTTTATAGAATCATTTTTTTATAAAAATGTTATAAAAACGTTTCTATAAAAATTTTATAGAAACTTTATAAAATTTTTCCACTTGGGTTTTCAATAATTTTAATATCGAAAGTTCTAATTTACATTAATAAGGGTGGATTTACTCATAAAACATTTTTTATTAAAAATGCTGGAAAACATTTTTTTTTATTTACTTGTAAAGTGCTTTATAATCTGTATACATGAAGACAATAAGTAAATTTTGTAATTGTATAATTAATTGACATGGATACAGAAGATTACTCTAGTGAGTATTCTTACTAGTTCTTAACATTATTGAGAGACATTGTACAATATTCTGTTTAAACTTTCATTATTTTATGTTTCTTGAATCTGGTGTTTTTGATTGAATCTTTGAGAAGTTTGCTGATAAGTTCGTTTGAATGGTTTTAAAGTCTAGTATTGTATTTTGCGTAGAAATTTTTAACTTCTCCTTTTACTGTTGGAATCTTTAGATCATTTTGAATGATTTCGTTTGGGACAAACCAAGGCGCGCGTACAATATTACGAAATACTTTCGATTGGAATCTTTCCAAAATTTCAACGTTCGGATTTGAAGAAGCACCCCACAATTGAATGCCGTAGGTTCATACTAGTTTGAAGACAGCTGTGTATAGTAAACGTTTGTTTTCGATTGTCAGCTCCGATTTTCTTCTATTTTAATCATAACTGTTTTCTCTTTGTAAATATGTGCTCTTTCCATGTTAACCTTCGATCCAAGTGTATACCTAAATATTTTACCTGTTCGCTTTGAGGAATGTATTTGTCGTTAAATTTAAGAGGTGAACAGGTATCTTTCCGAAGAGTAAATGTAGTGTGTATTGATTTGCTCTCTTTTACTGTTATTCTCTACGAGTTAAGCCAGTAATGTAAATCTTGATTTATGTAATCCTGTAATATTTCTGTTGCTATTTTTGCTTCATGATGTGTTGTTAAAATTGCTGTATTATCTGCATAAATTGCCGATATAATGCTTGGGGACTTTGGTAAGTCCAACGTGTATAGCAGGTATAGTGTTGGGCCTAAAACACTTCCCTGTGGCACTGCTGCTTTTATTGCTTGACATTGAGATACCTTATTATTTATTTTAACTTGGAATGACCTGTTATGGAGATATGCTTATAATAACTTATAGTGATGTTCAAGAAACATTCCCTTGAGTTTATATACAAGCCCATTTTGCCAGACTTTCTCAAACGCCTGGGCGACATCGAGAAATATGACTGTGCAGTACTGTTTGTCTTCAATGGCTTTTCTCGCAACGTTAACAATTCTGTTAACTTGTTCGATCGTTGAGTGATTGTGTTACGTCTCGTGCATCAACTACGAATAGCTAATGAATGAGACGTTCCAATATGTTGACTAGTGGTCGGATATGTCTCACTTATAATAAATATATGTAGAAATGTATGTCTGATGATTGTACTACCTTGATAATTGTAGCTTTTAATTGTGGATAAAATGTAGCAGGCTCTAACTGCTTGTTGGATTGTATGAGTGTAGCAGGCTCTAACTGCTTGTTGAATTGAATAGGATAGGTTGTTGAATAATACTTGCACGATATTACTTTGTAACAGTCGTGAGTTTATTAAGTAAAATGATCACCAATTGTCGGACCAGTGTGTACGGAGTTGAGTCTTACAGGTACTTATTGACTGACTGACTACTGATCAACTGACTCGTAATGATGTTCATTGCTTTTTATATGTTAATTTTCAGGTCAGTATTGAATTGTGACATTTTGTTTTTTGCTGAATATACATTCTTGTGCTCGGTGGCTTTATTTCGGAGTGCTATTTGTTTTGCGTTTTGTCAGCTTTCTGCTGACGTGTGAATATTTTAGCAGTTTTGAATTTCCTGAATATGCATTTGTTACAAAAGAGGATGTGTCGCAAGGTGTAACAACTTTATTTCGGAGTGTCATTTACCTCGCGTTTCGTCAGCTTTCTGCTGACGTGCGAATAGTTTTAGAAGCTTTGAATTTCACGAGTGTGCAGTTGTTACAAAAAGGATGCGTCGTAAGACGTAACACCCCAGGGCCTAAGACATTGCAATATGATTGCAATGTTTTGCATAAAAATACTCCTGAAATTCAAAGCTACTAGTTTGCGGTTTATACAGAGATTTTGTGGTATGTACATTTTATTTAGTATATAAGGAGTGCAGTTGCTCGACTTTACAGTTCAAATTTTTCAGTTTACGATGTTCGGGTTCCCAAGGAAACGTTATTTCATGGTCTGTGTAAGTATTAAAGATTGATTGTACTTCTTATTGCCATGCTTTTTTTTTTTTGTTGTTATTTTTATTATATATATATTTTTTTTTTTCTTTTTTAGTTTGCGGATTGGCAGCATTCACGTGCTGTGAAGAAAGCCAGACGAGAGGGCTTGCCTCTTCCTGCCGGGCCGAAACCCGGAACCCGGAAGTATGTGAGGATAGATGTAAGTATTTTGCAATGTATATTGGTATTTTTATATATATGGATTAATTTGTTTCCTGTTTGCTTTGTTAGTTTCAGAGATGGCAATTGGTACGGACCTGGGGGAGTATGGGCCAGACGAAGATACTTGGGGTCTTCGTGACTTATTTTTTTATGATTTGTTAGTTTATTGCAATGGTTTCCGTAGGGTATGCGTAGAAGTGTTTAGTGATTTTTATAATGTGATTGTAGGTCCAAGTGTGGACCACCGGTATGATTGCAATTGTATCTGAGTGTGATTATATTTGCGAATATGCTTGTAATTTTGTAAAAATAAATATATATTTTTTTCTGTTTTTAGATAAAAAGAACAAATCTTTGTTTTTTTTATTTCAATTCCTTTGTCATCTCAGCCTAATATCCTAGAGCGAATATCTCGCTTCCCTCCCCGCTTAAAATGTGGCCATGACGTAAAGCATTTGGGGTACTGAACGACATGACAATTAGATTTTTGTTGAAAATAGGTCATGTTTGTATTTGATTATTGTTGTTTCGAGAGGTAAGTTTTGTTGAGGAATAGGACAGTGGGTATCAGGGTAGATTTGTATCTTGACGTCTGTGTCGTTCAGGTTTGTGTGTATTGTGTCTAGTTCAATTTCTGCATTTTGTTTATTAATTTTTGTTATACTGTTGTGGTTTTGTCGTCCTAGTGTCACTAACAGGTGGGTTATTGAGCTAAAGAAGGCCCATAGTAGGTTCATAGACCAGCCATAAACCATGTGCAGCGTATATCCTCTGATGATGGTGTCAATTGTCAATTTTGTTATTTGCAGTATTATTAATATCATGATGATTACTGATGAGATTGATCCGCACATGACTAGCTTGTTGAACATGTGATTCCATGTGCTTTCTGCCAATTTTGCAAGTGTATTTTCTGTAAAAATATTCCCTGTTGTTCCTTCTCCTGATATCTCTTTAGCTATAATATTTAGCAGAGATGCTTTTTCCATGGGGAACATTATTTGTTGTTGTAGTTGATCTAATTCTTGTTGTGAGTATATGCCGCTAGTTGCTAATGACTCTATGGATTCAAATTTCCAATTTATGTTTGTGTTTGGTTTGAGTGTTTGTGGTGATATTGTTTCCGTTGGTTTCGGTGTTAGTTTTATCCATTTGTTATTTACTTTGTAGTATGTAGGTATGATGGAGTTGCAGTTCATTGGAGTACCTCTTCTTTTGAGGATATGCGTTTTTGGAGTAAGAAACCAGGTTTCATTGCCTGAAATTACTGGTAATTCGCTGTAGCATTCGCTAAGGTGCTGTGCCTTCACTACAGTAGGGATGCATTTTATGATATGAACTGCTTCTCCTGCGATCCTGGCAATGTATCCAGGTCTTTTCATGATATTGTATGCGAATTCGTCAGGGGAGAGGGTTGCAAGGGATAGGGAGTTTTGTAATGTTTTCCTCTCTACTTCACACCTATCTGTAATGATTTTTCTGTAAAGATCGTTCAGTTGTCTGCCCAAATGTTTTTCGACATATACAAATTTAGAATTTACGTATGTGAATAAATCGATGTTAACCTTGCTTTTGCTAGTAACCGTATCTTTATCGAATTTGTATCTGTTGAAGTTATTATTTTCTTCCGCGATAAAGAGTTTTGGGTGTTCTGTTCTAGTGAACTCTCTGTAGCATTTCAATATTTTGTCTTTAGCTGTTAAAGCAAAGGTCGTGTCGCTAGTGTTTACCATGTATATTATGTCGTCATTGTGTGTGTTAAAGTATTTTGTTACTGGACCTTTATATAAAATATCGTAAGTGTTAGTAAAACATTCTTCCTGAGGTAAAATGTCCCAAAATGTATAACCCCCGTCAGAGTCTACACAAGTTGTGTCTGAAAATTTACATATCGTTCCTGAGCTTAAATGTAATTTATCATTATTCAGACTAATTTTCGCATAGGCTTGTATTAATGTGATTTTAATTGTGCCTTGAACAAGTACCTTACTCCATGATCCGAACCTATCTGCGTAGGCTACGCCGGTGCAGCTTCCTGCATCGCCAGCGAAGTCTATGCCTTTGGTTGTTGTGGCGTTTATTTTTAAATCAGCAATCGTATGAAAATTGTCATACTTAAAAATTCTCGTTTCGTGGATAGTTTGGCATTGTTCATGGCTCAATTCATACAAGTATTCCTGTTCTCCATTTTGTTCAGGTTCGAGGCGTCCGAATAGTCCGCATTGGTATACTGTCCGATGGATTTCAATTTTGCATTGATGTACTGGAATATTTCTAAATTCGGCTGCTTGGATAAGTTCTATATTTGCTATTGTTGAGTTTATTGTTTCGGTTTTAAAGTCGCATTCGTCAGCGTCCAGTAGAGAGAATGTTGTGATGTTTGTGTTTGTGGTGCCGCAGTGATATCCAATGTATGCATAAGTAATTTGAAAAAATGTAATGAATAACGTTATTTTTGAATACATGATTTGTTTGTCCTAAAACAGAGAAAGGTTTATCATTTTATATACTTTTGTGTAATATTAATTTATTTGCATGAACTGTATTCGGTTTTCCACCCTTATTTATTGTTACATTATGTTTGTCTGTGATATTTAATATTTCAAAAGGACCCAGGTTTTGATTCTTTTCTAATTTTCCCGGTTTAGGTTCTTTAATGAGCCACACTTGATCTCCTATTTTGAAATTGCAAGGGTTTATGTGGCAATCATAATATTTTTTTGATCTTTCTTTAGCTATTATGAGGTTTTCCCGCGCTAAGCATGCAATATCCTGCATGTTTTGTATAAGTGTGGATAGATAATTATTAAATGTTGGCAATTGTTCTGAAGTTTTTAATGGTTCACTAGATGGTAATCGTGGTGGATAAGCGAAGACCAGTTCATGCGGAGTAAATCTATGTGCGTTATGAATGCTTGTATTGTAATGAAATTGGGCTAATTCTAATAAATTATCCCATTCAATTTTTTTACTAGAAAAATTTTTTAAACATTCACAAAGGGGGTGATGTGCTCTTTCTAGGGAGCCGTTTGATTGTGGTGAAAATGCGGTGGTTTCTATTTTTGCAAATTTAAATCTACGAGCAATGGCTTTTAAAATTTTACTTGTAAAGTTTGCTCCTCTGTCAGTGAGGACTACTTTTGGTGAACTGAAAATACATATAAATCTTTTAATTAGGGCATCTGCAATTGTTTCTGCCGTTTGATCACTGAGTGGAACAACTATTATGAATTTTGAGAGGAGGTCTTGGATAGAAAGAATGTATTTATTTTGATTATTAGTAACGTTTAGAGGTCCTACTATGTCCATTGCGATTTTGTCGAATGTTTTCATGGGAGTATCCGTTATTATCATTGGTTGTCTAGTTTTTATTCTTTTTAGTTTGTTTCTTTGACAAATTTCACAATTTTTAATACGGTTCTCTATATCAGTTTTCAGATTTTCCCAATAGTATTTGTTCTTTATTCTATTCCATGTTCTGTTGATTCCCGAATGTCCTCCTAGTGCGCTTGAGTGATATTGGTCGAATATATTGTCTCGGTCTGTGAGTTTTACGTAGTCGATGTAATTTAGGCAAATGATAATTTTAGTTTTAGAGTTTTCGAATGTTGTCGCTAGAATGTTTTCTATTTCAGTCCAGTGTATGTTTTTTAATTGTAGGTCTTTTGAGATGCTGAATGTCTTTATTCTCTTGCGAATTATTAATGTTCTTAATAATTTGAAGAGACTTTTGAGAGTTTCCTTTATTCTCATAGCCGACTGTCTTGTGTCAAGACAGGCTATGAAGATGTTTTTTGTTCTTGACTGTTTTATTTCAATTTCTTGGGGCTGTAGATTTTTGTCTGGTTGTATATGTTTGATTTTCATTAGACTTTCTGTTGTGTTATCTAATGATTGATGTTTGTAATCGATAAAATGTATGATGTTGTCTTTTCTTGATTCGATGGGTTTTTTCGTAAATCTTATGTTATGTTGTTTCCGTGTTGTATTTTCGTCATCTATATGTACTTGTGTTTGTGTAATATTTTTATTTCTATTTCTTTTTTCTTTGTCTTGTTTTCTTATTATTTTGATTTGTTCCTCTTGCTTTTCTTGTTTATTTGTTACTATTTCTTTTGATTCTTGTTTTGCTTTTTGTGCTCTGGTAACTGCGTTTATTTTTATATTTTCTATCGGATTTCGTGAGAGTGCATCGGCATTTGTATTTATTTTGCCAGGTTTGTAGATAATGTCATAATCATAATCTGCCAGTTTTAGTCTCCATTTTTGTACTCTTGAATTGTTGTCTGCTGATTTAAAGGATAACAATGGTTTATGATCACTAACGACGGTAAATTTGTTTCCATATATGTAATTCTTAAATGTTTTTATTGCGAATACTATGCCAAGTGCTTCTTTTTCGTATGTATGGTATTTTTTCTCTGCTGATTTTAAGATTCTTGATGCGAATGCTATTGGTTTGTCGTCACCGATCTCTCCTTGAGAGAGTACACAACCCAGCGCGTAGTTTGAAGCGTCTGTTGTAATGATGAATGGTTTTTCCATATCTGGGTATTGAAGAACTGGAGTTGTGCATAGGGCGTTTTTTAATTTTTCAAAAGCTTCTTGTCTTTCTTCGGTCCAAATAAATGGTTGTTCTTTTTGTAGTAAATCTATGATAGGTTTTGCTATTTGTGAAAAGTGTCCAATAAAGCGTCTATAATAGCTTGTTAGGCCTAAAAATTCTCTGATATTTTTTATAGTTTTCGGGATAGGAAATTTCTTTATTGCTTCTATTTTCTTTGGGTCTGTTTTGATACCTTCTTCACTTATAATGTGGCCTAAGAATTCTACTTCCTTTTGGAAAAATTTGCATTTACTCGTTTCAATTTTTAATCCTGCTATTCTTAATTTTTCTGCTATGAGTTTGAATCTTTCATTATGTTCTTCAACCGTATTTGCAACGATAATTATATCATCGATGTATAGGTAGCAGAACCCTTTTTCCAATAGGTCTCCGAGTACTTTTGTTAGTGCTCTTTGGAAGACTCTAGGTGAATTTATTAGTCCGAAAGGTAATACTTTGAATTCAAAACGTCCCATGCCAGGGATACTAAATGCCGTTTTATGTATATCTGGCTCTTTCATTTTTAGTTGATGAAATCCGGAAACCATATCGATAGTGGTAAAAACTTTGTTTTTTCCTATGCAGTCGAAAATTTCCAATATATTGGGTATAAGATATGGATCTGGAATAGTTTTTGCATTCAATTTTCGATAATCTATCACCATTCTCCATTTTTTCTTTCCGTCTTTTGTTAATCCCTTTTTTGGCACAATCCATACTGGCGCGTTAAATGCACTTGTTGAAGGTCTAATTAAGTTATTTGTAATTAGTTTTTTTGTCTCATCACATGCGATTTGCTTGAGTGTATATGGCAGAGGAAATTGTTTAACATATACTGGTTTATCATCAGTTAAATTAATTTCGTGTTCTTCTATGTTGCATTGGCCAAGTTTATCTCCTTCTAACCAGCATATGTCTTCAAATGACAGTATTAAATTTTTTATGTTTTCTTTTTTTCGTTGAGTCAGGTGTTCTAAATTTATTGTATCTATCAGTTGCTTTCGTCGTATTGTTATTTCATGTTCTTGTTTCTCTTTTTGTGTAATTTCGTTGTGCGTAGTTGTAAATATATGTGCTGGTTTTAAATTAGTTTCTTTAGGTGTGAATTTTTCATTGATGTTTTTGAAGTTATTTTCTATATCATTTATAATGTGAAGGTTCGTCATTTTGTCATATTTTCTATCGATCTCTCCTGTAACGTTATCTCTTAATGTGTCGCAAAAATTTGAATAATCATTAATAGTATAGTTCTCCTTGGTTTCATTGGATTCGTCTTCCAGGGCTTTATTAATGTTTCCAATAAATTGTGTTACGCTTGAGTTATAGTTAGTTTGAGATATTTTTGTTTCTGGGTTCCCATATATTTGATCATTCGTACTATTTTTCGTTTCTTCTTGTATGTCGCTTATTATATTTAGGATTTGAATTACATCTTTATGTATTGATACTTCTTTGCTGTGTGTAATCGTATTTATTTCAATATCATTTTTGCTTACTATGTATCTTTTATCAAATGCTATGGGTTTCCATGTGTCATGATGTTCATTAATTTCTTTTGAGGTTTGTACTGTAAATGTGTTTGTTTGATTTCTGCTAGTGATTTCTTTTAATGGCACTTTTTGATTATTTATTTCCAAGTATCCTCTGTCTAATCTTAATTTGTGTTTGGATAAGGCATTTATTCCTATTATTCCATCGTAAGGAATAGAGAAGTTATCCGGTGCTACATGGAAATCAAATGGTTCATCTGCAATATACATTTGTGTTGAACCTATTGTTCTTATTGCGTTTTCTGTGATTCCTGATATAGATATTTGTTCATTTCTGTTTAACTGCTTTTGTGGAATGCTGCTATTTTTGATAATATTTAGTTGTGCTCCACTGTCAACTAGTAGTTGCAGTTTATTATTCGAATTTGGTTCGGCTATTTCTATGTACTTGAGCAGGTTTTTTAGTTTAATAATGTATATTTTGGTACAGTCATTTGTAATTTGTTGGTTAATATCAGTGCTATTTTTAGCTATATCTGTCTGTAGCATGGTACTCTCTATTTCCTTTATATTTTCTTTGAATTTGCTGTATGTATCTATGTGATGTTTTGTTTGTGTTGGGAGAGTGAGTGTTTTGTCCTGGAACGTTTTTATTGTCTGCTCATTCTTTAGGCGTTCCTTCCCAAAGGAGCTCCAGAGTTTTCCGAGTTTGTTCCATGTTTGCGACATTGTTCTGTTGTATGACCGACACCTTTACAGATTCTGCAAAATATTCTTTCTTCTTGTAATCTTTTAATTTTTTCACAGTTATCTATGTTATGTCCAGTTTCGTTGCAACCTTCGCATGTGATTGAAATATTTTGAGTTGGATAATTTTTTAGTGCTTGTAATTTCCTACATTCACTTGCTATGTGACCTATATTTTTGCAATAAGCGCAGAATTTTTTTCTTTGATCATTGTTAAAATTGTTTCTGTATCCGTTGTTGTGGTTTCTATTGTAAGTGTTATAGTTTTGCTGATTTTGCTGAGGGTTTGCAGATTGTTGTGTATTCGCGATTTGTCTGCAGTACTTTGCTGTGTGACCTAATTGATCACATAATTGGCATTTGTAACTTGATTTATTTCTTTGTTCTGTGAAATATATTCGCGCTTCTTCACAATCTTGTTCTTTGTGTCCCTGTTCTTGGCATAGGGTGCATATTCTATAAGGTGATCTATTTTTACCTGTTGTGCAAAATTTGATAGAGTGACCTTTTTTATTGCATTTTTTACAAAAGACCTCAGGGCATTCTTGCGTTGAATGACTTCCTTCGTCACAAATATCGCATTTATTTACCTTTTGTGTGATCTTATTTTTACACTTAATGGCTTCATGTCCTGTTTCTCCACATTTCCAGCATTTTATGTAGTCGGCAATGTAGGGGCATTGACCTACCTCATGTCCTAATTCTTGACAGTATTGGCAATGGATATTTCTTCGTTTATTCAGTGGGCAAGCGCTTATTGAGTGTCCTTTTTGGCTGCAGTATTTGCATATCAAATTGATTTTGTCTAATGAATTTTTACAATTATTAGAAAAGTGATCTGATCCCTTACAATAGACGCATGCTGCAGAATGGCAAAATAGTGCTTCGTGTTGGGGGTCATGGCAAATTTGACATATCATGATTTTTTTTGGTAGTTCAGGTCTATAATAATCATTGTATTCTGCATATGTGTTATTAATTGTTATACTATCTGTTGTTTTTCTAATATTTATGTCATTTTCAATTTCTATGGCTTTTTTGGACATTTCTTGTAATGTTGTCTCATTACCCAGTTCGTATTTTATTTCCGTTCGCATTCCTTTTTTGAAACATTTTGCTGCGTCCGCATCTAATTCTTCGTAGAAATTCTTCCTGGCTATTTCATTTGTTTCTTGTATTTTATATATTTCTTTTATTTCTAATACCAATTGACATAATCTATTTGTGTATTGGATAATTGATTCTGTAGTTCCTTGTGTTATTTTGCGTATCCTAGCACGCAGTTCGTGTATGTCTTCTTGAATTGGGTATAGACTTCGTATTGCTGTAATTAATTCGTCTATTGTTTCTACACAGCTGTTTCCTAAAGCTTCTTCTGCCTCTCCCTTCATTCTCACTTTCAATAGTTCTACTACATTATGTTCATCTTGGTCTTCTACTAAATTTTTTACTCGTCGTAATCTTCTGATGTACTTTGCGGGTGGCATATTTTTGCCATCGAAGTCCGGAACATAATTTACCAATTCTTTAAGTGATAATTTGATTGGGTGTGAATTTGCCATGTTTATTGGGTTTGTTGCTGGACTTGTGATACGTTGGTTTTCTTGAATTTGTCTTTGAATTTGCTGAGTGTTTCTTTCACTCTCCTTTTCGTTTATGTATTGTGTTTTGTTTGTTTTTCTAATGTCTTTTTTTGAATTTTCGATGTTCTGTTGTTGGTTAATAGGTTCGTCAGAGTTTTTTGGTAATGAGTATTTTGTGTAGACAGATTCTTCGTTTGTGTTTATGCTGAATAATATATCTTTTGGTGTCCCTAATATTAGGCTTTGTTCACCTAAAAATCCTCCAATGTCTGAATATCTATCGTGTTTTTCTGAGTCAAATGTGTCAAACGTCTGGTTTAATAGTGAATATTTGTCTGAATCAGTGTAGTCGGTTTTATTTGTTTGTTTTTCTGTTAAATCAACTAATTGGTCAACTGTTGGTATGATTTTCTTTATTGCTCCTGTGTTTTTCTCTTTTCTTACGATTTCTTCTTGGGTCTTGGTCTTAATAGGCGATCTTTGCAGCTTGTTACTCTTTTTGAAAGCTATCTCATCCAGTCCTTTTTCTAAAAGGTCTTCTAATTTTGGATTCTTGTCGATTTGTGATCGCGTAAGTTTCCTAATTATGGATGATGTGTCCTTCGTTGTGCTGGACTTCTTGCTCATTTATTGCACTTTCGTAATAAACGGGATAAACAAAGGGAATTCGACAAAATCAAAATAGATGAAGTAGGAAAAATATATAAAATAAGGTAAATTATTGTTAGCAAAAAATTATGGTAGAAGTATATGGAAACACAATTTCTTATTGAGATGACAAAAATAAAAGGGGAAAAAGAAAAAAGGAAATTCTATCTACGTATGGTATTTGACCTACTGTCTGAAAATTATTTTTCGGTCACTTGTTTCTGCTGTTGTCTTAGTTTCATAATTTTGCAAAATTGCAATTTTGAAATTCGGTTACTATGAAAGAAAGTGACGTGTGCTGCTTATTTCTGTAATACGACGCCTACTCGTATATCCGCGGTTTTCGAACTCTTTCTTTTATGTTTGATGCGTTAATTCATTAATAAGAACTAAGTTTTAATATGTATAAAAATAATTTCCTTTATCTCAATTGAATGTATTTTTCGTACCGGAACCAATTGTTACGTCTCGTGCATCAACTACGAATAGCTAATGAATGAGACGTTCCAATATGTTGACTAGTGGTCGGATATGTCTCACTTATAATAAATATATGTAGAAATGTATGTCTGATGATTGTACTACCTTGATAATTGTAGCTTTTAATTGTGGATAAAATGTAGCAGGCTCTAACTGCTTGTTGGATTGTATGAGTGTAGCAGGCTCTAACTGCTTGTTGAATTGAATAGGATAGGTTGTTGAATAATACTTGCACGATATTACTTTGTAACAGTCGTGAGTTTATTAAGTAAAATGATCACCAATTGTCGGACCAGTGTGTACGGAGTTGAGTCTTACAGGTACTTATTGACTGACTGACTACTGATCAACTGACTCGTAATGATGTTCATTGCTTTTTATATGTTAATTTTCAGGTCAGTATTGAATTGTGACATTTTGTTTTTTGCTGAATATACATTCTTGTGCTCGGTGGCTTTATTTCGGAGTGCTATTTGTTTTGCGTTTTGTCAGCTTTCTGCTGACGTGTGAATATTTTAGCAGTTTTGAATTTCCTGAATATGCATTTGTTACAAAAGAGGATGTGTCGCAAGGTGTAACAACTTTATTTCGGAGTGTCATTTACCTCGCGTTTCGTCAGCTTTCTGCTGACGTGCGAATAGTTTTAGAAGCTTTGAATTTCACGAGTGTGCAGTTGTTACAAAAAGGATGCGTCGTAAGACGTAACAATTGCATCTAAATCCGAACTGATGGTTTGTTATATGTTTTTTATTCACAATAATTGGGCTAATTCTAGTTAAGATTAATTTTTCGAAGACTCTTGCGAGTATTGGTAATATACTGATTGTCTATATGAAGTAACAAGTGTCGTTTCTTTTCCGGGTTTAAGTATTAATATAATCTTTGCTATTTTTCATTGAGAGGGATAATAGCGAAGGCGGAAACATGCATTTAAAACTATTGTTATATATCTTATTGCTATTAAGGGTAGTTTTTTGATCATTTTCCCTGTAATTTTATCATATCCGGGAGTTTTTTTGCAATTGATATTGTTAATTATTTGTAATACTTCCTTTAATTTCACTGTTTTTGTTGGTGTGTCCTCTTCAATATCAGAGTTTTCTATTTGAATTTTTTCTTCTTGTTCAGTAATTAATCTTTGATGAGGTTTAAAGACTGAGTATAGTTGCGAACGTTTCTGTTTTTTCCTCGTCAGATCTGGCCTAAATACCACAGTTTCTTCTGATAGGTGGTATAAATGAGGTTGATCTCTTAAATCGTTTAGTTACTTTCCATAATGAGTGATCCGCTATTTCTGTTGTACTGAGAGCTTTTAGACTATTTTGCATTTATTAATCTTTAATTGCTATGTTTAGTTTCTTTTTGTCTTGAGTCGATCTTATTGCTTGGTACCTTTTTCTCAGTGATCTTTTTTCTTTTATTTTTTTAGTAATATTTTTCGGTATAATTTGCTGTATTTTTTTGTGACGAAAGCAAGCAGTACGCTTGCTCCTCGTCTGCCCTACTTCTCTCTCTCCCTCTTATCGCTCGGCATGGCGACGTGGTCAGCGTTCGGCGCATATATTTATTGCGCCTAACCACTGGCCTTTATGTTTTTCCAGCCGCCGAAGATTGCCGAGCAAGGTTGAG
Organism: Phymastichus coffea; assembly: GCF_024137745.1. Taxonomy (NCBI): domain Eukaryota; kingdom Metazoa; phylum Arthropoda; class Insecta; order Hymenoptera; family Eulophidae; genus Phymastichus; species Phymastichus coffea. The sequence goes on from NW_026706814.1 coordinate 1,382,125, forward strand.
AGCGCCCGAAGAAGCAAGAGCGCAGCGACTATGAGACAGAGAGAGAGAGAGAGAGAGAGAGAGAGAGTTAGCGAGCATGCTAGAGTGCGCGTCTATGCACGCACTATGCAGGTTTGGGCCGGCGTGTGACGCGCGACCAATTAGCGCTTTTGTCGCACGCCGCCTAATGAGTGGGCTTGGTGGGAGAGCCCGGCGAGAGCGGTAGAGAGGTTTCGACGTATTCTTTCCTTTGTAAGGAGGCAAATGGTCAAGGCGATTTAGTCGTCGGGCCATTCATCCTCCCGCGTTAGTTTAAGTTGTTCTGTACATGTGCGCGTCATGCAAACTTTATTATAACCGATTTTGTATTTGTTTGTCTGAATAGATTTAAGTTGTATGTTCTAATTAAGGAAAATTATTTATTCGTTCGACCTATCCTCTCGTTCCCCGATTGTTAAAGAGCGAAAGTGCCTCTCTTACTCTCCCCTTAATAAATTGGTGACGTCAGTGCCGAATAAGGCGCTGCCCTCGTTACATTTTTACTATTTGCAGTAATGGAGTACTTACAAATAGCTTCAGTTAGGAGTGACTTTAAAGTTGTAATGCTGCTTTCTATGTCAGTAGCTGTTTTAAGTAGAACATTGTACGAGGGTGGTCCGATAAGTACTTAGCCTACAAAAGAAAAACGAAAATTTTGGAAAAGTGGCGTTTTATTTTTCAACATAGTCTCCTTTTAGTTCGATATACTTGGCCCAGCGATGCTCCAATTTCTTTAACTCGTCTGAAAAATACGTTTCCTCGAGGTCTGAAAAGTAGGCTTCCGTGGCAGCGATTACCTCCTCATTCGACTCAAATTTCTGCCCGGCGAGTGACTTTTTCAAGTTTGGAAACAAAAAGAAGTAGCACGGGGCTAAATCTGGAGAATACGGTGGATGGGGCAGCAGTTCGTAGCTTAATTCGACCAATTTGGCCATGGCGACGGCGGAGGTGTGAGCCGGTGCGTTGTCATAGTGGAAGAGCACATTTTTCTTCGCCAAATGGGGCCGTTTTTTCTGCAATTCGACGTCGAATCGGCCCAATAATTCGGCATAGTACAGCCCTGTGACTGTTTTGACCCTCTCCAGATATTCGATGTAGATTACACCTTGTGAATCCCAGAAAACGGTGGCCATCACCTCTCCGGCCGATGGGACAGTCTTCGCCTTCTTCGGAGCACTTTCGCCGGGTAAAGTCCACTGTTTCGACTGTTCCTTGATGTCTGGTATATACCAGTGGATCCATGTTTCGTCGACTGTCACGAAACGGATTGCGCTTAAACAGCGTCAGACATTGCTCTGAAGTTGTCTCACGGTTGCGCTTGTTGTCCGGACTGAGCAAACGCGGCACCCATTGCGCCGACAGCTTTCTCATGCCCAAAATTTCATGCAGGACATGACTCACGCGGTCTTTTGAGATGCCTACGATCTTAGCTATCTCGAGCACCTGCAATCGTCGATCTGCCAATACGAGATCGTGAATTTTTGTCACGTTATCCTCCGTGGTAGCCGTTTTCGGAGCACCTGGACGTGGCTCTTCAAAAATCGACGTGCGACTACGTTGAAACTCGTTAAACCAATTTTTGACGGTCGCCATCGAAGGAGAAGAGTCACCGTACACAGCATCCAAGCGCTTTTTGATTTTGCTGCGCGATTTTCCTTCTAAAAAAAAGAATCGAATCACCGACCGATACTGCTCTTTTTCCATTTTTCAAAAATTAACGGATACACTTGCTTTCACACGCTCTCAAAAATAAACTACAACTCCGATCCGGCTGAAATCTTGACAGTAACCATCGAGAAGGTTGTACTACGTGATAGAATATTTCTTTTGCGAGAGTGGCACCATCGGGCGGTGAGGCTAAGTACTTATCGAACCACCCTCGTATATCTGATATACCTTCACTTATCATACTAAAATTATCATCAACTACATGAAAAACTGTATTGGTCCCGAATAACTTTATTTCTGTAATTCCTAATGTAATTTGCAAGTTGTTTCCAATACCTCTTATACAAATTATTTCGTGGTATCTATCTCATTTCCTGGAGGCAATAGGTGTCGTTTTACAAGATTAACTTTTGACCCTGTATCTAATAAGAAGTATTCTTTTGAGTCAATAGAGGGGTTAATTATTCTGATTTTTGGTGATACTTTATCTATATTTTTTATTTTAGCATTGTGAACGAAACAGAAACTAGCATGAGCGGGATAGTTGATTTCTTCAAAGTAGAGTCTATGATTGCCAACAGTGAATTGCGGTGTAGAAAAATCGATAATTGCCTCATTTTCCAGCGAATATCCGGCTCCAAGAACTGCTTCATAAAGTATTGGGAAATGGCTCGGAAAAATTTGAAATTCAGTGGCTTTTCCGAAAATTGACAAGGTAATTACGCCAAGTGTGGGTACGGTTTCTAAGCCAATTCCTTTCAAAAAGGTACTGTGACGGTCCAGTGTGATTTTTCTCCTATTTTCCTCTACAAAACGGCAAGCCGTCACACACGAGACTATTAAAGAAAAGCGGTAATTGAGCGTAGGCGCTTTTCACACGTATATGCAAATGTGTTAGGGCAACTCTGCTTAAACATTACCATATAAGGAGCGTGACGTCACGACCGTGGGAAAATTTATTGATTACAACAGAAAATCGTCAATTATAGTTTTTTAAACGAACAAAAGTATTTCTTAGTTAAATTCGATGCGATGATCCTGAATTTCATGTTGTTATAACTCTCAAATCGATATTTGTTAGTCAAATATAATCTACAAGTTAACATTGTTAGTTATTTTGCAATAAACAATAATATTGTTATTTCGAGCATACGATTACAATCTCGACGTATTGAAACAGAAAAGCAAGAATTTGACACTTTGATAACGAATTATTCACTAAGTTATCAATAAATAAACAATTTATAATTTTTTTTAAACAATTAAAATAACACTGTTAGATAGCAAATCGATCATACGTATCTGTAAAATTGATGATTATGATTGTCACTAATTTGCTGATTTTTAAACCGCTAAAAAAGAAATTTGCAAATTTGTTTTTTAATTATTATTCAAAATTAGAGAGCAACATTAATCATCTTTTATTTGAATAACATTCTTCTAACCACAAGCGATTTTTTCATGTAAAAATTTTCCATAATTTTATTGTAAAAATGGCGTAATTTGATTATTAAATTGTATAACTTATAACTTTGAGAGGCGATTTTTCCTCGAGATGTAATTTATGTTAAAAAATTCATCATTTCAAGTTTAATTTTTTAAATCGCATGATTACAATTTCGATCGAGCCATTTTGCGATAAAACATGTACAAAATTTGCGTCAATGACAAAAATAGCGTTGTAGGGGCTACCAAGCGTAGAAAGGAGCCCATTTCGCATGTATAAATTCGCTCGTCGCTGCGGCAAGAGGACTCACTTTTCTACCTTGCTTAGCAGCGCGAGCACTGTTGTATAAATAAAGCCTCAGCTATTTCCTGAGACGAATTTCTTGTTCAGTGGTTAGCCTGTTAAACTCCTTTCCTACAGATCTCTAAGCGCTCAACTCATGAGACTATCTCTCTCATGAGAAAAAAGCAGCCTTAGATATCTTCCCTCCTGAAATATATTTACTGTTGAGAAATTAGATTGAGCAGTGATCGCGGCGCTGTCGGGCCTCTCCTCGATAGATGCGATTGCTCTCGATTGCATTTCGAAACAGCTCATCGAGTTGGTAAGCCTCGTGGTTTGCTACTCGAAAGATTTTCTTTTATTATTTAGATTACGCGCGTGTCAACTTCTTGCTTTTCTCGGAGACGTAATTGCGAATTCAATGTAAAGAGTCCGAACTATTATTTTCATAACGCGAGATAGATTCAAACGATACAGTACGTTTCGAATTATCAATGTGTTTTAAATGGTCTTGTAAAAGGGTAATTTTAAGTATGTTAGCTTCTGATCCAGTATCAATCATTATTGTCATACGTTTATTTCCTAAAAAGTTAGCACTTCTTATAGGAACTTTTGCAAAAAGTCTTGAACTTAAGGGACTAGGCTGAGCAACATTTCGTTGTTTTCGTTTGATTGGCGCACTTGTGGTGTATTGGTCCTCTGCATTGCGCTCGACTGCGGGAACCATAATTCGTTTCCCTGATTCTGATTCCGGGCTTCATTGACCTTTCTTTTTATGCATTCGGCTATCATATGTCCAGGACTCTTACAATAAAAGCATATAATATTTGACTTATCAAATGTGGGGTTCTTATTACTGGCAGATTCTATTCCTGAAATATTTTGCTTTGTTTGCCAGTATGTCCGACTCTATTACACAGTTGACAAACTATTTCGTTAATCGTATTAACTTGTGCGTGATGTATACAGGTTTTCGTTATATGGCCTATTTTATTGCAAATTTGGCACTTCAATTGTGATTTACATTCACGAGCGTTATGACCTTTCTTATCGCAAATTTGGCAGATAATATTGTCATTGCCCTTTTTCAAGAAGCAATTTTTTATTTCATGCCCAGACTTCTAACAATATGAACATTGTTTTCCAAGAGGCTTTGTAACGTTAAGGCAATTCAATGCTTCATGCCCTTCCTTATTACAGAGTTAGCATAAATTGATAATTTTTGGATTTGATACTTTGTTCTTAAATCCTGATCTAAGTACTGATTGTTTTTCTAAATCTTTTTCTGCTTTTATGGCGAGCTTTAGTATGTTAATTGGGGTGACTCCGGGAGCTAGATTTAATTTGTTTTGCGATTTCAATCCTCTCTTGAAACATTCAAAAATATTTTCTTCCAGAGCATGCTTATATTCATTCGTAACCGATTCCATTCCGTCAATTTTTCTTTTAGCATCAATGATTTTTGTCGATAATAGTCGCAGCCTATTAGCGAAAGTTAATACTTTTTCATCATCATGCTGAAATTCATTTCCTAATTCACCTAAAAGCTGGTTAAGCGTTTGGGCAGATCCGAAAATATCCGCTAGATGTTCTAGTAATTCATCAAGAGTTCCAAAATTAATTCCAATTACTGTATCTCTAGCTTCTCCTTCTAATTTTGATCTTATCAATTTCACCAAATTACCTTTTATTGGTTTCGGGATCATTGCCAAGGCTTCTTTGCATCGTTCCGCAAATCGAGTTCATTGATCAGGTCTCCCATCAAATCGCGGAATAACGTTCAGTGCATCTTTCAGTGACACAACCTGCCCGTAGACAGTGGGCATTTCCTCTTTTTTATCGTTTTCTCTCATTTTAATAGATTGTGAATTATTAGAGGGTGGGATATCTACAATAGATTGTAGCTTCTATCTTGGACTCTTAACTTTCTGGTTTACATCTATTGGTTGGTTTTCAGTTACAAATTTATTGAGAGAATTCGAATTTATCTCACTCGAGTCTGGGCTAATTAACTTTTGGTTTAGATCCTGATCGGTTCCTTTAGGTGTTGTCGAAGTACTTCTTACACTGTCACGATCTTCTAATTGAGTCAAATCCTCGGTTGATCTTTTTAAACTACTAGGTTTTACTGAAACGGTCCAAGTAAGTCCTCTAACTTTACTGCGTGTAAGGCGTTGGTTATCACTCATTAAGGTAAATAGGGCAGATTATACTTTGAGCGAAAGCTTATCAAATAAATAGCACGATTCTTGGATTTTAAAATCAAAACTGTTAGTAAGTACACTTAAAACTCTATTATGTTATCTAATAATATTATGGGATTTCGGAAGCTTTTTGCTTAAAACACTATTCTCAAACTTTAGTTGGGCAACTTGATTATTTAGGCGATGCAAATGAGCGAAGTCGGTTTCTACAGTCTTATCTAATTCGTCTACTCTATCCTTAAGAATATTTTCACGTTTAATATTTAAATTAATTCCTTTTTAATGTGATTCTAAAACTTCAGCGATTTTCACAAACTCAACTTGGATACTAGGTAATCTATCAGTCAAAATATTATTAACGTTATCAATTATTTCAATTTGTTTATCTGCCACTTCATGGACATCTACCATTATTTCTTCAAGTAGGGCATTATTAACCGAAATTTCTGGTGTTCTAACTAGCGGGATCATTTGGAAACAAGGGCTTCTAAAATACAAAGAATAAAATATAGATTACAATTCGATTTGTAGATTTTATTGCCAATAATTCATTCTCTCTTTTATATGTAGAAACTTTACAAGTTAAGTTCTTTTTTCATTTTATTAATTTTTTCTCGAGTTTTCTGTATTTCCTTTTCTGTATCTAAAATCAGTTGTTCCAACGAAGTTGCTGTTTTTCCGGGGTTTTTTGTTTCTACAGGTTTCGCTCGAAGTGAAGTAGTAGGAGGAACTTTCAATCCGGCTGGTAAATTTTTTATCAAGTACTTGGTGCGCTGGATTTGAATATATTTCTTCCGATCCTTTTTATTTTTGCTAAATAATAATTTTTCGATGTCAGTGATGGGTGTTATGTTTAAATTCACTTCTTTCAGCTAACAGTCCTTCTGCACGTTCTTACGCGGTATTTTGGAGTTGTCGGAGAAGTCATTGATACAGAACGAGCAATATTCGGGATTATTACCGTGGGTGCAAATCCTTTCCCGAATATACTCTAATTTTTCTTCTATCGTTTTTGGAGCTACTGCAATTGTTTTTGGAGGTAATACGGGTGCTAATGGCTCGGAAAATACAGGCAACGTTTGTGATAAGTTGTCGTACGAGAATCTATATTTTTCGTATATTTCTTTATTAAGGCCGTCAAGGTGGTTTTGAAGAGCCCTGGCGCAAGCTTTCCTTTTATTCTTCGGTAATCGTTTTTTTATTAATACGGAATTCACTAAAAAAAAATTCAAAATTTGGCATACGATAAGGAAAAATTTCTCAAATAGGTTATTAATTAAACTCTAAATTTTGTATTTTCAAAACGAATTTAGAACAGTTTGCGATAATAAAAAAAAATAATAACTTTAATACGGAAAGGGAAACAAAGCTATATAAAAAACTTAATAGCAAAAAAAAATTTTTTTAAATTGATTTTACTTTGGAACGATAGTTTTTTTTTAAGTGCACGAACTAAAATATTCTAATGAATTCAGATGATTTTTCTATGTACACGATTATCTGAACGAACTAGGCTATCAGAAAAAATTGAAAGAAAAGAAAATTTTAGACTTATAGAATTTCTCGATAATGGCTTTTATCCCCCCGGGACCTACAAAAATTTTATGTAACGTCCGTTGACGAAACAATTCTCAGGCGCACTTTTTTGGTCTAACCTTACGGAAAATAACCGAGACGTGCGTGACCACTATCGCGGGAAATTCTTTTTTCGGCGACGGAGGATTGAAGCTTTACTAGACCACACGCTTGGCAATGTAGCAATGCTTCGCGATATTTTACCACACTCTTGGCCATAAAATAACGTAAAGGGGGGCCTATAATATGCACTCGACCACACGCTTGGCAATCGAGTGTAACTTTCTAAAAGACAGACCGTCCGCGAAACTAAAATAGGAAAGAATAAGGAGAGAAAAGAATGTAGAAAGAAGTTAGAATAAATAAATTTTATTAGATTTTCCTTACTCACTTTTATCTTAGTTTCCCACACACACACACACTGGAAAGAATAGCTGAAACTAACTAAATTGAACGAACTTGAAAAATAGCTAACGAATTTGAAATGGTTGCACGAACTAAATTAGAAAAATAACTGCCTAATTTTCTTAAAAACCTCCCTTTTATGCTTTTCGCAAGAGACTCCCACTCGAAAATCTTTGTCATTTTTGGGCAGGAAGAACTCAAATTTTCTTAACTTAATTGGTTGGAAAATTTGAGGAGTGTCTCAAGCGTAAGCGAAATTCGAACCCTAATTGGCCGGGGGCGGAGTGTGCGGGAGTGGCCTCATTTAAGTGCTTTGTGTCTTCTTCACATAGATGGCCCTCTATGTACTATTTTGACCTTTAATTATTTAATCTAATTCTTTTTAAATTCAACTGTGTGTATGGTACTCTAATTTTTACAAAAATATTACTTAATCTATAATAAAACTAAAGTACAGAACAAAAGTTAAGGATCATATTTATCTGAAAACAAACAAGATATTAATAGTCTTAACTATTAATTAATTATCAAAAAGCCTTAAGAAATACTGTAAAATCAGAGTTAATTATAATAAATATAGTCATTAACTTTCGTTCAAGCCGTTCTTAAATTTTCTAACGCAAAGTTGAGCGCATTCAACGATTAAACATACTATATTCGCAATAAAAAAAAATCTTAATAAATACGGAAATATAACGAATTATTTCCATATTTATATTTAGGTATAAAATTAAAACTATCCGAGCAATAAACAAAAACTATTAATTAAAATAGTCCTTGTTGATTACTTGAATGTTACTTACAATAGATAAATTTCGCATTTTTTTAAGAGATCTGCAAGCAAATGCGCTTCCCTTAATTTAAAAGAAATTAGTAATATTGAAATTATTTAAAATAAAATAACAGTACTATCGGTAGGATACACATGTGCGCTGCAGATCTCTACTTTTTAAAGAGGCTCGCAATCTGGCTACTCCGGATGGCCCGATCGTAAAATCGCTCTGATTGTTTTCAACATCCGAAGATTGCCAGATGCGCGAGCCGAAAACTGGCGCTCATATATAAAATTTTCTTTTTTCAGCTATACGCAGTTTTTCATCTTAATTTACGAGCTAAGTGTGTGGCCGGTATTTTTTGTCTTTTTTTTTTATTTTGAGCCGCCATTATAATATATCACTCAAAAACCAGATAAAACTGATAATCTTGTTGATTTTAGTGTTGAAGAATTTTGTAATGTCAACTACAAAGTAGAAGTACGTAAGAATATTGCAATAATACGATGTGGTTGGTATAGAAAGTTATTATGTTTCAAGCACTTCTTTGAAGATTATCACTACTGTGAAAACTATGTCAAATAATATATTTTAATTTATATATGAGTCAAAAATTTAGTTTTTTCTAAGAATAATTTTTAATAAAGTTCATTTGAAAATAACAAAACAACGTATTACATTACATAGTTATTTCTAGGCGTGACTTCTTTCATCTCAGGTTTATTTTTATCTCTGACAATTATTTCAAGAAAAAATGAGCGATAAACGTGCTGAGGTCAGGGTTGAAGGCAGTAGCCTGCTCGTGAGTTCGTAAAGGTGTTCTTCAGGGATTCATTGGATTAAGTGTATAATTGTTTACTGTCATAAATTACTTATTATTTAAGATATATTTATTAAAAAATCATTAAAAAACACGCTGGGGCCAGAGTAAGAGCTTGCTTGTTATTTGATAGGGGTAGTCTTTTAAATTTTGATCGGTTAGGGGTAGCTTGGTTAGGTAATATAGTTCGCTTGTGATATGGGATATATTTATTAACAGAAAAAATAATTAATGTACTAATATATTTCGCTTGTTACATGGTATACAGGGTGTCCCATTTTAAAGGAACCACCCCAAAATTTTCGACGGTTGGCGTTGTACAAAAAAATTGTTCAGACAACAGTTGTTTGGGACAATGGGGGCAACCTTTCTGTGAAATCCGATTTGACCTTGAGAATTATTTTCAAGGTCATTTGAAGGTAAAAGTCATTTTTTGAATAGGAACCCATATTTTTGATCCCGGATTCGGAAAGAGCGGAAAATTTTACGTTCAGATAACGTAATATGTGTGGGATGCGGTTAACCCCCCCGCCTCACCTAGCGTCATGTAGAGGTCAAATTTATGATTTTCTTCATCACAGGGATGATCGGGCAAGAGTAAGGTTAATTGTAATAACCCACTAACTCCAACTCCCAATAACTCAATAACCCCAATAACCCAATAACCAAGAGATATTTTGAATAAGGACCCCCATTTTTTATCCCGGATTTGAAAAGAGCGGGAAATTATAAGTTTAGATAAAGTATTATGTTGGGGGAGCGGTTCATCCACCCCCATCCCATCGGGGCAAGGGTGAGGTTAATACAGGCTTAATATTAGGCTTTGAATACATGAAGTCGACTTTGAAAATTAACCTAAAGTTTAAGCTCAAGGTCACTGTTGTTGGACCTACAATTTTTTTGGGATATGGGAGTTATTGAATTATTGGGGTTATCGGGTTATTGGATTATATGGGTTATCGAGTTATTGGGTTATTACAATTAACCTTACTCTTGCCCGATCATCCCTGTGCATAGATGAAGAAAATCACAAATTTGACCCGTACATGACCTTTGGCGGGGGGGGGGGGGGTTAACCACATCCCACACATAATACGTTATCTAAACGTAGAATTTTCCGCTCTTTCCGAATCCGGGATCAAAAAGATGGGTTGCTATTCAATAAATGACTTTGACCTTCAAATGACCTTGAAAATAAATCTCAAGGTCAAATCGGATTTCACAGAAAGGTTGCCCCCATTGTCTGAACAATTTTTTTGTACAACGCCAACCGTCGAAAATTTCGGGGTGGTTCCTTTAAAATGGGACACCCTGTATATAACAGAACAAATAATTAATACACTGTGGCTAGAGTTAGGTAGGTTAGCCTATTTGTGATTTAGTAGAGGTGGTTTTTAGGGATAACATACCTCCAAAAAATTTTTCTTTAAAAAACCACGAAATACGTCAATTTCAATTTCTTGTTTTTTCATTATAAACGCAGTTTTTATCCACTCAACCATATTGAACAGATTTTGAATTTCAAAATAGTAAATAAAAAAGAACTTTGACCTCTATAAAAAAGGGGTTGCAACCTCTTGGTGTTAAAGGTATATGAGTAGGAGCACCTACTTATAAGAAATATTTTGGCGTTGATTTTATTTAAAAGTATTGATTAGATGCAAAGATATATTAAAAAAACATTTCTCGAGGTGGTTATCAGGGGTGGATTTCGCCCCTTAAAAGTGGATGTCAGCCGATAAAAAAAAAACACGTGTCGAATATTTTTTCGAGTATTACAGCATATCCAAAAATCATTGAAATCGGTGGGATCAGGTTGGGGTGGTTCCCTTATAAGACACTGTTCTTGCTGCTACCACCGACAACCGAATCTATACACCAAACTGTTCCTTTCCTCTTCCCTTGCTCTCTTATATTTTCCTTCTACCTTCCCCGCGCGTCTCTTTACCCTCATCCGTCCTCAGCTTCTAAACCGCTAATCCGCATCTCCAGCCAATAAGTATCGTCAACCAGTATCGTCTTGCCGTATATTTCTGTTTTCGGCGTTTTCTAATGCGCTGATCCTGGCGGATTGATTATCCATTTGGTCCTTCACATTGCTGCTGTTGCTGAGGATTTGGTCTAATACTTTTGTTAGACTCGACATATTCAAACTCAGTGAGTTTAGCAGCTCCAGTTTCTTCTCATTTTCTCTGGACCGGAAAATGAGGTCTTGGATCATCACCGTGAATGCCGGCGGGAGTTGGAACTGGCTGCCATCATCAGCCGTTATAGTAATATAGTTATTACTGTTCGTGTTGTCGCAGCTGTCCATGACATTCGCGATGTTTATCGCGGTTTTCTGTACTCGCGATATTACTTCCGCACTCTGCATCAGCTGGGCTAGCGGGTGTTCTCCCTCTTGCTCGGATGCTGTGTGTTCCGCGCATAGGGATACAATCAGTTCCGAGCGTAGGGCAGCTCTTTTTGCTGGATTGCTGTGCTGATTCTCGACTTCCGCGAAATCTGCTGCGGAGTAGTCGCCAAGCAACCAGTTATGCAGTCGTGCAGCTTTCGAGAGCTTGCTCCCGCTTGTTTTGAGCTCCAGGTGTTCGAGGTACTCATTGATTTCCTCCTCCTGGAGCGTCAACACCCAGTTTTCTATTTCTGCTTGAGTGCGGTCCATTTTCCTCTGTTAGTTAACTTGCGGCTAATTTTACGCAAAATTTACAAGCTTGTTACGCGTGGTGAGAGTGCAAGTGCTGTTTTAAAAAAATTGTACGCAAGTAAAAAAAATTTTATTAGCCGATACTAGGCTTGTCAAGGGCGTTTAATGTTATGTATGCCGAAAGACTCTTCGCTCGTTATTACTCAATATAATGATCCTGCCTATCAGACGCACTAACTGTTTGTTAGCGCGGCTGTTTTGGTTAGTGTCTAAAATATTTTAACGAGCGTTGCGCGTAGTCACCAATAACCGCAGCTAATAATATTAAAAAATGTTTACTTTAAGACAACACGATATCAAATAAAATTATCAAATTGAATTAATTTCGTTTGAAAGTTGCCGGTGTTAGTTTTCCCCGGGTCAGCGGGTACAATATTATTGATTTGCGGCAACTTTCAAAGTTTATTGGTGTTTACGCTTCTAAGAGTCTTTCGGTCGCACTCGCACGCGCTTACAGTTATTATTTACAATTTTACGCCGCGGCGGGCCTTCGCAAGCTAACTAACAGGCTATGTTTACTGTTGTGGCCTTCGATATCAAGTGTGCACAACAACACTTGATTGCCACCTAAGTCGCTGGTTGATTGAGCGCAAGGTCACTATTGAGAACCGGTGTTTTGAACAATCAGAAACACCGTAGGTTCTTTTGCGTTGGGCGCCATGTAACGGGGTTCCTTACCGTTTAATTAATTTTATTAAGACGATCGCGTAAATACGCTCGCAATTACCTAGATCAAATAAGAAAGTCGGAGAGTAAGAGGGAACGGGTGTCAGTCAAGCAACAAATCTACGAATCTACAAGGAGTGGAGTTACTACGAAATAAACACGCTGAGAGCACTTGCTAATATCACGAACGAAAACTCTTTATTATCCTTCAAATGCTACACTAGAATTGGCCCGCGTGTGTATGTTTACTACGGTGCTCGCTCGACAACAACATGCAGTGTCGGGACGCTCGCTGTTCTTTGTCCGTAGAGCTATTACACGCACGCTTCGCATCGAATGCGGAAAATCAGTTATCACGCATGCAATCGCGGTCGCGAGATCGAGCTGGCCAGCTTACCTTTATTTTGCAGACGCACGAAGACGAAGGGAACAATTCGCACTGCGGGAAAGTCTGATTGTTCTTTTTGTCGCGGATCGCGAATTCGCGCGCACGTGGTTTCGCCTTCGATGGCGAAACCTCACACACACACTCTTGATGCCGCAGGCAACAATGCTGCTTTTTCGGCTGGCTCAGGTCTGCACGCCGTGTAGCTCGATGACAATTACTCAGGACTCTGGGGCACGTACGGGCAATTAGGTCGCGAACCTTAACTTTCGTGGCTTCCGTACCGGTAGCTAGATCTCCACTGGTTCGTTTTCAATCGCGCGCGTTCCGTCTGCTCGCGTGCCGAATTCCGTTGTCACATTTTTCGTCTCCCGGTAAGTGCTGCCCCCGCAGATAACATTCATAGTTTTTTAATAGTTGTTAATAGTAAATTTTTTTGTTGATTGTACATATAGTAATGAATTGTAGATTGGTTTTACATTCATTTATACACATTTAAAATAAAATTTTGTATATAACTACTTAAATTGAATAAACAATTAACTTTTTACAGTGATTTATTTCAAATCAAAATTTATTTCGTAATGATTATTTTAATGACAATAAATTATGAATCAAGTTTTTCATATTACCTCATGTTATTTACTTTTTTGAAATAATGTTACGTTTAGTACAATTTTGTTAATAAAAAATTCTCATTTCATAAATAATGAATAAATATAGGTGTAATTCGTAATTTAAGACACCTTGTAATTGAGTTTTAATAAAATCTGCAATAAGTATAATTTTATAATTTCTTCTGTATACACGTTCATTTTATTTATTTACAAACCTCAAAATATAGTCAACGATATATATCCTCAGCTTCAAATCCTTACTTCTAGCCAATCCTCTAATAACCTAAATAATCCATTTAATTCAGGATTGGGGAACGTAATAAATATTATATTCTCATATGACACCGGATGGACTAAACGTGGAAATGGGAGAAGCTACGATAGACTAAATTGCTATAGTTCAATTATTGGCTCTATGACAGCCAAGATTTTAAACTACACAACAAGAAATCGTGAGTGCAAGAAATATGAAATGGATCACGCGAAAACGGATTGTCGCTTGAATTTTTCGGGTAGCACTAAAACTATGGAGGCTGATGCGGGTGTCCAATTGATCAATCATAATTCCATTCTAAAACAAATTGGTTTGCAGGACGAAAAGACAAACCCGATATTATCTATTTATTTCATAAATTTATTTCATAAATTAGCTGAATTTATTTCATAAATTAGCTGATAAGAATTACTTAGTCAAGAACTTTTGCTTAGAATAAAGGTGATGGAAATAAATTAGCAGTTCAACTTAGAAAATTACCTAATCATTTTTTCAGCCGCCATAAAATTGTTGGGTTTGGTGTGATCCCGAAAAAAACAACACTATTTAATTGTCTAGTAATGATTTGTATGAGGCATTCGTCATATTTTTTAAAAAAATATACAGCCAATTCTAATAAGTTTTGTATTACTGCATCTATTCAGGTAAACGAAAGTTTGAATAATATTGTCGCTAATAAGGCTCACAAAAATAAATGTTTAAGTAGAAGCCCAGCCTATCATGTAAAAGTTACTAGTAGCGTGTACATTAAAAATGACGGTAAAAAAAGTATAATAAATGTTATCCCGGAACTAAACTTCCTATCATCAAATATTTCAGTGAGATATGTACAATGAGCTGACAGTAAAAGTTCATTAAGAAAAGTATCAGATAAAACAATAAAAAAAAGCAAGAAAAATAGAATTAAAAAAATTAAAATAAGTTTTAAGAAAACACAAAGAAAAATTAGAAGATGTAATGTATAAAACTAATTGTAGTTTAGATGAAGAAACTAGATTAGGAAGCCAATAAGTGTAAATCGACAGTAAAAGTATAAAGTATACTTTTAATGTTTACATTTATATGGAAAAAGCAATTTCACCTATGGTTTCTAAAGTTACTGGTCTCACTACAAGTAACGGCATGCCATGTCATTATAATGAACCATTAGAAACTCTGACAATGTGAGATGTTTTGGATTCCATTAAAAATTTTTTGATCCCTCGACAAAATTGAAGAAATGTTTATTAGTTCCTCAAAATTCGAACTTTGATACACTTTTACGACAAATAATAATAATATGCTTTGTGATTTTAACGTAATATATGGTATCTCTGATACTTTAAAAATGTTTCTGGTACTACTAAAAAAAATGTTGATGAATTTAAATTGAGTACTAGTATTAAACGAACAGCAAAAATTTCACGATGTTGTTTCTGAAGTTTTAGTTTTAGAGAAGTTTCTTGGTAAGTTAGGGTATAGAACGAAATTATCTGAATACAGTAAAACGTATTCTAAATATTATAAAAACAATATAAAATGATATTATAAAAACAAGGGAAGTTAACTATAATTTAAAGTTTTTAACTGAAATAAAAGTTGTAATATCTATAGGAATGTTAAAAAAATTTACTAAGCGTAGTGTAACTTACGATGCAATTTATAAAATATTTAAGAGTGAAGAAGATGATAGAATAAATAAATTTTTTTAATGAGATGGTTCAACGAAAAGTTAAAATTACAAAAGATAAAAAGAGGAGAGAGGGAAGGTCGGTGGAAGAATGTGGACGTGTCTTGGCTGTGAGTGCGAGTTTTGGTGAGAAAGTTAAAGAGGAAAAGTGTTTGAGGAGAGAAATAGATGTGAAAAGAGCGTGGAGGCGGAAGAGGAGTGGAGTAGAGAGAGAGAAAGGCTAGGAGAAGAGCAGGAAAAAGCAGAGAGAGAGGAATAAAGAAAAAAAGAAAATTTGAGGTTAAGAGAGAAAATCAGAAAGCAGGAAAGGCAGAGAGGAGGGGTGGTAAGAAGTAAAGGCGGAGACAGAAAAGGTAAGACAGGGAATAAAGGTGGGATCACGAGTAGAATTAGAGTCGAATTAAGGCGTACGGGATAGTGATGGAAAGATTTGTGACAACAGAAAAATTAAGAGATAAAGGTGGAAGTATGGATAAGACAGGCCCAGAGGAGGAAAAGAAGAATAGAGTAAACGTGGTGAGAGGGAGAGAGAGCGGATATGGGCTGAGGGAGAATATTAGAGGAGAATTTAGAGAGGCAAAAAGATGCAAGAGTGAAAGTGAGAGGAGAGGGATGGAAGAGGAGGGGGGAGAAGGATTGGACAACACGATAAGAGAAGTGGGAAAAAGTAGTGGTGCAGAAGATTTAATGGAAAAGATACGGGCAGATATAAGGGATTTAAGAGAGGTATGGGAGGATGAAAGGAAAGAATGGACAGAAATGTTTAAAGAAATAATGGGAAAAATGGAAAGAATGGAGGCAGAGGGGAAAAGAAGAGAAAAAAGATAGGAGAAAGAAATAGGAAAAGTTAGGAGAGAACAAAAGAGAGAGAGAGAGAGAGAGAGAGAGAGAGAGAGAGAGAGAGAGAGAGAGAGAGAGAGAGAGAGAGAGAGACGAAAGAAGAAAGGGAAACAGCAGAACGTAGAGAACAGAAACTGCAGGAAAAATGCTTAAACGGAATATGGAACTGAGAAGGATATCCAGAAGAATGGAGGAAGTGAATAATAGTACCAATATATAAGAAAGGGAGGAAAGAAGAAGTAGAAAACTATAGAGGAATAACGCTGATGGATACGGGATATAAAATATATGCGGAAATACTGAGGAAAAGCTGGAAAGAAAACTAGAAGCTAAAGAAACGCTAAGCGATACGCAGATGGGATTTAGGAAGAAAAGAGGAACAATGGACGCAATATATATATATTAAAAATAATAATAGGGAAGGAAATAAGGGAAAAAGGAGGAAAACTGTTTGTATTCTTTGCCGACATGAAGGCCGCTTTTAACAAGATAAAGAGGAAGAAAATATGGGAAACAATGAAAGAGAAAGGGATAAATAGAAAAATTAGGAAAAGAATAGAAGAAATATACAAAAAAAACAGGGAGTAAGGTAAAAGTTGGAGGAGAAATAATTGGAGAGTTTGAGACTTACAAAGGCGTAAGGCAAGGGTGCCCTTTGAGCACCACGCTATTTAATCTTGCCTTCGCCGACCTGGAAATGAAGATCAAGCAGGTGCAGGAAGGAGGGGTAGTGATAGGAAGGAAGAAAATATGGACATTAGGATATGCAGATGATATAGTGATGATGGCAAAGAGTGAAAGTGGAATGAAAGCAATGCTGAAAAAATTAAAAAGATACCTGGAAGAAAAGGGATTAGAGTTAAATGTAGGAAAATCAAAGATGATGAAATGCAGAAGAGGAGGAGGAAGGGGGAAGGAAGAAGAATTCGAATGGGAAGGTGAGAGGATAGAGATGGTTAAAGAGTACAACTACTTGGGATATGTGATAAGCAGAAATAACGGAAATAAAAAGCAGATAATGAAGGTAGAAGGGAAAATAAATATGGGACTCGGAAGACTATGGGGGCTAGGGGAAAAGCTATTTAGAGAAAATTAGGAGCTAAGGATGAACCTGTTCGATGCACTGGCGAAAAGCGTGATTATGTATGGAGCAGAATTCTGGGGATGGAAGAGATATGAAGAAATATAGAGACTACAACTAAAATACATAAAGTGGGTATTAGGATTAGATAGAAACACGCCAAGTTACTTAATACGATGGGAAACAGGAAGACAAGAAATGAAAGAAACAGCATTAGAAAGAGCAATGAGGTATGAAAACAAAATAAGATAAGAAAGAGATGGCTCAATAAAAAAAGAAGCATGGAGAGAACTAAAGAAAAGGGAAAGAAATGAATAAGATAAAAAGGGTAAGAAGGAGGAGAGAGAGGAAAGGCTAGAAAAAAGTAAAATATACAGACAGAGGGAAAAGGGAGATGAAATGAGGGAAGAGTTTTGGGAAGAAATAAGAGTTGAGCTTAAGAAAAAAAAAGAAAAAGAACTAGAAGAAAAACTAGAAAAATCAAGATACATAAACGAGTGGAAAGAACTGAAAGAAGAAATGAAAAGGTATAGGTTAAAGGAAATTCAAGGACAGGGAGGAATAGAAGGCCTACAAATAAGGGAAAGGTTTAGGTTAGGTAATGAAACGAGAGGAAGCAGATATTGGGAAAAAGAAGAAAATAAGACATGCAGAATGCGTATGAAAGAGGAAGAAAATTGGAAACACATAGTAGAAAAATGTGAAAAAAGCAGAAAGGAAGGCGAAGAATGGGAAAAAATAATAATAGGAAACAAAGAAAAGATAGCGTGGATGATGGAGATAAAATGGAAAAGAAGAAGAAACGAAGAGAAGAAAGAAAAAGAAAAACAAGAGGACGAAACTGCATGACCCTAAGGAGAGACGGAAACAGAAGACAAAGAAGCAAGACTCGCAGACACATCTACATACACACACATACATACACACACACACAAAACACGCACACACGCGCAAACATAAACATACACATGCACGCACACACACAAAATACAAGTACTAGCAACTACACAAGCGAGAGGAAGCAGGTATTGGAGAATGGAGCAAAATGGAAAAGAAGAAGAATCGAAGAAGAGAAAGAAAAAGGTAAATTAGAAGACAAATTATAAGATACAATTATAAATTATAAAATAAGTGAGGTTGAGGAAAGAAAAGGCAGAAGGAGCAATAGGAATTAAGAAAAAGGTGTCAAAGCCCTAATAAGGAGAAAGGTAGATGAAATGATTAGCAAGAATGAGAGCAAAAGCAAAGGAAAGGCAAAGGTGAAAAGGCAAAAGAAAGTAACAAAGAAAAAAGTTGAAAAGAAAATATGCAAGAAAGAGAAAAACAGAAGAGCGGAAAAGGCAGATCTTGGAGAGAGAGAGAGAGGAAGAGAAGATTAATCAACAGAAAAATGGGAAGAAGAGCTGAACAAAGAGAAGCAGAAGACGGGAACGCAAGAGTTGCAGACACACCTACATACGTACACACACACACACACACACACACACACACACACACACACACACACACACACACACACACACACACACACACACACACACACACACACACACACACACACACACAAAACACATACATTATCAATTATACAAACTTAATACGAGACACAATTGTAATATAACAAAAGAAAACCAAATGTAACATATAAGTTGTAAAAAAAAAAATAAACAAAAGATAAAAAAAGTTGTGATTGCGTTTTTGGAGTTTTTGACTCGTTAAATAAGTTGTTTTGTAGAAAAAGAAGTTTATGATAAAGATATTGCTTTTAGTGTAAGAAATATTATTTGAAAAATTCAATTTTGTTATGGAACGTTTTAGTATTTTTTGATTTTCAATTCAATTCAATTGAAAAATGAATTGATATTGTTTGCTCCAAGCGAATATGGTTTATTTTTAATTTTTTTTTTTCAAATGCGATTTCATTATATCGCCAATATTATTAAAAATATGGATTATTTAAGGCCTTTTTTGAAAATATATATTTTTCTCTGCGATTTTTACTATTTCCTCCACTCTTTGGCGCTACGGATATTTTCTGCGATTTTATATCTTTCAATAGATGCGGTGTTGCCAAATCTCCAATCCCTACCACCAGGTATGATGAAAAAGTCATCGGATTGAAATCTTCAATCAATAATATTTCAATATTTCTGAATTTAATATCGGTACCCATATAATACTATTTCATCTAACTTCTAAAATATTAAACTATTTTTTGTGAGAATTCACAGAAATCTTGATACAATCAACTGCTTAGAAAAGTAAGCCAGATATAGGGAATATTTGTTGATACAGTCAACTTTGAATCTGAATATTTTGAAAATGAATATCGATACCTAAACTAATTTTTCTATGATTACTGGTCCAAAATGAAACTTATTTTCAAAGTTTCAAAAATCTACCGAAAATCGATTTATGATTGAACGTCCATAAGAAAATAGGAAATTATCATTTTGAATTATACTGGAATAATTCGTACAAATCGATAATTTGATTACCATCTGTGAAATTGTGTTATCTTAAAATGTGATTGGAATTCTCCATTATAATATTTACAATACTAAAATATTATGAACAATGTACTATAAAGAGTGGATATTCATTAAGGCGTTCGCCTATGTAGGAGAGTGACTGCGATAGAGAATACAGAGCATGAACGAGAGAGAGAGAATGAGATAGAGATTGAACGAAGAATTTGGGAGTATATAGGGAGACCAGAGCTGAATGGGAGGGGAAGAGCAGCACGTGACTAGGAAAAATCAGTACAGCTTGAGCTAGCAACATATAAGTTGATAAACCAAAAAATAAAGGAAGAGAATATTTTGCATTGTCATTCAATTGCAACATTTGCTCTTCTTTTTATGGCACACGAATCTTAGGTGGAGATTCGCATGATGGAAACGGAGAGGTATAGGGTACCGTCTCATGCTTTTGTTTCGCGTCTGCTGAGAGCTTCACCGTACGATCATGTGAAATAAGACGCAGAGCCTTGCCATCTGGACCATCGCTCTCCTGACGTCACTAGCTCTGTAAAGCTGCGGTATTGTCAACAACGACCTGACAGCACACAGCTTTTTACTCTCGTTTCTTCATTCACAACATTGACGTCGACAGCGATAATGGCCAAGATAGGCAAGGATTAATCGCTTTACGAGCGTTTTTTATTATATTGAGTGCGCTGATGTTTCCGTTAGCTCATTGATAGTTTTGTTTTGATTCTCTTTCTCCTTCTCGCGTTCAATAAGTGCGACTAGTTGTCTTTGTTTAGTGATTAGCTTGTAATCAAATCAAGGCTGATACTTTTTTGTTTTGTTTCTGAAAAACGTAATAAACACTTCATTTTTGTTTAGTTTGTCATGCTTGGTTTTTATCTGTATTATACATTCATCTAATCTTCTGTGACAGTAAGAACTTTTATTCAAAGTAAAATCGTCTTTCGCTTTATTTCGCGCGTTCGTGCTCTTTTTCAGCCGTGCGATTTGCATGTGCGATAGTACTTTATATTCAAATAGTTGAAAGAGCCATTTCATTTACTAGCGATGTTACTATCTGTTAACTGAATAAAAGAAATATAAGGCGAGATAACAACAGTATCCTTTAACCATTGAATAATACTACCTACTTGAAGTTGCGATGATAAATTATGATAAACTTCCGTCCGATTACAAGTAATCAGTAAAATCATCAAGGAATCAACTTACCCTGCCAAATATTAACGAAACAATTTAATTAAAAAATTATAAAACTTTAGATGTAAAGATTTCCAATCTATTGGATTATAATACGAGTATAAAAATACTGAACATATGAGAACGGATACTCAAGAAAAAACTAAGGAAATGAAATTAGAATAACACTAAACTTTTGAAAGATCTCAACATGACGTATGACTAACAATGTTAATCTATAGTATTTTGAAATTTTGAAATTAAAAAAATGTATGTAAGTATGTATATATTTTAAATGTTAGTAGTGAAAAAACACATTTGTAAATTGCATATTTCAAAAATTAAATTGTGACAGCTCTTCTTATTTATAAGTAACAAAAGTAATAAAATTATTCGGTTTTACGAGTTATTTCACCAAAAATTCGACAAAACTTAATCATTGCCACTCATTTAATTCGCTATGGTTCTCGAAATTTAAAATTAAATTACAAAAATTAATTGAATGTCGCAAACAGTAGCGGGATAAACGAGTAAAAATGATTAATTGCAACGGTTCTCATTTTTACTAAACAACCACCCCGTTACATAATTAATATCGAATTTTTGAATTGAGTTCGTAAAACCTAATAATTTTGTAACTTTTTTTTTATTTATAAGTAAAGATGTCAACATTTAATTTTTGATATTTGAACTCAGCATTTGACTGAAAAAATTTCCGGTAAAAGGCTTATTTTATGTGTCATATCGTAGCGTATTGTCGTACTAGACCTTTGTCTAATATGACTTTACGCACCAGGTGAACCTTTTTCCAATAAAGTCAAAAACTGTCGCCGTCTCAACATCTGTGGTTAAGACGACTCTACTCTTTAACTTTAACTATGCTCAAAACGACTAGCTAGGTCATGATCTCAGGTCTTTTAGGAGTTGCGGTGGGATAGAACCTCCCAAAAACTCGCCAGAATATTTTGTTTTAAAAGACTTTTGGACATATACTATACTACATATACATATACTATACTACATATACATATACTATACTACATATACATATACTATACTACATTGTAACATTTAATACTTATTTTGATCAATGTTATAAAAAAATAAATTCGAACTTAGTGCAATTTAAATCGTGAATTATAAATTATTGTCTTAACAATCTAATTTATTCAATAAACGAAATTAACTCTAAAATTAAATAATTAAATAATAGCATGAATTCTCGAATAAACTCAATAATAAATAAAATGAATGATAAATTATTCATTTAAGTTCGCTTTTGTCTCATGAGTTGTTTAGGCTCTGTGAGTTGGAACCCTTAAGATGAATATAGGATGGTAAACTAGATTGTTTCTTAAGTTCGCATTTGGCACTTTGAGATGTTTAGACTCAACGAGTTGGAACCCTTAAGATTTGACAAGACCGAGCGGAGCATGAAATAATTCTCAGACCATAGTTAAAATTAAATAAATAATTTATTTAATAACTGCTTCCGAGCACTATCTGATGCCTCTTGCTCAAGGTTCAAGTCCTGACGGTGGCTATCAGTAGTGCTCTTATTACAACATGATACTTAATTTTATATAAGTTTTGATCACGCCATCGATACTTAATTTTCGGAATTACATTATTTCGCTTAAATCATCTCAACTGTTTTGATATTTATTTATTTTTTCTCTTACATATTTATTATTTATTTGTTTATTATTTTCATATAATGTTTATATAATCATAATGTTTATAAATAATGGGGGAGCGATTGGACCGTCACAACATATACATATACTATACTACATATACTATAGCACTAACAGTACTATAAGCCTTGCAAGCTTATTTTTTTAATTTTTTTCTTCTAAGTCTCGATACGTCGTTCATCTGCTCAGTCATCTATCAAGCAGTCACCCGCGTTCTTACCTCTCAGTATGGTTTCCGTATAGGTAGCGACTAAGCACCACCATTCGGGTTCATGCAGCATTACCACCACAATGTTATCGGAGTGATGCTGCCGACCGTTCCTTCCAGTTCCTGTCTGAGTCTTGTCCAGCGGTCACACGCGAAAAACGTGTGTTCCGCGTCGTCTCGTTCGTGTCCACAGTACTTAGAGTCGGGTATTCGTACTCTGCTCATATTGTAAAGGTACCGTCGGAAGTACCCGTGACCCATCAAGAGCTGGGTGACGTAAAAATTTACATGGCTAAATTTCCTTCCGAGCCGCAGCCTCAAGTCCCATATCAGTCGTCTCGTCCAGTTACAACCTCGTTCTTCTATCCACCGGCCTTGCCAGATATCAATCGTCCTATCACGCTCGGCGATTGTCGCGCTCTTTCGTTCTATGTCCGCGCTGCTCCCGTAGATCTTTTTGCGTTTAAAGGCCAGGAGATGCACGGGTATTACACCCGCCACCACCAAGACAACCTGCGCAGAAACTGTTCGGTAGGAGCAAGCGATTCGCAGTGCGCCCTCTCCTCTCTCTGTACTATCATCATCGTCTTACAGTATTTCTTTATCTTCAGGGAGTCTGCCCATATTTCCGTGCTGTATAGGAGGATTAAGTGTGTAGTCGCCATTATCAGTCGCCGTTTCCCTGATCTCGGTCTCGTTGTGTTTGCCATCAGACGATTCGAAAATGCTATTCTCTCTACCCCTTTCCGGGCTGGCTTCTGTATTTGAGGCCAGAAGGTCATCTTCGTACCGAGGATTACCTTAAGGTACTCGACTTCCCTCTTGGTCTCCATCTCGTATATCCCCACTTTCATGTGTAGTATGCGACTTCTTGCGAGAAACGTCAGCTCCGTCCTTTCTGTTGCGAGTGGCAGTCCGTGGTCTGTCATCCATCATCCAATTTATCTCATGATCAGATTTAACGTCAGGTGCACCAGCTCAAGAGACCTCTTCGTGATCACCGCAGCCACGTCATCATCGTAAGCGACGAGGGTCACTCCGAACGGCATCCCAAGTCGAAGCAGGCTATAAACAAGATATATTCCAGAAGTCAGGTCCCAGTATCGACCCCTGAGCCAACCCAGCGATGACCTCTCTCGTAATCTGTCCTTCGATCGTCTCTTACGTTATCCGTCTGTTTTTCACGTAATCCTCCAGAACCCAGACTAAGTATGGTGGAATCTCGAAATTGCTTTTCAGCGTCTCCAAGATATCCCTTCATCTGGCCGAATTGAAAGTATTTCTAATGTCGCCAGCAACACGATGAGTCACGCCACCTGTGTAGTGTCTGTTCAGTTTCAGGAAAGAGTTTACCACCTTTTGAATCGTTTCAATCGTCGATCGACTCCTCCTAAAACCGAACAATAAGTCTAAGAGACCCCCTCCGGCCTGTATCGCGTCCTTCAGTTCTCGGTTTCAATAATTGTTCAAAGAGTTTGCCAGTTGTGTCAAGTAAACTCAATGGTCGGTAGTTGGAAGGCGTGTCAGGATCGCGTCTTTGGGATAAGGACGAGCCTTGCCTCTTTCCACCGATCGCTGAATGTTTCTTTCGTCAAGCACGTGTTGTACAGATCGAGAAGTATCTCCGGTCGTAGACAAGCCACGAGCCGGAAGATCTTGACCAGTACTGTGTTTGGTCCCGGCGTCTTGCTCGTCTTCATCGCATTCGTTGTTCTGGTGAGCTCCTCAGCGGCAAAGACGGGGGGCACCGGTGCGTCCACGTCGTCCATCACGTTCGTCCGAATCGGATGCGTCGGAAACAATCCGTCAACAATCCGTCCTATTGTTTCAACATCTTTGAATTCCGGTGGGACT
This sequence comes from Phymastichus coffea, assembly GCF_024137745.1. NCBI lineage: Eukaryota > Metazoa > Arthropoda > Insecta > Hymenoptera > Eulophidae > Phymastichus > Phymastichus coffea. The sequence continues at coordinate 1,406,983 of NW_026706814.1, forward strand.
CGAACTCCTAGTTTGCCGGTCACAAAATTTTACCCGCCCAGGGATCCTCGTTCACCTCCTCGCAGAGCTTCCTCCAGTATTGCATCTTGTTGCTCCGTATTGCTTTCGACAGCGTCTTCCGTGCTGTTTTGTATATAGCCTGGAGGTTTTCCCTTTCGGGTCCGCCCCAGCCTTCATCGTCGATTTGCCAGGTGTAATTATCCTGCGAAACTCGGCAATCTCGTTCATCCACCAGTATTGCGGTTGTCTTTTTTGTATCTGTCGACGTTTCGGCAATGTACTGTTGCACAAGCTGTTTATTAGTTTGGCCGTCTCGTCTGTCACTCTTTCCGCTCTTCTCCGGCCCGTTAGCTGTGTACTATAACGGAGTACGTCGTGTCCATGCCCAGGTTTGGTCTGACCAAGATAGCCAGACCCCTTTTCCGGTGGGCTGGTCCGCCCCTGTTAGATCAATTCTTTGCATCTGTTTTCTTTTTTGTCTTGTTTGTTCCTTTTCGTGTGACCGTCTGCCAGTCCTTGGTCGCTTCCATTGTCGATGGCCTATTTTGTAAGGGCTCCGGCGTGGTTCCGATCGACGAACGTTTCGTGTATTGTTGCTTTCTTCGAGACGTCCTCCCGAAACTGCGTCCAATCGCTTGTGCAGCGCAATGTCCATAGTCTCGAGAATTGTCTTAATTCCCATCTTCACTGTCATATTCATGTTCTTTTGTACATTCGCTGCTTTGACTATTTTCGTCTTCGTCTCTTGTATGAGCTGTAGCAGTTCAGTCAAGTCTTGTGTGTTGTTTGTCGTTGTGAGTGTTCGTCCTGTCGGCTATTCTCGGTTCTGAGCGGTAGAGACGTAGCACACCGCGCTGCCTTCGCTTGACACACTGTCTGTCCTCTGTCATTTTGGTAAGTTTAGTAAAGTCTTATTCGTGTCGTTATTTCGTGTTTTCCTCCTCTTCCCCGTGCACAAAGTGTGGCCTTCAAAATCCTTGCCGCTGCCCACGGCCACGGGGGCTTTCACCCGATCGGAACCCGGGGGATCCCCTTCATTCGCTTTCGGACGGCTCCATTTCTAGGAGTCCCCGGGCATTCGCTTTTACGGTAAGACCCTTTTATTAGGTTATCAAGCATTCCCCTCGCCGGTTTGCCGAATGGCATGTGTGTGTGAGTATAGGTGTGCGTAAGAGATGAATGGTTGGGCACATCGGCAGAATCTTTTGCGTCATTTGTGAGCCATATCTTTCTCTCAGCCGTGTCCGTTAGCGTTATTGCTAAGAGCATTGACGAGATAGACATTCCCACTGGGCACGATCGTGGCCGTTAGAAGTTAGCATTTGCTCAGTGATGTATAACTACTCCGTGTACCAGCCCGGCATTATTATTATTATTATTATTATTATTATTATTATTATTATTATTATTATTATTATTATTATTATTATTATTACTATTATTAATATAATTTTAATTTTATTATAAAATTCTTTATTATAGTTACGCAAAGCTGTTTATAAAATGCCTACTGAAAGTGATGATTCAAGTAAAAGTGTTGCATTAGCTTTGCAAAGAGTATTCCATGAATTACAATTTTCTGATAAACCAGTTGGAACTAAGAAATTGACTAAGAGCTTTGGATGGGAAACATTGGACTCATTCATGCAACACGATGTGCAGGAGTTTTTGCGTGTTGTAAGTATTATTGTATGATATAATCTTACATCATATTTTATTTTATTTATTTAGCAAATCCCATTGTTCCAAATCATTCTTTGGTTACATAGCACATGTGATGATTCAAAAGATGTATAAAATTTTAAATTTTCTACAAGCACACAAAAAATTGGTGTATATATAAATAAAGACATACGTATATTTTTGTGTTTTTTGACACATTAAATCTTATTTAGTAATCAGTTTTCACTAGTAGATTATGTTCAAGGATATTTTACGGTGAAATTCAGCAAAACATTGTTTGATTGAAGATTACTAGTAATTTGTTAATTAAAATTACAATTCACTACAAGTAAAAATGATATTTAGATAATTACGACGTATCGAAGTCTTTATTTATGACTTCCTCATCAGGCTATAAAATAATATACAAACCTCAGCTCAAAATCTTTTCAAACATGTATGAAAATTAATACACCAAGTCCATCGTTCATACTCATCAATAAAAAAATTTTTTAATAAAAACTAATTTAAGTGATTGCCACACATGGTCATAATAAAAAATTAATTGATTATTTGTAACCTATCGAGTCATTGAAACCAGTAACTGAAAATTTATTTATTGGTAAATGTAAATAGCAAAGTAATTTGTGTAAACGTGGTTTTTAATAGAAAGTTATTTATAACGTCTTTATAATATTCTTCAGGTTGTGTTTGAGAATTGTACTTCATATGAAGGATCAAACGTGTTTGTTTCCTTTTATTGCAAAATGAATTATTATTCATCTTATAATATTCAGCTTTACGAATTGACCTTTTTTCCATATATTGAAAAATCTCGCAAAATCATATAAACACACGGTGTTTAACTCTTCAGGGCGGTGTGGATAGTATTCGAGGTGTGTTCAAAAAATAACGAGAATTTTCGTTTTATGAAAAAAATATTTATTTATTCATCTACATTAATGTTGTCGCCTTCAAAGTAGTCCCCTTCGGATACAATACACTTATGCCAACGCTTTTTCCAATCCTCGAAACACTTTTGAAACTCGATCTTTGTAATAGCTTTTAGCTCTTTCAGCGATTCGCTTTTAATGTCATCTATGCTTGTAAAACGACGGCCTTTTAATGTTCTCTTTATTTTTGGAAATAGAAAAAAGTCACATGGAGCCATATCTGGCGAATATGGAGGCTGAGGCATCGTTACAGTTTCGTTTTTGGCCAAAAATTCACGAACAAGCAGTGAAGTGTGAGCAGGCGCATTATCGTGGTGCAAAAGCCATGAATTGTTTTGCCACAAATCCGGGCGTTTTTTTCGGATTGCTTCACGCAAACGACGTTGAACTTGTAGGTAGTACTGCTTATTGATTGTTTGACCTTGTGGCAAGAATTCATAATGCACTATGCCATTAAAATCGAAGAACACAGTGAGCATAACCTTCACATTCGACCGCACTTGTCGAGCCTTTTTCGGTCTTGGCGATCCAGAATGCCTCCACTGGGACGATTGAGCCTTAGTTTCGACATCATATCCGTAAACCCATGTTTCGTCACCTGTTATAACACGTTTTAGTAGTTCTGCATCGTTATTGACTTCATTTAGTGACTCCTGAGCAACTTCCATTCGCCGCTGTTTTTGTTCGAAATTCAACAATTTTGGAACGAATTTTGCTGCCACACGTTTCATACCCAAAACATTCGAAAAACTTTGATGGCATGAGCCAACTGATATGCCAACATCATCAGCGACTTCTCTGATTGTGATTCGGCGATCGTTCATAACCATTTCTTTCACTTTTTTCACGTTTTCATCGATTGTTGACGTGCTGGGTCGACCGGAGCGTTCGTCATCTTCAACGTCTTCGCGGCCATCTTGGAAACGCTTATACCACTCGTAAACACTTGTTTTTTTCATAGCAGACTCACCATAGGGTTTTTGTAACATTTCACACACTTTGTTACACTTTATTTCATTTTTTACGCAAAATTTAATACAAATTCTTTGATCCACTTCTTTTAAAAAAAAAAATCGCCGATCTCATAAAAACACGTCAAACCTTAGCGACTACCGCAGACAAAGTAAACAGTGAATATAGCTGAAAATTTTATCATACTTCAGGGGCATGTATACCAACACAAAAAAAAATTTTGACAATCGGACTCTCCAGACCCGCGAAATTTAAAAATTCCGGGTATTTTTTGAACACACCTCGTAAGTTAGAAAACTTAATAAATATTCAAGATACAATTACATTAATGAACAGAAGTATATTAGTCCATTATGCGACACAAATTAAAATTGTGCTTGTAATAAACAAAATTGATTTCAATAAATAAAATAACATATGTAACTTTTTAACTATTTTTCTTTTATGTTCAAGTTTTAAAATTAATTGTGCAGAAATTAAGTTAATTAAAGGGCCAACAAAGCTCGAGAACACAATCTCCAAACAATAAATTTATTAGATAGTTTACACTCGATACTTCATTTAAGCTAGGAATATACTAAGTTTTATGTAAACGACTCTAGTACGACCCATGAATAATGCACAATTTTTCCCTTCTCATTCCATATTATTTATACAAAAAATTTAGTTAATTACTTAAGTTACAAATTATAAACACGTAGAATTTAAGATTTTCGGATGAAATATATTTAGATATTATGTAACCCGCGCTATTATCAAGAATAATCTATGAAAATTTATATAATAAATAAACTATTAATTATAAGATAAAATTGTAACGAAAATGGTACTTGGAGAGCCATCTAACGAGATAGGGCCCATACTCTTGAACGATCGCCCCCGATTTCCACCACGCCCCCGAACCAATACCAAAAATCCAAGTACCAGAAAGCCACGTTAAATAAAAAAAAAGTAAGTTGAAACCAAATTTTTCTTTGCTATCTTATTTCCTCTTTCAATCTCTCCTAGCTTAACAAATTGAAACGTGAGAAGTTTAAGTCTTCGAGAAATATTTCAGCAAGATCTGGGATATATCTCTATAAGACAAACGCGCCGCTTAAAAGTCACTTAAATAAATTTTTGTGATTATTCCAGCAAGGTCTGGGATACTCTTATACAAGTTCGGATTCCATTGGATCATGGTATTCGATGGGAGACTTGTAGTAAGAAACTTTTTTTTACAACGCAAATCGAATGTAGTAGAAGCTCTAATTCTCCAATTGCTTATTTTGGTTTAGGCGTACGCACGCAAACTGAAAAGAGCAACTGAGAAACCGTCTGGCTCAGACGTTCCTGAGAAAGTGATCCGGACGTCACAGTATTGATTACATAACTAATTATTTTTACCTTTTGTACCTTAAAGTAAAGGTATAATATTAGTTAGCTGCCCGTTTTCTTTCATCACTATAACGTTTATTTTATTCGAATCAGTTACAAGTAATCCTTTTTCAAAGTCATAAATTGCTTCTGAAAAGTATGGCTCTGAATGTGAAGAATGCACAAATCACATTGTTAATGTTAGTGTTTGTTACGCAAATATCCTCTAAACGACTTAAAGAGACTATCACTTTGTCTTTTAGATTTTTTAATGTTACACAATTATAATTTACTTGAAGTCATTGTCTTGCAGTGTGCCGAACGTTTATGATAAAATATTTCTTTTTTATTTTTAAAGCATGTTTACATTTGGACTTGTCCAATTTATTTTCTTGATTGCAATTTTAATAATTTTTCTAGCGCTTTAGAATTTGCTCCCTATCTTTTGCATAATAATTTTTTTGATATGCTTTTAATATTGTTTGATTATTAGAGTAATAATTTTTTTTATAAGCCAATTATTTTTTTTGTATGTTTTGCATAATAGTTTCTTTTTTTTCTGTCTTTTTTTATAATTCAACGGTAAATTTTTCTCAAACGATTGTTCGAGTTTATTATGTGAAAGACATTCTTTTCTTGCCGTGTTGGTTTTTACTCTTGTTAATATTGAACTAAGCGAATTGACATTGTTTAAATCTATTTTTCTCTTATTGAATTTCTGCTGAAGTATTACTTTATAAGATAAACATTCAGATTCATTTTGAATATAATTTTTTGTTTTTTTATTGTTTTTATTTCCTTTCCATTGATTAACATGTTTCACTGTTTAATGTAATATTTGTATTATGTGAAATTTTACGTTTTCGGTAGTTTGGTGCCGTACGTGAAGAAAGCGATTGTTCTTCAACCTATTATAAAAAAATAACGTAGGTATTCTTTATATATTGTGGCTAAGGTATTTCATCAATATCTAAATCATTGACTGAGAACCAGCGTTCACTTTGTCTTACAATGTTAACGTAGTGCCCGCTGAATTGCGTTATTTCTTCATGAACTATAATACTGTTGACTAAATATGTTTTATTATTAATATAAACATATTGTGCAATGTTCGATCTAAAAATAGATAGTTGCATCGGTATTACTTTATTAACAGTAGTAAAAATAATAGTTTCATAAAATTTTACTTTTTTACAAGTTGTATAATGTATATCAGTAGGTTTAGAAGATTCAAAATGTTGACGGATTAACTGTTCCGATTTACAAGATAACATTATTACATTTATTATCATGACACGTGAAAATTGAACCCATTTTATGTTCAATCGAAAGCTGTAACCTTTTAGATTTACTTTCAAGGATGAGAGAATCAAATAAGTGACTTATTTGTGATTTTACAATTTTCTTTTCTATCTTTAAAGTTAGAAAAATATATTAGATAGACATCAGTCGGTGTTTATCGTGATTTTGACAGATCTAAATTGGACTTTGATTTTTTATGTAAATTATCGATCTTGATAATATTAACACTCAAATATGAAAAATCCGATGTTAATTTAATTTCCGTACAATTGTGACGTATCCGGTTCTACCGAGCAGCCATATGTATATACGTACATGTATTCATAGAATATTTTTTTGCTGTGTATATTTAGATATTTACAAACAATGCCTATTTTCATTCGTCACAGTCAGTGCCACGATTTTTCGCGGGCGAGTTGCACATTTCATTGTGAGTCAGTTGCCCATTTCTGTTCAAAACAATATTGTGATTATTATTCTGAATACTGCTTAAATAGGTAATTCTAATATTCAAACAATTTATTTCTTGTGAGAATTTGTTGAGAAGAAAAAAAGGTTGAGTAGAGAAATTGATTTGCATGAAAGTTTTGGAACAAATAAGCTAGTTTTGTGTAGAATTTAGTCTATACTTATACAAAATATAGATTTTCGCGCATCATATTATTGTTCTATATGAATACGTATAACAAGCTTATTTCTTTATGTGCTTACAAACAAGTTTTGCCTAAAAGTATAGAAGTAGAGATAGCTTTTGACTATTTAAAATTCTCAAAGAGCATAATACGTGCATCTAAAATTCTTCACAAATCAATTATGATCATTTATTTGTTAAGTCTAAAAGATTCTATCAATATGTATCCACACTTTCATGATCACCTTATGAATTTTTAGCATTGAAAATGAAAGTTAATACGTTAAGTGTGATAAATATGCTTTTGGTTTACTTCCAAGCTCTCTCTATCCAAGAAAGTCCTTACAATGTCAAGAAAATTTAAATCAAAGATCATTTTCAGATGATACTTATATTAGATTTGCTGGAAGCAAATGATAACATAGATATGATTATGGAAGAATCTTTAACTTTTCAAGAGGAGTTCAAAGACTCTAACGCGTACATTGTCGAGGAACAAAGTTGGCATACACTACCTGAGAATCCTGAGTTTCCTACAGATAAATGCACTAGCCAGCATGAGCCATTGAGTTTTGAATATAAAAAAATAGCTGTCGACTTTTGGAGAAGCGGAAAAGGGAAAAAAAATTTTCTCTTCAAACGGCACAAAATCATTTCCGCAAGGTCACATCTGAAACACGACTACGTCCCCTGGGCACGCCAAATTAATCAAGGTGTTACATATCGAGAGAAAATTGTAAGAATTTGCGAATATGCTTTAGAAAATTTTAATGCGGCTCTTGAATCTGGTTTTATAATTCATGACAATGATTTGAAAAGATGGGCTTTACAAGTTCAAAAATTAATTGAAAATGTAGACATAAGATTTATAGCTTAAATAGCGGGTTGCAAAATTTAAGAAAAGAATTGCAAACAAAAGAGACAGAATTTTTGTCAAAGGATAACCAATTAATTAATAAAGTAGGTATTGAGAATATCTTTAATTCAGATCAGACCGGTTTTCAATTAGAAATGCACTCTGGCTGCACCTTAGCAGTTGAAGGGGAAAAACAAGTGTAATATCTTGTATTGTATTTTCCTAATGTGGGACCTACAACAATGCTATTAGTTGATTCGTGGAGCGGTCACTGTCCAGTAGCTGTAGAGGAAGCTACGCTGCATGATAAAACGGTACATCTGAAACAAATACCCACCGGAACTACTGGAAATATCCAGTCATTAGATGTTTTTGGATTCCGTACTTGCAAAAATTTTGTTAAGTAATTTTCAGATAGTCTTAGCTGTATCGACGATAAATTAGAGTTGCATAATAGAAATAATATTATAAAATTACAATCATTAGTTTTCATAATCAGTTTTCATCCCCACATTATAAAAATCTATTCAGGTATGCGTGGTATAAAAGTGGTTACCTTGCAGTAAATAAACCGAAGGAATTTGATAACCCTATAGATTTTAGTTTTGGCGATTCATGTGCAACGAATTGTGAAATTCATGGTTGCAATAACGTTGTTATTATTCGATGCGGATAGTGTAAAAAATTTTTGTACTTGAAACATTTTTTTGAAGAATACGATTACTGTTCTATTAATAATCCGTAAAATTCTGACGAATTTTGCAAATTCATTATTTACGACCAAATTATAATATTACTCCGGGGAAGTAAGTATATAGAAAGGACGACTTTTGCACCGCCAATTATATGTTCTTAATCGAATCTATATCGATCCCCAATCACGTACCTGAATTATCTAATAAATCCCGCTAAAGCTTTCGATACAGCTTGCAAGCACAGCTTTCAAAGTGTAAAATTGAATGGTTTTGTGCATATATCTTTCCAACATCAATTCGTACAAAAAAAATTGTAAAGATCGAATTTGTTAAGAATTCAACGCTTAATAACATGGTGAAAATCATTTTTGGAAAAAAAATTTTTTTCAACCCTTAATTTTCAAAAATTTGTCAAAAAATAAAAAAATTCGTTTGTTAAATGGTAATTATTTAAAAAATAGTGTTATCAAGGTGAAAATATAAGGAAATATAGCAGTGATGCTTCTGAAAAAGGAGGTGCAATCAAATTTAGAAAATTCAAAATGGCGGCCACTCCAACTGATAACGCATTTTTTTTTTCAATCGTCGTTCGTTAACATTAACAATATCGAGATGCGGTTTTTTGCAATCGACTAAGCAAGAGTTATGTTTCAACGAATTATAAAAAAAAATTTTTAATATTTTTTTATCATAGTTTTTTATTGCTTTTAGTGAAAAAAAAAAATTTTTTTTTGTTTTTTCGTAATTTATCGTTGAAAAATTCATTTTAATTCTCTATTTGAATTTGAAAAGTGTAGATCTTGGAAAACCACAGATTTAAAAAAAAAAATTTTGTAATACGATCTTTAGAAGCCGCGATAATGGAAGGCAAAGTTGGGAATGTTCTGACGGGATGCTATTGACTTTTTGAAAATTTTGATTGGTACATTATATTCCAGCATCCAAATTTTACCTGGCTCTATTCGGGCATTCCTATATTGTTGTCCCATACCTGTGAAAAAGACAGGTGTTCGAAGCGCGCGCAACGATACTACAGTGCGGCAGCGGCTGAGCGCCGTGGTGGCGGGAGAGCCTGCCAAGCCAAGGGCCCGTCACAAGCAATGCCGGCGCAGCAGCTGTACACTGGTACAGAAAAACACACGTATTTTCGCTTACCTGTGCACAATGGCGCTGTTACCTGCTTTGCCAAAACTATATTCAAATACATACGAGGTGTGTTCAAAAAGTAACGAGAATTTTTAAATTTCGCGGGTTTGGAGAGTCCGCTTGTATAAAATTTTTTTTTATTATGTTGGTACACATGCCCCTGAAGTACGATAAAATTTTCAGCAATATTCATTGCTTACTTTTTAAGTGGCAGCCGCTAACGTTAGACGTGTTTTTCGAGCTCGGCGATTTGCGTTTGTGAAAAAAAATGGATCAAAGAATTTGTATTAAATTTTGTGTAAAAAATGAAATAAAGTGTAGTAAAGTTTGTCAAATGTTAACAAAGGCATATAGTGAGTCTGCTATGAGTAAAGCAAGGATTTATGAGTGGTATAAGCGTTTCCAAGATGGCCACGAAAATGTTGAAGATGACGAACGACCCGGACGCCCAAGCACATCAACAACCGATGAAAACGTGAAAAAAGTGAAAGAAATGGTTATGAACGATCGCCGAATCACAATCAGAGAAGTCGCTGATGATGTTGGCATATCAGTTGGCTCATGCCATCAAAGTTTTTCGAATGTTTTGGGTATGAAACGTGTGGCAGCAAAATTCGTTCCAAAATTGTTGAATTTCGAACAAAAACAGCGGCGAATGGAAGTTGCTCAGGAGTCGCTAAATGAAGTCAATAACGATGCAGAACTACTAAAACGTGTTATAACAGGTGACGAAACATGGGTTTACGGATATGATGTCGAAACTAAGGCTCAATCGTCCCAGTGGAGGCATTCTGGATCGTCAAGACCGAAAAAGGCTCGACAAGTGCGGTCGAATGTGAAGGTTATGCTCACTGTGTTCTTCGATTTTAATGGCATAGTGCATTATGAATTCTTGCCACAAGGTCAAACAATCAATAAGCAGTACTACCTACAAGTTCAACGTCGTTTGCGTGAAGCAATCCGAAAAAAACGCCCGGATTTGTGGCAAAACAATTCATGGCTTTTGCACCACGATAATGCGCCTGCTCACACTTCACTGCTTGTTCGTGAATTTTTGGCCAAAAACGAAACTGTAACGATGCCTCAGCCTCCATATTCGCCAGATATGGCTCCATGTGACTTTTTTCTATTTCCAAAAATAAAGAGAACATTAAAAGGCCGTCGTTTTACAAGCATAGATGACATTAAAAGCGAATCGCTGAAAGAGCTAAAAGCTATTACAAAGATCGAGTTTCAAAAGTGTTTCGAGGATTGGAAAAAGCGTTGGCATAAGTGTATTGTATCCGAAGGGGACTACTTTGAAGGCGACAACATTAATGTAGATGAATAAATAAATATTTTTTTCATAAAACGAAAATTCTCGTTATTTTTTGAACACACCTCGTATAGCTCGTTTGAAGGGTCAGGTTAGTTTCAGCCTTCGTTTAGTCGACGCTACATCGTGCAGTTTGCTAAACCTCATGTTTGAGTAGTGAATATAATATTACAAACAGTTGAGTGATAATTGTTGATCGACTACAAAGAGGTATGTACAACAATTAATTTCATAAACGAAAAAATAAAAATTGTATACAATAATCTAAATTATAGCAACATGCATTTCAAATATATAATCATTATCGTTATTATATCGTTGTGTACGCGTAACAACGATATAATAACATTTGAAATACAGTTGTGTAGCATCATAACTTAAGTAGGTTTTGAAAATATTGTAATTCAGTATTGTAGATTTGTTATTTATGAAATAAAATAATGTATATTTTATTCCATTACAGTGCCAGTAAACGCATCGTTTTTGAACGAGCGCATGTCCAGCTACAGTCGTGTACTCCAAAATAGGACGCACAGGTATAAATTTTGAAGGGGAGAGAGAGAAAGAAGGGACAGAGAAAGAAAGATAGCGAGAGAGAGCGAGAGAGAGAGCGAGTAAGGCCAAATAGAAGAATAGGCACATTTACAACTGCCATCGAGGATCATCTTGACCTTCGAGAGTCTGTTTGAAATCGCCACTACTGCATTGTCTATGCCCAGAGCGTCGTCAACGAAAAAAACAAATTTCACGCCAGGTAAAAATAATATTCTGCAATACTTGTACCTTTTTTTACCGTTCAATTATACTAACAATTTTTTTTTTACAAATATTCTGCTAGGAATCATGGAGATTGGCGAGCCAAACGAGAGTCACGAAGAACATCATTGCATTCTGTGCGACGAGCCTCTAGTAAATGATATAAAAACAGGAAGTGAAAAATGTCGCGAAACTTTAAAAAACTCTAGTATACAGTGAAAAGATTCACTGCATGCTCGCTTTAGTAGGAATAACGATTTGCAAGTTCACAATAAATGTTACACGTCATACGCTCACGCGGGTAATATTGCTGCTGCAGTTAAAAAAGCTGTTCAATTGAATCCAAAAAAGCGACGGTCCTCGGGCGGATTTGCGTTCGATATTTTATGTTTTTTCTGTAACTGCGATGCTTCTGATACTTTTATATTAGCACAGACGAAAAAACCAGAAAAAAAGAGAGTGGTAGTTCGAAAAGTTGAACATCAAGAAACTAGATAAAATATTAGAAAAAACTAAAACGTTAAAGACTGCAGATGCTATAAAAATTTCGGCTCTCTTATCAAAAGTAGATTTAATTTAGATGAAGAAATATGACAATTCACCTCGTTACCACCATCAATGTTTAATTAAATTTCACAAAAGTGAGCCTCCAAAGCCGCCTCGCACAAAAAACAGTGATCCAATCGTAGAACACGTGATGGATTTTCTAGAGAGAAATCGAGATGAGTGTCAATTTTCTTTAAATGATATAATGAAAATTTACGCGGGTGAAATGCCAGAAATGAAACACATTTGTTCGAAGCTTTTAAAATATCATAACGATGACATAATTATTAGCAGAAAACGAAATAGAGAAATATTGATTTGTTTTAAAGATAAAGCATGTGATATTTTGACGCAAGTTTGGTACGATTAGAAAAAAGAAGATATTTTGGAAGAACGTAAACGTGTTGTTTTAGCAGCGGCAAATATATTGCTCGAGGATGTTCGCGCAATGGTTTATGATAATGAGTTTTACCCGCCATCAAGAGAATTTTATGATAAAATAAACGAGGATGTACCAGAAACAATGAAGTTATTGCTCGATACTTTATGCACAAAAAACAAAAAAGGAAATCTTAAACCATACTATAGAAAATCAGTTAACTTATCACACTCTTTAATCAAAGTCATCAGACCACATTCATTTGTATCGCCAATACAAGTAGGTGTGGCATCACTTTTACATTAGAAGACTGGCTACAAAGATATTGTAAATTTATTATGTAATTATGGATATATCGCCTCTTATCATGAAGTAAAAAAATTTCGAAAATCTCTAGATCAAAACTTTAAAGATGTCATGACTGATCACCGTCCGGATCTTAGCGATTGCACTTTACAGTTCGTGTTCGATAATGCCGATCATAATGTTCGTACGCTAAATGGAAGTGGAACGTTTCACGCGATGGGGGGGGGGGGGGCGATGATTGTTACGCCGTATCGAACGATAGCAACAAATACTGATATTCCAAGATTGAAAGAAGTGCTCGCGGCAGAAATTGTTAGCGAAATGAGTGACGTTCAGCTTTTATCACATGATAACAATGATCGTAGCAAACTGTCAGAAATCACTTTTGAAAATCTGGATGAAATGTTTCCGAATAATTCTTCAAAAATTTCATCGGAAAATTTGTTATGGTCGTACTCTAAAGTAATTAATCCTGAAAAAACAAGTGGTAGAAATGGATTTTTAGAGAAATTAGTGAAAGTTAATACTTTTGCTATATCGAAAATTATATTTCTGCCTTTTGTAAATGCTCCGCCATCTCACGAGGATACAATTTATACAGTTTTAATGCAAGCAGTGAGAAAGAGTAAATTTTTCGGTAAAAAGTACGCCATAGGTACTTTCGATTTGCCCTTATTTTTGAAAGCATATGAAATGATTTCTTCTGCTCCGGATGATGCCGATTTGAAATTTGTTATTTTAAGACTGGGCGGTTTTCATATGTTCATGTCGTATTGGAAAGCAGTTGGTTTTATTATGAATAATAGTGGCTTAAAAGATTTGTTCGGTCTTGCATTTGGTCAAAATTCTGTTGATAAAGTTTTTGAATGTAGTAACTACGCTAAAACCATAAGATGCCATGAATTAGCATATTTGGCTCTGATAAAAATTGTAATTTCCTAAATGATACTAGATGAATCTGAAAAAAACCATTTGAAAGAAATATTGGACAACGTGGACAAATCGACAATAGAGAAATTGAGTAATCCAGATTTTCTAAAAATTAGAAGTAAATTCGTCGAGACTTTAGTTGAATTATCCAACAGAGGACCTACACCGAAACTATGGGTACAATATTTACATTTAATAGCGATAGGTTTTACCTTTTTAGATTCGGAGAGAGTTGGTAATTGGGAGGGTCATTTATCAAGTGCTAAACAGATGGTGCCAATTTTTCATGCTAATGATCATTTTCATTACGCTAAAGCGACTCCAATTTATTTACAAGAAATTAATCGTTTGAAAGAAAAAATGACTCCAGAAGAATTCAAACGTTATACTGAGGAGGGGCATTTTACTGTACGCAGAACTGGCAAGTTTCGAAGTGGAACTTGGTCAGACATGATTATCGAGCAAACTGTAATGAAAAGTATGAAAAGTCAAGGTGGTCTTATCTCTCTCTTGCACATCGCCTACATATGTTATTACTGAAAACAGTCCAACGATTTATCAACGTAGTTTTTTGAGCAACGATACAAATAAAAATAATTTGATTCAATTATTGAAAGAGAAGTTTTCAATCGCTGGTTTCCTTGTTAATCAGGCAAAAGAAGATATTGATGCAGAGCTTGTTCGCACGGCAATACATTTTTCTGCGGCCTATTCGTCTGTTGGCATTGTTGACGAAGATGTAGATATCCTCGTGATATTGAATCAATTAGCTTTTGAAAAAAATAACATTTATTTTTTGAAAGTTGCCAAAGGTAAACGTGGAAAAAGAATTTATCGTTGCAATAGTTGTAAATATCCACTACTCAAGGAATATATAACATTATTATATGCATTTAGTAGATGTGATACGACTTCTGCTTTTTATAATCAGGGTAAACTAAAATTCATAGCCATTCTAAATAAACATGAAGAGCTTCGACAGCAGTTAAAAATATTTTACGACCATAAAGCTGATCAGATCGACGTAGAGAAAGCTGGCATGGAATTTATAAAATATGCTTACCAAGAAAAACCAGACAAAAATGTTTCTTTGAACGACTTGAGATTCACTTGCTTCCAGAAATCTTGTGCTAAAAAAACTTTCAATTTAGCTTATTTACCACCAACTGAAGCTGCAATGAAGTTTCATTCCCGTAGAGTATTCTATCAACTAAGATTGTGGGATCTTGATAAAACTGTCGTCGATAAAATAAACGTAAGAGACTGGGGATGGAAATTTATTGAAAACTATGGACTTGCGTCAGAAATTACCGATGTCGAACTAGTACCGATAGAATTAATGTCGATTATTTCTTGTGCTTGCATTACGGGATGTGCTACAGCAAAGTGTGGTTGTAAGAAAGTAGGAATGTATTGTACCATTTTATGTAAAGGTTGCGAAGGAAAAAATTGCTGTAACATCGAAGACGAAAATAGATTAATAGATGACGATAACGACGACGATGATAACGAACATGACGATTATAACCTCGATATAAGTGAAATGTTAAATTGTGAACTGCAAATTGATTATAGCGATGAATATGACGGAGATCTGATTCCTGATAGCGAAAGTGACGGAGAAATTGTAGAACCGCGTAATTTGCGATCAAAAAGAGCAAGAATTCAGTGAAAAATGAATTAAAATATTTAAATTATAAAATATATTTACTTGTGTTCCAAAATTGTAAATAAATGTAGATAAAATTGCGCATTAGTCATAAGTTTGTAAAATAGTATAGTATTTGTAAAATATATTTATTATTGTCAATAAATGCAACAAAAATGATTAACAACTAGTAAAAACCCAAATTTATTATAAAAATACCTAGAGAAACCAAAAAGCTTGATCCATCTACGCATTAGCGCTCTACCATCACCACGGCGCTCAGCCGCTGCCGCACTGTAGTATCGTTCCGCGCGCTTTGAACACCTGTCTTTTTCACAGGTATGGGACAACAATATCGGAATGCCCGAATAGAGCCAGGTAAAATTTGGATGCCGGAATATAATGTACCAATCAAAATTTTCAAAAAGTCAATAGCATCCCGTCAGAACATTCCCAACTTTGCCTTCCATTATCTTGGCTTCTTAAGATCGTATTACAAAATTTTTTTTTAAATCTGTAGTTTTCCAAGATCTACAATTTTCATATTCAAATAGAGAATTAAAATGAATTTTTCAACGATAAATTACGAAAAAACAAAAAAAAAATTTTTTTTTTCACTAAAAGCAATAAAAAACTATGATAAAAAAATATTAAAAATTTTTTTTTTTATAATTCGTTGAAACATAAGTCTTGCTTAGTCGATTGCAAAAAACCGCATCTCGATATTGTTAATGTTTATAAAACGAACGACGATTAAAAAAAAAAATGCATTATCAGTTGGAGCGGCCGCCATTTTGAATTTTCCAAATTTGATTGCACGTCCTTTTTCAGAAGCATCACCGCTATATTTCCCTATATTTTCACCTTAATAACACTATTTTTAAATAATTGCCATTAAACAAACAAATTTTTTTATTTTTTGACAAATTTTTGAAAAGTAAGGGTTGAAAAAAATTTTTTTTCCAAAAATGATTTTCTCCATGTTATTAAGCGTTGAATTCTTAACAAATTCGATCTTTACCATTTTTTTGTACGAATTGATGTTGGAAAGATATATGCACAAAACCATTCAATTTTACACTTTGAAAGCTGTGCTTGCAAGCTGTATCGAAAGCTTCAACGGGATTTATTAGAGAATTCAGGTACGTGATTGGGGATCGATATAGATTCGATTAAGAACATAAAATTGGCGGTGCGAAAGTCGTTCTTTCTCGTCTTTTTTTCGATCTTACTTCCCCGGAGTATATGTTATGAGAATAAAATTATAATGCCATCTCAACATATAAAACTTCTAATAAATAGAAACACTGTAAACTAATAAATATACCGTTACGTGACAGACCATTTTCTTTTTTTGTGCAACCGTATGCTTGATTAGACTCTCGCTTTCGGGAGTCCCACACACTTGTGTGCGCGTCTTGGCGGGAGTGACTGGGAGACGCTGAGCACAGCTGCTGAGGTATGCTGCGACAGCATGCTGTACTCAGCGTCCTAGTATAAGTAATACGAAACAATTAAAACGTATGCACTAGAGAGAGATGGAGTGTGAGGAATGAGAGAGAAAAAAAAGACATATAAACAAACGGTGAGAACGAGCATTATTCCCCAGTTAGGAGTGAGCGCCCGATTAAGAAGGCTACAAATTCTTTTCCTACAATATTTAAATTGTCAGAGTTATTGAGTTTATTAAAATCTGAATTTATTAAAATTAATCAAAGTCTGAGTTTACTGGAATATTAAAAAGGTGTTGAGTGCTATTGTTCGGTTAACTTCTTTTCTTTCTGTAAATAAAGACCATAGAAATAATCCCTATCTCATCTGGAGCTGTAAAATTGAATAAAAGCGTAAATATATATATATATATATTGGACCAGTAAATCGATCAGAACAATGGAAGCACATAATTACGTATTATCCTAATTATACCAAAGGACCAAATTGTACCAATATTATTATTACAAAGTGAATACCATTTATTTTTATGTAATAAAAATATTAGACTCCGCGTGGCGAGATGAATACGTTTGATTATACCTATACATAAATATCCCTCTCTCTCTCTATCTGCGCTTGTTCGTTCACTTTTATTCTAATAGTATTATTTATTTTTTAATAAGTAATAATTTTTTTTTTATTATTTAACGTCGCTCTATTTATGCTCCATCAGTGCTAATCAGCGACGGAGGCTTGCAATGTGTTCAGAACAAAGCACATGAAACTATTTTCAGTGGTGCTTGTATCAATGAGCAGGGACTGGGAATCGAACCCGGACCTACCGGGTGCGAGTCCGTCGCTCTACCGACCAAGCCATTGCAGGCCTCTATAAAATAAACTTATAAATACAGTCAGCTTAAGTCTATCCATATGTTATCCCGGCTATTATTAAACGAATAAAATTATAAATTACGATCGAGAAAGCAAAGCTCGGGATCCGAACCCGAGCAAAATTATTGTTGACGCGCGATCGGGACGGGGAGCCCGATAGCTTGAGAGCCCCCGAGTCAAAGGTCGCTCGGCTGCAAAGAAGGCCCGTATGCGGTGCAATTCGCCTCCCGCGAATTATCACTTCAAACATACATTTAAATAATCAAAAAAAAAGATATTTTTAATTTATCAAAATAATAATAATTCTCTACAGGCATCATTTATTACCATGGCTCGAATTCAACTGGACTGTATACCGAATTTTGTTGAATTTTGAGGTCGATCAAATACTATTTAGTCGTCATAACAAAAGGAGAGTAAAAATTCAAAAAATGTCACGCAAGGATATAAAAAGTCAGATTCTATGAAGGTACTGCTATAACTATGTACAAACATTAACATTAGAGTAGTTTTTAGTCTAATGAACGGTTTATTCATATAAAAACAGATAAGTGTTAGTCAAAAATTTTGACCTTTTATAGTATATTACTATATCATATAAATTAGATATCTGCGGCATTTTGTTTAAATGAAAATTAAGGGTAGTTTATGCATACCAGTCTACTTTAGTATTCAACGTCATTCCAAATGAAAGAGTACTATTATTGATGAATTTCATTTTCAGTTTTTTTAGAAAAAAAAAATATTTTTCCAATCACAACTACCCCTACCATAGATAGGAGATGCAACCCCTTGAATATTGGTACGGTGCATAATTTTGTTGACTAGTAACAATCAATTTTCAGTTGAATTTGGAAATTTGTTGTGTAGAAGTAGAGATACCCTGAAACATGTTCATTAAAGATTAATTTGAGGTGTTGTTTTCACCCCTTTAAAACATTTATCACTGTATTAAATAATGTTCATCTCTTCTTTTTCTGAAAATTTATAATCGACCAAAATTCCATTGAAATCTACGGCACTTTACCCCAATAAGAATGAAAATTATCTCAGGATAGTTTACTCCTTATACCATATAACAACAAAAAAAGCCGAAATACGTGTACTTTAGTTTTCAATGTCCTTTAGGACAATATAAGTTTCGATGACCTTGGATTAAATTTTTATTTTTCCGAGACAAAAATTCAAGAAAAAAATAACTTTCGCCATCTTGAAAAATAAAAGATGCCATTCCTGCGGACCTTGGTGTGCTATATGATATTTTTATTCAGTAACAAACATTTACCAGTTGTTTTCAGAAAAAAATCGTGTAGAGGAAAGAAGTTATACTGAAATAACGGTTTTTGATGTTTAACTTTGAGGGTAGTTTTTTCCCCTTTTAACCGTTTATTAGCACATAAAAAAATACGTGTCGCTTTTTTTTTGTTAAAAAAATACACATATCAGTTTCATTGGAATCGGTTCCACGCACTTTCCTTGCCTTCCTCGTGAGTGTTAAAATGAAATGCCGTTAATTTCTGTAAGTACTCACCCGTTGTTTTGTGTATGAAAGAATTATTCGATTTCTTCCAAAATTCGTATTCCGCAGTAATTTTTCCCGCTTTTTTAGAATCTAACCTCAGAATGAATATATCTGGCGCCATTTTTTTTCAAAATAGTGTCCAAACACTAAAAAACAGTAAAATAATTTTTTTTTCACAAATAATTATACTTCTTAACATGAACCCCTTAAGGCCTAATTGTAGTACTCTAAAATCCGTGGCATATTATATTTCTGTGAAAGATAGGACCAATTGCGAAGTGAACCAGAGAAGACTGAGAAAAATCCACAATCATTAAGAACTTACATAATAATATCAAAAGCAAATTTTTAAGGATTATTCATGGCTATACTTGTAGATACCAAACTAGCATCTGATGGAAAAATAAAGAGTTCAGGACTTTGTAATGTAAGATTAATACCAAAGCTCAGCACTTCCGGTCTCGAGCTCGAGCGGGAAAGACGCATGTGAGACGTGAGCTGCAATCTGAGTAGTGAAAATAAGGCAAAACTGAGCAAAAATAGTTGAAAAGTGAAGTGGCATACCGAGAAAGAATGGATCTAGCAACCTAGTGAAAAGAAAGTGAAGGAAGAGAGAAGATAAGAAGAAGAGGAGTGAAAATAAGAGGAGCAGCAAAAGTGAGGTTATGGAAGCAGCAAACATGGATGCGGAGGCGGGTGCGGGAGAGCAGGGGACGCTAAGGAGGGGCAGAGGCAGGCCCAAAAAACAGGAAAACGAGAAGAAAGGCAACAAGAAAATTGACATAAGAGCGTACTTGCAGAAAGAAGAGGAGAGCAACGAAGCTGGGTTCGCGAAAAACGACAAAATCACGCGTTCACCACCGAGGAAGGCTGACATAAGGATCAGCAACAAAAAGGAAGAGAAGCATTGTGAGATAGTGCAGAAGACAGAAAGTAAAGGGGAGGTCAGCGACGATGAAGATGAGGAAACCGAGCAAGAAGAGGATGACGGGAAAGACGTGGAAGAGGCGCAGGAACCAGAAGGTAAAACAGGTGAGGTCGATAAGGAAGAAAACGGAGAAAAGATAGAGAAGAACAAGGATGGGAGAGGAGGGAGAAAGAGCACGAACACGAGAGACGATAGCAGCAACAGCGAAGGAGAAGAATTAAAGGAACTACAAAGAAGAATAAGGAAAATGGAAGAGCAGAGGAGGATAGATGAGCAAGCAGCGGAACAAGCAAAGGAAACGGTGAGAAGGGCAGTTGAGAAGCTTGACGAAAAATTGGCAGAGATGGAAAAACGAATGGAAGAAAGAATGAGAGAGCAAGAAGAGAGGTTAGAGGCGAAAATAAACAAACCGAAGAGAAACAGTAGGTGTAGGAGGGAGGAAGGAGAAAGGGAGAACGAGAGCGTAGAGAACGAGAGCAACGAGGAACAAGAAATGGAAGAGGCACAGCGACCAGACGACGATCAGCAAGGAACTAGGGATAGCAGCAACGCGGAAGGAGGAGAAGAGCCAAAAGTAAACAAACCGGACGCAATGAAATTAGGAGAGTACGAATATGAAATGAAGGAGAAAAGGAGCAGGAAAAACAATGTATTTATTAGAGGAGTAAGGAATTCGGGAAAAAGATTAAAAGAAGAAATAGAAGGAATAATATTAGGAACTACAAGGAAACAGTACAATATAGAAAAGATGAAACCCTTAAGGGGAGGATTACTACTGACCTTCGAACACTTTAGAGAAAAAATTGAATTTATGGAGCAAGCGGAACACTTTGAAAAACTAGGAATAAGAGTAGAAGAAGAGAGAACACCTAGAGAAATAGAAGTACAGGAATGGATTGAAACGATAGCAGAGCATGAAAGGAAGAAACATAACCAAGTGTAAGTGGGTTACTTAAAAATAAAAATAAACGGGAGGATGAGCATATGGGACGAAAGAAGAGGAAATATAGTGGAGACAACAGAAAGGATGTTTTTTCCGATCAGGAGAGAGGGAGAGGAGCAGCTGGAGAGGAGAAGAAGGCCACAGCAGGGAAACAGGGAGCAGTACCACGGCAGAGAACAGAACGAATGTAGAAGCAACGATTTCAGAAGAGAAAACCGGCAGTTTGGCAGCAGAGGAAGATGGCAAGGAGAAGGAGGGACCAGCGAGTGGAGCAACGGCGGACGAAGAGACTAGCGAGCAACGAGGGGTAGGTTGTAAGTGCGTAGCGTGGAATATAGCAGGGAGCAAAAATATATTAAAGTGCAGAGACTTTCTGAGTAAATTCGATATTATTTTGTTACAGGAAACGTGGGTAGAAGGAAGTAAAGAACAAAATTTAATCAAAAAATTGAACAAAAAGTATAGATGGGAAACGAAAGCAGCCGTTAGGGTAAAAACGAGAGGCCGGACTAGCGGGGGGGTTTTGGTGGGGATTAAGAAGGAGCTAGGCAAAAACGCGGAGTTTAAGGAATGGGAATGCGGGGTAGTGATAAGAAATATTCCGTTAGGTAAAGAAAAAATTGATGTAATAACGATTTATAATCACGCGAAAATTAACAAAATGATTAAGAAGCTTAAAGAATTGATAGAGGGGAGTCCATTTGACAAGAAAAAATTCATTATAGCAGGGGATTTTAATGTAAGGGTGGGGAACGAGCAAATAAGTAAGGGTAAAACGAGAAATTCGGAAGATAGAAAAATGAACAGAGAGGGAACAAAATTACTAGAAAGCTTGAGATATTGTAATGCGGAGATAAAAAACGGATGCACGGAGGGGGATAAAGGGGGGAGATCTACTTTTATTGGGGATACGGGCTCATCGGTCCTCGATTTTGTGGTAGAAGGGGGGACAGGTTTAACAGAACTAGTAACGAGGATGGAAATAGTAACAAGGATAGAAACAGATCACCTGCTAGTAATTTTCGAGATAGGGAAAGAAGACCAAAGGGAGGGGGAAAGGGAGGGAAGGACAGAAAAAGTCACAGAAAGATTCATATGGAGGAAAGAAAAAGCAGAAAAATATGAGGATTTGATGGGGAAAAAATGGAGGGCGGAGGAGCTTAAGGGGAAAACAGCACAGGAAAAATGGAACTTATTGGTAGAGAATATAAAAACAACAGCCGAGGAATTAAAATTGAACTGGAACGGAGGAGGAGGGAGGGCGAGCAGAAACAAAAAAAGCGAAATAGGGGAACAGAAAAAGAAAGTTTGGAAATGTTTGGATAAGTGAAGAGAAGAAAGAACAGAGGAGAAGAGGGAGGGGTGGAGAAGCGAGAAGATCAAATTGAAAGAGATGATAGCAAGAAAGATAAGAAAGAGAAACGAGGGAAAAATTGAAACTATGGCAGCATGCAGGGACATGGGGGAATTTTGGAAGGTAGTGAATAAAGAAAGACCGAGGAGGATCAGAAGGGGGGAAACCATTAAAAAAGAACAGTGGGCGGAACACTTCAAAAATTTACTTGGAGCAACAAGAGAGAGAAATAATAGTACGAGTAGGGAGGAAAACGCGAACAAGGAGAGAAACGCGAACGAGGGGGGAGACGCGAACGAAAAGGTGGAAGAAGGGGAAGCAGAGAATATTTCAAACAGAAGGATAAAGGAAAAGGAATTTAGGGTAACCTTAAAACAAATGAAAAACGGGAAAGCAGCGGGGCAGGACGGACTAACGATCGAATTTATAAAGGGGCTACCGGATAGTTGGACAGAAACAATAATAGAAATTTTTAATGAACTATGGGACACGGGCGAAATTTTAAAAGGTTGGGAGATAGCGAGAATATATCCGATATTCAAAAATGGAAACGAGGAAGAGACTAAAAACTGCAGAGGGGTGTCACTTCTTGACGTGAGCTACAAAATATTAGCAAAAATAATGGCAGGAAGTATTAGGGAGTGGGCAGAGAGTAAAAATATATATAGGGAAAGCCAAGCAGGATTCAGAGGGAAAAGGGGGACGAGAGAGCATATCTTTGTAATGAACTCGATTATAGGCAATAAGCTAAAGCAGAAGGGGGGAAATTATATCTAGGTTTTATAGATTTCTAAACCGCGTTCGACAGAATAAACAGAGCAAAAATGATAGAAAAAATACAAAAGAAGGGGGTAAGAGGAAAAATGCTGCAGATGATAAAAAAGATATACAAAAATACTTTGAATGAGGTAATAGCTAAAGAGGGACTATCAGAGCGCTTCGAGACGTCCCAAGGGGTTAGGTAGGGATGCCCCCTGAGCCCTAGCTTATTTTGTTTATTTATCGACGATATAGATAATATCTGGGAAGAGAAAAAAGTAGGAGGAACGGTAGTGGGGGGGAAAAATTCTACTGTTTAAAGTTCGCGGACGACATAGTGATATTGGCAGATAACGACGAGGGGCTGAGGGAAATGTTGAGGAAAACGGAGATTTTTAGCGACGAGATAGGGATGGAAGTTAACACAGAGAAAACCAAGTTGATGATTTGCAGTGATGAAAGATTAGGTAGGGAGAGGGAATTTACTTACAAGGGCAAAAAAGTGGAGGTAGTTAAAGAATTTAAATATCTGGGGTACTGGTTTACGCAGAAAAACGGGAATTCAACACATATAAACGAAATAACAGGGAAAGTAACCAGAGCAATCAACGCGACATGGGGAATCGTAAAAAGAGCAAAAATTGAAAACCTAAAAAAAAGGCTTTATCTTTTTGACAGCTTAATAAAAGCGGAGTGTTTATATAGGGTAGAGATCTGGGGGTGGCAAAAATGGGAAAATCTTGAGAGGGTACAGAGGAAATTTTTAAAAATGGCTATGGGATTAAATAGTAACACACCAAATTATATTGGAGCCATGGAAGCAGGAAGAACGTCGATGGAATTACAGACTGCAAGGAGAGCAATGGGATACTTGGCAGAGATAGTATAAATGGAGGAAGGAAGATGGACAAAAATATGTCTGAGAGAGGAAGTGAGAGGCATACTAAACAAAAATCCGACGAAGTGGGGAAGGAGAGTACAGAGGTGTTTAGAAGGAGTAGGGAATGGGGAAATTTTAAAAATGATATGGGACAAAAGAGAGACAGAAGAAGTAAAAGGTAAAATAGAGAGGGGACTGGAAAGAAAAGTAGAGCAGGAACTTCAAAGCTTGTGGGGTAAAATAGATGGGTGAAAATACAACGGGCTTTACAGAAAATTAAAAGAGACGGTGGGAGAAGAGGCGTATTGGGAAGAGAGCAAGGTTCCAGGGGGGGGTAAAAGAGCAATAGGCGAGAATAAGGTGTGGGAATGTGGGCAGAGAGCAGGCGAAAGGGTATAAAGATAGTAAGTGTAGAATCTGCGGAGAAAAGGAAGAAAACCTAGAGCATATGATTGAATGTAGTAAGGCAAAAGAGGAAATAGGGGGAAGGTGGGTGAGGGAGTTAGAAAATCAAAAAATTACTGGCAGGAGAGAAGAGAAAGAGAATAAACTAATTAGAACCTTAAAGGGAAGCCCGAATAGAGCAAGATGCAACTATATTTACATGTTCGAGAAGTTGGCTAAATCGAGGGGTGATGAGGGGTATCCTGAGTAAGAGTAGAAGCGAGCTTTTGAAAGGGAGGGTAGGAGAGAGGGAAAGTATGCGAGCGCGAATCTTGAGATTATAACAATAACACTATATTATTATAGAAGTAGCAGACGTAGTGTTTAAGTGTTAGTTGTAAGTATAGATGTAAAAGTGGAACATTATGTAAAAGGCCGTGAAGGCTGTACATTGAGCAATAAAAAAAAATTATTATTACCAAAGCTCAGTCCTTTATATAAAGTTTTAGGCTTTTTAATTTACAAAATATTTTTTAAGAAAGTTGAAATTTTAATCTTTAAAAACAGAAAAAAAAGCGTTACACAACAAGAAAAATACAAAGTTAATAGTTTCTATTCTCTATTCGAAAAATTAAAGTATCATATTTAAAAATAGCTAATGAATTAAAATTATAAAATAGCCAGTATTTTATTAGGTCAACAAAGAGCCACAAAGTATTCATGTTTCCTTTGTAAGTTATACTTAAAATCAACATTAGATAGAAAAGGTTTGTTAAGAGTCTGTCAGGCAAGCTTATTCCAAGATTTATAAACATTGTTAAATTATCTTATTTCTAGTCATTGTGTCACCTTTATTAAATATTAAATTCAACTTTTTAAAACAGCTACTCAAGCAATAAAACCATTAGAAAGTAATGTTTTAATGTATGTATGAGATAAGTTATGCGATATTGTTAAATAAAAAATCAATTGAAGTTTATTGAAGGTTCTCAAAAAAAGAAAACCGATAAAGAATGATAAATTGGAAATGATTATGCTAAATAAGGTAATAGGTTATAATTGTTACGAAGAAATTAATACAAAAATTAGTGAGTTAATAAAGATCTTATTTTTAATGCATTTAACGATTTATTTCCTGCATTAACATATTAATTTTCTGAAAATCTGAATTAGAGGTAAGATAAGAGATAATACTAAAACTTTAGAGACTTTAAAAAAAAACATAGAGGAGTCTGGTATGTGAACAAATCAGACTATTGTCTTTAAAAAGAGGCATATGAAATACATGCAAAAAAGGAAATAGATAGTAGATGGATGTTTACGTAGATATTTTATGAATAAATGAACATGTTACAACTGAATTTGGAATTCGTATTCTGATCAATAGTTCAATTATAAAAATTAATAATCATGAACAACGTGTACTCTTGTTTGCAAAAGATCTAGAAAGAGATCTTATTTTATGTACATTTGATGTATATTTTTTTAAGAACCAGCAATTGTCTGATATCATGTTTACATCCCAAACACCGTGATATCTTTTTTCCAACTCTTTCAAATCTTGGTGAAATTTTTCACCTTGTTCCTCACTGAAATCCCCCAGATATTTTAGGAAATAATTTTGGGAGTTTTACAATTGATTGCCGACAATATTTTTATCATTTCAAATACTACATGTTTCAACCGTTTCCTTTTCGCTACCTAATTTTTTCAATTAAAATTTTAGAGGAAATATCGTTCTTTGAAATAGAAAAAAAGCTTAGATTTCTTGGGGTTTGGCTTTGGGGTTAGCCTGCCGTGTGTGTAAGGAATCTAGGGTTCTTGAGGTTTGAATTGGACGTTAACCTGTCGGAGTGTAAAGAGATCATATTATTTGTGACTTTGAATGTTCGCAACTCTTGTTTCATGCATATTTTACGTTATTGGATAACTCAGTAATTGAAGTTCGTGATGTGACGCAAAAGACATTTTGAATTTGTTGACTGTTTAAGGTTGTAAGTGTTGCCTGTGTAGATTACATTATTAACTGGAATTTTTAGATCATATGAGCCGCTTATTTTGAAAGTGGCCTAACTCCATTCATCTTCAAATCAAGATATTAAAAGTTTTGCGTTAGAATGAATTTAAAAATATACGTTCAATTAATTCGGAAAACTTATGTGTAAAAAATGTATCGTATTTTCTCTGAATATAAGCAATCTGAAGTGCGTCACTGATAAATAACATGAAGTTGTACATGTAACCATTGTAAGCAGCAGAAAATTGAAAAACGGAGTTAGGTCACTTTCAAAATAAACGGCTCATATATGAATTATTAATCTATTTTTGCACACCCCAGATCATTTTTTATGTACTTTATACTACCATTGGAAACTCCTATTTTTTTTTATTTCAAAGAACGATATCTCCACTTCAAAAATTTTAATTGAAAAAATTAGGTAGTGCTTTTTTAAGCAGACCACTTGCCCTTTCGGATATTATTTTCAGTTTTTGACTAAAATGGAAATTACCGATGTAAGGAACGTTCAAAAACGAAAAAAAAAATAGTCTCTTTTGCACTTTTAGGTTATGATATGATGTTTATTAAAAAATAATAAACGGTTTCTATTACGGTTCTACTAGCAAAAGATTTTTAATTCAAGTAAAAATATAAATGACACTGAATCGTCGAACTGGCAAGGTACGGAGCTCTAGATATAAATCATTCAAGAGAACTTGTAAGACCTGACTTTTCAAGTGTATGCAAGGCCTTTAATAATCGATCATTTTTCGATATCTATAATTAAAGTAGTACATTGCTTGCTACATCGTTATTTGCTGAGTACAAGATTTTTTCTGCAGTACATTCGCTTGTAGTGAGAGTTCATACGAGTTCAATGATTTCCTGTGGACATATACAAAATTTTGATTTCTTAAGAGCTTGAATTTCGGAATCGTATGCGTGATGTTAAAAGATGCAACTACTCGTAAAAAAATACGATGTGAGACGTAACAGATATTTGGATATTACATAATACTTCATTGCATGAAAAAATGATTTTAGGTAAAACTCTTGTGACTCTTATTCATATCAGTTCATTTTTTTTACAAAATAATTAGTGAGAGGAGAGCGAGATATTTTAATACAATAAATTATTTTTTTATGATTCAAATTTTCATTACCTTATTCTTAAATTTATATATTGAAATTTCTCAAAAGTCGAAATACTTATCATGAAATAAAATGAACTAATTTTTAGTTGTAATAACTTTAATTTAGTTATAAGAATTAATTTAAATGGTATTTTTTCAATTTCTGAAAGTAATTGTTAAATTTGAATGACTAATTATTCTACAGATAAAATCTTTTCTATTCTATTATCGATTCAATATTTAATCATCATTTCATATTATTTATATTTTTCAGTTGCTTGATAAGTTAGAGAGTAAAATGAAAGGGACATGCGTGGAAGGCACTGTTCCAAAGCTCTTTGAAGGTAAAATGACGTCTTTTATAAAATGTAAAAATATCGATTACACATCAACAAGAATGGAAACATTTTATGATATACAACTGAACATAAAAGGGAAAAAAAATAGTAAGTATTAAAAATATCAGTTAATAATTCACTATTTAAGTTTCTCGAGAAAAATATTTAATTTTAGCTTATCTTTGATACTTTTTCATAATAATAAGGCAATGAAATATGCATCGGGAAAGTTGGGAATTCTTATTATTGCCCGGTAATCTATCTAGACAAAAATGAATACATTTTAATTATTTATTCCAATACAACTAGATTTTTAGATACTATTTACGGTGGACCGTCTGGAAATAAAGTCTAACTTGTATAGGAGATCTAAAATGAATACAATGATTATACCACCTATTCATAATTTTTATGAAACTTATGAAGTTCTAGTTTTGATTTTCCTTACCATTTTAATTTGTAATCAACGACGAAATTAATAAATTATTTTTAAGCGATTATTGCGGTTCTGAACAGAGGTTCTGTAAACAAAGAGGCGAGAAAGCATGATTTGAGAAGAAATACGAGGTGTGTTCAAAAAGTAAGGTGACTTTGTATTTTTAAGAAAAAATATTTATTTATTCATCAATATTTATGTTGTCTCCTTCAAAGTAATCCCCCTCAGATACAATACACTTATGCCAACGGTTTTTCTAATCCTCAAAGCACTTCTCATAAGCACTTTTCGGTATAGCCTTGAGCTTTTCCAGCGATGCAGTCTTTATCTCTTCAATCGTTGCAAATCTCTGTCCTTTCATAGGTCTCTTTAGTTTTGGGAACAAGAAAAAGTCACATGGGGCCAAATCCGGTGAATATGGTGGCTGAGGCATGATTGTGGTATTGCTTTTGGCCAAAAAATCTCTCACAAGCAAAGATGAGTGAGCAGGAGCATTATCGTGATGCAAAAGCCATGAATTGTTTTTGAAGTGTGGCAGATTTGCCAGCTACCCCGCCGGCCACATTAACGATGGAATTGCTTATCGGGCATTAATTCTAATAATTAGGCTTAAAAGGGAATTGGCAGGCTGACCAGCCACCGATTCACCTTCACACTCGCTATTTGTTGTTGTGCCGCTCGTAGTCTATCGGCGTGATATCGCCGTCTTGTAAACCTATTATTGACGAATAAAGGATTAGTGTGTTAATCCGCTGATGTGTTTATTCGCCGCTGTGTCACTTCTCATCCCGAATTCTGAAACGTGCGTTTAACGTGGTTTTGCTCGATACGTTATTCAGTCGCGGGAACGTCTATTGCTTACCGAATCTTCGAAATAAATAATTTGTGCGGATGACCGCGAGCTACCTAAGCGGGAACGGCCGATTCTCCGTTACATTGTAAATATTGCTTTGATATACTAGTAGTACGAGGTTACTTAGATTTTGTCTCGGCTAATGGTGCATATTATATTTTTTTTTCTTTTGTAATCATTCGTATTTATGTATCAACAGTTTAGTTTGCTGAGTGAATGCCTAATATTAAGATCATGCCACAGTGATTTCAAACCCGACTCTCTTCGTATCCCGAATTTTAGTTTACGTGCGATTGGTGCATACACCCGGTGCATTATTCAGTCATTAGAGCATTTACATCTCTCGAATTCGCCCTTTTAACACTAAACCTACAGACATATTACACATACCTATTTCTACCGAGTCGCAGTCAAATCACCGCTTTTGAAATAAACAATTACAGTCTTTTCTAGTTGATTGTAATTAATACAGACTTTAGCATAAACAACAAACACAAAATAATTATTATATAATAATTAAAAACATTTATTTTTCGGATTTTAGGAGCAGTTATTTGACCACTCTGGTAGGTTTAGTGTTGAATAATTTATGCTGACAGCCGCGAACATTCTGATTGGTGTCGGCCGAATTACTCCGATACGCAGTAATGTTATGAATAATATTGAAAGAACACCAAATAAACTTATGAAAATTTTGCTAAATAATTGTAATAATATATAACTTTCTCTTTCTATGAAAGAATACTTTCTTCGGAAGTAATTAAGTATTTTATCAGTCTAACAAATGAATTCATAAGTTCAAAAAATATTACTAGAGATAAGTTAGTTAGGCTGAAAATTAACAAGACCTTTACACTTCGAATTCATCGATACTTTGCTACCAAAGTACGAGGGGAGTCAATTAGTCTTTACAAAAAGAAGGAATAAAAAGTTTTGCGTATGTAATTTTTTTTTATTTTTCAACATAATCTCCTTAAAGGTCGATAAATTTTATTAAACGGCCTTCCAGTTTTTTTAAGCAATCAGAAAAATATGATTTCTGAAAACCCTCAAAATAGGCATTTGTTTCGGCGATGACTTCTTCATTCGCCGTGAATCGTTGTCCGGCAAGCCATTTTTGAGGTTAAGAAATAAGAAAAAGTCACTGGGAACCAGATCAGGCGAATATGGTGGATGGTCAATTAATTCGAACTTTAAATCGTTAATTTTTGCCATCGAAACTGCAAACGTGTGAACTCGAGCATCGTCTTGAAGAAAGAGGCATTTTTTTGTTCAAGTGACGACGTTTTTCTCTGATTTTTACTTTCAGCTAAACTAATAATGACGCATAATATTGTCCACTGATTGTCTGGCCCTTTTCCAAGTAGTCGATATAGATGATTCCATACACATCACAGAAAACCGTGGCCATAATCTTGCCAGCTGACTTTACTGTCTTTGCCTTCTTTGGGGCTGGTTCTCCTGCGGTAATTCATTGTTTGGACTGTTCTTTGGTTACAGGAGTGTAGTGGCGTACCCATGTTTCGTCTACATTTATGAGTCGACGCTAAAAGTCTTCCGGATTACGATGTATGCGTGCCAAAAGAGCCTCAGAGGTGACCACGCGGGTTCGTTTGTTTTCAATAGTGAGCAAATGCGGTACCCATCTTGCTCATATTTTTTTCATCCCTAATTTTTCATGCAAAATTGAAATGATTGTACCCTTTGATATCCCTGTGGCCTCAACTGATTCTTACAATTTTAATCTTCTATCACTCAACATCATATCGTGGATTTTGTTGACCATTTCGGGCGTACTCACTTCTATGGGGCGTCCTGAACGAGGTTCATCTTTTGTTGTTATACGGTCGCGTTTAAATTTATTTACCCAGTTATAAACAGTCTTAAACACAGGGTCAGACTTGCCATGAACGGCGTTGAACTCAACTGTGATTTCTTTTGGTGTAAGGCCTTTCAAATGAAAATGTTTTATCACCGCTCGAAATTCTGTGTTTTCCATTTTTCAAATAAACCAATAACTTTTTGTTCAACCAACGCTCACAAAAAAACGTCTTAATGAATCGAGCTGAAACTTTGTATGATATTTAGTTAGTAGTATTGCTTGCCAAAAACATCATAATTTAAGCATGACAAGCGCCATCTCTTGGATTTTGTAATACTTATTGACCTCCCCTCGTATGTAAAAAATTTGACAGAGGAATGAGGTATCTCAGTATTATAAATAGCAACAATTTCAAATTTAGAGAATAGATTCCAAATAAAACCAAATTACTAATAGATATGATCAGCAGATAATTTAGTATTGCCATCCAAGAAATGAACTTAAGTGGAGGCTGTTAACTATTACGTCTTATGTCACTATTTTCATCATTACTCACTTCCACGAGGTCTGTCCGGAAAGTATCGGGCCTACGTTTATATCTTCGCGCCATAGTGTTCGAGTGACCTCTAGCGAACAGAAAGGTCAACAGTAAAGCCTCATGAATCTTTTGGTTACTTACTGACACCTGCCGGACGTATAGTTCATGTGCCGCGTGTCTGTGTTTACAGTACCTTTTTCGCGTTCGTCGGATTTTGATATTGTCAAAAATGATTGAACAATAAGATCAACGAATTTGCATCAAATTTTGCTTTCAACTTGGAAAAACGAGTTCGGAAACTATTGAAATGATGCAACAGGCCTTCGGAAGCGAGTGTATGAGCAAAACACGAATAAAAGAGTGGTATAAACGGTTCAAGGATGGTCGCACTTCTGACGATAGTGATTCTCGTTCTGGCCGACCTTCGACGATAAAAATCGCAGATAATATTGAGCGGGTGCGACTTGCAATCGAACAAGATCGTCGTATGACTGTGCAAGAACTAGAAGAAGACCTTGGGATAGCAAAAACTATCATTTCAGAAATTTCAACTGAAAATTTAGGAATGAAACGCGTGTGTGCCAAATTCATCTTAAAATTGCTCACAGCAGAGCAGAAGAACATTCGCTTAGAAATCGCTTTGGACAATCTTGAAATGGTCAATAACGATGATAATGTACTTAGCAAAGTTATTACAGGTGATGAATCATGGGTTTTTGGTTATGATCCTGAAACAAAACAACAATCTTCACAGTGGAAGCATTCTGAATCGCCAAGACCAAAAAAAGCACGTCAAAGTCTGAGCAATGTTAAGTCAATGTTTGTTTTTTTCGATTGTGAAGATGTTGTACATCACGAATATGCACCAACAGGTCAGACAATTAATAAAGAATACTACGTTCAAATTTTGAAACGTTTGCGTGACGTAGTAAGCAGAAAACGGCCGCACTTTTGGGAAAGTGCTGACTGGCTTCTCCATCACGATAATGTGCCAGCGCATTCATCCAATCTTGTGCAGCAATTTTTGAGCAAACACAATATCGCATTGCTTCGACAACCTCCATACAGTCCCGACATAGCCCCTTGTGACTTTTGGCTGTGTCCAAAACTAAAAAAACCACTCAAAGGACACCGATTCAATGACAAAACAACGGTTGAAAACAATGCGACGAGTGTACTTAAGGCTATCCCTAAAAGTGAGTTCCTGGACTGTTTTGAAAAGTGGAAACATCGATGGAATCGTGTTATTCAATCAAGTGAGTATTACTTTGTAGGATGCCACCCACCAGATGATAAAGAATAACGCTAGCACGAAAATATAAAGGTAGGCCCGATACTTTCCGGACAGACCTCGTATTAGTTCTAGCTTAAAATTCTAAGTTTCATATATTTTGTTGTACCAGCTTTATAACGGTCTAATAGTATTTCGAGGGACCTACATTTTATCTCTTACCTCATCACTAATTATCCTCTCTCACCCTCCACTAAGTCGGCAGCATTGATTGATGAGGAAGATCTACCTATACGAGAGGTGTTCAAAAAATAAGGTAACTTCTCAATTTTCGCGGACTACGTACATTCAAGTTTTAAATTTTTGTTGTTGTGTTGGTTCACCCGCCACTATCATATATTCACAATTTTGACTATATAACACGTGTTGTTTTCTGGCACAGGCGTTAGAGGTTAGAAGTGTTTGGTGTGCTAGATGATTTTCTTCTATCAAAAAAAAATGGAGCAAAGAGTTTGCGTTAAATTTTGTGTGAAAAATGGAATCCAGTGCTCTAAAGCTCTTGAAATGTTGACAATAGCATACGGTGAGTCTACTCTGAGTAAGATAATTATATATAAGTAGTAACCTGTTACAAGAAGGCCGAAAGAATGTCAAAGACGAATCTCGCCCTGGACGTCCCAGCACATCAACAACAGATGAAAACGTTGAAGTAGTGAAAATAATTGTATTAAACAATCGTCGAATCACTATCAGAGAAGTTGCAGAA
This sequence comes from Phymastichus coffea, assembly GCF_024137745.1. Classification (NCBI taxonomy): domain Eukaryota; kingdom Metazoa; phylum Arthropoda; class Insecta; order Hymenoptera; family Eulophidae; genus Phymastichus; species Phymastichus coffea. The sequence goes on from NW_026706814.1 coordinate 1,440,647, forward strand.
GATATGTTGGCATATCGTTTGGTTCATGCCATAATATTGTTTCCGATGTATTGGGCATGAGACGTGTTTCAGCGAAATTCGTTCCAAAATTGCTTAATTTCGATTAAAAGAACCGTCGCATAACCATCGCTCAGAATATGTTGAATGAAGTCAACGAAGTTCCTGATTTTTTCAAAAGCGTTATAACTGGTGATGAATCGTGTGTATATGATTATGATGTCGAAACTAAAGTCCAATCGTCTAAATGGAAAACCCCAGAAGAGCCAACACCCCAAAAAGTACGCTGAGTTCAATCAAATGTCAAGGTTTTACTCACTGTCTTCTTTGATTACCGTGGCGTAGTTCATCAAGAATTTTTACCACAAGGTCGTACGGTCCATAAGGAATATTATCTTGAAGTTATGCGTCGTTTGCGAGAAGCAATACGCAAAAAACGTTCGGAACTTTGGAAAAATAATTCGTGGATTTTGCATCACGATAATGCATCTGCTTATTCATCGTTGCTTGTAAGAGATTTTTTGGCCAAAACCAACATCACAGTCATGCCTCAGCCAACATATTCACCGAATTTGACTCCTAATGATTTTTTACTTTTCTTAAAAATTCAGAAACCCATGAAAGGACATCGATTTTCAACGATTGAGGAGATGAAAACTGCATCGCTGAAAGAACTCAAGGCTATACCTCAAAATGATAATTGGAAAATGCGATGGCAAAAGTATATTACATCTAACGAGGATTACTTTGAAGGGGACAACATAAATATTAACGAATAAATAAATATTTTTTAAGAAAACCATAAAGTCACCTTACTTTTTGAACACCCCTCGTACTCCTATTAATTTGTTGGTGCGGACGGAAATCAAATTTTATTTTAATTCGCATATTGGTCGTGATGTCACCGGCGAATTTCATCAGTGGTTCAAATTTCATCAGTCAATTATGTCGATTTAATTTAACTGACTACTTGTCGCTTATGAGTACGCCTATGGGATGGTAGCAGTAGCATACATGTATTTCCAATTTTTCCTTTGTATGTTACACATAATAAGTCGCATACTTATTATCGCTAGGTATTTTGCAGTATACATTTCATTTTCGCTCATTTTCATAATAGTCATAGTTCAATTTTCATTTTCGTAGCACCCTCATCATTAAGTTTGCATTCGAATTAGTATTTGTATTTAAATCCTAGTTCGCTCGCTCTCATATGGTTTGTTTCCTTTACTCTTGTTTAGTCTGTCTCGCTCGCTTTCGTTTAGTCTGTCTCGCTTACTCTCGCTCAGTCTGTTTCGGCGCCTCAAAATGGCTGCATTCGCTCCCGCGTGTGAAACTCGTGTTTCGCTGTCGGTCTTTGGAGCGCCTCCTGGAGGCGCCCCCTCGATTGTTTGTCGCATGTATACATCCGGATGTTCGCCAGTGATCAGCAGAAGTGTGTGTGGCACTCAGGGTGTCATCGATGGGGCGCGGCAGCCTGACACAGCAGATTGCTGGCTGCCACTTCGTCTACGATTTCCTAGTCGCCCCAATTATAATAGCTTCTCCAGAGTATCTGTAATTGTGCCCTGGTATATAACGTGTCTGTGGATTTCATTCGCATTCATTTTTGTTGCATTTTTCTGTCGGTTTTCCGTGTTTTTCTCCAGCCAGCAAGACGTGGTCGGGAGTGTGTGTATGCGTGCGACACATGGATTCGAAAAAATAAAGCACCCCAAAAGGTGAGAGGCTATTGGACTGACGAAAATGAAATACCCCGGAACGTGAGAGGTGAGGGGACTCATGCAAATAAAGCACCCCAGAATGTGAGAGACAAGGGGCGTGACGAAAATATAGCACTCCGAAAAGTGAGAGGTGGGGGCACTCGCGAAAATAAAGTACTATTAGGGCGCGAATAGGGCAATTTTATTTTATACGGGGCGGCAAGGGACGGGGATGGCTTCTCTGAGGCGTTGCAAATATTGCAACACTCTCAGGCAAATCCTTGTAATGCACCGCATTACAACTTAAATCAATTATATATCGATGAAAAGAAAAGATATTCCAAATCTGAAAAATGGTTTTTGAAGTGTAAGGATGTTACTTTATGAAGGTCAAGCTCATTTGAGAAAAAAGTTTATTTACGATGTTACATAACCAAAATATAGCTAAAACGTGTATTAAATAAATTAAAAATACTCTACCCATAGGATTGTCAAATTAAGATGTATACCTAAATTTCAATTCCTACTGTAGTCAAAATATTAACTGACAAAACAGAAGATGTATGTTACAAATCACTTATTATTTATATTAATTTCGTACTCTTGTAGTCTCTCGCGTTATTGAGTGAGATTTCTTTTGAAATTAACTCAAGTGAATATTGTAACGGGGGAGTTTTTCCGGGGCGCGAATAGAAATCTCGCCCGTTAGAGGAAGGATATTCCTTGCGCTGCGAGGCTGACCTCCACCTCGATCAGCTCGTTCGGATCAGCTCGATCTTCTGACCTCTCGCCCTAGAGCCCGAGAAAGCCCACACGTGGAGGACACGTGCGGCGATTCCGGGTTGCCTAATGACTCAATGTCGGGCAGGTTCTGTTATGGGCGATAAGAGAGGAAAACCAAAGGGAGTTCGAAAGGAAAAGTCTCAGCTAGTTCTCGAAAGATTTACAGATTTATTTTCCTTTGCCGCGTTAGATCATACAAAGGTAACGCCGTGGCCGAGAGATTTCGCAGGGTATATCGCGCTCGCGATGAGAGAGAGGAAGACGCGCACCATCTAATTTCGCTTTCTGTCCGCGCTCATTTACAATTAACGTCGGGAACTTACGCTGCGGGGTCGAGTTGCTGCTGCCAAGGGTATCCTCGACGGTATTCGCGAGTTGCATTTAGAGATGAATTATATCTTTTTTTCAAAATAGACTTATGCTCTCTTCATCTCAATATTCGGCTTCCGGCCCTTCCTCTCGGCACGCCTTCCAGTCAAGATTTTCCCTGCCCGGGTTCGCAGTTGCCCGCGATCCTCGACTGTTGCCTCAGATCGCTCTGGGCAACTGGCAGTAATAGGCAGCGAATGACCTTCCCCTGAGGCGTGATTCCCAGCGACCTTAGAACCACCGAGTTTTCTCGCAATATCGGTCGAGAAGCTCCTTCAATTTCCAGTGCACTCACTCATCACTCTCGTGTTTCTTGCCCGCAGGTCCGGACTTAACTAATCGTACGCATTCCTCACTCCTAATCGCTCTCTTTCCCCTTCCCCTTATTCCTACTGTCTCGTGCTACGCGTGCCTAACACGCGCTGGTCGGCGCCCTAATCTCTCTCCTCTCTCCCACTTTTTCACTCGTCCGTCTCGCGGGCGCTTCTCCTTCTCTGGTTTGTTTTCACGGCTTTTACGTCGCCCCACGCGATAGAGGCGCTTATGTTTCACCTTTAACGAGTGACACTCGTTACAATATATAGATATATATATCAATCAAATTAAATTCTAAAATTATTGATAATATATAATTGTAATATGGATATTTAAAATCAAATTTATGAAATAATATAACTATTTGTAATGGCATTAAGGAAAGACAGTCTCAGCCTTAGTTCCTCATTGTGCGAAGTGTCTCGTGAGCAGAGCATAAGTCTATTTTGAAAAAAAGATATAATTCATCTCAACATTCTCGTAGTGTTTTATGAGTGTTCTATGTGTCGAACGTAAATTAGAATAGGAGAGAAAATGTTTGCATAGCTAATCACAAGACAGAACAAATTCATTTAGAAGCTAAGTTTATTCGATCATAAGCGCTCACTTTGCAAAGCTAGGAGAAAATATGCCTAGTATGTGCAAAATCGAGCCTATTTATAACAGATCTCGAGGATTCATTTACGCTGGATAGCCCTTTTTACGTAATTGATTTTTTTACGTTGATTTTTTTTGTATTCGCGCCGAGCGTTAGATCGCGCCAATATTCGAATCTTCTTTCTCTCTCTTTCTCACCGAAAATTATTTAATTGTAAATCCTATTCGCGTGCGTCAGTTTTTCGGCCCGACAAAGACTGTAGAGATTTTTTGTTAATAAAATCTGTTAAACTTATTCGCCGATTTCGTCATATAATTTCCTAGTAGTTTAAGCAATTGAAAAAGGCTTAGGTTTAATCCGATTACAGCTAGGGGATTAAGTGGATTAGGAGTAAAGTCGCTTACACTTAAAACTCATCGAGTGTCACAAGGCACGTGACTTAAGGTGAGTTCAACTCCGCTTGATCGAAGACAACTAAGTTAAGTCAGCTGACGTTAAGGCGAATACACGTATTAACATTAACATACGTGTTAACAGAGCGGCGGTTTGCTCTGCATCGTGGGAGTTTTCTCTTAAATAAATTTCTCATTTTGTAGATTTATCCCCCCGTTACAGTTTATAAATAACATCAAATTCAGAAATTAAAATAGCTGTTTGGAACGTAAACAGTTTAACTCAACGAAGTTTTGAAAAAATAACTTTTTTAATTATTAATAATATTAATATAATAATAACACAGGCCAAAAATTTTTAGAACCTGAAACCAGACGGTATATTTAATAGATTTTTATGCGCTGATTCTGAATTTGGGCTCAGAATTGCTCTATCACCTCTATCAGATATCTTAACCTAAGAACGTCAAAAACACGCTCTTTTGCTATATTTGACCATCTGTAACATGACGAAGGATTTTTTCTGCGTGTGCATTTATAGGCATGAGAAGTGAATATTGAGTTTCGTGTCATTATAAGCCTATAGTAGAATGTTCAGATCCAAAATTTTTCAAACGATCATATCTCCGTTGAAAAAATTATAAAATTAATTTTGAATAGTACATTTTGTAGTCTAAGAGTTGTTCTTTTAGGCACTTTGATCAAAATTGCGCAGAAAAAATCCTTTGTTATGTTACAGGTGGTTAAATATAGCAAAAAAGCGTGTTTTTGATGCTTTTAGGTTAAGATATCTGGAAAACCAAAGGTGATAGAACAATTCTGAGCCCAAATTTGGAATCAGCGTATGAAAATTTATGAAGTCGTTGTAATTATATACAGAGCTCGGCACGTACTTTTGCTCACCCTAAGGCAAAATTTCGTAGAAATTACAAAACCGCTCACTATTCTTTTACACAAAAACGTAAATTTTTCTTGGAATAAAGAGCACCAACAAACTTTCGAAAAATTGAAAAAGTTACTATATAAAGCACCCATTTCATAATACCGTAAATTCAACAAACCATATATAGCAAAAACAGACGCCTCAAACTATAGTTTAGGTACCGTACTTTTATAAGGCGAATTAGATACGGACAGATCGTTAGATTAGATACGGTCAGATCGTATTGCATACGCTTCTAAAATTTCGAATAAAGATGAATAAAATTACGAAACCTGCGAAAGGGAACCCCTCGCGATTAAAATGTTCAGAATATATTTATTTGGAAACAAGTTCACGGTAGTAACCAACCAGAAACCATTGCTCCCCCTAAACTCTGCTAACAATAACAGTAGAGTACAGAAGTGGAGATTAAAACTGGTTGACTACGACTTCGATATAATTTATCGGCCAGGCAATGAAAACGGGCCAGCCAATTGCCTATCAAGGAATCTTGTAGAAACCCAGATATTAATAAATAAATGTTACCCAGAAAGAAAATAAATGTCAAAAATACGTCATCGCGATTCTTAAATAACGACACTAAAATAAAAATTTTGAACGATCAAAGAGTCCAAATGAAAAATAAAGAGAGACCTCAACATAAAACCAGTAGCACGAGGAAATCGCAAACTATGAAAAATGACGATTCAATAGGAAATATTGACAATCACGTGAACAACTCAAACAAAAACACGGTTTATAGCAAACAATCAATCTAAATTCGTAATGATAATATAGTACATATAGTGTCGGAAAACAAACAAAGCCTCGATCTAAATACGAAATATATAATAGATTCAAAGAATTTAATAATTAACCCCGTACTATCTAAAAACGAAATAAATATCTTGAATATTGCCAAACTTTAAAGTTTTATATCTCAGCGAAAGAGTCATAGAATAAGAAACTTGACGCAATTTTAAAGGTAATAGCAAAAGCTTTAAGTATATTGAAGATAATATTATTTGTACTAGAATTAAGTTTTTATTCTTAAAAAAAGAACATAAAAAATTTCTTTTTTTTGCTGATATACAAATTGCAACGGTAGTCGATTCAATTAATCGAACCGTTCGCGATTCTGATTTTCGCGCGTTAGTTCTAAGTATTGAGAGAGAGAGGGGGCGCGCGATCTTTTGAATTAGCAGTTACGTCTCAGCTGTTATTTGTGTAGTACCGCCAAAATAGTTTAGCACAGTGTTCCAACGATTTGCCAATAAAAAAGTTGACTTGGATTTTGGATACGTGTGCAAGGGTGAGCGAGGAAGCAGCGACAGTAGCAGCATCACGGAAGCAGCAGCAAAAGCAACAGCTATTGTACAGCAGATTTGCAATCGAGGCAGCACAGCTGATTCTGATCTGAGGAGCACCTTTAATTTGCTTCAACAATTACGGCTGATCACCTCCCTTAATTATCGCGTGACAAAATACATTTGGTATTTTGTCCAACCGTGTTAGCGTTAATTTTTTGTATTCGCGTCGAGCGTTAGATCGCGCCAATATTCGTATCTTCTCTCTCTCTCTTTCTCACCGAAAGTTATTTAATTGTAAATCCTATTCGCGTGCGTCAGTCTTTCGGCCCGACAAAGACTGTAGAGATTTTTATTAATAAAATCTATTAAACTTATTCGCCGATTTCGTCATAATTTTTCCTAATAGTTTAAACAATTGAAAAAGGCTTAGGTTTTAATCCGATTACAGCTAGGGGATTAAGTGGATTAGGAGCAAAGTCGATTACACTTAAAACTCATAGAGTATCACAAGGCACGTGACTTAAGGTGAGTTCAACTCTGCTTGATCAAAGACAACCAAGTTAAGTCAGCTGACGTTAAGGCGAATACACGTATTAACATACGTGTTAACGGAGCGGCGGTTTGCTCTGCATCGTGGGAGTTTGCTCTTAAATAAATTTCTCATTTTGCAGATTTACCCCCCCGTTACAAAATTTATTTATTTGCTACACAATCCAAGCAAAATTAAAAGGTGGAATGTTTGTCTTTAAAATAAAAGCAAGAGATATAGCTTTTTTTTATAAAAAAAATTGTTTTTTTTTCATCACTTCATATCTCGATTACTGTGCATTAAATAAAAAAATTTTAATAGAAAAGTTGTTTTTTTTTTGTAAAGAATACAAAAAAGAAGTGAAAAATAAGATCTGGAAAAAATTTTTTTATTTCATTTTTTCACGTTAGCCATTTATTTATTTTTCATATTCTTTATTTTTTTAATATTTAATTATGATCAAAAGTCTCAAACAAATTTTCAATAATAAATTTTCAGTTAAGTTTACCAATAAATGATGTAACGGGGGGATAAACCTGCAAAATGAGAAATTTATATAAGAGCAAAGTCCCACGATGCAGAGAAAACCGCCGCTCCGTTAACACGTATGTTAATACGTGTATTCGCCTTAACGTCAGCTGACTTAACTTGGTTGTCTTCGATCAAGCGGAGTTGAACTCACCTTAAGTCACGTGCCTTGTGATACTCTATGAGTTTTAAGTGTAATCGACTTTGCTCCTAATCCACTTAATCCCCTAGCTGTAATCGGATTAAAACCTAAGCCTTTTTCAATTGTTTAAACTATTAGGGAAAATTATATGACGAAATCGGCGAATAAGTTTAATAGATTTTATTAATAAAAATCTCTACAGTCTTTGTCGGGCCGAAAGACTGACGCACGCGAATAGGATTTACAATTAAATAACTTTCGGTGAGAAAGAGAGAGAGAGAAGATACGAATATTGGCGCGATCTAACGCTCGACGCGAATACAAAAAATTAACGCTAACACGGTTGGACAAAATACCAAATGTATTTTGTCACGCGATAATTAAGGGAGGTGATCAGCCGTAATTGTTGAAGCAAATTAAAGGTGCTCCTCAGATCAGAATCAGCTGTGCTGCCTCGATTGCAAATCTGCTGTACAATAGCTGTTGCTTTTGCTGCTGCTTCCGTGATGCTGCTACTGTCGCTGCTTCCTCGCTCACCCTTGCACACGTATCCAAAATCCAAGTCAACTTTTTTATTGGCAAATCGTTGGAACACTGTGCTAAACTATTTTGGCGGTACTACACAAATAACAGCTGAGACGTAACTGCTAATTCAAAAGATCGCGCGCCCCCTCTCTCTCTCAATACTTAGAACTAACGCGCGAAAATCAGAATCGCGAACGGTTCGATTAATTGAATCGACTACCGTTGCAATGAATAAATAAATAAATAGAAATAAATAATTTCTAGAAACTTTTATATAGTAATACAAACTTATTATTTATTATCATATTATTATTATGTAAATATAATTGAAATTTTTTTGTAATAAAACAAAATTTTACAAAAATAATATAATACTTTCAAAGTAACGAAAATATAATTTTTCATAACATAAATGGCTAGCGTGAAAAAATGAAAAAAAAATTTGTTCCAGATCTTACTTTTCACTTTATTTTTGTATTCTTTACCAAAAAAGAAACAACTTTTCTATTAATATTTTTTTATTTAATACATAGCAATCGAGATATGAGCTGATGAAAAGAAAAAACGATTTTTTTATAAAAAAAAACTATATCTCTATATAAAAAAATCAGAAAAGAGTTCTGTCCATTTTATTTTAAAGAGAAACATTCCACCTTTCAGTTTTGCTTAGATTTTTAATGATTCGTTGATTTGCGCAGCAAATAAATAAATTTGATATGGGAAAAAAAAGAAATATTTTATGTTCATTTTTTAAGCATTGTAACGGGGTAATACCGTTTAATTATATTTTATTCGCGCAATTAAACCAAAGGGCGAAAGTAATTATCTATGCTCAAAATGCAGTCCGGAGAGCATGTGAAGACGGGCGTCAGTCAACCAGTAATTCTAATTAACCTATAAATAAATGAGTGGAAGCTATAAGGAGTAAGCGAGTCGAAAAACACTTGTTAGTAACACGAACTGAATCTTTTATTATTATTCGAATACTACATAAGGTCGGCCCGCGCGTTTGTTTACATCGACGCTCGCTCATCGACAACGCACAATGTCGGGACGTTCGCTGCGCTTTGTTGACAGCGCTATTACATGCACGCTTCGGAAACGATAATTTATTTGTTAACCATGCAACCGCGATCGCGAGATTAAGCTGGCCAGCTTACCTTATTATTGCAGGCGTACGGAGAAAACGACAGTCACACACTGCGCGGAATTGTTTTCGTTTGTCTTTGCCGGTCGCGAATGCGCGCACACACGGTTTCGCCCTCGATGGCGGAACCACACACACTCTGCCGGTCTCCTGGAGGTCTGCGCTTCCTCGCTGGCTCAGGCCTCTCCCCTGGGCTGCTGAAGGGCACCTTGACGACAGCGGTCACAGCTAACTGGTACTGATCTGTGCGTCCTTCTTTTTAATGTGTTGGCGTTAACAGCACGTAGATCGTTGATAGCGAAACGAAAGCGGGCGAACTCAATGGTAGTCAGTGCTTCACTAGTTCGGTTTCAATCGCGCGCGTTCCGTCTGCTCGCGTGCCGAATTCCTTCGTTACGTATTTCGTCCCCCCGGTAGGTGCTGCCCTCCCAGGCAGCAATTAAGTTAGGTTATCAGCGCTAATTTGACGTTTACCGTCACAGCATAAAAACTTCATTCCAGTACAAACAATATTATCTTCGCGTTACTTAAAGCTTTTGTTATTACCTTTAAAATGGCGTCAAGTTTTTTATTCTACGACTTTTTTTTGCTGAGATAAAAAAGTTTGGCAAATTTCGTCTCAGGGTGGGTAAAAGTATGTGCCGGGCACTGTATGTCTAGTTTCAGGACTTTTGTAAAATTTTATTGGCCTGTGTAATAATGGAAACTCACTTCACACACAACATATTTTGAAAATACCGAAATATTCTATAAATAATACGTATCATTCTGACAATAAAGCCTCCGGCAAAACAACAATTATTATTAAAAATACAATTAAACATTAGGTAAATGAACCTCACAAACACGATTACTTACAAGCTACTAATGTTACAGATGAAGGTAAAAAATATCCATTTATGCTATCTGTTATATAGTTTTCCCTCAACATTCTACCACTAAAGAACAATACAAAACATACTTTGATAATATGGGACATCAATTTCTCGCAGAATATGACTACACCCTGAAACATTCATGATGGGAATTGAAAATATTAACGGTGAATCCAGAAGGAACTAATCTGTAATCAGTAATGCAAGCAGAAAATTTAACTTCAATATTTATGAATGAACCTACATGTTAGCTCTTCAATTTAAATAAATTACCCAAATTAATTGCCTTAGCAGCCGTCAAAAAACTGCTCCAAAAAATTAAAAGCCAAATCATGTCTAGAGTTAACTTCAGATCTTACTGCAATAATCACACACTATTTTTCAGAAATAAATATTAATACAAAAAGTAAGTCTTTCTACAATAGAAAAATAAATTGAAAAACATATGGAATAATATTAAACAAAAACTTAATATGTAAAATACCGCTATAAAATTAATTCACATATAGATAGTTTTATAGAAGATTTAAATAAAAATATTTAAAAAGCAGTAAATAATGCAACCCATAAATAATGAACCAATTCAATACATAACGTATTTATCTTAAAACCGATTTTATGAAAATCAAACGAAAAAAGACAATTAAAAAAAATATGGTAGCAAAGCCGATAAAAAGCTGATAAAAGAAGTTATAATCGATCAATTAAAGAACTATAAGAATTCTTTATGAAGAAAGAAATACGATAATAAAATCTTATTTAGAGAATTTAAGTACCACAGAAGCTACAAATGTTCACTTTGGAAAGCAAAAAAAAAATAATTGTCCCCACAACTTTCTCCTCCTATACTAAAAAATGACATGATATAGGTAAAAACAGGTAGAAAAAATTACTTTTATTGCTAAGCACTTAGAAAACGTTAGAACGTTCCATTCTTAAACTTTAAGAATGGAAATATGCCGTTAATAAAGAAGTTTGAGAACGTAGTTCTCAACCTCTTATTAACGGCAAGATAACAAGGTAGTACGTTATGTTTTGAAATTATCAGTACAAGTCGTTAATTTTATAACCATCTGTAATACTAAAATTAATATCGTTGTGTTAAAATTTGGTAGAAAGTGAAAGAAAATGAATAGAAAAAAATAGAGAATCATATTTATCTTTTGTACATCATCGATTAAGACGTATGCAAACAACGGAAACTAATTATTACAATATTAAACCAGGAAAAATATTCACGGATGTTTTCATAGAGGCATCAAAAAGTGCATGGTATTAAATGTATAACTCATACTAATATCAAACTGGAGCCGTAATCACAACTATTGAATGTAAGTTTGGTGTTATATAATAGTATAATAGCTTTATTGATTTTAGGTTGAATTAATCTTTTGAATAATTTTTCCGGTATACCTTGAAATGAGTAAAAGTTCATCAGTTTTTGTGAAACAATGGGTGCAAGTTCTATGTTTATTCATCAATGAATATTGATATATGTTGTAACGGGGTAAAACCGTTTAATTATTTTATGCGCGCGATTACACTAAAGGGACGCGCGCAACTAATTATGCTCAGTACGCAAATCGGAGAGCATGTAAAGATAGTCGCCAGTCAACCAGTAAGTTCTCTAATTTAAGGAAAGTGAGTGGAAGCTATGAGATATAAGCGAATCAAAAGAAAACACTTGTTAGTAAAATGAATTAGGTCTTTTATTATTCCTTATACTCTACAGAAGGTCGGCCCGCGCGTTTGTTTACGTTGACGCTCGCTCATCGACAACACGCTTTGCCGGTACGCTCGCTGTTCTTTGTTATTAGAGCCGTTACATGCACGCATCGAATATTAGAAATTAGTCATAAATCATGCGATCGCGATCGCGAAATTAAGCTGGCCAGCTTACCTTATATTTGCGGGCGATCGAAGAACACAGCGATAAATCGCACATCGCGGAACAGTTTTTAACGTTTGTTTTGCTCGCGGGTCGCGAATGCGCGCACACACTGGTTTCGCCCTCGATAGCGAAACCTCACACAATCTCTCTCTCTCGTCCTGGTCTCGAGCTGTCGGATGTCTGGCACCTCGGTGGCAGCTGTCACGGCTATCTGGCACTCTCTAATATCGCTGATCTGGCGTGTTGTCGTCAAGGGCACATGAATCGGCGGCGGTAATTGCGAAAGCGGGCGGACACAATGATGGTCTAAGCTTCACTGGTTCGAATTTTATCGCGCGCGTTCCGTGTGCTCGCGTGCCGAATTCCTTCGTTACTTATTTCGTCCCCTCGGCAGGTGCTGCCCTCACAGGCAGCAATTAGACTAAATAATCAGCGCTAATTTGACGTTTACCGTCACAGCCCACTTCCAGTCTGGACCTATAGTGTCCTCGACGATAATTCCATTAGCGCTGCCCTTTCCGAAGAGGAGAAGAGGAAGGATCATAAAGGATTATAGTCCAAGTGATGTTAAATTTGTACTTTATTGTACGACAGGGCGATATATCGGTGGCCCTGCCCACGGGGGCAGGGAATCATCACTTAGCTGATCTCGGTGGCAGTTCCTGGCCCTGGTCATCCAACGGGGGTCGGTCGCGCGCCTCCCACCCCAGCCTCTCTTGGACCAAGTCGGCGTGTTGTCGCACGCGTAGGCAGCGGTCCGTGCGGGTCACCCCGGGGTAGTGGCATACGTTGCACCCTTCCCACTGAGCGCGGGAAAGGGTGCCCCGTGGGAGGCCTCGCTCTCTGGGGGTCAGAGCAACCCGTTTCCTCGGTTCGGGGCGGACCACAGCGGTCTTTCAACCGTGGGATCCGCACCCGCGGGGTCTAAAACCACATTGATGTGGATGGGCCCCGTTGCTTGACCGCCCTGGCTCCCGTCCACATTTACCACCAGGTTTACCCCGCACGCTTGCGGGCCCTGGTGCGACGCGATACCCGACCTGTCTTCCGGAGCCGTTGTCCTGGCTCCGGCGATCGGAGGCTGAGGGCGGCTCGTGCGATCGCCACTCGCGCCCTCGATGGCCTGGCGGTGGCGCTGCTGGACTTCCCTAAGCGCCGACGCAAACTGACGACGGCGGGACACCACTTTATCCCAATGGTCTAGGTCTTCTGGGTGGTGCCCCGCGGCTGTGTACGTATCGTATTCGGCGTACACAGCCCGTTGGAGGGCGTTGAGGGTTGTCCAGCCTTGCTCGACTTCCCTCAACCCCTCAACTATCTCCCCTCAGGTCCGTTTGCCAGACGGGGGCGTCTGGCTATGGAACCTGGGGCGCCAGGTCGCATCGGGGCACCCTCTTCTGTCTGGGTGCCCACGGATGTCGTCGGGGCCTTCATGGGGATGGGTCCCGCTGGTGGTCTCGACGGTGGCGCGGCGTCGTCGCGCTCGATGCCGGGTGCCGTCGACGGCGTTGCGGCGGTCTCCTCCGCCGGGAGCTCTTCTATGAGCACGGAGGACGAGCTCTCGTGAGCTCGTACCCGTGCTCGCTCCTCTTCCTCCTTTTTTGCTCCAAGCAGGTGGAGGGCGGCGTGTACCACCCCCTCGACGGCGGGACCTAAGTCCAAACCGATGAGGGCGGCTGCCGCTTGCTCGAATTGTTGCATCTGCATCCTGTAAATGTCCAGCGAGTTAGTATCCTGAAATAATTTTGGATATCGAAGGTGGGCGCCTATTCGGCTGCCCAGGGCCTTCGTCGCCGGAGTCGAAGGTGGGGTCCTTGGCGTCGGTCTCCCAGGTCCTTCGTTCGCCGTGTTTCATGCATCCACGGTTGTCGCTTTCGGTGGTCTGCCCCTCTTCCTTTTCCCGATGATGGGAGGAGGGGCTCGTGTTGTCTGTCGATGTTGTGTAGTGTGGGGAGTTCGTGCGGATTTACGAGGTCTTCCTCGTGGGCGCTTCATCGGGTTAGTAGGAGGGATATTTAGTCGGACTCGGCCGGGGGGATTACGGCGAGTACGGCGAGGTGATTTCGGAGTTGTCGCGTCGTCATTTCGGAGTGTGTTATCTGAAGTGTCGGCGCTCCCGTTTCCGTGTATCGATGTGTCGCTCGCATTGGGCGGGACGCTCATCGCCTCGCTTCCCTCGGTGGTAGAGGTCTCGTCGTCATCTCGTGTTCGGGTCCCATTTTCCGGTATGTCGTCGTCTCGTCCATAATAGGGTTTGAGATCCTTAGCGTGTATTAGCTCTGTGACCTCCTCCTGTTGGTTGGCGAGGCGATACGAGTTGGCACCGAGTACCTTCGTGACGATAAAGGGGCCTATGAATTTGGGTGCTAGTTTCGCGGAAATGCCCTGCGCCGCGCAGGACAGTATGCGATTCTTTTTCCACACCCAATCACCTTCTTTAAACCTGTGGTCCCTGTTTTTAGCATTGTAGTACTTGGACTGCCTCAGGGACTCATCCGAGGCGCTCTCGTGAGCTTGCTGAATGGCGGAACGGTTACTCTGCATGTGCTCGTTCCATTGCCCGATTCGTAGCAAACTCTCCTCTTGCGCGGCGAGCTCGTCCATCCGTTTCCGGAGAGTATTCGGGGCTCCCGGTTGTCTGCCGTAATTGAGCATGGCCGGACTAACCCAACCCCGGTGGAACTATGGACGGCCGTATTCAACGCGAACATGAGTTCGGGTAGCGCTCGGTCCCATTCCCTATGATTCCCCTGCAGATACGACGTTATCATCGTCTTCAAGGTGCGGTTAACCCTTTCCGTAGGGTTAGTCTGCGGGGTATAGGTTGGGGTGAAGGTCCGTTTTATCCCCTGATCTCTCAGGTACCCATCCACCAACTGATTGCGAAACTCGGTGCCGTTGTCGAATAAGAAGATCTTTGGCGTGCCGAAACGTAGGATTATTCGTTCCCGAAGTTCCTTCACTATCGTCTTACCGTTAGCACTACGTATGGGTATACATTCGACCCATCGTGTGAATACGTCGATGAATACCAGGACGTATTCGTGCCCTCGTGGGCTCTTCTGAAAGGGTCCGGCGATGTCGCCCGCGACCACTTGCCAAGGCATAGACCATGTTCGGTCCTGCATGAGCCCGCGCGGCGGTCGCTGCTCGACCTTGCACTGTTGGCAGACCTGGCACTTCCGGACGTATCCCTTCACATCCGTGTACATTCCCGGCCAGTAATAGGACTGGGCGACACGGGCGAAGGTCTTCTCACGTCCCAAGTGTCCTGCCGTCTCTAGGTCATGATTTTCGAACAATACCGCTTTGCGTTCTTCCGGGGGCACGACGAGTTTCCATTCGTCGCCATATCCGTCTCCTCCTTGGTGATCGTAGTTCGGCTTTCGGTGATACATCACCCGGCCGACGACCTTCCAATTCGGGTATCTTTCTGGTTGGCTCTCGACGCGTCGGAATTGATCCGTATACCAGGCGCTGTTCCTTGACTTCGGTTGGTTCATTGCGCCAACCTCTGCCTTCGTGGGCTCAAAAGCGCGTGATAAGGCGTCGGGCAACACATTGTCTGCCCCCTTTTGATATTCGATCTCGAAAGTATGGCCTTGAAGTTGTAAGGCCCATCGGGCGAGACGTCCAATCGGGTTCTTCAGGTTGTATAACCATTTCAGGCTATTGTGGTCAGTTACCACCCTGAACGGGTACGCTTCTATGTATGGGCGAAATTTTTGGATGGCCCACACGACCGCCAAGCATTCGCGCTCCGTAGCTGAGTAATTTTGCTCAGCCGGATTAAGGACTCTGCTAGCGTACTCTATGATTCGGTCGCCGTCTTCTGCTTTTTGTATCAGGACGGCCCCGATTCCGGTAGCGCTAGCGTCTGTCTCCAGCACGTACTGCCCATCGGGTTCCGGTAATCCCAGGCATGGTGCGGACATCATGAGTGCCTTAATTTTGGCGAAGGCTTGTTCCTGTTCTTCTCCCCACACATATTCGCTCTTTTTTCCTGTTAACCTCGTTAACGGTTGAGCATGTGTGGCGAAGTCGGTCAAGAATCTGCGGTACCATGAAGCAACCCCCAGGAAGGTGCGCAGCTGTCGCACGTTTCCTGGTCGTGGGTACTCCATGATAGAGCGCACCTTTTCAGGATCTGGCCTGATCCCCTCGCGGTTGATCAACAGGTCCAGGTATTTGGCTTCAGACTTACAGAAGACGCTTTTCTCTCGATTAATCGAGAGGCCAGCTTCGCACACCCTGTCCAGTACGGTTTTTCGATGTCGTAGGTGATCCTCGAAACTGGACGATACCATTATGATATCGTCCAAATAGGCGAAGGCGAATTCGCCTAGCTCGGGGCCGATGACACTATCGATCAACCGCTGGAAGGTGGCGCCGGCTTACGAGAGGCCGAACGGCATTCGTACGAACTGGTAATGTCCCAGTCCGGGTACGGTAAAGGCCGTAATCGGCCGAGATTCGATCTTGAGTGGGATCTGGTGATACGCGCTACTGAGGTCGAGCGTCGATATATAGCGCGCATTTCGCAAACGCCTTAATATATCTTGCATAAACGTCAAGGGATACGCATTCGGCTCGGTGACTTTGTTGACCTTTCTGAAGTCAATACAAAATCTGTACGAACCGTCCTTCTTGCGTATCATAACCACTGGGCTCGACCAGCCACTGTCTGCTGGTTCTATTACCCCTTGGGTTAACATTTCCCTCACCAGTCTATGCATTTCCTGCTCGACCTTGTGCGATACCGGGTAGTAACGCTGTTTAATTGGCTTCGTATCACCGACCCGAATCTCGTGCTCGATGCCTGCCGCACATCCCAAGCCCTTCGGGGCTCGGGATAGGGCCTCGTCGATGGTCTTCTGTAGCATGGTCTGTTGTGTAGCCGTAACCTCGGCTAGTCCAATTGTGGCTAATCTCGGACCAGCCTCCAAGCTAGCTACTTCTAGCTCCATTTTGGCCTGCGATCCCTTGAACAGCAACTTGTTATCGTCTGGATCAAGTATCGCTCTGAACAACCTGATGAAGTTCACTCCTAAAATACATTCTTCGACGAGGGTAGGGAGGATGGCCACTCTCGTCGGCATCGTCAACCCTCCCACGGTAAATGGTAGCATGGCGTGACCGACGATCGTTAACTTACGACCGTCAGGTAATCCTGCTGTTCCCGCGTGGGTGGTGTCCAATCTGACGCCCAGCACAGACGCTATTTGTAGAGCATTACTACCCATGGCTATGGTGGAAGCTCCCGGATCATAGAGGACCCGTATTTGGAAGTCCCCTATCTTCACCGGTAGCCACCAACTCGTCTCCTGTTCCGGGGAATATCGGGAAACAGTTTCGACGGCTCCACAGCTTTGCTCTTTATTCATCATAGCGCTAACCATTGTGCTCTTGCGTGGTCGAGTGACGTTACTTGTCGTCCGAGCCCCTTTGGTTCGGACGATCGGAGTTTCTATGGGGTTCTTCTTCGACGATTTATCTGCCTTTGCCCGTGCCCCCGAGGGCGTGTGCGATCCATACGTCACCGCCTCGGCTGGTCTAGGGTCTCTGGCTTTACTAGCGTCGTAACCCTTCTTCTCCAAGTGCACTCTACCGCCTCGCTTATCTTTGGCGTCACTAAGGGAGTTCTCTTTCTCGACGCTCAACACGCTCGCTACTAACGGCGTGGGCTGTGTTAGCGGAGGCTGCGAGATCTCTTTGACGGGGTTTGGGTTACTGGATGAAGGAGTGGGGTCAACCCCACCTATCCACTCCTTTGCTCGTTTCCCTTATTGCACTGGGGACAGAACTTCCTATAGTAACTGCCAGTAGGCCGCACTCGGCACATTTGATCGGCCCTGAGAACTATCTTCCTCGTTTGCGGGGAGTCTCCGGCCTTTTAGTTCGGTCCTCGGAAGTCAAGCTTTTGTCGGCGCGGTTATTCTTCATTTCCGCCGTAATTTCCTTGATGGACACCAGCAATTGGTTAAACATGTCGATGGGCAGAACATTTTTCTCGCCATCGACGGATTCCAGACTCGGATTAGGTGTCGCCCCCGAGGGCGTCGGTGTATAGACGACCTGGTGCGTCATCTTCTCGAGTACCTTTTCCATGCGGTCCAATATATCGCTGACTTCCGGTTTTTCACCGGACATAGACGCCACCTTTCCCTTACGACCCTTGCTCGCGTCGGTGCGGGGGTGATACGCCAACTCAGGATACAAAGTCGACTGAGGGTCTGGTATCGTCCGCTCCATCCTCCGCTGATGCAAGTTGTTCTGGGCCGTCGTGGCCAGGTCGTTTAGGGTCCGTACGGAGTCCACTTCTGATCTCCGTATTTGGCTCTGGATTTCCGGCAGGAGGTTGGCATGTAGCAGGTCCAGCTGGCTCTCGTGCGTCATTCTGGGGTTTAGCCGACTCATTAGGCCCATCATGTTCGCGATGTATACATTCGCGGGTTCGTCTGTGCCCTGGTATCGGCCTTGGACCTCTTTGATTAGACGCTGCTGTTGTTGCCTGCTGGTCCCAAACCATGCTCTGGCGTCTGCCTCAAAATCCGCGTAGGAGAACCATTCGTTCCGCATTGCTTCGAACCATACGAGGGCAGGACCGGCGAGTAGCCCGGAGACAGCTGTGAGCATCTCGTCTTCCGTAAGTCCAGCGCTGTTCCTCGAGTTGTCTAACCTTGATAAGAAGGTGTCGATGCTCGTGTTGCCTTCTCCGGAGAACCTGAGTTTCCATCCCCGGACGATGCGGCCGACGTCCCTTGTTGTCGACAACGGGTTTGACGTCTGTTGGGATGACCACATGCTCGGCGGGTGGTTGTTCACTTCAGCATTAACTCCACAGAGTTGATGCTGTCCACCCTCTCCGAAAGGGGGCGTCCGGCGGGGGGTCCTGCCGGCGGCCCCCGTGGGCCTCAGTCCGGGTCCGGCTGGAGTGCTCTGGGGTAGCCTAGCGTCGTAGTGGCACGTGAATGTATCTTGGAATGCGACGCTCCTACGCGTGTTTTCTCGTTGTGGTTCCTCACTGGAACTGTTTGACTCGTCTTGCCGCATATCTCTGTGTACGGCATTTTCTAGGTCCTTCATCCTGGTTGACAGGTTGTCGATTTGTTCCTGCACCTTGATGTTGGTCCTGACGATTTGTTCTACAATTTGGGTTAGGTTAGACGCGTTCGAATTTCTTGAGTCTTGTACCTCCCATTTCCTCTCATGTTCCCTGGACCGGAAAATAAGGTCTTGAATCATCACCGCGAATGCCGGCGGGAGCTTAAACTGGCTGCCATCGTCAGCCCTTATAGTAATTTCCTTCTTACTATTTTTGTTTTCTCCGCTGTCCAGGGCATTCGCGATGTTTATCGCGGTTTTTTGAACTCGCGATATTACGTCCGCACTCTGTAATAGTTGAGCTAGTGGGTGTTCTCCCTCCTGCTCGGATGCTGTGTGTTCCTGGTATAGGGACACAATTAGCTCCGAGCGTAGGGCGGCTCTTTTGGCTGGACTGCTGTGTTGGTGGTCGGCTTCCGCGAAATCTGCTGCGGAATAGTCGCCGAGTAGCCAGTTGTGCAGTCGTGCAGCTCTCGAGAGCTTGCTCCCGCTAGTTTTGAGTTCCAGTTGGTCGAGGTAATCTTCGATTTCCTCCTCCTGGAGCGTCCATACCCAATTTTCTACTTCTGTCTGAGTGCGGTCCATAATTGCTGTTTGTTCGCTTGCGTTTGCCTTCTTTGTAAAATTTACAGTTATGTTACGCGGGTGCGAGTGTTGTATGATAATTCGTACGCCGAATGAAAAAATAATAAAATTTTATTAGCCAACACTGGGCTTGATCAACGGCGTTTTACGAATTATTTGCCGAAAGATTCTTTGCTCGTTAGTACGCAATATAATTATTCTGCCTATCAGACGCACTAACTGTTTGTTAGTACGGCTGTGTGAGTTAGTATTTAAAATATTGTAACGAGCGTTGCGCGTAATCACCAATAACCGCAGTTAATAATATTAAAAAACACATTTACGTTACGACAATACGATGTCAAATAAAATTATTCAATTAAATTAATTTTGTTTGAAAATTGCCGGTGTTAGTTTTCCCCGGGCCAACGGGTATAATATTATTTGCGGCAACTTTCAAAATTCGTTGGTGTTTACGTTCAAGAATCTTTCGGTCGCACTCGCACGCGTTCACAGCTATTATTTACAATTTTTCGCCGCGGCGGGCCTTCGCAAGCTAGCTAACAGGTTTTGTTTACTAACGTGGCCTTCGGTATCAAGTGCGCACAACAACACTTGATTGCCACCTGGGTCGCTGGTTGACTGGGCGCGAGTTTACTACTGAGAATCGGTGTTTTGCACTATCAAAAACACCGTAGTTCTTTAACGTTGGGCGCCATGTAACGGGGTAAAATCGTTTAATTATTTTATGCGCGCGATTACACTAAAGGGACGCGCGCAACTAATTATGCTCAGTACGCAAATCGGAGAGCATGTAAAGATAGTCGCCAGTCAACCAGTAAGTTCTCTAATTTAAGGAAAGTGAGTGGAAGCTATGAGATATAAGCGAATCAAAAGAAAACACTTGTTAGTAAAATGAATTAGGTCTTTTATTATTCCTTATACTCTACAGAAGGTCGGCCCGCGCGTTTGTTTACGTTGACGCTCACTCATCGACAACACACTTTGCCGGTACGCTCGCTGCTCTTTGTTATTAGAGCCGTTACATGCACGCATCGAATATTAGAAATTAGTCATAAATCATGCGATCGCGATCGCGAAATTAAGCTGGCCAGCTTACCTTATATTTGCGGGCGATCGAAGAACACAGCGATAAATCGCACAGCGCGGAACAGTTTCTAACGTTTGTTTTGCTCGCGGGTCGCGAATGCGCGCACACACTGGTTTCGCCCTCGATGGCGAAACCTCACACACTCTCTCTCGTCCTGGTCTTGAGCTGTCGGATGTCTGGCACCTCGGTGGCAGCTGTCACGACTATCTGGCACTCTCTAATATCGCTGATCTGGCGTGTAGTCGTCAAGGGCACGTGAATCGGCGGCGGTAATAGCGAAAGCGGGCGGACACAATGATGGTCTAAGCTTCACTGGTTCGAATTCTATCGCGCGCGTTCCGTCTGCTCGCGTGCCGAATTCCTTCGTTACCTATTTCGTCCCCCCGGCAGGTGCTGCCCTCACAGGCAGCAATTAGGCTAAATAATCAGCGCTAATTTGACGTTTACCGTCACAATGTATTCTATTTTAAACAACATGAGTTATTCGTCCCCTTTAGAATCTGCAAGTTGGCATGTAAACGATTCAAATAATGTAATAAATTACAGAAAAACACGAAAGAAACACTACTTCATATAAAAGGTCATTGAATGCCCCAAGAAGATAAAGCCAAATACCTAGAAATATACTTACACCGCAGATTAACGTGACGGAACCATATTTGGAAAACAAAAGCAACTCAATCTAGTTACGAAAATTCTATTCGTTATTAAGCAAAAAATCAAAACTTGCAATTAATAATAAACTATTGATATATAAGTGCTGCAACGATTATCGATTATCCATATCGAAACGTTCGCGATTCGGCGGGACTCAAGGTGCGAGAGCGAACGGTTAGGAGAGACGGTGGCCGCGCGCGATAGATTTGAGTGAGAAAAAAACAACTGAAAACCGTCAACAACTAAAAACGGTGACGCACGTAATTAAGCTTACCGAATGAAGTCTTTCTCTTCATCTCTCTCACTTTCGCGTTCATTGCGATCATCTTCCTCGCTTCTCTTTATCCGTCAATCGCTCGTGGCTCCAACAATTAGTTCATCGAACGCATCTTGAATAAGAACATAAGCATGAGAGTGTATAAAACATACGCTCGTAGTCTAAAGATGGCGAACAAATGATTGCGGGGACCTGCAAACGAATCTGCTAAACTCTGATTCTCTGTTACATAGTTTTACTGAAATATTTATTTTCTTACATATAGATTACACGTTATATTTACTTAAGTAACACTCAAATGATGCGATTACCTAGTTGTAAATAATGTATAACTAAAGTAAATCTACGTTGTATTTTGAACATACCAGACAGGTCATATCATTGATGCCATAAAACTAACTCAACTTTATTTAAATCAACTTTCTCTCTCTCTCTCTCTCTCTCTTTCTCTTTCTCTGTGTTTTTAACGGATGAACGCGTCATTATCATGAGCTAAGGCAGGACCTTCCTTCTGAATATAGTGCTTTCAATATTAAAATTCTTTTCCTTATTAGTTTCATGTAATGATTATAGAAACTATTTCTCTTTTCTCGATCTGAATGTTATTATTTCTTTCTCACATTCGATTGTTGTATTCATTTTTTGCAGTATGAAATGGTTGGAGCATCTTTTGTCTTTCTTTCCTATGTAAATCAAAGAATTAGTACAAGTCTGGTACCGTAGGAGATTCACGAAAATTAGTTTTCTTCATTAGAAGTTCTATAATCAATTACACTCTTGAGCTGTAATTTATTGCGTAATTGTATGTTTCTTAATGAATAAATTTGGAAAAAAGTATCAAGAGTATTCTACTCAAATCTTGAAATACTACAGATTTAACTAATTTAAATGATTCTACTAGTTTCTTTTTTAAAAAAGCGAAGTTAATTTTCAAATAACCTTCACAATAACCCAAGGTTACGGCCAAGATAGAATAGTTCATTACGATACAAGTGCGGAAAAATAGATCTTTTTCTCGTGTGGTGTTATAACGTGTGATAAATCACTCGTTATGTCTCTCTTTCTCAGACGACCATATTTACTTATGTACATATATACATATATATCTATGTTCATTATTTGGTATAATACTAACTTATGTACAATGCTTAGCATTATAAGAGAGAGAGAGAGAATACAAACAATACAACGCGAAGCAGCAAGAAAGAGAATAGACTCGCGTAGGCTTAAACTGAGTATATGCTCATGTGCAAGAGGAGAGACTGTCGCGCTATACGAACTGATATATGTTCGGTAGAGAAGGAGAGAGAGTGGGGAGTTCTTTCGCGGTACTAGCTTGTTGATCATGTCTGAACGCGCACGTGTTCTCGCCGGCCGGCTTTCGCATTGTAGTTTGACAACCCTTTTCCAATCTCAACTTGGCCTTGAGGTAACTTGAAGAAGAGACAATCGACTGCAAGTGTGTTGACTTGAGTGAGTGCAAGGCCGTCGCCAGGTTCGCTACGTTCGAGAGCCAGGCGGGGTTCATCTGAGGCTCCATCGTTCTTTGTAAGTACCTTCTCGTATCTACTGTCTCTCTCTCTCTCGCTAGCTTGTTACTCTCTCTCTCTCTCTTTATCGCTGCGCTGCACTCCTTGTAAACTCTTGTGTTATATAAACACCATTTTATCTTATATGTGCCTTCCTCTTATTTACACCTGACTCTGCTGCCTCTCACGTTCCCCCGTCGATATATTAATACGAAGATTAGCCGCTTGATCCACGTCACTCCCGCGGGCCTTAAGGCATAACTGGACATCCGGGCATAGCCTCGTACGGGTACTGCACGCCCGCAACGAGGTGCATATTATATCCTTCGTTCTCTCGCGAAATAACGCGGGCGAGTAACAACCCCGTTATAGTGTTTATGCCCGAGCGAAGGGAGGGTGGAAAAGCACACGAGACGAGAAACTTTTTTCCAAACGTGTGTTTTACAGTATGTTTCGATATGACGTATGGAAAGCTCGTTTTCAAACGCAAAAACGAGCATGTGGAATAGACGCACTTTGCGCACGGAGTGTCGAAAACATAATTTCTACTTCTTATAGACCGCAAACTTTCATTTGAGCAATTTTTCATATAAACGTGTATTTGGATTTTAGATTGATTGGACAAGAGGTTTAAATTTTCAATAATAACATTATTTTTATTATGAATATTATGAAAATAGGAATATTATATAATTTAATATGATATTATATAATTATTATTAATTTTGAATTATATAATGTTGTATTTTCAAAATATCCTAATCTAATTTTTTCCAGTTTATGATTCTTTCAATGATTACGTCAATACAGAAATACTTGATGGGGATAATAAATATGATGCAGGCGAACACGGGCTCCAAGAAGCCGAAAAAGGAGTGGTATTTTCTTCATTTCCACCAGTACTGCATCTACATTTGATGAGATTTCAATATGATCCTATTACTGACTGTTCAGTGAAATTTAATGACAGGTTAGTAGGAAGTAAAACATATACAATAAATTCTTTTATTGAAAAGTCGATTACTTTTGCAGATTTGAATTTTATGAAAGAATAAGTCTAGGAAAATACTTGAATACAAATAAAGAAGCAACCAACGTAGATTACATTTTGCACGCTGTTCTAGTCCACAGCGGTGATAATCATGGAGGTCACTACGTAGTTTTCATTAATCCCGCTGGTGATGGAAAGGTAATAATTGATTTTTTAATCGTAAATAAAATTTTTCCTGTAATAATTATTATAGGAAAAAATTATAATGAATTATTATTATAATAGATTCAGTTATTACTCTAGAAAATTTCATTACCTAGTCTTACATTATACATTATAGCGGGATATTAGAGGCTACACTTTATTGTATAAAATCTATATCAAACAAAAACGATTGTAATTAATTGTACCAAGCTATGTTATTGATGGGTTAAATGTAAGCGTTGTCTAGATATAGGATTTATCTAATTAAAAGGCATCAAACAATGAAAGAAACTTAATATACGCAATAAATATATTTACAGATATACTGATCTTTACTTTACTGAAATATAGACATACTAAATCTTTAGTATCATTTTTGAAAATATTCCAATTTAAAATCTATTATGTTGTAAAAATGTATACGGTAGCTCAATAGGTAAAAGCTCTATTTTTCCTGGTATGTAAGCACGGGTTAAATTAAGTTGTTTTTCGTCGGTGTTTTTCCAACTTTCTCTGCTATCTATCGTATATCTTGTTCATTCACCGAACATGAAAATATCGTGTGTTCAGCGTCATCCACTTGTTCTTGACATAGTCTACAATTGGTGCCCAACCAATACTGCCTTTTGACTAAATATGCCCAAATCATTTGTAACTACTGAGCGCTTATATTAGGCGATATTTCAATGTGCTGTATTCTCTGAGCACCATTTTTTTAACTTTAGGTATGAGTACCTGAGTCTACCGTCATTTGTTCTGTGTGCGGTCTTTCTCTTCTCTGAATAAATTTCCTTGTTGCAGTAGTTCTTCTGTCTGTCCATGCCTTCATTTTTATTCCCACGTCCTTTTAAGGCCACAAGTCGTACGGGAAATATTCCCGATAAGACATTCACTGTATCTCAATCTCCTTTACTATATTTATCTTTCACTTAACCGCGCTCATATGTCTATTATTCTCCGCAGACGAAGCTCGTGCTATCCATAGATTCATTCCTAGCTATCAGAGTAAAACAAATTTTTGACGTTCATTGCTATGATATTATATTTTTCTTTTTGTTATTGGATCAGTTGATTAGTGGACTATTACTAGATGATGGGTTAACGACTTCGTTGTATATGTCAGGCAATGACGAAACAGATCAAGTTAGAATCTAGCTTCTATCTCTGGCGATCACCTGCTAGTGTTGGTCGACCTCGCGTCTTTTCATCTGTTCATATAGAAGTCGCCGTTCCACCTTATGTTGCTAAGATATCTAGCCATTTCGCACGTACTGCTACATATTGGCTATCATAGTAGGCTAGTACTAGATGCGCTTCTCTCTAGTACAAATCTTATTCCGCCCGAGATTGTTCGGCAGGAGGTATCGTGACATTTCTAACAATTGGCATTCCGCTGGGACTAGAAATTTCCATGCCTTTTCCTTATTTAAGATTTCCCAGAATTCATTGCCGGGGTGGTAAGTGAATACTTTACTGTTCTGAATTTTCTAGATTGGGTGTGAACCAAAGTTCTGAGACGCTTTGTTTTTCCGGTCCAAAAACCATACTTTATTAACGGTACTTATTGCGGGCTTATTCTCTTCATATGCACGACAAAGCGTCTGAGACAGTATGCAGGAATACCTTGCGATGTTCAAAATAGAACGCGTATCTTAGTTTCAGTGCTATATCTCATAGAGATAGTGATTCTTCCTTCCTTTATGAAGAGTTGATTCCTCTCATTGACAATTATGAATCTAAATGCTTTGGAGAAGTTTATCCTGACGTAGATTTTATCCGTAAGCTGTGGAATTGCAGTATTATAGCTACTGGGGTTGTCCGGATAACACCGCCAAAGATAAAAGGCAAGAATACATGGCTTATAAATGAACTATCTCTGGGACTCTGTATTAAACAATTGGATTCAGTCGCAATCAGTATACCTATGTTTCTCATCATGGTGCTAGACATGTTATAACGTGTTATAACGTAGATTATTGCATCTATCGAGTTTCTTGAGAGACGATCAGCTAAGAAACTTTCCTTACCTGGACAATAAACAATATCAAAGTCATAATTAACTAATTTCAATCTCCACTTTTATACTCTACTGTTATTGGCCAATTTCTGTAATAGCAAAGCTTATGATCTGCCACTAATGTTTAATTATTTTCAAACAAGTAGGTTCGAAATGTTTTTATAGCAAATATTATTCCTAGAGCTTCTCTTTTGTAATTCATGTAATTTTATTCTGTTTTATTTAGAACTTGAAACGCCTACGCTATAAGTTTATCCAAGTTTAATTCAACCTAAGAAAGCGCAGCACCTACGAGGGTCGTTTGAAAAGTCCGTGCAAAAATAAAAACTGCTTGATTTTTTTTAAATAATCTTTTTTATTTTTCAACATAGTCTCCTTTTAGGCTTATACACTTCATCCAACGCTGCTCTAGTTTGTTAATCCCTTCCAAATAATAGGATTTGTCCAAGTCTGTAAAATAGGCATTCGTTTCTGCAATCACCTCCTCGTTAGAATAAAATCTTTTCCCCGCCAGCCATGTTTTCATATTAGGGAACAAATAGTATTCCGACGGAGCCAAGTCTGGAGAATAGGGGGGATGTGAAACGAGTTGGAACCCTATCTTCATCAGTTTTGTGGCCACAACTGCTGAGGCGTGAGCTGGCGTATTGTCTTGGTGGAAGAGGACTTTTTTGTAGGCCAACCGTGGACGTTTCTTTAGCAACTCGGTTTTCAAACGATCCAATAACGATGAATAATATTCGCCTGTAATGGTTTTACCCTTTTCCAGATAGTCGATGAAGATTATTCCTTGCAAATCCCAAAAGACAGTCGCCATAACCTTCCCGGCCGAAGGAATTGTCTTCGCCTTTTTCGGAGGAGATTCCCCCTTGGTAACCCATTGTTTAGACTATTCTTTGGTCTCAGGAGTGTAGTGATATATCCATGTTTCATTCTTGCAACACTTCACACAATCTTGTTTTTGGTCAATCGTGAGCAATTGCGGCACCCATCTAGCGGATAGCTTTTTCATGTCCAAATGTTGGTGTAAAATATTATGTACCCGTTCACTCGAGATGCCTACAGTACTAGTAATCTCACACACCTTCACTCTTCTGTCAGCCATCACCATATCATAGATTTTATCAATGATTTCTGAAGTGGTAACCTCAACAGGGCGTCCAGAATATAGCCACTCTGAAAATTTTGCAACCACTTATAAACCATTCTAATCGAAGGTGCACAATTACCATAATATTTATCAAGCTTCTGTTTAATCTCCTGAGGCGTTTTGCCTTGGAAAAGTAATGTTTAATCAATACACGAAATTCTTTTTCGTCCATTTTTTTACAACCACTCGATTTCTTTGATTGAAACGAATGTAAAACGCAAAGTAATTGGCCGATCTGGCTCAAACTTGGTGTGTACTCTTCCAAGATATGCCACTAACTGAAAATAACCTTGATACGCACTAGTAGCGCCATCTCTCTGTCTTTGCACGGACTTTTCAAACGACCCTTGTAAACTATGATTAGAAGTGGCAGTTCTGTCAATATATTATTTGTAAAATTAGCGATACTGTCAAAATGGTCCTTCATACAATAATTTCTTTAATTTATCAAAAGCTGTCTGTTATTCTACATTAAAAAAAATGTTACATTTTTGTATAAAAATATTGTCAAATGTTTCAATATTTTTATTGAATCATCTATAATAATTACAAAGGCCAAGGTCATATTCCCTCATATTTTTAACAAATTTTGGCACACAACTTAAAGTTTCAACAACTTATACTTTCTTTTTGGTGCATTTGATACTGGATTCACTGATAATATGGCCTAAAAAAGAAACTTATTTTCAGCTAATTTCTTTTTTGAGATTCGAGTTTTATAACTTCGCTTAATTTTTGAGTTACGTCGTAAAATCTTTTGTTAGTTTTATCTACTGTTTTCCTGAATACAATTTTGTCATCAACGACAACGAAATAACTTATGGCAGTGAGGTCCCATAATAATATGTTAAGAATTCTTTGAAAAGTTCTCGCCGAGTTAACTATACCAAATGATAAAACTAAAAATGTAGATCGACCCAATGGGTGTATACAAAAACTGTTTAAAAAATGTATTATGGGTGCATTTTTATTTGATGACAGCCGGATGTGAGATTAGCCACGATATATTTGACTTACTGGCAGATTTTCCAACTCAAAAAAAATGTAATTGTACTGTTTTATCAAATATTTTGTTTTCATCTTCAAAAGTAATTTCAATGTTTTCTTTAACTGTTACTATAAATAGTTTATAATTTAAATTTACTTATTTCTTCATTGTTTGCTATAGAGCTATTATTTTCATACATTACAATATTTATATGATCAATGAGAGCCCCTAGTTTTAAAGAATCTTTTTTACTATTTTTTTAATTCAGATGCTGCTTGAATCGTAAGAAAAATTTCTAACAATGTCTCGCAAGCTTTAGCATCATGATTTGCGTTAATAAAAATTTTATTTATTTATTTATTACTAACCAGAGCATCTTACATATATTACAAAATAGTAATAAATATACAGATACGTTATAAAATAATATTGTAACCCAGCAGAGAAAATTGATTTCCTGTTTGCTGGTCTGGAATACAAAAGAATACTTAATCTAAAAATATAATTACTAAATTCAAACTAAAAAAGTTATTTTGTTACGTGCCTGTATGATCACCATGATAAGCAGGCAACTATATAAATGCACTTAGTTTATATTCTTCTCCAGAATCTTATCATCATATTTCTGGCTGTCGTATGACAATCTATAATTGCTTTCCTATCACCTAATTTTTTTTTATGTGATTGAGTTTAACTGAACAAGAATGTCCAACAGCACAGGTTACTCTATAGTGTGAAAACATTTTTTTATAATGAATATCTGTTGTACACTTGCAAGATGTGAAAACAATATCGTCTACAATAACTATGTTTGTGTTTTTGTTGAAGTTTTAGTGAATATACTGAATTTGATGAAAGTTTATTTACTTTCCTAACCCCTATCAACATAAAAAATTGCTTTGATCTTAGCAAGAAAGTTAATGTTCCGGTATATCATATTACCTATTACGTCCAATACTGTTTCGATAGGTCAATATAGTAATACGCGATGGTTTCCTGTTGATTATGTTCCAGAATGTATTGCATTTATAAAATTAATATGCTCAAAACCAATTTCATTTGGTTTTTTGCAGTCGTCTAAGTTAAGTGTAATATTGTCTTTTGACTAGATATTGCACATTTTATTTGTTGATACTTTTATTATATTATTTGTTATTATGTTAATTATGTTACAATCTTGCCACGCTGTAACCCCAAAATCTTAACCCCAATTTCCTTAACCCTCGAGCAAGTTACCCTGTCACGCTGTAACCCCAAACTCCTACACCCAATTTTCCTTAACCCTCGAGCTGGTTACTCTGCCACGCTATAACCCGTAACTCCTCCACCCGAATATCATCATCATCGTGCTGAATCTCTTAACCCCAATTTCATGAACCCTCGAGTTGGTTACCCTGCCACGCTCTAACCCCGATCTCCTACACCCGAATTTCATCAATCCTTGAGCTGGTTACCTTGCCACGCTGTAACCCGTAATTCTTGCACCCCAATTTCATCAACCCTTGAGCTGGTTACCCTTCCACGCTGTAACCCGTAACTTCTACATCACAGTTTCATCAACCCTCGAGCTGGTCACCCTGCTACGCCGTAACCCCGTACCCCTGTATTCCAATTTTCTGAAATCCGGAACCCATCTTCCTGTCATTCATAATCCCTATTTCGAAATATCTATAGTATCTTCAAATAAAAGGACATATGCACATTTTTTGTAGAAGATATCGTTTAATTAACTACGTATACATATTTATGTATAGGTAGGTAATAGCAAATGCAACTACGAAATCATGCAAATTTTTGAAGTTCGGAATTGCTACTGGGAATTTCATTTTAAATCATTATGTTCAACAAATATTACTACTATCCCTGAGGAAATTCGTTTATTATGTTATTACGAAAAAATTCATCAAACAAACTCATTTTACCATACTAATAGGTATATGTACGTATTTCGTGAGGCGGTTTTATTCAATATAAAAATACTGACATGACATAATGTTACTCTTATTTTCCACCTTAAACAGACTCGAGTATTTGCGTGTTTTTTTCCTTGATAAAAACGACAATCAACGAATGCGGTTCATGTGGTTCAAATAGTAAGATTGGAACTGCAACTTTTTTTTCCTTCAAAGAAATCGCAATCGTTGACGTATGTGATAAGCCAAGATATAACAGTGGAGGAAACTCGGGTACCTTGATTTGATATCGGTTTGTGTGGTGCCAACTTCAAAACATGTTTTGTTCACTTACAGTATATATAAGCATATTCGATCAGCATACTTCGGTAAATTATTAATAGAACTTTGCTTAACATCTAGGTATTTGAATATCAAAATTGTGTTAGAATGACAATTGAAATTCACAACGTCATTCAAAAATTACTGAAATCATTCCACATAAGTGTGGTTGTAGAAAGCATACCTATATTAAGCGATGCACAGAAGCAGCTACACGATTATGTTGAAGATATATTGAGAAAAGGCATTGAAACGAATTTAGATATTGAAGTGAGACAAGTGAGTACTTATGTTTCCTGGATGATGATTTTGATATTAATCCAGAAGTAATTGAAGATCAATTTGAAGAAATACATGGTGTAGACTATGCCGAGGTACCTATTTGTACCGTAACAAATACTGTACTCCACGATGGATATAAAAGAAAAGCTGTTGAATACTGGGAAAGTGGTAAGCAAAAGAAACTGTCTTTAAGTTCCGTCCAGAGTAAATATAAACAAGTTTCGTCAGAACGTCAGAGGAGAACCTCATAAAAACAGAATTATCAACCAAAAGTGCAAGTAACATATATAATTACGATCAAAGTGGATTTAGTTTAGAAATGCATACTGGCAGAACATTGAGCGAAAAAGGTAAGAAGACAGTCGAATCAGTAGTACAATCAGTATCATCGACTACGTATAGTTATAGGATTTAACCGACAATATCTGCAGAAGGTACATTCCTATCACCCCTTTTTATGGTATTAAAAGAAACAAACGGAGAGTTTGGACACATTGTTTCAAAAAAACAATTCAATGAACCTAATATATTTTTGCGAGCAAGTGCACCAGGAAAGCTGTCGAGTGAATTACTTCAAACATGGTTGCAACGTGTATTTTTTCTTAATTGTGGGAAAACAGCAGTTTTATTACTAGACTCATGGAGTGTACAGTGTGAACGAACTGTAAGAGAAGTGACACCAGCAGATACAAATTTTCGATTGATGACAATTCCTAAGGGTACGACAGGCAAAATTCAACCACTGGATGTATTCGGTTTTCGATTTTGGAAAAATTTTCTAAGAAAAATATCTGATGCCATTATTTATTGGGATCAGATATCAGTTTACATGAAAGGAGTAATATTATAAAATCACAGTCTATCACACATAATCAATTATCTTCACCTAGATGCAAAAGCGTATTTAAATATGCTTGGTACAAAAGTGGGAACTTGGATAAAAAACCTGATTCGTTCGACAATCCTGTTGAATATTGCTTCGAAATTTCAGAATAGACTATCTGTGAGATTTGTGAGAAAATAACAATTATAAAATGTGCATGGTGCAAGAAACTAATATGTCTACAGCATTTATTTATAGAGTATCATTATTGTTCATAATATGTACAGTGATAATGAGCGCGGATCGTCTTTTTATATTCAAAAAATGTAATCTCAATATCAGATGAAATGAACGAATTAATATAACGTAAATATATCATAAAAATAAAATAAATTTAACGTTATCTTCTACAATCATTTTGCCTATTTCCTTTTCTTCAGAGATATTACAAATATGTCGAAATTGATATTATGAATAACAAAGAACCAGGTTTCGGACTAGAAAATTGGAAAGGGCAGGGTAACCAGCTCGAGGGTTAAGGAAATTGGGGTTAAGAGTTTGGGGTTACAGCGTGGCAGGGTAACCAGCTCGAGGGTTGATGAAATTCGGGTGTAGGAGTTCGGGGTTAGAGCGTGGCAAGGTAACTAGCTCAAGGGTTAAGGAAATTGGGGTTAAGAGTTTGGGGTTACAGCGTGGCAGGGTAACCAGCTCGAGGGTTAATGAAATTGGGGTGTTCATTCTCCAATGAAGGGGTAGCAGCCCCTGGTGACGGATACTGTATACGTCGTTTCTTCTGAAAAAATTTTGCAAGAAAATATTTGAAAACATAGCTTTTCTTTCAGGCGACTTAGGGGGTTGCATTCCCTGTAGACATTATCCATATATTTATCTGAAATTTTTTAAAAGAATTTTTTAGAGTTTGTTTCGTCGAAAATTGTGCTAAAATACGAAAATTTCGCTATAAAGTGGTGTTGAGTGGTAACTTTCGGGGGTAGCTTTCACCCTCTAAATAGTTTATTCGGCAGAACAAATGTATACATGTGTTTCGCTTTTTTGAGCGTCATAGAACATGAAAATAACCAGCATAATCTGTGATTAACAACTGACAATCCAGGAAGTACAAGCGCAACCTATCGGTTGAAGCGCACCTGCGGACACAGGGCCCCGATGAACCGGTCCGCGATTACCTTGCGGAAAAGTCTTCTTTCTCTGAGGCCGACTTCGAAAAATCTTTCCAAAAGTTTTTCGATAAAAAGTGGCAGCAACTTGCGGCTGCTAAGAAACGGCTTCCCGTCCCCCTTAAGGACGCCGTACAGGAATCGACCACCGTCGGGTCCCCGAAAGATGGCAAACCTCCGGCCTACCCGCGTCAACGCGAGGGAAAACGGAGCGGGGCAAGCGACCGTGGCCGCCCGGCAAGAACATCACTCCCAAGTCGGACAAAAACAAGAGCAAGCCTCCCGGCCCCGATGCTGAGAGATTACTCTGTTGGGACTGCAGCTGGCCTGGGTACACCAAAGCCACCTGTCCCGAGTGCTCAAAAATCGAGGCACCAAAAAACGTGGAGAGGAACGCGTAGATGTGGTCCCTATCGTTCCGATGGGGTCCCTATCGTTCCGATGGTGACCCGGACCTTCGCTACAGATGCCCCCGCGGGAGAAGCGCCAACGCGTTCCGATAGTTTTGCGACGAGCGCGTTGGTAGAGAAGTACCCCAGATGGTGGCTGACGCTTAACATCGATCCATTTACTTGCAGGGCTCTGTACGACACTGGAGCCTCGCCCACCGTTCTGAGCCCCATTGCCCTTCAGATTGCTGCCGCGTTGAACAAGCGCGTCAACATGTATGTCGGGCCCGGCGCGAAAGCAGTCGATGGTCATTATGTCCCTATCATTGGTAATGTACAGTTACCCTTTACGATAGGTGGTGTTACCCATTCGATCGACGTACTCATTTTGAGCGAGGCTGATGCTGATTGCACCCTCGGAAGCGACTTCGTTCAAGCCTTTTCCGCGTGTTTGGATCCTGAGACCAACACGATAAGGATTAAAGGTTGCGATCAGGAAGTCCCGACCATTGTCTCCTCACTTCGTTCGGAGGAGGCGATGTCGCTGGCGGCCTTGGGGTATCGAAGAGATCTCGAAGGAGCAGCGACAAGAAATCGATCGAGTGATGGATGACCTCCTGCCCGAACCTTCCTGCGAGCAGCTCGGCTGCACCGGATGGATCGAGCACGACATCGACATTGGCAGCGCGCGCCCAATTAAACAGAAATACTATCCGGTGTCGCATAAGATCGAGGAGGAAATTCACGTGCAAGTGCATAAAATGCTGCAGATGGGAATTATTCGTAAGTCCCGCAGCGAGTGGTCTAGCCCGGTGGTGATGATTCGGAAACCCGACGGCGAATACCGATTTTGTGTGGACTACCGGAAGGTGAATAGCGATACTCGCGTGAGCGCATATCCGCTGCCCTTACGGACGCGATACTGCGAAAGCTCCAGCACGCCAAATTCGTGAGCGCAATTGACTTCGCGAGCGGATTTTGGCAGGTCCCTCTTTCGGAGAGAGCTATCCCGATAACTGCTTTCACCGTCCCAGGACTCGGGCTATTCGAATTTGTTCGGGTGCCCTTCGGATTGGCTGGTGCCCCGGCAACATT
This sequence comes from Phymastichus coffea, assembly GCF_024137745.1. Lineage (NCBI taxonomy): Eukaryota > Metazoa > Arthropoda > Insecta > Hymenoptera > Eulophidae > Phymastichus > Phymastichus coffea. The sequence goes on from NW_026706814.1 coordinate 1,475,266, forward strand.
TCAGATGTTGGCCGACAAGCTCATCTCACCCGAGATGGAGCCTTATGCCTCCGCGTACCTTGACGACGTGATCATCGCTACTGAAATGTTCTCAGAGCATGTCCGGTGGCTCACGCATATTCTAAAAAGAATACATGATGCTGGCCTTACGATCAATCGCAAGAAGTCTAGGATTTGCATGACCGAGGTGCGTTATCTCGGCGTGTTGGTAAATCGCGATGGTACACGCCCCGATCCAGAACGAATCGCACCGATACTCGAGTACCTAGCCCCGAAAAATCTTCGTGCCTTGCGCAGATTCTTGGGTATGGCCTCGTGGTATCGAAAATTTCTGAACGATTACGCTACGATTTGTGAGCCGCTTAACGCGCTCACTCGCAAGGACGCCAAATTTGAATGGCAGGAGGCGCAACGGCAAGCTTTCGAGCAAGTCAAAGCCCTTTTGGCAACGACCCCTGTCCTAGCCAGGCCTAATTTCACTGCGCCGTTCATCATCGAATGTGACGCGAGCGATACCGGCCTTGGAAGCGTTCTGCTTGCAGCGTATCGACGGCGAAGATCGAGTTCTGTGCTTCGCGAGCCGCGTCCTGACGGCTTCCGAACGTCGCTTGTCGGTTACCGAGCGTGAGTGCCTCGCTGTCGTCTGGTCGACCGAAAAGTTCCGACCCTACGTGGAGGGGTATCACTTTACAGTTGTGACCGACCACCAGAGCCTTAAATGCCTCACTAATCTGAAACACCCAAACGGTAAGCTTGGTCGTTGGTCCCTCGCGTTGCAATCGTATGATTTCGATATTATACATCGCAGGGGTAAGGACAACGTCGTGCCTGACGCGCTTTCACGCATGTTTGAGGCCGACGAAGACGAGCTCGCGGCTACCGCTTCGTTGACACTCGACGAAAGCATAAACGACCCATGGTACCGCAAGAGGATGCAGGAGGTCCTCGAGCGGCCCACGGATAACCCCTATTGGAAAGTTTTAGGCGGCCGTTTATATATTTATAAGCCTGACCCCATCGTCGACGACCTCTTCGGAACCGATGACGACGCTTGGAAGCTCGTTATCCCAAAGGAAGACCGGGCACGAGTCTTATCCGAATGCCACGAGGAGCCGACGGCAGGACATCTTGGCCGCTACAAAACCCACAAGCGCGCGAGCCTCCGCTATTATTGGCCGAAAATCCATCACGACGTAGGATATTACGTTAAGAATTGTCCGATCTGCCAGCAAGTCAAAACCTTACAAGTCACACCAGCAGGGTTGATGGGACGACACCTCGTCACGCGACCGTGGGAAATTGTGTCCGGCGATACCATGGGCCCTTTCCCGCGATCCGCGCAGGGCTACGAGCACTTGCTTGTCTTTCTCGATCTCTTCACTCGCTGGATCGAATGTGTCCCTCTCCGTAAGATTACTGGGAAAATCATCCGATGCTAACTGAAAGAACGTGTGTTTCTGCGTTTCGGAATCTCTAAAAAGTTCTTGTCTGACAACGGTACTCCGTTCAAGAATAAAGTTGTCGACGACTTTTTGGACTCGTTCGGCGTGATACACGCGACATGTGCCCCGTACTTGCCTAAGAGCAACCCGACCGAACGCGTAAATCGCACAATCAAAACCATGATTCGAGCGTTTATCGAGGAAAAGCACTCGACCTGGGACGCGCATATAGCAGAGTTCGCGTTTGCCTACAATACGGCAATACACGAAGCGGTGCGCACGAGCCCCGCTTTTCTAAATTACGGACGTCATCCCGAGCTGCCAAACTCTAAGAAACGAGAGGAAGAACGCGTCGTGGCTCGGAACCTCGAGACGGCCGCGGTCACCGACTGGCACGCTCGAATTAACAAGCTTGACGACTTCCGAGCCGCTGCACTGCAACACTCGCAGGAAGCCCAAGATAGACAGTAGATGTACTATAACGCTAAGCATCGCGACGTCAAGTATAACGTCGGTGATAGAGTCTGGGCGAAGAATCGTGTGCTGTCCTCCGCCGTTAACCAGACTACCGCGAAACTCAGCCCGAAGTTCGCGGGCCCGTTCATCATTACCGCACGCCTCGGTCCCAACTCATACCAACTCCAGAACGAAGAAGGTTGTGACGTTGGTAAAGTCGTCGTTTGCGACTTGCGACCGTGTTTCGACGGAGCCCAGTGCCCCGATGATGCAGCAGACAGTTCTCTCCTTGAAGGAAACAAAAACGACGAGACGATGTCGTTGAAAGAAATTTTCTCGCCCGATCGCACGCAAGAAAGCGACGAACGCGATGCCTCGAAGGACGACGTTTCGGTTACAAGAGTTATAGGGCCAGAGGCCTCAACAAGCCCACGACAGGACCTCGCGCGAGGCGAAATACCGACCGCTCCAAGGAGAAGAGGTCGTCCTTGCAAGCAGAAAATGCATGCTCCCGTCGACGTATCCCCTCGGCGCTTGCGTTACCGGACCTAGCACCTTACTACCCTGCTTGTTTCCTCATTCTCTTTCCGCTCATCTCGCCTTCTACGACAATAAAACTCTGCTACTGCTTCAAAGCTTCCTGCTTCCCTAGTAGGCGCTATCGCTTGATGCAACAAATTGAGCTCGTTTTTTTTTTTGCCTAACATTACGTATGCTTCGCCCTATAGAGGATGCTGACCAACGCCGAAATATCTCCCCTCACCAAGTGGATGGAAGAGGTGCTGCATGAAGCACTCACGTCGGCCGTGGCTAGTGCTTCGCGCCGAAACGCTGCGCCGTCGACGCGCAGGGACGCTTCTCCAGCTCCCGCCCTTACCTATTCCAATGCGGTAGGGCATGACCCAGCCAGCGAGACGCGGGCCTCGTCAGACGATGACAGCGGCGCAAGCTCCGCGGAGACTACCATGGCCTTTCCCCAGAGGATGTTACGCAGGCCGAAACGGCCAGAGGACAATGCGGGCCGTAAAGGCGAGGGTTCGCCAGACCGCAGTCCGAAGTGCACCAACGCGTCTCCCTGTTCTGCCCTGGCGGCCGCCGAGCGCTTGGAGGCCATCCTGCGGCAGCGCGGCTACGGCGACTCCAGCTCTACCACCGAGGAACGCGACGTCGCTACGAGCCTCAAGGACAAGATAGGCTCGGCCCCTGCAACGAAAGAGCCACCTACCCTCGAAGATGAGTGAAAGGTCCTCCAGGCTCATTTTACCGCCTGCAGAAGGGCGCGGCTAGCCGCGGAAAGGGAGGAGGAGAAGGCTTACCGAGACGGACTCGCCTTCATCGACCGCCATGGGTTCCGCGGTCTCGCTATCGCAGGAACCTACGCGACCAAGCTACAGGAGGCCATAGAGCTTAAGGCTTACACCCAGGAGATGATCTCCGAATGGCGGAGGGAACGCAAGGCTCGCAAACAACGCGAGGAGACGCGACAACGCCTACAAGAGGAGCAACGTCGAGCCCAAGAGCACCTCGAAACGGTGAAACGACACCTAGCAGCCTTGGGCGACCCGCTGACGTCCCACTCCCGTCGAGTGTCCAGCCAGGCCATCCCAAACGACCGGACGCGCCGCACGCCAGGCTTCTTTGCCCTGCAAGGAGCCGCAGAAGACGAGCCGTGCAATCGCTGGGCCGGTCCCCGTCCTTACCTCTTCGGCAAGCGGGCTTGCTCCACTTGCGGCCATACGGGAGTGCCGCGAACCTCCGACTGCCCGAATTGGTCGAGGCACGAGCTTTGGAGGAGTGGCGGACGGCAGCCGTACTCGTATAGTACGGTCGAAACGCGTCAACGCAGGGAAGCCTTCCTTCGAGACAGGGAAGAGTCGTTGGCCACCCACGCGGACGACGGCGACAGACGAGGTGTGACCAGGCACTAGGTCTGAGCCTAGGTGCTATGACCATCCTCTCACCTCGCCCTCGAAGTCCCCCCCCCCCCCCCCCCCCAAGAATCAGGCATTAACGCCCACGTTTTTTTTTCTTTTTCTCTTCTCGTTTTCTTTTATCACGCGTTACCTTATAAGATTTGCGATCCGCGCGAGTAGAGAGAGTCGCGGTAAGCTACATTCCTTCCAGAGCTTCTAGTGTATAAGATGTCGAAAAAATAAATAAATAAAACATATTTTTTACCACTACGATGTCTTGATTCTTCTTTATCAATTAATTCTCCTTACTGGGTGGAACATTCAGCGATTGACCACTGTAGTGTACGCACGTGCAAATACAGCTCTCTAGCCGAAAAGCGGAACCATTAGCCGATCTAAGTGCAGTGTCAGTGAATATTACAAAAATTGTTTGAAATCAAGAAGCTGAGTAATGTAAACGGCAGAAATGGCTAGCCAGTCGGAGGATACTATGATTACTCCTGTGTGACGGAGAATTTCGGCTTGCCGGCTTCTCCTTTGTCTCTCTCTCGTCCGTTCGTTGCGCCCGGGCTGAGGGTGTATTTGTATACACTCTCATGCCTACATTTTCTCTGTTTGAGGTGCGGCGAATGGGCATTGGCGGAGCTGGAGGCGGTTGATGAGGCGACGATCCGTTGCCAGGATCGTTATGCGTGGGGGCGAGTCGAATGGGGAGAGCGCGGCCGAGGGGGGAAATCGGTAGTATCGTTTGGGCTGGCCGATCGCGTGCGCGCGTTTATTTTGTCGTCGCCGATTTCCGGTTTTTTCCGTTGGTTTTTTTTGGAAGCGGTGCGGTGCTTCGCCACGTCGTTTATTTGTGGATGCGCACCCGGTGTGTGGGCGCGCATCGGTGGTTTCATTTGGTGTGAGTGTGGAGTGAGTGGCTGGGTCGCGCCCAGCCAAGCCTTGCCGCCCAGCACCGGTGTGCGCGGGTAAGAGCGAAGCCCGTACCGCCGGCGCGCGCGCGTTCGGCGAGCGAATCCGGCGAGCAGCTGAGCAGCAGCACCAGCAGCAACAGCAGCAACAGCAGCAACAACAGCAACAATATCAGCAGCAGCAGCAAGCCGCAGCCGTTGACCGAGAGCGGCCATCTTCGCCCGAGGTCGTCGTTGGGAAGGTCGGTGCCGGTTTTCTCTCTCTCTCTCTCCTTCTCTCGCTCTCTTGCATGTTCAGTGGTGCTCGCGGGTGCAACGGTGCAGGTCGGGCAGCGATGCCGGCCCCCGTTGCCGGGTGTTGAGGTCGCGAGTGCGTTCGCGGGCGCTTAGGCTTAAGCGGATTATCGGGCAGTGATTGCCGATAATCCGATTAAGCGGATTAGCGATTTTGTATTAGGCCGATTTGCGAGACGGAGTATGCGTGCTCCGTCTAGTTATTAATTTGTGTGTCTTTCTTTTATTTTCTTTTATTGTGTTTGTAATAATAAATTTGATATATATATATATTTGTGTCCTATGTCACTGCGTCAACCCGTTCGTTTTCCGACTTTCCTTTGATTCGTGCGCGATTGGCACACACGCTCGGTGTGCCATTCAGTCGTGGGAGCATTCGTGCCTCCCGAGCCCTCCTTTTGATAAATATTGTGCGGACGGCCGCGAGCAAGTATTCTAACGAATAGTCGGCTTAAATAATTCCGTTACACCTGATAAAAACATAAAAACTTGGAAAATAGTCAGCGTCAAAAGAAAAAGAATCAGCCCAGACAAACAAACTCACGACAGGGAACGACAATCAAAAATACCGGACTATTGGCTAAGTAATACAAAAAACAAGTACGAACTTCTACAGAAAAATAACCTAAACGAAAGTGAAGACGACAATGAAGTAAGTAAAGATATAAACACAACTAAAGTAATATCACCCCCGATCTTCGTATATAATGTAGAGGATATTCGTCCGTTAGAAAAACTGTTAAACGAAATAGCGAAAGACAGCTATACTCTAAAGATAATGGGGCAAAATAAAATCAAAATCCAACCGTTAATATCCGAAAAATACTTGCCGATCGTTAGCACTTTGAAGCAAAAACACACACAGTTCTACACATATTAACGTAAAGAAGAAAAAGGCTTTAGAGTAATTTTAAGAAGTATACACCCTTCAGTAGATATAAAAGATTTGAAAGATGCTATAGAGGAACACGGACATAAAGTACTGAACATCAGCAATATTCGACATCGTATCTCAAAAATACTTTTACCAATATTCTCGGTGGAAATAGAACACGGTTACAAAAGCCAAGAAATTTATAAAATAAACGGGCTACTTAATACAGTAATCAAATTCGAACCACCGAACGTTAAGAGAGAAATACCGCAATGTCATAACTGTCAAGAGTTCGGACACACAAAAAATTACTGTTTTAAGAGCGCAGTATGTGTGAAATGTACTAAACAACACTCAACTAAAGATTGTCCAATCAAAGAAAATATAAAAGAAATAGTATGTGCAAATTGCCAAGGAAATCACACAGCAAGCTATAAAGGATGTCCTACACGTAAACAGTTACAGCAGAAATTATATCCTAGACTTCGGGAAAAAGTACTAAATCAAAACAATATTCAAATGCAGTCAAATTCAAATTTAAATCCAGACATCAATAAAATCAGACCAAACATATCATATGCTTAAATAGTTTCAAAACAAAACGAACAGAGAGAGACAGACATACCAAAACAATCAGATATACAGACAGACTCAAATAATCACTCACAAGACCAAACCAATAACAAACTTGAACGTATGATGGAACAGCTAATGCAGAGAATGGACTCAATGTTAAACCTACTAACAATTCTAGTTAACAAAATGTCATAATGGAAAATTTAAAAATTGTAATCTGGAACGCAAACGGTCTTATGCAAAGGCATCAGGAATTACGAGCATTTTTAACGTACGAAAACATTGATATTATGTTGATTTCAGAAACTCACTTCACTAGCAAAAATTATCTACACATTCCAAAATATATAGTGTACAAAACAAACTACCCACACGATAAAGCACACGGAGGTACTGCGATCATCATCAAAACAAAAATAAACCATTACGTTAACGAACACATTAGCGAAATAAATATACAAGCAACTAGCATAACCATTAACGATAACAAAGGTCCAATAACTATATCAGCTGTTTACTGCCCACCAAATAAAGCAATAACAAAAGAAAACTGGACGTACTTCTTCCACTCCTTAGGAAATCGCTTTATAGCAGGGGGCGATTATAATGCGGAACACCCATGGTGGGGATCAAGATCATCAACTGCAACTCCGCGAGGTAGAATACTGTACGAAATCTTAAGGAAAAATAACTATATACCAATTTCCACAGGAGAACCGACTTACTGGCCAACAGATATAAATAAATTACCTGACTTGATAGATTTCGCAATTGTAAAAGGAATCAATAAGAATAGCATTAAAGTATCATCAAGCTTGGACCTAACATCAGATCATTCACCAGTGATTATTACACTACAATCACAAGTTGACCAAACAGTAAACAGCTATAAAAAAACAGACTGGAAAAAATACGATTTATACATTCAAGAACAACTAAAATGTAACATACCACTTAAAACAGAAGATGATATAGAAAATAGCATTAAAACACTAAATCAACTGCTAACAGAAGCCATAGATAAATGCGCTGTTAATATAAACAATAAAAAAGTACAAATATTCACCTCTAAAATAGTAGCAAAGAAAATCCAGGAAAAAAGAACTTTAAGAAAAAGATATCAAAAAACCAGATCAAGTCAAGATAAAGCTAAACTTAATAAAGCAGTCAAAGAATTAAAAATAATTTTATATAAAGAAAAAAATGCACAAACTGAAAAAAAACTTAAAGAACTGAATCCAACAGAAACAACGGACTACTCATTGTGGAAAGTTACCAAGAGACTCAAAAGATCAACTACATTTATCCCACCCATCAGAAAACCCAATGGCAGATGGGCTAGATCCAATGAAGAAAAAATAGACACGTTTGCTGACCACCTTTACTCAGTATTTAAACCACATCAAAGAATCATTACAAAACAGGAAGAAACAATATTACTGGAAGACCACAACGTACAAGACAATGCATCCATTGAGGCAGTTAAAGTAGGGGAAGTATTGCTACTAATTAAAAATATAAATAACAAAAAATCTCCGGGTTATGATAATATTTCAGGAATAATGATTAAGAAGCTGCCAATAATAGCGGTAAGATTCTTAACAATTGTCTTCAATGCATGTATTCGCCTGTGCTATTTCCCAACACAGTGGAAAATAGCACAGATTATATTAATCCCAAAACCCGGTAAAGAGGCCGAACTGGTGACGTCATATAGACCTATTAGTCTTCTACCAACAATCTCAAAAATCTTCGAAAAAATTATATTAGCCCGAATCAACCGGATAATAATAGACAAAAAACTCATTCCAGATCACCAATTTAGCTTCAGATGCAAACATTCTACAATAGAACAGGTAAATAGAATAGTAGCTACTGCAAGGAAAGCAATCGAAAAAAAAACAATACTGCACCGGACTATTCCTTGATGCAGCACAGGCATTTGATAAAGTATGGCACAGAGGACTCCTGTATAAATTAAAAAGATGCTTTCCAAAAAGACACTATGAAATACTTCAATCATATTTACAAAATAGAACATTTCAAGTCACAATAAACAAAAAAACATCTAAACAACAATTAATAAACGCAGGAGTACCACAGGGTAGTGTGCTGGGACCAACACTATATCTGCTTTTCACCGCTGATCTGCCAACGTCTCCAAACATCATGACAGCAACATACGCTGACGACACAGCCATTATAACAACACATAAAGAAGTAATAAAAGCATCCGAAGTACTACAAAAATACATAAATAATCACCTGCAAAATTGAATAAACGCATGGAGAATCAAAGTAAATGAAAGTAAATCAATACACATAACTTTCACATTTAAAAAAGACACGTATCCACCTATTCAACTAAACGAAAAATACATACCGCAAAGCAACCACGTAAAGTACCTTGGAATACACCTAGACCAGAAACTCACATGGAAGGAGCATATATTTATGAAACGGAAACAACTTGGACTGAAATGGAGAAAAATGTACTGGCACATAGGAGGAAGATCAGAGCTATCAATAGAAAACAAAATACTACTGTACAAAGCAATAATAAAACCAATATGGACCTACGGAATACAGCTATGGGGTGCAGCTTCAAATTCAAATATTGAAATCCTGGAGAGATTCCAGTCGAAAGTTCTTCGGAATATCACACGGGCCCCATGGTTCGTACCCAACGACATTATTCGGAATGATCTATAGATCCCAACAGTGAAAGAGGAAATCAAAACGTTCTACACACAATACAACACGAGACTGCAAAATCATCCTAATGAACTTGTAAGTAAACTACTCAAGACATCATTAGCTAATACCAGACTCAAGAAGCATAAACTAATGAAGATATAAATGAAGCACAAATAACAAAATAATTAAACCGGATCACTACTTGTATAACATCAAAAAATACAGAATAATACCCACTGGAGTATCATGCAGATTGTAATGAAACTTGGAGTTAAATTAAAAAAAAAAAAAAAAAAAACTTGGTGGAGAGACAGGTTTTTCGACCTGTTACGCACTGCTACCCAGCTCTGGGGAAGGGGCATATAACGAGCGGCCAGACCCTCGTTATGTCTTTCTCTCCCCACACATAATTATAATTATTTTTATATATATATTTGTCATATAATTATTTCACATGTATGGCAGCCAAAGGTAATTCAGAGAGAGCGCTAATAGAGGGCGAGCTAGAGAGAGAGAATTCGGGAGGCCGGCGCGACGCGCGCGAGTAGGGGAGTGGGGCAGGAAAAAGCCCCGCGATAAGAACTCTCTCTTGTACCGGCGACTTCGAAGCACGTGGACGTGTGACGAGCGGATATACGTGCTTGCGACCTTTTGTGATCTGTGACTATTTCCGTGGTGTTTCTGGCGAGTACGCGAGTGCCCACTCGGTGCGAGGTTTGGTGCCGAGAGTGCCCCAGTGTTTTTGGCGAGCTAATTCCAACGACTACGCGTGCGAGCCTTCAAAGCCGCTCGCCTTTTGACCGCATTCGAGTTGCGTACTGCGCGTCCTCGCAGACCACGTGCGAGGCCGAGAACACCGTCTGCAGGGCTGACTCCGAGACGTCATTGTAAGTACCACCTCGAATACGTGTCTCTCTCGCTAGCTTTTCGCCGCTCTCTCTCCCGCTTACGCTGCGTATTAACTTTGTACTATTCTCTGTAGTAAACTCAATGCTGCTCGTATATCTGTTTTCTTCCTCTGCGCTTCCTTTTTACCTATCGTAAACAATCCCGTTCCTTCCGGCTTTCGCACCTGAATTTCGTGATCGCTCCAAAGCGCCCATAGGACTACACGACACTCTCCGCGGGCCAAGGTAACAGACGCTACACCACAACGTTCCTGTTGCTGCTGGATTAGGCTTTGCGCAGCCTATTACGAGGCCCAAACCGAGCTGTTTCTAATTCCCTCGTAATTTATATAACGAGTGACCCGCGTCGGGTCAAAACTCCGTTATACAAAATACATTCGGTTTGCAGAAATTTTTGGTTTAATATATCTTAACTCAAAATGTCGTAGTTAAAGTCTGTGCCAATTATACCATTTTTAATTTTTTTGTTTTGCTTTGAAAAGTTTTTTACGTTTAATATGAATTATGTTGTTTGTATATCTTATGATCGGTACATTGCAGCGATTATTCGTTTTTTTTGTTCTCTAGAGTGATTTTTGAATATATTATCTTAAGTTTGTTTATTTGTGTTATATTTATAGTCTCTATCATATCATCACTGATATACAAGGGTGGGTCAATAAGTCCTTAGAAAAAGATAGAAAAATAATTTTTTGTGGTAGATTTTTTTTTATTTTTCAGCATAATCTCCCTTTAGCTCGATACACTTTTCCAGGCGTCCTTCAAGTTTTTTTAAACCATCAGAAAAAAAGAATTTTGGGAGTTCCTCAAAATAGCCATTTGTTTGCGTTATTACCTCCTCGTTCGAAATAAATCTCCAGCAAGCTACTTTTTTAGGTTTGGTTTTTTTAGATCTAGGTGTAAGAAAAAGTCGCTAGGAGCCAAGTCTGGTAAATACGGTGTATGGTCTACTAATTCGAACTTCAATTTCTTAATTTTAACCATTGAAACTAAATATCTATGTCGAAATATTGGTAGTATTCTAGGTTTCAAGTTTCTGTACATACTATTATACTAGTTTTATTACGTATCAAGGCTATTTATAAGTACTAGTAACTTTTTATGATTTCCATTTTGGCTTTAGATATTGATACATAATATAATTTATTTTTCTGTTCTTAATAATGTATTTAAACTGTATGTATCGTCAGTAATTATTTCATATCATTATCATTGTCCATTAATTTTATTGCTGTTACTGTTTTTACCTGCTGGGCTTAGTGTCTATAAAGAAGATAACGATGCATTACTTGCTAATCTAAATCTTTGTTTCGCTTAATTAGATTTTTCAATTACCTTTTGTTGAGTTGAATCACAATATGTTTTACCAAAATAATGTTGGTACGTTGGTTGTGCCAGTTAATCAATCATTTTTATAGTTTTATTATTTTGTTTTTCAATATTTCACACATTAGACTCTTATTTACAGTATAATTTGTATTGTAATTAATGTTGTATATATCATTGCTGGAAATACAACTAGACCAATTATGTTTATTTTCATTATATTTGACTGCAGTATGTTTGCCAACGCGTTTAAGGGGTTAGGTCCAGTCATGATTTTCAAAAAATCGATTTTCTTTTTATTACATTTTCTAAAAGTATATCATTTTTAAAGTATTCCCTGAAATTATTAGACCAATCGGACCATTATTCACCGAGATATACAACTTAGAACACACCTACCTCGAGTGCTTAAAAACGTCGAACTTAAAAGTGTCGAACCGACGTTCGTTGGAAAACACTCGAGAGGCCAGAGTTGCTCTGCGACGGAAGAAAATCGCTGCTGGGGCAGCTGATAAGCAAAAGTAAGGTACATTGTATGGTCCTGGAATAGATGATACTGTATAGGTACGTAAAAAAAATTTTTATCTGCATGTAAACTATACTCAAAACTTTAAACGCGTTTTTCTCGAAACCACGTTCTCCATGTCGGTGATCACTGAAACTCGAAAACGGTTATATCGATCCTCTTGAAATTTTAACGACTTATTTTACGTATAATTGTCTTCCGGATGGACGAAGGATTTTTTCGTACGATGAATGTTTTTTTTTTACAGCCGAAAAAGTGACGAAAATTTAGGTAAAAAAAAAAAAATTGACTTTGAACGTCCGCCGTGTTACGAAAAATCAAAATATGACTAAACCCTTCGTCCATCCGGAGCATTAACTGATTTACTAAAGATCCTCGTTCGTTTTTTTTGATTTCAGATGATTCAGACTGCTGCAATCGTGATCACCGCAAAACGTCTTTTTTTTTTGGAATCTCGGCAAATTGACTATATCTCCTAATATTATGGACATTTTGACATAAAAATTTTTCTGTAACTTCTTGAAATGTGTATCTTTAATGTACAGAAAGATTTATTCATGAATAATAAAACCCGTCTTCACAAAAAATGAACAAAAAAAGCGTTTTTTTTAGCCTTACAACTGGACCTAACCCCTTAATACACGTGACTTCCTAAATACAATTTTTGCTACTATGGCCAAAACTTGAACATTTTTAACATGGAATGACATTAATGATGTCATAAATTCTGTAGTTTTGACATCGAACAAATAATCTATTATTATCATTAATATATTTATATAAATTTGAAGAAACTTCATTTATTGCTGTTGATATTTGTGATTTTTCATTTGAATAAACATGAAACATTTTACATTTGTTATCATACATATTAAAATTTCTTTGATTTATATCAGACTGCATCTCTTTCGTTTATTGTAAATGCTTTGTTTATACCTGTAACTTTTACGACAGGTTTTTGAATTTGTTCCTTCTCAATTTTAATAATTGCTGGTAATTTTTTTGTTAAAGTTTTTTGTATTGCATTTACATTTTCTTCATTCATGCAATTAATTATTATTATATGATATGACGGGAGAGGGCAGGGAAAAAACAATTTATTAAATTTTTCACGGCCTCAGCTGTCACTAGCGGCGTAGTCAGTCAATCGTTACAGCTTTAATTTCGTAATTGGGCGCCAGCTACCGTCCTCGCGTTAGGAGGGCGAGTAGCGCTGCAGATCGGCTTATTCTGATCGCTGAAGAGTCGGATGCTTCGCTTTTTTCTTCGTACGCTGGCTTCGCTGGTTATCTATAAGTGTATAAAAGGGAGCGCGGAAACATATCCGACGTGCGGACGAAAATGCGAAACGGCGGCTAGTTAAAATGTCGGGGTAGGGACTCTTTTCTCAGCAGTGGGTCTTCGGAGCGGCATCTTAAGGTACCAAGTCAGCAATCCTGGCCGTCGAAATCGTAGATGAACCAGTCGCACGCACAAGATGGCATCAAAGCGTCGACGCGCACTTGCCGACTCCACACGTCCCGATCGCGATAGCTACGGCGGGATACGGAAAGTTGATCGAGGTTAAGTCAATGATGACAGAGAATTTGGGCTGGAATTCTTATCTATTGATAAATAATAGTCCGTTATACCCGGGTCAGCCTAAGATCGGTCATGTCGTTGGTCGAGGCGAGAAAGGGGGTAAACGGGGCAAGCACTAATGGCGTCTGGTCGTCGTGTCCTCAACGCAATTCGGCTTCTTTTCTTTTCGGCGCCACGAATTTATCCACGGCGGTCTACTCCGTCTGAATTCCCTTACAAGGCTCGCGGATGGCGCACCGCGACGCGATCTGCTTTCGCGACGATCGCACGAAGGTCTGGCGGCGCGAGTTAATGTGCGGACAATTTCGGTGATCGCGAGATAGTCTGGCGGCACTGGTCGGTTAACGGCGATCAAGTATGCGGACGATCGTGAGACAAAGGGAGAAGAGGTACTCACCCTTGAAAATTTCCTCAGCTATGAGAGAATCGAGTTCTCACTGCTACTACTGCTAATGCTGCTAACTGCTAATGTTGCTAATACTGCTATTGCTGCTACTGCTGCTACAGCCTTGTTCACTGCTTTTCACTGCTTTTCACTCTCGTCCTCGTCCAGCTAAGGCTCAGCTCATACTCCTACGGCTTTTCGCGGCGTCGCGTCGCTTCTCCTCGATTACCTCCCCTTCAAGTCGCGGGTTTTTATCCTATTGATCCAGGTTGTTGCTAAGCCGATCATCAGCGCCGTCTATATTAATATTCTAATCCGCGTAATTTTACTATTGGTCGGGTCTTGGCGCCTAATTTTCCTATTAGTCGGTTAGACATCGTCGGTTTTACCTTATTTGTCAATCTACCCCTATCCTACTCCTCATTGGTCGGTCTAGTTGCGCGTGTTGGTCAGTTTCGCGTCGCTATCGTCTATCCTTTGCGCGCATACTCTCGTTAGCCCTACCAATCGCCCCTACATGAATAACGGTATCGTCTGTCTCGCTTGCACGCACACTCTACGCTATCCCCCCCGTTCGCTCTCCTATCGGTCATCTCACTCGCACTCATACGCTCGGTTGCCCCTCTCTCGGTCTAGATCATTCTCCTATTAGTTGTCTCGCTCGCACTCATACGCTCAAGCACGTCACAACATGGCTGCCGCTCGGCTCACGTGTTAACATCGCGTCTCATTGACGCTGTTCCTGTTGTTTCCCGGGACGCGCTGATCAATCGCGCGCGCGTGTGTGTATGTGTGTGTGTGTGTGTGTGTGTGTGTGTGTGTGTGTGTGTGTGTGTGTGTGTGTGTGTGTGTGTGTGTGTATGTGTGTGTGTGTGTGTATGTTTCCGACAGTCCTTCAGGTGTGCTAAATGGTCGGCCAGTGGTGTTAGTGTGTATGTGCGGCATTCACCTTATGCTTTAACTAGCATGATGAGTTAATCTCAGCTGCGACCTTTTTCGTCGCTTGGCTTCCTGGAAGAGTGTCGGTCCGAGTTGCTGTGTATGATAGTGTGTATCCGGGAGTGTAAGGATCGATTTGGGTGCGTCCTAAGAATTGTTTTTTGTAGGTCTCGGGGCTAATCATATGCTCTTATGTGAGCTAATGGGATCAGCTGTCGGAAGAGGATTTTTCGTCAGCCCTGTAGGTCGGGCTTTTTATGTGATGACGCACACAATCATTGTTTTTGTCTTTTATCAAACTATGTTTTACAACATTATCAAGGTTTGTATCGTTATTGCAATTTGTTTTTTGACTATATCAATGTAGATATTGTGACGGCCAGCCGTAACTTAGTTCTTTTTCAATATTAATTAATAGAAATAAATATGAAGAACGGAGCGGGAATCTTCCTGATTTCCCACGATGGAAACGCATTCGAGATAAAGAGTTTATATAAAACTGGATAGTGGCCCGAGCCTGCGACGCTCTATCCTTCTTTGTCCCACGCGGATGTGTTGACAGGAGTCTACGATCATCGCGTATACATCGTGAAGCGTTATCGCGCCGATAATAGAAGGGGACCATAAAAATGCAATTTACTTTTTTTTCCCACCGAATTTTAAGAAAATATCCGTAATATTTAATGGATTTTAATCAATTTTGTAAGTTACCATTGTACCATAATGCGCATCTTTAAAAATATATAATTTATCCTGTTCAACCCTTGCAATAACAATATAACTAATAAATAATTTCATGTTTTAAGCGAAAATAACAATAGTACCGTGATACATATTATAATAACCTTTGGAAGTTTTTGGATTTTTATAATAGTTAATTATTGAATTATTATAATTTATAGTTATTAAATAATCACTATGTACCGTTAAAATTAACTAAGTTTAATACGATTTTGTATAAGTAATTATAAACTATAGCGTCACTCTTGCTCTTAAAAGTGGCACT
Organism: Phymastichus coffea; assembly: GCF_024137745.1. Taxonomy (NCBI): domain Eukaryota; kingdom Metazoa; phylum Arthropoda; class Insecta; order Hymenoptera; family Eulophidae; genus Phymastichus; species Phymastichus coffea. Next base: position 1,491,103 of record NW_026706814.1, read on the forward strand.
CTGAGAGCCATCTCTGGAGAAAAGGACCCGAGTTAAAAAGGGACTGGCCTTTCTCTCTCTGAAAATTCACGCCCACAGACCAATAAAGAAATCCTAGATACGATTAGAAAATTTCCCACCAATACAAAATTTGGCCGTTATCGCTTCATGGGCCTGAGGAAAGGAATTTCCATCCAACCACCCACTGCTTATAAAAAGCTCTGTACAAGACTGGAGGAGTGGAGTGAGTACCAGGAAGTGCCTAACAAAAAGTGACTACCAGTGAGTGAGTGCTGGAGGAATTATAAGAGAAGAAAATTTTGAAGAAGTCAGCCAAAATTCAATCAAGAAGTCACCCAACTACATCCAGAATAGAGAGAAAGAGAGAGAAAGAGATCAAAGAGCAGAGAGAGCGCAGTCTTAATAATAAATAATTAAATAAAATAAAAGTAAGTAAAACCTTAAATCTGGCTATCCTTTTCTTTCTTTAAGCAATCCGTTTTTTTTGGAAATTCATTAAGCGTGAGTCTGGTGAGTTTTCATTAAAGTCCATTAAGAACACATTAAGCGTGAGTCTGGTGTGTTCCTAATAACATTTGGTTATTACATACCGCGCTAGCATACAGTTTTCTCCACGCAACAATATTGCTCGTCCCGGCTTATATGTTACACGATAGCCAAATCAGAGCAACCCTGACTTTATGCTTGCTCCAAGCGTAGCTGAGAGTGACCCCGATGTCACAATACTTTTTTATTTTTTTAGTTTGGGTTTTGTGATAACTTCAGTATAAGAACTTTTAAAAATAATCATATTTTTATTTTGTTTTTCTTTAGTTAATAATATAATTCTTACAATAATTTGTTTTTTTTTCTTGAGCTTCTTTATATAATTCTTATAAGAAATTATTTTTAATTCTTAATGCTTGAAGTTTATCTTAATTTTCAAAATTGTTGTTTCCATACCATTTTTGTTCTCATGAACTATTTCATTTATTATGTTTTATTTAATTCGTTCTTCTGCTTCGTTCAGTTCACCATACGGTAAGTTTGAGGTTAGTGCAAAGCTAGGGTGGTTTTGGCAAATTACAAAAGAATTGCTTATTATATTCACTGGATTTTCAGATTACGATTTCATTAGTGTAGGAAAAGTTACCATAAACTATATACGAGGTGTGTTCAAAAAGTAAGGTGATTTCAAATTTCACGGGCAACGTACTTTCGATTATCGATTTTTTTGTTTTGTTATGTTGGAAAAACAATTCATGGCTTTTACATTACGATAATGCCCCTGCTCACTCATCTTTGCTTGTGAGAGATTTTTTGGCCAAAAACAACACCACAATCATGTCTCAGCCACCATATTCACCGGACCCCATGTGACTTTTTCTTGTTCCCAAAACTAAAGAGACCTATGAAAGGACGGAGATTTGCAACGATTGAAGAGATAAAGACTGCATCGCTGGAAGAGCTCAAGGCTATACCGAAAAGTGCTTATGAGAAGTGCTTTGAGGATTGGAAAAACCGTTGGCATTAGTGTATTGTATCTGAGGGGGATTACTTTGAAGGGGACAACATAAATATTGATAAATAAATAAATATTTTTTTTTTTAAATACAAAGTCACCTTACTTTTTGAACACACCTTGTACACCACTGCTCCAACTTTAATATTTGATGACACTTGTAGTATTTATTTATAGAAAGGCATCGGACAGTTGCTTATCGCTTAATAACATGATTCATGGTTTCAGTGGTTACTGTATTTTCGTTTTCTATCAAATTTATATTCTTAATTTTCTCTCATTATTTGTGCTATATTTATAGGATTCTAAATTTTCAATTTTTGCAGTTTCTTTATATTCTACGTTGCTTAAAACTATCCTTAAACGAAACTTGATTTTTATAATCATTAACCTTCCCTACTTTATTATCTTTTTCTAGATTGATTTCTTATCAAATGTTCCCAGAAAATCTTTTCTGTTATTTTGTAGTTCTTGATTCATCTCTTCTATTTTTGTTATTTGATTGTATTATTTATTTATTAAAACTTGATACAGATTTAAGTTCTATCTTTCCATTATTTTATCTAAATAACCTTTATTTAGTCTTAATTTGTGTATTTTTAAAATATGTTTTCCTATAATATCATTATAAGGGATAGACAATTCTTTTAGGGCAACGTAAAAGTCACAAAATAATCCATTAATAATCAATTTGATCATTCTTAATATTTCAACAGTTTTATCTATAATTTTTATAGTGAAATATTGTAAGCGTTTGTTATTATATTGGTGGGTGGTGATACGGTGCATTATTATATTACTGGCCACCGCTTTTTTCCACCACGTGACCGTATAAATAACTTAAGCCACTCACCCACAAATCTGGTATACTTTGTTTTATAAGAATTGGTCCATCCACGTCCGAGAAAACGAAGTCACAACACGGCGACGCGATCCGACGGCAGGCCGAAATAACGAGAACAGTCGACAAGAGAGAACGTCAAGGAGCGCACGAACACTACCACGTACTGACACCGTTATGAAACGAAAAAACGGCGATAATTCGCGACCGCATGAATGACACGCGCTAACCAGTGGAAAATCGTTGAGTTTTCCACCCGCGAGCCGGCAATGCAGCTGTGGAAAAACGGGAACCCGAGCGAAACAATAGAAAATGCAATGAAAATGCGAGACAGCCGAACTTACACACACACACGAATACGCATGTTGGTATTCGTAGAAAACGGTGGAAAAATGAACAAAGACCGGGAAAACTGACGTGTCGGACACTTACACATCACACATACTCTCTCCTGACGCCTGGATCGCCCAAACGCCGGAATCACTGCTGCAGCCCATAGAGACAAGCAGCCGGCGACAGTTGATTTCCCAGCTGCTTGTGGATGATGACAGCGTCCTGAGCGCCACGCTGCCTATGTGGAGAAAATTCTTGTTTCCTGATTCATATACACATATACGCACCATATAGCTGCGTGATTGGAGCGACGATGGTGCGTTTTAGGAAGCAAAAACTAGCACCGGTACCGAGCGAAACTCCTAATACTAATACCAACATAGTTAGCTAATGAAAATGAAATTTTCTGATAAAATAAGCTAGTGACGTCATGAGTATAATAGACCAATAAACAAATTAAGATGAATTTTTATTTCTGCCCGCATCGAAAATTAAACAAGAGTAGGGGTTAATCTTTCACATTATTCAATGCTGACTGATTTAGTTGGGGGGTGAGAGAAGGTAAATAGCGATACAGTAGGAGATAATTAGAGGGCGCTGCTAATTTCCGAAATTGCATATAAACCAATAAACCGATTTTTTCTCAGAAGGAGAGAACGACAATCCTCTCATGAAAAGACGCCGCTCGTCCATTTTGTCACAGGATACCGTACCGTATAATTACGTAGAGAAACCAGGAATACTGCTCACTGTTTATTCTGGTCGCATACTTATATTTTATATATGGTATATATGGTATATATAGTTTATACTGGTCTTATACTGGTCGCAGTCGCTACAGTGAATGTAGGTAAAGTGCCGGCCACCGTCGCGAAAAATTAGTGTGGCCGCGCATGAAATTCGTCGCGATAATTCCATTTCGCCGGGACGCGTTGATGCGTCGCTGCTGTATAAGATAAATTGAATTGAATTGCGCTGACCAAACGTCATTTTCTGACGCGAGTATAGTTAACTGTTTGCAGAAATAAAAGAAATGAACTGAAATTAAGTTTTTCTTTTATTGGTTCATTTTCGCCTTGCTGACCGACTTCCCCTGCAATCTAACCTTTTTATTTTCAGCTGTAGATGGGATATTTAGTAAGAGCTTTAATTTTGGAATTTTCCGTGCACATGTAAAGTTGCCAACTGCGCCATTATTCGCCTAATCTTGACTCGAGAAAAGAAGTTGCTGGCTATCTGGCACTTCATTGTTAAGGAAGGACATTTGAGAGATCAAAGTGATCAGTGGAAGTTGGAGCTGGCTTGGAAAAAAGAAAAGGCGCGAATTTCATACTTTGCTTACTCTACGCAGTCGCACAGCGGACAAAGCTGATTTTTCCGATTCGAATCCGGCAACCGTTGTACCAAGTAACAGTAGTTTGGTGCCTTTAAAACCTATTCAGGAAAACGAGTCACCCTAAGCTCTGTAATGGCCTAAATGTATTTATTATTGTATTTTATTAAGTTTATTTGGGCTTTACTGTTAAATAGTAAACTAAAACAGGCGTTGGAAAAAGTGTTCAGAATTTGAACATATTGTAATAAATTTGTTAATTTCAAAAAGTACATGGTTACTATTTGTAAAGTATGCTATTGTTCATTAGTGTTGTAGTTTACTATTTTATTTTGAAACTCGGACTTACTTTCTTGCTCGATTTTACCTAATGAGTCAGATCGCCCTACTAAACTAGTTGCATGTTCATCTTCAGAATTTTCAGCACTTCACGATGTCATAATACTCATTTTCGCATTCAAATTTCTATGATATGGAAAAGTATTATTTTTTTGACGTTTATTCTTAGATCTTCTGTTCCTGAATTACTAACAACTACGAGGGTCGTTTGAAAAGTCCGTGCAAAGTCATAGAGATGGCGCTACTAGTGCGTATCAAGGTTATTTTTAGTGGCATATCTTGGAAGAACACACACCAAGTTTCAGCCAGATCGGCCAATTACTTTGCATTTTACATTCGTTTCAATCAAAGAAATCGAGTGGTTGTAAAAAAATGGACGAAAAAGAATTTCGTGTATTGATTAAACATTACTTTTTCAAAGGCAAAACGCCTCAGGAGATTAAACAGAAGCTTGATAAACATTATGGTGATTGTGCACCTTCGATTAGAATGGTTTATAAGTGTTTTCAAAATTTTCGGAGTGGCCATATAAGCACAAAAGACGCTGAACGTTCTGGACGCCCTGTTGCGGTTACCACTTCAGAAATCATTGATAAAATCCATGATATGGTGATGGCTGACAGAAGAGTGAAGGTGCGTGAGATTGCTAGTACTGTAGGCATCTCGAACGAAAGGGTACATAATATTTTATACCAACATTTGGACATGAAAAAACTATCCGCTAGATGGGTGCCGCGATTGCTCACGATTGAGCATAAGTAAACGAGATCGTGTGAAGTGTTGCAAGAATGGTTTGCAGCTGTTCCAGCAAAATCTGCAAGACTTTAAGCGTCGTTTCATCACTGTAGATGAAACATGGATACATCACTACACTCCTGAGACCAAAGAACAGTCTAAACAATGGGTTACCAAGTGGGAATCTGCTCCAAAAAAGGCGAAGACAATTCCTTCGGCCGGGAAGGTTATGGTGACTGTCTTTTGGGATTCGCAAGGAATAATCTTCATCGATTATCTGGAAAAGGGTAAAAACATTACAGACGAATATTATTCATCGTTATTGGGTCGTTAGAAATCCGAGTTGCTGGAGAAACGTCCACGATTGGCCCACGAAATAGTCCTCTTGCACCACGACAATGCGCCAGCTCACGCCTCAGCAGTTGTGGCCGCAAAACTGATGGAGATAGGGTTCCAACTCGTTTCACATTCCTCCTATTCTCCAGACTTGGCTCCGTCAGACTACTATTTATTTCCTAATTTAAAAAAATTGCTGGCGGGGAAAAGATTTTATTCAAACGAGGAGGTGATTGCAGAAACGAATGCCTATTTTACAGACTTGGACATATTCTATTATTTAGAAGGGATTAACAAACTAAAGCAGCGTTGGATGAAGTGTATAAGCCTAAAAAAAGACTATGTTGAAAAATAAAAAAGATTTATTAAAAAAAAATCAAGCAGTTTTTATTTTTGCACGAACTTTTCAAACGACCCTCGTATATGATCGTTCTTCTTACAGTAATCGTAATTTATGTTCTATTTTTTTCGTTATTTATCTGCTTCGTAATTTTGGAGGTTTTTCAATCTAGGGCAATTCTCGGCTATATGATTATTCTTGTCACAGTATTCACAATATATTTGACTAATTGTTTTTGTATAAATTGTGGGATCTCTTAATCTGAGCGACTTATAATATAACTCTTGCGTACGTTCAGTGACAAGTGAAATTAATCGTTTCCTAAATATTGATTTTTATAACAGTTACTTGATGTATGATTTATTCTTTGGCAAATGGTGTAAAATTGTTTCTGGTTAGCTTCTAATGGTTTTAATTCCAGACGTGAATTAAGTTTGTGTCCCAATTCTTTGCAAAATAAGTAAATGTCTTTCTGATTTACACTTTAATTCTTAAACAATCGTCGACAACATGATTAGTCATATCAAAGTATTCGCATCGTAAATTATTATTTCTTTTCCCAAAATTATTATATCCTCGATTTTTATTACTATAACCATTACCATTTCTATAATTCATACGTCTATCGATATGAAAATTTGTATTGATCTATTGTTACTATTAAAACTAGCGAAAATTTGTAGTAAATCATAATTGTTAATGCTATGTTCTTCAGTTCTGCAGAAATTATTATTAAGCAAAATTGCAGAAAAAATGTTATTTTCGAAAGATCCGTTCCAAATAGGATATTTTATTAACCTTTTAGATGTGGGTGTGATCGTTATATAGACCACTCTAGATACAGAATATTTGAAGTTCTTAGATCAAATTTAATGTTCTGAATACATAATTAGTAGTTTTTGAATTTCTAAAAACATTCTTGACCTTGAAATACTGATTCTCAAGGGCAAATTTCATTTTTAGTAGAATTGAAGATTTTAGAGTGTTTTCTTATGATGATGATTGTCAAAGTCAAGGGTGTCTGCGAGAATTTTGTAATTACATATAAATACCTTCTCAAATCTTCATAACAAAAGAGACAAATTTGTTTACATTTTACTTTACGTTGCCTGCGGGGCTGGTCGATATATGGACCAGTAGTCAGGTCAGCGACTCTATCTGAGATATCGAGTGATATTATATATACATTTTACATATTCTGAGAGATCAATTTGTACTGAAATTTCTTACAGCCTAAAGGTTAAGTGTCCTACTTTGTTGTATCGGTTATTACTAGTGTAGTATTGAACATTTACATATAAAATGCAGTGCACATTTACTGAAGATCATGTATCTACTCACGGTGAAAATTGACATAAAAGTTACTAGTAAAATTGAATAGTGCTTTAAGTTCTAAATTCATTCTCGAAGATAATTTACCGTGTGCAGTTTGTAGATCATGTAAAAGAAATATTTCTTTTGCTACATCGGAAAAGTGCAAGAGAAATGTTAGTAATAATAATAATTTATTCCTGTCAACTATACATAGTTAGCTTACTTCATCCTCCTTCATATAATACATCCTCTTTAACATAGATTGGCCTATTTTCGTACATAAATTTTCTGTGAACTAGAAATGGTTTCGTTCTTTGGTCCTCGATACTTCTTGAATAGATTGTTCTTCCTCTTCTTTCTCCTCGTTTCTTCTTACGGTCCAATTTTTCTTTTCTTGATACTTTCCCAATTTCGCTTATTCCCTGACTTTTAGTCCTATAAACGCTGCTAGTCACCTAACTTCTCCCGTCCGTCCCCACCCTCGTAGTTTTCTTGGCTTCAATTTTCTTGTTTCTTTCTATTATTTTTTTGAATGCCCTTGCATATTGCCAAGTTCCTTCTTCACTCTTTCCTTCCAAAACTTTTCCCAGTTTTCTAATTAATCCCACTACCCTGCTCACGCCTTTCCAGTCGTCCACCGCCTTCATCCATTCTTTTTGTATAATCTTCCTCGATGCTTCATATATCCAGATGTGTTGTAGATCCTCTTCCTCTTCTTCACAAATTCTACATTCTTGATTGCTGTAGCCTTTGTTCCCCTTCTTTCCTATGCTCCCGCATCTTATTCTTGCCCATTCCTCTTTTAGATGACCCTCACCACCTCTTTCATTCCAGTATTTCTCCCTCCCTATAGATGTTTTCCATTTCTTATAATGCTTCTAGTATTTTGACTCGTCTATCCTTCTCCATCTTGCTTGAATGTCTTGTTCTGTTCTTATTTTCAAGGTTCTTCCTGTAGTTTCCAGAAGTTTTTCTTTTTCTAATCCATTTTCCATGAGTATTTTTAACTAACCATTTCCTGCCTTCGTAGCTGATTCCAATCACTGCTTGCCCCATCTTGTAGGATTATTATTCCGTAACCCTCTAACTTCCTCCTTTAAACATATTTTTGGTAATCTTTTGTCCTTATTTTCGATTATTTTTTCTATGTAATAATTTGTCGCTCTCTTTATCGTTTCCAGATACAGATCCTTCACTCCTGGCTCCATTTTCCATATATAATCCGGTGTGTTCGTATTAATACCCCGAGCCATCTTGACTACCATAGTTTGAATTTTTTCTATTTCGTCTTGCAATGACCATCCCCAAATCTCCGATCCATAAAAACACCCCGCTCTCCCGTTGCATTTAGTATTAACAGTCTTCTTTCCAATGTATTCAGTCTTGTTCTTTTGATTAAACCCCACGTGTTATTCACTGCCCTCTGCGCTTCTTGATTCATTTTCCTGATATGTCTTCCATATCCACCTATCGTAGCAAACCAGAACCCTGAATATTTATATTCCTTCTCTACCTCCAGTCTTTCCCCTTTATAGGTCCATTCTGTATTTCTCTTTAACCTTCCATCTCGTCTGATCACCATCATTCTTGTTTTGTCTTCTTCACGTTTAGTTCCATTCTTTTCCTCTTATTATAGCATTGCATACTGTTAAGCATTTCCTTCAGTCCCTCCTTTATGTCCACTATCAATACTATGTCATTGGCGAATTTCAAGCCGTAGACCTTTCGGTTGCCTATGACTGAGCCCCTTCTTTTTTTGAGATCCACATCTTGTCCAAGTCGTTTAAATAAAGGTTAAAGAGTGTTGAACTTAGCAGGCAGCCTTGCTTTACCCCTCTCGTGGTTCTAAACTCCTCTGAAATTCCCTTATCTATTATCACGTCACATGTTGTCTCTCTGTAAATCTCTCTTAATATCCTTAGCACTCTTCCTGAGACTCCCTTCTCTTCTAATTTCCTCGTCAGAATTTTTCTATCTACCGTATCAAAAGCTCTCTTGAAGTTGATGAAGGCTAAGTGGACGTTCCCTCCTTCTCTCTTGATTTTATTCCATGTTATGCCGTTTAGAGTGAAAATATGATCTCTCGTTCCCCTTCCTGTCCTGAATCCGACCCGCTCTCCCCTAATATGCCTTCCTCTTTTATTCAGGATCTAAGTCTGCATTCAAAATTCTCGCCAGTAACTTTTAACCCACGTCCAGCAATAACCCAATGACCTAATAACACTCTTCTGTAGTTCTCAGCCTTGTTTTCTTCCTCAGCTTTACATATTGGGAAGATGGAAGCTTTTTTCCACTCCTCTGGTGGATCCCCCTTGACCTAGATCTTATTTAGCGTCTCTTTTAGTCCAATCAACCAATCTTTTGTTATATTTTTAAAGAACTCTCCGGGTATTCCGTCTTGTACCGTCGCTTTTCCTTTCTTAATTCCTCTTATTGCCCTCTCCACCTCTCCTTTAATTATCACTCTATTCATGACACTTTGTTTGCTCCATAGGCTCTTTTCCTCGTCCTATTTCATTTCTTTTCTTCTTTCTTCCTTTCCATGATTCTCCGTTTCTAGCTCCTTTTATTTATCCACCTAATTCTTCCTTTCTACTTCATCAGGCTTAAACTGCTTCAACCATTCCTCCTCAGAGATTCCTGAGCCCTTCTTACTTCTTTTTTTCATGAAACTTTTCAAGACTTCCTAGAAGTCTGCCCCGCTCTTGCTGTTTTCCTTGTCTTTTCTTCCGCTATCTCTTATTTCTTCTTGTTCTCCAACTCTCTCAACCTTCTTCTTCCCTCATTGTACTATTCCCTGTCCTTGTCTTCCTTGGTTAGTAGAAATTTATTAAGTTTTTTCCAAACTCGTCTACTCATATCCTTATATTCCTTATCTTTCCATTCCTTGTTCTCTTCTGCTTTTCCTGTCTTGTCTTGTTATCACTCTTTGTAGACCTATTTTTTCTTCTACTTCCAATCGATTCTTTCAATTACATTAGAATATCCTTTTCTAGTATAAGTGATGTGAAAATAATGGAGGCTATTTTGGTTGGACTAGATATAAGAAGCTTATAAAAAATTCTTACTTTATTCAAGCCATCATACCTATTGAAACGAAAGTTTGGGTATGTTTCAAAGAGTTTATCAAGAAATTTCTAGGGAATTGTCGCGATCCTAAGTATAAGACTATTGTGTCTACAATCTTGAGAAATTTACAACAACGGAAATGCTTGATGAGTTTGAAACTGAAGTTATAAACGAAAGTCTCTTCCATAGACGAAACGTCAGCAGTTTCATAAGAAATGAGAGTATCTTGTTTAATAAAAACTTCAAGTCGATAGTTTGACGTTTTGAACAAGAATGCTGAGATGTATTTATGTGAACCTGTTCTGAGTTATAATAAAACATTCGAACCTGATTATAATAATGTAATAAAGGAACCACTTGTTGATTCGTCAAAAATTCTTATACCGCCTCTGCACATTACATTGGTCCTTGTGAAACAATGGGTAAAATCTTTAAACAATGATCGACGATGCTACGAGGGGGGTCAATAAGTCTTTACAAAATACAAGAGATGGCGCTCGTCACGCTTAAATTATAACGTTTTTGGCAAGTAATATTACTAACTAGATATCGAACAAAGTTTCAGCTCGATTCATTAAGTCGTTTTTTTTGTGAGCGTTGGTTGAACAAAAAGTTATTGGTTTATTTGAAAAATGGAAAAAAACAGAGTTTCGAACGGTGATAAAACATTTTCATCTGAAAAGCCTTACACCAAAAGAAATCACAGTTGAGTTGAACGCCGTTCTGGCAAGTCTGCCCCTGTGTTTAAGACTGTTTATAACTGGGTAAATGAATTTAAACGCGGCCGTACAACAACAAAAGATAAACCTCGTTCAGGACGGCCCATAGAAGTGAGTACGCCCGAAATGGTCAACAAAATCCAGGATATGGTGTTGAGTAATAGAAGATTAAAATTGAGAGAATCAGTTGAGGCCACAGGGGTATCAAAGGGTACAATCATTTCAATTTTGCATGAAAAATTGGGGATGAAAAAAATATCAGCAAGATGGGTGCCGCGTTTGCTCACTGTTGAAAACAAACGAACCTGCGTGGTCACCTCTGAGGCTCTTTTGGCACGCATACATCGTAATCCGGAAGACTTTTAGCGTCGACTCATAAATGTAGACGAAACATGGGTACGCCACTACACTCCTGTAACCAAAGAACAGTCCAAACAATGAATTACCGGAGGAGAACCAGCCCCAAAGAAGGCAAAGACAGTAAAGTCAGCTGGCAAGATTATGGCCACGGTTTTCTGTGATGTGTATGGAATCATCTATATCGACTACTTGGAAAAGGGCCAGACAATCAGTGGACAATATTATGCGTCATTATTAGTTTAGCTGAAAGTAAAAATCAGAGAAAAACGTCGTCACTTGAACAAAAAAAAATGCCTCTTTCTTCAAGACAATGCTCGAATTCACACGTGTGCAGTTTCGATGGCAAAAATTAACGATTTAAACTTCGAATTAATTGCCCATCCACCATATTCGTCTGATTTGGCTCCCAGTGTCTTTTCTTATTTCCTAACCTCAAAAAATGGCTTGCCGGACAACGATTCACGTCGAATGAAGAAGTCGCCGAAACAAATACCTATTTTGAGGGTTTTCAGAAATCACATTTTTCTGATGGCTTAAAACAACTGGAAGTCCGTTTAATAAAATGTATCGACCTTCAAAGAGATTATGTTGTTAAATTAAAAAAAATTATATACGCAAAACTTTTTTTTCTTTCTTTTTGTAAAGATTTATTGACCCCCCTCATATAAATATTCCCGAAATCACTTTCTTAAATTAGATGATGCTAAAATAAATGCAAGAAATTTTAGTTGGACGTCAGATTTGTAAGATGATAAATGATGATATTTTTGTTACAAAAATAAATATAAAAGACAAAATATAGTTGTTACGTTTCAAGGATGTTGTCAGAAACTTTCTAGAAGTCCAAACTACAAAGAAATAGGGTCAAATTTGATACAAAGCTATAAAAACCAAGGTTGCTTATTGAACTTGAAGCTGTACTTTTTACATTCACACGTAGACAATTTTTCTAAAAACTTGGGTTATCACAGTGATGAGATTATACCAGGATGTCAAGGAAAGGAAGTGTAGGTATCAAGAAGGATGGAATATTAATATGTTAGCAGATCACTGCTGGTCCTTGAAAAGAGATTTACCATCAAAATAAAAAAAAAACGGAAGAAGAATCCATGTCATGGAACATTTGATAAGAACATTGTTTGATATCATAAAAATGACTAATAAACTCGAACTAATAACTAATAATACTTTAATATTCTATAATTCCTTAAGGTATAAATTCTTTGTACCGCTTGAACTACAGCTAACTATGATACATTCTAAATATGTAATATTTATTTTTTTGTTGCTGTTATCAATCTTTGGATTTTGTGCTTTTACTTTGTCTATACGTGACTCTGTTAACGTATGAAAATATACTTCGTCGCTTGTCATAACTTATGTGAACACGTGTCCAGCTATGTCTATTTATTTCGGGAACATTAAATTGAAATTAATATTTACCTAATAGTCAATACATCGCCAAATACGAAATCAGCTAGTCGAAAAATCTGTGACGGTGTACTCTCCTAGCAACCATCTCCCAAGCCTAGCCACCTGCTGGATGACACTTCCATCCTTGCGCAGCTCTAAATCCGCCAAGTAGCGTTCGCGCTGTGCGGAGGTCAGCTCTAATGCCCAATTGTAGATTTTAGCTGACAACAGAGCTATCTTGCCTCCGCATGGGTGTAGGATGCGGTCGAGATTTGAAATTATCGACCTAATCGACCACTACCTCTTCCTATCACCCAAGGTATGAGCGGGGTATACGAGGTGTGATCAAAAAGTAAGGTGAATTTTTATTTTTCTCAAAAAATATTTATTTATTCATCAATTTTTATTTTATCTCCTTCAAAGTAATCCCCCTCGGATATAATGCACTTGTGCCAACGCTTTTTCCAATCCTCAAAGCATTTCAAAAAATCATTTTTTGTGATCTTGTTTAGTTCATCCTTCGATGCCGTCTTTATCTCCTCAATCGTGGCAAAACGCCGTCCTTTCATGGGCCTCTTCAGTTTTGGGAACAAGAAGAAGTCACAGGGGGCCAGATCTGGGGAATACGGTGCCTGTGGCATCGTTACTGTGTTGGTTTTAGCCAAAAATTCGCGCACAAGCAACGATGTGTGAGCAGGGGCGTTATCATGGTGCAAAAGCCAATTTTTATTTTTCCACAAATTCGGACGTTTCTGGCGGATTGCTTCGCGCAAATTGCGCATAACTTGCAGGTAATATTCCTTATTTACTGTTCTACCCTGTGGCAAGAACTCGTGATGCACCACGCCCCTGCAGTCAAAGAAAACTATAAGCAAAACCTTTACATTTGATCGAACTTGGCGTGCTTTTTTTGGTCTTGGTGATCCAAAATGCCTCCACTGGGACGATTGAGTCTTAGTCTCGACGTCATAACCGTATACCCATGTTTCGTCACCTGTTATAACCCTGTTGAGTAAATCTGGATCATCGTTGACGTCATTCAGTAGCTCTTGGGCGATGCTCATGCGACGTTTCTTTTGGTCGAAATTCAGCAATTTCGGAACAAACTTCGCTGACACACGTCTCATGTCTAAAACACTCGTCAAAATTGATTGGCACGAACCAAAGGAGATGCCAATATCATCAGCAATTTCTCTAATGGTAATTCGACGATTTCCCAACACTATTTTCTTCACTTCTTCAACATTCTCATCAGTTGTTGATGTGCTGGGGCGTCCAGAACGAGGTTCGTCGTCGGTGTCTTCTCGGCCTTCTTGGAAGAGTTTATACCACTTGTAAATATTTTTTTAGCTTAAAGTAGACTCACCGTATGCCACTTTCAGCATTTCAAGTGTTTTGGAACATTTGATTCCATTTTTCACACAAAATTTAATGCAAATTCTTTGATCCATGTTTTTAGACAGCAGCAGATCGTGGAGCACGCAAAACACTTCTAACCTTGATGCCTCTCACAAACAAACCAAACATACTACAAAGCTGAAATTTGGAACGTATGTTCTAGACGAGTGTACCGACATAACCAAATAAAAAAGTCGAAGATCGAACGGACGTAGCTCGCTAAATTTCAAAATTCACCGTACTTTTTGATCACACCTCGTACATTATTTAGTGTAACTACACTTAATGCCTCCTTTTTATAAGGCACAAACTCGCGAGATTATAAGCGCGTGCAGTCTCCGCAAACTATCTATTAATATTATAAAAATATCCTACTTAAGGTCGGAGCCTGCTGTTTGCTTGCTCCGCCTGACTAATATTTTCTGGACCGCACGCTTGGGTGCACTCTCTGCCTTTATCGTCGATCACGTGCTTCCAACCCCCCTTTATCCCCAAACTATAGCTGAAATGGTTAACACCTAATTACTCCGAACGACCTGAAATCACTTCGACCTACTAATAGTTATCGCTTTCGGCCCTTTTTACAATCAACTTAACAATTTATAAGCAAAAAGTTCGAAGTGATTTCGTTTTTTCCCCAGCAGAGGGCGTACCGCTCAAGATCTCGCGCTACCACCCGCTGAAACCTTCCTAAGCGCTCGCGCAATCGTCTCTCTCTCTCTCTCTCTCTCGTGCGTCGATTAACTTCGACGCACAATCCTATTCACGCGAAACGGGTCTTGGTACCAGTTGGGCGCCGTTAACGGGGGAGATTATCTGAAAAATGGGAAATTTATTTAAGAACAAACTCCCACAATGCAGAGCAAATCACCGCTCCGTTAAACACGTATGATTGTACGTGTACTCGCCTTTACGTCAGATGATTTTGCTTAATTGTCTTCTATTGAACGGAGTTGAACTCACCTTAAGTCACGTTCCTTGTGACACTCGATGAATTTCAAGTGTGAGCGACTTTACGTCTAATCCGCTTAATCCCCTAGATGTAATCGAATTAAAACCTAATCCTTTCACAATTACTTAAGCTAATGGGAAAATTAAATGACGCAATCAACGAATAAATTCAACTGACTTTAATTAATAAAAATCACTACAGTCTTTGTTGGGCCGAAAGACTAACGCACGCGAATAGGATTTCACAATGAATGTTCGGAGAGAAAGAGGGGAAATTCGAATTTTACCGCGAACTAACGCTCGGCGCGAATACAAAAAAATATATGGCTATTTTGATTGACAAAATATTATATGTATTTTGTCACGCGATAATGAAGGGAGGTGCACCTACTCTGCGGTGCAATTACGGTGATCAGCCGTAATTGTTGATGATGATGAATCAACTGCCGCTGCCCTCCTAATTATCAACTGCGCTGCCTCGCTCTGCCTCTAATATGCTGCAATCTGCTGCTTATGTGCTGCTGCTTGCTGCAATGACTTTGTTGCACCCACGCACGTAATACTGTCCTAAGAAAACTTTAATATTCGGCGAAAACAAAGTGAAAAACTAAATCGGCGGTAAAGTCGCGTGAACAGCTGAGGCGTAACTGCTTATTCAAAAGATCGCGCGCCCCCCTCTCTCTCTCTTAACTGTTCGAACTAACGCGCGAGAAGCAGAATCGCGAACGGATCGATAAATTGAATCGACTACCGTTGCAAGACCTGTTATTTCAA
Source organism: Phymastichus coffea (assembly GCF_024137745.1). Taxonomy (NCBI): domain Eukaryota; kingdom Metazoa; phylum Arthropoda; class Insecta; order Hymenoptera; family Eulophidae; genus Phymastichus; species Phymastichus coffea. The sequence continues at coordinate 1,506,859 of NW_026706814.1, forward strand.
GTTATATTTAATTTATTCTGTTTTCGAATCCATTGACGACGTTGGATTTGAGTATGACTTTTAAGGTTATTTCAAGGTTGACTCACAAGGTTGACTTACCAATTTTGAAAATTCTTGGGTAAGAATCCTTACATAAAGTCTAATCAATTTTGGTGTGTGTGACTTTTGTGGGTTGTGATCCTTATTTTTGATACGTGGAAAATTTTAAATTTACATGAATTTTCACAGTAAAAAAATAGTTTAATTTTGAACAGATATTAGTATTAAGAAAGAAAATAGAAAAATAGAATCCTTTAATTTCTGAATTATTAATAAAAAATAATTTTGGAGTGTAAAACTACTCTTATTAATAAAAATGAATATAAAATGAGTAGATAAAGCGATGGTTTTAAATAATTTTCTGTACTCGGTGGACGTCATCATATTAAAATGGTTAGAAAGAAGTGAATAATTTGATTATTATTATAATATTATATTAACTTATTCAAACGAGAGTGGTCAAATATTAATTTTTTAATAATTAATCAAATGAAATGACCTTATTAAATTCTTAAATTTTATCTATACGTTGAGAGTGAGAGTTGAGAATATTAAGAAAAGAAGATAAAAATGCTATCAAATGAAATGTGTGATTTTTTCTGTAATTATCCTACGAGTTTTTATAAACATAAGATATCAGTTTAATTTCCATGTCTTTACTGGAAAGATGTGATTCGGAGAGTTAAATAATTTCTTCAATATTTTCAAATTTAAATTCATAAAATCATTTATTCTTAATATTTATTTCATCGAAAAGGTAAATAATTTTTAATGTCTGTTGTTCATTCTATCAACACAGTTTATTCACGAAAGTAATTAATGTAATCACGGTATTTACGATGAGAGTTAATTATTCAAACATAAGCAGTTTATTATTTACATACTTTCAAACATTGAAATTACCTATGAATAGCCCAACTACTGATTAAGAAAATCAGTTAGCGGAAAACATAAAAAGTATTTTATTAGACTTGATGAATGATTTTCACGTTGTAGAAATACTTTCAGAAGGAACGTTAGATTTCCAGGAGGAATACAAAGATCCTAATGCCCAAATTACCGAGGACGATATAATGCATCATTTTCCTCCTCCTGTAAAATTTCCAACAAATTAGTATAAAGAAGATAGAGAAGATTTATCTTTTGATTATAAAGAAAAAGCAGTGAATTGGTGAAGTGGGGAAAGAAAAGATTTGAGTCTTGAAAGTGTGAAAAGTAAATACAAAAAGGTATCTTCTATGAGGGTGGGTCAATAAGTCCTTAGAAAATCCAAGAAATTGCGCTCAAAGCATCCCTACTTATGTTGTACCAGCAATCGTTACTATTAAATAGAGTGTTGTCGAAGTTTCAGTCAGATCTATCCAGTAGTTCCGTTTTTATCGTCGATCAAAGTGAGCAACTTTTGTTTCTTGTTAACAATGGAAAAAAGTGAGTTCCGAGCTGTGCTAAAACATTTATATTTAAAAGGCCTTACACTGAAAGAAATCAAAGCTGAGTTAGATGCAGTTCATGGTGTATTTGCTTCTGTATTTGCAATTGTTTACAATTGGGTAAATGAATTTTAAAGTGGCTGTACATCGATTGTAGATGGACATCATTCAGGCCGTCCTGTAGACGTGAGCACTCCGGAAATGATCAATAAAATCCACGACATAGTATTTAGTGACCGAAGAATATAATTGCGCGAAATAGTTGAGACCACAGGGATATTAAAAGATACAGTCATTTTACATGAGAAATTGGACTTGAGAAAAATTTTGGCAAGATGGGTGTCGCGTTTGCTCTCAGTCTAGAATAGACGCAGTCGAGTGGTGGCCACTGATGCCATCTTGACGTGAATCCAGAAAACTTTTTACGTCGATTCATAACTGTAGATGAAACGTGGATATACCAGTAGACTCTTGAGACGAAGGAACAGTTAAAACAGTGGACTGTGAAAGGTCAACCAGCTCCAAAGAAGGCGAAGACAGTGAAATCGGCCTGCAAGGTTATGGCCACTGTTTTGTGGGATGCACGTGGAATCATCTTTGTCGACTATTGAGAAAAAGGACGAACAATCACCGGAAAATATGATGCGTTGTGGTTGGACCAGTTAAGAGAGAAAATAAAGGAAAAACATCCTCATTTGAATAAAAAAAATTCTGTTTCATCAAGACAATGCAGGAGTTCACACTTGCTTAGTTTCAATAGCTAAAATTAAGAAATTGAAGTTCGAATTAGTAGACCATCCACCGAATTCACCAGATTTGACCTCTAGTGACTTTTTTTTATACCTAGACCTAAAAAAATCAAACCTAAAGAAGTGGCTTGCCGGACATTTACCGAATGAGGTCATAACACAAACAAATGACTATTTTGAGGGACTTCCAAAATCATTTTTTTCTGGTGGCTTAAAAAAGCTTGAAGGATGCGTGGAAAAGTGTATCGAGCTAAAAGGAGATTATTTTAAAGAATAAAAAAAATCGACGAAAACAAATTATTTTTCTATCTTTTTCTAAAAACTTATTAACCCACCCACGTATTAGTCAGCTTCGACATTAGAATTATACAATCAATCAAGATGGTACATACAGAGAATGAAATTGCTTGAATTTATGATTATGTATTATATAATTATTATAAAATCAATCAAAACACGTGGTGAATCTTTTCATTCCTAAATGTAACATTAAAATATGATGTATTTATTTAAATTGATTGAGAGATTTTAAGGAAAAATAATCGGTTAATGGTCTACCTTCGCGAAAAGATAGAACCAAGGAAAAAGAAGACGGGTGTGATTGATGTAAGAACTTTATTGATTGAGAGATTGTTGAAATACACTTGTGGATGACTGAAAAAAAAAAAAAAAAAATATATATATATATATATATATATATATATATATATATATATATATATATTCCTTGGTTCTATCTTTTCGCGAAGGTAGACCATATATATATATATATATATATATACCACTCTTTGTACTCATTCGTAGTGAGAGCCGACAGTGCTCCGATTGACTCAAGATCATAGACTCGACTCAACTCGTAGCGAGCATGCATGCTACAGAAAGAGAAAACGTATGATGGTGGGGCCACTGTCGCTCTCCCTGATCGCCAACTCACACATCAGATACATGGACATTTATCTTTTCTTTTTCTCCTTAACTCTTAAATATATGTTTCTTTTTTACCCCTTAATGGTCATACGTACAGACTATGTTAATAAGATTTAAAAAAGCTTTTTCAATTTCAATAATTACCAATGGCACATAGTTGGAAAATTGTTAGTTAATGCACTTATTAAATATAAAAATGTCTTATTGAAATATAAAAAAAATCCACGAATTTACTTGTAAAATGAAAAATAAATATATAAACTGAAATCCTCAATTGTCATTGAGTGAAAAATCGTGTATTTTTCGTTTACATATTACAATGAAAATTGTATTGACATGAGTTTTGTATATCCAAAATGTTTGACAAGCATCAGTACGTTATATTAAAACGCTTGTACACAATGGTAGTATGATACCTTTTTCACCAAACAAACATCGAGACGCAGCAGAGATGAGTCATTTAGTATTTCCGGAGACGGTACTAGATAAGTATGTTTAAGTATGTTTTCAGCCAAATCGTGAGAGACATAATCACGGAAATCAAAGGCATAAATACTAAGACGCACGACACGAAAACTTACTTAACTTACTTACAAGGAACACAGGATTCTAACACACGACATGTTACTTTCAATCCACACTTCGTATTATCCTTTTTATGTGTCACTGCTCAGGCAAGATTGACCCACGTAATGCGCCTAATTGAATCATACGGCGCGATTATTAGCCAGTAGCTGTCATTTCTATATATAGCGTAATCTCTTTTTACGTTTGGAGCAACAATAAATATTTTCTTTATCAGACATAAGTTAGTCATTTTATTCCATCTTTACGGTTATTTCCATGCGTAACGAGTTAGGTATCAAGGACTCCTAACCCATGAAATACGTAAAAAACTGGTGCTAGGTGTGAAGATCTGCACGAGAAGAAAGAAGGATAGGAGAATATTCCAAGTTATTGCACTTCTAACACCTGGTCATCGTTGCGTAAATACAGTTCATTTATTAACGTGGATACGGCTCTCAGATTAAAAGAGCTTCCTTCTTAAGCCACTATAGAGACCAACTTATTTATGTTGTCGTTAGAGAGTTCTACTCGGGTTACTCTTACATACTGGGAATACGCGCCCAGCTCAAACGCCAAATAAGAATCATTAATGCGCATAATGTAGATTTTTGCTAAACTAAAGTTTTTTTGTCAACCTTTTATTCGCATTTTTACATTTGGTAACACCATCCAAAATATCATAATCTTTTACAACATCTTTGTCTGATAGAAAAGGTAACTAAACACTCATTTACTATGCTCAAAGATTACAATAATTGAATTAAAACGTATTTATTGATGTCACTGGCAGATGTGTAATGACGAATCATAATAAACTTCATTATCGTGTGCATTTTTTCTTTTGAGCAAAGAAAAACAACAAAACTCATATCCATAAAGATGGCTATGTCTACTTTTACGAGGGGGGCTCAATAAGTCTTTACAAAAAGAAGGAAAAAAGAGTTCTGCCTATGTAAATTTTTTTATTTTTCAACATAATCTCCTTGAAGGCCGATACATTTTATTAAACGGCCTTCCAGTTTTTTTAAGCCATTAGAAAAATATGATTTCTGAAAACCCTCAAAATAGGTATTTGTTTTGGCGACTTCTTCATTCGACGTGAATAGTTTTTCGGCAAGCCATTTTTTGAGGTAGGAAATAAGAAAAAATCACTGGGAGCCAAATCAGGCGAATATGGTGGATGGGCAATTAATTCGAACTATAAATCGTTAATTTTTGCCATTCAAACTGCACACGTGTGAACTCGAGCATTGTCTTGAAGAAAGAGGCATTTTTTTTTGTTCAAGTGAAGACGTTTTTCTCTGATTTTTTCTTTCAGCTAACCTAATAATGACGCATAATATTGTCCACTGATTGTCTGGCCCTTTTTCAAGTAGTCGATATAGATGATTCCATACACATCACAGAAAACCGTGGCCATAATCTTGCCAGCTGACTTTACTGTCTTTGCCTTCTTTGGGGCTGGTTCTCCTGCGGTAATCCATTGTTTGAACTGTTCTTTTGTTTCAGGGGTGTAGTGGCGTACCCATGTTTCATCTACAGTTACGAGTAGACGCCAAAAGTCTTCCGGATTACGACATATGCGTTCCCAAAGAGCCTCAGAGGTAACCACACGGGTTCATTTGTTTTCAACACTGAGCAAACGCGGCACCCATCCTGCTGATATTTTTTTCATTCCCAATTTTACATGTAAAATTGAAATGATTGTACCCTTTGATACCCCTGTGGCCTTAACTGATTCTCGCAATTTTAATCTTCTATCACTCAACACCATATCCTGGATTTTGTTGACCATTTCGGGCGTACTCACTTCTACGCGCCGTCCTGAACGAGGTTCATCTTTTGTTGTTGTACGGCCGCGTTTAAATTCATTTACCCAGTTATAAACAGTCTTATGCACAGGGACAGACTTACCATGAACGACGTTCAACTCAACTGTGATTTCTTTTGGTGTAAAGCTTTTCAGATGAAAATGTTTTATCACCGTTCGAAACTTTGTTTTTTCCTGCCTGCGGGGGCAGCACTTACCGGGAGACGAAAAATGTAACAACGGAATTCGGCACGCGAGCAGACGGAACGCGCGCGATTGAAAACGAACCAGTGGAGATCCAGCTACCGGTATGGAAGCCACGAAAGTTAAGGTTCGCGACCTAATTGCCCGTACATGTCCCAGAGTCCTGAGTAATTGTCATCGAGCTACACGGCGTGCAGACCTGAGCCAGCCGAAAAAGCAGCATTGTTGCCTGCGGCATCAAGAGTGTGTGTGTGAGGTTTCGCTATCGAAGGCGAAACCACGTGCGCGCGAATTCGCGATCCGCGACAAAAAGAACAATCAGACTTTCCCGCAGTGCGAATTGTTCCCTTCGTCTTCGTGCGTCTGCAAAATAAAGGTAAGCTGGCCAGCTTGATCTCGCGACCGCGATTGCATGCGTGATAACTGATTTTCCGCATTCGATGCGAAGCGTGCATGTAATAGCTCTACGAACAAAGAACAGCGAGCGTCCCGACACTGCATGTTGTTGTCGAGCGAGTGCCGAAGTAAACATACACACGCGGGCCAATTCTAGTGTAGCATTTGAAGGATAATAAAGAGTTTTCGTTCGTGATATTAGCAAGTGCTCTCAGCGTGTTTATTCCGTATCGATTCCACTCCCGTAGATTTGTTGGTTGACTGACACCCGTTCCCTCTTGCTCTCCGACTTTCTTATTTGATATAGGTGATTACGAGCGTATTTACGCGATCGTCTTAATATAAATAATTAAACGGTAAGCAACCCCGTTACAATATATATTATAACGGTAGGACTTATCTGGGTTGTTCGTTATCAAAGGAATATTGTTTCTAACTCTTACTTTCGTTGATAAATCTCTTCCTATTAATCTTACTTTTTTTTAATTATTTCTTTTAAATTGATTTTGTAATTATCAACGATATTTTGTATGGAAGTTGTAGAAATAAACATAATATTTAAAGACACTAGTAAAATTTCGTTTTATTTAATAAATAAAATTCACTCCGTGAACGGCAATTAAATTAATACAATGGAACTGTCGTGCGTCGCGAATCAACTGACTAAAAAAATCGGTACGCTCTTTTATATATTGACTTATTAGCCTACATTGATTTGTTGAGTAATCAAAAAGTCAGTATCTCAGTGTTTCAATTTCTGGGTTGGAATTCTGTTGAGTTCGATTGAATTGACAATTTTGGGTTTCTTAAAAGGCGAAATACATTTAGGTAGTGCTTAATTTGCTACTTTGAGCTTGCTTGATTGCCGTTGACCTCAAAAAAAGTAACGTTTACGTATCAGGACGTGACAAACAAAGTAGTATTTATATAAATTTTAAGGCAAAGATTAAGATTATAATATTTTTAATTACTTTTAACTACTAAAACATATTAAATTTTAATGTGCAAATTTTATTAGTTTATTACGTTGTAAATATTAATTATTATAATAAAGCAAATTCTCTGAACTCAAGATGACTATCTGAGAAACATGAGTAAGAATTCGTTTCATTGATCACAGCTTAGTTATTACTGTTATCAATAAATAAATAAATAATTATTTATTTAAACAAATAATTTTATATGAATCGAAAACGATTAATTTTATACATGATAACAACATTCTTATAATATATTCATTTTAATTAAACAATTAAATATTTGCATTATAATTTTGCAAAAATACAAAAATTGATAATAACTCAAATGTTATTAACTAATTTAAGTAGTTCTTTTAGGGAATTATTTCTACAATCAATAAACTATTGCTATATTTAAAATTTTATCATTATTTTATTGTAAATATTGCGCTATTATATTAACTAACTTCATTAGTTAATAACTTTTGACCTTACTTTTTGCGATAAGTGTAAATTATATTTAAATAATCTACTTCTGTAAATTTTACAAGCTTTAGAATTTCGTTAGTGCTGTTTATTCTATTGCAACTATCAGAAAATGATTTTGCTCATTTGCGTAAACAGCTTAAAGAGGGCTGTCCTGCGAAAATAGACGAGAAAATCTGTCTATAAATATGCTGATTTTTGCACAGGCTGGTATTCTGTCCTAGCCTTGCAAAGTGAGCACTCGAGATTGAATAAACTTGGCTTATCCCTAAGTTATTTCTCTCAAGTGATTAACTAAACAATTCTTTCCTTTCCAATTGTGATTTACGCTCGATTCATAGAACATTTCGCGCTATGAAAAACTTGGGCTGAATTACATCTTTTTTCAATAGAGACTTGAGCTCTGCTTACGGGACACTTCGCACCATAAGAAACTAGGGTCCAGTCTATCTTTCCTTAAGTCCAATTCAAACAATTACATATATTTCATTTATAATTTTACTTCCAACTCAATATTCATATATATTTTCAAAGTTAAAACGAATTTTTACTCATTAACGCGACAGACCACGAGAGTACGAACAAAATAATAAATAATAGGTCATATTAACATCACAGTAAAAACCATGTTGATGTGGATAGCTAGTGAATTTAATAAAAAATCTAGTGAATACATTGTTCCTAATGGTTTGTAAATGAAGAAATACCTTTATCAATTAAATATAATGAATTTACAAGCTGGTGCACTGAGGGAAACTCGCATAACCTATATCAAGTTTGACACATTAATTACACAGGTTAGCATAGTTTTGTTATAGACTAGGTAATTGCCACTTCCGTAGTAATTTTTGGCGTACAATTCTATTCCGGGCTCAGAATTACTCCATCACGTATCCTTTTATATGTATGATTGTCATTTTTTAAACTGGAGATTTCGTCGATTGAAAAAAAGTAATTTACTGGTTTCACAATGACCGATATGTGAGCGGAAAAAATGACAGCATACTTGGATTTGAAACAGCCCTACCTGTCGTAGGTTTGATGTTATTGCCTTTTTAAGTTACAATTTATTTTAGTTTACAATAGCAAAGCCCTACCTGTTATGGGCTTGATGTTATTGCGTTTGAGGTTATGAGATTACAGCTTATTACGGTTTTATAAACAGAGGGCTACCAGCTATGTAAGATTTCTTGTTAATATAATGTTTCGTTCAACAAAGATTTATCAAAAGAAATTACACGTCTTGTCATTTTTTTCCGTTCATATATCGGTCATTGCGAAACCTATAATTTAGTTCTTTTCAATCGACGATATCTTTAGTTCAAAAAATGATAACCATACGTATAAATAGTGATATGGAAAGCTGGAGAGTAGTCCTTTCTGATAATTATTTTAGATTTGAAAAATAATAAAAAATGGCAATGTTATAAATGTTCAAATATGGCGAATGATCGTGTTTTTCGCACTTTTAGGTTAGAAAACCTGAGGTGATGGAATAATTCTTAGCTCGGATTTGAGTTCTACGCCGAAAATTACTTCGGAAATGACTATCAGCTACTCTATAATAATCACAACCTTATATTTATTTTTTGAAGCTTTATTGTACAGTTTACACGGAGAAATAAATTTTGAATGATAATAGAAATCACAACTTGCTTAAAATTATGATTAAAACCTGTTCAAAATATTTTTTTTCATTTATAGAATTTTTTGCAGTCCTACGTACTAACAAATATATATTGTGACACGTATCATACTTCTCTTTATTGTATGTTCATTAACTTATTGCCATGACACCTAAGTCGGAGGTTAGACAATCCAAATTGTATTAAATTTTTATTGATATAAATGTACTTGCTTTGGTATAAGTCAGGGACCATTGATAGCTATTATCTTTTTAACAAAATTAATTCGTTTGTTGAATAAAATATCGCATAACCACAGTGATATTTATTTTTAAAAGACAAATTTCACACCACTTATATTAAATAAACTTTAGATCTGGAGCATTATATTTCTTGGGCGAGCATCTGAATAGCATTAATTTGGATGTTCATATGGATTGTTTATCTCAATTAATAAGATATGTGCACATCAGCTTAAAGTAGGTAGTAATTGAAAGGATTTCTGGTCTTCTGAATAACAATATGGTGGTTTATATGACGATCACACTATTAAAGCAAGAAATTTATTTCTTTGGAATGCAATAGTCTGATTCTTTTCGGAAGTGCACTAGGAGGTACAAATTGAAAGGAGTATTATAAGGGGTATGGGGGTTTCTTTCCGTATGACAGTGATGATCTAAGTACCTTAAAAGCCCAGGAAGAGTAGAAGGTATAGTTAATGAATATAATCATATAATCTCAACCGACATTAACAAGATAAGATGTTAATCATATAACCTCACAGGACAACAGAATTTGAAAAGTGAACAGATCTAGAACCGTGACTAGGTATTCCCAAAGGTTTTGAATCGCTGAATCTAAATCCGGCGGTCGATTTTGTCCATCGCATCAGGTTCCCGAGATATCTTACCCTAAAAGTGCAAAAAACATTGTTTTTGGCTAACTTTGAGGTTATGTAAAATCTCTAATGAAAGTTTTTTTTTAAACGGCCGACGGAATCTCAAAGAAGAACTTTAACCCTTCAAAGACCTTCTTCCGAATTTGATAAATCTTTTTTTTTCTTTGAGATATCGATGTTTGAAGCTTCATATTTTGACGATTTCACTAGTAGGCAGAAACGGCAGGATTCTATTCACAAGACATTTCCAGGCTGAAAGACTACAGTTTAGTCCATGTCAACTGTATGTATATATGTATATATACAGGGTGGTCCATTTTAATCGAGGTCCCCAAATTACTCCGTTCCTAAGCGTTATATCAAAAAAAAGTTCAGACAAAAGTTAACCCATTAACCACCAAAATGCTCAATTTTTTTGTCGATTTTCAACGCGTCTTTTTCGGTAGTCATAGGCTTAAGAAATTTTAGCAAACACGTATTTGGATGGGAAATTTAACGCTCTTTCAGAATCTTTTTTCAAAATTGCGATTGATTGCGTTATAAAAAAGTTATAGCCAATTAAACAATATAAACCTGAAAAATTTTGCGAAAAATCATTTTTTTTAGCAATGTTACCGCTAAAAAATCATCAAACAAATATGATCAGAGGTGATCACGACTATCAAAGTATCTTCAGGAATTTTGGTGGAATTTTTGAACCACTTCTTCCAACAAAATGGTAGCAAAATAAAAAAAAATCCATAAAAAACATTTCTCATTTTTTATCTCGGAAACCATTAAGTTTAGATGAAAAGTTCATTGAACAAAAAAGTCTTAGAATTAAACGAAAAATACGCCTGAATTTTTTCATAATTTTCCGAGGCGATTTTTGAATTTTCGGAGAATACGGAAAATGCATTTTTCCCAAATCATCTCCAAAAATTCTAAAATTCGAGATAAAAAGTGAGTTAGGTTATAATCCTAGCAGCGTTAATATTTTTGATACAGAATAAAGAACAGCCATTCAACAATAATATAATAATGTTTTGCCTTTTTATGTGTATACAAGTGCAGTTTGTATAGCGTATACTAATATACACAAATCAAAAAAGCAATTCAAAAAATTGTATGTGAGCTCATTTTTATTACTTACTAGTCTCTTGTTATTTTGAGACCATACAGTAAATCGAATCGAAAAGATTATTTTCGCTTTCTAAAGTCTAGGTTTGACAAGAAGCATTCAAAACTGAAGTAATTATTTTTATTAGGTATTTTTATTATTTTATATAACATGTCGCAAAAACGTAAAAGACGTTCCACTCGCTCCCATGAAATGTACGAAATTGATACTTCAAAGAACACTTACGATGACATAGTTACCCTTCCAAATCCTGACAATTCTGGTTCTGATGGATCAGATTTCGATACTGATTCGGATGATGAAATTTCTAATATAACGTACACTGAAACTTGTAAAACATATACTGAAACTCAAACTAAATTAGAAAGAACGCATGAACTCCAGTGAATAGAAGGAGAAAAAAAGTATTATGATAATTTGAAACACAAAATTTTATTGAAAGACTCGGTAAAAAATAAAATACAAGAAATGGAGCCAGTAGAACTGTTTGAAACATTTTTCTCAACTGAAATGAAGCAATATATTATAGATGCTTGCAAAGAAAATAATTTTGATTTAAAGTTAAAAGACTTAAATACATTCGTGGGAATAATCATTTTATCTTCATTCAACAAAAGGAAATCTCAGAGGGATTACTGGTCACGTGATCCCTTTTTATCTTGTAACGTTGTTTCTTCTGCTATGTCACATAATAAGTTTGAATAGATCAATTAAAATTAAAATATTCACAAACGAAAGATAAAAATCCAACTGACTATATTTGGCGTGTCCGTTCACTATTAAACCTATTTGAAATTAATATTATGAAGTTCGGTGTGTGGAGAACTGCTCTTTCCATCGATGAAATGATGGTTAAGTCTTATGCGAGGACGGTTCTAAAACAATTCATTCGAGAAAAACCCATACGATTTGGTCTCAAATTCTGGGGTCTTTGTACTTCCGATGATTTTGTATTAGGTCTTGACTTATACTGCGGAAAAAATTCTACAACCGGGAAGTAAATTTAGTAAGTGTGCATTAGGTTTTCGCGTTGTCATGAATTTACTAGAAATGTTTTTTCGTGTTATACCTCCGGGCAAAATATCTATGTTCCATCTTTATTTTGATAATTATTTCACAAGCTTAGATCTCGCTGTGCATTTGAAGAAGCTTGAGCTAAATTGTACAGGTACTATTAGAAAAGATAGAGTCAAAGATAAAAATGTTCTAAATAAAAAAGCTCAAAGAGGTGAGTATTCCGTGAAGCACGATAAGAACAGTGGTATAAATTACATCACTATGATGGATTCAAAACCAGTTTCGATTATTTCTACTGCTGCAGGGGTAACTCCATTATCCTTTTCAAATAGATACAGTAAGCAAGAAGGAAAAAAAGTTGAAATACCTTTTCCGAGGGCTATTAGCGTCTATAACAGTTTTATGGGTGGCAATGATGTCCATGACGGACATTGTAACAATTTACTTCCGAGGATTCGTTCAAAAAAGTGGACGTGGGTAGTTTTTTTAAGACTACTAGAATTATTAAGCGCGCTTCGCGCGCTTTTTTTATGCTTTTTATGGAACGTATACTTTTCATTATTTGTTTAAATGAAATAAAATTTAATAATGTATCTACTTTTCAAATTCAATACCAAAAGATTAAAAAATAATAATGACACTGTACTAAGTATTATTATTACTTGTGTAATTATGTTTATCGTGAATCTGCTATTAAAATTATACATATTGCATATATTTCTATATACTATTAGTTTAACTTATATAACAATTTTTTATTCGATTAGATTACAAATCTCATTTGTATGTATTATTTAGATTTCAAAGAATGAAGAACATTTTCATAATTCTGTGTACAATTCTTTGTAAACCCAATTTTTAACTTTTCTTCTTTGTATTTGGTTCCCTAGATATACTTTGACAGAATTCCAAGATCTAACTCTGGACATTGCAACATAAAGTTGTCCATGATTAAATACATCTCTTCTTAGATCAATACCAGTATTTTTAAAAGTTTGACCTTGAGCTTTGTTAATGGTCATTGCAAAAGCTAGTTTTACGGGAAATTGTCTTCTTTTAAATGTAAATGGATAATCGTTTTCAGAATATAAAGTTATACGATTTAAAAAGACAATTTGGTTTGCTCTGTCGCCTGTCAAAATGGTACATTTTATTAAATGGTTTGATAAATCTATTATTTGTAATCTTGTTCCATTGCATAAACCTTCATCATCTATTTCACCATTGTTATGAACAACGGAATCAACAGCAGTATATATACGTTCACAGTCATTATTCAATAAATTAGTAATTTGTTTATTAATCTCATCTACGTCAATATTTCTAGCTGATAATATAGCACATTTATTCATTTCTTGGAATTTCTTTTCTTTAATTAATTTTCCAAATATAACGTCTATTAGGTCATCATTTGAAGGTAATATACACTTTTCAGGAAGAATTACTTTGTCATCTTCATCATTTAATGTACCATTACCAAGATCTAATAAAAATTTGGAAAACTCTACTTCATTTGGTAAAACTCTCATGTTTGTACTTGATGAAAATTTAGTAAAATTTTTCCACACTGTGCTATATTTAACGCAAAGACTTAATATTTCATTTCGAGTTCCATGAACTTTAATTGGCAATAATTGTCTTAAATCTCCTCCTACTATAATAACTTTCCCTCCAAATGGTAAATTATTGTTCATGAAATTTTGTAAAGTTTTATTAACAATTTCCAATGCATACCGTGGAGCCATCGAAATTTCGTCCCAAATAAATACTGTAGTTTCTCGTAATTGTTGAGCTTCTTTAGATTGTGCTCTGATATTGGAAGAAGAATCTTGAAACATAGGGACTGGTAACCCAAATGTTTTGTGTACAGTTTTTCCCTGTGGAAGTAATGTTGCTGCAATTCCCGTATATGCCATTGCGCATATTTTGATATTTTTTAAAGTTAGCTTATGATATATAGTTTCATAAACATATGTTTTTCCTGATCCTCCTGGTCCATCCATATAAATACATTTTGGACCAACATAATTGATATTATGAACAGCTTCCAAAACCGTATCAACTATTTGTTTTTGTTGTGGATTTAAATTAATATAATGTTGTTGACCTTGACCTAGGAAAATTTTTAGAACATTTTCCGTTTTCCGTACACCAGTCACCGCAAGGTCCATGTACCATATGCTTTAGTATAATATCATATAATCGTTGATTATTTGATTTATTGGGAAATTCAGCTGATATATATTTATCAACAATATCAGGAGTAGTCCATTTAAATCCACTTTTTAAAGTTATCAATAAATGCATATGTGGCAAACCTCTTTTTTGAAATTCTATAACGTAAACATAAGCAGCAATTTGACCAAAAAAATTTTTTTTAGTGATTAAATCAAGTAGTCGATCTTTTTTTAAATGAAATACTCTTGCTACAATGTCTGGTCTATCTGAAGCTTGTTGACCAGGTAAAAGATTTTCTTTAATTTCAGGCCAATTGGGGTTACATGTCATTGTAACAAAAACATCAGGTTTTCCTTTTTCATGTACGATTGCCATAGCATCTTGAAAACATTGTTGCATGTAACGTGGCGATCCAATAAAAGTTGAAGGAAGAACAACAGTTTTACCAACTTGCCCACCAACTTGAACAGCTGTATTTTGCATAAAATCACTAAGACCTTTATAAGTATCAGCTCGTAATTCTTTTTGATGATCTTTACAATATTGGATACGATCTTTTTCAACTTTCACGTAACTATCGACTATCCACTGTTGAAATAATCTACCACCTCTTATGAATGGATTAAATTCATTTGGTCGTATGGCTATTCGATGTCTATAATAAGCCATTCGAGAAATACGTTTAGTATCATTAACGCGTGTTAAATTTTTGTGCCATCCTTGAGTACCGTAAGGATAAAATAAAGGATATATCCAGGGTTCTACATTAGGATCCATAGTACTAACGTATTGTAAACTTTTTGTATTTTTATTTTTAATTGTAACGTATGATTCTGGAATTTCACCATCTGCTGTAGTAGAAAATATTGCAGCAACTTCATTAACCCGTTGAAAATTGTATCGTCTTCTATCTACACCTGGTTTTAAAGAAAATAGTAATTGTAATTCTGGTTGAAAAGTAGTATTATCATATAATAATGATTGTTGCCTTTGTAGTTCTAATCTCATCATTTCATAAGATTAGGCAAAAATGTTATTTTCACGTATAATTCCGTCTAAAGTTAATAAAAGTTCAGAGTCTAATGTTAAATTATTACTTAATCTATAATCTAATGCTTGTAATTGATCAACTATAAAAAGTTGTCCGTAAGTTGGATTTTCTGTATCACATGGATATAATGCTGTGTTTATTTGATAGTATATTTGCCCTTGTATTTTAAAACAGAATGGTCCAGGACGATTTGGTCTAAAATCAAACAATTTGCATTGAAAGATGCGAAAGAAAGTGAATTATTATAAGGGCGAATATCTTTCATAAATAAATTTGACTTCGGATGCTGGCTAGTAAAAAGTTTATAAAGTTGAGATGGAAATTCGGGTAAAGGATCTAATGAAACGGAGCCGTGATTACAACATTCGTGAAATGAAAAACCTTTATTAGAAATTCTTTCATCTTTAAAATGTTTAGCTTCACAATGTAAACATAATACATCCATAGGGCCTAAATAATCAGTTTCTATTGTTTCATTTCGTTGGTAAGTTGCATCTCGAGCAGCTTGACGTCGGCGACGTGCATTTTCTCTATCATGAACCCGCTTAGCTTGTTGATATTGTTCTTGTTCTTGTGGTGTACGTCTAATGTTTCTAGCAGGCATGATGAACGTGTAAAAGTGAGATAAAGCAACAATAATACTTCCAAAACTAATGCGTACAAGTAATTTTTTCTAGTATTAAAAATTGCATTAAACAATTTTATATTTTAATAATGTAAATCCAATAAAAGTTATGGTATGATTGCAGTAGTCAATTAATAATTGTGTTTTATCGGTTAAAATCGTTGTTAGATTATTTGGTTTATTGTTGAAGTTAAAGTATACATGTTAAGCTAAGCTTAAGTAATAGTAATAGTAATAAGTTCAAGTAATAGTAATAAGTTCAAGTAATAGTAATACGTTCAAGTAATAATAATAAGTTCAAGTAATAGTAATAAGTTCAAGTAATAGTAATAAGTTCAAGTAATAGTAATAAGTTCAAGTAATAGTAATAAGTTCAAGTAATAATGATACTAATAAAAGTTGAAGAAAATGAAGTAAATGTTCGATTATCCTGAAAAAGAAAAAATCAATGAATTAAACTGTATTTAATTTCAGATTATATGTTCATAATATTTGCCTTACAAATGCTACTTAAAATGTTTTACAAAAACTTTGCAACGATTACCGAAAATCGTTGGACTCGCGTAGGTTAATAAGCGGCTGAGCGGAATAGCCGCGATCGGTTCGAGAGAGAGAGAGGGCGCGTAGGGGCAATGACCTATTCAAAAACAAATTAAAACAGGTTGAATAGAAAATTGTAAATTTGAATAGAAACCCACTTAATTTAATTAAACAAAAGATGAATGAAAATTATGAATATTATTAAATAGATTTACTAAAAAACAACACTAACAACTAAATATTCAATATTTTACCTTAAAAAATGTGATTTCGAGTCTAATCTAATAACATAATCGAGTTTTTCATTCAATTCAAAACAGAATTATGATGATTTGGCTGGAGGACAAATTCTTTTCAATTTTGATTGCAATCTGTAAAATATACAAATAAATAAATGGCGATATTAAAAAGAAACAGAATGTCAGATATTGTATTGCATATGTAAGAAATACATTGAGAGTTCGCATAAAAAACATCAATGCATTCAACAATAAGTTATTATATACATTGTATGATTTTTGTTGTTAAAAATAAAAGAATATATTTTGTATTAATTGTTTGATGAATCTGATTGAAATATATCACATAAAAACATTATTTTGATTTTGATAAATTAATTTCCATTTAAATGACAATATTTCCTACATAATAATCGATTGAAATTTTTACAAAATATTTCATTGAATGTAACAATGATTTAATAACTTACATTAAAATATTCATGAATTACAATATTTGATTAGTTATAAATGAGTTCCTTGAAAATTTCATAATAAGGTTAAGTTTATGTAAAAGTATTCATAGAAACATATATTCAATACTTACGGTAATTGGATTTTTTATACTGTTTCACGTTTTTGGTGTAATACTGAATACTTACAGTTATTAAATTAGTATTGATTACACAGGCCCACAAAAAAAAATGAACTTGGATGTCCATCGACAAAACCCATGTACTCCTACGTATTTTTGCGCGCTGAGTCCGAATCTGGCATTCGTTTAACCTCAGCACGTCGGGTTCAAGGGCATTTGAAGGTCATATTGCAGAAATCAGCAATAACTAATACAAGACATCTGTCTGTTAAGTTTTTGGGGTCGCTCAGTTTAAATCCGGTATTTGTTTTTCTCCATGAGGTAAGTTTGAAGGTTAGTTCAAGGTCAAAGCTGTTTACTCTAGGAAAAATGAATTTTTGACTGCAGATTCTGAAAGAGCGGGAAATTTTACGTCCAGATACATATTCAATTTTTTTTAATATAACCCTCAAGGTCATGTGAAGGTCACTTAATCTTGTTGGATGGAGGATTCGTATGACAATAAGATAATGGAATTTCATGGGGCAAACTACCATGTCGTTATGTTTTCAGGGTCGCCGAATCCAAATCCGCGGTGTTCGTTTGTCTCCATCAGGCCGCATTGAAGGTCGTTTAAAGGTCAAATCCTCGACAATTAGTGAAATCGAGTCAAGTTATCATTCTAACATATTTTTTGAGCATCTGAACCCAAATATAAAGACCGCTTAATACCTCAGGGTCAAAATCAAGGTCATCCCAAGGTCAAATATACATTTTTTTTATTAAAAAAAGGAAATTTTGACCACAGTTGCATGAAAAATAGAAAATTTCACATATTAGTGAATTATGTGCCATAAATTAGTATTTGAGAAAAATACTGAAGCTGACTAATCGTCGCATGACAAACAGCCACATATGGAGACATGGGTATCATGTATTACAAAACTCATGATTTTCTTTTTTTTCTTGTTCTTTTATCTTCGAATGATCTACGTAGGGGATTCCGCTTTCGTTTCTTTCCGTCGATAATATGTTCTCTTTTCAATGTCCAACAAAAGTCCGCTATCATATTTATGTCCCACCGGCCCTGGTATCGCTGTTCCATTACTTTAATATCTTGGTGAAACCGTTCCCCTTGTTCTTCGCTATAATCTCCAAGATTTTGTGGAAAGTAGTCTAAGTGTGAATGAAGAAAGTGTAGCTTGTAATTCATCAAGCAACCCAAACTATTGTAATTTTTAAGTAAGTCTTCAACTAGTTTTTTGTAGTTCTCGCTCTTGTGATTCCCTAAGAAATTTTCCACTACATCCTTGAAGCTAATCCATGCTGCTTTCTCTTTATCGTCCATCTTGTCTATGAATGCTTCATCCTTTAACAATGTGCGGATTTGGGGACCGTCAAATATACCTTCTTTCAATTTAGCGTCAGATACTCTTGGAAATTTTGTTCCCAGGTACGAGAAACATAGCCCTTCTTTATTCAACGCTTTAACGAATTGTTTTATTAAACCAAGTTTAATATGGAGAGGAGGAAGAAGGACCTTGGATGGCTCTACTAATGGCTTGTTAATGATGTTATCCTTACGGGGTTCGAACGTTGATCTATCAGGCCATTCTGCTTTTACATAATGATTCTTACGATCCCTGCTATCCCACATACATAAGAAACATGGAAACTTTGTGAAGCCTGATTGCTGACCTAGCATGATGGTAAGAATCTTGAGATCACCACAGATTAGCCAGTTGTGTTTCTTGTACTGTATTTTATTTAATACCAACTCAACATTTTTGTAATCTTCTTTCAGGGTAACCGAATGGGCCAGAGGTATTGCAGAATATTTATTAGTGTTATGTAATAATACAGCCTTCAGGCTTCGCTTAGAAGAATCCAGAAATAATCTCCATTCCTCAGATTTATAAACATCCTTCTTAAATTCGTTCATCAGATCCTTAACATTGTTGCAAAATACGAGATCATTCTCCGTAGAGAAATATTTTCTGAAGTCTTTTTCTCTATTCCGATAGTAAGAACATTTAGTACCTTTCGCCAGTAAATTTTTTTCCTTCAACCTCGAAGCAAGCAACTCTGCTCCCTCCTTTGATAAGCCTAACTCTCTAACTAGGTCATTAAGTTCTTTCTGATCAAATTCTCCTTTTATCTTTGTTTGTGATCCAGATGGCACATACTCGTCATTACTCTCGTCCGTTTCTTCTCTTTCACTCTCGGCCTCATCAGAACTAGAAATCTCTAATTCAGTAAGTGCAGAAGAAAGGTCACTTTCTACATCTGTATCTCTTTCTTCTGTTGGAGCTATAAACGGCTTGATTACACTAGACACACTCGCGTATACAATTTTGTGGACATTAGATGAGTTAAAACCTATAGTTTTTGTCATACAAAAATAACAATTCTCTACATTTTCTGGCTCACTCCAAACCATAGGTTTGACAAATTTTAATGGAGTTTTGTCCTTTTTGTACCGGCTAAACATCAGCCTACAGCTATTGCATATCAATTGTGGCAGCCAATCTTGCTCACCATCAGTGACTTTACAACCGAAACACTCATCGTATACTAGTTTCAAATCATCTGTGAATTTGCGAAGATCCGACTTTTTCAAAAAGTATTTGCCACACACATAGCAAAAGGAATTCACTTTTTGCTTACAACTATGAGAATTAGAGCGTATTCTTGTATTGTTGTACTCTACAGAGACCAAGTTTCCAACCACTGTAGAGCTGCAGTCGCATGATGACGACGATTGCGGACCTGCTTGCTCATCCTGACCAATCGCCGATACTGGGCATCCGAAACCCTGCATCGTACCTCTTCGTGTGCCAACCATGACGGCATCATGCCTTCACCCCAGGGTTTTGCCGGAAAACAAAAAGCCAAAAAAAAGCCGTTTTCCGCCGTCACCACGTGGAGGTACCCTGGGTTGCGGCACACGATTATTTCGGGAGTGTGATCAAAAAAATAAGTAACGATCACAGCTAGATGTAAGATTTTCCATTTTCTCTGAATCTGTGGTCAAAATTTTCTTTTTTTAATGAAAAAATGTATATTTGACCTTGGGATGACCTTGATTTTGACCCTGAGGTATTAAGCAGTCTTTATATTTGGGTTTAGATGCTCAAAAAATATGTTAGAATGATAACTTGACTCGATTTCACTAATTGTCGAGGATTTGACCTTCAAACGACCTTCAATGCGGCCTGATGGAGACAAACGAACACCGCGGATTTGGATTCGGCGACCCTGAAAACATAACGACATGGTAGTTTGCCCCATGAAATTCCATTATCTTATTGTCATCCAACAAGATTAAGTGACCTTCACATGACCTTGAGGGTTATATTAAAAAAAATTGAATATGTATCTGGACGTAAAATTTCTCGCTCTTTCAGAATCTGCAGTCAAAAATTCATTTTTCCTAGAGTAAACAGCTTTGACCTTGAACTAACCTTCAAACTTACCTCATGGAGAAAAACAAATACCGGATTTAAACTCAGCGACCCCAAAAACTTAACAGACAGATGTCTTGTATTAGTTATTGCTGATTTCTGCAATGTGACCTTCAAATGCCCTTGAACCCGACGTGCTGAGGTTAAACGAATGCCAGATTCGGACTCAGCGCGCAAAAATACGTAGGAGTACATGGGTTTTGTCGATGGACATCCAAGTTCATTTTTTTTTGTGGGCCTGTGTTATTATTCAATTAAGTGTAATAAATAGTTTGCATTTCACTTGCACTAATTTATATTTGTCTTACTGTTAAGAAAATATACTGATAATATCATACTGATAATATCAGTGAATATAGAAGATAAGATTGAAGGTGTTGCACATGCGTACACTGCACAACGATTGCCGGGTAATCAACTATTTTATGTGAAAATTTAATTGATTGAAAATAGAAGAAAAGCAATCAGAATAAAAAAAGTTAGGATTATTTAGTGTTGGTATACGAATAATAATAATGAAATGTAAGTAAATAGTTTTTAATTCAAAATTCAAAACAAAAATGCGATAGAATATTGTAATGCAATAGAATACTGTAAATATCGTGATCTGTGAAAAATTTCATTGTGATAAGTTGCAAGTTACCTAATTATAATTATTCCAATATTTTTTCCAATGAAATATATCATTAATTTATCGACTTTCATTATTTTAAAGAACATTTAAAACTGAATTATTTAAATAAATAACGTGAAATAAATTAAGGGTAGGAACAATAGTATTTCTTTATTTCTTATATAAAAATATACAAACATGAAACAGCATATGCAATCATTAAAATGTTTTATCACAAACTATACTTCATTATATAACGGGGTGTATATTTGCCCGCGTTATTTCGCGAGAGATCAAATATTATTTTATATGGCTCGAAGCGGGTGTACAGCAACCGCGCGAGAATATGCCCGGAAACTTAATCATGCCTTAAGGCCCGCAGGAGCGTCGTGGGCATAGCAGCTAATTTCTAAGTAAATTCACTGACGGAAAAGCGTGGAAAGTTGTAGAGTCAGGTGTAAATAAGAAAATAGGTTACGTAAAATAAATGATATTTATACATCTTATAAGTTTACAAGGAAAGCAGTGCGGCGATAAAGAGAGAGAGAACGATTAGCTAACGAGAGAGTGGCAAGGTACGCAAGTAGGTACTTACAAGAGTGCGTCGGGCCACCGATGAGCCGTGTCAAATATTCGACTGCAAGTGAAACGATCACCCAGTTCACACGTGAATAGTCCTACGCACTATCTTGAAGTACAGTACACTATTTACGAGATCAGGCTTCGATTCTCTACCGCCGCTGGGCCAAAACGAGATGTCTATATGCAGAAGGGCGATGTCGCGATTTCTTTTTTGAAAACCGGTCGGCAGGAACACGTGCTTTCTCAAACGTGAGTCTCAAGCTAATGTCGCGGAAGCGTTCCCCCCACTCTCTCTCTCCTCTACTCTGTCGAACCTAAGTCGGTTCTTGTTGCGCGGCCGTCTCTCTCTTACCTCGCACGCTGTTGTCTGCTGCGACGGCCACATCCAGGCTTCGTACATATAGTTACATGGGATGGTTTAAATATAAATATATAAGTATACCTATATATATGAGTAGTTGTTAGAGAGAGAGAGACATAACGAGTGATTTATCACGCGTTATAATTAATATTACAATAGTTACGTGTTTATATGTAATATAATAAATAACTTAAGTAGAATAAATATAATAAATAACTTAATTAAATTTAAATATAAATAAAGAAATAAATAATTTGACTTGAACATTTTTTTAGTATAATCTAATGATCTAATGACTTTAATTAAAACATAATTATTCTTGAACAATTTTTGATAGTATAATCTAATGATTTAAACAAAAATATATCTTGATCTAATCTTGAACAATCAAAATAGTTTTAAATATGAGAACCTAGTTAATTTTCAATTAACTATTTCAAAGAAAAAATTATGCATGCATGTATATTATTGTTAATCATCATAAAGAAAAGAATAGATAAGAATTTTTAAACTTCTGTCTCATTTTGAGAGCCAATATATCCTTCATCAAGAGCTTTCTTTTTTTGTGGTACCAGATATTCTTCATCACGATTTAAATTACCAAGTGACATCCTAGGTATTTTAACGCCCCGCCTGAGTTGGACATCAGACATTGGTGGCTTATTTTCCAAGATAGAGATACAACCTATATCTCTACAATATATAGTGATAGGAATTTCTGCATGAAAAAACAAAAGATTTATTTATAATAAATTTAACAATCCAACATTTGTTAAAAAAATAATTAAATATTAAAGTAAACTTGTATTTGCAACGATTACCGAAAATCGTCAGACTCGCGCTAGGTTAATGAGCGGCTAAACGAGAGGAGCCGCGTTCGGTTCGCGAGAGAGAGAGAGCGCGTAGGGGCAATGACCGGGAGGGGAGGCTCCGACCGGCAGTATGACTGTGCCACTCAGTCTGTCAGCGTCGCGCTAACCTCCATTGTTCCAAGTTTTTCGTGCGTTTTTCTGGTGACATTGCGAACTTGAGTGCGTGGGTGCGTTAGCAGCAGCAATAGCGGCAGCAGCAGCGATAGCAGCAGCAATATCGGCGGCAGCCCTAGCAGCAACAGCAGCATTAGCGACAGCAGCAACAACAACAGCAGCAATAGTAATTGAGGCGGTGCAGCAAGCAGCGGAGCAGCTTATTAGCAGCGTGTTGATCGGATACGGTTGGCCACCGTATCCTCATCGTTCTTGCGGTAGGTGCACCTTTTCCCCCTTTTGTTATTGTAATTTGCGTGCGATCCCGCGCAGCGTGCGCGAAAATTAGTTGTGGCGTGCGAGCGGTTAGTTCGCGGTAATCGCGGTTTTCTCTCTCTCTCTCTCAATCTGCGTGTGTTGTCATTCGCGCAAGCGTGCGTAAGTCTCTCGGCCAAACCCTCGTGTAACTTAGTTGCATAAATAAAGTGCATATTAATCGTCATATTCAAATCAAATAGTCGTTATTTAGTCTTTCCTTTGTCCGGAGGTCGCGTCCGTATTTGTTTACGTTTGATTCGAATTCGCCGGTAGCGTAGCACGAATCAAGAAAATATCGATAGGCGGGAATCGTCGACCTAGGTTCCAGCGGCGGCCGCACGAGCGCTACTAGTAAGGGCGACAGCGCCGCTAAGCGGCGAGTTGGGGGAACCCAACTCGGAATAGTGAGGAGACTCTGCGCAGGCGCACTCCAAGACAAGGTAGGTTGCTGTGCTTTGAGCACAGAGATAACAAGGCGTCGTCTAGTCGTAAATAAAGGTACGTTTACAGGATTACCGACTAAACGGTAGCCTGTTACATATTATATACCAATTTTTGGAATATTTCCTTCTACTTTGATCTTAGTTCCTTTAGTTATGTTAGAGGAAACAAACTAAGCAACTTGAATGCTGATTTTATGAGTTCCATTAGTGATCGCTCCAGTTCCAAAACTCATTGAATTGTTTGGTTGAGTACAAATACTCAATTCAGTCTTTAAATATCCTTCAATAGCTATAATGAAATTGTATATATAATTATTTTATTAGCAACATAGAAAAAATAATTATATTTAGTAAGTATAATACATACTTATGAGTCCAGTAGTACCAACAATTGTATTAAAATTTACTGGTATTGCAATGTCATTGGTGATTGCACTCGAACTGTGCATTCCTAGATACTTAACAATAGTTTCATCTTTAATCACGAGTTCAATTCCTAACATTTTTGCATCTTTTTTATAATTGACATTAGCCATTTTGGACGTGGTTTTTTAAATATGAATAATCTAAAATAATATATTGTTAATAATATAAATCAAATTAGTATAATCAAGAAAATAATTTTATTTCTACTTACCCTATTCAATAACATTTCATCCTTGTATTTGTCGATCAAATCTTTTCCCCAAATCAATAATGTGACATTAGTAAAGCCGTTACTCATAATCACTTTAAAAAGATGAAACTTTTTGTGCTGGCCAACTTCCATTGTAGCAATAAGTGATTCGATGTATCCTATTACTTCACTGTAATCAGATAAAAATATGTAGCAACGATAATCTTTTTTTTTAAGAGAAAAAAAATGAATATTTACACTGTTTTGTCATTCGGGACAATTTCTTGTAAATCCTCACAACTTGTGTACAAATTCATAGCGTCTGTTGATTCCATTATGATTGAAAAATGCTGTAAATAATTTTATTTATATAAACAATTGCTCTAAGCAGTAACTTAATTTACGTTTTCTACAATACAAAATTTAGTTTTCTACAATACAAAATCAAGATGAAAAATAATCAAGCATTAGCATTGATTAACGCTATTAATTATGCATTTTTTAAAAATTAATTAATTAAGAAATTATAAACCAGTTGAGTTATAATTACTCTACGTAAACACGTGCTCGCTGGCCGACGGAAAGAGATTTTTTAGGTTAAAATTTGAACATTGAAATTTATTATATTTTGCAAACAGAATAATATAAATACTGTTTTTATAATAATAACTTACCTCTCCTAGTTCGAATGTTATTAATCTTACTTTAGAATATTGTATGATTTTCACAATTTTGACAGATTTTAATTAGATTGATGGTCAACCGCATACCATTGCAAACGCAATGTCACTGCATATAGTGCATACATTCACGTTGTATATAAGTGACGGTTTGATGTCAAGTTTAAACGAATTTACCATAATCAATTACAATAAAACTATTGCCATGAAACTATGAAATAAATTAATAATTAAATTTATCATACTGTAAAATTAAATAAATGTATGAATTCTAATTTAGAAATCCAAAAAGTATTTGCGCAACAAACACAATCCAAATGTACCATACTCTTACACATGTGCATAAATATATGTTATACCACGTGACTAACGCTCAACCAATCATAATGCCGGATGTCGGCGACGCATCACTTTTTTAAGAAAGGAATTCAAGCTTCGATTGTAAATGCTACTGTACTATTCAATGCTGTCAATGATGAGAAAAAAAGGGTTGGAACAAAAGATTTTGCACTTTCAATAGCTAAAAATTACATGACGCAGAGACAATGCAAAAAAGAGAAACACAATATGTCCACATAAACAAAACTCAAACTTTGTTCTTATTGTCCCGTAAGAACGAGAATTATCTGTGAAAAATGTGATTTATCGATTTGTGTTGAATGTTTCAAAAAAAAATTCGTATTGCAGTGAGAGGCAAGGGGACTCTCTCAAATCAAGCACCCCAAAGGAGACAAAATTCTACTACGTCCTCGTCGTTATCTCTGGGTCATGCTAAGAGTAGAACGTTTTTTATCTCGAAAACTATTGAGTTTGGAGAAAAAGTTTATGGAAGAAAAAATCTTAGAATTTATCAAGGAACACGCATGAATTTTTTTAGAATTTTTGGAGATGATTTGGGAAAAATGGATTTTCCGTATTCTCCGAAAATTCAAAAATCGCCTCGGAAAATTTTGAAAAAATTCAGGCGTATTTCTCGTTTAATTCTAAGACTTTTTTGTTCAATGAACTTTTCATCTAAACTTAATGGTTTCCGAGATAAAAAATGAGAAATGTTTTTTATGGATTTTTTTTTATTTTGACACTATTTTGTTGGAAGAAGTGGTTTAAAAATTCCACCAAAATTCCTGGAGATACTTTGATAGTCGTGATCACTTCTGATCATATTTGTTTGATGATTTTTTAGCGGTAACATTGCTAAAAAAATCGCAAACTTGATTTTTCGCAAAATTTTTCAGGTTTTTATTGTTTAATTGGCTATAACTTTTTTATAACGCAATCAATCGCAATTTTGAAAAAAGATTCTGAAAGAGCGTTAAATTTCACATCCAAATACGTGTTTGCAAAAATTTCTTAAGCCTATGACTACCGAAAAAGACGCGTTGAAAATCGACAAAAAAATTGAGCATTTTGGTCGTTAATGGGTTAAGGGGGACATCTTTTGGTGACCTTGAATTCGACATTGGATATGACCCGTCAAGGTCATTTCAAGGTCAATGTTTTTATTAAATAGGAACTCCCATTTTTTATCATGGATTCGCATTCCTCGTGAAATTCTTCGTTCAGATAACATAACATATCTGGGGTCGTGGTGACCCCCACCCTCAAATAGCCCCCCAAAAGTCATTTCAAGGATAACGTTGTTTTATTAATTTTAACCTTAATGTTTACTGCGGATTCAGATTCTACGTTAAATTCTACGTCCAGATGATGTTTAACGTTCGGGGACCCGATGACCCCTCCCCATTAATCCCCGCCCCCTGAAAAGTAGTTTAAAGGCGATCGTTATTTTTTAATTGTAACTTATATTTTTATTATGGGTTTGGAATCTTTGTCTAATTCTACGTTCAGGTAACCTAACATGTCTGGGGTCGGGGTGGCCCCCACCCTTGAATCCATCCCAAAGACATTTATTTGAATGGTAATCCCGATTTTCACTGTGGATTCAGATTACCTCTCACCCCCCCCTCCCGTGGTCATTATACGGTTGACGGTATTTTCCGAAAAAAGACCTCTTATTTTGTTCACCAGGCTTACAGTCCTCAATTCCTTGATCCTTTAGCTCTATTACCCTAAATCCTTATACCCTACCCCGAATTCCTCTACTCCCTAACTCAATAACCTACAAGGATAAGCCCAGAACGTTAATTCTCAAAGTCTTTGATCGCAAATTTCTTAATTCCAGAAGCCCTGGTGTTCACTGTAGGGTATATTGGGCACAACGGTTTTCAAGATACTTACGGCCGATTCGAGACGATTACGTTGTCTAAAATATTTTTCACTTGCTTTTACTTGAGTGAGAAGTAAGTAAAGAGAAAAAAATTAAAAGTAATTACAATTTTGTTATGTGAGAAATTCAAAATTTTTATATTACTATTGTTTACTGCAGGTTTCATTGTACACTACCATTCTGAACATGGTTGAATACACTCCTGCTGAAATCGTTGATATGTTGTTGGTTTTGGGAGAGTGTCAGGGAAATTATAACGCAGCTGAAAAACTTTATGCAGAAAGATACCAAAACAGACGTCACCCTAACGCCAATACTATTAGGACTCTAAAATTACGCGCACAAGGTGGAGAAATTTTCGTCCCCAACGCCAACACAATTACTATGGTAGAAATGACGTTCGAGTTTTGGTCATACTAGTACATGTACATATGAATCCTCACATAAGTTCGCGTCAAATAGCCAGGGAAAGCCTTATTCCAAGAACCATAGTTCTTTGGATTTTACGAGTCATGAAATATCACCCGTATCATATGACACTCACACAAGCTTTAACTCCTAATGATATGTTAGAACGTACTCGTTTTTGTCAATGGGCCTTGCAAATGCTTGAGTTGGATCCAAACTTTTTCCAATTCGTACTTTTTTCCGATGAAGCATTATTCAAAAGTAATGGTAAATTGAATCGGTATAACTGCCACTATTGGTCAAATGAAAACCCTCACTGGTATCGACCGATCGATCATCAACATCACTGGAGTATCAACGTCTGGTGTGGAATTGTGAATAGTCAGTTGATTGGACCTTATTTCTTTGATGGAAACGTAACTGGACAAATTTTCTTGGAGTTTCTCCGCAATCATTTGCCTAGATTACTAGAAAATGTGGATCTAGCTACTAGACAGAGAATATGGATACAACTAGATGGAGCACCACCACATTTTTCTGGCATAGTCCGAGGTTTCCTTGATAATGAATATCCTCAGAGATGGATTGGTCGCCGTGGGCCAGTCGCATGGCTAGCTCGTTCGCCAGATATGACATCACCCGATTTTTATCTGTGGGGATATCTAAAAAACGTAGTTTACTAAGTAGCACCAACCACAAGAGAGAATATGATGGAGCGGATCCGACAAGCGTGTGCTGCTATACCCAGAAATATTTTGTTGAGCACGGTGAGACAATTTCAGAGAAGACTTCATTTGTGCATTGCTGCTATTGGATGAAATTTTGAATATTTACTAAATAGCTAAATAAAGTAATCACACACACACACACACACACGCACGCACGCACACACGCATGCACGTACGCAGGCACGCACGCACACGTCCCAGGGGATTGGCGTGAGCTTTGCTGCGTCGATGACGGGTATTAGCGCACCCGGGATCCCGACCAATTGTGGTCTTTTCGAAACTGCGTTATGGAAGAGTGTAAAAGCAAACCGTTCTCATACCTGAAAGGTCGGAACGGGCGCAAACGGTTTCCCACCGTGTCGATGGCAAGGGCGGTTGATCAAAGAAATGCCTTATCCTGTCTAGGTAAGCGGACTGGATGGACCCTTAAGGCCTAGCCGTGTCTCGTGGGAATAAAAACGCCTAGTTCACAGCAGTCACTAGGATCCGGGAGAGATGATGGTACACACAACAACAACCCAGCACACTAGTAGGAAACCTAGCGAGTGTCGCAATGGAGAATGCTTCAGGAGTGCTAGGGAAATTTAAAAAAAAATACACACACGCATACGCACAAACATACACACACACGGTGGAAGGGGAAGGGGGGGATAAAACATCACAGATGCATAAGAAGTGGGAATTTAGTGGTCATGGCGAGTCCCACACACGGGGAGTATCGAGCGGATCTCTACGGTGCATTACCTCTTCGGTAAAAAAAATACACTCATACACAATACAGGAGGGGGGGAAGGTCATCGGGACCCCACACTTATGCCGTCGCCAGGACGTAGAATTTTACGTTGAATCTGCATCCACGATAAAAATCGTGGTTGCCATTCAACTAACAACGTTAACCTTCAAATGACCTTTGGGTAGGTTACTCCGCACACACACATGTCACGTTATCTTAACGTAGAATTAGACGAGGAATCCAAACGAGTAATAACGATCACCTGCAAACGACTTTTCAAGGGGCGGGGGTTAATGGAGGGGGGGGTCATCGGGACCCCGGACGTTAAACATCATCTGGACGTAGAATCTAACGAAGAATCTGAATCCGCAGTGAAATTCGGGATTACCATTTAAAAAAGTCTTTGAGGCGGGGGGGGGGGGGACTTGAGGGTGGGGGTCACCCCGACCCCAGACATGTTATGTTATCTGAACGTAGAATTTCACGAGGAATCCGAATTCATGATAAAAAATGGGGATTTCCATTTAAAAAAACATTGACCTTGAGATGACCTTGACGGGACTTGACCAAGGTCGAATCCAAGGTCACCGAAAGATGTCCCCCTTAATATTGAGCAACTTTTATCTGAAATTTTTTTTAATATAACGCTTAGGAACGGAGTAATTTGAGGACCTCGATTAACCCATTAAGGCCCAAATGTCCTAAATTTTCAACGAATCTTCATGCAGTTATTTTTCATATTATCTGCACCAAAAAAAATTTCCAACACATCATATCCGACGTAAAATTTGATGTTCTTTCAGAATATGGCTTCAGAATTTATCTTAAGTCACTGTTAAAAAAGTTATAATTAAATATTTGCAAAAGAAAGCGATTTTTTCAACTTAAAAAGATTTTTTATTCAAAATTTTTTTAAGAAATTGATAAAGATGCACATCTTTTTACAGCTAGAAATGTGTCCTCGAGTCCTAAATTTTAAGACATATGGGGTACAAAATCGAAAATCCAACATGGCGGTTCTCAAAATGGCGTCCGAAGTGATAATTTTTTTGAAAAATTTCAGGATGCTATAACTTGAAAATTATGAGCTTTTCTGAAAAAATGCTTAGAATGAAAAGTTCTTAGAATTCATCAAGAAATACACTGGAATTTTTTTCAGATTTTTTTTCATGAAATTTTGAAAATTTTTTTTTTGGATTTTTGAAAATTTTTAAAAATTTACAAAAAATTCTGGAAAAATTCCAGTGTATTTTTTGATGAATTCTAAGTATTTTTTGTTCTTTCTAATTTTTTCCAAAAGTTGATAGTTTTCGAGAAAAAAAATCATAAACATGTTATATATATGTATATACATGCATGTATATATATGTTATATATATATAATATATAACATGTTATATATATGTATATACATGCATGTATATACATATATATAACATGTTTATGATTTTTTATATACATGCATGTATATACTGTAACGGGGTAAAACCGTTTAATTATTATATTCGCGCAATTACACTAAAAGGACGCGCGTAGTTAATTATGCTCAGTATATGAATCGGAGAGCATGTAAAGATAGGCGCCAGTCAACCAGTAAGTTTTCTAATTTAAGGAAAGTGAGTGGAAGCTATGAGATATAAGCGAATCAAAAGAAAACACTTGCTAGTAAAATGAACTAGATCTTTTATTATTCCTTATACTCTACAGAAGGTCGGCCCGCGCGTTTGTTTACGTTGACGCTCGCTCATCGACAACACGCTTTGCCGGTACGCTCGCTGCTCTTTGTTATTAGAGCCGTTACATGCACGCATCAAATATTAGAATTAAATTATTATTCATACGATCGTGATCGCGAAATTAAGCTGGCCAGCTTACCTTATATTTGCAGGCGATCGGATAACACAGCGACAAATCGCACAGCACGGAACAGTTTTTATATTGTTTTGTTCGCGGGTCGCGAATGCGCGCACACACTGGTTTCGCCCTCGATGGCGAAACCTCACACACTCTCTCTCTCGTCCTGGTCTCGAGCTGGCGGATTGGATAGCACCTTGGCGGTTACAATTTCGGGTAACTAGCTGCTACTGTTTTGATGCGTTGACGTTGATGGCTCGTGAATAGGCGATAACGATAACGAAAGCGGGCGGACACAATGATGGTCTAGGCTTCACTGGTTTGAATTCTGTCGCACGCATTCCGTCTGCTCGCGTGCCAAATTCCTTCGTTATCTATTTCGTCCCCCCGGCAGGTGCTGCCCTCACAGGCAGCAATTAGGCTAAATAATCAGCGCTAATTTGACGTTTACCGTCACAGCCCCCTTCCAGTCTGGACCTATAGTGTCCTCGACGATAATTCCATTAGCGCTGCCCTTTCCGAGGAGGAGAAGAGGAAGGATAATAAAGGATTATAGTCCAAGTGATGTTAAATTTGTACTTTATTGTACGACAGGGCGATATATCGGTGGCCCTGCCCACGGGGGCAGGGAATCATCACCTAGCTGGTCTCGGTGGCAGTTCCTGGCCCTGGTCGTCCAGCGGGGGTCGGCCGCGCGCCTCCCACCCCAGCCTCTCTTGGACCAGGTCGGCGTGTTGTCGCACGCGTGGGCAGCGGTCCGTGCGGGTCACCCCGGGGTAGTGGCATACGTTGCACCCTTCCCACTGAGCGCGGGAAAGGGTGCCCCGTGGGAGGCCTCGCTCTCTGGGGGTCAGAGGCAACCCGTTTCTATGGTTCGGGGCGGACCACAATGGTCTTTCAATCGTGGAGTTCGCACCCGCGGGGCCTAAAACCACATTGATGTGGATGGGCCCCGTTGCTTGACCGTCCTGGCTCCCGTCCACATTTAACACCAGGTTTACCCCGCACGTTTGCGGGCCCTGGTGCGACGTGATCCCCGACCTGGTTTCCGGAGCCGTTGTCCTGGCTCCGGCGATCGGAAACTGGGGGAGGCTCGTGGGATCGCCACTCGCCGGGCCCTCGATGGCCTGGCGGTGGCGCTGCTGTACCTCTCTGATCGCCGACGCGAACTAACGACGGCGGGACACCACCTTATCCCAATGATCTAAATCGTCCGGGTGGTGTCCCGCCGCTGTGTACATGTCATATTCGGCGTACATAGCCCGTTGGAGGGTGTTGAGGGTTGCCCAGCCGTGCTCGACTTCCCTCAACCCCTCGACGATGTCCTCCCAGGTCCGCCCGCCAGACGGGGGTGTCTGACTGGTGAACCTGGGGCGCCAGGTCGCGTCGGCGGCTCCCTCCTCCGTCTGGGTGCCGATGGTCGAGGTTGGGGCCTTCCGGGGGATTGGTCCCGCTGGGGGCCCGGGCAGCGGTGCGGCGTCACCACGTGCGATGCCGGGGCTTGTCGACGGCATCGTGGTCGGCTCTTCTGCCGGGAGCTCTTCTATGAGCACGGATGACGAGCTCTCGTGAGCTCGCACCCGCGCTTGCTCCTCTTCCTCCTTCATTGCGGCGAGCAGGTGGAGGGCGGCATGCACCACCCCCTCGACGGCGGGACCTAAGTCCAAGCCGATGAGGGCGGCTGCCGCTTGCTCGAACTGTTCGAGCGTGATCTGCATCCTGTAATGACCCAGCGATTTATTATCCTGAATATCATTGGATATCGAAGGTGGGCGCCTGTTCGGCTGCCCAGGACCTTCGTCGCCGGATTCGAAGGTGGGGTCCTTGGCGTCGGTCTCCCAGGTCCTTCGTTCGCCGTGTATCATGCATCCACGGTTGTCGCTTTCGGTGGTCTGCCCCTCTTCCTCTTCACGATGATGGGAGGAGGGGCTCGTGTTGTTTGTCGATGTTGTGTAGTGTGTGTAGTTCGCGCGGACTTACGAGGTCTTCCTCGTGGGCGCTTCGTCGGGTTAGTAGGAGGGATATCTAGTGGGACCTGGCCGGGGGGATTACGGCGAGTATGGCGAGGTGATTTCGGAGTTGTCGCGTCGTCGTTTTGGAGTGTATTATCTGAAGTGTCGGCGCTCCCGTTTCCGTGTATCGATGTATCGCTCGCGTCGGGCGGGACGCTCATCGCCTCGGTTCCCTCGGTGGTAGGGGTCTCGTCGTCATCTCGTGTTCGGGATTCATCCTCCGGTGTATCGTCCTCTTATCCATAATAGGGTTTGAGGTCCTTAGCGTGTATTAGCTCTGTGACCTCCTCCTGTTGGTTGGCGAGGCGATATGAGTTGGCGCCGAGTACCTTCGTGACGATAAAGGGGCCTATGAATTTGGGTGCTAGTTTCGCGGAAATGCCCTGCGCCGCGCAGGACAGTATGCGATTCTTTTTCCACACCCAATCACCTTCTTTAAACCTGTGGTCCCTGTGCTTGGCATTGTAGTACTTGGACTACCTCAGGGACTCATCCGAGGCGCTCTCGTGAGCTTGCTAAATGGCGGAACGGTTATTCTGCATGTGTTCGTTCCATTGCCCGATTCGGAGCAAACTCTCCTCTTGGGCGGCGTGCTCATCCATCGTTTCCGGAGAGTATTCGGGGCTCCCGGTTGTCTACCGTAATTGAGCATGGCCGGACTAACCCCGGTGGAACTATGGACTGCCGTATTCAACGCGAACATGAGTTCGGGTAGCGCTCGGTCCCATTCCCTATGATTCCCCTGCAGATACGACGTTATCATCGTCTTCAAGGTGCGGTTAACCCTTTCCGTAGGGTTAGCCTGCGGGGTATAGGTTGGGGTGAAGGTCCGTTTTATCCCCTGATCTCTCAGGTACCCGTCCACCAACTGATTGCGAAACTCGGTGCCGTTGTCGGATAAGAAGATCTTTGGCGTGCCGAAACGTAGGATTATTCGTTCCCGAAGTTCCTTCACTATCGTCTTACCGTTAGCACTACGTATGGGTATACATTCGACCCATCGTGTGAATACGTCGATGAATACCAGGACGTATTCGTGCCCTCGTGGGCTCTTCGGAAAGGGTCCGGCGATGTCGCCCGCGACCACTTGCCAAGGCATAGACCATGTTCGGTCCTGCATGAGCCCGCGCGGCGGCCGCTGTTCGACCTTGCACTGTTGGCAGACCTGGCACTTCCGGACGTATCCCTTCACATCCGTGTACATTCCCGGCCAGTAATAGGACTAGGTGACGCGGGCGAAGGTCTTCTCGCGTCCTAAGTGTCCTGCCGTCTCTAGGTCATGATTTTCGAAGAACACCGCTTTGCGTTCTTCCGGGGGTACGACGAGTTTCCATTCGTCGCCATATCCGTCTCCTCCTTGATGATCGTAATTCGGCTTTCGGTGATACATCACCCGGACGACAACCTTCCAATTCGGGTATTGTTCTGGTTGGCTCTCGACGCGCCGGAATTGATCCGTGTACCAGGCGCTGTCCCTTGGCTTCGGCTGGTCCATTGCGCCAACCTCTGCCTTCGTGGGCTCGAAAGCGTGTGATAAGGCGTCGGGCAACACATTGTCTGCCCTCTTTCGGTATTCGATCTCGAAAGTATGGCCTTGAAGTTGTAAGGCCCATCGGGCGAGACGTCCAATTGGATTCTTCAGGTTGTATAGCCATTTCAGGCTATTGTGGTCAGTTACCACCCTGAACGGGTACGCTTCTATGTATGGGCGAAACTTTTGGATGGCCCACACGACCGCCAAGCATTCGCGCTCCGTAGCTGAGAAGTTTTGCTCAGCCGGATTAAGGACTCTGCTAGCGTACTCTATGATTCGGTCGCCGTCTCCTGCTTTTTGTATCAGGACGGCCCCGATTCCGGTAGCGCTAGCATCTGTCCCCAGCACGTACTGCCCATCTGGTTCCGGTAATCCCAGGCATGGTGCGGACATCATGAGTTCCTTAATTTTGGCGAAGGCTTGTTCCTGTTCCTCTCCCCACACATATTCGCTCTTTTTTCCTGTTAACCTCGTTAACGGTTGAGCGTGTGTGGCGAAGTCGGTCAAGAATCTGCGGTACCACGAAGCAACTCCCAGGAAGGTGCGCAGCTGACGCACGTTTCCTGGTCGTGGGTACTCCATGATAGAGCGCCCCTTTTCTGGATCTGGCCTGATCCCCTCGCGGTTGATCAACAGGCCCAGGTATTTGGCTTCAGACTTGCAGAAGACGCTTTTCTCTCGATTGATCGAGAGACCAGCTTCGCACACCCTGTCCAATACGGTTTTTAGATGTCGTAGGTGATCCTCGAAATTGGACGATACCACTATGATATCGTCCAAATAGGCGAAGGCGAATTCGCCTAATTCGGGGCCGATCACACTATCGATCAACCGCTGGAAGGTGGCACTTCGTGCGAACTGGTAATGTCCCAGTCCGGGTACGGTAAAGGCCGTAATCGGCCGAGATTCGATCTTGAGTGGGATCTGGTGATACGCGCTACTGAGGTCGAGCGTCGATATATAGCGTGCGTTTCGCAAACGCCTTAATATATCTTGCATAAACGGCAAGGGATACGCATTCGGGTCGGTGACTTTGTTGACCTTTCTGAAGTCAATACAAAATCTGTACGAACCGTCCTTCTTGCGTATCATAACCACTGGGCTCGACCAGCCACTGTCAGCTGGTTCGATTACCCCTTGGGTTAACATTTCCCTTACCAGTCTATGCATTTCCTGCTCGACCTTGTGCGATACCGGGTAGTAACGCTGTTTAATTGGCTTCGTATCACCGAACCGAATCTCGTGCTCGATGCCTGCCGCACATGCCAAGCCCTTCGGGGCTCGGGATAGGGCCTCGTCGATGGTCTTCTGTAGCATGGTCTGTTGTGTAGCCGTAACCTCGGCTAGTCCGATTGTGGCTAATCTCGGACCAGCCTCCAAGCTAGCTACTTCTAGCTCCATTTTGGCCTGCGATCCCTTGAACAGCAACGTGTTATCGTCTGGATCAACTACCGCTCTGAACAACCTGATGAAGTTCACTCCTAAAATACATTCTTCTACGAGGGTAGGGAGGATGGCTACTCTCGTCGGCAACGTCAACCCTCCCACGGTGAATGGTAGCATGGCGTGACCGACGATCGTTAACTTACGACCGTCTGGTAATCCTGCTGTTCCCGCGTGGGTGGTGTCCAATCTGACGCCCAACATAACGAAAGCGGGCGGACACAATGATGGTCTAGGCTTCACTGGTTCGAATTCTGTCGCGCGCATTCCGTCTGCTCGCGTGCCGAATTCCTTCGTTACCTATTTCGTCCCCCCGGCAGGTGCTGCCCTCACAGGCAGCAATTAAGCTAAATAATCAGCGCTAATTTGACGTTTACCGTCACAATACATATATATAACATGTTTATGATTATTTTTCTCGAAAACTATCAACTTTTGGAAAAAATTAGAAAGAACAAAAAATACTTAGAATTCATCAAAAAATACACTGGAATTTTTCCAGAATTTTTTATAAATTTTTAAAAATTTTAAAAAATCCAAAAAAAAAAATTTTCAAAATTTCATGAAAAAAAATCTGAAAAAAATTCCAGTATATTTCTTGATGAATTCTAAGAACTTTTCATTCTAAGCATTTTTTCAGAAAAGCTCATAATTTTCAAGTTATAGCATCCTGAAATTTTTCAAAATATTATCACTTCGGACGCCATTTTGAGAACCGCCATGTTGGATTTTCGATTTTGTACCCCATGTCTTAAAATTTAGGACTCGAGGACACGTTTCTAGCTGTAAAAAGATGTGCATCTTTATCAATTTCTTAAAAAAATTTTGAATAAAAAATCTTTTTAAGTTGAAAAAATCACTTTCTTTTGCAAATATTTAATTATAGCTTTTTTAGCAGTGACTTTAGACAAATTCTGAAGCCATATTCTGAAAGAACATCAAATTTTACGTCGGATATGATGTGTTGGAAATTTTTTTTGGTGCAGATAATATGAAAAATAACTGCATGAAGATTCGTTGAAAATTTAGGACATTTGGGCCTTAATGGGTTAAAGTGGACCACCCTCTGTACGAGTATACGCATACGTACATACGAGGTGTGTTCAAAAAATAACGAGAATTTTCGTTTTATGAAAAAAATATTTATTTATTCATCTACATTAATGTTGTCGCCTTCAAAGTAGTCCCCTTCGGATACAATACACTTATGCCAACGCTTTTTCTAATCCGCGAAACACTTTCGAAACTCGATCTTTGTAATAGCTTTTAGCTCTTTCAGCGATTCGCTTTTAATGTCATCTATGCTTGTAAAACGACGGCCTTTTAATGTTCTCTTTATTTTTGGAAATAGAAAAAAGTCACATGGAGCCATATCTGGCGAATATGGAGGCTGAGGCATCGTTACAGTTTCGTTTTTGGCCAAAAATTCACGAACAAGCAATGAAGTGTGAGCAGGCGCATTATCGTGGTGCAAAAGCCATGAATTGTTTTGCCACAAATCCGGGCGTTTTTTTCGGATTGCTTCACGCAAACGACGTTGAACTTGTAGGTAGTACTGCTTATTGATTGTTTGACCTTGTGGCAATAATTCATAATGCACTATGCCATTAAAATCGAAGAACACAGTGAGCATAACCTTCACATTCGACCGTACTTGTCGAGCCTTTTTCGGTCTTGGCGATCCAGAATGCCTCCACTGGGACGATTGAGCCTTAGTTTCGACATCATATCCGTAAACCCATGTTTCGTCACCTGTTATAATACGTTTTAGTAGTTCTGCATCGTTATTGACTTCATTTAGCGACTCCTGAGCAACTTCCATTCGCCGCTGTTTTTGTTCGAAATTCAACAATTTTGGAACGAATTTTGCTGCTACACGTTTCATACCCAAAACATTCGAAAAAATTTGATGGCATGAGCCAACTGATATGCCAACGTCATCAGCGACTTCTCTGATTGTGATTCGGCGATCGTTCATAACCATTCCTTTCACTTTTTTCACGTTTTCATCGGTTGTTGATGTGCTTGGGCGTCCGGGTCGTTCGTCATCTTCAACGTTTTCGTGGCCATCTTGGAAACGCTTATACCACTCATGAATCCTTGCTTTACTCATAGCAGACTCACTATATGCCTTTGTTAACATTTGACAAACTTTACTACACTTTATTTCATTTTTTACGCAAAATTTAATACAAATTCTTTGATCCATTTTTTTTCACAAACGAAAATCGCCGAGCTCGAAAAACACGTCTAACGTTAGCGGCTGCCACTTAAAAAGTAAACGATGAATATTGCTGAAAATTTTATCGTACTTCAGGGGCATGTGTACCAACATAATAAAAAAAAATTTTATACAAGCGGACTCTCCAAATTCGCGAAATTTAAAAATTCTCGTTACTTTTTGAACACACCTCGTACATGTATATACTGGGTGTCTCATTTTATCTTGAACCGTAGAATGACTAAAAACATTGCCAAGTACACAAAAAATGTTTCAGGTAACAGTTTTATGGTCCAGAGGAGGTCAACTGACGAGGACATCAAACTTGACCTTCAATGTAATTTTCAAGGTTATTTGAAGGTCAACTTTATTTTTTGAAATATCGTCAAAATACAAAACTTAAAAACATCGATATCTCAACGAAAATAAAAATTTTTTTTAATTTGGATGAAGGGTTTTGAAGGGTTAGAGTTCTTCTTTGAGATGCCGTCGGCTGTTAAAAAAAAACTTCTAGTAAAGATCTGACATAACCTCAAACTTAGCCAAAAACAGTGTTTTTTGTACTTTTAGGTTAGGATATCTCGGGAACCTGACGTGATGGACAAACTCTGCCGCTGGATTTGGTTTCAGCGACCCAAAAACCTTCTGGAGTACCTAGTCACGGTTCTAGGTCTACTTGGCTGTTGCTCTGTGGGATATAATGTATAATAAAATATTTGTATAATGTATAATACAATAATTTATATAATTATATAATTATCAACACTACTTTCTACATCTTGTTAATGTCGTCTAACCAAGTTTATAATTGCTATATTTTAGAGTAGTATCTTTTCATCACAAAATTTCACAAATATGGTATAGATAAGACTTGATCGATTTCTTTTATTTTTACGTCATACTTTTCTCTTTTACAGTGGTGCAAATTTGATGACGATGTTGTCTCTCGATGCTCTAAACAAGAAGCCATCGAACATAATTATGGAGGGCAGGATGAGGACATTTCTATGACAGTAAAACATTGTACTAATGCTTATATGTTGGTATATATTCGTAATTCAGAAATGGAACATGTATTACAAGAAGTTCGTGAAGAGGATATTCCCCAAGAGGTAATTTGGTAATTTTGTTAATAAACATATGAAGGTGTCTAATCATATAGTTCGTATTCCTTCCATAAATTAATTCAATTACAATATTTGCATTGCAAATTGAACGCGATGTATTCGGATGGCATTGTGTGTGCGAGTATAAGTGTGAATGCATGCTTGTGTGTGTGTGTATGTGTGCGTTTGTGCGTTTATATACTCGTATGTGTGTACGTATTGTCGTATATTATTTTCTCGTATATTAGTATTGTCTGAGTTATTATCAAAATTATGTACTAATGCAGAATATTTAAAAGACCTATCCCTATACTTTTATGTTTATAGAAGTAGGGACCCGGTATTTCGTTCAATTGCATTGTTCAATCAAAATTTTGCTCTTTTAAATTGCTCACTGAGTTATTAATATATATAATTTTAAAAGTTTTATTGAAATTATTTTATGTTTATATAAAGTGTTTATTTAACAGTCAACTTTTTGTAAATGTCATTAATTTCTTTTTTCAAGGTTAAATAATGTATTGCATATAAAATAAGTTGATAAATTTGCAGAAAAACAGTAACCCTTTTCACAATTTAAGCAATGATAACATTTATCTCATTTTATTTATGAAATAAATTGACATCTCGATGTCAGACAAGTCGTGCGGTAATAGTCAATACCCAATATAATGATTACAACACTGAATATCGTGCTGGTAAACTGTAAGTTCATTATAATATCTCAAGTAGCAACTGGGATGATTGATCTTAGATAGAAAAATTTCATCATCAAGTGAAATAATGAGAACAATGAGTACAGCTATCTGTATATCTTAAATTGAACAATATCTTAATAATTTTAATTGTTTTAATGATAATTTTAACTTTACTAAAGAAAAAGAAACTAATTTTTTTTATTCTAAATTTTATTTACAATCTGTCTAATAACAATAAGTAAATGATATAATGTATCGTCAGAAGAAATAAATTTTGAAATGAATAGGTTACGTGAGAGTACTTTACCATTGACCCGCACTAGTGATTTTATTTCTTTTACATGGTTAATTTATTTGTGTATAAATGGTGATTTATGTTTCTTGAATCTTGAAATTTTTGGCGTTGTGTGGATTAAATTCGCTAAACTATTAAGTTGTTCTGTCATTCGTATGGTGTATCTTTTGCAAGTAATTTCTGTTTCTTCTTTAATAATCGGTATGGCAAAGTCCTTCCTAATTAATTTGTTGGTAACAAACCACGGTGCATTTGTGATAGTTCTTAAGGCTTTGTTTTGAAATCGTTCAATAATTTCAATGTTTGATTTTGGTGATTATGTTTTTTATTTAAGTAATTTTAACGTTATTGAATAGTTCTCGCCGTTTTTATTTTGCAAGCTATTTAATATCGTGTATTCTTCTTCAGTTGATATGTTGCATTATGGTGAGGAAAACACTTGTTCAAGATGCTTTGCAAGAGTTTTTGCTTTATTAATATCTTTTCGTGCCTATGTCATATCGTTTTTAGTATAGGTGGAGAAAATTTTTTAGGTTGTTTAATTTTTTTGTAGCTTTCCAAAGAGAATAGTTAGAAGCCGGTGTAGCAGATAGGTTTTCGAGGTAATTTTTTATTTTTGTATTTTTTTCATCAAAATTGAGACACAGTCCTTTGAAAATTCCAAAATCTATTAGATCAAGTAGATTATTAGTGTCTGAGGGTCAGAATATGAGTTCGGCGGTTGATATTGGTGTGAGGTTTTCTGATTACATTACTGAATATAGATTCGCTTCTTTTGGATTTGCAGTTATTGATCGTGACCTCCACCACGGATGTTTTGCATTGTAGTTACCTCCTGTGACAAAAAGATTTTCTAGGCGGTTAAAACAATTTTTGTATTGTTTTTTTGTAATAGTATGTTAATCGGGGGGGGGGGAGCAGTATATGGTAGAGAAAAAGACTGGGCCAGTTTTATCTACAATTATAATGTTTGTTGCTTGTATATGATCACATTTGTATGTGTCGCCTTCGCGTTGTTTGATAATATTTTTAATTTTTATAACTATTTCTTCATGTGATATACCATCAGGATGATTTGTGTTATAAAATGAGTATTGTGGAATTTTCACGTAGTTCTTATGTGTGAAGAGATCTTGTGATATCATCTTTATATCAATTTCATTCACTATAAGGAATGGTTTTAGTTCGAGATTTCTTTACGCTAAACTGTTAACGTTCCAAATTGCCACTTTTAATCCGATATTCATTTTATCTTGCTTACTAAGGCAGTGAGCAAATTTAGTGTCGTGTCCATTTTTTGCATTAGCTGTGTCATCATGTTTTCCAGATAATTGTTGTTATTTACTATTAACGATAGAGTCTGGGATCGTTTGAGTTCTTCTATTGTTTTGTGTACGTTACCGTTTGCTACCTGAGCATACGTAACATTTGATATAACGGTATTTTTCGTGTTTAGTTGTTTCAATCTTAATCCGGAAATAATTTTTGCTGCAGAATTTTCCTTGCACTACATCCTTTGTAGCTGGCTATATGATTTCCGCCGCAATTAGCACATTTAACATCTTTTATTTTAGTTTTGATTGAACAATCTATTGTGAAATGATTTTTTGCACATTTTACGTAAACAGGTAATCTATGACAATAATTTTTCGTATGTCCATATTCCTGACAGCTCATGCATTGCAGAATGTCCCTTTTCTTACGCGAAGGCTCACAGTTAAT
This sequence comes from Phymastichus coffea, assembly GCF_024137745.1. Lineage (NCBI taxonomy): Eukaryota > Metazoa > Arthropoda > Insecta > Hymenoptera > Eulophidae > Phymastichus > Phymastichus coffea. The sequence goes on from NW_026706814.1 coordinate 1,549,295, forward strand.
GATTTGATTCATTAATTTATTAATTTCATAAATTTCCTTATTATTTTCATTTGTATTTAGTTTAATGAAAAAGATGAGTAGCGGTTGCTTTGTTATTCTATGTTTGATTATGCTGTGGTTGTAAGTTTCGATTTCTTGTTTTATTTCTTCTAGGTTAACTGACGGGTGAATATTTTTGAGTACCGCTTTATAAGATTTGTTTTCTTTTTTTTTTTTTTTGGAATGTTTAAAAGTTGGTGTTGCTTTTTTCTAGTTCGTTAATTATTAAGACAAATAATTCTGGATTTTCTATTTAAATGTTAATTTCGTTGTTGAGTAAAATTTTTAGCGAGTATTCATTTTATGCAGTTTCATCTAGAAGGGCTTTTAGAGGACTAATGTTCAATACGCCACTAACAAATATCGGCAGTGGTTTTGCAGGTTTTATATTTACCTGTGCTGAAGATGTGTTTGCGTTTTTAGTTCCTTTTTTGAAGCCTTCCTTTTCGGTTAGTATTTCAAATTTTTGTTTAAATTTACTACGTTGCTGGGATTACCAACCCAGTAATCTTTAATAAGTTTTTACCTTTTCCATTCTATAACTTTCTCACTTGCTACTTCTGAGTTTTCTTTTGTTGTTGTTTCTTCCTCTATTTGTTTATTTGCAGCCATATTGGCTGGCCTTTGGTTTGAAAAAAAGAAAAAAAACTTGCGACTAGGTATGCTACTTACTTGCCGATTATTTACAGCCTTTAAATTTAATCCGAATTACAATTATCCTTTTAAGCTATTAAGTTCACATACTACAGCAAACGTGAATACGTCCGCTCAGTATGAGATCCTAACGACTACGAAAATAAATTAATAATTCGCGTAATTATTTAGAAGTCAATCTAAAACTTGAAAACAATATCATTTGAACTAACTGGTATCGAAAAAATGCCTATTCAGATCACTTTGTACTTTTTCAGTTTGATCATTCGACGTCGCAGAAAAGAGTAAGTGTTTGTAATTTAGTCGATAGAACCATCAAACTTTTACACACTGCGTATTATCAAAATAATTTAAAAAGTGAAAGAAAATTATTAATTGACGAAGGTTATCCAGAGAAATTCATTGAAGTACGTATTTAAATAGATTGAATATTATTAGCAATATTAACAATAATATCAATAATAATACCAATTGACTCACCAATAACATCGACAATATATTTTTATTCTATACAACAAAGATTTATGTTATAAATTGAAATCTATATTATAGAGACACAAATATAAAGTTATTGGGAAATCCAGTAATAAATTTAATGAATTAATAAAGTTGGGTAAAGACAGTGTTAACAAAGTGGACCAGAGTAGTGCTGTTTACCAAATAGATTATTGTTATTGCAATATATCCTACATTTGTGACGAGAGAAAACTACTTGATTAGCTATTTCCTCTTCGATCGTTGCCTCTTGCGATTTTAGCGCGCGCCTTTGATAAGCTGGTCGCATGTGTGTGTATGTGAGCGCACCACTTATACTCGGATTTTCTGTTTGAGGTGCGGATTACAGGACTTGGAGAAAGGAGCAGCGTGAAATTTGGTGAACCATATAAGCAAAGATGCGTGGCGAGAGAAAAGGAAAAACAGAAAAAAGTGATGGCATCGGAAAATAGCCACTTATACTAACCTGGACTATAGCCACAACAGGACCGGTTAGGCAGCAGCTACAGGAACGACAGCAGAAACAGAGATCGCTGTGGCAGTGTGAGCTCTTTCTCTGTCATTCTTGTTATCGTGCACGCATGTGACTTCTGCGGGCGTCGTTGATTTCAAGGTAACTTGTTGCTCAACGGTGAGCATTAGTGCGACCGCTGAGTGACTGATGATTTTTGAAACCGGTTAAAAAGTTGCATCGCTGCGTGGGTGAGTATTCGTGCCCCTTTTCTTTGTACACACTTCTTATTTTTCATTCCCTTCACTTTCCCAATCATATAAGTACTTCTATTCTTGACCGCTGCTCTTATTGTTAGCCTTCGCGATGAGAGTTTCCGTATAAAAGATTGATCATTCCAATTGCTACTTGTGATATTTTAATGGCTTTGCAGTTCACCAGCACAATGCTCAATATCGCAATGCAACTGCACCGCAATGGAGTTCGAGAGAAAGGCGGCACTCCTAGAAGACGGGATCAGGGACCTGCTCGGTGATATCATCGTTGTGGGGGATTTTAACGCAAGGGCGACAGAGTGGGGAATGAATGAAACAAATCGACGTGGACGACTACTGCTGGAAATGGCCGCAAGGCTCGATCCAGCAGTGGTACATACAGGACATACGCCGATGTATAGACGGCCAGGTGTTAGAGATTCTATCCCCAACGTCACACAGTAGCCGATTTTGGATACAGTCGGTCATAACTTCGGTGACGAGCCAATTCTCAACCGAATCGAATGAATCTTTTTTCAAAATACTTATAAGTAATTGTAGTTGTCAAGTTTCCTGCTACTTTTCGGTTCTGATCTGATTCGTCGAATCGTCGCAAAACGTCAGGGAACGTCAAAAATCGTTGGAGGGTAACATCACCTTGAAGCATGTACTACACCTAGGTCATAGGTAGCACTAAAATAACTATTAGATACAAAAGTAAGTTCAAAATAAATATACCTGTATTTTTTTGTTTGTCGATTTGAGAAGAACACTTGGAGAAGTTGACGGGCAAATGGGGGATGGATGGCGCGTCCGGACAGCAGATAACGAGGCAGCGATGGTCTTCGGGAAGTAGTGATGATGGTGCGAAAAATGACAGTACAGTTTTTCTGGTAACATTTTGCCCTTTGCCACTGAAAGTTGAGTCGATTGTTGTTAAGCAAGACGATAGACTTAATTCGCCTTTTTACACTCGACCTATCGAGTTTCACTTTACAAAAGAAACAACCGAATTAGTTCAGTCTACTTTCAAGAAGTACAACGATATATTTACTTCAAAAAACCTCTTCGTGTAGATTTTCAAGGAAAAAAGTTAAAAGTAAGCCTGGACATTAAATGCACCATGATTGATGGGAAGGTGTGTAATAGTATTGCCAAACAAAAATCTACCAGATCGTTCTATATATGCTTAGTGACGCCAGGACAGATCAACGATATTGCTGCAGTTATAAACCTGAAGATTGAGAAGAAGGAACTTTTAGAATTAGGATGTGCCCCCCTCCATGGCTGGATGAAATGCATGCAATACGTACTGAATATATCGTATTAACTGGAATGCGATCATGCTATCGACGAACCGAAGGCGGGAGGATTTAGTAGAGAAGAAATCGCAGTTATAAAAAAAGCAAATGAAGAAAAAACATTGGAACGCAAGAAGAAAATTCAAGAAGAACTGAATAAACGTTTGTCGTTAATGGTTGATCGAGTAAAGCAAGGAGTTAGAACAACAAACACTGGAAATGTTGCGAAAGCTTTTTTTCAGAACGCTCAAACGGTTTCTGAAATCACGGGAGTGGACGAACGCGTGATAACTAGGCTCTATACTATTCTGCAAGTAGCTGCATCATGCGAATATACTGTGAATATCCGCAAATTCAGAGTACATTGTCACGAGACTGCCAAGTTGTTTGTGGAACTGTATTGGTAGTATACCATGCCGCCATCAGTTCATAAACTCCTGATACACGGAGGTGATATCATGCAACGGTTCGATCATCCCAGCGGTTGGTATTCTGAAAAGGAATCAATGAATAAATTCTTTCGTGAGGCTCGATAGCACAGAAGCCGAATGTCTGATAGACGCAAGACGAATGAGGATATTTTTCACTACTTATTGGAATTTTCGGACCCAAAAATAACATCTTTGAGAGTACAGCATAAAACAGATCGCTAAGAATTAACTGAAGAAGCTAAGGAGCTGTTAAATATAATTAGCAAGCAACGCTACGAAAATGTGTGTTTAAAGAATGTGAAAAATAATGTGTGATATATTTTATATGTTAAATATTATGAAATATATCTGTACAAATTCTTGTGAGAAATAAATCTTTTTAATGGATAACCATTTTTTTTGTACGAAAATGAGATTCTTTTACTGTAAAACCTTAGATCATTTTTTTATAAAAATATCTTGTTTCTAAAAACATATTCTTTTTTCAACGTATAATCATTTTTTGTAAAAATCTTTTAATTAATTGATGAAAAAATAGACTATCGTTCATTTTTAATCGATTTTACTTAATCATAACCATAATTATCATCAAATAGAAAATGATCTCGTCTTAATATTTAAATAAAATAAATTAATTTCAGTTACAACTGAAAGCTACAAAATTTGATTCAATGTCAAGGAGCATCATAAGTATTCATTTATTTCCTTCGCGATTTTTCTATAAAATCAATCACTACAGGTTTGGTATTTCAAATAATAATTTTTCAAATAATAATAACGAATAAACTATTTATATAAATAAATTTTCTTATAGACACGTGAATTGTTGATAAGAAAAAAGAATTTTTTTTCTCGGTTCACATTTTGAGAATTAATTAATTCAAAAAAGAATGAATTAATTAAATAATTCATAATCATGTAGGAAAATAACAGTGTTGTTATTTTCCTTCAGTTTTCCGGCGAAAGCAATAGTTCATCCAAAGTTAAAGATGGTTAGCCCAGGCTCGTTCCGAGACGCGACGAATGAGATTCATATTCTATTGTGAAATTGTTTATTGTCGTTTTACACTGGTTAAATAAGCTCTAAGGAAAAAGTGTTAGGGAGGTTTTTATCATGATTTTACTCGTACAATCGATTGCTGCAATTTATTTTTTATGTAAAAAAAATTTTTTTTTTATAATTTGTTTAAATAATTTTTTTTTATGGCTCAAATCGACAAACAATAAAATACGGGTATGTTTATTTTGAACTTACTTTTGTATCTAATAGTTATTTTAGTACTACCTATGACCTAGGTGTAGTACATGCTTCAAGGTGATGTTACCCTCCGACGATTTTTGACGTTCCCTGACGTTTTGCGACGATTCGACGAATTAGAACCGAAAAGTAGCAGGTAACGTGACAACTAAAATTACTTACAAGTATTTTAAAAAAAGAGTCATTCGATTCGGTTGAGAATTGGCTTGTCACCGAAGTTATGACCGACTGAATCAAAAATCGGCTACTGTGCGTCACGATGACATCGGACAGAATTCTGCCACGGCTGAGGGGATGGCGGGTGATCGAAGACTACACAGCTAGCGATCACCGGTACATTGTCTTTGAAGTGATGGGACGGACGGGAACGAGACGAACGAGAACCCACCAACCCCCGCAGTGGAATCTACGTAAACTCGACGGACGAAAATTTTCGGAAGAGCTAATGGCAGCACCGGCTCCAGGGGAGAGAATTTCCCCCGAACTAGCGGAGCAAAGAGTGGAAAGACTGACAGACGAGACGCCCAAATTAATAGACATCTTGTGCAGAAGCGCATGGCTGAAACGTCGACAGATACAACAAAGACAACCACAATACTGGTGGACGAACGAGATAGCCGAGCTACGCAGGATATGCCTGACAAATCGGCGACGAGTGACAAGGGCAGCGGGCGAACCCTGTTAGAAATAGTACATACTATATCGTACGGTACTGGAGATATAATATATGTACGCGCTCTACAACACTAGGCATAGATGACGCGACTTACTGATACACACATGTATGTATCCCCTCCAGTACGCATCGCAATTGTCGGAGCGAGAGCGGCAGCGGCCGACTCACACTTCGGCAGATAGAATCGTGCCTCTGTCCGATTAGCACAATGAGCAAGTGCTCGCAACTGTATCTCCAACTTATTCATTAAATATATTTTTCTTATCTCCAGTAGATTCATTTTTCCTAACATGGTATCAGAGCGTGGTTTACTTGTCACACTTGTCTAAGAAAACCTTCGGGGAACTTAGACAAGTTAAATCCGTCGAAATAAGTGGACACGTGGCAGAAACGGGTAAGCTAAGAAAAAGGGTCCGAACACGAAGGAACGTTCGAGAACCGATAAGAAGAAAACATGGCGGGCAAGTGTGAAATTGTCATACCCGTGTTTGATGGGCAAGATTATAGTATGTGGAAAAAGAGGATCACACTGTACTTGAAATTAAAAAAATGTGAAGATGTCATAAGTAGACAGAAAATGACTACAGAGACAGAAGACTGGGATGAAAGAGATGTGAAAGCTATGAATCATATCTATAGCGCTATATCAAACAAACAGTTGGAGTTTGTGGGAGATGAAGAAACGGCATACGGTATAATGAAGAAGTTCGATGGTATGTATTTAAAAGAGTCAACCGCTTTGCAAATAGTTTGCAGAAACCGACTGGAAAAATTAAAATTAAATAATTACGTAAGTACAGAGGATTTTTTCAATGAGTTTGAAAAAATGGTAAATGAGTTAAAAGCCGCAGGTGCGAAATTAAGTGAAAAAGAAAAATTAAATTATATGTTAAATACCTTGCCAGATTCATATAGTTATATTGGCGATTTGATTGATACATTAAAGGAAGAAGATCAAACAGCTGATTATGTGAGGAACAAAATCAAGCTGGCAGAGATGAAAAATCCAAAGGAACCCAGAGAATGGAGTTCAAATGCATTCTCAGCAAAGAAGAAAGACGAATGCTACAGATGTGGAAAAGTCGGCCACTACGCAAGAGGATGTTAAAATGGCGGCCAGGCAGCGAACAAAGGCACATGGCAAGACATGGCTCGTGGCAGAGGATGCGGCAGAGGCAACAATAACAGAGGCCGCGGTAGAGGACAACGTAGTCAACACGCGAGAACAAGCAAGCAGAGCAGCGACGGAGCGGGCGCGTTGATAGCAACAGCGAATGCGACGCACAGTAGCGAAACGATTGGTAACGAAAAATTTGAAATTACTTGGCTTTTAGATAGCGGGTATTCTGATCACATAATTAATAATGATAATTATTTTGAAAGTTGGGTTGACTTAAAAGAACCGGTAAAAATATATTTAGGGGATAATAGATTTGTAAATGCGACAAAAATTGGAAAAGTACACACCTATTTTGTGACCTTCGGGAAACAAAATAAGGTAATTATCAAAAATGTTTATTTTGCTAAAGAGATGCATATGAACTTAATAAGTCTTGGAAAATTAACTGATAATGATAATATGATAATTTCAAAAGGATCAGAAGCTAAAGTAATTGATAGTCAAAAGAAAGTGATTGCGATAGCGTTCAAAGAGAAAGGTACATACAAAATGAAAAGTAGATTAGAAAAGAAAGAGAAGTTTGTAAACAACGCTGAACGAAATGATAACATGAGTCAAAAGGAAAGGTGGCATAGGATGTTAGGTCACGTAAATTTTGGATATCTGAGTACGTTGAGTAAACAACAGTTAGTAACGGGAATACCGAGTGAACTCGAAACAGAATGTTTGAAATGTAGAATTTGTATAGAAAATAAAATGCACAATTTACCTTTCAAAAATAATCCGAAGAAAGCAAATAATATTTTAGAAATTATTCATACAGATGTTTGTGGACCGTTTAAAACAACGGGTTTTAACGAAGAAAAGTATTTTGTTTCATTTATTGATGATTACAGTAAAATTGCTAGTTTATTGCATTAAAACAAAAGATGAAGTGTTTGATTGCATAGTAAAATTTGTAAATGAAAGTGAAAATTTAACCGAAAAGAGAGTAAAAATATTAAGATGTGATAGTGGAAAGGAATATTTGAATAATCGTTTTTACAAATTTGCGAAAGAAAGAGGTATTATTTTGAATAACTGTCCAACGTATACTCACGAGTTGAATGGGACAGCAGAGAAGTTCAACAGAACAATAATGAACATGGCGCGATGCTTGTTAGCTGAAGCGAAGGTGCATAAATGTTATTGGCCAGAAATAATATGCGCAGCTGTATATTTAAAAAATCGCACATTAGCAAATACTATTGAGAGAAAAACGCCTTTTGAAATTTTCTTTAAAAAGAAACCAAATGTTGAAAATTTAAAATTGTATGGAAGTAGAGTTTTTGTCCGAATACCAGAGCAGAATAAAGTGTCAAAATGGGATAAAAAAGCCAAAGTGGGAATTCTATTAGGATATAGTGAAGTAGGATATAGAGTTCTAATTGACAGAAGAATAACTGTAGCGAGACACGTGGAAATTGTTGAACACCATGAAAAATGTATTGGTCTTGACGATCAAGAAAATAGGTTAGAAAATATACGTCCATCTACCTCTACTCTTAAGTCAAGTAGAGAAGAAGAAAATGATTTTGATAGCGATCTAGATGATAATGTTTTTGAAAGTGCAAATGAATCTGTAAATTAAAAACTAGGATTTGTAGAACAAAGACTTCCGCGTAGGTCTGAAAGAGAAAGAAAAAGAACTGTAAGATATCCAGAGCTGGAAGATCATAATATTTATGTAAGTTATTGTAGAGTAGATACGCCTTGTACTTTTGAGGAGGCTATGAATAGCCTCGATCGTAAAAATTGGAAAATGGCAATGGATAAAGAAATAGAGTGTATAAACACAAATAAGACTTGGGACAAAGTCGAAAAAGTAAAGAACAAAAAAGTATTGGATATTAAATGGATTTATACACGAAAGTCTGATAATAGATTTAAGGCTAGGTTAGTTGTAAGAGGCTTCCAACAAACTGATGTAATTGAGGACATATACTCTCCGGTGGCTGAAAATCAAACATTAAAAATTCTTTTTTCATATTGTTGTCAAAATGGATTAATAATTGAGCAGATGGATGTTGAAACTGCATTTTTAAATGGCAAAATAACCACGGAGGTATATGTCAATCAACCGAAAGGGTATGAAGATGGAACTGACAGAGTTCTAAAATTATCGAAAGCATTATATGGATTAAGAGAAAGTCCAAGGGACTGGTATGAATGCTTGGATGAGTATTTAATAAGTCTAGGGTTTAAGAAAAATAATGTAGAATTATGTCTATACACACTCGAAGGAGAGGAAGACATAATTTACCTGTTAATTTACGTTGATGATTTATTAATCTGTTGCAAAAATGAAAGTAAGATTGAAAATATTAAAAAACTGCTATCTGCGAGATTTAAAATGAAAGATTTAGGTAAAATAAAAGAATATCTAGGAATAAGCGTAAGGTATGATTATACAAAATGTGAATTGAAATTAAATCAAACAAAATATATACAGTCATTAGCAGAAAATTATAAAATAATTAATAGTAGGTTATATAATACTCCAATGGAAACGAATCTAAAGATTGGAAAAGGTAAAGAATGTAAGTCTGATATAAAGTATCGGAATTTAATTGGTGCATTATTACATGTAAGTTCAGGCACGCGGCCTGACATAAGTCATAGTGTAAACTACTTAAGCAGATATCAAAGTTGTTATGACGAGACACATTATAAGTATGCTTTGCGAGTACTCAAGTACTTATATTTAACTAAAGATTTAAACTTAGTTAATCAAAGAAACTCACGAGTTGATATTATGAAATGTTATGTAGACACCGACTGGGCAGGAGATTGTAATGATAGAAAATCAACTTCGGGATATGTGATTTTTATGTATGGAAATGTAATTGACTGGAAATCACGAAAACAAAAGTGTGTTACAAAAGCATCTACGTATGCTGAGTATGTTGCGCTGTCAGAAGCTGTAAGCGAATTAAAGTACATTAAAGAATTGTTAAAAGTGTTCAAAATTAAGTTAAGAGAACCTGTTAAAGTATATGAGGACAATGTAAGCGCAATAAGTATAGGAAAATTCGGTAACTTTACGAAAAATTCAAAACATATCGAGATTCACTATCACTATGTACATGAAAGCGTAAAAGAAAAGAATATTGAAATTATTAAAGTGGATTCGAATGACAATGTCGTGGATATATTTACAAAAGCCCTATGTAAAGAAAAGTTCGTAAAATTCAGAGCGTTATTAAAATTAAACTAAAGAGTACGATATAAATGTAAGGAGGCATGTTAGAAATAGTACATACTATATCGTACGGTACTGGAGATATAATATATGTACGCGCTCTACAACACTAGGCATAGATGACGCGACTCACTGATACACACATGTATGTATCCCCTCCAGTACGCATCGCAATTGTCGGAGCGAGAGCGGCAGCGGCCGACTCACACTTCGGCAGATAGAATCGTGCCTCTGTCCGATTAGCACAATGAGCAAGTGCTCGCAACTGTATCTCCAACTTATTCATTAAATATATTTTTCTTATCTCCAGTAGATTCATTTTTCCTAACAAACCCGAAAGGGAAAACTTCCAAGCCATATACAAAACAGCACGGAAAACGCTGACGAAAGCAATACGGGACAAGACGTGATGCTGGAGGAAGCTCTGCGAGGAGGTGAACTAGGATCCCTGGGGAACCGGCTACTAGATCGTGACCGGGAAACTCGGGGCCCGAGTCTCACCGGAACTTAAAGATGCCAAAACAGCAGGATGGATTGTTGACGGATTGTTTCCGACGCACCTGATTAGGACAAACGTGATGGATGATGTGGACTCACAAATGCCCCCCGCCTTTGCCGCTGAGGAGCTCATTAGAGCAACGAATGCGATGAAGACGGGTAAGGCTCCGGGTCCAAACAAGAGTGTGCAAGTTTTTCTCAACACTGGACCTAAACTCAGCATTTTGGTCAATACCTTTACGTATCACAGATAGACACAAAACTGCATTTGTGACACAAGAGGGTCACTATCAATGGACATGTTTGCCGTTTGGCTTGAAAACCAGCCACATTTCAGAGAATAATGTGTAACATAATAAGGAAGCACAAGCTCGGAGAGTTCGCAGTATGTTTCATCGATGACATTTTGTTATTCTCAAAATCTTTCTCGGATCACATCAAACATCTGAAACCATTATTTCAAGCAATTAAAAGCGAAGGTTTAAAACTAAAATTCTCTAAATGCACATTGGCAGCAGACACAGTTAAATACTTGGGTCATGTAATACAGAATAATTCAGTGAGACCGCTGAAAGACAATTTAATATCAATAAAAAATTTCTTTACCCCAAAAACCCAAAACATTCAAAACTAATAGAGACGTGTTTTATTATACCGGCCCAAACGCATTTATGGAATAGAAACCACCTCTAACAACCCCTATCAAAGGCTAATACATATAAGTCTTGGAACAGCAACTTTAATCGCCCGTTTTCCATAAAATAATAGAATTTAATACAGGCAGACGTTATTTGCAATGTCTATTGAACGATCACTCGCAAGATTGCTCGGTAACTTGATCGCAGCATTTATATTTATAAATATACATGAAAGTTTCAACTTAGCCGAAGCTGTACTGGATCGATGAAGGAAATACGGTAAGAAAACTTATGATGTTTAGTTAGCAGATTCTTTAATCTCTTCAGAAACTTTGTAGTAAAAAACAAAAAGAAAACAGAATAATATGAAAAAAACAACTAAAAAACACCAATTCAAATCGATAAAATAACTTACAAGATAACAGTTCGAAAGTAATGTGGTCACAACAAATGCATGTAGTTGACTATCTTACCATTATAATTCGGTCTTATATATATACTCTGCGTCCGATCTTTAATCCGTAATAGATTTGTAATAGGATTGTACACGTTACTTAGTTTTGCAGTATTCTCTTTATCATTAATGTTGCGATAAAAACACTTGGCACGTATTATTTCTAAGACCAAACGCTTCTTTCAGTTAGACTCGAATTTATGCATATATATTGCAACGATTACCGAAAATCGTAGACTCGCGCGAGGTTAGCGAGCGGCTCAACGAGAGTAGCCGCGCTCGGTTCGCGAGAGAGAGAGAGAGCGTAGGGGCAATGACCGGGAGGGGAGGGTCCGACCGGTAGTATGACTGTGCCACTCAGTCAGTTCGTGCGCCTAACCTCCGTTTTTTCCGAGCCGTTCGAGTTTTCTTTGGTGTTTGTTTGCCGTTGACATTGCATTTTGCGTGGGTGAGTGCTAGCAGCAGCAGCAGCAGCAGTAGCAGCAGCAACAACTGCAGTAGCAGCAACAGCAACAGCAATAACAGCAGCATTGGTAGCGGCAACAACAACAGCAGCAACAGCATAAGAGGCAGCACAGCGGAGCAGCTTAGTAACAGCGAGTTATTCGGATACGGTTGGCCACCGTATCCACGCCGTCGTTGCGGTAGGTGCACCTTCTTTCCCGTAATTAATCATTGTGTTAATTTTGGCGTGCGAATCCGCGCAGCGAGCGCGAAGAATTTGTTTTGCGTGCGAGCAGGCAGTTCGCGGCAATCGCGGTTTTTTCTCTCTCTCTCAAATAGCGTGTGTTGTCATTCACGCGTGCGTGCGTGAGTCTCTCGGCCAATTCCCCGTGTAATTTAATTAGCTGAATAAAGAGCATCTTAATCGTTATATTCGAGTTAAATAGTCGTTATTTTGTCATTCCTTTGTCCGGAGGTCGCGCCAGTGTTTATTTTCAGGAGATTCGAATTCGCCGGTTGCGAAGCACGAATCGTGCGAGTATCACTAGACGCGAGTCAATAACCTAGGTTCCAGTGGCGGCCGCACGAGCGCTACTAGTAAGAGCGACAGCGCCGCCAAGCGGCGAGTTGGGGGAACCCAACTCGGAGAAGTAGAAGACTCTGCGCAGGCGCACTTCGGGGCAAGGTAGGTTATTGTGCTTTAAGCACATAGATAACAAGGCGTCGTTTAGTCACATTTAAAGGTACGTTTGCGTGATTTTAGACTAAACGGCAGCCTGTTACAATATATATATATATATATAACCGCATTATTATTCCTATGTTAAATAATGCGTGTTTTCAATGTCAGTTTTTAAATATGTTCGCCAACCCCATCGCATGGTTTATGATTCAGTTTATCGATTAAATTAGTCCGATCCATCTTTGGAGTTATATCCTTGTCTAATCTTATTTCACTCAACATTTTGTTTCATAAGGATATCGCGCCAATATTGTAAGTTTTTAGACGGAATGCTCACTGTCCTTTTTATATGACTATTATTTGTATATTTATTCATATCAATAAAGGAGATTTTCTTTAATTTAACGTTTATGTGTTTTGAGATGAACTGGGTAATGAGTATTGATTGTCCAATAAGATATTAGTGATATTACGTCTATTTGTTTGTTCGTCTATTTATTTGTCAGACTATAAGAACGCTCGATCTACTTAATTGTATACATTATTATTCTTATAAGATACTGAATAAGTTCATAAAAAATTGTGTTAGTCTGTCTGATGAAGTTGATTTCTGATACCACTTCGTCAAAATTCTGTTGTCGCTTCTGACAACCGTGGTACTTAAAAAATTTAATTTATTTTAACTTCCAATTCTATTGATTAGATCGGTACCAGCTGAGTCTAATTGGAAGAATCAGAAATATTACATATAGAGAGTTTTCATTACAATGTTAATTATAAAGAGGGTACAGCAGAACTGAGTAACATATACTACTGTGGGCAAAAAGTAAGGTGAATTTTCAATTTAAACTTCGCGGGCTTAACATTTCGGGCTAGTTCTTTTTTTCTTGAGTTGGTAGGACTGCGAATGACATCTGGGACAAATTTCATGTCAATGTCATCATCAGTAATATATTTATATTTTGTCTGATTTAATTGAGCAAAGAAGTGCCATCAAATTTTGTTTGCGGAATGAAATTTCGGCTGCGGAAACGTTGAGGATGTTGCGGAAGGCCTTTGGTGATTCTACCATGTCGCAGAAAAATGTTTATAAGTGGTACAAAGACTTCAAAGAGGGTCGAGAACGTGTTGATGACTTGGAGCGCTCCGGACGACCATCGACGCAACAGATGACCAACACGTCAATAAAGTGAAGGAATTAGTGCTCGAAAATCGTCGGTTGACTGTTAGAGACCTTACTGATATGATCGGAATATCAGAAGGATCTGTGAAAACAATTTTGAAAGACCATTTGGGCCTACGAAAAGTCAAATCTCGTTTGGTACCGAAAACGCTCAATTTCTTGCAAAAAAGTCGCCGCGTTGATGTGTGTGAAACAATGCTTTCTGACTATCAGGACAAGCTCAAATGCATGATTACGGGAGATGAGACTTGGATTTATGCTTACGACCCTGAAACAACCGACCAATCAAGCGAATATCGTGCTAAAGGCGAGGCCAGACCGAAAAGAGCATGTCAAAGTCGTTCAAAAATCAAGGTCATGATGACAGTTTTCTTCGATTTTCGTGGTGTGGTGCACTATGAATTCCTTCCACCCGGCCAAACTGTTAATAAGGAATATTATTTAAGCGTTATGCGTCGTTTGCGTGAAGCAATTCGTCTAAAAAGACCAGAATTATGGGCCAACAACTCTTGGTTTTTGCATCACGATAATGCACCATCTCACACTGCACTCGTTCTTCGTGACCATTTCACCAAAAATTCGACGCATATCGTTCCACAACCACCGTATTCGCCTGATTTGGCTCCGTGTGACTTCTGGCTATTCCCAAAACTCAAGAGACCACTCCGGGGAACGCGTTTCGAGTCGATTGAGGAGATAAGAGCTGAATCGAAGAAGGCGCTGATGGCTATACCGGAAAGGGACTATTTGGCATGTTTCGAGGATTGGAAAAAACGTTGGCATAAGTGTATTTTATCGGAAGGGGATTACTTCAAAGGGGATGACATTGATGTAGAAGAATAAATAAAGATTTTTCATTTTACAAACAAATTCACCTTACTTTTTGCCCACAGTAGTACAATTCTATTACAAGCCTACTACAGATTAAAAATTGGGCGCAGAGTATATAAGATCGAATCATAATCGTAAGATCAGTTAACTATTATATGCATTTGTTGTGACCACAGTACTTTCTAACTGTTATCTTGTAAGTAGTTTTTTTGATTTGTTGATTTCTGTATCTTAATTATTCTTTCATATCGTTTTTTCATTCTGTTATTATAAACTTTGTGAAGAAGTTAAAGAATCTGTTAACGAAACGTCAAAAGTTGTTTTCTTTCCATATTGCTTCTATCGATCGAACACTATAACCTCAATAAAGATAAAACTGTAACAAACGAGAACAGTGGTCAAAGAAATAAAAGTTACAATTGCAATTAAAATCACTTTTGTAATTTTTGAGAAAGTAGTCAGCGACAAATCCATCAACTGAACTACCTACCATTCAAGTCCATCTAAACAGATAGCTCTAGTCATTCAACTGCCCAGCCCCCAAAAAAAACCACCCGTATCAAACCCCGAGCAGCCCAATCTACGTAAACTTGAAAACACCGAGTTTAATGATTTGATTTTATGTGATTATAATTAAAATTTTATTTGATGTTGTATATGTTTCATTATGCTAACTTAACTTAAGCCTCATAGCTTTTTATAAACGGGATGCTTCATTATCTTGAGTCCCCTTGCCTCTCACGTTTGGAGTTCTTGATTATCATATTAGATTAAATAAGCACTTCGTGCTTTTTTGTCGAAGATTTTGTTTTCGATGTATTTTCGTTGGAACTAAAGATTAGTTGTTTCGTATGAAAATATTCATTTAACACACTTTTTACAGTAATGTGGAAGATTATTATCATGGATGGCATAAAAGCGTTGTATACATAATAGCATAGTTCATCAAACGCATTTAATTATTGCCGTAATGTCACATTTTTTTGCAGTAAACATCAACATTTATAAGACAGTACTCTACAGGCGTTTGAACTTTATCAAACTTTTCTGTAATTAAAATTAAGTTTCTAGAATATTGTTTCTTAAGTGTAAATTTATTTTATAATTATGTATATTCTAACATAATAAGAACAGAAAAATGATTTAAAAAAGTGTTTTAAGCAAATTCTAAATTAATACATATCTAGTAATTAAGCAAATCTAGTGGCTTTAGCAGGAATACTGTGTACTTTTAATTTTTTAGATTCTTTATTGGTATTAGTAAAAATCTTTTTTTTGTGCAGTCTAAGAGTCCAAGTACAAAACACTTGCATTTCCCCCAATCTATAAGAAGATGTCTTCGAATCATTTTATAATATGTTAAGATGTTGATTTTGCAGAATTTCATACTATAGCAAGAATATTTTCAGCTTTATATAACGTTTTTTCTACAATTGACCCAAATTGACCACTAGTTTCTTGCAAAATGATAAACAAGGGTGATTATAAAATACCATCGGCAGAAATAATTGGTTGTACAGTATAACTATGAGTCAAGGAGTTTAGAGACTGAGGAAGTCATTAAATCTTTAAAGTACCTGTTATCACCAAGGTACGATCGGCATAGGATTCAAGATTGAATCCTAACTGATTCAAATTATAGATATTACTTCCTATTCGAGAAATATCTAACTTAACTTGTTCAATGCAATTTGATGTCTGCTCTAATCATTCCGATTTATTTGATATTTTTGTTTGTGTAACAAATTTATTTATTTTTCTTGAAACTATATCATTTTTTTCTTAAAGTTATGCTGAACGTGTGAATAGTTTAGTTGACAACTTAACCTTTTTTCTAGTAATCAGTGACCACTTTTTTAGGTAAATATCATGGTTAGGTAAATATTTTAATTTCAAAACAGATGCAAGGAATAATTTTAACAAATTTCTAAATTAATTGATGAAATAAATATATAATGGTCGGATAATGATGCACATTTCGATCAGGTTGGACGCATGAATATGAGAGGCAAGGGGACTCACGATAATTAGGCACCCTGGCTATAAAAGGCTAGGAGGCTTAAGTTAAGCTAATATACTGAAATATTTACAACATTAAATAAAACTCTAATTATAATCATATAAAATCAAATCATTAAACTCACTGTTTCGAGGGCTATGTAGGTTGGGCTGTTCGGGGTTTGATACTGATGATCTTGAGAGGAGGACGTTGAAGGGTTAGAGGTAGATGTTTAGTTGGACTTGAATAGTTATATGATAGGTGATTCAGCCATTTTTTGTATATAAATATATTTATTTACAACTTATGTTACATTTGGTTTTCATTTCTTACTTCACTATTTGTGTCTCGTGTCCAGTTTGTGTAGTTGATAATGTATATGTTTTGTGTGTGTATGTGTTTTGTGTATATGTGTAAGTATGTAGGTGTATTTGCAACTCTTGTGTTTCTGTCTTCTGCGCCTGTCTGTTTAGCTTTTCTTCCCATTTTTCTGTTGATTAATCTTCTCTTTCTCTCTCTCTCCGAGATCCGCTCTTTTCCGCCTTTTCCGGTCTTCTGTTTTTCTCTTTCTTGCTTATTTTCTTTTCGACTTCTTCCTTTGCTACTTTCTTTTGCCTTTTCACCTTTGCTTTCCTTTGCTTTTGATCTCTTTCTTGTTAATCATTTCATCTGTCTTTCTCCTTATTAGGTCTTTGACACCTTTTTCTCATTTGCTATTGCTCCCTCTGCCTTTCCTTTCCTTAGCCTCGCTTATTTTCCTTAGTATCTTCTAATTTGTCTTCGTGTTTTCCTTTTTCTTTCTCTTCTTCGATTCTTCTTCTTTTCCAGTTTTGCTCCTGCATCCAATATCTGCTTCCTCTCGCTTGTGTAGTTGCTAGTACTTATGTTTTGTGTATGTGCGTGTGTGCATGTGTATGTGTATGTTTGCGTATGTGTATGTAGATGTGTCTGCGAGTTTTGCGTCTGTCTTCTGTTTCCGTCTGTCCTTATGGTCTTGAAATTTCGTCTTCTTGTTTTTCTTTTTCTTTCTCCTCTTAGTTTCTTCTTCTTTTCCATTTTAGCCCCATCATCCACGCTATCTTTTCTTTGCTTCCTATTATTATTTTTACCCATTCTTCCCCTTCCATTTTGCTTTTTTCACATTTTTCTACTATGTGCTTCCCATTTTCTTCCTCTTTCATACACATTCTGCATCTCTTATTTTCTTCTTTTTCCCAATAACTGCTTCTGCTCCTTTCATTACCTAACCTAAACCTTTCCCTTATTTATAGGCCTTTTATTCTTCCCTCTCCTTGAATTTCATTTAATCGATATTTTTTCATTTCTTCTTTCAGTTCTTTCCACTTGTTTATATATCTTGACTTTTCTCGCTTTTCTTGTGGTTCTTTTTCTTCTTTTTTCTTTAGCTCTTCTCTTATTTCTTCCCAAAACTCTTCTTTCATTTCGTTTCCCTCTTCCCTCTCTCTGTCTATTTTACTTTTTTCTAGCCTTTCCTCTCTCTCCTCCTTCTTACCCTTTTTATCTTTTTCATTTGTTTTCCTTTCCTTTAGTTCTCTCCTTGCTTCTTTTTTTATTGAGCCATCTCTTCCTTCTCATATTTTGTTTCAATACCTCATTGCTCTTTCTAATGCTCTTTTTTCATTTCTTGTCTTCCTGATTCACATCGTATTAAGTAACTTGGCGCAATATATCTAATCCCAATACCCATTTTATGTATTTTAGTTGTAATCTCTCTATTTCTTCATATCTCTTCCATCCCTAGATTTCTGCTCCATACATAATCACGATCTTCACCAGTGCGTCGAACAGGTTCATCCTTAACTCCCAATTTTCTCAAAATAGCTTTTCTCCTAGCCCCTATAGTCTTCCGAGTCCCATATTTATTTTCCCTTCTACTTTATTTATCTACTTTTTATTTCCGTTGTTTTTGCTTATCACATATCCCAAGTAATTGTACTCTTTAACCATTTCTATCTTCTCACCTTCCCATTCGAATTCTTCTTCCTTTCCCCTTCGTCCTTCTCTCCTACATTTCATGATCTTTGATTTTTCTACATTTAGCTCTAATCCCCTTTCTTCCAGGTATCTTTAATTTTTTCAGCATCGCTTTCATTCGACTTTCACTGTTTGCTATCATCACTATATCATCTGCATATCCTAATGTCCATATTTTCTTCCATCCTATCACTACCCCTCCTTCTTGCACCTGTTTGATCTTGACTTCCAGGTCGGCGAAGGCAAGATTTAATAGCGTGGTGCTCAAAGAGAACCCTTGCCTTACCCCTTTGTAAGTCTTATACTCACCAATTATTCCTCCTCCAACTTTTACATTACTCCCTGTTTTCTTATATATTACTTCTATTCTTTTCCCGATTTTCCCATTTATCCCTTTCTCTTTCATTGTTTCTCATATTTTCTTCCTCTTTATCTTGTCAAAAGCGGCCTTCATGTCGGCAAAGAATACATACAGTTTTCCTCCTTTTCCCCTTATTTCCTTCCCTATTATTGTTTTTAATATATATATTGCGTCCATTGTGCCTCTTTTCTTCCTGAATCCCACCTGCGTATCGCTTAGCGTTTCTTTTGCATCCAGTTCTCTTTCCAGCTTTTTCCTCAGTATTTCAGCATATATTTTATATCCCGTGTCCTTCAGCGTTATTCCTCTATAGCTTTTTACTTCTTCTTTCCTCCCTTTGTCATATAGTGGTACTATTATTCCCTTCCTCCATTCTTCCGGATATCCTTCTCCGTTCCATATTCCGTTTAAGCATTTTGTCATATCTTTTAACAAGCCTTCCGTGCCTTCCTTCCACGCTTCATTTGCTATATCATCTTCTCCTTTCACCTTTTTCTTTTTCATTTTTCTTATTATCTCTTTTACTTCTCTTACTTTGATCCCTTCACCTTACTCTCCTTCGGTGGCTTCGGTTTCTTCCCCTTGGCTTTCTTCCTTTTCTTTCTCTCCCTGTTGTCCCTTAAAGTGCTTTAACCATTCTTCTTTTCGTATATTTTCATCTAATCCAATTCTTTTCTTCCTATTACAATTGACTTTATCCCGGAATTTTCTTCTCATCTTATCTTTTCTTATTTCCTCTCTGTATTTTCTCTTTGCTTCTAGGTATTTGCCTCTGTCTCCTTCCTCTTTTCTTACCTTATTTAACTCTGCCATCATCCTAGCCCTTTTTATCCTACATTCTTCTCTCCACCAGTTTTTTTGCGATCCTTTTTTTTCCTTATCTTCTTTTTTACGACTGCGTTCCTCACTCTATTTTTAATCTCTTTCCATTTTTCTGTTCTCTCTATTGCGTCTGTCCATCTCTGATACTCTCTTATATCTTCTTCGCTCCAGTCGTCTATCATTCTTTCTTCCACTTCTTTTCTTTTTTCTGCTATTTTGTCTCCCAATTCCACTTCTACTGATAAATGGTCCGACTTTACCCTCTCTTTTATTTAAACTCTTTTTTATTGTCTCATCACCTTCCTCGTTACCTACTACATAGTCTATCGTTGACATTCCTCTCGCTCCTATATATGTTATTTCTCCCTCTTTATCTCCTTCTTTTCTCCCATTCGTTATCACTAAGCCCATTTCTCCTAGCTATTTTATAATTTCTTGTCTCTCTGCGTTTAACACTTTATCCTTGGCCTTTATTTCTTCTAGGTTTTCTTTTGTCTCACATTCTCTCCCTTCATTTCCTGTTCTTGCGTTGAAGTCTACTCCTATAATTTTTGTTTTTCCTCTGTTCTCCTCTATCTCTTCGCTTAGATATTCATAGTTTATCTTTTTCTCATGTTGTATATACACCGCTGCTATTATGTATTTCCTCTCTTCGATCTTTATTTCTCCTGCTATTACTTCACTTGTCCTTTCATTCTTTCATTCAACCTTACTCATCCCTTCCCTCTCTCATATCGCCATTATTCGTCCCCCTATTTCTCTCCCCCTTCCCTTCTTGAGTCTCACCATTCTATGTTATACCTTTTCAGTTGCTTCTCCGCCCCAGTTTTTGCCCCTTGCCTCTTCACCCCGGTTTCGGTTAGCCCTATTATATTAAATTCCCTAACATATTCCGAGTCATCTTCCTCCATGCTCCGAATTCCCGCCACGTTCCAGAATAGTATCTTCACTGCCTCTCTTCCCTCTCTCTCCCTTCCCTCCTCTCTCTCTCTTTTTTCCCTATTGTTTTCGAAACCCTTCCGCCCTTTTTCCTACCATTTTTCTCTCTTTCTCGCTTCACCATCATTCTTCTTCTTCGGACTTCAACCCGTTATGCCACATCTTTACCTCTTTACCTTTACTTTTTATTTCTGTCGCTTTCCTTTTTACTTCCTCTCTTATCTTCCTCTCCTTCCACATTCTGTCC
Source organism: Phymastichus coffea (assembly GCF_024137745.1). Classification (NCBI taxonomy): domain Eukaryota; kingdom Metazoa; phylum Arthropoda; class Insecta; order Hymenoptera; family Eulophidae; genus Phymastichus; species Phymastichus coffea. The sequence goes on from NW_026706814.1 coordinate 1,570,308, forward strand.
TGATCTAGAAAGATCTTTTTCTGCTCCAGCTTCTTTTTCCTTTTCATGATTCTTTCTTTTTGTTCCCATGAAGCGCATCTAATTTGCCACATCCATTTTCCTCTTTCTCCCCAATCCTCCGTCTCCGCTATCCCTCCTATTCTTCTCAGATTCACTATCTCCCCTTTTAACTCTAACTCCTTCCTTAACCAGTCCTCTGCCTCTCCCTTCTTTTCCCATCTTAACCCACCCTCTAAGTCTGTTACTGTTGTATTGTTTAACCTACTTTCTCTATCCATTTTTTCTCTCTTATATTCTATTTCTTCCGTATTATCTACTTCTGTTTCTCTTTTCTTCTCGTTTCGTCCTTCTATACTTTCTTTTAATTTCTTCTTCTAACTGGTTCATCCTCTCTCCCCATTTTCCTGCAGTTGCTTTTCTCTACGTTCTGCTTTTTCCCTTTCTTCCTTCGTCTCTTTCTTTCTTTCTTCTCTCTCTCTTTTCCAGCGTTTCGATGCCATCGAGCGACAAGTCGATGAAGTAAAGGCCCTTGTGAAGCGGCATCCGGAACTGGAAAATACTTCTATGGTCACCACATTACCTGTGACTGAAGGAGAAATTACCAGTGAAGGGCGCATTGCAACACTAGAGGGCATGATCCGAGATCAGTCCTCGATGGTCAAAGACCTGCAAAAAGTATGCGGTACTCTTCTGGAGAGCAACCGCTCTCTAGAAGAAAGATTAAAACAAGCATGTACCAGGTCTGGTGATGTCCGGTGTGCTTGCCGGGTCACCAACAAAAAATGCAGCCCAAAGAACGTGAATCATGACAAGGCCAAAGCCAGCATTGAGAAAGGGGTTATCAATGTAACACCCGCTTCAAGCTCCAGTGGTGCCGCTTTGAACCTGGAAGGGGACGCAGTGCGGTCTGGTGTGCTGGAGGGGGTCTCGTTACCACAAAGTGGAGGCGCTGAAGGCCATGAGGTCATAATATATGGCCTTCTGGACGAAGCGTCCAACGTTTCCCCTGATGGCATGCGTGGGCTGGCTCTTGCGGCCCTGAAGGTCGTTCTGCCTTCGGTAACGCCAGAGGGCGTGACGGGGGTTAGGGTCTCGTGGCCTCGTCGCCGGCCTGCTGAGGGCGCTGTGGGTGCGGGGGCAGTGAGCCAGGAGGGACAACGGAGAGCAGGGTCATCCCGGCCCTCCTGCATTGTAAGGGTCAGAGACGAAGGACTTTTGCGCGACATAATGAAGGCGAAGCGCGGCATGCCCGGTGCTTGCATTACGACTGCGGACCTAGACAAGGACCTTCTCGGGCCGGAGTTGTCTGCCAAGGTGCCACGGAAGAAATTATTTATTAATGAACTCCTGCCCCAAGCTCAATTCAAAACATTCCTAACCCTGAAGCCGGTAGCAAAGGGGCTTGGCTTCAGGTATGTGTGGCACAGTGGTTGGAGATTTCTGGTCCGACGAAGGACAGGAGAGAGGGCGTACGCGTTCGAGACGGCAGCGGATCTGCAGGCGATTAGGTCGGCATGGGAGTCGACTGGCGGGTCGCGATCGTCAGCGGAGTTGAGCACCGGTTCGAGGGGCGCGACACCATCGGGAGGAGAGAGCATGCAGCGGATCGGCGAGGGCACTGATGTCAACTCGCAAATGGCATGACTCGGGACGGTGAGCACCAAAGATGTTGCATGTCGCGGTGGTTTCCTCAGGGCTGGGTTTCTCAACATTAACTCGCTTAGGGCGCGTGTTGAGAAGCTTCGTCTGTTCCTGGCTGGGGATGTCATCTGTCATGTTTTTGGGGTTGCTGAGACCTGGCTGGGACCTGTGGTTGATGATCACATCATACGGGTTCCGGGGTACTCGGTGATAAGAAGCGATCGTAACATTAATGGGGGCGGTGTTGCCCTCTTCATACGCGAGGAATTTAAAATTACAAGGCTGGCTTCATCTGCCACTCAAGGGCCTGGGAAACCGGGAATACCAGAGTACCTGTTTTTGAGTATTGAGACGGGCAATTCTCCTCCGGTGCTTATCGGCGTCATCAATCGTCCGCCTAAGGTGCCCCTGCAGCAGGGCTCGGATCTTTTTGAGGTGATGAGGGATCTCTGTGGTGATTTCAGTCATAAGATCATCATGGGTGATCTCAATGCCGATATGAGTTCGGGCTCGGATGATGCTCTCTCCATCGCGCGTTTGGGTGGGGAGTTGTCGCTGAGTTTGGTTCGGCATGGCCCGACTCACCATGTGGGTGATTCCCATACATGGATTGATGTCATGATGACCGACGCATGCGACACGATCACGGACCAGAAGAACGAATTGCTCCCCGAATTCGGTAAGCACGCGGTTATAGAAGTCATGATTGACATCCGTGTGCCTTCTCCTTCGACGGGTAGCTTTACCTGTCGCAGCTTTCGTGGCATTCGCCCGGATATGCTTTTAGATTTCTTGACACGCTGCGACTGGGAATTTGTTGGCGCTGCTGAGTCGAATTTGGAGGGAGCGCTGGAATGCCTCAACTACAATTTAACTGAGGCCATAAATAAATTTGCACCTGAGAAGACAATATGCCTTAGGAAAAAGTATGCTCCTTGGTTTGGTCCAGAGCTGAGTGTGTACGTATGGTACACACACTCATGCTTGGATTTTTCTTTACGAGGTGCTGAACACGGGCTGAGCTGACGACTGGAGCGATGGAGATGGCGCTGCTGAGTCGAATTTGGAGGGAGCGCTGGAATGCCTCAACTACAATTTAACTGAGGCCATAAATAAATTTGCACCTGAGAAGACAATATGCCTTAGGAAAAAGTATGCTCCTTGGTTTGGTCCAGAGCTGAGTGTGTACGTATGGTACACACACTCATGCTTGGATTTTTCTTTACGAGGTGCTGAACACGGGCTGAGCTGACGACTGGAGCGATGGAGATGGCGCAAAAGAAAAGAGAGAGAAAGAGAGAGCCCTCGTATCGCAGAATATTCGGGAGTCTCTGCTAGGCAGTAAGCAGAGGAAGTCGCATGAGCGGATTAAACCGAAAGTTAATGATTTTCCGAAGGTAGCCCCGTGACCTCGACGTTTGTTCGTTTTCGGAGACACGCCCGTTGCGCGGATGAGTATTTGAGTATGAGGCTGGATCGCACCCAGCCGAGTCCCGAAGGGTACCCGGGACCGGTGCGTGTGGGTAACCGGCGAGATACGCAGGTGCACGCACGAACAGTTTCAACGTTGCCGCAGTACCGAGCAACAGAGAGGCGGCGGAAATAACGACAACAGCAATCATCGAGCGGAACAACGGATTGGGCAGCAGTATTGTGGAGCAAGCGAAAGGACGAGCAAGAAGATAAACAGCTACGACAATAAACACCAGCGAGATGGTCAATGAGAAGGAGCGCACCTGTAACGTCACACTGCAGAGCGTTCCAGCCGTCGGAGAGGCTGAAGGTCGAAGTCGGTGCTGTGTTTTTCTCTTGTTTCTCTCTCTCTCGTGCATATTTGGGCGCCAGCTTATGGGTGGTAGCACGGCAGATCAGCTGGCTACCCGGTCGATGAATTAACGGCGGAAAGTGTTTTATCGGGCATTTGTTGTAATATTTTGTTTTAGACAGGGAATTGGCAGGTTGACCAGCCACCGATTCACCTTCGCGCTCGCTATATGTTGTTGTGCCGCTCGTAGTCTATCGGTGTGATATCGCCGTCTTGTAAACCTATTATTATAGAGTAAAGGATTAGTGTGTTAATCCGTTGATGTGTTTATTCGCCTCTGTATCACTCCTCATCCCGACTTCGAATCTGTGCGTTTAACGTGTTTATGCTTGACGCGTTATTCAATCGTGGGAACGTCTGTTGCTTCCCGAATCCCCGAATAAATAATTTTTACGGACGGCCGCGAGCTACCCAGACGGGAACGATCGCTAATTCTCCGTTACAGTATATTAATTTAAGTTCAATTATTGTAAGTTTTAGTATCCGGCTTTTTCCTCCACTCATCGAGTGGAGGTTTTTTATGCCCATCTTCCTTTGTTGAATATACGTTCCTTATTTTTTTATCGAAATTGTTTTCTTTATTTATTATCCAGTCCACACACTCTTACATATATATATATATATATATATATATATATATTAATTTGTCGCGGCCAGCTCACGAAACTTAAACTGAAAAACACTGGTCGTACATGTGTATTCGATGAAGAGTACTCAGACCACCTGACTGACGTGGTTACTGAGAAAATAATCCATGATAAAATTCTCACTGATTGCTGAAAAACGTGTGTGAAGTAGCAGAGGCCATAGGCTTATCACACAAAAATATTTTAAATATTTTGTAAGGAAAGTTAATAATGAGAATGATGTTGAGCGGATAGGTTGCTTTTGATGTGCAATAAGCGAACACAGCTGTCTTCGAAGTTGTATTTGGACTTATTTAAGCGAAATGCAATGGAATTGTTGTATTGTATAGTAATCGATGCTGAAATCTGGACCCATTATTACATACCAAAGACTAAAAGACAATCAATATAATAAACTCTTCTTGACGAATTTTCTCTGAAAAAGACAAAGATAGCTCCATTAATCGTATCTAATATAGTTAAAGGTTTTCTTTTAAAACGTTGATATTTATTGTCATATTACGATGCTACAAATATAAACAAGAAATCTTTGTAACTGGTGAATAGAAGAATGTTCATTAGGAATCGTTTATAAGAAACGTATATTTTCAGAGACTTTGATCATCTATCAACTTCTAGCATAGTATTTCACTGTTCTTCACATTCTTCATAATTAAAAGTTTTTGAACCAACATTAAATGAAAACAACAAGAATTGGTATAAGTTCAGGACATACTAAAATCAGTTGAATAAATTTGATTAAGCTGCATTGTTTGTTGAAGAGGGTATCCTTGTAGAAATTGGTGGGAGAAAAGTTAACGATCAAAACAAGCAGGGCATATCACTACATCTACAGTTTATTATCTTCCTTTCTTACGAATTATGTCTAATGAATATTCCCCTAGATACTCTGCTTATCAATACTCGTTATTGGCAAGGTCGCCTTGCTTTCCGATGCGGAGCTTAGTCGATAACGGAAAAATAGGTATTAAACTGAAAAAGAACTTCATTAAAATTATTTTTTGTTTTGTGTTTTATTTATTCTAAGTCTTGTTTTCTTCATGACATCCGATTCGTTTTCTAAACGAGCATTTTTACATCGAATATCTTTTTTGAGTTGTATAAGTTTTCGCTATTTCTCAATGTTTGCGTTATAGTTTTCTTTCATTGGAGAGTCGCTGATGTCAATAGAAATTATGATCATACCCTTTCTGGGAAGGTTAATATCTCGACGCTGTCAACATCTGGCAGATTTAGATAGACTTCCTTTTTACTATTTTAGATAAGAGAATCTTTTTTATGAGGATGATGGCTTGAGGACAGTTAAGGATAAAAAAGACTGTTTTTAAGTAAAAACTGGCGATAGAGTAATCGGTAATGCAAAGATAGACTATAGAGATTCGGAAATAGTTTTTAGAGGTAATGGCGGTAGGATACCCCGACTTTGAATATTATCTAATCCTCGAATAATCCTTACCAACATCGTAAAATGAGTTATTTCGTTATACTCCATACAAACGGCTTCTTTTTTCAATATTCTCTTGATATTTTCGTTAGTCATCGCGACATGACGTCGGTTGAAATTAAAAAGTAGAGAATATATTGTAAGTTTTCTTGACTTTCGTAAAATATTAATTCATTAACGGGACTTGTCGATTTAAAATAATTTTTTTATTCATTTCGAGATGGCTCAGAACGATAAGTAATTTACACTAATTGGCTTATTAATCCTTTAGTAGGGATTGCGAGTGACGTACTATTTGTAAAAATGTGAGCGGTCAAACAATTACGTAACGATTTTGCATTAAAGTATGGAAACTCGCAATCGAGATGCTCATGCAAAATTATATTTCTGCAAATTTCTCTTTTCAGATTTAACACTGCTTTACAACGACCACGAGGGCTATTTCTTATGGCATTCTTTTCCTATTGGTTCGCTGATGAACGAATTGATTAATAGCACGCAATATAAGGTCAACCGCATGAATGTGTTACATTGTGGTGCTGCTGTCACTTCTGACGTCGCTCCCCTCGAATAAAATTATTCGTGCCACAAGATTTTTATTCATTTGTTAAAGAAGTTAAAAGCGCAAGATAAAAAGAGAAGTAATTTTAGTGTGTGTGCTTCTACTTCAATTTTAAACATAATCTTATTATGATTTTATATGCGTATTACAATCTATAGAAAATATTTACCTGTATTTTATCCTTTTAAATTTCTTAAATATAATCATAAATTTCGTATGATTAATTCGTTTCTTATTACTAAACATAGGCCTGGCTGTAAATGCAATTGAAAAACAAAAAAAAATTTGATTTACATAGTTTTCATACATTACTTTTATTTGTTCTAATTTTATTTTATTGACGAGGACGTAGTGATTGGATGATCATATTTCTTTTTCTTGTTTTTTTATTTTATTATTTTTTTCTCGCGTCGGTTGCAAGTTCTCTGGGCTTGGGCACTCGGCCTGCCGATGCCCCAGCCCCCTGCATTTATGGCATACGCCCTGAAAGGTTATGTGACCTGCAGCGTTCTTCGCAGCAGGGCTCGCGTTTCCCCTGGGCGCACCCTTGTGCGATTGAGCTAGCTGCAATAACACGGCTACCATATCCCTCGGCGACTCTCTCGACGAGTCCGCGGCCTGTTGTTGAGCTACACCTTCAGTATCTGAATTGCGGCTTCTACTTGCGGATTTTGCTGCCGATTTATTTTTATTTCTTTGGCGGTTCTTTCTAATCCCATTCCCGACCGCATAGATATCAACAACTCCTGTGGCGCTGGCGGTGGGCGATAGCGATTCTCAATATCGCGTCTGCGTTCAAATCTCTCCCCGTAAACGCGCAGGTCTTTCAGCGTTTGAACTTTTTTCGCCCTGATATAATTGCGCAATTTCGGATACAAATTATTTTTAATCAGCTCAAGCTGCCTGCGTTCCGAAAGCTTCGGTCTTAACCTACTCGCGATATACAGGAAGGCCATGAGAAATTCCCCTAATGACTCATCTTCGCCTTGAGTTTAGCGGCGCAGCGTGTCGTAAACGTCCTCGCGCGATCGCCGCGGTCAAATGGCGCTGGAACTCATCTTTAAACTCCTGCAATGTATCCCAACTCGGGCGATTCGTTTCCCACCATAAAGCCATTTCCACGCTAGTAAACGACTCCATTAGCGCCTACAATATCTCCGCGTCGTTGAATCTGTAAAATGATTGCATTTCATGCAATCGCCTCAAAAATTGCTCCGTCGTCAGTCCACCCTTCTTCGAGAATGATAAAGACCAACTTTTTACCGGCGTAACCGCGTTTGCTTGACGCACATTAATTAATCGGCCCCTCTGTTTGCTCGCGCGCTCCTCATCTGACGCGTTCTCCTGCCACGTTTCGTCGTCATCGGCCGCCGAATCGTAGTCCGTGTCCTCAGCCTCTGTTTCTTCAGGCTCTCTACTAGCTTCACGCTTGCCTAACCGCGTACACGTGGCATCATCCGCGCGCTTTCGATCGTAATTCATCTCAAAAAGTCGCCCCCGGCTGCGCGCCATCGCGCACCAGCGTGCTCGTACTTCCCGGACCGCGCGCTGTTGCCACCTGCGATATGCGCTCCCGTTCGCCCCGGCTCTGGGCATTATTCGCCTTAGATGCTGCTGAGATCAACCATGCTGGCCAAAACGTTCTCACCGCCCGCTGCCACATAGATGGCTCCTGACCGTGGAAACTCGCCGGTCGCCGCTCCACGCGTGCTCGTACAATCTCTGTTTGCGTATTCGCAATACCCAGAGTTGGCGCGAAGTCCGTCGGTACAGAACGATACAAACCCACTCTTTGATCCCTTCCGCGCACCTCCTCATATATAATCGCACCATTTGTGGCGCGAACTCGCCCCTTAGATGGCAGCGCACATGTTCGCCGCGTGCCGTCACTCGGCTCTCGTCGAGCGCTTACCGCTGCGTTTACCTCAGCCTCAAAAATTTCCAACAGCGATCCGACCCGCGCCGATAATGCGATTCTTGCATCAAGGATGTTCGGTATTTCGCCCGACAGAAAATCGTCGGCTCTCACAGACGGCGCCGATTCATGACGCACGCTATATAAAAATACGCGAAATGCCCTATCTTGCACGATCGCGGTCGTACCGTCTGTAACTAATCCGTTCGACGTCATCCATATTAGCAATTCCTGAATTTGCATTACCTGAATGCGCTCCCATATTGACTTCACTACGGGAAATTTCACAACTCGCCTTCTAAACGTTTCCGGCCGCGGCCGCGATTCTGTAGCTTTCCGATGCTTGGGTGATCTCGTCATCGGCATCGAATTTCACGCGACCCCGCGCAGTAAACAAACAGGCACCAAAACAGATCCAAGCTTTCTCCGGCCTATTTCACCTTCAACAGACCTAAACGCGATTGTCCTTTTTGTTTTCGAGAGCAGCTCAGCGTGCACAAGCCCGAATGCCTATGGTGCGAGTACGTAAACAAAGACCTTACACAGCCTCTAAACACGCTTAACCTTGAGCTCTCGCTTAACAACAATCTAAATAGCCGAGAATGGTCGTTGCGATTCTAGCAACTTTCAAATTCACAAACACAAATTTCAAACGTACCAATTTCAAATATAGCCAAAATACCCGGCTCGAGCATTCGCAATCTGCGCAATAACAGCACACTCAAATTTATAGCGTAATCGCTTAATCTCAATACCGCGACACTCGCCTCAGCCCGTTTCACTAGCTCCGGGCTTCCGCGTAACTCGAGCCAAATATGTTGACGACACAATAATGACAAAAAATCAAAATATCACATGCAACTAAAATTTTCCTTTTACCAATTATTTCTACGGCTCTCGCTCGCCACTCCGCGAATTCGCCGAAAAGCACTGATCGGCCGAGACACTGCACTGCTCGAAACTTAACACAAAGGGAATTCTCGCGATCACTTCTTTCCAACCAGGACAAAGAGATGCGAACAACGAAATCCGCCGAGATTAAACAAGGGATGCCATGCAAGAGGGGTCAGCAACCGCGCGCCTTGGGCTGATCTCTGCTAATTTTTACTGGATTCTTTCTCGGTAAAGAAAGCCGGCGCTGACTTTCACAGACCGATGTTCGCTCTGGTTGGGGCGACGATTCAAATAATCGGACACTTTAATTAACTTATATTACATATGGCAGTCGCATTTTTTGACGCCTTTTCACAAAGAGCCCCTACAAGATTTAATTCGCCGCGGCGAGCGCGCTCGCTCAGCCTTTCCGCGATCAGAGTTCGCGGGATCACGCGAGCGAGATCGCTCCGCGTGCGCGATAAAGTACGCTTAATACGCTAGAATCTGTAATCGAGTAAGAGCTAGCGCGAGAAAGAGTAATTTGGCGTTAGATCCACCGGATACCGACGGTCCGTCGGTAGAGAGGCGACGCCGGCGAAAGCGGAGACTCGCTGGAAACGGCGCCCTGGCGACGATGGAGGTTGCCGCAGGAAGGGCCGCAGCACGGCCTTTACTCCTTGGTCGACGAATGGTCGCTGTGGGAACTGGCTCTGCTTCCAAAATAGCTTTTCCTCACTAGCAAGTATAACTGTCGCACTAGTGGCAATGGTTCCTCTGCAGCAAGAACCTTGACCAGGACGGTCCTCTCTAGGCCGCCTTAATTACTTCAGAGCTCGCGCCTAACTGCCCTTGTTCTCTCTTAATTTTCTAAGCCTCGCGCCGTCGCACTTCCACTTCTCTCGCCATCAAAAATCAGTCGAAATCGCTCTCTCTCTCTCTCTCGCTCTTCTCACTCTCACTCGCACTCACGTCGCGCTCCTCTCTCCAAATCCTGCAACGACACAAGTATGTAGTCGCTATATAGCGTTTACTTGGTCGCTGCGTTCATGCGAGAAGAGTGCCGCACATAGGGCCAGCGAACATCGCTATAGCCCTGTCACAAGGTAACAAATATACATGACAAGTCGTATAAGTCATAACTATTAAAAACAGCAACAGAATTTTTTTCGTTTCATCTATAATTTTAAATATAATTTTATATTACTTATTGAAATCTATTCTAACGAAAAATATAGAGGGTGTCCCATTTTAAATGATGGATCTAAATATCTCGAAAAATTCTCATACGAAAAAATTGTTCAGATGAAAGTGAGTTAGAACAGTGGGGGTTATCTACAATAGTTTTTGGTATGCCTAAGTTCTTGACAGTTATAACATTACGGGATATCTCATTTAACGTACAGTGGTTCAAATTTAAATATAGTGTTCAATAACCTGTTGACTTAATATACACTCCGCAACAAAATTAATGCAAAACCTATTTTCGACTAAAATGGACGCAAAATTGGAAGATCGATATCTCAGATAAAAATGTCGTAAGTGGATTAATTTGTTTTTAATTAAAGGCTGAAGTCTTTACTTTCAAATAATGGAACTCGATTTTCAATTTGATGCAACCCCTATTTACGTGACCTTGAAACTCCAATTCATTTTTTAATGCGCGTGGGTGATTTTTTTTTCGATAATTCTGATTATTGCATATTATAGTAAAACTTTCTAAACTAGCGTATAACTAACTAGGCTAGCATTTAGTTTTTAACCCACGAGCTGGAACCACAATAAGATTAGTGCTATGGTTTAAATGCATAAGGCTTACCTTTTCCACTCAACCTAAACTTTACTGCTTCTTTATATTTAAAGTCAATTATTTCTTACTTCATTAATTATTTAATTCTTCTGGAAAATCCTCAGATTCTCTGTTTTCAATGTATTCAATACCTTTTGGATAAATTTCATTTTCATCACAAATTTATAATGCTTAGCTGCTAGTATAATTAAATTTCGCTGCAATCTTGAATTAAGTTTCTTAAAAAACTATTTACATAAATTTTGTAAGTGAATTGAAATTAACAATATATGCTATGAAAATTGTATTTCTGTAAAGTGATGACTAAACAATTGTACATTTCATAGAAGGATGCCTAACTCGCAATTCCTATTTGTGGTAGTCCTTATTTGATTGAAAAAGACGCTCCTATCGATTTTTCCGCTTATTAAAGCACTCTTGAAAGTCAGACTTCGGAATCACCTTTAGTGCATCCGTCGGCTCAATTTTAACAATCTCTTTATTGTCGAAAAGATGTTCCTTAAGCGGCATTTTCATTTGAGGAAACAGGCAAAACTTAGAGAGCTAGAACAGGACTTTATGGAGGATAGCGAAGCTACGTATTTCTGTGTTTCAATAAATACTACTGCACAAGGTTTAATGTGTGCACTTGTGCATTGTCGTAATGAAGAAGCCAGTCACCGATTTTCCAAAGTTGCAATCGTTTTCTCCTGATTGCATAACGCAATTTTTTCAAACTTCAACCTAGTAATCTTTGTTGATTATCTGGCCTATAGGAGCATATTCGTGGTGCACAAGGCTCTTATAATCGAAAAAAACAATCAACATTAACTTGATGTTGCTTTGAATTTGACGGTTTTTTTTTTGGCCGATCATTGAATGATAGCTCTCACTGCTAAGATTGTTGTTTTGCTTGTAAAATTTCAATAGTTTCCGCACAACTTTTGCCAAGATTAACACAAAATTTTATGCAAATTTGTTGTTTGGTTTATTCTGCCATTTTTAGCAATAAACGAATAGCGACAAATGCAAAAAAGTCGCAAACAAATACACATTTGCGCGGACACTAAGGCGTTTCATCAGTATCTCAGGCTACTGACGAGAAGGTTGGGCATTGCTGGTGACGTTCATACCCTCCAGAGGTCGCCTGAGTTTCTCCGCGCAAAGATATGAACGTAGATCAAATACTTTTGAGATAGACCTCGTACGTTGTTATTCTTCTATGAGATCTGTTATAATGTAAATTATATTTACCTTGTGCACAAATGCATATTCTGACATCCAACAGTATTTGATCGATATTTATTTCCTTATGAATTTCCAGAGTAGGAAATATATTTCCAATGATTTGTTTGAATTTCTTATAATTTAGTTTTAGATTATCTTCTATATTCATAATTAAGGATTTCCTTGTATTTATTTTGTAAGTTTCTTTTTTCTGTTATTCTTGCTACCTATTAGGTTGAGATTATTCGAGAGTTTATTGAAAAGTGTTATGGCCCTGATATAACTAATATTAATATTTATTTGTCTAAATCTCTTTGGTAATTATAAACTATTTTTTCTTGTTATTTTAATTTAAATTAGTAACTTTGTAAAATTTCTTCATAATGGTATAATAGAGCATCAAAACTGAATACTTGTATTTGTTCCATGTTAAGTGGATATTTCTGGGGCAACATTTCATCATAAATATGCATGCTCAAAATTCTGACAAGTTGTTTCTATTCTTAGGAATGGTTTGATAGCAAAGTATGTTTTCATATTTTATTGCATTCAAATACCCTTCAATAAAAAATCGGATCTATCATGGAACAATCCAAATCATTACATAAAAAGTTATTAGATATAATAACAGGTGGCGTCAGCTACTCCTAATATAAAATAACGTAGTAAATAGAATAGGTATGTTCAAGCTGTACGCCAATAGAGAGCACAAGATAAACTAGGAACAGTTTGGACACTTGAGTTAATCTATAAAGTCAGCATCTCACCTGATTTTTATGGTTTCAAGGTATCATTTTCCTTACAAACTGCTTAACCTACTCCCACCACTGATTTAGATGTCCAACTCATAAAGTATCCTACCTTCATGAGCAAAAAGCGTATCTAAATCCATCTATTAATGTGTTACTATATTAGTGATACTATTCAGGGCATCTCGCCCTGATACAAGTGCTTGTTGGTAAAGCAACTCCTCTCAACGACTGAGCTTTATCTTCCTATGATACTGAGAAGCTGGTCTTCCAAATTTTAGGGAGATAAAAATAAGTAGTCGTATAGAAGTACGCATTTTGTAGACTAATTTATTTGAAAATTTATGATTATTAAATTAGGTATTTTTTGTAAATGAAATATTTTTAAGAACTAAGAGTTGAAAGAATAATTACAAAGTAAAAATGCACTTGTAATATATAACGAATATACTTCTCAAGCTACGTTTAGATAAAAATAACTTATAATCAACTGATTATTTAATATTCCACACCAAGCATTCAACATTTGAGGGTATTGCGTCTTGTCTCTTCGTATGCAATACGGGGTTTGTATTAGCCTAGTATATGCAGTCATGTCTACTCAGATCCTTTCAGCTCAAATATTGCTTCATTAAAGAAAACTATGTAGGAAGAAAAGTTGGAATTTATCAGTGCCATTATATCCTGACAAAATTCTATCCTACGATTGAAACCACATTCAGTTAATTCATGAACAAGCTTGACTTTGAATGGATGAAATTTCTTTTTTATCCATTATTTACGTATTTTGGAAATAGCATCTTTACTAATGTCATACTGTTGAGCAGCTTTTCTAGTACTATAATAAGGATCTTCAGTGGAAGATAACAAAACTTCCAATGATTTATCCTCACTTGTAGTAATCTTTCGGTATAATCTTAATCTTTCGGTTCGTGGTCTATCTTTGACGCTGCCAAGAGGTGTCTCGAACCAAGCTCTGAATATCCTCTGTCCATTTATATCAAAATACAGTAACGCTGCATTTATTTGATCTCATGCTGTATCGGTGATCTTGTATTTCCTTAATATAAGTTCAGATTCGTAATCATCGACTTTAAAAATGCAAACCTTGAAAATCCTTAACATTCGTGTAAGAATAGCTCCTTCAGAAAAGTAATAAAATAGTCAATACTGACATCATAATTATAGATCTTACTGAAGATTTTTGTGGCTTTACAGTATAATACTTTTTAGAATATTGCAAAGATTCAGATGTTTTAGATAAATGATTCTCCCTTACTTTTTTCGTGCGAAATGATGGTAACACAGCAGTATACTCGTTAAAATGTTTTCTGTAGTAATTTATTTTCGTGCTTATAAAATAATAAATAAAATTGTATAAATAACTTATAAACCTTTCATAAATTTCATTTTTTTAGCTTGTGGAAAGGCTTCAAGAAGAAAAAAGGTTAGAACAGATTAAACGGAAAGAGCGTAATGAAGCATATTTATTTATGACTGTGAATGTTTTATTTGAAGATAGTTTTGAGGGTTATCAAGGAAATGATCTTTATGATCAAGAAAAAGCATTATTTCGTATCTTTCGTATTCGTAAACAAGCAACTTTACTTGAGTTTTTGGAAATCCTCAGTGAAAGTTTGGTAAGAAGCAATTTTTATTTCCATAAAATATATGCCTTTCTTTATTTTTGATATTGTATTAAAAATGTACGCTGACACGTAATTCAATAATTCTTAAGAAAATCAGTGAATTACAAAAGAATTAGTTCTAGTGCCATTCATAGCAGACGGATATTTATTGCGACAATTAAATCAGGTGCATTAATCGGTTAAATCCCTGAACTATTATGACTTTAATTGTTTATCCATGAAAGTAATTATTACGAAATTGAACTATTACGGTATTTGATACGTTATATTTTGATATAGAATTGAGAATAAGTATTTTTTAATATGAATTTATAACATCCATTCATTTGTCAGAGTACTAAAAAATATTTTAAACTGAATTTTTTAGTTACGGTAAAGATATTTTTAAGTATATGCACATCAAGCAATCCGGTAAGTTCAAAAGCTCTAAATATACCTGTTAATGTACAAACGTACAATATATCACATTTTTTCAATTCATAAATTTAATTTAATTATCATGAATGTAATAATTAAATTAATAGATTAATTAATAATAGATTACTCATAAGCAAAGTACCTCATAATCTTCAACTGACACAACACAAAAATTTCAATTTCTGACTGTTACGGTAATGATGTTTTAATTATTCCATTATCTCAAAGAATCAGAAAATAAGAGTATTGAACAATAACAATCAAAATTTGCAAAAAATTTGCAAAAATAACCATCAGAATCGATTCTGCGTCCCCAAAAACTTCTATTTTCATAGTTAATCGTATAATTTGTTTAGTTTATTGTCCTACCATTTTTGGCACGTACAGTAAAAAAGGCTGCACCAGTGAAAGAGTTAATTACGTTTTATCCGTATTTTCGTATATAGAAAGGTCTCATTAAATTAAAAAAATATCTTGTGAAATTAAAAAATATTCATTATTCGTTGTGATTGATGTAATAAAGACGATATAAAAAGCTTTATATACACTTGTTCAGGCAGTTCAGAATTAGAGCTCCGTGTACTAACTATTTCGTTAATTAGGTGTTTATATTGCTTTTACGAGCGGAGAAAATGGTGAAAAATAGGCTAAAGGGTGTAACGGGGTGAATGCTCCGTTCTTCTTCCGATTATTCTGTCAACGCGCAATCGTATCGAGATGCGCGGTGCTATCAAAATATTCAAATTCATTATTCGGAGAGCAGGAGGGGACGGGAGTCAGTCAACCAACTTGCTATTAGTTAAAAATGACAACAGCGAAATTATAATATCTATCACATGCGAGTTAATTTATTTACCTATTCTCTACAGTATACTTGGCCCGCGTGTTTATGTTTACGAAGCGCGCGCGCGTCAATAACATGCAGTGCCAGAGCAGCCGCAGCTCTTTGTTCGCTGAGTTAATACATGCATGCTGTCGATCTTTACAGAGTACGAGGGATTAACCATTCGTTCCGCGTCGTCATATAAAAAATCGCAATACTAAGCTGGCCAGCTTACCTTATTAGCGGTCGTACTATTAGCAGGGGGAGGAGGCGGAACCTCTCACTCACTCGCACTCTCACAACAGTGACGACGAAAGTGCAGCTGGTGTAAATGTCTGCTCAATTCAACTGGCTCACTTCAGCACTCGGAAACTCTGGAAAACTCTCGTTATTGCTAACTGTGGTTGGATGCTCAGATAACTAATCCTCGACTGGTTCTTTTATATTCGCGTGGGTTCCGTCCCGTCTCATACCGAGTTCCCTTTTTCTATTTTCCCCAACCAGTAGGTGCTGCCCTCGCAGGCAGCTGCATAGTTGAGGCGATAGCGCTAATAAGACGTTTACCATCACAAGGGGTATAATATAGAGTGGAGAGACTTAAGAAGAGAAGGTAAAAGAGGAAGTAAAATAGGAGACTGTATAATGGCAATCAGAGAGAAGAAAGAAGGAATAAAGGTGAAATGGAGGAAAGAGAAGTCGGAAGAGGTAGTCATAGGGAAAATGGACATAGAAAAAAATGGAATTACAGTGGCAACAGTATATATGAGGCACAGAAGAAAATAGAACTATGAAATATTAAAGAAATCTACGGAAAAAATAAGAGATGGGATAATGATAATAAAAGAGGATTTCAACGCAAGAACGCGAAAGGATGGCAGAAGATAGAATTAAGAGAAAGGGAAGGATGAATGTATACTTGATAGAGGTGCAAGTACGAATCGTATACACAAAGTTAAATTAATAATGTTACCTTTGCTAAAAAGTCCGAATAATATAATTTATTACTGAATCGTTGTTTAATTATAATGAGGCGAGGTTTACTATACAATAATAACAAAATAAAGCATTATCTAAATAAGAACTTTTATTACAAGAATAAACAAAGATTGTCAGCCGGCATAAAAAGCCCTAGTCGTAAGTGGGGGAAAAGGCATTTGAACAATCATAAAAATACAATAAATCAAATAATAAATATAAACTCGACCAAAGGCAAATCAAAACAATGTTACGGTTCTAATTAAATGAGACTCGATCAGCTTATAAAAGTACGTAGTTGAATGGTCATTTAAATGATTAACGCTTACTCGGGTAACGCTCGCACCCACACACGGATTAGGAAGATGTCCTCAAGATGCTATAAGGCACTCGGTAGCTCCGACGTCTTGGAAACGGGTCAACTCTCGCTACATCGTAGCCGAGAGGAGAATGGGCAAAGCCGCATGGTTATGGACACCCCAGATAATGCGTCGCGTCCTCTCTCAAGGCAGCAGGCAGTCCCGTCTTTAGACAAGAGAAAGTCTCGAGGTACAGTGCCGCTCACGCACTTTTACCCCCCCCCCCCCACGGGCAAAATCAGTCTAACTTCAAAGTTTTATATCTCTGGTAGAAATTAACATACAGAGACGCGCGTGGGTGCGTTTGAAAGGTCTTTCGGAGAGCTTTCGAATGATATGACTCATGGTTGCCATCGATTGTTTTTTTAAATTTTGCAACAATTATGCAAAATTGAAAATTCTGAAATTTTTTTATTATTTTTGACAATTAGCCAATTTTGGAAAAAAAATCGTACGAAAATTTGAAGTACACCATTTTTTAGCTATTACCAAGCCCTATCTGAATCACTCATCAAAAATTTATTTTCGTCAAATATAACGCGCGCACGGGCATTTTTTCCTGGAAGTGACAGTTTTTTTCAACATTTTTTATCTCCGTCAAATTGTAACAATCGAAAAAAATTTATAGGACAAAAAATGTTTGTTGTTTCACGTAGAATACTGCAATAATTTTTTTTTTGGTTTTTCGAAAAATTTTTTTTTTCGGTTTAAATTATTTTTCAAGGTCGAAAAAAAAAAGATTTTTTTTTTTATGTAATTTACGATACTTGTTATGTAGTATTATTAATGGGTGGAAAAAAATTTTTTTTTGTGGTTTCTCATTTTTTTAGCGTACCGACTGTGAGAAAAAAAAATTGAAAAAAACCGAAAAAAAAAAAATTTTTCGAAAAACCAAAAAAAAATTATTGCAGTATTCTACGTGAAAAAACAAACATTTTTTCTCCTATAAATTTTTTTCGATTGTTACAATTTGACGGAGATAAAAAATGTTGAAAAAAACTGTCACTTCCAGGAAAAAATGCCCGTGCGCGCGTCATATTTGACGAAAATAAATTTTTGATGAGTGATTCAGATAGGGCTTGGTAATAGCTAAAAAATGGTGTACTTCAAATTTTCGTACGATTTTTTTTCCAAAATTGGCTAATTGTCAAAAATAATAAAAAAATTTCAGAATTTTCAATTTTGCATAATTGTTGCAAAATTTAAAAAAACAATTGATGGCAACCGTGAGTCATATCATTTGAAAGCTCTCCGAAAGACCTTTCAAACGCACCCACGCGCGTCTCTGTACGTTAATTTCTACCAGAGATATAAAACTTTGAAGTTAGACTGATTTTGCCCGTGGGGGGGGGGTAAAAGTGCGTGAGCGGCACTGTACGTCACCGCGTTGGATACAGCTCCGCAGATGCTTGTTAAACAAAAAAGGACTCGTACACACACAAAATCATACACCAAACTTAATACACAGGTCCAAGAAAACTTAAGAGAAAACGTTGTTCCTATAAGAACACAATGAATAAATATATGATTAGTATAATTTAATCAACCAAATATTCATAAAATGAATATTTTTATGAAATTCATAAAATTAATGATAATGATATTGATATAATTAAATGTCTAGAAGAAGTAAAAATATATAGAATTAATCCCATAAAATTATTTGATATAATATTTACCCCCGTCCCTCTCCCCCAGACCCTACGCCTTTCAGGAAAGGTATACTTCTGCAGGTGAGTAGTCATATTAATCATACAATTTTTTTTATTATATTCAAACTTGTTCTTCAATCTTTCATTATTTTGCATGTTATATTGGTTTTCTTGAACAATTATATTCCAGTCTTTTTTGTAAAATATAATACTGTAATTATAAGAATAATCAAATTCACAGCTACTTGTTTATGTTTTTTATCAAAAATATATGATATACTTACGAATAACTCTACTTATTATAGCTACAACATCGAATAAGTATACTCAAAAAATATATATGTTAATTTATACCTGCAATTAACTAGAGAACGATGTGAAATCACTTATCTGCATTAGACGAGTAGATTGATACGATTAATAAGTAACTGTTATATTTACTGTAAATTGTCTATTGTAGTGGTTCCTACATTCCCACTATTAATGTTGTTACTTTTGAATAGTAGAAAAGATGTAAGGTTCATAAATAATTTTAGCGTGTAGCATCATCGCGTATGTCGCTTATTTCTAAGAGAATATACTTTCGTTCAATTTCGCTTTCTAACATTAACATCATGCATTGAAGTATTTCCAATGATGGAAAAAAAGTTTGAATAAACTTTATAAGAGTACTCGTCGGGCCCGTCGTTATCCAAATCAATATCAAAACAAAATCATACATATCTATGACTATTCCGCGTTGGTACTGTGGCTGATACAAGTATAAATTAGTCTTTACATATCTCAATTTATACAGCTAAACGCAATATTTCGTGTACAAGATATTATTGTACATTTTCATGTTATTCTGTATTGATATAAGGAATGAAATATTTTTATTCGTAATATTAGGACAATCATACATACCGTTTCTGCCGTCTTAATTTTAGTAATGACGGGCCCGACGAGTACTCTTATAAAGTTTATTCGAACTTTGTTTCCATCATTGAAAACATTTCTTCAACACATGATGTTATTAATGTTAGAAAACGAAATTGAACGAAAGTATAATCTCTTAGAAATAAGCGACATACGCGATGATGCAACATGCGTAAAACTATTTATGTACCTTACATTTTTTCTACTATTCAAAAGTGACAACATTAATAGTGGGGATATAGGAACCACTACAATAGACAATGTACAGTAAATATAACAGTTACTTATTGATCATATTAAGGTACTCGTTTAATGTAAGTAAGTGATTTTACATCGTTCTCTAGTTCATTACAAAGTAATTAAGTACAAACTAACATATATATTTTTTTAGTATACTTATTCGACGTTGTAGCTATAATAAGTAGAGTTATTCGTAAGTATAACTAATAGGTGACAATTCGCGCGAGGCGAATTTGTCCCGTGTGTAGGCCTTTCAACAGCCGAGCGGCCTTTGACTCGGGCGGCAGTCAGGCTCGCGCGTCAATAATGAAATCTTTGTAAATCTGAATCCGTGCCCCCGATACCGCGATTGTGAGATACTCAATCGAACGTATTCGTATATATATATTCACGCTGGAATATATAATAAAAGCAATGTTATAGAATTATCCCTAATATAACGGGGAAGCATATAGATACACTTAAGCGCGTTTTATAGTATTTATAATATTTATTTTATAAAGTTCAAGTACATGAATAAATAATCAAGCAAAAATAGAAAGAGATATATATAGATAGCCGCGTGTTCTTCGCCTCGCGTTGTCTATTATTTAAAGACAAATGGTACTCACTTAGTTTCAATAAAGTTACTGGTGTTCGGTCCTTGGTGTATTATTTTTATTTTTATTTATGTGGTCTTCCTTCCTTTTTAAACAAATTGAATGGTCCGTCAAATGTATATGTATATATATATATTCAATTAATAGTGGGGATTTCTATATTTTCTTGGTCGTAGTGGCGCAAACAAATTATCTGTACGGTTGCGGGCTTTCTTTGCTTTTCTATCAAACACTCAAGCTCTGATGAACCAAACTAAACTCAAATTTTAATTAATGAAAATAATACCGGATGAACTCGGACAAATCAAACTTCACTAAATTCAAATTTAATTAGTGAGATAAACTCTAATGATTTTAGTAAACTCAAATTTTTAGTAAACTCAGAAATATCGCAGCCTTCTTGCTTGGGCGCTCAGTCCTGACTGACTAATCTCTCTCGTCGTTTTCACCAGTTTGTTATATATCCTTTGTCTCTCGCATTCCATTTCTCTCTCTAGCGTATATGCTTTAGTCGTTTACGCGTTTCTAATCATCTCGTATTACTTAGCCTAGCAGGCTGAATCAGCGTGAATCAGCTTCTCCCGCTCATTCCCACCGAGCCGTGCACACGAATACTGCTGGCTATGGTGTTTTATCGCTATGTCCTTGGCCTTAGCGCAACACGAATGGGACTCTCGAAAGCAAAATTTTAATCGTAAAATAAAGTTAATGGTATGTCACGTAACAATAACATATATTTTTGATAAAAAACATAAACAAGTAGCTGTGAATTTGATTATTCTTATGATTACAGCATTATATTCTACAAAAAAGGCTGGAATAAAATTGTTCAAGGAAATCAATATAACATGCAAAACAAATGAAGATTGAAGAACAAGTTTAAGTATATCGTAGATACTAGATATCGTACAAAATTTCAGCTCGATTCATTAAGTTGTTTTTTTGTGAGCGTTGGTTGAACAAAAAGTTATTGGTTTATTTGAAAAATGGAAAAAACAGAGTTTCGAGCGGTGATAAAACATTTTCATCTGAAAAGCCTTACACCAAAAGAAATCACAGTTGAGTTGAACGCCGTTCATGGTAAGTCTGCCCCTGTGTTTCCGACTGTTTATAACTGGGTAAATGAATTTAAACGCGGCCGTACAACAACAAAAGATGAACCTCGTTCAGGACGGCGCGTAGAAATGAGTACGCCCGAAATGGTCAACAAAATCCAGGATATGGTGTTGAGTGATAGAAGATTAAAATTGCGAGAATCAGTTCAGGCCACAGGGGTATCAAAGGGTACAATCATTTCAATTTTGCATGAAAAATTGGGAATGAATAAAATATCAGCAAGATGGGTGCCGCGTTTGCTCACTGTTAAAAACAAACGAACCCGCGTGGTCACCTCTGAGGCTCTTTTGGAACGCATACATCGTAATCCGGAAGACTTTTGGCGTCGACTATTAACTGTAGACGAAACATGGATACAGCATTACACTCCTGAAACCAAAGAACAGTCCAAACAATGGATTACCGCAGGAGAACCAGTCACAAAGAAGAAACTATATGTTCCTATTTTTGTGATTTTCAAAAGAAAATCGCAAAAATAGGTAAAAGACGTAGAAACGTATTAAAATTAAACAAAGCGTTAGAAGAATATTAAAAGGGCGAAAAAGCAACATTACTCAAAACTTCAAACTCAAATAACTTTCTCAAATAAAAAGCTATCGAAGTAGATCTTTTTTCAAATAATAGAAGAGAATCTATATTTTTTAAACTATATATCAGTTTAAGAAAACGATACGCAGAAGCATGGAAAAATCGGTATATTTTGTTCGACAAATCTGACTTTTTTCCATTTTACTGTATAAGGTGTGCGGCCGTCCAGCAGTTGTTGTGACCACTTCGTACTTACTCGTCTACGACTCTCAACAGCGACCCTTGATTAACAACTATAAGTGGTTGCTGTGTCATTATACGTTGTTATTGAAAATATTTAATTTATTAAAATTTCCATTTATAGAAATTTTAAATTCATTATTTGAATAATTGAATAATATAAAAAATATTTTACTTCATCGAGAAGGATTAAATCAATATAAATTAGGCAAAAATAAAATAATATATATTCATATTATTCAAATAAATATATAATTTAATGAAGTTGAAGGGTCAAAAATTGAAAATAAATTTATCATCATTTATTTTTAAATATTAATTAATTAATTCTTAATTGATATAATTTATTAAATTTATATAATTTTAAATTATAAATAACAATTATTATTCATAATAAAAATATTAAAAACAATCTAACGGGGGAGATGAATCTGAAAATGGGAAATTTATTTAAGAACAAACTCCCACGATGCAGAGCAAACCGCCGCTCCGTTAAACACGTATGATAATACGTGTATTCACCTTAACGTCAGATGATTTATCCTAGTTGTCTTCAATTGATCGGAGTTGAACTCACCTTAAGTCACGTGTCTTGTTACACTTGATGAGTTTTAAGTGTGAGCGACTTTATTCCTAATCTTCTTCATCCCCTAGACGTAATTGGATTAAAACCTAAGCCTGTTTCAAATACTTAAGCTACCAGGAAAATCAAATGACGAAAACGGCAAATAAATTTAACAGACTTTAATTAAAAAAAAATCACTACAGTCTTTGTTTGGCCGAAAGACTGACGCTCGCGAATAGGATTTTACAATTAGCTATTTTCCGTGAGAGAGAGAGAGAGAGAGAGAGAGAGAGAGAGAGAGAGAGAGAGAGAGAGAGAGAGAGAGAGAGAGAGAGAGAGAGAGAGAGAGTAGATTTGAATTCTACCGCGAACTAACGCACGGCGCGATTACAAAAAATAACGCTATCACGAATAAACAAAATATCGAATATATTTTGTATCGCTTATTATGACGGAAGATGCACCTACCATGGGGTGCAATTACGATGATCGGCCGTAATTGTTGTAGTAAAAAATCTCAACTGCCGCTGCCCCTTAATTATCAGCTGCGCTGCCTCGATCTGCCTCAAATTAGCTACAAAGCTGCTGCTTCTCCACTGCTACTGTTTATCTTGTAAATACCGTTGCACTCACGCACGAAATTGTCCCAAAAAAACTAATTATTCGGCGAAAACAAAGTGCAATACAAATCGGCGGTAAATTCATGTTCACAGCTGAGGCGTAACTGCTTATTCAAAAGATCGCGTGCCCCCTCTCTCTCTCAATAGTTCAAACTAACGCACGAGAAGCAGAATCGCGAACGAGTCGATTAATTAAATTGACTACCGTTGCAACAAATATGAAATTAATTATATTATTGGTCTTATCTGTGGAATTAAAGAATAAGATTTATATAATTATTTTAATTTGACAAATTAATGTTATATATTAACCAAAACTTTATCAATTGATATCTGAAATTTGTTTTTTTAAATCGAAATATAGTTTATTATTATGTACTTCAATTGATTTAATAATTTTTTAATCAAAATATAAATAAATTTATTGATGTTTCTTCAATTACAACAGGTATAAATTTATGATTAACTCCACCTGAGCATTGACCATAATATAATCCAAGTTGATTGATTAATAAATTAATTTGATTAATTCTTCCTGGAATAACATCAACTTTAATTTCTATAGAAGGAATAGCAAAACAATAAATTACATTTAAAGATCTAATTAATCGAATTGGTCTATTAATAGGAAGAATTATATTATTATCAACACCTAATAATCAAAATATTCCTTTGTTACTAGAACACACCAGCGCGCTTCGAGCGCCTATATTTAATATTGACTTATATAATATTTTTTTTTTATTTATTAAACTTATATAATAAGACATCTTCTATTGAATTAATTTTGTTAGTCGATCAATATATTTAACAATATAATACGTGAAAATTAATAGTACATTTATATGTGTTAATCGATAAAGAGACTAATTAATTTATTTAATTAAAAAAATTAAATCTAATTAAAAGATTAATAATATTATACTCTACCCTTTTTTCAAAATTAGAAATTGTTTTTCTTGTAACACGTTCGTTTATATTTTCCTATTTTCGCGTCGGAAATGAGCCCAAGTAACGTCTCGTCACAAATTATTTTAAAAGGAAAGGTCCGGAAGGCGTAATCGCTTCGTCGCGAAAAATTAATGATGGGCTTTCGTCACCCGGCAATCTCGATAGTCGCGATTTTATCTAACCATAAGAGGAGACAGGGTGATATGAAATCCTTTCTTCTATAGTCAATTACACTTTTTATTCAAATGTTCCTATGTACATATCCGGCATGTTTTGACTTGTGTGTCGGGGAAAGTCCGGACTAGTCTGTCCCATGTGAATTAATGCACCTTAGATAAAGCGTAGCCGTACAAAATTATCCCGCGAGTTCTCGTGGATGCGGTGCGAATTCTACGCACGCACAACCACTCGTCCGCGTCCAGCCGATACGATGCCCAGAGAGAGAGAGAGAGAGAGAGAAACCGAAGCGCCTACCAAGGAAAAACAAGGGTACTTGATCTTAGGAGGGAGCGCTGTAGAGAAAGTCCACGTACGTCGGCTCGACTGCTGTCCTCGAAGAAGGTGGATTGGTCACGGCACAGTCAGTCCTCACCTCTGATGTCTGGCATAGTTTTTGCAAGAGCTGAGTAGTATAGGCTATAAGGGTTCTAAGCCACTTTTACCATGTGAGTATTCATTCCTTCCTTACCAGCAGTCGGTAACATGATTAATCCTGCCTTACCGGCCACTGAAACGTTTTATCGGCCGATTTTGTATCGACGGCTTGCATTGTAGCCGACCGAGCATGTGCATGTGCATGTGCATGTGCATGTGCATGTGTATGCTCGGTCGGTAGTTATCGACGTGGGTGATGTCCCCCGCAGGCCCCATGCCCCCCGGCCCTATAGCCCTCTCCCCCGATGATCGATCGATGATGCGTCAGATTGATGAAAGAAAAAAAGATATATGTTATTAAGTGTGTTGGGGGGTGTAATATTATCGACGGTGGCGTACAGGCATGACGCGCCCAGTCGGTATATAGTATCTCATGGAATGAGGTAGGGGATAAGGTTTATTATCATTGGAAAATTTACAAAAAATCATCGAAATTTAGAATACGTTTAAAATTAAAAAAACATTTATTTGATAAAAAAAGTATACATGTTTATTATATTATAATACTTATACAAGTTTTGTAATCTGATTATTTGTATTACTTCTTTTCATTGTCGAACTGTTTGTAGCCTTTTTGTTCTGGAAATTGACTAGTGTTGGTTGAAAATTTGGAAGTGACTTGTTTCCATGTAGATTGTTTTTTCTTTTTATCTGGGTCTTCTTGGGGAAGACGCGAATACTTGACTGACGGATAACGGTCCATTTTATTCGAATGCTGGCTGATGAATAATCTGATCCTTGCGTTGTCTTATTTATAATAGCTGACAATTACGTTAGTTACACAGCTAAGAGTGGAAATTGGATTCTGTGTTTGATAATTTTCAATCTTGGTTTTCAGAGGTTGTAGCACTTTTATGCAGAACCATCTTCGATATGTGTAAGCCGAATAAACAGGAATATATTTCACTTTGAAAAGTTTAACTTTGAATTCGGGATTGGAATCGGTATATTCACGATGTAGATATAAAACTGTGAATATAAAATGTACATCCAGAACCAATTCATTTCGGAGATAATTGTCAATGGTGATGCGAACACATTCAGCAACATATTGTATAAAGACGTTTAGTATGGAATGACTAACATTGATCACTACTTTTGTAGCTAACCTATTAGTTCTAGAACTAGGAATATCTTCCTGAGTAAATTTATGACAAAGACCCATTGAATATTCAGATAAATTGTTCGTTTTCTTATCCTTTGTCATGTACCAGATACCTTTCAATAAGGCTATAGAATATTCAATTATTATGAGATCATGCGTTGATAGGTTGAAAATGTTAGAAAAATGTATCAGGTCCGCACCTTCGTCAATGAGTGACTGTACATAATTCATCGTTGTTTGAATCATAGAATCATCTATATTGTACGGTTTACTAAGATATTCATGCAAGCAGGCTATAGCCCGACTTCGAATGTTGGTACTTAATGAATTCATAATGTGTCTGATGCTGCTGCAGACGGCAAATGAGCTGCGGCGAATGAATCGCGCTCCTTTTGTAACGGTAACTGCGTCATGGAGAGGGTAAATGACTCATTCAACTTATGAATGTCAGATAAAACTTCTATGATTTTCATATCAAGTTCTTCTCGATGAAGATCAATCAATGTATAAGTTTCTTTTAATTCAGCTTTCAATTTTAAAATAGAATCTTTAATATTTTCAATCTCTGTTAAAAGAATCTCATGTGAAGTTTTCAAATTTAGTTCGTCAGCTCTTCTGAGCTTGCGTCCAAACACATCAATGCTCATTGTTAAAATGAATAAATAAATAGTAAATTGAAAATGCTTAATTTCTTTAAGTTTTTTTTATATTTATTGAATTATTGTAACTTATATAAATTCTAATAAGCTGCCGCCAAGATACTTAATCTTAACAATTCTTTTTTCAAGTTGACCGAGCAGAGTATTGTACGATTCCGGGTTCACAATGAAATGTTCGCTTAGTTTGCTGGGAAGGAAAATGTCAAACTCAGCATCCAGTTCGACGACGACTCTTGCTCCGAATTTTGTTTGAACTTTTTTCAAGCCAGTGACTGTGTAAAGGATTGAAGGATTCAATTCTTTTAATTTTTTCGTTGACAAGTAGGATGGGGTACGAGCTACAGCGTTAATAGCTTCCATAATGAAGATTGATACCTACGACATGTAAAATTTCAAATATAAAAAATTAAAAAATTCTATGAGTAACAGTTGACATACAATTTTTGATTAAAAAGAGTATTCAAGCTATATGAAGTATCTACTGTGAGCGCAGACGAGCGAATGAATCCGTACCTTGATGCTATTATATATATAGGGTTAAACCGATTATTTTAATTGAAGGCTTTGTACCAATCCCCCACCTCTACTTCATCTTCCTCATCCTCTAAATCTAACATTCTTAGTTTGCTGATCACATCGTAATCATAATCATAATCATCATTATCATTATTCGACTCTGACGTTGAAGAATCGCTGTCAGGGAGGTCGCAAGTCTGACTTAATTGTCGACTATAACGATTTTTCAACCAATTTTTAAGAGCCACGACATTTTGAAGCCCGCAGTTTTCTGTCCAGTCTGGAGGATGATAATTGCAAACTATAGGTTCGCAAAATCCTGGCTGATGTAAGGAAGGGCAACCCAGATCTTCGAGATCGAAGACATGATCAATAAATCTAGTGAGCCACTCCACTTTTTGACGTCCCTTTACATAAATAAGAACTTTGTCAGTGTCAGCTGCTAAGCGACATAGGTCTTGTATAATAAGCGGATGGCAATCGTATGGTAAGTTTCCTGTATTCCAATCAAGCCCATGATAGTTATTTGTAAGTCATGAATTTTCACTTTTTGAATGACTGGGAAGTTCTTCCCAAGGACATGGTGGCCTGAAAATCCAATGAGCGGGTTCTATATCGTCATTGAGATTTATCATTGCAAGTTCTTTAAAAACTGGTTGATTATCGTTCTTAAAAGCTTGTATATCAACGATAATTTCCATGCCAAATCTATAATGAAAAAAAAAATATTAGACAGAAATATAGTTTAAATAATATGTTAGTTCATTGATTTTTCCAATACCTTGTTAAAGGATTGCAACGTGCCATGATCGCTCGAACCGATGAGTGCTCGACTGAATATGATGTAGCATCGATTTTGACACGCATTTTATACATTTAACCCTTCCCACTTTTTCATATGTTAGTAACAGCGCGATAATCAAAATTCGCTCATACGTCTATGTCCAATCAAGAGTCTTTATGAATACGGCTAAGTTCTTTTTATATGCTGCAAGAACTCTAGCTCCGAGCGAATAAAGTTAAGTCCCTTTAAACGAGCTGACTCTAGATGACTTATACTATAGCCTTTCTTTCCAATGCGCACGCGGCTAAGTTTCATTTCTCTCTCTCTGCTATCGACACTTAGTCTCTACAGCATACAAAACAGAAAAAAACTTAAAATCGTGCGCCTGCGAAGTGACATAGCTCTATTAGCTATGTCGCACGCTGAAAAACATAAGTTTTCGGTCATATGAGAACTTACACGTGTGAACGTAATATGGTCTTAGCCGTGGAGCAGTGCAATGCATTACACTCTCCCCTCTCCCAAAAGTTAGCCATGTAGCGCGTGGCTACGAGTTATGCGTGCGCGCTCTCTCTCTCATTTATGAATTGATATACAGAGCGATCATAATGCACACGCGTTAATTGATGATTGAACAGCATCACGACTGTAGTCTATGAATTACTAAATCAACGCGCTCATTTTAACTTTGAAAAAATTTTCAAGAATTCATTGCTCTAAATGTAATGTATTTGGATTTGAAAATTTTTTTGAAGTTAATGAAAAAAGTAGTTAGCGTGATAGATAGAAGCGTGCACGCATGAAAAGACATAACCACGCGTGCGAGTATAAGTGGTCTTAATTGCGCGAGTATAAACTGCACGAAAATTTTCTAAGTCCACAACCGGCTGCACAAAAATTTTCTAAGTCAACCGTATGACTTCATCCTCTCGCTGCGAAAGCTCAAATTTAAATGACTGTGCGTGCACGCATAAAAGAACATAGCCACGCGCGCGAGTATAAGTGGTCTTAGTTGCGCGAGCGAGCATAAACACCATGCACGAAAATTTTCTAAGTCCACAACCGAATAACCTCATCCTCTCGCTGCGAGAGTTCAGAGTTAAATGACTCTGCGTGGAGATCCCCATCATGAAGTAGCCTTTGACTTCCTATGCATTGATTGATATGTAGGGACTTAGTCGCGCGCGAACATATGAGGACTTAGTTACATACAAGCATATTCGACACTTATGAAATATTACAAGTGTCAATACCCTCACTTGACTTTAACATTTTTTGAAAATTAAAATTTTTTCAATCAACCCTAACTTGACTTTAACAATTTTTGAAAATTAAAATTTTTTCAATCATTTTTTTCTTTTGCTATGCATTGATTGATATGTAGGGACTTAGTCGCGCGCGAACATATGAGGACTTAGTTACATACAAGCATATTCGACACTTATGAAATATTACAAGTGTCAATACCCTCACTTGACTTTAACATTTTTTGAAAATTAAAATTTTTTCAATCAACCCTAACTTGACTTTAACAATTTTTGAAAATTAAAATTTTTTCAATCATTTTTTTCTTTTGCTATGCATTGATTGATATGTAGGGACTTAGTCGCGCGCGAACATATGAGGACTTAGTTACATACAAGCATATTCGACACTTATGAAATATTACAAGTGTCAATACCCTCACTTGACTTTAACATTTTTTGAAAATTAAAATTTTTTCAATCATTTTTCTTAGAATTCATACGTCTAATACAGTTAGTTCATTGCTATACATGTGTATAGTAACGAGTGCTCTCGGTTACGTTAGCTGATCCATAGTCGTAAAAATTTGAAACGTCGCGCCGTAGGTCATGTTATAATACAAATTCTCAAAACAAAAATACACCCACTTTATCTCATTTTTAGTGCATAGTTCGATTTGAAAGAAAGAAAGAAAAAATCTCAGTCAGTGTAAAGCTGTGGTGCTGTTCAAACGTCTGAATTTGAAAGTGAAAAATGTCGCGTTATTCGAGGCGTTATTTCATCCATGAAATATGTAAAAGTGAAAATTGTGATCGTGCACATGAACATTTAATGGATCCACGACTTCAGCACTTAGAGATATCACCGTTACATATGCATGTTGTAAGTTTGTTAATTTTCATAGATTGATATATATGTTTTTTCAAAAGTAGTTTTAACAGTGTAGTGATTGCTTTATTATTTTAACCACTTAATTTTTATAAACGCGAAACTAGAGAAATTGGAACGCAAACGGAAATAGAAAATCCAAAATCTGTGACTTCGAAAGAAAACGTCACTGTAGAAGTCATCGTTCCTAATGTTGTAAGTATAAAAAAATTTTAACATCGCAATGGAAATGGAAATTTTCAAATTAATTTTTTTCTAATGATTTATTATTTTGATTGCAGAATTTACAGAAATCACGTGTTGGCGAAAAAAATGAAGAGTCTGCAACTCAATATTTGCCCGTTTCAATGGTAAATTAAAAAAAAATTTTAACGTCGGAGTAGAAATTGAATTTTTTAATTTAAATTAATTTTTTTCTAATTTTAGACACTTTTGGATATTGGGAATTTTATCACCGATTATGAAAAGGTATGTTGAAACACTGTTTTATTTTTATAAAAAAATTATTTGCATAACGACTTATTATTCTGATTGCAGGAGGATTTTGAGAAAATGTATAACGAAGAAAAAAGTAATGTGGATGTAACTGAATATTATCCAGTACCTATCGTAAGTTTTTATTTTCAAAATCATATTTTATAAAAAAATTTTTTGCACACCCATTTATTATCATAAATTTTTCAGAATCCATCAAACAGATACAGTACAACGAAAAATCAGGATAATACGCAGGCATACGAGGAATATGTTCCCTCTTCAGAGGTAAAATATTTTTTAATTTCTAACGTTAATTCTTTTTAATTTCCAAAGTTAATCATTTTTACTTATTTATTTTTATAGTGTAATCAGAATAAATAATACGTGGAATGGAAACGGCAAAATGGAAAAAAATCTAATAAAGTTGCAGAAAAAAGTGCAGAGGTACTTATTTTTTATCCTCCTATATTCTCTTTTATTAACATAATTTAAATGAATATATTGTAACGAGTGTCACTCGTTAAAGGTGAAACCTAAGCGCCTCTATCGCGTGGAGCTACGTAAAAGCCGGCCCGCAAGAACAAACCCGAGAAGGAGAAGCGCCCGCGAGACGAACGAGCGAAAAAGCGGGAGAGAGGAGAGGGATTAGGACGCCGACCAGCGCGAGTCAGGCGCGCGTATCGCGGGACACAAGGAATAATGGGAAGGGGAAAGAGAGCGATCAGGCCGCCGGCCGGCGTACACGCGACAAGGGAGTGAGGAATGCGTAGAGCTAGTCAAGTCCGGACCTGCGGGCAAGATAAACGTAAGTGACAAATGATTGAGTCAGAAATTCGAGGGGCTTCTCGGCCGATAACACACGAATACACAGCGGCCCAGAGATCGCTAGTAAATCGCCACTCAGTGAAGGGTCATTCGCTGCCCATTATTGTCAGTTGCCCAAAGCGATCTGAGGCAACAGTCAAGGATCGCGGGCAATTGCAGACTCGGGCAGTAGAAACCCCGGCTGAGAGGTCTGTCACCAGGAAGGGTCAGAGGCCAACGCGACCTGTGCACACCGCCGAGGCTACCTGACCAGCAGTGACACGTCCCCGCAGCGTAAGTCCCCGACTTTAAATGCGAATGCGTGCGACCGGAAAGTGAAGTTAGATAGTGCGTTTCTTTCTCTCTCTCGTCGCGAGTGCGAGATACCCGACAAAATCTCTCGGCCACAGTGTCACCGTTATAAGATTGAAGCGACGAACGTGAATAAAGACTTCAATTCTTCCGATAACTGGCTAAGAGTTCTTCTTCCGAATCTCTTTTGGTTTTCCTCTCCTAACGCCCACGACAGAACCTGCCCGACCTTGAGTCACTGGGCAACCCGGATCGCCGCACGTGCCTCCCACGTGTGGGTTTCCACGGGGTCTGGGGCGAAAGCTCGGAGGATCAAGGCTGTTCCAACGAGCGGATCGAGGCGGCGGTCAGCCTCGCAATGCTGGGAACATTCTTTCTTTAATGGGTGAGACTTTTGTCGACTCCCCGACCGAAATCACCCGTTATCAGCCTATCTAGTGGTAAGGGTAAGGAGTGGAAACCTCCATTAAACACCCGCGCTTCTTTTACAACGCGAGAGAGAAAGACAAAGATAGGTCGAACAAACAAATTGTAAGAGTTTACGTGTAAAGCTCGAGAACGCGAGACTCAAAAATACAAGTTCGCCGGAAAAATTCCAGCCTGATCGGAAATAAAAATTGCGTAACTCTTGTAAGGCCGAGAGTACATAATAATAACACCGAGCAGGCAGGACAAAGTGCGGTCACGGGTGAAACAAAAGTATTAAATTTCAAGAATTTGATAGAGCTAGGCTTAGGCCGATGTAAACACCGGCCGAGGTCAAACTCACAACACATAACACGCGAGGCACAATCCTAAGAATTTCACTCGAATATTAATTCTTTTTGCTGTTTCCCTTTTTCTCACTCAACCGCCCAGCGACGAGCTTGTATAAAACAGCGCGCCCAAGGAACTAACAATAATTTCGCTAGCAAATAGCTGACGAAATTAATAGGTAGGACAATTGTTAACAAAAGCGTAGCAGGACGCGCCTACGAGTCGCGCGCGCACAAATCGGCCAGTCAACAAAATAGTCCGTATTGTCAAAGTCATCCCGACAAGTAGAAAACGACTAGCCGTATATTACCAAAAAAAAAAAAAGCAAATACACGTGCGCATATTAAGCGAAACCCAAAAACAGAGAAACAAACACGCGTTTTTGTCTCCCTGTTGACAAGGAGTTTCGTAACTAAAATATCCAATCTCGACGACACAACATCGGCAATCGAAGCTTTCGTAGAAGGCATGTCCAAACTAGAGCTCGAGCGAACACTCAATCAACTAGAGCTCAAACAGGCAGGAGAGCGCACCGACCAGGAAGAAAGATTAAAAAACTGGTTGATGGGAGACTACACAGCAGCCGATTTTGAGATAACGAAGACAGCGAACAAGACATCGGACACGATGAGAAGGATAGCCCTCCGAACCAGATACATAGAACAAGAGTGCACAGCACTAGAAAAAACGCAAGCAGCAGAAGCAAGTAGCCACCCTCTGTACAGGCTTACAACCGACCACGAAATTAATACAAAACTAAGCCTCACAACAGGAGCAGCAATGCAAAACGCAGTAGCAAAGAATGCACGGGGCGAGGAAGACGAAGAGCCGACTCGCCCAAACGCGCAAACATCAAAGCCCACTGACGTCGAAAAGCGCCTACAGCAAACGCCACCCGAGTTGCTATGCCTATTCGGCAAATATAAAGAGCGAATAGACTATTTGGAAAAAGCGCTAACGCGAGCGATGGAAAATACATCGTCAATAGCATCAATGTGCCAATCAATATGCGCTACCCAAGCAATAGAAGCGGATAAACTAAAGAGCCTTACATCGGATAGGTATACTAGAAAATGACCTCAATGATATGGTGGAAGCAAACAAGGAAAATAGTCGAAGCCCACAACCTCCGGCGAAATCGGTAAATTTCGCGGACACCTTCACGCTCCACTACGATCCCGCTTTGCCGGGAAGCACTCCCCTCCGGGCGAACCCGACGCCTGGCGCTCGGTGGCCCAACGAGCGGCCCCCGGTTCCGCCCTCAGGAGGGAGTGGACAGCAGAGGACTAACGACTCCTCAGCTGATCGCGCCGCCGGACAAACAAACAATTTCCCGCACAACGCGACGGCCAGTTTTGCGTTCCCAAAAGACGTCGGCAGGATAGTCCGAGGCTGGCGAAATAAATTCTCGGGGGAGGATCAGTAGAGCATCGACGTATTTTTGGAGAAACTCGAGGCACAAAGGATATCAGCGGGGCTGACTGAAGAAGAAACGCTAAACGGGCTAGCGGATTTATTCACGGGAGCAGCGCAAACGTGGTACCTGAATAATAATAGAGACTGGACTTCGTACGGAGATTTTATTCGCGACGCACAAGAGTGGTTCGGCACGAGTATACAGCAGCAACAACGCTTGAAAAGAGAAGCGCAAGCGAGGTATTAGGGACCCGACGAGCCCGCGCAAATTTACCTGACGAAAATCCAAGCGATGATGAATAAAGTCCAACCCCCAATGCCTCAGGAAGAAGTAATGGAGTTGGCCTATTCGAACCTGCTGCCGGAAATCCAACAACATATTCGGAGGAAGGAATGCTCGAACATACGAGAGTTATGCAAACGAGCAACTGAAGTCCAGAACGATCTCCATTACGCTCATCAGAAGCGACAAATGATCGATCCAAAGACAGCACTCTTTCCCGAATGGATGTACCAGTCCCCCACGATTGCCACCTCCACTCAATCCCAGCCAAAAAGGACTAAAATTTCCGGCTTGGCGGCGGAAAAGGGCGAGGTAAAAAAGGAGGCGAACCAAGCGCACCTCTCAGCAACGTCCGACAACAGTGGCACCGCGGCCTCGATGAGCCAAATAGAGAAGCTGCTCACGCGCCTATTGAGGGAAGAGTTGGCGAAGGCCCTCCCGCCCAATGAGGGTAGCCAGGGTCGCACCAGCCCTACAGGACAAGGAGCGAAGTTTAATCCCAAGCCCAGGAGGCCAGTGGATTATTCGAAGCCGCTCCAGTGCGGCAAATGCGGCAAATTAGGTTATAGCGCGAGGTATTGTCCCGACGGCAATAAGCCCGCCGGGACGGGAAACGATAGGGGTAGCGGCTAGGAGGAGCCCGGGCCGCTCCCAACGTTAAAGGGCTCCCCCAGGCAAGGCAGTCACGTGAGGAGTTATGCCGCGCGCTGCCCATGGTCTCGCCCGACGGTAGCGAAGCAGCGCTGAGGGATGGAGTGACAGATCAACTGTATGGCCTCGCGACAAAAGCTGACCGCGCGGAAGGAGCGTCACCAGAGGGAACCCGCCCGGAAAGTGAGGCAGTGCCTCGCTTACGAGAAAAGGAGAGTGATACGGAACCATTCGTCACAAAGGTCGAGAAGGTCCGAGGAAAGGAAGCGCGAACCAGAGACGAGCAGGACCAGACGGCTTCGACACAAGGCCGAAGTGACTCGGGACGTCGTATTGAGTCGAAGAGCAACACGGAGAAATTCACGAGCACAGACACCGTGAATAAACGCGTGCCAAAGGGCGCAAACGGCAAGTCACCGGCAGTAGGAGCTACAGGAGGGAATCACTCAAGCAGTAGGGAACGCGACGACTACGAACCTGAAGACGAGACGAGATGGTGGTTACCCGTCCAAATTGGTAGTTTTCGAGTTCGGGCATTATACGACTCGGGAGCATCATGTACGACGATGGGTTCGTTAGGCCAACAGATAGCGGCTGAGATGAAAATCACTCTCGACGTAAGGAAAGCGGGCTCGTGCCGGCTCCCTGATGGTAGCTCTATCACTATCATAGGACACGTTATGTTGCCCTTTACGGTGGGCGGCGTAACGCGGATAGTGAGAGTAGCAATTATCCCTCATCTGGAAAGTGAGTGCTACGCCGGTATGAATTTCATGAAGGCATTCAAAGCAATCCCCGATCCAACGGACAACACGCTACGTTTGAAAGACGAGCGAGTGAGCGTGCCGATGGAGCTCGCGAGTTTGCACGGTGTACCAGAGATGGCTTCAATCGGAATCGCAGATGTGTCCGAATCGCAACGCAAGGAGATAACAGAGCTTGCAGGGCGGTTGTTGCCCGAGCCCGACAAAACTCTGGGTCGCGCGATCGGTGTGGAGCACGAAATCAGCGTGGGCGACGTCCGCCCGATTAAGAAGAGGTACTACCCCGTCTCACCGCGAGTAGAACAAAAAATACATCGCCAAGTGAAGCAAATGTTAGCTGCAGGCGTGATAGAACCGTCGAACAGCGGGTGGTCAAGCCCCATTGTGATGGTGCGCAAGGCTGACGGATCATATCATTTTTGCATAGATTTTCGGGAAGTGAACAGAGTAACCGAACCTGACGCTTATCCAATCCCGTACATGCAGGATATTTTGCGGCGTCTGAGAAATGCAAAATATATATCGACGCTCGATCTCAGCTCGGCTTACTATCAGATCAGCCTGAAGAAAAAGTCTCGCCCGATCAGCGCATTTACGGTACCGGGCATGGGTCACTTTCAATTTCGGCGCATGCCCTTCGGGCTATCGTACGCGGGGGCGACCTTTCAGAGAGCGATCGACTCAGTGATCGGGCCCGAAATGGATACGTTTGCTTTCGCTTACCTAGATGACATTATAATAGTATCGGCTACGTTCGAAGATCATAAAGAACATCTGAGGCGAGTACCGTTGAAATTGAAAAGCGCAGGGCTCACGGTAAACTAGGACAAGAGCGTTTTCTGCAAATCAGAGGTGAGATACTTGGGAGTGCTGGTCAACCGAGAAGGAATCAGGCCGGACCCCGAAAAAGTCAAACCCATCGTCGAGTATCCGATACCCCGATCAATCCGCAAATTGCGCAGTTTCATGGCATCCTGGTACAGGAGGTTTATCGATGACTTCGCGACTATTACCGAGCCGTTGATAAAGCTCACAAGAAAAAAGGAACCTTACCTATGGGGCGACGAACAACAGACAGCTTTTATGAAAATTAAAAGCCGCATGATTTCGGCCCCTATTCTTCAGCCTCCCGATCCTGACGGCGATTTTGTCCTGCAAACTGATGCGGGCGACTCCGGATTGGGAGCAGTCCTGCCGTAGACCGTGGAAGGGGAGGAGAGAGTGGTTGAATTTGCCAGTCGGGCACTCTCCAAAGCGGAAAGGAATTTTTCAGTGTCGGAGTGGGAGTCGGGGTGGGAGTTCAGAACATACTTGAAAGGTTACCATTTCAAGGTGATCACCGACCATAGTTGCTTGCGGTGGCTACAAAGCATGAAAAACCCGACAAGTCGGTTAGCTAGATGGGCACTAAAGCTGCAGGGGTATTCCTTCGGAGTAAAACATCGTGAGGGGGCACTCTATGCGGTACCCGACGCCTTATCTAGGATGTTTGAAGAAGAAGAGCCCGGGGCGGCAGTAAGCGCCCTCACTTGGGCAAATCAAACCACGGACAAATGGTTTATGGATCGCAAGAAGCAAATCATCGAGAGCCCGGAGTCGTGGCCTACGTGGAAGATTGCCGGGGAGAATTTGTACTTTTATTCCCCCGACCGGGACTCGTCCGACGACATGAGCGAGGACGAAAATTGGAAGCTGGTCGTGCCCAGCGAATACCGGAAAAAGGTATTGTAGGAGTGCCACGACGCCCCCACTGCCGGCCACTTAGGGCGAGAGAAAACACTCGCCCGCGTTCGGCGCTTCTACTTTTGGCCCTCACTACTCAAAGACGTCCAAAATTACGTACGAGTCTGTCAGATTTGCCAGCAATGCAAGGTGGAACAGCGAACCCCTTACGGGTGTATGGGGCGTCGCTCGATAAGCCGCCCGTGGCAAGTCGTGGCGGGCGATATATCCGGACCGCTGCCCAGAACGCCACGTGGATATTCGTATATGCTTGTCTTCGAGGATCTTTTTACGCGCTGGGTAGAGTGTGTACCGATCCGAAAAGCCAACGCTAAGACGATAGCGAAGGAGTTCCACGAGAAAATATTGACGCGTTTCGGCACGCCGGAGACGTTTCTGTCGGACAATGGAACAGAATTAAAAAACCGGCACTTCGACGAATATCTGTCGGAGCAGGGTATCCTCCATGAGTTGACACCCGTTTACTGTCCAAGGGCGAACCCTACGGAGCGGTATAATCGCACTCTCAAGACAATGATTAAGTCGTATCTCGAACGGTGGCACAATGAGTGGGACATAAAACTCAATGACTTGGTATTCGCATTAAACACAGCAAAACATAGCACGACGAAAGTGAGCCCAGCGATGTTGAATTACGGGCGGCAACCGATCCCGCCCCGTACGTTGCGCCGTACTCAAGACGCTCTCGTTAGCGGAAAGGAAGACGAGAGAGAGCGGCAGAACTGGGCAGACCACATGGGAGGTCTACCCACGCTATATCAGGAAGCGGTAAACAGATCAGAAATAGAGCAAGGGCGGCAGGCGAGCTTTTTCGATCGGAAGCGCCGCCTCACTCCCTTCAAAGTTGGAGATTGGGTTTGGCGAGTGAACCGCGTCCTATCTTCAACAGATAGCGGAATCACGGCAAAATTGGCGCCGACGTTCGCGGGGCCTTATACGGTGAGAGAAAAACTCGGCCCCAATACATATCACCTGGAGAATCATCTAGAGGACCTCGACGGAGTAGTCCATGCCGAAGACTTGAAGCCCTTCTATCAAGAGGGGGATGATGAAGAGGACGAACATACCCAACCACCGGAGGGAAGCGAGGCGAAGCGCGACCCGCCCCAGGAAAGTAGTCGGTCACCGCAAGACGTAAACGCGAGTCCGGATAGGGAACCACCGCCTGAAAACAAGGGCGACGACGCATCAGACGGAGACCCGGGAGGTCAAAACCCCGTCGGACCGGTTAAAAGGGGGCGAGGCCGTCCGCGAAAAATCCCCACCCCAGCTCTCGAATTACCGTCGGTAAGGTGCACCCGAGGCCGACCACAGAAAAACGTACAAGTGGTTCGCCGGACGAGCGTGCGAGTTAGAGCGAAGCGAGTGAGCGAATCAATTCATTAAATCATATAAACTTCATCTCTTTCCTTCAGCCTGATGGGCTCCCTATCCTACCTCTTCATCAAAACCATATAACTCCTTTACAGGATGGAAAGCGCCCTTCACGAGGCCATGGAATGGCTCGTGGAGAATGTGGAGCGCCTACAGCTCGAGCTCGAGAAGAGGGCCGTTTTCATCGCGGCCCGTAGGCGATTTCGCGATGCCCTGCGGCGCGCCTCGTCCATCGAAAACGATGAGAGCCGAGCTTCGGAGCTGCTGGAAGCCGCGAACTTGCTGGCCGACGCCCTGTGAGCATCCCAACTAGGACGGGCGCTCTAACATTTGTTGGACGGGGCAAAGGCTCGCTTCGCCCTTGGGTTGCAGCGCGCACGGAAGGAACCAGATCTTCCGGCGTACCTGCAGAAAACAGTGCCAGAGGCAACCATCCACGAGGCTCGTGGGGCCACGGAGGGGTTACCCATAAATACCGCGGGGCGGCCCGGGCTTTTTCCAGCACCCAAGAACGATCTCCGCAAGGAATTGTTCTCGCGGTACATAACAATGGGGACCTCCAAACCAAGGCCCAAGCCCCACGTCGTAGAACTGATAGACCTCGTGGATGACGAGGAAGATGGACAGGACACCCACATCGAGGAAGAAGAAACCTCCCCCCCTTCCAAACCACCCGGGGAGAAAGAGATACCGCCGGAGCCCGCCTCTCCCGAAGGAGGTCGATCCGTCCCGGCAGGGAAACCTCGCGGTCGGAGGCACCGCGCCCCACCGAGTCATCCATGGAGAAAGGAAGGAGCAAGCGCGTGGCACCAGAAGGTCCGGACCGCGCACCTACTTCCACCAAGAGGGAGGGCGAAACCCCCAGCACCGTCGGAGATACAGGATCATTATCCGACGCTGGGGAACCCGCCCACGCGGCCCGATGGGACCACGGGACACCGACGCCCGATCGCCCCTTCGATGAAGAGGACTGGCCCACCTCGTCTCTATCGTGGAGCGAGGCGACGTCACCGGAGGAACGGTGGCAAGTGATGGAGAGGGGCCTTCGGGAACTGGAAAACGCCTGGAAGTTCATTAGCCGCTTACACTCGCGGGTAATGGCGAAATTCCAGGCGTACAACGAGCTACCGGGGACCCACCCCTCCGTCGAGATCTGGATGGACCGGGTGTTAAGATGGCAGGCGTATCGCAGCGCCATCGTGAGCATCCGGCGAACCTAGAAATTCACAGGGCAGACACCTTGGAGGATGCCCGAACACCCGACCTCAGCCACCTGGACGGCAGGGCGAAGTCAAAACCCTTCGCCCTGTAGAATAAGCGTTGATGCGTCCCCGTCGGGCCTTGGTTCCGTCAACATCACAATCAACCTGGATGGCGGACGATCTAGGGAGCGAGCGAGGGAAAAATCGCGTCCTCGCCCTAATCAAACTCCCCAGACACAAGGTCGGGCGCATCTGAGGCAGCCCAACCCCAACATCGTCGACCCCTCGGGGGTACGCGAGGGGAAGTCGCGGAAGGACGATCAGGGCTGCTACATCTGCGGACATCCTGGGGTAGCTAAGTCCAGCTGGTGCCCACGGATAGAAGAACACGGGGCTTACCGACGAGACAGAAGAAAAAGAAGAAGAACCGGACCCGAAGAACAAGAGAACACATTATACGACGGCGGATAAAAAGTAATAAATAAGACGAAACGAGAAAGAGATAAGTTCAAAGTCTTTTTTCCCTGGTCATTTCAATCCCGCCGAAAATTCCTATCCGTCCATCTCTCACTCATCATATCACCAAGGCGCTTGAACGCAGATCGTCGCCGAAGTCGACCCCGCATCAGTCGACTAGGGGGAGGCTGTAACGAGTGTCACTCGTTAAAGGTGAAACCTAAGCGCCTCTATCGCGTGGAGCTACGTAAAAGCCGGCCCGCAAGAACAAACCCGAGAAGGAGAAGCGCCCGCGAGACGAACGAGCGAAAAAGCGGGAGAGAGGAGAGGGATTAGGACGCCGACCAGCGCGAGTCAGGCGCGCGTATCGCGGGACACAAGGAATAATGGGAAGGGGAAAGAGAGCGATCAGGCCGCCGGCCAGCGTACGCGCGACAAGAGAGTGAGGAATGCGTAAGCTAGTCAAGTCCGGACCTGCGGGCAAGATATACGTAAGTGACAAGTGATTGAGTCAGAAATTCGAGGGGCTTCTCGGCCGATAACACACGAATACCCAGCGGCCCAGAGATCGCTAGTAAATCGCCACTCAGTGAAGGGTCATTCGCTTCCCATTATTGTCAGTTGCCCAGAGCGATCTGAGGCAACAGTCAAGGATCGCGGGCAACTGCAGACTCGGGCAGTAGAAACCCCGACTGAGAGGTCTGTCACCAGGAAGGGTCAGAGGCCAACGCGACCTGTGCACACCGCCGAGGCTACCTGACCAGCAGTGACTCGTCCCCGCAGCGTAAGTCCCCGACTTTAAATGCGAATGCGTGCGACCGGAAAGTGAAGTTAGATAGTGCGTTTCTTTCTCTCTCTCGTCGCGAGTGCGAGATACCCGACCAAATCTCTCGGCCACAGTGTCACCGTTATAAGATTGAAGCGACGAATGTGAATAAAGACTTCAATTCTCCCGATAACTAGCTAAGAGTTCTTCTTCCGAATCCCTTTTGGTTTTCCTCTCCTAACGCCCACGACAGAACCTGCCCGACCTTGAGTCACTGGGCAACCCGGATCGCTGCACGTGCCTCCCACGTGTGGGTTTCCACGGGGTCTGGGGCGAAAGCTCGGAGGATCAAGGCTGTTCCAACGAGCGGATCGAGACGGCGGTCAGCCTCGCAACGCTGGGAACATCCTTTCTTTAATGGATGAGACTTTTGTCGACTCCCCGATCGAAATCACCCGTTACAATATAATGAAAAAAATTCTATTTTTCAGAAACAGCAGCCGGACGTGGTAGACCATTTGGACATTTACCGTCCAAATAATAAAATTGAGTCCTTGCCACGCGTACCGAAAAAGAAGGATGACAAATTAAAGGATAACTCTCATAAGTATGTAGCTTCTAAAAACTCAGTAAAAAAACACTTGACGATACCGAAAACGGACGGACAAAAACCGAAAACTAACGACAAAAAAATTACAAAAAAAACATTACCAAAAATAATAAGTGACGTGAAGACGCGCGTTATATCAAACAAACATATAAATAAGACTGAAGCGACAAAAACAGACAAAGAACAGAAACTTCTTCACTATTCCACAACACAATCATTAAAAAAAAATATAAAACAGACAGATAAAAATACGGACGCGACGAATACTCGTAAATCGCGACCAAAAATTAGACAACGAAAACCCACTCCTCGTTCAAAGTCAATTATCAGTACCACGAGTTCTGATAAATCACATCCTCCGAAGAAAAAAAAATCCCCCCCAAAAACTTCTCCAACAAAAAAAACTTCAAGTTCCTCGAGTTCCTCGAGTTCAAGCTCAAGTTCCTCTAGTTCAAGTTCAAGCTCCTCTAGTTCTTCCAGCAGCTCCTCTTCTGAAAATTCTCCACAAAAACAAGACTCCAATGACAAACGTACTCCTCCAGACACTAACACCTCTCGACCAAAACCATTTCAATATTCTCGAAAACGATCGAGTTCGTGTTCCTCGATACATAAGCGACTGAATGAGTTTTTAAATTTTAAAATGTAAATATTTTTTATGTACGATTGTAAATTTTGCGCTTTTATACTTTTATACTTTTATACTTTTATACTTTTATACTTTTATACTTTTATACATTTATACTTTTATACTTTTATAATAAAAAGAATATATTAAAATCTTGTGTTAATAATTTTTTATTAAAAAGTATTAATTCATCTTTAAATTAAACAAAATATGCATCATAAATTTGCTTTATTTTCTTGCGGCAAATAGGACAAG
Organism: Phymastichus coffea; assembly: GCF_024137745.1. Lineage (NCBI taxonomy): Eukaryota > Metazoa > Arthropoda > Insecta > Hymenoptera > Eulophidae > Phymastichus > Phymastichus coffea. The sequence goes on from NW_026706814.1 coordinate 1,612,980, forward strand.
AACTTAATCTGATTGAACACGTGGAGCATGTTGCGATATGACCACAAGGTAAAAAAATTATTCTAAGTTCCTTAGCGAAGCATATTTTGCAAATTCGTTCATCGCTAACTTTATCGATATTTTCTTCTAGTGATGATGTTGTGTTTGAATCTATATTTATTGCAATCGGTCGGTACTCAAGCTCGTATATACCACATACATCAAAACTTGGTGGATTTGGTAGAGGTATGGTACTCGGATCAACTCCGATTGTAATATTACCACAAGGCACGCTGCGAATGAATCGACAGCAGCCACCTCATCGCTGGTGTTCCATCTTAGGATCGTCACCCTCTTCCCAACGAAAAATCTCTATCTTACACTCGAAGCATCGGACTTTGTCAATTTCATTCACAAAGTAAAATCCGGCAGCTGCTAAATCCTTAGGCTGCACATATGAGCATGGCCAGTTGTCAAAGCTTTGCAGCCTAACTTGTTCAGATCTGGAAAAAATGAATTTGTAAGAAAAAAATTACTAAGAATACTTTAAAATAATTACCTATAGTCTGACATGGTTCTTCAATGCGAGTATTACTGTATCTAAATTAAAAAAGCACTTGCACACTAATTTAAAGCTGTACCCCCTCCCTTTGTTAAATATGTATATAAATGAGATTTCCTTTGCGAATGTGATCATTCTCTTGTCATCTATCAAGAAATATAGAAGCTCAAAATGTGTTATCCAAAACACGCTCAAGATATCAATAAATTCTGCTTTCCAACTGTAAGAACGTTAGTAGAGTTGCTTATGGAGCTGTAAGAAGAAGAAGCTCAATCCGACATAGAAATACTTAGTGATGATAATGATGATGATGATGATTATATTCAAAATGAAGAGTCTGAGGTAGGAACTTCAGATACTTGTTGTACATGTGGTGAAGAAGATTAATAACATATATATAAACTAGTAGAAGTCGATCTCAATTCATTCGTGATCGATGCCTGCAACAGTCAACGTCTATGCTAAAAACAAAATGGAAATTTTGCAAAACTGTTTGGAACACTTCCATCTAATTGAAAGAGCTGTAAATCTTATTATTTCTAAAAACCTACGTGATGAAATAATTATAGAACGACGGAAAAAACAATGTGTCTTATCTTTGCGAACTTTGAAAAAAATTTTGAGACAGTCATCATCGCTTAGTGTGCCACAAAAACAATCATTGCTCAGTACCATTGGTAAATTTGAATGTATTTATTTAAGACTAGAAAATTGTAGAGTTTATGGAAGAGGTTTGGATGATAGTATAAAAAATCGTATACAATGGGTGGACTTGGAAAGCGCATTCGAAAACCGTTTGAAAACTAGTATTATAGCCAATATTCAACACATTGATATTGAATCATTCTTAAAAGATGCTTGCGATTTATTTGCAAGACATGTCAAAAGTATTTTAAGAGTGAATAATGCTTGTAAAATTAATGCTGTACTATCATGCAAATTTTGGAAATATTCAAGTAATCAAGATAAATTGAAAAAATCTTTTGACACAAAGCATTTTACTACTCGAAATATTGAAGTATATCCTTCAAGCTCTCTCAAGAAATGGTTTGATGATAATATTAAAAGTCCATTATTAAAAGAGGTGGAGGAATTTGAAAGTAACGAGTCAGGTTGGTCTTTGGATTCTATTATTAATCTTCAAATTAATATTAATAAATTGAATCCAATGCGAAGTGGAAGTTCTTATATACCTCTACCAACATTTTTAAAAAACAAGCATGCCTGTATCAACGTAGAAAATAATGATAAGAAATGCTTTATATGGGCAATCTTAGCAGCTTTATGTAAAATTAAATATACAAATCATCCTCAAAGAGTAAGTCATTACATATCATACGAGAATAAACTCCATTTGAATGGTATGTCATATCCAGTCTCTTTAAATCAAATTTCAAAATTTGAAAAACAAAACAGCATATCAACCAATGTGTTTGGTTTAGAGGGTAAAAAAATAATTCCTCTTTATCATACAGATGATAAAAAATTAAATCATGTCAATCTTTTATTGATAAATGATGAAATATCAAATAATTATCATTAAATTTATATAAAAGACCTAGCAAGATTAGTAGGAAGCCGTTTATCGCGCTGCAAAACTAAAAAATTTATTTATGATCAATGTTTGCATTATTTTAACACCTTAGAGATACTCGTTGCACATGAAAGGAACTGTAAGCAAATAAATAAGTGTAGTGTACAGATGCCAAGAAAAGGTCAAGATGTGATTGAATTCAAGAACTATGGATTCAAATTAAAATCACCATTCATTATCTATGGAGACTGTGAATGCTTATTGAAAAAACCAAAAGTTGATGAGCAAGATGTTCATAAAAATACGATTACTATTCAACACCACGAAATGTTTAGCATAGGCTACTACTTGAAATGTAGTTATGATGACAGTTTATCAAGATATAATTCTTATAGTGGGCCTGAGCAGCCGAAATGGTTCGCAGAAGAGTTAAAAAATATTTCTTATTACATAAAAAATATTTATGATGATCCAAAACCTATGAATGATCTTACGCCAGAGGAAATCGCTCAATTCGAGGCAACAAACGTAGGTCATATTTGTGAAAAATTAATTAACGAATCAATGAAAGTTCATGACCATTGTCACTTGACAAAAATATATCGAGGTGCAGCCCATCACAGTTGCAATCTGAACTATCAAGATTCTCGTATGGTAGTACCTGTAGTTTTTCACAATCTTAGTGGTTATGATGCTCATTTTATTATTCGTGATATATCCAATCACTTTTCTGAAAATATTGAAATTTTACCTTTGACGAAAGAAAAGTATATTGCATTCACAAAGACTGTTGCAGACACTGGAATCAAATTACGATTCATTGATTCATTCAAGTTTATGGCTTCCTCACTTGACAAATTGACTTCTTATTTGGATAGTTATGAAATTGTGAATTCAAAATTTCAAGATACTGAAGAAGAAAAAATAAATTTGTTGATGCGGAAAGGAGTGCTTCCATATGAATACATCGATTGCTGGGAAAAACTTGAAGAAATCAGCTTGCCTGAAAAAAATACTTTTACAGTTGTCTCACTGATTCAGAAGTATCGGATGCTGATTACGAGCATGCCCTCCAAGTTTGGAAAGCATTCAACATAAAAAATTTAGGTGAATATTGCGATTTATACATGAAAATCGATATTTTATTACTCGCAGAAGTTCTTGAACAATTTCGCGAGCAATGTCTAACAGCGTATGGTCTAAATCCAGCCCACTATTACACAACTCCAGGTTTTTCATGGGATGCAATGCTCAAGTTTACAAAGATATCATTAAGACTTTTGACGGATATAGATATGCATTTATTTATAGAATCAGGTATTCGTGGTGGTTTGAGTCAATGCTCAGGTCGATACAGTACAGCTAACAACAGATATATGAAAGAAAAATTTGATAGTAGCGTAGAAGAGGAGTACCTTGTTTATCTAGACGCTAATAACTTGTATGGATATGCGATGACACAATATTTGCCACGAGATAAAATTGAGTGGGAAGAAAATTTTGATAAAATTGACTTTCTACAAGTTGCAGATGATGCTCCAACGGGTTATATTTTAGAAGTCGATTTAGATTATCCGCAATCGATTCACGATGAGCATAATGATTTTCCGTTTTGCTCAGAGCACATCAAGCTTTATGGTTCTAAACATGAAAAATTATGTGCTACTCTCATGAATAAGAGAAATTATGTGATACATTATCGAGCTCTTAAACAAGCTGTTGACATGGACTCAAGCTTGTAAAAATTTATGGAGTATTGAAATTCGAGCAATCTGCATGGCTAAAACCATACATCGACCTGAATAGTTCGATGAGAGCGAAAGCTAAAAATGAGTTTCAAAAAAATCTTTTCAAACTCATGAATAATAGTATATATGGTAACACTATGGAAAACGTTCGCAAACATGTTGATGTAAAACTTATAACAAAGTGGGATGGACGATATGGTATGGAAGCTTTCGTTTCAAAACCTAACTTTCATAGTAGAGCTATTTTTGATAAAAACTTGGTCGCTGTTCAGTTGCGTAAAACTCAGGTATATTTGAATAAACATATTTATGTCGGTCTTACAGTATTAGACGTATCCAAAACATTAATGTACAGCTTTCATTATGATTACATGAAAAGAATATATGGAAAAAACTGTAAGCTTCTCTATACGGATACTGATAGTTTCATATACTCAATAAAGTGTCAAGACATTTATGCTGATATGTAAACTAACATAAATTATTTTGACACTTCTGACTATTCTGCTGACAACGTATTCGATATGCCAAGGGTAAATAAGAAGGTAGTTGGTTTAATGAAGGACCAGTGTAATGGAAATATACTAACAGAATTTATTGGTTTGAGGAGTAAAATGTACTGTACTCGTGTAAATGGTATTGATGCTATAAAAAAAATTAAAGGTGTGAAGGCTTCCGTTGTCGAGAAAACTATTGAATTTGATCATTATTTGGACTGTTTACAAAATTTACATATTTATAAAAAACAGCAATGTACGATCAGATCTAAATTGCACAATGTTGAAACTATTCAACAAATAAAAATTGCATTGAATCGTTATGATGACAAGAGATATCTATTACCTAACAGTACTGACTCTCTAGCACATGGACATTATAAAATTAGGTAAGTCAAAAAACATATTAATATTTTTTTTTAATATATAATCATGGAACAGATGCGTAATTAGTCTTAATCAGTGTTGTTTAATTTCAGATTGAACCAGAAAAAGAAATCATCCAAGTCTGTACGTTTTCAAGAAAAAATTCAAATACATGAGATGATTACATGGGCATACGCACATCGAACTGCTCGTCATGGAGAATGGATGCAGATGGCTCGTGATAGAGAACGGTTTAAAATGAGAATCAATCGTTTGAGTGAAATTATTACACCTGTACTCGTAAAAAATGTATAGAAATGAAAAAATAAAAAAACAATATATTTTATCATTTTATTTATTTAATACCGTTTACATATCATCTTTATAAACATAACTATTATGTGATTCGTCAAATCCTAACCATTTTACATAATAATGATCATTGATTGATCATGATTTTTTTACAACTTTTTCTATCAAATAAATATCAGGATATTTTGTCTTCAGTAATTCTTCTTCGTAAAAGCCACCAACGATAGGTTTGTCTTGATAATCTTTCAAAAGATAAATAAATGGAACTGTTTTCATAACTTTATAAACTGTAAAAATTTCTGTTGACCAATTCGGTGTATAGCCTTTCTCAAAAATCTGTTTACTTTTGCTTACTCGTACTTTGTCACCAAATTTGAATTTTGCACGTTTCGTTAGAGGTAGAGTTTTTTTCGCTGACAGTCGTTTCAATATTTCTAAAATTCTAGCAGTAGTTACTTCGATAGGTTTCGATCCAATTGTTCGATGTTTGGAGTTATTGTATTGTGAAACTAGATCAGGTAGTATATCCAACCATTTACGATTACCATTCAGCGAGAACCTTTTCCACATCTTATTTTTAAATCTCTATTAAATCTTCTATTAAATCGTTCACAAATTAATGCTTTCAATTTACTATATATGTAGAATACATATGAATTTTATATTTGGTCATTAAACTTTCAAAATCTTTATTATAAAATTCACGACCTCTGTCAAGACACATCTTATTTGGCACACGTCCTTTTTCAAGTATGGTTTTCATAGCCTTTGCAACATCTTTACCAGTTTTTTGTTTGACTGCCTCACACCAAGCGTACTAGGAAAGGCAGTCAATAGCGCACAAGATATACTTGTAATTTTTATTTTCTCATTTATATGGTATCATTTCAACAAGATCGATTTGCCATATCTCGTCAATATCACGAATGTCAGCTGGCTTATGAAGCTCATCTATAACTGTTTTATACTTGTTGTTCATTTTTTTCAAACGCAAAAGTTTTTCTTCAATCCAAAGAGATCAATGCTTACGATGATAATGAACTTGAAAGCTAACTAATACTATTAATATATAATTTCAGCTTCTCTTAATTCTTCGATTATAGACTGAATTTCATTCACATGATTTTGATTGCCTGCCGATGTCTCTGCAATTAATAATCTAAGACGTTCTACAAGCCCATTGGGATCATTCCAATATATATAATCAGTAAGATTATTTGGCCGTGCAATTTTATAAGGTGACTTCAAAGAAAACCCTCTGCCACTTAGTGAATTATAAGGTGTAACTCTGATCAACTGAGATATGATATCTCGAAATTTTTCACTTGGTTGATAGCGTATTTCCTCGTCAGGCTTGTAATGCTTTTTATATGCATTCGTTTTATTTATAATACAACCGTAGGTACCTAAATCGTCTCGAGTTACAATGGAGCTATCAGGCTTTTTTTTGAATAACAGTTCAATCAATCCAGAGCTTTTTTCATAAGTATCTTTACCTATAATAATTTGATTATTTTCAAAATTCACTGACCTATCACCAATCTTAAGAGTACTATCTTTATTTTGACCTACTCCACAGATAGTATCTACTGTTGCTACTTGATTTTTCCGCAACATTGATAAATACTTATTAAGTGAATCACTTTCAGGAGTATGAAATACATCAACATCATTATTTTTCAGTTGTTCATTAGCATTCAATGCTTCTTTCAATCCACTATCATATAATTTTTCAAATGGTTTTTCCTCTTTTTTAAATAATTCTTGTATGTCATAGCTATCTTTTTCTTCTTTTTTAGGTTGCAATAATTTTTTACGTTTGGTTTTTCTCTGCTGACTAAGTGTTGTTTCATCAACCAACTTTTCAAGTGGTTCAATCACAGGCTTGAAAGTCTCTTTGACAAATTTTTCAGTTGCTAATTTGTCAGATTTCAACAAATTATATTTATGTTTTATGGCTTCACGAGCTTTTTCCACTTGACGAAGAACACCAATCTGTTAACCTAACTCAGCCATGTTGTCTATTTGCAATCTTGTTGCCTACTGTCTGTTTTATGTTGAGTGATTCGCATTTATAATGAACTTATCAAAACCTTTTCTGAATCTGCCATCATCTATTTTTCGATCCTTGTTAATTACAAGAAAGCTGTAATCTTCTTTTCAACACGAAGAACAAATTTCTTTAAAACATTGGTATGACATATCAGTATTCACATTATCTCTCACTAAGTGTTTGTGTACTTGAGCATATGATTGACATAAGTAAAAGCAATCAACATTTCTATGTCTTCCCATACAATAAAAAGCTTTCACATTATCTTGTTTCTCACAGGCAATGTCATCAAAAATCATAATAGAATTTGAAAATGCTTCGTCTGGTGATACAACGAGATCATGCTCGCTAAAAGGTAAGTAGTCAACACCTTTGATGTGTTCAAGAAGTTGCTCAAGAAATTTGTATTTTGGTTGATTAAGCGACTTAGAATATATGTAAATATTTTCAAACTTTACACCATTAGGATGGGTTAAAAGAGCTAAGAGCGCATTCGTCTTAACACAATTAGATGCACCACAGCATACTGCACGTATGCTGTCGGGCAATAGCTCCCCATGTCTTTTACTTTTCTTTTCACTTTTGTCTTTCAACGCGTCAAAATTTATCACAGAAAGCTTGAGAGACTGTTCCTCTACATCCATTTCACTCTAAACTCTAAATCACAACTGATAATCGATGCTATAAAAGAGTGTATTTATAAGTTTTTACGCATTCACTACTAAACACTCGACCATGATCGCCCACGAGAGAAAAAAGAAAAGGAAGACTGGTAGAGGTTTAGTAAATAACTTGATAAATAATCTACCCTTTAAGGCTCACATACCAGGTTATCAATATTGCGGACCTGGTACAAAACTATATATGCGATTAAATCGAGGAGACCCTGGCATTAATCCTCTGGACGCTGCATGTAAAGATCACGACATTGCTTACTCTAAAAATAAGGATATTCAAGCACGAAACATGGCAGACAAAGTATTGGCTGAAAAAGCTTGGCAACGTGTACATAGTTCTGACGCTAACTTAAGTGAAAGAGCTGCAGTATATGTCGTTACAAACATCATGAAAGCAAAATCAATGTTCGGAATGGGACTTAGCAAGAAGCGTTCTAAGAAAAGGAAGACTTCGTCGAAAAAAAATTCTAAAAAAAGAAAGACTTTAACAATGAAAAAACTTATCAGCATGACAAAAAAATGTATAACTCCTAGCAATGATTCAAAAATTGTTATCAAGAGTGCTTTAAACGCAGCACGAAAAACCATAAAAAATGTTGGTGGAAAGAAAAATATTAATTTACCAAGAATACTTCCAATCCCTAAAGTTGGAGGATTCCTACCAGCACTCGTTCCTGTTTTCGCGGGACTTAGCGCACTTGGATCTTTGGCAGGTGGTGCAGCAGGAATAGCACAAGCTGTAAACCGAGCGAACGCTGCTAAAAAACAATTAGAAGAACAGTCGAGGCATAACAAACGTGTTGAAGCTTTAGCTCGTGGTAAAGGTTTATATTTGAGACCATATAAAAAAGGTTTTGGTTTAGCCTTCAGTACAAATAGTAAAGTCAAGAAGTCTAAAAATAAAGTTATTAAGAAAAAAAAATTACAAAGACATTAAAAAAAAAATAACTTTGATTTAAAACTGCCACGTCGTCCTTTAACAGATTACGATATAAAAAAGTATGCTCATGAATTACGAATTCCAAACTTTCGTGGTGTTTTTATGAGAAACTCTACCCACGCGACCATGCATCAACGAGTGTGCAGTTGTAAACCTTGATGATAATTCTGGACCAGGTACACATTGGGTGGCATACCGAAAAAATGGTAAAAATGTCTTCTACTTTGATAGTTTTGGTAATTTACTACCACCTCTAGACCTCTTGAAATGTTTCAAAGTTGATTAAATCAAGTACAATTATAACAAATATCAAAATTATAATACTTACACCTGTGGCCATTTATGTTTAAAATTTTTATGTAATTTGTTAGAACATCATGACAATTATCATTTGTATAAATAGTAAGAATTGTGAATAAAGAATTCAGTTGTGTACAATCACTCGACATAGTTGAATCATTGACCCTCAGTTTGTCTGGTACATCATCTGTATTAGAAACATACTATTTTCCACCTATAGTACTGGATAAGGATAAAACTTATACTCTTGGTTTGGTAGAATTACTTACATTTAATTCGATACCAAATATTGACGTCGGACACAATAAATTCAAAGTTGGTGATATTGAAATTGAACTACCTACAGGTAGTTATGAAATTGGTGACATAGATCGATATTTGAAAGAAAAGTTAAAGTCAACAGATATAAAAATTGAAATAAAACCTAATAACAATACCTTTATGCAGTGAAATAATTTGCAATGAATTTGTTGATTTTCGACCAACTAACTCTATAGGACGTTTATTAGGTTTCACTAAACGATTGTTGCCAACCTATATAAATAATGTCTCCGACATGCCTGTAACCATTCGCAAAGTAAACGCTCTACGCGATGAATGTAATATAACATCTGGAGCTTATATTAATCAAAATAGAGGTCATATCATTCATGAATTCTTTCCAGCTGTACCACCAGGATATAAGATCATTGAAGTTCCTAAACAGATTATATATTTACCTCTAACTGTCAGAGTTATTGATTATTTACAGCTACGACTAATTGATCAAGACGGTAATTTAATAAACTTTCGTGGACAAGGAATCACGATTCGTTTACATATAAAGAGAGTATAATGGGAATAGCTTATAATGCTAAAGTAGGGAGTGGCTATATAACAACACCGCTATGCGCGCAAAAATTCAGTCATCGACGGATAGTCAGAGGTCTAACACGTCGAAACATTCAGTTCCTGAAAAGTCTCGGGCTGAAGATTGTTCGAGACGTCGCAACAAAAAGAAGAAAAAGAAACGTCAACAGTTTAAAAAATTGACGTGTATACGAGGTGTGATCAAAAAGTAAGGTGAATTTTTATTTTTCTAAAAAAATATTTATTTATTCATCAATGTTTATTTTATCTCCTTCAAAGTAATCCCCCTCGGATATAATGCACTTGTGCCAACGCTTTTTCCAATCCTCAAAGCATTTCAAAAAATCATTTTTTGTGATCTTGTTTAGTTCATCCTTCGATGCCGTCTTTATCTCCTCAATCGTGGCAAAACGCCGTCCTTTCGTGGGCCTCTTCAGTTTTGGGAACAAGAAGAAGTCACAGGGGGCCAGATTTGGGGAATACGGTGCCTGTGGCATCGTTACTGTGTTAGTTTTAGCCAAAAATTCGCGCACAAGCAACGATGTGTGAGCAGGGGCGTTATCATGGTGCAAAAGCCAATTTTTATTTTTCCACAAATTCGGACGTTTCTGGCGGATTGCTTCGCGCAAATTGCGCATAACTTGCAGGTAATATTCCTTATTTACTGTTCTACCCTGTGGCAAGAACTCATGATGCATCACGCCCCTGCAGTCAAAGAAAACTGTAAGTAAAACCTTTACATTTGATCGAACTTGGCGTGCTTTTTTTGGTCTTTGTGATCCAGAATGCCTCCACTGGGACGATTGAGTCTTAGTCTCGACGTCATAACCGTATACCCATGTTTCGTCACCTGTTATAACCCTGTTGAGTAAATCTGGATCATCGTTGACATCATTCAGTAGCTCTTGGGCGATGCTCATGCGACGTTTCTTTTGGTCGAAATTGAGCAATTTCGGAACAAACTTCGCTGACACACGTCTCATGTCTAAAACACTCGTCAAAATTGATTGGCACGAACCAAATGAGATGCCAATATCATCAGCAATTTCTCTAATGGTAATTCGACGATTTCCCAACACTATTTTCTTCACTTCTTCAACATTCTCATCAGTTGTTGATGTGCTGGGGCGTCCAGAACGAGGTTCGTCGTCGGTGTCTTATCGGCCTTCTTGGAAGAGTTTATACCACTTGTAAACATTTTTTTGGCTTAAAGTAGACTCACCGTATGCCACTTTCAGCATTTCAAGTGTTTTGGAACATTTGATTCCATTTTTCACACAAAATTTAATGCAAACTCTTTGATCCATGTTTTTAGACAGCAGCAAATCGTGGAGCACGCAAAACACTTCTAACCTTGATGCCTCTCACAAACAAACCAAACATACTACAAAGCTGAAATTTGTAACGTATGTTCTAGACGAGTGTACCGACATAACCAAATAAAAAAGTCGAAGATCGAACGGACGTAGCCCGCTAAATTTCAAAATTCACCTTACTTTTCGATCACACCTCGTATGCTAATTTTCAACAACAAAGACTGTATGTACAATCCACTTTTGAATAGAAAACAATTTATTACGCATGCACCTCTAATAGTAATAGATTGTTCTAAGCAAAATGAATCATTGAAACAAGCTGCTGTAGATGTACGTCTAGAGTTTGAAACAAAAAATACTATACCAGCGGAAACAGATGCATATTGTTTAATTTTACACGATCGTATAGTTAAGTATATTCCAATTAGTGGTAACATTACAAAACTTGTATAAGTATTATAATATAATAAACATGTATACTTTTTATCAAATAAATGTGTTTTAAAAATTTTAATAGTATTCAATATTTTTAATAATAATGATAAACCTTATCCCCCACCTCATTCCATATACCAACTGGGCGCGTCATGCCTGTACGCCACCGTCGATAATATTACACCCCCCAACACACTTAATCACATATATTTTTTTTTCTTTCATCAATATGACGCATCATCGATCGATCATCGGGGGAGAGGGCTATAAGGCCGGGGGTCATGGGGCCTGCGGGGGGGGCATCATCCACGTCGATAACTACCGACCGAGCATACACATGCACATGCACATGCACATGTACATGCACGTGCACGTGCACATGCTCGGTCGGCTACAATGCAAACCGTCGATACAAAATCAGCCGATAAAACATTTCATTGGCCGGTAAGGCAGGATTAATCGTGTTACCGACTGCTGGTAAGGAAGGAATGAATACTCACATGGTAAAAGTGGCTTCGAACCTTTATAGCCTATACTACTGAGCTAGTAATCGCGCGGCTCACACTCACTTTAGTCGTGACGCTAAAAGGCACGTTGCTGGTCAAAGCCATACTGCCCTCGCGATCTCGCGCTTTACCCAAACGTGTAGGTACCCAAACGGCCGAGCGCTGCTGACTACGCACACATATGCGACACATGGCCGGTGACACTATTTCTCTCTCTCCTTTTTTCTCGTTTTCTGCTCTCGTTCCGTCCCTCTCGTACCAAACGTTAACGCCGATCAGGAATCAGATCTGAAACAGAGCCACATCGTGCGTCGATACTCAGTTTAAATATACACTACCGTCCATAAAGATTTTTCATCTCCTTGCTGAAATCATCAAAACTTTAGAGTTTTATGGCTCATTTTCTATAAGAGCTAGAAAATCCATCTCATGGGTCTCATTTGAAAGGTCTTGCCAAGACCTTTTAAATCTTGTAAAACATAATTGATTTTATTTGTTTTTTGTACAACTTGTGACGTCATAAACAAATTTTTTTTTTTAATTTTTTCACATCAATTTCGACCCCGATTTATTTTATAACGGATTCTACGATGGAAAAACTGTATAAGCCATTCGACAGAGCTTTCAAAAAGCTACAAAATCTATATCCGGAAAATTTTTTTACCTTTATTTTTTATGAGCTATATGGTGTTTTATACAAAAACAAAGATTTTCAAAAAATGGGCTGTTTTTTTTTATTTTCAACTTTAAAGAAAAAACTCTCAGAAGAAAAAATGTAGTATTTTGTAAGAGCTATCAAATGCGTCACTCAGAATTAAAAAAAAAATTTTTTTTCTTCACGTTTTTTAGAATTGAAATTTTTCTAGAAAAAAAACTGAAATTACATATATTTAATAAAATTAGTAAGTAACTAGTATTTATAACTGAATGGGATTACAAACAATGATATCAAGATACATTTATTTAACCATAATTTATTACTTACTCAGAATAGATTAACATAATTTGGTTACAATTTTTCTACAAAATTTATTTATTACAACGTTTCAATAATAACATAACAATAATAATTTCATTTTTTATAATACTAATAACGCTTGTAATTAATATATTATCACAATCTGAATATAAATTTCAGTTGTAAACAAAAACGAAACAATACTACTTATTTAAACGTTTTTTTCATCGAAATGTCCACCTTTTTTTGCTATAACTAATTTACAAATTCGAGGCATTCGTGCTACAAGTTTCTTTAAAGTTTCTGCACTTATTTTTTTCCACTCATTTTCTAAGATATTCCAAAGATCCTTCTAGGAAGTAGGTCCTACCTTCCTTACAGCTCTATCTAGATCATCCCACAATAGTTCGATAGGGTTAAAAGATCAGGAGAGTACGGTGGCCATTCCATCACAACTAATTTTTTTTTCTTTTCCAATTGAGCAAGATAACTTTTACATAACTCTGAAGTATGCTTTGGGTCGTTATATTGTTGGAACGTAAATTTGCGACCAATTATTCTTGTTCCGGAAGATACAACATTTTTTTCAAGAATTTTTTTGTAACCTTCTGTTTTCAACTTGCCATCAATTTTAAAAAGATCACCAACCTTAGAATCACCAAAACAACCCCATACCATTACTGAGCTGCCACCATGTTTAACCGAAGCACATATATTTTTCTCTAAATGTTTTTGCTTATTTTTTCTCCGCACAAAATATCTGCGTTTTCTACCAAAAACCTCGAATTTGCTCTCATCAGACCACAAAACTTTTTTCCAATCATCAATGGTCCAAATTTTATGTTTTCTGGCCCAAGCCAATCGTTTCTTTTTATTAATCGGTTTTAGTAAAGGCTTTTTAATTGCTATTCGACCGTATAGTCCATCTTCATGAAGTCGTCTCTTTATCGTAGTAATACTAAGTTTAACATACGCTTTTTGAGTTTCAACAGCAAGTTCGGGTGCCGTGAGTCTTGGATTATGTGTACTTGTACTACAAATGTGTTTATCAGTAGCGCTCGTAGTTTTCCTAGGCCTTCCTGAAATTTTTTTGTTTTTGATATTTCCTTGAGTTATGAATTTTTTAATGTTATAATCAACTGTTCTTCTTGGAATATTCAAAATTTTGAAAATTTCATTATTACTTTTATTCACTTTATGCAAGGCGACTATCTCAGATCGCTCTTCAATGCTTAAGTTTCTTTTTTTCGTCATTTTTAATGTACAAAAAATACATGCATAATTTACTGACTAGATTGGACACATTGATATTTCACTCATTAAAGCTGATAAGAGACTGAATTTCCATACGTATTCTCTGCTATATGTATACATTCATGAAAGTCAAGTAAATCAAACCACGTAAATGATCAGTGATTATCACAGTGATTATCGGTGAGCACAATACTGTAGAAAGTCATTAAAAATGAAAACAATGCAAATTCCTCTGTTACAAACGTCGAATACAATAAATGTATCTTGTTATCATTGTTTGTAAGCCCATTCAGTTATAAATACTAGTTACTTACTAATTTTATTAAATATATGTAATTTCAGTTTTTTTTCTAGAAAAATTTCAATTCTAAAAAACGTGAAAAAAAAAATTTTTTTTTTAATTCTGAGTGACGCATTTGATAGCTCTTGCAAAATACTACATTTTTTCTTCTGAGAGTTTTTTCTTTAAAGTTGAAAATAAAAAAAATACAGCCCATTTTTTGAAAATCTTTGTTTTTGTATAATCACCATATAGCTCATAAAAAATAAAGGTAAAAAAATTTTCCGGATATGGATTTTGTAGCTTTTTGAAAGCTCTGTCGAATGGCTTATACAGTTTTTCCATCGTAGAATCCGTTATATAAATAAATCGGGGTCGAAATTGATGTGAAAAAATTTAAAAAAAACAATTTGTCTATGACGTCACAAGTTGTACAAAAAACAAATAAAATCAATTATGTTTTACAAGAGTTGAAAGGTCTTGGCAAGACTTTTCAAATGAGACCCCGCAGGATTTTCTAGCTCTTATAGAAACTGAGCCATAAAACTCTAAAGTTTTGATGATTTCAGCAAGGGGATGGCAAATCTTTATGGACGGTAGTATACCAAGACTGACGTGGCAGCGGCGAAGGGTAAGGCACGCGGAAGAGAAAGAGGCGAACAGGGTGAGCGAACTCAACGGTCACTCCGCCCGTCACATTTTTTTATAAAGGGTATAACCTTGAACAAAATTTCTAATAACTAATTCATTGTACGATAAAAAATAAAACATTTTCATTTATATAATTCTGTATAAACATAGTTTTTTACTAATAAATTAACCCTTTAATTTCCTAGATAAATTTGTAATGAATCCCATGATCGCACTCGAAACATAGCTACGTAAGTTGTCCGTAATTAAAAACATCTCTTCTAAGATCTATACCAACTCTGTTAAAAGTTTGTCGTTGCGCTTTGTTAATGGTGATAGTGAAAGCTAATCGATTTGGAAATTGTTTTCTTTTAAAAGTAAATGGATATATCTTTTCACAATATAGTGTGATTCGATTAAGCAATATTATTTCATTGCGTTTATCACCTGTTAATACGAGGGTGGTCCGATAAGTATTTAGCCTCACCGCCCAATGGTGCCGCTCTCGCAAAAGAAATATTCTATCATGTAGTATAACCTTCTCGATGGTTACTGTCAAGATTTCAGCCGGACCGGAGTTCTAGTTTATTTTTGAGAGCGTGTGAAAGCAAGTGTGTCCGTTGATTTTTGAAAAATGGAAAAAGAGCAGTATCGGTCGGTGATTGGATTCTTGTTTTTGGAAGGGAAATCGCGTAGCGAAATCAAAAAGCGCTTGGATGCTGTGTACGGTGACTCTTCTCCTTCGATGGCGACCGTCAAAAATTGGTTTAACGAGTTTCAACGTGGTCGCACGTCGATTTTTGAAGAGCCACGTCCAGGTGCTCCGAAAACGGCTACCATGGATGATAACTTGACAAAAATTCAAGATCTCGTATTGGCAAATCGACGATTGAAGGTGCGCGAGATAGCTAAGATCGTAGGCATCTCAAAAGACCGCGTGGGTCATGTCCTGCATGAAATTTTGGGCATGAGAAAGCTGTCGGCGCGATGGGTGCCGCGTTTGCTCACTCCGGACAACAAGCGCAACCGTGAGACAACTTTAGAGCAATGTCTGACGCTGTTTAAGCACAACCCGAAGGAGTTTCTGCGTCGTTTCGTGACAGTCGACAAAACATGCATCCACTGGTATATACCAGAGATCAAGGAACAGTCGAAACAGTGGACTGTACCCGGCGAAAGTGTTCCGAAGAAGGCGAAGACTGCCCCATCGGCCGGAAAGGTGATGGTCACCGTTTTCTGGGATTCACAAGGTGTGATCTACATCGGCTACCTGGAGAGGGGCAAAACGGTCACAGGGCTGTACTATGCCGAATTATTGTACTATGCCGATTCGATGTCGAATTGCAGAAAAAACGGTCCTATTTGGCGAAGAACAAAGTGCTCTTCCACCATGATAACGCACCGGCTCACACCTCCGCCGTCGCCATGGCCAAATTGGTTGAAATAGGCTACGAACTGCTGCCCCATCAACCGTATTCTCCAGATTTAGCCCCGTGCAACTTCTTTTTGTTTCCAAACTTGAGAAAGTCACTCGCCGGGCAGAAATTTGAGTCGAATGAGGAGGTAATCGCTGCCACGGAAGCCTACTTTTCAGGCCTCGAGGAAACGTATTTTTCAGACGGGTTAAAGAAGTTGGAGCATCGCTGGGCAAAGTGTATCGAACTAAAAGAGATTATGTTGAAAAATAAAGCGCCACTTTTCCAAAATTTTCGTTTTTCTTTTGTAGGTTAAGTACTTATCGGACCACCCTCGTATATTACATTTTAATAAGTGATTTGAAAAGTCTAGTACTTGCAATCTTGTGCCATTACATAATCCTTTACTAAGACTTATATTTCTAACTAACATTACTATACAAAATTTTCTTAAACGTAATCTAAAAGGTGGATTTAATCAATTAATACACTGCCGTCCATATTTATTTGCCCACCCAGAGAAAAAATTACATAAAATTAAAAGTTTTGTTACTAAGGAAGTATTCACCCTATCGAAGCCTCCGGGAGCTCATTTTGTAGGTTCTGGCGAGTACTTTAAGATACATGTCCTCCCGAATCGATTAGTAATTTTTTTCCATGTTTTATCAAGACATAAAGGTAAGTAAAAAATCAAAAATTTTTTGCCCACTTTTAAGTCCGAACATTTTTATGGGAAAAATTTCCACGATAAATCTAAAAGGAGTATTTCGAAGCTTGTTCGAAGAGCTTTCGAATGCGAGGTAGCAGGATGTTTTTTCATAATTAGCTTAAAAGTTACAGACGTTTGAAAGAAAAAAAAACACTTTTTTTCGAGAATTATTATTTTGGTACCATCTACTCGCATGGAAAAACTTTACTCGGAAAAAACGTGTAATTTGTAGCGTAGAATCAACCTAAATTTTCTCAGATTTATTTCGTAAAATTTTTTTTCCTACATTTTGGAGTCGATTATTGTACGACTTTGTGGTATTCCATGAATGAAAAAATCGTTATTTTTATTTTCTACGGTTTTTCAATTCTTTGAAGCCGAAAGCAATCTAGGAATTTTCATAAATACAGCAAGAAAATTATCACAAAAGGTTTTTATCATCTCTAAATTACAAAGTATAAGTAATATAAAATCATATCCAATGAATCAACAACGTTGAATTCTTTCGGAATCATAAAAATAAGATAGACTCTAAGAATTGGTCACTTCACTTCAAGCGTAATTCAGCTTTGTTTATAAACATACGATGACACCGTGATACTCTAGGTAAACTCAGTTAATAAACTGCCAGTTCATTCATACAATCTCTTTAGTCGCCAGCATGGGAAAAACTGCGAATTTATCAATAGAGAGCCGTAGTGAGATCGTGGCTCTTCACAAAATCGGAAAGAGCAATAGGGATATAGCTAAAACGCTCAAGTTATCACGGCGTACGGTTGATTATAACGTAAAAAAGTTTTTAAAATTTGGCACAGTGACCACAAGAAAAAATGCAGGCAGACCGAGGAAAACGACGAAGAAACAAGATGATAATATAGTTCACTTGAGTACTCGAAATCGCCGCCTAACAGCTGTAGAATTATCATCAGAAGTAAGTAAAAGTATTGGTAAATCGATTAGTGTCACTACAGTCAAACGAAGGCTCGCAGAAAAAGGGCTTCATGGAAGAATAGCAGTCAAAAAACCACTTTTAAGAAAAGTAAATGTGGCTAAGAGATTGAAATGGGCCAAAGAGCATAAGGATTGGACTGTGAACGATTGGAGGAAAGTATTGTGGAGTGACGAATCGAAATTTGAAGTTTTTGGTTCAAAAAGAAAAGTTTATGTTAGGAGGCGCAAGAATGAGAGTCATTCTCGGGAGTGCATTGTACCTTCTGTCAAACACGGTGGAGGATCTGTGATGGTTTGGGGATGTTTTGGAGGGTCCAGAGTAGGGAATTGCATCCGAATTGAAGGAATATTAAATAAAGAAAAATACAAAAGTATACTTCAAAGGAACGTAGTGCCTTCTGGAAGACGTCTGCTCGGTCCCAATTTTATTTTCCAACAGGACAATGATCCGAAACATACCTCGAACATTTGTAAAAATTATTTGGAGAGCTTGCAGAACCGGCAAATACTACAAGTCATGACATGGCCTCCTCAATCACCTGATCTGAATCCTATTGAATTATTATGGGAAGAACTCGACCGAGCAGTACGGAAAATTTGCCCTACGTCTAGAGAACATTTATGGACGATCCTGCAAGAAGAATGGAAAAAGATTCCAGCTTCCACCTTGGAAAATTTGATCCTGAGAATGCCAAGAATCTGCAAAGCAGTTATCAAGAACAAAGGTTGGCATTTTGATGAAAAAAACATTTAATTACAGTATTATAATTTTATAGTTCAATCAAATTCAAATAGATAATTTTTTGTGAGATTCTCATACTGTTATGTTATTAGGAGTGACTTGACTGTTTAGATGTTTCTCTTAATATTTATATATACATATATATATTATTATTATTACTATTATTATTATTACTACCAAGAAACATGAATTTCTAAAGCTATCAAAACGTATGGATTGATAATTTATTTATTTATTATATTTATTTCGATAATGGACTAATAAAAACTGAATATTTGATATTTTCTATACTATTGATTTTTTTATTGTTCCTTGTTAAAAAAATGATCATTTCAATCTATAATAAAGTATTCCAGTTATTACAGAATACCACAAAGTCGTACAATAATCGACTCCAAAATGTAGGAAAAAAAATTTTACGAAATAAATCTGAGAAAATTTAGGTTGATTCTACGCTACAAATTACACGTTTTTTCCGAGTAAAGTTTTTCCATGCGAGTAGATGGTACCAAAATAATAATTCTCGAAAAAAAGTGTTTTTTTTTCTTTCAAACGTCTGTAACTTTTAAGCTAATTATGAAAAAACATCCTGCTACCTCGCATTCGAAAGCTCTTCGAACAAGCTTCGAAATACTCCTTTTAGATTTATCGTGGAAATTTTTCCCATAAAAATGTTCGGACTTAAAAGTGGGCAAAAAATTTTTGATTTTTTACTTACCTTTATGTCTTGATAAAACATGGAAAAAAATTATTAATCGATTCGGGAGGACATGTATCTTAAAGTACTCGCCAGAACCTACAAAATGAGCTCCCGGAGGCTTCGATAGGGTGAATACTTCCTTAGTAACAAAACTTTTAATTTTATGTAATTTTTTCTCTGGGTGGGCAAATAAATATGGACGGCAGTGTATATTCTGGTAAAAGAATATCTGTTATTTCACCATTGTCACAGTTCTCTACGCTATCAATTCCTATATATACATATATGTTCAGTATTTTTGTCCAATAAATTAGTAATTCTGTTATTCATGTCATCTACATTAACAATCCTAAAAGAAACATTGCTAAAAGATGACTAATTTCGTTGAACTTTTTATCTTTGATTAATGTACCAAAAATATGTTGCATTGATCTGCAGGTAGTATGCAGTATTCTGGCAACTGTAAATTATTATTCTTATCGTTTAGTGTGCCATTAACAACATCTAATAAATATTTAGAAAATTCAATTTCGTGCGTCAAAACTCTCGTGTTAGTTTTCAATTAAGATATTGAAAAGTGTGCCCATAAGTTACTGTTTTTAAGAGACTAATTAATTATTTCATTACGTGTTCCATTCACTTTGATTGGAAGTAGTTGTCTAAAATCTCCCCCTAAAATCATTATTTTGCCGCCAATGGTAAATCTTTATTCGTAATGTGTTTCAAAATTCTATTTACAATTTCTAGAGCATATCGCGGAGCCATTGGTGCTTCATCCCAAATAAATACTTTAGTATTTTTGAACAGTAAACCTTTGAACAGTAAACAGTAATGAATGAAGCTTCATTTTCATTATCTGTAATTATTACTGATTATTCATTCGACATATGTACTACTAATCTTACCACAGAGTAACTGTTATTTTGCAGTGGTTTACTCAAAATTCGGTAGCCTGTCTCTACAGGACCAACGTAACGCGTTTCAATGAAATTACGACATTCATCATGTTCAATAGTGTTACCATTTTCTGCATGTCCAATTAGTACTGTAGCAGCATCGTGTCCTTTGTAGATGTATTTGTATAAATATTTAACTGCTTTAATACTTGAGACAATTTCCACATTAATATGGCAGTCGAACATCGGTAGAAATTCAGCACAGTGTGGACCAAGCCACTGATTCAGATCATTATCATGACCACTACGATAATGTGGATAACCATTTTCGTCCATGGTAGTTTGCTCTTGAAAATTTTTCGGAAAATTTTTAGAGCATTTGCCTTCTTTCATGCACCAATCACCGTATGGACCATGAATCATATTTCTCATAACGATGTCGAATAGTCGTGAATTTCTATTTTAATCGGGTATTTCTGTTGATATGAATCTGTCAACTATATCTAGACTAGTTATTTTATACGCTTGTTCTAATGTAATCAATAGATACATATGTGGTAAACCTCTCTTTTGAAATTAAAATACATACACGTACGATGGAACTTTTCAAATATAATTTTTCTTTATAACAACGTCAAGCAAATGATCTTTTTTTAAATCGAAAACTCTAGCTACAAAATCTGGTCTGTCTGTAGCTTGCTGATTTGACAATAAATTTTTGGTTATTTCTTGCCTTTTTGCGTTACTTGTTATTATAAGAAAAATATCAGGTGTTTATTTCTCATTTATAATAGCCATAGCATTTTGATAACATTGCTACATATATCGAGGAGATCCAGTAAATGATGAAGGTAGAAGTTTTACCTACATGTCTATTTATATTATTTGCACAATTTCTCATATGGTCGTGTAAACCTTTATATGTATCAGCTTTTAATTCATTTTGATGATCTTTACAGTACTGAATTCTGTCTTTTTTTAATTTTAACATAACTATCTACTACCCGTTGTTGAAATAGTCTACGTCCTTTTATAATTGGATTAAATTCATTTTCTCTAATTGCTATTTTATATTTAGTGTAATCTAAACGGCTAATTCGACGATTATGATTTATACAAAACATATTGTGATGCCAACTTCTTGAACTGTGTGGGTAAAATAAGGAATAAATCCATGGTTCAACATTAGGATCCAAGGAATTAACAATTGTAGTGTTTTTGTACTCTTGTTTCTAATAGTAATATAAGACTCTGGTATTTCACCATCAACAATCGTTGAAAAAATAGCAGCCACTTTATTTACATGTTGAAAATTATATCTACGACTATCTTGACTAGGTTTTAATGAAAATAATAATTGCAATTCGCATTCTGTTGAATTACCATTTGCTTCTCTAATAAGTTGCTGTATACGTATTTTATCTTTCATCATTTCATAAGATTTGGGATAAATATTATTATTACGAATTATACTATCTAGAATTGTTATCAACTCATAATCTACAACAGGATTTTTCCGAATTCGATAATTGAGTGCTTCATTCTCATCAATTAAACATTTAATTCCTTTGGTTTAATCAGTAATTTTAATAATAGGTGACAATCCTTTCTAAATTAATAAATACACTACATTAAAACACTTATGACTGGTCAATTACTTTTTTATTAAACAAATGTTCGAGTATAGTATATTTTTTAAGAAACACTCTACCCAGTACCTATTAATACAATGCGTTCGAAACATTAAGCACTTTTAAGATTTACATAGACCTTTGTCTATCGTTGATATCCACAATTTTGGATTTACAATGCCCTCTTTTAACTAAGTCAATGTAATTGCAAATTGTGAATATCATACGGTTCGATTTCGACTAGTGTATATTATATAGTCAAAAAATAATTTAAAAAAAACATTTCACGTTTTTAAGTAAATTTAGAATCATATATGACATAATTAATAATTTTACTTATTCTGATTATATATCGATTATTACTTTGGCTTTACAATTAAATAAAATAGAGGTTGTGGAATAATGAAAATAAATATATTTGAAAAATATTTATTTGAAAAAAGTACATGCTTTATATACATTTATATTACTTAATAAATACAAATATTTTACTGTAGTGAATTAAATGAAATAAATTATTAAATTAATACAAAAAGAATTAATAGTAGTAAATATGACGATAGATATTCAAGTATAGTTTGCATAATGTTTTAATATTTTTTAACTTGCTAGATATTATCTATAGACATAATAATCCCTCCTGTATAACAAAACTGGTTATATGATAGCTACTGTAACGGGGTGGATTAGCTAGTATAAACGGGGTTTATTAAAGAAGAAACTCCTACGATGCAGAGCTAACCGCCACTCTGTTAGTCACGTATGATTATACGTGTATTCGCCTTTACGTTTGATACTTTCGTTTCGATGTCTTCTTTCCAAAAGTTAAACCCATCTTAAGTCACCTGACTTGTGACACTCGATCTATCTTAGGTGTGGGCGACTTTACGCCTAATCCGCT
This sequence comes from Phymastichus coffea, assembly GCF_024137745.1. NCBI lineage: Eukaryota > Metazoa > Arthropoda > Insecta > Hymenoptera > Eulophidae > Phymastichus > Phymastichus coffea. Next base: position 1,636,121 of record NW_026706814.1, read on the forward strand.
TAATCCCCTAGATGTAATCGGATTAAAACCTAAGCTTTTACAAATCGTTTAAGCTACTGGGAAATTAAATGACGTAATCGGCGAATGAAATTGACTAACTTAAATATTAAAAAATAACTACAGTCTTTTATGGGCCGAAAGACTAACCCACGCGAACAGGATTTTACAATGAATTATTATTTGATGAGAGAGAGAGAGAGAGAGAGAGAGAAGATTCGAAATTTACCGCGAAACTAGCGCTTGGCGCGAATACAAAAAATCGCTATCACGGTTGACAAAATACCGAATGTATTTTGTCACGCAATAATAACGGGAGGTGCACCTACCCTGCGGTACAATTACGGTGATCAGCCGTAATTGTTGATGAGGAAGATCAACTACCGCTGCTCCTCCTGTTTATAAGCTGCGCTGCCTCGCTCTGCCTCTAATCTGCTGCTACTATTCTACGGTTGTTTGCTGCAATAGCTCCGTTGCACTTACGCACGAAAATCGTCCCAAAAAACTTTAATATCGGCGAAACACAGTGCAAAAATAGATTCGGCGGTAATGTCGCGTCAACAGCTGAGGCGTAACTGCTTATTCAAATGCTCGCGCACCCCCTCTTTCTCTTAATTGTTCGTAATAACGCGCGAATTACAGAATCGCGAACGGATCGATTAATTGAATCGACTACCGTTGCAATACATATAAAGTTATGGCAATTTGCAATGAAGCTTTTTTTATGTAAACAATGCACAGCTTATTTAATATTCAAAATTTCGAACAATAAAAAAATTACATTACTTCTATGACAAAAACGTAATGTATGAAGTTATTTTAGTATAATTATCTTTTTTATTGCAAATGAAAAAAATTATTGAAAAACATGTCATTTTTGATGATTTTTTGTTAATAACTTATTATCTTTTTTGCCGATTTTGACAAGTGACTTCTCATTCAATGTGGATTTTTAGTAGAAAAAAAGGGATTGAATTACACAGGCCAACAAAATTTGACAAAGGTTCAGAACCAGCGACCAGACATAATATATTCGAAGGATTTTGGTGCGCTAAATCCAAATCCGAGCTCAGAATTGCGCTAGTACGTCAGGATTTTGAGATATCCTAACCTAAAAGTGCGAAAATCAAGTTTTTTTTGGCTATATACGGTACCTTATAACATTGCGAATAATTTTTTTCGTGCAAAATTGACAACGGCATCTAAAAAGCAATTCTTATCGTACAAAAGCTAACAATCTTTAGTTTATGTCTTCTTTTATCGTCAATTGAAATGTACTACTTATCAATTGGTTTATACGGCAACGCAATGAATTTGGACTATTATAACTCAAATCCCTGATCTTGGAGCATTGTAACCTGCGGGGCAATAAACCTTGCCCACTTAACCCTAAATCCCTTAACCCCCGAGCCCTGTGACCTTCAATTCAATAATCCCCGTCCCCTTAACCCCAAATATTTTAACCCAAGAAGGTTATAACAAACGCGGCAATAAAACCTGCCAACTTAACTCCGAATTTCTTCACCACGGAATCCTGTAACCTGCGATACAATAGCCCTAGATTCCTTGTGGCGCAAATTACTGGGATTTGCGTAACGGCATCGAGGGTTATAACATCACAGGTTTCAGGGCTACAAGGTTAACGGATTTAAGGTTAAGGGGGCAGTTAAAGGTTAAGGGGTCGGGGTGTTTGGGTTAACGGATTTAGGGTTATGGCCACGCAGATTATAACCTTCTAAAGCTTGCAAAAATATTCTATTATACAGGAATTTGTTTAAAGAAATTTTTTAAATAAAATACATTTTGCAACTCTGATATCAGATTCATAACCAGAGACCTCAAAAATCAGCAAAAGTACGTGCAACTTGCAAAAACATTGAGTCTTGCAACATTTGTTTAAATAAATTGTTTAAATAAATCTAAATTCACAAATCTAACATCAAACTCGTAATCAGTGACCCCTAAAACCATGGAAATGAGGTGCTACTTGCAAAAATATTCAATTGTGCAAAAATTTGTTTGAACAAATTGCTTGAATAAAATAAGTTTTAAAAATCTGATATCCGATACGATCAGCGGAATCAAAAACCGTGAAATCTTTCATTCGTTTTTGAAATTCTGTAGATAGATGATGTAGAATATTACGTAACTCGAAATGTATTATTGTATGCTGAAGATGAGATAGGTGAAAGCTGAGATAACTGATTTTGTGACATGCTAATCCTTTCGTGTTAGAGATCACGTTTGAGTGGCGGGCTAATGGTTGAATTTCCCGTAAATGCTATTATCTTATTTTCTTCTACTTTATTTATTATTAGAATATTTATCATAAGAACATTTTTTATCCTCTTTGTTATTTATTATAAGAAAAATGAGTTCCAGAAGCCCTTGTGCAAGAAAAATTGATACATTTTGTTATGTTTGTGGGAAGTTTGAAACAACTTCTTATCGACGATCGATTAATGATACAATCAAAACTCTATATGAAATGTTATAAGGTTCCGATCAACAATTTAGATAAGACATGGGTACCATCTTCAATTTGTAATTCTTGCAGACTTGCTATGTTGAAGTGGGATGATAATAGCAGCAATATGACTGTTATTGAACCGACCATTTGCCGTGAGCCCAAGGACCATGAAACTGATTGTTACTTCTGCTTATGTAATACAACGGGTTTCAATCAACAAAATTCAAATTAAATCATCTACCCTGCGGTAGCGAGTTTAACACCAGCCAAAGTAGGAAAAGTAAGTAAACTCGGAAAAGAAGTTGGTTCGGCAAAAGTTAAACCGATGGATATTGATACAACTGAAGATGTCTCTTTTGAAGATACCTCTGATGACGAGAGTCCTAAGCTTTTTGACCAAAGTTCGTTAGATGATTTTATTCGAGACCTCAATCTTCCAAAGGATAAAGCTGAACTCTGTGCTTCAAGACTCCAAGAAAGGAAGCTATTATTACCTGGAACAAAAGTGTCAATTTACAGAAACCAAGAAGAGGCGTTTATAAAGTACTTTACAATGGAGGATGTGATGGTGTACTGTAATAACATCGAAGAATTGGTTAACTTGTATATCCAAGATTTGTACAAGCCAGAAAACTGGCGTCTCTTCATTGATTCTTCCACACAAAGTCTCAAAGCTGTGTTACTACACAAGGGAAATGAGTATACGGCACTTCCTGTAGGTTACTCAACTGCACTAAAAGAATCATATAATAGTTTTCAATTTCTACTGTAAAAAATAAATTACAAGACTCACAATTGGCTTGTTTGTGGTGACTTTAATATGATAAATCTTATAGTTGGCTTGCAGTCGGGAAATACCAAATTTCCGTGTTTCCTCTGCCTTTAGGACAGCCGTGCAAAAGATAAGCATTGGGTAACAAAAAAATGTCCCACAAGATCAGAATGGAAAATAGGTTCTCATAATGTCGCCTAAGTAGGTCTTGTTGATCGAGAGAGAGTATTACTGCCACCACTCCATCAACAGTTTGTGAAAGCCTTGAATAAAGAAGGTAAATGTTTCAATCATTTGAAAGCCACATTTCCGAAATTGAGTGATGCAAAAATTAAGGAAGGCATTTTCGTTGGGCCTGAATACGAAAACTCATGAAAGATGATACATTTATCGAAACCATGGCTCTCGTTGAAAAGAATGCTTGGTTGAGCTTCAATGATATTACAGAAAAATTTTTAGGCAATAATCGAGACCCGCAGTTTGAAACTATTGTGTCCAACATGTTACAGAATTTCCGAAAAATGGGTTATTGGGGTATCTAATGAGGTATCTAAATGGGTATCTAATGAGCCTTAAAATACACTTCCTTCATTTTCATTTAAACTATTTCTCAGAAAACCTTGGAGTATATAGTGAGGAGATGGGTGAACGATTTCACCAAGACTTGAAACAAAAGGAACAACACTACCAAGGAAGGTGGGACGAAAAAATGATGGCCGACTACTGCTGGTCATTGAAAAGGGATGATAATAACCCTACTAGTCACAAACGTAAATCTCTTCAACGATCGTTTGAAATGAAGCGCTAACGTTTTCACATAAAGAAAGCATAACATCACAGAATTGGCGGTTATAGGTTCAAGAATATACATTCTAAAGATTGTCAGCTTCTTAGTGTAACCTCTCTAACTACATTGGAGCTTAGGTTGAAATGCTATGGATTACAGTCCACTTAAATTAATTTGTCCTGTGCTTGACCCTCACTGTTCACTGCATTTAGTTTAACCTGTTGTGAGTTTAGCGCTCGCAGATCATAGCGAACGTAAGTTCACCTGTAGTGGTCTAGAGCTCGAAGTTTACTGCGCATATAGGTTATACTGTCGTGGATTCTAGTTCGCAAGTTATATCGTACTTAATATACCTGTTGCGGATTATAGCGCGCTTAAATTAATCTGTAGCAGGTTATAGCGAATTTAGGTTAACTTGCCGTGATTTTGAGCTTGCAGGTTATAGCGCACTTGAGTCAACCAACCGCGTATTATAACGCACTTAGCTTAACCTCTCGCGGGTCATAGAGCGCTTAGGTTAACTTGTGGTGGTTTTAAGCTGAGTATAGGTTATAGCGCACTTAGGCAATCCTGTCATGGTTTTGAGCTTGCAGGTTATAACGCACTTAAGTTAATCTGTCGCTGGTTGTAGAGTTATAGGATTTTCAGTGCATTTAGGTCATAACCATCTGCCTTAGCCTGCCCTAAATTTACAGCTGCCATTTTAGAGTGCACCTAATAAATTCAGCTAGATTCGCCGTAAATTAGTACAATGGTAGACCTTTAAATGCGAGTGTAAGTTTTTCCTACTACTGAAGATTGCAAAAAAAATCAAGATTTTTCATACTCCAGTATAAATCAATTGATAAATGGCACATTTCAATTGACGGTATCTCTGCTGGAAAAAGACATAAATAAATCGGTAATGCATTTTGTCGGCCAAGAGTTGCTCTTTCAGATGCCGTTGTCAGTTTTGCATGAAAAAATTTATTCACAATGTTATAAGGTACCTAATATAGCCAAAAAACGTGATTTTCGCACATTTAGGTTAGGATATATCAAAATCCTGACGTGCTAGCGCAATTCTGAGCTCGGATTTGGATTGAGCGCACGAAAATCCTTCGGGTGTACTATGTCTGGTCTCTGGTTCTGAAACCTTGTTGGCCTTATTCTTATCTAAATTCATAACCGGTTGGTATATTGCGATAAAACCAATTTTGCAAACAAAACGCATTATTTAAACACACTTCCAAAACTTTACGATCGAGGATGAATTGGCATTGTGTTGAGCACTAACTTTGGAATCGTTTAATGAAATAAAATTGACTTTGGAAATTTGTTCCATAATAACAATGTACGAGTTATTGCCTACACTATACCAGCCATGAAGGGAGAGCGCACGCCACGTAAGAATAGAGAGAGAAAGAGAGAGAGAGTAAGATAGAAAAAGTCATTAGAAGAGAGAACTCTCGAGTATACAAACGTGTGTGACCTAATCTTTACTTCAACTATCCCCTAGATGAAATCGGTTTAAAAAATAACCGGTGACGGATCCGTTAAACTAAAAGGGAACGTAATGCGGCGAATAAAATCAAGATCGTTTATGTCTAATAAACTACAGTCTTCGATGGGCCGAAAGACTAACGCAAGCGAATAGGATTTACAATGTTTAACAATAATACGGGCAGAGAGAGAGAGAATTCAAAATTCTACCACGAAATCTAACGCTCGGCGCGAATACAAAATAGTCGCGATAGACAAAATACTACTGTAAGTAAAAAAATTACTATCGTTTATCTCTAATAAACCACACTCTTCGATGGGTCGAAAGACTTACGCACTACAATGTGTGACAATAATACGAGAGACAGAGTGAGAGAGAATTCAAAACTCTGTCCCGCAAAATCTAGCGCTCGGCGCGAATACAAAAATAGTCGCGATAGACAAAATATTTTCGTGAATATTTTGTTGCGCAGAAAAAGGGAGGTGCACCTACTCTGCGGTGCAATTACGGTTATCAGCCGTAATTGTTGAAGAAAATCGAATGTTGGTGCTCCTCTGGAACTAGCTACGCTGCCTTGATCACGAAGATTGGTGACTGCTGCAATTAATGTTGCTTTTCGCTGCTGCTGCGTTATGCTGCTATTTTTATTGTCTGCGATCACTCGCGCACGTATCCAAAAGAATTCCAGGAAACAACTTTTGATCTCACGAGAAACAGCTGAGGCTTATCTGAAACTATGAATTCTCGCGCGCTCCCTCTCTCTCTTAGACGTTCGCTCTAGCATCGCGAAGGTATCAATTGATCGAATAGACTACCGTTGCAGCCCCCTCCAAGTCTTAAATAGCCGGACAGGACGAATACCCGCGATTCGCCATCATTTGGAACTTGAAAAAGAAAGGGAGGAAAGGAACCAAATGACTAAATACCCTTTCCTCTTTTCTTTAGGGGTATTTTATTCATGGCCCTCCAGGGCCTACACTACTTCTTGGCTATACCTGGCGCTCTGTGCTTCGGATAGCACCAGTGTGTAGCGTTCTTCAGGCACCGCTGGGAATTGGTTACCTTAGGCTCCCCGCAGATATAGCAGCCCCTCAGCTGCGATCGGGACTGAGCAAACTCCCGATCTAGTGTGGTCTGCTCGGCAGACCGAGGGGACTACTGCGCGCTGATTCCCTGGGAGGCTATGATTGTCACGCCTCCCACCGTGGTGGTCACATGTCTATCCTGCGACCTAACCACGATCGTGGTGTCAGGAGCCATGCATCCGTCTACGTGAACCGTGAGCATCGACCCAGCACCAGTAGCTCTCGGGGTTCTCTTCTCTTGAGCCATCATCGAGAAGGCTGCAGGGGATTCCTGTCCATTATCCACCCACAGCAGGGCCTCTCCATAGGCCCTCTGGCATTGAGCCACGCTTGACTTCTTCCTGGTCCTCTGTTTGTATCGAAGCGTCCCAGGAAGCCTTCTTTGGGATGACCAATGTCGCGTCCCGAAGAACGTCCTCCACCGATCCCTGGTGGCGCTCCCAAATTCGGGTGGCCCCCTCCAACTGGACCCTGGCGAAGCTCCGCATATCTTCAATTAGCTGCGTCGCATCAGGGCCCAGCTGCAGATTCAAGAGCATCTGGGTAACCACCTCAAAGGTTTCCTCTTCTACTACGATTCTCCAGTCCATCTGTAACATCCAAAAGAAAAAATTTGGATGAAACTCCCTGCGCGAACCTACTATACCGCATCCCACCTGGTTACGCGTTCCCTCGCTTTTCCTTACGTGAACGCCCTGTCGCTCGTCGGTTACCGCTCCCGTTGCAGTTTCTATTTTTTAGTTAAATTTCGATGAGGATTTTAATCTATTGTTTATTGCTGTTTCTCACAAACAAATTGAAGTCTGATGAAAAAGTGTTATATACATTTCTTTCATAATTTTTCCCGTAAATAGATTGTCGTGATATGTTTTCAAAAATAGTGACTTTTTGAGTAATTCGTTTAAATAACTTTTTATAAACAATTTCAAATAATAAAAGAAAAAACACGGGTACCTTTTTTTCAATATACTATGAATGGCGTAGTTACGTAGGTAGACGATATTTTTTCCAGTTTTGACTTGGACCTTAATGGGTTAATGATTCATTTATTCAACCCTATTACCGTATATATATATATATATATATATATATATATATATATATATATATATATATACACTCTTATATACGTACATGTATACATTTATGTAACGATGTCTTCATCAAGCTGTTTCTTGATCGGCGTCGGTGTTTGGAGCTACAGAGAGAAGAAGATGAGAGAGAGAGAGAGGAAGAGAGAGAAAGAGAGAGAGAAATTGTATCGCCGGCATGACTCGCACATGTGTGCATAGCCGGCAGCGCTCGGCTGATTTTGGGTGCAGAGGGAAGGAGCTGGAATATGCCGCGAGTGGGAGAGCACGGGCAGTACTGGCCGAATCAGCAACGCGAGTAACCAGAGCGCAAGTGAAAGTCTACGAAAAAAATGAGCGATTATTCCAACGGACATTGGCCTTCTCTTGTGACGATGGAAAGCAGCGAGGAAGTTGAGGCAGGCTACCAGCCCTCTCCAACTGTTTATTTTGCCGAAACGAGAGGGTGAGTAGCAGCAGTTGGAGGGCCGTCGACGAGTAGCAGAGCGACATTAGCAGTAGCTGCTCATCAGGTTCCAGACAGCCCCCTTCATCTGGTCAGGTACCCCGTTGTATTTTCGGTGCGCCTTTCATTTTTTTTCTCTCTCTCGACAAATCACCAGGACGCGGACAAGTAGATGCGTGTACGCTTAAGTCGCACCGTATCTGCCGGACGGTGGGACGTGCAATTGTATGGCGATGCTTTGTCTCCTGTGTGTTCATTTGCACGGAGACGAACTCGCACGGACTTTCTTTCCTAATGCGTAAAATCGTATGGGGCATTTGTAATTATCAAAGATTAAATAAAGAGTGTAAATAGACAAAATAAATTTCGATGAATCCTGTTTCTCTACCTATCTCATAACTGCAGTATTCGGGATTATTAGACAACGAAAGCCAATCGATGCCTTCTGAAGAGAAGTGAATGCGTCTTCCGTACCTGACCTTTTATAAATCATTAGTAACGCGACGTTATGGGCTATTTTATTTGATGCGCAAATTGCGAAGTCAAGTGAAAGAAAGGAACGTGTTACAAGCTGTATCTCTTAAACTATTAATATTTGGACTTTGAGCCCATGAACACTTCTGATTTCAGAACTATTATTTCTGTAAGTTACAATAAAATTTGACTAAAAGCCAGTTTTCATAAGGATATAGTGGGATCGTTTATCCACTATTCTGAAACTTTTCAATAATGTTAATGTTTGGTAGTACTCTGTAATTGAATCGTCTTTTGACATAAGAATGTGGACTCAGCCCAGAAATGGCTTCTGCAGCATTGTATCAAGTATTTGCATATCTCTATAGATTGTAATCTTTAAAATAATAACTGCAAATTACTCCAGTTTTTAATAAATTTTAGTAACATCTAATTATGGTATGCGATATGTTTACAAATTTCTATCCTCGCTGTGATATGCCTTCAACACTATTGAAGCATAAATTCGTAGTCATTTTCTACCTTGAATTAATTGAAATTCGTCGAACGAGATAGTTAGGTATTTGCAAAAATAAACCTTCGTTCGACGATCTTCGCGAGAATTTTTATAAGACTCAATCATACTGTCAAGCAATAAGCCTGTGTGCATCATGAGAAATCTTGAAAATTTTCAAAAAGATTTTAATATGTTAATAGATTAAGTAATTATGGGAGTGATCCTCGTAAGATCTTTCTTTCGGAGAAGTTCATCCAGTATCAAAGGAAAGAAAGTAACTCGCTCGGCGAGATAGCAAAAGAAATTAAAATAAAGATCGAAGAGAACTCCGACAAATTATCAAAATTAATTCACTGCCCGCGTCGAGCGTAAGATTGGATTTAAAGTTCTGTTTCTTGCAGCAAGAACAAGCTTATTTATACGTGAGATGGATGTGCGGATTTCTCCCTACCATTGAAATTGCGAAATCTCTTAATGACACTCTACGAATACGCTAGTATTCAGATTTGCTACTGAACTTTCAGGTTTTAACTGTTATAGAATGTTACAAATTAATTAAAATAGAGTTCAAATGTACACAAATAGTATAATAAATATCTGATGAATAATTTGTAGTTTGCAAACACACTATTCATATGATGCCAAATTAAATTTGTTAGATTCTCTGGAATTTTTATTAAATAATTTCATCAATAATTCTATTATGTATTTACTAAATAAACTTTATAGTTATAAATTATTAAACTGACATAAATATAGAGTTTGTCATCACCCGTTCTGATTTTTGCTTGAGTTCATGGTTCATTTACTTTATAATCAATATTAAATTGTTAAATAGTGCTCTTATACTAATTGTTTGATAAATTTTATATAAAAGCAGTTATCAACAATTCAAATTCTCATTTTGTATAGTATATGTCATTTGATAAATTTTATTTTATATAAAATTTTGCATTGATAATCATATATTATTTAAATTGTTAATAATATTTGCAATAAAGGCATGTATTCAAATACCTTAATATTTTCGTACAGATTTGTTTTGATCGTGTTTATTATCTAGCCGCTCTTGTTCCTGATCTAGTTGCTCTTGCGAATGACGTTACGCTTTGTATATTTATATATTCATGAATTTTAAGACTAACTACTGCCGGAATTCAATTCGTGTAAATCTAAGCTACAAAAATAGTTAGAATCATTACAATATATTAACCTGTTAACCGGGGAAATCCCTTTCTAATTACGCAACATATAACGGGCGCGTCCTTTTCCACTAACAAGGAAGGTACCCGAGGTGTACCTCACCGATTTTCTTGAAATTGTGATATGTTGTAGAACATCAAAAAATATTCGACGCGTATTTTTTTATACGTGCCCATAAGCCCATTTAAGGGGTGAAACCCACCCTTGTAGTTCACCCCTAAAAACAAATTTTTTTTAATTTCTCGAATACAATTCGTAATTTTTTACTGAAACAAAGTGGGTAACACTTGTTATTGAAAAGCACATATTTATACATTGTTTTTAGTCATCAGACTCGTAACCCCCGTTTTTTATTAATGAAGAACTATATTTGATGACCATTTTTTTCACTATACACATTCCAAAATCTGTTAAATCTTGACAAAATTAATTGTTTTATGCACAATAATCAAAAATAAAGTTGACCTGTTCCGGCATTTTCAAAAAAAAAATCCCTTGAGGGGGTGAGCTACCCCTAACATTTATACTATTATATTTCATTATTCCATTACGATATCATGGTGTAAATCTCTTGGATACTATTAAAATTGTTAAGTCGTTGATGTAGTTTGAAATTTTCTGAAATCAGCCCTTACAAATGAATTCATCCCTAAAACTCAATCTCAAGTATTATTTTTTCATTACTTGAAAATACCCTAGGACTATTCAGTGGCGTAAAACGTGTAATAATATTAGTTCACATCCTTGGTATTGAATTAGAATTCTTCACCCCACTAATGTATCAACCCCTATTTTTCAATAAAAAAATGACACCCTTTTCCATATGAAAATACTAGTTTCTTGAGTTTGACGAAAAAAATTTTGGCAGTATGCACAATATTCAAATACGAAATCGACTGTTCTCACCTTAATAAAAATAACCTATAATAAGGGGTGTACCAGCCCCACAGGAGATATTGTCGTATCTCTATGATTTTATTCTTTTTCTATGGGACTTTCAAAAGTAATAAAAAATTAATGATTCAAAGCAAGAAGAACTAACTAATTATCGAATAAATGCATACGAAGAATAAACGTATAAACGCTTGGAAAACAAATTAAGAGAAGTGAACAGCTTAAAATAACAAGATAAGATTAAATTTATCATTTTCTTGTTGTTGTTGTCGAGATCGGACGGTGGGAAAAACCTCAACGGTTAAATTATCGTCTTGCTATGTTTTGGATAGATAAGACCTTTTTCGACGATGCGATCACACTCTTGAACTCACAATCAGCTCGCCAAAACAACACTCGAATACTCGATATTACCTCTCATCATCAGTCTTTAGTCAGAGCTTCATCGAGCTCGTTTGAATCAGTATATTAATTGTGAGTGCAGTGTTTGTTGAATTTACAAGAAATTACATTGGAATCCAATAAATGTGCAACCAAATTTCAAACTTCAAATTTCATCAAAGTATAACATAGTATTTTGGAATTCGTACATATTAATTCTACCATATAATTTTTGGTCAATACTTATTTCCTGATTGTAAGTAAAATTTCCTTTTGCGTAAAATTTCTTAACGCGGTAATTGATAGATATTGTATACATGCCCTCGCCATTTTTCAAAAAACGCACAGAAATTGAAAGTACTCTATTTTACAGCTCTTTACAAGCCCTATCTAAAGAAACCATAAAAAATTATTTTCATCATTTTTTTTACTCTACATTTTTGAATTAAATATTTTTCCGAAGAAAAAAGCTCAAAAATTTTCATACTCACATCGTATTTGACGAAAATAATTTTTTAATTATTGATTTAGATATAGCTTATAAAGAGTTATAAAATGCAATACTTCATATTTTTATGTGGTCTTTTTCCAGAATTGGTGAGGGATCAAAGATGAACAAGAAATTTTGGAATTTTCAATATTCAATTATCGTTCGAAGAAATTAGAAATGAAATTGATACGTAATTGTCAGTGTAATGTTGATTTAAATGATATTAAAAATTATTGCCTGACTTTGTAAAAAAATATTCAAATTAATGCGCTTCGGATTTCATCATATAAAAAACAAATAATAATTATTATTTCTAGGTATTGGAAAAATGACTATTAATCCTATAAATGTTATACAATTATTATTATTATCTTTTCAAGCTATGAATATACAAGAAAGTCCCATTACTAAAGATGAAATTGCTTTGAAGGATAATATAGAAAAACTATTACTTGATTGTATAAATAACTTTGAGGATCCAGAATTCATTGTGGAATCTACATTAGCTTTTCAAGAACCATTTAAGGATACTGAAATGCATATTGTTGAAGATATTGATAAAATCTGGTCAGCGGATGTTGATGAACACTCACTAGTATGTACAGCGGATACAGAAGATCTATCTTGGGATTACAAACGAAAAGCTGTGGACTATTGGAGAAGCGGAGTTACGAAAAATCTCGCTCTGCAAACTGTGCAGCATAGATTTCGAAAAGTCCAATCAATTACACAGTTGAAACGATGGGCGCATACTTTGAATAAAGGAGGCACTTATAAAGAAAAAATTGGAAGAATCAATAAATTTGTATTAGATAATTTTTAGTCGGCTTCCGATGCCGGTTATATAATTCACGATAGAGATTTACAAAAATGGGCATTACAAGCTCAGAAAATCGTTGGACATGAAGATATAAGGTTTAAAGTGTCACGTCATTGGCTACAAAATTTTAAAAAGGCTCACAGAATAGTCAGCAGAAAGATAAATAAATTCGTAACAAAAAAGACTGTTAAAGGGAGAGAATATTTACAAAAAACAGCTGATGATTTTGTTTCAGATGTGAAAAAAATAATTAAAAGCAAAGGTTTGGAATCAATTTACAATTCAGATCAGAGTGGATTTCAAATTGAAATGCACTCGGGAAGAACACTAGCTATTGAAGGCGAAAAGCAAATTGAATGTCTTGTAGAATCTGTAAGTTCGACGACTCACAGTTACACAATTCAACCACTTATTTCAGGTGATGGGAGACTGCTTTCCCCATTATTCATTGTTTTAAAAGAAAGTAAAGGAACCTTTGGACCGGTAGTAGAATCCAAATTATTCAAGCCATCAAATATTTACGTGATGCCTTCCGCTTCTGGCAAACTGACTTCAGGTATGATATTTATTATTGATGATTACAGTTTTTAACTTATGTCATGTGAATAAAAATGAGTTTTTTCAATGGTTACAGAACATTTCAAAACATGGCTGAAGGATGTGTATTTTCCCAATGTTGGGCATTCAAGTGTCTTATTAATTGATTCGTGGAGTGGGCATTGCCCTGATGCTGTAAAGGAAGCAGCACCTCCAAACAAAATTGTTGATGTAAAAATAATTCCAAAAGGAACAACAGGCAAAATTCAGCCACTAGATGCTTTCGGCTTCCGAGTGTGGAAAAATTACGTCCGTCGCTTCGAGGACAGTGTAACATTAATGAATGAGGATATAGAACTTCATAAAAGAAATAACATTATAAAACTCCAATCCTTGGTACATAATCAATTGTCATCTCCTCGATACAATAACCTATTTAAATATTCATGGTATAAAAGTGGCTACGTTGAATCAAAGCCAGATAAATTTGATAACCCCGTAGATTTTAGTTTTGGTAATGATTGTAATGAGCGTTATGAAGTTCCTGGTTGCTCTAACTCAGCAATTGTAAGATGCTCTTGATGTAAGTAATCATTATGCTTGAAACATTTTTTTAATGATTATCATTATTGCCAGGATTATAAAAAGTAACATTAAAACTCGAAACTATTGAAATATTAAATTTAAAATTTTTTTGTACTTTGAATCATTAATTTTTTATTACTTTTGAAAGTCCCATAGAAAAAGAATAAAATCATAGAGATACGACAATATCTCCTGTGGGGCTGGTACACCCCTTATTATAGGTTATTTTTATTAAGGTGAGAACAGTCGATTTCGTATTTGAATATTGTGCATACTGCCAAAATTTTTTTCGTCAAACTCAAGAAACTAGTATTTTCATATGGAAAAGGGTGTCATTTTTTTATTGAAAAATAGGGGTTGATACATTAGTGGGGTGAAGAATTCTAATTCAATACCAAGGATGTGAACTAATATTATTACACGTTTTACGCCACTGAATAGTCCTAGGGTATTTTCAAGTAATGAAAAAATAATACTTGAGATTGAGTTTTAGGGATGAATTCATTTGTAAGGGCTGATTTCAGAAAATTTCAAACTACATCAACGACTTAACAATTTTAATAGTATCCAAGAGATTTACACCATGATATCGTAATGGAATAATGAAATATAATAGTATAAATGTTAGGGGTAGCTCACCCCCTCAAGGGATTTTTTTTTTGAAAATGCCGGAACAGGTCAACTTTATTTTTGATTATTGTGCATAAAACAATTAATTTTGTCAAGATTTAACAGATTTTGGAATGTGCATAGTGAAAAAAATGGTCATCAAATATAGTTTTTCATTAATAAAAAACGGGGGTTACGAGTCTGATGACTAAAAACAATGCATAAATATGTGCTTTTCAATAACAAGTGTTACCCACTTTGTTTCAGTAAAAAATTACGAATTGTATTCGAGAAATTAAAAAAATTTGTTTTTAGGGGTGAACTTCAAGGGTGGGTTTCACCCCTTAAATGGGCTTATGGGCACGTATAAAAAAATACGCGTCGAATATTTTTTGATGTTCTACAACATATCACAATTTCAAGAAAATCGGTGAGGTACACCTCGGGTACCTTCCTTGTTAGTGGAAAAGGACGCGCCCGTTATATGTTGCGTAATTAGAAAGGGATTTCCCCGGTTAACAGGTTAATATATTGTAATGATTCTAACTATTTTTGTAGCTTAGATTCACACGAATTGAATTCCGGCAGTAGTTAATCTTAAAATTCATGAATATATAAATATACGTCCCACTCGGTTAACAGGTTAAGGGGAAGGGTGCCCGATTCTATGAATGAATATGTTGAGGTATAAGTTTGATTGGAAAAAACAGAGGTGATTGTATGAAACTAGCATGAAAAAACCTTATTGATGAGTGAGCGAATAGTCATTTAACTACGATGGCATACTAAGCAATAGAGTTAAACGGTAACACAAACTAGAATATGTTCAAATTTGTCTGTAATTGCTTTTAAATGCTTAGAAACGAAAAGTATCTCTTTAAAAGCAAGAAGAGAAAAAAACATTTTTTGTCTGGACGTAACACATATACCACGTCTATACATGAAACTTAAATTTTCGAGTTTTTAATGAACGATATCTCTGTTTGAAATAATCGGTATCAATAAATGAAGTAATGCATTTTGAAATAGAAGATTTTTTTTTCCAATGCAGTTTTGAAATTTGCTATAGAATGAAAATTCACGATATAAGAAACGTCCAAAAACTGTAAAAAACAGTATTTTCTGCACTTTTGGTTAGGATATCTAAAAATTCCAGAATGATGAAACAAATTAAATAATATTTATGAAAAGTCGAGATATTCCGATTTTAGTACAAATAAAATGCGTAATGCGAGAGCAGAAATGAAGGGGTGCAAAACCGATATAACTGTTGCGACAAGTTATGACGATTTAAACAATTAAATTATTAATATCTAATTAACTACTGATTTTTTAGCAATTCGCCATCGAAATTCCTATTCAACAGCTAAAAATATACAAAAAGCATTTTGGTGTATTCAGTGCCCTTTATCAGCCACGAAACTCGTCTTGGTCCCTACATTTAACCACCTTCTTTTTTTCCAGCAGACAACAACGCATGTGTGTGCATGCCATAACAAAAAACCGATTATCTAATGCTGTAATAGCGCTAAAAGTATAGATTCTGTCGACGGTTGGATGACTGCTTACCTTTTCTTTAGAAAATTATTATTATCTATTTTATGAAAAAAAAATTCTTTTTGACATTATTGAAGATCATAAAATAATACAAGTCTTACATCTTTAATTAACAGCTCATCTTATTTATAACATTCTCATGAATATGTAAGTAATATCTCAAAAAATTTGCACGTAACATCCTGCTGTACTTGTATTATTTTTTACAAATGTAGTAGTTAATGAAAGCAACATATATAAACTAGAGACGGAATAGGTATTTTACTCTTTTGTCATTATTTTCTTGAAAATACTAATATTTTTATTTTCTTAAAATAATATACCAATATTAGGTTTCCGTGATATTCTAAAAAGATTACAGATTATACATTATATGTGTTTTATTTTGTATAACTTCAATTCTTATTCACATTTGGATCTACGTATGTTTCTGAATGTAACGTTATTAATTACGATGAAATTTCAATATATGATTTGTTATATTTCAACTAATATTAGTTCACTGCAAAATGTAAAGAATAAATTTATTTTGAATATTTATTATTTATATTTTCACAGAAATATTCAATCGAGCAAATTCGGGTGTGGCCATTTAGCTTAAGATCAAATCAAACATGTAGACCTACGTTGATTGAATCTGAAACGGATCTTCAAAAGCCAATAACTGACTGTGCTGAAAGCGGAAATCCATGGAATGTATTTGTTGAATTAGCAGCACCTGATTCTGGTTTGACAACGTTACCTCCATTTGATAAAGATACAGATGTATTGCTTTTCTTCAAACTGTATGACCCTAAACAAAAAAAAATTTATTATTGTGGCCATCATTATATGCCAGTCACTTCGAAAGTTCGTGAGTATATTTTTAATACTAAGTATTCATTCACACATAACATATAATTTCTATAATTAGATAAACTACAGTTTTTATAAGAATTAAATTAGAGGAACGCAGAGAGAAAGATTAGTGATTTTCATCTATCTGGTAGTTTTGAAAATTAGGCAACATGTATTCGGATAGTATACTTTGCATGTGGACAAAGATGGTAGTTGCTTTAAGTATATGCGAAATCTGTTTTCAAAATTAAATGATGTTAAAATAAATGAAGGAATCTTTGATAACCCTTAAACTTGTAAGATAATAAATAATGAAATTGTTGTTACAAAAATGAATCATACAGAGAAAGAAGCATGATAATGTTTCAAGGACGGTATTGAAAATTTTCTTGGAAATTATAAGAGCCCAAATTACAAACAAATAGTATTAAATTTGGCAAATAGTTGTAAAAATCAAGGGTGCTTAATCAATCTAAAATTATACTTTTTATACTCCTATATAGATGAGTTTTCAGAAAATCTAGGTGATAACTGCGAAGAATAAGAAGAGATTCCACCAATATATCAAGGAAATGGAGCGCAGGTACCAAGAAAGATGGGATATAAATATGTTACCGGATTACTGTTGATCGTTAAAACGAGATCTACCATCAACATCAAAAAAGCGAAAACGTAATCCACTTCGTAGATCATTTGACAATAAAATAGGTCGTTATAATAAAAAAAAGTAATACGTTTAAATTTTTATTGGTATTTTATTGCATTACACGTACATCAAACAGATTTAAATGTAGTGAACTATGATATAGTTTTATATCCATGATCTCGGACTGACATTGAATTGATCTTAAATATAACCTCACGGGATAATACTGACGCTTAATTTGGAATTGGCCATCGAAAAAACCCAAGATACTATACTTTTAGTATATTTTTTTATAAATATTTTTATAATTTTTTTATAAATTTTTGAGTACCTTGGCCACGTTTCTGGGACTGACAATTTTTTTTTGTAGGGCTATGTAAGTTGCACTCGGACTATTTGAAAAGCAAGCGGTTGCGAAGCCCATGTGTAGCTAAGAGATGCTGAAAATTGACGCAGTATTACTTAGCTTAAATAATATCGCTTATTATAATGATTACACTAGAATAATTAACCATTTAAAAGCAACAGTAAATATAAAAAAATATTAACACTTTTGCGCGACGCATTCCAACAACGATTAACCAAGCAACAACTAATAATAAAAGAATATCAACATGGCTAAAGATAAAGAATGAAGTGGCAAAATCAGCAGATAGAAAAAGACCTACAACTTCAAACAATGAATATAAATTATAGAAAAGTCCAATGATGTTTTGAAGAGAACCGAAATACACAATAACTACCTCGAATATCAGGACTCGATGTTAGTAATAGTTGTGTTAGGGTTAGTGTTTTAAGTGAGCAACAAGGTTAAGTTTTGATTAATACATGCTAACTGTAATAGAAATAATTCCAAGCCACTAATAATTCAGTGAGTGATAACTAATTCTTTGATTTGCAACAATTCATTCGATACAGATTAAAAAACAATCTTCGAACCTAAAATATCACAGGAGCGTTAATTTAATTTAATTGATTTAACGTGTTGTTCGGAAGATTACGAGAGAAAGAAAGATTTTCAAGTTTAAATGGACTTATTAAAAATGTTTTTTATTAACGTGAAATGGATTTATTATATATTTACGCTGCGCAAAATATTATTGTAAAAAACAAGTTGGAAATGCATTATTTCATAGAACTGTCAAAAAATATTTCATGAATTTTCTAGAAGGCAAGACAATAATAATCTTGGATTTGACCCCAAAAGTTATTTTCAAGGTCTTTTGAAGTTAAACTTTGTTGTTTCAAGAGGATTCTCTATTTTTTATTCCAAATTCAGTAATGAGGGTCAAAGTATTATAATAGCTCGAGATAGAAAGGTCAAATTGTCTAATTGGTAGTTAACTTCTTTTCTTTACTCAGCATTCGTATCAGTTCATTCTTCGTCGTAGTTGAGTTGACTTTTATCTTAAAACAGGAAAATTTCTTCCCTCAACTATTACACTTCTCCATATCAATTCATATACTTCATCGCTAAAAATTATTACGTAGTTTGTTCAACGGATGAGAAGAAAAAAATTTCAATGTGTAAATAATTATTTTCGTTCATTAATGCTTATACCAATACCTGTATTTCGTTATTGATAGAATATCCTATGTCCAGGGGTTACAGTGAGAACGTATAAAGGGGGGGAGGGGGGTCAATAAGTCTTTACAAAAAGAAGGAAAAAAAAGTTTTGCGTATGTAATTTCTTTTATTTTTCAACATTATTTCCTTGAAGGTCGATACATTTTATTAAGCGGCCTTCCAGTTTTTTTAAGCTATCAAAAAAATATGATTTCTGAAAACCCTCAAAATAGGCATTTGTTTCGGCGATGACTGCTTGATTCGACGTGAATCGTTGTTCGGCAAGCCATTTTTTGAGGTTAGGAAATAAGAAAAAGTCACTGGGAGCCAAATCAGGCGACTATAGTGGATGGTCAATTCATTCAAACTTTAAATCGTTAATTTTTGCCATCGAAACTGCACACGTGTGAACTCGAGCATTGTCTTGAAGAAGCATTTTTTTTGTTTAAGTGTGGACGTTTTTCTCTGATTTTTTCTTTCTGCTAACCTAATAATGACGCATAATATTGTCTAGTGATGGTCTGGCCCTTTTCCAAGTAGTCGATGTAGATGATTCCATACGCATCTCAGAAAGCCGTGGCCATAATCTTGCCATCTGACTTTACTGTCTTTGCCTTCTTTGGGGCTGGTTCTCCTGCGGTAATCGATTGTTTGGACTGTTCTTTGGTTTCAGGAGTGTAGTGGTGTACCCATGTTTCGTCTACAGTTATGTGTCGATGCGAAAAGCCTTTTGGATTACGACGTATGCGTGCCAAAAGAGCCTCAGAAGTGACCACGCGGGTTCGTTTGTTTTCAACAGTGAGCAAACGCGGAACCCATCTTGCTGATATTTTTTTCATCTTCAATTGTTCATGCAAAATTGAAATGATTGTACCCTTTGATATCCCTGTGGCCTCAACTAATTCTCGCAATTTTAATCTTCTATCACTCAACACCATATCATGGATTTTGTTGACCATTTCGTGCGTACTCATTTCTACGCGCCGTCCTGAACGAGGTTCATCTTTTGTTGTTGTACGGCCGCGTTTAAATTCATTTACCCAGTTATAAACAGTCTGAAACACAGGGGCAGACTTACCATGAACGGCGTTCAACTCAACTGTGATTTCTTTTGGTGTAAGGCTTTTCAGATGAAAATGTTTTAGCACCGCTCGAAACTCTTTTTTTTTTATATTTCAAAAAAACCAATAACTTTTTGTTCAACCAACGCTCACAAAAAAAGACTTAATGAATCGAACTGAAACTTTGTACGATATCTAGTTAGTAGTGTTGCTTGCCAAAAACATCATAATTTAAGCGTGACGAGCGGCATCTCTTGGATTTTATAAAGACTAATTGACCACCTCTCGTAACTAGGGATATTTTCGGATCCCAATATGATCCAGTCGGTAAAGGCAAGACTCGAGAGCCCAGCCAATCAGGAAAGATTTGAGATTCCGGGCATATTTATTATGTGTTTTCTGGTTTTTTTTTAATAATCCGTATTTGAAAATAATAAATAACTATTTTGAAAGTATCAGACAAGCTCACTGTCTGTTTTCACAAAAGAATCGTCTTCATACAAAAAGATCCCGCTGTGATTGGAATTCAAAATAGTTAAAATAGTTAACAAAATTGTTGGAAAGTAAAGGTGTATACTCACGATCATCATTTCAGTATTCAAGTTTACACTGAAACATGCTTATTATCAATTTTGTGGATATTTATTATTCTTTTGAAATAAAAAATTCTACTATTACGGTACATCAGAATTCTTTTTAATAATAGGAATAAATCTTATAGTAGTCAATTTAAATGATCAGTTTGCTCTTCACTAACCGGAGATATCGAAGAAAACTTATTTGAATTGTTTTCTGTGTAGGTGTGTAGGTACCTAGTTTATTTTCTAAAAAAATTCTCATAGAAGACACAACTGCTGGAAAATTTTTTTTGTGAAAGGTTGTAAAAAATCGGAAGAAATTGTAAAGAATTGTAAATCATTGTGCGAAATCGTAAAAGTTTGTGTTCAATTGTATTAAATTGTCGATTTTCTTTCAACAGTTTCGAATAATTGTCTATAATTTCTACTATCATAGACCTTAATTTTTCTAATTTTCCTCAAGAGTTTTTCGAAGAGTATCTAGAGATATCAGATGTTCAGTAAATATGTCAGATTATTCAGGAAATGAGATTGTAGATTTTAGTTATTTTTCGGGAGTGTCATAGAAATTATTAGACATTAGCTTCACTGTACATGAGGCGTTATCCTGATAGGAAGTATCATGATGACATCATTATAACTTGATGACGTTGTTATTCCCAGAATTGAACGCTGTGTGAAAAACCAATCATCTATAACGAGACAACGTAGACGTGCTATCATAATCAGAATGATCTACGAGTTCTTGTTGTTTTAGCGATAATAAATGTAAATTCTGATATTTCATTAAGACAAATTAAACAACAAATTGGCATCTCGAGATCTACGCCTTAAAAAATTCTTAGATTTCACAGATTTCACCTTTATCACGTAACCTTAACTCAAAAATTAACATCTTCAGACTTATAACGAAGACTAACATTCTGTAATTAGGCTTACGTACAGTTGCATCATGATCCACATTTTTAAAGATATATCTTATTTTCTGATAGAGCAACTTTCCATAAGACCGTGCAGTTCAATTGACATAATTCTTATTATTAGTTTATGGAGAATCCACATTGGTACCGTGCAATTGATCATCAGAATCGTTGGAGCACTATTGTTTGATGTGACCGTTTATTTGATCGGGCAATATTTTTTTGAAGGAAATGTGAACTCTAGGAGATACTTAAGATTTTTACGTCCTAAACTATCAATTCTCTTGAAGAATGTTGATCTTTTTACTAGAAAGTGTATGTAGTTACAACAAGATGGTGCGTCTGATCACAGGAGCAGAATCGTTCGAAAATTTTAAATCACCATTTTTTTTTATCGGTGAATAGGAATCGGAAGTAATGTTAACTCGTGCTCCAGGCCAAATCTTTGGCATCCTGATTTTTTCTGTAAGACTACTTGAAGAATATTTTTTATCTACCGACAACGAGAGAGGATATGACTCGGTGTATTATTGATGACTGCAGGAATATATCCAGAGAGTTACTACTGTCAACTGTTGAAAGTTGAAGTATAGCATTCAGCTCTGTATAAATAATTATAGGAGAATGTTTGTGAATTCGATAAGATTAGACCTCAACGTCCTTCTTCGTTAGATCATCTCTCACAGATTTATTTTTGCCTTCATCAGCTGAAATCAGTTCACGTTTGCTTTCCGTAAAGAGTAGACTTGTTTACAGTGTGATCTGTTATAAAAGCAAAACAAAGTATTAATCAGAAAAACAGGTGAAGTGATCGCCAACTTGAATTTAAATCTACAGGAACGACCTTATGGCCTTACAGTGAAGGGATGTCTCGTCCAGTCCGTTAAAAAGTAAGTAAGAATGAAAAATGGTATTTCAAAAAAGATCCCGAATGAGCCCAGAGAACGAAAATCCCAATAAAAGGAAACAAATACAACTAACCGATTACTAGCTAAGCCAAAATAAAAAGGAGATTTTTCAAGAAAATTGCGAAAATGAAAGTGAAGAAATAAGACAAATAACAAACAAGAGAAATCAAACCTAATCACTACCAATCTTTTTGTACAATGTAGAAAACATGAGTCCTTTAAAAAGTCTTTTAAATGTGTAACGGGCTGTTTAATATATAATAATAACAGTCGGTGAATTACTGCAAGGTGGTCCAGGAAAGGCCAGCGACAGCTCTCCATACTCCGAACTGCACTAGCGCAGTGAATTGTAAAATAATTTAGTTATCAATTTTTTTTTTTTTTTTTCATGTGCTGTTACGCGATGAGCACCAGCGGTACTATTAATAAATAATTATTATAACCTGCTATTCTTTCAAAACCTCCTCCAAAAGTCGTCATACCAATAAAGGCTGTTCACTTCAAGAAGAAGAAACTAACCAACGCTGCCTTAAACATATATTGTAAGAAAGAAAATAAGGAATTATGGAGCAATCAACTCAGACACGTCGATTAAATCAAGAAGAGCGTTCAAAAAATACATCTAATATGTATTTTATTTTTGCGTAATTAATTGCTTAATTTTGCGTGAATGTATAGTAAATTTTTTTCATGTTACCAGCGTAAGTAAAATATTTTCTTGATTTTTGCCTATACAAATATAGGGTAGCTTTTGTTATTTGATCTGCGTACACAATTAATACTGAATATTTGTGATATCAAAAATACGTAAAAGTGTATTAATATTTGCCGGAGAAGTGTATGTTAAAAGATTGAAATTATCTTCTCACAATTATCTATCAAAAATAATTGTAAAATCTATCTAATATATCATGAGTGAGATAGCAATTAAAATGCTGCTTGATATACAGATTCATATGCTGCATTAGCCACGCCCACTTATATCTGTGCCTATGTTAAATAGAAAGAGATAGCTTAATAGATAGAAAAGGACGGCACATCACACTCAACTTGCCTAATAGACAGAGACAAGCCTGTATACGGATTGATACGATAGAGAGAGTTAACATTAAACACAAAAATCATCGAAATCGAAATTATATTGCGACTACGAAAAGTTACGACTAGGAGAAAGAGAGAGGGGAAGAATTAGCCGGAGTTTGCCGATGCCTTTTACTTAATACAGACGTATAGTTCTGTGTCCTTGAATCATTTTGTAGATTTTTTCCGTGATTTTCCTAGAATCGAAGTGCAATTATTTAAAAGCACCATAGCTTGGTCGTGCTCACCGTGCCTGATTTGAAATTTTACCAAAATCACGTCGCTAAATGTGGAAGCTGCTAATTTGACGATAGAAAATTTAGATTGAATAAAGATATCGAATCTACTGCAGCCTAAAGTGAGTACTGCACAACTTATTGTTAACCAGTAATTTCACGTCTATTCATTGTACTGCATTACACATCAGCGAAATTAAGAGTTAGGTAAATAGTGCAAAGAAGAGTACATAATAGCGTGTTAGCGTACGTGTACCTATTTCATTGTACGTGTGCCTAATTTCAAAGTTTAAATTTTTCATTTTGTTATTAGTCTTAAGTTATTAATGCATATTAGGCACCTGTTATTACGGCCTACATAAATAATATCAAAAAATTTTTTTCTGATATTCTATATTCTCGATAGAATTTGTAACGGGGTTGCTACCGTTTAATTAATTTATTCGGACGATCGTGTAGATGGGCGCGCGTAATTACCTATGTCAAATACGAAAGTCGGGGAGCAAGAGGGAATGGGTGTCAGTCAACCAACAAATCTACTAATACGGAATAAACACGTCAAAAGTACTGGTTAATATCACAAACGAAAACTCTTTATTACTTCTGAATGTTACATTACATTCGGCCCGCGTGTTTATGTTTACATACCGCGCTCGCACGGCAACGACATACAGTGTCGGATCGCTCGCCGCTCTTTGTTAGCAGAGCTATTACATGCACGCTTTGCTTCGAGTACGGAAAATTATCAGGCATGCAATCGCGGTCGCGAGGTTAAGCTGGCCAGCTTACCTTAATGACGAGCGTTCGGCAGCGAACGAAACTTAGCACACACAACGCGTTCGGATAAAGTCTTTTGTTATCCCTTACTTTTAGGTCGCGAACTTGCGCGCGCACGGTTTCGCCCTCAATGGCGAAACACTTCACACATACTCGTGGTGGCAGGGGAGGACACCGTGTTTGCAGACTCTGGTCAGCACTCTCTGGATAACTCGGCGACAACAATCACGCGGTGCGTTCAGGCGATCAGGTTACGAGCCTCGATTTTTGCGGCCTCCATATCGGTAGCTAATTCCATACTGGTTCATTTTCAATCGCGCGCGTTCTGCCTCGTCGCGTGCCGAATTCCCTCATTACGTTTTTCGTCTCCCGGTAGGTGCTGCCCCCGCGGGCAATCACTAGGTTAGGCTATTAGCGCTAATATGACGTTTACCGTCAAAAATTATAATAATTATTCAATTAATTTTCAAATTCTCAAATTATAATAATTATTCAATTATTCAATTAAAAAAAAATAATACCAAAGTTGGCTAATAAAACAAAACCTTTGCATATCCTCTAGATAATGCATAAAATAAATTAATATGCCTTACAAACTTTAATTTTGTTTTTGACACAAGTATTCATATATTACACGGAAGAGAAAATGAAATTTGACAATAATTTTCGTTTTTCCAGTAAGGTATTACTACCAAAAATTATAAATTAATTGTAGTAATTTACCAGTGATTTAAAAATAATTTTTATAGACTTATTAAAATTGTCGTAATTTTATTCTACTAATTACGAAATTTACAAATTAATAAAAATCAAACTAAGGAATATTAGAATACATATATAAGCCAGCCGATCATAGCCGAAGCGATCCGACGACAGCCGATCAATCACTAGTGCTTGACACAAAGATTTGAACAGCCACTTTAAAAGATCCTTCGTGCCTTACTTATACCCTTTGCCTGTATACATTATTTACAGATAAAACAAATTGTTTTAAATAAACAATAAATGTTTAACCCCCGTAGAATCACAAGATCGGAAATAATCAAAAGTGGACCAATATCTGCAATAATTATAATAAATCCAACATCCGCTGGAACTAATTAACAGCTGAGTAAATTGTATTATTATCTCACTTTTATTTAATTTACTAACTCCTCTACTTTAAGTAGCATATAATTATGAAGTACTTGCTTAATTTAACCCTTATTATTTTTTAAATACACGAGGCATTTGTAATTACGGAATAATTTTTAGTATCTGTCAAAAACGCACAATAATAATTAATTTTCCTGGCGTGATTAGACTAGAAATACAAATATAATTTGGTAAATAATTTAGTAATCCGTGCCTACTATACATAAAAATTATATTTTAATAAATTAGCTAAGCTTAAAACATGAATTTTGATTAACATGGGTTGTTACTAAAAACAACAACAAAAAATATAAATCAAGTATTTTTTTTTTTAATTACAGTTGCACAAAGTTGTTTGTCAAAATTGCAAATATTATGCTTTATTTGTCTACATTAATTCTAACACAGTTTAACAACTATATAGAAAATTCCATAAATACTACTGGGCTTAAGTAGGTCCAATTAAACAAATCAATATTAACCCAGCCCTTGCTTAATATTGTTACTGAAAATTTACTTAAATAATATATTTTAAATCAAATAAACAATCTTTGTGACCATAATCAATTAACAAATGAACTAATATTACCTAATTTATAAATAGTAAGGCACAATATCATACAGTTACTTCTTTTATTCCTTGATTGTATGAACTATTTACAAATTGGCATTAAAGTTATTAATCCTTAAATACACACTAATACTTAATGGTGTACTAGACGATAACTAATATTGCTCATTTGTTATTCTTTTTTGCTTTTGCCTTAAGCTACAAATTTACAGTTAAATGCTAATTTAAAAAAATTCACTTTTACTTAAGTTGCACATGATTGGCATACCTGATCAATTTGCAGTTATTACTTATTAATAATTATTAAAACAGGGCAAATCTGATAAGCTTTATAAATGTAATACAGGATAATATTCAACCTGACATTTTTATAGTTAAAAACCTGAGTATTACTGGCTAACCTGAATCAACAATAAGATAGCATTAATAGGAGCAATGCTATTGTATAAATACAGCTATAGAATTAGTAGATTTGACTAATATACTTCTTCTACAGTCATTACCTAGCAAACCTTTAAGGGCCATTAGAATTTTCCTAGCAATTATAAAAACCAAAACAAGCTATAGTGCTTTAAATGAACTATCGTGCCTCAATTTCAAAATATATAGCAAATTCTTTCTCTCCTATAACTTACAAGTAACATACTGAACTGGACATTGCCACTAAAAAGTTACAGGTACAATTTGCTAAATATTACAATTAAATATTAAATATTGTAATTATTATATATAAAGTAATTTTGTATAACAAATTTCCTTTGTTTTTTATTTTTTAAGCGGATTAAATTTTTATTCTAATCCAATAGTAATATGCAAAAATTTATTGTATCCAATCATTTGTCCATAAGCTAACTAACATTAACTAGCAATTAATCAATAAATTTAGGCATATTAATCTACAATTATTAGCAATAATTATCATAAAATAAATCCAAATTAATTGATTACAAGGTTTCTACAAATTTTCGAAGTTATTCTCTTGTATTTAGCAATTTTCATAATTGGGGTAAAACTTTCCCAAGCAGTTAGCAAGACCTCAATTCACAAGGAATTAGCCCTAGATTCATATAAAAATTACTTAAATTTTCTCGAAATTAGTAATCCTTTGCTAAAAATGCTTGCAGGAAATACAGATCCCTACAGTGTGATAGGCTGGGTAGAATCACTGAGTGACTCAGAAGTAGCCGTAGCACTTAGGTCACTACACTTACAACCGAGCGGCTCCCTCGAAGAGCAACGTTATAGGCGCGCTACTCTTTTAGGAGTCCCTCCTGTATCACTGGGACAGACCCAAAACTCTGTGCCTCACACCACTTCAACCCCCCTCCCCGTACTTTTCGACACCTTCAAGTCGCTATGATAGGTCATCAATCTCGAGCCACATATTTTACAGACACTCAACGACCATGGGCACCACAAGCGTGACTTTCTCACAAGGTTTCTCACAATCACAAGTGGCATCGCCACCCTTAGGTCACTCACACTCAGCTGCTAATTCATTTATACAGCATACCGAACACCCTACGACAGAGTTATCGACCTTGCGGGGAAATGTCATAAGGAGTCCCCCATTTCAAGAAAACATAAACGATCAAGAATCAATGCTTCCCCGCTGTTTAATCTGTACGATTAATTAGTTGCAATAAAGGAGAGAGGCAAGGGTAAGTTAATTGAAGCAGGTGGGTGTGTGAGGTTGTAAATAAAAGTTATTTAATAACAGAAAGATACAGAGAGATGAACTTATAACTACAAAGAAAATCTACTATCTGCTATGCTACTTACAGATTGCTCCATAGCCTTTAAACCACTAAACGATACCTTATATGAATGGCCATTCACTAAACAACGCTGACCGAGCGATGCCGCATGCACGACTCGTGCGAGAAGGAAGACGTCTCCTGGAGAAGTATAGTGCCAACGTCTTGGACACGGGCACGGCCCCCACTACGCAACTCCTACTGTTCGAGATGGGCCGAGTGCCGCTGATCGGGCTGCCCAGGGTTCGGAAACGTCTCAGAGAGTACCGCACGTACTCTCAGCTAGGCCGATGGTTGCTGTAGCCCTTTTGAAGCGGTCGCAGGCGAAGGGAAGAACGAGACACACACACGTACCAGTTGCTCGATGCAACTCAATAATAACACTTATAACTAAGGCGCGCGGAATACAGCGCCTGAACAGAACAATGAAAACGCACAACTATAGTAACTAACTACACGCAACGATCTACACTCGATGCAGAGTGAGGAAGAACTCTGCCTTAACAAGCTGTCAACCCATAGAGCCGAAAAACTAGCACGATATGGCCTCATCAGGGCCAGCCAATCAGGGAGACTCAAACAAAGAGAGAAAAACCAAATCGCCTCTCCTTATCTTGCCCTTGAGAGTGGGGCTGAACAGCAACCGGGTAATTCCACTATGCGTCAGTGTAGCCCTCGATCGCCGGCGTGCAATCGGACGCTCGAATGTGACCGCGCTCAACACGTGAGCCACAAACCGTCGCATTCGTCCACGGTTTAGGTCTTTCACCTATCCAGACGTATCAAGACGCAAAAGAAAGTGAGACCACGCACATACACTTGCAATCACACAATAAATATAGCAACCTCAAAAAAGATGAACGTCCGCTTCTGCGTCGTTAGGAGCGCAGAATGCCGCGAACACCCGCCGCTCTCTATTAGACACAGTGGCAGCTACAACACACGTTCTAGCCTCACCCAGGCAAGCTCCTGCAATACTAGCAACCACTCTACATACAGCGGCCATGTCTTCTACACTATTTTATAATAAGGCGCCTCTCCATACGGTGCCGAATTATTCCCTGCAGCGAAGTAACGAAATCAGATCGGCAAATGAACCCCATTTACCCCTTGATTTCGCTCAGTACACGCCTATTCGGGACACAATTTCCCCGGGAAGATTTTCCAATAATTCCGGTGACATTGTAAGGAAATGGAACCTCACATTCGGCGGCCTACGAGACCATTGTGTGGTGGCGTTTTTGTGCCGTGTTGAAGAATGCCGTATTGGTACACAACTATCGCGCCAAAACATCCTCCAAGCTATGCCTGTAATACTCTCAGGAATCATATTACGATGGTTTCGACTACATAGACCAGAATGGGAATCTTGGGAAAATTTCCAACTGGCCTTCCGACGACGCTTCAGCGGTCCAAACTTCTAATGACGGGTTCGAGATGAAGCACGCCGTCGAACACAAGCTCCTGGCGAACCGATTGCCGATTTCCTGGTGAGCCTGACACACATAATGCGATATGTAGTGCCTCCTTATTTTCCGGAAGAACAATTAGATTTAGCATATGCTAACTTACATCCGGACTATCGTAGGCGCATCGATAAACGGCACGTACAATCATTAGATGATTTAGAAATAGCGAGCTAAGAATTTGAACTGTCGGCTCTTCTTAATCAGTCTTATCAACCATTCCCGCCTAAATCCGCGTGTCTATTCCCAGAACACACGTACACGGACACAAGTTCGAGAAAAACAGCATTAGCTGCGTCGCAAGAAACTACGCCGATAAAAATCTCCCGCAGGAACTCCCGCAAAACGTGGGCGTAATAATAAGCCCAAGGAAACTGAAGAAACGGCTCCAATACAGCCTTCCTCCTCGGAACCCTTGCCTCAGGACAAAGCTACAACCCAAGCTGCTACTAAGACCGCGAATACCACCACTATTCAAGATAGAACCACACCTGCCGCAGCACCTAAATCAAAACATTGCTATTGGTATAAAGCAGCTGATGTCACAGTGCGCACCTGCAAAAATCTATCTTGCATGGAGCACCTTTAGAAAAAAAGCGAACGACGGAGACTTCCCTCCGGGTCGAAGTCGTCCCCTTCGTCTCAGACCCAATAACCCCAATGGATATAGCGTGTTTATGCACCTACTGCGCGTCTCTTTCAATTAAACTTAAGGACAACCATCTCAACCTCCCAATCATAATAAATGGCAACTCCTATGCAGCCTAATAGATAGTGGGTCGATGCACACCTATCTCGGCAAGAGAACATTTTCGTCCTCGTCTTCGAACCATAGTTCTGGCCCATCCACCACAGTATGAATGGCCGATGGCACAGAAGCTACCACAACAAGCCAAATTGCGTTGAATTTTAAAGGCGGCAAATCTTGCCACATAATTTGAGCCCGCCTCTTACCGTACCTAACATATAATTGCATCCTAGGTATAGATTTTTTACATAATTTTGAATTTATAATTGATTTTGCTGGCACAACCTGGTCCTTACCAGCAGGCACACCCGGCGAGTTTTGCGGTCCAACGATACGAACAAAACTCTCGGAAGAACTTTTAGCCGCGCTGTCTGAAGCCTCCCCTATACAGCAGGAACAAATAAAACTGCTGGTAGAAAAATATATTAAACCTCATGTTCGTCACCCAGCTGTCACCAACCTAATAGAGCACGTGATTGACGTTCAAGAACATGCCCCAATCAAACAACATCACCTGGTCTCTAAGCCAGTGGAGGAATGCATGAATCAGCAACTCGATGAACTCATCGAAAAAGGTTACGTAGTCAAATCCTCAAGTCCCTGGTCGAGCCCCGTAGTAATGGTGCGTAAACCTAACAATAAATGGCGTTTATGCATTGATTTTCGTAAAATAAACGCCATTACTAAGAAAGATGCCTACCCCCTCCCCTTTATGGAAAGCATCCTTCGTAAACTCCAGTCAGTCTGCTACATTAGTACTATTGACTTACGTAATGCCTACCATCAAGTACCTCCTGCCAAAGACAGTCAGGAAATTACAGCTTTCACTGTGCCTCGCCGAAGCTTAGACCATAAATAACCACAGACTTGGAACCCTACGTTTTTCCATACTTGAATGACCTTATTATAGTCACCACCACCTTCGAAAAGCACCTAGAGATCCTAGAAAAATACTAATAAAAATCTCTGATGCAAACCCCGAGGTAAATTTGGAAAAATGCGAATTTTGTCATCCTTCGGTCCATTATCTCGGCTACCGATTAACTCAAAATGGCTTAACCCCAGACGCGGAAAAAGTTGTTTCTATCTTAAACTTCCCTGCGCCCCGAAACCTCAAAGAGTTACGTACGTTAATAGGCATGACTTCTTGGTACCGTCGTTTTATTAACAACTTTTCCGACAAAATTGAACCATTACTGCGGTTAACAAAAAGTAAAGTCAAATTTACTTGGGATCCCGACCAAGTGGCGGCCTTAGAACTCATTAAAAAGCTACTAACCTCGCCTCCAATATTAGCGTTCCCCAATCTTGAATTGTCTTTCTGTATCCAGTGCGATGCCTTCAATACAGGCCTTGGAGCAGTTTTAACCCAAACGTTCGATGACACTGAAAAAGTAACTTCATAAGCACTTCATAAGCAAAAACTACTTAAACATACCAAATTATACTGTACACAAAACAAACTACCCACTAATAAAAGTTGATTTTGAAATAACTTTCAAAAACGATCGCCAGGTCAAAGTTAAGTTAATCGATTATTTCATTGGTCCTAACCCTACACCTACTGTTTGAACAATTTTTCCGAAAAATGCGATCAAGGAAAGTTTTTTCAGGGTACAATTATTTTTTATACATACTGTATATAAATTTTTTGTTTTATCGAGAAATTTTCATTAACCTGTTAACCGAGCGGGACGTATAAATACGTCAAAAGTAAACAATATCGGGTATAGGTAGGACATATGAATACCTCCTCGATATTTATATTGCGCCCTGGAACGGGCGGGACGTATATTTTACTACTACTATGGTAATACGTCATTGATACACGTCTTAGTGGAAAAGGACGCGCCCGTTATATGTTGCGTAATTAGAAAGGGATTTTCCTGGTTAACAGGTTAATATTAGTATATACACTGCCGTCCATATTTATTTACCCATCCAAAGAAAAAAATTACATAAAATTCAAAGTTTTATTACTAAGGAAGTATTCATCCTATAGAAGCTTTTGGGAGCTCATTTTGTAGGTTCTGGCAAGTACTTTGAGGTACATTTTCTTTCGAATCGATTAATAATTTTTTTCCATGTTTTATCAATACATAAAAGTAAGTAAAAAATCAAAAATTATTTGCCCACTTTCAAG
Organism: Phymastichus coffea; assembly: GCF_024137745.1. Classification (NCBI taxonomy): domain Eukaryota; kingdom Metazoa; phylum Arthropoda; class Insecta; order Hymenoptera; family Eulophidae; genus Phymastichus; species Phymastichus coffea. The sequence goes on from NW_026706814.1 coordinate 1,668,726, forward strand.
TCCGAACATTTTTATAGGAAAAATTTCTATGATAAATCTAAACAAAGGATTTGAAAGCTTGTTTAAAGAGGTTTCGAATGCAAGGTAGCAGAATATTTTTTCATGATTAGCTGAAAAGTTACAAACGTTTGAAAAAAAAACACTTTTTTTCAAGAATTATAATTTTGGTACCACCGAATCGTACGGAAGAAGTTTACTTGGAAAAAATGTGTGACTTGTAGCTAAAATCAACCTAAATTTTCTCTGATTTATTTCGGAAAATTTTTTTTCCTAAATTTTGGAGTCGATTATTGTAAACTTTGTGGTATTTTTATTTTCTATAGTTTTTCAGTTCTCTGAAGCAAAACTCAATCTAGGAATTTTCATAAATACAATAAAAAAACTATCACAAAAGGTTTTTATCATCTCTAAATTACAATAATAAGTAATATAAAGTCATATCCAATGAATCAACAACGTTGAATTCTTTCGGAATCATCAAAATAACATAGACTTTAGGAATTGGTCATTTCACTTCAAGCGTAATTCAGCTTCGCTTATAAACATACGATGACACCATGATACTCTAGGTAAACTCAGTTAATAAACTGCCAGTTCGTTCATACAACCGTAGTCCAGCATGGGAAAAACTGCGAATTTAGCAATAGAGAGCCGTAGTGAGATCGTGGTTCTTCACAAAATCGGTAAGAGCAATAAGGATATAGATGAAACGCTCAAGTTATCCCGGCGTACTGTTGATTATAACGTAAAAAAGTTTTTAAAATTTGGCACAGTGACCACAAGAAAAAATGCAGGCAGACCGAGAGAAACGACGAAGAAACAAGATGATAATATAGTTCGCTTAAGTACTCTAAATCGCCGGCTGACAGCTATAGAATTATCATCAGAATTAAATAAAAGTATTGGTAAATCAATTAGTGTTACTATAGATTTTTTACCTACCTTTATGTATTGATAAAACATGGAAAAAAATGATTAATCGATTCGAAAGGAAATTTACCTTAAAGTACTCGCTAGAACCTACAAAATGAGCTCCTAAAGGCGTCTATAGGATGAATACTTCGTTAGTAATAAAACTTTGAATTTTATGTTATTTTTTCTTTGGATGGGCAAATAAATATGAATGGCAGTGTACTTTCTGGCTTTCCTCACATGATGTCTGGTCTATCTGAAGAGAAAATGAATATTTATATACGTATTTGTATTGTATTATATTGTTATTGCTATTGTTACTGTAATATCAAGAACTATGTCCACATAGAACGCTGCAGAAGTGCCTGTATGCATCAGTCTTGATGCCCTACAGTCACGAATATGCAGACTCACCTTCCCATCGTTTTTTTATAATAGGGTAGTAGAATTAAGTTTTATACGCATCATGACTGGACCTACTCTTTAAGATGGAATCTAAACCATTAGATATTTATTATAAAAATCATTTCAAAATCGTTAAACTGTACTTATGAATATTAAATCAGGTAACAGTGTAGGTGATTCGACAAAAATCGATGTGAAATGGATGAGTTCTTCTCATATCAAATTAAATTCTTCTTATAAATTGCGTATCGTTTTGTCGCCCATGTTTGTGGCCTCATTAGATAGATACAATATATTTGCTGTTGTATGTAATATATTTGCTGATATGTACAGTGAATATTTGCCTAATGAAGATAGAAATGATGAGCAGTAAAACATTGCGTAATTTGTAACGAGAGCGAGCGTTGCGCTTGCTTTCGCTCACTACTTTTCCTCTTTCTCCTCTCTCAGTGGGGCATAGTGACCAGCGTTGGGCGCATTTGGAATGCGCCTAATTTGTGGCCGTTGTTTTCAGCCGTCGGAGATCGTTGAGCGAGGCCGAGTCGGCCCGAAGCTGCTGGAATGGACGATGCTAGGTGTTAGAAAGAGATAGACAGAGAGAGGGGCGTGCGTGCCTCACGCAGGTTTAGACTGGCGCGCGACGCGTAACCAATTATACTAATAAGTAGGTCAAGTGGGGAAAAGAGAAAAGTCGAAGAAAGCTGTCGATTGCGGTGAAGTTTGCGGACAGTAGAGTACAATACGCCACTCCAAGGAGCAAGGAGCTAATTTTCAAAAGCTATAGAGACGAGGAGAAGCACACTAAATAAATTTCCAGTGCCCTTTACCAACATCTCTGCGAGGAACGCTTCCGGGGAAGAAGCTAGGAATTGATCCAGCGACGGCTAGCGTCACCATCCACAGGGCGCAGCCAGGCTCCCCAACGTCTAGCACAGTCATAAAGGTCAAGGCCATTTTTATTCTTTCTCTCTCTCTCTCTCTCTCTCTCTCTCTCTCTCTCTCTCTCTCTCTCTCTCTCTCTAGCGGTACGGCGTCGGTGTAAAAGTCAAGTAGGTGACAAGGCGTTAGCGCGTCGGCTACCTGCTGATAATTACACGGCCAGCGTATTAATGTAAGATAGCGATCCGTCAAGGCGATCTTTTGCGGGGCGGTTTCGCTTAGTGTAATTAAGCTAAGTCGTTTTGTTGTCAAGGCGGTTACCTACTGGGCGACAAGTTTCGTTGACCGTTAATATTTTTTAAGCGCGGGTAATTTAAGTTTATTTGATTTTTCGTTTCCTTTTGTGCGTTGTATATGATAATAATTCTGTTATGTTCATTAGTATTTAAGGTTTATACAGTTTGTGTCAATATAATTCGATAAATAATTTAATGGTTTTCTGAAGCGCGATATCATTTCATTTCCCGACTTTTTTCCTTCCTCCTCCTGATAGCTTTGAGCGAGAGCGTCTCACTTGCCCACCCAAACATTGGTAACAATGCAAATGTCGTAACATGACATCTCTTGTGGGCCTAGCAATCGAGGTAACGAGGACGGAAATTATCGGTAATGTATTTCGCGGATAATTAGCTAAGTAGTTTTCTCTGTGCACTAAGGGCAAAGCGCGCACATAAAAAAAGATTTTCAATTTTCGGTGTTTATTTTTTCTGTGAGTGTTTTATCTCGAATTGTTAGTGGCCTTTTCTCGGTGAAGGAGTCAGGTAAACGTCTATGCGTCATTTAGTCGCTTTGACACCGGATACGAACTTAAATATTGGAATTGGGCTTATTTCATGTTTCTTTCTTAGGCTTAAGCAAGGCAATCTCTCGCCAGCTCAGAGCTTGAAAAAGAATTTGAGATAAAAATTTCGGTAGTGTCATGTTACGCAACACGCGATAGAGGAACGTTTACCTCGGTAACTTGAAATTCGGTTGGAAAATGTCGCTGGCGTGTAGAAACAGGATTATCATGCGTAGAATATTACACGACGTGCACGCGAAAAATCTTAAACGAGAAATCGACTTAACAGAACTGCTTATCCTACTAGAGTTAATGTGCAATGGCGAACTTAGCTTGCACGGTGATCTTGAAGAGTTACGAACCCGATATTTGCGGTATGTGTTATTAAGAGAGCGGCCAGATTTGCAGCCACCGTCGCGCTCGGGTGACTTTGCGTCAGGCCGAATTCCGGATAGTCTGTACAACGAATCTGCGGTAGCTGCAGCGCCCTTAGCGACCGAGTTAGCACGCGAACAAGAACAAGTGACACAGGTGAGAGCAGGTGTTGCCGCTCCTTGCGAACAAATTCGGCCGCCGGGCGAAAATGAAGTTGCGCTCGGTATTAACAATGGGTTACCAACGGCGGCTCGCTCGCCGTCGGATAGCAGGACCGAACGTGCACGCGAACAAGACGTGCAAACCCAAGGCGAGTGTAGCACCAGCGCGATAAGCCAAATCTAGGGGTCCTCACAGCAGTACCGCGTTAGATATATAGGCAAGAAGTGCGACAAGATGTTACGGATGGTGCGATCACGCGTTTTAGAGATGAAAAAGAGGCAATGTACAGTACAGCGGCTCAGGCCAAGCAGCAGACTTCATTGCTGCCTCAGGCCAAGCTGCTCGGCGACCACATGGCGCTAAATGTGCCAGCGGTTACGACTAAGTTATCAGCCCACGCGAACGCACCAAACGATAGAGCAGGTAGTACGTTCCTCTACGCCGATTCAAGTAGATCGGCGAGCACGAAGTATCACGCGCCACGGGTAACTTCTTGAGTAGAAGACTGGGAGCGAGAGGTACGAGCAGTTACCAGAGATGAAACGCAAACACCAGCTCCACTCGTTGCAGGTTCGATAATAAGCGAAAAAAGTATAGTTAGTGTGAGGCGGCTTGAACAAAAACAAGCGAGACGGATAGAAAATATTAGTGGAAGCGACACAAGCTCGGGATTATCAGATACTGATAGTTGCGAAACTAATAAGGTTAAAACGCCGCGGAAAACTAGACAAATAAAAGCGTTAATGCCGAGCAAAGAGAGTGCCGAGAATCAAGTATAGAAAGGGTATACCTGCGGATGGAGTAAGTGCGTTCAATGCCTGGTCTCTCCATTCTTCCTGTAAAGATAGTACCAATGTGCTAAGTTTTCCATCGGGCTTGAGCGATTGGCAGTGCTATTATGGCATCTCTCATGAAGAGCAATAGGCACCGCGTTCTGTGATAAGGCGCGCCCGTGGTATGAAGTTATTCCCGGAATGTGGAAGACGCTGAAAGATGTTAAAAAGAGTTTTTCTAGCGAATTCTGCCGTCGATTAAACAGAGAATAACTCTACAGTGGATTGTGTCAAAGAACACAAGACGAGAACGAGAAAATAATGTACTATGTCGCGGCTTTCCAGACAATTTTGCGCCGTTTCGATCCATCGGTTTCAATAAAACATCAGCTAGCGATGATTATAGAGGGTCTACATCCAATATATAAACGATATCTTGAAATTAAGATCTTCTATGATCTAAATAGTTTTAAAGAGGCGGATATGGCACTCGAAGATCGTATGGCCGGTTGGAAGAGGTGGCAAGAGTCACCAGCGGCTGACGTGACGTTAATCCCGGAATCGGCACACGCAGAGATGAAGAAGTCTTCCGGTAAATAAAAATCAGCCGAAACTATTGACGGTTTAAACGACGTGATTGATGAGGTTTTAACAGTTGAACCTCCTAAAAAGAAAACGCAGCAGCAGAACAAGAAGCTAGATAAAAAGGGCAAAAAGCAGGACGGTGAAGTTGCCGTGGCTACACCCGATAGGCAACAACCACAGGCGACAAACCAACCTACAAACGAAGCCGCGCCTGCTCGTCAGAGAGCGCAGGCTTCGTTAGCCACGACTGCAGGTGTACGAGGTCTGTCCGGAAAGTATCGGGCCTACCTTTATATTTTCGTGCTAGCGTTATTCTTTATCATCTGATGGGTGGCATCCTTCAAAGTAATCCCCACTTGATTGAATAACACGGTTCCATCGATGTTTCCACTTTTCAAAACAGTCCTGGAACTCACTTTTAGAGATAGCCTTAAGTACACTCGTCGCATTGTTTCCAACCGTTGTTTTGTCATCAAATCGGTGTCTTTTGAGAGCTTTTTTTAGTTTTGGAAACAGCCAAAAGTCACAAGGGGCTATGTCCACTGTATGGAGGTTATCGAAGCAATGCGATATTGTGTTTGCTCAAAAACTGCTGCACAAGATTGGATGAATGCCCTGGCGCATTATCCTGATGGAGGATTGTTGTTTTGTTTCAGGATCATAACCATAAACCCATGATTCATCACCTGTAATAACTTTTCTAAGCACGTCATCATCATTTTTGACCATTTCCGGATTGTCCAGAGCGATTTCTAAGCGAATGTTCTTCTGCTCTGCTGTGAGCAATTTTGGGATGAATTTCGCACACACGCGTTTCATTCTTAAATTTTTCTATTAAAATTTCTGAAATGATAGTTTTTGGTATCCCAAGGTCTTCTTCTAGTTCTCGCACAGTCATACGACGATCTTGTTCGATTGCAAGTCGCACCCACTCAATATTATCTGCGGTTTTTGTCGTTGAAGGTCGGCCGGAACGAGAATCACTATCGACAGAAGTGCGACCATCCTTGAACCGTTTATACCACTCTTTTATTCTTGTTTTGCTCATACACTCGCTTCCGAAGGCTTTTTGCATCAGTTCAACTGTAGACGAAACATGAACACTTTTGAAACCAAAGAACAGTCCAAGCAATCGATTACCATAGGAGAACTAGCCCCAAAGAATGCAAAGATGCACGGTTTTCTGGGATGCGTATGGAATCATCTACATCGACTACTTGGAAAAGGGCCAGACGATCACTGGATTATATTATGCGTCATTATTAGGTTAGCTGAAAGAAAAAATCAGAGGAAAACGTCCTCATTTGAACAAAAAAATGCCTCTTTCTTCAAAACAATGCTCGAGGTCACACGTGTGCAGTTTCGATAGCCAAAATTAACGATTTAAAGTTCGAATTAATTGACCATCCACTATATTCGCCTGATTTGGCTCCCAGTAACTTTTTCTTATTTTCTAACCTCAAAAAATGACTTGCCGGACAAAGATTCACGTCGAATGAAGAAGTCATGGCCGAAACAAATGCCTATTTTGAAAGTTTTTAGAAATCATATTTTTCTGATGGCTTAAAAAAACTGGAAGACCGTTTAATAAAATGTATCGACCTTCAAGGAGATTATATTAAAAAATAAAAAACAATTACATGCGCAAAACTTTTTTCCCCCTTTTTTTAAAGACTTTCTACCCCCCCCCCCCCTGTATCGCCGGCGTTTCTAAACTTTGGTAGGGATTCGCGCCCGGTAAAGAGTTTAAGGCGCGAGATTGACGTAAAAGCACCTATTGCTAAGATAGATACGAAGACGTGGGCTCCCTCTTTACGGCTCACTATCGAAAATTCAACTGTCCTTCGCACGCATTGCTTCTCAGCGTTGGTCTTCTCGCTACCGCTCGCTTGCTCTTGCTTGCATCCCTACTTGACCTATTTCTTAGGCTGCACGCAACGCGCCTCTTATCGATCACGCCTGCCTAATCATACATAGGTAAATGCTCACTCTCTCTCTTTCTCTCTTTCTCTCTTCCTTCTCTCCGCGCTTCTCAACTTCGAATGCGCTCGGCTGCGCTGGTCAGTCCTTGGGGCTGAAAAACAAAAGCCAAGTGTTAGGCGCATTCTTAAATGCGCCCAACGTTGGCTATCACGCCTTGCCGAAATTAAGGGAAGAGGGGGAAACATAGACGAGGAGCAAGCGTACAGCCGGTAAGGCCGGCTTCATTTATTCTTTTGAGAATGAATGTGAGCCATTTTACGTGCTGTGAAAACGAGTTAGTAGTAACGATCAATTTACCAAGGTATGCAAAGGCGAACGGCTCCATTTCGGGTGTGATGAGTTTGTTCGCCAACTTCTGAAAAGTCGCCGGCGTATCCGTTAGGCCATAAGGCATTCGAACGAATGCGAAAAGTTCGAGCCCGGAAACAGTAAATACGGTGATGGGAATCGACCTCTTCGGGATAGAGTTCTGCCAAAAAGTATCACTCAGGTCGAGCGCGTTTATGTATTTGATGTATTGCAATTTTCGCAATATTACGTCCAGTGAGGCAATAGATATGTCCTTAGGTATGACACTGTATTTACTTTCCTGTAGTCAACGCTGAATCGATGCGAGTCATCGGGTTTGCGAACCATAACCACCAGACTCGACCATTCACTATTCGACTTACGATGTATACCCGCCCGGAACATCTTATGCACTTGCCCATGCATTTTCAGCTCGATCTTGTAAAAAAAGAACAGTATTTCTGTTTGATCGGGCGCGCACTTTTGACGTCAAAGTCGTGCTTTATCCAGCTCGTGCAGCCTAATTGCTCGCACGTAGGCTTGGGCAGAATATCATCCATCAGACAATCGATTTTTGCACGCTGTTGCTGGGTTATCTCTTTGATACCGAGAGAAGCCAGCGGTATCTGTTAATCTCCATGAAGTGAAGAGAGAATCGTATGCATGTTTTTATAGCAGCCTTTAATCTTCAGCGTGTTTGTCTCGGGGCGAGCTGAAAAGTCGCGAATAAAGTCAGCACCAAGCTTTCCTCATCTGCTTCACCCAGAATAATGGAATCGATCACATGAGTCACTCTTCTCATGGTAAAAGACAGCTACTTACGCGACTTATTATAAGCCATGAGCGCTGTGTCTCCTTCAACTGTCGTTACGATGTCCAAGTGGACCGAGGAAGCCGATACCATAGAAGTGCAGGACCTTTAAAGAGTGTAGACAACGAGTCTATAAACTCGTCTTTCGCAATGCGATTCAGACAGCAATTTTCTTTGATTTTCTTAAAAACTTCTTTTATTCTCGTCGTGTTATCTCCGGAAAAGCTAATTTTCCAATCACGGTCTAGCCTAGATGTTTTGCCGGAAAGCTGGGGCGAGAAGCGTCGAACGAATGTGGATTTATTAGCCAACTGCGGATGCCAATACCCGAAGCGTGACTTTCAGTTACAGATGGTGACAGCAAGCTCGCCGTTTGTAAGAATGAACAGCTGATCGGTAGGGCCCTCTACCCCAGCTCGCGCTAGCGAGCGTATAAGAAAAGGACGGTTCTGTCACAAGCGCAAGCACAGCATTTACGGGCACGTAAATGCTAGGAATTGAGAAAAACACGTTCGCTGAATTGTTTGCGGAGGCAAGGGCGCATGTAAGTAGAATCGTTGTTGTCAAGGAAAAAATGTTTTCATCTTGCTAAATCTTGGGTTGCAGCGAAATTCGAGAAAAATCGAAGTCTGTATCTATTAGGCTATATGTATTTCTGAAGTTTACCCACGGTGTGATGCTTGTGCGCGTATTTAGATTTCAGAGGCACATTTTGCGCTTGCGTGACAACATTCTTCATTTTCTTATGCAAGTCCGCATTAATGTTTTGCAGATCTATTATTTGCTGTTGATTTCTTGCATAATGGATCAACAACTCCTGTAGAGAATTACTTAATTTATTTAGCACATTCAGCAAGCGTTGTTCCGCGTAAAGCGCTCTCCTTAGTTCGACCGTTGCTAGTCTCGGTATATAGTGAAGCCTGCCGTCCTGTAAACTACATAGCACTATGTCATCTTTGTTGAAGGACGCATGTCCGACGTTCGCGGTCGATGTAGCTGACTGATTGAACGAGCTCGAGAAAATGTTTGGAGCGAATCACGCGTTGGTCGCTGTTGTCGTGATCGTTAATGGTCACGCAATCGATCTTGTATAAATAAGCGCATCATCGGTGCGCGCTCGCAAGATCACTTGTGTGATAGCGCGGATATGAGCGGTGGTATGGATATCATTGTCACTCGGACAGCGTAACTTGTTGCGTGGAATCGCGAGCGTGGAATCGCGAGAATCGTGGAAGCGGGCCCACCGCTGTTGTAAGCGACATGTCATCGCGTGGAGAACTCGCCGAAAAGAAGTAATCTTCCGGCGTGTTGCCGCTTTTAGTTTAGTGTTACACGTCTGAATGTATGAACGTAATACATAAGTCGTCGCTCCGCGCGAGAATGTATTTTCAGTCGCCACAAAATCCTTTGCAGTATAATTGTTCATCGTGAGGTTCAGACTCGAAATTTTGAGAAAAATTCAGTTTTTACATATGTTATTCTACCTCCGTCAATTTTTTTAGATTTTTTCAATTGGTGCGCCGATAAGATATAAATTTTTACTATTTTTGTCTTACTTTGGTACTAAAATTCGATATTAATTTACACACAAAGTACAGTCGGCACCAGTTATTACGTCACATCTATATAGATTTCTACGTAACAGAATGATTTCATCAATTTATTACATTATTTGCATATTATTTAATATCGAATTGAAAAAATATTTTGTGATGAGTTTGAAAATTCCATGATTTTATTTACATATATATAATATGCATGAATTTGCATTTCATAATGCAATACGTTAAAGGGTATTAAATATTTTTAATATTTATAAGATTCTTTTACAAATAAAAACGTTTAATCTTTATCGTTACTGTTTTCTTCAATTAGTGCTTGTACTTTTTCAAAATCAGTAAGATTAGTTAATAGTTTAGTTAAATTGGAAAAAATCCAGACACATCACTAAGTACTCCCGAAGACTTTTGATGCGCTGAAACCAAATCTGGCGTCATAATTCGTCCATCACCTCTGGTTTTTAAGATATCCTAACCTAAAAGTGCAAAAACCTATTTTTTGGCTAATTTTGAGGTTACGTCACACCTTGTGTAAATTTTTTTTTCAAACACCTGAATTACCACTTAAAAGAGTAATTTTTATCCTTTGATATACTTTTTCTAGACCTCGAAAATATTTTTTTTTCATCGAGATATCGTGAAATTCTGTATTTTAGTGATTTCGAGAAAATTGAGCTGTGAGGGTCAAGGGTTATTGCCGTACAGGTTACAGGATCTGTGGATTAAGGAAATTGGAATATAAGAATCCGGGGTTATTAACATGCAGGTTACAGAGCTTGTGGATGGAGAAAATTGGTTTGTAAGGATTCAGGGTTATAGCGTGTAAATTACAGGCCTCGTGGGTAAAGGAAATCGGGTTTTAAGGGTCCAGTGTTACTGCCAGTGAAATATATATGGATCACTTCCATCCAAGTTCAGTTTTTCCAGCTTCAAAATAGGTTGAGTAAGAAATCCTGGCATTTGAAGTTACCTTTGAATACAAAACTTCAAATAACGATATCTCTACGAAAAAAAAAATTGTTTCGATGTCGAGAAAAATTATTTTGAAGGCTAAGAGTTTATACTTTAAGATGGTATTTCTAGTTTGGAGAAAAAAAAATTTATCCAAGGTGTGACGTAACCTCAAAGATAGCTAAAAACAGTGTTTTTGGCAGGTGATGGATGAATTCTGACGCCGGATTTGGATTCAGCGCTTCAAAAGCCTTTGGGCACACCTAGTCACATGTTTGGGTTTTTTTGGCCGTCGGACTGTATTATTCTTGATAAATATTGACTATAACTCAAATAATATAAAGTAGCTGCAACGTGTGAACAAAACCAACAGTACGATTATCGTTCGCATAATTGCAGCAGTACCGTTTAAAACAACTGATACCGATAGTCTTGGGACAATACTGTATGTAGCATTTGTATGTTTTACTATTTATATGCCTAGATCTTACCTCTAATCTTATAATATCTAGTTATGTTTTGTGTTATTTAATCTAAGTGTATTGTTTTCCTGAAGCATTTCTGCTAAGTATGAAATAGACTGTGATAATTGATAGGATCCTGTAAAAAATATTTTCAAATTGTTTAGCCTCATTTCAGGACAATTAGACAAGTCGTTTGATGACAATGGCTGTTATGGGACTTTCTTTTGATTCAAGTTGTTGTCCTGAAGTTCTACTGCTAAGGTGTTTTTTAGATTCTTGGTAAGATTAATTCTAGTAATGATTTCGTCCAACATCTCTCCATCAGAATGTAGTCTTTTGCCAAACAGATTTTGTAAAAAGCAAGCAATTCTATACTATAATCTAGCTTTTGGTAACGAAGTATTGTAAAGATTGTGCAGTAACTTGAACTTTTGGCCTATGATACCATGTATTGCTTCGACGACCCCTAAGTTTTGTTATCAATCGAGACCAATTTGACTGTTCATTAGAAAATTAAAATTTCTTACCTTTTTAACGCAGGCATTAAAACTGTAAAACCTTTGTTAACCAAAAATCTATGACATCTCTACAACCTCTGTCCAGAACAAAAATATTCCCATTCTTCAAAATCTGGTTCAGTCCATTAGGTTTATTGAGCAAATTTTTTAATATCGGAGCATCATTTAGATTAGCTATAAAAGGTCCAGGTTTATCTATTACGTAACCAATTGTTGTACAAAGTGTGAATGGCCTACATAAAAGAGTTTTTTTTTGCTCAGAATATGTTTTCCGCTGATAAACGTTATAACTACTTTTCTGATAACGTAAATATATACGGGTTATTACCAATCAATACTAATTGATCATTCTTCAAATTATACAACTTTTTTTCAGCATCTGCTGTTTGGCTGAGAAAAAATTCTCTTGAATACGCATTGAATCTTAAATGTTTCGGCAATACTTCGTTTTCAAAACATTTGAGAACGGAATCTACAAATTTTGTAACCTGCTTCTCTTTCAGACCAAAACTTGCAGAAATGCATTTGTCTAAATTACCAGTCCTCATTTTAAATAAAAAACCAACTAGTGTTTCCGATATTTTTCAGTTTGCGGAAGTCATCATAAATATCATCATACTTTGAAGTTCAAAAATGGTTTATCAGGTGAAACCACTGACAATGAGAGCTTTTATACGTTCTTCTGTAATAAGGCAGTTTCTAATCTGATGGTATAAAGATGAATCGACTTTATCTGATAATTTGTCTATGAATTTATACAGCTCCGTAACTGCTATATTATATTTATTTGAGAAAATCACAATTTTCATAAATTTATTATCATAAAATCTTTTGTTTAATAAATGAATTCGACAGCTTTTATTTTTTTGAGGTATAAAAATTTTTTTGCAATAAATAGCTACATTGGAGCTTTAAAGGGCAAGTCTTGAATATCGTCTGCACTTTTACATAGAAAGCAATTTCTGTGACTAATAATTACTTGAAGAAAAGGCATGCAATCATATTCTGTTTCAATTTTAGCCGATAGAACATACTGTTCGCTAGAGTTTTGAATGGCCGCTGTATTACTAGATTCTGAAGAAATGATCTGTGGTGTGTTATTTTGTTCTGAAGACTGGTCTTGACTATCTGTCGAGACATCACGTAGTTGATTGTCGTGTTGACTGTTGTCACTAATTATTTCTTCATTCATTGGTTGTATAACTACTTCGAGTTTTTGAAATGTAGCGTTCGCTCCATTTTTTTTACTGGTAACTAATCTGATTTGAGAGCGACATTTAGCACACAGAACATCACCTTCTTGAATATAGAAACCATACGTTTCGTGGAATGCACTAGCCTTTTTCCGATCACGAAAATACTTTAAACAGTACATTTGCTACAACAATTTTAGCGAATGTACTGTTCACAATTTATACATTTAGCTTGCTTGGTTTTTTTAGCTAGATTATTTTTTAGCGGCTCATAGTCATCATCTACGACTTCCATCTCCTCTGAATCTTCCGTACTCTCGGAATCATCCATTTTTTTCGATTCTTCTACAGTTTCTGAATCTTTCATTTTCTACTATCTCTTCTAAAAGTTCCATTCAACTATAACTCTTTTCTCAAAAAATTAATCCACATACAATTAAACTACATTGAAAAAGGCTAAATTGAAATTATTAATAATTTAGGTATAGGGAAGAGCGGGGTAAAACTACCAACTTTTTAGATTTCAACTTTTTTTTTAACGATGTTGCTACGTGAACAATGAATTTCTAATATTAGATTCTGCAAGTTCAGCATTCGCAGAATCTAATAGAATTTTTTCCAACTCGTTTATCACTAACACGCTTTCGTTTTATTTTTCAAAAAAAATTTTTTTTGGCAAAAGTGCCTTGTTGGCGGGGTTAGACTGACTGTTTAGTGGGGCGATTTTGCCATTAATTTTTTAAAACGAAACGAAAGTAAATATTGCATTTCTGAACGCGGAAACTAAAATGCTTATAATTAGACGTATACTTAAATTTTTCTGAAAGTGTAAACCTTTATTTTGAGTTTTCATTCAGCATTAGAAAAACAGTCTCAATTTCGTACTATTTAGATAAAACTTCGAGGTTACAAAAAATTAAAATTGAGTTCTTATAGGACCGGCGATATTACCTCGTTTTGGTTTGGCTTTTTCTGAATAGCTGTATCTATAATTAAAATGAACTCTGAAGATCGGGCGGGGGCTCCAACTCTTCTTTTTATAATAAGGATTACAACCATGTATAACTTTCTGTGTTTATCACTCGCGTACGTTTTTAAATCCTTAACTCGCTTTTTGGAAAAGTTAAAAAAAGCACATTAAAAAATGATAATAGATCATAGTTTTACCTCTCGGCTTACTCCACTGTCCCCTAAGTTCACGCTTCATTTAATAAAAAATACATGGAGAATATTTTATTCAAGAATAAAAATTATGCGCAAGTACTCATCATTAATATTTATTTATTGAACGCTAAACTTTCCATAAATTTATTAGGTAAACGACATTTATATAATTTACTTTAGATTAATTACATATATCAAACTAAAACTATTGATAAACATATTCAATATGTGACGGTAAACGTCAAATTAGCGCTAATTGCCTAACCTAGTGGCTGCCTGCGGGGGCAGCACTTACCGGTAGACGAAAAATGTAACGATGGAATTCGGCACGCGAGCAGACGGAACGCGCGCGATTGAAAACGAACCAGTGGAGATCCAGCTACCGGTACGGAAGCCACGAAAGTTAAGGTTCGCGACCTAATTGCCCGTACGTGTCCTAGAGTCCTGAGTAATTGTCATCGAGCTACACGGCGTGCAGACCTGAGCCAACTGAAGAGCATCGTTACCTGCGGCATCGAGAGTGTGTGTGTGTGAGGTTTCGCCATCGAGGGCGAAACCACGTGCGCGCGAATTCGCGATCCGCGACAAAAGGAACAAACAGACTTTCCCGCAGTGAGAATTGTTCTCTTCGTCTTCGTGCGTCTGCAAAATAAAGGTAAGCTGGCCAGCTTAATCTCGCGACCGCGACTGCAGGCGTGATAACTAATTTTCCGTACTCGAAGCGAAGCGTGCATGTAATAGCTCTGCCAACAAAGAGCGGCGAGCGATCCGACACTGTATGTTGTCGTCGTGCGAGCGCTATCGTAAACATAAACACGCGGGCCAATGTTAGTGTAATATTCTGAGAGGACAATAAAGAGTTTTCGTTCGTGATATTAACAAGTACTTTAGACGTGTTTATTCCGTATCGATTCCACTCCTGTAGATCTGTAGATTTGTTGGTTGACTGACACCCGTTCCCTCTTGCTCTCCGACTTTCTTATTTGATATAGGTGATTGCGAGCGTATTTACGCGATCGCCCGAATAAAAATAATTAAACGGTACCTGATACAAGTATCAATAATGAACAAAATATTTCCAAGCCCTATATTTTTATACAAAGTTTAATGAAAAAATAAATGGTGAATATTTGCACAGAATTTTTATTCTTTAATATTATATTTCCCATGTATTTTTCATTAAATGAAACGGAAACTGTACTTCATTACGTATATTTTTTTTATATTCAGTTTATGCTATGTCAAATAATTCAATTATGAAGTCTGGAGAGTCTAAGCGGTCCCAAAATCAAAAATTAATTTTTTGGTTCTTTAGTGAGGTAGATAATCACATTAATTTTTCTTCTTGTAACAAAATTGGTATGTTCAAGTATACTTTATCCATAATGACAATATTTTTCATTGAACATGCTCCGTCCGCTATCAGATTTTTTATGTTCCAATATTTTGATATATAAATCAAAATAATTTTCACAATTGATTGAAATCTTTATTATTTCAGAACACTATTTATATATGTATTTTATATTTTATCATTCAGTTTCGCAATTGAGTTAAAGATTTTTTTAAATTAGTAACTAATATTTAGACTGTATATTAAAATAGGTTTTCCATTATTGGACCTGTTGATTATACGAGGTGTGTTCAAAAAGTAACGAGAATTTTTAAATTTCGCGGGTTTGGAGAGTCCGCTTGTATAAAATTTTTTTTTATTATGTTGGTACACATGCCCCTGAAGTACGATAAAATTTTCAGCAATATTCATTGCTTACTTTTTAAGTGGCAGCCGCTAACGTTAGACGTGTTTTTCGAGCTCGGCGATTTTCGTTTGTGAAAAAAAATGGATCAAAGAATTTGTATTAAATTTTGCGTAAAAAATGAAATAAAGTGTAGTAAAGTTTGTCAAATGTTAACAAAGGCATATAGTGAGTCTGCTATGAGTAAAGCAAGGATTTATGAGTGGTATAAGCGTTTCCAAGATGGCCACGAAAACGCTGAAGATGACGAACGACCCGGACGCCCAAGCACATCAACAACCGATGAAAACGTGAAAAAAGTGAAAGAAATGGTTATGAACGATCGCCGAATTACAATCAGAGAAGTCGCTGATGATGTTGGCATATCAGTTGGCTCATGCCATCAAATTTTTTCGAATGTTTTGGGTATGAAACGTGTGGCAGCAAAATTCGTTCCAAAATTGTTGAATTTCGAACAAAAACAGCGGCGAATGGAAGTTGCTCAGGAGTCGCTAAATGAAGTCAATAACGATGCAGAACTACTAAAACGTGTTATAACAGGTGACGAAACATGGGTTTATGGATATGATGTCGAAACTAAGGCTCAATCGTCCCAGTGGAGGCATTCTGGATCGCCAAGACCGAAAAAGGCTCGACAAGTGCGGTCGAATGTGAAGGTTATGCTCACTGTGTTCTTCGATTTTAATGGCATAGTGCATTATGAATTCTTGCCACAAGGTCAAACAATCAATAAGCAGTACTACCTACAAGTTCACCGTCGTTTGCGTGAAGCAATTCGAAAAAAACGCCCGGATTTGTGGCAAAACAATTCATGGCTTTTGCACCACGATAATGCGCCTGCTCACACTTCATTGCTTGTTCGTGAATTTTTGGCCAAAAACGAAACTGTAACGATGCCTCAGCCTCCATATTCGCCAGATATGGCTCCATGTGACTTTTTTCTATTTCCAAAAATAAAGAGAACATTAAAAGGCCGTCGTTTTACAAGCATAGATGACATTAAAAGCGAATCGCTGAAAGAGCTAAAAGCTATTACAAAGATCGAGTTTCAAAAGTGTTTCGAGGATTGGAAAAAGCGTTGGCATAAGTGTATTGTATCCGAAGGGGACTACTTTGAAGGCGACAACATTAATGTAGATGAATAAATAAATATTTTTTTCATAAAACGAAAATTCTCGTTATTTTTTGAACACACCTCGTACTAGCAAAAAAATTTTTCAAATTTTTCAAACTTTAATGTACCGGTCAAATAAATTATAATAATTATATATAAAATAAATGTATTCTACGTTCAGACCTGAATTATGAATAAATCAACGACATACCAAATTTTGTCTACATTATTGCATGTTAATACACTAAAACCAACAGTTCTTCCATACTATTATTATTTTTCAAAGACATATCTTTATTTTTATAGTTTTAGTCTTCTCAAGGAGACAAAAAAATGATAAGCTCATAATTAGTGAGATTAAAAAAAAAATAATTTTATACTTTGCAACGGTAGTCGAATCGATCAATCGATACGTTCGTGATTCGGCCGCACTCACGATGCTCCAGCGAACGTCTAATAGTAAGAGAGAGAGAAAGCGCGGGAGAGTTTAATTTTTCAGTTAAGCCTCAACTGTTGCTTGTGAGATTACCGCCAAATTATTTTCTACTATGTTTTGCCGTTTTGCTGATTAAAAGTAGTTTTCCTGTTTTTTTTTTTTTTTTTTTTGATTCGTGCGAGTGTTAGATTAAATAGTAGCAGAATTCACAGCAGCACCAAGCGAGCAGAAGCATTAAGTGCAGCAACAGCTAATTTGCAGCAAGTAGAACCAGCGCAACCGTTCCAGAGAAAGAATTCGTTTTCTTCAACAATTACAGCTGATCACCGTAATTGCACCGCAGGGTAGGTGCACCTCCCTTTTTCTGTGCGACAAAATACTTACGAGAGTATTTTGTCTATCGCGACCATTTGTGTGTTCGCGCCAAGCGTTAGTTTTCGCGGTTGATTTTTGAATTCTCTCTCTCCCTGTATTATTGTAAAAATTTGTTAATCCTATTCGCGTGCGTAAGTCTTTCGGCCCAACGAAGACTTTAGTTTTAGTGATAAACGATATTAATTTTATTCGCCGCATTAGGTGATTTCGTTCTCTTTTAGTTTAACGGCTCCGTCACCGGTTAATTTTTAAACCGATTTCATCTAGGGGATAGTTGGAGTAAAGATTAGGTCACTCACACCTAATGTAGATCGAGGGTCACAAGTCAGATGATTTAAGGTGAGTTCAACTCTGTTGGAAAAGGAGATATCGGAATGAAAGTATCAAACATAAAGGAGAATACACGTATACTCATATGTGTTTAACGGAGCAGCGGTTAGCTCTGCATCGTGGGAGTTTGTTCTTTAATAAATCCTATTTGTACCAGCTAATCCACGCCGTTACAACTTTGAAAATACGAGGGTCGTTTGAAAAGTCCGTGCAAAGTCAGAGAGATGGCGCTACTAGTGCGTATCAAGGTTATTTTCAGTTCGTGGCATATCTTGGAAGAGCATACACCAAGTTTCAGCCAGATTGGCCAATTACTTTGCGTTTTACATTCGTTTCAATCAAAGAAATCGAGTGGTTGTAAAAAAATGGACGAAAAAGAATTTCGTGTATTGATTAAACATTACTTTTTCAAAGGCAAAACGCCTCAAGAGATTAAACAGAAGCTTGATAAACATTATGGTGATTGAGCACCTTCGATTAGATGGTTTTCAAAATTTTCAGAGTGGCCATATGATCACAAAAGACGCTAAATGTTCTGGACGCCCTGTTGAGGTTACCACTTCAGAAATCATTGATAAAATCCATGATATGGTGATGGTTGACAGAAGAGTGAAGGTGCGTGAGATTGCTAGTACTGTAGGCATATCGAGCGAACGGGTACATAATATATTGCACCAACATTTGGACATGAAAAAGCTATTTGCTAGATGGGTGCCGCGATTGCTCACGATTGACCAAAAACGAGATCGTGTGAAGTGTTGCAAGAATGGTTTGCAGCTGTTCCAGCAAAATCCGCAAGACTTTAAGCGTCGTTTCATCACTGTAGATGAAACATGGATACATCACTACACTCCTGATATCAAAGAACAGTCTAAACAATGAGTTACCAAGGGGAAATCTGCTCCGAAAAAGGCGAAGACAATCCCTTCGGCCGAGAAGGTTATGACGACTGTCTCTTGGGATTCGCAAGGAATAATCTTCATCGACTATCTGGAAAAGGGTAAAACCATTACAGGCGAATATTATTCATCGTTATTGGATCGTTTGAAAATCGAGTTGCTAGAGAAACGTCTACGATTGGGCCACAAAAAAGTCCGCTTCCACCACGACAATGCGCCAGCTCACGCCTCAGCAGTTGTGGCCGCAAAACTGATGGAAATAGGGTTCCAACTCGTTTCACATCCCCCCTATTCTCCAGACTTGGCTCCGTCGGACTACTATTCGTTCCCTAATATGAAAAAATGGTTGGCGGGGAATAGATTTTATTCAAACGAGGAGGTGATTGCAGAAACGAATGCCTACTTTACAGACTTGAACAAATCCTATTATTTGGAAGGGATTAACAAACTAGAGCAGCGTTGGATGAAGTGTATAAGCCTAAACGAGACTATGTTGACAAATAAAAAAGATTTATTAAAAAAAATCAAGCAGTTTTTATTTTTGCACGGACTTTTCAAACGACCCTCGTATTACGATATATTTCATTCAAATTAAAACAACAGCAAACAAAGTTGTGTTTTAATTTTTACCTTTTCATATGTACAATTAAGTTTTTCCTGATCCTGAAGCTTTGCTGAAGCTTTCGTAAAGATTAAAGCTTCATTATTAGATTACATGTGCAGCTTCATTTATAAACATTGTGCAAAAATTATTATAACATAGAATAAAAACTTGATTCAATAAATTTTATGTGACAATAAAAAGTATATAATACATTATTAATTTAGTAATAAGAATGAATACTATTTACATGCTATGTGGGTAACTTCTTACCTTCTATTTTTAATCCTATGATTTGAAATAATGAAATCTAATGTAACGTTATGAAAATAAGAGTTCGGACTCTTTACAGTAAATTCGCAATAACGTTTCCGAAAAAAGCAAGAATTCGACACGCGCGCAATCTAAATGATCAAAAGAAAGTCTTTCGAGTGGCAAACCACGAGGCTTCCCAACTCGATGAGTTGTTTTCGAGATGCGATTGAGAACAATTGCATCTATCGGGGAAAGGCCCGACAGCGCCGCAATTACTGCTCAATCTGATCTCTCTACAGCAAGTATATTTCAGAAGAGAAGATCTCTAAGGCTGCTTTTTTCTCATGAGAGAGATGGTCTCATGAGTTGAGCGCTTAGAGATCTGTAGGATGGGAGTTTAACAGGCTAACCACTGATCAAGAAATTCGTCTCAGGATATAGCTGAGGCTTTATTTCAACAACAGTGCTCGCGCTGCTAAGCAAGGTAGGAAAGTGAGTCCTTTTGCCGCAGCGACGAGCGAATTTATACATGCGAAATGGGCTCCTTTCTACGCTTGGTAGCCCCTACAACGCTATTTTTGTCTTTGACGGAAATTTTGTATACCTTTTATTGCAAAATGGCTCGATCGAATTTACAATTATGCGATTTAAAAAATTAAACTGGAAAAGATGAATTTTTTAATATAAATTACATCTCTAGGAAAAATCGCCTCTTAAAGTTATAAGCTATACAATTTAATAATCAATTTACGCCATTTTTACAATAAAATTATGGAAAATTTTTACATGGAAAAATCGCTTGTGGTTAGAAGATTGTTATCTATATAAAAGATGATTAATGTTGCTCTCTAATTTTGAATAATAATTAAAAAACAGATTTGCAATTTTCTTTTTTAGCGGTTTAAAAATCAGCAAATTAGTAACAATCATAATCATCAATTTTACAGATACTTCTGATCGATTTTCTATCTAACCGTGTTATTTTAATTGTTTAAAAAAATTATAAATTGTTTATTTATTGATAACTCAGTTAATAATGGGTTATCAAAGTGTCAAATTCTTGCTTTTCTGTTTTAATACGTCGAGATTGTAATCGCATACTTGAAATAACAATATCGTTGTTTATTGCAAAATAACTAACAATGTTAACTTGTAAATTAGATTTGACTAACAAATATCGATTTGAGAGTTAAATTAACATGAAATTCAAGATCAGCACATCAAATTTAACTAAGAAGTACTTTTGTTCGTTTAAAAAACTTTATAATTAACGATTTTCTGTTGTAAACAATAAGTTTTCCCACGGTCGTGACGTCACGCTCCTTATATGGTAATGTTTTCGCAGAGTTGCCCTAACACATTTGCATATACGTGTGAAAAGCGCCTACGCTCAATTACCGATTTTCTTTAATTGTCTCGTGTGTGACGGGTTGCCGTTTTGCAGAGGAAAATAGGAGACAAATCAGACAGGACCGTTACACTAATGATTATATAAATTCTAAAACAGCCTATCTGATGAAACTAAACTTTTTATAACTTTCATTATTAGTATGCTAAACTCTGGTTGTTATTCGACCAAGAATAATGAATAATGATCATACTCATTGTTTAAACCAATCACGAAGACTTTTATGACTTTTTGATGATATTATTAACAAAAAATCAATAATAATAAGAGACTTAATACTCCCGAAAGAGACTAGAGAAACAGAGAGAAAGGAGATTCGTGAACGTGTAATGTTATGTAAATAAGGACTTTGTCACAATTAAGTTTATACCTCATAGTGAAGCTATCCATTGTCTGGTGGCGCTATTAAAACTAGTAGGGTACAGTGGGTCTAGTTGAGTCAACACCCTGTGATAAGTGACAATTCGCGCAATGCGAATTTGTCCCGTATGTAGGCCTTTCAACAGCCGAGCGGTCTTTGACTCGGGCGGCAGTCAGGCTTTCGGGCACCCCGGCCTGTTCGCGCATCAATAATGAAATTCCTATTAATCTTAATCCGACGACCGATACCGCGATCATAAGATATTCAATCGGACGTATATATTGTAACGGGGTTGACACCGTTTAATTATATTTTTATTCGCGCGACTTTGTTGAAAGGGCGAATGTAATTATCTATGCTCAAAACGTAATCCGGAGAGCATGGGGAGACAGGTGTCAGTCAACCAGTAAATCTATTAACCTATAAGAAAGTGAGTGGAAGCAAAAAGAAGTAAGCGAGTCGAAAACACTTGTTAGTAACACGAACAGAACCTTTTATTATCACTCAAACGCTACATAAGGTCGGCCCGCGCGTTTGTTTACATCGACGCTCGCTCATCGACAACACGTATTGTCGGGACGCTCGTTGCTCTTCGTTATTGGAGCCATTACATGCACGCTTCGGATTTTATAAATCGATTGTTAATCATGCAACCGCGATCGCGAGATTAAGCTGGCCAGCTTACCTTGATATTGCAGACGATCGAAGGAAACGATAGAGTCACACACTGCGAGAAGACAGTTATTGTTAGCGTCGCGGGTCGCGAATGCGTGCACACACGGCTTCGCCCTCGATGGCGAAACCTCACACACTCTGCCGGTCTCGTGGAGGACGGCGTTTCTCCGCCGGCTCAGGTCTCTCCTTTCGTAGGCACACAGCACCTCGTCAACTGCGATCACTCTCCTGGATCGATGGCACGGATGATCTTCGTGGGTTTTCGGTGTTGGCGGCACGTAGATCGGTAGTAGCGAAAACGAAAGAGCGAACGAGCGTGAAGATGGTCAATGCTTCACTAGTCCAATTTCAAGCGCGCGCCGAGTTCGTCACGTTCCTCATCTCTCCAGTAGGTGCTGCCCCCGCGAGCAGCAGTTAGGTTATATTACTAGCGCTAATTTGACACTTACCGTCACAATATATATATATTTACGCTCGTTTATATAAAAAAGAACCTAATTGAATTTTTTTTAATATAACGGGGAAGCATATGGATACACTTAAGGCGCGTTTATAATAATTTATAATATTTATTTTAGTTAGTTTAACTACATAACTTAACTAAAAATAGAGAAAGATATATATAGACGCGTAATCTTCGCCTCGCGTTGTCTATTATTTTTATTACATAAAAATAAATGGTACTCACTTAGTATTAATAAGATTAGTGCTATTTGGTCCTTGGTATTATATGGTTAATTTATGAGTATGGTCTTCCTTCCTTTTCGATCAAATTTACTGGTCCGTTGTATGTATATATTTTTATCCAATATAGTGGCGATTTCTACAGTTTTCGCTTATAGTGGTAGAAACAAATTATCTGAATGATTGCGCTCAAAGCCCTTTCTTTAATTTTCTATTAAAAACTCAAACTCTGACAATTTAAACTTCAATAAGCTCAAACTTTAATAAATAAAAACTCAATAAACTCTGACAATTTAAACTTCAATAAGCTCAGATAAACTCAAACTCAAAAACTCTAATATAGTATTGTAGGAAAAATCGTAACCTTCTTAGTTGGACGCTCGCTCCTAACTGACGAATCTGCTTTGGTCGTTCTCACCAGTTGGTTATATATCCTTTCTTTCCCGCTGGTATCTCATACTCCATCTCTCTCTAGTCCATACATTTTAGTCGTTTACGGGTTTCTAATCGCTTCATATTACTTAGCCTAACACATTGAGTGCAGCATGAATCAGTTTCTCCCACTTATTCCCGCCAAGCGGCGCACACGAATACTGCTGGCTATAGTGTTTTATCGCTATGTCCTTGGCCTTGGGGCGACACGAATGGAACTCTCGAAAGCGAAGTTCTAATCGGAAAATAAAATAAAATGGTACGTCACGTAACACCCTGCCTAGAACCTCTCTATCGTAGAGTGATAATACATATATGAAATAAATTTCAACATTATAAATATCACAACTAGTATTTATATTTTATTTGACCATTTTCATTATATTACAGGGTTACGTCCAAGTACAAACATTTAACCTATATTGGTAAACAAAGACCACTGGTAAAAATTCATATCTTATTGAACTTTTATTCCCACTATAATATTGCCAAAGCTAGTGATGTAAAAATAGAGAAAACGATCGCATACTACGTGAAACAATAAATAAAACCATCTATAATACTTGTTAAAAATATGTTTTGTAGTGCTAAGAAAATAAGAGATAAGAAACGAAACTTCTTGATGTGTCTTCACAATCGAATTTTATTTTGTTTGAACGATCAAATAGTTGAAAAAGATATGAGGAAGAGTTATACGTGTTTTTTGTACATATATTTTTCGTAGAATACGACGGAGACACTTATTCCATCATAGTTGCATTCGATGTCGTTCTAGCGGTCAAAACCTGTTAAAAAATAACAAAAAAATAGGGTTTTGATATGAAAAAGAATGGCGTACTAGTTGAAAAAATCTGAAAAAAATGACGGAGGTAGAATATGTAAAAACTGAATTTTCCTCAAAATTTCGAGCCTGAATTCATGGTAGGTCAATTTGAGAGCAATTCGAAATTTTTCGATTTTTTTTAGGTTCGATGCGACAGGTCAAGCACCATGAAAAAATATCAGATGATTTGCCTTGCCATTAAGTATATGCTCAAATTTTTTGAGCTCTGACTCCAAAAATAAATCGATTTCGTTAAAAAAAATAAAAGGTAAAAAAGCAGGTTTTCGGCTCTGGAGAGAATATCAGGAGGGCGACGGGGGTAAAATCACTGGGAAACGTAATCATTTGACACGTCTAACTGAGTAAAAGACTAATCCCGCAAATCTAGGAAGGGTGTTTTTTTGACTATCTTATCAGGGAGTACTCTTTTATCACCATAGCGGCCGTTTGTGACTCGTTTCCCTGATAAGGGTTATAGGCACCAGGCCGTTGTTCAGACTTACAATGGTGATCGTCGAGGAATTATGTTCGAAAAAAATAACGAAGCTTACTACTGATGTGCACTATGTGACTGCGCAAAGTGTGGAATCGTTTTTTCCTTTGTCTTCCCTCTCTATCGATATATACACAATTTGACTTCGCAGTGTAGTGAATCAGATCTTTCTCTATTCTCATCGATTATAGCTATTATCAGAAAATATAGAGATAAAGATGTAGTTAGAGAATTGCGACTATCGACTGCGATAACCGCTGTAGGTATCTGACTCCTTCGTGTGCCATTACAGGGTAATCAGCGGCTCAAAAAATTGAATCGTGATACTTTACCTCACTCCTGTCGAACCCGCACAACACAGAAAAGGCTGATGTGGGTAGCAAAATGGCTCAACGCGTTTTCAATATAAAGCGAGGCACACACTTTACTGATCAGTGGCAACATGGGTGAGAGACGATCTCGTCTTCTTCTCGGAATTGCACCTCACTCCTTTATTACGTAGAATTTTGTTATTGGTCAGAATTAACTTTCGGATGTTTCATGCGCCCTCTTTTTACTTTTATTATATATATTTTACTTCATATGTAGCAATTTTTACTTTTATACGAGGTCTGTCCGGAAAGTATCGGGCCTACCTTTATATTTTCGTGCTAGCGTTATGTTTTATCATCTGGTGGGTGGCATTCTTCAAAGTAATCCCCACTTGATTGAATAACATGGTTCCATCGATGTTTCCACTTTTCAAAACAGTCCTGGAACTCGCTTTTAGGGATAGCCTTAAGTACACTCGTCGCATTGTTTTCAACCGTTGTTTTGTCATCAAATCGGTGTCTTTTGAGTGGTTTTTTTAGTTTTGGAAACAGCCAAAAGTCACAAGGGGCTATGTCGGGACTGTATGGAGGTTATCGAAGCAATGCGATATTGTCTTTGCTCAAAAACTGCTGCACAAGATTAGATGAATGCACTGGCGCATTATTGTGATGGAGAATCCAGTCACCACTTTCCGAAAAGTGCGGCTGTTTTCTTCTTACTTCATCACGCAAACGTTTCAAAATTTGAACGTAGTATTCTTTATTGATTGTCTGACCTGCTGGTGCATCTTCGTGATGTACAATACCTTCACAATCGAAAAAAAACAATTAACATTGACTTAACATTGCTCCGACTTTGACGTGCTTCTTTTGGTCTTGGCAATTCAGAATGCTTCCACTGTGAATATTGTTGTTTTGTTTCAGGATCATAACCATAAACCCATGATTCATCACCTGTAATAACTTTTCCGAGTTGAAAGCAAAATTTGATGCAAATTCGTCGATCTTATTTTTCAGTCATTTTTGACAATATCAAAATTCGACGAACACGAAAAAGGCACTGTAAACAAAGTTACGCTGCGCATGAACTATACATCCGGCAGGTGTCAGTAAGCAACCAATAGATTCGTGAGGCTTTACTGTTGACGTTTCTGTCCGGTAGAGGTCTCTCGAATACTATGGCGCGAAGATATAAACGTAGGCCCGATACTTTCCGGACAGACCTCGTATGTAGCATAATAATTCTTTTTATATGCGATGTATTTTTCTGAATTTTTTCTTGAATATTGTTTTTCATATTCTACTATCTTCACTTTGTTTTTTCTATAATGATTTTTATTATGTGCAATTATTTGTTCTTTACTCTTTCTATAATAATTTTTATTATACGCAATTACTTTTTCTTTATTATTCACATAGTAATGTTTCATAGTCGGTACTGTTTTAACTTTATTTTGTTAATAATCATTGTTAGATTTATATTTATTTTAAAATGAATATTTTTTAATTGCATATTTACTTCGACTTTCTTCGACGGTATGGTCAAAGACTCAATTTATTTGGTCGAATTTTTTTTTGTAGATCGACTTAGAAATACAGTTTGTAATGTGGCACATTACAAGGCCTTTCCTGAGTGCTGCATTATTTGCAACACCTCGGAAAGGCCATCCCCGTCCCTTGCCGCCCCGTAACCGGTTGTTTAAAATAAAGCTAAACACGCCCTATACCGAACAATTATTCTATTCCATATCCGAACGACCACGCCGGAGATATGGGCAAAACAAACTTGCCCAACGCGATCCGACGGACGCTCAAAGAGCAGACAAAAAAAAAAGGAGCGCACCACAGAAAAAGAGAGCGCACGCACACACTCACCCACATACACTCCCGACCACGTGTTGCCGGCCGGCAAAAGAAAAATGCAAAACCTGACTGGGAAATGCAACGGAGATGCATGTTGATGACACATGCAGACCCGTTACACTCCCAGACACCAACACGAACACTCACGAGGCACTGACACTCCTGGGGCGAGCAGAAAATCGCCGATGAAGTGGCAGCCGGCAATCAGCTAGGTCGGGCTGCCGAACACCATCGGCGACATCTTGAGCGCCACACACACGAAAATCAGCGACCACACACACAAACACCCGGATAAACATCACAGAACCGACACGGGAGCGCCCCAGGAGGCGCTCCAACAACCGACGCAAGGACACGAGGCGTACGCGCGAGAAACTGAACGGCCATCTTGAAGCGCCGATATAGACTGAGAGCGAGCGAGCGAGACAGACTGAGACAGAGCGAGCGAGACAGAGCGAGCGAAGCAGACTAAACAAGAGCGAGCGAGACAGACTGAGACAGAGCGAGTGAGACAGAGCGAGCGAAATAGACGAAACAAGAGCAAGTGAGACAGACGATATAAAATAATAGAATAATATGTAAATGCGAAGATGAGGGCGCTACAAATGAAACGGCATATTATATACGTATCTCTGATAATAAAATTAAAATGTTAAATTAGAAAATAATGAACACGAAACAAATATCGAATTGTAAAATTCGCACGCGACCGACACCCCTATTATGATGGCGAGCGACAACTACCCCCTTTAGGTTTAAATAATAATTTAACTAACCGAATTCGAACATCTGTCAAAATTCGCTAGTGACGTCACGACCAATAGGCAAATTAGAATAAAATTTGATTTCCGTCCGCATAGACGAATAGATAAGAGTAGGGGTAGATCTTTTCCGACAATTAATGATAGATACCTTAGTGGGGGGTGAGAGAGAGTAAATAACGACGAAAGTAGGAGAGTTAAGGAGGGCGCTGTATTATTCTAATTTACACACGGACCAATGATAAAAATTCGGAGGGCGCTACCGATATCCGAATTAGCATACCGACCAATAATAACATTTCTTCTCGGAAAGAGGAGAAGAGAAACGATCTTTGACCGCGAGAAGCCGATTCTCGTCCATTTTGCCACTGGATCTCTCGAAAGAAGGAGCCTCTGCCAGATACTCTTGCCGCCAGATTATTAGCGCTAGACGCCAGTCATACTCCTTACGCCAATTTTGTTTGCTAATACCGCAAGGAAAATTTGTAAGTAGGCAAAGTGCCACTTAATTTTTTTAACTAATCGCGGAGTGCGGGGATCAATTGTTCAGTGCCGTAGGTCGTCGCGACGCGTGGATCCGTCGACGCCGGTGCCTATCGGATCGTGCTGACCTGTCCGCCATTCCGTGAAAATAAATTGAGTGTTCGGTTTACGAAGGAGAATTGCGATTTAGGATTCGCGCTGACCCTTCGTTTACCAGTTATTGAGTGTAGAGTTTATGAAAGAAATTTGCGACTTAGTATTCGCGCTGACCTTTCGTCGACTCTTATTAAGAGTTCGTTTTACGGAAGCAAATTGCAATCTAGTATTCGCGCTGACCTTTCGTTGATGTAGGTTTAACCGAATCAAAGTATCTTGATTAATTAGTTGTGCTGACCTTTCCGCCATTTCGCAAACCGAATTTGAGCGTTAGGTCTTACAAAAAAGAAATTACGACTTGGTATTCGCGCTGACCTTTCGTCAACGTTTATTAAGTTCGTTTTACGGACGAAAATTGCGACTTGGTATTCGCGCTGACCGTTCGTTAACGTTTATTAAGTTCGTTTTACGGAAGAAAATTGCGATTTATTATTCGCGCTGACCTTTCCGCCATTTTAGGAACCGAGTGTGAGCGGTAAGATCGGACCAGGGAAATTCGCGACTGAGTTACTTGTGCTAACTTTGTCTCTTTATTAACCGAAAACCGACCGGAAAATTATTAACGTCCGATTAAATTATACTTTAAGGATTAATGAAAATTCAGAATTTTACCGACCATATTTATTCCGACCTCGTATGTGAGAAAATTTTAATGCATCAATAAAGCGATTACTTATTAATATATATATATATATCTTACTTGATAACCCACCATTATTGCATGCTAGCGATTTTCAGCCGCGAGCGGTTACATACGGGTTTCACTAATTCGCTATATTTTCGGGTCACTCGTTAGGTGAAATACGCGCGATTTCGAACGTCCTCACGACCTGACTTAAGGAGTCATCATCTGAGCTGCCGGTGTACCCTAGTCAAGGAGAAATCGAAGGAAAGTTGGACACCAAAGGCCTGAAGCTAGGATACCACGCGTATTCCCCCCATCTGCCCACTCTACGCAGTCGCCGTTAGGCAGACCGGGATACGCGTAACCCTACTGGCCTTACCCCCGACGATCGCCGTAATCAGCCGACGGTCTGGCGCCCTAAATAATCGGGGGTAGAGCCAAACAGGCCTTGTGGCGGAAGAAATCGGAGCGCGGTCAACACCCCCGAAATTCCCTGCCACAAGTTTTATCTCTCGAACATACAAATTTCATGTTGAAAATATATTTTTTACTGATGAGCCTATAATATTTATGTCGGTTGAAATTATGTCGTCAAATATAAATTCTTAATTATACAAATATTTTGTATCTTGCATAACTTGTAACAAAGAACATAAGCGTTTATTACGTAGCTGGGGAAAATATTTCTTCAACATTTTAATTACACAGCCCGACGTGAAACTTGCTCATTAGATGAGACTAGTTATTTCCGGTAGATTTTGAGTCACTGATTTTAAATATGATCTTAGAATTACTTTATCACATCAAGTTTATTTAATTTCCTAATCTAAAAGTGCAAAAATTTTGTTTTCCGCTGTTTTGAGGTACAATAACATATTGAATAAATTTTTTTTTAAAAAACGAAGCACGCTATCTTAAAGGAGCTCTCTTACCCTCTTAAACTCTTTTTTTAGTTTCCGAATATCTTTTTTTCTGTCTAAGATATCGTCATTTGAAGTTTACTGTTATAGCCATTTCGTTAAAGCCTGAAAATAGAGTGAGTCGTTTAAAAAATAGATGTAACGTATTTTATTATCATTTGGATCACCGAATCAATACTCATTATTGAAACTGCACCATAACCTGAGCATACCCTGATATCCTAGTCTAAAAATTCGGAAAAACCCTAATACCCTAATACGAACACTCATGAGACGTCTTTTCTACAGATATAAAGCTAGTATGGATAATGGAAATAGTATTTTTTATAGGACAAAGCATTACTGGACACCTTTAAATACCTAACCTATATCCACTGATCCGTATACATTTGAGCAGACGTCGGTTTAATGATGAGCACTTTAAGCTAAAGCGCTACATGAGACTCTTACAACACGATTTCTTCGACCCATCAGCCCGATAACTTCGAGGCAGGCGCTATTCTAACAAGTTCAACTTTCATCCACTAGGTGGCTAGCATCTTCGTCTCGTGGAATAGCAGAGTTTGCTCTACTTTACTAGATAGCTCAAGGGATGCAGTCTTGATACTAGCAGTGTAACTTGATACTAGCAGTGCAAATATTGCTATCCGTGTTAGAGATCGTGTTTGATCGGCAAGCTAACGGATAATTACTTAAAATATTGAGAACTCCTCGCAAAGATAAAGTCAATTATTTTTGTTTTACGATACATTTCAAGTGTTTATTTATTTATTTTGTAGTGCTATTCATTAATTAATTATATTGATTTGTTTGTCATTTTTCTTTTTAATTTATGTTTTATTACTTACTTTTACTTCTTATTTATGTTCACATCATAAAGTAGTAAAGTTGCTATTGTTAAATTAGAATTTTATTTTCAATGAAATTGGATATCTTTATCCTTGTATTTTTCGTCGTAGCAAATACTTGTATGTTTGTGAATGGCGGACCTTCATCATTTATATCAAGTTAGTTTGGAAACTGAAAATACTAGCTCTGTTTCTATCAATATAATAACCTGAAAATCTTCAGATAACATTAACGTAATAAAGACATTTTCTTGCCACTACGTATTAAACGGCTTTTTCGATATTATTTTAAGTCAAAATCTTAAATTTTTTATAAAAAATGTCTTCATGACAGTATTTGAATGACCCGCAGAAGTTTTGTAATGTCTATGGTGATTTCGTCCCAATTAAACAACGTAAATTCATAACAACGTCTATCAAATTATTGTATAAAGAGTATTTTAATATAAAATTGACCATTTTAAACAAAACTTGTGTTCCTAACATGATTTGCAATACATACAAAGTAGGTTTAACACACTGAAAAAATGGTAAAAGAAAGTGTATGACATTTGGCAGTCCTACAGTATGGTGAAAATCAAAAAATCACGTTGATGATTGCGTTTTTTGTTTATGTCACGGTGGTAAACAAATTAGTACCTTCAATAGCAAAGATAAACACACTATTAAATATGCAAACGTACAATCTATTACAAGATCTACTTGTCATACACATAAAAATCCCATTCCTGTTCCAAAAATCAAAGTGGAAGCAGAAGAAGAAAACGAAAAGGAAAAAGAAGAAGAAGAAGAAGAAGAATAAGAAGAAGAAGAAGAAGAATAAGAAGAAGAACAAGAAGAACAAGAAGAAGAAGAAAGAGAACAGAGATACAAAGATAACAAAGATGAAAATGAATTTGAAGTTGTTTATAGTAGTAACGAACTGCGCTCATCGTTTAGTAAGCCTTGTACATTTAATCAGGTTGATTTGAATGACTTAAATCGAGATTTAGGAAATTTGAAAAATGAGTCGATGCTGTCAGCTTCTGTTTTAAAATTTTACTTACAATTAATTAAATCCGCTGAGAGTTCGCGAAAGATCAATAAAGAGAAGGAAGTAGGGTTAGTGCAATAAGTTGACAAGGGTACTTTAATTTCTATTATATTTAGAAATTTAATTAACGTATGATAAATGAACAACGCTGACGCTCGTCAAGGGCGTAAAAAACCTTAGTCGTAAGTGGGGAAAAAGCCCAAGGCGAACGTTAAAAACAATATGTATATATATAACTATAATATAATTAATCGCAAACCTTAATACATTTACCCACGACGCAACACACATACACACAGACACACATTAACGAAACCCAGAGAGCTCTTGGATGATGTGCGTAGATACTACGATGCCGCAGCGAAAGTGGAAGAGCGCACCACTATGGTGACCACCTAAGGCGACCTCGACGTCTCGAGGACGGGGACAGCCCTCGCCGCCACGTGGAATTTGAGCACAGCGGCCGCGTGGAGGTAACGCTCTCGGGGACGAGCTAGGGCGTGACCCACTACAGCCGTGTAGGGCTGAGTCCAAAGCTTCACGGGCTTGCACTACACACACTCGTTCTAACACTCAAGAAGTATTAATGCACTACACTGATCAAAATGAACGGAGCTAGGGTATGGCAAGAGAAGAAATTGAACCAACACTTAACAATGCAGGACTGTGAAGCGACTCTCTCGCTGTCTATCGACAGACTAACTGGCTGTGCCCTGTCAGAGAACGATGACGAGCTCTCTTCCTTTGTCGCCAAGAAAATTAAGGGAAAAGTTTCTGGTGTTTGGGTCAGTCGAGCCGCGCCAGACGTTATCGGTTTGACATCGCAGAATGCTGCATCTGCTGGACACGTGTGGGCACCTCGACTGATAATATGCGCCACGCCTGTACCCTTTTTGCCGAGGTTGTCTCGCGGTTAGATTTCAAAGATTAGTGCTCGTCGACCACACGGCACTTTATCCTTTACAAATTACCAATACAATGAGGTAAAAGAGAAACGCTGCATTTCTGAACAGCTTCAAGATTGCAAGAAAGGGCTGCGCTTTCTTCCGAGGTAACTTATACTTGTTACAAAAATCGCGAGGAAGAATTTCTAAAATATTTTACGGAGACGGAGTTATTAATTTTTTGCAACGATGTTTTAGGTTTAATGGCTGCTTTAGGCATCAAAAGTTATAATCCAGATTAGTGGAAACTTTTTATAGATTCCTCTACCCGTAGTTCGATGGCAGCTTTCTTTGATAATGGAAATATGTATGTGTTCGTTTCTATTGGATATTCAACAGTTTTAGATGAGATATATGAAAACATGAAACTGCTTCTTGAAAAAATAGATTATAAAAAACATAAATCGAAGATATGTCAGTTTAAAGTCATATCCATTCTTCTAGGACAACAAAGTGGACACACAAAATACCCATGTTTCATCTGTGAGTGGGCTAGTATAGCTAATAAGGAGCACTATGTAAAAAAGAAATAGATTAGTAGGAAAAGTCTGATACCCGGATCCATGAACATCCTTCACAAAGCGTTAGTTGATCCAAAAAACATTCTCTTATCTTCACTGCATATAAAATGAAGTCTAATAAAGCAGTTCGTAAAAGCGCTCTATCAATCAAGTGCATATTTTTAGTATTTACAAGAAAAATTTCCGAAACTTAGTGACGGAAAAATAAAACCAGGAATTTTTATTGGACCTCAAATTAAATTGCTGTGTAAAGATGACGATTTCAAGAAAACTATGTCTATCAAAGAAAAAATGCCTGGTTTTGCATTTGAAAAGTCATTAATGGTTTCTTAGGAAATAAAAGTAAAACAATTACAAGGAGCTTGTAAAAGATATGTTACAAAAATTTAAAGATCTAGGATGCTGTACGATTCAAGAACTACATTTTTTGCATGAATATCTTGATTTCTTTGTGGATGGAAATTTAGGTGATGTAAGTGATGAGTAGGGAGAGAGATTTTACCATGATCCATTAGCTATTGAGGTAGGTATCCAGGAGTATGAGATTCTGTCATGATAGCTGACTATTATTGGTTACTCGAACGTGATTATGTAATACTTGTGCATAAATGACAGACTAGTAAGCTTATATTTCTGCCGATATAAAAACCTAAGATACTGATTTTTTTAAATAGATTTTTTTAAATTAAAACACTAAGTATTTTCAAGAACAATAAAATTACAACAATCGTACATAATACTAATAGTATATTGCTTCAAACTTTAAAAGCAATAATACTAGTAAAATTAAAAAATAGACAAAAAAAACAAAAAGAGGACTCAGTGATTGATACCTTCTCGCGGTTCGTTCTGAAAACGCATGTTGCTGCTACAAACATTCGACATTTATTTATAGTGAACTTGGAATTTGGTGAATTTAGGGTTCGTAGATTAAGTGTTGTGTGAAAAATCGTGTTTTCACTGCATTCTCACCCCTCTTATAAGGGTCGTAAAGTTTTTCGAACGACAAATTTGGTAAATGGTTTTTTATCATCACTATAAACATTACCGAATGTAAAATATGTAAAATTTTTTGTTTAAAAACAATGTAATTAGATTTTAGTGTAATTTTTTTTAGTTATCCTGTATTTTCACTCCCTGTATACGGATTGTAATTTTTTCAAGCAGGCAAAACTTGGTTAATGTATTCTTCTTATCGTGAGGGTCTGGAGTTGAAAGCCAGTAGGTTACCGGACTTGTGGATCAAGGAAATTGGGTTGTAAGAGACTCTCGCATCGCTGTAGGTTAAAGTGTTCATCGTTGAACCGACGTCTGCTCAAATGCCTACGGTATCAGTGAATATAGGTTAAGTATTTAAAGGTGTCCTGTAATGCTTTGTTCTATAAAAAATACGATTTCAATCATCCATATTATCTTTATATCTGTAGAAAAGACGTCTCATGAAGGTTCGTAATAGGGTAATAGGGTTTTCCCGAATTTTTAGACTAGGATATCAGGGTATGCTCAGGTTACGGTGCAGTTTCAATAATGAGTATTGATTCGGTGATCCAAATGATAATAAAATACGTTACATCGATTTTTTAAATGACTCACTTTATTTTCAGGCTTTAACGAAATCGCTATAACGGTAAACTTCAAATAATGATATCTTTGACAGAAAAAGAGATATGCGAAACTTAATAAAAGAGTTCTAGAGGGAAGAGTATTCCTTTAAGATAACGTACTCAATTTTCCGAAAAAAAAAACTTATTCAATATGTTATTGTACCTCAAAAACAGCGAAAAACAGAATTTTTGCACTTTCAGATTAGGATATTAAAAAACTTGATATAATAGAGTAATTCTAAGATCAGATTCAAATTCAGAGACTCAAAATCTATCAGAAATAACTACTCTCATCTAATGAGCAAGTTTCACGTCGGGCTGTGTTATTAATCGAGAACTAATATTTAACTTGTCATAAAATGTTAAAATAGTGTCCATTATTTAGCATATTTCCTTAGTGAGCTCTTACACTTTGAATGAAATATATTTTATTATTAATATAAATATACTTTGTAATAATGTAAAGGATAAAATTGTTTATTTTCATAACTTTTGCTCCACCTCATGCAAAAAGTTGTACTTGCACAACTAAAATTTTATTATGTAACGGAGAATATGCGACCGTTCCTGTCTGGCTAGCTCGCGGCCGTCCGCACAAATTATTTATTTGTCTCGTTGTTTGTCCTCTTGCTCGTCCTCTCGTTCGCTTTATCAATCTTACTGCTTTACTCTGTTGTTCCACTCGTTGATTGCTGTTGTTGTTGCTTTCACTGTCCTTCTATTACTCGGTACAGCATCAGTGTTAAAGTCCACTCATGCGCGCGCCCGTGCACCTCGCCGGTTACCCATACACACCGGTACCGTGTATCCTTTGGGACACGGCTGGGTGCGACCCAGCCACACACCCTAATACTCGTCCGCGCACCGGGCGTATCTCCGAAAACGAAAACGTTGACGTGGTCGCAGGGGCAACTTCGGAAAACCGTTGACTTCGGTTTTAATCCGCGCGCACGACTTTCTCTGCTCAAAGCCTAGTAGAGACTCTCAAATTTTCCGCGATGATCCGCAACTCGAGCGCTCTCTCTCTCTCTCTCTCTCTTCTTCTGCGCCATCTCGATCACTCCAGATGTCAGCTCAGCCCGTAAACAACACCTCGAAAGCAAAAATCTAAGCATGAGTGTGCATGCCACACGCACACACTCTTAGCTTGGCGCGGCGCACGGATATTTGCGAGAGCCAAACGGACGAAATCGGCCTAGCCGAGATTCTCCGTTGCAATTATTAGTAGTAACAGTTATCGACTCATAAAATAATCCCTTCTTTACAAAACGTGCATTCAACATCAGTTATAGCCAGAGGCACTTAAATTTATGTCAATTAATTCATGTAATATAACAAGCTAATTTATTTTCTGGTAAGTGCATGCACTTGATTGAATTTTTTGTTAACACGTCTAAAACATGGGCAGAAATTATACTCAACTAAAGGCCGTGACTTTTCGGGTTTGCTAAGAAAATGACTGATGAAAATGAATTCTGGTACATCTCGTTGAACAAGTTTCCGGTTCATAATATTAACAAAAATTCTTAAACCTATTATAACACTGGTTCTGATTACATTGACATTATTGGGGTATTATTATCTTCAGTGTTATTATCCAGATTTCTTTTAATTGATATACAGTTCAATAAACTATGAATCGATGTATTTGCATAACAAGAAACCATATCGTAATTAGGCAAACCGACGATTTTTCATACATGTACATTATATTATATGTACATTGAATATGAATGACTTTCTAGAAGCATTAGATTATAATACTTATTATTCATTTCATTTATTTGCTTGTTCTGTTTAGTGCACGAATGTTCTATTTCACATTGGTTTCTCTAATTAGTAATGACAGATTTATACAAATTTTATCAATTGCTTTTAACCAATGTTGAATAAATGTGTATAAGTGGAAAAAGTATCAAATTATGATTTTAAAACGTCGTAAAGATGACTCCTTATTTTTTGATAATCATAATTGATTTTTTAAGGATTTCGCCTAATAAAAATAGATGTGGTAAATGGCTAAAATACTAAAGTTATTATTGTTTCTTTAACATTGCATTCGTGCAAGAAATATTTTCTCTCTTTCTATTTTTAGTTAAACAAGGAAATAATTGCATTGAGAACTATTTATGGTAAATATATAACTGATTTAAATTCCACAAATCATTAATATGAATAAAATGCGTATTGTAATAAAAAGCTATCCAGTGAGCATCTATGTAATATTTGTATATATTGTAACGAGGTAGCTATCCGTTTACTTAATTATGCGCGCGATCGCATCGAAGAGCGCGCGTGATTATCTACACGTTCAAATTCGAAAATCGGAGAGCAGGAGGGAACGGGTGTCAGTCAACCAACTTTCTACTAACGCAAAATAATAATATCAGAATTATGGTTAATATCACAAGCGAGATCGTTTATTTTCTCTAAAGTCTACAATGTATTCGGCCCGCGTGTTTATGTTTACAAGACGTGCGCGCGACAATAATATGCAGTGTCGGATCGCACGATTCTTATTGAGTACGAAAGATTAGTTATTATCAATTCTATTACAATCGCGAAATTAAGCTGGCCAGCTTACCTTATTAGCAGTTGTACGGTAGCACGAGAGTAAAAGTTCGCACCCTAGTTGCGGAAAAGTTAGTCTTTGTTACAAGGTATCTCGCGTTTTCGGTTTCGCCCTCGATGGCGAAACTGCTCACTCACGCACACTAGCACGCATCGTTCTGGTTTAGGTCAGGCACAGCTCCTCTCGATCCTTATCAGTTGACTCTATCAGGCGATATCGATAGCTAATCCTCCTAGCACTCCAAGAAAACTCGGGAAAAACTCTGATCGTTATTAGCAGTAGCTGAGTGTACGGATCCTAATCTTCAAGTCCAGCTGGAGATATCAATAGCTAATCCTCGACTAGTTCATTTTCATACGCGCGTGTTCCGTCTCGTCGCGTGCCGAATTCCCTCGTCACATCTTTCCCGAACCGATAGGTGCTGCCCTCGCAGGCAGCCGCATGGTTGGGCTGTCAGCGCTAATAAGACGTTTACCGTCACAATATACTAAGTCGTAAAGAAATGGTTTCAGCCACGGATGATCTGAATTTGACATAATATTTTTATGAGATCATGTATTTCTGGGTTGAATAATAGTATAAAATTTAATCTAATATGTATGCAAAATACAGAGAAATAGGTCAATGTGGTTACCTTTAATTTTTGATTTATTTGAAAGTAGTTACTTATTTACTTAACTAATTTTATAACGATAAATTGCATTTGGCTTAGTCGTAATATTCTAGTTTCATATATGAATTATATGTATATAATTCAAGTAAATATATAATAATAAAATTGATTTTTATTATAGTTTTTTTTTCGAATAAAATTTTATTTTCTATATTAATTTTTATACATGTGTATAAATGTATATTATTAAAATAAATTACATATGTGCTTAAAGGAGCTAAATGAAAGCAGCCAGCCACTGGCTATAAGCGCAAACAAACACATTATAGATGTTGATAAATGGTTGTAATAATAATCTGAAAGAAAAAATATATTCAATTCAAATCAAAAATAGGATAAATTGAAAAAATCTTATAAAATAATTTAAAAGAATAGAATATACCTCATTAAAACAAATTTTATCAAAGTATGAAGAAATCATTTTTTTAAATTTATTTTTACATTAATTGCCATGTAATCACATCTAGTTTTTGAGTCGCAAACTTTGCATTACACAATAGGATGTCATTTCCTTTGCACAACAAAATAGGATATCATTCATATTTGTAAAACAATTTATCCACGGAAAAAAAAGTTTTTCAGAATACTATCTATAAAGTTTATGGTATCTCATCATAACATGTCTATTGCCAAAATGATACCCATTAATTAAATAAATTAATTACTATTTGCCAAGTCTATATTCTATTCAATGCTGAAAGTTGTAATGTTGTGCATTACAAGGCTTAACCTGAGAGTATTGAACTATTTGAAACGCCACAGGAAAGCCATCTCCGTCTATTATTCCCTCGTAATCAAACAAATAATTAGAGCCCAACTTGCAATCTAACAGAAATACCTTTCTATTTCCAAATTCGTCCACCCACGCCCGAAAAAACGTCACAATAAGTCGAAAAGCGATTTGACGGCTGACGAGAAAAAAAGAGTGCACGCACATACACACTCCCGACAATGTGTTGCCGGCTTGAGAAAAAGGACGAGAAAATCAAACGGAAAACGCAACGAAATTTCACGCGAATAAAACTAAGGATACATTATACACTCGAACACTACCACAAATACTTCGAAGAAGCTGACACTTGGTACGACCAGAAAATTGTGAATGAGGCAGCAAACGGCAATTAGCTGTGCCAAGCATTAGCGCACCACCTACGACATTTTGAGCGCCACACATTAACTATCGCTACCTACAAGGCTGATGCACAGACATCCAAAAATGTACCGACGGGAAGCGCTTGAGAAGGCGCCCTAGAGATCAGTAGCGAGACACGATATGTACACGAGAGAGCGTGCCACCGAGTTATCAAGAATTGGTATGCACCGATTTAAAAGTTATAGCGCTAAAAATATTCGTAATTTTAAGCTCTATCGGATGTGACCTCGAAAACATATAGTATAAATATTTTTAGGTGAAAAAAAATTTTTTTGATATTAGTTTTAATGAAACCTTTTTAGCATAATTTGTCATGCTTTCAGCCGTCATATTGGTATCTCTATCTTGATTTTTTTAATCGTCATATATTATTTGTTAGAGCTTACGAAATTTCTTAAATAAAATTACGAAAATGTTGAGTTCTATAACTTTAATATTAGTGCATATCATTTCTCGGCAGCTCCGTGGCACGTTTGATATGAAACGTCAGTGATGTGTGTGTGTCTGTGTGCGCGCGCGCGCGTGCGTGTGGTCGCTAATATTGACATTCAAGGGGATAGAATATTAAAGAATTAAATTTAAAAAATTTTAATCTACTATTTTTTACTTTGCTTGAATAAATGCCTATGAGGTTGCTAACAATATTGAGCATAACATATTTATGTTGATCTTCTTTTTATGTACCTACCTTTATATCTTTGTCACATTTGTCTTTATCCTGTACAGAATCGTTCTAAAAATGAAGGTTTCGTATGCAATCAATTTTATTGATCAGATTGTATCCTAATAAGATTACTCTTGTATTCACTGTAAAAATATTAATTACTGATTTATTTTTCATGTAGATACAGTTTTCTGGCTTCTTATTTTTTGTTCTAATCGCAACAATACAATCTATTATTAAATAAACATAAGTGTACACTTTTTACAGAGGAACTTTTACCGATACTGAATAAGCGGGCTGGCTATTCACAAACTACAAATCTAATATTATATGAAGAAATAAAACCTAATATGGTTGAAAAAATAGAAAATCTTTCTGAACCGTTAGAGAAAGTTTTGGAAGAATTAATGGACGGTGATATAATTGTATTTCAAAAAGAAGAACAAGAAACTGATTCTTATGAGCTTCCAACTTGTCGAGATTATTTCAGGTATCAAATATTTATGACATAACAATATAATTTGAAAATAAGTTGTATAAATAATGTAATTTATCTATAGAGCAACTATTTATAACTTAAATTTTCTTTGTAATATCTTTTGGGATGCTAAGTCTGTGACGGGCGAATCGATCGTAGAATTCGATCGCCCTGTTCGCCTCTCTCTCTCTTCCGCGTGCCTTCCCCTGAGCCGCTGCCACATCGGTCTTGGTTGAGTAAAACCGAGTATCGACGCACGATGTGGCTTTGTTGCAGGTCTGATTCCTGATCGGCGGAGATGCCTGGCGTTGGAGGGATAGGCGTGAGCGGGGAGCAGAGGAGGAGAGAGAGAAATAGTGTCGCCGGCATGAGCCGCACATGTGTGCATAGCCGGCGGCGCTCGGCCGTTTTTGAGTACTTATAGGGAGGGGCGCGTAAGAAATCGCGGAAGGCGCGAGATCACAGTCAGTAGGGTTTCGACCAGTGACTAATTGCCAGCTATTCAAGCCTTGTGACTAGCATCAGTGAGTGTTCGAGTAGTTGATTGCCATTGAACGACCATCAGTAAGAAGGAAGACCGGCTGCATCCAGAATCTCGCCTTTCGAAGACAACATCGTTTGCTCAGAGGACGCGGACTTCCGCAGCAGCGCTCCCTCTCAAGGTCAGGTACCCTTTTTGTTTCTCGGTGCGTACCTCGATTTCTCTCTCTCCTAGCATCGTATAGGCCGGACGCGGACGAGCGGTTGCATGCGTGAACTCCCATCGCCCTCGCGGAATTCGCGAGATACGTTGTAAGGTGACGTTCTGTTTCCTGTGCGTTAATTCGCACGGAACGAACTTAGCCCGGACTCGGCCGACGCACACGTCAACGCCGAATGTATATTATTGTAGCAATAAAGAGTAAAATAGTTGAATTGATGAGTTTATTCTGTTTAAACCTGTCTCTCTTGTAATTGATTAAATTGCGATTATCGATATTACCGGACGACATAGCCCTCGTTAAATTTTTGCGACGAAGCGAATGCGCCTTCCGAGCCTTTCCCCTTAAATAATTTGTGACGCAACGTTGTTCGGGCTTAAATTACTAACGTACGTGTTACATGGTATCCCTTGTGGGGAAATCGCGGAAATCGGGATTGAGATGATCGCGAGAAAGAGAGACAAGACGCGAAATTATAAAATAGAAAAGTAATTCGCGTAGACAAAAGAATTTGAAAAAGTCGGTTGAGGCCGAGAGGGGAGGTGATCGAACGATCGGCCGAGCTGCGTAGAGTCGCGGCTTGAGCGGTGTTTGTTTACATTCCTCATCGCGGGTTCACAGAGAGCGCCGATCGAGAGAGAGATACGAGGCCGAAATTGTAGCATGGTTGTGTTGTCGTCGCTATACTCAGGCACGGGCGAGTGAGTCATCGACCTAACGTGTCGAAGGCCACTGTTCACTATACCCATGGTATACGGCCAGTAAAAGGACGGCTAGACGAGTCCATTTAAGAAGCGGGTGTTGTCAGTGTAGTTAGTTAGATGCTTAAACGGTATGGCCATTGGGTACTAATCTGTTTTGATCAGCGGATTATAAAGGTGCGCCCTTGCCTGGGAGCCGCGACGAGAGAGAGAGTAGTTAGTATTTGTGTTTTTATTTTGAGATTAAGGACGCAGAGCAGTGCGTATAATTCGCACTGCCTGAAAGTTTATTTTATATTATTGATTAAGTAACGGACAAACGAAAGAAAGCGAATGCGTAGAAGTCGCATCCGCCGTTGATGAGAATTGGCCGGACGATAATTTAGGGCAAGTTAGTGTTGGTCGTTAGTGTTTTTTTTTGTTTGTTTAATTTCGTTTTATAATTGGACAGTTGCGCGACGCGGTCGCCGGGTGTGCCCACATCGCGAGCGTGATAGTAGATCGAGCGTTCGGGCGGTGTGAGAAGCAGGGGGCTTGTCAGGATGCCGCCAAGCGGGACGGCGGGCGCGATTATGCGCAAAATATTAAAAGATAGGTCGGTGCGGGCTCTTAAGCGGCGAATCAACGAAACGCCGCCCGCGGAGTTGCTGAGTCTCCTTAAGAGCTATGGCCTGAGCGTGACGGGTAGCCTCGGGGAAATTCAGGAGCGCATGCTGCGCTACATGATCTCGCGTGAACGACCGGAGCTTAATCCGCCCCTGAGTCCGGGTGACTTTAAGTCGGGGGTTATGCCGGGCCCGTCGGAGGCCATTCTGCGGGAGGAATCGCGTGAGGTCAACATGGACCTGCAGCCCGATAGAGGCGAGGGGAGTAATGGACGTCTGGAAGGCCGGATCGAGCCTGCGTTAATTCGCAGGCGAGAGAGCTTGGCATCCTCGGACGAGCGGCCGCCGCCGGTAGCGGCGCAGAGAAGTGGGCCGGAGCATAGGAGTGAGGACGGGCAGGATAGCGCCCGAATTGCGTCACAGGATGGGGCGACGGCTCCCGCCGATGCGAGGAGAGAGTTGGCGTCTCACGGAGAGATGGCGTTCCGGGGTGCCGCGGGGGGGCCGAGCGTTTTCGGACAAGCGTGGAACATCGTCACAAGCCTGCCTGGCTTAGTTATGCGGAGGGAAGTACGTGCAGCATTATCGGAAAGCGCGAATAATTTATATCGCGTAGAAGAGGCCGCGTTGGGGATGCAGGCGGATAGGCGGGATGCGCCGCGCGCCGGGGACGTGACGACGACTCGGACGCCACGTAGACGGGCGCGAGAGGGGCGACGATCTCGCTCTGCGTCGCGCCGGCGGAGAGAAAGTAGCTCGCGTGAGCCGGTTTCGGAAGACGAATTTTTCTCCAAAGTGGAAAGCGACGCCACCGAGGAGAGAGTATTGGGGTCGTTCGACCGGAGAACGAGCACCCCGGCACTGCCACGCGAGGTTGCAGAGGCCATGAAGAATTGGGAAGATTTAGTTAGTAAACTGTTGAAGGGCGGCTCGCGAGAGAATTACGCTGTGAAAACCGAGGGAACATCGCCGCGGGCCAGGCCATGGTTTGCCGACCCGGGGGAATTTAGGGAGAAGTACAGGCCGAGGTGCCCATCGGCAAGCGACTGGGAAG
The DNA here is from genome assembly GCF_024137745.1 of Phymastichus coffea. NCBI lineage: Eukaryota > Metazoa > Arthropoda > Insecta > Hymenoptera > Eulophidae > Phymastichus > Phymastichus coffea. The sequence continues at coordinate 1,711,902 of NW_026706814.1, forward strand.
ATAGTTGGAGCGAGTCCCCGAGTTCGGATGAGGACGGGCCGGATGAGGCGGGGTTGGTCAGTCGCAGACCGAAGCGCCGGAGTACTTGCAGGCGCTCAGGTCTGCGTCACCCCGACGTTATAAACCGGTGGACTCGGTGAAGGTCTTTCGCTCTTGGTCGCTGAAGTTTTCGGGCGACGGGGGAGCGGATGTGGATGGTTTCACAAGTGATATTAGGAAATGCCAGGATTTTTACAGGTTAAGAAATGAAGAAGTACTCCGGGCAGTAGGCATAATATTAACGGGGAAGGCGGCGCTCTGGTACCGTAATAATGAAAATACTTGGCGAACCCTCGGGGAGTTTCTCACCGATTTAAAGGAGGAATTCGGAAGGCATTATAATTATATTCGGAGGATTTATACCAGGAGTTACGGTTAAGGACAGAGGCAGAGGGAGAGACGGTGGGTGATTACCTGACCGCCTTCCAATGTATCGTTCGCCGTTTTGATAGGCCTCCGTCGGAGAGAAGGCAGGTGGCGATTTGCAAAGAAGGCTTGCATCCCACCTTCGCGAGGTACCTGTACGGGAAGTCGTTTGCTACGCTCAAGGAACTGAAGAGGGTGGGCTGCGAATTTGAGCGTCAGCGGGCAAGGGAGAAGAAGTGGCGGCCACCTCCGGCGGCCGACAGCATGCTGGTTCAGGACGCGGCGTATCGAAGCTCAGCGGGACCAGCGAGAAAGGTGGCAAGGACCGCGGTGTTGGAGGCGGAAAAGGGCGCCGAGGTGACGCCGGAGGACGGATCGGGTGCGCGACGTTCTAAGAGGCGGTCAAAAGGAAAGAGTAGTGACGCGTCCAAGAGCGACGTACTCACGGCTACAGCGCAGCCCGGCGAGGGTGGCGGGCCGACCTCGGATTCCGGAGCCGGCGGGGGAATCAGTGCGAATAATTCCGCACCCTCGGCCGTTCCGGCGGATCCAGATGCGGCACGGACACAGTCCTCGGTTCCGCCAAGTTTAGTTCCCCAGCAGAGGGGCGCGCAGCGAGGCGGTGATGGCGCTGGCGGGAGTTCGCGCGCGTTCGGAGGTAATTGTTTCACGTGTGGAGGCAGGGGACATAGGAGCTCGCAGTGTCCGAATCGCGTTAATCGCGAGGGAGGTAGGCCGCTCCCCACCTGTTATCGGTGTAGGCAGGCCGGGCACTTTGCTAATGCGTGTCCGGGGGCCGCGGTTAGCTGCCAGGTTTGCGGGACCGCGGGGGTGGTCTTCCAGAACTGCCCTACGTGTGCGGATGGTCTGGCGCAACAGGGAAACTCGCAGGCGGGGGCCGAAACTCGCTCGTCGACCCCTGCTTAAGTCTGCTCGGGCGAGCGCGGTTGGCGCTTGAGTTGCACCGGAACAGGGTGGCTCGCGCAACGAGAACCGGTAACGGGAAGATCAATGGGAGTGAGGAGGTCGGGCCCGGGGAGGCTGCGTTGTTATTCGCGGCCGAGGCGCCGGACCAGAATAAGAATGGCGCGATTGAGGGAACGGCGCGCGGAGTTGGAGGCGCATATCCGGAAATAGCTAAGAGTAGGTCAGAGGAATTTTGGAATAGTCTGTCGCGCCGTTATGAGCGGTTGAACGTGTCGGATCTCGAGGATGTCCAGTTCGGGAAAGCGATAGGAAGCGAAAGAAGGGAAGATTGCCCTGTCGGAAGAGGGAAGTTCGGAGTAGTGAGAGAGCGATCCGATCGAGCGCAGGTTGAGCCCGTGGCTGAGGAGTCACCACGACGCTCCCCGCTGCTCTCGGATGCGCTAAAGATGAGTGAGCGATCCGAGCGAGCGCGGGTTGAGCGCGGGGCCGACGAGTCGCCGCGACGCTCCCTGGGGCCCTCGGGTGCGCCTCAAGTAGGAGAAGGGTCCGATGGAGCGCGAGGGGGGCGCGGAGAAATGGAACCACCGCGAGCCTCGACAAGCTCTCGGACACCGGTGAGCGGTACAGTAGAGTGATGCGACAGGGATCGGTGGGCGAGGATCCGGCGAGCCGTGCGAGGGTGGCGGAGACGCCTTCCGTGGTAGCGGAGGGAAGAGCCGAGCCAGGCTCGGATGATCGGTTAGCGAGCCCGCGTGAAGATGATGACGTGGCCCAGGTGGCCGTAGTAGAGAATAGATTTTTTCTAGCTATCAAAATAAATGGGAAAAATTATCTTGCGTTGTTGGATTCAGGTGCGCAGGTTACGGTGGTGGGCCCAGGATTGGCAAATAGGTTTAGGTCACGGTTGAGGCCGCCAACGATATTTGTAAGAGGAGTGTCGGGTGAGGAACCGGACCCGTTGGGCGATCTGAAATTGTGCCTCGAGATAGGGGGAAAGAGCGGGACGCTGATCGCGTGTGCCGTGGCGCAGTGTGCGCATGACCTGATCTTAGGCGCGGATTTTTGGAATGCGTGGATGCAGGATATCAGCATCGAGAGACGGGAATGGCGACCGAGGGGCTCGCGAGAATGGATTCCCTTCGCGAATAATGAGGACGGGATGGCGCACGTATTCGCTGAGTGTGCGGGACTCGTGAGTTACGTGAGCGCGCAACGTGAGCGGGTGTTGGCGTTGGTGCACCGCATCGTACCGGAACCCGGAATTGCTCCGGCTGTGACGAATTTGATTAAACACGTAATAGACGTGGGGGATGCGAGACCGATCAAAACGCCTATACGCCGGATGTCGCCGCCGATCTTGAAGTTTACCCAGGAGGAGACGACAAGAATGTGGCATGCAGGGGTAATCCGGCCGTCAGATAGTCAGTGGAGTAGCGCACCGGTCGTGGTGAAAAAGGCAGACGGGACGTATCGATTTTGTCTGGACTTCCGTCCGGTGAATAAAGTGACAAAAATCGATGCGTACCCGATGCCCAGTCTCGACTCGATTCTGGATCGATTGCGTGGCGCCGTATTTTTGTCGAAGGTTGATCTTAGGTCGTCGTTTTCGCAGATCCCTTTGGACGAAAACAGTAAACAATTTACGGCATTTGCGGTTCCTGGGTTGGGGCTGTGGGAGTTCGAAAGAATGCCCTTCGGCCTGGTAAACGCGCCCGCGACGTTTATACGCTTCATGGACGCTCTATTCGGACCGGAGTTCGCGCATAACGTGTTCTGGTATATGAATGACTTATTGGTGGTGAGCGCGAATTTCGAGGACCACATGCAGTGGTTAGAAAGAGTACTGCGGCGTTTAGTTGAGGTAGGGTTGGAGATCAACCTCGAAAAGTCGGACTTCTTTTGTACGCAGGTGACCTATCTTGGCTATAGGTTGGACGGTGAGGGCCTGCGCCCGGACCCGGATCGGATTCAGCCGATTATGGACTACCCGGCGCCTCGTTCGATAGAGCAGCTTCGTAGATTCCTGGGTATGGTGGGTTGGTACTCGCGATTTATCGAAAACGAGAGTGATATAAAGGTACCGCTCACGAAGTTATTGAGGAAAGATCAGTCGTGGGTTTGGGGCGAGGAGCAACAGGAAGCCTTTGAGCGACTGAAAAGAGCGCTCACTGAGGCTCCTGTGCTGGCGAGACCGGACTTTGAGCGGACGTTTTATCTGCATTGCGATGGTTCGTCATACGCGGTGGGAGCGTGTTTAGTGCAGATTTTTGAGGATGGGGAACACCCGATTTGCTATGCGACTCGTATGTTAAACGCGCATGAGAAACGATATACGGTAAGCGAGATTGAATTTTTGGCGGTTCGATTCGCAGTTTAGAAGTTTAGGCCGTATATCGAGGGATTTCACTTCGTAGTAGTGACGGATCATAGCGCGTTGACGAGGCTTTTGAGCAAGCGAGATTTGACCGGCCGACTCGAGCGTTGGGTGCTGGATTTTCAACAGCTCGATTGCGAGATAGTGCATAGGAAGGGTGCCTTGCACCATGTCCCGGATGCACTCTCGCGCGAGTTTGAGGACGAAGCAGAGGTCGGCGAATTTACGACAATCAAGGACTCTTGGTTCCAGCGAAGATGCCAAGAAGTCCAGGAGCGGCCGGAGAAATATAAAAATTGGAAGGTAGAGGACGGCCTGTTGTATCGCTATATGACAGACTATCTGCTTGATCCAGTTACCAATCGTGAGGAGTGCTGGCGAATGGTTGTTCCGCTCGAGTATCGGGAAAGGGTTTTGCGGGACGCCCATTGTGCGCCTTCGGCCGGACATTTTGGACAGGACAAGACGTGCGATCGGGTAATAAGGGAATATTATTGGCCAGGGGTGCGATATGACGTGCGGACGTTCGTAAATCAGTGTCAGGTTTGCCAAAAATATAAGGTCGAGCAGAAAGTACCGAAGGGGTTGATGGGAAGGCGGATGATTGAGTGCCCGTGGGTGGTGGTTGCGACGGACATGATAGAGTTGCCGCGAAGTAAAAACCGATTTCGGTACATGGTAGTATTCCAGGACCTCTTTACTAAATGGGTCGAGCTCAAACCGTTGATCTCCGCGGACGGAAAGTCGCTCTCGCACGCGTTTGAGGACATGATCCTGTTTCGATGGGAAACGCCCGAGTATTTGGTTAGTGATAACGCGAAAGCTTATCAGAGCAAGGCGTTTCAGGATACGCTCCAAGAATACGGCGTTGAGCATGTGTTCTGTCCCCCTTTCCATCAGCAGAGTGACCCAGTAGAGAGAGTTAACCGGACGCTGAAGACGATGATAGCTATGTTCGTGGACAACGATCACCGGACTTGGGACCGCTACCTGCACGAATTCAGACACGCGATTAACACCGCGACTCAGTCGTCTACTAGGGTTACGCCGGCGTTCCTGAACTTCGGTCGGAATCCTCGGCCGGTGAAAAGTTTAAGGAGGGAAATAGAGCGGCGTTCTCCCGTGATCAGGATTAAACCCGAAATTTGGCAGGACCGATTAGAAAGACTCAATGCTTTGCGAGACTTGGTGGGACGTCATATCGAGAAAGCGCAGGAAAGACAGAAGAGAGAGTATGACAAGAGGCGAAGGGACGTAGTATTTAGAGTAGGCGATTTAGTTTGGCGGAGGAACTACTCGTTGTCGTGTGCTGCGATGGGCAGGAACGCGAAACTGGACCCCGAATACACCGGACCGTATAAAATAGTAAAGAAAATCTCGAACGTGATATAAGAGTTGGAGACTGACAATAACTATCGGATCCCTATGGTCCACGTGAAGGACTTGAAGCATTACGTTCCGCCGCGCGGTGTGGGCAACGAACGGCGACCGACCGCCGTCGGGTAATGAAGTGGACGGGTTAGATTGTATTTTCGTTTTTCTTCTTTTAATTGTTTTTTTTATTACTGATTTTGACCGAAGAAAGACTAAATAACTAATAAACCTTAAATTTACAGATGGAGGATGAAATTACGACGTTGGCCGCTCTGACAGCCGAAATAGGCGTCAGGAGCGAGCCTTCTTCAGGACGAAACAGGACGGCGGACCCAGAACCCGAGAAAACGGAGGCAAGCGTGGCCGAGCCCTCGTCACCTTTGGCTCGGCCCGAGCAGCCGCTTGCCGGCTCCATGGAGGGTGATGGAGAAGAAGTGCTCCCGGATCCGTGCTGCTTGGAATGCACGACCGGAGAGGCGGCTCCCGGGACTCTAGAAACCCGAGGTACGCGAGTGCTGAGGCGAGCCGTGGCCATGGTCGCTGAGCTTTCGGCCTATCGCGTCCTGAGCGTCGGCCCGGAGGAGGACCGCGGAGGAGCAGCGGGGCGGCGGCAAGAAGAAAAAGAAGAAGAACAAGGGCCCGGATTTCTCAGCGAGCAATTGGGTCTCGCCTCTGACTGAGGCCAGCGCGGAGGAACCGGAGCAGCCGTTAACCAGTAGCCTGGAGGCTCGAATCGGCCACCGCCACACCGAGGACACTGGACCGGGAAATGAGTGCGTGAATTCGCACCGTTTCCATGGCGAGGCGTCCGCGGAGGCGATAGCATTGGGGAGGCGTCCACGTAGACTGGAGATAGGACGAGCCCGTGGGCTGCACTGCCCCCGTCGCCCTAGGGAGGCGCGTGTTTCGCCTCCGCGTTTCGTTGGGACGCCAATGGCGGGTGGCCGTGGTGACCGTGATGAAGGGGTCTCCGCGAGGCCTGCCCTGGAACCTCGCGAATCGGCCGGTCAGGTGTCGGTGGCCGAGCTGCCGCGTCTGGTGTTCCGGGCTGGGCGGTGGATCCGGGAGACGGACGGGGCCGAGCCGGTTTTGGGTTTCTCCCCCATCACCGCCAACTAATGTAGGAGACTCCTGAAGGGAGGTCGCCTCCGCCGGGGACTCCGTGCTTGCCTGCTGCTGTCCGACCCGAGCCGCGGCGAGGCGGGGAGGACGGGCCGATTGCGTCGAGTGAGGGCTCGCGGCCTCCGTTGCGGGACGCCTTTTCCGTCGAGACTCCAGCTGTAGGAGCCAGGGAGGAGGACGTGGTGATGGGCCGATTGACGGGCACCTTTCTGGCCGGCCTGAACTCGGTGCCTTTCGACCGGGAATTGGACGTGCGGCCGTTCACCTGCTTCAATTGCAGGACTGGGGAGCATCGCCGCTCGAGGTGCCCGGAGCCGCCGAATCCGCGAGAGTGCTGTCGGAATTGTGGGCGCCTGGACGTGACGGTTGCCCATTGCGTGCGATGCGCGGCCGCGTACGACAAGTATTTACGGACTCAGGCGCGGTCCGACGGTGCAGTGAGGGCGTCTGGAGAGCGGCAGCCCAAGGAGGAGGATGGACCTACACCAACGAGTGAAAAGAGTGGAGGGGCTCGTGGCGAGGAGGCCGGAGAAGAGACTGCAACCGAGCCGCGTAAGAAAAATCAGCGGCGTGGTGGCCGTCTCCGAAGAGAAAGAATCGAGAGGAAACGAGCTCTCGAAGCTGAGCGGGCCGGTCCGGACGATGCAGTCTTAAGGCTGCGAGAGGACGCGCGGCTAGAACACCAGGCTGCGGGTTCTCTTCAGCGAGACGCCGAGATTGCCCTGCGGCGCACTCCGCCAGGATCCAGCGACGATGCGGAGAGGGCTGATCCTGCCCCTGGTCCCTCTGAGGAGCCTCTTCGGCCTCGAGCGGAGGTGGTAGGGTCGACGCTTGAAGAGCCGTGGGCGGACGAACAGGCCGAAGAACTAGGTAGATTGGCTGGGGCGGTTAATCCTAGCCGCCCCACCACGGCCGAATACATCAGGATGGTACGGCTGCGACGCTTTGCGTTGCAAGCCAGCACGCCTGATGCCCGGAGTACCAACTAAGGCAAATGGGGTGAGTAGTGGTGAAGGTTATATTTAATTGGAGTGAATGTTGAGTCTGATTGTTGGCGTGTGCGAGTGTTGCCCTTATGTTATATTTCCGTTTGTGTCCCTCTGAGTTCCCGAGGCCGATGACGGCGGTGCTGGGGAGGTCGAGGTGGTCGTCCACCGATGATCTGGGGGGTATCATTGGACTTGGGAGGGGGTGTGACAGGCGAATCGATCGTAGAATTCGATCGCCCTGTTCGCCTCTCTCTCTCTTCCGCGTGCCTTCCCCTGAGCCGCTGCCACATCGGTCTTGGTTGAGTAAAATCGAGTATCGACGCACGATGTGGCTTTGTTGCAGGTCTGATTCCAGATCGGCGGAGATGCCTGGCGTTGGAGGGATAGGCGTGAGCGGGGAGCAGAGGAGGAGAGAGAGAAATAGTGTCGCCGGCATGAGCCGCACATGTGTGCGTAGCCGGCGGCGCTCGGCCGTTTTTGAGTACTTATAGGGAGGGGCGCGTAAGAAATCGCGGAAGGCGCGAGATCGCACTCAGTAGGGTTTCGACCAGTGACTAATTGTCAGCTATTCAAGCCTTGTGACTAGCATCAGTGAGTGTTCGAGTAGTTGATTGCCATTGAACGACCATCAGTAAGAAGGAAGACCGGCTGCATCCAGAATCCCGCCTTTCGAAGACAACATCGTTTGCTCAGAGGACGCGGACTTCCGCAGCAGCGCTCCCTCTCAAGGTCAGGTACCCTTTTTGTTTCTCGGTGCGTACCTCGATTTCTCTCTCTCCTAGCATCGTATAGGCCGGACGCGGACGAGCGGTTGCATGCGTGAACTCCCATCGCCCTCGCGGAATTCGCGAGATACGTTGTAAGGTGACGTTCTGTTTCCTGTGCGTTAATTCGCACGGAACGAACTTAGCCCGGACTCGGCCGACGCACACGTCAACGCCGAATGTATATTATTGTAGCAATAAAGAGTAAAATAATTGAATTGATGAGTTTATTCTGTTTAAACCTGTCTCTCTTGTAATTGATTAAATTGCGATTATCGATATTACCGGACGACATAGCCCTCGTTATATTTTCGCGACGAAGCGAATGCGCCTTCCGAGCCTTTCTCCTTAAATAATTTGTGACGCAACGTTGTTCGGGCTTAAATTACTAACGTACGTGTTACAAGTCAAATAACACAGACGCACAAGAAAATAAGTCGTTTCTATAAAAAATGATATACATATAATAGAATGTCTTTTAACATGCTGAATTTGAATCCAGGATCCGTTTCATCCTAGTAGGTCAGGTTTTAGATTAAATTTAAAAAAAAATCATTTGAGACGAGATTATTAGTATTTTCATGATTTCGAGTGTCGCTGAATTTAATTCCGGGGTTTGTTAAATATAATTAGGTCGAGATCATAGTCAGTTTAAGGTCAAATATGTCCCTTTTGCAAGAATTGAAATTGGATTGCAAATTTTAAAAGAACGAGAAACGTCTAGATATGTATTTTATTTTTTTCTATAATGTCCCCCAAAGTCGCTTCGAGGTTATGTGATGTTATTATACAGAAGATTCTTTTGAAGATCACAAACATAGGAACATATAGTTTCATAGAACTACATTCAAGATGTATCTTACGAGGGGGGGTCAATAAGTCTTTACAAAAAGAAGGAAAAAACGGTTTTGCGTATGTAATTTTTTTTATTTTTCAACATATCCTCCTTGAAGGCCGATACATTTTATTAAACGGCCTTCCAGTTTTTTTAAGCCATTAGAAAAATATGATTTCTGAAAACCCTCAAAATAGGTATTTGTTTTGGCGACTTCTTCATTCGACGTGAATAGTTTTTCGGCAAGCCATTTTTTGAGGTTAGGAAATAAGAAAAAGTCACTGGGAGCCAAATCAGGCGAATATAGTAGATGGTCAATTAATTCGAACTTAAGTCGTTAATTTTTGCCATCGAAACTGCACACGTGTGAACTTAAGCATTGTCTTGAAGAAAGAGGCATTTTTTTTGTTCAAGTGAGGACATTTTTCTGTGATTTTTTGTTTCAGCTGACCTAATAATGACGCATAATATTGTCCAGTGATCATCTGGCCCTTTTCCAAGTAGTCGATGTAGATGATTCCATACGCATCCCAGAAAATCGTGGTCATAATTTTGCCAGCTGACTTTACTGTCTTTGCCTTCTTTGGGGCTGGTTCTCCTGCGGTAATCCATTGTTTGGACTGTTCTTTGGTTTCAGGAGTGTAGTGATATACAGATGTTCCGTCTACAGTTATGAGTCGACGCCAAAAGTCTTCCGGATTACGACGTATGCGTCACAAAAGAGCCTCAAAGGTGACCTCGCTGGTTCGTTTGTTTTGAACAGTGAGCAAACGTGGCACCTATCTTGCTGATATTTTTTCCATACCCAATTTTTCATGCAAAATTAAAATGATTGTACCCTTTGATACCCCTGTAGCCTCAACTAATTCTCGCAATTTTAATCTTCTATCACTCAACACCATGTCGTGGATTTTGTTGACCATTTCGTGCGTACTCACTTCTACGGGGCGTCCTGAACGAGGTTCATCTTTTGTTGTTGTACGGCCGCGTTTAAATTCATTTACCCAGTAATAAACGGTCTTAAACACAGGGGCAGACTTGTCATGAACGGCGTTGAACTCAACTGTGATTTCTTTTGGTGTAAGGCCTTTCAAATGAAAATGTTTTATCACCGCTCGAAATTCTGTGTTTTCCATTTTTCAAATAAACCAATAACTTTTTGTTGAACCAAGGCTCACAAAACAACGATTTAATGAATCGAGCTGAAACTTTGTACGATATATAATTAGTAGTATTGCTTGCCAAAAACATCATAATTTAAGTGTGACAAGCGCCATCTCTTGGATTTTGTAATGACTTATTGACCTCCCCTCGTAACTTATTTTAACTTGAAACGTATGTCAATGGAGATTCTTCAATGGGATTAGATTCCCTACATCATTTTATGTAAGAATCAGTGGAGTTTGAAATCGTAACACGTTCTGTTTTTTTAGTTCTCGTGATCATTTTGAAAATTTAGTTAAAGTAAAGGTCATAAGATAAAACGTTGAGAAAAAAATGGTGTTCATAGTAATTTTATTTTATTTATTCATAGTCAAATATAAATTAAATAATTTTCAATAATTCGGATAGTTACATATATATTATGATAGTTATATATATATAGATATATATATATACTACTACTTCTATTTTCACGTTGCATTTTTTTAACCAAATAATTATATCTTTCTAAATTCTTTCTCCATGGCATCTACAACTATCGTAAATATCGTTGCATTTACGATCCCTAGCATTGAATGCAATTCAGCAGGAGGAATGATTTTTATGATTTTTTCTCTTGTGACGGGTGAAGCAATTGTTGAGGTCGCTTACCTTGTTCGCCTCTCTCTCTCTCTCTCTCTTCCACGTGCTTTCCCCTTCGCCGCTTTAACATGGATGTTTTGGTAATTTGAACCAAGTATCGACGCTCGATGTGGCTTTGTTTCAGGTCTGATTCCTGATCGGCGTCGGTAGTCGGAGCGGCTGAAGGCAATAGATGAGAAGAGGAGAGAGAAATAGTGTTGCCGAAGTGATCCGCACATGTGTATGTAGCCGGCGGCGCTCGACCGATTTTGAGTATGAGGGGGAGGGGCGACAATGCCACAGAAGGTAAGCGAGCGCGGGTAGGCATGAGTGGAAAAAAAAGGAAAAGACAATCACAGTGTAGCATCCAGAGTGTAAAAAGGGACTTTTTGGGGTCATCCATTTCATTGCCGGCGAACGTGCTCGATTAGAAGCATCAGAAGAAAGGCTGCGACGAACCGTAGTCATCTCCGCTACCAGGAGCGGTAACCGGTGGAAGGAGGTTGAGTGAGGGCGATCGCGGAAGCGTCAACGAGCATCAGGGCAACAGTGGCAGCTCACCAGGACTCCAGCGAGATCCTCTCCCTCAGGTCAGGTACCCTCTCCCCTTCTGTACGCCACTTCGTCTTCTCTCCTTCGTTAAATATTAGCGGGACGCGGACGGGCGGGTGTGTGTGCGGGTGAGTCGTTCGGCGTCTACCAAGACAGTTTGACGAGTAAGTGTGAGGCGATGCTTAGTTTTTGATGCATTCATTCGCATGGAGACGAAATCGCATGGTCTTTTCCTCCGACGCGTAAGGTCACATCTGAGCGTTGTAAATAGAAACCAAGAGTCGAATAAAGACGACGAGGGCCCATCGACGCTTTCCACGGCAAAGCAAATACGCCTTTCGTACTTTTCCCTTTAAAAATAATTAGTAATGTGTCGTTATTTGGACTGTTCGTGATACGTGAATTGCGAAGCCAAGAATTAAATAAACAAACGTGTTACATGACGTCCCTTGTGGAAAGCTGCAGAAATCGCTGTCCTAATAGTTTTGAAAAAGAGAGAGATAGGACGCGATTTCATTACTAGTAATATTTCGATTGAGAAAGAAATGAAGTTCGACGTAACGGAAAGAAGAATTTGAAATAGTCAAGGGCGAGCGAGGTAAACAAGACGGCCGAGCGATCATTCGAGTTGAGTTGAGTCGTAGCTCAAGCGGTGTTTGGTTACATTAACTCTACTCGGACTTACAGTAAGAGAGTCGCGCGTCCGAACGAGAGAGAGAAGCTGGCGTTCACCGGGCATAGTTATTGTCGCTGCGCTCAGGCACTCTTCTCTTTCAATTAATTTCACTCTCTTGTACTTACAAGTTTTCTTTCGCATTGTTTTGACTATCTATTTGACACCTCAGTTTCGTCAGTTTATTCGGTTGCGTAATCATGCCCTCTTATTCTTTTTTTCTAATATAAAGAACAGAATTTTTTTAATATAATGAACATATATGCTCTTATTATTATAAAATTTATGTACAACTAATACCATTATTATATTAATAAATTAATAAATTAATAAAATTTAAATGTAATAGTTTTTATTATTTTATTGATATAATGGTGTTAGTTATATAAAAAGTTCATAATAATAAGAGCATATCTATATACATTAAAATGATTCTGCTCTTTATATTAAAAAAGAATAAAAGAGAGAGAGAGAGAGAGAGGGAGAGAGAGAGAGAGAGAGAGAGAATTACGTACAATATTGACGGCGGAGATGTTAGCGGCATAACCACTGTTTTAGCCTCCGAAATATTAATATTCGGAGCCGTATTTACAGTAACTCCTCTTTTTCCTTCAGCACGTTGTTTCGCGGTTCTCTTCGTTGAGTGCTTCTATGGCTACATTCAGCGCATCCTGCCACTCATTATCATCTAACGAAAACATCTCCTCCGCGAGTCTCGGCACTTCTTTGTTACTTTCACTCTGCATTGTTATCACTAATGTAACGTTGCGAATTAATGTAGTTTTTAGTTACTCCCGCCAACCTTGACCGCACATCGGTCATTGGTCGACAACTTTGAGTAAGGAGGATATACGCATAATTTATGGTGGGAGTAGCGAAGATTAGTGTGGAGCAGATTCAGTAAATGGTATTAATGTATGGTCATTGATAGCGCGTGCACTTTTTTTCCTTGCATTTGTCAAGATGTTCAAATCAATGGCAACGAAGGAGCTGCAGAGATCGATCCATTTCAGAGCCACACAACGAGATGCAGTGATCAGTCCATTTTGAAGCATTGTCCTCTTGTCAATAATAAATAATAAAACAGCACTTTTCAGTGTATCACGTATGAATAAACAAACAAAAAATTATATATTTATTAATAAACTGTAATCTTCAATTTTTTTATTTATCCTTATTATATTTCTTTTCAGCGGAAGCAGAAGGTAATCATAAGATAAGTATCTTTAAAGTTACATTCATTATTATTAAAGGCAATTGATAATAATATTTTTCTTATTTGCTAAATCAAAAGGTAATATAGTCAGCATGTACTATACCTAGAAGAGTTGTTATAGGTAAAGCGGTAGAGCGTTTACATGCGGATGCTTGGAGTGCAGTTTCGATTTCCCGTAATATTAATTTTTTTTTAATTTGTTTTCAGTTATTTAATCGAATCCCAATTATAGGTTTCATATAAATTTTGAAAATTCATTAAAAAAAAATATTTAAATGATCGACTTTTTTCTGTAATGAATGCAAGAGTTGTAATTTTTCAGTGGAATGTATGGAATATATGGAATGTATAGCATGTATGAAATTTTTTTAATGAAGGGGAAAATCGCAACCATCCGTTATAAAAATGATTTACATCTTATTAGCAGTTGCATTCGCATTGAGTGTGTTCTATGTAGTGTAAAATGTGAAAGAAAAAAAAATGATATGAGGATTCTACAATGAGCACTAACAAGATTGACAATGGATAATAATTTTTTTATTATTTATAGAGATTTTTTTACATTTTATATATATTTTTTAATATATTTTTTTACATTTTACTTGTGCAGATTTGAGCAAGCGAGGCTGGATAGCATCACATCTCAATGGACATGGGCACACATACAACCAGCAGATTTGGCTGCAGACTTTTACTATATAGGGCAAATTGATCAAGTGCGCCGTATTGAATATGGTCTGGAAGTCTGTCTGGAAGGTGACGACCCTCTGACGGATTATCAGCGCTAGGGTGGCCGCTGCCTTTTCATTCGTAATAGAAGTTGCGGCAATGTGCCGATTAGATCGAGGGCCCTAGCAGTACGTCTTTGAAGAAGTAGGGATGACTGTAACGGTATAAGCTCCAGTATCGAGCAGCAATAACGTGGAAAGAGCCAGCGCGCGCAACGGCTAGCCTACCTACTGCCAACCTGCATGCACATAAAGTCGCCAAAGATTGATTCTTTACTACCCGTTCAAATAGTCAAATGAACTTGCATGATGTGGCAACACCGCACAGTAAAAAGCCGAGTTCTTCTATGCCGACCGCAGATCGATTATCGGCCAATTAATAATAAATGATGAACTTTAATTAATAAATTTTTGAGAGTCAGAAGAAAATTATTAAATGTAATGCCTTATTAAAAAATATTCTGCACTGATTTTTTTTTAAATAAGAAAATATGTTTTTTATTATACCCATTGTTACTTTGAATAATTGTTTGCATAATAATTAATAAAGTTTGATTAATTAATCGCACCCATGTTACCATTCTATCAGTAAACGTTATCAATAGTTACGGTATTAGTATACCAGTGGTAAATTTTTTAATGAAATAGATACTGATTCATTGAATACTTGTTTACCTAAATAAGCAGATAAACGAAACATGAATGAAGCGTAAATATGTTTGTTTATTTATACTACTTATCAAAGAATCACTCTGAAATTCCATTATTTTTTTAAGAAATGATCATTTGATGACATTAGAAAGATGGAGCATTATATTTTGCGGTTCTGCTTTTTATCTATGAAAAGTCGATTGAAAGATAATTTAGCGATTGTTTAATCAGTGAATAATTTTCTCGCATCCGTATAGAATTTTCTATAAATTATTGACAATGAATTTAACTTTATATTAGTATTATTAGTAAAAACCTTTTTCAGACGGTGCTAAAGTCATAAAATGAAACATATCATAAAACAAACAAATTTTACCATGCAGTTAATAAATTAAATACATCGAGGCCTGCAATGGCTCGGTCGGTAGGGCGACGGACTCGCACCCGGTAGGCCGGGTTCGATTCCCAGTTCCTGCTGATACAAGCACCTCTGAAAAAAGTTTCATGTGCTTTGTTCTCAAACACATTGCAAGCCTCCGTCGCTAATTAGCACTGATGGAGCATAAATAGAGCGACGTTAAAATATAAAAAAAAAAAAAAAAAAAAAAAAAAATTAAATACATTGATGACTTATATCATATATTAAGAACACGCACATATTAAATACTTAAAAATCTAAAACAAGTTGACAATACTTTACATATCAATAATTATATTTAAAAAATTTTACATTTTTGCGAGGACATATTTTTTAATAAGTTTTAGTTGACAATTGATTTTACATTAACATTATTTCTTAAGATGAATTTAAGAAGTATCGAAATCAACCGTAATTTGGAAAAAAATAATTTCAAAAAGCAGTTTAAAAAATAAACAAAAATTTTTACAAATATCTTTCATTACTGTAATAAATTTCAAAAGTTGATAATTTGAATTGTTAAAAATCTAAAATAAGTTTACACTTATTACTGCTCTAGAACGAATACATAAATTTTTCGAATTTCACATTTTTGCTTGGAAATATTATCACAAAGCTTACATTGAACATATTGTTGAAAGTACAATCAAAACAATGTAAAACTCTGCATATCTTCACATATTGACTGTTCTATTTGAAAAATTAATATTTTTCGTATGGAAATATTTTTAAATAAATTTTACATTAACAATAGTACACTTTTGTAATAGAGCAGACAGAACCAATCAATATATTGTAGTCAAAATACGTAAATAGTTTCGAAATACGTAGATTTAACAAAACACTACATTTATCTTACATCTTATTTTACGAAATTATAAAAATATTATATGAATTATACAATTATAATAGTTAAAAGATTCAAAGTGGTATATGTTATTTCCACTGAAGCTCATTTAAAACATTTTACATTTTGACGACAATATTTGATAATCAAGTTAACACCTTCAGTAAAAATACATTTTATGCGACCTAGCAGGTATTTAAAAACAATTCATACAAAAGTAATTTTGAAAAATAGTTTAGAAAATAGAAATAATGACTAATATCTTCCGTTGATTTATATGAATTGAGAATTTGAATGGTTAAACATACGAGGTGTGTTCAAAAAGTACCCGGAATTATCGTTTTTCCAAAAAAATATTTATTTATTCGTTTACATCAATGTGGTCCCCTTCAAAGTAATCCCCCCCAGATATAATACACTTATTCCAGCGTTTTTTCCAATCTTCGAAGCACTCTTGATATTCACTTTTTGGTATGTCCTTGAGTACTCTCAGCGATTCAGCCTTTATTTCTTCAATCGAGGAAAAACGCCGTCCTTTCATGGGTCTCTTCAACTTTGGGAACAGGAAAAAGTCACACGGAGCCATATCTGGTGAATATGGAGGTTGAGGCACGACTACGGTATTGTTTTTGGCCAAAAAATTACGAACAAGTAACGACGAGTGAGCAGGTGCGTTATCGTCATGCAAAAGCTATGAATTGTTTTTCCATAAATCGGGGCGTTTTTTTCGGATTGCTTCACGCAAACGTCGCATAACTTCAAGGTAATACTCCTTATTAACCGTACGACCTCGTGATAAGAACTCATGATGCACCACGGCTCTGCAGTCTAAGAAAACCGTAAGCAAAATCTTCACATTTGATCGAACTTGACGTGCTTTTTTCGCTCTTGATGACGTTGAATGCTTTCGGGTGGACGATTGTGCTTTGGTTTCGAAATCATAATCGTACACTCGTGTTTCATCACCAGTTATGACCCTTTTAAGCAAACTTGAATCGTTGTTGACGTCGTTTAACAGCTCCTGAGCGATGTTCATGCAATTGTTTTTTTGGTCAAAGTTCCGCAGTTTTGGAATGAATTTTGCTGCCACCCGTTTCATGCCCAAAACATTTGAAAAAATGTTATGACATGAGCCAATTAATATGCCAACTTCATCAGCAACTTCTCTAATTGTGATTCGGCGATCATTTAGAACCATTTTTTCCACTTTTTTGACATTTTCATCGATTGTTGACGTGCTGGGTCGACCGGAGCGTTCGTCATCTTCAACGTCTTCGCGGCCATCTTGGAAACGCTTATACCACTCGTAAACACTTGTTTTTTTCATAGCAGACTCACTATAGGCTTTTTGTAACATTTCACACACTTTGTTACATTTTATTTCATTTTTTACGCACAATTTAATACAAATTCTGTAATCCATTTCTTTTAAAAAACAAAAATCGCTGAGCTCATAAAAACACGTCAAACCTTAGCGACTACCGCAGACAAAGTAAACAGTGAATATAGCTGAAAATTTTATCATACTTCAAGGGCATGTATACCAACACAATAAAAAAAAATTTTGACAATCGGACTCTCCAGACTCGCGAAATTAAAAAATTCCGGGTATTTTTTGAACACCTCGTATAAATCAAATCATTACTCCTCGTGTCAGACCAGAGTACTATTTAAGAACGTTAAATTTATAAAATATTTTTATATTTTCATGATTCTATCATTAGCTAAATTAAACGTATAATATATAATCGAAATAATATAATAACAATAATCGAAAAGTCAAGGCATTAAGAAAATATAGATGATAAGTTTTTTAGGCGAACAAAAGTGTCTATCCTAACAATATTAAGACATTTTCGCGACGATGGTAAAGCTAGCGCATCAGGCGCATGTTATTGTGTGTGTATACGAGGGTCGTTTGAAAAGACCGTGCAAAGTCAGAGAGATGGCGCTACTAGTGCGTATCAAGGTTTTTTTCAGTTAGTGGCATATCTTGGAAGGGCACACACCAAGTTTCAGCCAAATCGGCCAATTACTTTGCGTTTTACATTCGTTTCAATAAAAGAAATAGAGTGGTTGTAAAAAAAATGGACTAAAAAGAATTTCCTGTATTGACTAAACATTACTTTTTCAAAGGCAAAACGCATCAGGAAATTAAACAGAAGCTTGATAAACATTACGGTGATTGTGAACCTTCGATTAGAATGGTTTATAAGTGGTTTCAAAATTTTCGGAATGGCCATATGAGTACAAAAGACGCTGAACGTTCTGGACGCCCTGTTGAGGTTACCACTTCAGAAATCATTAATAAAATCCATGATATGGTGATGGCTGACAGAAGAATGAAGGTGCGTGAGATTGCTAAGACTGTAGGCATCTCGAGCGAATGGGTACATAATATTTTGCACCAACATGGGGACATGAAAAAGCTTACCGCTAGATGGGTGCCGCGATTGCTCACGATTGACCAAAAACGAGATCGTGTGAAGTGTTGCAAGAATGGTTTGCAGCTGTTCCAGCCAAATCCGCAAGACTTTAAGCATCATCACTGTAGATGAAACATGGATACATCACTACACTCCTGAGATTAAAGAATAGTCTAAACAATGGGTTACCAAGGGGGAATCTGCTCCGAAAAAGGCGAAGACAATTCCTTCGGCCGGGAAGGTTACGGCGACTGTCTTTTGAGATTCGCAAGGAATAATCTTCATCGACTATCTAGAAAAGGGTAAAACCATTACAGGCGAATATTATTCATCGTTATTGGATCGTTTGAAAACCGAGTTGCTAGAGAAACGTTCACGATTGGCCCACAAAAAAGTACTCTTCCTCCACGACAATGCGCCAGCTCACGCCTCAGCAGTTATGGCCGCAAAACTGATGGAAATAGGGTTCCAACTCCTTTCACATCCCCCCTATTCTCCAGACTTGGCTCCGTCGGACCACTATTTGTTCCCTAATATAAAAAAATGGCTGGCGGAGAAAAGATTTTATTCAAACGAGGAGGTGATTGCAGAAACGAATGCCTATTGTACAGACTTGGACAAATCCTATTATTTGGAAGGAACTAACAAAGTAGAGCAGCGTTGGATGAAGTGTATAAGCCTAAAAGGAGAATATGTTGACAAATAAAAAAGATTTATTAAAAAAAATCCAGCAGTTTTTATTTTTGCACGGACTTTTCAAACGACCCTCGTTTATATATATATATACATATATATATATATATATATATCCTTATTAGTAGCGATCATCGTTGCTGTTACATACTGTGATCGTGGGAGTGTAAAACTTTTTGATAAACAAATTACTGCAGTCGCAAAAGTTTTAGCGGAAAATCCATTTATGCTCATCAACGCGATTCCGAAATCGATTGGCTTACCCGTACATGATAGCCCGTTGACCCGAATCTCGTGTTCAATGCCTGCCGCGCATCCCAAGCCCATGGGGGCCTGCGATAAGGCCTCGCCGATGGTCCTCTGCAATATCGCCTGTTGAGATGCCGTCACCTCGTCTAGTCCGATCGTAGCTAATCTCCGACCAGCCTCCAAGCTAGCTACCTCTAGTTTCATCTTGGCTTGTTAATCCTTGAACAGCAACGTATTATCGTCGGGGTCAAGTACTGCTCTAAACGATCTAACAAATTTCACTCCCAGGATACATTCCTCGACGAGGGTTGGGAGGATAGCTACCCTCGTCGGCATCGTCATCTCCCCTACGGTTAACGGCAACCTGGCATGGCCAACGATCGTCAACTTACGACCATCGGGTAGTCTTGCCGTACCCGCGTGGGTGGTATCTAAGCTGACGCTTAGCACAGACGCTATCTGCAGAGCATTACTACCCATTGCTGTGGTGGAAGCTCCCGGATCATTAAGAGCCCGTATCTGGAAGTCTCCTATTTTCACCGGTAGCTACCAGCACGTTTCCTGTTTCGGGGAATATTGGGGAACAGATTTAGCGGCTCCATAGCCCTACTCTTTGCACACCATAGCGTTAGTCACTGTGCTCTCGCGTAGTAAAGCGACGTCACTTGTCGTTCGAACCACCTCGGCTCAGACGATCGGAGTTTCCGTTGGGTTACCCTTCGACGGTTTATCTGCCGTTACCAGCGCCCCCGAGGGCGTGTGCGATCCATTCGCCACCACCTCGACCGGTTCAGGATCTTGGGCTTTACTAACGTCGATACCCTCTCTTTCCGCGTTCACTTTACCGCCACGTTCATCATTGGCGTCACCAGGAGAGTTCTCTCTTTCGTCGCTCAATACGCTCGCTACTATCGGTGCTGACTGTGTTGGCGAAGGCCGCGAGATCTCATTAACGGGGTTTGGTTTAGGGGATGAAGGAGTGCGGTCAACCCCACCTAACCACTCCTTTCCTCGTTTCCCTTATTGCATTGGGGACAGTACTTCCTGCTGTACCCCAGTAATCCACACTCGATGGATTTGAGTAGCTTAGAGAAATCTCTCTCCCGTCTTCGAGGAGCATCCGGCTTCTTAGTTCGGTCTGAAGACAGGTTTTTCCCGGCGAAGTTATTCTTTATCCCTTCCGATATTTCCTTGAGAGATAGCAGTACTTGGCTTAGTATATCGGTGGGTGGAACCTTCTTCTCGCCGTCAACTGCCTCTAGGCTCGGACTAGGTGTCGCCCCTGAGGGCGTCGGCGTGTAGACGACCTGGTGCGTCACCTTCTCGAGCACTTTCTCCATACGGCCCAACCTGTCGCTGACCACCTGTTTATCACTGGACATCGCTGCCACTTTGCCCTTACGGCCCTTGTTTCCGTCGGTGCGAGAGTGGTACGCTAACTCCGGGTACAGAGTTGACTGAAGGTCCAGTATCACCCGTTCTACCTTTCGCTGGCGTAAGCTGTTCTGTGCCGCCGTGGCCAGCGCGTTCAAGGTCCGTATGGAGTTCACTTCGGACCTCCGCACTTGACCTTGAATGTCTGGCAGAAGGTTGCCGTGCAGCAGGTCCAATTGACAATTAGGCGTCATCTGGTGGTTTAGCCGCTTCATTAGGCCCATCATGTTAGCGATGTAAACATTCACTGGTTCGTCGGGGCCCTGATATCGGCTCTGAATCTCCTTCATTAGACGCTGTTGCTGCTGCACGCTGGTCCCAAACCACTCTCTTGCATCCATCTCGAACTCAGCGTAGGAGAGCCATTCCTCCTTCATCGCCTCGTACCAGGTGAGGGCGGCACCGACGAGCAGCTCTGATACGGTTAGGAGCATCTCGTCTTCTGTGAGTCCTGCGCCATTCCTCAAGTTGTCCAGCCTAGACAGGACGATGTCAATACTCGCATTGCCCTCTCCTGAAAACTTCAATTTCCAACCTCGGACAATGCGACCAACATCCCTTGTAGTCGACCAAGGGTTTGTTGTCTGCTGAGATGACCACGTGCTCGGCGGGTGGTTATTCACTTCAGCATTAACTCCACTGAGTTGATGCTGTCCACCCTCTCCGAAAGGGAGCGTCCGGCCGGGGGTTCTGCCGGTGGCCCCCGTGGGCCTCTGTCCGGGTCCAGCTGGAGTACTTTGAGGTAACCTGGTGTCGTAATGGTAGGTGAAGGTATCCTGGAATGCTACGCTCCTACGCGTGTTCTCTTGGTGTCGTATTTCGCTGGAATTATTCGCATTGTCTTGTTGTACGTTTCTGTTTTCGGCATTTTCTAATGTGCTCATCCTGGCAGATAGGTCGTCCAGTTGGTTTTTCACATTGCTGCATTTGTTATATGTTTGGTTTAATACTTTCGTTAGACTCGACACATTCACTCTTAATGAGTCTAGCAGCTCGAGCTTCTTCTCGTTCTCTCTGGACCGGAAAATGAGATCTTGAATCATCACAGCGAATGGCGGCGGTAGTTGGAATTGGCTACCATCATTAACCGTTATCGTATTATACTTTTACTGCTCGTGCTCTCGCCGTCGTCTAGTATGTTTGTGATATTTATCGCTGTTTCTTGAAGTCGCGATATCACTTCCGCACTCTGCATTAGCTAGGCTAGCGGGCGTTCTCCTTCTTGCTCTTATGCTGTGTGTTCCGCGCATAAAGATACTATTAGCTCCGAGGGTAGGGCTGCCCTTCTTGCCGGATTGCTGTGCTGGTTGTCGACTTCTGCGAAATCCGCCGCAGAGTAGTCGTCTAACATCCAGTTTTGCAGTCGTCCAGCTCTCGAGAGCTTATTCCCGCTTGTCTTGAGCTCCAGGTGTTCGAGGTGCTCGTTAATTTCCTCGTCTTAGAGCGCCAACACCCAGTCTTCTACCTCTTTTTGAGTGCGGTCCATTGTCATCTGTTAATTGTGTTGCGGCTAATTTTAACGAAAATTTACACGCTTGTTTCACGCGTGATGCGAGTGCGAGTGCTATATTAAAATCGATAAGCAAGTGAAAATTTGGACTTTATTAGCCGACGATAGGCTCAACCAAGGGTATTCACTATTTTATTTACCGAAAGGCTCTTTGCTCGTTATTGCGCAATATAATGATCCTGCCTATCAGGCGCACTAACTGTTTGTTAGCGCGGCTGTGTTGGTTAGTATCTAAAATATTATAACTAGCGTCCGTGTGCGTAATCACCAATAACCGCAGTTAACAATATTTAAAAATTACATTTACGTTAAGGCAACACGATATCAAATAAAATTATCGATTTGAATTTCTTTTGTTTGAATGTTACCAGTGTTAGTTTTCCCCGGTACAACGGGTACAATCTTTATTTGCGGCAACTTTCAAAACTTATTGGTGTTTACGCTTGGTTAAGAGTCGTTCGGTCGCACTCGCACGCGCTTACAGCGACTGTTTACAATTTATCGTCGCGGCGGGCCTTCGCAAGCTAACTAACAGAGAGGCTATATTTACTATGTGGCTTTTAATACAAAGTGTGCACAACAACACTTTGATTGCCACCTAAGTCGCTGGTTGACTGAGCGCAAGATTAATGTTTAGAACCGGCATTTTGAACAATCATAAACGCCTTAGGTTCTTTTACATTGGGCGCCATGTAACGGGATTGATACCGTTTATTTAATTTAAGCGCGCGATCGCATAGAAAAGCGCGCGTGATTACCTACACGTTCAAACACGAAAACCGGAGAGCAGGAGGGAACGGGTGTCAGTCAACCAACTATCTACTAGCATGAAATAAATACGTCGGAAATATTGTTAGTATCACAAGCGAGAACGTTTATTACCTCTTAATGTTACACTGTATTCGGCCCGCGTGTTTATGTTTACATGCCGCGCGCGCGACAACACCATGTAGTGTCGGATCGCTCGCCGCTCATCGTTCGCAGAGTTATTACATGCGCCTTTCTTGTCGAGCACGAGAGATTAGTTAAAGACCATTCTATCGCGATCACCAAATTAAGCTGGCCAGCTTACCTCATTAACTCTCGCACGGGTAACAAGTAAGATGAAGGAGGCTCGTACGGCACACGCTAGTCTTTTGGCAAATGTTTATATGTGAGCGATGATGCCTCTCGTTCACGGTTTCGCCCTCGATGGCGAAACTCTCCACTCACTCACACTTGCACGCACACTGGCCGGACGTAAGGCTATGTGACAGCTTCTCTCTTTCGTCTCTACCTTCGGAAAAACTCGGGAAAACGTCAAAGGAATTTGCTGCACGGCTCTGCAATCGGATTCTAATCCTCGACTGCTTCGTTTTCATTCGCACGCGTTCCGTCACGTCTCGTACCGAATTCCCTTAATACATTTCGCCCCAACAGGTACGTGCTGCCCTCGCCGGCAGCCGCACGGTTGGGCTGTTAGTGCTAATACGACGTTTACCGTCACAATATATATACAGGGTGGACCAATTTAATCGAAGCACCCAAAAATCTTTTTCCAGGTAAGGATGCGTGAAACATGTTTCAGACAAAAGTTGCTGGACTCCGAGGGGGACATAATCGGGTGACCCTGACTCTGACCTTGAGGGTCATTTTCAAGGTCATCCGAAGGTCAACTTTGTTTTTTTAAATAGAAACCCCCATTTTTTACCTCAGATTCAGAAAGAGCGGGAAATTCTACGTTCAGGTGACCTATTATACGTGGGGTCTGGGTGACCACCAAGGTCGCCCCCAACATTACGTAAAGTTCAATGTTATTTTTTTCTTAATCTTTCCACCTAACTAACCTAAGATCGGTATGGTTTAGAGAAAAATGATGTAAACAAAAGTTATTGCATTTTGAGAGAGGCATCTTGTGGTGACCTTAACTTCGACCTTGAGGGTTATTTTCAAGGTCATTTGAAGGTCAAATTTGTTTCTACTTTTCTATTAGTAGTAACAGTAGTAGTACGCATGTCGATAAAAGCTTCTTGCTATCTGGAACTACCTATATACTTCCTTGAGGTTATTACGGCATCCCATTGGTGGAAGAGGAGGAGATAGAAGCGTTGGAAATGGTCGCAGTGGAGCCGCCAACTGCTGTCAAGCTACCGAGAAAAACTAGAGTAGGAAACAATTAGTCAACTTGCTCCAAAGAAAATAAAGTTACTGGAAGCTCGATTTGTCGATAAAATAAAAAAAATATTCCGTGATTGAACATACTCCATGTAATTATGATTTGGTGAATTTTTTTTGTAAGTCAACAGAGTTTAAATTTTATTTTTCTACTATATAGATATCAGGATACTTAGTTTTCTGAAGTTCCTAATCATAAAAGCCACCTAGAATAGGCTGATTTTGATAAGTAGTTGGATTTGTTGGTGCCACGCGCACAATTGTAAATATTTCCGTTGAACAAGAGTGTATATCCTTTTTCAAATATTTGCTTCGCTTTGAACTTCGCTCAACTTTAAACTTTGACGTTCTTCTTCTTTCAACGTCTTGTATAAAATTTTTTAATACTTGAGCTTAATTCATCGCTGTAACTTAGATAGGTTCTATACGAATAGTTCTGTGTTTGCGATTATTATAAGCAGCTGTGAACTTTGCTAATATGTCGAACCATTTGTAGCTCCCACGGAGACTTAACTTTTTCCAGATAGCGTTCTTCAACGTGCGGTTAAACTCTTCGCATGACAAAGTTATGAGTGAACTATAGGTGGAGTATAGATTGATATTATATTTTTTCACGAGAGTTTGAAAATTTACATTATGTGTCTGCGAGTCTTGTGTCTCTGTCTTCTGTTCCCGTCTGTCCTTAGGGTCTTGTAATTTTGTTTTCTTGTTTTTCTTTTTCTTTCTCCTCTTTGTTTCTTCTTCTTTTCCATTTTAGCTCCATCATCCACTCTATCTTATCTTTGCTTCCTATTATTATTTTTTCCCATTGTTCTCCTTCCTATTTGCTTTTTTCACATTTTTCTAATATGTGCTCCCAATTTTCTTCCTCTTTCATACACATTCTGCATCTCTTATAATCTTCTTTTTCCCAATACCTGCTTTCTCTCGTTTCATTACCTAATCTAAACCTTACCCTTATTTGTAGGCCTTTTATTCTTCCCTGTCCACGAATTTCCTTTAATCTATACTTTTTCATTTCTTCTTTCAGTTCTTTCCTCTCCTTTATGTATCTTGACTTTTCTAGCTTTTCTTCTAGTTCTTTTTCTTCTTTTTTCTTTAGCTCTTCTCTTATTTCTTCCCAAAACTCTTCTTTCATTTCGTCTCCCTCTTTTCCCTCACTATCTATTTTAGTTTTTTCTAGCCTATCCTCTCTATCCTCCTTCTTACCCTTGTTATCTTTTTCATTTCTTTCTCTTTTCATTAGTTCTCTCCATGCTTCTTTTTTTATTGAGCCATCTCTTTCTTCTCTTATTTTGTTTTCATACCTCATTGCTCTTTCTAATGCTGTTTCTTTCATTTCTTGTCTTCCTGTTTCCCATCGTATTAAGTACCTTGGCGTGTTTCTATCTAATCCCAATACCCACTTTATGTATTTTAGTTGTAATCTCTCTATTTATTCATATCTCTTTGATCCCCAGATTTCTGCTCCATATATAATCACGCTTTTCGCCAGTGCGTCGAACAGGTTCATACTTAACTCCCAATTTTCTCTAAATAGCTTTTCTTCTAGCACCCATAGTCTTCCGAGTCCCATATTTATTTTCCCTTCTACCTTCTTTATCTGCTTTTTATTTCCGTTATTTCTGCTTATCACATATCCCAAATAGTTGCACTCTTTAACCATCTCTATCTTCTCTCCTTCTCATTCGAATTCATCCTCCTTCCCCCTTTCTCCTCCTCTCCTGCATTTCATCATCTTTGATTTTCCTACATTTAGCTCTAATCCTCTTTCTTCCAGGTATCTATTTAATTTTTTCAGCATCGCTGTCATTCCACTTTCACGATTTGCCTTCATCACTATATCATCTGCATATCCTGATGTCCATATTTTCTTCCTTCCTATCACTACCACTCTTTCTTGTACCTGTTTGATCTTGTCTTCCAGATCGGCGAAGGCAAGATTAAATAGCGTAGTGCTCAGAGGGCACCCTTGCCTTGCGCCTTTGTAAGACTCAAACTCCCCAATTATTTCTCCCCTAACTTTTACCCTACTCCCTATTTTCTTATATATTTCTTCTATTCTTTTCCTGATTTTCCCATTTATCCCTTTCTCTTTAATGATTTCCCATATTTTCTTCCTCTTTATCTTATCAAAATCGCCTTCATGTCGGCAAAGAATACGTATAGTTTTCCTCCTTTTTCCCTTATTCCCTTTCCTATTACTGTTTTTAATATATATATATATAGTGCGTCCATTATTCCTTTTTTCTTCCTGAATCCCATCTGCGTATCGCTTAGCGTTTCTTTTGCTTCTACTTCTCTTTCCAGCATTTACCTCAGAATTTTCGCGTATATTTTATATCCCATCAGCATTATTCCTCTGTAGTTTTTTTACTTCATCTTTCCTCTCTTTCTTATATATTGGTACTATTATTCCGTTCCTCTAGTCTTCCGGGTATCCTTGTCCGTTCCATATTCCATTTAAACATTTTGTCATATCTTTTAACAAGCCTTCTGTGCCTTCCATCCACGCTTCCTTTGCTATACCATCTCCTCCTGTCGCTTTTTTCTTTTTCATTCTTCTCATTACCTCTTCTACTTCTTTTAATTTGATTTCTTCACCTTCCTCTCCTTCGCTGTCTTTGGTTTCTGCCCCGTTGCTTTCCTCCTTTTCTTTCTCTCCCAGTTTCCCCTTGAAGTGCTTTAACCATTCTTCTTTTGTTATATTTTCATCTAATCCAATTCTTTTCTTCCTATTGCAATTCACTTTATCCCAGAATTTTCTTTTCGTTTGATCTTTTCTTATTTCTTCTGCCACTCTTTTTCCCTCAGCTTCTTTCGCTTTTCTTATTTCCTCTCTGTATTCTTTATTTGCTTCTAGGTATTTGCCTCTGTCTCCTTCCCCTTTTCTTACATTATTTAACTCTGCCATCATCGTAGCCCTTTTTATCCTACATTCTTCTCTCCACCAACTTTTTTGCCATCCTTTTTTTCCTTATCTTCTTTTTTACGACTGCGTTCCTCACTCTATTTTTTATCTCTCCATTTTTCTGTTCCCTCTGTCCATCTCTGATACTCTCTAATACCTTCTTTGCTCCAGTCGTCTATCATTATTTCTTCCTCTTCTTTTCATTCTTCTACTATATTATCTCCCGATTCCACTTCTACTGGTAAGTGGTCCGACATTACCCTCTCTTTTATTTAAACCCTTCTTATCGCCTCATCACCTTCCTCGTTAACTGCTACATAATCTATCGTTGACATTCCTCTCGATCCTATACGAGGGTGGTCCGATAAGTACTTAGCCTCACCGCCCGATGGCGCCACTCTCGCAAAAGAAATACTCTATCACGTAGTATAACTTTCTCGATGGTTACTCTCAAGATTTGAGCCGGATCGGAGTTGTAGTTTATTTTTGAGAGCGTATGAAAGCAAGTGTGTCCGTTGATTTTTGAAAAATGGAAAAAGAGCAGTATCGGTCGGTGATTCGATTCTTGTTTTTGGAAGGGAAATCGCGCAGCGAAATCAAAAAGCTCTTGGATGCTGTGTACGGTGACTCTTCTCCTTCGATGGCGACCGTCAAAAATTGGTTTAACGAGTTTCAACGTGGTCGCACGTCGATTTTTGAAGAGCCACGTCCAGGTGCTCCGAAAACGGCTACCACGGAGGATAACGTGACAAAAATTCAAGATTTCTTATTGGCAGATCGACGATTGAAGGTGCGCGAGATAGCTAAGATCGTAGGCATCTCAAAAGACCGCGTGGATCATGTTCTGCATGAAATTATGGGCACCAGAAAGCTGTCGGCGCGATGGGTGCCGCGTTTTCTCACTCCGGACAACGAGCGTAACCGTGAGACAACTTCAGAGCAATGTCTAACGCTGTTTAAGCGCAATCCGAAGGAGTTTCTGCGTCGTTTCGTGTCAATCGACGAAACATGGATCCACTGGTATACTCCAGATACCAAGGAACAGTCGAAACAGTGGACTTTACCCGGCGAAAGTGTTCCGAAGAAGGCGAAGACTGCCCCATCGGCCGGAAAGGTGATGGCCACCGTTTTCTCGGATTCACAAGGTGTGATTTACATCGACTACCTGGATAGGGGCAAAACGGTCACAGGGCTGTACTATGCTGAATTATTGGGCCGATTCGACGTCGAATTGCAGAAAAAACGGCCCCATTCGGCGAAGAAAAAAGTGCTCTTCCACCATGAAAACGCACCGGCTCACACCTCCGCCGTCGCCATGGTGAATTGGTCGAATTAGGCTACGAACTGCTGCCCCATCCACCGTATTCTCCAGATTTAGCACCGTGCGACTTCTTTTTGTTTCTAAACTTGAAAAAGTTACTCGCCGGGCAGAAATTTGAGTCGAATGAGGAGGTAATCGCTCCCACGGAAGCCTACTTTTCAGACCTCGAGGAAACGTATTTTTCAGACGGGTTAAAGAAGTTGGAGCATCGCTGGGCCAAGTATATCGAACTAAAAGGCACTTTTCCAAAATTTTCGTTTTTCTTTTGTAGGCTAAGTACTTATTGGACCACCCTCGTATATGTTATTTCTCTCTATTAATCTCCTTTTTTTCTCCCATTCATTATCACTAAACCCATTTCTACTAACCATTTTATCATTTCTTCTCCCTCTGCATTTAACACTTTATCCTTGGCCTTTATTTTTTCTAGGTTTTCTTCTGTCTCCCATTCTATCCCTTCATTTCCTGTTCTTGCATTGAAGTCTCCTTCTATAATTATTGTTTTTCCTCTGTTTTCCTCTATCTCTTCGCATAGATATTCATAATTTTCCTTCTTCTCATGTTGCATATACACCGATGCTATTATGTATTTTCTCCCTCCGATCTTTATTGCTCCTGCTATTACTCATTTGTCCTTTCTTTCTTCCATTCAAACTTATAATCCCTTTCCTCTCTCTTACCGCCATTATTTCTCCCCTTATTTCTCCCCCCCCGTTCTTCCTTCCCTTCTTGAGTCTCTCTACTCTATGTTATACCCTTTTAGTTGTTTCTCCACACCAGTTTTTGCCCCTTGCCTCTTCACCAAAGTTTTCGTTAGCCCTATTATATCGGATTCCCTAACATATTCTCAGTCGTTTTCCTCCATGCTCCTAATTCCCGCCACGTTCCAAGATAATATCTTTATTGTCTCTCTTTCTTCCCTCTCCCCCCTCTCTTTTTTTCCCTATTGATTTCGAAACCCTTTCACTCTTTTTCCTACCCTTTTTCCTTCTTTCTTGCTCCACGACCATTCTTCTTCATCTGACTTCATCCCTTATGCCACATCTTTACTTCTTTATCTTTATTATTTATTTCTCTCGCTTTCCTTCTTACTTTCTCTCTTATCTTCCTCTACTTCCACGTCCAGTTCTGATCTATGTATATCTTTTTCTGTTCCAGCTTCTTATTCCTCTTCATAATTCCTTCTTTTTGTTCCCATGATGCGCATCTAATTTTCCACATCTTTTTTCCACTTTCTCTCCGATCCTCCCTCCTCGCTATCCCTCCTATTCTTCTCAAATTCGCTATTTCTCCTTTCATTTCTAGTTCCTCCCTTAACCAGTCTTCTACCTCTTCCTTCCTTTCCCATCTTAACCCACCCTCTAAGTCTGTCACTATTATATTGTTTATCCTACTTTTTCTATCCAATTTTTCTTTCATATACTCTATTTCTTGCTTATTACGTACTTCTGTTCCTCTTTGCTTCTCGTTTCGTCCTTCTATACTTTCTTTTAATTTCACTCACTCTTCTTCCAACTAATTCATCCTTTCTCCCCATTTTTCCTGCAGTTTCTTTTCTATAAGTTCTGCTTTTTCCCTTTCTTTCTTCATCTCTTTTTTCCTTTCTTCTCTCTTTCTCTCCTGTTCTCTCCTAACTTTTCCTATTTCTTTCTCCCATCTTTCTTCTTTTCTTTTCCTCTCTGCTTCCATTCTTCCCTTTTTTACCATTATTTCTTTAAACGTTTCTGTCCTTTCTCTCCTTTCTGCCTCACAATCCTCTCTTAAATCCCTTATATTTGCCCGTATTTTTTCCATTATATCTTCTACCCCACTACATTTTCCCACTTCTCTTATCGTGTTTTCGAATCCCTCTCCCTCCTCCCCCTTCATCTTACTCCCCTCGCATTCACTCTTGCATCTTTTTGCCTCTCTCATTTCTCCTCTAATATTCTCCCTCAGCCCCTCTCCGCTCTCTCTCCCCCTGACCACCTTTACTCTTTTCTTCTTTTTCTCCTCTGGGCCTTTCTTATCCATCCTTCCACCTTTATCTCTTAGGTTTTCTGTTGTCACAAATCTTTCCATCACTATCCCGTACGCCTTAATTTGTCTCTCTACTTCTACTCATGATTTCACCTTTATTGCCTGCCTTACCTTTTCTGTCTCCGCCTTTACTTTTTACCGCCCTTCCTCTCTACCAGCCTTTACCGCTTCCTGATTTTCTCTCTTAACCTCAACTTTTCTTTTCTCTTCATTCCTCTCTCTCTGCTTTTTCCTGCTCTTCTCCAATCTCCCCTCTCTCTCTCTCTCTCTCTACTCCACTTCTCTTCCGCTTCCACGCTCTTTTCACCTTTATCTCTCTCCTTAAATACTTTTCCTATCAAACTTTTTCACCAAAACTCGCACTCACAGCCAAGACACGTTCACTCCCTTCCACGAGTCCAAACCCACTCAACACGAATCTTGTATTAGAATGGAACCGTTATATGACGTTATTTTATAACCTAAAAAAATTAGATTTCAGATCAATATTTTTGATTAACTTTATACATTTTCTAAAAACTTAACCAATTCTCACCAAATTTGTTAAAGGGAGTTTTGAGTTTATGTCGAATCTTAAATTAGATATGTGAAATTTAAGATAGCGGTTTCAAAATGACGGAAGATTTTTTTCGAAAATTAAACGATTTTTAGCAATTTTGGTAAGCAGGGCTGGTTACAGTTACTAATAGCAAAATTGAAGTTAAATCTGTAAAATTGAAGATGGGGGATCTTGTATACGTTTTTTTCTCGATACCTATTTCCTTTTTGATGATATAAACGCATCAATACTCAATTTGGTCTGATACAGCCCATATATACGCACACCAGTTAGCATGAAATGGACAATATAAGCACAATACTTGTTATGTATCAGCTTATATCAGTGATGAGAATCCGATGAGGCAAAAAAAAATTTCATTTTGAAGAAGTCATATCTCATCTATATCGATCATACAACCATGCCCAACATTCATAGTCGGCAATGCCGCGAGCAGCTTGGACATAGTTGTATAAACAATATAGATGTGATATGACTTCATGAAAATGAAGTTTTTTGTAGCCTCATCGGATTCTTATCATTGGCTTACATAAACTCATCTACATACCATTGTACGTGAGAAATTCCATATAGTGCGTTCCCGCTCGTCTATACATATATATCTTTCACTAATACCATTTGGGAAACAATCTATATACTTACATATCGGTCGATACTAAAGATGGGTATAAACTCACTAATGATCCTTCTCATGATAGTTATTGAGATTATTTTCCAAGTGCGCGTGGAAAATCGGTGGTGAATTTCGAATGGTCCTTTTCAGGATAGCTGGTTTATCTTCCACCTGTTCTTAAGCTTTTTATTTTCAGGAACAACAGTCTTTCAAGATAGTCGTTTTTTTATATATTTTTTTATATATTAGGTGCTAGTAAACGTCGGTATAAACTCACTGTCTTTCTTAGGATAGCTATTTAGTTCATTTCATAGGTGCATATCGGTTAAGAATATCCAATAGTTCTTTTTTGTTTGGTGTATTTCCTACTTGTTTTATTATTTTGTATATATATTTTTTTTATTTATTTTATTTTCGTTTTTTTACATAAGTATATATTTCTATTATTAACTGTGGACATGGCTGATCCGTCACAACATCTCCATTCTAAAAGATGATGTAACCTACTGGGTAGCGATAGTCATTTGGGTAAAAAATTGCGAAATATTCCGCAAATTATTTTAGTCTCTTATCTAAATTTACATCTACTATAAAAAGTTTGTAACATTTGCAGAAAAAGTATTTATGACTTTACAAAAGATCTTTCTTTTGAAACTAACAGTATTGATGACATGGAATTAGATGACTCCTTCAATAAACCTCCAAATAAAAAAATATGCATATCTAGCATTAAAAATGATAATATAGAGATATAGAATTTGATGATTCCTTGGAAGAAGCTTCATGCAAATCTAGAAAAGAATAATTAGAAGAGCTCTTGAATCTTCTAAAAGAGAAATTCTGAAGTTTATCTCAGAATGATCCAAATCGTCTATTTTCACTATAAATCCTGATTGTTATAGAATTCGTACAATTATGAAGGAATTTAAATGTTCTTATAGACTAACAAAAAACTCTAAGGATTTGAAAAATTCTGGAGGAGTATTGGTGGAGTACCAACTTTCAAAAGGGGAAAAAATATTGATGAAAAAACTGTTTCGGAAGTTATCGAATTTTACGAAAATGACACAAACGGTCGCATTATGCTGCAGAAAAAAGAAGTTGACAAGGTAAAAATAGATGGTATAGTTTCTAAACAAAATCATTTACTGCTGTATGATGTTAAAGTTTTACATTTCATGTTCAAAGAGAAATATTCATAACATCTTAATCATTGGATCATCTAAATTTGCAGAGATGCGTCCTAAATGGTGTGTTTTAGCTGGATCATCAAGAATGCACAGCGTTTGCGTATGCACGAGTCATTAGAATCTTAAACTAATGTTCGATATTTAAGCAGAGATTCTGAATTTTAATTATGCGACTACAATGATTGTTTTAAATTCATTCAACGTAAGAAACCTACAACTGATTGTCATTTACTACAGTGTGACAAATGTCCTAATACTGAAAAGCTTTCCAACTATCTTTTGGAATTATTAAAAAAAATAACATCCAACAAGTTATATTTAGCACATAGCAGTATGATTCCCACCAGGGATATTTCGCATTATAATCGCCTTATACTAGAAAGCGATCCTAGTGTATTGAAAAAGTCAGTCCAGTTATCTTTTGTAATTGTTTTGTTTGGAGGACAGTAAATAGCTGATATTGTTATTGATCCGTCTTTATCCTTAATGATTACACTAATTTCTTGCACTTAACTATTAACAAATACTTTATTACAATAAATACAAATTATGACGGGAGAGGGCAGGGGAAAAACAATTTATTGAATTTTTCACGGCCTCAGCTACCACCAGCGTCGCAGTCAGCCAATCGTTGCAGCTTTTAATTTCGTAATTGGGCGCCAGCTACCATCTTCGCGTTAGGAGGGCGGGTGACACTTCAGATCGGCTGGTTCTGGTTGCTGAAGAGTCAGGTGCTTCGCTGTTTCCTCCGCACGCTGGCCTCGTTGGCCACCTATAAGTCTAATAAAGGGAGCGCGAAAACCTATCCAACGTGCGGACGAAAACGCTAATGGCGGCTAGTTAAAATGTCGGGGCAGAGACTTTTTTCTCAGCAGTGGATCTTCGGATCGGCGGCTCCAGTCGCATCAGCAGCAATCCGGGGATGGCGAAAAATAATGAGGAGCTCGATCTCTTGCGCACGCAAAATGGCGTCACTGCGTTAATACGTTAGCCGGCTCCCCGTACCCGATCGTGTTAGCTACGGCGGAATGCAGGGATTTGAGGTACAGGTCAAATCAATGACGGCAACTAATTATCGGAAAATTATCGTTTATTAAACCACTACGGTCAATTTCCCCGGGTCGCCCAAGGTCGATTCCCTGTTTAGCGACGGTGTCTACCCATGACGGTCTACTTAACGTCAGGATTCTACTTTGAGTTTTGCGAGCGGTGCACCACGACGCGATCACGATCGGTCTTCGCGGTGAGTGCGGCGTGTCAAAGGTGGTTGGGGAAGTGAAGGTCTGATAGTACTCTATTAAATGCGCGAGCAATTTGGCGATCGCACGAATGTCAGGCGACACTCCCGTTGATGTGCGAGTAATTTGGCGATCGTCCGAAGGTCATGAGGCACTCCTGTTGATGCGCGAGTAATTCGGCGATCGCCCGAAGGTCATAAGGCACTCCCGTTGATGCGCGAGCAATTTGGCCGTCACGTGAACGTCTGGTGACACTCCCGTTGATCGGCAACGGTCTCGGTTACGGGTGGTCACGAAGAGAAAAGAAAGAGAGAGGGAGGAGTACTCACTCTTATTCCCTTGGTTGTTACTCTGCTACTATTGCTGCTACTAATGTGGCTATTAATGCTGCTACTAATGCTGTCACTATTACTACTATTAATGCTGCCACTATTGCTACTATTAATTCTGCCACTATTACTGCTGCTAATGTTGCTACTATAGCTGCTTTGTTTACTGACACTATTGCTGCTTTGTTCACTGCCACTGCTTTATTCACTGCTACTTTATTTCTCCAGATCTCCGCTCGCAACTAGAGCTCAGTTAACACTGACGCGGCTTTTCGAGGCGTCGCGTCGCGTATCGATTACCTCCTTTTCTCATCGTGGGTTTTTATCTGATTAGTCGAGGTTGTTGCTAACCCGATCATCAGCGCCGTCTGTTTTAATGTTCTAGCCCGCGCATATTTACTACTGGCTGATTTTTGGCGCCTAATTTCCCTATTTATCGATCAGATAGCGTCGGTTTTACCCTATTTGTCAATCTACCCCTATCTTATTACCGATTGATTGGTCAAGTCGCGGGCGTCGGTCAGTTTCGCGTCATTATCACCTATCGCTTTCCCGCACGCGCTCGTTAGTCATACCGATTTCCCCTACATAAATATCGGTATCGTCTATCTTATACGCTTTACGTTATTCCCTCGCTCGCGTTCGATCGCTTTCCTATCGGTCATCTTACTCGAACTTATACGGTTGCCCCTCTCGGTCAAGCTCAAGTTGCTAACAAGCGCGTCACAACATGGCCGCCGCTCGGCACACGCGCTAATATCGCGTCCCATTGTCGCCGTTCCTGTCGCTTCCTGGGGCGCGTGAGGTCAATCGTGTATATGTATGTGTGTGCATAAGTGTCCAGTTTAGTGTGTAGGAAACGATGCGTTTCACGAGTGTGAGTATGTTCGGGGCACCTGTAGTACCTGCTGCCGGCGTCTCGGATCAGCTAGTCTCGGCTGCGACCTTCTTCGTTGTCTGGCTTCCTGGGGAAGTGTCGGTCCGGGTTATAGGTGCGCGAGTGGCTTTGCGCGACCATAAGGGTCGTGCACACCGATTTGGTAGAACCTGAGAGTTATATTTTCGCGAGGTCATGAATATGCGCACGTGTGAGGTAAACGGCATCAGCTGATCGGTCCGCATCCTCTTGTCGGGAGAAGATTCACATTTTTGGAACATTTTCAAAAACGAATAACTCGGATAAAAGTTGTTGTACAAAAAGAAATGGAAATGTAGCTTCAAGTTTCTAATTTTC
The DNA here is from genome assembly GCF_024137745.1 of Phymastichus coffea. Taxonomy (NCBI): domain Eukaryota; kingdom Metazoa; phylum Arthropoda; class Insecta; order Hymenoptera; family Eulophidae; genus Phymastichus; species Phymastichus coffea. Next base: position 1,747,442 of record NW_026706814.1, read on the forward strand.
AGATATGAGTTAGAAAATTTTTTAGTAGGCGGTTTTCGAGTAGTCATCGACAAACTAAATAAAGTTTTTTTATATTTTTCTGCATCTTTAAAATAAAATGTGAATTTCAACAGTTTTTTTTTCTGTCATGCATCTTTGAATCTTTTCTAGGCAATTTAATTAGCTTGGCTTTGATTTTTTAAAAAACTCTGTACTGTGATTTGGCTGACGGTAATAGTCGATCAAAGCAAAATACTCCATTTTGATTATGAGAATCAATTACTCGGAATCCCGTAATCGTACAGAAAATTAAAGTAGAAATTTAAAAACTACAAAACATTCTTCATAACATGTGATTAGTGGTTGTTGATAAAAAAAGTTTTTCCGAAGTGACTGAGAAAAAATTGAAAATTTACGAATTGAAAAATGTTTAGAAACTTTGGATATAATAAATGAATGAAGAATGTCGACTGTAATGTTTCAATCTCAAAATATCCCTAAAAACTCTCATGCTCATCATGCATTTCCCGGCGCTCACATTACTGTTGACCACCTGTCAACGATTCTTAAGTCGGTTAGTTAGGTCTTGCTAGTACTTTCTGTCCATCTTTGTCCTCGTCCCCGTTACTTGCTGGATCCTTACCTAAAGATTAAGTCTGTCGTGCTTCATTCCAGCAGCTGGGAATTCGATTCGACTCCAAATTGGACGCCTGGTAGTTTAGTACGACTCCGATGGGCTTGTTAGGGAACAACCCGGGGCATAGTGCCCCAACCTATCACATTGGTAGAATTTTTGGCTCCCTCGTTTTTGGTTGCTTTTAATTCTAGCACTCAGATCATCGGTCCCTTTCCCAATTTCATCCAAAGTACCTCTCACGTAATGGAGAATGGCTTTGCCTTCCTCCTTGGGTTTGCTGCTGTGCCACAGCCTTCGTCTGTGCCTGTAGGGATGACGCGACTCGTAGATTATCACTGCCATTGATCGATTACCCTAGTTTTGGAGATTATGGTACTGAGCTGGCATAGACTGCATTATATCGTACTACTCGCCGCACACTGCTCCAGCACCGACTCGCTGTCTAAAAGCCTCTGTCATTGGTGCTCGTGAAATATTGACCCCTTCTTGCTCTTTTTCTTTTCTTTAGATATAGATTTGCTGGTCTTCTGCTCATCTACCTAGACCATCACAGCACTTTCTGTAACATGAATTTTCTTACTCTACCCTTGGTAGGCTATGTTTTCTACCGGCAGACTACTTTTTCTCGCACTTTAGATGTTTCTCTAGCTTCTCATCGTAGTAATGGATTTGATCGATGCGATCAAATCCATTTCATGCGATCGATTGTTACGACTAACGTAGGGGCTAGTAAGACTGCTCAGCTACACGTGAACACGGTCTCTGAATATATAAAAGAGAAAAATAAAGAGAGAGAGAGAGAGCGCCAGAGAAAAAAAAGAGTGAGAGAAAGACGAGCACCGAATTTCGCAACTGCTACTGTTTATTGATACTCCTGCCGATCGCTGGCCGTTGCCGAGAAGGAGAAGGATCGCGCGCTCTACCCGCGTGAATCCTTGTCGGGATTCTCACATGCACCGGTTCCAGAATCCATCACTAGCTAGGTGGGACTCAGCTACAAAAAATATAAACTCAATCTGATACGCCCCGCGCAAGCATATATTCGCAAACATACACAGTAAAAACGGGAGTAAGCCACGAAGCTCAGAAAACTCACAAAATTGAAACGAAAACAAAAATAGATAACGCACACGATCCTATAGTCTGATTCGAAGTTACTTTTAAACTTTCTTTTTATCTCTTCCTTTCTCTCTCGTCAACTCTTCTTTGCCCTTCTCGATCTCACGTTTGCCGTATCTCTTTTTCTTGAGCAGTCATCGGACACTCCTGGTTTTGTCAATCATCCCATTTGCCGCATCTCGAACAAACAAAACAGATATGAGAGTGCACACATACACGCTAAAAGTGACGAATGAATGATGGTGAGAGCCAACGGACGAATCGATGAACCATGATTCTCCATTACAAGAAATATAATTGTAAGTGTTATGGTCTATGATTATTTTACTTTTATCCAGAAACTTTATACCTATATTCTCTCTTATTGTTACTATAAATCGCTTGTAATGATAGTTGTCTATTCGTTCCTCATATACTAAAGCAGTAACTTCAATGCTACATTTACGTTACTGATTAAAGCTTTTATTTTTGAAGGATTTTTTTTCTAACTCATTTCAATGTCGCGAGTCCCTCGTGTTTAAAAAGTCATTTGAAATTTCTTCACAAATTTTGATCCTGAACTACTTTATCTGATTCAATAAGGGTGATCGATCTTTTGCGTTCTTTATTCGGGTTACTTCCATGGTTTTTATTTCCCTTTGACAAGCTTGAATTTTTATAAGTTCCGAATCACTTAACAGATTAAATAATTTATTATTGTTTATTCTCAATTTATTATTTTTAATTAATTATTACACACATTCACACCAAAATCTACCACTAATAGAGATACTTGCAACTAGAAAGCTATCGAAACGATGTTAAGAGTCTGAAAGTTAAGAGTCTCAACGTTTTTGGTCCACAAGCTCACTTAAACATTTAATTATCTGCAATACTTATAAGCTTAAAAAAAACGCGTCTTGAACGAATTTTCAATATTCAATCTTGATTTAACCTTCTAAAGGTCATGCTAAAAAGAATTTATAAATATCATTTTGGACGTAAAATTTCCTGCTCATTTCAAATACGGTGTAAAAAAAGAGGTTCCCTATAAAGAAAATCACTTTGACCTTCAAGTGACCATAAAAATTAATCACAAGATCAAAACTGATATAATGTGAAGATGACCCTTATTGTCCTGAACAACTTTTATTTGAACCAATTTTTGATGTACTCCAACTTTCCTAAATATTTGGATGGGTTGATTCAAATTACTCACCCTATATACACGAGTTTACATTTTCTAAAGAAACCCCGATATAACGAAAAACTTAAATTGGTAAATTAATTAATTTTCATCTCAAATATCAATGTAAAATTTCATGATTTGTCCAAATTTGACATTATTTTTGGATAACAATTGGATCGTAAAATTTATTTTCAAAATAATTCAATAATAATAAATTTCAATTTAATATTTTAAATTTCGAAAATAAATATTTTGATACTTAATTAATATTAAATTTCATAATATATCATCACTTAATCAAAATTAATAATTACTAATAACATATTTTTACAGGGATTTATCATCTCGAATGGAAGTTACTTTTTGTGATAAAACCATTCCGAACGATGTAGGATTCGTAATGGAGCTTTCGCAGAGAATAACTTATGAACAAATGGCAAGAGCGGTTTCTCAGAGACTTAATACAGACCCATATTTACTACAATTTTTCAAGTGCCAAAAGTAAGTTTCATTTTCTTTTAAGTATGTAACAAAACTCGATCCTTTGTTACCAATTCTTTTGCGGGGTAAGTGAGGCACTTTCGCTCATGACAATTGAGAGAGAAGAACGAGGGGAGGTTGATAAATAAATTATACACAGACAAGAATCAAATCTCACTTACAACCTATTATTATTAATAATTATTCACACTGAACATACGCGCGCATAACATAATCTAAATTACCGACCAACAAACTACAAATAGAACAATAAGCCACTTAAGATAATCACAAATGAACATTTCGCATTTCACTAATACTTAATCGCGTACTTAACCTATTACAAACTTACTTAAAAACTACGCGGACTAATACCGGGTAAATTGGCCGGCACGTGGGCGCCTGGACAATACACCGGTCGCAGCTTACGTCACTATGAATTAAACCTAGCGCGAACCTTCAGATAGCCGGCACGTGAGTGCCAGGCTATCTCTTTCCACGCACACCGGTCGTCGCATCAACAGAGAGAGAGTGTAGTGAGAAAGAAGAAAAGGAAGACTTGACCTTTTATCTCCTGTTCCTCGCAACGTCGAGAATCCTGAGCGATGCGCTGCCGCAGGAAGTACCGGGCGTCGTCGCTGGTCAGATCGTCGCTAACCGCTATCGCTGACCAGGTATCCGTAGGCGACGTTGACTCTCTTGGCAGGTGGGCTGGCTGCAGTTGCTGGCAAAGCCGTTGCCGGAAGGGTTGATCTTCCTTCCTCCCGGCTATCCCAAACTGCTCTCTCTGCTGGGCTCGGACTTCCGCACTCTCGTAGGACTAGGCTTAGACTCCCTCACTCTAGTAGGGCTCGGCTGCGACTCTCCTCACGCACTAATTCTTGCGCGCATCTTGCAGCCGCTCAGCGGCGCTCGCTCCTCTCCCTACCTTGACCTATTAGTTAGGCGGAACGCGACGCGTCGCTTATCGGTCACGCGTTGCGCGCCTGCCAATCCCTGCATGGGCCTAATACTCTCTCTCTCTCTCTCTCTCTCTTTCTCACTCTCTCTCCGCGCTCTTCAACTTTTCTTGCGCTCAACTGCGCTGGCTCGTCCTTGGCGCTGAAACAAAAGGCCAAGTGTTAGACGCATACTTAAATGCGCCCAATGTTGGCCACCACGCCTAGCCGAGTGGGGGAAGGAGAAACGCGGACGAGAGACCGGCACGCGGCCTGCTCTCGTCACAAGTATAGTTGTATCAACATTTTCATTCAACTTATATTTAAAAATTTTCAAAATGAAACAATTATGGATAAAAACGGATTACCGTTTCAATTCCAAAGGAAAAATGACGGCATCATTATCTAACGGTCACGTCATTGATAATCGATGGGTTGTACCGTATTGCCGTGATTTATTAAAAATGTTTAACTGTCAAATAAATGTGGAAATTTTTTCAAGAGTTTGAGCTGTAAAATATTTATATAAATACATTTATAAAGGATATGACGCAGCTACTGTAACTATTGGTAGTGAAAATATATCTAGAACTATCAGCTATGATGAGGTTGCTAGTTTTATAGAAACTGGGTATATGGGACCCGTTGAAGCATGTTATAGAATTTTCAGTAAGCCATTACAAGATATGAGTCAGGCTGTAGAAAGATTACCAGTTCATTCACCACATCGACAGTCCGTTATAATTTCTAATGTAGACAATTTTGTAGAAAATCTAAATCAAGCAAGTAGTAAGCTACTTGATTTTTTCAAATTAAACATTGGAAATGAAAATGCACGCAAGTATTTTTACAGAGATATTCCATCTTTTTTTACTTATAAAAAAGAAAAAGTTAATGAAATCATGAAATCTAAATGGGCTATACGTAAAAAACAGTTTAACTGTATTGAATGAATGTTTTCTATCAATCCTACACAAATAGAGCTCTTTCCCTTGACACTGTTATTATTGCACGTAAAAGAAGCTACCAGCTTTGATTTGCTTAAAACAGTTAATAGCATAATCCAACCTACATTTACAGCAGCATGCTTAGAACTAGGGCTAATAGAAGATGATCAAAAATGGGTCAAAGCAATCGAAGAAGCATCAATGTCGATGATGCTACGCCAGATTAGACAATTATTTACCCGAATTTTAATACAATGCCAACCAATCCTAAAGACTTATGGGATAAATTTAAAGATGCGTTATCTGAAAATTTTCCATGGACAAATAATTCTGTTGTGAGTCATAAAATGGCATACTCTGAAATAAATAATTTGCTAAATTATGAAGGTACAAGTTTGTCTGATTTCCTTTCTATGGATGAAACAGTGATTAAGCATATATTATCGGAAAATGTTAATGATTTATCACAAACAGAGTTTGGTAAAAAATTGGTAAAAAACAATATGAGCTGTTGAATGAACAGCAAAAAGAAATTGTTCAAATTGTTTTGGATAGAATATTTTTCTATTGATAACAATAATCTCGACAATAATTGCATATGTATCAATGGCCCAGGAGGGTCCGGAAAAACTTTTATTTATACAACTATTTACAATTTATTGTGTCCACAAGATATTAAAGTATCTTGAATGGCTTTTACTGGTATTGCAGCAATATTACTTCCAAAAGGAAAATCAGTGCACAAAATATTTGGTCTTCCTGTTTCAATGTATAGCAATTCATCATCAAACATAAAAGCACATTCTAAGGAAGGTCGTCTACTCATGGAAACAAAAGTTTTTATTTAGGAAGAAGCACCTATGGCTCCGAGATATGCTCTAGAAATTATAAACAGAACTCTTTAAAATATCATCGGCAATGACTTATCTTTTGGAGGTAAAATTATGGTTTTAGGAGGTGATTTTAGACAACTTCATTCAATTAAACTTAAAGGAAACACGCACGGAAACTTTAAAGTTTTCTATTAAATATAGCGTATTGTGGCAACATTTCCTCAAATATAATCTGTAACGGTAGTCGATTCGTACGATCGATACGTTCGTGATTCGGTAGCCCTCGCGGTGCTAGAGCGAACAATTAAGAGAGAGAGAGAGGGCGCGCGCGAGTTAAATTCAGGATTGCCTCAGCTGTTCGCCGATTTGTGCTCGCCGATTTTTCGAGTTGTTTGTTTTTTTTAAACGATTGTAGGTGTTGTGAGTATTGCTAGCAGCAGTAGCTCACAACAGCAGCGAAGAAGCAGCATTGTGCAGAACAGCAACATATACTGGTAGCAGCAACCGTTACCGGTGATCCAGGCAGCGCAGCAGCATCCCCAGGAGCCAACAGTAATATTGCTAATAATCGGTTACGGGTGATCACCGTAACCACACCGCAGGGTAGGTGCACCACATTTATTTCCGTACGACACGAATAATTCCACGCGTTTATTTTTAAGCGACCGTTACCTCTTTCGCGTTCTCGCCGAGAATTATAGTTCGCGAGAGAATCGAATTCTCTCTCTCTCTCTCTCTCTTCCCGAATAATTGTAAATCCTATACGCATGCCTAAGTCTTTTGGCCCTTTAAAGATTGTAAACGATGAATCCTATTAAATGGATCATTTTACTATTCGCCGCTTTACGTTCTTTCGTTCACCTTTAACTTAACGGAAAAGTTTCCTGAAATCTTTTTAAGTCGATTCATCTAGGGAACAGTGGAAATAAACCTTAGTCTACTCACACCTAAGATAAAGAAAGTGTCACAAGTCGGGTAACTTAAGGTGAGTTCAGCTCTGTTGGATAAGAGACATTGGAGCGAAAGTATCAATTATAAAGGCGAACACACGTTTACTCATACGTGAATAAGGGAGTGGCGGTTAGCTCTGCATCATGGGAGATTGTTCTTAGACAAACGCCGATTGCATCAGTTAATCCACCCCATTACAAATCTTACCACAAATATAAGAGTCTTATCTCATGAAATTGATTTAGCTAAATTTTTATTGTTAGTTGGTGACGGAACTCTGAACGATCAAAATGACAATTTAACTTTACCTGATCACTGTCTTTAAAAAAAAATGATGATATAGTTCTTAGTGTGTTTCAACGGTTGATCATAGAAAAGAAATTCGATGCAATGAGTAAATGTGCTATTTTGTCCGCTCGAAACATTGACATTGATGAATTAAATAAATTAGTTACTTATTTATTAGACGAAACTACTACCAGCATTGACAGCACCGAAAATTGTGACAATGGTGAATTTGACGAAATACTTTTACCGGAATATCTAAACTCATTGAATTCTTTCATTTTGCCTCCACATGAATTATGATTAAGAAAAAACAGTATTATAATGTTAATTAGGAATTTAAATATTCATGAAGGTTTGTGTAATGGTACACGTTTGAGAATTAGATTTCTCTATCATTTGTTGAAATATGAAATTTTAAATGGAGACAAATCAAATGATATTGTATTCTTAAATCAAATTTCATTATTTTGAACAAATGAATATCCATTTACTTTCAAAACACGCCAGTTTCCTGTTAAATTAGTGTTTACAATGATAATAAAGCTCAAGGTCAAGCATTTGATGATATTGTTGTTGATCTTCGTAGAGATGTGCTTAATCATGGTCAATTGTACGTAGCAATGTTGACAGTGCGCTCGTGGGATACACTAAAAATTTATCTTGGAAATTAGCAATGTATTAATAATAACGTTCAAAATTATGTTTTCAAAGAACTTTATACGTAAAAATCTTCTTCTGTCTATTAGTAAATCTTAATATTAGACGCATGAAGCGCACTGTGTCATTCTAGTAGTGATCAAAATTCCGATTAGTACTATAGTGTTCGAAATTGTGAAAAAGATAGATATTAATACTTATAACATATTAAGATACTTTTATATAGTCTATAAATTTGAGATATGACTATAAACAATTAATTACAGTCAATTCGGTCCTGTGTCGTACGCTGAGAATGCAGTATCACTCCACTATGGGGATGTGCGGAGAAACTGTCTCTACACTATGAGAGTACAATAGATAAAGCACTTACAATATCAATTGCTGACCACTCTCCGTTGATTGGCAATGTTACGCTGTACGTTAATTGCCTACTGTGTTATCTTGATGCATAATTTACTATATTTGAAGGTTAAAGCGCACTTAGCGCACGATCAATTATTGTTTATTTTATTTTTTGATTGATTTATTGATTTATTTAAAAAATTGATTTATTTAAAAATACAGTAAATTAATACCACATATAATAGCACTAATAAAATGATAAAATTTAAAAAAAGTTGAAATAAATAATTTGATTTAAGGTTTTATTATACTTTATAATGATTATTTCTGTTTGTTGAAGATTTTTAACTATCATATTTTTACGATCTTTCTCAGCTAATTCTTAAAAAAATACAGTTTTTTCTAGGGAGGTGTTATTTTTTCAGTTAATGATTCCATTGATAGAAAATTATGTAGAATTTTTTCATTTTTCAAATATATTGTTAATATCAGAGCATACCATTTTATAAACGATAGTTGTTTCATAATTTTAAAAAAAATCTTCTGATAACATATCCTTCAAGCTATGCACAACTCTTCTGGTTTAGTAGGTTGACAGTGTATGAACATGCGGACAAATAAACAATGGAGCATTAGAGGCATCATTCAATTTAATCCTACATTCATTGCTATATTCTATCCATTATCATTTTCAATTAAATTTAAATCTTAACAAGCTGCTGTAAATGTTGGATGAACAACGATATTTACTGTTCTTAGATGTTCATAACTTACAGCATCTTTAACGTTTAAAAGTATTCTCTGAAATGACATAATTCTAATTCGACTGACTTATAGAGAATATTTTACCGATAGATTGAAACGTTGCTTTCTAGTTTACTAAAGCGTAAAATTCTTGCCATTAATTGTTGTTTTTTTATGCATAAAAAATGATGGTATACGTATGGTTATAATAATATTGTTTCACAGATTCATTCGCTTGATTAATTTAAAAATAATAAAGTAATAAACTACTTGTATTATTCAAATTGTGTATATTCACTTGATCAGAAGGTCAGCAGTGATACGTAATACTTTTCTCATTAGATAAATGTACAGATAATCGTACAATCGAATGGCTTGTTACGTCTTGGGCGTTAGCTACCCCTAAAACCTTACATTTAAGACGTACCAATATGTAATCTAGTGACTGAGGCTCACTTAGTATTTTCCATACAGAAATATGAGTAAAAAGGAAATAGAGAGGTGAATAAATTGCGAGTTATGATACCTCGACTCTTATTGTTGAGACATCTTGTAGATCGGATTTTCAATGCGAAATAAGCTGGTTTTGATATTTTCTGATCAAGTAGAATTTATTCAAAGGTCTTAACAAAGTGTGTTAAACACGCTCACCGTGTGTTTTAAAAAATTTAAATCGAATTGAAAACCACTCTGGATTTTTTTGTTGAATACGATAGTAGGAACTTTCAGAAAACGTTTCCACGCGAAATCGAAATCTAGGACTTGGCCGTTTTTTTTTACACATTTAACTGTTTTTTCATCATTATATAGTATCTAGTTTGAAAAGTCCGTGCAAAAAGAAAAACTGCTTGATTTTTTGAATAAATATTTTTTATTTTTCAACATAGTCTACTATTAGGCTTATACACTTCATCCAACGCTGCTCTAGTTTGTTAATCCCTTCCAAATAATAGGATTTGTCCAAGTCTGTAAAATAGACATTCGTTTCTGTAGTCACCTCCTCGTTTGAATAAAATCTTTTCCCCGCCAGCCATTTTTTTATATTAGGGAGCAAATAGTGGTCCGACGGAGCCAAGTCTGGAGAATAGGGAGGATGTGAATCGAGTTGGAATCCTATCTCCATCAGTTTTGCGGCCACAACTGCTGAGGCGTGAGCTAGCGCATTGTCGTGGTGAAAGAGGACTATTTTGTGGGCCAATCGTGGACGTTTCTCTAGCAACTCGATTTTCAAACGATCCAATAACGATGAATAATATTCGCCTGTAATGGTATTACCCTTTTCCAGATAGTCGATGAAGATTATTCCTTGCGAATCCCAAAAGACAGTCGCCGTAACCTTCCCGGCCGAAAGAATTGTCTTCGCCTTTTTCGGAGCAGATTTCCCCTTGGTAACCCATTGTTTAGACTATTCTTCCATATCAGGAGTGTAGTGATGTATCCATGTTTCATCTACAGTGATGAAACGACGCTTAAAGTCTTGCGAATTTTGCTGGAACAGCTGCAAACCATTCTTGCAACACTTCACACGATCTCGTATTAGGTCAATCGTGAGCAATCGCGGTACCCATCTAGCGAATAGCTTTTTCATGTCCAAATGTTGGTGCAATATATTATGTACCCGTTCGCTCGATACGCCTACAGTACTACCAATCTTACGCACCTTCACTCTTCTGTCAGCCATCACCATATCATGGATTTTATCAATGATTTCTGAAGTGGTATCCTCAACAGGGCGTCCAGAATATTTAGCGTCTTTTGTGATCATATGGCCACTCCAAAAATTTTGAAACCACTTATAAACCATTCTAATCGAAGGTGCACAATCACCATAATGTTTATCAAGCTTCTGTTTAATCTCTTGAGGCGTTTTGCCTTTGAAAAAGTAATGTTTAATCAATACACGAAATTCTTTTTCGTCCATTTTTTTACAACCACTCGATTTCTTTAATTGAAACGAATGTAAAACGCAAAGCAATTGGCCGATCTGGCTGAAACTTGGTGTGTGCTCTTCCACGATATGCCATTAACCGAAAATAACCTTGAAACGCACTAGTAGCGCCATCTCTCTGTAGTGACGTTTGATAATTAAATAAAGAGGTAATGGAGGTTTATAAATAAATTATATAATAAATTATAATCTAAAATTAATTTATTAACACTTTCTAAAAATAAATAAAATAAATTTTACTCATTTATTTACAATAAATTAACAAAAATAATATGGAAAATTTTTCGAAATAAATTATACAATCAGTTGTATAATTATAAACGGATTGTAAACGATAATAAGCATATATTATTTACGCTTTTTAAATAAATAATAGGAACGAAAAACTGTAGCAAGTTACTTAGGATAGCTTATAAATGACTACTATTATAGTCATATACAGTTTTCAATAAATGATTTGTGAACTCAGGGTGCGTATTAGCAACTTTACGTTTCTTCCATGTCTTTTTAAGGTCACAATGAACAGACTCCATTGCTTGCTCACTGAAGAACCCAAACCCTTTATTATGTTTTGAACAGAAGTATGGTACGTGGTGTGGAAGTAACATTTACATTTAAGTCTAAATAACTTTGACGAAATTTATTTATTGTATCAACATAATTAGGTTTTCTACTAATCGAAAGTCGGAAAAGCATTTCACGTATTTCAAACAATTTATATTGCAATTACTACGAAGATTGTCTATTTTGTTTAATAGAGTCTTACACGAGCTTCCTGCAAAAGTAGGTCCGGCATAAGTGACTTCTTTCATAACATTGCAAGCTTGTACCCACTTCAAACTATCTTCTTCAAATTCTTTAGACATGTAATTATATAAAGTGTTCACAACACCAATCAATAAATGCAGTTTGGGAGCAGGAATTATACTAATAATCTCAATATCTTCATCGAAAATTTTACTGTCTTTGAAAACCAGATAGTTTACAAAATTTTCATATAACTTTGCATTATTTTTCTTACCGCTATTTTTCATCCAAAGCTCGTTATTCTTGGAAATTTGAGCTATTGTTCTGTAATTTCTACAATCGTGTAACTTACTTTTTGATGCATTACACCATGGGCAAGGAAAAGTGCTTGAGTGAGGCATATTCCTACTGATATATTAATCATCTTCAAATCGGCGGTAATAGTACAATCGAGTTCATTTAAATTCAAAAGAGACCAAAACGTAGAAACATTAACAGTTATATATAGTTTTCCTGAAGTCCTTCTACTATTCCTAAAATCAGTAGTTTTTTTACACCGGAATCTTTGAATTTGTTTGGTGCTATTCCATCGCTGTAATTGGAACGAGATCTTTTATTCAACTTCTCAACGAACGCCTGATTGTTACTTTGAATTGATAAACATGTTTTTAAGAATCCTCCACCGCCATCTATACCGACTTTTAGATGCACTTCGTAATTTTCACGATGCTCATTCACATATTGACATAATGCAGATACATTATTACATAAAACAAAATCTTTTATTTCATTAGAAACTTTTTTATCAGTAGACTTTGTAAATGTGACCTTTTTTACGTGAAATAACGAATCAAGACTGTGTCTTTAAGTACTTAATTTTTTTCTTAAATCTTTGTCAATCAACTTTCGTATTTTTTAGCTGTGCGTAGAGAAGAAGCTATACTGCAAGTTGTGTTAGCACTTAATCCATGGTTTATTTGGATTTTTAACATATCATCAACTGAAATAGTAGGAAAAGATTCTTTTATGTTTTTTGAATGGTTGATTTGGATTTTTAACATATCATCAAGTGAAAGAGTAGGAAAAGATTCTTTTTTGTTATTTGATTTTAAAGATAGTTTGAGAGATTTACCGTGTTCTTGTGATAAGTTTATTACGTCACTTTTGCTTGACTCACTTGAAAGTGTAGATACTTTCTTACTTTTTAATAGCTCACTTATTAAATGTTCTTTAGTTTTAGAGGGCAATTCATTATTTATATAGTTTTTTAGATTGTTATACTTTGTTATTCGGTTACACTCATGAGTTTTCCCTTTCTTCACTTCCGATAAACACTCAATGCACTGCTTTAAATAAATATGGTTAATACAGTTTTGCGAATTAACTTGTGAAAATGAAACTTTTTTTGGTTTTTTAAATTTTTCTTCTCTCGCAAAATTACAAAGAGTACATTGACACTTACCCTGAGATGTTGTTCTAGTATATTTAAGAGGATTAGGATATAATGAGTAATCCGGAAAAAAAATATTAACATTTTCCTTCTTTATATCTCGATAAAAGTTAATTCTACATGTGCTACATAAAGCAATTGGCAAACGAACATCATTCGAATCATAATCTATATAACTTGTAACGGAGAATTCGGTCGTCCTTCAATAGATGGCTCGTAACCGACCGCACGAATTATTTACCGGGGTTCGGGAAGCAAGAGTCGTTCCTGCGACTAAATAACGCTCGAGCACACACGCTAATCGTATACGGATTGTTGAGTAATGGGGATCAGGAGTGACTGCGGATATAATGATTACAACTAGATTTGAAACAACAGTAATTTTAATAATAACAAACGGAAAAATAACTGAATCTACTCGCGAACAAAATAAACGGAATTTTGAAAATAAATGAGATACAAAATAAAATACATAAGCGATAAAATAAGAGAAATGCAAAATCATAAAGAAAATACCAAAATAAGAGAGAAAATACAAGATAATGAAGCAGGTACAAAATAATAAAGAAAATACAGAATAATAAAGAAACTAAGAAATAATACCGCCGCTACAATTAAATATCAACGCAAGCGTATAACGAATAAACGTGACCTTGCAGCCGGCAGAGCTGCCGAACTGCGTGGTGTTTATTTGACGCCTCGGACAGAGAGAAAGAGAAAGGGAGAAAACAGTACACCGACCTTGTTTCGCGTTGACTCCGTGTATCGGCTCCGTTCGTCGTCGTCCTCGTCGAAGCGGAAAAGTTCTGCGAAAACAAATGGAATTCCTTTACAACTGCTCTCTCGCTCCTGGATTACGATCGATCGAGGCTGGGCGATGTTATTGTTGTTGTTGACGTTACTGTTGTTGTTTCTATGGTTGTTCTGTTGTTATTACTGTATTTGTCCTGGGTTATCTGTGTTGTTGTGTTGTTGTTGTGTCGTGACTGTAACCTCTGAAGGCGTGCGTGAATTGGGAGTTGTTGAGTGTTTATGTGTTGCACCGTGCCTCATTTCACGTCAAAATCGGCAAGAAAAATCACACTCACCGTAGTCCTCAAGATGGCCGCACGCGCGCACACGCCCGCGTCACCTCGCCGGTCGCCCACGTGCACCGGTGCCGGCTTCGCTGTACTCGCGGAAAATATACAAAGAAAACCAACACTCCGCGCACCGGGCACGTATCTAGAAAGTCTTCGGCGAGGGCGTGGAACTCACGACACACACAAAAAGCAGGTGAAAACTATCCAAGAAGAAAGTGTGCGCGCGGTGGACTGTATCACTACCCAGCAGCAACTGCCGGTCTTTTTCTTCTCTCGCCAGCGAGATGTCCGCGCAGATCTGCCGACAACTCGTTGGCTCTCCCCTATCTTCCGTCTCTCTCTCTCTCGCTGCGCTCTCCTCAACGGCTCCCTCCAATGACCGACGCTGCCGTCGCACCTCAAGAAAGGGAGCAAAAAGGACAGAGCGATTAGAGGTGCTCAACTAGCGCACACTCTTAGCTCGGCGAGGCGCACGGGAATCGGCGAGAGCCCGACGGAGAACACCGGCCGGACCGTGATTCTCCGTTACAAACTTCATATCAAATTTTAAAGCTTAGGTCTTATACGTTTCATTTTTTTTTCTTTTGTTAACACAATAAACATGTTTTTGTGCGATTTTCATCGTTAGAGTACGCATGATCTTTTGAATGTAGAGCCATTTTTCATTCATATCCTTTCTTAAAAGAATCATTAGGAAAATGCGTCGCTAACATCCAGTATTTTCATTGGTTGAGACATGAAATGGCGCGGAAATTTAAAGTATCGTTAGATTTCAAATATTATTTTTATTGATTAATTACTATATTCAAAAATAAATATTGTACGAGTACGCGTACATGTATGCACTACTAATTCAATATGGTTAAGCAAACCGTTTTTATTTTTACATAATAGAAAATAGAAATAAGGAAAATGTTTAAATTTATTTAGTCTGTAGAAAATAATTTATTTAAAAAAAAAGGGGCATAACAAGTGCACGCGAAGCACGCTTCACAACACTAGTAAGTAAAAAAACTCACCGAATTGTAATTTGAAAGATGGTATCGTTGCACATACTTCTTCAGTAAACGGAAAACGAAATAGCACTGATAACTAATATATCGTAATAAAATTTAATAGAAGTCTGCTCAGCAACAGCAGGGAGCAATGCAACGGACTGAGATATATGCAGCAGCAGGAATAGTGATAACAAGGATAATGCAGTGGACAGAGACGTATATAGCAGGAGCAGCGACAACAGAGGCAATATAAGAACTAGCGAGAGGCTGGCACCAAAAAAATATAGATCATCTGAGATTTTATTAGCCAGAGGATAGTTGAGAAAATATATAGTGTGATGTTAAACGTCAAATTAGCGCTAATAATATATCCTAATTGCTGCCTGCGAGGGCAGCACCTACCGGGGAGACGAAAAACGTAACGATGGAATTCGGCGCGCGAGCAGACGGAACGCGTGCGATTGAAATCGAACCAGTGAAGCTATGATCGCCATCACGATCGCCCGCTTGTCTTCTACGCTAATACCGATCCTCGTGCCGTTACGCTAAAAGAGATAGGAGAGGAACGCTCAGAGCAGTGCCATCAGTAATCGCTGTTGTCAAGGTGTCAGATAGCTGCCAAAAGGAGGAGTCTGAAGCGAGGGAGGAGCGTCGCCCTCCACGAGGCCAACAGAGTGTGTGAGATTTCGCCATCGAGGGCGAAACCGCGTGTACGCAAGTTCGTGATCTGCGACATAAACACAGACAGTTTCCGCGCAGTGCGATTCTCCATCGTCCGCTTCATACGCCTGTGATATTAAGGTAAGCTGGCCAGCTTATATTCGCGGTCGCGATACAATAGCCCGAATAACAATTAATTTTCCGACATCTCAAGCGTGCATGTACTAGCTCTTCTAACAAAGAGCAGCGAGCGATCCGACACTGCATGTTGTCGTCGTGCGAGCGTCGAAGTAAACAAACACGCGGGCCGATCTGATGTAGCATATAATAGATAATAAAAGGTTCTGTTCGAGTCATTAACGAGTACTCTCGACTGTATTATTTCATATTGCTTCCACTCACTTTCTCATAGGTTAATAGATTTACTGGTCGACTGACACCTGTCTCCCCATGCTCTCCGGATTGCGTTTTGAGCATAGAAGATTACATTCGCCCTTTCAATAAAGTTGCGCGAATAAAAACAATTAAACGGTACACACCCCGTTACAATAGACTATCTTAGATTCTTTTTGAAAATTTGACCATTCCTGTTTGTCGCGCATTTATAAAATACAATTTTTTGAAAAATTATTTGATTTTATACGCGTAATTTGAAATTGATTTTATAATGGAGTTTTATTATGGTATCACGATTTAAAAATTTATTTTAAAAAATTTGTCTGACTTTGACGCGTATTTTAAAATCTCATTTTTTCAATGGAATTTTATTATAGGCGCGTAATTTGACATTTAATTTTTCAAATTATGTTCGAGTTTGAACGCGCAATATGAAATTTTTTTTTTTAAATAGAGTTTATTATAGACACGTGATTTGAAAAATTATTTAGGCAGTGTGTTAGAATCTTAATTCGTTTTACTTCTTTCTTTGATGATAACCCCAACCCCCGCTACCATCTATGAGGCGCAACCATAAATTTACCCCTTCAATTAATATTTTATTATTGTTTTATTTATTATTTTTTTATTTTTTTATTTATTATTAAAAAACGTGTTAGCGGTCGATTTCATCGACTTCCGTAAAATTAGTGATAGGGGTTGGGTTGGGTATTAGTGCGGCCTCGGTCATGCAAAGAACAGTCACATTGACAATGACTCCACCTCGTTTTCTCCTCCTCCTTGTTCAACATCCATATCAACAGTTTTTCGACATTTTTTAATGCACAGACCGGCAAAAAGCCGCATTTGCAGTTGTAATGATATACACAAAGTGTCATAGAAAGACTGTTGAGTGATGGGCAACTCATGTTAACTTCCATGTCTATAACTGATCTATAAGGAAAAAAAAGACAATATTGCATCGAATAGTAAATTAATCGAAGACCTTTTAAATTATAATTACATACATCCCACGCAGTTCTTTACTTAACCAGTTTACTTTTTTGCGCATCCTTGACGCATAACTTTTCGCAAAACAGCAAATTTAATTACAGCACCGTGGTAAGTTCCGTATATTGAATATTTCTCGTTTGACGAGATATATCGTGATGCTTTATTTAATACACTTATTAGCGTTTCGAAAGAAAAGTGGTAGCGTATTGAGTGGTTCAGGTGGTAAGAAGCAGTACACCTTCGGAAGAGCATTGCGTTTAATGGAAACTAAAGCAAGTTCTTTAAAGATGAATTCGCCTGCTGGAGTTTGGAAATCTTTTATATGAACGATGTATCTCATCTCAGAAGGTGCGGTTTTTTTTATTCTACTGCTGGTGCTACTAGTAGAAGAAGGAATAGATCCCAACTCGATCGACTGCTATGAATGAGATTTCGGCTGTACAAGCTGCCTTTTATAGCCAAATCTTCGTCGCCGATAAGCTGCTAGCTTACTGCGTAGGCGCAAACTTCCACTTCAGCTTACAGCGCCGTTACCACTAGGTCACTGCGCCGACGCGGATTTTGGGAATAAAAGGCTGAGCCGAAGCTTTCAGAGCTTTTTAGCTTTAGCTCATTAGAACAACATCAACTTCAGCAGCACCAGCAACAGCAGCAAGATGTCCACTATAATCTACTACTCGGAGATGGTGAAGCAGTTCTGGAAGTTAGTGAGACTAAAAGACGTTGAGCCTGAGGATTATGCAAGATGGCTTGATATCCTGAAGGAGGCTCTCCAAGCACTTCGTCTATTTACGTTGTACGCTAACTTGAACAGATCGGAGAGGCATAGATGTCAGAGCTATATGAGTCATTTTCTTTTCATTGAAAATAAACTCAATGGCTTTCTGATATTTGGCGGATCATTGCAATAACAAGTTAGATGAGAGAGGAGTCGTATGGCAAGACATCTAATCAGCGCTCAACAATCGAATTCACACTGGAGTTATAATCAATCGTGGATACTTGGACATCATCTCTTTCATGAATGCAACACGTTCTGTGTTCGAGACACAAATCAAGCTAGTTTTCGACAGATACAGTGCTATCAAGGTGACCACTGAGCTAAAAGCCGAGTTTGTTATTTAGAAAAGTGGCGTAGAAAGCACTGCAGTGAAGTATTTTACCACAAAAAATACTACCATCTATCGAACTAATGATTTATTTCAATAGTTTAAATATTATATCAGGCAAGTCGTCATGTAAAAGATGGAAGTGTTTCAAGAAAAGAATTTTGGCTGGTCTATGAAAGCTATCTTGGGACTTGCAGTCAACATTAACAGGCTGAATTATCTCAAGGGAGGCTCTTTCATCGTACTGATAAAAGAGCCTGCGTTACCGTACAAAATGAAGATAATCAATGCTTTAAGTAGGCCATTTTCTCGGATAGTATTCAATAGATGTAAATCCACAACGAGTTGACAATTATTATCATTATGATAATATATTGAAAGACCTCAAATATCCCGTCCATTCTAAAGACATTAAAAAGTTTCAGACAAGCAGCAATATTTACATTGATTTGTACATACTCAAGAAATATGGTCAACAATACGAAGTCTCACCGTGTCATATCCGTTTTGAAAAGATACAATCATGTAAACTTACTGTTTGTATAAAATTTCTACATTGATGAGAGCCTTGAAAATCAACCAGACAATAATCGCACGTATTTAACATATTCTTTGAATGAAATTACAGATAGTTTCCTTTAAAATGAAATAAAAATCAACTTAATACGATAAAAATTGATGGAGTTACAAGCATTTAAAAAATAGCAATTTATCAATGAAAAATTTTGTTGCGTATTGTAGTTAGTTAATCATTTTTTTTCTTTGCTAGAACACGAAAGGTCCTACCCGGGTTCGTTCGTACAGATTATTTAAAAGGGATGGGTTCGGAAGGTGCGAATGCTCTCACGGCTGAATAGTATACTGAGTTTGTATACTAATCATGCGTGAAACTGACGATAGGAGGAAAATTGGTAGTAGGCAAAATATGGTTATAAATAATTAAATAACATTTAAATTTTACTTACAAATAAAAAAGAAAAATAAAGTATACAGGCATGCATACAAAATCTAAATAGAATTAGGCAGAAGTAATTCCGCGACGCTAATCCACTTAATCGGATTAGTATGATTACCGGTAATGTGCTCCGTAATCCTTTTACCCCTTTGAGTCTGACAAACACATGACCGACCGTTATAAGCGGTGAGGGAGCCGGTAAGACCCCCCTTACCCTAGCCTGCAAAGTATAATGGACAGTGAAAAAAAAAATACCATTTGAAATATCTCTAATTGAACCCTCCAAATGACAAAAAAATGTTGTACAGGTTATAATATTCGTAACCGCCTGGATCATTTTCGAACTCAAATTATAGCTCAGAGATGCCTCTTGAAAGCTGATGTGTTTGGATGAAAAAATTTAAAATGATCGATCCAAGATGGCGGACTGAATTTGAAAATACTATATTCAACCGATTCATACTAAAATTGATATATAGGGGTTATTGGGGTCGCTGATTACGAATCTGAAGTCAGATTTACAAAATTTAAAATGGTGAATAGTTTTTTTAAATCATCCAAATTTACACCAAATTTGGTATATAGGAGTTTTTAAGTTCATTGAATACGAATTCTACATCATATTTTCTCAAACTCAACGCTTAATTTTCACGATTTTTCGTTTAAGTACTCAACAGAACTTATTCCAAAAAATCAGCCCATAAGATTTTTCGATCACCCTCCGCTCAAACCCTTCCCCACCCGCTTCCTAAATAAACCCATAAAGCTAGGGTGAACTAAACTCTAAGCTTAATGTGAAATGATTTTTTTTTAAAGTACTCAAAAGAGCTTACCATAAATAAGAAGCCCGTAAGATTTTTCTACTACCATTTATTCAAACCTTTCTCCAACTCTTCAACCCCCAACTAGATTCCTAAAAAAGCTAAATACTGAGCGATCCAGCCGTTTAAGGCAAGGACCAAGCAACCCGACCAATCAGGGCAAGGACTAAAGTGGTTTTATTTATCAAATGTATTGGTTATTTTATAGATTAGTTATTTTTTGATAAAAGACTTCTTCTTTGTCTTATCCCCACTGAAAAGGAGTTTTTGGCATTGAGTTCACAGTACATTTCACTCAATGATTTTGTAGCGTTAGAAAATCGTTTCACGGACCATTAGACTGTGGAATAAAGGCATGTCCTATTTGAATTTTTCTTATTTCTAGTTGTTGAATTTTATGGAAGATATGTACCAGCTTGATCGCGATCATTCCTAGTATACAAAAAAAAATGTTATGCCAAATCTTCCCTTATTAGCTCATGAATAGTGTTTCAACATTTGAAATAGCTTCATTAGCAGGAACTTCTAAGCTAGCTCATGCAGCTTCTTTTTTCACGATCGCACCAACTCCATTACAGCTGCCTTTACTGAGCTGTCACGAAGAAAGACCATTCAGCTTCTATGTTAAATTCTTTTTATGGTAGATCAAATTATATATTTGCAAACGGTTTTTGAAATGTTATTTAGCACTATCACTAACAAATTTTTTTTCAATTTAGAACAAACTTTAAGAATTTCAAGAATGAGCTTTTATTGCATTACATACGCTGCAGTTGCATTATGTGTATTATAATTAGACATTTTCATACTAATAAAATGTTTTACTTATTTGCCTGACTTGTAATAAACAACAGTTGGAAAAACTGTACTTTGATCATTATTAAAATGGGATGCGTGTGCAGTGTCTTGAGCAAGAAAAGCATTGTTCTCAGCAAAATCAAATTATACTACAACCTCTTTGTCTCAAATATTGTTTTTCATTTCAGAAATGAATATGAATTGCTCTTTAGAGATAAAGTGATGTGATATTAGTTCCTCTAATTTCGTGTCTAATTCGTCAATAAAATTTCCATTAGATAAACACTGTTTTATAAGAATGCATCTATCTGTAGATTTCCATGTGTTGAATATCACTTGATCAATATGGTTATCGTCTAAAATTTTTTCGAGATAATTTGAAAACTTTGTAAATTTTGGACATGATTCGCACTCATTTATGTAACATTGTAGAAACATAAAATATACAATCTCTATAATCTTCGATGGTATTGTTTGATAGTTTTTCCAAATTAATCACATCAATCATTACTTTGAAATTTTGATGAATTGTGTATAAGTATACAGTATATATTCCTGCAGAATCTACTAGAACACCATTTTGGTCTGAGCTCTGCAAATTTAGTTAAGCTAATTAGATTTTCGGGGAACTTTTCCTTAAATTAAACATGCAAGTTCTTGATATCATCAAGCAATAATCTTTTTTGTTCCTTCCTTTTACTTCGAATAATTTTTACAGTTACTGCATCTTTTATGTTAGATAGTATTCTGTTATTTTCATCATTATTATAAAATTGTATTACTTTTTCAACTCTTGCTTCAGGTAAAGTTTTACCTAATGATTTTATTGAAGAAGCCAAAATTTCTCGAGAAGCTTTTAGATCATTTTAGCTCTGCGTGCCATTTTATATGAAGTGCAAAATACATTCGAAACTTTACGAATGCTCCACGGATCAAGAGCAACCGTAAAAATACTCACACGAACAGGGTCATTTTATGTAGACTATTGAATTTATCTCTAATACCATTTCACATCTCTAGAAGATCATCTGGTGTAACTTCCTTCTCACCAGAAAATGTAGAATCTTCAAGATCATTTTCAAAACTTATACTAATATTATCATCATTTTCGCCAACTAAAACAACATCGTTATATGAAGAATAAATTTTTTTTGTATGCAATACTCTGCATGATTTACAAGATACTAAAGTATCGGATATAACAAGAAATTAATTATTCATATCTTTCGGGATCTTTCTTAGCTTATTACCGATGTGTGCTGTAAGATTGAATGGATTCGCATACCTATTGGTATGTCTTTTTTTAGAAGAAGAAGACATGACTTCAAAATATCAAAATAAACAAGAAAACAAGGAAATATATAGTGTAAAAATCTTTTATAAAATATCCTTAAAAGGATGAAAGGAAGAATGCAGATGTAAATAAGCACTGAAAGTTTTATTCATCAATTATCCTAAAAAAAGACTATTAGAGAGTAAACCTGCAGTGAGAAAAGTCACAGATGAATTCACTCTCCAACTATTCTGGAAAGAACTGTTGATGAACGCAGATGAAAAGTAGCAATAAATCCAAATTAAATCAAATATCACAGTGATTAGATAAATTAAACCAAATTTTTTGTCTCGTCTTTATATACTTACTGATATAATTCTCTTGCGGCTAGATACATTGCGTATGCACCACCTAGTGATGGTAATTAGAATTTAATATTATACTGATAAGGAAGGTTAGGGAAGCGTGTGGAACTCATTCCAATGAAACTGATATGTTGTAGAGGACTAAAAAATAAGCGACACGTATTTTTTTATGTGCTAATAAATGGTTAAAGGGGCGAAAACTACCCCCAAAGTTCGATCGGAAAAACGTTTTTTAATATATCTCCTTTCCTATACAAGATTTCTTTCTGAAAACAACTGTTAAATGTTTGTTACTATATAACAATATCATACAGCACACCAAGGTCCGCACGGGTGGCATCCCTTATTTTTTAAAAGGGCGAAAGTTACTTTTTTCTTCAATTTTTGTCTCGGAAAAATACAAATTTAATCCAAGGTCAACGAAACTTATATTGTCCTAAAGGACATTGAAAACTAAAGTTGACGTGTTTCGGCTTTTTTTGTTTTTATATGGTTATGGGGGGGGGGGGGGTGCTAAACTACCCGTAGATAATTTTAATTCATAGTCGAATAAAGTACCGTAGATTTCAATGGAATTTGGGTCGATTATAAATTGTCAGAAAAACAAGGGATGAACATTATTTTATATAGTGATAAATATTTTGAAGAGGTGAAAACAACCCCAGATATTTGTCTTTAAAGAACCATTTTCAGGGTATCTCTAATTCTACGTAACAAATTTCCAAATTCATCTGAAAATTGATTGTTACTAGTCAACAAAATTATGTGCCGTACCAATCTTCAAGGGATTGCATCCCCTAACTATGATAGGGTTGGTTGTGATTGAAAAAAATTTTTTTTTTTAAAACTGAAAACGAAATTCCAGAATACTGATACAGTTTCATTCGGAATGACGTTTAATACTAAAGTATACTAGTACGCATAAACTACTCTTAATTTAACGCAGATGTCTGATTTATGTGATATATTTATATATTATAGAAAGTCAAAAAGTACTGACGTGTTTTATATGTAATGATTAATTTTCTAGAAGAATAAAATTTACTCGTAAAGTTTATTGGTAAAAGCCGTATTTTATTGATTGGTAATATTTATTATTTTTCAATCTGATCGACTTTTTGAAGGGATTTATAAGTATGTATTGAAATAGAAAACTCTGGTCACGGAGGAGTTGAACAAACATTTTTGACGATTATAACAAACAAAATTTATCATTCTAATAAAAATGTATTCCACGTGAATTAATTCTTTGTTTCATTAAACTCTATGTAAAGACATGCTAAAGACCAACTTTCAATTATCCAAATGAACGTCTTCGAGATGAATACATTCCTAGTTTTAATTAGCTAAAATAATTATTCTTGAATTTTCATTTTTCAACCCGAAATCTTTTAATGTGAAATTCCTGAAAAGTCACAAGTACTATTGTTAATTATAAGTACCATTTTAGAGTTATCAAATTATACTTTTATGTTATATAAAAAATGAATATGTACGCGATAAAACAGGTACACTATCAAACAATATTGTATATAAATAATTTTCTTGATAAACATTCTCTTTTTTTCAATGCTGTACAATAATTAGAATCATATCTGTGGTTACATGAGAGAATCGAATAAGTGACTTATTTGTGTTTTTATATTTTTTTTTCTAGTTAGAAAAATATATTAGATAGACTAACTTGTTCGGTGTTTATCGTGATTTTAGCAGGTCTAGATTGGCTTTTGATTTTTTATGTAAATTATAGATCTTGATAATAGTAACCCTCAAATATGAATAATCCGATGTTAACTTAATTTCCATACAATTGTTGTGTATCCAGTTCTGCCGAGTAGCCATATATATATATATATATATATATATATATATATATATATATTGTGACGGTAAACGTCTTATTAGCGCTAACGGCCCAACTATGCGGCTGCTCGCGAGGGCAGCACCTACCGGTTGGGGAAAATGTGACGAGGGAATTCGGCACGCGACGGGACGGAACGCGCACGTATGAAAATGAGGCAGTCGAGGATCAGCTATCGATATCGCCTGAGGGGAGTCGAAGATTAGCACCCCGTCGCTAAGCTGTGCAAGGTGGGATAGTTGATAGTTCCCGAGCTTTCCCGAGTGCCGAGACGAGCTGATCCAAGCCTGCAGGAGCCATACCTGATACTGAACACTACGAGTGCGTGCAAGAGTGTGAGAGTGAGGAGTTTCGCCATCGAGGGCGAAACCATGAACGCAAGTTTTCTCGTCGCAAACAAAAAAAGCAATAAACTTTGCCGAAACTCAATTGTGAGCTACATTCTCTCGTGTTGCCGTACAACTGTTAATAAAGTAAGCTGGCCAGCTTAATTTCGTGATCGCAACAGAATAGTTAAATAACTAATCTCTTGTACTCGCTAGAAAACGTGCATGTATTATCTCGGCAAACAAAGAGCGGCGAGCGATCCGACTCCGCATGTTATTGTCGGGCGAGCGTCTTGTAAACATAAACACGCGAGCCGAATACAGTGTACAGTTTAGAGGAAATAAACGATCTCTCATGTGATATTGATTAGAATTTCATCGTATTTATTTCAATAGCAGATAGTTGGTTGACTGACACCCGTTCCCTCCTGCTCTCCGGTTTTCGTGTTTGAACGTGTAGGTAATCACGCGCGCTTTTCTATGCGATCGCGCGCTTAAATTAAATAAACGGTATCAATCCCGTTACATGGCGCCCAATGTAAAAGAACCTAAGACGTTTATGATTGTTTAAAACGCCGGTTCTAAACATTGACATTGCGCTCAGTCAACCAGCGACTTTGGTGGCAATCAAAGTGTTGTCGTGCGCACTTTGTATTAAAAGCCACATAGTAAATATAGCCTCTCTGTTAGTTAGCTTGCGAAGGCCCGCCGCGACGATAAATTGTAAACAGTCGCTGTAAGCGCGTGCGAGTGCGACCAAACGACTCTTAACCAAGCGTAAACACCAATAAGTTTTGAAAGTTGCCGCAAATAAAGATTGTACCCGTTGGCCCGGGGAAAACTAACACCGGCAACATTCAAACAAAAGAAATAAAATCGGTAATTTTATTTTATATCGTGTTGTCTTAACGTAAACGTAATTTGTAAATATTGTTAACTGCGGTTATTGATGATTATGCACACAGACGCTCGTTATAATATTTTAGATACTAACCAATACAGCCGCGCTAACAAACAGTCCCCCTAGAAGACTGGGTGTTGACGCTCCAAGACGAGGAAATTAACGAGTACCTCGAACACCTGGAGCTCAAGACAAGCGGGAATAAGCTCTCGAGAGCTGGACGACTACAAAACTGGTTGTTAGGCGACTACTTTGTGGCGGATTTCGCAGAAGTCGACAACTAGCAAAGCAATCCGGCAAGAAGGAGAACACCCGCTAGCCCAGCTAATGCAGAGTGCGGAAGTAATATCGCGAATTTAAGAAACAGCGATAAACATCACAAACGTACTGGACGATGGAGAGAGCACTAGCAGTAATAAGTATATTACGATAACGGCTAATGATGGTAGTCAATTCCAACTCCCGCCAGCATTCGCTGTGATGATTCAAGATCTCATTTTCCGGTCCAGAGAGAATGAGAAGAAACTCGAGCTGCTAGACTCATTAAGAGTGAATGTGTCGAATCTAACGAAGGTATACAACATACAACATACAACATACAAATATACAACAATTGCAGCAATGTGATAAGCCAACTGGACGACCTATCCGTCAGGATGAGCGCATTGGAAAATGCCGAAAACGGAAACGTACAACAAGACAATGCGAATAATTCCAACGAAATGCGACACCAAGAGAATACGCGTAGAAGCGTAGCATTCCAGGATACCTTCACCTATTATCACGACACCAGGTTACCCCACAGTACTCCAGCTGGACCCGGACAGAGGCCCACGGGGGCCACCGGCAGTACCCCCCGCCGGACGCTCCCTTTCGGAGAGGGTGGACAGCATCAACTCAGTGGAGTTAATGCTGAAGTGGATAACCACCCGCCGAGCACATGGTCATCTCAACAGACAACGAACCCTTGGTCGACTACAAGGGATGTTGGTCGCATTGTCCGAGGTTGGAAATTGAAGTTTTCAGGAGAGGGCAATGCGAGTATTGACATCGTCCTGTCTAGGCTGGACAACTTGAGGAATGGCGCAGGACTCACAGAAGACGAGATGCTCCTAACGGTATCGGAGTTGCTCGTCGGTCCCGCCCTCACCTGGTACGAGGAAATGAAGGAGGAATGGCTCTCCTACGCTGAGTTCGAGACGGACACAAGAGAGTGGTTTGGAACCAGCGTGCAGTAGAAACAGCGTCTAATGAGGGAGATTCAGAGCCGATATCAGGGCTCCGACGAACCAGTGAATGTTTACGTCGGTAACATGATAGGCCTGATGAAGCGGCTAAACCCTTAGATGACGTCTGATAGTCAATTGGACCTGCTACACGCCAACCTTCTCCCGGACATTCAAGGTCAAGTGCAGAGGTCCGAAGTGAACTCCATACGGACCCTGAACGCGCTGGCCACGGCGGCCCAGAACAGCTTAAACTAGCGAAGGGTAGAACGAGTGGTACCAGACCCTCAGTCAACTCTGTACCCGGAGTTAGCGTACCACCCTCACACTGATGGTAGCAAGGGTCGTAAGGGCAAGGTGGCAGCGATGTCCAGTGACAAACCGGAGGTCAGCGACAGGTTGGACCGTATGGAGAAAGTGCTCGAGAAGGTGACTCACCAGGTCGTCTACACGCCGACGCCCTCGGGGGCGACACCTAGTCCGAACCTAGAGGCAGTTAATGGCGAGAAGAAGGCTCCACTCACCGATATACTGAGCCAGGTGCTGCTATCTCTCAAGGAGATATCGGAATGGATGAAGAATAACTTCGCCGGAAAAAACCTGACCTCAGAGGACCGAACTAAGAAGCCGGGAGCTCCTCGAAGATGGGAGAGAGACTTCTCCAAGCCACTCAAATGCATCGAGTTTGGATTACTGGGGTTAGGTGGGGTTGACCCCACTCCTTCCACCTCCCAAATAAACTCCGTTAACGAGATCTCGCGGCCTTCGCCAACACAGTCAGCACCGATAATAGCGAGTGTGTTGAGCGACGTGAGCGAGAACTCCCCTGGTGACGCCAATGACGAACGTGGCGTAGAGTGAACGCGGAGTAAGAGGGTATCGACGTTAGTAAAGCCCAAGACCTTGGACCGGCCGAGGTGGTGGCGAATGGATCGCACACGCCCTCGGGGGCGCGGGTAGCGACAGATAAACCGTCGAAGGGTAGCCCTATGGAAACTCCGATCGTCCGAACCAAGGTGGTTCAAACTATAAGTGACGTCAATTTCCCACGCGAGAGCACAGTGGCTAGCGCTATGGTGTGCAAAGAGCAAGGCTGTGGAGCCGCCGAATCTGTTTCGCTATATTCCCCGGAATAGGAAACGCGCTGGTGGCTACCGGTGAAAATAGGAGACTTCCAGATATGGGCTCTCTATGGTCCGGGAGCTTCCACCACAGCAATGGGTAGTAATGCTCTGCAGATAGCGTCTGTGCTAGGCGTCAAGTTAGATACCACCTACACGGATACGGCAGGACTACCAGATGGTCGTAAGTTGACGATCGTTGATCACGCCATGTTGCCGTTCGCCGTGGGGAATATGACGATGCCGACGAGAGTAGCTATCTTCCCTACCCTCGTCGATGAATGTATTCTAGGAGTAATCTTTATTAGGTTATTTAGAGCGGTCCTTGATCCAGACGATGATAAATTACTGCTCAAGAAATCAGAAACCAAGATGAAACTAGGAGTAGCTAGTTTGGAGTCTGGTCCGAGATTAGCTATTATCGGACTAGCCGAGGTAACAATCTCTCAACAGGTGACATTGCAGAGGACCATCGGCGAGGCCTTATCGCAGGCCCCCGTGGGACTGGGATGTGCAACAGGCATTGAACACGAGATTCGGGTCGGTGATACGATACCACTCAAGACCGAATCTCGGCCTATCACTGCCTTTACCGTGCCCGAACTGGGACATTTCCAGTTCGTACGAATGCCATTCGGTTCCTCGTACACCGACGCCACCTTCCAACGGTTAATAGATAGTGTGATCGGACCTGAGCTTGGCGATTTCGCCTTCGCCTATTTGGATAATTATTTTTTTAATGCGCTAAAAAACCGAAAAAAAAATTTATCTCTATTTCTTTATTTTGACTTTATTTTCGTATTCTTGGACACAAAATGAAACTTTTTTTCTCTATGGCATTTTTTTCCAAAACGTACGCAAGTCAAAGTAATTGAGGATTGGAAAAAAAGGTTGCTTTTTACAAAAAACGCCGCAACTCTGTTAAAAAACATCGGATAGAACCCCGCGGCAGCTCATTTTAAAGGGAAAAATATTACCCTCCGAACCCCTCAGGTCGATTTGCCCTCCACCGCCTGGTTCTCAATTGGCATTGATTTAAGTCGAGGTTAAAAAAATTTAAATTTTTTTATTCAGTTTTTTTACTGTAAAAAACACATATTTTCATTTTTAAGTCTCTACACGTCTTAAATGGAAGCTTTTCCAATTACCTTTAAAATGCCCTGCCGTTTTTTGTGATACGATGATTTCCGACCGAGATATAAAACTTTCAAGTTTGCCTAATTTTGAGGTAAGCATGGCAAAAGTGATTGACGGGCAGTGTACGTTCAAACACGAAAACCGGAGAGCAGGAGGGAACGGGTATCAGTCAACCAACTATCTGCTATTGAAATAAATATGATGAAATTCTAATCAATATCACATGCGAGATCGTTTATTTCCTCTAAACTGTACACTATATTCGGCCCGCGTGTTTATGTTTACAAGACGTTCGCGCAACAGTAAAATGCGGAGTCGGATCGCTCGCCACTCTTTGTTTGCCGAGATAATACATGCACGTTTTTTAGCGAGTACAAGAGATTAGTTATTTAACTATTCTGTCGCGATCACGAAATTAAGCTGGCCAGCTTACTTTATTAACAGTTGTACGGCAACACGAGAGAATGTAGCTCACAATTGAGTTTCGGCAAAGTCTATTGCTTTTTTTGTTTGCGACGAGAAAACTTGCGTTCACGGTTTCGCCCTCGATGGCGAAACTCCTCACTCGCACACTCTTGCACGCACTCGTAGTGTTCAGTATTAGGTACGGCTCCTGCAGACTTGGCAGCTCGTCTCGGCACTCGGGAAAGCTCGAGAACTATCAACTATCCCACCTTGCACAGCTTAGCGACCGGGTGCTAATCTTCGACTCCTCTCAGGCGATATCGATAGCTGATCCTCGACTGCCTCATTTTCATACGCGCGCGTTCCGTCCCGTCGTGTGCCGAATTCCCTCGTCACATTTTCCCCAACCGGTAGGTGCTGCCCTCGCGAGCAGCCGCATGGTTGTGTCGTTAGCGCCAATAAGACGTTTACCGTCACAGCCCCCTTCCAGTCTGGACCTAAGGGGTCCTCGACGATAGAATCATTTGCGCTATTCTTTTAGAGGTTAAGAGGGTAAAGGATAATAACAGGTCACGTTCTCCGTGATATTTCGTTTTTATTGGACGTTGGTGTGGGTGTGGCCCTGCCCATGGGGGTAGGGATCTTTAACCTGGTCAGTCACTGGGGTATCTCCCGGCCTTCTGCGTCCAACGGGGTACGTCTGCGTGCCTCCCACCCCAGCCTCTCTTGGACCAGGTCGACGTGCTGTCGGACTCGCGGACAACGATCCGTGCGGGTCACCCCGGGGTAGTGGCACACGTTGCACCCTTCCTACTGTGCGCGGGAGTGGGTACCACGAAGAAGGCCTCGCTCCCTGAGGGTCAGCGGCAACCCGTCACGTCTATTCGGGGCGGAGCACAACGGTCTTTCGGCCGTGTGGTCCTCACCCGCGGACCCCACCACAAGGTTTATGTGGATGGGTCCAGTGGCTTGACCTCCGTTACTGCTGTCCACGTTTATCACAGGTTTACCGCGCACGTCCGCGGACCTCGCTGCGTCGTGGCCTCCAA
Organism: Phymastichus coffea; assembly: GCF_024137745.1. Classification (NCBI taxonomy): domain Eukaryota; kingdom Metazoa; phylum Arthropoda; class Insecta; order Hymenoptera; family Eulophidae; genus Phymastichus; species Phymastichus coffea. Next base: position 1,778,149 of record NW_026706814.1, read on the forward strand.
CCTGACCTCTGGAGCCGCTGGTCTGGCTCCGACGGCTGGAAGCTGGGTGGGGCCATTAGGTGTATCGCCGACCGGGCCCTCGAGGGCCTGGCGGTGACGGCGCTGAACCTCTTTCAGCGCTTGTGCGGACTGGCGCCGGCGGGACACCACCTCGCTCCAGTAATCCATATCACTGAGTCGGTGTCCCGCAGCCATATACGCGTCGTATTCCGCGTATACGGCTCGTTGGAGGGTACTGAGGGTGGTCCAGCCTTGTTCGACCTCCTACAAACCCTCCACTATCTCCTCCCAGGTTCGTTCGCCAGGCGAGGATATCTGGCTAGTAAACCTGGGGCGCCAGGTCGCGTCGTCGAAGGCTCCCTCCGTCTGCGTGCCTACGGAGGTTGGTGGGGGGCCTCATGGGAATTGCTCCCGCTGGTGCTATGGGTATCGTGGTCGAGTCTTCGCGCACGACGCCCTGCACTGTCGAGGGGCGCAGTGATTCTTTGCCCGCGACCTCCTCGATGTCTTTTAATTTTTGTGATTTACTACGCCCCTAGACATTTTAAAACTAAGCGTAAAAAAAAAGTTAAATTTCTTTATTTTTTTATGCGCTAAAAAACCGAAAAAAAATTTTTTCTCCATTTCTTTATTTTGAATTTATTTTCGTATTCTTGGATACAAAATGAAACTTTTTTTCTCTTTGGCATTTTTTTCCAAAACGTACGCAAGTCGAACTAATTGAGGATTGGAAAAAAAGGTTGCTTTTTACAAAAAACGCCGCAACTCTGTTAAAAAACATCGGATAGAACCCCGCGGCAGCTCATTTTAAAGGGAAAATCATTACCCTCCGAACCCCTTAGGTCGATTTGCCCTCCACCGCCTGGTTCTCAATTGGCATTGATTTAAGTCGAGGTTAAAAAAATTTAAATTTTTTTATTCAGTTTTTTTACTGTAAAAAACACATATTTTCATTTTTAAGTCTCTACACGTCTTAAATGGAAGCTTTTCCAATTACCTTTAAAATGCCCTGCCGTTTTTTGTGATACGATGATTTCCGACCGAGATACAAAACTTTCAAGTTTGCCTAATTTTGAGGTAAGCATGGCAAAAGTGATTGACGGGCAGTGTATAGGTAATCACGCGCGCTCTTCGATACGATCGTGCGCATTAAATTGAATAAACGGTACCAGCCCCGTTACAATATATACACATATATGTATGTGTATGTGTGTGTGTGTATAAATACATGTACGAGTATATAGATACATGTATTTATAGAATATGTTCTTACTGCGTATATCTAAATATTTACAAACAATACCTATTTTCTTTCGTTGCAGTCAGTTCCATGATTTCTCGCGGGTAAGTTGCACATTTCATTATGAGTCAGTTACCCATTTTTTTCGAAACATTATTTTGATTATTATTCTGAATACTGCTTAAACAGGTATTCTAGTATTCAAACAGTTTATTTATTGCGAGAATTTTTTGAGAAAAAAGAAAGATTGAGTAGAGAAATTGATTTGCATGAAAATTTTGGAAGAAATAAATTAGTTTTGTGTAGAATTTTTTATTTATACTTATACAAAATATAGATTTCCGCGCTTACAAAAAAGTGCTTACAAAAAAGTTTTGCCTAAAAGTATAGAAATAGAGATAACTTTTGACTTTAACTGTAGACGGATAACTATCATCACCTTTATTTTTGGTATTGCAAGAACGTACCGGGGATTTTGGACCAACCGTATCACAAAAAATATTCGCGCCTACAAACGTGCATGTTGCTGCTTCGAAATCTGGAATACTGAATTCAGGTAGAATAATTTTTCATGTATTGTGAATATGAAATATTAAAAAAAAATTTACAGGTCTCTTTAAAACATGGTTGAAAGAAGTATATTTTCCTAATGTGGGATTTACAACAATGCTATTAAGTGATTCGTGGAGCGGTGACTCTCCAGTAGCTGAATAGAAAGCTACGCTGCATGATAAAACGGTACATCTAAAATAAATACCTACCGGAATTACTGGAAACATCTAACCATCAGATGTTTTTGGATTCCATACTTGGAAAAATTTTGTTAAGCAATTTTCAGATATTGTTAGCTATATCGATGATGAATTAGAGTTGAATAAGAGGAATAATATTATAAATTTACAATTATTAGTCCATAATGAGTTTTCATCCTCACGTTATAAAAATCTATTCAGATATGCGTGGTATAAAAGTGGATCCATTGTAAATAAATCGAAGAAATTTGATAACCCTATAGATTCTAGTTTTGGAGATTTATGTGCAATGAATTGTGAAATTCATGGTTGCAATAACGTTGCTATTATTCGATGCGGATGGTGTAATAAATCTTTTTGCTTGAAGTATTTTTTTGAAGAGTACGATTACTGTTCTATTTATAATCGATGAGATTCTGACGAATTTTGCAAATTCATTATTTACTACAAAATTATAATATGTTATGATAATAAAATTATAATGTAATATCAACATATAAAACTTCTAATAAATAGAAATACTTTAAACTGTGACCGTAAACGTCTTGTTTGCGCTATGGTCTCGATCACGCGGCTGCCTACGAGACCAGCACCTACCGGCCGAGGAAAATGGATAACGGGAACTCGATACGAGACGGGACGGAACGCGTGCGAAGGTGAAAGACTCAGTCGAAGTTTAGCCATTCGAGCATCAAGCAGCGCAGAGGAATCAACCGTGAATTGAGATATCAAAAGAGTGTGGAAGCGAGTGCATAGCTATTTGCCGTTATCATTGTAGTGCACAGTGAGTGGAAACAGTGCCATCGTAGGCTAACCACGAAATTGTGGAACATCTCCACTCGACAGAATAAACAATTCATAGAGAAAGAGACGGCAACCTGAGATACCGGAGACAATACCGATCTGCTCCCCCTTGATAGAGCGACCGTGTATTTAAGGTAAGCTGGCCAGCTTTACGTCGCGATTTATGATAAACGACCGCGCTTGATTGCTCTCCCCTCGTACCGGCGATTCCGCAAAAATCGGTAGCGTGCATACGAACGAACGTTGCGAACAAATAATTGTAAGCAAACTAGCGATATATGTTATTGTCGCGCCCGCCGTATAAACATAAACACGCGGGCCAAGCGTATTCTAGAATTTACAGAAAATAAACTAATCCATGTTTAATTGAAACAGAAATTTATTGTTATTATTAGTAGTAAGTTGGTTGACTGATCCACGTTCTCTCCTGCTCTCCGGTTAGCAAACGTGAATATTTCGATTTCGCCACGCGCATTCCGGTACGATTGCGCGTCGAGCGAAACGAAGAAATAAAACGAATCTTCACCCCGTTACAAAACCAATAAACATACATTTCAATAATTAAAAAGATATATTTTTAAGTTATCAAAATAATAATAATTCTCTCCAGGCATCATGTCTTATCATGGCTCGAATTCAACTGGATCGTACATCGAATTTTGTTGAATTTTGAGGTTGATAGAATACTATTTAGTTGTCATAACAAAGGGAGAGTAAAAATTCAAAAAATATCATGCAAGGATATGAAAAATCATATTCCATGAAGGTACTACTATAATTATGTACAAACATTAACATTAAAGTAGTCATTAGTCCAATTAACGGATTATTCATATAAAAACAGATAAGTGTTTGTCAAAAGTTTTTACCTTCTATAATATATTACTATATCATATAAATCAGATATCTGTAGTATTTCGTTTCAATGAAAATTAAGGGTAGTTTATGCATACCAGTCTACTTTAGTATTAAACGTCATTCCGAATGATACAGTATCAGTATTCTGGACTTTCGTTTTCAGTTTAAAAAAAAAAAATTTTTTTTAATCACAACCACCTCTACCATAGTTAGGGGATGCAATCCCTTGAAGATTGGTACGGCGCATAATTTTGTTGACTAGTAACAATCAATTTTCAGATGAATTTGGAAATTTGTTACGTAGAATTAGGGATACCCTGAAAAATGTTCTTTAAAGACAAATATCTGGGGTTGTTTTCACCTCTTCAAAATATTTATCACTATATAAAATAATGTTCATCTCTTGTTTTTCTGACAATTTATAATCGACCCAAATTCCATTGAAATCTACGGCACTTTATTCGACTATGAATTAAAATTATATACGAGTAGTTTAGCCCCCCCTCCCTATACCATATAAAAACAAAAAAAGCCGAATCACGTCGACTTTAGTTTTCAATGTCCTTTAGGACAATATAAGTTTCGTTGACCTTGGATTAAATTTGTATTTTTCCGAGACAAAAATTGAAGAAAAAAGTAACCTTCGCCCTTTTAAAAAATAAGGGATGCCACCCCTGCGGACCTTGGTATTCTGTATGATATTTGTATACAGTAACAAACATTTAACAGTTGTTTTCAGAAAGAAATCTTGTATAGGAAAGGAGATATACTAAAAAACGGTTTTTCCGATCGAACTTTGGGGGTAGTTTTCGCCCCTTTAACCATTTATTAGCACATAAAAAAAATACGTGTCGATTATTTTTTAGTTCTCTACAACATATCACAGTTTCATTGGAATCAGTTCCACACGCTTCCCTTGCTTTCCTTGTGAGTGTTAAAATGAAATGCCGTAAATTTCCGTAAGTATTCACCCGCTGTTTTGTGTTTGAAAGAATTAATCGATTATTTCCAAAATTTATATTGCGCAATAATTTTTCCCACTCTTTTCGAATCTAACCTCAGAATGAATAAATCTATCGCCATTTTTTTTCAAATTGCGTCTAAACACTAAAAACAGTAAAATAATTTTTTTTCCACAAAAAATTATACTTCTTAGCATGAACTCCTTAAGGCCTAATTGTGATACTCCAATATCCATGGCATATTATATTTCTCTGAAAGATAGGACCAATCGAGAAGTGAAAATCAAAATGGCGGATCCAAAATGGCGGCTTAAATGAAATAAAAAATGTCAATTTTTAAAATCGTTATATAAAGGTTTTTGGGGTCGCTGATTGCGAATTTGAAGTAATTTCCAAAATTTATATGGCAGATCCAAGATAGAGGACAAAATTTCAAAAAATTAATCGATTCGTACCAAAAATGGGATCTAGGGATATACGAGGGTCGTTTGAAAAGTCCGTGCAAAGTCAGAGAGATGGCGCTATTAGTGCGTATCAAGGTTATTTTCAGTTAGTGGCATATCTTGGAAGAGTACACACCAAGTTTCAGCCAGATCAGCCAATTACTTTCCGTTTTACATTCGTTTCAATCAAAGAAATCGAGTGGTTGTAAAAAAATGGACGAAAAAGAATTTCGTGTATTGATTAAACATTACTTTTTCAAAGGCAAAACGCCTCAGAAAATTAAACAGAAGCTTGATAAACATTATGGTGATTGTGCACCTTCGATTAGAATGGTTTATAAGTGGTTTCAAAATTTTCGGAGTGGCCATATGAGCACAAAAGACGCTGAACGTTCTGGACGCCCTGTTGAGGTTACCACTTCAGAAACCATTGTTGAAATCCATTATATGGTGATCGCTGACAGAAGAGTGAAGGTGCGTGATATTGCTAGTACTGTAGGCATCTCGAGCGAACGGGTATATAATATTTTGCACCAACATTTGGACATGAAAAAGCTATCCGCTAGATGGGTGCCGCGATTGCTCACGATTGACCAAAAACGAGATCGTGTGAAGTGTTGCAAGAATGGTTTGCAGCTGTTCCAGCAAAATCCACAAGACTTTAAGCATCGTTTCATCACTGTAGATGAAACATGGATACATCACTACACTCCTGAGACCAAAGAACAGTCTAAACAATAGGTTACCAAGGGGAAATCTGCTCCGAAAAAGGCGAAGACAATTCCTTCGGCCGGGAAGGTTATGGCGACTGTCTTTTGAGATTCGCAAGAAATAATCTTCATCGACTATCTGGAAAAGGGTAAAATCATTACAGGCGAATATTATTCATCGTTATTGGATCGTTTGAAAACCGAGTTGCTAGAGGAACGTCCACGATTGGCCCACAAAAAAGTCCTCCACCACTACAATGCGCTAGCTCACGCCTCAGCAGTTGAATGAAAATATGGCTGGCGGGGAAAAGATTTTATTCAAACGAGGAGGTGATTACAGAAACGAATGCCTATTTTACAGACTTGGACAAATCCTATTATTTGGAAGGGATTAACAAACTAGAGTAGCGTAGGATGAAGCCTAAAAGGAGACTATGTTGAAAAATAAAAAAGATTTATTAAAAAAAATCAAGCAGTTTTTATTTTTGCACGGACTTTTCAAACGACTCTCGTACAGGGTGTCCCATTTTAACTTTCGGAGCTGAATATCTCGGAAACATGCCCGGAAGCAAAAAAATTATTCACATGAAAGTTGTTCAGAATTAAGGGGGTCACATATTGATAAACTTGGATTTGACCTTGAACGCGACCCGTCAAGGTCATTTCAAGGTCAATGTTGTTTTTGTATGGCACCCCTATTTTTGTGCACGGATTAGAATTCCTCGTGAAATTCTACATTGAGATCATGTAATATGTGTGGGGTTCTTAAAAAGGTTATTTCCCGGTCAATGTTGTTTTTTGAATGAAAATCCCTGTTTATTATCATGGATTTCGGTTCCTTGTCAAAATCTACGTTATAATAAAGCTTCATGTTTGGGGTACAGATGATCTCCCCAATAACCGCTCCCCCCAGATCTTTTCAAGGTCAATGTTGCGTTTTCAATTGCACCCTGTATTTTTGACTAGAGATTCAAATTCTGCGTGGAATTCTATATTTAAGTGATATTTCTGGTACACTTATTTTCACACTTTTTAGCATATTTTGAGCTGTTTCTTGATTTTTAGTAATTTTCTTAAACATCAACGTACCTGATCCAAGTTCAACTATTGTTTAAATAATAGGAAATTTTTTTCTTAAAAACTCAAATTGAAAATTTTAAAAATAAGCCAAGGTATACAAGGGAATTTTCTATAAGCAATTTTTTGATTTTGCATAAATTGTGCAATTTGCAAAATCAAATAGGTACTTAAAATGATAAATTTTGTAATGATGGAAAGAAGGGAAATAGTGATAGATGGAAAATCACTTAATTTTAATTATATTCAGCAAAGTTTCGTCAGCACATGTGCTGACCTCTTCAGGCTTTATTAATAGAAAAACAACAAATTATTAACAATAGAGTTGCAAAAGTAATTTTAATAGTATATAATTATATGTATATGTGTATACCTGATTTCTCTCGTAGTCAAATTATTATAAGCTAAAACGAATAGATCGTAGCACAGTCAAGTTACAATAAAGTGAGAAATCAAGTATTTCAACCCATATATATATTCTTCATCTATTATCCCTTCCTCATCGATCTTAATAAAGGCTTATATATGCGACTAAGACCTCTTTTCTATTTAACGTGTTTTTATGCAAACCAATATGTAACATTTCGGATATTCCTCGTTTCTTATAATTCTTTTCATAATCCAATATCTTAGCTTTTTTTCAGTCAAATTCGTGTGAGAACGTTCTTCTATGTGTAGCTACTACTAAAAATGGGGAATGTACTTATGTTAATTTTCTTTTTTTCTGTTATTGTTATTCATAAATTAGTCAATTTTAGTAGTCGGTGTAAATTAATTTATTTTTACAATATACAAATTTTACATTGAATATTTAGTGTTCTTACATTGAATAATTAGTTTTTTGTACATGGGATTATTTTATTTTTTTTATTATTTCATTAATGCTCATATTATGAAATGGAACCACTATATGTACGAGAAGAAAATCAAAATTCTTAGCAATTTTAAGATTTCTTCATTCCGTGAAATGTTACGTGAAAATAGAATATCGTGTAACGTTTTCATGAAAATTATTCATGCTACATTTTGCAACAGGGACTGAGAATTTTTTCACAGTATTTTTTGGTGTACTGCATTTCATCAGTCATTTAGTCAAAATCAATTTGTTTGAAAGAGTTTGATCTTAATTTCAAAAATTAAAATATTAGTAATAAGTAATTGTTATTTTGTAAATATTTATAAAAATATTTTTTATTAAATTATTATTCAATGGCGCTTTATTGGTAGCTTTATATGAAGAAATATTCTTGTATTAGCATTATTATTGGGTATAAATGTATACAACATCAGGAAAAAATAGCATTACATAAGATATTAGAGAAAACCTACATGCTTGTATCCTAGGATGTTATACAGAATTCCCCAATCAATTTGCACTTGATAACGTAGCGGAAACTCAACATGTACATGAAATTTCTGTCAGTTAATTAACTTTAAAAAATACTTTTAAATATACAGAATGGCTAACCACACCCCCAATAAAGTAGTAGACAACTTGATAATGTTAGATGAGTACAATTGGAATTATAGACTTACTGGTCGTACTTGCGTCGAGAGATATCCCAACCACTGCCGCCCTAGTCCCCGACAAGTATTAAACAAAGAGAAGATCCAGAAATAATCCACTGCATCGCCAAAGATAAAGGAATAGACTGTAAAATCATATGGATTATAGATATCATAGATTACTTACAATTTTGGCTTTGGTTCACTGGAGCCCTCACATTAGTTTGCAAATTGAACGATAAACTGGAATTTCGCGAGCTACAGCTCAAAGATTATTATGATCTGTAAGATACCATCCTTATCACATTATTCTGGTACAGGAATTAAGTACAAAAGATCATGTACTTAGGATTCACTTTTGTAGATGGGCTTTTGACATGTTGGATGAGATACCCGATTTTTTTTAATGTTTGTTTCATCGATAAGGCTACGTTTAGCAGTATAGGAAGTTTAAATAGACACAATAGCCATTATTGGTCACCAGAAAATTCACATTGATATCGGCAGGTGCTCAATTAACATCGTTGGGCCTTACATGTATAGGTTGGCATATCTAATGGTCAAGTGATTGAGCCACATTTCTCTGAACGGACTATTAATTGTGCAATGTATTTAGAATTTCTTCAGGACAGTTTGCCGGAATACCTAGAAGACGTTTCGCTTGCAGTCGGACTTGCGCTCCTACTCACTATATTCGTATTGTACGAACGTTTTTAATTTAGCAATTACCAAATCGATGGATAGGACGAGTTGGACCAATCGCGTGGCCTCCTAAGTCGCCAGATTTGAGCCCACTTGGTTTTTTTTGTGGGGATACGTCAAAGATACCGTTTTTAGATTACCTCCAATAACATCAGAGAATATAAGAGATAGAATTACAACAGCGTGCCAAGCAATAACTTCTCAAATACTTAGGAACGTGCAGAATAATTGTCGCCAGCGATTGCAATTGTGTTTAGAAAATAATGGTGAACACTTTGAATATCTGATTCACAATTAAATCAATTTCTACAAAAAAATATGAGCTAACTTACTGAACCTCTACACGATTTTGCTTTAACTAGTTGGATCCCTACACGATCTTGCCATAACTGGTTGGATCCCTACACGGTATTGCCTTAACTGTTTCGATCTCTACACAATCTTGCCTTAACTGGTTGGATCTCTATACGATCTTGCCTTAACTGGTTGCATCTCTACGCAATCTTGCCTTAACTGGCTGGATCTCTACACGACATTATCTTAACTAGCTGAGTCTTTAAACATACAAATCATTCCCGAGGGGCTGTAAAACCTCGCAGGTGGTGGGAACGCTTAAGCATTGTATTTAAGTAGCTGAGGGCCAATTTTAGATATGTGAGTTCACACGCTCTCCAGCCCCGTAGATGCTTAAATCAGTGAAAATCAAGGAACAGTCTAAAATATGCTAGAAAGTGTGAAAATAAGGGTACCACACATTCATCATTTATTTACGAAATATAATTTAAACGTAGAATTTCATGCAGAATTTGAATCTCTAATCAAAAATACAGGTTGCAATTGAAAACGCAACATTGACCTTGAAATGATCTGGGTGGGGGGCGGTTCTTGGGGAAATCATCTGTACCCCACACATGTAGCTTTATCTGAACGTAGATTTTGACAAGGATCCGAAATTCATCATAAAAAAAGGGGGTTTCCATTGAAAAAACAACATTGACCTGGAAATAACCTTTGGAGGGGGGGGGGGGGGGGGGGACCCCACAGACATTACACGATCTGAACGTAAAATTTCACGAGGAAGACGAATCCGTGGTCAAAAATAGGGGTTCTTATTCAAAAATAACATCGACTTTGAAATGACCTTGACGGGTCGCGTTAAAGGTCAAATCCAAATTCATCAAAACATGACAACTTCGAGTTGAACAACTTTCATATGAATCATTTTTTAGCTTTCCGGGCTTGTTTCCGAGATATTCAGTTGTGAAAGCTGAAATGGGATACCTTGTATAAGGTTTTTTGGGGCACTGATAACAACTGTGGTGTTGTGAGTTTTTATTTTTTACAATCTGAGCTTACATGACTGTCATAGCTTTTTGAAAAAAATATACCAATATTCTTACTTTTTGACTAATTTATTCGTTCATTGTATTGATCATATTGCAATACAAATTAATTATGTATCATTGAACAAAAATAATCTAGACGGTAACAGCCCCTAAAAATTTTCTATATTTAATTCATTTTTCATACCCAAAAAAAAGAATGAAATATAAATACTATTTGAAGGACATTGCCGTCTGGCGTGGAGCATTTACCAATCTCTTTTCAGAATCAACCCACATTTGGATCCTACATTTTCAATTATATATCACTGACATCATATTTCTGATTAGAGCCCCTGAAAACCCCTATATACCTATTTTGTTATGAATCTGTTGAATTTTCAAATTTGGTTCGCTATCTTGTATCCACCATTTTGGATTTTTTCATCTGACCACATCAGCTTTCAAGAGGTATCTTTCAGCTATAATTCAGCTATTAATAACTCGGTTGATTGCCAATATTAATCTGTACAAAATTTTTTGTCGTTTACTCAAGTTTTCTCCAGCTTTTAACCGCTATATTAGGTCCGCCATTTAGCATTTTTGAAAAGTGCCAGACGACTTTCGAAAGTCTGTTCCGAAATGAATATTTTGAAACCTCATAGATTTCAATTGCTCAAAGCACATTTTGACCGTGATGGTGATCCACTTGATGTGAATTGTCCTACATACGAGGTGTGATCAAAAAGTAAGGTGAATTTTTATTTTTCTCAAAAAATATTAATTTATTCATCAATTTTTATTTTATCTCCTTCAAAGTAATCCCCCTCGGATATAATGCACTTGTGCCAACGCTTTTTCCAATCCTCAAAGCATTTCAAAAAATCATTTTTTGTGATCTTGTTTAGTTCATCCTTCGATGCCGTCTTTATCTCCTCAATCGTGGCAAAACGCCGTCCTTTCATGGGCCTCTTCAGTTTTGGGAACAAGAAGAAGTCACAGGGGGCCAGATCTGGGGAATACGGTGCCTGTGGCATCGTTACTGTGTTGGTTTTAGCCAAAAATTCGCGCACAAGCAACGATGTGTGAGCAGGGGCGTTATCATGGTGCAAACGCCAATTTTTATTTTCCACAAATTCGGACGTTTCTAACGGATTGCTTCGCGCAAATTGCGCATAACTTGCAATAATATTCCTTATTTACTGTTCTACCCTGTGGCAAGAACTCATGATGCACCACGCCCCTGCAGTCAAAGAAAACTGTAAGCAAAACCTTTACATTTGATCGAACTTGGCGTGCTTTTTTTGGTCTTGGTGATCCAGAATGCCTCCACTGGGACGATTGAGTCTTAGTCTCGACGCCATAACCGTATACCCATGTTTCGTCACCTGTTATAACCCTGTTGAGTAAATCTGAATCATCGTTGACGTCATTCAGTAGCTCTTGGGCGATGCTCATGCGAATTTTGGTCGAAATTGAGCAATTTCGGAACAAACTTCGCTGACACACGTCTCATGTCTAAAATACTCGTCAAAATTGATTGGCACGAACCAAATGAGATGCCAATATCATCAGCAATTTCTCTAATGGTAATTTGACGATTTCCCAACACTATTTTCTTCACTTCTTCAACATTCTCATCAGTTGTTGATGTGCTGGGGCGTCCAGAACGAGGTTCGCCGTCGGTGTCTTCTCGGCCTTCTTGGAAGAGTTTAGACCACTTGTAAACATTTTTTTGGCTTAAAGTAGACTCACCGTATGCCACTTTCAGCATTTCAAGTGTTTTGGAACATTTGATTCCATTTTTCACACAAAATTTAATGCAAACTCTTTGATCCATGTTTTTAGACAGCAGCAAATCGTGGAGCACGCAAAACACTTCTAACCTTGATGCCTCTCACAAACAAACCAAACATACTACAAAGCTGAAATTTGGAACGTATGTTCTAGACGAGTGTACCGACATAACCAAATAAAAAAGTCGAAGATCGAACGGACGTAGCCCGCTAAATTTCAAAATTTACCTTACTTTTTAATCACACCTCGTATATATCACACTTGGTTTCAATAGTAATTACTTTGGTCAAGGTATCACAATTTATTTACATTACAATCAATGGTAAAGACCGACATTAATCATGCTGATTTTTGTATCAAAATCGCGCGGAGTAATTTATTATATTTTTAAAAAATACGTTGCACCAAAAAAAAACCGCGAATTGGCACAGATTTAAAAATACTTTTCATTCTCATAATAAAGATTACAGTACGATGAAAGTTGTGGTATTGCCATAAAGGCACCGCGAAGTTATGCGATCATCATGACAGTGTTAATTGATGCTTGAAGGAGAGCAAATAAGAATCGTCAAAAGCATTATTTTGTTACTTTCAATTTGCCACCCTCCATGAAAGGAAACGAAGTTTTAGCTTCGATTGATCCTAATCAAGATTACAATTTACATTCTGTTATTCTATGTGTAAGTGGTTTTCATCTTGGTTAGTCTTTCATCGGTAGGATTAATAATATAATGGCAGGAAGCGGTTTGAAGGAAGTATTTTGTAGAATTTACGCGGAGTTATTGGCTGATACAGCTCTATCTGGCCATACTTTTAGGCCGTACATTAGGGGTCAAATGTTAGTGAAAGCTGCTTTTGCCACATTAATTTTCGAAAAAATGGAATTAACTGACGATAATATGAAACAATTGAATGATAGTTTGAAAAAAGTCGGAGAAAAGAATCTTAAAACATACTTGTCCGGCGAGTTTATGAAAAATATACAAAATAAATTTGAACACATCATTGAAAAATTAGCCAAAAACGGACCCACAGCTTCACTGTGACTACAATGTTTCAAATTAATAATGCTAATTATTCAATTTATTAATATAAAAAGTTCCGATAATTTCGAGCAACACGTGCAATACATTATTTTAATGATTTCTTTTTTTCACGTCTGGTCACCATTTATATGTAAAAGCCTTATATGTTGAAAAAATGTTGAATTTGAAAAATGTTATATATATTGTAAAATATGACAAATTTTGCAAGCAAGTTATTTCATAATACGGCGCACTATGAAAGGTTTAACGCATGGTCATGGTTTAACTAAAATTGTCATCGCAAGCTGCATTCTATCTAGAGCAGCTGTCCTCGAAGTTGGTAATGCGATGAAAATTTTCTATAACGTAACATTTCGTCAATAATCGTTTATCGCCTATGTCCAAAGATGCAGACGATCTTGCAAACATCCAGCAATTTTTTGCGACATATGATCAATTTCCCGAATCAGATTAATTAATCGGTATTTTTTCTGGAGTTGTCGGCGATGAGAGTATAAACTGCCATAAAGCGTATAAAACAGGCAAAATTTTAATGGAAGATACATCAAATAAAAAGTTTAATGAGCTGACACCCAGCCCGCCAACTTCGTGACGAGGCCCAGATGATTGGAAGAAGAAAGGATGATTGGAAAGAGAAAGTAGATGAGTGGAATGTTAAACAAGTGACCAATGTAACCAAGGAAGTGACAGCAGCTAAGTACGCCAAACCAACTCCAGTCAAACCACCAGCTAAACGCGCCAATCCAAATCCAACTAAACCATGGACTAAGCACTCCAAGCCAAGCGAGTCTCTACCATCTCACGACGATATGGACTTCTACCTCATTTGGAGCTTTAGTCACGCAAATTGACGGACGCAACATCAACTGTGACGAATGCACATGTGCCAGCTATTTCATATGCAAAAATTCATAACATTATACTTTCAGACGGAAAATAATGTCATAAATTTCTATAACGTTATTCTAAGATAGTTTGTTCTAAAATGTTAAATAGTTTTTCTAAATTGTAAAATAGTTGTTTCAAAATGTTATGCTAGAATAGTTGTATTCTAAAATAAAGAAACTTTTACTTTTTCTATGTTGTTTTTGATTTTTCTTCATATTTTCTCCTTTTCAGCAGATTTTGCAAGAGTGCCTGCAACCGAAACAATATAGATTTTGGCCAAAAATGATCACTACCAAAATTAATAAAAAAAATGATTCTATTTGAAGGAATTGATTTTGTTCTTTTATTGCAAGTTAATTCAGGTCTCTAGCTTTCCACAGATACCTATATGTCCAAAAAATATGCACTTGGTGAAAAGTTATAAGTCAAAAACAAATAGGTGTCCACAACTAAATGCTTTCTCCTATTTAAAGCAATCACATTACAATTTTTTGCAATGTAGGTGTATAAAAAGAGTATAAAGATCATCCTAAAAGATTTTTTGTCTTTCTTGTAGAAGGTTGAAAAATCATCGCAGATGGAACGAAATTTTGGAGGAGATTACGTTCAGTTTGAACACGGCAGTACGTAGCACGATTAACACTGCCATATTGAACTACGATCGTAAGCCGGTGCTGTCTGGTACCCATCGTAGGTGGTAAGATAATGAACTTCAAGCTGGTAGACGAACTTGGATGTAAGACTAAAGCTTTGTACCTGACAAGTTTGATGACGTAGCGGAGTGAACGAAAGTTGACCAGAGGAGATAAGCCAAGATATTCGTTTCGCTTTTGTGATTGTTATACGAGTAACTCTACTTGAAGTGAATTTTCTTTAGCTGTACTAATTAGCCATTTTTAAGGCTACTTCTTCTTCTGCAAGTCGTATAATGCTTCTTATGTTATCCTGTACAATGAAAAGTACTATGTAATGGAGAATCTCTGCTAGGCCGATTTCGTCCGTTTGGCTCTCGCAAATCTCCATGCGCCGCGCTAAGCTGAGTGTGTGTGCGTATAGTACACATGCTTGGTTTTTGTTTACGAGGTGCTGTACACGGGCTGAGCTGACGACTGGAGTGATGGAGATGGCGCAGAAGAAGAAGAAAAGGAGAGAGAGAGAGAGAGAGAGAGAGGGCGCTCGAATCGTGAATAATCGCGGAAAATTCAAGAGTCTCTGCTAGGCTATGAACAGTCGTGCGCGCGGATAAAACCGAAAGGTCACGGTTTTCAAAAGTTGGCCCCGCGGCCTCGTCGACGATTGTTCGTGAGGCTGGGTCGCGCCCAGCCGTGTTCCAAAGGACACTCGGTACCGGTGCGTGTGGGTTACCGGCGAGGTGCGCGGATGCGCGCGCGAGTAGTTTTGACGTGCTGCAGTACCGAGCAACGGAGAGGCGACGAAGACAACGAAAACAGCAATTAACGAGCGAAACAACGGATTGAGGCAGCAGTATTGTGGAGCGAGCGAGAGGACGAGCAAGAGGACAAATAGCGACGACAACAAACATCAGCGAGACGGTCAGCGAGGACCACACCAGTGACATCATACTGTGGAGTTCTCTAGCCGTCAGAGAGGCTGAAGGTCGAGGTCGGTGCCGTGTTTTTCTCTTGTTTCTCTCTCTCTTGTATGTTTGGGCGTCAGCTTATGGGTGGTAGCACGGCAGACCTGCTGGCTACCCCGTTGATAGTTTAACGGCGGAAAGTGTTGTGTCGGGCATTTATTGTAACTTTTAGTTTTAACAAGGGAATCGGCAGGCTGACCAGCCACCGATTCAACTTCGCGTCCGCGTTTGTTATTGTGCCGCTGGTAGTGTATAAGCGCGAGGTCGCCGTATTGTAACCTATTGTTGACAATTAAAGGATTAATGTGTTAATCCGCTGTTGTGTTTATTCGCCGCTGTATCACTCCTCATCCCAATTTCGAATCTGTGCGTTTAACGTGTTTATGCTCGACACGTTATTCAGTCGTGGGAACGTCTTTTGCTTCCCGAATCCCCGAATAAATAATTTGTGCGGACGGCCGCGAGTAACCCAGACGGGAACGGCCACTAATTCTCCGTTACAACTATTACATCTATTTATTTTGATTATGGGTTCATGTCAGTATTAGAATGATCCTAACAAATTTTGCGTTTGTGGTCGTTTTACGTTTGATAAGTAAAAAATGGCTACCAATAAAAATGTCAAGACCCATTACAAGAATTATTTTGATATACCAGTTTCTTGTCAAATTAAGTCTCGGGCTCTACATATGGCATCCGCGTCATGCGCTTTTAGGCGGTTACGGTATGGCACCACCGTCGCTGCGTAACAAGGTATAGTATGTGTATAGATTTTCAGAATGCCTGGCATACGAAACTATACACATTGGTTTAGTTTGAATAATAGTAACGAAAACAGGCGCTTCGTTATGTTATCTTCATTGTGTTAGCATTAGTTAGAATTGGAGGTTAGTATTAACCAACCTCTATGATTTCAGCCTGTATAATTAATGCTAAATTAAATAAAATTATACAAATCGAAAAATTTTGATTTGCCTAATTCTTCTGTGTTATTAGATTTATTTGATCATTCTTGGCATTTTTGTAAAAATTAATAGACAATGGTTTTCTCAGAGATTTTATACATCTTTATCTCTTGTATTAAAGGGACCAGCGAATAATTAATCTGAAAAAATAAAAAGGATTAAAAACAATTGAAGCAAATACAAATGAACAATAGCAAATACTTACCTTCAAAGTGGGATGTATAAACTACCATTTTTCACTTTTCGATATAAATATTTACTTCTCAGACAGCTGAAGTAGCTATGTGATTTCAAACCATCCAAATGTCCTTTATTCCGTAGATTCAAAAAAATCTATTATGGTTCCACCACTTTGGTACAAGGAATTCTATTCCTTTTTTGTATCCAATCCACTTAAGTGGAACACTTTTCTGAAAAAAATAATCATGCACGTTGAAAAAATCATAAAATAACCTAGTTTTCATGATTTTTAGATTTTTTTTTTAAATTTTAATTCCTACTCACTCATTTCAAAATCGGGTTCACTTAAATCGATTCAAATATATTAAAGAGTGTCTGTATCAATTTTCAAGGCAAAGGATCCAACTTTCTTGAAAATCACTAATGGCTAAATTTCAATTTAAAGTTTTCACCTAGATAATTAGCTGTTGAATCACTGAATCTAAATCTTACAAAAATACACAACTTTGATATCAAGGTTGCTTCTAAAATAACCGAAACAATTCACAGCACAAGAAATTTTCCAGACTCATAGACAAATATATACTCCTGTTGAACAATTGACCTGTTTATCACGTGATAAAAATATTGAAACTCAAGCATAATTAAAAAGACTTATTGTCATCAGTTGTAACAGCAGCACTAAACATGTAATTGCCTGTCCCATCTGGTTTCTGATTAATCTATATATGACTACGTAGTATTATATAGTCTACTATTCTATATAAGCTGCTGGTCTGTTATCTGAAAGTAAACAGATGGCTGCACATGACTATGAATGAAATTAATTATTGATGAATTCCAGTAATTAAAATTATTTTATCTTTGCAGAAACACCTAAAATATTGTGTGTGTAAAAGTGAAGGGAGAGGATGTTTTGTTAGAAACTTTTTTTAAAAAAAATTGTTTGAGTAAATTGTACATTGTACAAATAACGTTTTTTTTATAGTGTACTCGCATTAGTAGGCTCCAGCAGCATAAGAGTCTTTGTCCACTCCTAGTTGCAAACTCCTCAGAGCTTCCTCAACAATTTTTAATAGTCAGACCACTGAATAAAATCTTTGGAACAATTTTTCAGATACAGTTATTTAAACTCTTGTTACGGTTTTGGGTGAAGCCTCCTAAACATTTTCCTAATAAATTATTAGATGTCAAATCTTCATAAATACTTTTTTTAGAGTCCATTACTGCACTGAGGAGTCCACCTTGATGCTTATAACTGATTTCAGTCTCTCGAGCCTTAGTTTTCTGGTACGAACACCAAATCTCTTCTCCTTCAGGATAAAACTGATGCTTTGGATTTTCATCTGTTAATCTTTTGTGGTATAATGTTGCCTAGATGGCATTTTTTATACTTGCATCGATGATGAACTATGAGCACGATTAGCATTTCCACAATATTTAGTGAGTTGATCTATCACTTGTGCAGTAAATCTTCCTCCCCCACCGATACTTTTTCCATCAGACCGTTTATTACTTCTTAAACTTTTCTTAAGATTCTTGAGTCAAGTACTCATCCTTTTCTGCATATGGCCAACATACTCTTTATTCTTTATTGTTAATTCATTTCCATACAAATTTCTTTTCAACATAGCTAAAAAAAACTATCTTCATTACCAATATAATATACCATAATACCTTCTTTGTACAACTCTTTAAGAATTTCTGCAATACCATCTACTTCCATTCTACCTGCACAATCTGTATAATTCACTGGATAAGTATTTTGATGCTCTCCATACCATTCACCACATGCAGCAGTCCCTTTCTGACTTTTCCACTTGTTATATCTTCTGTAACAACTATTCTTTAAAAATGTGGCCATCATTTTACCAGTTTCTGTTTCAATCAAACTTGTACCTCCTTGAAGAGAGGAGAAACCTTTTTTTCACCAAACACCATCTCCAGAAAAACTCAGTCCTTCTCTTTCCATTGGTAAAGCAGCAGTTTCTTCTTCGATAATAGTCTCTATAGAACTTTTAGCTACTCTCTCGCATACTTTCATTAGTTGATTATTAAGTGCCTCATGTACATTATGAGCAACAGGTTTTGGTAAATCCATTAGACCACAAAAAGTTTCACAGCCAGCCTTTCCGCAACCAAGTGAACGCATTGCAAGTACCAATTTTCTATTGAGTTTATACCCATATTTCTGTTTGTCAACTTTTTTATTGGATAAAATTACAACTTTCATTTCTCATTCAATATAAGTAATTACAATTCAAGAACCTAGTATTCGAAAATTTTCTTCCGAAAAATTTACTTTTTGATAATACTCTGTACAACAAACTTTATTTTGCAAAGTTTCATTAAGAATATTAACATCAACAAATCTAAATCTAGTATCTAAATTATCTACATCTACTTTTGACTGTATTTTTTTTATGAGGCACTATTGAGTTTTTTTTTGAGATCTTTTTCTGCCCCAGATCTTTTTCTTCTTTATAATTCCTTCTTTTTGTTCCCATGAAACGCATCTAATTTGCCGCATCTTTTTTCCTCTTTCTCTCCGATCATCCCTTCCCGCTGTCCCTCCTATTCTTCTCAGATTCACTATCTCCCCTTTCATTTCTAGTTCCTCTCTTAACCAGTCCTCTGCCTCACTCTTCTTTTCCCATCTTAACCCACCCTCTAAGTCTGTCACTATTATATTATTTAACCTACTTTCTCTATCCATTTTTTCTCTCATATACTCAATTTCTTTCTTATTGCCTACTTTTGATCCTCTTTGCTTCTCATTTCGTCCTTCTATACTTTCTTTCAATTTCACGCAAGCTTCTTCCAACTGGTTTATCCTCTCTTCCCATTTTTCCTGCAGTTTCTCTTCTCTAAGTTCTGCTTTTTCCCTTTCTTCTTTCGTCTCCCTCCTTCTTTCTTCTCACTCTCTCTCTCTCTTGTTTTCTCCTAACTTTTCCTATTTCTTTCTCCCTTATTTCTTCTCTTCTTTTCCCCTCGGTCCATTCCCCTCTGTCTCCATTCTTTCCATTTTTTCCATCATTTCTTCAAACATTTCTGTCCATTCTATCCTTTCTTCCTCCCATATCTCTCTTAAATCCCTTATATCTGCCCGTATCTTTTTTATTATATCTTCTGCTTCACTTCTTTTTCCCACTTCTCTTATCGTGTTGTCCAATCCTTCTCCCGCCTCCTCTTTCATCTCGCTCCCCTCACTTTCACTCTTGCATCTTTTTGCCTCTCTCATTTCTCCTCTAATATTCTCCCTCAGCCCCTCTCCGCTTTCTCTCTCCCTCACCACCTTTACTCATTTCTTCTTTTCCTCCTGTGGGCCTTTCTTATCCATTCTTCCACCTTTATATCTTAATTTTTCTGTTTTCACAAATCTTTCCATCACTATCCCGTACGCCCTAATTTGTCTCTCTACTTCTAATCGTGATCCCACCTTTATTCCCTCTCTTACCTTTTATGTATCCGCCTTTACTCCTTCTTTACTCCGCCCCTTCTCTCTGCTTGCCTTTCCCGCTTCCTAATTTTCTCTCTTAATCTCAACTTTTCTTTTTTTCTTTATCCTTCTCTCTCTGCTTTTTCCTGCTCTTGTCCAATCTCCTCTCTCTCTCTCTCTACTCCACTTCTCTTCCGCCTCCACGCTTTTTTCATCTCTATCTATCTCCTTAAACACTTTTCCTCTCAAATTTTCTCACCAAAACTCGTACTCACAGTCAAGACACGTCTACTCCCTTCCACGAGTCAAAACTCTTTCTGTTATCAAAATGTATTTCTACATGAACTATCTTTTTAATTAAATTAGAACAGTATTTTACACAATCAATTTTTGTAAAAAAATATAAAAGTTTATTGCTTTTGTATGCTGCTTCTGTTGCATGTAATGTACATCAGCGTTGAAGTCAATGTAGAAATAGATATTGAGAATGTTAAATACCATTTTATATTGAGTTTTTATTGTGCCAAATAAATATTAGTTAAGGTACACGTGTAGAATAATGAGCCTTGGCGACGGAAAATCGCGAACGTGAGAGAGACTGAGAGAGAAAGAGAGAGAGAAAGAGGAAGAGAGATCGATAAAGAATTCCATAGAAAGCTAGCCGTCCGACGTCACTAATAACCAGACATTCGTCATCCGAGCCGTTGCTATCCGAGTTCGAACACAACCATCTTTAGGAAGTTAGCGAGTCACCTTCCACTACAAACGAATCGTGTGTCTTCTTAGGTTTTCTCTTATCGTTGTCTGAAGCGACAATACCGTGCGTCCAATAGCCGAAAGTGAACATTATCATGAGATTATCTCCTCTCTCTCTCCCTCGTTGCAATCAATGAGTGTGCTTGCTTATTGGTATTTTCGTATTGCCGAATCTCTCAGCCAAGTAATAGTGATTTGCCTCCGAAAGGAAATAAACGAATTCTTCTTATTTTAATTAGTGTCTCGCTTATGTTCCCCGAGCTAACGAACCACTAATCCCCGCTTACAATAAAAAACTTTTGACCTGATTGTGTTTAATTTTCATTTCGCTTTTTCTTCCGTGTTTGATTTCAGACATACGAGTACAAAGCGTATGCGTACCAGTATCTAGCACATCAGAAACATATCGAGGTGGCAGTTAACCTTGTTCCGAGGGACGAATGTTTTTTAACGATATTAAATAATTATTCATTTAACCCACAGTTACAGTGTGAAATAATTTATGTAACCAAAAATTTATTAGCTTATATCATAAATATGAAAAAAGAGCCATTTAGACTAATATTTCTCATTATTGATATAAAGAAAATTACGTGTAAATTTATTGGACATAATTGTTACGTCCCAAGCAAGCAAGATATTGGACGCTGAAATGTTGCCGAAACAGCAGTTTGTAATCGACTTTCAGTCTTTCTCACACAAACGGGTAACTGCGCCGTTCCTTGCCCTCGGCAGCTTCGGTATAGATACCTCTAGACGAAATGTGTATGTAAGTCGATGCCCTTTTCCGTGGAGAGAGAGACACGTATAGTCTTCTGCTTAATATACGCTTTTGACAAAAGCATATCGTAAGAGTGGGAGAGAGACAGTCCTCCTCTCTCACGCTCTTGCGAGAGTTGCTGAATAGGATAAGGAACGACTCGCGAAGCTGAATGAGCAATTAGCTCATTGGCCGGTGACATTAATTATCACGGCAATGAATGGGCCATTACCGAAACATTCCGCCAATTCCTCTCGACTTGTAAAGAACTGGTTGTAAGCGACTTATAAGTATATTAGTATAAAATTGATTGTTTTTTTCCAGGTCAAATACCTAAAAAATTAATAAAGATACGAAGAAGTTGCAAGTAGAAAAAGATATCTTTTTACATGAAAAATATAAATTTTAAGTAAAATAAGGAATTAAAAAAATAATTTTTTCTTTTTCTTTTCATGAATTCTAAAAATATAAATATTCGTGTTTACGTTAATAAATGTGTATGTGTATGTGTGTGTGTGTAAATGTACGTTTATATTATAAATGTACATTTATAATTTGTAGAATATTTTGTAACAATTAGATTTCAATTTAATGAATTTCTATGTAAGAGCCATCGGATATTAGGTATCAGACATACGAAGTTGCAAAAATTAATTAATTATTTAATATGTAATGGAACATCGAATTTTACAATAAAAATTTTCCCACGACTCTGCTAATTATTTACGCGGGGATTTGGAAGGCAAAATACTTCAACCTGCCGGGCGTACAGATTGCGACGTCCGTGTGTCAGAAACCCTTAGACGGGAAGAAGAAATAACTTAAAATTTAATTACATAGCTTACAAAAAATCCAAAGTCATCTCTATATTAACAATAAGAATAAAATATATAAAAAGAGAACAAAAGAAATTATAAATAAATAAGCTAAAATGAAGAAACGCAATACAGATTCGCGTACAAATAAGTTTTTGAGATGAAGTGATGTTCCCGGAGAGGTTCAACCGATGCGAAGTAGCAATTCTACACAACAGACAACGGTAAGCCTTTGCGGCAAACTTGGACAAACAAAGATCGCTCAGCGGTCGCAATCTTGCATACCGCGGAGAACCCCATTATCAGGAGTCCATGACACCACGACTATCATGCATGCACTTGAACTGATTCATGAGGAGCGCAAAAAGAGAGAGAGAAGAGCTTATAGGGCAACGGTGTCAGTTGCCCTAGCTGCTATATTTTTCCTTCCAATGGGCTCGGCGTCGGGGTGATGGAGCAAATGACGATGGTTGTGCTGCAGAGGACGGTGACGAGCCGGCATACCAATTCATCGGCCAACAAAACCACACGAAGACTTTTGCAGAAATCTGTGACGCACACCGAATTCATACCAAAGTTCTCTGTGCTGCTACTAACGATGACTTCCCGAGCCGAATCTTCACGTACAAATCCTCTCTGCTACCAACAGTGACAATCCAAGTTGAATCTTTACGTACAATAACACAGATCTGTATGGTTTTGTTATTGGCCAACGAAAGATCATTTCCTAAGTAATTTTTTGCGGAGAATTCAAATCTGGAGTTAGAATATGTCCATCACGTTAGGTTTTTTTAGATATCCCAACCTAAAAGGGCAAAAAAGAAAGATTTTTGGTATATTTCAGGTCCCATAACAACGTGTAAAAAATTTTTTTTCTGAAAACAAGGTAAACCATCTAAAACGTATACCCTTACCCTTTAAATTCCATATTTAATATTTAAGAAATCTTTTTTTTTAACGAGATATTGTTGATTGAAATCAAATATTTTAGCAGTTCCGAAACAGTCAATTTTCCGGATGCGCACATATGGTATATGCAAGGCTATAACCTCACACCTTTATACCCTAACTTCCACAACCCCCGAGCACTGTAAACTACGACGCCATAGCCCCAGACTCTTAAATTCCTATGTCTTTAACCCTCGAACCCAGTAACTTGTGACGCTACAACCCCACACCCTTATACCGTAACTGCTTTAACTCTGGAGCTCTTTAACCTGCGACGCTATAACTCCACACTCTTATGTCATAATATATAATATATAATATCCTCAACCTTTAAATTCTGTAAGCTACCACGCTATAACTAAAACTCTACATTCCTTTCCCCGCTGCGGTGGAGGGAGTAAGTACAGAGATAGTCTGACGGAGCTTCAATGATGAGGCGGCCTGACGGAAGCAAATGCATACTGTACAGTTTCTAAAGATGCGTTACTGGTGGTCGCAGCCGTAATCCCCCTAGATTTTCTGACTTGCCAGCGTAAAAGGATATACAGAAGATACAGAAACGAAAATAGGGTATGGTTAGCTAGGGTTGAAAGTGATGAGACGGTTGATGCTAGGCAGGAGCGATAGATGGCGGAGAGCGATCGGGACTCCATACTACGTACTTTGTGGTCGCGGAAGGTACAGCATAGAGCACACCTTCTTTGAGTACCTATATTTAGAATGAGGATAGACACAGCATCTATATTGTCAATAATATCACGGAAATGATTGTTTGAAGTAAGGAAGATTGGGTTCAAATGCTAGATACGCAGAAATTAACCACATATGTTACCCTTGAAGTGCGTATCAAGGTTATTTTCAGTTAGTGGCATATCTTGGAAGAGCACACACCAAGTTTCAGCCAGATCGGCCAATTACTTTGCGTTTTACATTCGTTTCAATCAAAGAAATCGAGTGGTTGTAAAAAAAATGGACGAAAAAGAATTTCGTGTATTGATTAAACATTACTTTTTCAAAGGCAAAACGCCTCAGGAGATTAAACATAAGCTTGATAAACATTATGGTGATTGTGCACCTTCAATTAGAATGGTTTATAAGTGGTTTCAAAATTTTCGGAGTGGCCATATGAGCACAAAAGACGCTGAACGTTCTGGACGCCCTGTTGAGGTTACCACTTCAGAAATCATTGATAAAATCCATGTTATGGTGAAGGCTGACAGAAGAGTGAAGGTGCGTGAGATTGCTAGGACTGTAGGCATCTCGAGCGAATGGGTACATTTCGCTATATATAATATTTTGCACCAACATTGGGACATGAAAAAGCTTACCGCTAGATGGGTGCCGCGATTGCTCACGATTGACCAAAAATGAGATCGTGTGAAGTGTTGCAAGAATGCTTTGCAGCTATTCAGCTGTTGCAAGGATGCTTTGCAGGGTTCCAACTCGTTTCACATCCCCCCTATTCTCCAGTCTTAGCTCCGTCGGACTACTATTTGTTCCCTAATATGAAAAAATGGCTGCGGGGAAAGGATTTTATTCAAACGAGGAGGTGATTGCAGGAACGAATGCCTATTTTACAGACTTGGACAAATCCTATTATTTGGAAGGGATTAACAAACTAGAGCAGTGTTGGATGAAGTGTATAAGCCTAAAAGGAGACTATGTTGAAAAATGAAAAAGATTTATTAAAAAAATCAAGCAGTTTTTATTTGTGCACGGACTTTTCAAACGACCCTCGTATTCTTTATCCTAGAACACTATATTTTCAAGCGTACGACTGTTGTTAAGCATATCTAATTTTCTTGACTTTTGTGAAATTTCTTTTGCTTTTGTTCAAGAGATCTTCTGTCAGATCGCCTTTTATATTGTTTATGTGGCTCATCGCGTTGGAGTGACCAGCAAAGTCAACTAGCATAGCTGTAGACCATTATACTTGATAACGCCTTTTCATTTCTGCTATGTCTTAATGAAAACGCTCACCCTGCTCGTCGTTAACATCATCTAAATTTTCTGGAAACCAATCCAAATGAGAATGCAAATAGTGGACCCATGTGCTCATATCACAACCTAAATTTTTGAAGCTTGTTAGCATACGACTTATCAACTCTTGATAATTAAAAGCTTTTTTGTTACCCAAAAATCCATTCACAACTTTTTTAAAACTTATCCAGGCTTCTTTTTCCTTAACACTCATCACCTTTTTTGAAATTAGTTGTTTTCGTTAAATCACGAATCTGAGGCCCTATAAATATACCTTTATTTATCTTTGCATCACTGTTAATATATTTTTCGACGAGATACTTGAAACAAGATTTATTTTCATCAAGAGCTTTAACAAATTGCTTCATCAGTCCCAAATTGATATGTAGTGGCAGTAGTTGTATTTATTTTTTGCATCAATCAATGGATTTTTTAATATATAAACGTATGAAATATGGGTGCTTTGCAAATCCTGACTGTTGTCAAAAAGCATACCAGCGATTTTCAAATCTCCACATACTTCCTATTTATGATTTTCATATTTAATAGCTTGGAGAATAATATGTACAGTTTCATATGACGCATTCGAGTGAGTTAAATGAGCAATAAGCAAAGCAGCATATTTATTAGAGTTATGTAACAAAACTTCTTTCAAACTTCTTCTAGAGAAGTTGATAAACAACCTTCAATCAGCAGGATCATATGTCAGTCCACATTTTTGCATTAAACCTTGAACATTTTTACAATAAATATAGTCCTCACCTTGGAAAAAGAACGAAGTAAATGACTTTTCTCGATGTCTGTACCAAGAAATTGTAATTTCAGGGGCAAAAAGATTTCTCTCTTTTAGCCGTGAACCCAGTTGTACAGATTTGTCTTTAGGCAAGCCTAAGTCTCGCATTAAGTTATGTAGTGCAGCTTAATCAAAAAGAATCGGTAGAAATTTAGAATCATAAGAATCACTATCAGCAGACACTTAGAAATTTCTTTTTTCACTACTTATATTGGTATCAGCATTTTTCTTTTAACTTGGAGGGTTAGGAGAGATATCGTTAGGTCTCAACATCACAGGTTTCGTGACACTTGATACATTTGGATACACTATTTTATGAGAATTTTTAGAATTAAAGCCAGTAGTTTTAGTTAAACAAAAATAGCAGTTATCGTGACTAAAAGGCTTCCGCCATAACATTGGTGTTTTGAAAGACACGGATGTAACTGTGTCTATGACATTATTCCGGCGGCTTAAAGTTTCAACACAGGATTTACAAGCTTTGTGTGGAACCCAAGGTTTATCTTTACTTGAAATCGATATATTGAATTATCTCTTGTAAAACTGTTTGACAAACTTTCATTGATATCAATTTTTCTTCGAAAACAAAACGGCTGCAGATGTAACAAAAATTGTCTGGGTCATTTGAACAACTAAGACCGTCCATTATAAAAAAACGAAAATTTGAAAAGGGCTGATAGAATATACTATAAATAATTCAAGGTAGCTATGAGAATGTCTGATAAAAACTCGAAAGAAGAACTCACCAAGAGCAGAGTTGTGAAAACGACTGATGAAAATAGCTCGTCGATAAATCAGGCCTGAAAAAGTAGCCGTGAAAACGGCTGATTCGAAAGTCCGAAAAAGAACTCACCAAAAGCAAAGTCGCGAAAACGACTGATGAAAACTGTTCGTCGATAAATTCTCCCTAGAAAGGTATCCGTGAAAAGGGTGCTTAGAAACTGTTTAGAAAAAGTCTGTGAATGACGTCACAGAAATGAAAGCGGCTTACCAAATAATTTCATCGCATGTACGAGGTTATGATACTAACTCAATATGAATCGAATGTTACAGGGCTCGAGGATTAAGAAAATTAGAGGTCAAGGGCCTGAGGTTATAGCGTCGCATGTTTCAGGGATCTAAGTTTAAGGAAATAGCGGTTTAAGTGTCTACGGTTATAGCGTCGCGGGTTACGGGGTTCGAAGGTTAAGGAAATAGGGATTCAAGGGTCTGGGGCTATGGTGTCGTAGTTTACAGTGCTCGGGGGTTATAGAAGTTAGGGTATAAAGATGTAAGGTTATAGCCTTGTATGTATATATGCAATATGAGCGCATCCGGGAAATGGACTGTTTCGGAACTGCTAAAATATTTGGTGTTTAAAGGGTAGGGGTATACTTTTTAGACGGTTAGTTCTGTTTCCAGAAAAAAAATTTTCCCGTGTTGTTATGGGCCCTCAAATATACCAAAAAACTGCCTTTTTTGCCCTTTTAGGTTAGGATATCTAAAAAACCTGACGTGATGGACAAATTCTGACTCGCGATTCGAATTCTACGCAAAAAATGACTTTGGAAATAACCTTCGTTTGGGTAACAACAATCACAACCCTTATTTTGCAGATCTGTGTAATTATCGCTCCTCATCCTTCGTTCTCTTATATATTCTCTCTTCCCCTCTCCCGTGCGTCTTTTCACTTCCGTGGCCTGTCAGATGCTGTGCAGTTTTAATCCTCCTTAAGCTGCTTATCCGTTACTTCAAATCGTATAAACCGGGCATTACTAATGCGCTAACGCAATTACATCGATACCCGACTCAACGCGTGCGCAGACAGCGAGAGGCCAGAAAAGACAAAGAAATCGCTACTAAGCGTTTTTTTCCGTCACAAACATTAATTCATTAAAAAAATTTAATTTTGGATATGACCTTTTCAGATCACGTAAAAATCTTTGGTAATATAATGACAAACAATTAATTTGTTTATTGACTTCAGTAGCTATCCATAACTTCAAGTCCAATGTTTGATAGACTTATGCAGAAAGTCACTAATTACTTGGTATTAAACTATCGTATCAACAATATTATCAGTCAAATGAACAAATTGAATCAGCTCAAGAGCAATTTTTAACAATTTACTACATTCCGAAATTCCATTTAATATAAAAAATAGAGATGTTTAAAATTGTTGGAAAAATCATCGTCTTTATTAAATTATTATGAAGAAGCTAAGGTTGGGCAAATAAATCTGATAATATAGGTGAATTGGACATTAAAACCATTCGATTAGTAGATTTAAAAAAATGTAGCATTATTTATGCAAGCTGAAAAGTGTAGATCGAACAGCCTAGCGCAACTTCGCAACACTATCTAATACGACCTAACAAGTGCTAGTTCAAAAGCCAAGGAGATTTTGAGGCTGATCTTGGTCCTATAAAATTACTTAAGTTTTTCTATTTTTTCTGATCTTCTGAATAAAACTCTGACAACTCTTTAGTAGTACGGTGTATTTTTCATGGTATTTTTCATAGATAACAAATTCATTGTTTATACAATATTAATTTTTTTCTACTGACGTTGAGAATGCAGATAATATATAGAGTAATTTTTTATTTAATAACGAAAACACTATTTTTTTTTTAATTAATGGAGTATTGAATAGAACTAAAGATATTGTAAATTAGCTGAAAAAATTCGGAACATCAAAAAATTTAATTGTTTGGTCGGCTTTAATTTTTTTCTAGTCGATCTACAAGTATCATTAAAACCTTAAATGATTTTTCATCTCATCAAGATTTTAAAAGTTTTTAAAATTTTCAAAATACCTGTTAGAACAATCAAATTCGTTAATTAATGAATAAAAAAAGTTAAAATTTTTATTAGCTCAGAAAAAAAGTGATTTTGTTTAATTGATATTATTAGAACTCATCATTGTTAAGTATGTAGAAAGTACAAGAATGGAAGAGTTAACCCTTTAAGTTGGAGAAACCCAACAAATAAATAAATTCAAATCTTTTTCATGATAACGTTTCCTTGACCTGGACATAAACCTCTTCAGATCTTTATTAACAATACAAATAATTATTAAAATGCATTTACAAACAAGGTCAATACATAATACATTCAAATTACAAACCAAATAAATTTTGAAAAATATCACGCTATATATAAATACCACCAAAAACTATGAATATACATTCAATAAATGGCAGTCAAACAAACAAGAACAAATTGAATTTACAATTAAAAAGTAATTCATTATGATCACCCAAGGGATCATAATTTGTATTGCACTGAATATATCCCTAAGTATATACAAAACAGAGCAGCAATCAAGTAGAGAATTACTGAGACAGAGAAAACAGGCAAAACAGATAATAATGTTACCCACCTTTCCAATTTCTTTCCCATCTACATAGAACTAATTTACAAAATATTCATACATTCTTTGGTATTGTTTACTCAAGAAATTGGTATTTTCTTGCCTATTAATAGTATTCTTATGTACATTAATATAAATCATTTTTGCAGTCAGTCTTTTTTATAAAATAATTCGCTTTTTTGTTATTTTATTCACGATATCTTCTGTTCTAACAGATATTTTCATAATTTGAAAAAAAGCCGTATTCTCAATAAGTTCACGATTTCAAATTTTAATGGTACTTCTAATTCTATTAAAATGAGTGCTAGTGGATTATATTCTGTTATTAAACATCAAAGATTGGTTATATTTGAAACTATTCTCTTTCAACTTGATAACTAATGGATGATCATTTTATTTTTCAGCAAATTATTCTTTATACATTTTTTTCAAAGTAAACGTGAATAGTTCTTGAATATTACCATACTATCAAATTTGGTTAAAGTAGTGCAAATTTTTAAATTAAAAACTAAAATTATTCTTTTTCTTCATACATACAATTATCTCACGTTAATTTAATGATAAATTGTTTGGTAAAACAGTTGTTTATTCATAACTCGACTACGTGACTCTTTGAAGTGATGGTAGGAAAACTCGAAAGGAAAGACCGAAAATGTGTCGAATCTCCGCATTAAAGGGCTCGACTTTGAAGGGTGAGATTTACCCCTCGATCGACTTTTTTTACTTAGTAAAAAAAGACTTTGACTTTTTTTACTTTTTTTACTTACTTTTTAACAAAAGACGTTTACTAAACATGTAAATAAATAAATGTTTTAATAAACAATTTTTCTTAAACGATACATTTAACAATCACTTTTACATTAAAAAATAATAATTTTTTTTTTAATTATAAAAATTGAAATGTTTTAGCTTTATTATACTTTTCTCGCGTATAGATATGTGAACTTGTTTAAAATCTAGCACTGTATAGTTTCAACTCAGCACTCAATATCAGTTTCAAAGTAATCAGGTCATATACACTTGTCAGAAAAACCAAAAATGAATGTGAACTGTCCAAATGGTGATGGGAGAAGTTCAAATGAAAATTAAATTAACAGCTTTCGTTAAACTAGTCGTATTTTTATGATTAAAAAATGACTTTTAACACCAAGTTACTTCTTCACTATTTTATTAAAAATAATTTGATAAAAAATTATTTATTGAAAATAGTAGCTTAACCATTTTCGTGACAGGTAAGGAAATTTTAATTGATAGCAGCTGCTTGAGCACTGGGATCCCTGCTGTCGGTCTTATTCACGTGTATACACTTCAAAAAGGTCAACCGTATACTAAAATATAACTTTTACAATTAATAATTTTTCTATGTTTCATTAAAGCCAATCACTTGGGTATGAAAAAAGAATAATTTTTGAAGGTCAAAGTTGCTATAATTTTTATTTCGGATTTGGAAAGAGCTAGAAATTCTACGTTCAGATAAGGTATTATGTGTGGGGTGCGATTAACCCCTCCCCCCCGCGTAAGGTCATGTAGGGGTCAAATTTATTATTTTCTTCATCTATGGACAGGGATGATCGGGCAAGGGTAAGATTAATTTTAATAACCCAAAAACTTAAATAACCCAGTTTAACTTTCTGTCCAAATCCGAAATAAAAAATGAGGTGTTTTGAATAGCCGACTTAATAGCCAGCCAAGTTAGGCAAACTTTTTAATAATAACGGAAGCTTATTTTCCAATTTTATCCATTTTTCAAGGATTCATTCAAGATTTATTGAAGATTACGTACAATTTTGTTTTATTTAATTAACGAAAGCTTATTTTCCATTTTTTAGCTTAGACGCCGTGTAAACTTCCTAATTGTTGAAATTCTGTTATCTCTCGGGGCGTATTCGTGGTCGACGTCTCTCTCTTCGTTCAATGATTCTGACTCCGTGGGTAATTTTAATGGTCAAGGCCGATATCGCGCTGCAGCAAGATATTACCGTTTAGTTATTGGGTTGGGGGGGTCAAGATATTACCAGCAAGTTATTGGGTTATTACAATTAATCTTACCCTTGCCCGATCATCCCTGTTCGTAGATGAAGAAAATAATAAATTTGACCCCTACATAACCTTACGCGGGGGGGAGGGGTTAAACGCACCCCACACATAATACCTTATCTAAATGTAGAATTTCTAGCTCTTTCCAAATCCGAGATCAAAATTATAGGTTCCTATTCAAAAAATGACTTTGACCTTCAAATGACTTTAAAAATAAATCTCAAGGTCAAATCCAATTTCTGGGAAAAGTGTTCCTCTTTCTCCCAAACAACTTTTGTCTGAACAATTTTTTTGTAGAATGCCAACCATAGAAAATTTCGGGGTTGTTCCTTTAAAATAGGACACCCTGTATATTGAAAAATTATGAAAATACGAGTACTATAGATTTTATAAACTATCAGTACATTTTATTTGGTTTATTTGTATATTGAAAGCTTTTATTAAATTATAACATATCATTTTATAAAATTTTAAAATATTGAATATTTTTTTAGTAATAGCCATTTTTGCACAAAAAAGGCGCTTCCGCAAAAGTAACAGTTGCTGGCTTTATATGAATTATAAGAGGGATGGGAGGAGGGGGGGGGGAATCCCGGTGCAATTGGGGAAACTAGTCGTATAAAATCTCTCGATGTAGAGCTAACCCCCGCGCTGTTAAGCACATATGTGTATATGTGTATTCGCCTTTACGATTGATACTTCGTTCCAACTTCAAGTAGCTCCCTAGGATGAACTCACTTTTAGTCATCTGACCAACGACACTAAGTATTTAGCATTGTCTGAGGAGGCTTTTATTTACCTCTGATAATCCTCTAGGCCAAGTAAATTCGAATGTTCCGGAAACTGTCTTTGTTGAGGAAAAGGGAACGAATGACAGTAAAGCGAGTGTTTAAATCTAAAATCCTTTTAGTAGGATTAAGTAGTACAGTCTCTTTCCGAGCCGAAAGACTTACGCTTGTGTGTACGTTTACAATTTTATCTGGAGAGAGAGAGAGAGTGATCGAAAAATATCTAAATACGTGAACTAAACGTACAGTGCGATCACACAGTTAGGGTAATTAGTGATATTTTTCGTACGCTCGATGTGAGTATTAATAGGCACACCTACCTTTTGCTGCGGTTACGGTGATCAACTGTAACCGAGCTCGACTCTGATGACCTGGTCACTGACTTCGTCTCGTTCTTTGGAGTTATCCTCGTTGACAGTTCTTCTCCGTTCTTTCTCTCTTTCTCACTCATAGCGAAACAAACTGTTTAATAACATGGCCGCACCTGCTGACCTTATAATAAAAGTATTGTTACGGATCAAGTTCGCGCAATTACGAGCGAGAATGTTTCAAACGCGCATGTGTCCCGCAGATGTTCGGAAAAGGTTTAAGCAGAGATCTTTGTTTCTTTTTGTCATCGAACGCACACCGGTAGTCTCCATTAATTTAGCCCGCGCGGCCTTTAAAGCGAAACCCCCATAAAATATCAACGCCTGTTTGTGTATTGCTGCTTTAGTGGTTTCTTTTTTTTTACATTATTACCCGTCGTTGCTCGTCTGGCTTTATGGGCGCACGTTTAGCGCAGGGGGGTCTGTTGACACGTTTTCTTTGACTGGCTTGAAATGTTCGAAAGTCTGCTTGTCGTGGACAATCGTTAAAATAATTGTGACATATGCGACGAAGCTGTAGTCTTAGGTGTGTGAGTTGAGTGTAGCTCAACGTTTGCAGCGCGAGATGCGAATGGCGTTTGTATCCGAGAAGCATGAAGCCGAGAAAAATAGGCTAGCGGTTTCGGAGGGAGATATGCTCGCGTGGGATCTGGGAATCAGAGTTGCAATTATTTATGTTAGCATGCGTGAAGGACTGTTAATCTCCTCTTTGCCATTGCTCGTCATGACCAGCAAGGTTACTGTTTAGCTTCGTAACCTAGGCGGTGAGCCCAACGACCCAGACATCGACCTCTGAACCCAGATAGAGGGCTGTACAGCTAGGTTCCTGCAAGCGGGCGGGTCCGAGGCTGTATTGGCAGTCTACGAGCAAGGCAGGAGGAGAGAGACAGAGAGAAAGAGCGCGCTAGCGCTATTTGTCTTTCAGGCTCTCTTCGGGTCACGCCCCAGGTTAGGTGACGTCACCAGAAGAGAAGGAAATATTTTAAATATTTCATCTACATTTTTATATTATATAAAGATATATGCTATAATTATTTTCGCATGAATACAACCACCCATAATAGTCTCAAAGTCTTAGCTCGTTATTTAAAAATTGTTTTCTTACTGTTTCGTATTGCGTCCAGGAACGACTCCTGTTTTTTTGGAATAGTACTGCTAGCGAATATGATTGACTTATACACCAAACTATTTCACAAGTGTACTTTTTAAGTGTATCTTTACTCACTAACAAACACTCAATATACTCAAAACAAATATTATTTAATCGTAGACAATAATATAAAGTACGAAAGATCTCTTTAGCTGAAGGAACTGAAACAAACTGCTCTTCTGTTAAAATTTTATGTAGAGCGATAGCTCCCTTCACTATTTTATCCTATGCTTATGGATGAATACCCTATTATCAGGTTTAGAAAAGAAAAAAAAGTGCCAGATTAGACAATGGTAATTTTAAAAGATTATCCTAAATATAAAGATGCAAAAATTAATAAAAATAATTGTTATAATTACGGCTACGACACTAATTTATTATTTTCTTATAATTTCATAATAAATTATTCGTAATAAATCTTTCTAAAAATAACCGTAATAAAATGTCAGAAGTGTTTTTTTGGTACACATATCAATAAATATAATCAATAAATATCAATAAATATAATAATAAATATAATAAATAAATCAATAATATAAAATAATATCAATAATAAATTGTTTAAACTTACTTATGTTAATTATATTAATGTCATTATTATCACAGATTTATGTACTATGCGTAATTAATAACAATTGCTTATTGTAACGATGAACGTTACATCCACCCTCTTACCTCTTCAGGACAACTGCCTGCAAGGAGCAGCATCTATCGGACATGTAGAGAGGGCACGCACCGCGCGCGAAGAAAAAAAGAGATAGAGAGCAAGAGTTGACGAGAGATTCTTAGGTAATGCAGAGGTAGCCTTCGCCAAAAACGTGATTTTTCCTCGCTAATAAACAAAGAGTGCTAAGATTTTTTGTAGGGACATTAGCTGAAAGGAGAGGGCATCCTGAGAGACGGTGTGCAAAAACTTAGACGAACGCCCAACTCTGTACAACCAACCTCTCCAGTGAAACCCGGAGAATAAGCAGAATTAGCCTGAACGACGAATCGACTAGAAGCTGCTCTCGCGAGGTAAGCCGACCAGCTTCGCGCTAATAGATTTGCGTGTTAAGATAATGTCGCCGGCATTCTCACGTGAGATCGCAAAGCGACAAAAGGTGATGGTATGATCGCGTACCGCGATCACAGCAAAAGCGAGTGAGCGTAGCTTGTGTGCGGTAGCGGATAAGATGGTGGCACCTCTATACGAGGTGTGTTCAAAAAGTAAGGTGACTCCAAATTTCACGGGTAACGTACTTTCGATTATCGATTTTTTTGTTTTGTTATGTTGGTACACTCTTCCCGAATATCTGTACCAAGTTTCAAGTGTATAGCATTTTTTGTTAGGTTGTGAGAGGCGTAAAGGTTATAAGTGTTTTGCGTGCTCGGCGATTTCTTGCTATCGAAAAATATGGATCAAAGGATTTGCATCAAATTTTGTGTAAAAAATAAAATAAAGTGCTCCGAAACACTTGAAATTATGACGGTCGCATACGGTGAACTGTTCTGAGTAAAAAAAATGTTTACAAGTGGTACAAACTCTTTCAAGATGGCCGGGAAGATGCCAATGACGAGCCTCGCTCTGGACGCCCAAGCACGTCGACAACTGATGAAAACGTTCAAGCAGTGAAGAAAATTGTTCTGGAAAATCGTCGAATCATTATCAGAGAAGTTGCTGAGGATGTTGGTATATTGCTTGGCTCGTGCCATGAAATTTTTTCTAACGTTTTGGGCATGAGACGTGTGTCAGCGAAGTTTGTTCCGAAATTGCTAAATTTTGACCAAAAGAACCGTCGCATGAGCATCGCTCAAGAACTGTTGAATGACGTCAACGACGACCCAGATTTACTCAAAAGGGTCATAACTGGTGATGAATCATGGGTATATGGTTATGATATCGAAACCAAAGTCCAATCGTCCCAATGGAAGAGCCCAGATGAGCCAAGACCGAAAAAAGCACGATCAAATGTCAAAGTTTTGCTCACTGTTTTCTTCGATTACCATGGCGTGGTGCATCAGGAGTTCTTGCCATATGGACGTACGGTCAATAAACAGTATTATCTTGAAATTATGCGCCGTTTGCGAGAAGCAATACGAAGAAAACGCCCAGTATTGTGGAAAAACAATTCATGGCTTTTGCATCACGATAATGCCCCTGCTCACTCATCTTTGCTTGTGAGAGATTTTTTGGCCAAAAACAACACCACAATCATGCCTCAGCCACCATATTTACCGGATTTGGCCCCATGTGACTTTTTCTTATTCCTAAAACTAAAGAGACCTATGAAAGGACGGAGATTTGCAACGATTGAAGAGATAAAGACTGCATCGCTGGAAGAGCTCAAGGCTATACCGAAAAGTGCTTATGAGAAGTGCTTTGAGGATTGGAAAAACCGTTGGTATAAGTGTATTGTATCTGAAGGGGATTACTTTGAAGGGGATAACATAAATATTGATAAATAAATAAATATTTTTTCTTAAAAAAACAAAGTCACCTTACTTTTTGAACACACCTCGTATACCACGTATCAAAAATTGTGATAAAAATGCAGGCCCAAAATTTATAGAGAAATACAAGCACAACAAAGAACACCTTAATGATAAATAAAATTCGTGCAGATTAATCATTGACTGGTCCATTGGTAACGTCCATTACCTCATCGGTACGTTCATTTTGGCAAAACGACTTCGCACTTTCGTGCCTGTTTTCAGCTAGTGGAATTTACCGAATACTTCCGAGCGAGGCTAAGGCTGCCGAATAAAATAACGGCAGCAGCCAACAGGGACTTCGCCCGGAGGCTAGCGCATACGCCGAAAGTAAGGTAGCAGTGTGAGGATTGTCGCAGATAAAGTGTTTGTGATTGCCCGTGGGGGCAATCTTCAGGAAGCACGCAGAGTGCCGCTACAGTGTGTGCCACTGTATCATGACGCGGCACATATAAAAAAAAGCATACCTACAAACCGTACACGGCATAACTCACACACCATCACACCCCGTTATATTAGATAATAGTTAGTGGCGATTGTGAATAATCAAAAATGGATAAAAAATTTATCGCGCATCAAATAAAAAGTTTAATGACTATATTTGGTTTCTAACAATAAAAGAAATGAGCTATTTGAGTGAATCTCATCGAATTTTTCCCACTTTAAATATGGCACGATTTTTTATGTTATTTATAAACCGAAATATGAAAATTTTACTAAACGCGTGCCATCTAGAGCGTGAATGAGAATTTCCGAACCATAGCTGCCAACGCCCGCGGCCGCCTATACATACATAGCGCTATCATTAATCAAAATATCGGCATTACTAAAATTGAACAAAAAGCATCAGTGTATTTTGTTAAATAAAATATAAGTTTATATTGTTCATTTCATACAGTTATAGTTCATAAAAAAATAAAAGACCCGTATTTTTTTTATCGGCCGAAAAAGCTATCTAAGGGATGAAACCCACGCCCAAAAAACAGCCCCAAAAGCAGTTCTATAGCAATATCTTTAGTTGTAATGAATATTTTTTTATGAAACAAAAAATCACAAGATACTTACAAGAAAAGTAACAGACACACATCAATTTAGTCCCCGGGGGTTGCAACACCTACGTTGTAAGGAGGTAAAACTGTATTTTTAAGTGTATTTATACCTTACAAGATCCAAAAATTATGTTAAAATTTTAAAATGATATTATAGTAGAAAATGATAAATCAAAATTGACCTGTTTCGGGGTTTTCCTATTATCTATTATTTCGAGATTGAACTATCCCTTAATGTTATTAATACAATATAAGCAGTTGTTATTCGCAGATTATGCTGGTTATTTCATGTTTTATGACGCTCAAAAAAGCCAAACACATGTATACTTTTGTTCTGCTGAATAAACTATTTAGAGGATGAAAGCTACTCCCGAAAGTTACCCCTCAACACCATTTTATAGCGAAATTTTCATATTTTATGCACAGTTATCGACGAAATAAAATCTAAAAAAATCTTTTAAAAAATTTCATCTAAATATATGGATTTCGTCTACAGGGGTTGCAACCCCTAAGTAGCCTGAAAAAAAAGCTATGTTTTCAAATATTTTCTTGCAAAATTTTTTCAGAAGAAATGAAGTTTATGAAATTACGTTTAAAAACTAACGCAAAAGTATACAGTATCCGTCACCAGGGGCTGCTACCCCATCATTGGAGAGTGAAAAGAGCATTCATTTGTTACCCTACCACCCCGAACCCAATTTCCTTAAACCTCGAGCTAGTTACTTTGCCACGCTATAACCTGTAACTCCTACACTCCAATTTCATCAAACCTCGAGCTGGTTACCCTGCCACGCTGTAACCCCAAACTCTTAACCCTAATTTCCTTAACTCTCGAGCTGGTTACCCTGCCACGCTCTAAACCCGAACCCCTACACCCGAATTTCACCAACCCTCGATCTGGTTACCCTACCATGCTGTAACCCGAACTCCTACACCCGAATTTCATCAATCCTAGATCTGGTTACCCTACCATGCTATAACCCGAACTCCTACACCCGAATTTCATCAATCCTAGATCTGGTTACCCTCCAACGATCTAGCTCGAACTCCTACCACAGAACTTCATCAACCTTCGTGCTGGTTACCCAGCCACGCTCTAGCCCAAACTCCTACCCCCGAATTTCATCAACCTTCGTGCTGTTTACCCTGCCACGCTAAAACCCCAAACTCTTTGCCCGAAATTTCTTAACCATCGAGCTGGGTACCCGGCCACGCTATAACCCCAAACTCTATACCCCAAATTCCTTAACTCTCGAGCTGGGTACCCTGCCACACTCTAACCCGAACGCCTACAACCGAATTTCAGCAACCCTTCGATCTGATTACCCTGCCACGATCTAACCCCGAAATCCTACACCCGAATTTCATCAACCTTCTTGCTGGTTACCCTACCATGCTGTAACCCGAACTCCTACACCCGAATTTCATCAACCTTCGAGCTGGTTACCCTGCCACACTCTAGCCCGAACTCCTATACCCGAATTTCATCAATCCTAGATCTGGTTACCCTGCGACGATCTAACCCCGAACTCCTACACCCGAATTTCACCAACCCTCGATCTGGTTACCCTACCATGCTGTAACCCGAACTCCTACATCCGAATTTCATCAATCCTAGATCTGGTTACCCTGCGACGATCTAACCCCGAACTCCTACACCCGAATTTCACCAACCCTCGATCTGGTTACCTTACCATGCTGTAACCCGAACTCCTACACCCGAATTTCACCAACCCTCGATCTGGTTACCCTACCATGCTGTAACCCGAACTCCTACACCCGAATTTCATCAATCCTAGATCTGGTTACCCTCACATGATCTAGCTCGAAATCCTACCACAGATCTTCATCAAACTTCGTGCTGGTTACCCTGCCACGCTCTTCCTCCCAACTCCTACACCCGAATTTCATCAATTTTCCATCTGATTACTCTGCCACGCTCTAACCCCGAACTTCTACACATGAATTTCATCAACCCTCGAGCCATGTACCCTGCCACGCTCTATCCCGAACTCCTACACCCGAATTTCATCAACCTTCGAGCTGCTTACTCTGCCACGCTTTCCCTCCCAACTCCTACACCCGAATTTCATCAATTCTCCATCTGATTACCCTGACACAACTTGCGTAGACTCTGACGGGGGTTATACATTTTGGGACATTTTACCTCAGGAAGAATGTTTTACTAACACTTACGATATTTTATATAAAGGTCCAATAACAAAATACTTTAACACACACAATGACGACATAATATACATGGTAAACACTAGCGACACGACCTTTGCTTTAACAGCCAAAGATAAAATATTGAAATGCTACAGAGAGTTCATAAGAACAGAACACCCAAAACTCTTTATCGCGGAATAAAACAATAACTTCAACAAATACAAATTCGATAAAAATACTGTTACTAGCAAAAGCAAGGTCAACATAGATTTATTCACATACGTAAATTCTAAATTTGTATATGTCGAAAAGCATTTGGGCAGACAGCTGAACGACCTTTACAGAAAAATCATTACAGATAGGTGTGAAGTAGAGAGGAAAACAATACAAAACTCCCTATCCCTTGCAACCCTCTCCCCTAACGAATTCGCATACAACATCATGAAGAAACCTGGATACATTGCCAGGATCTCAGGAGAAGCAGTTCATGTCATAAAATGCACCCCTACTGTAGTGAAGGCACAGCACCTTAACGAATGCTACAATGAATTACCAGTAATTTCAGGCAACGAAACCTGGTTTCTTACTCCAAAAACTCATATCCTCAAAAGAAGAGGTACTCCAATGAACTGCAACTCCATAATACCTACATACTACAAAGTAAACAGCAAATGGATAAAACTAACATCCAAACCAATGGAAAAAATACCACCACAAGCACTCAAACCTAACACAAACATAAAATGGAAATTTGAATCCATAGATTCATTAGCAACTAGCGGCATATTCTCACAACAAGAATTGGACCAACTACAATAACAAATAATGTTCCCCATGGAAAAAGCATCTCTGTTAAACATGATAGCTAAAGAAATATCAGGAGAAGGAACAACAAAGGACATTTTTACAGAAAATACACTTACAAAATTGGCTGAAAGCACGTGGAATCACATATTCAACAAACTAATCACGTGCGGATCAATCTCATCAGTAATCATAATGATATTAATATTACTGCAAATAATAAAATTGACGATTGACACCATCATCAGAGGATATACGCTGCAGATGGTTTATGGCTGGTCTATGAACCTACTATGGGCCTTCTTCAGCTCAATAACCCACCTGCTAATGATACTAGGACGACAAAACCATGAAAGTATGACAACAAATAACAAACAAAACGTAGAAATTCAACTAGACACAATACACACAAACCTGAACGACACAGACGTCAAGATACAAATTTACCCCGATACCCACTGTCCTATTCCTCAACAAAACTTACCTCTCGAATCAACAATAATCAAATACAAACACGACCTATTTTCAACAAAAGTCTAATTGTCGTGTTGTTCAGTACCCCAAATGCTTTACGTCATGGCCACATTTTAAGCGGGGAGGGAAGCGAGATATTCGCTTTAGGAATCTAAATTAAAAACAAATTCCTTATCTAAAAAACAAAAGAAAAATATATTTTTACA
The DNA here is from genome assembly GCF_024137745.1 of Phymastichus coffea. Classification (NCBI taxonomy): domain Eukaryota; kingdom Metazoa; phylum Arthropoda; class Insecta; order Hymenoptera; family Eulophidae; genus Phymastichus; species Phymastichus coffea. The sequence goes on from NW_026706814.1 coordinate 1,819,358, forward strand.
AAATTACAATTATGTTTACAAATATATTTACACTTATATACAATTACAATTATATCGATGATCTACACTTGAACCTATGATTACATTATAAAACTCACTAAAAACCTCCACACATACTCGACGAAAACCATTACAATACACTAACAAATCATAAAAAAATAATTCGGGAAGATTCCTAGTATCTTCATCTGGACCGTACTCCCCCAAGAAGAAGGCCGTCTGCGTCACTCGATCGCAATGCCTCAGAGTAAGCACTAACTTCCATCTCTGAAACTAACAAGCAAATAGGAAACAAATTAATCAGACATATCAATATACCAATATACAAACATACATTGTAAAACACGTACATCTATTCTCACATATTTTCGGGTCCCGGGCTTAGGCGCGACTGGTAAAGGCAAGCCCTCCCGTCTGGCTTTCTTTGCCGCACGGGAATACTGCCAATCCGCAAACTAGAATAAAGAAATATAATGATAATAATAACAACGAATAAGAAATCAATTTGTAAAATACTTACGCAGACCATCGAATGACGCTTCCTTGGAAATCCAAACATTGTAAAAATTGAACTGTACAAAGTCGAGCAACCGCGCTCCTCATATACTAAATAAATGCACACACCGCAAAAATTTCTGTATAAACCGCTAGTAGCTTTGAATTTCAGAAGTATTTTTATGCAAACATTGCAATATCTTAGGCCCTGGGGTGTTACGTCTTACGACACATCCTTTTTATAAAATGCACATTCGCGAAATTCAAAGCTACTAAACTATTCGCACGTCAGCAAAAAGCTAACTAAACGCGAGGTAAATGACTCTCCGAAATTAAGCCTTACGACGCATCCTTTTTGTAACATATGCACATTCAAAATTGCTAAGCTATTCACACGACAGCAAAAAGCTGTCGAAACATACTCCGAAACTAAGTCACTAAAATGCAAGAATTTATAATCAGCGAAAACAAAATGTCACACAATATCGCAATACTGACCTGAAAAGAGCTATAAAAGATATAAAAAGCAATGAACAAATTACTCTCGGCAGTTGTTCAGTAGTCCGTCAGTCAGTCAATAAGTACCTGTAAGACTCAACTCCGTACACACCGGTCCGACAATTGGTGATCATTTTACTTAATAAACTCGCGACTGTTACAAAGTAATATCGTGCAAGTATTATTTAACAACCTATTCTATTCAATTCAACAAGCAGTTAGAGCCTGCTACATTTATTCAATTCAACAAGCAGTTAGAGCCTGTTACACTCATACAATCCAACAAGCAGTTAGAGCCTGCTACATTTTATCAACAATTAAAAGCTACGATTATCAAGGTAGTACAATTATCAGATATACATTTCCACATATATTTATTATAAGTGAGACATATCCAACCACTAGTCAACATATTGGAACGTCTCATTCATTAGCTATTCGTAGTTGATGCACGAGACGTAACACATATACCCACTTTTGTACCAAGCATATTTAAATATGCTTTTGTAGCTATGTGAAGATAATTGATTATGTGTGGTAGACTGTAATTTTATAATATAATCCCTCTCATGTAAACTGATGTCTGATCCGAATAATATAATGGCATTAGGTATTTTTCTTACAAAGTATTTCCAGGATCGAAAACCTGATACATCCTGTGGTTGAATTTCTCTTACAGTTCGTTCACACTTACCTCTCCATGAGTCTAGTAATAAAACTGCTGTTTTCCCATAGTTAGGGAAAAATACATGTTGCAATCATGTTTGAAGTAATTCTCTCGACAGCTTTCCCGATGTACTTGCTCGCAAAAATATATTAGGTGCATTGAATAGTTTTTTTGAAACAATGGGTCCAAACTCTATGTTTGTTTCTCTTAATACTAGAAAAAGCGGTGATAGCAATGTACCTTCTGCAGATATTGTCTGTTGAATCGTATAACTATACGTAGTCGATGATACTGATTGTACTACTGATTCGACTGTCTTCATAACTTTTTCGCTCAATGTTCTGCCAGTATACATTTCTAAATTGAATTCACTTTGATCGGAATAATATATGTTACTTGCACTTTTGGTTGATAATTCTGTTTTTATGAGGTTGAAAAAATTTTGACAATCTAACTTAAAACTAGCCTCATTTTCAACATACACTTTAGCCACATATTTAGTTATTTTACTTGATACAATTTTATGCTTTTTTTGAATAGTAATATCCAATTAGGTGAACTTTAAACCAAGGCATATCTAACTTATACTATTTTTGTAAAACCCATCTTTTAAGATCTAAATCATGCACTGTTAACTTCCAATCTAAAGCATCTTTGAGTTATTGTAAAGTATATTCTGAAACTTTAAACATATTCTCTTTTTTGGCCCCGCCTGTCAGAATTTGCTGTTTCCATGTTCTGAACTGACGTTCTGACGAAACTTGTTTATATTTACTCTGGACGGAACTTAAAGACAGTTTCTTTATCTTACCATTTTCCCAGTATTCGACAGATTTTCTTTTATATCCATCGTCGAGTACCGTATTGGTTACCGTACAAGTAGGTACCTCGGAATAGTCTACACCATATATTTCTTCAAATTGATCGTCAATTACTTCTGAATTAATATCAAAATCATCATCCAGGAAACATAAGTTCGTACTTGTCTCACATTCAATACCTGAATTCGTTTCAATACTTTTACTCAATATATCTTCAACATAATCGTGGAGTTGCTTCTCTGCATCGTTGAATATAGGTATGCTTTCTACAACCGCACTTATGTGGAATGTTTTCAGTAATTTTTGAACGACGTTGTGAATTTCCATTGCCATTCTAACACAATTTTGATATTCAAAAACGTAGATGCAAAGCAAAGTTCTATTACTAATTTACTGAAGTATGCTGATCGAATAGGCTTATATATACTGTAAGTTAACTAAACATGTCTTGAAGTTGGCACCACACAAACCAATATCAAATCAAGGTGCCCGAGTTTCCTCCACTGTTATATCTTGGCTTATCACATACGTCAACGATTGCGATATCTATAAAGAAAAAAACAGTTGCAGTTCTAATCTTGCTATTTGAACCACATGAACCGCATTCGTTGATTGTTGTTTCTATTAGGGAAAAAACAGGTGTAGTTCCAATCTTGCTATTTGAATCACATGAACCGCATTCGTTGATTGTGATTTCTATCAAGGAAAAAAACAGTTGCAGTTCCCATCCTGCGATTTGAATCACATTAACCGCATTCGTTGATTGTAGTTTCCACGTCATGCCACAGTTTGATTTTGTTTTGCCACGCACATACTCCACCCTATAGAAAAAAATAACGTTATAAATAACGTTATTAAATGACGTCACTTATAACGTTATTTATAACGTTATTTGGTGTTACGATTTGGAACATTTAATAATGTTATTTTTTATCTAATATCGTCATTTTTTATTTAAAAATGACGTCATTTTTGGAATTGATAACGTTATTTAATGAAAACGACGTTATTTTCAAAAAAAGATTTTGTGCTTTACGAACGGAATAACGTTCTTTCGCGGACCAATAACGTAATTTACAGAAAATGACGTTTTTTCCAAAAAAAAATTTTGTGCTCTACGAATGCAATAACGTTATTTCGCGGACCAATAACGTAATTTACAGAAAATGACGTTTTTTCCAAAAAGAATTTTGTGCTTTACGAATGGAATAACGTTATGTCGCAGGCCAATAACGTTATTTATAGAAAATAACGTTATTTTCCTAAAAATAATTTTTGCTTAGCAAATGGAATGACGTTATTTTTAGAAACAATAACTTTATTAATAGCAAATAACGTTATCTTCAGTAGAATAAATTTGTAACAAGGTAATAACGTCATTTGCAGAGAATAACGTAATTGTCCAAAGATATGTAGGCTCTAGGAATCAAATAACGTTATTTTATAGTAAATGACGTTATTTTTGAGGGAGTCATTTTCCGGTGGTAGAAAAATGTTATTCACATAGGCTATGTTATGACATGATAATCATACTTGACATTTACATTAAACCTTTTCTTTATTTGTTCGCCAATCCATATCATAAAATATTTAAAATCATGATAAATACATAATTATTATAAAATAATCACAAGATTTATTTACATATAAATTAGATTCATGTAAATTAGAAGCAAGTAGAGTATTCATAAATTTTTACTTACAAAGTTAAGAAGAGCATTACAACATTTTTTACAAAATTTCATTGAAATACTACCAAAAAGAATTTCGTCCCATGTTATTTATAATTTCTTATTCGATGTTTAATAAGAGTATTCATTTGGTACAGAACATAGGAATCTTTCATCGTTGTAATTCATATAAACGCAAATTTTATGTAATGAATCAGTACTTATAACTTCTAATTCTTGACTAATAGTAATTATCCTTTTTATCTGAAATTCATCAAAATCATTATTATCAGAAATATCTAAAACGTCGACTGCTTTACACACAGTGTACTCTTTCCTTTGCAACGTATCAATAATAAAAAAAACAATTTGTACAAAATTATTGTCACCTGTCATCGCAAAAGAATTATTTGATCTAAGTCTTATAGTCTCGCAAGATAAATACACGCAATCCATCTTAACTAGTTTTCGGTAAACTCTAGCCGTGTTAGATAAATTCAATCTTCTTCTCCACTCAGGTGTTAAATAAGTCAATTTTCCAAAATATCTTCCGATGTGAGTAGTCAATACTTTTGCACACTCTCTTGTTTCTAAATACTTAACATAACTCAAGATTTCTGAATTCGGATTGTTTTGTAACATAAATTTTGTCAAAATGCGATCGCTTCTGTTCATACCCATTATTCGACAGATCTGATATTGAACACCTTTCGCAGAATGTACCAATTTCACAATATATCCGTTTCCATTTTCAAATCCGTAGCCAGAGTGACAATACAAAGGACCCCAATTCAGGACGCTGAGTGCCGTATGGAGTAGCTGATGTATATTGAAGGTCATCGCACTTCTTGAATAATACAATTCTGTTAGAACAACGAATGTCGTCAATAAACGATGTGCTTCTTGAATTTGGTTCCGACTTATATTATTTTGCAATAGAATATAGTATGCCCTAACTAGATAGGACCAATGAATAGCGTAGCATCTCATGCGAGGAAATTTAATAAGAACAATTGTACTATAGTATAATATCCAATTTTGGTATTCTTTTGCTTTCCAATACTTTCTATCTCGTATAGAACGACAGTTCCGCATGAGTTTACTAGGGACAGTTATGGCTTTTAAAACGTTATCCACTTGATCGATTTCTATATTAGTCAATGAATAAGGCATATTTTTAGTGTCAAACCAGTATTTCATAAACTGTTTCCCGATACCTAAATCGAGGTAATGCATTGGATCTGGAACGAATCCGGATACAATATTAAAGTAGTTGAGACGACTGAGAACTGTTTCATTAATGACACCGTTAATGGACTGACCAGAAGCTACAGCTTGTCGCGCATCTCGCAAAGTATCTGCTTCATTCCTCTCATTAATCGGTTCATCCAAAAGTATATACTTAACGCTTCCACCCCTACCTACCGCAATGTAATATCCCGGATGTAAGCACCAATTACATCCAAAATAACCATTGAATTGAGTAACGCCTTGCATAGGGGCGCGAGCAACGGAATCATCACAAGAGCAAATAGCATATACATAAATAGTATGTTTTGTATCTCTTATATTGCAGATAATTCCTTCATCCGAAAATGCATTCATTTGATTAACAAATGGCTCAAAATACATATTCATATCAGGCTTATTTCTACCAAACCATAGTCCGCATACTATTGGCTTTGAAGTTCTGACTTTAAAGGGTAATTCATTGATTATGATTTGTATTGGCCATATAGAGAAAGAAGAGCTTTCAAATACTGGTGAACCATCGCTGTTAAAAGTCGCGGTTATAAATTTATTTTTTCGATCATCAGGTAAAGAATTTCTCAACTTTTTATACAACAAACCACTGTGGAATTCATTTATGTTATCAGAATTTTTAACACGGGCCTCAACTATTGATTCATAATAAGTCCAATTCTCTTCAAGATAATAAGCTATTTCTTCGTCTGGGTTCATTATACAGAAAAAATCTCGGTAAGTTGGATCAGTCAAGGAAAACCGGCAATTACAAGAAACGCAATGTATGTTATGATTCTGTTCCTCTCCACGCCGAAACTCTTTAACATAACGCTTACAGGTAGGGCATAATGCGTGATAAGTAATATTTTTTTCGCAGTTGAAAATTGCATTAACTAAGTATTTCGAATCAGGTAAAACGGAGGTAGCACAAAATATGTTTAGCATCTTAAATAAATCTGCGATTGCAACTTGAGGCAAGTTGTAAACTAGTGAAAATTTCAAAACTCCTAAATATATTTCCGCTTTATTTACGTTGATTCTACTATCAATAATTTCATCATTGACGATATCGTTCGTTATCTCATCTAATCGATTTTGTGTTCCATTGTCATCTACAAATGGGTAGTCAAATATATGTTGATATTGGATGTTATCATCATCACTTGCATAATCGTCGTCTTGCTTGTGTAGCAATTGCTTACGTTCATTTCTTGCATGATCCTTAAAAACAATAAGAATTATATAAGCAAAATATAAAAAATCTACGTATACATTATTGTACTATAAACAATCAACGTTGATGATATGATTAAAAATAGATGATAAATAGAATGTATTTAATATTGAAGGTGTCTATCGAATTTTGAGCAAAAATCACAAGGTAAAATTAACTTTAGCTTATTTATATTCATCTTCTTACCGCTCCCCTTCTCGCTTAAAATAAAATTCTAAATACGGTGTTAAATTGAATACAAGGGATTCTTTTATTAAATTAATAACGTCTTTTTTGTCTTAAATAACGTTATTACTGAAAAGCAATTACGTTATTTATGGTGAATGACGTTATAACCCCCTCCTTCCACGCCTAAAATAAAATCGCAAATACGGAGTTAAATAACATATGGATTTTCACAGTGTCGAAAAAAAAAAATTTAGTAAAATAATCTCCAAGTTTCAACGGATGTTAATAATGAAAATAGTAATTTTAAAAAATGATTTGTTTTCTTAAATATGGAAAAATTAAAGAGTATACTTGATAATTTTTATTCTTAAAAAATTTTCACGAATATTTATCGCTTTCTTATTACTTAATGTCGTAACAGTAATATTATTGTAAATTTGAATCATTTTTATATGGAAAACTGTATATAATATTTTAGTATTAATTGCGAATTATTAAAAATTATTGTAGTAATTGTAATTACCATACTTAATTTATAAATCAATAAACAAAACATATTATTTTTCAAGACAGAAGCGTTATTTACAGAAAATGACGTTATTTTCAAAAACATTTTGGCTCTACATATGGAATAACGTTATTTTTCAAGGCAGTAGCGTTATTTACATAAAATGACGTTATTTTCAAAAATATTTTTTGCTACAGAAGGAATAATATTTTTCAAAAAAATAATTTTGGCTCTATGAATGGAATATCGTTATTTTTCAGTTATTGTAATTACCATACTTAATTTATAAATCAATAAACAAAACGTGTAATAAAATTTATATATTTTATGGTGTATCACTGCCGTTTTAACCAGATTTCGTAAAAGTATCAGTTGCAAAACACCATTTAATCTATCGATAGGAAAAAATTCAGATTTTTCCGATAAATATTATAGTTTAAAAAAAGCCACAGAAATATAATTTCTCAATTGTAACATAGAATTTGATCATAAGGTAAAAAATATATCGTTATTAAAAAAAAGCCATTTGATGAGCAATCAGTCTTACTACAATTATTATGATTGCAAGATTCCGTTTTAAAAGCACTTATTTATATACTAGATTTTTTTTAACTTCACAGTACGTAAACTTAAATATTCATAATTATAAGTTTAAATATATATTTTTCAAATATTACAAAGTAATCGCGATCTAACAAATTCATTTTCAAAATTAATGATTTGACTTTGAAAATGAAATACTTTCTTTTCTATAGACAAAAATCTTTACATAAAATTTTTATATGATAGAATTTCTATTTGAGAATGGTAATTTATCTAGGTAAAACATAGATTGGTTAAAATGAAATGTTAAATTGTTAAATTAAAATGAGTTATAATTAATTATCTATTTCATCGAATATATATGTTACGAATTTCAACTACAATTGTTAATTTTGTGTATACAATCTCAGCAGTAGTATTTTACTAGGTAGTTAATATATGTTCAATATTATTTTCAAGTAATGAGTTATGAAGAAATTAATTAATTAATGAATTCATTAATTTCATTAATTAATTAATTAATGAAATCGGTTGATTACATTATCATTAAGCAAAATAATTTTTAGACAAAAGTTTTCTGTTATTGATACTAGATATCTGTAATGTAGTGTACAAATACAAACTAGATAAGTGGAAACAAAATTTGTTATATTGAATTTTTATTCTGTAAAAATAAATATGCCACTTGTAAAGCTAAAAAATTGTATATCACAATTAAAAAAATTATACTTGCAGTATTTTTTTTTTGTAAATTTATGATAAAAGGTATTTGGAGCAGATCAAACGTACATATTGTAGCTATTTCAGTTGAAACACTAATATTTGAAACTTTCAGCCATATAATGGTTATGTATTAAATTTTATTCAAATTTCAATAAGTTTTTCAGATTTTAATCCATTATGGTCTTTTCAAGTGATCTACTATTATAATTATGTACCAACAGTAAGCCTAGAAGTAACTTAAATGGAAAGCTTAATATTTAATAAATATAGAAAAATTTTTGATTAATTGTATAAAATTATATACTAAAATTTAATCATCTAAATAAATGTATAATGTGAATTGGTGTTATACTCTTCAAATGTTCTATATATACTATCACAGCAATACTCTAATGAAGATATACTTTTAATATGAATGCTTGAACACTAGCAAAATATTTTTAAATCTTTACATATACAAGTATACTGACCATACACAATTCACTGCACTTAATGCCACTCATGAAAAATATGAATTTAAGAAAACGATATTGAGGGTCATTTGGTTACATTTACATTAAGGTATAGGATTTGTTTTCTTAGTTTCCAAATTTTTTTCAATAATGAGTGGATCATTTATGTAATAAATTTATACTCACACCATCGTCATCTGTTGATCCAGAAAAAGCATCAATTACTTGATTGGCAGATGACAAACTACATTCCTATAAAATATATATTAATTAATTTTATTAAGTATAAATTATGATATAATAATAGCAGTGAATAATACACTGAATTTAAGTATCAGTCTACTTACTGATTCATTTTCTGATGATACTGGAGATGATTGAGATGTTGTAGATTCATCATTGCTTGAAATATTATTAATTTCATGCAAAATGTTTGAAACTTGCTGAAATAAAACCATAACAAATATATTTATGAGACATGTTGTTAAGTTCATAAATTAATACATGCTTGGAATTACGTACATGCTATCTAGGCTTATATGCATTCATTAATTGAAAAGTTAATTGAATACTCACAGCATAATTCTCTCGCCATCTTTGATTGTCAACACTGGAATCTGAAGAAGAATCGTTCCTCTCTACTGTTCTCTTCCTGTTATATTGTGTAGTTCTCGGCGTTTTAATATCAACATTAATTCTGCCTAGGTTGTATCTACGATTGTTAGCCATTGTTTCACAGACAAAACTATAATATTTCAGTAAATTTGTTAGAAACTTAAATAGTATTTTTATATATTTATAAATCAATATTTTCATCTTACCTTTGTCACCTGGTCATGATCATGAAACTATAACATAAAACATAACCATATAACCACCGTATCGTATATCATAAAATACATATAAACTGGCAACCGATTTCTGTGCAGCCATCCTGCGCAGGTCACTTCCAGGATAGCATACATGTCAAGGCCTAATATGTATTTTGTTCCGCATTGAATTGTAAATGACTGGCTGCAGTTTACAAGTGTTTCACGAGTGTTATTAATTCGACACTTTTAAAGGAGCTGTCGTAAAAAAAACTAACAAATAGTAAGATAACATTTATATCTTGTTCAGAGAACAATCGAAATCATAATTCAATTTTCAATTTATTTCAAAAAGTGAATCTTAGATACCAACGATAATAGGGTGTATCGCGCCATCGAATATAATTTCTTTGTCACACATAGTGTGAACTATGATATATATGCTTGTTGATTTTTTTCTTTGTTTCGTGCTCGGTCTGGATGTTTCTTTGAATTAAAAATTAAAATTCTATTGTAGTAAATTATTTATTGACAAATGCTCTTTATGAGCTGCAGTTATTTTACTTAAGAAACCATTATCAAGGTATGTATTATATATAATTATTTCTTATCATTATCATAAACTGCATGCATTTATTTTTTAAATATTGTAAGATTCAACCTGTGAAATCTTAGCTGCAATTTTCCAACTAATTATTTTTATTGTTCAAAATTGAAGCATACAAATTTTTATACTAAATTATCAAACTAAATAGAGAAATTTTTCCTTGGTTTGCATGAAAAATTCTAAGTACAAGTAATAGAAGTAGAACATAGCTTGATTCCTTCATATATGTTGGGTAAAGTTTAAAGTTGAAATAATATTGCACAAAATTAAGTTCCAATTTTTGTAATTGATTCTTTACACATGAAATATGTTACATGGTACTTTTTAACTGGATTTTAGTAGTCTGACTATATTGGATATCATCTCCAACAAATAGTTAGGGGGGAATAGAAGTAATATTCAAATATTATATTCAATTGAGATTTTCAAATACATCTACTTTTCCTGAGCTTAAGTAATATAGAAAGATATATAGGTATACTGTCACATAAAAAATATTATTTTCAGATTTTCTAAAGCCACAATGAGTGATGACGACAGTGGCATGTCAGACTTAGGGGATGTAGTAGGCTATGCTGCTGTGAGATTCTATGTAGACAATGCAAAAGTAAAATTTGTTCCAGTTCAAAATATACGATGTTATGATCCAAGTGATAAAAACTTTCCCTATGATGCATACGTTGCAAATGGACAAGATGCTGATGGCCATAAAGTATATGAACCTGCAGTAATTTTAGATATAAATGATGACAAAGAAACTTTACAAGCAAGAAAGACGAGATGGCCTAAACCAAATAAAAGGCTCAGTGTTGTAGTCCATGAATTAGCAAATAAGGAACGTACCACCAAATCAAATACAAATTCACCTGTGTCTAAAAGAAAAGGGAGAAAGAAGACATTTGTAGTGAAATCGTCAAACAAGGTTTATATGCAATATAATCTATTTAATTTAATGTAGTTCGTATCTATATTGACTTATTAATAATTCATCATCAATTTATAATAATTTAATTTTAATAATAATATTTGATAATTTTTCTTCGAAGAAAATTTGAAAGTCAAAATTCTTTCTTCGAAGAACATTTGAAACTTTCATAATAATAGAATCCTTGGGTAAGACAAACTTTGTTTGATGAACTCTGAAATGGTTGTTAATAGGTATCTCAGTGTAATAATTATTTTCATTTTTCATTTAATGAAAATTCCAGACCCTTGCACTTATTGCATGACTATCTAATCACTGTAAAATTTTGTTTATATATATTACACACACACACACACACACACACACACACACACACACACACACACACACACACACACACACACACACACACACACACACACACACACACACACGTATATATATAGCAGTTACGATTTACATTTTATTTTTCAAAATCAGGGTCTTCCACCATCAATATCAGAGGCAAAATTGTCTATGAATGACAGAATAATTGCTCTGGAAGAAAATTTTAGCGTTGATATTCATGAAGAATTAGTCAGCTGCAAACCTAAACAAGTAGATAAAGATAAACTGATAGAAGAGCTGCAGAAAAAGTTGGAGGAATTACAGAAGCAGTCACAAGCACATAGTACATATAATAGTCCTGGTTGTTCAGTACATATGAATGCTGTTGAAGATGTTAAAACTCCTGACCATGTGACTTCTCCAGTTTCTGCAAATTACTCGAGACGGTACCCGCATTCACCATGCAAGATAGTATTGGAAAGTGTGTGTGTGTGTGTGTGTGTGTGTGTGTGTGTGTGTGTGTGTGTGTGTGTGTGTGTGTGTGTGTGTGTGTGTGTGTGTGTGTGTGTGTGTGTGTGTGTGTGTGTGTGTGTGTGTGTGTGTGTGTGTGTGTGTGTGTGTGTGTGTGTGTGTGTGTGTATAAAATGAAAAGCCCAGTGTAACGAGTACATTGTGAAATATTTGTATGTTACAGGTTTGCCAAAAAATTTTCGTAGTTATCATGCAAGTACCAGTGCAGATGCAGAAAGTAGACCGTCGACCAGCTACATGCCTGCTAAGAGACTCCCGTTGAAACGAACTGCTGTCGAGGATAAATTTTTGAAAAAAAAGATCAAACTGAATAAGAAGAAGAAAGAAAAGAAATATGTCAGAAAGCTAAAAGCAGTGTTGTATAATTCTAAATTCGATAAAGATCGAGCCGAAGATGAATTTGAAATTCAAAACTCATTCTAATCGTTTGATGAAGAAATCCTTTTATAATTTTTGTTATCATTTCATAACTGCATTTATTGAAGTTCTAAAAATCATTTTATTTTTATTTATTATGTAACGATATTAAAGATACTGTATTTATTATAAGTATAAAAATCAGTATAAAAATAAAGCACAAATTATTTTTTTTTAAATAACGTCATTTTCTTTAAATAAAGTTATTGTCCGGCAAAATAACGTTACTCCATTCGTAAAGCACAAAATCTTTTATGAAAATAACGTTACTTTCTGTAAATAACGTTATTGTCCCGCGAAATAACGTTATTCCATTCGTAAAGCACAAAATTTTTTTTGAAAAAACGTCATTTTCTATAAATAACGTTATTGGCCCGAGAAATAACGTTATTCCATTCGTAAAGCACAAAATATTTTTTTGAAAAGAACGGCATTTTCTTTAAATAACGTTATTGGCCCGCGAAATAACGTTATTCCATTCGTAAAGCACAAAATGTTTTTTGAAAATAATGTCATTTTCTTTAAATAACGTTATTGGCCCGAGAAATAACATTATTCCATTCGTAAAGCACACAACCTTTTTAAAAATAACGTCATTTTCTGTAAATTACGTTATTAATTCCAAAAATGACGTTATTTTTTTAATAGAAATGACGTTATTAGATAAAAAAATAACATTATTAAATGTTCCAAATCGTAACACCAAATAACGTTATAGATAACGTTATAAATGATGTCATTTAATAACGTTATTTATAACGTTATTTTTTTCTATAAGTGCGTTTAAGGTGGAAAATAATAGTAACATTATCTCATGTCAGTATTTTTATATTGGCCAAAACCACCTTGCGAAATGCGTACATATACCTATTAGTATGGTAAAATCAGTTTGTCTAATGAATTTTTTCGTAATAACATAATAATCGAATTTCCTCAGGGATAGTTGTAATATATATTGAACATAATGATTTAAAAATGATATTCTCAGTAGCTATTTCGAACTTCAAAAATTTGCATGATTTCGTAATATTACGAAATCGGAATTATGAATAACAGGGAGCTGGGTTAGATCATGGCAGGGTAACAAGCTCGAGATTTGATGAAATTCCGGTCTACGAGTTCAGGGTTAGAGCGTGACAGGGTAACCAGCTCGGATATTGATGAAATTCGGGTGTAGGAGTTCGGGGTTAGAGCGTGTCAGCGTAACCATCTCGAGGGTTGATGAAATTCTGGTGTAGGAGTTCGTGGTTAGAGCATGGCAGGGTAACAAGCTCGAGGTTTGATGAAATTCCGGTCTACGAGTTCAGGGATAGAGCGTGGCAGGGTAACCAGCTCGGATATTGATGAAATTCGGGTGTAGGAGTTCGGGGTTAGAGCGTGTCAGCGTAACCATCTCGAGGGTTGATGAAATTCTGGTGTAGGAGTTCGTGGTTAGAGCATGGCAGGGTAACCAGCTCGAGGTTTGATGAAATTCGGGTGTAGGATTTCGGGGTTAGAGCGTGGCAGGGCAACCAGATCGAACGTTGAGGAAATTGGGGTAAAGAGTTTGGGGTTACAGCGTGGCAGTGTAACCAGCTCGAGGGTTGATGAAATTAGGGTGTAGGGGTTCGCAGATAGAGCGAAGCAGGGTAACCAGCTCGAGGGTTGATGCAATTTGGATGTAGGAGTTCGGGGTACGAGCGTGGCAGGGTCAGTAGCTTGAGGGTTAAGGAAATTAGGGTTAAGAATTTGAGTTTACAGCGTGAGAGGGTAACCAGCTCTAGGATTGATGAAATGCGGATGTAGGAGTTTGGGGTTAGAGCATGGCAGGGTTACCATATCGAAGGTTAAGGAAATTGGGGCTAAGTCTTTGGTGTTACAGCGTGGCATGGTAACGAGCTCTAGGATTGATGAAATGCTGGCGTCGGAGTTGGGGGTAAGAGCGTAGCAGGGTAACCAGCTCGAGGGTTAAGGAAATTGGGGTTAAAAGTTCGGGGTTAGAGCGTGGCAGGGCAACCAGCTCGAGCGTTAAGGAAATTGGGGTAAAGAGTTTGGGGTTACAGCGTGGCAGTGTAACCAGCTCTAGGGTTGATGAAATTACGGTGTAGGAGTTCGGATTTAAAGCGAAGCAGGGTAACCAGCTCCAGGGTTGATGCAATTTGGTTGTAGGGGTTCGGGGTACAAGCGTGGCAGGGTTAGTAGCTTGAGGGTTAAGGAAATTAGGGTTAAGAATTTGAGTTTACAGCGTAGGAGGGTAACCAGCTCTAGGATTGATGAAAAGCGGATGTAGGAGTTTGGGGTTAGAGCGTGGCAGGGTTACCAGCTCGAGGGTTAAGAAAATTGGGGCTAAGTGTTTGGTTTTACAGCGTGGCAGGGTAACCAGCTCGAGGGTTGATGAAATTCTGATGTAGGAGTTACGGGTTATAGCGTGGCAGGGTAACTAGCCCGAGGTTTAAGGAAATTAGGTTCGGGGTGGTAGGGGATCAGGGTGTTAAAATGAATGCTCTATTCACTCTCCATGAAAGGGTAGCATCCTTTGGTGACGGATACTGTATACTTTTGTGTTAGATTTTAAACGGAATTTCACAAACTTCATTTCTTCTGAAAAAATTTTGCAAGAATATATTTGAAAACATAGCTTTTCTTTTAGGCGACTTAGGGCATTGTAGACAAACTCCATTTATTTATCTAAAATTTTTAAAAATATTTTTTTGGATTTTGTTTTGTCAAAAACTGTGCAGAAAATACGAAAATATCGCTATATAATGGTGTTGAGGCGTAATTGGAATTGGAGCTGAGTGTTTGGTGTTTCAGCGTGGCACGGTAAACAGCTCGAGGGTTGATGAAATTCTGGTGTAGGAGTTGGGGGTAAGAGCGTGGCAGAATAACCAGCTCTAGGATTGATGAAATGCTGGTGTAGGAGTTTGGGGTTAGAGTGTGGCAGGGTAAGTAGCTTGAGGGTTAAGGAATTTAGGGTTAAGAATTTGAGTTTACAGCGTGAGAGGGTAACCAGCTCTAGGATTGATGAAATGCGGGTGTAGGAGTTTCGGGTTATAGGGTGTCACGGTTACCAGCTCGAGGGTTGAGGAAATTGGGGCTAAGTTTTTGGTGATACAGCGTGGCACGTTAAACAGCTCGAGGGTTGATGAAATTCTGGTGTAGGAGTTGGGGGTAAGAGCGTGGCAGGGTAACCAGCTCTAGGATTGATGAAATGCTGGTGTAAGAGTTTGGGGTTAGAGCGTGGCAGGGTAAGTAGCTTGAGGGTTAAGGAATTTAGGGTTAAGAAATTGAGTTTACAGAGTGAGAGGGTAACCAGCTCTAGGATTAATGAAATGCGGGTGTAGGAGTTTGGGGTTAGAGCGTGGCAGGGTTACCAGCTCGAGGGTTAAGGAAATTGGGGCTAAGTCTTTGGTGTTACAGCGTGGCATGGTAACCAGCTCGAGGGTTGCTGAAATTCTGATGTAGGATTTGGGGGTAAGAGCGTAGCAGGGTAACCAGCTCGAGGGTTAAGGAAATTGGGGTTAAAAGTTCGGGGTTAGAGCGTGGCATGGCAACCAGCTCGAGCGTTAAGGAAATTGAGGTAAAGAGTTTGGGGTTACAGCGTGGCAGTGTAACCAGCTCTAGGGTTGATGAAATTACGGTGTAGGAGTTCGGATTTAAAGCGAAGCAGGGTAACCAGCTCCAGGGTTGATGCAATTTGGTTGTAGGAGTTCGGGGTACGAGCGTGGCACGGTAAGTAGCTTGAGGGTTAAGGAAATTAGGGTTAAGAATTTGAGTTTACAGCGTGAGAGGGTAACCAGCTCTAGGATTGATGAAATGCGGGTGTAGGAGTTTGGGGTTAGAGCGTGGCAGGGTTACCAGCTCGAGGGTTAAGAAAATTGGGGCTAAGTGTTTGGTTTTACAGCGTGGCAGGGTAACCAGCTCGAGGGTTGATGAAATTCTGATGTAGGAGTTACGGGTTATAGCGTGGCAGGGTAACTAGCCCGAGGTTTAAGGAAATTAGGTTCGGGGTGGTAGGGGATCAGGGTGTTAAAATGAATGCTCTATTCACTCTCCATGAAAGGGTAGCATCCTTTGGTGACGGATACTGTATACTTTTGTGTTAGATTTTAAACGGAATTTCACAAACTTCATTTCTTCTGAAAAAATTTTGCAAGAATATATTTGAAAACATAGCTTTTCTTTTAGGCGACTTAGGGCATTGTAGACAAACTCCATTTATTTATCTTAAATTTTTAAAAATATTTTTTTGGATTTTGTTTTGTCAAAAACTGTGCAGAAAATACGAAAATATCGCTATATAATGGTGTTGAGGCGTAACTTTCGGCGTTAGCTTTCACTCTCTAAATAGTTTATTCAGCACAACAAAAGTATACATATGTTTGGCTTTTTTGAGCGTCATAGAACATGAAATATCTAGCGAATGAACTAGTGAATAACTAGCGAATGAATAACTTGTGATGAAATCTGCGATTAACAACTCCTTATGTTGTATTAATAACCTTAAGGGGTGGTTCACCCTCGAAATAATAGATAATAGGAAAACTCCGAAACACGTCAATTTTGTTTTATCATTTTCTACTAGAATATCATTTTTAAAATTTTTTTAACATAATTTTTGGATTTTGTTAGCTAAAAATAAACTCGAGATATCTTCGTTCGTCGTTTGCGACGGTATCGAGTTCGAGTAGTGTGCTTGCGCTCCTTAATTTTCTCTCTCGTGTCAGAATGTAGGTTTTTTATGAATTAAACATTATTAATTTTATTCACCGTTTACGTCATTTTGATTCATAATAGCTAAACAGATTTATAAAGGATTAAGTTTTAATCCTATTTCGTCTAGGGGAGTAATCGGATTACGCATTAGTTCACTCACACCTAAGATAAATCAAGTGTCACAAGTCAATTGACTTAAGGTGAGTTTAACTCGGTTAGAATGAAGACACCGAAACAAAAGTATCAATCGTAAAGGCGAATACACGTATAACTATACGTGTTTAACGGAGCGGCAGTTAGCTCTCTATCGTGGGAGTTCGTGCGTTAACAAATTTCCTATTTTACTAGCTACCCATCCCCTTACAAGTAACATCAGACAACTGTAGTCAGTGATGTCCTTGAAAAGGTATCTTTAATGTATTTATGGAACTTTTCGATTACGTAAACAGCTCATAAATAGTATTGCTCTGATGGCCTTATCTCTTGCGTCTGTATGGAGAACGAATTCGCTATTAAGGTTTAGTGTTTTGAATATGGGGGTCAAATCATAAGGTCTTTAATTCTCATTAAGATGTCCTGTTACTCCTTTCCCTATACGTACGGTATATCTTTTCTCGTTAATATAAATTGTGGTTGTATGATCGATGCGCAATTGTGGATTAAATCCCGGTACTATGTCACCGTGTCCATGAATATGCACTTGAGTATTCGTCGTACCACCTGCCGAATTTCCGCCTTATGATCCTCCGAAGTGTTAACGATTTTTGTAGATATAACCTCTGTGTTTTCTTGCACCTCCGTCATTTTCTTAAGCACAGTACTTTCTTGTCGCACAAGAAAGTAGTGTTCTCGAAGGGGCCAACAACAGCATTGAAATTTTTTATTAAGTTAACACCCAGGGAGCATTCATTGACTAGTAGAAGTTTAATGGTTACATGGACATCTTTCAGCATTCCACTAACAGTAAATAGTAGCGTAAGATATCAGATTAGCAATACCTTGCTACTGTCAGGTAATCGATATATTCCGGCTTTCATCATATACATGGCGTAAGAAAAGTACCGAAACGATTCTGTATTTTTTCAGGTAAGGTATTTTTGAAAAAGGTTAGGGTCATGTTTTTCGTAGCTTTTTGCTAGGAATTTAATGGTGACCTTGGATTTGACCTTGAACCTCACCTTCAAGGTTATTTCAAGGTCAACTTTTTTTTCAAATGGAAACCCCTCTTTTTCATAACGGTAATTGAAAGAGTGGAAAATTTTACGTTCAAATATGTGTCGAGGTCCCAAGTCAAGGACTACCCTAGAGGTTCAATAAAGGTCAAACATGTGTTGTTAGGGAAACATCTGGAAATGTCGCAGGATTTGTAAAGAACATTAATGACAAAATTTCTTTAAACGAAAACATCTATTTTTTATATCGGCAATGAAAAATTTTCCGCTCTTTCAATTGCCGCTATGAAAAGAGGGGTTTCCATTTGAAAAAAAAGTTGACCTTGAAATAACCTAGAAGGTGAGGTTCAAGGTCAAATCCAAGTTCACCACTGAATTCCTTACAAACAGTTACGAAAGACCTGACCCTAGCCTTTTCCAAAAATACCTTACCTGAAAAAATACAGGACCTTCGGTACTTTTATTACGCCCTGTATAATTTACTTCTCGGCAGCAAACAGTAAGCCTATCGTACTCATTGTTGTGCAGGATGCTCTTAAATCATGTTAGGCTGGAATTCAGAGGTTCGTAACTTGAACGAACATGACTATTTTGTCTCATCTTCTGGTTTGTACTTTTTCTCTGCTGAGAAGTTCTGTTACGTAACCTAGGCTGCTCCGTTAGTAGATATCCGTGAATGAATTCTCTGAGATCATTTGAAGCAGTAAGTTTCTTGTACTACATCTTTAGAAGAGTATTTTGTGATCCCTGATATAATCCTGAATCCTTTAGACTTTTTAGGGAACAGCAGTTTCTATACATTTATTCATCATTTTTTTGGTTTCAGTCCTAGTGGTTCATTGATAGTCTGAGTAACCTCACTCTTGGACACTCATTTTTTAACACGTGCCAGATTTATGCCAGCTCAGTTGCTTCATCGAGGCTACTTGGTCGTCTATATTCGAACTGCACCTGGACTGTATGTGACGGAATTTTAGGGTTTACTAATATCGTAGAGTATGACTTTGCCTGAAACTAAAGCTTCCGACAGAGACTTTAACGGTCGAGTTTATATCTGACCGCTACTTCGGGTTTATACAGAGTGTCCAAAAAGTAACGAATCAAGGAAATAACTTTCCAGGTAGCAAAGCTTTTGCGAAGGTCAAGGTCATTTTAGGACTAACTATCGACGAGGAATTCGATGGTGACCTTGGACTTGACCTTCAACCTCAATGTCAAGGTCATTTGGAGGTCAACTTTTTTTTTTAAATGGAAACCCCTATTTTCAACACTGCTAATCGAAAGAGCGGAAAATTTTACGTCCAAACATGCCTCAGGTCATGAGTGAGGTATGACCTTGAGTACAACCTCAAGGTCATTTAGCCTCATCAAGGTATGGGTCTATGCCACGCTCTACAACTCAGGCTTGGGTTTTTGCGACGAAGCTCAAGGTCGTTCTAGAACCAACTTTCGACGAGGAATTCGATGGTGACCTTGGATTTGACCTTCAACCACAATGTCAAGGTAATTTGGAGGTCAACTTTTTTTAAAAATGGAAACCCCTACTTTTGACACTAATTTTATTATTACATTTAGCGTCACCCAGGAACAACGGCGTGGACGTAGTAATATCTGTTCCCGTTGGGGTGCTTGTTTTACGTGAGTCCCCTTGCCTCTCACGATCGGGGTGCTTGTTTTACGAGAGTCCCCTCGCCTCTCTCGTTTGTTTACTATCATTACAACGATCTACTTTAAATGTTCAAATTGTCCTCCGTTTACTTCCTGACAGTAAACCAATCGATGGTAGAAATCACGAATGGCATTATCGATGATTTGAGCGGAAACAAGAGCTGATACATCTTCGATTCTCCGCCGAAGGTCATCTAAATTTGCGGGTTTTGTTTGGTACACACGATACTTCAGATAACCCCAATAAAAATAATCTAGCGGCGTCAAATCGGGTAATCTAGCTGGCCATTCAATTGTGCCCCTTCGCCCTATCCATCGATCAACAAATGTCCCGTTTAAGTATGTGCGAACGTTTAGTCCGTAGTGGGCAGTTGCTCCGTCCTACTGAAACCATATCTCATGAAAGTTGTCTGCAATCATTTCTCTAATCGCAGGAACGATCGAATTTCGAAGCAAAACTTCATAATTTTGAGCATTTAAATTGCCATCAATAAAGAATGGTCCAATAATTTTATTGTTTATTATTCCGGCTCAAACATTTAGTTTTTCCGGATACTGAAATTTATCTTTTCGCAACCAGTGAGGATTTTCAGCCGCCCAATTGTGTCTGTTTAATGTACCGTCAAGTTGGAAAGTTGCTTCATCTGAAAATGCTATCCTTGATGGGAAATTGGGATCTTCAACTATGCGATCCATCATGTCTTCAGAAAACTCAACAAGACGATCGAAATCATTCTCGTTTAACTTGTGAACCAAATTTACTTTAAATGGATGAAAACTTGCTAATTTTAGAATAGTGTGTACTGACGATTTACCTATTTCGTGCTCTTGAGCTGCTCTGCGGATAGAAAGATGTAGATTTTCAGTGAATGATGACAATACGTCGAGTGATTTTTCTTCATTCGTTGCTGTACTTAACCTGCCTGCTCTAGGTAAATCTCTGACATGACCATGAAGATTAAATCTTCTAACAGTATTTTGAACAGTCGACATGGCAATGGGAGTTCTATTAACTCTGAATGCTTGATTAAACACACCCACTACTTCTCTCATAGTTCTCTGCACGTTACCCCAACCTCTCATCATAAGTAGCGATATTCTTTCTCTTTCGGAGAGGCGATCCATTTTGACTTTACGGACTTACTCAAAATACCAGTTCACAACAAACTTTAAATAATATTCAGTTAGTTTTTAGCTTTTATTCAAATGTTTTTTTTCTTTTGATAATAAAATTAAAACAACATTAAAAGAATATCCTGTTTTAGGAGATTAAAAAAACGTGTTTTGGAAAAATTATTTTGAATTTTTGAACATTTAATTTTAATCGATTTATGAGTAAAACGCCTTATAGTTCGAGTTGCCAATTAGCTGGCCCGATACAGTTCGTAATTTTTATGCCAAAGAAAAATATCAAGTAATTTCCTTTTTTTCAATATGGTACACTTTTTACGAAAAAATGAAATTTTTTTGCAAAAAAATCGCCAAATTAAAAAAAGAAAAAAAAGTTTTTAGATAAAATATTAGATTTCCTTCTTTATTTTTAAATTGCAGGATAGCAGAATGAATTATTTTATAGTTTAAGATAATAGAATTTATGTTAGTAAGAACAGGAATTATACGGTAAATAATTTGAACATTTAACAACTTAGAACTTTCGTAAAACAAGCACCCCAAAGGGAACAGATATTACTACGTCCACGCCGTTGTTCCTGGGTGACGCTAAATGTAATAATAAAATTGGTGTCAAAAGTAGGGGTTTCCATTTTAAAAAAAAGTTGACCTCCAAATTACCTTGACATTGAGGTTGAAGGTCAAATCCAAGGTCACCATCGAATTCCTCGTCGAAAGTTAGTCCTGGAACGACCTTGAGCTTCGCAAATACTTTGCTACCTAGAAAGTTATTTCCTTGATTCGTTACTTTTTGGACACCCTGTATATAACTACTAACTGGAGAATACTTCGAAAAGTATTTCCCAAGTTACTTGTCTTACTACAGTCTCGGTAGCGTCTGATGCTGAGCCTGCCATATTTGGAAAACTACAAAGGGTAAGTATAATCTATCGCTCGGCGTGGGCGTTGAAAATTCTTATTACTTAGCTTATCTCGTTTATCATCATATGAATCTTTGTCCAATAAATCTTTACTAGCTCATCTAGCTACCGACCCCGCATTTGTGCCTGTACTTCTCGTTCTAACTTCTGTTGCTTATATTGTTTTTAAACTACCTCTAATTATTCTTGATAATATTATTATAGTAGATCTAATTTCTGCATATTTTGACAAAAAAAATATAAACTAATATCTTTCAAAAATAACCGTCACAGAATTTTGAAAGAAAAGAAATGAAGACCGAGAAAAATTATTTATTTCTCTTTTTCTTTTTTTTTCTTTTTTATTTTGTAATTGTTCGTAATTTCTGATTTAATATATATTTTGATTTGAAAATTGAAATAGATATTCATTATTATATATTATACTAAGCCTATAAAAGCTTGAACAAATTTGTTCAAGTACTGTTTGTCTTATATATATTTGTATACATATTTTAATGGGTAATCGATTATTTCGCGTGAGCTCTTGTATGGAAGGCATCCAGAAATTAATAGGCCCAGTTTCATAATCAAGCCTCACTGTATTTTTGTACGCATTAAGTACGATAACCTGCAGTTTCCGACAAATAAAATCAGCAATTTGAAGTTACATCGTGCCATTCCTACTTGAATACGCTTCTCTCTTTCTCTCTCTTTCTCTCTCTCTCTCTGGTCGTGGTGAGTGTCGCACGCACTTTTCGTGAGCTCCTGGTCTTCTTCTGTTTTCTAATTACTTTTTGACGCTCTTGAGCCGAGTTTTTTCTAGGTGGTGCTAATCCACGGGGCCTACAAGCTAGTGCTGTCAGTTGTGTAATTCCACCAGCACAACCGCCCCGGATTTTTGCACTACCTTCACAACACGACACGACACTCTTCACACGCAGCACATCTTGCGTCTTGAACAGCTCGCCGTTATCTCCGCTTGGACTACGGAATCTCTGCCTTGACTCTGCTGCAACTGTTGCTGGTTGCTGGGATGGAGACAGGCAAGAGCACTATAAAGTGCACTGTCTGCGGCAAGGGCTCCACCCGCCCTATGCAGCCATGCGCGGCATGTCATCAGCCGCGGCATGTCAAGTGCTCTGACCAGAGAAAGGATGGCATCTGCATTGGTTGCAAGGGCGCCAAGCGACTCTCCACGACTCCAACATCAACCGCCACTGCAGCATCGAACATAACATCAACTGTCAGCGGGAAGGTCGTGGATGTACCAGGCAGCCAAGCAGACTCGCCGCCTAAGAGTGTGCCGCGCATCAAGGCAACAACAACAACAGCAAAAGCAGCAGCAAAAACAAAAACAAAGTCGGTATCCTTGGTGCACTCGGCGGATGGCAAACAGGTGAGAGTGTCTGTCTCACCCGTTGTGGCGAATAAATATGTAAATACACAAGACGCAGCAGAAATGCGCTCCCCGCTATTGACAGGCGAGTCGATCACCTCGACGCCAAGCGGGACTAGCGTGGCTGCTAGTAAACAAGTGCTAACTGCGAGCGGTAAGCCTGTCGGGCGGGCTATAGGCATGCGGGCGCCGGCCGGTAATAGATGTGTTGTCGCTCGGGCTGCGGATTTTCAGGCGCGCATGGCTGGCGATGCGGCAGGCAATGCTGCTTCCACTGCGTGCGAGCAGTCTTTTCTCGCACCAGCTAATGCGGAGGTTGACGGGGGCCAGGTGCTGGACTGCAGCTCATCTCGGAGGCCCAGCACTGAGACTAATCTTCACAAGAGTGTGCGTGAGCATTTTCTTGGCGCAGCGGACCTTCCTAACATAACTAATGTGCTCATTCCTGTAAGCACCCTGGACTTGCTCTTTCAGCGATTTGATGCGCTTGAGAGGCGGGCAGATGATGTACTGGCACTAGTGGGGCGACATTGTGACTCGCGCTCGGTAGCTCTTGCTTCATTATCACCTGAAGTAAGTAGTGATAATGAGCTGTGTCGTCGCATGTCTGCTCTCGAGGGCCTCGTCACTGCACAATCCTCAAGGTTGCAGGAGCTGCAAGCCACCTGCAACACGCTTTTGGCTGACAATGGCCACTTAAAGGACCAATTAAATGGCGTGCTTGCGCAAGCTGAGAGCTTCCGGTGTGCTTGCAGGGACAAAGCTCAGCGCAGTCAGGAGATAGTCTTGGGCGCGGCGGTTTTCAGTGACAAGGGTGCGACTGTTGCGGCACCTGCAAATTCTGTTGGCCATTCCTGTTCCGAAGTTTCCGGTACAGGTGGACCAGCCCCTGCGTTGGTGACGCGTGGGGGTGACCTGGGTTCGGTGGATGACATGGTGGATGGCAGTGAGGTTGCAATTAGTGGCTTGCTCAAGCCTGATAGTGCTGCCACATTGGAAATGGTTAAGGACATAGCCTTCTCTGTTCTCCGCCATGTCGTTCCATCGCTGGAGTGGCCTGACATCGCTGGTGTGCGGGTCGTTCGTTCGCGGCGCGCTCGTGGGGGGGCTGCTGCTGGTGACCTGGGTGCGGGGGACACACCGCCAACCTGCATAGTTAGACTGAATAAGGGATCCCTAGTATCAAAAATTATGCAAGCAAAGAGGGGGTTGGTTGGCGGCTGTCTGACTGTTCGCGACCTTGGTGAGATGGCGCTGACCACGGATTTGGCTGCCTGCGTGTCGCAAAGAAAAATATTTATTAATGAATTACTGCCCCATACAAAATTCCAATTATTTAAGAGCTTGAAGCCGGCAGCTAGGGGACTGGGTTTCAAGTATATGTGGCACGCGGGGAGCCGATTCCTGGTCAGACGTCGTGCGGGGGAGCGGGTGCACGTGATCACGTCGATGGAGGACCTGAAGGCCATTGGCGGCGGTGCTTCGAATGGCCCCATAGATATGACGAGGCCACCCGGCAGCGATCGCGAGGGTGTGCCGAAGTGACTATCCGCTGAAAAGGGAATGATGACTACAGACGTAAAGCGTTCTTTAAGGGTAGGGTTTCTCAATATTAACTCCATTAGGGCGCGTATTGAGAGACTCCGACTATTCCTGTCTGACAATCCGTCTTACCATGTGTTTGGGGTTGCGGAGTCGTGGTTGGGGCCGATTGTGGATGACAGCATCATTCGGATTGATGGCTACTCGGTGCTGAGAAATGATCGCAATACCGGGGGCGGTGGTGTCGCTCTCTTTGTGCGCAATGAGTTGAAGGTAAGGATGCTTGCGTCCTCTGCAACTACGGGGCCAGGTAAACCTGGTGTCCCAGAATACCTTTTTTGCAGCATAGAGATGAGTGGCTCACCGCCGGTACTTGTTGGTGTCATTTATAGGCCACCAAAGATTCCTATGCAAGGAAACGCCGGATTTTTTAACATCCTGCGGGATCTCAGTGCCGACTTCAGCCATAAGATCATCATGGGAGATCTGAATGCTGACCTGATGACGCAAATCGATGACGCTAATAGTATTAGGCGTCTGGCTGCTGAGCTGTCACTCCAGACAGTTCAGCACGGTCCTACTCACCGCACTGCGACCTCTTCCACGTGGATAGATGTGATGTTTGTTGATGACTGTGATGTTATTAAACATCACTCTAATGAGTGGTTGCCTCCCTTTGGCAAACACTCGATCATTGATGTATCAATCGATATTTACGCGCCGTCCCCGGTTAGATTTGACTTCACGTACCGTGATTATAATAGTGTTTGTCCGGACAAACTGGTGGATTTGTT
The DNA here is from genome assembly GCF_024137745.1 of Phymastichus coffea. Classification (NCBI taxonomy): domain Eukaryota; kingdom Metazoa; phylum Arthropoda; class Insecta; order Hymenoptera; family Eulophidae; genus Phymastichus; species Phymastichus coffea. The sequence goes on from NW_026706814.1 coordinate 1,845,298, forward strand.
GGCATCCTGCAACTGGGCGGAGTTTGATGTGGACGAACCAGAACTGGAAGGAGCCATTGGGCAATTAAATGCAAACCTGGAACTGGCTCTTGATGCCTTGGCACCGTTAAAGTCGGTGCGTTTAAATAAAAAATATGCTCCTTGGTTTGGTCCCGGGCTGAGGAGGCTGGTCGACAGGTGTGAGGCACTGCGCAGGCGATATAAACGCACAGGACGTGCTGATCTTCGCGATGAGCTTATTAGGCTTAATGGCGAGGTCGACGTGCGCATGGAGCAAGAGCGTAATTCCTTCCTTAGCAAGCACTTAACTGACGCTCTTGACAGTGGTAAAAATATTTGGAAGGAAATGCGGCGCGTTGGCTTGCTGCCGAAGAGCGGTGAGGAGGAGTTGCATGGCTTTACACCGGATAAGCTGAATGCCCACTTTGCGGGGGTGTCCGTCTCTCCGCTCGAGAACATTGATGATGTCATGGATGAATTAACAACTGCGAATGAAGAAGGTTTCACCTTTCGCCATATCGGGCGTAACAATGTGGCTAGAGCTGTTGCACACTTTACTACTCAAGCAACAGGAGTAGATGGATTCCCGCAGAAGCTGGTCATGAAGGCTCTTCCGGTTATCGGTGACCATCTTGTTAAATTGTTTAACTCCTCATTTGCCAGGGGTGCCTTCCCGAGTTTCTGGAAGCGGTCGCGATTGGTTGCTCTGAAGAAGATCGGAACACCATCTTCCACTTCTGATTTCCGACCGATTGCGCTGCTCTGCTTCCTGTCGAAGGTACTTGAGAAGCTGGCCCATGATTAGATCACGGAGTATTTGAGTAATAATAACATTCTTAATCCCTTTCAGACTGGTTTCCGAAGGCATCATAGTACTCAAACGGCCTTGCTGAAGCTGACTGATGACATACGCATGTCTATTGACAAAGGCAAAGTAGCACTTTTGCTGCTATTTGACTTCAGCAAGGTCTTTGACACCATCTCTCCGTCAAAGTTGCTGTGCATGCTTCGCTCAATGGGCTTTTCAAGGTCGGCTTTGCTTTGGATCAAGTCATATCTGCAGGGTCGCACCCAACGGGTATCCTCTAAAGCGGGCGACTCGGGGTGGCTTGAAACCAATCTGGGTGTCCCGCAGGGGTCCGTTTTAGGACCTCTACTTTTCTGTCTTTTTGTCAACGACCTGCAAAATGTGATTGCTGATCGGGGCATTAGCCACATCTTGTATGCTGACGACTTGCAGATCTACATGAGTGTGAGCAAGGGTATGCTTCATGAAGGAATATCGCGGTTGTCGCGTGTGGCGCGTTTAGTGTCTGACTGGGCGGAGTGCTCCGGCCTGCGGCTCAATGCTGGTAAGACAAAAGCAATTATCTGTGGTTCGAGACCGAACATTAACACCCTAAACAGTGAGTACTTGCCAGGCGTGGAGGTGCGGGACGGGGTCTTCGTTCCTTTTCGAGATGAGGTGGTCAGTCTGGGTGTGACGCTGGACAGCAAGCTGTCTTGGCGGCAGCATATAGACCAGGTGGCCAAAAAGGTAAATAGGGCGCTGTACAGCTTGCGCTTTATCAGGGCTTGCACAACTTCATCACTTAGACGGAGATTGGTCGAGTCCCTGGTTCAGCCGCATCTGGACTACTGCGCGGTCGTGTGCCTGGATGCGAGCAAGGAACAGCTACAAAGGCTGCAGAGGCTCAGTAACTCCTGCATCAGGTATATCTTTGGTGTCAGGAGGGATGAGCACATAACTCCTTACAGGAAACGGCTTGGCTGGTTCCTCTCCAATTCTCGCAGAAATTACTTTTTGGCGGTACTGTTGTACAAGGTTCTGCGAATGAGGGAGCCACAGTACCTATTCCATTTATTTGCCTTGCACGTGTCCAGGTACCCGGGGAGGGGCTGTAGCGAGAGGGCCGAGCTGAAGGTGCCATCGGTGAGCACTGAGGCTGCACTAAGATCATTCGGGGTCGCGGGGGCGCGATACTGGAACTCCCTTCCTCAGTCGCTCCGGCAGCTTCCGACGCTTGCCTCATTCAAGGTAGCGGTTCGGGGGTACATCCTGAGCCTAGACAGTGGTCCGGAGGGTCGGGGTGGAGTGGCCAACGGTGTGGCCGTACGGGCCGACTAGTGTTTTTGACTCGGCAAACTTAGCCTCGATTAATGTAACTCCTGACTGTGCAATCAGCACTTAAAACATCAAACACCGGAGTTTTAGATAGAAATCAGCAAATGAACAACACGTCGTCTCATCTGTTGGCTGTTAATTAGTATGTTATATGACTGATTTTACTTTGTTTTATTTTATTTTATGTTGTATGACTAATCAATTTTTATGTTATACGACTGGTTTTGATTTTATGTGTATGACTCATTCTAATTTTTATGTATGTGACCTACCAAAACTTTATGATATGTGACTTACTGGAAATTTTATGTCATACGACTTTAATTGCTGACATGTTATAACTGTACTATTGTTATTAGTTACACTACATTTGTATTGTAACTAAATTTGTAATTTTTACCGTGGAGTAAATAAAGTTTGTTCTATCTATCTATCTATCTATCTCTCTCTCTCTCTCTCTTTCTCTCTCGGTGAGTAGCGGCACACTGGTTTTTGAGGTGCTCTTCTTTTGTTAATATTTCCTTACTCTTGCCACTTCCTCGAGTGGCATACTTTTGCAGGCGAGTTCGTCTAACTGGCCTCTGCGCTTCCTGCTAAAAATTCTTGGCTTTTAGTCAATTTTTTGTCCAGTGGATGAATTATTCGCTCGCCTAGTTATAACGCAACCTTCACCAAATCACTAACTTTAACGAGCTTTCGAGCTACACATCACTGGCTAGAGCATGGATTAAGAGGGCGACTTGCGAAAACCTAATGCCAGTGCCGGCACTGTCCGATTACATTCGCATACCAAACAAGGTCAATCCATTCGCGTTCTTCCCAAATTATCCAACCTTCCACAAATACTCCACTATCAACCTTTGGTTCATTAAATTGCTAATCAAACTTAGCTGTTTTTAGCCAAATGTACGTCGCTTTCCTTTTACATCTCCTCCTTTCAGTCCGTCTTGTAAAATAGGTGCCATCGCGTTTTTATTATTTATTATTTTTTATTATTTTTTAATTGTTTTTATTATTTTTATTACTTTTATTATTTTTATCGTCTTTATTATTCTTATTACTTTTATTATTTTTATTATTTTTTATCTTTAATTATTGTTATTTTGGTTGTTTTATCTGTTATATTCATTATATTTTTATTTTTATATATTTTTACTTTATTATATGTACATATTTTATTCTATTTCCATAATTATATACGTTTCTAAGTCGCCTTATTATTATTGCCATTGTAAACTCGCTGCTCACCGTACATACAATTCATGCATTTATCTGAACTTATCTTCTTTAAATAGTCAAATGCGTTAATATTTATTCTTACATCTCTTATTCTGTCATTTTATAAATTTTGTTATGTTTGATTTGTACATTTCTAAACTGTCAGACGTGGTTCCACCTCAGTGGGGCAAGAAACGAACTAATCTAATCTAATCTCGTCCTATTCCGTAATTTGTTAAATAACAATTTTAAGTATACATTCTTGAAAAGTTGAAAAACAGTATAGTTTTTAAAATTTTAATCCTTAAAATCAGATTTATATATAACTTTAAAATTTATATATAACTTTAAAAATCGAACGAATTAAACTAATCCAATGCTGTTTTTGTTACACGTCGTTTTCTTTGACAATCACTGAGAAGGGACGTCCTTAAGTCGTAAGGGGGAATCCTTGTAAAAATAAAGTATTCTCTAGTATATACACACACACTCACACAATCTGTCTCTTGTTTTAATTTTATTTATATTCATATTCATATTGTATGAAATAGTTAAAATTAGTTATATAAGTTTCTTTTTTAATATTCATTATTATTTTTAGTTACAAAGATTTACCTGGAAATCCACTAAAATGTACATTTGACGGTACTTTGAAAGAATTAGTGGCTAATTGTAAACCTAAAACAAAAAAAATATTTTATCAACAACTTAGTATTCATGTTAATGAACTTGAAAATAAAAAACAATTCAAATGTATTTGGGTCGGCTCATCATTAAAAGAAGAAAAAGAAATGATACTTTATCCAAATAAAAATGGTACTGTCTTAAACCTATTAGAAGAAGCGCAAAAACAAATCGAGTTATCCGAATTAGGTTCAGGAAAACTAAGGATAGTTGAAATTATTAGTAATAAATTACAACCAGGTCCAAAAGACGATGTACTATTAGAAACGCTTAATACAAATGGATCCAGACAATATCGAATTGAAGAAGTACCAAAAGATGAAGTATCCTTACTAGATGATGAAATATTGGTACCTGTTGCTCATTTTTACAAAGATGTTTATTCGACGTTTGGTATACCGTTTTTTTTTAAAATCAAGCACGTAAGTATAATTATATAAAATATTCATTTTAATATGAGATTGATACTTTGTAAATTATCTATACTTTTTGAGAATTTATGCATAAGAAAGAATGATAGTTCCAAGAAATTTAAAATTCCACAGTCATATTTTTTTTTAATTCAAAAATAATTATTATATTTTATAACAAGATAATTAGTAGATTGTAGAGGAATAAGAGAGAGAGATCGGTAACATCGACTAATCGAAGATTGCCGAGAGGGCCCAGACCGTGATTAAGCAAACTACGAGACCTCGTGCAAGCGCACCTCAGGCTGTCGTAACTTTTCGTCCTGCTACGCTCAACGCACACGGACACGAGTTACTTCGGTCATTTCTCTCCATGTGCTCAATTCGACGAAATTCTAGGATCTACCTCCAGTCAGCAGGCCTGCGACGGGGAATGTGCGACGAAGCCCTTTCAGGCATAGCCGGCGTCTGAAAGTAAAATCGACTAGGTCGCGTGCTTGACTATGCCAGAGCGAAATCACCCTCCTCGATGCGCGATACGTGTGCTTGGAAGTAACTACACCTTCGCGCTCTCTCTCTCTCTTTCTCTCTCTCACGCACGGTACTATTGTTTAGTGGTTCGGAGCTTCGGCGGAAGCTCCATATTATATATAACAATATACTGTTTTGTATGAGACTGACAAGTAACCCTACTCAACATCGATAGAACACTGCAAAATATCGAACCCGTGTTTTTTTCATCTCTTAGAAATTTTTCAGCTCTAAGAAATCTTAATGTTTTCAGCATAAAATGAAATTGTATGTATACTCATCATCTAAACTCATCCTTTCAAAGCTTCTCACATAATCAACTTAACCCAAATAACATTGTCACTAAAAATTTATCTCACTCCGAAACCAATCCACTCCCCTATATAGAAATTAATCGACTAACAAATCCATCCTAATTAAACCTCTTAATTTTTGCGATTCGTTAATCAGCCGAATGTCCAGGCTAGAACTGGGTTGCATCTTGCCTGTCACGTTTATGGTGCTTGATTAGTGTAAGTCCCCTTGCCTCTAACATACTTTACCTCTTACGAAAATATATTGTATCAAAGGATGTCCTTCATTTTACAAGTTCATGACAATAGTGAGGTGAATTGTCTTCATCAATCACAAAAAATATTGTATACATAAATTTTTTGAATACCAAGCGCATTTAATAATCGCAAATCGGCTGCATAGTACACATTTTGTATCAATATTCTGAAAGAAGTATTCAACGGTAGTTTCACATTTATCAAGTTTATCTGTTACGTAGCTACATTTCTACTATACATATTTAAATACTTAAAATGTTATATCGCAAATAGAGATTTATTTTTAAATTGTTTAATATTACCACATCAGAAAAGCATTTGTCGATATTTTCCATGGTTTAACCCATTTCTTCCCAAGGCGCCATTTATAGTCGATTTGTTTTTGACCGAGGAAAACCTCAAAATAATCGAAAATGTATACTAGAAGTCACTTTTCTATTGTAAAATTTCCCGCTCTTTACGAATCTGCAGTCAGAATTAGGATATTTTTCACGGAAAATTACAAAATGGCGTCTTGAATGTTGATGAAAATTTAGTATTACATTAGAATTTTCCTTTCAGAAATTAGTTGCTGAAATTTATAGAATCAGGATTAAAATGTAGATTTACATTGAAAATGTTAGTTCTTTGATAAACCTAGGCATTACAAATTTTCCTGGAACATTTTTCCAAGATGGCAGCCAGCAACATATTGACAAGCGGGGAAATTTAAAATTTTCTGAATAAAAGCCGATTTAGAGAATGAATATATACTACCTATACTTTCGATGTCGCTGAATACAATGCTAGTGTCAATTTCAATTTTACAAAATGGCGGATCCAATATGGCGTCGGTAATACCAAAATCAGTTTGTGTTGATAAAATCGCAAATCTAAGTGCTACATTTTGTCTTGAATTTTTAGCACTTTTTCTAGTATTTTCCAAAATAATTGATGCAATAGTGGAAGAAATTATTCATCAAGCGTACCTGTTTTTTCAAGATGGTAAGAGTCAAAGCAATTTGCACATAGATACTCTTGACATTGTTCGCAATAAATATTCGTACGTTTCTTGCAGTCATTGCTAGCTTTGCATATTCTTTGTGAAGATTTTGTGGATTTATTGTGGATATGATGATACTCTCTGAAACAAGTATCACAGAAATGAGTTTTGCACTCATAGCAATAAAATATTGTTCTTATGGTACACTTTATACACATTCGTCTACGATCAGGTATTGTGAGTTTCAAATGCTTTGATAACTTTTCAATCGGTTGCTCTAAATAAGACTTTGCAACACTTTTTGCAAAATCTTTACTAGACATTCTCTTTTTGTTCACCATATTGTACAAAATCAAAACATTTGTCAGTGAAGACTCGATCAATCTACATAAAATATCCCATGTCCATTTCTTTGAACCAATATTCGTTTTTAGATCACTGCAGTATTGATCATGAAGATCAACTCTTCCCATAAATTTGTTGTATGTCTTGAATGCTCCAGGAAATTCAATTGGTACTTTACGTTTAGCTGTTTTATCGAATCGTTCCATTGGAATAGTAGGTGTAACGCCAACGGCTGTAGATAATATGAGCACTGGTTTCGAGTCCATTACCGTAATGTAATTTATACCACTGGTTTTATCATGACTTACAACATAAGATCCTCTAACAGCTTTCTTTTTATCTAGTTTATGTTTATCTATCAATGTCTTCTGTTCGGGATTTTTGATCAATGTTTTCGAGTTTTTACTTGATTTATCCAACACTTTTGGAAACATCTCCTTTGTAAAAACACGATCATCTCTAACCGTACCTGTTGCACGCAGGTTTTGTTTTTTCAAGTGTACCAGTAAATCAGGGGGTGTGAAAAATCTATCAAAATATAGATGATATTTAGCTACATCATTCTTATCGACCGATGTTAGAAAAACATGAAGCATATTCATCACTTCCCGAGATCCTAAACTGCATTTAGAGAACTTCGTGTCACTTTGACAATCATTTTTTCCACAATAGATATCTATTTCTAAAACAAATCCATTAGAAGTACAAAGGACCCATAATTTTATTCCAAAACGTATTGGTTTGTCTTTGATGAATTGTTTTAGAAGCGTGCGACCGAAAAATTTAATCATCATTTCATCTATTGATAAAGAAGAGCAAAAAAATCCAAACTGTTTTACATTTTCTCTGAAAATGTTTAAAATTACACGAACTTTCCAAACTTTGTCATTATCAGTCTTATCCGAATTTTTCGAAGTTTTCAAATTAGACTTAATTTTTTCAAACAAATTTCTATTCATCGTTTCTGAAACAACATCAGAATGCCACATTTCATCAGTCGACCAGTAATCTCTATAGCTTTTACGAATATTGGAAGTGGAAAAAATGATAATACCTAAAAATTTGTTAAATGATCTGGATCTAGTTCAAATCCATTTTCAGTTGTCGCTTCAATAATGTAATCTCTCATTCTATCACAAAAAAACATTTCAAATAATTCTCGAGGTTCCTTTCCTAGTACATTTTGTTTTATTGCTTCAAAATTATATATTTCTGATTCAAGTTGAACATCGTATGGTCTTTGTGGATCTATCCATTCGTATTTATGTGAGGCTTCTAACTTTTTCTCGTTCGCGGAAAAATTTTGATACACTTCTTCATAAGATAAGGCTACTGCATCAGTGAATCTAGAAGTTCCATCAGCTTCTCCGTCATTATCGAGACCTTCTACGTCACTATTATCATCATCGGGTACCCACATAACTTCATGATCATTTTCATCTTCATCACTATGATCATTGTTTTCTACAACACTGCTATCAACACTGGCATTTCTCATCGACTTACGTTTCGGCATGATTTTGCCAGTTTTATGAAACTTCTTTTAGAGTCCGAATCTGATAAATATTTATCTTGAAAAAATACTCGGTGAATAGTAAAGCTCGCCAATTATCCTGAAAAGGACTATTGGAGAGACAGCCGAAGAAAAGAGTGAATATGCTCCAACTATCTTGAAAAAGACCATTAGAGAAATACGCACTTTTCAATCCTCCACAAGATGGAAAATCTCGCCAATTATCCTGAAAAGGATTATTGGATTGCCGAAGAAAAAGAGTGAATATGCTCCAACTATCTTGAAAAAGACCGTTAGAGAAATACGTACTTTTCAATCCTCCGCAAGATGGGAAAGTTCGCCAATTATCCTGAAAAGGACTATTGGAGAGGCAGCCGAAGAAAATATGAATATGCTCTAACTATCTTGAAAAAGACCGTTATAAAATACACACTTTACAATACTTGAGAAGACAAAGGATTTATCCAACTGTAGGGACAAAGAATCCAGAAAAAAATATAGTAATTAGATTCGCAATTTTATCAACATTACCTGATTTTGGTACTACCGACGCCATATTAGATCCGCTATTTTGTAAAATTGAAAACGGACATTAGCATTGTATTCAGCGATATCGAAAACATAGGAATTGAGTACCCACTCACTAGTGCTCATCATTTTAGTATTAACGACGCCATATTGGATCCGCCATTTTGTAAAATTGAAATTGACACTAGCATTGTATTCAGCGACATCGAAAGTATAGGTAGTATATATTCATTCTCTAAATCGGCTTTTATTTAGAAAATTTTAGATTTCCCCGCTTGTCAACATGTTGCTGGCCGCCATCTTGGAAAAACGTTCCAGGAAAATTCGTAATGCTTAGGTTTATCAAAGAACTAACATTTTCAATGTAAATCTACATTTTCATCCTGATTCTATAAATTTCAGCAACTAATTTCTGAAAGAAAAATTCTAATGTAATACTAAATTTTCATCAACATTCAAGACGCCATTTTGTAATTTTCCGTGAAAAATATCCTAATTCTGACTGCAGATTCGTAAAGAGCGGGAAATTTTACAATAGAAAAGTGACTTCTAGTATACATTTTCGATTATTTTGAGGTTTTCCTCGGTCAAAAACAAATCGACTATAAAATAGCGCCTTGGGAAGAAATGGGTTAAATAGACATCTAACAGTTGAATAATATCAGTCGTTCTAGCTGATATAGTATGAATTTAAACAGCTTTATTTCCTTTATATGTCTTTTCAAATACTTTTTCAGTTTACCCTGACCAAGAATCCAACAACAGTAAAGAGTTCTTACCAGCAATAGATAAAAACACTTTTTCAAACAATTTAGCGGTAGTTTGAGATAATAATTTTCCAGAATTAGAAGAATAAACAAAAATATTATTGGTTCTATAAATATTATTTAAAACTATTGGTCAAAATTGTCCATCAGTTTCTTGCGAAAACTATTAGTAAGGGAGAATGTAGTTTAGTATCATCTGAAATAATTGATTGTATCGTATAACTGTGGGTTAATGAGTTAATTGATTGAAAAAGAACAAGTTTTTCTGATTTCGATCCTCCTTTTTCAATTTGTTCTTCCTATCTATACAGTATGTCTTGATGTTTTACTTTGACAACCTTACTTTGCAGAGATTCAAGGCTTCTTCTTTTTTTCTTACCTGACCACCAATAAGTGACCGCTTTTATCTTATAATTCGAATCTACATTATTTTCTAATAGCAAATCTTTATCATATGTATCAGGATCATCATATTCTTCATCTACCTGCGAATCATCACCAACTTCCAATACTTCAGGTATTACACTTTGGAGTTACGTTTTAAGTTAGAGGACGAAGTTTCATAACTCTCGATAAATAGTAAGCAATCAGAAGGTGTCTTAATAAGATCTGCCAGATTAGAAATAAAAGATTGTTCATCACTAGTTATTTTTGATTCGATGCTATATTCAGGACTAGAAAAGGCAAAGTGCAGAAATTTTTAAATACTTTTTAGGTTCATTGGCATCACGAATTTGTAAATTTTCTCATCAAACAATAAACAAGCTTCTATTGTTATTTCAAAATAGAACTGTCGTTTCAAATATGAAATTAATATAATCAAGAAATTTAATATAAAGACTTATTGTTCAGGAAAGATAAATAAATATCTTAAATATCTTTTACTATAATTATTATTAATTGATGCGAATGTATGTAATGATGAAAGTTATGTAACATCGTGAATAATTTTTTTTAAACGAATCAAGTAGTACTCTTCATTGAGTAACACTCTTACTCCTTACAATTTATTTTTCAAATTTGGAATATCTTTTTATTCATCGAAATGTCGTTGATTGAAGTTAAGTATTTTAGTAGTGTCTTAAAATTATACAGTTCATCATTTTATCTAAGGCGATGCACCAGACTTTGCATATGACAATGCAAGGGTATATAAGGATGTTTGTATTGCTGATCACGAATCCGAGGTCAGCTAACTGCTATTACGTCAGCTTTGAAGTTATTTGAAGGTCGAATCCTGGTGAATTAAGAAAAAAATCAGAAAAAAATTATCCATAAACGCCCTCGGGATTACCCTCGAATGGTACCAGTGAAGCGAGAAACGGAGGCAGCAAAAGTTTTCCCTGTGCCATGCCTCCCACGAGTCTCAAGATCGATGCCAGAGGTATCCGCACGAATGGAAGGGGATCATGGTACGGCCAGAGGCCCCCGTTCAGCGCCTGGAGTCAAAGCATCGTGCCTCTGCATCGTGTCTACCTCCATCATCTCAACGGTCTGCGATGCAGACGACGGAGCCGATGCAGCAGCCATGGACTCAACAACCGAAACCGTTCCAGCCTCGGGCACACATTTCTCTCATTGCGCCATCCTCCGGCAAACCCAACCCGTTGACACCTTAAAAGAAAACTGAGCGTCTGTAAAGAAAGTGACATTACTTATGATTTATTAGCTTTCCGCGGCGGAATATAACGATTAATCTCGGAAACGTGAACTCAAGTCGTACGATGCTTGCTGTCGAAAGCTAACTCATAAATCTCGGACGATATTATCGAGATTACCTCTAACGGTCGTTATACTTTTAGTCAAGTTTGACGTTTCTACCTGTCACCGCGCTGGACAGAGTATGGATTTTACGCAAAACTAAGTCGCCTACCTGAAAGAGCACTTGACGCTTACCCCTGTCATAATGCCTTTTTTGTTTGACCTCTGAATCGTCAATGTGCTTAGTCACTAGATCACGTAACGCATTCAGACGCACTAGTCTATCCTCCCACGCCTTAGTATCTATTTTTACTATTGGCGCCGTTACCTCGACTTCACGCCTACGACTCCTGATCGGGTACGGATCTCTGCCAAAATTCAGGAATTTCTTGGTCGATGCCTGCGTAATCGTATTTATTGTATGGCAAAACTTATGTCAATATCGGTCCAAACTACGGTGATACTTATCTACGAATATCGCGATCATTGTTTTAAGCGTCCGATTTATGCGCTCTACCGAATCACTCTGTTGATGATATACCGAAAAGAATACATGCTCCATACCGTACCGACTACCGACTACTCCATACCATACCATACTACGTTAAGCCTATCTTGAAAGATTTTGCTCCGATACGCCTTCGTGTTGTCGCTAATAATATATTCGGGTATTTCTCAACGGAAAAGGATCAACTCTACGAACGCGGCGGTGAGAGCAGAACCGTCTGCCGACCGTATTGGTTTCAGTTTTACCTAGTTATTAAATAGGACCTGAAATACAATCTTGTATTTAAACCGGTTTTTACTATGGGGCTGCTCTACCACATTAGTTGCTACCACTGCCCATGGTCTCTCTACTACGCGTTTGCCCATCAAGCCTTGTGGAGTTTGCTGGACATTTTATGCCGCTGGAATTGCTCGCATTTGTCCATGAATGTCCTAACATCGTACCACATACCCGGTAAATAGTATTCTGTAACCACGCGATTATATATCTTTTCGCGGCCGAAATGTTCCGACGCCGGTTCAGTATGAGCATCTTTCAGGACGTGTTCTCTCCATTTAAATGGCACTACCATGCGCCAACACTCCTCACGATTGGTCACTGGATCGAGCAAGTGGTCGTGCACATGACGGTAGAGGACATTATTCTCTACTCTCCAGTTTTTAAATTTCGTCGGTCTCTGGGGTACGTCTTTGATACGTTCAAAATCCACGCTAACGACCACCAGGTCGTCTAAATACCAGAAAACATATGACTCATACTCTGGCCCGAACAGCGTGTCCATAAAACGCATGAACTTGGCCGGAGCTTTCACCAGACCAAATGCCATCCGTTCCAATTCCTTTTCTCCAATAGGGAAATTTACCAAAATGCAGTTCGTAAATCTATTTTTGACAGGTAGACCGCACCGCGAAGCTTCTCTAGAATAGCATCTATTCTCGACCTTGGATACGCGTCTACCTTCGTTACCTTATTTACCGGTCGAAAGTCTAAACAAAATCTATACCCGCCGTCTAATTCACGGACCGGTGCGTTATACCATTGGCTATTTAACGGCTTGATTATCCCTTCCTTTTGAAGGCATATTGTTTCTTCCTGCATAAGCACTAAGATCGGATGTGACATATGGCGCGTCGGAGTTTTAATCGGGCGCGCATTGGCTACATTGATGATACGCACGATAACTCATGTAACCGCTGGCGATTTCCCAGGCTCTGAAACAATCCGGCGAACGAGCACCACGACTATTTCTCGTTGAGCCTGTTCGTAATTGCTCAGACCGGCGCATTTGGCAAACACATTTTCAGCTTCGTTACCCTTTTCTGCTAATTGATACCAATCTCCTTGGTCACCTGAGCGCCATACGCGGTAGTCATAACTGATGTTGATATCCCACTTGTTCCAGAAATCCGTGTCTAATATCAAGTCGTGTCTCATCGTACACACGGCTGTGTTGGTCAAACAATCTGCTTTTCTCGTAATTTAAATATTAAACTTTACGTCGCCTAATGTTCGTGGTCTCTCGCCTGAGATACCATGCACGAATATTGCTGGCGGCTTGAACCGATCTCTAAAACGCAAACTTAAACATTACCGATACCTGTGTATCTGAATCTAGAAGTGCTGTATAGACCTATCCACCTATACACACGTTAATGAAAAATCTGTTTTCAAATAACGAAATTAACGCTTCATCTGATTCCCTTTCGGAAGGCCTAACTAAATCTGAGCATCGCTCAGGCTTTCTCCTCACCGAAACGGACGGTGCGTTGGTACCGACGACCATACGACTTCCCAAAAATTGACTTTCATCTTTAATTACATCTCTATAAAACATCTTCGCGGCCTGAGGTGACGCCTGCTCAGATGGAAGCGTGATGTCTTTGCCCGTTTTGTCACGCATTCGACTAGCGAAATCGGTAGGTCCGTCTTTGTTTTCTCCAGCTACAGCCTTTGCTGAAGCCTGCCTCGCTGTGGGCGAAACACCTGCTTCCTAGAAATGCACGCTCAGACGCGGCCTGTTTTGCATCGGGCTTTCCCTTTGCAGCTTATTTGGCGTACTGTCCTCGGCGTGCGAACCTACCGCTACACGCGAGTGGTCGAACATAGCCGCTTGCCGCGCGCCGTTTGGTTTCGACCCTTCGCGTATTGTCGCGTCTCTGTGCTCACGATTTTCCACGGCGTTATTCTGTTTCATAGCGCGATCCTTTACCTGTACGGTCTAATTTTCGGTCTTACTGAGGAAATTTTCGCGAATTAAAACTTCGATGCTTTAATACACGAAAAACCTGAGAAGTGAGTCCCCCCCTCAGTTCTTATTAGCTTTCCTTCACCCCTGTCCGAATCCTCATATTCGACAAAAATTATGTGTTTAAGCCTAAGCCTTTTACATAAGCAACCCTATCACCTTTTCGTATCAACCTTTTCTACGATAGGCGACTTACAACTGGCTGCTTGTGCCGAGTTCTCGTCTTCCTCTGTAGCTACGCGGGGGAGTCAGTATGTCTTTACAAAATTAAAGAGATAGCTCTCGTCACGCTTAAATTATGATATTTTTGGCAACCAATACTAGTAACTAGATATCGTACAAAGTTTCAGCTCCATTCATTATGTCGTTTTTTTTGTGAGCGTTGGTTGAACAAAAAGTTATTGGTTTATTTGAAAATATGGAAAAAACAGAGTTTCGAGCGGTGATCAAAGATTTTCATTTGAAAAGCCTTATACCAAAAGAAATCACAATTGAGTTGAACGCCGTTCATAGCAATTCTGCCCCTGTGTTTAAGACTGTTTATAACTGGGTAAATGAATTTAAACGCGGCCGTACAGCAACAAAAGATGAACATCGTTCAGGACGCCCCGTAGAAGTGAGTACGCCCGAAATGGTCAACAAAATCCACGATATGGTGTTGAGTGATAGAAGATTAAAATTGCGAGAATTAGTTGAGGCCACAGGGGTATCAAAGGGTACAATCATTTCAATTTTGCATGAAAAATTGGGGATGAAAAAAATATCAGCAAGGTGAATGCCGCGTTTGCTGACTGTTGAAAACAAACAAATCCGCGTGGTTACCTCCAAGGCTTTTTTGGCACGCTTACGTCGTAATCCGGAAGACTTTTAGTGTCGTCTCGTAACTGTAGATAAAACATGGGTACACCACTACACTCCTGAAACTAAAAAACAGTCCAAACAATGGATTACAGCAGGAGAACCAGCTCCAAAGAAGGCAAAGACAGTAAAATCAGCTGGCAAGATTATGGCCACGGTTTTCTGGGATGCGTATGGAATCATCTACATCGACTACTTGGAAAAGGGCCAGATGATCACTGGACAATATTATGCGTCATTATTAGGTTAGCTGAAAGACAAAATCAGAGAAAAACGTTCTCACTTGAACACAAAAAAATGCTTCTTTCTTCAAGACAATGCTCGAGTTCACACGTGTGAAATTTCGATAGCAAAAATTAACGATTTAAAGTTCAAATTAATTGATCATTCACCATATTCGCTTGATTTGGCTCCCAGTACTTTTTCTTATTTCCTAACCTCAAAAAATGGCTTGCCGGACAACGATTCACGTCGAATGAAGAAGTCATCGCCGAAACAAATCCCTATTTTTAGGGTTTTCAGAAATCATATTTTTCTGATGGCTTAAAAAAACTGGAAGGCCGTTTAATAAAATGTATCGACCTTCAAGGAGATTATGTTGAAAAATAAAAAATAATTACATACGCAAAACTTTTTTTTTCCTTCTTTTTAGTTTCATGTTTAAAGTGACGTTCTTCTTTAGCGCGCTTTCTACTTCTAAAGCCCACTCGTTCTATTTTAAGCAGGAGTCATCGAGCGGCCGACGGATTTCGCGAAGGGATTTCCCTGCTTTACTTGGTTGCAATTTGAATAGTCCTTAAAAATGAAAATGACGGTTCCGCAAACCTGGCAAACTGGATTAGCCTCTGTCGAAAGCCTAGGATAATTGTTCGCATAATGCCTGAGTTGTCGCAATTTATTACAAACTATGTTTTGCCCTACTCCAGCTACTAGACACTGTGTCATCTTGTGCCCTACTTGATTGCAGTGGAAGCATGCACCTACAAACGGACGATCGCATTTACCTCTGTACGTGCCCGACCTAAGGTTGTGCTGCTGAGAAATCAGGCTCGGAGCTACCATAGCAGCCGGGGCTGCTGCGGCAGCCGAAGCGGCTGGAGCCTGCATCCTTTGTTAAAGGAATGGCTTCGTTTACAGTTTGGCTCGTCGCCGGCGGCTGCTGCTTTTCGGCCGATGTCGCTCTAACTTAGCTTTCCTGCTTTTCGACCCTTTTACCTGCTTTCTTCTTCAGCTGCGCTGTTCTCTTTACCGGATCTAGTGCGAGTATTTCCTCTATCCAGTCATTCAGGCCTTCCACTATACCCACCGATTTTTGCTTACCGAAAAGTTTTGTCGATTCCGTATAAGCTAATTTTGGTATCAGCATCGCGTCGGCTGCTGGTGGCCTCTGCTACCTTTTTCAGCCAGCTATACGGTCTTCTAACGCCATACCTGCTTCTTTAAACTCATTGAGATCCGCAAACGTTTTCGTTTCCAAGTACCGCTTGTACTTTAGATGGAGACCTTCGATGATCATCGCTAGCTATCGCCTATTCGATACCGTCGGGTCGAAACGTCAAAGTATCGTCTGGCAGGTTGCTACGTAATCGACGATTTTCTCTTTTTCGCCCTGTGTTCTTTGTCTAAGCTCCAGGTAGAGTTGCTCTCTGTTGAAGCGATGGCAACATTCGCTGGTAAAACTTTTCGGAAATCTTTAAATGAGGACTAATTCGCGCAATTTACCTCATATCATGTGCGAGTTTTATGACTAAACGCGATACATATTGCCATTAGTATTTCCACCAAAATTATGCCGCAGTATCGTTGGCAATTATCTATACTTGCTAAAAAATTAAGCGCGCTAAGATCGTCCTTATTCGAGAAATGCAAGACCAAGCACCGAACAAAAAAATATGTTACACAAAAGTCACGCAACTTTTAAATACCAAGTTTCGACAACAAGCACGAAATTCGACTCCTCAACTGATACTGAGCACTGGCGGTGTTTTTTATCCTAGGTTCTAAGCTGTTGGAAGGTCGCCTGGCTTAAGCCTCAAAAAGAAAACACTTACCAGAAATGTGATAATATACGAATACAAATACAATATTTACCGAAAAAGAATGTCGCTCAAAACTAATGTGTGCGGTTGTCCTCTCCCACAAAACACTCTAAGATTCGGCCGTTCCACCGGCAAAAGCCTTCCACTCGGAAATAAACTAATCTTTCACATACTTTCTCACACGAATTTGCCCGTAATTTTACAAAACATACAAAATTACAACACTTTACCGTGATTTTTACCTTTTTCTTTCTCTCTCAATTGTCTTTTCCCACAAGGGACGCCATGTAACAAGATACTATAGTACGAGTAAGAGAAAGAAAAAATAAAGTGCTTAGTCTCGTTAATTCTCAATCTTATTCTGTATTCGTCACATTCAAGTTAACCTATACAAAGAAAGCCCGAAAATCAGTTAGTTCGTTACCTGGCGTGATATCGCCGCGGCATCAGCGCGAATATATACCGGCTCAGAAAACCGTAGCAATAGTTGGCGAATGCGGCACCCGTAACGGGCGAGGACGATCACTACGTCTGTGTGTGTCTGTGTGTATGTGTATGTGTGTGTGTGAGAGAAAGAGAGAGAGAGAAAACTCTGGAAGAGCACTTGACCTTTGTTCTGCTACGACTCCTCGATGAGCCGGAATTTGTAGGCTACCTTCCTTCAAAGGCGTATCGTCGTCTTCCCGTTGAGCAGCTTCCTCCTGGATTTTTTGCCCCTTATACTAAGCTCTGCTTCTCACGATCTCTGCTGATCTCGCTCCTTGTACTCGACTGTTCTCACACCTCGTTCTTAACTCCTTGACCACTCGTCCTTGACTGTTCCTTTGTACCACTCATCCTTCACTGCCACTAAACACTTTCTTCTCTCTACGCTCGACGCACCCTTTCTTAACCTAATTTCGCGGCGACACGCGACTCCGTTAATCGGTCGTGCGTCTGCCAAGAATCATTGCCCAATACCGTGATTCGGTCCCTTATCCCTCTCTCTCTCTCTCTCTCTCTCTCTCTTTCTTCGCTCTCTTCTTTTATTGGTCGTTGTCGCCCTGTCGCGGCTCGTCGATCAATATTGGCCGATGAAAGAAAACAAAACCGCGTTAGGCGTACTCTTGAAATGCGCCTGACGTCGGTTGCTAGGCCAGCTGCGTAGAGGAAGGGGAGAAAGCGGTGTACGACAACACGTCGTCGCCTGCACCCGATACAAATTAAAGGAATATTTTTAGACCTTGATATTTGATTACTTATGAAAGACGATCATTTCATATCCACTATGAGAATTTTAGAAGAAATGCTTAGATTAGTTTTAAATAAATTACTGAAAACTTCTTGAGAAATCATTGTGATGCTAAATATAAAAATATAGTATGAAGAATATTGAAAAATTTTCGAAAATTGTGATACTTGCTCAGCTTGAAATAAAATTTTCTCTTTTCTCATTTAGATTATTTCCCTGAAAATGTTAGAGCATTCAGCGAAGAGAGGGGAGTACAATTCCGTTAAGACTTTCAACAGGAAGAATGGCATTATGAAGGTATATGGAACGAAAGAATAATGGCAGACTACTGCTGGTCTCTACAGAGAAATGACATTTCAATTGAGCTTGGTCAAAAATCTTCCAAGTGTTTATCTGAACAAAAATGGGAATGTTATCACAAAAATACAAGGAAATAAAATGTATATACCATAGACAAGTAACACCAGTGTTTGTAGGTGGAGTAACCAGCTTCCTACACACACATGCACATAACTTCTACCACACGCACTCACTTGTACATATGCCTTCCCCACGCTTACAACTCCCCTCTCTCCGGGCCTTACTTATATATCTATACATTCATGTGCACACAACACATCCATACATCTCCCCCACACGTACACAAATCTCTCCCTAAATATACGCATGTTCTTAATCCACCCCCTTACGCATACATATACATGGGCATAACTCCCACTTCAGAGTTATTAGGGAAGGGGGGTATATTCGTGCGGTTATAGCTTACAGTTATAGGTTACAAGGCTTATGGGTTAGGCGTTTGTGGCTGGAGGGTTGTGGGGTCGGATCTTACATATCACACCTTATCTAAAAGTAAAACTTCCCGCACTATCTGAATAACGGATCAAAAATAGGGGTTCCCATCTCAAAAAACAAAGTCACCTTCCAATGACCTTAAAAAAATCGTCCAAGGTCAAGTTAAAGGTCGCTAATGGCTTACCTCTTCAGAACCCCGTAACTTTTATCTGAACTATTTTTCGCTGTCATACGTCTTGAATGAAATAATTGATCCCCTCAATTAAAATGAACCACCTTGTATTTGGATTCAGACATGCAATAAATATATATCTCATTTGTTTTACATTTTTTTTATTCACCGCGATTTGACCTTTAAATGACCTTGAAGCCGACGTAATAGAAGTTAACCGACCTGGGATACGTGATCAGTGACACAAAATCCTTATATACCCTTGCAATGTCATATGCAAAGTCTGGTGCATCGCCTGAGATAAAATGATGAATGAACTGTATAATTTTAAAACACTATTAAAATACATAATTTTAACCAACGATATATCTCGATGGGCAAAAAAGATATTTCAAATCTGAAAAATGAATTTTAAGGAGTAAAAGTGCTACTTTATAAAGGTTTGACTTGTTTAAAAAAATGTATTCACGATGTTACATAACCTCGAATATAGCTAAAAATGTACTTTAGGATTTTTAGATTAGGATATCTCGGAAACCTATGGTGATGGATCTGTAGCTTTTTTCTTTGTCGGCTTGTATTATTCTATTTCTAATTATATCAAATCAGATAATCAGAGCAAAAGAATACTAAATTAATAGAAAAGTTAATAATTATAACGGGGTTCCTGCTCAGCTTCGCTCGAGCGGGACACGCTATATAAAAGTAACCGCGGAAAAGTAGATGAATAGCTCTCCAGAGCTGATCGGCACTCCTGCACCGAACGTCCTGGGTCCAGCAGCTCAGTTGCCTCCTTCTCGAGTCGAAAACTTGGCCCGCGGAGAGTGTCGTAAGCTTTCGTATGACAAGGCGCGACAGCCAAGGAGAAGCTAAAGCGCATAATCGCATATACGACTAGGAATCGAGGGAAAATGACACATAGCAAAGGAGTGAATTGAATTCATTTATTCACAACACAAGCATAGAATAGCGTAGTTCGCGCGCAGTACAAATAGCAGCGTGGATAGCCTCGCGTCAGATTTCAGTGCAGCCGACGAGCCGCGCACACGCTACGCAGCGAGGAACTTGCCCGCGCACGCCCTGTAAGAGCGGTTAGGCACAATGGCGACGGCTAGCCGGCGCGCACCGTTCGAACGAGAAACCTACATCGCTTACTCGTGTCGGCTCTTTAGCCGGTCGAAATGTCTCGGTCACTCGACTTAGACGAAAACGGCAACCGCACTTGCTCGTTGTAAATCGGACGAAGCGACAATACGCGTATAACGGAAGCCTGTTCGTAGGCCGAACGAAAACAGAAAAGAAATAAGCAACTATGCGGTAAGGTATCGACAAGGATACGCAATTTAAGCAATGCAGGAGGAGAGAGCCATAGAGAGAGAAGCCAAGTTAACAGACTGGTACTTACAATGCTGGAACTGACGAGTCGCTCTACAGTAGATTCGCAAGTAGTTCTCGGCGCGCTCGCTTGCAAAGGATTTGTTAATCGCGTTATCGCTTCTTGCGTTTACGCTTTTTCTCTCTGCTTCTATCACCGAGTGTTCGCTGGGCTTTTCGGGAACAGCGTCGATGGTTGTCACGTGTGTGGCTATCAAACCTGATTGCTCTCTCGAGTAATTAGCGAGCTCGCGTTGCCGGTTACTTGCTCGTTGCCGGTCGGAAGCAGACTTACTTTTTGTCCCTACTCTCTCTCTCTCCTCGAAGGGCTCGCCTCTCCGCGAGGTTCGCGCCGCGAGTCGATATCGATAATCGAACTATAATCGCGTCACTTACCGGTTCGCTGACGTCCACGCTGCAATTATTTAAACATGTTTACATGATAATTAATTATTATAGATAATTATTATTTGATGGCTTCCTGGGGAGAGAGAGACATAACGAACTTACATGCCGTTCGTTATATAATATAGATACTTTAGATAAGTTAATTTAGGGTTGATTAGAAGATTATATCGTTGGTTTATCGTAGGGTTAGTATTGATGACGGTAAAAATATTTAGTGACTTGGATAGTGTAGAGAAGATAAAGATGATTAGTTAAGTTGACTTAGATGGGCAATATATAGTGCGTGAGTTAATTTATTAAAAGGTGAGAAGGTAATTTATATAAGGTGAGAAGATTGATACTGTTGGAGCTATTAAATAGTTTGTAACTATTAGATATTAGATAGAAGCTATTAGTAGTGCGTAAGAATGTGGCAAGTTTGGTAAAAGCATTTACTTAAATTAGTTAAGTTGTTTGTATTTGAATAAGGAGTTGGTTTATAACATTTAGGATGAGGGTGAGAGGTTTGATTAGGTTAAGTGGATCATGTAGAAAGCTTTAAGAGGATGAGTTTCTATGATGAGTATACATACAATTTTATTTTATGCTGAGGATATTACGATTTCCGCTTTTATCATCTTTTTAGGGTGATTTTTACTCCTTGCTAGCCGATAGAGGGTAAATAGGTGAGGGTAATAGCGTTGGTTTACGTGGAAGCGATAAAAAGGTATGATTAATATACTACGAGAGTGTTATGATTATGAGGAAAGTTTTAGATTAAAGTAGTTAACTGAACTGAATCGGAGTAAAGCGTTATTTTATTGGAGGAATGTATTTAGAGAGAGAGAGAGTGTTATTTGAGTTAGGTAAGGTCAGATAAGAAGGGGTTATGGGAGATGGGATTGAATGATAGATACATCAATTTTCATTTTATGTTCAGTGCATGGAAATTTTCGCATTTTTAAAATTTTAGGGTTGTTTTTTAAACCCCTGAAAAGATAATTTCTGAAAAAACACGGGTTCCATATTTTTTAGTGTTCTATCCATGTGCGAAGTTTCATTATGATTAGTTGGTGACGGGTGGGTAGGGTTATTTGTAAGGTCGAGATGATGAAGTAACACACGGCTATTTAATCTGTGGCCTTTTTATTCGCATTACCTGTCTCATATTAATCTTCTACATCGCTAGGTGATAACGGATGAACCCAGCCACCTCCGCGGGTCAAACGAAACTTAAGCGTTTGACATCTTCTAAGCCACCCGAGCAGAAGACCGTCTTTTGCGAGCTGCTTGTGTACGAGAGTATTCTCGCATTAAGATCTCTCGTAGGGTACCAAAAACTGCATTTTAATTTTATAAAATTAAATTGATTGTGTGAAATTAATCAACTAGTAAATAAGTAAAAAATTATTTCTAATTCTGAGTCTTGTCAATTGTTTTTTGTAATTTATATGGTCTTGTCATTTTTCAATATATCTTTTTAATAAATATTAAAATATAAGACGAGAGGAGTTATTAAAAATTTGTCTACAGTCGACAAGCAAACATACTGCTTCGCATCTAGATTAGTTTTATAACTAAAAAATAGAAATTATATACAGATATAGTATAACTTTGTTCCATTTTATTTTAAGTTTAAGATAAATAGTATCAAAATATGCGTTAGTTTCAGGAATTGAGTTAGTTTTATAACAGGGAAAACCGTTTAGTAGCGGTTTCTCCATTGTCCCTAGCCTCTCGCTGTCTGCGCGCGCTGTCGTTAAACCGGGCATAGATATCATTGTCTTAGCGCATTACTAATACCCGGTTTATATGATTTGAGGTTGCGGATTAGCGGCTTAGGGAGGATTACCTGCACAGCTTTCGGCAGACCATGAAGGTGAAGAGGCGTGTGGGAGAGGGCAAGAGAGAATTTATAAGACAGAAAAGAATGAGGAATGATAATTATTGTACGTGAAGATTCAGTTCTGAAAATCACCGTTAGTAGCAGCACAGAATACTTTAGTGTGCATTTAGTATGCATTGCAGATTGCTGCAGACATCTTCGTTTGGTTTTGTTGGCCGATGAATTGGTATGCCGGCTCGTCACCGGCCTCTGCATTACAACCATCGTCGTTTGCTCCATCACCCCGACGCCGAGCCCATTGGAAAGAAAGATATAGCAGCTGGGGCAACTGACACAGTATGAGCTCTTCTCTCTCTCTCTTTCCACTCCTCAAGAATCAGCTCTAATGCGCGTATGATAGTCGTGATGTCGTGGACTTCTGATAATCGAGCGACCTTTTTATTAATAAACAAGTGGTTTTAGGTTTAAGTAGACTAACAAGGGAACCACCCCAACCCGACCTCACCGATTTGAATGATTTTGGGATATGTTTGTAGTACCGTATTTTCCGGTGTATAAGACGCACCTTTTTACCGTCAAACCTGACTCCAAAACCAGCCTGTGTCTTATACACCGAATGTAAGACACCCTAAATCAGCTAACCTAACTAAAACGTGCGCCTGAATAGTAGCAATTAGACAACCCTCACTAACTATGAATATCTTTAAAAACTAGCCAATGACAGAGTGATTACTTATTTAATAGGTAAGTTCTTTATTATTTCAATAATATATAGTAAACGTACTTTATGTCTGAGGATGATAAAAAATACCTATTACCTATATGCCACTTGGGATCAAAAAACGTCGCATAATATACTAGATAATTAATACGAGATTTTTTATAAAAACGGTATTTTTGTTGCATCGTTTATTTCAATATAATTTTGAAAGTGTTTTTTGAAGTAAGAGACTGACTTGAATTCCAATATGAGCGAAACTAACAAACGAAAATCGTATACAGCGGGCTACAAATTGAATGTGATCAAATTTGCTGAAGAACATGGCAATAGAACTGCCGAAGATCGTTTCGGCCCACCACCGAAGAGAAAAAACTAAGGAAAAAAGGCTTTGGCGTTCGCAGAAGAGTAATTTGATTAAAATGCATAAATCAAAGCATGCGCAATGTGGTAAAAAAGCAAGTGGCTTATATTAGAGGATGAAGTTAAACAATGGATTGAAGATAATCGTTCCAAAGGCTTAGCTGTCTCAACGAAAATGATACGCATACATACACAAAAAGTAGCTTTAAAAAGTCAAATAAATGATTTTAAAAGAAGTCCTTCATGATGTCACCGCTACATGAAACGCAATGGTTTAGCTATACGAATGAAAACAAAAATTTGTCAAAAAATGCCAAAATAGTACGAAGACAAAATTCTCTCTTTTCACCGGAATATAATTCACCGTAGACAAGCAATGAGTTTTGAAATCGGACAGAAAGCAAATATGGATGAAACACCTATGAACTTCGATGTTCCGTCAACTAAAAGTGTTTCGAAAAAAGGACAAAAAACGATTACGATAAAGGCAAGTGGTCATGAACAATTCCACTACACCGTGGTTCTTGCTTGCTGTGCTGATGATGTAAAGCTACTTCCAATGATTATTTTTAAACGTAAAACTATGCCTAAGGATAAAATACCGATAGGTGTAATAGTGCATGTATACCCAAAAGGATGGATGGATGAAGGTGGTAAGAAAATTTGGATACATAAAGTCTGGTGTAGAAGACAAGGCGGCTTCTTGAAGAAAAAAGCACTTCTGGTTCTTGATCAATTTCGGTCTCATTTGTTAGATTCTGTAAGATAAAAATTTCATCAAAAAAACAACAAAAATAAATAAAACACAACAAAATCAAAAATAAATACAAAAAAACAACAAAAAATATTTAAAAAATGCAAAAAAAAACTTTAAAAAACAACAAAAATCGAAAAAAAATAAAAAAAACAATAAAAAACAAAAAAAATAGAAAATGTCTCTTTTGATTGTCGACCTCCCCGTGGTAAGAGATATGCAACGGCAATGTATCTAATCATCGTCGGCTAACAGATATCAATATTTTTTTATCATCCCGTAATTAACTTTAATTCACAAAAAAGACGTGCTTTATTACAATTAAACGAATTTTTTTCCTCAAAACTAAATTTTTATCAAAATTTTCATTTTTTCTCAAGATGTGCCTTCAAATTTTGGGGTGCGTCTTATACACCGATGCGTCGTATACACCGGAAAATACGGTACTTGATAAAAAATTAGATATGTGTTTTTTTTATCGGCCCATAAGGGCTTTTAAGGGGTGAAATACACCCTGAAAATCAACCCCTAAAATCAGTTTTTTTAATATTTTTCAGCATCAAATGAATACTTTTCAGTAAACTCAACGTTAAAAAATTTCTTATAAAAAGGCGCTTTTAAGGACATAACATTTCTACCGAAGAGTTGCAACCTCCTTTTTAATAGGGGTATATACACTATTTTTTGTACTATTTTACGACATGTAATATAGTAAATCAGCTCGAGTGATTTAAAAATCACACTGATAATGAGAAAATAGCAAAATTAAATTGACGTGTTTCCGGATTTAAAAAAAAAAAATGTTTGAGGGGTGTTTCACCCCCTGGAAACCACCCCCGTCAAACTATCAGCAGGTTAATCCACCTAACCCTACATGCCTGGCAGGTTGTTCAGTGGTTGAAGCGTTTTGCCTTCCCAATCCCTGCAGAAATAACTAGCAAATAGAGTTGCGGGCAAATTTTATTATAAAAACCGACTCTCCCTTTAGAGTTTAAAGAACAGTATAATTATTTCCTTTAGATTATTTGATCGCTAAAAAATGTGCTTCTTTTACGATTTGAAAAATTATTATATTATATTTTCACAAAACGTGAATACCTACTTTCTATTGAGACTTCAGTAGCGCAGATACGCAAACAAAGTCGTTTGTATGAAAATTTGTTTGGACATGCTGTGATTATTTATGTCTTCTGAAGAGTATTTTATATCTCCTTAAAATCGTTTTTTGGGCTACATGTATGTGTGTGTGTTTGTATAGTATGTATTATAAAAATATTAGAAGAATATATTATAAAAATTAAGTTCGAAGCCTGAGATAGATTTGTAAATTAAATTTTCGAGAATATGCAAGAATTTGACGACGAAGTATGATTGAAAATAATAAAAATACTAATCGTTGAATAGTTTACTGATAGAGATTGATGTATTCTTATGCAAACATCAACAATCCCTACTGAAACCTTTAAAAATTCGCTACTTACACTACCGTCCGAAAGTTTGATCGCACCTAGAAAAGGTAAGAGAAATTTTAAAAGTTTGATATCTCAGGAACTAAATGTCGTAGAAGATTTTACCTTAGCTCATTTTTAAGTTCTTGCTGAGTACTTCAAAAGTAATGTTTACAGATTTTTTTTACGATCCATTCAGTTCATTCAGCGCATGTCTGAAAAAGTCGAAATTTCGAAAAATTGTTATTCCAATTCAACTTGTTGTATGTTAGCCGGAAGATATTGTATCTTTCAAAAACTAATTCTATTTCAAAGTAGGATGCAAAAGCTTGTAACGGGGTTTTAGGTTTTTCCGTTACAAAGGAGAGAGACACGAGCTGCGCGTTAGGCAGCTCGTCGCAGGGGGGTACGGCACCGCTTACCTGGGGCCTCGTGTGCCCGTTCTTGAAGTCGGCAATCGGCCCGCTGCAGCCACGGGGACTCGAACCTAGTAGCCGGTGCGGTGCGGTCGTAATCGGCGGTAGGTCGCGGCTCTGATTGCGTACGCAAGGAATCGGGGAAAGAGCCAGGCACGTCAAATGAAGAACGAGGTTGATAGTTAAGAGAGTTTACTAGCCAGCAGAGTCATAAGGGATACAGAGCAAAATGGACATAAAGGTTGCGTCGGAAAAATGTACAGGGTACAGCGGTGGAATAAAGAGAGCGGCTGCAGTGGCATAGAGAGAGAGCAAGCAAGGTAACTAGCCGGTACTTACAGTACGAAGTGGGCTGCTCGCACACACACACTCGCTCGCGGCGCTGAGCAGAGGCTTGTCGCAGCAAGTGGCTCACGGCCCGTTCCTCTCACTCGGTCGTCCAGGGGTCGAACGGGCGCACCAGGAACGGCTTCGGGGCACGTCGTCTCTCACACACTCACACACGAGTCACGGACGTAAGCGGGAGCACGGAAGGTCGGCGGTTGCGGTGGTAGCTTCCCTTTCTGCCGGGTCGTTTAGCTAGGCGCGCGTCCGTATTCTCTCGAAGGCAGGCTCTCATTGCCGCGGTGCTCGCTCTCTCGCGGCCGCGACAAGCCGGCACTTGCCGCGCACACGTGCTCGCGCTCTCTCTCTCTCTCTCTCTCGCTCGCATTCTCGGGTGCCCTATAGTGCTCTCTCTCTCTCTCGCCAATTGAAGAATACGGTTATAGCCAACCGCTAGCCCCTCGCACACCTCTCTCCGCCTGTGAACATCTAGCTTATCGATATAGTTATAAAGTAGTGCGGGCCAGGCAGAGAGGGACGTAACGAGTGTCTAAACTCGTTACATTCCCCTCTCCCAGCCGGATGTTGCACGAAAGGGTACCGGCGAGTCACTTGTCTCTCTCTGCCCTGTAATAAAAGAAAAGTACAAAGGATCATGCGACAGGGTCACGCAATCAAAGAAGGAGTCAGTTCTCATTTGAACAAATGCGAAGACGCCCAGCGTCACGCTCTCTTTATTGTACACAAAAAAAAATACAAACAACAGAAATGCAAAGGGATGGCGCAGCTCGCCGCGGACACTATCTTCGCGTGCGGTGCGCGCCCACGCGGGGGCCCCCAATCTGAAAACTAAATAAAGGCGTCAGTGCCTGATCAAAACGGAGCCTGGGGGGGGGGGGGCTAATCCCGCGTGGGTGACGGGCGCGGGCCACTGAGGCACAACGGCGGTCACTCGGTGGCTCGTGATTCGGGGTCTTCCTTGACCTCTTCGGCCGCCCCGGCCTCTTCATCGCCTTCGTCGTCAATGTCCTCTTCACCCTCGGAACTTCCGGATTCTTGACCTTCGTTTCCGGAGCCCGAGGGCAGGGTGGCACTGGATACGCCACTTTGCTGGGCTTCCTCCTGGTGGGGATCGGGGCTCTCGCCAGGCACGGCGCCGATGGAGTCGGCCTCGGAGTCGGAAACCTCCGGCTCGGCAAGGGCCCCGGCAGCTGATCGCCCTGGCCTGCAGGCATAGAGCCCGGGTTTGGCGGGACGCACGTCTTCGCCCGCCTGACGGAGCTCCGTGGCCCGGCGCTCCAGCTCCTCCTCCCGGTACTCGTACCGCGCCAGTGGCGCCGGCCCCTCCCTCTTCCACTTCTCGTGCTGGAAAAAGTTGGGGCAGCCGTTGAGACGAGCCACCGCGGCCAGCCCGCAAGCGCGGCACCGGCTCCTCAGGAGGAGGTCCCCTCGAGGGCCGGCCCACTTGTCGCAGGGCTCGGTGGCGTCCTTGTAGGCCTTGGCCACTGGTGCTGGGGAGCGCGCCGAGGCGGAGGTGCCGCCGCTCTCCGCGGAGCTCTGGCTCATTGTTCGCTGCCCCGGGGCAAACGGCCTAGGGGCAGGCACGGCGCGGGGCAGGGGCCGCTCTACGCAACGGCGTAGGTCGGCCCTCAACGCCGCCAACTCCTGCTTTTTCTGCTGCAGCTGTTGGCGTAGAGCCCTCTCCTCTTCTGCCCGCCGTTGTCGCTCTTCGTGAGGTGCACGCTGCTCAGCCTTCCAGGCCTCCTCCCATACTCGGCGGGCCCTGATGAGGCTCAGTTCGGCCTCGACCTTGGCCACGTTGGGCCCGGCTACCGCGGCTCCTCTCGCCCCCCGATCCCGCACAAACGCCAGGACCTCGGCGTAGGCTTCCTGTTCCGCTTCGGCCAACTTGATGCGCTCTGACCGGAGCGCGCGGGTGCGGTCTCAAAGCTCGCACCACTCATCCCACAGATCCCGGGGGGTCCCCTCCGGCTTTGGCGGAACGGCGCGGGCCGGGGAACTGGCCTTGGGTTGCGGGCCGGACGACGTTTGCGTCGCCCGGTCGCGAGTGGGCGGCCTGGGCTCACCCTGACTCCGCTCGTCTGGAGGGCTAGAAGCGAAGGCACCCGCATCAGGGGCGGGCAGAGCAGGGGTGGACCGTGAGGGACGGTCCCGTGGGAGAGGAGCCCGACATCGAAAGCGGGCGTCGAAGTGCACGAAGCCAATGACGCGCACTTGAAGGTCGACCTCCGGCATGTCAGGGACTCTTCCTGAGTCGTCCGGCGTATTGGTGATGCGTTGCCAGAACTGGATGGCCAGTTGGAGGTCCTGGGGCTCCACAAACATGTGGAGTGCTCGGTCGTCCATCTAGGGGAATAGTAAATGGTCAGGGCACGTTTCCTGATCCAGACTAATATCCAAGGCATGCAAAGCAGTCACAACCAGCGGAAGTCGAAAAGGAGAATAGGCAGAAGAGTGTGTGGCAGGTCAGCTTAGGGCAAAGTCATAATAGGGAGAAAGCGGAAGCAAAGAAAGTTGGATTAGTAGCGAAGTCGCTCGCTAGTCGCCCCTCCCTCGCTAGATCTTCTTCGCGACCTTAGACCGCAGCCGGCGCGGGGAAAGCACTTCGGCAGCCGTCGCAAGTACGGGCTTTTTCGACCCCCTAGGGCGGCCCCTCTTTCTCCGCGGTGCAGCCGTTCCCGTTGCGCCGGGAGCAGCGCTCTCGGCCCCCGTGGCCCCTTTGGGTGGGCTGTCCGCACCCCTGTCGGCGCTCCACTGGTCCGTGAGCGATGTTGGGTCTGGTGGCTGCTCTTCCGCCGCCGGCCTATCCTTGAAGAGGTCGGCGAGGGCCGCCTCTTCTTCCAATTCGGATTCTGCTTCCGCGCCTTGCGGGAATTGCTCTTCGTCGCGGCAGGGCTTAAGGTCGCAGACGGCGACCTTTCCTATTTCATGGCCCTGTAGGTCCGAGAGCCAATAGGTGCTCCTGCCAACGCTCCTGGAGACAAGGAAGGGGCCCGCGAATTTCGGGGATAGCTTTGCGGCTACCTGCTTGGCTGCCGACGAAAGTACGCGGTTTTTGGCCCATACCTTGTCTCCCGTGGCGTAGGTTACGTCACGATGCCTGGCGTTAAAGTACGCCTCCTGCCGGTCCTGGGCTGCTCGAGATTTTTCGAGCGCCACCGTGCGAACGCTGTCTAGCTTACGCATACGGTTGGCCCAGCGACCCTGAGCGGCAGCCTCGACCTCCTCGGCTATGGCGCGCTCCTCCGCTTGCCTGGTAGTGTGCGGTGGCTCTGGATGCCGGCCGTAGTTTAAAAACGCCGGGCTGACTTGCGTTGCCTCGTGCACTGCCGTGTTATACGAGAAAGTCAGCTCGGGTATATAGGCGTCCCAAGACGCATGATTCTCGCTGATAAAGGCCGAGATCATACTCTTGAACGTTCGATTAACTCGTTCCGTGGGATTGCTCTTAGGGTTATACGGCGCGCACGTCGCGTGTATGACCCCGTTCGCCTCTAGGAAGTCATCTACGACCTTGCACTTGAAGGCTGTGCCGTTGTCCGACAAAAACCTGTCAGGCACTCCATATCGCAATAGTACGCGCTCGTTCAGGGCGCGCTTGATGGCCTTCGCGCTGAGCTTGCGAAGAGGGATGCATTCTATCCATCGCGTAAAACCGTCCAGGAAGACCAGCAAGTGCTCGTAGCCTTCCTTGGATCGAGGAAAAGGGCCCATCGTGTCGCCCGTCACCAACTCCCATGGCCGGGCGACCAGATGTTTGCCCATCAGTCCTGCCGGCAGTGCCTGGTCAACCTTGGTCTGTTGGCATATCGTGCAGTTTCGCACGAAACGCGCAACGTCCTTGTAGACGCCCGGCCAATGATACCGGAGCGCTACTCTTTGGAGCGTCTTATACCGACCCAGGTGGCCTGCCGTCGGCTCGTCATGACACTTCTGCAGCACCTGCTTGCGTTGCTCCCTGGGCACGACGAGCTTCCACGCGTCGTCGTCGCAGCCCATCAGCTCGTCCATCACCGGATGAGGCCTGTAGTGATACAGCCTGCTACCCATTAGCTTCCAGTAAGGGTGACCCGCCGGATCGTCCCGCACCAGCTGCACTTTGCGCGAATACCACGTGTCTTGTGGAGCGGAGGCAACGGCCAGGGAGGCGAGGCGCGCTTCGACATCGGCTTCCGTCTCGAACGCGCGAGAGAGCGCATACGACGGGCGCAGCCCGCAGTTTTCTAGGCTGCTCTCTTCGCGTACCGACGCGAGCTGCGCGGCCACGTCTTCGTCTGTCTCGAACATACCGGACAGAGCATCCGGGACTACATTGTCCTTTCCCTTCCGGTGCACGATGTCGAAGTCGTAGCTCTGGAGGCGCAGCGACCAGCGCCCAAGCTTCCCGTTCGGGTGCTTCAGGTTGCGCAGCCAAATCAGGCTGTGGTGATCGGTCACCACCGTGAAGTGGTAACCCTCTATGTAGGGCCGAAACTTCTCGGTGGCCCAGATAACCGCGAGGCATTCTCTCTCTGTCACGGAGAGCCTTCTTTCGGTGGCGGTCAGGACTCGGCTGGCGAAGCACAGCACTCTGTCCTCCTCGCTTAGGCGCTGGAGCAGGACGGCTCCTAAACCAGTGTCACTCGCATCGCACTCAACGATGAAAGGAGCGTTGAAGTCGGGACGCGCGAGCACTGGAGCGGTCGCTAATAGCGCCTTGACTCGCTCGAAGGCCGTTTGTTGCCTCTCCCCCTACTCGTACGGGGCGTCGTCGTGGGTGAGGGCGGTCAGCGGCTCGGCGATCGTCGCAAAGTCTTCGAGGTACTTGCGGTACCACGAAGCCATGCCCAGGAAACGCCTCAGAGCCTTGAGGTTCCCTGGCGCTGGGTATTCGAGGATCGGCCGCACTCTCTCCGGATCAGGGCGCGTGCCCTCATGATTAACCAGCAGGCCCAGGTATCGTACCTCAGGCATGCATACCTTCGATTTCTTCAGGTTAATCGTGAGGCCCGCCTCTTTGATCCTCTGGAGAATCCGAGTCAACCACTTGAGGTGATCCTCGAATGTTTCCGTTGCGATTATGAGATCGTCTATGTACGCGAACGCGTACGGCTCCATTTCCGGCGGTATAATTTTATCGGCCAACATCTGGAATGTGGCCGGGCCACCTGCCAGGCCATAGGGCATACGGATGAATTCGTATGAACCCATACCTGGCACGGTGAACGCCGTGATCGGGATTGACCGCTCCGTCAGCGGTATCTGCCAGAAGGCGCCCGAGCAATCCAATGCGCTGATATATCTCGCGTGCTGTATCTTGCGCAGTATCACGTCCATGAAGGGAAGGGGATACGCGCAGACGCGGGATACGGCATTCACCTTCCGGTAATCCACGCAGAAGCGATATGAGCCATCTTGCTTCCGAGTCATCACTATCGGACTCGACCACTCGCTCGTGGATTTGCGGATGACCCCCATCCGAAGCATCTTATGCACTTGCTCGTGCATCTCTCGCTCTATCCTTTGCGAAACCGGGTAGTACTTTTGTTTGATCGGCCTTGCCGATCCTACATCCACGTCGTGCTGTATCCAGTCCGTGCAACCAACATGCTCACTCGAGGCCTCAGGCAGAAGCTCGCGCATCAGCTTCTCGACCTCTGCTCTCTGTTCCGGCGTGGCCTCCTCGATGCCTAACGACGATAGCCTCGCTACCTCGTACGTCCCCAAGGAGGAGAGAATGGCGGCTACTTCCTCCTCGCAGCCCGCGATCCTCACCAGGTTGGTGTCAGGATCCAGCTTGGCCGAGAAGGCTCGCACAAAGTCTACTCCAAGAGTGCAGTCTGTCTCTGCCTCCGACAGGATGAGGCAGTCAAGAGATCGCGTTACTTCTCCTATGCGAAAGGGCAAGGACACGCTGCCTACTATTGGCACCGCGCGCCCGTCAATAGCCCTTGCTACCGAGCCGGTTGCGTACTTAACTGGCCGATCCATGGCTGTGGCCATCTGCAGGCCGATTGGGCTCAGCACCGTGCGTGATGCACCGGTGTCGTATAGCGCTCGAAACGTAAATGGGCCGACGTTCAGTGTCAGCCACCACCTGGGGTGCTTCTCCGCTAATGCGCTGACCACGGTACCGTCCGCACCTACTACACGCTCGGCGCCTGGCTCACGACTCGTGGCATGCGTTGAGTCGGCCTTGCAGCTCTGCGGAGTCGGCGGATTTCCCGTCGCGCCGTCAGCTTCGAAGGTCCGGGCGTTCGAGGGAGGAGCGGCAGGGACCTTGTCTACGCGCTCCCTTCCTTGTTTTTTGCTGTCGTTGAGCACTCGGGGCAAGTAACCTTGGTGTGACCTGGCCAGCCACAACCCCAGCAGGCGACCCTTTCGTTGGGCCCTGCCGGCTTGCCCTTGTTCTTCTCGCTCCTGGGGGCGTTGCTGCGCTTGCCCGCCTCCGCCTTGGGAGGCTCCTCTGCCTCGGCCTTGGCCCCTACCTCGACCTCGGTACGGGACTCCGCCCTGGCTCTTGGCTGTGCTATCTGGGCCCGGAGCTGCGGCTCTCGTGGCCTGGGTTTCCTTGGTCTGCTCTGCGCTCACTGCAGCCGAGCAGCTCGGCAGGGTCCTCATGAAGGCCTTCCAGCCCTCCTCCATGAACTTCTTCAGACTTTGCTCCAAGTCCTTCTCTGTGAAGCTTGGGGGCCGGGTACTGAGCGAGGCCACTGTGGCTCTAAGCTTGGCTGGTTTCGTCTTGGGCTTTTATGCTGCCTCCGGCAGCATACACCTCTCCTGCGCCGGAGGAGGCTGCCACTGCTCCGTGGCCTCATCCTCTTCGGCCTCCTGAGCCGCAAGGAGCACCTTCTGGACCGTGGTTAGCTGCCCTCTTATCTTGCGCATCCTCCCTCTTAGGGGAGGCAGCATATTATCGATGATCAGGTCAATCTGATCCCGTTGGCTCTACGGCTGCTCAAAGCGGCTAAAGATTGTTAGGAACGAGACTATGTAATCTCGGACCGGCTCGTCTTCGCCTTGAGTCCGGCGGTTTGCTTCATCGGCAAGGCTCCTTTTACAGCGGCGTGACTTGCTGTAAGAGGCAAGAGCAGCTTCTCTAAAAT
The DNA here is from genome assembly GCF_024137745.1 of Phymastichus coffea. Taxonomy (NCBI): domain Eukaryota; kingdom Metazoa; phylum Arthropoda; class Insecta; order Hymenoptera; family Eulophidae; genus Phymastichus; species Phymastichus coffea. The sequence goes on from NW_026706814.1 coordinate 1,879,237, forward strand.
CTTGGAAGCCAGTCCACATTGGCCGCATCTGGCGGTACCAAAACAGGGCTGGCTTCTCAAACAGAGCCACCATGGAGTCGAGTAACTGGGCCTCTGACACTTGGTCGAGGCGGCTGTTCTCCTCCACCTGCTCGAGGAACTCCTCGATGCTGACGTTTGACTCCCCGGAAAATTTGATTTTCCATTCACGGACAGTCTTTCCCAGGCTTTTACTCTGGGAGCCCGTGCGGAAGTAGTCCGTGCTCAGCTGAGTGCTCCCCATGGCACTCGTCGTGGAGCCCTGCGCCTGCTGCGTCATCATCTGCGGCTGCTCGCTACCCTCCCGCGAGAGCGGTAAGGCAGAATGCTGCGCCTGCACCCCCCTCCCCCAGCTCGAGCGTGCAGGGGTTGGTGAGGTAGCCGGTGAGCTGCTGTACGACGCCCTTGGCACTTGAGGCGCCGCCGTTGTCGTAGTCGCTGGTGTGCATGGCGTGCTCATGCAACTCGGCCTTGTCGTTGAGCTGAGTATTGGTTCTTGCGAGTTGAGCGTAGACTGGTCACTTGCTGAGATGTCTTTGTAGTCGTAATAATGTACGCCAAAAGTGTCATTGAAGTTGACGGATTTTTGTCGGCGTGATGTTATGTTTTGTGTCTCTTGCTCAACTCGTCCTTTTGTAGTTGCAGCTGTCACGAGCCCCAGCTGCTCGTGCAGCAGTCTATTTAATTTTTCGCCCTCCTCGACACGAGCGTTTATTTTCGCGTATGCCTCGTGCCATTGTCTGCTTTCTTTCCTGTGTTCTTCCAGAATCTGGGCTATGTGTTTTTCATTTTCTTGTAGTCTTCGGTGCAATGATGCTTTCTCTATCAGGGCGTCTTCGAGGATACTGGCCGCGGGCTTCGGTAGGGCATAAATGTTGCCGTCCGGCAATTTTCGGTGCACAATCGCATGGCCCGCTCTGTCGAATTCCGGCGTGTTCGCCAAGAATGCGCTGTTCATCGCCACTAATGTGCGAGGTAATGTGCTCGTACTTGTGGTGTAAATCACCGTTGTTGTCGTGGTCGTCGGGACGTTTTGTGTTCCCTGGACTGGCGGCGGCCACGCGAGCTCTGCATAGGCTGAGCTCGGTGGTTGTTCCCATGCCGACATTCGCGGCATGCTCTGCGGTGCTGTCGCGAATGTTGTTAAGGCTGGCCGGCTATCCGTTGCGTGCGGGGCTCCCAGGCCTTGTGCCTGTTCCTCTTGTCTTTGGTGATAGTTGCCTGCATCGGTGGTTGTCGAGCATATCTCGCTTTCGATTGCCGTGGTTATCGACATTTCCTGTGGTGAGTCGATTCTAGACGAGGTTTGTATGTTTTCTTCTGTATCGTCGTTTGAATTTGGATTTTTTTCATTATCCAAAAAAAATGATATCTTAAATTTGAAAAATGGGTTTCGAAGGGTAAGAGTGCTTCTTTAAGATGCCGTCAACCGTTTTTGAAAAGAATATAAACTCACGATGTAATAAAGCCTTGAATATGTCCAAAAAACGTGTTTTTTCGACCTTTAGGGGACGATTACTCAAAAACCTGACGTGATGAAGCAATTCTGACGACGGATTCTAATTCTACGCCAAAAATTACTTCGAAAATGACCGTAAGTTGTAAAAGAACAGTGGCGACTCTCTATTTTGCAGGCCTGTGTTATAGGGCCCGAAAACCGAAAGAAAAAAGTGGGAAAATCTCAGTCAGCCAATTAAAACCTGCTGCCATTTCCACTCTTCCTAAATTCTGAGGGGCTGAGAGAGAGATTTTCCTCCCAACCACCCCCAGGCTTTAAGGGGGTATCCTCGTGTAAATGGCGAAAAAAATCGATTTTTTTTGTGCATATTTCGAAAGTTAAACCTTTCAAAAGTATGCTGTTAAAATTTTGGAGCAAAATTCTAAGCGGTTTAAATTTTATGACCGTTTTCGGAAAGGTCCGTCAGCGCGCGGAGCAGGTAAACAGGTGAGCGCTACAACACAAAGGCCCCCCATCGAGTAGAGACTCAAAGGTATACAATAAGATGTATACAGCCATGTTTGAAATATAACGTTTTTCATGTTTAGTGTGCTTTTGAGATGAGGTTGTAGAGTATAGCTTTCGAACTGCTAGTTTCGGCGCGAATCAAATGTTCCAAAACACTTGAAATGCTGAAAGTGGCATACGGTGAGTCTACTTTAAGCCAAAAAAAATGTTTACAAGTGGTATAAACTCTTCCAAGAAGGCCGAGAAGACACCGACGACGAACCTCGTTCTGGACGCCCCAGAACATCAACAACTGATGAGAATGTTGAAAAAGTGAAGAAAATAGTGTTGAGAAATCGTCGAATTACCATTAGAGAAATTGCTGATGATATTGGCATCTCATTTGGTTCGTGCCAATCAATTTTGACGAGTGTTTTAGACATGAGACGTGTGTCAGAGAAGTTTGTTCCGAAATTGCTCAATTTCGACCAAAAGAAACGTCGCATGAGCATCGCCCAAGAGCTACTGAATGACGTCAACGATGATCCAGATTTACTCAACAGGGTTATAACAGGTGACGAAACATGGGTATACGGTTATGACGTCGAGACTAAGACTCAATCGTCCCAGTGGAGGCATTCTGGATCACCAAGACCAAAAAAAGCACGCCAAGTTCGATCAAATGTAAAGGTTTTGCTTACAGTTTTCTTTGACTGCAGGGGCGTGGTGCATCACGAGTTCTTGCCACAGGGTAGAACAGTAAATAAGGAATATTACCTGCAAGTTATGCGCAATTTGCGCGAAGCAATCCGCCAGAAACGTCCGAATTTGTGGAAAAATAAAAATTGGCTTTTGCACCATGATAACTCCCCTGCTCACACATCGTTGCTTGTGCGTGAATTTTTGGCTAAAACCAACACAGTAACGATGCCACAGGCACCGTATTCCCCAGATCTGGCCCCCTGTGACTTCTTCTTGTTCCCTAAACTGAAGAGGCCCATGAAAGGACGGCGTTTTGCCACGATTGAGGAGATAAAGACGGCATCGAAGGATGAACTAAACAAGATCGCAAAAAATGATTTTTTGAAATGCTTTGAGGATTGGAAAAAGCGTTGGCACAAGTGAATTATATCCGAGGGGGATTACTTTGAAGGAGATAAAATAAAAATTGATGAATAATAAATATTTTTTGAGAAAAATAAAAATTCACCTTACTTTTTGATCACACCTCGTATATTGCTGCTGTAGTTTTCAATGATGGATTCAAAGGCATTTTGAAGATGATGAGGATATTAGATTTGCAAGTCGGTAACGTTACAGCCAGTTATGCGAAAACAGTGGACCAAGATCGAGTCAAGCGGCAAGATGCTCGAAGTGAGAGTTGCTCAAAAGAGGCTCGATTATTGAAGAAAATGAAAAATGCATCGGAAAATGTGCACTTAGAAAAGTCAGAAGGTTTGCTCTATGGACCAGGCATTGCAGATAAATTCAAAAAATGGTTTTGAAAGTGAAAATATGAAAAAAGAAATTTTTATTTATTGCAAACCCGTTTTCTCGGGTTTCCTCGAAAAATGATTTTTCGAGTTTCTGTCGACGATTACTCCGCGAATTTTCAACGTATCGAAAAAAAAAATACCATTTTAAAGGTAATTTAATTATCTAGTCGACAAACGATTTTGAAAAAAATTATTATTTAACCATTTTTTTGCAATAAAAATAAAAAAATTTTTTTCTTAATTTGTTTAAAAGTCAGCCATTTTTTTAGTAAATTTTTTTATAATCGTAAATGTAGTTTATCGACGAGTTTTTCGTACTATAATAAAAAAAAAAGTTTTTGGTATGTTTCAGATTGATACAGCGGTCATTAAACGTGGCACAAAACGAAAAAAAAAAATTTGTGTGTCCCTTCAATAATATATTAAGCTTCAACTATTTGTAATAATTGAAAAAGAAAAATTTTTTTTGTATGCTGAAATAATCATTGAAGACCTGTTCAAATTTCAAATGAAAATATTGTATAGTTTTTTCAAAAAAAAATCCTAAAAATCGCATTCATTTTTGTCATTTACACGAGGATACCCCCTTAAAAGGGTGTGTGCGAGCGATAAATAGTCAGTCTACCTTCTTTTTTACTTCTTCTACACCTTTTACTCTTTTACAAAGCTCGATCTAGTGCCAGGTCCAGTTCCAATTCGAATAAGGTTCAACTCTCTAAGTACCAGAAAGTTACTTCGAATAAAAGAAAAAAAAAAGTAAGTCAAAACGAAATTTTTTGCTATCCTTCCTTTTCCTCTTATTGCTAACTTAGCCAAATCGAAACTCGAAAGAATTAAGTCTTCGAGAAGTATTTCAGCAGGAATTGGGATACTTCTCTATAAGACAATCACGCCGTTTGAGAGTAAATTAAATTCTTTTTTTTGTGATAATTATAACAAGGTCTGGGATATTCACTTACAAGTCCCGATTCCATTGGATCATGGTGTTCGATGGAAGACTTATAGTCAAAACTTTTTTTCTTTTAACGCGAAACGTGAAGTAGAAAGCTCTGATTCTCCAATTGCTTATCCCGGCTTAGGCGTACGCAAGCAAACCAAAAAGAGCACCTGAGATAACGTTCGCCTCAGACGTACCTGAGATAGTGACCCGAGCGTCACACATACATCGAAATTTTGTATGAATTATTTAAGGTCGAAAGAAAAACAAAAAAGCCTTCAGATCATGTAGTGGCTCCTTAGAGTCCTGCCTGTAATCCTATCGAGTATTTATGGGAACATTTGAATAGAAGCATTAAGAGCAAAAGATAACGGAATAAAAATTAGCTATGGGAATCATTAAAAGAAGAATAGAGCCGTATTGGAAAAGATGTGTTGCAAAAATTAATTGATAGATTGCCGCGCATTAGCAATGCTATAGTAAGAGTTCATGGCGGATACTTTGATGAAACTAAGATTTAAAATAAAATGATTTGTGACTGAATGAGTTAAGACTGAAAAATAAAGAGTTTGTGGTATTATAGTATGAGTGATCTAATTTACTTCATTTTCTTTTATATTTTTTGTATAAAACTGATTCGATCGACGTATTCTTATAAATATTTATGATTCGTTAATTTCTGTTAGAATATAATGATGAAAACTTCAAATATACTTGTTCATTTCATTCTATTCACAAATGATATTTATACTATTTGTATATAACACTCCTGTACGATTTTTCATGATTTAAACAGAGCTGGCTAGAATAGTAGAAAAATAAACTTCTTTTCATGAATTTTGGATTTTATTATTCGATTCTCCTTTGAAAATGGAACATATTCTTTGAGTATCATTTTTCTGTACGGTGGATAATTACGGAAATAAACTTCAATTTAGAAAATTAGCTATTCTTCACAAAAATACCTATAACTTGATGAAAAATGGACTTGAAAGAACGTTCCTTAGCTCATTTTGAAGCTTTTGCATTCTACTTTGAAATAGAATTAGTTTTTGAAAGATACAATATCTTCCGGCTAACATACAACAAGTTGAATTGGAATAACAATTTTTCGAAATTTCGACTTTTTCAGACATGCGCTGAATGAACTGAGTGGATCGTAAAAAAAATCTGTAAACATTACTTTTGAAGTACTCAGCAAGAACTTAAAAATGAGCTAAGGTAAAATCTTCTATGATATTTAGTTCCTGAGATATCAAACTTTTAAAATTTCCCTTTCCTTTTCTAGGTGAGATCAAACTTTCGGACGGTAGTGTAAAGTAAAAGCTGCGAGGATAATAATAATTCTCGATTACTGCGTGACATAGAGCGAGCAAATGTGAATAACTATTAAAAGTGTGTTCATTAAGCAGCTGACAGAGTCTAAATCGACATGGTTCATCCTGTCGATACGCCGTTTGAGATTCTACTAAATATTGTCGCATCAATCTAAGAAAGGTCTGCCGAACGAAATCTTAGCTGAATTATTAAGCTACTATAAGATATTAGTTTTTTTTTCTTATGAGAGAGAGAATCATATACGAGGGTGGTCCGATAAGTACTTAACCTCACCGCTCGATGGCGCCTCTCTCGCAAAAGAAATATTCTATCACGTAGTACAACCTTCTCGATGGTTACTGTCAAGATTTCAGCCGGATCGGAGTTGTAGTTTATTTTTGAGAGCGTGTGAAAGCAAGTGTGCTCGTTGATTTTTGAAAAATGGAAAAAGAGCAGTATCGGTCGGTGATTTGATTCTTGTTTTTGGAAGGGAAATCGCGCAGCAAAATCAAAAAGCGCTTGGATGCTGTGTACGGTGACTCTTCTCCTTCGATGGCGACCGTCAAAAATTGGTTTAACGAGTTTCAACGTAGTCGCACGTCGATTTTTGAAGAGCCACGTCCAGGTGCTCTGAAAACGGCTACCACGGAGGATAACGTGACAAAAATTCACGTATGGCAGATCGACGATTGAAGGTGCGCGAGATAGCTAAGATCGTAGGCATCTCAAAAGACCGCGTGGGTTATGACCTACACGAAATTTTGGGCATGAGAAAGCTGTCGGCGCGATGGGTGCCGCGTTTGCTCACTCCGGACAACAAGCGCAACCGTGAGACAACTTCAGAGCAATGTGTGACGCTGTTTAAGCGCAACCCGAAGGAGTTTCTGCGTCGTTTCGTGACAGTCGACGAAACATGGATTCACTGATATACACCAGAGACCAAGGAACAGTCGAAACAGTGGACTTTACCCGGTGAAAGTGCTTCGAAGAAGGCGAAGACTGCCCCATCGGCCGGAAAGGTGATGGCCACCGTTTTCTGGGATTCACAAGGTGTGATCTACATCGACTACCTGGAGAGGGGCAAAACGGTCACAGGGCTGTACTATGCCGAATTATTGGGTCGATTCGACGTCGAATTGCAGAAAAAACGGCAGAAATTTGGCAAAGAAAAAAGTGCTCTTCCACCATGACAACGCACCGGCTCACACCTCCGCCGTCGTCATGGCCAAATTGATCGAATTAGGCTACGAACTGCTGCCCCATCCACCGTATTCTCCAGATTTAGCCCCGTGCGACTTCTTTTTGTTTCCAAACTTGAAAAAGTCACTCGCCGGGCAGAAATTTGAGTCGAATGAGGAGGTAATCGCTGCCACGGAAGCCTACTTTTCAGACCTCGAGGAAATGTATTTTTCAGACGGGTTAAAAAGTTGGAGCATCGCTGGATCAAGTGTATCGAACTAAAAGGAGACTATGTTGAAAAATAAAAGGCCACTTTTCCAAAATTTTCGTTTTTCTTTTGTAGGCTAAGTACTTATCGGACCACCCTCGTAAGTTGAGCACTTACATGTTAGACAATCATGCAGAAACGGAGATTAGCAAAGCTAACGACTAAATAATAAAACGAATCTCAGGAAATAACCAAGACCTGATTTCAGCTGTTACAGTGCTAATAGTAATATTGCAGTGGTAATGTAAAGTCCTCGCGCTGTAAAGTTGGATCAGAATCCCTTTTGCCGCAAAGGCAAGCGAATTTATACTTACAAAAGGGGCCCCTTTTTACGTTGAGTTGCCCCTTAAACAATATTTTCGTAACTTTGAACAAACTTTGAACAAGCTCTAATACGAAATCACACTTGGAAACGCTGAATTTAAAAATATTAATCGCTTATCGGGGAAAAGTCGCCATATGAAGTTAGAAACAAATAAAATTAATTAAATAAATAGAACAAAATTTACAATAAAATTATATAAATTTTTTACACCAAAAAGTTGCTTATGATACACAGAATAATTTTCAAAATTAAGTTTGTCAATTCAACAAATCTAATTTGAATGACAATTAAATAATGAATTCATAAATTATTTCTTTTGTAAATATAAAATCGACGATCGGACAATAATCGTTATTACTAATTTTACAAATGTGTGCAGTTGGATCGCTATCTGGCAACGCAATTTAAAATGTTTAAATAAATTAATTATTTTACTAATTATTAATAACTTTGTTCAATTCAGTTGTCAACGAGTCAGATTCTTGCTTCTCTTTCTTAAGATGGTAGTTTTGATGTGTGATAATCAAATTCGCATTGCATTTATTTATTACAAAATTATTTATCTGTAGGTATAAAATATACAGAAATAAAGGATGTTCCATCAAAGAAAAAATAAAAGAATTAATCAGTGCAAATTGTAGGGGACATCACACAGCAAACTATAAAGGATGGTCAGTACGTAAATAGTTATAGCAAAAATTATTTACTACGAGACAAAACATTTAATTAAAATAGCACACAAGTTCAGACAAATTTAATTATCAATATCAACAGAAACAGATCAAAAACTATATATGTCCTGGTAAATCAAAAGAAAATTATCAAAGCGAGACAGAAATATTAAAACGAATATTGATATTATGTTATAATATACTGTAATATTGATATTATGCTAATTCCTGTACACCTTTATAAGCAAACAATTTTCTCAATATTCCTAATAAATAATATACAAAATAAATCATTCACTCGATAAAGTACACAGAGGTACCGCAATCATGATCAAAACAAAAATTGATCGTTACATTGAGGCATACACCAGTGAAATTTATTTACCAGCACCAGTGTAATTATATACGATAAGAAAGGATAGATAACAGTGTCAGCTGTTGATTGCACCCTCAACTCAAATAAAACAATAATATAACAAAATTAGACAGACTTCTTTCACTTACTGTCCAGGAAAACTTTATAAAAAAACGGCGAAATACTGTACAAAATAACTGGCGCTACTACACGAGAACATGACTCGATCGCCAGTTTCCGTCGGCGTGGCAACTACTGCTGACTGATGATGAAAAGTCGAAATGGTTGAGTACCTACAAATCTCTTCCACGGTAGAGTTTCAGCAAATTTAAATGAAAACAAAAGCTCGGTAGTTTGTGCCTATTTTTTATCTGATAGTCTGTTATTTTATTTCCTGCTATATATTGGTAAGTGAATATAGTATATGTTCGCGAAACAGATGAATTTTTGGGGAAAAAAGGACAAAGAAAATATATTACAAGGTAATTTGTATGACCATTTTTAATATAACCTATAAAGCATGTTTAATATTGAATTTACAAAGTCGTGTTAAAAAAGGTATGAAATACATAGTTTGGTTTAAATTTTTACAATCTAGTGTTGTAAGTTTTGTCATTTTGTAAGTTTTGTCATCAGAAAGAGTTCAACGAACGGATATTGATAATCAAAATAATCGCACCATTGTTAATGAAAATCAACAAGAAGCTAGATCCCAACATGCAAACAGAAACAGAAATGTTGGTGCAGGGAATCAAAAGCAGAATCAAATTGATAACCATAATCAACATTAACATGATATGAATAGTTTTCAAATTCGAAATGGTTTCATGCAGAAAAAATTCCATCACTTCTCCTACAAGGAAGTCCTGATCGCAATGGTCAACATCTTTGTTAGTCTCGAGGATAACGTGGAGATATTCAAGGTATGAGTAGTGAAAAATTACACACACACATAATTAAATTTTTCATAAACAAACTTTACATATCTTTTGTTTTCTTTTTAATACAAACTTAGGATCAGGATTGGGTTGGGTTCTAACAATAGGAATTTTGGTTTCGCTGAAAGAAAATTTCCTGTAATACCTAGGAATCATCCTCAAATCGGTAATTCAAGAAAGGTTTCAGCTACTCCAATATCTGGCACAAATAGGAGGAATGTTCCTGTGCTATTTGGAAATCATGCTCAAAATAAAAATGCTGACTTTTTTTAATAAAGTTATTGTTCCACAAGAAATAGATTAGCATAATTTGATTTGCTATATCACAACAATTTTTTTCATTTTAATTTGAACGAATATTTTAAATCAATACATAACCTTTATATTAAGAAAAATTGTGTTTTGATTTTAGAAGCTGTTGATAATGGATTAGTTCCAGGGTAACGATTGAAACACATGAATATTAGTGCTCGAAACTTGATATAAGAAAATTTTGACACGAATAGCTCAAAATTAAAATGTTGACCAGGTTTTCCATCACAATCACTATTTTGATCCACAAGTAGTATTATGAAAACCTGGTATTTATTGATTTGCCCTACTATTTCTATTTTTCATTTGTATCGATTCAATTGAAGTACATACTATGTGATTATATTATTTTCATAATGAAAAGTAATTGTAGGAGCTGTTTATTCCATTCTTGATCATCTTCATGAATTTCATCCAAATCTTCATTTTCAACTTCATCCAAATCTTCATTTATCCATCACCTTCATCCATATCGTCAACATCTCTATCAACTACACCCATATCATTATCTTCATCGTTAACATAAAACAACTCTACATCTTATCTGACGTGTAGCCCTTTGTATTTTGTCGACTTAGGTGAATAGCGTTATCATGAATTCTTTCGAGTATCTCCTCATCGCAATTTTCAGAGTCGCCGCTATACAAAACTTCTTTCAATGCCCTAAAGTAGAAGTAATTAGTGGATTCAAGTCAGGCGACTGCGCAGGCCATTGTGTCGGTCTGTTGTTTTCCACTCAATGACCGAGATTTATCTTGAAATATTGAAAAAGAACATTTCTTAATATTTGATCAAGAAGCTCTAACTTTAGTTTGAATTATTTTTATGTGAAAGTCCACGTTGACCGATATAAAGTCAGTTAGATTCATTTATATATTTATCTTTATGTTTCATTACTGCATCCTTTTGATTTGTGTAGCATATAATAAAATATAATTGCATATTAAGCAAATATAAATTACAAGCAATATCTAGCGGGATGCTTATACAACAAGATACAATACATTAAGTTATTCGATTTATATGCATGGTTCTAAGTTATTGAAACAGGATAATAGCGTAATGTTATGATATAGATGATGTTTTCAACAGTTACACAGGCCGACAACCAAAAAAAATCCAAACACGTACACGACTTAGGTGTACCCGAAGGCTACACCAGTGGTTGATGCACTGGATCCAAATCCAGCGCCAGAATTCGTCCATCACCTCTGGTTCTCGAGATATCTTAACCTACAAGTGCCAAAAACACTGTTTTTAGCTATCTCAGAGGTTACGTCACACCTTGGATAAATTTTTTTTCTCCAAACCAGAAATACCACCTTAAAGTGTAATTCTTACATTTTTAAATCCTCTTTCCAAACCTTGAAAATCTTTTCTTTCACCGAGATATCGTTATTTGAAGTATTGTATTTTAGTGATTTCGTGAGTGACTTCAAATACCAAGAATTCTTACTTAATCTTTCTTGAAGCTGAAAAAACTGAACTTGGACAGAAGTGCTCTATATACGAGGGGTATTCTAAAAGTAAGGTGACATTTCAATTTTCGCGAGCTACGTACATTCAAGTTTTGAATTTTTGTTGTTGTTGTGTTGTTACACTCGCCACGATTATATATCCACAGTTTTGACTATATAGCACGTGTTGTTTTTCTGGCAGAGGCGTCAGAGGTTAGAAGTGTTTGGTGTGTTCAGCAATTTTCCTTTATCGAAAAAAATGGTGCAAATGTTTGCTTTAAATTTTGTGTAAAAAATGAAATGCAGTACTTTAAAGCTCTTGAAATGTTGCCAGTGGTATACGGTGAGTCTACTTTAAGTAAAAAAAATGTTTACAAGTGGTATAAGCTCTTTCAAGATGGCTATTCGCGGCATCTGCGTGCTATGTGCGTAGCACGGGAGTAGAGAGCGATAATTTATAACATTTTTTTTGGTTGCTGTAAAAGTATGATGCAGTCCTTCGTCGCTTATTTAGGTTTTTTTGGGGATGGGGAAAACTCGGAATACGAACACGTGCGGCAATGCCAACGGTGCGCGTGCGATGCAATAAAAAAAGGGTATGGTCAACCGACAATTATCACGCAGGTAAACGCTTGGCGGGAAATTGGGTACTATAACCCTTGCAGCTCGAATTGACTCCAACGACCAGGCCCAATACAACGAGAAAACTCTCTGATCCTTCTTCAGGAAGGAAGAAGGAGTCAGTTATTCTCGAGGACTCGATCCCTGCACCTCGTTGCTCTCTCAGCACCTCGTTCTCTCAGTTATACCTCGTTGCTCCGTCAATTAACTTGCAGCTCTTTCAGTTCTTTACTTCGTTGCGATCTTTGATGGTAATAGCTTTCACTAGTAACGCGTGTGCTGAATGTGAGTGCGAGTACCTGACTTTACATCACGTTCTGTGAACAACAGTTGCGTGGTATCTTCTGAGGCTTCTCCGACCCTGGGCAGCTTAAACAGCAGCAACTCGGCCCCACTTGTAGGGGCAGCATAGTGTGGCCTGTACCCGTAACCAGGACGTTGGCACTGTGCTGCTCTAGAAGACGATCTTCCTTGTCGCACAAGGTGCAATTAGCGTTGTATGATGAGCGAGTAGTTTTAGTTTGAATGGCCATTTACAGGCAAAGCGAGCCTGCCGAAATTTAATAATTGTAAGTTAGCAGTGTAACTCTCTGTACATTTCTCGATTGTCTTTTCTCGTATTTATATGGCTTTTCCCTACTTATGACTGGGTTTTTTATGCCGGATAAATACGAGCCTAATATACTTGATTGAAATCTAACAAATTTAAATCCATGTCTTTTATTTATTCAAAATTCACGCACCATATCCATATTAAATTTCAAGGAACTTGACTTACATGAGACTTATAAATTCTTTCTTATAGGTGACTTGAATTTCTGTGCTGAATGCATTTAGCTTGGAAATTTTACTAAAGTAACTGTCCTAATTGTTCAATGGCCAAGAAAACACCGACGACGAACCTTGTCCTGGACGTCCCAGCACATCAATAACAGATCAAAACGTTGAAGCAGTGAAAGAAATTATGTTAAAAAATTGTCGAATTACCATCAGAGAAGTTGCAGAAGATGTTGGCATATCGGTTGGCTTATACCATGATATTTTTTCGGATGTTTTGGGTATGAAACGTGTGTCAGCGAAATTCGTTCCAAAATTGCTTAATTTTGATCAAAAGAACCGTCGCATGTCCATAGCTCAGGAGATGTTGAATGAAGTCAATGAAGATCCTGATTTTCTCAAAAGGGTATATGGTTCTGATATCGAAACTAAAGTCCAATCATTGCAATGGAAGACCCAGAAGAGTCCAGAAGAGCCAATATACAAAAAAGCACGCCAAGTTTGATCATATGTCAAGGTTTTGCACACTGTCATCTTTGACTACCATGGCGTAGTTCATCAAAAATTCTTACTGTAAAGTCATACGGTTAATAAGGAGTATTACCTTGAAGCTATGAGTTATTTGCGAGAGGTACTACGCAAAAAACGTCCGGAACTTTAGAAAAACAATTCGTTTTGCATCACGATAATGCACCTGCTTATTCATCGTTCCTTGTGAGAGATTTTTTGGTCAAAACCAACAACACAGTCATGCCTCAGCCTCGGGGTTATACCCCACGGCTCAATAAAGCTTATATATCTATCTCTCTCTCTGTCTCTCTTTCTCTCTCTCATTACGGGGAGTCTGATTGTTGGTTGCGAATAATATCGCTCCTACTTTTGACAGCTCTTGCGAGTACTTACGAGGGTCGTTTGAAAAGTCAGAGTAGATTAACTCAGATCTGTTGTGAGGGGATGCTCTTTTGTAATCGGGTCCTCCAATGTCCACATACTATTCGAGACTAAGAGGGCCTGTCGGAAGCAGCTGTGTTGGATCTGCGTTAACTCTCACGTAAACTATTTTACTACCCAATTCATTTACGAAATTACTTATATAAGGGAACCGAAGTATTTAGCTGAGTTTTTCTCTGCTCATAGATGCGCTTTCACTGGCAGGGGGAAACAGCCCGAAGTCAAAATTTCCAAGGTAAGAGCTAAGACTAGGTTTAGATCCTTATGTGTCTCCGATGCTCGAAATTCCTCCCTTTCTTCTCTACGAAATTCGCCATCGCTTAGTGCTTTTAAGAATAATGCGCGTAGATACTTTCTTGTCCTCGATCCTTAAGTGTGTCTTATAAGATTGGTTTGTTTTCTTTGATTTTCTTTTTATTTTGCATGTTGAGTGCGTGCTTGATTGTTTTGTATTTTATACTATTGTTGACTGCGTTACTAGTCTCTGTAGATTAAAATGAATTGTACTAGTCTTGTTGAACTGCTAAAGTATCTAGACTTTTGCGAGTGTTGCCGACCCGAGGTGACCTTCTACCCAACCGAACCGTGATAGACAGTGACACAGTACAGTAATGCAATGCTGAATTAGTACCACGGTTGAACGATCTATGGTTTCTGTGATTAGGTACAGAGGTTCACCACTGCGCGGCGACCCTTCGTGCTGGCCCACAGCGGTTGAGCGTCTCTCCGAGGTCGTCGCTTCGCCCGATCGCCGTTACGAGCGGCGCATTGCCTGGCCATCATTTTGTTTCTTTTTTTTCTCGTTTTCTCTGTTGTTTTATTTTTATTTGATTGTAAATAAATCGGTTATAAAATTTCTTTTTTCATTGAATTCTCAGCGTAATTTGTGTGTTGTGTCCTATACTTCCCATCCAAAGCTCTCTCTTTTTCGTGCGAACTTCTTAACTTGTACGTCCGGCAGTTTGCTTAGTAATCAGAACATGCAGGCCTCCCTTTATGCGTGCAAATAATTTTGAAAATAAAGTCACGATCATTAATTAAAATTGGTAAAAACTCTTCTTTTACAAAGCCATGTTTCCAATTTGTTTGCAAACTTTCAATGAGCACTTTAATGTTTGGACTGGTGCACCGGAGAGAATAATTGAACAATCGTAGGGTAATTTCGCAGTTTTGTCGCAGGAGTCATGGTAAATCTAGAAGGACACAGTTTCTGGTTACAGTGATCGATAAATGGTCATTGTGATCATTCGGGCCTACGGGTCCAACGCATATAGCTATGCGAGTTACAACTATTCGCAGATTCTCTTGCATATATCGAATCATGAACTAAACTGGACGAAGGAAAACACTCCAGCCTCCCTCATATTTCAAGATCTAAACCATCGTAATATCAGCGAGAACATCATTAAGAAAAATGATGTGGTTGCAAACAATTAGAGAAGCCACCGAAAAGTCAATGTCTTAGTTACACATGGCGGAAGAAGAATCATACTGCCTCGCTTCTCGATGTACATCTGTTATTTGATCTGTCTCTGCGATGGAATTCATTTGCACGTGATGATAATCTGGGGACGATTATAACTCCGTCCAAAGCCAAACGCTACGAGTACATGCCAGGCGGCTTCAAAGAGTGAATCCGAAAATGTAGCCAGAAGACTATGCATCAAATCTTTGCCTCATCGGTGATAGCAGAAAATCTATTATACGCAGTTAGATCGTATTGAGTTTTCTCCGCAAGGTTGAAAGAAATCTCAAAGTATCAATTAGTTTTAACATCATATTGCACGAACCAAGACGAAAGATTACACAGGGCAACAGCCAAAAAAAACCAAGAACCAAGGTACTTCCGAATGTTTTGGAGTTGCTGAATCCAAATCCGGCGGCAGATTTTGTCCATCACATCAGGTTCCCGAGATATTCTAACATAAAAGTACAAAAAACACTATTTTTGGCTAACTTTCAAGTTATGTCAGATCTCTACTAAAAGCTTTTTTTAAGCAGACGGCATTTCAAAGAACTATAACCCTTCAAAACCCTTTTTTCAAATTAAAAAACTTTTTTTTTCGTTGAGATATCGATGTTTAAATTTTTTTATTTTTGCGATATTTGAGAAAGTAAAGTTGACCTTCAAATAATCTTGAAAATCACATTGAAGGTCAAATTTGATGTCCTCGTCAGTTAACCCTCTCTAAACCATACAACTTTTACCTGAAACATTTTTCGTATACTTGGCATGCTTTTAGTTATTCTACGGTCCAAGTTAAAATGAGACACCCGGTATATATATGTATGTACGTGTGTATGTACTCGTATGTACGTGTGTATGTACTCGTATGTACGTATATATGTGTATAAATATATATATGTATATATATATATACACATACGTACATACATACAGTTGATATGGACCAAACTTTAGTCTTTCAGCCTCAAAATGTCTTGTGAAGAGAATCCTACCGTTTCTGCCTACTAGCGAAATCGTCAAAATATGAAACTTCAAACATCGATATCTCAACGAAAAAAAAAAGATTTTTCAAATTTGAAAGAAGGGGTTTGAAGGGTTAGAGTTCTTCTTTGAGATGCCGTCGGCCGTTTAAAAAAAACTTTCAGTAGATATTTTACATAACTTCAAAGTTAGCCAAAAACAGTGTTTTTGCACATTTAGGTTAAGATATCTGGGTAACCTGACGTAATGGACAAAATCTGCCGCCGGATTTGGATTCAGCGACTCAAAAACTTTCGGGAGTACCAAGTCACGGTTCTAG
Source organism: Phymastichus coffea (assembly GCF_024137745.1). Classification (NCBI taxonomy): domain Eukaryota; kingdom Metazoa; phylum Arthropoda; class Insecta; order Hymenoptera; family Eulophidae; genus Phymastichus; species Phymastichus coffea. Next base: position 1,895,572 of record NW_026706814.1, read on the forward strand.
GTCAGTTCACTTTTCAAATTTTGTTACCGTGTGTTATTCTGCGATCCTCAAGTTATCGTTCCGTCTAGCAATAGCAAAGTGTGATGAGAGGAAAAATCGGAAAGTTAGTTATTGTACTACTGTGGGCAAAAAGTAAGGTGAATTTTCAATTTAAACTTCGCGGGCTTAACATTTCGGGCTAGTTCTTTTTTTCTTGAGTTGGTAGGACTGCGAATGACATCTGGGACAAATTTCATGTCAATGTCATCATCAGTAATATATTTACGCTTGTGTTTACCAAACGACTAAGAGTGCATGTTTCGATTTTTACAATGTCTGATTTAATTGAGCAAAGAAGTGCCATCAAATTTTGTTTGCGGAATAAAATTTCGGCTGCGGAAACGTTGAGGATGTTGCGGAAGGCCTTTGGTGATTCTACCATGTCGCAGAAAAATGTTTATAAGTGATACAAAGACTTCAAAGAGGGTCGAGAACGTGTTGATGACTTGGAGCGCTCCGGACGACCATCGACGTCAACAGATGACCAACACGTCAATAAAGTGAAGGAATTAGTGCTCGAAAATCGTCGGTTGACTGTTAGAGACCTTACTGATATGATCGGAATATCAGAAGGATCTGTGAAAACAATTTTGAAAGACCATTTGGGCCTACGAAAAGTCAAATCTCGTTTGGTACCGAAAACGCTCAATTTCTTTCAAAAAATTCGCCAAAAATTCGACGCATATCGTTCCGCAACCACCGTATTCGCCTGATTTCGCTCCGTGGGACTTCTGGCTATTCCCAAAACTCAAGAGACCACTCCGGGGAACGCGTTTCGAGTCGATTGAGGAGATAAGAGCTGAATCGAAGAAGGCGCTGATGGCTATACCGGAAAGGGACTATTTGGCATGTTTCGAGGATTGGAAAAAACGTTGGCATAAGTGTATTTTATCGGGAGGGGATTACTTCGAAGGGGATGACATTGATGTAGAAGAATAAATAAAGATTTTTCATTTTACAAACAAATTCACCTTACTTTTTGCCCACAGTAGTAAATCGGCAGTGAAGGGTAAAACACACATAAAAAAGTTAAAACGCATAGAGACGCTAGTGAGGCCAAGCGGTTTTGCATAAAAACTCTACGTTTTCTATGAACCAGTGAGGTAGAAGGAGGCAAGATCTCGTCAACTGATACTATAGAGAATATGTGACCGGCAGTGCGGGCGTGGTTAACGCGAATGCAAGCTATGGTAAATGAAAACCAACGGATATAAGAATCCTTAAGTTATCCTGTGTGTAAATGTGGTTATAGAAATCAGTAGAGTAGATGATCTTGTCATCCGGTATCAAATCGGCAGCACATTTAAGGTACTAAATCGACGGCAAAATCGAAAGCACCTGATTGATTGTCGCAGTTATTAAAATAGGTATTATATAATAGCTGAATATGGAACTAAAATGGAAACTGGATGAGGAGTAAAAAAATGGCTAGTTTACAAAACAATTGAAATCCAATGTTGAAATTAGACCAGCGGAGTAGAAAGTAGATTAACTGTGATCTGTTGATAAGGCTGCTTCATCTGTGTCTACCGAATAATTTTCTTTGTCGCCAGATTATCATTCTTTTAATTATTAACATTAAGAAAGTAAACTTGAATAGATGTCCTTAAAAATAGTTGAGTTTTATTAAATCTTCAATATCTATAATATTAAATCTTCAATAAACTCACCGTTAATCGCGAGGTTATATTTACCCTCACTATTGTTATATCTAGTGCAAATTATGAGGGGATAGAACTTTAAAAAAATTTACTTACATAATATAATGTAATGATAACATAACGTAAATATGTAAATATGTAAATACGTAAATATGTAACGTAACGTAAATATAGTCTTATGATTAACAATGAATTTGAATGTGTGTAAAAAAATGTTAACTCTTTCTCTGGATATACATGTAAGTTTCATTTCTTAATATCAATAATTGAGTAAGTGATGACTTGTTGAAAAATAATTTAATCACTCCTAATGCACTTACAAAGAAACCTGTCCGAAGAAAGGATAAATTTCTGTTTTTTTCCGATCCCACAGTAAAAGATAGAAATTTGAAAATCTAAAGTTCACTTATATTAATCTTGAAATTCAAACTCAAAGTCAAATTGATGTCACTACTAGTTGACTTTCTTTGAACCTCAAATCTCTTATAGAGGTCATTTTTCGCCATCACGTATGCCTTGCTCAAATTTCGACTCTAAAAAGAAGATTAAAAAGCATCATCCCATATATTACGTGAAATACTACGTATCTTAATTTAATCTTTGCAGTTTAGGCTAATTGCCATGTCTGTCTTTGTATTATTCTTGCTTATCTACTTAAGGATTTAAAAGCACAATCTTGTGCTGATATTACTCTTAGTTGAAGATTGTAGCAAGTTATTGATTTGTTTTATTACAATAGAAACAAAAATATGTAGTCACTGTAGGGTTCCTATATTTGGAACAATAATATATGTTACAATATCTTTTTTCATCTGAGATTTGCTTATAAGAATACGCAATCCAATTATTTGAAGAGGAAGTTTGGAAACAAATCGCTCCTCGAAGTGCGAAAATGGGCAATTCTGCTATCGTACACCGCTTTCAAGAGAAAGTGGGAAATTGATAAGTTATGTGTTTACAATAAAGAAGAATTTATTAGTAGATATCTCTTTTATATGATTTCATTTTTATATATATTTTCTACATATTATTCAATATCTCTATATATTTTCATTTCTTTCTGATCGTCCTAGTTATTGTCCGCTAATATAAGTCACGTGGTAATGTCTTTAATAATTCGCGTATCGCAAGTTTTCCAGTGAGTGCCGCCATGAAAATCTTCTTCATGATAAAAAGAACAAAACCAAGGGAAATCATACAAGGACAGTTACAATTTTTTATGATTCCGCGAGTTCAGGAGACAGCCCGTTAAGCTTCTCTAATCGTAACAAGATTTACTAGCAATATTAGATCGAGAGAGAGAAAAAAGTGTTGACCTTTTTAAATAAAATGCTGTTAATTACTTAGTCGGCAAAAATAGCTAGAACCATTACTAAATTTATTGACCGGTCGGTAGTAGACTGCTTTATTTTTATTGTACTCTAAAGGCAAACAATTACCCGCGTGGTGCAGTTTCTTGTGGCTCATCCGCATTTTCACTGACAAGATTCTTTCGATTCCTTCTCTTTCATTCTAGCCCTATCCAGCCACTAGTCGTATACAACACAATGCGAATTATATCTGTATTTGTCTTTCTCTCTCTCTCTTTCTCTCCCTCCCCCTCTTTTACGGCATTTTGATCCATTGGTTTAACTGCTCCTTTTCTTCGTTGACGCTACAATCTGCCAACCAACTTTAAATGACAATAATGTTAAGCTCGAAAATGAAAGTCTAAGTTCAGTGGACTCATTCTCGATATTGACTGTCAGAAAAGGCCTCACGAGGGCACAGGGGAACACTGATGAGGTTGACGTTAATATCTGTGTTTTCATTAGAAGCATACTAATATTAAGCATAATTTTATATTAATACTATAAAAATTTTGCAATTATTCATACTTAATAATAATATTTGTGATTTAGGGTGAATCTTTTACTCGAATGAAGGAAAGATTATTCAAAAAATTAGGTGTCCAAGAGAAGGAATTTGAAAAGGTAATAACTATTTAATTTAATTTAATTTTGTTTTATTATATTGGAACATAACAACTGAATTTGCTAATATTTCCTATTGCCCCTTTTACCCTTTTGTGCCTTTTTATATTCTTTCTTTTATATCTCTTTTTGCCATTTTTGATATCTGATGATTTTTTTGATTATGTTTTTTTATATTTTATTTTCAGTATACATTTTTGAAAATTTGAAAGTAACGTAAGATCATTAACGTTCTACTTTATTTTTCTATAAATAATGTAATTGATGGTAATAATTAGTTTGTTAATATATAAATAGTATAGTATGACTTTATTATTTTTACGAATTATGTTACTATAGGTTGAAAACTTTTTTCATTAGTGAATTTTCTATTATGCAGTAAAATTCCTTACTTCCTTTCATTTTTTACGTTTCAACCTCATTTAATTATTTTGATAAAAACATGTAGATATACAACAATTATATCATTTCGTAAATAGTATTTTTTCTCCAATACCATTCAGGTAAATATCAAATGCTTTTTTCTATAGTGGGTAATTTTATAGTATTCCCAAAAGGCCTAATCACGTAATACCTTTATATTTTCTTATTAAAATTTATAAATAAAATTGAATGGATAATGTTATTTGATTTATGAGTTTAGCAAGCGAAACGAGGAGAGATGTACCCTCTGGTATGTATATACTAGTGGTAGCGTATGTATATACTAGTGGAGCTCCGCTATCTGCTTTATTTACTTGCCAACCCCCCGAAATAAATAAGAAATTTTCAGGTACTTCCACATCATCACTCAGGTACACATACTCCCGCCCAATAATCTTTACCCACCCAAGAACAAAACGACTATAATTTTTAAGCTGCATATCTGCTGGAAATGAATCTATAGAACTTTGCAGAGCTTTTCGCAGGAGAGATTATGTCACAAGGGGAAATCGTGTCGCGGTAGGAGTCTGCGTTAATATCTGGAGTTACCGAAGCGAGAAGCATCTGAGGTTGTTCGATATGAAGCGACGGAGGTTACCGACCAACGATTCTTCGGTGGTAGCGCCTCATCTTCATTGGTGACAAAACTACGTATGTGCACTCCGGCTTCGGTATTTGGAGTCCGTACAAAAGTAGCAGTAATAATAAAATTTTTGTTTGTTTTCCCTATTATTTTTTTTTGTGATCGCGATGAAGGTTGGTGTTTATCGTGTTCCTTAAAAAGAAAGAGTTTTTCTTCTGTTCTTGTTTCTGGGCTCAAAAATAATTCTATTTTGATCGTAAATATTTAATTTCCGTTATATGGGTTATAAATGGTCTGTCTTTAGGTTCTAACTTGGTTGCTACCAATCTAGACTTAAATTTCAGTTATAACGGTCCTATCTATGAGCTAGTCTCTTATTTCACTGAATCACTGCAATGCGCTAAACTCATCAATCTGTTTACGTCAATTAGCATATTAAACGGCGCCACCTCAACTATTATTTAATTGTCTTAGTACAAGAGTCTAATTTCATGACCATATAATGAGCATGATATCACATACTTGTAGATATAGATATAATTGTTTTTGTTATTTGAATAAAATATGTTAATTAAAAGTAATTTTGATGAAACAAAGCATTGGTTATATAGATTTTAGTACATACATTTGGATTATAATAGCTTTAATTGCGTTTCATTGTTAAGTGATATGAATTTTAATATGCAAAGTTAATTTGTTTATTACATTGTAAATATTAATTATTAGAAAAATGCGAATACTCTAAATTCATAATGAATATCTTAAAAACATGAGATAGAATTGGTTTCATTGATAACAGTTTAATTATAACTGTTATCAATTGTAACGGGGGAGATAAATCCGCAAAATGAGAAATTTATTTAAGAACAAACTCCCACGATGCAGAGCAAACCGCCGCTCCGTTAACACGTATGTTAATACGTGTATTCACCTTAACGTCAGCTGATTTAACTTAGTTGTCTTCGATCAAGCGGAGTTGAACTCATCTTAAGTCACGTGCCTTGTGCCACACGATAAGTTTTAAGTGTAAGCGACTTTACTCCTAATCCACTTAATCCCCTAGCTATAATAGGATTAAAACCTAAGCTTTTTCCAATTGTTTAAACTACTAGGAAAAATCATATGACGAAATCGGCGAATAAGTTTAATAGATTTTATTAATAAAAATCTCTACAGTCTTTGTCGGGCCGAAAGACTGACGCACGCGAATAGGATTTACAATTAAATAACTTTCGGTGAGAAAGAGAGAGAGAGAAGATACGAATATTGGCGCGATCTAACGCTCGGCGCGAATACAAAAAATTAACGCTAATACGGTTGGGCAAAATACCAAATGTATTTTGTCACGCGATAATTAAGGGAGGTGCACCTACCCTGCGGTGCAATTACGGTGATCAGCCGTAATTGTTGAAGCAAATTAAAGGTGCTCCTCAGATCAGAATCAGCTGTGCTGCCTCGATTGCAAATATGCTGTATAATTGCTGTCGCTTTTACTGCTGCTTCCGTGATGCTGCTACAGTTGCTGCTTCCTCGCTCACCCTTGCACACGTATCCAAAATCCAAGTAAACTTTTTTATTGGCAAATCGTTGGAACACTGTGCTAAACTATTTTGGCGGTACTACACAAGTAACAGCTGAGACGTAACTGCTTATTCAAAAGATCGCGCGCCCCCTCTCTCTCTCAATAGTTCGAACTAACGCGCGAGAAGCAGAATCGCGAACGGTTCGATTAATTAAATCGACTACCATTGCAGCCCCCTCCAAGTCCTGACTACCCGGGCAGGACGAATACCCGCGATTCTCCGTCATCAGGAACCTGAAAGTAATAAAGAAGGAAAGGAAACAAAACAATAACTCACTTCTTTTTTTCGGCTAATTTATTTGCCCTCCAGGGCCTACACCATCGTTTGGCTACACCTGGCGCGCGATGTTTCGGGTAGCGCCAGTGTGTAGCCTACTTCGGGCACCGCTGGGAGTTGGTCACCCCAGGCTCCCCACAGATGTAGCAGCCCCTCAGCTGCGACCGAGATTGAGCAGCCTCCCGATCTTGTGATGGCTGCTCAGCAGCCAGAGGGGACTGCTGGGCACTGACTCCCTATGAGGCGGTGATGGTCACGCCTCCCACCGTGGCGGTCGCACGTCCATCCTGCGACCTGACCACGATGGTAGTATCAGGAGCCATGCGCCCGTCCACATGGACCGTGAGCGTTGGTCCAGCGTCAGTAGCTCCCGGGGCTCTCTTCTCTTGAGCCGGCGCCGGGAGCGCTGCGGAGGACTCTTGTCCGTTATCCACCCGCAGCAGGGCCTCTCCGTAGGCCCTCTGACGCTGAGCCATCCCTGCCCACTCCCCGAGCAGCTCTTCTGCGCCCTGGCGGCTCAAAAAGCGTCTCAGGTGCTCCTGCACCTGAGACTGGAGTTCTTGAGTGAACCGCCATGCACTCTCCACCTCGTTGATCCCTAGACGCACGTGTCTGAAGTCGAAGAGGAGAGTAGGCTGCTCACTGCTCAGGGATCCGGGGATGATTGCAGACCCAGTGCGAGGCCCCACAGGTTTCCCTGGGTCCTGGGCATTGCCTCGCACTGTCCGACGTAAGGGATACACTGGACTTGAGGGTCTGCACCCTCTGGTCCACTGTAGACTTGGGACGTTCGACACTGTCCTGGTCCTCGGTCTGTGTCGAAGCGTCCCGAGAAGCCTTCTTCGGGACGACCCACGACGAATCCCGGAGAACCTCTGCCACCGAGGCATTGCGTCGATCCCTTCGGGTGGTCCCTTCCAACTGGACCCTGGCGAAGCTCCGCAGATCTTCAATTAGCTGCGTCGCATCAGGGCCCAGTTGCAGATCTAACAGCATCTGCGTGACCACCTCGAAGGTCTCCTCTTCGACGACGATTCTCCGGTCCATCTGAAACATCCAAAACAACAAATTTCGGATGAATCTCCCTGCGCGAAGAAAAAATCCTAATATAAGCCGCATCCCACCGAGTTATACGCTCCCTCGCGATTCTTTGTGGGAACGTCCTGGCCCTCGTCGGTTACCGCTCGGTTTTATCGGCCCAACCGTCCTTTGTACGACGGGCACGGTCTTTCGAGGCCTACCTCTCCCTCTATTCTCCTTCACGGGAGAGTTGTTGCCCCTCGCTGGACCGGTGACCGTCTCTAGAGCCTTTCGAGGTCGACCTCGACCTCTCTTAGTTGGGGCAGATACCGGTAAATCCGACATCTCGGTGGGAACTTTATCTACGGCCGTGGGGGCTGCTAATTGGACCCGCTCGTTATCCGATAAATCCCCTCCCGGATTTTCGCGCGCATTCGCGGAATCGTTCGCATCCTCCGACGGCAGTTCATCTGGCGGCTCGCGAGGTTCGATGACCTCCTCGCTTTCCCCATCCTCACCCGGACCGTAATATGGTTTAAGGTCCTTGGCATGGAAGAGCTCAGACAGAATCTCCAGGATCTCCATCTTCAATCTCCGACCTTGAACTCGGGTTGCCGTCTCTTCCGGTCATAATAAGCCGCCTGACGCACAGCTTCCTCCTTTGACTTGGAGATAGCTCTCTCCCACAAATTAGGAAGCTTCTCCATATGTTCGGCCCAATCTTCTACAGCCTGACCCTCCGAACATTCAAGGGCCTGCTGATCTTGGGTTCTTCTGAACGTCAAAGGAGGTACCAGCTGACGCCCAAACATGAGCATCGCAGGACTATATCCGGTGGCGCTATGAGTTGCCGAGTTCAACGCGAAGTTGAACTCTTACAGGTGTTCATCCCAGCTCTTATGATCACGGCTTACGTAAGACGTGATCATGGTTTTGAGTGTCCTGTTTACTCGCTCTGTGGGATTCGCTTGGGGATGATACACGGGAGTTAAAGCGCGCTGGATGCCGTTCATCTGCAGGTATGAATCGACCTCCTGATTCTTAAATTCGGTTCCATTATCCGACAAGAATACCTCAGGCGCACCAAACCTAGTGACGATCCTCTCGTGTAATTCCCTTGCGATTGTCTTCCCATTGGCCTTGCGTATCGCAACACACTCTACCCAGCGAGTAAACAAGTCTACAAATACTAAGATATACTCAAAACCTCGAGAGCTTTTGGGAAATGGACCAGTGATATCACCGGCCACCACCTGCCAGGGTCGTGATACTTGTCTACGACCCATCAGCCCGCAAGGTGCTCTTTGTTCCACCTTGCACTGTTGACATACCGGGCAACTCTTTACGTACTCCCTAACCTGATCATACATTTTAGGCCAGTAGTACAAGCGCCTAGCCCTGGAGAACGTACGCTCTCGTCCTTGATGTCCTGCAGTAGGAGCATCATGGACTTCCTGGAGCACCTGGTACCTTTTCTCCCTAGGCACCGCAAGCTTCCACGCTTCATCGTTGTCGATGGACCCTTCACCATCCTCATCAGGCTGATAATGATACAGTCTCCCTACCACTACCTTCCAAGTGAGGTGAGAGTGTGGGTCCTGGCATACTTCCTGGTATTGTTGCAAATACCAGGCGTCAGTGGTCTCCGGCCGACTATTTATAGCACTCACTTCAATCCCCTCCCCCTCATAGGCCCTAGATAAAGCGTCTGGCACCACATTGAGATCCCCTCTTCGATATTCGATATCTAAGACATTGCCTTGCAATGCTAGCGCCCATCGCGCTAATCTTCCCGTGGGATTTCTCATATTGTGGAGCCATTTCAGGCAACTATGATCAGTGATGACCTTGAAGTGATGCCCTTCAATATACGGCCGGAACTTTCCAATGGCCCATACCACTGCCAAGCACTCTTTCTCGGAGACCGTATAATTTCTCTCAGCACTGTTGAGTGATCGGCTGGCGTATTCTATTACACGCTCCTCTCCATCGACATCCTGAGCGAGAACTGCCCCGATACCACTGTCACTGGCATCAGTTTGCAGTACGAACTGACCGTTCGGATCGGGTGATTGCCGTATTGGGGCGGAAGTCATCGCCTCCTGCAATTTCGTGAAAGCTCGCTCTTGCTCCTCCTCCCAAGAGAAACGTACATTCTTCTTTGTCAGGCGGTTTATAGGTTCAGCGATCATGGCAAAGTCGGGTATAAAACGTCTATACCACGAGGTCATTCCCATGAACCGCTTCACCTGTTTGACAGTCCGGGGTGTTGGATATTCTAATATCGTGCGTATTTTCTTGGGATCTGGTCTTACTCCGTCCTGGTTTACAAGAACTCCCAAGTACCTGACTTCCGTCTTACAGAAGTGACTTTTATCTTTGTTCATGGTTAGGCCCGCACCTAGAATTCTCTTTAATACCCTTTCTAGGTGCTGCTTATGCTCCTCAAAGGACGGCGAAACCACAATTACGTCGTCAAGGTAAGCAAAAGCGAATGGATCCATATCCGGGCCTATCACCTTGTCCATCAACCTCTGGAAGGTTGCTCCTGCGTATGATAGTCCGAAGGGCATTCTCTTAAATCGAAAGTGCCCTAATCCAGGAACTGTAAACGCTGATATTGGACGCGATTCTTCCTTTAAGGGAATTTGATGGTACGCACTGCTCAAGTCCAAAGTAGATATGAACTTTGCATCCCTTATTCGTCTTAGGATGTCGTTCATATATGGTAAAGGATAGGCATCAGGTTTGGTAATTGCATTTACCTTTTGATAATTCACACAAAACCTATATTTTCCATCTGCCTTCTTTACCATTACTACTGGACTTGACCATCCGCTGGTCGCTGGTTCGATAACATCCTTTTCCAGCATATCTTTGACCAGCGTGTGCATTTCCTCTCGCACTCTATCTGAGACTGGGTAGTACTTCTGTTTGATGGGTCGAGCATTTCCAACATCTATATCATGCTCAACCCCCACGGCACAACCTAAAGCCTGACCCCCGTCAGGAATCAACCTTCTGATGAGGTCTTCAATTTCTTCAAGCTGTGACTCCGTGGCTTCCCATAGTCCTACTGGTGCGAGAAATGCCGTACCATCAATTCCAGCCACTTCCATTGGTACTTTCACTTGGGCGTCCTTAAGCCATAATTTATCCTCATCAGGATCCAAAATTGCGCGGAACTCTCTTATAAAGTTCGCGCCTACATAGTAGTCATCTGTGAGCAGCGGCGTAATGGCGACTCTGATTGTCTTCGTGATTCCCCCTACTTTAAAAGGGAACATCACGTGACCAATTATAGGCCACGGGCGTCCATCAGCAAGCCTTGCATCGCCCGCCCTGGTCACATTCAACCCGAGTCCCATCTCCGATGCCAATCTCAGCCCTAATTGACCCATGACCGTAGATGAGGCGCCGGAATCATAGAGCGCTCTAATTTTAAAGTCACCTATGTCTACCCGCAACCACGACCTGGTCTCATCCTCTGGGTCATATCCACGAGTCCCATCTTCGCCTCCTTTCATCGTGCTTTTCAGCGGCTTTTTTCCTTGCGCTGCCGCGACGACGGTGGGCTGGCTTCTACTCGTGGATCCCTTCGGCAGAGGAGCTTTTTGTGTGGAGAAGCTCTCCCTGGAGTCTTGCCCCTCCTCCACAACCTGTATGTGGCCATCTGATCCTTTCAGGATAACCACTCCCCTATTCTGCCGAGGGCTGACATTGGGTTCAATCGCCTTCCGCTCTAATATACTGCTATGTTCTGGGCTCTCTTGATGCCCTCCCAGGACTTGTTTGGATCCCTGGGTCGCCGACAACTTGCTGTTTCCCATCGGCGACCCGCAGCGAGAGGTCGAATTTACTGGAGGCGCGAAGATGACCTCTTCTCTTCGCTCTCCTTGCCGTTTCCCTTGTTGCAATCTGGGCAAAACTTGCGACTAAAACCCAGCTTGCCACAAGCGGAACACTGGAGAGGCTTAGTAAAGTCTATCTTCCGCCTCTGCCCTTCTCGCCGCTCGTCAGGAGACCTGGTAGAAGGAGCATTTTTCCTTCCTCCACGCCATCGGCTCTTACGCTGTTCTGGAGGGCTGCCTTGCTTGTCAGTGGCCAACTTGCGCAATATCCGCTCGATGCCCTCCAGACGTTCTTCCATCTTCTTATCAGAAGTGAAAGCTTGCGTAGCCGATACCGATGCTTGTTCGGTAGGCCTCCTAGCGGGGTTCTCCACGCCCAGTCCGCGCTGCGGATCTCCCTCCTTCTTCGCACGCGCCTTCCCTTCGCTTGTCATTGCAGCGGTTTGGGATTTACTACCAGCCGTTCTTTTGCTCGGCTGGTAGGCATGTTGAGGGAAGATCGTCGAGTTGGGGTCAGCGAATACACGTGGACGGCGACCATAAGATAAGGTGTTCTGTACCTCGGTCGCCCTCCTGTTGAATTCGCGTATCGACGTCATCTCGCTCCGACGCAGCTGGATTTGGATGCTTGGAAGGAGGTTTGCATGGAGTAGGTCTAATAACCTCTCCAAGGGCATTGGCGGTTCTAGTCTATTGACAAGAGCCACCAGGTTGGACACGTAGTCTCGCACTAGCTCGTCCTGACCCTGGAACCGGTTCTGGGCTTCCTGCAACAGCCTTTGTTGCTGTTGCGTACTTGTGCCAAACCAATCCCGGGAGTCCGCGACGAACTCGTCATAACTGAGCCACTGGTACTTGTTGTTATCGTACCAGGTCCTCGCGTTACCTTCGAGGATCTCTGATACGGAACAAAGCACTTCGTCGTCAGTTAGTCCTGCACCTCCGCGCAGATCCTCCAACCTCGACAGAAACGTATCTACGCTCTGTGCCCTACTGCCCGCAAACCTCAATTTCCATGCGCGGACAATTTTCCCAACATCTCGGGTTGTGGAGAGCCCTGAGAATATCTGATGTCCGGTGTCAGATGATCCGCTTCGACTCCTCTGTCGAACGGGTGCGGATCTCCCATAAACTTCCGGATCCTCTTCACCTCCTCTTCGTTGGAGGACTTCCGGTGTGGTGACGTCCCTTCTCCTAGGTATTGGTCTTGGAGGAGCCGGTGTACTCCCCGGAATACCCGAGTCGTAGTGACAGGTGAATGTGTCCTGAAAGTCCACATTACGTCCGGAGCGCGGTTGAACCAAGTCACGCTGAGAAGCACGGTTAGCACTGGCCATGTCATGCATTGCGTCTTCCAGCTCTCGAATTCGTATGCGCATGTCCTGCGCCTCGCGCTCCGCACACACCTGTAATCCCTGCAGAGCCTGAAGGGTTTCTAGGATTCGACCTACCAACTTTTTGTTATGGTCTACTCCCTCCTTCAGATACTCTATTTCCCGGAAGGCTTCACTCAAGGATAATTCTTCCTGAGGTTCCTTTCGAGTGCAGGATTCCTGCGACCTGGGATCCGGATTGCTCTGTCTCCTCTCCCCCTCCTCCTGCTCTTGCGTGCGGAGGGCCTTCTGGATGAGTTCATTCACTTCTTGGCGGCTGGCTTCACCCTCAGAGTCCTCGTCCGGGCAGGTGAATGTCCTTGACATATCAGTCAATGATATTGACTGAGGGGATTGTCGCTGTTATCATCCGCGTTGGAGTTTTCCAACTCGTCACAGACTGTGTCGAGTCACGCTTGTCGGGCTCGCCTCCTGCGCCCCGCCACCTCTTTGCTGTGCGTGGTCTCTTCAAAATCTGTGGCGGTGTACTCACCCAGCAACCATCTCCCAAGCCTAGCCGCCTGTTGGATGACACTTCCATCCTTGCGCAGTTCCAAATCCGCTAAATAGTGTTCGCGCTGTGCGGAGGTCAGCTCTAATGCCCAATTGTCGATTTGAGCTGACAACAGATCTATCTTGCCTCCGCACGGGTGTAGGATGCGGTTGAGGCTTAAAATTTCGGCCTAATCGACCACTACCGCTTCCTATCACCCAAGGTATGAGCGGGGTGTACACTATTTAGTGTTACTACTTTTAATGCCTCCTTTTATAAGGCCTTTTAAAAGGAGATTATGAGCGCGTGCAGTCTCCGCAAACTTTCTATAAATATTATAAAAATATCCTACCTAAGGTCGGAGCCTGCTGTTTGCTTGCTCCGCCTGGCTAATATTTGGACTGCACGCTTGGGTCGCGCTCTCTGCTTTATCGTTGATCAGGTGCTACCAACCCCCCTTTATCCACCAAACTGTGGCTGAAATGGGTTAACACCTGATTATCCCGTACGATCTGAAATCACTTCGACCTACCAATAATTATCGCTTTCGGCCTTTTTTACAATAATCTTAACAATTTTTAACAAAAGGTTCGAAGTGGTTTCGTTTTTTCCCCAGCAGAGGGCGTACCGCTCACGATCTCGCTCTACCACCCGCTCAAACCTTCCTAAGCACTCGCGCAATCGTCTCTCTCTCTCGTGCGTCGATTACCTTCGACGCACAATCCTATTCGCACGACACGGGTCTTAACCCATTAAAGCCCACGCTAAGACTGGTTGAGATAGCGACAAACAAACTGTGCTATCTTTTGCATAAGTGAAAAATAAAATATACGTATTTTTTTTTATGTTATTTTCAATTGTTTATAACAAATTATTTAAACAAATTACAAAAAAATTCATAATTATCAAAATCTAAATGCGGGAATCGATTCTGGAGGTGAAATCAAGACGAAAACCTATATAACACTTTTTTGTCAGAATTCAATTTGTTAGTGTAACGTAGGAATAAACAATTGCATGTTGGGGAGAAAAAGTGACCATGTCAAGTCCCAAGCAAAATCTATCTGGAATAGCAAAAAATAAACTGTGCTATCCTTTGCATAAGTGAAAAATAAAATATATATATTTTTTCTTATGTCATTTGCAATTGTTTATAACAAATTATTTAAACAAATTACAAAAAAATTCATAATTTTCAAAATCTGAATGCGGAAATCGATTCGGGGGATAAAATTGAGATGAAAACCTATATAACACTTTTTTGTCAGAGTTCAATTTGATATCTTTATGTAGAAATAAACTATTGACAAATAAGTGTTTTCATTCTCACACATGGTATCTGGAATCATATCAGTATTTTTTACTGATAAATTTTGAGATCTTATACTGTAATTGGATAAGTTTATTTCATTTCGTAAATCCTTCCGTGTTAGAGATCACGTTTGAGTGGCGGGCTAACGGTTGAAAACATTTATACATTGGATCTATTCTTTGAAATAATAATTTCGGAAAACTTTTAGTTTTTATTTTGTTCTAAATTGGTAACGTTACTGATAATGCCGAGACGGAGAATTAGCGATCTACCAAATTTAGTTGAAGATTCTGATAGTGATGAAGGTCAACATATTGATATAGCATTCATTCCTAATGAATATGAAAGTTCAGATGGAGATTCGGACGGTGATCCAAATGAAGATACATTATCAAATGAATTACCATCAGGTTCTTACGAACATGTTAAAAGTACATACACAAGTACTCAGAAATTGTTGGAACCGAATCATAAGTACAGTTGGAAAAATGATGCTTTGAATGATATTTCTCCGCATGTCGAGAGCAACTTCAATATTTCACCTATTTCATCATTGCAATCCAAAAATGCTTTTGAGTTGTTTAAGGTTTTCTTATCGAAATCAATGAAAAACCATATCATTGAAGCCACTTCTGAAAATCATTTTGATTTATGTATGGATGATCTAGAAAAATTTATTACAATCATAATGATTACTATCTTCAATTCTAGAAAAAGTATTCGTGATTACTGGTCAAAAAAGCGAATACTTCAGTGTCCAGTAATTGCGGAACTTATGTCTAGAAATAATTTCGTTGCCATAAAAAAGAACATACGATTCTATAAACTTCAAGAAACTGATCAAAATGATAAAGTCTGGAAGGTTAGAACTCTGTATGATATGTTTCGTGAGAATTGTATGCAATTTGGTTTCTTTGACTATAATTTATCAATAGATGAGATAATGGTAAAATACTTTGGTAGGTTTGGTATCAAGCAATGTATAAGGAATAAACCCATTAGATTTGGAATAAAAGAATGGGCAGTCTGTTCTTCTGATGGGTATATATATGATCTTGATATTTACACTGGTAAATCAGGAATCGATGAACGAAATCCTTTAGTTGCCGTTGGTTTAGGGTCTAGAGTGGTGATAAAGTTACTTTCGGATTTATTAGAAAAAACACAGAGAGAAGAACTGAAAAAGTATCATATTTATTTTGACAACTTTTTCACAAACCCAGATCTTATGATTCATTTGAAAAAAAATGGTTTATCGGCGACAGGAACTGTTCGGCATAATCGTGTGAAAGTGAAAGTCGAAATGCCAAAAAAAGCTAAAAGAGGATACACTATTTCAATGCATGAAGTGAATTCAAAATTGAATTATATTACAGTTATGGGCTCAAAGCCAGTATCGATTCTCTCTTCGAAATATGGAAATGAACCAAAAGTTGAAATGCAGAGATGGCAGGAATCATCGAAAAAATCTATTCTTTTTCCTCATTGTTTCTCTATGTATAATGAACACATGGGTGGCGTCGATCTACATGATCAACACTGTAATGCTTTGATGCCTACAATTCGAAGTAAGAAATGGACATGGTGCCTTGTATTACGGCTCATCCAAGCATCCTTAGCAAACGCTACAGTGATTTACAATAAGTTACATCCAGACGAAAGAAAAGGTTCCAAAGATATTGTTCAAGAAGTTTGTGAATATTATATTGACAAGTTATCTTCCAAACGTCCCCCCAAACGACAGAAACAGAGTGAAACTTCATCCCAAGAACACGTGATGAAACATGGGAGTCTTAGGAAATGTGGAATTTCAACATGTCGGACAAGAACGGAATGGTATTGTGAGAAATGTTCTATGCCTGTTTGCAAAAGTCATAAAGAAGGACATGGCAATGAACAATAATTCAATCCCACCGATTATATTTACAATAATTCATGCCAATATTGATGGATAAATACAATAATTAGCTTCATTTTATACGATTTTTTGAAACACTCTCAGGAGGCCGAATGTTTCTTCCTTCATTACAATAACTAATTGGCCTCTGACAGAAAAGTGTTATATAGGTTTTCGTCTAAACTTTACCCCCAGAATCGATTTCCGCATTCAGATTTTGAAAATTATAAATTTTTTTATAATTTGTTTAAATAGTTTGTTATAAACAATTGCAAATGACATAAGAAAAAATATATATATTTTATTTTTCACTTATGCAAAGGATAGCACAGTTTATTTTTTGCTATTCCAGATAGATTTTGCTTGGGACTTGATATGGTCACTTTTTCTCCCCAACATGCAATTGTTTATTCCTACGTTACACTAACAAATTGAATTCTGACAAAAAAGTGTTATATAGGTTTTCGTCTTGATTTCACCTCCAGAATCGATTCCCGCATTTAGATTTTGATAATTATGAATTTTTTTGTAATTTGTTTAAATAATTTGTTATAAACAATTGAAAATAACATAAAAAAAAATACGTATATTTTATTTTTCACTTATGCAAAAGATAGCACAGTTTGTTTGTCGCTATCTCAACCAGTCTTAGCGTGGGCTTTAATGGGTTAATACCAGTTGGGCGCCATGTAACGGGGGAGATAAATCCGCAAAATGAGAAATTTATTTAAGAACAAACTCCCACGATGCAGAGCAAACCGCCGCTCCGTTAACACGTATGTTAATACGTGTATTCACCTTAACGTCAGCTGATTTAACTTAGTTGTCTTCGATCAAGCGGAGTTGAACTCATCTTAAGTCACGTGCCTTGTGCCACACGATAAGTTTTAAGTGTAAGCGACTTTACTCCTAATCCACTTAATCCCCTAGCTATAATAGGATTAAAACCTAAGCTTTTTCCAATTGTTTAAACTACTAGGAAAAATCATATGACGAAATCGGCGAATAAGTTTAATAGATTTTATTAATAAAAATCTCTACAGTCTTTGTCGGGCCGAAAGACTGACGCACGCGAATAGGATTTACAATTAAATAACTTTCGGTGAGAAAGAGAGAGAGAGAAGATACGAATATTGGCGCGATCTAACGCTCGGCGCGAATACAAAAAATTAACGCTAATACGGTTGGGCAAAATACCAAATGTATTTTGTCACGCGATAATTAAGGGAGGTGCACCTACCCTGCGGTGCAATTACGGTGATCAGCCGTAATTGTTGAAGCAAATTAAAGGTGCTCCTCAGATCAGAATCAGCTGTGCTGCCTCGATTGCAAATCTGCTGTATAATTGCTGTCGCTTTTACTGCTGCTTCCGTGATGCTGCTACTGTTGCTGCTTCCTCGCTCACCCTTGCACACGTATCCAAAATCCAAGTAAACTTTTTTATTGGCAAATCGTTGGAACACTGTGCTAAACTATTTTGGCGGTACTACACAAGTAACAGCTGAGACGTAACTGCTAATTCAAAAGATCGCGCGCCCCCTCTCTCTCTCTCAATACTTAGAACTAACGCGCGAAAATCAGAATCGCGATCGGTTCGATTAATTGAATCGACTACCGTTGCACAATAAATAAATAATTAATAATTTATGTAAACATTAAGTTTTATATAGATCGAAAGCGTTAATTTTGTACATAATAATGACAGCTTTATAATTTATAAATCTTAACTAACGTATCTAGTTATTGCATTATAAGATTATTAGAAAAACCGTTACAAATATGAAATTTTAATATGAGTTTTTGCACAGGCTAGCATTCACTCCTAGCATTGCAAAGTGAGCGCATGAGATTGAATAAACTTGGCTAATACCTAAGTTCTTTCTCTCATTGCGATTAACTGAGCAAATCCTCTCCTTTCCTATTGTTATGTATGGCTCATCTGAAAAGCAAAAGAACGTTTACGTTGCTAAGCAACCTCTCTCTCGTCGGTGTTATGATTTTTCAGTTAGTTGTATTAATAGCTCGATTCTAATAATACCTATTGTTAACCTATTTCTGAGTTTCGAAAATAAAACTCGTTATCATTCTTTCATAATAAAGTTATTATTATCTTTTGTGAGTGTGTGAGTTTAACACCATTATAATTCATGCTCGACTTATAGAACGCTTCGCGTTATATGAAACTTGGGCTGAACTATATCTTTTATAAGAAAGACTTTAGTTCTGCTTACTTTAGTTTTTCTTCTTTTTCTTTGTAAAACTTTATAATGAATTGCAAGTTTCAAATATTATGAAACATATTTTCATGGCTAATTTAAAAAAAAAAATTTAACTACTAATGCGAAAGATATTGTTTTTTATTTGTTCCCGTATCGGGGGACGAGCCTCTCCAGTATATAACATATGTATATACATAGTTATCCCCTACGCCCTCCTTCCAATTATTCAATAAAGGTAAAATCTGCCTAGCAAGTAGATATTGAAATATTATTATCATACACGTATCTTTTCAAAGTATTTTAAATCCAGGTAAAATGGACAAATCCACATTAATGAATTGACTAATAAGTATTTCAATTTACATTTTTAGTGTTTCATATTTAATGAAAGTTAGAATACAGTTTTTGACTGATATATCATTTCAATAGTCAATTCTTAAAAAACATTGAAAATAACCAGCTAGAGAAACCTGCATTAAACTAGAGAAAAATGTGAAGTCAATTTTATACAGGCAAGAAGACTTTTTGCCCTTACTTATAAATACTATCAAATAAAAAGTTGTACAGTAAAGTAGAACACATTTTTTAATTTATTTTGTATAGGCAAGTTAATTCAGTCATTCTCTCTTAGCGCTCTCCTCTCGTCAGGTTATCAGAGATTTGCTAAAAAATACCAAAAATACACAGTACTCACGAGTGATATAAACAAGCTCTCTTTCAACTTTCTTATTCCTTACAAAACGGTATAAAATTCAACGTGAAGCTAACGTTCGTTCACTTTATATCGTTGATCTTCTCTCCTTATTCACTTGGCTACTAGGTTAATGATGTTGTCTGTGACAGCTTAACAAAAGAATGCAAAGTTTTAATTATTTATCAAACACATGTGATGTTCATATCACCTATTATTTATATTGTTCGTACTCTCGAGGTTATCACGTTAATGAGTAAGTAATTCGTTTTCGTATTGAATTTGAAAAATTATACATATATATATAATTTTCATATGTATATATATGATAATTAGAGTATAATTAAGGATAGACTTTACTCTAATTTCTGATGGTGTGAAGTATTCCATAAGTAGAGCTTAAGTCTTTTTATAGAAAGAATGTAATTCAGCCCAAGTTTTTCATAATGGTCTATAAGTCGAGCGTAAATTACAATAAGAACGGAAAGAATGGCTTAGCTAATCACTAGAGAAATAACTTAGGTGAAAGCTAAGTTTATTCAATCTCGAACGCTCACTTTACAAAGTTAGGAGAGAATATCAGCCTGTGCAAAATTCAGCGTATTTATACACAAATTTTTCCACCTATTTTCACAGGACAGCCCTCTTCATGCTGTTTACGCAAGTGTGCAAAATCATTTTCTCTTGTTTACAATAGAATAAACAGCACTTGTGAAAATCTAAAAAATACAGAAATGAATATAGATAATCTAAACATAATTTACACTTATCGCAAAAATCGGATTTAAAAGTTATGAATTAATGAAGTTATTTAATACAACAACGCAAAATTTACAATAAAATAATAAGAAATTTTTACATATAAAAATAGTTTGTTGCTTGTAGATGTAATTCCAAAAAAGAACTACTTAAATTAGTTAATAATATTTGAATAATAATCAATTTTCGTATTTTTACAAAATCGTATAATGTAAGTATAAAATCGGTTAATTAAAATTAATAAATTATAACAATGTTCTCATTATGTATAGAATAAACGCTTTCAATTCATATACTATTATTTATTTAATTAAATTATTAATTGTTTATTTATGATAACAGTAATAACTAAGCTGTTATCAATGAAACGAATTCTTACTCATGTTTCTCCGATAGTTATCTTAAGTTCAGAGTATCCGCTTTATTGTCATAATTAACATTTACAAAGTTATAAACAAATCAAATTTGCACATTAAAATTCAATACTATTTAATGGTTGAAAGTACTTCGAAATATTATAATCTTAATCTATGCCCCAAAATCTATATAAAAAATACTTTGTTTCATTAAAATTACTTTTAATAACGCATTTTAATTCAACAAAAAAATTATCATATCTATATCTATAAGTAAAGTGACGTCACGCTTCTTATATGATCATGAAATTTGACTCTAGCACTAATACAATCATATAATATGTGAGGTGGCGCCGTTTTAATATATTAATTGATATATGTAGATTCATGAGTTTAGCGGGTTGCAGTAATCCAGTGAATATAAGAGATGAGTTCATATAGATAGGACCGTTACACACATATACTCACAGTTTCGTAGCAGCAAAGGAATAGCTGAGAAGAATAAGGATTTACTCGGAAATAAATAAAAAATATTTTTGTTATATGACAAAATAAGTTTACTGTCTGAATAGAGATTAACTGAAAACTAAAGAAAATAACAGCATTGTGACTAATAAATAATATATTGCTACGAGTACATAACTTCAATATAGAACGTGGAATTTGGCTCGTTATTCAACCAAATTCAAATTCGTCATATCATTCTCCGCGGAATAAAGATAATTAAGGTTGAAAATGCATAGGAAATCGTACTCTTCTCTTAGAAAGGGTCGTGATTTTCGCTTTTGATGATGGTGTAGTTGGAGATGGAAGCTTTAGTGACGATGGCTATATAAACTGTGATATCGTTGAAGGTGCCGGTGGAGGTGGCCATGGTCGTTCAAAATGAATGCTGTAATGACTTTACCAATCATAACTGTATTTAGTTTATTGTTGATTTTGAGAATTATAGTTTTATCGTCATAGTCAAAAATTTCATAGTTTTCCGTATAGTTGCTGAAGAGATCGCCGTTCTGATTCTTCGCGTTATATACGCATAAAACTTCGTGTGTATAGCGCTCAAGTTTGTTGAAGACGAATGTTCCAAATTTAAAATGTCTTGATTCTGGCGTCGGGTTTAGTCGAACTATGTGTTTCCACAGAGTAACAAGAGAAGTTGTAATATTGAAGATATGAGATTGCTGTTTAAAAAAATATTGCGTGCAAGAAGTAGGGATTCGCAATTGCCAAACTCAGCAGAAGAAGATTCAATATCTGGCATGAATACCAAGAAGTATAAGTAGAAGAGTTCTAATCCTGTCAACATCAGCATGAACCATGATAGCAGCCATAAGAGCTCGATGAAGATACTCGATTTACTCATGGGCTTGTGGACGTCAACTGTTAGTATAATTGTGTTTGATACTGAAGTAATTCTTGTAAATGTAAAACAAGAAAGGAGTGAACTGTGAGCCTCTGTCGGACTTTGAGAAACGAGGATAGTATTGAAAAAAGTGAACAGAAGGTAAAGGACTGATAAGATTAATGTACACATGTGAAAAACAATTAGATGGAAGGTCATAATTGCCGATAGGCATCTTTACATGACGTGAAATCTTTAAGTTTTGACAATGTAAACAAGCCCTAGCCTAGTTGCGATAATTCTTATGTATGAAAAGCCAAACCAAACAACTGCAAATAAGTTTAACTGCCGTATTGATACCAGGATGGCTGCGGCTATGATCATTATGTCAGAGAAAAATCTTGAACGGTAGTGATGCATTCTTGTTAAGATAAAATACCGTCTGAAGATATAAAATAGCCAAGAAAATCCAATTCTGTGATGTCAAAAATGTATTTTAAAGCATTGATGATGATTCCGTAACAAGAAAGACGATGAAATATAATTTTGAAATGTTGCTTGTACTTTCCATTGGAAAGAGAAAAAATTAAAATATCGTCGGTATACTTGTAGCAAAAGTCTAAGCCGAATAAAACTTCATTCATGAAATGTTAAAAAGTTTGACTGCATTACGAAGATTGAACATCATGACAGGAAATTCATAAAAGCCAAAAAGTGTAATAGCTGTGTTGCAAATGTTATTAACAAACATTGGAATATGATTATACGCCTTAAATGATCGATTTAAGAAAATACTGAGCAATTGTCTAGATTCCAAGTGAAATCGTCGATGTGCCAAACCAGATAGCGATCCATAATAATACAACTGTGAAGCTGCCGATAGTTACGACAAGGTATCTAATCTGACTTGCCTTTAGGATTTAAATACAACGTCGACAACCAACTACTCTCGACAGGGCGAGATGTGTCAGCCTTGCCTATGTTGTTGAATGGTTTCTTTGCGATCTTAAACTTTTTCGAACCCAAACAACAAGAAGCGTATGAAACTGGAGAACTTAAAGTAGATCCAATGTGTAGTATGATTTCGTGCTTAAAGTCTCGATATTTGCTGTAGGAACGAGTGAAATAAGGAAATTCAACGAATATAAGTAAAGCCTCGGAAGAAACCGATATGACAACAATATTTACACTGAGTTGACAAATTTGTCGAACTTGTGTATTTGTTAATAAGTTAGTAATATTATTGATGAGGATTTTTGTGCAATAATCATATAGTAAATGGAAGTGCGACAAAAAATCAGATCCGATGATCGCGAAATCAACGTTAGAGATGACAAATTTCCACTTGAATTTGCTCCGTAAACAAAATTTATGACTTACTATGAAAAAGCATACATCTTTAATTTTCCTACTGTTAGCTGCGCTCAGATCAAAACTGGTAGCAGGAAGACTCTCATGTAAAGACCAACGAGAAAAAAAAAGATCAGAACCGGTATCGATCAGAAAACTGTGTTTTGTCATCTTATCGGTGATGAAGATACGAATCCTCATAGAAAAACAGTTCGATATCATTCTTACAACCTGTTGCTGAGGTTTTCCGGTGAGTCTTTAATTGCGACACTATATAATAAAATTTTGTTACTTCATTAGTGATGTTCAAAATGAAAAACTATAAATCCGCTTATGCGTACCACATGTTAGATCGGTCAGATAAAACAGAAGAAGCTTGACACCATCGCGGTAAACTGATGAAAAGAGATTGACTGGAGCTAGGGTATTCGTACCGTCTGTTGTAATATCAACGTTGACGTAGACTTGCTGTATCTGTTATGCGAATTGTTTGGTGAGTTGCTCGTTGTCGTGGCGAAACTGCTTGAACTGCGCACGAAAGTTGGCGTCAACCTCGTCTCCGGGAAACACCATTCTTCTCTTTCGATGTAATTTATTGCTGATATTTATATCTCTTTGAGATCAACAGTGAAGAGAATAAGGGTTTATTTGAGAGTAAAGAAAAGATATTTTTATTTTATGACAAAATAGACTTACTGTCATAACAGAAACTGACTCAAACCTAGAGAAAACACTACGTTGTGACAAATAAATAATACGTTGCTATTGTTTTAATCTAAGGCTAAGTTTACTTGCGCGAGAGAGAGAGAGTGAGAGAGAGAGAGAAAGTGAGAGATAAAAATAAAATTAAGGAAAAATAGGAGGAGGGTGATAAAATTTGGGTACAGCGGTGAGTGATTAAATAGACACACCTAGTTCTCAACTATTTTGAACCTTTAACCTTTAGACAGCCGAAAAGCTACTATAGTGGCTCGACCTCCCGATCGACATTTTGTCTATGATCAATCAACGATATGCGATACCTTTTATTCCAGTTTTTTGAGGGTGATATCCCGGACGAAATCCCGGTCGTCTAAAGGTTAATAGACTAGTAAATTAATATAATAGATAAATAAACAATAGGATAAATGAAGTTAAGCCGAGACCCTGAAAATTTTCCGGGATAAAAAACTCTGAGCTAACAAGAAGAAAAAGCCATCGAATTGAGGATTCACAAATCATAATTATACGAGTGCCTACTACTAACTTTACGAGGCTTGCTTGTCCTTCACAGAACGCGGGAAGAATAGCAATTTATACAACAATTCTTACCAGCTCGACGTACGTTCTTTTATAGGGAGAGTGCCCCAATCTCAGCACGAGGTAGTCCGTGGCCCCTTAATATGGAAAAACCCAATGCCACTGAGAGGAAGCCACCTCAGAGGATACAGTGTATACTCAGCTAGATAAATCATTTGTGGCCTCAGCCCCTCTGCACCGCTGTTGTCCTTACGTGGAGATCGCGCAACAAAATCACTTGACACGCTCACAAAATGTCGTCGATCACACGACAAACATCCTTACACTTGCAGAAGCGTGACTGAAATCGAGAGCGAGCAAACAGAGACGAGAGCGCTTGTTATGGTTCAAATGTTCCTGTGAAACTAAACTAAATTCCTCTCCCGCTTGAATCTCTTTTAGCAAGGGGGAGGATAACTCTCCACTCATGGGCCCTTTCCTTGAAGATCGAACAAAGGTCGGAAAAACTAGCCAAGGTAAAAGGGAGGCCGAACGAGCGATGTGACGTCATCACTTTCCAGTCATAAATCTTGTGTTAACAACCCGGTGCGACGAACAGGTGCTCGTTTGTCGCTACATTCTTTCTCTCATTCTCCTCTCGCCCGCTCCGGCGGCGATCCTGGGCCCACGTGGCAACAGATTTTGAATTGTGTAAAAGAAAAAAAGAATAATTGTTTTACCGGTGAAAGCGCGATCATAATCACTTACATATGGAGCGCATGCGGTGCGAACAGCTATGGTAAATTTAATATAGAACGTGGAGTTTGGCTTGCCGTTCGTTATATTCTCAATATGGCGATAGAGAGCAACAAAAGGCGGAATCATCTCGGAAGGCCTTTTTGCCATTACAAGGTAATCATTCCTTATTAAATGTATAATGATAGAGAATGAAGGAATCCTATACTTATACACCACTAATCCAATCCACACGTATGCCACGTTTGTAATATATATATAAAGAAAACTTTTATTTGATAGAGGTACAAAAAGAAAGTGCGAAGCTAAGCTGCCATATGACTCGATATTATTTAAAGCTATCGATGCTTTTAATGCAAATAATATATTTTAGTAGATCCAAAGATCCAATTTATTCGACATTAATTGATCAATAACCAAATCGAATTTCTAAATTCATATTTAGTTTTTCTTTTCAAATTCAACGTATACTGTATTTTGTTGGAATAATAATAGATCGTCCACAAAAATGGAGTTGTTTTTTTAGTCAACTCAGGTACAAGTTAATATTCAGCTATTGTTGATCTGAGTATTTCTGGATATATAAGAAACTATTGTAACATTTTAGTGTAACGTTAAAATAGCTGTACCGTATACGTTAGTGACAATTGACACGCGTATCTCTAAAGCACCTACGTAAGGCAACCCGTCATACTTGCAAGTATCTCGAATTAGAATAATCTAATCTAAGGTGTGAACCAATTAGTATATCATCTACATAAGTTATTGGCTGCAATCAAATCTATCTCCTTACAAGGAAAATGTCTTCACAACTAAAGAAAGCTAGAGATTACTAACCCAGTATACTTGTCAATTAATAACATTACTAGTTTTCAAGTAACTCTAATGAATTTTGCCCTTCTTAAAAAAGAAAATGTTGGAAAGTGAAGTCTGTAAACGTTTTGATTGGTTGGTTGAAGATGAGAATTGAAACATTTAATTGATTTATATGATTTGACATAATTTGGCGCGCAAATTTCTAAATAACATGTGTTATGTATGTTTTTAGATTAGATTAATTGTAATTTCGATATAAATTTGTTTAATTAATTATTTCATTTGTATGATTAATATAAAGATGATATGAAATCGTTAATATTAAATTACACTACTATTTAAAAAATTAGTATCAACAAAATTAATCGTGTTAGTCTTAAAATTTATGATTGATTTTGAATCTTGACTGTGATCTTCACTTTACAGTAGCGAATACGTATGGTCATTAGCCAGTTTGCCACTGTATGTATCAGAAAGTTGACAGTTAATTGAACTTTGATATTATATACATTTGTATTTTATTTATATATAATTTTTATTCAAGTAAAATAGTTTGTAATAACTATAGTATAAACTCCAACAAAGATATTGATTGGTTTTTTGGGAAACTAAGAAGATATATAGAATTTTTTTTTAATTATTTGATTTAACTAGTGATGAAGTTGAGTTTTTCTAAGCCATCAGAAAAGTATAATTTTAGGAATTTCTTTAAATAGCCTTTTGTTTGTCTCATGATTTTCTCATTCAACATATAAATCGCTGTCCGGTAATTTACTTTCTTAAGTTCGGAAATAAATAAAGTCACTAGAGGACAAATCTTGTAAATACGATAGATAGTCCACTAATTTTAATCTTAATTTCTGAATTTTGACCATGGAAACTGCGCAAGTGTGCACTTGTGCATTATTTTGATAAAACAGAATTTTTATTGTTCAAGTGAAGACGATTTTCTTTTATTTTTTAACTTAACCGATCCAATAAGGACGCATAATACTCTCTGATGATTGTTGTCCTTTTTCTAACTAGTGGATAAAGATAGTTTCACGTGCATCCCAAAAAAACAGTATCCATAACAGTATCCATAACAATAGTATCTATAACAACAGTATCCACTGTTTTGACTATTTCTTCGTCTCAAGTGTGTAGTAGTGTATTCATATTTCGTCTTTAATTATGAATCGTCCTAGAAAATCGCCCGGCTTACGGTGGATGCACACCAAGAGGACCTTAGCAGCGACCACACGACTGCGGTTATTCTCCACTGCAAGTAAACGCGGCACCTATGTTACCGAAATTTTTCTCATGTCCAACTTATCATACAAAATCGAAATGAAAGTACCTTTTGATACTCCCGTCATTTCAACTATTTCGCGAAATTTTATTCTCTGATTACTCAACACCATAATGTGAATTTTGTCAATCATTTGTGGGGTACTTACTTTTATAGGACGTCCACAACAATGTTCATTTTAAATATTAATGTTTTACATTGCTCGATACTCACTGTTTTTCATTCTTGAACAATAAATAAAAGTTTTTCACTATCATCGACGACAAAAAACGGAACCACTTCGTGTGTTTGGTTGAAACTTTGATAACACTCAAGTTAGATGTAACGTTTGTTGTAGTAATATAAATTGTGATATCTTGGTTGCCATCTCTTAGATTTTTCAAAGACTTATTGACATACCCTCGTATAATATAATTATTTTTTGAGTTATAATTTGAAATAATAATAAATCTAATTTGCAATTTTCTAAAAGATAATTAACTAAATTATGAATTGATATTGATAACATTATCTACTATGACATTTAAACAGTCAAGATATTTTTATTCTATTTTTTGTACGCTTCAAATATTAGAAATAAATTCTTGTAATTTATGATTTGGTGGAAAATTATAATTTTAGGTAGTGATTCTAAAAAACTCTTATAATAAGAATCACCTAATTCTTCCGTTTTGATTTTCGTAACAACGGACTTGACAAGTAATTTGGTATAGTTTGTTTAAATTCTTCTAATCACATCTCAAGAATAATAGCAATTAAATCAGTCCTTAATCCTAAAACTAAAATCTTAATTTATATTTGTCACTTTTAACCCTTAACTGCTATGTGGGGTAGATTTACCCCAGACAATTTTAACAGTAAATAACATTTTTTTTCAACAATTTTTTTCAGTGTGTGTAACATTAGATATTGTTAACCTGAATATTTTTTTTGTAGTAAAAGGTTTGAAATATACTAGAAAAAATTTTCTTAGCAAAATATCTAAAGTTCTCTGATTTATTCGATGTTTTTCGGGCTGGGGTAGATTTACCCACCGAGCAGTTACGTGGCCAAAATAAGGTGTGCAAGTTAAGGGTTAAAGTAAACATTAATTCAAATCAGTTTACTTCAATATTTGAAATTTGTTCCATTATTTGTTAAGTCAAAACTTCGTATAGTCAAGAAAAGATAAAACTTTACTCATAAAAACGAAAAAGAAAATCTGGAAAAGATTTAAAATAGTTAACCCGTTTCGGCCGAAAACGCCACTCGCGATAGACTAGTCTTCGGGATCTCATAATTGATTCCACAGTAGTCAGAAGAAATTGAGACAGACATATTTTGAAAGCTTGAAATAAGCCCTTTCCGATAATGAACTCAAAGTTGCAAAAAATTATTGTTATTTATGCAAAAATGGGGATTAAACAAAAAAAAGCAGGATTTTCACTCTTTCTTTTTTTTCAAATCTAATTTTCAAAGCCTTCCGCATTGGAAATCGAGCGGGAACCTTTTTAACCAGTGGAATAAATGTCTGAAATTTAAGAATCCATGGTTCAAAGATCAACGTTTTGCCTTGGTATTTTTAAAATGGCGCCCGAAATGGAAATTTTTTTTATATAATTCATGATTTTTTTACTCGAAAACTACGATATTATGGAAAAAGTCTTAAGAGATAAAAAGTTCTTAAAATCGATCAGAGAATGCGCCTGAATTTTTTTGAAGAGTTTAGAAAAAAAATTTTGTTTATGCCAATTGCAACTTTTTGCACAATCAAAAAAATTGTTCAAATCACTTCTATAAATTGTCATGTAATCTATGATGAATTCTAAAAATATTTTATTCTTGTCAATTTTCTCTGTAAATGCAATGTTTTTTGATAAAAAAATTGTTCAGCTGCAAATAGAGTCTCTTATCTTCTTTCGCGTTTTCGCTACACCGCTTGGTAACACGGTTCGGAATTTATAATTTTTCCTAAATTTGAACTTGAGAGTTTGCGGCACTTTAAATTCTTCCAATCTTCAATGGAAAATTTTCCAGTGATCGATTTTTGATCCTGGTCGACTTGCACGACGTCGCGTCGTACCCGGAATCAAACACTCATGCGGAGTAAGTCATTGGCGCACTACAATAAATAAGCTCTCACTTGCGGGATTCTCTCTGCAGTTATAGAAACAGATTATTCAACTTTGTAATAGACAATCAGACTTCTTAGATAGTGTGAAAAAATGCCCAAGCGTAAAGCAGAAGAAATTTTAAGAGATAACGATTCTGAATCAATGGAGGATGAGTATTCTGATGAAGATTAATATGTTATAATACCTGATCTAGATGACTCAGGCTCTGATGGAGATTTTGAGTCAAGTGAATAAAATTTCGAACCGGAAATTTCAGTTCCAAATGTATCTTATCAATCTATTTTTCATAATTATACAGAAACTCAGACAAAGTTAGAACCAAATCATGAGTACATGGAATGATGGAGAAAAAGTTTTCACTGGGAATTTAGATGATGATTTATTATTGAGTGATGCAGTGCAAAAAAAAATGCTTTCAATGTCACCTATGGAATTATTTGAACTATTTTTTTCTACAGAAATAAAAAATTGAATTATTGAAGGTAGTGAAGAAAACGGCTTGAATTTATCGGTGGATGAACTTGATACATTTTTAGGGATATCCTTGCTATCATCATACGACATACGCAATAATCAAAGAGAGTATTGGGAAAGGGCCTCTCTCGTCAAGTACTCAGCTGTTTCTTCAGCGATGTCTCGCGACAGGTTTAACGAAATCAAATCAAAAATAAAGTATTCGAAAACAAGTGATAAAATTGATGCTGATAAGGCTTGGAAAGTCCGAGAAATTTTAAATCTGTTCAAGAAAAATATTCAGCAGTTTGGTTTTTTCTTGATTGCTCTTTCCGTGGACGAAATGATGGTTCGATTTTTCGGACGTACGTGTCTAAAACAATATTCACCTTGCAAACCTGATAGATATGGTATAAAGCTCTGGGGTTTGTGTGGAGTTAATGGATACATATTCTATTTAGACATTTATTGTGGTAAACATGATACAAGTATTGGGATAAATTTATCGAAGTGCCCACTTGGTTCCAGAGTAGTTTTACAAATCATCAATCCACTTCTACTTGATCTTTCAAAAAGAAAACTATCTAACTACTATATTTACTTTGATAATTATTTCACCAGTCCAGATTTAGTGATTCACTTGGATAAATGTGGCTTACGATCGACGGGAACTGTTCGTAAAGATAGAATAAAGGAAAAGCATGTGTTTGAAAAAAAAACTCCTAGGGGAACGTTCAACGTAAGCTATGATACCAATAGTAACATGAATCTCATCAGTGTCATTGATTCAAAAGAGGTTTCCATTCTTTCTACAGCTGTTGGTGTTAGTCCTATCAGGCCAATGAAGAGATACCCACGAACTGCTTCCGATAAAACAGAAATAGGATTTCTTTCTGCTTTTTGTGTATATAATAAATACATGGATGTCGTGGATTTGCATGATTTTCGATGTAAGAAGGCTTCTCCTTCTATTAGTTCGAAATTGAATTATTGAAGCATCTGTTACAAATGCCATAACAATTTGGAACATTTGCAACAAGGACAAAAAGGCTCACATGAATACAAAATATTTTTGTAAGGAAGTAAGCAGAAAATATTTGTCAAAAGCCAATTTGGGTGATATCAAATCTCACAAATATGAATCAAGGAAGAGAGCATCGTGTAACTACGAAGGATGTCGTCAAAGGACAAGCAGATTTCGCATCAATTGTTACAAATATTATTGCATGAACTGTTTTTCAAAGTTGCATTCTCCAGGAACGTAAATATAATAATCTGATATTTATTATACTTGATCAGTCTTACAATATTTAAAAAAAAATTAAAAAAGTAAATAAAAAATTAAAAAATCACAAAAACGTAAAAAAACGAAAAGAGACTATCTATATTTGTAGAACTCCACGGTGGTGATAGTTGGGCAACGTAAGGTTTGATTACGGCAGACAGACGATTGATTTTTTTTATGACACTACTTTAAAATTTGATAATTTTTTTGTTGACAACAATCAACCAAACAAGAAAATTGACAAGAATAAAATATTTTTAGAATTTAGGAAAAATTATAAATTCCGAACCGTGTTACCAAGCGGTGTCGCGAAAACGCGAAAGAAGATAAGAGACTCTATTTGCAGCTGAACAATTTTTTTATCAAAAACATTGCATTTACAGAGAAAATTGACAAGAATAAAATATTTTTAGAATTCATCATAGATTACATGACAATTTATAGAAGTGATTTGAACAATTTTTTTGATTGTGCAAAAAGTTGCAATTGGCATAAACAAAATTTTTTTTCTAAACTCTTCAAAAAAATTCAGGCGCATTCTCTGATCGATTTTAAGAACTTTTTATCTCTTAAGACTTTTTCCATAATATCGTAGTTTTCGAGTAAAAAAATCATGAATTATATAAAAAAAATTTCCATTTCGGGCGCCATTTTAAAAATACCAAGGCAAAACGTTGATCTTTGAACCATGGATTCTTAAATTTCAGACATTTATTCCACTGGTTAAAAAGGTTCCCGCTCGATTTCCAATGCGGAAGGCTTTGAAAATTAGATTTGAAAAAAAAGAAAGAGTGAAAATCCTGCTTTTTTTTGTTTAATCCCCATTTTTGCATAAATGACAATAATTTTTTGCAACTTTGAGTTCATTATCGGAAAGGGCTTATTTCAAGCTTTCAAAATATGTCTGTCTCAATTTCTTCTGACTACTGTGGAATCAATTATGAGATCCCGAAGACTAGCCTATCGCGAGTGGCGTTTTCGGCCGAAACGGGTTAATGTGACCAAATATTTCCAAGTATTTGTCAGTCCACATTTGTTTTCATAATATTGACTAGTTATTTTTACGTTTGGGCTGCCGATTACTTCTTGAAAATTTAGTCACCTTTCTTGATATTAATAAACAAATGGATTCAATCTGTAACTTAAGAATATTTTATCTAGGAAAATTTACAAGAAAACATATAAAAGAGATTATGATTAATACTATTATCTAGATAATAAAATAATCTCTCAACAACAAAATATCATTCAATTACATTAAGAAAAGTTTATTTTCTCTTCTAAAATTCACTTCTTATTTTAGTTAATTTGAAAACTGTTTTAATTATGATTCAGATAATCTACATAGCATTACAAAAATGGTATTTGTATTTGATAAGTACATGGATGCGCCAATAAGTTCTTCGAAAATCCATGACATAACGCGTTAGGCATCACAATTTATGATGCGAGAGCAAGCGTCATTTCTATCTAAAATACGATATGCTTTTAAGTGATCGATGAATCATAATATGTATATATTTGAGGCCACATGTATATAACAAGATACAATTGCATAAATTATGCATAAAGAATTGCATGTGCTAGCAATTTTGGAAAAATAGATACCGTGTTTGCTCACAGTGAAGAACAAATATAATCGTGTAGTCTAATATTAAACTGACTGAGTGAGAAAATAAAGGAAAATCGTCCTTGTTTGCTTAAGTGCTACACACTAGCTTAGTTTTAATGGTCAAAATTCAGCAATTGAAAATCAAATTAGTGAACTATCCATCGTATTCGCTAGATTTGACCTCTAGTGACTTTGTTTTATTTTCAAACTTAAAAAAGCGGCTTGCTGGACAGCGATTCATATCAAAAGAGGGAATTATGACACAAACCAATCGCTATACTGAAAAACTTCTAAAATTTTATTTTTCTGATATCTTAGAACAACTTAAAAGACGTCTAATAAAGTGTAAAAGGAGAAAAAGAGGAGAATATGTTGAAAAATAAAAAAAATCAACCTGAAAATTAATCAAGACAAAGTGGTAAATGAAATGTTTCACCAACAACCTTATCTATTTTTATATAAGGTATTTGTATTTTTGAAATAGTATCTTTTTTAACAACGGTCTGAAAAGCTTTTGTCCGTTGAATTAATACTTTTTCATATTCGTTGAGAAAAGCTCTTGGAACTTTATTAGTGAAGATTTTATTGAAAATTCTATTCGAAGATGTAGTATTTTTTAATATTCGCTTTGCAAGTGTTACATATTTTCAATTTCAGTGGAATTATATAAAAATAATAACTTATTCAATTTATCGATGTTTATTTCTAATGAAATATTTAACATTCTCTTCCTTGCTATTATTTGAATGCGCATAACTCGATTAATGTTCATTATGTTACATTATATCGAAGTTATTTTTTTTATTTTGTAGATACTTACCTTTATTTTGAGAAAAAAGTTAATCCGATTTGATACAAATCGATACCATTTTTCCGTTTCTATTCAATCTTAAGCGTTTTTTTATTAAAAAATGTGATCGTATATCCCGTTATTTGAATATCCCTAATTTAAAAAAAAAATTCCATATACCACCATGAAGTGCTTCTTTCAACAATAAATTAAAAAAAAGAATCGAGTATCTCCAATTTTTTTAATCAATTTATACATTTCTAAAGTTATTATTACATTTATTAAAGAATATCGATGGAATGAAATACCGAAGATTCACTATCAGAAAGGATCCGTATTGAACATTAATTTTATTATGCAGACAATAACTGATAGAAAAATACTGTAAAACATAGGATATTTCATTTTCTTACTCAATTTGCTCTGACTTCCTGAAATTCATCTGCTCAAATTATTACCTTGCTAGAAGCGGATTTCAATCAAAGAAATATATTCATATCGTCGAAGGCTTGGTCATAGTTGATATAGGGTAACTACGAATTGGGAGAATCGAAACATTATTAATACAGCCCTGCATATCTCAACAATAATTGCGTGACAAATAAGAAATGAAACTCTACTAGCTAGATAAATTAGTACTCAGATGATAAGAAGGGGTCCTCATGAAAGAGATTTAAGGTCATGAATTCATATCAGAGTACTCATGTTGACAGTCATACATCGGTGAACTCACCTATGCTATGTTTAATCGTCGAAATTAGACACCAAGACATTTAAGAAATGTATTGTTTACAAACAAGTCTCGATTTTGTTTGTTTAAGAATAATACTGAGCTTGGAATTTGACGTCGTGAACGAGAGTGTTATGAAACAAATCATGATGATCCTACTCGATCATTTAATGAAAAATCCGTTATAGTATAGGATGGGATATCGATACACCATCTAATGAATCTGGTGATTCTTTCACCACCAGGATTAACATCGGCATATTACAATAACGATGTTTTACGTTCTTTCGTGATTCCTATGTGTGAAACATAATTTCATCTTGATATTGAAAAATGTGCTCCCCATATTGCAAGAGTAATTCGTGATTACTTGGAAGTAAACAATATAAAGTCACTACCTCATTCTACTAATAGCCTCGATCCTATTAGGCATATACAGGGTGAGGAAAAAGTATGGAAACCCCGGAAAAATCGGAAAACCGCATGAGGTTAGTTATGAAACAAAAGTCATACCCCATGTAACTTTCAACGAGAAACCCAACGGTGACATCTGATTTGATCTTGAACCCCATTTTCAAGGTTATTTCAAGGTCAACCTCATTTTTTCATATGGGAACCTCTACTTTTTAAACTAGAATCAAAAAGAGCGATAAATTTTACGGGTGGGAACGATTCAAGTCCGAAGATATCGTAACTCCGAATCCTTCTTTTAGTGCTATCCAGAAACAACGACGTGGACGTAGAAGGAATCTGGATGCTTTTTTATAGTAAGTTCCCCTTGCCTCTCACGTAAATCAATTTACAACAGATGTTCAAATTGTTTTCCATTCGCATCTTGACAGTAACCAATCCTATTGTAGAATGATCGAGTTGCATTTTGGATCATCTGCCGTGGAATGGTATTAATTTCTTGAACTACTCGACGTCTTAATTCTTTAAGATTTTGTGGATTACTTCTGTAAACCCGATATTTTAAATACTCCCACAAAAAATAGTCCAATGGATTTAAATCTGGAGATCTTGGAGCCCACTCTACTGTACCTCTTCTACCTATCCATCCATCAAAAAATGTTTCATTGACGTATTGTCTGACATTTACACCGTAATGAGCTATAGCACCCTCTTGCTGAAATTATGTATTTTCAAAATCATGACCTCTTAAGTCCTGAAGAGCTGGAACAATTTGATTTTATAAAAGTTATTCATAACTTACAGCGTTCATATTTCCTGTGATAAAAAAGAGACCTATTATTGTATCGTCTACCATTTATGCACACACGTTTAATTTTTGAGGATATTGATTGTGACTTTCTCTCATCCAATGAGGATTTTGTCGTACTAATATCTAAGATTATGGCGATTGACTTCACCATTTAATTAACATGTAGCTTGGTCTGATAAAACAATATTTTTTTTTAAATACAAAAACAGAGTTGATTTTTGCTAGAGAACGAATAAAAAGCAATTTGAAAATCTGTCTTTCTCGTATTTTTTTAGAATTTTGAAAAAAGAAGACAACTCTTGTTTCACACTGCACAGTTCGTCTGGATCTCATTTTTTTCACAGTCTTCATCTTTCATTTAAAAAAATAGAAAGTCACTACTTTGAGCATAAAATATCATTAAAATTGTTAAAAACTGGAAAGTTATGTTTTTTTCGTCAAAAATTACGTTTTCTCCTCTTTCATGGGCTGTAAAGCTATTTGTTTATTAGAAATACAAAATTATTTTGTAGGTATTTAAAAGAAGTGAAAATTTAAAAATAAAATAGAAGTGCTTTTACAATTAATAATTAAAAAATTGTTATCATTTAGATTTAAAAATCTTATTTGTTCTTAACTTCTACTAATTGGAAGTTGAAATCATATTTTATTGTTTTCATAGTAAATAGGCTCTAGAAAAAAAATACTTGACCAATAAAAAAACAAATTCGTCAAATTCGTCAACTATTTCATAGTTTTTTTTAGTTAAAATAACAATATTAAATTTTTGTTTTTTTCAAACTTTTAAAATGTTTCGTTTGTCCGAAAGAGAACGAATATCTCTTCTAATGATGACAGGTTAGGGTGATCAGCAAAGGTCGTATACTAATGTTGTTAATCTCTTTAATAGAACGTTTCGAAACGGCGATGGCGAAACTCCTTTGTCTAAATCCACAGTTTTAAAAACCTTAAGACGTTTTCAAGAAACGGGGTCTATTAAAAATCGTTTTGTTCATGGAACACTACGAACAGCAACAAATGAAGAAAAATCTTTAGATGTTTTACTGTCTTTTGTGGAAAATCCACATGAATCATCTCGGTTTTTTAAGTAATTCACAAAATATTTTTACAAAATATTGTTTTTTCAGACGAAGCGACATTTCAAATAAATGGCGAAGTCAATCGTCATAACTTTAGATATTGGTCCAACACAAATCCTCATTGGATGAGAGAATGTCACACTCAATATCCTAAAAAATTAAACGTGTGGGCAGGAATAGTAGGTGATATAATAATAGGTCCCTTTTTTATCGAAGGAAATTTGAACGCTGTAAGTTATGAACAAGTTTTATGAAATCAAATTGTTCCAGCTGTCCAGGACTTAAGAGGTCATGATTTTGAAAATACATAATTTCAGCAAGATGATGCTCCAGCTGATTACGGTGTAAATGTCAGACAATACCTCAATGAAACATTTTTTGATAGATGGATAGGTAGAAGAGGTACAGTAAAAAGGCCCCAAGATCTCCAAATTTAAACCCTTTGGATTATTTTTTGTGGGGGTATTTAAAATATCTGGTGTACAGAAGTAATTCACAAAATCTTGAAGAATTAAGACGTCGAGTAGTTCAAGAAATTAATGTCATTCCACGGCAGATGATCCAAAATGCAACTCGATCATTCTACAATATTGGTTACTGTCAAGATGCGAATGGAGAACAATTTGAACATCTGTTGTAAATTGATTTACGTAAAAGGTAAGGAAAACTCACTATTAAAAAGCCGCCCGAAGTGAGATGCAATGGGAACTCACTAAAAAACAAGCACCCCGATGTGAGAGGCAAGGGGAACTCACTATAAAAAAGCATCCAGATTCCTCCTACGTCCACGTCGTTGTTTCTGGATAGTGCTAAAAGGAGGATTAGGAGTTACAATATCTTCGGACTTGAATCGTTCCCACCCGTAAAATTTATCGCTCTTTTTGATTCTAGTTTAAAAAGTAGGGGTTCCCATATGAAAAATTAAGGTTAACCTTGAAATAACCTTGAAAATGTGGTTAATGATCATAGGATCATATCAGAGGTCACCGTTTGGTTTCTTGTTGAAAGTTACATAGGGTATGACCTTTGTTTCATGACTAACCTAATGCGGTTTTCCGATTTTTCCGGGGTTTCCATACTTTTTCCTCACCCTGTATAAGACATGATTAGTAAGATGCTATGTAACCTAAAGGGCGCTCCTGCAACTCTTCAAATGATTTAGATATTTTAAATGATCTGACACGAAACATCTCAAAATTCCATTGAGCATGTACTATACACATGTAAGAACAACTAGAAAATGTTATCGAACGTCAAGGTGGCAATACACGGTATTAAATGCTTTTTTTTCAAAGTTTTCATTTTCACATTAGCCAAATAGTGTTTGGAGTCAGAAAATACTGTAAAGATTTTTCTTAACAAGTGACTTTAAGATCTTATAATCACCCGTAATAAAATATCTCACTTATTTTAAATAAAGAAAATTTTGTCAATTCGCGCACAATTCTAGAACAACTACTGAACCGATTTTGTTGTATGATGACTTATTATTTTTGATATTTAATTTTCAATGCTTTAACTATTTTGGGTTTTTGCTTTAAAAGAAAACTATCGTGTACTTATTTTAAAAAATTCATAGATAATTTTTAAAAATTCATAAAAATCAGTCTGTCGTAAGAAAACTATGCACAAAATCAAAGCAAGTCAGACCAACTAGATAAAACTAAAGTCAATCGAAGAATAAGATATTGAATAATGAAACAATTGTCCGATTAAATCGATTCAGTAGTTTTTCTGAATCGTGCAAAAATTAAAAAATTTTTTATTTATTTAAAATATATGGGATTGAGATATTTTATTACGACTGACTGTAAGTCTTTAACAAGAGTATGTGGAGAAAAGATAATTTACCCTGAAGTTGAAAATGCTATGACGATAGAAATAGGATCGCTTGAACGAAACAGAATGTTTAGAAAAGTAGAAAAAACTTGATTTTCTTGCATCTGAAGTAATAGTTACAGTTTCAGCTGTCACGGTTTGGATGTTATTGCCCTTAAGGTTATGAGGTTACAGCATATTGGCATTTCAGAGCAGAACCCTAGCGATTACGGAAATATTTCATTGTCGAATTGTTTTTTATTTAAAATTTTGTAATTTTCCGGCATGTGCCTTTAACTTCATATTTATATATTAACAACTGTAAAATCAAAATATCATTCAATCTTTTGATAAAATGTTTTATGCTCTTGTTATAACTAAATTTTATACTAGAAAATAAAGTATATCTGTTGCATCACTACAGTACACCTACTTCAGTCCATTGTTCTAAATTATAGTTGAAAATTTCTTACAAAATTGCGTTTTACGTTTTTCAACAGAGATAACGATATTATATAGTTCAAGTCTCGAACTCCTTTATTTAAAATATTGTAATATTGACATCGTACCTCTGTAACATTATTTAAGTAAGCATTTGTCTATATATTTTGAGATTTTTGCTAAATTTTATAATAAAATCCACGACATCTTTTTGCTCCTTCAAAGCAAATGTACTTCCAACAAAATCTCTTGTCTTTCCTATTTATACATCATCATCAAAAGCGAACCTTTGAAATGCTTGTTGCAGATCATTATCTTCTGAATTACTCAATAATTTCACTCTTGTAACACGTTTCGTTTCTTTAACTCGGAGTGCAATTAGCTCTCTGAGTCAATAACCCAAATAACGCCGCGCTACTAATTATTTTTAAAAAAAGGGGAAGCACGGAAGGCACATTCGCTTCGTCGCGGAAGGCGTCGATGGGCTTTTGCCGCTCAGTAGTTTGAATGCTGCAATTAAGAAATAGGGAAGACGCAGGAATGACTCAACCCTTTATCGTTAACAATTGTTTATTCATCTATAAGGATATATATGGTTTACATTACAAAAAAAGGCCGTGTGAGCCTGTCTCCCTGCGGGTAAACGCAACGAAGATAAAGCTTCGCCTCACACTTGCTTGTCTCGTCGTCCAGCAGTCGCACGCATCTACCTGTCCGCATCGCGATGATGATTCGAGAGAAAGAGAAAGGAGACCGAGGGGTGCACCGATAATGTGAGAAGTACCTGACCTAGGAAGGGGCGTCGTCGGGAATCCGGCGATCTGTTTCTGCTTGCGTCGCTCAACCGCTTTTCGACGTCCCTCTTGCTGAGATGGTTTGTTCCTGGACTTCCAGGTAAGGGTTGGTTATCTCTAGTAGCCCTTATTACTGCTTCTAGTCGTCCACTAAGAGTTGATGATTACTTATTACTTCTCACTCGGTTTCAATAATAGATCTTTTCTGTCACTCGCGACGCTGGTCAGGCCAGTACTGCTCGTGGTCTCTAATGCCGCGTGGCATTCTCGCCCCTTCTCTCAATATCCAAAATCGGCCGAGCGCCGCCGGCTACGCACACATGTGCGAGTCACGCCGGCGATACTATCTCTCTCTCTATATATATATCTTTCTCTCCTTTCCTCGCACGGCTCCAACCACCAATGCCGATCAGGAACTAAATCTGAAACAAAGCCACATCGAGCGTCGATAATTGGTCCGAATCACCAAGAAATCGATGTGGCAGAGGCGAAGGAAAGGGCACGCGGAAGAGAGAGAGAGAGGCAAACAGGGCAAGCAATCTCAACGATTGCCTTACTCGTCACACTCTAATAGAAATACAGTTGAAGAAGCTTTGTGGGACCGAATTTTCATAATACGAAACTGCATTTGGATTTAAAATATCAATGATTTTCTATGATTTTATATATTTCGAATCGCATTTGCAGTGATAACTAGAGTACATACAGCAATACATTCTTATCTTCTATTCTTAATATTCTATTACGTTCTATTATTCTATACATTCTAAGATTACTATTTCTATGTATATTATAAATTGAACTCTCGATAATTTCTATGAACCAATTTCAGTTGTGAAATCTTACTATATCAAGACTTACAGGTGGCTGAAAAAATCGATTTTTTAAAATTGATCTTTTATCTAGAATATCTAAGGTAAGTAAGGGATGAAGTTATCAAATAAAAATTTTCTAAAATATTTATCGTTTCAAAAATGATTTTGAGACATAACAATTTAGCAAAATAGTTTATTATACAATTTCTGATAAATTTACGAGTTTTCATATATTTTACACATCGTTAATATTTTTATTATTAATGAATGCATTATATAATTTCTTAGCATTCAAGTATTTAAGAAAAGTTTATCAC
Organism: Phymastichus coffea; assembly: GCF_024137745.1. Classification (NCBI taxonomy): domain Eukaryota; kingdom Metazoa; phylum Arthropoda; class Insecta; order Hymenoptera; family Eulophidae; genus Phymastichus; species Phymastichus coffea. The sequence goes on from NW_026706814.1 coordinate 1,936,324, forward strand.
TCATTGTTTAAGGTGATAGAAAAGAAGTTCAAGGTCCTCGGCAGAACCCATTTGAAAAAAACGCTACTAGCTGCTCTAACAGTATGCTTCCCTGGAAAGTAGAAAAATATTTATTAAATTATATGAAAAAATAAAGACTCACTACTTATTATGTGTGTGTAACATACTCTCATACTGATTATATACAACTACAAAAATTAATAACACTAACAGGTCATATCATCTGCGCATACATACAGTTCTGGTCAATAATTTAGGACCACCAGTGACTAAAATCAGGTACCATTCAAAGTTTTGTAAAATGGCGAAAAATGGTCACACATATTTCAGCGAGTACTCACTTTAAAGATATTTATAAGTACTTTTTGATCATTTAGTGTAAAGTTTTGTTAAGCTAATTTTAAACTTTTTATTACGTTGAGAAAATTAAATTTTTCACATTCTGTTCAAACCTGTACAATTCAGTAAATAATCCATATAAAAAAATTCTGTACGAATGATTTTCAAGTTCTTTTCAAGAACTTCAAAATTCTTTATTTTTTATTTTTTACAACCTAAAAACTAACCGAGTTACGGTGATTTTTGTCAAAAAAATAGTACATTTTTTATCGTTTGTATTTCCAACAGTAACTAACATACAACAAAAATTCACTTATGTCGACCGATTATTACGACTGATGCGGGAGCCGGCAAGACTGCTCAATTACATATACAGTGCCGCTCACGCACTTTTACCCCCCCACGGGCAAAATCAGTCTAACTTCAAAGTTTTATATCTCTGGTAGAAATTAACGTACAGAGACGCGCGTCGGTGCGTTTGAAAGGTCTTTCGGAGAGCTTTCAAATGATATGATTCACGGTTGCCATCGATTGTTTTTTTAAATTTTGCAACAATTATGCAAAATTGAAAATTCTGAAATTTTTTTATTATTTTTGACAATTAGCCAATTTTGGAAAAAAAATCGTACGATAATTTGAAGTACACCATTTTTTAGCTATTACCAAGCCCTATCTGAATCACTCATCAAAAATTTATTTTCGTCAAATATGACGCGCGCACGGGCATTTTTTCCTGGAAGTGACAGTTTTTTTCAACATTTTTTATCTCCGTCAAATTGTAACAATCGAAAAAAATTTATAGGAGAAAAAATGTTTGTTGTTTCACGTAGAATACTGCAATAATTTTTTTTTTGGTTTTTCGAAAAATTTCTTTTTTCGGTTTAAATTATTTTTCAAGGTCGAAAAAAAAAAGATTTTTTTTTTTATGTAATTTACGATACTTGTTATGTAGTATTATTGAATGGGTGGAAAAAAATTTTTTTTTGTGGTTTCTCATCTTTTTAGCGTACCGACTGTGAGAAAAAAAAAATTGAAAAAAACCGAAAAAAAAATTTTTCGAAAAACCAAAAAAAAAATTATTGCAGTATTCTACGTGAAAAAACAAACATTTTTTCTCCTATAAATTTTTTTCGATTGTTACAATTTGACGGAGATAAAAAATGTTGAAAAAAACTGTCACTTCCAGGAAAAAATGCCCGTGCGCGCGTCATATTTGACGAAAATAAATTTTTGATGAGTGATTCAGATAGGGCTTGGTAATAGCTAAAAAATGGTGTACTTCAAATTTTCGTACTATTTTTTTTCCAAAATTGGCTAATTGTCAAAAATAATAAAAAAATTTCAGAATTTTCAATTTTGCATAATTGTTGCAAAATTTAAAAAAACAATCGATGGCAACCGTGAGTCATATCATTTGAAAGCTCTTCGAAAGACCTTTCAAACGCACCCACGCGCGTCTCTGTACGTTAATTTCTACCAGAGATATAAAACTTTGAAGTTAGACTGATTTTGCCCGTGGGGGGGTAAAAGTGCGTGAGCGGCACTGTACATGAATACGATATCCGAACACAAAGCATAAAGAAGAGAGAGAGAAAGAGAGAAAGAAATACGGGCACCGATCTTTGTCACCCGGCGACTTCCTCCTGGCTGCCTTTAGTTACCGGTGTGCGGCCAACCGCGTCAGTCGCTCGCGTCCGGTCACTGATCGTTGCCACTTTTCGTTCGGAGGAAAGATCATGCACGCATTGACGTAAGTCTTTGTGGTGATTCTTACACGCACCGGTTCCTGAACGTAACACAGCCATAAAATACCAAAAATTCAACCTAACATACCTCATGCGCCGGACATGGATCCATATTATACAAATCTAAAACTCGGCAATGTTGTGCTCGTTTCATCCCTTTATCCTTATACAGAGAAAACAGGCATGAGAGTACATACATACTCTGAGTCGAAAGTAGCGAACGGAGGATGGTGTGAGCTAACAGAAGAATCGTTGAACTGTGATTCTTCATTGTAATGTGTGTGTGTGCGTGTATGTGTGTGCATTACATATTATATACATATAATATATAATATATAATATATACATTTATATTATATACATATAATATATAATACATACAAATATGTATTATATATTATAACGGTTGTAACTGCACTTTTGTTCAAGGTATTTTGAACAAAGCTGAAACATAAATTTGTTGTTATTCGCGGACGAAAATTATAAGTATCGGGCGTTACTGTTATCCTGTACAACACTATGCTCTTGCATAGGTGCGTATTTCTCGCTGAATCTAATAGGAGGACAGGTATCTTTTCGAAGTGTGAATGTCGTAGGTATCGATTTGTTTTCATTTACTATTATTCTCCAGGAGATAAACCAATTTTGAAGATGATTTTTTATGTAGATTTGTAATGTTTTGATTGCTATCGTTGCTTCTGGGTGTACTGTTAAAATCTGCATATGTTACTGTTAAGATATTAATAGACTTTAGTAGATCCGAGGTATGTAACAGATATAGCGTTGGACCTAGAACACTACCCTGCGGTACTCCTACGGTCCTCGTACTTTTATTAACTGACGTTTTAATACAGTTTTATTTATTTTAACTTGATAGTCTCTATTGTGTAGATAAGACTATAAAAATTCGTAGTGGGACTGAGAAAAAAATTTCTTGAGCTTGTGCATTAGCCCTTTATGTCAAACCTTATCAAAAGCATGGTCAACATCCAGGAATATACTAGTACAGTATTGTTTATCTTCAATGGCTTTCTTCGCAACAGATACTATTCTATTTACTTATTCAATCGTGGAAAGGTTACACCTGAAACCGAATTGATGATCAGGGATAAGTTTTCTATTTAGTATTATTCGCTTAATTAGTTTTTCTACAATTTTAGAAAGTGCTAATAAAAGGCTAATCGATCTATATGATGTTACTAATACTGGTTCTTTACCGGATTTAGGTATTAAAACAATCTCTGCTACTTTCCACTGGGAAGGAAAATAGCAGAGACACAAGTATGCATTAAAAACAATTGTTAGATATCTTATTGTAATTAGGGATAACATTTTAATAATTTTTCCTGTGATATTATCACAACCGGGAGTTTTCCTTTTCTTAATATTATCAATAATTTGTAATACTCTTTTTATTTTAATCAATTTGATTATTTCTTGAAGATTTCTTCTTCTTCTTCGATGATTATTCTTTGATGAGGCTTGAATATTGTACTATCTAAGATGATTTGCGAAAGTTTTAGCTTTTCCCTCGTCCGATCTTGCCTAGTTACCACCAGGTTTTCTAATAGGCGGTATACATTCAATTCAAGTAGCTTTCTATAATGAGCAACCTGTTCTGTAAGATTCTGTAAGATTCAGTGATCTAAGATCATTTTGCATTTGTATTTTTTTTCTTTATATAACATTTTCTTTAGATCTTTAGTTGCTTTATTTAATGTAATTTTGTCTTGAGTCGATCTAGATAATTGATACCTTTTTCTTAATAATCTCTTTTCTTTGATTTTTTTTGGTTATTTTAGTGGACGAGATTTTCTGTGTTTTATTTCTAGCTATTGTAGTAGAGCATTTGTTAATAGTTTCAGTTCGAATTAAGTTGAGTGTGTTGATGCTGTTTTTTATATTATTAGCTGTTTTAAGAGGAAGTTGCACGTTATGCATTCTTCTACGTAAAGAGCAATTTTTTCCAGTCGACTTTTATATTATTGTTTACTTTATTAAATACTTGGTGGTGTAAAGTAATTAGTACCGGTGAATGATCTGATGATAAATCTAAGCACGATGACACTTCAAAATAATTTTTGTTTATACCTTTTACTATAGCAAAGTCAATCAAATCTGGAAGCTTGTTTATATCTGTAGGCCAGTATGTTGGTTCTCCAGTGGATATCGGAATGTAGTTATTTTTTTGTAGTATTTTATAGAATACTCTGCCTCTATATGTTGGAGTTGATAATCTTGATCCCCACCCTGGATGTTTCGCATTATAATGACCTCCTACTATAAAACGATTTCCAAGTGTGTTAAAAAAGTCAGTCTAGTTTTCTTTTCTAATTGTTTTGTTTGGAGAACAGTAATAGCTGTTAGTATCATCGGTCCCTCTTTATCTTTGATGATTACACGAGTTGCTTGTAAATAGATTTCACTAGTGAAAGTATGGATGTAGTACTTTATTTTCGTTTTGATTATAATCACAGTATCTCCGTATGCTTTATTAAACTGGTGATTGGTTTTATGTACAATGTAGTTTAATATATCAAGATAGTTTTTACTTGTAAAGTGTGTTTCTGATATTAATATAATGTCTATATTTTCATAGATTAACAATGCTTTTAATTCAATATTCCTCTACATAAGACCGTTTGCGTTCCAGATAGCAACTGTTTATTATGCCATTTTGTTTACTAGTACAGTAAAAATATTTAACATAGTATCCATTCTTTATATCAGCTGCTCCATCATATTTCCGAGTTTATTATTTGTATTTACTCCGTTAGTATGTCTACTTAGCTCTGCTTGAACAACTGTTTGTTTTGATATTGCTATCTCATTCTGATCATTTTGTTTTGATATTACCTATTCATATATTATATTTGGTCTAACTCTATTGAAGTTGGCATTTAAATTTGAATTTGAATTTTGATGAATTGGAATACTACGAGAATTTTGATTTAACGTTTTTTCTCTTAGTCTAGGAAATAGTTTTTGCTGTAATTGCTTACGAACTGGGCATCCTTTATAGTTTGCTGTATGATTTCCCTTGCAATTTGCACATGTTACTTCTTTTATTTTTTTTAATTGGACATTCTTTAGTTTGGTGTTGTTCAGCACCTTTCACATACATAGCACTTTTGTAACAATACCAGTATTCTTGGCAGTTTTGACATTGAGGATTTTCTGTTTCAACGTTCGGTGGCTCAAATTTGATTACTGTGTTTAATAGTCGATTTACTTTATAAATTTTCTGGCTTTTATAATCGTGTTTAACTTAAACTGTGAATAGTGGCAATGGTAGTTTGGTAATGCAATGCCTTATATTATGAATACTTAATACTTTGTATCCATGTTCTTCTATCACTGTTTTTAATTCATCGATATCCACTGATGGGTAAATACTTCTTAATATAATTTTAAAACCTTTTTCTTCTTTGCACTGGTGAGTGTAAAACTGCGTGTTTCTTTCTTTCAATGCAGTAATAATTGGTAAATAATTTTCGGAAGCTGTTGGCTAAATTTTAATTTTGTTTAATCCTATCACTTTTAATTAATTTAACGTTTAATTTTCTTTGGCTATTGAGTTTAATCGATTTTTTAATGATTTGATATTCTCTACATTGTAAACTAAAATTCGAGGGAATTTGGTTTTCAACTAATTTACTTCGTTGTTTCTCCTTCACTACGATTTTCTTTATTTTCTTGGAGTATTTTGTACTTGTTTCTTTTGTGACTTAGTCAGTAATCCGATAATTGCACTTGTAGTTTTTTATTTTGGGTTTAGTTTTCTTTGTCTTTTGCCACTTACGATTTTCCAATTTTCGTTGTTTTTGTTAGAAGTGGTCTTGTCATCTCCTGACTAAGTGGCTATTTCGGCCGTTTTTTTTCTTTTTTTGGAGTTTATTAAATTAAATTTTGAATTTAACTGTCACTTCACTGATTGGCTAATACTTTTACTTGTCGGGTAGTATTGACACGTCTGCACACCTTAGTGGTTAAACATTGAATGATATCGGAAATGATATATTAAATGATAAAGATCATTATATTGCTATTCCTCAACATTCAAGCTTTGTTGATAGTATTTTTGACAAACTTATTCGTGGCAGGAAATTTAATGAAACGGGTAGTTCTGCAATATTATAAGCTAAAAACAAAGATGTAGACAATGTCAATGAATAAATAATGTTATTTACCCTAATTAACATTCACATACTGCAATTAATAGTGTGATAAACAGTAATAATGGTGAATTAGAGGACTTTATTACGTCCAGATAATTCATTTCTCGATATTAATCGTACTTAACACCTTACCTATTGAATTTAAAAGTAATTTTTTTTTGTAATATTATTAAGAAAGATAAGTATTAACGGAGAATTATGTAGTAACATAAGATTGTGAATCGTACATTCATCAGATCATTTCTTCTAATAAAAAATTTTAACATTTAATAAAGTTTTCTTAAATCATATGGCATACTATAGCGAAAACAAATATTCATTTGATTTTAAGAGTAAAACGATTTCCTATTAAATTAGTTAATGCTACGACTATTGACAAATCTCATTTTTCAAAAAGTGGTTATCGATTTTAGTAGGCATATCTTTAGTCGCAAGCAATTACGTATTACATTTCTCGAATTAGACCTATTTTATTGGGATTCTATTAAAATATTGTTGGAAACCATGTATACAAACTTCTAGTATAGGAAATATGATAACAAAGAATAGTTTTATATAATTATGTTTATACAGTAAGCTTTTATACCAGACTTTGTCGAATATTTGCAGTATTTTATTAGTCTTTTAACTATTAATTATTTTTTCGCAGAGTTTAGAAAATGTAGGAAGTAGGCTGATTGGCTTGTAGGGTATAATAGGATCGAATGATTTTTCCGGTTTGGGGATGAATATTATTATTGCTATTTTTATATAGAGTTGGTGTTCAATTGAGGTTGAGTCGATGGTGAGTTGTTGTCGAGTACAAGGCATCGGTATTATGCAGGTAGTATTCCGAAATACAATCACAACAGTATGCATCACCATCATTAGATTAACAATACTATTAACTTATGAATGAAAAAGAAAATGTTCAATGCTACGTAAATCGAGGTTTGATTGCTACGGAGCGTAAGTTATCAGTCACAGTACAGAGCTTAGCCATTATATGGTCAATTTAGAAGTTTAATCCATATGTTGAAGCTTATCACTTTACCTTGCGTGCTGACCATGCTAACCTTATATGGCTAAAAAACCAGCGCTACCTTAATTGAAAGCTAGGATATTGGTGTCTACGCTTGCAGTCATATAATTACGATATTAAACATCGTAAGGTAAAAGACCAAGTTGTTGTCGATGTATTAAGCGGCATATTTAAGACCGATGATGAACAAATGGCCAGTTTGGTCTTGCTCCGTACTTCATATATTTTTTTAAGAATGTATGAGATTCAAGAGGAACACTGACCTCACTTACTATCCATTATAGTATATAAAATGCATGGTATCGTAAAAAGATGAAAAAATTCTTTGAAAACTCACGCGATCACCCTTATTAGAAAGTGGTTGGTGATCACTAGTATATAATTACAAATCAGATCTTGCGTTCAACGATTTAATTAATATCGACGAAGATGCTCGGAAGGTGCTGAGAGAGAAACATGAAAAAATTCTCGAAGAATGTCATGACGAGCAACAGCTGGAAATCTGGTCATTTCAAGCCAAATTAACGAGCTGCTGTTTAGTACTATTCGCCCAATACACTTCGCAACAAAATTAACGCAATACCTAATTCCGGTTAGAAAAGGGTGCAGCTTCGAAGATCGATATATCAGATAAAAAATAATGTAATAGGATGAATTAACCCAATCTCTACATACGAGACCTTGAAATGCAAGGTAATTTTTAAAAGCTCAAAAATCGTAAACTTTGCGGTGCGCCCGTGCGTGAGTGATTTTTTTTTATAATTCTGATCATCGTATTTTAAAGTACAGCTCTCTTTCTTTAATTTAAAACAATTGATCCGCTATGATTTATTTAATGATTTTAGTGTTTTGAACAATGTATAAAAAAACTCGTTTTATTGTGAAAAATTTAATAATTTCGATCCACCCTACGATTGAATCAGCGATGTATAGTGACTTGACTTCGTAGATTGATGTCCCAGATTCAAAATACTATCTACACGGATTCGAATGTTATTTCTTGGTTGATTCTGATCAAATTGAAATGAAAAACTCGTATTCGAGCAAAACGAATATCACTGATGACTTTAGCGTTATCTAATAAACATGAGGACGATAAGTTGGTCGAGTTTAGCTTATTATATGTATGTGTATGTGGGCGGATTTGTGTTCGTGTATGTGTGCGTATGCGTGTGCGGGCGGGCTCTTAAAAGGGCTAATTACTAATAATTGTACAGAAAGCCCTTAATATCTTATGTTGTCACCTCGGCGTCGAATAACTTCAGTTAATCTTGTAGAAATATTAATACATATTTTGAGGTATCTTGTGCCATATTTTATTTAGAGCTAGTCTCAGTTCCTCAAGATTGCTTGGCTGTCTCTGTCTACTGAGCAATCATCTACTCATTATGTTCCATACATGTTCAGTTGAGATCCGGACTATTCGATGATGCGGCAGTATCTCTAAATGCTGTTTTTGGATGTAAGCCTGAGTAATTTTTGCCGAGTGATGTGATGCAAGATCTTGCATGAAAATGAAGTTTGCATCTTGTAACGGGTGATTCGGCTCCTCAATGTTGGCCGTTGATCATTGCTGGTTGCTCTTTTAATACGGAGCTCTACTCAAGGTTCCATGCCGGTACTTGCGAGACTTTGTATTCCGATATGCTAATTGTGTTTGTTTCTCAGCAACTCGCAAAATGGGAGCATGCGACACAAACGCATGCTACTATTTTCTGTACTTGCTATCAGCTTCTTGACGACAACATCAGTCAAGTTATTGCTGGCTTGACACTAACTCGATACACATTCAAATTCATACCTGTCCGTGATCGTCTTCTCAAATTTATGCAAATGCAAGTGGAGAGGGGCACAGTGAGCCGGAAAATAAGCGTCGAATCGGGGAGTTGACTTTTATCCGCGAAGCGAACCGTCGCGATTAGTGCAGAATCTCTGTTCCCACTATGCTCGTTTAACTAATTCTCTACGAGGTGCTGCCTCATTGTCTGCTCCCAATTGATTTCGTTGACCTTGGAATTTGAGAGGTCTAAGCGAAATTCAGGATTAATCTTTTCTGATGTTTGAGCTGAAGCTAGTTGTTGAGCGGTTCAGCCCCTTGTCGCACGCGCGCCCAAGTGAGTGACGACAAGAGTTCGTAACAACCGATCATATCTATTGTTCATGATTCTTACATTTTGGATCTGTTGATTGTCAATCTCTTTGTTGTGAGTTCGTCCCACAGCTCTGAGTTAAATTTGTCGGTTAATTTAGCACTGGCTGTGGCCGCAATGGCTGTGAACTCATAATTGGTACGCTGCGCAATTGCTCCCTCTTTGTTACTTTTCATGTCTGTTACATTCCGAAACGTAATATACAGACATTGGAGGAATTTTGAATGAAAACAGCATTTGCAGTTCAACGACAGACATGAAATCCGTAGTTAACGTAAATAAAGAAGTAACACTTGATAATCCAATAATCACAACGGAAGAGAGTAATCAAACCGAAGTAATAATGGCTCGAGTTCAACGGCTACCGATAAAATATGTAGCAAATTTAGTTCCCGATTTCGACGGTAAAAATATGTTTGTTAATGAATATGGTGAAAAGTTTTTACATATGAAAAACATCACAGCAGCTGTAGATGAAGCAAATTTGATTCAAATTTTGAAAATCAAATTAAGCGAAGAAGTTTATAAAGCATTAATCAACGTGAATATTGATAAAATAAAGGACTATATAAAAGCAATTTTACAACTTCACCCCTCACTAGATAATATACAGGGCGTAACAAAAGTACCGAAACGGTCCTGTATTTTTTCAGGTAAGGTATTTTTGAAAAAGGGTCAGGTCTTTTGTAGCTTTTTGCAAGGAATTCAATGGTGACCTCGGATTTGACCTTGAACCTCACCTTCAAGGGTATTTCAAGGTCAACTTTTTTTCAAATGGAAACCCGTCTTTTTCATAGCGGTAATTGAAAGAGCGGAAAATTTTTCATTGCAGATATTAAAAATAGATGTTTTCGTTTGAAAAAAATTTATCATTTATGTCCTTTACAAATCCTTTACAAATCCTTTACATTTCCAGATGTTTCCCTAACAATACATGTTTGACCTTTATTTGACCTGTAGGGTATCCCTTCACCTTGAACTTCGATACATATTTGAACATAAAATTTTCCGCTCTTTCAATTACCACTATGAAAAAAGGGGTTTCCATTTGAAAAAAAAGTTGACCTTGAAATAACCTTGAAGGTGAAGTTCAAGGTCAAATCCAAGGTCACCATTGAATTCCTTGCAAAAAGCTACGAAAGACCTAACCCTAACCTTGAGGATGCGCTACTATAGTAGTAAACGCGTGCTCTCTCTCTCTCTCTCTCTTACTCTCTCTCTCTCTCCCACACTCTAGCTTAGCGTCGCTTGAGACCGTTCTCTCATAGAGGAGATATTTTAGAAAAATAAAAAAAATTGTTGTTAGTGAAAATGGAAAATATAATTAACGCCTGTTAACTTCTAGAAACCGTAAGTAATCATTTTTAAAAATTAAAAATAATTTTATATATATAAATATATATAATTTTAATAATTTTTATTTTATAATTTATAGAATACTAATGCTATCCCGCCTGAGCTCCTGTATCGGCTGCTCATTGTCCTTTTAAACGCAGTAAGTTCTTTTTTTTATATTATTTAATCTATAATATTTTAATATTTATTTATTTTCAGTTACTTATGTATACAGGCAACATACAGCACGTTGCCCAACTCACATAGATGATTGCAATTGTTCGTGAAGTAAATTTATTATTATTATTATTATTATTATTATTATTATTTAATTCTGTACATATACTTATACAGATTTTTTATTTTTCAGTGGATCAAAGAATCATTGACCGAAAGGCTGGTCGCGCAACAATTAGCCTATCAAATTGAAAAAACCGCAGAAGATCGAGTGAGAGCGCAGCTTTGTCGCCAGAAGCGTGCACAAATCATGAGAAAGAAATAAGAATTATCACGATTAGATCGGAAGAGAAAAGCCGAGCTGGCTAAGACGGAGCAGGATAAATTGGTGGACAAAATAAAAGAAAGAATAGTTCCAGCAAAATCATCCTCGTCAGCGTCGCCCTCATCAACATCATCATTATCTTCAGGATTGGTGACGTTGGCTACGTCGTATGCTTCTGCGACGTCTGCGTCTGCATCTACCACACTTGCGTCTACGACATCATCGATGCCTTCGCTAGCAATTTTACAAGATGAGGCGGTGGATTTGTCTACTTAGGTAAGAAAACTCTTCTATTTATTATAAAATTTATATATTTTATACGTTTATTTTAATTAAAATTAATTAATATTTTAATATTTTACAGAGAACTGTACCGAAGAAGCCACTAGTTAAGACAAGTAAGGCTGTTCGGCGTAAAATCATTGTGATTTCGGCTGAACCGATAACGAGAAAGCCGACTCACCCCCTCAAGGTAGTAGGAACGCATAAAAATATAGAAGACAAAAGAAAATAAAATAAAATAATATTGTTTTTGTAACAATTAACGTATATTTTAAATGAAAAAAATTAAAATAAAATTCTTCATTTTTTCTTTTAATTAGAGAGAGGGAGAGAGGGAGAGGGAGAGAGAGAGAGAGAGGGAGATACAGATAGCGAGCACGCGTTTACTACTATAGTAGCGCATCCCCAAGCTAGAACTATAGATAGCATGCGCACCGTGGTTCACGCTGAGCCAGAGCTATAAAGAGAGAGAGAGAGAGAGAGAGTTACATTGCTGTTATGATTAGGTATTACGTAAAGATATATATTTGAAATTAAATGTTGTTATTCATAAAATTTAACGTGATGTACAATATGTTACACATTTTAATTTTGCTCATATTTAATTGTATTAATTACATTTTATTTAGAGAGTAAACTATATTAAGCTAATGTATTTACATCACCGCTGTTTGGATTATACTGTACAATTCGATCGTGTAGAATTAAACAATTGGCTGCAGTATTGTCAGGAAAATCTTCTCTCATGTCAAACTCTAGGCGGACGTCTACAGGAGCACTTTCGATAGATTCTCAACTTTTGATAGATCACGTGAACTCGGATATATCTTTTGAGAAGTTTAAAGCAATTTGTTCAAAATGTTGGAGAGACAATAATGATGGATTTTTTGTTATCGGCACAGACAGACCAATAAATCATGGACGATATAGAAAGGGATTTGATTCTTTTGCTATAAATATAGCGGAGTGAGCGGGTGAAGATTATTTAACTTTAGAAATTACGAGCGTAAACATGGCTGACTTTGAAAGAAAAAAGAAGGTGCTCGAGAAATTATCCGAGGCTCGTGATACCATAAAACGTAAGTATCAACTAATAAAACGCGGTAAATCTGATTTAGAAAAGACATTGCATGAAACTTTTAAACCTATGATTGATCCATTGAAGAAACTTGTAGAGGTAACTACTGATAAAAGTAACGCTACTACTACTGCTGAACAGTCAATGAAAAAGGAAAAGAAAATCGCGTTCGATAAAGTTTTCAAGTCAGAAGTAGCAGCTGACACTCCCTACAAATCTAGATATTTCAATAGTACTGCTAATGAATAAAATTCTACATTACAACCAATTGATAATACATTTGAGTCTCCTATTTCTATTGTTGATGATGATGAATTTGATAAGACTGATGATCATTACTTGATACAACTGCTATAAATTTGAAGAAAAGTAGTTCAAATGTAACTACAGAACAGAGACAACAACTATTGCATGATTAGATTGTAGGAAACCATGTTCGACTATTGCATGAACCCCAGCAGAAAAGTAATTTAGAAAAGATTTTTGGTGTTCGCTTGCATAAAAATACATATGCCATAGGCAATTCTCCAATTTCCTTCCAAAACGATAACGTGACTGTGAATGATAAAGTATACAGCAAGACGCCTGATTTAATGGAACTTCTCTCTCGTAAAGAACCTGATTCTAAGTTAATCAGTTCATGGGATATTGAAAATTATATAAAAATTCTTGAAATTACTAACGCTTATCGCAAGAGATACGAAACAAATTATCTTTGAGCGGTAGTGCTAAGAAGCAATCGATTATTGATGGAAGAGATCCTTTTCCTAACTATAAAATAGCAAGAAAAGGAAAATTATTTGATTACGTATGTTAGGATGATCCAAACGAGCTTGTTGATCGATTGAGATTGCTTATCGCCGAACAAACCGTCGGTAATTCTAGTCATATTAATGAAATTCATTCAATCATTGAAAAATTAAGTGAAGCTGGCTATATATATTAAGAGAATCCTAAATATTGCTTAGTAATAAAATAAGTGTTGATATGTTTGGACGTATATTGAATAAAAAGGAGGATAATCGAGGTCATTCTGGTGTAGGGTATAAAATCACTAAGGACGGACAATACGACGCGAATGACAAAAGAATTTGTAATATAGCCGATCCTCAGGAGAGTAACGATGCTGTAAACTTACGGACATTGCGAAAAACTGGTGAAGCTAACGTTACTACGCTTACGACTGCGATAAATAATCTTAGAAAATCGTTGAATACAATAAAATCAGAATTACTTGTGTATCGAAAAGCAATTAAACATTTACAAGAAAATAATAATAATAATAATAATAAGGAGAAAGAAATAAAGATTATACCGTTTGACTTTATGCATCAATTTTAACAAATACGAGTATATTGAAAATGAAACATCAAAGAGTGGTGGATGAGTTACACAAACCAGCACGTCGGAACTCTTCTCGTCGAAAAGTCGATGTACGTGGTATAGATGAGACATGGCAAGCTGATCTTGTACAGATGCAAGGCTAGTCGAGAGAGAATAAAGGCTTTCAATATCTATTAACTGTCATTGATATATTTCCGAAGTACGCTTGGGCAGTTCCTGTGAAACAAAAAACTGGTGCAGATGTTGCTTGTGCAATGTAGTCTATATTAAAAAAAGGATGCGCTCCTATAAATCTCCATGTGGACCGGGGCAAAGAGGTCTATAATTCAAATTTTCAAAAACTTATGACAAAGTATAAAATAAATTTATATTCGACCTGTAGCAATCTTGAGGCATCTGTGAACATTTCAATCGCACGCCAAAAAATGTCATGTGGAAAAAATTCAGTTTACAAGGAAATTAGAAATGGATCGACATTCTAGCTGATTTATTGAAATCTTACAATAATCGAAAACATCGTATAATACGAGGGTCGTTTGAAAATCCGTGCAAAAATAAAAACTGCTTGATTTTTTTTAATAAATCTTTTTTATTTTTCAACATATTCTCCTTTTAGGCTTATACACTTCATTCAACGCTGCTCTAGTTTGTTAATCCCTTCCAAATAATAGGATTTGTCCAAGTCTGTAAAATAGGCATTCGTTTCTGCAATCACCTCCTCGTTTGAATAAAATCTTTTCCCTGCCAGCCATTTTTTCATATTAGGGAACAAATAGTAGTCCGACGGAGCCAAATCTGGAAAATACGGGGGATGTGAAACGAGTTGGAACCCTATCTCTATCCGTTTTGCGGCCACAACTGCTGAGGCGTGAGATGGCGCATTGTCGTGGTGGAAGAGAACTTTTTTGTGGGCCAATCGTGGACGTTTCTCTAGCAACTCGATTTTCAAACGATCCAATAACGATGAATAATATTCGCCTGTAATGGTTTTACCCGTTTCCAGATAGTCGATGAAGATTATTCCTTGCGAATCTCAACAGACAGTCGCCATAACCTTCCCGGCCGAAGGAATTGTCTTTGCCTTTTTCGGAGTAGATTTCCCCTTGGTAACCCATTGTTTAGACTATTCTTTGGTCTCAGCAGTGTAGTGATGTATCCATGTTTCATCTACAGTGAGGAAACGACGCTTAAAGTCTTGCGGATTTTGCTGGAACAGCTGCAAACCATTCTTGCAACACTTCACACGATCTCGTTTTTGGTCAATCGTGAGCAATCGCGGCACCCATCTCGCGGATAGCTTTTTCATGTCCAAATGTTGGTGCAAAATATTATGTACCCATTCGCTCAAGATGCCTACAGTACTAACAATCTCACGCACCTTCACTCTTCTGTCAGCCATCACCATATCATAGATTTTATCAATGATTTCTGAAGTGGTAACCCCAACAGGGCGTCCAGAACGTTCAGCGTCTTTTGTACTCATATGGCCACTCCGAAAATTTTGAAACCACTTATAAACCATTCTAATCTAAGGTGCACAATCACCATAATGTTTATTAAGCTTCTGTTTAATCTCCTGAGGCGTTTTGTCTTTGAAAAACGTAATGTTTAATCAGTACACGAAATTCTTTTTCATCCATTTTTTTACAACCACTCGATTTCTTTGATTGATACGAATGTAAAACGCAAAGTAATTGGCCGATCTGGCTGAAACTAGGTGTGTGCTCTTCCAAGATTGCCACTAACTGAAAATAATCTTGATATGCACTAGTAGCGCCATCTCTCTGACTTTGCATGGACTTTTCTTCAAACGACCCTCGTAGATATGAAGCCTAGAAACGTGATTCAGCATTTCTTCATTTTTTCAAGAACTATATTTACTTTTTTAGGTAAGAACATCTCAAATTCATCATCAATTGTAATGACAACGCTAAATCCGTATTTCGTTGTTAACCATCTAACGTTTGTAACCTGGTATAAAGTATTTGGCGTAAGTTGAGACATCGCCTTCCGATGAAGGAAATTCATCTTTGCAACCTTATTTATTGCTGAGAAATCTATTCTATAAAATAAAAAATCAAAGAAGTAATTAATTATTTATTTATTTATTTCTAGGGTATGTGACGGTAAACGTCATATTAGCGCTAATAGCCTAACCTAGTGGCTGCCCGCGGGGGCAGCACCTACCGGGAGACGAAAAACGTAATGAGGGAATTCGGCACGCGACGAGGCGGAACGCGTGCGATTGAAAATGAACCAGTATGGGACTAGCTACCGATACGGAGGCCGCAAAAATCGAGGCTCGTAACCTGATCGCCTGAACGCACCGCAGAAATCGAGTGATTATTGTCGCCGAGTTATCCAGAGAGTGCTGACCAGAGCCTGCAAACACGGTGTCCTCCCCTGCCACCACGAGTATGTATGAAGTGTTTCGCCATCGAGGACGAAACCGTGCGCGCGCAAGTTCGCGACCCAAAAGAAAGGGAGAACAAACGACTTTATCCGAACGCGCTGTGTGTGCTAAGTTTCGTTCGCTGCCGAAAACTCGTCATTGAGGTAAGCTGGCCAGCTTAATCTCGCGACCGCGATTGCATGCCTGATAACCAATTTTCCGTACTCGAAGCGAAGCGTGCATGTAATAGCTCTGCTAACAAAGAGCGGCGAGCGATCCGACACTGTATGTCGTTGCCGTGCGAGCGCGGTATGTAAACATAAACACGCGGGCCGAATGTAATGTGACATTCAGAGGTAATAAAGAGTTTTCGTCTGTGATATTAACCTTATTCACGCCGTATTGATTTCACTCCTGCAGATAGTTGGTTGACTGACACCCATTCCCTCTTGCTCTCCGACTTCCGCATTGAACATAGGTAATTACGTGCGCTTTTCAATACGATTATGCGGATAAAATTAATTAAACGGTAGCAACCCCGTTACATGGCGCCCAACGCAAAAGAACCTATGGTGTTTATGAATGTTCAAAACACCAGTTCTTAACATTGACCTTGCGCTCAGTCAACCAGCGACTTAGGTGGTAATCAAGTGTTGTTGTGCACACTTGGTATTGAAGGCCACAAGAGTAAACATAGCCTGTTAGTTAGCTTGCGGAGGCCCGCCGCGGAGTAAAATTGTAAACACTAGCTGTAAGCGCGTGCGAATGCGACCGAACGACTCTTAGTTAAGCGTAAACACCAATAAATTTTGAAAGTTGCCGCAAGTCAAAAAAATTGTACCGGTTGGCCCGGGAAAACTAACACCGGCAACTTTCAAAACAAAAGAAACTCAAACTAATAATTTCATTTGATATCGTGTTGTCTCAACGTAAATGTGTTTTTTTGAAATATTATTAGCTGCGGTTATTGGTGATTACGCACAACGCTCGTTATAATATTTTAGATACTAACCAACACACCCGCGCTAACAAACAGTTAGTGCGCCTGATAGGTAGGATCATTACATTGCGCAATAACGAGCTTAGAGTCTTTCGGCAGATACATTATTAAACGCCCTTGATCGAGCCTAGTATCGGCTAATAAAATTTTTTTTTACTTGCGTACGGATTTTTAGTACAGCACTCGCACTCGCACCACGCGTAACAAACGTGTAAATTTCGTGTGAAACTAGCCGCAAGACAACTAGCAGGAGAAAATGGACCGCACTCAAACAGAGGTAGAAAACTGGGTGTTGATGCTCCAGGAGGAGGAAATCGACGAGTACCTCGAACACCTGGAGCTTAAAACAAGCGGGAACAAGCTCTCGAGAGCTGGACGACTGCAAAGCTGGTTGCTTGGAGACTACTCCGCGACGGATTTCGCGGAAGCCGACAACCGGCCCAACAATCCGGCAAAAAAAGCAGCCTTACGCTCGGAACTGATAGTATCCCTATGCGTGGAACACACAGCATCCAAGCAAGAGGGAGAACACCCGCTAGCCCAGCTGATGCAGAGTGCGGAAGTAATATCGCGAGTACAAGAAACTGCGATAAACATCGCGAATGTCCTGGACGGCGGCGAGAACACGAACAGTAATAAACGTATTACGATTACGACTGATAATGGCAGCCAGTTCTAACTCCCGCCGGCGTTCGCGGTGATGATACAAGACCTCATTTTCCGGTCCAGAGAAAATGAGAAGAAACTGGAGCTGCTAGACTCACTGAGAGTGAATGTGTCGAGTCTAACAAAAGTATTAGACCAAATTTACAACAACTGCAGCAATGTGAAGGACCAACTGGACGATCTATCTGCCAGGATGAGCGCATTGGAAAACGCCGAAAACAGAAATATACGGCAAGATAATGCGAATAATTCCAGCGAAGCGCGGCAACAGAAGAACACGCGTAGGAGCGTAGCATTCCAGGACACCTTCACATGCCATTACGACACCAGGCTACCCCAAAGTACTCCAGCTGGACCCAGACAGAGGTCCACGGGGGCCACCGGCAGGACCCCCGCCGGACGCTCCCTTTCGGAGAGGGTGAACAGCATCAACTCAGTGGAGTGGATAACCACCCGCCGAGCACGTGGTCATCCCAGCAGACATCAAACCCTTGGTCGACAATAAGGGACGTTGGTCGCATTGTCCGAGGATGGAAACTCAGGTTTTCAGGAGAGGGCAATGCAAGCATCGACACCTTCCTGTCTAGACTAGACAACTAGAGGACTAGCGCAGGACTCATGGAAGACAAGATGCTCCTAGCCGTATCCGAGCTACTCGTCGATCCTGCCCTTATCTGGTACGAGGCGATGAGGGAGGAATGGCTCTCCTACGCAGATTTCGAGATAGACGCGAGAGAGTGGTTCGGGACCAGCGTGCAGCAGCAACAGCGTTTAATGAAGGAGGTTCAGAGCCGATATCAGGGCCTAGACGAACCAGTGAACGTCTACGTCACTAACATGATGGGCCTGACGAATCGGCTGAACCCTATGATGACGCCTGATAGTCAATTGGACCTGCTACACACCAATCTTCTCCCGGACATTCAAGGTCAAGTACGGAGGTCCGAAGTAAACTCCATACGGACCCTGAACGCGCTGGCCACGGCGGCCCAGAACAGCTTATATCAGCGAAGGATAGAACAGGTGGTACCAGACCCTCAGTCAACTCTGTACCCGGAGTTAGCTTACCACCCTCGCACCGATGCAAGCAAGGGTCGCAAGGACAAGGTGGCAGCCATGTCGAGTGACAAACCGGAGGTCTCCGACAGGTTAGACCGTATGGAGAAAGTGCTCGAGAAGGTGACGCACCAGGCTGTCTACACGCCGACGCCCTCGAGGGCGATACCTAGTCCGAGCCTAGAGGCTATGAATGGCGAGAAGAAGGCTCCACTCACCGATATACTCATCCAAGTACTACTGTCTCTCAAGGAGATATCGGAAAGGATGAAGAATAACTTCGCCTGGAAAAACCTGACCTCTGCGGACCGAGCTAAGAAGCCGGAAGCTCCTCATAGAAGAGAGAGGGATTTCTCTAAGCCACTCAAATGCATCGAGTGTGGTTTACTGGGGTACAGCAGGAAGTACTGCCCCCAATGCAATAAGGGAAACGAGGAAAGGAGTGGTTAGGTGGGGTTGACCCCACTCCTTCATCCCTTAACCCAAACCCCGTTAACGAGATCTCGCGGCCTTCGTCAACACAGTTCCCACCGTTAGTAGCGAGCATGTTGAGCGATGAGAGCGAGAACTCCTCTGGTGACGCCAATGACGAACGTGGCGGTAGAGTGAACGCGGAGAGAAAGGGTAATGACGTTAGTAAAGCCCAAGACTCTAGACCGGCCGAGGTGGTGGCGAATAGTTCGCACACGCCCTCGGGAGCGCGGGTAGCGGCAGATAAACCGTCAAAGGGCAACCCTATGGAAACTCCGATCGTTCGAACCGAGGTGGTTCGAACGACAAGTGACGTCACTTTACCACGCGAGAGCACAGTGACTAGCGCTATGGTGTGCAAAGAGCAGGGCTGTGGAGCCGCCGAATCTGTTTCCCAATATTCCCCGGAACAGGAAACGCGCCTGGTGGCTACCGGTGAAAATAGGAGACTTTCAGATACGGGCTCTCTATGATCCGGGAGCTTCCGCCACGGCGATGGGTAGCAATGCTCTGCAGATAGCGTCTGTGCTAGGCGTCAGGTTAGACACCACCCACGCGGGTACGGCAGGACTACCCGATGGTCGTAAGCTGACGATCGTTGGCCATGCCATGTTGCCGTTCACTGTAGGGGAGATGACAATGCCGACGAGGGTAGCTATCCTCCCAACCCTCGTCGAGTTATGTATCCTAGGAGTGAACTATATTAGGTTATTTAGAGGGGTACGTGATCCGGATGATGATACATTACTGCTCAAGAAATCACAAACCAAGATGAAACTAGAAGTAGCTAGTTTGGAGGCTGGTCCGAGATTAGCTACTATCGGACTAGCCAGGGTAACAGCCTCTCAACAGGCGATATTGCAGAGGACCATCGTCGAGGCCTTATCGCAGGCCCCCGTGAGACTGGGATGTGCAACAGGCAGTGAACACGAGATTCGGGTCGGTGATACGACACCACTCGAGACCGAATCTCGACCTATCACTGCCTTTACTGTACCCGAACTGGGACATTTCTAGTTCGTACGAATGCCATTCGATCCCTCGTACGACGACGCCACCTTCCAACGGTTAATCGATAGCGTGATCGGACCTGAGCTTGGCGATTTCGCCCTCACCTACACTCGGCAACAAAATTATCGCAACAAAGATTTTTCATCGAAAAATTGTCATTTTTCAAATGCTTGTAACTCGGTCAATTTTTATCGTATTGAGATCATTTTTTTTTTGTTTTGTAGAAAATTATGTGTACTTTGAGAAACAAATGATATCCACCGTCTGCAAGATAATGTCACATTGCTATGTCTTAATCAGGCATACCAACTTTTTTTTCTTAAAAAATTCAATAGTTTGCACGTATGTCTGGATTACCAAAATTTTTTTTTCGAAAAACTACAGATTTCCTTTCAAAGTGCACTTTTCAACGAGTATTTTAAATCAAAATTCGACACTCCACGATCTTTGTCGACCGAGTTATGCCATTTTAAAGATATTCCAATGTTTTAGTCAACCTTACCGACAAATCAATTAAAAAAAATAAAATAACAGTTTAAGGTGGCACACTGGCCAAGAGTTAAGGCAAAAAATCATTCAACATTAATTTTACTATACAGCGTCCACAACAATTAACCATTACCGTCGCAATCGAAATGCCTCGGCTTACTGAAATCGAATCTGCTCAAATTGTTGCCCTGCTAGAAGCGGGGATGAATCAAAGCGAAATATCCAGAAGAATGGGGATTCATCGTTCAACGGTGTCACGCGTTCTTAGTCGGTATGAAGAAACAGGTTCTTATCGCCGGAGACCTGGTCAAGGTCGACATAGGATTACTACAAATCGAGAGGATCGCAACATTGTTAATGAAGCTCTGCGCAATCCAAGGAAGGTTGTGCTACAAATTGGAAATAATGCTTTACCAGGCAGACGATTTAGCGCTCAGACGATAAGGAGACGCCTTCATGACAGAGGTTTGAGATCACGAATTCGTGCTAGAGTGCCTAATTTAGCAGCAGTCCACCGACGAGCTCGTCGGAATTACGCCCGAAATTATCGATATTGGACTCCAAGAGAGTGGAGACATGTATTTTTTACAGATGAATCTCGGTTTTGTCTGTACGGAAATGATGCTAGGATTCGAATTTGGCGTCGTCGACGACAACGTTTAGCACCAAATCACGTTGATCCAACTCGTGCGTTTGGTGGAGGATCCATTATGGTTTGGGGTGGAATATCAATGAACCATCGATCAGATTTAGTGATTATCCCAACCCCTGGACTAACAGCGGGACGTTACATAAACGAAGTTTTACGTCCTCACGTAATTCCAATGCGTCGGCAAATGGGTCGTAATTTTATCTTGATGCAGGATAATGCACGCCCTCATACTGCAAGGATAACTTGTACTTACTTAGCAGAAAACAACGTAGAGGTATTGCCTCATCCTGCTTGTAGCCCAGATCTCAATCCTATAGAACATGTGTGGGATACGATGGGTAGGGGATTACGTAACTTACAGAGACCTCCTGCTAACCTCCAAGAGCTTGGGAGAATTCTGAATGAAATTTGGCACGAGATACCTCAGGATTCAATTAGAGCATGCATTAATATGCAAGAATGTTTAAGAGAGGTAATTCGTCAGCGAGGTGGCAATACACGATACTAAAGGCTTTAAGCGCATAGGGTTTGGAGTCAAAAAATACTGCGGAAGTGACGAGCCGCGGGATCCCTAATGTTAAAAACGGTTTACACAATCGGCCCTTTTCAGGGCCACAATGATGCGTAAGTCCGACCAACAACCTCCTCGCGGTACGCATCGGGTAAT
Organism: Phymastichus coffea; assembly: GCF_024137745.1. Taxonomy (NCBI): domain Eukaryota; kingdom Metazoa; phylum Arthropoda; class Insecta; order Hymenoptera; family Eulophidae; genus Phymastichus; species Phymastichus coffea. The sequence goes on from NW_026706814.1 coordinate 1,958,702, forward strand.
GCTGATGTTGGCGGTATTTGGTTAAAACATTGGAATATCTTTAAAATGGCATAACTCGGTCGAAAAAAATCGTGGAGTGTCGAATTTTGATTTAAAATACTCGTTGAAAAGTGCACTTTGAAAGGAAATCTGTAGTTTTTCGAAAAAAAAATTTTGGTAATCCAGGCATACGTGCAAACTATTGAATTTTTTAAGAAAAAAAAGTTGGTATGCCTGATTAAGACATAGCAATGTGACATTATGTTGCAGACGGTGGATATCATTTGTTTCTCAAAGTACACATAATTTTCTACAAAACAAAAAAAAAATGATCTCAATACGATAAAAATTGACCGAGTTACAAGCATTTGAAAAATGGCATTTTTTCGATAAAAAATCTTTGTTGCGATAATTTTGTTGCCGAGTGTATTTAGATGATATCATAGTAGTATCGTCCAAATTTGAAGATCACCTACGACATTCTAAAACCGTATTGGATAGGTTATGTCAAGCCGGACTCTCGATTAAGCGAGAGAAGTGCGTCTTCTACAAGCCCGAGGCCACATACCTTAGTTTGTTGATTATTCACGACGGGACCCGACGACGAGATGACGACGAGATCTCTACCACCGAGGGAACTAAGGTGACGAGCGTCCCGCTTAATGCGAGCGATGCGACGATACGCGGAAACGGATGCGCCGACACTACAGGTGACACACTCCGGAATGACAACGCGACGACTTCGAGCCCACCTCGTCACGTCCCTTCCGATCCCTTCGTCAAGATCCCAAAAACCACCCCGTCAGCTAACGCGGAGAAGCTCCCGCGAGGGAGACCTCGCAAGTATGCACTAACCACACACACTACACTACATCGACAGAATACACGTGTTCTCCATCCCATCGTCGGGAAAAGGAAGAGGGGTAGACCACCGAGAATACCGACTGCGGACGCATGAGGCCCCGCGAACGAAGGACCTAGGAGACAGATGCCAAGGACTCCACCTTCGACCCCGGCGTCAAAGGCCATGGGCAGCCGAACAGGCGCCCACCTTCAATACCCGAGGAAAATATTCTGGATACTGATGTGTGGGATGGTTACAGAATGCAGATCACGCTCGAGCAATTCGAGCAGGCGACCGCCGCCCTCATCGGACTAGATTTGGGCCCCGCCGTCGAGGGCGTCATACACGCCGTCCTGCATCTCCTGGGGGAGAAGAAAGAAGAAGAAGAACAAGCACGGATGCGAGCTCACGCGAGCTCGTCATCCGTGATCATCGAGGAACTCCCAGGTGAAGAACTATCGCCCTCCTCGACGGTCCAGGGCGTCGTTCGAAACGAGGCACCCCACTTGCCGGGGGCAACGGCGGCTGCAATCCCGATGAGAGCTCCACCAACCTCCATCGGGACACAGACTGAGGAGACGACCTTCGGCGATGCGACCTGGCGCCCCAGGTTCACTAGCCAAGCATCCTCGCCTGGCGATCGGACCTGGAAGGAAATCGTGGAGGGTTTGAGGGAGGTTGAACAAGGCTGGACTACCCTCAACACCCTGCAGCGAGCCGTAAACGCAGAATACGACGCGTATACGACCGCGGGGCATCGCCCCAGTGACTTAGAACACTGGAGTCAGGTGGTGTCCCACCGACGCCAGTTCGCGCAGGCGTTGAAAGAGGTCCAGCGCCGTCACCGCCAGGTCCTCGAGGGCCCGGTGAGTGACACACCCGTCGGCCTCTCCCAGCCTCCAGCTATCGGAGCCAGCCCAGCGGCTCCGAGGGCCGGGTCGGAGGCCAAGAGATGCCAGGGCCCACGGACGTGCGGGGTAAACCTGGTGGTTAATGTAGACGGCAGCAATGGGGGTCAAGCAACGGGGCCCATCCACATTAATCTTGTGGTAGTATCCACGGGTCAGGACCCTACGGTAGAAAGGCCGTTATGGTCCGCCCCGAACCGGCGGAACGGGTTGCCACTGACCCCCAGAGAACGAGGCCTCCCACGGGGCACCCTCTCCCGCATTCAGTGGGAAGGGTGCAACGTGTGCCATTACAGACCGTTGGTGACCCGCACAGACCGTTGTCCTCGTGTGCGGCAACACGTCGACCTGGTCCAGGAGAGGCTGGGATGGGAGGCACGCGGGCGTCCCCCGTTGGACGATGAAGGCCGAGAGAAACCGGTGAGACGAGCCAGGTGAACGTTCCCTGCCCCCGTGGACAGGGCCGCACACACACTCTCTCCAAATAAAAATTGCTTGAAATATCACATGGACTATGACCCTTTATTATCCTTTTTCCTCTCTATCTCGGAAGGGACAGCGCTAATAATATTATCGTCGAGGACCCCATAGGTCCAGACTGGAAGGGGGCTGTGATGGTAAACGTCATTTTAGCGCTAATAGCTTAACCTAGTGGCTGCCCGCGGGGACAGCACCTACCGGGAGACGAAAAACGTAATGAGGGAATTCGGCACGCGACGAGGCAGAACGCACGCGATTGAAAATGAACCAGTATTGGACTAGCTACCGATACGGAGGCCGTAAAAATCGAGGCTCGTAACCTGATCGCCTGAACGCACCGCAGAAATCGAGTGATTGTTGTCGCCGAGTTATCCAGAGAGTGCTGACCAGAGCCTGCAAACACGGTGTGCTCCCCTGCCACCATGAGTGTGTGTAAAGTGTTTCGCCATCGAGGGCGAAACCGTGCGCGCGCAAGTTCGCGACCCAAAAGAAAGGGAGAACAAAAGACTTTATCCGAACGTGCTGTGTGTGCTAAGTTTCGTTCGCTGCCGAAAACTCGTCATTGAGGTAAGCTGGCCGGTTTAATCTCGCGACCGCGATTGCATGCCTGATAACCAATTTTCCGTACTCGAAGCGAAGCGTGCATGTAATAGCTCTGCTAACAAAGAGCGGCAAGCGATCCGACACTGTATGTCGTTGCCGTGCGAGCGCGGTATGTAAACATAAATACGCTGGCCGAATGTAATGTAACATTCAGAGGTAATAAAGAGTTTTCGTCTATGATATTAACCTTATTCACGCCGTATTGATTTCACTCCTGTAGATAGTTGGTTGACTGACACCCATTCCCTCTTGCTCTCCGACTTCCGTATTGAACATAGGTAATTACGTGCGCTTTTCAATACGATCACGCGGATAAAATTAATTAAACGGTAGCAACCCCGTTACAGGTATTAATAAACGAAAATTATTTAAATTGTTTACGTTTTTCAATGGTTAGTAGTAGATCTATTGGAGGTTGCGGGTGAGAATGCTGTTTGAGGGAGAGCTGAGCAACTGTATTGAACAAGAGTGAGCTCTCGGTTTTATAAGCGGCAACCTCACTCTTAAAGCTCATGCCGCCGTCGTCGCTTCCCTCTTTTTCAGTCTCTCCGCTATCATGATTCTTCATCTAAACCCATTCTCCCGCTCCGTAGACTCTGGTATTCATTGTTTCTCCCTCTTCATTACTAGTCATGAGCGACATCTAGTAACTATCGAAGGAGTAGAATTCCCTCGCTAGTTCTGCTTTCTAGAATCATTTTCTTCAATTCTCGATCTTTTCACATTACTGTTTTCTTCTATCACTTCGTCTTCTTCTCTATACCTCTTACTTCGTAGTTGTTCAACTCTTTCTTTTATTTTAGCAATTTCGAGAATTTTATAATGTTCCCATGGAAGTGTGTCCGGATTATTATGAAAAATAAAGTGTTTGTCATCACGAAGGATTAGTGCTGTCTTTTCCTCTCTCTCTTTGTTATTACTTGATGTAATTTTGATCGAATATTACATTGGGTACGTATAATAATTTCCATTTCGTTTAAACACTTTCGATAATCTGAGTGAGTGATTATATTTTTTACTAAATGTTTTTTCACTCCTTTCGCCTTTTTCAGGGGCTCCTTATTTATTATTTCAATACTGTATAGTTTACTTCGTAACCCAATGTACTCTCTCATAATAGCAGCATTGTACTCATCCTTCATGACAACGAGAACTTTTTTGATAGCGAGAGGCATACCAAATTAATTATCAGCTGGATAGTCTGATGTGTCAAATTTATACTTCACTAAGTCTACTTTCATGATCTCATACATATCAACATCTTGAAATTCATAAATGAGCCTGTCAGTATCAGTATAAAGTAATTTGAATTTCTCACCAATTCGTTGCTTCATATATCCATAATGAAAGTCACAAGCTAATGTTTTTGAAAAATCTTATACACATAGACCGATGTATATAGATTTATTAATACTGATAGTTGTCCAGGATAATTGAATAGCTGCTAAATTTTCATGAAAGATGGAACTACTCTGAAAATTTGGATATGCAATTCAAGCTTCAGCACCATATCTACCATCCCTTTGATTAACCAGTTTGACATCTTTTCTTTTCATTTCGTCTTCCATCGTTTTTCCATATACTGCATTAATCATGAGCTTGTAAAATAATTTTTCAAACTTATTTTCAACTTGCTTTCTTTTTTCTGTATCTAAATCATCATATTGTTTCAGTCATAGTTTTTGTTTGAATTCTAGCGCTCTATATATTTTTTTGAGTTGAAACCCATATTTATATAATAAATATTTATACAGGATGTCTCATTTTAAAGAAACCACTCCGAAATTTTCTACGGTTGGCGTTCTACAAAAAAATTTTTCAAACAAAAGTTGTTTGGGACAATGAGGTTTTAACAATGGGATTTGACCTTGAGATTTATTTCCAAGGTCATTTGAAGTTGAAAGTCATTTTTTGAATAGGAACTTATAATTTTTATCCCGTATTCGGAAAGAGCGAGAAATTCTACGTTTAGATAAAGTATTATGTGTGGGGTGCGGTTAATCCCCTCCCGCGTAAGGTCATTAGGGGTCAAATTTATTATTTTCTTCATCTATGCACAGGGATAATCGGGCAAGGGTAAGATTAATTTTAATATCCCAAAAATTCAAATAACCTAATAACTCAATAAATCAACTCCAATAACCCGAATAACCAAATAACCAAGTGATTTTTTTAATAAGAACCCCCATTTTTTATCATGGATTCGGAAAGAGCGGGAAATTCTACTTTCAGGTAAGGTATTATGTGTGGGGTGCGGTCAACCCCCCCTCCTATCCCACCGGGGTATGGGTGAAGTTAATAATAATGCTAATGTTCTTCCCGAGTGCATTTCTAATTGGAAACCACTCTGATTTGAATTATAAAAGTTTGCAATGCCGATTTCTGGTATACATGATTTAACATCAGCTACAAATGTATCAGCATTAGTTTGTAGTTCTTCTTTACTTTCTAATGTTTTTTTGGTAATAAATTTATTTATTTTTCTAGATACTATTCTATGAGCTTTTTTAAATTTTAGTAACCAATTTTGAGAAGCCTTAAATCTTATATCTTCATGGCCAACAATTTTTTGAGCTTGCAATGCCCATTTCCGGATATCTCGATCATGCACTATCGTACCAGCTACAATAGCGTCTTTTAAATTATCAAACGTGTATTTGCAAATTTGCGCAATTTTTTCTTGGTAAATTTCATTTTTATTAATTGTTTTCGCCCAGCGTTTAAGTTGACTTATAGATGAAACTTTTTTGAATCTATGTTGTACAGTATCCAGTTTTAACTTTTTGTTTTTTCCGCTCCTCCAAAATTCTACGGCTCTTTGTTTATAATCAAATGTGATTTCTTCATCATCATTTGTGCACTGATTTGTTGGTGCAAAATCAGGATCAGGAAAGTGATGTTGAACTTCATCTTCGATTGTTTTAGCATCAGTATCTTTATAATCTTCATGAAAATCTAACGTCTCTTCAACAATCATATCAATATCATTAAACTCATACACGGCATCTATTAATATTTCTTTCAATTTTTCTGACGATTTAATTTCTTTGAAATTAATCTCGCTATCTGGTATTTGTTAACTTTGAAAATATGCTAATAATAAATTGACTACGTTCAAAGGATTGATCTTCATGTTTTAATCTAAAACAAAATCAAGATATAAATACTCTTTTTTGCAGTTGAATAATTTTACAAAAGACAAAAGAAAACCTATTCTATAGATAGACTTCGGTCATACGTTTTTAACAGTTATATTTCACATGTTCACAAATCAAAATATTTGAATAAAATTATATATGATAAGTGACATAAATACTTACGTGGTAGACAAACACTTTTCTTCTTGTTATGTACTATATTTTCGTGTTCGGGAAATGTGTATGTAAATATAGAAATAAGTTTATTTATAAATCCAGCACTATAAAAAAACGTTAACTTTTTAAATACTTGACTTTTCTTCAACTACTATGAATAATGAAATATGTATCGGATGTCTTATTATCGTAAAGAGCTTAGATTTGATATAACTTATCTTCTTCGAGCCATTGATAGGACAAAATTGTAACTATTGTAACTATTAATATAATCAATTATTTGTTATAATTTCTTTTCTCATTGACAAATTGTAAATGATTAAAAAAGAAATAATAACTATATTAAACTTCCAATTTTGAAATTAATAATTTTTAACTGTTATTACTTGTTATTTTTCTTTATTACGAATTAACTTTACGTTTAAAAAATAGTAACTATTATTATAACTCTTTTATACACAGCTATATGTAATACAATGCAAATAATATTAAAAAAAACGGATACTATAACTGATATTATTAAGTTCGAAAAAACAAAATAGTTAATAATTTTTTATAATTTATTTTAGTCTCAAATCTTATATTTATAAGCCGTTATTAATTATTTTTATCTTTTTTGTATTTATAATGAAAAGAAAATAATAATTATTACATAAAATTTGTAATCTTTGGGACATATTGTTATGCAACATGAATGTTATTCAAGAAATACATTTATTTTTCGCTATTTATATAAGGTTAGCCCGTATGTGGTTCGGTAAGGGTGTTTTATAAGGGTGGGGGTTAGATAGGTTAGGGGTAGATGGATAAGAGGTATGTGATTCAGCTGGGATAACTCGCTTATAGTGTAAAATTCAATTATTTCAAGAAATAACAAACGACTAAAGTTGCTTTTTCCAGGATGAGGTGGGTTAGCCTGCATGTGTTTCGGTAAGGGTTGTTTATGGGGGTTTGGTGGGTTAGAGGCAGGTTGGTTAGTTGAGGTAGCTCGCTCATGCATAGGATTAAATTACTTCAAGAAATAACAAACGACTAAACTTGCTTATCCCAGGGTTAGGTGGATTATCCTGATGATAGTTTGACGGGGGTGGTTTCTAGGGAGTGAAACACCCCTTAAACATTTTTTTTTTAAATCCGGAAACACGTCAATTTAATTTTGGTATTTTCTCATTATCAGTGCGATTTTTAAATCACTCGAGCTGATTTATTATATTACACGTCGTAAAACAGTACAGAAAATAGTGTATTTACCCCTGTTTAAAAGGGAGTTACAACCCTTCGGTATAAATGTTATGTCCTTAAAAGCGCCTTTTTATATGAAATTTTTTAAAGTTGAGTTTACTGAAAAATATTCATTTGATGCTGAGAAATATTAAAAAAACTGATTTTAGGGGTTGAGTTTCAGGGTGGATTTCACCCCTTAAAAGGCCTTATAGGCCGATAAAAAAAAACACGTATCTAATGTTTTTTGAAGTACTACAACATATCCCAAAATCATTCAAATCGGTGTTGTCGGATTGAGGTGGTTCCTATGTTAGTGTAACTGCTGATAGAGAGTTGCATAACAGGATTGATGATTTTGCGATCTCTGAAGAGAGAATACAAAAATTAACTGGGTTGAACTGGGAACAGTTAATACAATTACGTGAAATGATGACTTCTTTGAGGGACACAGTTAATCGAACAGTCACGCAAGCTCTGATTGTTTTTTTATTCAGGCTACGCACAGGAAAGTCGAATGAAATGATTTGTTCTATTCTTAGTCTGGACCAACATCAGCAAGTTTCTAAATTTTCCAAATCTATTTTGAGGTCTCTTGAAAAGGACGTACTGCCTTCGCGCTTTACTTACTTGCTTGAAACACCAAAAGAGTTCCAACAATGAGTATTAATAAAAGTCTTATTCAGGGCACAAGAAGCTTCCTCTCTGTAAATCTTTCACCATTTGCACGGTCACGTAGTTGATGTGTTGAGACCGTTTTACGTAAAAGAAAATGACGCCAAGATATTCGAAAAAGTCTTAAATAAGAACGAAAGTGATTTGAAAAGACTTATATGTAAAGAGAATGATGTTTTCGTGCTCGATCGTGTATTTCGTGATGTTTTACTGTTATTAAACGAACTGACGTATCGTATACTCATGCCATCTCTGAAGAAACAAGTACAAAATCAATTAACGGCAGAAGAAGCAAACAAGTCGCAATGTGTTACAATGATTCGATTGGTCGTAGAAGCTGTACATGGCTTTGTAGCTCAAAAATATAAATTCTTCCACCAACAATTAGATAATCGCTACCTAGTCAAAGCTAGTCTTTGCTGTAAGATCGTTTGTTTTCTGATTAGCGAATTTGGTAAACGGCTCATCTCAAAAGTTTCTACAAATGAAGAGGTACTATATCAAATAATTTCAAAAAACAGGATGGAAAATTCCTTAGCTACAGAAGCAGAGGCTGGGAGATGGAATCACTGAACGAGCGAATTCAAAAAATTGAATTCCTCTGATGTCGACGATTTTTCGGAAATGATGCAAAGCGATTTAGAGACTTTATTTACTGGAACGTATCAGCTGCAACAAGCTATATCTTATTTAACTGAAATGATTGATGATAAGGATGAGATAATTTTGCAGTATCACAAAGATTCAGATAATATTCTGAAATTACGTATGAGATCTAGGCATATCGACAAGAAAACGTACAACTGTTATATTGATTATAAGCCAAATACAATAGGTTGTGCTAGAATTAAACGGTACTTTTGCGAATGGAATGCGGACCATTGGCTGTTGTTCTCATGTGGCTGCTGTAATATACTTCTTGTCACATGCTCGATATCTTTCTAGAATCATTCGACCTGCAGAACACCGTACGAAGATATATGAACAAGAGGGTATTAGTCCAGTCATAGAAAAAGATAGCGACGAAGATTGAAGTGTTGCCCATAATAACAGATTATTAAAACCAAATAAAAAGATGTATTTTTATAAAATTGTATTAAATATAAAAGATTACGTTAACTTGTGATAGATTTAATAAATCGCCAGTGCGTTTCAATTCAAACTAGTTGTATTTTCTATTAACTAACTACAAAATAAATAAAAAATCTTCGCATTTTAACACATGATATACCGTAACTTACTTTTGTAGTATTCCATCCATTATCAGTATGATACGAGGGGGGTCAATAAGTCTTTACAAAAAGAAGGAAAAAAAAGTTTTGCGTATATAACTTTTTTTTATTTTTCAACATAATCTCCTTCAAGGTCGATACATTTTATTAAACGGCCTTCCAGTTTCTTTAAGCCATCAGAAAAATATGATTTTTGTAAACCCTCAAAATAGGCATTTGTTTCGGCGATGACTTCTTCATTCGACGTGAATCGTTGTCCGGCAAGCCATTTTTTGAGGTTAGGAAATAAGAAAAAGTCACTAGGAGCCAAATCAAGCGAATATAATGGATGGTCAATTAATTCGAACTCTAAATCGTTAATTTTTGCCATCGAAACTTCACACGTGTGAACTCGAGCATTGTTTTGAAGAAAGAGGCATTCTTTTGTTCAAATGAGGACGTTTTTCTCTGATTTTTTCTGTCAACTGGCCTAATAATGACGCATAATATTGTCCAGTGATCGTCTGGCCCTTTTCCAAGTAATCGATGTAGATCATTCTATACGTATCCCAGAAAACCGTGGCCATAATCTTGCCAGCTGACTTTACGGTTTTGCTTTCTTTGGGGCTGGTTCTCCTGCGGTAATCCATTGTTTGGACTGTTCTTTGGTTTCAGGAGTGTAGCGGTGTATCCATGTTTCGTCTACAGTTACGATTCGACGCCAAAAGTCTTCCGGATTACGACGTATGCGTGCCAAAAGAGCCTCAGAGGTGACCACGCGGGTTCGTTTGTTTTCAACAGTTAGCAAACGCGGCACCCATCTTGCTGATATTTTTTTCATCTCCAATTTTTCATGCAAAATTGAAATGATTGTACCCTTTGTAGTGGTGTACCCATGTTTTGTGGACAGTTACTCAACACCATATCGTGGATTTCGTTGACCATTAGGTCGTACTCACTTCTACGGGGCGTCCTGAACGCGGTTCATCTTTTGTTGTTGTACGGTCGCGTTTATATTCATTTACCTAGTTATAAACAGTCTTAAACACAGGGGCATATTTTCCATGAACGGCGTTCAACTCAACTGTGACTTATTTTGGTGTAAGGTCTTCCAAATGAAAATGTTTTATCACCGCTCGAAACTCTGTTTTTTCCATTTTTCAAATAAACCAATAACTTTTTGTTCAACCAACGCTCACAAAAAAACGATTTAATGAATCGAGCTGAAACTTTGTACGATATCTAGATAGTAGTATTGCTGGCCAAAAACATCATAATTTAAGCGTGACGAGCGCCATCTCTTGGATTTTTTAGAGACTTATTGACCCCCCCCCCCCTTCGTAACTTCAGTCGACATTTTTTTTTCATAAAGTACACAACGCGCGTGATAATTTCTGATTATTGAATATTAAATAGCCGAATAAAAAAATTATTTCTAATTACAAAAGGTTGTTTAAAAAGAGTTGTAGGCTTCAAGTTGTTCAAAAATCTTGACAAATGAATTTTCATGCGGAATTTTACGTGATTCTTCTTTTAAAAATCTGAAAAAATTCACAGCTATTTTTGAACTATAAATACACGACATTTTTTTTTCTAGCGATGAGTCGGTCTCTATTTTTAAGATATTGCATTTTTAAATATTCAGTACACTGTAAAAATTTGAATTTTGCGCCAAATTTTTTTTGTTCCAATCATCTTGTAGGTCTCGAAAAACCCTACAATTAAAAAAAAATTTTTTCTAGCTCAAAAATTGACCAAGGTATTGTCAGAAAACATAACACTCGAAAAATGGAGATACTGCGCTTGCGCATGAGTCTTGAGGTCTAAAAATTAGGAAACTAGTATAGTTTTCCATACGAAATAAAATGGTATAATCATTTTTTCTTATGGCCAGGGGGCAGATTCGGCCATCTTATTCGACTAGACCATTGTCTAATCAACACTGCATCGATATCGTAGGTGGTTACCAGTGATGAGAATCCGATGACGCTATAAAAAATTTTGATTTTCACGAAGTCGTATCACATCTATATCGTTTATGCAGCGATCATCAAGATACTATGGGAATGTCAACTGTGAATCTTGATCATAGTTATATAAAAGATATAGATACGATACAACTTCATGAAAATAAAATTTTTTGTAGCGTCATCGGATTGTCATTACTGGTCGTTATACCTTTTATCCATTATTACTCTGGGAGATTGCTTCCAAAACAAATACGACGTATTATATACAGGGTGTCCCAGAACTATGGGATCAAACTTCTAGGGGATATTCAGTGCACTAATAGAAGACATTTGAGTATAAGAACCCATGTCCGGAAATGTCTCCTTAAGGTGCTGCGGCCCTTTAACGCTGTAAGACAGTAATGTGTTATTCGAATTTTATTCGGTTTTTATACATAGTAGCTACAGTAATTGTTCAAAATGTCGAAACATTTGAGGAATTTTTTGATGCCTTATCTTAGGTACTTTTTGCAATTGTTTACCTCAGTCAAGAAAGAACGAAGAAATTTGTTATTGTTAGTTTAGTGCATTTAGTAGTTAATTCTGGAAATTTTGTAAAATTTGCATAGTTATGGAGAATTACACTAATCAAGAACTTGCAGATACGCATCTGGCATATGGAGCAACAAATTATACCGCAAAAGCTGCTGCACGGCTGTATCAAGAGCGCTATCCTGCAAGGCAACATCCTGGGTACAAAAAGTTTATTGCTATTCATCGACGACTTAGTGAGACTGGCACTTTGAAACTTAACATGTACGATACTGGTGCAGAGAGAACAGTAAGAACGGTCCATTTTGAGGAAGAACTCCTTCAGCGAGTTGAAGATGAACCTTCGACTAGCACTCGTTAACTTGCGCGTGGAATGGGTACGATTCGAAATTCTGTTTGGTGAGTGTTATATGAGCAACAACTTTATCCATACCATTTACAAAAAGTTCTAGGTTTAACTCCAATTGATTATCAGCCAAGAGTTCACTTTTACCAGTGGCTACTTCATCAGATTGTTGAGCAACACAATTTTTTACGTTTTGTTTTATGGACGGATGAAGCCAGTTTCACACGAGATGGCATATTCAGTAGTAGAAATGGCCATGTTTGGGATGAAGAAAATTTATACGCGATAATTGCCAGAAGTCATCAGCAGTGTTGGTTTGTTAACGCGAGGGCCGGTATAGTTGATGACCATTTGGTTGGACCATACTTGTTGCCTAATCGTTTAATAGGATTTATCTACGATCGTTTTCTACAAGACTTCCTGCCAGAACTTCTTGAAAATATCCCATTAAACGTTCGACAGCAAATGTGGCTGCAACATGATGGTGCGCCTGCCCACTTTTCTGTTGGAGTCCGTCAGTATTTGAACCGTCAATTCGGAAAACATTGGATTGGCAGAGGGGTCCAGTTCCATGGCCCCCTCGGTCACCTGATCTAACACCTTTAAATTTCTTTTAGTGGGTGCATGTAAAATTTCTAGTTCACGAAACATCTGTGGAAACAGAGCAGGACCTGCTTGCAAGAATTACTGTGGCATTTGAAGTGATTCAAAATGATTATTAAATTTTCAGTCGGGTCCGCAGAAATCATGTACGCCGTTTAAACAGTTGTATTCAACTTCAAGGACGACATTTTGAACAATTACTGTAGCTATTATGTACAACAACCGAAAATAAAATTCGAAAAAACACATTACTGTCTTAAAGCGTTAAAGGGCCGCAGCGCCTTAAAGAGACATTTCCGGACATGGGTTCTTATACTCAAATGTCTTCTATTAGTGCACCGAATATCCCCTAGAAGTTTGATCCCATATTTCTGGGACACCCTGTATAGGCCCGGGTGGGTCAATAAGTCCTTAGAAAACGATAGAAAAACAATCTTTTTCTGGTAGATTTTTTTTATTTTTCAACATAATATCTTTTTAGCTCAATACACTTTTCCAGGCGTCCTTTAAGTTTTTTAAGCCATCAGAAAAAAATAATTTTGGAAGTTCCTCAAAATAGCCATTTATTTGTATTATATGACCTATTCGTTCGAGATGAATCGTTGTCCGACAAACCAATTTTTTAGGTTTGGGAATAAAAAAAAAGTCACTAGAGGCCAAATCTGGTGAATACTGTGAATGTTCTACTAATTTGAATTTCAATTCCTTAATTTTAGCCATTGAAACTAAGCAAGTGTACACTCGTGCATTATCTTGAAGAAACAGAATTTTTTTTATTCTAATGAGGACGTTTTTTCTTTCTTTTCTCGCTTAGCCGATCCAATAACGATGCATAATACTCTCCGGTGATTATTTGTCTTTTTTCTAAATAGTTGATGAAAATAATTCCACGTGAATTCCAAAAACCAGTGGCCATAAACTTGCCGGCCGATTTAACTGTATTCGCCTTCTTTGGAGCTAGTTGACTTTTCACAATCCACTGTTTTGACTGTTTCTTCGTCTCAGGAGTGTAGTGGTGTATTCACGTTTCGTCTACAGTTATGAATCAACGCAGGAATTCGTCCGGATTACGGTGGATTCGCGCCAAGAGGGCCGCAGCGGCCATCACATGACTGCGTCTGTTTTCGCCGGTGGCAACGCGGTACCCATCATGCCGTAATTTTTTTCATGTCCAATTTCTAATGCAAAATCGAAATGACTGTACCGTTTGAAACTCCTGTGGCCTCAACTATTTCGCGCAATTTTATTCTTTGGTTACTCAACACCATGTCGTGGATTTTATTCATCATTTCTGAATGCTCACATCTGTAGGACGGCCTGAATGATGTTCATCTGCTGTCGATGTATGCCCACGATTAAATTCATTTATCCAATTGTAAACAGTTGCAAACACAGAGGCAAATACATCATGAACTGCATCTAACTCAGCTTTGATTTATTTTAGTGTAAGGTCTTTTAAATAGAAATGTTTTATCACCGCTCGGAACTCACTTCACAAGAAACAAAAGTAGTTCATTTTGATCGACGATAAAAATGGAACTACAAAATGGATCTGGCTAAAACTTCGGCATCACTCTATTTAATAGTGTCGCTTACTGATGCAACATAAGTTGGGATGCTTTGAGCGCCATCTCTTGAATTTTCTAAGGACTTATTGATCTACCCTCGTAACATCACCTAATTAGGAAACTATATTCAGTATAAACACTGACACAGTATCATTCGCATTGGCATGTAAAGGAAATATAGGCTTTTGAAACAAAGTACTAACTAAAACAGAACATCCAAAATTATTTATATACACCTTTCCTCATGTAATAGTTTATTTATCATTGATATTCAAAAGGAAGAGGGAATACTAAATTATGATCTCGTTACCTATTTTAATAGCAAATTTGTATACGTAAAAAAACATTTCAGGACATCTGTAAAAAATTTGTATTCAAACATTATGAAAGAAAAGTGCGAGTTACAACGTAAAGTGCTCTACAACACCCTAACCCTCACATCCATCGCACCAAATGAATTTACCTACAACCTGATGGAAAAGCCCGGGTACATAGTTCGGTTGGTAGGAAAAACCGTACATGTCATACAGTGTACGTATTAAGATCCAACTACGCCATACAGATAAATGTTTCTCTTAATTGCCAATTACTTCAGCTAAGCAATCATTGTACCTAACCCTGAAAACACATGTCTTGCTGAAAACAGGTACAGAGATAAACTGCAATACCATCAATATACATTATTATAAACTAGGCAAAAAATGAATCAACCTAGCGCCAATACCTAGAAAAGCAGGCAACAACATCCTGACGCTGAAACCATCAACTAAAATGATGTGAAAACCAACGAAAATGGACTCACTAGCAACGAGTTATATCTACTTCTAAGAAGACCTTCAGGAATTACAGAACCATGTTCTATTCCCCATGGAAAAATTGTCACTTCTGAACATAATCAAATTGATTGAAATCAATTTTGATTGATATCAAATCTTCCCGTAGGAAAAACACTCTCGAACATCGATGAAAATACATGGAATCAATTCATCACGAAATTGACACAATTTGGATTGATAAGCTCAGCCATCATTATGATTGTCATAACTTTAAAGCTCCTCAAGACAGTTCTAGACATGATAATAAGAGGATAAATACTCCATGCCGTATATGGATTCTTAGCATATATGTTAGGAGCATTATTCAGTTCAATAACATACCTACTCATAGCATTGAACAAAGCCTTCACTAAGAGGACCAGCAGAAAAAATATAGGAATACGAATTGAAAGAAATCAAAATCGAGATATCGGAAGCTTTGATGATAAAACCATCACCAATATTTCTAACTTCTCCAACCATCACCACTCATACAAAACTACAGAACCAAATTACCCCTTCATTTCCAAATCTCCCTCCTGGCAGTACTCGAAACCATATTCCACTTTACACTTTACGGTTACAGTAGATCGACAACTTCAATCAAATAAAGTCCTTAAATGTTAGTCTGCTATGTATAGTAATTAATTACTTAAGCCTAAATGTAAACGTCAGTAGATTAACTCAATAGAATTGATCGATTGCCGAAGAACATCAGCATTTTTTTATCTCTTTTACGCTGAATATCGGACCGATATCCAACAATCTGAGCATGGTGGTATTACGTCTTGAAACGTAATATTTAACGTTAATATTTATCAGTTTACGATGAATCGATCAAACTCGTTTCAAAATCGATCAGTTTACAAGTAATCGATCGAACTCAGCGAAATTCAAAGTTCAGTAACCCGAGAATCGAGTTTCCCGATCCAGTGTTCGCGCATTCTTATTTATCGACCTTGCTTACACCTCATCGAGATAGAGTCAAGCAGCCAATTGATCCGCAATAAATAAACCAGGTAAGTTCCTCTCACTTGAAATAGATTATAGATAAGTCGTTATATTATTTACGTTAGAAATATATATTATAATAATAAGTCTGGAGTACCAAGTTCAGAACTTAACATGTTAATAATTAATTGTGGTTAGCAAATCTCCTTTTTCTCTATTTTTACTTTTACATATTGTTCGTCGACTACAACCAAGCGTAAGAGCTCGAAAATCACGTGTGATATTTATTATCATTTTTCTCTTGTAATTTTTCTTTCCTCCGTAATGGTGTTACGAACCCATCTGATTTATTGGCGCGTTTGAATACGTTTTGCCGCTGAAATGTTGTTAGTCAAATTTTGATAATAAAATTTGTTCTATTGTTTTCCTTAATTTTCAGGCACAATCATTTTTGTATTCTGCCTGCGTGTTTTCCTTGTCTCTCCCGTTCTTTTCTGACCGTAGTTAAGCAAACAGGAATCCGCTTTCTCCTCTGGAAAAACAAGTAAGTGCAGAGCATTGATTAAGTACGGAAAAGTATTGCTCTGCGACGCTTTCGAATTTTTGTAATCAATTTACCTTTATTTATCAATGCCTAGCGCCCTAATAAAACTGCAGTTACCGCATTGTACGCTACATTGAGTAAAATGCTACGTTAGAACTTATGTTGCGACTCATTGGAAGCACGCGAGTCTTCAAAACATCATCGATTTAGCGTCTAGCTGTTAACCCGGGAGGTGGAATCGCAATAAGATCAGTGCGATCATTTTAAGAGATTCCTCACTATACCAGGGTAAATCTAACGGAAAAAATCCTGGTCAATTGAATATAGTTTGGCTTAAAATCTCCCTCCTACGACGCCAAATGCGTATTCGAGTATCATTACCATACAAGTAAGATACTCGTCTGTAAACAAGACGTCCCTCCACAGTCCAATGGTCCATTCGTCATAAGTTCTAGCATAGTGCAAATGAGATCTACGAGGTATGTTCAAAAAGTAAGGTGACTTTGTATTTTTAAGAAAAAATATTTATTTCTTTATCAAAATTTATGTTGACCCCTTCAAAGTAATCCCCCTCAGATACAATACACTTATGCCAACGGTTTTTCCAATCCTCAAAGCACTTCTCATAAGCACTTTTCGGTATAGCCTTGAGCTCTTCCAGCGATGCAGTCTTTATCTCTTCAATCGTTGCAAATCTCCGTCCTTTCATAGGTCTCTTTAGTTTTGGGAACAAGAAAAAGTCACATGGGGCCAAATCCGGTGAATATGGTGGCTGAGGCATGATTGTGGTGTTGTTTTTAGCCAAAAAATCTCTCACAAGAAAAGATGAGTGAGCAGGGGCATTATCGTGATGCAAAAGCCATGAATTGTTTTTCCACAATTCTGGGCGTTTTCTTTCATCTGGCCTCTTCCATTGGAACGATTGGACTTTGGTTTCAATATCATAACCATATACCCATGATTCGTCACCAGTTATGACTCTTTTGAGTAAATCTGGGTCGTCGTTGACGTCATTCAACAGTTCTTGAGCGATGCTCATGCGACGGTTCTTTTGGTCAAAATTTAGCAATTTCGGAACAAACTTCGCTGACACACGTCTCATGCCCAAAATGTTAGAAAAAATTTCATGGCACGAGCCAAGCGATATCCTCAGCAACTTCTCTGATAGTGATTCGACGATTTTCCAGAACAATTTTCTTCACTGCTTGAACGTTTTCATCAGTTGTTGACGTGCTTGGGCGTCCAGAGCGAGGCTCGTCATTGGCATCTTCCCGGCCATCTTGGAAGAGTTTGTACCACTTGTAAACATTTTTTTTACTCAGAACAGTTTCACCGTATGCCACCGTCAACATTTCAAGTGTTTCGGAGCACTTTATTTTATTTTTTACACAAAATTTGTTGCAAATCCTTTGATCCATATTTTTCGATAGCAAGAAATCGCCGAGCACGCAAAACACTTATAACCTTTACGCCTCTCACAACCAAACAAAAAATGCTATACACTTGAAACTTGGTACAGATGTTCGAGAAGAGTGTACCAACATAACAAAACAAAAAAATTGATAATCGAAAGTACGTTGCCCGTGAAAGGACCCCGCACAAACCTTATGGAAAAAAACTTTCTGTCAAATGTTCCTAAAATTTGGGAGAAGGTAGCTAATATCATGTAGATTAAATGTCTACATGGGTCCAAAGCTCGCCTATGACTGGGTTCCGAGATACCAGGGTTCAAACACAGGCAAAACGACGGATTTCTGGATCACGGTTATTGACTTTATTTTCATGTTGTTTAACTCACAGACACGCACACACTCATGCGCGGTATATTATATATATATATATATATATATGTATATGATATATATGTAATATATATTATATTACATTACGTGGGGCCGCTTGGCAGGAGGCCGTGTCTACATCCAATTATTATATATACAAGGTGTCAAATAAATAACGGAACAAGGCTGTAGCTTTTTAGGTACAGATTATTAGACTAAGGTCAAGGTCATTCCTTTAGTAACTTTCAACGCGGAATCCGATGGTGACCTTGGATTTGACCTTGAGATTGACCTTCAAGGTTATTTCAAGGTCAACTTTGTTTTTTTAAATGGGAACCCCTATGTTTGACAACGGCAATCGAAAGAGCGGAAAATTTTACGTCCAAAACGGTATTTTTAAATTTTTTTTCATGGCCTTGAGAATGTCGATTTAAGGTCAAATGCTTGAAAAACTGCCTAAAAGCGTTTTTTTAATTTTTAAGATATCGGAAAATGACCTCTACAAAATTTGTTCAGAACAGAGTGGGCCACCCAATGCACCAAAAACCTTTGACCTTTAACCTCACTTTGAAGGTCATTTCAAGGTCGAAGTGTTTTTTGTAATGGAAACCCCTATTTTTGACCCCGGATTCGCATATAGCGCGAAATCAGAAAGAAACATTCAAAACGCAGTGAGTGGAAAAAACTTATCCGGCAAAAAAATTGTACCTATGCTCTGCTTGCTCCTCATTTAAAACAACTTGACTTTCGGTTTGGATAACCCGTTACTTTATTATTCAAACAATTAAAGGTCAAAGATAAGGTCACTGTAACATGCTCTCAGTAGAATTTAATAAATTTAGCCCGAAACATTTTGTAAATGTTTCGCGAATAATATTCGATCTAAATTTCACATGACCTTAGCGATGAACGTCGTGGATCAATCGAAACTCAACATAATACCTTATCCAAACGTCGGATTTCGCGCTATGTGCTAATCCGGGGTCAAAAAGAGGGGTTTCCATTACAAAAAACACTTCGACCTTGAAATGACCTTCAAAATGAGGTTAAAGGTCAAAGGTTTTTGGTGCATTGGGTGGCCCACTCTGTTCTGAACAAATTTTGTAGAGGTCATTTTTCGATATCTTAAAAATTAAAAAAACGCTTTTAGGCAGTTTTTCAAGCATTTGACCTTAAATCGACCTTCTCAAAGCCATGAAAAAAAATTTAAAAATACCGTTTTGGACGTAAAATTTTCCGCTCTTTCGATTGCCGTTGTCAAAAATAGGGGTTCCCATTTAAAAAAACAAAGTTGACCTTGAAATAACCTTGAAGGTCAATCTCAAGGTCAAATCCAAGGTCACCATCGGATTCCGCGTTGAAAGTTACTAAAGGAATGACCTTGACCTTGGTCTAATAATCTGTACCTAAAAAGCTACAGCCTTGTTCCGTTACTTATTTGACACCTTGTATATATAGATAGATATTTTTTTTTCTTTTCTATAGTCCACCCTATTCAGCCATTATGTAAATCAGGATCTATTATTTCAATACCATTCGGGTTGCCTATATCCATCTGTGCGTTCATTACAGTATGTAAAAGACGGAGTGAAGGGTAGTGAACATTTCCTTCGTGATGTCTTGCGTAGGAGAGTTACCAAATAATGGAAGCCACGTGAGCACAAGTTCCTAGAGTTCGAGCTCCTGCTTTACACGTGCAATAATATCCGAGAATTGGATCTTGTTCCCCGTGTTCTCCGCCGTTATGTTCTTCGTCAAAAGCGATCCACAATTGATATCTAGTAGCATTTCTATAACGCGAAAACAGCCGGATTCTTATGAATCCCGGTTCATTTGTATTGGCATCGATTTCAAACGTCATATCTTCTTGCTCGTCATCTTCCCGTTCAGCTCTTAAAGAACTATCTTGCATGTAAGATGGTGCCAAGTACACTTGGTATGTTCCAAAAGTCAGAGCTTGTAACTCATTCACAGTCATCTGAGGAAATAATGGTATATGAGCTGGAGTTAAGAGAACCCAGCGAGCTCTTCTTCGTCCGAGATTATCAGCTTCTACTCTTGCCTGTACTATATTTACTTGCTGTGCGTGTTCGAGCATATGATTGGCCAAGGCTTCATTGGCATTTGGCATATTTATAGGTCCATAATACCTATTTATGATTGCACCAGCAATACGTAGGAAATCTGACAAGTTTGCGGCATGAGACGTTGGTATTGTATTGGAAAAAAATGAAAAAATACTTTTTAGATGCCCGTTGCGCGCTTCGACAATCCACCTCGTTTTAGTCACTATGCGAGACTCATTAGCTTCTTCAGTTCGAAACTGATTTTGATTACGATCCAAAAGTGGTGGCATTCTCGTTATCAGGCCTATTCCTTGCAAAGTTTGGATTGAGTTTTGGTATCCACGATCTACTATAACTATATCACCTTCTTGAAACCAATTCTGCATTCCATTAACATCTCGATTGAGTTCATTCAAAAGGATTCGAGCATCATTGTTAAGTGCATTCGAAAAGTATGGACCTTGAATATCAAGAATGTATCCATCAGGGACAACAATTACTGATGGTTTCACGAGATGTTTATGTTTATGCACGCAAAAGGACTGTCTTAAAACTTGGAAACAAGAACTCTTCTCGATATCAAGATAAGTACAATCTATATAAACTATTGCTCTCGGATATTGGGGCGTAGGGTTGTACAATTGATTTGCAAACGGTGTGACATGCCTTTCAATGAATTCTTCTCTAGTCATAGCGTCAAATCCAATATTTCCATGGCAAAATCTTGCAGATAGTGATTGTCTTACTGTAGCTATTTGCATACCGGTACTCTGTCGAGAAGGATAATAAAACATTACACATAAAAAGTCATCACTCAGACTGTGACTCAACTTACATAAAAAGCACAGAAGATCCTTTTTGCTAATATACCTATGTCCTCTTGGCACAGGTACTGGATCGCAGAAAGAATAAAGATCGTTGAATTGGACTTTTGTTAAAGAGTAGAGTGTTTGAAACTCCTCATCGGTTACACAATGCTCGTCTTCATATCTTCGTTCCGCACTTCGTTTTATTTCTTCGCGCCTTCCTTGTAAGAACGATTGAGCCTCTTCACCGTTTAAGCGGTATGGTCTATTAATGTATCTCAGTCCTTCAATTAAAGCTTGCAATAACCATCCCCTTTCATCTAAGTGAAGCCTGCAGCAAACATGAGTTCTGGGAATATATATGTTTCTCTTAACAAAAATATCAACTCTACATTCTAATGTCAATCTATGAATATCATTGATACCATTACATACCAAACAAGTTTGAGACGAAGTTTGAGATAAGACATTCAATCTCAAACACTGTGGGTCATTGGCCAAAATCTCAATTTCACGACGGATTGTTACGATGCAGTTATTGCAAACTCGCGTATCGGGAGTTACTTCAGCTGGTGGTCTACCGTTTTCATCGCGTCGTGCTATAGCTATTTCACGTACGATAGCATTTTCATCACCAAATATGAATGCCATTACGCGTGGTATCTGTCGGTTCTCACATGTGTAGCATTCATGTCGTACCCGGAAGGCCATTGTTCTGTTACTTTGGTGAGTCAGTTGTTCCCTGCTATACAAATGATGAAGGAACAATCACCCCCAACTGCGACTGAGCTTCAACTATCCTGAAACGGACTGTTGAAGAACAATCACCCCCAACTGCGACTGAGCTTCAACTATCCTGAAAAGGACTGTTGAAGCAACACCGACCAGGCCAACTGCAATGGAACTCCAATTATCCTGAAAAGGACTATTGAAGCAACACCGATCAGCCAACTGCAATGGAACTCCAATTGTCCTGAAAAGGACTATTGAAGCAACACCGACCAGCCAACTGCAATGGAACTCCACTTATCCTGAAAAGGACTATTGAAGCAACACCGACCAGCCAACTGCAATGGAACTCCAATTATCCTGAAAAGGACTATTGAAGCAACACCGACCAGCCAACTGCAATGGAACTCCAATTATCCTGAAAAGGACTATTGAAGCAACACCAAACAGCTAACTGAGATGAAGATGACTAGCAAGAAGATATGACGTTTGAAATCGACACCAAAGCAAATGAACCGGGATTGACAAGAATCCGGCTGTTTTCGCGTTTCAGAAATGCTACTAGATATCAATTGTGGATCGCTTTTCACTACGTCTTTTACATACTGTAATGAACACACAGCTGGATATAGGCAACCCGAATGGTATTGAAATAATAGATCCTGATTTACATAATGGCTGAATAGAGTGGACTATAGAAAAGAAAAAAAATATCTATCTATATATATATATATATAATAATTGGATGTAGACACGGCCCCCTGCCGAGCGGCCCCCACGGAACCACCACCGGCACCGTCGCTAGACATATATATATATATATATATATATATATATATATATATATGGGTCATTCCAATAGATTTTTAACATTCGGCGGCGCACTCAAATCACGGATCTTAGCGGCGATTTTTTCTATGATAGTACATAAGAAAAGAAGCCTTTTCCCGGCCGCAGAATTTTTTTTGAGGTTATATATATGTATATATATTTTTTTTAAGGTCCGAAAAATGGCCTTTTTTGGCCTATTTTTGAAAATTCATAGCTACGTAAGTTTTCAACTTTTTTAGACGTGCCGGGGCTCGATGGATCCGTCCACTCCTGTACTTTTCAGAAAAAAATATTCCATAAGTGAATACATATATAGACACACCGTCACATCGATATAACCACGGGGTTATGGAGCCGATTTAATAGGCATCTTTGATGTCCTGTAACTTATTTAATTTTCGATATTTTCGAACAAGATTGACGGAATTTTCTTTGTCTTTTCAAGAGCTTTAATTTGAGCCCTCGCCCGTTCTCCTAGCTGCCCTAGAACCAGAGTTATGACGCTTCAAAGACGATGAGTTTTGCCAAAAATTGCGATTTTCAAAGTCGATTTAAAAAAAACTTATTTCTTTTTTTTTTAATTTTATTACAGTTTTCGATAGCTCATATAGTGTACTATAACCCCCTAAAATATTTTTGTGTGTATTTGCGTTCCCTTCCAAATATCGTACTTTAAAGATTGCCTAATTTCAATTTTTGGCAAAACTCATCGTCTTTGAAGCATCATAACTCTGGTTCTAGGGCAGCTAGAAGAACGGGCGGGGGCTCAAATTAAAGCTCTTGAAAAGGCAAAGAAAATCCCGTCAACTTCGTTCAAAAATATTAAAAATTAAAAAGTTACAGGACTCTAAACACAACCATAAAATTAGTGTTATGATCACTAGATACCTCAATGGCCCCATATATCGCCCGATGTTTATATATATATATATTTGGTTGCGGATTATTTTTTTCTGAAAAGTAGAAGAATAGACGAATCCAATGAGATGTTGCGCGTCAAAAAAGATTGAAAACTCGCGGAGTTATGATTTTTTGAAAATTCAATTACTTATGCGACTTTTATAAAAATGAGTATATGCAGAAATACATCAGATTATAGAGTACTACGTAAGAGGTAGTCGAATGGAGATTGAAAACTAACGTAATTTGGATTCTACTGATATCATACATGTCAGAAAGTCAGTATGGCCGCTAAGTGTAATACTGTCAATATGATACTTCACGGACTTCGCGATGTTCAGACATATACGACATACGTAAATCCGATAATTAAGTCGTACGTAGGATATGCTTATTATATGACACTAGCGCCGCGCCGTGGCCAAAATGAGAAACCTTTCGACTACAATAAGCGAACATTCCCCACCACGGGAGTTTGCAGACTTGTATTTACGACCGTGTTCAGAGCTGAGTGCAGCAGTGATGAGAATCCGATGAAGCTACAAAAAATTTCATTTTCATGAAGTCGTATCACATCTATATTGTTTATACAATATGTCCAAGCTGCTCGCGGCACTGTCGACTATGAATCTTGGGCATAGTTGTATAAACGATATAGATGAGATACCACTTGATGAAAATGAAATTTTTTGTAGCCTCATCGGATTCTCATCACTGGAGTGCAGTTAAGAGGACGGCTCAGAGCACTTTACCGGTATTTACGTGATAATTAAGTGAGAATATACAGCACCAAAGTAATTTTATTTTTTCAAATAAGCAAGTGATGAACAATCAAATTGAATAACTAATTTATGTTTTTATATAGAGAACTATCTAAAAATGTTAGTGTTTTGTTTAATAATATAGGTCTATTGATTTTGTGTACTAGTTTTTGAGAACTTCATGCATCTTCGTATAACTTTTGAATCTACCGGTAGGTTCTGCTATAGAGTATATTGTTGATGAAAATAAATATCAAAAATCGTTTTAAAATGTAAATATTATTGGTAAATTTCTGCGACATTAGTTTGTATGTTGTGTGTACTCAAATAGATATTTCTGATCCTCATTGAAAATGAGTACTGAAAAATGTTTACTTGGACTGTGTGTAGAATCTTCGTGTGGTGATCATAAGTTTGCAAAAAAATGTATTGATGTCAAAGATTTATCAGAAGAAGATTTAAAAATTCTAAAATACAGAGTACCGAACTTCTCACAGAATTCTATTGGAAATATCTGTCCATCACACATCAGCTATTTTCTGACAAATTATTCTTCATACCAAAAAAATTGTTCAGATCCTTTTAAAAAACACAAGTACCTCATTAGAGCATCATTGAGAGAAATTTCTTTAGAAATTTCAGCTAGAAACATTATGATTCCCCCTGGTAATAAAGTCTGTATCAATTGTTATAAGTCAATTTTTTATGAAATATCAGAATGGAAAAACAAAATAACTGAATCATCTTTGCAACAAGAACCGGTCTCTACTAATCAAGATGTAAATAATTCACAGATATCTAGCGCTGTTACAAATAATTCAGCAACAAGTGAATTTTCTACTCCACAAGCTGAATCTCCAGAAAGTACAGGATATTTATCTGAAAGTCAAGAACAAAAATTAAAAGAAGCAAAACTTAAAAGAGTTTTAGATACTCTGGACTTATCAATGCCAGAAGCAAAATGTCCAAAAGTATCAAATGAACGTCATGAAAAATATTATGAAAATTTTACTCAAACCGTTGTAAATTGTGTTGTGAGTCAAATAAATGATACTTTCAAAACAAGGATTGATATTCAAGAAAATGAACAGCTGCGAAAGACTACACAATCACTAGAGTCTATTTTAGAAAATATAAAAAATGCTTACGAAAATCAGGAGAATTCGATAGAGAAAATCAAACTTATAACTTTATTTCCAATCCATTGGACATACAATAAAATAAAATCATATGTTGATTGTTCTAGTTATATGATCAGAAAAGCCAACATGCTGCGATTAGAAAAAGGTGAGTTGTTTTTGATAATTTGTATTTTTGAATCAGGAGTTTCTTTACATTATCTATCTTTAGTGCTTGAATTACTTATTTATTTTATATTACATACGCACTTTGATTGATTTGGTAAAGAAAGTATAATAGTAGAGGCTGAGAACTGTTGAATGCCTCATTAATATTAAAGTGACTCTCTACCTCAAAATCTAATTTTTTAAATATTATGCCTACTTGATTCAAATTTTTTTCTATAAATGGATAACAATCTTTCAGCCAGTATCAAATAGTACTTAAGGTGGGTTTCTGGTGAAATTCTAAAATTTTTGTTTAATGACCTATGTTTTCAAAATTTTCTACACATATTCCTCACTAAAAAACAAAACTTTTGCGCTCCACCTGGTGTTTCTAGCATGATTTGAACCCATTTTATAAACATATTAAGCATTTTTTGGACCTCATTTCAAAATGTTACATGCGCATACCACTTTGGCCAAACTTGTTCTATGAGGTCTCTGTCTCTTCCTTAAGACTCAAAGAACAAAAGTTAGCAAGCAGATTTTTTTAAAACCAATTCCATACTGAATGGCACAATAAAACATCAATAAATTAATGAAAACCTTCAATCTCTCATGTTTTTCACTGTATCTTTAGAGTCACCGTAGTCCAGGTTTGACATTCTCATTTTTGGCTTGCTAGCTTTTGTTCGTTAGCTCTTGACCAAGAAAAAGAGCCCGGATAGAATCAATTTGGCTAAAGTGCAATGCGCAAGAAACATTTTAAAGCCAAGAAAATTGAAAGCTGAGAAAAATGCATTTTAATGAAAGATGAGATAAAATGCTTTCACTCTCTCATAAACACTACAACAAAGTACTCTTGAAATCCATTCATTATAGGCTTACTTCAACACTTCTTTTCTGAAGAATTCACATGTCTGATACATTTTGAAAGTACCAAGACTGAGACTCGAGCACTCGCATTAATGATAACTGTATATTAATATTATACCTTAGCCCATTATTTCAATGAAATTTTGTTCGCATTGAAATTCTACAGTAATAATACTATCTATCAATCTACTATATGTTCCACTTTGACACTTATAGATAATGTGTGATGAAATCTAACAATCTCAACATGTCAGCATGAATAAATCTGATTTCTGTATATCTTGTTAGATGGAAATGGAAATTGATGATTTTGTAATTATTATGACTAATGATTCTTCTTAGCTCTTCCAGTTGCAGTATTTATTTTGTATTCACCTCCCTATACAAAACAAAAATATCCACAAAGGACTTGGTTCTTGGGAAAAAAATAAAACTTATAAATAGCCAACTTATCTAAATTAAATTGCAGACCAATTTTCCATTGACGATAAACTCCTTTTTCTAGCTTTTTATTGAAAAAATTGTATGATATATTCTTATTGACAGCTACATACACAAGTTTATATACTTGATATGTAATCAAAATGTTGAATACTATATCAAACAGTTGTAAATGCAGTAGTTGTACACACTATCTATCTGAGCAGTCTGAAGTTGACGCTGTCGTCACTAGCGCCAACTTCAGGTCGAGCGTATAGTCTTATATTTGAATTTGCGTTTCTGAATAAGAATTTACAAATATGGTCATAGATAAGCATATTAAAATATTGTTTTGACTGAATCACAGAATGCTTATTTTGCAAATATTATAATTAATTAATGTAAAAACTAACGTGCCCCAAACATTTGATCGTTATTATTAAAAAACCGAAAAAATATGATTTTGCGATAAAATTTATTTTTAATTATTTATCGATTCGGCGAGGAAAAATTTTTTTCCCATATAAAGGTTTACTTTTTTATATTCTAAAATACATACAGAATGCATTTCGACAATAAAAAAAAATTTAATTTTTCCCTCAAAATTCACCAGAAACCCACCTTAACAAGAATTGATCCTTGACGCAAAACGTACTTTGACCACACAAAAACAATAAGTTGAGAAATATGCATGTAAAGTGAATTGTGAGATGAAATGCTTTTATTAGATTTGAAATATAATCACAATCTACTCTTAATGATATGTTTGCTTCAACATTATTTTATTATATTTTATGCCTGATATACTTTAATATCACAGACACAATTACTCAAGCACTCAAATACAAAAAAAAATAGGCGTATCATACACTAAAATCATAAATTCACCAAACTTTGTTCACATTCTCACAATGTGTAAAGCTGATCATCTGTTTCACAACCATCTTTACTTTTTTATTGGACAATATCAATTAGAAAAAACAATGTGTCAACCTTAAATTATGAAAATCTATTCTCTCCTGCCAGATAAAAAGATCAACTTATATCCACAGTTGTAATAAAACAGTAATAATCGAGACCTAATATTTATGTGTCATTGTCAAACTACCCTGTACTTTTTTTCCATCCCTTGTTTTATTTATTAATATTTAGAAGATTTGCATTCCATAAATGTATACTAATTTGGAAATTTATATAGGTGTGCTTGGAGATCTAGAAAGGAAAAAATTTGTACACTATTCTGAGGATCTTGTAGCTTCTATTCAAAAATTCTACCGAGATAATAGCAGAATATGTGCTGGTACTAAAGAAAAAACCTCTGTGAGGGATAGAATAACCAATGAAAAGGAAAAGTTGCAAACTAAACTTATTTTAGGCAGTGTAAGAGAATTGTATGATCAGTGGATTGAAGCTAATATGACAGATCTTGAAAAAGTACCTGGATTTTCTTTTTTTGCAAGTCTTAGACCTAAGGACTGTAAATTAGCCCTCGATCCTGGTACACATACTGTTTGTGTTTGTGAAGAGCATCAAAATCCAAAACTAAAATGCAGAGCATGTTCTCCTAATCTAAATTATAGGCATTTGTTGAGTTTGAGTGTATGCTCCATGGACAATGAAAAGTGTATGATGCACAATTGTCCTAAGTGTCCTGGACCTGAAGCTATAAGAAACTATTTAGATGATCTTAAATTAATAAAAAAAAGTGGTACAGTAACGTATTATAATTGGGCAGCTGTAAATATTGAGAAAAAAAATGATGATACTACACAAAATAGCAGCAGAGTAACACTGCGTCAGTTTACTGAAGATGCTAAAGTATTCTAAGATCAATTGCTTTTGGACTTGTGGAATTTGACGAAACATCATTTTATTAGCGAATGTCAGAAAAATTATTATGAATATATAAAAAATAATTTAGAATACGATACTGCAATTCTTATGATGGATTTCGCTGAGAATTATACTTTCATAGCTCAGGATTCTACTCAGAAATTCTATTACAATAATATGCAAGCAACTGTACACCCTTTTGTTTTGTACTACAGAGATAGTAATGGAAAAATTGAACACACCAGTTTTTGCATAATTAGTGATTATTTAAACCATAATGCATATGTTGTTCATATTTTCCAAGAAAAGGTTTTGGAAGATGTTAGGAAAAGATTCCCATGGATCAATAAACTCATCTATTTTACAGACGGTGCTCCAACGCAATACAAAAACAAGTACGTATATTTATATAATAATTTAATCAATCAATGTAATTGTAGTGTACTTGTTAAAAAAAAGACTTTAGAAAGTTATAAATATTAAATGTCCGAACGGCATGAAATAATTTTAGTTATTATCACTTTTGAGTAAAATAATAAATTTATCAGAGAATAGGAATATTTTAAAATTTATATCATAAACGAAACTAATATTAACATTTACAATTAATTTACAGAAATAATTTTGCTAGCATTTGCAACCACGAGAAAGACTTTGGCTTCAAAGTTGAGTCTTATAACTTTTTTGCCACAAGCCACGGTAAGGGACCATGTGACGGTATTGGAGCCGTAGCTAAGCGCGCTGTTAGAGAAGCATCAGTTGTCTTACCTCCCGAAAAGCAAATTCTCACTCCTTTGAGCATGTATGAATTTCTAAACGCAAACATGAAATTAACGAGGTAAATTGGAGCTATTAGTATCATAAATTTATTTGCATTTTCGAATATTGTTTCATGTTTTTTTTCATAGATTTTTGTGGGTTTCCAGTGTAGAATGTGAGAAAAGAGAAAAAAAATTAAGAAAGCGCTTCGATGAAGCAAAAACTGTTGATGGCACCAGGGGTTATCACTCTTTGAGACCAATTGTCGAATACCATGCTGAGTTTAAATTAATGTCTGAATCTCAAGAATCAGACACAATATATTTCAAGAAATAATAAGATACCCACCTACAGGAATAATATAACATGAATTTCATTTAGAAAAATATGTCTGTAAATAAATATTGTAAATATCGTGAGTAAATAAGTTTACAATCTTTATTATTTCATGTTACTTTTTCTACTACCTCTTACGTAGTACTCTATAATCTGATGTATTTCTGCATATACTCATTTTTATAAAAGTCGCATAAGTAATTGAATTTTCAAAAAATCATAACTCCGCGAGTTTTCAATCTTTTTTGACGCGCAACATCTCGTTGGATTCGTCTATTCTTCTACTTTTCAGAAAAAAATAATCCGCAACCAAATATATATATATATAAACATCGGGCGATATATGGGGCCATTGAGGTATCTAGTGATCATAACACTAATTTTATGGTTGTGTTTAGAGTCCTGTAACTTTTTAATTTTTAATATTTTTGAACGAAGTTGACGGGATTTTCTTTGCCTTTTCAAGAGCTTTAATTTGAGCCCCCGCCCGTTCTTCTAGCTGCCCTAGAACCAGAGTTATGATGCTTCAAAGACGATGAGTTTTGCCAAAAATTGAAATTAGGCAATCTTTAAAGTACGATATTTGGAAGGGAACGCAAATACACACAAAAATATTTTAGGGGGTTATAGTACACTATATGAGCTATCGAAAACTGTAATAAAATTAAAAAAAAAAAGAAATAAGTTTTTTTTAAATCGACTTTGAAAATCGCAATTTTTGGCAAAACTCATCG
This sequence comes from Phymastichus coffea, assembly GCF_024137745.1. Lineage (NCBI taxonomy): Eukaryota > Metazoa > Arthropoda > Insecta > Hymenoptera > Eulophidae > Phymastichus > Phymastichus coffea. The sequence continues at coordinate 1,989,380 of NW_026706814.1, forward strand.
TCTTTGAAGCGTCATAACTCTGGTTCTAGGGCAGCTAGGAGAACGGGCGAGAGCTCAAATTAAAGCTCTTGAAAAGACAAAGAAAATTCCGTCAATTTTGTTCGAAAATATCGAAAATTAAATAAGTTACAGGACATCAAAGATGCCTATTAAATCGGCTCCATAACCCCGTGGTTATATCGATGTGACGGTGTGTCTATATATGTATTCACTTATAGAATATTTTTTTCTGAAAAGTACAGGAGTGGACGGATCCATCGAGCCCCGGCACGTCTAAAAAAGTTGAAAACTTACGTAGCTATGAATTTTCAAAAATAGGCCAAAAAAGGCCATTTTTCGGACCTTAAAAAAAATATATATACATATATATAGCCTCAAAAAAAATTCTGCGGCCGGGAAAAGGCTTCTTTTCTTATGTACTATCATAGAAAAAATCGCCGCTAAGATCCGTGATTTGAGTGCGCCGCCGAATGTTAAAAATCTATTGGAATGACCCATATATATATATATATATATATATAATATATATATATATATAATATACCGCGCATGAGTGTGTGCGTGTCTGTGAGTTGAACAACATGAAAATAAAGTCAATAACCGTGATCCAAAAATCCGTCGTTTTGCCTGTGTTTGAACCCTGGTATCTCGGAACCCAGCCATAGGCGAGCTTTGGACCCATGTAGACATTTAATCTACATGATATTAGCTACCTTTTCCCAAATTTTAGGAACATTTGACAGAAAGTTTTTTTCCATAAGGTTTGTGCGGGATCCTTTGAAAAGTCACCTTACTTTTTGAACACACCTCGTACGATGTCTTGCTGTAAGAAAGGTTACTTAGCACGAATTTGCGATCTTAAGCCTACTTTGTGAAGACGTCTTCTTACTAATTACAAATTGATTTACCTGTGTAGCAAGGTTTCGTTATAAATTTGTTGCACATTTCTTATTAGTTCACATAAGGTTGCTCGTATTATACGACAATCCCCGCAAGCATTTGTTATGCGTCTTCTACCTTGCTCGGTCCTTCTGCCATAAGCATATGTTTCATTGAATCGAGACAGAACTCGAGAAAAAGTAAAAAAATGGACCCCCATTCATCTTGCTACCTTACGTCGACTAAATTCAACTTCTAAAAATGCAACAATTTACTCGGATTGAATTTCATTCAACGGAGGCCTTTCTATTTTGCCAAGAAATCGATTTGAACAATTTAAAAATGCTGCCTAAAAAATTTTTACGATTTCACCAAACGATGAAAGGTTATAGAACGATAGATTTGTAAAAGAACTGTATTCGTTAAAATTTGAACACGGTCAGAGGTGAATTAAAAATGTTTTTTACATTACTGATTATAGAAAACAATAGGCAACGGATAACAATTTTGATAAATTTATACACTTCCTATTTTTAAGGGATATTCTATGTAAGATAAAAGATATGAAATAATAATGATACAAATTTTAAAAATTAGTTTTTTAAATTTAGCTTCAGTTAACCCCGATCGACAACCTCCTCGTGGTTTTTATTGGATAACGCCAAAGTCATCAGTGATATTCGTTTTGCTCGAATACGAGTTTTCCATTTCAATTTGATCAGAATCAACTAAGAAATAACATTCGGATCCGTGCAGATAGCATTTTGAACCTGGGATATCAATCTACGAAGTCAAGTCACTATACATCGCTGATTCAATCGTAGGGTGGATCGAAATTATCAAACTTTTCACAATAAAACAAGTTTTTTAATACAATTTTTAAAACGCTGCAAAATCGTCAATAAAAATCGTAACGGGTCAATTTTTTTTAAATTAAAGAAAAAGAGCTGTACTTTAAAATGCAATGATCAGACTTATTGAAAAAAAATCACCCACACTTGGGTGTTCTGTGAATGTTTACGATTTTTGAACTTATAAAAATGACCTTGAAGTTCAAGGTCTCGTATGTGCTTCGGCACACCAGAAAAATTTTCAATAGAAAATGGCGCGCCATTTGAAAACAAGCTCGTTGACAACGTTTGTGATTCTCACGGTATTGTGCATGCGACTTATGCTCTTTATTCGCCAAAATCTAAATCTACTGAGAGAATAAACAGAACGTTGAAAACAATGATTTCAGCATTTATCGAAGCTCATCATAACACGTGTGATACGTATATTGCCGAGTTTATTTACGCATATAAAACCGCGGTCCAGGAATTGACCCGTTAAAATCTTGCCTTTCTTAATTACGGATCAAACCCAGAGCCATCAAATTCAAACAGAAGAAAAGAAGAGAGAGCTGCCATTGAGGCGCTTCAAGCAACGCCTTATAATAATTAATATGCTCGTATGGAAAGATTAAATGATGTTCAAGAAATCGTTTTGACAATTTGAGAAACTGCCCAAGATAGACAGGAAAAGTACTATGACGACAGGCATCTCAATGTCGAGTACCATGTAGTCGATAAAGTGTAGGCGAAATATTGCATCCTCTCTTCCGCCGCTAAATTTTGTCGTTTGTCATGTATCGCCGCGGAATGAATTCATATTAGCTCCAAGCTGAAGATGGGGTTGATATAGGCAAAATTGTTATCTATGACGTTAAGCCATGCTACGATAGAAGAGCAATTTCCTAGCGACGACTACAACACTGAAACAGACAGTAAAGACACAGAACGAAGAAATTACGTCGCTTCTTATATTATTTGAAAGGGCGAGAACATCTTGTAAACGGCTTGCTGAGCTACTGGGCCAGCCTTCGAGTAGCCCACACCGTGTCCTACGCCTGCTACATTTTCTATTTTTCTAGTACACGAAAATAATAATTATATTGAGCTTTCAACCACAAAAATTTCCGTTATAAGCCCAAGAGTACATAGAAAAAGAGGGAATAAATATTTTTCAACAAAATAATACTACTTAAATTAAAATTGAAGCAAAAATTGAAGCTAAAATACTATATTCAATTTTTTATTTTTTACTTTAATGAAACTTTTATGTTTACAAATTTCTTAAATAATTTCATCAATAGTACTCTACTAAGATGTGTATAAACAATATTACATTTCTAAAAAACAAATTAAGAAATACGATCATTTAACATAAATTGGGATAGGATTTTTAGGCTTAATCTTCAGAATAAATTAATGGAGCACCCCAACGTGAAGACAAGGAGATTAATGTTAATTAATAACCCCGACATGAGAGGCATGGGGTCTTACGTTAATTATAGTCCAGGCAACAGAGAAATTTTCAGACAAAAATTCAACTCCTAATTTATTGTCAGATTTTTTTTATGAGCGCTCAAAGTTGACGAAATATGTATATATTTCGTCAACTTTGAGCGCTCATAAAAAAAATCTGACAATAAATTAGGAGTTGCATTTTATCAAGAGTTCCTATTTACATTGTACTGAAGCGATTTCCGTTGAGAAAACCCATCCCGGAATTTTTGTCTGAAACAGGCCTTTTTTGTCTCTGTTGCCTGGACTATTAAGTATCCCAATGGGGTCATATTTTTGCCACGTCCACCTACATCTTTGAACCACACTGAAACCGATTTCGGTATCAAAGTAAAGAATACCAATCGAGTATTCGAAACAAACTGCACATCTCAATTATACCCATTAAATTGACCCTCAGGATCCAGTTTTATCCAAGGTTCCCTTTCTTTTCATTTTTAAAATAAAAAATAAGGGTTTTCATTTATAAAAATTCATCTTGAAATGACCTTCAAAATGACCTTGGGGTCCATGTTAAGATTACTAATTATTTTTTGTATCAATTTCTACAATTGTTGTTTGAATAACACGTGATCTTGGAAAATTTTTCCAAATGTACAATTACTTTTGGTATATTCTGTATATGTCTAGTAAATAGTGATTTCTATTAAGTAATAATTTTTTCATTCAAACTTATTTTTTTAATATCAGTCATGTAAATCAAATTTGAACATCTTACCTAAATATTTGTAAATTACTCAGAAATTACTGTCAAAATGATATTTACTTTCAAAGTGATATAGAATTTTTATTTAATCTTATTTTAGAATATCATGACGTGTCAAAATGGAAAAAAGTGTATCCTAAATTTATAATTTATTATATCATAATATGTTACATGAAAATATATTACCAATATAATATCATGTTGCCATATCTCAGCTAATCGTATTACGAATAAGCTGCTTCAATATGGCATCTATTACTTTTTAGAAAGGAATCCTTTTCCTTAGAAGACGTATCAAGCCACGGTGAATGAAAAAAATTAGCACATCAATTTTTATTCTTACATATGGTTAAGAGTCACTCCAATAGCATGTAAAAAAACTCGATCCCCCCCACTCTTTTTAAATAAAGTCGTTTAAAAGGTGAAAATACAATTTTTGCGAATCGGTTCATCTAAGATCGTAAATTATATTACTTTATTATATATACAGTGCCGCTTACGCACTTTTACCCCCCCAAGGGCAAAATCAGTCTAACTTCAAAGTTTTATATCCCTGGTAGAAATTAACGTACAGAGACGCGCGTGGGTGCGTTTGAAAGGTCTTTCGGAGAGATTTCAAATGATATAATTCACGGTTGCCATCGATTGTTTTTTTAAATTTTGCAACAATTATGCAAAATTGAAAATTCTGAAATTTTTTTATTATTTTTGACAATTAGCCAATTTTGGAAAAAAAATAGTACGAAAATTTGAAGTACACCATTTTTTAGCTATTACCAAGCCCTATCTGAATCACTCATCAAAAATTTATTTTCGTCAAATATGACGCGCGCACGGGCATTTTTTCCTGGAAGTGACAGTTTTTTTCAACATTTTTTATCTCCGTCAAATTGTAACAATAGAAAAAAATTTATAGGAGAAAAAATGTTTGTTTTTTCACGTAGAATACTGCAATAATTTTTTTTTTGGTTTTTCGAAAAATTTTTTTTTCGGTTTTTTTCAATTTTTTTTTCTCACAGTCGGTACGCTAAAAAGATGAGAAACCACAAAAAAAAATTTTTTTCTACCCATTCAATAATACTACATAACAAGTATCGTAAATTACATAAAAAAAAAAATCTTTTTTTTTTCGACCTTGAAAAATAATTTAAACCGAAAAAAGAAATTTTTCGAAAAACCAAAAAAAAAATTATTGCAGTATTCTACGTGAAACAACAAACATTTTTTCTCCTATAAATTTTTTTCGATTGTTACAATTTGACGGAGATAAAAAATGTTGAAAAAAACTGTCACTTCCAGGAAAAAATGTCCGTGCGCGCGTCATATTTGACGAAAATAAATTTTTGATGAGTGATTCAGATAGGGCTTGGTAATAGCTAAAAAATGGTGTACTTCAAATTTTCGTACGATTTTTTTTCCAAAATTGGCTAATTGTCAAAAATAATAAAAAAATTTCAGAATTTTCAATTTTGCATAATTGTTGCAAAATTTAAAAAAACAATCGATGGCAACCGTGAATCATATCATTTGAAAGCTCTCCGAAAGACCTTTCAAACGCACCCACGCGCGTTTCTGTACGTTAATTTCTACCAGAGATATAAAACTTTGAAGTTAGACTGATTTTGTCCGTGGGGGGGTAAAAGTGCGTGAGCGGCACTGTAACTCGCAATGAGCAAAATATTTATAACATCATCAATGAAAAAATAAATATTGTAACGAAAATTTCTTTTTCATTTATTTACTATTGAGAATTTTAGTTGCTATCGTTATATCAACAAGAAATAACGTTTGTCATGGAAGCTCCGTTTATAATTTGAAAATGTTAGTTTTATTCCATGACTCTCGCGAAAATGTGCGATTGTTTTCAAACGTGAAACAATATCGAAAGACACATGATAAAAATTAAGCGTCTATATGTTTGTTTTATTTAAAAAAGTGTATGTAATTAGTGGCGTTCTAAAACAATAAATTGACAATTTAGTGACTTATGATATAGAAGACAATCAACTTTCAACAGCCGTTTGCAATGCGTGCTAGAGAGTAAAAGAATTTTTAGACTATCAGACTATTTTACATTCGAATCTTTGAAACGCAATGGTAGATCTAACGAAGGAAAAGTGTGTTAATGTAGCCTTTGTCTAATTGGCAGCTAGCGGGGTTACGTAAACTTTAAAGTTAATACAAAATTATCAAAAGGAAGAAAAACTATTATGCGAAATGTCGAATGTATTGAAAATCAATTTAACGTATTTGAATGTCAATGCAACAGAAAAACATGTGTGTTCAATGTCGTCGAAATAAGTGAAAAGTCTTAAACAAAGTGTTATTAATGATTTACTATCTGTACAAAAAGGACATTTGATAAGTGATTCATTGAAAGAAATTTCTAATAATGATGTATCTTTGACAATAAGCTCTAGAAAAAGAGGAGCAAGTGATTCGCTTTCAATATCTCAAGAGTATGGATCACAACTTCGGATAACTATGAAAAATCATGCACCAAAAATAAATAAATTGGAAACAATGTCTGCTGCAAATATTTCAAAACTGTCAACAAACTTAGGAGTTTTTACACGTAAAATAAATAAGACGTGTTTATTTTGCCCAGTGGCACAAGAAACAAGAAACTTTTCCAACCAAATTTAAAACAGCAATTACAAACTACGAATCAGTACGTTGGTTCATTGTTAGCGTTAAAGACTGTCCAATGAGCAATGTAAAAAAAAAAAATAAAAAGGAAGTATATGGAAGCAAAGGTGTTTCGTAATGATACAGAAGGTTTGATGAATTTTGTAAAAAAAAAAGAGATTTAGTATAGATGGTGGTGGGGGATTCTTGAAAGTGTGTTTGCATATAGTCCATTGATATACACTTCTCGCATAAATTAAAGGAACAAAAAAAAATTTTTTAGCAATTTTCAACAGGCTGTATTTCAGTGATAAATTGTCGTACAGGAAATAAAAAAATATAGTTTTTGAAGCTTGAATACTCTAGATTTCGAATGTTTTGGTTACAAATTTTTCGGAACACCTATACCCATGCTATTCTTGGATAAAGCATAAAGAAAAATATTACAAAATTTTTACCTTATTATTTTACTCTACGGGCATGAACAAATTTTTTCGAGCTAGACCATTACATAGGTCGCATAGCCTGTTCATTCAGCTTCAATTTGCTTTTTGCGGGAATCACATACGACCATTTGTCTTGAGATATCGAATTTTGAATGTAAACGGATCCTTTTTAACTCAACTGCCGATATCTCTGAAACTACTGGTCGCCCAGCGAATGGACAGGGGGTTTCGTTTTCTGCAGAAGATTTTCTACAAAAGTCTGTCATGGTTGATTGGAAAAAAAATATTTTTCCACCTGTAATGTTAACATGAAAAAAGAGCAAGAAAGTGCCAATTTCTCTTTTTTTGGTTAATCGACTGTATCTTCGGTAATATTGGAGGAAAAACTTAGGTTAGAAAAAAATTTTACAGTCTAACGTTCCTCAAAGACTCTCCTAAATTTTTAAATCGATCGATTCAGCGGTTTTCCTGGACCGATTGATTGAAATTTTGAAAAAATTAAAGGAATAAGATTTTTGTTCCTTAAACTTGATTTTCAAAAATCAATAATTTAGAGTTTTCTGAAGATTGATTAACGAAAAAAAAAATCCAAAAAAATTTTTTCAAAAATATTTTCGCAAATTTTCTCAGAAATTTTTTTTGAACATTGAAAAAAAATTTGAAGGAAAAAAAATTTTTTTCTCACGCTTAAAAAAACCCCGTAAAATTTCCTTAAAAAAATATCGAAAAAATAAACAACAAAAAATGTGGAAAACGGCTCACCCTAATGGTCATCCCTGTAACTTTCTACTAATTTATTTTTTGGAAAATTAAATTTTTTTAATTTTTAAAATTAAAAAAAACCAAGAGGCCATTTCTGACTTACCTCGTTGAAGCTATGGACACAATCAAACCTTTTTTTTTTCCTAAAAAAATGTTATTGAATAAAATTAAAGTCGATATCCCGAAGGTGCCCATGGTACTCATTGCGCGAAATTCTGAGCGATAAATTTTTTACGTTTTCTACAGAGTCATTACATGACGCAAAACAGTTTTTTCAAAACTTTTCGACTTCTGGTAATAAAAACCAACCAATAGTTTATTTCATTATCTTTAAAGAAATTACTGACAGCAGCTTTGAAATTTCATCTTATCCCATAATCCCTCCAAGGCGACATTTATCTGCCCCAGAAGTCGCTCGGCTAGTGACCTTTGTTCAGGAGGACTACAGATATCAACAGGTTGGTGAAGAACTCGGTGTAAGTGCTTCGGTTATCTCTCGTGTGTACAACCGATTCCGGGAAACAAATGGATACCAACAACGTACTGGATAAGGACGACATCGAACAACGGCTCGTCGAGATGATCGAGCAATCATTCGACAGGCTATTCAAGACCCTTTTGTTCCAGCAAACGTCATCGCTCGAAACTTCCCAAATCGTCAACAACAGTGACAACAACAACAACAACGACAGCCGCGAAACATTTCTCGATCAACGGTAAGAAATCGTTTTCGCGAATCCGGACTCTGTGTTCGAACTGCTGCCCATGGACCGATGTTAACCGTTACACATCGTAGAGCTCGTCTGAAGGACGCTCACAACCATGTGAACTGGTCAATAAGAAATTGGAACAGAGTTTTTTTTTCTGACAAGTCTCGGTTTTGCCTGCATGGTAATGACCGAAGACCTCGAGTTTGGCGTCGTACAGGTCAACGTTATCAACAGCGTTTTATTCGTCCCACAGCTGCTTACGATGGCGGATCGATGATTGTTTGGGCTGCAATTTTACGGGATTCTCGTACTCTTTTAGTGGTTGTTCGAGACACTGTCAATGCTAGGCGTTACATCGACCAAATCTTGCAACCTCACATGTTACCGTTAGTACGAAACAGGAGAGGATTTATTTTTATGCAAGATAATACTAGGCTTCACACAGCGAACATCATCCATTAATTCTTTCAGAGGAACAACTTTAGATTGTTGAGGCATCCTGCAATGAGTCCTGATCTGAATCCCATACAGCACATCTGGGACATATTGGGCCGCCGATTGCGTCAAAATGATCCATATCTAAATAATTTAGCAGAATTAAAGAACGCTCTGATAAGAGTTTGACGTCAGATCCCTCAATGGATGATCCGAAATTGCATTTCGAATATGCGACAAAGGTTGCAAGCCGTAATTAGGACTAGAGGCGGGAATACTCGATACTAAACACTTACACATTACACACTTTAGAAAATGAGTTTGGAGTCGTTAAATACTGTGAAACTAACAAACCACAGGGTCTCATTTTTTCCGAAGAATCTAACACACATCGGTAAGCACAAATGAAGCTTAAATCCGACCGTGCAACTTCCACATGGTATGCTTTGGATAACGCTAATGCCTAATCAATCAGAAACCTTGTTTGTCTTGAAAACGCAAAAAAACGATTTTTTTTTTCAAATCTACCGTGACAGATTTTTGTAGGAAATCTTCTTCAGAAAACGAAACCCCCTGTCCGTTCACTGGGCGACCAGTAGTTTCAGAGATATCGGCAGTTGAGTGAAAAAGGATCCTTTTGCATTCAAAATTCAATATCTCGAAGACAAATGGTCGTATCTGACTCCCGCAAAAGAAGCTTAATGAACAGGCTATGCGATCTATGCATTGGTCTAGCTCGAAGAAATTTTTTCATGCCCGTAGAGTAAAATAATAAGTTAAAAATTTTGGAAAATTTTTTTTTGTGTTTTATCCAAGAATCGCATGGCTACAGGTGTTCCGAAAAATTTGTAACCAAAAAATTCGAAATCTAGAGTATTCAAGCTTCAAAAGCTATATTTTCTTATTTCCTGTACGACAATTTCTCACTGAAATACAGCCTGTTGTAATTGTCCAATTGTAAAATGTCAAAAAAATTTTTTTTGTTCCTTTAATTTATGCGAAAAGTGTATCTTATGATTGGTGTTGTTAATTCTTTGTATAAGCACATGCTTTCAGAATTTGAAAAGAAGAGTTTGGATTCGGCTAAAAAATGTAATGTTACGTAAGATTTTACTTAAGGCAGTCCTTCATTTGCGGGAAATAGTTGTAAATCCTTGTCAAATAAAGTTGATATATTGAGAAGTTTTTATAGGATAGGGTGTTTGAAATATGTAAAATAATTTCAAGATTTTTAGTTAGTTGTTCATAGTTATTTTTTTGTACTTTACATGAAAATTACAAACAAGCAATTTCTGATTTTGAGAAGAGTTACATTGTTTTAGATATTCCAATAAAACCTAAAATTCATGCTGTATGGTTCCATATCCCGAAATTTTATGATCGAGTTGAAAACAGTCTTGGATTTTGTAGTGAACAAGCTGTGGAATCTTTACACGCTGACTTTAAAACGATTTGGGCATGATACAAAGTTTCAAAAGAGCATCCACATAACCCAAAAAAAACTTTTACGCGCTGTTCAAGAATATAATGCTAAACATGTCTTAGTTTGTAGTATAAATTAGTAGCCGAGTGTATAGAAACCCTTTTCATTGTTGTTAAATATATTATATTTTTCTGTTACTGCAAGTTGTTTATAATAAAGAAATCACATTTATAATATTTAATAAAGTGTTTAGTTAAAATTATATTTTTGGCCTTAAAAACACTTTATTTCAACAGAGTTAGGGGGATTGGGCTGAAACTTTTTTACATTTGTGACGTAGAATCTCGGCTAGGCCGATCTCGTCCGTTTAGCTCTCGCAAATGTCCGTGCGCCGCGCCAGGCTGAGAGTGTGTACGTTTGGCACACACACTCATGCTTGGACCTTTTGTTTGCGAGGTGCTGAACACGGGCTGAGCTGACTGCTGGAGCGACGCAGATGGCGCAGAAGAAGAGAGAAAGAGAGAAAGAGAGAGCGCTCGAATCGCGGATCGCCGCGGAAAATTTGGGAGTCTCTGCTAGGCAATGAGCGGAGAAAGTCGCGCGCGCGGATAAACCGAAAGGTCACGGTTTTTTCCGAGTTGGCCTCGAGACCTCGCCGACGTCTTGTTCATTCCGGAGACACGCCCGGTGCGCGGATGAGTGATAGAGCGTGAGGCTGGGTCGCATCCAGCCGTGTCCCACAAGATACCCGGCACCGATGCGTGCGGGTAACCGGCGAGGTGCGCGGGCGAGCGCGCGAGGAACTTGACGTGCTACAGCACCGAGCAACAGGGAGGAGGCGGAGACAACAACAGCAGCAATTAACGAGCGAGTTCCGGATTGAGAGAGCAGCATCGTGGTGCAAGCGAGAGAACGAGCGAGGAGATAGATAGCGACGACAACAAACATCAGCGAGACGGTCAGCGAGGAGCGCACCAGTGACGTCACGCGGTGGAGCGTTCTAGCCGTCAGAAAGGCTGAAGGTCGAGGTCGGTGCCGTGTTTTCCTCTTATCTCTCTCTCTCTTGCATGTTTGGGCGCCAGCTTATAGGTGGTAGCACGGCAGACCTGCTGGCTATCCCGTTGGTAGTTTAACAGCGGAAAGTATTCTGTCGGGCATTATTGTAGCGATTTAATTTATAAAGAGAATCGGCAGGCTGATCAGCCACCGATTCACCTTTCGCGTTCGGATTCATTGTTGTGCCGCTCGTAGTGTATAAGCGCGAGATCGCTGTCTTGTAACTCATTGTTGACGATTAAAGGATTAGTGTTAATCCGCTGTTGTGTTTATTCGCCGCTGTATCACTCCTCATCCCGACTTCGAATCTGTGCGTTTAACGTGTTTATGCTCGACGCGTTATTCAGTCGTGGGAACGTCTTTTGCTTCCCAATCCCCGAATAAATAATTTGTGCGGACGGTCGCGAGCAACCCAGACGGGTACGGCCGGAATTCTCCGTTACACATTCTATTGAAATGATCCCTAACTATATGCAATAATCAAATTAGATGTGTTTTTTTATTCAACTGTTTTTCACGAATACCGTGATGTACAAACGAACTGTATGGCTAATAACTATTTTCTATTATCAATTTTTCATAAACAGTAATGTCATTCATTTATAATTAATATAAATAATCTACATTTTTCAGTTTAAATTTGCAATCGTCACAGCCAATAAACCTCAGTTTATCAGTGATTCACCTGAATATTGTATAGATATTAGCGATTTCAAGCCACATCAAAATCAAAGTAAGTTTTTATATAATAGTTTTTGTAAAAATTATTATACAAATGTGTAAGCGTGTGGTGTGTGTGTGTGTAATTACAAAAATGTATATCGCCTAAATGACTTTAAGGTTCATTTTAAGTGGTTATTAACCACAAAATAGGTGAACTTCGAGGCCAACATTTTTAAATCCACGAGGTGGGTTGCCGTATCATCCCTTAATAGGATAACCAATAGACATTTCAGGGATAAAAACTATGCTGCAAACGCAATGGACGATCGTTTTCCTATATGTTTCCTACTTCTGATTTTCATTACCTGATTTTTAAACAATGATTGTAATAAACGAAAACGTGTTTTTCGCGTATGAAACTAACAGTTGTAGAGCAAAGTATATACTGCAATAAAGAAAGTTATAAATAATTAAATTACCTTTCAAACGAGCCAACAATCATGTTAATCGAACTATATCAAGCCGAGAAAAAGTTAAAGAAATAAAAAAGGAAAAAAAATAGTTGACCGCGGAGTGTTTTAAGGTAATGTGTAATATCCGACCGGAGTGACTTATCATCAAGATGGTTCTTCAAGAATAACTTCATAGTATGGTTTTCCATTACTATGACGTCTACTATATTGCGTTTTGCACTCAATACATTATCAAAGTTTAAGTATCTGCGCTCTGTTAGTGCTCCCAATACTTCGGTGTCAAAGCATGTATCGTCTAAAATTACGTCAGTCAAATTTATCCGGTAAGCGAAAAGGTGTTCGAATAAACTCATAGTTTCAATAACCGACATCATTTCATTTTTGTTTTAAATCGTCCAAAGTAACTTATCGTCAGGCGGGCGCACGCAACTACCAGATATCTGTTATTGCTCTGTAGTGGGAGCGCGATCGAGTTGCTGGATAGTCTTCTTACTGATTCATGCTTTTGTCCCTTAAACTCTTCTTTTTGATATTTGCTCTTGGCTTGCTCCCAAATGGTCTCGGAATTTCTTGTTTCCTCAGATCTATATTAGTAATATTAATTAGTAGTATAACGGTGTTCTGGCTCGCGATTGCGCGGGCAGAATCCGGTATATTAGGGGTGTTGAATTTGGTTCACGGACAATGTTGGTGGTAGACGAGGTTGCTATTCGGAGTGACAAGCGCTTCTGCGCAAAGGTCGTCCGGGTCCAGCCGCTTCAGTGCGCCTCCTTCCAGCTACGAGAAGTGGGCCCGCGGAGAGTGTCGTGAGCTACGCCATGACTCGAGATAAGAACCTAGAGGCATCGAGCTCGAGGAACAAAGCAAGGCAAAAACGAGGAAAAGGCGGGGCGGTAACCAAAATGATAACGCGTGTTTATTTTGTTGCGGATTATCGGTATATTTTACGAAAGTGGATGAACGAGAAATTACAGCATGGGCGTAAACAATGTACGACACGCGTGCGTCTCGTCCTCAGTACTGTGATGTTCGTATCACTTATAATTTATTTTATAGTTCGTACTCTCGTGGTCCTGTCGCGTTAATGAGTGAGAATTCGTTTCTTTCAATTTTACTCCAATTATTAATATGAAATAAATTAACAAATAATGTAAATAAGTATGTAAGTAAAATTACAAGGAAATGACAGACTTTGCCCTAGTTTCTTATGGTGCGAATTGTCCCGTAAGCAGAGCTAAAGTCTTTCTTATGAAGGATATAATTGAGCCCAAGTTTCTTATAGCGCGAAATGTTCTATAAGTTGAGCACGAATTATAGGAAAGGAAAGGTCGTGCTCAGTTAATCACAATGAGAGAAAGAACTTAAGTATTAGCCAAGTTTATTCAATCTCATGCGCTCTGCAAGGCTAGGAATGAATGCAAGCCTGTGCAAAAATCAGCGTATTTATACACAGATTTTCCCGCGTATTTTCGCAGGACAGCTCTCTTTGAGAAGTTTTTGAATCTTCGAGAAGTATTCGCAATTTTGAGATATGAATTTTCTAAATTTACAAGTGAATAAACCTTAATACTAAAATTTTAAAACACATAAACTTTACAAAATTAGTTATTGATCGTTTTGAATAATTTACAATTATTATAAACAGTATCCTCAAAAGTTATTAACTAATAAAGTTAATTAATGTAATATTACAATATTTACAATAAAACAATAATAAAATTTTTCATAGATTAGTAGCTTATTAATTGTAGAAGTAATTTCTAAAAAGGAATAATCAAATTAGTTAATAACATTCGAATTATAATAAATTTTCATATTTGTAACGGTTTTTTCGATAATCTTATAATGTAATTACTAGATTCATTAATTAAGATTTATAAGTTACAAAGCTGTCATTATTATGTAAAAATTAACGCTTTCGATCTATATATAACTTAATGTTCAAATAAATTATGAATTATTTATTTATTGATAACAGTTATAATTAAACTGTTATCAATGAAACCAATTCTTACTCGTGTTTTTAAGATATTCATTATGAATTTAGAGTATTCGTATTTTTCTAATACTTAATATTTACAACGTAATAAACAAATTAACTTTGCATATAAAAATTCAATATTATTTAATAATTAAACACAATTAAAATTATTATAATCTAAATATATGTTCTAAAATCTATATAAAAAATGCTTTGTTTCATCAAAATTACTATTAATTAACATATGTTATTCAAATAATAAAAACTATTATATCTATAAGTATGTGATGTCACGCTCCTTATATGGTCATGAAATTAGACTCTTGTACTAAGACAATCAAATAATAGGTGAGGTGGTGCCGTTTAATATGCTAATTGATGTAAACAGATTGATGAGTTTAGCGGGTTGCAGTAATTCAGTGAAATGAGAAACTAGCTCATAGATAGGACCGTTACAGTACAGAGTAAGCGTTCGACTTACCACATGGTATGCGACCTGCTAAAGTCGATACGCGTTGCGCGCAAGTAGACTCAATGCCTAGTTGTATTGCGTCGTGAGTTACACCAAGCGATGAACGGTGCGTTGAATCTGTATGCGCTAGCGGACACGCTTAACTTTGCCGCGATTGTCAGTGGAGTCGAATGACGAACCGCGGTACATGATGCGCAACGCAGAATAAAGTAAGCCATAAGCGGACTAAGTAGCGCGAGTAGTAGTGAAATGCGTAGCAGTAGACGAGCATGAGGAGAGAGTAAGAAAGCGAGAGAAAAAACCAAGCATCGAATAGATATTTACAGTGTTTACTCCGTTAGACTAATAAAGGTGCCTTCGCTTCTCGCTAGCTAGTTGCCGGTTAGCTCGCACTCCTTTTTCATTTTTGATTTATACGGGTGCACTTAGACACCTTAGGTAACTAGAGATCCTCTCCCTTTGTACGGTCTACGGATTACGATCTCTGTTGTCATCGACTTTTAAAAACAGTCGCTACTTCTTTGCCGGTCAGCTGTATGCTGCCTAATCGCGCCTATTCTCTTTCTTCCCTCAAGATAATCATCTCTCCGCGATGTTCGCGTCGCGGGCTAACAACCACTACTCGAGTAAGGGCTCGTCACTTACCAGTTCACTGACGCTTGCTCTGTGCTATAACAAACCAAACATTCGATCATATGATTCTCATATAATTATCATTACCACTAGCTATAGAGGGAGAGAGAGAGAGAGAGAGAGAGACATAACAAGATGCAAGCTGCTTGTTATAATTTGTGAGGCTCAACCCTTCTCTTAGCTACTTCAAATTTTTCTTCGAGTTTAAAAAAAATCTGATAAATGAAATGAACAAAATTAAATAAAACTAATGAAAGAAAATAAAACTATTAAAATAAAACTATAAAAAACTGTTAAAATAATAAAATAAAACTCGAACAAAAATGCTGAAAAATTACATGCAAAAAAGATTGAACAGAGAAAGAAAGATAAATCAATAATATAATATAGATTTACATAAAATTTTTTTTAATTTTTAATTTTTATACAGGGTGTCCCATTTTAACTTACGCACTAAGATAACCCAAAAACTATGAGAGCTAGCGAAAAATGTTTCGAATAAAAGTTACTCGTCTCCGAGGGGGACATATTATGGTGACCTTGACTTTGACCTCGAGGGTCATTTTCAAGGTCATTTGAAGGTCAACTTTGTTTTTTCAAATAGGAACCCCTATTTTCGACCCCGGATTCGGAAAGAGCGGAAAATCTTACGTTTAGATAACCTACCATACGTGGGGTCCGGGAGATCCGCCAAGGTCATTTGAAGGTCAACTTTGTTTTTTTAAATAGGAACCCCTATTTTCGACCCCGGATTCGGAAAGAGCGGAAAATTCTACGTTTAGATGACCTATCATGCGTGGGGTCCGGGAGACCCGCCAAGGTCATTTGAAGGTCAACTTTGTTTTTTCCTGGAGTACCCTACTTTTTTTATCACGGATTCGGAAACAACAAAAAATTCTACGTTCAGGCAAGGTGTAACTTGTGGTTGATCACTCAAGAACATGTGAAGGTTAACTATTTTTCATAGGAATCGCTATTCTCGACCCCGGATTCGGGAAGTATGGAAGGTTGTCCGTTCTGTCAACGTCGAGATGTAACGTGTATTCAATTCTTTATGCTCATTTAGAGGTAAAAGTAAGTTTTTGAATAAAAACGTCGATTTTTGTTTTGAACGGAGTGACGAATTTAGTGTTGAGATGAGTGATTATTAATAGTAAGCATTTTTTTAACAACTGTTGAAAAAGTCGTTGAGCGTTTTTCATGTAAGTATTAACAAATTATTACCACTCTTGTGGTTAGTGTTATCTTTCAAATATGCATTACGTCTTTGATATTTCTTCACAGAATGACCAATTATTCAGGAAATGAAGTCGTTGAAGTATTGTTAGTACTTGGTGAATGTCGCCGGAACTACCGAGCTGCTGCTCGGCTCTATGCTGAACGTTTTCCGAACCAGCGCCATCCTAATGACAGGCAAATCAGAAATATCGAAAGACGTTGCCGTATGAATGATCTTCATCGACAGAGAGGTGGAAACAGAAATGTGAACAACAATGATCCAAGACTTCTTGCTGTGTTAGCAATGGTTCATGTGAATCCTCACATCAGTACAAGAGAAATCGAACGTCGGTTGGGCGTACCTCGTACTACTGCTCATCGGATGTTAAGATCCGTGGGTTACCATCCATACCACATCATCCTGCACCAAGAACTCAATGAAAATGATTATTTACTCAGAATGAATTACTGTAGGTGGGCTCTTAATCAACTGGACGAGGATCCCAATTTCTTTTGGAATGTTTGTTGTAGCGATGAAGCTACCTTCAAAAGTGACGGTAAACTCAATAGACATAATTGTCATTATTGGTCACCTGTCAATCTTCATTGGCATCGTCAAGTGATAAATCAACACCGTTGGAGTCTTAATGTTTGGGTGGGAATATTCAACGGGTATACTATTGGTCCCCATTTTTTTTATGGCAATGTCAACGGCCAAGCGTATCTTGATTTTCCGGAGAATCATCTACCTGAATACTTGGAGGACATCCCACTGAATGTTCGGCAGCTCATGTAGCTACAACAAGATGGTGCTCCAGCTCACTTTGCTGTAAACGTTAGAGAATTTTTGAATGCTCAATTACGTGACCATTGGATAGGTCGAGGTGGTCCAGTTCCCTGGCCACCTAGGTCTCCTGACCTGAATCCACTAGACAGCTATTTCTGGGGATATTGCAAGGACGCTGTTTACAAGGATGCACCTACCACTAGATTAGATATGATGGATAGAATGAGAAGAGCTTGTGCAGCTGTTACGCCTGAAATACTTACAAACGTTCTCAATAATTATCATCGGCGTTTGGAAACATGCTTAGCAAACAATGGGGGACCTATTGAACATCTCATGTAATTGTGCGTGCGCATCATTCATCACCAACTTATTGCCAGATCATTATTATTGTTATTATTGAGTTATTCCTCATCAGATTGACTAATACTGTTGATTATTACTACTAATGACTAATATTTTTTTGTTAAACTCTGTACATAAAAAGTTGAATAAATTCAGTGTGTTCTAAAATTTACGCATACTTTATTTCTCATATGAAAACATGAAACTGTTCTGAGTAAAGTAATTTGCCATTAATTTGACGTTTAAATGGCCATGGAAAGTTGAATTAATTCATTACATAAAATATTTAGGATTTTTTGTACTTTTCGAATCCGGGGTTAAAATTAGGGATTCCTATTTGAAAAAACAAAGTTGACCTTCAAATGACCTTGGCGGGTCTCCCGGACGCCACGCATGATAGGTCATCTAAACGTAGAATTTTCCGCTCTTTCCGAATCAGGGGTCGAAAATAGGGGTTCCTATTTGAAAAAACAAAGTTGACCTTCAAATGACCTTGGCGGGTCTCCCGGACCCCACGCATGATAGGTCATCTAAACGTAGAATTTTTCGCTCTTTCCGAATTCAGGGTCGAAAATAGGGGTTCCTATTTGAAAAAACAAAGTTGACCTTCAAATGACCTTGAAAATGACCCTTGAGGTCAAAGTCAAGGTCACCATAATATGTCCCCCTCGGAGACGAGTAACTTTTATTCGAAACATTTTTCGCTAGCTCTCATAGTTTTTGGGTTATCTTGGTGCGTAAGTTAAAATGGGACACCCTGTATATATATTCGTTTTGATTTTTCTATTTTGTATTTTTTTTTTTTTTAGTTTTTTGTCTTTTTATCGAGAACTAAAATAATAGAATGGAACAAATAAAAGTTAGAAATTGAACTAAAAATAAAATATATAAATTTCATAAAATTAATTAATAAAATAAATTCGTAAGCTGCTCATTATTAGTAGTAGTAATTAGTAGATACTATAACGGTCCAGTCTGATCTGTTCTTTTCTTTCACTTTCCACTGCACAATGGCAACCCGCCATACATTCGAAACTACGGAAAAGCGATATCAAAATTAAGGCGCCACCTCAGATACGCACTTAGATGTGTTAGGACACTTCATCAAAATCAAGACCATATAAGAAGCGTGACGTTAAAGGCAAGAGAAATTCATTGTTTACTATGCAACATCGATAATTGCAAGCTTTTAAAATTAACAAAAACACACCTTTAGTTAACTTCAATGCGTTTATCTCGAATTTAAACTTATGAGTATTTATTATATAATACTTAGCGTAATTTAATTTGTAAGTAAATATCACGAATAACTTTGCAATAGATACAGTGCCGCTTACGCACTTTTACCCCCCCACGGGCAAAATCAGTCTAACTTCAAAGTTTTATATCCCTGGTAGAAATTAACGTACAGAGACGCGCGTGGGTGCGTTTGAAAGGTCTTTCGGAGAGATTTCAAATGATATGATTCACGGTTGCCATCGATTGTTTTTTTAAATTTTGCAACAATTATGCAAAATTGAAAATTCTGAAATTTTTTTATTATTTTTGACAATTAGCCAATTTTGGAAAAAAAATAGTACGAAAATTTGAAGTACACCATTTTTTAGCTATTACCAAGCCCTATCTGAATCACTCATCAAAAATTTATTTTCGTCAAATATGACGCGCGCACGGGCATTTTTTCCTGGAAGTGACAGTTTTTTTCAACATTTTTTATCTCCATCAAATTGTAACAATCGAAAAAAATTTATAGGAGAAAAAATGTTTGTTTTTTCACGTAGAATACTGCAATAATTTTTTTTTTGGTTTTTCGAAAAATTTTTTTTTTCGGTTTTTTTCAATTTTTTTTTCTCACAGTCGGTACGCTAAAAAGATGAGAAACCACAAAAAAAAATTTTTTTCCACCCATTCAATAATACTACATAACAAGTATCGTAAATTACATAAAAAAAAAATCTTTTTTTTTTCGACCTTGAAAAATAATTTAAACCGAAAAACGAAATTTTTCGAAAAATCAAAAAAAAAATTATTGCAGTATTCTACGTGAAACAACAAACATTTTTTCTCCTATAAATTTTTTTCGATTGTTACAATTTGACGGAGATAAAAAATGTTGAAAAAAACTGTCACTTCCAGGAAAAAATGTCCGTGCGCGCGTCATATTTGACGAAAATAAATTTTTGATGAGTGATTCAGATAGGGCTTGGTAATAGCTAAAAAATGGTGTACTTCAAATTTTCGTACGATTTTTTTTCCAAAATTGGCTAATTGTCAAAAATAATAAAAAAATTTCAGAATTTTCAATTTTGCATAATTGTTGCAAAATTTAAAAAAACAATCGATGGCAACCGTGAATCATATCATTTGAAAGCTCTCCGAAAGACCTTTCAAACGCACCCACGCGCGTCTCTGTACGTTAATTTCTACCAGAGATATAAAACTTTGAAGTTCGACTGATTTTGTCCGTGGGGGGGTAAAAGTGCGTGAGCGGCACTGTACATATAATACGAATTTGATTATAATACCGCGAAACTAGCACCTATAATGCGATGTATTACAAGGCTTTGGCTGAGAGTGTTGCACTACTTGCAACACCTCAGAGAAGCCATCCCCATCCCCTGCCGCCCCATAACCAGCCGAAGAATATTACCCTACTTGCGCGCTAATAAAAGCACTACTTTATTTTCAAATTCGCCCTTGCACGCCCGGGAAAATGACGCAACAAGTAAAACAGCGCGATTCAACCGATGAGAGAAAAATGGAGCGCACGACGAAAAAAAAAGAGGTCACGCACACATACATTCCTGACCACGTGTTGCAGGCTGGAGGAAAGCTCATGGAAAACCGACGGCAAAATGCAATGAAAATGCATGTGAATGAAATTCACGGACATGTTACACACTCGGGCACGATTACAGACACTCTGGGGAAGCTATTATACCTGGGGTGACCAGGAAATCGCAGATGAAGCCGGCAATCAGCTATGTCAGGCTGCTACGCACCATCGACGACATCTTGTGCACCACACACGCTGCTACTGACCACTGGCGAACATATGAATGTATTGTTACACTCACACGTACACTCACACAAAATAATAATAATAACTTTGTTATAAAAAGAACGTGAATATATTTATTTAAAATAACCACAAATATATGTTTATCGTCTCAATACAAAACATACTCTGAGAAAACAAAGCGAATAAAACAAACTAGAAAAATCGCTTAGCAACGTATTTCGTTCGAAATCAGAGGAGAATACATAACATTATTCTCCCTCTTTTAGATTGTTGTCCCGACAATCTCACAAACGAAAGAAAGACCGTCCTCTTCAAGCGGGTTGATCCTTGACTTATCTGGTTACAGGACCCGCCTCTTAAAATATAGAATCATCAAATCCAGGTAACATCAGGGTATCATCGATAAACATCTATCTTTTAGGTAATTCTTGGATAGAAGTGGGGGGTAAACTTGTCGTGGTACCGCAACTTCATCCCTGCTCCAGCATTCGCTCTACAGCTCACGGGAAAACCACGATTCTGGATACAGAAGACTACATCATTGATCTTCTTGATAATTGTAAAAGGACCTTCCCAATTACTCTGGAGTTTTGGTGTCCTTCCTTTGAGCCATCGAGGGTTGAAAAACCATACTTTTTGGTTGTTTGTGAAATTTATGTGTCGAGCTGTTCTATCGTAATATTTTTTCGATCGTTGTGATGTAATCTTGATGTGTGTTCTTGCAAATGAGGAGTCTCTACTTCAGGAAGACGTCCGCGCATCAAGTCTAAGGGAAGTCTCAGGTCTGAACCGGTGTACATTTCCGCTGGACTAACTCCAGTTGTGGCATGAACAGAAGATCTGTAAGCTAAAAGGTACAAGACAATCCAACGATCCCAATCTTTTTGATTATCTGATATGTATTTAGCTAAGTAGTCAAGTATTGTCCTATTCTGTCTTTCTACTTGGCCATCTGATTGTGGGTGTAATGGTGTTGTTCTAGTCTTTTGTATACCTAACAATTGGGATAGTTGTTTGACTAGTATAGCGTCAAAATTACGACCCTGATCAGTATGAACTTCAAGAGGAACTCCGTATCTACATACAATTTCACGAACAAATATCTCGGCGATAGTTTATGTTCTCATATTAGAGAGTGGAAAAACTTCTACCCATTTTGTAAAACAATCTGTTACGACTAAGAGATATTTATTTCCTAAAGAATAAATCGGAAAAGGGCCTAAAATATCCATTTGAACCCTTTCGAAAGGTAATCCTACGTTGTAGATCTTCATCTTACTGTGACCTTTATCTGAAGGTCCCTTTCTCGCTATACACTTCGAGCAAGATCTACACCAATTTTCAACATCTTTCTTACAAAAAGCCCAATAAAATCTTTTCCGTACCTTCTGTAGCGTTTTATTAACACCAAAATAACCATCGGAAGGGGAATCATGAGCCTCTTCTAAAACCGTGTTAATATAATTCCTAGGTACTATTAATTGAAGAACTTTTGACTTCAAATTAGAAGAGATCCATTCTCTATACAAAATGTTATCTAAAATAACTAAGGAGTCCCATTGGGATGTATATATTTTCATGTATTCATCTTCAGAAGAAATATCTTGCCATAATAATCTTTTACCTTTCTTTTTACTATTTAAAATAGTACGAATGACATCATCCTGAAATTGAAGATCTTTCCAAACTGAATGAGGAGTTTCTTCAAAGACAATCCGCCCTACACAATCACCCTGTGCATACTGTGATTCTATATTAAAACAGTATCTACACGAAGAATTACTACAGGGTCGTCTAGAACAACCATCTGCATTACCATGTGATGTACCTTTGCGGTGTAAGATTTTGAAATTATATTGAGCTAATTTTCCTAACCATCTAGCTAATTGACCATCCAAATCCCTACAAGAAAGTAGCCATGTTAACGCCGAATGATCGGTACGAATGAAGAAAGCTCTATCATATAAGTATTAATGAAAATGTTTAGTTGTATCTACTACTGCCAATAGTTCACGATGAGTAACACAATAATTTCTCTCGGCTTTTGTTAAAACACGACTATAATACCCTATTACGCTCTCTACCCCATCCTGAACTTCTGACAAGACAGCTCCTATCCCATGATCTGAAGCATCTGTGTCTAAAATAAAAGGTAAATCGGTACGAGGAAAAGCTAAAATAGGTGGAGTTGTTAAAACTTCTTTTAATTTCACACATGAATTTTGGCAATCACTTGTCCAATTGAATTTGGTTCCCTTTTCAGTTAAGCGATACAGAGGTTTAGCAATAGAAGAAAATCCTTTAATGAACCGTCTATAATAAGAGCATAATCCAGTGAAACTTTTCACGTGTTTCTTACACCGAGGGACAGGCCATGTAACCATAGCCTTTATCTTTTTGGGATTAGTTTTTTTTCCGTTTTCTGAAACAATGTGTCCTAAGTATTCTATCTCGTGTTGGAAGAAAACACATTTTTTCCTATTCAATTTTAAATTAGTGTCACGTATCCTCAGAAAAACTCTGTGTAAATTGGCTAACATCTCATCGAATGATTTTGCCATAACCATAACATCATCAAGATAAATTAAACAGATTTCATTTAAAAGATCTCGGAGCAATTTCTCCATTAACCTTTCAAAAGTGGTCGGAGCATTACATAAGCCAAAAGCCATAACGATGAACTACCACAAACCATTTCCAATTGAGAAGGCTGTTTTCTCTCTATCTTCCGGACGAATCCTCACCTGCCAATATCCACTTTTGAGATCTAAAGTCGAGAACCAAGATTTGCCAGCTAATTTATCTAAAATATAGTCGGTAAAATATGGTGGTAAAATATAATTTATCTAAAATCTTAGGTAATGAATGTGAATCTTTAAGTGTTTTTTCATTCAACTTCCGAAAATCTACACAAAATCTCTAAGTTTTATCCTTTTTTTTTTAAAACTACTGGAGAACACCAAGAACTAGAAGATTCTTCGATAATACCCTGCTTTTGTATATCAGTAATCATTTGATTAATTTCTGTTTGGATATGAAAAGGAACCGGATGAACCGGTTGTTTAATAGGATGAGGATCGCTCAGCTCAATTTTATGTTCTATTAAATTACATTTTCCCGCAACATCATCATCTTGAAAAATGTCTTCGAAATCAGTCAGAAGTTGAGCAAATTTCTTCTTTTGTGATGGATCTAAATTACTAATGTTATTTTCGAAGAGGTCTAGCAAGAAATCTGGTACTTCCTTAACATATTCTGTCATTCTACAACATTCTGCGGTAGCATCACTGACAAACATACCTGTAGTACTCTTAAAAATGTCACTTATTGATTCTGTAATTCCAGTCTTATTCAAAAAATCACACCCAAGTATACAGTCGTCAGTAATGTCTGCAACAAAAACTGTCATCAAGATATCGACCCAAATTAACGCGGACAATTGTTCTGAATTGGATAGAAACTTCTTCACCAGTAGGGTACCTCACATTATGAGCATCATAGAAAATTTTATGATAATGAGGATCAACAAATCGAAGATTGACGATCGTCACGTCTGAGCCTGTATTTAATTTAAAAACGCATAACTGTCTGTTTATACTACCCTCAAACCTAAAAGTTTTCAAATTTCCAAGAACTCTACAAAAGCGCATATTCGACAAATCATTATTGGAAGGAGCTTGTTCACTAAATGTCAAACCCGCTCCTGAAAGTTCGACACATCCTAGTTTCCTTGCTCCGGGCATTGAGAGCGTGTATGTCCTTTTTTATGACAATGATAGCATTCAATATTCTTCAACCATTCTCGAGGATCGAATGATTGACTCTGTTTGCTATTATCAATACTATTTGCTTCATTTTGAAATTTATTTTCTGAAGAATTTGGGTCATTTTGGAAATTTCGCGCATTCCGAAAGACGGGAATCTTGTTTCTTTCTTTGATCGATTTCACTTCTAGAGCGCGAGCTAAAGCTATTTTCAAAGAAGTGATACGCTCTAATTGAAGAACTTCCCTAACCCCAGTATGATAGATACCTATAATAAATTGAGCACAAGCAATTTTGTCGCGAATCTCTAATGAACATTCAGGATAAGCTAACGATGCCAGTTTCTTGATATCAGCAGCTAATGTTGGAAGATCTTCGCCTATTTTCTGTCTTCTATTTTGAAACAAGAAATAACTATTTGATTCTAAATGTTCACCGAATCGTGCTTCTAGTTTCTCCAATAATGATTTCAAATCCAAAACTTCCATATCGGTAAAGCTACTCAATACACCTTTTGCCTTATCACGTAACGAAGCTGCTAATGCTATCATTTTCTTTTCATCATTCCACCCGTTAGCTCTTGCAATTAAATTAAATTGATTTAAGTATTCACATAGAGGAGTTGTGCCATCATAAGTGTCAGGTTTGAAGTTATAGCCTAACCCTTCTTCAATTAATCTGGTTGAGTTTACAATAGGTGTATTTACCTCCCTATTTGTTCTATTATCTAACCCTATCTGTTGTGTACTACACGTGTTACTTGTATTCACTGTATTTGTTGTTGGTGTAATTTGTGTAGTAAGGTAGGAACAGGAGCTCACCTGGTTTAGTTGTTGACGGAATGGGTCAGTTGTTGTTCAAGAAGACATTGTTGTGACTGTAGATTTTCAATGGTTCGATGATGATCGACAACAGTAGCATCGCGTAGACGAAGCTCCGTCGTAGCGTTCTGTTCTTCGGCGCTGCGATGTTGTAATCTTTCTTCCAATTGTCTACTATATATTCGCTCGGCCTCTCGTTCGGTTTGTATAACCTCCAGTTGTCTTCGGTACTTATCGAGTTCAACCCTTGCATCGTTAAGTTCTAACAGCGCTTCTTGGGGAGTAGCTTGTGGCAACGGAATATTGGTCACTGTAGGCGCAAGGACGGGTTTAGTCACCGCCCGCAACTCATCGGTCAGTGCACCCGAGGTATCTGCGACCATCGGCGGCGTTGGCAAAACCTCCGCAATCACTACCCGGACATTACTCCCTGAGCGCGAGCCGTCAGCCGTCGAGTCGTCCCCTGAATCGACATGAGCAGTTTTAGTATTAGTGCGAGCAACAGTACCTGTATTTTTAGTAGGTCTTGTTTGTTTATCCGGTCGATGTTCAATAGGAGCAGCGGTGTCATTGTTAACAAGCACAACGTCGGCCATAGCAACAATATCGGCACTGGTAATAGCAACTGCAGCGGCTTGTTCGTCCGTGGCAATCTGTGCTCTTGTCTTTGTCTGAAATGGTACATGCGTTGGTGTGCGCGGCGTTTTTCCTGACATCTCGAAATATCCCGGCTGAGCCCCCAAAAATGTTACACTCACACGTACACTCACACAAAATAATAATAATAATATTGTTATAAAAAGAACGAGAATGTATTTATTTAAAATAACCACAAATATATGTTTATCGTCTCAATGCAAAACATACTCTGAGAAAACAAAGCGAACAAAACAAACTAACAAAATCGCTTAGCAACGTATTTCGTTCGAAATCAGAGGAGAATACATAACAGTATATACGCGACACATGACTAAGGAAGAGCGCTCCAGAGACCAACAGCGAAGTACGATGTTCACACGCGGGAACAAAGGCGGCCATTTTGAGGCGACGAGACAGATTGAGTAGGAACGAGCGAGACAGACTGAGCGGGAGCGAGTTCAAACACAAACTCGATGATGAGGGCGCTACGAAAATGAAAATTGACCTTGTGATGATGCGTCATCATACGAAAATTCATGCTACCTTATGTTGGCTCCGCTCCTGCTAGAAACGTGCGGCCAAATAGCTACTGCCGCATACGCCCGCCCACGCATGTCCAGATCTCACGACCTGCGGTCCCCCGAAGTCTTCCCAACCAATGCGCACGACCCTTACGCCCGCGAACAACCCCTCGCGCACTCACGACCCGGTCCGATACTCCCCCGGGAAGCTGGAAGCCCTTAAAGATTCCAGCTGTGATCAGCTGATCGCAAGCCCCCGTTAACTGAGGCAGACCTGGCTAGACCAAAGTAGGGGCAATCGAGCGCGTGAGAGCAAGTGAGACCACCGATACGAGACCGATCAGACGCGAGTGAGGGGAATCGTTAAGACCAACGAGCGGTAGATAGACAAGGATAGGCAAGTGTCGCTAACGGATTAGCCAATCATTATCAGCTTAGGGGTAGCTAGACAAATAGAGTGAAACCGACGCTATCTTCGCAGCCAATAGGGAAATTAGGCGCCAAGACACGACCAATGAATAAATTACGCGCGCAATAAATACCGATATAGACGGCGTTGACACCCGGCTCAGCAACAAGCTATCCAATCATCTAACCGATAAGGGGAGGTAAGCAAGGAGAAGCGGCGCGTCGCCGAAAAACGCCGCGCCAGTACTCGTTCAGCCCTGGTGCCGACCACACGCCCCCGTTAGTCAACAAGTAGCGACAGCAATAGAAGCAGAGCAGCAGCAACAGCAACAGAAGCAGAATAGCCTAACAGCAGCAACAGAAGCAGAGCAGCCTAGCAGCAGCAACAGAAGCAGAGCAGCCTAACAGCAGCAACAGGCCAGCAAGCCACAAGCAGCAGCCTCAGCAACAGTAGCTACAGCAGCATTCGCGACCGCGATCGTATCAAGGGAGCGCCCGAGTGAGTACGCTTTTCTTTTCTAATAGATTGTGTGATTGCTAACGCGAGTGCCGCATGACCTGCGGACGTTCGATAGATTCGTTTTTGTGCACACTGTGTCGCTAATCGTCCGGGCGATTTCTTTTGTTGCGCCGTTGTACCGTACATTGTCCGAAATACGAATTCTTCGCGTGATTGTTAAACGTCCGCGTTAACGGGAGTGCCGCATGACCTTCGCGCGTCCGATAGATTCGTTTTGTGTGCGCACCTTCGTCGCTGACCTTTCGGGCGATTTCTCTTGTTGCACCGTTGCGCCATACTTTATCCGAAAGACGAGTTCTCCGCCCGCGCGTCCGCCTATATGCCGTAAATTCGTCATTTAACCCTGCCGATTTGCAGGTTGACCAGAGAGCTTTTCCCCGTTGTCGTGCGGAAGGTGAATTATTCGCGTGTGTGTAGTTATTGCCAGTTTTCTCGAAGTGATTTTCGCCGTGAGTTGTTATTCCGATTATACAAACATGACCTTCGTATGACCAGCCGATTCCCTATGTGCGCGTCAGTATTATAGGTTCATTATATAACTTTCCGTGGATTGTCGAACGACCTTCGCGCGGGCGTCAAGTCGCATACGCACGTTGACGAATTCCTTTGCGTGAAGCCGATCGGATACTGCACGAGTCGCGTCTGACCTTCGTTCGACCGACGAGTTCTGTGTGCGCGTTATTAGCTCTTGTTTTCACTATAGGATTATTGCTTTGAGCTGTTAGTACTGCCGATTGAGTAACCTGACCTTCGCGCGACCGACCGATCCCGCGCGTGTGTTTACTCGAGCAGATTCCTGAGTTAGTACGTGAAGCAAATAATTTGAATACGACATAACCATGCATTTGCAACCCATCGAGACCACTCGTATCAATGATCGCCCGCTCAAGTCGACGTTACGTCGCGGTACGCCAGTCGTGCCCCTGTTAACTTAGATCAAGCTGACCATCGCGAGGGATTGACTACTGGGTTGACCTAGGGAATAGTTGATCTAATAAACTCGAGTCCTTATTAATTATGGTTTTGTTATTGACTTTTCCCTCTTGATTACCTCATCCCCCGTAGCTATCGCGGTCGGTCCCAAGATTAACGAACGCACATGTAAACGACTTGATTGCCGCCCAGCCTAATAACCGTTGTCGCGTGGACCATGCCACCAGTCGACGAAGAATCGAAGGGAACCTCTCATCTAGCTACTGATCCGTTAACGAGGCGCCCCTATGACGCCCTTCGATGTACCCATTCCCGAGACGAGAGCCTAGTGCCCCGAACAACAACCTGACTAGCCGGACGAGCCGCAGCCGTGAGTGACTAAAAACCACCCATTGTCCCTTTCTCGTTCGCTCGGTAACCCCTTCTGTCCGAACGATTTACGTATAGGATTTCGCGCTCCCCCTTTCATCTCTTACAGGTGATAACCCGCGCGAGATCGACGATGACGAGAAAGGAGGCAACGGGTAAACCACCCGACAATCACAGCGACCAGCAGGACCCAGGACCCGACAGCCGATGTTGCAGCGCTACCTGCCCTCCTAACTCGAGGACACGGTAGCTGGCGCCCAACTCAACTAAATAAAAGCTGCACACATTATCGGCTAACTGCGCCGCTGACGGCAGTCGAGACCGGGAAATTATCTATCACTTATTTTCCCCTCCCTCTTCCCCGTCGCAACCTATCACTATTATGGAAATTAACGGAATGAAATATATATTGCAAAATACCTAGCGATAATAAGGATGCAACTTATCATGTGTAACGTACAAAGGGAAAATCGGAAATACATGTACGCGACCGTTATCATTCGATAGTCATACTTATAAGCGACAATTAGTCAGTTAAATTAAATCGACATAATTAACGGAAAGTCAAATTGAAATTTGACAGAAGTTCAAATTTTATCATTTGAACTTCTGACGAAACTCGCCTGTGACGTCACAACCAATAGATGAATAAGAATAAAATTTGATTTCCGTCCGTACCGAAGATTAAATAGGAGTAGGGGTAGATCTTTCTTATCAATCAATACTGACCGACTTAGTGGGGGGTCAGAAAGGGTAAATAGCAATGTGATAGGAAATAAAATGAGGGCACTGCTACTTTTTTAATTTACAATGACGAATTTGCACCAATGACGGGAATAATCGGAGGACGCTACCAATATCCGAATTAGCGTATCGGCCAATAAAATGATTTCTTCTCGAAAAGAGAAGTAAGAGATCTCTAATCGTGAAGAGCCGTTGCTCGTCGATTTTGCCACTGTAAGTGAACTCAGCTGCCCGCAGATTGTGTCTACAAGCTAAAAAACTGATCGATTTGGAGAGAGAGAAACTCATCAGTTTTATAAGAAATAAGTAGGTAAAGTACCGCTTGTTTAATGAAAATTAGGTTACCGAGCGTAATTTGTCGCATTATTGATTTCGCTGTGATGTGTGAACCCGCCGCCATGTGAATGAAGTAATTTCAACTGAATCGCACTGACAAACCACTATTTTCCCACTAATTCGAGCGTTAGAAAATTAAAGATTTGGATAGCTCAGTAAAGTAATTTAGACTGCTTGCCGTCGAGTTAG
Source organism: Phymastichus coffea (assembly GCF_024137745.1). Taxonomy (NCBI): domain Eukaryota; kingdom Metazoa; phylum Arthropoda; class Insecta; order Hymenoptera; family Eulophidae; genus Phymastichus; species Phymastichus coffea. The sequence goes on from NW_026706814.1 coordinate 2,019,608, forward strand.
GTGACCGTACGTATAATTCGTCTCAGAGGTGATTCGCCGGGACGTGTGGATCCGTTGCCGCCGCGCATCAACTGTCGTAGGGAATCGCACTAACCATCCGCCATTTCGACCGTCATGTATTCTAACAAATGAATAAAAGAAAGTGAAGTGTAACCGATATCCGTTATTTATGTCTGGCTGACTTATTCCTCCTTGCATGCTGATTTTATTTTCAGTCACGGACGGTTTATAGTGAGGATTTCTTTGAATAGTTCCGAATGTTAGGTGACTGTACCTGTTAACTCTATCGAACTCTCAACCGGAGACAAGGAGTTGCTTCCTGAGTTGCCAGTATTCCCAGGACGTTGAGGGGACAGGGAACGACCACTGATCATTGGAGCATCCTGGAAAAGACATCGGCGTAAGACAAGTCCCTTGCCCGCTCTGCACAGTTGCATAACGGGCAACCAAACCTATGTGCCGATTTTTGATCCTATTCCCGACGATCGCCGTAACCAAGGAACGGTAGTCTGGCGCCCTTATCACCTAGTCCGAGAAACGAATCACCAGGCATTGTGGCGGAAGTATTTCGCATGCATAGCTTAAACCACTCGAAATCCTCGCCACACACCTTAAGAAAAAAAATCAAAGAATTCGACATATCGATAACTGATTTTTTAATAGAGTTATTAATAAATAAAAAATTGATAATTTATTTATTTAAATATTTTCTAATAGCAGAAGAAATAATTTGCAAATTCATTATTTAATTATTATATAAATTCTGTTTGTTAAGTTGATAATTTTGATTTTGCATCACGTGCCTTGTATCATAAATAATTTTTTGGTGTAATAAATTCCAATAATTACATTGTAAATTTTAAGCTATTTATTTAGTTAATTTTAGTCGTCTATAACTTTGTAAAGCGATTTTTCCATAAGAAACAATTTACATCATAAAATTCAGCGTTTTCAACTCAATTTTTTAAATCACAAACTTTTCGCTTTGCGTGCGCGATTTCACAACAAAGCTTGTTTAAAATTTGTGCAAATTGGTGAAAATAGCATTTTAGGGGCCACCCAGCGTAAAAAGGGTCCTCTTTCGCAACTATAAATTCGCTCGTCGCTGCGGCCAGTGAGAATCCTACTATACTTACCTGCACGAATACTGTACTTATGAAATCAAGTCTCAGCTATTTCCTGAGATACGTTTCATGATTCAGTGGTCAGCCTTGATACTCTCCTATTCTACATGATAGTCTAAGAGCTCAACTCATAAGACTATTTCTCTTATGAGATGAAAGTAATCTTAGACTATCTTCTCTAACCATTTGTGACGGTAAACGTCATATTAGCGCTAATAACCTATCCTAGTGGCTGCCCGCGGGGGCAGCACCTACCGGGAGACGAAAAACGTGATGAGGGAATTCGGCACGTGACGAGGCGGAACGCGCGCGATTGAAAACGATCCAGTATGGGACTAGCTACCGATATGGAGGCCGCAAAAATCGAGGCTCGTAACCTGATCGCCTGAACGCACCGCAGAAATCGAGTGATTGTTGTCGCCGAGTTATCCAGAGAGTGCTGACCAGAACCTGCAAACACGGTGTCCTCCCCTGCCACCACGAGTGTGTGTGAAGTGTTTCGCCATCGAGGGCGAAACCGTGCGCGCGCAAGTTCGCGACCCAAAAGAAAGGGAGAACAAACGACTTTATCCGAACGCGCTGTGTGTACTAAGTTTCGTTCGCTGCCGAACACTCGTCATTAAGGTAAGCTGGCCAGCTTAATCTCGCGACCGCGATTGCATGCCTGATAACCAATTTTCCGTACTCGAAGCGAAGCGTGCATGTAATAGCTCTGCTAACAAAGAGCGGCGAGCGATCCGACACTGTATGTCGTTGCCGTGCGAGCGCGGTATGTAAACATAAACACGTGGGCCGAATGTAATGTAACATTCAGAAGTAATAAAAAGTTTTCGTCTGTGATATTAACCAGTACTTTTGACGTGTTTATTTCGTATTCGTAGTTAGTTGGTTGACTGACACCCGTTCCCTCTTGCTCTCCGACTTCCGTATTGAACATAGGTAATTACGTGCGTTTTTCAATACGATTACGCGGATAAAAGTAATTAAACGGTAGCAACCCTGTTACACATTATAATATTGGAGTCTAGAAACTCAGTTAAGCTTTAGTTGTGATGCTGTCTGACCTTTTGCAGATAGATGCGACAATACTTAACAGAAATTTAAAGGGCACGTCGGAGTAATGAACCGAGTCTAGTCAGACTATGTTCATTGCTTGATGATTACATTTTCATACTGTCTTTGAAATCTACTTACTTTCTGTCGTAAGCCACCGAAGATTGTTATCCTCGCAGCTCGATTTTAAGTGGTGAATTTCTAAAGGTTTTAGTATTGATCTTTGATGTAAGTGTAAGAGCACTTTAATCACTACCAGTAAGACACAGACAACTATAATTTGATATTTAAAGTATACGTTATTATATGTCAACTTCTTGCTTGCTCTCAGAAATATCATTTACAAATGTATCTTAGAACTTAATTTATTCTAACATAAAAAAGTCGAAACCTTACAGTACGATATATTATATACATCTTCAAGATGTAAGTGAGTAAAGTAATTATTCTGATTTGCACAATAATAGTAATATATTGTTCTGGATTCGGAGTTAAAGTGAATACGAGGTCTGTCCGGAAAGTATCGGGTTTACGTTTATATCTTCGCGCCATAGTGTTCGAGCGACCTCTAACGGACAGAAACGTCAACAGTAAAGCCTCACGAATCTATTGGTTACTTACTGACACCTGCCGGACGTATAGTTCACGCGCAGTGTGTCTTTGTTTAGAGTGCCTTTTTTGCGTTCGTCGGATTTTGATATTGTCAAAAATGACTGAAAAACAAGATCAACGAATTTGCATCAAATTTTACTTTCAACTCGGAAAATTGAGTTCGGAAACTATTGAAATGATGCAAAAGGCCTTCGGAAGCGAGTGTATGAGCAAAACACGAAAAAAAGAGTGGTATAAACGGTTCAAGGATGGTCGCACTTCTGTCGATAGTGATTCTCGTTCCGGCTGACCTTCGACGAAAAACCGCAGATAATCAATGTCACCGTATTCCATATCGGAGGTTAATATACGACTGACTTTCGTGAAGTAGCCGCAATTCTTTAATGTCGAATTTGCTAGTAATGTTATCCGCAGCTGGATGGGCGTCATCTCAAGTTTCATGACTATTACAAGGGAATTGAAAAGGCAATTACCGTCACGAGGTATAGCGTCATTTTTTTGAAATATTACTCGAAATTGAACACATGGAGTATGTTCTACGTATGATACGAAATAATGTAATTTAGAACTGATAGGTGTATATGGTATTTACAAAGAATCGCTGGCTGATTAAAAAATGGTGTTAGACAATTCTGTAGGTGTGTTAGTTAACGTAACAGTATTACTTGATTACTTGTTTGACTCCTTATCAATATGTTCGTTGTTTACTTGCAAATATGATCATTGTTCTCACTATGTGGCCATAAAACATTTAAGGTGCCGACAGTATCATTTGTTTCTATTTGGAACAAAAGTGTCTTTCTATCGGTAATGTTTGCTCCTCTCAAAAATACTGGATATACTGACATAGACTTCTGTTGTTAATTGGTTCTCGTGAAGGTTCTTTTTGTTTTCTTAATTTTCTAATTCTTTTTCGTATTTCCTAACTCACTTTTATCTAATGCATTACCGCTATGGTCACAGCTTGTAACTACTGAGTCCTTGAGGTTTTTACTGGTGTGATCGTAGCATAATTTTATGTTGACGACGTTTATGACTTCTTGCGTAGTTTATAGATTTGATAGATTTATGCTTGTATTATGACGTGATGACTACCTTGCAAGCCGTGCTTATTTTATACCTTTAAGAATAGACTTTATAACTTCGTTATTTTCAGGTGACACATGTATTCTACATTGTTTATTCCAAGATAATTTGTTCGTCCGTTTCTTTACATTTGTATTTCATAAATATCTTTAGGAAATGATGGCTTTTTCCTCATATCACTCTCTCGATATCGATCACGTATTGTGTTTTCCTTCTTTCAAATGGTAGCGGTATGGCTTTTCCTGTGGAGATAGGTAACTAATATTCAACGATTTTGGGAAGTTGGAATGACGATGGCCATTATGCTAATTACTGATCGAACTTGACATTCTAATCTGTACCTTATACTAGTCATTTTTTATTTGTAATTGGATTTTTATCATGTTTCTTCTTCGTCAGTCGTCTTACCAGGACTTGTTGAGGAGCTTCTTTTCGATATTTTAGTGACTGCTTGTACAAAGCAGTTGCTTTATTAAAGCTCTAAATGGAATGCCTTCGATTATTGCTAGTGTTGGTTATATATACTAAGTTATATGTTTACATCTGTACATATACTTTTTCCGGTGTTGACGAGTCATTGAATTATAATATTTTCCTTACATTCGAGAGAGTCAGTTGGTTAGCTATCTAGCTGCTTTAATCCGGAAGGATTACACAAGCCAATAATTTTAAGAACCTGAAATCAGACATAGTATGCTCAATAGATTGTCATACGTTGATTCCGAATCTGGGCTCAGAATTGCTGTATTGTCCTTGGGTTTGCAGATATCTTAAGCTAAAAGCGTCAAAAATACGCTTTTTTGCTATACTTGACTACCTGTAACATGACGAAGAATTTTTTCTGCGCAATTTTGACCACAATCCCTTAAAGAGCAACTCTTGGGCTACAAAAAACACTATTCAAAATTAATTTTATAATTTTTTCAAGGGAGATATTGTCGTGTGAAAAATGTTGGATCTGAACGATCTACTGTAGGCTTATAATAACACTAATCTTAATATTCACTTCTCATACCTATAAATTGCACACGCATAATAGTCACATTCCAGAATATGACGATTAACTTCATGGGTAGGTTTCGGATTTTCTTGAAACTTGGTCTACATGTTGCCTATATGGTAGTATATTTAATTATGAATTATTAGATCATTATAATAATTATATCAAATGTTATAAACAATTGAAAATTTTTGACGATTTTTTTTTAAATTACACATAAAACGGTGTACTTTGAAGATATTAAGTGAACAATACTTTAATATCAATTTTTCCAAAAGTTATTAACATTTTTTGTAAACAATTGGCCATATCTCAAAAAGTATTATTTTTATTTTAAAAGTTCTTTTTTTTTATTGAATCCCTTGATATTTTTTCTTTCAAAATCCGTTTTAAAATTCATTGAGCGATCATTAGATGCGATACAGTGAGCGATAATAGTGAAAGCTCACAGGCCCTACGATGCTCGACGGCCGAAATTAAATAGCCCGATTACATTGGCATCTATTACCTGTATCGAATCGTTATAGACAGTTATTATTTTAAGCGTTCTAAAGTGTATAGCATGAAAAAGTTTACGAGGGCACTCGGATATATGTTCACTATACCGAATACATCTGTTCACTATTTTCTTAAAAATATTATCCTCCCTTATCATGATTTCACTAGACTCAAATGTTATCTTGGGAGCTCAATGGTTATCGTTTCTTCCGTTGCGTTAATACAAAAGTATAATTTTTCTGTTAGTTGCGACGAAATTCTCAAATAGTAGGTTCTCTTTGAGCTTTTGCAGGGACACATGATCTATCCGCTCTTCAGGATTATTGATCACAGGCATATATAATTTACCGTGTGCGCGAGGATAATGTCAATTGATTGAATCCCTAAAAGGGTAATCGTAAATGAAAAAATAGATGCAATGTTAGTTTGCGTTTACTTAGCCCCCGTATTCCATACAAACTTCTGTAACGGGGATTTAGACCGCTACAATATTAATATATCCGAGATAGAATATTTGCTGGTACCATGGCAGTTCTTTGCGGGCTCGCGTTATGTCACGTAAGGCCGGCCCGGTAGATCAGGTTGCCAACAGGCCTGCGAAGAGCGTCGTGGTTCGCGCAGCCGAAATTACGAAAGTCGAGGAAAGCGATAGGAAGAAAAGGATGCTCAAAAGAAAAGCCATACAATTATAACAGTAGGTGTATATACTTTTATAAAGTTGCACCTCGCTATCACTTTCCCGTCGAGAAGTACTCACCAGCCACGAGGCGGATCACAAACAAAAATAATAAGGCACACCGATAGCCGCAAATACGGTCGAATGCCTCCGCACAGCTCGCTAGCTATCAGCTTATTGCCGGCCCTTCGTTACGCGGCATGCGGCGCGCTGCTCGTCACACATAGCTATACATACACATGCAAGCGGTCTCCATCTGCCGGCCCTCTCTCTTAACTTGCTCTCCGCAGTTATCGTCTGCTGCAGCTAAGGAAAAATATAAGTCGAAAGACATAGCATATTACTATTATTCTATATTATTGCCCTAGAGACAGAGAGACATTACGAGCTCACATCAGACTCGTTATACTTCTCATCTTAATAGCCCCTCCATTTCAGTAGGAAAGTTGTCCGATTCATTTCTTGGAGATTAACGTATAATATATTCAATGTAACTAGTTTTGTTCCGTGAGTCACATCCAATATGTGTACTATTTGACGGCTATTGACTTAAGCGCTTATCAATACTACTTAATTTTATAATCAAAATTTCAGCACTCGTATCTACTAAAAATCTATCGCTTCTGCCTTTGAAGTTTTCACACTCCAAGTTGACTATAGGAGGTTGCTGTTTGATCTCCGCAAGCTTGATAGTACATTTTTTCTTCGTAGGCAATTACTTCATACGAGGGTGGTTCGATAAGTACTTAGCCTACAAAAGAAAAACAAAAATTTTGGAAAAGTGGCGTTTTATTTTTCAACATAGTCTCCTTTTAGTTCGATACACTTGGCCCAGCGATGCGTCAACTTCTTTAACCTGTCTGAAAAATACGTTTCCTCGAGGTCTGAAAAGTAGGCTTCCATGACAGCGATTACCTCCTCATTCGACTCAAATTTCTGCCCGGCGAGTGACTTTTTCAAGTTTGAAAACAAAAAGAAGTCGCACGGGGCTAAATCTGGAGAATACGGTGGATGGGGCAGCAGTTCGTAGCCTAATTCGACCAATTTGGCCATGGCGGCGGCGGAGGTGTGAGCCGGTGCGTTGTCACGGTGGAAGAGCACTTTTTTCTTCGCCAAATGGGGCCGTTTTTTCTGCAATTCGACGTCGAATCGGCCCAATAATTCGGCATAGTACAGCCCTGTGACCGTTTTGCCCCTCTCCAGGTAGTCGATGTAGATCACACCTTGTAAATCCCAAAAAACGGTGGCCATCACCTTTCCGGCCAATGGGGCAGTCTTCGCCTTCTTCGAAGCACTTTCGCCGGGTAAAGTCCACTGTTTCGACTGTTCCTTGGTCTCTGGTGTATACCAGTGGATCCATGTTTCGTCGACTATCACGAAACGACGCAGAAACTCCTTCGGATTGCGCTCAAACAGCGTCAGACATTGCTCTGAAGTTGTCTCACGGTTGCGCTTGTTGTCCGGAGTGAGCGAACGCGGCACCCATCACGCCGACAGCTTTCTCATGCCCAAAATTTCATGCAGGACATGACCCATGCGGTCTTTTGAGATGCCTACGATCTTAGCTATCTCGCGCACCTTCAATCGTCGATCTGCCAATACGAGATCGTGAATTTTTGTCACGTTATCCTCCGTGGTAGCCGTTTTCGGAGCACCTGGACGTGGCTCTTCAAAAATCGACGTGCGACCACGTTGAAACTCGTTAAACCAATTTTTGATGGTCGCCATCGAAGGAGAAGAGTCACCGTACACAGCATCCAAGCGTTTTTTGATTTCGCTGCGCGATTTCCCTTCCAAAAACAAGAATCGAATCACCGACCGATACTGCTCTTTTTCCATTTTTCAAAAATCAACGGACACACTTGCTTTCATACGCTCTCAAAAATAAACTACAACTCCGATCCGGCTAAAATCTTGACAGTAACCATCGAGAAGGTTGTACGACGTGATAGAATATTTCTTTTGCGAGAGTGGCGCCATCGGGCGGTGAGGCTAAGTACTTATAGGACCACCCTCATATAGCTGCATTAAATCTCATATCATGTTTTTGTACTTTTTTGTTCCGAACCGTTGTCACATCCATAAATGTTGCCTAGAGGGTAATCCCTAATTCGGTGTGCGCTGTTCGAGATGATAACTAATTTCTAAAGCCCACTCTGACGGCGTATTAGACTCCGATACCGAACTCGTATTAACCTTGTTTATGAAGCAACGTGTACTTGTTTTATTTTCGAACGCCACTACGTCCGCAATTGCATCACGAAATATAATAGAAACCTTTGAGCGCACTTGATGTTCAAGAGAACCGTCCAATCCGAACAGCAATGATTGTAAAGTGATCTGATTAGCCTTATCTTTGCCGGTAAATCTTTCCCAGTTGAGTAGACTAGCGTTATTATCATAAATATTTAAGAACCTGTTGTGCAAAGCTTGGACTCTTCATAGTCGGTGGCACTTTCACCTATACATTGACGTTCTGCATTCAATTCTGCTATCACAGCATCCGCTCCTTATGTACTATTGTACTGTATGGTTATATCCTTCAGAAGTATTTCTATGGACTTGTACTGTGATAACCTTGTAGCGTAACTGTTGAACGTCTTATTGCGGAATGTCGTCACTAAGCTGTTTATTACCCATTGTTTCAACTTAGGTCCGTACGTATGAGGTATGTCTTGAATTGTTTTGCAGAAGGATTCTCACGTCTCAGGATTGTCGTTCAAAGGCGGTATGGTTTTGAGTGCTGGATGCAATGAAGATAGATATGCTTTAACGTGGATATTGCTGGTAACTTCCGTGGACACACTCAAGGGACACACTAACTTGGGTGGGTTGTAGTTTCGATGGTTGTAATGATTTCTCATATTCTATCCATTAATCGATTACATCCTCCACATTATGAGGAAAAGGCATAGGTAAAGCTATGTGGATAGATTATTGATGAACACGGCCGAGAGTAGGTCACGATCCTATGATTATAACTTGTGCTTAATCGTGGAGGTAACATATTGGATATACACTCTGAGTCATATACCGACCTTAATTATCGCAGCTTTCAAATAGCCATCTAGAGTGGCTATACTCTCCTGACTCCGAGCACGGAGCAAGCTTGGTCTCTCGACAACCTCCTATAGAAGAGACGAGATTGAATAAGCCTGGTGATACAGCTTTTCACCCAATCACCTCATTTTGCCGAGACTGTGAAGTTTGATCGATAATCTTCCCTCGTTTAACACGACATTCACGTGTTCGCTAATCATCTAATATCATTCTAAATCTCCGTACCGGTACCTGTATCTCCCCCTTACGTAAAGGGTGGAGTGATAGTGGCGACCAGTGAGCACGGATCCTTGCCGATAGACGGTAGTGATGAAAGGTATTCGATCCTTGGTTTTGTCGTGCTTTCGTAGGCGCGTTTGATTTTATGTAAAGCTTTAAATTCATAATCGATTTATATTAATATACTGTACAGCACGATAAAAATATAGACATCTGATTTTTTTTAATTGAAAAAAAATCTGATTATTTATGAAATCCAAATCATCTGACGGAAAGATGGCAGTCCAAGTGTCTCATTGCTGTGGAGATTACTCCGCGCGTAAATATACGCTGCATTAGCTACCACGTTTAATGCAGACCTATAATAACATTACAAGTTATCTTTCCAAGATTTCAATCAAAATTCTTACGAAATTATATGCGGATCCATAGTTCATATCATAAAAAATTATCCAAAACGACCTACAAATAGCATCAGTAAAAAAAAAAATTAAAATGTTTTATGAAAAAAAAAACATCACATTGCAAAAGCATTCAAATATACTAATCAGCAAACTCTTCAAGACAACGATCACTACTGTAGCGCTCCTATTTATGAGCTATTTATTAAATCACTGAATTACTGCAACTAGTCTAACGTGCCTATCTGTTTATTCAAATCAACACATGAAGCGGCGCTACCTCACTGTTTACTCGATTGTATACATATAAGAGTCAAATCAAAATAAATAGCGTAACGTCACAAAGTAATAGATATAGATATAATGATTTTGGATATTAAGAAAAATATGTTAATTAGAGATAATTTTAATATAACAAAGTATTTATTATATAAATTTAAGTACGTAGATTTAGAATATAATAACACAAATTGCATTTAATTATGAAATAATAATGAATTTTAATATGCAAAACTGATTTATTTATTACGCGAACATTATGAAATATTATAAAAATGTAAATAATCCATATGCAAAATGTATAAGTATAGAACATGAGTAAGAATTGGTTTTATTAATAACAGATGAATAATAACTGTTATTAGTAAATAAACAATTAATAATTTATTTAAACAATAAGCTGTATATAAAACGAAAGTATTAATTTTATACTTGATAATGATAGCTTTATGATTTAGGAATCTTAGATAATTAATCTAATAATTGCATTATAAGATTAGGAAAAACCGTTACAAATATGAAAAATTAGTTATAATTCAAATGTTATTAACTAATTTAAATATTCATTTTTAGAAAATACTTCTAAATTGAATCAACTATAAAGTTATATAAAAATTTATTAATTTTCTATTGTAAATATTATAATATCACGTTAATTAACTTTATTAGTTAATAACTTTTGCCGACACTATTTGCGATAATTATATATTGTATAAAATCAACAAATAACAAATTTTGTAAAGTTTACATTTGTTAAAAGCTTGATATTAATGATTATTTACTTGTAAATTAAGAAAACTCATTACTCAAAATTCGCGAATGTCTCTCGAATGTTCGATGACATCTCTCCTGCAAAAATAAGCGGGAAAATCTGAGTATAAATAGGCCCACCTTTGCACCGGCTAGCATTCACTCCTAGCATTGCAAAGTGAGCGCATGAGTCTGAATAAACTTGGCTAATACCTAAGTTCTTTCTCTCATTGAAATTAACTGAGCAAGACTGTTCCTTCCTTATAATTCGAGCTCGACTTATAGAACATCTCGCGCTATAAGAAACTTGGGCCGAATTATATCCTATCCAAGAAAGACTTTAGCTCTGCTTATGGGACAATTCGCACCATAAGAAACTACGTCATTGTCTGACTTTCCTTGAAACATTGTACTTATTTATGTATATTTGATTTATTTATTTATTTTATTGAGGATTAGAGTAAAATTATTGGGAACAAATTCTTACTCATTAGCTAGATACGAGAGTTCCAATTATTATTATTTATAAGTGATACGAACATCACACTACTATAAGAGTTAAAAAATATAAATTGATGAAAATATAAATTAACCAAAATCTACATGATACACAAATAATATAAAAACAAATACAGAATATTTACTGGAGTATTCTGCTACATATCATATTAACTTATCATTATAACCATCACATTTACTTAGTGTCAAATTGTAATAGACAGATTGTAAATTAACTTAAAGCAATAAAGAAAAATAACCGGATCGAGTCAAGATAAAACTAAATTAAACAAAGCATCGACAGAACTGAAGAAGAAAAAAATACGTAAATGCAAAATTATCTGACAGCATTGAAACTAACAAATATAACAGATTACTTTCTATGGAAAGCTACTAAACGATTTAAAAGACCAACTATATTTGTACCACCTATAAGAAAATCTTAAGGTAAATCGACCAGATCTAACAAGGAAAAAACTGCAACGTCCACCAATCGTCTATGTAGAGCATTCAAACCTATCGAAAGAATGATCACTAAACATGAAAAAAAAGTTTTACTAGAAAACTTCGACGTCTAAGACAGCACATCTAATAAATCTATTAAAATATTATTATGGAAATATTACAAATAACTAATAGTATTAATTACATAAAAAAACTTTAGATTGAATGATATTAGAGGAATAATGATCACAAAATTGCCTACAATAGCAATGAGATACAGAAAAATTGATTTCAATGCATTCTTACGTCTATGTTATTTTTCTTGAGTGGAAAAATAGTAGAGATCATTATAATTTGAAATCCGGTGTAAAATGTGAATTGGTAAACTCATACAGACCAATTAGTCTTTTATCAGTACTTTCAAAAATTTGTGGAATATTAATCTTAATTAAAATCAATTCATTAAAACTGATAAAAAACTGACCCTAGGACCATCAATTTGGTTTCAATTGCAATCACTCCACGATTGAACAAGTAAACAGAGTAGCATCTACTCAAAAAAAAATTCATTGAAGATAAACGGTATTTTTCTGACATATTCCATAATGTTGCATAGATTGACAATATTTGGCTTAAATGGCTTATCTATTTATCAAATAATAAAATATCAAATAAGAAAAGCAATAGTGCTACAGGATTGCGTTCTAGGCCCTACACTAAAGCTGTTATAGACCACCAAACAATCAAAGTCTTCTAATATCATGAGAGCAATATATGCAGATAATACAACTATTTTAACATCACACCTAGAGGGAACAATAACATCCAAATTATTACAAAATAACATAAATAATTATATTCAAAATTGGTTTAACTTACGAAGAATTATACTAATTGCAAGCAAATTAATACATATGACGTTCACATTTTGAAAAGACACCTGTTCACTGTTTAAACTCAACAATAAATACATTCCCTAAATCAACAATGTACGAGGGGGGGGGGGGCAATAAGTCTTTACAAGAAGAAGGAAAAAAAAGTTTTGCGTATGTAATTTTTTTTTATTTTTCAACATAATCTCCTTCAAGGTCGATACATTTTATTAAACGGCCTTCCAGTTTCTTTAAGCCATCAGAAAAATGATTTTTGTAAACCCTCAAAATAGGCATTTGTTTCGGCGATGACTTCTTCATTCGACGTAAATCGTTGTCCGGCAAGCCATTTTTTGAGGTTAGGAAATAAGAAAAAGTTACTGGGAGCCAAATCAGGCGAATATGGTGGATGGTCAATTAATTCGAACTTTAACTCGTTAATTTTTGCCATCGAAATTGCACACGTATGAACTCGAACATTGTCTTGAAGAAAAAGGCATTTTTTTTTGTTCAAGTGAGGACGTTTTTCTCTGATTTTTTCTTTCAGCTAACTTAATAATGACGCATAATATTGTCCAGTGATCGTCTGGCCCTTTTCCAAGTAATTGATGTAGATGATTCCATACGTATCTCAGAAAACCGTGGCCATAATCTTGCCAGCTGACTTTACGGTTTTGCTTTCTTTGGGGTGGTTCTCCTGTGGTAATCCATTGTTTGGACTATTCTTTGATTTCAGGAGTGTAGTGGTGTATCCATGTTTTGTCTAGTGACGAGTCGACGCCAAGTCTTCCGGATTACGACGTATGCGTGCCAAAATAGACTCTGAGGTGACCACGCGGGTTCGTTTGTTTTCAACAGTGAGCAAACGCAGCACCCATATTGCTGATATTTTTTTATCCCCAATTTTTTATGCAAAATTGAAATGATTGTACCCTTTGATACCCCTGTAGCCTTAACTAATTCTCACAATTTTAATCTTCTATCACTCAACACCATATCGTTGATTTTGTTGACCATTTCGGGCGTACTCACTTCTACGGAGCGTCCTGAACAAGGTTCATCTTTTGTTGTTGTGCGGCCGCGTTTAAATTCATTTACCCAGTTATAAACAGTCTTAAACAAAGTGGCAGACTTGCCATGAACGATGTTCAACTCAACTGTGATTTCTTTTGGTGTAAGGCCTTTCAAATGAAAATGTCTTATCATTGCGCAAAACTCTGTTTTTTTCCATTTTTCAAATAAACCAATAACTTTTGTTCAACCAACGCTCACAAAAAAACGACTTAATGAATCGAGCTGAAACTTTGTACGATAGCTAGTTAGTAGTATTGCTTGCTAAAAACATCATTATTATTATAGTATTTTTATCGGCATAAACTTTTACAATATAGAGCCACATCACTACCATATTGATTTTTCATGATCAAGTATTTTGACAAATTCCCTGAAATCAATTTTCTTTAAATTTATACGGAAGTCTTTCCTATATTTTTCTTCAACTGTTAAGTTGAATGAAATTTCAATCGGATAGTGGTCGCTACCCCATGAATCTTCTAAAACTGACCAGTCAGTTAAAAAGGCCTTATTCATCGACGTAAATGTTAAATCAATGTTTGTTAGTGTTAAACCCTAATAAGATAGCTCTACTCGAGTAGGTTTTCTATTATTTAAGAGATAAAACTCGCTAAAATCTGCATTGTCGAATATGACGTTACCACTTCAACAATATTTATTACTACCCCTATAAGGATGATGGGCATTATAGTCACCAAGCAAAATAAACGAGTTGAATTTTTTTACTTCGTCTAGTAAAGAAAGCCATTCTGTTTTCTTTAAATCGTTATCTGGTTTAGGTGATCTGTAACAAGATACGATGGTTAAATCGCCCAAATTCGAGGAAACCAGAATGGCTCCTACCTCAAGACTATCGATGTTAAAATTCAGGACAATTTTCTCACAAAAAATGCTGTTGTTTATAAAAAAAACCGAGCCACCTCCTTGGTCCGTTAACCTGTCCAATCTTAGAGTATTCAACCCGCTTAATGAAAAAACTTTATCGTTTTTAAGACAAGTTTCGCATATCACAATAATATCATAGTTTACCGCATAGTTATGAAGACATAATTTGTTGGAAATTGACCTAGCATTCCATTGCAGAATTTTAAGATTTTTTAAATTATTATCCATTAAAATAATTATTTGAATAATTAAGAATGAAAAAATAATAAGCACTAAAAAAAAGTGAAAGTAAAAATTGAGTTAAAGTAACTATTTACGCTTTTATTTATTATAAGTCTTGGTAGCCGCATCTTGATTCTTCTCGTTCATCAGTCTTTCCTGTAGTTTGCCGATGGTATTATCTAATTGCTGTTGCGAAACTGTGAGGTTCTGTTAAGAAGTCAAAGTATTTGATCCTTGTTGTGAAACATCACTGTTAAAGACGAAAATTATCATGGGCCAAAATGATGTTTACCCTGTGATATTTCTCATATATTAGACATTTAGAATCTATGCTTTTATAGTTGCCTTTACAGTTCGCACAAGAAGGTACATTAGTAGTACAAGCGTTATTTTCTCCATCCTTGTCGTGACTATCCAAACCACACATAATATATTTCTTGGTACTTTTGCACGTTCTAGCTGTATGTCCAAATCTGAAACAATTAAAGCACTGCATAGGTTTACGTACATACGGCTCTACCTCAGACTTCACACAAAAGAGCGAGATTTGCTGCGGTAAGATTTGGCCAGACAATGTCAATAACACTGTTTGAGAGGGGATCCATTTATCGTCATCACCCGTAGGGCGTCTTTTCTTTTTGTTCAATCTTTTAACTTGAGTAACAATTATCGCAGATTGTATGCCTTCACAAATTTCACTTTCGGATATATCAGTTGGTATACGTTTAATTAAGCCTTGTCTCGACTGCCTAAAGCCTGGTATAAAAGCTTCCCAATGTAGTTGTTTGAGTGATTCATCTTTTAATAGACAATTAGCCTCTTCTATTTTTTTAAAAACAACTTCAACTTTGTAGCCGCCTCTGTTTTTGATAGTTTCAATTGATTTATATTTTTTAAAAAGTACACTACCTATTTTATAAGCGTTGAGACCAGATTTATCATCATTCAATTTCTTTATCCAAACCCCAAATGGTCCTATGTTGTCTATCTTGCAGCGTCGTTGTGGTGTTTTGTTTCGTTGAGTCTACTGATTTGTTGGTAATGCCGGTTCGCCCGTTACCGTCGAGATTCAATTCAAAACTTGCTGATTTCTTACGTATGTCATCATCGCTTGTGGCACTTCTCTTTCTGTTAACGCTTTTCGTGACATTGTCAATTTGCATTGACAAATCCTCTTCATTAAATCTGTACTCTGCCATTATGACAGGTAATCGCTGTAAAGCCACCCGATAACCGAGGGCCTACATAAAGAAACTACAATAGCGGCTAACAGGCACTAGACGAAAGTTCTTGGAGACAAATGTCCGAGGTTCAAATGAGCACAAACACTGAGCAGTATAGCAGACTCCCCACAGGGACAGGGTCAAGCCCTTCCCACACAAAATGAGTAATCAATTTGTCTAATAATTCAAAAGACGTAAGAGCTCAATCAATACGTGCTAGCTCGCTCCAGCGCCGAGCGACGACCGCCAAAAACATCATAATTTGAGCGTGACGAGCGCCATCTTTTGGATTTTGTAAAGACTTATTGACTCCCCCTCGTACAATATTTAGGTATCCTTATAGATTGAAGATTCACATGGAAAGAACATATATTGACAAAATGCAAATAGTTGGAACTGAAATAGAGGAAAATGTACCGGTTTATTGAAGGAAAATCGGAGCTGTCAAAAACAAATTGTTACTGTACAAAGCTGTACTCAAACCAACCAGGACTTATGGCATACATCTATGGGATGCTACTTCAAACTCAAATATTAAAATTTTCGAAAGATTTAAATCGAAAGTTCTACGTAATATCATCCAAGACCCATGGTTCGTCCCAAACGAAATTATCTGAAATGATCTATAGATTCTAAAGGTGAAAGAAAAAATTTAAAAGATTCACATAAAATATAACACCATATTTCAAAACCATCCAAATAATATTATCAGAAATCTTTTTAAGACAACCATCATGAATATCAGACTCAAAAAACTAACTGATGATTTCCTAAATAACTCCTAATACTTTTGTCACACTTTGAAAATGGAGTACTCACTAGAATTTTTTTTCTAAATGTCATGTACATATACCATATAATAATATCATTTTCTTATTTTTTCAATATGTAAGACAGGTTGTAAATAAATTCGGAGTAATTGTAAAGAAAATTATTAATTTAATGCTTAATCATTTTTTGTAATGATGATAGAGGTCTTATTGATGAGCTTTGCTCGATAAGAGCAAATAATATAATCTTACGAAACTAGACGAAACACAAAATGAAATATTTTACCGTTTATTAGCAAATAACAAACAATTTTTCTATATTAAACTAGATTACGTAAAAGGCTACCAACACGAAATTAAATTGATCAACAGTACTCCAACAAATAAAACGCACCATCCAGTAGCTTTGAAGTTGTGTAATAAAGTACGCCAGACTATAAATAATAATATGTTAAAATGTGGTGAATGAGTTTGCGTCGAATGAGTGGAAAGGATTCGAAAGGATTCTTGTTTATGAAGCAGGAGACGCTTGCTCTATTACTTGAGATTCACGGTTAACGCTCAGCTCTCGATCATATACATTCTTGGTATCTCTTACTCGTTACGCAACGTCCAAAAATTCTGATTGCATCTCATGTTCTCTGTTTGCTAAGATTCAAAAGAAGAGCCAAAAGAAGAAATTTCAAGCGACGAGTCATCAATTATTTCTCTCTCTCTCTCTCTCTCTCTCTCTCTCTCTCTCTCTCTCTCTCTCTCTCTCTCTCTCTCTCTCTCTCTCTCTCTCTCTCTGCGTGAAGAACAGAAAAATAATTACCACGTGTTTGGATGCTTGGTACACTACTTTATCTCAAATGTATTATTTTCTTATTATTTCTACCAATATCTTAATAATAACTTTTATAATATAGGTTGAAACTTTGAGGGTTCATTAATAATATATTATTCTTATTAATCATTAACAATTTAATCGCATGTGTTATTGTTGATAGGTATTATTGACTATTTTAATCGCGGTTCTATACGACCACATGTTAAAATACTCATTATTATTATAAATATAATTTTCAAATTAGAAAGTACATCCATAAAACTCGCGTGAGTTCACAATACTCTAAAATATCGTAGTCTGAAGTTTCGAAATCTAATATTTTTTCGTTAGCAAAGCAGGGAAATGTCCTTAATATCTTTGCATCGCCCTGTATATACATGTATGTGTGTGTGTGCGTGTGTTAATGTTTATGCATGAAAACAATATAGTTTCCATGCATAATGGCATGACTTAATTGATACGTCATTTCGAACGATTTTAAGAAAATCGAACGAATAGCATGATACAAAATTATATCACAGGCTTTTAATCGTTACACTTTTTTTTGAAATATTTTATTGAATTGAAAAAATATTTGTTTATTAACCACGTTCCCGTTGTTGATCCTAGGTTAAATTTAAAAGTGATATATTGTAGTTAATTAGAAAGATTTCTGATTAATTTCTTATACTTTCAATTGCACACACGTACGCTCACTTAAGAAAATATATCTATACTAACGTGGGTTCGCCCCTCTGCTCACTCCGCTCGACAACCCCCCTAACAATTACAAATATTGATACAATGCTATTCTTTGAATTCAATCTCTTGTTACCAAAATGACTAGAAGTCCATTCTATAATCTTTGTGATTACTCCTTTATTCCATTAATTAATTAACAAAATGAAAATTAGACCAATTTTTTTGCATTAACACTGTCATGGAAATAAGCCATTAACACTTACCGCGATTATTTTACATATACTTTAAGGTTCAAATAACCATATGCTGTAACTTAGTCGACACTTTTTTAATATTAATAAACTCATATGTTTTTTCAAACAAAAGCTCTGATTTTCACCTTAATTGTAAACTAAATATTTCCGTGGTCGTTTGCTAAAATTAAAATCTGAATATGTGTAGTAAAGTACTGAGAAAAAGACAACTTTTAATACCTCAAACGTTGAATTTAAACCTTTTGATTCAAAGTTATTAAACACCAAAGTCAAGTAAATGTCCGCCTCTGTTAAACAATGATTTTGCGAAAAAAAAGTCTTGTCGTAGTTCACTGAAATACTTTACATATCCTTAGAGAAAATACATCACAAATAGAAATAATGAACAATTAAATAAAAACAAGAGCCAACTGAAGCAAAATCCGCTCTCCGGTGTTAAAATTGCAATAGTGGGGGAAGGAAAAGAAAGAAAAATTAACTCAAAGATTGGAGGCCGATATTTGTAAGGTCAAATTAAAAACGTTATAAGATACTATGAAATCGTGGAATGATAAATTTAAAAAATTAGCAGAGGATTTTGAAAGATTAAATCAGACAAATTCGAGACTTTCAAAGAGGAATTTCATTCGTACGTTGATTTGGAGAGAACAGATCAACTCATTTTAGAAGTAAAGCAAATCTTCAAACGCGAAACCAGCAACGAATTAGAAGATAAATTATATGAGATAAAAAATATGATAAGTCAAATGCGTACACTGTGTCGAATAGATCAAGCTCCGATATAATAACGAAAATTAAAATACCGATACCCATGTTTAAAAGCACAGAAACGGAAAGATCGATAAAATTTTTGAACAATTTAGATAAATACACTCCCGCCCAATAATCTTTGCCAACCTGAGAACAAAACGACTATAACTTTGAAACTCCATATCTCGGCTGGAAATACACCTACAGAGCTCTGCGGGGGCTCATTTGAAAGGATTTTTTGAGCACTTTTCAATGGTGTATATTAAAATCATGCTTAGATATTTCCCTTGCAGATAGGGCGGCGAATATCAAAACAAAAATTACGAAATTTTTGCTTTTTCTTTAACCGCTTGCCATTTCGAGAAAAAAAATCGTAGAAAAATTCTAAACATAGCATTTTTTAGCTCTTTTTCTGCACTATCCAAAACACTCATTCAAAAATAATTTTTTCGTCTAAATTCAGCGATTATATGAGCATTTCATTCAAAAACAGCATCTATATTCATTGCTCTGTATCTCGGAAAATTCGAATTGTAGAAAAAAATTTTCTTGGAAGAAAATGCTCTATTTTGTAAGTAAAATACGTGAACGAAATTTCATAATCATATGAAAACATTTTTTTTTTCAGTCGCAATATCAAGTAATCTAATTTTTTCAATATTTCACTTTGGAATAATAAAACAGATCATTTATACTCGAAGCTATTCTATTAATTGTAGACAAATTTTAATTGTATGCAAATCTCGATCAACGAAAAATCTAAGTAGAAAAATTAATCTAATCTACCAAAACTGACATAACTAATGATTAGTGAAACAAATTTTTTTTTAATGTTGTTCTAATCTTCTAAAAAATTCTTTACCATAGTAACATATTATTGAAGTATGGCACCGAGAGATTTTAGTAAACGTTATCAAGTTGTTGGATTTCACATAAATGGTAAAAGCAATCGTCAGATTGCTAGTATTCTCAATATTCCTCGTCGAACCGTAGACTACAAAGTAAATAAATTTAAAAGTAGCGGCACTGTTGAAGACAAGAAGCGCTCTGGTAGACCGCGGAAACGATTGCTTTTACCATTTATGTGAAATCCAATAACTTGATAACGTTTACTAAAATCTCTCGGTGCCATACTTCAATAATATGTTACTATGGTAAACAATTTTTTAGAAGATTAGAACAACATTAGAAAAAAATTTTTTTCACTAATCATTAGTTATGTCAGTTTTGGTAGATTAGATTAATTTTTCTACTTAGATTTTTCGTTGATCGAGATTTGCATACAATTAAAATTTGTCTACAATTAATAGAATAGCTTCGAGTATAAATGATCTGTTTTATTATTCCAAAGTGAAATATTGAAAAAATTAGACTACTTGATATTGCGACTGAAAAAAAAATGTTTTCATATGATTATGAAATTTCGTTCACGTATTTTACTTACAAAATAGAACATTTTCTTCCAAGAAAATTTTTTTCTACAATTCGAATTTTCCGAGATACAGAGCAATAAATATAGATGCTGTTTTTGAATGAAATGCTCATATAATCGCTGAATTTAGACGAAAAAATTATTTTTGAATGAGTGTTTTGGATAGTGCAGAAAAAGAGCTAAAAAATGCTATGTTTAGAATTTTTCTACGATTTTTTTTCTCGAAATGGCAAGCGGTTAAAGAAAAAGCAAAAATTTCGTAATTTTTGTTTTGATATTCGCCGCCCTATCTGCAAGGGAAATATCTAAGCATGATTTTAATATACACCATTGAAAAGTGCTCAAAAAATCCTTTCAAATGAGCCCCCGCAGAGCTCTGTAGGTGTATTTCCAGCCGAGATATGGAGTTTCAAAGTTATAGTCGTTTTGTTCTCAGGTTGGCAAAGATTATTGGGCGGGAGTGTATATATCTGTAAAAAAAAGTCATGAACATGAATGTATCGTGTTCATTGGTCAAATGTTAGAGGCAGAAACTAAAGATTGGTGATACGTTATTGCGGATGTGACAGGGCCCAGGCCGGAATGGCCGGCCCTGTCTCGCTCGCTCTCTGTCTCCCACGACTCACTCCTTCGCCGTGGCCATGGCGAGCGTAATGGAAGTTAAGAACCATTATCAATACTCGCAACGCTTTATTTCAGGGTCAATACCTATGCCGGGCATCGTCATTGGGAGTCAATTGGAAACGAGAGCGGCTGCGGCGAGGAAGAGGGAAAGGAATAGATGCGACGCGTATGATGAATGAGTGAGCGCCAGTGATCCTCAGCGATTCGCTCGCGAGAGCGAAGCCGTCGGCGTTGCTCGAGCTGGCACGTGTGTGGTTAGGGAGAGAGTTCGAGCCGAGGTCCCTAGAAGAAAGGATCGATCGTGATGACCAAGAGCGCGCGCGCTAACTAAATAGAAATCGTCAAGCAAAGAGAGACAAGGGATTGAGGTAACGCTAAACAGATTGTGGCCAGGAAAAAGCTTCAATTGACGCCCAAGGCATTGAAGATTTCAACCCAGTTTGCTGTCAACCTTACAGTAGTTCCAGCAACAATTCCTGTCAGCAGCCTTCGTCAGGTCTGGTCATCTCTCTCTCTCTTTCTCTCTCTCTCGCTCTCTCTCCTTTTATTCGCGAGTGCGCAACGCGTCGGCGAAGTGCTCCCGATCATCCGCAAGTACAGCGAGAACCTCGTCGTTCTCCTTTGAACTCCTTTGAAGGAGGATCTCGTCCTCCTTTGAACTCCTCTCAACTTTTATCGTACCGTGCCCCCGTGCGTTCTTCCGCACGAGCAAAGGCACGTAGTCACAGAGAACGACACGTAAATCCGCGTCGTCTCTCTTAATAGTTGTGAATATTAATCAGTAATAAAATTAGTTGAAGGTTATTGAGAGTAATTATTGTATGCGCCAGTCATTCCCTTCCTCTCGAGTTACGAGGGGGGTCAATAAGTCTTTACAAAATCCAAGAGATGGCGCGCGTCACGCTTAAATTATGATGTTTTTGGCAAGCAATACTACTAACTAGATATCGTACAAAGTTTCAGCTCTATTCATTAAGTCGTTTTTTTGTGAGCGTTGGTTGAACAAAAAGTTATTGGTTTATTTGAAAAATGGAAAAAATAGAGTTTTGAGCAATGATAAGACATTTTCATTTTCATTTTCATGAAAGGCCTTACACCAAAAGAAATCACAGTTGAGTTGAACATCGTTAATGGCAAGTCTGCCCCTATGTTTAAGACTGTTTATAACTGGGTAAATGAATTTAAACGCGGCCGCACAACAACAAAAGATGAACCTTGTTCAGGACGCTCCGTAGAAGTGAGTACGACCGAAATGGTCAACAAAATCAACGATATGGTGTTGAGTGATAGAAGATTAAAATTGTGAGAATTAGTTAAGGCTACAGGGGTATCAAAGGGTACAATCATTTCAATTTTGCATAAAAAATTGGAGATAAAAAAATATCAGCAATATGGGTGCTACGTTTGCTCACTGTTGAAAACAAACGAACCCGCGTCGTCACCTCTGAGACTCTTTTGGCACGCATACGTCGTAATCCGGAAGACTTGGCGTCGACTCGTGACTGTAGTCGAAACATGGATACACCACTACACTCCTGAAATCAAAGAATAGTCCAAACAATGGATTACCACAGGAGAACCACCCCAAAGAAAGCAAAACCGTAAAGTCAGCTGGCAAGATTATGGCCACGGTTTTCTGAGATACGTATGGAATCATCTACATCAATTACTTGGAAAAGGGCCAGACGATCACTGGACAATATTATGCGTCATTATTAGGTTAGCTGAAAGAAAAAGTCAGAGAAAAATGTCCTCACTTGAACAAAAAAAATGCCTTTTTCTTCAAGACAATGTTCGAGTTCACACGTGTGCAGTTTCGATGGCAAAAATTAATGAGTTAAAGTTTATATTAATTGACCATCCACCATATTCGCCTGATTTGGCTCCCAGTAACTTTTTCTTATTTCCTAACCTCAAAAAATAGCTTGCCGGACAACGAGTCACGTCGAATGAAGAAGTCATCGCCGAAACAAATGCCTATTTTGAGGATTTACAAAAATCATATTTTTCTGATGGCTCAAAGAAACTGGAAGGCCGTTTAATAAAATGTATCGACCTTGAAGGAGATTATGTTGAAAAATAAAAAAAAATTACATACGCAAAACTTTTTTTTCCTTCTTCTTGTAAAGACTTATTGACCCCCCCCCCCCCGTATCACCCATCTCGCCACCTTCGTGACGAGATTCATCATCACCGATATAGTGGATCGAAAGAGCCTGCCGCACCTTCCCCTTTTAAATAATTAGTGACACGGTGCTCGATACGGGTCCATTATATGGCTCGTGGGAATTATTAATACGATAATTCTCCAAACGTGTTCATGGTTCAGTGTTACACTGATGATATTATTGATTACAATCCTTTTAAAATGGAATTTAAAGAGTGGTTCTGGAACACTAACATTCAGCGATAAATGCACAGAAAATTCGTATTTGGCCAATATTATTTAGGCGTTAAATTGAGTAGGATTAGTTACGCTATAACAATTCTTGGTTATATAAAACAGCTAGAATTATCAATAACAATGAAGAAGAATTAACTGAAAAAATTGTGTGAACATTGTGAAGAAGGAATTCATCACGCGTTTTCTAGTCAAAGATTATTCTTTGAAATCTTATTAGACAATGATATGATATCGATTTAAAATATTATTAGACGATGATAACAAATTCTGATAAAAAATGATAAAAAATTCTTAGAACGGAAATAGAAAAAAGAAATGTTGGAGAAAAACAATATAGCATAGTGAAATGGTAATAAACATGAAAAGACAGAACCAGTTTCAATAGAGAAAATGGAGAAATCGTGGCTAAAATTCATAATATGAATAGAAATCAAAAAGAAAATAAAGTGCAATTAATTCCTTCTATTAATAAGAAGCTAGTAAAACAAGCTCATGATGATATTGACCTTTTAAACATACGAGGTGTGTTCAAAAAGTAAGATGAATTTTTTAATTGGGCGGGCTACGTAGATTCGATCATCGATATTTTTTTTTATTATGTTGGTATGCATGTTCCTCACGTATGCTCACAGTTTCAGCCAGTTTGTATGTTTACTTTTTTTTGCGAGACAGAAACGTTAGACATGTTTTTTGTACTCGGCGATTTTCTGCTATCGAAAACAATGGATAAAAAAGTTTGCTTAAAATTTTGTATAAAAAATGGAATTAAGTGCTCCAAAACACTTGAAATGTTGGCAGTGGTATACGATGAGTCTACTTTAAGCCAAAAAAATGTTTACAAATGGTACAAGCTCTTTCAAGTTGGCCGAGAAGACACCGACGGCGAACCTCACTCTGGACTTCAATAACTGATGAAAGTGTTGAAGAAGTGAAACAAATGGTGTTAAAAAGTCGTCGAATTACTATTAGAGAAGTGGCCGAAGACGTCGGCATCTCTATTAGCTCGTACCATGCAATTTTTTCCGAAGTTTTGGACATGAAACGTGTAGCAGCAAAATTTGTTCCGAAACTGCTTAATTTTGAAGAAAAAGGACCGTCGAAGGAGTATCGCTCAAGTGCTGTTAAACGACGTCAATGATGATCCTGATATGCTCAAAAGAGTCATAACTGGTGACGAATCATGGGTTTATGGTTATGACGTCGAAACTAAAGCCCAATCGTTCCAGTGGAACACTCCAAAAGAGCCAAGATCGAAAAAAGCACGTTAAATTTGATCAAATGTCAACTCACTGTTTTCTTTGATTATCGTGGCGTGGTACATCTAGAGTTCTTATCACAAGGTCATTCGATCAATAAAGAGTATTACCTTGAAGTTATGCGTCGTTTGCCAGAAGTAATACGAAAAAATCGTCTGGAATTGTGGGAAAACAATTCATGGATTTTGCATCACGATAATGCACCTGCTCACTCATCGTTACTTGTGTCGAACTTTTTGGCCAAAAAGAAAACCACAATCATGCCTCAGGTACTATATTTACCAGATATGGCCTCCTGCAACTTTTTTCTGTTCTCAAAACTTAAGAAACCCATGAAAGGACGGAGGTTTGGAACGATTGAGGAGATCAAGAAAAAATCGCTGGAAAAACTCAAGGCTATACCGGAAAGTGCTTACCAGAAGTGCTGTGAGGATTGGAAAAAACGTTAGCACAAGTGTATTATATCTGAGGGGGATTACTTTGAAGGGGACAACATAAATATTGATGAATAAATAAATTTTTTTTCATAAAAATAAAAATTCACCTTACTTTTTCAACGCACCTTTAGATCTCATAGTCAGTATATCATCAAACAGAAATGAGTCTGAGTTGAAAAACTAAATGCAGTTGTATCTCTAGACTCGGAGAGCGCACAAAAGAAATGTATGTGGAATACTACTAAGCGTTCATTTCCAAATAAGATCTCAAGTTATTATTCGCCGCGTTTATAGAATCGCACACAGATTTAGTTCAGGACATTAATTCAGACAACGAATATTGTAAGCAGGCACAATGTTCGGAAATTATATTAACACGATTTGAATGATAACACTACCGTTGAGGCATTAATTGATACAGGTAGTGAAGTAACAACTATATCAGAAAAATTTTATTTTAATAATGTAGAATATTTCCAAAATTGTGCAACTTTGCCATTATGCGGAAAATTTATAAAATCACCTACTGACAATAAATCAGTTCGATTTAAAGTACAATTCATGATACCGATACGATTAGGCAATATAAATATGAATTTGATATATATAGTTGTTCCAAAATTAATAAAACCACGCATTATCGGTATTGATGCGCAAGAAAAATTGAATATGATTATTAATACTATTAATAATTAATAAAAATTATTGACGATATCAGTAGATAGTTAAATTCAAAATTATCATATAACGATTGTAACAATATGAGAAATTATTCTTCTTTAAATATAATAGAATTCAATAATGGTGAAAATGACTATAAATTATTGAATTCAGATTGCGATATAGGCAAAAATAACCATAATATATTACAGTCAAAATCTTTTTTTGATTTCACGGATTATATTGATAACGAGTTTAATCTCTCAAATGAAAAAATTAAATATAAACTTGAATCATGTAATAAGTTAAGTTTTGATCAAGTTAAAAAATGGAAAGAATTGATATTAAAATATAAAAATGTTTGTGCAAAAAAGCCGGGATTAATTAATACATATACTCATGAATTACGTCTGAAAGAGAATAAGCCATTTGTTTCAAAACCATATGCAGTTCCCATACATTATAGGGACAAGGTTGAAATCGAAATCAACAAAATGTTGAAATTAAGTGTTATACGATCATCGCGAAGTAACTATATAAACCCGATGATCGTCGTACCGAAAAAGAACGGTGATATTTGCTTTTGCCTAGGTGCACGGAAATTAAATGAAAAATTGGATGATGATTATAACAGTCCATCATCAATTAACGATATATTGTTACGATGTACAAAGAAACCTTTTATGTCTAGCTTAGATTTAACAAGCAATTATTGGCAAATCGGCTTATCAGAAGAAAACAAAAAATATACGGCTTTTATGATATTAAACAAAGTATTCGGATTGAACATTTCGGCGTTCGGAATAAAAGTAAGTTCAGCAGATTAACCTTTAGAGGGCCGGAGAATCAATATATTGATGCTACCCTCGATTGACACTTTCCCTGTGATCAATCAATAATATAAGATACCTTTTATACCAAAATTTCTTATTGACATTCGTGAATGATGTGTATATTAAATCAGATTCATGAACATTTATATCACTTAGAGTTACTGCTTAAGAAAGCAAAAAAAACATAACATTACATTTAATTTTGGCAAATCAAAATTTTATTACGATACAATTGAGTTTTTAGGATATATTTTGACTCCGAAAGGAATAATTCTTGATCCGGACAAAATAACATCTATTAAAAAATTTAAAGAACCAACAAAAGTTAAAGAACTGCAATCGTTTTTAGATTTTATTAATTTTTATATGCGATTAATGATTTTATTATTAAATTTACTAAGGAAAGGAGTTAAATTTAAATGATCTCAAAAACATTCATTTGCTTTCAATAACATCATTGCAGCTTTTGATAAAGATACTCGTATAATATTGACATATATCAATCAAATAAACCATTTATTTTGACTACGGACGTGAGCGATTACGCGATCACGGACTTCCGTATTGTACTTCAGTATTGTCTCAAATAAACCATAAAAATAAGGAAAAAATAGTTTGTTTTGTCAGTCATACATTAAAAGGTAATGATATTAATTACTTCGCAAACGAAAAAGAATTGATTTCGGTAGTATGGGCGTTGCCTAAATTGCAATAATATTTACGGAGGACGAAGAAAATTATAGTTCGTATGGATCACAAAGCAGTGACATTTTTGAAATACTTTTTTTATTGCGTTTTTGGTTTAATACTGCGCAAATGACTCATTGAACTTATCGATCCAAGATTATAATATTTCGCTTGAGCATATAAAAGGTAAACAAAACTCAAGTGAAGAATACTTTAGTAGGCAAATATATCGGAAAGTAGATAATAATACAGAAACTGATATCTTAATAAATGCAGTAGCGAAGATAGAGTTAAGCAAAGAAATAATTAAATTACTAAAAGGAATAGTAAATCACCAAAATAATGATGATTATTGTAATAAAATAAAAGATAGGATACTAAATAATGAAGAAACAATCGTTATAAATTATAAAATAAAAAGCGATATTTTATGTGAACTAATAAATTCGATGAATAAAATAGTAATTCCAAAAAATATATTTGCTGGTTTTATTATAGATGTGCATAATACGTACGGGCATATTGACTCATTTAAAACATGTATAATCATACAAGAAATGTTTTTCATGCCGGAATTATATAAGCGCATTAAACAGCTATTAAATTCGTGCATGATTTGTCAACGAATTAAATAGTTAACGGTTCAATATGATGAGTTGATACAACAAATTTTATGTAACAATCCAAACGAAATTCTATCAATAGACTTTTACTGTCCATTAGCCACATCAACGGGCGGTGTAAAATATGTTTGTTCAACAATTTATGACTTCTCAAAGTATGTTGTAATATATAAAATTAATAAAGCGAATACTATCTCCGTAGATAACAAAATTTTCAAAGATTATATTTTGAAATTTGGCAAACCGTCAGCGATAATGTCTGATCATGGTAAGCAATTCACATTTAAAAATGAAAAAAAACATTAAATAAATCAGTAATTAAATCAATATTTTCGTCAATTCGTCATTCACAATTGAATATTGTCGAGTGCATACATAGAGAAATTAGTAGATTTTTATGGTATTATTTGAAAGAATCACATAGAAGTTAGGCACGATACACAGACATAATTATACAAATTATTAATGAAACACATGATACGACCGGATACATACCAACACAACTACATTTTAACAAAAAACCGACAAGAATATGAGAAAATACATTAAACAGAGAATACAAATGAGATAACATACGAAAAAACAAAAATTTTTTTAGCATAGACAAAGGTGCACAACAAGTTAATTAAACGAGCAAACCGAAAAAATGCTAATATTATACACAAAATTTACAATGTCACTGAAAAAATAATGTTGAAAATGGAAAATGTATCAAGCGCGCAAGATGAGCAGATACATAAGTTCTTTGAAGTTCACGCTGGTCCATTCAAAATAAAAAAAAAGTAGCAAAAGACACAAATATATTACCATGTTATATTAACATATTACATAAACATATTATATATGGTAGAGGATGAAGAAAATCACAAGAAAGGACAATTCCACGTGAGAAATATCAAATCACACTTTCAAACAATGTTTAGCGAAATAAACATTATAAATATAATTAAGATTAAATATTGAAAGGAAAATAAAATTATAGATAGGGCCAAGCTCGTTAATAAGGTTAGATAATTATAGGATAGGATATATGGATAGATCTGTAAACAAGGATTATGAGAATAAGATATCATGTGGATCAATTTATTTAGAGTACAAATCTAATTTTACGTTGAACATCTCTCAGCTAAACAGAAACGTCGCCAGGATCATTGACGCTATCCCTGTTCGATGACATGCCGTCGGATGGATAAGACTGATACCGTATGGAAAATCGCAATCTCGCTGTCACTGATTGACGCTGAGATTTTCGAAAGGCAGAAGCCCAGTTCTTGGCCATTAGTGTCGGGATGCTATGCGAGTCACGAAGAGTCTACGTGCAAGCATCGCTCTCGTAAAAACCAAAAGTTGAATCGATTGAGGCATTCCCGAGGCGTTGTGACAAGGCTGTCGACTCGTCAACGGAAACTGAATCGGTTTTACACGCATCTCACTTCTCGAGCACGAAGTCATCGGGTCTATAAAATCCTGATCTCTCCGAAAAGGATACATTATAATATTACGATATGTGTATGTTTCTCACAGCACATATAACTAAATCCACTAAAAACTACACTTTTGTGAAATCTAAAATCGAAGAAAAATTTTTTAAATCCTAGATTTCTGTACCAAAGTTCATTTTATTTTATATTTTGTAAAATAATGAAAAACACTGAACTATGCAAATGTTTACTGGTTTACTAGCTCTGGAGAAGGCTAAAACATTTGTGGAACATAAAATGATAGTAAAAATGAATACCATTATGCAAAAGAAAAGTCTCAGTCAATTCAAGTTATCCGATGAAAAGCTATTAACAAATTACTTTTTTATTAAATTCTTAACACGATCGCTTGCATTGATTTGATTCGAACGCTGGTTAAAATCATTTACTTTTAACGAGTGATAAGTGCTAATTCACGCGAAGCGAATTCACCTCGTAAAGTGTAGGTCCTTTTAACGGCTGAGCGACTTTAGACTCGGGCGATTGCCAAGCTCTACGGGCACCCCGATATGCGCATGCGCTTCAATTGTAGAATATTTGGTTGTGAGGGGACCTACGATATCACGATCCAGGCACTTCAATTTTATTATTAACTATTAGCTAAACAATGAACGTCGAAGTCACTGATCGAGGGAGAAATCGAGTTCACGCAGGTGATCGGAGAAGCACATGAATGTTACGTCCGAAATTTACGAAATATTTACTTTCCCTTTCTAATCTAGAATATTACGGCAATTTACTAGAAAAGTCGATCTAGAGCGAGCGAAGCTAGGCAAAATGATCGAACGGAAAAACCTGTCATGACAGGTTACTCTTCGCCACCTTTGAATTGTAGATTCTCCTACGAATAGTAAAATATACCTAAAGCACCGCTCACAGCCAGTTACATTTCACAAGTCTAAAGGGATTGACGGAATGTTTCGGTTCGAGTTGTAACTTCACTGATTTTTGATGGTATTGATATCTTTATTACTACCACACTGTTAATCTTACAAAAGAGTTAAACGTTTCACGCATCTCGTTATGGTTTCATTCGCGGTCAAGGAGTGTATGTCCAATCTTTTCCGTAATCGAAAAAAAGCCAGCAATGACCCGCCTACTGGCGTGATAACTAATGTCACCGGCCCTTGGGCTAATTGCTCATTTAGCTGCGCGAGTCGTTCTTTATCCTATTCAGCAACGCTTGCAAGAACGTAAGAAAGGAGAACTGTCTCTCTCCCATTTTCGCGATGTGCTTTTGTCAAAAGTGTATATTAGGCTGAAGATTATACGTGTCTCTCACTCTCTGCGGAAAACGACATTGACATATATGCACATTTCGTCTGGAGATCGACCTGTACCGAAGCTGCCGAGAGCAAGGAACTTCGCAGTTACCCGTTTGCGTGAGAAAGACTGAAAGTCGCACACAAACTGCTGTGTCGGTAACATTTCAGCGTCCAACATCTGGCTTGGTTGGAACGTAACAGTGGATATATCGGAAATTGGCGTTTTATTTCTTGTCAGTAATACATATAAATCGGAAATTATTAATTTAATAATCTAAAAGAACAAGGTCCGTATTAATTAATTATCGGTCTAATGTATTATAACTCAATACTTCGTATATTGAATGCAATAGGTTCGATATATTATATCCAATATTGCGCGCGCGCGCATGTGTGTGTGTGTGTGATTATGCGGAACGAAATTAATGTCAGAGGAAATAAAAATGCAGCCTTACTAATTAGGCGCTCACTTCTTACAGACTCAATCCTGCCTCTTGCTACTGCCGCATACACTTCGTTTCACACTTCCTTTTCTTCACACACACTCTCTCTCTCTTTCTTACGCTTTTCTAATCACTACCTGTGTCCCGGTTTGCATGCTGACTTCAGCATGCTATGGCTGCACCGCGTATTTGATCCTTCTCATTCATTCCTTCTCACACTGTCTTTTTCCAACGTGCACACATGTTCTGCTGATTATAACATCTTATCGCAATGGTCTTGACTTTGATGCAGCGAAAGTAGCAGGCGAACTCTGTGCGTATATATATATATATATATACAAACGCACACACACACACACACACATGTAGTCCGTCACATATCAACGAGTTTAAACTTACGTTAAAACTTTTTTATTCATCATAATATTAATGTTGTTATGTATAATCTCTAACATAAGACATGTAACGAGTTAAATCGGATATTTATTAAATAATTTATTTGTAAAATAATGAATTCATAAAAGAGCATTTTTTCGACATATATGCGTAAATAGAATCATAAATAAGTTCCTACATATTCACATATATGTGGGGTTGGTAATGCAACGAGAGATGAGAGTAAGACTGTGTGCACAAGAGAAATCGGTTTGGCATGATTGTTTGCGGCGATCGTTAAGTTTGTGGTGTGAGTTGTGACGGCAATGACCTTTGGAATTTTAGATAGCGTGGGCAGTTTTGTCGCCATGTGTTGAATGTCGAGAGCGACTCCGAACTTGCAACGGGAGATCCTCGAAGGTTGAGGGCAAGATCATCAGTTGTTTGTTAGCCTCTGCTTAGTGTAAAAGCATGCTTCCGAGTTGTAGTTAAAAAATAAATTGCTACTCCTTGTACTTTCATTTTACGCTTATTACTCATTCCTATCTATCACACATACATCCCTTTCACCATCATCCCCACATATACGCATAAGACATGAGATATTTCTCCGTATCTCTGGTTTTATTTCGTTAAAACATGATTTACCGGTGTTAAGATCGCGATTTTCGTGAAAAATTTACTTGATTTTTCGCTCTTCATGTGTTATTATTTATCAAGATTTCGCATTTATAGCCGCTAAAATACAATTTTATATATGATGTCATCATCGATGTTATAATTCGTTTGGTTAGCGACTTGCACAGTCGATTTTTTCATGTCGGTATTTCTGAAACAGACTACTATAATGATATTATACTAATTAGCGTTATAGGAAGAAAAGTTGAATGTTTATAAATTTTAAGGTAATATATGTATTCGTCTATGTGCAAATATGCTTGCTAATTAATGTTATAACTTGTAAATTCACCATTACATTTTTCCTTTGCCTGCATGTAAGATATAAATAGTAATAATGTTAATTTATTATTTTTCAGTTTTCCCACTCTCTAATACTGGTAATATATCTCAAAAACCGTGGCTTGGATTGGAGCATGTTAATAAAGCACCTAAGAGATCAAGAATAAACTATCTAGAAAAAGCTATCAAAATATATAATTGACCTTCTACCAAAGAGAATCTGAGACTTATTTGACAAAAGTTTTCTCATATACACCGAAATCAGTTTTGTGTAGATCAGAGTAGCGGAAACGTTTTCAACGAATTATATGCAATTTTCGTAATTATAAATAAAACTCATCCGTGATATCAATATACATATATAAACTAAAGAGCATTTTACTAGTTCATTATGCTTACCTATCCCTTATATATACGGGTGTATATTTAGTCATTCTGGATATCTATTTTGTTATTAGTAAAACTAGTTGTTTTTTCACCTTGCTGTTCAATTTAGTTGTAAGGAGAGTTAGTTTTGCGGATAGAAATTGGATCGATGAATATTATTTATTGATTGTTCTGTTTCATGATTTTATTATAATTCTTAGAAATTATTCATTTCAAATCAGTCTAAATATTTTTTTAAATAAAAAATATATAAACGTGAATACACATTTTACAAATATGCATGATTATGAAACAATTTTGCATTTTCGACCTAAATTATTTCTTACCATATCAGGAATATATAGCGCCTTTTTAATTTACTCAAGCGTGAGGTATTTGAAAATTTATCAAAAATGAAATTTCCATGTGCAAGTTACAATTGCTCTTAGTGTTTCAGATTTCATCTTAAATTGTAAGTCCAGTCATTATGAACAGGCTCATAACATGGTCTTCCAAACGTGGTGGGGAAGGCTGGTTGTAAACATAGAGTTTTAACGACTGAAAAGTTTAAGAGAAATAGCGACATAAAGTAAAAAAGGAGTTTCACTTGTTATTATAAAAGGTATAAGCATTAACTCGAATGAAATCGAATATTCGGAGTAAGAACACTCATTTTTCACCTAAGATTTCATCTTTCACGAAATACAATTTTTTTATTCATTTACACAAATTTAATATACAGGGTGGCCCATTTTAAGTGATCCACTCAGATATCTAGATTGGAGTGAGTTTTATCGAAAAAAGTTTCAGACAAAAGTTACTCAACTTTGAGGGGGCCATGTTTCTATGACTTTGAATTTGACCTTGGAGGTCATGTTCAAGGTCATTTCAAGGTCAACTTTGTTTTTTTAAATAGGAACCCCCATTTTTGACCCCGAGTCATGTTCAAGGTCATTTCAAGGTCAACTTTGTTTTTTTAAATAGGAACCCCCATTTTTGACCCCGGATTCGGAAAGAGCGGGAAATTTTACGTCCAAAACCGTATTTTTAAATTTTTTTTCATGGCCTAGAGAAGGTCGATTTAAGGTCAAATGCTTGAAAAACTGCCTAAAAGCGTTTTTTTAATTTTTAAGATATCGAAAAATGACCTCTACAAAATTTGTTCAGAACAGAGTGGGCCACCCAATGCACCAAAAACCTTTGATCTTTAACCTCATTTTGAAGGTCATTTCAAGGTCGAAGTGTTTTTTGTAATGGAAACCCCTCTTTTTGACCCCGGATTCGCACATAGCGCGAAACTCAACACAATACCTTATCCAAACGTCGGATTTCGCGCTATGTGCGTATCCGGGGTTAAAAAGAGGGATTTCCATTACAAAAAACACTTCGACCTTGAAATGACCTTCAAAATGAGGTTAAAGGTCAAAGGTTTTTGGTGCATTGGGTGGCCCACTCTGTTCTGAACAAATTTTGTAGAGGTCATTTTTCGATATCTTAAAAATTAAAAAAACGCTTTTATGCAGTTTTTCAAGCATTTGACCTTAAATCGACCTTCTCAAGGCCATGAAAAAAAATTTAAAAATACCGTTTTGGACGTAAAATTTCCCGCTCTTTCCGAATCCGGGGTCAAAAATGGGGGTTCCTATTTAAAAAAACAAAGTTGACCTTGAAATGACCTTGAACATGACCTCCAAGGTCAAATTCAAGGTCATAGAAACATGGCCCCCTCAAAGTTGAGTAACTTTTGTCTGAAACTTTTTTCGATAAAACTCACTCCAATCTAGATATCTAAGTGGATCACTTAAAATGGGCCACCCTGTATATTGATATGGGTAAAGTGGGATAAATCCAACCGGGTTGGTAAATCTGACAACCTTTTTCAACATCAAATTCAAAACTGCGAAATTTGTATAAATTATTAAAAAATGCAGTTTGCCGTCCTATGCTCACGATAATTTTTAGAAACAGCTTTTAAACAACGTATGAAAATTGTAATGTTTTTCATTTGTCTCGATGAAAAACCACTTCTATTTTTAAGATTATCTAATTACCTAACTTATCTTTTGAAAAAGAAACGTTTTATTTCTTCACTATGTGACACTGATGATTAAAAATCTAACGTGTTTTGGGGAATGGTAATTCCCACGAGCTATGCAAGAGCCCGTGCCCAAACGTCGTATCACAAATTATTTTTAAAGGGGAAGGTAAGGGAGGCTCTTTCGCTACTCTGAACGATGACGATGGGCCTCGTCACTAAATTGGCGTTTTGGGCTTCGGTTTGAGTGGAAAGGAATGACAGGCGCACACAATAATCACTCACGATAACTGTTAACAATATTTACTCTGGACGTTTAACAATAAAGAGCGACAACGCGAGTTCACGCGTCGTCCTCAATGCCGACGCGTCGCGCACTCGCGAATATAGAGAGAAAGAGAGAGAGAGAGAGAGAGAGACGACCTGTTCTGGTGAAGGCTGCTGGCAGGAACTGTTGCTGGTAATTCCGCTGCAGACAGGAAATACTGCAGGCTCGTGGCAGGCTCGGATGTGGATCCTACGATGCTAGAGTCGTTGGAAGTCCTCTTTCCGTGTTGCAATCTGCTCGTCGTCCCCTGCTTTCTTTGTCGGTATAGCTCTCTTTCACGTGCGAACGCTCGGCCGTCAAACGATCCGTCTAACTCTGAATCTCGGCTCGAACTCTCTCCCCTAATCATTCGCACGTCGGCTCGAGCAACGCCGGCGGCTTCGCTCTCGCGAGCGGATCGCCGCGGATCACTCGCGCTCACTTACTCTCTACTCGCGACGCGTCATTCTCTTTCTCTTCTTTTTGCTGCATCCGCTCTCGCTCCCAATTGGCTCCTAATGACGATACCCGACTCAGGTATCGGTCCTGAAATGAAGCGGTGCGAGCATCGGTATCGTTTCGTAATTTTCCAACGCTCGCCAGGGCAACAGCGAAGGAGCGAGGTTGCGAGTGAGAGAGAGAGAAAGAGAGAGAGAGAGAGAGCCAGACAGGGCCAGCTATTCTAGTCAGGGCCCCGTCACAAGTATGAGAATGATCTTTTTTTACGTCAATTAGTACTTTAAGTACTGTAACGATGAACGTTATATCCGCGCACTCATCTCGTCAGGCGGACTACCTGTAGGGGCAGCACGCACCAGCCATGAAGGGAGGTTACGCGCCGTGTACGAAGAGAGACAGACAGAGATAGAAAAAGTCAGCCTAAGAGAGAACTCTCGAGTATACGTACGCGTTGCAACCGAACCGACTCCTATTTTTGAACCGCAACGCGAAATGAATACCTGGATTGTGAGCTAATTTGATGTCCCTGACCAGAATAAGTATTCCGAGAGAGAGAGGGAGAGAAAGAGAGAGACAGAGAGAGAGAGCTGCAGCGAATAATATACGCCGAAAAGCTGACTTCTCCGATGATCGGAAAGATAGTCTAACAACGGAACCACCCCAACCCGACGTCACCGATTTGAATGATTTTGGGATATGTTGTAGTACTTGAAAAAAAAATTAAATAAGTGTTTTTTTTATCGGCCCATAAGGGCTTTTAAGGGGTGAAATCCACCCTGAAAATCAACCCCTAAAATCAGTTTTTTAAATATTTCTCAGCATCAAATGAATATTTTTCAGTAAACTCAACATTAAAAAATTTCTTATAAAAAGGCGCTTTTAAGGACATAACATATATACCGAAGGGTTGCAATTCCCTTTTTAATAGGGGTAAATACACTATTTTTTGTACTATTTTACGACATAGATTTACCACATAATATAGTAAATCAGCTCGAGTGATTCAAAAATCGCA
Organism: Phymastichus coffea; assembly: GCF_024137745.1. Lineage (NCBI taxonomy): Eukaryota > Metazoa > Arthropoda > Insecta > Hymenoptera > Eulophidae > Phymastichus > Phymastichus coffea. Next base: position 2,056,530 of record NW_026706814.1, read on the forward strand.
CTGATAATGAGAAAATGTCAAAATTAAATTGACGTGTTTTCGGATTTAAAAAAAAATATATTTAAGGGGTGTTTCACTCCCTAGAAACCATCCCCGTCAAACTATCAGCAGGTTAATCCACCTAACCCTGGGATAAACAAGTTTAGTCGTTTGTTATTTCCTGAAATAATTTAATCCTACGCCTGAGCGAGCTACGTCAACTAACCAACCTGCCTCTAACCCACCAAATCCCCATAAACCACCCTTCCCAACCAAATGTAGGCTAATAGGCCTAACTTTGGGAGAATTGAGTTTATCAGTTGCTTTTTCTTAAAATAATTGATTTCTACACCGTACGTGGGGTATCCCATTCTTTTTTGATAAAATATATCTGTAGCTCAAACATAATTTATGATAAATAAAAATATGTTTAATACATTTTATTTTAATAGTACCAAAATTGCGAGAAATACCTCTTAAAAATAAACACGAGAATAACACGAGACCTAATTATCATTTATAGATCTATACATATATATTTATATTCGTATGTAGATACATAAATATATTTTCGTAAGAGCCCGCGTACGCGATACTACATGTATTTTAATTTTTCATAATAATTTTCATCTTTTTCTTTTTTTTATTTATTGGTAAATTAAAATGTATCATTCAACGAATTCCTTATACAAATGATAATCATCAAAAAAGTGTTTGAAACATAATGATCTTTTACACCAACCACACCGTATTATAGCAACATTTTTACATGCTTCTACTTCGCAATGTATATTGCAAGAATCTCCAAAACTAAAATCAACAGGGTTATCTGTTTTAGCTGGTTTTTCAGCAATATAGCCGCTTTTATACTAAGCGTATTTAAAAATATTTGTATATCTTGGTGAAGAAAGCTCGTTATGGACAAGAGACTGCATTTTTATGATGTTATTTCTTAAATGTAGATTCATTTCATAGTCCATCAAAATTACTTGATCTAATAAACGTCGAACGAAGTTTTTCGAGATACGAAATCCATAAACATCGAGTGGTTGGATGTTCCCTGTCGTTCCTGTGGGAATTTTTTTTATATTAACAATTTTGTTTGTCGGCATCGTTTCCCTTACAGCTTTATCGCAATGTCCACTCCAAGAGTCTAGTAAAAGTACAGATTGAGGTCCAACATTTGGGTAAAAAACTTCTTTCAACCAAATTTTAAAATGATCTAAAATAAAAAAATGTCAAAATTTTTTTATGTCATTGCATTATAATAACCAAAAATATACTAACTTGTCGTTAATGTTTCAGATTTAGATGCTTCCACATGCACATTTTCTGGTCTAAATAATGAAGATTCCATTATGGGACCGAATTGATCGCTTTTTTCTTTTAACACTATAAAAAGTGGTGATAAAAGTTTCCCGGTTGCTGATATAGTTGGCTAAATTGTATAACTGTGCGTTGTCGATGAAACCGACTGTACCAGACATTGCACCTGCTTTTCTCCTTCAACTGCTAATGTTCTTCCCGAGTGCATTTCTAATTGGAAACCACTCTGATATGAATTATAAAAGTTTGCAATGCCAATTTCTGGTATACATGATTTAACATCAGCTACAAAAGCATCAGCATTAGTTTGTAGTTCTTCTTTACTTTCTAATGTTTTTTTGGTGATAAATTTATTTATTTTTCTAGATACTATTCTATGAGCTTTTTTAAATTTTAGTAACCAATTTTGAGAAGCCTTAAATCTTATATCTTCATAGCCAACAATTTTTTGAGCTTGCAATGCCCATTTCCGTATATCTCGATCATGCACTATCGTACCAGCTACAATAGCGCCTTTTAAATTATCAAACGTGTATTGGCAAATTTGCGCAATTTTTTCTCGGTAAGTTTCATTTTTATTAATTGTTTTCGCCCAGCGTTTAAGTTGACTTATAGATGAAACTTTTTTGAATCGATGTTGTACAGTATCCAGTTTTAAGTTTTTGTTTTTTCCGCTCCTCCAAAATTCTACGGCTCTTTGTTTATAATCAAATGTGATTTCTTCATCATCATTTGTGCACTAATTTGTTGGTGCAAAATCAGGATCAGGAAAGTGACGTTGAACTTCATCTTCGATTGTTTTAGCATCAGTATCTTTATAATCTTTATGAAAATCTAACGTCTCTTCAACAATCATATCAATATCATTAAACTCATACACGGCATCTATTAATATTTCTTTCAATTTTTCTGACGATTTAATTTCTTTGAAATTAATCTCGCTATCTGGTATTTGTTAACTTTGAAAATATGCTAATAATAAATTGACTACGTTCAAAGGATTGATCTTCATGTTTTAATCTAAAACAAAATCAAGATATAAATACTCTTTTTTGCAGTTGAATAATTTTACAAAAGACAAAAGAAAACCTATTCTATAGATAGACTTCGGTCATACGTTTTTAACAGTTATATTTCACATGTTCACAAATCAAAATATTTGAATAAAATTATATATGATAAGTGACATAAATACTTACGTAGTAGACAAACACTTTTCTTCTTGTTATGTACTATATTTTCGTGTTCGGGAAATGTGTATGTAAATATAGAAATAAGTTTATTTATAAATCCAGCACTATAAAAAAACGTTAACTTTTTAAATACTTGACTTTTCTTCAACTACTATGAATAATGAAATATGTATCGGATGTCTTATTATCGTAAAGAGCTTAGATTTGATATAACTTATCTTCTTCGATCCTTTGATAGGACAAAATTGTAACTATTGTAACTATTAATATAATCAATTATTTGTTATAATTTCTTTTCTCATTGACAAATTGTAAATGATTAAAAAAGAAATAATAACTATATTAAACTTCCACTTTTGAAATTAATAATTTTTAACTGTTATTACTTGTTATTTTTCTTTATTACGAATTCACTTTACGTTTAAAAAATAATAACTATTATTATAACTCTTTTATACACAGCTATGTGTAATACAATGCAAATAATATTAAAAAAACGGATACTGTAACTGTTATTATTAAGTTCGAAAAAACAAAATAGTTAATAATTTTTTATAATTTATTTTAGTCTCAATTCTTATATTTATAAGCCGTTATTAATTATTTTTATCTTTTTTGTATTTATAAGAAAAGAAAATAATAATTATTACATAAAATTTTTAATACTTGGGACATATTGTTATGCGACATGAATATTATTCAAGAAATACATTTATTTTTCGCTATTTACATAAGGTTAGCCCGCATGTGGTTCAGTAAGGGTGGTTTATAAGCGTGGGCGTTAGATAGCTTAGGGGTAGGTGGATAAGAGATATGTGATTCAGCTGGGATAACTCGCTTATAGTGTAAAATTCAATTATTTCAAGAAATAACAAATGACGAAAGTTGCTTTTCCCAGGATTAGGTGGGTTAGCCTGCATGTAGTTCGGTAAGGGTGGTTTATGGGGATATGGTGGGTTAGAGGCAGGTTGGTTAGTTGAGGTAGCTAGCTCAGACGTAGGAGTAAATTATTTCAGGAAATAACAAACGACTAAACTTGTTTATCCCAGGGTTAGGTGGATTAACCTGCTGATAGTTTGACGGGGGTGGTTTCTAGGGAGTGAAACACCCCTTAAATATATTTTTTTTAAATCCGGAAACACGTTAATTTAATTTTGGTATTTTTTCATTATCAGTGCGATTTTTGAATCACGAGCTGATTTACTATATTACATGTCGTAAAATAGTACAAAAAATAGTGTATTTACCCCTATTAACCCATTTCTTCCCAAGGCGCCATTTTATAGTCGATTTGTTTTTGACCGAGGAAAACCTCAAAATAATCGAAAATGTATACTAGAAGTCACTTTTCTATTGTAAAATTTCCCGCTTTTTTCGAATCTGCAGTCAGAATTAGGATATTTTTCACGGAAAATTACAAAATGGCGTCTTGAATGTTGATGAAAATTTAGTATTACATAAGAATTTTTCTTTCAGAAATTAGTTGCTGAAATTTATAGAATCAGGATGAAAATGTAGATTTACATTGAAAATGTTAGTTCTTTGATAAACCTAGGTATTACGAATTTTCCTGGAACATTTTTCCAAGATGGCAGCCAGCAACATGTTGACAAGCGGGGAAATCTAAAATTTTCTAAATAAAAGCCGATTTAGAGAATGAATATATACTACCTATACTTTCGATGTCGTTGAATACAATGCTAGTGTCAATTTCAATTTTACAAAATGGCGGATCCAATATGGCGTCGTTAATACCAAAATGATGAGCACCAGTGAGTGGGTACTCAATTCCTATGTTTTCGATATCGCTGAATACAATGCTAATGTCCGTTTTCAATTTTACAAAATAGCGGATCTAATATGGCGTCGGTAGTACCAAAATCAGGTAATGTTGATAAAATTGCGAATCTAATTACTATATTTTTTTCTGGATTCTTTGTCCCTACAGTTGGATAAATCCTTTGTCTTCTCGAGTATTGTAAAGTGTGTATTTTATAACGGTCTTTTTCAAGATAGTTAGAGCATATTCATATTTTCTTCGGCTGCCTCTCTAATAGTCTTTTTCAGGATAATTGGCGAACTTTCCCATCTTGTGGAGGATTGAAAAGTGCGTATTTCTCTAACGGTCTTTTTCAAGATAGTTGGAGCATATTCACTCTTTTCTTCGGCTGTCTCTCCAATAGTCCTTTTAAGGATAATTGGCGAGCTTTACTATTCACCGTGTATTTTTTCAAGATAAATATTTATCAGATTCGGACTCTAAAAGAAGTTTCATAAATCTGGCAAAATCATGCTGAAACGTAAGTCGATGAGGAATGCCAGTGTTGATAGCAGTGTTGTAGAAAACAATGATCATAGTGATGAAGATGAAAATGATCATGAAGTTATGTGGGTACCCGATGATGATAATAGTGACGTAGAAGGTCTCGATAATGACGGAGAAGCTGATGGAACTTCTAGATTCACTGATGCAGTAGCCTTATTTTATGAAGAAGTGTATCAAAATTTTTCCGCGAACGAGAAAAAGTTAGAAGCCTCTCATAAATACGAATGGATAGATCAAGAAAGACCATACGATGTTCAACTTGAATCAGAAATATATAATTTTGAAGCAATAAAACAAAATGTACTAGGAAAGGAACCTCGAGAATTATTTGAAATGTTTTTGTGTGATAGAATGAGAGATTACATTATTGAAGCGATAACTGAAAATGGATTTGAATTAGATCCAGATCATTTCAACAAATTTTTAGGTATTATCATTTTTTCCACTTCCAATATTCGTAAAAGCTATAGAGATTACTGGTCGACTGATGAAATGTGGCATTCCGATGTTGTTTCAGAAACGATGAATAGAAATTTGTTTGAAAAAATTAAGTCTAATTTGAAAACTTCGAAAAATTCGGATAAGACTGATAATGACAAAGTTTGGAAAGTTCGTGTAATTTTAAACATTTTCAGAGAAAATGTAAAACAGTTTGGATTTTTTTGCTCTTCTTTATCAATAGATGAAATGATGATTAAATTTTTCGGTCGCACGCTTCTAAAACAATTCATCAAAGACAAACCAATACGTTTTGGAATAAAATTATGGGCCCTTTGTACTTCTAATGGATTTGTTTTAGAAATAGATATCTGTTGTGGAAAAAATGATTGTCAAAGTGACACGAAGTTCTCTAAATGCAGTTTAGGATCTCGGGCAGTGATGAATATGCTTCATGTTTTTCTAACATCGGTCGATAAGAATGATGTAGCTAAATATCATCTATATTTTGATAGATTTTTCACATCCCCTGATTTACTGGTACACTTGAAAAAACAAAATCTGCGTGCAACAGGTACGGTTAGAGATGATCGTGTTTTTACAAAGGAGATGTTTCCAAAAGTGTTGGATAAATCAAGTAAAAACTCGAAAACATTGATCAAAAATCCCGAACAGAAGACATTGACAGATAAACATAAACTAGATAAAAAGAAAGCTGTTAGAGGATCTTATGTTGTAAGTCATGATAAAACCAGTGGTATAAATTACATTACGGTAATGGACTCGAAACCAGTGTCCATATTATCTACAGCCGTTGGCGTTACACCTACTACTCGTATTCCAATGGAACGATTCGATAAAACAGCTAAACGTAAAATACCAATTGAATTTCCTGGAGCATTCAAGACATACAACAAGTTTATGGGAGGAGTTGATCTTCATGATCAATACTGCAGTGATCTAAAAACGAATATTGGTTCAAAGAAATGGACATGGGTTATTTTATGTAGATTGATCGAGTCTTCACTGACAAATGCTTTGATTTTGTACAATATGGTAAACAAAAAGAGAATGTCTAGTAAAGATTTTGCAAAAAGTGTTGCAAAGTCTTATTTAGAGCAACCGATTGAAAAGTTATCAAAGCATTTGAAACTCACAATACCTGATCGTAGACAAATGTGTATAAAGTGTACCATAAGAACAATATTTTATTGCTATGAGTGCAAAACGCATTTCTGTGATACTTGTTTCAGAGAGTATCATCATATCCACAATAAATCCACAAAATCTTCACAAAGAATATGCAAAGCCAGCAATGACTGCAAGAAACGTACGAATATTTATTGCGAACAATGTCAAGAGTATCTATGTGCAAATTGTTTTGAATCTTACCATCTTGAAAAAACAGGTATGCTTGATGAATAATTTCTTCCACTATTGCATCAATTATTTTGGAAAATACTAGAAAAAGTGCTAAAAATTCAAGACAAAATGTAGCACTTAGATTTGCGATTTTATCAACACAAACTGATTTTGGTATTACCGACGCCATATTGGATCCGCCATTTTGTAAAATTGAAATTGACACTAGCATTGTATTCAGCGACACCGAAAGTATAGGTAGTATATATTCATTCTCTAAATCGGCTTTTATTTAGAAAATTTTAGATTTCCCCGCTTGTCAACATGTTGCTGGCCGCCATCTTGGAAAAATGTTCCAGGAAAATTCGTAATGCCTAGGTTTATCAAAGAACTAACATTTTCAATGTAAATCTACATTTTCATCCTGATTCTATAAATTTCAGCAACTAATTTCTGAAAGAAAAATTCTAATGTAATACTAAATTTTCATCAACATTCAAGACGCCATTTTGTAATTTTCGAAAGATTCGTAAATTTTACAATAGAAAAGTGACTTCTAGTATACTTTTTCGATTATTTTGAGGTTTTCCTCGGTCAAAAACAAATCGACTATAAAATGGCGCCTTGGGAAGAAATGGGTTGAAAAGGGAGTTGCAATCCTTCGGTATATATGTTATGTCCTTAAAAGCGCCTTTTTATAAGAAATTTTTTAACGTTGAGTTTACTGAAAAATATTCATTTGATACTGAGAAATATTAAAAAAACTGATTTTAGGGGTTGATTTTTAGGGTGGATTTCACCCCTTAAAAGCCCTTATGGGCCGATAAAAAAAAATACGTATCTAATTTTTTTTCAAGTACTACAACATGTTCCAAAATCATTCAAATCTGTGAGGTCGGGTTGGGGTGGTTTCCTTGTAAGTGACACACGCAAACGAAAGCAAAAGCGCGAGGTAAGTTGGACAATTTCGCATAATATACTCGCGTATTAGAGTTAAATCACTAGTTAATCTCACATAAGCTCGCAAAGTACGTCGTGATAATCGACACGCGTATCGCGTATGTCCGCGTATCACGAAATCATTATAGGCTAACGATCGTTGCATGCGCGTGGCAACGGACAAGATGGCGGTGTCAGCATCTGCTACACATTAAAAATAATTTCCTACGCCTTATTTTGTAATCGAACCTCAGATCAATAAATGATATCAACTTGACAATAAAGAATAATCTAATCATTTATTGACCCTTAAAAAGCGCTCATTCCCGCATTCTATTATTCGCTACCATTGTACATCTTCGTGCTAACTCGCTCATTTTCCTTAGGTAGAGAAATCCAACCATATTTCCGAGCGAAGCTGAAGCTGCCCAACAAAGATAACGGTGGCTATTAACGGGGACTTCGCCCGGAAGCAAGGGCTAACGACATAAAATTGATGCCAACATTAATGCGCTCCCGATAAAGACGCCAATATATCGTATATCACCTCCGATATTAGCATTTACGAAAGAGAAAACCATGTGGCTATGGACGGGGACAATAATTAGGCCATGGAACAGTTATTGGTCTCGTTTCTGCTCTCGACGGGGTATACTGGCCAGCGATAGGCGCACAATAAGATTGCGTCTAATTACACAGGTCTGCAAAAAAAGTTTTGAGTTATTGCAAGAACGCTATTCATGTATTCCGAAAGTTTTTGATGCGCTGAACACGAATCAGGCATCAGAAATGCTCTAACACGTCACGTTTTCAAGATATTCTAACCTAAAAGTGCGATAAACACGTATTTAATCTGTTTTAGAAGCTATATTACACCGCAAAAAATTTTTTTTTACTGAAAACTAATCTGACCATCTAAAAGTATTGCTTCTGCCCTTCCCAACGCATTTTTCAAATTTAACAAATGTTTTTTTTTCGCGGAGATATCATCGAATGAAATTCACCACTTTAGCGATTTCATAACAACAGTACCAACAATACAAATATAAAAGCCCCACGAAAAATTCATATGTGCAAAAGGTAATACCATTACATTTATGTTTTTGCGGTCGCTGAATCCGAATCCACGATTCATTTGACCTGATTAGCTCAGGGGTCAAATTCAGATCAAGGTCAAATCAAGATTATCCCATTAATCTTGGTCCAGGTACTGTTTTTATAGGTTTTTGAGGTCACTGAATTCGAATCTGGGGTGCGTTTGACCTGGTCGGCTCAAAGTCAAGGTTAGGTCAAGGTAAAATCCAAAAAATGCATTCAATGAACCCGAATTTAAGGTTTATCTGACCAATAACCCCTTAATATTTCTATGGCAATGTTAGCAACCCCCTAATAACCCTCTAATAATCCTCCTAATATGAACTATGCTATAAACCCCCTAATAACACAATTACGATGCTATAAACCCCCAATAATGCAATGGCAGTGCCATCAACCCCTAATAACCTCCTAATAACCGCATTAATAAGAACTATGCTATCAACCCCTTAATAACCGCATTAATAAGAACTTTGCTATGAATCTCCTTATAGCGCGATGGCAATCCTATCAACCCCTTAATAGTGCAAAGGCAAACGTTACTCCTTTCGATCAAGCGAGATTTTCACAACAGGATAGTTGTAAGTCCAGTTTCCGTTGATTATGCGCACTTCTTTACAACAGTCCTTTTCAGAATAGTTGAAAGGTTCGGCGTATTTTTTGCGATCGAGCGGCATTTTCCTGACAGTTCTTTTCAGGATTGTTGAGAATTCTGCTTTGGTCCACCTTACACTCATCTTTTCAACAGTTCTTTTCAGGATAGTTGAGAATTCTGCTTTGGTCCACCTTACGCGTATCTTTTCAACAGTCCTTTTCAGGATAGTTGAAAGATTCGGCGTATTTCTTGCGATCGAGCGGTATTTTCTCGACCGTCCCTTTCAGGATAGTTGAGAATCCCAGTTGAAGTTTCTAGTAATCTTCATCGTCCTCGTGTTCCTGAGATCTAATTTATAATGTCTCCCTGGAGTTGCGTGAACGATCCTAACAAGTTTTGCAACGTATATGGACTTTATGCTACTAAAAACCAAAGGAGAAATATTACGCCTTCAATCGAAACTGCTTACAAAAACTATTTCGGCTATTTTATCGTGAATGTAGACAAATCTTGGGTGCCAAACACAATTTGTGTAAGTTGCCATACAATATTAAGTCTTTGGAATAAAGACGACTCTTCGCAAAAATTGCCTTTCAGTTCTCCGATGATCTAGCGTAAGCCACGTGATCATAATGACTGTTACTTTTGTTCTATTGACCTGAAAGGTTTCAACAGTAAGAATAAATCTGTAATTTTGTATCCTAATGTCTCATCTGTTACTAAACCAGTTTTATAGGAGACTCTTGTCTGTGAGAAATCATCACCCCTAAAGAAAGCAGAATGTTTACCTACTACTTCTAGGAGCCCAGACAAAATAAATGTTATCGAGGTGGACGACGAAGATCCGCAGTCAGATGATAGTGCACATTTCGATACAACCGAAAGTCCTCAATTATTTACACAAGCTCTTCTAAATAATTTGGTTAAAGATTTGGACCTGCCAAAAAATAAATCAGAATTGTTAGGTTCTAGGTTGATAGAAATGAATCTGTTGGCTCCAAAAACAACTTTTTCTTGGTACAGAAACAGAGAGCAAGAATATATCAGATATTTCGCAGAGAAAGATGGATTGACTTACATGACGTGACTGGCTTAATGACAAAATTAGGCTTGATATACGTCACTACTGAATGGCGTCTTTTCATCGATTCTTCTAAAAGAAGTTTGAAGGCTGTCCTCCTTCACAATGGAAATAAATATGCTTCGATTCCACTCGCCCATTCAGTGTATCTAAAAGAATCTTACGAGAATATGTAGATAGTTCTTGAGAAAATTAAATATGAAGATTATAAATGGCTTATATGTGGTGATTTGAAAGTAATAACTATACTTCTTGGACAGCAGTCGGGGTATACCAAATACCCATGTTACATTTGTTTGTGGGATAGTACAACTACTACAGGTCATTGGGAAGAATCTAAGTGGCCACTTCGCATGTCTCTGAAGCCTGGATCACACAATGTTCTCAAAAAACCCTTGTGTGATCCAAAAAAAATATTTTTACCTCCCCTCCACATAAAATTAGAATTGATTAAGCAATTCATCAAAGCCCTTGATCAGAATGGAAAATGCTTCCACTACTTATTGGATAAATTCCCAGGATTATCTGATGCAAAAATAAAGGAAGGTATTTTCACAGGTCCTGATAAAAGAAAGATGATGAAATCGGCTGATTTTCAACAAACGATGACAAGAAAAGAGAAGGCTGCATGGGTGAATTTTGCAGCGGTTGTAGAAGGATTTTTGGGAAATAGAAAAGTAGAAAATTATCACGTAGTCGTTCAAAATATGTTTACCAGTTTCAAAGAGTTGGGTTGTAACATGAGTTTAAAAGTACACTTCCTGAATTCTCATTTAGATTCTTTTCCTGAAAATCTTGGAGCCCTAAGTGAGGAGTAAGGAGAAAGATTCCACCAAGATATCCAAGAGTTGGAAAGAAGGTATCAAGGTAGATGGAATGTTAATATGTTAGCTGACTACTGCTGGGCTCTTAAACGTGAAGATGATGATCTACAGCATAAGAGAAACTCAGGAACCAGAAGCCTAGACGAAAAAAGGAAACGATTCCACAAATCAAAAAATTAATAACATTGAAGCATCTGACATAAAGTGGTTAATAGCATTGCTATTGGGTAATTAGGGGCTTGCTAGCATTCTCATTGCGTTATTAGGGGCTTCTTAGCTTAGTTCATATTCGAGGATTAATAGGGGGGAAGTATATAGGGGAGCCCCCCCGATATAATTAGGAGGTTGATAGGATTGCCATTGAGTCATTAGGGGCATTTTAGCATTGCCATTACGCTATTAAGGGGTTCATAGAACCGTTTATATTAGGGGGGTTATTAGGGGGTTACTAGGGTGTGATAGCACTGTCATTGCGTCATCAAGGTGTTATTAGCATAGTTCTTATTAGGGGGTTATTAGGGGGGTGACTTATTAAGGGGTTGATAGGATTACCATTGGGTTTTTAGAGGGTTCATAGCATACTTTATATTAGGGGGTTATTAGAGGTTTATTAGGGGATTGATAGCACTGTCATTACGTTATATATATAGCATCGTAATTGTGTTATTAGGGGGTTTATAGCATAGTTCATATTAGGAGGATTATTAGAGGGTTATTAGGGGGTTGCTAACATTGCCATAGAAATATTAAGGGGTTATTGGTCAGATAAACCTTAAATTCGGGTTCATTGAATGCATTTTTTGGATTTTACTTTGACCTAACCTTGACTTTGAGCCGACCAGGTCAAACGCACCCCAGATTTGAATTCAGTGACCTCAAAAACCTATAGAAACAGTACCTGGACCAAGAATAATGGGATAATCTTGATTTGACCTTGATCTGAATTTGACCCCTGAGCTAATCAGGTCAAATGAATGGTGGATTCGGATTCAGCGACCGCAAAAACATAAATGTAATGGTATTACCTTTTGCACTTTTATTCACATATGAATTTTTCGTGGGGCTGTTATATTTGTATTGTTGGTACTGTTGTTATGAAATCGCTAAAGTGGTGAACTTCATTCGATGATATCTCCGCGAAAAAAAAAACATTTGTTAAATTTGAAAAATGCGTTGGGAAGAGCAGAAGCAATACATTCAGATGGTCAGATTAGTTTTCAGTAAAAAAAATTTTTTTGCGGTGTAATATAGCTTCTAAAACAGATTAAATACGTGTTTATCGCACTTTTAGGTTAGAATACGAGGTGTGTTCAAAAAGTAAGGTGACTTTTCAAATTTCACGGGCAACGTACTTTCGATTATCGATTTTTTGTTTTGTTATGTTGGTACACTCTTCCCGAACATCTGTACCAAGTTTCAAGTATATAGCATTTTTTGTTTGGTTGTGAGAGGCGTAAAGGTTATAAGTGTTTTGCGTGCTCGGCGATTTCTTGCTATCGAAAAATATGGATCAAAGGATTTGCATCAAATTTTGTGTAAAAAATAAAATAAAGTGTCAACACTTGAAATGTTGACGATGGCATACGGTGAAACTTTTCTGAGTAAAAAAAATGTTTACAAGTGGTACAAACTCTTCCAAGATGGCCGGGAAGATGCCAATGACGAGCCTCGCTCTGGACGCCCAAGCACGTCAACAACTGATGAAAACGTTCAAGCAGTGAAGAAAATTGTCCTGGAAAATCGTCGAATCGCTATCAGACAAGTTGCTGAGGACATTGGTATATCGCTTGGCTCGTGCCATGAAATTTTTTCTAACGTTTTGGGCATGAGACGTGTGTCAGCGAAGTTTGTTCCGAAATTGTTAAATTTTGACCAAAAGAACCGTCGCATGAGCATCGCTCAAGAACTGTTGAATGACGTCAACGACGACCCAGATTTACTCAAAAGAGTCATAACTGGTGACGAATCATGGGTATAGTATATGGTTATGATATCGAAACCAAAGTCCAATCGTCCCAATGGAAGAGCCCAGATGAGCTTAGACCGGAAAAAGCACGCCAAGTTCGATCAAATGTCAAAGTTTTGCTCATTGTTTTCTTCGATTACCATGGCGTGGTGCATCAGGAGTTCTTACCATATGGACGTACGGTCAATAAACAGTATTATCTTGAAGTTAGGTGCCGTTTACGAGAAGCAATACGAAGAAAACGCCCAGAATTGTGGAAAAACAATTCATGGTTTTTGCATCACGATAATGCCCCTGCTCACTTATCTTTGCTTGTGAGAGATTTTTTGGCCAAAAACAACATCACAATCATGCCTCAGCCACCATATTCACCGGATTTGGCCCCATGTGACTTTTTCTTGTTCCCAAAACTAAAGAGACCTATGAAAGGACGGAGATTTGCAACAATTAAAGAGATAAAGACTGCATCGCTGGAAGAGCTCAAGGCTATATCGAAAAGTGCTTATGAGAAAGTGCTTTGAGGATTGGAAAAACCGTTGGCATAAATGTATTGTATCTGAGGGGGATGGCTTTGAAGGGGACAACATAAATATTGATAAATAAATAAATATTTTTTCTTAAAAATACAAAGTCACCTTACTTTTTGAACACACCTCGTATCTCGAAAATGTGACGTGATAGAGCATTTTTGATGCCAGGTTCGTATTCAGCTCATCAAAAACCTTCGGAATATGTTGCTCATGTTTGTGCGATATAAATCATGTTGACCTGCGTTATTAACCTTTATATTTCAGAATTAATAATTGCCAAGGAGTGACCCAAGAGACCCGAAGGGCTCCTGCAGTGGAAGAGAGTACGATAAAGATAGAATCAAAGATAGAGAGAGAGAGAGATAAAGAGCGGTTTACAGGCAGATATCAGGGCAGGCGTGCGACATTTTCGACTGATAATCGCCATGTCGCATACCGCATAACAAGAAGACTATCGAGAATGATTTCAAATAACTTCTCACCTAATCAATATTATTTTGTAAAATGTAGTGAGTATTGATCCTTATAAAAAGTTTAATAAATTCTGGTGTGTTTGACTTTTGAGGGTTGTAATTCCTATTTCTGTTAAATAAAAAATTGAAAAATTTACATGAATTTTCGCAGTGAAAAAATAGTTTAGTTTTAAACAGATTGTATTTGTAATTAGAAATAAATAGTCCGATGTCTGAATTATTAATAAAAAATAATTTTAAAGGGAAAAACTACTCTTACTAATAAAAATTAGTATCTAATGAGTAGATAATGTGGTAGATATAATAAACTTTCTGATTTTCAGTACTCGGTGGTCGTCGTTATACTAAAAATATTAGAAAGAAATGAAGTAATTATTATTTTCATATTATTTTAACTTTTTTGAATGCGAGTGGTCAAATATAAATTTGAATAATTATAACGATAATGTATGCACCATGATAATCTACTTGTAATTATTAAACGAAATAATGTTATTCTGTTGTGTAAAGTTTTTTTAATCAATTTAAAATCATTATATAAAATTTAATAAAAAATTAACAACTGAAATTTATTTAAAAACCATACAACGGAAATAACATTAGTTTGTGCTGTAGCTGTATGTAGAATATTATAATGCGATAAAGCGTTTGTGTGCAAAAGAGTAGAGTCTTTCAATTATTAAATGTAATATAACATATGGAAAATAAATATCAAAACTGAAGCGAATGAAATGATGATATAAATTTCTTCAATTTTATCCATACGTTGGGAATGAGTTGAGAACATATAAGGAAACAAGATAAAATAGCATATAATGAAATATGTTACTGGTCTATAAATATCATACAAGTTTTTATAAATATATGTTATCAATTTTATTTTCATGTCTTTACTGGACCGACATAATTCGGAGAGTTAAATAATTTCTTTAATATTTTCAAATTTACTTTCATAAAATAATTTATACTTAATTTCTATTCCATTGAAAAGTTAAGAAATTTCTATTGTTTATTGTTCATTTCATTAACACGTCTATTCATTCAAGTAATTAATGCAATTGCAGTATTTACGATAACAGACAATCCTTAAAACGTAATCAATTTATTGCTGGCTTACTTTCAAAAATTGGAATTACCGATTAAGGGAGTATGGTACGTACGTAGCTAGTTAGTTGAGAGAACTGATCAACTTTCGTTTGACTCGCCTAGGAGCAATTATAAGTTTGGCAACGTTGTATACATGCTCCGCTCTCCGCTATTACCGCATGTTGTTTACGGTGTACGCTCTAACTTAAATTATAGCTCGATTACGATCGGATATAAGTGACAATAACAACGATAAAAAAGTTGAAAAATGATTTTGGAGAAAGAAGAGAGTGACCAAAAAAGTTTACGACCTCAGATGTAAACAACGCAATTTTTTATATTAAAACTACCACAGAAATGTAAAGTACAAGCGCGCACGTCGTTTGAAAATTCGCACGTAGCTGAGAGCATGCGAGAGACATACGACGTTGCCGTGTTGTCATTGCGCTCGCGCTACTAACCAATTTACGATTGAAATTGTTCAATTGCTCTGGTTAGAGTTTCCTGAAGATAATTTTGAATGTACCAATTGATTCGAGAATTTTTTTCACATGTTCCAGAATTTTTTCAGATTTTTCTTATTTTTTGATGTTTTTTATAAACGCAGAAAAGTTTGAAGCTCCTGAGGGTCGCGAAATTTGAACAGGGCATTCAGTGCACTTAAATAAATATTTCCTCAAAGTTTCAAACGATTTTCATTTTTTGATCTCTTTGGTACCATACTCCCTTAATAGCCGAACTACTTATCAAGAAAATCAGTTAGCGGATAACATAAAAAATATTTCATTAGATTCGATGAACGAGTTTCACGTTATAGAAATGATTTAATAAGAAATGTTAGATTTCTAGGAGGAATACAAAGATCCTGATGCACAAATTATCGAGAACGATACAATGCATCATTTTTTTCCTCCTGTAGAATTTTCAACAAATAAGTATAAAGAAGATAAAGAAGATTCATCTTTTAAATATAAAAATAAAGATTAATGAATTATTGTCGGAGTGGGAAAAGGAAAAATTTGAGTCTTGAGAGTGTGAAAGATAAATAAATTATGATATCTTCTATCAGTCAGCTATGGCGTTGGACTCACACAGTCAATCAAGGTGGTACATATAGAGAAAAAATTGCTCGAATTTGTAATTATGTATTACAAAATTTAAAAACTGCTATTGATACTGATTATTGTGCATGATTAAGATTTACGTCGTTAGGCATTACGCGAAAAAAAGGAGCTAGAGTTTAAAGATTTTAGATTCAAAGCTTCTAAACACTGGTTATCAAGATTTAAAATTGCTCACACAATTATATTTGAGAAAATAACAAATTCGTTACGCAAAAAACTTTGGAAAATAGTGCAGAACTAGAGAAATAAACTTATAAAATTGTTACTAATGTGAAGAAAGCTATTCACAAAATTGGAATTCATAATACGTATAATATAGATCAAAGTGGATTCCAGTTGGAAATCCACTCCGGAAGAACACTTGCGGTGGAAGGTCAGATTTAATGTCTAGTACAATCTATATCATCGACGACATACAGCTTATATTATACAGCCACTGATATTAGGTAAAGGAAAACTTTTGTTACCTGTCTTTTTAGTTTTAAAGAAAAAATCTGGCCAATTTGGACCATTTGTAAAATACAAATTGTTCTAACCTTTAAATGTACACGTCGATTATCCTAATCTGAAAAATTAACTCTAAGTAAGTAACAATTAAATATAATTTAAAAATAACTGAAATCTTGTGACGGGGTCTTGTCTGAAACTCTCTCTTCCGCAACTCGCTCCTTCGCTTTGGCCATGGCGAGCGTAATAAAGCCAAGAATTATTACCGATACCCGCAACGCTTTATTTCAGGACCAATACCTGTGACTGGCATCGTTAATGGGAGCCAACTGGGAGCGACAGTGGTAGCGTCGAGAAGAGAGAGAGAAGATACGTCCCGTAAAATGAGAGAACGAGCACGAGCGACCCGTGGCAATCCGCTCGCGAGAGCGAAGCCGCCGGCGTTGCATGAGCCTGTACGCGCGCGGCCGGGAAAGAGAGTACAGTTCGAGCTTGGCATTGGATCAGAGAGTATCGACCGTGATGGCCGAGAGCGCGCGGGCCAAGAGAAGAGTTATCGATTTCCAGAATAACCGATTGTCGAGCAGCAAGGTCTAAGAACGAAGACGACGCTGAGTATAGAACGGCGAGGACAAATTATCGCCCACGGCACAGAAACTTTGAGCCAGCCTGATATCAATCTGCCAGCAACTGCAGCATCAGTCCAGCCAGCGGTCTTTTTCAGGTCAGGTCGTCTCTCTCTCTCTCTCCCTCTTTCTCTCGGTGAGTAACGACACACTGGTCTTTGAGGCTCTCTTCCTTAATAATCATTTTCTCAATTTTGCCACTTCCTCGAGCGGCATATTTTTGCAGGCGAGTTCGTCCAGCTGGCCGCTGCGCTTCCTGCTAAAAATTCTTGGCTCTCAGTCAATTTTTTGGCCAGTGGATGAATAAACCGCCTGCCTGGTTACAACATAACCTTCATCAATTCTCCCATTTTGACGAGTTTTGATCTATACACTTCTGCAAACAACACAAACAACAACACAGCCTCCACTCCAGGACCGCTACACTCTACACACTACACACTACACATCTCACCGAATGCAACACTTCCAACATTTTTGCTGCTAAGTACCAGTGTCAACTATTTTTACCGTTATCCACATATTTGAATCTTCTCGGAGAGACTCCTCATAGCCGGTACTATTTCTTCGCTGCATCACTACTCTTCACTTAATTTGTTTTTGCGCTCAGTCATCGCGATGGCTATTTTAATTTTAAGCTTATTTTAATTTATATTTATTTTACAACATCTTGTTTTGTTTTATTTAGTTTAATACTATTGTATTTTCTTCTAGCGCTATCTACACGCTAGACAATTTTATTTTTAATCTTAATTTTAATTTTATTCTATCGACTGTGTCAAATCGCGCTTACTTTCTTACTTTTTCACGTAATTTGTAATGTAATTTTTCTGCGTTCGCGTCATCAATCATTTTCTCTCATTTCATTCTTGCGTCTAAGTTACTCATTTATTTTTGCGTTTCAATCATCTCTAGGTTAATTTGCGAATTCCCTTACCGTCTCTTGTAAATGGCATCATTTTACTCCCGTGTCTCCCGCCAATTTTGATCCTTAACTAACTGAGTTGATGCCACTGAGGCGCCAATTTTCAAATCTTTTAAATCCAGACTTTTCACAACTACCGTTTATGACTGGTCAGTGACTCAAATTTTCGCGCGAAATTCGAACTGCTCAATTTGTCGTGTCGATCGGTCCTTTAAACTATCACACTTGTTACAGTTTTTTACGTAGTTTTGAGATCCGGAGAGGAGATATGGGAAACTTTTTGACACAATCTATGAATTTTTATTTTTTGTTTTAACTAGTTTTAAATTTTCAAACCTTTCACTTTTATTCAAATGGTCCTGTCTTCATGCGCCGAGTGTGGTGAAGCGCTGAGTGATCTGGGTGCTACTATCTTGCAGTGCGAGTCCTGTGACAGATCTTTCCATCGTCACTGTTTCCATTTAACCTCAAATCCTGATCTTACGACCTATACTTGTCGTGCCTGCTCTTTTCAGTCCGCGGTTTTAGCCAACTCTCGTCAGTCCGGTGGCGTTTTTTTGGAATCCCCTTTTTCCACCCAATTTGACTCTGCTTCTGCTGGTACTTTGCCTTTTATCGAAACCTCAGGTCGTAAGAGACTGGCATCTCCTTACGAGCTTTTCCCATCGAAGACGTCGAGAGTGGAATCCCAGAGTGACTTCTATGGTGCTGACCGATCGGCCGTCCTTCCCACTGTTTCTCCCTCCAGTGAGGACCAAACCCACTCGCTGGATAGTATGGCATCTACCACGGGCGACAAACCACCAGCATGGTTTTCTGGCTTCGTGAATAATGAATTCACTGAATTTCGGAACGAGATCAGAGCCACCCAGACCTCCATTCTAACTAAAGTCAATCGTGTTGCCGACGAGGTGAAGAGCCTCAAGTCCGTGATGGGTCTCAAGGATCGTTCCGAGCTCCTTATTATGGGCCTACCGCAGGGGTTCCAGGGTTCGCTGGAGGATGCCGCCGGGATTCTTTTTGAGGCGATTGGCTGCACAAACGCTGGTGGTCGCATAGTGGCCACCAGAAGATGGACTGCCACTCGCTCTCGTCCAAATCCGACCGATACTACGTCCACTTTCGTCGTGCGTATCGACTCAACGGTGGTGCGTGATGCCATACTGGAGCGCTCGGGCAAGCTCGCTGGGAAGACGGCGAGGGACATTTTTAAGTGCGGTCACGGAAATCCCGTCTTCATCCGCCAGCTGTTACCGCAGCCGATCCACAATCTCTTTGTAAAGGCGCTCGCGCGCAGTCGTGAGCTGGGTTTCGCGCGCCCTTTCGTCTCGGGCATGGTCGTCCATATGCGGGAGAACACACGTTCCACCCCGATCCCAATCACGTCGGAGAGTGACCTTGACACCTGCGCGCCTTTGCCTCCTGGTCAGCCTCCTGCCCAGGCCGCTCCGCGCTCTAGTGCCATGTCAGTGGCTGCCCCTCCGATCGGCACTCGCAGACATGCTCCACTCAACCTTAACTTCGCGCCCCAGGTTGTCAAATCGCGACCTACTGCCTCCATCCCAAAAAATCCGGCTCCGCAACTTAGCAAAACAGACGGTTGTTTCAGCCCGACAGTGTCTATCTTTCCGGCCCAGCTATCTCAAGCCATCCCAACTTCATCTCCTCCAGTTTCTGGTCCATGATGTCAACTAATCCGGGACTATACCCCGCCCTCTACTTCCTTTGTTATCGGCCACATCAATATTAACAGACTAAATTCCCCCTGTCACTTTGCTCTTCTCGAAGCACAAGCCCTTTCTACACATTTTGATGTCATAGCCATTACTGAAACTTTCCTCTCACCTGATATCTCTGACTCCCACCTCTCTCTCTCCGATTTCAATTTTTTCAGGCTTGACCGAATTGGAAAGCAGAGTGGCGGTGTTGGTCTGTACGTCAGATCTCACCTTAAATTCAGCTTCCTAGCTACTTCAGATCCAGTTTTTGATAACACGCCTGAATTCATCCTAGGTGAAATAAAGTCCGACAACACCAAGCTTTTGATGGCGGTGGTTTACAGACGTCCCTCTGCTTGCTCTTCCACACATTTTTTCAACTGCTTGGCTACTTACCTCCCTCTGTACGGAAATGTCATCATTACCGGTGACTTTAACGCGGACCTAGGTTCCAGCTCCCTGTCAGACGCTCGAGCTTTGAGATCTCTCGTCGACCTGCACAACCTCCACTTCGTATCCACTGCTCCCACACATCACTGTCTTGATACAAATCCCCCTTCCCATACTACTCTTGACCTCTTCATAGTGAAAGACCCAAATGCCATTCAGGTATTTAGAAAGTCTGATACTCCTTTTATTGCTGGCCATGATTTCATCTCGCTCACCTATCGCTTCACTTCTAACAAGCATATCACCAGAGTCATTAAGTCCCGCGGTTTAAATCGGGTGGACGAAGCAGCCTTAAATGGGACCCTCAGCGGCCTTCTCTCGTGTCTGGTCGACAAATCCTCAACACGACTGCAGCACTCTTTTGACCCGTCGATCGAAGCCGACGCGCATTCCCTTGACAACTTGGTACACTCTTTCACTGAAGTCCTCATAAAATCCTTTGACGAGGTAGCCCCTCTCAGGTGCATCAGGTTGTCTTCTAGGCGTAAACCCTGGGTGACTCCGAGCATTCTTGCCCTTATGAAAAAGCGTGACGCTGCCTATAAACTGGCATCCTCCTCCCGCTCGGGCAGTGACGTCGCTGGGTATCGAAGACTACGCAACGATGTCTCAAATGCCCTCGACTCTGCAAAAAATTCGTGCATTTCAGGCAGACTGTCTTCCGCAGCCACCAGCAAGGCCAGATGGAGAGAGTTGCGAAACTTGGGAGTCACAAGGTGCGCTCTTCCATCCCCGTTTCAATTTTTTTCCCCAGCCGTGCTAAACACCCACTTTACCAACATAGTCAACTCGTCCCCTCCATTGACACGTGACTTTTTGGACGCCCTTTTAGCGAGTCCCCCAAACGCTCCTCACGTCCACTCCCCATTCAATTTTCGTGAGGTCACTTGCCGGGAGGTCTTGGATGCACTAAACTCATCCACATCCAGAACATTCGGTCCTGATGGTTTGTCTGTCAAGATGCTTAAACTCGTCTCCTCTTCTTGTCTTTCATCTCTCACGCATCTTGTCAACAAATCATTACTGTGCGGCGTCTTTCCGACCTCCTGGAAACAGTCTCTCATCACCCCTCTTGCCAAAGTACCTTCGCCCGCTCTTTTATCGGACATCAGACCGATAGCAAGGTTATCTGAGGTATCAAAGGTGCTTGAGAGGCTCGTTCATTTACAACTCTCGTTTTACCTGGACCGCCGCAAGCTGCGTGATCCACGGCAGGCGGGTTTCGTGCGGTTTCACAGCACCCAGACTGCTGTCCTGGGTGTCCTGGATGACGTCCGCAGGGCTATTGAGGAGCGTAAAATTACAATCCTCGTCCTTCTGGATTTCTCCAGGGCTTTCGACGTTATCCCCCATGGTCGTCTGATTGTCAAGCTTAGGGACCTATGCCTGTCTGACACTGTCTTGGGATGGTTCTTCAGCTATCTGACCGACAGGTTTCAGGCCGTTATGGGGGAGGATGGCAGGGTGTCGGATTGGCTCAGGGTTGCTACCGGAGTACCACAGGGTAGTATTCTGGGACCATTGCTATTTGCAATCTTTATCTCGGACCTGCCCTCTGTTCTCTCCTTCATGAACTACATGCTTTACGCCGACGACACGCAGGTCTATCTTCACTGTCATTCCGGCAGCCTTGCGGAGGCTTTGGGGAGGGTGCAGCTCGATGTGCAGGCTATAGCGGATTGGACACTAGGAAACGGTATCTCCCTTAACCTCACCAAGACCAAGGTCATGATACTGGGCAGCGAACAGTACGTTAGGGCTATCAACTTGAATGACATCGTGAAGATCACCATCAACGAGGTTCCACTCGACTATGTTACTAGTGCTCGTAATCTGGGTGTGACACTTACTCCCACGTTAAACTGGTCCGAACATGTGAGAAGCGTGACGAGGAGGGTATACAGCTGTCTGGCTTCACTCCGTTTCCACAGGAAATCTCTCTCGACTACCCTCAGAAAAGTTCTCGTCGAGCAACTCGTTTTCCCACATTTCGATTACCTCTCAGTGGTTTGTATTCAGCTTGATGGAGAGCGCTCGTCTAAGCTTCAAGTTGCAAAAAACGCCTGCGTACGCTTCGTAATAGGATGGATCCCTTTTATACCCTCTCTATCCTTAAACAGCCACATTACGCACCATAGACTAGCCCTGGGCTGGCTATCCCTTACCCCAAATAGGTATAGAGCCCTTGCCGTTCTGGCCTACTCTGTTGTGTCCAGAAAATCGCCGCACTACCTGGCTAGAAACCTGTCTGTCCTGCTCGATGGGGTCATTATCCGGCGCTGGGGTCGCCACCCGCCGTCGGCGTTTGAATACAAGGCCCCTCGAACTGAGGCATGGAACCATTCCTTTGCTATCCTTGCTCAGAGAATACTAAACTCACTGAGCGTGACCCTGTTCTCCATCGATCGGATCCCTGACTTCAAGGTTTGGACCCGTGATCTATTCTTAAACTACGAGGCTGGAGCATGGATTGAGAGGGCGACTCGCGAAAAGTTAATGCCAGTGCCGGCACTGTCCGATTACACTCGCATACCAAACAGAGTCAATCCAGTCGCGTTCTCCCAAAATTACCCATCATCCCACGTCTCCTTTTATTCGCGAGTATGTGACGCGACGGCGAAGTGTTCCTGATCATCCGCTAGCACGGCAAACAATTTCCGCAAAATCCATCCTTCGTCGCCTCTCAAAGCTGTTGTTGTACCGTGCCCCTGTGCGTTCTTTGGCACGAGCGAAAGCATGTGGTCACCGAGAACGACGCGTAAATCCGCGTCGTCTCTACTTTTATACGATTAATGGAATATTAATGGAATAAATACAATATAAGGTGATTAATAGTCATTACTGTGTGCGCCCGTCATTCCCGTCCTCTCGAACTAACATCCAATCCGTCAACTTCATAACAAGGCCCATCGTCACATTTGCAGTGGAGCGAATGAGTCTCCCGTACCTTCCCCTTAAAAATAATTAGTAACACGGTGCTTGGGGACTGGCCTAGAGTGTGAATACGATTCTTTCCCTTACACGTTTAATAAATCAAAGTGTTACAATCTGATAGAAAAATGTTGAACAAATTCATTGATTGCAGATTTTTTTTTAATTTGGTCGAAGAACATTTTTCATCCAAATGTTGTTCCTACTAGTATATTGCTGCTAGATTCTTGGAGTGGTCACTGCGAAAAAGTAATTGAAGAAACTAGACCAGAAAATAAGATCGTTAATGTTATGAAAATTCCAACTGGAAAAATCCAACCATTAGATGTATAGGATTTCGTGTGTGGAAAACCTTTGTTCGACGTTTTTTAAATAACGTTATTTTAACGGATTACGATATGAATTTACATTCCAGAAATAATATCATTAGGCTTCAGTCATTTGTTCATAACCAATTTTCCTCACCAAAATATTTAAATCTTTTTAAATATTCTTGGTTTAAAAGTGGTTATCTCAAAGAAAAGCCGCAAAAATATGATAATCCGTTTGACTTCAGTTTCGAGGATTCTTGTAGTTCAAAATTTTAGTGAGAAATTAAAGGCTATCAAAATGCTGCAATTATACGAGGTCTGTCCGGAAAGTATCGGGCCTACGTTTATATCTTTGCGCCATAGTGTTCGAGCGACTTCTACCGAACAGAAACGTCAACAGTAAAGCCTCACGAATCTATTGGTTACTTACTGACACCTGCCGGACGTATAGTTCATGCGTAGCGTGTCTTTGTTTACAATCTTTCAACTCGGAAAATCGAGTTCGGAAACTATTGAAATGATGCAAAAGGCCTTCGGAAGCGAGTGTATGAGCAAAACACGAAACAAAGAGTGGTATAAACGGTTCAAGGATGGTCGCACTTCTGTCGATAGTGATTCTCGATCCGGCCGACCTTCGACGACAAAAACCGCAGATAATATTGAGCGGGTGCAACTTTCAATCGAACAAGATCATCGTATGACTGTGCGAGAACTAGAAGAAGACCTTGGGATACTAAAAACTATAATTTCAGAAATTTTAACCAAAAATTTAGGAATGAAACGCGTGTGTGCGAAATTCATCCCAAAATTTCTCACAGCAGAGCAGAAGAACATTCGCTTAGAAATCGCTCTGGACAATCTGGAAATGGTCAATAATGATGATAATGTGCTTAGAAAAGTTATAACATGTGATGAATCATGGGTTTATGGTTATGATCCTGAAACAAAACAACAATATTCACAGTGGAAGCATTCTGAATCGCCAAGACCAAAAAAAGCACGTCAATGTCGGAGCAATGTTAAGTCAATGCTGATGGTTTTTTTCGATTGTGATGGTGTTGTACATCACAAATATGCACCATTAGAAAATTATGCTTTTTCGCATATAGAGTTATAGTAGTAATTCATGTTAATTTTCCCATTTTTCTCATTATAAACAGAAGTTAGAATCCCTATAATTTTATTTAAAACAAAGAAACTGTTTAACTCGATTTTTTCTAAATCTGTTCAACACCAAACTATTTTTTCACTGCGAAAATTCATGTCAATTTTCCGTGTATTAAAAATAAGGGTTGAAATTCCGAAAAGCCAAACATAACAGAATTTATTTTATTTGTCATAAGAATTATTGCCTTTTTGGTTTTACTAAATGATATTGATTATTAGAAAAGTTATTTAAAAGAATATTTTTGGGGGTAAACTTTTAGGGTAAATTTACTGCGTAAATGTGTTCTTAGAATATTTTTATTATAATAATATCTACCAAGCAGTAAAAATTCAAAAATTCTCTTTTAAACTATCTTAATATTTAAAGTATTCATTTTCATTAGTAGGCGTGGCTTTACCCTCTAAAAATATTTTTTTATTAAAAATGTTGAAAAATATAAACTTTATTTTATGCTTTCTTCTTGTATTCTTGAGTTTTGAT
This sequence comes from Phymastichus coffea, assembly GCF_024137745.1. Taxonomy (NCBI): domain Eukaryota; kingdom Metazoa; phylum Arthropoda; class Insecta; order Hymenoptera; family Eulophidae; genus Phymastichus; species Phymastichus coffea. Next base: position 2,081,923 of record NW_026706814.1, read on the forward strand.
TTCATTCAAAATCTGAAAAATCCATTAAAGAAAGCAAATTTTGAACTTTCAATTTCATGACTCTATATTCTCTATTCCGAGATATTGTCGATTGAAATGCGGAAAAATCTACGTTTTCTTCTAGCATTATATGTAAGAACAATTACAGGATTTGAAATTTCGGTTATTATTAAAATTAATTTATTATGGAACGAAGGATCGTTCATAACATTAATGACTTACAAGTAGAGCTTACCCGCTTAAAACCTAATTAGGTTGAAAATTATAACCTCAAAGTTATCGGCAAGGAAACTATCATAGATAAAGCTCAGATGTGATATATAACTATAACCTCGATGCAATAACATTGTAGTTCAAAGGACCCCATAGAATCCTTATGGGCTTTCGACTACATTTTTTGGAACTTTGTAACATGATAGTCCTTAACACGTTGAACAAAAGTCTCCATAGGACTAAAGCTCTAAGAATCTTAGTTTAAGAGTTACAGTCTGTCAAAGTCGAACTTTTATACCCATACGCCTTATAGCGTAAGCATGGAAGTGATGTGTTAATTGGAAATATATAGATATATGTATATAAATAGGTATATACTCATATTGATATAGGTGTTGTCTACACATGCATATATATGTATGTATGCATGAATACGAGGTCTGTCCGGAAAGTATCGGGCCTACCTTTATATTTTCGTGCTAGCGTTATTCTTTATCATCTGGTGGGTGGCATCCTTCAAAGTAATCCCCACTTGATTGAATAAGACGGTTCCATCGATGTTTTCACTTTTCAAAACAGTCCTGGAACTCACTTTTATGGATAGCCTTAAGTACACTCATAGCATTGTTTTCAACCGTTGTTTTGTCATCGAATCGGTTTCCTTTGAGTGGTTTTTTTAGTTTTGGAAACAGCCAAAAGTCACAAGGGGTTATGTCGGGACTGTATGGAGGTTGTCGAAGCAATACGATATTGTGTTTGCTCAAAAACTGCTCCACAAGATTGGATGAATGCGCTGGCGCATTATCGTGATGGAGAAGCCAGTCACCACTTTCCCAAAAGTGCGGCCGTTTTCTTCTTACTGCATCACGCAAACGTTTCAAAATTTGAACGTAGTATTCTTTATTGATTGTCTGACCTGTTGGGACCTGTTGGTGCATATTTGTGATGTACAACACCTTCACAATCGAAAAAAACCATCAACATTGACTTAACATTGCTCCGACTTTGACGTGCTTTCTTTGGTCTTGGTGATTTAGAATGCTTCCACTGTGAAGATTGTTGTTTTGTTTCAGGATCATAATTCATCACCCATAATTCATCACCTGTAATAACTTTTCTAAGCACATTATCATTATTATTGTCCAGAGCGATTTCTAAGCGAATGTTCTTCTGCTCTGCTGTGAGCAATTTTGGGATAAATTTCGCACACACGCGTTTCATTCCTAAATTTTCGGTTAAAATTTGATCAGCCGTAATTGTTTAAGAAATCTTTTCTGCCTGCGGTTTCCTCCTTAGTAAGGTTACGCTGGTTCACTTCGCTATCAAACTGCTGTTGTTTTCCTTGCTGCTTTAGTTACTGCTACTGTGATGCTGCTTCTATGCTCACTCACGGACGTTTCGAATATCCTAGAAAATAACTTTTTATTGGCAAAACGGCGAAACACAGTGAAACTAATTTGGCGGTACTCTCTCAAGTAACAGCTGAGGCTAAACTGAAAACTTTGAACTCTCCGCGCCCCCTCTCTCTCTTAGTCGTTCGCTCTAGCATCGCGAGTGCTACCGAATCGCGAACGGATGGATTAATCGAATTGACTACCGTTGCATGCCTTGCAAGAAATTTGATTGCTGAGATGGATAATGTAAGTCAGTTTAGTTACATAGTTGACATAGTCAAGTGAAAGAACGCGTGCGCAGAAATTATAACCATTCTATGCGGATTTCTATAATTAGACTGGATACAAAGCGATTCGAATACAAAAGGATCTAGCCGGATAACACAGTCAAATTTTATCCCGAGCAATTTGATATAAGTAAGTATATTATCTTATTTCATATGAAAAATGGTACTGCTCCACACACTTTAACCCCCCCCCTCCTAAGATCCACCCGTATACGCAGAATCTCAATTTTTCGTGTTTTACGTTATTTGATCATATTTCCGTCAATTGTTGTCTTAGAAAGGAATATTTTATTCGAATTGTAGTGTTTTTTAAGTCCTACAAAATAGACAAACTTTTTTTGGCGCAAAATTTAAATTTTTTAAGCGGTTTGAAAATTTTAAAACTAAATATCTTAAAAACGAAGAAAGACTTATCTCTGTAAAAATATATTTTATGTATTTTTGCTCCAGAGTGTGTGTGAATTTTTTTAGATTTTTAAAATTGGTGGAAAGCGGTCAAAAAAATAAAAAAACGCATTTATACTTATTTTTACGTATACTTTAGCTCTATTTGATTTGTACTCTTCCCAAACAAGCTATTTAAATTTATTTTCACTTACTTAACCTTTTTTCTGTGCTGTAATTATGACATAAGCTGTATGCAACGAGGTAGACTAATATCTTGAAGCTCTGGTTGACAAAAATAACTTGAGATTCAAACTGTTAACGAAAGTAAATTGCGTACAGAAATATTTACTACAAGAAGTAATTTTTGTTCAATCTTCATCAAAATAAGAGCTTACGATCAATTATTGCAACAAATCGTGTATCAATAATACTACACACATTCAATGTCAATAGTAATCAAAATGTTATCAATAATAATCAATCAGTCTTCATCGCTGTCTTCTTCGATACCTGGAATTACTTACTCTCTTACGTAAATTTTAGTTCGTTTTTCTGCAGGCCTTACAATTTTGTGAAAGGTAATATATTGTTACGGCCACATGAGAACAACATCCGATCGTTCTCAATCCATTAGCACACTCGCAACAATACCTTTATATACCACTATAACCAATAGTATTAGGTGTATATACTACGAAACAATTATAAGTTTTCCTAGAAATGTATCGAGATCAAAGCTGGAATTTTATTATATCTTCCTTCATTTTTCTTGTTTATTCAGTAAAATTCGCATCTCCTTTTAGTTTTCAATATTGTACATCGATTTGGTTATCATCTGTCATAATTTTAACTAGAATGATATTGCTCATTGCATATGATATGTACCTCTGAAAAAAGTAATCATATTCTGCTCTGTTATTTCAGAGAAGTCAGTGAGCTCATTTCAGATAAATTTTGTTAATATCGTTTTCTTCCGACTTTAGTACGGGCGACATTTTGTGGGTAATTTTTACCTCTTTCCCTGAGGACTAATAGGAAGATCAGAAAGCACTCTTATACCTGAGCTCTTGGTATAAAGTGAGTGCTTCACCGCTTTTCCTCCTGATTTATCTAACAGTTGATTGAACTAGCAGCTGAGCTCTTTAAATCATCTAGTTAAGTCAACCCGAACTCAGCAAGACGACATCAAGGCTCCTTTATACAGTGGCTGCACACCACGATGCAGGCACCGAGAGGACAGTACGAGATAACACACAATGTATTTTCCAGGAAGCAGTAACTAACCATTGTAAAAAGTTTAACCTACCTACAACCCATTCCTTTGCTATGCCAACTATCCAATTATCTTTATCTCATACAGCATCTTGATCTCTTGAGTACTTAACTTAGGGAAAGACGTGATTGTGTAAAACATGTTTTATGTAGATTTTATTTAGTATTCATTAAAAAATAAATGTATTTCATTTTAAAGCTACATACTTATCAGATTTTAGAGTTTATTTAAGATTTTCTATAATTTATAATCAGACAAAATCTTTTGATTATAATCTAAAATAAAATTGTACTCTTTTTCAATCTTCACATTTTTGTAATCTTTTTTTATTGCTTACTAAAACTGTAAATATCAAAACGATTAATTTCCACAAATAATACATACTTTTATTGATCATTTTTTCCTGGCACTTTCTATTACCTATAACTGTTATTTTTTTATGAGTTATTTTTAATTTATTGCTGCTTATTTAGGACTGAAATGTTGCGCAGTAATAATTAAGCCATTCCAATCTAACGAAAGAAATCATGTTATGTATCCGATATCGTAAATTTCTCGACTCAAATTCATTAATCCGTATAGTAGTGCTAGCAGCGATTACTAGATATCTTTCCACAATTATAGGACCTGTAAAAAGAGTATATTCATATCTAGGGAGGCAAATTGATCCACGACACGAAGCCCATGGGCTTGTCATTTTACCGTCCATGGTGTGTATTAGATTTTCGTTCTGCGGCGCGAATGGATGGGATCTTGCACTATTTGCCCGTTGGAATGAATAAACATACTAACATTTACGCAAGATTACATGATGTCGGTTATTGACGAGGATAGCAAAGAAGACTAATTGTCTAACGATTTCATACATCCAGCTGATATATAATAGGTTGAAATTTTGATTTCTATGTACATTGGATGGGTACAGTATTGTGGATATCTAATTTGTTGTAATAATTGATCGTAAGCTCTTATTTTGATGAAGATTGAACAAAAATTACTTCTTGTAGTAAATATTTTTGTACGCAATTTACTTTTGTGAACAGTTTCAATCTCAGGTTATTTTTGTCAACCAGAGCTTCAAGATATTGGTCTACCTCGTTGCATACAGCTTATATCATAATTACAGCACAGAAAAAAGGTTAGGTAAGTGAAAATAAATTCAAATAGCTTGTTTGGGAGGAGTACGATACATATCAAATAGAGCTAAAGTATATGTAAAAATATGTAAAAATGCTGTTTTTAATTTTTTTTACTGCTTTCCACCAATTTTAAAAATCTAAAAAAATTCACACACACTTCTGGAGCAAAAATACATGCAATATATTTTTGGAGAGATGACTATCTCTTCGTTTTTAAAATATTTAATTTTTAAATTTATAAACCGCTTAAAAAGTTTTCATTTTTAGCCAATTTTGTAGGTTTTAAAAAACCCTACAATTTGAATAAAATATTTCTTTCTAAGACAAAAATTGACGGAAATATGATCAAAAAAAGGAAAATACGAAAAATTGAGATTTTGTGCATGTGCGTAGGTCTTAAGGGATGAAAATTGGTAAAGCAGTATCATTTTTCATATTGAATAAGATGATATACCTACTCATACCAAATTACCCGGGGCAAATTCGATTATGTTTCCCAGCTAGTCACTTTCTGACATGCTTTATGACGCATGATATGTATGATTTGGCTTGTTGTTTTAATAAATACGTCGCTAATTAAAACATAAAAGTTGATCTTCATATTTCAAAGTCATAAATCATATATGATATAATTGATTCATACAATTATGATATAGCATAAACATTTGACAGCATCCTTGCTTCATTATTCATACTACTCAATTTTTAGTTTAATAAATACGACGATGAATATTATTGAATATCACTGAGATATTTAGGTGCTACCCTTCAATAATGTTGAAAATACTCGACAATACCATTACCTGAAACCTATAGATAACTAAAGTGTTGAATTCAAAATAACGACTCTATCGGATAAATCAGAATTCAAATATCTAATCATGCTCTAAAAGTAAAGTCATTATAATTTTGAGAAGTCTAATCTGTAATTGAACATTTGACTGATATTCCATACTGATAACTGATTGCGATACTTGCTGAAAATGTTCAAATTCAAATAAAATTTTTATGTTTTTTTAATTCTATGCTTGAATATTTTGATATTTTGATATACGAGGATTATTCTTATATAATGTTTACGTGAAACAATATTATTAATACAATTTGAAAAATAGTATTTTTAACTTCATCTACTTACATAATCTGGATTAAAAATGTATTTCCTACCAAAAATGATTATGAGCTAAAAAGAATCCGCAATTTAAGCAATAATATTAGTTTTGCTTGGAGGTCAAATTCTCATATCTTTGCCAATTTTCAATATTTTTTTTGCTCGATAGCTTATTTCCTCTATTTTTTTAAAAACCTTGATTCGGTTATCAGATTGTTTTTTAGATGCATTAGGACCAGAATTATAGCAGTTTAAAAATGGCTGTTTTTTTAAAAATTTAAATTTTGCAATTTTCGACAAAAATGTTTCCTTTGCAAAATTTTTGTAAGATATTCTATTTGCTTGGGACTAGTTGAAAACACTTCGAAATAGTAAAAAATTGAAAAATGATTTTTTTTAAATTCACTTTGAAAAACGTTTATTTAATAAATCATCAAACTCAAACGAGAAAGTAAATTGAAGCTGGTGAAATAAGAAATCGAAAACTGTAAGCCGCGTTCAAAAATATTAAAAACTGACAGGGGTATGATCTTTAGAAAATAACCCTAAAACAGTCTCTAAGCGTCCTGAATTAACTGAACTTTACACACAGTGAATAGGATATATGGGTCTGGCTCAATTTTTATCTTAAAAGTACGGAAGTAGTCAAAGAAAATGAGCTGTCGCACGTTAAAAAAGAATAAAAACTCGCGGAGTTTTTATTTGGCTATTTTTTTTAAATAGCCAATAAAACACCAATTTTCGGACCTTGTAACGGGGTGGTTATCTAGCAAAAATGAGACATTTATTAACGCCCAAATTCCCACGATGCAGAGCTAACCGGTGCTCCGTTAAGCACGTATAGTTATTCGTGTATTCGCCTTTACGTTTGATGATTTCGTTTCAGTGTCTTCTTTCCAACCGAGTTGAACTCACCTTAAGTCACTTGACTTGTGACACTCGATCTATCTTCAGTATGACTGACTTAATACCTAATCCACCTAATCCCCTAGATGAAATCGGATTAAAACTTGAACCTTTATAGATATATTAACTATTAGGAAACGAAATGACGTAAACGGTGAATAAAATTAATACAGTTTAATTAATAAAAACTACAGTCTTTTATGGGCCGAAAGACTAACGCACGCGAAGTAGGATTTACAATTATTTTTAATAATTCGGTGAAAGAGAGAGAGAGAGAGAGAGAGAGAGAGAATTCGAAAATTGCCGCGAAATTTAATGCTCGACACGAATTCAAAAAATAACGCTCGTGATAGACAAAATACTATAGAAGGTATTTTGTCCGGCTAATAAAGGAAAGTGCACCTACCCTGCGATTCTACGGGAAAAATAACGACGAAAACATAGGTAACATTTTTTTGCCAGATTGCAATTTGTTAGTGTAAAACGCCAATAAACAATCACCTACAGGCAGTCAATGTGTTGTGATGTTCGTTTCACTTATAATTTATTTTATAGTTCGTACTCTCGTGATCTTGTCGATTTAATGAATAAGAATTGCTTTCTTTCAATTTTACTCTAATTATTAATATGTAATAAATCAACAAATAATATATATAAGTATATAAGTAAAATTTCAGGGAAAAGACAGACTTTGCCTTAGTTTCTTATGGTGCGAATTGTCCCATAAGCAGAGCTAAAGTCTTTCTTTTAAAGGATATCATTCAGCTCAAGTTTGTTATAGCGTGAAGTGTACTATAAGTCGAGCATGAATTATAATAGGAAAGGAGAGGATTCGCAATGAGAGGAAGAACTTAGGTATCAGCCAAGTTTATTCAATCTCTTCGAGAAGTTTTCGAATCTTCGAGAAGTATTCGCAATTTTGAGAAATGAATTTTCTAAATTTACAAGTTAATAAACATTAATACTAAAATTTTAAAACATGTAAACTTTACAAAATTAGTTATTGATCGTTTTGTATGATTTACAATCATCACAAATAGTATCGTTAAAAGTTATTAACTAATAAAGTTAATTAATGTAATATTACAGTATTTACAATAAAAAAATAATAAAATTTTACATAGATTAGTAATTTATTAATTGTAGAAGTAATTTCTAAAAAAGAATAATCAAATTAATTAATAACATTTGAATTATAACAAATTTTCATATTTGTAACGGTTTTTTCTATAATCTTATAATGTAATTACTAGATTCATTAATTAAGATTTATAAACTATAAAGCTGTTATTATTATGTATAAATTAACGCTTTCGATCTATATATAACTTAATGTTTCAATCAATTTAAAATCTTTCAACAGCCGAGCGGCCATTGACTCGGACGGCAGTCAGGCTCTCGGGCACCCCGGCCCATTCGCGCGTCAATAATGAAATCTATTAATCCGAATCCGACGTCCGATACCGCGATCATAAGATATTCAATCGGACGTATACAGAGTGGACCATTTTAATCGAAGCACCCAGAAATCTTTTTCCAGGTAAGGATGCGTGAAATATGTTTCAGACAAAAGTTGCTGGACTCCGAGGGGGACATAATCGGGTGACCTTAACTCTGACCTTGAGGGTCATTTTCAAGGTCATTCGAAGTTCAACTTTGTTTTTTTAAATAGAAACCCCCATTTTTGACCTCGGATTCAGAAAGAGCGGGAAATTCTACGTTCAGATGACCTATTATACGTGGGGTCTGGGTGACCACCAAGGTCGCCCCCAACATCACGTAAAGTTCAATGTTATTTTTTTCTTAATCTTTCTACCTAACTAACCTAAGATCGGTGTGGTTTAGAGAAAAATGATGTAGACAAAAGTTATTGCATTTTGAGAGGGGCATCTTGTGGTGACCTTAACTTCGACCTTGAGGGTCATTTTCAAGGTCATTTGAAGGTCAAATTTGTTTCTACTTTTCTGTTAGTAGTAACAGTAGTAGTAATTTCTACAATACTTGTTTTGGGAGTGATAGGGTAAATAAATCACACCAAAGTGTACAGTACACAAATTGATCTTATTTATCATGAAAAAATTATCATATTTATTACCTTTTTTATTAATAATTAATCAGGAATCACAAAGCATTGTGAAGAAATCTTAATAATTACAAAAGATGTCGTTTTAAAACAATGTTACTCAAGTTAGAATTACGAACGGGTTTATGAAAAAGCTTACAATAAAAAAACCCTTACAGGAAGGGTCACCTAGATACTACATGTGTTATGATTCAAGAACGTCGAATTCTTTGTTGTTTCCGAATCCGTGATAAAAAAGTAGGCTATTCCGAGAAACAGAAAGTAAGTTTAAGTACATGAATAAATTAACCAAATATATATATACAGTGCCGCTTACGCACTTTTACCCCCCCACGGGCAAAATCAGTCTAACTTCAAAGTTTTATATCTCTGGTAGAAATTAACGTACAGAGACGCGCGTGGGTGCGTTTGAAAGGTCTTTCGGAGAGCTTTCAAATGATATGACTCACGGTTGCCATCGATTGTTTTTTTAAATTTTGCAACAATTATGCAAAATTGAAAATTCTGAAATTTGTTTATTATTTTTGACAATTAGCCAATTTGGGAAAAAAAATAGTACGAAAATTTGAAGTACACCATTTTTTAGCTATTACCAAGCCCTATCTGAATCACTCATCAAAAATTTATTTTCGTCAAATATGACGCGCGCACGGGCATTTTTTCCTGGAAGTGACAGTTTTTTTCAACATTTTTTATCTCCATCAAATTGTAACAATCGAAAAAAATTTATAGGAGAAAAAATGTTTGTTTTTTCACGTAGAATACTGCAATAATTTTTTTTTTTGGTTTTTCGAAAAATTTTTTTTTTCGGTTTTTTTCAATTTTTTTTTCTCACAGTCGGTACGCTAAAAAGATGAGAAACCACAAAAAAAAATTTTTTTCCACCCATTCAATAATACTACATAACAAGTATCGTAAATTACATAAAAAAAAAAATCTTTTTTTTTTTCGACCTTGAAAAATAATTTAAACCGAAAAAAAAAATTTTTCGAAAAACCAAAAAAAAAATTATTGCAGTATTCTACGTGAAACAACAAACATTTTTTCTCCTATAAATTTTTTTCGATTGTTACAATTTGACGGAGATAAAAAATGTTGAAAAAAACTGTCACTTCCAGGAAAAAATGCCCGTGCGCGCGTCATATTTGACGAAAATAAATTTTTGATGAGTGATTCAGATAGGGCTTGGTAATAGCTAAAAAATGGTGTACTTCAAATTTTCGTACGATTTTTTTTCCAAAATTGGCTAATTGTCAAAAATAATAAACAAATTTCAGAATTTTCAATTTTGCATAATTGTTGCAAAATTTAAAAAAACAATCGATGGCAACCGTGAATAATATCATTTGAAAGCTCTCCGAAAGACCTTTCAAACGCACCCACGCGCGTCTCTGTACGTTAATTTCTACCAAAGATATAAAACTTTGAAGTTAGACTGATTTTGCCCGTGGGGGGGTAAAAGTGCGTGAGCGGCACTGTATATTGTAACGGGTGATTTCGGTCGGCGAGTCGACAAAAGTCTCACCCGTTAAAGAAAGGATACTGCCAGCGTTGCGAGGCTGACCGCCGCCTCGATCCGCTCGTTGGAACAGCCTCGATCCTCCGAGCTTTCGCCCCAGACCCCGTGGAAACCCACACGTGGGAGACACGTGCGGCGATCCGTATTGCCCAGTGACTCAAGGTCGGGCAGGTTCTGTCGTGGGCGTCAGGAGAGGAAAACCAAAGAGAATTCGGAAGATGAACTCTTAGCTAGTTATCGGGAGAATTGAAGTCTTTATTCACGTCCGTCGCTTCAATCTTACAACGGTAACGCTGCGGCCAAGAGATTTTGTCGGGTATCTCGCGCTCGCGATGAGAGAGAGAGAAAGAAACGCACTATCTAACTTCGCTTTCCGGTCGCACGCATTCACATTTAAAGTCGGGGACTTACGCTGCGGGGACGAGTCACTGCTGGTCAGGTAGCCTCGGCGGTGTTCACAGGTCGCATTGGCTTCTGACCCTTCCTCGCGACAGACCTCTCAGTCGGGGTTTTCCCTACCCGAGTCTGCAGTTGCCCGCAATCCTTGACCGTTGCCTCAGATCGCTCTGGGCAACTGACAATAATGGGCAGCGAATAACCTTTCTCTGAGTGGCGATTTCCCAGCGATCTCTGGGCCACTGGGTCTTCGTATGCTATCGGCCTTGAAGCCCCTTGAATTTCTGACGCAATCACTTGTCACTTACGTTTTTCTTGCCCGCAGGTCCGGACTTGACTAGCTCTACGCATTCCTCACTCCCTTGTCGCGCGCACGCCGGCCGGCGGCCTCATCGCTCTCTTTCCCCTTCCCCTTATTCCTACTGTCCCGCGATACGCGCGCCTGACTCGCGCTGGTCGGCGTCCTAATATCTCTCCTCTCTCCCACTTTTTCGCTCGTTCGTTTCGCGGTCGCTTCTCCTTCTCGGGTTTGTTTTCGCGGGCCGGCTTTTACGTTGCCCCACGCGATAGAGGCGCTTAAGTTTCACCTTTAACGAGTGACACTCGTTACAATATATATTGTGACGGTAAACGTCAAATTAGCGCTAATTACCTAACCTAGTAGCTGCATGCGGGGGCAACACCTACCGGGAAACGAAAAACGTAATGAGGGAATTCGGCACGCTACGAGACGGAACGCGCGCGATTGAAAACGAACCAGTGAAGAATCAGCTAACGACACGGAAGCCACGAAAGTTAAGGTTCGCGACCTAATTGCCCGTACGTGTCCCAGAGTCCCGAGTAATTGTCATCGAGCTACACGGCGTGCAGACCTGAGCCAGCTGAAGAGCATCGTTACCTGCGGCATCGAGAGTGCGTGTGTGAGGTTTCACCATCGAGGGCGAAACCACGTGCGCGCGAATTCGCGATCCGCGACAAAAGGAACAGACAGACTTTCCCGCAGTGAGAATTATTCTTTTCGTCTTCATGCGTCTACAAAATAAAGGTAAGCTGGCCAGCTTAATCTCGCGACCGCGATTGCATGCATGTTAATTAATTTTCCGTATTCGAAGCGAAGCGTGCATGTAATAGCTCTGCTAACAAAGAGCGGCGAGCGATCTGACACTGTATGTTGTCGTCGTGCGAGCGCTACCGTAAACATAAACACGCGGGCCAATGCTAGTGTAATATTCTGAGAGGACAATAAAGAGTTTTCGTTCGTGATGTTAACAAGTACTTTCGACGTGATTATTCCGTATTGATTCCACTCCTGTAGATTTGTAGATTTGTTGGTTGACTGACACCCGTTCCCTCTTGCTCTCCGACTTTCTTATTTGATATAGGTGATTGCGACCGTCTTTACGCGATCGTCTCAATAAAATTAATTAATCGGTACCAACCCCGTTACAATATATAGGCGCGTAATCTTCGCCTCGCGTTGTCTATTATTTTAAAGTAAATGGTACTCACTTAGTGTCAATAAAATTAGTGCTATTTGGTCCTTGGAGTTATATGATTAATTTATGAATGTGGTTTTCCTTTCTTTCCGATCAAATTTACTGGTCCGTTAAATGTATATATTTTAATCCACTATCGGGGCGATTTCTATATTTTTGCTTATAGTGGTGGAAACAAATTATCTGAATGGTTGCGCTCAACGCTCTTTCTTTATTTTCTATTAAAGACTCAAACTCTGATGAATTAAACTTCAATAAACTCAAACTTTAATAAACGAAATACTGAATAAAGTCTGACGAATTAAACTTGAATAAACTCAAACTTTAATGAACAAAATACTGAATAAACTCTGTCGATTTAAACTTCAATAAACTTAGATAGACTCTAATTCGATAAACTTTGATATAGTAGGAAAAATCGCAGCCTTCTTAGCCGGGCGCTCAGCCCTAACTGACTAATCTGCTCTGGTCGTTCTCACCAGTTTGTTATATATCCTTTGTTTCCCTCTCGTCTCTCACACGCGTTTTTAATCGCTTCATATTACTTAGCCTAACACACTGAGTTCAGCATGCTGTCGCAGCATGCTGCAGCAGCATTAATCAGCTTCTCCCACTTATTCCCGCCGAGCCGCGCACACGAATAGTGCTGGCTATGGTGTTTTATTGCTATGTCCTTGGCCTTGGCGCGACACGAATGGGACTCTCGAAAGCGAAGTTTTAATCGGAAAATAAAATAAAATGGTACGTCACGTAACTGCCTTCCTCCCTTAGAATCATTGCCGCCCTCGCTAACGTTTTGGTAGGGTCCAATTAGGGTAGCACAGGAAGAGAATAGAAAATAATAATATATATAATAATAATAAATAATAATAGTAAATAATAATATATATGGTCCTCTTTATTTATATATAAACTGTAATAGGGTCGGCCTACAACGCCGATAAATCTATTGCTATTACCAATTTTTAAAAGGGGGAAAGGTAAGGGAGGCGGTGTATCGCTCCTAACAAGGTAAAGAGAAAGGGTGAACACAATGATTATTCTTTTTATCTCGGTAAATCCATTTATTATAACACGCTACCTCGAGCGTTAACAGTCCGGTCATTCTATTGCGCGCCTTATCTTACTATACTGAGAATCTCTGATCGCCGACGGAGATGGCCGGCACGTTAGTGCCTTGCCATCTCACTACCAACTCGATATAATCTAAATTACCTTAAATAACTAAACTAGCTGTGCCGGCCCGTGAGAGTCTGACACAGCGCACAAGCCACGAGTAGCCGTAAGATGAAAATTTAAGAGAGAGAGAGAACCATCTGATGAATGTAGATTTCCTTCCGATACAGCGCCTTGCCGGTGATGGTGATACGGTCCCGCAGGCAAATCTCTCGCTGGAAGGGCTCGCTGGAAGTGATAGTCTGGACCCGGGCAGATTACTATTGCCGTCTCGGTTTCCTCGCCTTTTCCTTGTTGACTACAGGGGGTCTGTACACCTCTCTCTGCTGTGGGCAACTTTTTACTACTCACGAGTATGCTTCCGAGTGCGTGAGAGACTGCTTCTCACGCTCTCCCCACTCACTTGCCTAATCGGCGGCACGCGGCACCGTCAAGCGCGGCCAGTCATAATAGAATTTCTTCTTGAAGATGATACCTTGCGGCGGTCCTGAAATTCTTCCCGTGCACCGTAGGAGATTGGTCACCTCATAGTACCATTCTACGGAAGACGAAACCGAGGAGACAACCGAGGTGCCGCCTGCCTGCGCGTGACGGTGCAGGCAGGCGGCACCGTCACGCGCCTGCCTGCACTATAGCCGCATTCTTTTCTTTCTCTCTTTTCTCTCTCTTTTTATCTGTCTCCTTTTCTCTCTTACAAGAGCGCATATTACTGCGCGCTCTTGTTGACCAATGCCGCTGCCTCTCTCTCTTTCCTCTTCTTTCTTGCTGCGGTAAAACAATGCTGAAAATATAAAGGCTGGCATCAGGCACGTAAAACTATGCGCCAGATGTCCGCCATGAGTCCTTGCCGATGGTAGAGAGATAAGGGACGCACGGTGCAGGTCAAAATCAACCGGCACCGTTACAAAACAAAAAGAGAAAGAAAAAAATAACGGAATGAAACAAAAGCTCATGATTCTGGTCCAATCTTCATTTGCGCAACGCAAGTTGGCGGGTATCCTGTCCAGTTGTTAAATCTAACCTCTCTAAATCTTTTAGACAAGAAGTTTGATCTTGGAGTCTTGGTCCTTAGGTTTGGTTGAACGAATTTGCAAAAACAATGTCAGCTTGTTTATGCTATCAAAGAGTGACCCGTTATAATCATAGGTCCCTAGATTACAATCTTTTAAAAGTTGGTCTCAATTGGAGAGATATACCGCTCTTCCGCAGAACCAATTCGTTCTTAGTACATTTTTATTTTGGTACAGGCAAATGGTTTTATGTGCTTCTAATTCAGGTTTAGTGACATAATGTTTGCAGGTACTGTGAAAAATATACGTGGACCTGTTCTGGAGTTTTGCTGTTACATGTCGAGGTGGCGAATGTTTCGCCTTATATCTATCCAAGTTGGTTAATGCCGAAGTGACACTCCAACTGAATATGTATTTTATCACTCCCATAGGCCCGCAAGAGCTTTGCCACGTTTTTATATAGTCCACTGGTCCAAATTGTATGAAGTCATCATGGACTCGCTGTTCTGTCCATGGTTTACCTTGTTTATCACGGTGCGGTATAAGGAAATGTAATCGTCGGTCGGCATCATCTTCCTTTGTATAAGCCGATGTAGTTGATCGTGGCGTTAATCCAATTGGGTCCGTTGTCTCCTCGGTTTCGTCTTCCGTAGAATGGTACTATGAGGTGACCAATCTCCTACGGTGCACGGGAAGAATTTCAGGACCGCCGCAAGGTATCATCTTCAAGAAGAAATTCTATTATGATTTCTTCTGGCTGTGAGGAAAATGGGGATAGTATCGTTGTAGTGGAGCGTATGGCCCCCACAGTACTAAATAATTTAATGACCGCAGCCTCTTGTCGAGTGTCATCAAATTTGACTCGTAGTGCAGTGGAGGAGTCATCTACTGGTGCAACAGCTCGGAGGCGAATGCCGTTAATTTCTTCCATCATAAGGTAAAAATATGGCCCAGTTAGTGGCGTGATCGAGAGAAAGAAAAGTACATAGATTTAAGACCAGACATAGACAAGAGTGAAGAAATATGTCAAAGATTAATGGGTTTTGGGTCCGCTAAGTAAAATAATAATAATACAATTGAAAGGTTCAATAATTTTTATCCTATGACTTATAAATTATACGGCTGATTCTAAGTATCTTCTATTTTCAGGGTCAATTCCTGTTATCACGTCTTCTTCTGCTAGATCAATTCATCGCTTTACTCGTAAGGTTGCCCGTGGATTAGGAGTAGGGTTCAGTAATTTAATTTCCATGAGCGTAACAAGGTCTGTAGATGGTTCATTTTTGTCTAATCCTATGCCAGGTTGGTTTGTTTTGGTAGGATTTGTATTATATACTTTTCTCACTTCTGATTTAGGATATTGTCTTTTCATTTTTCCTTCCCTGAGTTTATTTTGGTGCTACCATCTGCAGGTAGTATCGTGATCTTCGTAGATTGATGCATCTATCCATTCGTTGCAAAGCCAGTGGTGCCTAGTTTCATTACTATGGTCCCATCTTCTTTTCCGGTATGTCAGCATATCTAGCGCCGTAGATAGGGTCGCATTCTTCTAAGGCTGTTGCGGCATCAGCAGCTTTGTAATACTGAGCGTATCCTATAGCAAGGGCTCCTTTGTTATCTCGCACCACTTTATGATACAATAAGGGTCCGAATTGTACGAAGTGTTGGAAAAAAGATATTTCCCTATAACTCTCTTCGATTGTCCAGGGAAGTCGACAAAATAATCGGGTTTTCTCCGTGGCTCTTGAATTGTTTGTTCGTAACGGTTTTGGTTTTTTAATATGGGTACGATTTATCGTATTTATGTTCCAATTTTTTATTTTTCTTGCTTTAACTGCATCCTAGTAAATTTGCAGAGAATAATTCTTGTACTGTTGTTCATGAGATTTTGTAGTTAATGGAACTCCTCTATGGGTCCGATACTCTCTAATCGTGTCAAGAGTTCGCTCAGCGGCTTATTTTTTAAGTATCGTATCTTGTAGCAAGTCGGATCTATTATCAAATGCTCGGACATGTCACTCATGATGATATTGAATACTGAAACAAATGATCAATGATTTATTGATTAATTTTTTTTATACAAATTCCGCTGTCTGTATTTGTAAACCCGAAGAATGTTCAGATTTTATCAATGGATTAGGTATAGTCGCGGAGGGTTTCAGTTTCTTTAAGGGAACTTGTTTCTTAGATCGTTCTTCGAACATCCGGGCAGGCGTTTGCTTATTCAGTTGCTTGGTCAGTCCGAAGTTATGAAGAATTGATCTGTGTCGGGGATCCGGTGAATCGTGTCGAGATGACTTTGGTGTATGCATGTGAGGTGATTCGTGTACTATGGTATTATTTAACGATTTTGTGGGTACGATACAGAATTTATAAATTATACTGATAATTACACAGGCCAACAAAATTTGACAAAGATTCAGAACCAGAGACCAGACATAATATATTCGAAGGATTTTAATGCGCTGAATCCAAATCCGAGCTCAGAACTGCGCTATTACGTCAGGATTTTGAGATATCGTAACCTAAAAGTGCGAAAATCAAGTTTTTTTGGTTATACGAGGTGTGTTCAAAAAGTAAGGTGACTTTTCAAATTTCACGGGCAACGTACTTTCGATTATCGATTTTTTTGTTTTGTTATGTTGGTACACTCTTCCATAATATCTGTACCAATTTTCAATTGTATAGCATTTTTCGTTTGGTTGTGAGAGGCGTAAAGGTTATAAGTGTTTTGCGTGCTCGGCGATTTCTTGCTATCGAAAAATATGGATCAAAGGATTTGCATCAAATTTTGTGTAAAAAACAAAATAAAGTGCTCCGAAACACTTGAAATGTTGACGGTGGCATACGGTGAAACTGTTCTGAGTAAAAAAAATGTTTACAAGTGGTACAAACTCTTCCAAGATGGCCGCGAACATGCCAATGACGAGCCTCGCTCTGGACGCCCAAGCACGTCACCAACTGATGAAAACGTTCAAGCAGTGAAGAAAATAGTTCTGAAAAATCGTCAAATCACTATCAGAGAAGTTGCTGAGGATGTTGGTATATCGCTTGGCTCGTGCCATGAAATTTTTTCTAACGTTTTGGGCATGAGACGTGTGTCAGCGAAGTTTGTTCCGAAATTGATAAATTTTGACCAGAAGAACCGTCGCATGAGCATCGCTCAAGAACTGTTGAATGACGTCAACGACAACCCAGATTTACTCAAAAGGGTCATAACTGGTAACGAATCATGGGTATATATATGGTTATGATATCGAAACCAAAGTCCAATCGTCCCAATGGAAGAGCCCAGATGAGCCAAGACCGAAAAAAGCACGGCAAGTTCGATCAAATGTCAAAGTTTTGCCCACTGTTTTCTTCGATTACTATGGCGTGTTGCATCAGGAGTTCTTACCATATGGACGTACGGTCAATAAACAGTATTATCTTGAAGTTATGCGCCGTTTACGAGAAGCAATATGAAGAAAACGCCTAGAATTATGGAAAAACAATTCATGGCTTTTGCATCACGATAATGCCTCTGCTCACTCATCTTTGCTTGTGAGATTTTTTGGTCAAAAACAATACCACAATCATGCCTCAGCCACCATATTCACCGGATTTGGCCCCATGTGACTTTTTCTTGTTCCCAAAACTAAAGAGACCTATGAAAGGACGGAGATATGCAACGATTGAAGAGATAAAGACTGCATCGCTGGAAGAGCTCAAGGCTATACCGAAAAGTGCTTATGAGAAGTGCTTTGAGGATTGGAAAAACCGTTGGCATAAGTATATTGTATCTGAGGGGGATTACTTTGAAGGGGACAACATAAATATTGATAAATAAATAAATATTTTTTCTTAAAAATACAAAGTCACCTTACTTTTTGAACACACCTCGTATACGGTACCTTATAACATTGCGAATAATTTTTGTCGTGCAAAATTGACAACGGCATCTAAAAAGCAATTCTTATCGTACAAAAGCACTAACAATCTTTAGTTTATGTCTTCTTTTATCGTCAATTGAAATGTACTACTTATTAATTGGTTTATACGGCAACGCAATGAATTTCGACTATTATAACTCAAATCCCTGATCTTGGAGCATTGTAACCTGCGGGACAATAAACCTTGCCCACTTAACCCTAAATTCCTTAACCCCCGAGCCCTGTGACCTTCAATGCAATAATCCCCGTCCCCTTAACCCCAAATATTTTAACCCAAGAAGGTTATAACAAGCGCGGCAATAAAACCTGCCAACTTAACCCCGAATTTCTTTACCTCGGAATCCTGTAACCTGCAATACAATAGTCCTAGATTCCTTGTGGCGCAAATTACTGGGCTCAGGCATTAAGGGGGGAGCCTGCTTTAGAGGCGTCGAAAAATCGATTTTTTCGAGAATTTTTTGGGGGAGGAATGAAATATCCGATTGGGATGAAACTTTCAGGGATTATTATAACATGTTTCAAGAGTCTTCTTAAATTTTTTTATTGAAATACAGATCATATTGTGGCTCGTAGAAGCATTCGGCCGAGGCGCCTTCACTCTGTAGTTGTCGTGCGGGGGGAAAAATGCAGATCGCAATTTTCATCTGAAACAAAAAATCAGATAAAATTTCCATTCTCCAATAGTGTAGTTTCTAGGTAAACCAAGAAAATTCAAAAAAAAGTGAAAATTGAACAATTTATCGCTAAATGAACAAAAAATTAATTTTTTTTTGAAAAAAAAATGCACTTTAGATTGTTTAAAAAGTTAGTTAATCTTAACTTTCTTAAGTTTTTTTAGGTTCAGCTTGAACAAAATTCAATTCCAAATAAAACCCACTTTGTCTCGTTTCGATAGGACGTTTAGTTTTTTCCCTATCTTTCCCGCCAATTAGGAAAAATCGTAAAAATGCAAAACCGAGAAATCGCGCGTCAAAGTTTTCGTATATAAAAAAACGTAATTTTATTGAACTTACCACGTAACTATGCTAATCGGCGATTCCTGGTCCATACACTTGTTCTTCAGACTCTTCGTAAAACTAATTTTTGCCGAGATTTTCGAGTCTACGAGCTGTTCTGGCTTCTTTGCTCGCGAGTAGATTGCGTCTGTTTTCTCGGGCGATGTGCTCCTGGTCGGCTTGCCGAGAGAAATTCATGCATTGCTGTCCAATTTTCAAGTCTAATATCTGCATTGTTTGTAATACTGCACTGTAGCCTTCATTGAACATTCCTCCAGCGATGTAGGTAGCAATCTCGACAATTTTAATGCCTGAGTGAAGGTGTTTAGGTGTTATGCGCCACACAGTGGAATTGAACGACTCGTTCGCATTTTGTGTGTGTCTACCCAAGCATCTCGTTAGCAGATCGTCGTTAGATAACTCCTCGTACACAGGACGAATGTGCTTCTCAACCTCTTTGTCGGTGACACTTGGCGAATGTTGAAAATCAGCCAGTTTATTTGCTGCCTCGGCTTTGCGCCACTCACACCAACTGTCGGCGCCTTCTGGGCAATGGTCGTGGCGAGGTAATTCATCCGTCGAGCAATAGTGATCGAGTGTCGCCATTATAGCGTTTTTCATGTCTTCTACAGAATTCAAGTTTCTTCGAATGGCCAAACCGTAGTAAATGGTTAATTTTTTTATTAAAGTCTCGGTGAACCGCTTCTTTCCACCGAGCTTTTCTTGTTTTTTTTTGTTTCGGAGACGAGTACCCATGCGCTTTTGGACATGTCCCACTCACTCGTTTTTTGTCACTGTGAGCTCTGGGCCGTATGGATTACTGCTCAGAATGCCAAGAAATGTTTTGGAGTCGCCGTCACCAATGTAATTACTGTACTTTACTCCGAATTTCTCGATGGATCTCAAGAACATTGTCATTATCGAATCAACTTCCATTTTTCCGGACGAGCCGGCGTGATTCGAAGAATAATTTTCCTTATGGTTTTGATACCATTCTTCAAACTCATCGTCGTCCAATGTATTCTTCTTGAGAGCACAAGTATGACAATATCCACTTTTAACGATGAAATCGATCACTTTGCCACTGTCGTACCCGATAAGTGTAGTTACACCGTATAATGAAGTAAAGCCACGTTTTTTCCAAGATCCATTGCCCGAAACTTTCAAATGGTTAGCTGGTCTTCCATTTTTAACGTTAAGTTCTTTTTCCTCTGCGACGGCTTTTTTGCAGGCGCTGTCAAACATTTTTTTCGACGCTGAATACAGGTGCTGCACGATTTGATCATACGTCGATTTAGCTAAGCCTGGTGATATGTCCATAAGACCACAAAAAATGTTAATGCCTTCTCGTGCGACACCCAAAAGCCTCATGATGAGCACAATTCTTCTATTGATTTCGTAGCCAGTGTTGATCAATGGTCCAGATTGAATTTCTCGTTTACCGCATTTGCACGCTAAAATGATTTTTAATCCGAGACCTCGATGGCCGCTTTCGGCAAAAGTTATTCGCTTCTTACACGAATTGCAAATAACTATTTCGGAAATTGCTAAAAATACAGAGACAAACTCAATTATTCGATAGCAATGTGACGGATGAATTATGACATCGTCCGTAGTTGCTGAAGCCAATTTATTTTCACTACAACTCGTATTAGCTTCTTCATTGTCAGATGTCGAAACATTTACGAACTGATTGCCATGGAATTTGCGCTTCCGTGGCTTACCAGTGCGTTCAGTTGAATATTTACTACCTTTCGGATAGCTCTGCATGATTTCAAGATGTTCACGTACCGAAACACAAAACAAAACTGAACTCGAATGCTAATACAGCTTGGCTCAAGACGACTCTGTCAGCTCATGTATACTGCTTATAATATACACTTTTATCCCTTCTATAGCTCGAGCAAGACCTACGAAGGATCTATAGTGTCTCGAAAGACCGTGATTCCTTTGTATTATAATACGTACAATAGATCAAGGGGCGGATATACCTGCTCGACGCTTACTCACTATTTCTTTTATAACTCCGAAAATATTTCAAGGATGCTTCTAAAATTTTAGGAACACATTCTTGGATAGTTTAGGAAGACATTTATGCAAAAAAAAAAAATCGATTTTTTGAAGCCTCTAAAGCAGACTCCCCCTTTAAAGGATTTTCGTAACGGCATCGAGGGTTATAACATCACAGGTTTCAGGGCTACAGGGTTAACGAATTTAGGGTTATAGCCACGCAGATTAGAGCCTTCTAGAATATCTCGGAATACTGACGTAATGGCGCAATTCAAAGCTGGGATTTGGATTTAGCGCATCGAAATTCTTCGGGTGCGTTATATATAGTTTTTGGTTCTGAAGTTTGTCGGCCTGTGACAGACAGACAAATATTAGAATTAAAAATTTAAATAATTTGTTTAAATAAATTTAAATGTACAAATCTGACATCAAACTCGTGACTAGTAACCCCCAAAACCATGGAAATGTGGTGCAGCTTGCAAAAATATTCTATTATACAGGAATTTGTTTAAAGAAATTTTTTAAATAAAATACATTTTGCAAATCTGATATCAGATTCATAACCAGAGACCTCAAAAATCAGCAAAAGTACGTGCAACTTGCAAAAACATTGAGTCTTGCAACATTTGTTTAAATAAATTGTTTAAATATATCTAAATTCACAAATCCGACATCAAACTCGTAATCAGTGACCCCTAAAACCATGGAAATGAGGTGCAACTTGCAAAAATATTCAATTGTGCAAAAATTTGTTTAAACAAATTGCTTGAATAAAATAAGTTTTGAAAATCTGATATCCGATACGATCAGCGGAATCAAAAACCGTGAAATCTTTCATTCGTTTTTGAAATTCTGTAGATAGATGATGTAGAATATTACGTAACTTGAAATGTATGATTGTATGCTGAAGCTGAGATAGGTGAAAGCTGAGATAACTAATTTTGTGACATGCTAATCCTTCCGTGTTAGAGATCACGTTTGAGTGGCGGGCTAACGGTTGAATTTCCTGTAAATGCTATTATCTTATTTTCTTCTACTTTATTTATAATAAGAATATTTATCATAAGAACATTTTTTATCCTCTTTGTTATTTATTGTAAGAAAAATGACTTCCAGACGTCCTTGTGCAAGAAAAATTTATACATTTTGTTATGTTTGTGTAAAGTTTGAAATAACTTCTTATCGACGATCGATTAATGATTCAATCATAACTCTATATATGAAATGTTATAAGGTTCCGATCGACAATTTAGTTAAGACATGGGTACCATCTTCAATTTGTAATTTTTGCAGACTTGCAATGTTGAAGTGGGATGATAATAGCAGCAATATGACTGTTATTGAACCGACCAACTGGCGTGAGCCCAAGGACCATGAAACTGATGTTACTTCTGCTTATGTAATACAACGGGTTTCAATAAACAAAATTCAAATAAAATCATCTACCCTGCGGTAGCGAGTGTAACACCAGCCAAAGTAGGAAAAGTAAGTGAACCCGGAAAAGAAGTTGGTTCGGCAAAAGTTGAACCGATGGATATTGATACAACTGAAGATGTCTCTTTTGAAGATAGTTCTGATGACGAGAGTCCTAAGCTTTTTGACCAAAGTTCGTTAGATGATTTTATTCGAGACCTCAATCTTCCAAAGGATAAAGCTGAACTGTGTGCTTCAAGACTCCAAGAAAGGAAGCTATTATTACCTGGCACAAAAGTGTCAATTTAGAGAAACCGAGAAGAGGCGTTCATAAACTACTTTACAATGGAGGATGTGATGATGTACTGCAATAACATCGAAGAATTGGTTAACTTGTATATCCAAGATTTGTACAAGCCAGAAAACTGGCGTCTCTTCATTGATTCTTCCACACAAAGTCTCAAAGCTGTGTTACTACATAACGGAAATAAGTATGCGGCACTTCCTGTAGGTCACTCAACTGCACTAAAAGAATTATACAATAGTTTTCAATTTCTACTGGAAAAAATAAATTACAAGACTCACAATTGGCTTATTTGTGGTGACTTTAAGATGATAAATCTTATAGTTGGCTTGCAGTCGGGAAATACCAAATTTCCGTGTTTCCTCTGCCTTTGGGACAGCCGTGCAAGAGATAAGCATTGGGTAACAAAAAAAAGTCCCACAAGATCAGAATGGAAAATAGGTTCTCATAATGTCGCCTACGTAGGTCTTGTTGATAGAGAGAGAGTATTACTGTCACCACTTCACATCAAATTAGGTTTAATGAAAGAGTTTGTGAAAGCCTTGAATAAAGAAGGTAAATGTTTCAATCATTTGAAAGCCATATTTCCGAAATTGAGTGATGCAAAAATTAAGGAAGGCATTTTCGTTCGGCCTGATATACGAAAACTCATGAAAGATGATACATTTATCGAAACCATGACTCTCGTTGAAAAGAATGCTTGGTTGAGCTTCAAAGATGTTACAGAAAAATTTTTAGGCAATAATCCAGACCCGCAGTTTGAAACTATTGTGTCCAACATGTTACAGAATTTCCGAAAAATGGGTTGTCTAATGAGCCTTAAAATACACTTCCTTCATTCTCATTCGGACTATTTCCCAGAAAATCTTGGAGCATATAGTGAGGAGATGGGTGAACGATTTCACCAAGAGTTTAAACAAAAGGAACAACACTATCAAGGAAGGTGGGACGAAAAAATGATGGCCGACTACTACTGATCATTGAAAAGGGATGATAATAACCCTACTAGTCACAAACGTAAATCTCTTCAACGATCATTTGAAATGAAGCGCCAACGTTTTCACAAAAACAAAGCATAACATTACAGAATTGGCGGTTATATGTTTAAGAATATACATTCTAAAGATTGTCAGCTTCTTAGTGTAACCTCTCTAACTACATTGGAGCTTAGGTTGAAATGCTATGGATTACAGTCCACTTAAATTAATTTCTTCTGTGCTTGACCCTCACTGTTCACTGCATTTAGTTTAACCTGTTGTGAGTTTAGCGCTCGCAGATCATAGCGAACGTAAGTTCACCTGTAGTGGTCTAGAGCTCGAAAGTTACTGCGAATATAGGTTATACTGTAGTGGATTCTAGTTTGCAAGTTATATCGTACTCAATATACCTGTTGCAGATTATAGCCCACTTAAATTAACCTGTAGCAGGTTATACCGAATTTAGGTTAACTTGCCGTGATTTTGAGCTTGCAGGTTATAGCGCACTTGAGTCAACCAGCCGCGTCTTATAACGCACTTAGCTTAACCTCTCGCGGGTCATAGAGCGCTTAGGTTAACTTGTCGTGGTTTTAAGCTGAGTGTAAGTTATAGCGCACTTAGGCAATCCTGTCATGGTTTTGAGCTTGCAGGTTATAGCGCACTTAAGTTAATCTGTCGCTGGTTCTAGAGTTATAGGATTTTCAGTGCATTTAGGTCATAACCATCTGCCTTAGCTTGCCCTAAATTTATAGCTGCCATTTTAGAGTGCATCTAATAAATTCAGCTAGATTCGCCGTAAATTAGTACAATGGTAGACCTTTATATGCGAGTGTAAGTTTTTCCTACTACTGAAGATTACAAAAAAAAATCAAGATTTTTCATACTCCAGTATAAATCAATTGATAAATGGCACATTTCAATTGACGGTATCTCTACTGGAAAAAGACATAAAAAAATCGGTAATGCATTTTGTCGGCCAAGAGTTGCTCTTTCAGATGCCGTTGTCAGTTTTGCATGAAAAAATTTATTCACAATGTTATAAGGTACCGAATATAGCCAAAAAAACGTAATTTTCGCACTTTTAGATTAGGATATCTCAAAATCCTGATGTGCTGCCGCAATTCTGAGCTCGGATTTGGATTCAGCGCACTAAAATCCTTCGGGTGTACTATGTCTGGTCACTCGTTCTGTAGTATCGCAGTATAAACAAATTCATAGGTGTTAAATTTCAAACGATGATATCCATTACCAAAAGAGATAAAAACAAAAATCGGTAGTGCATTTTATAGACCAAGAGTTGCTCTTTCAGATGCCGTTGCCAGTTTTGCATGAAAAAATTTATTCACAATGTTATAAGGTACCGAATATAGCCAAAAAACGTGATTTTCGCACATTTAGGTTAGGATATCTCAAAATCCTGACGTGCTGGCGCAATTCTGAGTTCGGATTTTGATTCAGTGCTCCAAAATCCTTCGGGTGTACTATGTCTGGTCTCTGGTTCTGAAACCTTGTTGGCCTGTGTTATTATGATTAGGATAATAATACTGAATCCTCCATAAATTAGTCCTGATTATACGATGTTGTGATTTTTTTATGATTTGTTATCATTTCTGTCCTTTCCATAATATCGCTTAATGTTTTTTCTTGGCTAGTCCAGGTTTCAGCTTGTGGTGTCCATTCTTCTAATTTAATATCTGTTTCATATAAGTAGGTTAGTGTCGGGTAGAGATTTGTTAGGTTGAGGGTTAAGTTTGGTTGATATAGGTAAACATTTGTATTGTCTTTGTTCATTTCCGTAAACAAGGTCGCATCCTTGGTATAAGCGATACACCCTGGGGAAATTCTTAGTATTCCTATCCCTTGTATTTCGGTTTTTTGGTCCACTTGATTCGGGCAGACAATTCGGACTGTATCCTGTCGGTAAACTGAGTATATCTATGACCCATCCGTTGATATATAGTTCCAACTGGTTATTCGTTGTATTCTCAGTACTATGTCACAATGGTATAATTCATGAATGGATGGTTGTAATAGCAGTCCTGAGGCCTGCAATAGCTCCCTGCTGATTGATACAAGCACCACTGAAAAAAGTTTCATGTGCTTTGTTCTCAAACACATTGCAAGCCTTCGTCGCTGATTAGCACTGATGGAGCATAAATAGAGCGACGTTAAACAAAAAAAAATATCAGTCCTAATTCGCATTTTCTATTTAAATGAGTGTTGAATACAAGTCCTTCTACCGGACATATAAAAGTGTAGTGTGTTCGCACACAACTTTGTAATGAGTGGTGGTCCACTTGTACGAGATATACTATTTTTGATCCGAACTTAATGCCAAGTACGGATATTTGTATCTAATATATGCTGATTTTTCAGTTGAACTCGGTAATTGTGGTATCAATATTGAGTGCAGACGGTATAAGTTATAGTAATTTCTGTCAACTAGAGGTAAATGAATGACAATATATGTCTTCTTTTCTCGCTGGATTGCATCAATATTGGAAATTTTAATAATTTCCTCAATTCTGAGGTGTTCGGTTGGAATTGGGAAATCAAGGTCTGTTACCATGAATTTTATATCATTCGCTATCTGATGCAACATGTTAGGGTCTATAAGGTCCGGATGTATTTTGCCCCTTTTTAACGCATGAATAATTTCAAGAAGTTCTTCCGAGCTTTTGATAAAATGATCTAATTTTGCCTCTAGCATCTTCCAAGTGATTGTACTGAAATCATGTATTCCATTTGGGCATTCTCATTTTCTGATTTACTGAATTTTTGTCGCATTTGAAGGTTTAAATTATATATTATGTCCCTATGAACGTCCATTATTTTATATAGTTTATCCATTCCTGTGGTGATTATATGGGTCCTATCATCGAAGAGTTTAATGATATCTTTTTGGTCTACAGATAATTGATTTATGTTGGCTTCTATTTTATCAGTTTCGTCAATAGCCACTAATCCAAATCAACTATGACTCAGCCTTCCTATGCCTCCAAAAAGTTCCAGCCTTTTTGGCCTGATATTTTTAGATCCTTGGACATCGGGTGGTTGACTATGTCCCATGTTCTCAATAGCTCCATTAATCTTCATTTGTATTTGTTCAAGAGCGATTGTCTTCAGGTCAATGTGATCCTTGCCGATTATATTACTGCAAGTTTGCTCATTGAGATGCCCAGTACAATTTCGTAGTAGCGAGCGTAGGTAATTATAGTAGTGGTCTTCGCCAGGAATAAATTGAGGTCGATGGATATGTATACTTTCCAATCTACCCACTTTATTCTCATTGGATCTATTTTTTCGTAGTAAATTCCTGGGTTGCTGTTTAGCTTTTCTATAGAATAAGCTTGGGGGTCCATAATAGACGGGGCGAATACGGAGAGAAAGGAGAGTAAGATTAGATAGATATTGAATGAAAGAAAGTATATTAAAAGAAATAGGACCTGAAAGAACAGAACAAAGTAAATAGTGTAGACGAAGAATGTAAAATAGATAAGATAAGTGAATAATTGAATTTATATAGCTACGCCTGAAGCTTGAGTTTATCCATATGCTTGCCTATTGTTTTTCCATTGGGTAATTCTAATAAAACGTTTTTATGATTTAAAATTTCGACAATTTTTAGGGGTTTTTTATAATAACTATCGGCTTTTCCTACCCGAGGTTCGTTCAATACCCACGCGTAATCACCGACTTTCCGTTTAAGGGGTCTAGCGTGTTTGTCGTATTGGTCTTTAGATTTTTCCTTTTTACGAATTTGATTCTCACCCGCCGCTATCTTTAGTTCTGTCAAGCGTAAGACTAGATCGCGTAGGTATTGGTTATAGGTCCCTAATTTTTCCTCTCTAGGGATCTTCATGGGGAAACGAGCGATTCGTCCATAAACTAGTTCAAAGGGAGTACTAGTTCAACTGCAACCAGTTTCATTATGTATACTTGTATTATATGTAAAAATGGCAAAGGGGGTTAACCGGTCCCAGTCGTCGAATCGCTCCGAATATATTCGTAAGAAATCGATTAAGGGTGCATGGCTTCTTTCAAGAGAGCCATTAGTTTGAAGTCTATATCCGGAAGTCGTTAAATAATGAATTTTGAATAAGTGTAATAGTGATTCTACAATCTCTGAAAGAAAGCTTGTCCCGCGATCTGACAATATCGCTCTAGGGGCATCGAATTGGCATATTAAATGTCTGGCTAATGCATCAGCGATAGTGGTTGCTCTAAGGTCCTTTATTGGTACTACAATTAAGTATTTGGTCAGATTGCATTGCATGGTCAGCAGGTGAGAATTTCCACTAGGAATGGTTCGTAATTTTCCTACGGTGTCTATCGATACCTTGTCGAACGCCTCGATTGGTGTGTCCGTAATTAGCATGGATTCCTTAGTCTTGTGATAATCAATTTTCTTCTCAAGACAACTCGGACATTTCCGTACGTAATTTAATATGTCCTTCCGTAGTCCTGGCCAATAATATCGCGCTTGGATTTTCTGATATGCCTGATTAACATCCTTATGGCCACCCATAATTATTAGGCTATCATGTAATATTTTAATTATTTCTGTCCGCTGGTTCGCCGATGGGAGAATCATATTCCCATAACAAACATTAACTTTTATAGGACTCTTCTCAAAAATTCTTATTAACATTTCTGTTAGTAATCCAGATCCAAGATCATTGGTATAGTCCCCTCGTCTAGCAATCTGGAAACTTACTATATTTCTTTTAATCAGTATCTTCTTTAAATTTATAAATCCGACTTTTATAGCCTCTATAGTAATGGAGTCATTATATCTGTCTTTTATAACTACAGAGAAATTATTATGGTTTTTATATTTGGCCGTTATATTTGTCCGACCTTAGATTTCAAAGATTTCATATTGCGTAGGTATATAGCCCCAATTTCACTTAATAGTTTTGAAATAGCAGTTTGGTCATTATAGTCTCGCGATATAAAATGTACAATGTTATCTCGTTGATAGGTGAAACATTGTTGGCTCGTGCTTACATTATTTTGTAAGATATATTTTGCAGGACCTAATGAAGAATTACCGCTGTCGGTTTCACTGCTTGAGCTTGGGTTCTTATAATCTTCCGGTCTTCGATATTGGTTAATTGGTCCTGTCGGCGGTAACAAGAAGAATAATTCACATCTACGGGTGTTTTTTAAAAGTGTAATTCTACAGGGCTCTTGTTACTAAGATCTGACTCTTCGGGTATGCCCTCAAACCTTTCGAATCTTACCATAAGTCGAGGTCTTCTAACCATAGGAGTACTTCTGGCTCCCGATATTCCTGTTTTAATAGTTGGAGTTACCGATATCTCTCGATATCGTGGCTGCCTTAAAGTTTCTTCAGCTTCCTTAATTCTTTCAGGACTTGCTCCTTTAGTCATATCTGACAGACGTTGATTTTCATCTTCGCCCGGGCGATCTGTGTCCGAGTCACTGTCGTGTTCTAGATGAGTTTCCATTAATTTTTGCGAATCTTCTATTAACTTTGTTCTACTATTCTATTCGCCATTACCTCATCAGAATCATTTATTTCATCATATGGGTCAAGCCTTCCTAGTGTCTCTTGTAGCTCTGGGGGGGGATGGGGGGGGTCGTCTCCATCTGAGAAATGAGCAGGCATTTCTATAGTTCGGTTGTCTCACGCAAGGCCCATGTCATCCCAATAGTTCCTCGATTCATTATCTAAACTTTTATGTCTTAGCAAACTGGCTTCGAATTTTTCTGCTGATTTTCACACTTCGTTTGCCGATAAACTAGTCCTCTGTGCCGGAGCTCGTTCTTCGCATCTTTTAGTGAAACTTTCGTTTTCTGCTAACTCATCGTCTTCTCCAGAGTTGCCGCTGGTTTGAGGTCCACTAACTTCTAAGTCTATTCGTTTAGTAAATTCCGATTTATCACTCTGAACTTCATCACTTGAGTTGTCCCCTTCCGTTTTGGTTTCTTTCTTCAGCCCACTACGTCGCGGATCTTCTATTGGGGTTCTGTCATCTGTACTGTCTTGGACATTTTTCGCATCTTTATCCTCTATCCTAGTTTAGGATAACAAGGGTCCCCGAGAGGAGTTTGCCTGTTTCATGCCGATCTCGCTATCAGAATCCAAAACACTGGCACTAACGTTTTCCCTCTCCAGTCGATCTAAAATATCCTGTACCCGTTTGTGTCGACCACTCGGCAGATAATGTCCAAAAGACGAATCTTTAACAAACCCGTTGCTATCAACCTCCTTCACGGCAACTTTGATGGCAGATTCATCAGTCGACGTTACTCTTTCCCGCTCTGTAACTTTAGGCGGGGTTTCCTTGTCCAATTAACCAGTTTTCAATCCGGAATCATTTGTTGCAGCATCCGATGTCGTCTTTCGTAACACCTTTAGCCCCTTGGGTAAGTGTTTATCCTTGTCTAATTTGGTCCCTTTTTCAACCTCCAATTTTAGTTTAGAAATGCCGGGTCTGGGTTCACTCGGTAGTCGGAGAGTTTTTTCTGCGGGTTTCACAGACTTCTTGCTTCGGGTTCTTTCAGCAATGGTACTATGATCTAAATTCGGTTTTTCCTTATTTGTCTTGGCCCCAACAGATCTTCCTTTCGTCCTTGGCTCGTTCGAGATCGTATGAGCCCTCTTCCGTTTACCAATTGATTCCTGTGGCTCTACTTTCTCTTGTTCATCTGTTTCTTTTTCACGGGTCTTACATTTTAGCATCATTACCTGAATCTTCGGAATATTTTCATTCAGCTCTGTTTCTTTCTGAACCTTTTCGTCGAAATACTCTTGTACGTTAATCGGGTTCCTTGAGAGTGCTTCTGCATTGCAATTTAATTTTCCGGGTTTATACTTGAATGTATATTGATAGTCTGTGAATTTAAACATCCACCTCATTAGCCTTTGTCCTGGGTCCTTGCGATTATGCATAAAGATTAGAGGTTCATGATCAGCAATCAGGGTAAATTTCTTGCATAAGAAATAAGGTCTAAACCGATTCATCGCAGATAAAACTGCAACACACTCCTTTTCCGTGGTATTATAGTTTCTTTCCGCTTTATTCAATAACCTTGAAAGATACGCTACAGGCCTTTCATGACCATCCACTTCCTATGATAAAACCGCTCCTATTGCATAGTCCGAAGCATCTGTGGTTAGAGTAAAAGTCTTCTCGAAATCAGGAAAAGCTAGAATAGAAGCCTTACAGAGTATCTGCTTCAGCTTTTCGAAAGCCTCTTCCTTTGGCGGTCCCCATTTATACGCTTGGTCCTTTTTCGTTAAATCACTGAGAGGCTTGGTTATCTTCGAGTAGTCTTGGATAAAGCGACGGTAATATCCGGAGAGTCCAAGAAAAGACCTGATACTTTTTACTCCATTGGGCATTGGAAATTTCTTTACGGCCTCAACCAATTTAGGACCCGGCTTAACTCCTTGCGCACTAACAAAGTGTCCCAAGAATTTTACTTCTCGACATAAGAAGCTTACCTTGTCCGGTTGTAAGACTAATCCTGCGTCGGTAAGTCTTTCAAACAATTTCCCTACTTTACCTTCATGTTCGTGTAAATTCTTAGCGTAAACTATCACGTCATCCAAATACACTTACATTTCTACGTTCAACAGTCCTCGCAATAACGTATTCATCATTCGTTGAAAGGTCTCTGGCGCGTTCATTAGTCCTGACATTCTGATATAATGAAAATGTCCATCAAAGGTCGAAAATGCCGTCTTCTCCTTGTCCTCAACTCTTAAGGGATTTGTTGAAATCCACTGATTAAGTCGAGCGTTGAGAAATACATCGAACCTCCCAACTGATCTAGAATATCAGCAATATTAGGTAAAGGGTAGGCATCCCCAATGGTCTTTTTATTTAATTCTCTAAAGTCGATAACCATCCTCCATCTTGGTGTGCCATTACTCGCCGGGCTTTTAGAAACAATCCAGATCTGCGAATGATAAGGTATTAACTGGTACTTTATTCTCTAAGTGTATTTCATGTTCTATTAAGTTAGTATACGGTAAAGGTTCTCCAGGAAGTAAAAACACATTCGGATATTTATTCAATAAACGTTTAACACTTGAGTTCATTCGAGCTAAGGTGTCCTGTTCTAATCAATTGCAATAACTGACCACACCGTTTCTCGGATTGATCCATAGTCTGTGATCCCTGAAGGCTACCGTTCTGATCCGAATTCGTGTCACTAGAGAATTCTGATTTGTAATCTTTAAATGAAATAATTTCCTTAGGCTCCATTTCTAATGTTAGTTTTCTCTCATGGGTATTGATAGCCATAATCTTACAGGTCTCATGATCATTAATGACTATGCCTTCCCCTTGAAACAGTTTATCGTCAGTCACATTTATTCTAGGTAGATACCCTTTTGCGAGCGTACTCTTTAGCAAATTAATCTGTATAACTTGACGAGTCCTTGGTGCTAATGTATATCGTACCGTGCCAACCGGCAGTCCCTCTTTGCTATTAGTAATCTTATTATTCGCATTTTCTTCACAAGCCAGTTGTTCTATTCCTCGATCTAGGTCCGCTGCAGTTTCAATATCCGATACCTCATCGTCACGAGCTCTAATACTCATAATTTGTATCAGATCATCTTGTAGTCGGTCAATGGAAACATCGTTCGGTAAGAACATCGTTCTTACCGAATAATCTCTGCCTAACATTCCGTCCTCTTCAATAGGAAAATATTTCCATACTATGTGGAATTTCGCGGATTTTCCATTAATGGTTAATATTGCCGTACCTATGGTCGAAACGGTGTGTGCCGTAATACCACTCAAGGTAGTAACCTCCCTCGGATCAAACCTCATAGTCCAATTTAGTGCACTAAACTTAACTAAGTTCACGGCTGATTCATTATCAACCATGAACACGGTCCGCTTTTTACAGGTTTCTGGTATACGAAACCTTACTCTTGTTAGCGCATAGATCTGATTATTTCGTGTGCCAAGTCCCCAATTTGAGGCAACTGCGATGACTCGTTCATTAACGATTGCGGATTCCTTAGTTTCGTCATTAGTTTTGCCGGAGGTACTCCCGGTTTTTCGGACGTTGATTCTTCCTGGATATCCGTCAACATCGTCTTCGCATTCGATTGTTGATGTTGAATTTTGTCTTGGTCCTGGCGGCAAGTCTGATAGGGGCTCATTCCATTCGTTGCTGGGCGAGCTCCATCCGAGTTTAAATTATTTGCATTATTCTGTTACTGGTACTTTGGATTAGGTCTAAGCTCACCTCTTTGCTGCTGGTCATAGGCTATTGTTCCATAGCATTTTCCAGAGGATGGTGATACGAGTCTGTGTCCAGGTTATATAACCGTCCTACATGCTGTCCATTATCCTGATAATTTTTGTAACGAGGCTTCTAGTTCCTATTTTGGTACGGTCTCTGCCCTTGAAATCGATTCTATTGCTGTCCTTGGTAATTCTGATTATTCGTATACGACTGCTGTCCGTTATTCCTTTGTACGAACAATTGTTGAATTTCTGCGGGTAATTCCTCCCACTCATCCTCTAATTGTTCCTCTTAATCATTTTTTTGGTCTTGTACGAAGTTAACATTGAGGCTGCGTAATAAATTTGTTCATTTGTTAGGGTTCGACTCCCCATGCCTTGCCCTTGACTTATTTCTTGTTTCTATACGCAATGCTTCTTTATAAGCATCCTCCAAGGTTTTAGACTGTTTAATGTCTACTAAGTCTCCAATTTCTTTTGGCAATCCATCTATGAAAGTCTTAATAGTCGAGTTGCGCATTGGAGTCGTCATCGTCTCGGTGTAGCCTTCTCCGAGCTCTTCTTTCAGCGCATTCTGTGCACAGTTCAACAGAATGTTTATCCTGTCGTGAAAGTCTCCAACAGTGTCCCCTTGCTTCATACGCAGACTATGGATTTTGGAATCGTATTATGCGAAGTTCTTGCAAGGTGCGAACCGTTCCTTTAAGATTCTGATTAAATCATCAACTGCCTTAATGGATTTTCCATAAATGCAGTCACGCGCGGATCCTCGTAGTTTAGCAATTATTAAACGAACAAAATTTTGTTCCTGTGCATCTGATATCAATGCTCTTCCGTTATGAATATCCTGAATGAAGTCCTTAAGCGGGAGATTTTTCCCATCGAATTCCGTAATTCCTTGTACTATGTTTTGTAGGGTGAAGCTGGCTGACATACTAGTCAATAACTGTAAGGTAGCCGACTTCATTTCGCTTATCGTCCTATGTATGTTTGTATCTTGCATTCTTTTTCATATAAGGCATGTATTCTTTTTCCACGTCTCCGGCGTGGTTTTAGCCTGCTCGGAAACGAGCGTCTTATTCAGTCGTATCGCGTTCCATATAGCACAGGAAAGAAATTATATTTTTCTAATCGCAATTATAATTAAGTATAATGTACATATTATACAAAATTAAGGTAAAATAATATACAAGATATGAGAAAAATAATATTAATCATAATGTTATTGTTTTGGATTAATTAATATGTATTATTATTAATTAATACGCATCAACATGTATGAACATTATGTAATATTATATATTTCACATTAATCAACACGTATAATTCGTATTAATTCCAATTACATTTATACACGCGTTAATCAATATGTATTAATTTTATGAAGTTGACTAATAAATTAATAAAAATTTTATTAATGCGAAAGAAAAGCGAAACGATAAAAGCCTGAGAAACCGCGCTCTGCTCGCAGTTAATAAGTGACAATTCGCGCAAGGCGAATTTGTCCTGTATGTAGGCATTTCAACAGCCGAGCGGCCTTTGACTCGGGCGGCAGTCAGGCTCTCGGGCACCCCGGCCCGTTCGCGCGTCAATAATGAAATCTCTATTAATCTAAATCTGACGTTCAATACCGCGATCATAAGATATTCAATCGGATATATATATATATATATATATATATATATATATATATATATATATATATATATATATATATATATTTACGCTAGTTTATATAAAAAAGAATGTAATAGAATTGTTTTTAATATAACGGGGAAGAATATGGATACACTTAAGCGCGTTTATAATAATTTATAATATTTATTTTAGTAAGTTTAAGTACATGAATAAATTAACCATATATATATATATATATATATATATATATATATATATATATATATATAGGCGCGTAATCTTCGCCTCGCGTTGTCTATTATTTTAAAATAAATGGTACTCACTTAGTGTCAATAAAATTAGTGCTATTTGGTCCTCGGTGTTATATGTTGTAACGGGATTGCTTACCGTTTAATTATTTTTTATTAAGAAGATCGCGTAAATACGCTCACAATCACCTATATCAAATAAGAACGTCGGAGAGCAAGAGGGAACGGGTGTCAGTCAACCAACTAACTACGAATACAAAGAGAACGCTCCGAAAGTACTTGTTAATATCATGTACGAAAACTCTTTATTATCTCTTTAAATGCTACATTAGAGTCGGCCCGCGTGTCTATGTTTACATCGGCGCTCGCTCGATAACAACATGCAGTGTCGGGACGCTCGCTGCTCTTTGTCCGTAGAGCTATTACATGCACGTTTCGAGCGCGAAAAGTTAATTATTACGCATGCAGTTACGATCGCGAGATTAAGCTGGCCAGCTTACCTTTATTCTGCAGACGCACGAAGACAAAACTGAATAATTTACCCTGCGGGAAAGCCTGTCTGTTCTTTTGTCGCGGATCGCGAATTCGCGCACATGTGGTTTCGCCCTCGATGGCGAAACCTCACACACACACTCTTTCGATGTCGCAGGTATAATGGCCTTCAGCTGGCTCAGGTCAGCACTCCAGATAACTCGGTGGCGGCGATCGCTGATATTCGGCTCTAGTTCGGACACTTCTGTCGTATAGTTCGATCTGCTGGTTCACGTATCGGTAACTGGCGTCGTAATTGCGGGCGAGCGTGATGATGGTTAGTCCCTCACTGGTTCATTTTCAATCGCGCGCGTTCCGTCTGCTCGCGTGCCGAATTCCTTCGTTACATTTCTCGTCTCCCCGATAGGTGCTGTCCCCGCAGGCAGCAATTAGGTTAGATTATTAGCGCTAATTTGACGTTTACTGTTACAATGTTTAATTTATAAATGTGGTTTTCCTTTCTTTCCGATCAAATTTACTGGTCCGTTAAATGTATATACGAGGTGTGATCAAAAAGTAAGGTGAATTTTGAAATTTAGCGGGCTACGTCCGTTCGATCTTCAACTTTTTTATTTGGTTATGTCGGTACACTCGTCTAGAACATACGTTCCAAATTTCAGCTTTGTAGTATGTTTGGTTTGTTTGTGAGAGGCATCAAGGTTAGAAGTGTTTTGCGTGCTCCACGATTTGCTGCTGTCTAAAAACATGGATCAAAGAGTTTGCATTAAATTTTGTGTGAAAAATGGAATCAAATGTTCCAAAACACTTGAAATGCTGAAAGTGGCATACAGTGAGTCTACTTTAAGCCAAAAAAATGTTTACAAGTGGTATAAACTCTTCCAAGAAGGCCGAGAAGACACCGACGACGAACCTCGTTCTGGACGCCCCAGCACATCAACAACTGATGAGAATGTTGAAGAAGTGAAGAAAATAGTGTTGGGAAATCGTCGAATTACCATTAGAGAAATTGTTGATGATATTGGCATCTCATTTGGTTGGTGCCAATCAATTTTGACGAGTGTTTTAGACATGAGACGTGTGTCAGCGAAGTTTGTTCCGAAATTGTTCAATTTCGACAAAAAGAAACGTCGCATGAGCATCACCCAAGAGCTACTGAATGACGTCAACGATGATCCAGATTTACTCAACAGGGTTATAACAGGTGACGAAACATGGGTATACGGTTATGACGTCGAGACTAAGACTCAATCGTCCCAGTGGAGGCATTCTGGATCACCAAGACCAAAAAAAGCACGCCAAGTTCGATCAAATGTAAAGGTTTTGCTTACAGTTTTCTTTGACTGCAGGGGCGTGGTGCATCATGAGTTCTTGCCACAGACGTCTCTTCCACAAACGTCCGAATTTGTGGAAAAATAAAAATTGGCTTTTGCACCATGATAACGCCCCTGCTCACACATCGTTGCTTGTGCGCGAATTTTTGGCTAAAACCAACACAGTAACGATGCCACAGGCACCGTATTCCTCAGATCTGGCCCCCTGTGACTTTTTCTTGTTCCCAAAACTGAAGAGGCCCATGAAAGGACGGCGTTTTGCCACGATTGAGGAGATAAAGACGGCATCGAAGGATGAACTAAACAAGATCACAAAAAATGATTTTTTGAAATGCTTTGAGGATTGGAAAAAGCGTTGGCACAAGTGCATTATATCCGAGGGGGATTACTTTGAAGGAGATAAAATAAAAATTGATGAATAAATAAATATTTTTTGAGAAAAATAAAAATTCACCTTACTTTTTGATCACACCTCGTATATGATCTTGATATTTACACAGGTAAATTAGGAGTCGATGAATGAAATCCTTTAGTTTCTGTTTGCTTAGGATCCAGAGTTGTTATGAAAATGCTGTTACCATTATTAGAAAAAACTAGTAAAGAGGATCTTAGCAAATACCATATCTACCACGATAACTTTTTTACAAATTCAGATCTTATGATCCATTTACAGCGACTAAGATTATGTGCAACGGGAACTGTTCGTCAAAACTGTATCAAAGAATAAATCGAAATGCCCAAAAAGGCAGAAATAGGAACAACTACTCGTATGTATCCTGGAATTTATCTCATTGAAAAATTTCTGAGGAAACGCGGTAATCAAGTATACATTAAATGGTTGAGATTCGACAACTCGCACAATTCGTGGATAGATAAGACTTTATACACATGAAAGAAGAAAGACGTTTATGTAAAGTAAATTTTATTCAAATTAATATCATAATAATAAATAATTTTTTTTTATTTTGTAATGATAAGAGCCTTAAACTTCGCTTGTATCTGTGAGGTACTTCCATTTGAGCATCACCACTTCTGAGTCCATTAGAACAAGTCGAAACCTGCTTTAGTAGAAACACCCGTGGCTCATTTACCTCTCCACAATATATTATATAATACATTTATTGTACAAGTTTTTTTAAAATAATGATATATTTGTTACATTAAATAATAAATTGAAATGTACCAATGCTATGATATTTAATCTGTAAACTATATCTTTGTACATGTTCCGTAGGTAATATATAAAGATTATAATATTTCATGATGGCTCTTGAAATTCGATCTGGTAAAATAATTTGGAATTCAGCTTCGAACTCAAGAATGATTCGAATATTATCTTCTTCCTTAAATTCTGTCACTAAATAACAACGATTTTGTTCAACGTCATAATGATTTTTCTCCGGTAGTGGATCAAAAGGCTTCATAGCAATTTTATTTAACATTACAAAGTCCATCTTGCTATCGAAGACTTGAGGATAGTGGAGAAGGAAGTGGATACTACTGGTGTTTATTCTTCTAACAGAATAACGTTTTCCGAGCACTTTTCTCTCTCTTAAGACCTTTATCCCACTACTACTACTACTAGACTTTTTTCGAGCTGCCACAACCGCCTCCCTCTTCTTGTTTCTTCTTCCACCTCCATACTTTTTTCGAGCTGCCATGACCGGTTCCTCCCTTTTTTTGCTGCTTCTTCAACCTCTACTTAGATTTTTAGTTTGTTTAACACATATACTGTACAATGATTCAAGAATATAATATAATTCATCATTATTATTCGTTTTTTGATTAGTGCTCGCGATATTATGCTACTTAGTTGCATGATACATCGTTGGAAGCGTTCTCTATATCGTGCAAGCTGCTCCCACACTCCTTTCCTCGAGTATTTGTCTTCAATAGGCAGATGGTGAATTTGAACATTATCTGAGAACCATACATGCTTTGAAGCACGAATGCTCTTCCTGCTTCTTCTAATAGGTGCCATGATAAATCAAAAGAGGATAGTATTGCGATAGCTGATTCTTCTTACTGAATGATGGTAGTACAAACTATGCATCTTTCTTAGTAATATATTAGGACTTAAACGACCGCCCTCTATCGGAAACTTAAGGTTAGTTATAGAAATAGTGAGAGCCCCAAACTTCGCTCTCACCTGTGAGGTACTTCCTTT
Organism: Phymastichus coffea; assembly: GCF_024137745.1. Classification (NCBI taxonomy): domain Eukaryota; kingdom Metazoa; phylum Arthropoda; class Insecta; order Hymenoptera; family Eulophidae; genus Phymastichus; species Phymastichus coffea. The sequence goes on from NW_026706814.1 coordinate 2,121,059, forward strand.
CGAATCATCGTCATGAGTCACCTTTATAATGTGTAATGAAAGCTCGTTTCTTATTAGTTTTTAAGAGATCTTTCCCTATAACCCCATCCGCGCATCATCAGAATATATGTCCGCTCTCGTTCACTTAAACGAACAGAAGCCATTTTTATTGGAAATTAAGGGTAAGTACAAAAACTAAATACAATAAGAAACTTAAAAATTTTATTTTACTGAAAATTTGAGGTTGTAGAAAATGAATCTATTATCAGAATTTAGATACTCAAAATAACGAATACTAAATTGCGGCCGTAAACATCTGATTTGATCAAAAAATGCTGAAATCAAGTTAAAAAGTCATACTCGAGAGTTTTTAAGTTTACTGAAAATGAATAATTATTAGAATTTTGATATTCAAGAACACAGACAATATTCAACTGGGGATGGATAGGATTTGGGAGGTTTGGGTGCTCGTGATTAGGGAATTATTTATTTATTGAAAATAAAATGTAAATCTAAGCTTTTGAAAGTCAGCATGATTTACTAATCAACTTATTTTTCGCACACAAGCAATACGAAATTCGGAGTGGACAGGGTTTCTTAATTTTACTTAAATTTTTTGGTAAAATCTAGGGTGTGTAGTCGCTATTTTGAATCCGCTTTCTGATATTCCATTCATTACCAAAGTCCAATAGTTTATTCATTTTCAGAGACCTCAAAAATTCTCGAGAATGAATTTTCAAGATGATTTGAGCATTTTTTGAAAAAATCAGATGTTCACGACTGCCATTTTGATTGATCTTGAAATGACCTTCAAAATGACCTTTGGGACAAGGTCAAGATCATTAGTTAATTTCTTGGACCAAACCCTATAACTTCCATCTGAAAAATCATTCGTAATGCGACTTACTTCGAGATTCGTCATTAAAATCAAATGACTTTGAAATGACCCTCAGGGGTTACTTTGATCCAAGGTCAAGTTCATATCTGAACGTAAAATTATTCGCTCTTGACCCTGAAATGACCTTGAAGGTCAAGCTCAAGGTTAAATACTAGGTCACCATAGGATTCCTCGTTGAATTTTACTACAAGAGTAAAATATTATTAATAATATTATTAATTAGTAATACCTTCAGTATTTATAAAATATTGTAAGGTGGAAAATTTTTTGGGTGTATCAATACTTTTGTTACACCCTGTATATTAAATATAATATAAAACCGAGAACACTACCTTGAAGTACTCTTACATTTATTTGTTAATGTTTCGATATGGCTTTGTTTATTTTAATTTGAAATGTTCTGTTTTATAGATATTATTTTAGTAACTCGAAGTATTGTTCAGGAAAATTAGTCTTGAGCTTATACAATAGCTCCTTATGCTAAACTTTGACGAAGACCTGAGCGACATCTAAAAAGATAGCAGTGCTGTATTGTTTTTCTTCGTGAGCTTTTCTCTCGGCAGATACTATTCTATTTATTTGTTCAATAGTCGAGTGTCGTTTTTATAAAATATTATAGGGTTGATTCTAGCTGTGATTAGTTTTTCACAGATTTTAGACAGTATTGGCAAGAGACTGATAGATTTGTATGATGTTACATGTTCAGCTGCTTTTCAGAATTCAGGTATCAATATAATTTCTACAACATTCCACTGTGTACGCAAGTAACATAATTGGAAACATGCATTAAAAGTTATTGTCATATATCTTACTGCTATTATTGGTAGCACTTTGATCATTTTTTCTGAGATATTGTCATAACTAGAGGCTTTTTTGTTCTTAAGATTAGAAATTATTCTTGATACTTCTTTTATTTTGACTGGTTTGATTAGTTTGCTATTAATAGTGTTTATGGCTACTAGTAGAGTAATTTCTTCATTTTCCGTAATTATTCATCGATAAAATTCGAATACTTCACAAAGATGTTTGGCTAACATTGTAACTTTTTCCTCATCTATATTCTGGTCTATTTTCCGCTGGGTTTTCTGATTGATAAATGTTGTTGGTTTTTTCAACCTTCTTGTGGTTTTCCATAACAAGTAGTCTGTTGCTCTGTTGGATACAATCCTTTGAGGTATCTCTGTATTTGAGCATTTTTTTCGTGTAAAATATTCTTTAACACTTTTATTGCTTTATTGAGTTTAGTTTTGTCTTGATAAGATTTAGTAGTTTGATATCTTTTCCTTAGTTTTTTTTCTTTAATCTTTTTAACTATTTTTATAGTGATATGTTGTTAACTTCTGGGATTTTTGCTAATAACTGAGTGATTTACAATAGCCGCATTTTACAGTAATTTAAAATTAATAATGTTGTTTTCTGTATCTACATTCAATTTAAGTTTTTTTATATATTGTTTTTATATATATATTGTTTATATATATATATTGTTTATATATATATATTTTTTTTATATATATATTGTTTTTTATATATTGTGTTTTATATATTATAAATTGGTTCGCCAGTTAATATTGGAAAGTAGTTATTTTTCTGTAAGACTTTGTATAATACTCTGTCTCTGTGCATGGGGGTCGGCGCTCTTGATCTTCACCATGGATGATTTGCATTGAAATCGCCTCCTACAATAAATCTGTTCTCTAGTTTTCTGAAAACGGTTATCAATATTTCTTGCGTTATTGTTTTATTTGAAGGGCAGTATACGGCAGATACAGTTATTGAGCCATGTTTGTCTTTTATTACGACAGAAGCTGCTTACAGGGAACTTTCACAAATGTGTATGTGTTCGTAATGGTTTATTTTTGTTTTTATTATTATTGCAGTGCTTCCATGCACCCTGTCGTGTGGGTAATTTGTTTAGTATACGAGTACAGTGTAATTGTGAATCTGTAGAAAGTTTTTATTTATGAAATGTGTTGCGGATATTAGTATGATGTCTATATTTTCTTGAATTAAGAATGTTCTTAATTCAAGATGTCTCTGCTTAAGACCGTTTGCATTCCAGATAGCTATTTTGAGGCTATTCATTTAGACATATTACTTACAAGAGTGGTTAATAGATTTAGTATTGTGTCCATTTTTTGCATTAGCCGCTCTATCATCTGTTCAAGTCGGTTGTTGTTGTGTTTATGTTATCGCAGTACATAGTTTCAGTTTGACTGTTTGTTTGTTTTGCTATAGTATCTGCAGTCTGTTGGTCTTCTTCTGTTACTACTTGGACATACGAGTATGTTACGTTCGGACTGAATATGTTATTTTTTGTATGTACTTTTGTTACTTGGACTTGACTTATTTTATTTAATGTCGGAAATAGCTTCTATTACAACTATTTACGATACGGCCAACCTTTATAACTTGCAGTGTGATTACCTTTACTTTTATTATTTCTATGATAGGGCATTCTCTGATTGTGTGATTTTTTGCATATTTTACGTAGAATAAACTTTTGAAACAATAATTTCTTATATGCCTGAATTCTTGACAGTTTTGATACCGCGGGATATCTCTCTTAACATTCAGAGGCTTGAATTTTATCACTGTATTCAACAGTATATTTACTTTGTAAATATCGTGATTAGTAGTATTGATTTCAATTTTAAAAGTAAATAGTATAAGCGGAATTTTTGTAACGTGATGATGTTGTTATGTATGCTTATTATTTTGTATCCTAGATCTTCTATGTCTTTTTTTAATTCTTCCATATCAACTGAGGGCTGCATGCTACGCATAATTACTTAAAAATTTATTATCTTTTTTTCGCTGATAGTTATAAAATTATGTCTTTTTTCAGAACTTCCTGTAGTAACCCAGTAGGCCGCACTCGGCACATTTGATCGGCCCTGAGAACTCTTTTCCTCGTTTGCGGGGAGTCTCCGGCCTTTTAGTTCGATTCTCGGAAGTCGAGCTTTTGTCGGCGCGGTTATTCTTCATTTCCGCCGATATTTCCTTAAGGGACAACAGCATTTGGTTGAATACGTCAATGGGTAGAACCTTCTTCTCGCCATCGACGGATTCCAGACTCGGATTAGGTGTCGCCCCCGGGGGCGTCGGTGTGTAGACGACCTGGTGCGTCACCTTTTCGAGTACCTTTTCCATGCGTTCCAATCTATCACTGACTTCCGGTTTGTCGCCGGACATTGATGCCACTTTCCCTTTACGACCCTTGCTCGCGTCGGTGCGGGGGTGATATGCCATCTCAGGATACAAAGTCGACTGAGGGTCTGGTATCGTCCGCTCCGTCCTTCGCTGGTGCAAATTATTCTGGACCGTCGTGGCCAGGTCGTTCAGAGTCCGTACGAAGTCCACTTCTGATCTCCGTATTTGGCTCTGGATTTCGGGGAGGAGGTTGGCATGTAGTAGGTCCAGCTGGCTCTCGTGTGACATTTTTGGGTTCAGTCGACTCATTAGGCCCATCATGTACGCGGTGTATACATTCGCGGGTTCGTCTGGGCCCTGGTATCGGCCTTGAACTTCTTTGGTCAGACGCTGCTGCTGTTGCCTGCTGGTCCCAAACCATGCTCTGGCGTCCGCCTCGAAATCCGCGTAGGAGAACCATTCGTTGCGCATTGCTTCGAACCAGACGAGGGCAGGACCGGTGAGTAGTTCGGATACGGCCATGAGCATCTCGTCTCCCGTAATTCCAGCGCTGCTCCTTGAGTTGTCCAACCTTGATAAGAAGGTGTCAATACTCGCGTTGCCTTCTCCGGAGAACCTGAGTTTCCATCCCCGGACGATGCGGCCGACTTCCCTGGTTGTCGACCACTGGTTTGACGTCTGTTGGGATGGCCACGTACTCGGCGGGTGGTTGTTCACTTCAGTATCAACTTTACCGAGTTGATGCTGTCCACCCTCTCCGAAAGGGGGGGTCCAGCGGGGGGTCCTGCCGGCGGCCCCCGTGGGCCTCAGTCCAGGTCCGGCTGGAGTGCTCTGGGGTAGCCTGGCGTCGTAATGGCATGTGAATGTGTCCTGGAATGCGACGCTCCTACGCGTGTTTTCGGGTTGCGGTTTCTTATTGGAACTGTTCGACTCGTCTTGCCGCATAATTTTGTGTACGGCATTCTCCAGTTCCTTAATCCTGGTTGACAGGTTGTCCATTTGTTCCTGCACTTTGATGTTGGTCTGGACGATTTGTTGCATTATTTGGGTTAGGTCAGACGCGTTCGAGTTCCTTGAGTCTTGTACCTCCCATTTCCTCTCATGTTCCCTGGACCGGAAGATGAGGTCTTGTATCATCACCGCGAATGCTGGCGGGAGTTTAAACTGGTAGCCTTCGTCAGTCGTTATAGTAATTTCCTTCTTACTATTTGATTTTTCTCCGCTGTCCAGGGCATTCGCGATGTTTATCGCGGTTTTTTGAACTCGCGATATTACGTCCGCACTCTGCAGTAATTGGGCTAGCGGATGTTCTCCTTCTTGCTCGGATGCTGTGTATTCCTGGCATATGGATACTATTAGCTCCGAGCGTAGGGCGGCTCTTTTGGCTGAACTGCTGTTCTGGTTGTCGGTTTCCGCGAAGTCCGCTGCGGAATAGTTGCCGAGTAACCAGCTTTGTAGTCGTGCAGCTCTCGAGAGCTTGGTTCCGCTTGTTTTGAGCTCCAGGTGCTCGAGGTATTCTTCGACTTCCACCTCCTGGAGCGTCAATACCCAATTTTCTATTTCATTCTGAGTGTGGTCCATGATTCGTTGTTGGGTTACTTGCGGTTAAATTCTATGTAAAATTACAGTTATGCTACGCGGGTGCGAGTGTTGTGTTATAATTCGTACGCCGAATGAAAAAATAATAAAATTTTATTAGCCAACACTGGGCTTGATCAACGGCGTTTTCCGAATTATTTGCCGAAAGATTCTTCGCTCGTTAGTACGCAATATAATTATCCTACCTATCAGACGCACTAACTGTTTGTTAGTACGGCTGTGTGAGTTAGTATTCAAAATATTGTAACGAGCGTTGCGCGTAATCACCAATAACCGCTTTTAATAATATTAAAAAAAAAAACACATTTACGTTACGACAATACAATGTTAAATAAAATTATTCAATTAAATTAATTTTGTTTGAAAATTGCCGGTGTTAGTTTTCCCCGGGCCAACGGGTATAATATTATTTGCGGCAACTTTCAAAATTCGTTGGTGTTTACGTTCGAGAATCTTTCGGTCGCACTCGCACGCGTTCACAGTTAATATTTACAATTTTTCGCCGCGGCGGGCCTTCGCAAGCTAGCTAACAGGCTTTGTTTACTAATGTGGCCTTTGGTATCAAGCGCGCACAACAACGCTTGATTGCCACTTGGGTCGCTGGTTGACTGGGCGTGAGTGTATTACTGAGAACCGGTGTTTTGCACTATCAAAAACACCGTAGGTTCTTTAACGTTGGGCGCCATGTAACGGGGTAAAACCGTTTAATTATTATATTCGCGCAATTACATTAAAAGGACGCGCGTAATTGTCAATGCTCACTACATATCCGGGAGAGCACGAGAAAGTATGCGTCAGTCAACCAATAAGTGTTAATAACCTATACTAAAATCGGGAGTGAGTAGAAGCTATGAGGTAAAAGCGGATCGAAAAACACTTGTTAGTAATATGAATGGTATCCTTTATTATTCCTCAAAATTCACAAAAGGTCGGCCCGCGCGTTTGTTTACATGAACGCTCGCTCGTCGACAACACGCTTTACCGGTACGCTCGCTGTTCTTTGTTAATAAAGACGCTGTTAACATGCATGCATCGAATGTTAGAATCAGATTATTATTCATATGAGCGCGATCGCGAGATTAAGCTGGCCAGCTTACCTTATGTTTGCAGGCGATCGGAGAAAAACAGCGATAACTCGCACCGCACGGAACAGTTTTTATATCGTTTTGTTTTGCTCGCGGGTCGCGGATGCGCGCACGGAGTGGTTTCGCCCTCGATGGCGAAACCTCACACACACACGCACACTGCTTGGCCTTAAGCTGGTGGCTGGATGGTTCCTTGGAGGCAGCTGTCACGGCTATCTGGCACTCTCGGCTATTGCTGATCTGGCGTATGGTTGATAATGGCACATGAATCGATAGATGCGGTAGCGTAAGCGGACGGACACTATGATGGTCGGTGCTTCACTGGTTCAAATTCGGTCGCGCGCGTTCCGTCTGCTCGCGTGCCGAATTCCTTCGTTACCTATTTTGTCCCCCCGGCAGGTGCTGCCCTCATAGGCAGCAATTAAGCTAAATAGTCAGCGCTAATTTGACGTTTACCGTCCATATTGTAATATTGCAGAAAACTATTTAGTACTCCTGGTTTTATTACCTGTTGGACTTGGTATAGATAACGATAATAACGATAAACTGTTATTTATTCTCGGACGGTTATATATCTTGCGGGTGTTTGTTTCAAAGTTTATTCTACCAAAATATCTTTGATGAGTTGGTTGAATTGGATAATCTGTCATTTCAATATACCTTTTTATTTTCATTTTTAAAACTTCACACATTTCGCTGTCGATTGCACTATGGTTTACGTTGTAGTTTTTACTATATGTTTCATTGTGGAAAATGCAGTTTGGACATTGGAGTATGCTGCTACTACACATTTTTGCTTGGTGCTTGCCTGCACATTTATAACACGTTGGCTCTTTTTTTGCTTTTTCACACTTTCCGCCGCCGTGGCCAAAACCTGAGCAGTTGTAACACGGATATGTATTGATGACGTCGAAGACTCTGCAGTTTTGACAACCAATAAATAATTTGTTACTATTGTTTTTTATATGTTTATATAAAATAGATGGAACTTCTACTATTGCAGTTACTGTTTTATTTTTTTCATTTGTAAATACATGATTTACTTTGCATTTTTCTTCGTATTGACTAAAATTTCTTGCATTAATATCAGTTTCTATATCTTTTACATTTGTTGTGAAAGCTTTAGAAATTCCTACTACTTTAATTATCAGTTTACGTATTTCTTCTTTTAGAACAGTAAGTGCCGGTAGTTTTTTTTGTAAAGTTTTTTCTAATACTGTGACATTTTCTTCGGTCATGCAGTTGACAATTATTGTGTCAGTATTTTTAACTTGTACACTTTTTGTTTGTATGTTTTTGTCTTTAATTAAGTAATGTGCTACTTGATTTTCTAAGTTTATGTTATCATTACTCTTTTTCTTTATTATTAATCTTGGTATTCTTTTGGGTTTAGGTTTTGGTAGTGCAATTGTTTCAGAATATGTTTTTCTCATAATGTTAGTATTTGCATTTTTATTTTGTTTTTCTTTAATTAGTAGTTCATTGAGCAATTCATTTTTTTTCTTTTGTTTCTTTGTACACTTCTTTCAATAGGTTATTTTCGGCTTTTAATTGTTGTAATTCATCCAAATCACTGATCTGTGTTACGTCCATATTATCATCGTTTTCATTTAAAATTTGCTTTTCATGCACAAGCTCATTTAATATTTCCTGTTTTAATTGTTCTCTACTTACAAGTTTGAATTGTGTTATAAAAGCACTAGCTTGTTCACTTAAGTCCCCATATGGCAAGTTTGATGTTAGTGCAAAATTTGGATGCTCCTGGCATATTATGAATGAGCTGTTTATTAGTTTGATTGCATTTCCTGCATTGATTTTTGCTACTATTTCACTCGTATGATAGAAATTACCACATACTAAACATACAACTGCTCCAATTTTTGTATTTGGATGACACTTGAAATGCTTATGTAGCGATGATGCGTCAGGCGGTTGCACCTCCGCACCGCTCGACGGCGACATCGCGACTGAAAATTGCTTTAACTCTTGAACCCCTTAACCTGCAACGCTATAACTCTAGACTCTTCTGTCATAATATCATTAACCTTTGAATCCTGTAAACTGCGACGCTATAACTAAAACTCTACTTTCCTTTCCCCGCAGCGGTGGAGGAGGTAAGTACTGAGATAATTGACGGAGCTTTAATGATGAGGCGGTCTGAGGGAAGCAAATGTATACTGTACAGTTTCTAAAGATGCTTTACTGGTGGTCGCAGCTGTAATCCCCGTAGATTTTCTAACTTACCAGCGTAAGAGGATATACAAGAGAACGAAAATAGGGTATGGTTAGTTAGGGTGGAAAGTGATGAGACGGTTGATGCTAGGCAGGAGCGATAGATGGCGGAGAGTAATTGGGTCTCTATACTGCGTACTCTGTGGTTGCGGAAGGTACAACCTAGAGCGCATCTTCTTTAATTACTCGTATTTAGAATGAGGATAGACACAGCATCTATATCGTCAATAATGTCACGGAAATGATCGTTAGAAGTAAGGAAAATTGGGTTTAGATGCTAGATACGCAGAAAGTAATCACATATGTTACCGTATGTTGTGGAGGATTAGGAGAAATATCGCCAGGTTTCATCATCACAGATTTCGTGACAGTTGATAGTTTTGGATACACTATTTTATGAAAATTTTTAGAAATGAAGTCAATAGTTTTAGTTAAACAAAAATAGCAGTCATCGTGACTCAAAGGCTTCCGCCATAACATTAGTATTTTGAAAGACACGGATGTAACTGTGTCTGTGGTATTATTCCAGCGTCTTAAAATTTCAACACAGAATTTCCAAGCTTAGTATGGAACCCAAGGTTTACTTTGACTTGAAATCGATATATTGAAATATTTCTTGTAAAACTGTTTGACACTTTCATTGATGTCAATTTTTTGCTTCGAAAACAAAACGACCGCGGATGTAACAAAAAATGTCTGGGTCATTCGAACACCTACGAACGTCCATTATAAAAAAAATGAAAATATGAAAATGGCTCATAGAATATACTATAAACAGTTCAAGATAGCTATGAGAACGTCTGATAAAGACTCCAAAGAAAAACTCACTAAGAGCAGAGTCGTGAAAACGACTGATGAAAACTACTCGTCGATAAGTCCCCTGGAAAGGTAGCCGTAAAAGCGGCAGATTCGAAAGTCCGAAGAAGAACTTACCAAGAGCAGAGTCGTGAAAACGACTGATGAAAACTGTTCGTCGATACATCCTCCCTAGAAAGGTAGCCGTGTCAATGGTATTTGGAAAATGTTTAGAAAATCTCTCCGTGAATGATGTCACAAAAATGAAAGCGCCTTACCAGGTAATCTTACGCATGTACGAGGTTATGATACTAATTCAATAAGCATCGCAGGTTACAGAGCTTGAGAATTAAGGAAATTAAAGTTCAAGGGTCTGGGGTTATAGCATCGCAGGTTACAGAGCTCAAAGTGTTAGGAAATAGGGATTTAAGGGTCTAAGGTTATAGCGTCGCAGGTTACAGGGTTCGAGAGTTAAGGAAATTAGAGTATAAGTGTCTACGGTTATAGCGTTGCAGGTTACAGGGTTCGAGGATTAAGGAAATAGGGATTTAAGGGTCACTCGTCGAAGCTAAAGAACTAGGATTTAATTAAACTAGAACGGATGTGATAACAATATCAGCAGGGTCGTGACTAATCGAAATGTCCATGATACGCTCTTGTAAAAGACCATAAGGCAGTTTTGAGGCTGGCAGAAAGAGTAAGAAGTAGGAAGAGCACGGAACAGGAAAGGCCCTTCATAGCAAGTAGCGCATCGTTAGATGCGTGACTAATGGGAGTATTAAAGAGAGCCGATGTTTGATTAAACAGAAGCGTAGTCTCTTTATATGTAGCGTGGAGCTTGTAATAACATGATTTTTGCAATTTTGGTAGCAAATTGGACGATATGCTGTTGGTGTGATAAATCTCGTTGCAGTCACCACAGAGGAAAGTGTCGTCCGCCTGTTGCGGAAGTTTACTGCACTAGGCGTAGTTGCGACCAGACATATGAGCAAAATTTTCGCATACAAATTTGAATCATTACGCTGAAACCCAAAATCGGTGAAAATGACGGTCTCGTGTACACTGCTGCAGACTTCAAAATCGCTGAGCTTAGTTCAATGAAAGAGCTTATTGCACCAGTGGCATGACAAAATGAATTCTCACTGTTTACAGTGCGTCATTACAAAATAGCACGTAAAATACAAATTGTCTTTGGTCAATGTCACACTCACGTATAAAAGTTTGCAGCAATTACTCCGGAGTAGAGAGATGGTCTGTACAAGTTGATGTTGAATGAAACTTTCTAGTAATATCTCATAAGAGAAAAGCTACAATTTTGTTACAGCAACGAGGAATGAAAAAGAAGGACTTTGCTCGAGATGAAGGTAGTTTGTCCACTCCTGATACTAGATGGATGCTAAATAAGTATGAACTTTGATCAGTTTGAGGTTATAAAATGACTAGTTTTGGCAATCGAACCAATGAAGGGACAATTAATGCAATTAATGCACCAGGGAAAATTAATGCAATAAATCGTGTAAAGCCTCGATAACCTTGCCTGAAAATAAATTCAACTCGTATAAGTCGAGAAAACTATTTTTATTGATGTTTTCCAGGAGAAATTAGCAGAGACGATACAAAATCTATAGTCAGGACATTTTCGTCTCTTTTCCAGTAATTCTTATTCAAATAAATGTATGAAATATGTGAATAAACCTTTATGTAGTTGTGACGGGGCACTGGTTAGAATAGCCGGCCCTGTCTGGCTCGCTCTCTCTCTCTCGCAGCCTCGCTCCTTCGCTGTTGCCGTGGCGAGCGTTTGAAACTACGAACCGATACCGATGCTCGCACCGCTTTATTTCAGAACCAATACCTGAGTCGGGCATCGTCATTTGGAGTCAATTGGAAGCGAGAGCGGTTGCGGCAAGAAGAAGAGAGAGAATGACGCGTCGCGAGTAAAGAGTAAGTGAGCGCGAGTGATCTGCGGCGATCCGCCCGCAAGAGCGAAGCCGCCGGCGTCGCAGGAGCCGATGCGCGAACGATTAGAGGAGAGAGTTCGAGCCGAGATTCTGAGTTAGACGGATCGTTTGACGGCTGAGCGTGCGCACGCGAGAGAGACCCAATCAGACAAAGAAGCAGAGAACGCTAAGCAGTTAGCAGCACAGGGAGAGGATTTTCAACGACGATAGTATCGAGGAATCCACATCCGAGCCTGCCACGAGCCTGCCTGTAGTCCAGCAGCATTTCCTGTCTGCCAGCAATTACCAGCAACTGTTCCTGCGAGCAATTACCAGCGACGGTTCCTGCAGCGGCATCAGCGGCGATTCCTGCCAGCAGCCCTCACCAGGTCAGGTCGTCTCTCTCTCCCTATCTCTTTCTCTCTACATCCGCGAATACGCGACGCGTCGGCGAAGTAATCGCGATCTTCCGCGAACACGGCGAATTCCGTAATTGTAACGAGTCCCTCCTTTGTATTCTCTCAGAATAATTGTAACGTGCCCCCATGCGATTGTCCGCACGAGCACATGCACGCGGCGTTGAGGACGACGCGTAAACTCGCGTCGTCGCTCTTTATTGTTAAAAGTCGAGAATAAATATTGTTAACGGTTATCGCGAGTGATTATTGTGTGCGCCTTACATTCCTTTCCTCTCAAGCCGAAGCCCAAAACGCTAATTTAATGACGAGGCCCATCGTCATCGTTCAGAGGAGCGAAAGAGCCTCCCTTACCTTCCCCTTTAAAAATAATTTATGATACGACGCTTCGGCATGGGCCTTTGCATTGCTCGTGGGAATTACCATTCCCCATAACGCGTTAGATAGATTTTTAATCTCCAGTGTCACATGGCATCCCTTGTGGGGAAAGCTGAATGAATTGGCAATTTATGGGCTGAGAGGAACGGAGTGCGGATGGAAACGCATTTGTAAATTTTAAAATCGTAGAAATTGAGAGAACAAAGGCTAGGTAGAAAGCGCGCGCCGAGGTCGCGCGAAGGTCGAACAGCGTGAGTTGACGCTTGTTGTTGTGAGCCGTGAGCGGTCAAATAGTGCCGTTTAGTAACCCGAGCGGTCTGTTTACATTCACGCAGACCGGCTGCGCCTTCGAAGCTAGGCAAGCTAAGAGCTACGCGGGCCGTCGAAATACCGAGTCTGAATGTGGACGAATGATGTCTTTCATTTTACTTTGATAGCAAACATCACCGCTCACAGTCGTCGCTGCGCTTGGGCCTGGACGGGTGTGCTTTCGGACTAGTGCTCCGAAGGTCGCCAATTGTCTTTAATTGTTTTTGTTGTGAGGCAGAAAGCCGAGTCGAGTAGTATTGTTGCTAAGCGGATTATCGCTGGATAGTCGACACGTCTTTGCCCGAGAGCCGGCTAATGTGCATGTTATGAAATTTGACTTTGTTGTGTAGTGTTTGTTGCGAGAAAGAGGGGAACTGTAGGACGCAGGGTAAATCAATTAATAAATGATTAATAATTTATTCAAATATAAAATGGTACATAGATCGAAAGCGTTAATTTTGCACATAATAATGACAATTTTATAATTTATTAATCTTAATTAATTAATCTAGTAATTGCATTATAAAATTTTAGAAAAAACCGTTACAAATACAAAAATTTATTATAATTCAAATGTTATTAACTTATTTGAGTATTTCTTTTAAGAAATTACTTCTACTAGTGATAAACTATTAATCTGTGTCAAATTTTATTATTGTCTTATTGTAAATATTGTGCTATCACATTTATTAACATTAATAGTTAATAAATTTTGACGATACTTTTTTTTCGATAATTGTAAATTATACTATAATGATCAATATCTACTTTAGTATAGTTTACATATTTTAAAATTTCATTACTACTGTTTATTCTCTTGTAAATTTGGAAAAATTATTTCTTATAATTGCGTAAATAACTCGAAGAGAGCTGTCCTGCGAAAATAGGCGAGAAAATCTGTGTATTGTAACGGGGATTTAGACCGCTACTATATATTAATTAAAGCGAGATTGAGTAGTGGCTAGCACAAATGCAGCTCTTGGCGGCACTGCGTTCTGCTTCGCAAAACCGGCCCGGTAGGTCAGATCGCCAATTGGCTCGCGGAGAGCGTCGTGGGTCACACAGCTTAAATCGTGAAAGTTGAGGGAAGCGATAGGAAGGAAAGGTAGTACGAAAGAAAAGCCATGCATGTTTAATAGTATACGATTATGTAAAGTTTATGTACGAGTCAGTGTACAGGGAGGTTCAAAGAGAGCGGCGAGATAGGTAAGGCTAGAGAGAAAGAGAGATCTAAGAAACGATCGGTACTTATATTAATCGAAGGTCCTCAATTAAGATTCGGCAAGATTGCAGAATTCGCCTAACTGTGCTATCGCTTCCATTATGGGACAATTTTATACGAATTTATGTAAAAAATGTAACACGAAATTGTGTAAGGTATCTGCAGATATATGTATGACTTCCCGTATAAATTCATATAGTTATTTGTATTGAAAAAAGTGAATTTTTAAGAATGTACGTTATACACATTTTTATACACAATATTCGTAAGATCACCTGCAGGAACTTATACAGATTTTTCGCCATCATTTTCCTGTTCTGTTTTAACTCTTTTCTGTAGATAATTGTGTCTAAAATTTTATAGGAAATCATAATTCCTTTCAGCAGATACATTTACACGAAATGTTGCACGAGATATTTCTTGTTTTTCTGTAGGTGAACGAACGATTCGCTGATACAGATTATTTATTATCAATTTTTATATTAAATTTTCTGCAGGATTTTGTAAATAAAATGTACAAGAATTACAATAGAACTTTCTATAAAATAATTATGAACCGAGGTAGTCTATGCAGGTACATCTACTAACCGATATTAATAATAATGATAAAAGAAAATTTTTCTACAGGTTTTTTAAATGTATTTCTGTATCATTTCGTATACAGATTTAGTTAAGGCTTACCAGTTGAAAAAAATATTAATAACAAATTATGTAAAAAATCAATGGTAATATTATGTAGAAAAGGCTATAATTTTACAAGCACGAAACTCCCTTATCTCTGCAGGAAAATCTACCGATCGCTTCAGAAACGAAAAATATCCTTTTCATGCGAATTTCTATAAGATTTTTTATCAGTTTTTCTATAGATATTATATTTAACAATTAATTCAAAGAGTTACCTATTCATTAAAGAACTATACAGAATTATGATAAAAAATGAGAAGATATTCTATAGATAGCTGTGTAGACATACTTCTACGGTATTAAATATATATTTATGACTATTCAACTCTCAAAAATTTTTACATATATTTGTCATGCTGGATTTTCTACAAAAAAATTACAGAAATGAGATAGAATTAAATGCGTATAGGTTTTTCAATCAATTTTTTCATCTAGAAAATTTGTATTTTTCAACATTTTTTACAAAAAACGTATAAAACTAGGTTTATAGTAGTTATAGTACTAAAATAGACTTTTTTTATAAAACATAATTTAAAAATGAACTAATTAATTTTTAGGAAATGCTAGCTTTGGTATCAATACATTCTTGGCATTTGTTGTATACGAAAATAAATTAACACTGCAACGGTAGTCGAGTTCATTAATCGAACCGTTCGCGATTCTACTTCTCGCGCGTTAGTTCTAACAGTTAAGAGAGAGAGGGGGTGCGCGATCTTTTGAATAGGCACTTACGCCTCAGCTGTGAACGCGAATTTACTGCCGATTTGTGTTTCGCACTTATTTTCGCTAAAATAAAACTTCTTTTGAACAATTACGTGCGTGTGTGCAATGATAGTATTACAGCAGCAAGCAGCGGTGTAGAAGCAGCAGATTGCAGCAGATAAAGGCTGAATGAGGCAGCGCAGCTGATAATCAAGGGGCAGCGGCAGTTGATATTTCTTGCAACAACAATTACGGCTGATCACCGTAATTGCACCGCATGGTAGGTGCACCTTCCGTCATATTAAGCGATACAAAATACATTCGGTATTTTGTATATTCGTGATAGCGATATTTTTTGTATTCGCGTCGAGCGTTAGTTCGCGGTATAATTCGAATCTTCTCTCTCTCTCTTTCTCACCGAATATAACTAATTGTAAAATCCTATTCGCGTGCGTCAGTCTTTCGGCCCTACAAAGACTGTAGTAATTTTTATTAATTAAAGTCTGTGAAATTTATTCGCCGTTTTCGTAATTTAATTTTCCTAGTAGCTTAAGAAATTGAAAAAAGGCTTAAGTTTTAATCTAATTACATCTAGGGGATTAAGAAGATTAGGAGTAAAGTCGCTCACACTTAAAACTCAACGAGTGTCACAAGACACGTGACTTAAGGTGAGTTCAACTTCGTTTAATAGAAGACAACTAGGATAAATCATCTGACGTTAAAGCGAATACACGTACTATCATACGTGTTTAACGGAGCGGCGGTTTGCTCTGCATCATGGGAATTTGTTCTTAAATAAATTTCCCATTTTTTAGATAATCTCCCCCGTTACATGGCGCTCAACTGGTATTAAGACCCGTTTAGTGCGAATAGGATTGTGCGTCGAAGGTAATCGACGCACGAGAGAGAGAGAGAGAGAGACGATTGCGCGACCGCTTAGGAAGGTTGGAGCGGGTTGTAGCGCGAGATCGTGATCAGTACGCTCTCTGCTGGGGAAAAAACGAAATCACTTCGAACTTTTTACTTAAAAATTGTTAAATTGATTGTAAAAAGGGCCGAAAGCGATAATTATAAGTGGGTCGAAGTGATTTCAGGTCGTTTGGAGTAATCAGGTGTTAACCCATTTTAGACATAGTTTGGTGGATAAAGGGGGGTTGGAAGCAGCTGAACGACGATATAAGCAGAGAGCGCCACCCAAGCGTGCAGTCCAGAAAATATTATCCAGGCGGAGCAAGCAAACAGCAAGCTCCGACCTTAGATAGGTTATTTTTATAATATTTATAGATAGTTTGCGGAGACTGCGCGTGCCTATAATCTCGTGAGTTTGTGCCTTATAAAAAGGAGGCATTAAGGGTAGTTACACTAAATTGTATATACTCCCGTCATAGCTTGGGTGATAGGAAGCGGTAGTGGTCGATTAGGTCGATAATTTCAAACCTCGACCGCATCTTACACCCGTGCGGAGGTAAGATGGCTCTGTTGTCAGCTCAGATCGACAATTGGGTATTAGAGCTGACCTCCGCACAGCGCGAAAGCTATTTGGCGGATTTAGAGCTGCGTAAGGATGGAAGTGTCATCCAGCAGGCGGCTAGGCTTGGGAGATGGTTGCAAGGAGAGTACACCGTCACAGATTTCGAAGAGACCACGTACAGTAAAGAGGTGACGGGGCACCCGACAAGCGTGGCTCGACACAGTCTGTGACGAGTTGGAAACCCACAGCGCAGACGAGAACAGCGACCATCCCCTGAGGATCATCAATAGGGGGGAATATCCTTGACAGATATGTCAAGGACATTCGCCTGCCCGGATGAGGGCTCTGAGGGTGAAGCCAGCCGCCAAGAAGAGGATGAGCTTATCCAGAAGGCCCTACGCACCCAGGAGCAGGAGGAGGGGGAGAGGAGACGGAGCAATCCGGATCTCAGGTCGCAGGAGTCCTGCACCCGGAAGGAACCTCAGGAAGAATTATCCTTGAGTGAAGCTTTCCGGGAAATAGAGTACCTGAAGGAGTCAACCGCATCCACAAGCTGGTTGGTCGAATCCTAGAAACCCTTCAGACTCTGCAGGGAATACAGGTGTGTGCGGAGCGCGAGGCACAGGACATGCACCTAAGAATACGAGAGTTGGAAGACGCAATGCATGAGATGGCCAATGCTAGCCATTCTTCTCAGCGCGATTCGGTTCAACCGCGCTCCGGACGTAATGTGGACTTTCAGGACACATTCACCAGTCACTACGATTCTGGGATTCCGGAAAGGACACCGGCTCCTCTAAGACCACTACCCAGGAGAAGGGACGTCACCGTACCCGAAGCCCTCCGAAGAAGAGGAGGTGAAGAGGATCCGGAAGAGTATGTGTTGGAAATGTACATATCATATTGTACAGTGGAGCATGCGAGCTCCCACTCCTAGCCAAAATACGTGGCTCACGGACACACACATATGTGCGCCCCACTACTATATATCACGGTGTGTGAGCAGCGACGAACACACAATAGCACCGCGCGGTAAGCGAGGCTCTCTTCAAACTGTACACGTATAGAACATACATTAATTATACCTGTCTATTACTAAATAATCCTTGTGTAATATTTATTCACCACCTCTATTTTAACAGTATGGAAGATCCGCACCTGTCCGACAGAGGAGTCGAAGCGGATCATCTGGCACCGGTCCTCAACTATCCTCAGGGCTCTCCACAACCTGAGATGTTGGGAAAATTGTTCGCGGATAAAAATTGAGGTTTGCGGACAGTAGGGCACAGAGCGTAGATACGTTTCTGTCAAGGTTGGACGATCTGCGCGTGGGCGCAGGGCTAACTGATGACGAAGTGCTTTGTTCCGTATCAGAGATCCTCGAAGGGAACGCGAGGACCTGGTACGATAACAACAAGTACCAGTGGCTTAGTTATGCAGAGTTCGTCGCTGACGCCCGGGATTGGTTCGGCAATAGTACGCAATAGCAACAAAGGCTGTTGCAGGAAGCCCAGAACCGGTTCCAAAGTGAGGACGAACTAGTGTGAGACTACGTGTCCAACCTGATGGCTCTTGTCAATAGACTAGAACCACTAATGCCCTTGGAGAGGTTATTAGACCTTATTCCATACAAACCTCCTTCCTAACATCAAAATTTAGCTGCGTCGGAGCGAGATGAAGTCGATACGTGAATTCAATAGGAGGGCGACCGAGGTACAGAACACCTTATCTTACGGTCGTCGTCCGCGTGTGTTCACCGACCCCAACTCGACGATCTTCCCTCAGCACGCCTACCATCCGAGCAAAAGAAAGGCTGGTAATAAATCCCAAACCGCTGCAATGGCCAGCGAAGGGCAGGCGCATGCGAAGAAGGAGGGAGATCCGCAGTGCGGACAGGGCGTGGAGAACCCTGCAGGAGGCCTACCGAACAAGCATCGGTATCGGCTACGCAAGCTTCCACTTCTGATAAGAAGATGGAAGAGCGTTTGGAGGGCATCGAGCGGATGTTGCGCAAGTTCGCCAATGAGAAGCAAGGCAGCCCTCCAGAACAGCGTAAAAGCCGATGGCGTGGGGGAAGGAAAAATTCTCCTTCTCCCAGGTCTCCTGGCAAGCGGCGAGAAGGACAGAGGCGGAAGATCGACTTCACCAAGCCTCTTCAGTGTTCCGCTTGAGGCAAACTGGGATTTAGTCGTAAATTCTGCCCAAATTGTAACAAGGGAAACGGCAAGGAGAGCGATGAGAAGAGGTCATCTTTGCGCCTCCAGTAGATTCGACCTCTCGGTGCGGGTCGCCGATGGGAAACAGCAAGTTGTCGGGGAACCAGGGATCCAAACAGGTCCTGGAACGGCATCAAGAAAGCCCGGGACCTAGCGGTATGTTGGAGCAGAAGGCGATTGAACCTGATGCCAGCCCTCGGCAGAATAGAGGAGTGGTCATTCTGGAGTGACCAGATGGCCACACACAAATTGTGGAGGAGAGGGAAGACTCCAGGGAGAGCCTCTCCACACAAAAAGCTCCTCTGCCGATAAGATCCACGAGTAGAAGCAAGCCCACCGTCGTCGCAGCAGCGGAAGGGAAAAAGCCGCTGAAAAGCACGACGAAGCGAGGCAAAGATACGACTCGTGGATATGACCCTGAGGATGAGACCAGATGGTAGTTGCGGGTAGACATAGGTGACTTTAAAATTAGAGCACTCTATGATACCGGCGCCTCATCCACGGTCATGGGTTAATTAGGGCTGAGATTGGCATCAGAGATGGGACTCGGATTGAATGTGACCAGAGCGGGCGATGCAAGGCTCGCTGATGGGCGCCCATGCCCTATAATTGGTCACATGATTTTCCCCTTTAAAGTAGGAGGAATCACGAAGGAAATCAGAGTCGCCATTACGCCACTACTCACGGACGACTGCTACGTAGGCGCGAACTTTATAAGAGAGTTCCGCGCAGTTTTGGATCCCGACGAGGATGAATTATGGCTTAAAGACGCTCAGGTGAAAGTACCAATGGAAATGGCTGGAATTGATGGTACGGCATTTCTCGCACCGGTAGGATGTGGGAAGCCACGGAAACCAGCTGGAGGAAATAGAAGACCTCGTTAATGGATTGATTCCTGACGGAGGTCAGGCTTTAGGCTGTGCCGTGAGGGGTTGAGCACGAAATAGATGTTGAAAATGCTCGAACCATCAAACAGAAATACTACCCAGTCTCTGATAGAGTGCGAGAGGACATGCACGCGCTGGTCAAAGATATGCTGAAAAAAGATGTAATCGAACCAGCGATCAGCGGATGGTCAAGTCCAATAGTAATGGTAAAGAAGGCTGATGGAAAATATAGGTTTTGCGTGAATTACCAAAAGGTAAATGCGATGACCAAACCTGATGCCTACCCTTTACCATATATAAACGACATCCTAAGACGGATAAGGGATGCAAAGTTCATATCTACTCTGGACTTGACCAGTGCGTACCATCAAATTCCCCTACAGGAAGAATCGCGTCCGATATCAGCGTTTACAGTACCTGGATTAGGGCACTTTCAATTCAAGAGAATGCCCTTTGGACTGTCATACGCAAGAGCGACATTCTAGAGGTTGATGGACAAGGTGATAAGCCCGGATATGGATCCATTCGCTTTTGCTTACCTTGACGACGTAATTGTGGTTTCGTCGTCCTTTGAGGAGCATAAGCGGCACCTAGAAATGGTATTAAAGAGAATTCTAGGTGCGGGCCTAACCATCAACAAAGCCAAAAGTCACTTCTGCAAGACGGAAGTCAGGTACTTGGGAGTTCTTGTAAACCAGGACGGAGTAAGACCAGATCCAGAGAAAATACGACCGATATTGGAATATCCAACATCCCGGATTGTCAAACAGATGAAGCGATTCATGGGAATGACCTCGTGGTGTAAACGTTTTATATCCGACTTTGCCCTGATCGCTGAACCTATAAACCGCCTCACAAAGAAGAATGTACGTTTCTCTTGGGAGGAGGAGCAAAAGCGAGCTTTCGCGAGGTTGCAGGAGACGATGACTTCCGCCACAATACTGCAATCGCCCGATCCTAACGGTCAGTTTATACTACAAACTGATGCCAGTGACAGTGGAATCGGGGCTGTCCTCACGCAAGATGTCGATGGAGAAGAGCATGTGATAGAATACGGCAGCCCGATCACTCAACAGCGCTGAGAGAAATTATACGGTCTCCGAAAAACAGTGCTTGGCAGTGATATGGGCTATTGGAATGTTCCGGCCGTGCATTGAAGGGCATCACTTCAGCGTCATCACTGATCATAGTTGCCTGAAATGGCTCCACAATATGAGAAATACCACGGGAAGACTAGCGCGATGGGCGCTAGCATTGCAAGGCAATGTCTTCGATATTGAATATCGAAAAGGGGATCTCAATGTGGTACCTGATGCATTGTTTAGGGCCTATGAGGAGGAGGGAATTGAAGTGAGTGCCATAAATAGTCGGCCAGAGACCACTGACGCCTGGTATTTGCAACAATACCAGGAAGTATGCCAAGACTCACACTCTCACCCCACTTGGAAGGTAGTGGGAGGGAGGCTGTATCATTATCAGCCTGATGAGGACGGTGAAGGGTCCATAGACAACGATGAAGCGTGGAAGCTTGCGGTGCCTAGGGAGAAAAGGCACCAGGTGCTCCAGGAGGTCCATGATGCTCCTACAGCAGGACATCAAGGACGAGAGCGTACGTTCTCCAGGGCTAGGCGCTTGTACTACTGGCCTAAGATGTATGATCAGGTCAGGAAGTACGTAAAGAGTTGCCCGGTGTGTCAGCAATGCAAGGTGGAACAAAGAGCACCTCGCGGGATGATGGGTCGTAGACAAGTGTCACGACCCTGGCAGGTGGTGGCCGGTGATATCACTGGTCCATTTTGCAAAAGCTCTCGAGGTTTTGAGTAAATCTTAGTCTTTGTAGACTTGTTTACTCGCGGGTAGAGTGTGTTGCAATACGCAAAGCAAATCGGAAGACAATCGCAAGGGAATTACACGAGAGAATTGTCACTAGGTTTGTCGCTCCCGAGATATTCTTGTCCGATAATGGAACCGAATTCAAGAATCAGGAAGTCGATTCATACCTCCAGATGAACGGCTTCCAGCGCGCCTTGACTCCTGTGTATCATCCGCAAGCGAATTCCACAGAGCGAGTAAACAGGACACTCAAAACCATGATCACGTCTTACTTAAGCCGTGATCATAAGAGCTGAGATGAACACCTGTCCGAGTTCAACTTCGCGTTGAACTCGGCAACTCATAGCGCCACGGAATATAGTCCCGCGATGCTCATGTTTCGACGTCAGCCGGTACCTCCTTTAACGTTCAGAAGAACCCAAGATCAGCAGGCCCTTGTATGTTCGGAGGATCTGTGGTGGATTGGGCTGAACATATGGAGAAGCTCTCTAATTTATGGGAGAGGGCCAACTCGAAGTCAAAGGAGGAAGCTGCGCGTCAGGCGGCTTATTATGACCGGAAGAGACGGCAACCCGAGTTTAAAGTTGGAGATTCGGTTTGGAAGAGGAACAGGATTCTCTCTTCGACTGCCCAAGGCATTTCAGCCAAATTGGCGCCGAAATATGCCGGTCCGTACGTGATTGAAGAGGTATGTGGTTCAACACGTACAGACTAGGCAATTAGCTGGAGATCCTACCTGAACTCTTCCATACCAAAGACCTTAAACCGTATTACGGTCCGGGTGAGGATGAGGAAAGCGAGGAAGTCATCGATTCTCGTGGGCCGTAAAATAACCAGCCGTCGGATCGAAAATCCGGGAGGGGATTTACCAAGCAAACGGATCGAATTAGCAGCTTCCACGGCCGTAGATAAGGATCCCACCGAGACGTCGGATTTACCGGTATCTGTCCCAACCAAGAGAGGTTAAGGTCGACCTCGAAAGGTCCCAGAGACGGTCACCGGTCCAGTAAGAGGCAACAATTCTCTCATGAAGGAAACAAAAGGGAGAGGTAGGCCTCGAAAGACCGTGCCCGTCGTGCAAAGGATGGTTGGGCCGATAAACCCGAACGGTAACCGACGAGAGCCAGGACATTCCCGCAAAGAATCGCGAGGGAACGTATAACTCGGTGGGATGCGACGTATATTAGGGTTGTTCTTCGCGCAGAGAGTTTTATCCGAGATTTTTTTGTTTTGATGTTACAGATGGACCGGAGAATCGTCGTCGAAGAGGAGACCTTCGAGGTGGTCACGCAGATGCTATTAAGTCTGCAACTGGGCCCTGATGCGACGCAGTTAATTGAAGATCTGCGGAGCTTTGCCAAGGTCCAGTTGGAGGGGCTCACCCAAAGGGAGCGCCGCAATGCTTCGGTGGCAGACGTTCTCCGGGACTCATCATGGGACGCCCACAGTGGACTAGGGGGTGCAGACCCTCAAGTCCGGCGTACCCCAGACATCGGACAGTGCGTGCCAGTGCCCAGGACCCAGGGAAACGTGTGGGGCATCGCACTGGGTCTGCAACAACCCCTGCATCCCGGAGCAGCCTACTCTCCTCCTCGACTTCAGACACGTACATCTAGGGATCAACGAGGTGGAGAGTGCCTGGCAGTTCGCTCAAGAGCTCCAATCTCAGGTGCAGGAGCACCTGAGACGCTTCATGAGCCGCCAGGATCCAGAAGAACTGTTCGGGGAGTGGGCAGAGATGGCTTATCGTCAGAGGGCCTACGGAGAGGCCCTGCTGCAGGTGGACAAGGGACAGGAGTTCCCCGCAGCGCTCCCGGCGCCGACTCAGGAGAAGAGAGCCCCGGGAGCTACTGACACTGGACCCATGCTTATGGTCCATATGGACGGGCGTATGGCTCCAGATACCACAATCGTGGTCAGGTCACAAGATGGTCGTGCGACCGCCACGGTGGGA
Source organism: Phymastichus coffea (assembly GCF_024137745.1). Lineage (NCBI taxonomy): Eukaryota > Metazoa > Arthropoda > Insecta > Hymenoptera > Eulophidae > Phymastichus > Phymastichus coffea. The sequence continues at coordinate 2,144,809 of NW_026706814.1, forward strand.
GACGTCACTATTACCGCCTCCCAGGGAGTCAGCGCCCAGCAGTCCCCTCTGACTGCTGAGCAGCCTACACAAGATCTGGAGGCTGCTCAATCATGATCGCAGCTGAGGGGCTGCTACATCTGTGGGGAGCCTGGGGTGACCAACTCCCAGCGGTGCCCGAAGAAAGCTACACACTGGCGCTACCCGAAACATCGAGCGCCAGGTGTAGCCAAACGATGATGTAGCCCTGGTGGGCAATAAAATTAGCCGAAATAAAGAAGGGAGTTGATTATTTAATTCCTTTCCTTCTTTACTTTTCAGGTTCCTGATAGCGGCGAATCGCGGGTATTCGTCATGCCCTGGTAGTCAGGACTTGGAGGGGGCTGCAACGGTAGTCGAGTTAATTAATCGAACCGTTCGCGATTCTACTTCTCGCGCGTTAGTTCTAACAGTTAAGAGAGAGAGGGGGCGCGCGATCTTTTGAATAGGCACTTAGACCTCAGCTGTGAACGCGAATTTACCGCCGATTTGTGTTTCGCACTTATTTTCGCTAAAATAAAACTTCTTTTGGACAATTACGTGCGTGTGTGCAACGATAGTATTGCAGCAGCAAGCAGCGGTGTAGAAGCAGCAGATTGCAGCAGATAAAGGCTGATTGAGGCAGCGCAGCTGATAATCAAGGGGCAGCGGCAGTTGATATTTCTTGCAACAACAATTACGGCTGATCACCGTAATTGCACCGCATGGTATGTGCACCTTCCGTCATATTAAGCGATACAAAATACATTCGGTATTTTGTATATTCGTGATAGAGATATTTTTTGTATTCGCGTCGAGCGTTAGTTCGCGGTATAATTCGAATCTTCTCTCTCTCTGTTTCTCACCGAATATAACTAATTGTAAAATCCTATTCGCGTGCGTCAGTCTTTCGGACCTACAAATACTGTAGTAATTTTTATTAATTAAATTCTGTGAATTTTATTCGCCGTTTTCTTAATTTAATTTTCCTAGTAGCTTAAGAAATTGAAAAAAGGCTTAGGTTTTAATCCAATTATATCTAGGGGATTAAGAAGATTAGGAGTAAAGTCGCTCACACTTAAAACTCAACGAGTGTCACAAGACACGTGACTTAAGGTGAGTTCAACTCCGTTTAATAGAAGACAACTAGGATAAATCATCTGACGTTAAGGCGAATACACGTACTATCATACGGAGCGGCGGTTTGCTCTGCATCGTGGGAATTTTAAATTAAAATATAAATTTAATAAATAAATTTCCAATTTTTCAGATAATCTCCCCCGTTACAACACATTCTTTTATAAAATATACTATCGTTAAAAATTAAAAACTTATTTTTAATAAAGTGCCAAAATGCTAAAAATTAAAAGAAAAAGTTTAGAAAAATACATGAACTGATCACGATTAAAAATAGTTATCCCATTTTTGATCGTGGTTTGAGTGATACATTTTTTTTTATCTGATATAAATTTTATCCGACAATACTTTTGTAACAGTAGACGATATTTTCTTCGTAGATCCGAAAACCATCTCAAAGCATTCTGGAACAAAAAGTATAAAATTTAAACGAAATTTATTTGATATATATTATTTGGAATTAATTTATTATTGGTATATATTGTATATTATAATTGGCATTTATTAATTTACCTGTTGGTGAATGAGCAGCTAGGTAATATAAATCAAAAAAGTTATCTACCATTCCAGACGCATACGAGGTGTGTTCAAAAAATAACGAGAATTTTCGTTTTATAAAAAAAATATTTATTTATTCATCTACATTAATGTTGTCGCCTTCAAAGTAGTCCCCTTCGGATACAATACACTTATGCCAACGCTTTTTCCAATCCTCGAAACACTTTTGAAACTCGATCTTTGTAATAGCTTTTAGCTCTTTCAGCGATTCGCTTTTAATGTCATCTATGCTTGTAAAACGACGGCCTTTTAATGTTCTCTTTATTTTTGGAAATAGAAAAAAGTCACATGGAGCCATATCTGGCGAATATGGAGGCTGAGGCATCGTTACAGTTTCGTTTTTGGCCAAAAATTCACGAACAAGCAATGAAGTGTGAGCAGGCGCATTATCGTGGTGCAAAAGCCATGAATTGTTTTGCCACAAATCCGGGCGTTTTTTTCGGATTGCTTCACGCAAACGACGTTGAACTTGTAGGTAGTACTGCTTATTGATTGTTTGACCTTGTGGCAAGAACTCATAATGCACTATGCCATTAAAGTCGAAGAACACAGTGAGCATAACCTTCACATTCGACCGTACTTGTCGAGCCTTTTTCGGTCTTGGCGATCCGGAATGCCTCCACTGGGACGATTGAGCCTTAGTTTCGACATCATATCCGTAAACCCATGTTTCGTCACCTGTTATAACACGTTTTAGTAGTTCTGCATCGTTATTGACTTCATTTAGCGACTCCTGAGCAACTTCCATTCGCCGCTGTTTTTGTTCGAAATTCAACAATTTTGGAACGAATTTTGCTGCCACACGTTTCATACCCAAAACATTCGAAAAAATTTGATGGCATGAGCCAACTGATATGCCAACATCATCAGCGACTTCTCTGGTTGTGATTCGGCGATCGTTCATAACCATTTCTTTCACTTTTTTCACGTTTTCATCGGTTGTTGATGTGCTTGGGCGTCCGGGTCGTTCGTCATCTTCAACGTTTTCGTGGCCATCTTGGAAACGCTTATACCACTCATAAATCCTTGCTTTACTCATAGCAGACTCACTATATGCCTTTGTTAACATTTGACAAACTTTACTACACTTTATTTCATTTTTTACGCAAAATTTAATACAAATTCTTTGATCCATTTTTTTTTCACAAACGAAAATCGCCGAGCTCGAAAAACACGTCTAACGTTAGCGGCTGCCACTTAAAAAGTAAGCAATGAATATTGCTGAAAATTTTATCGTACTTCAGGGGCATGTGTACCAACATAATAAAAAAAAATTTTATACAAGCGGACTCTCCAAACCCGCGAAATTTAAAAATTCTCGTTACTTTTTGAACACACCTCGTATGTTTGCACCGACTACCGCGGAATATTTTGAAGTATGGTTTTTGACAATGGAGATTGTCGTTTCACACCACTGGGCTTAATCAAAAAAATATAAAAATATGATTATTGAACTCATTGTATAAAGATACAAAATAAGAAAAATTTGTTAAAATAACCGCTCTATTAAATATTATAACGAGTCGCATTCTCGTTCTGTCTCTCTCTCCCTGCAGCCAGTTTATTTATTAATCATATTTATACCTTACCATGCATTATAATAATTTGTAATTTGTAGCGCAGTTGAAATGTCAGCGAACAAGGTAAGAGCCGAGCCCTACGATCTATACTATCGATAATCCTTAGCGCGGATGTCGCGGAGAGACCGCGATCGCGAAGGGGAGAGAGAAAGAGAGCGCGCATCGAGTCAGTTGGCATGCGAGCAGAGACAAGTGCGGACGCTAGCATAGTTTGACAGCAACATCTTTGCGTTACGAAGGACTACGAAGGAGTAAGCGAACACGCAGTGGCGATTGTACGAGTCCGAAGATCGCTAGTGATAAGCGAAGACACGTAGTTGACGCTGACACGAATTCCGTCAGCTATAAGGCTAAGAAGCGAGAACGCCCGCGTGAGTGTAGGCTAGAAGTAAGCGTGGTCGCGATCTATTGTAGGTGCGTTTCTGCCATTTTAATAACCGACGACAACTACTGTAAGTACCTACTTGATTCTTCTCTCTCTCTCTCTCTTTGACTCTCTCTCTCCTATTGCTTGCTAACCGCATTCGTTGCTCTAGCCTTTCGCCTTACCTACGCACCCTCTCATTTTGCTCGGCATTGCGTCTTGCCTCGAGCCGCTTTAAGCGAATCCGTTGTCCGATCTTACTCGGTCGCTGACAAGATCGGCTCGTTGCGTTTTGTTGTCGCCTTGTTCGCTGCCGCTCACATTTCGTTAACACGCGCGCTTGCATGTATTCGTGGGTGCTAAAATATACGATTCATTTCTACTAAAATCCGCAGTGTCTTATTCCGATACACCTGCCTTATCGCATAACCACTTCGCAGCGAGACTCTTTAGGTTGTCCCTCGCCAAGTAACCTGTAGCTCACGACACTCTCCGCGGGCCGAATTTCTACGTAAGGAAGGAGGTAAGCTAATGCAGCTGGACCCAGGCACTGTTCGCGCTGGCGCACAGAGTCGCCTTGGATAGCGCACTTCGCTTTATTAAAATATTAATCCGCGAGAATTCTTTGTTATATAACTGATTTAGCCCGAAAAGAGCTCGAGCTAAAACCCCGTCATAATATATATTGTAACAGGGTAAGACCGTTTAATTAATTAAATCGCGCAGTCACATTAAAGGGACACGCGTAATTAATTATGCTCAGTATACGAAACGGAGAGCATGTAAAGTTAGTCGCCAGTCAACCAGTAATTCGTCTTATCGAGGAAGGTGTAAATAACCTATAATCAATCGGGAGTGAGTAGAAGCTACGAGATATAAGAGAATCAAAAGGAAACACTTGTTAGTAAAATGAACTAGATCTTTTATTATTCCTTATTCTCTACAGAAGGTCGGCCCGCGCGTTTGTTTACGTTGACGCTCGCTCATCGACAACACGCTTTGCCGGTACGCTCGCTGTTCTTTGTTAATAGAGACGCTGTTACATGCACGCAATTAGATTATTCATTAATTAGATAACCGCGATCGCGAGATTAAGCTGGCCAGCTTACCTTAAATTTGCAGATGATCGGAGAAAACGGCGACCACTCGCGCAGCACGTAACAGTTTTTATTATTGTTTTTCTCGCGGGTCGCGAATGCGCGAACACACTGGTTTCGCCCTCGATGGCGAAACCTCACACACTCTCTCTCTCGTCCTGGTCTCGAGCTGTCGGGTGGATAACTCCTTGACGGCTGCGATCCTGGATCACTGGCTGCTGCTGTTTTGATGTGCGTAGCTATCAAGGGCACATGAATCGACGGATGCGGTAACGAAAGCGGGTGGACACGACAATGGTCAATGCTTCACTGGTTCAAATTCTATTGCGCGCGTTCCGTCTGCTCGCGTGCCGAATTCCTTCGTTACCTATTTCGTCCCCCCGGCAGGTGCTGCCCTCACAGGCACCAATTAAGCTAAATGATCAGCGCTAATTTGACGTTTACCGTCACAATATATAACACATTTCCGTTATACACACATACATACACATTTTTATGTAATTGGGACCTAGTGAACGGTTTAGACAATAATTATTATAAAATCAGCTTGAAAGAACAATAAGGAGTCCAGTAATTTTTTTGATTAAAAATTCTATAAGAATATTTTTATCTTTATTTATAAAATTTTATAAAATTTATAATATTATTTTAATTTTATAATATTATAACGAATCGTTTGTATATTCGTTATGTCTCTCTCTCCCCAAGAAGCCAGTAACTAATATATTTAATAATCATTATAAATTACCATATTGTTTGAATAATTACAGCATTATGGACGTCAGCGAACTGGTAAGCGACGCGACTTGCGTACAATAATCGATATCGACTCGCGGCGCGGACCTCGCGGAGAGACGCTTCCTTGCGAGGAGAGAGAGAGAGTTTCGAATATTGATACAGTCCGTTTTCGACGATCGACGGGTTAACGTCCCTCGCGCGAGTCGTCAGGAGTATCCTTCAATTTCCTTCTGGCGAGCCGAGGCCTACCACGGACATCCAGTCTACGTACGCGGCCTACACAATAAGAGAGGCGTTGTTGCGAGTCAGCCGACCAGCGGAAGCGAGTGTGCGGCAGAAGCGAGCCCGCTATCGTGTGCCCTCGGTTTGCGGGTTAGAGTAGGCGTACAAGCGACCATACTGTAAGTACCAGTTCTAGTACCTGGCTTCTCTCTCTATACCGCTCTCTCCCTTTTTTACGTTAACTAAGCCGCGCGTTTACGCTCGCCTTTTCTTTTATCGCTTCCACGTTCGAACGGTGCGCGCCGGTTCGCTGTCGCCAGCGTGCGCAGCTCACAACAGAGCGGGTGCTTGCGCGACCTTAACCGCGTAGCGCGTGCGCAGTTCCGTTCGCTTCACTGTCAAACTATTGCGAGTTTGTTGCGTTGCGATTAATATTGTTTATATCGACGCGTTTCGATACTATGTATTCCTTTGTTGCTAATTAAAATTCATACGCATCTACTTTTAATTATATTCGAGTGCTTATTGTCCGCCGACTCCCTGTTCCTTGAATTGTAATTGTGTATGCGACTGTACACGCGCGAATCTCTCTTTTTGGACGTCGCGCATCTTCACGCGTAGCCTACGACACTCTCCGCGGGCCAAGCTTTCTGACCGAAAAGGAGGCAACTGAGCTGCTGGACCCAGGACACCCGGTGCAGGAGCACCGTGCTGCTCTGGAGAGCAACCTAATTTATTTCCCGCGACTTATAAATTATATAACTGTTCCTGTCCAGGCGAAGCTGAGCAGAAACCCCGTTACAATATTTATACATATTTTATTTATAAAATTATATAAGAATATATATATATATATATATATATATATATATATATATATATATACACTTAATATTCTTATAAAATGTTTAATCAAAATAATTACTGGCTTCCTTATTGTTTTTTTCAAGCTGATTTTATGATAATTATTGTCTAAACCGCTAACTAGGTGACAATTACATAAAAATGTGTATGTATGTGTGTATAATCTAAATGTGTAATAATATTATTATATATAAATATACAAATAACCAAATATAACAACCAGATGTTAATTGTTTTTTTAACTTATTAATCACAAAACTTTATAATTTATGACGGTAAACATCTTGTTAGCGCTATCGCCTCAATCATGCGGCTGCCTGCGAGGGCACGGAACGCGCGCGAATATAAATAAACTAGTCGAGGATTGGGAATCCAAGCATCTAGCCGCAGTAATAACCAGAGTTTTTCCAAAGTTTCCGAGCGCTGAAGCGAGCCAGCTGAATAAGAGGGACATTTACACCAGCTGTACTTTCGTCGTCACTTTTATGAGAGTGTGTGCGAGTTTGTGTGGGTGCAGCGTTTCGCCATTGAGGGCGAAACCGTGTGCGAACTGACATCCCGGAGGCTGATACACGAACTTGCTCCCTCTCTTGCTAATTGTACAACCGCTAATAAGGTAAGCTGGCCAGCTTAGTATCGCGACTTTTTGTATGACTGCGCGGAGCGAATTATTAATCCCTCGTACTCTATAAAAATCGGTAGCGTGCATGTATTATCTCTGCGAACAAAGAGCTACGAACGCTCCGGCACTGCATACTGTTGACGTGCGCGCGCTTCGTAAATATAAACACGCGGGCCAAGTATACTGTAGAGAATTGGTAAATAAACTAATTCGCATGTGATCTGTTATTATTTCTAACAAGTAGCAAGTTGGTTGACTGACTCCCGTCTCCTCCTGCTCCCCGATTAAAACGGAATTCACACCCCGTTACAAATTATAATAGAACCTTCTATTTTGTGAAATCAGATATTGAGTATAAATGAATGTCGGAAATTGAATCTAATCAATTTCTCAATCATTATACTATCAATTGCACTACTGCATATGAATATTTAATTTACGTACAATGACTTTGCAGAAGATAAGTTGTTTATTTCTATTGAAATGAATCTTACCACTCAACATTATGAAATTTTATTCTCATACTTACTGAGACAAATTTTTCACTTTTTGGTCTTCGAGCATAGCACATGCATACAAGTTACTCTTATGTGAAATTTGTTCAGATGAACATGTCTGCAATGCTCGAAGACCAAAAAGTGAAAAATTTGTCTCAGTAAGTCTACGAATAAAATTTCATGATGTTGAGTGGTAAGATTTATTTCAATAGAAATAAACAACTTATCTTCTGCAAATTCATTGTATTTATACTAAATATTTATATATTCAGTACTGCAATTGATATAATCATAAATAATGTGGCAAGAAAGTTGAAAGTAATATGTGACTGAGAACTACGACTTATAAGCAAGTTAATTTACTTTGTACTTGAAACTGAAATCTATTTACACTGAAGATTCAGACAGAAAATTGTCAGCAAGTATGACAACAACTGGTTTTCCAATTGCAAGAAAGTTGAAACTAATATGAGAATAAGAACTACAGTGGTTGTTGTACTTGCTTACAAATTTCTGTCTCAATCTTCAGTGTAAATAGATTTCAGTTGCAAGTACAAAGTAAATTAACTTGCTTATAAGTCGTAGTTCTCAGTCACATATTAGTTATTGATATCATTATATCAATTGCAGTACTGAATATATGAATATTTGGTATAAGTACAATGAATTTGCAAGAAAATTGAAACTAATATGTGACTGAGAACTACGACTTATAAGCAAGTTAATTTACTTTGTACTTGCAACTGAAATTTATTTACATTGAAGATTGTGATAGGAATTTGTAAGCAAGTACAACAACCACTGTAGTTCTTATTCTCATATTAATTTCAACTTTCTTGGAATTGGCAAACCAGTTGTTGTCATACTTGCTGACAATTTTCTGTTACAATCACAAAGTTCACAAAAATGCTTGCGTTACATTAGTATGCAAGAGTCAGCAATTTAAGAAGCGTAAGCTGGATTAATAAAATGCCATATATATGTGCATGATTAACGTACCAAATTTCCGTTAGATTCTTCTGTAATTACAGATTTTTGGTCTCTTTTCAATGAATTTGTACAAGGTGTAGGCATTTTTCTACTTTTTGGGGTATCTTCGAGATTATAATTATCATGGCCTTCTAAATTAACTCTGTTGATCATTCTGGGAGAACTATAATATCTTTCAAACCTATTTTAAATTAAGTGTTCATGATGACTTTTAATATCACTATTAATATTTCTCATAGCAAATGAACCACTTGTTGATGCTCTTGGAGTTTGAGGCAGAACATTTTCATTAATTTTTTACATAGATCTGGTAGTTGGACTAGAAATTATGTTTGAAATCTTCGAGTTATCTGAATCAGTGTCTTCTTCCCAGTCAAAAATGTTATTATTTTCAATCTGCAAAATAAATTGTATAAATATTATTTATTCATAATATAAAATACATCATAGCATAATACGGACGCCGAAGGCTAAGAAGAAGAAGCAAAGGAAGAGGAATGCTTTTGCCACTGCCACATCCGGACGTTCGTCGGGTAGCGACTCGGGAGTGTATCAGTGCGCGGCGAGCAGTTATATGCAGCCCGTACCAGTATAATTATCCGGTCCTAGGGCCGACAGAGACCAGGGAAGATCTGGCAGGGATATGTGGGTCACTCAATGTCAGAATAGCCCAAGGAACGGGCGAGATAGAGCTTTTCTCCAGGGTCGATGCTATGGCAGCAATGGAGAAGGCCATAGGATCTCGGAATGCTCTGGTTCTGATCGAGGACAGACTGGCCGGGTACAGGGGAACTCAATTTGTTTCCGGTGTTGTCAACTGGGACATTATGCTTCGAGTTGTCCTCTGGGTTAATCGAAAGAGTCATGCCAGAACTGCCAGGCGCCGAACTGTACGTTCCGCACCTGCGCAAACTGCGACCCGATTCGTAGGGTGGCTGGAAACTGGTCCACAGAGAGTGTAAAATAAAAAAATTAAAATTGAATTAAAAAAATTTTTTGTTCTTGGGAAATAATAGTAGAAGTGTTGAAATACATTTGTGTGAAAATTGTTTGTAGCAATTGTTATGAAAAAAATCTGAAGTAGGATTTCTTAGAGGTTAGAATCTTGTAGAAATATATGTATGTATGGGATCTCCAGAAAATCCTATAGTAATTTTTAGATAAAAAATCTGCAAAAATATATGTATAACCTCCTACAGAAAAATGATATAGAATTTTATTTCATTATTATTACAGTATCATTTATACTGACATAGACTCCTGCAAATTTTTTTACTCAAAATTACTCTACGATTTTCTGCAGATTGCATATATATATATATTGTAACGGAATAGATACCGTTTAATTAATTTATTCGCGCGATCGTATTGAAGGGCGCGCGTAAATACCTACGTCAAACACGAAAATCGGAGAGCAGGAGGGAACGGGTGTCAGTCAACCAACTATCTACTAACGTGAAATATATACGCCGGCAATCTTGTTAGTATCACAAGCGAGAACTCTTTATTACTTCTGAATATTACACTACATTCGGCCCGCGTGTTTATGTTTACATGCCGTGCGCACGACAACAACATGCAGTGTCGGATCGCTCGCCGCTCGCAGTTCACAGAGTTATCACATGCACGCTTTTTGTCGAGTCGAGAGATTAGTTGTTTAGCAATTCTATCGCGGTCGTAAAATTAAGCTGGCCAGCTTACCTTTTTAATTCTCGCACGGGTTACAAGGGAGATGAAGGATACTCGTACGGCACACGCTGTATCTTTGTGTAATGTTTATTTGCCGGCTGTGAGGCCTCTCGCTCACGGTTTCGCCCTCGATGGCGAAACTCACCGCTCACACACATTGCACACACTCTTGTACGCAAACTCTCCGGACGTAATGCTATGGTACAGCTCCTCGCTTCACGGCTCTGCATTCCGGAAAACTCGGGGAAAACTCTCGATCTTTTAGGTAGCAGTTGAGCGTGCGGGTTCACAACTTTCAACTTGCTGCTCTCTCTATCAGTAGCTAATCCTGCACTTGGATCAGCTCGTCTCAGCACTCGGGAAAGCTCGGGAACTATCAACTATCCCACCTTGCACAGCTTAGCGACCAGGTGCTAATCTTCGACTCCTCTCAGGAGATATCGATAGCAGATCGTCGACTGCCTCATTTTCATACGCGCGCGTTCCGTCCCGTCGCGTGCCGAATTCCCTCGTCACATTTTCCCCAACCGGAAGGTGCTGCCCTCGCGGGCAGCCGCATGGTTGGTCCATTAGCGCTAATAAGACGTTTACCGTCACAATATATATATATATATATATAAAGATCTTTTTAAAATAATTGTAATGAATCAATGTACGTTTTTGAAAGAAAATTCTACGTCTGGTAGTGACAGTGATTACGATATCTACGATACCGAAATCAACGATAAGCATCATAAAAAGAAAAGGTGTACAAGAACATCAAATAAATTGAAAAATTCCGAAAATAACATAAATAGTAATGAAAATAAGAATACAGAATCAATATCGGACTTTCCACAACATTTATCTAGCACGCTGTAACGGTGGAGGTTATCTGAAAAATGGGAAATTTATTTAAGAACAAACTCCCACGATGCAGAGCAAACCGCCGCTCCGTTAAACACGTATGATAGTACGTGTATTCGCCTTAACGTCAGATGATTTAACATAGTTGTCTTCTATCAAACGGAGTTGAACTCACCTTAAGTCACGTGTCTCGTGACACTCGATGAGTTTTAAGTGTGAGCGACTTTACTCCTAATCTTTTTAATCCCCTAGATGTAATCAGATTAAAATCTAAGCCTTTTTCAATTACTTAAGTTACTAGGAAAATTAAATGACGAAAACGGCAAATAAATTTAACAGACTTTAATTAATAAAAATCACTACAGTCTTTGTCGGGCCGAAAGACAAACGCACGCGAATAGGATTTTACAATTAACTATGTTCGGTGAGAAAGAGAGAGAGAGAAGATTCGAATTCTACCGCGAACTAACGCTTGACGCGAAACAAAAAAATAACGCTAACACGATTAGGCAAAATACCGAATGTATTTTGTATCTTATATAATGACGGAAGGTGCACCTACCATGCGGTGCAATTACGGTTATCAGCCATAATTGTTGATGTAAAATATCAACTGCCGCTGATCCTCGATTAATCAGCTGCACTGCCTCGATCTGCCTCAATATAACTTTGATGCTGCTTCTATACTGCTGCTATTACTTGTCACGGAAATGCCGTTGCACAAAGTTAATATTGGCGAAACAAAGTGAAAAACACAAATCAACGGTAAACTCGCGTGAACAGCTGAAGCATAACTGCTTATTTAAAAGATCGCGAGCCCCCCTCTCTCTTAATTGTTCGAACTAACGCGCGAGAAGCAGAATCGCGAACGGATCGATTAATTAAATCGACTACCGTTGCAACGCTTAATAATAATGATGTAATAGAATTCCATAGCCATGATTTAGTATATAGCTCTGAATCAGAAAATCATTTAAAGATACTAACTGATAAAGATTCTGACCTCGATTATATGGATGATGATTCCATAGAAAATGACTACAATGAAAGCTACGTGGATGATGATGAGCACTTAAATATGTACAATGATTTGGAACAGGTATTCACATTTTATTTATCTATCAACCATATATTTTTTCCAACTTTTATCGAATTCTTAATCGTATGAGAACTGTAAAAACTAATATATTCTGAAGATGTCTGTACGTATTTTTTAAACATCCTTACATTATAATTAAATTACTGTATTTATTAATTTTTTTAGAAACAGTCTGTTTTATATGAAGACTCAAGAATTACTGTAGAACAAAGTAACTTAATTACTGTATTATATTCACTGAGGCATAATTTACCAGATGTTGGATTAGAAGATTTAACCAAGTTAATTGATTGTCATTTGCCAGAAGATAAACTGCAATCCTTATACCATTTAACAAAATCTTACGATGTTCCAGATAGTACTACACATTATTATGGCAAAAATTGCATTCTCTGTAAAGGATTCATTTAAATTAATAAGGGCTAACAAATAAAGTTGAAAGTGATGAAGCGTAAGCGGAAGCAGGGCATTAAGCGATCCAGGGGCAAAAGAGACTGTGGAATGTCTTGAAGAGTATAGCGTAGGTTTAGTGTTGTTATGGTGTGGTGTAGTGTAAGCATGCTGTGAGAGAGGGATGTTAAGCGTCAAGCTTGCCTCTAGGGCACAGCCGCCGGGGCGAGGACGTTACCAACAGCGTTATGACTTTCTTAGAGCCACGTGGTCGGCCTCTTTTGAGCAATGACTCTTGGTACCAGAGGAACTGGGCTTGGATCCAATTGAGTCTTTGCATCATCATTCACAGGCCCAGAAGAAGCTGTTACCGTTGATTCTTCCATCACTGATAGAGATTATCCTGTGTCGCATCCGAAGGAAATTGCTCGGCATCGAAACAGGAATTCATGTCACAGACAGCGACTTTTCCTATATCGACTCCATTCTCGTTCCGAAGCTGATAAAAATTCATGCCAAGATGAGATATCACTACAAATGGGCTAGCATATTTAGGGCAGAGTTTAGCTGCTATGGCTTTAGCCGCAGAGGAGAGTACTCGGTTCTTTACCCAAACTTTATCGCCGATGTCGTAGTTAATATCGCGATGTTTCCGGTTGTAGTACTTCTCTTGTCGCAGATGAGCAGCTTCACTCCTCTTACGGGTATCAACTCGTAATTCGTCAAGCTTTTGCATGCGAGAGTACCATTCTTCATGGGCCGTAGTTTCTAACTGCTGTAGAGCAACGCGCTCTTCCTTGCGTCGAACGATATATGGTGGTTCTGAATTCCGTCCGTAATTTAAGAAGGCAGGACTGGAGAGAGTAGTCTTGTGGATAGCAGTGTTGTAGGCAAAGGCGAACTCGCCAATATGCTCGTCCCACTTATTATGTTTATCCGCAATAAATGCTGCGATCATAGTTTTGACGGTGCGGTTTACTCGCTCGATCGGGTTTGATTTGAGGGAATAAGGAGCGCATGTGCCGTGAAAGACGCTATGAGCATCTAAGAAAGAGACGACTAACGAGTTTTTAAAGGGCGTGCCATTGTCTGATAGAAATCTATCGGGGATTCCAAAACGTAAAAAGATGCGATGATTAATCTCTCTCTTGATCGTTTTGGCATTAGCCTTGCGGATCGGAATACACTCTATCCATCTCGTAAAGATATCCATGAAGATGAGTAAGTGTTCGTTGCGGCGATCTCGGAAAGGGGCCCATCGTATCGCCACAGTCGATTTCCTATGGACGGCAAACAACGTGTTTACCCATCAGTCTAACAGGGGCTCATTGTTTGACTTTAATTTGCAGGAACACTTGACAGTTACATACAAAGTGTGCGGTATCATTGTAGACACTTGGCCAGTAATAACGTAGCACCACCCTCTGGTGAGTTTTATGTCGGTCTAAATGGCCAGCTGTGGGTCCCTCATGATATTCCATGAGAACCTGCACGCGCTGTTCTCTTAGAACAACGAGCTTCCAGACGTCGTCGTCTCCTAGGAGATCGTCAATCACAGGGTCGGGTTGATACAGATACAAACGACCGCCAACAATCTTCCAGTAAGTATGTGCTTTTGGATCCCGTTCGACCTGCAGAAAGTTACGCCAGTACCACGGATTCTTTATATCTTTTGCAACCGTGAAAGACACTAGCGAAGCTGCGTCTTCGTCTGTCTCGTACATACGAGAAAGTACATCGGGCACGACGTTATCCTTGTTTTTGCGGTATACAATTTTAAAATCGTATACCTGGAAGCGCAAAGACCATCGGTCTAACTTACCATTGGGGCTACGCACATTTTGGAGCCACACAAGGCTGTGGTGATCAAGTACCACTGTGAAGCGATATCCCTCAATGTATGGCCTGAATTTTTCTATAGACCATATGGCTGCAAGGCATTTACGTTTAGTAACCGATAGTCGGCGTTCCCTAGGGGTAAGGATGCGACTAGTAAAACATAGGACGCGGTCCCCTTCTTCTATCTTCTGAAGTAAAACACTGCCAAGGCATGTATCATTCGCATCGCACTCCAGAATGAGCGGCGCAGAGAAGTCAGGTCTTGCTAAGACAGGGGCCGTAGCTAGAAGTGCTTTTATCTGTGTAAAAGCGGTATGGTGCTCTTCCGTCCATACGTACTTGGTGTCTTTTTCATGAGAGACATAAGAGGCGCAGCCAGTGTAGCAAAATCATGCAGGAATTTGCGGTACCACGAGGCCATACCAAGAAAACGTCGCAATTGTCGTTGATTTCTTGGCGTGGAGTACTCTAAGATTGGTCGCACTCTTTCAGGGTCTGGCCGGCTGTCGTCACGATTAACTAACACGCAGAGATAACGAATTTCGGACATGCGAATCTTGGACTTTTTCCTATTGATGGTGAGGCCCGCTTTATTAATTCGTTCTAGAATCATTGTGAGCCATTTCACGTGATCTGAGAATGTGTCAGTCGCGATGATCAGGTCATCTAAATAGGCAAAAGCGTGGGGCTCCATTTCAGGCGTGATAATTTTATACGCCGGCATTTGAACTGTAGCCGGGCCACCCGCGCCCGCCAAGCTATAAGGCACATGAACGAATTGTACAAGCCTATACCCGGGACTGTGAGAGCCGTGACTGGTATTGATCTCTCCGTGAGAGGTATCTGCCAGAAGGCTCCAGAACAATCTAGAGCACTTATATACTTGGCGTGCTGGATTTTGCGCAAGATCACATCCATATAGGGCAATGGATATGCCGGAACTTTCGACACCGCATTAACTTTACGGTAGTCGACGCAAAATCAATACGTACCATCAGGTTTCAAGATCATAACTACTAGGCTTGACCATTCGCTCTGGGACTTCCGAATTATTCCTAATCGTAACATCTTACACACTTGCTCGTGCATTTCGTTCTCTATCCTCTTAGATCCCGGGTAATATCTTTGCTTAATTGGACTCGGGCAGTTGAGGTCTATGTCATCTGCGATCCAACTTGTACAACCTATCTGTTCGCAAGAGGGATCGGGGAGTAACTCCCGCATGACTTTTTCAATTTCCTCTCTCTGCTCATCTGTGAGATCTTCAATCCCCAGAGAGGCTAAGGCCGTTGCCTCTTCAGTTTTCTCAGAGGAGAGAACTGCAGGCACGCCTTCGTCACAGCCATCATATGTCAGCCTGTTATATCTAGGATCTAACATGGCTGAAAAAGCGCGTTTGAAATCGGTACCTAAATTGCACTTACGATTAGTGCCGACTTCAGCTAAAATCAGAGAGTCAATCGTACGCGTTACCCCTCCCAAAGTAAAAGGTAACTCTACGCTACCTATAATAGGTACGTAATGGCCATCAACTGCCTTTGCCCCGGGGCCCACATACGGTCGCACGCGCCGATTTAATGTGGCAGCGATAGAGATGGCGATGGGGCGGAGGATAGTACGAGAAGGTCCGGTGTTCCAAAGTCCTCGAAAAATATAATCGCTGACTTCAACAGTCAGCCACCACCTGGGGAACTTATTGACTAGGGCGCTTATAACGGTACCACCAATGCTGGTAGACTGCACGTCGGAAGGGCTGACTTGGGCTAGCATTGAATCACCCACCGTGTTGTACAGTACCTGCGCTACTCCCATTACGTCGCTAATCTCAAAGGTTCTGGTGACTAGGGGAGCAATAGGGACCTGGTCTACTTGTTCCCTCTCTATTTTTTTAAATCCTCATTTTTCTTCTGTTGGAAAGAGCAATCTGGGCATGTACCTTGGTGTAACCGGGCCAGCTACAGTTCCAGCAGAGGAGTTGGTTGCCATCAGGGCCAGGCTCTTTATCCTGATTTCTGTTGGACACAGGAGTAACCGCAGTAACGCGATTGCCTCCAGGGCGTCCCCAACTTCTCCTGCTCCCTCGTCCTCGTCCATTACTGCGAGGTGAGTCTCCCTTAGAACTATTAGAATTTTCCTTCGGAGTTGTCTCGGGCTTCTGACTAGGACCTCCTTTCTTCTGTGGCAAAATAGAGGTCTTAGAAGTTTTAAACTCTAAGTTTATTTTCTCGAGGAACTTCATAAGTACGTACGGGGGTGAACGACCACGCGAGGGAAGTCATACGGTCAAGCGATAAAGAAGTACTGGAAGGCGTATGCTTCATCCAGTGCGAGGATACAGGAGGATGCAATGCAGACAAGGATGACGTAGTCGTCGCTAGCGCCAATGGCAGGGATACTTGTGAGAGCATTACGGGGGGCTGTGTTGTCGAATGGAACAACGGCGCTTGTGGATTGCGTGAGGATGGCGTATGAGAATGCGTTGTATTATTAAATTGGGTTCGAAAGTGTCTGCAAACTGAACATTTCTGTTTTGCGTGAGCTCTAGGCGTGCCTGCTCCGTAGCTTGATGTTGAGCAGTAGATACAACTGATTTTCATTGCTCGTGCAAATTTTGCTGTATTTAGGTGGAGTTAGCTCATTCTTGAGTTATTATCCGTTCATACTGTTCTATTTTTGTTGGTATGTTTTCAATTTCCTTTTCTAAGGCCAACATATGAATCAGAAAGTGTTTATGAGCCAATAACGCGTCAATTACTTGCCAGAGCCATCGAAGTTCGTGTGGTACAGCGTAAGGCATAAAGTGCGACTTACCGTCTGAGGGCCATGTAACGGGGTGGTCACCGTTTAATTATTTTCTATTCACGCGATCGCATTGAAGAGCGCTCGCAATTATCTACGTTTAATACGGGAGTCGGAGAGCAAGGGGAAACAGGTGTCAGTCAACCAACTAACTACAAATACGAAAAGACGCTACGAGATTACTGTAAATATCATGTACGAAAACCTTTATTATCTTTCAAATGCTACATCAGAATCGGCCCGCGTGTTTATGTTTACATCGGCGCTCGCTCGACAACAACATGCAGTGTCGGAACGCTCGCTGCTCTTTGTCCGTAGAGCTATTACATGTACGTTTCGCTTCGAGTGATTAGTTAAGTAACAATTGAATCGCGACCGCGAAATTAAGCTGGCCAGCTTACCTTTATTTAGCAGACGTACGGAGGCGAGAAGTATGATTCGCACGCTCACTGTGGGAAAAGTCTGTTTTTCGTTACTCGCGGGTAGCGAACGCGCACACACTTGGTTCCGCCCTCGATGGCGAAACACCTCGCATGCCGACGTTCGGCTTCACAGGCAATGACACAGCTTCTACTGGCTCAGGTCAACATTCCGGACAACTCGGCAACAGCGGTCGCTGGTATTCGGCTCTGGTTCGGACACTTCTATTGTAGATTTCGGTCTTGGTGGTTCGCGTATCGGTAACTGGCGTCGTAATCACGGGCGAACGTGATGATGGTTAGTCCCTCACTTGGACAAATCCTATTATTTGGAAGGGATTAACTAACTAGAGCAGTGTTGGATGAAGTGTATAAGCCTAAAAGGAGACTGTTGAAAAATAAAAAAGATTTATTAAAAAAAATCAAGCAGTTTTAATTTTTGCACGGACCTTTCAAACGACCCTGGTACTTTTGTTCCTCCGAATAAACTATTTAGAGGGTGAAAGCTACCCCCGCAAGTTATCCCTCAACACCATTTTCGATGAAACAAATTCTAAAAAATTCTTTTACAAAATTTCAGCTAATATATGGATTTTGTCTACAGGGGCTGCAACCTCCTAAGTCGCCTGAAAGAAAAGCTATATTTTCAAATATTTTCATGCAAAATATTTTCAGAAGAAATGAATTGTATGAAATTCCGTTTAAAATCTAACACAAAAGTATACAGTATCAGTCACCAGGGACTGCTACCCTTCATTGGAGAGTGAACAGAGCATTCATTTGTTACCCTAATACCCTACCACCTCGAACCCAATTTCATCAACCTTCGAGCTAGTTACCCTGCCAAGCTGTAACCCCAAACTCTTGACCGCTATTTCCTTAACCCTCGAGCTTGTTACCCTGCCACGCTCTAACCCTAAACTCCTACATCCGACTTTCATCAATCCTCGAGCTGGTTACCCTGCCACGCTCTAACCCTAAACTCCTACATCCGACTTTCATCAATCCTCGAGCTGGTTACCCTGCCATGCTCTAACCCCGAACACCTACACCCGAATTTCATCAACCCTCGAGCTGGTTACCCTGCCACGTTGTAACCCCGAACTCCTACACCGAAATTTCATTAACCTTCGAGCTGATTACCCTGCCACGCTCTAACCCTGAACTTCTACATACGAATTTCATGAAACCTCGACCTGGTTACCCCGCCTCGCTCTAGCCCGAACTCTTACACCCGAATTTTATCAAACCTCGAGTTTCTTACAGTGCCACGTTGTAACCCCAAACTCTTATGCCATATTTCCTTAACCATCGGGCTGGTTACCCTGCCACGCTGTAATCCGTAACTCCTACACCCCAATTTCATCAACCCTCGAGCTGGTTACCCTACCACGCTGTAACCCCGAACTCCTACACCCGAATTTCATCAACTCTCGAGCTGGTTACCCTGCCCTTTCCAATTTTCTAGTCCGAAACCCGGTTCAATGTTATTCATAATCCCGATTTCGCAATATTTATAGTATCTTCAAATAAAAGGACATAGGCACATTATTTGTAGAAGATAACGTTTAATTAATTACGTATATTTATGTATAGGTAAGAAATAGCAAATGCAACTACGAAATCATGCAAATTTTTGAAGTTGGAAATAGCTACGCGGAATTTCGTTTGTAAATCATTGTGTTCAACAAATATTACTATTATCCCTGAGGAAATTTGATTATTATGTTATTACGAAAAAATTCATCAGACAAACTGATTTTCCTATACTAATAGGTATATGTACGTATTTCGCGAGGCGGTTTTAGCCAATATAAAAATACTGACATGAGATAATGTCACTCTTGTTTCCCACCTTAAACACACTCGAGTATGTGCGTGGCAAAACAAAATCAAACTGTGGCATGACGTGGAAACCACTATCAACGAATGCGGTTCATGTGGTTCAAATAGCAAGATTGGAACTACAACTGTTTTTTTCCTTGATAGAAACCACAATCAACGAATGCTGTTCATGTGGTTTAAATAGTAAGATTGGAACTGCAACTGTTTTTTTTTATTGAGAGAAATCGCAATCAACGAATGCTGTTCATGTGGTTTAAATAGTAAGATTGGAACTGCAACTGTTTTTTTTTGTTGAGAGAAATCGCAATCAACGAATGCTGTTCATGTGGTTTAAATAGTAAGATTGGAACTGCAACTGTTTTTTTTTGTTGAGAGAAATCGCAATCGTTGACGTATGTGATAAGCCAAGATCTAACAGTGGAGGAACCTCGGGCACCTTGATTTGATATCGGTTTGTATGGTGCCAACTTCAAAACATGTTTTGTTCACTTACAGTATATATAGGCATATTCGATCAGCATATTTTAGAAAATTTATAATAGAAATTCGCTTTACATCTACGTTTTTGAATATCAAAATTGTGTTAGAATGGCAATTGAATTTCACAACGTCATTCAAAAATTACTGAAAACATTCCAAATAAATGCGGTTGTAGAAAGCATACCTATATTAAACGATGCAGAGAAGCAGCTACACGATTATGTTGAAGATATATTGAGTAAAAGTATTGAAAGGAATTCAGGTATTGAATGTGAGACAAGTAAGAACTTATGTTTCCTGGATGATGATTTTGATATTAATCCAGAAGTAATTGACGATCAATTTGAAAAAATACATGGTGTAGACTATGACGAGGTAACTTCTTGTACGGTAACAAATACGGTACTCGACGATGGATATAAAAGAAATGCTGGTGAATACTGGGAAAGTGGTCAGAAAAAGAGACTGTCTTTTAGTTCCGTCCAGAGTAAATATAAACAAGTTTCGCCAGAACGTCAGTTGAGAACATGGAAACAGCAAATTTTGGCAGGCGGGACCAAAAGAGAGAATCTGATTAAAGTTTCAGAATATACTTTACAACAACTCAATGATGCTCTAGATCGGAAGTAAACAGTGCATGATTTAGATCTTAAAAGATAGGCTTTACAAAAAAAGTATGAGTTAGATATGCCTTGTTTAAAGCTTCACGCAAATGGATATTACTATTCAAAAAAAAAGCATAAAATTGAATAGCGTAAAATAACTAAATATGTGACTAAAGTATCTGATGAAAATGAGGCTAGTTTAAAGTTGGATTGTCAACATTTTATCAATCTCATAAAAACAGAATTATCAACCAAAAGTGCAAGTAACATATATAATTCCGATCAAGGTGGATTCAATTTAGAAATGCATACTGGTAGAGCATTGAGCGAAAAAAGTAAGAAGACAGTCGAATCAGTAGTACAATCAGTATCATGTACTACGCATAATTATACGATTTAACCGACAAAATCTGCAGAACGTACATTGCTATCACCCATTTTTATGTTATTAAAAGAAACAAACGGAGAGTTTGGACCCATTGTTTTAAAAAAACTATTCAATGCACCTAATATATTTTTGCGAGCAAGTGCATCAGGAAAGCTGTCGAGTAAATTACTTCAAACATGGTTGCAATATGTATTTTTACTAACTATGGGAAAACAGTAGTTTTGTTACTAGACTCATGGAGTGGACAGTGTAAATGAACTGTAAGAAATGTGACACCAGTAGATACAAATTTTCGATTGATGACAATTCCTAAGGGTACGACAGGCAAAATTCAACCACTGGATGTATTCGGTTTTCAATTTTGGAAAAACTTTCTAAGAAAAATATCTAATGCCATTATTTTATTCGGATAAGACATCAGTTTACACGAGACGGATAATATTATAAAAATACAGTCTATCACACATGGTCAATTATTATCTTCACCTAGATTCAAAAGCGTATTTAAATATGCTTGGTACAAAAGTAGCTACTTGGAAAAAAAACCTAATTCGCTCGGAAATACTGTTGAATATTGCTTCGAAATTGCAGAACAGCATATCTGCGAGAATAGTGAGAAAATAGCAAATATAAAACATGCATAGTGCAAGAAACTAATATGTCTACAGCATTTATTTATAGTGTATCATTATTGTTCACAATATGTACGGTGATAATGAGTGCGGATCGTCTATTTAT
Source organism: Phymastichus coffea (assembly GCF_024137745.1). Taxonomy (NCBI): domain Eukaryota; kingdom Metazoa; phylum Arthropoda; class Insecta; order Hymenoptera; family Eulophidae; genus Phymastichus; species Phymastichus coffea. Next base: position 2,166,612 of record NW_026706814.1, read on the forward strand.
ATTCAAAAAATGTAATCTCAATATCAGTTGACGAAATTAATGAAACGTAAATATAACAAAAAAATAATATAAATTTATCGTTATCTTCTACAATTATTTGGCCTGTGTCCTTTTCTTCAGAGATATTACAAATATGACGAAATTGGGATTATGAATAACAAAGGACCGGTTTTCGAACTAGAAAATTGGAAAGAGCAGGGTAACTAGTTCGAGGATTTATGAAATTCTGGTGTAAGAGTTACGGGTTATAGCGTGGCAGGGTATCCAGCTCGAGGATTGATGAAATTCGGGTGTAGGAGTTAGCGGTTTGAGCGTGGCAGGGTAACAACCTCGAGGGTTAAGGAAATTAGGGTGAAGAGTTTGGGGTTACAGCGTGGCAGGGTAACCAGCTCGAGAGATGAAAAAATTGGGATGTGGGAGTTATGGGTTATAGAGTGGCAGTGTATTCAGCTCGAGGGATGAAAAAATTGGGATGTAGGAGTTACAGGTTATAGCGTGGCAGGGTAACCAGGTCGAGGATTGATGAAATACGGGTGTAGGAGTTTTGGGTCAGAGCGTGGCCAGGTAACTAGCTAGAAGGTTAATGAAATTGGGGTTAAGAGTTCGGGGAGGGAGGGTTGCTGTGTAACTAGCTGGGGGGTTGTAGAAATTTGTGTGTAGGAGTTCGGGGTTAGAGCCTCGCGGGGTGAGCAGCTTGAGGATTGAAAAAATTGGGATGTAGGTGTTACGGGTTATAGCGTGGCAGAGTAACCAGCTCGAGGATTGATAAAATTCGAGTGAGGAGTTCGGGGTTAGAGGGTGGCTGTGTAACTAGCTGGAGGATTGACGTAATTCCGGTGTATGAGTTCGGGGTTAGAGCGTGGCAGATTAACCAGCTCGAGGATTGATGAAATATTGGTCTAGAAGTTCGCGGTTTGAGCGTGGCAGGGTAACAACCTCGAGGGTTATGGAAATTATGGTGAAGAGTTTGGGGATACAGCGTGGCAGGGTAACCAGCTCGAGGGATGAAAAAATTGGGATGTAGGAGTTACGGGTTATAAAGTGGCAGTGAATTCAGCTCGAGGGATGAAAAAATTGGGATGTAGGTGCTACGGGTTATAGCGTGGCAGAGTAACCAGCTCGAGGATTGATAAAATTCGAGTGTAGGAGTTCGGGGTTAGAGGGTGGCTGTGTAACTAGCTGGAGGGTTGACGTAATTCGTGTGTAGGAGTTCGGGGTTAGAGCGTGGCAGATTAACCAGCTCGAGGATTGATGAAATATTGGTCTAGGAGTTCGCTGTTTTAGCGTGGCAGGGTAACAACCTTGAGGGTTAAGGAAATTATGGTGAAGAGTTAGGGGATACAGCGTGGCAGGGTAACCAGCTCGAGCGATGAAAAAATTGCGATGTAGGAGTTACGGGTTATAGAGTGGCAGTGTATTCAGCTCGAGGGATGAAAAAATTGGGATGTAGGAGTTACGGGTTATAGAGTGGCAGGTTAACCAGGTCGAGGATTGATTAAATTCGAGTGTAGGAGTTCGGGGTTAGGGGTGGCTGTGTAACTAGCTGGAGGGTTGACGAAATTGGTGTGTGGGAGTTCGGGGTTAGAGACCGGCTGGGTAACCAGCTCGAGTATTGACGAAATTCGGATATAGGAGTTTTGGGTCTGAGCGTGGTAGGGGAACTAGCTGGAGGGTTGGCGAAATTTGTGTGTAGGAGTTGGGGGTTAGAGCATGGCAGATTAACCAGCTCGAGGATTTATGAAATGTTGGTCTAGGAGTTCGCTGTTTTAGCGTGGCAGGGTAACAACCTCGAGGGTTAAGGAAATTATGGTGAAGAGTTAGGGGATACAGCGTGGCAGAGTAACCAGCTCGAGGATTGATAAAATTCGAGTGTAGGAGTTGGGAGTTAGAGGGTGGCTGTGTAACTAGCTGGAGGGTTAACGAAATTGGTGTGTATGAGTTCGCGATTAGAGCGTGGCAGCGTAACCAGCTCGAGGATTGATGAAATTCGGGTGTAGGAATCCGGGGTTAGAGGGTGGCTGTGTAACTAGCTAGAGGGTTGACGAAATTGGTGTATAGGAGTTCGGGGTTAGAGCATTTCAGGGTAACCATCTCGAGGGTTAAGGAGTTAGGTGTTAGAGCGTGGCAGGGTAACCAGCTGAATCGTTCACGAAATTCGGGTGTACGAGTTTGGGGTGAGGGCGTGGTCGGATAACCAGCTCGAGGATTGAGAAAATTTGGGTGTCGTAGTTTGAGGTTAGAGGGTGTCAGTGTAACCAGATCGATGTTTAAGGAACTTGGGGTTAAACGTTTGGGAATAGAGCATGGCAGAGTAACCAGCTCAAGCGTTCACGAAATTTGGGTGTAGGAGTTTGGGGTCAGAACGTAGCCGGGTAACCAGCTCGAGGGTTGACGAAATTGTTGTGTAGGAGTTCGGGGTTAGGGCAGGATAACCAGCTCGACGATTGATGAAATTCGAGTGTAGGTGTTGGGGGTTAGAGAGTGGCTGTGTACCTAGCTGGAGGGTTGACGAAATAGGTATGTAGGAGTTCGGAGTTAGAGCGTGGAAGGGTAACCAGTTCGAGGATTGACGTTATTTGAGTCTAGGAGTTCGGGATAAGAGTGAAGCAGGCTACCCAAAGCGAGGATTGATAAATTCGCGTGTAGGAGTTCGGGGTTAGAGCATGTCAGGGTAACCATTTCGAGGGTTGAGGAGTTTGGAGTTACAGCGTGGCATGGTAACTAGCTGAAGCGTTCACGAAATTCGGGTGTACGAGTTTGGGGTGAGGGCGTTGTCGGATAACCAGCTCGAGGATTGAGAAAATTTGGGTGTCGTAGTTCGAGGTTAGAGGGTGTCAGTGTAACCAGATCGATGTTTAAGGAACTTGGGGTTAAGCGTTTGGGAATAGAGCGTGGCAGAGTAACCAGCTCAAGCGTTCACGTAATTCGGGTGTAGGAGTTGAGGTTAGAGCGTGGCCGGGTAACCAGCTCGAGGATTGATGAAATTCTGGTGTAGGAGATCGGGGTTATAGGGCGGCAGGGTAAATAGCTGGAGGGTTAACGAAATTGGTGTGTAGGAGTTCGGGGTTAGAGCGTGGCAGCGTAACCAGCTCGAGGATTGATGAAATTCGGGTATAGGAGTCCGGGGTTAGGGGATAGCTGCGTAGCTAGCTGGAGGGTTGACGAAATTTGAGTCTAGGAGTTCGGGATAAGAGCGAAGCAGGCTACCCAAAGCGAGGATTGATCAATTCGCGTGTAGAAGTTCGGGGTTAGAGCATGTCAGGGTTACCATTTCGAGGGTTGAGGAGTTTGGAGTTACAGCGTGGTATGGTAACTAGCTGAAGCGTTCACGAAATTCGGTTGTACGAGTTTGGGGTGAGGGCGTTGTCGGATAACCAGCTCGAGGATTGAGAAAATTTGGGTGTCGTAGTTTGAGGTTAGAGGGTGTCAGTGTAACCAGCTCGATGTTTAAGGAACTTGGGGTTAAGCGTTTGGGAATAGAGCGTGGCAGAGTAACCAGCTCAAGCGTTCACGTAATTCGGGTGTAGGAGTTGAGGTTAGAGCGTGGCCGGTTAACCAGCTCGAGGATTGATGAAATTCTGGTGTAGGAGATCGGGGTTATAGGGCGGCAGGGTAAATAGCTGGAGGGTTACCGAAATTCGCGTGTAGGAGTTCGGGGTTAGACCATGTCAGGGTAACCATTTCGAGGGTTAAGGAGTTTGGAGTTACAGCGTGGCATGGTAACCAGCTGAAGCGTTCACGAAATTAGGGTGTACGAGTTTGGGGTGAGGGCGTGGTCGGGTAACCAGCTATTTACCAGGTACCAGAAAATTTGGGTGTCGTAGTTTGAGGTTAGAGGGTGTCAGTGTAACCAGCTCGATGTTTAAGGAACTTGGGATTAAGCGTTTGGGAATAGAGCATGGCAGGGTAGCCAGCTCAAGTGTTCACGAAATTTGGGTGAAGGAGTTTGGGGTCAGAACGTATCCGGGTAACCAGCTCGAGGGCTGATGAAATTGATGTGTAGGAGTTCGGGATAAGATCGAGGCAGGGTACCCAACTCGAGGATGGATGAAATTCGTGTCTAAGATTTCGGGGTTAGAGCATGTCAGGGTATCCATCTCGAGGGTTAAGGAGTTTGGAGTTACAGCGTGGCAGGGTCATCAGCTCGAGGATTAAGGATATTGGGGTTAAGATTACGGGCTCAGAGCCCGGCAGGGTAACAAACTCGAGTATTGACGAAATTTGGGTGTCGTAGTTTAGGGTTGGAGCGTGTCAGGGTAACCAGCTCGATGATTAAGGTACTTGGGGTTAACCGTTTGGGAATAGAGCGTCGCCGGGTAACCAGCTCGAGGGTTTAAGAAATTGGGTTTAAGAGTTCGGAGTTACAGTGTGGCCGGGTAACCAGTTGGAGGGTTGACGAAATTGTTGTGTTGGATTTCGAGGTTAGAGAGTGGCAGAGTACCGAGCACGAGGGTTAAGGAAGATGGGGGTTAAGAGTTCTGTTTTAGAGCCCGGCATGGTAACCAGCTTGAAGATTGATGAAATTCGGATGTCAGAGTTTGGAGTCAGAGCGTGGCCGGGTAACGAGCTCGTGGGTTTAGGAAATTGGGGGTTAAGAGTTCGAGGTTACAATGTGGCAGGGTAACCAGCTGGAGGATTGATGGAATTCGGGTGTAGGAGATCGGGGTTAGAGCGTGGCAGGGTAACGAGCACGAGGGTTAAGGAAATTGGGGTGATGAATTCGGAGTGAGAGCGTGGCCGGGTAACCAGCTCGTGGATTGAAAAAATTCTGGCGTAGGAGTTTGGGGTCAGAGCGTGTCAGGGTAACCAGCTCGAGGGTAGAAAAAATTTCGGTTTATGAGTTACAAGTTATAGCGTGGCAAGGTAAGCAGCTAGAGGATTGATTAAATTCAGGTGTCGGAATTTAGGTTCACCGCGTGGCCGAACAACCAGGGTTTAAGCTCAAGGGTTTAGGAAATTGGGGGTTAAGATTTCGGGGTTACAGCGTTGCCGGGTAACTAGCTGGAGGGTTGACGAAATTGTTGTGTAGTTGTTCGGGGTTGGAGCGTGGCAGGGTAACGAGCTCGAGGGATAAGGAAAATGGGGGTTATGATTTCGGGCTTAGAGCACGGCAGGGTAACAAGCTCGAAGATTGATGAAATTCGGGTGTCGTAGTTGGGGGTTAGAGCGCGGCAGTGTAACTAGCTGGAGGGTTGACGAAATTAGTGTGTAGGAATTCGGGGTTAGAGCGTCGCAGGGTAACCAGTTCGATGATTGACGTAATTTGAGTCTAGGAGTTCGGGATAAGAGCGAGGCAGGGTACCCAACTCGAGGATTGATTAAATTCGGGTGTAGAAATTTGGGGTTAGAGCATGTCAGGGTAACCATCTCGGGGGTTAAGGAGTTTGGTATTACAACGTGGCAGGGTGACCAGCTCGAGGGTTGACGATATTCGGGTGTAGGATTTCGGGGTTAGAGCGTGGCAGGGGAACCAGCTCGAGGGATAAGGGTGGTTATGAGTTCGGGCTTAGAGCACGGCAGGGTAACAAGCTCGAGGATTGATGAAATTCGGATGTCGTAGTTGGGGGTTAGAGCGTGCTAGGGTAACCAGCTCGAGGGTTGATGAATTCGGGGTTTAAGAGTGACGGGTTATAGCGTGGCAGAGTACATAGCTCGAAATTGAAGGAAATTGGGCTCAGGGTGGTAGAGGATTATGGTAACAAATGAATGCTCTATTCATTCTGCAATGAAGGGGTAGCAGCCCCTGGTGACTGATACTGTATACTTTTGTGTTAGATTTTAAATGGAATTTAATAAACTTCATTTCTTCACAAAAATTTTTGCAAGAAAATATTTAAAAATATATTATTTCTTTCAGGCGACTTAGGGGGTTGGGTTGTAGCTCCTGTAGACGAAATCCATATATTTATCTAAAATTTTGTAAAAGAATTTTTTAGAGTTTGTTTCTTCGAAATCTGTGCATAAAATGCGATAATTTCGCTATAAAATGGTGTTGAGGGCTAACTTGCCGGGGTAGCTTTCACCCTCTAAATAGTTTATTCAGCAGAACAAAATTATACATGTGTTTGGCTTTTTTGAGCGTCATAGAACATGAAATAACCAGCATAACCTGCGATTAACAACTGCTTATGTTGTATTAATAACATTAAGTTAACCCTCTAAATAATAGATAATAGGAAAACCCCGATATACGTCAATTTTGTTTTATCATTTTCTACTTGAATATCAGTTTTTAAATTTTTTTAACATAACTTTTTGATTTTGTAAGGTAAAAATAAACTTAAAAATACAGTTTTTCCTCTATACAACGAATTTATATTTTTCTAATAATTCATATTTATAGTGTAATGAATAAATTAACTTTGCATATTAAAATTCCTTATTAGTTAATAATTAAACGCAATTCGTATTGCAATATTCTAAATCTATGCACTAAAATTTATATAAGAAATAGTTTGTTTTATCAAAATTACGTCTAATTAACATATTTTATTCAAATAACAAAAATCATTATACCTATATCTATCACTTTGTGAAGTTACGCTCCTTATTTGGTTATGAATTTAGACTCTTGTAATAATATAATCGAATAATCGGCATGGTGGCGCCGTTTAAAATGCTAATTTGTATAAACAGATAGATGAGTTTGACGTGTTCCAGTGATTCAATGAAATAATAAACTAGCTCATAGATAGGACCGTTACATAGCTCCCTCTTGAGACTGAATGATCTATGAGAATGAAGTCTCATGATTCAGTACTCTATGAGCTTTTCATTATTGTTTTCTTTTAAGACTTATATTGAGGGAAAGGGATAAAGTTCCTAGATCGGATAAATCCGTATAAGTTGATTATATCTCTCCTTATCTCAAAATCATTAGCAAACTTTCTCCAATATTTACATATATTGTAAATTTGTTTGGAAAGAAGATAAATCTTTTAGTGGCTAAAATTAGTATGGATTTACAGGTAATGTCTTTTTTGTATAATACTTCGTGTGCTGACATAAATAGCAACGATTTATTGTTACAGTTACTTTTTTATGAAGTTTGTAGATATAAAAATTTTCCTGTAAAATTTTTGTAATTTTTTTTTTTCCAATATGATCATAGGTTTCATGTATTCCTTTGATTAATTCTGGAATTATTATTTCTGGTAATAATAATTTATTGTTGACTTTATCTTTTTTATATACTAATTTATTATTAACTATATATCTATGATCAAAGTTTTCTTTATTTCTTAGATTTTTTATGTAGTCATCTTTTTGTTGTAATAAATCCAAATTCTTGAAATATTTGATTAAATCTCGTGAAGGTTTTTTCATCAGCATAGCAATCTGAATTTTATCCGTATAGTTGTTACTGCAGTCTGTCATATATCTAAATAGAAAATCAGCGGCTTTATTCTTATTCCCTGATAGATACTCATACGTCACATTGTAGTCTTGAAGAAACAAGCACCCCCTCACTAATCTCGGATTCGTAAATTTACACGTAGTTAAGAATTTCAACACTTCATGATCTATACGAATAATTATTTCTTTTGCACCTCTTAGATATGTTTCTAATTTTAAACATGACCAAGTTACAGCTAAAAGTTCTTTCTCAGTTGTAAAATAGTTTAATTGTGCTCCTTTTAAAATACTAGATATTAATATTATAACTTCTTCATCACCTTCATTATTTAATTATGCCAAAGCAGTGGCTATAGTATGATAACTAGCATCAGTTGTTAACATGTAAGGTTTATTGGGATCGGGAAATTTTAAAGTAATAGTATCAATAAATATTTTTTTCGCATTATTAAAAGCTGTTTCATACTCAGGTAACCATTGATAGCCTTTCCTTTGTTGTAATAAATTCATTAAAGGTCGACATATTTCAGCATAATTTTTTGCAAATTTTGTACAAAAATTAACAAATCCAAGAAAGATTTACAAGCTTTCCAAATTTTTTGGAGCTTTATAATTTTGAATTATTTCTAATTTACTTTTTTGAGCTATTATACCGTATGGAGTAATAATATGTCATAAAAATTCAATTTCTTCTTGAACTAATTTTAATTTTAAAAATTTCAATGTATAATTATTTCTACGACAACATGTAAATAATGTTCGTAAGTAATGCAAATGTTCCTTGAATGTTTTAGAAATGCATATTATATCATCGACAAACGGTATAATAAATTGTTTTAAATTACCAATTGACAAATTTAAAGCTCTTATTAATGTTGCTGTACTAGTACATGTACGGAAAGGTACTACATTAAATTCGTAGGTATTATCTTCGATAATAAATACCGTATATTTTTTACTTTCTTTTTCGAGAGGAATTTGCCAAAAACTACTTGTCAAATCAAAACTAGAAATAAATTTTACTTCGAAACAATGTTGAAAAATATCATTCATATGTAGTGGGGCTTCATAATCTTCTACTAACTTTTATTTAGTTTTCGAGCATCTAAACAAAATCGTACTGATCCTTCTTTTTTAATGCTTACAACAATTGGATTAATATAATTACTAACTGATCGACGACCCACAGAGCATGAAATATTACCAAAATATTTCATGAAAAATTAGGAATATTGATGAAACATTTCATGAAATATTTCAGAAATATGGGAATTTCCGCCACATAAACCGTACAGAAATATTCCATGAAATATTAGGGATATCTTACAGGAAATATTACTGATATATTGCTTCAAATATTTCGGAAATATTTTCTGAAATATTACTGGTGTATTTCATAAAATATTCCTGCTAAGTTACGATATACATTCCTGGATTATTTTATAAAATATTACTGATGTATTGCTTTAAAGATTGTGGGAGTATTTCATGAAGTATCCCGGAAATATTACATGAATCATTCCCGATATATTTTATAAAATAGTCCCGGAATATTTCATGATACTACCCCGAACATTTCACGAAATATTCCAGAAATATTGGAATGAAATATTACTTATAATGCTTGAAAGATTCCTGGTATATTAAGTCAAAGATTTCGGGAGCACTTCTAAAATATCCCGAAAATATTACATGAAATATTCCTGAAATATTTCATGATATTTATAATAAATATTTATTATAAATATTTCCTAATCTATTTCTAAAATATAACGGCAAAAAAGGATTGAAATAATTCACGCTTAAATTCAAGAAATAAATATGTGTTTCTCATTTATTAATAAATAACTTCCTTATTTTAATAGTTATGAAAAAGTTAAAATTACAAAGTTTATTCTTCATTCATTGAATTTGCTTCTTCTGCATTCTCTTCTAAATCGATGTAATATTTTACATCTATTCTCCGTTTTTTGGAACCGGCTCTGAAATTTATATATAAAATTATTCATTACAATTCAAATTATAGGTATCTGAAGTTACTAGAATTCATTGTGTTATAAATCTGTGTATCCTGAATCTGCACATAGGCCGCGCTTGAGCATGCCCCAAGGCGTTCTAATTTTAATGACATCACGGTGGCATAACCGACAAAAAATAACATGTAAAATGCAATTCATTAAAATGTATTTATAGGACTGGAATTCAAGAAATAAAGCTACTGGCGTACATAGATAATCAATAAATGTTTCTGAAAAGTTGTAACGGGAGATTTGAGAGAAATAACTACCCGTCGATTATCAAAAAGAAATCAGTATCTTTATTTTCGTTCGTCACTTCGAGTATACAATCACAATATCGCGGCCGAGAGGTTTTGCCGAGTGTTACATGCACGCGGCGAGAGAGAGAAAGAAGACGCACTATCTATTCGCACTTCCCGCCCGCACGCATTTACAATTGAAGTCGGGGACTTACGTTACAGGAAACTGTCGCTGAAAATCGATCAACACTGGCGGCGTGTTCGAATCGCGTTGTCTCCTGCAGCTTCTTGACGGGGGATCTCTCAATCGGAACTTTCGCCGCCCGGATCTGCAGTTGCCCGCGACCCTCGGTTGTTGCCTCAGATCGCTCTGGGCAACTGATAGTGGGCAGCGAACAGCCTTTGTTTGAGAGATGCTCCCTAGGAGATCTTTATGCTATTGGATCCTCGTACGCTGTCGGCTAGGCCGTCTCTCGAACCACGCTGGTCTAATTACTTCGCGCTTCCGTTCGCGTTGTCCGCAGGTCCGGACTTGACTAATTTCTCATACCTTCTTTTTCGTTGACGCGCGCTCGCCGGCCGGCGGCCCGATCGCTCTCTTTCCCCTCCCTATTATTTCTAACGTCTCGCGATACCCGCGCCTAACTCGCGCTGCTCGGCGCCCTAATCTCTCTCCTCTCTCTCGCTCCTTCGCTTGTTCGTCTCGCGGGCGCTTCTCCTCCTCGGGTTTGTTTCCGCGGACCGGCCTTTACGTAGCTCCACATGGTAGGGGCGCTTAGGCTGCACCTTTAACGAGCGACACTCGTTACAAAGTTTAAAAATGGTTATAATAGTACTCTTCAATTAAAGGTTGTCATACATTACTTGGAGGGCATATTCTCATTCTTACGAGGAGTGGTTTGGGGCACATTGCAAATAATTTTCGAGGACTGAATATCGAACAGATAAGCACGAATAAACGTAACTTCTGGAAAAATTCTTAATTTTTACCCATGATCTTATTTTAAAGCCGCTTAAAAGAGCCATCGCATTATCATTTTGGACAAATCTAACGCGAACTATTTCACTTTCAAACATACTATATTTTTTCGATACACAAAAATGAGTGTATTTAATATCGGATATCTGTGAAAAAGGTAATTTTGAAATTGGAAATCACGCGTGGAACATGAAAATTGCTTTCAGACAATGGTGAACCCTCAGGGAAGATTACATTATTAACGTTTTGTCGGTAATCAATCTTTCTGTACACAAGAGAATACTTAAGTGACCCGTAAAGTAATATACGAGGTGTGTTCAAAAAGTAACGAGAATTTTTAAATTTCGCGGGTTTGGAGAGTCCGCTTGTATAAAATTTTTTTTTATTATGTTGGTACACATGCCCCTGAAGTACGATAAAATTTTCAGCAATATTCATTGCTTACTTTTTAAGTGGCAGCCGCTAACGTTAGACGTGTTTTTCGAGCTCGGCGATTTTCGTTTGTAAAAAAAAATGGATCAAAGAATTTGTATTAAATTTTGCGTAAAAAATGAAATAAAGTGTAGTAAAGTTTGTCAAATGTTAACAAAGGCATATAGTGAGTCTGTTATGAGTAAAGCAAGGATTTATGAGTGGTATAAGCGTTTCCAAGATGGTCACGAAAACGTTGAAGATGACGAACGACCCGGACGCCCAAGCACATAAACAACCGATGAAAACGTGAAAAAAGTGAAAGAAATGGTTATGAACGATCGCCGAATCACAATCAGAGAAGTCGCTGATGATGTTGGCATATCAGTTGGCTCATGCCATCAAATTTTTTCGAATGTTTTGGGTATGAAACGTGTGGCAGCAAAATTCGTTCCAAAATTGTTGAATTTCGAACAAAAACAGCGGCGAATGGAAGTTGCTCAGGAGTCGCTAAATGAAGTCAATAACGATGCAGAACTACTAAAACGTGTTATAACAGGTGACGAAACATGGGTTTACGGATATGATGTCGAAACTAAGGCTCAATCGTCCCAGTGGAGGCATTCTGGATCGCCAAGACCGAAAAAGGCTCGACAAGTGCGGTCGAATGTGAAGGTTATGCTCACTGTGTTCTTCGATTTTAATGGCATAGTGCATTATGAATTCTTGCCACAAGGTCAAACAATCAATAAGCAGTACTACCTACAAGTTCAACGTTGTTTGCGTGAAGCAATCCGAAAAAAACGCCCGGATTTGTGGCAAAACAATTCATGGCTTTTGCACCACGATAATGCGCCTGCTCACACTTCATTGCTTGTTCGTGAATTTTTGGCCAAAAACGAAACTGTAACGATGCCTCAGCCTCCATATTCGCTAGATATGGCTCCATGTGACTTTTTTCTATTTCCAAAAATAAAGAGAACATTAAAAGGCCGTCGTTTTACAAGCATAGATGACATTAAAAGCGAATCGCTGAAAGAGCTAAAAGCTATTACAAAGATCGAGTTTCAAAAGTGTTTCGAGGATTGGAAAAAGCGTTGGCATAAGTGTATTGTATCCGAAGGGGACTACTTTGAAGGCGACAACATTAATATAGATGAATAAATAAATATTTTTTTCATAAAACGAAAATTCTAGTTATTTTTTGAACACACCTCGTACTATGTAATACTTACGCTTCAGTGTCTGATTCCCTCTTAAGTCTTGTGCCAGACTGATTCAACCAGCTACTGATACTTCAACGAATCTCTTCGTCCTGTGATGATGGAAATAGATGACGCACTGATTCTAAAAGAATATATTTCTATATAATTCAGAAAAACAATCAAAAATAATCCGTGTATAACACTCACTGTATATAACTGTGCACAACGGCAAATCTTTAAATGCATACTTCTTCTTATGCCCTACATAGCTGTATTTGTGTGCTACCTTATTAGTCTTAGCAGCGGGTAGAATATTGTAATTATACATATGTGTGTCAGCGCCTCCTTTGCTTTTAAAAAAAAAGTACCTGGAATTCAAAGGGAATTAATTCATTTATCTAACGGTTAAAATCTGATTATTAGTGAATGAAAGTGATGCGATTAAATGAGTTCGATAAGAGTCAACCCAACTATAGGGATACCAAGCTAGGAATAAGTCATACCATGAATACGGTTCAATAAATAATAAAAATAGTACAAATTAAAAACCAACTCACAGCATAATAAAAATAATAATGCTAAAGTTATTTTAGCCATACTGTCTATTAAGGTCAGAATACCTAATATCAAACTGTACCCGATATCGGACTTTTTTCAAAACTCAAATATTCGCGCTTTAAAGCCCTCTACTGGGTTACCATTATGTTAGTAGTATTAATTAATTAAGATTCCACGATTTGCTCCGGAACGCCAATTCCGTTCTTTAAGAAGAGTTTCGTATCCCGTATAGCAACATATTTTTAATTTAAAATTTTCTACGAGTGAGTACGTGTTATTTAAGTTATGCTATTATTTCTAAACATAAAACTATATAATACCATTGGATTCGTAACGTCTTGCTCTTTGCAAGGCGCTTTACTACATTTAAGGGACGGGGGCACGTGAAATTTCAGCCTACATTTATGAACGACTTAGGGGGCTGAAAATAATATGTATAATATAGTATTTCCCGACAAATTCAATAGAGCTATCAAAAATTAAAAAAAATTCTTTTAGCATTTTTTTATTTTTTTTTGTTATATACGAGGTCTGTCCCGAAAGTATCGGACCTACCTTTATATTTTCGTGCTAGCGTTATTCTTTATCATCTGGTGGGTGGCATCCTTCAAAGTAATCCCCACTTGATTGAATAACACGGTTCCATCGATGTTTCCACTTTTCAAAACAGTCCTGGAACTCACTTTTAGGGATAGCCTTAAGTACACTCGTCGCATTGTTTTCAACCGTTGTTTTGTCATCGAATCGGTGTCCTTTGAGTGGTTTTTATAGTTTTGGAAACAGCCAAAAGTCACAAGGTACTATGTCGGGACTGTATGGAGATTGTCGAAGCAATGCGATATTATGTTTGCTCATAAACTGCTGCACAAGATTGGATGAATGCGCTGGCGCATTATCGTGATGAAGAAGCCAGTCACCACTTTCCCAAAAGTGCGGCCGTTTTCTTCTTACTGCATCACGCAAACGTTTCAAAATTAGAACGTAGTAGTCTTTATTGATTGTCTGACCTGTTGGTGCATATTCGTGATGTACAACACCTTCACAATCGAAAAAAACAATCATCATTGACTTAACATTGCTCCGACTTTGACGTGCTTTTTTTGGTTTTGGCGATTCAGAATGCTTCCACTGTGAATATTGTTGTTTTGTTTCAGGGTCATAACCATAAACCCATGATTCATCACCTGTAATAACTTTCTAAGCACATTATCATCATTATTGACCATTTCCAGATTGTCCAGAGCGATTTCTAAGCGAATATTCTTCTGCTCTGCTATGAGCAATTTTAGGGTGAATTTCGCACACACGCGTTTCATTCCTAAATTTTTTGGTATCCCAAGGTCTTCTTCTAGTTTTCGCACAGTCATACGACGATCTTGTTCGATTGCAAGTCGCACCCGCTCAATATTATCTGCGGTTTTTGTCGTCGAAGGTCGGCCGGAACGAGAATCACTATTGACAGAAGTGCGACCATCCTTGAACCGTTTACCACTCTTTTATTCGTGGTTTGCTCATACACTTGCTTCCGAAGACCTTTTACATCATTTCAATAGTTTCCGAACTCGTTTTTCCGAGTTGGAAGCAAAATTTGATACCCATTCGTTGATCTTGTTTTTTAGTCATTATTGACAATAATAAAATCCGACGAACGCGAAAAAGGCACTCTAAACAAAGACACGCTGCGCATGAACTATACGTCCGGCAGGTGTCAGTGAGTAACCAATAGATTCGTGAGGCTTTACTGTTGACGTTTCTGTCCGGTAGAGGTCGCTCGAACACTATGGCGCGAAGATATAAACTTAGGCCCGATACTTTCCGGACCGACCTCGTATATGGGTGATTTCACGTCGGTTCAGCAGATCAAAATTTTTGGCAGCAATTTCAAAATTTCAATTTTTGAATTTGTTGAAAACTTGTCCAACTTCATGAATTTTTTTGAGTAGGAAGGAGTCATGTTAGGTATATACGTATATACATCAAATAACATGTACTTTTCACGTACATTATGAAAATAATATTAGTTTTTCAAAATAACCATTAGGAAAAAATGTATATACAAATATATATATATACATACACACACACACACACACACACACACACACACACACACACACACACAAAAGTCAAACAGCGACAAGGTTTAGATCAAATTTTATTCCATCAAAATGTATCTTATTCCAGTAGCTTCCGAAAGAAATGTCGCAAACAATGGGTATCCCTTTCCTTCTATATTATTTAAGAAGCAAATATCACAAAACAATCACATCATCTCATATATAGTATGATGTAGTTGCCCCAAAATAAATAAAAAATAACAAAGTAGTATATGTCTTCGATGTATTTTTCCCCGTAGAATACAATGGTGTTATTAGTTTTTGAATACAACTTACCTAGAAAGCTATAACAGCAGATAACCTCTAAAAATCTTTGAAAAATCTTGTTTTAGCTTCTAGCGCTTTTTCGGGAAACTTTATGATAAAACCAATAATGCCATTGTATTCTACGTGAAAAAATACATTAAAAAATATCCTATATGTTGAGAAACATATAATTTAATACTGGCATTTGAACAGAAATTATAGTTATATTAGTAGTCCAATTACCGCTTGTAGGGCAATATATTAATAGTTAATTTGGCAGAGAACTACAAGACATATTTAATTATTTTCTAATAAATGATGTATGTTTTTAATGTATTTTTCCACGTAGAATACGGTGGTATTATTGGTTTTATCATAAAGTTTACTGAAAAGGTAGTAGAAGCTAAAAACAAGATTTTTGAAAGATTTTTAGAGGGTCATTACTATTATTACTTCCTAAGTAAGTCGTATTCAAAAACTAATAACACTATCGTAATCTACGGGAAAAAATACATCGAAAACATGTACCACATTGTTATTTTTTATTTACTGTGGGGGAACTACATCACATTATATATGAGATAATGTGATTTTTTTTATATTTGCGTGTTAAATATTGTTATGATGTGGAAATGGCATCATAAGTTGGCCACGATATCCCTTGCCGACGATGTATAATCGCTGACCCTGCGTACTTTCCTAGCCGGCGGAGGCTAGCTAGCATTTGAGCGTAGCAGCCGATCTCGAGTTGACCCGACAAGCGCCCTCTCACCTCGCACATACACTCACACCGGTATTACCCGCTACACACACTGACACGCAGACTACGCGGTAACTTCAGAAGCGAACGAGCAGCAGGCGACGCGGCATGCGGAGCTGAGCAGCTTGATGACCACGGAGCATAGTAAATCCATAAAGTGGCGACGAGCTTACTGTGGCAAGAGAGACCACGCGCGGTAGATGACGCTCGATACCATTCGCACGGATCTGTGTTTGATTACCGACCGCTCTACAGACGTATGATAAATCTATTGGATTTCGAGACTCGCGCGCTACGATCTACTAATCAAATAATTTCGCTTATACGGCACTATCGCTCGGTTCTAAATAACTGACCAACCAAAACTGGGGAATTTATGGGGGAGGTGATGACGTAGTACTGAATTATCTCGCTGATGACATTTTTGACTAATGGTCGATTTTCTCTCCGCGACCAATCACCAAATTTAACACAAAATTAAAAACAGACAGACAACGACAAGCTGCACGAAGAAGACGCGTCAGCTCATCCATTTTGTCGCCTGGTGTATCAGTGATAGGACGTATTTCTTGTGCTTGAACATAGTTTCCATATTGTGTGAATACTAGTTTGTTCGGACGAAACATACTCGCTAGAGATTGTTGCTGGAGGGACCAGATATGGATCTTCGCACTCTATCACGCTGTAAGTACACTATTCATTCAGATCTGACGTTATTCGCGACGCGACTCTGACAGTCACGTGTCAACACCGGCCGGCATTTACCGACCCGCGACCCTGACGATTAAAGCGATCCTCCGCGAACTACGCGTCTGACTATTATGCCGGAAAAATTTTCATGGTAGACCGATGTAGAAGTGAAACACTCATTCTGACCCGACTTTTCTCACGGATGTTCTGGCCTTGACCTTGAATGTACAGTGCCGCTTACGCACTTTTACCCCCCCACGGGCAAAATCAGTCTAACTTCAAAGTTTTATATCCCTGGTAGAAATTAACGTACAGAGACGCGCGTGGGTGCGTTTGAAAGGTCTTTCGGAGAGATTTCAAATGATATGATTCACGGTTGCCATCGATTGTTTTTTTAAATTTTGCAACAATTATGCAAAATTGAAAATTCTGAAATTTTTTTATTATTTTTGACAATTAGCCAATTTTGGAAAAAAAATAGTACGAAAATTTGAAGTACACCATTTTTTAGCTATTACCAAGCCCTATCTGAATCACTCATCAAAAATTTATTTTCGTCAAATATGACGCGCGCACGGGCATTTTTTCCTGGAAGTGACAGTTTTTTTCAACATTTTTTATCTCCATCAAATTGTAACAATCGAAAAAAATTTATAGGAGAAAAAATGTTTGTTTTTTCACGTAGAATACTGCAATAATTTTTTTTTTGGTTTTTCGAAAAATTTTTTTTTTCGGTTTTTTTCAATTTTTTTTTCTCACAGTCGGTACGCTAAAAAGATGAGAAACCACAAAAAAAAATTTTTTTCCACCCATTCAATAATACTACATAACAAGTATCGTAAATTACATAAAAAAAAAATCTTTTTTTTTTCGACCTTGAAAAATAATTTAAACCGAAAAAAGAAATTTTTCGAAAAACCAAAAAAAAAATTATTGCAGTATTCTACGTGAAACAACAAACATTTTTTCTCCTATAAATTTTTTTCGATTGTTACAATTTGACGGAGATAAAAAATGTTGAAAAAAACTGTCACTTCCAGGAAAAAATGTCCGTGCGCGCGTCATATTTGACGAAAATAAATTTTTGATGAGTGATTCAGATAGGGCTTGGTAATAGCTAAAAAATGGTGTACTTCAAATTTTCGTACGATTTTTTTTCCAAAATTGGCTAATTGTCAAAAATAATAAAAAAATTTCAGAATTTTCAATTTTGCATAATTGTTGCAAAATTTAAAAAAACAATCGACGGCAACCGTGAATCATATTATTTGAAAGCTCTCCGAAAGACCTTTCAAACGCACCCGCGCGCGTCTCTGTACGTTAATTTCTACCAGAGATATAAAACTTTGAAGTTCGACTGATTTTGTCCGTGGGGGGGTAAAAGTGCGTGAGCGGCACTGTATCGTGCATCTTGCACATTCATATTCGACTACAAATTCAAGTTTGCTTTAGCGACACCTTGGAAACTGTTTAGAATAAATCGACTCAATTTTTTTTAATTACTGTCTCTGAATTTGCGATATTTTGACTACGATTCTATCCCTTGGCACGCCGTCATCACTTTCAATTTCAGCCGCGGGCGTGACACTTATATAAATATTGACTATCGGGCTACCTGAAGCATTAAGTATTACAGTAATACATTATTATTACAGTATTTTGCATCTGAGAATTTATTTGAGACGATACGTTGCATCGCAACCTGATACCACCGCAGGTGGTAAAACTAAATGTCCATCTAGCATAATTCAATTCTTATTAGTCGTTTTATGCAACGTATCTCTGAACCGGCTCCTGATGTCCAAACCTCGTCATCTTGTTTCGCTTAGTCAATCAGACAACGGGGAAACTCTCTGCCACTCGACCTACCGCTAGCCCAGCATCTGTGGATCGACCGCCGTCTAGCAGCTCTCACACAGTTACACGTCGTGGTACGATATTCCCTCGGTAGCCTTCGAGCTACCTGGCGCTCTACTACAAACTCGGGGAAAATTTGACGGTCGCCCGGAAGTATCGCTAATTCCGGCGCTGACATTACCTATAACTTTTCGACCGTTTAGCTTATAATCTATAGAAGGAAAGGGATACCCATTATTTGTTTATAAAATTTGATCTAAACTTTTCCCTCTTTGACTTTTTGGTAAATGTATATATATATATATATATATATATATATATATATATATATATGTGTGTGTGTGTGTGTGTGTGTGTGTGTGTGTGTGTGTGTGTAATGGGGTAAAACCGTTTAATTATTTTATGCGCGCAATTACACTAAAAGGACGCGCGCAGTTAATTATGCTCAGTACGTAAATCGGAGAGCATGCAAAGACAGGCGCCAGTCAACCAGTAAGTTCTCTTATCGAAGGAAAGTGAGTGGAAGCTATGAGATATAAGCGAATCAAAAGAAAAAACTTGTTAGTAAAATGAACTAGATCTTTTATTATTCCTTATACTCTACAGAAGGTCGGCCCGCGCGTTTGTTTACGTTGACGCTCGCTCATCGACAACACGCTTTGCCGGTACGCTCGCTGCTCTTTGCTATTAGAGCCGTTACATGCACGCATCAAATATTAGAAATTGATTATTAATCACGCAATCGCGATCGCGAAATTAAGCTGGCCAGCTTACCTTATATTTGCAGGCGATCGGAGAACACAGCGACAAATCGCACAGCACGGAACAGTTTTTAATGTTTAGTTCACGGGTCGCGAATGCGCGCACGGAATGGTTTCGCCCTCGATGGCGAAACCTCACACACACACACTCGGCTTGGCCTCAAGCTGGTAGCTGGATGGCTCCTTGGCGGCTACAGTCCTGGATAACTGGCTCTCAGCTGGGTATCACTGTCTCAGCGTATGGTGGTCAAGGGCACGTGAATCGGCGGCGGTAATAGCGAAAGCGGGCGGACACAACAACGGTCAATGCTTCACTCGTTCGAATTCTATCGCGCGCGTTCCGTCTGCTCGCGTGCCGAATTCCTTCGTTACGTATTTTGTCCCCCCGGCAGGTGCTGCCCTCACAGGCAGCAATTAAGCTAAATAATCAGCGCTAATTTGACGTTTACCGTCACAATATATATATTTGTTCATGGTGTGTATTTTTAAAAACTAATGTTATTTCAATAATCTACGTCGAAGTTTAAAGTGACAATTTTGAAAATTCTGCCAAAAATTCAATTATGAGTTTAAAAATAGGTAAAAATTACATTCGATTGGCACAAATAATCAAATTCTTTTCGACTTGACGTGAAATTATTGCTATATTTTCAAGAACTTAGCGAATGGGCTTTTGGAAATATTGATTTCTTCCATGAAATAAAATAAAAACCAAAAAAATTTTTAAATGTCAAAAGAATTTTTTTCAAATTTGATAGCAACATTGGATTTAGCACGAAATACTACATTTTTTTTTTTTTTTTTTTTCCAAGGAGTTGCGGAATTTTTTTTGCGGATTCCCCTTAGTCTTGATCTAAGGAGGTATGTGGGACTCTCCAAAAAAAAAAAAAAGACAGGCCTACCCACTAAACCGCCATCTCCTTGTTGTCCTTCCCCCAGCCAGGGACTATGTTGATATTACTTCTGACTGGGGGTTCTGTCTGTGTTCCTTCATTCGTATCGTTTTACCGTGCGTCGTTACGTCGCATCAATCCGTCTGCTCAGTCGTCCTTCAGACAGTCTTCCGCGTTCTTACGTCTCAGTATGGTTTCCGTATAGGTAGCGACTAAACGCCACCATTCGGGTTTATGCAGCATCACCTCTACAATGTTATCGAGGGTGATGTTGCCAACTGTTGTCTCTAGTTCTCGTCTGAGTCTTGTCCAGCGGTCGCACCCGAAAAACGTGTGTTCCGCGTCGTCTCGTTCGTGTCCACAATACTTGCAGTCGGGTGTTCGTACTCGGTTCATATTGTGGAGGTACCGTCGAAAGTACCCGTGGCCCGTCAAGAGCTGGGTGGCATGATAATTCACATCACCAAAATTCCTTCCAAGCCACGGTCTCACGTCCCGTATCAGTCGTCTCGTCCATTTGCTACCTCGTTCTTCTGTCCATCGGTCTTGCCACATGTCGATCGTCCTTTCGCGTTCAACGATTCCCGCGTTCTTTCGTCCTATGTCTGCGCTGCTCCCATAGATCCTTTTGCGTTCAGAGGCAAGAAGATCCACGGGTATTACGCTCGCCACCACCAGGACAGCCTGCGCAGAGACTGTTCGGTAGGAGCAAGCGATTCGCAGAGCGCCCTGTCTCTGTACCATCGTCATTGTCTTACAGTACTTATTTGTCTTCAAGGAATCTGCCGATATTTCCGCGCCGTATAAGAGGATCGAGTGAGCTGTCGCCATTAGCAGTCGCCGCTTTCCTGGTCTCGGTCCCGTCGTGTTTGCCATCAGCGGCTCAAGGATGTTATCCTTTCTGCCGCTTTTCGGGCTGTCTTCTGTATGTGAGGCCAGAAGGTCATCTTCGTATCGAGGGTTACCCCAAGGTACTTGACTTCCCCTTTGGTCTCCGTTTCGTATGTACCCACTCTCATGGGTAGTATCGTCTGTATGCGTCTTCTCGTGAGAAGCATAAGTTCCGTCTTTTCTGTTGCGAATTGCAGTCCGTGTTCTGTCATCCATCGTCCAACTCGTCTCATGGTCTGGTTCAACGTCAGCTGCGCCAGCTCGGGAGATCTCTCCGTGATCACCGCCGCCACGTCATCAGCGTAGGCGACGAGGGTCACTCCGAGTGGCATCCCAAGCTGAAGCAGACTATCGTATAGACCATTCCAAAAGTCGGGTCCCAGTATCGACCCCTGAGCCACCCCAGCGGTGAACTGTCTCGTTACCTGTCCTTCGATCGTCTCGTACGTTATTCGTCTGTTTCTCAGATAATCCTCCACAACCCGAACCAGGTACGGTGGAATCCGAAAGTTGCTTTTCAGCGCCTCCAAGATATCCACCCACCTGGCCGAGTTAAAAGCATTTCTGATGTCGAGCGTCGCTAGCAGCACAATGGGTCGCGCCACATGGCAGTGTCTGTCTAGTTCCAGGAAAGAATCAATCACCTTTTGGATCGCTCCAATCGTCGACCGACCCCTCCTGAAGCCGAATTGCAAATCTGAGAGATCCCCTCCGGCCTGTATCGCGTCCGTCAGTCTCGGTCTGAGTAATTGTTCAAAGAGTTTACCAGTAGTGTCAAGTAAACTCAACGGCCGGTAGGCCGAAGGAGTGCCAGGGTCGCCCCTACCTTTTGGAATAAGAACGAGCCTCGCCTCCTTCCACCGATCGCTGAACGTTCCTGTCGTCAAGCACGTATTGTACAGGTCGAGAAGTATCTCCGGCCGTAGACGAGCCACGAGCCGGAGGATCTCGGATGGTACTCCGTCCGGTCCCGGTGCCTTACCCGTCTTCATCGCATTCGTTGCTCTGATGAGCTCCTCAGCGGTAAAAGCGGGGGGCATTTGTGCGTCCACGTCATCCATCACGTTTGTCCTAATCGGGTGCGTCGGAAACAATCCGTCAACAATCCGTCCTGCTGTTTCGGCATCTTTAAGTTCCGGTGAGACTCGGGCCCCTAGTTTCCCGGTCACAATCTTGTAGCCGGTTTCCCAGGGATCCTCGTTCACCTCCTCGCAGAGCTTCCTCCAGCATCGCGTCTTGCTGTCCCGTATTGCTTTCGTCAGCGTCTTCCGTGCTGTTTTGTATATGGCCTAAAGGTTTTCCCTTTCGGGTCCACCTCCAGCCCTCGTCGCACGTCGCCGATTTGCCAGGCATATCTTGCGTAGCTCGGCTATTTCGTCCGTCCACCAGTATTGTGGTCGTCTTTTTTGTATCTGTCGTCGTTTCGTCATTGTGCTGGTGCACAAGTTGTTTATTAATTTCGCCGTCTCGTCTGTCAGTCTTTCCGTTCTTCGCCGGCCCGTTAGCTCAGGAGGAATCTTCGACCCCGGGGCTGATGCCGCCATCAACTCCTCCGAAAATTTTTGTCGGTCAAGTTTGTTAAGGTTCCACCGCGGGGGTTGGTGGATTCTCGTTTGTCTCGTTTCTGTCCGTCCCGCCACTTCGAAGACGATATATTGATGGTCGCTGGCTGTATAGTCCTCGACCACCCGCCACCCCCTCAGCCGTGGCAGGATTCTGTCCGACGTCATCGTCACGTCAGGGATGGAGTCTCCAATCCCTGGTCGTCTGTACGTCGGCGTGTGTCCCGTATTTACTACTGCTAGGTCCAACCTTGCGGCCATTTCCAGCAGCAGTCGTCCACGTCGGTTCGTTTCGTTCATTCCCCACTCGATCACCCTCGCATTAAGATCCCCCGCAACGATGACATCTCCGGGCAGGTCCCTGATCCCGTCCTCTAACAGCGTCGCCTTCCTTTCGAACTCCGCCGTGGTGCAGTTGGGTGTCAAGTAGACGCTGACATAAGTGACAGCGCCGACTGTAGCCCAGACGTAGTCGTCCCCGACTCCGCGGTTGGAGACTCTAAATTGAGCGGCGCCCCTTACCCAGATAGCAGTGGTCTCTGTCCTGTTTGTAATGTATGTCTGGGACATCCTTTTCCTGTATGGTTCACACAGGATCAGAATATCCGCGTCATGTTCGTCGGCTATCTACGGTAGGAGCATGTCTGCAGTCCTACTTCTATTCAAGTTTCCTTGTACTACTCTGTCCGTCTTCCGGCACGCCTCCTGCACTCCTCCAGCGCGGCCCGGAACACGGCACACCTGCCGTTTCCGGCGAGGTGGGCGACGTCCCCATGCCCGGCCTCGGAGCACAGTGGGCAGACCGGTTCTCCTTTGCATTCCGTCGCGTAATGTCCGGATGCGCCGCATTTGCGGCAGCATTTCGTCCTGTCCTTACCCGTACATTCGGCCTTCACGTGGCCGAAGCCCAGGCACCTGTAACATTTCGTCACCGTCAGTCTTTTTCGGACGCGGCAGTGCACCCAGCCAATTCCGATCCGACCGCGCCGCAGCAGCGCCTCGGCTTCTCGCGATTCCATTTCGCAGACCGCCATATACTGCTCAGCGCGGTTAGGACCGAAAATGTGGACCCGAAAGTCTGTGTCTCGCCCAGACTCTCGTCTGAGCGCGTCCGTCACGTCTTCCGGAGTCGCAACGCAGTCCAGATCCATGATCTCCAATTGTACCTTGGAAGTCATAGCCCTGACACTGCCCGCTTCCCCGATGGCCTCCTGGATCTGTCGCTCAAACACGTCGCGTCCGTCTGGTTTGTCTGCGTCTACCTGCAGCTTCAATAGGCACAGACCGTTCTTGGTCTTCCTCAGGGTCGTCACCTGTACGTGACTCTCCTTCGGATCGATCGTTGTCCGGATTTTTCGGACGATATCGGAGTACGACGCGTGTGTCCCCGGTTTGACGAGGACAGCGAGTCCCCTTTTCTGGTGGGCCGGTCTGTCCTTGTCAGGTCGATTCCTTGCGTCCGTTTTCTTTTTTGTTTTTTTCCGTGTAACGGTCTGCCAGTCTTTGGTCGAATCTGTCGTCGGTGGCCTCTTTTGTGAGGGCTCCGGCGTGGTTCCGATCAGCGAACGTTTCCGTTTCGTCTGTGGCGTCTCTGCGTTGTTGTTCGTCGTCGTGCTTGTCTTGTTGCTGTCTCGTCGGTGTCCTTCCGGAGCTGTGTCCATCCGCTTGTGCAGCGCAATGTCCACAGTCTCGAGAATTGTCTTGATTCCAGTCTTCACTGTCATATTCATGTTTTTTTGTATGTTTGCTGCTTCGGCCATTTTTGTCGCCGTCTCTTGTATTAGCCTTAGCAGTTCAGTCATGTCTCGTGTTTTGTTTATCGTGGGTGTTCGTCCTGACGTCTGTTCTTGGTTGTCTGTGGCGGAGGCGTAACTCACCCCGCTGCCGCTACTTGATACACTGTCTGTCCTCTGTCTTTCTGGTATGTTCAGTGTATTTTTGTTCGTATCGTTTCGTTTGGTCCTCCTCTTCGCCATGCACAAGGTGCGGCCCTCAAAATCCTTGCCGCTGCCCGTGGCCACCGGGGCTTTCACCCGATCGGAACCCGGGGTGGATTCTTCCTGAGAAGGGATTACCACTTGAGGTAAATCAATGTTTTCTTTGTGCATTTTCCATTATTATTATTATTATTATTATTATTATTATTATTCTTATCTCAGTTGCCTACGACTTTTATTCAAAGGTAGGCTGAAATTTCTCTCCCCATCCCCCCACCTAAGATAATGCATAAATTGTTCATATGCCAGTCTGATTACTGTTAATGCTCGAAAGTACCCAATATCGGATACTTCCAAACCTTAATTTCAACATCGAATAAAAATTTTAATATTATGTATTCGGCCATCTGTTTTGAGTTTACGTGTACACAGAAAGCAAGATGGACTTTCTTCGAATCAGTATGATTTTTAAAACGTTTAAAGTATCATGTAAAATAAACTTACTTCATTTTTTTTTTCATGAGTTAGTTAAACTTTGTCAAATTCTTTATAATACGAAAGAATAATTAATTATGACATCTCAATCTGTAATATTTTAGCTGTTAAGTTTTGATTTAGAACTTTGAAAACGCATTTTACACAAAGTCCGATATTAGGTACACTGGCTCGAATTCAGAAAAAAGTAGATCGATTAAAAATTGCTGTCACTTCTGACAAAAAGCAATTTTCTGGTCGTGTAAGGGCTGATTTGAAAGCTTTTGATAGCAGCTTTTAAATAAGGCAACTCTTGATTGAATATTTGCTTCGAATCAACAGTTAGGTCCGTCCGCGCTTAGTAGTCCGATATGGAGTACAGGTATCTTAGTTTATGCTGCTTGAAGAAGTTTTTGTATAAAACTAGTATATTGACTTGCAGAGAATGGTCTCTATATATCAAAGTTTATCTATTATAACGTAAAAATGCATCTGCAGTATTTCCAGTTAATAACATAGAATGTCAATTCAAATAAAGTTTATTAAAATTAATGCACGTAATTTTAAAAACAGTTTTCATCTAATTGTCACCATTTTTTTATGGAATGGAAAAGAAATCTGTGCAAGTGCGCAAGTCATAATTGCACCCAAACGTGCTAAAAGAGTAAATTAGTCACCAAAAAATATAGGAAGCACTGTGCGTAATGCTTGACATGTTCATATCATGCACTTCTTGCCTGTCAACTATACTCCCGTGTTTTATACAACATTTCTACACACTCCAATGAAGTGATGATTTTGCTCCCTCAATCGGCGATACAGAACCGCATTGACTGTTTAAATGTAATGAACGTATAAAGGTTTGGAACGAAGTTCCCTTCGTATGTAAGGTCAGCTTAATTAATCAGTAAAGTGAATGCCTCTTTTTCTCTGCCCCATCCCTCTCTCTCTCTCTCTTTCTCTAATATGATTGTTAAAGCAAAAAATAATCATACATACAAAATTATTCGTAATGGATTTTTACGTTAAATATTTTTAATAGATAAATTTATATTCCATAGTACAAGATATGTATACATTTTACATTATACAACGATTACCGAAAATCGTTCGACTCGCGCGAGGTTAATAAGCGGCTGAACGAGAGGAGCCGCGATCGGTTCGCGAGAGAGAGAGGGCGCGTAGGGGCAATGACCGGGAGGGGAGAGTTCAACAGGCAGTATGACTGTGTCACTCAGTCCGCCTGCATCATAGAGCTAACCCTTTTCCGAGCCGTTATCGTGTTTTCTTGTGGTGGTACGAGAGTAGAGGCGAGAACTTTAGTGCGGTGTGCGGAGTGCAGCAACAGCAGCAGAAGTAATAGCAGCAGCAGCAGCAACAACAGCAATAGCAGCAACCGTAGCAGCAACAACAACAACAGCTATAACAGCGGAGTGCGGCGAGTAGCGGAGCAGTTAATTAGCGACGCGTGCTTCGGATACGGTTGGCCACCGTATCCTCAACTGTCTCGCGGTAGGTGCACCTTCCCATTATTGTTAATAGCGTGCGATCCCGCGCAGCGCGCGTGAAGAGATTAATTGTTGCGTGCGAGCGGTTAGCTCGCGGCGATCGCGATTCTCTCTCTCTCCCACAGCGTGTATTGTCATTCGCGCTAGCGTGCGCAAGACTCTCGGCAAATCCCCCGTGTATTTGATTTAATTGAATAAATCGGTCAATCGTTATCATTAAATCTTGTCATAGTTATTTTGTCTTTCCTTTGTCTGGAGGTCGCGTCTGTTTACATTCGGTTCGAATTAGCCGGTAGTCTGTCACGGATCGCGCGGAGGTGATTAGAGGCGCCCTGCAAACCAAGTTTCCAGCAGCGGCCGCGTGAGCGCTACTAAGCAAGGGCGACAGCGCCGCCAAGCGGCGAGTTGGGGGAACCCAACTCGGAGTAGCGAGGAGACTCTGCGCAGGCGCACTCCAAGACAAGGTAGGTTGATGTGCTTCGAGCACATAGATAACTAGGCGTCGTTTAGTCATTATATAGGTACGTTCAAGAGATATTGTAGGCTAAACGGCAGCCTGTTACAATTAATACACAAATATAATTAAATGGAATTGTTAAAAATTGTCATAATATAACGATGCTTATAAACCCAATAAAAAGCAAATCTAATTAGAAAATTCAATCATTGTTATAATAAACCAATGGTAACTGAAATAATGAGAGAGAGCGAGGAATCGAAACAAATCAATGTTCATTAAAAAATATATTAAACAAAACTAAAAATAGTATTTTAAAACATCTAATTAATTTAGAATATCCGCTTGGCAGCCGCTATATTTTTAAGACAGGCTAAAAACCTGAGCGCGCGTACGAAGGAGATACACACAACGAGCGGGCGAAAGAAAGAAAGAAAGAAGGAGAGAGAGATAAAGAGAGAAATAAAGTATGCTAGCAAGCGAAAGAAGGAGAGAGAACGTTCGGAGTGGGGATATGTAATGAGAGTGGGAGTGGTAAGTATCGGTCTCCTTCGCTTTCCATTCGTAACAAAGAGTTAACGGCACGCGCATTGACAACGTTACATTTTTTGCTGGCTAGCCCCTCTGCGCAACCCGCGATAAGGAACTTCGTTCGAAAACACTTTAGATTGTATTGATTTAACGGAAGATATTAAGAGTGGCTTCAAAGCTTGTGGATTATATCCGTATAATCCTGTAGTAGAGTATAATATTTTAAGTAAAAGAAAAAAAATTCTTCTCAATGCTGTTAATGAAAAATCTAATGACAAAAAAAAATTCTATAAATGAAATAAACATAGTTCTGAATTATTTTGAGTGCATCGCGCATGCGCGGAGCACTGTATTCCCAGGTTGACCATGCGGATCTGTGCTCCCTACTAAGAGGACACGTCGGTTGCTCGCGGCCGCTCGAGGCTTACAGTCGCCACTGTGCATGCAGTGTGTGGAGAAGTAATTTTTATATGCAAAGTATTTCGAATCAGCTTTCAGATGCCATTACAAAAAATGGAGATTACCGACCATACTGAATAGAAATAAATGATCAAATTCTAGTGGTTTTACATTAGTAAGATAAGAGGTACATTAAGCGCAAAAACGGATATTCTAATAATTTCAAAACAACACATGTGATACTTCCCAAAAATGATTATATTATGTAATATTACTTACAGAAACTACTCATGGAAAAAAATTTACCGGTTGTCGAACTAATAAAAAAGATGTTTTTTTAAAACATGCAAAAACGCTGTATTTCAGGGACTAAAATGTAACTAGGACACATTTTTCCAGATTTTTTTGAGAAAATTTTTTGTTTTAAATCCAAAAATTGAAATTTTCAAAAAAGTTTTCAAAAAAATTTTAAAAAAATAGAGTTTTCTTACAGTCATTATAAGACTTTTTTGTTCTTAAAACTATAAGCTTTGGAGGAATTTTAAAAGAACGAAAAAGTCTTAGAATTAGTAAAACAACACTCTAATTTTTCCAAATTTTTTAGAATACTTTTCAAAAAAATTTCCGATATTTTGAAATTTTTTCCATAAAATCTTGCAAAACGTGAGGGTGTTCCTTATCAAATTATAAGCAGCTTTATGATCATTTCAAATCAATGCTTTAACTTGTCAGATTTTGTCAAATTTCAGAAAACCACAAACAATTTATAAATTACCATAAATTTAGTAATTTTATTGATTTTAAAATAATTAGGACCTGATAGGAAAAAATAACTTTAAATTCATGGATGAAAAACAAGATGTGTACTATTGTAGGCAGGATTTTTTTTTCATATTGAAATTTAAAAAAAATTTTGTCTAAAGCTAGGAACATTTGTATCAATTTTAACATCCAATCAATAACAAAACAAAACCAGAAGATCATAAGGAAATACAATTAAACAATAGCAATCAATAAACTTAATTTTGCATGGACATTGAGCAATATTTTCTAACTATAGAGTAGGACTACATTTATTCGAGGTGAAAAAGTAGTGCCCAAATTTTATGCTAATAGACTCAAAAAATTATTTCTATCCCAATAATAAGTTTATGCTTGCTTAGAATGCTGACTGAACTGAACTGAGCTGAAATTCTTATTTCACTGGAGGTTCCGTCTATAACTCAATTAAAAATTATCTTTCGCATAACACAAAACTATATTTATGATGATCAAATTCTTAGTTATTCTTTGGACATCGATGGAATTATTTTTGATGTTATGATATTTTCTATCACCCAATATCATGCGGTTGTTTTTTCATCATTTAAGCACAGTTTAGTTGACTACAAAAAATAACTAACAATTTGCTCATCATGAATATAAGTTTGTGTTATGCAAACATAATTTTTTATTGAGTTACAGACAGAGCCAAGTGCAATAATTAAAGAACTCTTTGAGAGTTGAGACTTTCGTTTCAATAATCTCTTATATAGAGAGGAAGTCCAGAGTGAGATACTCTATCCCCGGAATAAGTATTTTAACTCAGTTCAGTTTACTCAGCATTCAAAACAAGCAGAAGCTTATTAATTCAGAAATCATTCGTTTATTTTGAAATTGAAAAAGAGTATTAGATCATGTGCTATGGCGACTTTTCTCATCAGTTATGTATACCTTTTTATAATGTGAGACTTGAGCTTGCATTATTTTAAGTTTACATAAAATTTAATGTTTTACATAATAAATACTTTGTGGTTTTTATTTATTTTTCATTTCAGATATTGCTTGGATTTGAGTAGGAGTAGCAGTTGGTCAATATTTCTGCAGGTGTCGATTAACAAAAAAATAGTAGGCCAATTCCATCTCAGATCATGCAGAGCTCCCCACACACCTGTCACCAAGCTACTCCAAAGTATTTTTTTATTGTTCTAGGTCAAAAATAAGAGGACCCGTATTTTTTCTTTTTTCTCTCAGATGCATAGTTCCGTCAATAATGCAATCGGAAAATGCACTGCTGAAAAGGGAAAATTGAGAAAATTTTTCCAATTAAATTTGGTTTCCTCAATATTTTTTTTATTTTTCGATACAATTAAATAATTTTTATGTCATCTATAGTAGAAACGAAGTTCTTCAAGTCTAAGTTATCAAAAATATGAATGTATGCATTTTTCGGGAGAAAATGCATGTTTTCGAAAAAGTGCATCTTGGAGAAAAAATTGTGTATCTCAAAAAGGCCATAATTTTTTGCGCTCAAATTTTTTTTATATATTCTTAGTACCAATACCTTCAAATCCATTCGATCAAAATTTGCTGTTTTTTCGTTATATCGCTTAAAAAAATTAAAAAAAAAAGTTTTACATTTTCAAGTCAAACGCGATAAATACATAGGTACAGCGAATTAAAATCAAAGCTGAGAAAGAAAGGGTGACGTTAAATTATCAACATTTGCTGATGCATATAGATTTGGCTGAGAATTGGTCTGTAATTTTGAAAAATCCAGTTCAAGGGAATCATTGGGTGAATAAACAGATTTCAATTTTCACTGCTGTTTGCTACATAGGCGGAATTACAAAGAGTTATACTGTAATTAGTGAAGACTTAAAACATGATTATTCTCATGCATTGGCATCAATACAAATAATTCTTGAACATATAACTAGATACACACAAGAAACGTATGGAAATTCGATTGATTCTATAACTTTAGTATCTGATGGCGCTGCAAGTCATTTCAAAAATAGATTCCAGTTAAATGAATTTTTAAATGCAAGTATGAGTAAAAAATGGATATTCTCTGCTACTGGTCATGGAAAGGGTGCTGTAGATGGTATAGGTGGTTTGGTAAAGCATTATGCAACAGTGCATAATTTACGCAGTACTGAATCTGATGCTATTCAAACTGCTAAAAGTTTTGTTGAAAATGTATCAAAATACACAACTTCTATAGAACTGATTTTGATGGAAACTGCAGAGATAAACAATTTTCGTAGTAGTCAAATGGACCAAAGACACAAATGCCAGAAATATCAGGGTATTCAACGTTGCCACATGTGGAAATCTGTTGTCTCGGAAGGGAGGAGCGAATGTTTTATAGCTCGAACGGCTGCGCATCCATGGATTGAAGTGAAAAAAGATGAAAAAAAAAGAAAAGTACTCATAAGAAGAAAAACGAAAATGTAAACAAGGGCAAGAAAGTGAAAGTTGTATCTAAAAAAGTGAAGAGAGTTGTAAAAGTAATCAACTCAAACAGAAAAAAATGATCGTGTAATTTTACATTTCTTGCAGACATGATTGAATAAAAGTGAGCTTTTTCTTTGAGTTACATGTTATTGTAGTTCAGTTATTAACCTACATAGTCGCTAACATGAATTCCTGAATGTATTTATCGCGTTTGACTTGAAAATGTAAAACTTTTTTTTTTAATTTTTTTAAGCGATATAACGAAAAAACAGCAAATTTTGATCGAATGGATTTGAAGGTATCGGTACTAAGAATATATAAAAAAAATTTGAGCGCAAAAAATTATGGCCTTTTTGAGATACACAATTTTTTCTCCAAGATGCACTTTTTCGAAAACATGCATTTTCTCCCGAAAAATGCATACATTCATATTTTTGATAACTTAGACTTGAAGAACTTCGTTTCTACTATAGATGACATAAAAATTATTTAATTGTATCGAAAAATAAAAAAAATATTGAGGAAACCAAATTTAATTGGAAAAATTTTCTCAATTTTCCCTTTTCAGCAGTGCATTTTCCGATTGCATTATTGACGGAACTATGCATCTGAGAGAAAAAAGAAAAAATACGGGTCCTCTTATTTTTGACCTAGAACAATAAAAAAATACTTTGGAGTAGCTTGGTGACAGGTGTGTGGGGAGCTCTGCATGATCTGAGATGGAATTGGCCAGTAAGTCTATTAACATAAAATTTGGGCAAGCCTAATAAATAACAGAGCAAGTCAGATAAATGTATACCTTCTTATATGAATAGAGACTTGGGCTTGCCTTAATTTTAGAAGGTCGAGATTTCATAAAATTAAAACTTTAATAAAATCTGACAGGGCTATAGCGATGCTCGCTGGCCCTGTGTGCGGCACTCTCCTCGCGTGAACGCAGCGACCAAGTGTACGCTATATAGCGACTACATATTTGTGTCTTTGTAGGATCTGGAGAGAGGAGCGCAACGATCGGCGAGGTGTCGCCGTGAGTGCGAGTGAGAGCGAGAAGAGCGAGAGAGAGAGAGAGCGATTTTGACTGATTTTTTACGGAGAGAGAGGTGGGAGCGCGGCGGCGCGAGGCTTGGAAATTAAGAGAGAAGAAGGGCAGTTAGGCGCGAGCTCTCGAGTAATTAGGGCCGCCTAAGGAGAGACTGGACGAGAGGACATTTCGGCCAGAGAGGAACGACTGCCAGGAGTACGACTGCTATTTGCCAGGAGAACCAGGTGTTCCGAGCCGAGCCCGGACTAGCAGCGACCATTCACCGTCCCCGGGGCAAAGGCCGTGCTGCGGCCTCTCCTGCAGCAGTCCGAGTCATCGCCAGGGCGCCGTTTCCAGCGGGCCTGCGCTTTCGCCGGCGTCGTCTCTCTGTCGACGGACCGTTGGCATCCGGTGGGTCCAAAGCCAGTTTATCTCTCTCGCACCAGCTCTCGCTCGATTACGGACATTAGCGTATTTCGATTTTATCGCGCACGCTGAGCGATCTCGCTCGCGTGATCTCGCGAACTCTTGTCGCGGAAAGGCTGAGCGAGCGCGCTCGCCGCGGCGAAGTTAATCTTGTAGCGATATTTGTGAAAAGGCGTCAATAAATGAGATCGCCATATGTAATATCATTGAATAGAGTGTCCGTTTCTTTGTATCAACCTTCCCCAGCCAGCGCGAACTTCGGCCTGTGAAAGTCAGCGCCGGCTTTCTTTACCGAGAAAGAACCTAGAAAAATTAGCAGAGACCATGGCGCACGGAGGCTGACCACTCTTGCAAAAATAAATAATTAATAGATTTTACTTTTTTCTTTTTGTGGATAATTGCTGTCTTTTGCATATATGGATTTGAGTGACAGCAGCTATTGTTCGATTATCTTAAGATTTGGGCAAGAATTTTTTACCTCGACTAAACTCTATCCTACTTTAGACATAGCATTTTTATTAACTTTACGCAGTATTTAGCAATATACACTAAAAGCTATATGTTATAAACTCACTATAGAGTATATATTATATATCAACAATATAAAACTATCTATACTAACTATTTGTTATATATACTACATGTTTATAAACTATTAACATATGTGAGATTAATAACGAATCTCTGATATAGTATGACTATTTTTATTATGCACAACCATAATATTTCGTATTATCTAAGACCATTCAACTTGTTAAAATTTGGAAATTATAAATGTTAGCAGTTGAGGGTTTCAAAGTTGTAAAATAGTTTATTATTCAGTCTGGTTAAAATAAAATTTATGTTATAACCTTTCTAAAACCCAATTTTCGCTGATACGCATAAAATAATATGTAACTTACATACTCGTAAATAATATAACTTACCTGATGATTCAGAAGAAGGATAGTAGCTGGTTTCTATAGTGGCTTTTTTTATTATTCAATAATTACGTATTGATAAATACTTTTAGTAATTATTGTGCCTCGTGCAGATGTGCCCCGTCAGTGTCAGTACAAACGACGAAATGATAGTTTGCAGTGAGAAGTAAAGTTTGGATTTCAAAAGTAACCGAGCGAGGGCGCTGGCGACGTGTTTCGAATAATATTTCAGCTATTTTTTTTTGGAAATATTCCATGCCGGTATTCTGCAATCTTTCCGAAATATTTCTTAAAAAAAAATGTAAACAAGCAAAATCTATCTTGGATTGAAACCTCTCAGAAACCACTCAATCTTGCAGAAATATTTCAAAACACTTATTAGACATGTTCCGAGTAATATTTCAACAAGTTTTTTGGAAATATTCCATGCCAGTATCCAGCAATTTTTCTGAAATATTTCCTGAAATATTTCGTGAAAGCAAAATATTATATTCCATGAAACATTTCAAAAATATTTTCGGAATGTTGCGGTGAAGTATTTTTTAATAATATTCAGTAATATTTCGGAAATTATTTCCTCCATATTTCAAGATATATTTCATAATATATTTCAACGATCTTGTTCAAACATAATTTTGAAAGATTTCATAGAAATATTTCGAAATATTTTTACAATATTTAGAAAACGTTTTATAAATATTTCTCTGAAATATTTCTTGAAAGATTCTTTTGAAATATTTCATGCTGTGTGGGGAATAACGCCATTCTTTAACATTTCTTGGTATGATTTATTTATATATATTTATATTTATTTATATTTATTTATTTATTTATATTTATTTTGTAACAGGCTGCCGTTTAGTCTATAATTTCTTAAACGTACCTTTATAATTATTAAACGACGCCTTGTTATCTCTGTACTCAAAGCACAGCAACCTACCTTGTCTCGGAGTGCGCCTGCGCAGAGTCTCTTCACTATTCCGAGCTGGGTTCCCCCAACTCACCGCTTGGCGGCGCTGTCGCCCTTACTAGTAGCGCTCGTGCGGCCGCCGCTGGAACCTAAGTTGACGATTCCCGCCTACCGATATTCACATGATTCGTGCTACGCTACCGGCGAATTCGAATCAACTGTAAACAAATATAGACGCGACCTCCGGACAAAGGAAAGACTAAATAACGATTACTAGATCAAATAAAGGCTAATGCTCACTTTATTAATGTAACTTAATTACACGGGGGTTTTGCCGAGAGACTTGCGCGAATGACAACACACGCTAAATGAGAGAAAGAGAAAACCGCGATTACCGCGAACTAACCGCTCGCGCGCAACAATTATTTTCCTCGCGCACGCTGCGCGGGATCGCACGCTAATTACAACAATAAAAAGGGGGAAGGTGCACCTACCGCGAGAACGATGAAGATACGGTGGCCAACTGTATCCGAACAATCAACTGTTGAAGCGCTGCTTCTCCGCTCGCCGCACCGCCGCGATTACTATTGCTGCTGTTGTTGTTGCTTCTGTCGCTGCTACTACTGTTGTTGCTGTTGCTGCTGCTGCAATTACTGCTGCTACTCTTGCTGCTGCTGCTGCACTCAGCACACCGCACCAAAGTTCGCAATGTCACCAGGAAAACGTAACCGGCTCGGGAGAAAACAAGGTTAGACGCACGATACAGGCGGACTGAGTGACACAGTCATACTGCCGGTCGGACCCTCCCCTCCCGGTCATTGCCCCTACGCGCGCTCTCTCTCTCGCGAACCGAACGCGGCTCCTCTCGTTTAGCCGCTCATTAACCTCGCGCGAGTCTAACGATTTTCGGTAATCGTTGTAATTTATATTTATATTTTATTTTATATTTTTTATTTATTTATATTTATTTATTTATATATATAGAGTTTATTCAACTTAATGTTACAATTTGATTATTTACAATGTACATTTCAATTTTATTCAGTGACGTGTCTTGTTTCTTTGCTAGTGTTTTGTGTTGTATATGTGTGTGATTGTGTTTTGTTTGTGTTAGTGTCTTTTGCACTTCCTTTTCCTCTTCTTTCATCTGTCCGTATTAGGGCTTTTACATCTTTTCTGCGATATCCTCCGCTCCCTCTGCTTTCACTCATGCTTACTACAGTTTTCTCTTACCAATTTCTTTCTTCTCTCTTTTCATTTTTCTTTTTCTTTCTCTTTCTCTTCTTCTTTTCTTCTTCTTTTCCACTTTAGTTCCATCATCCATGCTATTTTTTCTTTGCTCCCAACCATTATTTCTTCCCACTTTTCTCCTTCTTTTCTTGTCATTTCGCATTTTTCTACTATGTGTTTCCAGTCTTCCTCTTCTTTTTGGCACAATCTACATTTCCTATTTTCATCTTTTCCCAGTATCTACACCCTCTTGTCTCGTTCCCTAACCTAAACCTCTCTCTTATCTGTAGCCCTCTTATTTTCCCTTCATTTTGTATTTCTTTTAGTCTACTCTTCTTCATTTCCTCCTTTATCCCCTTCCACTCTCTTATATATCTTGATTCTTCCATCTTGTCTTCCATTTCTTTTTCTTCTTTTTTCTTCAATTCTTCTCTTACTTCTTCCCAGAACTCTTCTCTTTCATCGTCTCCTTCTTCTCTCTCTCTGTATTTTTTACTTTCCCCTAGTCTTTCTTCTCTCTCTCCTTTTTTTTCATTTCTTTCTTCTCTTTTCCTTTCGTTTCTCTTCATTTCTCTCCATGCTTCTTTCTTTATTGTTCCATCCCTCTCTTCTTTTATTTTATTTTCATATCTCATCGCTCTCTCTATTGCTTTTTCTTTTATTTCTTTTCTTCCTGTTTCCCATTTTATCAGATAACTCGGTGTGTTTCTGTCCAAACCCAGTACCCATTTTATATATTTCATTTGTAGTCTTTCTATTTCCTCGTATCTTTTCCACCCCCATATTTCTGCTCCATACATTATCACGCTTTCCATTAACGCGTCAAATAACATCATCCTTAGCTTCCAATTTTCTTTAAATAATCTTTCTCCCAACCCCCATACTTTTCCTAGTCCCATATTTATTTTACCTTCTGTTTTCTTTATATGTCTCTTATTCCCATTATTTTTGTTTATTGTGAATCCCAGATAGTTATATTCTTTTACCATTTCAATTTTCTTTCCTATCCACTCAAAACTTTCTTCCTTTTCTCTTCCTCCTCCTTTCTTACATTTCATCATTTTTGACTTTTCTACATTTAATTCCAACCCTCTTTCCTCTAGGAATTTCCTTAGTTTTTTCAGCATCTCTTTCATCCCATTTTTATTTTT
Source organism: Phymastichus coffea (assembly GCF_024137745.1). Classification (NCBI taxonomy): domain Eukaryota; kingdom Metazoa; phylum Arthropoda; class Insecta; order Hymenoptera; family Eulophidae; genus Phymastichus; species Phymastichus coffea. The sequence goes on from NW_026706814.1 coordinate 2,203,338, forward strand.
TGCCAACATTACTATATCATCCGCATATCCTATCGTCCAGATTTTCTTTCTTCCTATTACCACTCCTCCTTCCTGAATTTTACGCATTTTCTCTTCTAACTCCGCAAAGGCAAAATTGAATAGCGTGGTGCTCAGCGGGCACCCTTGCCTTACTCCCTTTTCTGTGTCGAATTCCCCTATTATCTCTCCTCTAATTTTTATTCTGCATCCTGTTTCTTTATATATTTCTTCTATACTTCTTCTGATCCTTTTATCTATTTCTTTTTCCTTTATTATTTCCCATATCTTCTTATCCTGTCAAACGCTGCTTTCATATCAGCGAAGAAGACAAACAATTTCCCACCTTTTTCCCTGATTTCTTTTCCTATTGCCGTTTTTAGCACATATATTGCGTCTGTTGTTCCTCTTTTTAGTCTGAATCCCATTTGCGTATCGCTTAGTATTCCTTTTTCTTCTATCTCTCTGTCTAGTCTTTTCCTTACTATTTCTGCATATATCTTGTAACCTGTGTCCATCAGCGTTATACCGCTGTAATTGCTTACTTCTTCTTTTTTACCTTTCTTGTATACTGGTATTATTATTCCCTTTCTCCATTCCTTCGGGTATCCTTCTCCGTTCCATACTCTATTTAGATATTTTGTCAGGTCATTTATTAGGCTTTCAGTCCCTGCCATCCACGCTTCATTTGCAATCCCATCTTCTCCTGCTGCTTTTTTCTTTTTCATTCTCTTTATCACTACTACTACCTCCCCTACTTTTATTTCCCCTCCCTCCTCTTTTTCACCTCTTTCCCATTCTTCTCTTTCTTCTTTTTGATTGTAGTCCTTTTCTTTTTCTCCCAACTGCTTCTTGAAGTGTTTTAGCCATTCCTCGTTACTTATTTTTTTGTCTATTTTTGTTCTTTTTTTCTTTCCTCCGCTCACTTTTTCCCAAAATTTCCTTCTCGTTCTATCTTTGCTTATTTCCTCCGCCGTTTTCCTTCCTTCCTCTTCTTTTGTCTTTCTTATTTCCTCTCTGTATTCCCTCTTTGTTTCCAAGTATCTACTTCTATCCCCAGTTCCTCTTCTTAGTTCTTTCAGAGCATTCATTACCTTGTCTCTTTTTACCTTACATTTTTCTCTCCACCAGCTTTTTCTTGTTCCTTTTTTACTTCTTATTTTCTTTTTTGTTACAGCGTTCTGCACTCTGATTTTTATCTCTTCCCATTTTTCCGTTCCTTCTACTGCTCCTATCCATCTATGATACTCTTTTATTCCTTCTTCGCTCCAGTCTTCTCTTAACCTTTCTTCTTCTCTGTTTTCTTCTTCTTCAACCCTGTTTTCTAGTTCCACTTCTACTGGTAGGTGATCCGATTTGGTTCTCTCTCCCATTTGCATTTTCTTCACTCTCTCTTCCCCTCCTATATTTCCTATTATGTAGTCAATTGTCGACATCCCTCTCGCTCCTATATATGTAATTTCTCCTTCTTCATCTCCTTCTTTTTTCCCATTCATAATCACTAATCCCGTCTCTCCTAGCCATTTTACCATCTCTTCCCCTTCTGTGTTTATCATACCATCCTTTGTTTTTATTTCTCCTATCTGTCCTTCGCTGTCCCATTCTCTTCCTTTGCCTCCTGTTCTAGCGTTAAAGTCTCCTCCTATTATTAATATTTTTCCTCTATTTTCCTCTATTTCTTCGGTTAGGTACTCATAATTTTCTTTTTTCTTGTGCTGCATGTAGACTGATGCAACCGTGCATTTCTCTCTCTCTATCTCTATTTCCCCTACTATGACTTCTTCTGTCCTTTCTTTCTTCCATTTTACCTTTATTCTCCCTTGTCTTTCTCTTACTGCCATCAGTCCACCCCCTGTCTCCCTACCCCTTTTTCCTTCCCTTCTCGAGTCCCTCCATTCAATGTTATACCCATTCAGATTTCTTCCTATTCCTATTTCTGCTTCTTCTCTTTTCACCCATGTCTCCGTAAGTCCTACTATATCAAAATTTCTAATATATTTCCAGTCCTCTTCTTCCAAACTCTTTATTCCCGCCACATTCCAGAATAACATTTTAACTGTTTTCCTTCCCTTCACCTCTTCTCTCCTCCCCCCTTTATTTCCGAAAACCCTCCATTCCTTTCTTTGTCATTCTCTCTTCTCTCTCGTTCCACCTCCACTCTTCCTCCCCTGCTCTTAACCCGTTGTGCCATATTTTAACTTCCTTACCCTTCTTTTTCAATTCTCTTGCTTTTCTTCTTACCTCCTCTCTTATTTGCCTCTGTTTCCACGTCCAGTCGTGATCTATATATATTTTTTTCTCCCCTAATTTACTTTTTTTCTTCATTATTCCCTCCTTTTGCTCCCATGAGGCACACTTTATTTGCCACATCCTCTTCCTTCTGTACTCTATCCCTTCCTGTCTCTGTTTTATTTCTGGTCCTCCTATACTCCTTAGGCTTTTTATTTCCCCCTTAATTCCCATTCTGTCCTTTCACCATTCCTCTGCATCTCCTTTTTTTTCCCATTTCAGTTCTCTCTCCAGATCTGTTACAATTATATTATTAACCCTACTTTCTCTATCCATCCTCTCCTTCATGTGATCCATTTCTTCCCTATTATCTACTCCTTTTTCTTCTACCCTTGTCTCTCTTCCTTCCATGTATTTTTTCATCTTATTCATCTCTTCTTCCAATCCTTTCATTCTTTCTTCCCACTTCTCTTGTCTTCTTTTTTCTTCTCTTTTCTCTTTTTTCCTTTCCTCTCTATCTTTCTCTAATTCTTCTCTAAGTTTTTCCAAACCTCTCTCCCATTTTGCCTATCTTTTTTTCTCCGCCTCTTCCATTCGTCTCATCATTTCATTTAGCAGTTCCTCTTTCTCTTTCTTCCCCTCTCTTCTCAGTTCTCTCATTTCTGCTAGTACTCTTTCAAATGCATTGTCTTCTCCTTTACTCTCCCCCACCCCTATCAATGTTCTGTCCATTTCATTCCTTTCATCCCCCTCTGTTTCACTCCCCTCGCTTTCACTTTTGTACCTTTTCGTCTGCCTCACTTCTTCCTTGTTTCCTCCTCTCATGCCCTCTTCACTCTCTCTACCTCTCACCCCCTTTGCCTTCCTCTTATCCCCTTTACCGTCTCTCTCTCTCGCTGTTCCTGGCGTTGTAAACATCTCGTTCCTGTTTCCTATTCCAATTCCCCGCCTTGCTCCCGCCTTAACTCTCTCTCTTATTCCCTCTGTCTTCGCCTTTATGCCCCTCTCCTACGCTCCTCTTTTCCCGCCTTCTGTCTTATCTACCCTAATCTATCCTTTTTCCTTTTATTTTTTTTTTTCACCTTTCATCCTTCGCCCTTTGTCTCGTTCTCTTTTTCTCTTCTCCGAACGCCCTTCCACTCCTCCTGCACCTTTTCTCCACTTTTCTCTTCACTTCCTGCTCTCCTTCTCTCCAGAATCGGCCTATACTCAGCACTCACACAAGACACGTCTACTCTCGTCCAAGTCATAATATAACCCCCTATTTATTTATTTATATTTATTATAATTCGAACATTTTCTCGATAATTTAACGGTAAAGGATACTGTTTTGAAAGATATGGCTCTTTATCTTTTAAAATCAATTTATAAGTATATATTTTTAATAAACCTAATTTTTTACGAAATACATCTCTGAATTCGTATACAAGCGAAGCTATCTCATTTTTTTGAGCATCGGTAAGGTTAGAGCTTTCATCTACTTTCTCATTGATTGCCCCTCGAGTTAGATTCACAGAATCATCATTTGTGATGCCTGCGTCTATTTCATTACGAGTTAGATCAATGAATGATGGCATGTCATCACCAAATTCCGAGACAGTATCATACTGAATAGTTAAGCTTTGATATGTACTTTCATCTATAAATGTATCGTTATATTTCAAGTTTTCTAAAGTATTATTAATTTCAAAATAAATTTTTCATTATATGTATCAAGTTTAAGCTTTATATTTTTCATTGTATCATAACCGATAATACAATCTGTTATTAATTTAGGAATGATTATGAAAATAATATCCATATTAATTACTCTAGTTTACATTTAAATAAATTTGTTTTTTCAATTTCACTGATTTTTGGCCTGTAGCTACTTTAATAACATGTCCACTAATCGAAAGAGTAGGTTTATCTTTAAAATCACTTAAGTTTTGATTGTAAAATTCCTCTAATATAGCAGAAATTTCACTACCCGAATCAAGTAGAGCTTTTACTGGAACATTTTCTAATAAAAGAAATATTTCAGGACAAATTCTGCCCCCATTGCTATTATCATTATTTGATAATTCACCGTTAATTTTACGTCTCGGATCTTCAAAAATAATTAATAATTATTTCGATACTAAAGTATTATTGGATTTCAATGTTGCAACTCGTTGCAAGCTTTTGCGTTTATCCGATTTCCGAGAAGCAACATTTACTCGTTTCCCGAAGAAGTACTTGGTACATCATGTAAAATCGGTTTTGCACTATTATTATTTTTATTTACTTTGTTATTCTTATTATTTGACTTATTACTTTCAATTGTTTTACTATTAATTTGTTGTTCTCCGCCGCTATCTTTTTGAGTATGACGTGAACTAATATAATCTTCATTATCCAAAGAAGATAAAATCTTAATATATTCTGATATCTTTTTTATATGTCTCGTTTGAACTAATAGACGTACATCCCTATCAAAATGCCGAGATAATTTATCTATTAATTCTTCTTCATCTAGATTTTTTTTTATATCAAATGCTAAATTAATTTTATGTATAGCATAATTATAACGTGACAATTTTCCACCAAAATATTAACCAAATTCTATTTCGCGAGTAATATTTCTACGTATTTCAGCGTTCCAAAATTTCTCTTTAAATAATATTTCAAAATCTTCAAAATTTTTAATTTCACGCTGTACTAAATCATACCATGAAGAATTTACTCCCGTCATAAATTGAGATAACAAACATAACAATTGAGCAGTATTGTAATTACTTGCTTGCAAATAACGTTTGAGATCATTTAAATATTTTACTGGTCGATATTGATAACTATCATCAAAAACTGGACACGTTAAAGCAGGTTGCTTAATTGTAATAATAGTTTCATTAACAATAGATCTATTTTGATCATTATTCTTAATTTTATCAATATTCTCACGAAGTACTGAAAATGTTTCATTCATTTCCATAGTAACATTATTTTTCACTCGAATAATATCATTGAAATTATCTTCACATCTATCTTTTAAAATAGAAATAATTTTATTTGACTTTTCTAAATTTGATTCTAAATTCTTAATTATTTGATCTTGTTCAATTAATTTATTTATCAATCTATCAACTTTATTACTCAAATTGTTAATAGTTTCAGAAATTGTTTTAAAATCATTTTGCAACTTAAACTGATCAGTATGAAATGTTTTTAATTCATCTACTACATCTCTTTCCCATTCGTGCGTTCTTTTCTGTTGCACGGTCAATTCCTCACCAATTAGTGATTCACTAAGTTTGTTTAGAATTGTTTCGGAAGTACACTCAGTAGAGTTATATATTGGACGTTTTTCGTTCGACCTTGCAATATCAACTCAAAGAAATCCAAAGTATATAAACAATTCAAAATTAATTATAAATATGAATGATATAAATCAATTAATTTTAATAATACAGAAGATTTGACAAATAATCATTCAAATTCAAATTGCATATTTTATATTGCAAGTTTATTTAATAAATAACAATATAAGTTAAGCGCCTGGAGCTGGCCTAGATGCCATTATATGCTCTACAGTGTCAGCTAAATGATTCATATACACTGCCCGTCAATCACTTTTGCCATGCTTACCTCAAAATTAGGTAAACTTGAAAGTTTTGTATCTCGGTCGGAAATCATCGTATCACAAAAAACCGCAGGGCATTGTAAAGGTAATTGCAAAAGCTTCCATTTAAGACGTGCAGAGACTTAAAAATGAAAATATGTGTTTTTTACAGTAAAAAAACTGATTAAAAAAATTTAAATTTTTTTAACCTCGACTTAAATCAATGCCAATTTAGAACCAGGCGGTGGAGGGCGAATCGACCTGAGGGTTTCGGAGAGTAATGTCTTTCCCTTGAAAATGAGCTCCCGCGGGGTTCTATCCGATGTTTTTTAACCGAGTTACGGCGCTTTTTGTAAAAAGCAACATTTTTTTCCAATCTTCAATCACTTCGACTTACGTACGTTTTGGAAAAAAATGCCAAAGAGAAAAAAGTTTCATTTTGTGTCCAAGAATACGAAAATAAAGTCAAAATAAAGAAATAGAGAAAAAATTTTTTTTCGGTTTTTTAGCGCATTATAGGGTTAGGTCCAGTTGTAAGGCTAAAAAAAACGCTTTTTTTGCACATTTTTTGTGAAGACGGGTTTTATTATTCATGAATAAATCTTTTTGTACATTAAAGATACACATTTCAAGAAGTTACAGAAAAATTTTTATGTCAAAATGTCCATAATATTAGGAGATATAGTCAATTTGCCGAGATTCCAAAAAAAAAGACGTTTTGCGGTGATCACGATTGCAGCAGTCTGGATCATCTGAAATCAAAAAAAATAAACGAGGATCTTTAGTAAATCAGTTAATGCTCCAGATGGACGAAGTGTTTAGTTATATTTTGATTTTTCGTAACATGGCGGACGTTCAAAGTCAAATTTTTTTTTTACCCAAATTTTCGTCACTTTTTCGGCTGTAAAAAAAAACTTTCATGGTACAAAAAAATCCTTCGTCCATCCGGAGGACAATTATACGTAAAATAAGTCGTTAAAATTTCAAAAGGATCGATATAACCGTTTTCGAGTTTCAGTGATCACCGACTTGGAGAACGTGGTTTCGAGAAAAACGCGTTTAAAGTTTTGAGTATAGTTTACATGCAGATAAAAATTTTTTTTACATACCTATACAGTATCATCTATTCCAGGACCATACAATGTACCTTCCTTTTGCTTATCAGCTGCCCCAGCAGCGATTTTCTTCCGTCGTAGAGCAACTCTGGCCTCTCGAGTGTTTTCCAACGAACGTCGGTTCGACACTTTTAAGTTCGACGTTTTTAAACAATCGAGGTAGGTGTGTTCTAAGTTGTATATCTCGGTGAATAATGGTCCGATTGGTCTAATAATTTCAGGGAATACTTTCAAAATGTTATACTTTTAGAAAATTATAACGGGGAGTAGATTCGCCCGCGTTATTTCGCGAGAGATCATGTATTATTTTATACGGCTCGAAGCGGGTGTACAGCAACCGCGCGCGGATGTGCCCGGAAACTTAATCACGCCTTAAGGCCCGCAGGAGCGTCGTGGGCATAGCAGCTAATCCCTAAGTAAAATCACTGACGGAGAAGCGTGGAAAGTTGTAGAGTCAGGTATAAATAAGAAAAGAGGTTACGCAAAATAAATGATATTTATATATCTTATAAGTTTACAAGGAAAGCAGTGCGGGGATAAAGAGAGAGAGAACGATTAGCTAACGAGAGAGTGGCAAGGTACGCAAGTAAGTACTTACAAAAGTGCGTCGGACCACCGATGAGCCTTGTTAAATATTCGACTGCCAGGGAAACGATCACCCCGTTCGCACGTGAATTGTCCTGCGCACTATCTTGAAATACAGCACACTATTCACGAGATCCGGCTTCGATTATCTACCGCCGCTGGGCCAAAACGAGATGTCTGTATGCAGAAGAGCGATGTCGCGATTTTCTTTCTTGAAAGCCGGTCGGCAAGAACACGTGCTTTCTCTAACGCGAGTCTCGAGCTAATGTCGCGGCAGCGTCCCCCCCACTCTCTCTCTCCTCTACTCTGTCGAACCTAAGTCGGTTCTTGTCGCGCGGCCGTCTCTCTCTTACCTCGCACGCTGTTGTCTGCTGCGACGGCCACATCCAGGCTTCGTACATATAATTACATGAGAAGGTTTAAATGTGGATATATAAGTATATATATATATATATAAGTAGTTGTTAGAGAGAGAGAGACATAACGAGTGATTTATCGCGCGTTATAAAATGTAATAAAAAGAAAATCGATTTTTTGAAAATCATGACTGGACCTAACCCCTTAAAAAAATAAAGAAATTTAACTTTTTTTTTACGCTTAGTTTTAAAATGTCTAGGGACGTAGTAAATCACAAAAAAACTAAAACTAAGCGTAAAAAAAAGTTAAATTCTTTTATTTTTTTAATGCGCTAAAAAACCGAAAAAAATTTTTTTCTCTTTTTCTTTATTTTGACTTTATTTTCGTATTCTTAGACACAAAATGAAACTTTTTTCTCTTTGGCATTTTTTTCCAAAACGTACGCAAGTCGAAGTGATTGAGGATTGGAAAAAAAGGTTGCTTTTTACAAAAAACGCCGTAACTCGGTTAAAAAACATCGGATAGAACCTCGCGGGAGCTCATTTTCAAGGGAAAGACATTACTCTCCGAACCCCTCAGGTTGATTCGCCCTCCACCGCCTGGTTCTAAATTGGCATTGATTTAAGTCGAGGTTAAAAAAATTTAAATTTTTTTAATCAGTTTTTTTACTGTAAAAAACACATATTTTCATTTTTAAGTCTCTGCACGTCTTAAATGGAAGCTTTTGCAATTACCTTTAAAATGCCCTGCGGTTTTTTGTGATACGATGATTTCCGACCGAGATACAAAACTTTCAAGTTTGCCTAATTTTGAGGTAAGCATGGCAAAAGTGATTGACGGGCAGTGTATGAACTAATATTTCTTAAGCTAGTATCAAACAATCTCATATTTTTCTTATAATTATTGCCTAAATTGACAAACGAATTAGCAAGTTCCATATACCAATTACGCAATTCACTTAATTCTTTTTCTAGTGACGCATTTTTATATAATATTGCTCGCATTTGTTTGTTTCTTTTCGGCATATTTGATAATAAACGTATAATACAATGTATAAATTACAAACTAATAACGAATTAATAACAAATAATTAACACAAACTAATGTAACAAGAGTCCTGTCACGTTCGCGAAATGTGATATTCATATCACTTATAATTAATAATTCGTACTCTCGTGTCTAGTTGCGTTAATGAGTAAGAATTCGTTTCTTGTAAAGTTACTCTAATTGTCAATAAAATAAATTGATAAATCAAATATATGCGAATATGAGTAAGGTTTCAAGGAAAGTCAGACTATGCCCTAGTTTCTTATGGTGCGAATTGTCCCATAAGCAGAGCTAAAGTCTTCCTTGTACGATAGAGGATATATTTCGCACAAGTTTCTTATAGCGCGAGATATTCTATAACTTGAGCTCGAATTATAGGAAAGGAAACGTCTTGCTCAGTTAATTACAATAAGAGAAAGAACTTAGGTATTAGTCAATATTATTCAATCTCATGCGCTCACTTTGCAACGCTAGATGTGAATACCAGTGTTACGTCGAGGACGAGTCAGACTATTTTATGGCGATAAAATTGGAATTTTTTATGGAAGGGGAGTTCCCGTAATTAAAAGCAATAGTCATTTAATAGCTGACTTTAATCTCAGTGACGCATTTACCCCTTCTGGGATTAACCCTTTATCTATTAGTTTTTATGTATTTTGTGCTATAAAAGAGAACGCAAAACAATTGTAAAAGACTCTGTATTCTACTCTGTGACACTATGCACCTTCTGTTATTTGATCAATAAATATTGTAAATCTATTTCTATAATAACTTATTTGAGAGTTATACCTAATCCACTTTCATCTCTGGGTTCTGAGGTATGAGTTTCTGAACCACTTAAACTACAGGTAAATTATTTAATTATTACTTATTTACTCGGTACTTTAGGTATGTTGCCGCCCTGCTTTCGTTTGAGTCTCGCACCCGTGGTAAAACGCTAACGCGTTGACCGAAAAGAGACAGTCGCGTTTGAGTAATTCTTGTCAATTCGCGGCCGTTACGTGAGACGTAACAATTGGGGATACCTCCGGATAAATTTTTTTAACGAAAAGCAGGATTAGGCAAAAGTAAATTTTTTTTACAAACATGGCTACGGGAGCCGATTTGAGAGACAAACGAAATGAGGAAGCACTATTAATATTAAGAAACTGCATAGGAAAAGTAGATTCGAAATTTATAACTAGTAGAGAACCAACATTACTAGAATGTATAAAATTTCTCCACGCTCGTCAAGATTTAGGTTTCGAATTAGAAGGCAAAAAACAACAACTAAAAAAATTAATAAAAATTTTAGAACATTATATAAATGAACAATTAATAAGGAATTCATGTCAAAACCTACTTTTACTACTCATTGTAGAAGAATTAACAAAACGTAAGATAAGTCCAAAAGAAATTTTAGTCACAGTAAATCGTACTGACAAACTAGTACAATTTGAAAATAAATTTGAGCCAATAATTGAATCAAACGCGGAAATAACGGAAGACGAGTCAAGGGAATATTTCCAAGCTTTGACGAACTTGACAATTGACAATGACAACGAAGACGAAATAGATCAAATAAGAAACGAAATTCCTATTATAAATCATATAAACGTTAAATTTTTATACCAAAAATCACTGAAAAAAGTCAAAACGAGAAAAGTAGCAATTCAGAAATCTTTACGCCAAAGTCATCAAGCAGATCATTTGCCAGCACAATACCGATTTATCATTCAACTCCACAAGAAGTAACCCGTACAGTAAAAAATTCCACAATTAGCCCTTTGAGAAATGTAGGTTTGAAAGATATCGTAGATTTCATTCCTAAATACGATGGATACTGCATTCCACTACATGACTTTCTAGACGGTTGTTGGGAAGCTTATAATGTTATTCCACCCGGAAATGAAGCGGATCTAGCAAGATTAGTTAAAATGAGATTATACGAGGATGCATTAAAAAGTTTGCGTGGAAAACATTTTGAGACAATTAGTGAGATTAAAATGTATTTAGATCACCTTTTCGGATCAGACAAAACTTTCAACCAATTATCTGGAGAGCTGGCTATGCTCAAGTAAAAAGCCTCAGAAAATGTAGTAAAATTTTAAAACAGAGTTAAAACAGTAGCGCGAGAATTAGTAAGCGCAGCAGTGTGTGAAGAAAGATATACTGTCGTATTCTTAAATCAATTAAAAAAGGATACAGTCAAGTTTTTCATCCGCGGCTTACACTGGGTGATTAAAGCGCGAATGCGCGAATGGGATAGGCAAAAAATCTCGAAGAAGCAACAGCAAAAGTGGTAGAGATTGAACGCGATTTCGTAACACAGGAACCCAACGATCTCAACCAGTCAGTAAAAGTACTTACAGAAGCAAAAAAAGAATTAGCAAACATTAAAAGTAGTAAAAACAAATAACTCGCAAGTATGTCAAATTTGTAAGTTGTTAAATCATTTAGCGGATACGTGTTTTTACCGTAACAATGGCAATACAAAATTTAGAAATGAAAGATTCAATAGTAACGCAGGCCAAAAGCAAATGAATAGTCAAAATTCAGCCAATAGAGGAAGAATGAACCAGCAAGTAGCTCCGCCCTAAGCAAATTAGAACTCTGCATCAAAAAATCAATACCAGGGAAATTTTAATTCTAATAATCGCGGACCAGGAAATCCAAACAGAGATCCGACTATTTGTAATTATTGCGGTATTAAAGGTCACTGGAAAATAAGATGTAACAAAAGAATTTTTAACGAACAACAGAAACAACAACAGGGAAACTTCGGTGGTTTCCAGGTGAAAGGCGCGATCGGGGAAACGACCAGCCAAACGGAGCGCCGAGCTTAAGTAAGAATACAAAGAAATTAAAAGTAACGAAAAGACTGGTATTGCTAAACTTGAATAGTAAGTCACCAACTTTCATTTTAGAAGATAAAAATCAAAATATCAGTCTTTCTATTATAACGGGGTTTTGGCTAACCTGCCGTTACAATCGAGAGGATGGATTGGTTGACAGCTCGGTTTAATAAGTAACTAATGCCACAAGGCTAGGGCGCTGGCGCATATGTGGCCAAGCCTACTAGTCGGCCTCGAAATCAAGCAGCCTCATGGCCCGCGTAGGGCGTCGCAGGTAGCAGTGGCTGAAAAGCGCGAAAAGTAGTGGCGAGCGCAGGGAATTGACCAAGGAATGGGAATGAGAGTCGGGCGCAGAGTCAGAGAAACGCAGAGAATAAGAGGGACAAACATGATTTATATATAGCATCAAAAGGAAAGCGTACAGAGTAACAAATCGGTAAAGAGAGAGAGAGAGAGAGAGAGAAGCGAGCAGGCAAGCAAGAGAGAGCTAAACGAGTCGGTACTTCGGCGTTGTCGGCTGCTGCAGGCTGCTGTATAATATAATATGAATCTGAATATAGTATAAGTATAAGAATTATGTTTTCAGTTTAGGCGCCCGTAAGCAGCTTTTTACGTGTAGAGCATGCTCAGCGTAGAAAGTAGTCTAGTATAACGGAGGAGGCTCCTGGACTATAATGACTCATGATAGTCTAGCGTCCTGGACTATAATAGCCATTATAGTCCAGGAGCCTGGCCCCTCAACATTACAGCAGCTGTTATGTCGCAGGACGAGTAGAGCCCTCTACGTGGCAGTTTTCTGTACTATGAAAAAAGTATAATGCATGCTTTAGAAAATGTTAAAGAGAGGGGAGGAGGAGGGTCAAAGGGGATAGTGAAGTATTGAAGAGTTACGTCAGTCGTAGTGAAAATTGATTTAAAACGGATTTAACGAAAATGTTTAATGCAAACAAGGAAAATGTTGATTCAGCAAGTGACTCGGAGAGTGCTGAAGAAAATGAGAGTGTCGACAAAAATGTTTACCATAATTACATCAATTCCAATTATAACCGGGTTAGGGTTAAAAATCGGCTTACGGGCGCCAAAATCGAAAAATTGTTAATGCAGTTTGGACTGTAGTACGTTGTATTACGTCTCGGGACGGCGAGAAAGGGGACGGGGGCGGAGAATCCTCGGCCGCTGTGCCGCCTCGGACTCTACACTGCCCCCCTCCACTTCTCAGCGTCCCTCGACGTAATACAACGTGCTACAGTCCAAGGTGCATAAATAACTAATATGCATGTATGGGAAGAGAGAGACATAACGAATGAATTAAATTCGTTATATGCCCCTCCCCTAGACGTTGGTAGCGGGAGCGGTACCAACTCGAAAAGTAGTCTCTCTCTTGAGAAAAAGGGGAAACTCCAGTTGTGAAGAAAAATAACATTTTATTTTATAAAGTCTATAGAAAAATTAAAAAAAATTAGTACATGAATATGTTGCTCTCTCTCTCTCTCCTTTTACAAGAGCAATTTTAAATTAAGGTATGGTTTATACGCGCAACGGCGCGGGGAAAAACATAAGAGTGCAAAACACAAAAGGAAAGGAACTAAATAGGCACGGCCATAAACAAAAACGAGCGCAGAAGGCGCAATATTCTCCTTCTTCTTTTGATTAAGGCAGGGCCGTTTCAAAGTCTAGGCGCCGAAGACGCAATCTTCTTTCTTCCTTCTTGACGACAGAGAGAAGACGGCGGTGGAATGGCCTTAGCGAGGAGCGCCTCGAGACCCTAGCTCGGCGGAGTAATCGTACTTCTGCTTCAGGCCCTGCTCGAATTTCCAATGTTGAAAGAAATTCGGGCAGTTGTCTGACCTCGACACTGAAGTTAGATTACATCCGGAGCAGAAGCGTACTCCGTATTTTGTGGGAGTTGGGCCTTCGAATTTGCCGCAAGGCTGTTCCTCGAAACGATACAGCATGGCGAAGTACTGCGGGACCAGGTTTCCATTGGCCGCGCAGTACGTTCGGCGGTCGTCTTGGGCCGCCCTGGCCGCTTCCAGGCGCTGCTCCTTGGTCCACGGTCCGTTGCCCTGAGCAGCTGATCCTGCTGCATTCGGGGCAGTGCCAGAAGGGTGGGCGGTCCTCTGTGAGGCCGAGCCGAAAGAGGACCGTCGGTCGCTAGAGGCAGGGTCAATGGAGGGGCGAGCCCTGGTCAAGACAGTGCCAGAAGGACCAGGGGCGCCTAGTATGGCTGAGGTCTGTAGGTTGAGGGCCTCGATCCTCTCTTGAAGGGCCAAAAGCTCTTGACGCTTTTGCTCCTGTTCGGCCGCAAGGCGAGCGCTCTCATCTCGGGCCCTTCTTGCCTCTGCCCATCGAGTGGCTGCCTCTGCCAAGAAGGCCTTCTTCTCTAATTCTCTTTCGACCTTCCTGATAAAATCCGAGGAGGCACAGGCTCTGACGCGTGCGTCAGGATGTTCTGTGAAGTTCAGAACGTCCTGAAATGCCAGGCACTCGGCCTGCTCGGCGGCTAGCCTCGCTCGGCGGGCACTGCGGGCAGCAGCCTCCACGGCGGCCCAGCGCTCCGGCCAGCTGATGTTTTCTTCATCCTGGACTTCCTGGGCCAATGCCTCTGGAGTCGAGGAGGAGGCAGTGCTGCCCATCAGCATACGCCCTTCGACTGGGGCTGCTGCGGGAGTATTGTTGCCCGCAGGTTGGCCTTGCCTTTATGTCCAGCACTGCAGAAGGTCGCTGATGCTGGGTACTCCGGGTGCGGGAGCGTCTTGGGGATCGCCCAACGACAAGAGCTGCTGGGCGACCCAGTTCTGGAGCCTCAGCATCGCTTCCATCGGTCCTTCCAAGGTGAGGGTGACTCTCTCCTGGTTCTTCTTGACAGGCAGCATCCTCTGCAAAGCGTTGGAATGATGGAGCGATATAGGGCATAATAAAAAAAAATAGTGGTCAGGTCAAGCGAGCAGAAGCAGCAGGAAGCATAAGCTGTGAGAAGGGTTAAAAGCAGAAGCAAGAGTAGCCGGGAGCGGTTTGAAAAAAAAACATAGCTTAAGCGTCGCGCTTGTTTCTTGCGCGTAAGCGTCGGGGCGAAGCCGCGACAGGTGGCGGAGCCGCCTTTTTCAAGCCAAGTGGCCGTCCTCGCTTGCGCGGAACGGCTACTATCGGATCTGGCAAGGCCCGGCTCTTATTAAGCTGAATTGAGGTGTCAGCCGACGGAGAAGGTGAAGGGGCCACTACTGATTCATTGGCCTTAGACTGCTCAGCAGCCTGGTCATCCAAGAGTTTTTCGGTTTCACTCTCAGAGGCGTCTCCGCCGTCAAATGTCTCACTTGTAGGGAACTGCTCGTCATCGAAGCAAGGCTTTAAGTCGCATACGGCCACCTTTCCGATATCAACCCCATCTTCCGTTTGGAGTTGATACGAGTTCATGCCGAGGCGGGTCGTTACATCAAAAGGCCCTGCGTATTTAGAACAAAGCTTAGCAGCTATGGCCTTGGCAGCAGAAGAGAGCACGCGATTTCTCGCTCATACTTTATCGCCCCCGCCATAATCGATGTCGCGATGTTTCTGGTTATAGTACTTCTCCTGCCTGGCTTGAGTAGTCTTAGAGTTTTCGAGCGTGTTTGCTCGAAAATCGTCGAGTTTGCTCATGCGGGAGTGCCAGTCAGCTCGAGCGGCAGCCTCGAGCTGTTCAACAGCTGCGCGCTCCTCCGGGCGTCGAGCATTACTTGGCGGCTCTGGGTGCCGCCCGTAGTTAAGAAAAGCCGGGCTAGAGCGTGTAGCTTCATGCATGGCCGTGTTATAAGCAAACGCGTGCTCGTCAATCAGCTCATCCCATCGAGTGTGATTCTCGATGAATGCAGCAATCATGGTTTTGACTGTGCGATTGACCTGCTCTGTCGGGTTTGATTTTGGTGAATACGGAGCGCAGGTCCCATGGACAACTCCATGAGCCCCTAAAAACGAATCAACCATCGTGTTTTTAAAAGGCGTGCCATTGTCAGACAGGAATCGTTCCGGAATCCCGAAACGTAAGAAAATACGATGGTTAATTTCCTTTTTAATTGTCTTGGCATTGGCCTTACGTACCAGGATGCATTCTATCCACCTAGTGAAAACATCCATGAAAATCAATAGATGTTCATGGCCTTGAGGCGAGCGAGAGAAAGGGCCCATCAGATCGCCGCAGACGACCTCCCATGGACGGGTGACAATATGTTTGCCCATAAGTCCAGCGGGCGGCTTTTGCTCAACTTTCATTTGCTGGCAAACTTGACAGTTGCGTACGAAATGTGCAACGTCTTTGTAAAGGGCCGGCCAATAATAGCGGAGCACTGCCCTTTGGTGGGTCTTATAGCGGCCGAGATGCCCGGCCGTAGGCTCATCATGGCATTCCGCGAGAACTTGCTCGCGCTGTTCCCGCGGAAGCACTAACTTCCACGCTTCCTCGTCGTGGCCCATCAAGTCGTCGACGATAGGGTCCAGCCGGTAAACAAACAAGCGGCTGCCGACGATTTTCCAATAGGGATGAGCCCGCGGCTCGTCGACTACTTGCTTGAACTTGCACAAATACCACTTATCTTTAGTGGGCTCGTCGACAATGAGGGAGGCGAGGGAAGTTTCGACGTCCTCATCGGTCTCGTACATACGAGACAGTGTATCAGACTTCGCATCAGACTTCGGCATCTTTCGATGCACGATGTCAAATTCGTAGGCCTGCAGGCGCAACGACCATCGGCCTAGCTTGCCGTTTGGGCTTCTCAAAGGGTCTAGCCGGATAAGATGGTCGAATGTGCCCTTGACGATTTCGGAAAAGTGATTACACCATCTTGTTCGTCTTGAAAAATGATGAAGATCCCTAGATTTTCAGACCCCAAAATGCCCTAGGGACCCCAAAAAGTCGCAAATAGTGACTTTCAGTTTTCTGACGATATCTCTGTCAATTTTTGAGCTAGAAAATTTTTTTTTTTGCATTTTGTAGGGTTTTTGAAGCCCGACAAAATGATGCTATTCAAAAATTTTGGCGCGAAATTCAAAATTTTACAGCCGTTTGAAAATTTTGAAATTGAATAAAAAAAAAACAAAGACAGACGCATCGCTGAAAAAAATATATATTGTGTATTTTCAACTCAAAAATGCCTGTGAATTTTTTCAGATTTTTAAAAGTGGTGGAACGATCTTCAAAAAAATCGAAACCACAAAAAAACTCAGTTTTTTGCTCCTAGCCCTTTTAGGTTATGTTCTATCACATAATCGACAACATTTTTGAATTCTACGGGAAAAAATACATCGAAAACATGTATCCTACATTCAGAAATAATTTTTTTTTACCCGTCGATCGGGAAGGAATGAAGGTCTATACAGTGAACACGGCGAACCTGCGTAGGAAATCTTTTGTTTCGCTGAATTTTTGGTGGGCTTTGATGATTTCACGGCATTTCAAGCTCATTTTCCATCCATTTTTTCCCCTGGAATACGATAGTGCTATCAGTTTCATAATACTACATAACCTTTGAGTGGTACAAGCCGAAAACCGTATGTTACAGTGAATTTTTCATTCTAACAGAACTTGAGTAGGTTTTATAATATGACCGATAGCACTGTCTCAATCTACGTGAAAAAATACATCGAAAACATATATCAAAAACATATACCAAGCTGTAAAATAATTTTGAGCCGATCATGAACACCCAAGAAATATATAGGGGCAATCAGCCGGCAAGAGACTTATTCGTTCCACAAAATCTTGTAAGCTTTTTATACCGTCATTTATTGTAAAGCATGAGATTCTTACTGAGATTGGGAAAAAATGTAAGTACACACAAAATATGTATGCTGTAATTTATGATTTTTATAGAATCATCAATTTAACATCAACAAACTTGAGATCAACGAAAATTCACAGTTCGTGCTGTTCGACAGTATATTAAACAAAATTATCTTACATTGCGCGATAATTATTCTAATCATAGCTGGTTGCATTTCTTATAAAGATACTAAAATTGCAATGGAGTAACTGCTGCATACTTGAACCTTTCATGTGCATCTGCATTCTATTCACTGTGCAGGCTGTAATTAATTACACGACGATGAAAAATCAATGGTACTCAATTTTTTGGCAAAAGATTTTTTTGAACTTTGAAGGCTTACCTGAGTTGGCTATCACCTTCATCACGGGTAAGTAAAGTGTCAATCCTACTCTTCATCACTGTCACCTTCAATGACAGGCGTTACCTGTTCGCGTTCAAAAATCTTGGTGAGAATTTCGGCAGGTCTTAAAATTTTGGACAGGTATCTACCGTGCGACAGGTAGTAGATGACTGCAGCCACGTGAGAGCAGCAGCCGATGGTTCGCATGCCGTTGGAACATTCACAATAATGACGTGAAATTCCAGCGTAGCCGATTGAATCTGGCTTGTAGTCAATGTAACAATTGTAGTTTCGTCGAGAAATATGCCTAGATCTCACTTGTACCTTGATGATATTAATAGTTGCTTTGCAATAACTCAAATTCAACTCGTTTTGATCGTTCATCATTTCGGCTAGGTAAGAAATTGTTCGCTGAAGTTGGTACGTGCCTGTGAAAAACTTGATGAGATCCTGTTCTGTCATTTCAGGGAAATCAAGGACTTCAGAAGATTTCAATTGTATGAACTGACTCTTTCTTCGGCCCCAATGTGCTGTATGAGCTTCAACTGCCAAACTATTTTCATTTGAACTTTTCGAAAGAACATATTCTGCTAATTCTTCATCAAGAGAAGCCCTTGACACTAATCGTTTTCCGAATTCATTGATTAGAAAGCAAACAATTTTACAATACAGTCCAGCTTTGGGTAAGTATCGATTATCCAGCTGTTGATGGAAAAACTTGTACTTCTGAGCAACAATACCATGCACAGCTTCGACAACCCAACGAAGCATAGTGACGAGTCGTGATTCGTTTGCTTCTTAAGCCGTCAATTGCTTGTCTTTTTTATTTTTCAACGATGGCATCAAAACCCGATATTTCTCATCTTCTAATCTACTCTGAATGTCACGGAATCCACGATCGAGCACAAAAACGTCATTTTCTTTGCACATCAATTTCTTCAAATCACTTTGATCTTCAGCTAATAGAGAACCCAAAATCGTAGCGTCATTCTCCGTAGCATAAAAAGGCCCCAACACGTCTACAACATAACCATCTAAAGCACAAAGCGTGAACGGTTTACACAAAGGAAGTTTTTTGTGCCCCGAATATGATTTCCTCTGATACTCATTATTAGAGCTCTTTTGATGTTTTATGTAAGTACCGTCACCAACGAGTCCAAGATTTAGATCGCTGACGTTGTGAAGTTTATTCAGAAGAGGTGTTGTATGATCACGAATCAGTTGGTCATGATTTGCAGCCTTTAGTCCGAAACGGGAGGGCAAGACATCTTTTTCAAAAGAATCGAGAATAGACGTCGAAAAATCTGAGACTTGGTGATGTCTTTCTAGTCCGAGGATGGAACAAATCATTTCATTCGAATTTCCGGTACGCAACCTGAATAAAAAAACAACAAGTGCTTGTGTTACAGTTCGATTGTCCGAATTTCTCAGAGAAGTCATCATATCCCGTAATTTGATTATTTGTTCCCAAGTAAGTCCAGTGAATGTGTAAATGCGTTCTTCAGGAATTGAAAAATCAGCAATTCTATCCATTAGTTCTCTATCCGAATCTATGCTCAACTTATTAAGCAATTTTGTTAAATCTGATGCTTTGATAGAGGACGAATGAGCAACAACTCTCAAGTCTTTTATTTCATCTGGATAAAGTCGATTTTTCAAAAGGTGTTGATGACAGCATCGATTTCCCTGTGGGATAAAAATTCCCGTTTCTGAAAAAAGCTGCTTACGCGCTTCAAAAGGAATGTTAATGATGCTTGATTCTTTTCCACATATAAAGCAGTATGCGTGAGTAGAAACTACTCTCTTATAAGGTAGTTCAATTGATTCTTCCGCAAGGGGTTTTTGAACTTTGGGAGGTTCATAAACTGGATCTTTCTTTTCTACTACAGTTGGAGATTCAGAAGACAGCACTTGACTATCTGGCGGAGAAACTGTTGTCGTTTCTTTGCGTATTTTTGACAAAGAGAAACAAACCCCGGACCAACATTTGCTACACAAAACATTTCCAACATCAATGGGGATATCAAGAATATCCTTTATTTTATCAGCATCATCGACTGTACCCACTGTGTACTTGAGTCCAACCATTTTCTTTGTTGAAATAGAACATTCTATACATTTGTCATTCATTGCGGATATAATACTGAGAATCTAAAAAAAGAGAATGATATAAACATGTTGATGTAAGTTTTGATGATTCTTATTAAGGTTAAGGGTATAGGCGTGTCGAGATTTGTTGAAAAATTTTGCAATTATCAAAATTTTTTTCATTACGTATTTTCATTCCTCAACTACTAAACTTAAAGGAAAAAAAAATCGGTAGCCCAAATGATTATTTTAGGTACCGCAATTAATCGACACAAGAAGTGTTTTTGAAAATGTCAATTTTCCATATTTCACTAATTTTATCTTATTTGAACGATTATAGGATGAAATACAACAGATTAGTATTAGAGTACTTTTTATATTACATTGTGAGTATAAAAAATAAT
This sequence comes from Phymastichus coffea, assembly GCF_024137745.1. NCBI lineage: Eukaryota > Metazoa > Arthropoda > Insecta > Hymenoptera > Eulophidae > Phymastichus > Phymastichus coffea. The sequence continues at coordinate 2,223,709 of NW_026706814.1, forward strand.
CTTGACATTTCAAAAGTGCTTCAATTCTGTAAATATACTCGACTATAATACATGTATAATTCGTTTTTTACATTCAAGTTGAAGAGATTCATGTAGCTGGTAGGAAATAATTATCGAATGTTATCAAAATAAGAGGACCAAGTAAGCTTTTCGAATGCCATGATGGGCAGTAAAAGTTGGTCCGAATGCTATTGTGTTGTCGCTAAATAGTTGTAGAGTGAAAAACCCAAATCTAGAATTGGGTTCAGAAATAGTTATTCTTGAAAACTGTCATACGGTTTGGCATAAGAATGGGTTGTTATATTTTAAAAGTATGAAAAACATTGAAAATTAGAAAAAATTGATGGTTTTCTGGAGTTTTTCGATGACTAATGCTCCAACTTTTGATATTTTGAATACGAATAAAAATCATATGACAGATTTTTAGCTTAAGTATTACTCTTTTAGAAAATCTTTAAAGGAAGAATCTTGATCAAGTTATTCATTACAAACCTATTTCAATGATCGTCATTATATGACATACATGTAGACATTTGAGTTGTTTAACTCAACTTAAATAATTTTTGGACCATATTTTTGGAATGCTTTTGTACCAGAAATACAATGATGATAAAAGAAATATTGAAAATTATTTAAGTTTGAAGTTGGTATCTCGACCTGCCTATACCCTTGAGTGTCTGTATCACCTATCAGTTAAGGGGGTATCCCTCAATAAATCGCAGAAAATCGACGAAAACTTTGGGAATTTTTTAAAAGAAAACTATTCAATATTTTTTCATGAAATTTAGACTGTATTTTATTGAAATTTTAACAAATTAGAAAAAATTTTTTTTAGAGAAATATTGTAATAAATAAATGTGCAGTACTCGTTCAAAGTTATAAACTTTTTTTTTTCCTTTTTGGCGGTTCAAATCCTGGCTTTCCAATCACTCTGAAACATACAGAAAACATTTTTTTAGTTTCATTAGACATATTTCTCGTTGATGAACCTAAATTTATTGCTCGGAAAAATTATTTAACAAAATGGCGGACTTTTAAAAAAAAAATATATTTTTTTTTTTATTGTTCATGCAAAAAAGCGGTTAACAAACAATATTTGACAGAATTTTATAGGTACATCGACGAGATTATTTGATTTCCGTTCAAATGGTATTTTTTTTTTTTTTTAAGTTGAAAATTCGCTGAGTAAGAGCGCCCGCCAAATCGACAAATCGAAAAAAAAATGATTCGGAGATAAACGCGTTTAAAGTTTGCGGCAGGCGAAAACGGCATTTTTTTTCATACTCACATCGAATAAAATTGGTTTTCACTCAATCAGCAATACCAGCACCATAAAGGATACCTTCTTCTTCATCATACTGTTGATTTGACTTCGCAGCTTTTAGTTTTTTAGCAGTCCTAGCTGCTTTTGTGGATTCTTGGCTGCGGATTTCTTGACGCTTCACGCGCTCATCGTCTGCGCTCTTCGCGTAGTTGGCTGTGGATAGCCCGATCTTGAACTGCAGCGATTTCATAATTCTTAGTACACCATAGAATCCGTCATTGAAGAGTACAGCAGCTGTATAAGCGGCAATTTCAACAGTTTTTGGCCCACAGTGTAAATGCTTCGGAGCTAATCGCCAAATGACTGAGTTGAAACTTTCGTTTGCATTTTGCGTGTAGCCACCTAAGCATCTTTTCAATAAATCATCTTTCGATTAAACTTGATAAATCGGGATTAAATGTTTTTGTACATCTGGGTGTAGTGGAGCTGGATGCTCATAAACATCCTACTTGCTCGCCTTCTTCAGTTGAGAATTGATTACTGCGGAAAGATCTTCGTCTCTTTGCGGCACGATAGCCTTCTTCTTTTTCGCCCTTAGGATAACTAGTACTCATTTTCAAATTGTGAAAACTAGAAACACGATGCTCACTACCCAAAAGCCGAAATAAAACTGAGCAAACTGTAGTAACGGTCTCCCAAACGAATCCCTACCTTTCCCCAGAAATCTTTGTACCTACTATGCTACACCTAGCCTGACCCTGTAAACGAACGTACAGTTTATACAAAGGAAGATCGAGAAACATCTAATCCATTGTATATTATAAGTAGGAAGCGAACTGCAGCGCACCGCCCAGCGGGGCGCCTTGCCGCTCGAGCGCGCAGCTGCCTACCTGCTCTGCGCGCCAGAGTTTCTATACGAAAATAGCTATAGCAGCTGAACCGCTCTGAATTTCGGTCCAATATTTTAACAGCACATTCTTGAAATGATGTACTTTCGATCTATGCAAAAAAAAAAAAGAAAAGACTTTTTTCATCGATCTATTGAGGGATATCCCCTTAACATGTCAAAAAAAAGTTATTATAATAAGTGTGTTTAAAATCATCAAACTATAAAGAGTTTGACCCTTGAACCAATATTAGTTAACAGATAAGTGACTTATTGAATATTTTGATTTGCAATCGTAAAAATAGTGAACGCAAAGTGTTTACTTGAGAATAAATGTTGATAAAAATAATGAAATAATTTATCATTCGATAGTTATAGACTGATGTGTGTCAAGTCAAGCACAGAATACCCTACTTGAGAGTGTGCAGTTGTTCAGAAAACTTATTGCGATTATAGTTATCCGGTAAATTGATTTACTAGTAAGATTAAATTTCAAAACCAGCTGTTAATCAATATCAGTTTTGAATAGGCAATATGAGTATGTAGCAAAATAAGTTTGCATTAAATTAAAATTTTCTAAATGACATTTATTTCTGACTGCAAGTTATATCTATTAAGTGTCATTACAAATCATTCAGTTTTCAGCAAGCCGCAAGAGCCGAGCAGAGGTGATGTAGTTTTTAGTCGTATCAGCAAGTACATATTGTACAAAATATATTTCATGGACCTTTTATTATAAAACTATTATCCAACTGAAAATGTAACAAGCCAGCTTTGCATCAACAAAATCAATGCGTGTATTCAAACATTTCTTTTCCAATCTAGGTTTAGTTGAACAGTACCCAAATAGTATTATAACTTTCAAATGCTAGCTAAAAATTCAATCAACTACTGTTAGAAAAAAACTTACTTTTTTCTACATACATACAAGAGAATACATGGTTGGTTAGACTCATTGAACTTATTTTATCAATTAATCTCCAATATTTGTATACCAAGAGTAAATGTCTTATTTATTTATTTATATTAAGTATTTATACATGAACATTACATTTACAATGAAACATTACATTTTACATTTATACATGAACACTGGTAAGCAGTATAACCAAGTTAATATAATCAAGTAGAAAGAAACCTTTCTATTATACTCACAGTAAAGAATAATACAATCCACTCAATATGCTTTTCAATGCTCTGCTTTAAAAATATGTAAATACAATAATTTTAAGGATGAAACGTCAACAATAACATCAGATACCGTTATTAGAAAGAAACAGCCGAGGTGTAAAAACTTTTTAAACAGCCGGTCACCATGTAATTGTTCAGGATATATCAACATAAGGGCGCATACACGTTTTCCATAAATACTTGCAAACTGACGTTTGATAGCTTGGAAGATTGCTCTTGAATTCTTGAAATGCTCCTTCGGAAAAACGGTTTGCTCACTTCACAAATGTAGCTCAGCACAATTTATCAACTATTCTCAATTTTAATACCAACTCATCACGCAATTATAGAATACAACAATTACAACTCATGCTTCGGTATTTGACGCACCGATGAATATTTATATTCATATGTAGGGTCTTATTGACAATTGAGATATGGCACATGCGCACTGGGCATTGCGCATATGCCATATCATACATTGTATACTGATTTTCACTACTCTGTAATCAATTTTGATGGTCAAAATCGGCGCATATCGCACTGGGCAACGCCCTATTGCGCATGTGCTACATCTCATAAGTTTCATATAACGCTTCATAATTTTGAATAAGAATGAAAATAGAAAAGCTTCCATCTTGGTTGTTTATAATAGAAAAATATTTTATTACTAAACAATAGAACAAAGAGGTCGATCAGCGTAGAAAAATGGCTCATTTATTAAATTGATATTGGTATTTCGTTTGTACCACTTTGAGGTTGTGTAGTATTATGAAACTGATAGCACTATCGTATTCCAGGGGAAAAAATGGATGGAAAATGAGCTTGAAACGTTGTGAAATCATCAAAGCCCACCAAAAATGCAGCGAAACAAAAGATTTCCTACGCAGGTTCGCCGTGTTCACTGTATAGACCTTCATTCCTTCCCGATCGACGGGTAAAAAAAAAATTATTTCTGAATGTAGGATACATGTTTTTGATGTATTTTTTCCCGTAGAATTCAAAAATGTTGTCGATTATGTGATAGAACATAACCTAAAAGGGCTAGGAGCAAAAAACTGAGTTTTTTTGTGGTTTCGATTTTTTTGAAGATCGTTCCACCACTTTTAAAAATCTGAAAAAATTCACAGGCATTTTTGAGTTGAAAATACACAATATATATTTTTTTCAGCGATGCGTCTGTCTTTGTTTTTTTTTTATTCAATTTCAAAATTTTCAAACGGCTGTAAAATTTTGAATTTCGCGCCAAAATTTTTGAATAGCATCATTTTGTCGGGCTTCAAAAACCCTACAAAATGCAAAAAAAAAAATTTTCTAGCTCAAAAATTGACCAAGATATCGTTAAAAAACTGAAAGTCACTATATGCGACTTTTTGGGGTCCCTAGGGCATTTTGGGGTCTGAAAATCTAGGGATCTTCATGATTTTTCAAGACGAACAAGGTGGTGTAATCACTTTTCCGAAATCGTCAAGGGCACATTCGACCATCTTATCCGGCTAGACCCTTTTGCAGCCAGATGAGGCTATGGTGATCGGTCACGACGGTGAAGTGATAGCCTTCAATATATGGTCAAAATTTTTCTATCGCCCAAATAACTGTGAGGCATTCACGTTCCGTCACCGATAGCCTTCGTTCAGTGGCTGTGAGGACACGACTAGCAAAGCAAAGAGGACGTTCTTCTCCGCCAATTTTCTGGAGAAGAACACTGCCAAGGCCGGTATCACTGGCGTCGCACTCCACGATGAACGGCGCGTTGAAATCGGGCCTGGCCAAAACGGGTGCCGACGCAAGTAAGGCTTTTACTTGTTCGAAAGCCGCCCAGTGCTCGTCAGTCCACACATAAGTAGAATCTTTTCGGGTAAGTGAAGTAAGAGGCTCGGCCAAGGTCGCAAAATCTCCTAGGAATTTGCGATACCAAGAGGCCATACCAAGAAAACGACGTAAATGTCGCAAATTCCTCGGCGCAGGGTAGTCTAAAATGGGCTGTACCCTTTCAGGATCAGGGCGACAGCTGTCACGATTAACTAGCACACCGAGATAGCGAATCTCGGACATGCAAATCTTTGACTTCTTACGATTTATCGTAAGGCCTGCCTCGTTGAGTCTTTTTAAAATCAACGTGAGCCACTTCACAAATGTCTCGGTGGCGATGATCAAGTCATCTAAATATGCAAAAGCAAATGGTTCCATTTCTGGCGTGATAATTTTATCCGCCAGCATTTGAAAAATGGCAGGGCCACCGGCCAAGCCATATGGCATTCGCACGAACTCAAACAGACCCATGCCAGGAACCGTGAAGGCCGTAATCGGTACCGACCTCTCCGTGAGAGGTATTTGCCAAAAGGCTCCAGAGCAGTCTAGAGCGCTGATGTACTTTGCGTGTTGGATTTTATGCAAAATAACATCCATAAAGGGCAAGGGGTAGGCCGAAATTTTCGACACTGCATTGACTTTTCTGTAGTCAATGCAGAGTCGATACGAGCCATCGGGCTTTAGAGTCATAACGACTGGACTTGACCACTCGCTCGTGGATTTCCGGATAATTCCCATCCTTAACATTTTGTGCACTTGAGCGTGCATCTCGTCCTCTATCTTCTTAGATACTGGGTAGTACTTTTGTTTTATAGGGCGCGTGCTGGTGAGGTCTATGTCATGCGCGATCCATCCTGTGCAGCCTAACTGTTCACCGGAGGGCTCCGGGAGCAACTCCTGCATGACTTTTTCTATCTCAGCTCTCTGCTCGTCCGTGAGATCTTCGATCTCCAGCGAGGCTGTAACGGTGCCGGTGGATTTGACCTACACCGTGTGTCTCCTATCTCTCCCTACCATCGGCGTGGACTCATGGCAGACCTATAGCACATAATTCACGTGCCTGATGCCTGCCTTTATGTTTTCAGCATCGCCACCGCAACGAGTAAGAAGAAGAAAGATAGAGAGAGGCAGTGGCATTGGTCGACAAGAGCGCGTAGTAACAGGCGCTCTTGTAAAAGAGAAAGAGAGAGAGTGAGAGAAAGAGAGAGATAAGAGAGAAAGAAAAGAACGCGACTAGTGCAGGCAGGCGCGTGACACTGGCCGCACTTGACGGTGCCGTGTGCCGCCGATTAGGCAAGTGAGTGGGGAGAGCGTGAGAAGCAGTCTCTCACGCACTCGGAAGCATACTCGCGGCGGGCAGTAGAAAGTGGCCATTAGCAGAGAGAGGTGTATGGACCCCCTGCAGTCAACTACAAATGAAAGATACGAGGAAACCGAGACGGCATCAGTATCGGCCCGGATCCAGCCTATCTTTTCACCGAGTTCTTCCGACCACAGACAGATTTGCCTGCAGTTAGACGCTATCACTATCATCGGCGAGGCCCTGCATCGAAGATCTTCAGTCGTCAGGTCATTTTCTAATCTCTCTTTCTCTCTAATTCTCACTCTACGGCTACTCGCGGCTTGTGCGCTGTGCCAGGCTCTCACGGGCCGGCACGGCTAGTTTGGTTATTAGCATAATTTGGATTGTATCGAGTCGGTAGTGAGATGGCAAGGCGCTAACGTGCCGGCCATCTCCTTTAGCGATCGGAGATTGTAGTATAGATAAATAAGGTGCGCGATAGAATGTCCGAACTGTTACGCTCAGGGTAGCGTGGTGTAATAAAGGGATTTACTAAGATAAGAGGAATGATTATTGCGTTCACCTTTCTTTTTACCTTGTCAGGAGCAATATACCGCCTCCCTTGCCTTCCCACTTCTAAATAATTGGTAATAGCGATAGATTCATCGGCGTTGTAGGCCGACTCTATTACAAGGCTAAGGCCGTTGCCTCCTTAGATTTCTCCGACGAGAGAACTGCGGGCACGCCTTCTTCGCAGCCATCAAATATCAACTTATTTGTTTTTGGACACAAATAAGCCGAAAAGGCGCGTTTGAAGTCGGCGCCAAGGGTGCACTCTGTGTCGATTTCTTTTAGAATGAGAGCATCGATAATATGAGTCACCCCTCCGATCGTGAAGGGTAACTTTACGCCACCAACAATGGGCACGTAATGACCATCTACCGCTCTTGCCCCAGGGCCCACGTACCGATGTACACGCCTATTTAAGGCTGCAGCCATCGAAATGGCACTCGGGCCGAGGACAGTATGGGAAGCTCCGGTATCCCAGAGACCTCTAAACTTATAATCGCCAACATTTACTGTCAGCCACCACCTAGGCGACTTATCGATCAGGGCGCTTGAGACAGTACCTCCATCGCTGGCTGGCTGCACATCTGAAGGGCTAACCGGTGCTAGCATTGGGTCGCCCACCGTGTCGCACAGCGCCTGCGCTACTCCTGTCACGCCACTGACTTCAAAGGTCCGGGTGATAGGGGGAGCCATCTGGACCTCACTTACTGGCTCTCGCTGGCGTTTTTTGGTTCTTCTTGGTTTGTCTGCTTGGGCGAGCATTCGGGACAGGTAAACTTGGTGTAGCCTGGCCAACTGCACTTCCAGCAGAAAACCTTGTCGGCGTCAGGACCAGATTCCTTATTTTTGTTTTTATCTGGTTTGGGGGCGACCTTCAGAGCACAACTGCCCGATGGCCGTCCCTCGCCTCCCCAGCCGTCTCGGCCGCGGCCACGGTAGCTGCCTCGAGACGGGTTACCATTTGGACCGTTCCGCGATTTCTTAGTCGCCGCCTCTGATTTTTCACCAGAGTTCTTGACATTTGCCGAGGAGGTCGGAGGCCTGTTGAGGCCAAATTCCTTGGCTTTCTTATCAAAAAATTTTGACATTAGCTTTTCCAGCTCGGCTTCGTGAACTAGGGAAGCCTTGTCGTTCAAAGACGACAGATTCACTGGCTTAGCCTTAGCATATTTGGTCCGTGGCCTATAAGCCGCTTCGGGCCACATACTTTGGTCTACCGCGGCAGCTGCACGTCAGTGAGACTGTCCCTGAAGTTTTTTAACTTCTTCTTGAGTGGAGGAAGCATATTGTCAATAATGAGATTGATTTGATCCCGAATGTCCCAAGGCGGATCCATCCTTCTTAGTATGGTGAGTAGCGAGACTGCGTATTCCAGTACAGGCTCATCGGCGCAAGTTGATCGTGCGCAAGTGAGCCTCCACTGTTATAGTCCTTTTATTCCTCTTGGACTTGCTGTAAGCGGCGAGAGCCGCTCCCTTGAAATCGGCGAATGTGGACCACGCAGGCCTCATGGCACGGTACCAAAAGAGAGCTGACTTCTCAAATAAAGGGGTCATAGAATCGAGTAACTCCTCGTCCGCTACTTTATCTAATCGTTTGTTGTCCTCAATCCTCTCTAAGAACTCCTCAATACTGAGGCCTTCGCCTCCGGAAAATTTAATTTTCCATTCTCTGACTGTTTTTCCTAGATGTTTGCTAGGAAGAAAGCGAGACGAAGAGTTAAATGTCGTGACCTCTGTGCCATTAGCAGGCGTGCCTCTTGGCCCTTGCTGTGTCGGCGGCACTGGTGTAGCGCTGGGCAAGTCCCCCCTCCCCTAGCACGAGCTTACGGGAGTGAGCGAGCTTGCGTAAGAGGGCCCAGGGACGCTAGAAGGGGCCGACGAAATGTTTGGCGACGGCTGTGATGCAGTCGCCGATGAGGGTTTAGTCGTCGAATGAAAAATCGGCGCTTGAGGATCGAGAGACAACGGCATGTTATATCTCTCCGAGCCGTCGAGCTGGTTTGATACATCGTAATAGTTTAATTCGAATGTATCCGCGAATTGAACATTTTTAGTTTGGTTGGCGTCTAATCTAGCCTGCTCTGTGGCTTGTTGTCGGGTTGTGGCCACTACTTGTTTTAGCTGCTTTTGCAGCTCTTTATTGAGTGCAACTTCACTCTCTTTTTCTTTTTGTAGCCTGGCCAGGTTAGCTTGTAACCCAGCAGCTAAATTTTTGTAGTAAGTGGTCAACGCCTTTAAATTCTCTCTTTCTATATTCTGAGCTTCTATATGCCTTTTGGCCTCAGCCTCTTTCCGCCAAGTTCTGTTTAACTCGCGTGAAATGGCCGGGGAGGCATATTCTACTTCCATTTGGAAGGCCTATTCGTACTGTCTTGCTGTGTTCAGTTGTTGCTGTCGTCGTTGTATGTGTGTAAGTCGACACATATGTCGAAGTCGGCACGCCTGTCATAAAGATCACTTTTTGCGCGCCGTGTGATGTTGCGATTGCCGGGTCGGCCGAAGCATTGCGCTCATACAAGCCGATAGTCTGTGTTATCGTTGATTCTTGTTGCTGGATCATATCTGTTACGTTGCGCGTAGCGTCCGCGCCTAACGTAAGTGACATATCGTCTTGTGTGCTTGTCGGCGAACTCGTCTGAATATTCTCTCGAGCGCTATTGCCCGTCTCGAGCTTTGAATTTTCAAAAGACTCGAGAAGTTCATTTGCCTCCATGGCCGCGCGCAAGTCCGCGCGAACTTCCTTTGGCAGGGCCTCTGACTCGAAGAATATACGGGTGAGGTCTTCGCGTCTTTCGTACGCCATATTTTCATCCTGGTTTTCAATCGCTATAAAATCTTCTGCGGTATAATCGCCGTTTAATCTACGATACAAGCGGTTCGCGCGTTCGAATAGTGTACCGTTCGTGTGTAGTTCCAGCTGAGTTAGCATACAATCCACGTCTGTACTAGAAAGGTCTTTTATCCACTTGCAAATTTTTTCGTCAATTTGTTCTTTAAATATTGTTAATTCGCTCAGCGACCAATTGGAAGCCATTATTATAGAATAGAGCTATGCTATTTGCAACAATAAAACAAAATAGAAGAAGAAAGAAGAAAAAAAAGAGAAGGAACGAAAAAGGCAATGCCAAAATAACGTGGATTCTATAAGACAACTAGACTACACGGTACAGTCAGTGTAACACGAAAAACTAACGCGCAGGAAAATTTTATACTTGAACGCACCCGTAACAACAACAACAAAAGGGAACGTAGAAGAAAAAAAAAAGAAAATGACAACAAGTTACTTTTAAAAAGAAAAAAAAAATTCTAACTGTTGTAAAAGCTGAGCGCTGCAGCTTACAAACTATACCTGTTATGTGTGAATACGCATATATATATATATATATATATATATATGTACACACATAACCGTGCGTACGCCGCAGGAATGAGCTGGCTGATGTATGTATCATTTACGCACGCTGTATAATGGCTAGACCTTGAAATATATAAATGTCGTAACGACCAAATTTATTGAAATTGTATTTTGAACTAGAAATATTATTTTGAGATATTTCAAGGCTGAGCCGCACGGAAAAAAAATTTATATACTACGCGACGGCAAAAAAAAAGGAGTCAACCTACTGAAAAGTAGTAGCGCACGCAACTTACAAACTATACCTGTTATGTGTGTATACGCATATATATATATATATATATATATATATATATATACACACACACATAACCGTGCGCACGCCGCATGAATTGACTGGCCGGCGAACGAAATTCGGTAGAGTCGATTATTGTACTCTACTCGTAATTCGGCCAAGCCTTGAGGACGTACAACTGAAATTTTCAGTATATAAAATTTTGTTTCTAAATGCCTCAAGGCCAAGCTCGGAGCTTATAAGTATAGCGCGGCGTATATACTTCGCTGCGTATATACTACTTTGCGCGGCCTGACTCTCGCGCGTAAACAAAGGGGGGAAGGCGCGCACGTTGTTGTTGTCCGCGCCGAGTTTCGAATTCCATAGGCGCTGGAATTCTCGAAAAACGTCCGCGCTCTCGAAGATTTCCTCTCGTCGCACTATCTGCCACACAAAGAACAATTGCCAAATCAGAGGTTGGGCGCCAATATAACGGGGTTTCGGCTAACCCGCCGTTACAATCGAGAGGATGGATTGGTTGACAGCTCGGTTTAATAAGTAACTAATGCCACAAGGCTAGGGTGCTGGTGCATGTGTGGCCAAGCCTACTAGCCGGCCTCGATATCAAGCAGCCTCGTGGTCCGCGTAGAACGTCGCAGGAAGCAGTGGCTGAAAAGCGCGAAAAGTAGTGGCGAGCGCAAGGAATTCACCAAGGAATGGGAATGAGAGTCGGGCGCAGAGTCAGAGAAACGCAGAGAATAAGAGGGACAAACATGATTTATATATAGCATCAAAAGGAAAGCGTACAGAGTAACAAATCGGTAAAGAGAGAGAGAGAAGCGAGCAGGCAAGCAAGAGAGAGCTAAACGAGTCGGTAATTACAATGAGGCGACAATGGCCAGGCCCTCCGTACAAATAACGTTCGCTCGCAGAACAGCGTTCCCGGACGCCGGTCGCAGTGGTGACGAAGTGTGGAACTACCTAGCGCTATGTCCTTGCACGCACACACTCAGTCTCGTCAAAAGGCCACACCACTGCACGCATTCGCGAACAAACCAAGGCAACGCCAGATCGGAAGTCGGAGTACGCAAAAAAAAGAGAAGTCAAGAATCGCTAAACAGCGGCAACTGCCCAAGCAAAGACCTGATATTCCACGCGCGCTCCAAACACGTGTCGGTCGCGTTACGTCCGCCAGTCAATTTGCCTCCGAGGCGTCCCCACTCTTTCGTCACGCTTTTCGGCAGCGCGACCACACACACATACACGCGAACGCGACTCTCTCTGCCTATAGGCTCGTTAATAGACATAGCGCGCTCTCTCTCTTACCTTACACTTCGGCGTTGTCGGCTGCTGCAGGCTGCTGTATAATATAATATGAATCTGAATATAGTATAAGTATAAGAATTATGTATATGCATGTGTGGGAAGAGAGAGACATAACGAATGAATTAAATTCGTTATACTATCATACTAGATAGTGGTGCTGGACCATCTCTACTGGAATGGTTTAAGAAACCAAACGAAGCATATCTTAATAAATTGAATACTTTAGAGTTACAAGGTATTACACAGTGTAGTAACATTAGGAAAAATAAATATTACAATAAAAGATTTAGAATTCGAATTTCATATAGTACCCGATGATTTATGAAGAATACGGACTAATCGTCAGTGAATGTTTGCGTAAATTTAACGCTAAAATAGATTATAAAAATAATATTTTAATAATCGCTGATAAAGTATTCTCTTTATCCACAAACAATACAACTACTGATAATCAATATACAACATCGCAAGATGATAATAGTTATTCAAAATCAGTAGCAAACTGCAAAACTTATGCTGGAGTAGTTAGAAATCAAGTAAAAATTTGTAACAATTTATACAGATTTGTGAGAAGCGTTGTCAATAATAAAGAAAGCGATGAAGAATCAAAGATAGATTTTGAGCCAGATAAAAACTATGCCAGGAAAATTAGACAGAGCGGTTACAAAGGCAATCGTTCAAATAAAATTAGAGTAATGTAACGGTCCTGTCTGATTTGTCTCCTATTTTCCTCTGCAAAACGGCAACCCGTCACACACGAGACAATTAGAGAAAATCGGGAATTGAGCGTAGGCGCTTTTCACACGTATATGCAAATGTGTTAGGGCAACTCTGCGAAAACATTACCATATAAGGAGCGTGACGTCACGACCGTGGGAAAATTTATTGTTTACAACAGAAAATCGTTAATTATAAAGCTTTTTAAACTAACAAAAGTATTTCTTAGTCAAATTTGATGTGCTGATCCTGAATTTCATGTTAATTTAACTCTCAAATCGATATTTGTTAGTCAAATCTAATTTACAAGTTAACATTGTTAGTTATTTTGCAATAAACAACGATATTGTTATTTCAAGTATGCGATTACAATCTCGACGTATTAAAACAGAAAAGCAAGAATTTGACACTTTGATAACCCATTATTAACTGAGTTATCAATAAATAAACAATTTATAATTTTTTTAAACAATTAAAATGACACGGTTAGATAGAAAATCGATCATAAGTATCTGTAAAATTGATGATTATGATTGTTACTAATTTGCTGATTTTTAAACCGCTAAACAAGAAAATTGCAAATCTGTTTTTTAATTATTATTCAAAATTAGAGAGCAACATTAATCATTTTTTATATGGATAACAATCTTCTAACCACAAGCGATTTTTCCATGTAAAAATTTTCCATAATTTTATTGTAAAAATGGCGTAATTTGATTATTAAATTGTATAGCTTATAACTTTAAGAGGCGATTTTTCCCAGAGATGCAATTTGTATTAAAAAATTCATCTTTTCCAGTTTAATTTTTTAAATCGCATAATTGTAAATTCGATCGAGCCATTTTGCGATAAAACATGTACAAAATTTGCGTCAAAGACAAAAATAGCGTTGTAGGGGCTACCAAGCGTAGAAGGGAGCCCATTTCGCATGTATAAATTCGCTCGTCGCTGCGGCAAAAGGACTCACTTTCCTACCTTGCTTAGCAGCGCGAGCACTGTTGTTGAAATAAAGCCTCAGCTATCTCCTGAGACGAATTTCTTGATCAGTGGTTAGCCTGTTAAACTCCCATCCTACAGATCTCTAAGCGCTCAACTCATGAGACCATCTCTCTCATGAGAAAAAAGCAGCCTTAGAGATCTTCCCTTCTGAAATATACTTGCTGTTGAGAGATCAGATTGAGCAGTAATTGCGGCGCTGTCGGGCCTTTCCGCAATAGATGCAATTGCTCTCAATCGCATCTCGAAAACAACTTATCGAGTCGGGAAGCCTCGTGGTTTGCCACTCGAAAGACTATCTTTTGATCATTTAGATTGCGCGCGTGTCAAATTCTTGCTTTTTTCGGAAACGTTATTGCGAATTTACTGTAAAGAGTCCGAACTTTTATTTTCATAACGCGAGAAACACTCAAACGTTACAGTAAAATTGCGAAAATTCGAAATTTGTAAATTGCCACACAAAAAATCTGAGATTTGTAATTCCGAAATTGGACTGGAAAAAGTTAGCGAAGTTAAAATTAGTGAACCTGAAATCTGTACATCCAAAATTAGAAATTCGAATATTGAAAATTGTAAAAAATCGAAAATTAGAAAAAACCAAAGTTCGTACTCAGTTTGTAATTTAGCATTAGCCAACAAAGAATACAGGAGTGCACGCCCAAGTTCCGCGAAAACTAATTTGTTATTTATTCAGGATAATAAAACAAGTAGGGCTGAGCAAAGCTATAATGAAATCACTCTCCATAAAAATTTCGTAGGTGATAAAATTCACCCCACGAAATTCTCAATGACAGAAAATTAATTAGCCACACTATAAGTCGAAAATTAGAGAAAGTAGTAGCAACAATCGCAAAAAGGTAGATTGTTACGATAATGCTGACGAAACTACCCTATTGGAAAGGGTTAATAAAAGTATTGATGTATTAAATAATATGAATTCTTACACAAGTAATAATTCATATTCGGTGAGTAACTTTTTATCAGTAATTAATTCTGCAACAACCCTCCTCGAAACATTAGACAAAATCAGAGATAAAGAATACATTAAAGAATTATTAGAGGAAGTGGCACAAATAGCCGATAAATATAAAACTATAACCCTCAAAGGTCCAATAAACAACGAAGTTTTACAACTTTTGGTTGCCGTAAAGTTTTTATTGAAGGGGAAGACACAAATACCTCCTACTATCAATGAACACGTGCGGATAGCCAAAATAAGTATGAATCAGACTATGGAAGATAGGGCATCAAGAATAATCGGCATGTCACAACTAGATCATTTGAATTTAAATGAAAAGGAACATATAGTTGATATAATAAATAAATTGAACGACAGATATCACTTACTTGGAGACAAATTAGGATATACTAATCTACTTCAACACGAAATTCCATTAACGTCGAAGGTACCTATCCGCATAAAACCTTTTAGATAACCCCCGGAGTTAAGAAAAGAAATTGATGCTCAAGTTTTAAATATGCTCGACCAAGGTATAATTGAAAGGTCTATTAGTCCTTACTCGTCTCCAATATTTTGCGTAGACAAGAAAAGGAATGCTGAAGACATAATCAAGAAAAGACCAGTAATAGACTTCCGCGCAGTAAATACACTGATTCCGGATTACAATTTTCCAGTGCCGAATGTAGACGATCAGTTAGACACGTTAGGAGGATCCACAATATATTCGGTCTTTGACCTTTATTCAGGATATCATCAATGCCTAGTTAAAAACGAGGACAGGCATTTCAATGCGACCAAGGCCTTTTCCAATTTACAAGGTCGCCTTTCGGATTGAAAACAAGCGCGCCGATCTTTCTATCATTAATTCATCTTTTAACGTCAGGAATAAAAGGAGTAGTAACCTTCTTCGATGATATTTGCGTACATAGTAAAACTATTGAGGAACACTGTGAGAGCATCATTGAATTAATGGAAAGTCTAAGAAAAGCAAATTTAGTATTAAATCAGGAAAAATGCGAGTATTTTAAATCAGAGGTAGTATACCTAAGTTATGTAATCTCAAAAGACGGTTTACTACCTCACAATGATAAAATTTTAGCCGTCCAACAATTTCCCACGCTGAGAAATCCAAAGAATATTAAACAATTCATCGGCCTGTGTAGTTACTACAGACGATTCATTGACAAATTTTCCGACATCGCGCAACCCTTAAATAAAATGTTAAGAAAAGATTAGCAGTTTATATGGGAAGAAGAGCAGCAGAAAGCCTTTGAACTGTTAAAAGGCAAATTGTGTGAGCCACCTATATTGGTTCACCCAAACTTTGAAAAACCATTTATTTTAATAACAGATGCTAGTGGATACTGTGTAGGATGCGTTTTATCTCAAAAACAAGATGATAACAACTTTGATAAGCCAGTAGCTTATGCATCACGAGCGTTAAATGATGGAGAAAGACGTTACAGCACTTTCGAGAAAGAAATGTTAGAAATTGTTTTCGGAATTCTTAAATTTCGATCATACTTATATGCAAAAAAATGTACCGTCATTACTGATCATAAACCTCTAGTTGGATTAAGATCTCACAAAGATCCCAACTCACGAGTAACTAGAAATATACTGAAGGTAGCAGATTTTCAATATGAAATTAAATGTAAAGCCGGAGCTACAAATATAAATGCAGATGTTTTATCACGTAACCCAATAGAATTACATACATTAGATCCGCAATTAATTCAAGAACCAATAAATATAGTAAACGGATTAGAAGCAAATGATGATAAAATATCGGAACCGGAAAGGATGATCAAACGATCGCGCATTGGACGAAAGCCTAGCGCTAAATACGAAGAAGCTATAAGCGCACTAAAACCTAGTAAACAGAAAAAGAGACGAAACCAAAGTGCCACTGATGTAACAACACAACAAAAAGGAAAAGACAAGAGATCAGAAACCCCTGAAAACACCAATAGCAACACACCATATACGCAACAAGTCCAGAACCAAGCAACAGATGTACAAAGCAAGGGGACAGGTGTACCATTGAAAACTAGTTTAGAAATCATCAAAGAAGAAGACGAATACGAATCAAACGAAATTAAGATAGACGCAACAGAGGAGATCGTAAATAATGTTAATGAAATAGAAAACAAATTACCTCAAAGCAACATCATTTATTGTCGCGAAAAATTGTTTATGAGAAAAGATAATTATTTGTATTTTATCAATGATAAAGGAGAACCTCTCAATGAAGGAGCTCGTCTTTTAAAAGAAGTAAATAAATTACCAAGATTAGAAAATTTGAAAGTAGGATATCCTAAACTAATTAAAGTTGGTAAAAGATATCATTTATTAATGCCGCTAAGGTGCGAACAATGAGAAAGCACCGACGATATAATTATTATGCTAAAAGCATTACTCATGAATTTAAGAAACTTTATTGATGAAAACAAGATAGTCACCTTTAGCTTAGCCAAAAGTGAAAGCATAGAGAACGTGTTATTCAGTAAAATTATTAACTGTATACGAGATAAGCTTGGAAAACTAGATGTCAAGGTCATACTATGCACCAGGCAGATAAAACATCCCCACCTGATGAGAGAGCAGAGATTATACAAGAAACACATTGTTCAGCAGTCGAAGGACACGTGGAAGTTAATAAAACATTTAATCGTATTCGGCACAAGTCGAACTGAGAACATCTTAAAGAGGACGTACTTAGTTTTATACAACAATGTGTTGATAGCCAAACAAAAAAATTAGTACGTGAAAAAACTAAACAGAAGATGGTCGTCACCGATTCTCCGCCAGTACCATTATTCAAAACTGCAGTGGACATTGTGGAACCTATGCCAACAACCAAACTAAATAATCGTTATTGTTTAACATTTCAGTGCATGTTTAAACGTTTCGCTATAGGTATTCCAATACCTGATCAAACGGCTATTACTATAGCAGATGCTTTTATTAAACGCGTAATCTATGTTTTCGGAGCACCAAACGGCTTGCTTACCCGATTGTGGGCAAAATATTTTGTCAAAATTAATAAAAAGAGTTGCAAAAAGATTTCGTATTAAACAATTTCGCACAAGCGCTTTTCATCCTGAATCAAACGGATTCAAAGAAAGACAACACTCTTCATTAAATGAATATTTAAAAGTTTTTACAAATAAAGTTGAAGACTGGGATAAATTTGTAGAAATGGCAATGTTCAATTATAATACTAGCACACATTAGGCTACGCATTATACTTCATATGAACTCATGTTTGCAAGAGTTGCACGAGTACCGTCAGCAACTCCGCCAGAACCGGAAGATCTTGTGCCTACTTATGCCGATTATATGTCACAACTAATTAACCGTTTGAATGCTTTGCACCAAATTGCTCGTGAAAAAATTACACTTGCAAAAATTAAGTCAAAACATTATTACGACAAAAAATCAATCCTAGAGAAATTAAGGTAAACGATTATGTTTGGCTTTGAAGTGGCCCCGAACCAAAAAAAATTCGATGACGAATATTCTGGTCCATATCTGGTATCGAAAGTATGGCCCGACGGAAATGTACGAATTGAGATCGGCAAAAACCGCAGCAAAATTGTACATACGAACCGTTTACGCATATCGCATATAAGGCCAGCCGAATAATCGTTTCGCAAAATTTAATAAACAATCGCACAGATTGCATGTTCTGATTAATATCTATTAAGGAATAACTTAAATTTATTGTTTGCAGATGATGAATTTTTTAATTTGCCTACTGCTCTTGGAACTTGTCACCAAGGCGACGGCCTTCATTGCTTATGATTGTGCGCAGAAGTTCGCAAATATTACATCTTTTTATTTAGTAGATATTGCAGACTGCGAATTGCCACCACCAATCGTCAATTCTACGCGGATCGAAGTATCACTATTGCAACTCAATGAATATTCGTCGGTCCGAGTGCGCTATTGCAAAATAGAAATAGATAGGGACGCTAAGAGATGCGGCTATAATAATCATTTATGTAATATTCTATTATGAATTATGTATTATGTATTATATAAGAGATGAATGCGAAAAAATGCACGTACACAGATCAATATCTATAGGAGATCGCCTCTTTCAGTCCTTACTAGTGAATAATTCAGTAGTACACGCTACAACTTTCGCAGGATCAGCTGGTAGCACAGGTGGATGCAGTAGTGCAGGTTACTATAATGACCCATATGGCGAATTTCAAGACGTTTTTGTGACAGGATATGTTAAAATTTCATTGCAAGAACACTGGGAAACTGCATCGCTAGATAATAATAAAATTACATTATCAACAGGTACGGTTTGTAAATTCAGTAACGATAAATGCGTAGATAACGTTCTCGGTTACGCTTTCTGGGCCCCAATTCCCATGCACGAGTGCCAAGAAAATAAGTTCACAGAACTTTACACCGGATACTTTGATAAAGTCATGGAACAGGGTAGCGAAAGGCTACCACTATACATATTAGATACACAAGGAGAGTCCTTCGCACTTAAAAATCTAGCAGCATTACCTAAATGCGGATTTGTCTTAACCAGAACAGAACATCCGAGAATTTTTATCCTAGACGATGAAAATAAACATACCTTCCCGGCAATAAAAGATAGAAACATTAAAAATATTAATTTATTTGCATATTTTAGTGCAAAGATACTTTTCTTTGAAAAACACGTAAGAAAAAGTTTACAAAAGTTGTATTATGACGTGTTATTTCAACAGTGCCAGTTAGAAAAGAAAGTCATAATGAATGCACTAAATATCGGAACAATTAGTCCGGATTTATTAGCCTATTATTTGATGAACGGACCAGGCTACATGAGCCTACTCGCAGGTGAGGTCATTCATATAATTAAGTGCTTACCAGTAGATGTACGGACAAGAAACTCTTCAGAGTGCTATCAAGAACTACCTGTAGAGCGCGACGGTAGACCTATGTTTATGACACCTCGCTCGCACATATTAAAATTTTTCGGTACAGAAACAGCCTGTGATGAGACAGTACCAGTAATGTTTAAGGTGGGAAGTGGATGGTTTAAAATGTTACCACGACCGATCTATTGTAGCGACGGACCAGGAGTTTTAAAGCCTCAGACAAAACAAACATGGAAATATTTAGCACCCATTGACATAACTAACAGCGGAATTTATAGTTTGTCAGATATTGAAAAATTAGAAAGCTACATCATATTTTCAAACGAACAAGCCGCGATTTTGAATAAAGTAGCAAAAAGTGTATCTTTGAACGGACGTCCCGGAACAGAATTATTATTTTATCATATGCTCAATGAAAAAGCGCTAGAAAAATTAGCTGAATCCACATGGTCGAAATTATGTGGAAGATTTATGAGTTTTGGTTCGGTAAGCGCGGGCATTATTTCCGTAATTATGCTTTTTCGCGTGATTAAATTTATACTCGATACAATCATTCATGGATACGCACTCTATTCGCTTTTCTGATGGTCTATCAAAATAATAGGTGCAGTGTGGAATTTACTTACAAATTTTCTTGTCCATTTAGCTAGGACTCCTACTAAAGAACGGGAACAAGATAAGAATCAAAATAAAATCGAGCGGGGATGAGTGGCCAACAAGAGTTATATAAACGCCCCTCCAAATTCCCCATCTGCTCCAAGTTCTCCGGACGCACCAGTATTGAAAGCGAAAGTAATCGAATGTACCTTTAAACCCAACACACAACAGGTAGAAAACAGATTAATAGATACTAGACTGTATTCCGTATTACAAGAGCCTTGCATTCAGTCAATTCCTCCAAGGAATAAACGAGCTCTTACAGATAGGGACGAATAAAAAAAAATTGGTATTAAAATTAGATTTGTCATCATGAATGATTCAGAAAAAATCGAAGTACTAGAAAATCTAATTTGTATAAAGACAAAATTAATATGTATGGCTCAAAGAAATAACGAATCAACTCATAAATTCTGAAAAAGAGCCATAAATTTATTCAAATCATACAAGATTGCAGGCCATTTAGCTCAATTATAGTTAGATAAAGTAATAGACACTATGGAAGAAAGAGACCAATTAGCTACGATGTGTTTTGTTGAATACCTATACAAAGGCATAAAAAGATATATGTGTCAATACAAATTTTATAGTTCATTACAGCATGCAGTTGCACACGCTGAATAAATTAGCAACAATCTAAATGAATTAGAAAATATTGCAAACGCAACAGATTTAACAGCTAATCAATATCAAAACATTCAAAGATCTTTTTTTTAATCACATAATGTATTTGATTCATTAGATAAAATTTGTAAAAAAGTAGTTTTTAAGAAAAATTGTAATAACGATAATACACGACCTAACCCAAGCATGGATTAACAATAGTGTATTTGACATTAATGGTCCTATAAGCTTGTATAAAAAAATATAGTTTATCGAATAATAATTGTAACCTACAGTGCCGCTCACGCACTTTTACCCCCCCACGGGCAAAATCAGTCTAACTTCAAAGTTTTATATCTCTGGTAGAAATTAACGTACAGAGACGCGCGTGGATGCGTTTGAAAGGTCTTTCGGAGAGCTTTCAAATGATATGACTCACGGTTGCCATCGATTGTTTTTTTAAATTTTGCAACAATTATGCAAAATTGAAAATTCTGAAATTTTTTTATTATTTTTGACAATAAGCCAATTTTGGAAAAAAAATCGTACGAAAATTTGAAGTACACCATTTTTTAGCTATTACCAAGCCCTATCTGAATCGTTCATCAAAAATTTATTTTCGTCAAATATGACGCGCGCACGGGCATTTTTTCCTGGAAGTGACAGTTTTTTTCAACATTTTTTATCTCCGTCAAATTGTAACAATCGAAAAAAATTTATAGGAGAAAAAATGTTTGTTTTTTCACGTAGAATACTGCAATAATTTTTTTTTTGGTTTTTCGAAAAATTTTTTTTTTCGGTTTTTTTTAATTTTTTTTTCTCACAGTCGGTACGCTAAAAAGATGAGAAACCACAAAAAAAAATTTTTTTCCACCCATTCAATAATACTACATAACAAGTATCGTAAATTACATAAAAAAAAAAATCTTTTTTTTTTCGACCTTGAAAAATAATTTAAACCGAAAAAAAAAATTATTCGAAAAACTAAAAAAACAACAAACATTTTTTCTCCTATAAATTTTTTTCGATTGTTACAATTTGACGGAGATAAAAAATGTTGAAAAAAACTGTCACTTCCAGGAAAAAATGCCCGTGCGCGCGTCATATTTGACGAAAATAAATTTTTGATGAGTGATTCAGATAGGGCTTGGTAATAGCTAAAAAATGGTGTACTTCAAATTTTCGTACGATTTTTTTTCCAAAATTGGCTAATTGTCAAAAATAGTAAAAAAATTTCAGAATTTTCAATTTTGCATAATTGTTGCAAAATTTAAAAAAACAATCGATGGCAACCGTGAGTCATATCATTTGAAAGCTCTCCGAAAGACCTTTCAAACGCACCGACGCGCGTCTCTGTACGTTAATTTCTACCAGAGATATAAAACTTTGAAGTTAGACTGATTTTGCCCGTGGGGGGGGTAAAAGTGCGTGAGCGGCACTGTATATCGAATAGTAGTTTGCAGAACACACACAAAAAAAAAACAAACAAGATGAAAAAAGCAGCAATCTGCCTGTATTTTCTTCTCGGATTTATGGTAGTTAGGGGATGAGAAGAAAACCCCGTCGTACATTTGATTAGAGACAATCCAGGGATTGCGTTTCATAAAATTGAACGTATAGCCTTTACGCGTGAAAATTGGAGTTTACTAACAACCATTGACATGCAACACATTTTCATTTGGAACGAGGTACTTACTAATCAAGTAACTACCTTAAATAATATCTTCATAGAAGATAATGTATCCAACATAGAAGCAAGTTCGATTATACAGCATGTTATGGATGATTTGAGGGATATTAATCATGTTGACGATTCCCTGAATCGTCTTGTCAACACTTTGCAAATTGACAAATTTAAGGGGGGAGAAAAAGCTTTATCTTTTCAAAACAGTTACGTATTGAGTAACACAAAAAAAGTTATAGAAAGAGCAACTAACATGCGCATAAACGATCTATTTTATATTGTGGGCGATGAACCGAACACTTATTACTTTGACAATGGCATGCATGAACAAATTAAATCAGTAAACTCGAAAACTGACTATATTAAAAGATGCGTGCAACTGTTAAAACAGAACCCGAAGATAACAGACAAAAATCAGGCCGCTAATTTCCACAAAACAATTTCACTCATTAAAGAACTACAACATGAACGTAAAGAAATTATATTATTAGTGGTTGAAATGTTGAAATATAACAAATATTTATTAGCTATGCACACCTTACAAACAGTAATACATGAAATAGAAAAGACATCACTTTTACAATCCATTGTTAAACCTAATAATATTAATACAGCAAATATTGCTGACATAGCACAGTTACATTTTATGATGTATAAAAAAATACTAATTGTAGAAATAGTACTACCTACTACCGTTCATAGATGCCGAACAGTTTGTTGTGTACAAACTGATGTCTTTTCCAGTTTTTCAACAATCTGAGACAAAGAAGTCAATCGCTGCATACATTGAACCGCCGAATGATTATATTGTTGTATCAGAAACTAATAATTGATATTTATTTATGAGTGAAACGGCCTTTGAATTATGTAACATCGTAAAATATTATAGAATATGTAGTGTCGAATTAATAGAAAGTACCAAAGCATCTTGTGAGTTCAACATGCTAATAAAGCCAAAAATCAAAACTTTATATAAATTTAATGTTAAATTAAGTCAAGATGAAGATTATTTCCTAATCAAAACTGCTAGCAGTCATCTCTGGTTATTCTCAACAAGAGAATATGATTCATTAAAAATTAAATGCACTAACAAATTGATATCTATTCCGAAGCTTTCTTCTAGCATAATTGAACTCCCAAGGTCTTGTGACAAATAAGCCGACGGAAAAATATATAGAGGTGCGACCGGCAATAAAGTAATAAAAAATCTAATTATTCCGCCTTTTCGACTAACCCTTTTAAATATAGACCAGCGGTTAGACAGTACAACTAAAATTGAGATAAAACCGATCAATACCCTAACAACAAAAGTAGAATTAAAAACAACTAACTTGTCAACTGGGAACCTTATTTGTCACTAACTGAAAATAACCTTGATACGCACTAGTAGCTCCAATCTCTCTGACTTTGCACGGACTTTTCAAACGACCTTCATAAGCTCTCTAATTATGTTTATATTAAATCGCTATATCAACAAAAAACAAAATAGAAGAGGTACTACAGTAAGCGAGACATTGGTATATATGGGGAGCATTGGCGTTATGGCGACTCTTAAATTTCTAACTAATGCTGGGGCATGGGCGTCCGTCGGTGAGCCTTGCATCGTCAGCCTTAGTCACATTCAATCAGATTTCCATCTTCGATGTCGATTTCATCCCTATCTGACCCATTACCCCTAGATGAAGCACTGGTATCATAGAGTTCGCTATTTTAAAAGTCACCTATGTCTACCTGCAGCTACCATCTGGTCTCATTTTCTAAGTCGTAATCACGAGTCGTGTTTTCTCATTCATTCGTCGTGATTCTCAGCGGCGTTTTCCCTTCCGCTATTGCTGCTACGACGATGGGCTCGCTTCTACTCGTAGAATCATTAGGCGGGGAAACTTTTTGTGTGAAAAAGTCCGAACCTTTCTGGTTTTCGGGTTGCTCGATCCTCTTAACAATCGAGTGTTCTCCCTCCTCCACAACTTGTATAAGGCTGCTTGGTCCTTTCAGGATAACCGCCCCCTTACTCTGCCAAGGGCTGGCATCGAGTTCAATCGCCTTCTGCTCCATTGTACTGCTAGGTCTCGGGCACTCTTGCTGCCCTCCTAGGATCTGTTTGGATCCCTGGATCGTTGACAACTTGTTCTTTCCCATCGATAACCCGCAGCGAGAGGTCGAATTTACTGGAGGCGCGAAGATGACCCCTTCTCTTCACTATGCTTGCCGTTTCCCTTGTTGCAATCTGGGCAGAACTTGCGACTAAATCCCAATTGACACAGGCGGAATACTGAAGAGACTTCTTGAAGTCGATCTTACGCCTTTAACCTTTTCGCCGCTCGCCAGAAGACCTGGAAGAAGGTGAATTCCTCCTTCTCCCACGCCATCGTCTTTTGCACTGCTCTTCAGAGCTGTTCTACTTTTCTGTGGCCATTTTATGCAGGAGTCTCTCTATGTCCTCCAGTTGCTCCTTCATTTTCTTATCAGAATTTGAGGTTAGCGCAGCCGATACCGTTGCTTGTTCGGTAGGCCTCCTGGCAGGGTTCTTCATTCACTGTCCGTGCTGCGGATATCCCTCCATTTTTACACGTCCCTTCCCATCGCTCGCTACTGCAGCGGCTTGGGCTTTATTAGTAGCCGTTCTTTTGCTCGGCTGGTATGCGTATTGAGGGAAGATCGTCGAGTTTGGGTTCGTGAATACGCATGGGCATCGACCGTAAGGCAAAGTATTCTGTACTTCGGTCGCTCTCCTATTAATCTCGAGTATTGACGTTAACTCGCTACGACGCAGCTATATCTGGATGTTTGAAAGGAGGTTTACATGCAGCAGATCCAATAACCTTACCAAGGGCATTGGCGGTTCCAACCGATTGACTAGAGCTACTAGGTTGAACACGTAGTCTCTCAATAACTCATCTTCGCCCTGGAACCGGTTCTGCGCTTCCTGCAACAGCCTTTGTTGCTGTTGTGTACTTGTGCAGAACCATTCTCGGGGGTCGACGACAAGTTTGGTATAACTAAGCCACTGGTGCTTGTTATTATCGGGCCAGGTCCTCGCGTTACCTTAGAGGATCTCTGATACGGAACAAACCACCTCGTCGTTGGTTAGTCCTGCGTCCACGCGCAGGTCTTCTAACCTGGACAGAAGCGTGTCCACGTTCTGTGCCTTATTGCCTACAAACCTCAATTTCCATTCGCAGACAATTTTCCTTACATTTCGGGTTGTGGAGAGCCCTGAGGATATATGTGGAACGGTGCCAGACGATCCGCTTCAACTTCTTTGTCGTACCGGCGCGGTTCTCCCATAATCTTTCTGATCCTCTTCACCTTCTCTTGCTTGGATGGCTTCTGGTGAGATCACGTTCCTTCTCCTAGGGACGGGTCTCGGTGGACCCGGTGTGGTTCCCGGAATCTCTGAGTCATAGTGGCAGGTGTATGTGTCCTGAAAGTCCACATTACGTCCAGAGCGCGGTTGAATCGAGTCACGCTGTGAAGAACGGGCTGCATCGGCCATTTCAAGCATTCCGTCCTCCAGCTCTCGTATTCTTTGGCACGTGTCTTGCGCCTCGCGCTCCGCACACAGCTGTGTGTCCTGGAGAGTCTGAAGGGTCTCTAAGATTCGATCTACCAGCTTGCGGTTATGGTCGACTCCCTCCTTCGGGGTACTCTATTTTCCGGGAGGCTTCGGTCAAGGATAATTCTTATTGAAGCTCGTTTCGGATCCAAAATTCCTGCGACCTCAGATCCGGGTTGCTTCGTCTCCTCTCTTTCTCCTCCTAATCTTGGGTGTGGAGTACCTTCTAGATGATGTCATCCTCTTCTTGGCGGCTGGCTACGACCTCCGAGTCCTCGTCCTGGTAGGCAAATGTCCTTTACATATTTATCAAGGTTACTCCCTCCCTGTTGATGAATCTCAGGAGATGGTCGCTGTGTTCCTCTGCGCTGAGATTTTTCAACTCGTCGTAGATTGTGTTGAGCCACGTTTATCGGGTGCGCTTGCTGCGCCCCGCCACCTCTTTACTGTGCGTGGTCTCCTCAAAATCTGCGACGCTGTACTCACCCAGCAACCATCTACCTAGCCTAGCCGCCTGCTGTATGACGCTGCCATCCCTGCACAACTCACATACCAAAACCAAAATAACTTTCGTTCGGCAATTGGCAAAAAACACAAGATAAAAATTTCGCTGTTTTCCGAACAACAGCTGAGGCTATACTGAAAATTAAACTCGTGCGCGCACCCTCTCTCTCCTGAACGTTTGCGCCAACGATAAGCATTCGGTCACCCATCCTAAACTTCTTTTTTTCCTATTCGTAACGCATCTAGGTCTCTTGTATACTTATGGCTGTTCTATCATCATATTGTGTCCGAATTCCGCGTTTCAAGTTTGTTTTGTTTAAAAGAGGGAAAATAAGAAAATTTTCAATTGTACAATATGTAGCTATGTTTCATATAAATTGATGTTAACCTCGGGAAGTATTGCATATTTATTTTCAAGTACAATACGATATGTAGCCTAGTAGTAAGAGCAAAAGTCCAAAGAAAGAGGATTTATAAAAATATAGTTTATATTCTCATACTATTTTTTAAAGAATTAAGAAAAATGTAGACATGTCATAAATTGTCAAATCCTAATTAGTTTATTTTTATTTAAGCTCTCTATGTCCATAGGATATATGGTAAATTTAGTAAATTATAATTCTTGATTGAAACATTTTAAATTCTTTATTATAGCTAGACAATGTCTAAAGCATAATGCTGAATTAAAATTTCTAGACCAAATTGAACAGAATATAAAGAGTTAACTTTGTTACTGTTATTGTCTGCAGTATGTTTTGACACTTCAGCATTTGGTTCAGACCTATAATATCTAAATTAAAAAAGAATTAAAAACAATAAATAAAAATAGATAACAATAAATAATAATAAATAATAAATAATCTATAAAATTTTAATAATCAAACATACTTTGACACTGTTTCACAATTACTTTCAACATTTTCAGTCTTAAACTCTGCTTGGACCGAAGTCAACTCTTTCCATTCTGTTAAATTTGCTCTGGAAATTTCAATTTGGTATTACGCTCTAAATATAATTATCTTATATTTATTGACTCATTTATTCTCAGCTGTTCTAGCTATAATAAAGAAAATGTTTCAAACAAGAATTATAATTTACTAAATTTACCGTATGACCTATATACATTTACAGAGCTCAAATAAGAATAAACTAATTAGGATTTGATAATTTATAATATGTTTACATTTTTTTTATTTCTTCAAAAAATAGTAAGAGAATATAAATTATATTTGTTACAATACCTTTTTTTTAGACTTTTCCTCTTACTAGTAGGCTACATATCGAATTGTACTTGAAAATATATAATCAGTACTTCCCGAGGCTAACATCAATTTAATATGCTGATAACTAAACAATAGTTATATATTATACAATTGAGAATTTTCTTATTTTCCCTTTTTGAAACAAAACTAATTTGAAACGCGGAATTCGGACACGGTATAATGATAGAACAGCTACACGTGTACAACAGACCTAGATGCGTTATGAATAGTAGAAAAAGAAGTTTGGGACGGGTGACCGAATTGTCATTGCTGGTTCGTTCTCGCATTTCGAGTACATCGAACGCGAACGTAGCGATTATTCGAATCGACTACCGTTACAATACATATTAACGAAGTAAACACAAATAATAAGCTCGAACATATGTTGGAACAGTTAATGCGAATAATGTATACAATGTGAAATTTATTAAACGTACTTATGAATAAAATGATACAATAAAAAATCTGAAAATTGCTATCTAGAATGCAAACGGTCTTATGCAGAGATATTTCGAATTAAGAGCATTTCTAGTTCACGAAAATATCGCCATCATGTTATTATTAGAAACACACTTTACAAGCAAAAACTTTCTATATATTTCACAATGTAAATTATTCATTCGATAAAGCACACGAAGGCATAACAATCATTATTGCAATAAATATAAATTATACGTACAGACATAAACTAGTGAAATATACATGTAAGCAACCAGTGTAATTATAAATGACCATAGCCGATCGATAACCATGCCAACTGTATACTGTCCTCTAAACAAAACAATAACAAACGAAAATTGGTCAGATTTGTCCATTTACTAGGAAATTGCTCTATAGCAGCAGATTATTATAATGCAAAGCACCCATGATCGGGATTAAGATCATAAAACGCAACTCCTAGATGTAAAGTACTATATGAAACACTATGTAAAAATTACTACAACCCAATATCTACTGAAGAGCTGATAATAGAATAACATACGCTATATCAGACATGATAGGTTTTGTAATTGTAAAAGAAATAAATGAAAAATTTTAGTATCGTCATGCTTAGACAACATCAGACTACTCGTCAGTATTAATGACACTAAAATAGAAAGTGATCATAACAGTTAACTGTTATATGAAAACAAATTGAAAAAAATATTTTCTTTCTATTGATAAAAGTCTTACACGTAAAATACCTCTCCAGTACGATACTGAAATAAAAAACGGTAATAAAACATTCAACCTACTCTTAACTAAAGCACCAGATAAAAGCTCTGCGATTATAAATATTAAAAATTCTCAACAATTCAAATAAAATAGCTGTAAAATTAAAAAAAACATATTATTTAGAAAAGATAACACATAACAAAGTCAAGCCAAAGTCAAACAATACTAAATAAAGCAGTCAAGGAATTAAAGAAATTACTGTATCAAGAAAAAAACTCACAAACGCAAATAAAACCTAGAGAACTGAGTCCAACAGAAGCCACAGATTACTCATTATGGAAACCTATCAAGAGACTTAATAGACCAACATTATTTATTTCATCTATCAGAAAACCTTGTGATCAATGGATTAGATTAGACGAGGAAATAATTGATACATTTGCCAATTATTTATACACAGTATTCAAACCTGAAACAGTGTGGGTTAGCTAGTAAAATAGGGAATTTATTGACAAACAAACTCCCACGATGCAGAGCTAACCGCGGCTCCTTTAAACGCGTATAGTTATACGTGTATTCGCTTTTACGTTTCATATTTTCATTTCAGTGTCTTCTTTTCAACCGAGTAAAACTCACCTTACGTCACTTGACTTGTGACACTCGATCTATCTTAGGTGTGAGTGACCTAATGCTTAATCCGACTAATCCTCTAGACGAAATCGGATTAAAACTTAATCCTTTATATATCAGTTAAGCTATTACAAAACGAAATAACGTAAACGGCGAATAAAATTAATAATGTTTAATTCATAAAAAAACTACTTTCTTTTACGGAACGAAAGAACGCATACGCTTAGAATTTACAATTATTGATAATAATTTAGTGAGAGAGAGAGAGAATTCGAACTTTGCCGCGAAATCTAACGCTCGGCGCGAATACAAAAAATAACGCTCGCGATAGACAAAATACTCTCGTTCGTATTTTGTCGCGCAAAATAAGGGAAGTGCACCTACCCTGATATGCAATTACGGTGATCAGCCGTAATTTTTGAAGAGAATAAACGGTGCTCCTCAAATCAGCTGCGCTGCCTCGCTCGCTTCCAAATTTGCTACTGTTTTGCTGCTGTTTTGCTGCTGTTTTGCTGCCGCTATAATTGCTGCTGCAGTGATACTACTGCTATGGTATTGCTGCTTCTAATCATACACACGTTATAATCCCAGTAATCTTTTTAATATCGAAGCGGCGAAACACTGTGCAAAAACTAATTCGGCGGTACTATTCTACTAACAGTTGACGCTTAACTGAACATTTCAAACCGCCGCGCACCCTCTCTCTCTCTCTGTTAGTTGTTCGTTCGAGCATCGCGAGTGTACTGAATCGTGAACGGATTGATTAATCGAATCAACTACCCTTGCAGCCCCCTCCAAGTCCTGACTACCCGGGCAGGACAAATACCCGCGATTCGCCGCCATCAGGAGCCTGAAAAGAAAAGAAGGAAAGGAATCTAATGAATTTAAAACTTTCCTTCTTTATGTAGGGCTACTTTATTCTTAGCCTTCCAGGGCTACATCATTTCTTGGCTACACTTGGCGCTCGATGTTTCGGGTAGCGCCAGTGTGTAGCCTTCTTCGAGCTCCGCTGGGAGTTTGTCATCCCAGGCTCCCCACAGATGTAGCAGCCCCTCAGCTGTGATCGGGATTGAGCTTCCCCATCGTTTTGGATTTGCTCAGTAGACCGAGGGGACTGCTGGGCGCTGACTCTCTGGTAGGCGGTGATGGTAACGTCACCCACCGTGGCGGACGCATATCCATCCTGCGACCTGACTACGATTGTGGTGTTAGGAGCCACACGCCCGTCCACATGGACCGTGAGCATCGGCCCAGTACCAGTAGTTCCCGGAGCTTTCTTCTCCTGAGCCGTCGCCGGAAGCGGTGCGGGGGACTCTTGTCCCATTTTCATCGGCAGCAGCACCTCTCCGTAGGCCCTCTGGCGTTGAGCCACCTCTACCCACTCCCTGAACAGTTTTTCAGCGTCCTGGCGGTTCATGAAGCGTCTCAGGTGCTCCTGCATCTGAAACTGTAGGTCCGCTACGTACCGCCAGGCATTCTCCACCTCGTTGATCCCCAGACGTACGTGTCTGAAGTCGAGAAGGAAAGTTAGCTGCTCCGGGATACGGGGGTGGTTGCAGACCCAGTGCGATGCCCCACAGGATTTCCTGGGTTCTGAGCACTGGCTCACATTGTCCGACGTCTGGGGTATGTCGGACTTGAAGGTCTGCACCCCCTGGTCAACAGTGGACTTGGGACGCTCTATATTATCATGGTCCTCAATTTGGCTCAAAGCGTCCCGGGATGACCCACGTTGCATCCCGGAGAACGTCCGCCACCGATACGTGGTGGTGCTTCCTTCGGGTGGCCTCCTCCAACTGGACCCTGGCGAAGCTCCGCAGATCTTCTATAATCTGCGTCGCGTCAGGGCCCAGCTGCAGATCCAGAAACATCTGCGTGACCACCTCGAAGGTCTCTTCCTCCACGATGTTCCTTCGGTCCATCTGTTACATCCAAAACAAAAAAAAACTTTGGAGTTATGCGTTCTCTCGCTATTTATCGCGTGAACGCCCTGGTCCTCGTCGGTTACCGTTCGGGCTTATAGGCCCAACCGTTCACTGCACCACGGGCACGGTCTTTTGAGGCCTACCTCTCCCTCTAGATTCCTTTAAGGGAGAGTTGTCGCTTCTTACCTAACCGGTAAACGTCTCTGGGACCTTTTGAGGTCGACCTCGACCTCTTTTGGTTGGAGCAGATACCGGTAAATCCGATGCCTCGGTGGGATCATTATCTACAGCCGTGGGGGCTGCTAATTCGATCAGATCGACCGATAAATCCCCGCCCGGATCATCGCACGCTTTCGCGGATTCGTTCACCTCCAACGGCTCTTCTTCGCGCGGCCCGCAACTATCGTTGACTGTCGTTTTCTCGCTTTCCTCTTCATCCTCCAGACCGTAATATGGCTTGTAACGAGAACAAACGTTGCGCTTGTTCTCGTCGGAATTTTCCCAAATTTCCCTCTCTCTCGGCAAGGCACGGTGATCGGCGTTAGACGCATTTAAGAATGCGTCTAATGCATAGTCTCTGTTTCAGCTGACGGAGATTGCCGAGCAGGGCCGAGCAGGCCCGAAGCTGCTACGCTGGCGACAGAGAGTATAGAGGTGTTAGAGAGAAAGAGAGAAATAGTCGGGAGGCGTGCGTACCCTACGCAATTTAGACAGGCGTGCGTTTCGAACCAATTAGCGCATTGGTCGCGCGCCGCCTAATAAGTAGGTCAAGTTGGGAGAGAAAAGATCGACGAAGAAGTTGTAGATCGCGAGGAAAAACGAACGACATAGACGGTAGTAAGTCGAGAGCAGAGTCAGAAGGTTTTCCGAGTCGATCGGAGCAAGACGGTGGATGGCCAGCGGTGAAAAAGTCAGAAGTTCAGTCGAAGATGAAGGGCCGAGAAGAA
The DNA here is from genome assembly GCF_024137745.1 of Phymastichus coffea. Classification (NCBI taxonomy): domain Eukaryota; kingdom Metazoa; phylum Arthropoda; class Insecta; order Hymenoptera; family Eulophidae; genus Phymastichus; species Phymastichus coffea. The sequence goes on from NW_026706814.1 coordinate 2,256,139, forward strand.
AACCGAGAAAAGACGATTTGGTCCTGTATCTACTCGAAACGCTACCTGGGAAGCCGGCAGGAGTTGCCCAGCGACGACCTGCAACATCGTGCGCAGGGCGCAGCCAGGACTTCCGCTCCAGCATCAAAGGTCAAGTTCGCAAATTAATTTCTCTCTTTCTCTCTCTCTCCAACGACGGCACTGTGCGTAAATTTAAATATTAGGTGGGTAACGTGAACACGCCGGCTACCTGGCCTAATTACGGTCGGGTAATAAATCGCTCAAGGAGAAATCGTCCAGGCGATCCCTCGCCGGGCGACTTTCTCTTTTAGCAAAATAGCTTATGTCAGTTTGTCATCAAGGCGGTCATCTGCCGAGCGACTTGCGTTGTGTTTCCTATAGATTTGTAGGCGCGATTAGTTAGTTAAATTGTTTTCTTTGTAATAGGTGTTAAGAACGTCGTTGTGTTTATTAGATTAAGAGTTTGTGTAATGCGGCTTATTCTTGTGCGATTTGTTAATGTGCAGTATTGCGAAGTTTGAGTGTAATGTAACTTTTATTTGGTTTCATTAGATTTGTTCAAATGCGAATTTATGTTATGTGTGTATAATTTATTAACCATTTTCATATCTTTGCCTCTTCCCCCTTCCCGCCTCAATTGGTATGAGCGAGTGCGCCTCGCTTGCCCACCTTTAAATAATGGTTAACGAAAGAGTTTTCGTTACAGGTTTAAGGTCTGTACATGTTAGATCCGCAGACCTCTTCAATCATATACGGACCGGCGTATTTTGGCGCTAATTTGGCTGATATGCCTTAAGCAGCCGAGGAGAAAATCCTGTTTCCCTTCCACATCCAATCTCCGACCTTAAACTTGGGTTGCCATCGCTTCCGGTCGTAATAAACTATCTGACGCATCGCTTTCTCCTTTGACTTGAAGTTGGTACGCTCCCATAGATTAGGGAGCTTCTCCATATGTTCAGCCCAATCTACTACAGCCTGGTCCTCCGAACTCTCAAGGGCCTGCTAATCTTGAGATCTTCTGAACGTCAAAGGAGGTACCGGCTGATGCCTAAAAATGAGCATCGCAGGACTATACCCGCTGGCGTTATGAGATACCGAGTTCATCTCGAAGTTGAAATCTGATAGGTGCCCGTCCCAGCTCTTATGATCACGGCTTACATACGGCGTGATCATGGTTTTGAGCGTCCTGTTTACTCGCTCTGTGGGATTTGCTTGTTGATGGAGCACGGGAGTCAAGACGCGCTGGATGCCGTTCATCTGGAGGTATGAATCGAGTTTCTGATTCATGAACTCGGTTCCGTTATCCTCTCGTGTAATTCATTTGTTATTATCCTCCCATTGGCTTTGCGTATCGCAACGCACTCTATCCAGCGACTAAATAGGTCTACAAAGACTAGGACGTACTCAAACCCTCAAGAGCTTTTCGGGAATGGACCAGTGATATCACCGGCCACCACCTGCAAGGGTCGTGACACTTGTCTACGATCCATCACTTCGCAAAGTGCCCTTTGTTCCACTTTGCACTGCTGACATACCGGGAAACTCTTTACGTACTCCCTGACCTGATCATACATCTTAGGCCAGTAGTACAAGCGCCTAGCCCTGGAGAACGTACGCTTTCGTCCTTGATGCACTGCCGTCGGAGCATCATTGACCTCTTGGAGCACTTGGTGCCTTTTCTCCCTAGACACCGCAAGCTTCTACGCTTTATCGTTGTCGATGGACCCTTCACCGTCCTCATCAGGCTGATAGTGATAAAGCCTTCCCCCCCACTACTTTCCATGTGGGGTGCGAGTGTGGATCTTGGCATACCTCCTGGTATTGTTGCAAATACCAGGCGTCAGTTGTCTCCGGCCTAGGATTCATGGCACTCACTTCAATCCCCTCCTCCTCATAGGCCCTAGACAATGCGTTCGGCACCACATTGAGATCTCACCTTCGATATTCAATATCGAAGACATTGCCTTGCAATGCTAGCGCCCACCGCGTTAGTCTTCCCGTGGAATTTCTTATACTGTGAAGCCATTTCTGGCATCTATCATCAGTGATAACCATGAAGTGATGCCCTTCAATGTATGGCCGGAACTTTCCAATAGCTCATACCACTGCCAAGCACTCTCTTTCGCAGACCGTATAATTTCTCTCAGCGTTGTTGAGTGATCGACTGGCGTATTCTATCACACGCTCTTCTCCATCGACATCTTGCGTGAGGACAGCCCCGATTCCACTGTCACTGGCATCATTTTGTAGTAAAAACTGACTGATAGGATCAGGTGGTTGCAGATTGGAGCGGAAGTCATCGCCTCCTGCAACCTCGTGAAAGCTCGCTCTTGCTCCTCCTCCCAAGAGAAACGTACATTCTTCTTTGTCAAGCGGTTTATAGGTTCAGCGATCATGGCAAAGTCGGGTATAAAACGTCTATACCACGAGGTCATTCCCATGAACCGCTTCACCTGTTTGACAGTCCGGGGTATTGGATATTCTAATATCGGGCGTATTTTCTCGGGATCTGGTCTTACTCCATCTTGGTTCACAAGAACTCCCAAGTACCTGACTTCCATCTTACAGAAGTGACTTTTGACTTTGTTGAAAGTTTACGCCCGCACCTAGAATTCCTTTAAATACCATTTCTAGGTGCCGCTTATGCTCCTCGAATGACTATGAAACCGCCATTACGTTTTCGAGGTAAGCAAAAGCGAATGGATCCATATCCGGGCCTATAACCTTATCCATCAACCTCTGGATCTTCGCTCCTGCGTATGACAGTCTGAAGAGCATTCTCTTAAATTGAAAGTGTCCCAATCCAGGTACTGTAAACGCCGATATCGGACGCTAGTCTTTCTTTAGGGAAATATGATCGTACGCGATACTCAAGTCCTGCGTGGATATGAACTTTGCATCCCTTTCCGTCTTAGGATGTTATTCATATATGGCAAAGGATAGGCATCAGGTATGGTTATTGCGTTTACCTTTTGGTAATTTACGCAAAGCCTATACTTTCCATCAGCCTTCGTCACCATTACCACTGGACTTGACCATCTGCAGGTCGATGGTTCTATTACATCTTTTTCCAGCATATCCTTGGCCAGCGCGTGCATTTCCCCTCGCACCCTGGTAGAAACTGGGTAGTACTTCTGTTTGATGGGTTGGGCACGTCCGACATTTATTTCGTGCTCAACACCCACAGCACAGCCTAAAGCCTGACCTCCGTCAGAAATCAATCTTCTGACGAGGTCTTCTATTTCCTCCAGCTGTATTTCCGTGGCCTCCCACAGTCTTACCGGTGCGAGAAATGCCGTACCGTCATTTCCCGCCACTTCCATAGGTACTTTTACCTGGGCGTTCTTCATCCATAATTCATCTTCATCGGCATCCAAAACTGCGCGGAACTCTCTTATAATGTTCGCGCCTACGTAGCAGTCATCTGTGAGCAGTAGCGTAATGGCGACTCTAATCTTCCTTGTGATTCCTCCTACCTTAAAGGGGAACATCACGCGAGTAATGATGGGGCATGGGCGCCCGTCGACACATCTTACATCGCTCGCCCTGGTCACATTAACCCATTAACGCCGAAAAAGCCAAAAATCTTAACTTTACTTTACGTTTATTTTTGAAGTACTTAAACATCAAGAATTTGTCTAAAAATGACTAACTGTAATTTTTGGTGTCGCTCTATAAAATTCTAAAGTTAAAATGATGATTTGATTTCAAGAAAAAAAATATGGCGACTTTTTTCGAAAAAAGCACTGGAAATTTTGTCGAGAAGCAGCTTCTCGTTTTTTTGCTCGGCTGGTATGCGTGCTAAGGGAAGATCGTCGAGTTCGGGTCCATGAATACGCGTGGAGGACGACTGTAAGACAAACTGTTTTGCACCTCGGTCGCCCCTGTTGAATTCGCGTATTGACGTTAACTCGCTCCGCCGCAGCTAAATTTGGATGTTCGGAAGAAGGTTTGCATGGAGCAGATCTAATAACCTCTCCAAGGGTATTGGTGGTTCCAGTCCATTGACAAAAGCCACCAGGTTGGACACGTAGTCTCCCACCAATTCGTCTTCACCCTGGAATCGATTCTGTGCTTCCTGCAACAGCCTTTGTTGCTGTTGCGTACTTATGCCGAACCACTCCCTGGCGTCAGTGACGAAATTCGGCGTAACTAAGCCACTGGTACTTATTGTTATCGTACTAGGTCCTCACGTTACCGTCGAGGATCTCTGATACGGAACAAAGTACTTCGTCGTCGGTTAGTCCTGCATCCACGCGCAGATCTTTCAACCTTGACAGAAACGTGTCTACGCTCTGTGCCCTACTGCCCAAAACCTCAGTTTCTATCCGCGGACAATTTTTCCTACATCTCTGATTGTGTTGAGCCCTGAGGATAAATGAGGACCGTTGCCAGACGATCCGCTTCGTCTCCTCTGTTGAACAGGTGCGGATCTCCCGTACTCCTCTGGATCCTCTTCACCTCCTCTTCTCTGGAGGGCTTCCGATGGGTTAACGTCTCTTCTTCTAGGTACGGGTCTTGGAGGAGCTGGTGTGCTTTCCGGAAACCCAGAATTGTAGTAACAGGTGTCCTGAAAGTCTACATTACGTCTAGAGCGCGATTGAATCGAGTCACGCTGTGAAGAACGGGTTGCATTTCATGCATTCCGTCTTTCAGTTCTCGTATTCTTTAAGGCATGTCCTGCGCCTCTCGCTCCGCACACAGCTGTATGTCCTAGAGAGTCTGAAGCGTCTCTAGGATCCGACCTACCAGCTTGCGGTTGCGGTTGACTCCCTCCGTCAGATACTCAATTTCCTGGAAGGCTTCGCTCAAGGATAATTCTTCTTGAGGCTCCTTTTGGGTGCAGGATTCCTGCGACCTCAGATCCGGATTGCTTCGTCTCCTCTCCCTCTCCTCCTAATCTTGGGTGTGGAGTACCTTCTAGATGATGTCATCCTCTTCTTGGCGGCTGGCTACGACCTCCGAGTCCTCGTCCTGGTAGGCAAATGTCCTTTACATATTTATCAAGGTTACTCCCTCCCTGTTGATGAATCTCAGGAGATGGTCGCTGTGTTCCTCTGCGCTGAGATTTTTCAACTCGTCGTAGATTGTGTTGAGCCACGTTTATCGGGTGCATTTGCTGCGCCCCGCCACCTCTTTACTGTACGTGGTCTCTTCGAAATCTGTGACGCTGTACTCTCCTAGCAACCATCTACCTAGCCTAGCCGTCTGCTGGATGACGCTGCCGTCCCTGCACAGCTCTAAATCCGCCAAGTATCGTTCGTGCTGTACGGATGTCAGCTGTAATACCTATGTGTCGATTTGGTCTGACAACAGAGACATCTTGCCTCGGCACGAGTGTAGATGGCGTTTGAAGTTTGAAATGTCGACCTACTCGACTACTACCGCTTCCTATCACCCAAGGTATAAGCGGGGTATTACACTAATTAGTGTTGCTACCCTTAGTGCCTTCTTTACAAGGTCCAAATTTGTGCCATTATGAGCACGTGCATTCCCCTTAAACTATTTAACAATAATAATTTATATATCCTACCTTGGATCGGAGCCCGATGTGTGCTTGCTCTGCGAGGTTATTACTCTCTGGGCTGTACATTCAGTTCGTGCTCTCTGCACTTATCGTCGCCCAGGTATTTTTGGCCCCTCTTTATCCACTAAACTGTGGCTCATACGGGCTAGTACCTGTTAATTATCAACGATTTAGGATCGCTTCGACCTACTAATTATTACCGCTTGCGGTCCTTTTTACAATAAATTTATTATTTATAAGAAAAAAGAGTCGAAGTGATTCCATTTTTCCCCTGCAGAGGGCGCACCGCTTACGATCTCACGCTACCATCCGCTCAAACCTTTCTAAGCGCTCGCACAATCGTCTCTCACTCTCTCTCTCTCTCTCGTGCATCGATTACCTTCGTCGCCGAATCCTTTTCGCGCGAAACGGGTCTTAATACCAGTTTGGCGTCATGTAACGGGGTGGGTTAGCTAGTAAAATAGGGAATTTATTGACGAAGAAACTGCCACTATGCAGACCTAATCGCCGCTCCGTTTATCGCGTATAGTTATACGTATATTCGCTTTTACGTTTGATACTTTCATTTCAGTATCTTCTTTCCAACCTAGTTGAACTGACCTTAAGTCACCTGACTTGTGACACTCGCTCTATCTTAGGTGTTAGTGATCTAATGCTTAATCCCACTAATCCCCTAGATGAAATTAGATCAAAATTTATTCCGTGATATGTTCGGAATACTGTGCGCATGTGCGCGGGAGCTTGCCGCGCCGTCTTCGCTGTGCGGCGCTGCTCAACTGGCGTGCTCTGCATTACAGCTATATCCTTCCATCGACTCGGAGCCCTGCTACTTTCTTCTTGTTCATTTAGTGTTATCCTTTTATTTGTGACTTAGTTTATAAAATTAGAGTTTGCATATCTTTAGAGAAAAGTATTTGTATAGTCTCACTTATATATATATATTCATATTTAATAAAAGGTGATTGTTGTTTTCAATTTATCCCAGTAATCCAACAGGTTATCGGCCCTGCCACGCTTCCGCTGCGCAGCAAAAGCAAAAACTGTAAATTATAGAGGTATGTTAAAAAATTATTAATGTGAGCTGAAAAGAATCTACCTGAGCAACACGAGTTCGCGATAAATAACAAAAAAAAGTAAAGTGAGCTAATAAGCACACGGAAAGTGTCGCATTCCGAATACGCAAAATACTCGAAGAACGAATATTTTTATTTAACATTTAGTCAGTCGTAGACTAATAAAAATATCGAGCGCGTAATCATTAGAAAAGAAACGGAATAACATATTAGAGCGAATTAATAAGAGGGCTGGAATTCTAGAGTAAATTTACGACATTAATAAAATTGCAGAACAGTGCGGTTTTTCTGTCGCGTTTTATCGTGCAGTGGCGTAAAGACAAAGCTCGGATCAAGGTTAAAAGCAACAACGTAAACACAGAGAAACAGTAACATTAGATTTCTCGCGAGTGACATAGCCTTGTTCGTGAATTAAATGCAATTGAAAGTCGGTATCATGAGTGACGGTTGAACAAAGGGCTCGACGCCATGACACCCGGCTAAAACACGAGGCAACAAGAAAGCGCGCGATAAAAGAGTAGCATCGCGCATGCGCTAAACGAATAGTACAACGAGAGAGAATGCGCGCGCAACAAACAGCTAGAGGAAAAGGAAAAAAGTAGAGGTAGTGAGCGCGCGCGCTACTAAGGTGTGTTCACAACGGTACTTGTGACACAACCTAAGGTCCGTTGCAACTTTGGAGTAAATTGTCAAATACCAGACAGTGACCCGGTATGGGACTGCCTGCATACATGACATGTACTACGATTAAGCTAATGTAGATCAAAATAAAACTAATACCATATATAAAATAAAATTAAATACACATAATATCAACATTTAATACTTATAAATATAACATTAATATATATATATACATATAATAATTATATTAAATTATGTATGTACTTGCAAATTATAATCTTAAAATTAGTTTAAATTCTTAGAAGAATAGTTTACCGTTTTAGAGATATTAAGAGCCAAAAATTTGTATATATATTCCGTGATATCTCCTGATAAAGTCGAGGTTGTTGCACTATGTATAGTCAACACCTCTTGCGACTTTAACGGTTGATTGCGTGATGAGCCTGGTATTGTAAACGTGAGCGTTCGCCCCTCCCCAGTAATTTGTGCTATGTATGGTCAATAGAAAAGGAGGGATCACGGGAGCAGTACCGGTTTATTGGGCAATTAATTGTTGGCTTTCTGACTGTATTTGTCGGATGTACCCGACAGATATAAGAAAGAAGCCTATTGTTAGCCCGCCTTTTTTATAAACAGTTAGAAGAAACATTCGGTCAATTTTTATTTATAGATGAACAGCGAGGCTAATCAGGAGATGGGGGAGGCAATGGAGGGGGACCGCGTCGTCGGTCAGGAGACGGAGGCGGATGAGACAGGTATATACATAAATATTAACAAATATAATAAGTTCTAGAGCTTGGATAGCTATCGAACAATCTTAGAGTAATAGAGTGCGGATCCGCGATTAATCAGAGTTAAGTACCGAATGTTTAAATGGAGATATTGTTCCTTAGCACCCTCAACTGTTACCAGTGACGCATTGTCGTCAACCCCTGCATCATCCGCTTCCGATACAACAGACGACCGGGGCCCCGAGTTCGTCGTCCCATCGAACTCCTTGCGACCCACCGCAACAACCAGTGTGAGAACTCGTAACCCCCGCATGATAGTGCCCCTTCGACCTCCTCCAAGGGCTGGCTCGGCCTACGCACCGCCCAGGGAAGATCCTAACACTATCCTCGCTACCCGACTCGAGTCCATAATGGCCTCTGCTGAAAAAGTGGCCGAGCTACAGGCCAAAGCCTGGCCTCAAATCAACGAGGCCATCAAAGAGGCAAGACTGATAATGGACGCCTCACTCGAGTCAAAGCGACTCGAGATCCAAAAACTCACGGTAGGATCAAAACATAAAGACGCCCGTACTAACACTAGCGTGATAACCTCCTCGCTTTTATCAAGTGGTGGAAACCATCCGTTTTCCATCGAAAGAATTTTAGACCCTGATATCAATGCAACATCTAATAATAATAACACTAGAGCCCCTGAATTAACTGATCGAGACATTGTAACTAACCCTGATGCAACGTATCCAGAGATCAACCGAAACAACCTTACTACCGATATTAGTAACCAAATAAACCAGACCTTTGGTGCATTAGCCAAAACAATAGAGAGTACTAACTCCACATCCAAAGCATCTTTTAAAAGGGATTATACCCTTACGTCCAAGGCTAATATCAATGTATGGTTGGATCGATTGAACTCTGAACTATCGGCAAAAGAATTATTAGACGTCATAGATTCAAACACTAGACCCAAAAGAATCTTCGATGTTGACGAAGTTGATAAAAGAAATAGATTAGTTAGAGACATTATAATAAATCATCTAGATGAAAACTATCACAAAATAATTCTTAACATAAATGACCCTAAAGAAATATTAACGAAAATCAGAGAACACAGAAGAATAGAGGCAAACACAGACGATGCTAAAGTGAGAGAGGAGCTGTACAGTATTAAAATCAATAAACAGGATAAAGTTTCAGTATTCATAGATAAATTTGATTCAATTATTAGAGAATATGAACTATGCGATACAGCCATTCCCCTCACTGACGCAGAGAAAACGTCTGCCTTTATGAAAGCTGTGAAAGATACATATCCACGGATCAGAGAAATGGATATAATTACGAAACAGACCAAAGGTAGAGGAATGAACTTTGAAGAAATGAAAAATTTCATCCGACAGCTCGAAGCCGATCTGCGAAGTTCCGGCGTTGCGAAGGGAGCCTCCGCTAACGTGGCTAGACCGAGTGCTGCAGCCACGGCCGGTGCTGGTCCCAGCGGCAAGTGTTTTAGATGTGATCGATTCAATGTCGATCACGTCTCTGACTCTTGCCCGCTGATCCAGTACGGGCTGTGGTTCTGCTACATATGCAGAGACTTTGCACATCACACAGGCAGAACCTGTCCACGTGGAGACGGGTCGCACCGTGGTGGAGAGTATGTTGCAAATAATAATAATAAAACAATAGAGAGTCAAAAGAATCAAAAGGAAGAGTTAATTATAGAGGTAACAGGGGAAAATATAATAGAGGTAACGGTAATAGTAAAAGAGGCAAAGGTTATTACGATAATAATAGAGATAACAAAAGTCGTAACCCTAGAGGTCGCAATAACGGTAGAGTAGGCAAACGTGGCGCAAGCAGAACCTACTACCCAAGTGGAGACAAAAATAAACAGAAACTGGCGAACGCTGCAGTAGCACTTACTGAAGGTAAGAATAACATTGATACAATAAACAATAAAATAACCTTCCTATTAGATTCCGGAGCAACAGAACATATTACAAATAAAGCTTTCATCTTACGAAACTTTAAGAAAAGTTCAGGAACTTATATTAAAAGTGCGAACAAAAACAAATCGGCTGATATCGAGATAGACGGAAAAGGAGATTTATATCTAAAGAGTTTAAATAATGAAGGTCATACCATTAGACTATCCAATGTTATAGCAGCCCCTGATATATCCGAAAATCTAATGTCCCTTAGGAAATTTGTCGATGCTGGATTTAGTATATATCTAGATGACAAAAATTTAAAAATATTCGATAAAAATGACGGATCTACTTTTCTAACCGGGTACTATAAGAAACCAAACTGGCTTATACAATTAGAAGTAAAGAATAGAATAGAGAATCCGGATAGACAAACATACAATAAATATTATTGTAGAGCACGGTTAATAACGCTAGAAAATATTTCAAAAGACCCACAAAATATAGAAACAGAAAACAATAAAGACATAGATTCAGAAGTTGGGAGGGAGTTAGTTACAAATGAATCTATACCTAACTTAGCCAATATAGAGACTTCGAAAATTATTCACTAGATGATCTTAAGAATGAAAAACCAATGGATGATATATTCACGTTTTTCGAACTCGAGAAAAGATATTCAGAGGAGTTAGATGAAGGGATATTGTGGCATGTAAGACTAGGACACCCATCATATGATTACCTACTAAAATTGCAAAAGATAAATAAAGAACTTAGCAATGTAAAATTTAATGAAAATATTAAGAACTGTGAAGTTTGCACAATGTCCAAAATGAGTAAACAACCTTTTAAAGAAATAAGAACTAGAGCCGATCATCCGCTTCAACTAATTCACACCGATATAATAGGTCCATTTAAAACAATTACTTATCCTGGTCGAAAGAAATATATAATAGCTTTCATAGACGACTTTTCGAAATTTGCCAAAACGTATGCAATAACAAACAAATCTGAAGCAGGAGAATGCTTAGAAAACTATTTAAATACCATGAGGAATCTGACAGGTCGGAATTTGAGAGCTTGCTATATAAGAGCAGATAACGCTAGGGAATTTACAGGAGGAGAATTTCTAGAAGTCATGAAAAAGGAAAATTTAGAGTCAAATTTTTCGAATCCATATACACCTCCCCATAATGTTACTGCTGAAAGATTCAACAGAACTATATTAGAAAAATTAAGATCCTTAATGATAGATTCAGGACTACCAAAGTCTTTATGGAACTTAGCCCTGGAAGTAGCTGTAGATGTATATAATAGAACTCCAAATTCGTCTATAGAATTCAAAACTCCTTTGAATACGATATCCCCTAATAAGAAAAATTATTTAGAAAAGATCAGGCGTTTTGGATGTATAGCTTATGCAAAGAAACCATTATCTGAAAACAAATTATCCGAAAAGGCTATAAAAGGAATTTTAGTAGGACAAACCAGTAATGGATATATACTATGGCATCCTCAGTCCGGAAAATTAATTCTAACTAAACATGTGAAATTCCGGGAAAAATTAACTTATAAAAATATTGATAAACATGAAGAAATTACTAGAGAATGGAATAAGGATTCAAACTCTATTCCAAATGACAATGATAAAGAAACACCAGAGGAGACCATGGATATATTCAATACCGGTAACTCGGAAAACATAAAACGATTAAACGACACAGAATCCATAGGAAAACAATTAGAGACAAATAAAACCAACAAGAGAAAAAGAATAATTGATCGCATACCAGAAAAACATAATAGAGTGCAGCCTAAACGAAGCAGCAAGATAAAACGAGACTACAAAGCCATGTCAAAAGGAAAGGCTAATCTAGTAGATAACAGTTTTGCCTTTATAACTCAATATAATGAAACCGAAGTATTGGGAGAAGATGAAAAATGTTATTGTTTGATGGCTACGCTAAACTCTGACCCAACCAATTATAAAGAAGCTATGGAGACTAAAGATAAAATGAACTGGTCTCAAGCAATAAACGATGAATTAGAGTCCATGCGTGAAAATAATGTATGGAGTATAGTAGAGAGACCATCGATGAATCAGAAAGGCAATAAAGCCAACATAATAGACAGTAGATGGGTACTTAAAAGAAAAATTGACTCAGAAGGAAAAACAACATTTAAGGCTAGGCTAGTAGTTAGAGGATTTAAAGATACCAATGAATACGAACTAAGAGAAACGTATGCACCTGTATCTAGGCTGTCTATAATCAGAGCTGCATTCGCTATAATCAATAAATTAGATCTTGAAGTATGTCAACTGGATGTGAAAACTGCATTCTTAAACGGTGAACTAGAGGAAGAAATATACATGGAAATACCAGATGGATTAATGTTAGATAAACACACGAAAGAAAATAGAGTTTGTAAATTACATAAAGCTATATACGGTTTGAAAATAAGTCCTAAGAAATGGAATCAAAGGTTTTCAACTGAGGTAGAAAAATTAGGTTTACAGAGAGATATAAATGAACCTTGTTTATTTACATACAGAAAGAATGGCGTAATGATATTACTTATTTTATATGTAGATGATATACTTTTAGCAGGGAATAATTCTAACAAGATTAATGAAGTTAAGAGACACTTAAGCTCTGTATTTAAAATGAAAGAATTAGGAGAACCCAAAGAATACTTAAGTATTCAAATCACTAGAGACAGAGAAGCTAAACAAATAATGTTAAGTCAAAGCAAATATACGAAAAAGGTATTGGAGAGATTCAATATGAATGAAAGCAAACCACAAAACACACCGATGATAACTAGACAAGTCAAAGCTAGAAACAATAAAAATATGGAGAAAACGGAACAACTGGAAAAACCAGAATTTCCTTATAGGGAAGCAATAGGTAGCTTGATGTATCTTGCAAATGTCACAAGACCTGACATTACTTTTGCTGTAAATTTACTAGCTAGAAAACAATCAAACCCCACCATAGAGGATTGGATCGATGTAAAGAGGATCATGCGATATCTTAGAGGAAGTTCTGATCTAGGACTAATATATAGAGGAGTCACTGAAAACTTAGAAGTATTTACAGATGCAAGTTTTAGAGACAATGCTGATTCATCTTCAACAAGTGGAATGGTTGCACGACTATTTGGAGACTCCGTTATGTGGAGAAGCCACAAACAAAGTGTAATCAATCTCTCGACATGTCATGCTGAATATTACGCAATGAACGCAATGAGCGAAGCATGTCAAGAAATGATCTCATTAGATAAGGCGCTTAGAGACATGTTAGGAAAAACTATGTACCCTATAATTATAAGATGCGATAATAAGTCCTCAATCAGCTGCACACAAAAAGAAGGAAACCATAAACTAAAGAATTTTGATGATTCAGTTAAAGAAATAATTGTTAGTTTAGAGAATAGAGAGAAAACAGGAAATAAATTGTCTAAAGTACATGGTGATTACATTAAACAGTGCGTAACTGAAGGAAAAGTTAAATTGATTTGGGTACCATCTAAAGAAAATTTAGCAGATATATTTACAAAGCCTCTTCCTTTCGATTCTTTTAGAGCTATTAGAGATAATATAATTAATAACTGACTATGCTCGAGAATGTCTTTGATTATTTGCAGACGCGGAAACCAACGGACCTAAGTGAGCTGCTTGTGCTCACGCGTATATGCGTACAGTGGAGGGAGTGTTCGGAATACTGTGCGCATGTGCGCGGGAGCTTGCCGCGCCGTCTTCGCTGTGCGGCGCTGCTCAACTGGCGTGCTCTGCATTACAGCTATATCCTTCCATCGACTCGGAGCTCTGCTACTTTCTTCTTGTTCATTTAGTGTTATCCTTTTATTTGTGACTTAGTTTATAAAATTAGAGTTTGCATATCTTTAGAGAAAAGTATTTGTATAGTCTCACTTATATATATATATATTCATATTTAATAAAAGGTGATTGTTGTTTTCAATTTATCCCAGTAATCCAACATGATAGATTTGTTAAACGATTAGGAAACAAAATGACGTAATACGGCGAATGAAATTAATAATGTTTAATTCAAATAAACTACTGTCTTTTATATGTCGAAAGACTAACGCACGCGAATAGGATTTACAATGATTAATAATAATACGGTGAGAGAGAGAGCGAATTCGTACTTTGCCGCGAAAACTAACATTCGGCGCGAATATGAATAATAACGCTCGCGATACTCAAAATACTTTTAAAAGAATTTTGTCGCGCAATCAAAGGAAGGTGCACCTACCCTGCGGTGCAATTACGGTGATCAGCCGTAATTGTTGAAGGTAATAAACGGTGCTCCTCAAATTGTTGCTCGCTCCAACAAATGCTGCTGTTGAAATCCTGTAGCTGTGATACTGCTGCTGTGATACTACTTTCTATCACTCGCGCGCGTCCAAAAAATCCAGGAAATTTTTGGTTTGCAATCAAACACTCTCGCAAAAGCTGCTGAGAAATAACTGAAAACTTTTGAACTCTCGCGCACCCTCTCTCTGTGTTTGTCGTTTGTTCGAGCATTGCGATTGTACCGAATCGCGAACTGATCGATTAATCGAATCGACTATCATTGCAAACCTTATAAAAAGAATTCACCGAAAAAGAAGAGGACACCTTACTAAAAAATCTGAATGTCCAAGATAGTATAATTGTAGCAGTGAAAATAAAGAAATTAATATTCATTATCAAAAATATAAAAAACAAGAATGCATCCGGTTTTGATCATATTATCGGAAAAATGATTAATAAACTATCTACTATAACATTAAGATATTTAGCAATTATTTTTATGCATCCCTTTGTTTATGTTATTTTCCCACTCAATGGAAAATGGCAGAGATTATTTTAATTTTTATACTTGGTAAAGTAAATGAACTAGTGACGTCATATAGACCGATTAATCTCTTGCCTATATTATCAAAAATTTTTGAAAAAATAATTCTAGCTATATTATACCAATAATAAGAAATAGAAATCTTATCCTATACTATCAATTTAATTTCACATACAACCACTCCATGATGCAATAAGTAAACAGAATAGTATCAGCTGCAAAGAAATCTATAGAAAAAAAAGCAATATTGCACTTGCGTGTTCTTTGGTATTACACAGGCTTTTAATAAAGTATAGCATAAAGGTCTTCTACATAAATTGAAAAGATATTTCCTAGACAAACACTACTGTTCAGGCCTCTTGACCTGCATTTCCCAATTTTTACCTCAACATCGTTTTGTTTGGCTAACTTTCTTTTAATCAAACCATTGAGCCCACGGTAAATAGTTTGTGATATCATGTCTTTATAAACATTAAGTATAAATGTTTGATTTCGTCTCTCCATGTTCGCCAATGGTAAGTCGAATCCTGCTTCTCGTTAACTCACAACACAAATGTTAATAATACTTATTATATATCTCGAACTACAAGTAGCAATCAGAATCAGATATTCTCTGTCGTCACAAATTCATCCAGAACTTATTTGAGAACTCATTATGAGCGATCTTTGTCCCTTCTCCCAATATTTAACATAGTGAGAGAAATATCTCTATGCGCTCTGAACAAGAGTGTAAAGATCGGTACGCACGGTCATTCTTTTAGTTAACTTTAGCAATTCGGCATCTTCAATTAACTCTGATGCCTTCCAACCTCCTCTCTAATAAGGAATAGTAATCGCCTGGAACTACCTATGTCTGCTACCAAGCCAAGAGAGTTTCTTGAGGTTTTTACAATTGGAGTTTCAGAAGCTTTTCTCCGGACTAAACATCAGTGATCAGTGAAAATATTATTCAACCGGATCATTCAACTCTTCCGCAGCTTAATTATTTAAGGTCTACTTTTCATTTCCATCAAGCCTCAATTTGGTATCGATGAACTTACTCGAGACAGTTTTGATCGTGAATACATACCGACAAAATAGAGAAATTTAAGTCAAAAAGATCAACATTGTAGTTGTTATTCACCTCTGATCTGCCTAAATCTTCAAATATGACAGCAATATACGCAGACGACACAGCCATTGTCATGTCATACTCAGAAGTAAAAATTTCAAATTAAACGATACACAATTATATTAATAATTATCTACAATACTGGTTAAACTCATAGAGAATTGAAGTAACTATTTAAATAAAGTTAGTCAATACATACAACTTTCACACTTAGGAATGACACCTGTCCAGTTATTAAACTTAACAACAAACAAATACCACAAAGCAGTCATATGAAATATTAGGGAATTTATTTAGACCAGAGACTTACATAGAAAGAGCATATATTTAGAAAACGTAAACAACTAGGACTGAAATGGAAAGAAATTTACTTGTTCATCGGAAAAAATCAGATCTAACAATAGAAAATAAAATACTGCTTTACAAAAGAATAATTAAATCAATATGGACTTATGGCATTCAACTACCAGGCCAAACTCAAACATTGTAATTCTAGAAAGATTCCAATCTAAAGTATTAAGAATTTCGTACGGGTCCAAAGATTTGTACCAAATGACATCATCAGGAATAATCTACAGATACCATCAGTAAAAAAAGAAATTAAAACGTTTTATGAAAAATACAACAGCAGCTTGAAAATCCACCCAAACAAACTTCTTATTAGCAAGCTTCTCACGACAATGTTCACTATTACCAGACTAAAGAAACATAAACTGATTAATATAAAATAAAACCAAATTAATAAAATATGTATAATATACATATAAGTCAAAAATAAAAACATAATACTCATTGGAGTTTTATACTTTGTTAATTTCCATAATAACAAATACATTTACTTATTGTCTCATTTCCATGGATAGATTGTAAATAAACTAGGAGTAAATAAAAAAAATATTTATTATAATATTCTTCTCACTGCAGTTAAACTATGATTGCTGAAAATGCCAACTAACTAGATATTGAAAAAAAACAAACACTCGTCAATGATAAAGGCTACTTTAACCTATCCGTTCCATTGAGCTTCATTCGGAGATTTTTCGAACACTATCGTAAAATATTGATGGAACGCAAATAGCTTATGAGTTCACAAATACATTGACACAAAGATTGTGCCATTACATCAAGAGTGTAACCGTTTATCTGGGCTAGATCTAGTCAGGTAAGGGAAAAGAATCTACATTTAGAAATAGTAGCGCAGCATCATATCCTCGCATACGCAATCATGTTCGTGAATGTACGTATTGCAAGTTACTTGAATACTCTAGTCTGGTATTTTTCTAGAATTTTCATTCCAATTACAACTCTAATTAAGGTTTATCTTAATTAATCTTTTTTGTAAAATGTACATTTTATAAGCTTTAAATGACGCTTTATGTGATCAAAAATGATATTTCAGATAAAAAATGATAAGTCAGTTGTAACTGTATGCGCTTAGAAATCCTTATTGTGTTATCCGTTAAAAAAATAGTTTGATTAAAATTTAAATAACCCAACCGAATAACACACATTATATTAGAAAATTAATCACGTAATATTTCATTTTATGAAAAATTCAAATTCAGTTTAAAGAGATGCTTGAATTTGTATTTGACAAGTTATTATATGTAACGTAATGTATTATAATAACTCGACTACTAATAACCCGAATAAATCGTACCATGAATTTGGTTTATAGTACGAGTATGTAAAAGGTAATATCTATAATCCTTACCGTGATCTATACTTCAAAGAGCGATATTCCTTTTTAGATCATTATATTTTTCTTGACATTTTCATATATAACTTTTTGAAACATTTAACAGTTATAATTTTAATTTCATGATAATATAGCTTTCTGAAAAACATTATTATTATTATTATTATTATTATTATTATTATTATTATTATTATTTTTATTATTATTATTATTATTATTATTCTGAAAAAAATATTACTTTCAAAATTTATTTACTATCAAAACCATGAAGCTAGAAGGCAAAATGTTTTAAAATATATCTGCGTAACATTTTTTCAAAGGCATAGTTCCAATTTTCAATCTCATGCAAATTTTCACACCAGATTTTTAGTTTGATGAAAGTTTCTAAACTTTGTTGAACAAATTTTTTCAATCTGATTAATATAAATGTAAACGTTTTCCGTATCAGAATGAGAAAAAAATTGAAAAAGTTGAATAATTATTGGTGAATCCAAAATAAAGCGTTACAACTTATGATGTGATAGTAAGCGTCACTTCTGTCTAGAGTGTTGCCAAAATTTCAGCCAGATCCATCAAGTGGTTCTGTTTTTATCGTAGATCAGAGTGAATAACTTTTATTTATGATTTATAATTGAAAAATGTGAGTTTAGAGCGACGACAAAACATTACTATTTAAAAGGTTTAACACTGAAAGAAATCAAGATTAAATTTGATGAAGTTCATAGTAAATTTGCTTTCATATTTGTAACTGTTTACAATTAGGTGATGAATTAAAACGTGGTTGTATATCTACAAAAGGTGAACAAAGTTCGAGATGTTTTGTGAAAGTAACTGTTCCCGAAAGAACTGATAAAGTCCATGATATAATTTTATTTTGATTTTAAGTATCCGCCTAATAAAATGCGTGAAACATCTGAGGCCACAAGTATATGATTATGTACGGTCACATCAATATTGTATAAAAAATTAGGTGCATAAAAATTTTGGCAAGGTGGGCACCATTTTTCTTCATGTAGAGTATAAATGCAATCGTTTACTCAACTCCGAGGCTGCTTTGGTGCTTTTTCGTCATAATTCTGCGTAGTTTCTGTATCAATACATAACTATCGATGGAACATCGATACAACACTGCTACATTCCAGAAACAAAAAATTAGTTGAAATAGTCGACTTTTAACCTTCAGGCGGTCGGGATGATACCTTATGGACTCATTAATTTCGACACAATAAAATATCAACAAAACTAAAATTTGCGGTACATCTACGAGTATAACACCGTTTAGTATTAATATGTTATAACGAGTTTGTCAACAACTCGTTATGTCTCTCTCTCCACATTAATTATATAACAATAATATATGTACATATTCATGTATCTACTTTTATATTATACTACTAGCAGCCGCAGTGGACGACAGTAGCTGAACTAAGGTAAGAGAGAGAACGCTAGCAGAGAGAGATACCGCGTAGATTGGTAGGACAGGCGAGCCGGGGTGCCGCGAAAGATAGGTGCTGCTTGACAAAGGACAAGCAATTAGCTGACGCCTCTCGAATTGGTGACACGCGTGCGGCTTGACTGTGCCATTGACGACGACATTCGTTTTGTGATTTTGCGTCGCCTCGTGGCTAGTTCGAGTGACAGACCGAGTGCTAGGTTGAGTGCTACCGGTTGCGGCGTGTATCGGCGTTTGATAGACCGAACTTTTATTGTCGAGCCTCATGGCTAATCTCACCGACAGCGGCAGTCGATGTAAGTACCACTCGTTCTTTGCGTCTCTCTCGCATTACCCGCTTTGCTTCTCTCTCTGCACTGCCCTGTACAAATATACGTAGAATATATATATTTCTATTACACCTATCGCCTCTTTCCCTCTGCGCTTTCTATCATTCTTTTCGTTTCCTACACCTTCGCGATTTCAGCTACGCGACCTACGACGCTCTCCGCAGGCCGTTGCCACCCGGCAAATCCATCGGCAGTCTATGCTACTGGGTCGGTCGTGCAAGGCCATTGCACGAGCCCGCTTCGTCATCTATTACGCATCTCTCGATTATTAAATATTGTAGCGGACTAAATCCCCGTTACATTTTGGTGCCCAAACGTTCTGGTGCTAGCTGCGTAGCGAAAATAGCACCGAGTGAAATTTTTCCATAGGCGTTCTCACAAGGACAAGGAGTGTGCGATCTCTCGCGGCGTGTTGTTGACAAACACGAGCCGCGCGGCGAGCCACATGTGCGACGCTAGCGAACAAGTGTAAACTCATCGAGCGATACACCGATATTCTAAGCAAAGGAGAATTATAGATTTTATTCGAATATTCGAAGTTGGAAAATCATATTTATTTTCAAGGTTGCCACGCTGGCCGTATACACGAAAATTGTATATTTCAAATACTATATGCGTGATTCGAAATCACAATAAATACTGCGCGGCTAAGCCTTATATAATTAATATTTTATACAATTTTTTTTATGATTTCAATATATATTAATTAATCTATAATTTGTTCCGATATTGTCTTTTGAGTAGTTTAATTGGCGAGGCGTTGGCTAATTCAACTCTGCGTCCAATTGGATAATTAAAATAATAATATTTAAATAATAATTAAACCAATTTTAAATATAATTATTATTAATTATAAATTTTTTTTTTCTTTCTTGTTTTCTCTTCTCTCTCTCACACCCGTTACATTCTGGCTTATACGTTACGTTGTTAATACCAGCACAAGCCTGATATTTATTTCAAATATATCGTCAATTTTTTTCCCGTTATTATTGTTTTACTGTTTTACATTCTTTTCTCTTATTATCTGTTATAGATTCTGCATTTTGACGCGAATATGAAATATTTTTTTGTAATTATTGCTGCAGTTTGACCCAGAAATATTTCATTTATATTACAATAATTTAATTGTTGTTTTTTTTTTTTTTTGGTTGGATTGTCTTGCTCTCGTTCCTTTTTTTGTTTTCGTAAAACGTCAACGTTGCGTTTAACCCATTGCTAAATAGATATACAATGGCAACAAATTGGTCAATTAGCGATCTATCAATATTCAAAGAGGATATTGATAGAAAATTAACAACTTGGATCAAAAACTTGTCTAGTGTACAAGTTGACGGCGCATTGACACAATTGGAATTGCGAACCGACGGATCGTTATACGAGCGTGCGAATCGATTATTCCGTAGGTTAAACGGCGATTATACAGCGGAAGATTTCATAGCAACGCAAGATTTAAATGAAGAAGAAGCACAAGAAAGACGAGATAATCTTAGCCGTATGTTCTTCATGTCAGACACTCTGCCAGCAGAAATTAAGAGAGATTTACAAACCGCAAGGGATGCAGAAGAAGCTCTCGACGCAACAGAACAGG
Organism: Phymastichus coffea; assembly: GCF_024137745.1. Lineage (NCBI taxonomy): Eukaryota > Metazoa > Arthropoda > Insecta > Hymenoptera > Eulophidae > Phymastichus > Phymastichus coffea. The sequence continues at coordinate 2,277,064 of NW_026706814.1, forward strand.
TGAACTTAGATGACAACGAACAATTGACAACAAGCTCGCCACATGGCACACCCATAGATAATTCTGTAACTCTGCCTATACAAGAAGTACACAAAGATAATGACAATGAAGGTACATATGAACTGGTGAATACAAGACGTCGAAGACTTGACTTCAACAGCACAACAATCGAACCACAGCCAAATATAGGACAACATATAATGTCAACAGCAACAACAACAACAACCGTTACAACGTCAATAAATGTAGCGAATGCGAGTAGATGCTCTACAGGAATCTACGCTACTTCAGAAGAAACGCGCATGGTCAAAGTAACGATGCCAGACGCTAAAGTGCATTTTATGCCTTATGGCGCAGCATCCGAACTAACAAGGAAACCCCCCCAACCCGACCTCACCGATTTTAATAATCTTTTGATATGTTATAGTTCATCAAAAAATAAGACATACGTATTTTTTTTTATCGGCGGAAAAACACTTTGAGGGGGTAAAAACAACCCTCAAAGTTCACCCCCAAAAATAGATTTTCCAATGTATCTCAGCATCTAATTGATATTTTACGACCAAACAAATTTCATATCACTTCTCATGTGAAAAGCAAACTAGCACATGCAATTCCGACCACAAGGGATGCAACCCTTATTTTTTTTATTTAAAATACTATCTATTTCATGGCTATTTTTATGAAAAAAATTAAAATAACCCGAAAAAAATTGGAAAAAATATTACCCTACATAAAATACAAAAATAAAGTTAATCTAGTCAAGCTTTTTTTCAAACTACCCCCTTAAAGTTGAAAAACCACCACTAAAAAATTGTTTTCAATACATTACAGGTGGTGTTGATAATTTAGTGTAAAATTTGTTAAGTATCATTTATACTGTACAAAAACAACTATCTCGTGCAGTTTCGACCACAAGGGTTGCAACCCCTAATTTCTGTCATCGAAATTTTTACCTTCTTTGTACCTATTTTTGAAAAAAAGTTCATAATGAGCTTGAAAAAATTAGTAAAAATATTACCGTGAGTAGAATAAGAAAAAAAATTTACCTTTTATTTTTAAAACAACCCCTTATGTTGAAAAACCACCCCCAAAAAATTGTTTCCAATACATTACAGGTGGTGTTGATAATTTACTGTAAAATACGTTGCTCATCACTTATAATGTACAAACACAACTATCTCGTGCAGTTTCAACCACAAGGGTTGCAACCCCTAATTTCTGTCATCGAAATTTGTACCTTCTTTATTCCTATTTTTGAAAAAAAGTTCATAATGAGCTTAAAAAAATTGGAAAAAATATTACCGTGGATAGAATAAGAAAAAAAATTTACCTTTTATTTTTAAAACCACCCCTTATGTTGAAAAACCACCCCCAAAAAATTGTTTCCAATACATTACAGGTGGTGTTGATAATTTACTGTAAAATACGTTGCTCATCACTTATAATGTACAAACACAACTATCTCGTGCAGTTTCAACCACAGGGGTTGCAACCCCTAATTTCTGTCATCGAAATTTGTACCTTCTTTATTCCTATTTGTGAAAAAAAGTTCATAATGAGCTTAAAAAAATTGGAAAAAATATTACCGTGGATAGAGTAAGAATAAAAAATTTACCTGTTCAAACTTATTTTCAAAACCACCCTCAATGTTGAAAAACCATCCTAAAAAAAGTTTCTGACATATCGTTGCAATCTCTTCTAAATCAAATAAGCTATGATTCCATAGCTATTTTGTTGCTCTCTTTTAAATTTTTTACGTTCTATCGTTTATTAATTCTATCAAAAACTAAATAACTTTTATTATATAAAAAAACAAGTCAAGAATAATATAATATTATAAGTTGTGACGGTAAACGTCAAATTAGCGCTGACCATTTAGCTTAATTGCTGTCTGTGAGGGCAGCACCGGCCGGGGGGACAGAATGGGTAACGAAGGAATTCGGCACGCGAGCAGACGGAACGCGCGCGAACGAATTTGAACCAGTGAAGCATCGACCATCTTAGTGTCCGTCCGCTTACGCTATCGTTTCCATCAATTCACGTGCCCTTGACATCTACACGCTTCGAAAATAGCAGTATTTAGTGATCCAGGATTGCAGCCGCCAAGGAGCTATCCAGCTACGAGCCAGAGGCCAGAACGAGAGAGAGAGAGAGAGTGTGTGAGGTTTCGCCATCGAGGGCGAAACCAGTGTGTGCGCGCATTCGCGACCCGCGAACAAAACAATACCAAAACTGTTCCGTGCTGTGCGACTTGTCGTGGTTTTCTCCGATCGCCTGCAAGAAGAAGGTAAGCTGGCCAGCTTAATTTCGCGATCGCGATTATACGAATAATGAATTGATTCTAACATTCGATGCGTGCATGTAACGGCTCTAATAACAAAGAGCAGCGAGCGTACCGGCTAAGCGTATTGTCGACGAGCGAGCGTGCATGTAAACAAACGCGCGGGCCGACCTTTTGTGAATTTTGAGGGATAATAAAAGATCCGATTTACATTACTAACAAGTGTTTTCATTGATTCTCTCATCTCATATAGCTTCCACTCAATTTAGTATAGGTTATTACCAATTACCGCGTTGCAGCGATTGTGGGCCGGTCCTCGGGTCTCTTGGCCGGGGCTTTAACCGGTGACTCGGGTTGCAGCTGTTCCCTACCCCGAGGCTTGTTGGACATGGCCGCCGTTCGGGGTCCTGCCCGGGGCGGTGGTGCCTTAGCTGACACCCCCATGTGCTCGGGGTACAACGTGGACGTAGGCTCCAGCCTGGTCCTCGGTCGTTCGTCGTCCCGCAAAGCGGTCTCGATCTCAGTCGCCCGGGCGTGGAATTCGTCCACGTTGGAAAACGCGTTCCTCCGCAGCTGCATCCAGATGGCGGGTAGGAGATTTGCATATAACAAATCTAACTGCCGCTGCTCTGGTAACGGCGGGCGTAGCTGGGCTAACATGAAGAGGAGGTGGCAGGCATATTCTCGCACCAGCTCTCCCTTCTCCTGGTATCGGGCTTGGGCCTCTTGCAGCAATCTTTGTTGCTACAACTCACTTGACCCAAACCACCGTCGAGCGTCTGCCACGAAGTCGGCGTAACTCCTCCACTTGAACTTGTTAAGCTCGTACCAGGTTCTCGCAACGCCTTCGAGGAGCTCTGATACCGAGCACAAGATTTCGCCATCCGTTAGCCCTGAGCCCGCGCGTAGATCCTCCAGTCTTGACAAGAAGGTGTCTACGCACTCTCAAGCCATGCCAGAGTATCGCAGCTTCCATCCTCGGACAATCCTACCCGCGTCCCGAGTCGCATAGTACCCCGACGCCGCATTAGCGTCATACCAGGCGGATCCTTCCGGGATCGCCTGATCTTCACCTATGTCGGCGTCTCTTGGTCCTCTCCTTGGTGGCTGTTCCGTCCTTGAAGGCACCTGCCTTTGGGCGGCATCTCGAGGTTCGCCAGGGGTCGGTCGCTGGGGTTTCGGGGTACTTCCTGGTACCCTTGGGTCGTAGTGACACGTGTACGTGGATTGGAAGTCCACGGTTCTCCTGGGCCGCTCTGGTATGACCGTTCGTCGATTGGTGGGGTCCCTGTTCCTTAACTGTTGGACCTCCATCTGCAGAGCGGTCACCTGGTCACTCCACCGCGCGCATACCTGGTCGTGTCTTTCCAGCATCTCTAATATGCGGTTTATCCCGACCCGGTTGCGCTCGATCTCTTCCTTTAGTCGTTCGGTCACGCACCGCTCTTCCTCTTCTTCTTGAGGTTGTAGCTCCGCGTTCTCGAAACGACGGGCTCTTCGCCTATCCGGCGATCCGGTGGAGCCCTTGTGCTCACTACTGACCCCCTCCGTGGGCCCCTTGACCTCGCCGGTCCCCCCTTCCTCTGCGGGCTCTCGCTCCCCCGTCTCGCTCTGACTCTCCTCTTCTAAGTTGTCGTAGACCGCGAGAGTCCGCGTCAGGTTCGCCTCTACCACCTCATCTCTATATAGCAGCATGAGTGGGTGGGCGACAAGATCCTCAGCATCAGCTGCTTCTAATTCTTGTCGCCTGGACTCCAGCCACCTCTCTCGGCTCCTTCGCCTGCGTTGTGTCGCCTCCCTATCCAACGCCGCTCCTTGGAAGTCTAGGTCGATATATTCGCCTAGCAACCAATACGCTAATCGAACTGCCTGCATCAGCTTGGGACCATCTGTGCGCAACTTCAGTTGCGTCAGGTATCTGTCCAGCTGTGTCGAAGGCAGTTCCGAAGCCCACCGGGTTATCGCGTCGGCGGTATCCTCCATGTCGCTTATGCTGGGGCGTAGGTGACGGTTGAGGTTAATTTTCCTAGTCGACCACTACCGCCTCCTATCGCCCAAGGCGCGAGCGGGGTGTTGCGATTTTTATCGCCAACTACCCAAATACGCCTTTAATTGCAAGGCAACAATACACGTGGCTTGTGGGTGTGTGCAGGTGCCGCGTACTCTAAGGAAGTACGAACTTCCACTTCGCAACTACCTGCCTATAGGTGGAGGCTAACTGTTTGTTAGCTCCACCGGGTTAGTTAATCTAACCCTACACACACCCCAATTGCGCGCTCTGCTGGTACTGTCGCTCGGTGACTAACCCCCACTGAAATACTTTAATGTGTATTTAAACACTTAAAAAAGCAAAAAGTTAACCAAAATACGATTTGTCACCTCTTTTATTCGCGTTAGAGCGACTCCGGACGTCTCTTCGACCCCTGGGGTTAGTGTGCTCTCGGCTCACAAAAGCAGGTGTTATTGGGTCGGAGAGGCGTCTTTCCCCTACCGCAGAGCACGTACCGAACGAGCCACGCGTTATTTTACCCGCTCGCACCTTATTACGCACGCGCGCAAACGTCTCTCTCTCCCGCGCGTCGCTCTCTCTTTTTGTGCAATTTCCCTCGTGTGTGAGTCCTAATTTAGTTGGGCGCCATGTAACAGGCTGCCGTTTAGTCGTCAATCTCTTGAAAGTACCTTTATTACGACTAGACGACGCCTTGTTATCTCTGTGCTCGCAGCACAGCAACCTACCTTGTCTCGGAGTGCGCCTGCGCAGAGTCTCCTTATTATTCCGAGTTGGGTTCCCCCAACTCGCCGCTTCGCGGCGCTGTCGCCCTTACTAGTAGCGCTCGTGCGGCCGCCGCTGAAGCCCAAGTTGAAGATTCCCGCCTATCGATGTTTTCGTGATTCGTGCTACGCTACCGGCGAATTCGAATCTACTGTAAACAAATACTGACGCGACCTCCGGACAAAGGAAAGACTAAGTAACGACTATTTAATTTGAAGATGACGATTAATTTTCACTTTATTTATGCAACTTAGTTACACGAGGGTTTTGCCGAGAGACTTACGCACGCTTGCGCGAATGACAACACACGCAGATTGAGAGAGTTAGAAAACCGCGATTACCGCGAACTAACCGCTCGCACGCAACAACTAATTTTCCTCGTGCACGCTGCGCGGGATCGCACGCAAATTACAACGGTAAAAAGGGGAAGGTGCACCTACCGCGAGAACGATGAGGATACGGTGGCCAACCGTATCCGAACAACAAATTACTGGAACGCCGCTTCGCTGCTCGCTGTACCGCCTCGAATACTGTTGCTGCTGTTGTTGTTGCTGCTGTCACTGCTACTGCTGTTGCTGCTGTTGCTACTGCTGCTATTGCTGCTGCTACCGCACCCAGCGCACTGCACCAAAGTTCGCTATGTTCTCGCACTGACACCAGGAAAACGCACGAAACTTCGAAGGGCTCGGGAATAGGTTAGCTACCGTGCAGGCCGACTGAGTCACACAGTCATACTGCCGGTCGGAGCCTTCCCTCCCGGTCATTGCCCCTACGCGCTCTCTCTCTCTCGCGAACCGAACGCGGCTCCTCTCGTTTAGCCGCTCATTAACCTCGCGCGAGTCTGACGATTTTCGGCAATCGTTGCAGTACAAATAATAATAAGATACTATTCCGTTAATTCGTATTTCGTAGTACCTGCTACGTAAGTATAACTATAAAATTATTTTTTATATGCAAATAATTTTACGGCTTTTTAATATTTGTTATTAAAAAAATTGAAATTACACTGATTATGAGGATTTATTAATTAATGATGTTTATAATTATTGTTTACTTATTGATTTGTTTATTATTGTTGTTTATTAATTAATATGTTTACTTTTTAATTTATTAATTATTTTTTTTCATGAATGTTTTCTATAAGTTTGTTTATCATTATTGTTTACTTATCAATTTGTTTATTTTTTTGTTTTTATCCTAATTTGTTTATTTGTTATTCAGTTTATTTCTTATTCCCCAGCGATATCAGGAGAGACCTATACAGAGGAAAAATAAGGAAAAAAAGGGGACGGATGGATGGACGGACGCACGGAGAATTTCGCGCCTTCTGTTTAATATAATAGAAGATATATAAGATATATATATATATTTTTTTTTATTTCAGATTAAAAAATGAAAATTAACGCTCTGAACGTTTTAAATTTATTATTAGCTTACTTTCAAACTTTACAAATACCTGAAAGTGAGACAAATTATAAAGAGATTCAATTGTCGGAAAGAATTAAAAGCATTTTAATAGATTCCGTGAATGATTTCAATGAAGTAGATATGATCGTTGAAGATACATTAGATTTTCAAGAAGATTACAAAGATCATGCTGCAAAAATAGTAGAAGATGAAGTTCAACACCATTTTCCTGACGATTTCGAAGCACCCACCGACCATTGTACCAAAGACAATGAAGATGTCAGTTTTGAATATAAGCAAAGAGCCGTAGAATACTGGAGAAGTGGCAAAAAAAAACATTTAAGTGTTGAAAGTGTACGTCAAAAATTTAAGAAAGTTTCATCTGTGAGTCAGTTGAAACGTTGGGCTCATACAGTTAACAAAGGTGGTACTTATAGAGAAAAAATTGCAAGAATTTGTCAGTACACTTTTGATAATTTTAAAGCAGCAGTAGACGCTGGTTACATCATTCATGATCGTGACATACGTCGATGGGCATTGCAAGCTCAAAAGATTATAGGATCAGAAGATGTAAGATTCAAAGCTTCGGAAAACTGGCTTTGTAAATTCAAGAAAGCTCATAGAATAGTATCCCGGAAAATAAATAAGTTTATAACCAAGAAAACACTAGAAAGTAATTCAGAACTAACGATTAAAGCAAATACTTTTATTGCTGATGTTAAAGCAGGCATAAGAATAATTGGAATTCATAATGTGTTTAATTCTGATCAGAGCGGATTCCAACTGGAAATGCACTCCGGAAGAACGCTAGCGGTTGAAGGAGAAAAGCAGGTACAGTGTTTAGTACAGTCAGTTTCTTCAACAACCCACAGTTATACTATACAGCCACTCATATCAGCCACAGGAGAATTACTGTCACCACTCTTTTTAGTTTTGAAGGAATCTAGCGGTGAGTTTGGACTCATTGTTGAAACCACTTTATTTAGACCCGAAAATGTTTACGTAGAAGCATCTAAATCTGGAAAGTTGACTACAGGTATACATAATCCCATCTAGTTACAATTAATGTCATTATAAATGATTTTACAAATAAGATTTTTGATTTTAGATCTCTTTAAAATATGGCTGCAAAAAGTATATTTCCCTAATGTAGGTTCCAATACGATGCTGTTGCTTGACTCCTGGAGCGGTCATTGTGACAGTGCCATAGAAACTGTAACTCCACGTGATAAAATTATAAATTTTAAAAAAATACCGACTGGCACAACGGGAAAAATTCAGCCACTTGATGTTTTTGGATTTCGCATATGGAAGAACTTTGTCCGCCAATTTTCAGATACCGTAATTTTGATGAATTATGATTTGGATTTACATAAAAGAAACAACATTATTAAACTTCAGTCGTTAGTCCACAATCAATTATCTTCACCAAGATATACTAATCTTTTTAAATATTCCTGGTTCAAGAGTGGTTACCTTACTAAAAAACCAGAAAATTTTGACAATCCTGTTGCTTACAGTTTTGGAGATTCCTGCAATACACATTGTGACATAGAAGGATGCAAAAATGTGGCTATTATACGTTGCGGTTGGTGCAAAAAATCATTATGTTTCGAGCACTTCTATGAAGAATATCATTATTGTAAGAAGTATGAACAATAAATCCGTCCTAATTTTTTTGATTGTTTTTAATTGGTAACTGAATGACTTATAGTAACGCATATAAAAATCAATTAAATATATATTACTTGGCAGTTTACAATTTTAGTCACAAGAAAGGAGAAAAACTCAACCAACAAAAACAATGGCAATGCTATCAACCCTCCTAATCACCGAATGGCGATGGTAATAAACCTCCCCCTAATAACCCTCCTAATATCCCCCAATGGCATTGCTTACAACCCCCCCATTAACCTCCTAGTAACTCCCCCCCCCAATAAGACCCTCCCCCTAATAACCCCCTAATAACCCCAGTAGTTAGCAGGGTTGATAACGTTGCCATTATGTTATTCGGTGGGTTGCAAGCATTGCCATAAGGTTGCAAGAGGGCTCAGCTATGTCTTCGGGCTATTAGTGGGGGGCTAACGGCATTTTCATTGGAGGTTTTTAGGGGGTTATTAGGGGGGGTTGTAAGCATTCTGATAGTGCGGGTTAGTGCGGGAAATTGCCATTGGGATATAAGGGGAGTTTTAGAAATTGCTACTGGGTGATGGATCATTTTTCCGGACAGATTCGGAATCGGCGCAAAAAAATACTTTGGAAAAACATTGTCCCAGTTCTGGGTTTTGTTAGGTGATATAATCTTGAATTGGTACATATTTTTCGTATTCTATCCACGATAATAATTTTTCCAATTTTTTAAGCTCATTATGAACTTTTTTTCAAAAATAGGAATGGAGAAGGTAAAAATTTCGATGACATAAATTAGGGGTTGCAACCCTCGTGGTCGAAACTGCACGAGATAAATGTGTTTGTACATTATAAGTGATGAGCAACGTATTTTACAGTAAATTATCAACACCACCTGTAATGTATTGGAAACATTTTTTTGGGGGTGGTTTTTCAACATAAAGGGTGGTTTTAAAAATAAAAGGTAAATTTTTTTTCTTATTCTATCCACGGTAATATTTTTACTAATTTTTTAAGCTCATTATGAACTTTTTTTCAAAAATAGGAATGGAGAAGGTAAAAATTTCGATGACATAAATTAGGGGTTACAACCCTCGTGGTCGAAACTGCACGAGATAAATGTGTTTGTACATTATAAGTGATGAGCAACGTATTTTACAGTAAATTATCAACACCACCTGTAATGTATTGGAAACAATTTTTTGGGGGTGGTTTTTCAACATAAGGGGTGGTTTTAAAAATAAAAGGTAAATTTTTTTTCTTATTCTATCCACGGTAATATTTTTACTAATTTTTTAAGCTCATTATGAACTTTTTTTCAAAAATAGGAATGGAGAAGGTAAAAATTTCGATGACATAAATTAGGGGTTACAACCCTCGTGGTCGAAACTGCACGAGATAAATGTGTTTGTACATTATAAGTGATGAGCAACGTATTTTACAGTAAATTATCAACACCACCTGTAATGTATTGGAAACAATTTTTTGGGGGTGGTTTTTCAACATAATGGGTGGTTTTAAAAATAAAAGGTAAATTTTTTTTCTTATTCTATCCACGGTAATATTTTTACTAATTTTTTAAGCTCATTATGAACTTTTTTTCAAAAATAGGAATGGAGAAGGTAAAAATTTCGATGACATAAATTAGGGGTTACAACCCTCGTGGTCGAAACTGCACGAGATAAATGTGTTTGTACATTATAAGTGATGAGCAACGTATTTTACAGTAAATTATCAACACCACCTGTAATGTATTGGAAACAATTTTTTGGGGGTGGTTTTTCAACATAAGGGGTGGTTTTAAAAATAAAAGGTAAATTTTTTTTCTTATTCTATCCACGGTAATATTTTTACTAATTTTTTAAGCTCATTATGAACTTTTTTTCAAAAATAGGAATGGAGAAGGTAAAAATTTCGATGACATAAATTAGGGGTTACAACCCTCGTGGTCGAAACTGCACGAGATAAATGTGTTTGTACATTATAAGTGATGAGCAACGTATTTTACAGTAAATTATCAACACCACCTGTAATGTATTGGAAACAATTTTTTGGGGGTGGTTTTTCAACATAATGGGTGGTTTTAAAAATAAAAGGTAAATTTTTTTTCTTATTCTATCCACGGTAATATTTTTACTAATTTTTTAAGCTCATTATGAACTTTTTTTCAAAAATAGGAATGGAGAAGGTAAAAATTTCGATGACATAAATTAGGGGTTACAACCCTCGTGGTCGAAACTGCACGAGATAAATGTGTTTGTACATTATAAGTGATGAGCAACGTATTTTACAGTAAATTATCAACACCACCTGTAATGTATTGGAAACAATTTTTTGGGGGTGGTTTTTCAACATAATGGGTGGTTTTAAAAATAAAAGGTAAATTTTTTTTCTTATTCTATCCACGGTAATATTTTTACTAATTTTTTAAGCTCATTATGAACTTTTTTTCAAAAATAGGAATGGAGAAGGTAAAAATTTCGATGACATAAATTAGGGGTTACAACCCTCGTGGTCGAAACTGCACGAGATAAATGTGTTTGTACATTATAAGTGATGAGCAACGTATTTTACAGTAAATTATCAACACCACCTGTAATGTATTGGAAACAATTTTTTGGGGGTGGTTTTTCAACATAAGGGGTGGTTTTAAAAATAAAAGGTAAATTTTTTTTCTTATTCTATCCACGGTAATATTTTTACTAATTTTTTAAGCTCATTATGAACTTTTTTTCAAAAATAGGAATGGAGAAGGTAAAAATTTCGATGACATAAATTAGGGGTTACAACCCTCGTGGTCGAAACTGCACGAGATAAATGTGTTTGTACATTATAAGTGATGAGCAACGTATTTTACAGTAAATTATCAACACCACCTGTAATGTATTGGAAACAAATTTTGGGGGTGGTTTTTCAACATAAGGGGTGGTTTTAAAAATAAAAGGTAAATTTTTTTTCTTATTCTATCCACGGTAATATTTTTACTAATTTTTTAAGCTCATTATGAACTTTTTTTCAAAAATAGGAATGGAGAAGGTAAAAATTTCGATGACATAAATTAGGGGTTACAACCCTCGTGGTCGAAACTGCACGAGATAAATGTGTTTGTACATTATAAGTGATGAGCAACGTATTTTACAGTAAATTATCAACACCACCTGTAATGTATTGGAAACAATTTTTTGGGGGTGGTTTTTCAACATAAGGGGTGGTTTTAAAAATAAAAGGTAAATTTTTTTTCTTATTCTATCCACGGTAATATTTTTACTAATTTTTTAAGCTCATTATGAACTTTTTTTCAAAAATAGGAATGGAGAAGGTAAAAATTTCGATGACATAAATTAGGGGTTACAACCCTCGTGGTCGAAACTGCACGAGATAAATGTGTTTGTACATTATAAGTGATGAGCAACGTATTTTACAGTAAATTATCAACACCACCTGTAATGTATTGGAAACAATTTTTTGGGGGTGGTTTTTCAACATAAGGGGTGGTTTTAAAAATAAAAGGTAAATTTTTTTTCTTATTCTATCCACGGTAATATTTTTACTAATTTTTTAAGCTCATTATGAACTTTTTTTCAAAAATAGGAATGGAGAAGGTAAAAATTTCGATGACATAAATTAGGGGTTACAACCCTCGTGGTCGAAACTGCACGAGATAAATGTGTTTGTACATTATAAGTGATGAGCAACGTATTTTACAGTAAATTATCAACACCACCTGTAATGTATTGGAAACAATTTTTTGGGGGTGGTTTTTCAACATAAGGGGTGGTTTTAAAAATAAAAGGTAAATTTTTTTTCTTATTCTATCCACGGTAATATTTTTACTAATTTTTTAAGCTCATTATGAACTTTTTTTCAAAAATAGGAATGGAGAAGGTAAAAATTTCGATGACATAAATTAGGGGTTACAACCCTCGTGGTCGAAACTGCACGAGATAAATGTGTTTGTACATTATAAGTGATGAGCAACGTATTTTACAGTAAATTATCAACACCACCTGTAATGTATTGGAAACAAATTTTGGGGGTGGTTTTTCAACATAAGGGGTGGTTTTAAAAATAAAAGGTAAATTTTTTTTCTTATTCTATCCACGGTAATATTTTTACTAATTTTTTAAGCTCATTATGAACTTTTTTTCAAAAATAGGAATGGAGAAGGTAAAAATTTCGATGACATAAATTAGGGGTTACAACCCTCGTGGTCGAAACTGCACGAGATAAATGTGTTTGTACATTATAAGTGATGAGCAACGTATTTTACTGTAAATTATCAACACCACCTGTAATGTATTGGAAACAAATTTTGGGGGTGGTTTTTCAACATAAGGGGTGGTTTTAAAAATAAAAGGTAAATTTTTTTTCTTATTCTATCCACGGTAATATTTTTACTAATTTTTTAAGCTCATTATGAACTTTTTTTCAAAAATAGGAATGGAGAAGGTAAAAATTTCGATGACATAAATTAGGGGTTACAACCCTCGTGGTCGAAACTGCACGAGATAAATGTGTTTGTACATTATAAGTGATGAGCAACGTATTTTACAGTAAATTATCAACACCACCTGTAATGTATTGGAAACAATTTTTTGGGGGTGGTTTTTCAACATAAGGGGTGGTTTTAAAAATAAAAGGTAAATTTTTTTTCTTATTCTATCCACGGTAATATTTTTACTAATTTTTTAAGCTCATTATGAACTTTTTTTCAAAAATAGGAATGGAGAAGGTAAAAATTTCGATGACATAAATTAGGGGTTACAACCCTCGTGGTCGAAACTGCACGAGATAAATGTGTTTGTACATTATAAGTGATGAGCAACGTATTTTACAGTAAATTATCAACACCACCTGTAATGTATTGGAAACAATTTTTTGGGGGTGGTCTTTCAACATAAGGGGTGGTTTTAAAAATAAAAGGTAAATTTTTTTTCTTATTCTATCCACGGTAATATTTTTACTAATTTTTTCAAGCTCATTATGAACTTTTTTTTAAAAATAGGTACAAAGAAGGTAAAAATTTCGATGACAGAAATTAGGGGTTGCAACCCTCGTGGTCGAAACTGCACGAGATAAATGTGTTTGTACATTATAAGTGATGAGCAACGTATTTTACAGTAAATTATCAACACCACCTGTAATGTATTGGAAACAATTTTTTGGGGGTGGTTTTTCAACATAAGGGGTGGTTTTAAAAATAAAAGGTAAATTTTTTTTCTTATTCTATCCACGGTAATATTTTTACTAATTTTTTAAGCTCATTATGAACTTTTTTTCAAAAATAGGAATGGAGAAGGTAAAAATTTCGATGACATAAATTAGGGGTTACAACCCTCGTGGTCGAAACTGCACGAGATAAATGTGTTTGTACATTATAAGTGATGAGCAACGTATTTTACAGTAAATTATCAACACCACCTGTAATGTATTGGAAACAATTTTTTGGGGGTGGTTTTTCAACATAAGGGGTGGTTTTAAAAATAAAAGGTAAATTTTTTTTCTTATTCTATCCACGGTAATATTTTTACTAATTTTTTCAAGCTCATTATGAACTTTTTTTCAAAAATAGGTACAAAGAAGGTAAAAATTTCGATGACAGAAATTAGGGGTTGCAACCCTCGTGGTCGAAACTGCACGAGATAAATGTGTTTGTACAGTATAAATGATGCTTAACGTATTTTACACTAAATTATCAACACCACCTGTAATGTATTGAAAACAATTTTTTAGGGGTGGTTTTTAAACTTTAAGGGGGTAGTTTCAAAAAAAACCTTGACTAAATTAACTTTATTTTTGTATTTTATGTAGGGTAATATTTTTTCCAATTTTTTTCGGGTTATTTTAATTTTTTTCATAAAAATAGCCATGAAATAGATAGTATTTTAAATAAAAAAAATAATGGTTGCATCCCTTGTGGTCGGAAGTGCATGTGCTAGTTTGCTTTTCACATGAGAAGTGATATGAAATTTGTTTGGTCGGAAAATATCAATTAGATGCTGAGATACATTGGAAAATCTATTTTTGGGGGTGCACTTTGAGGGTTGTTTTCACCCCCTCAAAGTGTTTTTCCGCCGATAAAAAAAAATACGTATGTCTTATTTTTTGTTGAACTATAACATATCAAAAGATTATTGAAATCGGTGAGGTCGGGTTGGGGGGGTTTCCTTGTAAGACGAGCTTGGCAAGCAGAATTGGATTATTCTGCCGCACAGAAAGAATTCCTCAGACATGTAGCAGCAGAAAAACGAGAAAAGGATAAAATAATAGCAGAAGTTGCACAATTGCGAGAGAGATTAGCCAAAGCTGAAAGGGAAAAGATCGATTTAAATGCAGTTAATGAAAGTTTGCAGGAACAACTAAAAATAGTTGTGTCAACGGCTCAATTTGCAGAGCAGGAACGGCTGGCTACTGCGCAAAGTGAGAATGTACAATTCTGAGATACATTCGAATTAAATTATTATGATTTATCAAGCCAATTTGACAACACCACACATTCACAGATACAATCATCGCTCAACCCGCAAGCTCCGTTGTTTCATTCGACAACTCAACCCTCTACGGTTTTTTCTATAAGGCCAATGCCGTCGTCATTTCCGATTACTACGTCGTTTTTACCTGCAATGCCTTTTCCTGCAAGCTCGGTCAGGGGGAGGGGAACGTCCTTTAGCATTGCTTCTTCGCTCGGCCCCGTGGCATCCCTCGCAAGCTCATTCACCCCCGTGTCCTCGAGCTGGGGGAGGGGGGTCCTGCCCAGTACGTGAGCAGAAATGCCATCGCAACAAACGACGATTAGCGTTCCCATAAGTAGTCAAAGCTTCACTGCTAACCCACAACAAGCAACTACGTTTAATTCCACGTCCTCTAGGTACTCTCCCAGCAAACACTTAGGAAAAACTGTGAGAGAATGGAAGATAAAATTTTCAGGAGGCGAAGGACTAAGCATCGAAGAATTTCTGGAACGCGTTGAGGAAAACAGACGGTTGGATAGGGTGGCCGATGACGAGCTACTAGATTCAATGACTCCCCTTTTCGAGAAGGCAGCTCTCTTCTGGTATCGTGCCTTGAGGCCCTCATGGAAAACGTTTAGCGACTTTAAGGAAGCGGCCCTTCGGACTTACAGCAAATCGAAGAGGAACAAGAGGAGTCTGAAGGTAGAAGCCCAGCTGCGTACACAAGGTACTGATGAGCCTGTAGTTGAGTACATTGTCTCACTACTTACTATCATGAAAAGAGTTGATCCTCCATGGAGCATGCAGGAACAAGTTAACCTCATCATCGACAACCTGCTGCCTCAATTGAGAAAGAGATTGAAGCATTTTAGAGACAATCCCACAGATTTGCAAGTACTTCTGGCCAAGGCTCAAGAAGTCGAGGATGATGAAGATGGCCAATGGAGGCCACCTCCCTCCGCCGATCAGAGTCTATACCCCGAAACGTCCTACAAGCCGCGGGTCAAAACGACCAAGGCCAAGCCATCGTTATCCTCTCTAAGTGAGAAAACTCAGCCAGTGAAGGAGTCAGAGCTAGAGGATATGATTACGAAGATCCTGGAGAAGAAAGCCAAAGGAAATACTGACATCTCCAAGCTCCCTGCTTCATCCGAGAAGAACGAAAGTTCTAACGGAAAAGCACCCCAAACGGAACTTTTCACCGTTCGAGCGGGAACTCGCCTCGCGGCAACGGACGTGGCCGAGGTGGTAGAAGAAGCTGGGGACGATCAGGTGGCAATCGAACCACAGTAATTTCCCCTAAATCCAGTAAAAACAAGGATAAGGAGTCAGGCCCTGATGGCAATCTTCTCTGCTGGAATTGCAGTTGGCCCGGTTACACCCGAGCAACTTGCTCAGAATGCTCGACTAAACAGCCGAATGATGAGGATTCAAAAAAAGAGCGAGGGAGTCAGTAGATGAGGTCCTTACTGCTCCCTTGATCACCAGGACTTTTGATGTTAGCGGCGTAATGGGAGTAGCGCAGGTGCCGCACAACACGGTGAGTGTTGTGACTCAATGCTAGCCCGAGCTAACTCTTCCGATGTGCAGTCTACGCGCGATGGGGGTACCGTTGCGAGCGACCTAATCGATAAGTTCCCCAGGTGGTGGCTGACTGTTAAAGTCAGCGATTATATTTTTCGAGGACTTTGGGACACCGGAGCTTCTCGTACCGTCCTCGGCCCTAACGCCATTTCAATCGCAGCTGCTTTAAACAAGCGCGTGCGACCGTATGTGGGCCCAGGAGCAAAGGCAGTTGATGGCCACTACGTACCCATTGTAGGTAGCGTAGAGTTGCCCTTCACCTTGGGTGGGGTAACGCATTCGATTGACTCTCTCATTTTAAACGAAGTTGACACTGAGTGCACTTTAGGTGCCGACTTCAAGCGCGCCTTTTCGGCCATGCTAGACCCTAGATCTAACAGGCTGACGTTTGAGGGCTGCGAAGAAGATGTGCCGGCTATTCTCTCTTTGGGGAAAGCTGAAGAGGCAATGACCTTAGCCTCGCTGGGGATTGAAGATCTCACGGCTGAGCAGAGAGAAACGATCGAAAAAGTCATGCAGGATTTGCTGCCTGATCCCTCGTGCGAACGGTTAGGTTGCACGAGTTGAATCGCACATGACATAGACCTCAACTTACCGAGCCCAATTAAACAAAGATATTACTCGGTATCTAAGAGAATAGAGGATGAAATGCACGAGCAAGTATGCAAAATGTTGCAAATGGGAATAGTCCGGAAGTCCCAGAGCGAATGGTCAAGCCCCGTAGTTATGATATCGAAACCTGATGGTACGTATCGATTTTGCGTCGATTACCGTAGAGTTAATGCGGTGTCGAAAGTTTCAGCATATCCATTGCCTTATATGGACGTGATTTTACGCAAAATTCAGTACGCCAAATATATAAGTGCTTTAGATTGTTTTGGAGCCTTTTGGCAAATACCTCTCACAGAGAGATCGATACCAGTCCCAGCTTTCACAGTTCCGGGTATGGGCTTGTACGAATTCGTTCGTATG
Organism: Phymastichus coffea; assembly: GCF_024137745.1. Lineage (NCBI taxonomy): Eukaryota > Metazoa > Arthropoda > Insecta > Hymenoptera > Eulophidae > Phymastichus > Phymastichus coffea. The sequence continues at coordinate 2,294,165 of NW_026706814.1, forward strand.
CCTTACGGCTTGGCAGGCGGCCCTGCTACGTTTCAATCGTTGGCTGACAAAATAATCACGCCCGAAATGGAGCCTCACGCTTTTGCCTATTTAGATGATTTGATCATTGCGACTGATACATTCGCTGATCACGTAAAATGGCTCACGTTAATTCTAAATAGAATTAACGAGGCGGGCCTTACCATCAATAGAAAAAAGTCGAAGATCTGCATGTCCGAGATACGTTATCTCGGCGTGCTGGTTAATCGTGAGGGCTGCAGGCCAGACCCTGAAAGAGTGCGACCCGTCCTAGAGTATCCGACGCCAAGGAATCCACGGTAATTGCGACGTTTTCTTGGCATAGCCTCGTGGTACCGCAAGTTTTTGCAGGACTTCGCTACTCTAGCCGCACCTCTAACGTCCCTCACGAAGAAGGACACAAAGTACACGTGGACCGAAGAACACTGTACAGCTTTTGAGCAGATAAAAGCACTTCTTGCTACTGCTCCTATCCTAGCTAGACCCGACTTCGCTGCTCCGTTCATCCTTGAGTGTGATGCTAGCGGTACTGGCCTTGGCAGTGTCCTATTACAGAAGATAGACGAAGAGGATCGCGTGCTTTGCTTTGCTAGTCGTGTTCTGACATCTACAGAACGCCGACTGTCAGTTACCGAACGCGAATACCTAGCGGTCATATGGTCGATAGAGAAATTCCGGCCTTATATAGAAGGTTATCACTTTACAGTGGTAACCGATCATCATAGCTTGGTATGGCTTCAGAATTTTCGGATTCTGAATTTGCCCCAATGGCAAGTTAGGTCGATGGTCGTTGCGCCTTCAGGCGTACGACTTTGATATCGTGCATCGCAAAGGTAAGGATAATGTCGTGCCCGATGCGCTCTCTCGCATGTATGAGACAGACGAAGACACGGAAGCTTCGCTAGCGTCTCTCACCGTCGACGAAGATATCATGGATCCCTGGTATCGACGCAAGCTTTCACAGGTAAAACAAGATCCGAAAGCTCATCCTTATTGGAAGATAGTCGGTAGCCGTCTGTATCTTTACCGACCGGACCCAACAGTTGATGACTTGATAGGGGACGACGACGCTTGGAAACTCGTGGTTCCTAGAGAACAACATGAGCAGGTTCTCATTGAATGCCACGAAGAGCCTACGGCCGGCCATTTAGGCCGATATAAGACCCACCATAGGGTAGTGCTTCGTTACTACTGGCCTAGTATGTATAAAGATACTGCGCATTTCGTGCGTAACTGCCAAGTGTGCCAGCAGATTAAAGTAGAGCAACGAGTCCCCGCTGGACTTATGGGCAAACACGTCGTCTCCCGTCCGTGGGAAATTGTCTGTGGCGATACGATGGGCCCTTTCCCGAGATCGCCTCGAGGCAATGAATACCTTCTCATCCTGATGGATATTTTCACGAGGTGGATTAAGTGCATTCCGATCCGTAAGGGCAATGCTAAAACGATTAAGAGAGAGATCAACCATCGGATCTTTCTACGTTTTGGAATTCCTGATAGATTTATATCGGATAATGGCACGCCTTTCAAGAATTCATTAGTGGATTCTTTCCTAGAGGCCCATGGCGTTTTTCACGGCACTTACGCTCCTTACTCCCCAAAGTCGAACCCGACTGAGCGAGTAAACCGCACGATCAAGACTATGATCGCTGCATTTATTGCTGAAAAGCACAATAAGTGGGACGAGCTCATTGGTGAATTTGCGTTCGCTTACAATACGGCCATCGACGAAACTAGTCGTTCTAGTCCAGCCTTTCTGAATTATGGACGGAATTCTGAACCTCCATATAATGTTCGACGCGAGGAAGAGCGTGCCGCCTTACGGCAGCTAGAATCTACGGCCCGTGAGGAATGGCACTCTCGCATGCAAAAGCTCGACAGATTGCGAGCCGAGGCCCAGGAGAGGAGTGAAGCCGCCCAGTTGCGACAAGAGAAGTACTATAACCAGAAACACCGAGATGTCAGTTACGACATCGGTTATAAAGTATGGGTGAAGAATAGAGTACTTTCCTCGGCCGCTAAGGCCATAGCAGCTAAACTGTGTCCGAAATACGCTGGCCCTTTTATTGTAAAGTCTCGTCTCGGCATGAATTCCTATCAGTTACAGACTGAAAATGGAGTCGACATAGGTAAAGTCGCAGTTAGCGACATGAAACCCTGTTACGATGCCGAGCAATTTCCCTTAGGCGAGACACATGACGCAGACGATGCTTCAGATAGGGAAGATCCAGAGCTTTCTCTCGATGAAAGCCTTCGAGCCGTATCTCTACCTATAAAGGGTGACTCGATAGTGGCGGATATCCCGGCGTCTGTGGAGGCTGACCCGAAGGCACAGTCAAGTTCGGGCCAGCTCCCTTAGATACCAATAGCTGTGGCTCCTCGGAAAAGGGGTCGACCACGCGGCTCCAAGAAAGCCGTACCGCCACTGGTTACAACTTCGCCTCGGCGTTTGCGTCCTAGGAGCAAGCTCGACGAATAATTCCCCAAATTCCCTGCGTCCTCACACTATACAACACCACTACAATGCTACACCACGCTCATACACTCCAAGTCGGCCCTTGGCCCCTTGGCTGGCTTACTGCTTCGCTTCTACTTATCCTACTGCCCTCGCTTTTTCACAACATCTCCTATAATGTTTATTTATTATTACGGGATTCTTTGCAGAGGATGTTACCAGTCAAGAAGGTCGAGAAGGACGAAGAGGTCCAAGTGACCATCCCTCGTGGCCTGCTGGCTCGATTGGAGGAGCTTGCCTTCCAACTGGCTAGGTCGCAAGTGTCCCTGCCGCCGGAGCTCACGCCGGAGCTACCTACCATTGAAGAGCGGACTCGGCGTTGGGCAGAAAGTTTCGCCACAAAGTGCCGGGAAGAGGAAGAGGAATGGAGGCGCGCCCGAATGGCTCTTCCGGCTTCTGACCAACAGGGAGAAAGGCAACGGCCAAGCCCTGTTCCCCGCCAGTCTCCGATACGTTTCGTCGACGTCCCGGACGAAGAGCCGAAGGAGGCCCAATCCAATGAGGACAAGTGGGCCGAAGTGGAGGCCGCGGCAAAATCGTGCAGCTCGATGCGCATCGAGGCACAAGAGAAGGAGCACCGGGCCTACGCATCCGTGATTGCCTTCGCGGACCACCCGGATGCGAGAGTCCGAGCCGTTGCTTCCCCCAGCTCCGTCCGGAAAGTAAGGGACGAGCTGGAGCGCCAGACCTTCCTGGCCCAGGCGGCAGACCGCTGGAACGAGGCCAAGGCGGTCCAAAGGGAGTGCGAGCGCCTCCTGGCCCTTCAAAAGAAGAAGCGCCAGGAGATCCAGGAGCTCCAGCACCAACTGGCGAGACTCAATGTCAAGGCCACGTCGCCGAGTGCCGCGGTCCCCGGTCCTTCACCGGCTCAGGCATCGGGCACTCCCCGCCAAGACCCGCGCCTGCTTAGCCACGAGGAGCGTAGCGAAATCGCGAAGCAGGCCCAAAGGCTACCCGGCAGATTTTGCCGAGGGAACGAGGGCCTAACACCGCAGTATTCGGCGCTCCTCCATCGAGATGCCACAAGGCCCTGTGGCAAATATGACGGCCCTGCCGTCGAGAAGAGGGGCACTCGGTTCTGCTTTGTCTGCAATTTGACGGGGGTTTCCAGAACCGAGAACTGCCCCAACTTCTTCCTCCACTGGAAATTTGAGCGAGGACTAGAGACGCGCTACGACTATGGCGACGAGTTCGGTGAACGCCACCGTATCTGAGCCGTCGACATAGTCGTCCCTTCTGCCCCAAGGCTACGCCATCAGAGGAGAAGAGAGAAGAAGACGGAAAGAAGACGAGCTCTTACTATACTCGCCTCTCCTTCCGCCATTTGGCCTGCGCGCCATACCTTGTTCGTGCCGTTGCGCTAGTATTGGGCTTAGCCGTGCCTCATTGTATGATTAGGCATTGACGCCCCTTTTGTTTATTGGCACGGCCCCGTCATCGCAGAGAGAGAGAGAGAGAGCGATGAGGAAAAGTCCCATATTTTTATTTCATTTTATTATTTATTTGAATAAAATATTTATCCATCTATGACTTGTACCTTCATTACGAGAGAGACCTAAGGTTCGAGTTGGTACCGTGCTACCAACGTCTGGGGGTGGGGTATATAACGAGTTTGTCAACAACTCGTTATGTCTCTCTCTCCACATTAATTATATAACAATAATATATGTACATATTCATGTATGTACTGTTATATTATACTACTAGCAGCCGCAGTGGACGACAGCAGCTGAACTAAGGTAAGAGAGAGAACGCTAGCAGAGAGAGATACCGCGTAGATTGGTAGGACTGGCGAGCCGGGGTGCCGTGAAAGATAGGTGCTGCTTGACAAAGGACAAGCAATTAGCTGACGCCTCTCGAATTGGTGACACGCGTGCGGCTGCGTTAGAGATTCATAGCTTGGCTGTGCCATTGACGACGACATTCGTTTTGTGATTTTGCGTCGCCTCGTGGCTAGTTCGAGTGACAGACCGAGTGCTAGGTTGAGTGCTACCGGTTGCGGCACGTATCGGCGTTTGATAGACCGAACTTTTATTGTCGAGCCTCGTGGCTAATCTCACCGACAGCGGCAGTCGATGTAAATACCAGTCATTCTTTGCGTCTCTCTCGCATTACCCGCCTTGCTTCTCTCTCTGCACTGCCCTGTACAAATATACGTAGAATATATATATTTCTATTACACCTATCGCCTCTTTTACTCTGCGCCTTCTATCATTTCTTTCGTTTCCTACACCTTCGCGATTTCAGCTACGCGACCTACGACGCTCTCCGCGGGCCGTTGCCACCCGGCGAATCCATCGGCAGTCTGTGCTACTGGGTCGATCGTGCAAAGCTGTTGCGCGAGCCCGCTTCGTCATCTATTACGCATCTCTCGGTTATTAAATATTGTAGCGGACGAAATCCCCGTTACAATGTAGTAGATGATATATAAGTATATATTTACGTTAGATAATCACATCTAAAGATTGAATTCCTTATTTCAGTCTAAGAATAAGATTTAGATGTTCTTTCAACATTGAACTTTAATCCAGATTCGAAAATTCAAGAATACCAAAAGTAACCGCTATGATGAGGTGAAAAATACCCCTTTAGTCAGGAATATTAATTACATCTGACCGGATAGTGGAAATAAAGTTTTTCAATGTATTTTTCAATGCTGAATCCAAATCTGATATCGGAAAATTCTATGAACTAAAAAATAACCCAACCCCTTTCGTAGGGTGAAAACTACCCCTTTAGTTTGTTGTAAACCAAATAAATTACCCTTGCGCATACCTAATTTGGGTCTATTTCCAAGATCCATACACTCAATACTAATCAACGAGCTCGTTTGGATCATCCCAATATACATAATCAAATAATGTTCCTTTTCTTGCTATTTTATAGTTAGGAAAAATAACTCTTCCATCAATAGTCGATTTTTGCTTCTTAGCATTACCGCTCAACGATAAATTTGGATCAATATACTTTTTGAATTTATTTACATGCTTATTGCGATATCCTCCATTTGTTTCGTATCTCTTACGATGAGCGTTAGTGATTTCAAGAATTTTTATATAATTTTCAATATCCCATGAACTGATTAATTTAGAATCAGATTATATACAAAAGAGAAGTTCCATTAAACCAAGCGTCTTGATGAATGCTTTATCATTCACAGTCACATTATCGTTTAAGAAAGAAATTGGAGAATTGCCTATGACATATGTATTTTCGTGCAAGCGAACGCCAAATATCATGTCTAAATTACTTTTCCGTTGAGGCTCATGCAATAGTCGAATATAGTTTCTTACAATAGAATCATCCAATAGCTGTTTTTGTTGTTTTGTACATTTGAACTAACTTTGTCTAAAGGCCATAGCCGACTTTCCATGGTGATTTGGACCCCGAGCCGTTTTTTAAAACTAATTACGGGACTTTGTTTGATGTGGCTAGAAACTTCTACTCACCAATTTTCAGCCCTCAAGATGCATTAGAAGTGCGGAAAATTCAAAAAAACCGATTTTCGGCACTTTTTTCACTTTTTGGCCTGTAACTCAGCCGGAAATCAATATTTTCCGGCCAATCTTTTTCAGATTTACTCCTGAGAAATTTCCCTAACAAAAACATGTATTTGCCAAATTTTTCTGATGCTTTGGAGCTCACAAAAACGCTTTATTTAACGAAAAAAAGCGATTTTTTTTTATTTTTTCTGATTATTTATCATTTTTCGGCTAGAAGCTTAAACACCGCATTCTGGAGACCTATTTCATTCGATTCCTCGGTAAAAAATACATAAGAATATATCCCGAAAATTGGAAAATTTTTGGTACAAATTATACTTTCAAACAGAAATATAACGTAGAATCACAACTATCGTCGATTCCGTAGCCTATAACTTAGCCGCTACCCAATATTTGTCGACTTTTTTTTTAATTTTACATATTGCAACGGTAGTCGATTTAATTAATCGAACCGTTCGCGATTCTGCTTCTCGCGCGTTAGTTCTAACAGTTAAGAGAGAGAGGGGGCGCGCGATCTTTTGAATAGGCAGTTTCGCCTCAGCTGTTTACGAGAGTTTACCGCCGATTTGTGTTTTGCACTTTGTTTCGCAAAAATTAAATTTTTTTTGGGTCAATTACGTGCGTGAGTGCAACGGCATTTCCGTGACAGATAATAGCAGCAGTACAGAAGCAGCAACAAAGTTATATTGAGGCAGTTCGAGGCAGCGCAGCTGATAATCGAGGGGCAGCGGCAGATGAGATTTTTTGCAACAACAATTACGGCTGATCACCGTAATTGCACCGCATGTTAGGTGCACCTTCCGTCATTATATGCGATACAAAATACATTCGGTATTTTGTCCAATCGTGTTAGCGTTATTTTTTGTATTCGCGTCGAGCGTTATTTCGCGGTAGAATTCGAATCTTCTCTCTCTCTCTTTCTCACCGAACATAGTTAATTGTAAAATTCTATTCGCGTACGTTAGACTTTCGGCCCTACAAAGACTGTAGTGATTTTTATTAATTAAAGTCTGTTAAATTTATTCGCCGTTTTCGTCATTTAATTTTCCTAATAGCTTAAGAAATTGAAAAAGGCTTAGGTTTTAATCTAATTACATCTAGGGGATTAAGAAGATTAGGAGTAAAGTTGTTCACACTTAAAACTCATCGAGTCTCAAAAGACACGTGACTTAAGGTGAGTTCAACTCCGTTTGATAGAAGACAACTAAGATAAATCATCTGACGTTAAGGCGAATATACGTACTATCATACGTGTTTAACGGAGCGGCGGTTTGCTCTGCATCGTGGGAGTTTGTTCTTAAATAAATTTTCCATTTTTCAGATAACCTCCCCCGATACAATTCGTATAATTTATTTATAGTTTATCAGTTTAGTTTATTACAGAATAAAGTTTGAAGAGTAAGTTAAAGTAAATATATATTTCTGTGTATATATTAAAAGATTATTAGTAGAGTTCATCCCAGAATTATATTTGAACTATATAACTTCAAATCTATTGCATCTACTTTAAGGATAAAATTTTGTAATTCAGAAACTAAAATTGGTGTGAAAAAAAAAAACTTGTAAAATCATGCCATATTCACACAAGATATATTCAAGTTGATAAATCGAATTAACTGAATAACTGACAGTGCACCTGGAACTTTCAAAATCTGGAGTTGAAAAACATTATCAATACAAATAAATTAAATATAAATTATGCAACAAAATATTTGCAATTGTAGTCACTGTGACCTGAAAAATTATAATTCACTCACATAACTTATAACTTTTCAAATAACAACAGAAATCAGACTTGTTAATAACAATGACAATAGTTTTTAAGACAAAAATATTAATAATACAGCACAGCTGTATATTAAGCCGTGCACACTGCACATACGAGGTGTGTTCAAAAAATAACGAGAATTTTCGTTTTATGACAAAAATATTTATTTATTCATCTACATTAATGTTGTCGCCTTCAAAGTAGTCCCCTTCGGATACAATACACTTATGCCAACGCTTTTTCCAATCCTCGAAACACTTTTGAAACTCGATCTTTGTAATAGCTTTTAGCTCTTTCAGCGATTCGCTTTTAATGTCATCTATGCTTGTAAAACGACGGCCTTTTAATGTTCTCTTTATTTTTGAAAATAGAAAAAAGTCACATGGAGCCATATCTGGCGAATATGGAGGCTGAGGCATCGTTACAGTTTCGTTTTTGGCCAAAAATTCACGAACAAGCAATGAAGTGTGAGCAGGCGCATTATCGTGGAGCAAAAGCCATGAATTGTTTTGCCACAAATCCGGGCGTTTTTTTCGGATTGCTTCACGCAAACGACGTTGAACTTGTAGGTAGTACTGCTTATTGATTGTTTGACCTTGTGGCAAGAATTCATAATACACTATGCCATTAAAATCGAAGAACACAGTGAGCATAACCTTCACATTCGACCGCACTTGTCGAGCCTTTTTCGGTCTTGGCGATCCAGAATGCCTCCACTGGGACGATTGAGCCTTAGTTTCGACATCATATCCGTAAACCCATGTTTCGTCACCTGTTATAACACGTTTTAGTAGTTCTGCATCGTTATTGACTTCATTTAGCGACTCCTGAGCAACTTCCATTCGCCGCTGTTTTTGTTCGAAATTCAACAATTCGGAACGAATTTTGCTGCCACACGTTTCATACCCAAAACATTCGAAAAAATTTGATGGTATGAGTCAACTGATATGCCAACATCATCAGCGACTTCTCTGATTGTGATTCGGCGATCGTTCATAACCATTTCTTTCACTTTTTTCACGTTTTCATCGGTTGTTGATGTGCTTGGGCGTCCGGGTCGTTCGTCATCTTCAACGTTTTCGTGGCCATCTTGGAAACGCTTATACCACTTATAAATCCTTGCTTTACTCATAGCAGACCCACTATATGCCTTTGTTAACATTTGACAAACTTTACTACACTTTATTTCATTTTTTACGCAAAATTTAATACAAATTCTTTGATCCATTTTTTTTCACAAACGAAAATCGCCGAGCACGAAAAACACGTCTAACGTTAGCGGCTGCCACTTAAAAAGTAAGCAATGAATATTGCTGAAAATTTTATCGTACTTCAGGGGCATGTGTACCAACATAATAAAAAAAAATTTTATACAAGCGGACTCTCCAAACCCGCGAAATTTAAAAATTCTCGTTACTTTTTGATCACACCTCGTATAAGGACGTTGTATTTGATTTTCATTCTCGTTAGCATTTAAGTCAACGTAATAATTCTCCTGTAGAAGAAGATTCAGATACTTTTCCTTCTTTTCAAAGGTAGTGGCAAAACTGCGTCGATGCTATTTTTCACATTTAGAAAATACACATTTACCGAAACATCATTTTATTTTAAAATTTAATGACTTATCTCCGATTATCGGGAAATGTCGATTGACGGCTAGGATCGATCTGCTCTACAGTGCGTTAACTGGAAGCTTCCTTGCTTGCTGTAGCTGCGTAGGAGTCGTGTTGGAGAGGGCAGCCCTTCGCCTTCCCCTTATTTCAGATGTTTCTCTCTCTGCTTCTTCGCTTCGTTTTTCTTCTCGCACGTGTTGCGAAGGTCGTGATTTTCGGTTCATTGAAAAGGAATTTGAAAAATTATAAAAGTGTCTTTCGTCGTATCGATGCTTTATGGGACCATTGACATTATTCGGACTCGCATCGTGAGAAAATATACAATTTAATATAATCAAGCTGAATAAAATAATAATTCAAATTGACATACACTTTTACGATCACACCTAAGGTCAAAATACGATAAGTGACAAGTTAGTATGTCACAGTAACATATTAAAAACTATTAATGATGGCGCTATACCGGACGATTGGTTCGATTTCAAAATTTCCTACTGACCTATAAGCTTTTCAGAATAATGACACCCAATATTTCAAATGTTTGTCTGCACGGTTGGTGATTTATGAAATGTATTAAATCGTCGTCCGTTAACAAAATCGATGTATCACCGCTGCTCGCTGTTTTCCTCTTCTGGCTAGCTCTGTACTTGCCGCGCAACCTGAAAACGAGCGCGAAAGCACGAAATAATAAAGAAAAGCAATGGTCGAAGATTCCTAGAAAACGGTGCGGAGGAAAAGGGAACGTAGAGAATATTTGGGACTATCGAATGAATATGCCGGCTTATTAATATATTTCTGCCGAATTTATTCACTCCTTATATCTACATTGGCGCAACTATTTACAATGGCCGAGAGATTCGCGATACGCAGCCTAATCGTACGTACGCGTGAGAGAAAGACTGAAAATACAATTTCGAATGACACGCAGCCGACGCTGTTTACATGCGCTCGCTTCCCGGAATTCTCGCTCGCAATACCGAAACAAAGAAGAAGACTTACGCGGGTGAAAGCTGCTGCTGTACGGTTTTGCTTGGGTGACCCCTGCCTCTCTTTTCAGAGATCGGGGCTCCCTGACTCTGTGGTCCTCTAGGGGGCCGCCCACGTCGTCGCCGACCTGGTGCATTCCCCGCCTCGGAATCCTCGGTTTCCGATTGTGGGGGTGCATCAATTAAGTCCGTGGTGCGTTCGGGGCCGTCCCTCTCGCAGTTACCGTCGTTCGGTTCGTCGCATGTCGCTGGCGGGTCGCACTTTGCCTCGATGTCCCTCGGCGGTCGAGTGTCTTCGCCTTCTTCTTCCTTGGTCGCCTCGTAGAATGGTTTGAGATCTTCGGCGTGTACCGTGCCTTCGATAGTGTCCTGGTGGTTGGCTATTCGGAAGATACTCGCACTCAGTTTTTCGATGATGACGTACGGGCCTTTATACAGCGGCGCCAAGCTAGCCGAGATTCCCTTTGCCGCTAATGATAGGACGCAGTTACGGTACCACACCCAGTCGCCAACCTTGAACGGGATTTGGCGTCGCTTCCGGTCGAACATTTTCGCCTGGCGTTCCTGTTCCCGTCGCGCCTTTTCAATGGCTGTTTCGAACAGCTCGGGCAGGTGACTCATGTAATCCCCCCAGTCTTCACGTGATCGGTCTTCTTCGTTCTCTGCCCTTACCAACTCCTGTTTACGCCGGACCGTCGAAGGCGGCACCGGTTGTCTCCCATAATTTAGCATGGCGGGACTAACCTTGGTTGAGCTGTGGACGGCGGTATTAAGAGCGACACAGAGATCACGAAGTTTCTCGTACGATTTGATCATGGTCTTGATGGATTCGCTCGTAGGCAATAAATTGGTGTCAGGCCTCGCGAGATGCCATTACTATCGAGATATTCTCCCACCAGTTTATTTTTAAATTCCGTGCCATTGTCCGACAGGAAGACCTCTGGCGCACCGTACCGTGTGACTATTTGATCGTGGAGTTCTCGTACGATATTCTTAGCTGTGGCCTTCCGAAGGGGGATACACTCTACCCATCGAGTGAATAGATCCACGAACATCAAGATATACTCGTGCCGTCTAGGACTTCGAGGAAGGGGTCCAGCTATATCCGCGGCCACGACCTGCCACGGCTTTTCTATCTGGCGGCGCCCCATCGTGCCATAGGGTGGGCGCTGTTCCACCTTGCACTGTTGGCACACCGTACAACTCTTTACATATTGGGCGGTGTCGTCTATGAGAGTTGGCCAGAAGTAAAAACGGCGTATCCGGGCGAGAGTCTTTTCCCGCCCAAGGTGCCCAGCCATTGGGGCGTCGTGGCACTCAGCCAAAATTGACTTCCTTTGTTCCTTGGGCACTGCTAATTTCCATGCTTCTTCGTCATCGCCCAACTCACCCAACTGCATGTCTGGGCGGTATGTATACAAATTTCCCCCCGTGACTTTCCATGTTGGGTTCTTTTCCGGCTCATCCGTCACTGCCTGCAAGGTTTCCAAGAACCACTTATCCTGAGTACACTCACTCCAGGTCATGGCACCAGGTGATGTAGGGCACCCTTACGATGTTCTACTTCTTACCTGTAGCTTAAGCTCCCATCGAGCCAAGCGGCTTGTCGGATTCTTCATGCTCCTCAGCCACCTAAGGCAACTATGATCGGTTATCACCTTGAAGTGATAACCTTCTATGTATGGCCGGAATTTCTCTATGGCCCATACGACTCCGAGGCACTCGCATTCGGAAACCGAGAAGTTCCTTTCTGGTTGGCTCAACGTATGACTGGCAAATTCGATGACTCTTTCACTCCCTTCCACTATCTGTGTCAGCACCTCCCCCAAGCTTGTATCACTCGCGTCGGTGTGCAGCACAAAGTCTCCTTTCGGATCGGGCGGTTGGAGGATTAGTGCCGTCGTCATTAATCTTTTTATCAGGTCGAATGACGTTTGTTGCTCGGGACCCCATACGAATGAAAACTTCTTTTCAGGAGCCTGTTGAGGGGTTCTACGATTGTGGCGAAGTCATCTTTGAATTTCCTGTACGACGAGGCCATACTCGTGAAGCTACGGAGTTTTCTCACATTTCTGGGAACGGGAAACTCCAGGATTGGGCGTACCTTCTCGGGATCGGGACGTATCCCGTCTCGATTTACTAGCACACCCAAGTATCGTACCTCCGATTTGCAGAAGGCACTTTTCTCCAGACTTACGGACATGCCGGCTTCCTTGAGCGCCTCTAATACCTTTCGCAAGTGCTCCTTGTGTTCTTCGAATGTCGATGAGACGATTATTATGTCATCGAGATACGCGAAGGCGAAAGGATCCATGTTGGGGCCGATTACTGAATTGATGGCCCGCTGAAAGGTCGTGCCGGCATATGAGATACCGAATGACATTCTCACAAACTGGAAGTGACCCATACCTGGTATGTGAACGCCGTCACCGGACAGGATTCCTTTTTCAGGTTAATTTGATGGTAGGCCGAATTGAGGTCGAGGGTCGATATGAACTTGGCATCCCTTAGTCTGCGTAAAATATCTTGCATGAATGGAATGGGGTAAGCGTCTGGCTCCGTGACCGCGTTCACTTCCCTGAAATCCACGCAGAACCTCCAAGTTCCGTCCCCCTTTTTGACCATCACTACGGGGCTTGACCATCCACTCTTGGATGGCTCGATGACCCCCGCCTTCAGCATTTCGTTGACCAGCCGATGCATTTCCTGTTCGACCTTCGGCGAAACTGAATAGTACCTTTGCTTAATCGGCCGGGCGCTTCCGACGTTGATTTCGTGCTCCACCCCGATAACACAACCTAGGAATTTCCCTGGCTTTGGCAAGATCTTGGAGACCATTTTGCTAATCTCTTCTTGTTGGGCATCCGTTGCTTCCGTGATGCCCACCGATGCCAGTTGAGCTAGTCCTTCGATGCTCGCCATCTCCATACGTATCCTGACCTTTTCGTCTTTGAGGAAAAGTTCATTATCTTCCGAATCTATCACGGCTTTAAACGCTTTGATGAAGTTGACTCCAGTGTAGCACTCGTCCGCTAACCTTGGGATGATTGCCACACGGATTACCTTTGTCACTCCACCTACCGTCACGGGCATGAAAACGTGATCTGTTACGGATACCTTTGTGCCATCCGGCAAACGACAGGATCTCGCATCTTTCACTTCTAGCCTCAAGCCCAAGTGCGAAGCGATTTCCAGTCCTAAGTTACCCATCGTAGTACAGGACGCTCCCGAATCGAGTAATGCTCTGATCCGGAATCCCCCTATTTTGATGGGCAAATAGATTGGCACTCGCGATGTCGAAGTCCTTTGTGGAACTCGATACCTCCATACCCTTAGATAGTCGATTTATCGCCTTGGATTCGCTATCCTCGCTCGTTTCTTGCGTGTTGATCTCGGTCGAACATTCACCTCTCACTCCTGATACTCTCGCCACCGCCTCATCAGGAGTAGCTGCCTGGTTCGTCTGTGGGATCTCACCGTCCCGCTGACTATCGGAGTGAGCGATCCTCTCTGTTTTTGGAACGGTAGGAACCCCCTCTAACCGTCCCGTCTCTCGTTTCCCAACTTTGGGCTCTCCTTACAGTCGGGGCAGTGTTTGATGCTGAAGTCCAACTTGCCACACCTTACACACGTAAGTGGCTTAGAGAAATCGATCTCTCGTCGCGAACCCTTTGGCTTCATCTTTGGGCTTTCACTTTTCTCGGGAGTCTTCGGTTTCTCGGCAGGCGGAGCCGCGCGTAGACCTCTTCTTTCACTCCTCATCCTCTTTCTCGCTCGACATGCCCGCTACCTTCGGCCGACGGTTGCTTGCTGTTACTTCTCCGCCTGTGGGTTGATACGCCCACTCTAAGAAGAGAGAAGCCTTAGGTTCCAAAAGCGTCCGTTTTTGGCGGGCGAAGGTAATGTCGTTCTGCGCTTCCGTCGCTAACCGGCATAGCTCCCTAACAGATATTGCGTCTCTCCTCTTCACGTGAATCTTTATCTCTGGAAGTAGGTTGGAGTACATCAGCTCGAGTAAATCTGCCGGTGGCATTGGTGGATGTAGTTTGCTCACCATTGCTAGTAGCTTCGTGAGGTAGACCTTGGCTGGCTCATTATCTCCATGGTATCTCGATTGAGCCTCTCTTTTGAGTCTCTGCTGCTATTGGATACTGGTGCCGAACCATTCTCTCGCATCCGAAACAAAGTCTTGGTAGTCTATCCAATCTTTATTGTTGTTTAGATACCAAGTGTGGGCTACCCCGGTAAGTACGTCAGGTAGCCCGAGAAGCATCTCGTCCTCTGAGTGACCAGCTGCTAATCTTTAAGCTTCCAGCTTTTCCAGGAAGACGTCTACACTCTGGTCGTCTCCTCCAGAGAATTTAACTCACCAGCCTCTCGCGATCCTCCCCACGTCTCGTGTGGTTGACAGACCCGGCGACGTGTTCTGCGCAAAGCTGCCCGTGTGTCTCGTAAAACCACCTTCGGCAGAATTATTCGCCGTATTCTGCTGTCCATCCCCCCCCCCCCCCCCCCCCCCCCCGAGGGCTATACTAGGGGGTCTCCCGCTATTCTGGGGTTTCATCGTGGCTGTTCCGTTGGTGGTGGTCTCTTTGGAGTGCTTCCAGGGATCACGGTGTCATAGTGCAGCGTCACTGTGTCTTGAAAGTTCACTGTTCTACCGGGCGGGTGTTCTGTTTCTTAGCTTGGCGACGATGGCTGGTCTTCCTGGAGCAAGTATATCTCGTTTTCTAAATTGCCTATCCTCTGCAGAGCCCTAGTCATCCTGGATGTTTCCGTGGCCTGGGTAGCGCATATGGTTTGTGCCATCTGTGCTATTGATAACACGTATTGGCGCTCTCTTTCCATTACCTTTTCGACTCTTTTAAGTCAACGTATCCACTCGTTCATTACTTTCTTGATCTCTGCAGGGATTGCAACGGGGTTGCCCCTTTCATTATATAGCGTGGGCATCTCAGTATCTGACGTTATCGAAGCTTGGTCTTCTTCGACCCCGTCGCTTTTTGAGATCTTTTCTGCTCCTTTTGATAGGGATTGGCTCACTGTTAGATTGAGCTTGATTGCGATTTCATCGTCGGTAAGTAGCCTATATAGGGGGTGGTTCTCGCGCATCTTCCAGTGCTTTGCATTCCTTGGAGATGTAGGCGGATCTTAATTCGTTTCTCCGAATAGGGTCTTGGGCGATTTCTTGGGCTGTCGTTTCGTCGAAATCAGCCGATGTATAGTCGCCCATTAACCAACGCTGGAGTCTCTTTGCCCTAGTTATCTTTTCACCGTCGCTTCTTAATTCCAAAATTGCTAGAGTTTGATTTAGTTGATCATTATCTAGATTACTTATCCACTCCTCTATTTCTGCTTCTATGTCATCCATGTCTCTCATGTTTGGCATATTTCTATTTATTATTATCACTTGTAACAGGCTGCCGTTTAGCCTATAATATCTCTTGAACGTACCTATATAATGACTAAACGACGCCTAGTTATCAATGTGCTCGAAGCACATCAACCTACCTTGTCTTGGAGTGCGCCTGCGCAGAGTCTCTTCGCTACTCCGAGTTGGGTTCCCCCAACTCGCCGCTTGGCGGCGCTGTCGCCCTTGCTTAGTAGCGCTCACGCGGCCGCTGCTGGAAACTATGTTGACGATTCCCGTCTACAGGTATCAGCGTGATCCATGCTACGCTACCGGCTTATTTGAATCGAAAACAAATAGACGCGACCTCCGGACAAAGGAAAGACAAAATAACGATGACTTGATTTAATGATAACGATTGACCGATTTATTCAATTAAATCAAATACACGGGGGATTTGCCGAGAGTCTTGCGCACGCTAGCGCGAATGACAGAACATCGTGTAGGAGAGAGAGAGAGAATCGCGATCGTCGCGAACTAACCGCTCGCGCGCAACAAACAATTTCTTCGCGCACGCTGCGCGGGATCGCACGCTGACAACGATAAAGAGAGTTGCACCTACCGCGAGATAGTAGAGGATACGGTGGCCAACCGTATCCGATCAATAAGCCGCCGATAAGCTGCTTCGCTGCTCTCTGCACCACCGCGATTACTGTTGTTGTGGTTGTTGCCGCTACGGTCGCTGCTGTTGCTGTTGTTGCTGTCGCTGCTACTGCTGTTGCTGCTATTGCTGCTGCTCCCTACGCACTCAGCACCCCGCACTCAAGTTCACGATGTTCGATCTCGCACCACCACAAGAAACGCGTTGACGGCACGGAAGAAGGTTAGCTACGATGCAGGCGGACTGAGTGACACAGTCATACTGCCTGTTGAACTCTCCCCTCCCGGTCATTGCCCTTACGCGCCCTCTCTCTCTCGCGAACCGATCGCGGCTCCTCTCGTTCAGCCGCTTATTAACCTCGCGCGAGTCGAACGATTTTCGGTAATCGTTGCAGCTCCCTCCTAGCTTCGGACTACCGGACCGAACTACTTCCCCGACTCGCGACCCTAAGGACAGGATTGGGAAAGGGGAGAAACTAACACAAACCATCCCCGTTACCATCGTACTTTATTCGCCCATCCCGGGCCATCACTCCCCTACATCACCTGCCGGAGCCTCCTGGCGCCTTATGCCTGGGATAGCGCCAGTGCTCCGACTTGTTGGGGCACTTCGATGTCGTGGTGATCCCGGGATGGCCACAGATGTAGCAGCCCTTCTTCGGCCACCCACTGGGGCCGGGCTCCACTCCTTGGCCTTGGCTCCCCGCTGGTGGATGTGGCGGCTGGGCTGGAGTCACCGTGGCGGCGATAAAGGTAACGCCGCCCACCGTGGCGGACGTGCGTCCCCCTTGGGTACGCACCACCACGGTAGGGTCGGAAACCGACCCGTCCACGCGGACCGTGAACTCCTGCCCGGCGTCTGCGTCGGGGGCTTGGCCGG
Organism: Phymastichus coffea; assembly: GCF_024137745.1. Lineage (NCBI taxonomy): Eukaryota > Metazoa > Arthropoda > Insecta > Hymenoptera > Eulophidae > Phymastichus > Phymastichus coffea. The sequence goes on from NW_026706814.1 coordinate 2,311,458, forward strand.
AGTCCTGGCCGCGGCCCTATCAGCTGATGCCGTCGGTGGTAATATCGCCGGCGGGCCCGCGGCCGCTGGGGACTCTGGCCCCCGGTCTACGCGCAGCAGGGCCTCGCCATAGGCCCTCTGCCGCTGGACTACTGGAGCCCACTCCCCCAGCATCTCTTGGGCTCCGCGGAAGTCGAGGAACTCCCCCAGGTGTGCGTGTACCCGGCGCTGAAGTTCCCCGACGAATTCCCACGCGTTTTCCAATTCCTGGAGGCCCAACCTCAAGTGCCTCCAGGAATTTTCGAGCCCAACCTGCTGGGGGACCCGGGGGTGGTTGCAGACCCACTGCTCCTGGCCACAGGCCTCCTTTGGCCTGGGGCACTGCGTTGAGCCGTCAGCCATCGACGGCTTGTTCGGCTCTGGGGTCTGCACCCCCTGGTCCGTCGTGGACTTAGACCGACGGCCCTCTTCGGACGGACCGTCGGTCTGGGTGGACGCTTCCCGGGTCTCTGGCCTCCTGGTCTGGGATCTCATGCCTTCCCGGAGGAAGTCGTCCACCCGCTGGCGCGAGCGGCCCTTTCTGGCGGCCACCTCGACCTGGGCCCGGACGAATCTTCTTACTTCACCGATCAGCCGATCAGCGTCCGGACCCAGCCTTAGGTCGAGCAGCATCTGGGTGGCCGTCTCGAAGGCCTCTTCGCTCACTACCAGCTTCCTCTCCATCTGTAAAAGAAGAAGAGGGGAGTTAAGGGATGTCTCAGGTTTAGCCCTTAACCTAACCGTCGCTGCGTCACGCTCGACGCTACTGTTTACGAGGACGTCCCGGTCCCCTGCGCTTTCCTCGCGAATATGGCCCATTTGCGGGGGTAGCTGGCAGGACCACCTTCCGCACGTGCTGAGTGGTTCTACGGGGCCTGCTTCTTCCCCTTGCCGCATTGCCATTCAGGTCATCTCCACCTGGTGCCTGAGATTCGCACGCAGGGTTCTTGCGCGGCCTACCACGGCCTCGCTTAGCCGGCGCCTCGATCGGTATCTTTGGAGTCGCCACGGATTCCTCACACTCGTTCGCGGGGGCTGCAATCGCTACGCGCTCGCATATCGGATCCTCGCTGGATTCCTCAACCTTCGCTGGCGGGTCGCCTACGCCCTCCTCTTCCTCCAACGGTGTTGAGTCCCCTCCTCCTGGCTCCTTGTTGTCCTGATCCGAGAATGGACCGTAATAGGGCTTGAGATCCTTGGCGTGGATCAGCTCGGGCAACTCTTCCTGCTGGTTACCGAGGCGGTAGGTATTAGTCCCACATACCTCCTGAATGACATATGGGCCAGCATACTTCGGCGCCAACTTCGCCGAAACGCCCTGAGCTGCGGAAGACAAGATACGGTTCCGCTTCCACACCCAGTCCCCAACCCTAAAGTCGGCCTGGCGTCTCCTCCGGTTGTAGTAGACCGCCTGACGATCAGCCTCCTCCCTGGATTTAGAGCCAGCGCATTCCCATAAATTGGGTAACTGGCGCATGTGCTCACCCCATTCGGTCAGTTCTTGGCCCTCAAAAGCTTCCCGAGCCAACTGATCCTGGGCTCTCCTAAAGGTCGAGGGGGGAGTGGGCTGTCTACCGAAGACCAGCATAGCCGGGCTATAACCTGTCGCGCTATGAGTTGCCGAGTTCAACGCAAAGTTGAACTCTAGCAGGTGCTCATCCCAGCTCTTATGGTCCCGCTCCACGTACGACATGAGCATGGTCTTGAGGGTTTTATTCACTCGCTCTGTAGGGTTTGCCTGTGGGTGGTAAATTGGAGTAAGGGCGCGCCGGATGCCGTTCCTCGACAAGTAGGCATCGACCTCCTGGTTTTTAAATTCGGTCCCGTTGTCCGAAAGAAATATCTCGGGCGCGCCGAACCTGGTTACCACCCTCTCGTGCAATTCCCGTACGATGGTCCTTCCATTGGCCTTACGTACGGGTACACACTCCACCCACCGAGTGAACAGGTCTAAGAAGACCAAAATATACTCGAACCCTCTCGAGCTCTTTGGGAAAGGGCCAGTAATATCACTGGCCACCACTTGCCAGGGTCGCGAGACTTCTCGACGACCCATCAGCCCGCAAGGCGGCCTTTGTTCCGCCTTGCATTGCTGACATACCGGGCAACTCCTCACGTACTCCCTGACCTGCTCGTACATCTTTGGCCAGAAATACAGGTGTCTAGCCCGGGAGAACGTTCGTTCTCTACCCTGGTGTCCCGCTGCTGGCGCATCGTGTACCTCTTCGAGCACTTGAGGTCTTTTCTCGGCAGGAACTACTAGCTTCCAGGCTTCCTCATTGTCGATGGACCCTTCGCTCTCCTCATTCGGATTGTAGTGATACAATCTCCCTCCAACCACCTTCCAGGTAGGCTGAGAATGTGGATTCTGGCATACTTCTCTATATTTTTGAAGGTACCAGGCATCGGCAGTTTCCGGCTGATGAGTCATGGCACCCACTTCTACCACCCCCTCCTCATAGGCCCTAGATAAAGCGTCTGGCACCACTTTGAGGTCTCCCTTTCGATACTCTATATCGAAAACATGCCCTTGCAGTTCTAACGCCCAACGCGCTAGCCTTCCTGTAGGATTCCTCATACTGTGGAGCCACCTAAGGCAACTATGATCGGTGATGACTTTGAAGTGGTGCCCCTCAACATAGGGCCGGAACTTCCCGATTGCCCATACTACTGCCAGGCACTCTCGTTCGGAGACTGTATAGTTCCTTTCCGCACTGTTTAGGGAGCGACTGGCGTACTCAATTACGCGCTCCTGTCCATCGATTTCTTGCGTCAACACCGCGCCTATCCCACTATCGCTCGCGTCCGTTTGTAACACGAACTGCGCGCTGGGATCTGGCGACTGCAAGATTGGTGCCGAGACCATTGCGTCTCGTAACCTTTCGAAAGCCTGCTCCTGTTCCTGCTGCCAAGCAAACGGGATGCTCTTCTTCGTCAGGCGGTTTATCGGCTCAGCAATTGTCGCGAAGTCGGGTATAAAGCGACGATACCACGACATCATCCCCATGAATCGCTTCACCTGTCTGATCGTCCGTGGTATTGGGTACTCCATAATGGGCTTGATCTTCTCTGGATCTGGCCTTACCCCTTCACGGTTCACTAGGACCCCCAGGTACTTGACTTCCGACTTACAGAAGTGGCTTTTGGTCTTATTCACAGTGAGGCCCGCACCCAGAATTCGTTGTAAAACCAATCCCAGGTGTCGCTTATGCTCCTCAAAGGACGGCGAGATAATAATCACGTCGTCGAGGTAAGCAAAAGCGAAAGGATCTAAATCCGGGCCAATCACTCTGTCCATCAACCTCTGGAAGGTCGCGCCGGCGTAGGACAATCCTAAGGGCATTCTCTTGAACTGAAAATGCCCCAGGCCGGGGACTGTGAACGCCGTAATGGGGCGCGACTCCTTTTTAAGAAGAATCTGGTTGGACGCGCTACTCAAGTCCAGTGTCGAGATGAACTTAGCATCCCTGATCCTTCGCAGGATGTCGCTCATGAAGGGTAACGGATAGGCGTCCGGCTTGGTTACTGCGTTTACCTTCTGGTAATTTACGCAGAACCGATATTTGCCATCTGCCTTCTTAACCATCACCACTGGACTTGACCACCCGCTGGTTGCTGGTTCAATGACGTCGTTGTCCAGCATGGCCTTGACCAGTGCGTGCATTTCGTCTCGCACCCTGTCGGAGACCGGGTAGTACTTTTGTTTACAGGGTCGAGCGTCTCCGATGTCTATATCATGCTCGACCCCCACAGCACAGCCTAAACGCTCGCCTCCGTCTGGAATTAATCCGTCGACGAGGCTAGCCATTTCTTGACGCAGTGCTTCCGTGGCTTCTACCAGGCCTACGGGTGTGAGGCAGGACGTACCAGTGACGCTTGCCACTTCCAACGGTACCGCCACTTTGGCTTTCGCCAAGTACAGCTGGTCCGTGTCAGGGTTCAGGTTGGCGCTGAATTTCCTTACGAAATTCGCGCCTACATAGCAGTCATCAGACAGCAGTGGCGTTATAACGACCCTTACGTCTTTTGTGATTCCCCCTACCGTGAAGGGGAAAATCACATGACCCAAGATGGGACATGGGCGATCGTCGGCGAGCTTCGCTTCTCCCGCACGCGTCACGTCCAAACCCAGCCCCATGTCCGATGCCAATCTAAGCCCGAGTTGACCCATTACCGTCGATGAGGCCCCGGTATCGTAGAGTGCCCTCAACTTGTAGGCACCTATCCCCACCTGAAGCCACCATCTGGTTTCATCCTCGGGTCTGTACCTACGGGGAGCTTTCTCCGTCCCTCTCCCCTCTATGGACGGGAGGCTTTCACGACTCTTCTTGCCCTGGGCAGCCGCTACTCGCATCGACGTGCTCTCACCCGCTGGTTTCTGGGTCGCCGGGGTATCCTCTGGAGTGTCAGGTGGTCTCCTGGAGCTTTTGAGTCTGACGGTCTCCTCTGCGACCCATTCATACCCGTTCTCCACCACCTGAATTCGACCTCCATACCCCCGAGTCGCATATTACCCCGACGCCGCATTGGCGTCGTACCAGGCGGATCCTTCCGGGATCGCCTGCTCTTCACCTATGTCGGCGTCTCTTGGTCCTCTTCTTGGTGGCTGTTCCGTCCGTAAAGGCACCTGCCTTTGGGGAGCCTCTCGAGGTTCGCCAGGGGTCGGTCGCTGGGGTTTCGGGGTACTTCCTGGTACCCTCGGGTCGTAGTGACACGTATACGTGGATTGGAAGTCCACGGTTCTCCTGGGCCGCTCTGGTATGACCGGTCGTCGATTGGTGGGGTCCCTGTTCCTTAACTGCTGGACCTCCACCTGCAGGGCGGTTCACCTGGTCACTCCACCGCGCGCATACCTGGTCGTGCCTGTCCAGCATCTCCAATATGCAGTTAATCCCGACTCGGTTGCGCTCGATCTCTTCCTTTAATCGTTCGGTCACGCACCGATCTTCCTCTTCTTCTTGAGGTTGTAGCTCCGCGTTCTCGAAACGACGAGCTCTTCGCCTATCTGGCGATCCGGTGGAACCCTTGTGCTCACTACTGACCCCCTCCGAGGGCCCCTTGACCTCGCCGGTCCCCCCTTCCTCTGCGGGTTCTCGCTCCCCCGTCTCGCTCTGACTCTCCTCCTCTAGGTTGTCGTAGACCGCGAGAGTCCGCGTCAGGTTCGCCTCTACCACCTCATCCCTGTATAGCAGCATGAGTGGGTGGGCGACAAGATCCTCAGCATCGGCTGCTTCTAATTCCTGTCGCCTGGACTCCAGCCACCTCTCTCGGCTCCTTCGCCTGCGCTGTGTCGCCTCCCTATCCAACGCCGCTCCTTGGAAGTCCAGGTCGATATATTCGCCTAACAACCAATACGCTAGTCGAACTGCCTGCATTAGCTTGGAACCGTCTGTACGCAACTCCAGTTGCGTCAAGTATCTATCACGCTGTGTCGAAGGCAGCTCCGATGCCCACCGGGTTATCGCGTCGGCGGTATCCTCCATATCGCTTATGCTGGGGCGTAGGTGACGGTTGAGGTTAATTTCCCTAGTCGACCACTACCGCCTCCTATCGCCCAAGGCGCGAGCGGGGTGTTGCGATTTTTATCGGCAACTACCCAAATACGCCTTTAATTTCCAAGGCAACAATCCACGTGGCTCGTGGGTGTGTGCAGGTGCCGCGTACTCTAAGGAAGTACGAACTTCCACTTCGCAACTACCTGCCTATAGGTGGAGGCTAACTGTTTGCTAGCTCCACCGGGTTAGTAAATCTAACCCTACACACACCCCAATTGCGCGCGCTGCAGGTACTGTCGCTCGGTGACTAACCCCCACCTAAATACTTTAACGTGTGTATAATCACCCGCAAAAAGCAAAAAGTAAACCAAAACACGATTTGTCACCTCTTTTATTCGCGTTAGAGCGACTCCGGACGTCTCTTCGAACCCTGGGGTTAGCGTGCTCTCGGCTCACAAAAGCAGGTGTTATGGGTTCGGAGAGGCGTCTTTTCCCTACCGCAGAGCACGTACCGAACGAGCCACGCGTTATTTTACCCGCTCGCACCTTAATACGCACGCGCGCAAACGTCTCTCTCTCCCGCGCGTCGCTCTCTCTTTTTGTGCAAATTCCCTTGTGTGTGAGTCCTAATTTTAGTTGGGCGCCATGTAACAGGCTGCCTTTTAGCCTATAATATCTCTTGAACGTACCTATATAATGACTAAACGACGCCTAGTTATCTATGTGCTCGAAGCACATCAACCTACCTTGTCTTGGAGTGCGCCTGCGCAGAGTCTCTTCGCTACTCCGAGTTGGGTTCCCCCAACTCGCCGCTTGGCGGCGCTGTCGCCCTTGCTTAGTAGCGCTCACGCGGCCGCTGCTGGAAACTATGTTGACGATTCCCGTCTACAGGTATCAGCGTGATCCATGCTACGCTACCGGCTTATTTGAATCGAAAACAAATAGACGCGACCTCCGGACAAAGGAAAGACAAAATAACGATGACTTGATTTAATGATAACGATTGACCGATTTATTCAATTAAATCAAATACACGGGGGATTTGCCGAGAGTCTTGCGCACGCTAGCGCGAATGACAGAACATCGTGTAGGAGAGAGAGAGAGAATCGCGATCGTCGCGAACTAACCGCTCGCGCGCAACAAACAATTTCTTCGCGCACGCTGCGCGGGATCGCACGCTGACAACGATAAAGAGAGTTGCACCTACCGCGAGATAGTAGAGGATACGGTGGCCAACCGTATCCGATCAATAAGCCGCCGATAAGCTGCTTCGCTGCTCTCTGCACCGCCGCGATTACTGTTGTTGTGGTTGTTGCCGCTACGGTTGCTGCTGTTGCTGTTGTTGCTGTCGCTGCTACTACTGTTGCTGCTATTGCTGCTGCTCCCTACGCACTCAGCACCCCGCACTCAAGTTCACGATGTTCGATCTACCTCCAGAACCACCTCCAGAAACGCGTTGACGGCACGGAAGAAGGTTAGCTACGATGCAGGCGGACTGAGTGACACAGTCATACTGCCTGTTGAACTCTCCCCTCCCGGTCATTGCCCCTACGCGCCGTCTCTCTCTCGCGAACCGATCGCGGCTCCTCTCGTTCAGCCGCTTATTAACCTCGCGGGAGTCGAACGATTTTCGGTAATCGTTGCACACTAGATATGCACGCTGAATTAGATCCAGTGATGTTTGTTTTGTGTGTGTGTGTACTTTTATATTTTTCTAATTTTCGATACCATTTAAAGAAATATTAGAAAAAAAAATTAATCCAAAATCAAAAAAAAATATTATAATCCGTTAGGATAATTAAATTTTAATTTTTACTGTGGTATTCACCACGAAGTTTCTTAATTTGCCTTTTCTACGCTGATTTTATAATTTTCCTACCTATTAATTTTCTCTTACTGTTTGTAGGTGAAAATTTGTTAGTTTTTATCGGCGTTTTTATTTGTATAAATTTGTCGTCATACAGTGAGCAGTTTTCTATTTTCTATATTTTTCTATTTTTAAGTTTTCTATAAATGATTTAAAAAATTTGAATATTTTGAAAAAAAAATTTTATTGAAGCAAACAATTTTCTCGCGCCGTGATATTTTTGCCGAGAGAGCGGGCTCAACTTGTTTTAGTCTATTTTGAAAAGACAAAGAATGAAGAGAAAAAAATAAGTGTTACAAAAAAAAATGTGCACGTGAAATTCGATTCTCTTATTAAATATAAGTATGTTTGAATAGGTAGTATTCACTGCTCTATGCTATGCGGCGAGCCTGTTGCCGCTGTGTTTTGCTCGCTCTCTCTCTTCGCGGATTATGACGTCACGACGTCGGAGCTTCTTGAGCGCGCTGCCGTACTACAAGCTTACGCGCTCACTTTACCGTGCCCACTTTATTCCTCTCTGGCCTCGAAATTTTGTTTTCGTTAGTATATACTCTCGGCCTTGCAATGGTTTGTTTATATAATATGTTTATTTCGTGGCCAGTGTACGTTCGACAAATTTTACCGCTCTGAAACTCCGTGGTGTTTGCTTTTACACACACACACTTTTATTTTTAATTTAGCACGAGTCTTTCTCTCTCGGAATTTTCTTTGTGCGCACCCTGTCAATTCTCTCGTCGGGGTTCTTTATTTTTCATACGCTTTGTTTTCGTAAGTTTTTTGTAAGTTGGGCGCCATTGTAATGGTTGTTGATTTATTAAGTGTATTAAATCGTCGTCCGTTAACAAAATCGATGTATCACCGCTGCTCGCTGTTTTCCTCTTCTGGCTAGCTCTGTGCTTGCCGCGTAACCTAAAAACGAGCGCGAAAGCACGAAATAATAAAGAAAAGCAATGGTCGAAGATTCCTAGAAAACGGTGCGGAGGAAAAGGGAACATAGAGAATATTCGGGACTATCGAATGAATATGTCGGCTTATTAATATATTTCTGCTGAATTTATTCACTCCTTATACGAGGTGTGATCAAAAAGTAAGGTGAATTTTTATTTTTCTCAAAAAATATATATTTATTCATCAATTTTTATTTTATCTCCTTCAAAGTAATCCCCCTCGGATATAATGCACTTGTGCCACGCTTTTTCCAATCCTCAAAGCATTTCAAAAAATCATTTTTTGTGATCTTGTTTAGTTCATCCTTCGATGCCGTCTTTATCTCCTCAATCGTGGCAAAACGCCGTCCTTTCATGGGCCTCTTCAGTTTTGGGAACAAGAAGAAGTCACAGGGGGCCAGATCTGGGGAATACGGTGCCCGTGGCATCGTTACTGTGTTGGTTTTAGCCAAAAATTCGCGCACCAGCAACGATGTGTGAGCAGGGGCGTTATCATGATGCAAAAGCCAATTTTTATTTTTCCACAAATTCGGACGTTTCTGGCGGATTGCTTCGCGCAAATTGCGCATAACTTGCAGGTAATATTCTTTATTCACTGTTCTACCCTGTGGCAAGAACTCATGATGCACCACGCCCCTGCAGTCACAGAAAACTGTAAGCAAAACCTTTACATTTGATCGAACTTGGCGTGCTTTTTTTGGTCTTGGTGATCCAGAATGCCTCCACTGGGACGATTGAGTCTTAGTCTCGACGTCATAACCGTATACCCATGTTTCGTCACCTGTTATAACCCTGTTGAGTAAATCTGGATCATCGTTGACGTCATTCAGTAGCTCTTGGGTGATGCTCATGCTACGTTTCTTTTGGTCGAAATTGAGCAATTTCGGAACAAACTTCGCTGACACACGTCTCATGTCTAAAACACTCGTCAAAATTGATTGGCACGAACCAAATGAGATGCCAATATCATCAGCAATTTCTCTAATGGTAATTCGACGATTTCCCAACACTATTTTCTTCACTTCTTCAACATTCTCATCAGTTGTTGATGTGCTGGGGCGTCCAGAACGAGGTTCGTCGTCGGTATCTTCTCGGCCTTCTTGGAAGAGTTTATACCACTTGTAAACATTTTTTTGGCTTAAAGTAGACTCACCGTATGCCACTTTCAGCATTTCAAGTGTTTTGGAACATTTGATTCCATTTTTCACACAAAATTTAATGCAAACTCTTTGATCCATGTTTTTAGACAGCAGCAAATCGTGGAGCACGCAAAACACTTCTAACCTTGATGCCTCTCACAAACAAACCAAACCTACTACAAAGCTGAAATTTGTAACGTATGTTCTAGACGAGTGTACCGACATAACCAAATAAAAAAGTCGAAGATCGAACGGACGTAGCCCGCTAAATTTCAAAATTCACCTTACTTTTTGATCACACTTCGTATCTACATTGGCGCGACTATTTACGTTGGCCGAGAGATTCCCGATACGCAGCCTAATCGTACGTACACGTGAGAGAGAGACGGAAAATACAATTTCGAATGACACGCAGCCCACGCTGTTTACATGCGCTCGCTTCCCGGAATTCTCGCTCGCAATGCCGAAACAAAGAAGAAGACTTACGCGGGCGAAAGCTGCTGCAGACAGCTACGCCTTAATTCTCGAGCCCGATTGCTCGAATATCGTCGCCCAGGGTCGTCGAGTCTGGATATCCTACCGGTCGGTCCTTATGGGTGATGGGCGACGTGTCGGGTCTCTCGACTCGTGCGACAGCCTTCGTTCGGTCGCCCTTACTCGTCGATCGTTGCTGCATATTTTCAACACCCACAGCACTCGCTCCTCACAGTCACACGATTTCACTACCCGGGATCGATTCCACGCTCGGTTTTCCGAAAAACAATCGAAAGGCTTTCGTGCGTGTGCGATATCCTTGCCGGTCTCGCGTGAATTCTCTGGCCCGCATGTTTTAGCTATTCTCTCTCTCTCTCTCTCGCTGCGCGGGTCTTTTGCGCATGGCGCGCTATTTCGAAATCGCTCATCTATTTCTTAACGAGCCCGCTCTTTACAAATAATAAATATATTTCATATATGAAATAGATCTCGATGTTGCCTAAGGTTCGTATCGTGCCAAAAATAAGGAAACAAGAAAAATGAGGGATAATAAAATTTTTTCTTAACATGAAGGTTTTTTTTGGAATTCTAATAGTTTTAAAAAAATAGTTAGGGCATAAATATACATGAAAAAATTCTTCTATGTAAAATTAAAAAAAAAAGTAGACAAATATTGGGTAGCGGCTGAGTTATAAGCTACGGAATCGACGATAGTTGTGATTCTACGTTATATTTCTGTTTGAAAGTATAACTTGCACCAAAAATGTTTCGATTTTCGGAATATAATCTTATGTATCTTATGTATTTTTTACCAAGGAATCGAATGAAATAGATCTCCAGAATGCGGCGTTTAAGCTTCTAGCCAAAAAATGAGAAATAATCAGAAAAAATCCAAAAAAATCGCATTATTTCGTTAAATAAAGCGTTTTTGTAAGCTCCAAAGCATCAGAAAAATTTGGCAAATACATGATTTTGTTAGAGAAATTTCTCAGGAGTAAATCTAAAAAAGATTCGCCGGAAAATATTGATTTCCGGCTGAGTTACAGGCCAAAACGTGAAAAAAGTGCCGAAAATCGGTGTTTTTGAATTTTCCGCATTTGATAAGGCATCTTGAGAGCTGAAAATTGGTGAGTAGAAATTCCAAACCACACCAAACAATGTCCTGTAATTAGCTTTAAAAAACGGCTCGCGGTCCAAATCACTATAGAAAGTCGGCTATGTCCTTTAGACAAAGTTAGTTCAAATGTACAAAACAACAAAAACAGCTATTGGATGATTCTATTGTAAGAAACTATATTCGACTATTGCTTGAGCCTCAACAGAAAAGTAATTTAGACATGATATTGGCGTTCGTTTGCACGAAAATACATATGTCATAGGCAATTCTCCAATTTCTTTCCTAAACGATAATGTGACTGTGAATGATAAAGCATTCAGCAAGACGCTTGGTTTAATGGAACTTCTCTTTTGTATATAATCTGATTCTAAATTAATCAGTTCATGGGATATTGAAAATTATATAAAAATTATTGAAATCACTAACGCTCATCGTAAGAGATACGAAACAAATGGAAGATATCGCAATAAGCATGTAAATAAATTCAAAAAGTATATTGGACCAAATTTATCGTTGAGCGGTAATGCTAAGAAGCAAAAATCGACTATTGATGGAAGAGATATTTTTCCTAACTATAAAATAGCAAGAAAAGGAACATTATTTGATTATGTATATTGGGATGATCCAAACGAGCTTGTTGATCGATTGAGATTGCTTATCAGCGAACAAACCGCCGGTAATTCTAGTCATGTTGATGAAATTCATTCAATCATTCAAGAATTACGTGAAGCTGGCTATATATATTGAGAGATTCCTAAATATTCCTGAGTAATAAAATGAGTGTTGATGTGTTTGGACGTATATTGAATAAAAAGGAGGGTAATCGAGGTCCTCTTGGTGTAGGTATAAAATTATTAAAGACGGACAATACGACGTGAATAACAAAAGAATTTGTAATATAGCTGATCCTCAGGAGAGTAATGATGCTGTAAACTTAGGAACGTTGCAAAAAACTAGTGTAGCTAACGTTACTATGCTTACGATCACGATAAATAATCTTAGAAAATCTTTAAATACAATAACAATAGAATTACGAACATATCGAGAAGCGATTCAATATTTACAAGCAAATAATAATTATAATAATAAGGAGAAAGAAATAAAGATTACGCCGTTTGACTTTTTACATCAATTTTAACAAATAGATTGAAAATGAAACATCAAAGAGTTGTGGATGAGTTACACAAACCAGCACATCAAAACTATCCTCGTCGAAAAGTCGATATACGTGAATAGATGAGACATGGCAAGCTGATCTTGTTGAGATGCAAAGCTATTCTAGAGAGAATAAAGGTTTTCGCTATCTATTAATTATTATAGATACGTTCTCTAAATATGCTTGGTGAGTTCCAGTAAAACAGAAAACTGCGAAAAATGTCACTAACGCAATGGAGTCTGTATTAAAAAAGGGACGCATTCGTAAAAATCTCCAAGTGAATAGAGACAAAGAGTTCTTCAATACAAATTTTCAAAGTCTAATGAAAAAATATAAAATAAACCTTTCTACTTATAGCAAACTTAAAGCATCAATTTATGAATATTTCAATCGAACACTTAAAAATATTATGTGGAAAAAATTCAGTTTAATAGGAAATTATAAGTGGATTGACTTTCTTCCCAGTTTAATAAAATCTTATAATAATCCAAAACATCGTACAATAAATATAAAGCCTAAAGTCGTGACTAAAGAAAATGAAATGCAGGTCTTGACACGATTCTCTTACGATCATCATCTTTTCAAAAAACCGAAATTCCAAGTAATAGATAAGGTGCGAGTGAGTAAGTCTAAACACGTTTTTGAAAAGGGATAGACGCCTAATTGGTCTACAAAAATTTTTACTATTCATCGTATTTTGAGAACTAAATCTGTAATATGTCACCTACTAGATTATCAAGAAAATTCTATTGTTAGTGGTTTTTACGAGCAAGAACTACAGAAAGCTATATATCCTGATATCTATTTTGTAGAAAAAATTGTTAGAAGACGGAATAATGAAGTCTTCGTAAAATGGCTTGGCTTTGATAATACTCACAATTCTTGGATAAATCGGGAGACTATAAATCAATGAATTACAAATATAAATTTATATGTATCTAGCTTGTATTTAAATAAATAGTGTTGTTTTCATTTATAAATATTACATTGTTTTTTTTTATTTTAAGAATAAGAGCCCCGACCTTCGGCCTTACTTGTGAGGTACTTCCATTTTTATATTCGACACTAGTGAGTCCATTGAGACAAGTCGAAACCTGCTTTAATAGAAACACTAATGACTCATTTACCTCTCCAGGAAATAAATTTATATAATATAATCTTTATTGAGATATAATAAGATATACAAATACATTTAAATAATAAATTGAAATCGATCACATCCATGATATTGAATAAATAATGCATATTTTTGAACTCTATCAGAAAGATGAATAAAAAAATCAAAAATATCAAAATGATGAATTATCGCTCTTGACATTCGGTCCATTAGCACAATTTCGAAGTCACAATCGAGTTTAAGAATAATTCGAGATTCATCTTGCCTCATCTATGTTATTAGATAATTCTGATCTTCATGTAATTCATAATGATTCTTTTCAGGAAATATGTCGAAACGCCTCATTCCAATGTTATTCAGCATTTCAAAATTCATCTTGCTGTAGGTAAAGAGATTTAGAATGTTACGCCTTCTTCTTCTTCTACTACTACTACTACTTTTATTACTACTACTGTTCTCACTACTGCTGTTGTTGCTGTTGCTGATGCTATAATAGCTACTACTCGATTCTTGAGACAGAATGAAGCACTTCGAGGCTTACAGCTCTTTTATAACCTCTCCCCATTACTTTGGTTTTCGAGACGCCACAACCGCCTCCCTCTACTTTGAATTAGATTTCCATTTTATTTAACATATATATAGTGTGGGGATTTTCTAATATAGGACCAAGCATTCAATTCATCATCAATATACGTTTCTTAATTAATACTCGTGATATAACTTTATTCAATTCAGAAATACGAGTACGTCTTTGGAAACGTTCGTGATCTCGTGCTATCTACTCCCAAATACCTTTTCTAGATTATTTTTTTTCGTATGGAAGATATTTTAACTTTCTTCGCAAACCATACATGCTTCGAAAAGGAGCGAGATCTCTTGTTGTCTCTTATAGCTGGCATGGCTAAGCTTTTACTACTACTTCTTCTTACCGCTGCTTCAAACAGAATGGGCTTCTTATTAACGTCTTATCGCTATTTGAGAATATAACCCCACTATTATGCTTATCGAGCCGCTGAATTCGCCCCCTTCTCTCTTTTTTATTTATTTTTTATGTTAGGGAATAGTGAGAGTCCCAACCATCGCTCTCACCGATGAGGTACTTCCACTACTATCATTGCTTATGAGACCGTTACACTAAGTCGAAACTCAGCGGAAAGAACGCATAAGTAATTACTTCAACCTTCTTCTCAAAAAAAGGATTTGAAGGAATAATTAAATTAGGATTAAAGACGTGATTAAAATTTTAAATATAAATTTATTTACTATATACACTCATACATTTTAGTAATTTAATTATTAAATTCGAAATTCGAGCCTTCTCGAAGATGTAGAAATAATTCCTTCTTCTCCGTGGTCTCGTACAATTTCTGAAGCATCTTCTAATCTTTTTCTAACGCTAAGCTTACTCGTTTCGGTAGAAATACCTCAAATTCGTCATCTACTGTTATTACTACACGAAATCCGTAGCGAGTGTTAGTATACTATACATTTTACTTCGAAGGCCAATGAAATTTCTCATAATATTATCATTGCATTCATCTTTCATAATACCGAGAACTTTTTTATTAACTAACGGCATATTAAACTAATTATTTTCTGAGTAATCGGATGTATCAAATTTATTAATATCTTCTTTCATTATTTCATATATATCAACATCTTGAAATTCATACACGAGGCTATCTGTATCAGTATAAAGTAATTTTGCTTTATGAGCTAGTCTTTCTTTTATGTAGCCATAGTGGAAGTCATATACTAATGTTTTTGAGAGATCGAGCACACAAAGAAAATTGCCTACCGAACGCGACATCAGGTAAGACTCGGTCCCATTCTTTGTGATTCCGGCGTAAGTACGAGGTTATTATCGTCTTCAGAGTTCTGTTAACTCTTTCGGTAGGGTTAGCCTGTGGGGTATAGGTCGTTGTAAGGGTCCGGTTTATCCCCTGGTCTCTCAGGTATCCATCTACAAACTGGTTACGGAATTCGGTGCCATTATCGGACAGGAAGACCTTAGGTGCGTCGAAGAGCAGGATCACTCATTCCCGCAGTTCCTTCGCGATCGTCTTACCATTGGCACAACGTATAGGTATACACTCGACCCCTCGCATGAATAAATCGATGAACACTAATGCGTATTCGTGCCCTCGAGGGCTCCTCGGAAAGGGTCCGGCGATGTCGCCCGCCACCACTTGCCAAGGTGTGGACAACATCCGATCCCTCATGAGTCCGCGCGGCAGTTGTTCGACCTTACATAGCTGACAAATCTGATACTTTTAGACGTACCCTTTGACGTCCGCATACATTTCTGGCCAATAGTAGGACTGGGCGATGCGGGCGAAGGTCTTCTCACGTCCCAAATGTCCAGCGGTCTCAATGTCGTGGTTCTCGAGTGATTTAGAGAAGTCTCTCTCCCGATTTCGAGGAGCTTCTGGCTTCTTGGTGCGGTCCTCCGAGGTCAAGTTTTTCTTAACGAAATTGTGCTTCATCCCTTCCTATATTTACTTGAGGGATAATAGCACTTGGCTTAGCATATCGGTCGGTGGAGCCTTCTTCTCGCCATCAACTACTACTACTACCACTACTACCACTACTACCACTACTACCACTACTACGACTACCACTACTACTACCACTACTACTACCACTACTACCACTACTACCACTACTACCATTACTACCACTACTACCACTACTACCACTACTACCACTACTACCACTACTACCACTACTACTGGTTGTCACTGCTAAGAAAGCTAGTGAAGCAGGCTGTCTCGACAGACTGCGCTCTTTTCCAGTCGAGCACGGCTTTTAAGTACTATGGTGGCGCTGAAAGCAGCGGTTTCGGCGGTGTAGGTTGAAGAGGGTGTAGTCATACAAAAGAGTGGAGTAAAGGTTTTATTTACGTAACTTGAAATCATAGATAAATCGTAACAAATGCTAGAGAGAGAGAAAGAAGCATTAAAAATGCACCTAGCCAACATATAGCTTAGCCAATGCACCTCAAGCTAGAAATGCTACGAGAGAGAGAAAGAGAGAGAGAGAGAGAGCAGCATCCACACTATACGGCGCACATGTCTAGCAAGCTAGAAACGCTACCCACTCTCCGAGGGCCTACACGCAGCCAGCATAAGCTTACTAAGCGCCCTACTATCGAAGGAGAGCGAGAGAGCATCATATAGCTGTGGGTGAATAGGTAGGTGGGTGGGTGGGTGGGTGGTCACTTTGAAGGACCCACTGATAGACAAACAGGTGTCAAACGCGGATAAATAGGTGTCAAACACGTGTCAAACTATCCTAAATACACAACACCTTCATCGGGCGGCCTCTTTGTGTCCCAGAACATAAACATATCCCTTATATATTAGCGGCATCCTTTGTGTCTCAGAACATACACATATCCTTTACACATTGGCGGCATCTTTTGTGTCCCAGAACATACATTGCTTATCTACTGATAAAGAATCGCATAAAAATAGTAATATATAATTTCAATCTCTAGTCCATAACCAATTTTCATGATAAAGATATAAAAATCTTATTAAATACTCTTGGTACAAAATTGGTTACCTTGATGTGAACCTTGGAAAATTACAGAAACTTGTTGACTTTACCTTTGGCGATTCTTGTAAAACGTATTGTGAGATCGAAGGCTGCAGTAATTTTGCAATAATTCGCTATGCTTCGTGTAAAGAATCATTATGCTTCATTGTTTTACACTTGTTCGAAGAGTATCATTATTGTTCATCATTTAATGAATGGATAAAGCTAATTGTGAAAGTTTATAAAAATTATTAAAAATTTAAAAAATACTAGTATATATCATTATTATAAATATTTATCAGCTTGTTTATTAGTTTATACAGTACTGACAATACTAAATTTTTCATTAATGTTATAAGTATTAATTAAATTCAGAAAAACCCAAATAACCCAAATTTATATGCCCCAAACATAAATTTAAAACTAACAGTAAGACAAACCTCAAGCATACAAATCCACAAACTTTAAGTCCATTCCTAATTATATCCGTCCTGAAATAGAGTTTACAGTATAAACAGATCTTCATACTAACAAAATCTATATACTATGACAAACATTAATATAAAAATAAATCAATAAATGACAAATAATTAATACTCGTATTAACATCCGGCCTGATTAAGTTAGTTCGAAGATATTTCAATTAAATCAGGTGACAAGTAAGTGGTTATGATTTTTTTCTGTTATTTAATACAATTTTTCAATTTGATTTTATATTTTCCATTATATAAGGCTTGATTTTAATACTTTTATATCATTATGGTTAAGGAAAATCGAATATTTACGTCTGTATGCTTTTCATTATCTGGTCTCATTTTATTTTATTCAAATTTTGTCTTGAATTCCAGTTTTTATTATTATTAGAAAAAATTAAAAATTTTAAAAACCTATGTTCGATGAATTTGAAAGATATTATTCCTTTACAACTTCAAAAGCAATGTTTCACATATAACATTTGGCAAATTATCTAATAGATTATTTTTTGGTTCATTGTTCGTCTTATTTGAAGTTAACTTTTTATATCCAAAAAAATCTTAATAAACCTGAAAAAAAGTTATTATAATTAAATTCAGTTAATTTGAAAAATGGAAATAGATTTAATATAATATCAATTATTATTCTCAATATTATGTTATGATAGATAATATCTTAACATAAAATCTCTTTACCACAACTATGCAGCTAAGAAATTATTAAATTAGTAAGTTGTAACGGAGCTATCTAGATGAAACAGATGAGGCTACTCGCGATCGTCTGTGCACATTATTTTAAAAAGATGTTCGG
This sequence comes from Phymastichus coffea, assembly GCF_024137745.1. Lineage (NCBI taxonomy): Eukaryota > Metazoa > Arthropoda > Insecta > Hymenoptera > Eulophidae > Phymastichus > Phymastichus coffea. Next base: position 2,329,612 of record NW_026706814.1, read on the forward strand.
GAGGCGCAAACACTCTCATAAGTGAATAGTGCATCGGGTATAACACTAATCGCGCGCGAAACTACTCGTATATTCAGGATACGGAAAGAGTCGGGTTTTAAATCACTGTTAGTTACGTTTATTATTTAATGTAACGCTATCACATATGATCCGTCATTTCTTTTATACTTCAGTGTTGAGTGATGAAATTTATATAATCATTTTTCGTATTTTTGATGTAATGTAAAAGAAAATGAGACATCGCGTAGATTAATTAGCGTGCGACGAATGTTCGATGACGCGTTGGAATACCAACAAGAGTGTATTCCGTATGCATTCGTACACGTAAATGAGAGAAAGGGAGAGAAAGAGAGATAGAGATGGATTTTCATTTTTTCCAACTATTCGTCGTTTCAACAAGGGGGTTGGGGAACGATTGAGGCGATGGCTGAGGAGATGTCACTAAACGTTAGAGCACATTCCTTGTCCTAAATTAATTAATAAAATATAACATAAAAGTAAATTGAATAAAAAATTAAGAGAAATTATTTGTATTATTTTAAAAAACTATCATCTACAGATCCTTTCGAGCTAGAAATTTATTTCATAACTTTACCAACGTTTCGGAAACCTTATTCATTTTTCTCTTCAAGAGCTTGAACGAGCGAAGCAATTCGACAAATTACAGCATCATCCGACAATTAAACGCACCAACAGTTTGAAACGGAAGCATGTCAATGGATTGTGACAGAGTTATAGCGAGTTTGCTGGCCTTGTACGCCGTACTCTCGCGGCGATGCATAGTGGGGGAAGAGCAGTACCTAAGGGGATAAAAAGAATCCGTAGCGGCAAAAAAAGAGATAGGGCAGTTAGGCGAAAGCTGATCGAGGGAAGGCCGCCTAAATAAAAGAGGCCGACAAAATTTAAAAAATGAAAAAACCCAGAAACCAGACAGTACGTTTCCAAACGTTTTTGGTGCGCTGAAACCGAATCTGACCTCAGAATTGTTCCATCACCCTAGGTTTTCGAGAAATTCTAACCTAAAAGTTCAAAAAACACTATTTTTCACTATATTTCGCGTAGTATTACGTCGTAAGCCAATTTTATTTTAAAAAACGAGTAATGCTATCTCAAAATACTACTCTTACCCTTCAAAACCCTTTTTTTTAGATTTAAAAAATCTTTTTTTTCCATCGAGATATCGCAGATTGAATTTGAGTGATTTAGCGATTTCGTTACAGCACGAAATAGTGGCGGATTTCCGAATAAGGTGTAATTATATATTTTTTGGGTCACTGAATCCAAATTTAACGTCAGAATGACCCTATAACCTCAATTCCCTTAACCCTAGAGCCCCATAACCTGCGACGCTGTAACCCCTGACCGACATACTCCAAAGTCCTTAACTCTCGAGCCCTTTAACCTGCTGCGGTATAACCCCCGACCCTCACACCCCAATTTCCTTAACCCTCGAGTCTTTAACCTGCGAAGCTATAACCCCCGGCCCTATTGAGGGTTAAAGAAATTCGAGTTTGGTGGACGGGGAATACCGCTGGGTCAATGGAACAACGATAGACGTTATTTCTGTGGTAAAAGAAGGTAGAAGAATTTGTGTCTGTAATAGGAAAATTCATATCCAACTTACGTATACAAGTACAATTTAGGTTTACATACAAGTGTCTATAACTTGCGAAATCGATCAGCTAGGATTTTTAATCTTACATTTTTCTGGTCTACTGATGATGAAGAAAGTATCTACGTTAGCAGATATCGGATTCACTGAGGGGCTTCCTTTCCTTACTTGAGGATAACCGTGTATGACATTGCTCAAAAACTACAAATTTTTGTGCTTCGTTCTTCATCCGTGTTAGGGATCGTGTTTGAGCGGCAGGCTAACGGATAAGTTACTGGAATTGAATTTTTGGTATTATTTCTCGTACAACACTGCGTGCAGTACTTTCATTGATTTTTATTATAACTTCATTTTTCAGAAATTTTATCATTACCCCATTCCGGTATTAGAATAAGTTTATAATATTATTCGTGTTTTAACACTGCTCGAAAACTTCAAGTTTTTGTGTTCTACTCTTCATCCCTGTTAGAGATCGTGTTTGAGCGGCAGGCTAACGGTGAAGTCACTGGAATTAAATACTTTCTATTATTTCTCATATAACACTGCGTGCAGTACTTTTACTGATCTTTATTATTACTTTGTCTTCTAGATATTTAATTATATTTACCCATTTCGTTATTAGAATAAGTTTATAATATTACTCGTGATTTCCAATTAACTTATAAGTTATTGAAGATGTCGGCATGTAGAATTCCATGCAAAGGAAAAATCAATTCCTTTTGTAATATCTGCGGTAAATTTGAGTTAGCTCGACTTCGTCGATCAATCACTGATATCATTAAAGATCAGTTTGAAGAATGTTACGAGACACCTATGAAGAATTTAGACAAACCATGGGTTCCTAAATATATTTGTGAAGACTGTCGCCGAAGATTGAAAAACTGAAATAAAACTAAAACCGAAGTTGTTCTCCAACCAACAATATAGCGTGAACCTAAAAATCACCATGATGACTGTTACTTTTGTAAATGTGATACTTTAGGTTTTAATCATAATAACAAAGCTTCTCTCCTTTATCCGAACGTTTCTAGTGTAACAGCAGCTCAGTATGGAAAAATAGAAAGAAAAAAAAATTCTGATTCTGAGCCGAAAAAACTTCAATCAATAGAAGTTCCGGTAACAGACAAAAGCATCAGTAGTGATGAAGAAGATTTTTCTGACTGAAAAGTCCAAACTTTTCGACCAAAATTCTTTGGATGATCTGATCCGTGATTTGAATCTTCCGAAAGATTCTTCAGAACTCTTAGCTTTAAGACTAAAAGAAAGAAATCTTTTATTACCTGAGACAAAAGTTTCTATTTACAGGAAGAGAGATATTCCATTTCGGCCATATTTTACTTGCGTGGATAACCTTGTTTACTGCAACGATATAAAGCATCTCATCAGTTTATATAGAGTGCAAGGAGGTTATAATCCAGAGAACTGACGACTCTTCATGGATGCATCTGTACAAAGTCTCAAGGCAGTACTTCTCCACAATGGGAATGGGTATGCAGCTATTCCCATTGCTCATTCCACTGTGATGAAAGAATCTCACGATAACTTTCGATTCCTTCTTGAGAAAATCAATTACAATGAACACAAATGACTCGTTTGTGGCGATTTCAAGATGATCAATATATTAGTTGGCTTGCAATCTAGAAATATGAAGCACCTCTGTTTTTTGTGTCTCTGGGACAGTCGTGCACGAGAAGAACATTGGGTTCGGAAAGAATGGACGAAAAGAATCGGAATGGTTGTTGGATCACACAATGTCGTCCATGAGAACCTTGTTGATACTAAACATATCTTGTTACCTCAACTCCATATAAAACTAGGCTTGTTGAAGCAATTCGTCAAGGCACTAGATAAGGAAGATGAATGTTACAAGTATCTTCAGGGCAAATTTCCTAAATTGTCTGAAGCGAAAATTAAGGAAGGCATATTTGTAGGGCCAGACATTCGAGCACTTATGAAAGATGATGAATTCCTCTTGACAATGACGACTAATGAGAGAAATGCTTGGATAAGTTTCAAAAGTGTCACCGAGAATTTTCTCGGAAACCACCGGGACCCTAAATACAAAACTATTGTGTCGACAATGCTACAGAATTTTAAAAAATTAGGGTGTTTGATGAGCCTGGAAATACAATGTTTGTTTTCACATTTGGAATACTTTCCGGACAATGTTGGTGCGTTCAGTGAAGAAATGGGTCAAAGATTTCATCAAGATTTCAGAAACAAAGAGGAACATTATCAAGGTAGATGGAATGAGAGCATGATGGCTGACTTTGCTGGGCTCTACACCGACACGATACATTGACAGATCATCATAGACGCAAATCTCTTAAACGTTCATTTTAAGATAAACGACAGCGTTATTTTATAAAAAAAAGAAGTGAAAAACTGTAGGGTTGCAGATATTCAGATGTAACACTCACAAACTGAATAAATGAGATTTAAAACGCGTAATTGAAAGCTGCGTAGAATACAAGGGTTGGATATTGAAGGGATTGAAATGCAGAGACATACGGTCATACGATAGCAGCTTGAAGTGCTGATTGAGAAAATTCTGGCAAAGGAGTCTGAGGTTGCAGACTTGCAGGGCTCGAGGGTTGAATATAATTTGGAGGCTTGAGGTATTCTGCGTAGCGAATTTCGGTATGAGGGTTGGGGGTTAAAGCGTCGCGGTAATATGGCTCGAGGGTTGAGAAAATTGGGGTGTGAGAGTCGGGAGTTATAGCTTCGCAGATTAAAGGCTCGAGGGTTGAGGAAATTGGGGTATGAGGGTCGGGGGTTATACCGCAGCAGGTTAAAGGACTCGAGGGTTAAGGAAATTGGGGTGTGAGGGTCGGGGGTTATACCGCAGCAGGTTAAAGGGCTCGAGGGTTAAGGAAATTGGAGTATGTCGGTCAGGGGTTACAGCGTCGCAGGTTATGGGGCTCTAGGGTTAAGGGAATTGAGATTATAGAGTCATTTTGACGTTACATTTGGATTCAGTGACCCAAAAAACATATAATTACACTATAACTCCTTATTCGGAAATTCGCCACTATTTCGTGCTGTAACGAAATCGCTAAATCACTCAAATTCAATCTACGATATCTCGATGGAAAAAAAAGATTTTTTAAATCTGAAAAAATGGTTTTTAAGGGTAAGAGTAGTACTTTGAGATAGCATTACTCGTTTTTTAAAATAAAATTGGCTTACGACGTAATACTACGCGAAATATAGTGAAAAATAGTGTTTTTTGAACTTTTAGGTTAGGATTTCTCGGAAACCTAGGGTGATGGAGCAATTCTGAGGTCAGATTCGGTTTCAGCGCACCAAAAACCTTTGGGAACGTACTGTCTGGTTTCTGGGTTTTTTCCTTGTCGGCTTGTGTAATTATCGCAGTAGAGTCTAAAATAATATTCTCGGCAGATATGAAAACCGAACGTCGGCATATCATTGCCGCGGGTATTCCGACTTCTTTGTCTGTTATCGGGCCTCATTGGATTTGAGTAAACTCTAAGAGCAGCCAACTATAGCTGTCACGCATCCTCGGTCCCGTGGACTTGGTCAAATGTCAGCCGTTCCCAAACCAGCGGGACTGCGATTTCGCCGTCGCCGTCTCCCCTACTACAACCCGGCAAGTCTATTGCCGAAGATTTTTGTTACTGTCACAACTGCTCTCACTTGTTCATGACAGCTTTTATTTCTCTATGCGGCTCGACGCTGACCGAATTCGCTCTCGTACTACTTTGTATTGTTGCAACTTGAGTGGAGTAATTACGATCACTCGCGCCTTGTATAGTAGATTGAGAAATTTCTTCTTCTATAATCGGACAAGAAGGACGATGATAAAAAAAGTCATCAAGATTGAAGAGAGAGAATTTGTTTCTGTAATTCTAGAACTCTATTTCTAGAAACGGGGCCATGGTTTTCATCTGCGATGATGGAAACACGACTGTCTGGCTGGAGAAGGAAGTGGAAAATTTGAACTTAGGCGAAAAGAAACTTAAAATTCGGGTAATCAGGTCAGACGAAGTACGGCTCGTCAAATTGTTAGCCCGACCGCCTTCAGCGGTTAAATCTACTCTGGAATTCTTGAAGCTGATCCAGAAGCAGAATGAGGGTGGGTGGATACCGCTAAATAGGCGGTCCTGAATCAGATTCCTAATGGCGTTCTAATTCCGGATCTAGATAAATCATCCATGGATACGCTGAAGAACCTGACGGAGGGAAGAGCGCAAAGGAAGCATAGCAGTGGATAGAGAGCTAATAATCGCTCCCATCCAGATATGCTTCTTTCAGATAAATTTGTACCATTCCAAAAGTGCCTTGCGAACTTAGCAAGGACTATGAGAAAGATGCAGACACATATAGCACTAATACAAGAACCCTGGTTATGGCGGGGTTGTATTATAAGACTGATGACAAACAGGCGAAAACTGTTTCCAGGAAGTAATTACGGAAATACACGAACGTGCATTTGCATCAAAAGTATAAATGGTTTTCTGTTACAGTGTAACGAAAGCTCCTACTCGTTATTAATTTAAAAAGGTGGGTAAGTGAGGCGTACTCGCTCATAGCAATCAAGGAGGGGGGAACAGGGGGGAGGAAAGGTAAAGAACTGAAATTAATCAATAATCACACAAATCACATAAAATCAAAATCTAATCAAATCAAAATCTAATCACACTTCAAATACCGTAAATAACAAACCATATAATTATGATCATAACCAGCTTCACAAACTCTTAACTTCTAATGAACACAACGGTGTTACAACACGTCTTAACTCTACAGTTCTTAACACTTACTACCATAAAAGAACAAAGAACAAATTACCTAATTTAACGCGTTTACAAATCTAATCGACGTACAGAACGTGTCGCCCAGCAGGTGACCGCCATGAAGACAAACTGACTTAGCCTATTTATACTAAAAGAGAAAGCCGCCCGGCGAGAAATTGCCTTGACGGTACTCTACCTGAACAAATTTATGACGCCGACCGTAATGAAGGTAGGTAGCTGGCGCGTACGCGCCTTGCTACCTACCTGACTCTTACGATTACTCGCTGTACCATATCGTTGAAGAGAGAGAGAGAGAGAGAGAGAGAGAGAGAGAGAAATTAAATTACGAGCCTTGATCTTATCGATGCAGGAACGGGAGGCCTGGATGCGCCCTGCGGATGGTGTTGCTGGCCGTCACTGGGCAACTCTTTGCCGGCTCCTTCGAGTAGCGTCCCTACCCGATGCTGGAAAGGTACTTGTTCTCTGTTTCTTCTTGGCTTTTTTTCAGCTCCTTGACGGCGGATGCGTTCGGCTGACCTTAGCGCTCTCAACTGCACTGCTGACCGACTAACAACCGCCTTCTCCTCTGATTGACTTAGAACCTTCTGTATCTCTGACCAACTAACGATCGTCTGTACACTCGTTCGCTTTCGCAATCGACAACTTCTTCGCTCGATCTTTTTCTCCCCACTTGACCTACTTATTAGGCGGCGTGCGATCAATGTGCTAATCGGTTACGCGTCGCGCGCCTGCCTAATTCTGTGTGGGGCACATACGCCCCTAACTCTCTCTTTCTCTCTTTCTAACACCTATACTTTGTCATCCACTTGACGACTTATGGCCGGCTCGGCCTCGCGCGGCAATCTCCGTCGGCTGAAATAAAGACCATGCATTAGGCGCAGTCTTAAATTCGCCTAACGCTGGTCACCTGCCTTGCCGAGAGAGGAGGATTGGGGAAAAATACCGACAAGAACAAACGCAACGCTTGCTCTCGTTACAACAGGACTAAAGTTCCAGGGACTATACAACAGAATTCAGGATGAGGAGGGACGAAGTACAACGGCAATAGTCTCCTCCGTCTACCTGATACATAAAAGGATAAAAAAGTTTATTCAGTACTGTCATCATATAACCTCGACTTAATAATAGTGTGATGCCAACGCACGTTATATGGTATGGGGAAGCGCCGATATCAATGAAAGGGACGCTAATCTACTGGTATACCTTATAGATATACAAAAAGATATTGCAAACAAAGAAAAGGAATTGAATTTTATAACGGCAGATAGGAGAGAGGTTCTAGACCATACTCTAGTTTCAATGAGCATTAAGGATATAAGACATGTGTGAGAAACAAACTTTCCATATCGTATCACAAGACCATAACATTCGAGATTGAAGTTCTCAGGCCGATTCCGGTCTCTAAAAGAAAACCCAATTATACAAATTGAGTAGAATACAGGAAATAGACTAGCTCATTTCAAAGATAAATATGCCAATAGAAAGGAACTAGAGAAGACTGGAATTCGTTCAAAAAGCTATGATAAGAATCTATGAGATCAATTGTCCATTTAAATCAAGTAGATGGGCTGGTGATACACCATGGTAGAACAAACACCTGGAAATGACAAGAAAGAAAGTCTGAAAAGCATTGAATAGGACGGTAAAGGTAAATACTTTTGAAAGATGGAAAGTATACAAAGAAACACATTGTTCAGTGTCACAATATCACAATGTGCAGTAAGGCCTGGGGAAAGTATAAAATAGGCATGCAGCCATCGGCATTCTGACGAAGGGTAGCATTTCAAGTGAACCACAAGACAGAATAGTGAAACTTACCATATTTGGGGAATATTTTAAAATGGACATACGGGAAAAGAAAGTGAAAAGAGAATGAAGCTGGGATATGGAGACATGTGGATCATAGATGGGTTTAAATCTGATAGGGACATAGGATTGGTATATGAAAACAAGCAAAGATAAGGTATAGCCTATAGCTTGAAAGAATACAACACTGTATTTCAAGCGGAAATGACCACTACGAAGATTTGTACTATGATACGAAACAGAATCTAAATCAGAATGATTAAAATCTGCACTGCCAATCAAGCATCAATAAAAGCACATGAAAATCCGATCACTACATCATCACTAGTGACCAAAAAAATGCTGAACGATCTAGCCATGAGAAACTCCATTACCATTGTATGGATATCTGGACACTCAGGTTACAAGGGTAATGAGAATGCAGATAAGCTGGTCCAAAAAGAAGCGAAGACAGATGCACTCCCGAAATGGAAGGTAGGAATGTTATACTAAAACTGGTGTAAGAGAATAGATTTCATTATGAAGGAAGAAAGGTGGACAACCTGGAAAAAATCCCAGGGATGCAGATAGACAAGAACCTTGCTTGGCCGAAACATGAATAAATGAGTAAATTACACAAAGAGCATAAGTAAGCGTAAGGCTAGAATAATACTGGGAGTATTTTCCGGAAATTTTCTACTATCTTCACAAAACACAAGAGCACAGTAATTAATGTAGATGGTGCGAAGAAGAAGAGGATACATCATTTTAATTCCTATGTAAGTGCCCAGCATTGACGGCCAAGAGACAAAATAGATGGGTAGAGGGATACTGAATTTCAAGTTATTTCAGGAGGTCGCCCTGAGAAATATACGTGTATTCTGTAAGGCAACAAGTATTATTAATACCTCTTAGATAAAATTCGGGCGGACAGAGGTACAACTATGAAAACTAAATGTTTTTGAGCAGATTTACTGCACTTCGGTTGTCTTTATTACACCTGCACAAAAAAAAGTGGTCTGCACTTTTAGGGAGACATACATATTCTTCCGTATTTTGGCCCGCTGAATCCGAATCCGTCGTCAGATATACCAATATATGTCCAAAATCTTGCGCAAAATCGAAAAAAAGCTCAATTCGTGAAAAAACGAGGAAAATCGACGTGTTTTAATGAGGCATCGAGTACTTGATTTTGTTTACAAGTAGAATACCTTTTTAATCTGGTTAAACATATTTTACAAGTATTTGAACGCGCTGAATCTACCTGTAAAATCATTTCACTGAAGATACGAACTTTTAAAATATAAAAAAATTAATAAATACTCAAAAAGAAAAGGAGTTTACAGTTACTCTTTTCTTTTCTTGTAAAACACTCTTTTCTTGGTAAACGATCTATGGAGTGGGTTTCTCTTTCTCTTCTCACACTCTCGACCTGTTTCTCTTTTCAGCTTCCAAGAGAAATCTGCCATTAAGTTGACTTTCCATCTACCTTAATATCGTTTTTTCATTTCACTTACTTCTTGTATATCTTCATGGAATCGCTCTCCTTGTTCTTCACTAAAAGCTCCCAGATTTTCAGGAAAGTAGTCAATGTGCGACTGTAAGAAGTGAAGTTTGAGATTTATCAGACAACCTATGTCTCTGTAATTTTTCAATAACCCTTTGATCAAATCCTGGTCATTTTCATCCTTTTTGTTTCCTAGAAATTTTTGACATATATCTTTGAAATTCAACCAAGCAGCCTTTTCTTTGTCATTCATCTTTATCACAAAATTTTCATCCCGGATAAGAGGTCAAATTTGAGGACCATCCAAAATAACTTCTTTCAACTTCGCATCACTAATCACTGGAAATTTTTCGCCTAAGTATCGAAAACAGTTGTCCTCTTTATCTAGAGCTTTAACTAATTGTTTTATGAGGCCAAGTTTGATATGGGATGGCGGAAGTAGATATTTTGATGGGTTGATTAATGGTGCGTGTTTGATATTCTTCGATCCTGGATTAAGCTCGGTTCTCTTTGGCTAATCTTTCTTAACGTAATGATTAGTTCGGACACTGCTATCCCATAAACATAAAGTCTAGAATTAAGGTTGCGATTTTGAGATCACCACAAAATTTGCACTGATGATTCGATTAGTTCATTTTATTCAAAACTATTTTGAGATTTTTATAAGTCTCTTTCAGCTTTATAGAATGAGTTATAGGAATTGGTGCAACATTATTTCCGTTATGAAGCAATATACCTTTGAGACTATTTTTGATGAGTCGATGAATAGTCTCCACTTTTCGTCTTTATAAATATCTGACTTTAATTCATCAATCAGTCCTTTCACATCTCAACAGTACACCAATAAATTCCCTTCGTCTCTTGAGAAAAATTTACGAAAGTCTATCTCTCTGTTCCTATAAACATAAGCTTAGATTTTCTTAGCCAGTAAATTTTTCTTCTTTAGTGATGCTACCAGATATTCTGTTCCATCTTTTGCTAATCCCAAGTCCCATCATTAAACTTCGCTTGATTGAAAGTTTGAGGAATACTATGTGATTTACCCGTTGTTAGATATTCAATTTCCTCGTCAATATCAATTTCGTCTTCTTGCTAGGTCGATTCGACAATATCCATCTCTTCATCCTCGTAGCAGTCCACATCCATAGATGCGGGAACATTCAGATCTTCTTATTATTTCTTTTGTTTTAATTTTGTGCCAGAAAGAACATCTGCACAAGAAATATAAGATTTGATAGACATTGAGATACCTTTGATATTTATGATACAAAAATAGCAGTTTTCTCAGTCGTTGAAAGAGATCATATAACTGATGTGATGAATCTCAGGTTTTCTGTTTTTCGAGACTTTTTCCATTGCATTAACATCGTTTTGCAATTATTGCAAATTACATTTGGCACGCAGACCACGTCTTGTCAGGGTGTTTCAATCTGGAAGTAATTCTGGTACAGACTTTTCACTGTTTCTGTGAAAAATTTTCGATATTTGTATACCTCATACTCACCACAAACATAACAAAAGTTATCAGGACTCGTATTACACTTGTGTAAGTTCATTCTTATATCATTACACTCTACAAAGACCAAGTTACCCACCTAATAATTAGGGTAAAACTTTAAAAAATTCTAAAAAGTAGAAAACGTCTCTACGTCAGCACACGTCAGTATACTATAAATATTTGCTTACGGTCACTAAAAATACATGTCGGTAGCGCATGACAAACAAACTTTGATAGTTTGCTCGAAAAGTGGCATTTCCAACTCTACTCCATTTTCCACTTGATCCCATTCACTTCTATGTTTTATTAACAATAAAATAATTTTTTTTTTAATACAAAGATTCAATACTCATGAAACTCTGTATAGATTTTGAACTGGTTATCGCATCTTAAAAATGTCAATGTCTTCAATAAGCTTATGCTTTTAAGTTAAAAATGCGTGGTTAAGGAAGTTTATACGTTAATTTTTACTAAATTTATAAGTATATAAGTAAAAAATAGATTGTTTTTTCAAGTACAAATATCAGCAAAAGTAATAAAAATACGGTATATAGAATACAATATAAAATACAGTATGTGCAATGTAATGCAATACATACAATAGATAATACAGTATATAAATAAGTTTTTGCAATAGAACAAATATATGTCGAAATATTTTTCTTAATAAATAAAACAAAAACGTAAAGAACTGCATTTTTATATAAGCTAACCTTTCTTTTCTTCAAAGTGATTGCCTTTGCTTTTAGTAACGATTATGCACATTTTTGGCATCCTTTTAACCCTTTACTTGCACACCTTATTTTGGCCACGTAACTGCTCGGTGGGGTAATTCTACCCAGGCCGAAAAACTTCGAATAAATCAGAGAATTTTAGATATTTTGCTATGAAAATTTTTTCTAGTATATTTCAAACATTTTACTACAAAAAAAATATTCAGGTTAACAATTTTTAATGTTACACACACTGAAAAAAATTGTTGAAAAAAAAAATTTTTATTTATTGTTAAAAATTGTCTGGGGTAAATCTACCCCACATAGCAGTTAAGGGTTAATAAGTTCTTTGAGAGTGGTTGAAGATATTTTCCTACATTCGCTTTGTAGAACGATCTACATTGTAGAAGCAGAATTGCAAATAATCTTTCTAACTACACCATCTAGCACTTAAATAGGGATTAAGTCTGGATTCTGAAGTGGCCGTTCCATAAAAGTAAGTATTTTTTTCAAGATTCGCCAAGTAACTTTTACATAGTTTCGAGGTGTACTTTCGAGGTTGTACTCATTGTCGTGCTGAAAAATAAACGGAGTACTTTACAAGCCGAGTTCCTGACAGTATAAAGTTCTTTTGTAATATTTCTTTTTATGCTTTATTTAAAATCTCATTGATTTTTATAAGATCATCAACTTGTGACTCTACGAAGCAGCTCCACACGATTATGAATTCTTTATATATATTCTTCTCCACATTTAACGTTTGTTCATAAGTACTAAACATGTACTTATGAACTTTTCACCCACTCTTTTCTTTACGTACATTTTTCTTTTACTTTCGAAAATTTCGAATTTGATCTCGTTACAATCTTTTTTAACATTTTCAGGTCATAGAAGTGATTTTTGAACGACCACTCGACCACGAAGTCTTTTGTTACAGTGTTTGGTGTACAGTACATTCGCTGACTTTATTTATTAGGTGTTCATTATATAAAAAATTTCTTGTAGGCACTATTAAACATTTGTAATAGCGTCGGCGTGCAATGCCGATAAATTCACTACTATTACCAATTATTTTTAAAGGGGGAAGGTAAGGGAGGCGGTGTATCGCTCCAAGCAAAGCAAGAAGTAGAACAGCGGGCAAAATGATTTCACACACACAACTCGTTAACAAACCGTTTATTACAAACGCACTACCTCGAGTGCCGACGAGAGTACAAATCACTTATTACTAATAACACGCGAACTTAGTCTAAACGAGATGACCGGCACGTTAGCGCCATGTCACCTCGTTAACCGGCTCAAAACAACTACTTAAATTACACACTGCCGAAAACTACGCCGGCTCGGGAAAGCCTAGCGTAGCAACGCGAACCGTGAGAATCGCCGAGGAAAAGGAGAGATATAAAGAGAGAGGGGAATGGATGACCTGACCAATTTCGGTGGACGTCGCTGTCGCCGGAAATCTGGAAGATTTAGCCACCGGCGGCCTGGCAGGAAAACCCTTGGCTGCTGTGCAGCCGGTGATCTGGCAGAAGAACCAGCCGGGTACCGTCCTGATGGTGACTTCTTGCAGGAAACCTCCTGACTGCCGCGTCGCTGACAGAGAAAATCCCGTCCGGCCAATCTGTCGAGGAATACCAACTTCTTCCCGAACAAAGGGCGCAGGCTTCGCAGCGATGGTCACCAACTAACTCATGCGGCCGATTACTCTCGCGTGCGTCGCATCACTCACTGTCGCGAGTGCATAAGAGCCGGCTTCTCACGCCTTCTCCCACCACTCGCCTCCTAATCGGCGGCACGCGGCAATGCCGGTCGCGACAAGTGCCGCGCGCCAAGCCCAACCTAGACTATAGTTTCTCTCTCTCTCTCTCACTCTGAATGTCCGATCGCGTCGTCGCGTCCACGGCTTCGCCTTCCACTCTCGTGCGTTGCTGAAAATAAAAAGGCAGGCATCAGGCACGTGAAAACAACGTGCGTTTGATGCCAGCCGTGCGCCTTTGCCTAGGAAGGAGAGAGAGATAAGCACACGGTGCAGGCCATGACAGGCCTACACCGTCACAGCCCCTCCGAAGGCCGAAGCTCTCCCTGGGAGACAAGGCCTTACCTCTCTTTAAGCTCTCTTTAAGCTCTCTCTCTCTTTCCGGCAAATGGCTCACGGCTCGGTCAAACGCTACAAACTAAAAATAGCTTATACGTAAACTTATAATACTTAAACTAGCTTAATCTAAGTTTCATTATTTAAACGAAGATTCGAATTAATGACCGATCTATACAAGCTAAGTCTTACAATATCAAACACAAGAGCAAAACGATTATTCTAAAAGAAAATGAGTCCAATAAAGAACTTTTAATTAACGCACAACCCGATCGAATCAACGGCGCACCAGGACGCCACACGTACGTATCCGCCTCATAAAGAATACTATACCTTTTGTGACGAGAGCAAGCAGTACGCTTGCTCTTCGTCTGCCCTTCTTCTCTCTCTCCCTCTTATCGCTCGGCATGGCGACGTGGTCAGCGTTCGGCGCATATATTTATTGCGCCTAACCACTGGCCTTTATGTTTTTCCAGCCGCCGAAGATTGCCAAGCAAGATTGAGAGCGCCCGAAGAAACAAGAGCGCAGCGACTATGAGGTAGAGAGAGACAGAGAGAGAGAGAGAGAGAGAGAGAGAGACAGAGAGAGAGAGAGAGAGAGTGAGAAAGAGAGAGAGAGAGAGACAGAGAGAGAGAGAGTGAGAAAGAGAGAGAGAGAGAGAAAGAGAGTATTAGGCCTATGCAGGGATTGGCAGGCGCGCAACGCGTGACCGATAAGCGACGCGTCGCGTGCCGCCTAACTAATAGGTCAAGGTAGGGAGAGGAGCGAGCGCCGCTGAGCGACTGCAAGATGCGCGCAAGAATTAGTGCGTGAGAGAGTCGCAGCCGAGCCTTACTAGAGTGAGGTAGTTCCCGAAAGAAAGTTGAGGAGAGAAGTTGGAAGTAGCAGCGCAATGAGAGAAGAAGTACACGAGCAGCAGTGACCAGACCAGGGCGAGCCGAGGCAACGTGTGGAGGCAACACCTGCAGCAGGGCATTCAGTGTCGCCCTCGCCGCCATGCACGGCATGACTTCCAGAGGATTCACCACGGGCTATGCCGAGGAAGACATCCAGCCAGCGGCCAGGTCAACTCCCCGTTGCCGGCTCATCGCCAAGGACAAAGGTCAGGTTATCTCTCTCCCCCGGTGTTTCTCTCTCTCATGGTGATGCGCGGCCGCGTAGGAACGATAGGTAGCCAGGCGATCACTTGCCGGCTACGCTCATCGTAATGCGGTAGAGAGGTTTCAACGTATTCTTTCCTTTGTAAGGAGGTAAATGGCCAAGGCGATTTAGTCGCCGGGCCATTCGTCCTCCCGCGTTAGTTTAAGTTGTTCTGTATATGTGCGCGTGATGTAAACGTTATTGTAACTGATTTTGTATTTGTTTGTCTGAATAGATTTAAGTTGTACGTTCCAAGCAAAGAAAATGATTTATTCGTTCGACCTATCCTCTCGTTCCCCGATTGTTAAAGAGCGAAAGTGCCTCTCTTACTCTCCCCTTAATTAATTAGTGACGTCAGAGCCGAATAAGGCGCTGCCCCCGTTACACTTTCATTCGGAGACTAATCTCTCCTCTCCAAATACTTGAGGCGGAGGGCTCTTAATTCCTCCGCCACCGGGGTAAGAGAGCCAGCACCACTGAGCCGTCGACCGCTCGCGACAGCTGCTACCGGCGGGCTCGCCTCCGATGTTTCCATCGGGGCAACTTCCGCCGGGAGCGAGCTCGACCCGTTGGGCGACCAAGACTCAACGTCGCTCGTCTGCTGCCGAGCGCTTTTTCGGGCCAGCCTTTCGCGGTACGCCTTTCCCGAGCGATGGCGTTTCTTCTTAGCCACTCCCGAGGTGGCCGTCGCGACTGTCGGTGGAACCGAAACTTGGGGCTCCGGTTCTCGAGGAGCCTGCTGTGGTGTGGGCCTGTCTTGTGGAACAGACACCACACTCGCCAGCGGCTCACTCGAGACCGAGGTCGGGGGGCCCCGAATCGCTCGCAACTGCGCTTGCTCCCGTGAATACGCCTGGCTACAACGCGGACAGTTGTCGACAATCGTGTCCAAACGGCCACAATTCCGACAAAAGTCGCGTCTGAGTGGCGGCCTCGTGCTGTCAGCCCTGCGGTGGGAGCCCGTCCGACAGTTGGAACACCGGTACGGTGGGAGATCTAGTTGATCGTCCCACGGCACCGAAGCCAACCCGCAGAGAAAGACTCCCCTCGCAAGCCTGACCTCAGGGTTCGAGGCGCCTACTCTAGCCGGCGTATTCATCGGCAACGACCTTTCCGCGCGTGCACCCTCGCGCTTTACTGGTGAGCACGCCTCTGATGATGTCGAGGCGCGCTCGACAGTCGGCACGGGGAGGACCGGCAACGGTGACGGAGGAGACGGCGAGGGCACCGACGGCCCGTCCACCTCCATAGCGCCGACACCACTCCCGCAGGGCCCAAGCCTTCGAGCCACAACGTGACTCGCCGCTCGACTCGCCGAAGCCCCGGTACGTTGGTCGGGGTCAATTGACGCACCGTCCGCGACCAGGCGAGTCGAAGACGGCGGCATTGGGTCCCGCGAGTGCAGCGGCGACTCTATGTTGCACGAGGATAGGTTGAGCCGGTCTCAATTTTGCCTCCGTCTCGCGTTCACGCGCTCCTCGTGCTCGCGCCTTCTCTCGTCGGCCGAGTAACCCGCCGGTGCGAAGCCACCCGGGCCACCAGTTCTTACGAACTGGTAGACCGGGTCGAGCCTCTGAAGCTCGAGAGGCTTCCACGGCAGAGGTTCGTGTACGTGCTTCTGAGGCGCCACCTTCGGTGCATCAGCGGCCCGCGCACTCTTCTCGGTCGAACTACCGTCGTCGTCGAGCATTTCGAGTACCCCGTTCGTGCCCGTGGAACGTGCCGACGAAGATGGCAACGGCGTACGGCCAACTTGTCTTCGCGAATTCGCGCGCGTCTTAGCGGCTCTCCCTATTAGCGGTCTAACGGCGCAACTGGCCGCGGGGAGTCGCTCCGGCGACGAATCACTCAGGGAGTCCTCTCCAGCCGATGGCTGGAACAAACCTGCCGAGGCGGACATCACGCGAGATCTCTCCGCGGCTTCGCGTATCGCGAGAGTCGTGAGTCGGAAGGAAGCGCACTTCCTCATTGCCTCCGACCAGGTCTGCACAGGCTTGGCTAAACGGAGTACCATTTGTGGAGCCTTGCCTCTCCTACTAAGGCGCACCTGACTACCCTCTTCGGCCGGGACCGGTCCCGCCGGCAACGGGGGAGGAATCGGCACGTCGCGGTCCGAACCGGCACTGCCAAGCTGGACAGTCGAGGCACTTGGAGGCAGTGGATGAGCCTCGGCTTGAGAGGCCGCCTGCTCTTCCTGCAAAGGAAGAGCGGCAGGTTTCTCGACCTTGCTCGATTCCACTTGCTCCAGCGCCATCGACTGTTCGACGCGAAGCGCGGCGCTCAACTCGATCGCGGCATCGGATTGCGCAGAGCGATCAGGCTCGACGGGTGCGGCTGCTCCTGACTCCATCGGCGTACCTTCCATAGTCCTAATAATATAAAACCTACAAACAAAATAAAACAGCACATACATTAAACAACTGAAATAAACAGATATACAGTCTACTCACAACCTTTAACTCTACGAGGTGGTATGTATCGCTTCAATTCCGATACATGTACTCTCGTACTACGGTGTTTGCTATCTGTTTGCAACTCATAAATCTCGGGTGAAACTACGCTAATAATCTTAAACGGACCGTCATACTTCGGATCTAATTTCGCGTTCTTACCCGCGGCAGCGTTAGAAAGCGTATGGACTTTCCGACAGACTAAATCGCCTACTTGGAAAAGTACTTGCTTTTTACCTCTATCATATTGACGTTTTTGCTTTTCTTGAGCTTCTTCAATATGTTTTGCCACTAAGTCTCGAAGCGCATTCAATCACGTTAACCGATCCGTCCACGCTTGCGTATCAATTTTCGTAATAGGCAACTTCTTTTCTAACTCTCTTCTAAGACTTTTAACCGGCTGAGGATCTCTACCAAAGTTTAAGAACGCTGGTGATACCTTAGTTGACGACTGCGTCGCGGTATTTAAAGCATGCCTAAACTCGTGCAAATAACGGTCCCAGCTTCGGTGGTCTTTATCAACGAACATAGCAATCATAGTTTTCAGCGTCTTATTGACGCGTTCAACCGGATAGCTCTGCTGATGATATGCGGGGCACAACACGTGCTCGATGCCATGCTCTCGCAACATACCCTGAAAGATCACGCTCTTGTATGCATTCGCATTGTCACTTATCAAGTACTCTGGCGTTTCCCATCTAAATAAAATTAATTCTTCCAAGGCAGTGGCGAGAGCAGGCCCGTCTGCCGACCTAAGCGGTTTCAATTCTATCCACTTAGTGAATAAATCTTGAAACAAGACCATATACCGAAACCTGTTTTTGCTACGCGGTAGCTCGACTACGTCCGTGGCTACCACGGCCCAAGGGCGTTCTACTGCACGTTTTCCCATTAGACCGAGCGGCGCCTGTTGTACAGTCTTATACTCCTGGCACTTTTTATACTCGGAAATGAAGGTACTAACGTCGTACCAAACGCCCGGCCAGTAGTACTCACGTGCTATCCTATCGGAAGTCTTTTCCCGGCCTAAATGTCCAGAGGAGGGCTCGCAATGAGCATCGCGCAACACGCGTTCTCTATGCTCAACCGGCACTACCATGCACCAACACGCTTCTCTGTTAGTGATCGGATCGAGCAAATGGTTCTGCATAAACTTATAAAGCGTGTTACCTTCTACTCTCCACGTTCTATACTTTTTCGGCCTAGACAACACATCTTGTATTCGTTGCAGATACCATTTATCGTTCGTGTCCTCAAACGCGCATACCTCATACTCGTCTTCGAATTCTCTAGATAGCGCGTCTGGCACATGGTGTAATGCTCCTTTTCTATGTACTATCTCACAGTCGTGTTGCTGAAACTCAAGTACCCACCTCTCTAACCGATCTGTAAGTTCTCTTTTATTCAAAATTTTCGTCAGCGCGCTGTGATCAGTAACTACAATAAAGTGTGACCCTTCTATGTACGGTCTATAGTAAATTTCTTTACCGCGAATAGAACGGCTAAAAACTCTATCTCACTAACCGTGTAGTTACGCTCATGAGTGTTTAGCATTCGGCTGGCGTAGCATATCGGATGCTCGCCATCGTCGAATATTTGAACTAAACACGCGCCAACCGCAAAAGATGAACCGTCGCAGTGCAAGTAGAAAGGGCGCGCAAAGTCCGGGCGCGCAAGAACAGGCGCCTCAGTCAACGCGCGCTTCAACCTTTCAAATGCGACTTGCTGAGCTTCACCCCAGTCCCACGGTTGATCTTTACGAATTAATTTTGTTAGAGAAACTTTAATATCACTTTCGTGTTCAATAAACCTAGCGTACCAGCCTACCATCCCGAGAAAGCGACGCAACTGAGCTACATTGCTCGGAGCCGGGTAGTCTACAATCGGTTGCACCTTATTGTCGTCCGGACGCAAACCCTCACTGTCTAAGCGATAGCCCAAATACGTCATTTCTGTACAGAAGAAATCCGACTTCTCGAGATTAATTTCTAGACCTACGCTCGCTAACCGTTTCAATACCTTTTCTAGCCAAAAGACATGACTTTCAAAGTCCGCGCTAACCACTAGTAAATCGTCAAGGTACCATAAAACGTGCGGTTCGTATTCAGGCCCGAAAAGTGCGTCCATAACTCTCATGAACGTTGCCGGCGCGTTTACCAAACCGAACGGCATCCTTTCAAACTCCTAGAGACCTAATCCCGGTACTGCAAAAGCTGTATACTGCTTGCTCGGTTCCGAGAGCGGAATTTGTCAGAATGCTGAATTTAAGTCGATTTTCGAAAGATGGACCGCGCCGCGCAACCTATCTAAGATTGAGTCCATGCTTGGCATTGGATAAGCGTCAATCTTTGTCACTTTATTAACCGGCCTAAAATCTAGACAAAATCTATAACCGCCGTCTTGCTTACGTACGACTACCGGCGCGCTACACCATTGACTGTTCGACGGCCTGATTATCTTTGCTTTTCACAGGCGCATCGTTTCCTCCTGCAGGAAAGCCAAGATTTTCGGCGACATTCGACGCATAGGCGTTTTAATCGGGCGCACGTCATCGACATCGATAATATGTTCGATAACGTTAGTAACTGCCGGTGAATCACCAGACTCGGGGACGATCCGGCGAACAAGCGCCATGATCGTCTCGCGCTGAGTCTCTTCGTACCTATTCAAACCTGCGCATTCAACAAACACGTCAACTGCTTTACTACCTTCGTCGGCAAATTGAGACCAATCGCTCTGATCACCTGACCGCCAAGCACGATTCCCGAAATCAATGTTAATTTGCCAGTTCTTACAGAAATCCGCGCCTAATATCAGGTCGTGTTTTAAAGTTGACACGGCCGTCACGGTCAGCCAGGCGATTCTACCACCTATCTCAACACACAGTCTGAGATCGCCTAATATTCGCGCCTTTTTACCTGAAATACCTTGCACGAATATAGTTGGCGTCCTCAAACGTTTCTCGTATCTTTGTGCAAGCCTCGGTCCTACAACTGACACCTGAGCACCTGAGTCCAGCAGCGCGTTATAGACTTCATTGCCTATCTTCACCTTCAAGAAAAACCTATTTTCTGTCATGGCTACTAACGCTTGATCCGACTCTTCCGTTCTTAGCAAAGGTACTGAGCTATCCTCAGTCTCCCCCCTCACCGAAACGGACGGTGCGTCTGTACAGACAACCGGACGCTTGCCCAAAACCACGGAGTTGGCGGGTTCGTCAAATATGTGTGCATTATCTATGCACGAATTTGTTGAGCCCGCCGTGTCGTCAGATGTGGAAGAGTCCACGTTAAGCTGAACTTTGTTTGTTCCGACCGCCTCCCACGCATCGTACTTAAGCAATGTTTTGCTTGTCGCCTCGTCCCGCTATTCATGACCGGCTCTAGCACTAACACGTTGAACCGAGGCTTTTCCGCCGCGCGAAATGCTCGATTTTTGGTTCTCTGGCTTTAGGGGCCCGTCCAACGCCGAGGAAATAAACTCTCCACTAACTACGAGATCTGGTCTCTCCAATTTCTCGTCAGCTACATCGTAAACTACCTCACTACCCGGCCTACAAACGACTTGCTTACTTTCGTTTGCATCCGACTCTAACTTCTCGTCTACACCAAATACTACCGGCCTACAAACGACTTGCTTTCTTTCGTTTGCATCCGATTCTAACTTCTCACCTACATCTAAAACTACTGGCCTACAGACGACTTGCTTTCTTTCGCCTGTATCCGATTCTATTTCTAACCTTACGTTAATGATGCGATCGGAATTCCTTATTTCCGACGCAACAACCGAGTTGCTCTTTCTTTTTAGCAACTCGTCTATCCAAACCGCCCGTTCGATTTGCTTTAAGTAGGAGTCGCTGAGCGGTCGGCGGCTCCCGCACCCGAGTTTCCCTGTCTTACTTGACTACAAGTCGGACAATTTCGGAAGACAAATCCAACGGTCCCGCAAACCTGACACTCCGGCTTGGCCTCCATCGGTCTCGGTGGGCAATTGTTCGCATAGTGCCCCGGTTGTCGGCACTTATAGCAAACAATCGACTGCGAGTTCTGCGCAGCCGGGCACTGAGACCTCTAATGGCCAACCAGACCACACGCGAAACACGCGCCTGCAAAAGGACGTGGTCCTCTCGCAGCACCTGTTTGAGCGCCATTAGCTTATCCACGCTGTTGTGGAATCAAACTCGGCGCGGAGAACATCGGCACCTGGGCGGCCGGCGGCTGCGCCGCAACGTTCGGCTGAGCTGTAATGTTCGGTTGCGCTGCAACGTTCGGTTGCGCAGCCTGCTACGAAGAACGGTTCGTCGCCTGCTGCGAAGAACGGTTCGTCGCCTGCGGCTTCGTGCCTTGGGCATTAGCCGCGGCAACTTCGCTCTTCGGCCCTTTGCCCTTGGCCTTTGCCTTTCTTCTGCTAGCGCGCGTATCTTTAGCCGGTTCTACTGTTAAAACCTCATCTAATTCGCTCGCGACCTGTTCTATTGCTACGACTGCTTTCTTTCCGGCCAGCTTCTTAGGCTCGGTATAAGCAGATTCTGGTACGAGCGTAACGTCCGCGCTCGGTGGACGTTGCCACCTTCTCCAACCTATCATACGATCTTCTAACGTTAGGCCGGCTTCCTTGAATTGGCTTAGGTCTTTAAACGCTTTCGTTTCAAGGTATCGCCTATACTGCGGATGTAATCCTTCCACAATAATAGCTACTTGCTTTTTGTCAGAAACCGGCGGATCGAAACGTCTCAAGATCGACTGGAAGGCCGCTGCATATTCAGAGATGCGTTCGCGTTCTCCTTGCGACCTCTGCATCAATTCCCTATATAACTGCTGCCTACTAAGCCGACGACAAAAATTGGCTGAAAAGCTCTTCCTGAATTCCGATAAAGTCGCCCATTGCTTTCGATTAAGCTCGTACCAAGTACGCGCCTTACCACGCAAACTAGTGCCTACTGCGTTTAACAACTCTTTATCCGGAATTCTATAAAAGCGTTGACAGTCCTCTAGTCCTGATAAATAGCTAATCGCGCTCGTATTACCATCATCCGAAAAACGAAGCGATCAGGCATTTAGCGCACTAACACCATCGGCTGGCACGCCATTGATATATTTAACGTGCTTTGGACTTTTCTTTTTCCTTTCAGCTTTTACGCGACGCGCCTTTCCTTTGCTCTCCGATCTCTGACTCGGAGGAGCTCGAGAGATCTACGGTGCTGCCATGGTCCGGCAAAGTTTTCGTCCGGCTTACACTCCGACGCTCTCGTTGAAGCTCTGGACTCCGAGTCCGAGTCTTCCTTTTCTCGCCTAAACACTCGCGTGCCTATGCTAACGGGCGCTCGCACAGCTCTTTTCCATTCAGAGATCCATGACTCTCTGTCTGATGGTGGGCACTCAGGAAAGAGGACCTGACTCACTGGCTGAGCGTTTGAGCTAATCTGGTAAGCAGGACCGGCGGCCGCTGGCACGTTGAGCGCCGCGCAGCCGATCGTCGGATCGGCTTGCAACGGCTGTTGAGCCTGTTGCGCAGCCTGATCCGCACCACCCTGCATTGCCTCTCTCTCTACCCTATACACGATATTTGTGCCGTCAGTAATGCCTTGTTGCACTTCCCGTCGGTATATCCATCGCGGAACAGCTGTTATTGCATCCCATACCTGGCTCAAGGTGCCGCCACTACGTCTCTCTATCTCGGGCGCATTCGTCGCGCGCGCGCCTCAATCTGGGGGAGTAATTCTTACTGGACTGGTTACCGGCGAGATAACCTCCTCGCGAATGGGCGTCATCGCTCTAGCACCCTGAGGCTGAGCCGTACTGACAGCGCCAGTTGCTGGCAAAATTACCTCCCCGCGATCAGGGGTCGTAATCCTAGCGCCCTGCAGCTGAGCTGGCCGATGCAGAGCGGCAACACTTTGTGATGACAAAGTCGCCTGCCCTGGCAAGCCTGGCTCTACTGCCCTTGGTGACGCGACTCTAACGTATTCGACCGGACCAGTCTGGCTTTCGTCGCTGCTAACCGCCGCGTGTGTGGGTTCGCGCTGCGAAAGGTCAAGCACGCGACCTTCTTTAAAGTCGCTCGGTTGAAGCGGTGCTCCTAACTCTGGCCTTTCTATCGCAAGCGTCAAACGCAAGTAGCGTTCCCTCAACTCCTCGATTTCGCCGTGTAAAGAAAGTTTCCTATGTCGCATTAACCGTAACAATGCGACCGGCTCTGTTGAGTCGATACGGCGCTTGACGCGAGCATCCCGGAGAATTCTACGCATGGTTAGGCGATCCTTACATGCAAGCGGCATGGTGCGATCGAATTGTTAGCGTAAAAAAAATTCAAATGAAATAAATACTTTAAAAAAAAACTATTTTCAAATCCAACGACGCGCGCGAGTTGCCAAAAGACAGCTAACACGTTAAAAGAAAAATATAAACGGAAAAACTATACTATATGTAACCAACCAAAAAAAGAAATAAATAGTTAATGAATCGAATAATAAAAAAAAAACTATGTTCCTTCAGTGTGCTAGGCCGGCAAGTTATCGCCTTGCCTAGAACCAGAAAGGAATGCAGCGTTCGAACGTAAACACACTCGAACGCTCAAATTCACGGAAGCGAACACGTGTTGGCGCGAGTGACCTTTGCGCGTCGCGACCTGATACTGATGCTTCAAATTTCTACGTTTTTTCTCAAACAAAGGCGCGTGATTTCTAACACGCTTTGCCCTTGCTAACAAAACGCGATAAAATCACTTTCACAAACCATAATACCGAATTAACCGTAAAAAAAGGAAAATGTAATCACTAATGCTACTTATTAGCTGTTCGCGCACACACATATGAGCACTGTTCTCACCTTTGCTTTGCCCTTCCCCACAAGGGATGCCATGTACACTGCCGTCCATATTTATTTGCCCACCCAGAGAAAAAATTACATAAAATTAAAAGTTTTGTTACTAAGGAAGTATTCACCCTATCGAAGCCTCCGGGAGCTCATTTTGTAGGTTCTGGCGAGTACTTTAAGATACATGTCCTCCCGAATCGATTAATAATTTTTTTCCATGTTTTATCAAGACATAAAGGTAAGTAAAAAATCAAAAATTTTTTGCCCACTTTTAAGTCCGAACATTTTTATGGGAAAAATTTCCACGATAAATCTAAAAGGAGTATTTCGAAGCTTGTTCGAAGAGCTTTCGAATGCGAGGTAGCAGGATGTTTTTTCATAATTAGCTTAAAAGTTACAGACGTTTGAAAGAAAAAAAAACACTTTTTTTCGAGAATTATTATTTTGGTACCATCTACTCGCATGGAAAAACTTTACTCGGAAAAAACGTGTAATTTGTAGCGTAGAATCAACCTAAATTTTCTCAGATTTATTTCGTAAAATTTTTTTTCCTACATTTTGGAGTCGATTATTGTACGACTTTGTGGTATTCTGTAATAACTGGAATACTTTATTATAGATTGAAATGATCATTTTCTTAACAAGGAACAATAAAAAAATCAATAGTATAGAAAATATCAAATATTCAGTTTTTATTAGTCCATTATCGAAATAAATATAATAAATAAATAAATTATCAATCCATACGTTTTGATAGCTTTAGAAATTCATGTTTCTTGGTAGTAATAATAATAATAGTAATAATAATAATATATATATGTATATATAAATATTAAGAGAAACATCTAAACAGTCAAGTCACTCCTAATAACATAACAGTATGAGAATCTCACAAAAAATTATCTATTTGAATTTGATTGAACTATAAAATTATAATACTGTAATTAAATGTTTTTTTCATCAAAATGCCAACCTTTGTTCTTGATAACTGCTTTGCAGATTCTTGGCATTCTCAGGATCAAATTTTCCAAGGTGGAAGCTGGAATCTTTTTCCATTCTTCTTGCAGGATCGTCCATAAATGTTCTCTAGACGTAGGGCAAATTTTCCGTACTGCTCGGTCGAGTTCTTCCCATAATAATTCAATAGGATTCAGATCAGGTGATTGAGGAGGCCATGTCATGACTTGTAGTATTTGCCGGTTCTGCAAGCTCTCCAAATAATTTTTACAAATGTTCGAGGTATGTTTCGGATCATTGTCCTGTTGGAAAATAAAATTGGGACCGAGCAGACGTCTTCCAGAAGGCACTACGTTCCTTTGAAGTATACTTTTGTATTTTTCTTTATTTAATATTCCTTCAATTCGGATGCAATTCCCTACTCTGGACCCTCCAAAACATCCCCAAACCATCACAGATCCTCCACCGTGTTTGACAGAAGGTACAATGCACTCCCGAGAATGACTCTCATTCTTGCGCCTCCTAACATAAACTTTTCTTTTTGAACCAAAAACTTCAAATTTCGATTCGTCACTCCACAATACTTTCCTCCAATCGTTCACAGTCCAATCCTTATGCTCTTTGGCCCATTTCAATCTCTTAGCCACATTTACTTTTCTTAAAAGTGGTTTTTTGACTGCTATTCTTCCATGAAGCCCTTTTTCTGCGAGCCTTCGTTTGACTGTAGTGACACTAATCGATTTACCAATACTTTTACTTACTTCTGATGATAATTCTACAGCTGTTAGGCGGCGATTTCGAGTACTCAAGTGAACTATATTATCATCTTGTTTCTTCGTCGTTTTCCTCGGTCTGCCTGCATTTTTTCTTGTGGTCACTGTGCCAAATTTTAAAAACTTTTTTACGTTATAATCAACCGTACGCCGTGATAACTTGAGCGTTTTAGCTATATCCCTATTGCTCTTTCCGATTTTGTGAAGAGCCACGATCTCACTACGGCTCTCTATTGATAAATTCGCAGTTTTTCCCATGCTGGCGACTAAAGAGATTGTATGAATGAACTGGCAGTTTATTAACTGAGTTACCTAGAGTATCACGGTGTCATTGTATGTTTATAAACAAAGCTGAATTACGCTTGAAGTGAAGTGACCAATTCTTAGAGTCTATCTTATTTTTATGATTCCGAAAGAATTCAACGTTGTTGATTCATTGGATATGATTTTATATTACTTATACTTTGTAATTTAGAGATGATAAAAACCTTTTGTGATAATTTTCTTGCTGTATTTATGAAAATTCCTAGATTGCTTTCGGCTTCAAAGAATTGAAAAACCGTAGAAAATAAAAATAACGATTTTTTCATTCATGGAATACCACAAAGTCGTACAATAATCGACTCCAAAATGTAGGAAAAAAAATTTTACGAAATAAATCTGAGAAAATTTAGGTTGATTCTACGCTACAAATTACACGTTTTTTCCGAGTAAAGTTTTTCCATGCGAGTAGATGGTACCAAAATAATAATTCTCGAAAAAAAGTGTTTTTTTTTCTTTCAAACGTCTGTAACTTTTAAGCTAATTATGAAAAAACATCCTGCTACCTCGCATTCGAAAGCTCTTCGAACAAGCTTCGAAATACTCCTTTTAGATTTATCGTGGAAATTTTTCCCATAAAAATGTTCGGACTTAAAAGTGGGCAAAAAATTTTTGATTTTTTACTTACCTTTATGTCTTGATAAAACATGGAAAAAAATTATTAATCGATTCGGGAGGACATGTATCTTAAAGTACTCGCCAGAACCTACAAAATGAGCTCCCGGAGGCTTCGATAGGGTGAATACTTCCTTAGTAACAAAACTTTTAATTTTATGTAATTTTTTCTCTGGGTGGGCAAATAAATATGGACGGCAGTGTAATAGCATCGGCGTGCAATGCCGATAAATTCACTACTATTACCAATTATTTATAAAGGGGGAAGTAAGGGAGGCGGTGTATCGCTCCAAGCAAAGCAGGAAGGAGAACAGCGGGCAAAATGATTTCACACACTCAACTCGTTAACAAACCGTTTATTACAAACGCACTACCTCGATCGCCGACGAGAGTACAAATCACTTATTACTAATAACACGCGAACTTAGTCTAAACGAGATGACCGGCACGTTAGCGCCATGTCACCTCGTTAACCGGCTCAAACAACTACTTAAATTACACACTGCCGAAAACTACGCCTGCTCGGGAAAGCCTGGCGTAGCAACGCGAACCGTGAGAATCGCCGAGGAAAAGGAGAGATATAAAGAGCGAGAGGAATGGATGACCTGACCAATTTCGGTGGACGTCGCTGTCGCCGGCAATCTGGAAGATTTAGCCACCGGCGGCCTGGCAGGAAAACCCTTGGATGCTGTGCAGCCGGTGATCTGGCAGAAGAACCAGCCGGGTACCGTCCTGATGGTGGCTTCTTGCAGGAAACCTCCTGACTGCCGCGTCGCTGACAGAGAAAATCCCTTCCGGCCAATCTGTCGAGGAATACCAACTTCTTCCCGAACAAAGGGCGCAGGCTTCGCAGCGATGGTCACCAACTAACTCATGCGGCCGATTACTCTCGCGTGCGTCGCATCACTCACTGTCGCGAGTGCATGAGAGCCGGCTTCTCACGCCTTCTCCCACCACTCGCCTCCTAATCGGCGTCACGCGGCAATGCCGGTCGCGACAAGTGCCGCGCGCCAAGCCCAACCTAGACTATAGTTTCTCTCTCTCTCTCTCTCTCTCACTCTGAATGTCCGATCACGTCGTCGCGTCCACGGCTTCGCCTTCCACTCTCGTGCGTTGCTGAAAATAAAAAGGGCAGGCATCAGGCACGTGAAAACAACGTGCGTTTGATGCCAGCCATGCGCCTTTGCCTAGGAAGGAGAGGGAGATAAGCACACGGTGCAGGTCATGACAGGCCTACACCGTCACACATTTATTACGAAGAAACATTGGGATAATATATTTATTTTCGATGGCATATGTTTTCCTTGAATACTTAATGTTACGTCTGTTTTCGAAACTACCCATTTCTATAAATTTTTTAACATTGTAATTTACTGTGCACCTGCTAATTTTCAATGACTTGGTGATAGCATTATTTGATAATTTGAGTTTACAAAGTGTAATGATTTCGGTGTGATTATTACAAGACACATTATTTGATTTAGCCATGCTTGCTATACAAGATAAAATTTCAGAATACACAAAATCCCATAGAATATGAATTCACTGTAACTAGTTAATTTTCTATATGTATGTATAAAATTTTGAAAATTACGTAAAGGTTAATTACGATATTTGTTTGTATACGGACAGATACATATTACATAATATACATATAACAGGATATTTGCATGAAACTTAAAATACGAGGTGTGATCAAAAAGTAAGGTGAATTTTTATTTTTCTCAAAAAATATTTATTTATTCATCAATTTTTATTTTATCTCCTTCAAAGTAATCCCCCTCCGATATAATGCACTTGTGCCAATGCTTTTTCCAATCCTCAAAGCATTTCAAAAAATCATTTTTTGTGATCTTGTTTAGTTCATCCTTCGATGCCGTCTTTATCTCCTCAATCGTGTCAAAACGCCGTCCTTTCATGGGCCTCTTCAGTTTTGGGAACAAGGAGAAGTCACAGGGGGCCAGATCTGGGGAATACGGTGCCTGTGGCATCGTTACTGTGTTGGTTTTAGCCAAAAATTCGCGCACAAGCAACGATGTGTGAGCAGGGGCGTTATCATGGTGCAAAAGCCAATTTTTATTTTTCCACAAATTCGGACGTTTCTGGCGGATTGCTTCGCGCAAATTGCGCATAACTTGCAGGTAATATTCCTTATTTACTGTTCTACCCTGTGGCAAGAACTCGTGATGCACCACGCCCCTGCAGTCAAAGAAAACTGTAAGCAAAACCTTTACATTTGATCGAACTTGGCGTGCTTTTTTTGGTCTTGGTGATCCAGAATGCCTCCACTGGGACGATTGAGTCTTAGTCTCGACGTCATAACCGTATACCCATGTTTCGTCACCTGTTATAACCCTGTTGAGTAAATCTGGATCATCGTTGACGTCATTCAGTAGCTCTTGGGCGATGCTCATGCGACGTTTCTTTTGGTCGAAATTGAGCAATTTCGGAACAAACTTCGCTGACACACGTCTCATGTCTAAAACACTCGTCAAAATTGATTGGCACGAACCAAATGAGATGCCAATATCATCAGCAATTTCTCTAATGGTAATTCGACGATTTCCCAACACTATTTTCTTCACTTCTTCAACATTCTCATCAGTTGTTGATGTGCTGGGGCGTCCAGAACGAGGTTCGTCGTCGGTGTCGTCTCGGCCTTCTTGGAAGAGTTTATACCACTTGTAAACATTTTTTTGGCTTAAAGTAGACTCACCGTATGCCACTTTCAGCATTTCAAGTGTTTTGGAACATTTTATTCCATTTTTCACACACAATTTAATGCAAACTCTTTGATCCATGTTTTTAGACAGCAGCAAATCGTGGAGCACGCAAAACACTTCTAACCTTGATGCCTCTCACAAACAAACCAAACATACTACAAAGCTGAAATTTAGAACGTATGTTCTAGACGAGTGTACCAACATAACCAAAGAAAAAAGTCGGAGATCGAACGGACATAGCCCGCTAAATTTCAAAATTCACCTTACTTTTTGATCACACCTCGTACATACGAGTGAATATTTATAGGAAACATTGATGTACATACTCACACAGATATTTATTAATGTAAACTCTATTATTTCTATTTTGAGAATCTATACAAAAAAAAGGAAAGTATTCTTTCCCAATTCCTTATTTTACTCTGTTACGTCTCAAGACGTATCTTTACTCATTTACATTCTTTAAAAGTGCAATCTCGAATTTCGTAAAATCAAAACTATATACACGTCCACCAGAAAACGATACAGCAGCAAAACACAAAGACCATACTCAGCATTACACAACACACAATGAACTCAAAAAGAAAATTACTCAACTACACAAGAAACATCAGCGATTTATTAAGCACAAATTTATGTATATAAGACGAACCACCCGAAAGGTGAGCAGTCAGTCAGTTAGAAAGAAATTATCTTTACTCCGTACACACCGGTCCGACAATTGGTGATCATTTTTCTTAATAAACTCACGACTGTTACAAGTAATATCGTGCAAGTATTATTCAAACCTATCCTATTCAATTCAACAAGCAGTTAGAGCCTGCTACATTTATTCAATTCAACAAGCAGTTAGAGCCTGCTACACTCATACAATCAACAAGCAGTTAGAGCCTGCTACATTTTATCAACAATTAAAGGTAGTACAATCATCAGACATACATTTCCACATATTATTATTATAAGTGAGACATATCCGACCACTAGTCAACATATTGGAACGTCTCATTCATTAGCTATTCGTAGTTGATGCACGAGACGTAACAATTGGTTCCGGTACGAAAAATACATTCGATTGAGATAAAAAAAAAATTATTTTTATACATATTAAAACTTATTAATGAATTAACGCATCAAACGGAAAAAAGAGAGTTCGAAAACCGTGGATATACGAGTAGGTGTTGTATTACAGAAGTAAACAGCACACGTCTCTTTCTTTCATAGTAACCGAATTTCAAAAATTGCAATCTTGCAAAATTATGAAACTAAGACAACAGCAGAAATAAGTGACCGAGAAATAATTTTCAGCCAGTAGGTCAAATACCATACGTAGATAGAATTTCCTTTTTTTTTTCTTTTCTTGTTCCCCTTTTATTTTTGCCATCTCAATAAGCAATGGTGTTTCCATATACTTCTACCATAATTTTTTTTTTTTTTTTGCTAACAATAATTTTTCTTATTTTATATATTTTCCCTGCTTCACTCTATTTTGATTTTGTCGAATTACCTTTGTTTATTCCATTTATTACGAAAGTGCGATAAATGAGCAAGAAGTCCAATACAACGAAGGACACATCCTCCATAATTAGGAAACTTACGCGATCACAAATCGACAAGAATCCAAAATTAGAAGACCTTTTAGAAAAAGGACTGGATGAGATAGCTTTCAAAATGAGTAACAAGCTACAAAGATCGCCGATTAAGACCAAGACTCAAGAAGAAATCGTAAGAAAAGAAAAAAACACAGGAGCAATAAAGAAAATCATACCAACAGTTGACCAATTAGTTGATTTAACAGAAAAACAAACAAATAAAATCGACTGCACTGATTCAGATAAATATTCACTATTAGACCAGACGTTTGACACATTTGACTCAGAAAAACACGATAGATATTCAGACATTGGAGGATTTTTAGGTGAACAAAGCCTAATATTAGGGACACCAAAAGATATATTATTTAGCATAAACACAAACGAAGAATCTGTCTACACAAAATACGCATTACCAAAAAACTCTGACGAACCTATTAACCAACAACAGAACATCGAAGATTCAAAAAAAGACATTAGAAAAATAAACAAAACACAATACATAAACGAAAAGGAGAGTGAAAGAAACACTCAGCAAATTCAAAGACAAATTCAAGAAAACCAACGTATCACAAGTCCAGCAACAAACCCAATAAACATGGCAAATTCACACCCAATCAAATTATCACTCAAAGAATTGGTAAATTATGTTCCGGACTTCGATGGCAAAAATATGCTACCCGCAAAGTACATCAGAAGACTACGACGAGTAAAAAATTTAGTAGATGACCAAGATGAACATAATGTAGTAGAATTATTGAAAGTGAGAATGAAGGGAGAGGCAGAAGAAGCTTTAGGAAACAGCTGTGTAGAAACAATAGACGAATTAATTACAGCAATACGAAGTCTGTACCCAATTCAAGAAGACATACACGAACTGCGTGCTAGGATACGCAAAATAACACAAGGAACTACAAAATCAGTTATCCAATACACAAATAGATTATGTCAATTAGTATTAGAAATAAAAGAAATATATAGAATACAAGAAACAAATGAAATAGCCAGGAAGAATTTCTACGAAGAATTAGATGCGGACGCAGCAAAATGTTTTAAAAAAGGAATGCGAACGGAAATAAAATACGAACTGGGCAATGAGACAACATTACAAGAAATGTCCAAAAAAGCCATAGAAATTGAAAATGACATAAATATTAGAAAAACAACAGATAGTATAACAATTAATAACACATATGCAGAATACAATGATTATTATAGACCTGAATTACCAAAAAAAATCATGATATGTCAAATTTGCCATGACCCTCAACACGAAGCACTATTTTGCCATTCTGCAGCATGTGTCTATTGTAAAGGATCAGATCACTTTTCTAATAATTGTAAAAATTCAGTAGACAAAATCAATTTGATATGCAAATACTGCAGCCAAAAAGGACACTCAATAAGTGCTTGCCCACTAAATAAACGAAGAAATATCCATTGCCAATACTGTCAAGAATTAGGACATGAGGTAGGTCAATGCCCCTACATTGCTGACTACATAAAATGCTGGAAATGTGGAGAAACAGGACATGAAGCCATTAAGTGTAAAAATAAGATCACATAAAAGGTAAACAAATGCGATATTTGTGACGAAGGAAGTCATTCAACGCAAGAATGCCCTGAGGTCTTTTGTAAAAAATGCAATAAAAAAGGTCACCCTATCAAATTTTGCACAACAGGTAAAAATAGATCACCTTATAGAATATGCACCCTATGCCAAGAACAGGGACACGAAGAACAAGATTGTGAAGAAGCACGAATATATTTCACAGAACAAAGAAATAAATCAAGTTACAAATGCCAATTATGTGATCAATTAGGTCACACAGCAAAATTCTGCAGAAAAATCGCGAATACACAACAATCTGCAAACCCTCTGCAAAATCAGCAAAACTATAACACTTACAATAGAAACCACAACAACGGATATAGAAACAATTTTAACAATGATCAAAGGAAAAAATTCTGCGCTTATTGCAAAAATATAGGTCACACAGCAAATGAATGTAGGAAACTACAAGCACTAAAAAATTATCCACCTCAAAATATTTCAATCACATGCGAAGGTTGCAACGAAACTGGACATAACATAGATAACTGTGAAAAAATTAAAAGATTACAAGAAGAAAGAATATTTTGCAGAATCTGTAAAGGTGTCGGTCATACAACAGAACAATGTCGCAAACATGGGACAAACTCGGAAAACTCTGGAGCTCCTTTGGGAAGGAACGCCTAAAGAAAGAGCAGACAAAAATGTTCCACGACAAAACACTCACTCTCCCAACACAAACAAAACATCACATAGATACATACAGCAAATTCAAAGAAAATATAAAGGAAATAGAGAGTACCATGCTACAGACAGATATAGCTAAAAATAGTACTGATATTAACCAACAAATTACAAATGATTATACCAAAATATACATTATCAAATTAAAAAATCTGCTCAAGTACATAGAAATAGTCGAACCAAATTCGAATAATAAACTGCAACTACTAGTAGACAGTGGAGCACAACTAAATATTATCAAAAATAGTAGCATTCCACAAAAGCAGTTAAATAGAAATGAACAAATATCTATATCAGGAATCACAGAAGACGCAATAAGAACAATAGGTTCAACACAAATGTATATTGCAGATGAACCATTTGATTTCCATGTAGCACCAGATAACTTCTCTATTCCTTACGATGGAATAATAGGAATAAATGCCTTATCCAAACACAAATTAAGATTAGACAGAGGATACTTGGAAATAAATAATCAAAAAGTGCCATTAAAAGAAATCACTAGCAGAAATCAAACAAACACATTTACAATACAAACCTCAAAAGAAATTAATGAACATCATGACACATGGAAACCCATAGCATTTGATAAAAGACACATAGTAAACAAAAATGATATTGAAACAAATACGATTACACACAGCAAAGAAGTATCAATACATAAAGATGTAATTCAAATCTTAAATATAATAAGCGACATACAAGAAGAAACGAAAAATAGTACGAATGATCAAATATATGGGAATCCAGAAACAAAAATATCTCAACCTAACTATAACTCAAGCTTGACACAATTTATTGGAAACATTAATAAAGCCCTGGAAGACGAATCTAATGAAACCAAGGAGTACTATACTATTAACGATTATTCAAACTTTTGTGACACATTGAGAGATAACGTTGCAGGAGAGATCGACAGAAAATATGACAAAATGACGAACCTTCACATTATAAATGATATAGAAAATAACTTCAAAAATATCAATGAAAAATTCACTAATTTAAAATCGACAAATATATTTACAACAACGCACAACGAAATTACACAAAAAGAGACACAAGAACACGAAATAACAATACGACGAAAGCAACTGATAGATACAATAAATTTAGAACACCTGACTCAACGGAAAAAAGAAAACATAAAAAATTTAATACTGTCATTTGAAGACATATGCTGGTTAGAAGGAGATAAACTTGGCCAATGCAACATAGAAGAACACGAAATTAATTTAACTGATGATAAACCAGTATATGTTAAAC
The DNA here is from genome assembly GCF_024137745.1 of Phymastichus coffea. Taxonomy (NCBI): domain Eukaryota; kingdom Metazoa; phylum Arthropoda; class Insecta; order Hymenoptera; family Eulophidae; genus Phymastichus; species Phymastichus coffea. The sequence goes on from NW_026706814.1 coordinate 2,364,543, forward strand.
AATTTCCTCTGCCATATACACTCAAGCAAATCGCATGTGATGAGACAGAAAAGCTAATTACAAATAACTTAATTAGACCCTCAACAAGTGCATATAACGCGCCAGTATGGATTGTGCCAAAAAAGGGATTAACAAAAGACGGAAAGAAAAAATGGAGAATGGTGATAGATTATCGAAAATTGAATGCAAAAACTATTCCAGATCCATATCTTATACCCAATATATTGGAAATTTTCGACTGCATAGGAAAAAACAAAGTTTTTACCACCATCGATATGGTTTCCGGATTTCATCAACTAAAAATGAAAGAGTCAGATATACATAAAACGGCATTTAGTATCCCTGGCATGTGACGTTTTGAATTCAAAGTATTACCTTTCGGACTAATAAACTCACCTAGAGTCTTCCAAAGAGCACTAACAAAAGTACTCGGAGACCTATTGGAAAAAGGGTTCTGCTACTTGTACATCGATGATATAATTATCGTTGCAAATACAGTTGAAGAACATAATGAAAGATTCAAACTCATAGCAGAAAAATTAAGAATAGCAGGATTAAAAATTGAAACGAGTAAATGCAAATTTTTCCAAAAGGAAGTAGAATTCTTAGGCCACATTATAAGTGAAGAAGGTATCAAAACAGATCCAAAGAAAATAGAAGCAATAAAGAAATTTCCTATCCCGAAAACTATCAAAAAGATCAGAGAATTTTTAGGCCTAACAAGCTATTATAGACGCTTTATTGGACACTTTTCACAAATAGCAAAACCTATCATAGATTTACTACAAAAAGAACAACCATTTATTTGGACTGAAGAAAGACAAGAAGCTTTTGATAAATTAAAGAACGCCCTATGCACAACTCCAGTTCTTCAATACCCAGATATGGAAAAACCATTCATCATTACAACAGACGCTTCAAACTACGCGCTGGGTTGTGTACTCTCTCAAGGAGAGATCGGTGACGACAAACCAATAGCATTCGCATCAAGAATCTTAAAATCAGCAGAGAAAAAATACCATACATACGAAAAAGAAGCACTTGGCATAGTATTCGCAATAAAAACATTTAAGAATTACATATATGGAAACAAATTTACCGTCGTTAGTGATCACAAACCATTGTTATCCTTTAAATCAGCAGACAACAATTCAAGAGTACAAAAATGGAGACTAAAACTGGCAGATTATGATTATGACATTATCTACAAACCTGGCAAAATAAATACAAATGCCGATGCACTCTCACGAAATCCGATAGAAAATATAAAAATAAACGCAGTTACCAGAGCACAAAAAGCAAAACAAGAATCAAAAGAAATAGTAACAAATGAACAAGAAAAACAAGAGGAACAAATCAAAATAATAAGAAAACAAGACAAAGAAAAAAGAAATAGAAATAAAAATATTACACAAACACAAGTACATATGGAAAATGACGAAAATACAACACAGAAACAACATAACATAAGATTTACGAAAAAACCCATCGAATCAAGAAAAGACAACATTATACATTTTATCGATTACAAACATCAATCATTAGATAACACAACAGAAAGTCTAATGAAAATCAAACATATACAAGCAGACAAAAATCTACAGCCCCAAGAAATTGAAATAATACAGTCAAGAACAAAAAACATCTTCATAGCCTGTCTTGACACAAGACAGTCCGCTATAAGGATAAAGGAAAATCTCAAAAGTCTCTTCAAATTATTAAGAACATTAATAATTCGCAAGAGAATAAAAACATTCAGCATCTCAAAAGACCTAATATTAAAAAACATACACTGGATCGAAATAGAAAACATTCTAGCAACAACATTCAAAAATTCTAAAACTAAAATTATCATTTGCCTAAATTACATCGACTACGTAAAACTCACAGACCGAGACAATATATTCGACCAATATCACTCAAGCACACTAGGAGGACATTCGGGAATCAACAGAACATGGAACAGAATAAAGAACAAATACTATTGGGAAAATCTGAAAACTGATATAGAGAACCGTATTAAAAATTGTGAAATTTGTCAAAGAAACAAACTAAAAAGAATAAAAACTAGACAACCAATGATAATAACGGATACTCCCATGAAAACATTCGACAAAATCGCAATGGACATAGTAGGACCTCTAAACGTTACTAATAATCAGAACAAATACATTCTTTCTATACAAGACCTCCTCTCAAAATTCATAATAGTTGTTCCACTCAGTGATCAAATGGCAGAAACAATTGCAGATGCCCTAATTAAAAAATTTATATGTATTTTCAGTTCACCAAAAGTAGTCCTCACCGACAGAGGAGCAAACTTTACAAGTAAAATTTTAAAAGCCATTGCTCGTAGATTTAAATTTGCAAAAATAGAAACCACCGCATTTTCACCACAATCAAACGGCTCCCTAGAAAGAGCACATCACCCCCTTTGCGAATATTTAAAAAATTTTTCTAGTAAAAAAATTGAATGGGACAATTTATTAGAATTAGCCCAATTTCATTACAATACAAGCGTTCACAGCGCACATAGATTTACTCCACATGAACTGGTCTTCGCTTATCCACCACGGTTACCATCTAGTGAACCGTTAAAAACTTCAGAACAATTGCCAACATTTAATAATTATCTATCCACACTTATACAAAACATGCAGGATATTGCATGCTTAGCGCGGGAAAACCTCATAATAGCCAAAGAAAAATCAAAAAAATATTATGATCGCCACATAAACCCTTGCAATTTCAAAATAGGAGATCAAGTGTGGCTCATTAAAGAACCTAAACCAGGAAAATTAGAAAAGAATCAAAACCTGGGTCCTTTTGAAATATTAAACATCACAGACAAATATAATGTAACAATAAATAAGGGTGGAAAACCGAATACAGTTTATGCAAATAAATTAATATTACACAAAAGTATATAAAATGATAAACCTTTCTCTGTTTTAGGAAAAACAAATCATGTATTCAAAAATAACGTTATTCATTACATTTTTTCAAATTACTTATGCATACATTGGATATCACTGCGGCACCACAAACACAAACATCACAACATTCTCTCTACTGGACGCTGACGAATGCGACTTTAAAACCGAAACCATAAACTCAACAATAGCAAATATAGAACTTATCCAAGCAGCCGAATTTAGAAATATTCCAGTACATCAATGCAAAATTGAAATCCATCGGACAGTATACCAATGCGGACTATTCGGACGCCTCGAACCTGAACAAAACGGAGAACAGGAATACTTGTATGAATTGAGACATGAACAATGCCAAACTATCCACGAAACGAGAATTTTTAAGTATGACAATTTTCATACGATTGCTGATTTAAAAATAAACGCCACAACAACCAAAGGCATAGACTTCGCTGGCGATGCAGGAAGCTGCAGCGGCGTAGCCTACGCAGACAGGTTCGGATCATGGAGTAAGGTACTTGTTCAAGGCACAATTAAAATCACATTAATACAAGCCTATGCGAAAATTTGTCTGAGTAATGATAAATTACATTTAAGCTCAGGAACGATATGTAAATTTTCAGACACAACTTGCGTAGACTCTGACGGGGGTTATACATTTTGGGACATTTTACCTCAGGAAGAATGTTTTACTAACACTTACGATATTTTATATAAAGGTCCAGTAACAAAATACTTTAACACACACAATGACGACATAATATACATGGTAAATACTAGCGACACGACCTTTGCTTTGACAGCCAAAGATAAAATATTGAAATGCTACCGAGAGTTCATAAGAACAGAACATCCAAAACTCTTTATCGCGGAAGAAAACAATAACTTCAACAAATACAAATTCAATAAAGACACTGTTACTAGCAAAAACAAGGTCAACATAGATTTATTCACATACGTAAATTCGAAATTTGTATATGTCGAAAAGCATTTGGGCAGACAACTGAACGATCTTTACAGAAAAATCATTACAGATAGGTGTGAAGTAGAGAGGAAAACAATACAAAACTCCCTATCCCTTGTAACCCTCTCCTCTGACGAATTCGCATACAACATCATGAAGAAACCTGGATACATTGCCAGGATCGCAGGAGAAGCAGTTCATGTCATAAAATGCACCCCTACTGTAGTGAAGGCACAGCACCTTAACGAATGCTACAATGAATTACCAGTAATTTCAGGCAACGAAACCTGGTTTCTTACTCCAAAAACTCATATCCTCAAAAGAAGAGGTACTCCAATGAACTGCAACTCCATAATACCTACATACTACAAAGTAAACAGCAAATGGATAAAACTAACACCCAAACCAATGGAAACAATACCACCACAAGCACTCAAACCTAACACAAACATAAAATGGAAATTTGAATCCATAGATTCATTAGCAACTAGCGGCATATACTTACAACAAGAATTAGACCAATTACAACAACAAATAATGTTCCCCATGGAAAAAGCATCTCTGTTAAATATCATAGCTAAAGAAATATCAGGAGAAGGAACAACAAAGGACATCTTTACAGAAAATACACTTACAAAATTGGCTGAAAGCACGTGGAATCACATATTCAACAAACTAATCACGTGCGGATCAATCTCATCAGTAATCATAATGATATTAATATTACTGCAAATAATAAAACTAACGATTGACACCATCATCAGAGGATATACGCTGCACATGGTTTATGGCTGGTCTATGAACCTACTATGGGCCTTCTTCAGCTCAATAACCCACCTGCTAATGATACTAGGACGACAAAACCACAACAGTATGACAAAAATTAATAAACAAAATGCAGAAATTGAACTAGACACAATACACACAAACCTGAACGACACAGACGTCAAGATACAAATCTACCCTGATACCCACTGTCCTATTCTTCAACAAAACTTACCTCTCGAATCAACAATAATCAAATACAAACATGACCTATTTTCAACAAAAATCTAATTGTCATGTCGTTCAGTACCCCAAATGCTTTACGTCATGGCCACATTTTAAGCGGGGAGGGAAGCGAGATATTCGCTTAAGGAATCTAAATTAAAAACAAATTCCTTATCTAAAAAACAAAACTATATTTTTACAAAATTACAATTATGTTTACATTTACACTTATATACAATTACAATTGTATCGATGATCTACACTAGGACCTACGATTACATTATAAAACTCATTAAACACCTCCACGCATACTCGACGAAAACCATTGCAATACACTAATATATCATAAAAAAATAATTCGCGCAGATTCCAAGTGTCCTCGTCTGGACCATACTCTCCCAAGAAGAAGGCCGTCTGCGTCACTCGATCGCAATGCCTCAGAGTACGCACCAACTGCCATCTTTGAAACTAACAAGCAAATAGGAAACAAATTAATCAGACATATCAATATACCAATATACAAACATACATGGTAAAACACTTACATCTACTCTCACATATTTTCGGGTCCCAGGCTTAGGTGCGACCGGTAAAGGCAAGCCCTCCCGTCTGGCCTTCTTTACTGCACGAGAATGCTGCCAATCCGCAAACTAGAACAAAGAAATATAATGATAATAATAAAAATGAATAAGAAATCAAATTGTAAAATACTTACGCAAACCATCGAACGGCGTTTTCTCGAGAAACCATACATGTTGAATTCTGGTCACAAGCGCAGAGAACACTTTGTAAACTATCAAAGCGACGCAGCCTTTATATACCAAATAATTTGTACACCTTGCAGAAAAAAGATTCCACCGACGCAATCAAATTCCAACACTTCCGAAACTCGGAAATGCACATAACGAAATAATCTTTTCACCGAAAACCAACCATTGCAATCAATACATATTAATTGCAATATCTTATGCCCCGAGGTGTTACGTCTCAAGACGTATCTTTACTCATTTACATTCTTTAAAAGTGCAATCCCGAATTTCGTAAAATCAAAACTATATACACGTCCTCCAGAAAACGATACAGCAGCAAAACACAAAGACCATACTCAGCATTACACAACACACAATGAACTCAAAAAGAAAATTACTCAACTACACAAGAAACATCAGCGATTTATTAAGCACAAATTTATGTATATAAGACGAACCACCCGAAAGGTGAGCAGTCAGTCAGTTAGAAAGAAATTATCTTTACTCCGTACACACCGGTCCGACAATTGGTGATCATTTTTCTTAATAAACTCACGACTGTTATAAGTAATATCGTGCAAGTATTATTCAAACCTATCCTATTCAATTCAACAAGCAGTTAGAGCCTGCTACATTTTATCAACAATTAAAGGTAGTACAATCATCAGACATACATTTCCACATATTATTATTATAAGTGAGACATATCCGACCACTAGTCAACATATTGGAACGTCTCATTCATTAGCTATTCGTAGTTGATGCACGAGACGTAACAACTCAAAATTTTATTTTTTATGTATAAAGAAATTTTTGTATTTTTATTAATTTTTCAGATATTTGAACTTGAAAAAAAACAATCAATTTTTTACTTATCTACTTGTAGTCGGGTAAAAATTAACGTATAAACTTATTTGACCATGCATTTAAAAGCTAAAATCATAAACTTTCAAATGTAATCGGTTCGAAAACTATACAGAGTTTCATAAGGGTTAAATATTTTGAAGTTTTTTATTATTATTTCATTGGTAATAAAACATATATTTTTAAGTTCTTTTAGCCTGTAGTTGTTTTGAAAGCTTTGGACTCACAGAAGACGATAACGTTGAAATTGTAGAACTGCGATAATTTTTCACCAAGATACGAGAGTGGATCAATAAGTCCTTAGAAAAAGATAGAAAAACATTTTTTTTTATTTTTCAACATAATTTTCCTTTGGCTCGATACACTTTTCCAGGAATCCTTCAAGTTTTTTTAAGCCATCAGAACAAAATCATTTTGGAATTCCTCAAAATAGCCATTTATTTGTGTTATGACCTCCTCGTTCGAGAAGAATCGTTGTTCCGCAAGCCACATTTTTAGATTTGGAAATAAAAAAAAGTCATTTGGAGCCAAATCTGGTGCATATGGTGGACGGTCTACTAATTCGAACTACAATTCCTTAATTTTAGCCATTGAAACTAAGCAAACGTGCACTCGTACATTTTCTTGATGAAACAGAATTTCATTTGTTCAAATGAGAACATTTTTTCTTTATTTTCGCACTGAACCGGCCTAATAATTTCTGGTAATTGTTTGTCCTTTTTCTAAATAGTCGACGAAGATAATTCCACGTGGATCACAACAAACAGTGGCCATAACCTTGCTGGCCGATTTCACTGTCTTCTTTTCTTTGGAGCTGGTTGACCATTCATAATACACTGTTTTGACTGTTCCTGTGTATCAGAAGTGTAGTAGTATATCCACGTTTCATCTACAGTTATGAATCGACGTAAAAAGTTTTCTGGATTACGGTGGATTCACGTCAAGATGGCATCAGCGGCCACCACTCGACTGCGTCTGTTCTCTACTGAGAGCAAACGCGGCACCCATTTTGTCAAAATTTTCTCGTGTTCAATTTTCATGCAAAATCGAAATGACTGTAACTATTGAAACCCAACCCCTGTGGCCTCAACTATTTTGCGCAATTTTATTCTTCGGTTACTCAACGCCATGTTGTAGATTTTATTGATCATTTCCGGAGTACTCACGTCTATAGGACGGTTTGAACGATGTTTATCTACAGCCAATGTACGGTCACGTTTAAATTCACTTACCTAATTGTAAACAGTTGCAAACACAGGGGTACATACACCACGAACTGCATCTAACTCAGCTTTGATTTCTTTCGGTGTAAGGCCTTTTAAATAGAAATGTTTTATAGCCGATTGGAACTCACTCTTTCCATTGTTAACAAGAAACTAAAGTTGTTCACTTTGATCGACGATAAAAACGCAACTATTCGATGGATCTGGTTGAAACTTCGGCAGCACTCTTTTTAATAGTGATGCTTACTGACGCAACATAAGTTAAGATACTTTGAGAGCCATCTCTTGGATTTTCTAAGGACTTACTGACCTACCCTCGTATAAAACTTTTGTGCTTTTCAAATTTTTTCCTAAGATTGGCTAAAGCATGTGACGTTAAATATAAAAATTTTAATTTATTTACAAAGAAAAAACAAACAAGCACAAATCCTACAAATAAACAACGAACTAGTTTAGTTTAGTTTATTTATTTACAACTTATATGTTACATTTGGTTTTCATTTCTTACGTTACAATTGTGTCTCGTGTCTAGTTTGTGTAATTGATAAGGTATGTGTTTTGTGTGCGTGTATGTGTATGTGTATGTTTGCGTATGTGTGTGTTTTGTATGTATGTTTGCGTATGTAGATGTGTCTGTGAGTCTTACGTCTCTGTCTTCTGTTTCCTTCTGTCCTTAGGGTCTTGAAATTTCGTCTTCTTGTTTTTTTTTCTATCTCCGTTTCGTTTTTTCTTCTTTTCTATTTTAGCTGCATCATGCACGCTATCTTTTCTTTGCTTCCTATTATTATTTTTTCGCATTCTTCCCCATTATTTTTGCTTTTTTCACATTTTTCTACTATGTACTTCCAATTTTCTTCTTCTTTCATACACATTCTTCATCTCTTATTTTCTTCTTTTTCGCAATACCTGCTTCCTCTCGTTTCATTACCTAACCTAAACCTTTTCCTTCTTTGTAGGCCTTTTATTCTTCCCTCTCCTTGAATTTCCTTTAATCTGTACTTTTTAATTTCTTCTTTCAGTTCTTTCCACTCGTTTATGTATCTTGACTTTTCTAGCTTTTCTTCTAGTTCTTTTTCTTCGTGTTTCTTTAGCTCTTCTCTCATTTCTTCTCCCTCCACCCTCTCTCTGTATATTTTACTTTTTTCTAGCCTTTCCTCTCTCTCCTCCTTCTTACTCTTTTTATCTTTTTCATTTCTTTCCCTTTTCTTTAATTGTCTCGATGCTTCTTTTTTTATTGAGCCATCTCTTTCTTCTCTTATTTTCTTTTCATACCTTATTGCTCTTTCTAATGCTGTTTCTTTCATTTGTTGTCTTCCTGTTTCTCATCGTATTAAGTAACTTGGCGTGTTTCTATCTAATCCCAATACCCACTTTATGTATTTTAGTTGTAATCTCTCTATTTCTTCATATCTCTTCCATCCCCAGATTTCTGCTCCATACATAATCACGCTTTTCGCCAGTGCGTCGAACAGGTTCATCCTTAGCTCCCAATTTTCTCTAAATAGTTTTTCTCCTAGCCCCCATAGTCTTCCGAGTCCCATATTTATTTTCCCTTATACCTTATTTATTTGCTTTTTATTTCTGTTATTTCTGCTTATCACATATCCCAAGTAATTGTACTCTTTACCCATCTCTATCTTCTCACCTTCCCATTCGAATTCTTCTTCCTTTCCCCTTCCTGTATTTCATCATCTTTGATTTTCCTACATTTAGCTACAATCCCCTTTCTTCCAGGTACCTTTTTATTTTTTTCAGCATTACTTTCATTCCATTTTCACTCTTTGCCATCATCACTATGTCATCTGCATATCCTAATGTCCATATTTTCTTCCTTTCTATCACTACCCCTCCTTCTTGCACCTGTTTGATCTTGACTTCCAGGTCTGCGAAGGCAAGATTAAATAGCATTGTGCTTAAAGGGCACTCTTGCCTTACGCCTTTGTAAGTCTCGAACTCCCCAATTATTTCTCCTCCAACTTTTACCTTACTCCCTGTTTTCTTATATATTTCTTCTATTCTTTTCCTAATTTTTCTATTTATCCCTTTCTCTTTCATTGTTTCCCATATTTTCTTCCTCTTTATCTTGTCAAAAGCGCTTCATTCGCTTTTGTTATTTCCTCTCTGTATTCTCTCTTTGCTTCTATGTATTTGCCTCTGCCTCCTTACCCTTTTCTTACCTTATTTAACTCTGCCATCACCCTAGCCCTTTTTATCCTACATTCTTCTCTCCGCCAGCTTTTTTTCGATCCTTTTTATCCTTATCTTCTTTTTTACGACTACGTTCCTCACTCTATTTTTTATCTCTTTCCATTTTTCTGTTCCCTTTATTGCGTCTATCCATCTCTGATACTCTGTTATACCTTCTTCGCTCCAGTCGTCTATCATTCTTTCTTCCTCTTCTTTTCATTCTTCTGCTATTTTGTCTCCCAATTCCACTTCTACAGGTAAGTAGTCCGACTTTACCCTCTCTTTTATTTAAACCCTTTTTATTGCCTCATTACCACCTTCCTCGTTACCTACTATATTGCCTGTCGTTGACATTCCTCTCGCTCCTATATATGTTATTTCTTCCTCTTCATCTCCTTCTTTTCTCCCATTCGTTATCACTATGCCTATTTCTCCTAGCCATTTTATCATTTCTTCTCCCTCTGCGTTTAACACTTCATTCTTGGCCTTTATTCCTTCTAGGTTTTCTTCTGTCTCCCATTCTCTCCCTTCATTTCCTGTTCTTGCGTTGAAGTCTCCTCCTATAATCATTGTTTTTCCTCTGTTGTCCTCAATCTCTTCGCTTAGGTATTCATAATTTTCCTTTTTCTCATGTTGCATACGCACCGTTGCTATCATGTATTTCCTCCCTCCGATCTTTATTTCTCCTGCTATTACCTCACTTGTCCTTTCTTTCTTCCATTCAACCTTACTGATCCCTTTCCTCTCTCTTACCGCCATTATTCGTCCCGCTATTTCTCTCCCCCTTCTTCCTTCCCTTCTTGAGTCTCTCCACTCTATATTATACTCTTTCAGTTGCTTCTCCACACAAGTTTTTTCCCCTTGCCTCTTCACTCAGGTTTCGGTTAGCCCTATTATATCAAATTCCCTAACATATTCCCAGTCGTCTTCTTCCATGCTCGTAATACTCGCCACGTTCCAGAATAATGTATTTACTGCCTCTCATCTCTCTCTCTCCCTTCCATCCTCTCTCTCTCTCTTTTTTCCCTATTGTTTTTGAAACTCTTCCGCCCTTTTTCCTACCCTTTTTCTATCTTTCTCGCTCCACCACCATTCTTTTTCTTCTAACTTCAACCCGTTATGCCACATCTTTACTTCTTTACCTTTACTTTTTATTTCTCTCGCTGTTCTTCTTACTTCCTCTCTTATCTTCTTCTGCTTCCACGTCCAATCCTGATCTATAAAGATCTTTTTTTGCCCCAGCTTCTTTGTCCTCTTCGTAATTCCTTCTTTTTATTCCCATGAAGCGCATCTAATTTTCAATATCTTTTTTCCTCTTTCTCTCTAATCATCCCTCCCCGCTGTCCCTCCTATTCTTCTCAGATTCACTATCTCCCCTTTCATTTCGAGTTCCTCCCTTAACCAGTCCTCTGCCTCTCCCTTCTTTTCCTATCTTAACTCATCCTCTAAGTCTGTCACTATTATATCGTTTATCTTACTCTCTCCATCCATTTTTTCTCTCATATACTTTATTTCTTCCTTATTGCCGACTTCTGTTCCTCTTTGCTTCTCGTTTCCTCCTTCTATACTTTTAATTTCCCGCACGCTTCTTCCAATTGGTTCATCCTCTCTCCCCATTTTTCCTGCTGTTTCTTTTCTCTAAGTTCTGCTTTTTCCCTTTCTTCTTTCATCTCTCTCCTTCTTTCTTCTCTCTCTCTCTCTTGTTCTCTCCTAACTTTTCCTATTTCTTTCTTCTCTTCTTTTCCCCTCTGTCTCCATTCTTTCCATTTTTTCCATCATTTCTTTAAACATTTCTGTGCATTCTCTCCTTTCTTCCCTCATACCTCTCTCAAATCCCTTATATCTGCCCGTATCTATTCCATTAAATCTTCTGTACCACTACTTTTTCCTACTTCTCTTATCGTGTTGTCCAATCCCCTCCCCGTCCATCTCGCTCCCCTCACTTTCACTCTTGCATCTTTTTGCCTCTCTCATTTCTCCTCTGTGACGGAGAATCTCGGCTAGGCCGATCTCGTCCGTTTGGCTCTCTCAAATGTCCGTGCGCCGCGCCAGGCTGAGAGTGTGTACGTTTGGCACACACACTCATGCTTGGACCTTTTGTTTGCGAGGTGCTGAACGCGGGCTGAGCTGACGACTGGAGCGACGCAGATGGCGCAGAAGAAGAGAGAAAGAGAGAGAGAGAGAGAGCGCTCGAATTGCGGATCGCCGCGGAAAATTCGGGGAGTCTCTGCTAAGCGAGGAGCAGAGGAAGTCGCGCGCGCGGATAAAACCGACGGTGACGGTTTTTCAAAGTTGGCCTCGCGACCTCGTCAACGATCGTTCGTTTTGGAGACACGCTCGGTGCGCGGACGAGTATCGGAGTGTGAGGCTGGGTCGCGCCCAGCCGTGTCCCGAAGTATACCCGGCACCGGCGCGTGTGAGTTATCGGCGAGGTGCGCGGGTGCGCGCGCGAGCAGTCAGGACGTGCTGTCGTCCAGAACAATAAAAAGGCGGCGAAGACAGCAGCAACAACGATCAACGAACGGGCTGCGGTTGAGGCGGCAATATTGCGGAGCAAGCGAGAGGACGAGCGAGAAGACAGATAGCGACGACAAAAGAATATACCAGCGATACGGTCAGCGAGGAGCACACCAGTGACGTCACGGTGCAGAGCGCTCCAGCCGTCGGAGAAGCTGAAGGTCGAGGTCGGTGCCGTATTTTTCTCTTGTCTCTCTCTCTCTTGCATGTTTGGGCGTCAGTCTATGGTTGGTAGCACAGCAGACCTGCTGGCTACCGATTAATAGCCTATCAGCGAAAAGTGTTTGTCGGGCATTTGTTATAATATCTAGTTTTTATAAGGGAATCGGCAGGCTGACCAGCCACCGATTCACCTTCGCGTTCGCGTTTGTTATTGTGCCGCTCGTAGTGTGTAAGTCCGAGGTTGCCGTATTGTAATCGTTTGTTAACAATTAAAAGACTGGCGTATTAATCCGCTGTTGTGTTTATTCGCCGCTGTATCACTCCTCATCCCGACTTCGAATCTGTGCGTTTAACGTGTTTATGCTCGACGCGTTATTCAGTCGTGGGAACGTCTTTTGCTTCCCGAATCCCCGAATAAATAATTTGTGCGGACGGTCGCGAGCAACCCAGACGGGTACGGCCGGAATTCTCCGTTACACCTCTAATATTCTTTCCCAGCCCCTCTCTACTCTCTCTCCCCCTCACCATCTTTACTCTTTTCTTCTTTTCCTCCTCTGGGCCTTTCTTATCCATCCTTTCACCTTTATCTCTTTATTTTTCTGTTGTCACAAATCTTTTCATCACTATCCCGTACGCCTTAATTCGTCTCTCTCCTTCTACTCGTGATCTCACCTTTGTTCCTTGTCTTACCTTTTCTATCTCCGCCTTTACTTCTTACCTCCCCTCCTCTCTAACTACCTTTCCCGCTTCCTGATTTTCTCTCTTAACCTCAACTTTTCTTTTTTCTTTATTCCTCTCTCTCTGCTTTTTCCTGCTCTTCTCCAAGCCTCTCTCTCTCTCTCTACTCCACTTCTCTTCTGCCTCCACGCTCTTTTCACCTCTATCTCTCTCCTCAAACACTTTTCCTCTCAAACTTTCTCACCAAAACTCGCATTCACAGTCAAGACACGTCTACTCCCTTCCACGAGTCGAAACCCACTCAATAAACAGCGAACTATACTCCCTTAATTCTAGATAAGTCAACGTTTGATCTTTAAGAAGAGTAGACGCGTTTTCACTGCAATCTACTCAAAAAGTATTAGCCAATCAATCTAACTGACAGATAATTTAAATTTACTGTTAAACAACATAACACAATAAAAACTAAATAACAGTTAAAATGGACTCTTACTTAGAGGACATAACGTCTAGTCATATATAAAACCACTTCGAAGAGTGAAAATTAATAAGAAATAAAAGACAATGAAAGAACCCAAAAAAATTAATTACCGGATTACTGGGTATGCCAACTTACGAACAAATATGAGATACTACAGGAAAATGAAAATAAGAAAAACCAAATAGTGAGAATGAAGTGAACACGGTAAAAAATAAATCTCCAGTTTTCGTATATAACGTGAAAGATATCCGCCCATTTGAAAATCTACTAAACGCAATAGTTAAAGATGAATGTACATACAAAGTGATAGGGTAAAACAAAATAAAAGTACAACTAACAATATTAGACAAATATCTACCGTTAATCAAATTTTTAAAAGAGAAATATACACAATTTTGTTTATATTAGCGCAAAGAAGATATGAGATTTAAAGTAATATTGAGAAGTATACACTATAGACTTAATATTGAATAATTAAAATTTTCCAAAGATGAATACGGACATAAAGTATTAAGCATCCGGAATAATTGACATCGTGTGGCCAAGATACTACTACCACTGTTCACTGTAGAAATAGAGCATGATTAGAAAATCCAAGAAATATATAAAGTTAATAGGTGATTAAATACTGTAATTAAATTTGAACCATCGTATCTTAAAAGATGTTGTCATAATTTGATAATGTCATAATTTTCAAGAACTTGGGCATCTAAAAATCTTTGCAACAAAAGTGTAGCTTGTATTAAATGTGCTAAACAACATGCAATTGAAAACTGTCCGATTGGCGAAAAAATTAAAAAAGTAAGCAAGCACTACAATCAACAATACTTAAAATAATTAACAAAAATAAACATACATTTGAAAAAATCTACTGAATATGAAATACAACGTCGTACGATTAATAAGGAGTATTTCCTTTAAGTAATGCGTCGTTCACAAGAGGTAATACTCAAAAAACGTCCTGAACTTTGGAGAAACAATTCGTCGATTTTGCATCACGATAATGCACCTGCTCATTCATTGTTGATTGTGAGAGATTTTTTGGCCAAAACCAACACCACAGTCATACCTCAACATTCATATTTACCGAATTTGGCTCCCAGTGACTTTTTTCTTTTTCTAAAACTTAAGAAACCCATGAAACGACATCGATTTTCAACGATTGAGGAGAGATACTGCATCGCTGAACGAACTCACGGCTATACCTCAAAATGATTATCAAGTGCTTCGATGAATGGAAAAAGGACTGGCATAAGTGTATTATATCTAACGGGGATTACTTTGAAGGACACAACATAAATATTGACAAATAAATAAATATTTCTTGAGAAAACCATAAAGTCACTTTACTTTTTGAACACCCTTCGTATATAAAAATAAATAAATAACACAGAAAAATCTTATATAAGGAAATAAGAAAAGTACTACAATTACGCTAAAAAGTACAGAAAATATAGAACCTACAAAAAATACTCAAAGTTATGAAAATGTAAATCCGATGTAGAAGTTCATGAGGATATTATTTTTCCAGATAAAATATTACTAAATAAGAGTACATATAAGCACAATGCAATATTAAATTGTATTATAACAAGTTCCATACAAAAATATCAGTTTACAATTTAAATAAAAATTCAAAATCCTCCCGCAGATACCAAATCAATAAATACACACATTGCTTATCAAATAATTAACTAGTTAAAGCTAAAGAAAAAAATAAATACCAAATAAGATGAATACCAGCAACCTTTTCATTAATTCCTAATGTAAAGATATTGAGCATCTACATTTGATAAGAGCATGAAAATCTGCACGCTTTCTATCACACTCAGTCAGCACCTTATCCTCTATATATTCCACACTTTGACTGAAAATTATTCTCGATAAACATCTTGACTCAGAAAGGATATCGTGTCATGTTCTCGGGGAACAACGTCGACATGATTGATCCAGACAATCAACCCATGAGGTCGTCGCACAGGACTAGAAAGAAGCGGACAACATCTGTAAGATGTACTTCAGAATTATTATGCTAGAACTGATTACCAGCCGTAAAAGCGTATAAGTAATCCATTAGTCTCTCGAACATATGAACGTCAGACGCCTTTAGAAGATGGCTCGCATCGGTACTGTCGACAGGATTGGATTATTTAGCAACGAGAACTTTTTCTACGATGAATACCGGCTCGGTAAATCTACATGCATGCCAGGAAAATGAGTATCGACAAATAATATCGTCTTCGAGGTGGAAGAGTATGTGTATGTAGATACGTGTGACAAGATGAATGCATTATTGGATGAATCCACTTAATTTATGCTATTTAAGGATCAAATATCTGATTAAAGATATGTCTGCTTTCTTCAGCATAAGTCTTATTTATTTGCCTGTTTTAAGGATCAATTCATAACGCTGATGAATAAGTTTCGCCGTTGCATTAAGCAAGTAAGATAATGGTTTCGAGTTTATTTATTCGCCATTCAGACTTTCTGTTATCCAGAGGAGCTTAGCTCTGCATATCTGCACCACATTGTTCACAGTATACGGTTTCATCGAGCGAAACAGCCGAACAATCTTCAAGTTGGTGAGGTCTGTGCTGCATGATAGTGGGCTACCAGTACTTGTGGATCTAGACTGTAAACACGGCGATCTATGTTATGAATAAGACCATCTCCAACGCTTCTAAAGGTGGCACCCACTGTGACGCTTCATATTGCAAAAGAAGCCATCCATTTCACATATGATGCCCTTTGACATCAGAGGTTTCATGAACAATTCCCACGACAAGTTAACTAACTGAGGCTATAAAAATATATTAACATATTTAGGCTATAAACTTTGTATAAAGTTTCCGATAGCAGCACCCGGAAGATTCGAGTCCTGCGAGATGTCGATTTCGGTGTTACTGACACAATGGATTCAATCCTGATGATGGTCCAACCTAGGAAGAACCGAAACCTAAAACGTAAAGACAACACCAATTCGATTACATTAATATCCAAGTATGAGACAGAAGCTGAGATGAATGCTGAAATGTTTGTCGACCTAAGGTGAAAATGGCAGTGAATGAAGAGAGCGTTCCTGTAGAACCCAAGATTGGAGTGAAGGAGCCACGACGCAAGTAAAAGTTTGCTGACACTACCGTTATACAATCGATACTGTAAGTAACGAAACAACTCAAGAAGCCAAAGCGTTACAGATGCCACACGATTTATACCGCCGGATGCAAGCCCATCGACAATATAACTCCAGAACTTAAAATAAAATTCTCGACGAGGCGTACAGCGGTGATGACATCGCCAATAGAAAACGGTAATGTGAAGAAGCTTGCCACATACGAGAAAAATGGGACCTGGAAGATAGTTGATTATACTTTCGAGATGAAGTCTATTGATAGGAAGTGGATCTTCGCACACGAATATGACTCCTCTGCGAACATCATCCGCTACAAGGCTTAATTATGTATATGCGGGTTCATGCAGCGCTCCAGCATCGATTACCAGGAAACGTACACTTCAATCGTTATTTATTATTTATTATTTATGTGTCTCTATGTTTTATTTGAAATTTCTTTAAAAGAGGAGATGGAAAAAAGACAATCTTATATTAAAACTAAATTCCTGTAAATTCCGGTAAATTGAAGTAGGAAATATACGTCGTAATTCCACCAGGCGTAAAGATATGTAACTCCAACAAGAATCTTTGCAGACTAAGAAAATTGCTGTACGGACTTAAGCAAGTATGAAAGTGTTAGAGAAAGCGCTTTACTAAATTCTTGTCGAAATTGGGATTTTTGCGACATGAAAATGAATGATTTGTGTATGTTTGTCGTGACAAACTTATATTTCTGGCGTTGTCAACAAAATTTATCGATTAAATAAGGTTTTTTAGTTTATGGTGTTATAAAATTATAGAATTTGTTAAAAGTATGCCCGAGTAATTCTTGTGTATGTATAGGTATAAGTATATGTGTGCTTTAGATGAGACGCTGCTTTCTCAGCGTACTGACGGTAACAGTGTTTGTGTGCATCTTTCTTTCTCAGATGTTCTTTATTAATAAACTTTATTAACCTTTAGTAGTACATACAGTCATATGAACTCTCGCATCCGTTTCCCAAGTACCCAAGTCTACAGAGTGGCTATGTTTGTCAACCTCATGAGGATTTTTAGAAATCATAATTAAGTAAAAGGCAACAAATCACTGCACAAACTGTTAATTAAAAATATATTTAAAATGAAACAAGACAATAAAAACGTTTGTGTAATGATTATATAGACATGGTTCAGTTGACAGTGTCTAACGTTAAATTGTTTAATAAATGCTGCTTTTTTAAATGATTATGCCTGAGAAATTTAAAGAAGTTCTTGTTCTCTTGATTCATTTTAAATTTAAATACAATATCATCGATCTTTCAAACAGTTTGTGCTGTGATTTATTGTCTTTTACTTAATTATAATTTATAGAAACCTTTATGATGCTGACAATCATAGTTAGCGAAACGTTGGTTTCATGAAAGTACATATCTTACTTTTCGCACACTCGGCCAAAAATGTGCGTTCAAAATGAGCTTTTCACAAGTCGTATTGAAAAATACTATACAATACATGTTCGGAAAAGAGTTCCTAGTCTCGTTTATCTTTCTACCCTTGCTTCGTTCGGATGTAAACGCCACACGGTTAATACCTACCGAAACGTTAACTTTTTAGGAGTATTCAGTGCTTCGGCTGTCTATCGTCCAGTGAGGATTAATTTCGGTCCAATAAGACATGTTATGCTTATTAACGCTACTATTTAGGCAGAATATAGTTTCATCCAAAAAATTGTATATATAAAATTGTTTATGAAAGAGAGGAGTTCAAAAAAAAATATTTTCTTATGACGCAGCTGTATCTTCTAAGTATTTCTGATCTTCTGAGTTGACCTCAGTCTCGATTTCTCCATCAGTCATTTCCAAATCTTGTTCGGTGGCCGTTCCTTCTGGACAGTCAGATTCTGAATTTGGTTTTTTCATGGATATTTCAGCAACGTCCTTTCCATGTCCTGTTTGTGATTCGGTCGATGCATCAGGGGAGCTGGCGGCACCGGTGTTTGTTATTTGTACCATTATATTTGACATGTATCTAGGCCTTTCTGACAGTCGTTCAAGTGAGTTCGATGTACGTTGTTTCTTGTTAACTTTACGTTGTCTGTCGTTAGATGCAGAATTATTTTTGTTTAACCACAATGTCCTCTGGTATTGCCACTTACAAGTATAGAAGTGTTCATCTTCTAGTTTTGCATCGACATAATCGTCACATATCCAGCATAATACGGTTCGCTTCGCCTCTTGTTCACGGTCTTTAGCATATTGTGCACCATACTCAGGGTTACTGTATTGTAGAGCTCTAGTTGCATCTTTCTCATCATAGTATTGTACATTCCCCAATGAAAGTCGTCCTCTATTGTCTCTTACTACTCTATGATATAATAGTCGTCCAAATTCGACAAAATGTTCAAAGAATTCGACCTCCCTATTTTGTTCCGGGACTGCCCAAGATCGTCTACAAAATAATCTTTTCTTATTAATGGGTGTCTTTGGTTTTATTATCACACTCTTGTATATTCGAGATCTCAAGTCTGCTGAATATACGGCTACTTTTCGGGAAGTTCCAGTAATATATTGCGCCAGCTTTCTAGCCTTTTCAGCCTGTCTGGTGTCTTGATATCGGCACAGAGCCAATTGTGTATCCGGTCCTGATATACTTTCTATGGAATGGAATTCTATAATTGTCCCTACAGATTCTAGTTTTACGAGTAAGTCACTTAACTTTATATCAGCCGAGTACAAGAATCTAATGCTTCTTGGATCTTCAATACTCAAAGCAGGCTGATTGTTCATTATGTCCAAGAAGAATACTAGGGCTGAAATAGAAAATACAGATCCGTCCTTCATGTTTCTTTACATGAGATAAAGTCCGGTACTAATGGTCCCGGTTGTGTTAATTAGTAGTTTAGATTGTTACAGGACTCTGTTTCGGAAGCACCGATTTTGTCTCTTGACTGGGTAAAGAGGTAGGAATTTCGGAATCGGGTAACATATTAGTAAGGTCGTGTTGAGCGACGCTAGTTACTTCCGGAGTATTGGTGAAGGTAATTATAGTAGCAGGGTTCTGTTTCATGTCCAATTCATTATTTTTCTTAGTATTGTTAGTACATGTTCCCCATTTTTTTTTGCAACATTTATAAGCTAGCAAGAGTGTAGCAGCCAGGAATATAATTCCATTCACTCCTAACCCTCCGTAGATTAGATTCGAATGATAGGACGTTACACGTTTATGCTCGTCCACTATTTCCATTTTGTCCATTATTTCGGTTAATGTTCTTTCTTTATTTTTCCAGCCAACCAATTTAGGTGCCCATTTTATTGTTTCTTGTCGTTTAGATGATGTTATTTGGAGGTTATTAGGGGATTCGTTTAGTATAGGGTAAAGGAAAGTTACATTGAGGGTAAGGTCCGGTTTGTAGATATATAGCTCTGTAGCATTTCTATCTATTTCGGTCATTTACGTTGCATCAGTTGTGTGTCCTATACACCCTGGTGCTAATTTAATAATACCAATGCCCTCCAGACGGACATGTTCATCTTTATGAGCCGGGCAACTGATACGTAAGTTTTCGGGTTTTACCGCTGAAAACAACCAAGATCCGTCAGATTCGATGTAATTCCACTGCGTTGTTTGTTGTGTCCTAATTACCAAGTCGTAATTATAGATTTCCTTTTGCGACGGTTGTAATAGCATTCGGACTTCACAATCCTGGTTGAGGTTAATGTCCAGTAGCGGTGCCTTGGTCGGGCAAATGAATGCATGATGTGTACTTATACATTCTTTTAGAGTGGCATAATCCAAACGCATATATTGTTTTAGATCATTGTTCAGGGCTAGATATGGGTATCTGTATCTTATGTAGGCTGAATTTCCGGTAGATGCGGATGGTTGAGGAACTAATATGGAATGCAACCTGTAAATTTCTGTCCACTAAAGGCAGATGCAAAACTATGAATGTCCATCCTGATTTGTGAATTACATCTACCTTAGAAATTTTTACAATCTCTTCTATTCTTAAATATTCTGAAGGTATCGGAAAATCCAAGTCGTGATATGCGTGTTTGATATCAGAGGTTATTTGGTGTAATACGTCGGTGGTAAGCAGGTCTGGGTGTATCCTACCCTCTCTAACATTATGCAATATGTCCAATAGTCTTCTGGATTCATCAATACAATGATCTAAACGTGCTTCTAGTGCTCTTCCGTAAGAATATAAGAGCATAATGTAGTCCCATTGTTTCCGGTCGTCCTCCATTTTATTTAGTACATACGCAACTTGCGATTCTAGGTGTGTTATAATTTCGCTATGTTTGTCCATCATAGTATATAATTTGTCCATGCCAGTCAATATTACATGAGTTTTCTTTTCTACTAGGTTTGCCATAGTTTTCTGATCTGCAAATAGCCGATCTATATTTTTATTTATCTCATTAGTTTCGTCCTCTGTCACTAGTCCAAATAATCTATGGCTAAGCGTACCAATGCCTCCAAAAGGCGTTAGACGTTTAGTTCTTATACTACGTGGGTTCCTTATTTTGGGCGGAGCAATACTGTCCATTGTTTTAGAAGCATAAATGACGTCATTGTGCAAACTATTTAAAGTTTTTATTTTTAGGTCCAGTCCCTGTTCTCCCAAAGTATTGGCACAGGTCGCCATGTGTAGGTGAATAACACATTTGTCATAAAATGAGTGGAAATCTACCGATTGTCGCGACTGTGTTATTAAATAAGCGATATCGAGAGCTATATAAACTTTCCAATCAGCTCTTTTCATTTTAACCTGACTCAATTGTTCATAATACAGTCCAGGATTATTGTCTAATTTTTCCATTGTATATGTTTCCTGTCCTTTTGTCTATAAGAAAGGTAGAAATAGCAACGACAGTAGATAGAATTGAATACACATATTGGTTAATGTGAAAGAAGAGAAAAAAAAAATAGTAGGATAGTCCTGAAAATAGATGTAATCACATGTAAAGAACAAAAATCAAAAATACAGATTCGTCGTAGAAGGAGAAAAGTAAAAAATAAATAAATAAATAAATAGGAATAAAAAGAAGAGAAGAAAAGAATTTCAACATGTATAATAGTGTAACTAATAGTGATTAATAAATAAGTAATAAAAATTAAAATAAAATATATATATACCATAGTTTTAACTTAAGCTTGTCTACATGCTTTCTAATTCTATTACCATTTGGCAACTCCAAAATAACATTTTTGTGTCCTAGTATTTCAATAATTTTAAGGGGGTTCTTGTAGTAACTATCTGCCTTGCCTACGCGGGGCTCATTTAAGACCCAGGCATAATCGCCTTTCTTACCCTTAAACATGTTTACTTTACTGTTGTATCGTTTTTTAGATCGTACTTTCGCAATTATTTGGTTCGTTCCGGCAACTAATTTTAGTTCCGATAATCTATTAATGAGGTCTATTAAATACTGATTATGAGTACGCAGTTTTTCTTCCCGTGGTATCATCATTGGGAATCGGGCTACTCGTCCGTATACAAGTTCATGAGGCGTATAGCCCGTTACAGCATGAACGCTGGTGTTATAAGTAAAAACCGCAAATGGAACCAACCTGTCCTAATCATCGAAGTTTTCTGAATAAGTCCTCATAAAGTCCATAAGAGGGGCATAGCTACGTTCCAATGACCCGTTCGTTTGAGGCCTATATGCGGACGAAGTGAGGTGATTTACCTTAAAGAGGTGTAACAAAGATTCAACTATATCCGACAAGAAGCTCGTGCCTCGATCTGAAAGAATAGCCCTGGGGGCTCCGAATTGACGAATCAGATGTCTAGCGAGTGCGTCGGCTATAGTAGTCGCCTTTAAATCCTTTGTGGGAACAATGATTATATATTCCGTTAGGTGGCATTGCATTGTTAATAAATGACAATTACCACGAGGTGTCGTCCTCAGCTTGCCTACCGTGTCTATTGAGACTTTGTTAAAAGCTTCTATAGGAGTGTCGGTGACAATCATCGGTTCATGGGTTTTATGTCTGTCTATTTTCTTTTCTAGACATTTCGGACATTTCCTAACATAGTCCAATACATCATTTCTCATGCCCTGTCAGTAATATCGGGCCCTTATCTTCTGATAAGTTTGGTTTACTCCCTTATGACCTCCTATTAAGCTATCATGCAACGTTTTAACGATATTTGTTCTCTCTTCTTTGGGAGGCAAAGTCGTTTTCCCGTAACATACGGTAACTGTTATCGGACTACCTTCAAAGGCTCCGATTAATAGTTCCATTAACAGACCTGGTCCCAAATCATCTGTGTAATCACCTTTCCTAGACATGCGGAAGCTGTTAACCTTATCACGAATTAAGAGCTTCTTTAAATTAGCCAATTCGACCTTTATAGTTTCTACGCTCGTTGAGTTATAATATTTGTTTTTTACCACTATGGAATATATCTTATGTTTTTTATAATTTGTCGTTAAAATTTGTCCAATCTTAGGTTTTTTATTTTTCATATTACGTAGGTCAATAGCACCTATCTTGCTTAATAATCTGGTTATTGCCGTAGTATTATCACAATCCCGTGAAATCAAAAGTACTATATTGCCTCTCTGGTAAGTCAAGCATTGTTGAGAGTTTCTCACATTATTTTGTAAAGTGAAATACCCAGGACCCAAAAGGGTTTCGCTATCTTCTGTACTTGAGGAACTAGGATTTTTATAATCGCTAGGTCTTTTATACTGATTTATGGGTCCCTTTGCGTGAGGCAGGATGAAAAAGAAATCATCATCTATGGGAGCCTTTGAAAAGTTCAATTCGACCGGGGATTGTGTAGTCTCGCTATTTACACTTTCTTTTTCTTCCGGTATTTCTTCGAGTCCCTTAAATTTAATACCCGTTTGTCCCTTATTTAATAGAGTACTTCGGCTTTTAGGTTCACCAATTTTCACATTAGGCGTCACCGATAGTTCTCGTCTCTGCAAAGGGATTAGCTCATCCCTTTCGTTAGATTTTTCATGTTCACTGATATGAACAGAGTCGTTGTCCGACGTTATTGTATCTCTCTGTGGTTCAGAATTTCTTTGTTCTATTTCGGATTCCACAGCATGTTGCGACAATTCCACTAATTTTTTTATTCTTCTTTCCATTTCTTCGTCTGAGTTTTCGTCACTGTATGGATCCATTTCTCCTAACACATTCTGTAATTCAGAATCTACTTCGTCCCCATCAGAGAAGTGGCTGATTTCGTACGGTTCTAAATCTCTATTGTCCCAATAAAACGTCACGTCTTCGGCACTACGATGTCGTCTCAAACTCTCCTCGAACCTAGCACACGATTCCTCAAGTTCATTTTGAGTTAGGTTGGTCACGATTTCCTTTTCGGTAGAATCGTGTTTGTTCTCAAAGACGTCGTCGTCATTGGTACTATCAGTGTTATTACTCGTTTGAGGACCAGTCACTTCAATATCCAATGATCCATCACTTTCGTCAGATTGCGACGTTTGTTGTGTACTCGATTCAGCGTTTTCAACTAATGTTTTGTCCTGTATATTTTGAGCTGAATCTTCTAACTTTTCGGTTTTCTCCTGTTCCCTTATAATCCAGTACGAGTAAAATCCGGAATCGGCGGCTCGCTTTCAGAACTCCCTTGTTTACGTGTGTTAACGTCCGTTTCCTCTATACCCGTCGACGACATCATAGACCTCCGAAAAAATGTCGGGCTTTTAGTAGTGATCCTATCGGTTTCTACACTGGATTCGTCCGTTAGAGCCTCATAAGATCCTGCGGTGTCAACCTGACTCTGGATTTCTTGGACTCTCGGATGTTTTTTTATTTCAGACGTCGTTCGAGGCGTATCTTTCCGCACCAGCGGCCTCCGGGAAATGTCAGTCCTAGTTCCGCTTTCTCGGTTAGTCGAGACATTACTCGAGTTTTGACCTTGCGGTACCTTCGGTCTAGTTCCCGAAGCTCGTGTCGTAAGATCCTTTTTATTCGTAGGCAATCTAGTCCCTGCTTTTGACCTTTGACCGGATGTACTAGGCTATGGGTCGGCGGCAGTTGTCAATAGAGCAGGATTCTTACTCCTCATTCTCCCAGCTATCACACTATGTTCCAACTCCGGCCTTTGTTTGTTGGTTTTAGAGCCTAAAGGTCTACCTATCGGTCTAGGTTCGCCAGCAATCGTGTTTGCTCGTCTGCGCATTCTTTTCTTTTCTTCCTCTGACTTTTCTTTAGCGGCTTCTTGTTCTTTTGATTCGTCTTTCCATTTCTTGAACATAATTACTTATATATTAGGTATATTGTCATTGAGGTCCTGTTCACACTTTTCTTTCTCTTTTAAATACTCGTTCAGGTCCACTGGATTGCGGGAAAGTGAATCGGCATTGCAGTTCAATTTACCGGGTTTAAATTTGAAGGTGTACTGAAAATCGGTGAACTTGAACATCCACCTCATCAATCTTTGTCCTGGGTCTTTACGGTTGTGCATATGATTCAATGGCTCGTGATCGGCTATTAGGGTGAATTTCTTGCACATCAGGTATGGGCGGAATTGATTCATGGCATATAGACACGAAATGCATTCCTTTTCTGTCGTCGTATAATTTCTTTCTGATTTGTTTAATAATCTCGATAAATATGCCACCGGGCGCTCCACACCATCTACTTCCTACAATAGGATAGCTCCTACAGCATAGTCCGAAGCATCGGTAGTCAAAGTGAAAGATTTCTCGAAATCGGGGAACGTCAGTATGGGAGCTTTACATAAGAGTTCTTTTAGTGTATTGAAAGCTTCTTCTTGTTCGGATCCCCATTCGTATTCTCTGTCCTTTTTAGTTAGATCACTCAGCGGTTTTGCTATTTTCGAGTAATCTTTAATAAAACGTCGATAGTAGCCTGATAGCCCCAAAAAGAATCGGATACTTTTTACACCGATTGGACGTGGAAAGTCCATGACTGCAGAGACCAATTTTGGATCCGGTTCCACGCCTCGTTTGCTAATTATATGTCCTAGGAATTTGACTTCTCTACGCAAGAATTCTACTTTGTCCGGCTGTAGGACCAATCCTGCATTAGACAATCTTTCGAATAGTTTTCTGACCTTTCTCTCATGGTCGTCCAGGTCCTTTGCATAAACTATTATATCATCGAGGTAAACTAGCATCTCGACGTTTAACAATCCTCTTAGTAAATGGTTCATCATTCGTTGAAACGTAGCCGGAGCGTTCACCAAACCCTCGGGCATGCGTATATACTGAAAATATCCACGTAAAGTAGAAAATGCAGTTTTAGCTTTGTCCTCGGCCTTCAAAGGAATTTGTTGAAAGCCATTTGCAAGATCGAAAGTTGAAAAATAGGTACAGCCTCCTAGCTGGTCTAAAATATCTGCGATGTTAGGGAGAGGGTAAGCGTCTCCAATAGTTCTACTGTTCAATTCACGGAAGTCTATCACAATTCGCCAACGTGGTTTGCCATCGCTTCCGGCTTTCTTCGGTACAATCCATAAGGGGGAATTATAAGGGGAATTGGACTCCTCTATAATTCCATCCTTAAGTCGTTTCGTAATTTGTTCTTCTATAAACTACTTATGAGCCGGTGGGTGTCGATATTGTTTAGTGTTAATGGGCACATTGTTTTCCAGGTGAATTTCATGTTCAATAATACGAGTTCTTGTACATGGTAGCGGCTCACCTGGCAGTAAAAATACATTTGTGTATTGTTTTATCAAACGTTTAATACTTCTGTATTCGTTTGGTGCCAAATGTCCTGTTCTCAATAATTTGAGTAGCCTCCTATATTTTTGTTTGAGCTGTATTTCAGCATTCCGTGGACTAGTGCATTCGCTTTCACTTTCCGAAGGCGAACTAGCTTCGGGGTTCATATGCCCGAACGGCAGTATGATCCTCGGGTCCACCTCTATTGTTACATCTTTATCAAAATGAGTATTAACAGCCATAATTTTACAGATTCCATTTTGGTTTGTTACTACTCCTTATTCCATGTATACTCGATCGTCTCCTACGTTGATTCGGGGGAGATAACCTTCCACTAGATTTGTCCGTACCAAGTTTATTTGAATAACTTGGCGCGACCTTGCAGGTATCTTATATTTCACCTTGCTATTGTTGACGTTAGTATCATTTACATTACTTTCAGAAGAATCGGTCTCCCTTTCATAAGGAGGTATTTTACCTTCTTTCAGCATTTCTTGGTACTTGATGGGGTACATAGCGATAAGATCGTTCCGTAGATTGTTTATTGGAACATTCTCTGGCAGGAACGGCACTGGGTTCATCACATCGCTGTTTAACATTAAGGCATCGCTGTGATAAGATATCACAGCCCTTGTAGTTTTCAGAAATGCTCTTCTCAACATTCCATCTTCTTGAATTAGAAAATTGTCCCAAACAATATGAAATTTAGTACTTCGTCCATTTATGCTTAACATAACAGTCCCCAACGTCGGTACTGTATGAGCTGTAATGCCACTAAGCGAAGTAGCTTCCCTCGGATTAAAAGTCGTTGTCCACCTCAGAGTCTTAAACTTAATTATATTTACTGAAGCCCCATTGTCTACCATAAATACTGTCCATTTTTGATTAGTTTCAGGTATACAAAACCTTACTCTCGTCGGCTCATGGACTTCACAATCTCCATCGCCAGATCCCCGATTTGCGGCAATGCAGACGCCTGGTCCTGCATACTGGTAGCCAGGGGTTTCTGTAACACTGTCATTACAGGTGCCGGTGGCATTCCCTCTTTCTGACTCGGCTGGTCTGCCAGTCGTGCCAGAACTGCCTTGGCTTCCTCGATCATTGCTTGTGTTGGTTTTGCGAGGCTCGTCACCTTGATGTCGGGACGAGCCGTTTGCGAGTTTAAAGGCTCAGCATTTGTCGGTTGGTTATATGGTGGATTCGGTCTTAATTCTCGTTGATATTGTCCAACTTGTTTCAACTGACCGTTTTGTCCTTGAGGCGATCCAAGACTTGGATCATAATAATATCATCATCATAACTAATCATGCCATACCGTCTTCATGTAGGATACAGATACGTGTCTGTATCCGGATTGTATAGTCTTCCGTTATTTTGTTCATATGAGCGGCCTTGCAAGCCTTGAAATCTCGGAATCCAATTCCCAGTCCTAGACTGATATTGTCTCTGTCTTTGAAATCTATTATTCTGAGAATTATTTCCAGAGTAGCCTCCGTTATTGAAGTACTGATTATTATTGTTTTGGTAGTTATTACCGTTCTCTGAATTTTGTTGAAATTGCCTCTGTTGGTACTGGCTCTTTTGAATATAGAGTTGCTGAAATTCAGCAGGCAATTCTTCGAATTCAATGGGCAACTGTTCTTCTGATTCCAATCCTTGCTCTTGCACGTAAGCAACGTCCAAATTTTTGTTGAAACCAGTCCATTTGTTAGCTTCAAACTTAGGTTTCATATTATTTCGAGCCTCAATTCTCAAGGCTTCTTTATAAGCTTCGCTCAAACAAGTAGGGCATTTGACACCCACTAAATCCCCTATTTCTTTAGGTAAACCGTTTACGAATATTTTTACTACAGCTGACTTCAATGGTGTCAACATAATCTCGTTAAATTGTGCTCCCAATTCGTCTTTTAATGCATGTTCTGCACAATTCAACAATATATTTATTCGGTCATGGAAATCTCCGACAGTGTCGCCCTGTTTCATTCTTAACGCGTGTAATCTTGCATCATAATAAGCAAAATCCTTACACAGTGCAAATCTTTCCTTTAAAGCTTTCGTTAATTCTTCCGCAGTATTAACGGTTTTACCATACAAATAGTCCCTAGCCGGCCCCCCTAATTTTGCTATGACGGCCTTTATATAATTCGGTCTTTAGGCGACAGGTACTGTGGCAGATCCATTTTTTATATCTTGAATAAAATCTTTTAATGGAAGATTCTTTCCATCGAACTCTGGGATTCCTAACAAGGAATTTTATAAAGCAAAACTCGCTGATGCCGATTGCAACATAACGAGAATTGCTTGTTGCTGTTCTTGCGCCTGCTGTTGCGCTGCTGCTACTGCTGCAGGGTCCATTTGGTTTTGTTAAGTAATGCGAATGTGTACTATCAGTCTTATTCCTGATTTCTACACTAATCGTATAACATTATCCTCCTATTTTAACGTATTGAAAACGTTATCATAGGGATCGCTTACCGATTTAAGATACATATATAGTTAAACACATGTATGTATATATATATATGATTTAGAATATATATACTTAATTAGCTAAAATTTAATATTCCGAACGTGCGTCCTTATAGATCGTTAACGTAACGTAATTTATTACGCGTTATTTAATATTACTACTTATACCGGGGACGGTATAGTGGGTATAATAATAATAATATATTATAATATAAAATATATTATAATTATAATCATACACCCTATTTGGTAAATAATATTTTTATTATATTTATATTAAATGTTAATAATTAATTAATTAGGAGCGTTAAAACAGCAAAAAAAACAACCACGCTCTGCTACCATTTGTGACGTGTTTTCAAATAGACATACACGTCGTTAATGTACTTTCAGCAAACGAGCGACACTACAACTCGTTGTGGTGAATTGCTGCATGTATGAGACCCCGCTCACTTAACGCTTGCTAGTTAATTATTAAATATAATTTATGTATAGGTATATTTATGAGACATAAATAAAAAAAAATCAAATAACTAGAATATATTTATATCGAGGTTCTTCTACTATTATTGCAGATATAGGCACGATTATTTATATATGTATAATGAAATAATGATATAGGTCGAAACTCTCATTAGTCTCGACTCTACTAGTTAAAGACAAAGGGTATTAAAGGTAGTAATAGAGTTGCGATTTAAACTATCGAAAAATTATACGTAACAATAAATATATTATTAAATATATATATATATTTCCAAATTACGGATAATAATCTATTCGTTAAGGAAATTACTCTTGAAACCGATTTATCGTTGATTTAATTATAATTACGTATAGTCGGAGTTAAAGCTTACTCAAGAATTTTAGCAATTTGGGACCGAGTTCTTTTAAATATAGTCAAAATATTGCAGACGTATTATTTATTCCGTACACGTGTATATCATGTTATCTGGGGACGTGCTTGATTGTTAAACACTTCGTCAGCGTAGGCTATCATACTATGTTTTCGTAGAGATCGTATGACGCTAGTCCGGCCGGTCGGCGCGAGCGGTATTTATAACAATAAATAAAAAGGATCGCGAGAATAAAATGCCAAAGCCAAAATAATTAAGAATTTATTAATCATGCATATATCTAACTATATATATATAGTCGTAAGGGGGCCTCGGAATCTGATCCCTCCCCCCCCCCTCCCCATAATTTTGTCCCCTCCTTGTCCCCTCCATGCAATCTTAAAAATATCAATTGGTGAATTGATATTTTTAAGATTGCATAAAAATCAGAGAAATTCACCGTGTTTTCACCGTGTATTTGAGTGATTTGATGAAATTTTTAATTTTTCATGGCCCCTCCCCACATCAAAAAATAAAAAATGACCCCCCCCCCCTCCCCACAATTTTGGCCCCTCCCCCCCTCCCCATTTGTTCATTTACATGTTTTTATGCGAATTTTAACAAAATATATTTATGTTTGCATTTTTTTTAATGAATGCCATGTATTTACTTCTAATATTGATAGCATATCAATAGTAGAAGTTTAAAGAAAGCTTTAGCTCACGTATTGAAACCTCGCCATGCATACAGAAAGGATGAGTAAACTAAAAGTTAATCTAAAAATTTGGGATGAAGCTTCTATGATACCAAAAAATGCTTTAGAAATCGTTAATAAGACTTTGTGTGATGTATGTGATAATGAAGAATCATTTGGAGAAAAATTAGCTTTGTTAGGCGGAGATTTCAGACAAATTTTACCAGTTATGAAATATTCATTCAAAAACACCATAATAATTAATATTATAAAACATTCTTCTTTATGGCCTTTGTTTACCATATTAGAATTACACACAAATATGCGTTGCAGTAATGAAAAATTTGCTAAGTTTCTATTGGATATTGGGGAAGGAAAAATTGAAAATTTTATAATACCTAAAGAAATGAAAACTGATAATGTTTGTTCAAAAATATATAGAAATTCTAATATTTCTCATTGGTATGACCGAGTGATTTTAGCGGCTCATAATGATGATATCAATAAGTTGAATACTAAAATTTTAAAATATTTGAATGGTAAAATGGAAAGTTATTATAGTATTGATTATGCTACACATAAAGGGGTTGATCAAACAGATCATAATATATATCTCAAATATCCTATAGAAACATTAAATAAAGTAAGAGAAGGTCTCCCACCACATAAATTAGATTTGAAAATAAATGCAACAGTAATGTTGATTAGAAATTTAAATATACATGAAGGATTATGTAATGGGACTAGATTAAAAATCATACAGTTATATAAGTATAATACTGAAGTTCAAATATTAACAGGTGAAAATATGGGGAAGAAAGTTTTTATACCAAAAATAACATTGAACACTGGAGAAAATTCTACGTTACCATTTATTTTATACCGTAAACAGTTCCCTATCGTTTTAGCATTTTGTATGACAATTAATAAGGCACAAGGACAAAGTTTTGACTCAGTAGGATTGTATATTGATAAACCATAGTTTTCACATGGTCAATTATATGTTGCATTAAGTAGATGTCGAAACCGTGAAAAAATTCATATTCAAAATAATTCAAATGATGATAACTGTATTCAAAACGTTGTATGGGAAGAAATATTTTTTGATATTTGAAATTATCATGATGAAATTTTAATATAATTAATTAATTAATCCACAAGTAGTACTGTATCGATACTATATGATAAAAGAAAATATGTCAAAATATTGACACTATAAGACAAATAAAAAAATTATATTATCATATTATGTATACGCAATAAGCAAATATAGTGAGTTATCGACTTAAAAAAAGGTTTTATAAATCGAGGTATTCAATATAGAACAGTTTATATATTAAAAAATATTTTTAGTGGATTAGGCCTACGGGGGATACCACTATAAAAATAAACGCGCCATGATATTTACCTCCATGGTGGTGTGGAAATAATATCATTCATTGAATATAATATTATCAGTTCCTATTTTTTAAATTGCAACATGTAACTCAATCTTACTCAACTCTCCTTTGGGGGGTTGACGAGCGGAGCGAGTAGGGGGGCGAAGCCCCACTAGTATATATATATTCACATATATATATGTATGTAGTTATACACCAAATGAATACGTGGAATTTGCCAAATGGTAATTACTCCAAGAATTATGATTATATAAAAATAAGTAAGAAGAATACAGTTTTATGATAATGAACCTTGAGTTACTTACTTGTTAAATGTTTGTTTGTTATTATTATTAATGGACTTGTCCTCGAATTTATATAGTTATATAAATGTGTATATTGTTAAAATATTTGTCCAAGAAATATAATCCTTTTATTTTAGCTGGTCCTTATAATAACTGTTGTCCTTGTAATAAGTAATTGTGCTGGAATTCGTCTGATCGTACGCTGTATACGTATATTGTAACGGGGTAAGACCGTTTAATTAATTAAATCGCGCAATCACGCTAAAGGGACGCGCGTAAATAATTATGCTCAGTTCACGAAACGGAGAGCATGTATAGAAAGTCGCCAGTCAACCAGTAATTCGTCTTATCGAGAAAGGTGTAAACAACCTATATTCAATCGGGAGTGAGTAGAAGCTATGAGGTAAAAGCGGATCGAAAAACACTTGTTAGTAATATGCATGGTATCCTTTATTATTCCTCAAAATTCACAAAAGGTTGGCCCGCGCGTTTGTTTACATGAACGCTCGCTCGTCGACAACACGCTTTGCCGGTACACTCGCTGCTCTTTGTTGTTAGAGCTGTTACATGCACGCATCGAATGTTAGCATCAAATTATTATTCATATGATCGCGATCGCGAAATTAAGCTGGCCAGCTTACCTTATACTTGCAGACGATCGGAGAAAAACGGTGACAACTCGCACAGCACGGAACAGTTTATTATTGTTTTGCTCGCGAATCGCGGATACGCGCACACACTGGTTTCGCCCTCGATGGCGAAACCGCACACACTCTCTCTCTCGTCCTGATCTCGAACAGTCGGGTGGATGACACCTTGACGGCTGCAATTCCGGATCACTGGCTGCTGCTGATTTGGGGTGCGTAGCTATCAAGGGCACAGGAAATGGCAGATGCGGTAGCGAAAGCGGGCGGACACGACAATGGTCTATGCTTCACTGGTTCAAATTCTGTCGTGCGCGTTCCGTCTGCTCGCGTGCCGAATTCCTTCGTTACCTATTTTGTCCCCCCGGCAGGTGCTGCCCTCACAGGCAGCAATTAAGCTAAATAGTCAGCGCTAATTTGACGTTTACCGTCACAATATATATATATATATATATATATATATATATATACAGGGTGGCCCATTTTAAGTGATCCACTCAGATATCTAGATTGGAGTAAGTTTTATCGAAAAAAGTTTCAGACAAAAGTTACTCAACTTTGAGGGGGCCATGTTTCTATGACCTTGGATTTGACCTTGGAGGTCATGTTCAAGGTCATTTCAAGGTCAACTTTGTTTTTTTAAATAGGAACGCCCATTTTTGACCCCGGATTCGGAAAGAGCGAGAAATTTTACGTCCAAAACGGTATTTTAAAATTTTTTTTCATGGCCTTGAGAAGGTCGATTTAAGGTCAAATGCTTGAAAAACTGCATAAAAGCGTTTTTTTAATTTTTAAGATATCGAAAAATGACCTCTACAAAATTTGTTCAGAACAGAGTGGGCCACCCAATGCACCAAAAACCTTTGACCTTTAACCTTATTTTGAAGGTCATTTCAAGGTCGAAGTGTTTTTTGTAATGGAAATCCCTCTTTTTAACCCCGGATACGCACATATCGCGAAATCCGACGTTTGGATAAGGTATTGTGTTGAGTTTCGCGCTATGTGCGAATCCGGGGTCAAAAAGAGGGGTTTCCATTACAAAAAACACTTCGACCTTGAAATGACCTTCAAAATGAGGTTAAAGGTCAAAGGTTTTTGGTGCATTGGGTGGCCCACTCTGTTCTGAACAAATTTTGTAGAGGTCATTTTTCGATATCTTAAAAATTAAAAAAACGCTTTTATGCAGTTTTTCAAGCATATGACCTTAAATCGACCTTCTCAAGGCCATGAAAAAAAATTTAAAAATACCGGTTTGGACGTAAAATTTCCCGCTCTTTCCGAATCCGGGGTCAAAAATGGGGGTTCCTATTTAAAAAAACAAAGTTGACCTTGAAATGACCTTGAACATGACCTCCAAGGTCAAATCCAAGGTCATAGAAACATGGCCCCCTCAAAGTTGAGTAACTTTCGTCTGAAACTTTTTTCGATAAAACTCACTCCAATCTAGATATCTGAGTGGATCACTTAAAATGGGCCACCCTGTATATATATATATACGTTAATGAACGCTGTTACTTTCGTCGCGCGTATACGTTAATCACTGATAGGAAGGATATAAATATACTGATTTTAGGTATTTAACGATAAATAAAAAAAACTGATTGACAAGAAACTGAGATCAAAACTGTATGAAAAGAACTGAATAAAAACTGTACGTAAATCTGAAGAGAATTAAGCTGTGTACGACTGGTCGTGATTAACTCTGGCACGAGACTGCTTTGTTAGGCGTGGGCGATACAGTAATGCAGCGCGAGAGTGTTACTACGCCGTCACTGCATTACTACGCGGACGCCGAACCGCCCACGCGCGCTTAATGGTACGATTAATACGCGCGGCGCAATTATACATAATACTAATACATATAAATTTTACATTACATTAATACATATATCAGGATTAAGTGAATTTAAAAGTTGTCACTTAACATTAAACGACCCAATCTAGAAAGATCTTTTACATATTTAGTTTCATTAAATCGTTGTATCGTTCTATAAACAGTTGATTTTGATACCGGAACTTGAGCCACTCTGAATGATTGATTAAATAAATTTGCAACATTCTCAAATGATCTTTCATTATCACCACCCTCGCATCATAAAAATAATTATTCACTCTCGTTCATTTGGCAAAGATATTATAATTTTATAAATTCTCGTTAAAAATATTAATAAATAAAAAATAAAATCGAAGAAAAAATGAATAAAAATGAATGAATGAGTAAAAATGAACAAAAAATAGAAAAGATAAGCTGGTAGAACAAAATAATATCAATACCATACAAAAAAGCAGAATGGTGTAGCGATAAATTAAAGGGGAACAAGATAATAAAACTAAATGAATATTTATTGTAGAATTCAAAGAATTTTCACACAATAAAAACATTTAAGTGATTTTTTATTAAATTCATTTAGTATTTATACGATTAATAATCACGAAATTTTATTAAATCTTATTATTACTAAACGTAATATACTGTTTTGATTTTCTTATGAGTTGTTTAAATGATAAATTTTGTACTGATGGAACGAAGGGAAATAGTGATAGATGGAAAATCACTTAATTTTAATTATATTCAGCAACGTTTCGTCAGCACATTTGCTGACCTCTTCAGGCTGATTTCTCTCGTAGTCAAATTATTATAGGCTAAAACGAATAAATCGTAGCACAGTCAAAATTACTTATAACAAATTTAAATCAACGTTAAAAAGTAAATTTCTATCTTTTAAATGAAGAGAGAAATATGATTTAAAAAAATATTTTTTAGACCAGTGAATACAAAATCATAATTATGGAAGATTTTTTATATTTTAAATTCAAAATATTTTATTTCGTAGATAAAAACTATGGAGTCCCATGCCAAAAAGTAACGTTGATCTTTAAATGTCCTTGAAGATAATGGTCAAGATTATATCTGAATGTCAGATTTTATGTAATTTTTGTTTTGTGACGGTGTAGGCCTGTCATGGCCTGCACCGTGTGCTTGCCTCCCTCTCCTTCCTAGGCAAAGGCGCACGGCCGGCATCAAGCGCACGTTGTTATCACGTGTCTGATGCCTGCCCTTTTATTTTTCAGCAACGCACGAGAGTGGAAGGAGAAGCCGTGGACGCGACGACGCGCTCGAGTATTGAGAGTGCGAGAGAGAGAGAGAGAGAAAAGCAATAGTTTGAGTGTTGGGCTTGGCGCGCGGCACTTGTCGCGACGGGCATTGACGCGTGCCGCCGATTAGGCGAGTGGTGGGAGAAAGCGTGAGAAGCCGGCTCTCATGCACTCGCGACAGAGAGTGACGCGACGCGTGCGACAGCAATCAGTCGTACAAGAGTTAGCTGGTGACCATCGCTGCCTGCTCTTTGTTCGGGAAGAAGTCAGCATTCCTCAGCAGATTGGCCGGACGGGACTTCCTCTGCCAGCGACGCAGCAGTTGCCCTGCAAGAAGCCGTCATCGAGGCAGAACCCGACAGCCTTTTCTGCCAGGTCGCCGGCCACGCAGCAGCGAGGGGTTTTCCAGCCTAGTCGCCGGTGGGACACCTTCGAGGCTGCCAGCAACAGCGACGTCCACCCGAATTTGGTCAGGTCACCGATTCCTCTCTCTCTATATCTCTTCCTTTCCTCGGCGATTTTCACGGTTCGCGTTGCTACGCCAGGCTTTTCCGAGCCGGCGTAGTTTTCAGCAGTGCGTAATTTAAGTGATTGTTTGAGCCGGTTAACGAGGTGACATGGCGCTAACGTGCCGGTCATCTCGTTTAGACTAAGTTTCGCGTGTTATTAGTAATAAGTGATTTGTATTCTCGTCGGCACTCGGGGTAGTGCGTTTATAATAAACGTGTGTTAACGAATTGTGTGTGAAGTTATTTGCCCGCCGTTCTCCTTCCTGCTTTGCTTGGAGCGATACACCGCCTCCCTTGCCTTCCCCCTTGTAACAGCGTGGTTACGGTAAGGCAAGAAATGTACGACGATTCACGCGATTAGCGCAAGGGCGCCAGGCACTGAGGGGAAGTGAGGGAGCAGTGCCTCTCCTTTAGATAGGGCTAGCTCTAATATGGAAGAGCGGGAGCAGGTTCCTGTGAATTTACCTAGAGAAAATGGGATAAGGAACTGGAGATTGCATACAAATAGATGTTTATAATAAAAATTAAAGTAAAAGATAAATGTGAGATTTATTATAGATTGAACAAACAAATACTCGTTAATTAAACTAGGCAATTAATCGTGATGGTATTTGAACAAATAATAACATGATAATGAGCTTCGACTTACTCGGTTAATTCGACGGCTAATTAAACAAAAGATTTCAAAGTTATAATTTCAGGACTTTGGCTCTCTTCGGCTTGACCGTACGATAGTCAAGCCAGGCATAGAGGAAAACAAAAAGAGTCTAATAACGCGAGGTCACTTACAATCGCTAATGATGTAGTTGATTCGCCGATAGTCAAATTTCCATTTAGAGCAAGATTTGAGTCACACACATGAATGATTGAAGCAATTTAATAAGCATGAAATGACTGTTACCTTAATTGCTTACAGAGCTATGATAATTTACTTACTGATACATGCTCGCTGATTAACACAGAACAAGACCTTTGACGGTAGGTGATTATTTAGGCAAAATAACGGCGAACAATGAATTGTAATCACTTATGATTGAATGAGGCACACTTTAGCCATTCAAAGAATGAATTTGCAATACAATTTTGAATGCCGGAGAAAGCGTTATCTCGGCGCAGTAAGATGAACGCGGGTTTAGAACGTCCGGCGTTGACCGCAGCCTAGAACTCTCTGCCGAATTCCTTTTCTTCTCCGTCTTTGCTAGCATTGCCCCTCATCTCGTTGTACTTAGCTTCCGAGAGTGGGCTTGGTAATTGTTTGTGTGTACTTGGTAAGTGTGTTGTAAGTGTGGTGTGACGTCATATGGCCTTGACTCAGGGAAACATGAAATAAATACAAAATATGAAAATATCGTGTGACCTGTACTTTGTCAAATACGTCGCGAGAGCCAATATTACTCATTGCGCATGAGAGAGTCAGCAGCGGTCAATTAGCCTACCGCTGCCTGATCTTGTCCCATATTACACCCTTTTATAAATAATTGGTAATAGTAGTGAATATATCGGCATTGCACGCCGACGCTATTACATGGCATCCCTTGTGGGGAATGGCAAAAGCAGAATTGAGAACGGTGTTTGTATGTGTGTGCGCGAATAGTTAATAAGTAGCATTAGTAATTACATTTTTCTTTTTTTTACGGTTAATTCGGTAGCATGGTTTGTGAAAGTGATTTTGTCGCGTTTTGTTAGCAAGGGCAAAGCGTGTTAAAACAACGCGCCTTTGTTTGAGAGAAAACGTAGAAATTTGAAGCATCAGTATCAGGTCGCGACGCGCAAAGGTCGCTCGCGCCAACACGTGTTCGCTTCTGAGAATTCGAGCGTCCGAGTGTGTTTACGTTCGAACGCTGCATTCCTTTCTCGTTCTAGGCAAGGCGATAACTTGCCGGCCTAGCACACTGAAGGAACATAGTTTTTTTTTGTATTCGTTTATTATTTATTTCTTTCTTTTTTTTTGGTTGGTTACATGTAGTATAGTTTTTCCGTTTATATTTTTCTTTTAACGTGTTAGCTGTCTGTTGGCAACTCGCGCGCGTCGTTGGATTTGAAAATAGTTTTTTTTAAGTATTTGTTTCATTTGAATTTTTTTTTAAGCTAACGATTCGATCGCACCATGCCGCTTGCATGCAAGGATCGCGTAACCATGCGTAGAATTCTCCGCGATACTCGCGTCAAGGAAGTCAAGCGCCGTATCGACTCAACAGAGCCGGTCGCATTGTTACGGTTAATGCG
Organism: Phymastichus coffea; assembly: GCF_024137745.1. Lineage (NCBI taxonomy): Eukaryota > Metazoa > Arthropoda > Insecta > Hymenoptera > Eulophidae > Phymastichus > Phymastichus coffea. The sequence goes on from NW_026706814.1 coordinate 2,403,214, forward strand.
ACATAGGAGACTTTCTTTACACGGCGAAATCGAGGAGTTGAGGGAACGCTACTTGCGCTTTACGCTTGCGATAGAAAGGCCAGAGTTAGGAGCGCCGCTTCAACCGAGCGATTTTAAAGAAGGTCGCGTGCCTGATCTTTCGCACCGCGAACCCATACACGCGGCGGTTAGCAGCGACGAAAGCCGGACTGGTCCGGTCGAATACGTTAGAGTCGCGTCACCAAGGGCAGCAGAGCCAGGCTTGCCAGGGCAGGCGACTTTGACACCACAAAGTGTTGCCGCTCTGCATCGGCCAGCTCAGCTGCAGGGCGCTAGGCTTACGACTCCTGACCGCGGGGAGGTAATTTTGCCAGCAACTGGCGCTGTCAGTACGGCTCAGCCTCAGGGTGCTAGAGCGATGACGCCCATTCGCGAGGAGGTTGTTATCTCGCCGGTAACCCGTCCAGTAAGAACTACCCCCCCCCCCCCAGAGCGAGGCGCGCGCGCGACGAATGCGCCCGACACAGAGAGACGTAGTGCCGGCACCTTGAGCCAGGTATGGAATGCAATAACAGCTGTTCCGCGATGGATATACCGGCGGGAAGTGCAACAAGGCATCACTGACGGCACAAACACCGTGTATAGGGTAGAGAGAGAGGCAATGCAGGGTGGTGCGGATCAGGCTGCGCAACAGGCTCGACAGCCGTTGCAAGCCGATCCGACGACCGGCCGCGCGGCGCTCAACGTGCCAGCGGCCGCCAGCCCTGTTTACCAGGTTCACTCAAGCTCCCAGCCAGTGAGTCAGGTCCTCTTTCCTGAGTGCCCACTATCTGACAGAGAGTCATGGATCTCTGAATGGGAAAGAGCTGTGCGAGCGCCTGTTAGTGTAGGCGCGCGAGTGTTTAGGCGAGAAAAGGAAGACTCGGACTCGGAGTCCAGAGCTTCAACGAGAGTGTCGGAGTGTAAGCCGGTCAAGGCGAAAATTTTTCCGGACCATAGCAGCACCGTAGACCTCTCGAGCTCCTCCGAGTCAGAGATCGGAGAGCATAGGAAAGGCGCGTCGCGTAGAACCGACAAGATGACGAAAGCTGAAAGGAAAAAGAAAAGTCCAAAGCACGTCAAATATATCAATGGCGTGCCAGCCGATGGTGTTAGTGCGCTAAATGCCTGGTCGCTTCGTTTTTCGGATGATGGTAATACGAGCGCGATTAGCTATTTATCAGGACTAGAGGACTGTCAGCGCTTTTATAGAATTCCGGATAAAGAGTTGCTAAACGCTGTAGGCACTAGTTTGCGTGGTAAGGCGCGTACTTGGTACGAGCTTAATCGAAAGCAATGGGCGACTTTATCGGAATTCAGGAAGAGCTTTTCAGCTAATTTTTGTCGTCGGCTTAGTAGGCAGCAGTTGTATAGGGAATTGATGCAGAGGTCGCAAGGAGAACGCGAACGCATCTCTGAATATGTAGCGGCCTTCCAGTCGATCTTGAGACGTTTCGATCCGCCGGTTTCTGACAAAAAGCAAGTAGCTATTATCGTGGAAGGGTTACATCCGCAGTATAGGCGATACCTTGAAACCAAAGCGTTTAAAGACCTAAGCCAATTCAAGGAAGCCGGCCTAGCGTTAGAAGATCGTATGATAGGTTGGAGAAGGTGGCAACGTCCACCGAGCGCGGACGTTACGCTCGTACCAGAGTCTGCTTATACCGAGCCTAAGAAATTGGCTGGAAAGAAAGCAGTCTTCGCGGTAGAACAGGTCGCGAGCGAATTAGACGAGGTTTTAACAGTGGAACCGGCTAAAGAAACGCGCGCTAACAAAAAAAAGGCAAAGGCCAAGGGCAAAGGGCCGAGGAGCGAAGTTGCCGCGGCTAATGCCCAAGGTACGAAGCCGCAGGCGACGAACCGCTCTTCGCAGCAGGCTGCGCAACCGAATGTTGCAGCTCAGCAGAACGTTGCGGCGCAGCCGCCGGCCGCCCAAGTGCCGATGTTCTCCGCGCCGAGTTTGATTCCACAACAGCGTGGACAAGCTAATGGCGCTCAAACAGGTGCCGCGAGAGGACCACGTCCTTTTGCAGGCGCGTGTTTCGCGTGTGGTCTGGTTGGCCATCAAAGGTCTCAGTGCCCGGCTGCGCAGAATTCGCAGCCGATTGTTTGCTATAAGTGCCGACAACCGGGGCACTATGCGAACAATTGCCCACCGAGACCGACGGAGGCCAAGCCAGAGTGCCAGGTTTGCGGGACCGTTGGATTTGTCTTCCGAAATTGTCCGACTTGTAGCCAAGTAAGACAGGGAAACTCGGGTGCGGGGGCCGCCGACCGCTCAGCGACTCCTGCTTAAAGCAAATCAAACGGGCGGTTTGGATAGACGAGTTGCTAAGAAAGAAGAGTAACTCAATTGTTGCGTCGGAAATAAGGAATTCCGATCGCATCATTGTTGTAAGGTTAGAAATAGAACCGGATACAGGCGAAAGAAAGCAAGTCGTCTGTAGGCCAGTAGTTTTAGATGTAGGTGAGAAATTAGAATCGGATGCAAACGAAAGAAAGCAAGTCGTTTGCAGGCCGGTAGTATTTGGTGTAGACGAGAAATTAGAGTCGGATGCAAACGAAAGTAAGCAAGTCGTTTGTAGGCCGGGTAGTGAGGTCGTTTACGATGTAGCTGACGAGAAGCTGGAGAGACCAGATCTCGTAGTTAGTGGAGAGTCTATTTCCTCGGCGTTGGACGGGCCCCTAAAGCCAGAGAACCAAAAATCGAGCATTTCGCGCGGCGGAAAAGTCTCGATTCAACGTGTTAGTGCTAGGGCCGGTTGTGAACAGCGGGACGAGGCGACAAGCGGAACATTGTTTAAGTACGATGCGTGGGATGCGGTCGGAAAGAACAAAACTCAGCTGAACGTGGACTCTTCCACATCTGACGACACGGCCGGTTCAACAAATTCGCGCATAGATAATGCGCACATATTTGACGAACCCGCCAACTCCGTAGCTTTGGGCAAGCGTCCGGTTGTCTGTACAGACGCACCGTCCGTTTCGGTGAGGGGGGAGACTGAGGATAGCTCAGTACCTTTACTAAGAACGGAAGAGTCGGATCAAGCGTTAGTAGCCGTGACAGAAAATAGGTTTTTCTTCAAGGTGAAGATAGGCAATGAAGTCTATAACGCGCTGCTGGACTTAGGTGCTCAGGTGTCAGTTGTAGGACCGAGACTTGCACAAAGATACGAGGAACGTGTGAGGCCGCCAACTATATTCGTGCAAGGTATTTCAGGTGAAAAGGCGCGAACATTGGGCGATCTCAGACTGTGTGTTGAGATAGGTGGTAGAATCGCCTGGCTGACCGTGACGGCCGTGTCAACTTTAAAACACGACCTGATATTAGGCGCGGATTTCTGTAAGAACTGGCAAATCAACATTGATTTCGGGAATCGTGCTTGGCGGTCAGGTGATCAGAGTGATTGGTGTCAATTTGCTGACGAAGGTAGTGAAGCAGTTGACGTGTTTGTGGAATGCGCAGGTTTGAATCGGTACGAAGAGACTCAGCGCGAGACGATCATGGCGCTCGTCCGCCGGATCGTCCCCGAGTCTGGCGATTCACCGGCAGTCACCAACGTTATCGAACATATTATTGATGTAGGTGACGCGCGCCCGATGAAAACGCCGATGCGTCGAATGTCGCCGAAAATCTTGGCTTTCCTGCAGGAGGAAACGATGCGCCTGTGGAAAGCAAAGATAATCAGGCCGTCGAACAGTCAATGGTGTAGCGCGCCGGTAGTCGTACGTAAGCAAGACGGCGGTTATAGATTTTGTCTAGATTTTAGGCCGGTTAATAAAGTGACAAAGATTGACGCTTATCCAATGCCAAGCATGGACTCAATCTTAGATAGGTTGCGCGGCGCGGTCCATCTTTCGAAAATTGACTTAAAGTCAGCATTCTGGCAGATTCCGCTCTCGGAACCGAGCAAGCAGTATACAGCTTTTGCAGTTCCGGAGTTAGGTCTCTGGGAGTTTGAAAGGATGCCGTTCGGTTTGGTAAACGCCCCGGCAACGTTCATGAGAGTCATGGACGCACTTTTCGGGCCTGAATACGAACCGCACGTTTTCTGGTACCTTGACGATGTACTAGTGGTTAGCGCGGACTTTGAAAGTCATGTCTTTTGGCTAGAAAAGGTATTAAAGAGGTTAGGTAGCGTAGGTCTGGAAATCAATCTCGAGAAGTCGGATTTCTTCTGCACAGAAGTGACGTACTTGGGGTATCGCTTAGACAGTGAGGGTTTGCGTCCGGACGACAATAAGGTGCAACCGATTGTAGACTATCCGGCTCCGAGCAATGTAGCCCAGTTGCGTCGCTTTCTCGGGATGGTAGGCTGGTACGCTAGGTTTATTGAACACGAAAGTGATATTAATGTTCCTCTAACAAAATTAATTCGTAAAGATCAACCGTGGGACTGGGGTGAAGCTCAGCAAGTCGCATTCGAAAGGTTGAAGCGCGCGTTGACTGAGGCGCCTGTTCTTGCGTGCCCGGACTTCGCGCGCCCTTTCTACTTGCACTGCGACGGTTCATCTTTTGCGGTAGGCGCGTGTCTAGTTCAGATATACGACGATGGCGAGCATCCGATATGCTATGCCAGCCGAATGCTTAACACTCATGAGCGTAACTACACGGTTAGTGAGATAGAGTTTTTAGCCGTTCTATTCGCGGTAAAGAAATTTAGACCGTACATAGAAGGGTCACACTTTACTGTAGTTACTGATCATAGCGCGCTTACGAAAATTTTGAATAAGAGAGAACTTACAGGTCGGTTAGAGAGGTGGGTACTCGAGTTTCAGCAGCACGACTGCGAGATAGTACATAGGAAAGGGGCATTACACCATGTGCCAGACGCGCTATCTAGAGAATTCGAAGGCGAATATGAGGTATGCGCGTTTGAGGACACGAGCGATAAGTGGTATCTGCAACGAATACAGCACGTGTTATCTAGACCGAAAAAGTATAGAACTTGGAGGGTGGAGGGTAGCACGCTCTATAAATTCATGCAAAATCATTTGCTCGATCCGATCACTAACAGAGAAGAGTGTTGGCGCATGGTAGTGCCGGTCGAGCATAGAGAACGCGTGTTGCGCGATGCTCATTGCGAGCCTTCCTCTGGACATTTAGGCCGGGAAAAGACTTACGATAGGTTAGCACGTGAGTACTACTGGCCGGGCGTTTGGTACGACGTCAGTACCTTTATTGCCGAATGTAAAAAGTGCCAGGAGTACAAAAAAGTACAACAGGCGCCGCTCGGCTTAATGGGAAAGCGTGCAGTAGAACGCCCCTGGGCCGTAGTAGCCACGGACGTAGTCGAGCTACCGCGTAGCAAAAACAGGTTTCGGTATATGGTCGTGTTTCAAGATCTATTCACCAAGTGGATAGAACTGAAACCGCTTAGGTCGGCAGACGGGCCTGCTCTCGCCGCTGCCTTGGAAGAATTAATTCTATTTAGATGGGAAACGCCAGAGTACTTGATAAGCGACAATGCGAAAGCATACAAGAGCGTGATCTTCCAAGGTATGTTGCGAGAGCATGGCATCGAGCACGTGTTGTGCCCCGCATATCATCAGCAGAGCGATCCGATTGAACGCGTCAATAAGACGCTGAAAACCATGATTGCTATGTTCGTTGATAAAGACCACCGAAGCTGGGACCGTTATTTGCACGAGTTTAGGCACGCTTTAAATACCGCGACGCAGTCGTCGACTAAGGTATCACCGGCGTTCTTGAACTTTGGTAGAGATCCTCGGCCGGTTAAAAGTCTTAGAAGAGAGTTAGAAAAGAAGTTGCCTATCACGAAAATTGATACGCAAGCGTGGACGGATCGGTTAACGCGATTGAATGCGCTTCGAGACCTAGTGGCGAAACATATTGAAGAAGCTCAAGAAAGGCAGAAGCGTCTATATGATAGAGGTAGAAAGCAAGTACTTTTCCAAGTAGGCGACCTAGTCTGGCGAAAAGTCCATACGCTTTCTAACGCTGCCGCGGGTAAGAACGCGAAATTAGATCCGAAGTATGACGGTCCGTTTAAGATTATTAGCGTAGTTTCACCCGAGATTTATGAGTTGCAAACAGATAGCAAACACCGTAGCACGAGAGTACATGTATCGGAATTGAAGCGATACATACCACCTCGTAGAGTTAAAGGTTGTGAGTAGAATGTATATCTGTTTATTTTAGTTGTTTAACGTATGTGTTGTTTTATTTTGTTTGCGGATACGTGCGTGTGGCGTCCTGGTGCGTCGTTGATTCGATCGGGTTGTGCGTTAATTAAAAGTTCTTTTTTTTGGATTCATTTTCTTTTGGAATAATCGTTTTGCTCTTGTGTTTGGTGTTGTAAGACTTAGCGCGTATAGTTCGGTCATTAATTCGAATCGTCGTTTAAATAATGAAACTTAGATTAAGCTAGTTTAAGTGTTATAAGTTTATGTATAAGCTATTTTTAGTTTATAGCGTTTGACCGAGCCGTGAGCCATTTGCCGGAAAGATAGAGAGAGCTTAAAGAGAGGTAAGGCCTTGTCTCCAAGGGAGAGCTTCGGCCTTCGGAGGGGCTGTGACGGTGTAGGCCTGTCATGGCCTGCACCGTGTGCTTGCCTCCCTCTCCTTCCTAGGCAAAGGCGCACGGCCGGCATCAAGCGCACGTTGTTATCACGTGCCTGATGCCTGCCCTTTTATTTTTCAGCAACGCACGAGAGTGGAAGGAGAAGCCGTGGACGCGACGACGCGCTCGAGTATTGAGAGTGCGAGAGAGAGAGAGAGAGAAAAGCAATAGTTTGAGTATTGGGCTTGGCGCGCGGCACTTGTCGCGACGGGCATTGACGCGTGCCGCCGATTAGGCGAGTGGTGGGAGAAAGCGTGAGAAGCCGGCTCTCATGCACTCGCGACAGAGAGTGACGCGACGCGTGCGACAGCAATCAGTCGTACAAGAGTTAGCTGGTGACCATCGCTGCCTGCTCTTTGTTCGGGAAGAAGTCAGCATTCCTCAGCAGATTGGCCGGACGGGACTTCCTCTGCCAGCGACGCAGCAGTTGCCCTGCAAGAAGCCGTCATCGAGGCAGAACCCGACAGCCTTTTCTGCCAGGTCGCCGGCCACGCAGCAGCGAGGGGTTTTCCAGCCTAGTCGCCGGTGGGACACCTTCGAGGCCGCCAGCAACAGCGACGTCCACCCGAATTTGGTCAGGTCACCGATTCCTCTCTCTCTATATCTCTTCCTTTCCTCGGCGATTCTCACGGTTCGCGTTGCTACGCCAGGCTTTTCCGAGCCGGCGTAGTTTTCGGCAGTGCGTAATTTAAGTGATTGTTTGAGCCGGTTAACGAGGTGACATGGCGCTAACGTGCCGGTCATCTCGTTTAGACTAAGTTTCGCGTGTTATTAGTAATAAGTGATTTGTATTCTCGTCGGCACTCGGGGTAGTGCGTTTATAATAAACGTGTGTTAACGAATTGTGTGTGAAGTTATTTGCCCGCCGTTCTCCTTCCTGCTTTGCTTGGAGCGATACACCGCCTCCCTTGCCTTCCCCCTTTTATAAATAATTGGTAATAGTAGTGAATATATCGGCATTGCACGCCGATGCTATTACAGTTTCATAGATGGAAAGTATGGGGTTCCATTCCAAAAAATTACCTAGACTTTAAAATGACTTTGAACGCTTGATCAAGGTCATGGCCAAGGTCACCATTGGATAGCTAAGAAAAAATCCAATAACTTGTGTGTGAAAGATTTTTTTCTAAAATACAGTCCTGCCGATTTTTTCACCGTTCCACGATTTTCGGATCAGCCTATATATCAAGGTAGATAAACATGTGTATGTGTCTGTGTGTGTATATACAGATCTATAAAAAATGATATGTATATATATAATTTTTTATGAAAAAATACATCCATGCAATAAATTTTATCAAAAGATTAATGACTGTAAAAATATCGTCAAAATATTGCCTATTATTAGAACTTGTTCAGAAATTTGAAACACAGCATTCAAAAGAGTGATCTTGAAAGTAATAGAAAAGGTATTTTAGGAAAAAAATTTATAGCCAAGCTTTTCATAAAAATATATAGTTCAGGTGGTAGAGAGTCAAAAGCGATAAATAATTATCTTAATATCTAATTAAATAAATGAAACTACGAAATAATGTTAATATCAATGAAAATCAGTAAAGATAACAATAACTTTCCAACTCAAGAAAAAATTATTTTATATGATGTAATCGGGTGGTTATCTAGCAAAAATAGGAATTTATTTAAGCACAAACTCCCACGATGCAGAGCTGAGAATGTACATCGTGACCACCACTGAAGGCGCCACCTTCCAGCGGCTTGGTTTTGGCGCGGCTCGGAGGGAGAGAATAAAATGCTCTCTCTCACTCTCTGCTTAACGCTGATTACGAAAGCAACGTTTAGTCTTTGAGAAAACTTTTAAGAGTTTCTTCTAGTTCAATTGTAACTTAACAGTGTGCACAGTGTTTCTTAAGCCTATATTTATATTTAAGAGTTAATAATAAAGAGCTCAGTTAATAATCTTGTGTCCCTTAATTATATATATATATATATATATATATATATATATAAGTGCCTATATATAAATAAAGCGAGCTTTTCCAACAAGAGCTAACCGCCGCTCCGTTAAGCACGTATAGTTATACCTGTATTCTCCTTTACGTCTAATGATTTCGTTTCAGTGTCTTCCTTCCAACCGAGTTGAACTCACCTTAAGTCACTTGACTTGTTACACTTGATCTACCTTAGGTGTGATTGACTTTATGTCTAATTCGATTAATCCCCTAGATGAAATCGGATTAAAACCTAAACCTTTATAAATCGGTTAAGCTAATAGGAAATGAAATAACGTAAACGGCGAATAAATTTAACTGAGTTGAATCAATAAAAATTACAGTCTTTTATGGGCCGAAAGACTAACGCACGCGAATAAGATTTACAATTAATGATTAATATTCGGTGAGAGAGAGAGAGAATTCGAAAATTGCCGCGAAAGCTAACGCTCGGCGCAAATACAAAAAGATTCAAGATCCCGATTGACAAAATACTTTCTAACGTATTTTGTTACGCCACAATAAAGGAAATTGTACCTACCCTCCGGTGCAATTACGGTGATCAGCCGTAATTGTTGAAGAGAAGAAATCTGATCCTCGGATCAATCAGCTGGCAGCCTCGCTCTCGAATCTGTTGCTATCTGCAATACTGCTGCTGCTATCAAAAATGCTGCTGTTACCAAAATGTTGCTATTGCTGCTTCCTTGCAACTCACGCATGCACGTATCAAAGTAGTCACAGGAAACTTAATCTTTTAACGGCAAAACGCAGTGCAAAAATTTAGGCGGTATAATCGCGAAAGCAGCTGAGGCTTAACTGCCTACTTTCAAACTCTCGCGCGCACTCTCTCTCTTAATCGTTCGAACTAACACGCGAGTAATAGAATCGCGAACGGATCGATTAATTGAATCGACTATCGTTGCAATGAATAACTAGTATTTTATTTTGGAGAAACATTATTTTCGTTAGACTATTTTGTTAGCGCTACCGTCTCAATTACGCGGCTACCTGCGAGGGCAGCACCTACCGATTGGGGAAAATAGAAAAAGGGAACTCGATATGAGACGGGACGGAACGCGCGCGAATATGAAAGAACCAGTTGAGGATTAGTAATCCAAGCATACAGCTGCCTACTACAGTCATCTAAGTTTTCCGAGAGTGCTGAAGGGATTCAGCGGAATTACCGAAACATACACTGTTACGAGTGTGTGCGAGTGTGTGGGTGCAAAGTTTCGCCATCGAGGGCGTACCCGAGGGTGTGAATCGCCTCCTTCAAAAAGACTGATAGATGGACTGAAAAGCGGATAAACGAACTTGTCTCTTTCCCCCTCTAATAGTGCGACCGATACTAAGGTAAGCTGGCCAGCTTAATATCGCGACTTTTTTACATATGACTGCGCGGAACTAATTACTAATCCTTCGTACTCTGTAAGAATCGGTAGGGTGCATGTAAGCTAACTTTGTGAACAAAGAGCTGCGAACGATCCGGCGATGCATGTTATTGTCACGCGCGTGCTACGTAAACATAAACACGCGGGCCAAGTATTTTGTAGAGTATAGGATAATAAACTAACTCGCATGTGATTCAAACGATAATTTCGTTGTTGCTATTTCTAGATAGTAGTAAATTAGTTGACTGACTCCTGTCCCATCTTGCTCTCCGATTAATAAATTCGAATATTTTTATGTTACCGCACGCATTCCGATATGATTGCGTGTCGAATGAATTAAGGAATAAAAACGGAGTAATCACCCCATTATACAACTAATAAATAATAGTAATAAACAAAATAATTCAAACAGTAATAATAAATAAAATAATTTCAAAAAATACTTAGGTAGCCGGTAAAAAATATTAGTAACGAATTAGTTCTTTATTAATATCTACGCCGAATAAAATATGCTATCTGTTTAATAGTAAGTTGAAATACATTCAACAACAAGAACATTTCATTGGCTACTAATATAAAGAATGGCTTACTCATTGTCAGCAAAATTAAAAATAACTAGATGTCGTAAGAGCCAGTTACCGTGAGAAAAAAATGGAATACGGATAATATTATGATTGATATGCAATATTGCGATAGAGTTTTACCATTCAATGGAAAAATTAGGCTTATCTTCATCAATTCTTTTGGATAACTTAGAATAATTTCGTAAAAATAAGTACGAGAAAGGTAGAAATTAAAAATTTTTAAAATAAGGGTTGGAACCTTTATGCTCGGAACTGCATGTGTAAGTTCTATATTTAGATTCGGAGTAATGTTTAATATGATTCATAGTAAATTATCAACTAGAACATGTAGTACATCGAAAACTATTTCTTATTTTTCGGAGGTGGCTTTTCTATTTTGAGGGTGGTTTGATTGATAATCTTGGACAAGTCAACTTAATTCTTGTACTTAATGCACGATAATATATTTTACAATTTTTTTCGGTCATTTTTTTTTTAATTTTTTTTCATGATAATAGGCACAAAAAGTGTAATTTTATTTAAAGAATTAAGGTTTACAACCCCCTCATTGATAGAATTACATGCGTAAGTTGTATATTTACACTAAGAATAGTACGCAATTAAATTTATAGTAAATTATCACATAAAACTTGAAATATATCGTAAAATAGATTTTGTGGGATGGTCTCTTCATTTTGAGGTAGGTTTGAAAAATAATTTCGAATAGGTCAAATTTATTTTAGCATTCTATCAACGACAATATTTTTTCTAATTTTTTTTGGCTCTATTTTTTAATTTTTTTTTATAACACTAGTCATAAGAAGAGTTGAATTTTCATTAAAAAAATAAGGGTTGCATCGTTTATGGTCGAAACTGCATGCATTAGTTCTGTATTTACGTTAGCAGTGAAATGAAATTTAATTCATTGTAAAATATCAATTAGAACCTTATATATATTACAAAATACTTTTTTGGAAAGATGTACTTTGAGAGCGGATTTCACCCTCTAAAAGGGTAGAAACCAAGTTTATTCGATCTCAAGTACTCACTTTGCATGGTTAGGAGAGAATCTAACTAGTCTGTGTAAAATCGAGCCTATTTATATACAGACCTCGTGGTGTCATTTACGCTTAATATGCTCTTTTCCCAAATGTGCAAAATCGTTTTCTCTTATGTACAACAATAATAATAACGCTAAAGAAAATTAAATAGTATACAAAATATAGAGTATCATGTAGGTAATTTAGTCATATTTTCTGGTAGGTTAGGATTTTATAGACCCGATGACTTTGTGCTCGAGAAGCGAGATGCGCGTAAAACCGATTCAGTTTCCGTTGAAGAGCCGACAGCCTTGTTGCAACGCCTCGGGAATACCTCAATCTATTTTAAGAATGAAATAAATCCTTTTGTTTTTTGTATTGGGTTCGTTTGTCACCTGGTTACGGGAGTCCATCGGAGCACCAATACCCTACCTGACTTCGCTTTGGTCCAAAAGAAAAATATTTAAGGAGTACTTGTGTGATTTCTGTCGTTTAGCGCGAGATTCATTTGCTATCGGAGATTGCCATATGAAGTTGGTTGGATGACCAGAGCAGAAGTACCGAACCAAGCTCGCTTATTCTTATATATGTATATATATACGTATATGTATACGTTTTCGATACGGTATGCCTTATTTACATTTGCGCTTAAGCGCATCGCTAATCCTCCTGTTCTAATCTTGCCGCAGCACCCGTCGTATTGTTGTTTCTTAATCTACTGTTTATTGTTATGCGTAATCGGTGTTGATGTCTGTTACAATATTTCAAAATTATCGAAAAAATTGTAGTTAACAGTTAGTAACCAACAAAGTTAGTTAACCTAATAGCACAAAACTTATAATAAATTAATTGAAATTTTTTATATATTGTGATGTTAATATCACCTATGATTTATAATATTGTTCGTACTCTCGTGGTCTGTCGCGTTAATGAGTAAGAATTCGTTTTAACTTTGAAAATGCTTATGAATATCAAGTTTGAAATAAAATTACAAATGAATATCTATGATTACTTGAATTGGGCTTAAGAAAAGTTAGACTTTACCCTAGTTTCTTATGGTGCGAAATGTCCCATAAGCAGAACTCAAGTCTTTCTTGTAAAAAGGATGTAATTCAGCCCAAGTTTCTCATAGTGCGAAATGTTCTATCAGTCGAGCGTAAATTATAATAGGAAAGGAAGGAATTGCTTAGTTAATCACTTCAGAGAAAGAACTTAGGTATAAGCCAAGTTTATTCAATCTCGAGCGCTCACTTTGCAAGGCTAGAAGAGAATGCTAGCCTGTGCAAAAATCAGCGTATTTATATACAGATTTTCCTGCATATTTTCGCAGGACAGCCCTCTTCGAGCTGTTTACGCAATTGTGCGAAATCATTTTTTCTAATTTACAAGAGAATAGACACTAATAACGAAATTCTAATACATGTAAAATTTACAGAAGTAGATATGGATAATTTAAGTATACTTTACAATGATCGCAAAAAGTATAGTCAAAAGTTATTAACCAATAAAGTTAGTTGTTAATTAATCGATCCGTTCGCGATTCGGTAACTCGCGGGTTAGTACGAACAATTATGAGAGAGAGGGGGCGCGCGAGCATTTAAATTAAACAGTTACGTCTCAGCTGTTCATGTGACTTTACCGCCGATTTTGTTTTGCACTTTGTTTCGCCGAATATTAAAGATTTTTTGGGATAATATTACGTACGTGAGTGCAACGACTTTATTGCAGCGGCAAGTAGCAGCAGTGCAGAAGCAGTATAGTAGCTGATTAGAGGTAGAGCGTGGCAGCGCAGCTGATAAACAGGAGATGCAGCGGCAGTTGATATATTTCATCAACAATTACAGCTGATCACCGTAATTGCACCGCAGGGTAGGTGCACCTCTCGTTATTATTGCGTGTCAAAATATATTCGGTCTTTTGTCAATCGTGATAGCGATATTTTGTATTCGCGCCGAGCGTTAGTTCGCGGTAAATTTTGAATCTTCTCTCTCTCTCTCTCTTTCACCGAATAATATTTCATTGTAAAATCCTGTTCGCGAGCGTTAGTCTTTCGACCCAATAAAGACTGTAGTTATTTTTATTAATTAAAGTTAGTCAAATTTACTCGCTGATTACGTCATTTCATTTTCCCAGTAGCTTAAGCGATTTGTAAAAGGGTTAGGTTTTAATCCGATTACATCTAGGGGATTAAGCGGATTAGGCGTAAAGTCGCCCACACCTAAGATTCATCGAGTGTCACAAGTCACGTGACTTAAGGTGATTTCAACTCCGTTCGATAGAAGACACTTAAGCGAAATCATCTGACGTAAAGACGAATACACGTACAATCATACGTGTTTGACGGAGCGGCGGTTAGCTTTACATCGTGGGAGTTTTGGTCTCAAATAAATTTCTCATTTTTTCAGATAACCTTCCCTGTTACAGTTAATATAAGAATGCAATATTTACAATGTAACGGTCCTATATATGAGCTATTTATTAAATCACTGAATGACTACAACTAGTCTAACGTATCTATCTGTTTATTCAAAACAATACATTAAGCGGCGCTACCTCACTGTTTACGCGACTGTATACAAATAAGAGTCAAATCAAAATAAAAAGCGTGACGTCATAAAGTAATAGACATAGATATGATTTATTATAGATAATTTTAATATAACAAAGTATCGATTATATAGATTTTAGCATGTAGATTCATAATAATATAACAAAATTCACATTCAATTATGAAATAATAATGAATATCAATATGCAAAGTTGATTTATTTATTACGTTAACATATGAAATATTAGAAAAATGTAAATAAGTCATACGCAAAGTAAATAAACATAGAACATGAGTAAGAATTGGTTTCATTAATAACAGCTATATAATAACTGTTATTAATAAATAAACAATTAATAATTTATTTAAACAATAAGCTATATACAGAACGAAAATATTAAGTTTATACTTGATAATGATAACTTTATGATTTAGAAATCTTAGATAATTAATCTAATAATTGCATATTAAGATTAGAAAAAACCGTTACAAATATGAAAAATCGCTATCCCTCAGAAATTTCCACTTAAGTGTTAAAGACAATCCATATATCTATGAAATTAGGCAAAATATCCTTGAATTTCAGATCAAAAGCACTAACAATAGTTCAGTTCATCTCGTATGGATTCCAGCGCACTCAGGGATTCAGGGAAATGAACGTGCTGACTGCCTGGCCAAAGAATCCACCCTGTCAAATCCTGACTCTGACCTTAAAATCCCCTTCACTGATCTGAAAATGTACCTTAATAGCGCCGCTCGCACCAACACACTTAAAGTAATTTCTGAAGAAGGAGCCTATAAAGGAAAACATTACTTTCAGAATTTTCATAACGATAGAATTAAACCCTGGTTCTCCAAACTTAAAATTTCGCGTCATATTATTACCACCATTAACCGATGCAGATCCGGACACTATAATTTAAAATCATCCTTGTTTAAAATAAAAATTTGCAACAATACAATTTGTGAATGCGGTAATGAACTGCAAGATCTCGATCATATCCTTTGGCAATGCCCCTTGTACGATATGCACAGAATAAAATTCATCAACAATCTTAAACACTCCAGTATGCTCCTTCCTTCCTCAAGTACAGTGATATTAAGTAACAGTAATACGAAAATCGCACGTCATATTGTTAAGTTCCTCGACGACTGTAAATTAACTATCTAGACTGTAGCTCTATCGTGTATTTCATCAATATATTTATAAAGCGTATTATTTATTCTGTACACTACTCTGTATATTATACTACTCCCATGTAAATCTCGATGTAACTCACTTTTTCAGCATTATAACCCTTCTTCTGGGTTGAAAATGCTCTAATAAAAAAAAAAAAAAAAAAAAAAAAAAAATATGAAAAATTAGTCGTTTGGAGAATACTTCCAAAATTAATCAACTATAAAGTTATATGAAAATTTAATAATTTTCTATTGTAAATATTGTAATATCACGTTAATTAACTTTATTAGTTAATAACTTTTGACGACACTATTGGCGATAATTGCATATTGTATAAAATCAACAAAAAAATTCTGTAAAGTTTACATGTGTTAAAAACTTAATATTAATGGTTATTTACTTGTAAATTAAGAAAACTCATTTCTCAAGATTTGCGAATGTCTCTCGAATTTTCGATGAAATCTCTCCTGCAAAAATAAGCGGGAAAATCTGTGTATAAATAGGCCCACCTTTGCACAGGCTAGCATTCACTTCTAGCCTTGCAAGGTGACCGCATGAGTCTGAATAAACTTGGATTAATACCTAAGTTCTTTCTCTCATTGTTCTTTCTCTCATTAACTAAGCAAGACTATCCTTTCCTTATAATTTGAGCTCGACTTATAGAACATCTCGCGCTATAACAAACTTAGGCCGAATTATATCCTATCAAAGAAAGACTTTAGCTCTGCTTATGGGACAATTCGCACCATAAGAAACTAGGGCATTGTCTGACTTTCCTCGAAATATTGCACTTACTTATGTATATTTGATTTACTTATTTATTACATTTGATTTATTTATCTATTATCTTGACAATTAGAGTAAAGTCATTGGAAACAAATTCTTACTCATTAGCTAGATTACGAGAGTTCGAATTATTTTATTTATAAGTGATACGAACATCACAACAATAAAAGTTAATAATATAATGATAAAATTTGACATATAGCAATAATATATTGCTCGTAGAAGTAATTTCAAAAAAGAACTACTTAAATTATTTAATAACATTTGAATTATAATCAATTTTCGAATTCGTATACAATTATTTGTTTAAATAATTAATTAATTATTCATTTATTGATAACAGTAATAACTAAGCTGTTATTAATGAAACGAATTCTTACTCATGTTTCTTAAATAGACATCTTGTGTTTAGAGTATCCGCTTTATTATAATAATTAATATTTACAATGTAATAAACAAATTAAATTTGCACATTAAAATTCAATATAATTTATCAGTTAAAAGTAATTGAAATTATTATAATCTTAATCTATGCCCTAAAATCTATATAATAAATGCTTTGTTACATTAAAATTTCTCTTAATTAACCTATTTTAATTGAACAACAAAAACTATTATATCTATATCTATAAGTAAGTGACGTCACGTTCCTTATATGGTCATGAAATTTGACTCTAGTATTAATACAATCCTATAATATTTGAGGTGGCGCCGTTTAATATGCTAATTGATTAATATCAAAATCTACAAAAGGTCGGCCCGCGCGTTTGTTTACATGATCGCTCGCTCGTCGACAACACGCTTTGCCGGTACGCTCGCTGTTCTTTGTTAATAAAGACGCTGTTACATGCACGCATCGAATGTTAGCATCAAATTATAATTCTACGCTCGCGATCGCGAAATTAAGCTGGCCAGCTTACCTTCTACTTGCAGGCGATCGGAGAAAACCACGACAAGTCGCACAGCACGGAACAGTTTTTGTATTGTTTTGCTCGCGGGTCGCGAATGCGCGCACACACTGGTTTCGCCCTCGATGGCGAAACCTCACACACTCTCTCTCTCGTTCTGGCCTCAAACTCGTAGCTGGACAGCACCTTGGTGGCTGCAACCCTGGATCACTGACTGCTGCCTTTTTTGATGCGCGTAGACGTCAAGGGCACGTGAATTAATCGATGCGGTAGCGTAAGCGGACGGACACTATGATGGTCGGTGCTTCACTGGTTCAAATTCTATTGCGCGCGTTCCGTCTGCTCGCGTGCCGAATTCCTTCGTTACTTATTTTGTCCCCCCGGGAGGTGCTGCCCTCACAGATAGCAATTAAGTTAAATAATCAGCGCTAATTTGACGTTTACTGTCACAATATATAATATATATATATAATATATATACAGGGTGTTCCAGACCACCCGTACACCCCCTCTAGAATCCAAAATAATGGATTAATCAAAAACTGCTTCAGACAAAAGTTGCTGGGCTTCGAGGGGGACATATCTGTACGACCTTGGCTTTGACCTTGGAGGTCATGTTCAAGGTCATTTCAAGGTCAACTTTGTTTTTTTAAATAGGAACCCCCATTTTTGACCCCGGATTCGGAAAGAGCGGGAAATTTTACGTCCAAAACGGTATTTTTAAATTTTTTTTCATGGCCTTGAGAAGGTCGATTTAAGGTCAAATGCTTGAAAATCTGCCTAAAAGCGTTTTTTTAATTTTTAAGATATCGAAAACTGACCTCTACAAAATTCGACGTTTGGATAAGGTATTGTGTTGAGTTTCGCGCTATGTGCGAATCCGGGGTCAAAAAGAGGGGTTTCAATTACAAAACACACTTCGACCTTGAAATGACCTTCAAAATGAGGTTAAAGGTCAAAGGTTTTTGGTGCATTGGGTGGCCCACTCTGTTCTGAACAAATTATAAACTTTCACGATTTAAACTGCGTGATTCACGACGATCTTCGCGGGCCAATTGGCAATTTGATCTACCGGGCCGGTATATGTAGCAGAACGTAATTTCGCAGAGCTGCAATTGTACCAGCCATTACTTGATCTCGATTAAATTAATATTGTAGCGGTCTAAATCCCCGTTACAGAATAATATAGATAAAACGGCAGCAACATAAAACAGAAGCAGCACTGCAAAAAATATTAAAACGTCAAATCCTTACTGATGAGCCTAATCTGATAGAAACGTTTATGAAAACATGCGGAACATAAAAGCCATCGCTAACGCTATAAGCTAGGATGAAACACTTAGAACCATGGACAATCATGAATTCATCATGGCCCGAGGAAAACCATAGATCACCAAAGAACGTCATGTTACCATGAGGAACCATTCAGAACCATGGATCCATCGAGATTCGTGGAATACCATAAAACACCATAACATCATGGAGTACTATCGAGAACTATCTTCAAGATAACGACCAGATGCTAGGGTGATTTTCAGGTTAACCGAACACCATCCACAAGGCATAGTGTTCAGATAAAACAAAAAAGGGGAGCTTCCTTGATGCTAAAATTGACCAATGGGATGTTTTCCTAGTAATCTTAGGTACTCCAAAATGTCTTCCAAAATTCTATCTGATCATCTTCTCATTATATCCAAGGTAGATGATTTACGTTGGGTAATTTATAATGAAATCGGTTTGTTATCCTTCATAACGTTTAATTTTTATTTTTGATACCATTTCAATTACACATACACAAACACACACACACAAAAGCATAAGCATACAAATAACGCATAAACATATATTGTAACGGCAGGCGATTCAATTAATCGATACGTTCGCGATAGAGTGAACGTCTAAGAGAAAAAGGGGGCGTGCGAGAGTTCAATTTTTCAGTTAAGCCTCAGCTGTTGCTCGTGAGAGTACCGCCAAATAATTTTCAATTATATTTTGCCGTTTTTCAATCGAAAGTTTTCCTAGTATTTTGGATACGTGCGCGAGAGATTGCAAATATAAATAAAGCAGCAGCAATCCCAGTTGCAGCAGAGAAACAACAGCAGTTATCGGAGCAACAACCGATTTTTGGAGTGAGGCAACGCAGCTGGTTTCACAGGAGCATAGATTATTTTGCTGAACAACAATTACGGGTGATCACCGTAATTACACCGCAGGGTAAGTACACCTCCCTTTTTTGCGCGACAAAATACTTGTGAAAGTATTTTGTCAATCGCGACCGTTTTTGTATTCGCGCCGAGCGTTAGTTTTTGCGATAGAATTTTGAATTCTCTCTCTTTCTCTCCCCATAGTATTGACAGTTAGTGTTTGTGTGTGTCACACTTTTCCAATTTGAGGGAGGCACAGCGTAATCAAACATTACCATCCTTCTCGCTGGGCGCCAACAGGGTGGCATAGCCCACTGTCTTTCACTCCTTCGCTTTCAAACATTTTTGGAAATCCAGAAGTCAAGTTTGCTGCGATATCTCTGACGCACACAGCGAGTCGAAACCTTTTTAATCTAAGGCGGCGACCTCGTCGAAAGGAGTACCGATCTTTTCAAGGTTCGACGCTCAAGGAGAGCGGAACTAAAGGCTTAACCCTCGGTTTGGGCGCGACGGAACTCTAGTTGCCCCGACGTCTGCCGCGTCGGAAGCACGCAGCATACAAATCTTACGAGATTTGCCTGACCTGGTACCACTACCCCGCAGAGGCCAACCCAAATTGGGATGTCAGAAGAGAGACTCAGCTAGGACAGCCAGAGGAGATTCCTAAGACGATCAACCAGCTAAGCCTCCCCTCCTGGGCTTGCGTCCGAAAAACATCCTATCCAGCGTACCTGTATTAAGGGATTTCTCCCACGACTCACAGGTCCATCGCTTCGACGTACCGGGGCACGTCTTCTCATTTCGTTTCGGTCATCCCCGCTCACGCTGGTGGGTATCCGTCATTCAAAAGGTTGTTTCCCAGTTATTGTTCTAACTTCGGGCCTCGCTTTCTGAGGAGTGGTTTTTATGACTGGCTAATACTGATGTTTGCTCTTTCGATTTTTGTTTTGACTTTTAAGTCAGGGCGGGGTCTCGTCTAGCCGACAAGGCGATTCCCCAGGCAGTTCACAGTATTCGTGCCGGTCATGCCACGCATTCAAATCAGCTCCGACGGTTAGGCTAAATTGGGTAATATAGTTCGCTTTCAAGTTATCCAACTTCAGGGTTCGATTCTGAAGCTCGATGTTCAAAAATTATCATTCGAATTTCAAGCTTTACAAGCCTGTCCAAGTTCAAAAGTTATTCAAAAATTTCAGATTATTGTGCGAGTTTTTGTCCTTTGGTTAGGGATCTCGTAAGAGGCGGCGTCTTTCAACTGTAGTTTATAACTACCTTTCTGCGCTTTCTCTTTGTTATGGGTGCTCCTTCCCTGGGCTCTATGACTTTTCTAGCAAAGTCTTCAAAGGCTTTGTAGATTTTCCTGCTGGATACTAGGGCTGTTTTCAGGCAGGGCCATATGTGGCCCTCTTCTTCAACAGCCTCTATTAATGGCTTTCTTAATTCCCTTAATTCTTCGCAGTTAAAGAGAATATGACTTTCGCTTTCTATTTCTCCACAGCTACACAGTTGGTCTTCGCATAACCCTCTTTATCGAGATATGACTTAAAAGCACCATATCCAGTCATAAACTGTACTGTGTAGTAATTGGGGTTTCGCCACCTCTTCTTTAATCTATCCTTGATTACTGGGAAATAGCAGTACGTTCTCCTGCCATTTGTGGCTGACTGCCATCTCTCTTGCCATACCCTTTCGATTTCATCGTTGATGTGTTGTATGGCTTTCGAGATTTTTAGTCTGCCCGATCGAAGTTCCTCCGATTTAATTCGGATGCCGTGCATTTTAATCGATTTCCCTTTCCTGACGCAGTACTTTGCAACTCTCGCGTCAAGCTCTAAAGCTATTAGTCGGGAGCAAGCACGTGCGCCGCTTCATGAGAGATCGATTTGTAGGCTTTGAGTGTTTTGCAAAGAACTGATCGCTGCAATCGTTCTAAAGCAGATTGCTGTTTGATGTTGGTCCTTTGCCACCAGCCCGCAGCGGCATATGTTACTTTCGATAGTAGGAAGCCATTATATATCTCTTTCATAGAATTGAATTTTAGGCCCCAGTTTACTTTTGCTATTTTACTTAGCTCGAAATAGGTGCTATTGCAGTCTTGAATCACGTTTCGAATATGTTCTTCCAATCGGAAGTCTTTCGAGATTGTGATTCCTAGGTACTTGACTGTTTTGTGCGTTCTAATGTTGTCTTTCCCAAGTTTAACTGTAGGGTTCCTATTCTCGCTTATTTGGCCTTTTAGCCATATTAGTGCTGACTTTTGTATTGCCAAATTCATTTTGTCAGACTTGCACCAGTCCGTCATTATATTAATGATTTCTTGGGCTTGTCTTTCAAAATCAATGCGTGTTTTTGCCTTAATGATAGGAAGCATATCGTCTGCGTAGGCTAGTACTTCGTATCCTGCGTCCCTGATTGCCCGGAGTGGTTTGGTAAAGATAACGTTCCAGTCTACCGGTCCAAATACTGAACCCTGAGGGCACCCCTTCGTCACTGTTTTCAGTGTTTCTTCGAAGTGGGCATATATTCCCACTTCTTGATCACTGAAGTAACTCTGGAGGAGCTTATAGATGTTCCTCGGGCAGTTTCTTTCTTTCAATTGGGAGAGCAGGCTTGGCCACCATAAGGCATCGAATGCTCCTGAGACGTCCAGTGGAATAGCGGCTACATACTTGGTCGACGGATCAGATTCTGCCTCTTCTACTATTTCATATAGTCTTCTGATGGCATCCTCTGTGGATCTATTTGCCTTAAAGCCAAATTGATCCTCCGAAGACCAGTCCGAGCTGTTTAGAATGTTGGATATTCTTTGAATCTCAAGCCTCTCGAGTATCTTCCCGGCTATGGGGAGTAGACGTACGGGTCTATATGATTTAATCTCGTTCTCGGGTTTTTCAACCGCTTTGAGCAACGTGATTAGCATTCCACTTTTCCATCTTCTGGGGAACACTCCGCATTCTAGGCAGGCGTTAAAAAGTTGTGTCAGTTCCTGGTGTAATGGTTTTGCATTGACAAGCATTTCTGACTCTATTCTATCTTTGCCTGGTGATTTCCCTGCCTTGTTCGCTTTAAGGGCCATTTCGACTTCCCTTATTAGGAAAGGCTTTGCGTCGCCGGTTACTGGAACCTCCAGCATATCTCTGCGAATCTTTACATGTGTATCATTTTCGCAGCTTAGGTCGTCATTAGGCATTAATTCTTCTAGTAAAGTCATGCTTGTTTCTTTCCAGTCTTTTGTAACTGAACCATTACGGTTAACCGTGCACATTGCTTTTGAGATTCTGACTTTATTGGATGCTCGTTTGTATGGATACGCCCAAGCATTCTTTTCGCTTTCAATAGTGCAGAAGTCTCTCCAGCTGTTAAATTTGGCTTTTTTAATAGCCGTTGCATATTCAGAATTCATTTGAGTCAATTTCTCAAGTGATCTCTGGAGGGCTTTCCTTTGTTTTCTATTCGGTTCTTCCTTGTCTTTCAGAGCGACGATTTTACGTTGTTTTTGTATTGCTTGCTTCTTACTTCGCAAGTCAGGATTCCACCAGGGTAGAGAGCGCGTTGTTCTCTTTTTGGTGGAATAGAGTTCTTTGCTGCTCTTACTAAGACCTCTTCAAATTTTGAAACATATGTTTCAATGTCTTCAGAGGTTCTTAAAGGGGGTTTAGCTAGGTTCTCTTTCTCGAATTTACAAAGTTTCCCGAATTTCTTCCAATCAGCTTTTCTCGTATTGAACCTTGGTTTTAATGTTTCTTCGCTTCGTAAGAGTCTGGCTGGTTGTGAGGCAAAATCCAGTTCGATCACTATGGGCCTGTGGTCACTGGAGGTCCATTCTTTCACCGCCCAGCTAGCTAAGAGGTTTGACAGATTTGATGTGTGTAAAGTTATATCAATGTTCGTCTCACCCCTCGTACTACGGCACGTTGGAAGTTGGTCCTTCCTGTTGGAACACTATTAGCCCGTGTTGATTTATGATTCCTTCAATGACTATTCCATTCTTATTCTGTGTATTAGACCAGATCTTTGACTTGGCGTTTGCATCCATTCCGACTAAGACTCTTTTGCCTTTTAATTGCTTTAGAGTCTTAGCTAGTTTATCAAGATAGGTCTTCCTGCTGTGGCTGAACTGGCAGTAGACACTTATGAAGTAAACTTCTCCAAAGGCTCCGACTATTTGTGCACAGACACAGTAGGAGTCACATAAATTAGAAATCTTGGTAGCAGTGACCTTGTGCGGGTTGTAGAGTATCGCAGCTTGAATCATTTCGCCTTTTTTGGCTCCGTGAATGGCTGAGACACTGTCCATACCTGAAATCGCGTTATTCCAGTGATATGGTTCTTGCACCAGTGCCACCTGTATGTCAAGATTTCTGCCTGTCATGATTTCTCCGAGCTCATCGTTGGCTACTTGGCTTTTGTTGAGGTTCAATTCTATGATCCTCAGTTTCGGGCCCAGTTCAGGGTTTTGTTGTGCGTTCAAGTTAAACCTCTTAACTGGTGGGCAATCGTCTTTGCTTTCGTCAAAATTGTTTGGTTGCGAAGGAAACTGAGTTGACGCTGGACTGTTAGAGCAGTGCTCTGATTTCTCGACGGTCGCCTCCTGCTTACGTTTCCTTGCCTTTCTAAACCTAGAATGGTTGACCATACCTTTCGAGGTACAACGCAATGTCTAGATATATGTTTCCTCCTTTGGGATCGCTGCTGGCGATTCTGGAGTGTGGCTTTCGACTTTAGTTTCAACGTTAACATGCGCGTTCAAATTAGGCAAGTGGCGTTCGAGTGCAAGCAGTGAGTATGTTTGTGCGTGTTGACTTGAGCTTCGTTCGTTACCTTATCGGGTTTCTCCATGGTTTTCCATGGCTCTTATATTTACAGTTGATTAAGCTAGTTATTTTTCTAGCTTTCTAACTTTTGTTAGATTATTTAATTATTTTGATTTATTTATTTTATTCAATTTTATTTAATTTTATTTGATTTGATTAGGTAATCTTAAATCTATAATTTTTCTTATTTTTAATTTTACTTTTGATTTTGATTGGTAACTTTTCTTAATTTTATTCTTAATACTACTACTTAACTTATTGCTTAAATTAATTATTGTTAACTACTTAAAACTAATTTGATTATAATTTGATTATAATATAACTTAATACTACTTACGAGTGTACCGACGTGTTTTCGTTTCACGCTAGGTTTGATGTTAGTCAAACCTCATTTTGGTCAGATCAGAGTTATGTGTTTGACGAATTGCAACCAAAGTAGCACTTGAGTGAGCCTGTCGGGTTTTCGCCTTTTCTATCGTCTTAGCCTGTGTTTACCATTAGCAGCACTGGATTTGATGGAAATTTAGTGCATGGTTTTTGCTTTCAAAGAGAGCTGACAGCCACGAATTTCGCTTTCAATTGCAAAATTGCTTTAGCTATTAGGACTTAAACAATTCCTTAGCAGGAAGGATGCTGCCCTTCTGTGGAAATATTTTTCCTAAGGGTTTCGGCATCCGTAGTGCGTTCTAGTCATCGAGAGTTACTCGGCTCAATGGACTGTTCTCTCGCACAATGGTGTCGGGCCTTACTCCAGGAGCTCGAGGCAAAGAACTTTGGGTGGCTGCTATGACCACGGCCGCGACTCTTTACCCACAGTAGTGGCACCTACCGATTGCCAGTCGATAGGAAGTAATTTCTTATCTACCCGAATTCAATTCGGATTACCGGGACCATTGGTCCTCTGCAACTCGCTTCCGGAGCGGTCTCCCGTCCTCTAAGAGGGCGCGCGGTGCCACAATCCCGAGAGATTTCCCCTCAAGTAAATCCCGGATTTTGGCTTTTCTGGGCTCGAGTTGAGCTCTTGGGGTGTGGTAGACTCCGCGTTGAATGTTGGGGCGTTTACAGGCCGCACCTCACCACGTGTTGTCATGGTCCGTGTTGTTTCTTTTGTTTGGCCGGTTGGCCTTTTACTCTAGGGGCAAGCGTTGTGTGTTTTGCCTACTGTTTCTTTACAGAGACAGCGTTTTCAGCCCCACCGCGTAAAGGTACACACATCCGCACTTGTGATTGCAAGTCTTCGTTCAAATACACATTGCTTTCACTTCGGGTCGACTAGCATTAGTTGCTTGTCCAGGGCAATCGGTGACGCATTTTGTACTTCAGCATTTTCATATGCCCGTACACAAAAGAGAGAAGTTTACGACGTCCTCTCCCAAAACAACGAATTGTTTGTTTGAGAAGTCTCCTTTCTCTGTTGAGGAAGACAATTACTCGCCGCCGCTTTGACAAAAGATTTTTGCACAAAGTAACCTGGCCAGCCTCGCGGCTGGCCGTATGGTGCATTATGTGCATAATCTATGTTTTTGCTAAGCGGACCATAATCGAGCTTCCTGAGAGCGTCGTGATTGCAACCCCCCCGTAATATTGACAATTTGTAAATCCTATTCTCATGCGCAAGTCTTTCGGCCCTACGAAGACTGTAGTTTTTTAGTCATAAAAAATCTTAATTTTATTCGCTGCATTACGTTATTTCGTTCCTTTTTAGCTTAACGAATCCGTTACCGGTTAATTTTTAAACCGATTTCATCTAGGAAATAGTTGGAGTAAACATTAGGTCACTCAAACCTAAGATAGATCGAGTATCACAAGTCAAGTGACTTAAGGTGAGTTCAACTCGGTTGGAAAGAAGACACTGAAACGAAAGTATTAGACGTTAATGCGAATACACGTATAAGTATACGTGTTTAACGGAGCGGCGGTTAGCTCTGCATCGTGGGAGTTTGTTCTTTAATAAACCCTATTTGTACCAGCTAATCCACTCCGTTACAATATATATTTCTGTAAGCGAGCGCCCGTGTGTGTAATTGAAAGTATAAGATATTAATTAAAAATCGGTTGAATTAACTGCAATACATAGCGTGTCCCATTTTAAATTACGTATCTGAATATCTCAAAAAATTGACATCGTACGAAAAAATTTGTGTGAGAGGTATGTACGTATTGCAGTCCTTTTTTAATTTTCCAAATATTTTCAATGAAGAAATATTTTCAGTAGTGTTTTTGTTGTTAACTAATTCACTATTCACAATTCAAACTATGCAAATAAACGAAACAGTATTAGCATGGCTACATAGGTGTAGCTTTATGTTGACCATGGTACAGAAGTAACAATTTTAAATCCTCAAGAAACTGAAAGCAATGTTATTAATTTTAACTAAATCAAATAAAATTTTAACATTGTTATACGTCTCTTTAACATCAGGTACTATGCATAAAATATAATGTGACGGGAGATTTGGGAAAACAAAACTGCCAGCCGAAACCTCACCACCTAATGCGCGTCGACGACTTGTCTTCCCGACTTGTTATCGGGCGCCAGACTGCCCACAGTATGTTTTCAAAAATTTAAATCGAATTGAAACCACTCTGAATTTTCTTGTTGAATAAGATAGTAGGAACTTTCAGAAAACGTTTCCACGCGAAATCGAAATCTAGAACTTGGCCGTTTTTTTTTACACATTTAACTGTTTTTTCATCATTATATAGTATCTACACATATAGTGACGTTTGATAATTAAATAAAAAGGTAATGGAGGTTTATAAATAAATTATATAATAAATCATCATCTAAAATTAATTTATCAACGCTTTTTACAAATAAATAAAATAATTTTACTCTTTTCTTTAGAACAAAGTATTGAAACAATATAGCAAATTTCTTTATACTCTTTCAACCACATTTAACACATTTTACATATATTGTTTTCTATTTACTTAGAACACATCAAAAACACAGACTTATTCTCTCTGTTTACGTTTCACGCGTTCTTAAGTATTTACCTATATTATTTACGATAAGTGTTTTACGTATACACATAGGCTTAACTCGCAGAGCAGACTTCTATTAAATTTTATTACGATATATTAGTTATCAGTACTATTTCGTTTTTTGTTTACTGAAGAAGTATAGGCAACAATACCATCTTTCAAATTAACGTTCGGTGAGTTCTTTTACCTACTAGTGTTATCAAGCGCGCTTCGCGTGCACTTGTTATACCCCGTTTTTTCTTAAATAAATTATTTTCTACAGTCTAATTAAATTAAAACATTTTCTTTATTCCTATTTCCTATTATGTAAAAATAAAAACGGTTTGCTTAACCATATTGAATCTGTAGTGCATATATACATGTACGCGTATCTCATCTAAAAGTTAGGTTAAGATTTCTACATATTTTCAGTTCTGGAACTGGATGATTACGTTTTTCCACGTGTAAAAAAATACGTCTATGCATAATGTAATTGAAATCACATGTAACTATTGTATAACTCATGGCATAATATTTCTTTTTGAATATAGTAATTAATCAATAAAAATAACATTTGAAATCTAACGATACTTCAAATTTCCGCACCGTTTCATATCTTAACCAATGAAAATACTGGATGTTGGCGACGCATTTTCCTAATGATTCTTTTAAGAAAGGACAAGAATGAAAAATGGCTCTACATTCAAAAGATCATGCGTACTCTCACGATAAAAATCGCACAAAAATTTGTTTATTGTGTCAACAAAAGAAAAAAAATATGACAAGTATAGGGCCTAAGCTTAAAAGTTTGATTCAAAGTTATACAAATTACGATTCGAATGATATTCGTTTGCCAATTGCTTTATGTAGTACATGTTGAATTAACTTTTATCGAGAGATAAAGAAGGAAAATGTTAAAATTTTTTTTCCGGATTAATCAATGTACTCGTATACTAATCCCCTTAAATATACTAGAACAATATCTCAGGATAAGTGTCAATGTACTCTATTTAAGTTAGCGAGAGAAGAAAAATTTAAAAAACCAAAAAAAGTTTCGTCTTCAAAAACTAATTCTCAAAATCGTATTAACCGTATTTATTTAAAGCAGCGCACTGAGTATTTATCGGAAGTGAAGAAAGGGAAAGCTCATGAGTGTAACCGTATAACAAAGTATAACAATGTAAAAAACTATACGAGGTGTGATCAAAAAGTAAGGTGAATTTTTATTTTTCTCAAAAAATATTTATTTATTCATCAATTTTTATTTTATCTCCTTCAAAGTAATCCCCCTCGGATATAATGCACTTGTGCCAACGCTTTTTCCAATCCTCAAAGCATTTCAAAAAATCATTTTTTGTGATCTTGTTTAGTTCATCCTTCGATGCCGTCTTTATCTCCTCAATCGTGGCAAAACGCCGTCCTTTCATGGGCCTCTTCAGTTTTGGGAACAAGAAGAAGTCACAGGGGGCCAGATCTGGGGAATACGGTGCCTGTGGCATCGTTACTGTGTTGGTTTTAGCCAAAAATTCGCGCACAAGCAACGATGTGTGAGCAGGGGCGTTATCATGGTGCAAAAGCCAATTTTTATTTTTCCACAAATTCGGACGTTTCTGGCGGATTGCTTCGCGCAAATTGCGCATAACTTGCAGGTAATATTCCTTATTTACTGTTCTACCCTGTGGCAAGAACTCGTGATGCACCACGCCCCTGCAGTCAAAGAAAACTGTAAGCAAAACCTTTACATTTGATCGAACTTGGCGTGCTTTTTTTGGTCTTGGTGATCCAGAATGCCTCCACTGGGACGATCGAGTCTTAGTCTCGACGTCATAACCGTATACCCATGTTTCGTCACCTGTTATAACCCTGTTGAGTAAATCTGGATCATCGTTGACGTCATTCAGTAGCTCTTGGGCGATGCTCATGCGACGTTTCTTTTGGTCGAAATTGAGCAATTTCGGAACAAACTTCGCTGACACACGTCTCATGTCTAAAACACTCGTCAAAATTGATTGGCACGAACCAAATGAGATGCCAATATCATCAGCAATTTCTCTAATGGTAATTCGACGATTTCCCAACACTATTTTCTTCACTTCTTCAACATTCTCATCAGTTGTTGATGTGCTGGGGCGTCCAGAACGAGGTTCGTCGTCGGTGTTTTCTCGGCCTTCTTGGAAGAGTTTATACCACTTGTAAACATTTTTTTGGCTTAAAATAGACTCACCGTATCCCACTTTCAGCATTTCAAGTGTTTTGGAACATTTGATTCCATTTTTCACACAAAATTTAATGCAAACTCTTTGATCTATGTTTTTAGACAGCAGCAAATATACCTATTGCGGATTATAACGCGCTTAAATTAACCTGTAGCAGGTTATAGCGAATTGAGGTTAACTTACCGTGATTATGAGCTTGCAGGTTATAGCGCACTTGAGTTAACCAGCCGCGTATTATAACGCACTTAGCTTAACCTCTCGCGGGTCATAGAGCGCTTAGGTTAACTTATCGTGGTTTTAAGCTGAGTGTAGGTTATAGCGCACTTAGGCAATCCTGTCATGGTTTTGAGCTT
Source organism: Phymastichus coffea (assembly GCF_024137745.1). Taxonomy (NCBI): domain Eukaryota; kingdom Metazoa; phylum Arthropoda; class Insecta; order Hymenoptera; family Eulophidae; genus Phymastichus; species Phymastichus coffea. Next base: position 2,432,675 of record NW_026706814.1, read on the forward strand.
GCAGGTTATAGCGCACTTGAATTCGTTAACCCTGTAGCCCTGACCTGTGATGTTATAACCCTCGATGCCGTTACGCAAATCCCAGTAATTTGCGCCACAAGGAATCTAGGGCTATTGTATTGCAGGTTACAGGATTCCAAGGTGAAGAAATTCGGGGTTAAGTCAGCAGGTTTTATTGCCGCACTTGTTATAACCTTCTTGGGTTAAAATATTTACGGTTAAGGGGACGGGGATTATTACATCGAAGGTCACAGGGCTCGGAGGTTAAGGGATTTAGGGTTAAGTGGGCAAGGATTATTGCCCCGCAGGTTACAATGCTCCAAGATCAGGGATTTGAGTTATAATAGTCGAAATTCATTGCGTTGCCGTATAAACCAATTGATAAGTAGTACATTTCAATTGACGATAAAAGAAGACATAAACTAAAGATTGTTTGTGCTTTTGTACGATGAGAATTGCTTTTTAGATGCCGTTGTCAATTTTGCACGAAAAAAATTATTCGCAATGTTATAAGGTACCGTATATAGCCAAAAAAACTTGATTTTCGCATTTTTAGGTTAGGATATCTCAAAATTCTGACGTACTAGCGCAATTCTGAGCTCGGATTTGGATTCAGCCCACCAAAATCTTTCGGGTGTACTATGTCTGGTCACTCGTTCTGGTGTGTCGCAGTATAAACAAATTCATAGGTGTTAAATTTCAAACAACGATATCTACATTACCAGAGGACATAAAAACAAAAATCGGTAGTTCATTTTGTAGGCCAAGAGTTGCTCTTTCAGATGCCGTCGTCAGTTTTTCATGAAAAAATTTATTCGCAATGTTATAAAGTACCGAATATAGCCAAAATACGTAATTTTCGCACATTTAGGTTAGGATATCTCAAAATCCTGACGTGCTGACGCAATTCTGAGCTTGGATTTGGATTCAGCGCACCAAAATCCTTCGAGTGTACTATGTCTGGTCTCTGGTTCTGAGACCTTGTTGGCCTGTGCTATCCTTAAATTCAAATAACATAAAAGAATCTTTTCCTGCTATTTCAGTTGATGATGTGTTAAAAATTGAAATAAACCATGTATTATGTGCTAACACAACTTGCCGTATAGTTTCTTCTCTACGTACAGCTGCAAAAAAACTAAAGTTGATTGAAAAAGATTTAAGAAAAAAAAGTACTCAAAGTCACCGTCTTGATTCGCTTTGTCACGTGAAAAAGGTCACATTTACAAAGTCTACTGATAAAAAAGTTTCTAATGAAATAAAAATAAAAAGATTTTGTTTTATGTAATAATGTATCTGCAATGTGTCAATATGTGAATGAGCATCGTGAAAATTACGAAGTGTATCTAAAAGTCGGTATAGATGGCGGTGGAGGATTCTTAAAAACATGTTTATCAGTTGAAAATAACAATCAGGCGTTCGTTGAAAAATTGAATAAAAGATCTCGTTCCAACTACAGCGATGGAATAGCACCAAACAAATTCAAAGATTCCGGTGTAAAAAAACTACTGATTTTAGGAATAGTAGAAGGACTTCAAGAAAACTATTGTTAATATTTCTACGTTTTGGCCTCTTTTGAATCTAAATGAACTCGATTGTACTATTGCCGCCGATTTGAAGATGATTAACATATTAGTAGGAATTATGCCTTACTAAAGCACTTTTCCTTGCCCATGGTGTAATGCATCAAAAAGTAAGTTACACGATTGTGGAAATTACAGAACAATAGCTCAAATTTCCAAGAAATACGAGCTTTGGATGAAAAATGGCGGTAAAAAAAATGATGCAGTTATATGAAAATTGTGTAAACTATCCGGTTTTCAAAGACAGTAAAATTTTCGGAGAAGATATTGAGATTATTAGTATAATTCCTCCTCCCGAACTGTATTTATTGATTGGTGTTGTGAACACTTTATATGATCACATATCTAAAGAATTTGAAGAAGATAGTTTGAAGTGGGTACGAGCTTGCAATATTATGAAAGAAGTCACTTATGGCGGGCCAGCTTTTGCAGGAAACTCGTGTAAGACTCTATTAAACAAAATAGATAATCTTCGTAGTAATTGCAATATAAATTGTTTGAAATACGTGAAATGCTTTTCCGACTTTCGATCAGTAGTAGATTCGTGTTTTTCATATGTATTAAAACCTAATTTTGTTGATGCAGTAAATAAATTTCGTCAAAGTTATTTAGACTTAAATGTAAATGTTACTTCCAAAGCTCATGCAGTTTTCCACCACGTACCATACTTCGTTCAAAACATAGTCTGTTCATTGTGACCTTAAAAAGACATGGAAGAAACGTAAAGTTGATAATACGCACCCTGAGTTCGCAAATCATTTATTGAAAACTGTATGTGACTATAATAGTAGTCATTTATAAGCTATCCTGAGTAACTTGCTACAGTTTTTCGTTACTATTATTTATTTAAAAAGCGTGAATAATATATATTTATTATCGTTTACGATCCGTTTATAATTATACAATTGATTGTATAATTTATTTCGAAAAATGTTCCATATTATTCTTGTTAATTTATTGTAAATAAATGAGTACGATTTATTTTATTTATATGTAGAAATGGTTAATAAATTAATTTTAGATTATAATTTATTATATAATTTATTTATAAACCTCCATTACCTCTTTATTTAATTATCAAACGTCACTATATGTGTAGATACTATATAATGATGAAAAAACAGTTAAATGTGTAAAAAAAACGGCCAAGTCCTAGATTTTGATTTCGCGTGGAAACGTTTCCTGAAAGTTCCTACTATCGTATTCAACAAGAAAATCCGGAGTAGTTTTCAATTCGATTTAAATTTTTTTAAACACACCGTGGTCTGGTCGTATCGGGTGTGTCAACCTCCCCGGATTGTTTGTGGTGAGTCCCGGGTTTGTAATGCATCCGTGATTTTATTTGTGTGCATTTTTGTTGTTTTGCGTTTGTATTTCATTTTCTTTTTCTTAAACCGACAACACTTGATCGGAAGTGTGTATGTGTGCGTGCGCTTCATTTTTCTGCGTCGTGTACTTCTTCTTTCTCGTCAGTCATCGGATTGCACTCATCGACTTGTTGCATTGTTTTCTTGGGCATGGGTGGACGAATTTGAAAATAAAAAGGTGTTTATGTTAAAGTGCGAATCGGGCATAATTATATGGTTGGTTACGAGGCGGCGAGAGACGGGGATGGCTTTTCCGAGGCGGTGCAAGTGATTCCATACTCTCATACACAGCTACACGGCCTTGAAGTTTTCTTTTTTTCAAGTACACTCTCATGTAAATCTTCATTTCATACATTCTTCTCTATAATAAATAAACAAATTTAAAAAAACCCTGACTATCATCTGTTATAATTTTGACGATATAACTACCAACATAATTACGCTTTTCTAATACAGTGTCAATAAGTTTTTCTAACTCAGCTCTAATAACAGATCTCTTTTCTTTTGTGGTACAGTCCGAAGTTTCGGATTCTAATACGCTACGTGTTACTCATTATCTAATAAATACTAACATGTTGATTTTAGGTAGTAGGAACTGTCTCTCTCTGTGCCGGTCACCTAATACTGCCCGTTCGTAACGTCTCACTCCACTCTCATCCTGTGACAAAGTAAATCTCTGTTTACTCGCGATAAACCGGCCCACTCCGATTTTCTCGGACCTCACCTCGCTCGTAACATGCTAGCTTGCTAGATTCTGCACAACTCACTTCATTACATAATATAATTATAAAAATAGTTCGTAAATTACATAGGCACAGAAAAAAAAGTCGTCTGTACTTTTGGGGAGATATATATACTCTTCTGTATTTTAACTCGCTTAATCCGAATCCATCGTCAGATATGCCAATATATGTCCAAAATCTTGTGAAAAATCGAAAAATAGCTCAAAATCGTCAAAAAAAGAGCTAAATCGACGTTTTTTACTGAGACCTTGAGCACTTAAATTTTTTTCCATGTAGAATAAACATGTTTCTTACGTATGTTGACACGCTGAATTCGAATCTGCCATCAGAATTGTTCGGACACTCTCAAATCCTTCAGAAAAGTCGAAAAACTTCTTAAAAAAGTGAAAAATAGGGAAAATTCGATATCTTTTATCATGAAAGCATGAATTTGAGATCGTTTCTACACCGAATAAGCATGTATCTTACGTAAATTGACTTGCTAAATATAAATATGAGCTGCTCTCAGTTCTTTAACCTTCCAAATTAGAAAAAATTTGGAATGCTGCATAAAAAAAATTCAAAAAATAACATAGACGAGAGTTAGAAATATTCTGTTTTAATTCTTTCGATTTGGTCAAACATATTTTTCAAGTATTTTAACGCGCTGAATCTGCCTATAAAATCATTTTATTGAAGATACGAACTCTTAAAATATAAAAAATAAGCAAATACCCAAAAAGAAAAGGAGTATACAATTACTCTCTTCTTCTCTTGTAACGCACTCTTTTCTCGTCGAACGATCTATAGAGTGGGTTTCTCAATCTCTTCTCACTTTTTCGATCTGTTTCTCTTTTTAGCGTCCAACAGAAATCTGCCATTATGTTGACGTCCCATCTACCTTAATATCGTTTTTCCATTTCACTTATATCTTGGTGGAATCGCTCTCCTTGTTCTTCACTGAAATCTTCCAGATTTTCAGGAAAGTAATCAATGTGTGAGTGTAAGAAGTGCTGTTTGAGATTCATCAGACAACCTATGTCTCTGTAATTTTTCAATAACCATTCTATCAAATCCCGGTAATTTTAATCCCTTTTGTTTCCTAGAAATGTTTGACATATAGTACATCTTTGAAACTCAATCAAGCTACCTTTTCTTTGTCACGAAGTTTTTATCCTGGATAAGAATTCGAATTTGGGAACCATAAAAAATATCTTCTTTCAATTTCGCATTACTAATCGCTAGAAATTTTTCGCCTCAGTATCGAAAACAGTCACCCTCTTTATCTAGAGCTTTAAGTAATTGTTTTATGAGGCTAAGTTTGATATGGGGTGGCAGAAGTAGATATTTCGATGGATCGATTAATGGTGCGTGTTTGATATTCTTCGATCTTGGATTAAACTTGATTCTCTTTGACTAGTCTTTCTTAACGTAATGATTAGTTAGGTCTCTGCTATCTCATAAATATAAGAAGCAGGGATTTTTTTATAACCTGATTGTTGGCTTAGAATTAAGGTTGCGATTATGAGATCACCTTGAAGTTTCCACTGATGATCTAAGTAGTTTATTTTATCTAAAATATTTTGAGGTTTTCATAAGTCTCTTTCAGTTTTATAGAATGAGCTATAGGAATCGGTGCAAAATTATTTCCGTTATGAAGTAATAAACCTTTGAGACTTATTTTTAATAAGTCAATGAAGAGTTTCCCCTCTTCGTCTTTATAAATATCTGGCTTTAATTCATCAATCAGTCCTTTTACATCTGAACAGTATACCAATGACTTCTCTTGTGAAAAATTTCCGAAAATCTTTCTCTCTGTTCCTATAAACATAAGCTTTGGTTTTCTTAGCCAGTAGATTTTTCTTCTTTAGTGCTGCTGCCATATATTCTGTTCCATCTTTTGCTAATCCCAAGTCCCATATGAAATCATTTAACTCTGCTTAATTGAAAATTTGAGGACATTACTTTACTCACTCGTTTTAAGTATTCATCTTCTTCGTCGTCTTCGGTCGATCTTTCCTCTTCATCCTTGCAGCAGTCTTCTTCTAACCCTTTTTTGGTTTTGTAACCGAAGAAACATCCGCATAAGAAATAAGAGATTTGGTAGACATAGAAAAACCTGTTATAGTAAGTAGATTGATACACTCAATTTTCTTTATTCGAAGTACACATTTTATTAATATTGATTTATAAATTTCAAACATTCTTCGGTTTCACGAACTTATCCCAAAATTCAGACAATAAAATAAATCACTATTTCTATCTAGTTCGCTGCTGCTGAGATTCCAAATAAGATTTCAACAATTAATAAGCGTTTCTCTTTTAGTGTTGGATTATCTCCTCAGTGAGAATCTAAGAATGTAAAATAACAGAAAGATGATCCCTATTGTTTATTTGTCCCAATTACTTTGAACATGAAAGTCAAAATAGATGTTTCTCCGAAATTTCACGTGATTTAATGTTATTGGTTTACGAGAGAAACGCGTTAAAATTCAAGGTTTTATTAATTTTTTGTATTTTTAGTTTTTTTGTCAATCTCTGATAAGAGTACAGTGGAAATGACCTTTCATGATATAATAATTACGTATTCTTATAGAATTTAGAATGTAGAACTCTCATCCGGTGTCAAAAATTGATTAAAATTTACCATTCGATATGAAAAACGCATTGAAAGTCGAGAATTCAGCAATTTTCATTGCTTTCCAGAGTAAACCTTGTAAATACCACTGCTTTCGTTATACTTAACATGTATTTTTTTAATTTTGGCATGTTAAATCCAACTGCATTTTTAGAAATTAATTCACAATCTGTTACACATAATTATTTATAAATTTTTATATGGTTATATTCATTTTATGTAACGATTCAACACACCAGTAGCTATTATTTTGTTTTCACATAGAGCGCGTGACGTTACTCGTGCTAGTAAACAGTAGCGTATTTTTAGCAAGTAAAAGTTTCAAGGTCACGGTTTAAATTTGAATCTGCGAAAATTTCGAATGCGTTTTAATGTGTAAATGCCATGCGACTATGAATTTCAGCTAATAAATGCGACCAAATAGCGAACATAATTTATATCTATCAAAATACAAAATGTGAATTTATATCGTTGGTAACCGTTTTTTCACTAAAAGTTATCGATAAACTATTTTAACCATGTCTGTTTCATATTTGTAATCGATCACTTGTAAAAAATAAAATTAGCAATAAACACTATGATAATGAATAACTATACTAATAAGGAAGGTACCGTAAACCGAATTCACCGATATGGATAATAATTTTTATATATGTTATAGTACAATCAAAAAACAAGAGATTCGTATTTTTTTTATCGGCAGAAAAACAAATTTATAGGATCAAATCTACCCTCACAGTTCACTAGCAAAAATAGTTTTTTTAGAATAACATTTCTTCTAATCAAGATTTTTTAGTGAAATCATATGGGTAATAATCAATATGAAAAGTAAGACAAATTCTGATGTTTTTACTTTAAGGAGCTGCAACCCCTATTTTTAATATTCCAAACATTGAAAAATTGACATAAATTTTTCCAGTGAAACAATAGTTTAATTTTGAACAGATATTTGCAATAAAAAAATAGAGTTAAACAATTTCTTTGCTTTTAATTAAATTATAGAGATTGCAACTCCTGTTTCTAATCAAAATAAACTTGAAAAATTGATATGAATTTCTATTATAACTCTTTATGGAAAAAAACTAATTTTTATACATAATGAATAAAAATAACAAATTATACTCAATCTACATTAAATATTATTTAATTTTAAATTCATTTGTGATTGTATTGATGTATTGTTCTTATTATTTTTGTATTATTATTTTTATATACTTTTATAAAAATTATGCAACGGTAGTCGATTCAATTAATCGATTCGTTCGCGATTCGGTACACTCGCGATGCTATTACGAACGACTAAGAGAGAGAGAGAGAGAGGGCGCGCGAGAGTTTGAATATAGTCAATTAAGCCTCAGCTGTTTTTTAAAGAGTACCGCCAATTTAGTTTGCATAGTGTTTTGCCGTTTTGCTACAAAGTTTTCTTGATTTTTTTGAACGTGCGTGAGAGATAGCAAGCAGCATCACAGCAGCGGCATCACAGCAGAAGCATTGCAGCAGCAACATTTATTGGAGAAAGCAGCAGATATTTGAGAGTGAGGCAGCGCAGCTGATTCTGATTCAAGGAGCACCATCTACATTTGTCTTCAACAATTAGGGCTGATCACCGTAATTGCACCGCAGGGTAGGTGCACCTCCCTTTTCATTGCGTGATAAAATACTATCGAAATTATTTTGTCTATCGAGAGCGTTTTTTTTGTATTCGTGCCGAGCGTTAGTTTTTACAGCAAAAGTTCGAATTCTCTCTCTCTCTCTCCCCGTATTATTATTAATCATTGTAAATCCTATTTGCATGCGTTAGTCTTTCGGCCCGTAAAAGACTGTAGTTTAGTTGAATTAAACATTATTAATTTTATTCGTCATATTATTTCCTAATAGTTTTACAGATCTATAAAGGATTAAGTTTCAATCCGATTTCATCTAGGAAATAGTTGGAGTAAACATTAGGTCACTCAAACCTAAGATAGATCGAGTATCACAAGTCAAGTGACTTAAGGTGAGTTCAACTCGGTTGGAAAGAAGACACTGAAACGAAAATATCAAACGTAAAGGCGAATACACGTATAAGTATACGTGTTTAACGGAGCGGCGGTTAGCTCTGCATTGTGGGAGTTTGTGCGTCAATAAATTCCTATTTTACTAGATAACCACCTCGTTACAGTTAATATAATTAGAAGAAACGGTTTTTTAACAATTTTATTTGTTAAAGTCTGGATAGTAATAATAACCATAAAAAAATGTTTGGAACATATGGACTTTTTACACCAGCCACATCATTTAATTGCAGCATTTTTACAGCTTTCATTTTCGCATTTTGAACTACAAGAATCTCCGAAACTGAAATCAACTGAATCATGAAATTTTTTTCAGTTTTCATTGAGATATTCATTTTTAAACGAAGAATATTTAGGAAGATAACAATATCTTGGTGATAAAAATTGGGTATGAACTAATGACTTAAACCTAATAATTATGTTTCTTAAATGTAAATACAAATCGTAATCCATTAAAATAACATTATCTGAAAAACATTGAACAAAATTTTTCCACACTCGAAATTTGTATACGTCTAACTATTGGATTTTTTTCTGTAATTCTAGTTACGATTTTCATAACGTTAACAATCTTATTTTCTGGTCTAGTTTCTTCAGTTATCTGTTTAGTGACCACTCCATGAATTTAGCAACAATATACTGGTAGAACCAACATTTGGATGAAAAATGTTTTTCAACCAAATTTTAAAACGATCTACAATAAAAGAATTTGTTTAACATTTTCTGTCAGCTTTCAGTTATTTTTAAATTATATTTAATTATTACTTATCTGAAGTTAATTTTATAGATTTAGATGCTTCTACGTATACATATAATATCGGATAATTGGAGGTTTGAATAATTTGGATTCTACAATTGGTTAAAATCAACCAGATTTTTCCTTCAAAACTAAAATGGGAGGTGTCAAGTTTTCCTTCACCTGATATCAGTGACTGTTTAGTATAGCTGTGTGTCATCGATGATACAGATTGTACTAGACATTGAATCTGACTTTCGCCTTCCACCGTAAGTGTTCTCCCAAAGTGAATTTCCAATTGGAATCTGACTTCCACTTTGATCTGTATTATATGTATTATGAACACTAATTTCTTCAATAGTTTTCTTCACATTAGTAACAAATCTGAGAGCTTGTTTCTTTAAATCTTGATAATCAGTGTTTTAAAGCTTTGAATCTAAAATCTTTGAACTCTAGTTACTTTTTTACGCCTAATGCCTAACCGCTAAAATCTTAATCATGCACAATAAGACCAATGTTAATAGCAGATTTTAAATTTTGTAATACATAATTACGAATTCGAGCAGTTTTTTCTCTATATGATTGACTGACTATCTTGATTGACTGTGTGAGCCCAACGCCATTTTGTACCATTTTGTAATTATTTTTCACACTCTCGAAACTCAAATTTTTTCTTTTCCCTCTCCGCTAATAATTCACTGATCTTTCTTTATAATCAAAAGATGAATCTTCTCTATCTTCTTCACACTTATTTGTTGAAAATTCTACAGGAGGAACAAAATGATGCATTATATCGTTCTCGATAATATGTGCATCAGAATCTTTGTATTTCTCCTGGAAATCTAACGTTTCATTTGAGATTATTTCTAGACTGCCGGTCACCTATTTTGGGCCCCCACCCCCGCCGGAAAATTAGTCAAAACTTTAAAGTTCAATGTCTCTGGTAGAAATTAACGTACCGAGTCCCCCTGGGCACATTTGAAAGGTTTTTCCAAAAGGTTTCAAATTATATGACTTATGGATGCCATCGCTTGTTTTTTAATTTTTTTCAAGCAATAATTCAACATTGAAATTCGGAAAATTTTTTGCTAACTTTGAAAATTTGCCAAATCTGGAAAAAAAAATCTTACAAAAATTCCAGTTAAAGCTTTTTTAGCTTTTATCAAGCTCTATCTGAATGACTGGTAACAACATTATTTTCGTTAAAACCGACGTGCGCACGGAAATTTTTTCCGGGAAGTGACAGTTTTTTTAAACATTTTTTATCTCCGCAAATTCTTAATATTAAAAAAATGTATAGGAGAAAAAATATTTGTTTTTGTAAGTAGACAACTGTAATATTTTCTTTTAATTTTTTCGAACAAAATTTTTGTCAATTTAAAAAAATTTTTTCTTACAATTGGTACACCAATAAGAAGAAAAACTACATCAAATTTTTTTTTTACTTATTCCATATTATTCCATAATAAATACCATGAATTTTGCAAAAAAATGAATTTTCTTCTTTTTTTGGCCTTAGAAAAATTGTTTTGCTAATAAAATAAAACTGGCGTATCTTTCTTCCATCTGATTTAACTAACGTTAGTAGCAACGGAAATCATTAAGTTGTCTCTAAAGTATTGTCCCAGAGTTTAGTTGAACTGAAGTTTTGAAACGCTACTATCAAAATCGAGGCTCAGGGAATGGGATTCCAATGTCCGTGGCTGCTCATTCAACATATTCACAGCTAACCAGGATTATGGAGAAATAAACTTAAATTTCACATCGTTTTAATAAAATTTTGGATATTATTGGACCTGCTATTTAGGATTTTTAAGAAAATCTATATGTAAAATGTGTGACAATATTTTTGCTTTTGAATTAAATACAAGGAGTGTAAATGTCAAAATCTGAAGTCACAGTCTTGATTTACTTCATTCACAAAGGTTTTTGAGTTTAAGGCGCCACCTTAGATCCACCATGATTATTTTATGAAATCAAAATCAGGGTATAGAACAAAAACAAACATTTACTAATGAGTTAATCATTAATGTATTAGTTTAACACTATTTCCCCCAGAATTTTACTATTTTTCTATGTTTTAATGAAATTTTTGCGTTTATTCGAGCCGCAATTTTAGATTTTCTATTTCTGAAAACTTGAATATGAAATTTGTAACCCAATTGTAGCAATTGAGATAAATTTAAAGAGTGTAAATATCAAAATCTTGAGTTACAGTCTCGATTTATATTAATTTTTGGCGATTTTTGGATTTTTAGGCGTCATCTTGAATCCGCCATATTAGATTTCGCTAACTTACCTATACAACTTTTTAAGCATGCTAATAACAGACTTTTTTCACTTAACTTCGATTGAATTGGGCATCTTTTTTTGTTTTGCTAACGTTTATCTGCAAAACCATGATTTTTCCTGATTTCCAGAAGGCATTTTGAGCCGCCATTTTGAATTTTTTAAAAAGACCACACTAGTCCATAAAGAGGGTTTATTAACAAACAGTTTTAGCTTAAGATCATTAAATTATCCATTAGCGTGAATTTTGGGCAGAGCCTTGTTCCGTTTGACACAGAACGTCCTCGATATATATACGAGAGTGGTCCGATAAGTACTGAGCCTACAAAAGAAAAACGAAAATTTTGGAAAAGTGGCGTTTTATTTTTCAACATAGTCTCCTTTTAGTTCGATACACTTGGCCCAGCGATGCTCCAACTTCTTTAACCCGTCTGAAAAATACGTTTCCTCGAGGTCTGAAAAGTAGGCTTCCATGGCAGCGATTACCTCCTCATGCGACTCAAATTTCTGCCCGGCGAGTGACTTTTTCAAGTTTGAAAACAAAAAGAAGTCGCACGGGGCTAAATCTGGAGAATACGGTGGATGGGTTTGGCTATGGCGACGGCGGAGGTGTGAGCCGGTGCGTTGTCACGGTGGAAGAACACTTTTTTCTTCGCCAAATGGGGCCGTTTTTTCTGCAATTCGACGTCGAATCGGCCCAATAATTCGGCATAGTACAGCCCTGTGACTGTTTTGCCCCTCTCCAGGTAGTCGATGTAGATCACACCTTGTGAATCCCAGAAAACGGTGGCCATCACCTTTCCGGCCGATGGGGCAGTCTTCACCTTCTTCGGAGCACTTTCACCGGGTAAAGTCCACTGTTTCGACTATTCCTTGGTCTCTGGTGTATACCAGTGGATCCATATTTCGTCGACTGTTATGAAACGACGCAGAAACTCCTTCGAATTGCGCTTAAACAGCGTCAGACATTGCTCTGAAGTTGTCTCACCGTTGCGCTTGTTGTCCGGAGTGAGCAAACGCGGCACCAATCGCGCCGACAGCTTTCTCATGCCCAAAATTTCATGCAGGACATGATCCACGCGGTCTTTTGAGATGCCTACGATCTTAGCTATCTCGCGCACCTTCAATCGTCGATCTGCCAATACGAGATCGTGAATTTTTGTCACGTTATCCTACGTGGTAGCCGTTTTCGGAGCACCTGGACGTGGCTCTTCAAAAATCGACGTGCGACCACGTTGAAACTCCTTAAACCAATTTTTGACGGTCGCCATCGAAGGAGAAGAGTCACCGTACACAGCATCCAAGCGCTTTTTGATTTCGCTACGCGATTTTCCTTCCAAAAACAAGAATCGAATCACCGATCGATACTGCTCTTTTTCCATTTTTCAAAAATCAACGGACACACTTGCTTTCACACGCTCTCAAAAATAAACTACAATTCCAATCCGGCTGAAATCTTGACAGTAACCATCGAGAAGGTTGTACTACGTGATAGAATATTTTTTTTTTGCGAGAGTGGCGCCATCGGGCGGTGAGGCTAAGTACTTATCGGATCACCCTCGTATATATATATAATTTATAATTTTCAACTATATATATATATAGTTTTTATATAATTTTCAACTATATATATATATATATATATATAGTTGAAAATTATAAATAAATTATCTTAGTTTATAATTAATCATATTATTTCTTTATAAAACAATAATCACTTGTTACTCAAACATTAAAATTACATAATACGGGTAAATTCTATAACATGTGATAAAAAACTTTAAATTAGCTACAACAAAAACCGGCTGAATTCTAGATTTAAATTTCACTTGGAATTGTTTTCTAAAGGAGCTATAAACATATTAGGAATGAAATCCATAGGTGTTTCCCATTTGATTACATTTTTTTTCATATACACCATGATTCTTGATCTCGATTAACTTTTCAGACAAAAAATGAAGAATATGACCCTGGCTATTTGAAGTTGATTTTGCCTCCAGCCGATTAAGAAAAGGATGCAAAAGTATCGTACCACTTTAGGCAATGTACTTGGTGGTCTAACCAAGTACTTACAATTAATTACCCAGATAATTAATGCTAAGTAGCAAATGTAACCAGCTAATTGAGATAAGATACTTGGTGGTCCAGTCAGTTAATGCAAGGTAACAAACGTATTCAGTTAGTTAAGACAAGGTACTTATTTGTCCAGTCGATGAAGAGAAAGCTCTTTGCTCTAAGAAAATCACGTCATTTAATTTATAGTAAATGTTGGAATTGTTCTCCGTATGCTTGTTGACAATGTGCAAAATGGTGATAGAAAGTATCTATCGGGTCAATAGTTTTCTTGACTGTTATTTTTCAAATTAGTTCGAGTTTTTGTGGGAATTCCTCATTGAGTAAATACACAACATCATTGAACGACCTTTACATATTGCCGTAACTTTTCATCATAACAGGAGTTATACGTTCTCGCTCGATAAAGCTACTTTTTGATAAATAATGAATGCATAGAATAATTTGCATTTTGAAAATTTTTTTCAAACTATTTGCTAATTAAATCTGTAGGCGGCTGGGGTGACACCTTTGGGAGTCATTAATTTTGACCCAATAAAATATCAACAAAACTAAAGCTTGAGGTACATCTATAACAACATTTAGTACTAGTAGATAATATATAGGTATATTTTCATGTGAGAAAATCACCCCTAAAGATTGAACAACCCTTATTTTATGGTTTTTGTTCTTTTAGAAATTCAATTCAATTATTTTCGTCAGGATAGTCTAAGAATAAGCTTTAGATGTTCTTCCCAATACTGAATCCTAATCCAGTTTCGAAAATTCAACGACACCGAAAGTGACCACTATGATATAGTGAAAAATACCTCTTTAGTCAGGAATATCAATTACATCCGACAGGATAGTACAAATAAAGTTTTTCAATGTATTTTTCAAAGCTCAATTCAAATTTGATCTCGAAAATTCTACGAACTCAAAAAAACTCCTTTTATGGGGTAAAAACTACTCTAGTCTAATATAAATCAAATAAATTATCCTTGCGCACATCTAGTTTGGATCTTTCTCCAAGGTTCGTACTCTCAATACAGTACTCCACTCCAGACAACACGTCCGGAGTTTCAACTATCACCAACGGGTGAAGTCTTTACTCTTGATAGTGAATGATCCCTTCGGAGGGCTTATATAAGAGAGCTCTGGGTTCATCTCGGCACTCCATTAATAAAATTTCTCTATGGCTACGGTTTGCTTTTCTGCCTTTGAAATAATACATGTTATATTCCAGATCAGTCAGTGTTAGAACCTTGAGCGGAGCAGACGTGTTTTGTATTGCGCTCTACTCAAGAATCAAAAACATCAATTAATCAGGAAAAGTGACAATTAATCTAAATAAATTTCTCAACGATATAATAACAATAGAATAAAGGCCAAATGGCAATACAAGTAGGGGACACAATGTCTACATCCACACAAAACAACACAGAAAAATGGACAACTGTAAGTGGAAAACTACAAAGAAACAGCCCAGACATTCAAATTTCAACCAAAAAACGGCAAGTCCAACTATGAGATTACTGACTCAGTCAAACCAACAATAGTTCAAGGTTCTTGAAGATAAACAAAAAATAGAAGAAAAAACGGTAAATAATGATATAAACTCTTTAAAAATTAAATCACATCCAATTTTTGTCTACAATGTAGAAAACATACGTTCACTTAAAAATCTCTTAATTGAAATAGCAAAAGATAACTACACAATAAAAGTTATAGGAAAAATCAAAATAAAAATCCAACCGTCAACAGCTGGAAAATATCTGCCTTTAGTTAATGGATTAAAAAAAACACTCAATTTTATACATATTAGCGAAAAGAAAATAAAGGATTTAAAGTAATTTTGAGAAGTATGCATCCTTCCGTGAACATTGGAGATTTAAAAACTGCTATTGAGGAATTCGGATATAAGGTAATGAACATCCGGAATATTAGGCACTGGGTGACAAAAATACCGTTACCACTATTACTGTGTAATGCGGTACATTACAAGACTTTTCCTGAGAGTGTTGCATTATTTGCTACACCTCAGGAAAGCCATTCTCGTCCCTTGCTACCCCATAACCAGTCGTACAACACGAACACAGACGCGCCCTAAAATAAACATTCAACTTTTTTCATGTCCGAACAATAAAACCGGAGATATTGGCAAAGCAAACTAGACGAACGCGATCCAATGGACACTCAAAAAAAAAGGAGCGCACCACGAGATAAGAGAGCGCACGCACACACTCACTCACGACCACGTGTTGCCGACTGAAGAAAGAAACACGGGAAACTTAACTGGGAAATGCAACGGAAATGCATGTTGATGACATATGCAGATCCGTTACATTCCCAGGCACTAACACTAACACTCGTGAAACACTAACACACCTGGCGTGAGCAGAAAATCGTCGATGAAGTGGCAGTCGGCAATCAGCTGTGTCGGGCTGCCGAACATCATCGGCGACATCCTGAGCGCCACACACACACACAACGATGACCACTAACAAACACCCGGAAACACATCACCTGACCGAAACAGGAGCGTCCCAGGAGGCGCTCCAAAAACCGTTACGGGAACACGAGGTACACGCGCGAGAGAGCGAGCGGCCATTTTGAAGCGCCGAGACAATCTGAGCATGAGCGAGCGAGCGAGCGAGACAGAGCGAACGAGATAGACTAAATAAGAGCGAGCGAGACAGACTGAGAGCAAGCGAGACAGACTGAGAGCGAGCGAGCGAGACAGAGCGAACGAAATAGACTAAATAAGAGCGAGCGAGATAGATTATATGAAATACACGAAATGATGAATAGAATTATATGTAAATGCGAATGAGATGACTTAAATATATTATTATTCGAAACTAATTAAAATTAAAATTAAAAATGTACATGGAAAAATACCGAATTATGAAAATTCCTATGCGACCGACACACCCTTTATTATAATAGCGAGCGACAAATACTCCGACAAATTTAATTGATAAATTAACCGACAAAATTCGAACTTCTGACGAAATTCGCTGGTGACATCACGACCAATAAGCGAATTAGAATAAAATTGATTAAAAGTAGGGGTAGATCTTTTCCATCACTTAATGCTAGCCAACTTAGAAGGGGGGGTGAGAGAGGGTAAATAGCGACGAAAGTAGGAAAATCAAGGAGGGTGCCGTATCTTTCTAATTTACATACGGACCAATGATGAAATATTCGGAGGGCGCTACCGATATCCAAATTAGCATACCAACCAATAATAGTATTTCTTCTCGAAAAGAGGAGAAGAAAAGCGATCTTTGACCGCGAAAAGCCGATTCTCGTCTATTTTGCCGCTGTTCTTTTAGCCACAAGAAGTGATTGCGCTAGCATTTTTCTACACTAATTTCGCTCGCCGAATCTTCAGCAGGAAAACTGTAAGTAGACAAAGTGCCACTCACTAGTAACAATCGCGGAGTGCGGGTGTGAATTTCTCGGTGCAGTAGGTCGTTGCGACGCGTGGATCCGTCGATGCCGGTGCTTATTGTTTCGAGTGATTCGTGCTGACCTTTCCGCCATTTCTTAGAATCGAACGTGAGTGTTAGAATCAGGTAAAAGAAATAGGTGCTTAGATTATTCGCGCTGACCTTTTGCCAGAACAGGTCATAACTGTCAACAAGATGGTCATACCAAAAATTATTGCTTCAAGAGTGCAATATGTGTGAAATGTACAAAGCAGCGTGGAACAAAAAACTGTACTATCAAAGAAAAAATTAAAGTAAGATGTGTGAATTGCCAAGAGAATCACACTGCAAGCTATAAAGGATATCCAATTCGCAAACAACTGCAACAAAAATCTTTTCCCAGGCTAAAAGAAAAAAGCTACATTCAAAAGACTAAACAAGAGCAACCAAACACAAACACTAATATTAATTCAAATTTAAATGCCAACAGTATCAGACAAAACAGAACATTTGCCCAAGTGACATCAAAACAAAACAACCAAAATATAACAACAGCAGAATTAAAAGATTAAAATTCACAGGTAGAGCCAAATATATATTCGAACGACTACAATAACACAGACAAACTCGAACATATGATGGAACAGCTGATGTAAAGAATGGACACTATGTTAAATCTTTTAACTATACTAGTTAACAAAATAGCACAATGATCAGCCTAAAACTCGCTATCTGGAACGCAAACGGACTTATGCAGAGGCACCTGGAATTAAAAATATTTCTAATCTACAAACACATAGACATCATGTTGATTTCAGAAACGCACTTTATAAGTAAGAACTATCTTAATATACCAAACTATGCTGTACACAAAACAAATCACCGCTTAATAAAGCACACGGAGGTTCTGCGATCATAATCAAAACAAAAATAAACCACTACATCCACTCACACATTAGCGAATTCAACCTACAAGCAACCAGTGTAAACATTACAGATAAAAACGGACAGATAACAATATAAGCTGTTTACTGTCCTCCAAACAGAACAATTAATACAGAAAATTGGACAAACTTTTTCAAAATTTTAGTAAATCGTTTTATAGCACAGGTGGTGATTACAATGCAAAGCATCAGTGGTGGGAATCTAGATCATCAACTCTAACATATAGAGGCAAAGTACTCTATGAAATAGTACAAAAAAATAATTTAATCCCTATATTAACTAAAGAACCAACATACTGGCCTACAGATGTAAACAAGCTCCCGGATTTGATTGACATTGCTATAGTAAAGGGTATAAACACGAATTATTTTGAAGTGTCATCACGCTTAGACTTGTCATTAGAACACTCACCAGTACTGATTACATTACAATAACAAGTATCTAAAAATGTATAGAAACAAACTTAAGTTGATTGGAAAAAATATCCCTCCTGTATAGAGGAACGCATAACGTGTAACGTTCCTCTTAAAACAGCTACAAATATTGAAGACAGCATAAATTCACTCAATCTGTTATTAACTGAATCAATAAGTAAATGCTCTACAGAATTAAATAAAAATAAAACACAACAAAACATGTGCAATAAAATAGCCCGAAAAATAAAGAAAAAAGATCGCTAAGAAAAAGATATTAGATATCCAGATCAAGCCAAGATAAAACAAGAGTAAATAAAGCATCTCAAGATCTAAAGAACTTGTTGTATGAAGAAAAAAATATACCAACGCAAAACTATCTGAGAACACTGAGTCTAACAGAAGCAACAGACTACTCTTTATGGAAAGCTACTAAACGACTTAAAAGATCAACCATATTTATACCGCCTATCAGCAAACCTAGTTGCAAATCATTTAAGTATAGTATTCATGACTCACCAAAGAATAATTACCGAACATAAATAAGAAATCTTACTGGAATGTTCTGACGTCCAAGACAGTTCACTGATCGATTCGATAAGAATGAAGGAAGTATTTCAAATAATTAATAATATTAAAAATAGAAAAGCCCCGGGATTAGATAATGTCACAGGAAAAATGATTAAAACTTTAACTAAAATTGCAATAAGATACTTAACAATTGTTTTCAATGCATGCTTACGTTTCTGCTATTTTCCTTCTCAGTGGAAAGTAGCAGAGATTGTCTTAATACCTAAACCTGGTAAAAAACCAGAAATGGTGACTGCATATAGACCGATTAGCCTTTTGTCAGCAGTCTCTAAAATTTTTGAAAAATTAATACTAGCTAGAATTAACCCAATAATACTAAATAGAAAACTTATCCTCAATCATCAATTCGGTTTCAGGTGTAATCACTCTACGATCGAGCAAATAAACAGAATAGTATCTGTTGCGAGGAAAGCCATAGAAGATAAACAACACTGCACTGGTATATTCCTGGATGTTGCACAAGTATTCGACAAGGTTTGGCATAAAGAGCTACTTCATAAACTGAGGACTTTATTTCCGGAGCCTCACTACAAGTTGTTGCAGTCATATATACAAAATAGAGATTTTCAAGTTAAAATAAATACATACATATCAAAACGTCAATAAAATAAATACATACAAATCAAAACGTTAATAAAAGCTGGAGTACTACAAGGCAGTTTTCTAAGCCCAACACTATACGAGGTATGTCCGGAAAGTATCGGGCCTACCTTTATATTTTCGTGCTAGCGTTATTCTTTATCATCTGGTGGGTGGCATCCTTCAAAGTAATCCCCACTTGATTGAATAACACGGTTCCGTCGATGTTTCCACTTTTCAAAACAGTCCTGGAACTCACTTTCAGGGATAGCCTTAAGTACACTCGTCGCATTGTGTTCAACCGTTGTTTTGTCATCGAATCGGTGTCTTTTGAGTGGTTTTTTTAGTTTTGGAAACAGCCAAAAGTCACAAGGGGCTATGTCGGGACTGTATGGAGATTGTCGAAGCAATGCGATATTGTGTTTGCTCAAAAACTGCTGCACAAGATTGGATGAATGCGCTGGCGCCTTATCGTGATGGAGAAATCAGTCACCACTTTCCCAAAAGTGCAGCCGTTTTCTTCTTACTGCATCACGCAAACGTTTCAAAATTGGAACGTAGTATTCTTTATTGATTGTCTGACCTGTTAATGCATATTTGTGATGTACAACACCTTCACAATCGAAAAAAACAATCAACATTGACTTAACATTGCTCGGACTTTAACGTGCTTTTTTTGGTCTTGGCGATTCAGAATGCTTCCACTGTGAAGATTGTTGTTTTGTTTCACGGTCATAACCATAAACCCATGATTCATCACCTGTAATAACTTTTTTAAGCACATTATCATCATTATTGACCATTTCCAGATTGTCCAGAGCGATTTCTAAGCGAATGTTCTTCTGCTCTGCTGTGAGCAATTTTGGGGTGAATTTCGCACACACGCGCTCCATTCCTAAATTTTCGGTTAAAATTTCTGAAATGATAGTTTGTGGTATCCCAAGGTCTTCTTCTAGTTCTCGCACAGTCATACGACGATCTTGTTCGATTGCAAGTCACACCCGCTCAATATTATCTGCGATTTTTGTCGTTGAAAGTCGGCCGGAACAAGAACCACTATCGACAGAATTGCGACCATCCTTGAACCGTTTAAACCACTGTTTTATTCGTGTTTTGCTCAGACACTCGCTTTCGAAGGCCTTTTGCATCATTTCAATAGTTTCCGAACTCGTTTTTCCGAGTTGAAAGCAAAATTTGATGCAAATTCGTTGATCTTGTTTTTCAGTCATTTTTGACAATATCAAAATCCGACGAACGCGAAAAAGGCATTGTAAACAAAGACACGCTGTGCATGAACTATAAGTCCGGCAGGCGTCAATAAGTAACCAATAGATTCATGAGGCTTTACTGTTGACATTTCTGTCCGGTAGAGGTCGATCGAATACTATGGCGCGAAGATATAAACGTAGGCCCGATACTTTCCGGACAGACCTCGTAGACAACACTTAGAAGGATATAGATAACTGGGCACTATCGCTACAAGAAGAAGAAATTAACGAGTATCTCGAACAACTGGAGCTAAGAAAAAACGGGAGCAAGCTCTCGCGAGCTGGATGATCGCCAAATTGGTTGCTAGGCGACTATTCAATGGCAGATTTCATAGAAGCTACCAAGCAAAATAACAACCCAACCCACCAATAAGGGCGGCCCTGCGCTCAGAACTAAGATCTTTCATCTGTGCTGAGCACACAGCATCTGAAGAAGAAGAAGAGCACCCGTTAACTCAATTAATGCAAAACGCAAAAGTTATATCGAGGGTACAAGAAACAGTGATAAATGTTTCAGAAGTATTAGACAATGGAAGAAACGATAGTAGCAATCAAAATATCACAACAACAGCTAATGACGGCAGCCAATTTCAACTTCCACCCGCATTTGCTGTAATCATCCAAGACCTTATCTTCCACTTCCGAGAGAATGAAAGGAAGCTCGAGCAACTAAACTCGGTAAGCGACAACTTATCAAGTCGAACAGAAGTGTTAGACAAGATATATAGTAATAGCAGCAACGTTAAGAGCCAGCTAAAAGACATATCTGCCAGAATAAGTACAGAAAATGCCTAAAAAATATGCTATAGTAAAGGGTATAGTAAAGAAATATGCTAAAAAATATATGTTTATCTTAAAAAATATTTGAAAATTTTTTGAATTTTGACATTCTTTCAAGATGATCAGCATGAACAAAGCTTAGCCTGCCGATGGTGCTTCATTAATTTTATATTGTCTTGATTTTTATATCTTCTCTCGATATACTCCATAATTGCTGTAAAATAAATTATAAATTATTATAATTGTTGAAAATAATACTATATTTTTATTAACAATATAATTTTCATATTGTTGCTGGATATTAAGGTTGAAATTTCTGATGTTATCATTCTCCGCTTGTTGAGGAAGATAATTTTGATTGCAGTGCTGTTCTTCTACAAAATATCATTTTTAAAACACTATAAAAATATTTTATAATAAACATTTATACATATAAATATATATTTACGATTGTAACGTCTCATGTGATATGGAACGTTTCATAATACACATCTAACTTCAAAAAATCTTCAAGAATAAATATCATAAGCATCGAAATTAGCTATGTATTTCATAAGCTAGAAATTTATAAATAAATAAAAATTTTAAGCGTTTTCGAGTAAACATATAATTTAATCGTTTATTTGTAAATCAATTATGGGGGTTTGGCCAGTGGAGCCAGTAGTACATATAAAAAGAAGCCTTCTTGCCAGCCAAGATTTTTTAAAATGTATATATACAGGGTGTCCCATTTTAACTTTCGGATGAAGATTACTCGGAGATTTCATGAGTATCGGAAAACATGTTTCAGATGAATGTTTCTCAACTTTGAGGGGGCCATATTAAGGTGACCTTTTCGTGACCTTGAAGGCCATTTTTAAGGTCATTTCAAGCTTAAATTCATTTTTTTAAACGGCAACCCCTATTTTTGACACCGGATTCGGAAAGAGCGGGAAATTTTACGTCTAAAACGGTATTTTAAAATTTTTTTCATGACCTTGAGAAGGTCGATTTAAGGTCAATTACTTGATAAACTGGCTACGGGTGATTTTTTTAATATTTAAGATATCGGAAAATGACCTCTACAAAATTTGTACATAATAGAGTCGGGCCCCTGAGGGTATCAACAACTTTGACCTTGAACTTTATCTACAAGGTCATTTCAAGGTCAAAGTGTTTTTTTAATGGAGACCTCTATTTTTGATATTGAATTTGAAAAAAGCGAAAAGTTTTAAATGTAAACTCACATTTTAAACATTTTACAATTACCTTTAGAAAATCAAATCAAGGGTAAATACTGAAAATTCGCTAAAAATCGTTTACTTTAAGCTTTTAAAGTTTATGAACGAGTAAATATTAAGATGAACTCATGAACCAATGACCTTGAGTATTTTGCTCTTGAATGTAGTTTTCAAGATTATTTTAAGATCAAAGTAATATTTTTTATGGCAACGCCTATCTCTGACACCGGATTACCACGATTGGAAACAATAATAATTTTTAGGCTCTAAATAACTAAATTATTATTTTTAAATTGTAACAAAATAACATAAAATTGAACATGAAATAATTGTCAAAAAATAATGATCTATGGCTATTAATTAATATTACTAAACTAATATTTTAAAATTATAAATTTGACTCGAGTGTAGTTCAATGTGTTTACGACGGTACGTGTTTATTTTCACTGCCAGTGCTTTTCGTTAATAATAATTTTTACTCAATCAACTGTCAAGAATTGAGTTGGCATCCCTTATTAGAAAATTTGCTATGACTAGTATTGTTATGTGCGCTTCATGCAATCTTTCTTAGGAAGCATGATTCTTTCGGCGTGTCTTAGTTTCTACGATACTATTTTGTTCCTCATTATTAAAATAATATGATTTCCGCAAGTTTTTGAATTTGCGATATTTTGAAAAAATATGGCAAATTATTAAGCAAATGAATGCGTTGAAATACTACTGATTCTTGGAGAATGCCGTCGTTATTATACTGCTGCTGCTCGGCTGTATGCCGAACGTTTTCCCAATCAGCGTCATCCGAGCGATGTGCAAATAAGAAATATTGAAAGACATTGTCGTACAAATGAGCTACATCGATAGAGACGTAGACAAAGAAATTTAAATAGTAATGATGGAAGACTTATTACCGTATTGACTATGGTTCATTTAAACCCTCATATAAGTACAAGAACAATTGAACGTCAAATCGGAATTCCTCATTCTTCAGCTCATTGTATGTTAAGATCAGTGCGTTACCATCCATATCATATTACACTGTATCAGGAGTTGAATGAAAATGACTATTTACTCAGAATGGATTTCTGTAGATGGGCGCTCAATCAACTAAATGAGGATCCAGATTTTTTTTGGAATGTTTGTTTTGGTGATGAGGCTACCTTTAAATGTGATGGTACCCTTAATAGACATAATTCTCACTACTGGTCTCCTGTTAATCCTCATTGGCATCGAGAAGTAATTAATCAACATCGCTGGAACGTTAACGTTTGGGACGGAATCTGTAATGGACAGATTGTTGGCCCGCATTTTTTAATGGCACTGTCAATGCTAATAGATATATCGACTTTCTGGAAAATGATCTACCTGGATATTTGGAAAACATTCCGCTGAATGTTCGACAGCAAATGTAGTGGCTACAAGATGGTGGTCCAGCTCATTTTGAAAGAAACGTAAGAGCATTTATAAATAATCAATTCTCAAATCGTTGGATAGGTCGTGCTGGGCCAGTTCCTTGGCCATCAAGGTCACCGGACCTTAATCCATTAGATAGTTATTTCTAGAGATATTGTAAAAATGTTGTTTACGAAGACGCGCCTACGACTAGATTAGATATGATCGCGAGGATCAGAAGAGCTTGTGCAGCAGTCACTCCCGAAATACTTGAAAATGTTATGAATAATTATCGACGCAGACTGGAAATTTGCTTGGCGAACAATGGAGTACCATTTGAGCATCTTATGTAATTAAATTTTTCAAATATTATTAGTTCATTTAATTCTAATTGAAAGTTTTTTTGACGATTTGGAAAATACTGTTTAGTTAAATAATTATCATTATTCCTTAAATGAAATCGTTATCGTAATTTTAAGTTTTTTTAGAAACCAAAATGACTGTAAATTTAATAAAGTTACCTTATTCTAAAATCTCTATCAACATTTATTTTTTTCTACCCATCCAACTTTTCCAATTACGAAATCAGAAATTAAAAACAACGTTTTATGCAATAAGAACCTAAGTGATAGCATTATGATTTGAAGAATTTTCACGCAAATAAAATAACCCAATAATTTACCTAAAAGGGTTAAATAGTCCCACAGTAAAATTTATAATTTTATAATATTAGTTTAGTAATATTAAAAGACCTTGGCCTTGAAATGACCTTGAAGATGAAGTTCAAGGTCAAAGTTGTTGATACCCTCAGGGGCCCGACTCTGTTATGTACAAATTTTGTAGAGGTCATTTTCCGATATCTTAAATATTAAAAAAAATCACCCGTAGCCAGTTTATCAAGTAATTGACCTTAAATCGACCTTCTCAAGGTCATGAAAAAAATTTTAAAATATCGTTTTGGACGTAAAATTTCCCGCTCTTTCCGAATCCGGTGTTAAAAATAGGGGTTGCCGTTTAAAAAAATGAATTTAACCTTGAAATGACCTTAAAAATGGCCTTCAAGGTCACGAAAAGGTCACCATAATATGGCCCCCTCAAAGTTGAGAAACATTCATCTGAAACATTTTTTCCGAACCCCATGAAATCTCCGAGTAATCTTCATCCGAAAGTTAAAATGGGATATATATAGTAACGGGGTGGTTATCTAGCAAAAATGAGAAATTTATTAACGAACAAACTCCCACGATGCAGAGCTAACTACCGCTCCATTAAGCACGTATAGTTATACATCTATTCGCCTTTACGTTTGATGATTTCGTTTCAGTGTCTTCTTTCCAACCGAGTTGAACTCATCTTAAGTCACTTGACTTGAGACACTCGATCTATCTTCAGTATGACTGACTTAATACCTAATCCGCCTAATCTCCTAGATGAAATCGGATTAAGACTTAAGCCTTTATAGATCTATTAAGCTAATAGGAAACGAAATGACGTAAACGGCGAATAAAATTAAGAAAATTTAATCAATAAAAACTACAAATCTTTTATGGGCCGAAAGTCTAACGCACGCGATGGGATTTACAATTATAAATTATAATTCAGTGAGAGAGTGAAAGAGAGGATTCGAAAATTGCCGCGAAATCTAACGGTCGGTGAGAATACAAAATTTACGATCGCGATTGACAAAATTCTTTCGAATGTATTTTGTCGCACAATAATATAGGGAGGTACACCTACCCTGCGGTGCAATTACGATGATCAGCCGTAATTGTTGTTGAAGAAAATCAACGGTCGATGCTTCTCGAATTGATCAGTTGCGCTGCCTCACTCTCCAATTTGCTGCTACTATAATGCTGCTGCTTGCTGCTGCTGTAATGCTGCTGCACTCACGCACGTATAAAAATCCCAGGAAACTTTCGGTAAAACACAGCGAAACACAGTGCAAAATATTCGGTGGTACTTTCACGAAAGCAGCTGAGGCTTAATTGAAACTTTTAAACTCTCGCGCGCCCTCTCTCTCTCTCTCTCTCTCTTAGTCGTTCAAATTATCGAATTGACTACCGTTGCAATATGTACATCTTTTCAGTGATCTGAAAATAGACCATTTCTGACGTAAAGTCGAAAATGGTCCGCACCCGGATATACATACATACACATCTCTATGTTAAGCTATCAAGGTGGTTATGAGACTAACGTTATAGTTATAGTAAAATGATGTAAGGAGGCGTGAGGAGGCACGAGGAGGAGTAAGGAGGTAAAAACCGTGAGAAGGCGTGAGGAGACAGCTACCTACATAATAACATTAAACTTGACAGAATTTGCACGCTATTTAAAGAGCTAATTCTTGAAATGAAGAGTTGTGAGGAGGCGAGAGGAGACTTGATGAAGGAAAATTTAGGCCTTACATTCTCAGGCGTGTCTGTTATTGCCTTTTTTGCCTATTATTGGCCTATGTTTTGCTTTTTGTTGCCTTTTTTTGCCTATACATTGCCTATAGTTTTGCACTTTTTAGTATAAAATTTTGATTTTTATTTCTTCTTTAAATCTTAAATGAAGTATTGGTCGAGAGTACCTGAAAGTCTTTATTTAATAGTTAGAATATCTATCAAGATATATTACAGAATAATATATGGATAGATAATTTTTGATTTTTTCGTCTTGAAGATTTAGATTGATTTGACCCAAAGTTGTTAATTTAATATACGTACATGATTGTACGTTAACTGATCCATAACATAGTATGAACAAACCATTTTCCAGTCAATAATTTGAACTAAAATATTCAATAATTGAATATTTTAATTGTTTATGGTACCCGAAATACAAAGGTTATCTAAAAAGTATCCGACCTAACTAAGAAACAACACATTTTTTCTCTAAAATCATTTTCATTTTCCACTAGCATCCTTTTTAGTCGATACACTTATTTAAATGATGCTGTAACTTCTTTAACCCTTCTAAATAATAGTTATCGTCATTCTCCTCAAAATAGGCGTTTGCTTATGCAATAGCCTCCTCGTCAGATGAAAATCTCTCTCCTGTAAGTGAAACTTTAGGGTTAGGAAACAGGAAAAAGCCACTAGGGGCCAGGGACCTCAACATGCAATAATGCGTAATACTCTCCTGTTATTGTTTTACCTTTTTGGATATAATCAATCAACATAATTTCATGACTATCCCAAAATATAGTCGCCATCACTTTGCGACGGGGGAGAGGGAGGGGAAAAATAATAGACGGGTATTTTTCCGGTCTCGCACTGTCGCCAGCGGCGCGCAGTCAGCCGAGACAACGTATGCAGCTTTATTTTTTTATTTCGTTGGGCGCCAGCTACCGTGCTCTCGCGTTAGGAGAGCAGGTAGCGCTGCAACGTTGGCTGGTTCTCGGCAAAGTCCTGCTGGTCGCTGTGAGGTCGGGTGGTTTCCCCGTTGCCTCCCTCCTCGTCGCCGTCGGTGTTCTTTGCGCGCGTGGCCGGCTATCACCTGTGAAGAATGAAGCGGGAGCGCGAAGTCCTAGGCGACGAATTCGTTCGAGTCTAAAGCGTATCGAGCGAAAAGGGGAAAGGGGGGCAACGGGTGGTTTACAAGGCCACCCACGGCTGCGGCTCGTTCGGCTAGCTAGAAGAAGTTCGGGGCATGGCGGCTCTTAACCCAGAAGCGGGTACATCGAGGGGGGCGTCGTAGGGGCGCCCCGACTGACGGACTAGTGGTTGAGGGGATAGCTCCTTCCGTGGACTGGTGGCGTGGTGGCCGCGATGGCGGCTACCGGCTAGGTGATAATCAGGGCAGTCGCGCACGCGCTTACCGATCTCAGACCGATCGCGAAAGCTACGGGGGATGAGGCGATCAAGTGGGTGCAGTCAATAACAAGTCAGACTTAAAATAATTCAGGTTTATTCGGCAAAAGAAAACTTCCAGGTCAACCCCAGTGATCTATCCCTCGCGATGGTCAGCCTGGTCTAGGTTACTGGAGGACGCGAGTGGCGTACTACGACGCGAAGTCGGCCTAGGCAGACAATAATTCAGTTGGATACTTCGGACTTCGGATACGATTACACGACGTCGGTCTGTTTACTCGCGGCGAAAATTCCAGTTCGTTCAAGGCAAATAAGTGAAGGAATTCGATCGGTCGCACGAAGGTTAGCTACTGTTCGCGGTGTTGACGGTACTTTGTAGCAACGATCGCGAGCAAAATAAAGGCGACAATGTATTCGAATTTTGCCGGTCGAACGAAGGTCTAGCACGACTCGTGTAATGTTTAGGTCGACTCGGGAAAGGAATTCATAGACGCGCACTCTAAGGAAAACTCGTTTCTCGGATGACAACAGTACGGCGACACTCAAAACGACGCTCGGAAGGTCGGTGGCAAAAACATGCGCAGCAACGGCAACGGGCGCGCGAAGGTCATACGGCATACCCGCGCGCGGACATTCGGCGATCATGCGACAATTTTAGATGCGGGACAAAGAAACGACGTGACAAAGAAAAGCTCGGAGACAACGGCAAACATGTTCGATCACAAGGCGTAATGCGCGCGAAGGTCATGCGGCACTCCCGTTCGGTAATTACGCGGCAACTTCGTCTTGCGGACAATGATAATACAACGGCTCTATAAAAGATTTTCGGAGGTCAGCAATGAATGAGCGCGAATGTTATTATATCGAACGCGCGAAGGTCGTACGGCACTCCCGAAACGCGGCGGTCGGCAATGCGCGGCAATCTCGCGATCATCGGGCATACAAAGAAAATCAGTAGTAGAAAAGAAGGTACTTACTCCTGTTAGTTTTTCGGGCAATTACTATCGCGGCTACGGCCGCCAAGGCCGCTGTAGCGGCCGCTACTATTGTCGTATGCGCCTCCGTTATTGGTGCTGTCGTTGCTTCTATTTTTCTATCGCTATTTTTCTCACTACTCTCACCGTTTTCTCTGTACTCACTGCTCTCACTATCTTCTTTCTGTATTCGCTATTACTATTTTCTCTCTGTATTCGCTACTTTCACTTTTCTCACTATCTTCTTTCTATACTCGCTGCTTTCACTATTTCCTCTACTACTCTCACTTTCTCACTATCTTCTTTCTATACTCGCTGCTTTCACTATTTCCTCTACTACTCTCACTTTTCTCTGCTTTATCTATCTTCTCTGCTTGGGTACCGCGCAACAGCGAGGCTCGGCGGGACTACTCACCGTCGAGGCTTAACGGTCACTGGCGCGCCGTTTTTCGGTGACGCGCCGCTTCTCCTAGCTTACTTCTCCTTAGTTATTGTCGATTGGCTGGCTTGTTGCTAAGCCGGGTCTCAGCGCCGTCTATATTAATGTTCTTTGCCCGCGCAATTTGTTTATTGGTCGGTCCTTCGCTCCTAATTTGCCTACTGGTCGCGAAGATAGCGTCGGTTTTCACTCATTAGTCCGACCACCCCTAAGCTGATAACGATTGGCCGGTCAACTAGCGTCGCTTGTCTATCCTCTTCTATCCACCGCTCGTTGGTCTTACCGATTCCCCTCGCTCGCTTCCGATCGGTCTAGCATCGGTGGTCTCGCTTGCTCTCACGCGCTCGGTCGCTCCTACTTCTAGTCTAGCTAGGCCTACCTTAACTAACGGGGGCTTGCTATCAGCTGATCGCAGCTGGAAACTTTAGGGGCTTCTAGCTTCCCGGGGGAGGGTCGGATCGGGTCGTGAGTGCGCGAGGGGTTGTACGCGAGCGTAAGGGTCGTGCGAATCGGTCAGGGAGGCTTCTAGAGGTCATAGTTCGCGAGATCCGGGAGTGCGTGGGTGGGTGTATGCGGTCGTGGCTGTTTTGCCGCATCGTGCCGGTAGTGTATAATTTTTCGTGTGATGACGCATCATCACAACTTTTCCGGACAATGAAACCGTCTTTGCCGTTTTCGGAGCAGATTTACCCTTTGCAATCCACTGTCTTGACCTTTTTTGCGTTTCCGGAGTGTAGTGATGAATACAAATTTCATCTACAATTATGAATCGGCGGAAAAAATCCTACTGGTTTAGCTTAACCGCGTCAATAAGGTTTTGAAATGTTCATCCGAATGAGTTTTTGATCCAAAGTGAGCAAACGCGGCACCCAACGTGTGAATAGCTTACGCATACCCAATTCTTCAGTCAGTATATGACAAATGCGTTCTTTTAATATTCCAGTTACTTCCTCTATCTCTCTAACCTTAATTCGACGATCGTTCAGTACAATTTGATAAACTTTCTCGATGGCTTTTTTATTGTTGGCTGCTGCAGTTTTTGGTCGCCCTGCACGCTCATCATCAGTCAAGCTGATACGGCCACGTTTAAACTCTGCTGCTCAACATTTTACGGTCGGAAATGATAAAGCAGAATCTCCGTAAAGAGTGTCTACCTCCTCTTTAATTTGCGTATTCACTTTTAAAAACAAATATTTAATGACAGCTCAATACTTAAGTTTTTCTATATTCAAGAAAATCTCCACAACCTCTCAGTTAAACGATTATATCAAATAAAAACTAAGCGTCTAAAATGGCTGAAATTTTTATTGGGATCTCTCAAAACATGCTTAAATATATTTTTTAACTTATGTACATAAGTGTTGCCATCTTCAGGTTGAGGTCGGAAACTTTTCAGACAGTCCTAGTAATTCAGTACAATTCACTATGTTTTAATTTTAATTCTCATTTTTTTTAACAAAAAATCATTTATTAACTTCATGCTATAATTTAAGAATTCACCATACCACCAAATATCTACGATATGACACCTAATATTTACTATATTACTAAAAATATACTATTTATCTAAAAATATACCTAAAATCACCAGATTAAAAAAAATATAACTCCATAGAAATACGAATAGGGATAAAAACGGGGGGTTAACAAACGAAGCGAGTAGACGGTACTCCCCTAGAGTATATATATATGAAATATTCTTCTATATTTCAGAGTTAATTTCATTAATTAAGTACTTACATTATAAGAAAGAAAACACCGCATTGTGTGCTAAACGTGAGCCAGAATATGCTATTTGGTCTCGTACTAATCGTAGCTTGATAAAGTTGAGTGTACATAACACCACTTGCCAAAGGAACAGCATTATCGCAGACAGATAAAATTGAAAATATTTTTCCTGAAAGTTTCAATCAACGAAATTGGGATTAATACAAAACATATATTTATATTATCAATAAAAAAAATTCACAAATGGAGCATTGTAGAGTTAATTCATAAAACAGTGTAGTTAGAATCACTTTTCTAACAATATTAATATCACTAATGCAATTAGATTTGTGGTGTAGTCGAAAATCGTTTTGTAACCGAGACATCCATTCTTCTCATTTATTATATTTTAAATTACTTTTTATAAAATAACAATTAAAATTTTTGGAACAATTTTGCTTTTTATTATTCATGTCTTACGAAAAGTAATTTATAACTAAAAATAATAATACTGTGTAACAGTAAAGTTATATACATAGTTATTAGTAACTTCGTCAAGAATATTCATGGTTGTTCATTGCGAAGCTAATTACTGTTGCAATCTGCTGTTTATACGCTTAGTGCTGTTGTGCATACGTTTAAATGAAAAAACGGCTGAAAATTAGTACAGAAGGCTCAAAATGAAGCGAAAGACCTTTAAAATCTGATTACGAGTTCTTAGAGCAAGCGAGGATTAGTAGAATATCAACAACAGATAAGCAATAAGCGTGACGTAAAAATCAAAGAGAGAATAAATAATATTTCAGAAAAAGTTAGTCCATTACCTAACAAATATTGCAAGATACTCTAAATAAGCTTCAGATGTGGATATCACACACTGATTTTATCTTCTTAAGCACTAAAACGGAATTCATGGTTTTCACAATTGACAATAACTACAGCTCTGAGGCATCACTAACATTAAAATATAATTTGGTAAATATAACACATAAGCTAAAAATACTGGTATGACTTCCGACAGAAAACTAAGTTGACAATTTCACCTCCTTGAACTCAGTAAGTAAGCCAGAGGGGCCTTAACTCAGAGGGGTATCAGCTCATTGAGTTGAAGCGTGTGAGTTGAGGTGTGTGCATGTTCAACTCAGCACTGTCACTTCACCTCCCGACCCCCTTACTGAGCCGCCCGTGCATTGTCGACTCACCTCCCCCCTCCTCCTACTGAGTTATACCGGTGTGTTCTACGCACTCCTCCCTCCTCTACTGAGTTAATCTGATGGCGTGCGTTCTCCCCCCCCTGCTCTGCTGTATTATGCTGTGCGTTCTACGCACTCTCCCCTCTCCTACACTGTGATGCCCGTGCGTTCTACGCATTCCCCCCTGTCCCATACTGTGCTGATGTGCTCTGACGCGCGTTCTCTGCACTTCCCCCTCCCTCCTCCTTCTCTCCTCGCGATTTGATGTATTCTCGATGAGCGCGTGCGTTCTGTGTTACGCGTTTTGATTTTTTTTATTGTGTATGTGTGTGTGTGTTAAATTTTTAGATTTATCGGAAAAAAAACGGACGGACGGATCGGGGGATCGAACGCGCGTCCTGCGGATCCGCAGGCCGATGCTCTACCGCTAGAGCTACTACCATTGTTACTACGGGCAATACCGTATTGTGTATACTAGGAAGACCCGGACGAAAAGAAGAACAAAGAATCATCGACATGGAAACAAAGTATTTCCAAATTTTCGAGCAATACTAAAAATTTTCCTGAACAAAAAGGCTGTCAGCAGTTCAATAACGAAAAGAAGAACTAATAATCATATGTATACATATCATCATTGTACACCACCTCAACTAATAAATAAACATTTTTTTTTCATCTAAATTCTATGTTGTATAAATTTTTTTTGTTGATAAAAAAATACAAAATTTATTATAAAAATTATGAACTGCTGCTGCTGCTGCTGCTGCTGCTGCTGCTGCTGCTGCGGTTGCTTCTGCTGCCGTCATCGTCAGAGTCAGCGAAGAATTTCGGTTTTTTTGGATGGTTTAATAAAAAAATAAAAGAATATTTTTTTGAATCAATTGAAACAAAAATTTTTTATTTATAAAAAATATATCTTATTCTACATGTTCTTAAAAAATACATATTATTCTACAAAGTATTTACTTGAAAAGCAAAATCACTATAGAAATCCTTCAACGACTTCACCGCTCTCTTCCCAATCCATACAACAGCCATCGATATAAAACTTTTTCATTAATTTAACGTTTTGATGTGCACATGTCGTTACGTATTTGCCGTTATGATTAGGGCATCAGTTACACGGTAACTGATTTTAATTTTTCGAAAGGTGAATAGCCCCAATCATTCAAATCGAAAACTTTGAGGCCATATCGTTCTAACCACTCTTTTTTCAACTCTCCGGATTCGAAAATTTTTGTGGCATCCTTGAGTGTATCTGTGATGATGAATTTATGCTCTTCGTATTTATAATAGCCAGAGTTACATGTTAATTCATGATAGTAGAGTTCTAACCAGAGATTTTCTCGCTTATATTTTTCCGTTAGTCTTCGCCATGGAAAGGGAGGTTTGAACAAGCGTACGAGCGGTTCTTCGTTGTAGTTAAGTGGAAGTATTGCTAACTCTTTCACAGAATAAGTTTTGCCAGGCATCATGAAGCCTTGCATATCTTCTACGTACTCCATTGCGATAGAAAGCTACTACTGAGCTGCTTAAGGAAAGAGTCAATTTTTTAATACCCTTCCCCCCTCTCCTAAATAAGTTTCTTCACATCTCCATTTATCGGATTTTATTGAACGATGCGATCGTGTAGAATAAGACAATACACAGTCCTTTGGGAACATTTTCTCTGATTTTGAACTCCAAGCGCACATCTACTGGAGCAGTCTTTAATGATTCGTTTTGTTTCGAACAGTCAATCACTACGAGTGGCATGTAATTTTTATATTCGAGTTTTTTGAGCATCGCTTCGGCATCATTACCGTAGTATACGTTTTAAAAATTGGCATACATATCGTACAACATTGCCTATTGGTTTTTACTGAAATCAATGTTGAGATTACCATATGGATAGCACTGAGAGTTGAGGTACAGTTTGACATTTCTAATGTTACAATGATCAAATATACTAGTCTTAGAGTTTGATTCATTTTTTCGAATGGTTTGGAAGGCTAAGATGATGTAGCGTGATTTCTCCAAATGATTTGTCGTTTTAACTGTCCAGACGTGAATTGTGTTTGCAGGCAGAGCTGGATATTCGTACAGTTCCCAACTACGAAAACTCATTAAAATACTTCGTTCGCTTTAGAAAGTCGAGTAGACGTATTTTCTCTGCATTCGATGCAGTCACATAGGGCATAAGCCATTCGAGGCATGTTACATTAATCTTGAATTCTTCGTAAGCTTCAACTCGCCCACGGTTTTCTTCGTTTGATAAACTGCATTTAAATCAGTACTCGATCTTATGAGAATTAATTCATGTTTCATATTCACTAGCACTTTACGATAGCCCTCAGCCAATCCAAATATGAAGCTCAGAGGAATCAAAATGTCAAAGTCGCATTCGTATTAGTTATTTTACGGTCCTTTTGTTCTAAGGTATTTATCCATCCGGCATTTTCGGCAATC
Source organism: Phymastichus coffea (assembly GCF_024137745.1). Taxonomy (NCBI): domain Eukaryota; kingdom Metazoa; phylum Arthropoda; class Insecta; order Hymenoptera; family Eulophidae; genus Phymastichus; species Phymastichus coffea. The sequence continues at coordinate 2,467,287 of NW_026706814.1, forward strand.
AAGGATTGACTTTAAGTGAGAGATAACCAGTTCTTCATAACGGTTGTGAGACCAACGTTCTTACATTTATCTATTTCTATAGCATTCAGCTCATAGCTAATTTCTTCAAACATGTGACAAATGGCATTATTAACAAAATCAGTATTCGTTAACAAGGTGTTATTGTTGCTACGTAATCCGCAAATGTGTAACGAGCTGCGACATGGTAAAAGGCACAAGTCTTGATGTTGAACTGATATACGAATCTCGTCACTACGAGGGTGGTCCGATAAGTACTTAGCCTACAAAAGAAAAACTAAAATTTTGGAAATGTGGCGTTTTATTTTTCAACATAGTGTCCTTTTAGTTCGATGCACTTAGCCCAGCGATGCTCCAACATCTTTAACCCATCTGAAAAATACGTTTCCTCGAGGTCTGAAAAGTAGGCTTCCGTGGCAGCGATTACCTCCTCATTCGACTCAAATTTCTGCCCGGCAAGTGACTTTTTCAAGTTTGGAAACAAAAAGAAGTCGCATGGGGCTTAATCTGGGGAATACGGTGGACGAGGCAGCAGTTCGTAGCCTAATTCGACCAATTTGGCCATGGCGACGGCGGAGGTGTGAGCCGGTGCGTTGTCATGGTGGAAGAGCACTTTTTTCTTCGCCAAATGGGGCCGTTTTTTCTGCAATTCGACGTCGAATCGGCCCAATAATTCGGCATAGTACAGCCCTATGACCGTTTTGCCCCTCTCCAGGTAGTTGATGTAGATCACACCTTGTGAATCCCAGAAAACGGTGGCCATCACCTTTCCGGCCGATGGGTTCGGGTTGGGGCAGTCTTCGCCTTCTTCGGAGCACTTTCGCCGGGTAAAGTCCGCTGTTTCGACTGTTCCTTGGTCTCTGGTGTATACCAGTGGATCCATGTTTCGTCGACTGTCACGAAACGATGCAGAAACTCCTTCGGATTGCACTTAAACAGCGTCAGACATTGCTCTGAAGTTGTCTCACGGTTGCGCTTGTTGTTCGGAGTGAGCAAACGCGGCACCCATCGCGCCGACAGCTTTCTCATGCCCAAAATTTCATGCAGGATATGACCCACGCGGTCTTTTGAGATGCCTACGATCTTAGCTATCTCGCGCACCTCCAATCGTTGATCTGCCAATACGAGATCGTGAATTTTTGTCACGTTATCCTCCGTGGTAGCCGTTTTCGGAGCACCTGGACGTGGCTCTTGAAAAATCGACGTGCGACCACGTTGAAACTCGTTAAACCAATTTTTAACGGTCGCCATCGAAGGAGAAGAGTCACCGTACATAGCATCCAAGCGCTTTTTGATTTCGCTGCGTGATTTCCCTTCCAAAAACAAGAATCAAATCACCGACCGATACTGCTCTTTTTCCATTTTTCAAAAATCAACGGACACACTTGCTTTCACACGCTCTCAAAAATAAACTACAACTCCGATCCGGCTGAAATCTTGACAGTAACCATCGAGATGGTTGTACCACGTGACAGAATATTTCTTTTGCGAGAGTGGCGCCATCGGGCGGTGAGGCTAAGTACTTATCGGACCACCCTCGTATTTTTGAACAATGAATTAGTGTAAGGCTGATGAGCGTGGAACTCGCAATGAGTCAAAGATTCGTCGAATACGACAGGTGACTGTATTTCCTGAATGTTCTCCATTGTTTCGTTGAAAACAGCAGCAAAAAAAAATTAGGCAATTTATTTTCCACCTGGAACTACTCTTAACCCAAGACTTTTTAGAAACTTTATGCTTTGATGTGTTAAAGCTTTCGCTTTCCGAAGACGATTGATGACTGGAGGTCGTCGTGCTGACATTTTCAATTTCAGTCAACGACTGATGATGGGTTTGCATTTTTCAATGCTTAAATAGCCCTTACCACTCTTTGAATCGTAAACAATTCCCATTATACGCTTTTGAGGTTATGATCTGATGGTTATGACTTCACCGCGAAAATTAATTAAATTTACGTCTTGATTGATGATGCGTAATTGTAAATAATTTATAGACTTTTTTCTAACTGGAAGATAAATCACGTGAGAGGGAATTTCAATAATTTTATATCCAGGCGGTACTGCTGGAAAAAATTCGTGAATATGGTGAACGGTATTTCCGTTCAAGTAAGCTCCAGCGGTTATATTACAATTGACTCTGACAGTGTTCACTCCGAGAATACTGACGGGCAGATCAGAGTTGTGAGAAACGTTTGTCTCTAATGTACGTTGTGAAAAACCCAACAATCGTCCGATAGAATTTTGCGGACGAAAATCGATAGGTTTCGAACACTTGATTGTACAATGCAAGGTGTTGTTGTTTGGTTTCAAACTTAATATTATATTATTATTATTATCAGTACAGAGAGGCTGCACAACTTTGCGAAGAAATTTATCAATGTCGTCGATCTCGTAGGCCCCGACAGGTATGTCGATAATTTGATTTGCGACGAAAAATTTATTATTATGTACGTCGATATTAGGTATCGAGTTGAACGTTAGGAACTCGACTAAGCCCAACTTGTAATGTTTATGCTGTGATAGTTCGATTGGTGGGAAATAATGCGCTTCCAACAGTGAAAAATTACCCGAGAGCGTCAGAGTTAACGAATCCTCCATGACTGTGTGAACATAACTACCGATATTTTCACGTTGTCTTTATTTTTATACCCTCGCACAAAAACTGTAAGCAAAGATGACCGCATACGTGAGAATTGAAATCTTGATATCTTTTCGTATTATATTTGATCTCGATATCGCCAAGATACATCATTAAATGAATAGGTGGCCTAAGATCTCCAAAACTATCGAAATATGTGACGTTTTTTCCGATTTTGCGATAAGCCACCCAGTGCGTTCCTGTTCCTTCAACGCCATCAAGATTGACTATAGCTGATTCGTGAAAATATGGTCCAGAACTCGATAAGTCATTTCTCATGAAGACTTCGCGAAAATTTGGTATACTCACTATTTTTGCATACTTTATCAAAACGGCGTTTGTGAGGGCTCTATCCGGTAAATTTATTTTGAACTTTTTTTTTTCAAATCTGATCCCAGATAAGGTTTGTGATAAAGTCCATAGCCTTTTTCATAAGGTTTGAGATATAAGCTTTTTCCCAGAGTAATGGCCTGCATTGTTTTGTTGTGTCTCTTGTTCTCTTCCAATTGCTGTTTTGCAGACTTTGCATCACTCACGGCTTTTGCGATTCCCGCGGCGCCACCAGCTAGAGCGCCAGTTGCACTCAAGCCTGCAAAAAGTGGTATGAGGAAGGGCAAAGCTCCACCCATCTTAGTTGATATTGGCAGAATTCGTGGAACGTTGATGTTTGCTTTTCCACCAGCTTTTTTAACGGTTGTACGAGCTTATTTCAAAGCAGAACCGATGACTTTGCGCGCACATTTATCCTTGGACCATTTGAATGTGACCGCTTTGATCACGCTTTTCAAATTAACTAACTTTTTCGATTTCTTGCATCCTTTCGTCTTGGTTTTCTTTCTTTTCTTCGCTAGACCCATACCAAACTTTGATTTTAATTTCACGGCGTTAGATATAGCGTAAGCAGCTGCTTTCTCACCAAAACTAGAATCATTAGCGAAGACTCTTTTGATCGCTTTTTCAGCTAAAATTTTGTCTACGATATTTCTAGCCTGGATATTTTCTCGATTTTTCGAGTACACTATATCATGTTGCTTGTAAGCTGCGTCGAGAGGATTGATTCCTGGATTGCCGCGAGCTAAACGTATCTGTAACTTAGTTCCTGGTCCGAAATATTGATAATCTGGAATATGGACTTCAAATGGAAGTTTATTAATGATATTGACGAATCCTCGTCCTTTCTTTACTCTTTGACGTTTGCATATGATCATCACTCGATAAAGTCCAACACACGACTAACGTTTGAAACTATAAAAACAGATATATATATATATATAGCCATGTGGTCAGTTATCGTTCGAACTCTGTCTCGTGAGTATGAATTTCAAGAAACAAACTGTGAAACTTCCTATAGAAAATTTTGACGTCATCGTGCGGGAGGATAAGCAACCAAAGCGTCACGGAGATTTACTGCCGAATAGCATCAGAGCTATTTCTTGTGGTCCGTCCAACTGTGGCAAGACCAACAGTCTTTTGGCGCTTATCACTCACCCCAATGGCGTTAAATTCGAAAATGTTTACGTGTACTCGAAATCGCTTGATCAGCCAAAGTATAAATTATTGGAAGAGATGTTAAAGCCAATAGACGGAGTGAAGTATTTTCCGTTCAAGGAGCACGAATCCGTGATCGATCCCGATCATGCATTACCTAATTCAATTATGATATTCGACGACATCGCCTGTGAGAAACAGGACAATGTACGCGCTTTCTTTTGTATGGGCAGACAAGGAGCGTCGACTGTTTCTATCTCTCGCAAACGTATGCGCGTATTCCTAAGCATCTCGTGAGAGATAACGTCAATTTATTGGCAATTTTTCGACAAGGCGAAGCAAATATGAAACATATATACGACGATCATGTGAATTCAGATATGACTTACAATTAGTTTAAAGAACTTTGTGCAAAATGCTGGTTGGATGATAAATATGGGTTTTTAGTGATCGACAAAGACAGAGCTATAAACTGTGGAAGATATCGAAAGGGCTTTGATTGTTTTGTTATAAATATATCACGATAGTAATGCGGTATACAGTCTCTCGATGATCGTCGAAGCGTTAACATGGCTGATCATCAAAGGGAAAAACATGTGTTTTCTCAACTCGTAAAAGCGCAAGACGCGATAAGACGAAAATATAGTTTATTGAAGCAACACCGAGAGTATACCGACGAAATCTTGAATAAGACATTCAAACCAATAGTCGATCCTCTTAAAGTCATAATAAGTGTGAAGGAAAAAAAATCTTCCCCCCGAAACACTCGTTCCAGTTATTAAAAAGCCGAAATTTCTAAACAAAAAAAATTAAAATACGAAATCAATTCGGCTGATAATGTCGACAAGTATGAAACCACTCAGTCTAGTAGCAGAGATAGCGATGCTACTGTCACGCACAATACTACACAGTTTTATAACAGTTTATCCGACGAGCCGAGCGAGAATGAGCATTTAGCTGGTGACAAGTACACGAATGCATTGGATAAAAGTGTTTCGAATTTTGTGGACTTGATTTATGGAGGACGTAAAGAACGAAATGGATCATACACGCTAGGTAAATGTACGGTGATTTTTGACAAAAATAACGTAGACGTCGATGGTTTCAAGTATCCAAAAACATAGGGTTTAATCGAGTTACTGGTTGCAAAGCAACCTGATCAAAGTTTAACCACTTCCAATGATCTCAAGAGCTATAAAGAAATCTTGGAGATATCTAATATTCATAGGAAGAAAAATAATCCAAACGAGGCTATAAGAGCGCACAATAGTAATAAATTCAATAACATGATTGGTCCGTTATTTGGTTTGACTAAAAAAAATACAAAAGGAGGCGAGGGGCTGCTAGAGACGACTGGTATGTCTTTGCCTATCTACAAGGTTGCGCGAAACAATACTTCTATGGATTGCGTATGCTGGGATGATCTGAATGAGCTCGTAGATCGTCTTCGATTGTTAGTGGCTGAGCAATCAGCGAGTAACAATAATCACATCAACGAAATTCCTTCGATAATCGAAGAATTACGCAAGGATGGATTCATATATATAATAAGAGCACACCTATCCTTCGAGCATTATCAAAATGAACGTCGACATATTTGGACATAAATATAAAGAGCAAGGAGTCCACGGTCTTCGCGGTCCGACCAGTATTGGGTTCAAGCTCACGAGCGAGTACCATTACGATCTAGAGAATCGTTTCCGCGGTCTACCAGAGCGCTTCTTGTCTTCAACACTGCCGCTACTTTTAAATTTATTTACATTGTAGTCTACGGTTCGACGAGGAATATTGAGAATACTAGCAATCTGACGATTGCTTTTACCATTTATGTGAAATCCAATAACTTGATAACGTTTACTAAAATCTCTCGGTGCCATACTTCAATAATATGTTACTATGGTAAACAATTTTTTAGAAGATTAGAACAACATTAAAAAAAAATTTTTTTCACTAATCATTAGTTATGTCAGTTTTGGTAGATTAGATTAATTTTTCTACTTAGATTTTTCGTTGATCGAGATTTGCATACAATTAAAATTTGTCTACAATTAATATAATAGCTTCGAGTATAAATGATCTGTTTTATTATTCCAAAGTGAAATATTGAAAAAATTAGACTACTTAATATTACGACTGAAAAAAAAATGTTTTCATATGATTATGAAATTTCGTTCACGTATTCTACTTACAAAATAGAGCATTTTCTTCCAAGAAAATTTTTTTCTACAATTCGAATTTTCCGAGATACAGAGCAATGAATATAGATACTGTTTTTGAATGAAATGCTCATATAATCGCTGAATTTAGACGAAAATTATTTTTGAATGAGTGTTCTGGATAGTGCAGAAAAAGAGCTAAAAAATGCTATGTTTAGAATTTTTCTACGATTTTTATTCTCGAAATGGCAAGCGGTTAAAGAAAAAGCAAAAATTTCGTAATTTTTGTTTTGATATTCGCCGTCCTATCTGCAAGGGAAATATCTAAGCATGATTTTAATATACACCATTGAAAAGTGCTCGAAAAACCCTTTCAAATGAGCCCCAGCAGAGCTCTGTAGGTGTATTTCCAGCCGAGATATTGAGTTTCAAAGTTATAGTCGTTTTGTTCTTAGGTGGGCAAAGATTATTGGGCGGGAGTGTATATATACGAGTATATGTATGTATATCAATGTACGCATAACAAACAAAAAAGAAGAAAATAAACTTTCTTTATATTATTTTCAAATCAAAATATGTGTGTGTGTGTTTATTTATTAATTCTTCAATCTACATAGTTTTCTTTTTTTTTCTCTACAATTTGGTTCTATTTATTCAACTATTGTGCGTATCATCAAATCCTAACCACTTTACGAAAACTTGATTATCACACCTCTTAATAATCTTTTCCACTAGATAGATGTCGGGATATTTGGTTTTCTGAAGTTCCTGTTCGTAGAAGCCACATAGGCTAGGCTTATTTTAATAATCTATCAAATGATAAGTAGTTGGATTTGTTGGCGCCACGCGCACAATTGTAAATATTTCCGTTGACCAATTTGGTGTATATCCCTTTTCAAATATTTGCTTCGCTTTGCTCACTCTGACTTTGTTGCCAACTTTGAACTTTGGCTTTCTTCTTTCTCTTCTTCCAACGTATTGTATAAATTTTTTTAATACTTGAGCTTGATTCGCCGCTGTAACTTGGATACGTTTTATACCAATAGTTTTGTGTTTGCGATTATTGTAAGCAGCTGTGAGCTCCGGTAGTACGTCGAACCATTTGTAGTTCCCACGGAGACTAAACTTTTTCCACATAGCGTTCTTCAACGTGCGATTAAATCGTCCGTATATCGAAGCTTTGAGCGAACTATTGGTAGAATACAGATTGATATTATATTTTTTCACGAGAGCTTGGAAATCTGCATTGTAGAATTCCTTGCTTTTATCCATATGAAGATTCTTTGGCCGTCTACCTTTCGCTAAAATAGATTTCATGGCCGCTGTCACATCGCGACCGGTTTTCCTTTTCACTGGCACAGTTCACGCGTGCTTGCAAAAATTATCAATTATCGTGAGAAGCCAATTGTAGCCATGATTTTGTCTAGAATAGCCTGCATATTGACGAGATCGGGTTGCCACGTCTCATCGATACCTCGAACGTCGTACTTTTGTCTTGGATAATTATGTCTCGTTGGTTTGTGCAACTCCTCCACCACCGTTTCCATTTAATCGACTGTTTTCTAAATTTTCAACACTTGACTTTATTCATGGTAATTCTTCTTTGATAATTGCATTCAAATCCTCAAGATCACTCCTTAATCGTGCGATCACGTCTCTCGTAGATTTTATTGCCATCTGAACGATGTTTTCCGCAGTTTCCCAATTTATAGCATCTTTAGTCTGCAGCGGAAGAGCAAGATTTTCCAATCTTTTATTCTCTAGATCGTAATGGTACTCGCTCGTGAGCTTGAACCCAATACTGGGCGGACCGCGAAGACCGTGGATTCCTTGCTCTTTATATTTATGTCCAAATATGTCGACGTTCATTTTGATAATGCTCGAAGGATAGGTGTGCTCTTATTATATATATAAATCCATCCTTGCGTAATTCTGCGATTATCGAATGAATTTCGTTGATGTGATTATTGTTACTCGCTGATTGCTCAGCCACTAACAATCGAAGACGATCTACGAGCTCATTCAGATCATCCCAGCATACGCAATCCATAGAAGTATTGTTTCGCGCAACCTTGTAGATAGGCAAAGACGTACCAGTCGTCTCTAGCAGCCCCTCGCCTCCTTTTGTATTTTTTTTAGTCAAACCAAATAACGGACCAATCATGTTATTGAATTTATTACTATTGTGCGCTCTTATAGCCTCGTTTGGATTATTTTTCTTCCTATGAATATTAGATATCTCCAAGATTTCTTTATAGCTCTTGAGATCATTGGAAGTGGTTAAACTTTGATCAGGTTGCTTTGCAACCAGTAACTCGATTAAACCCTGTATTTTTGGATACTTGAAACCATCGACGTCTACGTTATTTTTGTCAAAAATCACCGTACATTTACCTAGCGTGTATGATCCATTTCGTTCTTTACGTACTCCATAAATCAAGTCCACAAAATTCGAAACACTTTTATCCAATGCATTCGTGTACTTGTCGCCAGCTAAATGCTCATTCTCGCTCGGCTCGTCGGATAAACTGTTATAAAACTGTGTAGTATTGTGCGTGACAGTAGCATCGCTATCTCCGCTACTAGACTGAGTGGTTTCATACTTGTCGACATTATCAGCCGAATTGATTTCGTATTTTAATTTTTTTTGTTTAGAAATTTTGGCTTTTTAATAACTGTAACGAGTGTTTCGGGGGGAAGATTTTTTTTCCTTCTCACTTATTATGACTTTAAGAGGATAGACTATTGGTTTGAATGTCTTATTCAAGATTTCGTCGGTATACTCTCGGTGTTGCTTCAATAAACTATATTTTCGTCTTATCGCGTCTTGTGCTTTTACGAGTTGAGAAAACACATGTTTTTCCCTTTATAAATATATATATATATATATTTATGCAGTTGTAAATTCTATACAACCATCACCCTTGTGGGTGAGAAATAATTTAAGTTTATTAGCGTAATCCAACATATCGTTGAACAGCTTTTCATTCACGATCAGTGCAATCGATACCTTGTTTGGTAGAAACAGCTGAAACTCCTCGTTCACTTCGTCTACGATTTTTGCACCGTATCGTGTTTCAACTTGTTTGAGTCTGGTGATAATACTCGTATACTTGGATTCTGTGTCCAATTCATAAATCTTCTTAGTGGGTTTGAATTGATTACAAGCTAAATTATTCAGCTGCGCGAGATCCATCAGTAGAAAAAAAACAATGATATTTAAACTCAGTTGACTTGAAACAAAACACACACACACACACACACACACACACACAGAAATCACAATTACCTCGAGTAATTTTTTAATCACGGAAATTTTATATTTTTCTAATTTTATCGACAAACCGAGCTTCCAGTAACTTTCTTCTCCTTGGAGTAAGTTGACTATGAATGAAATTAGAAGACTGTTGCTGTTGCTGCTGCTGCTGCTGCTGCTCACTACTCGTGGTCGTCGTCGTCGTTGTCGAAGTTGCAGGTAACTTTGTCTCAATGAGAATGAGCTGCTAAGCCTCGGGTGCCGATTGATATAACCCGTCCCCCACTCCGCTCTTTTTCGGCGACGGCGTCTCGATGGCGGCGGCGGCTGGCGTCTCGATGGTGGCTACGGCGGTGGCGGTGGCAGCGGCAGCAGCGCCCGTTGGCTCGACTGCAATCATTCCCAACGCTTCTATCCGCCCCTCCCTCTCCACCAATGGAGTGCCGTAATGGCTCCAAGGAAGCGTATCGGTGGTTCCGGGCAGCAAGAAGCGTTTATCGTCGTGCACGCTGAGCGCGATCTTTTTTTGTCTCTCGCTGTACAACTGATGATGACGCGATCTGATGGACTTTTGCTGTTGGCTCAAAATCACATTTTCTCGGAGACATTTGACGTAGTCCGCGAACTTAATCGTAGCATTCAGCACCGAATTCTTGATCCCCTTTGCCTTCTTTATTGCATCTCTATTCCGAACTCTCACGCTGTACATTTTGCTTCTGAGTCCCACGAACTCGAGCATGAGCATTCCGGCGTTCTCGTCCTTCATCTTGCCAACCACCCTCTTATTGGCTCTGGGAATCGCGAAGCGATTCGGCTCTGGAAAATCCGACGTATCGAATTCGTGAATATCACGACGCATGACCTCGTACATGTCTACTTTGGTGATTTCCTACACGAGACTGTCCGTGTTGGTGTACAGAAGCTTGCAACGCTCCTCACCAACGGTGGCACCGCGCATGTAGTCGTAGTGAAATCGATACACGAGCGTCTTGGACAAGTCGAGAACAGCGAGACCTATGTAAATGGATTTTTTCACGATGATTTCCGTACGCAACAGTTGAATCGCCACCAGTTCGTCGTCGAAAATGTCACTACTGTGGAAATTTGGTCGAACTATCAGAGCTTCAGCATCGTATCGCCCCTCCTACTTGTTCACCAACTTCACGTCGATTCGTTTCTTCTCATTTTCCATGGTCTTGCCGTATACCGCATTGTTGAACAGTTTGTACAGCATTTTTTCGAATTCGTTTGCCGCCCGCTTACGCAACTCGCTATTCAAATCGATGTACGTCTTGAGCCATGGGCTCTGCTTAAACTTTAAAACCCGATGTATCTTCGCGAGGTGCAAGCCATACCCTATTGCTTGTTTTAGAGCTCTGTAGTGGATTACGTAACGCTCCTTATCATCGAGAGTCGTCATGAGCTTTTTCTGTTTGGATCCCGGAGCGGCTTTGTGCTCTAGACAAAATGGCATATCTCTGTGCGCATCGTGAATTTCTTCTGGATACTCCAAATCCACTTCGAGTATGTAACCGAAGGATGAGTCATCGGGAATATCGAAGGAAAAGTTGGCGGCGGCGTCAATGTCGCACCATTCGAAATCACCGAGTGGAAGTGGCTCGATCATACTCCAGCTGTAAAGGTTATTGACGTCGAAATACATCAAATATTTGTCATATTTCTGTGGATCGTAGTCACCGTCGTCGTCGTCGTCGCCCATGTATGGATTGTTCGCGGCAGCATACCTGTTGCAACACTGGCTAATTCCACCGCGAATGCCGCGTTCGACAAATATGAGCATGTCGATATCCGTCAAGAGCTCCAACCTTACACCCGTATACTTTAACATGGCGTCCCAACTCAATCCGGGCGTCGTATAGTAGTAGGCCGGATCCAAACGATACGCCGCTCGACACTTGGCTTTGAAAATTTCAAAAACTTCGGCCGAGATCGGTGATGTCGAATGTTCTCCAAACGTTCTCCGCGTGACTGTACTCTTCGTCGCTGATATCCGAATCGTACAGACTGCTGTAAAAATCTTGCTTTCGTGGAAGCGTCGTCGTCTTCTCGAGTTTTGTAAACGACGACACATAGTCATACGGAAATACACCTTTTCTCTTGAATAGGGCAATCTGCGGCAGTGTGTATCCGTCATCTTGCTGAAAATGTCGATTTAGAATATCGTGTTTTTCCAAGTACGACGATAGTTTGTCGAGCGAAGACGCCATAAATCGAAACAAATCGACGAAACGCAGCTTTATATCGGTACCTTCCACGTACTTCGTAAAAGATATGTAATTTTCTTGGTTTGAGGAATGAGGCTCACTCGACCGGGAAATTCGTTCGCGATTTCCCGGATAAATAAATGCGCATCGTATCCATTGAGATTGTGAAAAAAAACGAGTATAGTTCGCGTTTCTTGATAAGCAATGTTATACGTGCTGTGAGCAGCTCCACGATACTTTCCCATAAAGTGACAATGATCGCGAACTTTTCTGTCTTTTTTTTCTCGACAAAAGGCCTATTACATATGTGACATAGCGTAACACGAAGAAAGTTAAATGACTCTTAGAACTTTGAATTTTCCATAGGCTGAGGGCTTCTATACAACTCGTGCTGATATTTGGCCAAATCGTGAAGATTGCGAACGAACCACTTGGCCGGACCAACATCATCGACAGTTTTCTGTGTGTAGCTTCGATAACGCGAAAGAGAGTCATCGTAGCTACACTTGACGAAAAATCCAACGCTGTACGGTTTATGACGTTGATAGATCCACTCGTCGTTGGATACCGCTACCAAGAGACTCTCAAAATCGGCGTACACGACGAACGGTACCGCGCACTCATTTTTAAAGTTTTCAAATTGTAAATATTTATCCTTGCCACTGGGAAGCACAATTTTACACATATTCACATTTTTACAGTCGATCTCGTGCGTTTTCAATCTCTCTTCAGTTAGAAAATAGTGCAAGAACGATCGCATATGTACGACTTACATTTGCGAAATGACAACTGTCGATACATCAATCGAGATAAGTCTTTTATCCAAACCTAGTGCACTTTGTAAGGTATACCAGGACGTTCCATTTACTGCTGCTGCTGCTGCTGCTGCTGCTGCTGCTGCTGCTGCTGCTGCTGCTGCTGCTACTGCTGCTGCTGTTCTTCGTTCACATCGGCATTAACATCGATATAATAATTTTTCACTAGAAGAAGATTCACGTGCCTGTCTTTTTTCTCATCGGTCAAATGTTGCGGCAACACATCGTCGGACCCATTATTCAAATTTAAAAAGTACACGTTCACTGAAACGTTGTTTTGCTTTTCAAATTTCACGGCTTCTTTCGGGTGTACTGGAAATTATAGATATTTGAAATTATATTTATCTTAATGAGTAGTATAGGCAGTGACACGGCATGCATTCCTTGCGACTGGATGTATCGCCGAAAGGATGGCCCATTTGAAGCATTCGTTGTCGTTGTTCCGCACGTTCACACAGACTTTTAATAGACTCTTTCTTTTAATAGGCTTGGGCAATTCAATGTAAGAACCAGCCCTCATAGGATTGTACTTGCTGATATTTACGGTTAAGTTTAATATAACGCGAAGAGACCAGTCCGAGTCTTGCTCTTGAAATTCTTCCGTTCTCTTACTAATTGGTTGTAAAACGTTTTCAACGAACCACTCGTCTATGTCTGTGGTTAGTTATATCGGCGCCATCTTCGTAGTGAAATGCTTCACATCGAACTTTTCATCGCAATTATTCTTTTCGACTGCATACTCGGCATCCAGTACGGCATTCACTTTTAAAGAACTATGTTTCTTCAAGGTCTCCTTAATTTGAGCATGGAATAATGGTTTGGCATGCCTCAAAAACGCATTCAAATCCAGATGTTTCAGATTGGTTATCACACCAGTCTTTATTCTGCCTTTGAACGCACTATTGATGTCGTTCCAGCGAACTGTTGAGTCTTGAGCTGGATTGACAACAGCCGTTGTAGTGGTAGTAGTAGTAGTAATGGTAGTGGTAGTAGTAGTAGTAGTGGTAGTAGTAGTAGTAATGGTAGTGGTAGTAGTAGTAGTAGTGGTAGTAGTAGTAGTGGTAGTAGTAGTAGTGGTAGTAGATGCGTGGTAGTAGTAGTGGTGGTAGTAGAAGTGGTGGTAGTAATAGTAGTGGTAGTAGAAGTCGTGGTAGTAGTAGTAGTGGTAGTAGAAGTCGTGGTAGTAGTAGTAGTGGTAGTAGTAGTAGTGGTAGTAGTAGTATTGGTAGTAGTAGTAGTGGTAGTAGTAGTAGTGGTAGTAGTAGTATTGGTAGTAGTAGTAGTGGTAGTAGTAGTAGTGGTAGTAGTAGTGGTAGTAGTAGTAGTGGTAGTAGTAGTCGTGGTAGTAGTAGTGGTGGTAGTAGTAGTGGTGGTAGTAATAGTATTGGTAGTAGAAGTCGTGGTAGTAGTAGTAGTGGTAGTAGTAGTAGTGGTATTAGTAGTAGTGGTAGTAGTAGTGGTAGTAGTAGTGGTAGTAGTAGTAGTACTAGTAGCAGTAGTAGTAGTACTAGCCGGTTCGAGACCTTCACCAACTACATCCAAAATAACAAGAGGTTCGTATATCGATTGTTCGCTATGCTTGCTCACCACAGGTTCGGCAATCGATGAGGTGGTAATAGGGGGCTCTGCCAACAGCTTACTCTTGTATTCGTTTAGCAGATGTAAAACGCTTCTTATCATGCACATAGCTGCCTGCAGCTTCTTTCTACCAGACACGATCAAGCTAGGCGAACGAGAAAGCTCATCGGCTTTGCGCAAAGCCAATGAACCCAGTGTCAACCATCTTTCGATGTCTTCGACACTAGCATAACCTGCATTCGTCAGACGATGTGCGCGCAAGAGCAACAAAGCTGTGTTCTTGAAATACTCAGCCATGATGCTAGTTACTCAACTGAGCAGATTTGACAAATCCATCGCGTTATATTCACTATTCGTCAATGCTGATTGGTTGGAAAAAGTATGGAGGGGGTGAACGATTTTGATTGATCAAAAAATTATAGTGGGGCATCAACAAGTGCAAGCTCAGTATAAAAAGACATTCATTCGACTGTATTGACGCAGTCGTCGACGTCGATTCCTTAGTTACTACGATAAATTTTGTTGTAGACGTACAGGGCTTCAAAACTACCTTAAACGAATTCGTATTCAAGGAGATTGCTGTTTGTCCTTAGGAAGAAGATCCAACTCCATCGGTACTTCTGTTTAAACCACCTTACCCATGGGAGTGGTTATTAAAGAAAAATCAGTGTAAAAACCGGTGGTTAGCAGGAAATTTTCATGGTATCCCGTGGGAATATGGCGATTTACCGTACAACGATCTTGGAGAAATAATGAAAAAAACACTTTTTGGAGCAACTATTTTTGTCAAAGGTCTTGAAAAAACAAAATGGCTGAGAAATTTGTTGACCAATGCACAGTAAGTGTCTTTTTGTCGCGTATCATCTTAAAGAGAAAAAATGATATCTAATGATTTTTTTTTACAGAACGACTGTGGTTCACGTTGAAGATTTGGGTTGTCCATCACTCAAGAATCTTTCAAACGATAGCATTTCCGTATGCAGTAACTACAACGCGTATCTATCAAATCCACCGTGTGCCTTTAAAAACGCGCTGGTTATCAGTAGATGGATGCTCGCTCGCAAAAGTCGTGATATATAATTTGATTTTTTATATCTAATTTTGAAAATAAATTTAAAAAAAATTAACGTATCGATCAATCCTTGTTTTTTACTCACTTATAATATATATAAATTTTAGAAATGTGTATTATTATTATATATAAGAAACAAAAAAAATCATATTTCCAAAAATAAAAAATTTAACATTAAAATACAAAAAATATTAAATTGAAAGAGAAAAAAAGTACACAAACATTTTTTAAAAATAATAGGAACTTTATTAAAACCAAACAAGAACAAATTTACGCAAAATAAGCATGAACGCGTTTGGTAGTAGTTTGACGACATATTGGACAATCGTCAATTCTTGATGCACATTCTATGCATACAGTGATATGTCCACAAGGTAAAAATAGTACAGCGACCCTAGCATCCGAACATATCTTACATCTGGTAATTTCAAGTTGACGCAAAATATTGCCTATATCTCGCTGCGACTTTTCAACCCTTTTGCGAATTTTATTCATTTTTTCATTTTGTTTATCTATACTCTTCTTATAACCACGTACAAATTCTTCGCAAACAGATACCATACCAATAGTTGCATTTGATATGGTTTTCGAAGCACATTTCTCCGTCAAATGTAAATCGAAAAAAAGCTTTGTAACAAGGCTCTCTATCGATAACGATAACGCAGGCTCTTCTGTACTCGAAGGTGGGCTAGTTGTTGCGCACGCTGTTGCTACCCGATACTCGAGCTTATACGGTCCTCAAAGATCTTTACTATTTCTTCGAGGAGGTACCGGTACGGGGCTCGATCCAATCGGCACATTGCCGCAACTTCTGTTACGAATGAAAAGGCAGTCGCCATCTCAGCCCTTATGTCCCGTCATAGGGTCGTCACATTCTTCCCAACGACAGACTTCCATACCACATTCAAAACAGCGCACTTGATCGATCTGCCCCGTATAATAAAAGCTTGCCGCAGCAAGATCTGCTGGTCGTACGTGTGCGCATGTCCATTGAGACGTGAAGCTATCCAGCCTCGCTTGCTCAAATCTGCACAAATAAAAAAAATATTGAAAAGAATATATAAAGTATGTTCTATAAACAATAAAACAAATAATTACCTATAGTCAATCTTGTTGAAGCTCATTGTAGAATGTCCGTATAACCTTTTTTTCTTTCACATTTTACACTAGTTCACTCTGGATGCGAATGCGACTGCTGATGAGATGCAGCTCATTTTTATAACGGACGATTGAGATTTCCCCCCTCCAATAAAAAAAATTCCATACATACCGTACGTGCCATACATTCCATTCATTCCATACATGCCATACATTCCATACAAAAAAAAAATTCATTTAATTTGTTGAGTTATACATATATGTGCGCGCGCGCGTGCGCGTATGTACACTGCCCGTCAATCACTTTTGCCATGCTTACCTCAAAATTAGGTAAGCTTGAAAGTTTTGTATCTCGGTCGGAAATCATCGTATCACAAAAAACCGCAGGGAATTTTAAAGGTAATTGCAAAAGCTTCCATTAAAGACGCGCAGAGACTTAAAAATGAAAATGTCTAGGGGCGTAGAAAATCACAAAAATTAAAAGACATTTTAAAACTAAGCGTAAAAAAAAGTTAAATTCCTTTATTTTTTTAATGCGCAAAAAAACCGAAAAAAAAGTTTTTCTCTATTTCTTTATTTTGACTTTATTTTCGTATTCTTGGACACAAAATGAAACTTTTTTCTCTTTGGCATTTTTTTCCAAAACGTACGCAAATCGAAGTAATTGAGGATTGGAAAAAAAGGTTGTTTTTTACAAAAAACGCCGTAACTCGGTTAAAAAACATCGGATAGAACACCGCGGGAGCTCATTTTAAAGGGAAAGACATTACCCTCTGAACCCCTTAAGGCGATTTGCCCTCCACCGCCTGGTTCTAAATTGGCATTGATTTAAGTCGGGGTTAAAAAAAGTGAAATTTTTTTAATCAGTTTTTTTACTGTATAAAACACATATTTTCATTTTTAAGTCTCTGCACGTCTTAAATGGAAGTTTTTGCAATTACTTTTAAAATGCCGTGCGGTTTTTTGTGATACGATGATTTCCGACCGAGATACAAAACTTTCAAATTTGCCTAATTTTGAGGTAAGCATGGCAAAAGTGATTGACGGGCAGTGTATGCGTATGTAAAGCATACAACTTGTGGCGAATTGACTCAACGGTCTGTGCGAGTGACGTCATTTATATCTGTCGCATATACGCACTGATTTTAGAGATATTTTCTTATTGTTATTGTTTTTTTAATAATGATATTTCAATTATTTTAATTAAGAAGAAATTACCTGTCCTTTCTGTTAAATTTCATTGTTGACAATTTACATATAAATAATTAAATTGTCTACATCTAATACTCTATAAGAAAAAATTTGTAACATTATTTATCGAATTTTTTTCTCGTAATAATCTTTCAGTAATAGACATACAGGAGAATCAAACCTAGCCTCCTTTGCATCTACAAGACAGTGGTCTACCGTCTGAGCTATTGTCGCTCTTTCTATAGATAGTGCGTAATAACTGTATATTACTTCATGATTTAGGAAAAAATTATCATTTTTTTTAGTATTATTTTGTACACTAAATTAACTATTTTAATATAGTATATTTTTTTAACTAATTAAAAAATACTTACCTTATACTTACCTGCTTGTTTCGCTGAAAATGGAGGGGTAAGAATAAAGAAAAAACACAAGGCTGAATTCATTCGTAATTTGAAATTGTTATTGTTTTTTTGTTGAAACGTTTGTTTTTTAGTACTTACCTTTGCGGCTACGATATATTTGCGCATACGTTTGAATAGCACTTAAAAGTGCTGATTTATAAAAAATTATATAAGTTTTTTTATTGAACAAATAGTTAGGCTATGTTATATTTAAACATACGTTTTAATAGCACTGAAAAGTGCTGATTTATAAATATAAGTTTTTTATTGAAGAAATAGTTTGTCTATAATTGAAATTTAGCACTGAAAAGTTCTGTTTTTAAATTTATATTAATTGATGATATCAATTAACTGTCGGAATTGTATAGCTTCGCCAACTTGAAAAAAGTGGCCCAGAAAAGGGCCGATCGTTGGTTCACTGCAACTTGTCACTACCAACGGCTTGCCATCACCTACTCTTCGTCCGTTGCGTGAGAAAAAGAGCGTATGCGCTATCGCGATCCTGTATTAATACACACTGGCGTCTTTTCTCCGTACTAATCGCTTTTTCTTCAGCTACTCCCACCACTAATTATGATCGTCTTATACGCGCAACAAAATCAGTGCTGTCGCGTAGTCTTGCACCCATACTCCCAAATCTTCGACCAATGACCGAAGCGCGGCAGGTGTTTTCAAAAATGAATAAAATTCGAACGCCTCGCAACGTTACGTCATAGTGATTTTTTTGGTTGGAAAGTCAACTTTGGTGAAGCAAGATGCAGCGCGAAGATAATAGTGAAGTAAGAGATCGAGTTCTGTAGCAATTGTTTGCGCCAGACGATAGGCTGTGGCAAGACGCATTGGATCAAGCTATGGAAGCATTTGGCGAGGACGGCGATCTTTCCGAAGATGAAGTCTTCGGAGTGATGTTACCAGTGAATGAAGCAACGGTGGACGAAGTCGTCAAGCAGCCGCGAACACCTTTGCTGAGGAGAGACGACGACGACGGCATCCACGAAGCGGAAACAATTCGGCTGACGCCTCCACCAACAACAATATTGTAAGTACCTATTTTTTTCATTCTCTTTTACTCTCTCTCTCTCTGTCATTCTGTTTTTATAATATAAAGAACAAAATCATTTAAATGTAAATAGATATGTTATTATTATTATAAAATTTATATATAATTAATACCATTATACTAATAACACAATTATATTTAAATTTTATTAATTTATCAATATAATGGTATTAGTTATACATAAATTTTTTATAATAATAAAGTAGTAAGTAAAGAGCATATATGCTTTTTACATTAAAAAGAGGTTCTGTTCTTTTTTCATTGAATAAGGAATGTGAGAGTATGTAATTTTCACGATGCTCATTCACATATTGACACATTGCAGATACATTATTACATAAAACAAAATCTTTTTATTTTTATTTCATTAGAAACTTTTTTATCAGTAGACTTTGTAAATGTGACCTTTTTCACGTGACAAAGCGAATCAAGACGGTGACTTTGAGTACTTTTTTTTCTTAAATCTTTTTCAATCAACTTTCGTTTTTTTGTAGCTGTACGTAGAGAAGAAACTATACTGCAAGTTGTGTTAGCACTTAATCCATGGTTTATTTCGATTTTTAACATATCATCAACTGAAATAGCATGAAAAGATTCTTTTTTGTTATTTGAATTTAAGAATACTTTAAGAGGTTTACCGTGTTCGTCTGATAAGTTTATTACGTCACTTTTACTTGACTCACTTGAAAGTGTAGATACCTCCTTACTTTTTATTAGCTCACTTATTAAATTTTCTTTAGTTTTAGAGGGCAATTCATTATTTATATAGTTTTTTACATTGTTATACTTTATTATACGGTTACACTCATGAGCTTTCCCTTTCTTCACTTCCGATAAACACTCAGTGCACCGCTTTAAATAAATACGGTTAATACGGTCTTGAGAATTAACTTGTGAAGACGAAACTTTTTTTGGTTTTTTAAATTTTTCTTCTCTCGCAAAAATTAAAATGAGTACATTGACACTTACCCTGAGATGTTGTTCTAGTATATTTATGAGGATTAGTATACATTGAGTAATCTGGAAAACAAATTTTAACATTTTCCTTCTTTATCTCTCGATAAAAGTTAATTCCACATGGACTACATAAAGCAATTGGCAAACGAACATCATTCGAATCGTAATCTGTATAACTTTGAATCAAACTTTTAAGCGTATGTCCTATACTTGTCATTTCTTTTCTTTTGTTGACGCAATAAACATATTTTTGTGCGATTTTCATCGTGAGAGTACGCATGATCTTTTGAATGTAGAGCCATTTTTCATTCTTGTCCTTTCTTAAACGAATCATGAGGAAATTACGTCGCCAACATCCAGTATTTTCATTTGTTGAGATATGAAATGGTGCGGAAATTTGAAGTATCGTTAGATTTCAAATATTATTTTTATTGATCAATTGCTATATTAAAAAAGAAATATTATGCCATGAGTTATACAATAGTTACATGTGATTTCAATTACATTATGCATAGACGTATTTTTTTACACGTGGAATAACGTAATCATCTAGTTCCAAAACTGAAAATATGTAGAAATCTTAACCTAACGTTTAGATGAGATACGCGTACATGTATATATGCACTACTGATTCAATATGGTTAAGCAAACTGTTTTTATTTTTACATAATAGGAAATAGGAATAAGGAAAATGTTTTAATTTAATTAGTCTGTAGAAAATAATTTATTTAAGAAAAAAAGGGGTATAACAAGTGCGCGCGAAGCGCGTTTCACAACACTAGTAGGTAAAAAAACTTACCGAACGTTAATTTGAAAGATGGTATTGTTGCCTATACTTCTTCAGTAAACTAAAAACGAAATAGCACTGATAACTAATATATCGTAATAAAATTTAATAGAAGTCTGCTCTGCGAGTTAAGCCTATATGTATACGTAAAAAACTTATCGTAAATAATATAGGTAAATACTTAAGAACGCGTGAAACGTAAACAGAGAGAATAAGTCTGTGTTCTAAGTAAATAGAAAACAATGTATGTAAAATGTGTTAAATGTGGTTGAAAGAGTGTAAAGCTATTTGCTATATTTTTTCAATACTTTGTTCTAAAGAAAAGAGTAATTGCAATATAAATTGTTTGAAATACGTGAAATGCTTTTCCGACTTTCGATCAGTAGTAGATTCGTGTTTTCATATGTACGAGATGTGTTCAAAAAATACCCGGAATTTTTAAATTTCGCGGGTCTGGAGAGTCCGATTGTCAAAATTTTTTTTTATTGTGTTAGTATACATGCCCCTGAAGTATGATAAAATTTTCAGCTATATTCACTGTTTACTTTGTCTGTGGTAGTCGCTAAGATTTGACGTGTTTTTATGAGCTCGGCGATTTTCGTTTTTTAAAAGAAATGGATTAAAGAATTTGTATTAAATTTTGCGTAAAAAATGAAATAAAGTGTAACAAAGTGTGTGAAATGTTACAAAAAGCCTATGGTGAGTCTACTATAAAAAAACAAGTGTTTATGAGTGGTTTATAAGCGTTTCCCAGATGGCCGCGAAGACGTTGAAGATGACGAACGCTCCGGTTGACCCAGCACGTCAACAATCGATGACAATGTGAAAAAAGTGGAAAAAACGGTTCTGAATGATCGCCGAATCACAATTAGAAAAGTTGTTGATGAAGTTGGCATATCAATTGGCTCATGTCATAACATTTTTTAAAATGTTTTGGGCATGAAACGGGTGGCAGCAAAATTCATTCCAAAACTGCTGAACTTTGACCAAAAAAACAATCGCATGAACATCGCTCAGGAGCTGTTAAACGACGTCAACGACGATCCAAGTTTGCTTGAAAGGGTCATAACTGGTGATGAAACATGGGTGTACGGTTATGATGTCGAAACCTAAGCACAATCGTCCACTTGGAAGCATTCAACGTCACAAGAGCGAAAAAAGCATGTCAAGTTCGATCAAATGTGAAGGTTTTGCTTACAGTTTTCTTTGACTGCAAGGGCGTGGTGCATCATGAGTTCTTATCACAATGTCGTACGGTAAATAAGGAGTATTACCTTGAAGTTATGCGACGTTTGCGTGAAGGAATCCGAAAAAACGCCCCGATTTATGGAAAAACAATTCATGGCTTTTGCATCACGATAACGCACCTGCTCACTCGTCGTTACTTGTTCATAATTTTTTGGCCAAAATCAATACCGTAGTCGTGCCCCAACCTCCATATTCACCAGATATGGCTCCGTGTGACTTTTTCCTGTTCCCAAAGTTGATGAGACCCATGAAAGGACGGCGTTTTTCCTCGATTGAAGAAATAAAGGCCGAATCGCTGAGAGTGCTCAAGGACATACCAAAAAGTGAATATCAAGAGTGCTTCGAAGATTGGAAAAAACGCTGGCATAAGTGTATTATATCTGGGGAGGATTACTTTGAAGGGGACCACATTGATATAAACGAATAAATAAATATTTTTTTGGAAAAACGATAATTCCGGGTACTTTTTGAACACACCTCGTATTAAAACCTAATTATGTTGATGCAATAAATAAATTTCGTCAAAAAGACATGGAAGAAACGTAAAGTTGCTAATACGCACCTTGAGTTCGCAAATCATTTATTGAAAACTGTATGTGACTATAACAGTTGTCATTTATAAGCTATCCTGAGTAACTTGCTACAGTTTTTCGTTACTATTATTCATTTAAAAAGCGTGAATAATATATGTTTATTATCGTTTACGATCCGTTTATAATTATACCATTGATTGTATAATTTATTTCGAAAAATGTTCCATATTATTCTTGTTAATTTATTGTAAATAAATGAGTACGATTTATTTTATTTATATGTAGAAAATGTTAATAAATTAATTTTAGATTATAATTTATTATATAATTTATTTATAAACCTCCATTACCTCTTTATTTAATTATCAAACGTCACTATATGTGTAGATACTATATAATGATGAAAAAACAGTTAAATGTGTAAAAAAAAACGGCCAAGTCCTAGATTTTGATTTCGCGTGGAAACGTTTTCTGAAAGTTCCTACTATCGTATTCAACAAGAAAATCCAGAGTAGTTTTCAATTCGATTTAAATTTTTTAAAACACACCGTGGCAGTCCATGAGAGTTTGATATTTTCTATCTGTAAATGAGTAATTTCTACTTAGTCATTGCGCGTGAGTGATTGAGCGTCAAATTTTTTGAAAATGTTGTTTCTAAGAAAAAGGAAATACATGAAATTGATTTTAGACCACTCTTTGTTCTAGCAATTTATAGTAGATTTTATGAGGGCCTGTTGCACAATAGTTATAGGAAGAAGGAGAAGGGTTTTAGAGAGGCAAAGATTGGAGGTTTAGTTATCTAGTAATAATGTTTTATTGCAGAGATCATCTTCTTTATTTAAAATTGTTAGAGAAATTTTTATGTTTTGTTTTTATAATTGAGTAAGACTATTTTGGATATTTTTTATTTTAGGAATTTTAGCGTATGAATTTGAGATTTCTTCGATAATGCTTTTAGAGTTTATGTAGAGGATAGCTGAATAAAGGTTATTTCTAACAATAAATAAGATAGCTTGTGCAATAGCTGTAGTTCTTGCTATACTGTAGAAGTAGACCGGGTGAAGTTTCAATAGTAGCTGGCTAGTGACAATGTTAATAGGTAGGCGAAATTTTTATTTTTTACTATTTCTTTTATATAGATATGTGAGACTATGTGATTTTTTGGAAATTGTAATTCTACTTGAAAACTGTCTAACTATCCACGAATATCTTCGTACATGCTGGGTTGTCCAGTATGGCAAAGAATTTGCATACATATTTGCATTAAAGTCCTTTGTCGGCATGTGAAGGAAGAAAAATTAGCTTCAACTAGTAGATTATACACAGGGCTGGTATGGAAAGTACTGATATGAGTTTACCCGTATTCAAAAATCATAAATCGAGTCAAGTATTGAGGCTTTGCTAAATAATCTGTAAATAATACTGTCATAGTTTAATCTTGATATGATGGTGGTTTTGTAAGTATTCAAGAGTTTAATTGTCAGTTTCCTATTTTTTCGCAGCAATAATCTCTAGAGTACAAAGTTTATGGATAGCTTTACTGTTGAGTTCAGTAGGTAAACCAGACGGGCCTTAACTCAGAGGGGTATCAGCTTACTGTGTTGAAGCGTGTGAGTTGAGGTGTGTGCATGTTCAACTCAGCAAAAATAAAAAAAATTACTGGTTGAAATTTATTTTAATTTCATAAAAAGACTTTATTTAACACGAAGTCAAGCAATTTACTAAAATATTTTTTTATAATTATACAGTATCACTGACTCTTTTAAAATAATAAATTTGATATATGATAAAATTAATGTAATGACTTATTTTTAACTTTGAACATTTCATCATAAACGTTTTTTTATTATCAGTTTTATATACTGACATATGTATATCTATAAAGTAGGGTCATTAATAATTTAGGAACTTTTTTTACAATATGCATACGAGGTCTGTCTCAAAAGTATCCGACCTACATTCATATCTTCGCGTGGAGAAACTACGGCGACCTCTGGAAGGTACGAACGTCACTAGTAACTCCTAACCTTTTTGACAGATGCCCGAGATACCGATGAAATGCCTTCGTTCCCGTGCAACGTGTATTTGTTTTCAACGACTTGTTTGCGTTTATCGCATTTCATGTAGTGCTAAAAATGGCAGAATGAACCGAACAGCGAATTTGCATAATATTTTGCTTTAATCTCGATGGAAGTTATACAGAAAATATTGAAATGTTGCAAAAGGCCTTTAAAGATGAGTGTATGGGCAAAACACAAGTAAAAGAACGGTATAGGCGGTTCAAAATTGGGCGCACATCTGTTAACAATGATCCTCGTTCTGGTCATAATTATACGAGGTGTGTGCAAAAAGTAAGGTGACTTTTCAAATTTCACGGGCAACGTACTTTCGATTATCGATTTTTTTATTTTGTTATGTTGGTACACTCTTCCCGAACATCTGTACCAAGTTTCAAGTTATAGCATTTTTTGTTTGGTTGTGAGAGGCGTAAAGGTTATAAGTGTTTTGCGTGCTCGGCGATTTCTTGCTATCGAAAAATATGGATCAAAGGATTTGCATCAAATTTTGTGTAAAAAATAAAATAAAGAGCTCCGAAACACTTGAAATGTTGACGGTGTCATACGGTAAAACTGTTATGAGTAAAAAAAATGTTTACAAGTGGTACAAACTCTTCCAAGATGGCCGGAAAGATGCCAATGACGAGCCTCGCTCTGGACGCCCAAGCACGTCGACAACTGATGAAAACGTTCAAGCAGTGAAGAAAATTGTTCTGGAAAATCGTCGAATCACTATCAGAGAAGTTGCTGAGGATGTTGGTATATCGCTTGGCTCGTGCCATGAAATTTTTTCTAACGTTTTGGGCATGAGACATGTGTCAGCGAAGTTTGTTCCGAAATTGCTAAATTTTGACCAAAAGAACCGTCGCATGAGCATCGCTCAAGAACTGTTGAATGACGTCGACGACGACCCAGATTTACTCAAAAGAGTCATAACTTGTGACGAATCATGGGTATATGGTTATGATATCGAAACCAAAGTCTAATCGTCCCAATGGAAGAGCCCAGATGAGCCAAGACCGGAAAAAGCACGCCAAGTTCGATAAAATGTCAAAGTTTTGCACATTGTTTTCTTCGATTACCATGGCGTGGTGCATCAGGAGTTCTTACCATGTGGACGTACGGTCAATAAACAGTATTATCTTGAAGTTATGCGCCGTTTGCGAGAAACAATACGAAGAAAACGCCTAGAATTGTGGAAAAACAATTCATGGCTTTTGCATCACGATAATGCCCCTGCTCACTCATCTTTGCTTGTGAGAGATTTTTTGGCAAAAAACACCACAATCATGCCTCAGCCACCATATTCACCGGATTTGACCCCATGTGACATTTTCTTGTTCCCAAAACTAAAGAGACCTATGAAAGGACGGAGATTTGCAACGATTGAAGAGATAAAGACTGCATCGCTGGAAGAGCTCAAGGCTATACCGAAAAGTGCTTATGAGAAGTGCTTTGAGGATTGGAAAAACCGTTGGCATAAGTGTATTGTATCTCAGGGGGATTACTTTGAAGGGGACAACATAAATATTGATAAATAAATAAATATTTTTTCTGTAATAGAGTCGGCCTACAACGACGATGAATCTATCGCTATTACCAATTATTTAGAAGGGGGAAGGCAAGGGAGGCGGTATATTGCTCCTGACAAGGTAAAGAGAAAGGTGGTCGCAATAATCATTCCTCTTATCTTAATAAATCCCTTTATTACACCATGCTACCCTGAGCATACAGTTCGGACATTCAATCGCGCGCCTTACTTATCCATACTACAATCTACGATCGCTAAAAGAGATGGCCGGCACGTTAGCGCCTTGCCATCTCGATACCGACTCGATACAATCCAACTTATGCTAATAACCGAACCAGCCGTGCCGGCCCGTGAGAGCCTGGCACAGCGCACAAGCCGCGAGTAGCCGTAGAGTGAGAATTAGAGAGAGAGATTAGAAATTGACCTGACGATTGAAGATCTTCGATGCAGGGCCTCGTCGAAGATGGTGATGGCGTCTAATTGCAGGCAAATCTGTCCGTGGTCGGAAGAACTCAGCGAAAGATAGGCTGGATCCTGGCCGATACTGATGCCGTCTCGATTTCCTCTTATCTTTCTTTGCGGTTGACTGCAGGGGATCCGTGCACCTCTCTCTGCTAATGGCCACTCTCTACTGCCCGCCGCGAGTATGCTTCCGAGAGCGTGAGAGACTGCTTCTCACGCTCTCGCCACTCACTTGCCTAATCGGCGGCACGCGGCACCGCCAAGTGCGGCTAATGTCACGCGCCTGCCTGCACTAATCGTGTTCTTTCTTTCTCTCTTATCTCTCTCTTTCTCTCACTCTCATTCTTTCTCTCTTACAAGAGCGCCTGTTACTATGCGCTCTTGTCGACCAATGCCACTGCCTCTCTCTATCTTTCTTCTCCTTACTCGTTGCGGTGGCGATGCTGAAAACATAAAGGCAGGCATCAGGCACGTGAATTATGCGCTATAGGTCTGCCATGAGTCCACGCCGATGGTAGAGAGAGATAGGAGACACACGGTGCAGGTCAAATCCACCGGCACCGTTACATTTCTTAAAAATACAAAGTCACCTTACTTTTTGAACACACCTCGTATATACATCTAATAAAATTTTCCGTGAGCTTCGTCGTAAATTTAGTAGAATGTACGATAGAGAAAATGGAATAAAGATTGAAAATCTAAGCATATAATACGAAACCTGACAATTTCAAGTAAACTAACCAATATGGTTGCCGCTTTGCGTCTGCTTCGCGAGGCATTATATACATACGTTGTGGATATGAGTACGCTTAGTACAGTATAGTACCAATCAATTATTTAATCAATAAATATATAGTTAATATTAAAAATAAGTGGCAAGTTCATAAATAAATATACCTGTAAAAATAGAATTCTTACCGAGGTACAGAAAAGTAAATGATTTTATTCGCAAAGGAAGTGCTTCTTGTGTCAGTAATTGTGATTCAAAAAAGAACATTAACGCTAATTTGAGGTTCAACAAAATCCCTAAGTCTGGTTCTGTTACTATTGAGATTAACAATTCTGATGTAGAAATTGTTATAATAGATAAACAATCAGAGTGGCTAAAACAATTAAATATAAAAGATACTGGTAACCAACTACTAGTATGTTCTTTACATTTCAGTGTTACCTGTTTCCTGTTTAGTAATATAGACATTTTTGTAATATACTATTATTTTGTATACACAATAAAATCAATCATTAATTATTTCCAGATAATTTTACAAATTCCAATTCCTGTCAAAGTTTCTCTGAAAAAGAGAAAAAGTCACATAACAAGAGTAAAGTGACTTGTAAGATAAAATTTTTGTATTTTGTGTTTTATATCATGAAATTGTTATTTCCATTTTTAGACAAATATTACCCTCAAAAAAGAAAACGCCTACTTACCACTCGGAAGAGCATAATTTTAACAACTGCTAAATTGAAACTAAATTTATCATTTAGTGCTCTTAGCATAATGTTCAATCAAGTGAGTGGAAGAACGATTTTAAATATTTGTTGATAGAGTTAAAAAAATAGCTACCATTCTGCAATCCATGCTTATACGAGTTTCCAAAAAGGAAATTTTACAGAATATCCCCAAGTATTTAAAAAAATATCGAATATAACTTCTTTTATGAAAAGATAGCCACACTTTTATGTGGCTATCTTTTCTTTCTTTGATAGTACCTTCTCTGGAAATTCATTAACATACAGTTTTCTTTACGCAACAATATTGGTCATCCCTCAGAGCAACCCTGAGCTTACGCTTACTCCAAGCATACCTGAGAGTGACCACAATGTCACATCCATTTAATTAACACCGATTGCTTACATAAATCGCTTATAATTTTTGTTTAAAAATTGCGACTTATAAGAGATTTATGGAAAAAATGAGAAATATCCCACTGTGCACCGGTCACATTTATTGTCAAATGTCGCGAATAGCAAGAACGCAAAGCTTGATCTTATGTATCGATCTGTATAAGCTTCTGAAGGTGATTTCTCTGGAAATCTACATTTTGACAGCTGATAGTAATAAGAAGGTTACTCGCGTTCATGTAAAGGAACTGAAATGGTATGTTTCGCCATGTAACGGCTAAGACACGACCCGGATAGTCGTAGAAGTTCGTTGGCATAGTTGTTTCACGATCGTTATGTGTATTTATGTCGTCGAATTATTGGTTTTTATTTTATTATTATTATTATTGACTTTTCTTGGTTACCAATTATGTGGTAGTTAGTCTTTTATTTGCGCATGTATCGTCTATTTTAAGATACGGATCGATTGGACGACAGCGCCTTGGTGCAAAAGTTATAGAGGACAAGCTCCGATCCTGATGTAAAAGAATTGGATGCCTACAGGGGAGCGGAGGGGATTGTGAGAGAAAACTGTTTTGCTAATTATTTCCCCTTTGTTCATTGTCTCTCGGTACGTGCATGTGTGCCCTTACTAGATCGGATGCATGTGCGTGTGCGTGAACGTACCACTCATGCACTTTTTGTTTGGTTGTTCCTTTGAGGTGCCGAATATCGGAGCCGTTAGTAAGCGAATTTCAGCTGGTCGTACAGGCGGAGACTCGCGGGAGAGAGAAAGATAGAGATCTGTAGAGAGAGAGAGAGAGAGAGAGAGAGAGATAGTTCTTACTGTATATATTAGCTACACAGCTTAAAAGCAACTAGAATGGCGTCCCCGCGCCTCGTCCTCCCTCCCCGCCCCGCCAAGTTAATCCGTATATGTGTGCGTTTTAAAATCATGCGTTATCATTTGTACAGGGTGTCCCATTTAAGTAACGGACCAGAATATCTCGAAGAGTTCACGTTGTACGAAAAAATTGTTCATACAAAAGTTGTTTAGGACAATGAGAGTCATTTACTTGTCAGATCAGTGTTCACCTTGAGAATGATTTTCAAGGTTATTTGAAAGTCAACTTTGTTTTTTTAAATGGATAACCCTATTTCTTATCCTGGATTCGGATATAGAGGGAAATTTTACATTCAAATCATGTTACATATGTGGGGTCCAATTGACCCCCACCTCACCCCCAAAGTTATTTCGAGGTCAATCTTACTTTTTAAATGGGACCCCTCATTTTTCGTCGCAGGTTTGAATTCTGCGTGAAATTGTACGTTCAGAAGATGGGATATTTATGGGGTCCGAATGACTCCCCACCCCACCCACAAATCATGAATTCAAACCTGCAACGAAAAATGAGAGTTCCCATTAAAAAAGTAAGGTTAACCTTGAAATGACTTCGACATCAAGTGACGAATTAAGATGATCAATTTAAGTGAGTCGAAAATACTAGCGTTGTTAAAAATTATGCTACATAGCGGAATACAAACTACGCTACTCATAGACAATTTGGAAAAATACCATACTTTTTTTTTTGTTATTTGTTAATGATTATAAAAATACCTTCAATAAATGGGTCAAAAATTTTTTATTTATAAAAATATTTGGTGTTATTTTTGATCATGATGTTTTAATAATAAAATAATGCACATAAATAAACTAAAAAGCACAAAAAATGAATGAAATTAAATTAAATGCACGAGCTTGCTTTCTCGAGCGTGCGAAAATCGAGTATTCACGCTCGGAACATCAAAAAAATACAAGAACAGTACTGCTAACGAATATCATATTTAGTGAGCAACATTACAATAGTACAAATATAGCATGCTACACTTTATTCACGTGTACGATTCACGCGTATGTATAAATTCTATGGTCTGAATTGTGAATAACTAACTAAAATTACAATTCGCTTTATTCTTGATACGGGTGAGTTAATAAGCACAATTACAGGAGTAAAGGTATGTAAAACAATTTTTCAATAAAGATTACTCTGGAAAAGATAGCTTAGTTAGTTTTTACATAAACTATGTTATTTATCTTAACATTTTTTTTATTCTTATCTAACGTAGTATCAATACTAATCAATACTAATATCCTTATTAATATGCTAAAATTCGACAAATCTTTATTAATTAAAAAAAAATTGCATAATGCGTGCTAGAATTTACAGACAAATGAAGTTCAGTCCTGTCTTAATTATTCACTTGTTTAAACCTTTTTTTGATGTCGTTTATTAATTTATCGCGTCAACGTGTTACCATCCGTGGTCATAGTGCGCGTACGATATACCGCCGCGGAGTATACCAATATGGTATTATGTCTTGGTTGGGCGGAAAGTAATCGCATAGAGGGAACTCGAGAATACCATCGTCGTTTTGAGGTTATATGAGAGAATATGCCCACACCTAAAACTATTTCGGTAACGGAACGGATGTTACGCGAGACATGCAACACGACCGTGCGGAATCCTGACGGTGAACGTACAAGAGAGCTACGCGATGCCCTTCACGATCCGGTAGTCAAAGCTTTTCACCGGGACCCAACCAACAGCTTGCGCAACGTTATCCGTGAAATGTGGGACAATTTTGGCATGAGATGCTCGTACAGTATGGCACAGCGGATCATGAAAGACGACAAACAACATCCTTATCATTATAGACGCGTTGAGGAACTCGGTTTGATGCTAATTATTTAAAATATGAATTCATATAATTTGGATCCCACAACTAAATATTTTTAATTAAATTATTTAAATCTTAAAGAAATATATTCATTTTTAAAATTAAAAATTATAAGATGAACTATAATATTAATATAATTAAATATTCTAAAATATTATTTCTATTGCTATATTTTATTGAAGAAATAAAATTACTATCATAAATTGAAGAAATTAAATAAACACAATATAATGCTCTTATTGAATTATCGCACTTCCACAAGTGCGCATTTGCACTCACATTCACTAAATACATGCACGTACATGCGTAGATATATACATATAAGCTACATTGTTAGTATTTCATTTATACGCATTTAATATAATTAAAATTGATGGAGGTGCTAAAAAACGCGTAGCTTACAGTCGATGGCTGTTTGGTGAAATCGAAATCGATAAGGGTATCTTGGATCGGATTTTATGGACGGATGAGTCGACTTATGGAAGACTTGGAATATTTAACTAACATAATGACCATTCGTGGGATTATGAAAATCCTAATTTGATCAAAGAAGGTATATCGCTTCATAACTCATTAAACCATTAACGGAACCAGCCAATGTTGTATAAGAAAAATTTAAAATCAACTTTATTTGTTATAAAAGTCATTATAATGACAATATCATCATGAAATTTATTTAGTTCTAAAGGGTCTAGCATAATCTTCTATTTCTGTTACTTGTAATTATTTGAAGAACATTTAAGGTTCCTTGATAGTTTCCTTAAATGTAACCTGTGTTATTTTCGAAGAATCTTAGCGCTTTACAAGTTTTATGGCATTGCAATAAATGCAAGTGTTTTTAAGAGGCATAATTTGATTTGCTAATATCTCTGTTCTCACTTGAGCAAAGCAATTTTGTCAATAAAA
Organism: Phymastichus coffea; assembly: GCF_024137745.1. Classification (NCBI taxonomy): domain Eukaryota; kingdom Metazoa; phylum Arthropoda; class Insecta; order Hymenoptera; family Eulophidae; genus Phymastichus; species Phymastichus coffea. Next base: position 2,499,329 of record NW_026706814.1, read on the forward strand.
TTTTTCAGCTGACTTTCAACATCGCTTCTCCGTAAATATTTGGGCAGGATTGATCGGCAATAGAATAATTGGCCCATACGAGATAACGTAACCTCTAAATGCGTAAAATTATTTACATTTTCTTCAAAATGATCTCCGGGTTTACTAAACGATCACTTGATGCAAGAGCAGGAGAACAACATGATCTTCATGCATGACGGAGCACCAGCACATTTTGCTATGAATGTCCGAAATCATCTCGATCCAGTAAAACTTCGTTTACACAACTTTCAGACATATACATGTAACACATCCATACACGAATACACACATATGTAATACACATTCGCACACACACACACACGTAATACTCACATGCAATACACGCATAAACAAACACGCAACAAATACACAAGGAAGTACGCGCGCATGCGCCTGTAGCAGATACGAATACTGTATATGTGATTTGACACACATAGACTCTCGCACGCTATTTGCATACATAACATTTAACCTATAAACATACTACCTAATTTATGAATTTCATAATCGGAACCATGGGAATTGGGTACAGATATATCCTGAAGCCTAGATTGGTCGTAATGGTCCAATTAAATGGCCTGCAAGATCCCCAAATTGTAATCCATGCGATTTTTTTATGTGGGGGTCATCGAAGGAAAAAGTTTACCACGTCTAAGTACCTCAGAACATTGATGAATTGCGTCTACGAATAGAGGACTTCGCCAATTATCTTGAACCGGACGTCATCGAAAGAAAGTCATGACATGTAAGGCGTAGAGCTACCATGTATATTTAACAGCACGACGGCCATTTTGAGTAAGGTTTAGATAGCCCGAACCCAATAGATAAGGGAAATCAGAACGATGATGATGACGAAGACATTGATGATGACGATGACGATCCTGATTGGGAAATAAATAAGTGAATGTATGCTTACGAGTGTGTTAGCTTGCGAGTGAGTAAGTATGTGTATAAATAATTGTTCTTTTTAGAAAAGTCGTAAAAAAAGCGTAAAAAAGTCGTCGAAAATTCACAGAATAGTAGGAAATTAATTGAAAAATCAATTTATATTAGTAATGTTCAACAAAATAAATAAAACTTAATAGGATAGACAAAAAAAGAAAGAAACAGACAAACAAATCTGTAACGAAAAAATTATTTTTTATTTCTCCACGCATTGAGGCATAATCTTGTCAGCACAAGCCTATACGTTGCTGCCAACGTCATTTACTCTTCACAAACACTTTAGTTTGTTTCTAATATTATCTTATAAGTTATTTATGTACCCAATACTCCGTCGTAAATAACTTTGGGAATGGCCACCGTGCCACCTTTCCCAGTTGGAGTCACACGACGGAGCTCTTCCTTTTCGATTGTCAACTACATTAATTTGTTGACCGTCTTTGGCTGTTATATTTATATTTTGCGGTTATATTATCCAAATCAATTTGGACAACATAAACTGCACAATCATCGCAAAACCGTACCTATAACAATAATAAATAATACATTCTGTTACAATATACTACATACTATTTTCTCAATATCAGTTGAATGTGCAAACGTGTACACGAATGCCTAAGTGTATGGGCGAGTATGCGTGGCGGTATATGCGCATGTGTACAAGCTTGAAAATGTGCGCGGACCCATGTGCAAGCGTGTTTGGTATGTGAGCTTGCAAGCCTGCGTGAGGATGTGTGTGCATGCGAGCGTGCGCGGCTGTATACAAGCTTAAAAACGTGGGCGGATCCGTGTGCAAAGGTATTTGGTGTGTGAGCTTGCAAGCGTACGTGAGGATCTGTGTATATACGAGTGCGTGTGAGTACATATGCTGTATACGAGCTTACGCCTTAGTACCTTACCGTTTCCGGGTTCCACTCCGGCGAACTTCTTCCTCAAAAATCTTCTTAAAAGTATCTCCTATTCATTATCTTCCGATCCTGCAATAAAAATCTTTTATTATTATAATTCACGTATTAATTTGTTATTTAAATTACTTTCACTGTGTGTATCTCCATGAATCAACTTTCCAGAGATCAAAACCTCCAAACTATTTAAATAACCTCCATTATATAAATAAAATTCTCAATTACAAGTTTCAATTTTGTGATATAATTTAATAATATAATATAATACGCGAGCGCGGTTGTATGCGAGCTTATAAGCACGTGTGTCCTACGTGTTATGCGCGAGTATGTTTGTATTTACTTACCGTTCGTTGCCACCAAATAAATGTCGAACCATTTCCATCCGAATTTGACTTTCCGTTGCTGCGTCTTACATTATTTGATGCCACAACACTAAATTCCGCTTGGTCACACGAGTTCCACAACACCAAGGAGAACATTTCGAAGTGAGTAAATGCAATACTCTAACCGCGTTTTGTTAATTAGGTTGGATAAATAACCTGAAGTTACCGTTGCTGCTAATTTATTAGTCTTTAACACCGAATTCGAATTTCATCAATGTTTCTATTAATTTCTTATTTACTCGTTAGATTATAGTCATATTTATTTCACTCGGCTTTTTCCCATGAATTCTTCTTAAAATTAAACATAAGTTTTGTTATGTAAAAATTAAATCAATTTATCCTTGTCATTTGCAATCAGTATAACATTATCAAACAATTGTTACAATATGCAGTCAGTAATGTAGAACGCAGTGGCAATCGAGTTGAGCAACGCTATCACGTGTTGATTAATATGCGCGCGTCAATTTGCCTACTCCGTCGCGTTGCGCGGCCCGTCGGCCGTAATCAGCCGCCCATTGGCTAACATTGAATCGCAATTATCTATCTAATTATAAAGAAAAAATTAATTGTGCCATCTTATTTAATTTTTTAAGAAGAATCCAATGGTACCAAACACTTGAATCAACCTTATAGAGGCGATTTTCTCGGGGAAAGAGTGGATATTTCAAAAAAACAGTTTCTTTAAAATCCGCTGAATATTTATTAAGATCAAGAAAACGCTATCGGAAATTGGGAAATCTGAAAATTAAATGGTGAGAAATGCCTTTGGTGTGGTTCAAAAAATTGCAAAAAATAAACGTGTAGGACTATTTAATATAGCTCGGAAAAAGAAAGAAAACGAGCGACCGCAGAGTTCCAAGGTTCAATTCTAAGGGTTAAAAAAAGTCTTGTAAAGATCGATATACTATAATCCTGTAGTTATGCTTATTAATACACCCGTATCAAGAATAAATCGAGTTGTAATTTGGGTTAGTCATTCACAATTCACACCATAGACTTTATACATACGCGAGAATCGTATGCGTGACTAAAATATGGTATGCTATACTATAGCATGCTATGTCCAATAGCCATCCACTGTAAGCTACGCGTCGTTCAGCATTGCCATCAACTTTAATTATATTTAAGTGTGTATAAACGGAGTACTAACAATATAGCATGTATGTATATGTCTACGCTTGTGCGTGTGAGCGTGCATGTGTTTAGTGAATGTGAGTGCAAATGCGCACTTGTGGAAGTGCGATAATTCAATAAGAGCATTATATTGTGTTTATTTAATTTCTTCAATTTATGATAGTAATTTTATTTCTTCAATAAAATATAGCAATAGAAATAATATTTTAGAATATTTAATTATATTAATATTATAGTTCATCTTATAATTTTTAATTTTAAAAATGAATATATTTCTTTAAGATTTAAATAATTTAATTAAAAATATTTAGTTGTGGGATCCAAATTATATGAATTCATATTTTAAATAATTAGCATCAAACCGAGTTCCTCAACGCGTCTATAATGATAAGGATGTTGTTTGTCGTCTTTCATGATCCGCTGTGCCATACTGTACGAGCATCTCATGCCAAAATTGTCCCACATTTCACGGATAACGTTGCGCAAGCTGTTGGTTGGGTCCCGGTGAAAAGCTTTGACTACCGGATCGTGAAGGGCATCGCGTAGCTCTCTTGAACGTTCACCGTCAGGATTCCGCACGGTCGTGTTGCATGTCTCGCGTAACATCCATTCCGTTACCGAAATAGTTTTAGGTGTGGGCATATTCTCTCTTATAACCTCAAAACGACGATGGTATTCTCGAGTTCCCTCTATGCGATTACTTTCCGCCCAACCAAGACATAATACCACATTGGTATACTCCGCGGCGGTATATTGTAAGCGAAACATGACCACGGATAGTAAAACGTTCACGCGATAAATTAATAAACGACAACAAAAAAAGCTTTAAACAAATGAATAATTAGGACAGGACTGAACTGCATTTGCCTGTGAGTTCTGGCATGCATTATGCAATTATTTTTTTAAGTAACAAAGATTTTTCGAATTTTAGTACATTAGTATTGATATTAATATTAATTAGTATTGATCCTACGTTAGATAAGAATAAAAAAAGTTAAGATAAATAACATAATTTATGTAAAAACGAACAAAGCTTTCTTTTCCAAAGTAATTTTTACTTAAAAAATGTTTTACTTACTTTCACTCCTGTAATTGTGTTTATCAACACACCCGTAGCAATAATAAAGCGAGTTGTAATTTTAGTTAGTCATTCACAATTCACACAATTTACAATATACTTGTACTATTGTCATATTGCTCACTAAATATGATATTCGTTAGCAGTACTGTTCTTGTATTTTTCTGATGTTCCGGTTCGCGAAGACTCGATTTATGAGTGCTCAAGAAAGCAAGCTCGTGCATTTAATTTAATTTCATTCATTAATTTGTGCTTTTTAGTTTATTTTCATGCATTATTTTATTATTAAAACATCATGATCAGAAATGACACCAAATATTTTTAGAAATAAGAAATTTTCGATCCATTTATTGAAAATATTTTTATAATCATTATCAAATAATAAAAGAAAAAAAAAACAGTATTTTTCCTAATTATCTATGAATAGCGTAGTTTGTATTCCGATATGTAGCATAATGTTTAAAAATGCTAATAATTTTAACTTATATTCATCATCTTGATTCGTTACTTGATGTCGAATAAAATGATTCAAGTAAATTCAAGTAATTGGGGAATTACTGAAAATTGCAGTTAGTTAGCAAAATTCATTACGCGCATAAATGTAGTTAAGCACCGTTTTCAGTTGACTGCGGCGCGCACATGTCAGCTCTCACACCGCTTTGCTCTCGCCAAGCTGCGTTCTACATTCTAAAGTTGGCCGCTGATTGGCTACTCTTTAAAGTTGATTATCTCATTACTTAATTACCAAAAAAATTTTTATATAATTTTATCTTAAATAATTTTTCAAAGTGACTCTAGTGATATAAGTTTCATCCAATGTTTCAGAATCACCTTGTATATTGTTTTCATATATGAATAAATATTGTATGCGCAATTAAACACAACGTATGATTATTAATTAATGAAATATTGGAGTAGGGGGGCGTTAATCGTAAATATATAAATTGTTTTTTTCTTAAACGACATTTTTTTTATTGATAAAAAATAAATCTTACTCTACAAGTCATTTATTAAAAGAATACTTATAGAAATCCTTCAATAATTTCATCGCTCTCTTCCCAATCCATGCAGCAACAATTTAAGTAAAACTTTTTCATAAATTTGACATTTTATTTTTGTGCACGTCGTTACTCATTTACCGTTATGATTAGGACACACAGTAACTGCTTTCATGTTTTCGAAAGAGGAATAGCCTCAATCATTCAAGTGGAAAACTTTCAGGCCATATCGTTCTAACCACTCTTTTTTCAGATCTCCGAAAACGAAAATTTTCGTCGCATCTTTGAGTGTGTCTGTGATCATGAATTTATGCTTTTCGTACTTTAGATCACCCATTACTGATCCAGGGTAGTAGAATTCCATCCAAAGATTATGAGGCTTATAATTATTATTATAATAATTAAGGATATAATTATTATTATAATAATTATTATTATAATAATTATGATTATAATTAAGGCTTATAACAATGATCTCCACTCCCTAAATAAGTTTCTTCATATTTCCACTTATTGAATTGTATTGAACGATGCGATCATGTAAAATGAGTAAAATATGCTGAAGCTCCATCAGGATTATTTTCCCTTGTTTCAAACTCCAAGCGTACATCCACTGCAGAGCTCTTCAATGTCTCATTTTGTTTACAGCAATCAATAACAATGAGTTGTACTTGTTTTATGAACTGTAACGGGCAGATAAATCTGCAAAATGAGAAATTTATTTAAGAGTAAGCTCCCACGATGCAGAGCAAACCGCCGCTCCGTTAACATACGTGATGTTAATACGCGTATTCGCGTTAACGTCAGCTGACTTAACTTAATTGTCTTCGATCAAGCGGAGTTGAACTCACCTTAAGTCACGTTTCTTGTGATACTCGATGAGTTTTCAGTGTAAGCGACTTTACTCCTAATCCACTTAATCCCCTAGCTATAATCGGATTAAAACCTAAGCCTTTTTCGATTGCTTAAACTACTAGGAAAATTATATGACGAAATCGGCGAATAAATTTAACAGATTTTATTAATAAAAAATCTCTACAGTCTTTGTCGGGCCGAAAGACTGACGCACGCGAGTAGGATTTACAATTAAATAATTTTCGGTGAGAAAGAGAGAGAGAGAGAAGATTCGATTATTGGCGCGATCTAACGCTCGGCGCGAATTCAAAAAATCAACGCTAACTCGGTTGGAACAAAAAAAATGTATTTTGTCACGTAATAATTAAGGGAGGTGGACCTACCCTGCGGTGCAATTACGGTGATCAGCCGTAATTGTTGAAGCAAATTAAAGGTGCTCCTCAGATCAGAATCAGCTGTGCTGCCTCGATCGCAAATCTGCTGTATAATAGCTGTTGCTTTTGTTGCTGCTTCCGTGATGCTGCTACTGTCGCTGCTTCCTCGCTCACCCTTGCACACGTATCCAAAATCCAAGTAAATTTTTTATTGGCAAATCGGTGAAACACTGTGCTAAACTATTTTGGCGGTACTTCACAAGTAACAGCTGAGGCTTAACTGCCAATTCAAAAGATCGCGCGCCCCCTCTCTCTCTCAATACTTAGAACTAACGCGCGAAAATCAGAATCGCGAACGGTTCGATTAATTGAATCTACTACCGTTGCAGAACGTAGATTTTTATAGCATAGCTTCAGAGTCTTTTCCGTAGTATGCCTTTTGGAAATTGGCATATGGGCAAATCCACGGAATTCTTAACTTTAGAAATCAAGAAAATTTGGAAAAAAATTTAATCGCACACTCTTGTTATTTTGCACATATGTTTATCTACCATCGAGGAGTAATATTTCACGTTTGTGCAACATTTTTACAGAGGGCCGTCAAGGTCAGAAGGTCAAATATAAATAATTCGAACAAAAATTAAATTTTATTAAATTATATCATTCTTTATAATCTCTCATTGATATATAACGTAAATAAACTCAGTGACAATAATAAATAACGCAAATAAGCACAACTATACATAACAATAACAATAATTATTTATAACAAGAAAAATCGCAAACAAAATTATTTAAAAAATATAATATGTCGCGTAAAGAAAAAATTCATTTGCTTGTAATTTCAACTGCAAGTATTCATTTTATACTACTTTTCTCCACATGCAATTTTTGTTTTCTTTGGGAATGTATAACTTTGACTTTATCGTCGTTTTATTAATATATATATGCATTTTATTTGATAGCAACGGTATAATAACAGGGGTTCTTGCGGCCCTCGTATTTTATGATCATAATTAATGGATTAATGGAATCACAAGGCAACAGAAATCATATTAAAATATTTTTAAAGATGTGCTATACGATATTATGGAATTTTTTATGGTTGCACGAATTTTCTTATCTACTTAAAACTCATCTTGTCACGCGTATATCATGCGCACATATTCGTGTCACGGCTAGATCTCTTTGTTTTGGTATCAGGAATAAGTAATACGTTAAAATAGTTGGTTATATTGCGGGCCGCGACCACAAAAGAATAAAATATTGATAAAACATCGATTTCACATAAAGTTATTACACGTCATTGGCATGGTGTAGGATTGTTATGGGGATTCGCACATCGACATGACTCATGCCACGATTCCCCATTATGGTCAGTTATCTATCTAAAGTTTAATCAATATGATCCTTGAAGGGCCGCGAGTAGGGCATGCGAAAGATTGAAAAAAATTTAGGTTATTTCATTGAAAAATTTCCAGGTTTCAAGGTTTTAACGGCCTATTTTTTTTAAATAAAAAAGACTTGGGCACTCAACTTTTTGTATAAATGTTAGTAATATGATGCTCTATCGAAATGGCATATAAGTAGTTAGTTTATTTATTTACAACTTATCTGCTACATTTGGTTTACATTTCTTAAATTTCTATTTGTGTGTCGTATCTAGTTTGTGTAGTTGATTATGTATGTGTTTTGTGTGTGTGTGTGTGTGTGAGTGCGCGCATGCGTGTGTGTGTGTATGTGTTGTGTAAATATGTGCCTTTGTAGGTGTGTCTGTAACTCTTCTGTCCCTGTCTTCTGCGCCTGCCTGTTCCTCTTTTCTTCTCATTTTTCTTCTGATTAATCTTCTCTTCCTCTTTCTCTGTCCAAGATCTGCCTTTTCCGCTCTTCTGTTTTCTTTTCAGCTTTTCCTTTATTACTTTCTTTTACCTTTTCACCTTTGCCTTTCCTTTGCTTTTGCTCTCCTTCTTGCTAATCATTTCATCTATCTTTCTTCTTGTTAAGGCTTTGACACCTTTTTCTTGTTTCCTATTGCTCCCTCTGCCTTTCCTTTCCTCAACCTCACTTATTTTTCCTTAGTATCTTATGGTTTGCCTTCTAGTTTACCTTTTTCTTTCTCTTCTTCGATTCTTCTTCTTTTCCATTTGGCTCCATCCTCCAATACCTGCTTCCTCTCGCTTGTGTAGTTGCTTTTACTTGTGTCTTGTGTGTGTGTGTGTGTGCATGTGTATGTTTATGTTTGCGCGTATGTTTGTGTTTTGTGTGTATGTGTGTGTAGATGTGTCTGCGAGTCTTGCTTATCTGTCTTCTGTTTCCGTTTCTCCTTAGGGTCTTGTAGCTTCGTCTTCTCGCTTTTCTTCTTCTTTCTTCTCTTCATTTCTTCTTTTCCATTTCAACTCCATCATCCACGCTATCTTTTCTTTGCTTCCTTGTATTATTTTTTCCCATTCTTCCCCTTCCTTTCTACTTTTTTCACATTTTTCTACCATGTGTTTCCAATTTTCTTCCTCTTTCATACACATTCTGCATCTCTTATTTTCTTCTTTTTCCCAATACCTGCTTCCTCTCGTTTCATTACCTAACCTAAACCTTTCCCTTATTTGCAGGCCTTTTATTCTTCCCTCTCCTTGAATTTCCTTTAACCTATAACTTTTCATTTCTTCTTTCAGCTCTTTCCACTCGTTGATGTATCTTGATTTTTCTAGCTTTTCTTCTAATTCTTTTTCATCTTTTTTCTTCAGCTCATCTCTTATTTCTTCCCAAAACTCTTCCCTCATTTCATCTCCCTCTTCTTTCTCTCTGTATATTTTACTTTTTTCCAGCCTTTCCTCTCTCTCCTCCTTCTTACCCTTTTTATCTATTTCATTCCTTTCCCTTTTCTTTAATTCTCTCAATGCTTCTTTTCTTATTGAGCCATCTCTTTCTTCTTTAATTTTGTTTTCATACTTCATTGCTCTTTCTAATGCTGTTTCTTTCATTTCCTGTCTTCCTGTTTCCCATCGTATTAGGTAACTTGGCGTGTTTCTATCTAATCCTAATACCCACTTTATGTATTTTAGTTGTAGTCTCTCTATTTCCTCATATCTCTTCCATCCTCAGATTTCTGTTCCATACATAATCACGTTTTTCGCCAGAGCATCGAACAGGTTCATCCTTAGCTCCCAGTTTTCTCTAAATAGCCTTTCTCCTAGCCCCCCATAACTTTCCGAGTCCCATATTTATTTTTCCTTCTACCTTCTTTATCTGCTTTTTATTTCCGTTATTTCTGCCTATCACATATCCTAAGTAGTTGTACTCTTTTACCATCTCTATCTTCTCATCTTCCCATTCGAATTCTTCGTCCTTCCCCCTTCCTCCTCCTCTCCTGCATTTCATCATCTTTGATTTTCCTACATTTAACTCTAACCCCCTTTCTTCCAGGTATCTTTTTAATTTTTTCAGCATTGCTTTCATTCTACTTTCACTCTTTGCCATCATCACTATATCATCTGCGTATCCTAATGTCCATATTTTCTTCCTTCCTATCACTACCCCTCCTTCCTGCACCTGCTTGATCTTCACTTCCAGGTCGGCGAAGGCAAGATTAAATAGCGTAGTGCTCAAAGGGCACCCTTGCCTTACGCCTTTGTAAGTCTCAAACTCCCCAATTATTTCTCCTCCAACTTTTACCTTACTCCCTGTTTTCTTGTATATTTCTTCTATTCTTTTCCTAATTTTTCTATTTATCCCTTTCTCTTTTATTGTTTTCCATATTTTCTTCCTCTTTATTTTATCAAAAGCGGCCTTCATGTCTGCAAAGAATACGAACAGTTTTCCTCCTTTTTCCCTTATTTCCTTTCCTATTATAGTTTTTAATATAAATATCGCGTCCATTGTTCCTCTTTTCTTCCTAAATCCCATCTGCGGATCACTTAGCGTTTCTTTAGCTTCTAGTTCTCTTTCCAGCTTTTTTCTCAGTATTTCCGCATATATTTTATGTTGAATTTCCTAACATATTCCCAGTCGTCTTCCTCCATGCTCCTCACCCCTGCCATGTTCCAGAATAGTATTTTTACTGCCTTTCGCCCCTCTCTCTCCTTCTCTTCTCTCACTCTCTTTTATCCCTATTGTTTTCGAAACCCTTCCATCCCCTTTCCTACCATTTTTCCCTCTCTCTCGCTCCACCACCATTCTTCTTCCTCTGATTTCACCCCGTTATGCCACATCTTTACCTCTTTACCTTTACTTCTTATTTCTTTCGCTTTCCTTATTACTTCCTCTCTTATCTTTCTCTGCTTCCACGTCCAGTCCTGATCTATGTATATCTTTTTCTGTGCCAGATTCTTTTTCTTCTTCATAATTCCTTCTTTTTGTTCCCATGACGCGCATCTAATTTGCCATATGTTTTTTCTTCTTTCTCTCCGATCATCTCTCTCCGCTGTTCCTCCTATTCTTCTCAGATTCACTATCTCTCCTTTCAATTCTAGTACCTCCCTTAACCAGACCTCTGCCTCTCCCTTCTTTTCCCATCTTAACTCACCCTCTAAGTCTGTTACTATTATATTGTTTATCCTACTTTCTCTATCCATTTTTTCTCTCATATGCTCTAATTCTTCCTTATTGCCTACTTCTGTTCCTCTTTGCTTCTTGTTTCATCCTTCTATGCTTTCTTTTAGTTTCACGCACTCACTTCCAACTGGTCCATCCTCTCTCCCCATTTTTCCTGCAGTTTCTTTTCCCTACGTTCTGCTTTTTCCCTATCTTCTTTCGTCTCTTTCTTTCTTTCTTCTCTCTCTCTCTTGTTCTTTCCTAACTTTTCATATTTCCTTCTCCCACCTTTCTTCTCTTCTTTTCCCCTCTACCTCCATTCTTTCCATTTTTCCCATTATTTCTTTAAACATTTCTGTGCATTCTTTCCTTTCCTCCTCCCATACCTCTCTCAATTCCCTTATGTCTGTCCGTATCTTTTCCATTATTTCTTCTGCACCACTACTTTTTCCCACTTCTCTTAACGTGTTGTCCAATCCTCCTCCCCCCTCCCCATCCATCTCGCTTCCCTCGCTCTCACTCTTGCATCTCTTTGCCTCTCTCATTTCTCCTCTATTATTCTCCCTCAGCCCCTCCCCGCTCTCTCGCCCCCTCACCACCTTTATTCTTTTCTTCTTTTCCTCCTCTGGGCCTTTCTTATCCAACCTTCCACCTTTATCTCTTAATTTTTCTGTTGTCACAAAGCTTTCCATCCTATTCCGTACGCCTTAATTCGACTCTCTATATCTACCCGTGATCCCACCTTTATTCCCTGTTTTACCTTTTCTGTCTCTGCCTTTACATCTTACCGCCCCTCCTCTCTGCCTGCCTTTCCCGCTTTCTGATTTTCTCTCTTAACCTCAACTTTTATTTTTTTCTTTATTCCTTTCTCTCTGCTTTTTCCTGCTCTTTTCCACGCCTCTGTCTCTCTTCTCCACTCCTCCTCCACCTCCACGCTCTTTTCACCTCTATTTCTCTCCGCAAACACTTTTCCTCTTTGACTTTATCACCAAAACTCGCGCTCACATCCAAGACACTCCCCCAAGGGGAGTGTTCCCCTCGAGTGAAATCTAACCTCCCAAATGGCATATAAGTATTTGCTTACAATTTCACATAGCTACAATAATTGCAGTGTTATGGCTATTTCACAAAATTTAAGAGTTCCGTGAATTTGCCCATATATATCGTACAACATTGCAAACTGATGCTTATTTATGTCAATATTAATATTACCATACAGATAACACTGAGAGATGAGGAAAATTTTCACGTTACTAAAGTTGTAATGATCGAATACGCTAGCATTAACTGTTGGAATATTTGTTCGTTTAGTTTGAAAAGCTAAGATGACATAACGTGGTTTCTCCAGTTACTTATATAGCCCCACTGATGGGTGACCTACTCGCGCGAGGCGAGTTTGCCCGTGCGAAGGCCTTTCAACAGCCGAGCGGCCTTTGACTCGGGCGGCAATCAGGCTCTCGGAAACCCCGTCCCGTTCGCGCGTGAATGGGACATTCGATCGGGCGTATATACACTACCGTCCATAAAGATTTGCCATCCCCTTGCTGAAATCATCAAAAGTTTAGAGTTTTATGGCTCAGTTTCTATAAGAGCTAGAAAATCTTGCGGGGTCTCATTTGAAAGATCTTGCCAAGACCTTTCAAATGTTGTAAAATATAATTGATTTTATTTGTTTTTTGTACAAGTTGTGACGTCATAAACAAATTGTTTTTTTTTATTTTTTTACATCAACTTCGACCCCGATTTATTTATATAACGGATTCTACGATGGAAAAACTGTATAAGCCATTCGATAGAGCTTTCAAAAAGCTACAGAATCCATATCCGGAAAATTTTTTTACCTTTATTTTTTATGAGCTATATGGTGATTTATACAAAAACAAAGATTTTCAAAAAATGGGCTGTATTTTTTTTATTTTCAACTCTAAAGAAAAAACTCTCAGAAGAAAAAATTTAGTATTTTGCAAGAGCTATCAAATGCGCTACTCAGAATTTAAAAAAAAAAATTTTTTTTTTCACGTTTTTTAGAATTGAAATTTTTCTAGAAAAAAAACTGAAATTACATATATTTAATAAAATTAGTAAGTAACTAGTATTTATAACTGAATGGGCTTACAAACAATGATAACAAGATACATTTGTTGGACCATAATTTATTACTTACTCAGAATAGATTAACATAATTTGGTTACAATTTTTCTACAAAATTTATTTATTACAACGTTTCAATAATAACATAACAATAATAATTTTATTTTTTATAATACTAATAATGCTTGTAATTAATATATTATCACAATCTGAATATAAATTTCAGTTGTAAACAAAAACGAAACAATACTAATTATTTAAACGTTTTTTTCATCGAAATGTCCACCTTTGCTTGCTATAACTACTTTACAAATTCGAGGCATTCGTGCTACAAGTTTCTCTAAAGTTTCTGCACTTATTTTCTTCCACTCATTTTCTAAGATATTCCAAAAATCCTTCTGGGAAGTAGGTCCTACCTTCCTTACAGCTCTATCTGGATCATCCCACAATAGTTCGATAGGGTTAAGATCAGGAGAGTACGGTGGCCATTCCATCACTACTAATTTTTTTTTCTTCTCCAATTGAGCAAGATAACTTTTACATAACTTTGAAGTATGCTTTGGGTCGTTATCTTGTTGGAACGTAAATTTGCGACCAATTATTCTTGTTCTGGAAGATACAACATTTTTTTCAAGAATTTTTTTGTAACCTTCTTTTTTCAACTTGCCATCAATTTTAAGAAGGCCGCCAACCTTAGAACCACAAAAATAACCCCATACCATTACTGAGCCGCCACCATGTTTAACCGAAGCACACATATTTTTCTCTAAATGTTTTTGCTTATTTTTTCTCCGCACAAAACATCTGCATTTACTACCAAAAACCTCGAATTTGCTCTCATCAGACCACAAAACTTTTTTCCAATCATCAATGGTCCAAATTTTATGTTTTCTGGCCCAAGCCAATCATTTCTTTTTATTAATCGGTTTTAGTAAAGGCTTTTTAATTGCTATTCGACAATATAGTCCATCTTCATGAAGTCGTCTCTTTATCGTAGTAACACTAAGTTTAACATCATACGCTTTTTGAGTTTCAACAGCAAGTTCGGGTACCGTCAGTCTTGGATTATATATACTTGTACTACAAATGTGATTATCAGTAGCACTCGTAGTTTTCCTAGGCCTTCCTGAAATTTTTTTGTTTTTGATATTTCCTTGAGTTATGAATTTTTTAATGTTATAATCAACTGTTCTTCTTGGAATATTCAAAATTTTGGAAATTTCATTATTACTTTTATTCACTTTATGCAAGGCTACTATCTCAGATCACTCTTCAATGCTTAAGTTTCTTTTTTTCGTCATTTTTAATGAACAAAAAATACATGCATAATTTACTGACTAGATTGGACACATTGATATTTCACTCATTAAAGCTGATAAGAGACTGAATTTCCATACGTATTCTCTGCTATATGTATTGTAACGGGGTTGCTTACCGTTTAATTATTTTTATTCGCGCGAATTTATTGAAGGGCGAATGTAATCATCTATGCTCAATACATAATCCGGAGAGCATGGGGAAACAGGTGTCAGTCAACCAATAGATCTACTAATCTACGAAAATAAGTGGAAGCAATATGGAATAAGCGAGTCGAAAGCACTTGTTAATAACACGAACAGAACCTTTTATTGTCTATCAAATGTTACATTGGATCGGCCCGCGTGTTTATGTTGACATCGGCGCTCGCTCATCGACAACACACAGTGTCGGGACGCTCGCTGCTCTTTGTTAACAGAGCTATTGCATGCACACTTCGAACACGAGAAATTAATTGTTATGCATGCGATCACGGGATTTTAGTGGTACAAGGAAGCAAATAAAGGTCATGGAAACCCCCATTTTCGACAGCGGCAATCGAAAGAGCGGAAAATTTCACATCCAAATATCTACTTAGATCATAAGTCAAGGGCGAACTTAAAGTTTAAGGTCAGTCGAAGGTCATCCAAACTTAAAGACGCCCTAAATTTTTTTAAAGTATTTTTCATAATCGAGAAGGGTATTTATTTAGTAATTGCCCATCGGAGATCCGTGACCTTGAATTTAACCTTCAACCTCATTATCAAGGTTTTTTCAAGATCAATTTTTTTTACTTTTAGCGTTACCCAGGAACAACGACGTGGACGTAGTAAAATCCGTCCCTTTGGGGTGCTTTATTTTCGTGAGTTCGCCTCGCCTCTCACGATCGGGGTGCTTGATTTTCATGAGTTCCCCTCGCCTATCAACAATGATTTTTTACGCTTATTTTCTTAATAACTTGATTAGCCGGTTAAACTTTTTAAGGTTACTATCCCATACCTATTCATTGAAAATCCACTAACAATTTCACTTGGTTCTATCCTTAGGAAATGTACTATGCCTAACTTTATCGTTTTGAGCTTATTCTTCGGGACAATTGCATTTTAAAAATTAATATTTAAAAAAGCAACATATTTGAAAAGATTTTACCATTCGAAAATCTCCATAAAGCATTAGTGCATTAGTCGGACTGTAGTAGAACTTTTTTGTAAAAGTACTCAAATTATAATTTTCATTTTTTGAAAACATTTATTTGGGTTGCAAACTTTTTGTTTTTAATTCTGATTGATTTTTGAGTAAATTTTGATTCGCTGACTTAAAATGGAACGCCTCACTGAACGAGAAAGAATATCACTTCTTATGATGAGAGGTTGGGGTGGAGTAGACAGATCTTACAGGGCAGTGAGAAATCTTTTTAATGAGACATTTCGGGTTAATAGAACTCCAATTGCTGTGTCTACTGTTCAGAATACTATTTCAAGGTTTGTAAATTTTGGCCATGTCAGAAATCTATCTAAGTCAGGCAGACCACGCTCAGCAACAAATGAAGAGAATTTATTAAATGTTCTATTATCATTCACTGAAAATCCATATAATTCCATCCGCAGAGTTGCTCAAGAGCATGACATAAGTACATCGTCCGTACATATCATTTTAAAAACAGCAAAATTCCATTCGTTTAAAGTACACCTGGTTCACAAGTTGAATAAAGACGATTTCGATCGTCGTGTTGAGTTTTGTGAAGATATGATGGCACGCATAATTGAAAATCCAAATCTTCCATCAAACATAGTTTTCTCTGATGAAGCAACTTTTCAACTTGACGGAACATTAAATCGACATAATTGCAGGTACTGGGCTGCGGAAAATCCACATTGGATGCGAGAAGATAAATCGCAATATCCGCAGAAGTTGAATGTTTGGGCTGGAATAGTGAATAATCGAATCATAGGGCTATTCTTTATTGATGGTAACTTAAACGCTCAAAATTATGAAGAGATGCTTTGTAATCAAATAGTTTCAGCAATTAGAGAAATAGTCGGAGACAACTTCGAAAATACATGGTATCAGCAGGATGGTGCTGCAGCTCACTATGGACGAGACGTTCGAATTTACTTAGATGAGGTGTTTGATAATCGGTGGATAGGAAGGAGAGGCACAATTGAATGGCCAGCTAGGTCCCCCGATTTGACGCCTTTAGATTATTTCTATTGGGGTTATCTAAAGGATCGGGAACTAAACCCCAAAACTTGGACGAATTGCGTCAAAGGATCATAGACGAATCAGCTCTCATTCCCACTGAAATGATCCAAAATGCTGTTGATGCTTTTTACCACCAATTAGCTTACTGTCAAGAAGTGAACGGTGAACAATTCGAGCACTTAAAATAAGATGTGCTGATGTAAGATAAATCATACGTGAGAGGCCAGGGGAACTCACGAAAATCAAGCACCCCGATCGTGAGAGGCGAGGGGAACTCACGAAAATCAAGCACCCCGATCGTGAGAGGCGAGGGGAACTCACGAAAATCAAGCAACCCGATCGTGAGAAGCGAGGGGAACTTACGAAAATCAAGTACCCCGATCGTGAGAGGCGAGGGGAACTCACGAAAATCAAGCACCCCGATCGTGAGAGGCGAGGGGAACTCACGAAAATAAAGCACCCCAAGGGGACAGATTTTACTACGTCCACGTCGTTGTTCCTGGGTAACGCTAAAAAGTAAAAAAAATTGATCTTGAAAAAACCTTGATAATGAGGTTGAAGGTTAAATTCAAGGTCACGGATCTCCGATGGGCAATTACTAAATAAATACCTTTCTCGATTATGAAAAATACTTTAAAAAAATTTAGGGCGTCTTTAAGTTTGGATGACCTTCGACTGACCTTAAACTTTAAGTTCGCCCTTGACTTATGATCTAAGTAGATATTTGGATGTGAAATTTTCCGCTCTTTCGATTGCCGCTGTCGAAAATGGGGGTTTCCATGACCTTTATTTGCTTCCTTGTACCTCTAAAATCCCGGTACTATTACAAAGCCACAGTTCGACCTTCATCTGACCCCTAAAGGTCACATTAACCTCAAACCTCAACTCATCCATACGTAAGAGTCTTCACTTTTTTCGATTCCGCCATAAAAAATAGGGGTACCCATTAAAAAAAATGAGGTTGACCTCAAAATAACCTTGAAAATGAGGTTCAAGGACAAATTAAAGAGCACCGTTGAAAGTTACCTGGGGTTATCCTTTTGTTTGTTTTGTTTAACCACTGAATTCGCGAGATTTTTAAGAATTCATACTTTGACCTCCAGTTGACCTCTAGGGGTTACCTCAACCTCATACCTCAATACATATCTGGACGTAAAATTTTCCGCTCTTTCCGATTCCGCCATAAAAAATAGGGGTTTCCATTTAAAAAAATGAGGTTGACCTCAAAATAACCTTGAAAATGAGGTTCAAGGCAAATCCAAGGTTACCATCGGATTCCTCGTAAAAAGTTACTTCAAGAACAACCTTCACCCGGTTAAAAAAATAACCGGCTTAGAAAATTTCTCAGGTGTATCGTTACTTTTTGGACACCCTGTATAAATGAATTGGGGTCGAAGTTGATGTGAAAAAATTAAAAAAAACAATTTGTTTATGACGTCACAAGTTGTACAAAAAACGAATAAAATCAATTATATTTTACAACATTTGAAAGGTCTTGCCAAGACCTTTCAAATGAGACCCCGCAAGATTTTCTAGCTCTTATAGAAACTGAGCCATAAAACTCTAAAGTTTTGATGATTTCAGCAAGGGGATGGCAAATCTTTATGGACGGTAGTGTATTTATCCGTAATCAATTATATATAGAATAAACAATGGGGAAGCATATGGATACCCTCGACTGCGTTTAATAATACTTATAAAATTTATTGTTTAAAGCTCGAGTACATGAATAAATGATAGAGCGAGAATAGAAAAAGATATAAATAAATATAGGCGCGTGTCCTTCGCTTCGCGTTATCTATAATTAATTTACAAACAATATGGTTGTCACTTATTATTTTTTTTAAATAATATTACTGACAATCGGTTCTTTATATATTAATATTATTTCCTATTTATTGGTCCTCTCTCCTTTCTGTTTTCAAGCGGATCGTATGGTCCGTTATATGTATGTATATTATAATTATGTGTCCAGTGGATCAAGATATTTTCTAAGGTCCTAATAGCGTCAACAAATTTCCTGTATAATGGTTGTGTTTCCCAGGGTTTTTTATTAACACTAGAACTCTGCTGACGTGATCTGAACTGAAGCTTTCAATTAAACTTTCAATTAACTAAAATAATGATGCCGAATAACAAGGACAAATCAAACTCAATTTATCTTTTAGTCAGCGAGATAAACTCTATAATGCGGCCTAGTTTCTCTGGCGCTCAGTCGTGACTGACTAATCCAGCCCCCGTTGTTTTCACCGGTTTATTATATATTCTTTGTCCCTCGCATTCCGTCTCTCTCTCGCACATATGCATTAGACGTTTACACATCTCGAATCGGCTCGTATTACTTATAGTTAGCTAAGTACGCTGACTGCAGCATGCTGTCGCAGCATGCTGCAGCAGCGTGAATCAGCCTCTGCCGCTCATTCCCACTGAGCCGCGCACACGAATACTGCTAGCTATAGTGTTTTATTGCTGTGTCCGAACGGAATTCTCGAGAGCGAAATCTTAATCGTAAAATATAATTATAACATAATGGAACGTCACGTAACATCCCTCCCCCATTAGAATTGTTGCCGTCCTCGGTAATGTTTTGGGTCCAATTAAGGTAGTACAGGAAGAAAATAATAATATACATAATAATGATAAATAATAATAGTAAAATAATATAAATGATCCCCTTTATTGATATACAAACAAAATAGTTAATAGAAGGAGGCAAAAGCTCGTCAATTTGGTCCAATCTTTATTTGCGCAACGCAAGTTGGCGGTTATCCTGTCCAGTTGTTAGATCTAGCCCCTCTAAGTCTTGTAGGCAGGAAGTTTGGTCCTGCAGTAACAAAATTTGGTCCTTTGGTTTGGTTGAGGGAATTTGCAGAGAGAAGGTCAGCTTGTTTATACTATTAAAGGGGGACCCGTTGTAGTCGTAGGTCCTTAGATTACAGTCTTGCAAATGTTGGTCCCAATTGGAAAGATACACTGCTCTTCCACAGAATCAATGCGTTCTCAGCACATTTCTGTTTTGGTATTGGCAAATGGTCCTATGTGCTTCCAATTCTGTCTTAGTAACATAGTGTCTGCAGGCACTATGATAAACGTACATGGACCTGTTCCGGAGTTTGGCTGTCAGATGTCGAGGTAGTGAATGTTTCGTCTTATAACGTTTATTTAAGTTGCTCAATGCCGAAGTGACACTCCAACTAAATATGTATTTGATTACTTCCATAGGCCCGCAAGAGCTTTGCCATGTTTTAATATAATCTACTGGTCCAAATTGCATGAAGTCGTCGTGGACCCGCTGTTCTGGCCATGGTTTATATTGTTTATCGCGGTGCGGTATGAGGAAATGCAGTCATCGGTCGGCGTCATCCTCCTTCGCATAGGCCGGTGTAGTTGATCGTGGCATGAACCCAAATGGGTCCATTGTTTCCTCGTATTCGTCTTCCGAAGAATGCTCATCTGAAGTATAAGGTGACCATTCCCCTACGGTACACGGCAAGAATCTTAGTATCGCCGCAAGGTAATCAACCTCGAGAAGAAATTCTATAATGATTTCTTCATAATGTGAGGAGGATGGGCCTGCTATCGTTGTAGTAGAGCGTATGGTCCCTACAGTACTAAATAATTTGATGACCGCAGCTTCTTGTTGAGGGTCATCAAATTTCACTCGATTTGCAGTGGAGGAGTCATCTACTGGTGCCACAGCTCGGAGGCGAATTCCGTTAATTTCTTCCATCCTAAGGTAGAAATATGGTCCAGTTAGTTGCGTGGTCAAGAGGAGAGAAAAAAAAAGTACAAAGATTTAAGACTAGACATAAACAAGAGTAAAGAAATAGATCAAAGATTAAAGAGTTATGGGATGGCAAATCTTAAGTTAAGTAAAATAATAATAATATAATTGAATGGTTCAATAATTTTTTTTTTCTTTTTTCTTTTTTTTTCTACGACTTATAATTTATATAGCTGATTCGAAGTATCTTCTATGTTTATCTTCAGGGTCAATTCCTGTTTCACGTCTTCTTCCGTTAGGTCAATTCGTCGGGCTTTTCGTAGGGTTGCCCGTGGATTAGGAGTAGGGTCCATTAATTTAATTTCCGTGAGCGTAACAAGATCTGTAGAGGGTTCATTTTTGTCTAATCCTATGTTAGATCGGCTTGTTTTAGTAGAATTCACCTTATACACTCTTCTCACTTCTGATTTTAGGGTATTGTATTTTAATTTTTCCTTCCCTGAGTTTATTTTGGTGCTGCCACCTGTAGGTGGTATTGTGATCCTCATAGATTGATGCGTCTGTCCATTTTTCGCAAAGCCAGTGGTGCCTAGTTTCATCACTGTGGTCCCATCTTCTTTTCCTTATATCAGCATATCTAGCGCCGTAAATAGGATCGCATTCTCTTAACGCTGTTGCGGCATCAGCAGCTTTATAATACTGAGCATAGCCTATAGCAAGGGCTCCTTTGTTATCTCGCACCACTTTATGATACACAAAGGGTCCGAATTGTACGAAGTGTTGGAAAAATGAGATTTCCCTATAACTCTCTTCCATTATCCACGGAAGTCGACAAAATAGTCGGGTTTTCTCCGTGGGCCTAGAATCGTTTGTTCGTAACGATTTCGGTTTTCCAATACGGGCACGACTTATCGCGCTTAAGTTCCAATTTTTTATTTTTCTGCATATTTAATCCTGGTAAATTTACAGAGAATAATTCTTGTACTGTTGTTTGTGAGATTTTGTAGAGAATGAAACTCCTCTATGGGTCCGATACTCTCTAATCGTGTCAAGAGTTCGCTCAGCGGCTTATGCTTTAAGTACCGTATCTTGATGCAAGTCGGGTCTATTATCAAGTGCTCAGACATGTCACTCATGACGATATTGGGTACTGAAACAAATGATCAATAATTTACTGATTAAATAAAAAAAAAATTTATACAGACTCCGCCGTCTGGATTTGTAAGCCCGAAGAATTTTAAGATTTTATCAACGGATTAGGTATAGTCGCGGAGGGTTTCAGTTTCTTCGAGGGTTGAATGTGAAGGATTTCGATTTGAGCTTGTTTCTTAGATCGTTCTTCAGACATCCGGGCAGGCGTTTGCTTATTCGTAATCAGTCCGAAGCTATGAAGAATTCATCTGTGTCGAGGATCCCGTGTAATGCACGTGAGGTGATTCGTGTACTATGGTATTATTTAACGCTTTTGTGCGTACGATGCAACATTTATAAATTATACTCATAATTATTATGATTAGGATATTAATACTGAATCCTCCATAAATCAGTCCTGATTGCGTTGTTGTGATTTTTTTATGATTTCTTATCAACTACGCCTTTTCGATGATGTTGCTTAATGTTTTTTCTTGGCTGGTCCAGGTTTCAGCTTGTGGAGTCCATTCTTCCAATTTAATATCTGTTTCAGACAAGTAGGTTAGTGTCGGGTAAAGATTCGTTAGGTTAAGGGTTAAGTTTAGTTGATATAGGTAAACATTTGTATTGTCTTTGCCCATTTCCGTAAACAAGGTCGTATCTTTGGTATAACCGATGCACCGCGGAGTAATTCTTAATATTCCTACCCCTTGTATTTCGATTTTTTGGTCCACTTGATTCGGCAAACAATTCAGACTGTATCTTGTTGGTTGGTTGAGTATATCCATGACCCATCCGTTGATATATAATTCCAACTGGTAATTCGTTGTATTCTCAGAACTATGTCACAATGGTATAGTTCATGACTGGATGGTTGTAAGAGCAATCCTAGTTCGCATTTTCTATTTAGATTAGCATCTAAAACAGGTCCTCCTACCGGACATATAAAGGTATAGTGTGTTCGCACCCAACTTTGTAGTGAATGGTCCATCTGTATATACTGTTTTTGATCCGAACTTAATGCCAAGTACGGGTATTCGTGTCTAATATATGCAGATTTTCCAGTTAGGCTTGGTGATTGCGGTATCAATACTGAGTGCAGACGGTATAGATTATAGTAATTTCTGTCAACTAGAGGTAAATGAATGACAATATATATCTTCCTTTCTCGCTGGATCGCTGGTCAATGCTGGAAATTTTAATAATTTCTTCAATTCGAAGTGTTCGGTTGGAATTGGGAAATTGAGGTCCGTTACCATGAATTTTATATGATTTGCTATCTGGTGCAACATGTTAGAATCTATAAGGTCCGGATGTATTTTGCCCCTTTTGAATGCATGAATCATTTCAAGAAGTTTTTCCGAGCTTTAGATAAAATGATCTAATTTTGCCTCTATCATTCTTCCAAGTGAATGTACTGAAATCATATATTCCAGTCGGGCATTTTCATTTTCTAATTTCCTGAATTTTTATCGCATTTGGAGGTTTAAATTATAAATTCTGCCCCCGTGGACGTCCATCATTTTGTATAGTTTATCCATTCCTGTGGTAATTATATGGGTCCTATCATTAAAGAGTTTAATGATATCTTTTTGGTCTGCATATTGATTTATGTTGGCTTCTATTTTATCAGTTTCGTCAATGGTCACTAATCCAACTAAACTATGACTCAGTCTTCCTATGCCTCCAAAAGGTACTAGTCTTTTTGGCCTGATATTTTTAGGTCCTTGGATATGGGGTGGCTGAATATGTCGCATGTTCTCAATAGCTCCTTGAATCTTCATTCGTATTTGTTCAAGAGCGATTGTCTTCAGATCAATGTGACCCTTGCCGATTATATTACTGCAAGTTTCCTCATTGAGATGCCCAGTACAATTTTGTAGTAGTGACTGTAGGTCAATTATAACAGTGGTCTTCGCCAAGCACAAATTGAAGTCGATGGATATGTATACTTTCCAATCTGCCCTCTTTATTCTCATTGGATCTATTTTTTCGTAGTAAATTCCTGGGTTGCTGTCTAACTTTTCTATAGAATAAGCTTGGGGGTCCATAATAGATGCGGCGAATACGGAGAGAAAGGAAAGTAAGATTAGATACATATTAAATGAAAGGAAGTCTATTAAGAGAAATAGTACCTGAAAGAACAGAACAAAGTAAATAGTATAGGCGAAGAATATAGAACAGATAAGATAAGTGAGTAATTGAATTTATATAGCTACGCCTGAAGTTTATGTTTATCCATATGCTTCCGCACCGTTTTTCCATTGGGTAATTCTAATAAAACGTTCTTATGATTTAAAATTTCGACGATTTTTAGGGGTTTTTTATAATGACTATCGGCTTTTCCTACCCGAGGTTCGTTTAATATCCAGGCGTAATCACCGACTTTCCCTTTACAGGGTCTAGCGTGTTTATCATATTGGTTTTTAGATTTTTCCTTTTCACGAAGTTGATTATCACCCGCTGCTATCTTTAGTTCTGTCAAATGTAAGACTAGATCACGTAGGTATTGGTTATAGGTCCCTAATTTTTCCTCCCTAGGTATTTTCATGGGGAAACGAGCGATTCGTCCATAAACTAGTTCAAAGGGGGTGTAACTAGTTCCATTGTGTATACTTGTATTATATATAAAAACCGCCAAGGGGATTGACCGATCCCAGTCGTCGAAACGCTCCGAATATATCCGTAAGAAATTGATTAATGGTGCATGGCTTCTCTCAAGAGACCCATTAGTCTGAGGTCTATATCCGGAAGTTGTTAAATGATGAATTTTGAATAAGTGTAATAGTGATTCTACAATCTCCGAAAG
This sequence comes from Phymastichus coffea, assembly GCF_024137745.1. Taxonomy (NCBI): domain Eukaryota; kingdom Metazoa; phylum Arthropoda; class Insecta; order Hymenoptera; family Eulophidae; genus Phymastichus; species Phymastichus coffea. The sequence goes on from NW_026706814.1 coordinate 2,523,799, forward strand.
AATGCTTGTCCCGCGATCTGACAATATTGCTTTAGGGGCACCGAATAGGTATATTAAGTGTCTGGCTAATGCGTCAGCGATAGTGGTTGCTCTAAGGTCCTTTATTGGTACTACAATTAAGTATTTGGTCAGATTACATTGCATAGTCAGCAGGTAAGAATTTCTACTAGGAGAGGTTCGTAATTTTCCTACAGTGTCTATCGATACCTTGTCGAACGCCTCGATTGGTGTGTCCGTAATCATCATCGGTTACCTAGTCTTGTGACGATCAATTTTCTTCTCAAGACAACTCGGACATTTCCGACGTAATTTAATATGTCCTTTCGTAGTCCTGGCCAATAATATCTTGCTCGAATTTTTTGGTATGTCCGGTTAATACCTTTATCACCACCCACTAGGCTGTCATGTAGTGTTTTAATTATTTCCGTCCGCTGGTTTGCCGGTGGGAGAACCATGTTCCCATAACAAACAATTACTTTTATAGGACTCTTCTCAAAAATTTTTATTAATATTTCTGTTAGTAATCCAGGTTCAAGGTCATCGGTATAGTCCCCTCGTCCAGCAATCCGGAAACTTACTATATTTCTTTTAATCAGTATCTTCTTTAAATTTGGAAGTCCAACTTTTATAGCCTCTATAGTAATGGAGTCATTATATCTGTATTTTATGACTACAGAGAAAATATTATGGTTTTTATATTTGGTCGTTAGTATTTGTCCAACCTTAGATTTCAAAGATTTCATATTGCGTAGGTCTATAGCCCCAATTTCACTTAATAATTTCGAGATAGCAGTTTGGTCATTACAGTCTCGTGATATAAAATGTACAATGTTATCTCGTCGATAGGTTAAACATTGTTGGCTCGTGCTTACATTATTTTGTAAGATATATTTTGCAGGTCCTATTGAAGAATTTCCGCTCCCGGTTTCACTGCTTGAGCTTGGTCTTCCGGTCTTCGATATTGGTTAATTGGTCCTGTCGGCGGTAACAAGAAGAATAATTCATCATCTACGGGTGTTTTTGAAAAGTGTAATTCTACAGGGCTCTTGTTTCTAGGATTTGACTTTTCGGGTATGCCCTCAAGCCCTTCGAATCTTACCATGAGTCGAGGTCCTTTAACCATAGGAGTACTTCTGGATCCCGGTATTCCTGTTTTAATAGTTGGGGTTACTGATATCTCTCGATATCGTGGCTGTCTTAAAGTTTCTTCAGCTTCCTTAATTCTTTCGGGACTTTCTACTTTAGTCCTATCCGAGAGACGTTGATTTTCATCTTCATTCGGGCGATCTGTGTCCGAGCCACTGTTGTGTTCTAAGTGAGTTTCCATTAATTTTTGCGAATCTTCCACTGACTTCGTTATTCTACTCGCCATTACCTCATCAGAATCATTTATTTCATCATATAGGTCAAGACTCCATAGTGTTTCTTTTAGTTCTTGGGGGGGGGGGGGTCGTCTCCATCTGAGAAATGAGAAGTCATTTCTATGGTTCGGTTGTTTCGCGAAAGGCCCATGTCTTCCCAATAGTACGATTCATTATCTAAACTTTTATGTCTTCGCAAACTCGCTTCGAATTTTTCTGCTGCTTACCTCTGTGCCGGGGCTCTTTCTTCGCATCCTTTCGTAGAACTTTCATTTTCTGCTAATTCATCGTCTTCTCCAGGATTCCCGCTAGTTTGAGGTCCACTAACTTCTAGCTCTACTCTTTCATTAAATTCCGATTTATCACTCTGAACTTCATCGCTTGAGTTGTCCCCTTCCGTTTCGGTTTCCTTTCTCAGCCCACTATGTCGCGGATCTTCTATCGGGGGTCTGTCATCCGTACTGTCTTGGACATTTTTCGGATCTTTATCTTCCATCCTAGTTGATGATAACAAAGGTCCCCGAGAGGAGCTTGCCTGTTTCAATCCGATCTCGCTATAAGAATCCGAAACACTGGCGCTGATGTTTTCCCTTTCCAGTCGATCTATAATATCCTGTACCCGTTTGTGTCGTCCACTCGGCAGATATTGTCCTAAAGACGAATCTTTAACGAACTCGTTGCTATCGACCTCCTTCACGGCAATTTCGATAGCAGATTCATCAGTCGACGTTACTCCTTCCCGCTCTGTAACTTTAGGCTGGGTTTCCTTGTCCGATTTACCAGTTTTCGATCCGGAATCATCTATTGCCGCATCCGATGTAGTTCTTCGTAACGCCTTTAGCCTCTTGGGTAAGGGTTTATCCTTGTCTAGTTTGGCCCCTTTTTCAATCTCCAATTTAAGTTTAGAAGTGCCAGGTCTGGGTTTATTCGGTAGTCGGAGAGATTTTCCTGCGGTTTTCACAGACTTTTTGCTTCGAGTGTTTTCAGCAATGGTACTGTGATCTAAATTTGGTTTTTCTTTATTCGTCTTGGCCCCAACAGGCCTTCCTTTTGTCCTTGGTTCATTCGAAATAGTATGTGCCCTCTTCCGTTTACCAATCGATTTCCGTGGCTCTACTTTCTCTTTCTCATCTGTTTCTTTTCCTCCAGTCTTACGCTTTAGCATCATTACCTGAATCTTCGGGATATTTTCATTCAGCTCCTTTTCTTTCTGAACCTTTTCGTCTAAATACTCTTGCAAGTTAATCGGGTTCCTTGAGAGTACATCTGCGTTGCAATTCAATTTTCCGGGTTTATATTTGAATGTATATTGGCAGTCTGTAAATTTAAACATCCACTTCATTAGCCTTTGTCCTGTGTCCTTGCGATTATGCATAATGTTTAAAGGTTCATGATCAGCAATCAGGGTAAATTTCTTGCACAAGAGATAAGGTCTAAACTGATTCATCGCGTATAAAACTGCAACACACTCCTTTTCCGTGGTAGTATAGTTTCTTTCCGCTTTATTCAACAACCTTGAAAGATACGCTACAGGTCTTTCACGACCATCCACTTCTTGTGATAAAATCGCTCCTATTGCATAATCCGAAGCATCCGTGGTTAAGGTAAAGGCCTTCTCAAAATCAGGAAAAGCTAGGATAGGAGCCTCACAAAGCATCTGCTTCAGCTTTTCGAAAGCCTCTTCCTATGGCGGTTCCCAGTTATATGCTTGGTCTTTTTTCGTTAAATCACTGAGAGGCTTGGCTATCTTCGAGTAGTAGTAGCTTCCTGGATAAAGCGACGGTAATATCCGGAGAGTCCAAGAAAAGATCTGACACTTTTCACTCCACTGGGCGTTGGAAATTTCTTTACGGCTTCAATCAATTTTGAGTCCGGCTCAAGTCCTTGTGCACTAACAATGTGTCCCAAGAATTTTACTTCTCGACATAGGAAATTTACCTTGTCCAGTTGTAAGACTAATCCTGCGTCGGTAAGTCTTTCAAACAATTTTCCTACTTTAACTTCATGTTCGTGTAAATTCTTAGCGTAAACTATCACGTCATCCAAATACACTAATATTTCTACGTTCAACAGTCCTCGCAGCAACGCATTCATCATTCGTTGAAAGGTCGCTAGCGCGTTCATTAGTCCTTCTGGCATTCTGATATAATGAAAATGTCCATCAAAAGTTGAAAATGCCGTCTTCTCCCTGTCCTCAACTCTTAAGGGAATTTGTTGAAATCCACTGATTAAGTCAAACGTTGAGAAATACATCGAACCTCCCAAATGATCTAGAATATCAGCAATATTAGGTAAAGGGTAGGCGTCACCAATAGTCCTTTTATTTCATTCTCTAAAGTCGGTAACTATCTTCCACCTTGGTGTGCCATCACTCGCCAGGCTTTTAGGGATAATTCAGAGCGGCAAGTTACGAGTATAAGGTGAGTTAGATTCTTCGATTATTCCTTCCCTTAAACATTTTTTAATTTGTTCCGATATAAATTCTCGGTGCACAGGAGGATGCCTATACCGTTTGGTATTAACTGGTACTCTGTTCTCTAAGTGTATTTCATGTTCTATCAAGTTAGTACATGGTAAAGGTTCTCCAGGGAGTAAAAACACATTCGGATATTTCTTCAATAAGCGTTTAACACTCTTGAGTTCATACGAGTTAAGATGTCCTGTTCTAATCAATTGCAATAATTGATTACGCCATTTCTCGGGTTGATCCATAGTCCGTGGTCCCTGGAGGCTACCTTTCTGAATTCCGATTTGTAATATTCAAATGGAATAATTTCCTTTGGGTCCACTTCTATGGTTACTTCTCTCTCATGGGTATTGATAGCCATAATCTTGCAGGTCTCATGATCATTAATGACTATGCCTTCCCCCAGAAACACTTTTTCGTCGCCCACATTTATTCTAGGTAGATACCCTTGTGCGAGCGTACTCTTCAGCAAATTAATCTGTATAACTTGACGAGTCCTTGGTGCTAATGTATATCGTACCGTGCCAACCACCAGTCTCTTTTTGCTATCTGTAATCTTATTACTCGCATTTTCTTTAAAAGCCAGTCGTTCTATTCCTCTATCTAGGTCCACTGCAGTTTCAATATTCGATATTTCATCCTCACAAGCTCTAATACTCATTGTTTGTATCAGATCATCTTGTAGTCGGTAAATGGGAACATCATTCGGTAAGAACGATATCGGGTTCATTACATCACTATTTACCATTAGGCGGTTTTGATAATACGAAATCACTGCGTTGGTGTCTATCAAATAATCTCTGCCTGACATTCCATCCTCTTCAATAGGAAAATTGTTCCATACTATGTGGAATTTAGCGGATTATCCATTAATAGTTAATATTGCCGTACCTATGGTCGGAACGGTGTGTGCCGTAATACCGCTCAAGCTAGTGACCTCCCTCGGATCAAACCTCATAGTCCAATTTAATGCACTAAACTTAATTAAGTTCACGACTGATCCATTATCAACCATGAACACGGTCCACTTTTTACAGAAAAAGTAAATAGTAGCTAAATTTAAATAAAATTTTTAATAATAGTAAATTTAAATATGGTCTCTGGTATGCGAAACCTTACTCTTGTTGGCGCATAGATCTGATTATTTCCTGTGCCAAGTCCCCAATTTGTGGCAACTACGATGACTGGTTCATTAACGATTGCGGATTCCTTAGGACCGTCATTACTTTTGCCGGAGGTACTCCCGGCTTTTCGGACGTTGATTCTTCCTGGATATCGGTCAACATCGTCTTCGAATTCGATTGTTGATGTTGAATTTTGTCTTGGTCCTGGCGGCAAGTCTGATAGGGGCCCGTTCCATTCGCTGCTGGGCGAGCCCCATCCGAGTTTAAATTATTTGCATTATTCTGTTACTGGTACTTTGGATAAGGTCTAAGCTCGCCTCTTTGTTGCTGGTCATAGGCTATTGTTGCATAACGTTTTCCAGAGGGATGGTGATACGAGTCTGTGTCCAGGTTATATAACCATCCTACATGCTGTTCATTATGCTGATAATTTTTGTAACGAGGCTTCCAGTTCCTATTTTGGTACGGTCTCTGCCCTTGAAATCGATTCTATTGCTGTCTTTGGTAATTCTGGTTATTTGTATACGACTGCTATCCGTTATTCCTTTGTACGAGCAATTGTTGAATTTCTGCGGGTAATTCCTCCCACTCGTCCTCTAATTGTTCCTCTTAATCATTTTGTTGGTTTTATACGAAGTTAACATTGAGGCTGCGCAATAAATTTGTCCATTTGTTAGGGTTCGCCTCCCCATGCGTTGCCCTTGACTTATTTCTTGTTTCTATGGGAAATGCTTCTTTATAAGCATCCTCCAAGATTTTAGGCTGTTTAATATCCATTAAATCTCCAATTTCTTTTGGCAATCCATCTATGAACGTCGAGTTGCGCATTGGAGTTATCATCGTCTCGGTGTACTCTTCTCCGAGCTCTTCTTTTAGCGCATTCTCTGCACAGTTCAAAAGGATGTTTATCCTGTCGTGAAAGTCTCCAACAGTGTCCCCTTGCTTTATACGCAGACTATGGATTTTGGAATCGCAGTATGCGAAGTCTTTGCAAGGTGCGAACCGTTCCTTTAAGATTCTGATTAAGTCATCAACTGCCTTAATGGATTTTCCATAAATGCAGTCACGTGTGGGTCCTCGTAGTTTAGCAATTATTAACCGGACAAAATTTTGTTCCTGTGAATCTGTTATCAATGCTCTTCCATTGCGAATATCCTGGATGAAGTCTTTAAGCGGCACCTTTTTTCATCGAACTCCGTAATTCCTTGTACTATATTCTGTAGGGTAAAACTGGCCGACATACTAGTCAATAACTGTAAAGTAGCCGACTCCATTTCGTTACGGTCCTATGTACCTTGCTTTCTTTTTCATATAAGGTCGCACTAAATTTTCCCCGCATTAGTTTATGGATTATATGTGGCCCAGGGTCTTATTATTATTTTTAATATCGTAGAAAAGAAAAGAAAAAAAAAATAATAATAATAAAAAAAAAATAAATAAAGGCGACAATACAATAAAATTTTCCGTTGTCAATAAAGAAACAAGGTAATAATTAGTTTATTAAATTATTCGAATAATAATTAATCAACTAATTATTCACGATCAATTTACTAATCAATAATTTAATTAAATTATTCAAATGATAATTATTAACAAAATACTAATTATTAATAGTTAATATATGTTGTAACAGGCTGCCGTTTAGTCTGTAATCTCGTAAACGTACCTTTATTACGACTAGACGACGCCTTGGTATCTCTGTGCTCAAAGCACAGCAACCTACCTTGTCTCGGAGTGCGCCTGCGCAGAGTCTCCTTACTATTCCGAGTTGGGTTCCCCCAACTCGCCGCTTGGCGGCGCTGTCGCCCTTACTAGTAGCGCTAGTGCGGCCGCCGCTGGAACCTAAGATGTCGATTCGCGTCTACCGGTATTCGCGTGATTCGTGCTACGCTACAGGCGAATTCGAATCAACTGTAAACAAATATAGACGCGACCTCCGGACAAAGGAAAGACACAATAATGATTACTAGATCAAATAAAGGCTAACGTTCACTTTATTCATGCAAGTTAATTACACGGGGGTTTTGCCGAGAGTCTTGCGCACGCTTGCGCGAATAACAATGCACGCCGTATGAGAAAGAGAGAGAAAACCGCGACTACCGCGAACTAACCGCTCGCATGCAACAACTAATTTCCTCGCGCACACTGCGCGGGATCGCACGCCAATTACAACAATAAAAGGGAGGAAGGTGCACCTACCGCGAGAACGATGAGGATACGGTGGCCAACCGTATCCGAACAACCAATTGCTGGAACGCCGCTTCGCTGCTCGCTACACCGCCGCGATTACTGTTGCTGCTGTTGTTGTTGCTGCTGTCGCTGCTACTGCTGTTGTTGCTGTTACTGCTGCTGCTATCGCTACTATTGCTGCTGATGCTGCACCCACGCACACAAGTCACGCCGTTCGCTTGAGCACCACCAAACGAAAACGCGTTAAAGGCACGGAGAAAAAGGTTAGCGACACTGTAGGCCGACTGAGTGACACAGTCATACTGCCGGTCGGAGCCTCCCCTCCCGGTCATTGCCCCTACGCGCTCTCTCTCTCTCGCGAACCGAACGCGGCTCCTCTCGTTTAGCCGCTCATTAACCTCGCTCGAGTCTAACGATTTTCGGTAATCGTTGCAATGTATGGTACGGTATAATGTCAAGTATCAGTCCCCTATTAGAACCGAATAATAAAAAAAATAAATTCGTCTATTTCACAGAAGGGAAATATTTCGCAAACGCGCACATCAAATTTTGAACGATCGTTTATGAAATAATATCCCAAAGAAATTTTGCTAAGCTGCGTTTAAAATTTTACGTTGACAATACTAGTCGGTCAACTAAGCACAAAATGTGGGAACGGAAGAAGCACACACCCGATCTTGGAAACAAAAACTCTAATTACGCTCACGCAACCAAAAACGAAACTCCGCTGAATTCCGGAGCGTCCGATCGTGTGAAAAACAATTTTCCACGTCTCCGGCGTGGCCTTTCGCCTGCTGGTGAAATGAGCGTCTTATTCACCCGTATCGTATTTCACTAGCACAGGAAAGAAGTTATATTTTTCCGATCGCGATTATAATTACATATAACTTAAATATTATACAAAATTAAAGGGAAACAATATATGAAATTAAAAAAAAATAAAATATTAATAATAATGATAATGACGGCGGATTAATTAATATGTATTGTAACGGGGTTGATACCGTTTATTTAATTTAATGCGCTCGATTGTCGCGAAGAGCGCGCGTGATTACCTATACATTCAAACACGAAAAACCGGAGAGCAGGAGGGAACAGGTATCAGTCAACCAACTATCTACTATTAAAATAAATACGATGAAATTCTAATCAATATCACATGCGAGATCATTTATTTCCTCTAAGTTGTACACTGTATTCGGCCCGCGTGTTTATGTTTACACTACGCTCGCGCGACAATAACATGCGGAGTCGGATCGCTCGCCGCTCTTTGTTTGCCGAGATAATACATGCACGTTTTATAGCGAGTACGAGAAATTAGTTATTTAGTAATTCTGTCGCGATCGCGAAATTAAACTGGCCAGCTTACCTTATTAATTCTCGCACGGGAAACAAGTAATACGAAGAAGGAGGCCCTTGCAGCGCACACTAGTCTTTCGGCAAATGTTTATATGTGAGTGATACTGTCTCTCGTTCTCGGTTTCGCCCTCGATGGCGAAACTCTCCACTCACGAACGCTTGCACACACACTCGCTGGACGTAAGCTAGGTCACCGCTTTTCTCTCTCGTTTCTGCCTTCGGAAAAAAACTCGGGAAAATATTCAAGGTACTCGCTGCACTGCTCGGCGATCGAATTCTAATCTTCGACTGGTTCATATTCGCACGCGCGCGTTCCGTCACGTCTCGTGCCGAATTCCCTCAATACATTTAGCCCCAACCGGCAGGTGCTGCCCTCGCCGGCAACCGCATGGTTGGGCTGATAGCGCTAATATGACGTTTACCGTCACAGTATCAATATTAATTAATACGCATCAAAATATACTAACACTATGTAACAATGATATATATTTTACACACTAGTCAACACGTATAGTGTATTAATATCAATTGCATAAATACACGTGCTAGCCTATATACCTATATAAATCAATATGAAATAAATTTATAAAGTTATTCAATAAATTATTAAAATTTTATCAACACGAGAGAAAAGCGAAAAGTTAAAGCCTGAGTAACCACGCTCTGCTACCAGTTGATGGGTGACTACTCGCGCGACGCGAGTTTGTCCCGTGCGAAGGCCTTTCAACAGCCGAGCGGCCTTTGACTCGGGCGGCAATCAGGCTCTCGGAAACCCCGTCCCGTTCGCGCGTCAATAGGATATTCGATCGGGCGTATATATTTATCTGTAATCAATTATATATAGAATAAACAATGGGGAAGCATATGGATACCCTCGAGTGCGTTTAATAATAGAAAGCTTTGAACGATAGGAATGAAACCTATAGATGTTACTGCAAATAATGAAAACGAAGTAAAAAAAAATTTGTAAGCGATAACGCTTGTTTAGTGAAGTAAAATTCAAAACTGGCAACAAAGTTCGCGTGAGCAAGTCAAAACATGTATTTAAAAAAGGTTACAGACTTATTTAGTCTACCGAGATCTTTACTATTGATCGAGTCATCAAAACCAAGCCGGTAACTTATCATTTGCGAAATTATCAAGATACCCATCGCTGGTAGGTTTTATTAACAGGAACTTCAAAAATCCATGTATCTGGATGTGTATCTATTTGAAAAAGTTCTTAAGACGCGTGGAAATAAAATCTATGTGAAATAGCTTGGATTACACAACTCACAATAGCTAGATCACAAAAGAATTGAATCATCGAAAAAAAAAATTTTTTTAGGAAAGTTGAGAGTTCCAACCTTTGTTCTCAACTGTGAGATACTGCCATTCTAAATAACTTTGTTTGTATTTTCTTTACAAATAATAATACAGAAGATTTAAGAAACTAATACCTCTCCTGAGGAAGTTTTTTTCTTTATTAATAAAAAACTTATTTTATACAGACATCGGCCATTTCTTATTGACGTTGAGTTACATAGTTGAGAGGTTCGTGCTTTCTGCTCCACTTTCAAATTTAAAAAAAGAGCTAAAATTAATACAAAGCTGATATTCAATAGAATGAAAGAGAGAGAAAGAGAGAGAGAGAGAGAGAGAGAGAGCTGTATTACGACGTCTGCGATGAAGCTGTTTGTCCAAGGTACTTTTGAAATTGATTATATGATGTGTAACGAGCAGGCTCGTTAAGAGGTAGATGAGCGAGATTTGAAATAGCGCGCCATGCGCAAAAGACCCGCGCAGCGAGAAAGAGAGAGAGAGATAACTACGTCACGCGGGCTCCAGAGAGTACACGTGAGACCAGCAAGCGGGCAAGGCACGCTGGAGATCCTTTTCGTTTTCTCGGTGCGGAAAGAAAATTGAATAGAAGAGAATCGGTTCTGTGCGGTGACCGACGAAAGCGGTGCGGAACGAATACTGTGAAGGTACGGAGAGATCAACTACGAGTGAGGATCAACGGGAGCCGATCCAAGATCACCGTACGACCCGAGGGCCTCGATACGTCGCCCACCACCCATAAGGACGGGCCGACAGAACACTCACCTCGGCGACTCTGGGCGACGTCGATCGAGCATTTAGGTTCGAAACCCAAGGCGTAGCTGTCTGCAGCAGCGTTCGCCCGCGTAAGTTTCTTCCGTTGTATCAATATCGCATGCGAGAGTCCCGGGAAGCGAGCGTATATAAACTGCGTCAGCTGCGTGCCATTCGTAATATTATTGTCTGTCTCTCTCTCTCACGCGTACGTATGATTAGGCTGTGCGCCGCGAGTCTCTCGGTCAATATGGAATGTGCGTTAACGTGTAAATAAGTAATGAATAAAATCCGCTGTGAATATACTGAATAAATCGGCAAATTCATTCGATAGCACCGAATTTTCTCTACGTTCCCTTCTCCCTCGCAACGTTTTCTAAGAACCTACAACCACCGCTCTTTCGTATTGTTCCGTGCTTTCGCGTTCGTTTTCAGGTTGCGCGTCCAGCACAGAGCTAGCCAAAAGAGGAAAACGGCGGTGACATAGATATTTTGTTAACGGACGGCGATTCACTTCCGAAGAAATCACCAACCGTTACAGATGATTATGTCTCTGTATTTCTGATTTTTCGATCGTATACCCCTTTTTCCTACGTGCCTTTGATCTTTCAATCAAGGCATTCATGATTGCTCGAGCTGTTCGAAGAGTACAGTCTTCATTTCTGCATCTACGCTTCAACTGTAACAATCTCTTTGCATTCAGTCTTCTTTCCATTAATTGTTAGATAATCTTCTTGATAAATTTCCTCCACTTGTTCACATTTAATTTCATATTCAAGTCTGAACGAAGCTTTTTGATTGGTTTAGAAGCCTTTTGATAGAGGCGTATTGAAGCCATACTGTAGAGACTGCTGCTACTGTTGCTGTAAAAGAATGATGTTTGACTGCATAGAAATTCGCTTATGTAGCCTAGTCCCTACTTTTTTTTATTTTCACAGCACCGAAACCGCTGCGTAAATGTAGCCCCTACTCTTGCTACATCGCCGAAACCGCACGCAGGTACTGCTGTTTTTCTTAAATGTTAATATGAATAAATATTTCTTTTTTTAAGGTAATGAGAGCTCAAACCTCGCCCTCATCTGTGAAGCACTCCATTCGTTCGTTACTCCTCCAATCATTTATTTACAAACTTACAAAACTACTGTACAGAGAATTTAAATTTGTTTCCTTCGATGTAATCGACGAAAAGCTTGTAGTACTACATCTTGTCGAGTAGTTCATCTTAGAGATTGTTGTTTTTCACCAATGTTCTAGAAACACGATTCGGGAGAAAGACTTGAAACTCCCCTTTGAACTCCGTCACAACATTAGTTTCAGATCAGGTAGCAACCTGTCACAACATGGTTACGATGTAAGGAGTACCATTCTCCAAGTCACTAAAGTCCTTCTTGGGAAGGAATGGACCCATAGCAACTTTATTCAGGCTTTCGAAATTCATTCCAAAATGAGAGAAATTTATTAGAGATCTGCTTATTGCTTCGAAAGCGTTGTCGTAATCGATATTACCCTTACTCTGATTCAGAGTTAATATTCACTTCTTGAATCTCTTGCTTGAAGATTCTTTGCTATGCTGCTGCTGCTGCTGCTACTGGAACTCGTCCTCACTACTGGAACCGAAGCTAATGATGCTCTGGCCAGCTGCGCGTCGCTTAACTAGCCAACCCCCCACACCTGAATATCGAGCCACCGATTTCGTTTCTTCCTCTCCATTATTCTCTTCTCTCTTCCTTCGAAAGTGAGCGACAACTTTCTCTTTGAACTTAGATGACAGACGACTCCTATAGTACTCCCAGAGATGCGTATCTGAAGAACCGAGCATTAAGCAACACCTGTGAGTACTCAGCGCCACCTTTTCTTCTCGTTTCGTCCGAACCCGATGGGATTTACTGCGGATAGTAAATGGCGTCGGTAATCCTCGATGTTAATGCTATTCTTTACGGTACACCATTTGATGTCCTTGGCCTTCTTAATGGAATCCTGGCCTTCTATGTTGATAGCATACATTTTACTGCTGAGGCCGATAAATTCAAGCATAAGTTTACCGGCTCAGTCGTCCTTAATTATCCCAAAAAGTTTCTTATTGACCAATAGAAGATCATATAGATTTTCTTTGGAATAATCTAACGTGTTGAACTTGTCGAGGTTATGTTTCATCACCTTGTAGACGTCCATTTTCTTCAATTCGTAGATGAGACTATTGGTATCGGTATAGAGTAATTTACATTTATTGTCGAACAACGTTTTTCATGAAGCTGTAATGGAAGTTGTAGACTAGAATCTTGAACAAGTCAAAAACGCAGAGTCCGACGTATATAGGTTTGCTAATGGAGATGCTTGTCCATTGAAGATGAATCACCACTAAGTTCTCATCAAAGATTGAGCTGCTGTGGAAGTTGGGTGCAGCGATACGAGCCTCAGCATCATATCGTCTCTCCCATTTGTTGACGAGTCTGACATGTATCCTTTTCTTCTCACATTCCATCGTCTTACCGTGGCTGCATTGATCATCTATTTGTAGAAGAGTTTTTCAAACTCGTTTCGAGATCGCTTTCTCTTCTCCGTATTAAGATCAACGTAAGTATTGAGCCAGGGAATTTGCTAGAAGCTGATCACTCAATGTAATTTACGCAGCTTAAGTCCATTGATAAGAGCTTGCATCAGCGCTTGGTAGTCGATGATCTAACGCTCCTTATGATAGAGAGTAGTGAGAAGCTTCTTCTGTATAGATCATGGAGGAGCTCGATGTTCTGAACAAAGAAGAAAATCCTTATGAATATCTTGTAGTTCCTCGATATATTCCAAATCAACTTCCAGGATGTAACCAATGAGACTATCGTATGCCACGTAGAAGTTGAGTAATCCGGATGCTCAAACCAATGAAAGTTCGTATAGGGTAGAGGTTGCGTCATCGCCTAACCGTAGAGATTGTTCACGTCGTAGTATATCAGGTACTTTATCTCCTCATTATTGTTGTAGTCCTTAGCTAGTCTTTGCTGTAGTCTGTAGTTTTGACATATCTGTTAGAACACTGGCTAACTCCTCCTCGAATTCCCTTTTCGATAAACATTACCATATCGATGCCTGTCAACAGTTAGTGTATGCGTTGTACACACTTTTCCGTTTTGAGGGAGGCAGATCGAATCAAACACTACCACCCCTCTCTCTGGGCGCCAATAGGTTGGCATAGCTCACTGTCTTTCACTCCTTCGCTTTCAAACTTTGGAGATCCGGAAGTCAAGTTTGCTACGACATCCCTGACGCACACAGTGAGTCGGAGCCTTTTTAATCTAAGGCAGCGACCTCCTCGAAAGGAGTACCGATCTTTTTAAAGTTCGACGCTCAGGGAGAGCGGAACTAAAGGCTTGACCCTCGGTTTGGGCGCGACGGGACTCTAGTTGCCCCAACGTCTACCGCGTCGGAAGCACGCAGCATACAAATCTTACAAGATTTGCTTGACCTGGTACCACCACCCCGCAGAGGCGAACCCAAATTGGGATGTCAGAAGAGAGACTCTGCTAGGAGAGCCCGAGGAGATTCCTAAGACGATCAACCAGTTAAGCCTCCCCTCCTGGACTCACGTTCGAAAACATCCCACCCTGCGTACCTGGATTAAGGGATTGCTCCCACGACTCACAGGTTCATCGCTTCGACGTACCGAGGCACGTCTTCCCACTGCGTTTCGGTCATTCCCGTTCACGCTGGTGGGTATCCGTCATTCGAGAAGTTGTTTCCCGGTTTTTGCCCTAATTTCGGACTTCGCTTTCGAAGGAATGGCTTTTATGACTGGCTGATACTGATGTTTGCTCTTTCGATTTAATGTCTAGCCGACAAGGCGATTCCCCAGGCAGTTTTCAGTATTCGTGCCAGTTATGCCACACATTCGAATCAAACTCTAACATTAGGCTAGATCGGGTATTCTAATTTGCGTTCAAATTATCGAACTTCAGAGTTCAATTCTGAAGTTGGATGTTCAAAATTATCGTTCAAATTTCAAGCTTTATAAGCTTGCCTAAGTTCAAAAATTAGATTATTGTGCGAGTTTTTGTCCTTTGGTTAGGGACCTTGTAAGAGGCGGCGTCTTTCTGCCGTAGTTTGTAACTACTTTTCTGCGCTTTCTCTTAGTTATAGCTGCTCCTTCCCTGGGCTCTATGACTTTTCTAGCAAAGTCTTCAAAGTCTTTGTAGATTTTCCTGCTAGATACTAGGGCCGTTTCCGAGCAAGGTCATGTGTGTAATTCTTCGAAGTTAAAGAGAATATGACTTTCGCTTTCTATTTCTCCACAAATATACAGTTGGTCTTCGCATAATCCTCTTTTATGGAGGTATGACTTAAAAGCACCATGTCCAGTCATGAACTGTACTGTGTAATGATTGGGATTTAGCCACCTCTTCTTTAATCTATCCTTGATTACTAGGAAATGGCAGTACGTTCTCCTGCCATCTGTGGCTGACTGCCATCTCTCATGCCATACCCTTTCGATTTCATCGTTAATGAGTTGTATGGCTTTCGCGATTTTTAGTCTGCCCGATCGAAGTTCCTCCGATTTTATTCGGATGCCGTGCATTTTTATCGATGTCCCTTTCCTGACGCAGTACTTTGCAACTCTCGCATCGAGCTCGAGAGCTATTGGTCGGAAAGCTGCAAGCACGTGCGCCGCTTCATGAGAGATCGATTTGTAGGCTTTGAGTATTTTGCAAAGAACTGATTGCTGCAATCTTTCTAAAGCAGATTGCTGTTTGATCTTGGTCCTTTGTCACCAGCCCGCAGCGGCATATATAACTTTCGATAGTAGGAAGCCATTATATATCTTTTTCATAGAATTGAATTTTAGGCCCCAGTTCGCTTTTGCTATTTTACTTAACTCGAAATAGGTGTTGTTGCAGTCTTGAACCACGTTTCGAATATGTTCTTCCGATCGGAAGCCCTTCGAGATCGTTATTCCTAGGTACTTGACTGTTTTGTGCGTTCTAATGTTGTATTTCCCAATTTTGACTGTAGGGCTCCTATTCTCGCTTAGTTGGCCTTTTAGCCATATTAGTGGTGACTTTTGTACTGCCAAATTCATTTTGTCAGACTTGCACTAGTCCGTCATTATATTAATGATTTCTTGGCTTGTCTTTCGAAATCAATGCGTGTCGTCGCCTTAATAATGGAAAGCACATCGTCTGCGTAGGCTAGTACTTCGTATCTTGCGTGCCTGATTGCCCGGAGTGATTTGTTGAAGATGACGTTCCAGCCTACCGATTCAAATACTGAACCCTTCGTGACTGTTTTTAGTATTTCTTCGAAGTGAGCATATATGCCCACTTCTCGATCACTGAAGTAGCTGTGGAGGAGCTCGTAGATGTTCTTCGAGCAATTTCTTTCTTTCAATTAGGAGAGCAGGCTTGGCCACCACAAGGCATCGAATGCTCCTGAGACGTCCAGTGGAATAGCGGCTACGTACTTGGTCGACGGATCAGATTCTGCCTCTTCTACTATTTCATACAGTCTTCTGATGGCATCCTCTATGGATCTATTTGCTTTAAAGCCAAATTGATCCTCCGAAGACCAGTCCGAGGACCAGTCTTCCCGGCTATGGGGAGTAGACGTACAGGTCTATATGATTTAATCTCGTTCTCGGGTTTTTCAACCCCTTTGAGCAACGTGATTAGCATTTCACTTTTGCATCTTCTGGGGAACACTCCGCATTCTAGGCAGGCGTTAAAAAGTCGTGTCAGTTACTGGTGTAATGGTTTTGCATTGACAAGCATTTCTGACTCTATTCTATCTTTTCCTGGTGATTTCCCTGCCTTGTTCGCTTTAAGGACCATTTCGACTTCCCTTATTACGAAAGGCTTTGCGTCACCGGTTACTGAAACCTCCCGCATATCTCTGCGAATCTTTGCATGTGCATCGTTTTCGCAGTTTGGGTCGTCATCAAGCATTAATCCTTCTAGTAGAGCCATGCTTGTTTCTTTCCAGTCTTTTGTAACTGAACCATTACGATAACCGTGCACATCGCTTTTGAGATTCTGACTTTATTGGATGCTCGTTTGGATGGATACGCCCAAGCATTCTTTTCGCTTTCAATAGTGCAGAAATCTCGCCAGCTGTTGCTTTTGGCTCTTTTAATAGCCGTTGCATATTCAGAATTCATTTGAGTCAATTTCTCAAATGATCTCTGGAGGGTTTTCCTTTGTTTTCTATTCGGTCCTTCCTTGTCTTTCAGAGCGACGATTTTGCGTTGTCTTTGTATCGCTCGCTTCTTATTTCGCAAGTCAGGATTTCACCTGGGTTGAGAGCGCGTTCTTCTCATTTTTGATGGAATAGAGTCCTTTGCTGCCCTTATTAAAACCTCTTCAAATTTTGAAACATATCTTTCAATGTCTTCAGAGGTTTCTAAAGGGAGCTTAGATAGGTTCTCTTTCTCGAATTTACAAAGTCTCCCGAATTTCTCCCAATCAGCTTTTCTCATGTTGAACCTTGGTTCTATTGTTTCAACGGTTCGTGTGAGTCTGGCTGGTTGTGAGGCAAAATCCAGTTCGATCACTATGGGCCTGTGGTCACTGGTGGTCCATTCTTTCACCGCCCAGCTAGCCAATAGGTTCGACAGATTTGATGTATGTAAAGTTACATCGATATCCGTCTCACCCCTCGTACTACGGCACGTTGGAAGATGGCTCCTCCTGTTAGCCACTATTAGCCCGTATCGGTCTATGAATTCTTCAATGACTACTCCATTCTTATCCTGTGTATTAGATTATATCTTTGACTTGGCGTTTGCATCCATTCCAACTAAGACTCTTTTGCCTTTCAATTGCTTGAGAGTCTCAGCTAGTTTGTCAAGATAGGTCTTCCTGCTGTGGCTGAACTGGCAGTAGACGCTTATGAAATAAATTTCACCAAAGACTCCGACTACTTTTGCACAAACACAGTAAGAGTCACACAGATTAGAAATCTTGGTAGCAGTAACCTTAGATTGCGCGCGTGTCAACTGCTTGCTTTTCTCGGAGACGTTATTGCGAATTTAATGTAAAGAGTCCAAACTATTATTTTAATAACGCGAGATACACTCAAACGTTACATTTGGCGCCCGAACAGGGACTCTTTAGAAGTTTATTAACAGTTTTCGAGCGAAAGATCCTTGATTTGTCGCGTGCATATTCGAATCTTCATTATGACGAATAGCCGAAAATTAAAGCTAGCGAAACGCAAAAATGCTGCGTTGAGAAAAGAAGTGCAGGAATTGCGAGAAAGAATAAGTTTATTGGAATCGCAATTCGAAACGGTATGTCATGTAACGGCGACAAACATTCGCACCTTACACGAGGACCTGTTGTTTGTACACAATATGTGTACATTCATGGTCGATTCGTTGCCCGTTCCAGCAGCGTAATGACTAGCGTTTGATATAAACAAGCTTTACTTCTTACTCTATTATTCAAATATATTCATGTAGTTAGAAAATATAGCATAGTCTTTCATTGGTTTATTGTTAATTAAATTTGAGTAATTAAGGCACGATCTCTTATGTTTTGACTCTCTCAATATTTCTTTGATCAAGGCGACGTTTTAAGCTAATTTCCAAAATGTCGGGAAATAAACGACGCTCTATTTTCACGTCAACTAAAATCACTTCAGAAGCGATCCTAAACGAGTTAAATAATGATGTTCTGGATGATGATTTGAACGATCATGATAAGAAAACTCGAGAATGGGAAAAAGCCGTTGTAGGGGAGTTAAAACAACTAGATTGTGAACAAACGAAACTATTTCATGATTTCGCGACAATATCTGAAACAATCAACAAACTTTGCAATAAAGTCGAAAGACTAACATGCAAAGTAAATGAACAAGAGACATTGATCTCTACATTAAAATCGAATTTGAATGACTCAAATGCAGTTATCGAACAATTGAAAGAACGTTGCGATGAAAACTTAAATGATATTATCCGCGCTAAGGATAATATTGTTGACGAAATGAAAGATAACATTTCAGATCTTAGAGTAGAAGTAGAGAAATCAATAGCAAATGAAAACAGTAAACATACGGTCAACGAGACGATAGTAGAGACTTTCAAACAGCCCACGTTGACGTGTCCAAAGTTTGATGACAGCTACAAATATCGTCCCATTAAATATCTGAATGACTTTAAAAGATATTTACAAGCAAGTAATTGTAATACGGCTCAGTTGCTCTGTTTAATTTCCCAATCAATAGCCGGTGTGAATTCTGCTTGGTATGATCTAGTACAACGGGAAATCAATAATTTTAATGATTTTGAACGCTTGTTTAGAGAAAAATTTTGGAATGCAGAAATCCGTAGAAACATTATGCGGGAAATTGAATTTGGAAAGTATTACCCTAGTGGTAAAATATCTAGGTATAACTATGCAATTCGCAAAATAAATTTAGCTTATGATATTAGCGAGAGCTTAGAGGAGGAAGAACTCATCGATAAACTCTCACGTCATTTTGATAAGGATGTACGCTTACTAGTGCAAGCTAAAAGTGTACGCAAAGTATCTGAATTTATTAGAATACTTTCTTCATTTGATAACGACGATTATGTGAGTAATCGTAACTCATCCAAAGAGAATGCTAATGAACACCAAGTCAATAGCATTTCAATCAATTCCTCGGTTCAAAAATCTCAAAGTAAACGGCGAGAGCGCAAGCCCAAAGCTTCCCTTGAGGAGATCAGTGAAGACTCAGTAAAACTACTTGAAAACACTGCATCCTCGGGAAACGAGTAAGCGTTGCTCCTCGTAACTCGGATAAGAAAAAAAAATCTCAGCGAGTAGCAACGGTAAAAATTTACGATTCGAGCAAAGATTCGAAGGAATGATCACTATGCACTATATTTGATGATCCCCGGGATGAGATTAAGAATGAGCTCGAAAACAACGAAGATAACAATTATATCAGAAAATGCCCTGAAATTAAAATTATTATAGAAGGCATTTCGGTTAACGCGTTGATTGATTCGGGTAGCGAGATTTCAGCTATCTCCGACGAATTTTACAATCAAAATGCATCTATTTTTAAACTAAAACCGACTTTGCCTATTAGTGGACATGTAATTAAAGTGGCCACTGGACAAAAAACGGTTAAGTTGAAAAAGCAAAGTTATTTAAATGTTAGATTAGGTGACCTTTACGTAGATCTAACCTTTCTCATTATTCCACATTTAGTAAAAGATTGCATCATTGGCTATGATACTATGAGAAGTATAAGGATGAAAATGGATACTGAGCAGGAGAGTGTAACTTTTCAAATAAATAATATAGTGGGTTGTTTGAGATATAATGAAACGTCTTTAGATGAAAAGACATATCAGAGCCTGTCGACTTGGCATGAGTATGACCAGAATTTTAGCGAAGAAGCATCCTTATTCGGAAATCTGACCCAAAACCACATAGACGTAGGAGCCGCAAAAGACGACGATACGAATCTAACGTGGACGGAGATTAACGAAAAAATTAGCGTATGCTCAAGCTTAACTGAGAGTCAGAAAAACGAATTAGCAGCATTGGTATATGAATTCAAAGACGTATTCCGCAAAAAACCCGGACTATTGAAAATTTACACTCATAAGTTAGTACTCCAGGACGAAAAACCTTACTTTTCTAATCAGTATCCGGTGCCTTTGAAACATCGCGAGAACGTGAGAACTGCAATCAAAGAAATGTTGAGAGATGGTATCATCCGTAGGTCAAAAAGCAACTTTATAAATCCAGTTGTTATCAGCGTGAAGAAAGATGGATCCGTTCGATTCTGTCTCGACGCTAGACAACTGAACAAAAAACTGATAAAAGATTATGAAACTCCATAACGTATGGAAGACATTTTTCAGCAATGTTCTGGAATTAACTATATGTCGAGCTTTGATTTAACGAGTAGTTTTTGGCAAGTCCCATTGGACGAAAAGAGTAAGAAGTATACAGCCTTTATAATTGAAGGAAATACATACGAATTTAACGTCGTACCTTTTGGTACGTGCACTAGCACAGCTGCTCTGGTAAGAGCTTTGAATCTATCCATTGGCGATTTAAAACAATTTGTAATCCCGTTTGTAGACGACATTCTTTGTATCTCAAAAACATTCGCAGAACATATGTATCACCTCCGTGCGTTATTCACTTGTTGCCGTAGGGACAATTATACTTTGAAATTTTCAAAATCGAAGCTAGTGCAAAACGAGATGGAATTTTTAGGTCATGTTATTACACCCTCGGGCATCAAGCCCCAAAGGGAAAAATTACAGCTTCTAAAAGAATTCAAAGCTCCTAAAAATCTGAAAAGCTTGCAAAGCTTTCTCGGTTTTGTCAATTTTTATACAAAATTCGCTAAGAATTATGCGGCCGTTTGTAGACCTCTAATGGATTTGTTGCGGAAAAGCAGTGGTTACCAATGGCTACCTGAGCACCAAGTGGCTTTTGAGGAAACAAAAAAGTTATTCATTGAAAATATCACTCTGATATATCCAGATCCTGAAAAACCATATATCCTAACCACTGATGCCAGTTACCATACTGTAGCTGCAGCTCTCTCGCAACTGAATCAGGAAGGCGAAGAAGAAGTCATAACTTTCATTTCGCGAACATTAAAAGGAGCTGAGCTGAATTATTTTACTACCGAGAAGGAGCTTTTAGCTATCGCATGGTCTTGTTCAAAATTAGATACATATTTAAGAGGCGCGAAGAAAATTGTCGTTCGCACGGATCACGAAGCCCTTAAATTTTTGTCTACTTGTAAGTTCACTAACTCGCGATTGATGCGTTGGTGCCTATTCCTACAAGACTACAACTTGACGTGCGAGTATTTGCCATGAAGTCAGAATAAAGCAGCAGACTTTTTATCCAAATATATACTTAACGATAGCGACGATGAAGAAGGCGTGATTAGTATAGCCAGTTTGATGAAAAAACCATCACAAGCTCTTATAAAAAACTTTATCAATCTTCAATATCTTCAAGAACAGGACGCTTTCATTAATAGGATCAAGAAACGAGGAAGTTTTCACAACCGATTCGTGGTCCAGCAGAATTTAGTGTTCAAAAGGGACAAAAGTAAAACCAAACTTGTGCTCCCAGAACACATCATTAATGATTTAATAACTGAACTTCACGAAATGTACGGGCATGTAGGATGTCGGAAAATCTTCAAAATGATAGAGGAAGACTTCTATATCGAAAAAGTACGGAAAAAAGTTAGCAGCATAATTAAACGCTGTGACTTGTGCCAACGTACCAAGTACTACAATCAGAAAATAGATACAGTAATGCAACCAATTCTAGTGAATGAACCTGGAGAACTATTGTCGATTGATTTTTATGGTCCTCTGCTAACTTCAACTGGAGGAGTCAAGTACATTTTGACTACCATTGATGTTTTTAGGAAATACGTCGTAATGTATCCTATGAGACGTGCTACTACCTATACAACCATCAAAAAGATCTTTGAAGATTATGTGCCAAAATATGGGAAACCAAAATCAATCATTAGCGATCATGGTACTCAATTCACATCATAGAATTGGAAAGAAAAACTGGTATCTACGAACATAAATCTGATATTCTCTAGTATACGCCATGCGCAAAGTAACTCAGTAGAGCGTATTCACAGAGAGTTGGGGCGCTTTTTAAGAGCATATGCCCATGAAAATCCAAAAGGCTGGGCCTCGTTAGTCCCAAAAATACAAGATATAATGAATTCTGTTTACCATGATACAACCGAATATACACCTATGGAAATCCACCTAGGAAGGAAGCCAGACCGCTTTTGGCATCGCTGGTTTTCCCCAAATAATTCAACAGTATCTAACAGAATCACTGATATTCGCGAAAAGGTTCATGAAAAGCTAAGCAAAAGAGCTCTAGAACACAACATGAATTCCGAACATAAACCATACAAAATAAACGACATTGTGTTACTAAAAAGTCACGATGCGACAGATAAATCCGAAGAACGCTTCAAAAAATTTTATAAGACTATACGAAGGACCATACTTAGTGCAATCAATCATAGGTATGGATACATACTTACTCCGTCACAAGAATGGAAAAAATCGGGGAAAATTTCACACCTCGTTATTAAAGCCGTATCACTATTAGTCGCCAGAGGTCGATTCAATATATGCAAATAGATTCTCCGAATTCATGCCTATATACTAGTCTTCATCGAGAAGAATTCTAAACAATTTTTGGCCATGGCCTCTTTAATAAAAGATAAGAGCACCCAGACCGATCTCTCGGATTTGAGGGACTTTATTCCTCATCCGCAGGGTCGGCCCTTTATGCCCTCTTCCAACCTGGTACCTTGGCTGGAGTGCAAGAGAACGCAAACTCCAGCCAGGTTCCCCCAGGTGGATTCCCCTATGGTGAAGCCACCAAAACCAAGGGTGAAGGAAGCCCCTATCCTTTTTCTGCCCTCCAGCGTTCCCCGACCTGCCAACACCGAGCCTGTTGCGGAAGAAAAAAAGGCTTCCAAGCAACAGCTCCGCAGGGTGAGGAAACGCATCGCCAAGCTAGGGGCAAGGATAGCAGAAAAAGAAGAGGAGATTAAGCGGCTAAGGGAGGAAGAAACCACCAGCGCCAAGAGTAAAAATAAATTGTAAATAAAATGAAAAAAAAAAAAAAAAAAAAAAAAAAAAAAAAAATCAGACACCATTAATCACATTAGAATGGCTCATTCGATTCGCCGTTCTAATGGGGGGCTATGTAAGCTATGTTCTAATGTGGATACATATGTAACGGTCCAGTCTGATTTGTCTCCTATTTTCCTCTGCAAAACGGCAACCCGTCACACACGAGACAATTAGAAAAAATCGGTAATTGAGCGTAGGCGCTTTTCACACGTATATGCAAATGTGTTAGGGCAACTTTGCGAAAACATTACTATATAAGGAGCGTGACGTCACGACCGTGGGAAAATTTATTGTTTACAACAGAAAATCGTCAATTATAAAGTTTTTAAACAAACAAAAGTATTTCTTAGTTAAATTTGATGCGCTGATTCTGGATTTCATGTTGATATAACTCTCAAATCGATATTTGTTAGTCAAATCTAATCTACAAGTTAATATTGTTAGTTATTTTGCAATAAACAATGATATTATTATTTCGAGCATACGATTACAATCTCGACGTATTGAAACAGAAAAACAAGAATTTGACACTTTGATAACTAATTACCCATTAAGTTATCAATAAATAAACAATTTATAATTTTTTAAACAATTAAAATAACACGGTTAGATAGAGAATCGATCATACGTATCTGTAAAATTGATGATTATGATTGTTACTAATTTGCTGATTTTTAAACCGCTAAAAAAGAAATTTGCAAATCTGTTTTTCAATTATTATTCAAAATTAAAAAGCAACATTAATCATCTTTTATTTAAATAACATGCTTCTAACCACAAGCGATTTTTTCATGTAAAAATTTTCCATAATTTTATTGTAAAAACGGCGTAATTTGATTATTAAATTGTATAACTTATAACTTTGAGAGGCGATTTTTCCTCGAGATGAAATTTATATTAAAAAATTCATCTTTTCTAGCTTAATTTTTTAAATCACATAATTGCAATTTCGATCGAGCCATTTTGCAATAAAACATGTACAAAATTTGCGTCAAAGACAAAAATAGCGTTGTAGGGGCTACCAAGCGTAGAAAGGAGCCCATTTCGCATGTATAAATTCGCTCTTCGCTGCGGCAAAAGGACTCACTTTCCTACCTTGCTTAGCAGCGCGAGCACTGTGTAGAAATAAAGCCTCAGCTATTTTCTGAGACGAATTTCTTTTCAGTGGTTAGCCTGTTGAACTCCTTTCCTACTGATCTCTAAGAGCTCAACTCATGAGACTATTTCTCCCATGAGAAAAAAGCAGCCTTAGAGATCTTCCCTCCTGAAACATATCTATTGTTGAGAAGTCAAATTGAGTAGTATTTGCGGCGCTGTCGGGCCTCTCCCCGATAGATGCCATTGCTATCAATTGCACTTCGAAGCAGCTCATCGAGTTGGCAAGCCTGGTGGTTTGCCACTCGAAAGATTTTCTTTTGTTATTTAGATTGCGCGCGTGTCAACTTCTTGCTTTTCTCGGAGACGTTATTGCGAATTTAAAGTCCAAACTATTATTTTAATAACGCGAGATACACTCAAACGTTACAGTACTTTTTCTTATTTTCTGCGAGAAGTGTAACTCGACCCATGAAGTTATTTGCAGTCCCGACCTCTTTGATAATGAAGGGCGAGTGAGGCTGCGGAATACTATGGGAATGAACGATGCGTTTTGATAGTTGACGTTGCACGAATTATGCGCTGCTCCCCTGTAACTAAAATAAACGAGGTAGGTAAGTAACATTAAGGTAAGTAATTTATTTTATTTACTCACTAGCCAATAAGATAACAGTAATCTCTGACTTTCCTTTGATCCTCTTTGAAAGATTTATGACAAATGTGACAGGTCTTAACCACAAATAACAAAAATGTCTCTTGATCCGAGGGTCGCATCTTTTTAATATTCTTGTATCTCTCCTATAAATCAGTCAATAGAGTCTGAAGTTGCTGAACGAGCCATTCTGCAGGAGATAATTCCTCATCTGACACCTTTCTTTATGTTTTTTAAATGGAGCGATTATCGTTAAAGCTGCATTTCATGTATAAACCAATGCTGTAAGCCTCGTGTTCTTCATCGATACGTTCATCATCTTTTACTGGTTTCAAGACACTCTCTAAGTCGGTATATATAACAAATGGTACCAATTCTCTGTGATTATGATTTTTGAGCTGTATGTAAGGGTCCTATCTATAAGCTCTTAGACTATTTTCTCATTTTCGCTGTATTACGGCAATCCGCTAAACTCACAAACCTACACCTATCAATTAGTATATTAAACGGTGCCATCTCGTGTATTGTATGATTGTTTTAGAGCAAGAGTCAAATTTTATGATTAGATAAGGAGCGTGACGTCAGTATACTTATAGATATATATATGCCAATTTTTATTATTCAATGAAAATGCGTTATTAATAGTAATTTCAATGAACCAAAGTATTTTTCACGTAAATTTTAGGACATAGATTAATATTGTCATGTTTTCAAATATTTTAAATCCTAGAACATTATTGAATTTTAATGTACAAACTTCATTTATTTATCACTTTGCAAATCTTAATTATTTTAATAAAGCGGATACTCTGAGCTCGAGATGACAATCTTAGGAACATGAGTAAGAATTCGTTTTATTGATAGCAACTTAGTTACTATTGTTATAAATAAATAAAAAAATCAATAATTTATATAAACAAATAAAAGTATATAAATCAAAAGCGTTGATTTTGCACTTGCTGACATAATTGTTAGAATTGATAATTTTTTATTAGCCGATTTTATTTTACATTATAAGATTTCGCCAAAAACATAAATTAATTATTATTCAAGTATTATTAAATAATTTAAGTATTTCTTATTAGTAATGATGTCTATAAGCGACAAGTTATTTTTCTATGTAAAAAATTTCAAATATTTTATTGTAAAATTTGCGCTATTGGATTAACTAATTTTGTTATTAACTAACTTTGTTAGTTAATAACTCTTAACTACGATTTTTGTGATAAATGAAAATTATGCTTAAATGATCTATATTACATTTGTATTTTTTTGTAATGGTCCAGTCTGATTTGTCCCTTTTTCCCTCTGCAAAATAGCAACCCGTCGTGCACGAGAAAACAAAAGAAAAGCGGTAATTGAGAAAAGGCGCTCTTCTCACATATATGTAAATGTGTTAGGGCAATTCAGCGAAAACAAGACCATATAAAGAGCGTGACGTCACGACCGTGGGAAATTTATTGTTTACAATGCAAAATTGACAATTGCAAAGATTTCAAATGAACAAAAGCATTTTTTTAATCAATTTTGATGCGCTGATCTTGAATTTCGTGTTGTTGTAGTTATCAAATATGTATTTATTAGTTTAATTTAATTTACAAGTTAATAATATTAGTTATTTTCCAAAACAAATAATTATATTGTTAATTCGAATATGCAATTGCATTCGTAACGTATTGAAACAGAGAAGCAAGAATTTGACACTTTGGTAATTAATTTTTTACTGAGTTATCAATAAATAAATAATTTATAATTTATTTAAACAATTAAAATTGCGTTGTTAGATAGCGATTGGATTGTATATATCTGTAAAATTAATAAAAATGATTGTCACTCATTTGCTGATTTCTAAATGGCTAAAAAAGAAATTTGCAAATTTATTTTTAAATTATTATTCAAAATTGGATAGTTATATTAATCGTTTTTAATTTAAATAATGTTCCACTAATCACAAGCAATTTTTTGATGTAAAAATTTTCCGTAAATTTATTGTAAAATTAGTGTTATTTGATTATCAAATTGTATTACTTATAACTCTAAAAGGCGATTTTTCCTCGAGAAAAGATTTATATTAAAAAATTCGTTATTTCATACTTAATTTTTTAAATCATAAAATGGCAATTTCGATCAAGCCATTTTGCGACAAAACATGTGCAAAGTTTGTATCAATTTTAAAAATAGCGTTGTAGGGGCTACCAAGCGTAGAAAGGAGCCGATTTCGCAAGTATCAATTCGCTCGTCGCTGCGGCAAGAGGATTCACTATCCTACCTTGGTTAGCAGCGCGAGCATTGATTTGAAATAAAGACTCAGCAATTTTCTGAGACTAATTTCTTTATTCAGTGGTTAGCCTGCTAATTCCTTTCCTTGCGATACCTAAGCGCCCAACTCATAAGACTATCTCTCTTCTGAGAAAGAAGTAGCCTTAGATATCTTCTCTCTTCAAATTCATTAACTGCTAAGAAATTAAATTGAGTGTTTATTGCGGCGCTGTCGGGCTTCTCCCGGATAGATGCAATCATACTCAATAGTATTTCAAAACGATTCATTGAAATAGAAAACTTTGTGTTTGCTATACGATGAATTTTGATATTTCATTTCTTGTAGAATATATGAGGTCTGTCCGGAAAGTATCGGGCCTACCTTTATATTTCCGTGCTAGCGTTATTCTTTATCATCTGGTGGGTGGCATCCTTCAAAGTAATTCCCACTTGATTGAATAACACGGTTCCATCGATGTTTCCACTTTTCAAAACAGTCGTGGAACTCACTTTTAGGGATAGCCTTAAGTACACACGTCGCATTGTTTTCAACCGTTGTTTTGTCATCGAATCGGTGTCCTTTGAGTGGTTTTTTTAGTTTTGGAAACAGCCAAAAGTCACAAGGGGCTATGTCGGGACTGTATGGAGGTTGTCAAAGCAATGCGATATTGTGTTTGCTCAAAAACTGCTGCACAAGCGGACGTGGACTTCCACTACGGCGCTCTCTCCTAAGGTCAGGTACCCTTGTTCATTTCTTGGTGCGCGCCTCGATTTCTCTCTCTCTCTCTCTCTCTCTCTCTCTCTCTCTCTCTCTCTGAGCATCATATCGGCCGGACGCGGATGAGTGGCTGCGTGCGTGAATTCGCACCGCACTCGCGGGAACTCGCGGGAAAGTTGTAAGGCGATGTTCTGTCTCCTGTGCGTTAATTCACACGGAACAGACTCGTTCGGACTTGGCCGACGCACAAGTCGAATGCCGTACGTGTAGAATAAGGTTTGGAATAAAATGTAAAGGACTATTTAAAAAGATGAATTTCTTTATATAACCTGTCTCTTTTGTAATTAGATAAACCGCGATTATTGATACTGCCGGATGATTGAAGCCCTCATTAATTTTCCGCGACGAAGCGAATACGCCTTCCGAGCCTTACCCTTGAAAATAATTTGTGACGCGACGTTGTTTGGGCTTATTTTCCACGCAAAACTTGAAAATTATTAACGTACGTGTTACATAGTCTAGGAGTTCACAGATAGGACCGTTACAACCGAGTTCATCAATAATGCTCTTTATTATTTATTTGAAGAAATACGTTATGAAATAAATGCAATTGAGATAGATAAAACAAAAAATGTTGGTTTGACAACTCTTATGAAGAATTAGCTTTCACTCATTCCCAGTCAGAATTCAATTACTGAAAATGCAGGATGGTTTGGCAGTAATATGGTTACAATTACAAATGATCATGGTGATTTTGACATTGCTATTGCCTTTAGTATGTTATTGGAATTAGCTAAAGACTATCGGAGAATTGTTGTAAACATCAAGCATGAGGTTATTCTTAAAAGATCTGGAAATGATATGAATACTGTTAAAGTTACCTGAACAGCAGGCGCTACATCTACTCTTGAAAGATTTAAACTTCATTTGATTAAAGTAAAAAGGCTGATGCTTTATGTAATAGTGGCTGATAGGAAAAAAAATCAAACTACTCAATTATATTGAATGCAGTAAAGCAATAACTGTGAATTATCACACTTGGGAGATGTTCAAGTATCCAAAATTACATTTCACATCAAAGCATGTTTGGAGTATGAAAACGTCAAATCCATTGGAAAAGTCTCGCTTTGTCATCTTAGCCTTTCAAACTAAACGAAAAAGTTCAGTGACTGCTGATGATAGTAAATCTGATCACTGTAATATCAGCAATATAAAACTATTTCTCAATTCTCAATGCTATCCATATGGAAATCTAAATCTATATACATAAAAAAATCAGTACGCAGTACTTTATAACATGTATGGTAATTTCCAAAACGCTTACTATAGGAATGAAAATGAGCCATTATTCAACAAGAATTATTTTATCAATAACATTTCTCTAATAGTCATTGATTGTTCAAAACAAAATGAATCAATGAAAACTGCACCTGTAGATGTACGCCTTGAATTTGACACAAGAGTATAATTTTCCTGATAATACTGCTGCCTGCTGTTTAATTCTATATGAGCGAATCGTGGAGTACAATCCAATCAGCGGTAATATGAGAAAATTAGTTTTGTATATTCTTTTGTATATTAGTTTAGTATATTACTAATGAAAAAATCATTTAAAAACAATATTTATAATGTAATATCAATTACATTTGTATTAAATTATATTAATAAATGGAAGTTGAATTAAAAAATGACTATCTTTTATTATAGTTATAATATCCCCTTTACCAGCTATAATTGAAATATATTTAGATTTCTTAAGTGAGATGGGGGGGAGAGAGAGAGAGAGAAGCATCCACATTATTGGAGACTCGCTTAGCCAGCACATAACTTAGCAAGCGCACCTCAAGCTAGAGACGCTACCCCCTCTCCGAAGGCCCACGCCGAGTCAGCATATAGTTGACCGAGCGCTCTACCAGCTTTTATAGGGTCCTATCTTAATAACCTATATAGAAGGAATCTACCTTGTATAATAAGCAGACTCATTAGTCACAATTTTTGGGATATATGCGGGATTGAGCTAGATGGTGATATATGTGTGAGTGCTTTGTATATCTGTATGTATGAGAGAGAGAGAGAGAGACAGAGAGAAACAAAATATCGAAAAAACAAGCTGTAAAAAAATAACGACGATTGGGAGAAGCGCGTATACGTACCTATGAAGCAACTTCTAAACGACTAATAAATAAAGCACTCAACGTATTGGGGATATGCCGATAGATTTATAATAAAAGATATTGACTGATAACTTTTTTTATGTGATATGCTACTCTTGTTTTAAATTACAGAAATAAATTATTTTTATATAAATAAAATCGCCTATATAATAAGAAAACCAAACATCATAAGATATTTGTTATTTAAAGCATTTTTTAGCGAAATTCTTTATTAATTATTCATGTTATCTGTGAGTATTATTAACGTTATACTTAAAAAAATATTACCTCGCTCTTCTACAGGAACAATTTTTGAAGCGATCGATCTTAAAGCTGGCGCTGCAATTGGACCTAGAGCTGCGATGATGGCACCTGCAAAATCAGAAACTTTATAATATATTTTTCTTTGTATTTAGCATTTAAGATAGGTAAAAAAAGAAAGTTTTATGTACAGTGACCTCATAGGCTTAAAAAAATTTAATTCTTATTGTTCGTGAATAGTAAGTGGTTTATTCTGTATAGTTCTGAATTTTGTTCTATATAATTTTGAATTTGGAAATTAGACAATACCGTACAAGATCAATATTTTGTTGAAATTTGAATCCAAAATTTTAGAGCAATTTTTTAATTTAAATCGGTTTCATTTTGATAGGTGACAACTCGCGCGAGGCGAGTTTGTCCCATACGAAGGCCTTTTTAACAGCCGAGCGGCCTTAGACTCGGGCGGCAGTCAGGCTTTCGGGCACCCCGGCCCGTTCGCGCGTCAATAATGAAATCCCTGTTAATTATAATTCGACACTCGATATCGTTTTTGTAAAACAAATAATTGAACGTTTATAACGTTTTTCGCTTATTTATTAAAAGGAAAAGTGTAATAGCGATTTTCTTTAATATAGTGGGGAAGCATATGGATACACGTACAGGCGTTTATAATTATAATATTTATTCTAGTCTCTTTCACAACATAAATAAGTTAAGCAGAATAGAGAGATATATATATATAAATTCTCAGACGCGTAATTTTCACCCCTCGATGTCTATTATTTTTTTGGTTACATAAAAAGTATTACTCACTTTGTATTAATATTGTAAATATAAATTGGTCCAAAATATTATTCGCTTCGTGATGTGGCCAATCACTTTTTCTTTGAATCTGATAAGATCAACTGGTCCAATATATTTTTTTATACAATACTTTAGCAACACGCAAGAAAATGATAATTCCTATGATTTTCGTTGTCCAATATATTCTTTATCCAATAGTGTAGCAACACGCAAGAAAATGATAATTCCTATGATTTTCGTTTACACAAAATTATTAAAACAATTGTACTCGACACTTCTAATACTTAATCGCAACTCAAACAATTATATTCTCAAACTCTTATTACGGATTTAACTCCAGTAGGAAAATATGCGGCCTTCTTAGTCGAGCGCTCACTCCTAACTGACTAATCTCCTTGTCTACGGTCGTTGTTTTCGCCGGTTCATTATATATCTTTTTTCATCGAATTCCGTCTCTTTCTCGCACATACGCTTTAGACGTTTACGCTTCTCGTATCGGCTCGTCTTACCTAGCTAAGCACGCTGACCAAAGCAGGCTGTCGCAGCATGCTGCCGCAGCGTGAATCAGCCTCTGCCGCACATTCCTACCGAGTCGCGCACACGAATACTGCTAGCTGTACTATGTCCGAACGGAAATCTCGGGTCCGAAATATTATTCAACAAAATACAATTATAACACAATGAAGTGTCACGTAACATCCCTCCCCCCTTAGAATCGTTGCCGTCCTCGGCCATGTATCAAGAGCCACAGGGTCTGCAATGGGTCGGTAAGGAATAAATTAGTGACTAAATTAGTAAATATATAGGTCCTTTATTCCTAGTCCATTATTATAATTAATGATAGCGTATAAAGAAGGGGGTGTGTACATATATTTAATAAGGGAATAACCCGGTCCTAGATTGCTATCCGCGCTAAATCATCCGTGATGGCCTGCGCCGTGTTGTTGGTCCTTGCCGCTGATTCTGTAGGTCCAGCGAGGTCGATTAATGTTTGTTCTGGTTTTACTTTACTAACATAATCAAAATTCCTAATACTACAGACCTCCAGGTGCTAGTCCCATTCTCTTAATTCTATGGACCTGCCGCAGAAGTAATGCTTTCTTAAATTACCACCGATCTGCATATCGCAGAGTAACACGTGCTTGCTACGTTCATTAGAGGTGATCCAGTGGCCGCAGAGATCATGTTTTTCGTAGAGGTCCAACGCGTTTTCGCCGTACCTTACGATCCTCGGGCGAATAAGTCTGGCTTTTAAATACTGGCCAAGCTTATTCGCGACCACCCTTTCTGCGTCGGAGGTATAAATAAATGCGGCGAATCCCATTGAACCTTTCCCATTCCGCATTGGTACGTAATTTATGTAGTCCATAGGGCCAAATTTTAGTAAGGCCTTATTTGCCATTACTTCGGTCCAATTATAGGGTAGTAAGAAGTTAATCCTATTTAAGCGATCGTGTTTAGGACCAAGGTTTTTTGTTTGGGGGACCAGAGCGGCACTACTCAGGCCGGTGTTTTGCCCATCCTCGTCATCAGATGAGTCTGGTACATTGGCGGTTTTCGAGAGGTCGTAGTCGTCAAATATTGCCTTCTCAAGCTAATAATAAGTCGGCAATTCCTCTTCCAGTCCTAGAACTTCCTTGGAAAACGGTTTTCGATCGTTGAATAACTGCTCGATTGCCTCCACGGCATGAATGGGGTTCACAAAGTAGAAGACCGTGCATCCTAGGCTTTCCCTGAATTTCTCGGGAATCACCACGTCGATCATCTTCTCTAGAGGTCCATATTGGCAAGCGAGCCACATTGCTTCCGCTTTCCTGTTTGGGTCCATGTATACCATTGTAAGCCCATAGTTCTCATTAAGCATCGGCTCAACGTCATATATGAGCCGTGGGTCCATGTTAAAGATCTTCTGTAAATTTTAAGTATGGTCCTTTAGAAAGATGAATGATAAAATATAGATAAATCGGAAGCGAAATGTACTACGAGAAGCGTTAGACGGGGTATTACAATTATTTCACGGGTAGTATCTACAATCATGCGGTTATTCAAGGTATTATCTAATCGTCGGCGCGTGTATATAACTAAGATTAACAAAAGTGACAAAGATGATCACACTTAGTTTGAAAGAATTCCCTTTAAGCTATAAAATATTTATTTTTAGATAACGTTTTAGTGTAATTAACTTTCTCCCTTTTGCCCCATTTTATACATAAGTTTCTAAATATACTCGCTTTTGGTCAATGTTTGTGCTTATTTCATCTTCAGGTGGAGTATCAGCTTGGTCCATGGACTTCGCGTTTTTCGCGGGCTGCTGAATCAAGGTGGTCAATTGTTTGGTACCGGCTGAAGAGATCGATTGTGTATTTACCTTGGGTTCAGGGTCAATTGTGGTTTTAGTTGTGCTTACGACTATAAGGTGTGACGGTGGTCTTCTAACTTCTGATTTTGGATAACGTTCGTTAGCCTTTTTCTCCCTTATCCTTTTCTGATGCTGCCACATGCAAGTCCTATCATGGTCTTCGTAAATCGTAAGCTCTATTTGTTTATCACATAACCAGTGGTGTTTGGTTACATGATCCCGATTCCAATGTCGTTTCCGTACCTGTGCGAATTCTGCGCCATATATTGGATCACACCTTTCTACTGCCCTGTTAGCGTCAGCTGCATCGTAGTATTGGACGTATCCCAAGGCCAATGATCCTCTCGAATCTTTCAATACTTTGTGATATAGCAAGGGTCCGAATTCTACGAAATGCTCGAAAAAGGCCACTTCTCTTTGTTTTTCTTCTATAATCCACGGTAGTCTGCAGAATAAGAGTGTGTTATCAGTTGGTCTTGGTGAAGATTTCCTAAAGACTCTGGTCCTTTCTATACGCGATGAATGTTTAGTTATAGGGTCAGGGGTCCATGATTTAGTCCTCCTAGCTATTCTAGCATGTTCGATTTGATCGAATTTACATAACACAATTTTTACGCTGCTATTGGCCATTTTTTTCAGTGCATGAAACTCCTGAACTAGTCCGATCTGTTCCAATCTGCGTAGAAGTTCATTTAATAGCAGGTGGTCAGGGTAAAGAATTTTTATACTTTTAGGATCCTGTACCGTATTACTGGTTATTTCACTCATGTCGTGTTTTCTTCTCTTTTTTTTCTGAAACAGATCGTGAGTTGGTCATATAAGTATGTTAGTAGTCATTAAGTTAATTCTGCGATTTGGGTTTGCAGTGCAAGAGTATTGTCGTGTCGCTTTTGGGGGTTAGGTTTCGGTGTAGATGATGCTATTGATTTTGTTTCATTTTGGTCCAATGAGCCCTAGCTTTACGTATGACCAACGGGTTTTCTTGGTTCATCCGTCCGTTTAGAATCCCTCCTAGTCTTAGTCATTTTTAGATTTTGGAAAATCGATGTGGTTCTTGCGATAGGGTCTCGATTAGGTCTACGAACGTCGGGTGATTTGTGAGTTTTAGTGCTATGTGAGGTTCATGTGCAGTTAGTGCACCATTTATACGCAAGTGCAATTAGTAATATTATCATAATAATATTGATACTTAGTCCTCCGTAGATCAGTCGGGATTGATAGGTAGTAATTTTATTGTGTTGAATTATAGTTTCTGCCTTCTCCAAAATGTCATTTAAAGCCTTTTCCTGGCTAGTCCACATTCCAGATTGCGGGACCCATTTTTCTAATTTTATATCTGAATCGAATAAGAGATGTACGGTAGGATATAGAGTCGTTAAGTTGAGGTTCAAATTTGGTTTATATAGATAAATGTTTGTATCATTCTGTTTTGCTTCTGTTAACAGAGTCGCGTCGCTCGTGTATCCAATACAGCCTGGGGCGATTTTGAGTATCCCTAGCCCTTGTATGTGGATCATCTGGTTCATTCGGTCCGGACAAGCGATTCGTATAGTGTCCAATTGATGAGCAGAGAAAATCCACGACCCGTCCATCGAAATATAATTCCACTGCGTCGTTTCCTGACTTTTCAATACTATATCACAATGATTCAACTTATGGTTGGATGGTTGTATTAGCATTCTTAATTCACAATTCTTATTCAGATTAACATCTAGAAGGGGTCCTTTTACTGAGCATACAAAGGTGTAGTGAGTTCGAATGCAATCTGATAGAGATTAATGGTCCATTTGCATATACTGTTTTTGATCCGAGCTCAAGGCTAAGTAAGGGTAATTATATTTTATATATGCCGACCTTCTTTTAGAGATCGATAATTGTGGTACTAATATAGAATGCAATCTATATAAATTATAGTCATTTCTGTCCACAAGGGGCAAGTGCACCACTATATATGTCCTTCCTTCGCGATGCGATGCATCAATTTTTGAAATTCTAACAACTTCTTCCGCTCTAAGATACTCCGTTGGAATGGGAAAATCAAGTTCCATTACAGTACAGTGCCGCTCACGCACTTTTACCCCCCCACGGACAAAATCAGTCTAACTTCAAAGTTTTATATCTCTGGTAGAAATTAACGTACAGAGACGCGCGTGGGTGCGTTTGAAAGGTCTTTCGGAGAGCTTTCAAATGATATGATTCACGGTTGCCATCGATTGTTTTTTTAAAATTTTGCAACAATTATGCAAAATTGAAAATTCTGAAATTTTTTTATTATTTTTGACAATTAGCCAATTTTGGAAAAAAAATCGTACGAAAATTTGAAGTACACCATTTTTTAGCTATTACCAAGCCCTATCTGAATCACTCATCAAAAATTTATTTTCGTCAAATATGACGCGCGCACGGACATTTTTTCCTGGAAGTGACAGTTTTTTTCAACATTTTTTATCTCCGTCAAATTGTAACAATCGAAAAAAATTTATAGGAGAAAAAATGTTTGTTGTTTCACGTAGAATACTGCAATAATTTTTTTTTTGGTTTTTCGAAAAATTTCTTTTTTCGGTTTAAATTATTTTTCAAGGTCGAAAAAAAAAAGATTTTTTTTTTTTATATAATTTACGATACTTGTTATGTAGTATTATTGAATGGATGGAAAAAAATTTTTTTTGTGGTTTCTCATCTTTTTAGCGTACCGACTGTGAGAAAAAAAAATTGAAAAAAACCGAAAAAAAAAATTTTTCGAAAAACCAAAAAAAAAAATTATTGCAGTATTCTACGTGAAAAAACAAACATTTTTTCTCCTATAAATTTTTTTCGATTGTTACAATTTGACGGAGATAAAAAATGTTGAAAAAAACTGTCACTTCCAGGAAAAAATGTCCGTGCGCGCGTCATATTTGACGAAAATAAATTTTTGATGAGTGATTCAGATAGGGCTTGGCACTAGCTAAAAAATGGTGTACTTCAAATTTTCGTACGATTTTTTTTCCAAAATTGGCTAATTGTCAAAAATAATAAAAAAATTTCAGAATTTTCAATTTTGCATAATTGTTGCAAAATTTAAAAAAACAATCGATGGCAACCGTGAATCATATCATTTGAAAGCTCTCCGAAAGACCTTTCAAACGCACCCACGCGCGTCTCTGTACGTTAATTTCTACCAGAGATATAAAACTTTGAAGTTAGACTGATTTTGTCCGTGGGGGGGGGGGGGGGGGGGGGGGTAAAAGTGCGTGAGCGGCACTGTATGTTTGATATCATTAACTATTTGATGCAGCATATCAGTGTCTATTAAATCTGGGTGCACTTTTCCTTCTTTTAATGCGTGGAGAATTTCTAGAAATCTTTCTGAACCTTTAATGAAATAATCTAACCCATTAAGTGGCAAACGTCCATGGCTGCAATGCTTCGATTTGACATTATGCCATTCGTACAATTCTCAATAGATTTGGATGAAATTTGGTTTCCTTATGTTTTAGTGTATGCTCTTTCGAAAAATCACCAAGTTTTTTTGAAAATCTTGACAGAAAAAAAATATGGCCGATTTTTTTGAAAAAATTCCAAATTTTTTTCAATTTTTCTCCAAATTTCGCTCTGCTGAAAAGAAATGGACGGTAAAATAGGCTCCCTAAATAATTTTTTTCGCGACATGGGACAATTATCTTTCAAGCGCATTCGACTTTATTAAAAAATATTGATTAGAAAAAAAAATATGGCGGTTTTTGTTATGTTTTATCTATGAGCGAAGCTTTACTTTCATCAATTTCTAGAAAGAAAATTGAAGAATACCATCTTTGGTTTGATAATTACTACACAAATCCAGACTTACTTGTTCATTTAAAAAAGCTTGGCTTACGAGCTACTGGTGTAATGAGGAAAGATCGTATACCAGTAAAAAATGAAATTGATAAAAAAGCTCCTCGTGGAACTTTTAAAGTTCAATTTGAAAAAAATAGCGGAATGAACTTCGTAACCGTGGTAGATTCTAAACAAGTTTCGATTATTTCAACTACAGCTGGTGTTACACCAACAAAAGAAGTGAAACGCTACTCCAAAGAAAAAAAAATAAGAACTGACATTTCTATGCCACTTGTGTTTTCACTTTACAACTTATTTATAGGAGGTGTTGACCTACACGATCAGTACTGTAGTGCTTTATTACCTATTATTAGAAGTAAGAGATGGACTTGGCCAATATTGATGAGAATTATCCAGTCTTCTATTGCAAATGCAGTAATACTCTATAATGCTTGTTCAGGCAAAAAAAAGTAAGCGCAAAGAAATTCGCTTTGAGTATTGTAGATAGTTATGTCAAAAACGCTAAATTAGGTGATTTGAAAAACCACAATTTGAGCCTAACTATCAGAAGAAGAGCTTGCAATGGACACGAATGTGC
This sequence comes from Phymastichus coffea, assembly GCF_024137745.1. NCBI lineage: Eukaryota > Metazoa > Arthropoda > Insecta > Hymenoptera > Eulophidae > Phymastichus > Phymastichus coffea. Next base: position 2,561,704 of record NW_026706814.1, read on the forward strand.
TACTCGTACGTTTTACATGTGCAAAGAGTGTAAAAAGTATTATTGTAGTCAATGCTTTGCTAATTTACACAAGTAAATAATTGGTAACAAATGATTGTCAAAAAGAAATATTTCTAAAAACATAAAACTTGAATACAAAAAAATACAAAAAAACAAAAATTATAAAATACAAAAATACAAACAAAAATACAAACAAAAAAAATATTAAAGCGGAGATCTTTTAATTTAAAAAATTTTATTTAGCTGCGTAAATTCACAAAACTTGGATTGTATTTCCGTTACATTTTCGGTTGAATTCAAATACATACCAGCCATAAAATCACTAAGAATTGTCAAAAAAACATGTTTGGAGAGAAACTTAATTATTATAAAATTTTTCAAAAATTTTCAATTTTTTATTTTTAAAAAAATTTTCAAATTTCGAAAATTCTCACATGTTTCTTGACCACTTCTAAGCACTTTTTGTTCTATAATATTTTTTTCAAAAGTTGATATTTTTCGAGTAAAAAAATCATGAATTTCTAAATTACACTACGATACAAAAACCGCCATATTTTTTTTTCTAATCAACATTTTTTAATAAAGTCGAATGCGCTTGAAAGATAATTATCCCATGTCGCAAAAAAAATTATTTAGGGAGCCTATTTTACGGTCCATTTCTTTTCAGCAGAGCGAAATTTGGAGAAAAATTGAAAAAAATTTGGAATTTTTTCGAAAAAATCGGCCATATTTTTTTTTCTGTCAAGATTTCCAAAAAAACTTGGTGATTTTTCGAAAGAGCATACACTAAAACATAAGGAAAACAAATTTCATCCAAATCTATTGAGAATTGTACGAATGGCATAATGTCAAATAGAAGCATTGCAGCCATGAACGTTTGCCACTTAATGGGCTAATCTAGATTCCAACATTCTTCCAAAAGATTGTACAGAAATCATATATTCTAAGCATGCGTTTTCATTTTCTAATTTTTCGAATTTCTGCTGCAGCTGGGTTCCAAGCTGAAAGATTTTGTCACCTTGTATGTCTATCATTTTGAATAATTTGTTTATTCCCGTGGTAATAATGTGTGTCCTTTTATTAAAGAGGTTGATTAACGATTTCTGGTCTTGGTATAATTGATCGATGTTTGCGTCTATTTTATTCGTTTAGTCCACAGTTTCCAATCCAAACAAACTGTGGCTTAAGCTTCCTATCCCTCCAAATGGTATTAGTCTTTTGTTCCTGATGCTTCCGGGTCCCCGAACCCTGGGTGGTTGGATGTTTCCCATGTTTCCGATTGATTCAGTAATTTCCGTTTGTAGTTGTTGAAGCGTGAGCTCTTTCACATCCAAAATATCTTTGTTTAACATGTTGTTGCACGTCATTCCATCTAGGTGTTTGGTGCAATTCCCAAGTAATATATGAAGGTCATGTATTATGGTTGTCCTTGCCAAGAAGTACTTCGTATCAACTGTAATTTATACTTTCCAATCCGCTCTTTTTATTCTCATGGAGTCCAATTTTTCATAATATAATCCTGGGTTTTGGCTCAAATTTTCTATCGTGTAAGCTTGGAGGTCCGTAACAGATAATGCGAATACGGAGAGAAAGGAAAGTAAGATTAGATACATATTAAATGAAAGGAAATATATTAAAAGAAATAGTACCTGAAAGAACAGAACAAAATAAATAGTATAGGCGAAGAATATAGAACAGATAAGATAAGTGAGTAATTGAATTTATATAGCTACGCCTGAAGTTTATGTTTATCCATATGCTTCCGCACCGTTTTTCCATTGGGTAATTCTAATAAAACGTTCTTATAATTCAAAATTTCAACGATTTTTAGAGGTTTTTTATAATAACTATCAGCTTTTCCTACCCGAGGTTCGTTTAGTATCCAGGCGTAATCACCGATTTTCCCTTTAAAGGGTCTAGCGTGTTTATCATATTGGTCTTTAGATTTTTCCTTTTCACGAATTTGATTATCACCCGCCGCTATCTTTAGTTCTGTCAAACGTAAGACTAGATCGCGTAGGTATTGATTATAGGTCCCTAATTTTTCCTCCTGATCATTTTGTTGCTTTTGTACGAAGTTAACATTGAGACTGCGCAATAAATTTGTCCATATGTTAGGGTTCGAGTCCCCATGCTTTGCCCTTGACTTATTTCTTGATTCTATACGCAACGCTTCTTTATAAGCATTCTCCAAGGTTTTAGGGTGTTTGATGTCCACTAAGTCTCCAATTTCTTTTGGCAATCCATCTATGAAAGTCTTAATAATTGAGTTGCGCATTGGAGTCATCATCGTCTCAGTGTACTCTTATAGGTTAATCGGATTCCTTGAAAGTGCGTCTGCGTTGCAGTTTAATTTTCCAGGTTTATACTTGAATGTATATTGGTAATCTGTGAATTTAAACATCCGTCTCATAAGCCTTTGTCCTGGGTCCTTGCGATTATACATAAAGTTTAGAGGTTCGTGATCAGCAACCAGAGTAAACTTCTTACATAGGAGATAAGGTCTGAACTAATTCATCGCATATAAAACTGCAACACACTCCTTTTCCGTGGTAGTATAGTTTCTTTCCGCTTTATTCAATAATCTTGAAAGATACGCTACAGGTCTTTCATGGCCATCCACTTCCTGCGATAGGACCGCTCCTATCGCATAATCCGAAGCATCTGTGGTTAAGGTAAAAGTCTTCCTAAAATCAGGAAAGGCTAGGATCGGAGCCTTACAAAGCATCTGCTTCAGCTTTTCGAAAGCCTCTTCCTGCTCTGGTCCCCAGATATAGGCAACTGCGATGACTGGTTCATTAACGATTGTGGATTCTTTAGTATTGTCATTACTTTTGCTGGAGGTACTCCCGGTTTTTCGGACGTCGATACTTCCTGAATTTCGGTCAACATCGTCTTCGCATTCGGTTGAACTTTCTCTTGGTTCTGGCGGCACGTCTGACAGGGGCCCGTTCCATTCGCCGCTGGGCGAGCCCCATCTGAGTTTAAATTACTTGCATAATTATGTTGCTGGTACTTTGGATTAGGTCTAAGCTCGCCTCTTTGCTGCTGGTCGTAAGCTATTGTTCCATAGCGTTTTCCAGAGGGATGATGATAAGAGTCTGTATCTGGATTATACAGCCGTCCTGCATGTGGTCCATTGTCCTGATAATTTTTGTAACGAGGCTTCCAATTCCTATTTTGGTTCAGTCTCTGCCCTTGAGGTCGAACCTGTTGCTGTCCTTGATTTCTCTGTACAAATAATTGTTGGATTTCTACGGGTAATTGATCCCACTCACCCTCTAATTGTTCCTCTTGGTCGTTTTGTTGGTAGAATTCACCTTATATATTTTTCTCACTTCTGATTTAGGGTATCGTTTTTTTTTTTATTTTTTCTTCCCTGAGTTTATTTTGGTGCTGCCACCTGTAGGTGGTATTGTGATCCTCATAGATTGATGCGTCTATCCATTTGTTGCAAAGCCAGTGGTGCCTAGTTTCATCACTGTGGTCCCATCTTCTTTTCCTTATATCAGCATATCTAGCGCCGTAAATAGGGTTGCATTCTTTTAAAGCTGTTGCGGCATCAGCAGCTTTGTAATACTGAGCGTAGCCTATAGCAAGGGCTCCCTTGTTATCTCGTACCACTTTATGATACACTAAGGGTCCGAATTATACGAAGTGTTGGAAAAACGAGATTTCCCTATAACTCTCTTCAATTGTCCAGGGGAGTCGACAAAATAGTCGGGTTTTCTCTGTGGGCCTAGAGTTGTTTGTTCGTGACGGTTTTGGTTTTCCAATGCAGACACGACTCATCTCGCTTATGTTCCAGTTTTTTTATTTTTCTTGCTTCAATTGCATATTTAATTCTAGTAAATTTGTAGAGAATAATTCTTGTACTATTGTTCGTGAGATTTTGTAATGAATGAAACTCCTCTATGGGTCCGATACTCTCTAATCGTGTCAGGAGTTCGCTCAGCGGTTTATGCTTTAAGTACCGTATTTTGATGCGAGTCGGGTCTATTATCAAGTGGTCGGTCATGTCACTCATGACGATATTGGGTACTGAAACAAATGATCAATAATTTACTGATTAAATAAAAAAAAAATTTATACAGACTCCGCCGTCTGGATTTGTAAGCCCGAAGAATTTTCAGATTTTATCAACGGATTAGGTATAGTCACGGGGGGTTTCGGTTTCTTAGAGGGTTGAATGCGAAAGGTTTCAATTGGAGCTTGTTTTTTTTTCTTAGGTCGTTCTTCAGGCATCCGGGCAGGCAATTCGGACTGTATCTTGTTGGTTGTCTGAGTATATCCACGATCCATCCGTTGATATATAATTCCAACTGGTAATTCGTCGTATTCTCAGAACTATGTCACAATGATATAGTTCATGTTTGGATGGTTGTAATAGCAGTCCTAGTTCGCATTAGCTATTTAGATTAACATCTAAAACAGGTCCTCCTACCGGGCATATAAAGGTATAGTGTGTTAATTCTGTTTCCCATTAGAAGGATCAGTTGCCTCTTAGCCAGGGCCAGCCTCAGCCCATATCTAGACATTTATCTGTTAATTCGTAGCATCGTACGGTTCGGTATCATTTATGCCAACTCTGTGGTGCGTACTGTTATCACTGCTGCGATGTCGCCGGCGTAGGTGACCATCTTCACTCCCGACGGCATCCTCAGTCTCAGTAATGCGTCATATACTATATTCCAGAATTTCAGATCCAAGATAGATCCCTGCGTACACATGAGGTATATGGAGAGTCGAGGCTTTCAAGGGCCTCAAGTATATCACTCCATTTGGCTAGGTTAAGGCATCTTGATGTCCACTGTCTCTATTGGTCTCGCCCTGTAGCAAATGCGCTTCGTCTACGAAAAACTATCCGTGATCTGTCGTATTACCCTTATTGTCGAGCATTGCCTTAGAAAACCATGCCGGTTGTCCGCGGTTCTCCGTTGATGTTACCACATCCGTTAGTTTCGGTTTTATTAGCGCTTCGTACAGTTTACCCGCTGTCTCTAGCAGACTCAGGGGTCTATAGGAAGACGAGGCATTCGGCTTTCTTTTTTTTTTTCATATAAGGTCGCAGTAAATTTTCCCGCAGTGGTTTACGGATTATATATGACCCAGGGTCCTTTTTATATATAGATAAATATATATATATATATATATATATATATATATATATATATATTGTGACGGTAAACGTCAAATTAGCGCTGATAATATGACTTAATTGTTGCCTGTGAGGGCAGCACCTACCGGGGGGACGAAATTCGTAACGAAGGAATTCGGCACGCGAGCAGACGGAACGCGCGCGATTGAAACCGAACTATTGAAGCTTCGACTATCATTGAGTCCGCCCGCTTTCGCTATCGCTATCGCTGATTCACGAGCCGTCAACATCAACACGTAAAGCAGCAACAGCCAGTTATCCAGTTATCCGTGATTGCAGCCGCCAAGGTGCCATCCAGCTGCCAGTTCGGAGCCAGGTCAAGAAAGTGTGTGGGAGGTTTCGCCATCGAGGGCGAAATCATATCCGTGTGCGCGCGTTCGCGACCGGCGACAAACATTCAAAAACAGTTCCGCCCTGTGCGATTTATCCGTGTTTCCTTCGATCGCCTGCAATAATAAGGTAAGCTGGCCAGCTTAATATCGCGATCGCGGGTGCATGATTAATAATTAATTTTCGATATTCGAAGTGTGCATGTAGCGGCTCTAGTAACAAAGAGCAGCGAGCGTCCCGGCAATACGTGTTGTCGATGAGCGAGCGTAGATGTAAACAAACGCGCGGGCCGACTTTGTGTAGTATTTGAGGAATAATAAAAGGTTTAGTTCGTATTACTAACAAGTGTTTTTCGATTCGCTTACACCTCATAGCTTCCACTCAATTTATTATAGGTTATTTACAATTACCGGTTGACTGACGCACGTTTCCACATGCTCTCCGATTTATGTATTGAGCCTAAATAATTACGCGCGTCCTTTTAGTATAATTGCGCGAATAAAATAATTAAACGGTTTTACCCCGTTACAATATATATATATATATATATTATAGATATTAATATTATAGATAATAAATAAATAAAGCCGATAATACAATGATAATAATTCCTAACAAGATAATAATTTATTCAAATAATACTAACCAATAAAATACTAATTATTATTATCAATCAATAACAATTTATTATATATATATAATTATAAATTTCCTTATTTTAATAATTAATTTATATTATTCCATTAATCAATAAATAAATTATATTAATAAAATATATAAATTATTAATTAATAAATTAATTTATTAACCAAAAAATATTTATATCCCATTAACTAATGTACGAGGTGTGATCAAAAAGTAAGGTGAATTTTGAAATTTAGCGGGCTACGTCCGTTCGATCTTCGACTTTTTTATTTGGTTATGTTGGTACACTCGTCTAGAATATACGTTCCAAATTTCAGCTTTGTAGTATGTTTGGTTTGTTTGTGAGAGGCATCAAGGTTAGAAGTGTTTTGCATGCTCCACGATTTGCTGCTGTCTAAAAACATGGATCAAAGAGTTTGCATTAAATTTTGTGTGAAAAATGGAATCAAATGTTCCAAAACACTTGAAATACTGAAAGTGGCATACGGTGAGTCTACTTTAAGCCAAAAAAATGTTTACAAGTGGTATAAACTCTTCCAAGAAGGCCGAGAAGACACCGACGACGAACCTCGTTCTGGATGCCCCAGCACATCAACAACTGATGAGAATGTTGAAGAAGTGAAGAAAATAGTGTTGGGAAATCGTCGAATTACCATTAGAGAAATTGCTGATGATATTGGCATCTCATTTGGTTGGTGCCAATTAATTTTGATGAGTGTTTTAGACCTGAGACGTGTGTCAGCGAAGTTTGTTCCGAAATTGCTCAATTTCCACCAAAAGAAACGTCGCATGAGCATCGCCCAAGAGCTACTGAATGACGTCAACGATGATCCAGATTTACTCAACATGGTTATAACAGGTGACGAAACATGGGTATACGGTTATGACGTCGAGACTAAGACTCAATCGTCCCAGTGGAGGCATTCTGGATCACCAAGACCAAAAAAAGCACGCCAAGTTCGATCAAATTTAAAGGTTTTGCTTACAGTTTTCTTTGACTGCAGGGGCGTGGTGCATCACGAGTTCTTGCCACAGGGTAGAACAGTAAATAAGGAATATTACCTGCAAGTTATGCGCAATTTGCGCGAAGCAATCCGCCAGAAACGTCCGAATTTGTGGAAAAATAAAAATTGGCTTTTGCACCATGATAACGCCCCTGCTCACACATCGTTGCTTGTGCGCGAATTTTTGGCTAAAACCAACACAGTAACGATGCCACAGGCACCGTATTCCCCAGATCTGGCCCCCTGTGACTTCTTCTTGTTCCCAAAACTGAAGGGGCCCATGAAAGGACGGCGTTTTGCCACGATTGAGGAGATAAAGACGGCATCGAAGGATGAACTAAACAAGATCACAAAAAATGATTTTTTGAAATGCTTTGAGGATTCGAAAAAGCGTTGGCACAAGTGCATTATATCCGAAGGGGATTACTTTGAAGGAGATAAAATAAAAATTGATGAATAAATAAATATTTTTTGAGAAAAATAAAAATTCACCTTACTTTTTGATCACACCTCGTATATCTATTGTTTAGTAATAAAAGTAAAAGTAAAAATAATTAAGGGAAATTTTAATAACGGAATGGTACGGGATAATGCCAAGTGTCAGTCCCCTATTACAACAGAATAAAAAAAAAGGAATAAAATATTTCGCAAACGCGCACATCAAAATTTTAAGCGATCGTTCATAACTAATACCCCAAGGGAATTTTCCTAAGCCGCGTTTCGACTTTCAAATATTTTTAAGCAAAAGGATCACGTTGCCAATGCTATTCCGTCAACTAATCATGAAATGTGGGAACGGAAAAAGGATGCACCCGGTTTCAGACGCGAAGACTCTAATTACGCTTACGCGACCAAAAAAACGAAACTCCGATGAATTCCTGAGCGCCCGATCGTGTGAAAAACAATTTTTCCACGTCTCCGGCGTTGCTTTAGCCTGCTAAAAAACGAGCGTCTTATTCACCCGTATCGCGTTTCGTACAGCACGGGAAAGAAATTATATTTTTCTAATCGTAAATATTACATAAAACTAAGGTGTGAGATATGAGAGGAAAAAAAAATAATATTAATAATGATGATAAAGACGGCGGATTAATTAATATGTATTAATATTAATTAATACGCCTCAACATATATTAACACTATGTAATACTATATATTACACACCAATTAATACTTATTATAATAATCAATGTGTATTAATTTTGTGAAGTTATTCACTTAATTATTAAGATTTTATCAACGCGAGAAAAGCGAAAAGATAAAGCCTGAGAAACCACGCTCTGCTACCAATTGATAGGTGACAACTCGCGTGAGGCGAGTTTGTCCCGTAGAAGGGTTTTTAACAGCCGAGCGGCCTTAGACTCGGGCGGCAGTCAGGCTTTCGGGCACCCCGGCTCGTTCGCGCGTCAATAATGAAATCCTTGTTAATTATAATTCGACACTCGATATCGTTTTTATAAAATAAATAATTGAACGTTTATAACGTTTTTCGCTTATTTATTAAAAGGAAAAGTGTAATAGCGATTTTCTTTAATATAGTGGGGAAGCATATGGATACACTTATAGGCGTTTATAATTATAATATTTATTCTAGTCTCTTTCACAACATAAATAAGTTAAGTAGAATAGAGAGATATATATATAAATTCTCAGACGCGTAATTTTCACCCCTCGATGTCTATTATTTTTTTGGTTACATAAAAAGTATTACTCACTTTGTATTAATATTGTAAATATAAATTGGTCCAAAATATTATTCGCTTCGTGATGTGGCCAATCACTTTTTCTTTGAATCTGATAAGATCAACTGGTCCAATATATTTTTTTATACAATACTTTAGCAACACGCAAGAAAATGATAATTCCTATGATTTTCGTTGTCCAATATATTCTTTATCCAATAGTGTAGCAACACGCAAGAAAATGATAATTCCTATGATTTTCGTTTACACAAAATTATTAAAACAATTGTACTCGACACTTCTAATACTTAATCGCAACTCAAACAATTATATTCTCAAACTCTTATTACGGATTTAACTCCAGTAGGAAAATATGCGGCCTTCTTAGTCGAGCGCTCACTCCTAACTGACTAATCTCCTTGTCTACGGTCGTTGTTTTCGCCGGTTCATTATATATCTTTTTTCATCGAATTCCGTCTCTTTCTCGCACATACGCTTTAGACGTTTACGCTTCTCGTATCGGCTCGTCTTACCTAGCTAAGCACGCTGACCAAAGCAGGCTGTCGCAGCATGCTGCCGCAGCGTGAATCAGCCTCTGCCACACATTCCTACCGAGTCGCGCACACGAATACTGCTAGCTATACTATGTCCGAACGGAAATCTCGGGTCCGAAATATTATTCGACAAAATACAATTATAATACAATGAAGTGTCACGTAACACATTTTTTTTTAGTTTAGATCTGAAAACCTTGACTTTTTTCATAATTTTTGTATATATAGCAACGTGCTGAACATTTCCAGATTTTTACGAGTGATAAAGCAGATTTTTTTAATTCAAACTTATTGAAAACTGTTACCATATTCTTTATCAAATGTCTTGAATATATCAACTATGTAATTTATATATAATTAGTTTTAGTTTACGATCATAGAATTTATAATTTTGTAGATTTTACGATCTTTTCAGACGAACTAGGAGATGGAAAATAATAAATAGCACCGGCCGATCCAAAGGATGAGATAGTATATTTTCGAAGATATTCGATGTGTTGAATCCGAATTTGGCTACAGAATTGATCCATCAGCTAAAGTTCTCAAGATATTCTAACCTAAAAGTATAAAAGTTACGAATATTTACTATGTTCGAGATTATGTAACATTGTGAATACATTTTTTCCAAAAACAAGGAAAACCATGAAAAAATAGCATTCTTCTCTTTAAACTTTTACTTTTTGGATTAGAGATATATTATTTTCATCAAGGTATCATTGATTGATGTTAAATATTTAAGCAATATCACGATAACGTAAAAATCACAAGTTACAGGGATCGATGGTTAAGGTAATTGAAGCTCAGGAGTCTGAAATTACGAGTATATGGTGATAGGTTACAGAAGTTATAGAATTAAGGCAATCAAGGTTCAAGAGTCTGAAATTATATCGTCACAGGTTACAAAAGTCGGTGATTGTGTTAAGGCAATTGTGGTTACGGGATCCAGGTTCATATGGTCATAGGTTACAGAGTTGGGGCTGTTTTAATGTTGTTGCGAAACTGCTGAAGACTTGATTTCAATAAATGATGTATCAATGAAAGGAAGAGATAAATAACCCAAAAAATGGATTTTAATGAACAAGAGTACTGGTTTTTCATGACTCGACCTGTTTTTAAGAAGAAAATTTATTCACGGTGTTACATAACTACATAGCATAGCAAAATATCGTAATTTTCGCACCTTTAGGTTAAGATATTATGATTACCATAGATGATGGATAAATTCTGAAACCAAATTGCAATTTAGCTTTGCGAAAACTTATGAAAATATATTAACACATTTATAAATTTTTTCCATTTTGAAATTTTGTCGACCCGCGCTATTAATTCACCATTAATATTTATATTCCAACGTTTCGACCGCGGATGAGTAGTCTCCTTCAAGGAAATCTTTATTGAAACAATATAATTAATAAGCATGTGATGTTCGTATCACTTATAAATAAGAATTCGTACTCTCGTATCTAGTTGCGTTAATGAGTAAGAATTCGTTTCTAGTAAAATTACTCTACTTGTTAATAAAATAAATTGATATATCAAATATATGCGAATATGAATAAGGTTTCAAGGAAAGTTAGACTATGCCCTAGTTTCTTATGGCGCGAATTGTTCCATAAGCAGAGCTAAAGTCTTCCTTGTAGAGGAAATAATTCGGCCCAAGTTTCTTATAGCGCGAGATGTTCTATAAGTTGAGCTCGAATTATAGGAAAGGAAAAGTCTTGCTCAGTTAATTACAATGAGAGAAATAACTTAGGTATTAGCCAAGTTTATTCAATTTCATGCGCTCACTTTGCAAGGCTAGAAGTGAATACCAGCCTGTGCAATAGTGGGGGTATTTATACACAGATTTTCCCGCCTATTTCCGCAGGAGAGTTCTCTTCGAGAAGTTTTCGAATCTTAGAGAAATATTCGCGAATTTTGAGAAATGAATTTTCTTAATTTACAAGTAAATAAACATCAATACTAAACTTTCAACACATGTGAACTTTACAGAATTAGTTATTGGTTGATTTAGTATAATTTACAATTATCATAAATAGTATAGTCAAAAGTGATTAACTAATAAAGTTAATTAATGCAATATTACAATATTTACAATAGAAAATTATTAAATTTTTATATAACTTTATCGTTTATTAATTTTAGAAGTAATTTCTAAAAAGAAATATTCAAATTAGTTAATAACATTTGAATTATAACAAATTTTCATATTTGTAACGGTTTTTTCTATAATCTTATAACGCAATTACTAGATTAATTATCTAAGATTTATAAATTACAAAGCTATCATTATTAAGTATAAGATTAACGCTTTCGTTCTATATACAACTTATTGTTTAAATAAATTATTAATTATTTATTTATTCATAACAGTTAATATTAAGCTGTTATTAATGAAACCTATTCTTACTCATGTTCTTTAGTTATTCATTTTAAATATGGACTATTTACATTTTTCTAATAATTTATATTTATAGTGTAATAAATAAATTAACTTTGCATATTAAAATTCATTATTATTTAATAATTAAACGCAATTCGTATTACTGTAACGTCGGGCCGTTTATTATCAAAAAAATTTTTTTTTTGAGTACTTTTGCGTGTATGCGCATTTAATACGTGACTTAGATTTTATTAAAGAGTGAGAAAAGAGAGCATTCAGCTGAAGCGGCAAAAGAACACATGAAAACACCCATCCCTTTGTCGCGCACTTTCCGAATTTTACTCCGAAAGATCGTAGAGTTTTTTTTGAGTAGGTTTAGACATAGAGTAAAGGAGCCGCGGAATTCTGCCTGCATTCTGTTACACGACAACTCCCAAAAGTTTCCACTTTTAGAAGCTAAAACTTTTACCATAGAGAAAAAATCTAATAATTATTTTTGTATAAATGAATTGAGAAAATAACTACATGATAGGAGAATTTCGCAGCTTCTTAAAACCTCCCGCACACTTTTTGATTAAAGACGTAGTTTCGGCACAATTAACGAAAATATCCAAAAGTTTTGAAGCTATAAATTGGAAAATTTAATAAATATTCAGAAAACAATTACATAAATGAACTATAGTACATTAGTCAAACATGCGACATAAATTAAAATTATGTTTGTAATAAATAAAATTGAATTTCATTAGATAAAATAATAAATACAAGTTTTTAACAATTTTCCATTTACGTTCAAATATTTAAATTAATTGTGCAGAAATTAAGTTAATCAAAGCGCCAACACATCTCAAATAAACAAAAGAAAAAGACAACAAGACATTTTCTTTGTTACAATATGTGACGAGAGCAGGCCGTGTGCCGGTCTCTCGTCTGCGTTCTCCCTCCTCCACTCGGCAAGGCGTGTTGGCCAACGTTAGGCGCATTAAAGTATGCGCCTAACACTTGGTCTTTTTGTTTCAGCGCCAAGGACGGGCCAGCGCAGTTGAGCGTAAGAAAAAGTTGAGGAGCGCGGAGAGAGAGTGAGAAAAAGAGAGAGAGAGAGAGTATTAGGCCCATGCAGGGATTGGCAGGCGCGCAACGCGTGACCGATAAGCGGCGCGTCGCGTGCCGCCTAACTAATAGGTCAAGGTAGGGAGAGGAGCGAGCGCCGCTGAGCGGCTGCAAGACGAGCGCAAGAATAAGTGCGTGTAGGAGTCGAAGCCTAGTCCTACTAGAGTGCAGGAGTCCAAGCCCAGTCCTGCTAGAGTGTAGAGAGTGTAGTTTGGGATAGCTGGAAGGAAGGTCAACCCTACCGGCAACAGCTTTGTCTGCGACCGCAGCCAGCCCACCCCTGCAAGGAGAGTCAACGTCGCTTGTGGATACCTGGTCAGCGATAGCAGCCAGCAGCTAGCAACGATCTAACCAGCGACGACGACCGGTACTTTCTGCGGCAGCACATCGCCCGGGATCCACGACGTTGCTAGGAGCGGTGAACAAAGGTCAAGCCTTCTTTTCTTCCTTCTCTCTACACTCTCTCTCTCTCTGGTGATGCGACGACCGGTGCGCGTTGAATAGGATAGCCAGGCATCCACGTGCCGGCTATCTAAAGGTTCGCGCTTAAGCTTAATTTTTAGTAACGTAAGTTGCGACCGGCGAATTGTCCAGGCGCCCACATGCCGGGCAGTTCATCCGGTATAGGTTCGCGTAATTTAAATAAGTTTGTAATAGGTTAAGTGCGCGATTGGATATTAAGACGAAATGCGAAATATTCATTTGTGAATACTATGAGTAGTTTATTATTCTATTGTGTAGTTGGTTAGTTAGTAATTAGACCATGTTATGCGCGCGTATGTTTAGTTTGAACAATGATTAATAATAATAGGTTGTAAGTGAGATTTGATTTCTGTCTTTGTATAATTCATTTATCAACCTCTTCTCGTTCTTCTTCCTCAATTGCCTTGAGCGAAAGTGCCTCACTTACCCCGCAAAGAATTGGTATCAAAGGATCGAGTTTTGTTACAAATAAATCAATTAGATAGTCCACAATCAACTATATATATTAAGCTTCATGTAAACGAATGCGATTCCTAAATAATGCAAAATCTCTCCTTTCTCATTCCATATTATTTAAACAACAAATTTAGTTAATTATTTAAGTTATTCATTGTAAACGCGTAGGATTAGAGATTTTCGCATAAAATATGTTTAGATATTAATAAAACTGCGTTATTATTAAGACTTAATTATAACAATTTATGTAAAGGCATAAATTAATAATTATAAGAAAATTTGTGACGAAAATGGTACTTGGAGAGCCATCTAACGACATAGGGCCCATACCCTTGAACGCACGCCCCCGATTCTCACCACGCCCTTGAACCAATTAAAGCCTGAAAACTGAAAGAGAATAGTGGGAAAATCTCAGTCTGCCAATTAAAATTTGCTGCTATTTCCACTCTTCCCAAATTTTGAGGAACTGAAAGAGGGATTATCCTCCCAACCACCAGGCTTTAAAAGGGTGTGCGCGAACGAAAAACTCTCACTCTCGCTTTTCCAGCTTTCCAGTTTTTTTATCTTGTTCCACAAAGTTCGACCAAGTACCAGGTCCAGATTCAACTCTCCAAGTACCAAACAATTACGAGGAATAAAAAGAAAAAGTAAGTTGAAACTATAAATTTTTATCATTATCTCTCCTTTTCCTCTTCTTATTAGAGTAGCCAATCGAAACTCGTGAGAATAAGTCTTCGAAAAGTATGTCAGCAGGAATTGGGATACTTTTCTATAAGACAATCGCGCCGGTAGAAAATAAATTAAATTCTTTTGTGTGACAATTCCAGTAAGGTCTGGGATATTCACATGCAAGTCCCGATTCCATTGGATCCTGGTGTTTGATGGAAGACTTGCAGTCCAAACTTTTTTTTCTCTTTTAGCGCGAAACGCGAAATAGGAAACTCTAATTCTCCAATTGCTCATCCTGGTTTAAGCGTACGCACGCAGACCAAAAAAGAGCACCTGAGATAACGTCCGCCTCAGACGTACCTGAGATAGTGACCAGGACGTCACATTACTATATTCTGAATCTACGAACTAAAATCTACAGGGTGGCCCATTTTAAGTGATCCACTCAGATATCTAGATTGGAGTGAGTTTTATCGAAAAAAGTTTCAGACAAAAGTTACTCAACTTTGAGGGGGCCATGTTTCTATGACCTTGGATTTGACCTTGGAGGTCATGTTCAAGGTCATTTCAAGGTCAACTTTGTTTTTTTAAATAGTAACCCCCATTTTTGACCCCGGATTCGGAAAGAGCGGGAAATTTTACGTCCAAAACGGTATTTTTAAATTTTTTTTCATGGCCTAGAGAAGGTCGATTTAAGGTCAAATGCTTGAAAAACTGCATAAAAGCGTTTTTTTAATTTTTAAGATATCGAAAAATGACCTCTACAAAATTTGTTCAGAACAGAGTGGGCCACCCAATGCACCAAAAACCTTTGACCTTTAACCTCATTTTGAAGGTCATTTCAAGGTCGAAGTGTTTTTTGTAATGGAAATCCCTCTTTTTAACCCCGGATACGCACATAGCGCGAAATCCGACGTTTGGATAAGGTATTGTGTTGAGTTTCGCGCTATGTGCGAATCCGGGGTCAAAAAGAGGGGTTTCCATTACAAAAAACACTTCGACCTTGAAATGACCTTCAAAATGAGGTTAAAGGTCAAAGGTTTTTGGTGCATTGGGTGGCCCACTCTATTCTGAACAAATTTTGTAGAGGTCATTTTTCGATATCTTAAAAATTAAAAAAACACTTTTAGGCAGTTTTTCAAGCATTTGACCTTAAATCGACCTTCTCTAGGCCATGAAAAAAAATTTAAAAATACCGTTTTGGACGT
Organism: Phymastichus coffea; assembly: GCF_024137745.1. NCBI lineage: Eukaryota > Metazoa > Arthropoda > Insecta > Hymenoptera > Eulophidae > Phymastichus > Phymastichus coffea. The sequence continues at coordinate 2,577,386 of NW_026706814.1, forward strand.
AAAATTTCCCGCTCTTTCCGAATCCGGGGTCAAAAATGGGGGTTCCTATTTAAAAAAACAAAGTTGACCTTGAAATGACCTTGAACATGACCTCCAAGGTCAAATCCAAGGTCATAGAAACATGGCCCCCTCAAAGTTGAGTAACTTTCATCTGAAACTTTTTTCGATAAAACTCACTCCAATCTAGATATCTGAGTGGATCACTTAAAATGGGCCACCCTGTATATAAGAAATACTTTGTTATGTCAAAATTACATCTAATTAACATATTTTTCTCAAATAACAAAAATCATTATATCTATATCTATTACTTTGTGACGTCACGTTCCTTATTTGGTTATAAAATTAGACTCTTGTACTAAGACAATCGAATAATCGGTGAGGTGGCGCCGTTTAAGGTGCTAATTTGGGTAAACAGATAGATGCGTTTGACGGATTGTGGTGATTCAGTTACATAATAAACTAGCTCATAGATAGGACCGTTACAAACAAGATAATATTTTTTTTGTAATATTGTAACAATTATTAGTACCATGAGTAACATTTAATTTCAATATTTGGTGAGAAATCATAATTATATGATACGTTATTATTGCGTATTATAGTGTAATTCGAAAGTAATAAGCTAGTCGATTTGGCGATTTCTTTTATTCGTACACGTCTGTTCGACAATTTGGTGACTTACTTATATTTCAACTTTCATTGTCAATCGTTACATTTTATATTTTTACGAATTGATTGTACGTTACTTACAATAAACTCACGATTATCACAAGTGATATTATGTAACGACCTATCCATATACGATTCTCAACGAGCAGTTAGAGCCTGCTATCAAACTAAGGGTACTGTAATTACATTATCTAAATACACATTTTCCCAACATATATGAATATATACATATACTTGTTCGTGAGCCTTAATTAGCCACTAATAAACATATTGGAACATCCCGTTCATTTATTATTCATAGACTATGCAAGAGACGTAACAATTGTTTCCGCTACGAAATTGAGAAAAAATTACACTATTTTACAAATTCAAGTATCTTAAGACTTTTTAAAATAATCTTCAGTAACCAATTAAAAATTGGTTCTAGTACAAATTTAAATTATTATTTTCATATTTGAATCGACTTTCCTTTGCACTGAAAATACATTTAATATTCTCCTCGATTAATAAATCGTGTCACTTTATAAGAAACAGCGCCTTGATGTTTCACAACGAAATAAATCGATGCAAACACCTACATAATTCGCGCATACACGGATACGTGTAGTTTTACGAAATTAAGCACCACGCACTACTTTCTCCTACTACACCAAGCTCGGTGATTGAATGCCGAAAACTGCAACTTTACAAAATCAAGAAATCTAGTACAACAGAAAACTAGGTTACTGTAGCACAAAATAACTTGGACTTATCAGATCAAATAACATAAAACAGAGAATTTTATTAAAAATGTTTTTTCTCTTTCCCCTAGTATTTTAAAACCTTTTTGACCGCGCTAACCATCCGTGATTCTGACCGACCACGTATCCTAACTTAACTAATTAGCCAAAGGAATGCAGTGAATCTCCAAGGGACAACACCTAAAAATTCAGGACATCCATCAAGCAGCTTATAGCTTGCGAGCGCTTTACCTCCGCTTTCTTCTATGCAGATAAGGGAATCGGTTCCGTCGAAAACGATGCCAGGCTGCTATCGAACAATAATTACTAGGTGAAAGAATGAATAATTCTAGTTGCTTCAACATCAATATTCCACTCAACGTGATGTTAGATTTTGCATATTGAAAAATTGTCGTCAACATGAAACATAAACTAATTATAATTAAATCAAGAAATGAACTTTGTAAATGAAATGCCCACAAGTAATTCTATGTATAATTTAAAATTGAATCTGTGAACTTTCATGCATGAAAATTGCATGAATATCTAGATTTATTGTAGATAACGAGACATATTTGGGCTGTAAAATCCATAGAAAGTTGGAAAAACTACGATTTATTCTTTTAGCATTTCAATCGACTCAAAAAGATCAGAAAAGAATGCTAGTAACTTCGATCACCGCGATATCTGCGATGTCATTGACGTAATAAATTTTTTATAAATTCAAAATACTATCCATATAATAATCTAAATCTTAATGTTGCTGAAAATTAGTATAGTGAAATGTAACCGATATGTGTTATTTATGCCGCGTTGACTTTTCCTTTCAAAAATACATGCTAATTTTATTTTCAGCCGCGGACGGTTTGTAGCGAGGATTATTTTTTCTAAAACAGTTCCGAACGTAAGGTGACTGTACGCGTTAACTCTATCGAACCCTCAATTAGCCTTCAATCGGCTTAGACCCCCCGAAATCCCCCGACATAATACAAAAACAGATAGCAAATCAGAAGACTAGTCAAAAAGAAATAGAAGAGACTATACAACGCACAAATACAGTTAAAGACAATACTGAAAATGATCAACAAAATACAAATGGTAATACAAAGATATACGTACTGAAATTCAAGAACCTTTTCAAATACATAGAAACGTTTGAACCAAACCCTAACAAGAAACTCTGTCTACTTGTACGAGTAGATAGTCGAGTACAATTGAACATTATAAAAAACAGCAGTGTTCCATGGAAACACTTGAACCACAACGAGCAAATATCGATATCAGGCATTCAGAAGACTATAAAAACTTTTGGCTCAATACAAATACGTATTGCCAACAAACCATTCGACTTCCATGTAGTCTCAGACAGCTTTTCCATTCCTTACGACAGAATAATAGGAATAAAAGCTCTAAGTGAACATAAACTAAGAGTAGGCAGAGGATACTTGCAAATAAACAATCAAAAAGTAATTTCAAAAGAAGCAACAAAAAAATATCAAGCAAATATACCTATTGAACAAACAACAAAGGAAAATATCAAAAACCATGGTACATGGGAACCTGTCGCATTAGATAAAAAGTATATAGTAGACAAAAACTCTACTGAAATAAAAATAACAATGCACAACGAAGAGGTGTCACTACCCAAGGACGTAGTGCAGATCTTGAATAGAATAAGTAAAATATAAGAGCAAACAGTAGAGAAAAACACACAAGAACAGGCATATAATGAGGTAAGACAGAAAATAAATGCCAATTTATCTATCAGTCTAATATAGAATAATTTATAGGAAATATTAGCAAAGCTCTCGAAGACAAATCCGAAGAAACATATGATAATTACGTCATTGATAATTATTTAAGTTTCTACACAATCTTGGAAGACAATGTCAACATGGAAACTGAAGGAAAATACGACAAGATGACAAACCAGAACAATTACCTTATGCGCGATATAGAAGATATAAAAGGAAATTCTGTAGAAACTAATGAGATACCAACATTAGAAGAAAGAAAAACTCTAAATTGTAGATCTATTAACTCAATATCAGAAACACAAAAAGAAATGAACAAGAAAAAGTTCAAGAAGTAAATATAATGGAAATATCGAATTTACTAATGAATACAGTAAGCCTAAATTACCTGACACAGAAAAAGAGGAAAGCTATAGAAAACTTGATAATGTCATTTGAAGACATATGCTGGTTTGAAGGGGAAAAACTCGGCGTGTGCAATATAGAAGAACATGAAATTACCCTAACTGATTAAAAACCAGTATACATCAAGCAGTTTCCTTTGGCCTATACGCTAAAATAAGTTGCAGTGGACGAAACAAAAAACTAATCGCAAATGAACTGGTTAGACCTTCAACAAGCTTATTTAGCGCACCAGTGTGGATTGTGCCAAAAAAAGCCTGACTAAAGAAGAAAAGAAAAAATAGATAAGGCCAATTCCATCTCAGATCATGCAGAGCTCCCCACACACCTGTCACTAAGCTACTCCAAAGTATTTTTTTATTGTTCTAGGTCAAAAATAAGAGGACCCGTATTTTTTCTTTTTTCTCTCAGATGCATAGTTCCGTCAATAATGCAATCGGAAAATGCACTGCTGAAAAGGGAAAATTGAGAAAATTTTTCCAATTAAATTTGGTTTCCTCAATATTTTTTTTATTTTTCGATACAATTAAATAATTTTTATGTCATCTATAGTAGAAACGAAGTTCTTCAAGTCTAATTTATCAAAAATATGAATGTATGCATTTTTCGGGAGAAAATGCATGTTTTCGAAAAAGTGCATCTTGGAGAAAAAATTGTGTATCTCAAAAAGGCCATAATTTTTTGCGCTCAAATTTTTTTTATATATTCTTAATACCAATACCTTCAAATCCATTCGATCAAAATTTGCTGTTTTTTCGTTATATCGCTTAAAAAAATTAAAAAAAAAAGTTTTACATTTTCAAGTCAAAAGCGATAAATACATAGGTACAGCGAATGGAAATCAAAGCTGAGAAAGAAAGGGTGACGTTAAATTATCAACATTTGCTGATGCATATAGATTTTGCTGAGAATTGGTCTGTAATTTTGAAAAATCCAGTTCAAGGGAATCATTGGGTGAATAAACAGATTTCAATTTTCACTGCTGTTTGCTACATAGGCGGAATTACAAAGAGTTATACTGTAATTAGTGAAGACTTAAAACATGATTATTCTCATGCATTGGCAGCAATACAAATAATTCTTGAACATATAACTAGATACACACAAGAAACGTATGGAAATTCGATTGATTCTATAACTTTAGTATCTGATGGCGCTGCAAGTCATTTCAAAAATAGATTCCAGTTAAATGAATTTTTAAATGCAAGTATGAGTAAAAAATGGATATTCTCTGCTACTGGTCATGGAAAGGGTGCTGTAGATGGTATAGGTGGTTTGGTAAAGCATTATGCAACAGTGCATAATTTACGCAGTACTGAATCTGATGCTATTCAAACTGCTAAAAGTTTTGTTGAAAATGTATCAAAATACACAACTTCTATAGAGCTGATTTTGATGGAAACTGCAGAGATAAACAATTTTCGTAGTAGTCAAATGGAGCAAAGACACAAATGCCAGAAATATCAGGGTATTCAACGTTGCCACATGTGGAAATCTGTTGTCTCGGAAGGGAGGAGCGAATGTATTATAGCTCGAACGGCTGCGCATCCATGGATTGAAGTGAAAAAAGATGAAAAAAAAAAGAAAAGTACTCATAAGAAGAAAAACGAAAATGTAAACAAGGGCAAGAAAGTGAAAGTTGTATCTAAAAAAGTGAAGAGAGTTGTAAAAGTAATCAACTCAAACAGAAAAAAATGATCGTGTAATTTTACATTTCTTGCAGACATGATTGAATAAAAGTGAGCTTTTTCTTTGAGTTACATGTTATTGTAGTTCAGTTATTAACCTACATAGTCGCTAACATGAATTCCTGAATGTATTTATCGCGTTTGACTTGAAAATGTGAAACTTTTTTTTTTAATTTTTTTAAGCGATATAACGAAAAAACAGCAAATTTTGATCGAATGGATTTGAAGGTATTGGTACTAAGAATATATGAAAAAAATTTGAGCGCAAAAAATTATGGCCTTTTTGAGATACACAATTTTTTCTCCAAGATGCACTTTTTCGAAAACATGCATTTTCTCCCGAAAAATGCATACATTCATATTTTTGATAAATTAGACTTGAAGCACTTCGTTTCTACTATAGATGACATAAAAATTATTTAATTGTATCGAAAAATAAAAAAAATATTGAGGAAACCAAATTTAATTGGAAAAATTTTCTCAATTTTCCCTTTTCAGTAGTGCATTTTCCGATTGCATTATTGACGGAACTATGCATCTGAGAGAAAAAAGAAAAAATACGGGTCCTCTTATTTTTGACCTAGAACAATAAAAAAATACTTTGGAGTAGCTTGGTGACAGGTGTGTGGGGAGCTCTGCATGATCTGAGATGGAATTGGCCATAATAGTAATAGAATATCGAAAATTGAACGCTAAAACTATTCCAGATCCTTATCTAATACTTAACACATTAGAAATTTTCGATAGCATTGGAAAAAACAAATTTTTTACCACAATTAATATGGTTTCTGAATTTTCATCAACTAACAATGAAAAATTCAGATATACTCAAAACCGTGTTCAGCATTCCTGGCCTAAAACGTTTCGAATTTGAGGTTCTACCCTTCGGACTAATCATTTCACCTAGAGTCTTCCAGAGAGCACTAACAAAAATACGTAGAGACTTGAGCGAAAAAGGATTTTGTTATGTGTATATTAACAACATAGTTATTGTAGCAAATACGGTAGAAGAACATAACGAAAGATTTAAGCTTATAGCACAAAAACTCAGAAAAGCAGGGCTAAAACTCTAATCGAGTAAATGCAAATTTTTTCAGAAAGAAGTAGAATTTTCAGGTCATAGAATAAGCGAAGAAGGTATCAAAACTGACCCAAAGAAGATAAAAGATATCGTGAAATTTCCTATACCTTGAAATGTTAAAAATATTAGAGAATTTTAACGATTGACAAGCTACTACAGACGTTTTATAGAGAACTTTTCACGAATAACCACATTTATCATCCAATTACTGTAAAAAAACACGACATTCATTTGGAAAGATGAGAGACAAAAAGCATTCAAACATTTGAAAAACGCTCTATGTAAAGCCCCGGTTCTTCAATTCCACGATATGAAAAAACCTTTCATCATTAAAACTAACGCCTCTAATTTCGTCCTGAGCTGCGTACTATCTCAAGGAGAAATTGGTGAAGATAGGCCAATAGCGTTCGCATTAAGAGTCCTAGAATCAGCCGAAAAAAGATACCACACCTATGATCGTGAACCTCTTGGAATAGTGTTCGCAATAAAAACATTTAGATACTTTATATGCGGAAACAAATTCATTATTATTAGTGGCCACAAATCACTGTTATCTTTTAAATCGGCAGACAATAATTCAAGGGTGCAAAGGTGAAGATTTAAACTAGTAGACTATAACTATGACATTATCTACAAACCCGACAAAATAAATACAAGCACCGACGTACTATTAAGAAATCCAGTAGATGAAATAAAAATAAATGCAATTACCAGAGCCCAAAGAGCCAAATAAGACGCAAATCTATAAGCAATCAAAATACCAACAAACGAGCACAAAGCAAAGAAAATAAATTAAAAAAAGGATGAAATAGAACAAGAAGAAATAAAAATAATACACAAACAAAAACACATGATGAAAAAGAGAAAACTAATGATAATGAGGTAAAAATAGGAAAACACGATAACATTTTATTTACGAAAAAAATCCATGGAATCAAGAAATGACAACATTATATATTTCATCGATAATTTACACAGATCATTAGACAAAATCATAAAAAGACTAATAAAGAATAAACTAATATTACCAGACAGAGATTTACAGCCTAATAAAATCAAAGTAGTACAAGCAGGGAAAAAAGTTTTTTTTTTTTTTTTTTTTTTTCATCGCTTGTCTTGATACAAGACAGTCCGTTGTAACGATGAAAAAAAATTTCAAAGATATCTTTAAGTTATTGATAGAATTAATAATCTATCAGAAAATAAGAAGATTCAGTATATCTAGAAATCTACAATTGAAAAACATACATTGGACAGAAATAGAAAATATTCTATCAACAGCATTTGAAAATTCCGAAATCAACATTATCATTTGCCTGAATTACATCGATTATATAGAATCTAAAGATCGAGACAAAATATTTAAGGGGTTAGGTCCAGTTGTAAGGCTAAAAAAAAACGCTTTTTTTGCACATTTTTTGTGAAGACGGGTTTTATTATTCATGAATAAATCTTTTTATACATTAAAGATACACATTTCAAGAAGTTACAGACAAATTTTTATGTCAAAATGTCCATAATATTAGGAGATATAGTCAATTTGCTGAGAGTCCAAAAAAAAAGACGTTTTGCGGTGATCACGATTGCAGCATTCTGGATCATCTGAAATAAAAAAAACGAATGAGGATCTTTAGTAAATCAGTTAATGCTCCGGATGGACGAAGGGTTTAGTTATATTTTGATTTTTCGTAACATGGCGGACGTTCAAAGTCAAATTTTTTTTTTACCCAAATTTTCGTCACATTTTCGGCTGTAAAAAAAAAACTTTCATCGTACGAAAAAATCCTTCGTCCATCCGGAGGACAATTATACGTAAAATAAGTCGTTAAAATTTAAAGAGGATGGATATAACCATTTTCGAGTTTCAGTGATCACCGACTTGGAGAACGTGGTTTCGAGAAAAACGCGTTTAAAGTTTTGAGTATAGTTTACATGCAGATAAAAATTTTTTGTACATACCTATACAGTATCATCTATTCCAGTACCATACAATGTACCTTCCTTTTGCTTATCAGCTGCCCCAGCAGCTTTTCATTTTCTTCCGTCGCAGAACAACTCTGGCTTCTCGAGTGTTTTCCAACGAACGTCGGTTCAACACTTTTAAGTTCGACGTTTTTAAGCACTCGAGGTAGGTGTGTTCTAAGTTGGATATCTCGGTGAATAATGGTCACAGACAACCGATGATCTTAACAGATACCCCCTTTAAAACATTCGATAAAATTGCAATGGATATAGTAGAACCTTTTGTACAACCTTAAAGATAACCAACAACCAAAACAAATATATTCTCTCTATAAAAGATCTCTCAAAATTTCTGATAGTTGTTCCACTCATAAAAAGATTTATATGTATTTTCAGTTCTCCAAAGGTTGTTCTCACTAACGAACTCTACAAGTAAAATCTTAAAAGCCATCGCTCGTAGATTCAAACTTTTAAAACTCGAAACAACAGCATTTTTACCACAATCTAATTGTTCTCTAGAAAGAACAGACCATTCTATTTGTGAATATTTGAAAATTCTTCCAGCAAAAAAATAGAATGGGATAATTTACTATAACTAGCTTAATTTCAGTATAACATAAGTGTCTATAACGCACACAGATTCACTCCGCATAAACTCGTATTTGCCTATCCATCCCGATTACCATCTAGGGAATCACTAAGAATTTCAGAACAATTACCAACTTTCAATAACTATGTATCGACTCTTATAGAAAATATACAAGACATTGCTTGCTCAGCGCGAGAAAATTTGATACTATGAAAAGAAAGATTAAAAAATATTATGATCACCATACAAACTCTTGCAATTTTAAAATAGAAGACCTAGTATGGCTTATAAAAGAACCAAAATCAGGGAAGTTAGATAAAAATTAAAACATACCCACACAGCATGAAATATTTCAAAATAATCTTACAAGAAATATTTCAGAGAAATATTTATAAAACGTTTCATAAATATTATAAAAATATTTCGAAATATTTCTATGAAATCTTTCAAAATTATGTTTCAATAAGATCGTTGAAATATATTATGAAATATTTTTCTGAAACTTTCATGAAATATTTCATGAAATATTTCTGGAAGATTGAGTTATTATTTCAACAAATATTTCTTAATTATATCACTCAAATATATCTTGAGATATGGGGGAAATAATTTCTGAAATATTACTGAAAGTTATTAAAAAATGTTTCACCGCAACATTCCGAAAATATTTTTGAAATATTTTCATGGAATATAATATTTTACTTTCACGAATTATTTCGGGAAATATTTCGGAAAGATTGCTGGATACTGGCATAGAATATTTCCAAAAAACTCGCTGAAATATTACTCGGAACATGTCTAATAAGTGTTTTGAAATATTTCTGCAAGATTGAGTGAAACATTTCTTTGCAATCTATTACAAAGGTTTCTAAGAGGTTTCAGTTCGAGATTGAATTATACATTTTTGCAACCTTTCGAGAAACATTTCGGCAAAAATTGCTGGATACTACTAGCATGGAATATTTCCAAAAAGTTCGCTGAAATATTATTCGGAACATGTCTAATAAGTGTTTTGAAATATTCTGCAAGATTGAGTGAAACATTTATCTGCAATCTTTCAGAAAGATTTCTGAGAGGTTCCAATCCAAGATAGATTTTGCTTGTTTACAATATTTTTAAGAAATATTTCGGAAAGATTGCCGAAATATTATTTGAAACACGTCGCCAGCGACATCGCTCAGTTAGATTTGTAGTCCAAACTTTACTTCTCACTGCAAACTGTCATTTCGTCGTTTGTACTGATACTGACGGGGCATATCTGCACGAGGCACAATAATTACTAAAAGTATTTATCTACTCGTATACGTAATTATTAAAGAATAAAAAAATCCACTATATAAACCAGCTACTATCATTCTTCTGAATCATCAGGTAAGTTATATTATTTATTGATAGTATTAGAACTCATCATTGTTAAGTATGTAGAAAGTATAAGAATGGAAGAGTTAATCCTTTAAGTTGGAGAAACTCAACAAATAAATAAATTCAAATCTTTTTCATGATAACGTTTCCTTGGCCTGGACACCAACCTCTTCATATCTTAATTAACAAAACAAATAATTATTAAAATACATTTACAAACAAGGTCAATACATAATACATTAAAAATTACAAGCCAAATAAATTTTGACAAATATCATGCTATATATAAATACCAGCAAAAACTATGAACATACAGTTAGTGTATGTGTTGTTCACACTTTTCGGTTTTAAGGGTGGCACAGCGTAATCAAACATTACCACCCCTCTCTCTGAGCGCCAATAGGTTGACATAGCCCACTGTTTATCACTCCTTCGCTTTCAAACACTTTGTAGATCCGGAAGTTAAGTTTGCTACGACATCCCTGACGCAGACAGTGAGTCGGAGCCTTTTTTATCTAAGGCGGCGACCTCCTCGAAAGGAGTACCGATCTTTTTAAAGTTCGACGCTCAGGGAGAGCGGAACTAAAGGCTTGACCCTCGGTTTGGGCGCGACGGGACTCTAGTTGCCCCAACGTTTACCGCGTCGGAAGCACGCAGCATACAAATCTTACAAGATTTACTTGACCTGGTACCACTACCCCGCAGAGGCCAACCGAAATTGGGATGTCAGAAGAAAGACTCAGCTAGGACAGTCAGAGGAGATTCCTAAGGCGATCAACCAGCTAAGCCTCCCTTCCTGGGCTCGCGTTCGAAAAACATCCCGTCTGCGTACCTGTATTAAAGGATTCCTCCCACGACTCACAGGTCCATCGCTTCGACGTACCAAGACACGTCTTCCCATTGCGTTTCGGTCATCCCCGCTCACGCTGGTGGGTATCCGTCATTCGAAAAGTTATTTTCCGGTTTTCACCCTAATTTCGGATTTCGCTTTCTAAGGAATGGCTTTTATGACTGGCTGATACTGATGTTTGCTCTTTCGATTTAATGTTTTTGACTTTTAGGTCAGGGCAGGGTCTCGTCTATCTGACAAGGCGATTCCCCAGGCAGTTTTCAGTATTCATGCCAGTCATGCCACACATTCGAATAAACTCCGACATTAGGCTAAATCGGGTATTCTAATTCGCGTTCAGATTATTGAACTTCAGAGTTTAATTCTGAAGTTCGATGTTCAAAATTATCGTTCAAATTTCAAGCTTTATAAGTTTGCCTAAGTTCAAAAATTAGATTATTGTGCGAGTTTTTGTCCTTTAGTAAGGGACCTTGCAAGAAGCGACATCTTTCTGCCGTAGTTTGTAACTACTTTTCTGCGCTTTCTCTTTGTTATAGGTGCTCCTTCCCTGGGCTCTATGACTTTTCTAGCAAAGTCTTCAAAGACTTTATCGATTTTTCTGCTAGATACTAGGGCCGTTTCCGGGCAAGGTCATGTGTGGCCCTCCTCTTCAACGGCCTCTATTAATGGCTTTCTTAGTTCCCTTAATTCTTCGAAGTTAAAGAGAATATGACTTTCGCTTTCTATTTCTCCACAACTACACAGTTGGTCTTCGCATAATCCTCTTTTATGGAGGTATGACTTAAAAGCACCATGTCCAGTCATGAACTGTACTGTGTAATGATTAGGATTTAGCCACCTCTTCTTTAATCTATCCTTGATTACTAGGAAATGGCAGTACGTTCTCCTGCCATCTGTGGCTGACTGCCATCTCTCATGCCATACCCTTTCGATTTCATTGTTAATGAGTTGTATGGCTTTCGAGATTTTTAGTCTGCCCGATCGAAATTCCTCCGATTTTATTCGGATGCCGTGCATTTTTATCGATTTCCCTTTCCTGACGCAGTACTTTGCAACTCTCGCATTGAGCTCAAGAGCTATTGGTCGGGAAGCTGCAAGCACGTGCGCCGCTTCATGAGAGATCGATTTGTAGGCTTTGAGTATTTTGCAAAGAACTGATCGCTGCAATCTTTCTAAAGCAGATTGCTGTATGATGTTGGTCCTTTGTCGCCAGCCGGCAGCGGCATATATAACTTTCGATAGTAGGAAGCCATTATATATCTATTTCATAGAATTAAATTTTAGGCCCCAGTTCGCTTTTGCTATTTTACTTAGCTCGAAATAGGTGTTGTTGCAGTCTTGAACCACGTTTCGAATATGTTCTTCCAATCGGAAGCCCTTCGAGATAGTTATTCCTAGGTACTTGACTGTTTTGTGCGTTCTAGTGTTGTATTTCCCAATTTTGACTGTAGGGCTCCTATTCTCGCTTAGTTGGCCATTTAGCCATATTAGTGCTGACTTTTGTACTGCCAAATTCATTTTGTCACTATGAATATACATTCAATAAATGGCAGTCAAACAAACAAGAACAATTCAATTTACAATTAAAATGTAATTCATTATGATCACCCCAGGGATCGTATCGCAACTTTGTATTGCACTGAATATATCACTAAGTCTATACAAAACAGAGCAGCAATCAAGCAGAGAATTATTGACTAGTTAACCACCCCGACGCTCCGCCTCCGATTTTTCTGCAATTGAGATATGTTATAGTTCATAAAAAAATAAAAGAACAGAATTTTTTTTTATCGGCGGAAAAAGCTATCTAAGGGATGAAGCCCACAATAAAAAACAGTCACAAAAGCAGTTCTATAGCAATATCTTTAGATGTAATGAATATTTTTTTATGAAACAAAAATACACAAGATACTTATAAAAAAACTAACAGACACACATTAATTTGGTCCCCGGGGGTTGCAACCGCTACGTTGTATAAAGGAAAAACTGTATTTTTAAGTGTATTTTTCCCTTACAAACTCAAAAAATTATGTTAAAAAAGTTTAAAAAATGATATTTTAGTAGAAAATGATAAAACAAAATTGACTTGTTTCAGGGTTTTCCTATTATCTATTATTTCGAGGGCGAACTACGCCTTAATGTTATAAATCAATATAAGCAGTAGTTAGTCGCAGATTATGCTGGTTATTTCATGTTCTATGATGCTCAAAAAAACCAAAGACATGTATACTTTTGTTTTACCGAATAAACTATTTAGAGGGTAAAAACTACCCCCGCAAGTTATCACTCAGCACCATTTTATAGCGAAATTTTCGTATTTTATTCACAGTTTTCGACCAAACAAACTCTGAAAAATTCTTTTAAAAAATTTCAGATAAATATATGGATTTCGTCTACAGGAGTTGTAACCGCAGTAAAGCTATGTTTTCAAATATTTTCTTGCAAAATTTTTTCAGAAGAAATGAAATTTATGAAATTCCATTCAAAATCTAAGACAAAAGTATACAATATCCGTCACCAGAGGAAACTACCCCTTCATTGGAGAGTGAACAGAGCATTCATTTGTTACCCTGATCCCCTACCTCCCCGAACCCAATTTCCTAGAGCTAGTTAACCTGCCACGCTGTAACCCCAAACTCTTAACGCCAATTTCTTCAATCGTCGAGCTGGTGACCCTGCCACTGTTTAACCCCGATCTCCTACACCCGAATTTCATCAATTCTCGAGCTAGTTACCCTGCCATACTTTAACCCCGAACTCCTACACCCGAATTTCATCAATCCACGAGCTGCTTACCCTGCGACGCTGTAACCCTGAACTTCTACACCCGAATATCATCAACCCTCCAGCTGGTTACCCTGCCACGCTTTAAGCCCAAACTCCTAGACCCGAATTTCAACAACCCTCGAGCTGGTTACCCTGCAACGCTGTGACCCCAAACTTTTGACCCCAATTTCCTTAATCCTCGAGCTGGTTACGTTGCCACGCTCTAACCCCGAACTCCTACATCCGAATTTCATCAATCCACGAGCTGGTTACCCTGCGAAGCTGTAACCCTGAACTTCTACACCCGAATTTCATCAATCCTAGACCTGGTTACCCTGGGACGCTGTAACCCCGAACCCCTACACCCGAATATCATCAACCCTGCAGCTGGTTCACCTGCCACAATGTAACTGCAATTTCTTAGTCTCCATTTCCTTAACCCTCGAGCTGGTTACCCTGCCACGATCTAAGCCCGAACTTCTACACCCAAATTCCATCAATCCTCGAGCTAGTTATCCTGCCACGCTCTAACCCCGAACTCCAACACCCGAATTTCATCAATCCTAGACCTGGATACCCTGCGACGCTCTAACCCCAAATTCCTACATTCGAAATCCATCAATCCTGAATCTAGTTGCTCTACCACGCTTTAACCCCGAACTCCTACACACGAATTTCATGAATCCACGAGCTGATTAGCCTGCGACGCTGTAACTCTGAACTTCTACACCCGAATTTCATGAATTCTCGAATTAGTTACCCTGCCACGCTTTAACCCCGAAATCCTACACCCAAATTTCATCAATCCAAGAGCTAGATACCCTGCCACGTTGTAAACCGAAACTTTTACACCCCAATTTCATCAACTATCGATCTGGTTACCCTGCCACGCTTTAACCCCGAACTCCTACACCCGAATTTCAACAACCCTTGAGCTGGTTACCCTGCCACGCTGTAATCCCAAACTCTTAACCCCGATTTCCTTTACCGACGATCTAATTACCCTGCCACGCTCTAACCCCAAACTCCTACACACGAATTCCATCAATCCTGGATCTAATTACTCTACCACAATGTAACACCAAATCTTAACCCTAATTTCCTCAACCCTTGAGCTAGTAACCCTGCCACGCTGTAACCCCGAACCCCTACACACAAATTTCTTCAATCATCGAGCTGGTTACCCTGCCACGCTCTAACCCCGAACTCTTAACCTCCATTTCCTTAACCCACGAGCTGCTTACCTTGCCACGCTCTAACCCCGAAATCCTACACCGTAATTTCATCAATCCCCGAGCTGGTTAACCTGCCACGCTGTAACCAAAATTTCTTAACCTCAATTTCCTGAACCCTCGAGCTGGTTACCCTGTCACGCTGTAATCCCAAACTCTTAACCTCGATTTCCTTTACCGACGATCTGATTACCCAGCCACGCTTTAACCCGAAACTCCTACACCGGAATTTCATCAATCCAAGAGCTAGATACCCTGCCACGTTGTAAACCGAAACTTTTACACCCCAATTTCATCAACTCTCGATCTGGTTACCCTGCCACGCTTTAACCCCGAACTCCTACACCCGAATTTCATCAACCCTTGAGCTCGTTACCCTGCCACGCTGTAATCCCAAACTCTTAACCTCGATTTCCTTTACCGACGATCTGATTACCCTGCCACGCTCTAACCCCAAACTCCTACACACGAATTCCATCAATCCTGGATCTAATTACTCTACCACAATGTAACACCAAAATCTTAACCCGAATTTCCTCAACCCTTGAGCTAGTGACCCTGCCACACTGTAACCCCGAAACCCTACACACAAATTTCTTCAATCATCGAGCTGGTTACCCTGCCACGCTCTAACCCCGAACTCTTAACCTACATTTCCTTAACCCACGAGCTGCTTACCTTGCCACGCTCTAACCCCGAAATCCTACACCCCAATTTCATCAATCCTCGAGCTGTATACCTGCCACGCAGTAACCAAAATTTCTTAACCTCAATTTCCTGAACCCTTGAGCTGGTTACCCTGTCACGTTGTAATCCCAAACTCTTAACCTCGATTTCCTTTACCGACGATCTGATTACCCTGCCACGCTTTAACCCCGAACTCCTACACCCGAATTTCATCAATCCAAGAGCTAGATACCCTGCCACGTTGTAAACCGAAACTTTTACACCCCGATTTCATCAACTCTCGATCTGGTAACCCTGCCACGCTTTAACCCCGAACTCCTACACCCGAATTTCATCAACCCTTGAGCTCGTTACCCTGCCACGCTGTAATCCCAAACTCTTAACCTCGATTTCCTTTACCGACGATCTGATTACCCTGCCACGCTCTAACCCCAAACTCCTACACACGAATTTCATCAATCCTCGAGCTGGTTAACCTGCCACGCAGTAACCAAAATTTCTTAACCTCAATTTACAGAACCCTCGAGCTGGTTACCCTGTCACGCTGTAATCCCAAACTCTTAACCTCGATTTCCTTTACCGACGATCTGATTACACTGCCACGCTCTAACCCCAAACTCCTACACACGAATTCCATCAATCCTGGATCTAATTACTCTACCACAATGTAACACCAAAATCTTAACCCCAATTTCATCAATCGCCAAGCTGGTGACCCTGCCTCTGTTTAAGCCCGAACTCCTATACCTGAATTTCATCAACATTGGAGCTGGTTACCCTGCGACGCTGTAACCCTGAACTTCTTCACCGGAATTGAATCAATCCACGAGCTAGGTGCCCTGCCACGCTTTAAACCCGAACTCCTACACCGGAATTTCGTCAATCTACGAGCTGGTTACCCTGCCACGTTGTAAACCGAAACTTTTACACCCCAATTTCATCAACTATCGATCTGGATACCCTGCCACGCTTTAACCCCGAACTCCTACACCCGAATTTCATCAACCCTTGAGCTGGTTACCCTGCCACGCTGTAGTTCCGAACTCTTAACCTCGATTTCCTTTACCGACGATCTAATTACCCTGCCACGCTCTAACCCCAAACTCCTACACACGAATTCCATCAATCCTGGAACTAATTACTCTACCACAATGTAACACCAAAATCTTAACCCTATTTTCCTCAACACTTGAGCTAGTGACCCTGCCACGCTGTAATCCCGAACCCCTACACACAAATTTCTTCAATCATCGAGCTGGTTACCCTGCCACGCTCTAACCCCGAACTCTTAATCTCCATTTCCTTAACCCACGAGCTGCTTACCTTGCCACGCTCTAACCCCAAACTCCTACACACGAATTTCATCAATCCTCGAGCTGGATAACCTGCCACGCAGTAACCAAAATTTCTTAACCTCAATTTCCTGAACCCTCGAGCTGGTTACCCTGTCACGCTGTAATCCCAAACTCTTAACCTCGATTTCCTTTACCGACGATCTGATTACCCTGCCACGCTCTAACCCCAAACTCCTACACACGAATTCCATCAATCCTGGATCTAATTACTCTACCACAATGTAACACCAAAATCTTAACCCCAATTTCATCAATCGCCGAGCTGGTGACCCTGCCTCTGTTTAAGCCCAAACTCCTGTACCTGAATTTCATCAACCTTGGAGCTGGTTACCCTGCGACGCTGTAACCCTGAACTTCTTCACCGGAATTGAATCAATCCACGAGCTAGGTGCCCTGCCACGCTTTAACCCCGACTCCTACACCAGAATTTCGTCAACCCACGAGCTGGTTACCCTGCCACGTTGTAAACCGTAACTCCTACACCCCAATTTTATCAACTTTCGATCTGGTTAGCCTGCCACGCTCTAACCCCGAACAACTAGAACCGAATTTCGGCAATCCTCGAGCTAGTTACCCTGCAATGCTGTAACCCTGAACCCCTACACCAAAATTTCATCAATCCACGAACTTAACCTCGTTCACAACCAGCACGAGGGTTAAGGAAATTAGGATTAAGAGTTTGGGGTTATAACGTGGCAGGGTAACAAGCTGGAGGGTTTATGATATTCGGATGTAGGGGTTCGGGGTTAGAGTGTGACAGGGAAACTAGCTTGAGAATTCATGAAATTCGGATGTCGGATATCGGGGTTACAGCGTTGCAGGGTAACCAACTCGAGCGTTGATGAAGATCGGGTTTAGGCGTTCGGGCTTAGAGCGTGACAGGGTAACCAGCGCGAGGGTTAAGGAAATTGAGGTCAAGAAATTGGGGTTACAACGTGGCAGGTTAACCAGCTGGTTGGTTGATATTCGGGTTTAGGGGTCTATGGTAAGAGCGTGGCAGGGTAACTAGCTCGAGATTTCATGAAATTCGGGTGTGGGATATCGTGGTTACAGCGTCGCAGGGTAACCAGCTCGAGGGTTGATGAAGATCGGGTTTAGGCGTTCGGGCTTAGAGCGTGACAGGCTAACTAGCTCAAGGGTTGATGAAATTCGGGTTTAAGAGTTTGGGCTTAAAGCGTAGCAAAGTAACCAGCCGGATGGTGGATGAAATTCGGGTGTAGGAGTTCGGGGTTAAAGCGTGGCAGGGTAACCAGCTCGTGGATTGATGAAATTCGGGTGTAGGAGTTGGGCGGGAAGCAGTTGTAGTAGAGTGTAGTAGTATCCCCAATTTCTTAACCTCAATTTCCTTAACCCTCGAGCTCGTTATCCTGTCACGCTGTAACCCCAATCTCTTCACCTCAATTTCTTCAATCCTCGAGCTGGTTACCTTGTCTCGTTGTTAACCGTTACTTCTTCACTCCAATTTCATCAACTCCCGATCTGGTTACCCTTCCATGCTCTAACCCCTAATTCCTACCCACGAATTTCATTCACCCTCGAGCTCATTTCCCTGCCCTGTTAAATATTCTTGTCCGAATCCCGGTTCTCTGTTAGTCATAATCCCAATTTCGACAACATTGTAATATCTCTGAAGGAAAGGAGATAGGCGACTTAATTGTAGAAGATAACGTTAAATTTATTTAATTTTTAAAATAAATTTCCAGCTTGTTACCCTGCCACGTTGTAACCCCAAACTCTTAATCCCAATTTTCTTAACCCTCGAGCTGGTTGTGAAGGAGGTTAAGCTCGTGGATTGATGAAATTCGGGTGTATGGGTTCAGGGTAACACTGAACTTCTACACCCGAATATCATCAACCCTCCAGCTGGTAACCCTGCCACGCGCTACAACCGAAATCCTACACCCGAATTTCATCAATCCTAGACCTGGTTACCCCGCGACGCTGTAACCCTGAACCCCTACACCCGAATATCATCAACCCTCCAGCTGGTTAACCTGCCACGCTTTAACCCCGGACTCCTACACGGGAATTTCATCAATCCACGAGCTGGTTACCCTGCCACGTTGTAAACCGTAACTTCTACACCCCAAATTCATCAACTCTCGAGCTGGTTACCCTGCCTCGCTGAAACCCCTAATGTCTTAACCTCAATTTCTTTAATCCTCGAGCTGGTTACCCTGCCACGCTCAAACCCCAAAATTCTACACCCGAATTTCCTCAACCCATGAGCTGATAACCCTGCCACGCTGTATCCCCGAACCCCTACACTTAAATTTCTTTAATCCTCGAGCTGGCTACATTGCCACGTTGTTAACCGTAACTTCTTCACTCCAATTTCATTAACTCTCGATATGGTTACACTACCACGCTCTAACCCCTAATTCCTACTCCCAAATTTCATAAACCCTTGAGCTGGTTACCCTGCGACACTGTAACCCCGAACCTCTACACCCGAATTTCAACAACCCTCGAGCTGGTTACTCTATTTCGTTGTAAACCGTTATTTCTAGACCCCAATTTCATCAATTCTCGAGCTGGTTGCCTTGCCACGCTCTAACCCCGAAATACTACACCCGAATTTCCTCAACCCTTGAGCTGGTTACCCTGCCACGCTGTAACCCCGAACCCCTACACACAAATTTCTTCAATCATCGAGCTGCTTACCTTGCCACGCTCTAACCCCGAAATCCTACACCCCAATTTCATCAATCCTCGAGCTGGTTAACCTGCCACGCAGTAACCAAAATTTCTTAACCCCAATTTCCTGAACCCTCGAGCTGGTTACCCTGTCACGCTGTAACCCCAATCTCTTAACCTCAATTTCTTTAATCCTCGAGCTAGATACCCTGCCACGCTCTAAGCACGAACCCCTGTACCCAAATTTCATCAAACTTCGAGCTGGTTACCCTGCCACGCTGTAACCCCAATATCTTAACCCCAATTTCCTTAACCCTCGAGCTGATTACCCTGCCACGCTCGATCCCTGAACCCTACAACCGAATTTCATCAACCCTCGAGCTGTCTACCCTGCCACGTTGTAAACTCGAACTCCTACATCCCAATTTCATCAATTCTCGAGCTGGTTACCCTGCCATGCTCTAACCCCGAACTCTTAACCTCTATTTTCTTAAACCACGAGCTGGTTACCTTGTCACGCTCTAACCCCGAAATCCTACACCCGAATTTCCTCAACCCTTGAGCTGGTTACCCTGCCACGCTGTAACCCCGAACCCCTACACTCTAATTTCTTCAATCCTCTAGCTGGCTACATTGTCACGTTGTTAACCGTAACTTCTTCACTCCAATTTCATCAACTCCCGATCTGGTTGCCCTTCCATGCTCTAACCCCTAACTCCTACCCACGAATTTCATTAACCCTCGAGCTCATTTCCCTGCCCTGTTAAATATTCTTGTCCGAATCCCGGTTCTCTGTTAGTCATAATCCCAATTTCGACAACATTGTAATATCTCTGAAGGAAAGGAGATAGGCGACTTAATTGTAGAAGATAACGTTAAATTTATTTAATTTTTAAAATAAATTTCCAGCTTGTTACCCTGCCACGTTGTAACCCCAAACTCTTAATCCCAATTTTCTTAACCCTCGAGCTGGTTGTGAAGGAGGTTAAGCTCGTGGATTGATGAAATTCGGGTGTATGGGTTCAGGGTAACACTGAACTTCTACACCCGAATATCATCAACCCTCCAGCTGGTAACCCTGCCACGCGCTACAACCGAAATCCTACACCCGAATTTCATCAATCCTAGACCTGGTTACCCCGCGACGCTGTAACCCTGAACCCCTACACCCGAATATCATCAACCCTCCAGCTGGTTAACCTGCCACGCTTTAACCCCGGACTCCTACACGGGAATTTCATCAATCCACGAGCTGGTTACCCTGCCACGTTGTAAACCGTAACTTCTACACCCCAAATTCATCAACTCTCGAGCTGGTTACCCTGCCTCGCTGAAACCCCTAATGTCTTAACCTCAATTTCTTTAATCCTCGAGCTGGTTACCCTGCCACGCTCAAACCCCAAAATTCTACACCCGAATTTCCTCAACCCATGAGCTGATAACCCTGCCACGCTGTATCCCCGAACCCCTACACTTAAATTTCTTTAATCCTCGAGCTGGCTACATTGCCACGTTGTTAACCGTAACTTCTTCACTCCAATTTCATTAACTCTCGATATGGTTACACTACCACGCTCTAACCCCTAATTCCTACTCCCAAATTTCATAAACCCTTGAGCTGGTTACCCTGCGACACTGTAACCCCGAACCTCTACACCCGAATTTCAACAACCCTCGAGCTGGTTACTCTATTTCGTTGTAAACCGTTATTTCTAGACCCCAATTTCATCAATTCTCGAGCTGGTTGCCTTGCCACGCTCTAACCCCGAAATACTACACCCGAATTTCCTCAACCCTTGAGCTGGTTACCCTGCCACGCTGTAACCCCGAACCCCTACACACAAATTTCTTCAATCATCGAGCTGCTTACCTTGCCACGCTCTAACCCCGAAATCCTACACCCCAATTTCATCAATCCTCGAGCTGGTTAACCTGCCACGCAGTAACCAAAATTTCTTAACCCCAATTTCCTGAACCCTCGAGCTGGTTACCCTGTCACGCTGTAACCCCAATCTCTTAACCTCAATTTCTTTAATCCTCGAGCTAGTTACCCTGCCACGCTCTAAGCACGAACCCCTGTACCCAAATTTCATCAAACTTCGAGCTGGTTACCCTGCCACGCTGTAACCCCAATATCTTAACCCCAATTTCCTTAACCCTCGAGCTGATTACCCTGCCACGCTCGATCCCTGAACCCTACAACCGAATTTCATCAACCCTCGAGCTGTCTACCCTGCCACGTTGTAAACTCGAACTCCTACATCCCAATTTCATCAATTCTCGAGCTGGTTACCCTGCCATGCTCTAACCCCGAACTCTTAACCTCTATTTTCTTAAACCACGAGCTGGTTACCTTGTCACGCTCTAACCCCGAAATCCTACACCCGAATTTCCTCAACCCTTGAGCTGGTTACCCTGCCACGCTGTAACCCCGAACCCCTACACTCTAATTTCTTCAATCCTCTAGCTGGCTACATTGTCACGTTGTTAACCGTAACTTCTTCACTCCAATTTCATCAACTCCCGATCTGGTTGCCCTTCCATGCTCTAACCCCTAACTCCTACCCACGAATTTCATTAACCCTCGAGCTCATTTCCCTGCCCTGTTAAATATTCTTGTCCGAATCCCGGTTCTCTGTTAGTCATAATCCCAATTTCGACAACATTGTAATATCTCTGAAGGAAAGGAGATAGGCGACTTAATTGTAGAAGATAACGTTAAATTTATTTAATTTTTAAAATAAATTTCCAGCTTGTTACCCTGCCACGTTGTAACCCCAAACTCTTAATCCCAATTTTCTTAACCCTCGAGCTGGTTGTGAAGGAGGTTAAGCTCGTGGATTGATGAAATTCGGGTGTATGGGTTCAGGGTAACACTGAACTTCTACACCCGAATATCATCAACCCTCCAGCTGGTAACCCTGCCACGCGCTACAACCGAAATCCTACACCCGAATTTCATCAATCCTAGACCTGGTTACCCCGCGACGCTGTAACCCTGAACCCCTACACCCGAATATCATCAACCCTCCAGCTGGTTAACCTGCCACGCTTTAACCCCGGACTCCTACACGGGAATTTCATCAATCCACGAGCTGGTTACCCTGCCACGTTGTAAACCGTAACTTCTACACCCCAAATTCATCAACTCTCGAGCTGGTTACCCTGCCTCGCTGAAACCCCTAATGTCTTAACCTCAATTTCTTTAATCCTCGAGCTGGTTACCCTGCCACGCTCAAACCCCAAAATTCTACACCCGAATTTCCTCAACCCATGAGCTGATAACCCTGCCACGCTGTATCCCCGAACCCCTACACTTAAATTTCTTTAATCCTCGAGCTGGCTACATTGCCACGTTGTTAACCGTAACTTCTTCACTCCAATTTCATTAACTCTCGATATGGTTACCCTACCACGCTCTAACCCCTAATTCCTACTCCCAAATTTCATAAACCCTTGAGCTGGTTACCCTGCGACACTGTAACCCCGAACCTCTACACCCGAATTTCAACAACCCTCGAGCTGGTTACTCTATTTCGTTGTAAACCGTTATTTCTAGACCCCAATTTCATCAATTCTCGAGCTGGTTGCCTTGCCACGCTCTAACCCCGAAATACTACACCCGAATTTCCTCAACCCTTGAGCTGGTTACCCTGCCACGCTGTAATCCCGAACCCCTACACACAAATTTCTTCAATCATCGAGCTGCTTACCTTGCCACGCTCTAACCCCGAAATCCTACACCCCAATTTCATCAATCCTCGAGCTGGTTAACCTGCCACGCAGTAACCAAAATTTCTTAACCTCAATTTCCTGAACCCTCGAGCTCGTTACCCTGTCACGCTGTAACCCCAATCTCTTAACCTCAATTTCTTTAATCCTCGAGCTAGTTACCCTGCCACGCTCTAAGCACGAACCCCTGTACCCAAATTTCATCAAACTTCGAGCTGGTTACCCTGCCACGCTGTAACCCCAATATCTTAACCCCAATTTCCTTAACCCTCGAGCTGATTACCCTGCCACGCTCGATCCCTGAACCCTACAACCGAATTTCATCAACCCTCGAGCTGTCTACCCTGCCACGTTGTAAACTCGAACTCCTACATCCCAATTTCATCAATTCTCGAGCTGGTTACCCTGCCATGCTCTAACCCCGAACTCTTAACCTCTATTTTCTTAAACCACGAGCTGGTTACCTTGTCACGCTCTAACCCCGAAATCCTACACCCGAATTTCCTCAACCCTTGAGCTGGTTACCCTGCCACGCTGTAACCCCGAACCCCTACACTCTAATTTCTTCAATCCTCTAGCTGGCTACATTGTCACGTTGTTAACCGTAACTTCTTCACTCCAATTTCATCAACTCCCGATCTGGTTGCCCTTCCATGCTCTAACCCCTAACTCCTACCCACGAATTTCATTAACCCTCGAGCTCATTTCCCTGCCCTTTCAAATATTCTAGTCCGAAACCCGGTTCTCTGTTAGTCATAATCCCAATTTCGACAACATTGTAATATCTCTGAAGAAAAGGAGATAGGCGACTTAATTGTAGAAGATAACGTTAAATTTATTTTATTTTTATGTTATATTCAAGTTATATTAATTCGTCATTTCATCTGATATTGAGATTACATTTTTTGAAAAGAAAAATACGATCCGTGCTTGTTATCACTGTACATATTGTGAAGAATAATGATTCTCTATAAATAAATGTTGTAGACATATTAGATTCTTGCACCATGCACATTTTATAATTGCTATTTTCTCACAAATCTCGCAGATAGACTGTTCTGTAATTTCGAAGCAATATTCAACAGGATTGTCGAACGAATTAGGTTCATTATCCAAGTACCCACTTTTGTACCAAGCATATATAAATACGTTTTTGAATCTAGGTGAAGATAATTGATTATGTGTGATAGACTATAATTTTATAATATTATTCCTCTTATGTAAACTGATGTCTCATCCAAATAATATAATGGCATCAAATATTTTTCTTACAAAGTTTTTCCAAAATCGAAAACCGAATACATCCAGCAGTTAAATTTTGCCTGTTGTACACTTAGGATTTTTCATCAATCGAAAATTTATTTGTGCTGGTGTCACTTCTCTCACAGTTCGTTCACACTGTCCACTCCATGAGTCTAGTAATACAACTGCTGTTTTCCCACAGTTAGGAAAAAATATATGTTGCTACCATGTTTGAAGTAATTCTCTCGATTGCTTTCCTGATACACTTTCTCGCAAAAATATATTAGGTGCATTGAATAGTTTTCTGAAACAATGGATCCAAACTCTCCGTTTGTTTCTTTTAATACTATAAAAAGGTGTGATAGCAATGTACCTTCTGCAGATGTTGTCGGTTGAATCGTATATCTATACGTAGTCGTTGATACTGATTGTAATACTGATTCGACTATCTTTTTGCCTTTTTTGCTCAATATTCTGCCAGTATGCATTTCTAAATTGCTTCCACTTTGATCGGAATTATACATGTTACTTGCACTTTTGGTTGATAATTCTGTTTTTATGAGGTTGATGATTTAAAAATGAAATTCCCCGTAGCTATTTAGAAATTCAAAAATTTGCATGATTTCGTAGTTGCATTTGCTATTTCCTACCTATACATAAATATACGTAATTAATTAAACATTATCTTCTACAAAAAATGTTCAGATATCCTTTTATTTGAAGAGACTATAAATATTTCGAAATCGGGATTGTGATTGACAGGGAGCTGAGTTCCGGATTTCAGAAAATTGGAATGCAGGATTTCGGGGTGAAGGGTTGAAATAACCAGCATAATCTGCGATTAACAACTGCTTATATTGTATTAATAAGATTAAGGGGTAGATCACCCTCGAAATTATAGATAATAGGAATACCCCGAAATACGTCAAGTTTATTTTATCATTTTCTACTAATATTATTTTTTAAATTTTTTTAACATAATTTGTTGATTTTGAAAGGTAAAAATACATTTAAAAATACAGTTCTTCCTCTTTATAACGTAGGGGTAGCAACCTCCGGGGACCAAATTGATGTATGTCTGTTACTTTTTTTATAAGTATCTTGTGTTTTTTTGTTTCCTAAAAAAATGTACATTACAACTGAAGATATTGCTATAGAACTACTTTTGGGGCTATTTTTGGGGGTGGGTTTCATCCCTTAGATAGCTTTTTCCGCCGATAACAAAAATACGTGTCTTTTATTTTGTTACGAACTATAACATATCTCAATTGCAGAAAAATCGGTGGCAGAGGGTTGGGGTGGTTCCCCAGTGAGACAGAGAAAACAGGCAAATCAGATAACAACGTTACCCACCTTTCCAATTTTTTCCCCATCTACATAGAACTAATTTACAAAGTATTCATACATTCTTTGGTGTTGTTTCCTCAAAAAATTGGTATCATCTTGCCTATTAATAGCATTCTTATGTACATTAATATAAATCATTTCTGCAGTTAGTCTTTTTTGTTTATTACTCTCTCTATGCAAAATTTTAAACTTGTCAAATTCCAAACTATGAGAGGGGTTTTGTTTGATATGCAACGGTATCGGTAATAGTTTGTGTTGAGATGTATTTTTATGGTCATAAATTCTAGTTTTTAAATTTCTTTATGTTTGGCCAACATAAGAACAATTACAATCTTTACAAGAGAATTTATATATCATATTAGTTTCAGACCACTTAATCAAAGTATCCTTTCCCAATGTGACAATATTGTTGAATGGTCTTAGATAATAGGAAATATCATGGTTGTGCATAATAAAAATAGTCACACTATATGAGAGATTCGTTATTAATCTCACATATGTTAATAGTTTATAAACATGTAGTATATATAACAAATAGTTAGTATAGACAATTGTCATTGTTATATTACACATTATATACAACAATTATATATTATTGATATATAATATGTACCCTATAGTGAGAATATAACATATAGCTTTTAGTGTATATTGCTAAATAAATGCGTAAAGTTAATAAAAAGGCTATGTCTCAAGTAGGACAGAGTTTAGTCGAGGTCCAAAATTCTTGCCAAAATCTTAAGATAATCGAACAATAGCTCTTGTCACTCAAATCCAGAAATGAAAAAGACAGCAATTATCCAAAAAAAGGAAAAAGTAAAATCTATTAATTATTTATTTTATTAAAGTTTTAATTTTATGAAATCTCGACCTTCCAAAATTAAGGCAAGCTCAAGTCTCTATTCATATAAGAAGGTATACATTTATCTGACTTGCTCTGTTATTTATGAGGCTTGCCCAATTTTTATATTGATAGACTTACTGTTTTTTTGTTAATTAACACCTGCAGAAATATTGACCAACTGCTATTCCCACTCAAATCCAAGAAATATCTGAAATCAAAAATTAATAAAAACCACAAAGTATTTATTATGTAAAACATTAAATTTTATGTAAACTGAAAATAATACAAGCTCAAGTCTCAAATTATAAAAAGGTATACATATCTGACAAAATTTTTTTTAAATTTCAATATGAAACAAAAATCCTGCCTACAATAGTAAACATCTTGTTTTTCATCCATGAATTTAAAATCGTTTTTTCCTATCAGGTCCCAATTTTTTCAAAATCCATAAAATTACTAAATTTATGGTATTTTATAAACTGTTTGTGGTATTCTGAAATTTGACAAAATCTGACAAGTTGAAGCATTGATTTGAAATGATAATGAAGCTGCTTATAATTTGACAAGGAACACCCTCATATTTTGCCAAATTTTATGAAAAAAATTTCAAAATATTGGAAATTTTTTTGAAAAGTTTTCTAAATAATGTGGAAAAATTAGAGTGATGTTTTACTAATTCTAAGACTTTTTCGTTCTTTTAAAATTCCCCCAAAGCTTATAGTTTTAAGAACAAAAAAGTCTTATAATTACTGTAAGAAAACTATTTTTTCTATATTTCTTTGAAAACTTTTTTGAAAATTTCAATTTTTGGATTTAAAACAAAACATTATCTCCAAAAAATCTGGAAAAATGTGCCCTACTTATATTTTAGTCCCGGAAATACAGCGTTTTTGCATGTTTTAATAAGACTTCTTTTTTTTTAGTTCGATTACCGGTAAATTATTTCTATGAGTAGTTTCAGTAAGTAATATTACATAATATAATCGTTTTTGGGAAGGATCGCATGTGTAGTTTTAAATTATTAGAATATCCGTTATTGCACGTAATGTACCTCTTATCTTACTAATGTAAAACCGCTGGAATTTGATCATTTATTTCTATTCAGTATGGTCGGCAACCTCCATTTTTTGTAATGGTATCTGAAAGCTGATGCGAAATTCTTAGCATATAAAAATTTCTTTTCCGCACACTGCGCGCACAGTGGCGACTGTAAGCCTCAAGCGGCCGCGAGAAACCGACGTGTCCTCTTAGCAGGGAGCACAGAACTATCGAAATGACCCTGGCAGAAAAATGATTGATTTAAAACAAAAAAATATACCATTAGCTTCGTCTTAATTTGTACCATTCGAAAATTGCTTTTTTGGAATTTGTATCCCCCCAAAATGTTAAAAGAAAGCGAAAAAAACGATATTATGGAAAACTCATACTCCTGGCAGAAAAATGATAGATATCTTAAAAGAAAAAAATACCACTAGTTTCAGTTTAATTTGTACCAGCAGAAAAGTGCTTTTTCGGAATTTGTACCATCTCTAAAAATAGAGAATAAAAAGATTTTTGTACAGTAGATTAGCATTTCAAATTAATGTATTGCTGGGCATGCGCAGCGGAAAATCTATCTTCCAGCAGAAAAATATGCGATTTAAAAAAAAAATATATGAATGCCTTCTTCTTAATTTGTACCATGTAAAAAATACATAAAACTAATTTGTATCCCCGTAGAATTTGAATAATACAATGTTTTTTGTGCGATTGTAATACTGATAAATTTTACAGGAAAATCTTTTATTTCTTAAGAAAAAAATATATTTCTAGCTTTACCTTAAATTTTACCAACTGAATACAGTTTTATTGTAATTTTTACACACTAAAATTTAATTAGTCATGTTAATATACAAAGTCCTAAGTTAACGTATGTTCTTAAACTCCTACATCCGCAAAAACAGCTGATTACTCGGATGATAAAGATGGAAACTCTATAGCAAAAATATTTATTTCCTAAAACAAAATACACCACCAGCCTTGCCTTAATCAGTATCATTTGAAAAATAGTTATTTTGGAATTTAAACCCCTCGAAAATATTGAGAAAAAAATTAATTCGTAGTCTAATTCGACGATTCTAATTTCGTGTCTTCCGCACTACGGAAAATCTCTTTTCTCGGCGGAAAAAGCGCGAAATTTTAATGTAAAAGATTATGAATGTCTTCTACTTAATTTGTACCATCTACGAAATCCAAAAATATAATTTGTACCCCTGTAGAATTTGAATAATACAGCGTTTTTCATAGAAACACAGTAAAATACAAAAAATTAATAAAATTTGTGATCCTGACAGAGTAATGGTGAATTTTCTTAAAAAATTTTAAGTAAATAGCTTTATGTCTATTTGGATTATTCAAAATTATCTAAATTTTCTTTTCTGTACCCCCCCAAATTCCAAATCCAAAATTATATTGATGTTATAAGAGCTGCATTAATAAGAATAGGTTATTTTCTGAAATACCCCATTCCTATTAATTAATACAGCTTGTAACAGGGGGGAGATAAATCTGAAAAATGAGAAATTTATTTAAGAACAACTTCCCACGATACAGAGCAAACCGCCGCGCCTCTTTGTTAAACACGTATGATAGTACGTGTATTCGCCTTAACGTCAGATGATTTATCTTAGTTGTCTTCTATCAAACGGAGTTGAACTCACCTTAAGTCAGCGACTTTACTCCTAATCTTCTTAATCCTCTAGATGTAATCAGATTAAAACCTAAGCCTTTTCAAATTACTTAAGCTACTAGGAAAATTAAATGACGAAAACGGTGAATAAATTTAACAGACTTTAATTAATAAAAATCACTACAGTCTTTGTAGGGCCGAAAGACTAACGCACGCGAATAGGATTTTACAATTAACTATGTTCGGTGAGAAAGAGAGAGAGAGAAGATTCGAATTCTACCGCGAACTAACGCTCGATGCGAATACAAAAAAATAACTATAAAACGATTAGACAAAATAACGAATATATTTTGTATCGCATATAATGACGGAAGGTGCACCTACCATGCGGTACAATTACGGTATTCAGCCGTAATTGTTTATGCAAAATATCAACTGCCGCTGCCCCTCTGTTATCAGCTGCGCTACCTTGATCTGCCTCAATATAACTTTGATGCTGCTTCTATACTGCTGCTATTAACTGTCACGGAAATGCCGTTGCACACACGCACGTAATTGTCCCAAGAAAACTTAATTTTGTACCGATGCGAAAAAAGTCATACCATCAATTCCAGCCACTTCCATCGGTACTTTCACCTGGGCGTCCTTAAGCCATAATTTATCCTCGTCGGGATCCAAAACTGCGCGGAACTCTCTTATAAAGTTCGCGCCTACATAGCAGTGATCCGTGAGCAGTGGCGTAATGGCGACTCTGATTTCCTTCGTGATTTCTCCTACTTTAAAGGGGAACGTCACGTGACCAATTATAGGGCATGGGTGCCCATCAGCGACCCCTGCATAGCCTGCTCTAGTCACATTCAATCCGAGTCCCATCTCCGATGCCAATCTTAGCCCTAATAGACCCATGACCGTGGATAAGGCGCCGATATCATAGAGTGCTCTAATTTTAAAGTCACCTATGTCTACCCGAAACCACCACCTGGTCTCATACTCAGGGTCATATCCACGAGTCGCATCTTTTCCTCCCTTCGTCGTGCTTTTCAGCGGCTTTTTCCCTTCCGCTGCTGCGACGACGGTAGGCTTGCTTCTACTAGTGGATTTCTTCGGTAGAGGAGCTTTTTGTGTGGAGAGGCTTTCCCTGGAGTCTTCCCCCTCCTCCACAACCTGTATGTGACCATCTGGTCCTTCCAGAATGACCACCCCTGCAGAGCTGGACCGGTGAGTGCTAACCCCCTCGCTGGGCAAATGCCATCTTCTTACGTCCTCGTCGTGCTCTGCGGAAACGTGTCCGTCGCGTCAACGCTCCTAGCAGCAACGCTATAACGGACACGGCTAAAAGGAAGCCTGGCTCACATATGACGCAAGGATAGTGGTGACTTGAGGATGTGATCAACCACTCATCATGACACACATACACATACTCCGCCACTGCCAGTCCCTAGCCCGGGGCCCCGCTACGCAAGAAGCAGAGCAGGATGAGGGGAAGGAGTATCAACCTCGTTAAAAAACCAAGGCTCACCTGGCCCGGATGATAGCACCTTGTTAGAGGGCCCCTGTCCAGGATAACGGGTCTCCGAAGCTGAAGGTGTGAAGCGATCCGTGCCGATGTAGCCTGATTGGCTCTCGGGGGTAACAGAGAATCACAAACGGAGCCTTGGAAGCACCTGGCGAAACTCCCTCGTATCTAGCCTTACTCCGGCAACCGGGGTTTTGCCGGGGCGGACCGATAATTCCCTAGATACTCGTGGGAACAACAATGAGCGAAAATAATTTTTTAAACATGGAAGTAGAAGAAGGAGTTACAGCTTAAGAAGCCGACAAAAGCTTGAAGAGCTTGGAAAAAAGGTCAGGGATCTGGTGGAGTTCATTTTGAAGAAGAAAAATATCGCTCCACGCCAAACTCAAGAAGATGGTCAGAGGAACGGATCGTATGCTCAAGGAGTACAGTAAGCTACGGACTGATAGCCGGAGAGCGGTTCCTAGGATGCAGACGGCAAGGGATAGCGAGACCCAAACGTCGCCCGTTTTTAGGAGGGAAAGGAACGGTAAAAATAAGAGGGATCCAATGTCACCGAAGATACCGCCAGTAACGAAGAAGGCCAAAAACGACAAGAAAACCCCGGTTACAAGGGAAAAGGGACGCGAAGAGGAGACTGCCGAAACAAGAGCCTCCGAATAGAAGGAGGTTAAAAAGAAGGGCAAAGCCGAAAAAACGGAAGAGGCCATGAAGGAGGGCAACAAGAATTGATAAGCAGAGAGGACAAAAGCAACAAAACCGCGAGCAGAAAACCTCGCCCAGAAGCCATTAAGATTAAGGCACTGGGAGAGACGTCGTATGCCGACATCTTGAGGAAGGTTAAAACAGCACCTAATATAAAGGAGATAGGGGAACGAGTTACCCGAATACGGCGCAAAAGAGCGGGAGAATTACTCCTTGAACTGGGAAAACCAGGATCGGGATCCCCAAACATAGAAGAGACGGTCCTGGCCACACTACAGAAATCTGCAGAAGTCCACCTGCTAACTGACAAGGAAGCCCTTAGAATCAAAGATATGGATAAGACCACCACATCTGAGGAATTGATGAAAGCAGTGGCAGCAGTCAGGGCCGGAGATAGCTGCAAGCTGCAACATCAAAATCAGAGGGCTCTACAACGGCACCCAAATGGCACATATTCAGCTCCCGGTAGCAGCGGCCAAAAAGATGCTTGAAAACGGGAAGCTGAGAATAGGATGGGTGAACTGTAGAGTTCAGCCCTATACACCGACCCAAAGATGCTACCGGTGCTTCGAGAGTGGTCATATTGCAACGGACTGCAAAAGCGACGTTGATCGCTCCAGGCAGTGTTTCCGGTGTGGTCAGGAGGGGCATAAGGCAGTAAACTGCACGGCTACAAAGCGGGCAGAAGAACCCCACGTCAAGGATGACTAAAGTGCTACAAATCAACCTCAACCACTGTGCAGTGGCCCAAGACCTGCTGCACCAGTTGATAAGACAAGAAAAGGCCGATATCGTCATCATCAGTGAGAAGTATCGTGACCTTAATGAGCCGAACTGGGTGAAGGATTCTACGGGCAGAGCGGTTATTTGGGTATGCAATAACCTGCACGTATCTGCAAGGATGAACGACCAGACCCAAAATTATACATGGATAGAAGTGTCTGGCATGCGAGTATACAGCTGCTATCTCCCACCCAGCGAAGAGATGAGCGAGTTTAAGGGATCTCTAGATGACATTGTTACCAGCGCCATCACGCATACCAGTGGTCATTGGAGGCGACTTTAATGTATGGGCAGTGGACTGGGGGGAGTGCCAAGACAAATGCCCGAGGACACGCGCTGCTCGAGGCCTTTGGAGTATTGGAGCTTGAGTTGGCGAACATAGGAACGACCCCCACCTATACTAAGGCTGGAAAATCGTCCATAGTGGATCTTACGATTGTGTACGCGAGACTACTGGCAGAGGGGCTCAACTGGAGAGTTAGCGATCGGTACACTGGCAGTGACCACCAAGCCATAACGTACCTGCTCCAGTTGACCAAAAAAGCGGTACCCACCAGGACAATGGAAAACAAAAGGAGATGGGCACCAAATACTTTAGCCAGAGAGTCATTTCTCTACTCTCTAGAAGGAATATCATTAGCCGGAACCACTGAGGAAAAGGTGCAGAGCCTCACGTGAGCTCTGAAAACTGCATGTGATGCATTCATGGCCGCAAAAAATAACGCAAGGGGCCGACTACCGGTATACTGGTGGAACCAAGACATTGCAAGCCTGAGGCATAAGTGTCTCACAGCCAGAAGACGCCACCAAAGAGGACGGAATAAGCCCGACTTCCGGGCCCAAACTAAAAAATATAAGGAGCTGCGATCACTGCTCAAAGTCACCATCAAAGCAGCTAAGAGACAGTGCTGGCGAGACTTCTGCGAGGAAGTAGATAATGACCCCTGGGGCCGGCCATATAAAACGATCATGCACAAGATCAAGCCCAGGAATCGCGCACCACCATCTTGCCCATTATTCCTCGACAGAGTAGTGCGACATTTGTTCCCAAGTCATCGGGAGAGACCAGAACAAACAGGCCTAACGGAGATCGACGATGAAACCGAGTTTACAGAAGTAACCCAAGCAGAAATGATAGTAGCCGCGAAGAGAATTCGAACCCGTAAAGCGCCAGGGCCGGATGGGATACTGGGAATCGCTATCAAGACGGCAGCACTGAATGCCCCTGAAATAATTCGCGATACATTTAGTGCATGCGTGCGAGAAGGACATTTTCCAAACTCGTGGAAGCTGCAAAGGCTGGTACTGCTATCCAAGGGAAATAATCCGAGCAACCTTCGTCTTACCGACCACTGTGCATGCTGGACATTATAGGAAAACTGCTGGAAAGAGTAATCCATGCCAGATTGGAGGCAGCTATATCTGAAGCGGGGGACCTCTCTGGAAACCAGTTCGGCTTCAGAAAAGGCCGCTCAACCTTAGGCGCTACTGGTCGAGTTGTGGACCTGGCCAAAGATGCCATTAGCAGAGGACGGAGCACAAGACGCATGTGCGCTGTGATCGCATTAGACATCCGAAATGCGTTTAACTCGACAAGATGGGACATCATTATGACAGCCCTGAATGAAGGTGCCGATGTATTTGCGTAGAGCCCTATCGAGCTACCTAAGCGACCGAACCCTGCACTATAACACCAACGATGGCACACACGCATACAACATCACGGGAGGAGTGCCGCAGGGATCGGTGCTTGGCCCCTTGCTATGGAATGTCCTATACGATGGACTGGTGAGACAGCAGTTCCCAGGGGGAGTAGAGATAGTAGCATTCGCCGATGACGTTGCATTAGTGATCACTGCCAAGAGCATTGAAGAGACAGAGTATCTGGGAGATATCTCAATCGAGGTGGTTGCTCGATGGCTAAGAGAGCACGGGTTGAGTTTGGCGGCGAAAAAGACGGAGGCGGTGCTCATCTCCTGCACGAAAGCCCGAAAGTACGCCGTTTTCACGGTAGAAAATAAACGAGTGCAGACGGTGGACACGGTGAAGTACCTTGGAGTCATCTTAGATGCGCGACTATCTTTCAAGGACCACCTATAAAAAACAGGTGTCAAAGCCACAAACGTTGCTAGGGCGTTGGCAGGTATTATGCCAAATGTCGGGTGGCCAAAGCAACCGCGCAGAACCCTCCTATCGTCGGTGATAAGCTCGGTAATCCTCTACGGAGCTCCTATATGGGCGGATGCATTAAGGAATAATCCAAGCTACGGAGGGCCGTGTCGAAGAGCCTGCAGAACAGCAGCGCTACGAGTTGCTCGTTCATACCGAACGGTATCGAACATAGCAGTCTCGGTAATCGCCGGGATAGCGCCTATCGACCTATTAGCATGCGACAGAGCAGAAAAATACTGTGAAAGAGGGCGTACCGAGGAGAATCATGCTGATAGGCATGTCCAAAGCAAAAGATGGACGCAAAATCTAATGCAAGAATGGCAGAGAAGATGGGACAATGCAGTAAAAGGTCGCTGGACTCATCGCATTATCCCGGATATTGACAAGTGGACAGGCAGGAGCAACGGACACTTCACTTACTAACTGACACAGGTGCTCACCGGTCATGGCTACTTCCGCAGTTATCTCCACCTTATCAGTGTCTATGCGAGTGCCGAATGCCCAGCCTGTCCAGGCATGGACGAGGACGTAGAACATGTCTTATTTGTGTGTCCCCGCTTCGCTGAAGAGCGGATTCATTTCCACACGGAGAGGAATGACCCTGTTAAGACTTTGGATGAAATGAATTGATTTAAATTTGAAACAATGATAAACTTTAATTAATCAACAATTGAAAGTATGTACAAAATAAAACTCTATATCAGAGACACGGCCTGCCTCTTGCAGCCGCTCTCTCGTAACCAACTTTCATGTCTAAGTGTTAGTGTGCGCTCGCTCTACATGCGTTATCACATACAGTTGCACTCGCGCTTCTCATCCGTGTGCGCGCATGCGCACTCGCTTACTTGATATAGCGGGAAAATATAAATTCATAATTTAACACGCCTCCTTGAATTTATATTTCCTTGCTTCTTTTCATTTTCAAAATTCATAGTGTTACATATTGTTTATTAAATTTTTCGCATTAGAAATTTTCTTATAATATATTTAATTTTTCTCGAAAATTTTGAAACTTAACTTTTCCTAAAGCCTTTGTAAAAATGTCAGCAATATTATTTTCACTGTCTACCTTTAATATATTAATCTCTTTTCTTTCATAACTCTCATTTACAAAGTGAAAGTGAGTTTCTACATACTTTGATTTCTTCGTTAAGTTTCCAAATTTTTTATTACCTTCAACTCGCTCACAGCATCTGACAACGCTACATATTCTGCTGCCGTTGAAGACTTCGCAACACTACCTTGCTTCTTAGCTTTCCAATAGATCGCGTTTCCAAAATATCTTATTACATAACCTGTTGTTAATTGTCTGTTATTTTTATCTCCAGCCCAATCTGCGTCAACATAACAATCTAACATATCAAGATCAGAGTTTCTTAGAAAATTTAATTTTTTCTCTTTAGTTAAGTACAAATATTTTAGTACTCTCAAAGCGTATTTATAATGTGATTTATCGTAACAATTTTAAAACCTACTTAAGTAATTTATGCTATAACTAATATCTGGTCGTGTACAAGTGCTAATATATAATAAAGCTCCAATTAGATATCTAAATTTTATTTCATTTGATACTGTTTGAGTTGCACTTAAGTGTAAATTTTTCTCCATAGGTGTTTCATACAATTTGCTATTTTCCAAATGATATGCTACACCCAATGACTGTATGTATCCACTTTGATCCAGACTTAATTCCCCTTTTTCAATATCATATTCTATATTTATTCCTAAATATGTTTTAATTTTCCCCAAATCTTTCATAGCAAATTTACTCATTAATCTATTTTTTAATTCTATAATTCTTTTCTTATTCTTAGCACAAATTAATAGGTCATCAACAAATAACAAAATAAATATTTTATCACCATTTTCAATTTTTATATATAAGCAGTAATCACTCTTACTTCTCTCAAAACCTAAACTCGTAATGTATCCATCGAAGCATTCATACCATGCTCTCGGACTTTCGCTAAGTCCATATAAAGCTTTTTCTAACTTTAGAACTTCTCCAATATTATCATCAAAACCTGGTGGTTGTTTTACGTAAACTTCAGACTTTACTCGCCCATTCAAAAAAGCTGTCTCAACATCCATCTGTTCAATTTAAAATTTATTTTGATTACAATGTGATAAAAGTAATTTTAATGTTTGTAATCTAGCTACAGGCGAATAAACATCTTCCATTTGTTCATCTTGTTGAAAACCACGTACAACTAATCTTGTTTTTTTTCTACCATCATGTTTGTTTGTGTAAACCAATTTTAAATCTAGAATTTTTTTATCTTTTGGTCTTTCAACCTTTTTCCAAGTTTTATTTTTTTTAATACATTCTAATTCTTTATTCATTGCTTCTTCCCACAACTCTGACTCATCCTTATTTATCGCGTCTTTATATGACTTTGGGGAATCGGCACTGACAGTATTTACATAAATAAAATTTGAAATGGGATTACCATACCAATCTGGTTTTTTTTTCTCTCTTGTTGACCTACGTCTCTCTGTTTCTTTATTTTCGATGTTTTCATACTTAATATCCTCATCAAACACCTCATCCTCACTCATACTTTCATATGTTGTTACACTTTCTTTATCACTTTCTTTATCACTATCATTATCGCTTTCGAGACCAATCCATTCTACATCATTTTCAACTATATCTACATGTCTCGCAATGATTATTCTATTGTTCATTAACACTCTATATCCAACATTGTCGTAACCAACCAAAACACCTAAATCAGCTTTTCTGTCCCATTTGGAATGTCTTTTCTCTTCGGGAACTCTTACAAAAATTTTGCTACCAAATATTTTTAAATACTTCATACTTGGTCTTTTGCCAACAAATATTTCAAAAGGTGTTTTATTTTCTACTGTGTTCGCAATTGTACGGTTTTTTAAATAAGCTGCAGTTTTTACTGCTTCTGGCCAAAATTTTATATTCAATTTTGACTCTGACATTAGACATCTCGCAATGTCCATTACCGTTCTGTTGTAACGTTCTGCTGTACCGTTTAACGGATGTACATAAGGAGGACATGGCTCAAGATAAATTCCCTTTTCTCTAATCAAATTGAAGATATCATTATTTATATATTCTCTACCATTGTCACATCTAAATTTTTTTTATTTTCTTACCAGTTATATTTTCAACTAAATTTATGTATTCTAAAAAACAATTGTAAACTTCATTTTTAGACTTTATTGGAAAAATTAGTGTGCATTTACTGTAATCATCTACGAAACTTAGGAAATATTTTGAACCATCGTACCCTGTATTTCTATGTGGACCATTCAAGTCTGTGTGAACTAATTGAAGAATTTCCATTGCTCTTGTTCTGATATTTCTAAAAGGTAAATTGTGCATTTTGTTTTTGATGCAAATTGCACACTTCATGAAATCTGACTTTAACTTTTTAGGTAATCCTTCAAGCAATTCGTATTTACAAAGTCTTTCCAAATATTTGAAATTTACATGCCCAAGAGTTTTATGCAATTTTTCCTTTTTAGTCATTATAGCAGTTTTATTTACACAAATATTATCTCGTTCAACAATTGATGATAGTTTATATAAACCATTTTCTTTGTATGCAATGCAAATTTTTTTATCAAATTTATTGTAAATTTCAGTTCTATTACCTTGTGATAAAAGTTTGTAATTTGTATTGTTTGTTATTTTTGATACGCTCAACAAGTTTCTGTCTAATTCCTTTACGAAAAATACATTTGTCATTTTTATTTCTGTTTTATAATTATTCTCAACAAAAAATGTTGTAATATTTCCTATTTTATTACATTTTATTTTACGACCATCAGCAATTGTTATATCGATTGGTCTTTCCAATTTTCTTGACTCCGAAAAATAAATATCATTATTTACTATATGATCTGTGCAGCCACTATCGAGAATCCAATCAATTTAAAAATTTTTTTCAAATGTATTTTTCGTTTTCTCGCAAATTTCCCTATTTATAAAATTAACTCTATTTTTGTAATTCTCAACATTCCCCGTTCTTACAAAAAATGTGTGTGGTAAATTTGACAAATTATCATAATACCCATCGTGGTAGTTGAGCCTTGCGTCGTGTTGTTGTTGACCTTGCTGATGATAGCCTCTTTGTGAATGGTAACCTCGTTGTGAACCACGATGATTGTTTCCTCTATTATTGGAGTTGTTGCCTCTGTTGTTGAAATTACCTCTGCTGTTGTTGCCAAATTGATAATGAGAGTGGAAGTCGCCTTGTCGACTACCTTGTTGTTGTAGCCTCTGTTGTCCTCGCCAGTGGCCTCGAGTTGGAGCACCTCCTCGCCAGTTTCCTCGAGAATTCGAATATGCATTTGTTTTACAATCTTTTTGCAAATGACCAATTTTGTGGCAGTTAAAACATTCAACGTCTTTTTTCTCTGTTTTAAATAAACTGGATTTTTTACTATTATTTTCTGATGAGCGTTGTAATTCATACATCTCAATTTTGTTTTTAACATATCCACAATTTCTTTCTTCTTCTTTTAACATATCTATCAAGTCTCCTATGTGACATAAAGAGTCAGGCAAAGTTTTCAACATATAATCAAGTTTTTCTCCTTCTGAAATTGTTCTTCCCGCATTTTTCAAATCATTAATCAATCTTTCAAATTCCGAAAAAAATGTATGTGAACTCTCAAAATCTTTCAATTTGAGTCTATCTAGTTTATTTCTAATGACAATTTGTAATGATGTTGATGATTTCAGATATAATTGATCGAATTTGTTTATAATTTTTTTTGCAGTATCTTCATCGATAACGAATTGCAATTGTTGATTTGATATGCTCGAGTATATGATATGGATAGCTTTTAATTCATGCTGGTCCCACTCTGTATCTTTAGTATCTTTATCTCTCAAAATTACCTCATCACAGTGCTTCCATTTTAAATACATCATAATTCGCTTTCTCCATAAAGCATACTCTGTACCGTCAAAAATTGGAACTTTTACATCGGCTTCTTTGTCATTTGCCATCTTTCAAACTTTATTTAAATCCTTACCTCAAAAAAAATTTACTTTGACTCGTTACTTGAATTTTGTAATATTTTCTGTTCTCGAGCCAACACGTGCTTTCCTCGCAGCTGCAACGTGTGGTGTGCTCGATTCGGAATTTCGTATCTATCGCAATCGTGACGAAAACGTGTAAATTTTCTTGATTTTTGTTAATATCGTATTCTCCATTAGTTGCTCTTGCAGTTAGTAACAATATATTTCTTCTCTTATTAACACTTTTTTTTTTTACAACTATTTGTCAATAACTTTGCATTTCAACGTGGACGTTTTAGCAATTAACGTTTCGCACAATGAATTTTTCGTAGCTCTGCTACCATGTTAAGACTTTGGATGAAATGAATTGATTTAAATTTGAAACAATGATAAACTTTAATTAATCAACAATAGAAAGTACGTACAAAATAAAACTCTATATCAGAGACACGGCCTGCCTCGTGCAGCCGCTCTCTCGTAACCAACTTTCATGTCTAAGTGTTAGTGTGCGCTCGCTCTACATGCGTTATCACATACAGTTGCACTGGCGCTTCTCATCCGTGTGCGCGCATGCGTACTCGCTTACTTGATATAGCGGGAAAATATAAATTCTTAATTTAACAGACCCAATAAGTCTCGAAGGGCTCGGAACTTGCCTGCTTGGCTCGCCAGAAGGATGAGAAACGGTAGTGACCTTCGTCACGTCAGTGGAAATCGGCTGACCGACACAAGAAAAGATGAAGAGAGAAGACGCGACAGATCTATCATGCATAGATAAAGCGAAGTGCCAGACTATGGGACTAGAATACGTTCCTAAATTGCCACAGAGTAGTTGGTAGAGCGCAGGTACCCCATCCGATGCAGAGGAACGTAGGATCTGGGGTCACCTGTGTCTGGGGTCACCTGGGTCGAGCCCAGACTTCTTCACCCAATGCAAAGGAACGTAAGTGTCGAAGTAGAGTCTGTCCAGAGGATGACCGGACGGTGCCGATAGAAAAAAACGACCGGACGATGTCGAAAGAAGTAGATGAAATTAACGACGGCGAAAGAAAATGACGAGGCTGCTCTAGCCGAAGACGATGGAGACAGAAGAAATTGACAAATACGACGAATAACCATGACAACAAGGCTGACACAGCAGAAGCCCCCCGCACCCGCGAAATAATGCCTAGCGGCGGTTTCCGCGGGGGATACAGGCTGGATACAGAGAGATGGGAGTTTAGTGGCTATACCATGCTTAGGAGACTCCTACACAGGACGAGCCTGACGGCCGCTATCGTGCATAAGATATTCTCCAACTCTCTTACAAAAAAAAACCTTCTGCTCCAACGTACCACTAGGCCCTGGGCTCTCTTGATGCACTTCCAGGACCTGTTTGGATCCCGGGGTCGCCGACAACTTGCTGTTTGCCATCGGTGACCCGCAGCGAGAGGTCGACTCTACTGGAGGCGCGAAGATGACCTCTTCTCTTCGCTCTCCTTGCCGTTTCCCTTGTTGCAATCTGGGCAGAATTTACGACTAAATCCCAGTTTGCCACAAGCGGAACACTGGAGAGGCTTGGTGAAGTCAATCTTCCGCCTCTGTCCTTCTCGCCGCTCGCCAGGAGACCTGGGAGAAGGAGAATTTTTCCTTCCCCCACGCCATCGGCTCTTACGCTGTTCTGAAGAGCTGCCTTGCTTTTCATTGGCCAACTTGCGTAACATCCGCTCGATGCCCTCCAGACGTTCCTTCATCTTCTTGTCAGAAGCAGAAGCTTACGTAGCCGATACAGCTGCTTGTTCGGTAGACCTCCTGGCAGGGTTCTCCACGCCCTGTCCTCGCTGCGTATCTCTCTCCTTCTTCGCACGCGCCTTCCCTTCGCTGGCCACTGCATCGGTTTGGGATTTACTACCAGCCGTTCTTTAGCGGCTGGTAGGCGTACTGAGGGAAAACAGTCGAGTTCGGATCCGCGAATACGCGTGGACGAAGACCATACGACAAGACGTTTTGAAGTTTGGTCGCCTTCCTGTTAAATTCGCCTGTTGACGTCAACTCGCTCCGACGAAGCTGAATCTGGATGTTTGGAAGAAGTTTTGCATGCAGCAGGTCCAATAAACTTTTCAAGGCCATTGGTGGTTCTAGTCTATTGACAAGAGCCACCAGGTTGGACACGTAGTCTCGCACTAGTTCGTCCTCACCCTGGAACCGGTTCTGGGCTTCCTGCAACAGCCTTTGTTGTTGTTGCGTACTAGTGCCGAACCAATCCCGGGCGTCAGCGACGAACTCTGCATAACTAAGCCACTGGTACTTGTTGTTATCGTACCAGGTCCTCGCGTTACCTTCGAGGATCTCTGATACGGAACAAAGCACTTCGTCATCAGTTAGCCCTGCGCCCACGCGCAGATCTTCCAACAATATTTCCAACATCTCGGGTCGTGGAGCGCTCTGAGGATAGTTCAGGACCGGTGCCAGATGATCCGCTTCGACTCCTCTGTCGAACAGGTGCGGATCTCCCATATTCTTCCGGATCCTCTTCACCACCTCTTCTTTGGAGGGCTTTCGATGGGGTGACGTCCTTTCTTCTGGGTAGTGGTCTTGGAGGAGCCGATGTGCTTCCCGGAATCCCGGAATCGTAGTGACAGGTGAATGTGTCCTGAAAGTCCACATTACGTCCGAAGCGCGGTTGAACCGAGTCGCGCTGAGAAGAACGGCTAGCATTGGGTCTGTAGGGTTTCTTGAATTCGACCTACCAGCTTGCGGTTGCGGTCGACTCCTTCCTTCAGGTACTCTATTTCCCGGAAGGCTTCACTCAAGGATAATTCTTCCTGAGATTCCTTCCGGGTGCAGGATTCCTGCGACTTGAGATCCGGATTGCTCCGTCTCCTCTCCCCCTCCTCCTGCTCCTAAGTGTAGAGGGCCTTGCGGATGAGTTCATCCACTTCTTGGCGGCTGGCTTCACCTTCAGAGTTCTCATCTGGGCTGGCGAATGTCCTTGACATATCTTTCAAGGATATTTCCCCCCCCCCCCTATTGATAATTCTCAGGCCATGGTCGCTGTTCACATCTGCACTGTGATTTTCCAACTCGCAAAAAATGTAACGTTGCAAATGCGCGTGCCGTTACCTCTTTGTTACGAATGAGAAGCGAAGGAGACCGACACTTGCCACTACCACTTTCATTACATATCCCCACTCCGAGCGTTCTCTCTCCTTCTTTCGCTTGCTAACATACTTTATATGTCTCTTTATCTCTCTCTCCTTCTTTCTTTCTTTCTCTTTCTTTCTTTCGCCCTCTCGTTGCGTCTGTCTCCTTCGTACGCGCGCTCAAGTTTTTAGCCTGTCTTAAAAATATAACGGCTGCCAATGGGATATTCTTAATTAATAAGATGTTTTAAAATACTATTTTTAGTTTTGTTTAATATATTATTTAACGAACATTGATTTGTTTCGATTCCTCACTCTCTCTCTTTATTTCAGTTACCATTGGTTTGTTATATCAATGATTGAATTTTCTAATTAGATTTGCTTTTTATAAACATCGTTATATTATGAAAATTCTTAACAATTCCATTTAATTATATTTGTGTATTAATGTAAAATGTATACATATCTTGTACTATGAAATATAAATTTATCTATTAAAAATATTTAACGCAAAAATCCACTAGGACTCTGCTAACGTGATCTGAACTGAAGCTTTCAATTAAATTTTCAATTAACTAAAATAATGACGCCGAATAACATGGACAAATCAAACTCAATTTATATTTTAGTCGGCGAGATAAATTCTATAATGCGGCCTAGTTGCTCTGGCTCTCAGTCCTGACTGACTAATTCAAGCTCCATTGTTTTCACCGGTTTATTATATATTCTTTGTCCCTCGCATTCCGTCTCTCTCTCACACATATGCTTTAGACGTTTATACTTCTCGAATCGGCTCGTATTACTTAGCTAAGCACGCTGACTACGGCATGCTGTCGCAGCATGCTGCAGTAGCGTGAATCAGCCTCTGCCGCTCATTCCTGCCGAGCCGTGCACACGAATATTGCTAGCTATAGTGTTTTATTGCTATGTCCGAACGGAATTCTCGAGAGCGAAATCTTAATCGTAAAATATAATTATAAACTTTTTTATAACATAATGAAACTTCACGTAACAATAATATTAATTATTCAATATTCAATAACGCATGATTACTACCATATTACAAATATAAAATAATGATTTATATACCAATAAATATATTTTCTAAAGTTCATTGCTCAATCTACTAGTGCTATCTCTTGGAGTCTGAAAGGTGCGTTAGAGATTATTTTTTGAAGAACTACGTGTGTACATTTAATTGTGCACTACCGTTTGATTAAAGTATGAGTGTACACTTTTGTTTTCCACTGTGCACAATTCTCTTCCACAATATTAAGATAAAATTTAATCAATTTCCTGTGTGCACGATGGATATTCTACAAAAAATCGGTAAATATTGTTGGTGCACTATCAATTAATGTAAGTGCATAATTTCTTTGTGCACAATCAGCAGTCCCCTTTGATTATTTATTTTTTAAGGAATGTACAATGTCCAGTGCACGACTGTATCTCTTAATTATTTGCCTTAATGATTGTGTGCATAATATTATTGAGATATATTATTCATTGAAATTATGGTGCACAATCAATTTATTCTTATGTAAGAAATAAATTACGGATTTGTTTGTGTACAATGATTATGTGTTGCAACGGTAGTCGATTTAATTAATCGAACCATTCGCGATTCTGCTTCTCGCGCGTTAGTTCGAACTATTGAGAGAGAGAGGGGGCGCGCGATCTTTTGAATAGGCAGTTTCGCCTCAGCTGTTCAAGAGAGTTTACCGCCGTTTTGTGTTTTGCACTTTGTTTCGCAAAAAGTAAAGTTTTCTTTGGGTCAATTACGTGCGTGAGTGCAACGGCATTTTCGTGACAGATAATAGCAGCAGTACAGAAGCAGCAACAAAGATATATTGAGGCAGATCGAGGCAGCGCAGTTGATAACAGAGGGGCAGCGGCAGTTCAAATTTTTACAACAACAATTACGGCTGATCACCGTAATTGCACCGCATGGTAGGTGCACCTTCCGTCATATTAAGCGATACAAAATACTTTCGATATTTTGTATATTCGTGATATTGT
Source organism: Phymastichus coffea (assembly GCF_024137745.1). Taxonomy (NCBI): domain Eukaryota; kingdom Metazoa; phylum Arthropoda; class Insecta; order Hymenoptera; family Eulophidae; genus Phymastichus; species Phymastichus coffea. The sequence goes on from NW_026706814.1 coordinate 2,622,300, forward strand.
TATTTTTTGTATTCGCGCCGAGCGTTGGTTCGCGGTAATATTCCAATCTTCTCTCTCTCTCTTTCTCACAGAAAATAGTTAATTGTAAAATCCTATTCGCGAGCGTTAGTCTTTCGGCCCTCCAAAGACTGTAGTGATTTTTGTTAATTAAAGTTTATTAAATTTATTCGCCGTTTACTTCATTTGATTTTCCTAGTAGCTTAAGTAATTGGAAAAGGCTTAGGTTTTAATCTGATTAACTCTAGGGGATTAAGAAGATTAGGAGTAAAGTCGCTCACACTTAAAACTCATCAAGTGTAACAAGACACGTGACTTAAGGTGAGTTCAACTCCGATCGATAGAAGACAACTAGGATAAATCACCTGACGTTAAGGCGAATACACGTATTATCATACATGTTCAACGGAGTGGCGGTTTACTCTGCATCGTGGGAATTTGTTCTTAAATAAATTTCTCATTTTTCAGATTTATCTCCCCCCGTTACATGGCGCCCAACTGATATTGAGACCCGTTTAGTGCGAATAGGATTGTGCGTCGAAGGTAATCGACGCACGAGAGAGAGAGACTATTGCGCGAGCGCTTAGGAAGGTTTGAGCGGGTGGTAGCGCGAGATCGTGAGCGGTACGCTCTCTGCTGGGGAAAAAACGAAATCACTTCGAACTTTTTACTTAAATAATTGTAAAGTTGATTGTAAAAAGGGCCGAAAGCGATAATTATAAGTGGGTCGAAGTGATTTCAGATCGTGGAGTAATTAGGTATTAACCCATTTTAGACATAGTTTGATGGATAAAGGGGGGTTGGAAGCACCTGAACGACGATAAAAGCAGAGAGCGCAACCCAAGCGTGCAGTCAGAAAATATTAGCCAGGCGGAGCAAGCAAACAACAGGCTCCAACCTTAGGTGAGATATTTTTACGATATTTATAGATAGTTTGCGGAGACTGCGCGCGCTCATAATCTCGCGAGTTTGTGCCTTATAAAAAGGAGGCATTAAGGGTAGTTACACTAAATAGTGTATACCCTGCTCATACCTTGGGTGATAGGAAGAGGTAGTGGTTGATTAGGCCGATAAATTCAAACCTCGACCGCATCCTACACTCGTGCGGAGGCAAGATGGCTCTGTTGTAAGCTCAGATCGACAATTGGGCATGAGAGTTGACCTCCGCACAGCGCGAAAGCTATTTGGCGGATGAAGAGCTGCGCAAGGATGGAAGTGTTATCCAGCAGGCGGCTAGGCTTGGGAGATGGTTACAGTTTCAGCTGCGTCGGAGCGAGATGAAGTCGATACGCGAATTCAACAGGAGGGCGACCGAGGTACAGAATACCTTATCTTACGGTCGTCGTCCACGTGTGCTCGCCGACCCCAACTCGACGATCTTCCCTCAGCTCGCCTACCAGCCGAGCAAAAGAACGGCTGGTAATAAATCCTAAACCGCTGCAATGGCCAGCGAAGGGAAGGCGCGTGCGAAGAAGGAGGGAGATCCGTAGCGCGGACAGGGCGTGGAGAACCCTACCAGGAGGCCTACCGAACAAGCATCGGTATCGGCTACGCAAGCTTCCACTTCTGATAAGAAAATAGAAGAGCGTCTGGAGGGCATCGAGCGGATGTTGCGCAAGTTGGCCAAAGAGAAGCACGGCAGCCCTCCAGAACAGTGTAAGAGCCGATGGCGTGGGGAAAGGAAAAATTCTCCTTCTCCCAGGTCTCCTGGCGAGCGGCGAGAAGGACAGAGGCGGAAGATCGACTTCACCAAACCTTTCCAGTGTTCCGCTTGTGGCAAACTGGGATTTAGTCGTAAATTCTGTCCAGATTGCAACAAGGGAAACGGCAAGGAGAGCGAAGAGAAGAAGTCATCTTCGCGCCTCCAGTAGATTCGACCTCTCGCTGCAAATCGCCGATGGGAAACAGCAAGGTGTCGGCGACCCAGGGATCCAAACAGGTCCTAGAAGGGCATCAAGAGAGCCCGGGGCCTAGCGGTATGTTGGAGCAGAAGCCGATCGATCCTGATGCCAGCCCTCGGCAGAATAGAGGAGTGGTCATTCTGGAGGGACCAGATGACCACATACAAATTGTGGAGGAGGGGGAAGACTTCAGGGACCAGATGGCCACATACAAATTGTGGAGGAGGGGGAAGACTTCAGGGAGAGCATCTCCACACAAAAAGCTGCTCTGCCGATAGGATCCACGAGCAGAAGCAAGCCCACCGTCGTCGCAGCAACGGAAGGGAAAAAGCCGCTGAAAAGCACGACGATGGGAGGCAAAGATGCGACTCGTGGATATGACCCTGAGGATGAGACCAGGTGGTGGTTGCGGGTAGACATAGGTGACTTTAAAATTAGAGCACTCTATGATACCGGCGCCTCATCCACGGTCATGGGTCAATTATGGCTGAGACTGGCGGAGGTCAGGCTTTAGACTGTGCCGTGGGGGTTGAGCACGAAATAGATGTTGGAAATGCTCGAGCCATCAAACAGAAATACTAGCCTGTCTCTGATAGAGTGCGAGAGGAAATGCACGCGCTGGTCAAAGATATGCTGGAAAAAGATGTAATCGAACCAGCGACCAGCGGATGGTCAAGTCCAAAAGTAATGGTAAGGAAGGCTGATGGAAAATATAGGTTTTGCGTGAATTACCAAAAGGTAAATGCGATTACCAAACCTGATGCCTACCCTTTACCATATATGAACGACATCCTAAGACGGATAAGGGATGCAAAGTTCATATCTACTCTGGACTTGAGCAGTGCGTACCATCAAATTCCCCTAAAGGAAGAATCGCGTCCGATATCAACGTTTACAGTACCTGGATTAGGGCACTTTCAATTGAAGAGAATGCCCTGCCGACTGTCATACGCAGGAGCAACATTCCAGAGGTTGTTGGGCAAGGTGATAAGCCCGGATATGGATCCATTCGCTTTTGCTTATCTTGACGACGTAATTGTGGTTTCGTCGTCATTTGAGGAGCATAAGCGGCACCTAGATATGGTATTAAAGAGAATTCTAGGTGCGGGCTTAACCATCAACAAAGTCAAAAGTCACTTCTGCAAGACGGAAGTCAGGTACTTGGGAGTTCTTGTAAACCAGGACGGAGTAAGACCAGATCCAGAGAAGATACGACCGATATTGGAATATCCAACACCCTAGACTGTCAAACAGGTGAAGCGATTCATGGGAATGACCTCGTAGAATAGACGTTTTATACCCGACTTCGCCATGATCGTTGAACATATAAACCGCCTGGCAAAGAAGAATGTACGTTTCTCTTGGGAGGAGGAGCAAGAGCGAGCTTTCACGAGGTTGCAGGAGGCGATGACTTCCACCCCAATACTGCAATCTCCCGATTCTAACCGTCAGTTTATACTACAAACTTATGCTAGTGACAGTGGGATCGGGGCAGTCCTCACGCAAGATGTCGATGGAGAAGAGCGTGTGATAGAATACGCTAGCCGATCACTCAACAGCGCTGAGAGAAATTATACGGTCTCCGAAAAAGACTGCTTGGCAGTGGTATGGGCTATTGGAAAGTTCCGGCCGTACATTGAAGGGCATCACTTCAGGGTCATCACTGATCATAGTTGCCTGAAATGGCTCCACAATATGAGAAATCCCACGGGAAGACTAGCGCGATGGGCGCTAGCATTGCAAGGCAATGTCTTCGATATTGAATATCGAAAAGGGGATCTCAATGTGGTATCTGACGCATTGTCTAGGGCCTATGAGGAGGAGGGGATTGAAGTGAATGCCATAAATAGTCGGCCGGAGACCACTGACGCCTGGTATTTGCAACAATACCAGGAAGTATGCCAAGACCCACACTCTCTGCCTACTTGAAAGGTAGATGGAGGAAGGCTGTATCATTATCAGCCTGATGAGGACGGTGAAGGGTCCATCGACAACGATGAAGCGTGGAAGCTTGCGGTGCCTAGGGAGAAAATGCACCAGGTGCTCCAGGAGGTCCATGATGCTCCTACAGCAGGACATCAGGGACGAGAGCGTACGTTCTCCAGGGCTAGGCGCTTGTACTACTGGCCTAAGATATATGATGAGGTCAGGGAGTACGTAAAGAGTTGCCCGGTGTGTCAGCAATGCAAGGTGGAACAAAGAGCACCTTGCGTGCTGATGGGTCGTAGACAAATGTCACGACCCTGGCAGGTGGTGGCCGGTGATATCACTGGTCCATTTCCCAAAAGCTCTCGAGGTTTTGAGTAAATCTTAGTCTTTGTAGACTTGTTTACTCGCGGGTAGAGTGTGTTGCAATACGCAAAGCAAATCGGAAGACAATCGCAAGGGAATTACACGAGAGAATTGTCACTAGGTTTGGCCCGCCCGAGGTATTCTTGTCGGATAATGGAACCAAATTCAAGAATCAGGAAGTCGATTGATACCTCCAAACGAATGGGATGCAGCGCGCCTTGACTCCCGTGTATCATCCCCAAGCGAATCCCACAGAGCGAGTAAACAGGACACTCAAATCATGATCACGTCTTACGTAAGCCGTGATCATAAGAGCTGGGATGAACACCTGTCAGAGTTCAACTTCGCGTTGAACTCGGCCACTCATAGCGCCACGGGATATAGTCCTGCGATGCTCATGTTTGGACGTCAGCCGGTACCTCCTTTGACGTTCAGAAGAACCCAAGATCAGCAGGCCCTTGAATGTTCGGAGGGTCAAGCTGTGGTGGATTGGGCTGAACATATGGAGAAGCTCCCTAATTTATGGGAGAGAGCCAACTCCAAGTCAAAGGAGGAAGCTGCGCGTTAGGCGGCTTATTATGACCAGAAGAGACGGCAACCCGAGTTGAAGGTCGGAGATTGGGTTTGGAAGAGGAACAGGATTCTCTCTTCAGCTGCCCAAGGTATTTCAGCCAAATTGGCGCCGAAATATGCCGGTCCGTACGTGATTGAAGAGGTTTATGGATCCAACACGTACAGACTAGGCAATCAGCTAGAGATCCTGTCCGAGCTCTTCCATGCCAAAGATCTTAAATCGTACTACGATCCGGGTGAGGATGAGGAAAGCGAGGAGGTCATCGATCCTCGCGAGCCGCAAGTTGAACAGTCGGAGGAGACGAACGATTCGGCGATCGCGTGCGAAGATCCGGGAAGGGATTTACCAAGCGAGCGGATCGAATTAGCAGCTCCCACGGCCGTAGATAAGGATCCCACCGAGACGTCGGATTTACCGGTATCTGCCCCAACCAAGAGAGGTCGAGGTCGACATCGAAAGGTCCCAAAGACGGTCACCGGTCCAGTAAGTGGCAACAACTCTTCCATGAGGGAAACAAGAGGGAGAGATAGGCCTCGAAAGACCGTGCCCGTTGTGCAAAGGATGGTTGGGCCGATAAACACGAACGGTAACCGACGAGGGCCAGGACTTTCCCACAAAGAATCGGGAGGGAACGTATAACTCGGTGGGATTCGGCGTATATTAGGGTTTTTCTTCGCGCAGGGAGATTCATCCGAGATTTTTTTGTTTTTGATGTTTCAGATGGACCGGAGAATCGTCGTCGAAGAGGAGACCTTCGAGGTGGTCATTCAGATGCTGTTAGATCTGCAACTGGGCCTATGATATATATATATATATATATATATATATATAGATGCGACGTAGTTAATTGAAGATCTGCGGAGCTTCGCCAGGGTCCAGTTGGTGGGGACCACCCGAAGGGAGCGACATAATGCTTCGGTGGCAGACGATCTCCGGGACACATCGTGGGTCGCTCCAAAGAAGGCTTCCCGGGACGCTTCGACACAGACGGAGGACAATGACAGTGTCGAGCGTCCCAAGACCACAGTGGACCAGGGGGTGCAGACCCTCAAGTCCGGCGTACCCCAGACGTCGGACAGTGCGAGCCAGTGCCCAGGACCCAGGGAAACCTGTGGGGCAACTCACTGGGTCTGCAACCACCTCCGCATCCCGGAGCAGCCTACTCTCCTCCTCGACTTCAGACAAGTACGTCTGAGGATCAACGAGGTGGAGAGTGCCTGGCGGTTCGCTCAAGAACTCCAGTTTCAGGTGCAGGAGCACCTGAGACGCTTCATGAGCCGCTAGGGTGCAGAAGAACTGCTGGGGGAGTGGGCAGAGATGGCTCAGCGTCAGAGGGCCTACGGAGAGGCCCTGCTGCGGGTAGACAAAGGACAGGAGTTCCTCGTAGCGCTCCCGGCGCCGGCTCAGAAGAAGAGAGCCCCGGAAGCTACTGACGCTGGACCAATGCTCACGGTCCATATGGCTCCAGATACCACAATCGTGGTCAGGTCCCAAGATGGTCGTGCGACCGCTACGGTGGGAGGCGTCACTATTACCATTTTGTTAAGATTTAACAAAAATCAGTACCGACACTTCAAAAACAATTATTATTGAAGACTTTACTACCTTCTAATCCAGCATTAATTTAGTATGTAAAAAGAGTATATTATCAAATACAAACGTGAACAGGAAAAGTAAAACGAATTAATACCAGAAAATTGAGTGCTGATTGGGGTGACAAAGAACTACTTTTGTGCTAATACGAATATATAATGGCCACAGAATCACAAACGCGTTAAAAACTTCTAAAACAGATAATTTAGAGAAATTTGAATTGAAGCATATCGCTTTTAAATTTGTGACAGGGTTACAGCTAGTTCGCTGACCCTATACGTGGCACTCTTATCGCGTTAAAACACAATAACGTACGATGCCAAGGAGTACGTGCATGTGTCACTGCAGGGCCAGGAGAAGGGAGCGTAGCAGCCGGCGAAATAACGCCGTAAGCGAGAACGAGCAAAGCAAGAGAGAGAGAGAGAGAGAGAGTCAACATCGGCGCTCATTTGTCACCTGGTCACCAACATCTAGGATTGTCTACCAAGGTCGATGGCGGCCAAAGCCATGATTCTACGTCCGAGAAGCGCGAACCGCGCTGCGGCTACTCTCAAGCCGGCGCAGGTCATCGCCGCCAAGGCGCCATTGCCACTCAGGGTTTGCTTCCGTCGACGCCGCCTCTCCATCAACAAACTGTCGACACCTGGTGGGTTGCTCTTCTGAGCATATTCTATCTCTCGCGCCAGCTTTTGCTCATCTACAGAGCTCGGCCCTGACGCGCGGAAGCCGGCTAGTCTTACAAATTTAAACAAATTTTATGCATCAATAACATTTACAGGTAATTTGTAGTTTTCAAAGTAATAGTCATTCATCATGATGCTATTGTAAAAAAACTGGAATAGCTTGTACTCTATTTTGTACTAACTACAAAGGATAAACATGTGAAAATCAATTATATTCAAGAGACAAAATTGAGGAAAACGAAGCACTAGGATTAACAGATGACGACGAGTATTACGTAGATGTCAATGACGATGATTTGTAACTTAGTATAATGTTTTTATCTCAACAATTACAATTATTCTAACGTTTTCTAATTAAAATGCTGTATCATTCCAATTTAGTAACATAAATATTAGTCCGAGGGCTAGGTATGATTCCGTATGCAATTCAAATGCACTGAATAAAAACCCATTATTTTTATGTATCTTGATCTGATGAACCCGAATTCAGTGCTTTATTTTTCGAAAAATACGTGGAAATTTGCTTAAAATACAGTTGTTTAAATAAACTATGAAAAAATGATTTTTTCGTACTGAATAAATTCTTTTTAGAAAACATGACTTATTTAGTGGAGGAAAGCTTCTAAGTAATTTTTTCGTAACTTCCAAAGTTATGAATTTTTAAAGGTCGAAAATTTTACGATTTTTAATAAGTTTGAATATTTATAACTTTTGATCTATTTAATATTTCTTCAAACTGAAAAAATCTACGTATTCTATCAACCTTCCTTTACAAATTGATGTAGATTAAAATTATTGTAAGTCATCCATAGACGTTCATTTTTCAATTAACAATAGCGCTTTTTTTATACTTGATCGATTGATTTCATAGTATACAAATATTTTTACTTTAACTTCGCCTATATAACTTTGCTACAATTTTCTATCGTTAAAATTAAGTATTATTATTATGACTAATATATTAAATATTTTAACAGGACTTTTTCTCCAGGAGTTTCGAACAGAAGGCGAAACAAAAATTAGTAATTATTCACGGATGAAAATTGTATGCAGCGGACGTTGTCACTATCCTGTACAACTATGTGCTCCTGTATAGGCGCGTCCAGGGTCCAGCTGCTTCAGGTTGCCTCCTTCGTCAAAAGAGAGAAATCGGCTCGCGGAGAATGTCGTGAGGTACGCAAAGATTCACCAGTGAATAACCGAGAGGGAACAAGGCGCGAATCAATAATGCGACTGACTTATAAGAAGAGCGGGAGTGGTTAGGTTAATAACTCAGCACGAATTTCAGCTAAACAACAGTTTATATTAGCAAGAGGGAAGTTAATACAAATTTTTAACTTGTAGAACACAAACTCGGTACAAATCGGGTGACGTGCCTGCGTCACACACTGTTGTATTATATTAAAACATCAAAAAATTATATTCAAAATAAAATATCTCAACTTAGAATTGACGGATTTTGATAAAATCGATTTCAATGTAAAGCTGATTACTTATAGAATACAGGAAAACTTACAACGAGTGTCGAAATAGATTTCCTATCCTTCAAAAAGTTCGTGGAAATGCAAAATTACAAATAATTGTTTTTAATAAGAAAATATAAGTTTGAAGATAATTTACTGAATAAAGAGAAGTTGAAATTCATCAAATGTTAGGTAACAACAAATTCTTGGTGGTAAAATTGTATTTAAATATGAAAATTCTGTTTGGCCGATAGTTGAAAAGTATTTAATAAGCCACACAAAGGAAATCACAGTATTGAACTTTTAATTATACGTCTGGGTGTTTAAAGTACTTAAAAATTCTATAAAAATATATGATGAATTTCAACTTCTATTTATTCAGTAAATTATCTTTAAACTAACATTTTCTTATTAAAAACAATTATTTTTAATTTTTACTCTATAACGAGTTTGTCAACAACTCGTTATGTCTCTCTCTCCACATTAATTATATAACAATAACATATGTACATATTCATGTATCTACTTTTATATTATACTACTAGCAGCCGCAGTGGACGACAGTAGCTGAACTAAGGTAAGAGAGAGAACGCTAGCAGAGAGAGAGAGAGAGACCGCGTAGGTTGGTAGGACAGGCGAGCCGAGGTGCCGCGAAAGAGAGGTGCGGCTTGACAACGGAGGCAATTAGCTGACGCCTCTCGAATTGGTGACACGCGTGCGACTGCGTTAGAAATTCATAGCTTGGCTGTGCCATTGACGACTAGATTCGTTTTGTGATTTTGCGTCGCCTCGTGGCTAGTTTGAGTGATAGATCGAGTGCTAAATTAAGTGCTACTGGTTGCGGCGTGTATCGGCGTTCGATAGACCGAACTTTTATTGTCGAGCCTCGTGGCTAATCTCACCGACAGCGGCAGCTGATGTAAGTACCACTCGTTCTTTGCGTCTCTCTCGCATTATCCGCTTTGCTTCTCTTTCTGCACCGTCCTGTACAAATACACGTAGAATATATATTTCTATTACACCTATCGCCTCTTTCACTCTGCGCCTTCTATCATTCCTTTCGTTTCCTACACCTTCGCGATTTCAGCTACGCGACCTACGACGCTCTCCGCGGGCCGTTGCCACCCGGCGAATCCATCGGCAGTCTATGCTACTGGGTCAGTCGTGCAAATCCTTTGCGCGAGCCCGCTTCGTCATCTATTACGCATCTCTCGGTTATTAAATATTGTAGCGGACTAAATCCCCGTTACAACTCTAAAGATCTACAACCTCAAAAAATTTTGCATTTTCACGAACTTTTTGAAGGATAGGAAATCTATTTCGACACTCGTTGTAGGTTTTCCTGTATTCTATAAGTAATTAGCTTTACATTGAAATCGATTTTATAAAAATCCGTCAATTCTAAGTTAAGATATTTCATTTTGAATATAATTTTTTGATGTTTTAATATAATACCACAGTGTGCGTCATATAGACCAGTGCAATACAAATACTCGTAGATATGTATTCGAGAGAAGAGATATGCATACGAGTATAGCGCACGCGCCACGTGAGTGAAGCAAACGCGGGCTCACACCACGTTATGAGCCGCCACTGGTAGAAAGCGAACCGATGCGCCCTATGTGAATATGTAAACTGATACGCTCACTCAGTAGCACTCGCAGGCGATTGACAGTTGTTGCGACAAAGCGTTAATACTCCGAACAAAGAAATGATAACATGCGCCCGATGCACTAGAAGCAGTAGCAAGCAGATCAAACTAAAAGTTATACAAGGCGAGCGTGAGGAGAGATAGCGTAAAAGAGAGAAAGCCAAGTGACGAGACGGTATTTACGGTGCTGATCGCTCGCTTAATCGGTCAGGATTCGGTAGCGCACTCGCTTCGCAGAATTAGCTTGCGTATCCGCACCTCCACTGGTAAGCGATCGTCTTAACCCATTAACTCTCATTAAAACTATAGTACAGAACAAATGTTAAGGATTATATTTATCTGAAAGCAAACAAGATTTTAATAGTTTTAACTATTAATTAATTACCAAAAACCCATAAGAAATACTAAAAAATCAGAGTTAATTATTATGAATATAGTTTAGTTAGTTTAGTTTATTTATTTACAACTTATATGTTACATTACTTTACATCTCTTATATTACTATTTGTGTCTCGTATCCAGTTTGTGTAGTTGATTATGTGTGTGTGTGTGTGTGTGTGTGTGTGTGTGTGTGTGTGTGTGTGTGTGTGTATGTGTGTGTGTGCGTGTGTGTGTATATGTTGTGTAAATATGTGCCTTTGTAGGTGTGTCTGCAACTCTTGTGGCCTCGTCTTCTACGCCTGCCTGTTCCTCTTTTCTTCTCATTTTTCTTCTGATTACTCTTCTCTTCCTCTTTCTCTCTCCAAGATCTGCTTTTTCCTCTCTTCTGTTTTTCTCTTTCTTGCATATTTTCTTTTGCCTTTTCACCTTTGCCTTTCCTTTGCTTTTGCTCTCATTCTTGCTAATCATTTCCTCTATCTTTCTCGTTATTAAGGCATTGACACCTTTTTCTTGTTTCGTATTGCTCCCTCTGCCTTTCCTTTCCTCAACCTCACTTATTTTTCCTTAGTATCTTATAATTTGCCTTTTTCTTTCTCTTCTTCGAATCATCTTCTTTCCCATTTTGCTCCGTCCTCCAATACTGCTTTCTCTCGCTTATGTAGTTGCTGTTACTTGTGCTTGTGTGTGTGTGTGTGCATGAGTATGTTTATGATTGCGCGTATGTTTGTGTTTTGTGTGTGTGTGTGTGTGTATGTGTGTGTGTGTCGATGTGTCTGCGAGTCTTGCTTCTCTGTCTTCTGTTTCCGTCTCTCCTTAAGGTCTTGTAGCTTCGTCTTCTTGCTTTTCTTTTTCTTTCTTCTCTTCATTTCTTCTTCTTTTCCATTTCAACTCCATCATCCACGCTATCTTTTCTTTGCTTCCTATTATTATTTTTTCCCATTCTTCCCCTTCCATTCTGCTTTTTTCACATTTTTCTACTATGTGCTTCCAATTTTCTTCCTCTTTTATACACATTCTGCATCTCTTATTTTCTTCTTTTTCCCAATACTTGCTTCCTCTCGTTTCATTACCTAGCCTAAACCTTTCCCTTATTTGCAGGCCTTTTATTCTTCCCTCTCCTTGAATTTCCTTTAACCTATACCTTTTCATTTCTTCTTTCAGCTCTTTCCACTCGTTTATGTATCTTGATTTTTCTAGCTTTTCTTCTAGTTCTTTTTCATCTTTTTTCTTCAGCTCATCTCTTATTTCTTCCCAAAACTCTTCCCTCATTTCATCTCCCTCTTCTCTCTCTCTCTGTAAATTTTACTTTTTTCCAGCCTTTCCTCTCTCTCCTCCTTCTTACCCTTTTTATCTTTTTCATTTCTTTCCCTTTTCTTTAGTTCTCTCCATGCTTCTTTTCTTACTGAGCCATCTATTTCTTCTCTTATTTTGTTTTCATACTTCATTGCTCTTTCTAATGCTGTTTCTTTCATTTCTTGTCTTCCTGTTTCCCATCGTATTAGGTAACTTGGCGTGTTTCTATCTAATCCTAAAACTCACTTTATATATTTAAGTTGTAGTCTTTCTATTTCATCATATCTCTTCCATCCCCAGATTTCTGCTCCATACATAATCACGCTTTTCGCCAGAGCATCGAACAGATTCATCCTTAGCTCCCAGTTTTCTCTAAATAGCTTTTCTCCTAGCCCCCATAACTTTCCGAGTCTCATATTTATTTTCCCTTCTACCTTCTTTATCTACTTTTTGTTTCCGTTATTTCTGCTTATCACATATCCTAAGTAGTTGTACTCTTTCACCATCTCTATCTTCTCATCTTCCCATTCGAATTCTTCTTCCTTCCCCCTTCTTCCTCCTCTCCTGCATTTCATCATCTTTGATTTTCCTACATTTAACTCTAATCCCCTTTCTTCCAGGTATCTTTTTAATTTTTTCAGCATTACTTTCATTTCACTTTCACTCTTTGCCATCACTAATTATTATGAATATAATCATTAACTTTCGTTCAAGCCATTCTTAAATTTTCTAACGCAAAGTTGAGTGTATTCAACGATTAAACACACAAAATTCACAATAAAAATCTTAATTAATACGGAAATGTATAATGAATTATTATATATTTTTATATTTATATTTATATATAAAACTAAAGCTATTCGAGCAATAAACAAAAAACTATTAATCAAAATAGTCCTTGTTAATTACTTGAATACTACTTGAAACAGACAAGTCTCGCATATTTTTGAGAGATCTGCAAGCAAATGTGCTTCTTTTAATTTAAAAGAAATTAATAAAATTGAAAATAAATTAATTAAAATAAAATAATGGTATTATGGATAGGATGCACATGTGCGCTGCAGCTCTCCATTTTCCTGAGATTTTCGAAATCTGGCTATTCCGGATGGCGCGGTTGTAAACTCGCTCTGATTATTATGGTACACTTATTATGGTGCCAGATGCGTGAGACGAAAACTGTCATTCACGAAGAAAATTTTCTTTTCTCAGCTGTACGCGATTTATAATCCTAATTTACGAGCTAAGTGTGTAGCCTCTTCCTGGTCTCTTTTTATGTCGAGCCGCCGTTACAATATATTAACTGTACGTATGTGAATTTTGGGATAACTTCAAAAATTAACTAAAAAGCTTATCCGCTGCCATTTTCACGGTCTAATTTCCGGTCAATGAAGTAATCGTTGAAAGAATATTCTACATAGTCGTAGAGTACTACAGAGTACACAATTGTATTACTAGATTCTGCATGGCCATATCACCGTACGAGAATCAACTCCAAAAAGACACACGTTTTGTAAAACTCGTGGATAGCTGATTTCATTGTATAAGTATTGTGACGGTAAACGTCAAATTAGCGCTGATTATTTAGCTTAATTGCTGTCTGTGAGGGCAGCACCTGCCGCGGGGACGAAATTCGTAACTAAGGAATTCGGCACGCGAGCAGGCGGAACGCGCGCGATTGAATTCGAACCAGTGAAGCTTAGACCATCGTTGTGTCCGCCCGCTTTCACTATCGTTATCGCCGATTCACGAGCCATCAACGTCAACGCATCAAAACAGCAGCAGCCAGTTACCCGAGATTGTAGCCGCCAAGGTGCCATCCAGCTACCAGTTTGAAGCCAGGACGAGTGTGCGTGTGAGGTTTCGCCATCGAGGGCGAAACCATAACGTGCGCGAACTCGCGACTCGCGAAATAGACAAAAGAAACTGTTCCGCTCTGTGCGAGTTATTTGTGTTTTCTCCGATCGCCTGCAAATATAAGGTAAGCTGGCCAGCTTAATTTCGCGATCGCGATCGTATGAATAATAATTTAATTCTAATATTTGATGCGTGCATGTAACGGCTCTAATAACAAAGAGCAGCGAGCGTACCGGCAAAGCGTGTTGTCGATGAGCGAGCGTCAACGTAAGCAAACGCGCGGGCCGACCTTCTGTAGAGTATAAGGAATAATAAAAGATCTAGTTCATTTTACTAACAAGTGTTTTCTTTTGATTCGCTTATATCTCATAGCTTCCACTCACTTTCCTTCGATAAGAGAATTTACTGGTTGACTGGCGCCTATCTTTGCATGCTCTCCGATTTACGTACTGAGCATAATTAACTGCGCGCGTCCTTTTAGTGTATTTGCGCGCATAAAATTATTAAACGGTTTTACCCCGTTACAGTATACTTCTTCAATTATAATTTCATTTGAACATCTGTAAAATATGCTAAAAAAGAAATCAAGTGATCCTTCTTTTAAATCTAATTCTGCAGAAAAATTGAATTTTCATTTGACAATGGTAACGCACACTAAGAAAAAGAGGATAGAAGCTGTTGAAAAAAAAAGTTGTTGATGCTATTTTTATCCTAGATGCTGATGGTTCTGGAAAATCAAATTCTGATAAATCTGATGAATGTAATGTATCTGACAAATGTGACGAATTTGATGATGACCTTTCCGAGGCGAATAATAGTGATTTGGAAGATGAGTTTACGAGAAAGTATTAAGTAACTATTCTGCAACAAAGAAAAAGTTAGAGATGAATTATGAGTAAAAATGGGAACAGGGGGAATAGGGAAATAAAATTTTTATTCCTTTGAATAAAAGTTTGACTAATGAAATATTGTTGTCTAACAAAGATAAAGTTGGAATAACATCTCGATCATTTACGGAACTATTTGAGTTATTTTTTTCAACAGAATTGTGAAACCACATTATATCGTATACTCAAGCTAACGAGTATTCTTTTTTTTAAAATGAACTAAATATTTTATCGGAATAGTAGTATTCACTATCTTTAATAAAAGAATAAAAGAGACTATTAGTCTACTGATCCTTTATTGAAGATGGAAGTGATAATATCAGCAATGTCTCGGCACAATTTTGAAAAAATAAAGTCGTCTAAAAAATATTCGGTTCCTGAAGATCAAAACGATGATAACAAAGTGTGGCGGGTCAGAAAAATGGTAGATATTTTTCTACAAAAGTCATTTGTCTCGTGAGTAACTTATGAGATATGTCACAGGAAAATCAATGAAAAATAAATAAATACATGGAAAAACTGAAAAAAATTAACATAAAATTTCAAAAATTAAAAAAAAAAAACAAAAATTATTAAAAAAATGTAAAGGAAAGAGATTCTCGGTAACGTTTACTTTCCGTGGTGATAATTGGGCAACATTTGTATAATATGAATGGCTGAAGACGTTTTTTTTATACCTTCGTTAGATTGGTAGAGTAAATTTAAAGGGTATTTCGTTCGAAAACTATAATATTTACAAAAAATTTTCCAAGTACAAAAATGTCTTAAAATTGATCGAAAAATAATATAGAATTATTTCAGAATTTTTCGATACAATTTTATAATTTTCAATTTTGGGACTCTTCGAAAATTTAAAAATTTCCCGGACCATTCTGTCATAACCATTCATATTATAATATAATATACATTTAATGTAAAATAATGTGTATACATTCAATTTAATTTCAGATTTCATGCTGCATCATGAAAGCTGAATAAAAACTAAATACAAGTGTTTCAAAAAAATCGGTTTTGTAGCCCGTTTAATGAGCTTCGTCATATGCAGTATCATCTTCTAGAAAAAAAGTAATTTGATCAGATAGCATGTTTATCGGCATCACTTAAATTACACATTATTCAACTTTATTGTTCAGTTATGATAAAAGAAATTATTTATTAGAATCAAAAAGAAATATATTCTACTGCCACTCTTAACTAAAATTGTCCCGGATTGCAGAACTTGTGCAAGTAAAAAATGTCCTTATGTTAAATATCAAATTAAATGTTGTTCATATTACACATATGCCAAAGATAACTAATGTAGAAATAAAAGTAATTTATTTATCATAAAACCTCGCTTATTTATTTTTCTTTTATTTAGTTCACAAATATTTACAATTTGTCTCATAGATTGAGACAATCAGCAAATGATATTACTATTAGATATACAGGGTGATTCAGACGGATTATAGTTCCCGAAAATGGGCTGTAGAACAAAATTTTCTGAATCGATTGCCGTTTTCAAAAAATTTTTATCATCAATACTTTCCGAGAAAATTAATTTCAAAAATTAATAATTTCGACCAATCAGAGCGCCATTTCGGTCGACTACCAAATTTCTCCTCTTTTGCTGTTTTCCCCTCCACTTGGCCTTAGCAACCGAAGCGGTGATTGAGACGACGCGGTAACTAACATTGCAAAATATAATTGGTTGCTGAGCAGGGCATCGAAGAAAGAACCGCCTTGTAAAGACGTCATTTTCTTAGAATAAACCGTCTACTAATGTCTTATAATTAATTATTTTATAACTTTATAACAAACATAAAAGTAATTTTACGTAATTTTATAATAATTTTACGTAATAAGCGTACGAAAGTACGCGACTTCGATGTCGATCTTGGCAATATTTTGCCACTTTAATTCGAATGAAACCTTTTTCATTCAAAAGGTCATGATAAGATGTGTTCACGAATCTTTTTCTGACGCTCGGAAAAGTCTCTGACATTAACCGGAGAAGAGAGGGAGAAAGCCGTGCGGCCGCACACTCGTGAGTATCCACCTTCAATCGCGTTTTTGGCAATGTTTTGCCACTTTTATTCGAATGAAATGTATTTTATTCGAATGATCATAGAGGAGAGAGGCTGTAAAATTTTCCTAGCGCTCGGAAAAGCCTCTGACATTAACCGGAGAGGAGAGGAAGAAAGCCGCGCAGCCGCAGCCTCGTGAGTATCCACCTTCGATGGCGTTTTCGGCAATGTTTTGCCACTGTTATTCGAATGAAATCTATTTCATTCAAATGATCATAGAGGAGAGAGGCTGTAAAATTTTGCCGGCGCTCGGAAAAGCCTCTGACATTAACCAGAGAGGAGAGAGGGAAAGTTTTATAATTTATTTTTGTTAATAACTTTATAACAATCATAAATTTACAGTAATTTTTCTAATCAAATCAAAAGTAATTCTTTTAGTTATTACTAGAAATACAAATAAAGAGCATTTAAGTAAAAATTTAATACTGAGACTTTTTATTTTTAATTATTGCTTATTGAGTGAGATTAATTGTATCTCGCTCACCATTCGGTATTACTGACGGTGACATTACTATCCGTGAAACTTTTGCCGACACTCGGAAAAGCCTCTCACATTAGCTACAGAGGAGAGGGGAAATACGCGCGGACAAGCGTACGAAAGTACGCGACTTCGACGTCAATTTTGGAAATTTTTTGCCATTTCTATCGGAATAAAACTTTTTTTCTTTATCATTCGCTGTTGTTTATAAAAAATATTTTGAATCAGTTATTCAACAATTTTTTATTTTTAAAAATTCAAAGTACAAAAAAAACAAACTTCATAAATTAAAATTTTGAATTTGACGGAAACTTTTGTATTTAAAATTAAATATGTTTATTGATAAATTTGATGCGTTTTTGTTGTCAAAGTTTTTTTTTACAAACATGTGGTGGCGCTATCCTTTACAATAAGTTTCATCATAGTGTGCAACCAATTTTGTTTAAGTTGCGTTCGGTGCGAATAAAAGTGGAAATTTCTAAACAACATTCTGGCATTAATTATGGGTGATCGCGGGGGTCGTGGCGGTAGAGGTGGAGGTCGAGCTGGAGGTCATGCGGGTGGCCGAGGAAGGCCTGTCGGTCGTGGTGCACCGTATATGGGAGCCGAGTATACGGAGATGATCATTTTTTACGGCGGGCGCAATGCTAACGAAGCCGCGCGTTTGTACGCGGCTGCGTTGGACCGCAGGAACCCGCCTGATTTAAGAAGACGTCCGGATGCAAATGTTATTTTGGGAGTGGTACGTCGTGGTCGAGAGGACGGTAACCTTATTCCCCTTGCTCATCGAGGTGCTGAACAAGGAGTAGTCGGTGCTCCACGTGTTGTACGCAACGTGGAAAATGAAGAAAATGTTTTAGAGTGTTTAGAAGAGGATCCGACTAGGAGCATTAGAAACGTGGCAGGCATGCTGAATCTAACCTACTCTACGGTAGGTAACATAAATTATGTTCAGGTGAGGTGGGTGAAAATAATCGAATCATGATTCAATTTTTATAACACTCTAGATTTATTTAATTTCACAAATTCAAGGAACCGTTTGACGATGAATATTACAAAAAACAAGCAATTTAAAACTACGAGAATATTACAGATATAAAAACAAAAAGAACGCTTATGCAACAAAATACGCAAACTTTGAATTACTCAAAAATCGCGGAATAGAGAAAAGATCCATAAAACGTCTGGAAGGTGTCCGACCATCCCTCGCTAAATTTACGCGAAGTCGCCTCCAAAATCGCTAAAGCCCGTTCGTTGTTTTTGTCTCTCGATTCGGTTTTAACTACTCCGAAATTTTCCATTTCTATATAGTCGTGAACTAATTTTTCTAATTCCGCGAGCTTTTGTTGTTCCGTCATCTCCTCCTCGGTAGCGATAAAACATTTCGCGAGTATTTGCGAATCTCTGTTCGAATTCTGCCTGTTTTCGATGTATCCGTGTACCGACCAGCCCAATCGCGTGTGTGAAACAACGAGCACGCTATCCCCAATCCGCCGCGATTCGTCACACATAATCAACGGCCAATTGTCCTGTCCTATCAAGATGCTTAACTTAGCGTCTTTGTACGGGTATATCGGGATATCGTGTTCCTCTTTAACGTCCTGTACGAGTTCTATCGACAACGTTTGCAGAGGCAGATCTAGCTTTGGTACAATTAGCGTACGAGCGATCTTTTCTTGGCCAAACGGCCCGCTGACTAAAAACTAACTCTCTCGCAACGAACCACACTCATACAATACAAGCCGCGTATGCTTGTCCTAAAGGGCTCCCCCGTCAAACCGACATGATCCGCGAATCCCCTGTCGATTAGCGTAGCCGTTGCTCCACAGTCCAACAATGCGCACGTCGTCGTTTTCCTTTTCGGCCCGTCAATGTTTAGCGGTACGGCGCGTATAAGGCCCGTGCGAGCCGCTAGTCAATTTCTTCGAGAAGTTGACTTGCGATTTCGGGTGCGTGATTCGTCGCGACGCCTTCTCTCGTCGCGGTCTCTCTTATCGCCACGGTCTCTCTCATTGTTGCGACCCCTCTTGTCGCGATCTTCCCTTCGATCAGCATTATCACGTCAGTCTTCGCGGTCAGAATTATTCCGGCGGTCGTGGCTACCGAAAGAATGCAAGAGAGTGTGGTGGTGTTTACGGCAAGTTTCGCAAGTTTCCTTCGCGTCGCAGTCCCTTCGCGAGTGCTTGTCGCCCAGATACTTGAAGCAGAGTCACCACTGCTTGACCAAAAACCACCTGCGCCTAGTACTATCGTTTTTAACCTCGCGGCAGTTTCTCAATTCATGGTTCCCGCGGCGACAATGCAGACATCTGTTCCCCGCAAGTGGTCTTTCTTCATCGTCCCCTTGTCCCTCCGCTGCAGCGCATATCACGGCAGCTCTCGGCCTCCTCGCTGAACCGTCGCTGCCCCTTGATGACGCTATCTAGATGTCGAATATCCCAGCACGCACTGCCATATCCGACTCCCTGCTCATAAATTTCGCGAGCTTTTCCAGAGACGATGCGTCGAACAGCAAGTCGCTCGCATTTTCGACGTATCGATAGTATGTCGATTTCAATTCGTCCGGGATCTTACTAGCCACGCTTAATAGCAAATCCATGCTATGCAAATATTCGTTCAGTTTCAGTAACTTCAGCCCGTCAATAATGCGTTTCAGCTGAGTCGCGAACGAAACCAATTTGCCTTTGCCAGATTTCAGAGACGGCAGCGCATACAGGTCACGAACGAAATCCTGAGCTATCATAAACCTATTTCCGAAGTGTTTTTCTAACTCGGTTATGACATCTTTCGGATCCTCGGTTGTTGCCAAAAGTGTCTTCACGAGGTCGTAGGCTCGTCCTTTCAACGCTCTTTTTAAGCGCCCGATGTTACGACGATCGCTAAAATTACTCGCGGACTCGGCGTACGTCCTATGAAAATGAATCCATTGCAGAGACTTTCCGGAAAACTCCGGTAATCGCTTGTCATAATCTAATTGATCGTTCGCCAGAACATTATTTGCTGCGCTCTCGCGGATTACATTGGCTGTACTGATTAAACTACCGGATAACAATGATACCGCTCTTTCGAGTAAATTTACGTCTTGAAAATCGCTAACGCTTGCGCTACCTTGATCGTGAAGTTAACGATTCGCCTCGCTGGTGACCACGTAACTCGTTGATGCTGCTGTTGAAGACGCTGTACTAGTGACGTTGACCTCCGGCTCGAGCGAAGGACTCAGCTGCGGTCGTTGCCGTTCATCAGATGGAGTCGATTCTGTCGGTGACACTACAGGTGACTCGGTTGTTCGCTTCCGTTGACGGCGGGTGGGCCTTGGTGCCCTTTGCGCACCACCACGCCCTGACCTCGTGCGGGTGACTTCCCTTGGCAGAGCTGCTACAGGAGTTGCAGGTGCCGCAGGTGCAGCTGCTGGCACAGCTGCGACAACCTCTCGCTGGACTTGCTTCGCAGGTGACCCCTGCTTGTTGGCCGGCGCGCGTCGTTTTCTCATCACCATCGTAGAGACACAGATGAACTTCACGAACACCAGAAACCGCACAACAAACCACTATAGCAGCAATCTCGACTTCGCACAATTTGAACGATGTTCCTCACCCGGGGCACCAATTTGTTAGGGGTGAGCAATTGTGCGGGAGAGATTGAATAAAGGAGTACACTGAGTTTAATATTTCTTTTTTTTTTAATAAACTAAGTTACAATTAAATTAGAACTAAATAGTCGGCGTAAAAAACCTCACCGTGTGAGGAAACAGCCGCTATTTTACAAATTAAAGATCTCGACTAGGATCGAGTTAACGCGCACGAGTCCAAAGAGAGGCACAACTCGCCTCGTTAGAATCTGGACGTAAAGTGACTCGCATTTCAGTTTCACGTCGCATGTTGCCGAATTTTCTCGCCAGCCTCGCCGTCAACGCTGCCCCGCCGCGTGCACATATTTACTTTTGGGCCTTGCGCGCTTTGGCACTCTGGCACGCTTATCGCGTTCCCGCTCTCTCGCCCTCCGACTGTCTCGCTCGCTCTCACTCGCCAGCCTGCCGGTCCTAGGAGCAATCTCAACATTGCCCTATCCGTAAAATTCATCAAGTAAGATGAAGTGACCCACACAACCAAGAGTAAAACTCCAAATGGGGTCTGCAGCCTTCGGGGAGCAAGCTCCGCGAATCTGAAAATTTTGGCTTCACGGACACGTAATGCATCCCGCGCTCGTGCACGTCCATGGGTCGAGTTTGAGCTCCGAGAACAGTACCGCTGGCTGGGTCGCAGGTTCGCAACAAGCCGCCCCGGTGTACATCCTTGCGACATTCGTTCTCGTTTGTCCGTTCACACTCAACATCGACGATCGCACTCGTACGTCCATTCCTATCAAGCAAACGATTACAAGAAATTGTCGTAAGCCGCTCGATCCTGAGTTCGTTACATCTTATCCTCTAACCGTAAGCTAACTATCATAATTAAAGTAACTCATCAATTACTCAGTCGTGGATTCATTTTCCTACTTGTCGGGCCGCGTGATAATACCCAGACTCGAGAGCAGCAGTTAATTTTTTGAAGGTTCGAAGTCGAGCAGTGTGTGCGGTGACTATGATTCACACTTCTCGTGAACGTTCATGTCTCATCTCACGCGACCCATTTCGTCCATTCTTTGATTTTTAATGCCTTCCTTGACGTTTTTTACAAGTGTTATTAATTTCCTAAATTGTTCTTCGGTGGCTTTAAAGCAATTTCTCTTTTGAGGAAACAGGCGACAACGAACACAACCCTTGCGCTTTCTCTTTAAAAAAGAAAAGGTGATAGTTAATACAATCCTTATACTTTCTCTTAAAAAAAAAACAGACCAAAGTGAACACAACCCTTACACGTGTGCCTAACCCGCTCGGGCGCGTTAATTTCCCTATTTCCCAATGTGCTACGCTTTCATTTTCAAAGGTCCATCCTGCACACCACGTGTACAACTCAAAAACTCTTTCTCGTCTGCATAATCCCTTGCTCGATATTTGGAACGTCCGGAACAAATTATGAATGTGAAGTTCGTAACATTAATTTGCACGTAAAACATTATTTTTAAATTAATTTTTAACTATTTTAGTCGACTCGTGTGACCTTAATAGTGATATAAAACTACATATTAATCAATAATAACCCTTAATAACAGCCCTGAAATAACTAACCCTAAGAGTCTAGTTCGCTCTATGACGATATCGGAGTACACGACTTCGATAGCATTTTTGGCAATGTTTTACCACTTTTGTTGCAATGACATCTTTTTCGTTCCAAAGATCATAGTGGAAAGAGGCTGTAAAACTTTTGCTGGTGCTCGGAAAAGACTCTGTCCCTTGCAACATAGAAGGGAAAGCGCGCGGCCGAGAATACGAAATTACGCGAATTCGATGGCGTTTTTGGCAAAGGTGTGACACTTTTATTGGAATGGCACCTTCTTCATTCGGACATAAAGTATTCGTGAAACTTTTGCCGATGCTCGGAAAAGCCTCTGACATTAACCAGAGAGGTGTGGGAGAAAACGTATTCATCTTCAATTTACTCAGTGAATAATGGTAGTGGTATGGTTGTTATGCGATGCCAAATATTCCGAATACTTAAGACTTTATATCTACGTTCCGTATGGCAGATTTTAAATCGTCAATTATGACTGACGGATGCATAGACTTCTCAATATCACTTAAAATCCTTTCTATTCTTTACGCTGTTATGTTTTTTTTTCTTTTAATCCATTTATTATTGGTAGATATTTTTCAGATGCTGTTGGTTGCATATTTATTTTGTTTTGTCCCAATATTTTCAAAAGATAGTTTTCTTTGGCTATTCTGTTTAGTAGTTTTTCCAATGTCCAACGAGAAACTTAGAAATAAAACAATTAAGAGAAAGTGACCGGCTGCTCAAATAATTTTATTGTGTAGAGCCTTTGTGTATTACATTTACAGCATCATCGTTAAATGGTTTCATTTGTAATACATTAGTAATAGCAGTAAATGTAAATCCACAAAACATGTTTTATTTTTCGTTAGATTAATCTAATTTATATTCGATAATTTATATCTAATCACTATTCTATATTTTTAACTTAGGTACAACGGATCATTAAGGACAACTTCCTCCATGCGTATCACTTTCGCAAAGTTCAACAACTGAACGAAGCAGATTACCATGTGCGGGTTGAATTTTGCCAAAGGTTATTACGTAGAATCGAAAACGATGAACATTTTTTAGAAAATATTTTATTTACCGATGAATCGACGTTTGGGAGAGACGGAACGTTCAACATGCATAATAACCATTATTATGCTGTAGAAAATCCAAGATTAGCTATTGTAAATAGACACCAGAATCGATTTTCCTTAAATTACTGGTGTGGAATCGTGAAAAATGAAGTTGTAAGTACATACAAATATATTTCTACACAAAAATATATATTTTTTATTTATTTACAAAATTTATTTACAATCTGTCAACCTTAAATAAAAAGGACAATCAGTAAATTATTTTACGATATAGACAATTTTACATGTTATCAGCAGAGTACTCCACTAAGTATTCTATCTTGATTTTGGAATGCGAAGGTACTGCTTTTTATCTTGAGTTATATTGTGTCTTCTTTATTTTACGTTTCTTAAGTCCTGTATTGGTAATCGATTCCGAAAGAAGTTTGCTAATACGTTTGTTTGAATGGTTTCCTAGTTTTGTGTAGTATTTTGCGAATAAAGTTTGAATTTCTTCTTTCTCTATTGCGATCTGTACATCATTTGGAATAATTTCGTTTGGAACGAACCACGGCGTGTGTGTTATGCCGTGTAGGACTTTCGATTGGAATCTTTCTAGGATTTTAATGTTCGAGTTTGAAGCGGCTCTCCATAGTTGAATGGCGTAGGTCCAGACTGACTTGAATACTGCTTTATATAGCAGAAGTTTATTTTCAATTGTTAGCTCCGATTTTTCCTCAATAAGCTAGTACATTTTCCTCCATTTCAATCCTAGTTGTTTCCTCTTTGTGAATATATGTTCTTTCCATGTCAACCTTCTATCCAGATGTATACCTAAGGATTTGACATGGTCTTTCTGCGTATGTATTTGTCATTCAACGAAATATGTGGACATATATTTTTACGGAGAGTAAATGTGGTGTGAATTGATTTACTCTCGTTTACTATTATTCTCCACGTATTTAGCCAGTTTTGGAGATAGTTATTAACGTAATTTTATACTGTTTCCCATGCTATTGCTGTTTCTTGACGTGTTGTTAATATTGCTGTATCGTCTGCATATGTTACTGTCAGAATATTTGGAGACTTTGGTAGGTCCGATGGGTCCGATGTGTATAGCAGGTATAGCGTTGATCCTAAAACACTGCCCTGTTGTACACCTGCTTTTATTATTTGCCATGTTGATACTTTTTTATTGATTTTTACCTGAAATGTTCTGTCTTGCAGGTAAGATTGTAGTAAATCACTGTAACATTTGGGAAAAAATCCCCCTATGTTAAGAAATATGCCTATATAGTACAGTTTGTTTTCTATGAATTTCCTTGCTGTTGATACTATTCTTTTCACTTGTTCGATCGTGGAATGATGACTTCTGAATCCGAATTGGTGGTCCGGGATAAGTTTTCTATCTATTACGATTTCATTTATTCTTGCTGGTATGTTTTTTTCATAGACTTTTCAGAGTACAGGCAGTAGACTAATTGATCTGTATGAGGTCACAAGTTCATTTTCTTTACCAGGTTTAGGTATTAAGATAATCTCTGCTACTTTCCATTGAGAAGGTAAATAGCAATGACGGAAGCATGCATTAAATATTATTGTTATATATCGAATTGCTATCGTGGGAAGCTTTTTAATCATTTTTCCTGTAACGATATCATAACCGAGGGCTTTTTTATTATTTATGTTATTAATGATTTTGAGTACTTCCTTTAGTTTAACTAGTTTCGATGGAGTGTTATCCTGTGCATTATGATCTTCTAGTAAGATTTCTTTTTCTTGTTCAGTGATTATACGTTGATGTGGTTTGAACACTTCGCTTAGATGATTTGCAAAAGTTGCCATTTTTTCCTCGTCCGATCTGGCCTATTTTCCACAGTTTTTACGTATGGGTGGAAGAAATGAGGTTGGTCTATTTAATCTTTTTATCGCTTTTCATAGTGAGTAATCCGTTGCTTCGATTGGACAAAGTGCTTCTTCTGTATTTCTGCATTTTTCTGTACGAACAATACTTTCTTCAGTTCTTTAACTGCTCTATTCTAGATTCGTTTTATCTTGGCTCAATCTTGTAATCTAATACCTTTTTCTCAGTAGTCGTTTTTCTTTGATTTTTTGTTCTACTACTACTATAAAAATGATTTATTGATATTCTGTCTTCATTACAGTAGTAGAGCATTGGTTAATAGCTACAGTTAGAGGTGAGTTTAATGTTTGTATACTGTTTTCTATGACAGTAGTTGATTTGAGAGGTACATTACATTTATACGTTCCTCTAGGAAGCTTGTATATTTTTTCTAATCTGTTATTGTGAGGTTGTTTATAGTTTTGTGCACAGTAGAGTTTAGAGTGACTATTATCGGTGAATGATCTAATGTAAGGTCAATGCATGAGGAAGCTTACATATGTGTTTTATTCATACCTTCAACTATTGCGAAGTCAATCAAATCTGGTTTCCTGAACATGTCCGTTGGCTAATATGTTGGTTCTCCAGTGGATGTTGGAATGTATTTGTTTAATTGTAATATTTCGTATAGTACTTTGTTTATCCTCGATTATTACATTGATTGCTTGAAGGTAAATTTCGCTGGTGTGTGTATAAACGTAGTGGATTATTTTTGTTTTTATTCTTATTGCAGTTCCTCCGTATGCTTTATTGAGTGGATGATTCGTTTTATATAA
Source organism: Phymastichus coffea (assembly GCF_024137745.1). Taxonomy (NCBI): domain Eukaryota; kingdom Metazoa; phylum Arthropoda; class Insecta; order Hymenoptera; family Eulophidae; genus Phymastichus; species Phymastichus coffea. Next base: position 2,648,306 of record NW_026706814.1, read on the forward strand.
GGTGTAGTTTGGTATACTGAGATAGTTCTTGCTTGTAAAGTGTGTTTATGATATCAACATGATGTTTATATTTTCATAGTTTAAGAACGATTTTAATTCCAAGTACCTTTGCATTAGACCACTTGCGTTACAGATATCGAGTTTTAAACTACTCATTTTGATAGTTTGTTTACTAATATGGTTAAGGGATTGAGCATAGTGTTCATTCTTTGCATCAGCTGCTGCATGATATGTTCAAGTTTATTTGTGTTATTATTGTTGGAGTGTTTACTGGGCTTTTGTGTAGCACTTGTAAATCAGCCTGATAAATAAATACAATAATGAATAATAATAATTAAACTTAAATCTTATTGCGTTTGATGTATATACAATTTTTTTTAAATCAGTCTCTGTATCTCAAGTATATTGAAAATACAATTTTTTTATTATATTCACATTCAGATTGGTCCAGTACAAATGCCCAATTATTTGGGCGCTGATAATTACATAGACTTCCTGCAAAATCAGCTTCCGAGATTGTTGCGCCATTTACCAAATGAAGATCGGCAAAACATATGGTATCAGCATGATGGAGCTCCCGCTCATCGAGCTGCTGGAGTGATTAATCTGCTGAACCATATGTTTCCGAACAGATGGATTGGCCAAGGTGGAGAAATCCATTGGCCTCCACGATCACCGGATTTAAACCCACTTGATTTTTTTTTATGGGGTTATTTTAAAGACTGTATGTACGGAACAGAGATAGAAAATTTAGAAGATCTGGAAAACAAAATAACAATGGCGTTTGAAAGCGTAACGCCTGAAATGTTAGCTGCAGTAAGACGAAATTTTGTACGCCGGCTGCAGTGCTGCATTGAAAACGGAGGACGACAATTTGAAAACTGTCTCTAAGTTAGTTATTATAATTTTCAAAGTAATATAATAACAAATTTGAGGTTATAAACGTGTCGTATTATTTCAGATCAGCATACTCAAGCAATTGTATATATTTTGTTTTTCGAGCTTTGTTCGCGATAAGCGTAGTGTAAATAAAAACAATTATTACTGAACAAATTGGACAATTCTTTAGTAGAAATTCCAAGTTAAATATAATCAACACAGAAATTCGAATCACCTATAAGAAAGAATTTATAAGTCTCATGTATATCAAGTTCTTTGAAAATTAATACGGATATGGTGCGTGAATATTGAATAAATAAAGGATATGGATTTAATTTTATTATATTTTTATCAAGTATAATTAGGCTCGTATTTATCCGGCATAAAAACCCCAGTCATAAGTAGGGAAAAGCCATCTAAATATTAGCAAATACAATCGACAAATGTACAAAGAGTTATACTACTTATTTACAATTAATAGATTTCGGTAGGCTCACTTTGCCTGTGAATGGCCATTCAAGTTAAAACTACTCGCTTACCACACGACGCTAATTGCACCTTGTACGAGAAGGAAGGTCGTCTCCTAGAGCAGCACAGTGCCAACGTCTTGATCACGGGCACGGCCCGCACTATACTGCCCCTAAGAGTAGGGCCGAGTTGCTGCTGTTTGAGCTGCCCAGGGTCGGAGACGCCTCAGAGGATATCACGCATATCCTCAGCTAGGAGCAACTAGGTAACTGAAAGAGAGTGCAACGAGGTGCCGAGAGAGAAAGAGAGAGAAAGATGCGAGGTGCAAGGATCGAGTTCTCGAGAACTACTGACTGCTTCCTCCTTCCTGAAGAAGGATCAGAGAATTTTCTCCAGCATTGGGCCTGTTCGTAGGGCCAATTAGAGATGCCAAGGTTATAGTGCCGAATTTCCCTCCAAACGTTTATCTGCGCGACAATTGCTGGACGACCATACCCTTTTTTTTTGCATCGCGCGCGCACCGTTGGAAATGCCGCACATGTTCATATTCTGGGTTTTCCCCATCCGCAAAAAAAAAAAAAACATTAAGCAACAAAGGACCGCATCTCCAAATAAACTTTCACTTTTACAACAACCAAAAAAAATGTTATAAATTATTACTCTCTACTTTCGTGCTACGCACATGAAGCGCAGATGCCGCGAACAATTACAAAATTATATCTAATTTATTATTATGACAAAAAATTATTAGTATTTATTAATTATAAATAAACAAATGAAATCAAATTGTCAAAAAAGTCCTCAAAAAAGTCCTCCAAATAGTCCTCAAAAAAGTCCTCAAAATAGTCCTCAAAAAAGTCCTCAAATTAGTCCTCGAAAAAGTCCTCAAAAAAGGCCTCGAAAAAGTCCTCGAAAAAGTCCTCAAATTAGTCCTCAAAAAAGTCCTCAAAAAAGTTCTCAAAAAAGTCCTCAAAATAGTCCTCAAAAAAGTCCTCAAAATAGTCCTCAAAAAAGTCCTCAAATTAGTCCTCGAAAAAGTCCTCAAAAAAGGCCTCGAAAAAGTCCTCGAAAAAGTCCTCGAAAAAGTCCTCAAATTAGTCCTCAACAAAGTCCTCGAAAAAGTCCTCAAAAAAGTCCTCAAAAAAGTCCTCAAAAAAGTCCTCGAAAAAGTCCTCGAAAAAGTCCTCAAATTAGTCCTCAACAAAGTCCTCGAAAAAGTCCTCAAAAAAGTCCTCAAAAAAGTCCTCAAAAAAGTCCTCAAAAAAGTCCTCAAAAAAGTCCTCAAATTAGTCCTCGAAAAAGTCCTCAAAAAAGTCCTCAAAAAAGTCCTCAAAATAGTCCTCAAAAAAGTCCTCAAATTAGTCCTCGAAAAAGTCCTCAAAAAAGGCCTCGAAAAAGTCCTCGAAAAAGTCCTCGAAAAAGTCCTCAAATTAGTCCTCAACAAAGTCCTCGAAAAAGTCCTCAAAAAAGTCCTCAAAAAAGTCCTCAAAAAAGTCCTCAAAAAAGTCCTCAAAATAGTCCTCAAAAAAGTCCTCAAATTAGTCCTCGAAAAAGTCCTCAAAAAAGGCCTCGAAAAAGTCCTCGAAAAAGTCCTCGAAAAAGTCCTCAAATTAGTCCTCAAAAAAGTCCTCAAAAAAGTCCACAAAAAAGTCCTCAAAATAGTCCTCAAAAAAGTCCTCAAAATAGTCCTCAAAAAAGTCCTCAAATTAGTCCTCGAAAAAGTCCTCAAAAAAGGCCTCGAAAAAGTCCTCGAAAAAGTCCTCGAAAAAGTCCTCAAATTAGTCCTCAACAAAGTCCTCGAAAAAGTCCTCAAAAAAGTCCTCAAAAAAGTCCTCAAAAAAGTCCTCGAAAAAGTCCTCGAAAAAGTCCTCAAATTAGTCCTCAACAAAGTCCTCGAAAAAGTCCTCAAAAAAGTCCTCAAAAAAGTCCTCAAAAAAGTCCTCAAAAAAGTCCTCAAAAAAGTCCTCAAATTAGTCCTCGAAAAAGTCCTCAAAAAAGTCCTCAAAAAAGTCCTCAAAATAGTCCTCAAAAAAGTCCTCAAATTAGTCCTCGAAAAAGTCCTCAAAAAAGGCCTCGAAAAAGTCCTCGAAAAAGTCCTCGAAAAAGTCCTCAAATTAGTCCTCAACAAAGTCCTCGAAAAAGTCCTCAAAAAAGTCCTCAAAAAAGTCCTCAAAAAAGTCCTCAAAAAAGTCCTCAAAAAAGTCCTCAAATTAGTCCTCGAAAAAGTCCTCAAAAAAGGCCTCGAAAAAGTCCTCGAAAAAGTCCTCGAAAAAGTCCTCAAATTAGTCCTCAACAAAGTCCTCGAAAAAGTCCTCAAAAAAGTCCTCAAAAAAGTCCTCAAAATAGTCCTCAAAAAAGTCCTCAAAATAGTCCTCGAAAAAGTCCTCAAAAAAGGCCTCGAAAAAGTCCTCGAAAAAGTCCTCGAAAAAGTCCTCAAATTAGTCCTCAACAAAGTCCTCGAAAAAGTCCTCAAAAAAGTCCTCAAAAAAGTCCTCAAAAAAGTCCTCGAAAAAGTCCTCGAAAAAGTCCTCAAATTAGTCCTCAACAAAGTCCTCGAAAAAGTCCTCAAAAAAGTCCTCAAAAAAGTCCTCAAAAAAGTCCTCAAAAAAGTCCTCAAAAAAGTCCTCAAATTAGTCCTCGAAAAAGTCCTCAAAAAAGTCCTCAAAAAAGTCCTCAAAATAGTCCTCAAAAAAGTCCTCAAATTAGTCCTCGAAAAAGTCCTCAAAAAAGGCCTCGAAAAAGTCCTCGAAAAAGTCCTCAAATTAGTCCTCAAAAAAGTCCTCAAAAAAGTTCTCAAAAAAGTCCTCAAAATAGTCCTCAAAAAAGTCCTCAAAATAGTCCTCAAAAAAGTCCTCAAATTAGTCCTCGAAAAAGTCCTCAAAAAAGGCCTCGAAAAAGTCCTCGAAAAAGTCCTCGAAAAAGTCCTCAAATTAGTCCTCAACAAAGTCCTCGAAAAAGTCCTCAAAAAAGTCCTCAAAAAAGTCCTCAAAAAAGTCCTCGAAAAAGTCCTCGAAAAAGTCCTCAAATTAGTCCTCAACAAAGTCCTCGAAAAAGTCCTCAAAAAAGTCCTCAAAAAAGTCCTCAAAAAAGTCCTCAAAAAAGTCCTCAAAAAAGTCCTCAAATTAGTCCTCGAAAAAGTCCTCAAAAAAGTCCTCAAAAAAGTCCTCAAAATAGTCCTCAAAAAAGTCCTCAAATTAGTCCTCGAAAAAGTCCTCAAAAAAGGCCTCGAAAAAGTCCTCGAAAAAGTCCTCGAAAAAGTCCTCAAATTAGTCCTCAACAAAGTCCTCGAAAAAGTCCTCAAAAAAGTCCTCAAAAAAGTCCTCAAAAAAGTCCTCAAAAAAGTCCTCAAAATAGTCCTCAAAAAAGTCCTCAAATTAGTCCTCGAAAAAGTCCTCAAAAAAGGCCTCGAAAAAGTCCTCGAAAAAGTCCTCGAAAAAGTCCTCAAATTAGTCCTCAAAAAAGTCCTCAAAAAAGTCCACAAAAAAGTCCTCAAAATAGTCCTCAAAAAAGTCCTCAAAATAGTCCTCAAAAAAGTCCTCAAATTAGTCCTCGAAAAAGTCCTCAAAAAAGGCCTCGAAAAAGTCCTCGAAAAAGTCCTCGAAAAAGTCCTCAAATTAGTCCTCAACAAAGTCCTCGAAAAAGTCCTCAAAAAAGTCCTCAAAAAAGTCCTCAAAAAAGTCCTCGAAAAAGTCCTCGAAAAAGTCCTCAAATTAGTCCTCAACAAAGTCCTCGAAAAAGTCCTCAAAAAAGTCCTCAAAAAAGTCCTCAAAAAAGTCCTCAAAAAAGTCCTCAAAAAAGTCCTCAAATTAGTCCTCGAAAAAGTCCTCAAAAAAGTCCTCAAAAAAGTCCTCAAAATAGTCCTCAAAAAAGTCCTCAAATTAGTCCTCGAAAAAGTCCTCAAAAAAGGCCTCGAAAAAGTCCTCGAAAAAGTCCTCGAAAAAGTCCTCAAATTAGTCCTCAACAAAGTCCTCGAAAAAGTCCTCAAAAAAGTCCTCAAAAAAGTCCTCAAAAAAGTCCTCAAAAAAGTCCTCAAAAAAGTCCTCAAATTAGTCCTCGAAAAAGTCCTCAAAAAAGGCCTCGAAAAAGTCCTCGAAAAAGTCCTCGAAAAAGTCCTCAAATTAGTCCTCAACAAAGTCCTCGAAAAAGTCCTCAAAAAAGTCCTCAAAAAAGTCCTCAAAATAGTCCTCAAAAAAGTCCTCAAAATAGTCCTCAAAAAAGTCCTCAAATTAGTCCTCGAAAAAGTCCTCAAAAAAGGCCTCGAAAAAGTCCTCGAAAAAGTCCTCGAAAAAGTCCTCAAATTAGTCCTCAACAAAGTCCTCGAAAAAGTCCTCAAAAAAGTCCTCAAAAAAGTCCTCAAAAAAGTCCTCGAAAAAGTCCTCGAAAAAGTCCTCAAATTAGTCCTCAACAAAGTCCTCGAAAAAGTCCTCAAAAAAGTCCTCAAAAAAGTCCTCAAAAAAGTCCTCAAAAAAGTCCTCAAAAAAGTCCTCAAATTAGTCCTCGAAAAAGTCCTCAAAAAAGTCCTCAAAAAAGTCCTCAAAATAGTCCTCAAAAAAGTCCTCAAATTAGTCCTCGAAAAAGTCCTCAAAAAAGGCCTCGAAAAAGTCCTCGAAAAAGTCCTCGAAAAAGTCCTCAAATTAGTCCTCAACAAAGTCCTCGAAAAAGTCCTCAAAAAAGTCCTCAAAAAAGTCCTCAAAAAAGTCCTCAAAAAAGTCCTCAAAATAGTCCTCAAAAAAGTCCTCAAATTAGTCCTCGAAAAAGTCCTCAAAAAAGGCCTCGAAAAAGTCCTCGAAAAAGTCCTCGAAAAAGTCCTCAAATTAGTCCTCAAAAAAGTCCTCAAAAAAGTCCACAAAAAAGTCCTCAAAATAGTCCTCAAAAAAGTCCTCAAAATAGTCCTCAAAAAAGTCCTCAAATTAGTCCTCGAAAAAGTCCTCAAAAAAGGCCTCGAAAAAGTCCTCGAAAAAGTCCTCGAAAAAGTCCTCAAATTAGTCCTCAACAAAGTCCTCGAAAAAGTCCTCAAAAAAGTCCTCAAAAAAGTCCTCAAAAAAGTCCTCGAAAAAGTCCTCGAAAAAGTCCTCAAATTAGTCCTCAACAAAGTCCTCGAAAAAGTCCTCAAAAAAGTCCTCAAAAAAGTCCTCAAAAAAGTCCTCAAAAAAGTCCTCAAAAAAGTCCTCAAATTAGTCCTCGAAAAAGTCCTCAAAAAAGTCCTCAAAAAAGTCCTCAAAATAGTCCTCAAAAAAGTCCTCAAATTAGTCCTCGAAAAAGTCCTCAAAAAAGGCCTCGAAAAAGTCCTCGAAAAAGTCCTCGAAAAAGTCCTCAAATTAGTCCTCAACAAAGTCCTCGAAAAAGTCCTCAAAAAAGTCCTCAAAAAAGTCCTCAAAAAAGTCCTCAAAAAAGTCCTCAAAAAAGTCCTCAAATTAGTCCTCGAAAAAGTCCTCAAAAAAGGCCTCGAAAAAGTCCTCGAAAAAGTCCTCGAAAAAGTCCTCAAATTAGTCCTCAACAAAGTCCTCGAAAAAGTCCTCAAAAAAGTCCTCAAAAAAGTCCTCAAAATAGTCCTCAAAAAAGTCCTCAAAATAGTCCTCAAAAAAGTCCTCAAATTAGTCCTCGAAAAAGTCCTCAAAAAAGGCCTCGAAAAAGTCCTCGAAAAAGTCCTCGAAAAAGTCCTCAAATTAGTCCTCAACAAAGTCCTCGAAAAAGTCCTCAAAAAAGTCCTCAAAAAAGTCCTCAAAAAAGTCCTCGAAAAAGTCCTCGAAAAAGTCCTCAAATTAGTCCTCAACAAAGTCCTCGAAAAAGTCCTCAAAAAAGTCCTCAAAAAAGTCCTCAAAAAAGTCCTCAAAAAAGTCCTCAAAAAAGTCCTCAAATTAGTCCTCGAAAAAGTCCTCAAAAAAGTCCTCAAAAAAGTCCTCAAAATAGTCCTCAAAAAAGTCCTCAAATTAGTCCTCGAAAAAGTCCTCAAAAAAGGCCTCGAAAAAGTCCTCGAAAAAGTCCTCGAAAAAGTCCTCAAATTAGTCCTCAACAAAGTCCTCGAAAAAGTCCTCAAAAAAGTCCTCAAAAAAGTCCTCAAAAAAGTCCTCAAAAAAGTCCTCAAAAAAGTCCTCAAATTAGTCCTCGAAAAAGTCCTCAAAAAAGGCCTCGAAAAAGTCCTCGAAAAAGTCCTCGAAAAAGTCCTCAAATTAGTCCTCAACAAAGTCCTCGAAAAAGTCCTCAAAAAAGTCCTCAAAAAAGTCCTCAAAAAAGTCCTCGAAAAAGTCCTCGAAAAAGTCCTCAAATTAGTCCTCAACAAAGTCCTCGAAAAAGTCCTCAAAAAAGTCCTCAAAAAAGTCCTCAAAAAAGTCCTCAAAAAAGTCCTCAAAAAAGTCCTCAAATTAGTCCTCGAAAAAGTCCTCAAAAAAGTCCTCAAAAAAGTCCTCAAAATAGTCCTCAAAAAAGTCCTCAAATTAGTCCTCGAAAAAGTCCTCAAAAAAGGCCTCGAAAAAGTCCTCGAAAAAGTCCTCGAAAAAGTCCTCAAATTAGTCCTCAACAAAGTCCTCGAAAAAGTCCTCAAAAAAGTCCTCAAAAAAGTCCTCAAAAAAGTCCTCAAAAAAGTCCTCAAAAAAGTCCTCAAATTAGTCCTCGAAAAAGTCCTCAAAAAAGTCCTTTTTTTTATTATTCGACTTTAAAAGAAAAAGAACAACTAATGCAGGTGGATTAGGTTTTCGGCAGGGACTGAGAAAAATAATTTATATTTCCACCGAATGAATAAAGAGATTGACTCAAAAATGTTCTGAAAACTCCAACCGATTATAGTTTGTTAAACAGTCATTAATTAAACGACAATTATATCAATGATGTTATAAAAGCTGAACAATTTTCAATTAAGCGATCTAAGATTTACATCATGCTTGAAAGAATAATTTTTTACTGTTTGGTTAGTATAGTGAAGTTCAGACTTTCTAGACGACTGAAAGACCCTTTGGAGTTTCTCTTGATGACTAAGAATACCTCTGGAGCCCTTTTGATAAATGAAAAAACCTTCGGAGTATCACTCGATAACTGGGGATACCTCTGGAGTATTTTTCGAATTTTCAGACGGTTGTTAAGACCTTCGGAGCCTTCCTCGACAACGAAAAGATTTCCGGAGTATCCCATAGGACACAAAAGGCCTCCGAACTATTTCTCAAGGTCTGAAAAAATCTTTGGGGTATTTTTAAAATTTCCTGACGGCTGTTACGGAGCCTTTCTCGATAGCGAAAAGTATTCTTCGAAGACTGATAATACCTCCGAAATTTCTCTTGACGACTAAGAATACCTCCGCAGTATTTTTCGAGGACTGAAAAGCCCTCTGGAACTATTTCTCGAATCTTTAGACGATTGAGTATACCTCTGGGGCCCGTATCGACAACTGAGGATACCTCCGGAGTATTTTTCGAACCTCCCCAGGGGTTTAAAGACCTATGAAGCCTTGCTCGACAACGAAAGATCTAGCAATAATGAAAATATATATTTAAAACATTGAGTAATAAGTTTGATTTAGTGTCATCGAAAATGTCTTTGAGGCAATGCTTCTAGCATTTAAAAAAAGCGTCTTTCAAAATATTGCAACTTGCATCTTTCAATATAATTCCGAGTACTTATCGATCATCATTTAATTATGTTTTGCAACCAAAAATAGTAATGAAGAAGTTCAACTTGCTATAGTCTGGTTATGCAGGAGGACGTCTTCGACGAATGTGACGAGGTATTTTCAGTCGTCGAAAGGTTCAAGAAATACTGCAGCCGTTTTTTCAGTCGTCGAGAGGTACTCTGGAGGTCTTTTCTGTCGTCGAGACAGGCTCCAGAGGTATTCTCAGTCGACGAGAAATACTCTAGGGTATAAAAGAACACTTGCATTAGTTGTTCTTTCTCTTTTGAAGTCGAATTTATATTTAAGATGAAAAGTGTGAGGAGGACGGAGAAAAAAAGAGTGAGTAATTTCTTTTCCTCTAATTAGACAATTTGTTTAGGGCGTGAGGGCCTGAGGAAGGGGCTTCTTGCCCTTGTCTATAACAGTCGAGTTTTTTCATAATGCAGGCAGATCAGTTTTTTTGGGCGTTGAAGGGCCGAGGAAGGGGCTTTAAGTCCTTGCTTATTAAAGAGATCAATTAAGTTTTCAGATTAATAAGCAGTACAATTCAATTCAATTTGGTTAGTAGTGCAGTTGCAGTTGCAATTTAGTTCGGTTAGTGAGTCAGTTGTACTTTTCATCAAGGGTCTTAGAGCAAGAACAGCCTAGGCCATATTTCAAACCATTTATAAGTAAGTCAAAGAATAAATACAAATTAAAATTAAATTACTTTTACTTTTCTCTTCTTCACTTTTCTATTAGCTAAAACGCGAGTTATGATCTTTTCAGTCAACCTTTATAGTCACGAAAAGCCTTTTAGAAAACCATTCCAATTATATCCTTGTTGGGTCCTTTCTTATTTTCATTCAATTTTGATGAATTCTACAATAAGTGAGATAAATATGAATGTAAAAATATTTGATAATTGAACCAGTAATTGTTTAGGGTAATGACTTGGAGTAAATTTTATACGCAGTAAACAGGCTAATACAGCAAATCGAATAGTCATTTGAGTCATAAGTTGCAAATATTTTTAATAAATTCATAATAAAATACTTTATTTTTGCAATTATGGAAAATTTATCTGAAGACAAAGACCATTTGGTTCATAAAAACTATGTACTGCTGAAAATGAATTCATGAATTTGAGATTAAAAGATGAAATAGACGAAGGTAAATTCAATTTTTTTCGTTTGTATTAGCTTATAATAATTTATTTAAAATTATAAACACATTTATTGATATTGAATAAAATAATGATAGAATGTTTCAAATTTTCTAATTCGAGAACTCATTCGAGGACTTTTTCGAGGACTAATTTGAGGACTTTTTTGAGGACTTTTTCGAGGACTTTGTTGAGGACTAATTTGAGGACTTTTTGGAGGACTTTTTCGAGGACTTTTTCGAGGACTTTTTTGAGGACTTTTTCGAGGACTAATTTGAGGACTTTTTTGAGGACTATTTTGAGGACTTTTTGGAGGACTTTTTCGAGGACTTTTTCGAGGACTTTTTTGAGGACTTTTTTAAGGACTTTTTTGAGGGCTTTATTTACGATTTTATTGACAACTTTATTGTGGACTTTTTTGAGGACTTATTTCAAGATTTATTTGAGGACTAATTCGAGGACTTTTTAGAGAACTTTTTTGAGGAGTTTTCCGCGGACTTTATTGAGAACTTTTCGGTTGATTTTGTTGGTGACTTTTGTGAAAATATTACTAGGATTAATTATATCATTAATAAATTATCCAAACGCTGTAGAGTTTTTCTTATAATAAAACAAGAACATAAATTTACTAATTTAATTTTGACATCTGTTTAATTCTAACGATATCGCAAGTTATTGCAAAATTTAGTGAGCAGGAGCCTGTATCTATTTCTCGAAATTTGCTGGTCCTCTTCGACTACGCCATTTACAAACTCTAGAAGAATATAGCATTTTCAAATTTCTTTTCGGATTTCATTTAATTGAATACAATAAATTATGATAAGTGGTATGAGTGGTTACCAAGAACTCCTTCGAATATCGACGTTGGGATTGGTTCACTATCTCCTTTGCCAGTTGGCGTCATCTTGATTAAATATTCTCGTTTTATCAAGGATATCATTAGTTTGCTGACCATACGGTGGCTATTTTTTATAAACTTTGCCTTAATTTATTCTATTTCCACTTTCGAAACGTAATATTCTAGGCTTTGCGTTAATCGTATCTGAATATAGTAATAGAAATATAGTAATTTTCAGTGTAATAGGACTATAATCGTTTATGATTGGGTGAGTTTTTATTTGAGTGTATGCGTATGTGCTTAAGTCTTTGTTTTAGTGTATGCGTATATGTATATTCATACATACGTTGCCAGCCTTTGGTTCGCAACTCGCAAACTCTCGTCTCAAAATGCGATTCAAACCTCCATTTTCATCATAATATTCTGATCCTTTCATATTCTTTCTTTCTTTCACGTCTTCATTTCTATTTTTGCCTCCTTTTTTCCCTTTCATGCCTACCCTTCCTTCTCTTTCTTCTTCACTATCTTCTTCCTCGTCTTTTCCCTTTTTTCTTTTTTCCATAGATTCTCCTTTCTCTATTTTATCTCCCATTACTCCTTCTTCCCCTCCATTTCCTTGGCTTTCTCCTCCTTCCATGTCTTCTCTTTGTTCTTCGATTCCTTCTCCGTCTACTTCTACTTTCATCTCTTCTTCCAGTTCTTCTCCTTCGCTCTTCTTGTTTATCGTTTAGTAAGGTGCGGTCCGTCAGCGCGTCAATTTCACAATGATGTTGTTTCCGAAATACATATGGGAATGAACGATAAGGACCCCTTTGATGGAACGCCGAAAAAAACAATACTGCCTTCACCGCACTTATTGTGCAAAGTAAATGAAATATCGGTATGGTCGCTTATCTATACGGGGAGTCAAATCAGCGTTATTTCTGAAGAATTTTATAAGAAAATTAGTAAAATAAGAAAATGTTTAGAGCTTCCAGTAACAGGCATACAAGTTTCAGCGGCTTTAGGAAAGAAATAAACTACAATAAAAAAGCAAACACAACTGAAAATCCAATTCATCCATTTATGAATTTATCTTTTTGGTTGTTGTATTCTTAACAAGTTAAATCATAGTAGGAAATAATATTCACACGTCGATAGGCTTGCTCATAAATCGCTGGCATATGTCAATACACAGAAAATATAAAACATTACCAAATTTGTCGACTTTGTTTGAACCGGGCGTGTCAGAGAGACTATGCATAATAAAGGAAAAAGATAAAACACTCATATACAAAATTATTTGCGATAGAGAAATCATCGAAAATGAAAAAATATCAGAAAAAGAAAGAAGTGAAAAGGATGAAACTTTGCAACTAAATGATATAAATAACGAAGAGCATAATGGTGAATTATCCAAGGAAATAAAGCAATTGAACTTGATGAATATATAAATGGAATAGACAGGATAATGAATACAAAGAAAGTTGGAATAAATGCATGCACGCGGAAAAGTGAAGAGCGAACCAGCCTTTCTAAACAACTTGATTCAGTCACGAAAAATTTTTCAAATATTGACGAAAGACAAAAACAGATATTTTTCACCATGTTAAGACAGTTTGAGTATCTGCTTTCCGACAAACCTGGATGCGTAAATAATTACACACAAACTGAGATAAAAAATCAAAATCCTACATTAAAGCAAAAGTATCCTGTGTTGTATGCTCTGCGTGACAAAGTCGAGGCGTGCCCAAACAAAATGATGGAAGCTAAAATTATCGAACCAGCAGTAAGTCCGTACTGCAATCCGCTCCGAATCGTTCGCAAGGACGATGACACAGTGCGAATCTGTCTTGACACTTGAAATCTGAACAAATACTTAGAAGCTGATCATGAGGCCCAACCTATCGTAGATAACAAAATGCAATTTTTTTACAGATGTAAATTTTTCTTGAAGGTAGATATGACAATGGGCTATAGGCAGATTCTGCTTGACGAACAATCACGTCCCCTTACAGCGTTCGTTTTCAAAGGTAGAATGTACTAATTGATTCGCGTCCTTTTTGGAATTAGTACTGCGGGCAGCGCTTGTTTTCGCGCTTCTTCCTTGGCGCTACTTAAAGAAGTAAAAATAATCGATATCTTTGAAATACATCCGGAGTTATAGAGTTATGTTAATAAAGACCAGAAAGACATTGTTAGCCTCAAGGGGCGGTTGCAATCACGACGCTCTCAGGAAGCTCGATTATAATCTGCTTAGCAAAAACATGGATGATGCATATAGTGCACCATATGGCCAGCCGCGAGGCTGGCCAGGTCACTTTGTGCAAAAATCTTTTGTCAAAGCGGCGGACGATAGTTGTCTTCCTTAGTAGAGAACGGAGACTCCTCAAACAAACAACTCGTTGTTTTGGGCGAGGACGTCGAAACTTCTCTCTTTTGTGTACGGGCATAAATAAATGCTGAAGTACAAAATGCGTCACCGATTGCCCTCGACAAGCAACTAATGCTAGTCGACCCGAAGTGAATGCAATGTATATTTGAACGAAGACTTGCAATCACAAGTGTGGATGTGTGTACCTTCACGTGGTGGGGCTGAAAACGCTGTCTCTGCAAAGAAACAGTAGGCAAAACACACAACGCTTGCCCTCAGGGCTACAGGCCAACTGGCCAAACAAAATATAACAACACGGACCATAACAATACGTGGTGAGGTGCGGCCTGCAAACGCCCAAACATTCATCGCGGAGTCTGCCACACCTCAAGAGCTCAACTCGAGCCCAGAAAAGCCAAAATCCGGGAGTCACTTGAGGGGAAATCTCTTGGGATTGTGGTACCGCGCGCCCTCTTAGAGGACGGGAGACCGCTCCGGGAGCTAGTTGCAAAGGGCCAATGGTCCCGGCAATCCGAATATTCGGGTAGATAACAAATTTCCCCCTATCGACTGGCAATCGGTAGGTGCCACTACTGTGGGTAAAGAGTCGCGGCCGTGGTCATAGCAGCCACCCAAAGTTCTTTGCCTCGAGCTCCCGGAGTAAGGCCCGACACCAAATTGTGCGAGAGAACAGTCCATTGGGCCGAGTAACTCTCGATGACTAGAACGCACTACGGATGCTAAAACCCTTAGGAAAAATGTTTCCACAGAAGGGCAGCATCCTTCCTGCTAAGGAATTGTTTTGAGCCTTAATAAATAAAGCAATTTTGCAATTGAAAGCGAAATTAGTGGCTGTCAGCTCCTTTCGAAAGCGAAAACCATGCACTGCAAGTCCATCAGATCCAGTGCTGCTAATGGCGAACACAGGCTAAGATGATAGTAAAGGCGGAAACCCGACATGCTCATTCAAATGCTACTTTGGTTGCAACTCGTCAAATACCTAACCCTGACCAAGACAAGGTTTGAACAATATCAAACCTAGCGTGGAATTAAACACGCCTGTACATTCGTAAGTAGTTCTAAGTTATATCATAATTAAATTAGTTCTAAGCCGTTAACTATTAATTAAGCAGTAATCTTAAGCAGTAGTATAAGAATAAGAAAGTTACCGATAAGTCAAAAATCAAAATTAAAAACCAAAATCAAAACAAGAATCAAAATTTAAAATTAAAATCAAAATCGAAATAAAATGAAATCAAACAAATTAAATCAAACAATGATCAAAACACACAAAAGAACTAACAAAAGTTAGAAAGCTAGAAAAATAACTAGCACAATCAACTATAAATATACTAGAGCCATGAAAACCATGGAGAAACCCGATAAGGGAACAACCAAAGCTCAAAGTCAACACACACAAACATACTCACTGCTCGCACTTGAACGCCGCTCGAACGCCACTCGCTTAATCTTGAACGCGCACGTTAACACTAAAACGAACGATCGAAAGCCAGACTCCGGAAACGCCATTAGCGATTCCAAGGAGGAGATATAACTAGACATTGTGTTGTACCTCGAAAGCGAAATGGTCAACCACTCTAGGTATAATAAGGCGAGGAAACGTAAGCAGGAGACGACCGTTGAGAAACCAGAGCACTGCTCTAACACTCCGGTGTCAACTCAGTTTCCCTCGCAACCAATCAAAGACGAAAGCAAAGACGATTGCCCACCAGTTAAAAGGTTTAAATTGAACGCAAAACATAACCCCGAACTGGGCCCGAAATTGAGGATCATACAATTGAACCTCAACAAAAGGCAAGTAGCCAACGATGAGCTGGGAGAAATCATGACAGACAGAAATCTTGACATACAGGTGGCACTGGTGCAAGAACCATATCACTGGAATAACGCGATTTCAGGTATGGGCAGCATTGCAGCTATTCATGGCGCCAAAGAAGGCGAAAGAATTCAAGCTGCGATACTTTACAATCCGCACAAAGTCACCGCTACCAAGATCTCTAATCTGTGTGACTCCCATTGTGTTTGCGCACAAATAATCGGAGCCTTTGGTGAAATTTATTTCATAAGCATCTATTGCCAGTTCAGCCACAGCAGGAAGACCTATCTTGACAAACTAGCTAGGACTCTAAAGCAATTGAAAGGCAAAAGAGTCTTAATTGGAATGGATGCAAATGCCAAGTCGAAGATCTGGTCTAACACACAGGACAAGAATGGAACAGTCATTGAAGAATTCATAGACCAATTTGGGCTAATAGTGGCCAATAGAAGAGACCAACTTCCAACGTGCCGTAGCACGAGAGGCGAGACGAATATCGATGTAACTTTACACACGTCGAACCTGTCAAACCTCTTGGCTAGCTGGGCGGTGAAAGAATGGACCACCAGTGACCACAGGCCCATAGTGATCGAACTGGATTTTGCCTCACAACCAGCCAGACTCATACGAACCGAAGAAACATTAGAACCAAGGTTTAACACGAGAAAAGCTGACTGGGAGAAATTCGGTAAACTTTGTAAATTCGAGAAAGAGAACCTAGCTAAACTCCCTTTGAAAACCTCCGAAGACATTGAAACATATGTTTCAAAACTTGAAGAGGTCTTAGTAAGGGCAGCAAGGAACTCTATTCCACCCAAAAAGAGAAAAACGCGCTCTCTACCCTGGTGGAACCCTGACTTGCGAAGTAAGAGGCGAGCGATACAAAGAGAACGCAAAATCGTCGCTCTGAAAGACAAGGAAGGACCGAATAGGAAACAAAGAAAAGCCCTCCAGAGATCACTTGAAAAATTGAGTCAAATGAAATCTGAATATGCATTGGCTATTAAAAAAGCCAAACGCAACAGCTGGAGAGACTTCTGCACTATCGAAAGCAAAAAGAATGCTTGGGCGTATCCATACAAACGAGCATCCAACAAAGTCAGAATCTCGAAAGCAATGTGCACGGTTAACCGTAATGGTTCAGTCACAAAAGACTGGAAAGAAACAAGTACGGCTCTACTAGAAGGATTAATGCCTGATGACGACCCAAGCTGCGAAAACGATACACATGCAGAGATTCGCAGAGATATGCGGGAGGTTCCAGTAACCGGCAACGCAAAGCCTTTCCTGATAAGGGAAGTAGAAATGGCCCTTAAAGCGAACAAGGCAGGGAAATCACCAGGCAAAGATAGAATAGAGTCGGAAATGCTTGTTAACGCAAAACCATTACACCAGGAACTGACACGACTTTTCAACGCCTGCCTAAAATGCGGAGTGTTCCCCAGAAGATGGAAAAGTGGAATGCTAATCACGTTGCTCAAAGGGGTTGAAAAACCCGAGAACGAGATTAAATCATATAGACCCGTATGTCTACTCCCCATAGCCGGGAAGACACTCGAGAGGCTTGTGATTCGAAGAATTTCCAACATTCTAAACAGCTCGGACTGGTCTTCGGAGGATCAATTTGGCTTCAAGGCAAACAGATCCACAGAGGACGCCATCAGAAGACTATATGAAATAGTAGAAGAGGCAGAATCTGATCCGTCGATTAAGTACGTAGCCGCTATTTCACTAGACGTCTCAGGAGCATTCGATGCCTTATGGTGGCCAAGCCTACTCTCCCAATTGAAAGAAAGAAACTGCCCAAGAAATATCTATAAGCTCCTCCAGAGTTACTTCAGTGATAGAGAAGTGGGCATATATGCCTACTTCGAAGAAACACTGAAAACAGTGACGAAGGGGTGCCCCCAGGGTTCAGTTTTCGGACCGGTAGGCTGGAACGTCATCTTTGACAAACCACTCCGGTCAATCAGGGACGCAAGATACGAAGTACTAGCCTATGCAGACGATGTGCTTCCTATCATTAAGGCAAAAACGCGCATTGACTTTGAAAGACAAGCCCAAGAAATCATTAATATAATGATGGACTGGTGCAAGTCTGACAAAATGAACTTGGCAGTACAAAAGTCAGCACTAATATGGCTAAAAGGCCAACTAAGCGAGAATAGGAACCCTACAGTCAAAATTGGGAAAGACAACATTAGAACGCACAAAACAGTCAAGTACCTAGGAATCACAATCTCGAAAGGCTTCCGATTGGAAGAACATATTCGAAACGTGATTCAAGACTGCAACAGTACCTACTTCGAGCTAAGCAAAATAGCAAGAGTAAATTGGGGCCTAAAATTCAATTCTTTGAAAGAGATATATAATGGCTTCTTAGTATCGAAAGTTACATATGCTGCTGCGGGCTGGTGGCAAAGGACCAACACCAAACAGCAATCTGCTTTAGAAGGATTGCAACGATCGGTCCTCTGCAAAACACTCAAAGCCTACAGATCGATCTCTCATGAAGCAGCACACGTGCTTGCAGCCTCCCGACCGATAGCTCTAGAGCTTGACGCGAGAGTTGCAAAGTACTGCGTCAGGAAAGGGAGATCGATTAAAATGCACGGCATCCGAATTACATCGGAAGAACTTCGATCGGGCAGACTAAAAATCTCGAAAGCCATACAACTCATCAACGATGAAATCGAAAGGGTATGGCAAGAGAGATGGCAGTCAGCCACAAATGGCAGGAGAACGTACTGCTATTTCCCAGTAATCAAAGATAGATTAAAGAAGAGGTGGCTAAACCCCAACCACTACACAGTACAGTTCATGACTGGACATGGTGCTTTTAAGTCATACCTCCATAAAAGAGGACTATGCGAAGACCAACTGTGTAGCTGTGGAGAAATAGAAAGCGAAAGCCACATTCTCTTTAACTGCGAAGAATTAAGGGAACTAAGAAAGCCATTAATAGAGGCTGTTGAAGAAGAAGGTCACATATGGCCTTGCCCAGAATCAGCCCTAGTATCCAGCAGGAAAATCTACAAAGCCTTTGGAGACTTTGCCAGAAAAGTCATAGAGCCCAGGGAAGGAGCACCCATAAAAAGGAGGAAGCGAAGAAATGTAGCTACAAACTACGGTAGAAAGACGCCGCCTCTTACAAGGTCCCTAACCAAAGGACAAAAACTCGCACAATAACCTAATTTTTGAACCCAGACAAGCTCATAAAGCTTGAAATTTTTGAACAAAAATTTTCAACATCAACTTCAGAACTAAATTCCGAAGCTTGAATACTTGAACGCGATGAACCCCGTTCTGACCCAATGACAGAGTTTTGAACTGAATGCGTGGCACAACAGGCAAGAATACTGAAAACTGCCTGGGGAGTCGCCTTGTCGGCTAGACGAAACCCCGCCCTGACACAACAGTCGAGAATCAAATCGAAAGAGCAAACATCAGTATCAGCCAAGCCATAAAACCATTCTTTAGAAAGCGAGATCTGACTTTGGGACAAAACGGGGTAACAACAACCTTTCGAATGACGGATACCCACCAGCGTGAGGGGGGATGACCGAAACGCAATGGGGAGACGTACTTCGGTATGTCGAAGCGATGGACCTGTGAGTCGCGGGAAAAATCCCTTAATACAGGTACGCAGGGTGGGATGTTTTTCGAACGCGAGCCCAGGAGGGGAACTTAGTTGGTCGATCGTCTTAGGAATCTTCCTCTGACTGTCCTGGCTGAATCTCCCTTCCGATATCCCAATTTAGGTTGGCCTCTGCGGGGTAGTGGTACCAGGTCAAGCAAATCTCGTAAGATTTGTACGCTGCGTGCTTCCGACGCAGTAGATGTTGGGGCAACTAGAGTCCCGTCGCGCCCAAACCGAGGGTCAAGCCTTTAGTTCCGCTCTCCTTGAGCGTCGAACCGTGAAAAGATCGGTACTCCTTTCGAGGAGGTCTTGACTTCCGGATCTCCAAAAATGTTTGAAAGCGAAGGAGTGAAAGACAGTGGGCTATGCCAACCTATTGGCGCCCAGAGAGAAGGGCGGTAATGTCTTGAAGACGCTATACCCCCTCAAATCGGATAAGCTTGAAATAACGCAAACACTAGCTGTTAGCCTCAAGGATATAAATATTTACGAAGAATCAGCCACATACGTTGATGACTGTGCGATCGGAACGCAAACTTTCAACCATCAAATATTAGTCCTTCAATGATTTTCTCGAAAGTAATGGTAAGCGGATTTACTATTAATTTTAAAAAATGTCAATTCTTATCAAGCAAAATCCTTTTTCTCAGTTTCGTTTTATGATTTCACGGGATCAAAGCTAACCCGGATCGTATTCAGGTAATAGTAAATTTTTTAATTTCAAGAAACAATCAACGGCTGCAACATATTTTTGGCGTATGCAACTACTACAGACGTTTTGCGATAAGATATAACGACTTTATTACCCCTTTTCGTGATCTATTGAAGAATGATAATGGCTGGTTTTGTACAAAGGAGCATACCAACGCATTTGACGTTTTCAAACAAAACTTTATAATGCCGTTTGTTTGAGTCATGTCATGTCGAATGTGTAGTTGGAAGTCTTTTCTCAGATTGACGAAAACGGGGATAGATGCATAGTTTCCCTCGCGAGCAGATGTTTGACAGATACAAAAACAAGGTGTACGACCACAGAGCTGGAGCTTTTAGCAATCATTTACAGTATATCAAAATTTAGTATGTATCTGATCGGACAGAACTTTGAAATCGTGACCGATAACAAATCATTGGAATTTTTGAATTCTACGATTTTTCACAATTCTCGTTTGATCAGGTAATCGCTTTGCCTTCAACAATTTACATACACAATTGTAGATTCCCGGGGAAAGGACAACACAATAATTGATTTTTTTAGTAGAAATCCCGACGTAAAATTACATTACATAAACACACCAAGGAAACAATCGTTATTTCATCGCTACATAATTACAGCAAACTAATCATAAAAATCATCGGCAAAATGCAAAAAAATTATGTTGCCCGTCAAAAGATTCTAGAGATAATAGAAAGTAAAGGAAATGGAAATAACTGTTTGCAGTTATACAACGAATACAATGTCAAACCACTTATAAAAGAGAATAAAAACAAATGTTGGCGCATAATAGTCCCAAACGAATTAGAAAAAGATTTAATAGAGATAAGGCATTTGCAACTAGAACACCCCGGTACTTATAAAATAACATGCTACCTGAAACGGTATTACTATTGGCAAGCTATGTCAAAAGACGTACATCGGACGAAGACCGTTTCCCTTATCAACATCTAAAACATCGCATCATCGCCAGAAACGCAGCGAATCCGATTAACTTAGGTAACAGAGGACTCAACATCTCCATGCCATGTAAGCATAAAATCGCCTTTCCGATACGGGGTTTTGATAATGTCTGTAAGTTAGCAATGTTTGCGAATTAATGCGCCACGGAAATCCGAATATGATGATAAAGACTCGACTCCAAGATTAATATAATTGTCACGCGATTTTAATGAAAACGAGAAACGAAATGTTTTGTTTGCCGAAATAAAATTCAAGTTGGAAAAGAAAAGTGCTCGCTGATTATCTTTTATAATTGACTTTAAATCCCGTCACCGCGCACTCTCTGGCGTCGACTTGCTTTGTGATAATCGAGTCTAATAGCAAGTAAAATTTACAGATTGCAAAGACGTAAAATCATCAAAGCGCTGATCGAGTTTGATCTCATATACATCTAAGTTATAAAGTATGTAACGGGAAATGCTCGCTCACGAGCTTGCCCAGTTTCTCGCTCCACCGTGCCTGTCCGTCGCCACAAGGTCATGAGCAAGGAGAATTCTTGCTGATGCGTTGTGTTTTCATTTTGGAGATGCGACGGACCAACGGCAACGACAACGGCGACGAGGAGGGCAAAGCTAAGACGTGAGAGAAAAAGAGAAAAGCATGTGTGGTGCACGCGCACACAGCGGGGTCCGCGCGTTGAGAGCGACTTTACGTGTGTCCGCGCCGCGAGCGGAGATGTTCTTCTCCATCCGGCGGTAGTGGCAAGCAGACGCATCCCGCAGCAACAAGCGAACAACACAAGATTTGTGTACGACGACGACGAAGTATCGTGGGCGATACATCTGAGAGGGCAACTAGACCTGAGTGCCGCAGCTAAGCAATAAAAACTCAGCAACAGCTTATCAACAACAGTATTAACAGCCTCAACTACGGTGAGCCCCTTCGCTCTCTCTCTCTCTCTCTCTCTCTCGCTCGCGCGCGAACACTAGCAGTCGCCGGATCGCACCATTATTGCGACATGGTGTGCAGTTCTTGCGGCCACGCGCAGTATTTGACGTTTTCGTCACAGGCTTTCCTCGGGGCAGCCGTCGCATCGGTACATTAGAGCGGGCTGCGATTCGGTATTCTCGGGTGAATCACGAAAGCGAAGCAATTGTCGGGTCATCTGCTAATTCGTAGGGCAGAGTGAATATTTTTATACGAATAATGTCACCAAATAATAATATAATTGTTATTTTTTACGATGCAGAAGATACCATATTAAACCAAGTAACTTGTACATACTGCGCCACAAAAAGCATAAAGCTCCAGTTTCAGCATAATTTTATGTAATAAAATAATAACCTTATTACTCACTACTACTTTTTATTATTTCCGCTTCAAACCATTTCTTCCCAAATTTTACTTCGATTTTGTTCCTACTCTGTCTCACGTTTTTGCTTTGCACAACACTATACTCTTTCGGGTCACTTTTCCACAGAACCAAAATATACTTATTTTCCGCCATAGCCAAAGAAATACAATTGCCAACTAACCACTTCGCTATCAGCAATTTGGTTATAAACATTTAACAGATACTAAGACATCGATTTGTTCGAATATTCCCAACAACAAAAGAAAAAATAATTTTTCAATATGATTGAATATACTTCAATATGATATTTTTCAATATGATTAAATTAAATAGCATAGTATATTTAACGCTATGTAGCATAAATTTTCAATTTAATGATCTTTCGAATGAAAAGTTTCATTCCGATAGAAATGGCAAAGCATTGCCTAAATCGACATCGAAGTCGCGTTCTTTCGTACGCTTGTCCGCGCGCCATTCACCCTCTCCTCTGTAGCTAATGTTGAAGGCTTTTCCGAGCGTCGGAAAAAGATTGGTGGACACATCTTATCATGACCTTTCGAATGAAAAAGGTTTCATTTGAATAAAAGTGGCAAAATGTTGCTAAGATCGACATCGAAGTCGCGTACTTTCGTACGCTTGTCCGCGCGTATTTTCCCTGTTATGTAGCTAATGTGAGAGGCTTTTCCGAGTGTCGACAAAAGTGTCTGCAAAAGTTTTACGAATAGTAATGTCACCGTCAGTAATACTGAATGGTGAGCGAGAAACAATTAATCTCACTCAATAAAAAGTCTTAGTATTAAATTTTTACTTAAATGCTCATAATTTGTATTTCTAAAAATAACTAAAAGAGTCACTTTTCTATTGATTAGAAAAATTACTTTAAATTTATATGTTTATTATAAAGTTATAAAAAAAATAAATTATAAGACAAGGCGGTTCTTTCTTCGATGCGTTGTTAAGCAGTCAATGATATTTTGCAATATTAGTTACCGTGTCGTCTCAATCACCGCTTCGGTTACTACGGCCAAGTGGAGGGGAAAACAGCAAAAGAGGAGAAATTTGGTAGTCGACCGAAACGGCGCTCTGATTGGTCGAAATTATTAATTTTTGAAATTAATTTTCTCGAAAAGTATTGATGATAAAAATTTTTTGAAAACGGCAATCGATTCAGAAAATTTTGTTCTACAGCCCATTTTCGGGAACTATAATCCTTCTGAATCACCTTGTATATATATATATATATATATTAACATTTAGCTAGTATACTCCAATGTGTATTCGGACTTTGTTTTACAATGGATTTTAACAATTTAATTTAATTTATTTTATTTGCGTATTGATAATAATTGATGCAGTCGTCCATACTTTATCCATAAGTTTATGTTTTTTAAAGTCTGGTGTTTGTGATAGATGTCTTAAGGAGTCTACTCGCAAGGATGTTTGGGTGGTTTTTCAGTCTGGAGTTATATTTTGCATAGAAATTTTTAATTTCTTCTTTGACTTTTGTAACCTGTAGATGGTATCG
Source organism: Phymastichus coffea (assembly GCF_024137745.1). NCBI lineage: Eukaryota > Metazoa > Arthropoda > Insecta > Hymenoptera > Eulophidae > Phymastichus > Phymastichus coffea. Next base: position 2,671,598 of record NW_026706814.1, read on the forward strand.
GATAATTTCGTTCGGTACGAACTATGGGGCCCGTACTATATTTCATAAGACTTTCGATTGAAATCTTTCCAGGATTTCAATATTCGAGTTTGAAACAGCTCCCCACAGTTAAATGCCATAAGTCCAGACTGGTTTCAGCACAGCTTTGTACAACAGCAGTTTGTTTTCAATTGACAGCTCCAATTTTGTTCGGATGAGCCACTACATTTTCCTCCATTTTAGACCCAACTGTTTACATTTGGTGAATATATGCTCCTTGCATTTAAGTCTTCGGTCTAGGTGGACACCTAGATATTTTACCTGATTATTTTGCGGAATGAATTTTTCGTTTAATTTAATGGGGGGCAGGTATCTTTTCGAAGTGTGAATATCGTATGCATTGATTTACTATCATTTACTATTATTCTCCAGGAGTTAAACCAGTTTTGAAAGTGGTTATTTATGTAGTTTTGTAACGTTTTGGATGCTATTATTGCCTCTGAGTGAAATATTGATATTGCTATATCATCTGCGTAACTTGCTGTTAAGATATTTGTAGACTTTGTTAGATCTGATATGTACAACAAATATAGTGTTGGGCCTAGAACATTGCATTGAGGTACTCCAGCTTTTATTAAATGACGTTTTGATATGTATGTATTTATTTTAACTTGAAGCTCTCTATATTGTAGGTATGACTGCAACAGTTTGTAGCGAGGTTCCGGAAAAAAAGTCTTCAGCTTATGAAATAGCCCTTTATGCCAAACCTATTGTCGAAAGCTTGTGCAACATCTAGGAATATACCAGTGGGAGTGTTGTTTATCTTCGATGGCTTTCCTCACAACATATACTATTCTGTTTACTTGCTCGATCGTAGAGTGATTACACCTGAAACCGTATTGATGATCGGGGATAAGTTTTCTATTAAGTATCATTGGGTTAATTCTAGCTAGTATTAATTTGTCAAAAATTTTAGACACTGTTGACAAAAGGCTAATTGGTCTATATGAAGTCACCATTTCTGGTTCTTTACCAGGTTCAGGTATTAAGACAATCTCTGCTACTTTCCACTGAGAAGGAAAATAGCAGAGACCCAAGCATGTATTGAAAACAATTGTTAAGTATCTTATTGCAATTTTAGGTAAAGTTTTAATCATTTTTCTAGTGACATTATCTCATACCGGGGGTTTTCTATTTTTAATATTATTAATTATTTGTAATACTTCCTTTATTTTTATCGATTCGATTACTGAACTGTCTGGAACGTCAGAAAATTTCAGTAAGATTTCTTCTTCATGTTCGGAGATTATTCTTTAGTGAAGCGTGAATACTATACTTAAATGATTTGCAAACGTTTCAGTTTTTTCCTCGTCCGATCTTGCCTAGTTTCCGCCACGTTTTCTGATAGGCGGTATAAATATGGTTGGTCTTTTAAGTCGTTTAGTAGCTTTCCATAAAAAGTACTCTGTTGCTTCTATTGGACTTAGTGTTTAGGGATAGTTTTGCGTTTGTATATTTTTTTTCGACACTCCGTGCGGGAAGTGCGTTTTTCCCGCACGCTCGGCAAAAGGCCTGCATTGAAAATCGCACTTTCCACACGACGTATAAAAAAATACGGTACGGCACATGTTCGGGAAAGAGTTTCTCGTCTCGTGTACCTTTCCACCCTCGCTTCGCTCGGGCGTAAACGCGACACGAGACGAGAATGTACTTTCCCGCACTTGTATCGTAATGTACTATTTCTTCATATAACAATTTCTTTAAATGTTTAGGTGTTTTATTTACTCTTGATTTATCTTGACTTGATCTGGTTATCTGATATCTTTTTTCTTTTATTTTTTGGGCTATTTTATTGGACGTGTTTTGCTGTTTTTATTTTTATTTATTTCTGTAGAGCATTTACTTATCGATTTAGTTAGTAGCAGATTGAGTAAATTTATGCTGTATTCAATATTTGTAGATGTTTTAAGAGGAACGTTATACGTTATGCGTTCCTCTATATAGGAGGCATATTTTTTCCAATCAACTTTAGTTTGTTTGCAAACATTTACTAAATACTTTTCTAAATACTTGTTGCTGTAATGTAATCAGTACTGGCGAGTTATCTGATGACAAGTTTAAGCATGATAACACTTCAAAATAATTCTTATTTATACCCTCTACTATAGCAAAGTCAATCAAATCCGGGAGCTTGTTTATGTCTGTAGGCCAGTATATTGAGTCTCCAGTTGATATCAGGATGAAATTATCTTTTTGTCTATTTCACAGAGTACTTTGCCTCTATATGTTGGAGTTGATGATCTACGCAGGAGGGTCAATAAGTCTTTACATAATCCAAGAAATGGCGCTCGTCTCGCTTACATTATGATGTTTTTGGCAAGAAATACTACTAACTAGATATCGTACAAAGTTTCAGCTCGATTCATTAAGTCATTTTTTTGTGAGCGTTGATAGAACAAAAAGTTATTGGTTTATTTGAAAAATGGAAAAAACAGAGTTTCGAGCGGTGATAATACATTATCATTTGAAAGGCCTTACACCAAAAGAAATCACAGTTGAGTTGAACGCCGTTCATGGCAAGTCTGCCCCTGTGTTTAAGACTGTTTATAACTGGGTAAATGAATTTAAACGCGGCCGTACAACAAAAGATGAACCTCGTTCAAGACGCCCCGTAGAAGTGAGTACGCCCGAAATGGTCAACAAAATCTACGATATGTTGTTAAGTGATAGAAGATTAAAATTACGAGAATTAGTTGAGGGCACAGGGGTATCAAAAGGTACAATCATTTCAATTTTGCATGAAAAATTGGCGATGAAAAAAATATCAGCAAGATGGGTGCCGCGTTTGCTCACTGTTGAAAATAAACGAACCCGCGTGGTCACCTCTGAGGCTCTTTTGGCACGCATACGTCGTAATCCGGAAGACTTTTGGCGTCGACTCGTAACTGAAGACAAAACATGGGTACACCAGTACACTCCTGAAATCAAAGAACAGTCCAAACACTAGATTACCGCAGGAGAACCAGCCTCAAAGAAGGCAAAGACAGTAAAGTCAGCTGGCAAGATTATGGCCTCGGTTTTCTGGGATGCGTATGGAATCATCTACATCGACTACTTGGAAAAGGGCCAGACGATCACTGGACAATATTATGCGTCATTATTAGGTCAGCTAAAAGAAAAAATCAGAGAAGAACGTCCTCACTTAAACAAAAAAAAATACCTCTTTCTTCAAGAGAATGCTCGAGTTCACACGTGTCCAGTTTCGATGGCATAAATTAACGATTAAAGTTCGAATTAATTAACCATTCACCATATTCGTCTAATTTGGCTCCCAGTGACTTTTTCTTATTTCCTAACCTCAAAAAATGGCTTGCCGGACAACGGTTCACGTCGAATGAAGAAGTCGTCGCAGAAACAAATGCCTATTTTGAGGGATTTCAGAAATCATATTTTTCTGATGGCTTAAAAAAACGGGAAGGCCGTTTAATAAAATATATTGACCTTTAAGAAGATTATGTTGAAAAATAAAAAAAATACATACGCAAAACTTTCTCGTCCTTCTTTTTGTAAAGACTTATTGACCCCCCTCGTAGATCCTCACCATAGATGCTTCGCATTGTAATCGCCACCTGCTATAAAGCGATTCCCTAAAGTTTTAAAAAAGTCTGTCCAGTTTTCTGTAATAATTGTTTTGGTGCTTGTAGGTTGATTTCGCTAATGTGTGAGTGGATGTAGTGATTAATTTTTGTTTTGATTATGATCGTAGTACCTCCGTGTGCTTTATTAAGCGGATGATTTGTTTTGTGTTCGGTATAATTTGGTATGTTAAGATAGTTCTTACTTGTAAAATGCGTTTCTGAGATTATCATGTCTATGTTTTCGTAGATTTGAAATATTTTTAATTCTGGGTGCCTCTGCATAAGTCCGTTTGCGTTCCAGATAGCGAGTTTTAGGCTGATCATTGTGCTATTTTGTTAACTAGTATAGTTAAAAGATTTAACATAGTGTCCATTCTTTACATCAGCTGTTCCATCATATGTTCGAGTTTGTTCGTGTTATTGTAGTCGTTCGAATATATATTTGGCTCTACCTGTGAATTTTAATCTTTTAATTCTGCTGTTGTTATATTTTGGTTGTTTTGTTTTGATGTCACTTGGGCAAATGTTCTGTTTTATCTGATACTGTTGGCATTTAAATTTGAGTTAGTTTAGTGTTTGTGTTTGGTTGCCCTTGTTTACTGTTTTGAATGTAACATTTTTCTCTCAGCTTGGGAAATAATTTTTGTTGCAGTTGTTTGCGAATTGGAAATCCTTTTTAGCTTGCAATGTTTTCCTTGGCAATTCACACATCGTATTTCTTTAATTATTTCTTTGATAGTACAGTTTTCTGTTGCGTGCTGCTTTGCACATTTCACACATATTGCACTCCTGAAGCAATAATTTTTGGTATGCCTATATTCTTAGCAGTTATGACATTGAGGGATATCTCTTTTGACATTCGTCGGCTTAAACTTTATTACGGTATTTAGCAATCTGTTTACTTTATAGATATCTTGGCTTTTGTAGTCATATTCAATTTTTACAGTAAATAGTGGTAACGGTATTTTTGTTATCAGGTGCCTAATATTCCGGATGCTCATTACCTTATGTCCGAATTCCTCAATGACAGTTTTTAAATCTTTAATGTTCACGAAAGGATGCATACTTCTTAAAATTACTTTAAATTCTTTATCTTGTTTTCGCTGATATGTGTAAAATTGAGTATTTTTTTCTTTTAATCCATTAACTATAGGCAGATATTTTTCAGCTGTTGACGGTTGGATTTTAGTTTGTATTGTCCTATAACTTTTATTGTCTAGTTATCTTTTTCTTTTTCATTTAAGATATTTTCAAGTGGACGTATGTTTTCTACATTGTAGACAAAAATTAGAGGTGATTTAATTTTTAAAGCGTTTATAACACAAGAGCTGCGGTGGCTCAGTGGATAGAGCGCGGGACTTCCATGAAGGGGTCCCGGGTTCGATTCTCGGCGGGTACCAATGGCTTTTTTCGCAAGAAAAAAGTGTATGTACAAAAATCAACACCACGGTTCTCGCAGTGGTTCGGATTTCACTGGGTTACATAATGTAAATTATTGACCATTAAACTGTAGGTCCAGTAATCAGGAACTGACAAGCCCGGTTAGCTATAGGGGGTTGCGTCCAGTAAAATCACGCCGTAGAAGCAATAGCATCTATGACTACTAGATATATAGTAGTCCAAAGGCATCTCGGAAAAACGCAAGTTTGGGGTGGGAAAAAAGAAACACCTCCCACACTACGGTGGTGAGTGAGGTACCCTAAAAGCTCATGAGGAGGCATAGGGAGTGCAAAAAAGATAGTAGTAGTAGTAGAGTTTATATCACTATTTACCGTGTTTTCTTCTGTTTTTTGTTTATCTTCAAGAACCTCGAATCTATTGGTGGTTTGACTCAGCCTGTAATCTGATAGCTGGGCTTGCCGTTTTTCGTTTGGTATTTAAATGTTTGGGCTATTTCCTTGTCGTTTTTCACTTACAGTTGTCCATTTTTCTGTGTTGTTTTGTGTGGGTGTAGACTTGTATCCCCTACTTCTGTGGCCATTTGGCCTTTATTCTATTGTTATTATAAAGTTAAGAAATTTATTTGGATTAACTATATCTTTTCCTGATTAACTGATATTTTTGATTTTTAAATAGAGCGCAATACAAAACACGTCCGCTCCGCTGAAGGTTCAAACACTGTCTGAATCTCACTTATTATAATTATTATTCTTTATATAATACGGACATCGATATTATTAATACGTGAATGAATCGAATAAAAAATGTTATAAATAATCGTGGTGTAATGTATGGTTCATTCGTATGCGTATTATTATGAACATTAAATAGGTACTATTGTTAATTGCAAAAGAAATGTCTACGGATGATTCACAATAATTTTGATCTATATTAATTTATAAAAGAAAATAGATAAAAAAAAAGGTTTTTTCAGTTTAACTGGCACACCTCATTTTGGCCACGTAACTGCTCGGTTGGGTAAATCTACCCCAGCCCGAAAAACATTGAATAAATCAAAGAATTTTAGATATTTTGTTATGAAAATTTTTTCTAGTATATTTCAAACCTTTGACTACAAAAAAAAATATTTAGCTTAACAATTTTTAATGTTACACACACTGAAAAAAATTGTAGAAAAAAAAAACCAAATTTTATTTATTGTTAAAAATTGTCTGGGGTAAATCTACCCCACATAGCAGTTAAGGGTTAAAGAAATATTGAATAGATCGAAAGTTATCAATATCAGATTATCTATTAAATATAAAAGCCAACAAAATTTTCCGAAAGTCTAGAAACTGAAACCAAACATAGATTTTCATGTGCTGATTCCGAATCTAAGCTCTATCACCCGTCGTTTTCCAGATATCTTAACCTAAAACCAGAACATTTGACGGTATCACATCAAGCCGTCGCCTATACTGCTGGTCGAGTTTCGAAAGCACGGTAAATTGAGTTTCGTGTTATTATAAGCCTAAAGTAGAATGTTTCGATCCAACATTTTTCTAACGACCATATCTCCGCTAAAAAAATATAAAATAATTTTGAATTGTGCTTTTTGTAGCCAAAGAGATGATTTTTTAAGAACTGTGGTCAGAATTGCGCAGAAAAAATCCTTCGTCATGTTACAGGTGATAAAATATGGCAAAAAAGAATGTTTTTGATGCTTATAAGTTAAGATATCTGGAAAACTAAGGGTGATAGAGCAATTGTGAGCTCAGACTTGTAATTAGTGCATGAAAATTTATTAAGTATGCTATGTCTAGTTTCAGGTTCTTAAAATTGTTGGCCTATGTATTCAAAGTTAGAAAAAACACAAGATTTTTGACCTTCAAAAATTCATAGCTTTTAAATTATGCAAGTTACGAAACAATTACTAAGAAGCTTTCTTCCACTAAATAAGTCATATTTTATAAATAAAATTTTTCCAGTACAAAAAGATAATTTTTCTATGGCTTGCTTAATCAATTACTTTTTAAATAAATTTCCACGCATTTTTCGAAAAATATAGCAGTGAATTCGGATTCCTCTGGTCAAAATACATAACAATAATGAATTTTTATTCAATGCATTTAAAATGCATATGGAATCATATCCAGCATCCGGGTGTTATACGCTCTAAAAATAGATTTAATTATATTTTGAAGTTGGTTGCGCCAAAAAATTTCTCAAAATTCAAATGCCGTATAAAAATAAATAACAGCATTTTTCCTGTTCGAATACAGCATCTGTTAATAACTTTTTTAATATCCTTCATATACATTAAATCAACATTTTATATACTACTTATAATTATATAATTTTGTATTATGCTCAGTGAATAATGAGTCGCGTAGCTAGATTATAAATTACTTTTATAAATATCAGTGAAACTATATGAAAAAAATATTATAAACTTGTGACGGAGAATCTCGGCTAGGCCGATCTCGTCTGTTTGGCTCTCGCAAATGTCCGTGCGCCGCGCCAGGCTGAGAGTGTGTACGTTTGGTACACACACTCATGCTTGGACCTTTTGTTTACGAGGTGCTGAACACGGGCTGAGCTGACGACTGGAGCGATGCAGATGGCGCAGAAGAAGAGAGAAAGAGAGAGAGAGCGCTCGAATTGCGGATCGCCGCAGAAAATTAGAGAGTCTCTGCTGAGCTATGAGCAGAGGAAGTCGCGCGCGCGGATAAAACCGAAAGGTCACGGTTTTTCCAAGTTGGCCTCGCGACCTCGTCGACGATCGTTCGTTGCGGAGACACGCCCGGTGCGCGGACGAGGATTGGAGCGTAGGCTGGGTCGCGCCCAGCCGTGTCCCGAAGTATACCCGGCACCGGTGCGTGTGGGTAACCGGCGAGGATCGCGGGTGCGCGCGCGAGCAGTCAGGACGTGCTGCAGTCCCGAACAGTAGAGAGGCGGCGAAGACAACAGCGACAACAATCAACGAGCGAGTTGCAGGTGAGGCAACAGTATTGGGGAGCGAACGAGAGGACGAGAAGGAGGAAGATAGCGACGCCAAAAGAAGATACCAGCGAGACGGTCAGTGAGGAGCACACCAGTGACGTCACGGTGCAGAGCCGTCGGAGAGGCTGAAGGTCGAGGTCGGTGCCGTATTTTTCTCTTGTCTCTCTCTTTCGCATGTTTGGGCGTCAGTCTATGGCTGGTAGCACAGCAGACCTGCTGGCTACCCGTTGATAGTCTATCAGCGAAAAGTGTTTGTCGGGCATTTGTTATAATATCTAGTTTTTATAAGGGAATCGACAGGCTGACTCGTAGTGTGTAAGTCCGAGGTTACCGTATTGTAATCGTTTGTTGACAATTAAAAGACTAGCGTATTAATCCGCTGTTGTGTTTATTCGCCGCTGTATCACTCCTCATCCCGACTTCGAATGTGTGCGTTTAACGTGTTTATGTTCGACGCGTTATTCAGTCGTGGGAACGTCTTTTGCTTCCCGAATCCCTGAATAAATAATTTGTGCGGACGGTCGCGAGCAACCCAGACGGGTACGGCCGGAATTCTCCGTTACAAACTCTATAAAAAAAATTAAACTGAAATACCGCATCCTTCCCATTCAGCAACGAAAATATTCTTCCTGAAAATAGACCATAATATGTCAGCATATAATCATTTAAAAATTATTATTACAATTTATCAACGACAGAACACTGCTCCTAAAGCAAATTCAAAGGCCGCTGCTAGCCGCTAGTCGTTACTCGCCAAGATATAGACAAGCTGTATGCTATACCATAACAGTCTGAGCTGCGTACTCCGCAGCCAGTGCCGTCGCCTGTCACTAATTTCATTGAACATCTTTACCATTTTTATCGGCGCTATTTACAAAAATTTTAGTGAATAAGCCGTTTTCGAATAAAACGCGAAAAATTGATAAATTTTCCATTTTCTCGGATTTCCTGCCGTGTTAGAAAAAAAGAGGTATATTCGTGCTTCTGAGGATTGAAAGCTTATCCCCTTGGCAACATGTTAGTAATATTTTCGCGACACTTTTTAAAATCAGACTCCTGTTTGACTGGACTATTATTGTGTCAGTGTACCTAGAACTGTAGAAATTAAAATTAAGAAAATATAACTATAATGAGTACAAATATACAAGTATCTAGGAATCACAGTAGATTACAATTAAAAATATAATAGTCTATACTACATACTGTGACGGTAAACGTTCGATTTGCGCTACCGTCGCGATCGCGCGGCTGCCTGCGAGGGCAGCACCTATCGGCCCGGGTAAGACCAAGACGGGAACTCGGTCCGAATTGGGAAGGAACGCGCGCGAAGAGAAAAGGACCAGTGGGATAGCGCCTTTGACACCGGCAACAGCGTACAAGAGTCCAGGAGCACTAACGCGAGAGTTAAACAGATACCCGAAATTCGTGAATAACGAGTCCGAACCCAAGAGTGCCTCTAGCACCGGCAACGTCGTGCATGCGTGTGAACGCCACAAGGAGCGTGAACGTTAGTCGGCTAATAGTTCTTTGTTGTTGCTGCGAGTTCGAGTGGCTAACTGAGACGCCATCGGAGGCCAGCCACGAGGTTGCTGAATTCGTTCGACGGAAGCAGCACGACGACAGAGAGAACCTCGTGTTAAGCGGAATAGTGGCAATCTGAGCCACGCGTTGAACTACGACATTGAACTGCTCCCCTTGACAGCGCGACTAATCGCATAAGGTAAGCTGGCCAGTTTCGCGTTATTGTTTTCAATAAGCGACCGCGCATAATATCTTAGCTCTCACCTCACATCTACGAATATGAGAAAATCAGTAACGAGCGAGCATGCAAGCGAATAACTCGACCGAATGATTGAAAATGAAATGACGATACGTAAGATTGTCGCGCACCATCGTATAAGCGTAAATGTGCGAGCCAAGTGCGTTGTAAATTACGTGACGAATAAACTAGTCAGTGCATGATTGAAACGTTAATTTACTGTTGTCTTTGCTATTAATAAGTTGGTTGACTGACAACCGTCCTCTCCTACTCCTCGGTTAGCTAGCAAAAGTTGATTATTTCTATCTCGTCACGCGCATTCCGGTAAGACTGCGCATCGGGCGAGACAAAGAAATTAAAACGGAATTCACACCCCGTTACATGGCACTCAACGTAAAAGAACCTACAGCGTTTGTGATTGTTTAAAACGCCGGTTCCATTAGACACTGACCTTGCGCTCAGTCAACCAACGACCCAGGTGGCAATCAAAGTATTGTTGTGCACACTTTGAACGCATGCCACAGAGGAAACAACGTAAACCGTAATCTAACTCGCGAGGGCCCGCCGTGACGATAGTTTGTAAACAGTCAGTGTAAGCGCGTGCGAGTGCGATCGAACGACTCTTGATAAGTTACCTCACAATCACCAATAGGTTTGAAGGTTGTCGAAGAATAACAACATTGTACCCGTTGGCCCGGGGAAAAGACTAATACCGGCAACATTTAAAGCGCAATAAACACAGCTCAAATGTTATCTTTCGTTTTAATTTCAGTGTAGTTATATCTTTCAAGAGTTGCTAACTGAGATTATTGGTGATTGCGGAGAGATATGCTCGCTGTATTAATTTAGAAACTAACCAACACAGACGCGCTAACAAACAGTTAGTGCGCCTGATAGGCAGGATTATTATATTGCGGAAAAGCGAGCAAAAGAGTTTTTCGACTAACGCAATAGTAAATAACTTGTACCTTTTGAACCTTTTGTTGGCTAATAGAATCTAAATTTTTTGTTTATAAAAGAATTAATTGTAGCCCTCGCACTCGCATTCTTCTTCAAGGAAGTGTAAGATTCATTAATAAAATTAATCGCAGCGATAATAAAACAAAGCGTGACATAATAAATAAAAATGGAAAGCACTCAGAAGGAAATTGAAAACTGGGTATTGTCGCTCCAAGACGAAGAAATCAACGAATACCTCGAGCAATTAGAGCTAAGGAAAAACGGGAGTAAACTCTCACGAGCAGGCTGATTGCAAAATTGGTTGCGAGGCGACTACTCAGCAGCAGATTTCGACGAAGTTGGCAACCAAAACAGCAACCCAGCAAGAAGGGCAGTCCTACGCTCACAGCTGATTACGTTCATCTGCGCTGATCATACAGAATCTGAAGAGAAAGGAGAGCACCCGTTAACTCAGTTGATGCAAAACGCAGAAGTCATATCGCGGGTACAAGAAACAGCGATAAATGTAGCAGATGTATTAAACAATGGCGGAAGCGGTAATAGTAATAAAAATATTACAATAACGGCTAATGATGGCAGCCAGTTTCAACTTCCGCCTACGTTCGCCTTAATGATCTAGGACTTCATTTTCCGGTCCGAAGAGAATGAAAGGAAGCTCGAGAAGCTAGACTCGCTAAGAGTCAACGTATCAAGTCTAACAAAGATGTTAGATAAGATATATAGTAATTGCAGTAACGTTAAGAGCTAGCTTGATCTGCTAGAATAAGTATATTGGAAAATGCAGAAAATAGAAATGCACAGCAAGATGATACGAGCCATTCAAGTAAATTAAGGCAACAAGAAAGTATGCGTAGGAGCATAGCATTTCAAGATACCTTTACGACATACATTTTGACACGCGATTACCTCAAAGTACTCCAGCTGGACCCGGACAGAGGCCCACGGAGGCCACCGACAGGACCCCCCGTCGGACGCTCCCTTTCGGAGAGGGAGAGGGTGGACAGCATCAACTTAATGGAGTTAATGCTGAAATGGATAATCATACGCCGAGCACGTGGTCACCTCAACAGACAACAAACCCTTGGTCGACTACAAGAGATGTTGATCGTATTGTCCGTGGATGAAAACTCAAGTTATCCGGAGAGGGTAACGCGAGTGTGGACACCTTCCTGCCTAGGCTTGACAATTTCAGGAACGGTGCCGGACTCACGGAGGATGAAATGCTCTTATTAGTATCAGAGCTGCTCGTCGGTCCCGCCCTTACCTGATACGAGGTAATAAAGGAAAAGTGGCACTCCTATGCTGAATTTGAAGCAGATGCACGGGAATAGTTTGGAACCAGGGTGCAACAGTAACAGAGATTGATGAGGGAAGTGCAAAGTCGATATCAGGGCCCAGATCAACCGGTTAACGCATACATTACCAACATGATGGGCCTAATGAAACGACTGAATCCACCGATGGCGTATGAACGCCAATTGGATCTGTTACACACTAACCTCCTTATCGATATTCAGAGCCAAGTGCGTAGAGCGGAAGTAAATTCCAAACACGTTCTGAATACGTTAGCCACGACGGCACAGAACTCCTTGAACCAAAGAAAGGTGGAACGTGTGGTACCTGACCCCCAGTCGACTCAGTATCCGGAGTTAGCATAGCACCCTCACACCGATGGAAGGAAGGGCCGCAAGAGCAAAGTAGCAGCAATATCCAGCGATAACCCAGAGATTAGTGATCTGTTAGATCGTATGGAGAAGGTCCTGGAAAAGGTAACGCACCAGGTTGTCTATACACCGACGCCATCGGGGGCGACGCCTGGTCCGAATATTGAAGCGGTTGATAGCGACAAGAAAGCTCCGTCAGTTGATTTGTTGAACCAATAGTCCAGTCGAATTATACCAAAAAGTATTGAAACATGGATGTAAAACCGAGAGCTTTCGTTATTAATGAAATTAGTCCAGAAGCTCATGTAGACTGACGGAAAATTAGTTGCCTCGCCAATTTTGCGCCGCTATTTGCAAAATGCATGTTTATAGCTAAAAAGATAAAAAAAATGCCATTTTTTCGTCACTTTATGCAATTTTGTTCGTTAAATATCAGGTTAATGACAAATATGTATGGAAACAAAGTTGTAGAGCGCGAAATTTTCTATCGAATTCCATGGTTCAAAGTTGCAAAATTCATTCTACCGTTGCCGCAATAGTTGAATTAAAAAAAAAAGTAGCTGAAAATTGCTGTTTTTGTATGCACGATTGTTATTAACAATGTCAACATACCTTGTTTCGTATAAACTTTTTAAAAAGCTCTATTCTCTATGAACCGATTGCAACAAACCCGGATTTATACCTTTTATAGTTGCTGAGTTATCGCATTTGATTATTAGGATTATGCAAATTAGATAATCTTTTTGCAATCACCTGGAGCCCGGATTTTTTTTTTCAAAAGATGCCGCGATTTTTTTACACAACTTGCAGGGTATAAAGTATAATATCCCGTAGGTTAATCAATAATTTTTCAATTTTAACACACTTTTAAAATTAATTGAAATAAAGTCGCAATTTTGACGTTATAAACAAATAAAATATCATCGCGGTTTTTTGTTCAAATCAAAATCGAGAAAATTCGCTATAAAGTGCTCGGAAAAATGAAACTTTTGACGCCTAACACGTTAAATTTTGATGATTTAGTCCCGAGTTATTAAATGTCAAAGTCTACAAGCTGTACGCGGTTATGTAGCCATTATTTCGCAAACAAAAAAAGACCGTCGTATTAGTTTACCCACGTACTTTGCATGTACGTTAAGAAAAAACAATTTTCACTCCTAGTTTCTTCACAAATAAATTAAAAACAAGGGCCAACGCGCGAGAAATCCGCTCTCAGCCGGCAGAGTCGGCGTGGTGGGGGAAGCTTGGCTCAACGAAGAAAAACTGAATCGGTGAGTTCAAAATCACTGCGCGCTCTTTACCTCTACTTATCTTCGCTTCTAATTAACCGATTTTGATGTTTCTTTTTTTAATTTGATATAGCAAATCTCAAGGAACTTGAATATTAAATTAGTATTTCACTTTCTCAATTTTTTGACGAGCTATAATTATTATAAAATTTTTTTTATATTCTCGCTCACACTAACGATATTATTTTTTTAAATAAATAAAAGGTAAGTGGTTGTTCAATAATGCCGAGCTAAAATTTATTAAAACTTGCAAAATCGTGAGTGTAAAATGATTTTTATTGTTAATATTTTTTAAATCCAAGAATTTCGAACAGGTTTACTTACAAATCAAAATGAAATTCATGTAATAGTCAATTTTTTTGATTAATAATATTTTTTTATATTATAAGCTTGCACAGCATTAATAATCATTGGAGTATTAAAACGGTTTGGCTTAAAAATAATTATAAATTTATTTCAGAGTTACAATTTATTCAACAGGATGCACAAATAATATGTTACATTTTTACAATATACAATATATACACTATATATACAATCATTGTACGCAATAGTTATACAATATAAACTTATAATATTATTTACATAAACACGGGTTCAATACGCATTTAAAAACGAAAACTATTCATCATCATTCATTCATTCTCGCTCTCTTAGGATCTAGCAATCCCGTATCAGAGAAAATTGGCGATAAAAATGATCTTGGACGAGTTGCAGAAATGATAATGTGTGATAAAGTTGTTATTACCGGTTCTAATTCTTGTGCTTGCTCTTATTTTTTAAAATAATCTCTTCGAGTATCAATTTTAGAGAAGGTGGTATATCATCATTAACTTGATCAACAAAATTCGCTGGCGCAGGGTAGCTATCTGTTCTGTAAACTTTTTTTCTAATATCTTCTGCAATAATTTTACCTGCTAATGTACAAATATTGTCACGTTCAGTTTGACTATCAACATTTGCTTTTGTCTTGTACCAATTTTCAGTTAAGATTTTCGCGCTTGCATCAACGTACGTAATAATATACCCATCTCTAGAACTGTAAATTAAAATGTCATTGTCAAAAATTTTCTCCGAGTGATGTTTCAAGTATTTAATATCCACATTCTTGTCGCCCGTAAAATTTTCCAAGATAGATTTGATACTAAACTGACATTCGTCTTTGTTCTCTTGTAAATAAGTCGCAATAAATTGAGCAGCTAGAGCAGTGTTAGTTGATTCTACCGAAGAATCTTTTGTAGTGCTATAATGGAAAGATATTTGACAATTATGATGATATCTAGCCCCGACATCAACTAAATTCTCAACCCTTTCTACGCGAGCTAATACCTCTATCGATAACTTATTTTTTAATACGCCACATCTCTTTACTATAGTATCTTTCAAATCATTTTTAACTACGGTCCTAACAACTATTCGCTTCTCGACACGTGATTTTTTTTGTGATTCGATATAATCATCAGACGCATCTTCTCCGCAATACAAACAAAGTTCTCTAAAATTAAACGGTACCATATGTGTTGATCGGGTAGCACGTAGAGTTTCACCTTTCTTTTTCTCTTTCTCCTTTTGTCGCAAATATGCTTCGATTTTAGCCTGCGTTGTGTAGTTTTTGGCACATGGCGTGTGGAAGTTGATACTGCTGTGTACTTTAAAATTCAAATGCCTATGATCCCCTCGTTGTTTACTTGCACTGATGAATTTTTCCAATCCATCACCTTTGATTGTGCGGACATCAGCATCACTGGCTATTGTTTTGTCACATAAAAGACAAACACCTAGATCGTCAGCCATCCTGTTTATTGCTGCAATAGAAAAAGTTGTGTTCTTAAAATAATGTTATACAATTGATATAATCGATGGAGCTTATTGTCGCGAACGAATATCAATTGTTTTTTAACAGCTATTGTATTCAATTTAACTGGTATTGTTTCAATCTAACTCGAATTCCAATATATGAATAAGGCTTATAGTATTTTAAAATAATATAAACTGTTAGGTTGTAATGTAATTTTGGTCAAGAGTATTTTTTATATTTAATTAATGTATTTGTCTCGATCTACATGATTAAAAAATTTGATTGTGTAGTAAGAATTAATAATTGTTATAAAAATATTATTGATTGACTAATGAACGCTTCAAACAGACGAAGAAATGTTTTTGGTAGGTTTAGTAGTGTCAGACCTCCTACGGTGCACTCAGTCCAGGTAGACGCGCGCACTATAGAACAATAATAATCTTTCACCTTTCAATTGGCGCCATTCTTGCTTGGCTATGCTAGTCAGACTGCATGCAATACAATTTTATGAATCACACATATTATGTACAACTTAACAAGAAAATAGTATTTTTATATAACAAATTAATAGATTGAATATAAAGACAGTTCAGTAAACAACAACTATTATTTTTTTGATCATTTCGTTCTATTTTCAAAATTCATTTTCTCAACTGCTTATATAAAAACCGACCAGATTTGATTTTTTCTAAATTTTACGTTTTTTCAGAAATTGTTGAAGAATGTTGTACTTACCATTCACATTGAAACAGAACGTTGCACATCAAAGAGACGATGGAAAACTCCAAAATGACATTCAGAGGAATAACACTCGATATTGCAAGGATGCCGCCACTAATAATGGCGTATCACTCTTAGACAAACTTCTCAAGAACAACTGTCACTCACAAAATCCGGGGATAGAATGACCCTCCGTCAGCGCATACCTGGCTATAGTCCTATACATTCTACAGGTAACCGTTTGAACCTGGCGAACCAACGCGCCATCTTTCCTTTTTCGAAATACAACTCTTGAATGCTTCCTTGTGAACGATTATACGTTGTCAAAACGTATAATATATATAACCCCGCGTTTTTTGTAAACTTATTTTAAATTATTCTATTTATGTTTCCGGACAAAAAAATGGTTAAATGACTTTCAAATTATAATTATTAATAAATTGGTTCCTTGGATTTAAAAAATATTAACAATAAAAATCATTTTACGCTCACGATTTTGCAAGTTTTAATAAATTTTAGCTCAGCATTATTGAACAACCACTTACCTTTTATTTATTTAAAAAAATAATATCGTTAGTGTGAGCGAGAATATAAAAAAAATTTTATAATAATTATAGCTCGTCAAAAAATTAAGAAAGTGAAAAACTAATTTCATATTCGAGTTCCTTGAGATTTGCTATATATCAAATTAAAAAAAGAAACTGTAACGAGTGTCACTCCTTAAAGGTGAAACCTAAGCGCCTCTATCGTGGGGGGGCTACGTAAAAGCCGGCCCGCGAAAACAAATCCGAGAAGGAGAAGCGCCCGCGAGACGAACGAGCGAAAAAGTGGGAGAGAGGAGAGAGATTAGGACGCCGACCAGCGCGAGTCAGGCGTGCGTATCGCGGGACACTAGGAATAAGGGGAAGGGGAAAGAGAGCGATGAGGCCGCCGGCCGGCGTGCGCGCGACAAGGGAGTGATGAGTGCGTAGAGCTAGTCAAGTCCGGACCTGCGGGCAAGAAAAACGTAAGTGACAAGTGATTGAGTCAGAAATTCGAGGGGTTTCTCGGCCGATAGCATACGAAGACCCAGTGACCCAGAGATCGCTGGGAAATCGCCACTCAGAGAAAGGTCATTCGCTGCCTATTATTATCAGTTGCCCGGAGCGATCTGAGGCAACAGTCAAAGATCGCGGGCAACTGCAGACTCGGGCGGTGAAAACCCCGACTGAGAGGCCTGTTGCGAGGAAGGGTCAGAAGCTAGCGCGACCTGTGCACACCGCCGAGGCTACCTGACCAGCAGTGACTCGTCCCCGCAGCGTAAGTCCCCGACTCTAAATGCGAATGCGTGCGACCGGAAAGCGAAGTTACATAGTGCGTTTCTTTCTCTCTCTCGTCGCGAGCGCGAGATACCCGACAAAATCTCTCGGCCACAGCGTCACCGTTATAAGATTGAAGCGAGAGACGTGAATAAAGACTTCAATTCTCCCGATAACTGGCTAAGAGTTCTTCTTCCGAATCCCTTTTGGTTTTCCTCTCCTAACGCCCACGACAGAACCTGCCCGACCTTGAGTCACTGGGCAACCCGGATCGCCGCACGTGTCTCCCACGTGTGGGTTTCCATGGGGTCTGGGGTGAAAGCTCGGAAGATCAAGGCTGTTCCAACGAGCGGATCGAGGCGGTGGTCAGCCTCTCAACGCTGGGAGCATCCTTTCTTTAACGGGTGAGACTTTTGTCGACTCCCCGACCGAAATCACCCGTTACAGTGCCGCCCAACTAGTGGTAAGGGTAAGGAGTGGAAACCTCCATTAAACACTCGCGTTTCTTTTACAACCCGAGAGAGAAAGACAAAGATAGGTCGAACAAACAAATTGTAAGAGCGCACGTGTAAAGCTCGAGAACGCACGACTCAAAAATACAAGTTCGCCGGAAAATTCCAGCCTGATCGGAAATAAAAATTGCGTAACTCTTGTAAGGCCGAGAGTACATAATAACAACACCGAGCAGGCAGGATAAAGAGCGGTCACGAGTGAAACAAAAGCATTAAATTTCAAGAATTCGATAGAGCTAGGCTTGGGCCGATGTAAACATCGGCCGAGGTCGAGCTCACAATAACATAACACGCGAAGACACAATCCTAAGAATTTCACTCGAATATTACTTTTTTGCTGTTTTCCTTTTTTTCACTCAACCGCCCAGCGACGAGCTTGTACAGAACGGGGCGCCCAGGAAACTAACAATAATTTCGCCAGCAAATAGCTGACGAAATTAATAGGTAGGACAATTGTTAACAAAAAGCGTAGCAGGACGCGCCTACGAGTCGCGCGCGCACAAATCGGCCAGTCAACAAAATAGTCCGTATTGTCGAAGTCATCCCGACAAGTAGAAAACGACTAGCCGTATATTACCAAAATAAAAAAAAGCAAATACACGTGCGCACAATAAGCGAAACCCAAAAACAGAGAAACAAACACGCGTTTTTGTCTCCCTGTTGACAAAGAGTTTCGTAACTAAAATGTCCAATCTCGACGACACAACATCGGAAATCGAAACTTTCCTCGAAGGCATGTCCAAACCAGAGCTCGAGCGAACACTCAATCAACTAGAGCTCAAACAGGCAGGAGAGCGCACCGACCAGGAAGAAAGATTAAAAAACTGGTTGATAGGAGACTACACAGCAGCCGATTTTGATATAACGAAGACAGCAAACAAGACATCGGACACGATGAGAAGGATAGCCCTCCGAACCAGATACATAGAACAAGAGTGCACAGCACTAGAAAAAACGCAAGCAGCAGAAGCAAGTAGCCACCCTCTGTACAGGCTTATAACCGACGACGAAATTAATACAAAACTAAGCCTCACAACAGGAGCAGCAATGCAAAACGCAGCAGCAAAGAATGCGCGGGGCGAGGAAGACGACGAGCCGACTCGCCCAAACGCGCAAACATCAGAGCCCACTGACGTCGAAAAGCGCCTACAGCAAACGCCACCCGAGTTGCTAAGCCTATTCGGCAAATATAAAGAGCGAATAGACTATTTGGAAAAAGCGCTAACGCGAGCGATGGAAAATACATCGTCAATAGCATCAATGTGCCAATCAATATGCGCTACCCAAGCAATAGAAGCGGATAAACTAAATAGAGCTTTACATCGGATAGGTATACTGGAAAATGACCTCGATGATATGGTGGAAACAAACAAGGCAAATAATCAAAGCCGACAACCTCCGGCGAAATCGGTAAACTTCGCGGACACCTTCACGCTCCACTACGATCCCACTCTGCCGGGAAGCACTCCCCTCCGGGCGAACCCGACCCCGGGCGCTCGGTGGCCCAACGAGCGCCCCCCGGTTCCGCCCTCAGGAGGGAGTGGACAGCAGAGGACTAACGACTCCTCAGCTGATCGCGCCGCCGGACAAACAAACAATTTCCCGCACAACGCGATGGCCAGTTTTGCTTTCCCAAAAGACGTCGGCAGGATAGTCCGAGGCTGGCGAAATAAATTCTCGGAGGAGGATCAGCAGAGCATCGACGTATTTTTGGAGAAACTCGAGGCACAAAGGATATCAGCGGGGCTGACTGAAGACGAAACGCTAAACGGGCTAGCGGATTTAGCTATCGGATGACCGAACCTGAGGCTTATCCCATCCCGTACATGCAGGATATTTTGCGACGTCTGAGAAATGCGCAATATATATAGACGCTCGATCTCAGCTCGGCTTACCATCAGATCAGCCTGAAGAAAGAGTCTCGCCCGATCACCGCATTCACGGTACCGGGCATGGGTCACTTTCAATTTCGGCGTATGCCCTTCGGGCTATCGTACGCGGGGGCGACCGTTCAGAGAGCGATCGACTCAGTGATCGGACCCGAAATGGATCCGTTTGCTTTCGCTTACCTAGATGACATTATAATAGTATCGGCTACGTTCGAAGATCATAAAGAACATCTGAGGCGAGTACTGTTGAAATTGAAAAGCGCAGGTCTCACGGTAAACCAGGACAAGAGCGTTTTCTGCAAATCAGAAGTGAGATACTTGGGAGTGCTGGTCAACCGAGAAGGAATCAGGCCGGATCCCGAAAAAGTCAAACCCATCGTCGAGTATCCGATACCCCGATCAATCCGCAAATTGCGCAGTTTTATGGGAATGGCATCCTGGTACAGGAGGTTTATCGATGACTTCGCGACTATTGTCGAGCCGTTGATAAAGCTCACAAGAAAAAAGGAACCTTACGTATGGGGCGACGAACAACAGACAGCTTTTATGAAAATTAAAAGCCGCATGATTTCGGCCCCTATTCTCCAGCCTCCCGATCCTGACGGCGATTTTGTCCTGCAAACTGATGCAAGCGACTCCGGATTGGGAGCGGTCCTGACGTAGACCGTGGAAGGGGAGGAGAGAGTGATTGAATTTGCCAGTCGGGCACTCTCCAAAGCGGAAAGGAATTTTTCAGTGTCGGAGCGGGAGTGTCTTGCGGTAGTTTGGGCCACCGAAAAGTTCAGAGCATACTTGGAAGGTTACCATTTCACCTTCGGAGTAGAACATCGTAAGGGGGCACTCCATGCAGTACCCGACGCCTTATCCAGGATGTTTGAAGAAGAAAAGCCCGGGGCGGCAGTAAACGCCCTCACTTGGGCAAATCAAACCACGGACAAATGGTTTATGGATCGCAGGAAGCAAATCATCGAGAGCCCGGAGTCGTGGCCTACGTGGAAGATTGCCGGGGAGAATTTGTACTTTTATTCCCCCGACCGGGACTCGACCGACGACATGAGCGAGGACGAAAATTGGAAGCTGGTCGTGCCCAGCGAATACCGGAAAAAGGTATTGGAGGAGTGCCACGACGCCCCCACTGCCGGCCACTTAGGGCGAGAGAAAACACTCGCCCGCGTTCGGCGCTTCTACTTTTGGCCCTCACTACTCAAAGACGTCCAAAATTACGTACGAGTCTGTCAGATTTTCCAGCAATGCAAGGTGGAACAGCGTCCCCCTTACGGGTGTATGGGGCGTCGCTCGATAAGCCGCCCGTGGCAAGTCGTGGCGGGCGATATATCCGGACCACTGCCCAGAACGGCACGTGGATATTCGTATATGCTTGTCTTCATGGATCTTTTCACGCGCTGGGTAGAGTGTGTACCGATCCGAAAAGCCAACGCTAAGACGATAACGAAGGAGTTCCACGAGAAAATATTGACGCATTTCGGCACGCCGGAGACGTTCCTGTCGGACAATGGAACAGAATTCAAAAACCGGCACTTCGACGAATATCTGTCGGAGCAGGGTATTCTCCATGAGTTGACGCCTGTTTACTGTCCAAGGGCGAACCCTACGGAGCGGTATAATCGCACTCTCAAGACAATGATTAAGTCGTATCTCGAAGGGCGACACAATGAGTGGGACATAAAACTCAGTGACTTGGTATTGGCATTAAACACAGCGAAACATAGCACGACGAAAGTGAGCCCAGCGATGTTGAATTACGGGCGGCAACCGATCCTGCCCCGTACGTTGCGCCGTACTCAAGACGCTCTCATTAGCGGAAAGGAAGACGAGAGAGAGCGGCAGAACTGGGCAGACCACATGGGAGGTCTACCCACGCTATATCAGGAAGCGGTAAACAGATCAGAAATAGAGCAAGGGCGACAGGCGAGCTTTTTCGATCGGAAGCGCCGCCCTACTCCCTTCAAAGTTGGAGATTAGGTTTGGCGAGTGAACCGCGTCCTATCTTCAACAGATAGCGGAATCACGGCAAAATTGGCGCCGACGTTCGCGGGGCCTTATACGGTGAGAGAAAAACTCAGCCCCAGTACATATCACCTGGCGAATCATCAAGATGACCTCGACGGAGTAGTCCATGCCGAAGACTTGAAGCCCTTCTATCAAGAGTGGGATGATGAAGAGGACGAACATACCCAACCACCGGAGGGAAGCGACGCGAAGCGCGACCTGCCCCAGGAAAGTAATCGGTCACCGCAAGACGTAAACGCGAGTCCGGATAGAGAACCACCGCCTGAAAACAAGGGCGACGACGCATCAGGCGGAGACCCGGGAGGTCAAAACCCCGCCGGATCGGTTAAGAGGGAGCGAGGCCGTCCGCGGAAAATCCCCACCCCAGTTCTCGAATTGCGCCGGACGAGCGTGCGAGTTAGAGCAAAGCGAGTGGGCGAATCGGCTCATTAAATCATCTAAACTTCATCTTTTTCCTTCAGCCTGATGGGCTCCCTATCCTACCTCTTCATCAAAACCATATAACTCCTTTACAGGATGGAAAGCGCCCTTCACGAGGCCGTGGAATGGCTCGTCGAGAATGTGGAGCGCCTACAGCTCGAGCCCGAGAAGAGGGTTATTTTCATCGCGGCCCGTAGGCGATTTCGCGATGCCCTGCGGCGCGCCTCGTCTATCGAAGACGATGAGAGCCGAGATTCGGAGCTGCTGGAAGCCGCGAACTTGCTGGCCGACGCCCTGTGGGCATCCCAACTAGGACGGGCGCTCCAACATTTGTTGGACGGGGCGAAGGCTCGCTTCGCCCTTGGGTTGTAGCGCGCACGGAAGGAACCAGATCTTCCGGCGTACCTGCAGAAAACAGTGCCAGAGGCAACCATCCACGAGGCTCGTGGGGCCACGGAGGGATTACCTATAAATACCGCGGGGCGGCCCGGGCTTTGCCCACCGCCCAAGAACGATCTCCGCAAGGAGTTGTTCTCGCGGTACATACCAATGGGGACCTCCAAACCAAGGCCCAACCCCACGTCATAGAACTGATAGACCTCGTGGATGACGAGGAGGATGGACAGGACACCCACATCGAGGAAGAGGAAACCTCTCCCCCTTCCAAACCACCCGTGGAAAAAGAGATACCGCCGGAGCCCGCCTCTCCTGAAGGAGGTCGGTCCATCCCCGGCAGGAAAACCTCGCGGACGGAGGTACCGCGTCCCACCGAGTCGTCCATGGAAAAAGGAAGGAGCAAGCACGTGGTACCAGAAGATCCGGACCGTGCACCCACTTCAACCAAGAGAGAAGGCGAAACCCCCAGCGCCGTCGGAGATACAGGACCATCATCCGACGCTGGGGAACCCGCCCGCGCGGCCCGGCGGGGCCACGGGACACCGACGCCCGACCGCCCCTTCGATGAAGAGGACTGGCCTACCTCGTCTCTATCGTGGAGCGAGGCGACATCGCCGGAGGAACGGTGGCAAGTGATGGAGAGGGGCCTTCGAGAGCTGGAAAACGCCTGGAAGTTCATTAGCCGCTTACACACGCGGGTAATGGCGAAATTCCAGGCGTACAACGAGCTACCGGGGACCCATCCCTCCGTCGAGATCTGGATGGACCGGGTGTTAAGATGGCAGGCGTATCGCGACGCCATCGTAAGCATCCGGCGAACCCAGAAATTCACAAGGCAGACACCTTGGGAGATGCCCGAACACCCGACCTCAGCCACCCGGACGGCAGGGCGAAGTCGAAACTCTTCGCCCTGCAGAATAAGCGTTGATGCGTCCCCGTCGGGCCTTGGCTCCGTCAACATCACGATCAACCTGGATGGCGGACGATCTGGGGAGCGGGCGAAGGAAAAATCGCGTCCTCGCCCTAATCAAACTCACCAGACACAAGGTCGGGCGCATCTGAGGCAGCCCAACCCCAACGTCGTCGATCCTTCGGGGGTACGCGAGGGGAAGTCGCGGAAGGACGATCAGGGCTGCTACATCTGCGGACATCCTGGGGTAGCTAAGTCCAGCTGGTGCCCACGGATAGAAGAACACGGGGCTATCCGACGAGACAGGAGGAAGAGGAGAAGAACCGGACCCGAAGAACAGGCGAACAGATTATACGACGGCGGATAAAAAGTAATAAATAAAACGAAACGAGAAAGAGATAAGTTCGAAGTCTATTTCCCCTGGTCATTTCAATCCCGCCGAAAATCCCTATCCGTCCATCCCTCACTCATGATATCACCAAGGCGATCGAACGCCGATCGTCGCCGATGTCGACCCCGCATCGGTCGACTAGGGGGAGGCTGTAACGAGTGTCACTCGTTAAAGGTGAAACCTAAGCGCCTCTATCGCGAGGGGGCTACGTAAAAGCCGGCCCGCGAAAACAAATCCGAGAAGGAGAAGCGCCCGCGAGACGAACGAGTGACCCAGAGATCGCTGGGAAATCGCCACTCAGAGAAAGGTCATTCGCTGCCTATTATTATCAGTTGCCCGGAGCGATCTGAGGCAACAGTCAAAGATCGCGGGCAACTGCAGACTCGGGCGGTGAAAACCCCGACTGAGAGGCCTGTCCCGAGGAAGGGTCAGAAGCCAGCGCAACCTGTGCACACCGCCGAGGCTACCTGACCAGCAGTGACTCGTCCCCGCAGCGTAAGTCCCCGACTCTAAATGCGAATGCGTGCGACCGGAAAGCGAAGTTACATAGTGCGTTTCTTTCTCTCTCTCGTCGTGAGCGCGAGATACCCGACAAAATCTCTCGGCCACAGCGTCACCGTTATAAGATTGAAGCGAGAGACGTGAATAAAGACTTCAATTCTCCCGATAACTGGCTAAGAGTTCTTCTTCCGAATCCCTTTTGGTTTTCCTCTCCTAACGCCCACGACAGAACCTGCCCGACCTTGAGTCACTGGGCAACCCGGATCGCCGCACGTGTCTCTCACGTGTGGGTTTCCACGGGGTCTGGGGCGAAAGCTCGGAGGATCAAGGCTGTTCCAACGAGCGGATCGAGGCGGTGGTCAGCCTCGCAACGCTGGGAGCATCCTTTCTTTAACGGGTGAGACTTTTGTCGACTCCCCGACCGAAATCACCCGTTACAAAACATCAAAATCGGTTAATTAGAAGCGAAGATAAGTAGAGGTAAAGAGCGCGCAGTGATTTTGAACTCACCGATTCAGTTTTTCTTCGTTGAGCCATGCTTCCCCCACCACGCCGACTCTGCCGGCTAAGAGCGGATTTCTCGCGCGTTGGCCCTTGTTTTTAATTTATTTGTGAAGAAACTAGGAGTGAAAATTGTTTTTTCTTAACGTACATGCAAAGTACGTGGGTAAACTAATACGACGGTCTTTTTTTGTTTGCGAAATAATGGCTACATAACCGCGTACAGCTTGTAGACTTTGACATTTAATAACTCGGGACTAAATCATCAAAATTTTACGTGTTAGGCGTCAAAAGTTTTGTTTTTTCGAGCACTTTATAGCGAATTTTCTCGATTTTGATTTGAACAAAGAACCGCGATGATATTTTATTTGTTTATAACGTCAAAATTGCGACTTTATTTCAATTAATTTTAAAGGTGTGTTAAAATTGAAAAATTATTGATTAACCTACGGGATATTATACTTTATACCCTGCAAGTTGTGTAAAAAAATTGCAGCATCTTTTGAAAAAAAAAATCCGGGCTCCAGGTGATTGCAAAAAGATTATCTAATTTGCATAATCCTAATAATCAAATGCGATAACTCAGCAACTAAAAAATTTTTTCGGCTACTTTTTTTTTAAATTCAACTATTGCGACAACGGTAGAATGAATTTTGCAACTTTGAACCATGGAATTCGATAGCAAATTTCGCGCTCTACAACTTTGTTTCCATGCATATTTATCATTAAGTTGATATTTAACGAACAAAATTGCATAAAGTGACAAAAAAATAGCATTTTTTTATTCTTTTTAGCTATAAACATGCATTTTGCAAATAGCGGCGCAAAATTGGCGAGGCAACTAATTTTCCGTCAGTCTACATGAGCTTCTGGACTGATTTCATTAATAACGAAAGCTCTCGGTTTTACATCCATCTCAAATTATAATTCGACTGGTCTACAAGTGCTATTGTTCTTTAAAGAAGTATCAGAAGAGATGAAGCACAACTTTGTTAGGAGAAACTCGATCTCAGAGGACCGCGCTAAGAAACATGCAGCTCCTCGAAAGCAGGAAAGAGATTTCTCTAAACTATTCAAATGTGTCGAGTGTGGATTGCTGGGGTACAGTAAAAGGTATTGTCCCCAATGTAATAAGGGAAACGAGGAAAGGAGTGTTTAGGAGGGGTTGACCCCACTCCTTTGTCCCTTGAAACGAACCCCGTGAATGAAACTTTGCGGCCCTCGCCAACACAATCAGTACTGGTAGTAACAAATGTGTTGAGCGATGAGAGCGAGGATTGTTATCGTTATGTTAATGATGAGAACGTCGGTAAAGTGAACACGGAGAAGGGGAGTATTGACGATAGTAAAGCCCAGGACTATAGACCGGCCGAGGTAGTGTCGAATGAATTGCCCACGCCCTCGAAGGGGCTTCCTGTTCGAGCCCAGTAGTAATGAGACGCAAGAAGGATGGCTCGTACCGATTTTGTATAGACTTTCGGAAGGTTAACAAGGTCACTGAGACAAACGCGTACCCCTTACCATTCATGCAGGATATATTGAGATGTTTGCGAAACATACGCTGTATCTCCACGCTCGATCTTAGTAGCGCGTATCACCAGATACCACTCAAACCCGAATCTCGACCTATCACTGCCTTTACCGTGCCCGGATTAAGGCATTTTCAGTTCGTACGAATGCCATTCGGTCTCTCGTAGCCGGCGCCACCTTCCAACGGTTAATAGATAGCGTGATCGGACCTGAGCTTGGCGATTTCGCCTTCGCCCATCTGGACGATATCATCGTAGTATCGTCCAAATTCGAAGATCACCTACAACATCTTAAAACCGTGTTGGGTAGGTTATGTCGAGCCGGACAAGAACAATCTTTCGCCAAACTTAAGGCACTCATGATATCCGCACCGTGCCTTGGATTACTAGAACCCGATGGACTGTATGTGTTGGAAACAGACGCTAGCGCTACGGGAATCGGTACCGTTCTGATTCAGAGAGTACGAGACGAAGACCAGATCATCGAGTACGCTAGTAGAGTCCTTAACTTGGCGGAGCAGAACTACTTAGCCACGGAGCGCGAATGCTTGGCGGCCGTATGGGCTATACAGAAGTTCCGTCCATATATAGAAACGTACTGATTCAAGGTCGTGACGGATCACAACAGTCTGAAATGACTGTATAATTTGAAAAACCCGATAGGACGTCTAGCCCGATGGGCCTTGCAATTCCAAGGCCATACTTTCGAGACGGAATATCGAAAGGGGGCTGATAATGTATTGCCCGATGCGCTATAACGCGCGTTCGAGCCCGCGAAGGCGGAGGTCAGTGCGATAGACCAGCCTAAAGTAAGGGACGACGCTTGTACTCGGAGCAGTTCCGACGCGTCGAAGCCAATCCGGAGGAATACCCAGATTGGAAGGTACTCGGCAGGGTGATATATCACCAAAACCCCAACAGTGATTATCGAGATGAAAACGGGTACGAGGATACCTGGAACATTGAGACCGCCGGACATTTGAAGCGAGAGAAAACCTTCGGCAGCATCGCCCAATTATTGGCCACTATGTAAATACTATTGGCCAGGTATGTACGCGGATGTCGGAAGGTACGTCCGAAAATGTCAGATATGTCAGCAGTGTAAAGTTGAACAGCGACTGCCGCGCGGACACATGAAGGATCGGATGTTGTCCACGCCTTGACAAGCGGTGGCGGGCGACATTGCCGGGCCATTCCCGAGGAACCCGTACTCGATTCGATTAATTGATCCGATCGCGATTCTTTTACTCGCGTGTTAGTTCGAATGATTAAGAGAGAGAGAGAGAGGGCGCGCGAGAGTTTGAAAATAGACAGCTAAGTCTCAGCTGCTATCGCGAAAATACCGCCGAAGTTTTTTGGCACTGTGATTCACCGTTAAGTTAAAAGTTTCCTGGGACTATTTGATACGTGCGTGAGTTACAAGGAAGCAGCAGCATTTTAGCAGCGACAGCAGCATTGCAGTAGCAGTAGATAGCAGCAGATTCGAGAGCGAAGCAGCACAGCTGATTGATCCGAGGAGAATATTTCATCGTCGCTTCAACAATTACGACTGATTACCGTAATTGCACCGCAGGGTAGGCGCATCTCCCTTTATTGTTGCGCGACAAAATAATTTCGAAAGTATTTTGTCAACGCGATCTTAAATTTTTGTATTCGCGCCGAGCATTAGTTTTCGCGGCAATTTTCGAATTCTCTCTCTCTCTCTCTCTCTCTCACCGAATTATAATTTATAATTATGAATCCTATCGCGTGCGTTAGTCTTTCGGCCCATAAAAGACTGTAGTTTTTTATTGATTAAACTTTGTTAATTTTATTCGCAGTTTCCGTCATTTCGTTTCCTATTAGTTTATTCGATCTATAAAGGCTTAAGTCTTAATATGAGTTCATCTAGGGGATTAGGCGGATTAGGCATTAAGTCAGTTACACCTAAGATAGATCGAGGGTCACAAGTCAAGTGACTTAAGGTGAGTTCAACTCGGTTGGAAAGAAAACACTGAAACGAGATCATCAGAGGTAAAGGCGAATACACGTATAACTATACGTGTTTAACTCTACATCGTAGGAGTTTGTGCTTAAATAAATTTCTCATTTTTGCTAGATAATCACCTTGTTACAATCTATATTTTCGGCGTGATTTAATGAAAGTCAGTAAAAATATCGACGTTTTAAAGTAGAATTTTTTAACTAACTGATCTACTTATTATAAATATTGGAAAACTTTTTTTTGTATTCATGTTGTACAAATATTTGATACAAAATGATATAATAGAAAAATCTGAATTCAATAAATACAATAAGCTATAGCTAAAGAATATGATAAATAGTCGATATAATAAAACAGTAACAAGTTCGATACGGTATTGACTTTGAAATTGATTTATGTAAAATAATTGTAAGAAGGATAAAAGAATTTTGCCTTGTGTACAGTAATTAAACATTCCTCTATAATTCATTATTTATTAAGATAATCTTAAATAGAACTTAAAAATCATGTTCATTAAATCATTGTTTATATAAGCTTGACAATGATCTTAATAATCTCTATAATAAAATTATGTAAGCTTTGCTCAACTATAACTGTTTACAGAAAATATTAACATTTAGTCAAAAATAGGGACATGTGGGACCATCTCTCGCATAAGGCCCAAAGTTCATAAGAAACACCCCTATTATCTCACGCTTCTGCAACAATTAGGATATGAAAATAGGACAAAGATATTGAAGGAAAATGTTGCGGCCAATGAAACTTTTGCCGGTATCTTCACTTTCCTTGACTTTGAGATGGCGGAGAGGGATTTTCCACTTAACCACCCCCAACGGTTATTGAAGCCCTCGGGTGGGCCCTATCTAAATAGTCTACCGACCAGAGCATGCTTAAGAATGAATCAGATGAGTAAAACCGAAATTCTAAAATAAAAAAATGAGTAACAAATTAACTAATTTTCTACTTCCTTTCTCTCCTATTTAAGTTCACGAGTAAATTCTAATTTGGAAAATTTAGTTCTTCAAGTAGCGGTAACAAGGTTTGGCTACTACTCTGTAAGACAGAGTAACTTCCTGTTTTTCTTTTATTTTGAAAGCTAAGCGCAAATAGCTTATCCAAATCCAGGTGTGATTCTGTTAATTCATGGTATGACACAGTACACCTGGTTAGAGTAAAACTTCTTTTTTTATAATCGAAGCTTTCTAATTTACACAATGCCTATCCCATTTTAGGTGCAACGAGCGCAAACCAAATGAAGACACTTGAGACTACGTCAGCCTCGATGTACCTGAGAGCTATCCGGACGTAGCACTAAAAACGTATAATTTGTTACGAAAAGAATTAAAATTATTAAATACCAGCAAAAGTAATATTAAATATAAGCCTAAAGAATGGATACAAAAGCAAATATGAACTGTTACATTATTATTAAAGTTTATTAAAATTATAATTTTTTTTTAGTATGTAAGGTTTAGTTATATCAATTAAATAAGAGTTTTATATTTACCATCCAATACTACACACATGGCATAAATCCCCTTCAGTAAGTATCAATCAATATAACTGTCACCCGCGGTATCTTTTATACATTCATTCAGATTCTAGCTGTCCTCGTCGTGTAACATTTTCATCACAGTATTGTCCAGCGTGATTCTACCAGTTTTCGTTTCCAGTTGCAGTCTATCCGTGGTCTATCGTGAATATTTGTAAAAAATGTGCTCTACGTTGTATTTGTCAAGTCCGCAATATTTGTAGTCCAGCGTCCGTATTCGGTTGCATCTAAATAAGTAGTGTCTGAAGTATCCATGTCCAGTGAAGAATTGGATTAAGTAGAAGTTAACCTCCCCGAATCCTCATAGCGTCCACGGTTTCAGGCCACATATCAAGGTCTTGTCCATGTTTCCGTGTCGTTTCTTATCCATCATTTGTTTCAATCGTTTAGTGTTCTGTCTCGTTCCATAACTGCCGCGTTGGTTCTCCCCACGTCAGCGCTTGTCTCGTACGTCCGTTTCCGATCATTGGCGAGCAAGTCTATGGGAGTTACGCTCACCACGACCAGGACTGCCTCGGCCAAGACAATCCCATAGGCGCATGTTATCTGCAACGCCCTCCTTCTCCCTGTACGTTGATTAGTCGTTTGCTGTATTTTTTAACGTTGAGCACGTTAGCCCAGAGTTTTGCACCGTACAACATGATCGACTGGGCCGTCAACATTAATAGACGTCTCTTCTCCTTTCTCAGTTCGTATGTATTTGTCATGAGGCGGAAGAGCGAAGAGACCTTCGATGCCGCCTTATCAACTGTTTCCTGTATATAAGGCCAAAAATTCAGCTTTATATCCAGGGTCACTTTTAAATATTTCACCTTCCCCTTAGTGTTCATTCGTTCCATCCCTACTGATATTGGGATGAAGTTTGAATCCTCTTTCCGGTCAGCAGGATTAACTCTGTTTTCTCCAAAGCCAACGGTAGTCCGTACTCTGTCATCCACCTGTCTATCCGTCGTATGACTAGGCTCAGCGTCAGCTGTGTCAACTCTGGGTCTCTCTGGATGATCACCACCGCTAGGCGTTCTCCGGTATATCCAATCTTAGCAGGCCGTCGTAAACCGTATTCCAGAAATCTGGTCCCAGAATGAACTTCTGCGTGACGCCCGTAGTGATGCATCTGTTAGTCTGTCCTTCAGTCGTCTCGTACGTGATCCATCTGTCTCATAGGTATTTTTTCGTCACTCGCACGAGGTAGGGGGAACTCAGGAAGCTCATAAAACAGCCAGAATGTCCTCCTACCTAGTAGAGTGAAAGGCATTCTTAACATCTAATGTCATAAGTGAAACCAGTGGTCTCGCGCCGTAACATACACGGTTTATTCATTGAGGTCTCGGTATCCTCCCTTATTGCGCCTAACTTCGAGTATCCTTTACGGGAGCCGTGTTAATTGTCAGCTAGTCTTCCGGTATTTGTGATCGCGCTTCCGTAGATTCTAGAACAACTAGATCGCGATAGTTCGTGGGCTTCTCCTTCACCGGGTGGGTCGGGAAGAGATCGCTCACTATCGCGTCCATTGTCGTCATGTCTTTGCGCTCGGGTGGGCTGAGACGTCCAAGTTTCTGGACTACTATCTTGTAATCCAGTCCCCAGGAGTCTCTGTTCACACCTTTACACACTCGTCGTTGAAAAGAAATCTACCATCAACACCGAAAAATCGAAAGCGTAATCCACTTCGTAGATAATTTGATAATAAAATAGTTTTTTATCATAAAAAAGAGTAATACGCTTAAATTTTTATAGATATTTTATCGAATTGCATATACTTCAAACAAATTTCAATGTAATTACTATGATACAGTTTTATGTCCATGACCTTGGACTGATATTGAACTGATCTTAAATATAACCTTATGGGATAGTACTGACGCTTCATTTAGAATTGGCGACCGAAAGAACACAAGATACCATACTTTTAGTTAACTTTTTATAAATTTTGATAATTTGACCTTCAACTGACTTTGAAAAAAATGTGATAGGGCCAAACTTATCCCGAATTCGGATTTAGCGACAACAACATTTAAGTACCATGGTAACGTGTCTGGGACTGGCAACTTTTTTTTGAAAGGCTGTTATCGATTTTTAATTAAATGTATATTTTGGGTAACCGGTGGCTATTTTCTCAATTAAAAATGCTGCTTAAGAGACATCAATTCGACGATAAAGAGACTGTTAAAACTAATGCGACGAATGCTCTGTCGAACTTTCGAAGTCTAACTTTCAAGAGTGCTTAAATAAATGGAAATATCGATATGGGCGTTTTATTCAATCAAATGGGAACTATTTTAATGGATGCTCCCTCCCTCCCTCGAATGACGGAGATTAAATCAAAAGCTGAGAAATCGAAGTAGGTAAGATACTTTTGGGATAGACCCCGTATCAAACTAATTAAGATTCATTTCTATAGAATTATTATACAATTCTTTGATATGAGCTAATAATATCTTAAATTGTTTCGGAAGTCAATCTGTTAGTATCTTATTTTTATTTCTAATTTTCCTATAACATTGAAACATTGCGTTTACTATCATTTACTATCATCAAAACTACATTTTACATAAAAACCTATACAGAAGGCTTCGTGCTCTTGAAAGGCGCGACCATTATCCATAGTTTTCTATAAGCATTCAAAGTCTGCACAGATGATGAATGGAACTACTTCTTTACGTTTGAAATATTTAAATTTAAATATAGAATAAGTAGATAAATCACCTCTATATTTATTTATGTTCGAACAGTCTATATAAATTTGTTCTGTATGACTCCTTAACTGAGAACAAACAAGAGCAGATACATTTTTATCCATATGTAATAGTATTTCGTTATAAAATGTTCCTTATCACATTGTATAGTATGATTTTTATTACTATATTCATCAATAGAATCACTTTGTAATAAGAAAATGTTAACATGCCTGGTTTACTTCAAACTAGTTCGATGACATGATAACCTTTCAAATCTTTTTCTGTATTTTTTAATAATGTGAACATTTATTAATGCACTGTTCAATTTTAAAAATTAACATTTTTTATAATCTCTACTGGAAATATTATATTACTCGTATCAAATTTTAGTTCTTGCTTATAATCCCCGTATGTTTTCACTCTATCACTATTATAATTAGTAGGATAAAGACATGGTAGTATATCCTATTCAAAACATTCATTTTCCTTATTCTTAACATTGATACAGGTTTTTTATTTGTTCTGAGGTAATGGAATGTATGAAAAAGGTCTAATAGGATTATGTTTGTTTATATTAACTGTAACGACGATAGTTTTTATTGATCATCCAGAGTCTCTTTTTTGACATTCATCTATATTCTTAAGTATAACATATTTAATACTATTTTTTAATTAATCCTCTAGATCAGTAGTTTTATAAATACATACATTTTGACTATTAAAATATTGAACTTGAATATCCTCATTATTAGTCTTTTTAGGTATTTGAATTTGTAAATTCTTATTTGTAGCAGTTAAAAACACTTTCATATTCAAATCATCTTCCTTGATTATGATTATAGTGGTAATCTGATTCTCAAAAGCAGAATTAATTGGTTGCCAAATAACTCCATCTTCTTGAATTACTCTAGTGGTGCTCGTAATAACTGTATGCTTCCACCAACTTTTAAAATATTAATTAAATGGATTTTAAGAAAATTCAAATACGAAGCACACGATTAACATCTTTGTCTTGTTGCTCTAGTTAAATTAGGAAGTTCTGAGTATGAATTGAGTACCTTTAAAACAGAACTTGTTAGATTTTTCCAGCTAATAAAATCATCTACCTTTGCATTATCAAATTAGTAATAAGATTTCCATAAATTCTCATAGTATATCCAAAGTACTCACTAGAAGTCATATTTTTTATATACTATAAGTACGATATAGTTACTTCTACTACTACTACTAATACTGATGAGAGTATAGGACACTGTAGTTACTAGGTAAAAGAAAAGGATACCAACCAAGGAAGCTGGCTATCTCAAGACTTTTACAGATACCCCTTCCCTTTAATTTTATTCAGGAATAAAATTCATTTTCGACGGTGGGCGTTGTACAAAAAAATTGTTCAGACAACAGTTGTTTGGGACAAAGGGAACAACGTTTCTGAGAAATCCGATTTGACCTTGAGATTCATTTTCAAGGTCATTTGAAGGTCAAAGTCATTTTTTGAATAGGAACCCATATTTTTCATCCCGGATTCGGAAAGAGAGGAAAATTCTACGTTCAGATAACGTATTATGTGGGGGGTGCGGTTACCCCCCCCCCCACCCGCCTAATGTAGGGGTTAAATTTATGATTTTCTACATCTATGCACAGGGATGATCGGGCAAGAGTAAGGTTAATTGTAATAACCCAATAACTCGATAACCCAAATAACCCAATAATCCAATAACCCGATAACCCCAATAATTTAATAACCCCAATATCCAAAAAAATGGTAGGGTCAAACAACAGTGACCTTGAGCTTAAACTTCAGGTTGATTTTCAAAGTCGACTTCATGTATTCAAAGCCTTCATGAGAAGTGTCATTTTCCATTTTGTGGGATAACATGTTATTTCCAATCTTTTTTCCGTTGTGATTCCGGACAAGCCTACAAAGTTTCAACTAAATTGTTTAATAACACTTTTTTAGTATTGTTTATGACAATAGTGATTCGCGAACAGTCCTTCTCAGGATAGTTCAGGTGTAATTTTCTTAGTCGACTGAAAAGGAGGGAATATGCCGGATTATTCGAGAAACGAAATTGCTGATATTCTGTTGTCTTCGGGGCATGTCAAGGCCGATATCGTGCTGCAGCAAGGTATTACCGCCAAAATTACCCAGGAAGGCTTCACTACCCGAACCACGTGAGAATCCGAATCATCGAGCAAAGAGAGAGACGTCGACCCCGAATACGCAGAAATCGTCGTCGCATTACGATGCCGAACAACGATGATCAACGAATTCTCGTCGTTTTGGCAATGGTTGATTTGGATCATCATATCTCGTTGCGTGAAATTCAGAGACGTACTGGAATCCCAAGATCAACAGCCGCTAGATTTTTGCGGCTGTACAGTTTCACATAACTTTGACTCAAGCTTTGATGCCAGATGATCTCCGCCGCAGACTCGAATTCTGCAATTGGGCACAAGCAAGGATTCGTGAAGATCCTGAATTTTTCAGATACGTCATGTTTTCGGACGAAGCTACATTTCATGGTAATGGACAACTCAATCGCCATAATAGTCATTATTGGTCTATTCAGAACCCTCATTGGGTACGTATGTTGATAATCAGCATAGATGGAGCCTCGTAGTTTGGTGCGGTATAATAAATGGTTATCCGATAGGACCGTATTTTTTCGATGGGAATGTCAACGGCACAGCATATCTTGATTTCCTGCAGAATGAATTACCAGAATTATTGGAAGATGTGGACTTGGAAACCAGAAGACGAATATGGCTTCAACAGGATGGTGCACCGTGTCATCGCTCACTAATGGTTCGTCACTTCTTGAACCAACGATACCGAAGACGATGGATAGGCATTGGTAGTGACACATTACTGAGTGGTGTCCAAGATCACCAGATCTGACAAGTTCAGATTTCTTATGTGGGCCTATTTGAAAAATGTTGTTTATGCACAGCAACCAACAACACGGCAAGATACGATGCAACGCATCATACAAGCTTACAGAGCTATTCCGCATTACGTTTTGATGTCCACAGTTGAAAATTTTAAACGTAGAATTCAACACTGCATAAATTTGAACGGGGGTATTTTTGAACTTCTTATGAGAGAAATGTTTGTGTTACAATCTTGACCATAACTCTATCTGTAGTCAACGTCTTGTCTTGATCGGCTGAGCATTCCCACCTTGCCTTCACTGGCTGGGTAATCAATACCTTGCCTTCACTGGCTGGATAATCAATACCTTGCCTTCATTGGCTGGGTAATTGATACCTTACCTTCATTGGCTGGGT
This sequence comes from Phymastichus coffea, assembly GCF_024137745.1. Lineage (NCBI taxonomy): Eukaryota > Metazoa > Arthropoda > Insecta > Hymenoptera > Eulophidae > Phymastichus > Phymastichus coffea. The sequence goes on from NW_026706814.1 coordinate 2,707,668, forward strand.
AGTCGATATCTTGCCTTCATTGGCTGGGTAATCGATACCTTAACTTCATTGGCTGGGTAATCAATACCTTGCCTTCACTGACTGGGTAATCAATACCTTATTAACCTCACCCTTGCCCCGGTGGGATAGGGGGTGAACCGCTCCCCCAACATAATACTTTATCTAAACGTAGAATTTCCCGCTCTTTTCGAATCCGGGATAAAAAATGGAGGTCCTCATTCAAAATATCTCTTGGTTATTAGGTTAGTGGGGTTATTGGGGTTATTGGGGTTATCGAATCATTGGGTATTGGAGTTATTGGGTTATTACAATTAACCTTACCCTTGCCCGATCATCCCTGTGCATAGATGAAGAAAATCATAAATTTGACCCCTACATGACCTTAGGCGAAGGGGGGGGGGGTTAACTGCACCCACACATAATATGTTATCTGAACGTAGAATTTTCCGCTCTTTCCGAATCCGGGATCAAAAATATGGGTTCCTATTCAAAAAATGACTTTAACCTTCAAATAACCTTTCAAATAAATCTGAAGGTCAAATCGGATTTCACAGAAAGGTTGCCCCCATTGTCCCAAACAACTGTTGTCTGAACAATTTTTTTGTACAACGCCATCCATCGAAAATTTCGGGGTGGTTCCTTTAAAATGGAACACCCTGTATATATCGGTATTATTAAACCATTTATACCATGAATTAACTGTAGCCCCGACGATAAAATTTCTCAATCGATATAATAAATTTGTCATTATCTATCATCAATTCTGTATCCTTTAACTACATCTGATACCGAAATTGCAGAACACTATAATGTCATCTGCCGCTGTATTATTCGTCGCGTATACTGACTTTGTAACTGACCCTAATTTGTAAGCTAATCACGATTTGATCCAATGACTTTTGGTGAATCAGCGTGTGAATTTAAATTAATAGTTAGCCAGCGTGGATATTAAAGCAGCGTTTCGCTACTGCATACTCTCTTGCTTTTTGGTTCTTGTCCCCTTGTCACTTATCTTTGCGCTCTGATGATTCTGAACTCTTGACTGTTCACCTATTAAACGTCTCTTTGTTTCTCAGTTCAAAAATTATAAATAACTTAGTATAAGTAGTACTTTTTATTTCTTATTTTGGATTAAAGATTTTAACTAAAGTACCTGCTACTTTTTATTTGACCTTTACCATTTAAATTAACTTGCGTTTCGTGCAAATTATTAATCGGATAAACTGTTAACGTGGCATGACGTATTTATAGGTGCATTATAATTATTGAATAAAAATGTAATCAGAAAGTTTTTTTTATTTGTAACAGGCTGTCATTTAGTCGGTAATCTCCTAAAAGTGCCCGTACTCTAACTATATGAAGCCTTGTTATCTATGCGCTCGATGCGCATTAACCTACCTTGCCTAGGAGTGCGCCTGCGCAGAGTCTCTTCGAAGTTCCGAGTTGGGTTCCCCCAACTCGCCACTTGGCGGCGCTGTCGCTCGTACTATTAGCGCTCGTGCGGCCACCACCGGAACCTAGGATGTCGACTCGCGTCTAGCGATACTTACGCGATTCGTGCTTCGCAACCGGCGAATTCGAATCGGAACGTAAACAAATATGCGCGACCTCCGGACAAAGGGAAACACAATAACGGAAACTCGTTCGAATAAAGACCAAGGGATGATTTATTTAATAAGATCACTAACACGGGTAAATAGCCGAGAGTCTAACGCACGCACGCGTGAATGACAATACACGCTTTTTGAGAGAGAGAGAGAAAAACCGCGAATGCCGCGAACTACCTGCTCGCACGCAAAACAATAAACTCTTCGCGCTCGCTGCGCGGATTCGCACGCAAAATTAACAACAATTAGAAACAGGGAAGGTGCACCTACCGCAACGACGGTGTGGATACGGTGGCCAACCGTATCCGAATAACACGCTGTTATTAAACTACTCTGCTGCTTGCTGCCCTGCCTCGATTTCTATGCCTGCTGTTGTTGTTGCTGCTACTGGTGCTGCTGTTATTGCTGTTGTTGCTGCCACTGCAGTTGTCACCGCTGCTACTGCTGCTGTTGCTGCTGCTGCTGCTGCTAGCTCCCACCCACGCAAGTTCGCAGTATCACCAGGAACAATGTCAATGGCAAACACAAAACTCAGGAACACGGACGGAGGTTAGGCGCGCCAACTGACTGAGTGACACAGTCGTACTGGCGCTCGGAGCCTCCCCTCCCGGTCGTTGCCCCTTACGCGCTCTCTCTCTCTCGCGAACCGAACGCGGCTCACCTCGCTTAACCGCTAATTCCATCGCGCGAGTCAAACGATTTTCGGTAATCGTTGCAGCCCCCTCCTAGCTTCGAACTACCGGATCGAACTACCCTATTGACTCGCGACCCCAAGGATAGGATTGGGGAAGGAGAGAAATCAATATCAACTATCCTCAATTTACACATTTTATTGGCCCATCCCGGGCCACCAATGCCCCCCCGTCACCTGCCGGAGCCCCCTGGCGCCTTATGTCTGGGGTAGCGCCAGTGCTCCGCCTTGTTGGGGCACTTTGACGTTGTGGTGATGCCGGGATGGCCGCAAATGTAGCAGCCCCGGCCCGGTCTCCTGGTGAGGCTGGGCTCCGCCCCGTGGCCCTGGCTTCCTGTCGGTTGTTGGGGCGGCGTGGCTGCTGAAGCCGGGGCGGCGATGAATGTAACGCCGCCCACCGTGGCGGATGTGCGTCCCCCCTCGGTTCGCACCACCACGGTAGGGTCGGAAACCGACCCGTCCACGCGGACCACGAATTCCTGCCCGGCGCCGGGGGCCCCCGACGCTCTCTTGTGTTGAGCCTTGGTCGGGGGCTTGGCTGGAGCCCTGGCCGCATCCCTGCTCGTCGGGGCCGCCGGTGGCAACACTGCCGGCGGGCCCGCGGCCTCTGGGGACTCCAGCCCCCGGTCAACGCGCTGGAGGGCCTCTCCGTAGGCCCTCTGCCGCCGGACTACAGGAGCCCACTCCCCCAGCAGTTCCTGGGCACCTCGAAAGTCGAGGAACTCTCCCAGGTGCGCATGCACCTGGCGCTGGAGTTCCCCGACGAACTCCCAGGCATTCTCGAGCTCCTGGAGGCCCAATCTCACGTGCCTCCAGGTGTTCTCGAGACCCACCTGCTGGGGGACTCGTGGGTGGGTGCAGACCCAGTGCTGGCTGCCGCAGGCCTCCCTTGGCCCGGGGCACTGGGTCGAGTTCTCCACCGTGGACGCGCTCGACCCTTGGGTCTGCGTACCCTGGTCTCGCGTGGACTGTGACCGACGACCCTCTTCGGATGGGCCGTCGGTCTGGGTGGATACTTCCCGGGTCGAGGGCTTGGATGCCTGGGCCCTCATCCCTTCCCGGAGGAAGTCATCCACCCGCTGGCGAGAGCGGCCCTCGCGAGCGGCCGTCTCGACCTGGGCCCGGATGAAGCGACGTAAGTCGCCGATCAGCCGATCGGCGCCCGGGCCCAATCCCAGGTCGAGCAGCAGCTGGGTTGCCGTCTCGAGGGCCTCCTCACTGATGACCAGCTTCCTCTCCATCTGTAAAAGAGAAGAAGTGGGGTCAAGGGATTTCTCAGGCTCAGCCCTTAACCTACCCGTCGCCGTGTAACGCTCGACGCTATTCTTTACGAGGACGTCCCGGTCCCCGGCGCTTTCCTCGCGAACATGGCCCATTTGCGGGGGTAGCTGGCAGCACCACCTTCCGCACGTGCTGGGCGGTTCTACGTGGTCTGCCCCTTCCCTTTACCGCATTGCCATCCAGGTCGTCTCCACCTGGTTCTCGAGGTTCGCACGCGGGGTTTTTGCGCGGCCTTCCTCGGCCACGCTTAACCGGCGCCTCGATCGGTACTTCCGGAGCCGCCGCGGGTTTCTCACGCTCGTTCGAGGGGGCTGCATTCGCGACGCGTTCGCATATCGGATCCTCGCTGGATCCCTCGATCTTCGCTGGCGGGTCGCCTACGCCCTCCTCCTCGTCCAGCGGTGCTGAGTCCCCGCCTCCTGGTTCCTCGTCGTCCTCATCAGAGTATGGGCCGAAATAGGGCTTGAGATCCTTGGCGTGGATCAGCTCGGGCAACTCCTCCTGCTGGTTACCTAGGCGGTAGGTATTCGTCCCGCATACCTCCAAAATCACGTAGGGACCAGCATATTTCGGTGCCAACTTCGCCGAAACGCCCTGAGCTGCGGAAGACAAGATGCGGTTCCGCTTCCACACCCAGTCCCCAACCCTAAAGTCGGCCTGACGTCTCCTCCGGTTGTAGTAGACCGCCTGACGAGCCGCCTCCTCCCTGGACTTAGAGCCAGCGCGTTCCCACAAGTTTGGTAACTGACGCATGTGCTCGCCCCATTCGGTCAGTTCTTGGCCCTCGGAAGCTTCCCGAGCCAACTGATCCTGGGCCCTTCTAAAGGTCGAGGGGGGAGTAGGCTGTCTACCGAAGACCAGCATGGCCGGGCTATACCCTGTCGCGCTGTGAGTTGCCGAGTTCAACGCAAAGTTGAACTCAGGCAGGTGCTCGTCCCAGCTCTTATGGTCCCGCTCCACGTACGATATGAGCATGGCCTTGAGGGTTCGGTTCACTCGCTCCGTCGGGTTTGCCTGTGGGTGGTAAACTGGGGTAAGGGCGCGCTGGATGCCGTTCCTCGACAGGTAGGCATCGACCTCTTGATTTTTAAATTCGGTCCCGTTGTCCGAAAGGAAAATCTCTGGCGCCCCAAACCTGGCGACCACTCTCTCGTGCAATTCCCGTACGATGGTCCTTCCGTTGGCCTTGCGCACGGGCACGCACTCCACCCACCGAGTGAACAGGTCTAAAAAGACCAAAATATACTTGAACCCTCGTGAGCTCTTTGGGAAGGGGCCAGTGATGTCACTGGCCACCACCTGCCAGGGTCGCGAGACCTCTCGACGACCCATCAGCCCGCAAGGCGGCCTTTGCTCTGCCTTGCATTGCTGACATACCGGGCAACTCCGCACGTATTCTCTGACCTGATCGTACATCTTTGGCCAGAAATACAGGTGCCTAGCCCGGGAGAACGTTCGTTCTCTCCCCTGGTGTCCCGCTGCTGGCGCATCGTGCACCTCCTCAAGCACTTGATGCCTCTTCTCGGCAGGAACCACTAGCTTCCAGGCTTCCTCGTTGTCGATGGACCCTTCGCTCTCCTCAGTCGGATGGTAATGGTACAGTCTCCCACCCACTACCTTCCAGGTAGGCTGAGAATGTGGGTCCTGGCATACCTCCCTGTATCTCTGAAGGTACCAGGCATCGGCAGTCTCCGGCTGACGCGTCATGGCACCCACTTCCACCACCCCCTCCTCATAGGCCCTAGATAAAGCGTCTGACACCACGTTGAGGTCTCCTTTTCGATACTCTATATCGAACACGTGCCCTTGTAATGCTAACGCCCAACGCGCTAGCCTTCCTGTAGGATTCCTCATACTGTGGAGCCACTTAAGGCAACTATGATCGGTGATGACTTTGAAGTGGTGCCCCTCAACATAAGGCCGGAACTTGCCGATCGCCCATACTACCGCCAGGCATTCTCGTTCGGAGACTGTATAATTCCTCTCCGCACTGTTTAAGGAGCGGCTGGCGTACTCGATTACGCGCTCCTGTCCATCGACTTCTTGCGTCAATACCGCGCCTATCCCACTATCGCTCGCGTCCGTTTGTAACACGAACTGCGCGCTGGGATCCGGCGACTGCAAGATCGGTGCCGAGACCATTGCATCTCGCAACCGTTCGAACGCCTGTTCCTGTTCCTGCTGCCAAGCAAACGGGATGCTCTTCTTCGTCAGGCGGTTTATCGGTTCAGCGATGGTTGCGAAGTCGGGTATGAAGCGACGATACCACGACGTCATCCCCATGAATCGCTTCACCTGCCTGATCGTCCGTGGTACTGGGTACTCTATGATGGGCTTGATCTTCTCTGGATCTGGCCTTACCCCTTCACGGTTTACCAGGACCCCCAGGTACTTGACTTCCGACTTACAGAAGTGGCTTTTGGTCTTATTCACAGTGAGGCCCGCCCCCAGGATTCGTTGTAAAACCAACCCCAGGTGTCGCTTATGCTCCTCAAAAGACGGCGAGATAATAATCACGTCGTCGAGGTACGCAAAAGCGAAAGGATCTAAATCCGGGCCAATCACTCTGTCCATCAACCTCTGGAATGTCGCGCCGGCGTAGGACAATCCGAAGGGCATTCTCTTGAACTGAAAATGCCCCAGGCCGGGGACTGTAAACGCCGTAATTGGGCGCGACTCCTTTTTAAGAGGTATCTGGTGGTACGCGCTACTCAAGTCCAGTGTCGAGATGAACTTCGCATCCCTGATCCTTCGCAGGATGTCGCTCATGAAGGGTAATGGGTAGGCGTCCGGCTTGGTTACTGCGTTTACCTTCTGGTAATTTACGCAGAACCGATATTTGCCGTCTGCCTTCTTAACCATCACCACTGGACTTGACCACCCGCTGGTCGCTGGTTCAATGACGTCGTTGTCCAGCATGGCCTTGACCAGCGCGTGCATTTCGTCTCGCACCCTGTCGGAGACCGGGTAGTATTTCTGTTTACAGGGTCGAGCGTCTCCGATGTCTATCTCATGCTCGACCCCCACAGCACAGCCTAAACACTCGCCTCCGTCTGAAATTAATCCATCGACGAGGCTAGCCACTTCTTGACGCTGTGCTTCCGTGGCTTCTACCAGGCCTACGGGTGCGAGGCACGACGTACCAGTGACGCTTGCCACTTCCAACGGTACCGCCACTTTGGCTTTCGCCAAGTACAGCTGGTCCGTGTCAGGGTTCAGGTTGGCGCTGAATTCCCTCACGAAGTTCGCGCCGACGTAGCAGTCATCCGACAGCAATGGCGTTATAGCGACCCTTACATCTTTTGTGATTCCCCCTACTGTGAAGGGGAAAATCACATGACCCAAGATGGGACATGGGCGACCGTCAGCGAGCTTCGCCTCTCCCGCTCGCGTGACGTCCAGGCCCAGCCCCATATCAGATGCCAACCTAAGCCCGAGTTGACCCATTACCGTTGATGAGGCCCCGGTGTCGTAGAGTGCCCTTAATTTATAGGCACCTATTCCCACCTGAAGCCACCACCTGGTCTCATCCTCGGGTCTGTACCTGCGGGGAGCTTTCGCCGTCTCTCTCCCCTCTGTGAACGGGAGGCTTTCACGGCTCTTCTTGCCTTGGGCACCGCTACTCGCGTCGACGTGCTCTCGCCCGCAGGTGTCTGGGTCGCCGGCGTATCCTCCGGAGCGTCAGGTGGTCTCCTGGAGCTTTTGGGTCCGGTGGTCTCCTCTCCGGCCCACTCAAACCCCTGCTCCACCACCTGAATCCGGCCTCCGTACCCTTCGAGGATACAGAATGTCCGGTTACCCAGATCTGGCATCTGTTCGGTCGCTGTCGCCTCTAACGCCGCTGCACTGCTGGGTCTCGCGGGGTCCGCTACCCCTGTCGAGACCTCCCTGAATCCTGAGGTCGTTGACGGGCCCCTGCCACGTTCCAACGACCTGCGACGAGAGGTCACCTTTACTGGGGACGCGGAGGGGACCTCCGTCCTCCGCTTCCCTGCCCGTTTCCCTTGTTGCAATCCGGGCAGTACCTTCTGGTAAAGCCCAGTTTGCCACAAGACGAGCACTTGATGGGTTGGGAGTAATCTATCTTCCTCCGCTGACCCTCTCGTCGCTGGCCAGGAGACCCTGGGGGGGTTTTGTTCCTCCCCTTCTCTTGTGGCCGACCCCTCGGCCGCCTGGGAGAGTTAGCCTTCCTCTCCTTAAGGTACCGGTCCATATCGCGCCGCAGGGTCGCAATTTGCGACGACAGATCCTCAATGGGGTCTGTTGCCTGCGCTGCAGCGATTGTGGGCCGGTCCTCGGGTCTCTTGGCCGGGGTTTTAACCGGCGACTCGGGTTGCCGCTGCTCCCTACCCCGAGGCTTGCTGGACATGGCCGCCGTTCGGGGTCCTGGGCGGTGGTGCCTTAGCTGACACCCCCATGTGCTCGGGGTATAACGTGGACGTTGGCTCCAACCTGGTCCTCGGGCGCTCGTCGTCCCGCAAAGCGGTTTCGGATTTCGGTCGCCCGGGCGTGAAACTCGTCCACGTTGGAGAACGCGTTCCTTCGCAGCTGCATCCGGATGGCGGGTAGGAGATTTGCATATAGCAAATCTAGCTGCCTCTGCTCTGGTAACGGGGGACGCAGCTGGGCTAACATGAAAAGGAGGTGGCAGGCATATTCTCGTACCAGCTCTCCCTTCTCCTGGTACCGAGCTTGGGCCTCTTGCAGCAACCTCTGTTGCTGAAGCTCACTCGACCCAAACCAACGTCGAGCGCCTGCCACGAAGTCGGCGTAGTTCTCTCCATTTAAGCTTGTTAAGCTCGTACCAGGTCCTCGCAACGCCTTCGTGGAGCTCTGATACCGAGCACAAGATTTCGCCCGTCCGTTAGCCCCAGACCCCGCGCGTAGATCTTCTAGCCTAGACAAGAAGGTATCTACGCACTCTGAAGCCGTACCAGAGTATCGCAGCTTCCACCCTCTCACAATCCTACCCGCGTCCCGAGTCGCGTAGTAGCCCGACGCCGCGTTGGCGTCGTACCAGGCAGATCCTTCTGGGATCATCTGCTCTTCTTCAGCGTCGGAGTCTCTTGGACCTCTTCTCGGTGGCTGCTCTGTCCTTGAAGGCACCTGCCTTTGGGGAGCCGCTCGAGGTTCGCCAGGGGTCGGTCGCTGGGGTTCCGGGGTACTACCTGGCACCCTTGGGTCGTAGTGGCACGTATACGTGGACTGGAAGTCCACGGTCCTCCGGGGCCGCTCTGGTATGACCGTTCGTCGGTTGGTGGGGTCCCTGCTTCTAAACTGCTGGAACTCCACCTGCAGAGCGGTCAACTGGTCGCTCCACCGAGCGCATACCTGGTCGTGCTTTTCCAGCATCTCCAATATGCGGTTTATCCCGACCCGGTTGCACTCGATTTCCTCCTTTAGTCGCTCGGTCACGCAGCGCTCTTCCTCTTCCTCTGGAGGTTGTAGCTCCGCGTTCTCGAAGCGACGGGCTCTTCGCCTATCCGGCGATCCGGTGGAGCCCTTGTGCTCACTACCGACCCCCTCCGTGGGCCCCTTGACCTCCGCCGGTCCCCCCCTCTTCTGCGGGCTCTCGCTCCCCCATCTCGCCCTGGCTCTCCTCTTCCAAGTTCTCGTAGACGGCGAGAGTCCGCGTTAGGTTCGCCTCCACCGCCTCATCACTATATAGCAGCATGAGTGGGTGGGCGACAAGATCCTCGGCGTCGGCTGCTTCCAACTCGCGTCGCTTGGCCTCCAGCCACCTCTCTCGGCTCCGTCGCCTGCGTTGTGTGGCCTCCCTATCCAACGCCGCTCCTTGGAAGTCTAGGTCGATGTACTCGCCTAGCAACCAATACGCTAATCGGACTGCCTGCATCAGCCTGGGACCATCTGTGCGCAACTCCAGTTGCGTCAGGTATCTGTCCAGCTGTGTCGAAGGCAGTTCCGAAGCCCACCGGGTTATCGCGTCGGCGGTATCCTCCATAACGCTTATGTTAGGGCGTAGGTGACGGTTGAGGTTAGTTTTCGTACTCGACCGCTACCGCCTCCTATCGCCCAAGGCGCGAGCGGGGTGTTGCGATTTTTATCGCCAACTACCCAGTTACGCCTTTATTTACAAGGCAGCAATACGCGTCGCTTGTGGGTGTGTGCAGGTATCGCGCAGTCTAAGGAAGTACTAACTTCCGCTTCGCAGCTACCTGCCTATAGGTGGAGGCTAACTGTTTGTTAGGTCCACCGGGTTAGTTGGTCTAACCCTACACACACCCTAATTGCGCGCTCCGCTGGTACTGTCGCTCGGTGACTAACCCCCTCTTAACTACTTTAATGTGTAATGAAACACTTAAAAAAGCAAAAAGTTAACCTAAATACACTTAGTCACCTTTTGTTTTCACGTTAGAGCGACTACGGACGTCTCTTCGACCCCTGGGGTTAGTGTGCTCTCGGCTCACAAAAGCAGTTATTATTGGGTCGGAGAGGCGTCTTTCCCCTACCGCAGAGCACGTACCGAACGAGCCACGCGTTGTTTTACCCCGCTCGCACCTTATTACGCACGCGCGCAAACGTCTCTCTCTCGCGCGCGTTGCTCTCTTTTTTCTCGTGTGTGAGTCCTAATTCTAGTTGGGCGCCATGTAACAGGCTGTCATTTAGTCGGTAATCTCCTAAAAGTGCCCGTACTCTAACTATATGAAGCCTTGTTATCTATGCGCTCGATGCGCATTAACCTACCTTGCCTAGGAGTGCGCCTGCGCAGAGTCTCTTCGAAGTTCCGAGTTGGGTTCCCCCAACTCGCCACTTGGCGGCGCTGTCGCTCGTACTATTAGCGCTCGTGCGGCCACCACCGGAACCTAGGATGTCGACTCGCGTCTAGCGATACTTACGCGATTCGTGCTTCGCAACCGGCGAATTCGAATCGGAACGTAAACAAATATGCGCGACCTCCGGACAAAGGGAAACACAATAACGGAAACTCGTTCGAATAAAGACCAAGGGATGATTTATTTAATAAGATCACTAACACGGGTAAATAGCCGAGAGTCTAACGCACGCACGCGTGAATGACAATACACGCTTTTTGAGAGAGAGAGAGAAAAACCGCGAATGCCGCGAACTACCTGCTCGCACGCAAAACAATAAACTCTTCGCGCTCGCTGCGCGGATTCGCACGCAAAATTAACAACAATTAGAAACAGGGAAGGTGCACCTACCGCAACGACGGTGTGGATACGGTGGCCAACCGTATCCGAATAACACGCTGTTATTAAACTACTCTGCTGCTTGCTGCCCTGCCTCGATTTCTATGCCTGCTGTTGTTGTTGCTGCTACTGGTGCTGCTGTTATTGCTGTTGTTGCTGCCACTGCAGTTGTCACCGCTGCTACTGCTGCTGTTGCTGCTGCTGCTGCTGCTAGCTCCCACCCACGCAAGTTCGCAGTATCACCAGGAACAATGTCAATGGCAAACACAAAACTCAGGAACACGGACGGAGGTTAGGCGCGCCAACTGACTGAGTGACACAGTCGTACTGGCGCTCGGAGCCTCCCCTCCCGGTCGTTGCCCCTTACGCGCTCTCTCTCTCTCGCGAACCGAACGCGGCTCACCTCGCTTAACCGCTAATTCCATCGCGCGAGTCAAACGATTTTCGGTAATCGTTGCATATTATTGATAAATCTATGATTCTTAGAACGAAATGAGGCGTTTTTATTGAAAAAATTACCTCTTCCATTAAAAACATCCTGTTCATATCATTATGAGAATCAAACCGACTTTACTTGTGCTGTTACAAATATGATAACATTATCTACGTGGATCAAAGAGAAACAAAAGCAGACTAAACTATAAAAAGTAGATGAAGTTGATTTTAATATATTTAAAAAGTCAGTTCAACATTTCTAAATAGCTATCTTTGCATTTAGAAAGCATTTTGAAAAAATGTTGCTATAAATAATTATATCAAAGTAGATGTTTACAGGGAAAGCTGAATTGACTTTCATGTTGAAGATAAAAACTTTACCAAGATACCAGCTAGTACATGTGGACTAATAAATTATTTCTCTCCATATTTTTTGAAGTTATAACGAGTTTGTCAACAACTCGTTATGTCTCTCTCTCCACATTAATCATATAACAATAATATATGTACTTATTCATGTATCTACTTTTATATTATACTACTAGCAGCCGCAGTGGACGACAGCAGCTGAACTAAGGTAAGAGAGAGAACGCTAGCAGAGAGAGAGACCGCGTAGGTTGGTAGGACTGGCGAGCCGGGGTGCCGCGAAAGAGAGGTGCTGCTTGACAAAGGACAAGCAATTAGCTGACGCCTCTCGAATTGGTGACACGCGTGCGACTGCGTTAGAGATTGATAGCTTGGCTGTGCCATTGACGACGACATTCGTTTTGTGATTTTGCGTCGCTTCATGGCTAGTTTGAGTGACAGACCGAGTGCTAGGTTGAGTGCTACCGGTTGCGGCGTGTATCGGCGTTTGATAGACCGAACTTTTATTGTCGAGCCTCGTGACTAATCTCACCGACAGCGGCAGCCGATGTAAGTACTACTCGTTCTTTGCGTCTCTCTCGCATTACCCGCTTTGCTTCTCTCTCTGCACTGTTTTGTACAAATACACGTAGAATATATATATTTCTATTATACCTATCGCCTCTTTCACTCTGCGCCTTCTATCATTCCTTTCGTTTCCTACACCTTCGCGATTTCAGCTACGCGACCTACGACGCTCTCCGCGGGCCGTTGCCACCCGGCGAATCCATCGGCAGTCTGTGCTACTGGGTCGGTCGTGCAAAGCCGTTGCGCGAACCCGCTTCGTCATCTATTACGCATCTCTCGGTTGTTAAATATTGTAGCGGACTAAATCCCCGTTACAAAGTACAATAATTACATCATTTTTTCTTGGTGTATAGCTTTTTTTAGTATCACGTTGGATTGACGTTATAATATATGCCAAATGTGCTCTATTAAATGCATGAGTGTTCGCCCAAGTGTATTCGACTATTCGCTATTGACGTTCGTTGTCGAAGATTACATACCATCTTATTTGTTGTAAAAATGAAAAAATTTTGAATTCATTAGCAGAATTCCATATTATATAAAACAATACAATCTAGCTACTATTAATTTTGCATAAGTAAATTAGAAACTATGTGAAAATGTTAATTTTTTAATCAATGAATAATTTTTATATGAAAAATACATCATCAACAAATGAATACTAGAAGTATCGAAAAAGTATCAATAAGCTCAATAATTTCTACTTATTTAAGATTTTTTTTTCATCCAATTCAAAACTAAAACCAGATAATTCAATTTCATTATTTTCTTATAGATACTCGTAGATCAGAATTTTAACATTAAAAAATATTTAAAAAAAATAATGCTCAAACAGAGAACAAAATTGTGAAAAATCTAATAATATATGAATAAATAATGAAATTAATAAAAAAATTACACACTCACCAAAATAAAAAATTTGCCAAATTGGTGCTAAGGCAAAAGCTATCCTACCAATGGCATGAGAAATAGTTCCAATCATCACAATATAACTATCTTCCAGCAAAATACATTTGTTCATTATTGGAACGGTCACTAGCATAGCTGAAATTTGAAATCGACTTCTTATATTCTTGATAGTTGTTTTATTTTAACATTAAAATGAAATTATATACTGTGACGGTAAACGTCGAATTAGCGTTAATAGCCTAACCTAGTGGCTGCCTGCGGGGGCAGCACTTACCGATGGACCAAAAATGTAATGAGGGAATTCGGCACGCGACGAAGCGGAACGCGCGCGATTGAAAACGAACCAGTGAAGGATTAGCCATGGACACGCTTAGTCGAAAGTGCAGAGTCAGCTACCGTAGCCAAAAGTATATACGTGAGCCAAAAGTCGAGGATTAGAACCCGATCGCAGAACTGCGCTACCAAGACTCTTGACGTTTCCCGAGTTTTTCCCGAGTGCCGATACGAGCCGAGTCGGAGCTGCAACAACGGTGCCTCCGCCTGCCTGAAAAGAGTATGTGTGAGAGTGCGCGTGTGAGGAGTTTCGCCAGCGAGGGCGAAACCGAAAACGCGAGCTTCCTCGTAATAAAGACAGACTTTCCCGCAACGAGAGTGCGAACCGTTTCTTTCGTTCTTCGTACGACTGCAAAAAAAAGGTAAGCTGACCAGCTTAATTTCGCGATCGCGATATTATTGACAAATAACTAATTCCTCGACTCGAGAAAAAGCGTGCATGTAACATCTCGGCAAACAAAGAGCGGCGAGCTATCCGACACTGCATGTTGTTGTCGTGCGCGCGGCATGTAAACATAAACACGCGGGCCGAATAGGATGTAATGTTAAGAGGTAATAAAAGTTCTCGTATGTGATATTAACAGTACTTTCGAAGTGTTCATTTCGTATTTGTAGATAGTTGGTTGACTGACACCCGTTCCCTCCTGCTCTCCGATTTTCGTATTTAACATAGGTAATTACGTGCGCTTTTTGATACGATTACGTGGATCAATTAATTAAACGGAATACCCACCCCGTTACATGGCGCCCAACATAAAAGAACCTATGGTGTTTATGATTGTTCAAAACACCAGTTCTTAACATTAACCTTGCGCTCAGTCAACCAGCGACGCCGCGGTGAAAAATTGTAAACAGTAGCTGTAAGCGCGTGCGAGTGCGACCGAACGACTCTAAGATAAGTGTAAACACCAATAAGTTTTGAAAGTTGCCACAAATCAATAATATTGTACCCGTTGGCCCGGGGAAATCTAACACCGGCAACTTTCAAATATAAGAAACTTAAATTGATAATTTTATTTGATATCGTGTTGCCTCAACGTAAATGTGTTTTTTTTAAATATTATTAGCTGCGGTTATTGATGATTACGCGCAACGCTCGTTATAATATTTTAGATACTAACCAACACAGCCGCGCTAACAAACAGTTAGTGCGCCTGATAGGCAGGATCATTATATTGCGCAATAACGAGTGAAGAGTCTTTCGGTAAATACACTATTAAACGCCCTTGATCGAGCATAGTGTCGGCTAATAAAATCTAAATTTTTACTTGCGTACGGATTTTTAGTACAGCGGGTAGAAAACTGGATGTTGACACTCCAGGTGGAGGAAATCAACGAGTACCTCGAACACCTGGAGCTTAAAACAAGCGGGAACAAGCTCTCGAGAGCTGGACGACTGCAAAACTGGTTGCTAGACGACTACTCCGCGGCAGATTTCGCAGAAGTCGACAACCAGCACAGCAATCCGGCAAAAAGGGCAGCTCTACGCTCGGAACTGATAGTATCCTTATGCGCGGAACACACAGCATCCGAGTAAGAAGGAGAACACCCGCTAGCCCAGCTAATGCAGAGTGCAGAAGTGATATCACGGATTCAGGAAAGAGCGATAAACATCACAAACGTACCGGACGACGGCGAGAGTACGAGCAGTAATAAGTATATTACTATAACGGCTAATGATGGTAGCCAGTTTCAACTCCCGCCGACATTTGCAGTAATAATCCAAGACCTCATTTTCCGGTCCAGAGAAAATAAGAAGAAGTTAAAGCTGCTAAATTCGTTAAGAGTGAATGTGTCCAGTCTAACGAAGGTATTAGTCCAAATATATAACAACAACAGCAATGTTAAGAGCCAACTGGATGACCTATCTGCCAGGATAAACGCACTGGAAAATGCCGAAAACAGATATTTACGGCAAGACAATACCAATAATTCCAGCGAAATGCGTCACCAAGAGAATACGCGTAGGAGCGTAGCATTCCAGGATACCTTCACATACCATTACGACACCAGGCTACCTCAAAGTACTCCAGCTGGACCCGGACAGAGGCCCACGGGGGCCACCGGCAGGACCCCCCCCCCCCCTCGACCGGACGCTCCCTTTTGGAGAGGGTGGACAGCATCAACACAGTGGAGTTAATGCTGAAGTAAATAACCACCCACCGAGCACGTGGTCATCTCAGCCGACACCAAACCCCTGGTCGGCTACAAGGGATGTCGGTTGCATTGTCCGAGGATGGAAACTCAAGTTTTCAGGAGAGGGCAATGCAAGCATCGACACCTTCCTGTCTAGACTAGACAACTTTAGGAGTGGCGCAGGACTCACGGAAGACGAGATGCTCCTAGCCGTATCAGAGCTACTCGTCGGTCCTGCCCTCACCTGATACGAGGCGATGAGGGAGGAATGCCTCTCCTACGCTGAGTTCGAGATGGCCGAGAGAGAGTGGTTCGGAACCAGCGTGCAGCAGCAACAGCGTCTAATGAAGGAGATTCAGAGCCGATATCAGGGCCCGGACGAACTAGTGAACGTCTACGTCGCTAACATGATGGGCCTGATGAAGCGGCTGAACCTTAAGATGACGCCTGATAGCCAATTGGACCAACCTTCTCCCGGACATTCAAGGTCAAGTACGGAGGTCCGAAGTAAATTCCATACGGACCCTGAATGCGCTGGCCACGGCGCGCCAGTTCGGAGCGGACCACAACGGCCTTTCGATACCTACCACAAGATTTATGTGGATGGGTCCCGTTAGTAGATAAGCAATGTATGTTCTGGGACACAAAGGAGCCGACAAAGGATGCCGCCAATGTATAAGGATACGTGTATGTTCTGGGACACAAAGGAGCCGCCCGATGAAGGTGTGAAGGTAGTGACACCTTTTAATTAATGGTCAGACCCCATGGTGAGTGTCTAAAAGGGATTTGATGTACCTTTGACACCTTCCGCGTGCCAGTGGGCCCCATGCTGAGTGTTAAGGGGCATTTGATGTTGGTTTGACACCTCGTGCGCGCCGCCAATGTATAAGGATACGTGTATGTTCTGGGACACAATGGAGCCGCCCGATGAAGGTGTGAAGGTAGTGACACCTTTTAATCGCGATAAGGTAAGACCCCATGCCGAGTGTTGCATTTGATGTTCGTTCGACACCTCCCGCGTGCCAGTGGGCCCTTCGAGGGGGCCAGTCTCCCCCCCCCTCGATAGTAGGGCGCTTCACTCACCCACCCACCCCCCACCCACAGAGGTTGTTAAGGTAGGATGCTGTAGAAGTCGGTAGGGTGTTTGGTAAACTATATGCTTATGCTGGCTGAGTGTGGACCCTCGGAGAGGGGGTAGCGTCTCTAGCTTGCTAGGCGCGTACGCCGTATAGTGAGGATGCTGTTCTCTATCTCTCTCTCTCTCTCTCTCTCTCTCTATCCCTCTCTCTCGCTCTCCTTCGATAGTAGGGCGCTTCACCCACCCGCCTACCCACCCACAGAGGTTGTTAAGGTAGGATGCTGTAGAAGTCGGTAGGGTGTTTGGTAAACTATATGCTTATGCTGGCTGAGTGTGGACCCTCGGAGAGGGGGTAGCGTCTCTAGCTTGCTAGGCGCGTACTCCGTATAGTGAGGATGCTGTTCTCTATCTCTCTCTCTCTCTCTCTCTCTATCCCTCTCTCTCGCTCTCTTTCGATAGTAGGGCGCTATGGGGCCCCTTCGACAGAGCGAGACCCCATGCTGAGTGTCTAAAAGGCATTTGATGTACCTTTGACTTCACCCACTCTCCCACCCACCTACAGAGGTTGTTAAGGTAGGTTGCTGTAGAAGTCGTTGCTAAGAGTCTAAAGCATAACCGATGTTCCTTTTTTAAATGAAGATGCGTTCTAGCAGCGTGCACTATCCTTTTTCAGGGCCACACATATAATTTAGGAAACTTTCGACTACCCACACCAGCTTGCACTTTCTCCAATAACGCTTTACCTCATGCTGAGGGTTAAAAAGCATTCGATGTTCCTTTTTCAATGAAGTTCGAAAGTATGTACGCAGCAGGTGATTGGAGATAGAGTAATCTTAATGATGAATTGTCTGTTAGTCATTTTATTGCTTTTTTTTTTGCCTTAGAGATAAGGTTTTTGAGTTAGCCTTGTTTAGTTGCGTTAACATCCTCCAACATGCTGAGCGTCTAAAGCGAAATCAATGTTCTTCTTCCTTTAAAGATTTTTATCAATTTGACTAGAGTTTCTTTTGGAGAGTAGGAATCATCCTGATTTTTCCGAAAAGCTTTTCCGGAGCCAATCGTTCGGTAGTGCTCAAGAAGTATACATCGACGAAGCATTTAATATTTTTAGTAACTATTCTTTGCTTTTTATAAAAAATTAAAATGGATAGTGTACAAATAATAAGTACAATAAATGCCATGATTATTTTCATGGTTAATGTAAGTATTTTTATCTATATATTCTATTAATTATTTAAGACAGTTTTTATAATAAATTTTTTATTTTTTCAGACTCCTCCGATCCTGCTAGCTAGTTTACCAACTAGCATATTTTATTGCTTAATGATTGCCATTTTAAGAGTGGTAGGTATTTTTTATATAATATTAAATATATTTATTTTTAATCTTTTTATTTTTGCTTTTCAGCTAAATATAATCGTGACGGAGCCGTCGCATAGGCGACATATTCAACAGATATTAACAGTAGTCATAAAGGTATGTATATAAATAATTATATTTAAATAAGTATTTTTAAATAAGTATATATATTGTTTTCTTAGTTACAGAGCGATGTTCAGAGAATAGAAAGGGCTGCAGTCGAGAGAGCTGCGTTCGAAAGAGCTGCGGTCGAAAGAGCTGCAGCCGAAAGAGCTGCAGCCGAAAAAGCTGCAGCCGAAAAAGCTGCAACTGAAAGGGCCGCAAGCGAGAGGGCCGCTGAGCTCGAAAGGGCCGCGGCTAAAAGAACAGCAAAGGCTGCAAAATATGCAGCTGAAAGGGCTGAAAGGGCTGCAAAGTCTGCAGCCGAAAAGGCTGCGAGGGCTGCGAACGAAACGACAGCCGTAAAAGCAGCCAAAAAAAGATGTGTAAACGCTGTTCCGTTAGCAGCGTTTACATCTCTTCCACCAAAGAAGAAATTTCTTAAGGTAAGATTATTTATTATAGATAAATACATTTTTTTATTTAATAACTAAATTTTTTTTTAAATATTATTTTTTAGATGAATGTTGCTACTGATGCTGTGGATCGAAATGAACCATCGAGATGCCCTATGAGTAGCATCGAAAATGCCCTTCCACCGGCAGTCATCGCTACCAGCAGCAGCAGCAGCAGCAGCAGCAGCAACAGTATAATTTTACCTACCACGAGCAAGCAGAAAGTGGTACCTAAGGTAAAATGTATTAAAATACATGTGGTAGGAAAAATAATTGAAAATTAAAAAATTTTTGTAATTTAATTAAATTTAATGTAATGTAATAAAATTAAATAAATTGATTTAAATTTAAAAAAAAATATCTCTCTCTCTCTCTCCCTTCCTCTCTCACTCTCCTTCAACGGTAAACATGCTGACTAGATGCATGTCCTAGGAGAGGGGGTAGCATCTCTAGCTGCTTGCTAGCAGCGTACACCGTATAGCCCTTGGAGAGGGGGATAGCGTCTCTAGCTTGCTAGACGCATACGCTGTATAGTGTAGATGCTGCTCTCTCTCTCTCTCTCTCGCTCTCCTTTAATAGTAGGGTATTTGGGCCCTTGGAGAGAGGGTAGCATATAGCTTGGTAAGCTATATGCTGCTCTCTCTCTCTTTCTCTAAGCAAGCGCTATAGTATTTTCATTAGATTTCGGGAACCTTTCAACCTCGATTATTATTTTATTCGAATATTAATTAATAAAACTTATAGAATTTTCGTTTAGTTATTAATTTATTGTTCATTCAACTATACATTGAATATAATACAGTCTGTCTATAATCTTTATTTTCAGTAGTTGACATCGCTATATTGAAATATTGAATTGAATTTTTATATGTAATATTGTCCACTTCATCAATACCTTCCATTTCAGATTGCTTCAGTCTAGCTTTTATCCATGAAAACAATCTTTGTGCATTTGTAACGGCACATACAAAGTTAGCTGGTTTATTATAATGATATGTACATATTATTTCTAATGGGTAAGGTAATGCGCTCATTGGCGGACATCTCATCTCGCTTTCAAGTTCTAAAATTTTTCTAAAAAAGGAAAAAAAAATTTAATTAATAATGATCTTAATTTCTAACAAAAAAATAAATAAATAAAAATACTTACTTTTCAGGTAAAATTTTTTGTAACCATTGTTTCTTTGTTAATCCTTTTACATAAATATTTCTAGAATTATTTAAATGATTGTTTAGTACACGTGCTAAATTTTTATATGGAATAAGACCGGATCTCCATAATAAACCATGATGACACGTTTCTAAGAAATGATTCACTTTTCGATACTTGATAGGAAGTTGAAACCAATGATATGGTGGTTCGAAGAAAAACACAGTTGGAACAGTATCTATATCTAATGGTAGATATGCGAGTTCTTTACAAACAAAAGTCTCGTTTAAACTTTGAAAGCCTTGAAAATCTATTACGAAATCCATTTGAAAAGATGCTGAAGTTAATGTGAACTCTACTAGTTCCCAAAACCGTTATGAGAGTAGAGGCACGTGTTTGTTCTATATAAAGCCTATACCTCACTATTCGAAAGTAGAGGGCACCATAGTCACCATACCTCACCAATCGAAAGTATAGGGCGTCATAGACACTATATAGTATGGTTATAGGTAGTTTTTATTAAATTCCAACAATATATATAATTTATTTTCTTTTTTATTGAAAAGCATTGTATACATTGATTACATAATGTCTTGTTAATTTCAAACTAATTTTTTAACATCACCACTAATCGGGTTATATTGTACAATACGATCGTGTAATATTAAGCAGTAGGCTGCAGTATCTTCAGGAAAATCAGTCCGAGTTTCAAATTCTAGGCGAACATCGACTGGCGAGCTTTTTAATGTTTCATTTTGTTTGGAGCAGTCTATAACTATTAGCGGCACTTTATTAATGAAATCTTTTTTATTGAGTAACGGCTCGTTTTCTTTACCATAATAAGCGTTTTGAAAATTAGTATACATATCGTAGAGAACAGCATACTGATTTTGATTGATATTCAAATTGAGATTTCCATACGGATAGCATTGTGAATTGAGGAATAGCTTCACATTACTAATATTACAATGATCAAAATTACTAGAATTAACACTCGCTGAACTTTTACGTTTAGTTTGAAAAGCTAAAATAACAAAGCGAGGCTTTTCCAATTGATTGGAAGTCTTAACACTCCAAACATGCTTTGATGTACGTGGTAATTTTGGATACTCATACATTTCCCAAGTACGATAACTCATTGTAATTGCACGATCTCGTCCGATCTGATTGAGTAATTTGATTTTTTCTTTGTCTGCAACCAACACATATGTCATTAGCCATTCAACCTTAGTTAAAGTAATCTTTGTTTTTTCTGAAGCAGCAGGATTTCCAATTGGAGCAGACAAAATAGCATTCAAATCATCTCTTGATCTTGTGAGAATAAGTTCATGCTTGACATTGACTACAATTTTCCGATAATCTTCAGCAAAGCCCATCAACATACTGAGAGGTATAGTCACATCAAAAAAACCTTGAGCGTTACATATTAAAACTTCATTGTTATCACCATTCCATCCGGCATTTTCAGCGATAGAGCTCTGACATGGATTGAGTGAAAGCCAATTTTTCATGAGAGTTGTTAAGCCTACATTTTTCACTTTATCAATTTCAATAGCATTTATTTCATATCGTATTTCCTCGAACAAATGACAGATGGCGTTGTTGACTAATAAAGTGTTCTCCACTGGCGTAGTACCGTCCGGCTTGGTTAACCTACCACAAATATGAATCATACTGCGCGATGGAAGCAGAGATAAATCTTGATGTTGAATTGCTATATGAATTTCATAGCTATTATTGAAATATGATAATGAATAAGGCTGATGCGCATGAACTTCATAATGAGCTATAGACTCATCGAAAGCGACAGCTGAATGAATGTCTAGAATTCCCTCCATATTGTTGTTGTTGTTTTATACAACACACTAATATGCACAATATTTTCTTCCACGATTTTCGACGACTTTTAATCTCAAGCTTTTCAGGAATTGAATTTTCTGAGGTGTGAGCAGTCTGATAGCTCGCTGTTGACTGATTGCTATTCGACATTTTTGTCTTTTAATATAGCCTCGGCCGCTCTTTATATTGTAAATGATACCCATTACTAAGATATGGTCTTTATATGCACTCGCACTGTGATGACTTCTCCTCGAAAGTTAACTAGGTTTCCGTCTTGATCAACTATACGAATTTGAAAATGATCAATGCTCCTCACAGCAACTGGAAGGTAAATGACGTGAGAGGGAACTTCTATAATCTTATATCCAGGTGGGACTGCTGGGAAAAATTCATGTATAGTATGTACTTGGCGATCGTTTATGTAAGAGCCTGTAGTAATATTACACTCTACACGTAAAGCATTGACTTTGAGTATAGTGACGGGTAAGTCAGAACTATGTGTTTCGTTTTCAACGAGCGTGCGTTTAGTGAAGCCTAAAATTGATCCAATAGAATCTTCTGGTTCAAAATGTATTTTTTGACTGCACCGAATGACACTACGTAAAGTATTATTATTTGGTTTTAGGCTAAACGATATACCTTTAGGTGCTAATTCGTCTATGAGAAAGTTTTCAATATCTTCTATTTCGTAGCTACCAGTCGGTAAAGTGATAGCTTCTTGACCTTCAATGTAAAATTTATTACAACCAACGTCAATGTTTGGTATTGAATTAAATGTCAATAGCTCAACTAGACCAAGAACGTATTTTTTGTTTGCTATCAATTCGATCGGTGGAAAATAATATGATTCGAGTACGGATGATGTTCCCGAGAGACTCAATGTTAGTGTATTCTCCATGACAGATTCATATCAAATGACAGTCATTCTTTGCATGAGTATTTTATATACTAGTCGTCTTTTCTATAGTTTGTTTAAAAGAAATTTGAGACAAAGATGGCCGCAATTATATGTATTAAAATCTTGATATCTAATATAATTATACATGATTCAATTAACTTTGAGATAAAGCAATAGATCTATAGGCGGCTGTAGATTACCAAAACTATCAAAATACATAACCTCATCGCCTTTCTTTTTATATGCTACCCAATGAGTACCTGGCCCTCGTTTATTATCCAAATTTACAATAGCTGTCTCTTGATATCGAGGCCCATCGGTCGGTAGAGCATCACGCATAAAAACACCTCGAAAATTTGCAATTTTTAGTATTTTAGCATATTTTCTTATATCATGATCTGTCAGTGCTCGATTAGGTAAAGTTATTTCGAGCTTTTTTTTTTTAAACCTTTTCCACTTGAATATGGTTTCAGATGAAGACCATAACCTTTACGATGTGGTTTCAAATAAAGTCCTTTACCAATAGCAATAGCTTCCATAGTTTTATTGTGTCTATGAGCTTCTTTCAATTCATTTTGAGCGGCCTTAGCACTGTTAACGGCTTTTGCTATTGAAGCAGCTCCTCCAGCTAAAGCTCCAGTGGCGCTCAAAGCGGCAAATAATGGAATTAAAAAAGGAAGAGCTCCATCCACTTTACTAGGAATTGGTAGAATACGAGGAATATTTATTTTTCTTCTTCCTCCAGCCTTCTTCACAGCTTCTTTAGCGCCTTTTATAGCCGAACGAATGACAAAGAGTGATTTATTACTAGGTACAACACTTCTCGAGGCAGCGTTAATAATTTTTTTCAATGCAATTGATAGATTTTTACTTTTTACATGTGTCTTTCGTCGCTGTCGTTGTTGTTGGCGATTTTTTAATCCCTTACCTCGTTTCTTTCCTCGTTTTAAAATTTTAACACCCATACCAAGTTTACTTTTAACTTTCATTATTTTGGCTACAGCAAATGCAACAACTTTCTCACCAAAACTACTATCTTTCGCTTGCACTCAATCCCAGGCTTGTTTTGCTAGAATTTTGTCGGCTTCGTTTCTCGCCTCAATGTTCTCTCGACTTTGAGAATAAGCAATATCGTGATGTTTACAAGCAGCGTCTAGCGGATTTTTTCCAGGATCACCACGAGCAAGTCGTTTTTTCAATTTAGTTCCCGGTCCGCAATACTGATAACCAGGCAAATGAGCTTCGAATGGTAAGTTATTAATAATCTTATTCACTAAGCCAGCACCACCAGTCTTTCTTTTGTAACAAATGATCATACCTCATCAGAAGACAAAGTCTTAATGAAACTAAAAATATATAAACAGTCTTTTTATAGTTAGTAGTCTCATTCGTCCTTCGATCGGTGATTAGAAAACAATATGGACTTCAAAGAGCAACCACTTAAGTTGCAAGTCATAAATTTTGATAATGTGGTTGAGACGGAAAAACGAGAAAAAAGACATGGTGAACTACTGCCTGATAGTATACGAGCAGTTTTCTGTGGTCCTAGTAACTGTGGGAAAACTAACTGTTTGCTAACACTAATCACACATCCTAATGGACTTAGATTTGAAAACATTTATGTTTATTCAAAGTCCCTCAATCAACCAAAGTATAAGTTTTTAAAAGATTTATTGGAACCGATTGATGGTATACAGTATTATGCATTCAGCGAGCATGAGGCAGTTGTTTCACCGGATAAAGCTAATCCAAATTCCATCATGATTTTTGACGATATAGCCACTGAAAAGCAGGACAACGTGAGAGCATTCTTCTGTATGGGACGACATAAAAAGGTAGATAGTTTCTATCTCTGTCAATCATACGCTCGCATACCGAAGCACCTCATTCGAGATAATGTGAATTTACTAGTTTTGTTTCGACAAGATGACGTGAATATTAAATATATTTATAACGATCATGTTAACTCAGATATGACTTTTGAGAAGTTTAAAGCAATTTGTTCAAAATGTTGGAGAGACGATAATCATGGATTTATAGTTATTGATACAGATAGACCAATCAATCATGGACGGTATAGAAAAGGATTCGATTCTTTTGCTATAAATATAACGGAGTGAACGCAAGCGTCAACATGGCTAATTTTGAAAAAGAAAAGAAGATGCTCGAGCAATTATCTGAGGCTCGTGATGCCATCAGACGTAAGTATCAACTAATAAAACGTGACAAAGCTGATTTAGAAAATACATTGAATGTAACTTTTAAACCTATGGTTGATCCATTGAACAAACTTGTGGAGGTAGCTATTGATAAAACTAACGATAATACTGAACAGGAAACGAACAAGGAGAAGAAAATTACGTTCGATAAAGTTTTCAAGTCAAAAACAACAGCTGACTCTCCCTATAAATCTCCATATTTCAATAGTACTGTTAATGACTTAAATTCAACATTACATCCGCTTGATTCTACATTTGAATCCGCTATGTCTATTACTGATGATGGTGATGAAGACGAATTTAGTAAGACTAGTGAATGAACACTTGATAGAACCGCAATAAATTTAGACAATGTTAGTTCAAAACAATAAAAACAGCTATTGGATGACTCGATTGTAGGAAACTATATTCGACTATTGCATGAACCGCAACAGAAAAGTAATTTAGACAAGACATTTGGCGTTCGCTTGCATGAAAATACATATGTCATAGGCAATTCTCCAATTTCTTTCCAAAACGATAATGTGACTGTGAATGATAAAGCATTCAGCAAGACGCCTGGATTAATGGAACTTCTCTTTCGTAAAGAACCTAATTCTAAATTAATCAGTTCATCAGATATTGAAAATTATATAAAAATTCTTGAAATCACTAACGCTCATCGTAAGAGATATGAAACAAATGGAGAATATCGCAATAAGCATGTAAATAAATTCAAAAAGTATATTGGTCCAAATTTATCTTTAAGTGGTAGTGCTAAGAAGCGAAAATTGACTATTGATGGAAGAGATCTTTTTCCTAACTATAAAATAGCAAGAAAAGGAACATTATTTGATTATGTATATTGGGATGATCCAAACGAGCTCGTTGATCGATTGAGATTGCTTATCGCCGAACAAACCGCTGGTAATCCTAGTCATATTAATGAAATTCATTCAATCATTGAAGAATTACGTGAAGCTGGCTATATATATTAAGACAATTCTAAATATTCCTCAGTAATAAAATGAGTGTTGATGTGTTTGGACGTACATTGAAAAAAAAGGAGGGTAATCAAGGTCCTCCTGGTATAGGGTATAATATCACTAAAGACGGACAATACGACGCGAATGACAAAAGAATTTGTTATATAGCCGATCCTCAGGAGAGTAACGATGCTGTAAACTTACGAACGTTGCAAAAAACTATTATAGCTAACGTTACTACGCTTACGAGTATGATAAATGATCTCTCAAAATCATTGGATACAATAAGATTAGAATTAGTAAAGCATCAACTAATTCTTACTCAGTTAGAAAAAGATAATATTAGTAATCATAAAGAGAAAGAGAAAGAGAAAGAGATAGAAAAAACTATTGGACCGTTTGACATTTTAAAAACTATTGGACCGTTTGAAATTTAAAAAAAAAAACTTTAAAATGAAACATCAAAGAGTGGTGGATGAGTTACACAAACCAGCACGTCGAAACTATTCTCGTTGAAAAGTCGATATACGCGGAATAGATGAGACGTGGCAAGCTGATCTTGTTGAGATGCAAAACTATTCTAGAGAGAATAAAGGTTTTCACTATCTATTAACTATTATAGATACGTTCTCTAAATATGCTTGGGGAGTTCCAGCAAAACAGAAAACTGCTACAGATGTCACTAACGCAATGGAGTCTGTATTAAAAAAGGGACGCATTCCTAAAAATCTCCAAGTGGATAGAGGCAAAGAGTTCTACAATACAAATTTTCAAAGTTTAATGAAAAAATATAAAATAAACCTTTATTCTACTTATAGCAATCTTAAAGCATCAATTTGTGAACGTTTCAATCGAACACTAAAAAATATTATGTGGAAAAAATTCAGTTTAATAGGAAATTATAAGTGGATTGACTTTCTCCCCAGTTTAATAGAATCTTATAATAATCAAAAACATCGTACAATAAATATGAAGCCTAAAGACGTGACTAAAGAAAATGAAATGCAGGTCTTGACACGATTCTCTTACGATCATCGTCTTTTCAAAAAACCGAAATTCCAGGTAGGAGATAAAGTGCGAGTAAGCAAGTCTAAACACATTTTTGAAAAAGGATATACGCCTAATTGGTCTAAAGAAATTTTTACTATTCATCGTATTTCGAGAACTAAACCTGTAACATATCACCTACTAGATTATCAAGAAAATCCCATACTTGGAGGTTTTTATGAGCAAGAACTACAGAAAGCTATGTATCCTGATATTTATCTTGTAGAAAAAATTCTCAGAAGACGGGGTAATGAAGTCTATGTAAAATGGCTTGGCTTTGATAATACTCACAATTCTTGGATAAATAAGGAGACTATACAACAATGAATTACAAATATAAATTTATATGTATCTAGCTTGTATTTAAATAAATAATTGTTTTCATTTATAAATATAAACATTACATAAATATTACAACATTACAAACATTTATAAATGTTTTTTTATTTTAAGGATAAGAGCCCCAACCTTCGCTCTTATCTGTGAGGTACTTCCATTTTTTATATTCGACACTAGTGAGTCCATTAAGACAAGTCGAAACCTTCTTTAATAGAAACACTAATGACTCATTTACCTCTCCAGAAAATAAATTTATATAATACAATCTTTATTGAGATCTAATAAGATATACAAATACATTTACTTAATATTAAATTGAAATCGATCACATCCATAATATTGAATAAATAATGCATATTTTTGTACTCTATCAGAAAGATAAATAAAAAGATCCAAATGATGAATTATCGCTCTTGACATTCGGTCCGGTAGAACAATTTCGAACTCACAATCGAGTTCAAGAATAATTCGAGATTCATCTTGTCTCATGAATGTTATTAGATAATTCTCATCTTCATGCAATTCATAATGACTTTTTTCAAGGAAGTATATCGAAAAGCTTCATTCCAATGTTATTCAACATTTTAAAATTCATCTTGCTGTAGGTCAAGAAATCTAGAATGTCACGTATTCTTCTTCTTCTAATACTACTTCTACTACTACTACTACTTCTACTACTGCTCTCACTGCTGTTTATACTGTTACTGCTGCTGCTGCTGCTGCTACTGCTGCTGCTGCTACTACTGCTACTACTGCTACTACTGCTACTACTGCTACTACTCGATTCTTGAGGCAGAATGAAGCTCTTCGAGGCTCACAGCTCTTTTAAAACCTTTCCCCACTACTTTGGTTTTCGAGCCGCCACAACCGCCTCCCTCTACCTTAAATTAGATTTCCATTTTATTTAACATATATATAGTGTGATGATTTTCTAATATAGGACCATCTCGTGCTATTTGCTCCCAAATACCTTTTCTAGAGTCTTTTTCTTCGTATGGAAGATGATGTATTTTAACATTCTTCGCAAACCATACATGCTTAGAAGAGGAGTGAGATCTCCTGTTGTCTCTTATAGCTGGCATGGCTAAGCTTCTACTACTACTACTTCTTCTTCTTACCAATGCTTCGAACAGAATGGTAGTCCTATTAACATCTTATCGATATTTTAAAATATAACCCCACTACTTCGCTTTTCGAGCCGCCGAAATCCCCCCCCTCTCTTTCTTATTTTTTATTAGGGAATGGTGAGAGCCCCAACCATCGCTCTCACCTGTGAGGTGCTTCCACTACTAACATTGCTTATGAGACCTTTACACTAAGACGAAACTCAGCAGAAAGAACGCATAAGTAATTACTTCAACCTCTCCAAAAAAAAAAAAGGATTTGAAGGATTAATTAAATTAGGATTAAAGAGATAATTAAAATTTTAAATATAAATTTATTTACTATTTATACATTTACATATTATGCTAGATTAATTTTTAAATTCAAAATTCGAGCCTTCTCGATGGTAAATAAACAACTCCTTTCTTTCCATGGTCTCGAATAATTTTTTCAGCATATCTTCATCTTTTTCTAATGCTAAGCTTACTCGCTTAGGTAGAAATATTTCGAATTCGTCGTCTACTGTTATAACTACACTAAATCCATAACAAGTATTAAGCCATCTTAATCTCGTCATCATGTAGGTACAGTTATTTTCTAATTGTGCCATCGTTTTTCTTGGAAAAAATGCCGATTTGGCTATTTTATTAATTGATGAAAAGTCCATTCTACAATAACCAAAAATCAATCAATAATTAATACTACTAGGATGTATAGTTAGAGAGCTACTAGTATACAAGAAACTTACTTTTAAGAGAAAATCTAGAAGTTTAATAGGAGAATTAGGAAGAGAGACTACTGCTGTTGCTTCAACCTACTGCTGAAGAACTGCGACGGACTGAGGTGTGTTCTCCGTTTTGTACCATGCGTCCCCTCTCAGAGAACTCGAGCCGCCGTAATTTCCCTCTCTTTTCGTCTTATCCCCACTTGAGTAATTTCTCATATGATTCCATTGCCCATACTCCTCAGACTTCAGTCGCCATGTTTGCCGTTGTCCCCCACTCTACCGTTGTCCCCACTCTCTCACTATTCTATCCTTAGTCTTTTCCTAACTGAGCCTTCTTCCTCCCCACTATTACTACTCTGTTCTGAGCGACTTCTGTCGGAGGTTGGAAGAAGCTTACAACTTTCTTGAGGATTTTCTTTCATACTACTCTGTTCTGAGCGACTTCTGTCGGAGGCTAGAGGAAGCTTACAACTTTCTTGAGGATTTTCTTCCATTTCTATGATCTTTCTTTTCCTGCGTTGTTCCGCACTCTTGATTTTAAGCTTTGACGTTTCAATAGTTTTGTAATGACCCCATGGAAGTGTATCAGGATTTTTATCGAATATACATCGTTTATCATCATATGGACTTAGTACTACTTTCTGCACTCTTTCTGTTATTACTTGATGTAATACACTTCGTATATTACATTGCTCACGCCTAATAATTTCTAAATCCAATAAACAGTTTCGAAAATCTTCATGATCTATTGTTTTTATGACAGTATGTGTTTTTACGCCTTTTGCTTTCTTTATTGCTTGATGGTTTTCTATTAGTATACTATACATTTTACTTCGAAGTCCAATGAATTCTCTCATAATATTACCATTGCATTCATCTTTCATAATACCGAGAACCTTTTTATTAACTAACGGCATATTAAACTGATTATTTTTTGAGTAATCTGATGTATCAAATTTATTGATATCTTCTTTCATTATTTCATATATATCAACATCTTTAAATTCATATACGAGGCTATCTGTATCAGTATAAAGTAATTTTGCTTTATGAGGTAGTCTTTCTTTTATGTAGCCATAGTGGAAGTCATATACTAATGTTTTTGAGAGATCTCGCACACAAAGTCGAATATATATTGGTTTTTTAATACTAATAGACCTCCATGATAACTGTATTGCTACTAAATTTTCATCAAAGATTGAACTACTATGAAAGTTGGGTTGCGCGATCCGTGCTTCTGCTCCATATCTTCCACTCCATGTACTAATTAATTTAACGTCTTTTCGTTTCCTTTCATCCTCCATAGTCTTTCCGTATACTGCATTAATCATGAGTTTATAGAATAACTTT
Organism: Phymastichus coffea; assembly: GCF_024137745.1. Classification (NCBI taxonomy): domain Eukaryota; kingdom Metazoa; phylum Arthropoda; class Insecta; order Hymenoptera; family Eulophidae; genus Phymastichus; species Phymastichus coffea. The sequence goes on from NW_026706814.1 coordinate 2,737,794, forward strand.
TCAAATTCATTTTTAGCTTGTTTTCTTTTTTCTGTACTCAAATCTACATAAGTTTTAAGCCAAGGCTTTTGATTAAACTGAAGTGCTCTGTGTATTTGTTTTATTTTGAGTCCGTATTTAATAGCCTGCTTTAGCGCTCTATAATGAATGACATATCGTTCTTTATCATACAGTGTTGTTAAAAGTTTTTTTGTCTTGATCCAGGTGATGTGTTGTATTCAGGACAAAGTGGAAGGTCCTTATGTTCGTCGTGTAGTTCTTTTCGATACTCTAGATCAACTTCTAAAATATATCCAACCTCATTGTTATCGGAAACATTGAAAAAATGAGGCTCATCGATGTTAGAGACCCACTTAAAATTTTTATATGGTAATGATTGCGTCATCGCCCATCCATATAAATTGTTAATGTCAAAGTACATCAAAGTCTTGCTAGGTTCTTTTTCATTATATTCTGAGCCCATATATCGATTATTAGCTTTTGAGTATCTATTACAGCATTGACTAATACCTCCTCGAATGCCTTTTTGGATGAATAAAACCATGTCTATATCGGTTAAAAGTTCTAGCTCAATTTTTGGACACTTTAACATAGCATCCCATGTTAATCCAGGAGTAGTATAATAGTGTGCCGGGTCGAGTTGATACGCGTCCATACACGTTTTACGAAAATTTTCAAAAATATCGGCCAAGAGTAATATGTCAGTTTTTAAATATAAATCAGAATACTGTCCTAAATCAATGATGTCAAATGCATACCACACTTTTTGAGCATGCTCATAGTCAGCTTCAGAGATGTTGCTATCTATCAATTGACTATGAAAATCTTCGATAGGTGGTAATTGAGTCTGTTTTAATCTTTCAAAACTGTTAACATACTCATATGGAAAAACGCCTTTTCTCTTCAATAATTCTATTTGTGTTTTTGTATATTTATCTATCTTGAATTCATGCTCTACGATATTTAGTTTGGTTAAGCATGAAGACAGTTTTTCGAGAGATGATGGCATAAAACGAAACGAATCAATAAATCGAAAATTTATAGTACTACCGTCCACGTGTTTTGTGAAAGCTATATATCTTTCCTTGTTTTCAGCTAAAACAGTCACATTTCCCTCAAGATCAGAGCTAGTAGCTATTTCTTTTATTATAAAATGAGAATCATATCCAGTAAGGTTATGGAAGACAACTGGTATAGAATAAGGATTCTTATAATTTAAATTACAGGATGCGTGAGCAACACCTCTAAATCGACCCGTCAAATGACAATGATCTCTAACTCTTGTTTCATCAGATTAAAAATATTTTCTACAAATATGACACATTTTGCTCATCTTGAAATCCATTTGATTACGCCATGAAAGATTCATTTCTATTGCATTCTTATATATTTGATTCATTTCATCTAACAAAATCTGAAATTGTTTGATAATCCATTGTGCGGGTGATTGTTCTTCATTCAGTTTTTTTCTATACATCTTAAAGACTGATTTGGAATCATCATAACTACATTTTATATAAAGCCCCACACTAAAGGCTTCATGATCTTGGAAGGATCGTCCGTTATTTACTGATTTCAATAAGCACTCTAAATCAGCATAGATAATAAACGGAACCATTTCTTTTCGATCATAATCATTAAATTTCAGAAGAGGAAAATTGGGTAGATTAACTCTATATTTATTTAATTTTGAACAATCTGTCTCATGAATATTTAATTTTTCTTTATTATTAAAATAGTGGAGACAGCGTTCACAGAGATAAATTTGTGCAGTATGTTTCGTTACTTGACTTCTAACAAGAGCAGATAAGTTTTTAATCCATACATAGTGGAATTTTAATTTGAAATTATCACTGTTATTTGATCTATTAGATTTTTCTGTTTCATTCTCATCAATATAATCGCTTTGTAGAAACAAAAGATTTACATGCTTATCTTGTTTTAAAGTTGATATATAATATGGTGAGACTTCGAATTTAAAACGGTATTTTTTTAGTATGTATAGATTTATTGAAATACTATTTAATTTTTCAAATTTAGAAATATTCTTTACCTCAACAGGAAAGTTTATATCATCGAATTTCAATTCATTCGCAAATGGCATATAATTTTGAACTCTTTCGCTATGAAATCTAACTGGATGAAGACAGGCAAGCACAGCCCATTTAAAACATTCATTATCTGTATTTTGAACGTTGATAATTTCTTTTTTATCTGCTATTTGTTTTGGTAGTTGAATATATGAGCCAGGTTTGAAAGGATTAAATTTATTTATATTAACAGTAATACCGATGATAGTTTTTAATGTCCAACCGGAATCTTTTTCTTGAAATTCTTCTAAATTTTTAAGTATAACATCTTCAATATTTTCTGTAAACCATAATTTAAGATCTGTCGTTTTATAAATAGAAACATTTTCGGTGATGAAATACTTTACTTGAATGTTCTCTACATTATCTTTTATTATGGTAAATTAAGCTGACATTTCTATATTTATTTTTAGAGCATTATGAATTGAAAGATATTTTGGTATTTGTAGTTGTAATAATTTATTTGCTGCTTTTAAGAATGACTTTATATCTCTATGTTCTTGATTGGCTATGAATGCAGTAATGATACGTTTTTCAAATGCTGAATTTATTTCACGCCAAATAACTCCGTCCCCTTCAATTTGGTTTGGAATGACTCGTAATGAATTAACATTTCCTCCGACTTTTATGGAATTATTTAAATTAATTTCGATTGAATTCAAATGAGTAGCGCATGTTTGACATCTCTGTCGTATTGCTCTACTTAAGTTAGGCCGTAACATATATTCTTCAAGAGAATGCAAAGCGGTAATTATTATATTTTTCCATCTAATAAAATCATCCTTATTAGCGTCTGAGTTGTAATAGGCTTTCCATAAATCGCGTACTGTATTTTCAAAATAAGAAATAGAAGCCATTGTAATGAAAATGCACGTAGGATAACTAGTAATACTACTACTACTACTAGTACTACTACTACTACTACTACTACTACTACTACTACTACTACTGCTTGTCACTGTTAAGAAAGCTAGTGAAGCGGGCTGTCTCGAAAGACTGCGCTCTTTTCCCATCGAGCACGGCTTTTAAGCACTATGGTGGCGCTGAAAGCAGCGGTTTTGGCGCTGTAGGTTGGAGAGGGTCAGACGAAAGGTAGGAGGTGGGTGGGTGGGTGGGTGGTGGCTGCGCCTAGCAAGTTAGAGACGCTACCCCCTCTCCGAGGGCCCACACTCAGCTAGCATAAGCTTACTAAGCGCCCTACTATCGAAGGAGAGCGAGAGAGAGAAAGAACGGCATCCACACTATACGACGTACGCGTCTAGCAAGCTAGAGACGCTACCCCCTCTATGAGGGCCCACACTCAGCCAGCATAAGCTTACTAAGGAGAGCGAGAGAGAGAGAGAACGGCATCCACACTATACGGCGTACGCGCCTAGCAAGCTAGAGACGCTACCCCCTCTCCGAGGGTCCACACTCAGCCAGCATAAGCGCCCTACTATCGAAGGAGAGTGAGAGAGAGAGGGATAGGGAGAGAGAGAGAACAGCATCCTCACTATACGGCGTACGCGCCTAGCAAGCTAGAGACGCTACACCCTCTCCGAGGGTCCACAATCAGCCAGCATAAGCATATAGTTTACCAAACACTCTACCGACTTCTACAGCATCCTACCTTAACAACCTCTGTGGGTGGGTGGGCGGGTGGGTGAAGCGCCCTACTATCGAAGGAGAGCGAGAGAGAGAGAGAGAGAGAGAGAGAGAGAGAGAGAGAGAGAACAGCATCCTCACTATACGGCGTACGCGCCTAGCAAGCTAGAGACGCTACCCCCTCTCCGATGGTCCACACTCAGCCAGCATAAGCATATAGTTTACCAAACACCCTACCGACTTCCACAGCATCCTACCTTAACAATCTCTGTGGGTGGGTGGGTGAAGCGCCCTACTATTGAAGGGGGGGGGAGACTGGCCCCTTCGAACGAACATCAAATGCAACACTCGGCATGGGGTCTCACCTTATCGCGATTAAAAGGTGTCACTACCTTCACACCTTCATCGGGCGGCTCCTTTGTGTCCCAGAACATACACGTATCCTTATACATTGGCGGCGCGCGCGAGGTGTCAAACCAACATCAAATGCCCCTTAACACTCAGCATGGGGCCCACTGGCACGCGGAAGGTGTCAAAGGTACATCAAATCCCTTTTAGACAGTCACCATTGGGTCTGACCATTAAATAAAAGGTGTCACTACCATCACACCTTCATCGGGCGGCTCCTTTGTGTCCCAGAACATACACGTATCCTTATACATTGGCGGCATCCTTTGTCGGCTCCTTTGTGTCCCAGAACATACATTGCTTATCTACTCCCGTTGATTGGCCCCCATTGCTGCCGTCCACATTGACCACCAGGTTTACCCCGCACGTCCGCGGACCCTGGTGTGTCGGGGCCCTTGACCCGGTCTCCGGAGCCGCTGGTTTGGCTCCGACGGTTGAAGGCTGGGAGAGGCCAATAGTTATGTCACCCGCCGGGCCCTCGAGGGCCATGCAGTGACGGCGCTGGACCTCCTTTAGTGCCTGCCCGAACTGGCGCCGGCGGGACATCACCTTACTCCAATGATCCATATCATCGTTGCGGTGTCCTGCAGCCGTGTACGCGTCGTACTCCGCATACACGGCTCGTTGGAGGGTGTTAAGGATCGTCCAGCCTTGCTCGACCTCCCTCAACCCCTCCACTATCTCCTCCCAGGTTCGTTTGCCAGGCGAGGATGCCTGGCTGGTGAACCTGGAGCGCCAGGTCGCGTCGACGAAACCCCCCTCCGTTTGGGTGCCAACGGAGGTTGGTTGGGCCTTCAGCGGGATGGCTTCTGCTGGGGGTCAAGGTAGCGGCACGGTCTCGACGCGCGTAATGCCGGACGTCATCGACGCGAGCGTGGTTGTCTCTTCTGTGGGGAGCTCCTCTATAAGCACGGATGACAAGCTCTCGTGAGCTCGCACCCGTGCTTGCTCCTTCTCCTTCGTCCTGATGCTGAGGAGGTATAGAGCGGCGTGGACCACCCCTTCTACGGCGGGGCCCAAATCTAGTCCGATGAGGGCGGCCGCCGCCTGCTCGAATTGCTCGAGCGTGAACTGCATCCTGTAACAATCCCACTCATCAGTATTCATAATCTTTCCTCGGGTATCGAAGGTGGGCACCTGTTCAGATGCTCAGGGCCTTCGTCGCCGGGGTTGAAGGTGGGGTCCTTGGCGTCGGTGTCCCAGGTCCTTCGTTCGCTGGGCCTCATGCATCCACAGTCGGTGTTCTCGGCGGTCTACCCCTCTTCCTTTTCCCGACGATGGGAGGGGGAACCCGTGGATTCTGTCGATGTGGTGTAGTGTGTGTGGTTAGTGCGTACTTGCGAGGTCTCCCTCGTGGGCGCTTTACCGCGCTAGTTGAAGAGGTCGTTATTGGGATCTTGTCGGAGGGATCGGGACGGGCGTGACGAGGTGAGCTCAGAGTTGTCGCGTCATTATTCCGGAGTGTGTTATCCGTAATGTCGGCGCGCCCGTTTCCCCGTATCGTCGCATCGCTCGCATTAGGCGCGACGCTCGTCGCCTTAGTTCCCTCGGTGGTAGAGATCTCGTCGTCATCTCGTCGTCGGGTCCCATCTTCCGGTAAGTCATCCTCTTGTCCATAGTAGGGCTTGAGATCCTTGGCGTGTATCAATTCCGTGACCTCTTCCTGTTGGTTGGCAAGGCGATACGAGTTGGCACCGAGTACTTTCGTGACGATAAAGGGACCTATGAACTTGGGCGCTAACTTCGCGGAAATATCCTGCGCCGCACAGGACAATACGCGATTCTTCTTCCATACCCAGTCCCCTTCATTAAACCTGGGGCCCTGTGCTTTGCGTTATAATATCTCGCCTGCCTCAGGGACTCATCGGAAGCGCTCTCGTGAGCTTGCTGAATAACGAAACGATTATTCTGCATATGCTCGTTCCATTGCCCGATTCGGAGCAAACCTTCCTCTCGAGCTACAAGCTCGTTCATTCGTCTCCGAAGAGTGTTTGGGGCTTTCGGTTGCCTGCCGTAGTTGAGCATGGCAGGGCTGGTCCCCGTGGAACTATGGACGGCAGTGTTCAATGCTCGGTCCTATTTCTTGTGATTTCCTCGCAGGTACGAGGTAATCATCGTCTTCAACGTTCGGTTAACCCTTTCCGTAGGGTTAGCCTGCGGGGTATAGGTTGGGGTAAAGGTCCGTTTTATCCCTTGGTCTCTCAGGTACCCGTCTACCAGCTGGTTGCGGAACTCGGTGCCATTATCGGACAGGAAGATCTTCGGCGCACCGAAGCGCAGGATTACCCGTTCCCGGAGTTCCTTCGGGATCGTCTTGCCGTTGGCACTACGTATGGGTATGCACTCGACCCATCGTGTGAACAAATCGATGAATACCAACACGTATTCGTGCCCTCGAGGGCTCCTCGGAAAGGGTCCGGCGATGTCGCCCGCTACCACTTGCCAAGGCGTGGACAACATCCGATTCTGCATGAAGCCGCGCGGCAGCAGCTGTTCAACCTTACACTGCTGACAGACCTGACATTTTTGGACGTAACACTTGACGTCCGCGTACATCTCTGGCCTGGGACTGGGCGACGCGGGCGAAGGTCTTCCCGCGTCCCAAATGTCCTGCAGTCTCAAGATCGTAGCTCTCAAACAATACCGCCTTGCGTTCCTCCGGTGGCACGAGAAGTTTCCATACGTCCTCGTACCCATCATCGTCTTGGCAGTCCCAGCTCGATTTATGGTGATACATCACCTTGCCGACTACTTTCCAGTCTGGGTAGTCTTCCGGGTGGTTCTCGACGCGCCGGAACTGTTCGGTGTACCAGGCATCGTCCCCTGACTTCGGTTGATCCATTGCTCCAACCTCAGCCTTCGTGAGCTCAAAAGCGCGTGATAATGCGTCGGGCAACACGTTGTCTGCCCCCTTTCGATATTCGATCTCAAAAGTATGGCCTTGGAGTTGCAAGGCCTATCGGGCTAGACGTCCAATCGGGTTCTTCAGGTATTATAGCCATTTCAGACTGTTATGGTCTGTTACCACCCTGAATCGGTACGCCTCTACGTATGGGCGGATCTTCTGTATGGCCCATACGACCGCCAAGCACTCGCACTCCGTAGCAGAGTAATTTTGCTCCGCTGGGTTAAGGACTCTGCTAGCGTACTCGATGATCCGGTCTCCGTCTCCTACTCTTTGAATCAGGACGGCCCCGATTCCCGTAGCGCTAGCATCTGTTTCCAACACGTACTGCCCGTCGGGTTCTGGTAACCCGAGGCATGGAGCGGATATCATGAGTGCCTTAAGTTTAGCGAAGGCTTGTTATTGGTCCGGTTCCCACACATATTCGCTCTTTTTCCCCGTCAACTTCGTTAACGGTTGAGCGTGAGTGGCGAAATCACTCAAGAATCGGCGGTACCATGAAGCAACCCCCAGGAAGGTGCGCAGCTGTCGCACGTTTCCTGGTCGTGGGTACTCCACGATAGAGTATACCTTTTCAGAGTCTGGCCTGGTACGCTCGCGGTTAATCAACAAGCCCAGGTATTTGGCCTCAGGCTTGCAGAAGACGCTCTTCTCTCGGTTGATCGAGAGGCCAGCTCTACACAACCTATCCAACACGGTCTTGAGATGTTGTAAGTGATCTTCAAATTTGGACGATACTACGATGATATCGTCCAAATAGGCGAAGGCGAAATTGCCAAGCTCGGGTCCGATCACACTCTCTATCAACCGTTGAAAGGTGGCGCCAGCGTACGAGAGACCGAAAGGCATTCGCACGAACTGGAAATGTCCCAGTCCGGGTACGGTAAAGGCAATGATAGGTCAAGATTCGGTCTTGAGTGGAATTTGGTGATACGCGCTACTGAGGTCGAACGTGGAGATATAGCGCGCGTTTCGTAAGCGCCTCAGTATATCTTGCATAAACGGTAGGGGATACGCGTTTGGCTCGGTGATCTTGTTGACCTTCCTAAAGTCTATACAAAATCGGTACGAGCCATCCTTCTTGCGTATCATAACCACCGGGCACGACCAGCCCCTATCCGCTGGTTCGATCACCTCTTGGTCTAACATCTCCCTCACCAGTCTATGCATTTCTTGCTCGACCTTGTGTGATACCGGATAGTAGCGCTGTTTGATTGGTTTCGTATCATCGACCCGAATCTCGTGTTCAATGCCTGCCGCACATCCCAAGCCCACAGGAGCTTGCGATAAGGCCTCGTCGATGGTCCTCTGCAATGTCGCCTGTTGAGAGGCCGTCACCTCGGCTAGTAAGATTGTAGCTAATCTCGGACCAGCCTCCAAGCTAGCTACCTCTAGCTCCGTCTTGGCTTGTGATTCCTTGAACAGCAACGTATTATCGTCGGGGTCAAGTACCGCTCTAAACAATCTGACAAAATTCACTCCTAGGATACATTCCTCGAAGAGGGTTGGGAGGATAGCTACCCTCGTCGGCATTGTCATCTCCCTACGGTGAACGGTAACCTGGTATGGCCAACGATCGTCAACTTACGACCATCGGGTAGCCCTGCCGTACCCGCGTGGGTGGTATCTAACCTGACGCCTAACACAGACGCTATCTGCAGAGTATTACTACCCATCGCTGTGGTGGAAGCTCCCCGATCATAGAGAGCCCGTAAGTGGAAATCTCTTATTTTCACCGGTAACCACCAGCGCGTTTCCTGTTCCGGGGAATATTGGGAAACAGATTCGGCGGCTCCACAGCTCTGCTCCTAGCATACCATAGCGCTAGCCACTGTGCTCTTGTGTGGTAAAGTGACGTCACTTGTCGTTCGAACCACCTTGGTTCGGACGATCGGAGTTTCCATAGGGTTACCTTTCGACGATTTATCTGCCGCTACCCGCGCCCCCGAGGGTGTGTGCGATCCATTCGCCACCACCTCGGCCGGTCCAGGGTCTTTATTAACGACGATACCCTCTCTCTCCGCGTTCACTCTACCGCCATGTTCTTCGTTGGCGTCACCAGGGGAGTTCTCGCTCTCGTCGCTCAACATGCTTGCTACTAACGGTGCGGACTGTGTTGACGAAGGCCGCGAGATCTCGTTAACGGGGTTTGGGATAGGGGATGAAGGAGTGGGGTCAACCCCACCTAACCACTCCTTTCCTCATTTCCCTTGTTGCATTGGGGACAGTACTCCCTGCTGTACCCCAGTAAACCACACTCGATGCATTTGAGTGGCTTAGGGAAATCCCTCTCTCGTCTGCGAGGAGTTTCCGGCTTCTTAGCTCGGTCCTCGGAGGTCAGGTTTTTGCCGGCGAAGTTATTCTTCATTCCTTCCGATATCTCCTTGAGAGATAGCAGCACTTGGCTCAATATATCAGTGGGTGGAGCCTTCTTCTCGCCATCGACCGCCTCCAGGCTCGGACTAGGTGTCGCCCCCGAGGTCGTCGGCGTGTAGACAACCTGGTGCGTCACCTTCTCGAGCACTTTCTCCAGACAGTCCAACCTGTCGCTAACCTCCGGTTTGTCACTGGACATGGCTACCACTTTGCCCTTATGACCCTTGCTTGCATCGGTGCGAGGGTGGTACGCTAACTCCAGGTACAGAGTTGACTGAGGGTCTGGTACTACCCGTTCTACCCTTCGCTGATGTAAGCTGTTCTGGGCCGCCGCACATTGTGGTCAATAGGTTCAAAACCACCTAGAGGCCAGAAATCTTGTTCAAACTTTATAATTTTTGGTGAGGATCTTTTTTATACTATATGAAAGAGAGCTACGAAGCCCATTCTCCAAACTCACAAACCCAAAACACCAAACCCACAAACACCAAACCCCAACCCACAAACCCAATAAAACCCACAAACCCAAAACCCCAAACCCCCAAACACACAAACTCCAAACTTACAAACCCAAACCCACAAACACCAAACCCCAAACCCACAAACCCACAAACCCAAACCCCCAAATCCACAAATCCACAAACCCAAAACCCATAAAATCAATAAAACCCACAAACCCAAAACCCCAAACCCCCAAACCCACTGTGACGTCGGGGTCACTCTCAGGTACGCTTGGAGCAAGCGTAAACTCAGGGTTGCTCTGATTTGGCTATCGTGTAACACATAAGCCGGGACGAGCAATATTGTTGCGTTAAGAAAACTGTATGCTAACGCGGAATGTAATAACCAAATGTTATTACGAACACACCAGACTCACGCTTAATGTGTTCTTAAGGGACTTTAATGGAAATTCACCAGACTCATGCTTAATGAATTTCCAAAAGAAAGGCGGATTACTTAAAGAAAGAAAAGGATAGCCAGGTTTAAGATTTTACTTACTTTTATTTTATCAATTTAGTTATTATTAAAGTTGCGTTCTCTCTCTGCTCTTTGGCCTCTTTCTCTCTCTATATGCTCTGAATATACTTGGGTGATTTTTCTTCTTTGATGCTTCCTCCGGGACTCACTCACTGGTAAAAACTTCTTATTAGGGACTTCCTGGTGCTCACTCCGCACTTACTCTATCTGAACTTAACTTCCTCTAACTTACTCTCCAGCCTTGTACAGAGCTTTTTATAAGCCGTGGGTGGTTGGGTGGAAATCCCTTTCCTCAGGCCCATGAAGCGATAACGGCCAAATTTTGTATTGGTGGGAAATTTTCTAATCATATCCAGAATTTCTTTATTGGTCTGTGGGCGTGAATTTTCAGAGAGAGAAAGGGCGGTCCCTTTTTAACTTGGGCCCTTTTCTCCAGAGATGGCTCTCGGAGTGCCACTTTTAAGAGCAAGAGTAACGCTATAGCTTATAATTACTTATACATAATTGTACTAAACTTAATTAATTATGACGATACATAGTGACTATTATGAACATTCAGAAAAATTCAAACCTTTTACGATTTATTATAAAATACATTATTGTTCTATTTATTGGTTATTCGGTGACAAAAAGATGCGCATTATAATGGCTTACAAAATTGATGAAAATCTATTTAATATTACGGATATTTTCTTAAAAATCGGTGGGAAAGAAAAAAGGATAGATTGCATTTTTATGGTCCCCTTCCATTATCAGCGTGATAACACTTCACGATGTATACGCGATGATCGTAGGCCCCTGTCAACACATGCGTGTGGGACAAAGCAGGATAGAGCGTTGATTGTAAGCTTGAGTACGCAGGCTCGGGCCACTATCAAAGTTTATATTTCGAATGCGTTTTCATCGTGGGAAATCAGGAAGGTTCCCACTCCGTTCGTCATATTTAATAATTAAAAAAATAAAAAAACTAAGTTACGGCTAGCCGTCACACCACAAACCTCAAACCCACAAACCCAATACACTAAACCCACAAACCCCAAACCCCAAACTCCCAAACCCACAAACCTCAAACCCACAAACCTCAAACCCACAAACCCAATACTCCAAACCCAATACTCCAAACCCACAAACCCAAAACCCCAAATCCCAAACCCACAAACCCCCAACCTACAAAACCAAACCCACAAACACCAAACCCCAAACCCACAAACCCAAACCCACATACCCTATACTCCAAACCCACAAACCCAAAACCCCAATCCCACAAATCCACTAACCCAAAACCCCGAACCTCCAAACCCACAAATCCCAAACCCACAAACCCAATACTCCAAACCCACAAACCCCAAACCCCAAACCCACAAACCCCCATCCTACAAACCCAAACCCACAAACATCAAACCCCAAACCGACAAACCCACAAACCCAAACCCACAAATCCATAAACCCAAAACCCATAAACTCAATAAAACCCACAAACCCAAACCCCCAAACACACAAACCCAAACCCCCAAACACACAAACTCAATACTCCAAACCCAAAAATCCCAAAACCCCAAACCCCAAACTCCCAAACCCACAATCCCTAAACCCACAAACCCAATACTCCAAACCCACAAACCCATAACCCCAAACCCAATACTCCAAACCCACAAACTCAATACTCCAAACCCACAAACCTCTCTCTCTCGTAAAATTCATTTAACACATTGCACTTCATTATGTCTTTTTATCCTGACTTCATCATTTTTTTTTAAATAACAGATTTCAATATGTAAGCTCTGTGTTAATTATAAATTTAAATTTCTTAATCGTGTAATTTCAAATACTTATATAGTAAATTATAATCCCAATTTATTCTACATCATTGAAAGCTTATAATGGTGATAGTTTGAAAGTTACTGTTTTATGTTTATGGTGAAAATCTAAAACAACTATGTATGGCTGTCTATTTTCCTTTCTATAGTATGCAACTTATTATAATGTCTTACGAGTTGATCGATTTACAAACCTAAATCAGTTATATTACAAGAAAAAACTATAGATAAAATAATATTTTTTTAATTAGAACAAGCAAAATTGAATATGTCAAATTCAAGTAACTCAAATTGTAAATGAAATGGAATAACAGTAGTTGTTATCAAGAAGAATAAGATGTATAAAAAATTTAACCACATATAACGTTTAAGTTAAAATTTGCTAAATAATTTTCTTTAATATTAGTAATATTCATTAGTAATACTTATAAGTCATATTTGTATTGTATTATCTATAATCAGTCACATCACATTCATTTATCACAATCATTCGAGAGCCCATTTTTTTAAATTTTAGTATTTTAAAAAAATAAAGACTTGTGCATACTTGCAGTATTATTAGTATTCTTACATCACACTTACATCACACTTAATATTTTAAAATGGAATCTCTTACTCTACCCCACTTAAACTTATGTGACGTATTGTTCAAAGTCGATAAAAATGAACAAAATGTTGATTGCTTAATCAGTTATGTTAATACGATTTATCCTGACTTAGACGAAGAACAGTTATCGCGCGTGAAAAAAAAACTTAGTATTAGTTTTCTGCGCATCTTCAAAATGAAATTATCTTCTGCATTTTACAAAGAAAATGTATTTAGAAATACAAATTGCCCGTGGTTATCAGAAAATGTTATTATTGATCTTAAAGAGGATGCCCCAAGTGGTGGCAGACCATCATTAGATAATTACGAAGGTAGTTCTACATCTACTAAGCGCAGAAAAATACTACTTCTGTCTAAAAGTTATTCAGAAGAAGAAATAAAACAGACTTTTTATAAAAACTTAAGAGATTCTGGAAAGAAACAGTTGATACATGTTATTGAATGCCTTTTAAACAATGAAGAATGCAACCTACTTACATTTACCGAAACTGAATCATTAGCTCTTATTGAGGATACAAAGTTATCTCGGTGGCAGTATGATACGATTCGAAAACGATCTAAAGAGAAGAATGCAGATATTTTTATACCTTATAAAAAGCTTGCAGAAGCAAAAGCAGAATGCTATCCTGTACCTTCAAGTCTATTAATAACTGAGAAACACGTTTCCATTGATTTGCAAGCTTTATTAGATCATACATGTAAGCGATTACTACAAATACCTACTGTTATTTCTCTCATACCTAAAAATGTAACTCAAGTATCTCTTATAATGACTTGTAAATAGGGATGTGATGGTGCTTCTGATCAGAGTGAATATAAACAAAAATTTACTGATGGCACTACATCAGACAGTAGTATTTTTATGATCTCTATGGTACCGCTTACATTAGAACAAAATATACCAAATTTAAGAAAAAAAATTTGGTCTGATCCACAATCTGGCTCGACTAGATATTGCCGAGTTATCAGTTTCGAATATATCAAAGAAACACCAGAGAACACTCGTGATAAAATAGCTCGAATAAAATTTGAAATCAACGCTCTATCACCAACGTCACTAGATATTGCTGGTATAAAAATTCATGTAAAGCACTCGCTGCATCTAACTATGATAGATGGAAAAGTCGTACAGACATTAACAGATACACCTTCATCCGCATCTTGTGTAATATGTAAAGCAACACCATCACAAATGAATAATTTGAATGAGTTATCGAAAAAAACTGAGATACTTGATAATTTTAAATATGGCTTATCAAGTTTGCATGCATGGATACGATTTATGGAATGTATTCTTCATATAGCATATAGATTAGATTTCTGCAAGTGGGCTGCAAAATCGATTGAAGAAAAAGAACAAATGAAATTAGCTAAAACTAGGATCCAAAAAATGTTCAAAGATAAAACAGGTTTACTTATAGATTACCCGAAACAAGGGACAGGATCTTCCAATGACGGTAATACTGCAAGAAGATTTTTTCGTGATCCTGATTTGGCATCCCAAATAACAGGTGTCGACAAACAATTAATCGTTAGATTTGGAATCATATTACAAACTATTGCATGTGGTATAAAAATTGACACCATGAAATTCAAGTTTTATGCAAAAGAAACTTTACAATTATATATAAATTTATATAATTGGTACTATATGCCAGCATCTGTGCATAAGATACTTTATCATGGAGATAAAATCATTGACCATTTTGCACTAATTCCAATAGGTTTATTATCTGAAGAATCTCAGGAATCTCGAAACAAGGACGTGAAGCATTACCGAAAGTTCAATACAAGAAAGTGTAGTAGAATCGCTACTAATACCGATTTGATTCATAAATTACTCATTTCATCTAATCCATACGTCTCTAGTTTGAGATACAAAATGAAAAACACTAAACTTGAAATAGATAAGGCTGCAAAAAATATGTTAATATTGGAATAAAGGTGAATTATGATTACAAGAAGAACCTTTTTAGTTTTAATCAAGCACCCCAAACAGTGAGAGGCAAGGGGACTCACTTTAATCAAGCACCCCAAAGGAAACAATCCTTACTACGTCTACGTCGTTGTTTCTGGGTAGCGCTAAAAGTAAGATTAGCTCATTTAAAGCAACAGCTTCTGAGCACTTGGGAAAAATGAAATTTTAAAGTACAATTTCAGACTTAAAATTTCTCGCTCTTTTCGAATTCGGTATCAAAATAGAGGTTTTCTTTTAAAAAACTCTGACCTTCAAATGACCTTGAAAATTATTCTAAAATCTTTGCACAGACAGATGACTCTGATTATCCTAAATATATTTTGCCTAAAACATGTTCTGGAACCATTCTTAGGAACGGATATGAAATGGACATATATATGTTCGACTATATAGCTAAGGGGTTATGGATTTGGGGTTTCGAATTCATGGTTTCAGGGCTTAAGGTTTATGATTTACAAAAATAACGCTTCGTAGATCTCTGACGAATTGAATTACCAATAATCTCGTTCAAGAAATTTTTAATTCCATCAAATATTGTTTCATCTAGGTGGTTTTGAACCAACCCGCCTCTATAGCTCCAATGTGCGGCGGGACAGGTTGTCACTGACCACCAGAGAGCGAGGCCTCCCACGGGGCACCCTCTCCCGCGCTCAATGGGAAGGGTGCAACGTGTGTCATAATCCCGGGGTGACCCGCACAGACCGCTGTCCCCGTGTGCGGCAACACGTCGACCTGGTCCAGTAGAGGCTGGGATGGGAGGCACGTGGGCGTCCCCCATTAGACGAAGAAGGCCTGGAAGAACCGACAAGACCAGCCAGGTGAACGATCCCTGCCCCCGTGGGTAGGGCCGCACATACACTTTCTCCAAATAAAAATTGCTCCAAATATCACATGAACTATGACCCTTTATTATCCTTTCTCCTCTCCACCTCAGAAGGAACAGCGCTAATATAGTTATCGTCGAGGACCCCGTAGGCCCAGACTGGACGGGGCTGTGACGGTAAACGTCGAATTAGCGCTAATAGCGTAACCTAGTGGCTGCCTGCGGGGGCAGCACTTACCGGTAGACCAAAAATGTAATGAGGGAATTCGGCACGCGACGAGGCGGAACGCGCGCGATTGAAAACGAACCAGTGAAGGATTAGCCATCGACACGCTTAGTCGAAAGTGCAGAATCAGCTACCGATACGTGAGCCAAAAGTCGAGGATTAGAACCCGATCGCAGAACTGCGCTACCAAGACTCTTGACGTTTCCCGAGTTTTTCCCGAGTGCCGATACGAGCCGAGTCGGAGCTGCGACAACGGTGCCTCCGCCTGCCTGAAAAGAGTGTGTGTGAGACTGCGCGTGTGACGAGTTTCGCCAGCGAGGGCGAAACCGAAAACGCGAGCTTCCTCGTAATAAAGACAGGCTTTCCCGCAACGAGAGTGCGAACCGTTTCTTTCGTTCTTCGTACGACTGCAAAAAAAAGGTAAGCTGACCAGCTTAATTTCGCGATCGCGATATAATTGACAAATAACTAATTCCTCGACTCGAGAAAAAGCGTGCATGTAACATCTCGGCAAACAAAGAGCGGCGAGCGATCCGACTTTGCATGTTGTCGTGCGCGCGGCATGTAAACATAAACACGCGGGCCGAATACGATGTAATGTTAAGAGGTAATAAAAGTTCTCGTATGTGATATTAACAGTACTTTCGAAGTGTTCATTTCGTATTTATAGATAGTTGGTTGACTAACACCCGTTCCCTCCTGCTCTCCGATTTTCGTATTTAACATAGGTAATTACGTGATTATGCAGGATGAGGATCGTGATTTTACGTTCCTCAATGGCCCTGCGGATGTCATCAAGGATGTCCAGGAGTGTATACCATTAAATTACTTTATCGAATTATATTGTTTGAATAAAATCTTTTCCCCGCCAGCCATTTTTTCATATTAGGGAACAAATAGTAGTCCGACGGAGCCAAGTCTGGAGAATAGGGAGGATGTGAAACGAGTTGGAATTCTATCTCCATCAGTTTTGCGGCCACAACTGCTGAGGCGTGAGCTGGCGCATTGTCGTGGTGGAAGAGGACTTTTTTGTGGGACCAATCGTGGACGTTTCTCTAGCAACTCGGTTTTCAAACGATCCAATAACGATGAATAATATTCGCCTGTAATGGTTTTACCCTTTTCCAGATAGTCGATGAAGATTATTCCTTGCGAAACCCAAAAGACAGTCTCCATAACCTTCCCGGCCGAAGGAATTGTCTTCGCCTTTTTCGGAGCAGATTCCCCCTTGGTAACCCATTGTTTAGATTGTTCTTTGGTCTCAGGAGTGTAGTGATGTATCCATGTTTTATCTACAGTGATGAAACGACGCTTAAAGTCTTGCGGATTTTGCTGGAACAGCTGCAAACCATTCTTGCAACACTTCACACGATCTCGTTTTTGGTCAATCGTGAGCAATCGCGGCACCCATCTAGCGGATAGCTTTTTCATGTCCAAATGTTGGTGCAAAATATTATGTACCCGTTCACTCGAGATGCCTACAGTACTAGCAATCTCACGCACCTTCACTCTTCTGTCAGCCTTCACCATATCATGGATTTTATCAATGATTTCTGAAGTGGTAACCTCAACACGGTGTCCAGAATGTTCAGCGTCTTTTGTGCTCATATGGTCACTCCGAAAATTTTGAAACCACTTACAAGTTATTCTAATCGAAAGTGCACAATCACCATAATGTTTATCAAGCTTCTGTTTAATCTCCTGAGGCGTTTTGCCTTTGAAAAAGTAATGTTTAATCAATACATGAAATTCTTTTTCGCCCATTTTTTTACAACCACTCGATTTCTTTGATTGAAACGAATGTAAAACGCAAAGTAATTGGCCGATCTGGCTGAAACTTGGTGTGTGCTCTTCCAAGATATGCCACTAACTGAAAATAACCTTGATACGCACTAGTAGCGCCATCTCTCTGACTTTGGACGGACTTTTCAAACGACCCTCGTAGACAAGAGATCTCAAAGCTCGAGCATCAGGAAGAGAGCTAGAACTTCGGTCGGTGTTAAAATCACCGGTAATAATGACATTTCCGTACAGGGGAAGGTAAGTGATCAGGCAGTTGAAGAAATGTGTGGGAGAACATACAGAAGGACGTCTGTATACCACCGCCATCAAAAGCTTGGTCTTGTCGGACTTTATTTTACGAAGGATGAATTCAGGTGTGTTATCAAAGACTGAATCTAAAGTGGCTAAAAACCAAATTTTAGGTGAGATCTAATGTACAGGCGCACTCCGCCACCTCGCTTTCCAATTCGGTCAAGCCTGAAAAAATTGAAATCGGGGAGAGAGAGGTATGAGTCAGGGATGTTAGGTGAGAGGAAGGTTTCAGTAATGGCTATGACGTCAAAATAAGTAGAATGGGCTTGTGCTTTGAAAAGAGCAAAGTGACAGAGAGAATTTAGTCTATTTATATTAATATGAGCGACAAGAAAGAAAGCAGAGGGTGGGGTATGGTCCTGGGTTAGCTGTTATCATGGACCAGAAACTGGAGGAAATGGATTTCGCACCGCTTCAGATAGCTAAGCTGGAAAAATAGACACTGTCGGGCTAAAACAACCGTTGGTTTTGTTAAGTTACGGAGCGGAGTTTTTCGGGATGATGGCAGTGGATTGCTGTTTGTTAACCTGGAGCGCGAAATTGAGGTTGAGCGACGCGTGTCTTCGAGTGCCGATCGGAGTGCCAGCTACTGACATGGCACCAGAGCGCTGTGCAGACGGAACAGCAAGCTGACCGAGAGGTAAAAGCGTACAGCTATCAAGGTCGCTTTCCGACATTATGAGGATAGGAGTGGAACTCGTGTTTTTCCGCATGTGGATGATCATGCCCGAGATGAAAGGGCGCGCGAAACCCAGCTCGCGACTACGTGCAAGCGCCTTCACAAATAGATTGCGGATCGGCTGCTGTGACACCTGGCTGATGAAGACGGGATTACCAAAACCACACTTAAAGAAGTCCATAGCCGTCTTCCCAGCTAACTTCCCAGAGCGCTCCAAAATAATGTCACGCACCACCCTTGAGTCGATGCGCACGACGAAAGCGGACGTAGTAACGTACGTCTGACCCCGCAGGGCAGTCTCGGTCGGGTTTGGATGTGAGCGAGTGGCAATCCATTTTCTGGTGGCCGCAATGCAACTCCGAGCGTTTAGGTAACCAATCGCTTCAAAAAGTATATCGGCAGCATCCTCCAACGAACCCTGGAACTCCTGCCGAAGGCCTAGTATAAGGAGCTCGGAACGATCCTTCTCGATCGATCTAATCTCGTTGCGAAACTCGATAAATTCGTTATTTACAAAACCGGTATACTATGCTGGCGGTTGGTCGCCCATGGTAGGAGTAATACTATCGAGCAAGAGGATTTAGTCCGCACTGGGGGAAGAAATAGTGGGAACGGCAACCGATCGGGCAGTGTTCAAGGAATCACTCCGCGATTCTACTTTCAACGTCTTCGACGGGAAAAGCTCGTAAGGTCTCGCTTGTCTCTTTCGTCCTAAAGCTTCGACGAGAGAAAAGGTGCCAGCTGAAGCAGAGTCGATTTGAGTGGAAGGAGGGGATGGTAAAAACGCGCCACCGATTTGACGAGGGTTATCCGAGACCGCAGACTCAAAAGAACAGGTACGGTAAATAAAGATTGCGAGATCAGGGTTTGAGGTTATATCAATATAGTGCTGATGGTGGAAAAATCTAGCACAAGCTTCGCACTACGAGATATTGCTACCCCGGTAACTCAGTACTTCACCACACTCCGCGCACAAAGACAAGACCATTTGATAAAAGTGAGTAGTTTGGAAACTAAGAACAAATTACGACAAATAATAGAAATTCATAGATTTTGTCAAATGTTTCTCATTTCTCCTCCTCGGGTCTCAAAACTTCACAAGAAAACTGTATTAAAAGAGATAATTTGTAAAGGACAGATTGATACGGAAAATTGAAATGTTTCAATTTCACGTGAAAATTTGAGTCACTGACCAGTCATAAACAGGATCTAAAAAAAGTCAGGATTTGAAAGATTTGAAAATTAGTGCCTTAGTGGCACCAACTCTGTTAGTTAAAGATCGAAATTGGCGGGAGATTTGGGAGTAAAAACATGCTATTTACTGGAGGCAAAAAAGGGATTCGCAAGTTAACCTGAAACGACTATTACGCAAAACAAACAAATAGCACATACGCAAATGAAATGAGAAAATCTAGTTGAAAAAAGAAAAAAACAATGATTGATGAAAACAAACAGAGGAATTACATTTAAAATGAAATTAACTGTAGAAAAAGAACGCGATTTGACATTGTCGATAAAATTAAAATTAAAATCAAAAATTAAAATTGTTTAGCGTGTAGATAGCGCTAGATGAAAAATAGAGCAAAAATTAAAATTAAAGAAAACAAAACAAGATAAAGTAGAATAGAAATAAAATAACCATTGCGATAACTAAACGCGAGATAATTTAAAGTGATGAGATGTAATGCAGCATAAAATAACACCGGTAATGAGGAGTCTCTCCGAGTAGATCATAATATGTGGAATAACGGTAAAATTGTTGACACAGGTACTTAGCAGCAAAAATTTAGAGGTGTTGCAATCAGTAAGATGCGTTGTTGTTAGCGTTATTAGCAGAGGTGTGTAGCTCGAAACTCGTGAAAGTTGGTGATTTGGTGAAGGTTATGTTATAACAAGGCAAGTGAATAATTCATTCACTGGCTAAAAGATTGACTAAAAGCCAAGAATTTTTAGCAGAAAGAGCAGGGGCCAGTTGGATGAACTTGCCTGCAAAAGTATGCCGCTCGAGGAAGTGGCAAGAGTAAAGAAAATGTTAGCAAAAGAAGAGCGCCTCAAAAACCAGTGTGCCGCTATTCACCGAGAGAGAGAGTGATCAATTACATTTAAAGAGAGAGTCAGAAGGCCAACTTCCTAAGACTCAGCAAAAGTTACAAGTAGAGAGAAGCCCCTCTCAACTATCTAACTCACTTTCTGAGTTCCATCTTATCAGAGGTATCAAAGAGAAGAGTGTAGAATTATTTTTTAAAAGTATGCTGGAATAATGATTAATTAATATAAAGAGTACACGAAGAATTTATTAACACGACGAACTACAGTCTCAATCATCATCGGAAAATTCCTAGAACGTTTGGGTTTAAAAGTAATTTCTAGTCGAAAATAACTTGCATTATTTTTTGTTGCGTTCATTGAAAAATGTTAAATGTTTTAGCAATTTATTTTTTGAGAATAGCGATGAAATTCGCATATCAATTCAATTCAAAGACTTATGTCTTGTACCATCACGCAGTTCATTACGCATTTATTGTCGATTGTATGACAAAGATAATGCAATCTTTTGAAATAATTTTATTTTTTATTTTAACTGACAGTGCCATCTGTGACTGGTTTCAGAAAATTATTATAAACTAAATACCATAGTAATCTATAAATGGAAAAATATTGGTCAACAAATGTTATTGAAAAATCGGCTATCACTAAATCTAAGTTTAAATTAAATTATTGAAAATCTTAAATGAACAGTAAAAGAAGATAAATAGAATATAATCAATAAGAAAGAATACGTACTTCGACATCACTAGTGTTTTAATCTACATTCTCGGATTATAATAAAGTTTCGGTAAGCATTAACTAATTCTCACACAACTCACCAATGTGCACGGTGTTCTGTAGACACTTTAAATAAATAAGAGTCTAACCTCATCGATTTTTACGCGATTACGCTTCTAATAATACATATAATGAAAACAAACTTGATTTTAAATCGCGAATGATACATTTTTTATACACTATAAAAGCACGAAAAAGCTTGGGTAGCTACTGGCTACTTTGTTTTGATTATTTTGTTTACATTCAGATGTATGTAAATATGAATGAGACGAGTAGTCACTATAATATTTTTTCAATATCATAAAACATTACAGAAGTTAAATATTGAATTTTCGTAGCTTTTCCAATCAGTGTTAATTTGAAATTGTTAAGTGTAGGGTGCTTTTCATTCTCTGTATGCGAAAATTTAGTCACAATAATTGTTATAAAATACCACTTTCGAAAGTGGTATTTTATACCACCATGAAAAAAAAGTTATATTTCACCTACAAATGAAGATAACAAAAAAACACTCTGCTTATTTTGTGTTTCTTCAAATAAAGCATTCAAAATAATTCAAGGAAAGTTTCAATTGAAAATTCCTAATCTTCTTATTCTCTTAAATTCTTTTTTTGAGAGGTAGAAGTAAATACTTATGCGTCGTTTCCGCTGCGTTTCGACTTAGTATAAAAGTCTCATAAGTAATGATAGTAGTAGAAGTATCTCACAGGTGAGAACACGAAGGTTGGGACTCTCACTATTCGTTAATAAAAAAAATAAATAAATTAAGTAAGAGAGGTAGGCATTTTTGACGACTCGAAAAGCATAGTAGCAGAAATAGATGAATATAGGACAAAACGTCCAAACCGAAAAGTCCAGACCAAAAAGCCCAGACCGAAAAGTCCAAAAGTAATGTAGGTCCAAACCGAAATATCCAAACCGAAAAATCCAAAATATAAAATGTCCAATATAATTTATTACGTCCACGTTTACATGTGAATATAGTAACCGAGAGTTTTAATGTATTCAAGTTCGTTTTCTTCATCGACGTATTCTTGGTAATTTTTTACAATGCTGGTAATACGATCCTCAACTCGCTGAAGCCTGGTTGTAGGCAAACTTTTCAATTTTTTTCCTAGACTTAACTCACGCAGCATGTACTCGATATCAGCCTGTTCTTTCTGTAACTCGCGCAAGAAGCTGTAGAGGCTAGGGTGGCGCCTCCCAACTAATATCTGAAATCGATTATGCCAACCTTCTGAGGCATTGTTAGTCCGCGCTGTCCCTTGG
This sequence comes from Phymastichus coffea, assembly GCF_024137745.1. Classification (NCBI taxonomy): domain Eukaryota; kingdom Metazoa; phylum Arthropoda; class Insecta; order Hymenoptera; family Eulophidae; genus Phymastichus; species Phymastichus coffea. The sequence goes on from NW_026706814.1 coordinate 2,760,454, forward strand.
AGAACTGCATGATATTGGTTCCATAACGCAGGTTCATATCGTACTTTCACAGCTTTTCTTCTACCAATATCTCGTATACCTCGTACGTAATTTATTTCAAAGTATTGAGCTATATGAATGAAATTTTCTCGTATTTCGTTTACCAAAGCGTCAAAAGTATCAGGAACATCTTCAGGAGGTACGAAAGCTAAACTACACATGCTACGTGCAGCTTCACGGATGCTCGGATCATTTTCATCGCCGTACTGTTGCTGAAGAACTTCTGCTTGAATTTTGCGATACACGCTTTGACAGAGATGAAAAAAACAAAGTCTTATAATATCTGCTTCGAAATGCTTCTTTACAGCATTGATAATTGCCATTTCAAAATCTGTCATAACAGTTACAGGATGTCTTACTCGAATACCTGCTGCTTCAGCGAGCGATAGAGTTACTTCGAGTACTTTCGAGTAGGCCTCTTCTTTTTTAGTTTCCATAAGTGCGTAGACGAGGGGCAGAGCAATTTTACGCTCCGCTCTGTATTTTTGCACTACCGATCCCATTATAGTAAATAATTGAAAAAAGATAGAGGGCACCGTTTGAAACGTTCCATCCAAAAACCAAATGACAGATTTAAAAAGAATATTCAAATTCTCACGAGTAGCGAATACCAAAATTCTGCCACAGCCAACTAAATTATAATTGTCATCTTCGTACGAATCATACAACAAGAATTTTTCACCAGCTAAAGACTTTATGAACTCATCGGGTATTTCTGAAATATGAACATGAAGTCAGAAAAGAAACGAGAATATTATTTTCATTGTAGTGCATTATAACCTTGTAAATCTTGAATATTTGTAGGATTTGTAGGTAAGTGTCGCAAACGTTCCCGCTGTATTCGTTTTCGAATGTTGTCGCGGTTGGGGAGACGAGCTTGTACGGTTAAGTCGGCTTCTTGTACCTCTAGCATAACTGCCGACGGCGGACGTTCCGGATTTTCCCGGGCAATACGCGTAACATTTGACATCACGCGGAGTGATGAAACTTCTTCAGGCTCAGCTCCGTGTCCAACGTGCGAGCTTGGTGAGCCACCTTTACGTACCATCAGACTGCGTCCGGTATTTACAGTGGTTAAACGCGCTGGGCACTGCGGGATGTACCGACACTTCCAATACTTCACGCAGCCTTTGGAATCGGACCCTCGATACAAGAAGCCGTCAAGATGCCCGTAAATTTTATTACCACTCGGATAATTTCCAACGTCGCCAGTGCCATTACGGAAAATTTAGACAAAATGTATATGAAGGTTATGAATAGTGAAAAAAAAAAAAACAAAAACAAATTCACATCCCGGAAATTGTTTCTATTGTTTTAAGAATGAATTAAAAAATTTTATTTTGGACTTTTAATTACTTTGGACTTTTTGGTCTGGGCTTTTTGGTTTGGACTTTTTGTCCAGATACCGAAATAGATCTTAAAATACCGACGATAAGCTAACAGTAGGCTCATTATGTTAGAAGCAGCGGTTAAAAGAAGTAGTAGTAGAAGCTTAGCCATGTCAACTATAAGAAACGACAAAAGATTTTGCTCCTGTTCATCTTTTAACATTCTAAACGGTTTGCAAAAAATGTTAGAATACATCATATTTTCCCTATGAAGAAAAAGACTCTAGAAAAGGAATTTGAAAGCAGGTAGTACGATATCGCGTGCACTTTCAAATCTGAAAATGCATGCGTATTGCCGAATTGAATCGAGTTATATCGCGAGTATTGTTCAAGAAACGCATACTAATGATGAATCAAAAACTTGACCCGATATTAGAAAATCATTATATGTCATATATGTTAAATAGAATAGAAATCTAATTCAAAGTAGAGGGAGGCTATTGTGATGGGTCGAAAAAAAAATAGTGGGGGTAGATCTTAAAAGAGTTGCAAGCTGCGAAGATCTTCATTCTATCTTAAGAATCGAATAATAGTACTTGTGGCAGTAGTAGTGGACATAACATTCTCTATCTCTAAACCTATAGCAAGATGAATTTTAAATTTACGAATAAAATTACAACGAAGTCCTTCTAAATACTTTCTGAAATAAAATCCCGCGACCGTAAGGGAAAGTAAACGAGGAGAAGCGACGCGATGCCGCGAAAAGCCGCGGCAGTAGCCGCTGAACTCTGAAGAGGCGCGGAAGCCCAGAGCATAAGTGAGTGAGTGAGTAGCAGAACAAAGGACAGCAGCAGCAGATATACTATAGTAGCAGTAGATATAGCAGCAGCAGCAGATAATACAGCAGCAGCAGATATAGCATACAGCAGCAATAGGACAAAGTAGCAGCAATAAATTCAGAACCGGCAGCAGCGATAAAGAGTAAAAGTGAGAACTTCCCTCTCTCACCTTTTCTTTTATATACGTGATCGTTTTAGACCTCGCGCATTAACGGGAGTACCGTCCGACCTTCGCGCAACCGACGAATTCCTCGCACGCGTTAGACTGCCACCTGTATTACTTGTGCAATCGTTTTAGATCTTCACGTATTAACGAGAGTGTCGTCTGACCTTAGCGCAGTCACCGAATACCTCGCGCGCGCGTTAAACTGCCACCAAATTTCTTTGTGCGATCATTTGAATTCTCGCGCATCAACGAAAGTGCCGTCTGACCTTCGTGCGATCGACGAATTCCTCGCACGCGTGTTAGATTGCCGCCAAATTTCTTTGAGTGATCGCTTAAGCCCTCGCGTAAACAGAAGTGCCGAATGACCTTCACGCGATCGCGAAATTCCCCGCACGTGCATTAGATTACCGCCGATACTTTTGTGCTATTGTTAAATATTCGCGCATCGATGGAATACCGCATGACCATCACGAAATCCTCGACATCGTCCGCGCATTAGTCCGTGCCACTTAATCTTCGCGCGATCGCCACGAAAACGGATCGCAATCGCGTTGCGGTGCGCCATCCGCGTTTTCAAGGGAATTTAGACGAGGCAGACCACCGTGAATAGTCATCTTAAACAGAACGTAGAAAAAGCCGAATTACATAAGGACGCGATGACCGGATACCATTAGCATTTTCCCCACTCTTTTTCCCTGTTTTCGCTTTGACCTGAGATATGACCGACCTTGGACTGACTCGGGTAGAACGAACTTGATTTATCAATAAATATGAATCCCAGCTTAAATTCTTGTTGTCATTGACTCAACCTCGTTTGACTTTTCCATATCCCCCGTAGCTATCGCGATCGGGTGTGCGAAGCTAGCTATCGCGTCGACGCTCCAACGCCGTTTCAGTCTATGTGAACGATTGATCCGAACCTTTTTACTACCCCTGGATCGTTAACGTGGCGCCCTGAGACGCCACTCCGATTATCCGCTGCTGAGAAAAGAACCCTTGCACCGACATATTGACTAGCCGTTGCCGCCCCTTTGATTTTCTTCGCACGTTGGTTAGGACTTCGCGCTCTTTTTTTACATCCTATAGGTAGCCAACGAAGCCAGCGTACGGAGGAAACAACGAGACCGCCCGAATCACAGCGACCAGAATTAGCCGATCTGCAGCGTTACCCGCCCTCCTAACACGAGGACTATAGCTCGCGCCCAACGATAAAACGATAATAAAAGCTGCAATTATCCGCTGACTACGCCGCTAGTGGCAATTGAGGCCGTGAAAAATCACAATAAATTGTTTTTCTCCTGTCCTCTCCCGTCACAACTTCATTGCCATGTCTTGTGAGAACTTTTTCTACAAGATAGTTATCAGGATATATAGCTTTCTATAGTTCTTGTTTGTAAAGACCGCCAACAAAGGGTTTTTTTGGTAATACGAGTATAGTAGGTGATATGTTACTGATTTTGTTCTCGAAATACGATGTATAGTAAAAATTTTTGTAGATCAATTAGACGTATATCCTTTTTCAAAAACATGTTTTGACTTGCTCACTCGCACTTTCTCACCTATTTGAAATTTCAGTTTCTTAAAAAACCGATGATTGTAAAAAAATCGTCTCAATACATATATTTCATTCTCTTTAGTCACCTCTTTAAGCTTCGTATCTATTGTACGATGTTTGTGATTATTGTAAAATTTTAATAAATCAGACAAATTATTCACCTAATTGTAATTTCCTTGCAGACTGAATGTTTTCCACATAATATTTCCAATGTTCAATGGAAACATTCACAGATTAAGGCTCTCAGATTGCTATAAGTAGAATATAGGTTTATTTTATGTTTTCCATTAGACTATGGAAATTTTTATTGTAGAACTCTATCCATTTAGAGATTTTCAGGAATACATCTCTTCCATAGTACAGATTCCATTACATTATCGTCATCTGTACGAGTGGTCTGTGTTACTGGAACTCCCTGAGCATATTTTAAGAATGTATCTAAAATAGTTAATAGATAGCGAAAATCTTTGATCTCTCTGGAATAGTCTTGCATCTCAATAAGATCTGCTTGCCATATCTCATCTATTCCTCACTGATAAGTGCTAATTCGCGTGGAGCGAATTCATCCCGTAAAATGTAGATCCTTTTAACAGCCGAGCCGCCTCGGACTCGGATTTTCAAACTTTCACGGGCACCTCCGCCCATCTTCGCTTTGATTGTATGATATTCGATTATTAGAGGACCGTGCGGTACCATGATTCAAATTTATAGACTCTATTATTTTCTATCGCCTTAATAACAAATACCAAAATTGCTAGTTGCAAGAGGGAATTCGGGTACAGGCTCATTAAACAGAGAAACACGTATCGTAATATCGAAGGTTCTTGTTTTATTACACAGCAACAATAACGAAGAAAAATCAGAATTTCTATTGATTCAATTATTTAAAAGTAGGTGGTCCGAATTAGATTGGATAACATTCAACTTATAGCTATATGCCATAATAATAAAACTTAAAGAGAGAGAGATAGATAGATATGAATTTCACCGTGCAAAGTCTATTACAAAGAGAAATTATATGAGTACTCACTTCTTTAGTTGAAATTCCCTTTAGTTTTAGTAGTAAGTATACATATTTATTTTTTATTCTTTTTTCACAAGTCCAATAAATTTAAATGAATTGCAGTAGAATCGAACGAGTCCAGTAAATCTGATTTATCCAGTAAATTTGATACACGATACTGTATTAATATTCAACGTAATATGTCTTATTTATTATAATCAATAAATTCAATACTAGGTGTATATATATATGTGTGTGTTTATATGTGTGACTATTGAGAACAAAATTAGTGCCAAAGAAAATAAATGCAGCCTTTTTAATTGGGTGCTCACTTCTGACTAACTACTCTCGCCCTCGCCATTCCTCCGCACACTTTGTTTCCCACTCCCTCTCCTTCTCTCTCTGATTTACTTTAATCACTGGTTTAGTCCTTGGTAAACACGCTGACTGTGGCATGCTGTCGGAGCATGCTGACGCAGCACGCCACAGCAGTGCGCTTCGTCTTTCTCATCCATTCTCGCTGAGGCGCCCAAATGTGTCGCTGACCATAGCATCTTATCGCCATGCTCTCGGCTCTGGCACGACCTAAGTGAACTTTTCGCAGGCAACCTCTCTCTCTCTTTGTACATTAAGTATAAAATAAAAAAAAGAATGGTCCGTCACATAACACACGTGTATCGATTTTTCGACGCTGATAGTTACGACGTGCTGGTTTGTGTAACTCATCAACTAGTTTTTAATGTTTCATTTTTAATATATTCATTATTGATATTGCAGAAAGCCATACGATGAAATCCCTGGAATTCTTTTCTTATTATTTTCTTTTATGTTGTTTTCTCGTAAATTTATACGAAGTTTATCCCAAAAGTATTCGATCTACGTTCATATCTTTGCGCGAAAAGACTCAGGCGACCTTTTCGGCGTTCCTCACAATTCGTTTATTGCTAAAAATGGACGAACAAATCGAACAGCGAATTCGCATAAATTTTGCTTTAATCTCAGTTAAAGTTATGTGAAAACTATTAAAATGTTGCAAAAGATTTTTGAAAATGAGTTTATGGGCAAAGCACAATAAAAAGATTGGTATAGGCGGTTTAATTTGTTCACAGGAATCCTCGTTTTTGTCGACCTCGACGGGAACATCGTCGGATAATGTTGAGCGTCCACGTGTGGCAGTTAAACAAGATCATCGTTTGACTGTGAGAGAACTGAAAGATGAAATTGGAATACTAAAAAGTACTGTTTAGTGAATTTGAACCAAGAATTTGGAAATGACTCGTGTATGTGCAATACTTATTCCGAAATTGTTCTCAGACCAGAAAAAAAGCCTTCGATTTGAAATCGTTCAGAACAATCTGGAAACGATCGAAGCAACATCAAGTCAATGTTAATTGTTTTTTTCGGTTATAAGGGCTTTGTGCACTACCAATATACTCCTACAAGTCAAACAGTTAACAAAGAATACTACGTTGAAGTTTTGAAAAGATTGCGTGATGCAATCAGGAGAGAACGACCACAACTTTGGGAAATCGGTGACTGGCTTCTTCATCACGACAATGCTCCAGCGCAAGCATCAAACTTTGTACAGTAGTATTCATTGAAACACAGCGTTTCTAAGCTTCGCCAGCCTCCATATAGTCCCGATATAGCTCCCTGTAACTTTTGGCTATTTCCTCAATTGAAAATACCGCATAAAGGACATTGATTCACCGATAAACAGACTATTGAAACTAATGCGACGAATGCACTAAAGGCGATTCCAAAGCTAACTTTCAAGAGAGCTTTAATAAATGCTAACAACGATATGTGTATTTTATTCAATCAAATGGGGACTACTTTGAAGGATACCATCTCCCCTTATGACGAAGATTTAATCAAGTGCCGAGAAATTGAGGTTTATCGAATACTTTTGGGATAGACCTCGTATAAATATCTTTTTATTCATATTTTGATATTTTGGTTCTCTATCCTAACCTTGAATTTATTATATAAATATTTTATTATTACATTTTATATGCTTTCATTAACAATAATTTTCCTATATTTTATGAACAAAATATTGATTAAACCTATTAAAATTCAACATTTAAACGTATTACAAAGCAGAATAGAAATTCAAATGAGTAGGAAAAAGCATTGATCTTTAAATACACTATATCTGATTACGCACTGATCTAGTATCTCTAATTAAGGCCCTAATTAACATATCTAATTTATGGTCTCCATTGTCTAATTACTTCGAAGATTTACATGTTATTACAAATTCTTAATATAACAGTGCTATTAATTTAATTAAAGGTATATGTAATACTATTAGAAAGATATAATTAGTCGTATAGACAAAATTGGTAATCACAAAAAAGTTAACAATGACTTTGATATGTCTGTAGCGACAGATTCGAAAATAGAATTTAAAAACAAAAACGTGTTGTTGGCATAGCAACAAAAAAATTATTAATCAATTGTTATTCGTTAGTTAGTTGTCGTCCAATTGATATCACTTGTAACATACAAATAAAATATTAAAATAGTAAAACGATTATTCATTTTGCTATATGTCCACATATTTCCTAGAGAATTTTTTATATGATTCTTTGCTTGAGATTTTACTCAATTTTATAGAATATTTTTCTATCGAGGGAGTTAATGACTGAAGTTTTTTATGTTGGTATAACACTATATTAATTATTCTAATTTGATTAGGCAATATAAAAAATATTTGTACATAATTACATTATAAAATTTTTCCATAAAAAAACTTCATTAAAAATACGAAAATAGAATATCTACTAGTATGCACATGCCAAATTTTTCATTTTGATTATATTATTCATAAATATTTACGTACCTGTTACAAATAAACCCGAGTAAAACGTCCGAAAATGACTGAATTCTACAACGTCCCAATTGAATACTAGTTGTGTATACAAATAACTGATTGGCTTCTCATCTCTTTGAAATGTGTACAATATCATACAAAATAAAATAATCCACAAATATGTTCTACCACGAAATTGACGCTTCTTAAGAAGCGTTTTATATGTTTCTAGTATGTGATTTTTATCAAAAAAGTCAAATATTATACTATTCCAACTTATTCTAATTTGATTATCTGAAGTCTGCCATTTCAATTTGTACAACGAATATGCTATGGCTAATATTACCATGATAGAATTTATACCAAACATCAAGGTATAAGGAGCAAAATTAAAACAGGAAAATATAAATGATCCAACAGCTACGCCTGTAACATCATATACAAAATGTTATACTTTTTTATTAATATCTTAGCCATAACGTATGATATACAGGATGTCCACAAAGTAACGAAACATCTCAAAAATTTACCTAATAAACTATTATTTTGAAAAGGCCAAGGATAACTTTTCACAAGAAATGATTGGTAAATTTGAATTTGAACTTTAGTATTTCCTTCAATGATATTGTAAGGTCATGGGGATCCAAGCCTCAAGTTTTTAGAACCGCAATCGAGAAAGCGGGAAATTTTACGTTTAATATTGTAATGATGTTTTGGGTCAATGAAGACCTTCAAAATTAGCTGATCCAAGTATGGACTGGGTACACGTGACCTTCAAGGTCATTAGTTTTACATTTAGCGTTTTTCAGGAACAACATTGTGAACGTAGTAAAATCTGTTCCTTTTAGGGTTTTCAATTTACCTGAGGCACCTTACACCTCATAATAAAGACACTAGATTTGTGTAATTTCTTCAGAGTCTAACTTTAAAATATTAATATCGATTACCATATTCTCTCTGACGCTTTGTTTACAGATACCATTCATTTAATATCTAGCTTGTGGAGTGATAACTCAAAAGTCAATTTTGAAATAAAAAATTTAATTTTTATGTATTTTAACGAGAAAGTATTAAGCTTGAAATATTTATTTCAAAAATCTAGAACGTTATTTAAAAAAAAAATTAGAAAGTAAGAACCAAAAAATTGATAAAATAATAAACAAATAGATAAAAATTAAGGGACTGCATAGTTACTACTTGAAACATCGTCATTGAGACTTGGTACGAAAATAAGCAAATTTCAATTTCTTTTACCCTACAAACTATTTTATTAATTGTGAATGTACTATTATAGTTTTCAAATAAAAATGAGGTACATTATTCAAATCTAAATAGTAGATTACGATTACCAGCTTTTTCAATTTTCATCTGCTTTTCAAGTTCAACCTTCTTAACTCAGAATGGATATAAAATACTGATTAGACGTGAAAGCTAAAGTGGAACACCTCACTGAAAGAGAAAGAATAACACTTCATATGATAAGAGGTTGGGGTCAATTACAAAGGTTATCAATTACAAAGGTCTCTTAGAGCAGTAAGGACGGCTTTCGATGCCACATTCAGGTTTGGAAAAACTCCGATCACATTATCGACCGCTCAAAATACTCTTCATAGATTTGTGAATTTCGGCCATATCAGAGACTTACCTCGATCAGGCAGACAAAGGTCAGCAACAAATGAAAATTCACTAGATGTTTTATTATCATTTACTGACAATGCACATAATTCCATCAGCAAAGCCTCCCAAGAGCATGGAATTAGTAAATCTTCTATATGCAACATACTCGAAAAAGTAAAATTCCATCCTTAAAAAGTAAAACTTAATCACAAATTGAATGAAAACGATTTCGATCGTCGCATTAAATTTTGTAAAGATACGAGGGGGGGGTCAATAACTTTTTACAAAAAGAATGAAAAAAAAGTTTTGCATATGTAATTTTTTTTTATTTTTCAACATAATCTCCTTGAAGGTCGATACATTTTATTAAACGGCCTTCCAGTTTTTTTAAGCCATCAGAAAAATGTGATTTCTGAAAACCCTCAAAATAGGCATTTGTTTCGGCGATGACTTCTTCATTCGACGTGAATTGTTGTCCGGCAAGCCATTTTTTGACGTTAGAAAATAAGAAAAAATCACTGGGAGCCAAATTAGACTAATATGGTGAATGGTCAATTAATTCGAACTTTAATCGTTAATTTTTGCCATCGAAACTGGACACGTGTGAACTCGAGCATACTCTTGAAGAAAGAGGTATTTTTTTTTTGTTTAAGTGAGGACGTTTTTCTCTGATTTTTTCTTTTAGCTGACCTAATAATGAAGCAGAATATTGTCCAGTGATCGTCTGGCCCTTATCCAAGTAGTTGATGTAGATGATTCCATACGCATCCCAGAAAACTGGGGCCATAATCTTGCCAGCTGACTTTACTGTCTTTGCCTTCTTTGTGGCTGGTTCTCCTGCGGTAATCCATTGTTTGGACTGTTCTTTGGTTTCAGGAGTGTACTGGTGTACCCATATTTTGTCTTCAGTTACGAGTCGACGCCAAAAGTCTACCGGATTACGACGTATGCGTACCAAAAGAGCCTCAGAGGTGACCACGCGGGTTCGTTTATTTTAGACAGTGAGCAAACGCGGCACCCATCTTGCTGATATTTTTTTCATCGCCAATTTTTCATGCAAAATTGAAATGATTGTACCTTTTGATACCCCTGTATCCTCAACTAATTCTCGTAATTTTAATCTTCTATCACTTAATAACATATAGTAGATTTTTTGACCATTTCGGGCGTACTCACTTCTACGGGGCGTCTTGAACGAGGTTCATCTTTTGTTGTACGGCCGCGTTTAAATTCATTTACCCAGTTATAAACAATCTTAAACACAGGGGCAGACTTGCCATGAATGGCGTTCAACTCAACTGTGATTTCTTTTGGTGTAAGGCCTTTCAAATGATAATGTTTTATCACCGCTCGAAACGCTGTTTTTTCAGTTTTTCAAATAAACCAATAACTTTTTGTTCAATCAACGCTCACAAAAAAACGACTTAATGAATCGAGCTGAAACTTTGTACGATATCTAGTTAGTAGTATTGCTTGCCAAAAACATCATAATTTAAGCATGACGAGCGCCATCTCTTGTCTTTTGTAAAGACTTATTGACCCCCCCCGTATGATAACATAGATGATGATTCTATCTTTCCATCTAATGTAGCCTTTTTAGATGAAGCAACTTTTGAACTTGATGGAACATTGAATAGACATAATTCTAGATATTGTTCAGATGAAAATCCTCACTGGATGGGGGAAAATAGATCACAGTATCCGCAGAAATTGAATGTTTGTATAGGAATCGTTAACAACAGAATCATCGGATCATTTTTTATTGATGGTAACTTATATACTCAAAAGTATGAAGGTTTGTTTCGAAATAATTCCTGCAATTAGAAAGATAACTGGAGACAATTTTGAAGAAATATGGTTTGAGTAAGACGATGCATCAGCTCATTATACAAGACTTTTTGCTTACTTAGATGAAGTATTCTTTGATCGGTGGATAGGAGGAAGGAGCACAATTGATTAACCGCCAGGTTATCTAACTTGACGTCTCTAGATTACTTTTATTGGAGTTATTTAAAGGATAGGGTATTCAAAAGGAAACCCCAAAATTTAGATGAATTACGACAAAGGATCATGGATGAGTCAGCCCTCATTTCCACTTAAATGATTCACAATGTTGTTGCTGCTTTTTATGATCACTTTGCCTATTGTCAAGAGGTATATTGAGAGCATTTCGAGCATTTGAAATAAAATTATGTTCTGATTAATGATAGTCATAAAATACCAAAGAGAGGATAAACAAATAAATAATAGGCAAGGGGACTCACGTAAATTAAGCACCCTGGATGGAAAAGATTTTACTACATGCACGTTATTGTTCCTCGCAAACGTTAAATGTAATACTAATGACCTTGAAGGTCACGTGTACCCAGCTCATACTTGAATCAAGTCTAAAAACCATCAGCTAATCTTGAAGGTCTTTGTTGACCCAATAATCTGAGTATAATTTTAAACGTAAAATTTCTCGCTCTCTCAATTGCCGTTCTTAAGACTAGTGGCATGGATCCTCATGACCCAATGGGTCATTACCCTATGAACCTATGATCCATAACCTAAATATATTTTTAAATGTAAAATTTCCTGATCTTTCGATTGCCGTTCTCTAAAATAGAGTTTCTATTAAAAAAAAAGAAAGTTGAACTTAAAATATCATTAAAGGACACGCTCAAGGTTGAGTTCAAGCTTACCAATCGGTTCCTTGTGAAAAGTTACCCATAGAACAAACTTGATCTTTTCAAAATAATAGTTTACTAGGACAATTTTTCGGGGTATTTCATTGCTTTTTAAATACTCTGTAAAAATCGATAAATAGGTATAAGCCTTATAGATATATATTATTATATAATTCTTCGATTTATAATCTTCATTGATATCGTATGGCGATGCAAGACTCAAGAAAGTCGGTTGGACTGTGTCTCCTTATCGATAAAATAGAATGTTTTACAAATTCAAGTCTATATGTGCTTAATTATAAACTCGAAAAATCATTATTAATAAGCAATTACTTTCAGTGTTATTTGGTAAAAATGAAACAATCGGGCAAGTTCTTTCAATCACGACGGTCGAAATAAATAGAGTTTTATGTCAATGCGTCAGAAAACGAGAATCGTCGGCTTCCTCAAATAAAAGGGCTACATATAATCTGTAGCATAAGATATAGGAGTTACTTATGAGGGTCTTTCGATGCTTCAGTATAATTTTATTCAAAAAATTTATGAAAAGAGTTCACATAACATAGTCGAAAAATTGCTTTCCCGAGAACAACAACCTTATTTTTTACCGTGTATTCTATATGCAAAGAAACATCATTTGTCGCAAATCCAACTTTTCTAGACTTCTACCAAATGAGTAGATATTGAAAAAATTGACTTTTATATAAGTTTCTTTTCCGAAAGTAGTTTCTAGAATTAAAAAAAATTATATATATATATATATTTCTCAATTAAATATAAACTCATTGTTATGTCTCTATAAGGCTGTCACAGGCAAGATCGATATGGGGACGCCGTCAATTCGGGTGTCTTTGTTGCTGACTCTGTGGGAGAAGTCTTAAAAGTCTTCTCATGGAGTTAAGAAGCAGAGACAGGCGAAATTAGTTAACGAAGCAAAAATTACAATTGATTCGCGAGAACAGACTAGACGAAAAATGATTCCTTCTGCCCAAACGTAGGCAAAAGCGGAGTGCACTCCCTTCACACGCAAATATCAAATTTCACTAATTCGCGATAAGCCAAGTCGGAAAAATTAGCACTCCCGCGATGCATCTTTTGTTAGGGAGAGTAGTCTAGCTCGAGTATCGTTTCGAAAATGTACAACTCTCTTTTGATAAGTAGTATATAAGATATTGTTCAGTTCTTAGTTTATATATCATTCCCTTTTTTTTGACAACTAAACATCTCCAACCATACAAGTACAACCAACAGCTTCACACATATTTATTTTACAATTGCCGTTTCTTCCGCCAATCTTTTGACGAACTTCTACTAAGTGAGACTAGCTGTGAATAGCACGTTTGTGCAATCGTTGTCGCATATAGAAGGAATAATACGTAATCCAAAACATTGTTAATAAGGAAGCTGAAGCACATTCACTAGTAAAAGGAGTACCAAATCCAGGCGAACAAAAATATTAAAGTTAACTTACAGAATTGATCCAACACATCGATAGGTAATGAGAGCTAAAATTTCTCATCACCTGAGGTTATATTTTTGTTTATTATTTTATTTTATTAATAATATTCTTGTTAGCTTTATTTAATAAGAATATAAAAACTTCATCCACACTATTTAAGGTAATACTCCTTAGACAATTCGCTATTCACGCGACATGCAAATTATAACACAAAATCAAAATGTAATACTCATGTAAATTTTTTCAGATCACAGTATCCATTTGGCCTACTATAAAAAAAATCGAATGTATTTAGACCGCACACGGTGTTCTGTAGACAATTTAAATGAATCGGTCTCCCACCCCGCCGATTCTTGCGTCATTATGTTTCTTATATCATATACAATGAGAATTAAGTTGATTCAAAATCGCGAATGATACACTTTTTGAGAAAAACAAATAAAAGCGTTTTTTATAAAAAAAAATGTAAAGTATCATTTTATGGATTCAAATTAATTAAAAAAAACATGCTTACAATGACAAATGTAGGCGCATATTCATATAGATATGTGCATCCTACACATATTTACGCATACACACACATATATATATATATATATATCTTCTTTTGATCGGTGCTCAAAGCTTATTCGACAGACTCATTCACTGTGTTAATTGAATTGGGCCCACACTTAGTAGGCCGATCCCTCGCACGTATTGCACAGATGTCCAGTATGTACGACAGTCGTCGGACGAGTTACAGCGCGCGCTGTTCATTCGTGTTTTTAACAATACTACTTGTAATAATATTGTAGATTAATAGTTTTCTCCTGAATCAATTTCACATAATCCTCGCTACGCTCGCTGTCTCGGCTGTTATGCTATCCTGCGATGAAAACATTTTCTCCTCTGGTGTAATGGTACTCGATATATTGCTGCCATATAAATTACTAATATATATATATATATATATATATATATTGCAACGATTAGCGTAAATCGTTCGACTCGCGCGAGGTTAATGAGCGGCTGATCGAGAAAAGCCGCGATCGGTTCGCGAGAGAGAGGGCGCGTAGGGGCAATGACCGGGAGGGGAGCGTTCAACAGGCAGTATGACTGTGTCACTCAGTCCGCCTGTGTCGAACTAACCTTCGTTCCCTGAGCCGTTCGAAGTTTTCGTGCGTTTTCTTTTGGTGGTGCGAGAGCGTAGCGAACTTTGGTGTGGTGCGTTGGGTGCAACAGCAGCAGCAGTAGCTATAGCAGCAGCAGCAGCAACAGCAACAACAGCAGTAGCAGCGACAGCAGCAACAACAACAGCAGCAACAGTAATCGCGGCGGTGCGGCGAGCGGCGAAGCGGCGTTTCAGCAGTGTTGTTCGGATACGGTTGGCCACCGTATCCTCATCGTTATCGCGGTAGGTGCACCTTCCCCTTTTTATTGTTGTTAATAGCGTGCGATCCCGCGCAGCGTGCGCGAGGAAATCAATTGTTGCGTGCGAGCGGTTAGTTCGCGGTGATCGCGGTTTTCTCTCTCTCTCTCTCAATCTGCGTATATTGTCATTCGCGCAAGCGTGCGCAAGACTCTCGGCAAAACCCCCGTGTAATTAAATTGCATTAATAAAGTGAACGTTAGCCTTTATTAAATCAAGTAATCGTTATTGTGTCTTTCCTTTGTCCGGAGGTCGCGTCTATATTTGTTTGTTTTGATTCGAATTCGCCGGTAGCGTAGCACGGGTCACGCGGATACCGGTAGGCGGGAATCGTCAACGGAGTTTCCAGCAGCAGCCGCGCGAGCGCCACTAAGCAAGGGCGACAGCGCCGGGAAGCGGCGAGTTGGGGGAACCCAACTCGGAATAGTGAAGAGACTCTGCGCAGGCGCACTCCGAGACAAGGTAGGTTGATGTGCTTTGAGCACATAGATAACTAGGCGTCGTCTAGTCATTATAAAGGTACATTCAAGAGATTATAGACTAAACGGCAGCCTGTTACAATATATATATATATATATATATATATATATGCAAAGATGAAAATACAATTATAAATATAAACCATTATAACAAGTTATAAATCTATTAACTTTGATTATATTTACGATCAATGTATATACATTATTCTTACATGTAACAACTATATAACAATGGAAGAGTACTTTCACAAATGACGACATTGAATTGCCGAATTGCTTTTAGTAAAGAATTGGCATATCTAGGATTCTGTCGATTTTTTACTAAATAGTTTGACCATATTTTATTGAAATCGTGGTGAATGCTTTCGACAGCCTGTTCACTATAAAATCCAAGCTACGATTATTATCTTTACAAAAGTCTAGAACATGAAAAAATATCGCATGAATTTTTGGTGTAATAGATAAACCTGTCGATAAATAATTTTTTTGGAATTTTTTAATACTTATTTCGAATGTAGATTTCAAATCGTTCCCGAAACAGTCATGTATTACATCTTTTAAATCTTGCAGTATCTGTACATACTTTATTATGAGAAAAATATTTTTTTTAGATCGTAGAGTGTCAAGTGAAGTAAGTAATTTTTTACATGAATTTCCTTCTAAAGAACAACCACGATAAGTCACTTTTCTCTCTACAAAACATTCTTTCATCCATTCATCTATATCATTTTTGCATTGCTTATCATTATGAATATGATCAATGATACTATTAACCTCTCCTAGCATGAGATGTAATTCGGGAGAAGGTAATACATCCAAAATTTTTTTATCAAAAATATCATGAAAAATAGGCATGTTGATGCAACTTTCAAAATCTTTAGCTTTTTTTGGATTCGAACCAGGAGCAGAGTAGTTTTTATAATTATTTATTATGTTACTAATTTTTCTCTGCGTACCTTTCAAATGTAATTTATTTTTTTCAGCTGTACACCATGTACAAGGAAATTTACTGGCATGCGTTCCAATGCCACAAAGCATATTAGCTAGTTTTAAATCAGTGGAAATAGTTGCATCATTTTCCAATAATTTACTTAAGCTCAGTTTATTCCAAATTTTATTTAAATTACAATAATTTTCTTGTACAGGTGCAACAGCTAGTAGACACATTTTTTTTACGCCTGAGTCTTTAAATATTTCTTTTTTACATTTTTCTGTATTGTTCATTAATTGAATTGACAAACACACTTTAAAAAAGCCGCCACCGCCGTTTGTACCTATCTTAAGATGAACTTTTTCGTTGGTAATTCGTCGCTGTTTTTTAATATGATCAATGAAGCCCATCACGTCATTACAATACACCAAAGGTTCCATTACTGAAGTTTCAACTGTCGCTTTCGAATGAATAAATTCAATTTTTTCCATTTGAAAAAATTTATCCACATCGTGATTTTTAGATACGAGTTTATTTATGACATCTGTTTCAAAAATTTTTTTATCACTTGTGGCATTTTTGAAAAACGAAACAACGCCTTTTGTAGTTCTCAAACTGAAGTTATAGGTATTTTGTAAATTTGAAACATCTTCGACAGAGATTGTTTTATTTTTGGCTTTCACCGGTTTTATCAACACTTTTAACGGTTTACCGTGAGTTTGCGAGAGAGAAATACTTCTGCTATCTGCATTGGTATATCATTAAATATATCATAGCGTATATCATTAAATGTAAAAATATTATCACTATCCAAGATCCCACATATATATGTGTGTGTATGCGTGTATATGTGCGTGTCTGTGTGTGTACGATGTACATATCTATATGAATATGCGCTTACATTTGTCATTAAAGCATGTTTTTTTAATTAATTTGAATCCGTAAAATGATACTTTACATTTTTTTTTATAAAAAACGCTTTTATTTGTTTTTCTCAAAAAGTGTATCATTCGCGATTTTGAGTCAACTTAATTCTCATTGTATATGATATAAGAAACATAATGATGCAAGAATTGGCGGGGTGGGAGACCGATTCATTTAAATTGTCTACAGAACACCGTGCGCAGTTATTTAGATTTTTTAATAGTCTGCATGGAATTTTATGTCTTCAAATTATGTAATCTTTACGGTAAATTATATGATGTGCTCAAAAAATTAATTATCAGCTTTGTGATAAGAGTAGGCAGTAGCCTGTCTCTCGCTAGTCCTTTTCCCTATCCTCTCTACTCTTGGCTAGGCGCAGTGATCAGTATTGAGCGCATTGTTTTTATGCATATAATATTGTACCTCTTTTCCAGCCGCCGAAGATTGCCGAGTCCGGTCGAGATGACTCAAAGAGAAAGAGAGAGAACGCTGCAGCTGAAAAGAGAAAGAGAGAAAGGCGTAGACAGGTTGAGGAAGGCATGTGACGCGCGACCAATTAGCGTTTTCGTTGCACCCCGCCTAATAAATTGGGCTCAGTAGGGATAGCCCGGTAACAGCGTGGTCATTGGCTGCGCGCTGGGCGCTTTTGACTGTTACTTTTTTTGGGAGAGTCTTTTTGTTCTGCCTATCAAAAGAAACTTTTTTCCACGCTTGCCTTGGGTCTTGAATAATCGAGTGGTGATTTATTTCCTCACCTTCCCCCCTCCCCCTATTACATTTAGAGCAAAAGTGCCACTCTTGCCATTTCCCTTTTTAAAATAGGTAGCAGCGCGTCAATTCTGTTATAGCTTGAATACTTGTTCAAAATTCAAATAACTAATTTTTTTTACTTTGTTCATAGCATTTATTCATTCAATATTTACAAATAATTATGGCAATAAAACTTTCTGCATCATTCAATTTATAGAAAAAATTACATAAACAAGAAATAATATCTTATAAAATAATATTAGGTCAATTTTAATACAGAAAATCTTAGGTCATTGTTGAAAAATTAAGAAAATGAAATAATCAAGACTAAATTCGATGGATGTTTTATAAAATCCGACATTATATAAGCTAAATAGATATAACCTCTTACATTTAAAATACATAATGATATTTGAAAGCATTTTTCGAGTAATAAATAAAAGTATAATCTTCATTAATGGCAAATTCTACATTGTTGACGTCAAACAATTTAGTTAGTTATACTGTTGGTTTTGGGATATATGAGAAGTATCGGGCACGAGACAAATAAATATTAATAGATACAACATAAGAGCATCTGACGGTCATGTTATTATTAGAACAGTTGGAATAGAATCTTTTTGTACCTGAATAATTTAGCTAGTAAATTAAGAAAGAAAGAAAGAAATATTGGTAAAAGAGTTAAAAACTAAAGGTTGAGGATCTCTGATGATTGCGTGTATTATGCGAATAAAAAACAGAACTGAATTTAATGCTAAGACTTACTTTTATTGAAAATGAATCAAATGAAACAAAATTCAGCCGGCATAAAAAACCCTAGTCACAAGTAGGGGTAAAGCCATTTGAATATTGAGAATTACAAATAAAATACAAGTAAATTAACACGAATAAAACGAAGATCAAACTAAACGCAGATACAGGATTATTAATAATTTGACGCAACTAAATGACGGAACAGTGTAAAAACATGAAGGTACCGATTGACGCTAAATACGCATACGCTCAATACGACGATTGAATGGCCACTCAAATAAAATAAATACGTACTTACCAGCCTGACATACGCTCGAATTAGTTTGTCTTTGATTGAGGGAAGTGCCTCCAGCTCGTGTAGAGAACGCAGCCACAACGACTCGTTCCGCAAAGGTGAATCCCAACTAGGCGCAATGCCGCAAGTGCAGAGACACTCCAGAGGAAGATAGGATCTTCCTCTGCTAAGGCAGCAGGCAATCCTGTCCTTAGCCCTGGTGTAGAGGTCGCTGGCAATAAGTGCACGTCTGCACTCTCGTACCCACACAGATTGCACACACAAAGCAACTTCAGATCGCGAACGCAGTCGCACGCACGAATACAGTATCTCGGTTTCCTGGCGAGCTGAACACGACGATGTTTTACGGCGAACTAACTATTCTTCGAGTATTCGGATTTAGGAAAACGCAGCCATTCCTCTTTCCCTACCCTTGAGTCCCTGGATATTAACCAATCATAATTTGCGGAGGGCGGTCTTCAAGACCAGCCCCCGTTCGGATTCACTCATCGCACCCTCTCTACTTCCCTCTTTTCTTAGAGAAACTTGAGTTTTCCCAGACAGCACTGCCAGTGACAACCATCTGTTTTTCCCCAAACTACACTAACAGTGCTAACGATCTGGGGTTTCCCCGAACTGCACACCTTCGGCATGAGGTGCACATCTGTTAAAGAAAAATCCAGACAAATATTCTTATCTCTATGAGAGAAACGCAGATGGTACGAACAGTACCTTTTATGCCATAAGTATTTAGTTTGTAGTGCATACAGGACTTGTACGTTTTACAAATGATAATAACAACTCTAGATCTGAGGGATGCCACTGGCTTCAGCCGATGGTGATTTCGCAAGTCGGGTGCTGCTGGACAACAATACTTGGCAGTAATCCCTGGATAACAGGTTGATAACAATCCTTCAATGGCAAGTTGATGGCGATCCTTGAATGGCGCTGATCGGTATCTTTATTTCTCCGTTCGGCTCAATGCGGTTAGACACTGTCACGGATGATGGCTACTCAATCAGGGATAATTGCTTACGCGAGCGTTCTCAGCCATCACGATCGATACTCTCCCCAATATCTCAATTCGTTCTCTCTCCCTACCACGCGTGCCCGCGAGAACAATGCCAGCGGCTTCACTCTCGTGAGAAGATTGCCGCGGATAGTTTTGCTCTCATTTTTTCGCCCACGCGACAACTTGGCTTTCATTCCCTTTGATCGCCGTTGCCATTCTCGTCCCACATTAGCTCCGCGTGACGATACCGCTCACAGGTACAGGATCCGAAAGAAAGCGTGGCAAGCATCGGTATCGGTTCTCAATTTCCATTGCGCTCACCATGGCCACCATGAAGGAGCGAGTCGCGGGACAGAAAGAGAGAAAGAGAGAGAGAGAGAGAGAGAGTGAGCCAGACAGGGCTGGCCAACTTGGCCAGAACCCCGTCATAAGGCTACTACTCTTGCAATGGCAATATCAGCCTCTGATTGGATTGAAACTTATAATAAATCCAAAAATAATATTGTTTTGAATTTGAGTAACAAGATTACATGAGAATTATAACGATATCTTACAATTATAGAGTGATCCAACACGTGTCGAAAAAAAAGGCGTTAAAAAAGTTGAATCATGATGCATCACATGAAGAAAATAAAGAACGTATTTGTTTATTATGCATGATTCAACTTTTTTAACACTCTTTTTTCGACACACGATGGATCACTCAATATTTGGAATTCATTCATATTTTATTATATATTATATACTCTCACGTCATAATTAGTTTTCTCTGCTGTTGCTCAGCCCATATTAAAATAGGAATCAAACGAAATTACTACATTGGGTGTATATACATGTAACAGAGGTAGCAAGGATGAAAACGAAATATTAGAAATATAGAGCTAGAATTAGCATATTATCAACTCCTACTACATATTCTCAAGCTTATCTTCTATCCCTCGCTTCCGTATATTATAATGTGGTACAATTGATTTCCTATTATTTTCAACATCCATGACATCAACAACGTTTCTATAACAACTTTTTAATTTTATGCTATTCAATTGTCGATTAATATTAGCTGTGTAATTATAAATATGGAGCATTTCAGAAAACATTCGTCTATCTTTGTACATTTCACAATCCAAAATATGAATATTATAAAAATTAATTACATATTCAGTAATTTTTTCATGTTCAGCTAATGCAGAAGTAGTGTCATTGCATCAAAGACTACGATGGTTTCACAAACTGGACAAGGATATTTTTATAATTTTTCAAATAAAAGGATATTCTATTAACGACTTCAAAAACATGCACGAAGTATTAAAAATAATGATAATAAATATGCCTTGGCGGCACATGCTTTATTTAATAATCCCAATATTATACAATACTAGACGTCTGCATTAATGCTTTGTAACGGTCCTATCTATGAACTAGTTTATTATTTCACTGAATCACTGTATCCCGTTAAACTCATCTATCTGTTTACATCAATGAGCATATTAAACGGCGCCACCTCACCTATTATTTGATTGCTTAGTACCAGAGTCTAATTTCATGACCATATAAGGAGCGTGACGTCATAGATTGATAGATACAGATATAATGATTTTGTTATTTGAATAAAATATGTTAATTAGACGTAATTTTGATATAACAAAGTATACCTTATATAGATTTTAGTATATAGATTTAGAATATAATAATACGAATTGTGTTTAATTATTAAATAATAAGGAATTTTAATATGCAAAGTTAATTTGTTTATTACACTATAAATATTAATTATTAGAAAAATGTAAATACTCCATATTCAAAATGAATATTTAAGAAACATGAGTAAGAATTGGTTTCATTAATAACAGTTAAATAATAACTGTTACACAGGCACACAAAAAAAACAAGTCTCTGATATTTGAACGCGACACATATATTCCCATGTAATTTGATCCGCTGATCACGAATCCGCGGTCCAATTGACCCCATGACGTCTGGGTCAAGGGCATTTGAAGGTCAAAATTGAACACACACATTTGAGTTGAAAAAAATGACTAATCTTAATGTTTTTTGGGTCGCTGAATAATAATTCGAGGTCGGTTTGACCTCAAGTAGTAAAGGTCAAGGTCATTTGAAGGTCAAAAGTGTTTATTTTGGAAATAATGCATTTTTGACTGCAGATTCTGAAAGAACGGAAAATTTTACGTCGAAAACTGTATTTTTTTAATTTTTTTAATATGATCCAAAGGTCATTTCAAGGTCATTATAAGTGGTGATGTGGAGAATCAATTTAATCACTGCAAAAATACGAAAATATGATTTCCTTTACCTAATCTACTGTGGTAATATATTTTAGTGGTTGCTGGATCAGAATACGAGGTCTTTTTGACCCCATCACACCTGGGTCAAGGGCATTTGAAGGTCGAAATTGGGAAAACTATCGTTTTAGTGGAATAAACTACTTATCATTATGTTTTTTGGTTCGCTGAATTCGAATTTGAGGTCGGTTTGATCTCAAGCTGTGAAGGTCAAGGTCATTTTAAGGTCAAACTTGTTTATTTTGAAAAAAAACTGCATTTTTGACTCCAGATTCTGAAAGAACGGAGGAGTATCTATCAGTAATACTTATCTTGTGTCAGCACCCAGGGCACCTCCACATGGTGACGACGGAAACGACTTTGTTTTTCTTGTTTGTTTTCCGGCTAAGCCCTGGGGTGAAGGCATGACGCCGTCATGGCTGGCACAGGAAAGTCTACGATGCAGGTCCTTGGATGCCCAGTATCGGCGGTTGGTCAGGGTGAGCAAGCGGGCCCGCAATCGTCGTCATCAAGTGACCGCAGCTCTTTACTAGTTGATGACTTGGCTAATAAGGAGTATGATGCAACGAGAAGAATTGAAGATGCTGCAAGCCACTTTTGTGGCACTGATAAAAATGTTTTTTGTTACGTTTGCGGGAAATATGAAGTAAGCAAATATCGTAGGTCAATGAAAAAAAAATGTACAGATATATATGAGAAATGTTATAAAAAAGAACTTTCTGTTCAAAATTCAACGTTTGCTCCAGAAACTATTTGCTGCTCTTGTTTTAATATGCTTATCCGATGGGATAAAACCAGAAATGATAAAATTTTGAAATATACTTCACCAGTAATATGGTCAATACCTGAATCCGAGAAAGATTGTTATTTTTGCAATACCAATGTTAAAGGATTCAACGTTAAAACAAAGTCACGGATATCATACGCACTAGTATCTTCCGTTGTACCAGCAAAATCTAGGGTAGAGTGTGCTGACGAAAAAATGGATACGAGTCCATCAATGAATGAAGCTTCAACGAGTAAAGAAACTGATAGGAAGGAATGGTTTGACAGTGTAGAAGAATCTTTCGATAGCTCCGACCAAGATGATCATAAAGAAGAATATATTCCAAAATTGAGGGAGGAAAAAAATAAACCTGTAAAACTATTCAATCAAGAAAGTTTAAGTAATTTTATCAGGGATATGGGGCTTCCTAAAGATGCTTCTGAATACATGGCCGCTGTGTTGAAAAATCGAGGAATGCTTGAACGGGGAACGAAGTCATCAGTCTACAGAAATAGAGAAAAAGAATTCCGACAATATTTCAAGAAAGACGAAGAAGGCACTCTGGTATATTGCACAGATGTTTTAGGTTTGATGAACGAAATGAAAGAAGGTATTTATGTTCCTGAAGAATGGAGATTGTTTATAGATTCCTCAAAACGGAGTCTGAAGGCAGTGCTTCTCAATAATGGAAATGGGTACACAAGTCTACCTTTAGCGCACTCAACGCAATAGAAAGAAAGTTACGAAAATGTGGAATACGTATTGGATAAAATACGATATAAAGAACATAATTGGCAGATTTGTGGCGATCTAAAAATAATAACGATTCTTCTTGGTCAACAGTCAGGATTTACAAAGTATCCCTGCTTCCTATGTTTATGGGATAGTAGAGATCTCGAAAACCATTATGTAAAAAAAAATTGGCAATCAAGAGCACAACTAGTTCCTGGAAGTTACAATATACTGAAACTGCCTTTAGTTGATCCCTCAAAAGTTTTACTTCCGCCTGTTCACATAAAACTTAGGCTGATGAAACAGTTTGTCAAAGCGTTGGATAAAGGTGAAAAATGTTTTAAGTACTTAGTGGAGCGATTCCCTCGATTAAGTGAAGCGAAATTGAAGGAAGGGATATTCGATGGACCTCAAATCCGTAAAATGTTTAACGACAAAAAATTCATTGATACCATGAATGACTTAGAGAAAGCTGTATGGCTCAGTTTCCGAGATGTTTGTCAGAAATTTTTGGGAAATAACAAAAGCGATGACTACAAAACTATTGTAGCAAATATGATAAGAAACTATAAGTGTTTGGGATGTTTGATGAGTCACAAAGTTCATTTCATGGATGCTCATCTGAGCTATTTCCCTGATAACTTGGGAGATTACAGCGAAGAACAAGGGGAACGATTCCATCAAGATCTGAAAGAGGCTGAAACTAGATGGCAAGGGAAATGGGACGTAAATATGTTGGCGGACTACTGTTGGTTACTGAAAAGAGATCGAGTGTCAGATGATGAAGAAGATGATGAGAGCGCAAAAAGAATTAGAAATCCGCTACACAGATCCTTCGAAAGTAAAAGAAAGCGTTATAGAAGAAAAAATAATAGCTAAGTCTCATATTTATAGTTCTGCAGAGATTCTGTTCTTTTTTTACCTTGATGGGGCGACCCTTGTCTTGTCCTTGAGGAGACAGACGAACCTTGTATTCTGGTTCAACGATCACCAAAATATATTACCGCAATAGTTTAGGTGAAGGGAACCATATTTTCGTATTTCTGCATTCATCAAATTAATTCCCCACATCACCACTTATAATGACCTTGAAATGATCTTTGGATCATATTAAAAAAATAAAAAAAATACAGTTTTGGACGTAAAATTTTTCGTTCTTTCAGAATCTGCAGTCAAAAATGCATTATTTCTAAAATAAACACGTTTGACCTTCAAATGACCTTGACCTTTACTACTTGAGGTCAAACCGACCTCGAATTATTATTCAGCGACCCAAAAAACATAAAGATTAGTCATTTTTTTCAACTCAAATGTGTGTGTTCAATTTTGACCTTCAAATGCCCTTGACCCAGACGTCATGGGGTCAATTGGAGCGCGGATTCGTGATCAGCGGATCAAATTACATGGGAATATATGTGTCGCGTTCAAATATCAGAGACTTGGTTTTTTTTGTGTGCCTGTGTTATTAATAAATAAGTAATTAATAATTTATTTAAACAGAAAGTTGTATATAGAACGAAAGCGTTAATTTTATACGTAATATTGATAGCTTTGTAATTTATAAATCTTAGATAATTAATCTAGTAATTGCGTTATAAGATGATAGAAAAAACCCTTACAAAAATGAAAATTTGTTAATATTCAAATGTTAATAACTAATTTGAATATTTCTTTTTAGAAATTACTTCTAATATTAATAAACGATAAAGTTATTGTAAAAATTTAATATTGTTCTATTGTAAATATTGTAATATTGTATTAATTAACTTTATTAGTTAATAACTTTTGACAATACTATTTGTGATAATTGTAAATTATACTAAATCGACCAATAACGAATTTTGTAAAGTTTACATGTGTTGAAAGTTTAGTATTGATGTTTATTTACTTGTAAATTGAGAAAATTCATTTCTCAAAATTCGCGAATGTTTCTCGAAGATTCGAAAACTTCTCGAAGAGAACTCTCCTGCGAAAATAGACGGGAAAATCTATGTATAATTACGCCCATTATTGCACAGACTGGCATTCACTTCTAGCCTTGCAAACTGAGCGCATGAGATTGAAGAAACTTGGCTAATACCTAAGTTCTTTCTCTCATTCTAATTAACTGAGCAAGACCTTTCCTTTCCTATAATTCGTGCTCAACTTATAGAACATCTCGCGCTATAAGAAACTTGGGATGAATTACGAGGGTGGATTGATAAGTTTCCGGCCTGACCAAGAAAAACAACGGTTTTAAGAATTTTTTTTTTATTTCTCAACATAATCTCCTCCAAGGCTGATACATTCCTCATAGCGGTGTTCTAGTCTAGTAATGCCATCTCTGACTGATTCATCAAGCTCCTCAAAATACCCATTTACAGCTTCGATTACTTCTTTATTGTCCGCAAATCTCTTACCGCCAAGCCATTTTTTGAGGTTAGAAAACAGATAATAGTCACTCGGGGCTAGGTCTGGAGAGTAGGGAGGGTGCGGCATCAATTCAAACTTCAGATCGTTGATTTTAGCCATCGCAACGATTGACTTGTGCGCTGATGCGTTATCGTGATGAAACAAGATTCTTTTCTTCGTCAGATGAGGTCGTTTAATTTTCACCTCGTGGCACAATCGTTGTAATAAGTCTGCGTAGTATTGATCAGTAATAGTTTTACCCTTTTCAAGGTAATTAATGTATATAATACCTCCTGCATCCCAAAAAACAGTAGCCATAACCTTGTTCGCCGAAAAAATTGTTTTTGTCTTCTTTGGAGTTGGTTCCCCTGGTCCAATCAACTGTTTAGACTGTTCTTTGGTTTCAGGAGTGTAGTGATGGACCCAAGTTTCTTCAACGGTTACGAATCGACGCAAAAATTCGCTTAGATTACGCTTATACAACGCCAAATTGGCGGTAGAAATGTTTTTTCGAATCAATTTTTGGTCGACTGTTAGCAAACGCGGCACCCATCTTGCACAGAGCTTTTCCATATGCAAATGTTGGTGCAAAATATTTTGCACACGTTCATATGACATCTTACAGGTCTCAGCTATCTCACGCACTTTTAATCTGCGGTCTTCCAGCACTATGGATTTTTTCGATCATATCTGGAGTTGTGACCTCAACAGGGCGTCCTGAGCGAGGCTCATCAGAGGTGCTCACACGACCCTTTTTAAACTCGGAAACCCACTGCTTAATGGTTGAATATGATGGGGAGGATGTCCCCAGTGTTGAGTCCATCTCTTCTTTGATTTCCTTCGGCTTTCATCCTTTCAAATAGAAGTATTTGATGACAGCACGATTTTCCAACTTTTCCATTTTTAAGAAAAACACAGAGGCGTCTTGTTCAGTGTGCTCTCAAACCTAAACTAACATGGCGATCGGGGTGAAACTATAGCTACAAGCTATCTAAGGATGGTACTATAGAACGCCACCTCAAGGTAGGCCGACTGGCGCCATCTCTTGGTCAGGCCGGAAATTTATCAATCCACCCTCGTATATCCTTTACAAGGAAGACTTAGCTCTGCTTATGGTACAATTCGCACCATAAGAAACTAGGCATAGTCTGATTTCCTTGGAACTTTACTCATATTTACATATACTTAATTTGTCGATTTATTTCAGATAGACAATTAGATTAAATTTGAAAAGAAACGAATTCTTACTCATTAATGCGACTAGACCACAAGAGTGTGAATTATTAATTATACCATAAGTGATACGAACGTCACAACTTTGAGCACAGTAATTGTATGGTATATACAGTACTTAAATAATACTTGTTTTATATTACATTTATTACAAAATTCAATTTTTAAGGTGGTAAGCACGGTAGGTTTAGAGAATTAAGATATTCAAGCATAATAATGAGATCTGATTCACCATTTGTAACGGGATGGTTATTTATCAAAATAGGAAATTTATTAACGTACAAACTCCCACGATGCAGAGCTAACCGCCACTCCGTTAAACACGTATCGTTATACGTGTATTCGCCTTTACGTTTGATATTTTCGTTTCAGTGTCTTCTTTCCAACCGAGTTGAACTCACCTTAAGTCACTTGACTTGTAACACTCGATCTATTTTAGGTGTGAGTGACCTAATGCTTAATCCGATTAATCCCCTAGTCGAAATCGGATTAAAACTCAATTCTTTATAGATCTGTTAAGATATTAGGAAACGAAATGACGTAAACGGCGAATAAAATTAATAATGTTTAATTCATAAAAAACTACAGTCTTTTACGGGCCGAAAGACTAACTCACGTGAATAGGATTTACAATGATTAATAATAATACGGGGAGAGAGAGAGAGAGAATTTGAACTTTGCCGCGAAAACTAACGCTCGGCGCGAATACAAAAATAACGCTTGCGATAGACAAAATACTTTCGAAAGTATTTTGTCGCGCAATAATAGGGAGGTGCACCTACCTTGCGGTGCAATTACGGTGATCAGCCGTAATTGCTGAATCAGCAAACTCAACTGTTGGTGCTCCTCGAATCCAAATCAGCTGCGCTGCCTCGCTCACAAATCTGCTGCTGCTTAAGATGCTCATGCTGTAAATGCTGCTGCTGTGGTGTTTCCTTGCTACACTTGCACGTATTGAAAATCCCAGAAAACTTTATAACAAATGGCGAAACACTGTGCAAAATAACTGACGGTACTACACACGTAACAGCTGAGGCTTAACTGACTATTTTCAAACTCTCGCGTTTCTTCTCTCTCTCTCTCTCTGTCTCTCTTAGTCGTTCGAACTAACATCGCGAGTATACGAATCGCGAAAGGATCGATTAATCAAATCGTTTACCGTTGCACATTATTATTATTTATTACCTATAAAATGTATATACATTATAAATTATAGTATACAATTATTCATTGGTATAACTAACAAGATGAAAATATGTTTCTTAATATTATCTACATCTTTATTCCTATTTGATAATATTGCAAAACTTCTGTTTCATCAAGATTCTTATCACGAATAAGTTTGCCAAAAATACCATCAACAAAGCGTGTAACAAAGTTTTTTTAATGGTAATAAATAATCTTAATTATAATCATAGGAATTTGGTGTGCTGAATTTGGATCCGGGTTCAAGATCGCTCCATCACACCTAGGTTTTGAGATCTTAATTTAAAAATGCACAAACTACTGGATTTTTATTCTAGTGTAATCTGAAAACGGCATCGAAAACTCTACTTATGTTTTTGAAACCGATTATTATAACCAGAGATATTCATTGAAATGTATAAAATTTAGTTTTCAGGTATAAACGTAATATATGACAAAAATTTATCACATTAGTTAAACGCATTTTGATACATCACGCGATAAATTTTAAACACCAAAAATGTATTATACTTTAAAGAGAATGATGAAAATGTCATCGTAGTTTATTAAGGAAAATTGCAATGTAGAAGATATTTAAGTTAAGTATTGTAATACTGAGAATGTTTTTATTCATAAAACGTGCAATCTAGAAGTATGGTTTACGAACGATATCGAAGACGTTATACTCGAGAATTTAAAAGAATTTTAAAATAGAGATTCAGGTTGGTTTTTCAAAAATATCATTAGAATTCATATTAACATAATAAAATATAATACTCTCAAAGCTGGCTCATATATTCCATTACTAAAACAAATAACTGATAAAATTGCATGTATCGATGTTGAAAATACTGACAATGAATTTTTCAAATGGTCTGTGCTTGGCTGCTTTCATTCAATAAAATATCTTAGTAAAGGAGTTAGTACTTATCAAATCTATGCTGATGAATTGAAATTCGATGGTATAAGCTTTCCTGTACAGATTAAAAGTATTCCCGAATTTATACGATTGGATTGTATTCAAATAAATTTATATATACTTAAAAAATATAGATCTAAATAAAAATCTCACCTTATCATATAACCACGACAGACTAAACTACGAGTAAGTATATAAATCTTCCCTTGCTACAAAGTGATTATATTGATGAAAATGAAGAAGCGGAAAATTCTCGTAATTTAACTGATAATGAATATTTCAAATTGAAATTTTATTATGTGGGGATTAAAAATTTATCTGTTTTAGTTTGAAGTCAAATAACAAGACATAGTTAAAATATTTATTTATGCGAACGCTGCCTCCAATATTTTATCGATAAGGAAAAACTTGAAATTTGTAATAGCGTCGGCCGTCCTTGGCCGGCAATTCTTTTCCGCTATTACCTAATTATTTAAGGAGGAGGTAAAGGAGGCGGCATATCGATCCCAGCAAGGCAGAAGAGGAAAGGCGATCGCAATAACTACTCTCCCTTTTTACCAACGAATTATATTTATTATAAAATCGCTACCTCGAGCGATGACGATCAAAACACTTTAGCAAACCTTAACCTAATACACAAGAAATTCTTATCAACTAAATGAGGTAGCCGGCACGTGAGCGCCTTGCCATCTCATTATCGATTTGATACACAATAATAAAAGGAAAACTTAACCACTAACGCGACTTGTGCGCCGTGCTCGCGAGAGCCTCGCAAGGCGCACAAGTCGCGAATAGCCAAAAAGGGTTAGACCGATTAAGAAAGAGAAACGAGATGAGAGAGGATGACCTGTATAATTGGCGAAGTCCGCTGGGCTGGTACGTTGATCTTTATTTTCTGCCGGCTTGTGACTCCGTGAGATATGGTGTGACTGGTGGACAAAGACCGCTACCTCGAAAAATACTGTGCCGGTGCATTAGGCTGGTATACTCTCACTCGCGAGGTCACTTCCTTAATGCTCGCAAAAGACGACTCAATAGTGCGTGAGAGACTGCTTCTCACGCCCTCCCCACCACTCACTTACCTAATCGGCGGCACGCGGCACCGCCAAGCGTGGCCAGTGCCGCGCGCCTAGCCGCACTATAGCTGCACTCTCTCTCTCTCCCTCTCTCTCTCTCACTTTCGGTGACTGACGAGAGCGCATGTTGTTGCGCGCTCCTGCCCACTAGTACTGCTCAGATGCCTGCCATGAGCCCTTGCCAATGTCGGAGAGAGAGAAGGGACGCACGGTGTAGGCCATGACCAGCCTACACCGTTACTAATTCATAACGTAGATTGCTTGAATTTAAATAAATGTAGAGTTAATCTATATGATCATTCTATTCATAAATTTAAACATAATAATCGATAAGAAACTGTGCTATTTATTATATTGTTACGTCCCGAGACGTAACTATTTCTTCATTTTGATTTCATCAGCAATCAATTGAAAAACGAAATAATGTATAAACAACGAACGGCATTTTTACAAAATACAAACTCAGCGAAATTAAAAGATGAGTAGTCCGAAAATTTGGGGCGCCCGACATTTTGATTTTTTGATTACTCAACACATTAATATGGGCCGAAGAGTCAATATAAAAACAGAAGACTCGACTATTCGGCAGTTGATTCGCGACGCGCGACTACTCAATAATATTAAAATTTGTTAAAGTTCTTACGGGCTGATTCGCGACGCGCGACAGCCGAATAAAGTATAATTCACCTATTGTTATTTTTGAGAAACCATTTCTGTCTTTGAATAAATAAATAATTACTTGAATCGAGTGTTCGTGCATCATTACCGACCGACCTCATATATACTTTATCAAGATAGAGCTAAACAGCCAACTTAACTCGAAATAATAACCCAGATAAGTTCCTGTCACTATAATAATTACTAATAAATGATTGATCATACATATTCTAAAACTACACGTCACGGCTACGTAGTCGCGACATAACAATATAAGCTGGTTTTGAATGTTTGTTAAAAACAGTGTAAAATGGATGAACCTTTTAAAAGCATGAAGCTTTTGTTGTTAGTATTTATATAAAATGCAATTATTATGATTCTAAGTCTATATTTAAATTATACAGAAAAATTACAAAAGAAGAAGAATTACCATCACAATAGATAATAATACAATTCAAAATATTGCAAGCTCTGATACAAGAAGTATATAATAATGCTATAGAAATGAATCTTTCATGACGCAATGTAATAGATTTCAAAATGGTTAAAATATCTCAAATTTATAAAAAATATGTTTAATCTAGTCAAAGAAGAGTAAGATTTAGAGGGGTAGTCTACAAAAGCTACAATTTAAACTATAAGCCTCTTATTTTATACCTGT
This sequence comes from Phymastichus coffea, assembly GCF_024137745.1. Taxonomy (NCBI): domain Eukaryota; kingdom Metazoa; phylum Arthropoda; class Insecta; order Hymenoptera; family Eulophidae; genus Phymastichus; species Phymastichus coffea. Next base: position 2,792,398 of record NW_026706814.1, read on the forward strand.
CGTCTTCCATAATCTTATTGGATATGACTCCTCTCCATTTATTATAATTTATATCGCTATTATCCCAGACATCGAAGGAAAAGTAAGTGTTTTAGCCGAAAATAAGAAGTGATATATATTATTAACAAAAAAAGTTAAGGATAATATCATTAGTTTTAGCTTTATTTATTTGTTTCTTTTTATGCCATTATATCTATAAAAGTTAACGTCATACTTGACCAAGCTTGATAATTTATAGCATAAATGTGATAAAGACAAATATAGAAGAATACAAATAGAATTGCTTAACAGGAGAGGCATTGTTCCATATTAGTATGTGAATAGTTTTGACAAATTGAAACAGACCGTACTACCTTCTATTGAAAACTTTTATACCCAGGTGACTGATAGCAACGTCTCTCAGGCTGAATCTTCATTAGTATGCGCAAAGTATATGGAATGCTTTTAGTATTAAAGATTTGGAAGAGTATTCTAATTTATATCTAAAAATAGATGTACTACTTTAGCTGAAATCTGAGAATTTCCATAGAATACTACTAGCATACTACTAAAAATATTGAACTAAAACTTGTGACGGACGAATCGACCGTTGAGTTCGCTCGCCCTGTCCGCCTCTCTCTCTCTCTTTCTTCCGCATGCCTTCCCCTGAGCCGCTGCCACATCGGTCTTGGTTGATTAAAACCGAGTATCGACGCACGATGTGGCTTTGTTGCAGGTTTGATTCCTGATCGGCGGAGATGCCTGGCATTGGAGAGATGGAGCGAGAGCGGGGAGCAGAGGAGGAGAGAGAGAAATAGTGTCGCCGGCATGAGTCGCACATGTGTGCGTAGCCGGCGGCGCTCGGCCGATTGGGTATCTGTAGGGAGGGGCGCGTAAGACGTCACGAAAAGCGCGAGATCGCGGCGTTAGTATGGCTTTGACCAGCAACTAATTTCTAGCTAGTTAAGCCTCGCGACTAAGAAGTGCGTGAATAGTTAATTGCCACCGAGTAAACAGTATCGAAGAGGAGGACCAGCTGCATCCACATAGAGATCTTTTGAGGACTACGTAGTTGGCCCAGCGGACGTGGACTTCCTCAGCAGCGTTCCCTCCTAAGGTTAGGTACCTTTTTTCGTTTCTCGGTGCGCACCTCGATTTCTCTCTCTCTCTCTCTCTCTCTCTCTCTCTCTCTCTCTCTCTCTCTCTCTCTCTCTAATAATTTGTGACACGACGTTGTTCGGGCTTATTTCCCATGCGGAATTCAAAATTATTAATGTACGTTTTACAAACTTGTAACGGGCGGTTTTATATAATAATAACAGTCGGTGAATTACTGCAAGGTGGTCCAGGAAAGGCCAGCGACAGCTCCCCTTACTCCGAATTGCACTAGCGCAGTGAATTGTAAAATAATTTACAATTATCAATTTATTTATTTATTTCTTTTTCATGTGCTGTTACGCGATGAGCACCAGCGGTACTATTAATAAATAATTATTATAACCTGCTATTCTTCCAAAACCTTTTCCGAAAGTCGTCATACCAATAAAGGTTGTTCACTTCAAGAACAAGAAATTAACCAACGCTGCCGTCAACATATATTGCAAGAAAGAAAATAAGGAATTACGGAGCAATCAACTCAGACATGTCGATTAACTCAAGAAGAGCGTTCGAAAAATATATTTAATATGTATTTTATTTTTGCGTAATTCACTGTTTAATTTTACGTGAATGTATAGTAAATTTTCTTTATGCTACCAACGTAGATAAAATATTTTCTTGAATTTTGCCTATATAAATGTAGGGTAGCTTTTATGATTCGGTCTGCGTACTCAATTGAGACTAAATATTTCTGACGGCAAAAATACGTAAAAGTGTCTTAATATTTGCCGCAGAAGTGTATGTCAAAATATTGAAATTATCTTCTCATAATTATCTATCAAAAATAATTGTAAAATCTATTTAATATATCCTGAGTGTAATAGCAATTAAAATGCTGCTTGATATATATATATTCATATGCTGCATTAGCCACCCCCACCTATATCTATGCCTACGTTAAATAGACAGAGATAGCTTAATAGATAGAAAAGGACGGCGCATCGCACTCAACTTTCCTAATAGATAGGGACAAGCCTGTATACGTATTGATACGATAGAGAGAGATAACATTAAACACCAAAAATCATCGAAACCGAAAATATATTGCGACTACGAAAAGTTACGACTACGAGAAAGAGGGAGGGGAAGAATTAGCCGGAGATTGCCGATGGCTTTTGACTGACACAGACGTATAGTCTGTGTCCTTGAACCGCTTTGCAGCTTCTTCCCGTGGTTTTCCTAGAATCGAAGTGCAATTATTTAGAAACACCATAGCTCGCTCGTGCTCACCGTGCCTGATTTCTAACTGTACAAAGTCACGTTGCTAAATGTGGAAGCTGCTAATTTAACGATAGACAATTTAGATTGAATAGAAATATCAAATCTACTCCAGTTTAAAAATGAGTACCGCAAGACTTATTGTTAACCAGCGATTTTACGTTTATTCATTTCACTGCATTGCACATTAGCGAAATTAAGAGTTAGGTAAATAGTGCAAAGAGGAGTACGTAATAGCGCGTTAGCGTTCGAAACTCATTGTACCGGTGCCTAATTTCAAAGTTTAAATTTTTTATTATGTTATTAGTTTTAAGTTATAAGTGCCTAACCTAACGGTTATTTCGATGGTCATTAATTTTGCACGAGATAATTACATAAATTGTTATTTAATAAATTGGCTCAATTTTATACCACTCCAATTATTTTACTTATTCCAATAACCTGCTTCCTCTGTCTACCAACCTTGGATATTATTCAAATCCCACAGAGAATAAGAGGAGCTAGTAAATATTTTGAGCTGGACCTTCTCCGACTGTTTGCTATCAAGGTAAGTCACGACCTAGCATCAAAGTGAGCTTAGCCGCGGATAAGTATCGCGGATAAACAAATCTATTCACGTATTGATTCGCGAATAATATTTTGTCAGCTCCGTAGTTCAAGGGGATTAGCCTGACGAAATATTAAACTGCTCTATATAAAATTACTTGCAGTGTTAGCTAAAATTCTTAACACCAATCATTATTATTCAGGGCGGCACTCCTCTGAAAAATTATTTATGTCTAATTAATTAGTAGTAGTGCCTGGCGCCCAATAATTTGATAAACTAATTATCGTAACTTGTAATTTATATTACGCCGAGTACCATGGTGATTGTTAGTCGGTAAGACACCATGATACAAACTTTTAACTTATATATGTATGTATGTGTGTATGTATATATACAGGGTGGGCCATTTTAAATGACCCAGTCGATTTTCTCGGAAACTATGGGGGTTAGCGAAAAATAGTTGAGATGAAAGTTGCCCAACTTTGAGAGGGACATATCCCTGTGACCTTGCCTTTGACCTCTAAGATCATGTTCAAGGTCATTTAAAGGTCAACTTTGTTTTTTTAAATAGGAACCCCTATTTTTGAACCCGGATTCGGAAAGAGCAGAAAATTCTACGTTTAGATAAGGTAATATATGTGGGATTCGCATGAACCCCAAGGCCATGTACAGGTCATTTTTCCGGCCCGAATAATCTGGGACGCCTTAGGTTAAGCGTAAAATCTTCAAACAAGTTTCTTCAACTTTCAAGGGTACATATCTGTATGACCTTGCCTTTGAACTTTCAGGTTATGTTCAAGGTCATTCCGCCTTCATCTTCGGTTACAGACTAAGCTTTCGTTTTTATGTTTTTCTCATTAAAGAATTATGTGGATATTTATTGTCATATTCTGACATCACCATTCCAAAATTCAGATGATAATCTTAAAGTTATTATTTGTATTTTGTAATTACATAAAATCAGAATGATGTTACATGTAAATTAAATATTCATTGCAAAAAATTACTAATGCAACATCATACTACAAATGTATGACAAATTCTTCAACTTAATAAAAACAAAATAACTTCAATTCCTTTACGTTCCAAATTTTGGAAAATCATCAAAAGGAAATTAATCATGACATTTGAGTAATTTTTAAAATTTTCTATTTCCATCAGTCTTGGAAGTTCCGATTGAAATTACGTGATCTTAATTTTGTTTGAGTGATTGAAACCTCTAAAAATGCCTGACTATCAGCCGAATGAGATTATGGATATGTTATTGGTTTTAGGGACTAGTCATAATAATTATCGTGCTGCAGCTAGACTTTACGCTGAACGCTTTCCTCACCAACAACACCCAGATCATAGACAAATAAGTCGCATAACACAGAGAGCTCGTCGTGGACGTTTGGTTAGGCAACGCAAGCGTCACGTGTATGACGCAAATGATGTACGTGTTCTGGTTGTTCTTGCAATCATTCACCTTGATCCTCATACCAGCAGTCGCCGAATTGAAAGAGGGCATGGTATAGCAAGAAGAACAGTTTTAAGAATTCTCAGAGTCCTAAAATATCATGCTTATCATATTACTTTGGTCCAGGAGTTACAACCTGCACATTTCCAACAGCGAATTGCGTTTTGCCAATGGGCCTTACAGATGATACAGAATGATCCAATTTTTTTCAACTATGTCCTTTTTTCTGATGAGGCTAAATTCCAAAGTGACGGAGAACTTAATAGGAATAATTGTCACTATTGGTCGAATGAAAATCCTCATTGGCACAGAACTGTGAATCACCAGAGGCGTTGGAGCCTGATAGTTTGGTGTGGAATCATCAATGGTTATTTGATCGGTCCTTATTTTTTTGAAGAAAACGTTAACGGGAATAGTTATTTACAGCTAATAAGAGATCAGTTACCTGCAATGATGGAAGATGTTGATTTACATACGCGACAAATAATGTGGCTTCAGCAGGACGGTGCAGCACCACATTTCGCTCGAATTGTACGGGCTTTTTGGATGAAAACTATAATGGTAGATGGATCGGACGAGGAGGTCCAGTTAACTGGCCTGCAAGTTCACCTGACCTCATATCCCTAGACTTTTATTTATGGAGTTATTTGAAGAATGTTGTTTTTGAACAGCAGCCGACAACTAGAGAAGACATGCAGGATCGCATTCGCCGAGCATGCGCTACAATACCAAGAGAAACTTTGCTTGGCACTGTGTGCCATTTCCAGAGGCGGTTCGATTTATGCCTCCAAGCAAATGGAGGTAACTTCGAACATTTGCTTCGAGGTTAAATGAATGATATTTAAAATATGCTTAATAAATGACTTCATAAATAGCAGACATAAGTTGTATTTAACCTTGTAATCCTCCGATACAATAAAATAAACATTACAATTTTACTTTATTCCAATTTCAAACCCTGACCCCACTCATATTACCTCATCTGAACGTAGAATTTTCCGCTCTTTTCGAATCCGGGGACAAAAATAGGGGTTCCTATTTATAAAAACAAAGTTGACCTTCAAATGACCTTAAACATGACCTTAGAGGTCAAAGGCAAGGTCACAGGGATATGTCCCCCTCAAAGTTGGGCAACTTTCATCTGAACTATTTTTCGCTAACCCCCATAGTTTCCGAGAAAATCGACTGGGTCATTTAAAATGGCCCACCCTGTATATATATATATATATATATATTGTGACGGTAAACGTCTTATTAGCGCTAACGGCCCAACCGTGCGGCTGCCCGCGAGGGCAGCACCTACCGGTTGGGGAAAATGTGTGTGTGACGAGGTCATTCGGCACGCGACGGGACGGAACGCGTGCGTATGGAAATGAGGCGGTCGAGGATCAGCTATCGATATCGCCGAAGGGAGTCGAAGATTAGCATCCGGTCGCTGAGCTGTGCAAGGTGGGATAGTTGATAGTTCTCGAGCTTTCCCGAGTGCCGAGACGAACAGATCAAGAGTGCAGGCCTAACTACCGATACGAGGAGCGGCAAGTGAAGGATCAGCCATCGACACGTTTAGCCGAAAGTGCGGAATAAGTTGCCGATACACGAGCCAAAAAACATCAGATTAGCTACTGATCGCAGAATCGTGCGACATAACCTTCTGACGTTGTTCCGAGTTTTCCCGGGAGCGTGAAGACAGATCAACCTCGAGGATCAAGGGGAGACAGTTTGACGGAACCGAGTGTATACGAGTGTGTGTGTGAGTAGAAGGTTTCGCCATCGAGGGCGAAACTGTGAGCGAGAGGCATCGCATCCGATAGACGAACAGTACATAAAGACATAGCGTGCTATACGAGCCTCCCTCTTCTCCCTAGCAACCCGTGTGAGAGTTAAAATAAAAAGGTAAGCTAGCCAGCTTAATTCCGCGGTCGCGATATAATTGCTATACGACTAATCCCTCGAATCGACAAAAAGCGTGCATGTAACATCTCGGCAAACAAAGAGCGGCGAGCGATCCGACACTGCATGTTGTTGTCGTGCGCGCGGCATGTAAACATAAACACGCGGGCCGAATTTGATGTAATATTAAGAGATAATAAAAGTCCTCGTGTGTGATATTACGAGGGTTGCTACTTATATTTTGAGCCTAATAATGAAAAGACAGTAATTTATTATCTAAAATGGCTTTATTGTTTTTCGAAGTATTCTCCATGATGATAAATGCACTTTTGCATGCGCTCGAACCAATTTTCGTAAAACTTTTTCCACTCTGATTGAGGTACCTCCAAAACGTGGTTTTTGAATGCATCAACATCTTCAGGCTTCTTCAGGCGCCGAAAAACGTTGTCCACGCAATTTATTCTTGATATGCGGGAATAAAAAGAAATCATTTGGTGCTAAATCAGGGCTGTATGGAGGATGACCCATCAATTCAACGTTTTGGCCAGTCAAATAGGAGGTTGTTTTAGCTGATGTGTGAGAGCTTGCATTGTCATGATGAAGAATGATCCTTCGTTGTCGCTTCTTTTTTCGTATTTCACCAAGCACTTCTGGCAAACAAATGGTTGTGTACCATTCAGAATTCACTGTTCTACGATGCTCTAAACGGTACAGTTGCCACATGTCCAGTTATTCCAAGGAATCAGGCGATCATTTGCTTCGAAGTGCTTCGCGCACGAATCACTTTTGTTGGATTCGGCTCATCTTGGAAGACCCATACAGTGGATTGCTGTTTTGTTTCGGGCTCATATGCATAGATCCAAGATTCGTCACCTGTGTAGATGTTATACACAGCGTTTGATGCACCGCGATTGTATTTTTTGAGCATTTCTTTGCACCAATTGATGCGAGCATCTTTTTGAGCTTTTGTTAAATTATGGGGGATCCAACGCGAACAAATCTTTTTTACAGCTAAATGTTCATGCAATATCTTATTGATGCTCGTCATACTAATGCCCAAGGATGCCTCAATCTCACGATATGTTACATGCCGATCTTGCTTTATTAGTTCGTGCACAGCATCAATGTTTTCTGGCACAACAACTGATTTTGGACGACCTTCACGACTTTCATTCCCGAGCGAACTACGGCCACGATTAAATTCGTTATACCAGCGTTTCACAGTGGCAAGGGATGGGACTTCATCGCGAAAAGTCGAAGTAAGTTGATTGATGCACTCCTGTCTTGATAGCCCACGTCGAAAGTCGTAGAAAATCATCGCACGAAAATGCTCACGAGTTAATTCCATTTTTTGCCCGAGATGAATTTTTCAAGTTACTGTGAACAACACAAATTGCACTCAAATGAAAAACTGTTCTGAAGAAGGTTATGGTTAAAAATGTCAAACTTTCCACTGGAAACGTCAGATGACGCCTCTAAACACTTAGTATTGCCAAGGCTCAAAATATAAGTAGCAACCCTCGTAACAGTACTTTCGAAGTGTTCTTCTCGTATTTGTAGATAGTTGGTTGACTGACACCCGTTCCCTCTTGCTCTCCGATTTTCGTATTTAACATAGATAATTACGTGCGCTTTTCAATACGATTACGCGGATAAAATTAATTAAACGGTATCCACCCCGTTACAATATATATATATATATATATGGTGTTATTCATTTACAAAAGTATTAGAAGAGCCAATGCCGTAATCAATATTCAAAAGCTAATAATCGTTGCATGGGCGCAGACTACAATAAGAAATAGAAAAGTAAGATCTTGATGTATTTTGATGTTAATAATCTATACTGATGGAACATGATATAGGTATTACCATATAAAAAGTTCCAGTGGGTTTCTGTCATTAACAAGTTACATTTTTATAATAGTTCTAATGATAATCAGGTTGGTTATACACTAGTGAAAAAATTAAGGGATCAAAAAAAAATTCAAATATTTAGTAATTTTTCAAATAGCTGTATATTAGTTAAAAATGATCTTATGTAAAATTCAAAAAGATGTCTTGTTTTCTAATCTTAGAGTCAAAAAGTTTTTCAATCCACTTGCGCATTCCTAATGAATATTGCGAGAAAAAATTTTTCGAAATTTTTTTGGATTTTCTTTGGTTCGCAAACGTGGATAACATTTTCTTATTTAAACGATTATATGGAATGGATAGCTTGTTAATTTAGCTTCAATTTGAGAGATTGTAAAACTCGATACAACAATTTGTCTCAGAATAATCGAAATTCGAATGAAAAAGCAACATTTTTTCTTTTTCATTTAAACTTCTGTGATCATTAATATCTCAGCACCAAACGATCGCACAGAAAAATTAAGGTTAGTTTCAAAATTTTAAATAAAGTATATACAAAGATTGTCCATTCATTTTTCAATAAAAAATATTTTTCATACTTAACGTAAATTTGAACAAACAAGAAAAAGTCTTTTGGTGAGATTTTGAAAAACCATGCGTTGAATTAACAGTATCGCGAATACTAATTACATGTGTTTTTTATAATTTAGTATACCTACAAGAATCTTCCATAGTTTTAATTAAATCTATCGAGTCGGTTTTTCTTTTATTCGATTAAATTTTTGAAAAAATGGATCACTTTTTTGCGGTTAAATGCCTATAATTCTGTTATTGTTCGATCGGCCGCTTGTTTGTCTATTCTAATGACAATTTATTTAATCAATAGCGAGTAATGCCGACTCTGTTTTCAATAACGGCTTTCAGATGTTCAGTTACGTTGATTCAACGGGTAATATCGGGTTATGGGATAGTGTTCAAAATATACAGGAGAGTGCATTCTAATGCGGCTGAGTTCTGCAAATTTAGATACTCCCTGCGCAACCGACGGCCTATTATGTTCCAAACATGCTCAATAGGGTTGAGGTCTAGACTCATTGGTGAGTGTCTCATTAATGTGATGTGCCGTTAAAAAAAATGCCTCGTGATATTGGCCTAGTATCAGCGTCCATTATCTTGCATAAAAATGAACGACCTAGATATCTACGTAAAACGATTGATCTTAAAATTTGATCAATATAACACTGAGCTATTAAATTTTCATGAACGATCATCAAATGTATTTTCCAATTTTAGGAAGCACCACGCTACTTACCATGACTGATCCACTGCCGTAAGCCACGTCCGAATGGATGGAGATCTGGCAAAAACGTTCTCTATAACAGCACTAAATAAACGATCATTTGTTACCACCATGAAGTTTGAAATACAGTTCATCACTGAATAAAACATTATCCCATTGTCTTAAGACCCATTTTGATAAGCATTAGTATACGTTAAATGAGATCGGTGATGTTTCGCTATCAGCATGGGTATACGATGAGGGTGACGTGCATTTAAGCCAGTTTTATGAAAACGGTTGATAATCGTTTGGAAGAAATTGTTTTACAGTGATGTTTTTGTCATTAATACGTACATAACATACTGTCTTGATTCCCTTATAGTTTTCTTAAATGATAAATTTTGTAATAATGGAAAGAAAGGAAATAGTGAGAGATGGAAATTCACTCAATTTTAATTATATTCAGCAATGTTTCGTCAGCACATTTGCTAACCTCTTCAGGCTTTATTAACAGAAAAACAACAAATTATTAACAATAAAGTTGCAAATGTAATTTTAAAGGCACATATATATGTATATGTGTGTACCTGATTTCTCTCGTAGTCAAATTATTATAAGCTAAAACGAATAGCTCGTAGCCAGTCACGTTACAATACAGTAAGAAATCAAGTATTTCAACACACATATATATATATAGTTTTGTTATTCTTGACACTCTCCATTTTGTTAAGCAAAATTCTTTTAAACCAATTTTAGAGCCAACCCGTTGTGAAAAAAATAATAATCAAACAATCATCTCAGGTTACAACACGTGTGTTTCGTTGGTAAATATCCATGAGTCTGAAGTTTGTAACGTTATTCAATAACGAAAGAATCAACAACAAAAAAATGACTAATTAATTATTTTTATTGGTTCAAAAGATTATTATAATGATATATATCAAGGTGATACATCGCAATTACTAAATTTACCCTTAAAACGGACCCTTAGGATATTTACATGGCAAACTATAGGGACATGGGATAAAATTGTATGTACATATTATTAACAAAAAAATATTGAGTAAATGAACACTTTCGTTGTACATATTGATTATATGTACTTGCATACTACGTTTCATTTATCACCCTCAATATTAACTACCCTTACGGCCCTTAGAAATGCCAACTCCCAGCGAATTACAAAGATATTTCCTTCAGCATTCCCCAGCAACACAATATTTTTTAATAAAAGGTGGTTTTCCCGATAGACAAAACTCAGGGCTAGATGCATGCCAAGTTTCGTTTGTCGCGCTCCCTAATAACCACCCCCGCAGCCCTTAGAAATGAGAACTCCCAGCGAATTACAAAGATATTTCCTGTAGCATTCCCCAGCAACACAATATTTTTTTATAAAAGGTGGTTTTCCTGATAGACCAAACTCAGGGCTATATGCTAGCCAAGTTTCGTTTGTCGCGCTCCCTAATAACCACCCCTGCAGCCCTTAGAAATGCCAACTCCCAGCGATTTTCAAAGATATTTCCTTCAGCATTCCCCAGCAACACAATATTTTTTAATAAAAGGTGGTTTTCCCGATAGACAAAACTCAGGGCTAGTTGCATGCCAAGTTTCGTTTGTCGCGCTCCCTAATAACCACCCCCGCAGCCCTTAGAAATGTCAACTTCCAGCGAATTACAAAGATATTTCCTGTAGCATTCCCCAGCAACACAATATTTTTTTATAAAAGGTGGTTTTCCTGATAGACAAAACTCAGGGCTAGATGCATGCCAAGTTTCGTTTGTCGCGCTCCCTAATAACCACCCCTGCAGCCCTTAGAAATGTAAAGCAAGCAAAACTGTAGTAGTAATGTGACCTATACAAATCATAACATTGGCCGCCGTCGCGCATCTTATATTTCTCGATTTTCGTGGAGTGATCAGCCGGTTGGAATCCTTTTATAGGCCAACCAATGAAGCCAAAAATGAAGTATTTTGTGACATTAATACTAACAGCAAACCGATTATGCAAATTTGTTTATTACTATGCGTAGATGAAAACGTATATGTTTCCAACTCGCAACTTTCATTTAATAACTTTTTACAGCCGTTTGAAATTTGCAAAAACATGTTTTTCACGTATAAAACCAAAACTATTGAAGTTAGGTATGTACCTCAATGGAATAAGTTATAGATAATAGAATTATCTATAAAATGAGCTATCGCTCATCTCAATCGAATAATTAATAATCAATATAATTACAAAAAACATCAAAAATGATCAAAAAAGGTTACATTTCAAAAATTCATATCTCCACATAGAGTGATGTTGAAAGAATTAGCTTATGATATTTTGTAGATTGCATTGTCTTCTTCATGTATGCTAAATCTGAGCTATATATAGTTATTACTTTCGGCACTATAGTCATGACAATCAAACCTTTTTTTTATTTAGTACATCTTGCATAATGCCCTATGGCTCAGCCGTTAGAGTTAAACATTATTTGAAAAAAGTTTTTTAAATCTCAATCATCAAACTACAACTTTGTCAGTTGGACTTTTGCTCTAAAATCAGTTTAAAAGGGTTAAATTTGTCGTTGAATATCGGGCAAAATGTGCCCGAGCGTGAAAGAAAGCGAGCGGCGGGCGATACAGATCCCGCGGAGGGGAAGTATATATAGTAATAGAAAAGCCAGGCGCTCGGTGGTTGACTGTATTATTACTTATTTTTATATATGTATATTTTACTGAAATTTAATTAACAGTTGGAGATATTATTTATAATAATTATATTTACAATGTTATTTACAATAAATTTTAATTTGTTTCATTATACTTAAATGATAAATGTATTAAAAATAAATATAAATTACTATTTGCCTACATTATAATAAAATATACACATATATTTATATGTTTCGTATTATTTATTTAACAAATATCGAATGCGTACTTAATTAACTTGAAAACGAAAAAAAATTTCAGTAAAATAGCGTAAATAATATCAAAATAAGTAATATTACAGTCAAACGCCGAGCGCCTGGCTTTTCTATTACTGTATATACTTCCCCTCCGCGGGATCTGTATCTCCCGCCGCTCGCTTTCTTTCACGCTCGGGCACATTTTGCCCGATATTCAACGACAAATTTAACCCTTTTAAACTGATTTTAGAGCAAAAGTCCAACTGACAAAGTTGTAGTTTGATGATTGAGATTTAAAAAACTTTTTTCAAATAATGTTTAACTCTAACGGCTGAGCCATAGGGCATTATGCAAGATGTACTAAATAAAAAAAAGGTTTGATTGTCATGACTATAGTGCCGAAAGTAATAACTATATATAGCTCAGATTTAGCATACATGAAGAAGACAATGCAATCTACAAAATATCATAAGCTAATTCTTTCAACATCACTCTATGTGGAGATATGAATTTTTGAAATGTAACCTTTTTTGATCATTTTTGATGTTTTTTGTAATTATATTGATTATTAATTATTCGATTGAGATGAGCGATAGCTCATTTTATAGATAATTCTATTATCTATAACTTATTCCATTGAGGTACATACCTAACTTCAATAGTTTTGGTTTTATACGTGAAAAACATGTTTTTGCAAATTTCAAACGGCTGTAAAAAGTTATTAAATGAAAGTTGCGAGTTGGAAACATATACGTTTTCATCTACGCATAGTAATAAACAAATTTGCATAATCGGTTTGCTGTTAGTATTAATGTCACAAAATACTTCATTTTTGGCTTCATTGGTTGGCCTATAAAAGGATTCCAACCGGCTGATCACTCCACGAAAATCGAGAAATATAAGATGCGCGACGGCGGCCAATGTTATGATTTGTATAAGTCACATTACTACTACAGTTTAGGCGGCACGAAATCCCAAACATTACATCAAACTGTACTTGATACAGATTAATACATATAACATTCTGTAAATCAAATCTCAGCGACACATTAGAAAGAAAGATAGATAGATAGATAGAGAGAGAGAGAGAAAGAGAGTTGCTCTTTTTAAAAAACTTAATTGCCTTAATTTGCGTGACAAATCAAACAAGAACAACATTACCTCGCAAAGATTCAAACTATTGCAGTATTAAAAACTACTTATTTGTCATTTTCATGTTGTATGAAAAAACTGCTTGAAAAAATTGTTATTAATTTAGAAATAAAGTTATTGAACAAGATGCGATAATTTTTTAAAATTTTACTTTTTTTTGAACTATTTTATATTATTTAATAACTTTAACCAATATTTTTATTCATCTCAGCTTAAAATTCTATATTACAGCATATCCAATGTCTATATTTCGAGTAATAAAGTACCGAACTGACTGACTTTGTGTACGTCACAGATACACTCGGAGGTTAAAACAAGGCTGATTTCACCTTTGCGCGCATGAGACGCCATGCTTTGCAAGGGTGTCAGAGTGTACAGAGTGCGTTCCGACGCATGAAACTTCGCTCACGGATAGCTAGTTGTATCCTCTCCATGATAAAATGCTTTTGAGTCCTTCATTTTTGGGTGTTTTGGAAAAAATAAATTAAATCGAGCTGATTTCACCTTTACGCGCATGAGACGCCATGCTTTGCAAGGGTGTCAGAGTGTACAGGGTGCGTTCCGACGCACGAAACTTCGCTCACGGATAGATAATTGTATGCTTTCTATGATAAAATACTTTTGGTAAAATTGATTTTGGGTGTTTTAGAATAAATATATTAAAACGTGCTGATTTCGCCTTTGCGCGCATGAGACGCCATGCTTTGCAAGGGTGTCAGAGTGTACAGGGTGCGTTCCAAGGCACGAAACTTCGCTCACGGATAGATAATTGTATGCTTTCTATGATAAAATACTTTTGGTGAAATTATTTTTGGGTGTTTTAGAATAAATATATTAAAGCGTGCTGATTTCGCCTTTGCGCGTATGGGATACCATGCTTTGAAAGAGTGTCAGGGTGAGTAGGGTGCGTTCCGACCCCGGAAACATTTTACACATGTAGAGAGTATTATTCTCTCCTTCATAAAATTCTTTTAAGCGCTGAATTTTGTGGTGTTTTTTAATACACAAATTTATAGGAGCCAACTTCGCCTTTGCTCGTGTGTAAACTGTCTTAAGGGTGGTTTTGAGGCATTGGAAATCGAATCAACTACTGACTATAGTATTTTATATTGTTAGTTTCATATTTATAGCAATATATGGTGTCAAATCCTCATATTTAAATTTTCGATTTTTTCGTTCACGATGAACATGGCAAACTTCACAATCATATAAGGCAAGGATAACGATAGGATAGAACCATTAGCTGCGCCTAACAATTTCATTTTGTTGCTTTTATAACGTATTGGTTCATGGTATCAAGTTTGCCATAGGATTCCCCTGTATCAACAGATAGATTGATCTTGTAGGAAAACCACCTTTTATTAAAATATATTGTGTTGCTGGGGAATGCTGAAGGAACTATCTTTGAAATTCGCAGGGAGTTGACATTTCTAAGGGCTGCAGGGGTGGTTATCAGGGAGCCTGACAAACGATACTTGGCGTGCATATAGCCCTGAGTTTCGTCTATCAGGAAAACCACCTTTTATAAAAAAATATTGTGTTGCTGGGGATTGCTGGAGGAAATATCTTTGAAAATCGATGGGAGTTGGCATTTTTAAGGGCTGCAGGGGTGGTTATTAGGGAGCGCGACAAACGATACTTGGCGTGCATATAGCCCTGAGTTTCGTCTATCAGGAAAACTACCTTTTATTAAAAAATATTGTGTTGCTGGGGAATGCTGAAGGAACTATCTTTGAAATTCGCAGGGAGTTGACATTTCTAAGGGCGGCAGGGGTGGTTATTAGGGAGCGCGACAAATGAAACTTGGCATGCATATAGATCTGAGTTTCGTCTATCAGGAAAACCACCTTTTATTAAACAATATTGTGTTGCTGGGGAATGCTGAAGGAACTATCTTTGAAATTCGCAGGGAGTTGACATTTCTAACGGCTGCAGGGGTGGTTATTAGGGAGCGCGACAAATGAAACTTGGCATGTATATAGATCTGAGTTTCGTATATCAGGAAAACCACCTTTTATTAAAAAATATTGTGTTGCTGGGGAATGATGAAGGAAATATCTTTGAAAATCGCTGGGAGTTGGCATTTCTAAGGGCTGCAGGGGTGGTTATTAGGGAGCGCGACAAACGAAACTTGGCATGCATCTAGCCCTGAGTTTCGTCTATCAGGAAAACCACCTTTTATAAAAAAATATTGTGTTGCTGGGGATTGCTGGAGGAAATATCTTTGAAAATCGATGGGAGTTGGCATTTTTAAGGGCTGCAGGGGTGGTTATTAGGGAGCGCGACAAATGAAACTTGGCATGTATATAGATCTGAGTTTCGTATATCAGGAAAACCACCTTTTATTAAAAAATATTGTGTTGCTGGGGAATGATGAAGGAAATATCTTTGAAAATCGCTGGGAGTTGGCATTTCTAAGGGCTGCAGGGGTGGTTATTAGGGAGCTCGACAAACGAAACTTGGCATGCATATAGCTCTGAGTTTCGTCTATCAGGAATACCAAGTTTTATTAAAAAATATTGTGTTGCTGGGGAATGCTACAGGAAATATCTTTGAAATTCGCTGGGAGTTGGCATTTCTAAGGGCTGCAGGGGTGGTTATCAGGGAGCCTGACAAACGATACTTGGCGTGCATATAGCCCTGAGTTTCGTCTATCAGGAAAACCACCTTTTATAAAAAAATATTGTGTTGCTGGGGATTGCTGGAGGAAATATCTTTGAAAATCGATGGGAGTTGGCATTTTTAAGGGCTGCAGCGGTGGTTATTAGGGAGCGCGACAAACGATACTTGGCGTGCATATAGCCCTGAGTTTCGTCTATCAGGAAAACTACCTTTTATTAAAAAATATTGTGTTGCTGGGGAATGCTGAAGGAACTATCTTTGAAATTCGCAGGGAGTTGACATTTCTAAGGGCGGCAGGGGTGGTTATTAGGGAGCGCGACAAATGAAACTTGGCATGCATATAGATCTGAGTTTCGTCTATCAGGAAAACCACCTTTTATTAAACAATATTGTGTTGCTGGGGAATGCTGAAGGAACTATCTTTGAAATTCGCAGGGAGTTGACATTTCTAACGGCTGCAGGGGTGGTTATTAGGGAGCGCGACAAATGAAACTTGGCATGTATATAGATCTGAGTTTCGTATATCAGGAAAACCACCTTTTATTAAAAAATATTGTGTTGCTGGGGAATGATGAAGGAAATATCTTTGAAAATCGCTGGGAGTTGGCATTTCTAAGGGCTGCAGGGGTGGTTATTAGGGAGCGCGACAAACGAAACTTGGCATGCATCTAGCCCTGAGTTTCGTCTATCAGGAAAACCACCTTTTATAAAAAAATATTGTGTTGCTGGGGATTGCTGGAGGAAATATCTTTGAAAATCGATGGGAGTTGGCATTTTTAAGGGCTGCAGGGGTGGTTATTAGGGAGCGCGACAAACGATACTTGGCGTGCATATAGCCCTGAGTTTCGTCTATCAGGAAAACTACCTTTTATTAAAAAATATTGTGTTGCTGGGGAATGCTGAAGGAACTATCTTTGAAATTCGCAGGGAGTTGACATTTCTAAGGGCGGCAGGGGTGGTTATTAGGGAGCGCGACAAATGAAACTTGGCATGCATATAGATCTGAGTTTCGTCTATCAGGAAAACCACCTTTTATTAAACAATATTGTGTTGCTGGGGAATGCTGAAGGAACTATCTTTGAAATTCGCAGGGAGTTGACATTTCTAACGGCTGCAGGGGTGGTTATTAGGGAGCGCGACAAATGAAACTTGGCATGTATATAGATCTGAGTTTCGTATATCAGGAAAACCACCTTTTATTAAAAAATATTGTGTTGCTGGGGAATGATGAAGGAAATATCTTTGAAAATCGCTGGGAGTTGGCATTTCTAAGGGCTGCAGGGGTGGTTATTAGGGAGCGCGACAAACGAAACTTGGCATGCATCTAGCCCTGAGTTTCGTCTATCAGGAAAACCACCTTTTATAAAAAAATATTGTGTTGCTGGGGATTGCTGGAGGAAATATCTTTGAAAATCGATGGGAGTTGGCATTTTTAAGGGCTGCAGGGGTGGTTATTAGGGAGCGCGACAAATGAAACTTGGCATGCATATAGATCTGAGTTTCGTCTATCAGGAAAACCACCTTTTATTAAACAATATTGTGTTGCTGGGGAATGCTGAAGGAACTATCTTTGAAATTCGCAGGGAGTTGACATTTCTAACGGCTGCAGGGGTGGTTATTAGGGAGCGCGACAAATGAAACTTGGCATGTATATAGATCTGAGTTTCGTATATCAGGAAAACCACCTTTTATTAAAAAATATTGTGTTGCTGGGGAATGATGAAGGAAATATCTTTGAAAATCGCTGGGAGTTGGCATTTCTAAGGGCTGCAGGGGTGGTTATTAGGGAGCGCGACAAACGAAACTTGGCATGCATCTAGCCCTGAGTTTCGTCTATCAGGAAAACCACCTTTTATAAAAAAATATTGTGTTGCTGGGGATTGCTGGAGGAAATATCTTTGAAAATCGATGGGAGTTGGCATTTTTAAGGGCTGCAGGGGTGGTTATTAGGGAGCGCGACAAATGAAACTTGGCATGTATATAGATCTGAGTTTCGTATATCAGGAAAACCACCTTTTATTAAAAAATATTGTGTTGCTGGGGAATGATGAAGGAAATATCTTTGAAAATCGCTGGGAGTTGGCATTTCTAAGGGCTGCAGGGGTGGTTATTAGGGAGCTCGACAAACGAAACTTGGCATGCATATAGCTCTGAGTTTCGTCTATCAGGAAAACCACCTTTTATTAAAAAATATTGTGTTGCTGGGGAATGATGAAGGAAATATCTTTGAAAATCGCTGGGAGTTGGCATTTCTAAGGGCTGCAGGGGTGGTTATTAGGGAGCGCGACAAACGAAACTTGGCATGCATCTAGCCCTGAGTTTCGTCTATCAGGAAAACCACCTTTTATAAAAAAATATTGTGTTGCTGGGGATTGCTGGAGGAAATATCTTTGAAAATCGATGGGAGTTGGCATTTTTAAGGGCTGCAGGGGTGGTTATTAGGGAGCGCGACAAATGAAACTTGGCATGTATATAGATCTGAGTTTCGTATATCAGGAAAACCACCTTTTATTAAAAAATATTGTGTTGCTGGGGAATGATGAAGGAAATATCTTTGAAATTCGCAGGGAGTTGACATTTCTAACGGCTGCAGGGGTGGTTATTAGGGAGCGCGACAAATGAAACTTGGCATGTATATAGATCTGAGTTTCGTATATCAGGAAAACCACCTTTTATTAAAAAATATTGTGTTGCTGGGGAATGATGAAGGAAATATCTTTGAAAATCGCTGGGAGTTGGCATTTCTAAGGGCTGCAGGGGTGGTTATTAGGGAGCGCGACAAACGAAACTTGGCATGCATCTAGCCCTGAGTTTCGTCTATCAGGAAAACCACCTTTTATAAAAAAATATTGTGTTGCTGGGGATTGCTGGAGGAAATATCTTTGAAAATCGATGGGAGTTGGCATTTTTAAGGGCTGCAGGGGTGGTTATTAGGGAGCGCGACAAATGAAACTTGGCATGTTTATAGATCTGAGTTTCGTATATCAGGAAAACCACCTTTTATTAAAAAATATTGTGTTGCTGGGGAATGATGAAGGAAATATCTTTGAAAATCGCTGGGAGTTGGCATTTCTAAGGGCTGCAGGGGTGGTTATTAGGGAGCTCGACAAACGAAACTTGGCATGCATATAGCTCTGAGTTTCGTCTATCAGGAATACCAAGTTTTATTAAAAAATATTGTGTTGCTGGGGAATGCTACAGGAAATATCTTTGAAATTCGCTGGGAGTTGGCATTTCTAAGGGCTGCAGGGGTGGTTATCAGGGAGCCTGACAAACGATACTTGGCGTGCATATAGCTCTGAGTTTCGTCTATCAGGAATACCAAGTTTTATTAAAAAATATTGTGTTGCTGGGGAATGCTACAGGAAATATCTTTGAAATTCGCTGGGAGTTGGCATTTCTAAGGGCTGCAGGGGTGGTTATCAGGGAGCCTGACAAACGATACTTCGCGTGCATATAGCCCTGAGTTTCGTCTATCAGGAAAACCACCTTTTATAAAAAAATATTGTGTTGCTGGGGATTGCTGGAGGAAATATCTTTGAAAATCGATGGGAGTTGGCATTTTTAAGGGCTGCAGGGGTGGTTATTAGGGAGCGCGACAAACGATACTTGGCGTGCATATAGCCCTGAGTTTCGTCTATCAGGAAAACTACCTTTTATTAAAAAATATTGTGTTGCTGGGGAATGCTGAAGGAACTATCTTTGAAATTCGCAGGGAGTTGACATTTCTAAGGGCGGCAGGGGTGGTTATTAGGGAGCGCGACAAATGAAACTTGGCATGCATATAGATCTGAGTTTCGTCTATCAGGAAAACCACCTTTTATTAAACAATATTGTGTTGCTGGGGAATGCTGAAGGAACTATCTTTGAAATTCGCAGGGAGTTGACATTTCTAACGGCTGCAGGGGTGGTTATTAGGGAGCGCGACAAATGAAACTTGGCATGTATATAGATCTGAGTTTCGTATATCAGGAAAACCACCTTTTATTAAAAAATATTGTGTTGCTGGGGAATGATGAAGGAAATATCTTTGAAAATCGCTGGGAGTTGGCATTTCTAAGGGCTGCAGGGGTGGTTATTAGGGAGCGCGACATACGAAACTTGGCATGCATCTAGCCCTGAGTTTCGTCTATCAGGAAAACCACCTTTTATAAAAAAATATTGTGTTGCTGGGGATTGCTGGAGGAAATATCTTTGAAAATCGATGGGAGTTGGCATTTTTAAGGGCTGCAGGGGTGGTTATTAGGGAGCGCGACAAATGAAACTTGGCATGTATATAGATCTGAGTTTCGTATATCAGGAAAACCACCTTTTATTAAAAAATATTGTGTTGCTGGGGAATGATGAAGGAAATATCTTTGAAAATCGCTGGGAGTTGGCATTTCTAAGGGCTGCAGGGGTGGTTATTAGGGAGCTCGACAAACGAAACTTGGCATGCATATAGCTCTGAGTTTCGTCTATCAGGAATACCAAGTTTTATTAAAAAATATTGTGTTGCTGGGGAATGCTACAGGAAATATCTTTGAAATTCGCTGGGAGTTGGCATTTCTAAGGGCTGCAGGGGTGGTTATCAGGGAGCCTGACAAACGATACTTGGCGTGCATATAGCCCTGAGTTTCGTCTATCAGGAAAACCACCTTTTATAAAAAAATATTGTGTTGCTGGGGATTGCTGGAGGAAATATCTTTGAAAATCGATGGGAGTTGGCATTTTTAAGGGCTGCAGGGGTGGTTATTAGGGAGCGCGACAAACGATACTTGGCGTGCATATAGCCCTGAGTTTCGTCTATCAGGAAAACTACCTTTTATTAAAAAATATTGTGTTGCTGGGGAATGCTGAAGGAACTATCTTTGAAATTCGCAGGGAGTTGACATTTCTAAGGGCGGCAGGGGTGGTTATTAGGGAGCGCGACAAATGAAACTTGGCATGCATATAGATCTGAGTTTCGTCTATCAGGAAAACCACCTTTTATAAAAAAATATTGTGTTGCTGGGGATTGCTGGAGGAAATATCTTTGAAAATCGATGGGAGTTGGCATTTTTAAGGGCTGCAGGGGTGGTTATTAGGGAGCGCGACAAATGAAACTTGGCATGCATATAGATCTGAGTTTCGTCTATCAGGAAAACCACCTTTTATTAAACAATATTGTGTTGCTGGGGAATGCTGAAGGAACTATCTTTGAAATTCGCAGGGAGTTGACATTTCTAACGGCTGCAGGGGTGGTTATTAGGGAGCGCGACAAATGAAACTTGGCATGTATATAGATCTGAGTTTCGTATATCAGGAAAACCACCTTTTATTAAAAAATATTGTGTTGCTGGGGAATGATGAAGGAAATATCTTTGAAAATCGCTGGGAGTTGGCATTTCTAAGGGCTGCAGGGGTGGTTATTAGGGAGCGCGACAAACGAAACTTGGCATGCATCTAGCCCTGAGTTTCGTCTATCAGGAAAACCACCTTTTATAAAAAAATATTGTGTTGCTGGGGATTGCTGGAGGAAATATCTTTGAAAATCGATGGGAGTTGGCATTTTTAAGGGCTGCAGGGGTGGTTATTAGGGAGCGCGACAAACGATACTTGGCGTGCATATAGCCCTGAGTTTCGTCTATCAGGAAAACTACCTTTTATTAAAAAATATTGTGTTGCTGGGGAATGCTGAAGGAACTATCTTTGAAATTCGCAGGGAGTTGACATTTCTAAGGGCGGCAGGGGTGGTTATTAGGGAGCGCGACAAATGAAACTTGGCATGCATCTAGCCCTGAGTTTCGTCTATCAGGAAAACCACCTTTTATAAAAAAATATTGTGTTGCTGGGGATTGCTGGAGGAAATATCTTTGAAAATCGATGGGAGTTGGCATTTTTAAGGGCTGCAGGGGTGGTTATTAGGGAGCGCGACAAATGAAACTTGGCATGCATATAGATCTGAGTTTCGTCTATCAGGAAAACCACCTTTTATTAAACAATATTGTGTTGCTGGGGAATGCTGAAGGAACTATCTTTGAAATTCGCAGGGAGTTGACATTTCTAACGGCTGCAGGGGTGGTTATTAGGGAGCGCGACAAATGAAACTTGGCATGTATATAGATCTGAGTTTCGTATATCAGGAAAACCACCTTTTATTAAAAAATATTGTGTTGCTGGGGAATGATGAAGGAAATATCTTTGAAAATCGCTGGGAGTTGGCATTTCTAAGGGCTGCAGGGGTGGTTATTAGGGAGCGCGACAAACGAAACTTGGCATGCATCTAGCCCTGAGTTTCGTCTATCAGGAAAACCACCTTTTATAAAAAAATATTGTGTTGCTGGGGATTGCTGGAGGAAATATCTTTGAAAATCGATGGGAGTTGGCATTTTTAAGGGCTGCAGGGGTGGTTATTAGGGAGCGCGACAAATGAAACTTGGCATGTATATAGATCTGAGTTTCGTATATCAGGAAAACCACCTTTTATTAAAAAATATTGTGTTGCTGGGGAATGATGAAGGAAATATCTTTGAAAATCGCTGGGAGTTGGCATTTCTAAGGGCTGCAGGGGTGGTTATTAGGGAGCTCGACAAACGAAACTTGGCATGCATATAGCTCTGAGTTTCGTCTATCAGGAAAACCACCTTTTATTAAAAAATATTGTGTTGCTGGGGAATGATGAAGGAAATATCTTTGAAAATCGCTGGGAGTTGGCATTTCTAAGGGCTGCAGGGGTGGTTATTAGGGAGCGCGACAAACGAAACTTGGCATGCATCTAGCCCTGAGTTTCGTCTATCAGGAAAACCACCTTTTATAAAAAAATATTGTGTTGCTGGGGATTGCTGGAGGAAATATCTTTGAAAATCGATGGGAGTTGGCATTTTTAAGGGCTGCAGGGGTGGTTATTAGGGAGCGCGACAAATGAAACTTGGCATGTATATAGATCTGAGTTTCGTATATCAGGAAAACCACCTTTTATTAAAAAATATTGTGTTGCTGGGGAATGATGAAGGAAATATCTTTGAAATTCGCAGGGAGTTGACATTTCTAACGGCTGCAGGGGTGGTTATTAGGGAGCGCGACAAATGAAACTTGGCATGTATATAGATCTGAGTTTCGTATATCAGGAAAACCACCTTTTATTAAAAAATATTGTGTTGCTGGGGAATGATGAAGGAAATATCTTTGAAAATCGCTGGGAGTTGGCATTTCTAAGGGCTGCAGGGGTGGTTATTAGGGAGCGCGACAAACGAAACTTGGCATGCATCTAGCCCTGAGTTTCGTCTATCAGGAAAACCACCTTTTATAAAAAAATATTGTGTTGCTGGGGATTGCTGGAGGAAATATCTTTGAAAATCGATGGGAGTTGGCATTTTTAAGGGCTGCAGGGGTGGTTATTAGGGAGCGCGACAAATGAAACTTGGCATGTTTATAGATCTGAGTTTCGTATATCAGGAAAACCACCTTTTATTAAAAAATATTGTGTTGCTGGGGAATGATGAAGGAAATATCTTTGAAAATCGCTGGGAGTTGGCATTTCTAAGGGCTGCAGGGGTGGTTATTAGGGAGCTCGACAAACGAAACTTGGCATGCATATAGCTCTGAGTTTCGTCTATCAGGAATACCAAGTTTTATTAAAAAATATTGTGTTGCTGGGGAATGCTACAGGAAATATCTTTGAAATTCGCTGGGAGTTGGCATTTCTAAGGGCTGCAGGGGTGGTTATCAGGGAGCCTGACAAACGATACTTGGCGTGCATATAGCTCTGAGTTTCGTCTATCAGGAATACCAAGTTTTATTAAAAAATATTGTGTTGCTGGGGAATGCTACAGGAAATATCTTTGAAATTCGCTGGGAGTTGGCATTTCTAAGGGCTGCAGGGGTGGTTATCAGGGAGCCTGACAAACGATACTTCGCGTGCATATAGCCCTGAGTTTCGTCTATCAGGAAAACCACCTTTTATAAAAAAATATTGTGTTGCTGGGGATTGCTGGAGGAAATATCTTTGAAAATCGATGGGAGTTGGCATTTTTAAGGGCTGCAGGGGTGGTTATTAGGGAGCGCGACAAACGATACTTGGCGTGCATATAGCCCTGAGTTTCGTCTATCAGGAAAACTACCTTTTATTAAAAAATATTGTGTTGCTGGGGAATGCTGAAGGAACTATCTTTGAAATTCGCAGGGAGTTGACATTTCTAAGGGCGGCAGGGGTGGTTATTAGGGAGCGCGACAAATGAAACTTGGCATGCATATAGATCTGAGTTTCGTCTATCAGGAAAACCACCTTTTATTAAACAATATTGTGTTGCTGGGGAATGCTGAAGGAACTATCTTTGAAATTCGCAGGGAGTTGACATTTCTAACGGCTGCAGGGGTGGTTATTAGGGAGCGCGACAAATGAAACTTGGCATGTATATAGATCTGAGTTTCGTATATCAGGAAAACCACCTTTTATTAAAAAATATTGTGTTGCTGGGGAATGATGAAGGAAATATCTTTGAAAATCGCTGGGAGTTGGCATTTCTAAGGGCTGCAGGGGTGGTTATTAGGGAGCGCGACATACGAAACTTGGCATGCATCTAGCCCTGAGTTTCGTCTATCAGGAAAACCACCTTTTATAAAAAAATATTGTGTTGCTGGGGATTGCTGGAGGAAATATCTTTGAAAATCGATGGGAGTTGGCATTTTTAAGGGCTGCAGGGGTGGTTATTAGGGAGCGCGACAAATGAAACTTGGCATGTATATAGATCTGAGTTTCGTATATCAGGAAAACCACCTTTTATTAAAAAATATTGTGTTGCTGGGGAATGATGAAGGAAATATCTTTGAAAATCGCTGGGAGTTGGCATTTCTAAGGGCTGCAGGGGTGGTTATTAGGGAGCTCGACAAACGAAACTTGGCATGCATATAGCTCTGAGTTTCGTCTATCAGGAATACCAAGTTTTATTAAAAAATATTGTGTTGCTGGGGAATGCTACAGGAAATATCTTTGAAATTCGCTGGGAGTTGGCATTTCTAAGGGCTGCAGGGGTGGTTATCAGGGAGCCTGACAAACGATACTTGGCGTGCATATAGCCCTGAGTTTCGTCTATCAGGAAAACCACCTTTTATAAAAAAATATTGTGTTGCTGGGGATTGCTGGAGGAAATATCTTTGAAAATCGATGGGAGTTGGCATTTTTAAGGGCTGCAGGGGTGGTTATTAGGGAGCGCGACAAACGATACTTGGCGTGCATATAGCCCTGAGTTTCGTCTATCAGGAAAACTACCTTTTATTAAAAAATATTGTGTTGCTGGGGAATGCTGAAGGAACTATCTTTGAAATTCGCAGGGAGTTGACATTTCTAAGGGCGGCAGGGGTGGTTATTAGGGAGCGCGACAAATGAAACTTGGCATGCATATAGATCTGAGTTTCGTCTATCAGGAAAACCACCTTTTATTAAACAATATTGTGTTGCTGGGGAATGCTGAAGGAACTATCTTTGAAAATCGCAGGGAGTTGACATTTCTAACGGCTGCAGGGGTGGTTATTAGGGAGCGCGACAAATGAAACTTGGCATGTATATAGATCTGAGTTTCGTATATCAGGAAAACCACCTTTTATTAAAAAATATTGTGTTGCTGGGGAATGATGAAGGAAATATCTTTGAAAATCGCTGGGAGTTGGCATTTCTAAGGGCTGCAGGGGTGGTTATTAGGGAGCGCGACAAACGAAACTTGGCATGCATCTAGCCCTGAGTTTCGTCTATCAGGAAAACCACCTTTTATAAAAAAAGATTGTGTTGCTGGGGATTGCTGGAGGAAATATCTTTGAAAATCGATGGGAGTTGGCATTTTTAAGGGCTGCAGGGGTGGTTATTAGGGAGCGCGACAAACGATACTTGGCGTGCATATAGCCCTGAGTTTCGTCTATCAGGAAAACTACCTTTTATTAAAAAATATTGTGTTGCTGGGGAATGCTGAAGAAAATATCTTTGAAATTCGCAGGGAGTTGACATTTCTAAGGGCTGCAGGGGTGGTTATTAGGGAGCGCGACAAACGAAACTTGGCATGCATCTAGCTCTGAGTTTTGTCTATCAGGTAAACCACCTTTTATTAAAAAATATTGTGTTGCTGGGGAATGCTACTGGAAATATCTTTGTAATTCGCTGGGAGTTGGCATTTCTAAGGGCCGTAAGGGTAGTTAATATTGAGGGTGATAAATGAAACGTAGTATGCAAGTGCATATAATCAATATGTACAACGAAAGTTTTCATTTACTCGATATTTTTTTGTTAATAATATGTACATACAATTTTATCCCATGTCCCTATAGTCTGTCATGTAAATATCCTAAGGGTCCGTTTTAAGGGTAAATTTAGTAATTGCGATGTATCACCTTGATATATATCATTATAATAATCTTTTGAACCAATAAAAATAATTAATTAGTCATTTTTTTTTTTATTTTTTCGTCATTGAATAACGTTACAAACTTCAGACTCATTAATATCCAACCTCATCAGATCTTTATTAAAAAAACAAAACGAGAAAATGGTTACAATAACAGATATAAACCAAAAACAAACAAAAATCACGCTAACAAAACATTTACCTCAATTCGCAAGTCACAATCAAATTAAATATCACAATAAAGTCAAAAATACACTGTCAAACATAATATTCGCTCAACTACACAAATTTCGTATTTTTTACGAAATGAATCTTATGTTAATGAGGATGGTGATGTTGATATTGTGGATGATACTGCTTCGCGGAAAAAAGAAATAAAAATGGCTATACAATTAGAGATACTATAATAAAGAATTTGAAAGGAGTTTCTAGCAACGCTTTGCATTTATCAAAGTTTGAGAGGGAATTGAAACAAAAAATAGATCACACAAAGCAATTTCTTAGAGATAATGACAATATATTTTTTACAAGAGCTGATAAGGGTAATTATCGGTTTGTTTGAATGTCGGGGATTATAAATCAAAAATGATTGAATTATTGAAGGATATGAATACATATAAAATTGTAACTGGTAAGAATGTTTTGAGATCGTTGCAATTAAGGGTTTATAAAATTCTCCGTGATTTTAATGAAAAGGGTTATTTAAATTTTAAGTATAATAAATATGCTCTCACGCAAACTAACACGGTACTCTCAAAAGCGTATGGCTTTCCCAAAATTCATAAAGCTGGATATCCACTTAGACCTATTATTTCAACTGTTAATAGCCCGGTTCATTTTTTATCTACAGTTTTAGACAAAGAAATAAAAAAATGTAATTTATGGCCTTTTTCACATATTGATAATAGTTTTCAACTTATAAAAAAACTTCAGAACATAACAGTTCCGTCAAATTATATGTTAATTTCATTAGATGTCAGCTCTTTGTTTACAAACTTTCCGTGTGATTTAGTCATTGAGAGTCTTGATAGGCGATTTAACAAGATTCACTCTGTTTCGGAGATACCTTTTACTGAAATAGTTGATACGGTAAAGTTTTTGTTTGATAATACTTTTTTCCAGTTTGATGGAATAATTTACAAACAGATTTTTGGTACACCGATGGGTTCTCCAATATCGCCGTTGTTTGCTGATTTAGTTATGGATGATTTGGAGACAGATTGTTTAAATGTTTTGCGAGAAAAATTTAATTGTTCACCACTTTTTCATTTTAGATATGTAGATGACACTATTTTATGTATAAAAAGGGATAATTTGCAATTGGTTTTGGACATTTTTAATAATTACAATAATCATTTAAATTTTACACATGAAATCCAGTGCAATAATAGTATAACTTTTTTAGACATTTCGTTAATAATCAAAAACGGTAAAATTGTTACTAATTGGTACCAAAAACCGACTTGTTCAGGCAGAATTTTGAATTTTTATTCTATCCATACAACTCAGCAAAAAAGAAACATTGTATATAATCTGATTGATAGATCTTTATTACTATCTGATGCAACTTTTCATGAAGACAATATAAAAATTGTTAGGAGCATTTTAAAAAATAATGATTACCCGGATAAATTTGTTAAAACATGTATATTGGATCGCATTCGTAAACATAGATGTTGGAATAGTAGTGCTACTCAGGATGATAGAAAAAATGCGAATATCAAATCGATGGTTTTAACGTTGCCTTTTCATAAAAAATTTTTTAACTTATGTAACCATAGTTTAAGAAAGTTTAATATTCATTGTATACCTTTAATTAATCATAAGCTGGACAACATAATAAAACTGGGTAAAGATGTTACAGAAAAATGGAATGAGACAAATGTAGTATACAAATTTTGTTGTGATAGTTGCCCGTCTGTATATATTGGTCAAACTAAGAGATGTTTAAAAAAACCCATAGAGGAGCATAGGAAGACACCTTTAGATAAATCTCTTCCGGTTTCGATGCATTTGAAAAATTATCCTACACATTCGTTTGACTGGGACAACACAATTATTTTAGATAGAGAGTCTAACTATTGTAAGAGATTAATTTCGGAAATGATTTATATTAATTTGTCTAATAACACTATAAATAGACAAGAAGACACTAGTTTACTGAGTAAACAATATAAAGGTTTATTTGATATCTTAGCTGACTGATCTCATATTTATTTACAATATATTTTTTATTATTTTGTTTTGATGTACAATGATGCTTAATGTACCGTTTTCATGCATAGGAGAGGGGATACATCTGATTGTGTCTACCGGTGGTTTGTTTTGGTATAAAAGGCAACGGACACTGTTTTGATTTGCATTATTTCATAGTCGTTGTCAGATTTGAATTTTGTGTAGTTGAGCGAATATTATGTTTGACAGTGTATTTTTGACTTTATTGTGATATTTAATTTGATTGTGACTTGCGAATTGAGGTAAATGTTTTGTTAGCGTGATTTTTGTTTGTTTTTGGTTTATATCTGTTATTGTAACCATTTTCTCGTTTTGTTTTTTTAATAAAGATCTGATGAGGTTGGATATTTACCAACGAAACACACGTGTTGTAACCTGAGATGATTGTTTGATTATTATTTTTTTCACAACGGGTTGGCTCTAAAATTGGTTTAAAAGAATTTTGCATATATATATATATATATATATATATGCAAAATTCTTTTAAATTAGTATATATATATAAGTATATATATATACTATATATGGTATATATATGGTATATATATATATATAATGGTAAAAGCAATCGTCAGATTGCTAGTATTCTCAATATTCCTCGGCGAACCGTAGACTACAATGTAAATAAATTTAAAAGTAGCGGCAGTGTTGAAGACAAGAAGCGCTCTGGTAGACCGCGGAAACGATTGCTTTTACCATTTATGTGAAATCCAATAACTTGATAACGTTTACTAAAATCTCTCGGTGCCATACTTCAATAATATGTTACTATGGTAAACAATTTTTTAGAAGATTAGAACAACATTAAAAAAAAATTTTTTTCACTAATCATTAGTTATGTCAGTTTTGGTAGATTAGATTAATTTTTCTACTTAGATTTTTCGTTGATCGAGATTTGCATACAATTAAAATTTGTCTACAATTAATAGAATAGCTTCGAGTATAAATGATCTGTTTTATTATTCCAAAGTGAAATATTGAAAAAATTAGACTACTTGATATTACGACTGAAAAAAAAATGTTTTCATATGATTATGAAATTTCGTTCACGTATTCTACTTACAAAATAGAGCATTTTCTTCCAAGAAAATTTTTTTCTACAATTCGAATTTTCCGAGATACAGAGCAATGAATATAGATGCTGTTTTTGAATGAAATGCTCATATAATCGCTGAATTTAGACGAAAATTATTTTTGATTGAGTGTTTTGGATAGTGCAGAAAAAGAGCTAAAAAATGCTATGTTTAGAATTTTTCTACGATTTTTGTTCTCGAAATGGCGAGCGGTTAAAGAAAAAGCAAAAATTTCGTAATTTTTGTTTTGATATTCGCCGTCCTATCTGCAAGGGAAATATCTAAGCATGATTTTAATATACACCATTGAAAATTGCTCGAAAAACCCTTTCAAATGAGCCCCCGCAGAGCTCTGTAGGTGTATTTCCAGCCGAGATATGGAGTTTCAAAGCTATAGTCGTTTTGTTCTTAGGTGGGCAAAGATTATTGGGCGGGAGTGTGTATATATATATATATATATATATATATATATATATTCTTCATCTATCATCCCTTCCTCATCGATCTTAATAAAGGCTCATAAATATGACTAAGATATTGTATATCCTCTTTTCTATTTAAAGTGTTTTTATGTAAGCCAATGTGCAACATTTCTGATATTCTGCGTTTCTTATAATTCTTTTCATAATCCAATATCTTAGCTTTGACCCAGTCAAATTTGTGTGAGAAAGTTCTTCTATGTTTAGCTACTACTGTATCTGAATCAATATTTTTTTTGTGTTCGTTTAATCTAATTTTTAAGGATCGTTTACTTTCACCCATGTA
Source organism: Phymastichus coffea (assembly GCF_024137745.1). NCBI lineage: Eukaryota > Metazoa > Arthropoda > Insecta > Hymenoptera > Eulophidae > Phymastichus > Phymastichus coffea. The sequence continues at coordinate 2,822,877 of NW_026706814.1, forward strand.
GACAGCTGAACATTGTTTGCAGTTAAAACTGTAGACAATACCAGTGTCGTCTAATAAATCAGATTTGTCTTTTCTTAAACGTATAAACTCTTGTAATGGTTTTTATAATAAAGAAATAGGAGTAATTTCATGTTTTTTTAACACAGAAGAACATTTTTTAATTAAGATGTTGCAATTATTTGGAATAGCGAATGTAGGTAGTTTTTAATTTATTAATTTGTTAGATTTATTCTTCCCTTTTTTATATTTGTTAATCCGTTTGTGTATGTGTTTTTTGATAAATGCAGATGGATAATTTATCTTTTTCAAGATATATATATATTAGTAACTATTTTTAAATTGTGTGAACGAAATTTTTTGTCAGCAAGTAAAAATACCCGGTCAACTAAACTTGAAACTATATTTTTTGATGAATTGTATGTTCCGAGTTAAATTTAAAATTCTGTAAGTTTGTGTTATTTTTCTAAACCAGTCAAATTCTAATTTATTATTATTTCTGAACAATTTTAAGTCGAGAAATGGAATAAAATTATTCATTTCAATTTCAAACGTAAATTGTAGTCTATTATGATAAGAATTAAACGACTCGACAACTAAATCAATTTTATCTTTCGGAATGCACATCAAAGTATCATCAACATATGTATAGTAGAAAACAGGATTAATTTGATATGTATTCCACAACACGTTCAGGTAGTGTTTCTCTAAGTCTTCTATTACAATATTAGTTTATAAAGGAGAGATGGAGGAGTCCATCGGGCTTCCAAAAATTTGTGGATAATAAATTCTCTTGAACACAAAATATGTGTTATTAAATAAAAATTTTATACCTTTCTGAATCTCTTCTATTGGAATCTCACAATTTTTAATTTGTTCATAACGTTTGTCCAATCCCTCCAAGACTAAATCACAAGATATGTTCGTGAATAAGAAACTTACATCTAATGATATTGAAACGTGATCGTTTGGAATAAAAATATCTTTCAATTTCTGTTTTAACTGTCCACTGTTTAAAATGTGAGAGTCAGGTTTATTTATAACGTTTATTTATAGGTTTATTTATAATGTTTTTGTCGTTGTTGTTGTCGCTGTTGCTGGTGTTTTCTATTCGAGAAATTTCGTGCCACAAAATTCGCATTGACGAAAGGTTCACGTCTAACTTCACGATACATCTCTCAAATCAAAATAGAAAATACTTCTAACGACGCTCTGTGATAAAGAACTTTAGATCATTCGTTACAGAGGGTTAAAGCAAGATCTTAAGTACAGACTCACTGAACTGAAAAAGATAAGTAAAGTTCTAGAATTTAATAAAAAATCATGGCTTAAAAATTATTTAGATTTCAATATTGATAAAAGAAAAATAGCTAAAAATGAAATTGAAAAATTATTTTATATATTATAAGCTAATAATTATAAGTTAATGCAGTATATGAAAAAAATATGGAGGATGAAAGGAAGCAAAAAGACGTTAAATTAATGAACAAATGGGGTGATCGATATGGAACAGAAGCATGAATTGCACAACCCAACTTTTATAGTAGCTCCATCTTTCATAAAAATTTAGTAGCAATTCAATTAACATGGATGTCTATTAATATTAGAAAACCTATATATATCGGACTTTGTGTGCTACATCTTTCAAAAACCATAATGTACGACTTTCACTATAAATACGAGGGTCGTTCAATAACTTCATGACCTCTCGGAAGATGATGGTGTTATTGTAACGTATTTTACAGTTTAAGAGAATCACATCTAGTATAAGTGCATAAAGTTTCGAGTTAGTATGTTGGTTTGGAAAAATTTTTTCAGTCATTTGAATTTAGTTTTTCATTGTCTAAACAAAATCATAGAAAAAAAATAAGTTTCGTGGGCTTATTAAACATTATTTCCTACGGGAAAAATCAATTAAAGAAACCGAAGAAAAGTTCAAGAAATATTATAAAGGCTCTGCTCCATCGCATAGCATGGTTCAAAACTGGTTTACTAAATTTCATTGTGATTGTAAGAGCATAAATGATGCTGAGAATCCTAGCCGTCCAAAAGAAGTGACTCAAGACATAATAAATAAAGTTCGTGATATTTTACTCGCCGATCGTCGATTGAAAGTGCGTGATGTTAGTGAGGCTCTTAACATTTCAGTAGGATACATATGTATCATTTTACACGAATGTTTAAGTATGTTTCAACCTAATCCAAAGAAGTTTTTACGACGGTACGTCACTGCTGATGAAATATGGATTTATTGCTATATATTCTAAACGAAATCTGCACCAAAAAAAGCCAAAACCGTGTGATCAACGGTAAAAATCATGGTTTCAATTTTTTACGACTCAAGTGGTATAATATTAATCGATTACCTACAAAATGAAAGAATTATTATAGGAGAATATTATGAATCATTATTAGATCGCTTTGATATCATACAGAAGGAAAAAAGGCCCTATATAGTGACAAAAAAAGTTCTTTTCTACCAGGGCAATGCAGCAACTCACGAGTTCCATTGCAATGGCCAAATTATTTGATTTATGCTACAAAATACTTCCTCATTCACCTTATTATCCAGATTTGGCCCCTTCCAATTATTTTTTGTTTCCTGAGATGAAAATTTGGCTTGAAGGTAAAAAATTTTTATCCAATGAAGAGATTGTTCTTGATGAATGAACCGATGAATGAACCGTTCTTGACCGATGAAATTCTTGAAAAAATCGAGATAGATCGACATATTTCATCCTGCTCCAGCTACAGTTTTAAATCATTTTAATCATCATTTAAATCATTCATAATCATAAAGCATAAATTTGGATACCAAAAGAAGTATTTAGGTAGAATAACTGTTGAAACGAAACAAAATCGAACCACTTTTTAAACAAACGATTACGCGCAATGAAGCCCGAATAAGCTTCACAAACAGTTACGAAACCCATATTGACACGAAGGAAGGTGTTCCTGAGTGTTTGAAGGGTATCGTTTATCATTAGCTGCTCAAACCTGATCAAATCCATTAATTCTGCTGTCTACTGTTAGCAAATAATACGATTGAAGTAGATGATTGAAGAAAGATGGCCGGAATTGATCAATAGGAAAGGAGTTGTCTTCCATCACAATAACGCTAGATCTCACACATCTTTAGTGACTCGTTAAAAATTGAGAGAATTTGGCTGGAAAGTTTTAATGCATCTACCATGTAGTCCAGTCCTTGCCCCGTCGGACTGACATTTGTTCTAGTCTCTATCAAATTCGATTAATAGTGTAAAGCTGACTTATAAAGGGGCTTGTGAAAATCAATTGGTTCAATTTTTCGCCTAGAAACCTGAGAAGTTCAGACAGAATTAATGTTTTGCCAAAAAAAGTAGCAAAAAGTCCTCGAAACGGCACATACATATTTCATTCATTACTGTTTAAAATTTTTATTAATAAATTCACCCTGAAAAATATGGAAAACCCGAAATTACTTTTTTCTCTAATATTTTAGATCCTGTAAAATTATCAAATTTACTTTTTTTCCTAATATTTGAGGTTCCGTAACATCATGGAAAATATTTTTTCTGAAAACAGGGAGAACTATCTGAAAGATCTACCATTACCCTTAAAAATCGATTTTTAAGATTTGATATACATTTTTTTTACCGAGATATGGTTCATTGAAATCAAGTATTTTAAAGTTGAAGGTTACAAGGTTATAGGGCTCGAAGGGTTTTTTTTTAAGTAGAAGAAAACAAGCGAAGTTTTATTAAGACCCAGAATCCTCCTTTGTATCCAAGGACAAGTTCTGAAAACCATTGTCTCCGGGGCAAATTTCACGACTAACAATGAGTGCGCTAGGTTGATTCACACCTGCGCAGTGCCAATTAACAAAACCTGCTCTTACTTGGCCTTGGCTCTGCAAGCGGATGTTCAGTCAAGGATGAGACCCACTGTCACTTACCTTTCAACGTGAAACCGCGTTAAAATTATTTCACCGTCGAAGCGTCATATCAGTAAAATATATTTTCGGCCATATATTTATCATCACTTGTTAAAATATTGTCGTGAGTTCCTATTAAGCTCACGATTTATATTTCTACCAAAGCTTATTCCTAGCTAAACTTGCAGGCTGCATTCGGCTTTCTTACGCCTGAGACTACTTTCTACGAATGTAGCTATTTTATCTTAGTTCTGCTTACTTATCAGTTCTGTCACGCTATTGGATGTGATATTTATACTAAACTCTCTCTATCTTCATTCCAATAAGGGCACTCGAATAAGGTTTTTCCTTTCCATTCCCGCACAGCAAACAGTCTTGCGATCGACCTCTCTTCATTCTATACAAATAAGACCTAATATAACCCTGGCCCGTGGGTATTTGTATGAGGGAAAAATTTGCCTCTCCGAATTTCCTACCTATTTACGCTCTCCAATCGCGAATGAATCTCTTTGTCCAGGCGCCTTTCCCGTCCTCCAAAGCTAGCGCTCTCGCAAATCATCAATCGTTCTATCTATTTCATCTCTGATTACCACTTCCCTAGGCTCGTTTGACCTCCTTTCATAAATCCTCTTGCGTTCCTTAGCCAGAAGATCTACGGAAATCAAGCCAGCGACCACCAGTATGGTCTCTATAGAAATCTTCCTATATGCGCTTATTATCCTGAGGGTCCCTCGTCTCTGCACACTCAATAGACTTTTACGGTATACCTTGAAGTTCAACACGGCGGCTCAAACCTACGTTCCATAAAGAAGAATTGAGTTGGCCGTCGAAATCAATTTGCTCTTTCAGACCATATCTATTCGTCATAAGCCAGTTAAGATCGGCTACCGTAGTCAAAGCCCTTTCTGTTACCCTACTTATGTGCAGCCTGAAAGTTAGTGTCTAATATAATTCCAAGCTGCTTCATTTCTTGTTTCGTTTGCATCTGGACGCCACCTACCGTAGTCGGAAGTATGGTTTCTATCATTCGTGTCGTCAGAATTATCAGCTCCGTCTTGTGTGTCGCCAGTACGAGACCGTACGCTCTCATCCAGTTCCATATAATCAACATGACGGTATCCAACTTCTATTTTGTAAAACTTATATTTTTTGCTACAATCATAATGGCTATGTCATACACGTATCCGACCAGCAATATTCAATTCGGCATTCATAGCGTACACAGGCTATCATAGATCAGATTCCAGATAAGTGGGCCCAGACTAGAGCCCTCAGCCACATATACTGTTACGAGTATGTCCCCTATGACCTACTTATCTAATGTTTTAAATATAGCCTTTCTCTCTTTCAAATAATCCCTTAAAACCCTAACCAGGTAATCGGGTACTCTACGAGCTTGTAAGGCTCTCAACATGTTCTTCCACCATACTGACAAGGAAACTACCCCAGATACACCTCATTGATTTTCTTGAAATTGTAATATCTTGTAGTGCTTTGAAAAATATTCGATACGCATTTTTTTATATGTGCTCATACGCCCTAAGAAGTGATAAAAAATGTCCGAAAGAATACCCTCAAAAACCGTTTTTTTTTTATTTCTCAAAAATAAGAATTTTTTGATGAAACATATTGGACATCGTTCTCTTATAAAAAATAAATATTTGTATAATATTTCTAATCAAAGAGGTGTAACGGGAGCAGGCGACGACGTTTTGTCATGCGCTGCTCTCTCCCTTTTCTCTGCTCTCAGCTGACCTAACAACCGACGTTGGGCGCATTCTAGAGTGCACTTAATGCGGTTTGTTTTCTTTCAGTGGCCAATAATGATCAGCGAGCCGAGAGTGAGGCCATCGAGGGCAACAACAAGAGTAAAGGAGAGAGAGCGAAGAAAGAGAGAGAGAGATAAGAGACAAGTGCCGGTATTGGGCAATGGTTCGCGGTCGGCGCGCGACAGATTGGCGACGTCACATGCCGCCGCGAAATTAGGTCAAGAGGGGATACGTCGAGCATTAAGAAAGAAAAAAGTTGAGCGACAGTCAGGAAGGAGGACTCAAGGAGTCAGGTAGAAGCAAGAGTGGAATAAGGCAGAGGCGAGAGTCGAATCTGGAAGAAGGACTCGAGAGTTGAGAAGCAAACAGTGAATCAGTCAGCTAAGGACGCCATCGGCCAAACGAGTGCGAGAAGGAGTACGGCAGAGATCGTCGAAGGAGAGCTGACCACAAGGAGCAAAGAACCGAGGAGAGAGCTGCCGGAGGGAAGATGATGACACACCTATGAGGAAGGTGGTTCATAGCTTCCAGCTCATACAGGAGCTGCGGCAAATAAAGGTCAAGTGCTCTTCTAGATTCTCTCTTTCTCTTTCTCTCTATCTCTCTCTCTCTCTCAGATGTGGCGATCGCCCTCGCCCGTTACAGGTGCTGCAATAGTTAGGCGTTCATGCACCAACTATTACTATTACACCGGTATCCGTGCCGTTGCCGCAGCGATATCTCGCCAGACAACGTGCTGACTGATTGTCGGGCTTCGTTGTACAGTAGATTAAGTTGTTATGAGCATATAGAATAAGATTTGGTAGTTTTGAGTTCTTTACAGCTTTAATTTCCCTTTCAATTACCTCTAACACGGTGTTCTGTAGACAATTTAAATGAATCGGTCTCCCACCCCGCCGATTCTTGCGTCATTATGTTTCTTATATCATATACAATGAGACTTAAGTTGATTCAAAATCGCGAATGATACACTTTTTGAGAAAAACAAATAAAAGCGTTTTTTATCAAAAAAAAATGTAAAGTATTATTTTACGGATTTAAATTAATTAAAAAAAACATGCTTCAATGACAAATGTAGGAGCATATTCATATAGATATGTACATCGTACACATATTTACGCATACACACACAGATATATATACATGCAAAGATGAAAATACAATTATAAATAGAAACCATTATAACAAGTTATAAATCTATTAACTTTGATTATATTTACGATCAATGTATATACATTATTCTTACATGTAACAACTATATAACAATGGAAGAGTACTTTCACAAATGACGAGCATTGCATTGCCGAATTGCTTTTAGTAAAGAATTGGCATATCTAGGATTGTGTCGATTTTTTACTAAATATTTTGACCATATTTTATTGAAATCGTGGTGAATGCTTTCGATAGCCTGTTCACTATAAAATACAAGGCTACGATTATTATCTTTACAAAAGTCTAGAACATGAAAAAATATCGCATGAATTTTTGGTGTAATAGATAAACCTGTCGATAAATAATTTTACTACCGTACAAAAGTAGTTTTTTAATATTATGTGGAAAAGGAGAATTTATCCATCAGAAAAGCGTTGGTCTTGCAGAAACTAAATATTACGATAGTTTCAGTGAGAATTTCATGGATAGAAACTCGCTACAGCATCAACGCATTCGGAACGGGAAGCCGAGATGTTTCGTGGCGCTGTAGAGATCTCTATCACGATTATTGCGCAAACAGGGATGTTCCACTGCTATCAAGTACCTGTGGGGACGGGAAACACACAGGAACGACTCATGAGGAGGTAAGGTAGGAAGGTACGAGAGAACTTTCAGTAGGGAGCAAAACATTTAACTCAGCGATCAGGTATTTAAGCTGATTTATTAAGCACAACGTTTGTTCGACCTTACTGCGCTATAGCCGGAACTAGAGTAATTCCAGTGTATCAAGCTACTTCTTTTATCCCATTCCAAATGGAACATCTTACTTTTAAACTCCGTTTTTATGATCTTTTTGATTTTTGTCCGCCAATTGGATCCGCCATCTTGGATTCAAGAAATCAATCATTTAGTTCATGATCAGTGACTACGAAAGCCCCCATATACCAAATTCGATAAGAAACTGTTAATTTTTCAAAAATCTTGACGTGTCACGTGGTTTGGGGTGCCATATTGGATTTTACCCCAAACGGAAAAATTTGTACCATATGGTTTTTGAAAGTAGAGCTCAAAACCTTCATTTGGGACGTTTTAGAGCTTAATAAGTTTTATGATGCTGGTTTTATTATTAATTTAATAAACAAAAAAGTAGTATCATGTGATTTTAACGGTCATATTTGATCAAATGTGAATTTTCAGGGAAAAGGTCACTCGAATTTCAAAAGTAGACTTCAAGACTTTGCGGTCGACTACCTAAAGAAATTTGATAAACAAAATGATTTTTGGCTTGCAAGGGGACATTCGTTGAGAAAGAATGGCTCATATATATGTTTCTCCCCAAAATACTGGAAAATTTCTATTTTCGTTTTACGGCCGTTAAGATGAGTCTATTAAAATAATGTTAAATGAATAAAATAATATTCATTTTAAGCTCCGAATCAAATCATAGTATTTAAAACTAAACAAATATTGTTATTAATATTATTAAAAAAAACTAAATTTTAGCAGCCATAGTAGTTTCATAATAAATCAGACGAGTTCACAAATAATTAATCATAAGATTTTTGTATTTTTGCGTCATATAAATTTAGTATTGATTCCCTAGTCTTAAATAACAATGTTGAATTGCAATTAAGTACTGCGACAAACACCTATTTGCTGATATTAATTAATAATTATTGATAATAAGAGGACTCTTTCCAGGACTTTTTCGACGATTTTTTTGAGGACTTTTTCGAGGACTGTTTTGAGGACTTTTTCGAGGACTTTTTTGAGGACATTTTCGAGGACTTTTTGGAGGACTTTTTCATTTTGAAATATAATATTTATTTTTTAAATTATTTTCGAGCATTATTTTGACATTTTTTAATAACTAATTAAATACTTATTATATTGTTAAACTTTTCATAGCTAGTTATTTTTATTTCGGTTACGTAAGTTATTACACATTTTGGTGAGTAATTCTCTGTAATCTTCACTCACGAGCTTTTGATCTGCTGCCAATGCATAAAGGTAGAAGTATAAAATCCAATATTTTCAAAATTGAACATCTACATACGTAATACTCTATTGTAAATCATTTATAGGTTTGTCGGTGTCTTTTCTTTACCAGTTGGGGTCATTTTGAGAAGCTCTTCTTTTTTTATTATTAGCTTCATTAACTGGGTTACCATCTTATGGCTATCTATCCCGAATTTGGTAGCCACTTTTTCCAATTCTAACTTAGCTACGTAAATGTTAGAACCTTCAACCAGTAATATCTATGAAATTTTTTGATCATAATTAAATGTATTAACATGTTCATATGCCTGTAAATATACGTTTTAAGGATAGCACGAGTAACTGCGGTGCATGTAAGTCCGTGCGTCTTGATATTACGCGTAGTGTAAGTGATGGACCTATGTGTGTATGTGCGCGCGTGCGTGAGTGTGAGTGTACGTGCGAGCGTGCGCGCGCGCTTGTATGTGTGTGTGTATGTGTATGTCTTTATTTACGCGTACGTGCGTATTAACGTGTTTGTCATTGTATTTCTGTGAGTCTTTGTCCTTATGCGTCATAAATGTTTAGTATATACTTTTCCATCCCCTGCTTCGCAAGCTGCGACCTCCAGCCTCAATATGTCCTTTAAATCGTGTAATTTATCTTCTTTATTTTCTCTTCCTTTTCCTTTCCCTGCTTCTTCTTGTTTTTCTTCTCTGTTTCCTGGTTCTAAGAATTGATTGTTTTATTTCGTCAAGCTTTTTGAATCAAATATATTATATTTGTAATATTAACCTGTTAACCGAGCGCGACGTATAAATACGCCCAAAGTAAACAATATCGGGTACGGATAGGACATATGAATACGTCCTCGATATTTATATTGCGCCCTGGAACGGGCGGGACGTATATTTTACTATTACTATGGTAATACGTCATTCATACACGTCTTAGTGGAAAAGGACGCGCCCGTTATATGTTGCGTAATTAGAAAGGGATTTCCCCGGTTAACAGGTTAACAAGCCTCTGATTTTCGACTGTAGAGTTTCATCAGTGTAAACATGTAATGTATCCAGGTACGCCTCATCATCTATTTAAAGAATTGTAAATTCATGCAATCATCTTAGTCATTACATAGTGTCTTTTTTTATTGTTACATCACATAATTTATAAGTAGCTTTAAGTTGTTTAGTTTATAAGGTTTAAGTTTATAAGTTTATGAGGTTATAGGTATATGGTTAAATAATTGCACGTAGTTAATTTAGCGGAAGATAGACAGTAGTCGTTCCATAGCCGAGATGCGTACAAACTCAAATTTGAAAACCGCCTCGATAATTTTATACAGCTGCCACCCCAGCACTTATGTGAATGGTAGAAATAAAATCCGTCACGCTTTCAAACTTGAAAGATCTTTATTCAGTGCTGAGGCAGCAATATTAACAAAATCATCGATGCGCAGTTCAAATTGCAATTTATACGTATCTCGGTTATTCCGTAACCGAGAACACTACTGTTTCACTTTCGTTACATTGCCGGCGTTTAAGTGTTGAACCACGTGCTCTTAACATTTAAACTTATGCGCATCTGCGAACGCCAAAACTGATTATTAATTATTAATATTAATTCTTATTATTAATTCCTATTAATTAATTAGGATAAAAAAACCCTCGACGAAGTCCTCAATAAAGTCCTTGAAAAAGTCCTCAAAACAGTTCTCAAAAAAGTCCTCGTAAAAGTCCTCAAAAAAGTCCTCAAAAAAATCGTCGAAAGACCTAGAAAAAGTCCTCTTATTATCAATAATTATTAATTAATTACAGCAAATAGGTGTTTGTCGCAGTACTTAATTGCAATTTAACATTGATACTTAAGACTAGGGAATCAATAATAAATTTATATGACGCAAAAATACAGAAATATTCTGATTAATTATTTGTGAACTCGTCTGATTTATTATGAAACTACTATAGCTGCTAAAACACTATTTAGTTTTTTTTTATAATATTAATTACAATATTTGTTTAGTTTTAAATACTATGATTTGATTCGGAGCTTAAAATGAATATTATTTTATTCATTTAATATTATTTTAATATACTCATCTTAACGGCCGTAAAACGAAAATAGAAATTTTCCAGTATTTCGGGGAGAAATTTTCTCAGGAAAATTTACGCAACTCCAGGCTAGTCGAAAAATTAACCCAACACCCGGAACCCAACACCAAAAACATCACTTTACAAGGGACGTAATTACATGATTGCAGTCTTGTAATTACCATAATCTTGGTGCGAATAATCACGTTGACAAATTTATCATTTAACAATCTGGTTTTTAGGCGCTGCTTTTCGCATGGATTAAATCGTATATGATGCTATATTATTGACGTGGTCTATGAAATAATTATAATTGGATTATTGATTTTGTCAATTAATCGTACGTCCTCATAATTTTATATTACTCGTATTGTCGATCAATCGATAGGACTCGATCTATAAAATGAATATGAGTCTATCGGCTTGGGGAGCTCATGTCGCGCATCAAGGTTGAGCACCGCTCATACCGCGGCGCGGGCTGGCTAGCCCCCCTAGCCGCTCCGCGCTCGCCCTGGCTTTTAAAGTCGCACGCTGTTTGGTCGATCTTTCAAGTTAATTATCTAATTACCTAATTATCGGAAAAAAAAACTAATAATAGCGTCTTGAATAACTTTTCAAGACGAATCCAACAGTATCCATACTTACATATATTTTTGATTCACCCCGTATATATAAACATATAGTACAAACTTGCAGTGCAAAGGTAGAAAGAGACCTAAATATTGAGAGGGTACTTACATTAAAAGTCGTGCGAGCCCTCGTAATGACACCTGCACTTGTGCTTTAGAAATCGCGGAGGTGGGTGGCTACTTGGCTAGATATCTGGTGATGACTGTGTTACTCCCACAAAAGAATATTCCAGTAACACTCTCACTCTGACTTACAGTCTTTTTTACAGGCTTCGAGACAGCGTGTTCTTGTCTATTGCGCGACATTCGCTTGCATGCATTAAAGTCTATATTCTCTCTCGCTGCTTTACGCATTGTATATGTAAGTTCCCTTTTTTTCTTATCTTATCGTGTGCTATTTTCTGCTGCTTTGGCTGCTTAATATTAATACGTGATATATTAAATAATGGAAATATATAAATATATAATAATATTCGGAGGTGAAGAGAGACACATCGAGTTGATATGAAAATCGTTTATTGTTTATTATTTATTATTTATTATTTATTATTTATTCCATTTCCACACTTTAGTAACGAGAGCATTACCATCTCAAGACTCTGGTCTCTCTAAATAGAAAACTCAAACATGTAAAAAAATTAAATAAACTATTTATTATAACATCAATTATAAAAAATAAATAAACTTATAATAAAAATGATACCCTGTCTAAAACTCTCTCTGTACTAATAGCGAAACATTTAGTAACTAGGCATAGTCGTATGTCGATCATTGAAAATTTAAGAGAAAAAATGTATCAATACCTAAATAAAAACTTTTAACGACACATGAAATTATGATATAATATAATTATAATATAATATAATTTTTAAACGCTATAGACTATAGAAATAAATAGCCGAATAACGAAATATATGAAGTTATTTTCGTTTTCTTCACTTTTCATATAGGCAGTGCGGCCTTGAGGAGGAGATGAAAGCAGTAGCTGCTGAGACTAGTATTGTGATCTGGCGCGGAACTCAAAGCCACATTCATAGATAGGCAGTATGCCTTGCTCGAATTTCCAATGTTGGAAGAAATTTGGATAATTTTCGATCCTTGTTACAGCTGTAAGGTGGCAGATGTAGCAGAACTGAGTTCCTTTTTTCTCAAGGACTGGGCCATCATACTTATCACATGGCCTTGTGGCATTCATATGAAGCAAGGCATGATACTGCAGGGTTAGATCCCCATTGCCTTCACACAGCTGGCCGGAAGTATTTGAAACCTCTTTGCTAACTCATGGCACTTTTCATGCTTTAAGAGCCGTGGATGGACGGGAGGTGTAGTACCCCTGGCTTGACCATTAGCAGAGGAAGTCGAGGCAATAGCACTCGAAGATCTAAAGGTTAGAGCAGATGAAGGGCCAGTAAGCACAGTGACCTATAAAACAGTAGTCTACTGAAGGTTCAGCTTCTCCAGTTGGCATTGGGTGGTCATTAGCTTTTGGCGCTTTTGTTTCTGAATTTCTAATAGGTGTTCATATTTCTCTATCCCTCTGGAGAGCTTTAGCCTCATTCTAGCGAGCGTCGACCGCAGTCATGAAGACCCGACATTCCAACTCGTCCTTAATTTTGCGAATAAAGTTAGATGGCATTACAGACTTCACGCGAGCATCATTATGTTTCGCAAAGACCAAGGTCTCGGTATAAGCCTAGCATTCTTCTTCCTGGGTCTTTAGACGAGCCGAGCGGAGGACTTGAACCTTGATTTCGAGCTGGGCCAACTTTTTTGAAGAGTAAGACTTCTCGTCGCATCTTGTGGCCTGTGCCTTTTCTGCTCTTCTCCGGTGGCTGATGAAGAAAGAGCCGGAAGCTGAGGCTGCCTTGGGGCTTCGCGATCAGCGCACTGTGGAGCATTCATCTCTGCCAAACTAAGAAAGAGCTCCTCAGTTGAATCTTCCTTCTTTAGTTAGAGCAGCATGTTGTCAATAATGGGATTTATTTGATCCTGCCGTCCCAAGGCGGATCTATTCTTTTCATTATGGTGAGTAACGAGACAGTTTACTTGACTACAGGATCATCAATGCCTTATATACATGAATGTGCTTTCACAGTTAAACTTCTCTTTTTTCTTTTCGTTTTGCTGTATATCTTGAAAGCAGCTTCTTTAAATCATTATACATAGCTCACGAGGGCTTTAAGGTGTGGTAGCAAAAGAGGGCTACTTTCTCGAACAGGGGAGTCATTGAGTTCAATAATTTATCGTCTGTCACTCTATCCAACCGTTGGTTTTCCTCAAGACGCTCCAAAAATTCTTGAATACTAAGACAGTTTCCGCTCTCTTACTGTCTTATTCAAGTGCTTACTGGGCAAGTACCGACAAGACGCCGAGGAATTGAACGAGGTCGTTTGGCCTGTTGGCATACCAGGCGTTATTTATAATAACGACTTGCTTATAGCATTAGTAAGATCCCTCTCCCTAAGCTCGAGCACAATAGGGCGAATGAGCTTGTGAGTGACGCCACATAGCTGAGTGAAGGAATGGTGCTTGCAGGAGTGTCTCTCTTGTCGAAACCTGCGGGTAACCTGCGTAGCTAAGATTTGCAGATACATATTGAAATAGTGGATGACCCGAGTGAATTTCTTTGAGAGACCAATAATGATGGCCTTGTTATCGAAATATCGACGCTGTTAGTTGAGTGATGACAGTTGAAAGTGGCCCAATACCATCAAATTGGCTCAACAACTCGTAGTAGTTCGGTTCAAACATATTTGTGAATTGAACTTTGTTACGAATGGCCTCAAGGTAGGCCTTTTCGGCTGCTTCGTGCTGTGCAGTGAACACTTCCTTGCGTAGCTAGGCCTATAGGTCCTGTTCGATAGGTTTGTTTCGACACAGTTTCGAGGCACTCATATTCTTTTTCTAATTTTACCTGACTGGCTCGCAATTGTTCGGCGTATTCATCGAATTAAGCATTAATCATTAGTACATTATATAGCTCGTTTTGTTGGGCCCTGAATCATTTTATTAATAGCTTTTACGATGCACCAGCTTGCAATTCTATTTGCAAAGCTCTTTTTAATTTGCATGCAATTACTTAATTCTTGACGTGTTACCATTTAGCAGTCGTTATATCGGTACATTGTGATATTAATAAATTTATTACTATAGTGATATGAACGCATGTGTACGAACCCCCTCCACATGTGCATGGAATAGTAATATGAACATCAGTTTTTTTAAAATGAGTTGCAATGTAATAATGCAATTACGCAAGTAATTACTGCACATTGTGCAAATACTCGAGTAGTTGCAACGTACTAAATTATTGCATACGAAACAAATAACGGAAATAATTGAAATAAATAACTACACGAAGAGTTGCAATACGCATGACTCACATTACAACTACATGTGTTACGTACATTGCGTGTATAGCTGCTACAATCACGCACGCTCCCTCGTGCATGTATACATATGCGTTACAGGGTGATTTGATTCCATATTCTAGCAATTTTATGATAATTTTAAACACATTATAAATAAAAAAATAAATCGATTGTCAATTAATTATTATTACTCATGAATTACAATACATGAGTATAATAAATGAACATGAATTTATTTAAATTTTATAATAATTTAGAAAAACCAAAGGCTAGGATAATGAGTTAATACAAAATTAATGGAATTATTCATGAAATTTCCAATTCGATCTAAAACACTAACGAATTGCAAGCAACTGTGACTTCAGATTATTTATCGAAACAAAAAGATTTTTATTTCATGTTGAATGATATTTCGTACTATGAAAATCTGAGATGTTTTGTATTATGCTGTAAAAAACCGGTCAACCGGTTTAGTTTAGCGTTGTCGCTACAAAGAAAGTAAGGCTCACTGGTGAACATTATCAAGCCAAATAAGGAAGAAAATACAGCATGCACACAGGCATGCACACTCGCACACACCTACAATTGCTCACACGAGAATTATGCACATACTTGAGTGTTTTTATTTAGATCATGAGGATTATTTGAACAGCTTGAAGATTTTGAATGATGGAAAAGTTATTCACCCGAAATAACGCAGAAAAGGTAATTTAATTTAAAAAATTAAAAAATTATATATAATTAATAACTAAAATTATTATTTTTATTACTAAATTTGGAAGATATTTATGAAAAGATGTCCCTGAAGAAAGTGGTAAAAAAAATTTTGCTGGATTGGAAGCACAAAATAGAAAGGTAATTTAGAAACGCGCTTGCTGGCACATACATACTGTAACGGGGATTTAGACCGTTTACATAAAAATATTTATCGAGAGGATTGTAGAAAATTGCAGCTCGTTGCGGGCATGCAACAACCATACGAGGTTGTGCCCGATAGTTCAGTTTCGCCTTATGGGCCGCGGAGAGCGTCATGAGTCACACAGCAAGAATTCGCGATCTTGATTATTTAACGAGTTCAGCGCGACGCTAAGGGAATGGAGGGGAGTCAGGCGCAAAGAAAGCAAGAGCGTGTAATAAATAAAATGACGAACTTTATATGCATAAATGAAAAATGTACAATAAAGGTAGTGCAGCGGTAGAGAGAGAAGCGAAAGCAAGCGAGAGAGAAACCTAAATGACAAGAAGGCACTTACATATATATATCGCTGAGCCCTCGTGCTAAAAATTAAGCTCGTGTCCTTGGATGAGAACAATAGCCTGACGGCAAAAACTGTGGCAATGGCTTTGCCGCTCTCGCAGGAAAAGAATCTAAACACCACCTCATTCACACTTCTTTCACACACGAATCTGTCTTACACGGAAAAGTCCAGTACAAAAATGCTGCAAAGTCTTGTAAAAAAAGGAATCGCTGAGATTCTTCGCCACGAGGCAAAACAAAAAAGGAAAAGCACACACAGCGCGGCAAACACGTGTGTATCGGTCGACAGCCTGCTAGTTAATTTTCGCGGAAGAGCTCCCCACTCTCTCTCCTTCTAGTCGGCGCGTTCACTCCTGTAGAGCGACACACTCACACATACGCACACGCACTCTATCTCTAACATGTAATATATAATATATATGAGGTAGAGAGAGACATAACGAGTTGATATGAAACTCGTTATAATACTTAAATTATACGCATATTCATATATACATACATACATACATACATACAAACATACCAGATCTGTTCAAAAAGTACCGCGAATTTTGTATGTTTTAAAAAATTATTTATTTATTCATGAATATCTATTTTATCCCCTTTAAAGTAATCCCCCTCGGATTTAATGCACTCGTACCAAAGTTTTTTCCAATCCTCGAAGCACTTCAAAAAATCATTTTTTGTAATCTTGTTCAGCTTCTCTTTCGATGCCATCTTTATCTCCTCAATTGTGGCGTAGCGTCGTCCTTTTATGGGCCTCTTCGGTTTTGGGAACAGGAAAAAGTCACAGAGGGTCAGGTCTGAGGAATACGGTGGCTGCGGCACCATTACTGTGCTGTTTTTGGCCAAATATTTGCGCACAAGCAACAATGTGTGAGCAAGGGCGTTATCATGGTGCAAAAGTCAGTTTTTGTTCTTCCACAAATCCGGACGTTTCTGGCGGATTGCTTCGCGTAAATCGCGCATGACTAGCAGGTAATATTTCTTATTAACCGTCCTACCTTGTGGCAAGAACTCATGATACACTACGCTCCTGTAATCGAAGAAAACTGTGAGCAAAACCTTCACGTTCGACCTAACTTGGTGCGCTTTTTTCGGTTTTGTCTAATGCGGCAGCTTCTATTGGAATGATTGAGCTTTGGTTTCCACATCATAACCATAAACCCATGATTCATCTCCAGTTATGATTCTCTGGAGCACATTTAGATCGTCACGGACCGAGTCCAACATCTCCCAAGGAATGTTAACGCCATGCTGTTTTTGGTCGAAATTGAGCAGTTTTGGCACAAATTTCGCGGCGACGCGACCCGTGCCCAAATAATTAGCAAAAATCAAATGGCATGAGACAATCGATATGTTTAGATCCTCAGAAACTTCTCTAACGGTGATTCGACGATTGGCCAATACTATTTTCTTCACTTTATCAATGTTTTCGTCTGTTGTTGACGTGCTTGGGCATTCGGCACGTTGTTCGTCGTTCACATCTTCTCGGCCCTCTGAGAACATTTTGTATCACTGATAAACGTTGCTTTGATGCAAGGTAGCTTCACCATATGCAACAGTCAACATTCGGAATGCGTCCGCGCACTTTATTTTGTTTTTGATACAAAATTTGATACAGATTCTTTGATCCATTTTTTAGAATAGGCAAAAATCGAGGACGAGCCAAAACACATCCAAGCAAACCAGCTGTCAAAAATTAACTAAACATCCAAAATGGCCGATTTTGTCAGCATAAGTAGACATGAGTACCAACATAACGCTACAAAAAAATCAAAAATCAAATTTACGTAGCCCGCGGAAATTCAAAATTCGCGATACATTTTGAAAAGACCTCGTATATACGTACATACATACATACATTCCAAGACGGTTGTTGGTCCACTATTAGACACTTCCTCGGATGGTGGATAGGGGAAAGTTCCCCAGATGTGGAGTGTACTAAGAAAAATGAAACATCCAAAGGGAGAACTAAAAGATAGGGAAAAAAATCCTGAAAAGAAATAAAAAATGGGAGATGAAGTCACGAAAACAACTACCCATGGGGGTTATCCGTCAAACGGAGGTCCCCTCAGAAGCTCCGATTGGGGTAGCAATCAATAACTAGACCCGATGGCCGCGGTAGGTCTTCAAAATGGATATGGGAAAGACTAATTATCCATTGGTGCTGGAAATAATAGTTTGAGTCTCCAGTTGCCGGTCAATGGCTATCAGAACTCTACCGACAGTGCGGCACATTTGACTGCGTCGGCAGTAACACCTATAAGTGAAAGTGGATTGGATAATCTACTGAAGAATTGGGCGAAAGTAACAGATAGGGATATAGATGAAAGAAAACTATTTGTGGGGCTAGAAGATAGGATCAATGCTATCCATGCAATTATTGACCAGGCCAAGAATATCCATAAGTTAGTGAAAGAAGTGCTGAAGGTCACCATGTCCTTCTTGAGGTGAATTACGGAGAAGAGAGAGGAATTACGAGCAGATAAGCTCCAGTTCCGAAAAGACCTCAACGAAGTGTCTATGGACTGGCAAAAAGATGGCACAGCAGTCCAAAAAGAAGAGACCAGCCGTTAGCTCTCCTCTTTCAAGCAAGACCAGGAAGATTAGGATCGCTGATGACAGAAGACCAACTACGCTGGTAAAGGATTCTGGCAACAGATCAGCGACTAGGAATAATCAAATAAAAGCAACGGCAGTCAAAATAAGGCCTGACCAGAACCCTGGAAGAAGCACACCATCATCACACCGCAAAGAAGATTATGATGAGTGAAAAAAAGTCTCGAAACAGAGAAAAAAAAAAGAAGTAAAGAAACACATGAAACAGAAAAGAAGCCGAAGTCCGAAAAAGTACCTGAGAGGAAAAAGTTCCCGAGGCCCAGGGCAGAAGCGGTGCTAATAAGAGCAAATGGTAACCACAAAAACTCCTACTCGGATATACTAAAGGAGGTTAAGCAGAAGGTCAGCATGGAACAGGTGGGTTCCCAAGTCTGTAAGGTGCGAGAAACAAAGGACTGCAACCTATTGCTAGAACTACTAAAAGGTTCTAAATTAGACGACGTCAGCGTAGCGATACGCTCGGCTATCAGTGACCAGCTAAGGGTAAGAGCATTGGTCCCGACAGCGACGATAGAGCTACGAGATCTGGGAGACGGCATAACGAAAGCGGAGATAAAACAAACCCTATTTACAATCCTTGAAGAGGCTGCCTCAGATCAGATCGAAGTAAAAGTACTTAGAGCAGGTCCAAGAGGCACCTAGGTGAAACTTGTGACAGCGCCAAGATTCTTGGCAGGAAAAAAGGGCTTTAACTGGGAAAAGTCAGAGTAGGATAGGTCTACGGTCGCGCACACGAAAAGAAGATGGTAATCAGATGTTACAAGTGTCTGGAATACGGGCATATTGCGATGAGTGCTCGAAGAAAATTCAGGAGAAGCTGTGCTACAGATGCCGAAAAACACGATATTCAGCAGCAGAATGCAAAAACCGTATAAGTACCTAGCCTGCGATGCGTCAGGGAAACCACAGAACAGGCGATGCTATGTGCGCTGCACTGAGGAAAGCTGAGGAGAAGCTCGATCCAAAAATCGGAAATGGTCAATCTTCCTAGCATGAATGTCCTGCAGATAAACCTCAACTAGTTTCGAGTAGCTCAAGACCTTGCCTTACAGACCGCGAGGAACAGAGGAGCAGACATCCTTCTCATCATAGAGAAAACTCGAGATTTTCAAGATACGTTGTGATTTAGAGACACTAGAGAAGACGCGGCAATATACGCTAGGAATGACGATAACTTGTAACATGGTATTTTGCCGACTAACAATCACCATGGTACTCGGAGTAATATAAATTACAAATTACGATAATTAATTTATCAGATTATTGTGCGCCAGGCACTACTACTAATTAATTGGGCATAATTCATTTTTCAGGGGAGTGCCGCCCTGAATAATAATTGGTGTTAAGAATTTTAGCTAACACTGTAAGTAATTTCATATACAGCAGATTAATATTTTGGCAGACTAATCCATTTGAACTATGAAGCTGACAAAATATTATTCGCGGATTAATAGGTGTATAGATGTGTTTACCCGCGATACGTATCCGCGGCTAGCTCAATTTGATGTTAGGTCGTGGCTTACCTTGATAGCAAATAGTCGGAGAAGATTCAGCTCAAAATGTTTACTAACTTCTTTTGTTCTCTGTGAGATTTGAATAATACCTAAGGTCGGATAGACAGAGGAAGCAGATTTTTGGAATAAATAAAGTAATTGGATTGGTATCAAATTGAGCCGATTTATTAAATGACAATCTACGTAATTGTCTTGTGTAAAGACTAATAACAAAATGACAAATTTAAACTTTGAAATTAGGCATACGTACAATGAGTTTCGAACGCTAACGCACTAGTATGTACTCTTCTTTGCACTATTTTCCTAACTTTTAATTTCGTTGATGTGCAATGTATTGAAATGAATAAACCTGAGATTACTGGTTAACAATAAGTCGTACAGTACTCTTTTTTAGACTGGGGTAGATTTGATATCTTTATTCAATCTAAATTTTCTATCGTCCATTTAGCGACTTCCGTATTTAGCAACGTGATTTTAATACAATTTCAAATCAGACACGGTGAGCTCGAGCGAGCTATGGTGCTTCTAAATAAATTCACTCCGATTCTAGGAAAATCACGGGGAAAATCTGCAAAGCAATTGAAGGACACAAAACTATACGCCTGTATCAGTTAAAAGCCATCAGCAAACTCCGGCTAATTCTCCCCCTCCCTCTTTCTGTTAGTCATAAATTTTCGTAATCGCAATATAATTTCGATTTCGATGATTTTTGTGCTTAATGTTATCTCTCTCTTTTGCATCAATCCATATACAAGCTTGTTTCTGTCTATTAGGCAAGTTGAGTGTGATGCGCCGACCTTTTCTATCGATTAAGCTATCTCTTTGTATATCACATAGGCATAGATGTAAGCGGGCGTGGCTAATGCAGCATATGAATATGTATATCAAGCAGCATTTTAATTGCTATTACACTCAGGATATATTAGATAGATTTTACAATTATTTTTGATAGATAATTGTGAGAGGATAATTTCAATATTTTGACATACACTTCTGCGGCAAATATTAACACGCTTTCGCATATTTTATTTTGATATTGCAAATATGAAATATTAATTGCGTACACAGGATAAATCAGTAAAGCTGCCCTGTATACATATAGGTAAAGTCAAGGAAGTGTTTTTAACATACGCTTTCGAAAAATTAAAGTAAAATAAAATACATGTTAGATGTATTTTCCGGACGCGCTTCTTGAGTTATTCGACGTATTTGAGATGATTGTTCAGTAATTCCATATTCTTCTTTCTTGTAATTTATATTTACGGCAGCGTTAGTTAGTTTCTGTTTCTTAAAGTGAACAATCTTTATTGGTATGATGACTTTCGCGGAGGTTTTAGAAAAATAGAAGGTTAGAATAATCATTTAATAATAGTACCGCTAGTGCTCATCGTGTAACAGCACATGAAAAAAATGAATAAATAAATTGATAATTGTAAATTATTTCACAATTCACTATGCTAGTGAAATTTGAAGTACGGAGAGCTGTTGCTGGCCTTTCCTGGACCACCTTGCAGTAATTCACTAATTTTTATTATTAATTATCAAACAGCCCGTTACAAACTATGACATAAGAGGGCTGTCAGCTGGAAACAGATTTGTAGGTGTAGTAATTGGACAGTTAGACATATACAGCTGTTACTTCTCCCCAAATGCCCCAGATATCATAGTGGAGCAAGATTTGACCGCGCTACTGTAAGGGATAAGCAAATGGAAAAGCTCACTTATAGTGGCAGGCGACTTTAATGCTAATGAAAGGGCTTGGACAGGAGAGCTCCAAGACCATAGAGGTAACTAGCTAGAGGAAATGATGGCAACACTCAACCTGACGGCGGTGAACACACCAGGAGTTCACATCTTCGAAAGAGGAGACTCCAGGTCGGTCCTGACCTCACTTTTGCTTCGACGACAACGATGAAAATCATCTCATCGTAGGAAAAACTAGAAGAGGAGCTGCTAAGCGATCACTGATACATATTGATAAACATTGCAGGAAATCTACGGAAGCAGCACCGAACGAAAGGGGAAAGCTAGCTTACTGGTGAAATGCAGAGCTGGCGGTGCTAAGAAGACAGTGAAATAAATGCTGTCAGAGGCATCACTGAGCGAGAAAAGCGAGCCGACCGAATGCGGCAGAAGCACAATAGGTTTACAAACAAGCTAGAAGAATCCTGCGGATAGCAATCATGTTAAGCAAAAACAAATGTTGAAAGGACCTTATCGAGACGATATACCGAGACCCTTGGGGATAACCTTATAAGATAGTGATGAAAAAACTGCGTAAGACATCAGGGACGAAACTCGGAATAGGTTCCCTATCTTCCCAAATGAAGCAAGTGGTCCACTAGAAGAATCGATCACCCTAAAAAAGCTAAAGACCGCAGCCAATAAATTGAATACTGGAAAAAGCTCAGAATTAAATGGCATTCCAAACAAGGTTTTGCGATTGAAGACACTAGAGAACCCTCATATACTACTAAGTGTCTTCAATAGATGTCTAGCCGAAGGAATCTTTCCGACTAGGTGGAAGAGACAAAAACTGATAATGATATCCAAGGGAAAAGCAGGCTCCGTGGCGGATCCCTCATCGTACAGACCATTGGGAATGATAAATTCAACGGGAAAGTTGCTTGAACGATTGATTCTGAATAGAATGGATATGTTGATTGCAGAAGAAGGTAGCGAAGAAATTTCTCCGAATCAATTCGGTTTTCAAAAGTGCATGTACACTCATCATACACTATAAAAAGTGCAAGAACGAGTAGCAGAAGCCCTGTACAAAATGCCCGATCGAGGAGGATATTGTGCTACTCGTATCATAGCATTGGATGACAAGAATGCGTTTAACTCTGCTAGCTAGGAGCGCATCTATCAATCTCTCTCGAAAGAGAAGAAGATACCGCATTATCTGCTGAAAATATTAATAGCTACCCTAAGGATAGGACATAAGTGATAGTGACCGAGAATGGCAGAATAGTTGTCGATCTGTTAGCGGGAGTACCGCAGGGATCAATAAAGGGGCCCTTCTTGTCGATCTTCATGTATGATGGATTGCTAAAACTGAAAATACCTAACGGAGCATCGTTAGTTGGGTTTGCTAATGACCTGCCTTTGATAGTAGTAGCAGAAATGGTAGAGATAGTAGATGTCATCACTAACGAAGCTCTGGAGCTAGTTTCTGAATAGCTAGCTATCTGGTTCTTACAGCTAACGGTGCGTAAATGCAAAGCTATCTTGGCGACACGGAGAAGAAAGTTCAGCTTTCCCTAGTTTGTTTTAAACGGGGAAAAAATTCCTTTAAAGAGCGAAATAAAGTACCTGGGAGTATGGCTGGACAGTAAGTAGTCTTTTAAGCACCATATCTAACAAGCAGCATCAAAAGCATAGTTTGCACGTCACTTCGAAGCTAATATCTAACATAGGAGATCCATGGCCGGCACGCAGAAAACTGCCGTCAACAGTTGTAGACTCGATTCAACTATATGGTGCCTCAACGTGGGCAGCACGGACCTTGCTAGCTGATGTAGACAGACATATAGAAGTGATTTTTTTAATGATCTACAATTTGGACAGAGTCATTATACGTTTGATGTGAATTAACTCATATATATATATATATATATATATATATATATATATATATATATATATATATATATATATATATGTGTGTGTGTGTGTGCATGTCTGTGTGTGTGTATTTTTTTTAATATAGAGAGTTGGAGAATACTTTATGCACTATAGTGGCCGTCAGGCTCGTCATGTGTGAGATTCTCCTAAGCAGGGCACACCCACTAAACTCCCATCTTTCTCTATCCTGCCTTTATCCCCCGCGGAAACCGCCGCTAGACACTTAGACTACTTCGCGGGGAGGCTTATGCTGTATCAGTCTTGTTTTCTTTGTTGCATGTCGGTTTTGTTAATTTCTTCTATCTTCATCATCTTCGGCTAAATCAGCCTCGTCATCTTCTTTCGGTATCGTTAATTTTCGACTTCTCTTAACAGTATCGTCCGGTTATTCTCTGAACAGACTTGACCTCGACACCTACGTTCCTCTGCATCGATTGAGAGAGTCTGGGCTCAACCCAATGACCTTTGTTCTTTTCACAAGGACAGGAAATCGCTTAGGATAGGCTGGTGCTTTGTTATCCCATGAACATAAGTGATCCCAGAGCCTACGTTCCTCTGCATCGGATGGGGTAACCGCGCTCTACCAACTACTCTGTGGTGTTATAGGAGCGCCTTTTATTCCCCTAACCTCGCACTATCTATGCATAATAGACCTATCACACCTTCTCTTCTCTTCCTCTTTCCTTATGTTGGTCAACTGGTTCACTATAGATGTGGCAAAAGCAACTACCGCCTCCCATCCTTTTGGTAAACTATGAGCTCCTGTATTAGTTGGAATGTGACGAGTCTGTGGCTCCTACCTGTCCACTAGTCGATGTCCTGGATGATACGGTGAGTCCAGTGCTTCTTCATAGGATGATTCCATCTTCTCTGACATTCTTGTATTGTGTTTTTTATCCAATGCTTGCTATGGATATGTTCATGATCATGATTCTCTTCGGTACATCCTCCTTCACGATATTTTTCTGCTCTGTAGTATGATAGTAGGTCGATAGGTGCTATTCCGACGATCACTGGAGAGCCATGTCAAACACGGTTCTATATGCACGGGCAACTCGTAGCGTTGCTACCTTGTAGGCTCTGTGGCACGGCCTTCCATAACTTGCATTATTCCTCAATGCATCCGTCCACATGGGAGCCCAGTAAAGAATCATCGAGCTCACCACCGAAGATAGGAGAACTCTGTGCGGTTAATTTGGCCCCTCGACATTTGGCATGATATCTGCCAATGCTCTAGCAACATTAGCCGCTTTGATTCCTGTTTTTGCGAGATAGTCCTCAAACGATAACCATACATCAAAGGTGACTCCCAGATACTTCACCATGTCGATTGACTGCATTCGATTACCTTCCACCATGAAGGTAACGTACTTTTTGATTTTCGTGCGGGAAATGAGTACCACCTCCGTCTTTTCCGTAGCCAAACTCAGTCTATGCTCTCTTTGCCATTGTGCTACCACCTCAATTGAGACGTCTCCCAGATACTCTATCTCCTCAATGTTCTTAGCCATAACCACTAGCGCAACATCATCGGCAAATGCTACGATCTCTACTTCCGCAGCATACTTTTTTCTGAGAAGTCCGTCATATAAAATGTTCCATAGCACGGGCCCTAAAACCGATCCCTGCGGTACCCCTCTCGTGATTTTGTGGGAGTGTGTGCCATTGTCGTTGTCATAATTTGTATACGGCTGGTCCCAAGGGTCATTATCTACTTCCTCACAGAAGTCTTGCCAGCACTGTTGCTTAGCTAATTTTATGGCGGCCTGAGAAGTGATCGCAGTTCTTCATATTTCTCATAGTCGAATAAAAATAGGTGTGAAAAAACTTTACAGAAAATTACAGAATTGGATGAATTTTAGATATATGATAAATTAGGATCGGAAAAGCCGATTCTGAAATTTTCAGATCCCTAGGTTAAGGGGTTTTACGAGAAAATCACATTTCAAACTTATTTTTATTATATTTCGCGAACGGTTGAACCAACGATGAAATAACATGCACCAATAAAAAGAGGAATAAATTTTACATCAGTAATAATATTTTGCACGATTTCAATAAGTATAAAATGAGGAAATGAAAAATAAATAATAAACGTTACGTGAATAAAATGGAAGGAGAAGATACGATACAGCTGACACTCTCCTCTACCGCCCTTCCACACGGATGCCGATAGTTGACGACACTCGACAATCCTCGACCAGGCAGCCAAACTCCACTATAACTTTCCAGCGAACTATTACCGCAGATATAGATGCCTATATATGAGAAGTTTTGTATTCCGTAATAGCGTGGCATTTCGTTAAAATAAAGAAAAGAATAATTCTTAATATGAAAATGCTTGATAAACAAATAATTTTGTTATTTAATATTGTTCAATTGGCTATATTTAAATAATTATTTTTATTGATTTCTTGATATAAATTTTTTACTACATCAAAAAGTTTCAACAAATCAAAAACGTAATAAACAATGATTATTATTTAGAATGAAGCCTGGCATTAGTTTTAACTTTTACTTGTATGAAATAAACTTAAAATAATTATGTACAACTCATATTGAAGGTTAAAAAGGAAAAACTTAAAAAAAGTTATTTCCATATTTTAATGACTTTATATTTCAGTTATATTTAATGAATTATAAAATGTGAAATAATGGCTATTCTATTTCATAAAAGATAAAGTAATTGTCAATTGGAAATGTTTAACAGATAAATTACTTTTTCTTTTTTTATGGGTTCGATTTACTTCAGAATAACGTTAACTGTGCAGCGGTGATCTACTCAAACGTACTATCATCAAATGTTTAAATATTTGAAAGCTAGACCATGTTTTCGTCTTCATTCATATACATTCTGTCACGTGTCCTATTTTTCATGTAAACCACATCGATATATAATATCTATAACAAAAACTTCATTTAAAAATAATTTTATGATACTAATGTAGACTTTTGTATAAATTAGTTATTGTAAAAAGAATGAAACGGAATAATATACGAGGTGTGTTTAAAAAGTAAGGTGACTTTGTATTTAAAAAAAAAAATATTTATTTATTTATCAATATTTATGTTGTCCCCTTCAAAGTAATCCCCCTCAGATACAATACACTTATGCCAACGGTTTTTCCAATCCTCAAAGCACTTCTCATAAGCTCTTTTCGGTATAGCCTTGAGCTCTTCCAGCGATGCTTTATCTCTTCAATCGCTGCAAATCTCCGTCCTTTCATAGGTCTCTTTAGTTTTGGGAACAAGAAAAAGTCACATGGTGTGAAATCCGGTGAATATGGTGGCTGAGGCATGATTGTGGTGTTGTTTTTGGCCAAAAAATCTCTCACAAGGAAAGATAAGTGAGCAGGGGCATTATCGTGATGCAACAGCCATGAATTGTTTTTCCATAATTCTGGGCGTTTTCTTCGTATTGCTTCTCGCAAACGGCGCATAACTTCAAGATAATACTGTTTATTGACCGTACGTCCATATGGTAAGAACTCCTGATGCACCACGCCATGGTAATCGAAGAAAACAGTGAGCAAAACTTTGACATTTGATCGAACTTGGCGTGCTTTTTCCGGTCTTAGCTCATCTGAGCTCTTCCATTGGGACGATTGGATTTTGGTATCGATATCATAACCATATACCCATGATTCGTCACCAGTTATGACCCTTTTGAGTAAATCTGGGTCGTCGTTGACGTCATTCAACAGTTCTTGAGCGATGCTCATGCGACGGTTCTTTTGGTCAAAATTTAGCAATTTCGGAACAAACTTCGCTGACACACGTCTCATGCTCAAAACGTTAGAAAAAATTTCATGGCACGAGCCAAGCGATATACCAACATCCTCAGCAACTTCTCTGATAGTGATTCGACGATTTTCCAGAACAATTTTCTTCACTGCTTGAACGTTTTCATCAGTTGTTGACGTGCTTGGGTGTCCAGAGCGAGGCTCGTCATTGGCATCTTCCCGGCCATCTTGGAAGAGTTCGTACCCCTTGTAAACATTTTGTTTACTCAGAACAGTTTCACCGTATGCCACCGTCAACATTTTAAGTGTTTCGGAGCACTTTATTTTATTTTTTACACAAAATTTGATGCAAATCCTTTGATCCATATTTTTCGATAGCAAGAAATCGCCGAGCACGCAAAACACTTATAACCTTTACGCCTCTTACAACCAAACAAAAAATGTTATACACTTGAAACTTGGTACAGATGTTTTGGAAGAGTGTACCAACATAACAAAACAAAAAAATCGATAATCGAAAGTACGTTGCCCGTGAAATTTGAAAAGTAACCTTACTTTTTGAACACACTTCGTAAATGAAATAAATAAATAAAATGAATCAATGAGATAAGTGAAATAAATAAACTGTATAATTAAGATAAATTGTAACAAGGTAGATTAGCTATTACAAAAAAAGTTTATTAAAGTACAAATTACCACGATGTAGAGCTGACCGCCGCTCCGTTAAACACGTATAGGTATACGTGTATTCGCCTTTACGTTTGATACTTTCGTTTCAGTGTCTTCTTTCCTACAGAGTTGAACTCACCTTAAGTCACCTGATTTTTGACACTCGATCTATCTTAGGTGTGAGTGACCTAATGCTTAATCCGACTAATCCACTAGATGAAATCCGATTACAATTTAATCCGTGATAGATCTGTTAAACTATTAAGAAACGAAATGACGTGATGCGGCGAATAAAATTAATAATGTTTCCTTGAAATAAGCTACAGTCTGTTATGGGCCGAAAGGCTAACGCACGCGAATAGGATTTACAATGATTAATAATAATACGGGAAGAGAGAGAGAGAGAGAGAAAATTCGAACTTTGCCGCGAAAACTAATGCTCGTCGCGAATACAAAAAAATAACTATCGCGATAGACAAAATACTCTCGCAAGTATTATGTCGCGCAATAGAAGGGAGATGAACCTAATCTGCGGTGCAATTACGCTGATCAGCCGTAATTGTTGAAGAGAATAAAAGGTGCTCCTCAAATCAGCTACGCTGCCTTGCTCACTACCAAACTGCTGCTGCTTTATTACTGTCGCTTTGGTTGCTGCTACTGTAATGCTGCTGCTGTGATTTTTCCTTGCTAACACTCGCACGTAAAAATCCAGGAATACTTTGTAAAAAAATAACAGCGAAACACTGTGCAAAATAATTGATGGTACTCTCGTAAAAGCAGCTGAGGCTTAACTGAAAACTTTTAAACTCTCGCGCGCCCTCTTTCTCTCTTAATCATTTGCTCTAGCATCGTGAGTGTACCGAATCGCGAACAAATCGATTAATCGAATCGACTACCGTTGCAATAAACATATATAATGTATTTAATTCATTTCTTTATTTAATTTATTTATTTCATTTTATTTATTTATTTTAATTATTCGTTTTATTTATTTATTTTATTTATTTTATTCTATTTCTTTCTTTTCTCAAAAACTGATTTATACAAAACTCTGCATTGGTATCATAAAATTATTTTTAAATAAAGTCTTTGTTATAGATATTATAGATCGATGTGGCTTACATGAAAAGTAGGGAACGCGACAGAATGTATATGAAAGAAGAGGAAACTATGGTCTAATTTTCAAATATATAAACCGTAACGGGGTGTTAATCCGTTTTATTCCTTTGTCTCACGCGATGCGCAGTCGTACCGGAATACGCACGGAGAAATCGAAATATTCACTTTTTGCTAACCGGTGAGCAGGAGGGGCCAGGAGTCACTCAACCAACTTACTACTAATGACAACGGTAAATTATCGTTTCAATTAAACGTGGACTTGTTTATTTTCCATAAACTCTACAATACGCTTGGCCCGCGTTTTTATGTTTATATAGTGCGCACGACAATATCATGCAACGCCAGTTCGTTCACAATCCTTTGTTCTCGACATTCGTTTGCATGCCCGCTACCGATTCTGTCATAATCGCCGGTACAAGGGGAGAGCAATCGAGTGCGGTCGTTTGATAAAAATCGCAACGCAAAGCTGGCCAGCTTACTTTATTTTAATGGTCGCACTGTCAGGGGGAGCAGGTTATTATTATCTCTGATATCTCAGATGGCCGTCTGTATTGCAATATAGTGTTTAATATGAAAGAATAGCCGCAACCTACGCTAAGCTCGAACGAGAAAGAGAAAGCACGTGCTCTCCCACTAACTCATTTAAAAAAATGTACAAGAAAACATACTTTTCATCACACGAGGCTCTTCATCGCTTACGCAAAAAATTCTAACAAAGGCATCTTATTAGAGAGTCCCAACCCACGAGTTGGAAGGAGAAAGAGAGAAAGTACGCGTTCGGGTTCTATGCCAAATATGTACCTAATATACGAGGTGTGATCAAAAAGTAAGGTGAATTTTTATTTTTCTCAAAAAATATTTATTTATTCATCAATTTTTATTTTATCTCCTTCAAAGTAATCCCCCTCGGATATAATTCACTTGTGCCAACGCTTTTTCCAATCCTCAAAGCATTTCAAAAAATCATTTTTTGTGATCTTGTTTAGTTCATCCTTCGATGCCGTCTTTATCTCCTCAATCGTGGCAAAACGCCGTCCTTTCATGGACCTCTTCAGTTTTGGGAACAAGAAGAAGTCACAGGGGGCCAGATCTGGGGAATACGGTGCCTGTGGCATCGTTACTGTGTTGGTTTTAGCTAAAAATTTGCGCACAAGCAACGATGTGTGAGCAGGGGCGTTATCATGGTGCAAAAGCCAATTTTTATTTTTCCACAAATTCGGACGTTTCTGGCGGATTGCTTCGCGCAAATTGCGCATAACTTGCAGGTAATATTCCTTATTTACTGTTCTACCCTGTGGCAAGAACTCATGATGCATCACGCCCCTGCAGTCAAAGAAAACTGTAAGCAAAACCTTTACATTTGATCGAACTTGGCGTGCTTTTTTTGGTCTTGGTGATCCAGAATGCCTCCACTGGGACGATTGAGTCTTAGTCTCGACGTCATAATCGTATACCCATGTTTCGTCACCTGTTATAACCCTGTTGAGTAAATCTGGATCATCGTTGACGTCATTCAGTAGCTCTTGGGCGATGCTCATGCGACGTTTCTTTTGGTCGAAATTGAGCAATTTCGGAACAAACTTCGCTGACACACGTCTCTTGTCTAAAACGCTCGTCAAAATTGATTGGCACGAACCAAATGAGATGCCAATATCATCAGCAATTTCTCTAATGGTAATTCGACGATTTCCCAACACTATTTTCTTCACTTCTTCAACATTCTCATCAATTGTTGATATGCTGGGGCGTCCAGAACGAGGTTCGTCGTCGGTGTCTTCTCGGCCTTCTTGGAAGAGTTTATACCACTTGTAAACATTTTTTTGGCTTAAAGTAGACTCACCGTATGCCACTTTCAGCATTTCAAGTGTTTTGGAACATTTGATTCCATTTTTCACACAAAATTTAATGCAAACTCTTTGATCCATGTTTTTAGACAGCAGCAAATCGTGGAGCATGCAAAACACTTCTAACCTTGATGCCTCTCACAAACAAACCAAACATACTACAAAGCTGAAATTTGGAACGTATGTTCTAGACGAGTGTACCGACATAACCAAATAAAAAAGTCGAAGATCGAACGGACGTAGCCCGCTAAATTTCAAAATTCACCTTACTTTTTGATCACACCTCGTATACACTGGTAGAGCGTTGGCCTATGGGATCAGAGGACTCAAGTTAGTTCTCCGACGCGTCCATTCATTTTTTGTATATTAGTTGCTAAGCCAAATACGTAACGAAGACTATATTCTCCTATATTCAATATTAAATTGATCAATAAAAATAATGATTGAAATGAAATTAATTAATCAGTTTTACTGATCAAAAGTCGATAATCAGCTCTGTCAGGTTGCTGTTATTTCTTCAATAGTGGACGAATTATATTTTTTTTAGATGGTAGAAAAAAAGAAAATTAACCTGAACTAATCGAAATAATAAATAGATTAGTCAGATAAAGGGCATCTTCATGAACGAATAGGTTTAACATTTTTTATGAGACTTCGTCGAGATCTTGGTCAGATGACGTATCCACAGTAGGGGCTTTCTTAACATCATAAACAGGAACTGAGATGAAGGTAAACTTACAAGGAAACCCCCCCAACCCGGCCTCACCGATTTCAATAATCTTTTGATATGTTATAGTTCATCAAAAAATAAGACATACGTATTTTTTTTTATCGGCGG
This sequence comes from Phymastichus coffea, assembly GCF_024137745.1. Lineage (NCBI taxonomy): Eukaryota > Metazoa > Arthropoda > Insecta > Hymenoptera > Eulophidae > Phymastichus > Phymastichus coffea. Next base: position 2,855,009 of record NW_026706814.1, read on the forward strand.
AAAAACACTTTGAGGGGGTGAAAACAACCCTCAAAATTCACCCCCAAAAATAGATTTTCCAATGTATCTCAGCATCTAATTGATATTTTACGACCAAACAAATTTCATATCACTTCTCATGTGAAAAGCAAACTAGCACACGCAATTCCGACCACAAGAGATGCAACCCTTATTTTTTTTATTTAAAATACTATCTATTTCATGGCTATTTTTATGAAAAAAATTAAAATAACCTGAAAAAAATTGGAAAAAAATATTACCCTACATAAAATACAAAAATAAAGTTAATCTAGTCAAGGTTTTTTTTGAAACTACCCCCTTAAAGTTGAAAAACCACCCCTAAAAAATTGTTTTCAATACATTACAGGTGGTGTTGATAATTTAGTCTAAAATACGTTAAGCATCATTTATACTGTACAAACACAACTATCTCGTGCAGTTTCGACCACAAGGGTTGCAACCCCTAATTTCTGTCATCGAAATTTTTACCTTCTTTGTACCTATTTTTGAAAAAAAGTTCATAATGAGCTTAAAAAATTGGAAAAATTATTATCGTGGATAGAATACGAAAAATATGTACCAATTCAAGATTATATCACCCAACAAGACCCAGAACTGGGACAACGTTTTTCCAAAGTATTTTGTTGCGCCGATTCCGAATCTGTCCGGAAAAATGATCCATCACCCAGTAGCAATTTCTAAAACTCCCCTTATATCCCAATGGCAATTTCCCGCACTAACCCGCACTATCAGAATGCTTACAACCCCCCCTAATAACCCCCTAAAAACCTCCAATGAAAATGCCGTTAGCCCCCCACTAATAGCCCGAAGACATAGCTGAGCCCCCTTGCAACCTTATGGCAATGCTTGCAACCCACCGAATAACATAATGGCAACGTTATCAACCCTGCTAACTACTGGGGTTATTAGGGGGTTATTAGGGGGAGGGTCTTATTGGGGGGGGGGAGTTATTAGGAGGTTAATGGGGGGTTGTAAGCAATGCCATTGGGGGATATTAGGAGGGTTATTAGGGGGAGGTTTATTACCATCGCCATTCGGTGATTAGGAGGGTTGATAGCATTGCCATTGTTTTTGTTGGTTGAGTTTTCCTCCTTTCTTGTGACTAAAATTGTAAACTGCCAAGTAATATATATTTAATTGATTTTTATATGCGTTACTATAATTCATTCAGTTACCAATTAAAAACAATCAAAAAAATTAGGACGGATTTATTGTTCATACTTCTTACAATAATGATATTCTTCATAGAAGTGCTCGAAACATAATGATTTTTTGCACCAACCGCAACGTATAATAGCCACATTTTTGCATCCTTCTATGTCACAATGTGTATTGCAGGAATCTCCAAAACTGTAAGCAACAGGATTGTCAAAATTTTCTGGTTTTTTAGTGAGGTAACCACTCTTGAACCAGGAATATTTAAAAAGATTAGTATATTTTGGTGAAGATAATTGATTGTGGACTAACGACTGAAGTTTAATAATGTTGTTTCTTTTATGTAAATCCAAATCATAATTCATCAAAATTACGGTATCTGAAAATTGGCGGACAAAGTTCTTCCATATGCGAAATCCAAAAACATCAAGTGGCTGAATTTTTCCCGTTGTGCCAGTCGGTATTTTTTTAAAATTTATAATTTTATCACGTGGAGTTACAGTTTCTATGGCACTGTCACAATGACCGCTCCAGGAGTCAAGCAACAGCATCGTATTGGAACCTACATTAGGGAAATATACTTTTTGCAGCCATATTTTAAAGAGATCTAAAATCAAAAATGTTATTTGTAAAATCATTTATAATGACATTAATTGTAACTAGATGGGATTATGTATACCTGTAGTCAACTTTCCAGATTTAGATGCTTCTACGTAAACATTTTCGGGTCTAAATAAAGTGGTTTCAACAATGGGTCCAAACTCACCGCTAGATTCCTTCAAAACTAAAAAGAGTGGTGACAGTAATTCTCCTGTGGCTGATATGAGTGGCTGTATAGTATAACAGTGGGTTGTTGAAGAAACTGACTGTACTAAACACTGTACCTGCTTTTCTCCTTCAACCGCTAGTGTTCTAGAGTGCATTTCCAGTTGGAATCCGCTCTGATCAGAATTAAACACATTATGAATTCCAATTATTCTTATGCCTGCTTTAACATCAGCAATAAAAGTATTTGCTTTAATCGTTAGTTCTGAATTACTTTCTAGTGTTTTCTTGGTTATAAACTTATTTATTTTCCGGGATACTATTCTATGAGCTTTCTTGAATTTACAAAGCCAGTTATCCGAAGCTTTGAATCTTACATCTTCTGATCCTATAATCTTTTGAGCTTGCAATGCCCATCGACGTATGTCACGATCATGAATGATGTAACCAGCGTCTACTGCTGCTTTAAAATTATCAAAAGTGTACTGACAAATTCTTGCAATTTTTTCTCTATAAGTACCACCTTTGTTGACTGTATGAGCCCAACGTTTCAACTGACTCACAGATGAAACTTTCTTAAATTTTTGACGTACACTTTCAACACTTAAATTTTTTTTTGCCATTTCTCCAGTATTCTACGGCTCTTTGCTTATATTCAAAACTGACATCTTCATTGTCTTTGGTACAATGGTCGGTGGGTGCTTCGAAATCGTCAGGAAAATGGTGTTGAACTTCATCTTCTACTATTTTTGCAGCATAATCTTTGTAATCTTCTTGAAAATCTAATGTATCTTCAACGATCATATCTACTTCATTGAAATCATTCACGGAATCTATTAAAATGCTTTTAATTCTTTCCGACAATTGAATCTCTTTATAATTTGTCTCACTTTCAGGTATTTGTAGAGTTTGAAAGTAAGCTAATAATAAATTTAAAACGTTCAGAGCGTTAATTTTCATTTTTTAATCTGAAATAAAAAAAAATATATATATATATATATATATATATATCTTATACTACTGTGGGCAAAAAGTAAGGTGAATTTTCAATTTAAACTTCGCGGGCTTAACATTTCGGGCTAGTTCTTTTTTTCTTGAGTTGGTAGGACTGCGAATGACATCTGGGACAAATTTCATGTCAATGTCATCATCAGTAATATATTTACGCTTGTGTTTACCAAACGACCAAGAGTGCATGTTTCGATTTTTACAATGTCTGATTTAATTGAGCAAAGAAGTGCCATCAAATTTTGTTTGCGGAATGAAATTTCGGCTGCGGAAACGTTGAGGATGTTGCGGAAGGCCTTTGGTGATTCTACCATGTCGCAGAAAAATGTTTATAAGTGGTACAAAGACTTCAAAGAGGGTCGAGAACGTGTTGATGACTTGGAGCGCTCCGGACGACCATCGACGTCAACAGATGACCAACACGTCAATAAAGTGAAGGAATTAGTGCTGGAAAATCGTCGGTTGACTGTTAGATACCTTACTGATATGATCGGAATATCAGAAGGATCTGTGAAAACAATTTTGAAAGACCATTTGGGCCTACGAAAAGTCAAATCTCGTTTGGTACCGAAAACGCTCAATTTCTTGCAAAAAATTCGCCAAAAATTCGACGCATATCGTTCCGCAACCACCGTATTCGCCTGATTTGGCTCCGTGTGACTTCTGGCTATTCCCAAAACTCAAGAGACCACTCCGGGGAACGCGTTTCGAGTCGATTGAGGAGATAAGAGCTGAATTGAAGAAGGCGCTGATGGCTATACCGGAAAGGGACTATTTGGCATGTTTCGAGGATTGGAAAAAACGTTGGCATAAGTGTATTTTATCGGGAGGGGATTACTTCGAAGGGGATGACATTGATGTAGAAGAATAAATAAAGATTTTTCATTTTACAAACAAATTCACCTTACTTTTTGCCCACAGTAGTATATCTTCTATTATATTAAACAGAAGGCGCGAAATTCTCCGTGCGTCCGTCCATCCATCTGTCCCCTTTTTTTCCTTATTTTTCCTCTGTATAGGTCTCTCCTGATATCGCTGGGGAATAAGAAATAAACTGAATAACAAATAAACAAATTAGGATAAAAACAAATAAATAAACAAATTGATAAGTAAACAATAATGATAAACAAACTTATAGAAAACATTCATCATAAAAATTAATTAATAAATTAAAAAGTAAACATATTAATTAATAAACAATAATAATAAACAAATCAATAAGTAAACAATAATTATAAACATCATTAATTAATAAATCCTCATAATCAGTGTAATTTCAATTTTTTTAATAACAAATATTAAAAAGCCGTAAAATTATTTGCATATAAAAAATAATTTTATAGTTATACTTACGTAGCAGGTACTACGAAATACGAATTAACGGAATAGTATCTTATTATTATTTGTACTTATAATCTTATATTCTTATTACTATTTATTATGCTGTTAGTTCAATAGTCGATACAATACGTCCAACAACAAGAAAGTTGTGTTGGCTACTGATGAAGAATTACTTACTCATATTTATCAATCATGAAAATAACAGACAATCGTCAGAGACGCTGATAGTAGGACGTAAATAAAATTCTGATAATACTATCATTCATATACCAAAATTTTTCGCATCCGAGAAACTATACTTATCTTCTAGGTATACTTCTAATATTATATTATTCTTGATTTGTTTTTTTCTATAATAAAAGTTATTTATTTTTTGATAGAATTAATAAACGATAGAACGTAAAAAATTTAAAAGAGAGCAACAAAATAGCTATGGAATCATAGCTTATTTGATTTAGAAGAGATTGCAACGATATGTCAGAAACTTTTTTTAGGATGGTTTTTCAACATTGAGGGTGGTTTTGAAAATAAGTTTGAACAGGTAAATTTTTTATTCTTATTCTATCCACGGTAATATTTTTTCCAATTTTTTTAAGCTCATTATGAACTTTTTTTCAAAAATAGGAATAAAGAAGGTACAAATTTCGATGACAGAAATTAGGGGTTGCAACCCTTGTGGTTGAAACTGCACGAGATAGTTGTGTTTGTACATTATAAATGATACGCAACGTATTTTACAGTAAATTATCAACACCACCTGTAATGTATTGGAAACAATTTTTTGGGGGTGGTTTTTCAACATAAGGGGTGGTTTTAAAAATAAAAGGTAAATTTTTTTTCTTATTCTATCCACGGTAATATTTTTACTAATTTTTTCAAGCTCATTATGAACTTTTTTTCAAAAATAGGTACAAAGAAGGTAAAAATTTCGATGACAGAAATTAGGGGTTGCAACCCTTGTGGTCGAAACTGCACGAGATAGTTGTTTTTGTACAGTATAAATGATACTTAACAAATTTTACACTAAATTATCAACACCACCTGTAATGTATTGAAAACAATTTTTTAGGGGTGGTTTTTCAACTTTAAGGGGGTAGTTTGAAAAAAAAGCTTGACTAGATTAACTTTATTTTTGTATTTTATGTAGGATAATATTTTTTCCAATTTTTTGCATAAAAATAGCCATGAAATAGATAGTATTTTAAATAAAAAAAATAAGGGTTGCATCCCTTGTGGTCGGAATTGCATGTGCTAGTTTGCTTTTCACATGAGAAGTGATATGAAATTTGTTTGGTCGTAAAATATCAATTAGATGCTGAGATACATTGGAAAATCTATTTTTGGGGGTGAACTTTGAGGGTTGTTTTCACCCCCTCAAAGTGTTTTTCCGCCGATAAAAAAAAAATACGTATGTCTTATTTTTTGATGAACTATAACATATCAAAAGATTATTGAAATCGGTGAGGTCGGGTTGGGGGGGTTTCCTTATTAGGCAAGTTGATTTGTATAATCTGGATTGTTAAAATAGATTTATAATTGGAATATGTAAGGAAAGAATGCCGATTTGAACCATAAGCATAATAATGCCTGTTTACGAGAGTGTTACTGTCTAAGAAGTATTGTTTAACTGCCTACAATGGTATGAAATTATCTTTACTTAGCTTTAGTATGTTTTAGATTGGAGAGTTTATTGCTTATCTCAGATCCTAGACTTTTATATCTAACAACGTTACTGGCATCATTAATTAACTAAGCATGCTTATATGTCTGGTCACCAAACTTCATTTATCTGAGATGTAACCCAAGGCCTGATTGATAATACAACTTTTCTAAATAGCGCAACAACATCGTACGTATCTATTATTATAGACGTAATAGTTCATTCTATAGAATTTACATATAGTATAGAGACATCTATATCCGAATGAAAATAGATAGATATACACTGGGAAGAAATCGAAAGAAAATTCTGTTATAGATTAATAGATAATTTCTCTGAGTTGATAGAATCAAGTTAGCACGTGTAAAATCAATCAAATACTAATGAAGTTGTATCTCGTAAAAATCGAAGTATATGATTTTGAAAATTTTTTTAGAGTTCAAATCCTTTACAATAGAAAGGTCAAGAATCGTGTAGGACGGAAAGGTTTCCTACTAGTACAGTACTGAATAGACTCAAGGAAGACGTTAAAAAGAGCATTACGCAACGTTTTTGCTTTATAGGAAATGGTAAAAAAAAAGATCATCAGTGTTAAAGTTACCAGTAATAATGACATCATGATAAAACGACAGATGAGCAGACATACAGTTGAAAAAATGAAAAGGAGAGGATACAGATGCACGGTGATATTTAACAGTATATAATAATTAAAATTTTTTACATTTAATTTCTGTAATAAGAAAAGTCAAGTGTGTTATCGAATTCTGGATAGAAGATAACTCAGGATTTATTTGTATAAAAATCACGCACGTAGATAGCTACATCTCCACCCTCCTTTCCAGCACGGTCGACTCGAAAAAAGTTAAAACCGATAATAGATAAACATAATTTTCTGGAACAGTTTTGGTCAAAAACGTTTCAGTAACAACAATAATATCAAAATATTTCTCAGTCAATCCTGCTTGCAGAAGTGGAAAGTAAGAAAACAAATCGAGCTTATTTATATTTATATTTCCATCGCTTAGCGAACCTGTATGTGACAATTCAACTGATCAGTTTCCAATTGTTATTTTTTCCCGGCCAAGTTAAGTATACTAGCGTCATTGGTATTACTAAGCGCGTTAGTAAAGCTTTAACTGTTGCCAATACTAATAAGCTCATCGATAGATAAATTCTAATGTTATAAATCATCAGACCCAAAAGATGATAACTCAGGAGCCGATGAAATAAGAATAAATTCGAACCGAAGATTTTCCTCGTGCAATCACGCATTATATTTCTTATTTCTCATTAAATTTTTCATTATAAATCTAGCATAATTAATTTCCTTGCTACGCTTCAATGCCTCTATACAGGGTGAGGAAAAATATGGAAATCCCGGAAAATTCGGAAAACCGCATGAAGTTAGTCATGAAACAAAGGTCATATCCTATGTAACTTTCAACGAGGAACCCAACGGTGAACTCTGATTTGACCTTGAAACTTATTTTCAAGGCTATTTCTCGGTCAACCTCATTTTTTTATATGGGAACCCCTATTTTTTATTCTAGAATCAAAAAGAGCGATAAAATTTACGGGTGGGAACGATTCAAGTCCGAAGATATCGTAACTGCTAATACTTCTTTTAGCGCTATCCAGGAATAAGGACGTGGACATAGAAGGCTTTTTTATACAGTCGAACCTCCATAACTCGAACTACAAGGGACCGAGACATAAGTTCGAGTTATAGAGGTGTGCGAGTTAGGGAGGGGGAGCTTCGACGTGTAGTATGTATGTACATATAAAGATGATTTTTAACATAAAAATATAAAAAATTAAAATTCATTCATAAATAGTTATAATAAGAACAATATACATACAGATATATTCAAATAAATGTTTTGCAACGATTACCGAAAATCGTTCGACTCGCGCGAGGTTAATGAGCGGCTGAACGAGAGAAGCCGCGATCGGTTCGCGAGAGAGAGAGGGCGTGTAGGGGCAATGACCGGGAGGGGAGCGTTCAACAGGCAGTATGACTGTGTCACTCAGTCGGCCTACATCGTAGCTAACCCTTTCCCGTGTCGTTATCGCGTTTTCGTTTTGGTGGTGCGAAGTGCGAGGTCAGAGGTGCGAACGTTGGTGCGGTGTGCTGAGTGCAGCAACAGCAGCAATAGCAGCAGCAGCAATAGCAGCAACAGCAGTAGCAGCGACAGCTACAACAGTAATCGCGGCGGTGCGGCAAGCAGCGAAGCAGCTTATTAGCAGCGTGTTGATCGGATACGGTTGGCCACCGTATCCTCATCGTTCTCGCGGTAGGTGCACCTTCCCCTATTATTGTTAATAGCGTGCGATCCCGCGCAGCGTGCGCGAAGAGATTAATTGTTGCGGGCGAGCGGTTAGTTCGCGGCGAACGGGTTTTCTCTCTCTCTCTCTCTCATACTGCGTATATTGCCATTCGCGCTAGCGTGCGCAAGACTCTCGGCAAATCCCCCGTGTACCCGAATTGCATGAATAAAGTGAACGTTAGTCTTTACTAAATCTAGTCATCGTTATTTAGTCTTTCCTTTGTCCGGAGGTCGCGTCTATATTTGTTTACATTCGATTCGAATTAGCCGGTAGCGTAGCACGGATCACGAGGATACCGGTAGACGGGAATCGTCAACAGAGTTTCCAGCAGCGGCCGCGCGAGCGCCACTAAGCAAGGGCGACAGCGCCGCCAAGCGGCGAGTTGGGGGAACCCAACTCGGAGTATCGAAGAGACTCTGCGCAGGCGCACTCCAAGACAAGGTAGGTTGATGTGCTTCGAGCACATAGATAACTAGGCGTCGTTTGGTTATTATATAGGTACGTTCAAGAGATATTATAGACTAAACGGCAGCCTGTTACATGGCGCCCAACTAAAATTAGGACTCACACACAAGGGAATTTGCACAAAAAGAGAGAGCGACGCGCGGGAGAGAGAGACGTTTGCGCGCGTGCGTAATAAGGTGCGAGCGGGTAAAATAACGCGTGGCTCGTTCGGTACGTGCTCTGCTGTAGGGAAAAGACGCCTCTCCGACCCAATAACACCTGCTTTCGTGAGCCGAGAGCACACTAACCCCAGGGGTCGAAGAGACGTCCGGAGTCGCTCTAACGCGGATAGAAGAGGTGACAAATCGTATTTTGGTTTAGTTTTGCTTTTTAAGTGGTTATATACACGTTAAAGCAGTTAGGTGGGGGTTAGTCACCGAGCGACAGTACCTGCAGAGCGCGCAATTGGGGTGTGTGTAGGGTTAGATTTACTAACCCGGTGGAGCTAGCAAACAGTTAGCCTCCACCTATAGGCAGGTAGTTGCGAAGTGGAAGTTCGTACTTCCTTAGAGTACGCGGTACCTGCACACACCCACAAGCCACGTGTATTGTTGCCTTGGAATTAAAGGCGTATTTGGGTAATTGCCGATAAAAATCGCAACACTCCGCTCGCGCCTTGGGCGATAGGAAGCGGTAGTGGTCGACTAGGTAAATTAACCTCGACCATCACCTACGCCCTAGCGTAAGCGAAATGGAGGATACCGCCGACGCGATAACCCGGTGGGCTTCGGAACTACCTTCGACACAGCTGGATAGATACCTGACGCAACTGGAGTTGCGTACAGACGGTCCCAAGCTGATGCAGGCAGTTCGACTAGCGTATTGGTTGCTAGGCGAATATATCGACCTAGACTTCCAAGGAGCGGCGTTGGATAGGGAGGCAACACAACGCAGGCGAAGGAGCCGAGAGAGGTGGCTGGAGTCCAGGCGACAAGAATTAGAAGCAGCTGATGCTGAGGATCTTGTCGCCCACCCACTCATGCTGCTATACAGGGATGAGGTGGTAGAGGCGAACCTGACGCGGACTCTCGCGGTCTACGACAACCTAGAGGAGGAGAGTCAGAGCGAGACGGAGGAGCGAGAGCCCGCAGAGGAAGGGGGGACCGGCGAGGTCAAGGGGCCCTCGGAGGGGGTCAGTAGTGAGTACAAGGGTTCCACCGGATCGCCGGATAGGCGAAGAGCTCGTCGTTTCGAGAACGCGGAGCTACAACCTCAAGAAGAAGAGGAAGAGCGGTACGTGACCGAACGATTAAAGGAAGAGATCGAGCGCAACCGTGTCGGGATTAACCGCATACTTGAGATGCTGGAAAGGCACGATCAGGTATGCGCGCGGTGGAGCGACCAGGTGACCGCCCTGCAGGTGGAAGTCCAGCAGCTGAGAAGCAGGGATCCCACCAATCGACGAACAGTCATACCAGAGCGGCCTAGGAGAACCGTGGACTTCCAGTCCACGTATACGTGTCACTACGACCCGAGGGTACCAGGAAGTACTCCGGAACCCCAGCGACCGACCCCTGGCGAACCTCGAGAGGCTCCCCAAAGGCAGGTGCCTTTAAGGACGGAACAGCCACCAAGAAGAGGACCAAGAGACGCCGACATAGGTGAAGAGCAGGCGATCCCGGAAGGATCCGCCTGGTATGACGCCAATGCGGCGTCAGGGTACTATGCAACTCGGGATGCGGGTAGGATAGTCCGAGGATGGAAGCTGCGATACTCAGGCACGGCTTCAGAGTGCGTCGACACCTTCCTGTCAAGGCTGGAGGATCTACGCGCGGGCTCCGGGCTAACGGACGGCGAAATCTTGTGCTCGGTATCAGAGCTCCTCGAAGGTGTTGCGAGGACCTGGTACGAGCTTAACAAGTTCAAGTGGAGGAGTTACGCCGACTTCGTGGCTGGCGCACGACGTTGGTTTCGGTCAAGTGAATTGCAGCAACAACGATTGCTGCAAGAGGCCCAAGCCCGGTACCAGGAGAAAGGAGAGCTGGTACGAGAATATGCCTGCCACCTCCTCTTCATGCTGGCCCAGCTACGCCCGCCGTTACCGGAGCAACGACAATTGGATTTGCTGTACGCAAATCTCCTACCCGCCATCCGAAAGCAGCTGCGGAGGAATGCGTTCTCCAACGTGGACGAATTCCACGCCCGGGCGACTGAGATCGAGGAGACTTTGCGGGACGACGAGCGCCCGAGGACCAGGCTGGAGCCTACGTCCACGTTATATCCCGAGCACATGGGGGTGTCAGCAAAGGCACCACCGCCCCGGGCAGGACCCCGAACGGCGGCCATGTCCAACAAGCCTCGGGGTAGGGAACAGCTGCAACCCGAGTCATCGGTTAAAGCACAGGCCAGGAAACCCGAGGACCGGCCCACAGTCGCTGCAACGCAGGCGACAGACCGAATTGAAGACCTGTCGTCGCAGATTGCGACCCTGCGACGCGAAATGGACCGGTACTTCAAAGAGAGGAAGGCTAACTCTCCCAGGCGGCCGAGGGGTCGGCCGCAAGAAAAGGGGAGGAATAAAACCCCCCCTGGGTCTCCTGGCCAGCGACGAGAGGGTCAGCGGAGAAAAATAGTATTCTCCCAACCAATCAAGTGCTCGTCTTGTGGCAAACTGAGCTTTACCAAGAGGTACTGCCCGGATTGCAACAAGGGAAACGGGCAGGGAAACGGAGGACGGAGGTCCCCTCCGCGTCCCCAGTAAAGGTGACCTCTCGTCGCGGGTCGCTGGAATGTGGCAGGGGCCCGTCAGCGACCCCAGGGTTCAGGAAGGTCTCGCCAGGGATATCGGACCCTACGAGACCTGGCAGTGCGGTGGCATTAGAAGCGACAGCGACCGAGCAGATGCCTGATCTGGGTAACCAGGCATTTTGTATCCTCGAAGGGTACGGAGGTCGGATTCAGGTGGTAGAGCAGGGGTTTGAATGGGTCGGAGAGGAGACCGTCAGACCCAAAAGCTCCAGGAGACCACCTGACACTCCAGAGGATACGCCGGCGACCCAGACACCTGCAGGGCAGAGCACGTCGATGCGAGTAGCGGCTGCCCAGGGCAAGAAGAGCCGTGAAAGCCTCCCGTCCACAGAGGAGAGAGGGACGGAGAAAGCTCCCCGTAGGTATAGACCCGAGGATGAGACCAGATGGTGGCTTCAGGTGGGGATAGGTGCTTACAAGTTGAGGGCACTCTACGATACCGGGGCCTTATCGACGGTAATGGGTCAACTCGGGCTTAGATTGGCATCGGACATGGGGCTGGGCCTGGACGTGACGCGTGCGGGAGAAGCGAAGCTCGCCGACGGTCGCCCATGTCCCATCTTGGGTCATGTGATTTTCCCCTTCACGGTAGGGGGAATCACAAAAGATGTAAGGGTCGCTATAACGCCACTGTTTTCTGATGACTGCTATGTCGGCGCGAATTTCGTAAGGGAATTCAGCGCCAACCTGAACCCTGACACGGACCAGCTGTACTTGGCGAAAGCCAAAGTGGCGGTACCGTTGGAAGTGGCAAGCGTCACTGGTACGTCGTGCCTCGCACCCGTAGGCCTGGTAGAAGCCACGGAAGCACAGCGTCAAGAAGTGGCTAGCCTCGTCGACGGATTAATTCCAGACGGAGGCGAGTGTTTAGGCTGTGCTGTGGGGGTCGAGCATGAGATAGACATCGGAGACGCTCGACCCTGTAAACAAAAGTACTACCCGGTCTCCGACAGGGTGCGAGACAAAATGCACGCGCTGGTCAAGGCCATGCTGGACAACGACGTCATTGAACCAGCAACCAGCGGGTGGTCAAGTCCAGTGGTAATGGTGAAGAAGGCAGATGGCAAATATCGGTTCTGCGTAAATTACCAGAAGGTAAACGCGGTAACCAAGCCGGACGCCTATCCATTGCCCTTCATGAGCGACATCCTGCGAAGGATCAGGGATGCCAAGTTCATCTCGACGCTGGACTTGAGTAGCGCGTACCACCAGATTCCTCTTAAAAAGGAGTCGCGCCCTATTACGGCGTTCACAGTCCCCGGCCTGGGGCATTTTCAGTTCAAGAGAATGTCCTTTGGATTGTCCTACGCCGGCGCGACCTTCCAGAGGTTGATGGACAGAGTGATTGGCCCGGATTTAGATCCTTTCGCTTTTGCGTACCTCGACGACGTGATTATTATCTCGCCGTCCTTTGAGGAGCTTAAGCGACACCTGGGATTAGTTTTACAACGAATCCTAGGTACGGGCCTCACCGTGAATAAGACCAAAAGCCACTTCTGTAAGTCGGAAGTCAAGTACCTGGGGATCCTAGTGAACCGTGATGGGGTAAGGCCAGATCCAGAGAAGATCAAGCCCATAATGGAGTACCCAATACCACGGACGATCAGACAGGTGAAGCGATTCATGGGGATGATGTCGTGGTATCGTCGCTTTATACCCGACTTCGCGACAATCGCTGAGCCGATAAACCGCCTGACGAAGAAGAGCATCCCGTTTGCTTGGCAGCAGGAACAGGAGCAGGCTTTCGAAAGGCTACGAGACGCCATGGTCTCGGCACCAATCTTGCAGTCGCCAGATCCCAGCGCACATTTCGTGTTACAAACGGATGCGAGCGATAGTGGGATAGGCGCGGTGTTGACGCAAGAAATCGATGGACAGGAGCGCGTAATTGAGTACGCCAGTCGCTCCCTAAACAGTGCGGAAAGGAATTATACAGTCTCCGAACGAGAGTGCCTGGCAGTAGTATGGGCTATCGGGAAGTTCCGGTCATATGTTGAGGGGCACCACTTCAAAGTCATCACCGATCATAGTTGCCTTAGGTGGCTCCACAGTATGAGGAATCCTACAGGAAGGCTAGCGCGTTGGGCGTTAGCACTGCAAGGGCATGTTTTCGATATAGAGTATCGAAAAGGAGACCTCAACGTGGTGCCAGACGCTTTATCTAGGGCCTATGAGGAGGGGGTGGTAGAAGTGGGTGCCATGACTCATCAGCCGGAAGCTGCCGATGCCTGGTACCTTCAGAAATACAGAGAAGTATGCCAGGATCCACATTCTCAGCCTACCTGGAAGGTAGTTGGAGGGAGATTGTATCACTACAATCCGACTGAGGAGAGCGAAGGGTCCATCGACAATGAGGAAGCCTGGAAGCTAGTGGTTCCTGCTGAGAAAAGACCTCAAGTGCTCGAGGAGGTACACGATGCGCCAGCAGCGGGACACCAGAGGAGAGAACGAACGTTCTCCCGGGCTAGGCACCTGTATTTCTGGCCAAAGATGTACGAGCAGGTCAGAGAGTACGTGAGGAGTTGCCCGGTATGTCAGCAGTGCAAGGCAGAACAAAGGCCGCCTTGCGGGCTGATGGGTCGTCGAGAGGTCTCGCGACCCTGGCAGGTGGTGGCCAGTGATATTAGTAGCCCGTTCCCAAAGAGCTCGAGAGGGTTCGAGTATATTTTGGTCTTCTTAGACCTGTTCACTCGGTGGGTGGAGTGTGTACCCGTACGTAAGGCCAATGGAAGGACCATCGTACGGGAATTTCACGAGAGGGTGGTAACCAGGTTCGGCGCGCCCGAGATATTTCTTTCGGACAACGGGACCGAATTTAAAAATCAGGAGGTCGATGCCTACTTGTTGAGGAACTGCATCCGGCGCGCCCTTACTCCAGTTTACCACCCAGAGGCAAACCCTACAGAGCGAGTGAACAAAACCCTCAAGGCCATGCTCATTTCGTACGTGGAGCGTGACCATAAGAGCTGGGATGAGCACCTGCCAGAGTTCAACTTCGCGTTGAACTCGGCAACTCATAGCGCGACAGGTTATAGCCCGGCTATGCTGGTCTTCGGTAGACAGCCCACTCCCCCTTCGACCTTTAGGAGAGCCCAGGATCAGTTGGCTCGGGAAGCTTCTGAGGACCAAGAACTGACCGAACGGGGCGAGTACATGCGCCAGTTACCCAATTTATGGGAACGCGCTGGCTCTAAGTCCAGGGAGGAGGCTGACCGTCAGGCGGTCTACTATAACCGCAGGAGACGCCAGGCCGACTTTAGGGTTGGGGACTGGGTGTGGAAGCGGAACCGTATCTAGTCTTCCGCAGCTCAGGGCGTTTCGGCGAAGTTGGCGCCGAAGTATGCTGGTCCATATGTAATTCAGGAGGTATGTGGAACTAATACCTACCGCCTCGGTAACCAGCAGGAAGAGTTACCCGAGCTGATCCACGCCAAGGATCTCAAGCCCTATTTCGGCCCATTCTCGGACCAGGATGACGAGGAACTGGGAGTCGGGGACTCAACACCGTTGGAGGAAGAGGAGGGCGTAGGCGACCCGCCAGCGAAGATTGAGGAATCCAGCGAGGATCCGATATGCGAGCGCGTCGCGATTGCAGAGCCCGCGAACGAGTGTGAGGAACCCGTGACGGCCCCAAAGGTACCGATCGAGGCGCCGGCAAAGCGAGGCCGTGGTAGGCCGCGCAAGAACCCTGCACGCGAATCTCAGGCACCAGGTGGAGATGACCTGAATGGCAATGCGGCAAGGGGAAGAGGCAGGCCCCGTAGAACCACTCAGCACGTGCGGAAGGTGGTCCTGCCAGCTACCCCCGCAAATGGGCCACATTCGCGAGGAAAGCGCAGGGGACCGGGACGTCCTCGTAAACAGTAGCGTCGAGCGTGACGCAGCGACGGTTAGGTTAAGGGCTAAACCTGAGACATCCCTTAACTCCCCTCTTCTTCTTTTACAGATGGAGAGGAAGCTGGTAGTGAGCGAAGAGGCCTTCGAGACGGCCACTCAGATGTTGCTCGACCTAAGGCTGGGTCCGGACGCCGATCGGCTCATCGGCGATGTCAGAAGATTTGTCCGGGCCCAGGTCGAGGTGGCCGCCAGAGAGGGCCGCTCGCGCCAGCGGGTGGACGACTTCCTCCAGGAAGGTATGAGGGCCCAGACCAGGAGGCCTGAGACCCGGGAAGCGTCCACCCAGACCGACGGCCCGTCCGAAGAGGGTCGTCGGTCTAAGTCCACGACGGACCAGGGGATGCAGACCCCAGAGCCGAACAAGCCGACGACGGCTGACGGATCAACACAGTGCCCCCGGCCTAAAGAGGCCTGTGGCCAGGGGCAGTGGGTCTGCAACTACCCCCGGGTCCCCCAGCAGGTTGGGCTTGAAAATTCCTGGAGGCATGTGAGGTTGGGCCTCCAGGAATTAGAAAACGCATGGGAGTTCGTCGGGGAACTTCAGCGCCGGGTGCACGCACACCTGGGGGAGTTCCTCGACTTCCGCGGCGCCCAAGAGATGCTGGGGGAGTGGTCTCCTGTGGTCCGGCGGCAGAGGGCATATGGCGAGGCCCTGCTGCGCGTAGACCGGGGATCGGAGTCCCCAGCGGCCGCGGGCCCGCCGGCGGTGTTACCACCGACGGCATCAGCTGATAGGGCCGCGGCCAGGACTCCGGCCAGGCCCCCGACGCAGACTCAGGCCAAGAGAGTCTCGGGGGCCCCCGGCGCCGGGCAGGAGTTCACGGTCCGCGTGGACGGGTCGGTTTCCGACCCTACCGTGGTGGTGCGCACCCAAGGGGGGCGCACATCCGCCACGGTGGGCGGCGTTACGTTTATCGCCGCCCCGGTAGCTGCAGCCCAGCCGCCCCATCCACCAGCAGGGAGCCAGGGCCATGGAGCGGAGCCTGGCCCCAGTGGGCGGCCGAAGAAGGGCTGCTACATCTGCGGCCATCCCGGGATAACCACAACATTCAAGTGCCCCAACAAGTCGGAGCTCTGGCGCTATCCCAGGCATAAGGCGCCAGGAGGCTCCAGCAGATGAGGTAGGGGAGTGGTGGCTCGGGATGGGCGAATAAAGTATTATGTAAATGAGGATGGATTGTGTTAGTTTCTCCCCTTTCCCAATCCTGTTCTTAGGGTCGCGAGTCGGTGAAGTAATTCGGTCCGGTAGTCCAAAGCTAGGAGGGGGCTGCAACGATTACCGAAAATCGTTCGACTCGCGCGAGGTTAATGAGCGGCTGAACGAGAGAAGCCGCGATCGGTTCGCGAGAGAGAGAGGGCGCGTAGGGGCAATGACCGGGAGGGGAGCGTTCAACAGGCAGTATGACTGTGTCACTCAGTCGGCCTACATCGTAGCTAACCCTTTCCCGTGTCGTTATCGCGTTTTCGTTTTGGTGGTGCGAAGTGCGAGGTCAGAGGTGCGAACGTTGGTGCGGTGTGCTGAGTGCAGCAACAGCAGCAATAGCAGCAGCAGCAATAGCAGCAACAGCAGTAGCAGCGACAGCAGCAACAGCAACAGCAATATCCGCAGCGGCAGCAACAGTAACAGCTACAACAGTAATCGCGGCGGTGCGGCAAGCAGCGAAGCAGCTTATTAGCAGCGTGTTGATCGGATATGCTTGGCCACCGTTTCCTCATCGTTTTCGCGGTAGGTGCACCTTCTCCTATTATTGTTAATAGCGTGCGATCCCGCGCAGCGTGCGCGAAGAGATTAATTGTTGCGTGCGAGCGGTTAGTTCGCGGCGAACGGGTTTTCTCTCTCTCTCTCTCATACTGCGTATATTGTCATTCGCGCTAGCGTGCCCAAGACTCTCGGCAAATCCCCCGTGTACCCGAATTGCATGAATAAAGTGAACGTTAGTCTTTACTAAATCTAGTCATCGTTATTTAGTCTTTCCTTTGTCCGGAGGTCGCGTCTATATTTGTTTACATTCGATTCGAATTAGCCGGTAGCGTAGCACGGATCACGAGGATACCGGTAGACGGGAATCGTCAACAGAGTTTCCAGCAGCGGCCGCGCGAGCGCCACTAAGCAAGGGCGACAGCGCCGCCAAGCGGCGAGTTGGGGGAACCCAACTCGGAGTATCGAAGAGACTCTGCGCAGGCGCACTCCAAGACAAGGTAGGTTGATGTGCTTCGAGCATATAGATAACTAGGCGTCGTTTGGTCATTATATAGGTACGTTCAAGAGATATTATAGACTAAACGGCAGCCTGTTACAGTTTATATAAAATAATTTTTCATGAATTATTTGTTTAACGTTCGAATAATTGTTGGTTCTTAGAAGGACCGATTGTTTATAATGTGGGGAGGAGAGGGGGGATTTTATTTTTTTGTGAAGAAGTCAGAGATGCTGAATTGCTTCAAACTGGCAACTTCCTCTTTTGTTGCAAATTTATCGAGTTTGCTGAGAGCCACAAAAATTTCTTCATTCACATCTAAGCGTGATTCAGTAAACACTCTAAATTTTGCAAGACATTCCAAAGCTTCAGTGGAAAATGAATCTACTGGAAATGGCTCTTGATTTTCTCCTTCTTCTTCATCGGGTAACTATTGAGCCATTTTCTCCTTGACTTCTTCTAAAATTTCGGAGTCCGTAAGCTCTCCGCAAATAGCTACGTCTTCGTCGATCCTCACGTACTCCTCATCCGACTTCGGTTCTTCAAGTAGGCTTTCTTCGGCGATGACGGCGTTCTCTTTTGCAACAGGAAATCTTGCTTTTTTAAATCCATTCCTAATTGTTTGTGCACTAACTTCTCGCCACGCTTCCGTACACATCGTTAAAGCTTACAAAACGTTGATTTTCACCTGAATTCTGCTCGATGTTGCATTTTCATTGAAGACGTTGCGCACTAAAATGGACCGATAGTACGAGGGTGGTCAGATAAGTACTTAACCTACAAAAGAAAAACGAAAATTTTGGAAAAGTGGCGTTTTATTTTTCAACATAGTCTCCTTTTAGTTCGATACACTTGGCCCAGCGATGCTCCAACTTCTTTAACCCGTCTGAAAAATACGTTTCCTCGAAGTCTGAAAAGTAAGCTTCCGTGGCAGCGATTACCTCCTCATTCGGCTCAAATTTCTGCCCGGCGAGTGACTTTTTCAAGTTTGGAAACAAAAAGAAGTCGCACGAGGCTAAATCTGGAGAATACGGTGGATGGGGCAGCAGTTCGTAGCCTAATTCGACCAATTTGGCCATGGCGACGGCGGAGGTGTGATCCGGTGCGTTGTCATCGTGAAAGAGCACTTTTTTCTTCGCCAAATGGGGCCGTTTTTTCTGCAATTCGACGTCGAATCGGCCCAATAATTTGCTATAGTACAGCCCTGTGACCGTTTTGCCCCTTTCCAGGTAGTCGATGTAGATCATACCTTGTGAATCCCAGAAAACGGTGGCCATCACCTTTCCGGCCGATGGGGCAGTCTTCGCCTTCTTCGGAGCACTTTCGCCGGGTAAAGTCCACTGTTTCGACTGTTCCTTGGTCTCCGGTGTATACCAGTGGATCCATGTCTAGTCGACTGTCACGAAAGGACGCAGAAACTCCTTCGGATTGCTTAAACAGCGTCAGACATTGCTCTGAGGTTGTCTCACGGTTGCGCTTGTTGTCCGGAGTGAGCAAACTCTCGACATCTTTTTCTACTCTGATTCGTCTGAGAATTCGAATAATTTTGAATAATTGTATCCTTATTTTTCAGATAAGTGGAAAGAGTATTTCGAGGAATTCCGAAATCAGCAGCAATTTCCGACTTTTTCTTCACCCCTTTTTGAACTTCTCTAATCACAGTAACTTTTTTTAGATGATGTGCTCAGCATACAAGTCATTTTGTAACTGACAAAAACACAAAGAACGTAGATAGAACGAAGATAAAAACTGAATTTAGACACGTACTCAACGAAAAACCGATGAAGACTGTTGCCTCTGCAGATTTTCGATTTCCTTTTAACGGTTCGAAGAACGGTGACTGCGATTGGTGTGGGGGAGGCAAAGAAAACCAGCATACGAGGTCTGTCCGGAAAGTATCGGGCCTACGTTTATATCTTCGCGCCATAGTGTTCGAGCAACCTCTACCGGACAGAAACGTCAACAGTAGAGCCTCACGAATCTATTGGTTACTTACTGACACCTGCCGGACGTATAGTTCATGCGCAGCGTGTCTTTGTTTACAGTGCCTTTTTCGCGTTCGTCGGATTTTGATATTGTCAAATATAACTGAAAAATAAGATCAACGAATTTGCATCAAATTTTGCTTTCAACTCGGAAAAAACGAGTTCGGAAACTATTGAAATGATGCAAAAGGCCTTCGGAAGCGAGTGTATGAGCAAAACACGAATAAAATAATGGTATAAACGGTTCAAGGATGATCGCACTTCTGTCAATAGTGATTCTCGACGACAAAAACCGCAGATAATATTGAGCGGGTGCGACTTGCAATCGAACAAGATCGTCGCATGACTGTGCGAGAACTAGAAGAAGACCTTGGGATACCAAAACCTATCATTTCAGAAATTTTAACCGAAAATTTAGAAATGAAACACGTGTGTGCGAAATTCATCCCAAAATTGCTCACAGCAGAGCAGAAGAACATTTGCTTAGAAATCGCTCTGAACAATCTGGAAATGGTCAATAATGATGATAATGTGCTTAGAAAAGTTATTACAGGTGATGAATCATGGGTTTATAGTTATGATCCTGAAACAAAACAACAATCTTCACAGTGGAAGCATTCTGAATCGCCAAGACCAAAAAAAGCACGTGAAAGTCAGAGCAATGTTAAGTCAATGTTGATTGTTTTTTTCGATTGTGAAGGTGTTGTACATCACGAATATGCACCAACAGGTCAGACAATCAATAAAGAATACTACGTTCAAATTTTGAAACGTTTGCGCGATGCAGTAAGAAGAAAACGGCCGCACTTTTGGGAAAGTGGTGACTGGCTTCTCCATCACGATAATGCGCCAGCGCATTCATCTAATCTTGTGCAGCAGTTTTTGAGCAAACACAATATCGCATTGCTTCGACAACCTCCATACAGTCCCGACATAGTCCTTGTGACTTTTGGCTGTTTCTAAAACTAAAAAAACCACTCAAAGGACATCGATTCGATGACAAAACAACAGTTGAAAACAATGCGACGAGTGCACTTAAGGCTATCCCTAAAAGCGAGTTCCAGGACTGTTTTAAAAAGTGGAAACATCGATGGAACCGTGTTATTCAATCAAATGGGGATTACTTTAAAGGATGCCACCCACCAGATGATAAAGAATAACGCTAGCACGAAAATATAAAGGTAGGCCCGATACTTTCCGGACAGATCTCGAATACCATGCAATAAAAATTTCAGTCATTCCAGCGATGACAAGTATGTATGTATGTAGAGCGAAGTGAGTAATAAAATCGGCACAACAGTTTCGGGTAAAAACCGTGCGCCACCTGAGCATCGCAATTATGTCCCGCGAGTTTGTGGGAAATCCAAAGAATCGTCTATGCTCCAAAGTACGTGTGAGTAAATGCCATAATAAAAGAAAGACATGTAGGGCAATAAAGTTAGGGCGACAGTCGTTGGGAAGAAACCCAGGGAAAGCCCAGAGACTATCTGCGCCCTATTCACGTTTAAAGCCTATGCAAAATTATGATCTCGAATTCGTAAAGTTCGAGTTAGGGAGGTTTGAGTTTGAGTTATAGAGATTTTTTTACATGTGTGAGTATTGAAATGTCAAGGGACTAGGGCAAGAGTTCGACTTAGAGAGGAATTCGAGTTATGGGTGTTCGAGTTATGGAGGTTCGACTGTACTTAGTTCCCCTTGCCTCTCATTTCCGGGTGCTTTTTAATAGTGAGTTCCCCTTGCCTCTCACTTCGGAGTACTTTTTAATAGTGAGTTCTCCTTGCCTTTCACGTATATAAATTGACAACAGATGTTTAAATTGTTCTCCATTCGCTTTTTGACAGTAACCAATCCTATTGTAGAATGATTGAGTTGCATTTTGGATCATCTGCCGTGGAATGGCATTAATTTCTTGAACTATTCTACGTCTTAATTCTTCAAGATTTTGTGGATTACTTCTGTATACGCGATTTTTTAAATACCCCCACAAAAAATAGTCCAAATGGCTCAAATCTGAAGATCTTGGAGCCCACTCTACTGCACCTTTTCTACCTATCTATCTATCAAAAAATGTTTCATTAAGGTATTCTCTGACATTTTCACCGTAATGAGCTGGAGCACCATCTTGCTGAAACCATGTATTTTCAAAATCATCACCTCTTAAGGCCTGGATAGCTAGAACAATTTGATTTCACAAAAGTAGTTCATAACTTACAGCGTTCAAATTTCCTTCGATAAAAAAGTGACCAATTATTGTATCGCCTACTATTCCTGTCCACACGTTTAATGTTTTAGGATATTGAGTATGACATTCTCTCATCCAATGAGGATTTGTGTTGGACCAATATCTAAAGTTATGACGATTGACTTCATCATTTAATTAAAATGTCGCTTCATTTCAAAAACAATATTTTGTAAAAATCTAGAGGCTGTTTGAAGCCGGCGTCGATGACAAGGCCAAAATCGCTATTCTTCTTAACGGAAAAGCCGTACAAAATCAGCAAGGCCTCAAAAGCCGTGCATCAATCGACACGTGTTCGCGGCTTCGAGTTGAACAGCTAATTATCGGTGTTCCCTCTCTTACTTCTGATTGCTCATGACGCCCTCAGCGCGACGTATATATTAGGGCATATCGCTCTCTCTCTCTTTCTCTCTAATGCGACTCTCTGTTGCTCTCTCTCTCTCTCCCTCACCTTTTGGCTGTGTCGGCTGCTGCTACGTTGGATACCTATATAATTGCATATTAAGGATATTGACATAATTTATATAAAT
This sequence comes from Phymastichus coffea, assembly GCF_024137745.1. Classification (NCBI taxonomy): domain Eukaryota; kingdom Metazoa; phylum Arthropoda; class Insecta; order Hymenoptera; family Eulophidae; genus Phymastichus; species Phymastichus coffea. Next base: position 2,877,388 of record NW_026706814.1, read on the forward strand.
GATACGGATTATATGAAGGTAGAGAGAGATGTAACGAGTTTAGGTATGAACTCTTTATACTTTGTATATTACTTGATTGAACTTTTTGCAGTTGAGATAAGAAAAGCTCGATTTACTTGGGCGAATGCACAGATAGATGCTAAATCTTTGTTGTGAATAATTTCTTTATGACTACCTAATCTTATTTTCAATAATTAAATTTTTAAAAATGACTCTAAAATTTAGTGTGTTTTTTCTGATAACGCTAATGAATTAAAAATAGTAAATCGTTATCAGTGAATATGTTATTTTATTGTTGTAAAACGGTATTTAAATTGCAATTAAAATATAATATAATAATCAAGTCCTCACCAGTGGGCATGGCACTAAGATAAACGACATCCAAAATCGTTATTCTGAATGTTCTATTTCTTGTCGTTGAAACATCAGAAATATATGCGAAACAAGATGCAAAAATTGAAATATCGCCTCCAAGTAAGCCCATCGGAAGAGTAGCAGTATATGTAATCATATTTAAACTCCAATGTGGTATAACTGAGTTGATTATAATCATAAAAGAATATATAAATTTTCCAATTAGTCCGATAATTAATGGTAATTTTCTCCCATAACGGTCACTCCAATTACCAATAAACATAGCTAAAATAATCGGAATAGTATGACCAGCAATATTATTCCATTGATGAAATTCTGAAACAATAACCTGAAAAAGTTTGAAGCTGATTAATTAAAATTTTTCAATATGAATAAAATATCATTTATTTTAATAAAAAATGAATAAGAAAAATAGACAGAATATCAAATCAGACTATTGAATGACTATAATTTAATTATTCTGTTATAAAAACCTGATAAAAATCAGCAAAAATGAATACTAAATATTCAGGATGTCCTATTTTAAAGGAACCACACCGAAATTTTCTACGGTTGGCGTTCTACAAAAAATTGTTCAGACAAAAGTTGTTTGGGACAATGAAGGACATCTTCCCTAGTAAATCGGATTTGACCTAGAGATTTATTTTCAAGGTCATTTGAAGGTCAAAGTCATTTGAAGGTCAGAGTCATTTTTTGAAAAGGAACCTAAAAATTTTGATCCCGGATTCGGAAAGAGTGAGAAATTCTACGTTCAGATAAGGTATTATGTGTAGGGTGTAGCAACCTCCCCACCCCTCGCGTAAGGTCATGTAGGGGTCAAATTGATTATTTTCTTCATCTACGCACAAGGATGATCGGGTAAGGGTAAGAATAATTGTAATAACCAAATAACTTGCTGGTAATATCTTACCCCCCAACCCAATAACTAGACGGTAATATCTTGCTGCAGCACGATATCAGCTTTGACCGTCAAAATTACCCGGGGTGGCTTCGGCACCTAAACCACCTAAGAATCTGAATGATTTGACGTAGAGAGAGACGTCAACCACAAATACGCCCCGAGAGACAACAGAATGTCAAAAATTAGGAAGTTTACACTCTCTTTGCATATTGGATAGATTGGTTCACGTTACTAAATGTGACACGAAGACACAATGATTAAATGAAAAACGACCTTGATAATCGAACTTTTATTTATCTTGGGTATTGGGGTATTTTTTTTTTTTTTTACAAGGAGTTGCGGAATCCTTTTTGCGGATTACCCTTAGCCTTCCTGACTGAGGGGTTATGTGGAACTCCCCGAAAAAAAAATAGGCCTACCCACTAAACCGCCATCTCCTTGGTGTCCTTCCCCCCAGCCAGGGACTATGTTGATATTACTTCTGACTAGAGGTTCTGTCTGTGTTCGTCCGTTCGTGTCGTTCCTCCGTAACTCGTTACGTCGCATCACTTCGTCTGCTCAGTCATCTGTCAGACAGCCATCCGCGTTCTTACATCTCAGTATAGATTCCGTATAGGTAGAGACTAAGCGCCACCATTCGGGTTCACGCAGCATCAGAGCCACGATGTTATCGGGGGTGATGCGGCCGACCGTTTCTTCCAGTTCCTGTCTGAGTCTTGTCCAGCGGTCACACGCGAAAAACGTGTATTCCGCGTCGTCTCGTTCGTGTCCACAGTACTTACAGTCGGGTGTTCGTAGTCTGTTCATATTGTAAAGGTACCGTCGGAAGTACCCGTACCCCGTCAGGAGCTGGGTGACGTAGAAATTTACATCACCAAATTTCCTTCCGAGCCAGAGCCTCAAGTCCCGTATCAATCGTCTCGTCCAGTTACCACCTCGTTCCTCTGTCCATCGGCCTTGCCAAATGTCAATTGTCCTGTCACGCTCAACGATTGCCGCACTCTTTCGTCCTATGTCCGCGCTGCTCCCGTAGATCCTTTTGCATTCAAAGGCCAGAAGATCCACGGGTATTACGCCAGCCACCACCAAAACAGCCTGCGCAGAGACTGTTCGGTAGGAGCAAGCGATACGCAGTGCGCCCTGTCTCTGTACCATCATCATCGTCTTACAGTATTTTTTTGTTTTCAGGGAGTCTGCCCATATCTCCGCGCCGTATAGAAGGATCGAGTGAGCTGTCGCCATTAACAGTCGTCGTTTTCCCGATCTCGGTCCCGTCGTATTTGCCATCAAGCGACTCAAGGATGCTATCCTCTCTGCCGCTTTCCGGGTTGTTTTCTGTATATGAGGCCAGAAGGTCATCTTCGTATATCGAGGGTTACCCCAAGGTACTTGACTTCCCTCTTGGTCTCCATCTCGCATGTCCCCACCCTAATGTGCAGTATCGTCTGTATGCGTCTTCTCGTGAGAAACATCAGTTCCGTTTTTTCCGTTGCGAGTTGTAGTCCGTGGTCTGTCATCCATCGTCCGACTCGTCTCATGGTCTGGTTCAACGCCAGCTGCGCCAGATCGGGGGATTTCTCCTTAACCACCGCCGCCACGTCATCAGCGTAAGCGACGAGGGTCACTCCGAGCGACATCCCAAGCCGAAGCAAGCTATCGCATAAGCCATTCCCGAAGTCAGGTCCCAGTATCGACCCCTGTGCTACCCCAGCGGTGACCTGTCTCGTTACTTGTCCTTCGATCGTCTCGTACGTTATCCGTCTATTTGTTAGGTAATCCTCCACAACCCGAAGCAGGTATGGCTGGATCCCGAAGTTGCTTTTCAGCGCCACCAAGATATCCTTTCACCTGGCCGAATTGAAAGCATTCCTAATGTCGAGCGTCGCCAGCAACACTATAAGTCGCGCAGCGTGGGAGTGTCTGTCTAGTTCCAGGAAAGAATCGACCACCTTTTGGATCGCTCCAATCGTCGACCGACCCCTCCTGAAGCCGAATTGCAAATCTGAGAGACCCCCTCCGGCCTGTATCGATTATTATTATTATTATTATTATTATTATTATTATTATTATTATTAACCTCACCCTTGCCCCGGTGGGATATAAGCAGAGGTTTTCCGTACCCCACACATAATACCTTACATGAACGTAGAATTCCCGCTCTTTCCGAATCCATGATAAAAAATGGGGGTTCTTATTAAAAAAAATCACACGGTTATTTGGTTATTGGGGTGAATGGGGTTGGTTTATTTGGTTATTTGAGTTTTTGGGTTATTAAAGTTAATCTTACGCTTGCCCGATCATACCTATGCATAGATGAAGAAAATAATGAATTTGACCCCTACAACACCTTACGCGGGAGGGGGGGTTAACCGCACTCCACACATAATACCTTATCCGAACGAAAAATTTCTTGCTCTTTCCGAAATTGGGAGCAAAATTGTAGGTTCCTGTTTAAAAAATGACTTTGACCTTCAAATGACTTTGACCTTCAAATGACCTTGAAAATAAATCTCTAGGTCAATTCCGATTTCTGGAAAAGGTGTCCCTCATTGTCCCAAACAACTTTTATCTGAACATTTTTTTTTTTAAATGCCAACCGTAGAAAATTTCGGGGTGGTTCCTTTAAAATGGGTCATCCTGTATATTTTAAATATAACCTCAACTTCAAATGAATTAAAATCATATTATAACCAAGATATATAACATAGATCGTTATTTTATTAACGAATTTTCACGAGAGAAAAATATTTTTTATAATGAAGTTCTTACAGTGTTATATAAAATATGTAATGACATAGTACGGTAACTGATCACTAGAGGGACATCCGATAGAATAGAACTCAAAGAGAGGCTAGATAGTCGGGAACGATTCCTCTCATATCGTACATTTTACCAAGTTTTAGGGAGTTGATCCTTTGACTTCATCCTTGATGAGTGATGTCTAAAACACTCTCTAGTTGCACTAGTTTTCTATATAGTTTCCTAATATATTGATGCACTTTATTACTTCCACCATTTTTTTAGTTCGCGACTGTGGACTAATTTTCACTATAGTAACTGCCTCAAGGTCACCTTTCGAGAACTTACACTCAGTTTGTAGTTTATTCAGGACCTAGTGCATCTTCCCAACTATATCATCTATTTTTTTATTCATGTAATATCTATGTAATTTCTAGTGGTACATCAACTTGTGGACCATTGCTTGCTTGTAACTGAAAGAAATTCAGGTTTTACCTTTTGCGGGCTATAATACAGAGCTACATATGTGAGATTGGTGTTTTCTCTGTATATGATATTTTGTCGGTGATAACAACCAGTGTGTCGGTTCCATCACATCGTCCTTTTTAATTTGATGCTATGGGTGAGATTAGAGTTTCTTGTCTTCCGCTTGCTATTATTTAACTCATTATACGTCGGGGTGAGTCACGCTGGGTGCTTTTCTTGCGCCGTACAGGGACATTGCTAGCATTCGTCATATGATTAAAATATTCCGCCAAATAATTCTACGCTAACCATTTCGTATGTCTGACTGTCATCAGTAATCGTGAATAATTGTTATAGAGCTCTAATAATTCAAAATGGTCAATAATCTGGTTACTTATTAGTCTTAGATTCACTCATTAAGATTTTGCCCGATACTTTCCCATGATATTTAGATAGAACAAAATAGGTGATCTACCTTGATGTTGAAAATTCACTCGTAGAATGTTTTCCTAATATTTTTAGGTGCTATAGACTGTCTTTCTCAAAAGTCTGTCTGATTTATTTCTCGTTTTATACAAGGTAGAAGATACGTTGGGCAGTTTATCATTAAATTTATTAGTTACCCTGTATAACGTTCTAGCTTAATATTTTTGATACCGCTTTGATTTTATACATAAACACTCACACACACACACATCTATATACACATATATATGTATATATATGTATGTGTATGTGTACATATAACATAAACACACATATATACATAAATGTAAAGGGTGTTCCACGTTAACCCGGACAGTAGGATAAATCAAAACTTTGCAAAATATTCCAAAAATAGTTAAAATAAAAGTTATATGGTTGAAAGATGGTCAACCCGGGATGACCTCAAACTTGACCTTGATCTTAATCCAGGGTTAACTTTGTTTTTATGTTGTGATATAAGTTATTTTCCTCTACATCGTTCAAGCGTGTGTTGGGCTGTTTCTTGGTTCATTCTCATCTAAGCAGTCAAGGAGCCTGACTCACAACTGGCTGCTTATCTCAGTAATAAGTTACTCACATAGCTTAAAATTCCTGACTCTGACTGCTTTAGTTCAGTGCTTAAGTTTTCCCACCAATTACAAGATCTTACAGCCTCTTGGGAAGGTTAAGCGCTGACGCAATGTGTGTACGCGAGTGCATCAATTTATAATTCACTTAAGTAAGCAAGCTCGTCTAAAGATCGAAGTAAGATCGTGTAGTAATCCAGTCAGTCAAGACAAGATCTTGTAGAGATCCAACCATTCTAGGTAAAGTGGTGTAGAGATTCAACCAGTCAAGGTAAGATCGTATAGCAATTTAACGAGGCAAGATAACATTTTGTGGTGATTCGTCCAGTCAAGGTAAGGTGTAGAAGTGCATACATTTAATTATGAATTAAATGTTCAAAGTGTCTACTGTTATTCTCCAAACACAACTGTAAAGTTTTGCTGCATATTTGTAAGTATTTCAGAAGTTATCGCATCACAAATTCTTCTAATTTTATCCATTATATCCAGTAGTGTTGTTGAAGGTTCATTAAAAACAACACTTTTCCCCTGTCCCCATAAAAAGACTCAAGTTAGGTTACCTAGGAGGCCACGTGATTGATCCACCCTACCTTATCCACCGATCTGAAAATCGCTGATTTAAGAACACTCGTACAATACTAGCAAAGTGAGTAGGAGCACCATCTTGTTGAAGCCATAAAATCAATCTAAATACGAGTGTAATATTTTCAATGTATTCTGGTAAATCATTCTAGAGGAATGCTAAATACATTGGATCTTTAATAGTCCGTTCAAAAAAAGTGAAGCCCAATCACTTCACCATTGCACATGCCAAACCATGAATGTAAGTTTTAACAATATTAACTGAACATCTTACTATACCTATGTGCATTTATTGATGACCAATTATCGTTGTTATGCCTAGTCAGACTCACACTATTACTGAATGTAGCTTCATCGCTGAAACAAAGATTCCAAAAAAAATCGGGATTTTCATCCAATACGTTAAGAGCCCACCTATAAAATTGTACCTTAAGTATATAATCTTCTGAGATTAATTCCTGTACTAGATTAATGTGTTAAGGATGGTATCGTATAGATCTTAATAATCTATGAGCTGTAATTCTGGAACTTTCTATTTGTCTTTCAATCCGACGCGTACTAACATTTGTATTTCAATGCACTGACGTTATAATTGTAAGTAGCCTTTGATCGTTATTATTTTTGAATCTATTTCTTCGTTTTTGGCAATGCAGTGGATTATTCTGTGATGTTCTTTGAATATTTATCACTTCTTAAGAGGAAGGATGACGCCAATTGAGATGTTTTTTGGCGTAGGTACAGTCTGTAATTCCTGTTGCATTCACCTAGCATTATTAGAATGTCAACTATTTCATTAGAAGTGTAGTTAGCCATTCTCCATACATATATACAAAAATATTTTATAAGATGAATTGATTGTCAGTAATTCTGCTTCAATAATAATCACAGGGCAATAATTATTACATCCATAAACCAAACCTCACTTGTTCAAAGGTTTTTAGTGCACTGAATCCGAATCTGGCGTCAGAATTGCTCCTATACCCTAGGTTTCCGAGATACCCTAATCTATTTGTGCAAAAATGCGTATTTCTACTATATTTGAGCTTATGTCACGAAGCGAAAATACTTTTTCTAAAAACGAATAAGGCCCTCTAAAACTAACACTTTAAACTTCCAAAACACTTCTCGATTTAAAAAGTATATTTTATCCTCTAAGATATTGGATGAAGTTAAATACCTTAGTGTTTTCGTAAAACTAGTATAAAAATTGAAAAAATTACTTTAGTGAACGGAAGTAAAATATTTCACTGTTTTTCGGATCGCCTGATCCGGAACAGAACGCTAAATTATTCCCAAAACTGAAAAATTAACGATTTTAGACAGAGCAATTACTATTAAACTCTATAACTTTAACATAGATCTATTTAATGTAAAAATGTGTAAGTTGTAAACGCTAAACCCGACACAAGTTAATCAAACAGCACATCAACCTGTAAATGTTAAACCCCAGGGGGGTTGGGTTAATCCAAGAGCCTGTAAACGTTAAACCCAAGAAAAATTAATGCAAGTATGTTATTTTTCACTCACGCGATGGATTCTCGAGCTCCAACAGTATGATTTTGAGATCATTTATAAGAAAGGTCGCCTGCATCACACTCCGGACGTGTTATCGCGCGCCTATGAAGACGGTGAGAAAGTAGCGTCATTCGCATTTATCACGGATCCTGATTTTACAGTGCATTAAAGATGTACTTGCGAGACCGGATATATTTAGAAATTGGCGAGTGGAAGACGGAATGCTCGATAAATTTTCGTCAGATAGGCTACTCGATCCAGTTACGAACCGCGAACAACATTGGAGCTTAGTAGAACCGCTAAAATATAGAGCTCGGGTGATGCGAGACGCACACTGCGAACCATTAGCGGGACATTTCGGCAGGGACAAAACGTACGATATGGTTGAGAAGGAGTACTCGTGGCATGGTATGTATCACAATATTATTGAATTTATACGATCGTGTAAAGAATGCCAGAAGTACAAGATTGAGCAGCAGTTACCGATGGCATTGCTGAGCAAACGCGTAGTCGAGCGACCATGGCTAGTGGTAGCAGCGGATGTGATTGAGCTGCCAAGAAGCAAAAATAGGTTTACATATTTAGTCGTATTTCAAGATCTATTTACGAAATACGTGGAGTTTAAGCCTCTCGTGTCAGCTACGGGGAAGGCCCTCGCGCAGGCTCTTGAAGAGCTTATTTTGTTCAGGTGGAAGATCCCGGGTTACTTACAAGGAAACCACCCCAACCCGACCTCACTGATTTGAATGATTTTGGGATATGTTATAGTACTTGAAAAAAAATTAGACACGTGTTTCTTTTATCGGCCCATAGGGGCTTTTAAGGGGTGAAATCTACCCTGAAAATCAATCCCTAAAATCAGTTTTTTTAATATTTCTCAGCATCAAATGAATATTTTTAAGTAAACACAACGTTAAAAAATTTCTTATGAAAAGGTGCTTTTAAGGACATAACATAAGGACGTAAATACACTATTTTTTGTACTGTTTTACGACATGTAATATAGTAAATCAGCTCGAGTGATTTAAAAATCGCACTGATAATGAGAAAAAACCAAAATTAAATTGACGTGTTTCCGGATTTAAAAAAAAATTTATTTAAGGATTGTTTCATCCCCCAGAAACCACCCCTCATCAAACTATCAGCAGGTTAATCCACCTAACATTGGGATAAATAAGTTTAGTCGCTTGTTATTTCTTGAAATAATTTAATCCTATGCATGAGCGAGCTAAGCGAGCTACCTGAAATAACCAACCTGCCTCTAACCCACCAAATCCCCATAAACCACCCTTACCGAACCACATGCAGGCTAACCCACCTAATCCTGTGAAAAGCAACTTTAGTCGTTTGCTATTTCTTGAAATAATTGAATTTTACACCATAAGCGAGTTATCTCAGCTGTATAACATACCTCTTATCCAGCTACCCCTAACCTATCTAACCCCCCACTCTTATAAACCACCCTTACTGAAACACAAGCAGGCTAAACCTCCTAACCCTGGGAAACACGAGTTAAGTAGTTTGTTACTTCCTGAAATAATTTAATCCTACGCCTGAGCGAGCTACCTCAACTAACCAACCTGCCTCTAACCCACCAAACCCTCATAAACCACCCATACCCAATCAAATGTAGGCTAATAGACCTAACTTTGGGAGAATTGAGTTTATCAGTTGCTTTTTCTTCAAATAATTGATTTCTACACCGTACGTGAGGTATCCCATTTTTTTTAATAAAATATATCTGTACCAAAATGGCGAGAAATATCTCTTAAAAATAAACACGACAATAACACGAGGTCTAATTATCATTTATAGATCTATACATATATATTTATATTCGTATGTAGATACATAAATATATTTACGTAAGAGAAACCGTACGCGATCCTACATATACTCGTATATTAATTTTTCGTAATAATTTTCATCTTTTTATTTTTTTATTTAATTGAAAATTAAAATGTATCATTGAACGAATTCCTTACAGAAATGATAATCATCGAAAAAGTGTTTGAAACATAATGATCTTTTACACCAACCACACCGTATTATAGCAACATTTTTACATGCTTCTACTTCGCAATGTATATTGCAAGAATCTCCAAAACTAAAATCAACAGGGTTATCAGTTTTAGCTGGTTTTTCAGCAATGTAGCCGCTTTTATACTAAGCGTATTTAAAAAATATTTGTAAATCTTGGTGAAGAAAGCTGGTTATGGACAAGAGACTGTATTTTTATGATGTTATTTCTTAAATGTAGATTCATTTCATAGCTCATCAAAATTACTTGATCTGATAAACGTCGAACGAAGTTTTTCCAGATACGAAATCCATAAACATCGAGTTGATGGATGTTCCCTGTCGTTCCTGTGGGAATTTTTTTTATATTAACAATTTTGTTTGTCGGCATCGTTTTCCTTACAGCTTTATCGCAATGTCCACTCCAAGAGTGGAGTAAAAGTACAGATTGAGGTCCAACATTTGGGTAAAAAACTTCTTTCAACCAAATTTTAAAATGATCTAAAATAAACAAATGTCAAAATTTTTTTATGTCATTGCATTATAATAAACAAAAATATACTAACTCGTCGTTATTTTCCAGATTTAGATGCTTCCACATGAACATTTTCTTGTCTAAATAATGAAGATTCCACTATGGGACCGAATTGACCACTTTTTTCTTTTAATACTATAAAAAGTGGTGATAAAAGTTTCCCGGTTGCTGATATAGTTGGCTGAATTGTATAACTGTGCGTTGTCGATGAAACCGACTGTACCAGACATTTCACCTGCTTTTCTCCTTCAACTGCTAATGTTCTTCCCGAGTGCATTTCTAATTGGAAACCACTGTGATCTGAATTATAAAAGTTTGCAATGCCGATTTCTGGTATACATGATTTAACATCAGCTACAAATGTATCAGCATTAGTTTGTAGTTCTTCTTTACTTTCTAATGTTTTTTTGGTGATAAATTTATTTATTTTTCTAGATACTATTCTATGAGCTTTTTTAAATTTTAGTAACCAATTTTGAGAAGCCTTAAATCTTATATCTTCATGGCCAACAATTTTTTGAGCTTGCAATGCCCATTTCCGGATATCTCGATCATGCACTATCGTACCAGCTGCAATAGCGGCTTTTAAATTATCAAACGTGTATCGGCAAATTTGCGCAATTTTTTCTCGGTAAGTTCCATTTTTATTAATTGTTTTCGCCCAACGTTTAAGTTGACTTATAGATGAAACTTTTTTGAATCTATGTTATACAGTATCCAGTTTTAAGTTTTTGTTTTTTCTGCTCCTCCACAAGTCTATGGCTCTTTGTTTATAATCAAATGTGATTTCTTCATCATCATTTGTGCACTGATTTGTTGGTACAAAATCAGGATTAGGAAAGTGATGTTGAACTTCATCTTCGATTATTTTAGCATCAGTATCTTTATAATCTTCATGAAAATCGAACGTCTCTTCAACAATCATATCAATACTCGTACCATTAAACTCATACACGGCATCTATTAATATTTCTTTCAACTTTTCTGACAATTTAATTTCTTTGAAATTAATCTCGCTATCTGGTCTTTGTAAACTTTGAAAATATGCTAATAATAAATTGACTACGTTCAAAAGATTGATCTTCAATGTTTTAATCTAAAACAAAATCAAGATATAAATACTCTTTTTTGCAGTTGAATAATTTTACAAAAGACAAAAGAAAACCTAGTCTATAGATAGAATTCGATCATACGTTTTATATTTACTATATAATATAACAGTTATATTTCACATGTTTACAAATCAACATATTTGAATAAAATTATATATGATAAGTGACATAAATACTTACGTAGTAGACAAAAACTTTTCTTCTCGTTATGTACTATATTTTCGTGTTCGGGAAATTTGTATGTAAATATAGAAATAAGGTTATTTATAAATTCAGCACTATAAAAACACTTTAACTTTTTAAATACTTGACTTTTCTTCAACTCCTATGAATAATGAAATATGTATCGAATGTCTTATTATCGTAAGGGGCGTAGATTTGATATAACTTATCTTCTTCGAGCCATTGATAAGATAAAATTGTAAATAAGATAAAATGTACAGCAAAGTAAAGTACCAACAAAAAGTAAACTAAACCACAAGTGACAATTGAAAAAAGTAAACAGTTTATAAGTATAGGAATTGAGACTATAATAACTATTTATAATTATTACTATAATCAATTATTTGTTATAATTTCTTTTCTCATTGACAAATTGTAAATGATTAAAAAAGAAATAATAACTATATTAAACTTCCACTTTTGAAATTAATAATTTTTACCTGTTATTACTTGTTATTTTTCTTTATTACGAATTAAATTTACGTTTAAAAAATAATAACTATTATTATTACTCTTTTATACACAGCTATATGTAATATAATGCAAATAATATTAAAAAAAACTGATACTATAACTGTTATTATTAATTTTGAAAAAACAAAATAGTTAATAATTATTTATAATTTTTTTTAGTCTCAAATCTTATATTTATAAGCCGTTATTAATTATTATTATCTTTTTTGTATTTATAATGAAAAGAAAATAATAATTATTACATAAAATTTGTAATACTTGGGACATATTTTTATGCAACATGAATGTTATTCAAGAAATACATTTATTTTTCGCTATTTATATAAGGTTAGCCCGCATGTGGTTCGGAAAGGGTGATTTATAAGGGTGGGGGTTAGATAGGTTAGGGGTTTGGTTGTACGTTCGAATGAAACCTCTTAACTGGTGGGCAATCGTCTTTGATTTCGTCTAAATTGGTTAGTTTTGAAGGAAACTGGGTTGAGACCGGAGTGTTAGAGCAATGCTCTGATTTCTTAACTGTCGCCTCCTGCTTACGTTTCCTCGCCTTTCTATACCTAGAATGTTTGACCATTTCGCTTTCGAGGTACAACGCAATATCTAGTTATAGTTGATCTCCTTGGAATTGCTTGTAGCATTTCTGGAGTGGGACGTTCGACTATTAGTTTTAGCGTGTTAACGTATGCGTTCAAAATAAGCGAGTAGCGTGCGAACGTGCGAGCAGTGAGTGAGTAAGATTATGCGAGTTGACTACGAGCTTAGTTACCTTTTCGTGTTTCTCTATGGTTTTCCATGGCTCTATTAATTACATTGATTTAGCTAGCTATTTTCGTAGCTTTTACTAACTTATTGTTAGTTGATTTATATTCATTGATTTCATTTTATTTGATTTTTGATTTGATATTTGATTTTGATTTTTGATTTTTAATTTTTAATTAGATTGTTTGTTCCTACTTATTTCTCAATTTCTAAATTTGTTTCCTAATTTTAATTGGTAACTATTACTACTATTGCTTATATTACTATTAACTACTTAAAACTAATTCGAATTGTAACATATAACTTAATACTACTTACGAATGTACCGGCGTGTTTGTTTTCACGCTAGGTTTGAAATTAATCAAACCTGGTCTTAGTCAGGGCTTAAGTGTTTCGACGAATTGCAACTAAAGTAGCGCTTGAGTGAGCTTATCGGGTTTCTGCCTTTTCTTTCGTCTTAACCTGTGTTCATGTATAGCAACACTGGATTTGATGGGCGTTTAGTGCACGGCTTTTCGCTTTCAAAGGGAGCTGACTTCACTAATTTCGCTTACAATTGTAAAACTGCTTTAGCTATCAGGGCTTAAACAATTCTTTAGCAGGAAGGAAGCTGCCCTTCTGTGGAAATAATTCTCCTGAGGGTTTTGGCATCCGTAGTGCGTTCTAATCATCGAGAGTTACTTAGCCCAATGGACTATGTTCTCTCGCACAATGGTGTCGGGCCTTACTCCAGGAGCTCGAGGCAAAGAATTTTGGGTGGCTGCTATGACCACGGCCGCCACTCTTTACCTACAGTAGTGGCACCTACCGATTGCCAGTCGGAAAAGAGTAATTTCTTATCTACCCGAAATAAATTCGGATTGCCGGGACCATTGGTCCTTTGCAACTAGCTTTCAGAGCGGTCTCCCGTCCTCTAAAAACGGCGCGCGGTACCATAATCCCGAGAGATTTCCCCTAAAGTGACTCCCGGATTTTGGCTTGTCTGGGCTCGAGTTGAGCTCTTGGGGTGTGGTAGACTCCGCGTTAAATTTTTGGGCGTTTGCAAGCCGCATCTCACGGCGTGTTTTCATGGTCCGTGTTGGTATTGCTTTGTTTGGCCAATCGGCCTATTGCCCTAGGGGCAAGCGTTGTGTGTTTTGCCTACTGTCGCTTTACAGAGACCGCGTTATCAGCCCCACCACGTGAAGGTACAATCATCTGCACTTGTGACTGCAAGTCTTCTTTCAAATATACATTGCATTCACTTCGGATCGACTTGCATTTACTGCTTGTCGAGGGCAATCGGTGACGCATTTTGTACATCAGCATTTGCATTTGCATATGCTCGTACAGAAAAGAGAAGTTTATGTCATTCTCTCCCAACAACAACGAATTGTTTGTTTGAGAAGTCTCCATTCTCTGTTGAGGAAGACAATCATAATCCGCCGCTTTAACAAAAAGATTTTTGCACAAAGTGACCTGGCCAGCCGAGTGGCTGGCCATATGGTGCACTATGTGCATCATCTATGTTTTTGCTAAGCGGATCGTAATCGAGCTTCCTGAGAGCGTCGTGACTGCAACAGCCTTTCTGCTGAGGACACTCGGATGCTCCCAGCATTCTCTACATCTACCATCATTAGGCGAACCAGGAGCCGAGGACGTCTGCCAGCCGATCATCGCCGGTGATGGTACGAGTTCCACTTTCAGCAGGGCTACGTTTTCGACGACGATGGCTCTCCACCAGCGAGCCGCGGGCGGAGTTACCGAGTAGGTCGCACAAATTATTTTCTCGCGGACTCTATCCCGCACCAACTCTCGCCCGGCGTAACACTGCGATCTGTAGTTGTCGCGCTAATTTAGTTGAACAAATATGCTCCTAAACGTTGTTGAATCGTCGCGTTTACATAGTCGAGCGAATGCGCTCCTGAGTTTCGCCTGTTGTTGCATCTTAATGGTTTGAGCGTGTGCGCTCACTATTATTATTATTATTATTATATTAGAGATAGTCTCATGTGTTTTATTGTATTGGCGTAATAAAGAGATCGCCTTTTTGTAATTATACCGACTTGCTTCCTTCATCTTTCCCGTCATCGCGTTAGATTCACGCTCCTGAGAGATCACGCCGCCTCTGCTACCGACTCTGCGCCGACTGTACTAAGATTTATTCGTTTTAGCCTATAATAATTTGACTACGAGAGAAATCAGGTATACTCATATACTTATAACTATATACTTTTAAAATTACTTGTGAAAACTCTATTGATATTAATTTGCTGTGTTTTTTAATAAAGCCTGAATAAGTCAGCAAATGTGCTGACGAAACGTTGCTGAATATAATTAAAATTAAGTGATTTTCCATCTATCACTATTTCCCTTCGATCCATCATTACAAAATTTATCATTTATGAAATAAATGTATGTTAGGCTCAAAAATACAATGCACTACGTGGAATGCAAAGTAAAGCAGTGTGATGCATTCTTTGTAGTTTTTGTAAGAGATGAGTTGCCTAATTGCAACTTAGCGGTAAAAAGGCACCGAAGTCAAGCATGCCGAGTCAGTGTATCTGAATATTGTAAAAACATAAGTCTGTTATAATGCCACTTAATATAATGTCAAGTATATTAAATAAATATCAAGAATAATTGTCTCTACAACTTAAACCATAATTCAATCATTTTCTCATGCTCGTGACGTCACGCTCCTTATATGGTCTTGTTTTCACCGAATTGCCTTAACACATTTACGCGTATATGAGAAGAGCGCCTTAGCTCAAGTATCGCTTTTCTTCAGTTTTCTTGCGTACAACAAGTTGCTGTTTTACATTGCTGTTTTGTGGAAGACAAAAGATAAGGCAAATCAAACTGGACCGTTACAATATAGTACTTTACCTCTAGGGGTTGTAATTTGTGATCTTGATCCCCACCATGGATGCCTCGTATTATAATCGCCTCCTGTTATAAAGCAATTTTCTAGTGAATGAAAGATTTTTTTTTCTTTTGTTATCGTTTTGTTTGGAGGATAATATACACCTGACACTGTTATAGGGCTTTTCTTGTCATAATTATACTGGTTGATTGTATGTATATTTCACTAGTGCATGTGTATTCATAATGATTCATATTTGTTTTAATAATGATTGTAATGCCTCCGTGTGCTTTATCGAGTGGAGATTTGTATTGTGTACCATGTAATTTCGAATGTCTATAAAGTTTTTGCTTGTAAATTATGTTTTTGATAATAGCATTAAGTTCATATTTTCGTGAATTAGTATATAAGTAAATATAATCGATTTATAGACGCTCCGACAACGTCGAAATGAATTATAGGGTTACATATCTGACTGATATCAGAAATATACTGTAACTAATAATTCGTTCAATCTCCTGATAGTAATGATTATAAAACATTATTCGATAATTTAACCAGTTTATGACCACTTCTGAAGACTGAGAAAACAATTTGGTGTCACATGTTGTCGGTATCTGAAACAGATCGTAACCCATCATTGATTTCTATCTGGTAATCGATTGTTTTTGAACAATATCGGTAAATGATTTGTGGCGGGGAATTTCGGGAGGTCTAGGTCACGCACACGAAATACTTTCGCTACAAGACCTGATTGGACCATTTTCTCGAGTAGTAATAAGGGCGCCAGACCGCCTTTCCTTGATTACGGTGATCGTCGGGGATAAGGTCGGAAATCGGCGCGTAGGACTAGATATCCACTGTGCGACTGCGCAGAGTGGATAAGTAGTTGCTTCACACGTCGATAACTTTTTTTCAGGCCGCTTCAACAACCAATAGTTAATTTTCTCCGTTTTCTGCACGT
This sequence comes from Phymastichus coffea, assembly GCF_024137745.1. Taxonomy (NCBI): domain Eukaryota; kingdom Metazoa; phylum Arthropoda; class Insecta; order Hymenoptera; family Eulophidae; genus Phymastichus; species Phymastichus coffea. The sequence goes on from NW_026706814.1 coordinate 2,893,944, forward strand.
CCTGGGAATCCCGACAGCTCAGGAAGCAACTCTTTGTCTCTGGCCAAGGGTATGTTACCAAACGTTCGGAACTAGTAAGGAAAAATTCTCGCTACAGTCCATCTACGCCTGAAAATAATATCAGCATGCAGGGATGGAAAAGTTAAGGAAGCATAAATAAGAGATCGATTACACTTCACTTCACTTTTTTCGCTAGCTACGGTACATCAACGATCAGAATGGCGGATGGTCAGCGCGATTCAAGGCGATTTAATACACGGCGGCAACGGATTCACACGTCTCGGCGAATCAAACACGCGACAAAATTATGCGCACAATCCCTAATTCTCGACGGCGAGTGGCACTTCGCCTAGCTATCAGAATTCTACACTGCCTACGCTCAAGTTAGTCAGAAAAATGGTGGTTGATCAGCGCGATTCGGTCGGAGCACTCTATTTCCGGCGTCAATGGATCCACGCGTCACGACGGAATTAATGGTATGGCAAAGCACGCGCAGCAACACCTAACTCTCACTAATGAGTGGCACTTTGCCTACTTACGTTCTCAAACTGGAGACTCACTCGATTGCTTCCTAAATCACTCAACTTTCTCGGCTGGTAGCGGATCTGCTTGCAGTGGAGCTCACGATCAATGACAAAATGGACGAGAAACAGCTCTTCACGGTCAAATATCTTCTATTTTTTCTCTTTCCGAGAATAAAACATTTTATTATCCAATATGCTAATTCGGAATCGGTAGCGCCCTCCGAATGTCCCCATCATTGGTCAATATGCAAATTAGAAAAGTCACAGCGCCCTCATTTTCTCACCTACCTCATCACTATTTTCCCTGTCTTAGATAAAATCTTATCTCGGTCAGCATTGATTGATGAGAAAGATCTACCCCTACTCCTATTTATTTTTCTATGCGGACGAAAATCAAATTTTATTCTAATTTGCTTATTGGCCATGACGTCACCGGCGAATTTCGTCAAAAGTTCAAATTTCAGCAGTTAATTCTGTTGATTTAATTTAACAGACTACTTGTCGCTTATGAGTATGCCAATAGAATTATAGCGGTCGCGTAGATGTATTTTCCAATTTTTCTCATGTACATTACATATTTTAAGTCACATTGCTAAGTATTTTGCCAAATAATATAATAGTCGTAGATCGATTTCACTTTCGTATCGCCCTCATCATCGAGTTTGCGTTCGAATTAGTATTTTATTTAAATTCTAGTTCGCTTGCTTTCATATGGTCTAACTTGGTTGCTCTTGTTTAGCCTGTCTCGCTCACTTCCGCTTTGTCTATCTCGGTGCCTCAAAATAGCCGCCCTCACTCCCGCGTGTAGACCTCGTGCTCTACTGCCGGTCTCTGGAGCGTCTCCTGGAGCGCTCCCCCTCGGTCGTATGTTGTGTGTGTACATCCGGATGTTCGCCAGTATTCAGCAGCAGTGAGTGTGGCGCTTAGGGTGTCGTAAATGGAACACAGCAGCCTAACATAGTTGATTGCCGTCGGCCGCTTGATCGGCGATATCTGGTTACCCCAGGTGTGACAGCTTCCCCAGAGTGTCTGTGCTAGTGCCTGGATGTGTAACGTGTTCACAGGTTTTCCTCGCATGCATTTTTGTTGCATTTTTAAGTCAAATTTCCCGTGTGTTTTCCTCTAGCTGATAACACATAGTCGGGAGTGTGTGAGTGCGTGCGCTCTCTTTTTTTTGTCGTGCGCTCTCTTCTTTTTCGTCGTGCACTCCATTTTTCACTTATCCGTCGGATTACGCGGTTTGCCTTGTTACATCGTTTTTCCGGGAGTGAGCGTTAATATGGAAATAAAGTAGAGTTTATATTAGAGCGCGAGTAGAATAATTTTATTCGGTTGATTACGGGGCGGCAAGGGACGGGGATGGCACTTCTGAGGTGTTGCAAGTAATGGAACACTTGCAGGCAAACCTTGTAATGCACCGCATTACAAATTTCAGTGTTCGTCGGGTTGCGATGACTTCAAAAAGAAAAATAACGTTACACATCTGATTGGTATCTGAGATCTAATCTAACTAAAAAATAGTCCTGATTTCCCAAATTAATATTTTGAAACATTATTCGTCAATTTCATCATGTATGGCAGCTTCTAGCCTTTCAATGAGATATTATTTAGTTCACTTTCGATAAGAATCTGAGCTGTAATGTAACTAACAAACATTCCCGATTTTCCAAATGATGATTTTGAAACATTATTCGTCAATTTTTTTACCGTATGGCCGCTTCCGATGATTACAAAAACAATTTGGTATTATATCTGATTGGTATCTGAAACAGATTATAATCCATCAATGGTTTCTATCTTACAATCTCTTTCACAAGTATCATCTAGTTGAAGATAAGTACATTGGACTCATAATATGGAATTTGATTCGAATGATTCTACGTAATCATTATGGTATTTTTATTATAATTATAAATTCCAGTTTCTTCCTAGATAAGTCGTCCAATATAGTTTTACGCTCTTTGTATAAATTGTCTGAATAGGTTGCTCATATGAATCAGCATAGATGACTAAACGGCTTCTAAATGGCAATAGTCGTTGAAACCGGCTTATTATCAGTGGAAAAGTCATTGAAAGCAGTACTTTCTATATAGACACATACACACACACACACACACAATATAAATTATATACTTGCATTAAGGAAACCAACCATGTAATAGAAATAACTTACATTATAACGAGCGGCCAGACCCTCGTTATGTCTCTCTCTCCCCATACATAATTATAATTATTCTTATGTATATAATTGTCTTATATTTATCCCACATGTATGGCAGCCAAAGGTAAGTCAGAGAGAGCGCTAATAGAGGGCGAGCTAGAGAGAGAGAATTCGGGAGGCTGGCGCGACGCGCGCGAGTAGGAGAGTAGGGCAGAGGCGCGCGATAAGGACTCGCTCTTGTACCGGCGACTTCGAAGCACGTGGACGTGTGACGAGCGGCTATACTCGTGCTTGCGATCTTTTGCTGACCAACTTTTCGCGACTAACTTTTGTGACTGACACTTCGGTTGCCTGCGAATACGCGAGTGTCTACTCGGTGTAAGATACCGGTGCTGAGATTGCCCCTAGTGTCTTTGGCGGGCTAGTTCCTGCGACCGCGCGTGCGAGTCTTTAAGGCCGCCCGCTTCTTGATTACACCCGAGCTGCACACTGCGCGTCATCGCGAGCCACGTGCGAGGCTGAGGACATCGCTTGCAGGGCTAACGCCGAGATATTATTGTAAGTACCTTCTCGAATACATGTCTCTCTCGCTAGCTTTTCGCCACTCTCTCTCCCGCTTACGCTGCGTATTAATTTTGTATTACTTTCCGTAGTAAACTCGATGCTATTTGTATATCTTTTTTCTTCTTTTGCGCTTCCTTTTACCTATCGTAATCAATCCCGTTCCGTCCGGCTTTCGCACCTAAATTTCGTGATTATTCCAAAGCGCCCATAGGACTACACGACGCTCTCCGCGGGCCAAGGTAACAGACGCTGCACCACAACGTTCCTGTTGCCGCTGGGCTAGGCTTTGCGCAGCCTATTACGAGGCCCACACCGAGCTGTTTATTCCCCTCGTAATTTATATAACGAGTGACCCGCGCTGGGTCAAAACCCCGTTATAACATATATAAGAGCCAAATTATAAGAGGAAGCTTTAGCTTATCAGCTGTTCTTTTTGTATATACACAACTACCAAATATTGTGTATCCAACAAAATTTATATCGTGGTGACAATTTATAAATACTTAGGTCTATAAATACTTATCATACTGATACATTAAATGAAGTCTCCTTACTCCAATATAGACTTTTCAATCAAAGTTAAATAGCATACCAAAAAACTAAATGCGTCTTTACCAATTTTAAAATGATTTAATTTGCAACCATTTAGTTCATTGGAATTGTATTATCGATTGTAATTAAAATGCTTCAATTTTAAACATAATAAGAATATGTATCAAGGCCGTCTATACAAGTAGCAAAACGGACTACAATCAATGTTCAAATTGGTGCTTCTTAAATGCTCTTCTCTTTGCTTGTACCAAACAATTAATTTCAAAATGTTATAGCCACCCATATTCTGCTCACTTGCCAATTGTACTTTTTATTGTAAGATGGATGTATGAGCAAAAGATATTATTTATAAAAGTGAGGAAATACTAGTAATACCAATTTAAAAATTATTATTTAGATAATAATTACGATTAATATTAATAAAAAATTTAAGTATTTATATTCCTTTTAATTATATTCTAGTTTAGTACTTTTAGTATGATTTCTCTCACAGAGAATAATCTAGTAATTGACAAATATTGGTCTGATGCGTATTTGAAATATTTCCGCATTCTGATCCCCCAATCGTACTTTCGGCAATTGTTTTCGAATATCAAAAATACTGTCTCTAACTAATACGAACAGACTTTTTGATCAAATTCATTGTAGTATTTACATCCAGCTTGCGCCATCAACCTTTCTCGTCATCATAAAGGATTTAGCGTATCCGTTAAGAAATATATTATATTATTACACAATACATAGATGATCATACAATACCTGTACTTTTTCCTTAATCTGCTTGTTTTTATCTCGGTTTAAGTTTGAACAAATCAATTCAGAATATCCAAGATCAGCGCTACAAGCTTTCTGAATGAAAAATGCTTGTTCAACAATAGACGTAATCATATAGGCCATCATATATAACCACATCGTAGGTTCAACAGAAATAAACTTGATCAAATGTATAAATTTTTTTTTGTACATTTTGAAAGTTGGTCTACTGCTATTCAATTATCTGAAAGGTATTGCAAGATTAATCTTTATGTAGTAAAATATTTGTTGATAATTAGCTTTCAAAGCATATTATTCAGAATCTTAAATAGATGTGAAACTGGATATGAAAAGACAGAGTACCAGGAATGTGCTACGGTAGTTAAAAAGAAGCAACAATATCAGCAGCAATCACGAAGAGGATAACACAGGCCAACAATTTTAAAAACCTGAAACCAGACATAGTATACTTAATAAATTTTCATACGCTTATTCCGAATCTGGACTCAGAATTGCTCTGTCATCCTTGGTTTTCGAGATATCTTAATTAAAACTATCAAAAACATGTTTTCTACTATATATGACCACCTGTAGCATAAAGAAGGGTTTTTTCTGCATAATTCTGACCACAATTCCTAAAATAGCAACTCTTGGGTTACAAAAAGCACTATTCAAAATTAATTTTATAATTTTTTCAATGGAGATATGGCCCTTTGAAAAATGTTGGATCTGAACATTCTATTATAGGCTTATAATAACACGATACTCAATATTCACTTCTAATATCTATAAATGCTCATGTATAATAAAATCAGAAGTACAAGAGTCCGTATATAACATAGTGTTCAGTTTGCTGAAATCCCATAACTTCAAACTCAATATTTTCTAAGCCAGTAGGAATTCACATGTCATTTCTTGATTAATCCTCAAATCAGAACATTTGACGAAATTACATCAAGCCTATGCCTAGTCTGGCACTGCTCGTCGAGTTTCGAAAGCACGGTAAATATTGAGTTTCGTGTTATTATAAGCCTATAGTAGAATGTTTAGATCCAATATTTTTCAAAGGACCATATCTCCGTTGAAAAAATTATAAAATTAATTTTGAATAGTGCTGTTTGTGGCCCAAAAGTTTCTCTTTTAGAAATTATGGTCAGAATTGTGCAAAAAAAATCTTTCGTCATGTTACAGGTGGTCATATATAGTAAAAAAGCGTGTTTTTGATACTTTTAATTAAGATATCTCGAAAACCAAGAAAGAGCAATTCTGAGCCCATGTTGGAATTAGCGCATGAAAATCTATTAAGTATACTATGTCTAGTTCCAAGTTTGTGACTTTTTTTAAATTTTGTTGGCCTGTGTAATCAGCAGTAGGTGAAATGGTGAAGGAGGAAAATATGAGTACACTAAGATCACTACGTCCAGATGCCATTAAAATCGAGACGTAGTACGATCGTTCATATACAGACATTCGACCAAAAATGAAAGCAATATCTAATTTGAAAGCCTTGAGGGCAAAAGTTATCATATATTAAACACGTCGTAGCAAATAAGCTATTGATATAACTTGGGAGAGATGCCGTAGAAATACCAGAACTACAATGCTGGTCACAAAATCCTCCGTAAGTAAAATGTATTAAATTTAAAAATCTTATATCTTTGTGAAAATCTATCTACAAAAATGGATGGGAGTAAGTTTGGAAGCTCTTTCGAATTTTTAAACGGGAGACATCATGAAATTAATTAATTATCAAAAATTTAATTACTTCGTCACCGCAACCATTTACCCTAATCAAACGGTTTAATTGCGCAATCAACGTCGTCCTTACGGTCACCTTCCAGTCCTCCACCACCGTCTCCTCGGAAGCAACACTCGTCCATACTCTCGAGGCCTACGCCATAAGAGTCCCCGAGGATGCCGTAATACACGTTGTGTCCACAACGACTGCCACCCGAGGCAACGACGGAGTCTGTCCGGAAGATGGCCTCTTGAAGTTGCACGTAGATAGATTGAAACGCATAATACATTTTCTTCTGCCTGAGTTCTGTCGGGCTTCAACCCTTTCTCTTCTATCCTCCTTTACATAATTAGCCGGTAAAAAGCAAGCGAGTCTACCCTTATGGATGAACAGATAGGTGGGGTCATGCCTCTGCAGCGGGAGCGGCTTAAATGGAAGAGGAGCATGAACGTGCGGCTGTAGAGCCAGGCGAAGCATCTCCCGAGGTGACGCCGTCTCATCCTTCGAGTTACTCGAGCTCAAAATCATCTGCCGAATGCCGTTGCTAGCAGATTGCATCGGACAACTGACACCTTCTGCCCTATCACCAGTAAAAGCTTGCGATTCCGATTTTCCGTCCTACTAGAAGGACGTTCTACCACGCTGAATTGAGGACTCGGCGTGTACCACCAGAGTCACTCACCTCCTCTAAAGGGAAAATAATTCCTCTAGTTGCCTCTATAACCTGTGATCTATCGACTGCCTCATGGAAGCATAGAGTAGCGAGACGGAAACTTGCGCATCGACCTACAGCCTTGTCTCACATACGTGTAGGCACTGCTAAACGTAGAATGGATCCTGCTCTTCTATTTCTTATTAACAACCATACTCCGCTCTTGTTGCCAAAAATAGGTATCGGCGGCGAAGGCAGAGGCGGTGGCAAAGGTATCTTCGCCTGCTCGCACACGACCTCAGCGACGGATACCTAAGACCGACTGCGAGGTACAGGAGGCGATCATAACTTCCGAGACATTCGATGTTTGGGGGAAGTTAAAGGTTGAGTCTGAGTAGTTTTTGAATTAAGATAGAACGGTGAGTCTTATATATTTCGCATTGCTACAGAGCGTGGTTTAAATTTTCCAATTCTTGTCCGCATTTACATAGAGGGCTATCATCTACTTTAATTTTGACCAGAGATTCAGATAATTATTTTTTCATTGTGTAACATGGGACAAGATCAGGCAGCGGTAGGCTAATTGACCGCTGCTGACTCTCTCATGCGCAATGAGTAATATTGGCTCTCGCGACGTATTTGACAAAGTACAGGTCACACGATATTTTCATATTTTGTATTTATTTCATGTTTCCCTGAGTCAAGGCCATATGACGTCACACCACACTTACAACACACTTACCAAGTACACACAAACAATTACCCAGCCCACTCTCGGAAGCTAAGTACAACGAGATGAGGGGCAATGCTAGCAAAGACGGAGAAGAAAAGGAATTCGGGAGAGAGTTCTAGGCTGCGGTCAACGCCGGACGTTCTAAACCCGCGCTCATCATACTGCGCCGAGATAACGCTTTCTCCGGCATTCGAAATTGCATTGCAAATTCAGTCTTTGATTGGCTAAAGTGTGCCTCATTCAATCATAAGTGATCACAATGCATTGTTTGCCGTTATTTTGCCTAAATAATCACCTACCGTCAAAGGTCTTGTTCCGTGTTAATCAGCGAGCATGTATCAGTAAGTGAATTATCAGAGCTTTGTAAGCAATTAAGGTAACAGTCATTTCAAGCTTATTAAATTGCTTCAATCATTCATGTGTTTGACTCAAATCTTACTCTAAATGGAAATTTGACTATCGGCGAATCAATTATATCATTAGCGATTGTAAGTGACCTCGCGTTATTAGAATCTTTTGTTTTCCTCTATGCCTGGCTTGACTATCGTACGGTCAAGCCGAAGAGAGCCAAAGTTCTAAAATTACAATTTTGAAATATTTAATTTAATTAGCCGTCGAATTAAACGAGTAAGTCGAAGCTCATTATCGAGTTATTATTCGTTCAAATACCATCACGATTAATTGCCTAGTTTAATTAACGAGTATTTGTTTGTTCAATCTATAATAAATCTCATATTTATCATTTACTTTAATTTTTATTATAGACATTTAATTGTATGCAATCCCCAGTTCCTTATCCCATTTTCTCTAGGTAAATTCACAGGAACCTGCTCCCGCTCTTCAATATTAGAGCTAGCCATATCTAAAGGAGAGGCACTGCTCCCTCACTTCCCCTCAGTGCCTGGCGCCCTTGCGCTAATCGCGTGAATCATCGTACATTTCTTGCCTTACCGTAACCACGCTGTTATAATTGTAATACCATTTAAAATAATTTATCCCTTTAAATTACCTCAGATTTTTGATAATCTCTTTTGTTTTGTTCATAATGACTTCTTTAATATCATGATATCAATCAGAATAAAGGAATTACATTGATTTGTTTAAATTTTATTTTTAGTAGTTTTCTTGGTGAGAGAGTCAACATTTTCATTTCCTATTATTTCGTGATATGAGGGTATTCAGAAAAATTATAGATTAGAAGGAAGGCATGTTTCTGTGACGAGAGCAGGCCGTGCGCTGGCTTCTCGTCTGTGTTTCTTCCGCCTTCTCCACTCGGCAAGGCTTGGTGTCCAACGTTGGGCGCATTAAAGTATGATCCTAACACTCGGCCTTCTTGTTTTAGCGCTAAGAACAGGCCAGCGGAGCTGAGCGCGAGAAAAAGTTGAGGAGCGTGGAGAGAGAGAGAGAGAGAGAGGGAGAGGGAGAGGGAGAGGGAGAGGGAGAGGGAGAGAGGGGGGGGGAAGGGAGAGGGAGAGGGAGAGGGAGAGAGAGAGAGAGAGAGAGCATTAGGCCTATGCAGGGTTAGGCAGGCGCGCGACGCGTGACCGATAAGTGGCGTGTCGCGTGCCACCTAACTAATAAGTCAAGAAGGGATGGGAGCGAGCACTGCTGAGCGGCCGCGAGACGGTCAGCGCAAGAAAAAGTGCGTGCGTCAGTTAGTCCAGTTTTGAGCAGAGAGTGCAGTTTTGGGATAGCTGGAAGGAAGGCCAACTCTACCGGCAACAGCTTTGTCTGCGACTACAGCCAGCCCCACCTACAAGGAGAGCCAACATCGCCTGCAGATACTGGACCTGCGACAACGACCAACGTCGCCTGCAGATACATCGTCAGCGACAACAGCCAGCATCGCTAGCAACATTCTGACCAGCAGTATTTCCTGCAACAGCATATCGCTTGAAATCCACGACGTTGCGAGGAGCATTGGATAAAAGGTCAAGCCTTCTTTCTTTCTCTCTACACTCTCTCTCTCTCTTTCTCTCTCTGTGATGATGCGACGACCGGTGCGCATTGAGTAAGATAGTCAGGCATTCACGTGCCGGCTATCTGGAGGTTCACGCTTAGTTTTAATTTGTATTAGTGTTAGTTGCGACCGGCGAATTGTCAAGGTGCTCACGTGCCGTGCAATTCATCCGGTACAGGGTTTTGCGTAAAATTTAAGTAAATTTGTAATAGGATAAGTGTGCGATTAGTTATTCGTTAGGATAGACCGTGAAAAATTTATTTGTGATTATCCTAAGTTGTTCTTTCGTTCTATTTCTTCGTTAGTTGGTCAATAATTTTAGATTATATTATGCGCACGTCTGTTTAGTGTGAATAACTGTTAGTAATAATAGGTTGTAAGTTTCATTTGATCTATCTTTGTGTAATTTATTTTATGGCCTTCCCTCTCTTTTCTCCTTCAATTGCCGTGAGCGAAAGTGCTTCACTTACCCCGCAAAAGAATTGGTGACAGCGAGAGAATTTTGTAACATGGCATCCCTTGTGAGTTTGGCAATTGAGAGACAAAGGAGAGAAACGGTTTAGTAATAAATTTTAGAAATAACGATTAATTGATTTTCTTTGTGAACTAAGGGCAAAGAGTGCGCGTAAAAGAATTGCGAGTTTTCGGTATTTTGAATTCTTTGTTAGTGGTTGCCAGTGACCTTTCTTAATAGCGGTGTCGGGTGACCGGGGTGCGTCATTGAGTCGCTTTGACGCTAGACGAATACGTTCTTTTCTCGTTTTAGTTTTTTCTTTGTTTTAAGAATTTTACTAAACTGCCTATTTAAAAATTACGGTAAGTAAATTTTGATACATTATAATTTCTTTCTATAGGCGTAAGCAAGGCGATTTCTTGCCGGCTTATAGCTTAGAAAGAAATTAGTCCGTAAGGTATCAGGTTACATGGATTTTTTAGCTCCTATAAGCTCGCGTTGTAGTTAATTTACGGATTTTCGTTTTCAGAAATAATAATGTCGCTAGCGTGTAGAGATAAAATAATCATGTGCAGATTATTACGCAATACGCATGCGAAAAAATTAAAACGTAAAATTGATTCCACAGAACCGGCTGTTCTGTTGGAATTAATGCGCTATCGCGAACTTAGCTTACACAGTGATCTTGAGGAGTTACGAACCCGGTAATTCCGATATATGCTGTTAAGAGAGCGGCCAGATTTGCCGCCACCGTTGCGCTCGGACGATTTTGCGTCAGGCCGAATCCCGGAAAGGCTGTACGACGAACAGCAAGAAACAACGGTAAGCAGCGCGCGGAACGCGAACGTGGGCGATGAATTCGCGGTAGCTACAACGCCCTTGGCGGCCGAATTATCATGTGAACAAGAGCAGGTGACACAGTCAAGAGCAGGTGTTGCCGCTCCTTGTGAACAAATTCGACCGCCGGGCGAAAATACAGTTGCGCTCGGTAATAACGACGTATTACTGATGGCGGCTAACTCGCCGTCGGACAGCAGGACCGAACGCGCAAGCGAACAAGTCGCTCAAAACCAAGGTGAGCGTAGCACTAGCGCCATAAACCAGATTTGGGGGGCTCTCACAGCAGTACCGCGATGGATATATAGATGAGAAGTGGGACAAGGTGTTACAGACAGCGCGAATACAGTATTTAGAGTTGACAGAGAGGCGATGCACGGTAGAGCGGCTCAGGCCGAACAGCAGGCTTCATTGCCGCCTCAGGCTAAGCCGCTTGGCGACCGCGAGGCGCTAAATGTGCCAGCGGTTGCGACTGAGCCATCGGCCCACGCGAACGCATCAAACAATAGAGCAGGTAGTACGTTCCTCTATGCCGATTCAAGTAGATCGGCGAGCACGAAATATCACGCGCCTAGAGTAAGTTCGTGGGTTGAAAACTGGGAGCGCGAGGTACGGACAGCTACTAGAGAGGAAGCGCAAATACTAGCCCCATTAGGCGAAGGTTCGATTATTAGCAAGAAAAGCGTAATTAGTGTAAGGCGACCTAAACAAAAGCAGGCGAGACAGGTAGAAAATGTTAGTGGAAGCGACTCAAGCTCGAGTTTATCGGACACTGATAGTTGCAACACTAATAAAGTTAAATCGCGGCGGAAAACTAGGCAAGTTAAAGCGGAAAGACCAAGCAAAGAAAGTGCTCCTCCAAGAATCAAGTATATAAATGGTATACCTGCGGATGGAGTAAGCGCACTCAATGCCTGGTCTCTCCGTTTTTCCGGTAAGGACAGTACAAACGCACTAAGTTTTCTATCAGGTTTGAGTGATTGCCAGCGCTATTATGGCATCTCGGATGAAGAGATGCTGATAGCAATAGGCACTGCATTCCGCGATAAGGTACGTCCGTGCTACGAGGTTAATCGCGGTATGTGGAAGACGCTGAAAGACTTTAATAAGAGTTTTTCTAGCGAATTCTGTCGATGATTGAATAGAGAACTACTTTACGGTGAATTGCGTCAAAGGACACAGGGCGAGAACGAGAAAATTACGGACTATGTCGCGGCTTTTCAGACGAATTTGCGCCGTTTCAATCCGCCGGTTTCGGTGAAACGCCAGTTAGCTATGATTATACAGGGTCTACATCCAAGATATAAGCGATATCTTGAAACTAAGACCTTTTCTGATCTAAATAGTTTTAAAGAACCGAGTATGGCACTCGAAGATCGCATGGCCGGTTGGAAAAGGTGGCAAAAGCCGCCGGCGGCTTATGTAACGCTAATTCCGGAATCTGTGTACGCAGAGACGAAGAAGTCACCCGGTAATCAAAAATCGGTCGAAACTATTGACGATTTAAACGACGCGATTGACGAGGTCTTAACAGTCGAACCTCCTAAAAATAAAGCGCAGCAGCAAAACAAGAAACTAGGTAAAAAGGGCAAGCAGCAGAACGGTTAAATTGTCGTGGCTACTGCCGATAGGCAACAGCCACAGGCAATAAACCAGTCTGTGAACGAAGCCGCGCCTGCACGTCAGAGCGCGCAGGCTTCGTTAACCCCGGCTGCAGGTGTAGCCCCTAGTCTGGTCCCGCAGCAGCGCAATCATGGAGGTAGCAACTTAAATAGGCCATTTACGGGAGCTTGCTTCAATTGCAACGCGGTAGGACATAGGAGGGCGCAATGCCCGATAGTTCAGGTTAATCCGCGGGTAGTTTGTTATAATTGCCGACAACCTGGGCATTATGCTATTAACTGCCCAATGCGAAATTCAGAGCCGACATTATATTGCCAGGTTTGTGGGACAATCGGTTACGTGTTTAGAGAATGCCCTACTTGTAACCAGGTGAAGCAGGGAAACCTCAGCGCGGGAGCCGTCGACCGCTCGATCGCCATCCGAGGCCTGTGAAAAGATTGCGCAGAGAGGAATATATACATTTTTTATATTTATATAAATTTTTTTTCTATTACAATGAACCTTTATCACATTTAATATACATATAAGCGATATTGTATTTTTTGGTAAAATTTTTATATCTGTACGAGGTCTGTCCGGAAAGTATCGGGCCTACCTTTATATTTTCGTGTTAGCGTTATTGTTTATCATCTGGTGGGTGGCATCCTTCAAAGTAATCACCACTTGATTGAATAACATGGTTCCATCGATGTTTCCACTTTTCAAAACAGTCCTGGAACTCACTTTTAGGGATAGCCTTAAGTACACTCGTCGCATTGTTTTCAACCGTTGTTTTGTCATCGAATCGGTGTCCTTTGAGTGGTTTTTTTAGTTTTGGAAACAGCCAAAAATCACAAGGGGCTATATCGGGACTGTATGGAGGTTGTCGAAGCAATGCGATATTGTGTTTGCTTAAAAACTGCTGCACAAGATTGGATTAATGCGCTGGCACATTATCGTGATGGAGAAGCCAGTCACCACTTTCCCAAAAGTGCGGCCGTTTTCTTCTTACTGCATCACGCAAACGTTTCAAAATTTGAACGTAGTATTCTTTATTGATTGTCTGACCTGTTGGTGCATATTTGTGATGTACAACACCTTCACAATCGAAAAAAACAATTAACATTGACTTAACATTGCTCCGACTTTGACGCGCTTTTTTTAGCCTTGGCGATTCAGAATGCTTCGACTGTGAAGATTGTTGTTTTGTTTCAGGATCATAACCATAAACCCATTATTCATCACCTGTAATAACTTTTCGAAGCACATCATCATCATTATTGACCATGTCCAGATTGTCCAGAGCGATTTCTAAGCGAATGTTCTTCTGCTCTGCTGTGAGCAATTTTGGGATGAATTTCACACACACGCGTTTCATTCCTAAATTTTCGGTTAAAATTTCTGAAATGATAATTTTTAGTATCCCGAGGTCTTCTTCTAGTTCTTGCACAGTCATGCGACGATCTTGTTCGATTGCAAGTCGTACCCGCTCAATATTATCTGCGGTTTTTGTCGTCGAGAATCACTATTGACAGAAGTGCGACCATCCTTGAACCGTTTATACCATTATTTTATTCGTGTTTTGCTCATACACTCGCTTCCGAAGGCCTTTTGCATCATTTCAATAGTTTCCGAACTCGTTTTTCCGAGTTGAAAGCAAAATTTGATGCAAATTCGTTGATCTTGTTTTTCAGTCATTTTTGACAATATCAAAATCCGACGAACACGAAAAAGGCACTGTAAACAAAGACACGCTGCGCATGAACTATACGTCCGGCAGGTGTCAGTAAGTAACCAATAGATTCGTGAGGCTTTACTGTTGACGTTTCTGTCCGGTAGAGGTCGCTCGAACACTATGGCACGAAGATATAAACGTAGGCCCAATACTTTCCGGACAGACCGCATATAGTCACCATAAAACAAAAGTTTTCAAAACTCAATCATTATTATTATTTTATTGTTGTTTTTAACACTGAGCGCAAAATATATAAATTTATTTATCAATTATATTAACTATGTATAATAAATAGTTCTAACATAATAATAATTTCATCATTAATAAATAACATTGAACTAGAGAATAAATTAAACATTACTTTCATCAAAGTGTCTACCTTTACTGTTAATTACTAATCGGCAAATTATAGACATCTTGTGAACAAGCTTGTTTAGCATATTTTCTACAATTTTATTCCATAATATAGCTGATAGATATGTCCGTAACTTAGGGCATAACTTTCATACAGTATGATCAAGCTCTTTCTATAATAATTTCATGGCATCTAAATCTGGAGATTGAGAAAGCTAAACTAAATATTTAAGATACTTTCTTGTTTAAGACTCTTTAGGTAATTCTTACAAAGGTTAGATGTGTTGTAACGGGGTAAGACCGTTTAATAAATATGTCGCGTGATTATACAAAGGGGACACGCGTGAATCGTTACTGCTCACTATTAATACGGGAGAGCACGAGGAAGCATACGCCGGTCAACCGATTGTTGTTTATAACCTAAACAGAATTGAGTGGAAGCCACGTGAGGATAGAATCAACGAAAACACTTGTTAGTATTATAAATCGGACGTTTTATTATCTTTCTTACTCTCACAAAAGGTCGGCCCGCGAGTTTGTTTACACGCACGCTCGCTCATCGGCAACACGCTTTGCCGGTTCGTTCGCTGCTCTCTGATATTAGAGCCTCACATGCACGCATCGAATACCGAAAGTTATTTATCCGACATGCAATTCCGATCGCGTAATTAAGCTGGCCAGCTTACCTTATAATCGCGAGCGGTCGGAGACAATCACAGCAACTCGCACAGCACGGAACAGTCGCTTATTGTTTTTAGTATTCGCGAGTCGCGAACGCGCGCACGCACTGGTTTCGCCCTCGATGGCGAAACCTCACACACTCTCTCTGGATCTCTTGATCGGGCCTGGTTTGCAGCTTGGCAGCTCCTCGGCGGCTACGATCCTGGATCACTGGCTGCAATTTCGCGAAGCGTACAGACGGCTGGGGCACGTAAATCGGCGGCGGTATCAATAGAAGCGGGCGGACTTGGCTACAGTCGATGCTTCACTAGTTCAAATTCGTTCGCGCGCGTTCCGTCTGCTCGCGTGCCGAATTCCTTCGTTACATATTTTTGTCCCCCCGGGAGGTGCTGCCCTCACGGACAACAATAAGGTTAAGTAATTAGCGCTAACTTGACGTTTACCGTCACAGCCCCCTTCCAGTCTGGACCTATAGGGTCCTTGACGATGATACCGTTAGCGCCATACTTTCCGAGGAGGGGGTGAGGAAGGATAATAAAGGATCATAGTCCGAGTAATATCAAATCCATGTTTTATTGGACGACAGGGCGACGTATCGGTGGTCCTGCCCACGGGGGCAGGACATCATCACCTAGCTGGCCTTGGTGATATCTCCTGGCCCTGGTCGTCCAATGGAGGTCGGCCGCGTGCCTCCCACCCCAGTCTCTCCTGGACCAGGTCGGCGTGTTGCCGCACGCGTGGGCAGCGGTCCGTACGGGTCACCCCGGGGTAGTGGCACACGTTGCACCCCTCCCACTGAGCGCGGGAGAGAGTGCCCCGTGGGAGCCCTCGCTCACGGGGGGTCAAAGGCAACCCGTTCCTACGGTTCGGGGCGGACCACAATGGTCTTTCGACCGTGGAATCCGCACCCGAGGGGCCCAGGACCACATTAATGTGGATGGGCCCCGTTGCCTGACCGCTTTGGCTCCCGTCCACGTTGACCACCAGGGTTACCCCGCCTTCTTGTGGACCCTGGTGCGGCGTCATCTCCGACCTGGTTTCCGGAACCGTTGTTCTGATCCCGGCGGCCGGAGACTGGGGGAGGCTGTTGGTGTCGCCACTCGCCGGGCCCTCGATGGCCTGGCGGAGGCGCTGCTGCACGCCCCTGATCGCCGACGCGAACTGGCGACGGCGGGACACCACCTTCTCCCAGTAGTCCAAGTCTTCCGGGTGGTGTCCCGCGGCTGTGTACGCATCGAACTCTGCGTACACAGTCCGTTGGAGGGTGTTGAGGGTCGTCCAGCCACTCTCGACTTCCCTCAACCCCTCGACGATGTCTCCCCAAGTCCGCCCGCCAGACGGGGGTGTCTGACTGGTGAACCTGGGGCGCCAGGTCGCGTCGGTGGCACCCTCCTCCGTCTGGGTGCCGATGGTCGCGGTCGGGGCTTTCCGGGGAATTGGTCCTCCCCGGGGTCCGGGCAGCGGCGTGGCGTCATCTCGTGCGATGCCGTGAGTCTTCGACGGCATCGCGGTCGAATCGTCGGCCGGGAGCTCTTCAATGAGCACGGATGACGAGCTCTCGTGAGCTCGCACCCGTGCTCGCTCCTCTTCCTCCTTTTTCTCGGCCAGCAGATGGAGCGCGGCATGGACCACCCCCTCGACGGCGGGACCTAAGTCCAGGCCGATGAGGGCGGCTGCCGCCTGCTCGAATTGATCGAGGGTGATCTGCATCCTGTAAAGGTCCGGCGAGTTAGTATCCTAAAAATAACTTTGAATACCGAAGTTGGAGGCCTGTTCGGCTGCCCAGGGCCTTCGTCGCCGGAATCGAAGGTGGGGTCCTTGGCGTCGGTCTCCCAGGTCCTTCGTTCGCCGTGTATCATGCATCCACGGTTGTCGCTTTCGGTGGTCTGCCCCTCTTCCTCTTCACGATGATGGGAGGAGGGGCTCGTGTCGTTTGTCGATGTTGTGTGGTGTGTGTTGTTAGCGCGGACTTACGAGGTCTTCCTCGTGGGCGCTTCGTCTGATTAGTAGGAGGGATATGTAGCGGGACTCGGCTGGGGGGATTACGGCGAGTACGGCGAGGTGAGTTCGGGATTGTCGCGTCGTCATTTCGGAGTGTATTATCTGAAGTGTTGGCGCGCCCGTTTCCGTGTATCGATGTATCGCTCGCATTAGGCGGGACGTTCATCGCCTCGGCTCCCTCGGTGGTAGAGGTCTCGTCGTCATCTCGCGTTCGATGCCCATTTGCCGGTATGTCGTCGTCTCGTCCATAATAGGGTTTGAGGTCCTTAGCATGTACTAGCTCTGTGACCTCTTCCTGTTGATTGGCGAGGCGATATGAGTTGGCGCCGAGTACCTTTGTGACGATAAAGGGGCCGATGAACTTGGGTGCTAACTTCGCGGAAATGCCCTGTGCCGCACAGGACAGTATGCGGTTCTTTTTCCACACCCAATCACCTTCTTTGAACCTGTGGTCCCTGTGTTTGGCATTATAGTACTTAGACTGCCTCAGGGACTCATCCGAGGCGCTCTCGTGAGCTTGTTGAATGGCGGAACGGCTCTTCTGCATGTGCTCGTTCCATTGTCCAATTCGAAACAAACTCTCTTCCTGTTCGGCGAGCTCGTCCATCCGTTTCCGGAGAGTGTTCGGGGCTCCCGGTTGTCTGCCGTAATTGAGCATGGCCGGACTAACCCCGGTGGAACTATGGACGGCCGTATTCAGCGCGAACATGAGTTCGGGTAGCGGTCGGTCCCATTCCCTATGGTTCCCCTGCAGATACGATGTTATCATCGTCTTCAGGGTGCGGTTAACCCTTTCCGTAGGGTTAGCCTGCGGGGTATAGGTTGGGGTGAAGGTCCGTTTTATCCCCTGATCCCTCAGGTACCCGTCCACCAACTGATTGCGGAACTCGGTGCCGTTGTCAGACAAGAAGATCTTGGGTGTGCCGAAACGCAGGATTATTCGTTCCCGAAGTTCCTTCACGATCGTCTTGCCGTTAGCACTACGTATGGGTATGCATTCGATCCAACGTGTGAATACGTCGATGAATACCAAGACGTATTCGTGCCCTCGTGGGCTCTTTGGGAAGGGTCCGGCGATGTCGCCCGCGACCACTTGCCAAGGCATAGACCATGTTCGGTCCTGCATGAGCCCGCGCGGTGGCCGTTGCTCGACCTTGCACTGCTGGCAGACCTGGCACTTCTGGACGTATCCTTTTACATCCGAGTACATTCCCGGCCAATAATAGGACTGGGCGATACGGGCTAAGGTCTTCTCGCGTCCCAAGTGTCCTGCTGTCTCTAGATCGTGATTTTCGAACAGCACCGCTTTGCGTTCTTCTGGGGGCACGACGAGTTTCCATTCATCGCCATACTGATCTCCTCCTGGATGGTCATAATTCGGCTTTCGATGATACATCACCCGGCCGACCACCTTCCAATCCGGGTATTGCTCTGGTTGACCCTCGACGCGTCGGAATTGATCCGTGTACCAGGCGCTGTCCCTTGGCTTCGGCTGATCCATTGCGCCAACCTCTGCCTTCGTGGGCTCGAAAGCGCGTGATAAGGCGTCGGGCAATACGTTGTCTGCCCCCTTTCGGTATTCAATCTCGAAAGTATGGCCTTGAAGTTGTAAGGCCCATCGGGCAAGACGTCCAATTGGATTCTTCAGGTTGTATAGCCATTTCAGGCTATTGTGGTCAGTTACCACCCTGAACGGGTACGCTTCTATGTATGGGCGAAACTTTTGGATGGCCCACACGACCGCCAAGCATTCGCGCTCCGTAGCTGAGTAGTTTTGCTCAGCCGGATTAAGGACTCTGCTAGCGTACTCTATGATTCGGTCGCCGTCTCCTGCCTTTTGTAACAGGACGGCCCCGATTCCGGTAGCGCTAGCATCTGTCTCCAGCACGTACTGCCCATCTGGTTCTGATAATCCCAGGCATGGCGCGGACATCATGAGTGCCTTAATTTTGGCGAAGGCTTGTTCCTGTTCCTCTCCCCACACATATTCGCTCTTTTTTCCTGTTAACCTCGTTAACGGTTGAGCGTGTGTGGCGAAGTCGGTCAAGAATCTGCGGTACCACGAAGCTACCCCCAGGAAGGTGCGCAGCTGTCGCACGTTCCCTGGTCTTGGGTACTCCATGATAGAGCGCACTTTTTCAGGGTCCGGTCTGATCCCTTCACGGTTGATCAGCAGGCCGAGGTATTTGGCTTCAGACTTGCAGAAGACGCTTTTCTCTCGATTGATCGAGAGGCCGGCTTCGCACACCCTGTCCAGGACGGTTTTTAAGTGTCGTAGGTGATCCTCGAAACTGGACGATACCACTATGATATCGTCCAAATAGGCGAAGGCAAATTCGCCTAATTCGGGACCGATCACACTATCGATCAACCGCTGGAAGGTGGCACCGGCGTACGAGAGACCGAACGGCATCCGTACGAACTGGTAATGTCCCAGTCCAGGTACGGTAAAGGCCGTAATCGGTCGAGACTCGATCTTGAGCGGGATCTGGTGATACGCGCTACTGAGGTCGAGCGTAGATATATAGCGCGCATTTCGCAAGCGTCTTAATATATCTTGCATAAACGGTAAGGGATACGCATTCGGCTCGGTGACTTTATTGACCTTTCGAAAGTCAATACAAAATCTATATGAGCCGTCCTTCTTGCGTATCATGACGACTGGGCTCGACCAGCCACTGTCGGCTGGCTCGATTACCCCTTGGGTCAACATCTCCCTTACCAGTCTATGCATTTCTTGCTCGACCTTGTGCGATACTGGATAGTAACGCTGTTTAATCGGCTTCGTATCACCGACCCGAATCTCGTGCTCGATGCCTGCCGCACATCCCAAGCCCATCGGGGCTCGGGATAGGGCCTCGTTGATGGTCTTCTGCAGCATGGTCTGTTGTGTAGCCGTAACCTCGGCTAGTCCGATTGTGGCTAATCTCGGACCAGCCTCCAAACTAGCTACTTCCAGCTCCATTTTGGCCTGCGATCCCTTGAACAGCAACGTGTTGTCGTCTGGATCAAGTACCGCTCTGAACAACCTGACGAAATTCACTCCTAAAATACAATCTTCGACGAGGGTAGGGAGGATGGCTACTCTCGTCGGCATCGTCAATCCTCCCACGGTGAAAGGTAGCATGGCGTGACCGACGATCGTTAATTTACGACCGTCTGGTAAGCCTGCTGTTCCCGCGTGGGTGGTATCTAATCTGACGCCCAGCACAGACGCTATTTGTAGAGCATTACTACCCATGGCTGTGGTGGAAGCTCCCGGATCATAGAGGGCCCGTATTTGGAAGTCCCCTATCTTCACCGGTAGCCACCAACGCGTCTCCTGTTCCGGGGAATATCGGGAAACAGTGTCGACGGCTCCACAGCTTTGCTCTTTATTTGTTATAGCGCTAACCGTTGTGCTCTTGCGTGGTCGAGTGACGTTACTAGTCGCCCGAGACCCTTTGGCTCGGACGATCGGAGTTTCCTTGAGGTTTTTCTTCGACGGTTTATTTGCCTTAGCCCGTGCCCCCGAGGGCGTGTGCGATCCGTACGTCACCGCCTCGGCTGGTCCAGGGTCTGTGGCTTTACCAGCGTCGAAACCTTTCTTCTCCGGGTGCACTCTTCCGCCACGCTCGTCTTTGGCGCCAGCAATAGAGTTCTCGTCCTCGACGCCCAACACGCCCGCTGTTAACGGCGTAGGCTGTGTTGGCGGAGGCCGCGAGATCTCTTTGACGGGGTCTGGGTTATTGGATGAAGGAGTGGGATCAACCCCACCTATCCACTCCTTTGGTCGTTTCCCTTATTACACTGGGGACAGAACTTCCTGTAATAACCCAGTAGGCCGCACTCGGCACATTTGATCGGTCCAGAGAACTCTCTTCCTCGTTTACCGGGAGTCTCCGGCCTTTTATTTCGGTCCTCGGAAGTCGAGCTTTTATCGGTGCGGTTACACTTCATTTCCGCCGATATTTCTTTAAGGGACAGCAGGATTTGGTTGAATGCGTCGATGGGTGGGATTTTCTTTTCACCCTCGACGGCTTCCAGGCTCGGATTAGGTGCTGCCCCCGAGGGCGTCGGTGTGTAGACGACCTGGTGCGTCACCTTCTCGAGTACCTTCTCCATGCGTTCCAATCTATCGCTGACTTCCGGTTTATCACCGGACATGGAAGCCACTTTCCCTTTACGCGCCTTGCTCGCGTCGGTGCGGGGATGATACGCCATCTCAGGGTACAACGTCGACTGAGGGTCTGGCATCGTCCGCTCCATCCTCCGCTGATGCAAGTTGTGCTGGGCCGTCATGGCCAGGACGTTTAGGGTTCGTACGGAGTCCACTTCTGATCTCCGTATCTGGCTTTGGATTTCCGGTAGGAGGTTGGTATGAAGCAGGTCTAGCTGACTCTCGTGCGTCATCCTGGGGTTTAGCCGGCTCATTAGGCCCATCAGGTTCGCGATATACACGTTCGCGGGTTCGTCTGGGCCCTGATATCGGCCTTGTACCTCTTTGATTAGACGCTGCTGCTGTTGCCTGCTGGTTCCAAACCATACTCTGGCGTCTGCCTCGAAATCTGCGAAGGAGAACCATTCACTCCTCATCGCCTCGAACCATACAAGGGCAGGACCGGTGAGCAACTCGGAGACAGCCGTGAGCATCTCGTCTTCCGTGAGTCCAGCGCTGCTCCTCGAGTTTTCTAATCTCGTTAAGAAGGTGTCGATGCTCGCGTTGCCCTCTCCGGAGAACCTGAGCTTCCATCCCCTGACGATGCGGCCGACGTCCCTTGTTGTGGATAACGGGCTTGACGTCTGCTGGGATGACCACATGCTCGGCGGGTGGTTGCTCGCTTCAGCATTAACTCCACCGAGTTGATGCTGTCCACCCTCTCCAAAAGGGGGCGTTCGGCGGGGGGTCCTGTCGGGGGCCCCCGTGGGCCTCAGGCCTGGTCCGGCTGGAGTGCTCTGGGGTAGCCTTGCGTCGTAATGGCATGTGAAAGTGTCCTGGAATGCGACACTCCTACGCGTGTTTTCGGGTTGCGGTTCCTCCTTGGAATTGTTTGACTCGTCTTGCCGCGTACTTTTGTTCGCGGCATTCTCCAGTTCCGTAATCCTGGTTGCAAGGTTGTCCATGTGTTCCTGAGCCCTGACGTTGGTCTGGACGATTTCTTGCATAACTTGGGTAAGGTCAGACGCATTTTTATTTCGCGATTCCTGTACCTCCCATTTCCTCTCATGTTCCCTGCATCGGAAAATGAGGTCTTGAATCATAATTGCGAATGCCGGCGGGAGTTTAAACTGGTATCCTTCGTCAGTTGTTATAGTAATTTCTCTTTTACTATTGATTTCCTCTCCGCTGTCCAGGGCATTCGCGATGTTTATCGCGGTTTTTTGAACCCGCGATATTACGTCCGCACTCTGTAGTAATTGGGCTAGCGGGTGTTCTCCTTCCTGCTCGGATGCTGTGTGTTCCTGGCATAGGGACACAATTAGCTCCGAGCGTAGGGCGGCTCTTTTGGCTGGACTGCTTTTTTGGTGTTCGACTTCCGCGAAATCTGCTGCGGAATAGTCGCCGAGTAGCCAGTTATGCAGTCGGGCAGCTCTCGAGAGCTTGCTCCCGCTAGTCTTGAGCTCCAGCTGGTCGAGGTATTCTTCTATCTCCTCTTCCTGGAGCGTCCATACCCAATTCTCTATTTCATTTTGAGTGCGGTCCATGATTTGCTGTTAGGTTACTTGCGTTGGATTTGTTTGTAAAAAAAAATACAGGTATTATACGCGCGTGCGAGTGTTATATTAAAATTCGTGCGCCGAATTGAAAAATAAAAAAAATTTTTATTTACCAACACTGGGCTTGATCAAGGGCGCTTAATGAATTAATTGCCGAAAGATTCTTTGTTCGTAAATACGCAATATAATGATCCTACCTATCAGACGTACTAACTGTTTGTTAGCACGGCTGTGTGAGTTAGTATCTAAAATATTGTCGCGAGCGTTGTGCGTAAACACCAATAACCGCAGACAATAATATTAAAAAAAACTATGTTAACACAATACAATGTCGAACAAAATTATTCAATTGAATTAATCCCGTTTGAAAATTGCCGGTGTTAGTTTTTCCCCGGGCCAACGGGTATAATATTATTTGCGGCAATTTTCAAAATTCGTTGGTGTTTACGTACTAGAATCTTTCGGTCGCACTCGCACGCGTTCACAGGTTTTGTTTACACTTGTGGCTTTCGGTGTCGAGTGCGCACAACAACACTTGACTGCCACCTGAGCTATTGGTTGACCGAGCGCGAGGTTAATATAAAGAACCGGTGTTTTGCACAATCAAAAACACCGTAGGTTCTTTGACGTTGGGCGCCATGTAACGGGGTAAGACCGTTTAATAAATATGTCGCGTGATTATACAAAGGGGACACGCGTGAATCGTTACTGCTCACTATTAATACGGGAGAGCACGAGGAAGCATACGCCGGTCAACCGATTGTTGTTTATAACCTAAACAGAATTGAGTGGAAGCCACGTGAGGATAGAATCAACGAAAACACTTGTTAGTATTATAAATCGGACGTTTTATTATCTTTCTTACTCTCACAAAAGGTCGGCCCGCGAGTTTGTTTACACGCACGCTCGCTCATCGGCAACACGCTTTGCCGGTTCGTTCGCTGCTCTCTGATATTAGAGCCTCACATGCACGCATCGAATACCGAAAGTTATTTATCCGACATGCAATTCCGATCGCGTAATTAAGCTGGCCAGCTTACCTTATAATCGCGAGCGGTCGGAGACAATCACAGCAACTCGCACAGCACGGAACAGTCGCTTATTGTTTTTAGTATTCGCGAGTCGCGAACGCGCGCACGCACTGGTTTCGCCCTCGATGGCGAAACCTCACACACTCTCTCTGGATCTCTTGATCGGGCCTGGTTTGCAGCTTGGCAGCTCCTCGGCGGCTACGATCCTGGATCACTGGCTGCAATTTCGCGAAGCGTACAGACGGCTGGGGCACGTAAATCGGCGGCGGTATCAATAGAAGCGGGCGGACTTGGCTACAGTCGATGCTTCACTAGTTCAAATTCGTTCGCGCGCGTTCCGTCTGCTCGCGTGCCGAATTCCTTCGTTACATATTTTTGTCCCCCCGGGAGGTGCTGCCCTCACGGACAACAATAAGGTTAAGTAATTAGCGCTAACTTGACGTTTACCGTCACAGTGTGTTTTGAGTCATTGTCTTAGAATATAAAACTAGAGTCAATTATTATAGTTTCTGAAGGAACAACATGCCTTTGAATGATATTGTGATAGCTTTCTTTCTTTAAAATTCCATTTATTTTTACAAGGTCGCCACATGGAAACCTCTCGAAATATCTCCAAACTATTACTGTTCCATCATCATGCTTAACTATGGGTACAATACAATTTTCTGAAAAATTTTCATTCTCTCTTCGACGCACATAAATTTTCCTTTGTTTCCAAATATTTCGAATTCAGATTTATCACTCCATAGAACTTTTTCTCAAATAGCTATAATGCAATGTTTATGTTCTCTGGCATAAAATTTTTTTTTTTTGTTAACTTAAACTTTTTATTGTTAAACGTTTTTTTTGTTAACTTCTCGAATTTAAGGTTTCTTCACAGCAACTTGACCAAAAATATCACGTTATTGAAGTCTTCTTTTAATAGTTGTTTCACTTATTTTCATATTCAAATTAGTTTGAACTTGAGATTTAAGCAGCAGTTAATTGTCTATCGCGTAAATTAACTTGTGCTATATAATTATCATTTGGCTTGGTTGTTACTCTTGGTCTTCCTCCCCCATGTCTATCTTTGGTGTTCCCATGCTTAAATAATTTACATAGTTTATAATCCACACTACGTCTTCTTAAATAAGTTTTCTTCTTTAATCAAAAGAACTTTTCAAAGCTTAATTTAATTCTGATATTACTTATGAAATTTGACACTGAAATTTAATACTTACCGAAATTCATACGATTTACCTGCTCTTGACTGCAATATTATTTTTTTGCGAAAATACGATGTGTTTACTATTAGTACAGAAATTCTTAATATTATGATGAGAACATCGATTTTGTCTCATTTCTTAATTGAATAAAGTATTTAAAAAATTTTAGAAACTAGTTTCAGAATAAATGTTACAATATACACCAACAGCAGATAAAAAAAAGTAAAAATTTTTTTTTCGTACAAAGATCTAAAAGAATTTTGTTGAATTCTGCTTGGATTAACAAACATTTTCTTTCAGTTTGTGATGTTACTATTACTTATTATTTTATATTGTTGGTACTCTTGTGGTTGTCGCGTTAATGAGTAAGAACTCGTTTGAATTTTAAGTATTAAATTTGAAAAATTATGCAATAAAATATAGTAATAGTAGTAGTAGTAGTAGTATTTATTACTTATGTATAGCCTTCACGGCCTTTTACAAAATTTTCCTTTTACAATATCTCTTATATTCTAAAGCGCTTAAAACTACTTTCGCGCAACCGCTTTGCTACAATATAATCCGCTTATAATTCGCTTTAACAATATAAATATTTGCACATGTATACCTTCCCTCTCCCTTATTTGCTCTATACCCTACTACCTCTGCTCTTATTCAGGATGCTCACTATCTCTCCTCGATTTGGCCAACTTCTTGAAAATAAATACATAGTTACGAGTTGCTCCATTAGGATTCCCTTTTAATATTCTTTCAGTTTTTTATAAAGTTCGCTATATGTTGACCCGCCTATTTTGCCCCACAGGCTTTTTAGTTCTTGTTCTGCTTTTCTTTCTATCCCTCTCTCTCTATTTTGCATTTTATTTTTTCTACTTCTTTTTTTCCCATATCATTTTTAAAATTTCCCCATCCCCTATCCCTTCCAATAGCATTAATACCTTTTTTCTCCATTTTGTCGGATTCTTATTTAGTATGCTCCTCACTTCTTCCCTCAAACAAATTTTTAGCCATCTCCCTTCTTCCATTTTTTCTATCTCAACCAAATACTCCACCGCCCTTCTGCAACTCCATCGACGCCCTACCTGTATTTTTATAAACTTCCTTTGTACCTTTTCTAGATTTTTCCATTTCTGCCACCCCCAAATCCCTACCCCATATAAACATCCCGCTTTTATTATACTGTCCATCAGATATAGCCTTTTCCTTAGGTTTTCTATTTTCGCCATTTTTAAAATACCCCACACCGCATTAATTGCCCTACTTGCTTTCTCTGCTATTTTATTTATATGTGTCGTATTCACATTTTTTGAGTAAACGAAGTATTTGAATTCCTTAACTACCTCCACCTTTCTGCCTTTATATAAAAAGATTTTCTCTTTATCTATTTTTCCTTCACAACAAATCATTATCTTAGTTTTCTCTATATTAACTTCCATTCCTATTCCCTCACTATTAAACTCCGTTTCTTTTAACATTTTCCTCATTCCATTCTCATTATCCGTTACAATTACAATATCGTCCGTGAACTTTAAACAATAGAATTTTTTCCCTCCCACTACCGCTCCTCCTATTTCTTTCTTTTCCAAAATATCATCCATATCGTCCATGAACGAATAGAATAGGTTAGGGCTTAATGGGCACCCCTGCCTTACCCCCTGGTGCGTCTCGAAACTCTCCGATAACCCCTCACTAGTTATTACCTCATTCCTTGTTGATTTGTAAATTGTTTTTATCATCTGCAGCATTTTCCCTCTTATCCCCTTCTTTTGTAATTTTTTCAACATGTTATCCCTGTCTATTCTGTCAAACGTATTTTTGAAATCAATGAATCCGAAATACAATTTCCCTCCTTTCCTTTTTAGCTTATTGTCTATAATCGAGTTCGATACGAAAATGTGCTCGCTCGTCTCTCTTTTTCCTCTGAATCCTGCTTAACTTTCCCTATATACCTTGTTGCTCTCTGCCCATTCACTGATTCTTCCGGACATTATTTTCGCCATTAATTTATAGCTCATGTCTTGCAGTGATACCCCCCTATAATTTCTAGCCCCCTCCTCCTCACCACTTTTAAATATTAGGTAAATTCGTGCTATTTCCCATCCCTCTAAAATCTCGCTTCTGTCCCATAATTCATTAAAAATTTCTACTATTGTTTTAATCCAAATATCCGGTAGTCCCTTTATGAATTCAATGGTGAGTCCGTCCTGACCCGCTCCTTTCCATTTTTCATTTGTTTGAAGGCATGTCTAAATTCTTTCTCACTTATCCTCCTACTTAACATGTCCTCAACCTCCCCATCTTCTGGTCTCTCGTTCGCTTCTCTTACCTGGTTCACGCTTCCCCTCTCATTCTTGTTCACCCTTTTGTTCTACGTATCCTTTCCTCCTTGTTCGGGTTCCTCCTCCCGTCTCCTGTTGCTCCTAGTAAATTCTTAAAGTGTTCAGCCCACTCCTGTCTTTTAATTGTTTTCCCCTTTCCGCTTGTCTTCGACCTTTCTTTATTTACTATTCTCCAGAATTCCTCCATGTCCCTGCGCGTGACCATGACTTCGATCTTTTTTTCGTTTTCCTTTCTTACTTTTCTCGCTACATCTCTTTTAATTTGTTTTTCTCTCTTTTCCAAATCACTCTCTTCTCCACCGTTCTATCTGCTCTCCATATATTCAACTCTTCCCATACTCTCTTTTTTTGCATCCTTATCTCTCTATCTTTATTTCTACTCGACCTCCCCCCCTTCTGCTACATTTCATGTTCAATTCTTCAGCTGTTACTTTTATTTACATTACCAAATTATTCCACTTATCCTGCAGCGATTTGCCCTTCAGTTCTTCTATCCTCCATTTTTTCCCTATCAAAACCTCATATTCCTCTGCCTTTTCTTTCCTCCATATAAATCTTTCTCTAGCCTCTCCTTCCCATTCTTCCTCCCTTTTTTCACTTTTCCCCAACTCAAAAATTACTGGTAGGTGGTCAGATTCTATCCGTGTTACTATTTCTATCCATATCACTATCTTTGTCAGCTCAATTCCTCCTTCTATTACCAAATCGAGAACCGATGAGCCCGCATCCCCAATAAAAATAATTCTCCCTCTTTCGTCTCTGTTGATACATCCGTTTTTTATTTCCGCGTTACAGTATTTCAGGCTTTCTATCAGTTTTATTCCCTCCTACGTCGTTTTTTTTGTCCTCCGAATTCCTCTTTCTGCCCTTAGTTATCTGTTCGCTTCCCACCCTTACATTGAAATCCCCTGCTATAATAAATTCCTTTCCTTCAACTAAACTCACCTCTATTACCTCTTTTAATTTGCAGACCATTCTTCTCGTTTTCGCGTTGTTGTAAATCGTTATAACATCAATTTTTTCTTTCTCCATCCAAATATTTCTTATTACTATTCCATATTCCCGTTCTTTGATCTCCGCGTTTTTACCTATCTCTCTCTTAATCCCTACCATAACCCCCCTCCCCCACTAGCTCTCCCTCTCGTTTTTACTTTGCCCGCCGCCTTCATTTTCCACCTACGAGTATATTTTTTGTTCAACTTTTTAATTAAATTTAGATCTTTACTTTTTTCTACTCAATCTCCTGTAATAAAATAATGTCAAACTTATTTAAAAAATCTTTGCATTTTAATATATTTTTACTCCCCGCTACATTCCATGATACGCATTTATAACCTACCCCTCGTTATTCGCCGATCTCTCCGCTCGTCGTTGCTTCTCTCCTTGTCCTCTCCATCGTTTTGTCATCTTCTTGAATCTCTAAGCTGCCGTTTTCCTCTTCCTCGATTGCTGCTTCTTCACTCATTCTGAAACCTGTCGTTGAACTGTTCCGTGATTGCCCGCCATGGTATCCCTCTCCGTTCCCGCTGCTCCTCTTCTTATCTTCTGCTCTGAATAAACATTCTCTCTTTTGCCACTAAGAGACTCTCTCTTCTTTCGTCCCATAAGCTCATTTTTCCGTTGATTGTTATTTTTAGGTAGCCCACCTACACTTGTTTTTGTTTTTTCCTTTCTTGATTTGCTACCATCTCAATCCATTTTTGAACTTCTAATTCTCTGCATGTTCTATCTTCCTCTACACTTATTCCTATTTTTTCCAAAATTTCCGCTTGTTTTATAAATGCCATTTTTTCACCAAAATTTTCAAATGTCAAAAGTAGTCCTCCTTTCAACGGCCGAATCCTTCTTATTCCAAACTGCCTTCTTGTAGTTCCCATTGTTATTTCTTCTGCTTCTTCCTTCCATCTTCTTCCCCATGTCCTCACTCCTCTGATAAACACATTATTCTTCCTATCTCTCCTCTCTTTCATTTCAAACTCGTATTCCGATTTTTTCATCGCATCCGGCTTATTCACTTCCAGCTCTCTCTCTCCCTCCACGCCGTACTTGTCCGCGTTTACTTATTGCTCTTCGTCTGCTCGTTGTGCCGCATCCTCTTCTTGCCTTTCGCTGCTCTTGTTTTCTGCGCTCTCGTTTGCCTGCTTTCCTTTCTCCCTCCTACACTTAGCACATCTAACCATTTTTCCTATTTCCTCCCCCAACCTCTCTTTTTGTTCTATCTCCTTATCTCCTATTTGTTTTATCAATTCTGACATTTTTCTATCCAACTTCTCTACTGCCATTCATATCGTTTTTTTCGTCATTTCTACTGCTTCATTCATCAATTCTTCTTTGCTCTTTCATTTCCCCCATTCTATCCTATAGTTTCTTCAATTTCTCTCCTACTCTGCTTCTCTCATCCTCGCTCATGTCCGTGCTCTTGTCTGTGTTTACTTCCGTCCCTCGGTCTTCTATTCTCCTTGCTTTATTTTCTTCCTTATCGACCTCACCTTCTTTACAATTCAGCTCCTGTGCATCTTTTATCTCCTGCTCCTTCCGTATTTCCTCACTTTTATCTTTCGCCAAATTCTCTTTTCGCTTTCCTTCACTATCCTTCTCCTTCCCCGCCTCATCTTGTTCGTTTTCCTCTGCTACCTGGTCATCGTCAGCCTTTATTTTCTCTGCCTGCTCAATTATTTCACTGTGATTTTTCCCTACGCTATCGTATGACCTTTCATCTGGCTTCCTCGGTGGTGTATGCACTAATTTGACACGTGTGCACTGTTTTCCTTCTTCTCGTTTCCTACATTCTTTGGTCTGCCCGGCCCCGCTTTGTCCACTCTTGCTCTCCACTATTCGTCTCCTTCCTGCTCGCTGCCGCCATAACCACACTTTTGCTGATCTTCGTACTTTCACTCATTTTCTTCGTACTCGCCCTTATCTTTCACTTGTTTATCACTCCTTCGCAACCTACCCTCTC
This sequence comes from Phymastichus coffea, assembly GCF_024137745.1. Classification (NCBI taxonomy): domain Eukaryota; kingdom Metazoa; phylum Arthropoda; class Insecta; order Hymenoptera; family Eulophidae; genus Phymastichus; species Phymastichus coffea. Next base: position 2,924,473 of record NW_026706814.1, read on the forward strand.
ACTCGTCCTGCTAGTCCACTTTTCGATTGTTTATTCTCTCCTTAATCTTAATATCACCACGTGAATTGCTATACTTACACCACACACATCTTTCCCGTCCGAGCTCTCGACCGGCAGTCTGCAATAAAAAAAAATATATATATATATTGTTATGTGTGGCTCATCTGAAGAGCAAAAGAACGTTTACGTTGCTAAGCAACCTCTCTCTCGTCGGTGTTATGATTTTTTCAGTTAGTTGTATTAATAGCTCGATTCTAATAATACTTGTTGTTAACCTATTTCTGAGTTTCGAAAACAAAACTCGTTATCATTCTTTAATAATAAAGTTGTTATCATCTTTTGTGAGTGTGTGAGTTTAACATTTTGGGGACTCGTCCGAAGATTTTCTTGAAGACTACTATGTCTGGAAAAACGCCACGAACACCGCCTCGAGTACCATTTCAAATAAAAACGAGATCTCGAACTGATGCTGACGCTACTCCTGCTAATGTCGAGGGAGCTGCTGCTGTTACTGCTACCAATGCCACGGACATCGAGTTTGCCGCTGCTAATAACCAACAACATCAAGCAGGTACTCTTGACCGTGTACGTGCTCATCCAGTACTCAGCGATTTAAACAGTCCACTACGTTACAAGTGAACGATAGAAGAGATGGTTATGACCCGAGCACACAATTACACACACCAAATCCAGTTACGACTGTCGATTTAGGGTTAGGTTACAGTCTGAAGCCCGACACTTATGATGGCTCAAGCCCTTTGTCTGAATACCTCAATCAATTCAACTTGGTTGCTAGAGCTAATAATTGGAGTGATGAAAAACAGGTTTAGCCACTTCTCTGCGAAAACCGGCAACGAGCGTGCTGAATAACTTTAAGAATACAGAGATTTTAAATTTAAAATTACTTCTTGAAAAATTAGAGGCACGTTTTGGTGAAAATTTGGGAGCGAATAGCTATTCATTATTTCAAAATAGACGTCAAAAACTCGGTGAAGATCTAGCTACTTTGGCATCCGATATAGAAAAATTAGCTGCATTAGCTTACCCAGAATGTTCGATAGAAGTTCAGGATAAAATTGCTTGTTTTCAATTCATCAATGGAATTTATCACACGGGGGTCAGAGAAACTCTACAATTAGAACGTATTACTTTTCTCAAAGTAGTTCTTGCACGAGCCTTGGAAGTGAAAGTTATTAAAGAACAAAATAAGAATTTGGCTTCTCAACGTTTGAAAGGTTCTTCAAATAATAATCAAAATTCTTCACAAAAGAGGTTTGACGATGACGCAAAAAGTTCTGACAAACAAGCCCAAAAAAAGGACACACGCGTTCTCGTTGTCCTGAACAGGGAAACTAGCTCGTGTCAAATTTTCAGGGGCAAGTTTAACACCCGATAAAGAGGTTCCTACTGATTTTACTGGTGAATCAGATTATAAGAGTTTGCATGTTAGTGGGGTTCTTCAGAATTTAAAAACTTTTGAATTTGAAGGTAGCATAAATAAAAAATCGTGTATTTGGAAAATTGATTCAGGTTCCGACGTTACTATTCTGAATTCTAAATTTATTACTCCGAATTGCCATCAAATCTCTCTCAATAAAAAAAATTTGAAGTATCCCACTGGTGAAAATGTTCCTCTTAAGTTTAAAACACTTACTAGAATTGATTTAGGTCAGTATTCGAGCGAAGGAACAGCCCGCTTGAAGAGGATGCCATTTTCGAGAAGTAAAAGATTTTGAGAAGACTGTGCTAATTTTTAAGAGACGGGCCTTTGGTTGAGAAAACCAAGACTCAACCCGCTTGATGTCATCGGTCTTTTCTTCCCTTTCTTTTTGAGATTGTCGGGACGACAATCTGAAAGACGGGGGGATAATGTTATGTGTGGCTCATCTGAAGAGCAAAAGAACGTTTACGTTGCTAAGCAACCTCTCTCTCGTCGGTGTTATGATTTTTTCAATTAGTTGTATTAATAGCTCGATTCTAATAATACCTGTTGTTAACCTATTTCTGAGTTTCGAAAACAAAACTCGTTATCATTCTTTAATAATAAAGTTGTTATCATCTTTTGTGAGTGTGTGAGTTTAACAATATATATATATATATATATATATATATATATATATATGATGATTTGAAATATAATCAAGGATGGACTTTACTCTTGTTTCTTATGGCGCGAAGTATTTCATTAGTAGAGTTCAAGTCTTTTCTTTGAGAGGATGTGATTCAGCCCAAGTTTCTCATAACGCGAAATGTTCTATAAGTCGAGCGTAAATTACAATAGAAAAGGGAAGCATGGCTAAGCTAATCACTAAAGAGAAATAACTTAGGTATAAGCCAAATTTATTCAGTCACGAGCGCTCGCTTTGCAAGGCTACGAGAGATTACAAGTCTGTGCAAAATTTAGCGTATTTATACACAAATTTTTCCGCCCATTTTTGCAAGAGAGCCCTCTTCATGCTGTTTACGTAAGTGTGCAAAATCATTATCTCTTATTTATAATAAAATAGACAGCGCTAAAGAAAATTTAAATCGTGTAAAAAATACAGAAGTTGATATAGATAATTTAAGCATCATTTACACTTATCGCAAAAATCGGAGTTAAAAGTTATTAACTAATGAAGCTAATTAAGATAATAGCGCAAAATTTAGAATAAAATAATGAGAAATGTTTACATATAAAAATAGTTTATCACTTATAGATGTAATTACAAAAAAGAACTACTTAAATTAGTTAATAATATTTGAATAATAATTAATTTTCGTATTTTTGCAAAATTTTATAACGTGTGACGGTAAACGTCGTATTAGCGCTAACAGCCCAACTATGCGGCTGCCGGCGAGGGCAGCACCTGCCGGTTGGGGCGAAATGTATTGAGGGAATTCGGCACGAGACGTAACGGAACGCGCGCGTACGAAAACGAACGAGTCGAGGATTGGAATCCGATCGCCGAGCCGTGCAGAAAATACCTTTGACGTTTTCCCGAGTGCAGAGACGATAAGAGAGAAGCTGTGCCATAACCTGACGGAGTGGAGTGCGTACAAGTGTGCGTGAGCGGAGAGTTTCGCCATCGAGGTCGAAACCGTAAGCGAGAGACAATATCGCCGGCAAATAAACATTACCGAAAGACATAGCGTGTGCTGTACGAGCCTCCTTCATCTTACTTGTTACCCGTGTGAGAATTAATAAGGTAAGCTGGCCAGCTTAATTTCGCGATCGCGATAGAATTGTATATAACTAATCTCTCGTACTCGACAAAAAGCGTGCATGTAATAACTCTGCGAACTATAAGCGGCGAGCGATCCGACACTGCATGTTGTTGTCGTTCGCGCGGCATGTAAACATAAACACGCGGGCTGAATGAAGTGTAATATTAAGAGGCAATAAAAGTTCTAGCTTGTGATACTAACGATATTTCCGACGTATTTATTTCGCATTAGTAGATAGTTGGTTGATTGACACCCGTTCCCTCCTGCTCTCCGGTTTTCGTGTTTGAACGTGTAGGTAATCACGCGCGCTCTTCAATACGATCGCGCGCATAAAAATAAATAAACGGTATTAACCGCGTTACAAATGTAAATATAAAATCGGTTGATTAGAATTAATAAATTATCACAATATTGTCATTATATACAGAATTAACGCTTTCGATTCTTATACTCCTATTGGTTTAAATAAATTATTAATTATTTATTTATTGATAACAGTAATAACTAAGTTGTTATCAATGAAACGAATTCTTACTCATGTTTCTCAGACAGTCATCTTGAGTTCAGAGTATCCGCTTTATTACAATAATCAACATTTACAAAATTATAAAAAAATTAAGTTTAACATTAAAATTCAATACTATCAATAGTTAACCCTTAACTGCTATGTGGGGAAGATTTACCACAGACAATTTTTAACAATTAATAAATTTTATTTCTTTTTTTTTCTCAACATTTTTTCAACAATTTTTTCACATTTTTTTCAACAATTTTATTCAGTATGTGTAACATTAAAAATTGTTAACCTGAATATTTTTTTTTGTAGTCAAAGGTTTGAAATATACTAGAAAAAATTTTCATAGTAAAATATCTAAAATTCTCTGATTTATTCAATGTTTTTCGGACTGGGGTAGAATACCCCACCGAGCAGTTACGTGGCCAAAATGAGGTGTGCAAGTTAAGGGTTAAAAGTACTTGGAAATATTATAATCTTAATCTATGGCCTAAAATCTATATAAAAAATACTTTGTTACATTGAAGCTACTCTTAATAAGGCATTTTAATTGAACAATAAAACTAGCATATCTATATCTATAAGTAGAATGACGTCACGCACCTTACATAGTCATAAAATTTGTCTCTAGCACTAATACAATCATATAATATATGAGGTGGCGTCATTTAATATAGATAATTGATATATGTAGATTCATGAGTTTAGCGGGTTGCAATAATACAATGAAAATAAGAGAATTGTTTAAGAGCTCATAAATAGGACCGTTACAAGTAAAATATGTTTCTAATACGTAACATACTATCTTGATTCCCTTATAGTTTTCTTAAATGATAAATTTTGTAATAATGGAAAGAAGGGAAATAGTAAGAGATGGAAATTCACTTAATTTTAATTATATTCAGTAACGTTTCGTCAGCACATTTGCTGACCTCTTCAGACTTTATTAACAGAAAAACAAATTATTAACAATAAAGTTGTAAATGTAATTTTAAAGGCATATAATTATATGTATATGCGTACCTGATTTCTCTCGTACTCAAATTATTATAGGTTAAAACGAATAGCTCGTAGCTAGTCACGTTACAATACAGTAAGAAATCAAGTATTTCAACATATATACAGGGTGACTCAGAAGGATTGTAGTTCCCGAAAATGGGCTGTAGAAAAAAATTTTCTGAATCGATTGCCGTTTTCAAAAAATTTTTATCATCAATACTTTCCGAGAAAATTAATTTGAAAAATTAATAATTTCGTCCAATCAGAGCGCCGTTTCGGTCGACTACCAAAGTTCTCCTCTCCACTTGGCCGTAGCAACCAAAGCGGTGATTGAGACGACGCGATAACTAACATTGCAAAATATCATTGGTTGCTTAGCAGCGCATCGAAGAAAGAACCACCTTGTAAAGGCGTCATTTTCTTAAAATAAACCGTCTAACAATGTTTTATAATTTATTTTTTTTATAACTTTATAACAAACATATTCATTTAAAGTAATTTTACGTAATTTTATAACAATTTTACGTAATAAGCGTACGAAAGTACGCGACTTCGATGTCAATCTTGGTAATATTTTGCCACTATAATTCGAATGAAACCTTTTTTATTCAAAAGGTCATGATAAGATGTGTTCGCGAATTTTTTTCTGACGCTCGGAAAACCTTCTGACATTAACCGGAGAAGAGAGGGAGAAATCCGAGCGGCCGCACACTCGTGAGTACACGACTTCGATGGCTATTTTGGCAACGATTTACCACTTGTATTCGAATGAAATCTATTTCAATTGAATGATCATAGAGGAGAGAGGCTGTAAAAGTTTGCCGGCGCTCGGAAAAACCTCTGACATGAACTAGAGAGGAAGAGGGAAAGTTTTATAATGTATTTTTGTTAATAACTTTGTAACAAATATTATAAATTTGAAGTAATTTTTTTAATTAAATCAAAAGTCATTCTTTTAGTTATTACTAGAAATACAAATAAAGAGCATTTAAGTAAAAATTTAATACTGAGACTTTTTATTTTCAATTATTGCTTATTAAGTGAGATTAATTGTATCTCGCTCACCATTCGATATTACTGACGGTGACATTACTATCCGCTTAACTTTTGACGACACTCGGAAAAGCCTTTCACATTAGCTACAGAGAAGAGGGGAAATACGCGCGGACAAGCATACGAAAGTACGCGACTTCGATGTCGATTTTGGAAATTTTTTGCCATTTCTATCGGAATAAAACTTTTTTTCTTTATCATTCGCTGTTGTTTATAAAAAATTGCAACGATTATCGAAAATCGTTTAGATCCGCGTACCGCATTAAGAGCGAGCGCGTTCGGTTCGCGAGAGAGAGAGAGCGCGTAGGGGCAATGACCGGGAGGGGAGGCTCCGACCGGCAGTATGACTGTGCCACTCAGTCTGTCAGCGTCGCGCTAACCTCCGATTTTCCCCGAGTTTCTCGTTCTGCCAGTGACATTGCGAACTTGAGTGCGTGGGTGGGTGAGCAGCAGCAATAGCAGCAGCAATAGCAGCAGCAGCAGCGGTAGCAGCAGCTATACCGGCGGCAGCCCTAGCAGCAACAACAGTAGCTGCGATAGCGGCAACAACAACAGTAGCAACAGCAAACGAGGCGGTGCAGCAGGCAGCGGATCAGCTTATTAACAACGTGTTAGTTGGATACGGTTGGCCACCGTATCCTCGTCGTTCTTGCGGTAGGTGCACCTTTTCTCCCTTTCTATTGTTATTACAATTTGCGTGCGAATCCGCGCAGCGAGCGCGAAGAATTTGTTTGTTACGCGCGAGCGGTTAGTTCGCGGTAATCGCGGTTTTCTCTCTCTCTCAATCTGCGTGTCTTGTCATTCACGCGAGCGTGCGTAAGTCTCTCGGCCAAACCCTCGTGTAAATAAGTCGCATGAATAAAGTGCATATTGATCGTTACATTTAAATCAAATAGTCGTTATTTAGTCTTTCCTTTGTCCGGAGGTCGCGTCAGTGTTTATTTACGTTCGATTCGAATTCGCCGGTAACGTAGCACGGAGCACGTGAATCGTTAGGCGGGAATCGACAACTTAGGTTCCAGCGGCGGCCGCACGAGCGCTACTAGCAAGGGGCGACAGCGCCGCCAAGCGGTGAGTTGGGGGAACCCAACTTGGAATCGTAAGGAGACTCTGCGCAGGCGCACTCCGAGGCAAGGTAGGTTACTGTGCTTCGAGCACAGAGATAACAAAGCTTCGTCTAGTCGTAATACGGGCACTTTCAAGAGATTATCGACTAGGCGGCAGCCTGTTACAAAATATTTTGAATTAATTATTCAACAATTTTTTAGTTTTAAAAATTCAAAGTACAAAAAAAAACATAAACTTCGTAAATTAAAATCTTAAATTTGACGGAAACTTTTGTATTTAATATTAAATATCAGAACATGTTTATTGATAAATTTGATGCGTTTTTTTGTCAAAGTTTTTTTTACAAACATGTGGTGGCGTTATCTTTTACAATAAGTTTCATCATAGTGTGCAACCAATTTTGTTTAAGTTGCGTTCAGTATGAATAAAAATGGCAATTTCTAAACTACATTCCGGCATTAATTATGGGTGATCGGGGGGGTCTTGGCGGTAGAGATGGAGGTCGAGCTGGAGGTCGTGCGGGTGGCCTGGAAAGGCCTGTCGGTCGAGGTGCACCGTATATGGCAGTCGAGTATACGGAGGTGATCATTTTTTACGGTGAGGTCAGGCGCAATGCCAACGAAGTTGCGCGTTTGTACCGCCGGCTGTTTGGACCGCAGGAACCCGCCTGATTTAGGAAGGCGTCCGGATGCAAATGTCATTTTGGGAGCGGTATATCGTGGTGGAGAGGACGGTAATCTCATTCCCCTTGCTCATCGAGGTGCCGGACAAGGAGTAATCGGTGCTCCACGTGTTGTACGCAATGTGGAAAATGAAGAAAATTTGTTAGAGTGCTTAGAAGGGGATCCGACTAGGAGCATTAGAAACGTGGCAGGCATACTGGATCTAACCTACTCCAGGGTAAGTAACATAAATTATGTTCAGGTGAGGTGGGTGGAAATAATCGAATCATGATTCACTTTTTATAACACTTTAGATTTATTTTATTTCACAAATACAAGGAACCGTTTGACGATGAATATAACAAAAAACAAGCACCGTAAAACTACGAGAATATTACAGATATAAAAAGAAAAAGAACGCTTATACAACAAAATACGCAAACTTTGAATTACTCAAAAATCGCGGAATCGAGAAAAGATCCAGAAAACGTCTGGAAGGTGTCCGGCCGAACATTAGGTCTGCTTTCCGAGTGCCCCCGAATATATACTAAAAATCCGGCCTCTCACCAGACTTTCCCTACTTGCAGCCATCTCCCGTTTATGGCCAAAAAAACCAGAAGAAAGCTCTTTGGGCCCTAAATCATTTTTTGCGCGGCCTGACGCCCTGCTCCTCTTCCGAGTCTTGGGACTCGATACACGTGGCGGCTCACTGCCTGCCTGTCTAATCGAGGTACAGGAGTCTTTTTTTTTACTTTTCCTCGCTTTTTATTTGTTTTCCAACTCCGGGATTTTTATCTCCCAAGTTGCAATTACGTGGCTCCCTTAATCAAGTAAGAAGTCACACGTAGATCTGAGAGCAGTGACGGCGACCATGCAATGCGCTTTCCTGCGCTTAATCCTTTTCTTTATGGGCCCCGCAAGGAGGATTTTTGTCGACTGTTTGCGGCCGCGTATATCTCCGCGAAGGGTGCATCAGAAAACGTCACTAATTCCCGCATAGAATTGAGAGTATCCGCTCGATTTACATTTCAAAGATCGCAGTAGCTTTATTAATTTCCTAAATTGTTTTTCAGTGGCCTTAAAGCAATTTCTCTCTTTTGAGGAAACAAGCGAAAATGAACACAACCCTTGCGCTTTCTCTTTTAAAAAAAATAGATGAAAGCTAATACAATCCTTACGCTTTCTCTTAAAAAAAAAAAAAAAAAAACAGGCGAAAGTGAACACAACCCTTATACGTGTGCCTAACCCACTCGGGCGCGTTCATTTCCCTATTTTCCAAAGTGCTACGCTTTCATTTTCAAAGGTCCGTCCTGCACACCACGTGTACAACTCAAAAACTCTTTTTTGTCTGCATAATCCCTTGCTCGATATTTGGAACGTCCGGAACAAATTATGTATGTGAAGTTCGTAACATTAATTTGCACGAAAAATATTTTAAATTAATTTTTAACCAGTAGTGATATAAAACTACATATTAATCAATAATAACCCTTAATAACAGCCCTGAAATAACTAGCCCTAAGAGCCTAGTTCGGTCTATGACGATATCGGAGTACGCGACTGCGATGGCATTTTTGGCAATGTTTTGCCACTTTTATCGGAATGAAACCGTTTTCCTTCGAATGATCATAGACGTAAGAGGCTGTAAAACTTTTGCCTACGTTCGGAAAAGGCTCTGTCCCTTGCAACATAGAAGAAATAGCGCGCGGCCGAGAATACGTAGTTACGCGACTTCGATGTCGATTTTGGCAACGTTTTGCCACATTTACCGGAATGAAACCTTTCCCATTCGGACATAAAGTATTCGTGAAACTTTTACCGATGCTCGGAAAAGCCTCTGACATTAACCAGAGAGGAGAGGGAGAAAGTGTAGTCATCTTCAATTTACTCAGTGAATAATGGTAGTGGTATTGTTGTTATGCGATGCCGAATATTCTGAATGGTTAAGACTTTACATCCACGTTCCGTATGGCAGATTTCGAATCGTCAATGATGACCGACGGATATCACTTCTCAATATCACTTTAAATCCTTTCTATTCTTTACGCTATTATGTTTTTTTTTCATTTAATCCATTTATTATTGTTATATATTTTTTAGATGCTGTTGGTTGAATATTTATCTTGTTTTGTCCCAATATTTTGAAAATATAGTTTTCTTTGGTTATTTCGTTTAGTAGTTTTTCCAATGTCCAACGAGAAACTTTATAATAAAACATTTAAGAGAAAATGGCCGGCTGCTCAAATAATTTTATTGTATAGAGCCTTTGTGTATTACAGCATCATCGATAAATGGTTTCATTTGTAATACATTAGTAGTAGCAGTAAATGTAAATTCCAAATCATGTTTGATTTGTCGTTAGATTAATCTAATTCATATTCGATAATTTATGTCTAATGACTATTCTATATTTTTAACTTAGGTACAACGGATAATTAAGGACAACTTCCTCCATGCGTATCGTTTTTGCAAAGTTCAACAACTGAACGAAGCAGATTATCATGTGCGGGTTGAATAATGCCAAAGGTTATTACGTAGAATCAAAAACGATGAACATTTTTTAGAAAACATTTTATTTACCGATGAATCGACGTTTGGAAGAGACGGAACGTTCAAGATGCATAATAACCGTTATTATGCTGTAGAAAATCCCAGATTAGTTATTGTAAATAGGCACCAGAATCAGTTTTCCTTGAATTATTGGTGTGGAATCGTGAAAAATGAAGTTGTAAGTATAAACAAATATATTTCTACACAAATATATGTATATTTTTTACTTATTTACAAAGTTTATTTACAATCTGTCAACCTTAAATAAAAAGGACAATCAGTAAATTATTTTACGATCTAGATAATTTTACATGTTATGAGCAGAGTACTCCAGTAAGTACTCTTATTCTATCTTGATCTTGTAATGCGAAGGTACTGCTTTTTATCTTGAGTTATATTGTATCTTCTTTATTTTACGTTTCTTAAGTCTAGTATTGGTAATCGATTCCGAAAGAAGTTTGCTAATACGTTTGTTTGAATGGTTTCCTAGTTTTGTGTAGTATTTTGCGAATAAAGTTTGAATTTCTTCTTTCTCTGTTGCGATCTGTATATCATTTGGAATAATTTCACCTGGAACGAACCACGGCGCGTGTGTTATGCTGTGTAGGACTTTCAATTGGAATCTTTCTAGGATTTTAATATTCGAGTTTGAAGCGGCTCCCCATAGTTGAATGGCGTAAGTCCAGACTGGCTTAAATACTGCTTTATATAGCAGAAGTTTATTTTCAATTGTTAGCTCCGATTTTTCTTCAATAAGCTAGTACATTTTCCTCCATTTCAATCCGAGTTGTTTCCTCTTTGTGAATATGTTCTTTCCATGTCAACCTTCTATCCAGATATATACCTAAGGATTTGACATGGTCTTTCTACGTATGTATTTATCATTCAACGAAATATGTGGACACGTATTTTTACGGAGACTAAATGTCGTGTGAATTGATTTACTCTCGTTTACTATCAATTTCCACGCATTTAGCCAGTTTTGGAGATAGTTATTAACGTAATTTTATAGTGTTTCCCATGCTATTGTTGTTTCTTGATGTGTTGTTAATATTGCTGTATCATCTGTATATGTTACTATCGGAATATTTGGAGGATTTGGTAGGTCCGATGTATATAGCAGGTATAGCGTTGGGCCTAAAGCACTGCCCTGTTGTACACCTGCTTTTATTACTTGCTGTGTTGATACTTTTTTATTGAATTTTACCTGAAATGTTCTGTCTTGCAGCTAAGATTGTAGTAAATCACTGTAACATTTGGGAAAAAATCCCTTCAGTTTGTGTGAAAGTCCCCTATGCTAGACTTTATCAAACGCCTGCGAGATGTTGAGAAATATGCCTGTACAGTGCAGTTTCTTTTCTATGGATTTCTTCGCTGTTGATACTATTCTTTTCACTTGTTCGATCGTGAAATGATGACTTCTGAATCCGAATTGGTGGTCCGGGATGAGTTTTCTATCTATTACGATTTGATTTATTTTTGCTGGCATGATTTTTTTATAGATTTTTCAGAGTACAGGTAGTAGACTAGTTGGTATGTATGAGGTCACAAGTTCATTTTCACAAGTTCACGGGTCTAGGTATTAAGATCATCTCTGCTACTTTTCATTGAGAAGGTAAATAGCAATGACGGAAGCATACATTAAATATTATTGTTATACAGGGTGTCCCATTTTAATTTACCGCCCCCTAAAACAGGTTAATAATTTGCTCTGAGAAAAAAATGTTTCAAATAAAATTTGTTGAGTTCGAAGGGGAGCATCTTTTGGCTATTTCAGCTGCGACCTTGAACATGACCTTCAAGGTCATTTGAAAGTCAAGACCAAATTTTCATATGAAATGTGCATATTTTATGGCGGATTCGGATTCTACTAAAAAAGAGAAACACTTTTTGTATGAATCATTTTTTGAAAAAATCCCAAATTTTTGTTGTAAACGGCTTTAAAAAAGTAGAAAAAATCACTAGATATCTCTACCTTAAACTGAGGTTAGAATTTTTCCCACAGTTAAGAATGATTTTGATGAATGTTACTAGATTCAATGAGGGACATACTGTAGTGACCTTCACCACGAACTTGCTTAAGAGCCATCAATGTCATTTGAAGGTCATCAAGATTTTTTGAAGGTCAAATGTTTATTTACAGGTAACCATTACATTTTATCCGAGGAATTAGAATATTAGAATTAGAATATTTTTCTCGTAAATGCTTTATTTCTCGCTAAAAGACATTTTTTTGCTTCGTTATCGTTCTATTGGTAAGGCTTGTAAATTCTTACAGCTCCTCAAAGCTTCTCATCATTAGGTTTTCATTGACTTTCTGAATTTCAGATTAAAGAAAAATTAAATTATTAATTTAAGATTAAATATTCGCTAAAAAATCTACCTACAACAGATAATGGCGGACTACACGCCAGTAGAGATAGTCAACATGATCAAGATTCTGGGAGAATGTCACGACAATTATAAGGCTGCAGCGAGGCTGTACGCTGAAAGGTATCCGGACGCTCGTCATCCTACTAGGAGGAATATTAAACTTCTAACGATAAGAGCTCAAGGAGGTAACTTAAGAAGGAAGAGGCGACGGACGGGCCCAAGAGAGCATATTGCGCTTGGGGTTCGTGCTGTAATTGCCGAGGATCCTCATATTTCGACGCGACAAATTCAGCGAATGCATGGAGTACCCAGATCAACAGTTTCCCGTGTATTGCGTCATTTTAGATTTCATCCATATCACTTGCACCTTACACATGCCATTGAGCCTGGTGATCCTGCCAGGCGACTTAGATTCTGCCAATGGGCGGAAACACGAATGCGCATAGATCCATTTTTCTTTGATCGGACTCTCTTTACAGACGAGGCAAAGTTCGACAATATGGGAGGAGTTAATCTTCATAACGCGCATTATTATGCAGAAGAAAATCAACATTGGCAGCGAGATCACCGTACACAAAGACGGTGGTTAATTAATGTTTGGACGGGCATAGTTGGGGAATCGTTGTGGGTCCAATTTTTTATGACCGTAATTTAAACGGCGAGCTTTATTTAGATATTCTCGAGAACCAAATTCCACCTCTTCTAGAAAACATTCCGCTAGAAATAAGGCGAGACATGTGGTTCCAGCAAGATGGTGTTCCCGCTCATCGTCGACTACTTGTCAGGAGATTTCTGAACGCGACATACCCAAATAGTTGGATTGGAATAGGTAGTCCCATCTGTGAATTCCCTGCGCGATCGCCAGATTTGACCCCATTGGACTTCTTTCTGTGGGGGGGCCGTGAAGCAGAGAGTTTACGGGGAAGCCCCGACGACGGCACAAAATATGATGGAGAGAATTGTTGCAGCATTCCAGGCGTTAACCCCACAAACATTAATAGATGTCCAAAGAAGTTTTCGGCAGAGAATACAAATGTGCATTCAACAAAATGGACAATTGATAGAGCACTTGAGACATTGAAATTTCCGTGACTAGCTGAACGAAGGGGTCTTGCCTTAAGTGGTTGGACGTGAAGGTCTTGCCTTAAGTGATCCAAAGGATACCTCTGTCTTTGTTTGAAGCTAGTAACATTCATCTAAAACATCTTATTTCTAGAACAAATTCTCTTTTCAGTTAAAGGGAGAGCTACCTACCTATTGATGATCAAAAAATGATTCAGACAAAAAATGTTTCTCTTTTTTAGTAGAATCCGAATCCGCCATAAAATATGCACATTTCATATGAAAATTTGGTCTTGACTTTCATGTTCAAGGTCATGTTCAAGGTCGCAGCTGAAATAGCCAAAAGATGCCCCCCTTCGAACCCAACAAATTTTATTTGAAACATTTTTTTCTCAGAGCAAATTATTAACCTGTTTTAGGGGGTGGTAAATTAAAATGGGACACCCTGTATATCGAGATGCTATCGTGGAAAGCTTTTGAATCATTTTTCCTGTAATGATATCATAACCGAGGGCTTTTTTATTATTTATGTTATTAATGATTTTGAGTACTGCCTTTAGTTTAACTGGTTTCGATGGAGTGTTATCCTGTGCATTATGATCTTCTAGTAAGATTTCTTTTTCTTGTTCAGTGATTATACGTTGATGTGGTTTGAACACTTCGCTTAGATAATTTGCAAAAGTTGCCATTTTTTCCTCGTCCGATCTGACCCATTTTCCACAGTTTTTACGTATGGGTGGAAGGAATGAGGTTGGTCTATTTAATCTTTTTGTCGCTTTTCATAGTGAGTAATCCGTTGCTTCGATTAGACAAAGTGTTTCTTCTGTATTTCTGCATTTTTCTGTACGAACAATACTTTATTCAGTTCTTTAACTACTCTATTTTAGATTCGTTTTATCCTGACTCGATCTTGTAATCTAATACCTTTTTCTCAGTAGTCGTTTTTCTTTGATTTTTTGTTCTACTACCACTATAAAGATGATTTGTTGATATTCTGTCTTTATTATAGTTGATAGATACAGTTAGGAGTGAGTTTAATGTTTGTATACTGTTTTCTACGACAGTAGTTGATTTGAGAGGTACATTACATTTAAACGTTCCTCTAGGAAGCTTGTATATTTTTTCCAGTCTATAATTGTGAGGTTGTTTACAGTTTTGTGCACAGTAGAGTTTAGAGTGGTTATTATCGGTGAATGATCTGATGTAAGGTCAAAGCATGAGGAAGCTTACATATGTGTTTTATTCATACCTTCAACTATTGCGAAGTCAATCAAATCTGGTTTCTTGAATATGTCCGTTGGCCAATATGTTGGTTCTCCAATGGATATTGGAATGTATCTGTTTAATTGTAATATTTCGTATAGTACTTTGCCTCTATATGTTGGAGTTGTTGATATTGAACCCCACCACGAATGTTTAGCGTTATAGTAGCTTCCTGCTATAAAGCCATCTCCTAGTGAAGGAAATAAATCTGTCCAACTTTGTATATCCTCGATTGTTACATTGGTTGCTTGAAGGTAGATTTCGCTGGTGTGTGTGTGAATGTAGTGGATTATTTTGTTTTGATTATTATTGCAGTTCCACCGTATGCTTTATTGAGTGGATGATTCGTTTTATATAAGGTGTAGTTTGGTATACTGAGATAGTTTTCGCTTGTAAAGTGTGTTTCTGATATCAACATTTTTTTTTTTTTTTGTTTTTTTATTTAGCAGTTTGAACTATGTGTTCATTGCTGCTGCAGTTGAGAATACAGTTGAATTATTTACATGAGTTTGCATTGTAAAATTACATGTTGATCTTTTTATACAGTAGATATCTTATCTATAAATTTTTAGATTACAATCTTTGAAGAAGTTTACAATATATTTACATGGTTCGCTGTAGGGGTTAGCTAGGAGAGATTCCACATTTATAGGAAATTGTACCTTTGCTACTTTGAGGAATTGGTACAGTTTTTCTCTCTGTTTGTTGTAAAGCTTGCAGCTCCAGATCACGTGATTTAGATTTTCATTCTCAGTGTTACATATACACTTCGGGTTATCAATATATCCCAGACGGTGTAGGGATTCAGCCATGTTATAATGATTTGCACGTGCTCTGTTAATGCTTACAATAAATTCCCTGTTCAGTTTTTTCCGGCAAACCACGGCTTTTTGCTGTTACTGTGGAATAATTGGAAATATAGCGAGCCTGTTTGGTTACTACGCTGTAGAATTTGTTTATCGGTTTCAACAGAAGCCTCTCTTTTGTAAAGTTCAAATAAATGGGTATGAGGGATAGATTGTACAAGTTGTTCACAAGTTTGGGTTGCTTTTTTCGCAAGACCATCGACGGTCTCATTTCCTAATATACCGATGTGCGCTGGAATCCAACAGAATTGTAGCTTATAATTGCTATTTAGTTTTGTAAAGGTATTGTATTTTTCTTTAATTTGAAAGATGTGCTTGTTGATTTTAACATTTGTTTTTGTAGAGTGTAATGATTGTAACGCACTCAATGAGTCGGATAGTATAATAATGTTGCGAATTGTAATGTTTAGCGCTATATCTAGTGCATCATTTAGAGCGATGCACTCTGCAGTATACACCGACGCTTGACTATCAATTGATTTGGTCAGTGAGAGGTTAGGGTCTGGGCAATAACAAGCCGAGCCAACATAGGGCGCACCTGATATTTTGCTACCGTCGGTGTATATAGAGACTGCGTCGTTCTGTACAATATATTTTGTAAGAGCTGCTGTTGGGTCAAGTTCTTTTTTGATTTTTAAACCGATCTCAATATTGATTGGAATAGGCGTGATAGCCGTCTCGTAGTTATACTCATATATGATCCAGTTATTGTGAAAATCAATTCGATTAAACATATTTGAGGCGTGTGTAGCGCTGATGCATATTAAGCTTTTGAGTGTGAACGGTTTCGTTTTTCTTTTACATAGTTTAACAAATTTATTTATGCTTTTTGCAGTTAGAGAATTTTGATTTGCTAATGATTTGGCCAGGAAGCAGTTGCATAGATATTTGGCTCTTTCTTTAATTAAGCTTAGTTTCGACTCAGCAATCACAATATTATTTGGCGTGCTGTTCCGGTATCCTAGAGCCCGTCTAATGGCAGTTCTTTGTAATTTTTCAATTTTATCAGCGAGTATAGATGTTGAAGGGTAGTAGATTTGTATGCCATATTCTAATATTGACCGGACAAAACTCTTGTGCAAAGTGATTAAGGTAGAGGGATCGGAGCCCCACCAAGTGCCGCAAAGAAATTTAATAATATTTAAGTTTGGTATACTGAGATAGTTCTCGCTTGTAAAGTGTGTTTCTGATATCAACATGATATTTATATTTTCATAGTTTAAAAATGATTTTAATTCCAAGTGCCTTTGCATTAGATCACTTGCGTTACAGATATCGAGTTTTAAACTACTCATTTTGATAGTTTGTTTGAGCATAGTGTCCATTCTTTGCATCAGCTGCTGAATGATATGTTCAAGTTTATTTGTGTTATTATTGTTGGAGTGTTTACTTGGCTTTTGTGTAACACTTGAAAATCAGCCTGATAAATAAATACAATAATGAATAATAATAATTAAATTTAAATCTTATTACGTTTTACGTTTGATGTATATAAAATTTTTTTTTTTTTAATCAGTCTCTGTATCTCAAGTATATTGAAAATGTTATGTTGTGTTACGGATATAATGATTCGTTGAATATAAAAAATACAATTTTTTTTATTGTGTTTACATTCAGATTTGTCCAGTAAAAATGCCTAATTATATAGGTGCTGATAATTACATAGAGTTTCTGCAAAACCAGCTTCCGAGATTGTTACGCTATTTACCTGATGAAGATCGACAAAACATATGGTATCAGCATGATGGAGCTCCTGTTCATCGAGCTGGTGGAGTGGTTAATCTACCGAACCATATGTTCCTAAACAGATGGATTGGTTAAGGTGGAGAAACCCACTGGCCTCCACGATCACCAGATTTAAACCCACTTGATTTTTTTCTATGGGGTTATGTTAAAGATTATATATACGGCACAGAGATAGAAAATTTAGAAGATCTATAAAACAAAATAACGATGGCATTTGAAAGCGTAACACCTGTAATGTTAGCTGCAGTAAGACGGAATTTTGTACGCCGGCTACAGTGCTGCATCGAAAACGGAGGACAAATTGAAAACTGTCTCTAAGTTAGTAAATATAATTTTCAAAGTAATATAATAACAAATTTGAGATAATAACGTGTCGTATTTTTTCAGATCAGCATACTTAAGCACTTGTATATACGAGGTATGTCCGGAAAGTATCGGGCCTACCTTTATATTTTCGTGCTAACGTTATTCTTTATCATCTGATGGGTGGCATCCTTCAAAGTAATCCCCACTTAATTGAATAACACGGTTCCAACGATGTTTCCACTTTTCAAAACAGTCCTGGAACTCACTTTTAGGGATAGCCTTAAGTACACTCGTCGCATTGTTTTCAACAGTTGTTGTGTCAACGAATCGGTGTCCTTTGAGTGGTTTTTTTAGTTTTAGAAACAGCCAAAAGTCACAAGGGCTATGTCGGGACTGTATGGAGGTTGTCGAAGTAATGCGATATTGTGTTTGTTCAAAAACTGCTGCACAAGATTGGATAAATTCGCTGGCGCATTATCGTGATGGAGAAGACAGTCACCACTTTTCAAAAAGTGCGGCCGTTTTCTTCTTACTACATCACGCAAACGTTTCAAAATTGGAACATAGTATTCTTTATGGATTGTCTGACCTGTTGGTGCATTTCGTGATGTACAACACCTTCACAATCGAAAAAAACAATCAACATTGACTTAACATTGCTCCGACTTTGACGTGCTTATTTTGGTCTTGGCGATTCAGAATGCTTCCACTGTGAAGATTGTTGTTTTGTTTCAGGATCATAACCATAAACCCATGATTCATCTCCTGTAATAACTTTTCTAAGCACATTATCATCATTATTGACCATTTCCAGATTGTCCAGAGCGATTTCAAAGAGAATGTTCTTCTGCTCTGCTATGAGTAATTTAGGGATGAATTTCGCACACACGCGATTCATTCCTAGATTTTCGGATAAAATTTCTGAAATGATAGTTTTTGGTATCCCAAGGTCTTCTTCTAGTTCTCGCACAGTCATACGACGATCTTGTTCGATCGCAAGTCACACCCGCTCAATATTATCTGCGGTTTTTGTAGTCGAAGGTCGGCCGGAACGAGAATCACTATCGACAGAAGTGCGACAATCCTTCGAGGTTTTTTTGAGGACTTTATTAAGGACTTTTAGAAGACTTTTTTGAGGACTTTTTCGAGGACTTTTTTGAGTACTTTTTCGAGGACTTTTTTGAGCACTTTTTCGAGGATTAATTCGAGGACTTTTTTGAGAACTTTTTCAAGAGTTCTTTCGAGGACTAATTCTTGGACTGTTATAGGCCTTTTTTAATGACTATATTTGAGGACTTTTTTGAGGACTTCACGCAGTAAGAGAGACTTTATTGAATGCTCATCTGAGGACTTTTTTCAGTACTTTTTCGAGGACTATTTTTGAGGATTTTTTTGAGGTCTTTTTCGAGGAATTTTTTGAGTACTTTTTCGATGACTAATTTTGAGGATTTTTTTGAGGTCTTTTTCGAGGACTTTTTTGAGTACTTTTTCGAGGTTTTTATTTGAGTACTTTTTGGGGATTTTTTTGTGGACTTTATTAAGGAATTTTCTGGGGACTTTTTTGAGGACATTTTTGAGGTCTTTTTCAAGGACTCTTTTGAGGACTTTTTCGAGGACTTTTTTGAGGTCTTTTTCAAGGACTCTTACGAGGTCTAATTATAGGTCTTTTATAGGCCTTTTTTAATGACTTCACGCAGTAAGAGAGGCTTTGTTGAAGTCTCATCTTAGGTCTTTTTTAAGTTCTTTTACTAGGACTAATTATGAGGACTCTTTTAAGGACTTTTACGATGACTAATTCGAGGACTTTTTTGAGTACTTTGTTTAGGATTTTATTAAGGACTTTTGTGGGGACTCTTTCGTAGACTAAATGGAGGACTTTTTCGAGAACTTTTATGCGACTTTTTTGACGACTTTCTAGAGGATAAATTCGATGACTTTTCTGAACATTTTTTTGAGGACTTTTTCGAGGACTTTTTTGAGCACTTTTTCGAGGACTAATTCTAGGACTGTTATAGAACTTTTTTGATGACTATATTTGAGGAGTTTTTTGAGGAGTTTTTTGAGGACTTTATTAACGATTTTATTGTCGACTTTACTCTGGACTTTTTTGAGGACTTATATCAAGATTTATTTGAGGACTAATTCGAGGACTTTTATGAGGACTTTTTTGAGGAGTTTTCCGCGGACTTTATTGAGGACTTTTCGGTGGATTTTATTGGTGACTTTTTTGAGGATATTACTAGGACTAATAAGAGGATTAATAAATTATCCAAACGCTGTAGAGTTTTTCTTATAATAAAACAAGAACATAAATTTACTAATTCAATTATGAAATCATTTTAATTTTAACGATATCGCAAGATCTTGCGAAATTTAGTGAGCAGGAATCTGTATCTATTTCTTGAAATTCTCTGATCCTCTTCGACAACGTCATTTACAAACTCTAGAAAAATATAACATTTTCAGTTTTCATTTCGGATTTCATTTAATTTAATATAATAAATTATGATAAGTGGTATGAATGCTTACTAAGAACTCCTGGGAATATCGACTTTGGGATTGGTTCACTATCTCCTTTGCCAGTTGGCGTCATCTTGATCAAATATTCTCGTTTTATCAAGGAATTCATCAGTTTGCTGACCTATTTGCTGGCTATTTTTCATAAACTTTGCCTTAATTTCTTCAATTTCCACCTTCGAAACGTAAATTTCTAGGCTTTGCGTTAATCGTATCTGAATATTGTAATAGAAATATAGTAATATTCAGTGTAATAGGACTATAATCGTATGCATGATTGGGTGAGTTTTTGTTTAATTGTATTCGTATGTGATTAAATTTTTGTTTCAGTGTATGCGTATATGTACGTTCATACATACGATGCCAGCCTTTGGTTCGCAACTGGCAAACTCTCGTCTCAAAATACAATTCAAACCTTCATTTTCATCATAATATTCTGATCCTTTCATATTCTTTCTTTCTTTTACGTCTTAATTCCTATTTTTGTCTCCTTTCTTCCCTTTCATTCCTACCTATCCTTCTCTTTTTTTTTCACTATCCTCTTTCGCGTCCTTTTTTTCTCTTTTCCATAGATTCTCCTTTCTCGATTTCATCTGCCATTACTCCTTCTTCCCCTTCATTTCCTTTGCTTTCTCCTCCTTCCACGTCTTCTCTTTGTTCCTCGATTTCTTCTCCATCTACTTCTTCTACTTTCATCTCTTCTTTCAGTTCTTCTCCTTCGCTCTTCTAGTTTATCTCTTCTTTCTTTCCTTTTCTGTTTCCTACTTTACACCAAAAATCGAATTATTCAGTTATATAAATTTAACTACATGTTTACGAACCTTGGTAACTTGATTGTGTAGTCCCATCTGTAAATACCTCGATACTCTCCGGATATTTCTTATTATCTATGTAAAAATTATAATGTTAACATTGATTTAATCAAATAATATTAATGTACTGAAGTGGTACTTTCGAAATAACAACTGCATTTTCTTCGGCGCCATTAATACATAAAAATATTTACTCCGCCCCCGAACTAGCACGTTCCTCAATAAAAAAAAAAAAAAAAACTAGCACGTTCAGTTATTAGTGTACAAGAAATAATATTTACTTTGTAACGGGGAAAGTCGCTTTAGAGCACTTTCTATTGTTTCACCATTGCTTTGCACGGGAAGGCTAGACATTGGTACGATTTATATTTTCCTTTCAACTCGTACGAACATTTTTCAAAAAGCTTTTAAGACTAATTTTATAATACAAACATTTAAATCGATTTCAAAAATTAATTACCGAACACAAGATTTAATAGTAGAGAGTATACACATTTACAAACATTTTACTAAAGACAATTGAAACAAGCTAATTTCTTAAGGCCGGTATGGACGTTATAAAAAAATAATATAACTATAATCAGGCAACTCCCTATATCAGTGAGAAGAAGCTTAGTTCTTATCGACTGCAATAATTCAAATGATCTAATAAAGTCAATGATAAATTTAGACAATTTGTTTACAGAAAGAATAAGAAACTATGAATTCGGGCAAAATAGACGTGGATATAATAAGCAAGAAAATATTCAAATAAGCCAGATTATCATTAAAAAAGTATTATAATTCAAATTATAGAGGTAGACAAAATTATAACAGGCTTCGGACACGTGGTAGGCCACGTGGTTCATACAATCGAAACTTTTCTCATCAAAATTTGTCGAATGAAAACGCTTTTAATCAGATCCCCCTAAGCTATAACTATCCGACTCAAACGTACACAAACCAGCAAGATCCATCAGTTCAATTAACACACAGCCATTATCTTCACTAATACCCAGCACTCGGTTTCCGGCTCCAATACATAACAATACAAATCATCACACAGCTAGTAATGTCCAAACACAACAAAATAATTTAAACGCAAAATAGGCGCGTTAAAGTGCGGGCCGTCAGCACGTCAATTTCATAATGATGCTGTTTCCGAAATACATAAGGGAATGAACGATAAGAACCCCTGTGATAGAACGCCGAAAAAAACAATACTACCTTCACCGCACTTATTATGCAAAGTAAATGAAATATCGCTATAGTCGCTTATCGATACGGGGAGTTAAATCAGCGTTATTTCTGAAGAATTTTATAAGGAAATTAGTAAAATAAGAAAATGTTTAGAGCTTCCAGTAAGTCAAATCAGCGTTATTTCTGAAGAATTTTATCAGGAAATTAGTAAAATAAGAAAATGTTTAGAGCTTCCAGTAACAGGCATACAAGTTTCAGTGGCTTTCGGAAAGAAATAAACTACAATAAAAAAGCAAACACAACTGAAAATCCAATTCATCCATTTGTGAATTTATCTTTTTCCTTGTTGCATTCTTAGCAAGTTAAATCATATTAGGAAATAATATTCACACGTCGATAGGCTTGTTCATAAATTGCTGGCATATGTTAATACACATAAAAAATAAAACATTACCAAATTCGTCGATTTGGTTTGAACTGGGCGTGTCAGAGAGACTATGCATAATAAAGGAAAAAGATAAAACACGCATATACATAATTATTTACGATAGAGAAATCATCGAAAATGAAAAAATATTAGAAAAAGAAAGAAGTGAAAAGGATGAAACTTTTCAACTAAATGATATAAATAATGAAGAACATAATGGTAAATTATCCAAGGAAATAAAGCAATTGAATTGATGAATATATAAATGGAATACACAGGATAATGAATACAAATAAAGTTGGAATAAATGCATGCACGCGGAAAAGCGAAGAGCGAACCAGCCTTTCTAAACAACTTGATTCAGTCGCGAAAAATCTCTCAAATATTAACGAAAGACAAAAACAGATTTTTTTCACCATTTTAAGACAGTTTGAGTATCTTTTTTCCGACAAACCTGGATGCGTAAATAATTACACACAAACTGAAAAAATCAAAATCCTACAATGAAGCAAAAGTATCCTGAGTTGTATGCTCTGCGTGACAAAGTCGAAGCGTGCCTAAACAAAATGATGGAAGCTAAAATTATCGAACCAGCAGTAAGTCCGTACTGCAATCCGCTCCGGATCGTTCGCAAGGACGATGGCACAGTGCGAATCCGTCTTGACACTTGAAATCTCAACAAATACTCAGAAGCTGATCATGAGGCTCAACCTATCATAGATGACAAAATGCAATTTTTTTACAGATGTAAATTTTTCTTGAAGGTAGATATGACAATGGGCTATAGGCAGATTCTGCTTGACGAACAATCACGTCCCCTTACAGCGTTCGTTTTCAAAGGTAGAATGTACTAATTAATTCGCGTCCTTTTTGGAATTAGTACTACGGGCAGCGCTTGTTTTCGCGCTTTTTCCTTGCCGTTACTTAAAGAAGTAAAAATAATCGATATCTTTCAAATACATCTGGAGTTAAAGAGTTATGTTAATAAAGACCAGAAAGACAATGCTAGCCCCAAGGATATAAATATTCACAAAGAATCAGCCACATACGTTGATGACTGTGCGATCGGAACGCAAACTTTCAAACATCAAATATTAATCCTGCAAGTGATTTTCGCGAAACTAATGGTAAGTGGATTTACTATTAATTTAAAAAAATTTTAATTCTTATTAAGCAAAATCCTTTTTCTCAGTTTCGTTTTATGATTTCACGGGGTGAAAGCTAACCCGAATCGTATTCAGGTAATAGTAAATTTTTTGATTCCAAGAAACAAACAACGGTTGCAACATATTTTTGGCGTATGCAACTACTACAGACGTTTTGCGATAAGATATAACGACTATATTGCCCCTTTTCGTGATCTATTGAAGGATGATAGTGGCTGGTTTTGTACAAAGGAGCATACCAACGCATTTGACGTTTTCAAACAAAACTTTATAACGCCGTTTGTTTGAGTCATGTTATGCTGAATGTGTAGTAGGAAGTTTTTTTTCAGATTGATGAAAACGGGGATAGATGCATAGCTTCCCTCGCGAGCAGATGTTTGAAAGATACAAAAACAAGGTGTACCACCACAGAGCTGGAACTTTTAGCAATCATTTACAGTATATCAAAATTTAGTATATATCTGATCGGACAGAACTTTGAAATCTTGACAGATCACAAATCATTGGAATTTTTGAATTCTACGATTTTTAACAATTCTCGTTTGATCAGGTAGTCGCTTTGTCTTCATCAATTTACATACACAATTGTACATTCTCGGGGAAAGGACAACAGAATAGTTGATTTTTTTAGTAGAAACCCCGACGTAAAATTATATAAACACACCAAGGATACAATCATTATTTCATCGCTACATAATTACAGCTTTCCAGCAGAAAAATCGCACAAACATTCACCTCTTATTATAATATCTCTTTTCGAAAACGATTTCATCGGCAAAATGCAAAAAAATGATGTTGCCCGTCAAAAGATTCTAGAGATAATCGAAAATAAAGGAAATGGAAATAACTGTTTGCAGTTATACGAGTACAATATCATACCACTTATAAAAGAGAATAAAAACAACTGTTGGCGTATAATAGTCCCAAACGAATTAGAAAAAGATTTAATAGAGATAAGGCATTTGCAACTAGAACACCCCGGTATTTATAAAACAATATGATATCTGAAACGGTATTACTATTGGCGAGCTATGTCAAAAGACGTACATCGGACGAAGACCGTTTCCCTTATCAACATCTCAAACATCGCATCATCGACAGAAACGCAGCGAATCCGATTAACTTGGGTAACAGAGAACTCAACATCTCCATGCCATGTAATCATCAAATCGCCTTTCCGATACGGGGTTTTGATAATGTCTGTAAATTAGCAATGTTTGCGGATTAATGCGCCACGGAAATCTGAATATGATAATCAAGACTCATCTCCGAGATTAATATAACGAAAAACGAAATGTTTTGTTGTCGAAATAAAATTCAAGTTGGAAAAGAAAAGTGCTCGCTGATTATCTTTTATAATTGACTTTAAATCCCGTCACCGCACACCCTCTGGCGTCGACTTGCTTTAGAATCATCGAGTCTAATAGCAAATAAAATTTACAGATTGCAAAGACGTAAAATCATCAAAGCACTGATCGGGTTTGATCTCATACACATCTAAGTTATAAAGTATGTGACGGGGACTCGCTCACGAGCTTACCCAGTTTCTCGCTCCACCGTGCCTATCCATCACCACAAGGTCATGAGCAAGGAGAATTCTTGTTGATGCGTTATGTTTTCATTTTGGAGATGCGACGCGACAACGTGGCGACGGACCAACGGCAACGATAACGGCGACGAGGAGGGCAGAGCTAAAACGTGAGAGAAAAAGAGAAAAGCATGTGTAGTGTACGCGCACACAGCGAGTACGCGCGTTGGGGGCGACTTTACGCATGCTCGCGCCGCGAGCGGAGATGTTCTTCTCCATCCGGCGGTGGCGGCAAGCAGACGCATCCCGCAGTAACAAGCGAGCAACACAAGATTTGTGTACGACGAAGACGAAGTATCGTGGGCGATACATCTAAGAGGGCAACTAGACCTGAGTGCCGCAGCTCAGAAACAAAAACTTAGCAATAGCTTAGCAACAACAGTATTAACAGCTTCAACTACGGTGAGTCCCTTCGGTCGTTTTCTCTCTCACGAACACTAGCAGTCGCCGGATCACGCCATTGTTGCGACATGGTGTGCAGTTCTTGCGGCCACGCGCAGTATTTGAGGTTTTCGTCACAGGCTTTCCTCGGGGCAGCTGTCGCAGCGGTACAATAGAGCGCGCTGCGATTCAGTATTCTCGGGTGAATCGCGACAGCGAAGCAATTGTTGGGTCATCTGCTAGTTCGTAGGGCAGGGTGAATATTTTTATGTGGATAATGTCACCAAATAATAATATAATTGTTATTTTTTTATACGATGCAGAAGATACCATATTAAATCAAGTAACTTGTACATACTGCGCCGCAAAAAGCATAAAGCTCCAGTTTCAGCATATTTATTTAATAAAATAATAACTTTAATTACGCGCTACTACTTTCTATTATTTCCGCTTCAAACCATTTCTTCCCAAATTTTACTTCGATTCTATTCCCATTCTGTCTCACATTTTTGCTTTGCACAACACTATACTCTTTCGGGTCACCTTTCCACAGAACCAAAATATACTTATTTTCCGCCATAGCCAAAGAAAATACAATTGCCAACTAACCGCTTTGCTATCAGCAATTTGGTTATAAACATTGAACAGTTACTAAGACATCGATTTGTTCGAATATTCTCAACAACAAAAGAAAGAATAAGGATATTTTTCAATATGATTAAATTAAATAGCATAGTATATTTAACGCTATGTAGCATAAATTTTCAATTTAATGATCATTCGAATGAAAAAGGTTTCATTCGAATAAAAATGGCAAAATACTGCCAAGATCGACATCGAAGTCGCGTACTTTCGTACGTTTGTCCGCGCGTATTTCCCCTCTGCTCTGTAGCTAACATAAGAGGCTTTTCCGAGTGTCGGCAAAAGTGTGGGCAAAAGTTTCACGGATAGTAATGTCACCGTCAGTAATACCGAATGGTGAGTGATAAACAATTAATCTCACTCAATAAACAATAATTGAAAATAAAAAGTCTTAGTATTAAATTTTTACATAAATGCACATTATTTGTATATCTAATAATGACTAAAAGAGTCGCTTTTCTATTAATTAGAAAAATTACTTTAAATTTATATGTTTGTTATAAAGTTATAAAAAAAAATAAATTATAAGACATTGTTAGACGGTTTATTCTATGAAAATGGCGTCTTTACAAGGTGGTTCTTTCTTCGATGCACTGCTAAGCAACCAATGATATTTTGCAATGTTAGTTACGGCGTCGTCTCAATCACCGCTTCGGTTGCTATGGCCAAGTGGAGGGGAAAACAGCAAAAGAGGAGATATTTGGTAGTCGACCGAAACGGCGCTCTGATTGGTCGAAATTATTAATTTTTTAAATTAATTTTCATGGAAAGTATTGATGATAAAAATTTTTTGAAAACGGCAATCGATTCAGAAACTTTTTTTCTATAGCCCATTTTCGGGAACTATAATCCTTCTGAATCACCCTGTATATATATTCTTCATCTATCATCCCTTCTTCATCGATCTTAATAAAGGCTTATAAATATGACTAAGATATTGTATATCCTCTTTTCTATTTAAGGTGTTTTTATGTAAGCCGATGTGCAACATTTCGGATATTCTGCGTTTCTTATAATTCTTTTCATAATCCAATATCTTAGCTTTGTCCCAGTCCAACTCGTGTGAGAGAGTTCTTCTATGTGTAGCTACTGCTGTATCTGAGTCAATGTTTTTTTTTGTGTTCATTTAATCTAATTTTTAAGGATCGTTTACTTTCACCTATGTAGACAGCTGAACATTGTTTGCAGTTAAAACTGTAGACAATACCAGTGTTGTTTAATAAATCAGACTTGTCTTTTCCTAAACGTATAAACTCTTGTAATGGTTTTCGTAATAAAGAGATAGGAGTAGTGTCAAGTTTTTTTAACACAGAAGAACATTTTTTTAAGATGTTGTAATTATTTGTAATGGCGACTGTAGGTAGTTTTTTATTTATTAATTTTTTAGAATTAGTCTTCCCTTTTTTATATTTGTTAATCCGTTTGTGTATGTTTTTTGATAAATTCAAAATACCCTGTCAACTAAATTTGAAACTCTATTAACTTTTGGATGAATTGTATGTTCTGAGTTAAAATTTCAAATTCTGTCAGTTCATGTTGTTTATCTAAACCAGTCAAATTCTATTTTATTATTATTTCTGACCAATTTTAAGTCGAAAAATGGAATAAAATTATTCATTTCAATTTCAAACGTAAATTGTAATCTATTATGATAAGAAATGAACGTCTCGACAACTAAATCAATTTTATCTTTCGGAACGCACATCAAAGTATCATCAACATATCTATAGTAGAAAACAAGATTAAGTTGATATTCATCCCACAACACGTTCAGACAGTGTTTCTCTTCCATTACAATATCAGCCAATATAGGAGATATGGGGGAAGCTCATCGGGCTTCCAAATATTTGTTTGTAATAAATTTTGTTGAACACAAAATATGTCTTATTAAATAAAAATTTTATACCTTTCCGAATCTCTTCTATTGGAATCTCACAATTTTTAATTTGTTCATAACGTTTGTCCAATCCCTCCAAGACTAAATCACAAGATATGTTCGTGAATAAGGAACTTACATCTAATTATATTAAAACATGATCGTTTGGAATAAATATATCTTTCAATTTCTGTTTTAATTGTCGACTGTTTAAAATGTGAGTGTTAAGTTTATTTATAACTGTTTTAAGAATATTATATAAAAATTTTGCTAATTTGTGAGTAGGGCTATTAATTAATTAAATTAGTGGTCGTAGTGGCACATTTTCTTTATGTTTTTTTGGTAATCCATAGCAGTTTGCTATAGATGTGTCGGTTTGAGTCAAATCATTATTATGCCAATATTTATTCAGAAAACCATTATCATTACAATCTTTTAAAATTATTTTTACGTCTCCTTGTAATTTTTTGACAGGGTTTGATTTAACTTTGATATAAGTGATATTATCATCTAATAAAGAATTCATTTTTTCTAAATATTCTTTTTTCGACATAACTACTGTGACATTACCTTTGTCTGCATTTGTAAACATAATATCTGGATACATTTTCAGAAAATTTTTTGTTAATTTTATTTTTTTGTTGAATTCTTTTTGTTCAATAGATATGGAACGTTTTACGTTAACCGAATCACCTGCGTACCCAAAATTTGTGTTGATGGATCTTGACGTTTGAGGTATCAAAATGTATGTTTGGACAAGAATTTTCACAATTTTACCGGCGAAATTCAAAATTCAATATGGCGGCTACAATATGGCGGCCGTAAGCTGGAAAAAAACCGCGTGTAAGGCATAAAAAGCTTGCAGAAAGAAAAATGCGAAACCTATCGGGTCATTTTTAGGCTCAAATTGTAGCTTAGGGATACCCTTTATTAGCTGTTGGGGTTGGATGAAAAAATCCAACATGGCGGTTCCAATATGGCGGTCGAAATTCTCTATGGCGGACAAATTTTTAAAAATCAACAAATTTATACCAAATTCGATATATGGGGGTTTTTAGGGTCGCTGTTCACAAATCCGGGGTTAGATTTACAAAATTAAAGATGGCGGATCTAATATAGCAGACAAAATTTTAAAAATTAACCGACTTTTCTTAAATTCGTTATAGGGAGATTTTTGGGATCGCTGTTCATAAATCTGCGGTCGGATGTACAAAATTGAAGATGTTAAATACAGGATGATGGACCTAATTTAAAAAAATCAATCGATGCCCCCAAATTCGGTATATTGGGATTTTCGGGGTTGCAAAATTCAGTGTGGCGGATGTAAGTGTATAGACCACTATTTTTAGTGAAAATTGCTACTCTTAGCACTACCCAGGAGCAAGGACGTGGACGTAGTAGTTTTCTGCTCCCTTTGGGGTGCTTGTTTTTAGTGAGTCTCCTTGCCTCTTACTATCAGGATGCTTATTAATTTTTAAAAATCAACTTATTTGTAATTATAATCAATTTTTGCAAGTAGTTTTTTTGCATGAGAGTATTCTAGTACAGGTAGAGTTTTATCTGTATTCGGAACGAATCCATGCGATGATTGGATTTTTGTAACTTTTGGACATTTATCAAATCTCTTTTTCAGAACTGAAAGGACTTTTTCATGATCCTTCTTAGAATATAAGAAAAATTTTATGCCAAATTCTCGTTTATTAGCCCAACTAAAGAGGCTCTGAACATTCAAAATTGCTTCATTTTCTGAAACTTGCAAGCTCGCTCTTGTAGCTTCTCTTTTTACAATGGCTCCGACGCCATCTGGAGCTCCTTTTCCGTGAGCAGTGGCAGAAGTATGCCATTCAGCATCCACTCCAAAATCCATCTTGTGGTTCATTAGATTAACCATCTGATAACGATTTTTGAAGTGCTGTTTGGCACCGTCACTGATATATATGATCTTTTTAATATTCAGTATGACTTTGCAGATTTCAGGTACAAGTTTTTTTTGCATCAAGTATACAGCAGCGGCATCGTGCTTAGTACACTCCGACATCGATAAACAGCTAAAATGTTTTAATTCACCTTCTGATTTATAGTAAACAACAGCTGGAAATATTGTAGATTGATCATTATTATAATGAAATTGCTGGGCGGCATTTTGAGCAACGTAAGCATAATTTTCTGGAAAATCTAATTGTACGAGCACTTCACCAGCTGAAAGATTATTCTTTTTTTCTTCAATAAACTT
Organism: Phymastichus coffea; assembly: GCF_024137745.1. Taxonomy (NCBI): domain Eukaryota; kingdom Metazoa; phylum Arthropoda; class Insecta; order Hymenoptera; family Eulophidae; genus Phymastichus; species Phymastichus coffea. The sequence continues at coordinate 2,954,963 of NW_026706814.1, forward strand.
AGACTGTTGCTTAGCAATAAAGTGATGAGTTATCAACTTTTTCAATGTAGAAGAAAGAAGTTCAATGAAATCTTGCATTGATAGACACTGCTTTATCAGTGTACATCAGTCGGTTGCCTGCCAGGTACTGAAGATTACTTGACTAATATTATTCTCTTCCATAACATTTTCAACGTAGTCTATGAATTTTTGAATTTTCGGACAAAGATCACACTGCTCCAAATAACAGTTTTCTGTCGGATTCTTACAAAGAACATAATTTATACAGTCTTTATAATCTTTGAGAGTACCATTAGCGATATTTTCTAGATTAACCCATTAACGCTCACAGGACGGTTTTTCGAGACCTGAGTTTGAACTATTCTCATGTCATGAATTCTCGTGGAAAAAATTCAGGAACCATTGTTTCTTATGTTTTCGAGTGTCCTCTTTCCAATGATGCTGGTTAAAATTGTCGCTGAAAAACTTTTACGGTCCAAAAATCAAAAATAAATAAAAAAAACATGATTATCTGATTTAATTTTTTTTTTAAATCGACTTTTCGTTCCCTAAGCATTTTTTTTAATGCCTAAAACCCTTATAGATCGCGGCCTCGAAGTTTTAACTACAAGTTACTATGGTTCTCCGGATATGAAAATTTTTCGTATAAACAAAATGGCGGCCGAAGTGAAAATATTTATCTAAAACTTTACAAATTTTTTTCTCGAATACTATAGATTTTCATGAAAATTTTTAAAGAACAAAAATGTCTTAGAATTAGTTATAAAATACTCTCAAATTTTTTCAGAATCATCCGAGAAAATTTTGGGATTTCGGAAAAGTCCCTGAATTGAAAATTTAAAAATTATGTCGGAAAATTTTGAAATAATTTGAGAGCGTTCTTTGTTTGTTTTTAAGACATTTCTATTCTCAGAAAAACTTTCGTAAAGTGCATGGTTTTTGGTAAACAAAATATTTATTTAGCAAACTTTAACATTTTTTTTCTCGCAAAGTATACTCTTTAGGAACATTTTTCTGAGAATAGAAATATCTTAAAAACAAACAAAGAACGCTTTCAAATTATTTCAAAATTTTCCGACATAATTTTAAAATTTTCAATTCAGAGACTTTTCCGAAATCCCAAAATTTTCTCGGATGATTCTGAAAAAATTTGAAAGTATTTTATAACTAATTCTAAGACATTTTTGTTCTTTAAAAATTTTCATGAAAATCTATAGTATTCGAGAAAAAAATTTGTAAAGTTTTAGATAAATATTTTCACTTCGGCCGCCATTTTGTTTATACGAAAAATTTTCATATCCGGAGAACCATAGTAACTTGTAGTTAAAACCTCGAGGCCGCGATCTATAAGGGTTTTAGGCATTAAAAAAAATGCTTAGGGAACGAAAAGTCGATTTAAAAAAAAAATTAAATCAGATAATCATGTTTTTTTTATTTATTTTTGATTTTTGGACCGTAAAAGTTTTTCAGCGACAATTTTAACCAGCATCATTGGAAAGAGGACACTCGAAAACATAAGAAACAATGGTTCCTGAATTTTTTCCACGAGAATTCATGACATGAGAATAGTTCAAACTCAGGTCTCGAAAAACCGTCCTGTGAGCGTTAATGGGTTAATAGCGTCAATCATCGCTTTGAAGTTTTCATGTATAATACACACGCATACATTATGCGTACCAGCGGATCCTGCGAGTACACACCACCTTGGTCTGAGATCGTCAAATTTGGTAAGACCAATCGGATATTCAGGAAAATTCTTTTTAAACTCTATGTGAAGATTTTTAATATCATTTATTAATAATCTTTTTTGTCTTTTTGTCTTTTTATCATCAATACGAACAGTAACAGTATCTTTTTTATTGGACATGATTCTGCTGTTAATATCGTTTTCATAATAATCTATAACTGCTTTTATGGTTTCTGGCGGTAAAGTTTTTCTAGATTTTGCAACTGGAGACGCCAAAATCCCAGCTGATTTTTTTAACTGTTTGGATATACGTGCCTTCCTATAAGATGTATCAAATTCCTCGGCAATTCTACGTATACTCCATCTTTCAGGCAAAATAGTGAGTATACTCGTACGTAATGGGTCATTCTGTGGAAGAGAATTAAATTTGTTTTTAAGTTAAGTTAAAATGTCTTTAAGATCATCAGTAGTATTTGAATCCTCCTTTGTCTCATTTGAGTCAGAAGGAGGCTCACTATCTTGTAATTCGGCATTATTACAAGAGTCCTGCTCAGAATCGAGACTCATATCGTTTGCTGAAGATGAGGTATATAGTGTATCAAAAGATTTTCTGCATGCATCACAAATTACTGACCATTCTGGAAATTCAGGATGTATTTCGTGAATTTTCTTAGAGATCTTCCTGATAATTTTGCTATGTCCTCTTTCAATACCGAAAGGGTTAATACATCTGTCTCCACGGAATTTTTTTTCTGGAGGAGACATTGTTCAGAAAACGGACGAACAAATTGGAAAAAAACGAAAATATAAATAAAACTGAGAAAATAAAAATAAAAAAACCAAAAAATGTGTGAATGATAAAATAAAATTTAGAAAGACTGACCTACCAATTATCCTAAAAAGAACGATTGGAAAAAAAGTTGCCTACAAGTTGGTATTAAATGTCGCTGTTGGATTCTGAAAAAGACCTTTGAAAAACTCAGATAGAAATAGTAAACATCGATAAAAATTGCTGTATTTATAATTTTGACAATGTAAATCACTTGTGTCTAGTCATGCATCACCTAATGATGATAATTTGAAGTTTAACTATCGTATGATGACCAAAATGGAAAATTCAAATTAACTTGATTCTGCACAAGTTTGCTCTAAAAGAGTGTCAAAATTCAACGTTGTAACTCTAATTTCCTATATGGGGGTGTTTTGAATCATGAATCCAGATCTGCAAAATTTAAGATGGCCAATGCAAGATAGCGGAAGAAATCTTTAAAATTTGACTGATTTACTCAAAATTTGGTATACAGGCGGTTTTGGGGTAGCTGATTGTGAATTCGTAGTCAGATTTTCAAAATTCAAGATGATAAATTAAAGATGGCAGTACATATTTGCACATTTGTTCCGCATCTTGGATCTGTCATATTTAACCCTTAATTGGCACTGTGGGTAAAAAATATCCCAAGTAATTTTTGAGCTTAAAATATACGTACGTACCAAATTCGATAAAATGGATCATGTGGTGACATCTATCAGTAGTTGATATTACTAACTACAGGTACAATAGGTACGCGTAGTGCAGCAGGCGTCAGTGTATGTTGGGCAGTCGCTCAAAGTAGACGCCAAAAATTGTTGGGAAATTGATTACCCTGTGTATTTTGCAAAATGAATACCTTTTTTCGGAAGCATCAATGTCGCAGTAAATTTTTTCTTAAAGTATAATATCTCAAGCATTTACCCATAAATTTATAGCTAAAAATATTAAAAATTATGCGACTTATGATTATTTAAGTGAAATTTTTTTCATGTTTTTTTGCAAACAATTTTTCAAAAATTTTTTTTACTAGATTAATTTAAATAAATGACTATGAAACTAATTAGACTTCGAAAAACATACCCTAAAGTACATTATATAATGTTTTTGAGCAAAAATATTAGATATTAGCTGAAGAAAACTTATTTTAACGCGTTAGGATATTAAATACCCTATGTGTCAGTTACGTATATTGGAACCAATAGTGCCAATTACGGGATAATTCCAAATTTGACATTCAATTTATGAATAGCAACTTTAACAATCCCATATACCGAATTTTAGGGCAATCAGTTGATTTTTGAAAATTTTGTCCGCCATATTGGATCCGCCATCTTGAATTTTGTAAATTTGACCCCGGATTTGAGAACAGTGACCCTAAAAATCCCATCCATTTTTCTTTCTGCAAGCTTTTTATGCCTTACACGCGGTTTTTTTCCAGCTTCCGGCCGCCATATTGTAGCCGCCATATTGAATTTTGAATTTCGCCGGTAAAATTGTGAAAATTCTTGTCCAAACATACATTTTAATACCTCAAACGTCAAGATCCATCAACACAAATTTTGGGTACGCAGGTGATTCGGTTAACGTGAAACGTCCCATATCGTATGTCTTACGTTTTTATTAGCTGTTTCTAATATTCTCGTTATTTTACTGCGGATATCTTGTTCACCATAAGTCGTTTTTATATAGTGTGTTTCTAATAGCCCTTCTACATTTTTTATAGTAGTTAATATTGGTGGTTTAAAAACCTCAATGAAGTAACAAAATTTTGGACCAAGTAAAATTATTTGAGAAACCTCATTAGTAAGATCAATGTTTCTTAAATTTTTTATCCAACTTTTGCAACCAGTGAGTTTATGTTGTTTTTTGTTATGATTCTTTGACATCAAGTTCTGGAATTTCATTTTATGTGATAAGTCAATCTTTCTTCTAAAATTGTTCAAGTTCAATTCAGTCATGTAGAAATAATTGCCTAAAATGTTATTGTCATTTTTTTATTTCCTTCATAAGGACATCGTATTGTCTAATTGTTTTTCCAAGAATTTAATATGTCTATTTATATTCTGTATTTCAATTTTTAAGATTTTCGATGCAAGAGTTAACAGAACTGTATTAAATTCATTTTTGGAATGTCTATTTACGAGAGAGATATTCTTTAGTTTTGTCATATGTTGAAAAATGTGTGACGATAGAATGTGATTGCTTCTGCATCTTAACAAAAAGTAGCGTTTGGACAAGGAAACCATTAATTGTTTCTTAGTCAACTTCCATCGTTTAAGCGTTCTCGTAATTTGTTGTCCGAAATTCGATCTTATGAATTCAAAGAAACCAGTTGTTCTGTTTTAAGACGTAACATACTGTCTTGATTCTCTTATAGTTTTCTTAAATGATAAATTTTGTAATAATGGAAAGAAGGGAAATAGTGAGATACAAATTCACTTAATTTTAATTATATTCAGCAACGTTTCGTCAGCACATTTGCTGACCCTTCAAGCTTTATTAACAGAAAAACAACAAATTATTAACAATAAAGTTGCAAATGTAATTTTAAAGGCATGTAATTATATGTATACGTGTGTACCTGATTTCTCTCGTACTCAAATTATTATAGCCTAAAACAAATAGCTCGTAGCCAGTCACGTTACAATACATAAAATTGATTTAGTTGTCGAGACGTTCAATTCTTACGAGCATCATAATAGACTACAATTTTACGTTTGAAATTGAAATGAATAATTTTATTCCATTTCTCGACTTAAAATTGATCAGAAATAACACTTCGAAATAAAGGTGACCGTATTCATATACGAGGTCTGTCCGGAAAGTATCGGGCCTACGTTTATATCTTCGCACCATAGTGTTCGAGCGACCTCTACCGGACAGAAACGTCAACAGTAAAGCCTCACGAATCTATTGGTTACTTACTGACACCTGCCGGACTTATAGTTCATGCACAGCGTGTCTTTGTTTACCGTGCCTTTTTCGCGTTCGTCGGATTTTGATATTGTCAAAAATGACTGAAAAACAAGATCAACGAATTTGCATCAAATTTTGCTTTCAACTCGGAAAAACGAGTTCGCTCACTCTTTTTCTCCCGTTCCCACTCTCGCTATAGCTTAAGCATGCTACCGAGCGCATCGCAACATAGCCGCCGCTCAGCTCACGCGATAGCGTCGCGCCCCGTTACCGTTCTTTGTACCTGCTTTCCGATGCTCGGAAGGTCGGTTAGTGTGCGCATATGTGTGTGCTTTGGACGATCCCTGGGTTGTGCTGATTGGATGACAAGCAGTGTTAGTGCGCGTACGAGGCTTTCCTTGCGACGTTAACCAGCAGGATCAGCTGATCTCGTCTCCAAACTTCCTCATCACCTAGCTTCCTGAAGGAGCGTTGATCCGGCTTCCTGTGTGTGAAAAACGGGGGTGTAAGGGTGGTACGCATCAATCGGGCGGGTCCTGAGATATCGTGATTCGCGAGGTGTCGAGGTGCTAAATTACGCGTATGTGAGCTAAGCGGTATCAGCTGATCATCCGTTCCCGTCCTCTTGTCGGAAGTGGATTTCGCACGAGCCCTGTAGGTCAGGCTTTTCGCATGATGACGCATCATCACATAATCCCCCCCCCCCCCAATAGCCGGTGCATTACCAATGCACCACGATTGATCGGTCATCATTTCGCTAACGAGCGTTACCTCTCTTAACGTGGTGTGTTGGCTGCGGCTTCTTGCTGGTCTTCGGCTGCTAGCTCGGCTACCTAAGAGCTATTAGGAAAGGTTGGGTAAGGTCAAATAATGAAGCCTGATATAATTAATAGACCTAGTGGCCCGTTTATTAGGTTACAGGCGGTTATCCGCTGCTAAAGTCTTCACGGTGGTTGGAGCCGCGGTGCCGTCTTGACTGCTCCAGGTGGCGGTGTTCTGCTATTGCCGGTCCGTGGCAGGCGGAATCAGCCTCTCGGTCACTTCGTTCAGTCTTTCGGTCTGGGTGGTCGTCATTTCAACTAACCCCGCGCATTCCGCAAAGAATACTGCATTGTCTCTTGATCCCCACGGATTTAAATAATACCATTTTCCGCCGTCTACTCTCCATTTCTTGTCGTTAAATAACACTACCATGTCCCATTCTATCAGAAAGTCGAACTCTAAACTAATTGGTGGTCCTATAAAATTAGCCATAGTTTTGAATTCAAATTTTGCCGTACGTCTATCACAGCTTATTTGGAGGGGTAGAACACCCTCCGTTGTCTTTATCATACCAGTCACCCCCTGTCCTTCGCTCTAACGTGGTATCAGTCGATCGTTATACCGGCTAGTGATAGCTGATCCTATTATATTGTAGATACTGAGGAACCTGAGTCTATCAGGGCGCCGTAAACTATATTTCCGATAACGATGAGAATAAAGTAACGGTTGTCGCAATATGCGCCTTTAATCTGGAGAATCCTTGGCTTATCCGTAGCCCCAAGCTGGTCAGTCTTGGATTCGTCTGGTCGATCGGTCTGTCTAGCGTCGATCGACGTAGTCTTCCCTGAGCAGTCGGCCGGTCCATATAGCTGGCCGTCCTCCTCCCTTTGAGGTTTTGCTTGATACACTGAGTTTATGCAGCTGTCTTCAGGGTCAGAGAAGGTCACCGTTTTACTCCTTTTCGTGATGCCAGCAACTATCTGGCCTGGCTCTCAAGGGTCCGTCGTTTTGCCTACTACCCGCGACTCTGAGTTATTTTTGCTGTCCTCAGAATCGGAAAATTTCTTCGCTTTATCTTTCCTCTTGGGGCTTACAACTGTCTGGCCTGACTCCCAAGGGTACATTCGTGCACCTATTGCTTGCTCTTTTGCAGGTCGGTTGCTGGTATCTTGTACTTTCTTGCTGACTCTAGGGTCCGATAGGTCCACGGCCCGGTCTACGATGGTCGGATTGTCCAGCTTTCCCTCGCTCAGGGGTGGAAACGAAGCATTTTCTACCCGTGAGTTAGTCAGGATTGATTTGGTAGCAAGCTGTAGGATGAAAGTCTCAGGCGTGTCGAGCTTGTGCCGTAGCTTGCTCAGAGGCTCGTCGTCTCTCCAGAGAAGTATCTAACTCGTCTGCAGGGTCCTTGAAGACGTTTCGGTCGCTGCCAACTCCATTGGTTCTACATCCATTGTCGGTCCATCGCGCCTGTTTCACCAATTTTCTATTTTTTCATCCTCCTTCCTTCATCCTAACTCACTCTGTAAGCCCTTTAATTCGCTCCGTCGGTTTAGGACAGTAGCGGGCTGGCCTGTTCCCCCGAAGCCTCATTTCCCAAGAGTCCATCGCAACGACTACTGCAGTTTTCGTAGTAATCAAATGGCGCTCCTGGTATCTTGCATATCTTACAAAATATTCCTCTTTGCTCTCATGGTAAATCTTTCAGAAATAACATGGCTTTTTTCGGGTATTGTCCGGCCATATGTCATAGCTCATAGCAAAAATAGCATCTTCTCTTCGGGCATCTTCTGTAATCGTGTTTATCTGCACAGGCTCGATATTTCTCTAGTCTAGGGGGCGGACGGCCTTGCATGGACTGTTGGTGATGGCTGGAAGGTTGTAAAGACAGAATTGAGGGTCGCAATCATCTGTCTTCGAATCCTTCGCTGAAGCGTGTGACCTTCCAATTCCTAGGGCTGGTCAAAACGATTTCCGGGATCATCTGAGTGGGAGGCGGTATCTCTAGATATTGACTCGCGTTCACGGATGCAATTGTCGCCGTAAGCGTCGGGGTCTCTACCGGTTCACTGAGCTTCGCGACCACTTCAACTTCGACTGGCTTCCTGGTCTTTGGCTTCTGGCTTGGCTCAGGTTCCGGGTCAGGCTGCATTCTATTATCTTAATTTGCATCTTGTCTATTGGTCCGTACTGCAGAAATCTTGGTTACCCTTTTGCTGGTCTTAGGGGTTGCCACAGGAAACCGTGTTTTGGTCGAAGGAGGGTGGTACTGTTCTTCCATATCCTCCAAACTTTCCCACTTATGACCATAATGAATCAGATCACTAAAATGGTAGATGTGCTTATCAGCCATGTACTTGCGATAGCCGTGCAGTAGATTTCGCTGGACGATCTTCAGCATAGGTAGCGGGTGTATAAAAAAACTCGCTATATGTCGGAAAGCATCCAGGTAGTCGGTGATGGTCTCTCCTCATGCTTGCGACCTGCGTCGCAGTTCGTCCTCGACATCATCGTCGGACAGTCGGTGGCCGTAATGATCCCTATGAGCTCGCTTTAAGTCTCGCCAGCTATGTACCTACCGGACCAAACTACGGTATCACGAGGCTAGCTCTCTGGTAAATACCAAGGGTATCACGTGCAGCAAATCGTCACCTATTATTCCTGCCCGAGCCTTAACATCTTCGACTTGGCTGATGAATTCCTCTGGTCCATCCATCCCACTGTACTTTAACTTCCGGCTCTCCAAAATCCTAAGATTCCTCAGGTCTTGTTTGGTAAGTTCATAACCTTGACGGTTATCGGGCAGATACGAATGATGTCGAACAGGACTACTGCATGAATCGTCAGAATAATCGGACTTACTAGTATCAGAAGCGTAATTCTGTGGCTCTCTCCATTGGTCGCGGTCGTTTCTCCTTCGCAGTCTTGCATAACCTCTGTTGTCGGGAAGGGTACACTGGTCTGTCTCTTTCACAGCTGCTATCGATACTGCAGGATGAATCTCGGTTCCGCTTGGAGTGTGGCGAATATTTGTTAGTTCTCTTATGGCTTTTCGCTTCACCAGTACTATATCAGTGGTGATGTTCGTGAGCGTAATATCCTTGGTCCCTTGATGCCTTGTGATGATGTCGTTTGGGCCGTCTATGGCTTAAAGCAGAACTTTGACTCGTCCGAGCTCGGTGCGTGGAATGTCTCTCAGGTCGACGATCTCCGGTCTTGTGACGTCTATCTGGATCTCGGTTTCGGAAAGCTGTGTGTCTATCGCTGGTTCGTTTCTCGCTCCTGTCAATGCTATCGCTGCGAGGGTGCCCCTTTTCCGATTTGATAGGCGGTGGCCTACGTCGAGAGGTTCTCAGTTTGGTCTCACTGATGTCTTCATCTGAGATCTCCGAATCTGGACTACTATCTTGATCCCGATTTTCTAGGTTCATCACCCGCTGGGTCTTAAAAGGAGTACAGATGTCGGCTCTGATCACTCCACACGAATGGGCTAAAACACGGTCTGACTGATGGTGGTCTAAAATATCAGCTAGTCGCGAAGGCTCCTCAGTTGTATCATTCTTTGATACCATCTCAGTCGCCCTTGTGATGGCATCCCTTTCTCTCAATACTTTTGTTGTTGTTCAGGCTAGAGGTTCCCTTCATGACCCGATTGATCTTTCGCGCCGCTCCAGTTTGTATGAGTGGTTCCAGGTCAATATCGGTATCTAGTATTCTATCCGTTGGCGGGGGCTTCCGTGTTCTCTTGCACTTACCGGTCAACTATTCAGAAACATCGTCCATCTTCCCACTGTTGAGCCCTCCACCGATTGCTACCTCACAGCGCGTACGCTTCGAACGCCTCAGTTTACTCGCTTGGTCGGTCACGTCTCCTTCGGTGGTACTGTTCGCACCATCTTCCGGTTGTTCGTGTAGACTCAGTGATCCAATACACTGACGGGTTTTGAGTGCTGCCGTAATTGATTGGTCATCTGCTTCGCGGTCGCTTCCTCCAGTAGCCTTTTTTGATCGTGGCTTCGGTCAAATGCATTCCCCTATAGCCGTGGGTTCCGAGTGCTTTGTCTGCGCATCACAATACTGTGCAATACGCCGGAAAGGTGCTGAGATGTAGGAATCCCTTAATTCGTAGGCCTGGTTTTATCTGTTCCTCCCACAGTCGGTACCGCAAGTACTACAGGCGGTCAACATCGGGCAATTCAGCTATGGGGAGTCCAAGTCGTTCCATCTCTCCATGTATTTCGTCGAGGGTCATCTCTTTAATCGTCACAGCTATCTCGCGTCCGACATGAGATTTCCTTAGAATATCCCACATCCTCATATTATCCCAAGGTTAATCGTCTAGTCCTACCAGAGCAGCTGCACCGTCGGTCCTCAAAGCTTGTATCTCTGTATTATTTATAAATGCCATCTTACGCTAGACTGTCAACGTACTATATACTGCAGTCTCCTGGACTTAATAATACTCGGTCCAGCTCCGTTATGACTGAGGGAATCAAGTCTCATCGAGGCTTGTTACTAGGCTCTATGATGGCGAGGTCATTCGATTCCCGGTGGTCAAACGCTTTCCCACTAGCAGCTGGCTAATAATTTGATCTTGCCTGACTCCACTTAATCAAGATCTAGCTCAATTGAGAAATTTTCACAAGATCAAGCCACTTATCAAGGTGAACCCAATACCCAGGTCAGACATGGAAATAACAAAGAAAAAAATTCTAATTCTCTCGCTAATCGCTAATTTTCCGATGGCGTGGGCCCCACGTTGGGCGCTAATTGGTACGGAGAGAGGGGGATGGAAAAATAATGCAATTTGTTCCGACCTCAACCGTCACTAGCGCGTGTAGTATTTAACGAATTTGAATTTACAATGAGTGTTTTAGATAGTGTTTAGAAAAAGCTAAAAAACGATGTATCTCAAATTTTGCTACGATTTTTTACGATACAGGCCGGAACAAAAAATGAACAAAAAATTTTTGAATTTTCAAATTTGAATTATCGTTAGAAAAAGTTAGAGCAAGGCATTAACCGCATTTGGTGTATACGTTATTTGAAAGATCTTTTTAAGAGATTTCAAATGCACTGTCATTGGTCTCTGTACGTTCATTGTTGACTCATATATAATACTCGTACTTATAACTTTGGAATAATTTTGTTTTGAGTGGGTAAAAGCAATGGACCGGCGTGTATAAATCACTTTCTAAGAAAAAATCGTAAAAAGAAGTTATAATTGTTTGAAGTTAGATAATTGTATATAATAAAAACATAGAAAATGTTTACATCAAATTAGAGCTAATGATTAGGAGAACTAATTTCAAGTTAAAGCTCGAAAATTCCACTTACAGAATTTAAATAACAATCGATTCAAGAAATTCGCTAATTATTTTTGTGTAAATATTAAATTAACTGACGGATTACGATGACAATCATTTTTCACATTAAGTATACGCTAGTCGCTACTTCATCAATTAACTATGATTAATGAATAAATTATAAATTGTTTATTTATCGATAATTTGGTTCAGTAATGTGTTATCAATATGCTGAATTCTTGTTTATATTCTCATCATCGCATTCTACGATGATAATACCCATCATAAAGGTGAACAATAGATCTTAAGAGATAAGCACAAGAATTTATGAGAATAATAACGCAGTGGTGCTGGTCAGACAGGATGAAATTAATGAAATTAGTGATTAGTGACAGTAAAAATAAGGTCTTATATTATTGATAGAAAGCTTGAGCCAAATAAGGTATCCAACAGTTAAAATTGAAAAAGAAAACGTAAAGATGAAAGAGATAATCAAATATCCAAATTTCTTTGAGTAACATTTGAAAGAGGCTACATGGTACTGAGCCAAACTAAAACTGTTGGAAAAGCCCGTGGACAAACTTATGACGCAATCAGAAACATTGCAAGAGAGACATGGAAATTCAAAAGGGAGGGTCATATATCGCCTTGCCCGGAACAAGTCAAAGTGTCAAGTAAAGAGATTTTTTAAAGGTTCAGTAATTTTGCAATAAGATACATAGAACCGTTAGAAAGTACAAAACAAAGAAGTTCCAATTACAAAAAAATAAAAAGACAAAGAACTTCACCTATAATGAGATCAAAAACAAGAATATAACATCGAAATAATACAAAAAGTAGAAAGACTGTACTGGATAATACTTATATAAATAAAAATGGTTTTTAACTTTTTTGTCTTTATTCTACCATTTGAAAAAAATCTGAAAAAAATCAGGTACGCTTCTTTGGATACGAGAAATATGAAAATAATTTTTTTTGAGTTGCAGGTTCAAGCAAAAAAAAATAATGCAGCAGAAGAAGTAGCCCCTTGACTGTGTTGCACTAGAACTAACTACGAGGGATATTGAAAAAGTAAGGCGACTTTTTGGGTTTCCCAAAAAATATTTATTTATTGGTCAATATTTATGTTGTCCCCTTCAAAGTAATTCCCGTTAGATATAATACATTTGTGCCAGCGCTTTTTTCAATTATCGAAGCACTTCCGATAATCATTTTGAGGTATAGCCTTGAGTTCTTTCAGCGATACAGTTTTTATTTTCTCAATCGTTGAAAATCGATGTCCTTTCACGGGTTTGTTAAGTTTTAGGAAAAGAAAAAAGTCACTGGGAGCCAAATCCCGTGAATATGGATGCTAAGACATGATTGTGATGTTGGCTATTGGGTTCTTTTTTGACCAAAAAATCTCTCACCAGCAACGATGAATGAGCAGGTGCATTATCGTGATGCAAAATCCAAGAATTGTTTTTCCAAAGTTCTGGACGTTTTTTACATATTACCTCTTGCAAACAACGTATAACTTCAAGATAATACTTCTTATTGACCGTAGGACCTGGTGGTAAGAATTTCTGATGAACTACGCTACGGTAATCAAAGAAGACAGTAAGCAAAACTTTGACATTTGATCGAACTTGGTGTGCTTTATTGGGTGTTGGCTCTTCTGAGATGATTGGACTTTAGTTTCGACATCATAACATCATACCCATGATTCATCACTAGTTATAACCCAACCCAACCTATCCTTTTGAGAAAATTAGGAACTTCATTGACTTTATTCAACACCTTCTGAGCGATGATCATGCGATTATTCTTCTGATCAAAATTAAGCGATTTTGGAACTAATATCACTGACATACGTCTCATGCTTAAAACGTCCGAAAAGTATCATGGCATGAGCCAACTAATATGCCACCATCTTCTGTAACTTCTCTGATGGGGCTTCGACGATTTTTTAACACAATTTCTTTTACTGCTTCAACATTTTCATCTGTCGTTTGTGTACTGGAACGTCCAAGGCGAGGTTAGTCTTCGACATTTTCTCGGCCTTCTTGGAATAGCTTATACCACTTATACACATTTTTCTTACTCAGAATAGACTCACCGTATGCAATTGTCAACATTTCAAGAGCTTTAGAGCACTGGATTCCAATTTCACAAAAAATGTATTGCGAACTCTTTACTCCATTCTTTTCGATAGAAGAAAATGGCCGAGCACATCAAACAACACATGTTATATAATCAAAACTGTAAATATATGATTGTAGTGAGTGTACCAACACAACAACAACAATAATTCAAAACTTAAATGTACGTAGCCCGCGAAAATTGAATAGTCACCTTATTTTTTGAACACCCCTCGTATTTGGCGTGAACCACGGGATCAAGATAACTGATTAAATATCCTGATGTGAAAAGTGTTATCCCAGCCAAAATTGGTGCTAAAAATTTTTCCAAAGAAGAAAATGTTCATTCTAATGAACAATCGTTGGATATTGCAAATATCGATAAAACCGAATACATTTTTTTTGAAAATAGTTCTAAAGAAGAAAATCTGAAATTGTTTGATCAAGTTGGATGAAGAAGAAGCTGAGTTGGGTGCTTCAAGTCTCAAGAAAAGAAATTTCGTATTATCTGGAACAAAAATATCTGTATACAGAAAAAGAGGACATGAGTTTGTTAAGTGTTTTTCGATGGGAAAGGGGATTGTCTATTGCAACGATATTAAAGGCCTTTTTGGTTTATATAAATTAGGTATATATAAGCCAGAAGACTGGCATCTTTTCATAGATTACTCTATGGACAACCTTCAAGCAGTCTTGTTACATAACGGGAACAAATACGCATCTCTTCCTGTAGGTCATTCAACTATACTGAAAGAATCTTACGATAATTTTCAATTTCTTCTTCAAAAACTGCAATAAAACACATATAGATGACTTATTTATGGTAATTTTAAAATGATTAACCTTGTGCTAAGTTTACAATCAGGAAACACAAAATATTCTTGCTTTCTGTGTCTTTGTCATAGCCCTACAAGAAATAAATACTCAGTAACAACAAAATGGCCAGAGAGAAAAGATTGAAAAATTAAAGAACATAATTTAGCTTATGAAAGCTTTGTTGAAAGGAAAAACATGTTATTACCACCACTTCACATTAAACTCCTTTAATCATACAATTTGTTAAAGCTTTGAATATTGAAGGAAAATGCTTCGAATACATCAAAAAAGCATTTCCTTAAATAAGTGATGGAAAACTAAAGGAAGATATTTCCGTTGTCCCTGACATAAGGAAATTTATAAAAGACGATAAATTTATTAAAACTATGATATCTGTTGAAAAGAGTGCTTAGGTAGTTTTAAAAAGTTGGTAGAAAAGTTTATGGATAACAATCTAGATCAAAGATATTAATCTATGGTGTCTACCATGTTAAAGAACTACGAAAATATGAAATATTTGATGAGTCTGAAATTACAATTGCTTAAATCTCATTTAGACTATTTCCCAGAAAATGTTTCAGTCTACAGCGAAGAAATAGGGGAACGTTTTCATCAAGACTTCTATGAAAAAGAGCAACATTACCAAGGACGATGAGATAAGAATATGATGACAGTTTACTGCTGGTCTTTGAAAGATCCTGCTAGTAAAATAAATGGGAGTCCTTACAATAATCCTGATGAACCCCTTGATTAGCCCCACTCGCATACCACCTGATCAACCTCAACCCCGATCAACCCCACTTGCATACCCCGTGATCAACCTCATTCGCATACCCCCCCGATGAACCCCACTCGCATACCTCTGAACACTCCCTCATTAACTTCACTCGCTTATTCCCTGAATACCCCTGATCAACTCCACTCGCGTAGCCACTGATTAACCCCACGGTGAATCTCTGATCGTCTCGATGAAGAAAAATGAATTCTTAATCTGTAAAGTAGATTTTGAAGGGTAGGAGTACTACTTTATGGTGTATGGTCCGTTTGTAGAAATAAAATTCATTCACGATGTCACATAACTTTGTATATAGGTAAAAATCTAGCCTAAAGGCTTTAGCACGTTGCAGCCTCCTAGAATATGCACAATCCCGTTTTTTACTATTCATGTAGTTCTAACTGCAAAACTTGTTTTGTTCACTTAAGTTACGTATGTGATAGTATTTTGTCAGCCTATTTTACTGAATAGGAAGAAACTGTTATGACAGAATTTCCATCTTGGTTTGCCTCGTTAACCCCAATCAAACCGAATTTTAATCTTGGTTTGCGGCGTTAAGCGCAATGATATGCGACACGTATACAGGGTGTCCCATTTTAACTTTCGGATGAAGATTACTCGGAGATTCCATGGGTATCGGAAAAAATGTTTCAGATGAATATTTCTCAACTTTGAGGGGGTCATATTATGGTGACTTTTTCAGGACCTCGAAAGCCATTTTTAAGGTCATTTCATGGTTAAATTCATTTTTATAAATGGCAACGCCTATCTCTGACACCGAATTACCACGATTGGAAACAATAATAATGTTTAGGCTCTAGATAACTAAATTATTCTTTTTAAATTGTAACAAAATAACGTAAAATTGAACATGAAATAATTGTCAAAAAATAATGATCTATGGCTATTAATTAATATTACTAAACTAATATTTTAAAATTATAAATTTAACTCGAGTGTAGTTCAATGTGTTTACGACGGTACGTGTTTATTTTCACTGTCAGTGCTTTTCGTTAATAATAATTTTTACTCAATCAACTGTCAAGAATTGAGTTGGTATCCCTTATTAGAAAATTGGCTATGACTAGTATTGTTATGTGCGCTTCATGCAATCTTTCTTAGGAAGCATGATTCTTTCGGTGTGTCTTAGTTTCTACGATACTATTTTGTTCCTCATTATTAAAATAATATGACTTCCGCAAGTTTTTGAATTTGCAATATTTTGAAAAAATATGGCAAATTATTTAGCAAATGAATGCGTTGAAATACTACTGATTCTTGGAGAATGCCGTCGTTATTATACTGCTGTTGCTCGGCTATATGCCGAACGTTTTCCCAACCAGCGTCATCCGAGCGATGTGCAAATAAGAAATATTGAAAGACGCTGTCGTACAAATGAGCTACATCGACAGAGACGTAGACAAAGAAATTTAAATAGTAATGATGGAAGACTTATTGGCTGTGGTTCATTAAAACCCTCATATAAGTACAAGAACAATTGAACGTCAATTCGGAATTTTTCATTCTACAGCTCGTCGTATGTTAAGATCAGTGCGTTACCACCCATATCATATTACACTGCATCAGGAGTTGAATGAAAATCACTATTTACTCAGAATGGATTTCTGTAGATGGGCGCTCAATCAACTAAATGAGGATCCAGATTTTTTTTGGAATGTTTGTTTTGGTGATAAGGCTACCTTTAAAAGTGATGGTACCCTTAATAGACATAATTCTCACTACTGGTCTCCTGTTAATCCTCATTGGCATCGAGAAGTAATTAATCAACATCGTTGGAACGTTAATGTTTGGGTCGGAATCTGTAATGAACAGATCGTTAGCCCGCATTTTTTTAATGGCACTGTCAACGCTAATAGATATATCGACTTTCTGGAAAATGATCTACCTGGATATTTGGAAAACATTCCGCTGAATGTTCGACAAAAAATGTGGTGGCTACAAGATGGTACTGCAGCTCATTTTGAAAGAAACGTAAGAGCATTTATAAATAATCGATTCCCAAATCGTTGGATAGGTCGTGCTGGGCCAGTTCCTTGGCCATCAAGGTCACTGGACTTTAATCCGTTAGATAGTTATTTCTAGGGATATTGTAAAAATGTTGTTTACGAAGATACGCCTACGACTAGATTAGATATGATCGCGAGGATCAGAAGAGCTTGTGCAGCAGTCACTCCCGAAATACTTGAAAATGTTATGAATAATTATCGACGCAGACTGGAAATTTGCTTGGCGAACAATGGAGGACCATTTGAGCATTTTATGTAATTAAATTTTTCAAATATTATTCGTTCATTTAAATCTAATTGAAAGTTTTTTTGTCGATTTGGAAAATATTGTTTAGTTAAATAATTATCATTATTCGTTAAATGAAATCGTTATCGTAATTTTAAGTTTTTTAAGAAACCAAAATTACTGTAAATTTAATAAAGTTACCTTATTCTAAAATCTCTATCAACATTTATTTTTTTCTACCCAACCAACTTTTCCAATTACAAAATCAGAAATTAAAAAGATCGTTTTATGCAATAAGAACCTAAGTGATAGCATTATGATTTGAAGAATTTTCACGCAAATAAAATAACCCAATAATTTATCTTAAAAGGTTAAATAGTCCCACAGTAAAATTTATAATTTTATAATATTAGTTTAGTAATATTAAAAGACCTTGGCCTTGAAATGACCTTGAAGATGAAGCTCAAGGTCAAAGTTGTTAATACCCTCAGGGGCCCGACTCTATTATGTAGAAATTTTGTAGAGGTCAATTTCCGATATCTTAAATATTAAGAAAAATCACCCGTAGCCAGTTTATCAAGTAATTGACCTTAAATCGACCTTCTCAAGGTCATGAAAAAAATTTTGAAATACCGTTTTGGACGTAAAATTTCCCGCTCTTTCCGAATCCAGTGTCAAAAATAGGGGTTGCCATTTAAAAAAATGAATTTAACCTTGAAATGACCTTAACCCATTAACGTCCAAAATGTCAAAATTTCTTGCACGTTTTCAAAGTGATTTTTTCCTATGTAATTGGCATTGAAAAAATTCTTGAACCACATATTCTGATGTAAGATTGCATGCTCTTTTAGAATCCGTTGCCAGAATCATGATAAAACTCACAGGAAAAGAGATATGCTCGATTGAAACATAAAAAACCCCTAAATTTTCGAAAAAAAAAAATTGTTAGGATTTTTTTTCGAAGTGTTACGGTGAAGATATCACCTTGCGACCGTAATCAAAGGTGATCATGGGATTTGAAGTTTAACAGGGAATTTTTTTGTTTACCTTGAACCATCGCTTCTTTACAAAATGGCGGAAAAAACAAATTTTTTTTTTTCAATCTTCATCAACTTTTTTCTTAAAATCTATGGTCTTTAGAAAAAAATTCATAAAAACAAAAATGCCTTAGAATCGCTCGAGGAACATTCTCAAATTTTTTCAGAATTTTTTGAGACAATTTTTGATTTTCCGGGAAACTTGGGAAATGGAATTTTCAAAAATTCATGAAATCTCCGAGTAATCTTCATCCGAAAGTTAAAATGGGACACCCTGTATATACAGGGTGGACCATTTTAAGTGAGCCAGTACGTTTTCTCGGAAACTAGTGGGGATAGCGAAAAATGTTTCAAACAAAAGTGTTCCAACTTGGAGGGGGACATACCCTCATGACCTTGCCTGTGTCCTTGGATGTAAGGTTCAAGGTCATTTCAAGGTCAACTTTGTTTTCTTAAACGGGACCCCCTATTTTTGACCCTGGATTTGGAAAGAACGGGAAATTCTACGTTCAGATGACCTATTATACGTGGGGTCTGGGGTGACCCTCAAGGTTATTTGAACGTCATTTTTATTTTTTTACGAGTGTAAGATTTACGAAAAATAGTTTCATACAAAAGTTGCTCAACTTGAGGACATGTCCTTATGACCTTGCCTGTGACCTTGGAGGTCATGTTCAAGATTATTTCAAGGTCAACTTTGTTTTTTTAAACGGGGCCCCTCATTTTGACCCCGGATTCGGAAAGACCGGAAATTCTACTCAACGTCTTGTTTAGCCGTCACGTGTGCGGTCTATGTTGCCCTGTTTATTCATGGTCGTAATGTGATGAAGAAGATAAGTGATTAAAGTTTTTTAGATTTACTATTTATTTACCAAATTAATCAATTGTTAATTACATGTGAAATATTTTACAGTAAGTGTTCAAAGACATTTCCTTCTCCTTGAATGCATAATTCAATTCTCGGATGAAAATTATCTACTGTTCTTAGTAGTACATCCTGCGGTATGTTCTGACATGCGATCCTGATCCTATCCATCATGTCTTCTCGGGTAGTTGGTTGTTCTTGATAAACGACATTCTTGAAGTATCCTCATAAGTAAAAGTCAGGAGATGTCAAGTCGGGAGATCGTGGTGGCCATGCAACTGGTCCACCGCGACCGATCCATCTACCATTGAATCTGTTGTCCAGGTAAGCTCTAACATTTCTGTGGAAATGCGCAGGAGCTCCATCTAACTGCATCCACATTCTCAGTCTTGTTTGGAGGTCAACTTCTTCCAGTAGTGCATCTACTTCATTTTGTAAAAATCAAGAAAAGTTTTCCCCATTAAAATGGTCCACTCTGTATATACACGGCAACTCAAGATTAATCAATTGCTTTTTATATGGTCCAAACTTTAACGCATGTTTTGTTAACTCGAAACGTATATATATATAAAACACACACACATATATATTTCATATATATGTATGTCAACATATTTCAGTCGGATAGTAATACAATTTCGTTAACATCGTATATATTTATTGAATATCAATATTGTGTGATATAGGTAATCGAAATTCACAATATCATCCAAAGTTTATTAACACATTCCATGTAACTGTAATAGTGGAAAATATATCAAAATTGAACGACGCAGAGAAACAGCTGCACAACTATATCGAAGATGTATTGAAGAAAAGTATTGAAGGTAATTATTCAGGCGTTTAGTATGAAACAAGTGACAATTGTTTCCTAGATGATGATTTTGATATCAATCCAGAAGTGATTGACGATAGTTTTGAGAAAATAAATGCTGAAGATTATGCTGAGGTGCCTAATTATATCATAACTAATACAACAGTTGATAATAGATACAAAAGAAAAGCTGTTGAATACTAGGAAAGTGGAAAAAAAAGAAGTTGTCTTTAAGTTCCGTTCAAAGTAATTATAAATTAGTCACGTCAGAGCGTTAGTTAAGAATATGGAAACAGCAAATTTCTGCAGGCGGAACTAGAAGAGATAATTTGTTTAAAATTTCAGAGTATAATCTATAAAAAATTAAAGATTCTCTAAATTGGAAGTTAACAGTTTAAAGATTCAAGATTTAGATCTTAGAAGATGGGCTTTAGAAAAGAAGCATGAATTGAATGTGCCTCAGTTTAAAGTATCACCAAAGTGAATATTGTTATTTAAAAGTAAACATAAAATTATATCACCTAAAATAATGAAACATGTTGTAACGTGGTAAGCGATAGCTTACGACGTCACACATATTAATACCACAGACAAGCGTCAGGAGCCGCGCACACGAGCTGCTGACGAACTTACGACCTGTACAGAGAGAGAGAGAGAGCTAGGACCGAAGAGAGGGCAGCGCGCTCGCGACTATCAAGCACACATAGGTAACCACGAAGCGCGAATTAGAAACAGAGTGGGGAGCGGCGAAGATATCGGCCGCCGAATATCACACGAGCGAGGCCCCGTCGCTTTTTCGCTCCGTTCGCGGCACGCGACGCATCTTCCGCGACAGCACCGAAGACTCGTCGCTCGCGCGTGACCTTGACGACGAACGACCCTAACGGACGACTTCACCGTCGGCCCAGCAAGCGCACGCGGCGAAGGCCCCTCCTGGCAGCGCATATCGAGGAGGTAAAATATCGGACGAGCGAGTGCAAACCGAGGGAAGGACCGTGATGTCCATCGCATAAGCGTAAGCATTGCCGTACTTTACTCTCTCTCTCTCTCTCCCAACAAGCACATAGCTGTGCTAGAGTCAGCTCGGCGGAGCCGACTAGTTTTGTACATTAGCGAGGCGAGGCGAGCCGATGTGGAAATAGCGACAACCGCTGCGAAAGGTTGACGCGTGTCTTTGGTACTGTAAGAGTAACGATTCAATAAAGGGATATGGAAGTCAATTCCGGACCGTCTTTTACTGGACGCTCGCATTCCTCTCCAATTGCATGTACATTACAGGTTTAAGCAGGAGTACGAACGCACGCCTCTCCGCGGGCAATCGCTAGCGCTGCGATTGTGTACACCTGAGCTAACCGGAACTCCTCCTGCGACGTGTGGTGCGATGCTAATTGTTGTCGACATTAGCTAGTCCGGGAGTACTAATACTATCGCACAGAGCACGTTACAATGTAACAAAGATATCTATTGATAATGAGCCGAATCTACAGCTGAACTGTCAAAATTTTCGTAATGAAGAGAAATCTGAACTATCTGAAAAAAGAGCAAGTAATGTATATAATTCTGATCAAAGTGGGTTTAATTTAGAAATACACATAGCAGGACATTAAATGAGAAAGGGATAGACAGTTGAAACGGTTGTACAATCAATATCGTCTACTACATATAATTATACGATACAACAGACAATAACTGCAGAAGGTATGTTGCTCCCGCCTCTTCTTATGGTTTTAAAAAAACCAAAGGACAAATTTGGGCTTACTGTTGTAAAATATTATTCCAAGCACCTAATATATATTTGCAAGCAAGTGTTTCTGGAAAACTGTAGAGTGAATTACTTCAAACATGGTTATAAGATGTCTTTTTCTAATTGTGGAAAAACTGTAGTTTTGTTACTAGACTCATGGAGTGGGGAATGTGAACGCACTGTACAAGAAATTATACCTCAAGATAAAAATTTTTGATTGATTACAATGCCTAAGGGTACCACAGGCAAAATTTAACCATTGAATGTATTTGGTTTTACGGGGGGGGGGGGGTCAATAAGTCTTTACAAAAAGAAGGAAAAAAAAGTTTT
This sequence comes from Phymastichus coffea, assembly GCF_024137745.1. NCBI lineage: Eukaryota > Metazoa > Arthropoda > Insecta > Hymenoptera > Eulophidae > Phymastichus > Phymastichus coffea. The sequence goes on from NW_026706814.1 coordinate 2,977,199, forward strand.
GCGTATGTAATTTTTTTTAATTTTTCAATATAATCTCCTTGAAAGTCGATACATTTTATTAAACGGTCTTTCAGTTGAACCTAATAATGACGCATAATATTGTCCAGTAATCGTCTGGGCCTTATCCCAATTAGTCCATGTAGATGATTCCATACGCATCCCAGAACACCGTGGCCATAATCTTGCGTGCTGATTTTACTGTCTTTGCCTTCTTTGGAGCTGGTTCTCCTGCGGTAATCCATTGTTTGGACTATTCTTTGGTTTTAGGAGTGTAGTGGTGTATCTATGTTTCGTCTACAGTTACGAGTCGACGACAAAAGTCTTCCGGATTACGACGTATGCGTGCCAAAAGAGCCTCAGAAGTGACCTCGCGGATTTGTTTGTTTTCAACAGTGAGTAAACAAGGCTCGCATCTTGCTGATATTTTTTTATCCCCAATTTTTCATGCAAAATTGAAATGATTGTACCCTTTAATACCCCTGGAATCTCACCTGATTCTCGCAATCTTAATCTTCTATCACTCAACACCATATCGTGGATTTCGTTGAACATTTCGGGCGTACTCACTTCTACGGAGCGTTCTGAACGAGGTTCATCTTTTGTTGTTGTACAGCCGCGTTTAAATTCATTTACCCAGTTATAAACAGTCTTAAACACAGGGGCAGACTTGCCATGAACGGCGTTCAACTCAACTGTAATTTCTTTCGGTGTAAGGCCTTTCAAATGAAAATGTTTTATCAGCGCTCGAAACTCTGTTTTTCCATTTTTCAAGTAAACCAATAACTTTTCGTTCAACCAACGCTCACAAAAAAAAACGACTTAATGAATCGAGCTGAAACTTTGTACAATATCTAGTTAGTAGTATTGCTTGCCAAAAATATCATAATTTAAGCGTGACATGCGCCATCTCTTAGATTTTGTAAAGACTTATTGACCCCCCCTCATAGAATTTGGAAAAGCTGTGTGGAAAACATTTGATCCTGTTATCATATTCGGATCGAACATAAATTTACATGAAAGAAATAATATTATAAACTTACAATCTATTACACATAATTAATTATCTTCACCTAGATTCCAAAGCGTATTCAAATATGCTTGGTACAAGAGTGGATATTTGGATGAGAAACCTCCTAAATTCGATAATCCTGCAGAATATTGCTTCGCAATTGAAGAAGATCCTATCAGCAAAATTTATGATAATATAGCAATTATGAAATATGCATGGTGCAAGACACTATTATACCTGCGGCATTTATTTATAGAGTATCGTTAGTGCTCACAATATCAACAGTGACTAGAAGACGAATCTTATATACAATACAATCATTAACTTTGAAAATTTGATTGAATTTCAAGAATATGATGATACCATCAAACGTATTAATATTGTATTAATAAAATAAATAAACATACATCCCTTTTTCTGAATCAACTTGTATAGGGTTTAATATTTCTGCGGATTATTCTGTTTACAGAAATATTTGTCAAGCGGTTGATCGGCCTGGGGGTATATCCGTCCGATAACCATTCATTGGGTTAAGCCTTCTAGAGGTGAAACTGTCTTGGTGATGAACAGGGCGCTTACGTTTATGAGGGTTCACTTGACGAGTGGAGTTATTCAGGGCGTATTGAGTGGGGTTGATAAAGGGGTGAGGTTAATCAGAGTGTATGTGAATGGGCTTAATCACGGTGTAAGCGAGTGAGGTTAATCAGGAAATGAGGTTGATCAGAAGGTATGCGCTTGGGATTAATCAGGGGATATGAAAGTGGACTTGATGAGGGAATGATGTTAATCAGGGGGTACATGAGTGCGGTTGATCAGGGTTGATCAAAGGGTATGCGAGTGTGGTTAATGAGAGTTAATCGACGAGTATACGAGTGAGGTTGATCCGGGGGTATGCGAGCGAGGTTGATCAGGTAGTATGTGAGTGGGGCTAATCAGGAGATTAATCAGGAAGTTGGTTAGGGGATAAGCGTATGGAGTTAATCACCAGGGTGTTTAGGAGATATACGGGAACGCTTTAGGTGTATTCGTATTATTTTTCACAAGATAGATCGTTTTTTTAATTTTTTTATGATCCGTTTTTGAATTTGGACGGCAAAAATATACACTCTAAATATAGTTTCACCTCTGTACAATATAGGGCTGGCAACCCCCAGTGACAAAACCTGTATGGTTACGTTTCTCTTTTATATAGATTTTTCAAATTTCTTTTGTCGAAAAAATCATATATACCGAAGATATTGCTGTAACAGGGTGTCTTTTGAGGGTGGTTTCGAGACCCAAAATTGTTTTTCTAGCATAACAACAGTATAATTCTCTCATCAATTTTTAAGCATCATAGCAAATGAAAAATCATCGAAATTGGTGTTTGGCAACTATTTATATAGTAATAGTAGAGTTTAGGGGTGGTTCACCGTCGAAAGATTTAATAATGACAAAACTCGGAAACTGGTGAATATTATATTATTATTTTCTAGATGAAAATTTATTTTTTCATTTTTATGGTAATTTCGTGAGTTTTTTACGTGAACAATCCAATCGAAAAGGTTGTTCTTTCCCATCACATCGTAGAGGTTGCAACCCCCAGAGACAAAACCTACGTATATAGTTACGAGGTGTGTTCAAAAAATAACGAGAATTTTCGTTTTATGAAAAAAATATTTATTTATTCATCTACATTAATATTGTCGCCTTCAAAGTAGTCCCCTTCGGATACAATACACTTATGCCAACGCTTTTTCCAATCCTCGAAACACTTTTGAAACTCGATCTTTGTAATAGCTTTTAGCTCTTTCAGCGATTCGCTTTTAATGTCATCTATGCTTGTAAAACGACGGCCTTTTAATGTTCTCTTTATTTTTGGAAATAGAAAAAAGTCACATGGAGCCATATCTGGCGAATATGGAGGCTGAGGCATCGTTACAGTTTCGTTTTTGGCCAAAAATTCACGAACAAGCAATGAAGTGTGAGCAGGCGCATTATCGTGGTGCAAAAGCCATGAATTGTTTTGCCACAAATCCGGGCGTTTTTTTCGGATTGCTTCACGCAAACGACGTTGAACTTGTAGGTAGTACTGCTTATTGATTGTTTGACCTTGTGGCAAGAATTCATAATGCACTATGCCATTAAAATCGAAGAACACAGTGAGCATAACCTTCACATTCGACCGCACTTGTCGAGCCTTTTTCGGTCTTGGCGATCCAGAATGCCTCCACTGGGACGATTGAATCTTAGTTTCGACATCATATCCATAAACCCATGTTTCGTCACCTGTTATAACACGTTTTAGTAGTTCTGCATCGTTATTGACTTCATTTAGCGACTCCTGAGCAACTTCCATTCGCCGCTGTTTTTGTTCGAAATTCAACAATTTTGGAACGAATTTTGCTGCCACACGTTTCATACCCAAAACATTCGAAAAAATTTGATGGCATGAGCCAACTGATATGCCAACATCATCAGCGACTTCTCTGATTGTGATTCGGCGATCGTTCATAACCATTTCTTTCAATTTTTTCACGTTTTCATCGGTTGTTGATGTGCTTGGGCGTCCGGGTCGTTCGTCATCTTCAACGTTTTCGTGGCCATCTTGGAAACGCTTATACCACTCATAAATCCTTGCTTTACTCATAGCAGACTCACTATATGCCTTTGTTAACATTTGACAAACTTTACTACACTTTATTTAATTTTTTACGCAAAATTTAATACAAATTCTTTGATCCATTTTTTTTCACAAACGAAAATCGCCGAGCTCGAAAAACACGTCTAACGTTAGCGGCTGCCACTTAAAAAGTAAGCAATGAATTTTCGTTACTTTTTGAACACACCTCGTATATTCAGTTTTTTATAACGAATTTTTCAAAGTTTTTGTTGTTGAAAAATATTGATATAAACCGAAGATATTGCTGTAATAGTGTTTTAGGGGTAGTTTTTGAGGGTGGTCTTCAGCTCTTATATTTATTTTCCTACAGACTAAGAGTGTCATTGTCTAGCCCACTTTTAAACGATATAGCAGATGGAAAATCAGTAAAATTGGTGATCGGCAACTATTCATATAGTATTAAAAGGGTTTAGGGGTAGTTCAGCCTTGAAATACATAAAAATGTATCATTTCCTAGATAAAATTTTATTTTTCAATTTTTTTATGATAATTTTGTGATTTCATACACAAAAAATCCACTCAAAAATGTAGTTTTTCCCCTTACATTGCACGGGTTGCAAGCCCCCGAGTCCAAAACTATGCGGTTTTGTTATTTTTTAAGTAAGAAATTTTTTCCAGTTTGCTTCATCAGAAAAGGTTCATTACAACCAAAGTTATTACTGTTTAACTGTTTTTAGAGGTAACTTTTGAAGGTGATTTTCACGCTTTAGACAGCCTTTTCCGCCGATAAAGAAAATACGTATCTCTAATTTTTTTTTGACACTTCGTGTGCAAAGTACGAGTACGTCTTTCCTGCACGCTCGGCAAAAACGTGCGTTGAAAATCGCACTTTTCACACGTCGTATCAAAAAAGACGGTACGGTACATGTTCGGGAAAGAGTTTCTTGTCTCGTGTAGCTTTTCACCCTCACTTCGCTCGGGCGTAAGCGCCACATGAGACAACAATCTACTTTCCCGCACTTGTATCGTAATGTACTATTATAAAGTATAACATATCTCAATTGCAACAAAATTGAAGGCGGGCGGTTGGGAATGTTCTCTTGTTAGAGGCATTTTTTACAAATATAAAATAACATATGGGTTTAAAAGTTGCGAACCTCGTACATAGATGGCGCTAGTTTTATTGCATTCACCTCATTTTCAGTTAGTGCAAACTTTTAAAAGATAGCTGTTCAAATTTCATGAAATTCTATTGAGTAGTTTGGGAGTTATTATGCTAAGAATAATGCTACATCTGTTATTTGTAACGGTGTAGGCTGGTCATAGCTTACATCGTATGTCCCTTCCCTCTCTCTGACCTTGGTGAGGGCTCACGCCTGGCATCAGACACATGCCTATTCTTCATTGCCTGATGCCTGCCTTTGTTTTTCAGCGTTAATACCTGAACAAGAAGGAGAGAGAACGCCCTACTACAATGCGAGCCGGCTAGAGAGAGAGAGAGAGAGAGTCTTAAAGAATGTTATTCTATAGACGCGCGGCATTAGCCAAGCTCGACAGTGTCGCGCGCCTCGAATTAGGAAAGTGAGTGGTGGGAGAAGTTGCGAGAGAGAGCGGCTCTTACGCAATCGTGGCTCGTCAATGCCACTCATTAGTAAAGAGAACTCGCCACCAACAACACGCATCGCCACTAGCAGAGTCAGGAGCCTTTGTCTACCAACCCAACAGTGTGAAATCTAGTTGCCATGCGGAGAGCTGCGCCTTTTAGTTATTTATTGCTGCCGGTCCTGCTCAGTTTTCCAGCGAGCCATCAGGGTACATCAAGTGTCTGCATGACAAGCTACTTCGACACCGCTAATCAGGTCACTATTTCTTTTCTCTCTCTCTTTCTCTCTCAATCATTTTCTTTTCTTTCTGGCATCCGCGGTTTGTGTGCTGTGCCAGGCTTTCACGGACCGACACAGTTAGTTTATTTTATTATGTCTTTGTTTGAGTCGGTAACTAGGATCGCAAGGCGCTCACATGCCGGTCATCTTATTCAATAATATTGTCAATTAGGTTAAGAGATATATATATGTGATTTTCGTCGGTACTCAAGGTAGTACCTTTGTAATAAAGTGAGTTATTTGGAACTGCGTAAAGGTTATTGCGTTCACCTATCCTTTTCTGCTTTGCTGGAAGCGATACACTGCCTCCCTTGCCTTCCCTTTCTAAACAATTGCTAATAGTATAAATATTGTCGGCTATCGACGCCTGACGCTATTACATACTTTCAAAACATCGAATGAAAAACAATTTCACGTTTTAATTTTACACTGCTTGATTACACAGGTCAACATGATTTATATCGCACGAACATGAGCAACATATTCCGAAGGTTTTTGATGCGCTGAACACGAACCTGGCATCAAAAATGCTTTATCACGTCACATTTTCGAGATATTTTAACCTAAAAGTGCGAAAAACACGTATTTATGCTGTTTTAGAAGCTATATTACACCGAAAAAATTTTTTTACTGAAAACTAATATGACCATCTAAAAGTATTGCTTCTGCCCTTTCCAACGCAATTTTCAAATTTAACAAATCTTTTTTTTTCGAGGAGATATCATCGAATGAAGTTCACCACTTTAGCGATTTCATAACAACAGTACCATCAATACAAATATGACAGCCCCACGAAAAAGTCATATGTGAACAAAAGTGCAAAAGGTAATAAAATTACATTAATGTTTTTCGGGTCGCTGAATCCGAATCCACGATTCATTTGACCCGATTAGCTCAGGGGTCAAATTCAGATCAAGGTCAAATCAAGATTATCCCATTAATCTTGGTCCAGGTACTGTTTCTATAGGTTATTGAGGTCGCTGAATTCGAATCGGGGGTGCGTTTAACCTGATCGGCACAGAGTCAAGGTTAGATCAAGATAAAATCCAAAAAATGCATTTAATGAATCCGAATTTAAGGTTTATCTGACCAATAACCCCCCTAATATAAACTATGCTATAAACCCCCTAATAACACAATTACGATGCTTTAAACCCCCAATAAAGTAATGACAGTGCTATCAACCCCCTAATAAACCTCTAATAACCCCCTAATATAAACTATGCTATAAACCCCCTAAAAACCCAATGGTAATCTTATCAACCCCTTTATAACTCACCCCCTAATAACCCCCTAATAAGAACTATGCTAATAACCCCCTGATGACGCAATGACAGTGTTATCATCCCTCTAGTAACCCCCTAATAACCCCCTAATATAAACGGTTCTATGAACCCCTTAATAGCGTGATGGCAATGCTAAAATGCCCCTAATCACCCAATGGCAATCCTATCAACCCTCTAATAGCTCCCCTCCCCCTATATACTTCCCTCCTAATAACCCTCGAATATGAACGAAGCTAATAAGCCCCTAATAACCCAATGACAATCCTATCAACCTCCAATTATGCAATGGCAGTGCCATCAACCCCTAATAACCTCCTAATAACCGCATTAATAAGAACTATGCTATGAACCCCTTAATAACCGCATTAATAAGAACTATGCTATGAACCCCCTAATAGCGCGATGGCAATCCTATCAACCCCTTAATAGTGCAAAGGTAAACATTACTCCTTTCAGTCAAGCGGGATTTTCACAACAGGATAGTTGTGAGTCCGGTTTCCGTTGATCATACGCACTTCTTTTCAACAGTCCTTTTCAAAATAGTTGAAAGGTTCGGCGTATTTCTTGCGATCGAGTGGCATTTTCTCGATAGTTCTTTTCAGGATAGTTGAGAATTCTGCTTTGGTCCACCTTACGCGCATCTTTTCAACAGTCCTTTTCAGAATAGTTGAAAGGTTCGGCGTATTTCTTGCGATCGAGCGGCATTTTCTCGACAGTTCTTTTCAGGATAGTTGAGAATTCTGCTTTGGTCCACCTTACGCGCATCTTTTCAACAGTCCTTTTGAGGATAGTTGAAAGATTCGGCGTAATTCTTGCGATCGAGCGGCATTTTCTCGACAGTTCTTTTCAGGATAGTTGAGAATCCCAGTTGAAGTTTCTAGTAATCTTCATCGTCCTCGTGTTCCTGAGATCTATTTTATATTGTCTCCCCAGAGTTGCGTGAACGATCCTAACAAGTTCTGCAACGTATGCTACTAAAAACCAAAAGAGAAACATTACGCCTTCAATCGAAACTGCTTACAAAAACTATTTCGGCTATTTTATCGTAAATGTAGACAAATCTTGGGTGCCAAACACAATTTGTGTAAGTTGCCATACAATATTAAGTCGTTGGAATAAAGACGACGCTTCGCAAAAATTGCCTTTCAGTTCTCCGATGATCTGGCGTGAGCCACGTGATCATAATGACTGTTACTTTTGTTCTATGGACCTGAAAGGTTTCAACAGTAATAATAAATCTGCAATTTTGTATCCTAATGTCTCATCTGTTACTAAACCAGTTTTACAGGGGACTCTTGTCTGTGAGAAATCGTCACCCCTAAAAAAAGCAGAATGTTTACCTACTACTTCCAGGAGCCCAGACGAAATAAATGATATCGAGGTGGACGACGAAGATCCGCCGAAGTCAGATGATAGTGCACATTTCGATACAACCGAAGGTCCTCAATTGTTTACACAAGCTCTTCTGAATAATTTGGTTAAAGATTTGGACCTGCCAAAAAATAAATCAGAATTGTTAGGTTCTAGGTTGGAAAAAATGAATCTGTTGACTCCAAAAACAACTTTTTCTTGGTACAGAAACAGAGAGCAAGAATATATCAGATATTTCGCAGAGAAAGATGGATTGACTTACTGTCATGACGTGACTGGCTTAATGACAATATTAGGCTTGATATACGTCGCTACTGAATGGCGTCTCTTCATCGATTCTTCTAAAAGAAGTTTAAAGGCTGTCCTCCTTCACAATAGAAATAAATATGCTTCGATTCCACTCGCCCATTCAGTGTATCTAAAAGAATCTTACGAGAATATGTAGATAGTTCTTGAGAAAATTAAATATGAAGATTATAAATGGCTCATATGTGGTGATTTGAAAGTAATAACTATACTTCTTGAACAGCAGTCGGAGTATACCAAATACCCATGTTACATTTGTTTGTGGGATAGTAGAGCTACTACACGTCATTGGGAAGAATCTAAGTGGCCACTTCGCACGGCTCTGAAGCCAGGATCACACAATATTCTCAAAAAACCCTTGTGTGATCCAAAAAAAATACTTTTACCACCCCTCCACATAAAATTAGGATTAATTAAGCAATTCATCAAAGCCCTTGATCAAAATGGAAAATGCTTCCACTACTTATTGGATAAATTCCCAGGATTATCTAATGCAAAAATAAAGGAAGGTATTTTCACAGGTCCGGATATAAGAAAGATGATGAAATCGGCTGATTTTCAACAAACGATGACAAGAAAAGAGAAGGCTGCATGGGTGAATTTTGCAGCGGTTGTAGAAGGATTTTTGGGAAATAGAAAAGTAGAAAATTATCACGTAGTCGTTCAAAATATGCTTACCAGTTTCAAAGAGTTGGGTTGTAACATGAGTTTAAAAGTACACTTCCTGAATTCTCATTTAGATTCTTTTCCTGAGAATCTTGGAGCTCTAAGTGAGGAACAAGGAGAAAGATTCCACCAAGATATCTAAGAGATGGAAAGAAAATATCAAGGTAGATGGAATGTTAATATGTTAGCTGACTACTGCTGGGCTCTTAAACGTGAAGATGATGGTCTACAGCATAAGAGAAAGTCAGGAATCAGAAGCCTAGACGAAAAAAGGAAACGATTCCACAAATCAGAAAATTGATAACATTGAAGCATCTGACATAATGTGGTTAATAGCATTGCTATTGGGTAATTAGGGGGTTGCTAGCATTCTCATTGTGTCATTAGGGGCTTATTAGCTTAGTTTATATTCGAGGGTTATTAGGGGGGAAGTATATAGGGGGAGGGGAGCTATTAGAGGGTTGATAGAATTGCCATTGAGTCATTAGGGGCATTTTAGCATTGCCATTACGCTATTAAGGGGTTCATAGAACCGTTTATATTAGGGGGTTATTAGGGGGTTACTAGAGGGATGATAGCACTGTCATTGCGTCATCAGGGGGTTATTAGCATAGTTCTTATTAGGGGGTTATTAGGGGGTGAGTTATTAAGGGGTTGATAAGATTACCATAGGGTTTTTAGGGGGTTTATAGCATAGTTTATATTAGGGGTTATTAGAGGTTTATTAGGGGGTTGATAGCACTGTCATTACTTTATTGGGGGTTTGAAGCATCGTAATTGTGTTATTAGGGGGTTGCTAACATTGCTATAGAAATATTAGGGGGTTATTGGTCAGATAAACCTTAAATTCGGATTCATTAAATGCATTTTTTGGATTTTACCTTGACCTAACCTTGACTTTGAGCCGACCAGGTCAAACGCACCCCAGATTCGAATTCAGCGACCTGAAAAACCTATAGAAACAGTACCTGGACCAAGATTAATGGGATAATCTTGATTTGACCTAGATCTAACTTTGACCCCTGAGCTAATCGGGTCAAATGAATCGTGGATTCGGATTCAGCGACCCCAAAAACATAAATGTAATGGTATTACCTTTTGCACTTTTGCTCACATATGACTGTTTTCGTGGGGCTGTTATATTTGTATTGTTGGTACTGTTGTTATGAAATCGTTAAAGTGGTGAACTTCATTCGATGATATCTCCGCGAAAAAAAAAGATTTCTTAAATTTGAAAAATGCGTTGAAAAGGGCAGAAGAGGTACTTTGAGATGGTTAGATTCGTTTTAGCAAAAAAAAATGTTTTGCGGTGTAATATAGCTTCTAAAACAGCGAAAATACGTGTTTTTCGCACTTTTAGGTTAGAATATTTGTAATAGGTGACGTAATAGAGCATTTCTGATACCTGTTTCGTGTTCAGCGCATCAAAAACCTTCGGAATACGTGAATAGCGTTCTTGCAATAACTTAAAACTTTTTTTTTGCAGACCTGTGTTATTGATTATTATTGATTATTATTAATTATTGATTATTGATTATTATTAATTATTGATTATTAATTATTGATTATTAATTATTGATTATTATTGATTATTAATTATTGATTATTATTGATTATTGATTGTTGATGATTCAAAGCAGTGTTTGGTTATGTTTCAACGTAACGAACCGGAATTTTGGTGTCGATGTGTAACTATGGATGAAACATAAATCCATCACTTCACTCCGGAATCAAATCGTAATCTTAGTGAACAGCAACTGGTGCACCTCGTTCGAAGTGCCCGAAAGCACAACAATCTCTTCGAAAGGTTATGACCATAGTATTTTAGAATGTCCGTGATATAATATTTATCGACTACCTTGAGAAGGAAAATATCAACAGTAAATATTATATAGTATTATTGGAACATTTTAAGGCCGAAATTGCAAAATAACGTTTGCATATGGCAAAGAAAAAATTTTGTATCATCAAGACAATGCACCGAGTCACAAGTTAATCAAAATAACGGCAAATCTACCTAAATTAAATTTGAAATTGCTCCCGAATTCACCATATTCTCCAGAATTAGCTTCCAGCGTCGACTGGCTGTTTACAGACCTAAAAAAAATTCTGGCGGTTAAGAAAATTTGCTCGAATGAAGAACTAAAATTTTCGCTTTGGAACGAAATTAAATATCATGAGATTGAGCGGACATAAGCAAATTATTGAACGACATTTTGAAGCTCCAATAATATCAAATAGAGGAAACAAAGTCCGATTCATTGAAAACAAATATTTAATCTTGACGCCGAAGGTTTAAGTTACAATTTTTTTAAATTACGGCTTTCTCTTCGATTTGACCATAGTTAGAAATTTAAAAAAATGTAACTAAATATACTTGTTTCTCTCGGAAAAGCATGAGAAATTCATTTTCAAATTTTTGTTTCCTTTAGTGTTTATAGAGATAATGAGGGTCAAATCGTGTAGTTACTAGATATTGGTTTATTTAATTTTTTTAATTTCGTAATGTACGTTACCTGATCCGTAACATGGTATAAACAAATTTTTGCTAGTCAATCATTTGAAGCTCAATTCAACAATTAAATGTTAACATTAGATATTTTAATCCTTTATGGCATCCTAAATAATTCAGTACAATTTATTATTCTCTAATTCAATTTAAGAAAATCTAATTTAACTTAAGAATCTACCATACCACCATAGATATCTATGATATACTATATGACATCTAATGTTTACTATATCACTAAAAATATACTATTTGGCTAAAAATATACCTGATATTATCAGATTCATAACTCCATAGAAATGCGAATAGGAATGAAAACGGAGAGTTGACGAGCTAAAGGAGTAGGGGAACCCCTATTGTGTGTGTGTGTATATATATATATATATATATATATATATATATATATATATATATATATATATATATATATATATATATATATATATGTGACGGTAAACGTCAAATTAGCGCTGATTATTTAACTTAATTGCTGCCTGTGACAGCAGCACCTGCCGGGGGGACAAAATACGTAACGAAGGAATTCGGCACGCGAGCAGACGGAACGCGCGCGATTGAAATCGAACTAGTGAAGCTTAGACCATCATAGTGTCCGCCCGCTTTCGCTATTGTTATCGCCGATTCACGTGCCCTTGACGACTACACGCCAGATCAGTGATATTCAGCTTGTGTCAGATAGCCGTGACAGCTACCCCGAGGTGCCAGACATCCACTGGCTTGATTGCAGAGGAAGGAGAGCACGAGCTGTCGGAAGTGTGTGTGAGGTTTCGCCAACGAGGGCGAAACCACAACGTGCGCGAACTCGCGACTCGCGAAAGAAACAATAAAAACAGTTCCGCACTGTGCGAGGTATTTGTGACTTCTCCGATCGCCTGCAAATATAAGGTAAGCTGGCCAGCTTAATCTCGCGATCGCGGTTATCTAATTGACGAATAAATATCATTCTCAAAGCGTGCATGTAATAGCGTCTCTATTAACGAAGAACAGCGAGCGTACCGGCAAAGCGTGTTGCCGATGAGCGAGCGTGAACGTAAACAAACGCGCGGGCCGACCTTCTGTAGAGTATGAGGGATAATAAAAGATCCAATTTATATTACTAACAAGTGTTTTCTTTGATTCTCTCATATCTTATAGCTTCCACTCACTCCCGATTGATCCCCGATTGATCCCCGATTGATCCGATGGGTTATCCCCAATTACTGGTTGACTGGCACCTATCTTTACATGCTCTCCGATTTATATACTGAGCATTATTAACTGCGCGCGTCCTTTTAGTGTATTTGCGCGCATAAAAATAATTAAACGGTTTTACCCCGTTACAATATATATATATATATATATAACTTACTTCTCTTGAATATATTGATGAACTGCAGCTGAAATACGATGTTTACGAAGAGAAACACTAATATAATTTATAAAATAAATAAAATCATATAAATTATTAATATTAAGAGAGATATTAAAGGATCGCTCATCTTAATTGCTCTATTATAGAGATCTCGCTCTATTATATTAGTGCGAGAGTCTCGAGAAATTTGACGACAATAATCATTTTTTTTAGTTCTAAAATATTTATGCTACGACTTTAATCCATCTTCAGCCAAGTATGCCATAAGAAGAAAGAAATTCTCAACAATTTCATAGCCATGAATCAAAAGATTGTGTACTGAAGACTTCATTTTTGCCCATGGGTATAATGTATAATATAATTTATCATTTTATCTAAATTTAATTTCTTTTTGCATTTAAATACAGTAAGAAGAGTAACTATATTTGTAATTAATTGAACATAAAGTTTTAAAACTTCTGGAAATGTACATGAATCCCTCAACATATCTTAGCTATATTGTCTGTATTGCCTGTTCTAATGCCTTGAAGCAACTGATCTGCTTAAATAGTAAATTTTTGATATAATCTATCTTTCACAATGTTTTCTCTCTCTCTCTTCGTACTGATCTGTAAAAGAAGAATATTTTACACTAACAATCTCTATTAAAGTGGATTTATACCTCAAATATTATCGATAAACCAATTTATTTTTAGTACAAAAATATATTCTACATATCTTGTAGAATAAGAAAAACAAAATCCTAATACTGAAAACTTTGTTACTACGAGAAATCTATGTACAGGCAAATAAATATGTAATGCCATCAAACAGGGTTCTATTTAATTTAAAATTGCTTGTAAAATGATTTTAAACTTCTGAAAAATTCTGGTTATGCCTAAAATTACTAATTTATCTCTGTTTTAGGCATCCTTTAAGTGATCAATTTAAAACAATATTAATTTTTGAAATATACTACTGAATTCATAAACTGGTTAAAGAGAGTGTGACGAGAGCAGGCCATGTGCCGGTCTCTCGTCTGCGTTCTCCCTCCTTCACTCGGCAAGGTGTGTTGGCCAACGTTGGGCGCATTAAAGTATGCGCCTAACACTTGGCCTTTTTGTTTCAGCGCCAAGGACAAGCCAGCGCAGTTGAGCGCAAGAAAAAGTTGAGGAGCGCGGTGAGAGAGTGAGAAAGAGAGAGAGAGAGAGAGAGAGAGTATTAGGCCCATGCAGGGATTGACAGGCGCGCAACGCGTGACCGATAAGCGGCGCGTCGCGTGCCGCCTAACTAATAGGTCAAGGTAGGGAGAGGAGCGAGCGCCGCTGAGCGACTGCAAGACGAGCGCAAGAATTAGTGCGTGTGGGAGTCGAAGTCTAGTCCTACTAGAATGCAGTAGTCCTGCTAGAGAGTGCAGTTTGGGATAGCCGGAAGGAAGGTCAACCCTACCGGCAACAGCTTTGTCTGCGACCTCAGCCAGCCCACCCCTGCAAGGATAGTCAACGTCGCCTGTGGATACCTGGTCAGCGATAGCAGCCAGCAGCTAGCAACGATCTGACCAGCGACGACGACCGGTATTTCCTGCGGCAGCACATCGCCCGGGATCCGCAACGTTACTAGGAGCGGTGAACAAAAGTCAAGCCTTCTTTTCTTCTTTCTCTCTATACTCTCTCTCTCTCTCTCTCTGGTGATGCGACGGCCGGTGCGCGTTGAATAGGATAGCCAGGTATCCACGTGCCGGCTATCTAAAGGTCCACGTTTAAGTCTAATTTGTAGTAACGTAAAGTGCGACCGGCGAATTGTCCAGGCGCCCACGTGCCGGGCAGTTCATCCAGTATAGGTTCGCGTAATTTAAGTAAGTTTGTAATAGGTTAAGTGCGCGATTGGAGATTAAGACGAGATGCGAAATATTCATTTGTGAATATTATGAGTAGTTTATTATTCTATTGTGTAGTTGGTTAGTTAGTAATTAGACCATGTTATGAGCGCGTATGTTTAGTTTGAATAATGATTAATAATAATAGGTTGTAAGTGAGATTTGATTTCTGTCTTTCTATAATTCATTCATCAACCTCTCCTCGTTCTTCTCCCTCAATTGCCTTGAGCGAAAGTGTCTCACTTACCCCGCAAAGAATTGGTAACAAAGGATAGAGTTTTGTTACAAGAATAGAACAAAATATTACCTTAAAGAATATACATACCCAATCGTCAAACGGCAAACGATAACTTATATTCATAAGTGCTCAAAAACTTTCATCTCGCAATGTAGGCCCAATCCATGTTTCAGTGAACCTTCTTTTGCTGTGAATTTATTTATTAATTTGTCGAATTAAGCTGTTGTGAGGAAACAACACGAATATCTGAATAAAGAAGGATTACCCAGAATAGTATTCAAATACTTTCCGTCGAACAAAGTAGGGAAAACTTCATACTTCAAACGTATTGATCGTCCATGTGATGAAATGAATGATAACAAGTAAGAAACTTTATTTCGTTCAAAATTCGATTGTACTCTTCTTTTGTAGACACAGTAGCTTCTTCTGATAAGAAATTCTTACCAACCTAAAAAAACTTAACGCTCATGGGAGTAGGGTTCGGGTTTACCTATTTATACTCGATATTTCTGAAGTCGGAAAATTGATTTACAATAACTATTGCTGGGCCAATTGAGTACAACTGCTTCACACAATTGCTCGCCAGTTATATTGAGAAGCTTTTGTAAAGACATACAGATCTATCAAAGAGGAAAATAAAGTACTAAGTCTTAGAGTGACAATTAACGTGATAAAATTAGGGTAATAGAAAATTGATCGAGTAGCATATTTTTAGAAACATTCTATTTTTATAAAATATTCTGTAAAAATCGTATAAATTATTTGCATTAAATGAAATATTGCAATTTTTACCTCTATGCCATTCTGTATCTCATATTTACGTGGATAACACTTCTTCTTTTCTTGACGAATAGTATCGTAATTAGGATAAATATTATATCCTAATGATTTTATATCAGAAAACATTGCTTTATACTGTGTTGTAGTGTAATTATTCTCTATGAGAAAAGCTAAAACCGAACTAAGTATACGCTTCTTTGCAAGTGGATCATTCTTAAGCTCTGCATTTTGTGTTGAGTTTTGAGAACTTATCTGCTTATTTGCAATAGATATTGCTACAGTATTATAATTAGGGTTATTCAGCAGATCTTAAACTCGTCTATTCAAATTTGTTCGCGAGACATTACTTAATATGTTTACATTTTTGCGACCACTGTTAATTCTGCAACGACTGACTTTTTTCAGCCTAACTTTTCTTTTCATTTGCTTATTTGCTATTCGACCCATCTTGTATATCTGAATGTAAATACTATTGAATAATATAAATCAATTAAGATTTATGTGATGTTCTCAAGAAAAGTTACGAATCTATTGACACCTTTCTCGCAAACATTTAGTGTTATTAAAAAAAATTTGTTTGAAAATTCAATAATTATATAATTATATTGTTGATTAAATCGATGTGAAATAAAATCCAGATATATAAAGCAAAACACATTATCTTTGAAAAGAATCAATCATCAGTCATTGGTTTACCTACGAATATAACAATGTCATTTTTTCCAATTTCCAAATAATCAAAAACTTATGATATGTATTGTATATACAATCAAAAAAAAATATTCCGATAATGTCTTATTCATTTCTACACTGACAAAAACGTTCATTTTATATCAATCTCAACTTGGTTTAAAGTTAAGATTGAACAATTAAAATAAATTCAATTATCGTTTGAAGGCAAAAGGACTATTTTTTAAGAAAAAATAAATCTTTATGAGGAAAAAGTGCCGTTAATAAATTTTGTAAGCATCAAATAAATTGAATTATTCACACATAGTAAATTAGATCTCTTTAGACTTTCATTTGCTTAAAAGTATTACATTATTCTTACCTTCTCTTTATATTACACCTATACAATAATTTTCGTTGAGCTCGATACACTATTATGATCAATAAATCGTGATGGAAGACTTACAAAACTAGCTCTTCGATGCGTTCACTTCAACTCGCAGTTTTACGCAAAAAAAAATTTCTAAAATAAATCAAGAAAACAAGACTTCCAAAGTTTTCTGAAAAGAACTCTTCGGTTCAGTGAAAAACATTTTTTTGGTTTTTTGTTGCAGTTTTACGTCGAGCATCAACTGCAGTTATTGTATGTATTATCCTTGCATCTGTCTATGCTTACGAACGTTCTGGTTACTACTTTATTTATGTAGCTATATATTTCGCATTAGACGAATACAAATATAAAATGTTACGATACCCATGCATGCGCGCACGTGTGTGATTTTTACAATATGAAATAGTATTGGTTAGGTCATTCAGAAGTCAAATACTTTCTCGTGTGGAGTTTGAACTGCACTGGGAAATAAATTGACTTTGATATAATTGCAGAATACCACTTTATAGAAAAGACGTTAATTTTTTTTTTTTTTTTAATAAATCAATATCACGTAAGTAGATGATTTGATCTTTATTATCTCTATAAGCATTGAAGGAAAAGAAAAATTTGAAAACGTATTTCCCATTCTTTTTTCGAGAGGAATAAGAATATCAAGTTACTTTTTAAAAAAATTTTTTTAATTATGGCTAAATTGAAGAAGAAGCGGTAATTTAAAAAAAATGGTAACTTAGACCTTTAACGTGAAGGTAAAATATTTATTTTAAATGAACCGGACTATTTTTTCTCTGTTTAGCATTACTAGAGCTTCAAAATGCTGGTTCAATCATTTGCTTATATCTGCTTAGTTTCAAGATATTTGCTTTTATTCAAAAACGAAAATTTTAGCCCACTGTGCGGCACTGAAACGATCGTGTTACTTTTGATGGATATTACATTAATGAGTAAAGTCAATTTTAAATAAAAGAAACTGAATTTTCATTGTTAGGCTTGGGAATTTTCAGCTCACATATTATCACAAATATTTTTAAATTTCACATAATAATGAAGTGAATCGCAAATAAGCGAGTCCGATTTCCGCAAATAGAGAAACTGTTCTTCAATTGATAAACCGCAAATTTGCGAAACCTCGAAAATACTAGAAATATCGAGGGATTCCTGTAATTCATGTATTGTAAAGGGGCGATTATGCGGGCTGAAGGCAAGGTTAGGAGTGTAACTAAACGCGCATTGACCGATGAGCGATGTGGCCTCGCGCAAAGTCGAGCATAACGCCGTTTAGCAATAATTGGTGGCTCATACGGGGACAACGAGCCTTCCAGGCCCTCCTCTTCGTTATCTATCCTTGCCTTATTAGACTCAGATGGCCGTTGCCCTATTATTGTGCTCGAACGTGCTGTCGCGCAGCTGGTCTGCGGTGAGCTGAAAGAAACTCAAAAGTTAATGAATATATATAATCATCGCAACTTCGCTGAGAAGTTAGCTGATTTACAGCTTTTTTGATTGGAAGAGAGAGAGAAAGAGAGAGAGAGTAAACGGGCTAAATTAGCTTACTTAATTAGACGATTTACGCTACGCCTCGATCTCGTCACCGTATTATACTTTCTCGCGATGGCGCTGCCTGGGAGGTCTTCGATCGCGTAATATGTACCCGATATAAAGAGAGGCCGTCGAAGTGTCGTCCTATTAATCGCTCGGAAGCTCTTAATGTCGCGTCGATTGTCACTCAATTGACGTGTGGTGCGTCCTATAATCGGAGCCGAAAAAGCGATCACTCCCGCGGTCGCGCTCGCGTTTTCGGCATCGCTTCTTTTCCCAGTTTTGTGCCACTCGTCTTAGCCCTAGCGTCTAGCGTTGCCTCTCTCTTCCTATATGTCACATCTTCTATTGCTTGTATGCGCAGCTCATAGATTTTCATATTTCAGAGAAAAATGTTTCACTTTTTTTTTATTGAAAATTTTTCGCTTGATGATGATATGCCCTAAAAAAATATAATACATATTTTCATTACATTCAAAATATCACTGCTGACTAACATCTCCATGAAGAAAATAAATTGTAATGCTGGGTCAAATAAATAATAATTTTTTTTAACTTCGTCAAAGTTATTGTCATTCCTCGCTGTGAGGGTAACCGCCGCCTCGGTCTGTTCCTATAAAACCCGATACTGATGCGCACACATTTCGCGCTACTGAAAACGAGCGCAAAATCATGAAGTAAAGCGAGTGATGGAAAGAAATGTAGTAAGATTCTCTACAGCCGTTGTGGATTTATACAATGTTAGCTTGCCGAACATCAACAGTAGTATAGCAATGTCTGTTTCAGGCCACCCTGCGGGGGGTCCGTGACCTTTTCGGCCCCTGGCCTAACCCTTTCATGTTAATAATAATTATTAATAATATCTGCGGGGGTTCTTGGCTTTTGGTTCTCTGGCCTAACCCTTCCATGTTAATTATTATTAATGTTAATAATTATTTACAATTTTTGAGGAAGGGTTTTATATTGAAAAAGGTTTCTAGGGCTTCTAGTCCCTATGGACCCTACTGCTTTCTATCTAATTTATTTAAATGTATTTTGAAAAGTTATAAATATTATTGATAATTTAATGACTACATTGAAAATGAATAGAAAGTGATCATTGAAAAAATGAAGAGACAGATCGAAGAATTGAACCGGCGTCCTCTGGGTTGGCAGGCTAGCGCTCTAGGGCCAATGCCACATTTACCTTAGAGAATCCTTATTGTGTATATTAGAGTGTGCGGTGAAGGGGAGCGCGTTTTCAGCTTGGCTTGGCGGCGTTCTTTCTCTATCTCTCTCCCTCTCTCTTTCTCTCTCTCCCTCTCGCTCTGGCTCAATGTGGCTTGGGACCATGGTGCGCGGAGGAGGAGGGTAGCGCATGCTGTCTATAGTTTTGGTTTGGGGATGCGCTGGTATAGTAGTAAACGCGTGCTCTCTCTTTCTCTCTCTCTCTCTCTCTCTCTCTCCACGGAGGGAGCTTCACTTACTACCATAGCTGTTTTCGTGAAAATGGTAGAGACTGCCAGCACAGTCGATCAACTGTCACCTCCTTGAGATGTTCCTCCTAAATATCTCTACTAGGAGAGAACCTTATTTCCATCCATTCACCCTTTCTTGTAATCGCTTGGTTGTTCACTCCTTGAAATACTAAGAGAGTCTCTACTAAGAGAGTATCCTATCCTTCTCACCCATGACTATTTTATTATTGTAATTAGTTATATATTAGTTAAGTAAGTTCACATTTTATTCTTTACTTAATATTTATTATTTTTAATTATACATTGAGTAGAGTACACTTTGTCTATAATATTTATGTTCAGTATCCAACATAGCTATTTTAAAATATTCAGTTGAATTTTTATACAAATTATAGTGATCTGTAAATCTTTCAACTATATCGATTCCTTTTGATTTTACTTGTTTTTGTCTTTCCATCACCCAATCGTATATCCTTTGTGTATTTACCGCAGCACATGCTATATTCTCTCGATTTTAACTATGATATATGCATGATGATTTAAATTTAACACTTAAATCTTCCAATCGCGGGCATCTCATTTCAGTTTCGATATCTAAAATGTTTCTGTAATTGAAAAAATAATTAAATTCAAATTTATAATTACATTCTACTATAAATTATTTAAACCTACTTTTCAGGAATAATTTTTTTGAGCCATTGCTTCTTTTGTAATCTTTTCATATAAATATTTCTACAATAATGTAAATGACTACTTATATTGTAATTGAAAAGATTATATGTTATTATACCATTTCTCCATAATATACCTATAAAATTGAATATATTAAATATTTGAAATAAAATCAATGTTAATTAACGATAATAAAAAATAAATACCATGATAATGTAATTCCAATCACTTATTAACACTTTGATATTCAATAGGCAGTTTGAGCCAACGTTATGGAGGTTTAAAAAGTAGTACTGTAGGTGAAGTATTAATACATACTGGTATATAGGCAAACTCCTTACAAATAAAAATATTATTAGGACTCTGAAAGCCTTGAATATCTAAAATATAGTCCATCTTAGAGTATAAATCCAATTATTCTCTATGATATGTGAGCTGAATCGTATCTCAAGGCAATAATGACTATATTTTTATTTTGAAGATCTATATTTAAACCCTTTAATAATAAATTGATAAGTTAGAGGGTGCTACAGTCGGTTCTCCCCCACTATTTCGCTTTAGGTATCCCTTCCATATGCTATCTAGACAGCCAATAGTGTTGCTTGCAGTGCCTTCACTTTGCTAGCAGTGCCCTCACTCTACCGGCAGCGTCCTCACTTTATCGGCAGTGCCCTAACTTAGCCTTTATAAACCGGTTCGGCCTAGCAAAAGAGTGCAGTCTGTCGAGACAACCTACGAGCTAAGCTTGCCTTACCTTACTCCATTTGCAAGATTTTTTAAACAAATATTAATTACCAACTAAGAACGAGTTCATTTTAGAGCTATTCGCTACCTTTCTCATCCTTTATCATAATAATCCTTTATACAACTACAGACAAGTGACTCTACGAGACAATAAACCAGATAACTAACATAACTTCTATCGCTTATTTTGAAGATACAATTAAAAATTTGTGGAAAGCTTATAATTATTCGAAAGACTTAGACATAGATGATTGTATTAGATGGAGAAATCTAGCAATTAATGCTATTCAATTAATGAATTCATGAAACGGCCTGATTTAAGAGGAGCAATTCGGCAAAAATGTCAAACTTGTGCTTGTCTTTTGAATTCTCTTGAAGTCAATTTAAGAAAATCTATAAAAGCTGGCTGAAGTGTATATCCTTTAACGGCTATTTAAAATGAAATTTCAGGAGATGGAGTTGTTTGGAGACCAATTCATTCAACTTTTGAAAATCGAATTAGTACGGCATATATAGTTAATCAACATCACTTCGATATAAAAACGTTTCTAGTTGCTGCAAATCAATTCTTACAAATTGAAATACCACAATTTCTTGCTATTCACAATAACTTAAAAGCAAATACAGAAATGGCAGCACAATTTATATTCATAAAGAAAAACCAAGAAGAAGATATTCAAATCAAGTATTTCAATACAAAAAAATTTTGCATTTATAAAACTACTAGCATTTATAAAATTATGAACTATTAACAGATATAGATATGATATTATTCATTCAAAAAGGTATTCGCGAAGGTATTAGTCAATGCTGCAATAGATTTTCAAAGGCAAACAATAAATATATGGGAGAAGAACTCAATAAGGACGAGCCAAGTAAAATTTTAATGCATTATGACGTAAATAAGCTTTACGGTTAGGCTACGGCTCAATCACTACCATATGAGGGCTTTAAATGGGTTTCAAATGTAGACGAGTCAAATTTTTACAATGTAACCGTTGGTAGTGACGTTGGCTATATTTCAAAAGTAGATCAGAGTATCCGTAAGAGCTACATGATGATTATAAAGACCATCCTCTTTGTCTAGAACATACTAGATCACCTGGATCAAAACAAAAAAAATTTTTAACAACGTTTTATGATAAAGAACGATACATTATTCATTATAGAGCATTAAAATAAGCTCTTAAATATGAACACAAACTCAAAAAAATATATAAAGCGTTAAAATTCAATAACAAAAACTATGGCTGAAACTATACGTTGATTTAAATACAGAAAAAAGCTACAAAAAGGAAACAAGCTAAAAATGAGTTTGAAAAATTATTTTACAAGCTCATGATTAATGTAGTATATATAAAAACGAAAGAAAAAGAAAATATGTCAAACTAGTCAATCAGTAGAGTGGTAGATATGGTGCTGAAGCTCGAATTGCACAGCCAAATTTTCATAGTAGTTCCATCTTTCATGAAAATTTAGCAGCTATTCAATTATCCTGGACAACTATCAGTATTAGAAAACCTATATAAATTGTACTATATCTACATGTACTAGATCTTTCAAAAACATTAGTCTGTCACTTTCATTATGGATATATGAAGCGACGAATTGGTGAAAAATGCAAATTACTCTATATTGATAGGACAGTCTCATTTATGAAATTCAATACGTTGATATATATGAGATCATGAAAGCAGACATTAATAAATTTGACACATTACACTTTCCAGTTGATAATCAATTTGGTATGCCTCTCGCTAACAAAAAAGTTCTCGGAGTCATGAAAGATGAGTGCAATGCTGCTATTATGAGAGAGTACATTGGGTTATTAAGTAAACTATACAGTATTGAAATAGCAAATAAAGAAAATGGAGTGAAAAAACGTACAGTAAAAAATACAATCACTCAGTCAGATTATCGAAAGTGTTTAAATGAAATAGAAATTATTAAACGTACCCAATGTAATATTCGATTTAAATTAAATTAAATAATAACAGCGAGAGAGGAAAAGACAGCACTAAGCCCTCATGTTGATAAACGCTGCATTTTTGATAATAATCCGGACACACTTCGTAAGAGTGTGAGAGTGTAAGTAAGAGGCACAGAGAAGAAGATGAAATGATAGAAAAAAACAGCAATGCGAAAAGATCGAGAATTAAAGAAAATGATTGTAGAAGGCAACACTAGCGAGAGAACTCTACTCCTTCGACAGTTAACAGATGTCACTCACAACCAGTAATTAAGAGGGAGAAACAATAGATACCAGAATCTACGGAATGAGAGAATAGCTTCAGAGGAAGAATCGTTAGAGACGGGAGACTGAAAGAGAGGGAAGCAGTGACGGCGATTTGAGCTTTAAGAGTGGGGTTGCCACTAATAAAACCGAGAGCTCACTCTTGTTCAGTACACTTGCTCAGCTTTCGCTCAACCAGCAGTCTTACCCTTAACCTCGAGTAGATCTACTACCAACCATTGAAACAAGTAAGACATTTAAATAATTTTAGTTCATTAATACCCTAGTAATAAATAAATAATCAACTAATTCTTTGATTTTTATTTTATAGAATGGATTTCTCATCAATAAACAAAGTTTCAAATACGGCTTTCTTTCCCCGTAAGGCCATGCTAACTTACAAAGGATAATATATAGGGTGAGGAAAAAGTATGGAAACCCCGGAAAATTCGGAAAACCGCATGAGGTTAGTCATGAAACAAAGGTTATATGTAACTTTCAACGAGGAACCCAATGGTAACCTTACATTTGACCTTTAACCTTAATTTCAAGGTTATTTCAAGGTCAACCTTATTTTTTCATATGGGAACCCTTATTTTTTATAGTGGAATCAAAAAGAGCGATAAATTTTACGGGTGGGAACGATTCAAGTTCGAAGATATCGTGACTCCTAATCCTCCTTTTAGCGCTATCCAGGAACAACGACGTGGACGTAGAAGGAATCTGTTCCCTTCGGGGTGCTTTTTTATAGTGAGTTCCCCTTGCCTCTCACTTCGGGATACTTTTTAATAGTGAGTTCCCCTTGCCTCTCACTTCGGGGTGCTTTTTAATAGTGAGTTCCTCTTGCCTTTCGCGTAAATGAATTTACAACAGATGGTCAAATTATTGTCCATTCGCTTCTTGACAGTAACCAATCCTATTGTAGAATGATTGAGTTGCATTTTGGATCATCTGCCGTGGAATGACATTAATTTCTTGAACTATTCTACGTCTTAATTCTTCAAGATTTTGTGGATTACTTCTGTATACCCGATCTTTAAATACCCTCATAAAAAATAGTCCAAAGGGCTTAAGTCTGGAGATCTTGGAGCCTACTCTACTGTACCTCTTCTACTTATCCATCTATCAAAAAATGTTTCATTGAGGTATTGTCTAACATTTACACCGTAATGAGCTGGAGCACCATCTTGTTGAAACCATGTATTTTCAAAATCATCACCTCTTAAGGCTTGGATAGCTGGAACAATTTCATTTCGCAAAAGTTGTTTATAACTTACAGCGTTCAAATTTCCTTCGATAAAAAAGAAGAGATCTATTATTGTATCGCTTACTATTCCTACCCACACGTTTAATTTTTTAGGATAATGAGTGTGACTTTCTCTCATCCAATGAGGATTTGTGTTGGACCAATATCCTAAGTTATGACGATTGACTTCGCCAATTAATTGAAATGTCGCTTCGTCTAAAAAAACATTTTGTAAAAATATTGAATTTTCAGTAATCATTTGCATCGTTGTCTCACAAAATTCTCCTCGACGATCAGGATTATCCTCATTCCATTCCTATACAAATTTCATTGTATAAGGATGAAACTTGTGTACCTTTAAAATTTCAAGAACAGCTTTTTGATCGATCTCCTGTTGTAAAGCTACTGATCGAGATGATTCGTGTGAATTTTTCACAAAAGACAGTAAAACATCTAAAGATTTTTCTTCTTTTGTTGCTGTTCGTGGTCTTCCAGTAACTGAACGATTTTTAATAGACCCCGTTTCCTGAAAACGTCTTAAGGTTTTTAAAACTGTGGATTTAGACAGAGTTTCGCCATTGCCGTTTCGAAATGTTCTATTAAAGAGATTAACAATATTAGCATACGACCTTTGCTCATCACCCCAACCCCTCATCATTAGAAGAGATGTTCATTCTCTTTCGGACAAACGAAACAATTTAAAAGTTTGCAAAAAACAAAAATTTAATATTGTTATTGTAACTAAAATGTAACAAAACTCGATCCTTTGTTACCAATTCTTTTGCGGGGTAAGTGAGGCACTTTCGCTCATGACAATTGAGAGAGAAGAACGAGGGGAGGTTGATAAATAAATTATACACAGACAAGAATCAAATCTCACTTACAACCTATTATTATTAATAATTATTCACACAGAACATACGCGCGCATAACATAATCTAAATTACCGACCAACAAACTACAAATCGAACAATAAACTACTTAAGATAATCACAAATGAACATTTCGCATTTTATCCTAATACCAAATCGCATACTTAACCTATTACAAACTTACTTAAAACTACGCGAACTAATACCGGGTAAATTGCCCGGCACGTGGGCGCCTGGACAATTCACCGGTCGCAACTTACGTCACTATGAATTAAACCTAGCGCGAACCTTCAGATAGCCGGCACGTGAGTGCCAGGCTATCTCTTTCAACGCGCACCGGCCGTCGCATCATCAGAGAGAGAGAGAGTGTAGAGAGAAAGAAGAAAAGGAAGGCTTGACCTTTATTCTCCTGTTCCTCGCAACGTCGGGAATCCTGAGCGATGTGCTGCCGCAGGAAGTACCAGGTGTCGTCGCTGGTCAGATCGTCGCTAACCGCTGTCGCTGACCAGGTATCCGTAGGCGACGTTGACTCTCTTGGCAGGTGGGCTGGCTGCAGTTGCTGGCAAAGCCGTTTCCGGAAGGGTTGATCTTCCTTCCTCCCGGCTATCCCAAACTGCTCTCTCTGCTGGGCTCGGACTTCCGCACTCTCGTAGGACTAGGCTTAGACTCCCTCACTCTAGTAGGGCTCGGCTGCGACTCTCTCACGCACTAATTCTTGCACGCATCTTGCAGTCGCTCAGCGGCGCTCGCTCCTCTCCCTACCTTGACCTATTAGTTAGGCGGCACGCGACGCGTCGCTTATCGGTCACGCGTTGCGCGCCTGCCAATCCCGGCATAGGCCTAATACTCTCTCTCTCTCTCTCTTTCTCACTCTCTCTCCGCGCTCTTCAACTTTTCTTGCGCTCAACTGCGCTGGCTCGTCCTTGGCGCTGAAACAAAAGGCCAAGTGTTAGACGCATACTTAAATGCGCCCAACGTTGGCCACCACGCCTAACCGAGTGGGGGAGGGAGAAACGCGGACGAGAGACCGGCACGCGGCCTGCTCTCGTCACAAAAAAAAAAACTATGAAATATTTGACGAATTTGTCAAAATTGTTTTTTTTTATTGGTCTAGTATTTTTTTTTCTAGAGCCTATTTACTATGAAAACAACAAAATATGGTTTCAACTTCTGATTAGTAGAAGTCAAGAACAAATAAGATTTTAAAATCTAAATGATAACAATTTTTTAATTATTATTTGTAAAAGCACTTATATTTTATTTTTAAATTTTCACTTCTATCAATACCTTTAAAATAATTTTGTATTTCTAATAAACATATTAGCTTTACAGCCCATGAAAGAGGAGAAAACGTAACTTTTGACGAAAAAAAATGTGGCTTTCCAGTTTTTGACTTAATTATTTTAATGATATTTTATGATTAAAGTAGTGACTTTCTATTTTCTAAAATGAAAGATGAAGACTGCGAATAAAATGAGATCCAGATAAACTGTGTAGTGTGAAAAAAGAGTTATCTTCTTCTTTCAAAATTCTAAAAAAATACGAGAAAGACAGATCTTCAAATTGCTTTTTATTCGTTTTCTAGCAAAAATCAACCCTGTTTTTGTATTTTTAAAAAAATATTGCTTACATACAATGAAACTTGTGTAGGAATGGAATGAGGATAATCCTGATCGTCGACAATGATGCAAATGATTACTGAAAATCCAATATTCTTACAAAATGTTTTTTCAGGCGAAACTACATGTCAATTAAATGGTGAAGTCAATCGCCATAACCTTAGATATTGGTGTGACAAAATTCTCATTGGATGAGAGAAAGTCACACTCATTATCCTAAAAAATTAAACGTGTGGGCAGGAATAGTAGGCGATACAATAATAGATCTCTTCTTTTTTATCGAAGGAAATTTGAACGCTGTAACTTTTGTGAAATCAAATTGATTCAGCTATCCAGGCGTTAAGATGTGATGATTTTGAAAATACATGGTTTATCTTTGAATTTTATCTTTGAATCGTTTCTACCCGTAAAATTTATTGCTCTTTTACATCTATCAATACAAATAAGTATAATAATTTGTAGGCATTAAACTGTAAATGACTTCTGTAGAAAACATGTAAGAAGACTACCCCGTCTACCTGACATTGGAGAAAGGACGCTAGAGCATCTGGGAGTCATATAACGACATACAACGGTAGATATACACGACAGGCGACCCAAACAAAGCGTGCGCATGAATAGCCTGAGGACGAGCGGTCCAAGCAATTAAGAGCGATTATGACCGTAATTTAAAACACATGTCGAGTCGCTTAAGGAAATATGTATCGCGTGAGTTTAAGGCAAATATGTGTAAGTGTAAGAGGAGATCGGGTTGATCGTCCGGTCTGATATAGCGTGAATGGAAAAACGTGTTGAACTCGCTTGCGCTCTCGGTCCGACCCATTAACGTAGGCGTGTGCCGGGTGCACATCGTCACCGTGAAGCCACAATTTGCAGCTTCAAGAAATTAGTTCTTGAAGGCTGCAGACCTCGCAGGAAGATTATCTCCTTGATATGCAGGTCATATGTTTACGGGCAGGGTAGGCTTCGTATCAACTCTGGGTCTGGAGGTTGGCGGGCAGGGGCGCAAGCAGTAACGAAAGTAGTAGAAAACAAAAGCGAGAATATATTGCACATGTTACGGTATAAATATAGCTTGCTAAGACGCGTTCAGGGGAGTCCTCGGAAAACTTTGACAAGGACAGTCACACCGGTCTCCTCTTATAATTTGCGTGCGTCAATGTTTTGTAAACTGGCTTTTTCCCGTTCAATACCGGGTTTTATTATGCTGGTCTATTGTTAAATAATAAATAAACCAATAATAATTATAAATAATCATTTCTGCTGCTCTTCACCCCTTATAAATTCAGTGCCCCGGGTGAGGAAACTGAAAAAGAGTAAGCAGAAAGTGAAGAAAACGGAAGTGAACTGTGCAGTGTTGCGAAAATTAAGTGAATAATTGTGCAACACTAGACACCATGGCCGCAAGAAAACGACAAGCTACCACAAAAATTGCAGCCACCAACTCTAAAAGACGTCAACCTAACGCAAACCAAGAGGTCCCAGCGACAAATCTACCACTCGCTCCTGCAACTGCCCCCATAGAGGAAGCAACAGCACCTACTTGAACGGATCCACCTCTAAGGACGCCATGAGCAATTACGGCGCCGAAACAGCGTGGTCGACCAACAACACGGGGACAACTGCATCATTCGACACCAGCACCGGAGAATCAGCGACCAACACCCATTTACCCGCTGGAATCACAGGTCGATGTTGTCGAACCATCATCCCCGACAACTGTTCGCGCGA
The DNA here is from genome assembly GCF_024137745.1 of Phymastichus coffea. Lineage (NCBI taxonomy): Eukaryota > Metazoa > Arthropoda > Insecta > Hymenoptera > Eulophidae > Phymastichus > Phymastichus coffea. Next base: position 3,006,246 of record NW_026706814.1, read on the forward strand.
GGAATCAACCTGACATCAACGACATCAGTGCAGCCGACGACGTAAGTGCTAGCAGCATGCGTGATGACGCTAATAACTTGCGCGGGAACTCAGTCGAGAACACGTTACTCTTATTGTCCGAAACGTTAGTTGAAACAATAAATGTAATGCGTAATACTGCGAAAAATAGTGAAAATTCACGAGCGTCCGTACAGCTAGAATTAGATAAAAAGCTACCTGAATTTTCCGGAAAACCGTTGCAGTGGATGCTTTTCGCTAGGACGTCCACAGAAACTGCGGACAATTACAGCAATCGTCAAAATATCGGACGTTTAGATCGGGCGTTAAAAGGTAAAGCGTACGAATTAGTAAAAATGCTACTAGCTACGACGGACAATCCCGGAGACGTTATGAATGAATTAGAGGTGCATTTCGGAAATCAAAAGCTGATCGCGAACGACATAGAGAAAAACTTGCGCGCGTTACCGTGTCTTAAAAGCGGGAAATGTAGTTTGGCTTTATTTGCGATGCATCTCAGAAGCGGCGTCAACGCGCTTAAAACACTGAATATGATAAGCAAGCTAGCTAGCGAAGACTTGCTCGCGAGCGTCGTGAACAAATTGCCGGGCGAAGTAAAGTCCGCATATAGTAGGTTTGCGAGCCAAACGACGGAAGTACCGGCGAACGCTTCTATTCTAGAAAAATTGTCGATATTCGCGAAAAAAGAGGCGGAAATGAATGCGAATTCGGGTATTTTCAACATCGAAGAGCTTTCCGCTAGAAATGAGTCCACTAGAAGGCAGCCGCGAGAGACACGCGCGGCGATTATATGCGCATCAGTCAGAAATGAACAAGGAAGCGAGCGAAATAACGAAGAAGAATGCGAATCCCGCATCGAGGGATGTCTTTTTTGCCATCGCCGCGGTCATAAGATCACGGATTGTCGCGAGTTCGAAACACAAAGTAGACAGCGTAAATGGGGTGTAGCAAAGCGCTTGAGACTTTGTTTCGTGTGTTTAGGCAGCGGACATGTGCGCGAAAAATGTAGCTCGAAAAGTACTTGCAACGTGTGTAAAAAACACCACCACACGCAATTGCATACCTTTGGAAATGACTGGAAGCGGGGCGCTTCGAAAGAAAAAGGCCGAAATCAGCGGGAACGTAACTCCGGAAAAGATCAAGACGAACGCTTGGACGACAGGAACCGAGGTCGCTCTCCTACGCGAGATCAAGCATCACAATCGCGGAAGGATTGACTATTACCAAGAAGGGGATATCTACGCGTGGTACCAATAAATGCTATGAGGCCGAAGGGAGAAATAGTGACACATGCGTTGTTAGACGGAGGCGCGACGGTCACTCTGATAGACTCACGATTTGCACAACAACTAGGTTTAAAAGGGCGGTCGATTAGGGTAACCTTAAGAGGCGTATACGGCACAGAACAGGTAAACTGCGAAAGAGTTAGGTTAGCCGTAAGAGGTGTGTTCGGCGAGCAGCAGATAGAACACGCGCTTATTATTCCCTCGTTAAACTTGCTACATCATTCCTTGTCCGAAGATTTAGCTTTGCTAATCAACAAAAAAGCGAATGTTAATTTACGCGCATATCGCGAAACACCTTTAAAAATTCTAATAGGGCAAAATAACTAGCATCTTATAATGGCTGAAGAATCATGAAAACTCGACAATAGTGGGCTCATCATTTCACGTACGCGACTTGGTTGGACGGTTCACGGATTTACGGAAGTAAGAAACGACGAGAATAGAAGCGTAGAATTAGATGCAACATGCCTTAACGTAAAAGGACGGCACAGCCAAGAGCAACATAGATTATTGGACCTAGAAAAACTAGTGCGAGATTACATCGAAGCAGAAAATTTCGGTATTGTAATAAGAACGACAGACGATTTCAAGTTTGAAAGACGTACTTAAGGAAAAATACAGACCAACGAAACGCGAGTTTTTTAGTATCGCGATGTCGGTGTACTACCCTCTTGGAATTATCGCGCCATTTACGCTACAAGTGAAACTCATCATGCAATACGTATGGCGGAGTGGAATTAAATGGGACTCGCGGATACGTGAAGAGGAGTCCGAAGCATTGCATACTTGGCTGGGAAATTTGCGCGAGATGAAACAATTAGAGATACCGCGTTGTTATTTAGGTAAAGGCGATACATACGCAAAGACGCAGTTACACGTGTTTTGCGATGCGAGCCTGAAAGCGTTCGCGGCAGCAGCATATTTACGGTCAGAGACACCCACCGGAACGATACACCTGTCTCTCGTTATGTCAAAATCATGAGTCGCACCGAAGAAACCTATAACCATCCCGCGTTTAGAACTACAAGCTGCGCTGCTCGGGACGAGATTAGCCGTAATGATCGAGGAACAACTCAGCATCGAAATCAACGAACGTGTATTTTGGTCTGACTCGACGACCGTTCTACAATGGATCAGGGGAGAACCACGCGAGAAACAAATGTTCGTCGCGAACCGGCTTGGAGAGATCGGAGAAAGAACCAAGGTCACCGAGTGGCGTTGGGTACCCACAAAAGAGAACCCCGCGGACAACGCGACGCGACTGACGGACAAACCGATGCAGTCGAACGATCGATTGCTCATAGGTCCAACATTCTTATTAGAGAAATCGGATTTATGGCCTAAACAAAAAACGCTAACTGCCAAAGAGAAAAAAGAAGCAAAAGAGCTAGAAGCGCGTAAAGAATATATCGGCGTTGCATTAGTAAGTGAACCAGAAAAGGTATGGCAGGCACCAGCTAGGATACAACTACTCGGTTGGCCAGGGATTAGGAAAACAATTGAGCACGTGCGAAAGTATTTTTATCTTTGACAGCGCAACGCGCGCGAGAAGATTAGGAAGCGTATATCGGAACAAACAGACAAAATGTCGACAGGGAACAGGGAAAGGCGCGTATTACCATCGTAAATCTCGAGAAACAGAGAGGAAACACGGATAGAAAAGATTCGTAAAGCAGAAAAAATGTGATTTCGCATGATACAAACATCTTGTTTCCCTGCGGAATTAGAAGCATTGTGCAAGGGAAAGGAAATAACCACAGGGCAGCAAATTCGTGGGCCTATAACCATACATCGACAGTGAGGGGATATTACGCGCGAAGGGACGTGTGTCGAAATTAGCATCTTCCCTATTTCAAAATCGCCCAATAATTTTAGACGCGAATTACTACGCCACACAACTACTCATAAATGAGTATCACTGTCGCTATGACCACACGAATAATGAGACCGTGATAAATGAATTGCGTCAGGAATTCTACATCGTCGGGTTGCGCACAAGATTGCGGTGGTTGGCACGGAATTGTACGATATGTCGCTTACGCCGCGCGAAACCTTTTAATCCGCCAATGGCCGATCTGCCAGAATGTCGTGTAGCATACGGGGCGCGATCCTTTACGCACTGCGGCATCGATTACTTTGGACCAATTTTAGTGAAAATCGGCCGTAGAAGAGAGAAACGTTGGGGAGTGCTCTTCACATGCATGACGACACGAGCGGTACATGTAGAAATGGCCTACACTCTCAACACGAGCTCCGCGATTATGGCAATACAGAGGTTCGCGAATATACGCGGGTGTCCTAGTCATATATACAGCGACAATGGAACCAACTTCGTGCGAGCGAATAAAGAATTAAAAGACGCGCTAATAGGTATCGACAACGCGCACGAAAAATTCGCGAGGGAAAATCGCGTAGAATGGCATTTCAACCGACCTTTTGCAGCTCACATGGAGGGAGCATGGGAGCGGATGATTAGAATGGTTAAAGTTGCGCTTAAGCATTCACTTAAAGAACAAGTACCCAGCGAAGAAGCGCTCATCACTTTGTTAACCGAAATTTAACACATGATTTATTCCAGACCCCTGACGCATGTATCGGTCGACCCGCGGGATGAGGAGGCGTTAACGCCAAATCATTTTTTATTCGGAAGTTCATCGGGCAACTTAAGATTCGACAAATACGAACTTGAAATGCGAAACCCGAGAAAAAACTTCGAGCTAACACAACAACTCGCCAACGGCTTCTGGAAGCGGTGGATCCGAGAATATTTTCCGACGTTATTACCCCGTCAAAAATGGAATACAGCGACACCGATCTTAGACATTGGAGATATCGTCTTAATTGCTGATTATTAAGCGCCGCGAAATCATTGGAGGAAAGGGAAAATAATTGAAATATTTCCAAACAAAAGCGATAATGTGACTAGGATAGTCAGAGTACGCTCTGGAAAAAAGAACTCGTGCGACCGGTAAATAAGTTAGTCAAGATCTTCGGTTCAAGAGAGGAAGTCTAAAAATTACGTGAATTTTTAGACTGGGGGGAGATTGTAGAAAACATGTAAGAAGGCTACCCCGTCTACCTGACATCGGAGAAAGGACGCTAGAGCATCTGGGAGTCTGGTCCACATACGCGACAGGCGACCCAAACAAAGCGTGTGCATGAATAGCCTGAGGACGAGCAGTCCAAGCAATTAAGAGCGATTATGACCGTAATTTAAAACACATGTCGAGTCGCTTAAGGAAATATGTATCGCGTTAGTTTAAGGAAAAGTTTAAGTGTAAGGGGAGAGCGGGTTGATCGTCCGATCTGATATAGCGTGAATGGAAAAACGTGTTGAACTCGCTTACGCTCTTGGTCCGACCCATTAACGTGGGCGTGTACCGGGTGCACATCGTCACCGTGAAGCCACAATTTGCAGCTTCAAGAAATTAGTTCTTGAAGACTGCCGACCTCGCAGGAAGATTATCTCCTTGATATGCAGGTCATATGTTTATGGGCAGGGTAGTTTCGTGTCGACTCTGGGTCCGGAGGCTGACGGACAGGGGCGCAAGCAGTAACGAAAGTAGTAGAAAACAAAGGCGAGAATCTATTGCACATGTTCGGTATAAATATAGCTTGCTAAGACGCGTTCAAGGGAGTCCTCGGAAAACTTTGACAAGGACAGTCACACCGGTCTCCTCTTATAATTTGCGTGCGTCAATTTTTTGTAAACTAGCTTTTTCCCGTTCAATACCGGGTTTTTTATGCTGGTCTATTGTTAAATAATAAATAAACCAATGAAAATTATAAATAATCATTTCTGCTGCTCCTCACCCCTTACAACTTCCACATTCTCTCAATGGCCTAACCTTAAAAAAATACGATAAAGTAATCTTAATGCACTTCAATTGCATTTATTTATTGGACATATAAATTAATTGAATATATCTTTATAGTAAAGTTTAGCTTCGGATAAATATGATTAATATTGAGAAGAATGGTAAATTGATATTTTACATGAAATTCTGCTAATTTATTTCGGTGCAGTCGACACCGTTAATTTATTGTAAATAAATTTTGAAATTTACTTTATAAATGTAAATAAACTCTCCGAATGGTTTCATATGAACAATGGAATAAACAGTTAAATTAAAATAATATATCTGTTGATATGGAGAAATCCTATGGAAAGCTTGATACCATGAACCAATACGTTAAAAAAGAAACAAAATTAAATTGTTAGGCGCAGCTGATGGTTCTATCCTACCCTCATCCTTGCCTTATATTTATTTTTATTTTTTATATTTATACTTTTTACATATTTTATTTCTATCTTATCTTTAAAAAAAGATGAGTCGCTGACATCCAGCGTTGAGATTTGTTGATGCAAAAATATAAACGCGAAATTTTGAATTTTCCTATACATTGAAATATTATAATTATTATATATCAAAGAGTGTAAAATTTCTATTTTAGCGATAAATTCAATTTATGAATAATTAACATGGATAATAAACTGCAAGAATGGAAATATGTTAGTAAATAAGAAATAGGAAACAAAGAGTTAAAATTAATGGTGAATATAGTCAATATCAACACGTCAACATTGGTGTACCACAAGGTACAATATTGGGACCTTTATTTTTCATAATCTACATTAATGAGATGTTATTATTGCTACCAAATGATAATGTGTTGGCTTTTGCTGATGACACGGTAATTATCGTGAAAGGCGAAACATGGCATGAAGTCGAAAGAAATATGAACTTCTACTTAAACAAACTATCCATTTGACTAGCATTGAATAAACTGTCATTAAACATTGACAAAACAGTATACATGGCATTTGGAAATAACTGCAATAGCAACTCAACATATCTACATATAAATATAAAGGGTGCATCCATTCGAAAAGTTGATAACACTAAATACCTTGGAGTGCATTTCGATAGCCATATGAGATGGGACATGCATACAAACATGCTATACAATAGACTAAAATATCTAACTTATATTTTCTACAAATTATCTAGGATAATGAGCACAGATAATCTACGTATGATTTACTATGCACTTTTCCATAGCATAACAACATACGGTATTATAGCATGGAGTGGAGCATACATTGGAAGACTCAAATATATACAAACTCTACAAACACGACCATTACAAATAATAAATAAAAACAAGTTTATAAATGAAAAAAATCCACTAAACATATTACAAATAATAAATAAAAACAAGTTTATAAATGAAAAAAATCCACTAAACATAGATCAAACATTCACCATGGAATCTCTAGTGTATCACTATGACAACCTGCAAGATATGTTCCTGAAGAAAAATTCCGTAACAAGGAAAAAAACTATACAGCCCCTTAAAAGAAAATTAACAATCAGCATTAAAGATAGCTATACAAGAGCTTTAGCCACCTTCAATCAACTACCTTCTCACCTCAAAACTTTAAATGGCAATACAAAAACAATAAAGGACAAAATAAAAAAATGGATAAAAGGCCAACCATTCTAGATACAGAAATACAATGAACCACAAAATACATTGCAACAATTTACAACAAATATATTACAAACTAAAGCAACAAGGGAACTTTGATAATAGTCTACATTCAGCATTGGAAGTCCATGTGGATGTGGATAGGGATAAGTTTCTCTTGGATGTAAGGACATATTTGTGTTCACAAGGCACTTGTACACTTCATTACAATCGTTCTCATCGTCGAATGTCTGAATATAACATGAAAAAAATTAATGTATCAGATAACTACAGAAAAATAATAGAAACAATTGCTAATGTGATTAACATAGCTTGGAACTCACAACGGATAACTATTAATACCAAAACAAAAAACGGACTTAAAGAGGGAAAAAGAAAAGAAACTTACATTCAAACAAAAACAGATACAACCAACATAAATTTCATTAATAAATGTGAGTATTGCACATACAAACAATTAATTGGTAAAAAACATATACATTTCATAAAAGAAGAAAACAAAGAAGATCACAAAGAACCAAATACAGATAAAGTAAGATATAAACCCATAGAAACAGTATTTAAACAAATAGATGACATTGCAGACAATAATAGTATGCAAATAGAAACAAGTAAACCAAAAAATACACCAGGAAAACCGATTCTACAAACAAATAATATTCGAATGACCTATGGAGACATCAATTATCTTGGAAACAATAAAGCATTATTATATTTTTATAGAGGTATCAGAGGATATCAAACTTTCACTAATTCATTGTACTCACTTGAGCAACAACCTAAATATAAAGATTTGATAGTCTTAGATGACATAGTATTCACAGCAACATGTAAATGTGATTCACATAGACAACATACTGAAATGTTCCCTCACTATAGAGTCATGTGTGCTACAGGACTTACTTGTCCTGTTAGACTAAATACATACGAAAGAATATCATATGCAAGAAAAATGTAAGCATCAATGACGACAATCGTAACGGCCAGACAAATGTTAATTAGATATTGGAGATAGCAGAACAAAATCGAAGATAATTGGTAAAGTAAGCTTTTATAGGAAGCATTCTTGCTACCAATATTAAGCCATACTTCATCTGTGAAATATTATAATCTATTACAAACCGACTCTTAGTTTTAAGTTTTTTGTTTTTTTTTATTTTTTTCTTAATTTTCTTTCAGTGTTTAGTAGTTTTAAAATACCAGACCAGCGAACAGGTTTATCCTCTGCCGGGTTACAAATTTGTAATTGTAAAATTGTATAATTATTACTACTTGTTGTAATATTTTGTACTATACTCTGGTTAATAATAATAATAATAATAATAATAATAATTGGTTTAAGAACATAATACGTTATGTTTTGAAATTATTTGTACAAATTGTTAATTTTATAACCATCTCTGATACTATACTATCAATATCGGTGTGTTAAAATTTGGTAGAAAGAAAAAGAGAATGAATAAAAATAAAATAGAGACTACATATTTATTTTTTTTTATATTTTAAATTAAGACGTATGCGAACAAAGGAAATTAATTATCAAAATATTAAACCCGTTAAATTAGAAGAATATTCACGGGTGTTTTCATAGTGGCAGCAAAAAGTACACGATGTTAAATGTATAACTCATACTAATATAAGATTGAAGTCATAATCACTACTATTGAATATGTAAGTTTAGTGTTGTATAATAGTATAATAGTATAATAGCATTATCGATCTTAGGTTGAATTAATCTTTTGAATAATTTTTCCGATATATCTTGAAATGAGTAAAACCATCGATTTTTGAGAAATAATGGATGCATGTTCTATTTTTATTCATCAATAAATATTGACGTATGTAGTCTATTTTAAACAGTATGACTTATTCGTGTCCATTGAAATCTTGAAGTTGACATGTAAAAGGTTCAAATAATGTAATAAATAATAGTAAAACATATTAAAAAAAGCGCGCGAAGCGCGCTAAATAACACTAGTGTTGTTAAATTACACGTATTTTATTAAATTTTTTATTTCAGATTAAAAAATGAAAATTAACCCTCTAAACGTCTTGAATTGATTTAGCTTATTTCCAAACTATACACATACCTGAAAGCAAGACAAATTATGAAGAAACTGAATACGCCGAAGGAATTGAAAGCATTTCATTAGATTCAATCAATGATTGCAATGAGGTTGATATAACCGTTGAAGATACATTGGATTTTTAAGAAGTGTATTTAACTGTATATGTTAAGTGTATATCTATTCAAAAATAGTAGAGAATGAAGTTTAACACTACACTCCTGACCTTTTCGAAGCACCTACAGACCACTGTACAGAAGAAATTGAAGATATTACTTTTGAATACAAGTAAAGAACTGTAAAATACTAGAGAAGTAGTAAAAAAAAATTTAAGTATTGAAAGTGTACTTCAAACTTAGAAAAGTTAGGTCTTTAAGTCAGTGACATCGTTGGGCTTACACGTTTAATAAAGGTGGTACTTATAGAGAGAAAATTGCAACAATTTGTCAGTACACTCTTGATAATTTTAAAGCAACAGTAAACGCTGACTACATTACTTATAATCGAGAAATACGTCGATAGGCATTACATACTCAAAGACTTTAAAAAATTGGGTTTTGAAATTCAAGGCACCTCATAGAATAGTATCTTGGAATGTAAATAAGTTTGTAACTAAGAAAATACTAGAAAGTAATTCAGAACTAATGACTAAAGCAGATGTCTTTATTACTGATGTCAAAGCAGGCATAGAAATAATTGGAATTCATAATGTGTTTAATTCTGATCAGAGTGGATTCCAATTGAATATGCACTCCGGAAGAATTGGTTTCAAATTGATTTCAATTAATAAATATCAATTTGTTTTCAATCAAGCATTAATTAAATATTATCAAGAACGGGAACTTTGTCCGTAACTTCGGAACCTATATTTCTTTTAATTTTAACAGTAAAATTTAAATCGTTTGTATAGATTTGATTGCCAAAGAGTATAAATATAGGAGTATATTATGGAAATAACTAAGTTGAGAAAATAGTTCTGACGGTAAAGAATGAAGCTGAAGAGTAGGACGTCTCGCGTTCAAGCCACGCTCGAATCCTTAATTATTTTTTTCATTAATATTAATATTTTAGAAGATTATAAAGTTATTTAAAATATTAATTTCATAAAAGAAGCTATTATAAATAATGAAAATCCACCTTGATTCCACTTTAATATCCATGTGGAAATTCAGCTTGGAATTTTTTAACCGGCCTAATACCATAATTTGATGTCTGAAGGAATGTAGTTGACAAATTCTTATGAAGAAGCTATGTCAAGTTAATTTCAGTAGACTTATATTAATCAAGCATTAATTATAACAATCAAATAAAATTTGTATAGATACAGTTTACTGTCTTAGTTGTGATATGAATTAAATATATACTACTTTTAACATGTAGACATAAACAATTATTTCAAATGAGACAGTGTAAACTGTATCCATACTAATATTCTTTAATAGCTGTAATATTAATGATCGATTAATAATTCCATTGAAATAAAGTGTTGGACACAACTTGATAATAAGTATATAATTTGACAACACATGGCTTTGAACAAGATGCGATGAATATACTTACAAAGAAGCTTTGTGAAACACTTGGTTTCAATAAACTTGTTAATAGATCTTCAATCACAACTATGATAGAATATTTATGTGGATTGTAAAAGTGCATCTTAGAACAGCAATTGTTTTCCTACGTATCTCAATGGAGACAGTGGCAATAGTATATGTCCATAAACATTTTTGTATAGTTGTAATTAATGCTCAATATAACAAATCTGTCAAAGCGAAGTGTTGGAACACAACTTTGTTATAAGTATTTTTATATACAGTACAAGGCCATCAATTCAAAATCTACTAACTATAAAGCTATACAAGCTTGATTTTAATAGACTTGTTAATCAAACATCAGTCAGAGTTATCAAAAAATATCTGCAATTGTCACTGTATTATTTGTAATTGTCTGAAAGACACTGATATATATTAAAATGCAATTGCTTCCAATCCTCACTATATACTTATTATATTTTGCAATCTATATGACAAAATAGAATAAGTATGTAGAAAAATGGCCTAGGCATACATTTGTATTTTAAAATTCAACTGAGATAATAGTGTATGTACAAATCTTCTTTGATAGTTGTGACTGATGCTTGACTAACAAGTCCATTGAAACCAATCTTGAGAGGCTTGATACAGCCTGTCCATAAGTAATATTTGTATTCTCTCTAAAGCATAGTATCAAACTATGTTCATCATCAAATTGTGCCCAGATCTTGGTTTCCATGGACTTATTAATCAAGCATTATTTATAGATATCAAAGAATATTTGTATGAATACAAATGAGTACGTATAAGTACAGATGAGAATACTAAGACTGTGACAACTGTATCTATACAAATTTTTATTTGGTTGCTGTAATTAATGCTAGATTAATAAGTTCATTGAAACTAAGTTGACACAGCCTTTTCATGAGTATTTTTCATGTCAACTCGATTCTTTCAAACATCAAATCCTGGTATTTGGTTTGTTTGGATACAGTGTATTCTAGAGGCATTCATATGGGACTTTATATAGAATCCTCAGGTAATCCTTACACCCAGACTAAATCCTTATATAAGATCCTGAAAAGAAACACAAAAATTCATATTGTCCATATAACTTAAAATAAAATAGGTAAAATAATACTTATCTAAATTAAATGCTGCTGACATTCGATGATTTCCAATTGAATATAACATTTTACTTATTCATTACATATATATATGTATATTTTTTCTGTTATTTTTATCTGTTTGCATGCAATTCATCACATAATGCAATATTTAGTAGTTTAAAATTTGGTTAAAATTACATGCCTATGTAGCAAAAGAAAAATTTTAATTCATGCTATGTTGCCAGATTTGCAGACAGCACTTTCAATTTCAAATGAGGTGGATCGAATCAACCTTCGCGGGGACATTAATGGTTCTCTTGAGTTTTTTTAGGTTTCTACATAGCGATATCGATTACATGATGGAGTCTCTGGAATTCGCATATGAAAATCTTGCAGAATTTGAGTATTGGTTGTATATGGGTATCCTATCTGTTTTTTATCTCGATTTTATACTGAAAAGATAATATTCTATACATTGTTTTTCATTTATTTCGTACGATTATCATCTTTCAAAAAAATTATTAAATATAAAATTGTAGTTACGGATTTTAGTTACGGAGGCAACAAATTCTCTTAGACTAGATATGATAATAACAGTTTTTTATTTAAGCATTCTAAATCATTTTTGATTAATTTAGTTATACATTTTACGTAGTCATTCTTCTTATGCGCTAAGCTAAAGTACAGATATTAATAGCTCAAACTTTGAGTTGCTGTCACAAAAACTATCATTAATTTTATGAACTTGATAACTGTATAAATAATATGAACATATAAAAATATAATGAATAATGGATTAATTTTATATTAAGGTGTAATTTATGAGCAATGTAAGCAACTTATAAAATATTCATAAATATAAATATTATTTGAATCGTTTCTCAGAAATTTGCAATGTATATATATAATTTAAGACAACTTAAAATTAATCTTTTATTTGAGTTTTTTTTATTACAATGGAGTTAATTTATAAAAGAAAATTTTAACAAACCTTCATGAACAGTGAACTTGAACTGTAATACAAAGACTAATTTAACGATAGTTAATACACCTAGATTACACTTATTTTAGTAAAAGTGAAAAAATAACTATTGCAATTGAATTTATTATAAAATAATAATAATTACATATGTGATAAGAAAATCATACGGGTATCGTATTGAAACCTTACGGATCGTCATAAGAAAGTCCTACGAAAAATGTACGATAATGATATGTTTTTCGAATGGTTATCGTAGTTTTTCTCTTCAAAAAATCCATGCGGTTTCTATATAGTTTTCATACGAATCCCACATTCAAATTTTTTACGTGTTTCCTAAAATTTATATATACAATCTTAAAAATTTTACACAGATTAAATTTAATTTTAGATAGAACTAAATCGCATAAATTTGTATTGAACTTTTTGTTTGGTCGATGTTTCCATTCATAAAAGAGAGCTAAAACTTATCCCACACAGCATGAATTAATTCTAAAATAATTCAAAATTAATTCATGAAATAATATAATTATTTTAGAATTAATTCAATGAATTAATTCTGTATTAATTTTATGTCCGTTTTTTTTCCTTCAGAAATATAACGAATATTATTACTACATTAATTGACTAAAATAATTTTCAAATATTACATGCATTTTAGAAGAATTATTTTATGAAATATTAACGTAATAGTTTTGAAATTATTACAGTTAGAATATTTTGAATTGTTTCAAAATTAATTTTTAAAATGATATTGAAGAAATAAAAAGCGGACATAAAATAAATACAGAATTGATTCACTGAAATAATTTTCAAATATTACATGCATTTTAGAAGAATTATTTTATGAAATATTATCATAATAATTTTGAAATCATTACAGTAAGAATGTTTTGAATTGTTTCAAAATTAATTTTCAAAATGATACTTAAGTAATAAAAAGCTGGCGTAAAATTAATACAGAATTGATTCACTGAAATAATTTTAAAAGATTATATCCATTTCACAAGAATTATTTTATAAAATACTATCCAATTACTTTTAGAATTATTATAGAAAATATTTAAAATTATATAACACAACTAGATATACTATAAATAAATTATTTACTGAATATATAAGTAAAATTTTAAAAATTATTAAAAGTGCTATATTTTATATAATTATGGAAGAACACGAAATAAAATAATTGATAAACGTACAGTATTTTATTTAATGTTTACTTTAATATTATCTAGTATATGGTGTAACGGGGTTTCTTACCGTTTAATTATTTTTATTCGCGCGAGTTTATTGAAGGGAGAATGTAATCATCTACGCTCAATACATAATCCGGAGAGCATGGGGAAACAGGTGTGAGTCAACCAATCTACTAAAATGAGTGGAAGCAATATGGAATAAGCGAGTCGAAAGCACTTGTTAATAACACGATCAGAATCTTTTATTGTCTATCAAATATTACACTGGATCGGCCCGCGTGTTTATGTTGACATCGGCGCTCGCTCATCGAGGACACACAGTGACGGGACGCTCGCTGCTCTTTGTTAACAGAGCTATTGCATGCACGCTTCGAACACGAGAAATTAATTGTTATACATGCAACCACGATCGCGAGATTAAGCTGGCCAGCTTACCTTTGTTTTGCGGACGCTCGAAGATGACACCAATAAGGAAAAGGTTTATTCCCCGTCAGAAATATAAGTACGGAAACCGTACGGATTTCCCTACATAATCCGTACGTCTTCCGTGCGTTTTACGCACGGATTCCGTACGGTGTTTGTCCGAAAAAAACCGTACGTTTTTCGTGCGTTTTCCGTACGGATTCCGTACGGTTTCCGTACGGAAAACGCACGGAAAACATACGAAAAATGTACGGATTTCGCACGGATTAATACAAATTTTAGAAAAAAAATAATTTAATTGTAAATTTTAATTTTTTTTTTATATCGATAAGATAGTGTCAAAATAATAGAATGAATATTTCATAATCAACAACACTAGTCATATTTTATTTATTTTACTTATGTTAAGTTGTACATATATTGTGATAAATTTTGCATGTCTGTAAAAACATGTCCTACATCGCTAACAATGATAAGATGAACAGTCGTCGTCATTTAACATAAACGATATTATTATTAAAAGTTATGCAATGTTTACTCTAATCGCAACAGTAAGAAAAAGTGAATATGAATGCCTTATTCAGTCTCACGTACTATCTCGCAAAAATTTTTTTTTCAATTTTTTTTTTTCACTAGGATTCCATTCCATTCTCGACACAATATAAATGGCAAAAGTATGATCTGTTTTAATTCCACAACTAGAATTTGATGCAAGACATGTGATTGCAGGTTCGTTTTCTATTTGAGTTTTTCAACAAAGTTAAAATGATTGTTAAAATAATGAAAATACATATCTAATAAAATGATTAAGAAGTCGCACTGAAAACATATTTTTCATCAAAACTAACATTATTTTTTTACTTTGAAATAGAATTAGTTGTAATAATCTTGAATTTCTTTTTCAACTAGTATAATATTACGTTAATATTAGCTAAGTATACATATTGTGATAAGTTTTCAGTATCTTTTTACAATCTATTAATAAACAGTAATTAGAACTATGCGGCGATGAAAAATTAGAACTACAAACAGTTTCAATTATATACAATTATGAGCTACATACAATTATGAACAATTTCAATCAATATTTTTCAAGTTTTGTAACACATACATGATCGTGATAAGATACGGTGAAAGTAGCTAATTTCAGGATGTTGCTGAAAATAACAATAGCATTCGTAAAATTCGAACAAAATATGTAACAAAAATTGAAAATCAATAATGTAAAATATTCGTTACGGCAGAAATGTATTGACCCAATGGTGTATTAACACAGACAGCAATTTTGGATATATTTTTTGTAGGAATAGCTATTTCTCTTGTTTGGATGTTCACAATTTTCTATATTTTTTGGCACTCTTGAAAGGCATCTTCTATATTTATATAATTACATATAGCGTACCCTACCGAAAATCGCCATATGGGATTCCAGATAAGATGTCGGCCGAGATCTCAGTTGAGATCTCAGTTCACATAGCAGTATCTCATCTGAGGAGTATTCTAATATCTCAGATGCGAACCCGAAGCGAGATCTCGTCTGCGATTCCAACTGAGATCTCAGCTCGAAAAACTATTCGAAATAGAGCATTCTCTGAGATCTCAGTTGGAATCACAGTGGAGATTCGAATTGCGATCTCATCAGGTGAATCCTATAAGAGATTTGTGCAGAGATCTCAGTTCCCAAAAAAATTTTTTTTAAGCTGGCGAGTAACGTGAGATCTATTTGGAGATCTCAGAAAACGACATAAAAAAATTATTTTTTTTAAATCACGTGAAAAATATTTCTTTTGTTTTCTTTGTATTTGAAAAAGAATTACAATGATGTTGATAAATATTTATTGAGTATAATCGTGAAATTTGACAAAAATACACATTACTTGAAAATACAAGTGTTACGGAGTATAAGTCAGTTTTTAAAAAAAATTTACAATCTTAGCGTTTAAGAGGGAAAAAATAGTATGCTCTAGAGATCCTGAATAAAATAACCTACATATTTGAATGAAGTAACAAGTTGCGAGCTTACTTCACAAGAAATTAAAAAAAAATTCCTACAAAAAATAGCCTTTTTGGCTAACAACGTCAACGGATTTTTCCATACGCTGTACAATATTTTGACGCAGACTTAAAATAAAAAAAATATATATATATATATATACATTATTAAAAAAAAAGAATGGTCACAGCGAGCTTGAAAATGATCACAGACGACGATACAATCATTTATCAAAATAAGTCGACTACCCGGAAAATAAGTCGACAGAAGCAATATCTACTGCCGAAGTCGGCTGTCGCGACACCTTTCTCCAAGCGTTTTTGAAACGCGTTGTAGCGCGATGTGCCGATCGATGTCCGGATGAACCTCACTCAGGAAGTCGTTGTAGAGAGCTGTAAGTAAGTAGAAAAAATTAATCATTCAGAATATTACTTTATAATGTCTGATGGTTATTCCATCATAAAAATTTGCTTCTTACTACTTACAATACAACAGCTGCAGCTCAACCTCGACGAATTCATGAATTGGTCGACCTTCGTGCTGGAGATTTTTCAGTCTGCTGCGGCACAGGCAGCTCGTGGACAACACATCCTCAGGCCATATGCAGCTGATGAGGAAATTCAAATATAAATTTGTTTTCCTTGCCCGATTGATGTTGTAGGCTTGCTGGCCGATGTGAATTCCTAAGCCCAAGTATACCTAGAGAAGAAAAAAACAGATAGGAATTACGTTCACTCGCAAAATTTATAAAACCTAAACATAACGTGAGATATAGACTTACTTTTCCATCTGCTTGCGCTGACCCTCGCGTTCTCTGCTGCCCTTCGAAAATTTCTTCCAATTTAAGGTGGCTCTGCAGAGCGGTCTCCATAATACGCATCATGCGCGTACTGTAGCTGTTCGGGTCGGCAGCTAGAAAACAATTTAAAGTAAACCCCTAATCAAACAAACAGAAAATGAAAAAAACATTGTTTATTATCAAATACGTACCTCGGCGACGTCTCCTGTGTCCGTGGACTCTTGCGGCGACATGGAGGTGCTCTTCGTCGTTGTTCTTGTTGTTCTCGTTGTCAGCCGGGATACGCTCGCGTTCTTGCTGCTGCCGCCGCTGCTGCTGCTGCGGCCCACGTTGTCTTCCCTGTTCTTGCTGCTGCTGTTGCTGTTGCTGTGGTAGCTGCTGTTGCTGTCGATCGAGGTCCGGTGGCGTTGGCGAGCGGATCGGCGAAACCATGCCGTCAAGGAACGGGCTGTCAGCCGACAAGCGAGGGTGTGTGGGAGATGTCGGGCGAGCTGGAGATACCGAAGAAGAGTAATGCGTCAGTGAAGCTACTGGTGATGGTGTGCGCAAGAACGATTGCCTCGATGTGCTCGGCTGCTGGATAGACTGGTACGCCGCTGCCGCAGCCGACGAAGGATCACCGAAGGTCGTCTTCGCTGCTCGCTCATTGAGCGACATCTCCTTCAAGATGGTCTGCGAGTCCGCTTGACTCGCCTCCTTGGTAAGTCTTTTGCGCTTAGCCTATAAAAAAATACATAAATTAAAGTAACTCGTCGGGGGTAATTTTTAAAACTTCATTTCGACTTCAAGTGTCAAACTTACCGTCTCGTTCTCTTTGTTAGCCTTGCGTTTGTTGCTCTTCTTGTTGGTGGCTGCCTCCGGCGTAGTTGATTTTAGCCTCTCCGGTACCCGAGGCAGACGTTCTTTGTACTCCTTCAGCTCCGCCGTCGCAGCACTGCGTGAGTCTGAAATTTCACGTAACTCTACTTTAAAAGATAAGCAAAGGAAAAAAGTACTTCATACATGCTTGCCTACAAAATTACAGCTGCAATTTTATTGCACAACCCTGTTCAGTAGCCGTACCTGAATAACTGCTAATGTTTAATGTTTAATTAAATTAATATCACTCACCAGCAAGTAAAATAATGTAGGCCCGCCGACGGCGATCGTGAACGTGCTCAATGCGACACCTTCGTGAACACGTCTTCTCGGCCAAGTACGTCTTGCGCCGCTGAAAGTCCGTCTTGCTTTCAAAAACGATAGATTCCCCTTGATCGTCCCATATTTGACCGGTATTTACGACGACGGGATTCTTGTCGTCGTGCCAGAACAAGACGGCAGCATGGCTCACAATAACCATTCTTCAACTTGGCACTAATTTCTGTTACTCACGAATTAAATTTCATTACGACTTACAGAAAACAAAAGACGAAAAGCGTCCGCCCGCAAAACACTGAAAAGAACTCGTACTTGCGACTGCGCAAGTGATGACCAACTGACAGCGACTAACTCTCTTGGTGGCTGGATACGTACTGGCTACTCAAAGCGCACCGCGCATCTTCAGTGGAAGAGCAACTGAAATATGTTCAACGAGAGAGGGTAACAGAGTGAGAGAAAAAGTGTGAGTGAAAAATGGGACAAAAAAAAAGCAAGAAAGAGAGAGAGAGAAAACGGGCCGTATCCATCCCCGCAGCTTCCCGAGTTTCCACTAGTCTGGCTCCGCCCTTTAAAGACAATGGCGCGTCAAAGATCTGTGCGCACAGATACGCCACACGTGTACGAAAAAAGCAGTATTTAGCCATAACCGTGCGCCTGGTAACAGACCCAAATTATGAGTATGTCAGTGGCCTTATCCTCGGTGCATTTTCACGGGAATATATTTTTTTTGCACTGCCCGCTGTGACGGCTAGCCATAACTTAGTTTTTTTTATATTTAATTATTAAATATGACGAACGGAGTGGGAACCTTCCTGATTTCCCACGATGAAAACGCATTCGAAATATAAACTTTGATAGTGGCCCGAGCCTGCGTACTCAAGCTTACAATCAACGCTCTATCCTGCTTTGTCCCACACGTATGTGTTGACAGGGGCCTACGATCATCGCGTATACATCGTGAAGTGTTATCACGCCGATAATGGAAGGGGACCATAAAAATGCAATCTATCTTTTTTTTTTCCCACCGATTTTTAAGAAAATATCCGTAATATTAAATAGATTTTCATCAATTTTGTAAGCCATTATAATGCGCACCTTTTTGTCACCGAATAACCAATAAATAGAACAATAATGTATTTTATAATAAATCGTAAAAGGTTTGAATTTTTCTGAATGTTCATAATAGTCACTATGTATCGTCATAATTAATTAAGTTTAGTACAATTATGTATAAGTAATTATAAGCTATAGCGTTACTCTTGCTCTTAAAAGTGGCACTCCGAGAGCCATCTCTGGAGAAAAGGGCCCAAGTTAAAAAGGGACCGCCCTTTCTCTCTCTGAAAATTCACGCCCACAGACCAATAAAGAAATTCTGGATATGATTAGAAAATTTCCGACCAATACAAAATTTAGCCGTTATCGCTTCATGGGCCTGAGGAAAGGGATTTCCACCCAACCACCCACGGCTTATAAAAAGCTCTGTACAAGGCTGGAGAGGAAGTTAAGTGAAGTTAAGCTCAGTTCAGTCAGTTAAGTTAGAGGAAGTCAAGTTCAGATAGAGTAAGTGCGGAGTGAGCACCAGGAAGTCCGTAATAAGAAGTTTTTACTAGTGAGCGAGTCCCGGAGCAAGCATCAAATCACCCAACTATATTCAGAACATATAGAGAGAGAAAGAGGCCAAAGAGCAGAGAGAGAACGCAACATTAATAATAACTAAATTGATAAAATAAAAGTAAGTAAAATCTTAAACCTGGCTATCCTTTTCTTTCTTTAAGTAATCCGCCTTTCTTTTGGAAATTCATTAAGCGTGAGTCTGGTGAATTTCCATTAAAGTCCCTTAAGAACACATTAAGCGTGAGTCTGGTGTGTTCGTAATAACATTTGGTTATTACATTCCCCGTTAGCATACAGTTTTCTCAACGCAACAATATTGCTCGTCCCGGCTTGTGTGTTACACGATAGCCAAATCAGAGCAACCCTGAGTTTACGCTTGCTCCAAGCGTACCTGAGAGTGACCCCGACGTCACATAAAAATTTTGGAGGCCCCGGAGGGATTAAATTGTTGCAAAGAAAACTGTTAGGGTTTTCCTTTCTTAAATTATATCAGTGATCAGTTAGAGTAAAAGAAAATTAAGAATAGATACTACTTAAAGTATTTTATTGAATTTGAAATCTGTGAAGAATAAAATAAAGTAATAAAATTTTTTTTGAATAAGAATACAAATTTATTAGTCAGAAAATCACTGATTTAATTGAGAAAATAGAAAATAAGTTTTGTGTTAAACAAGGAGATAGGTTAAATTGAAAGTGAAAATTAATTGGAGTTTATTTGGATTGAACTTAGGAAAATTTTGGGAAAATTAATGGGAATTTATTTTGTAATAAAGAATAGTGAAATAATTTAGAAAATATTGAAATTTGAATGAGTAAATTAATAGAAGAGTTAGAGAAAAATAAAGAAAATTAAGTTGTTTAAGAAAAGAGTTTGAAAAATATTTGAAATTTGAAAAAATTTTCAGAGAAGAATCATTTTTTATGAAAGTAAAATTATAAATCAGAATAGAAAATTCGTCCAAAGAAAAGTCTTCTTTTGTGCCTTGAAGAGAGAAATAAGAATAAATGCTTATTATAGAAAAAAGAGGGTTTTGAATTTATGTTTTGTTCTAAAAATTGTATTTAAAAATAAAAAGGTTAATTTAGAAAGATTGAAAATAACATACAGGAAAATTTTTTGAGATAATATTACGAATCTTGTCTGAGTCGGAAAGAAATACATTAGCAATAAAAATTAATTAGAGAAATTAGAAATCTTGCGGAAGAAAACTTAAAAATAAATAAATAAATAAAACTCGGAGTAAAAATAAAAGAGTATTGTGTTTAAAAGAAATTTAGGAAATCTTGCTGAGAAAAATAATATAAAAGTAGAAATTTTGAAATAAATAATTTTGCAAACTAGAAAAATTTAAATAAGAAAATTGCCTGTTATAAGTAAAATAAATAATTTTAAAAACAAATAGTATCAAAGAATGAAAGGTTTAATTAAGAAAGTTTAAGTAAAAATAAAGATAAATATCTTTCTGTAGGAATCAAAATTTATATCTAAGAAATGAATTGCCGCAATATATCTGTAAAAATAAAATTTTAATAAAACGTTCACATACAGTTTTCATAATTCTACAAACGAATAAGTTTTAATAAAATTTCGTTGTTTAGATAAATAAGATTTTTGGTCTTTCTTTTAGTTGTAATGCCACCGTTCGTAAGTTTTAATACTTTTTCTAACGAAGTAGTCGACACGGTAGATGAATTAATCGAAGATATTACACATTTAAAGGACAGTCAAATATCCGTAATTGATAGGGTTAATAATCATAGTTCCAATATCACAAGAATAAATAATAACGGTCGTAGTCTTAGCGCGCGTGTCGCGAAACTTGAATTAGAAAATAAGCATAGAATTGAACAGATAGCTAGTTTGGGAAATATTTGTGTAGACTTAATAAAAACAAATACTGCCCTAAAGAAACAAGTTAAAAATCTTAGGAAGCAAGTAAAAATTAATAACAAATTAATTAATAGGAATACGATTTCAAAAAGGGCTTTAGCAAATAAAGTAGATAAATTAGCAAAGTCATTTGAAAATTTACAATTATAAGTAAAATAATTCGCGATAATCCTTAGTTTATACACAGAAATAGATAAGGTTTTATTACGATAAATTAGATTGAGATTTCTAGTAAAAGTATGAAGTTCAGACTTTTTTTAAAATCATTCTAATTATTGAAATATAGTATTAATATAAGTTTGGTGTCTTTGTTTCGATATTGTTCTAGTGGAACTAGGATATAGAACAACTAGAAAACGGCTAACTAAAACACAACGAAGAGCTCTCGGGAGAGAGATTCGAAAACACGAGTTAGGATTGCCAAAGGACAAGTATGAAAATGGATTAAAAGAGATATCTAAGCAGAATAAAATAGAGTTAGCTCGTCCGATAGAGATTTGGTCAACACCAAAAGACGAGGTACAGGGTCCACCCAAACAATCTGCACCTTCATCAAGTAACTCGCCTACAACATTAGAAGAAAAGGTCGCCCAATTTCGAAGATGTTTATGTCGACATTTTGTTATCCCGGAAAAGTGTGTTCGTTGTCAACAAACATTTAGGAGGGAATACAAAATACCGTTTTGCGAAAATCAAAAATTAAAAAAAAAAGCATAATATTAAAGACGCCGTTATTAAAATTGCAAAAAGTGACGAAAAACTTAAAATACTGAAGGATGGTACAAAAGTAAACCCGGAGGTTTACGAAGTTTTACAAAGATCCTTGCGCGCGATTAAAAAAATTAAGATACAAAAGAAATCTTCAGAGCCTCCTTCTATCCCTAAAGCTCTTTTGAGTCCGCCTTTACCACTTATAACAAAAAAGAATGTAAATTGTAAGGCTTCTCCCAATTTATCCTCTGCTAGTGAGCCGATATCTAGAATAGACAAATTTTTCGGATTAATAGAAGATTATAAGAATTCCTTAATTAAGCTGTAATTACTTAACAATTTGTCAACATAAAATTATGTAAAAATATATAAGTACTTGTAATATTTAGCAAAATAAAACACCAAATAAATTTATACCTTCTAGTACAAATTTCATTTTTTTTTTTCTCTTCTCCCTTTGTCTGACATATATAAATGCATATTTAAGTATATAAGCTATATAAGTATATTTATTAATGAGCGAAAGCAAGGATAAGCGACTTACACGCAGCCAGTCGAGAACCTCGAGTGTCAGCTGGACAATTAGTAAAGTTGGCGGAAATCTAAAGCGATCAACAGAATCACTCCCTGACTTAAATGATATTCAAGACAGTCCTGCTTTAGATCCAGATTTTAATCGAAACAGATCTTTACACCAAGTCGAAACTGCGTCCACTTCACATACCTTAAACGACTCTATTATTGATTTACCGATCCCTTTTATTAATTATAACAAAATGCCGCCGAAAATCAATAGCGAAGCAGAAATATACGCCGAAACCAAAGCATTACCAGGACATGTAGTATCGTTAAATGATGCATTAAGTGTAGTACCAACATTTGATGGAAGACCAAACCAATGGACCCAATTTGTAGAAGGATGCAAAGAGGCATTAAGTATAATACCGCCAAACATAGAAGAAAATTTAACCAAACGCTTAAGATCGAAATTAGAAGGAGAAGCACGTGCTACAGTAGTAGGACTAACATTTTCCACTGTAGATGAATTATTAAATCATTTAGCTGACATATTCGGTCCTATCCAAACACTAAATCAATTATTAGGTGAATTAGGCAATGAGTTTCAAAGAAACGAGGAAAAGGTATTAACTTTTGGAAATAGGTTACGACTGTTAAGTAGTAAAATTATTGAAGCCAAAAAGAAAGAAGAGAATCTAGAATCTTTAACGCCTACACAAAAACAGATAATTGAACAAAACATATTTGAATGCTTTAGAAGAGGACTAAAGCCCGAAATTCGGCTAAATTTACCTAGTGACACCACTATCCTGAATGCGCTAAAGAATGCCATAAAAGTCGAAAAAGACCTGGAATTACAATCAACATTGCGAGCACGAGCCTCTAATAATTCTCGTTGTTTCAGATCAATAACCCTCTGTCAAAATTGCAATAAAGAAGGCCACAATGCCCTAAATTGCAATAGTATAATTAGAGAAAGTAAACGATGTAATTTCTGCAAAAAGGTCGGTCATGAAGAAAATTCATGCTTCTCCAAGTTAAGGAATAATATTACAACATGTCAAATTTGCAATAGGAAAGGTCACGTTGCTAGTGATTGTCGAACACATCTCAAATGTCAAATATGCAATAGAAACGGCCATATAGCTGCAGACTGCCGAACTCGAACACAAATAAGAATGATAAATCAGGTTATTTGTCAAATTTGTGATAAACCTGGCCACTCAGCGAAAGAGTGTCGCAAAAACTTAAGCATCAACCGTGATACAGAAGTTATTTGCCAAGTTTGTCGCAAGTCAGGCCATTCAGCAAAAGAATGCTATAATAGTAATAGTGTTACTCCAAACACTAATTGTGTTTATTGCAAGCAACCAGGCCATTATATCGCTAATTGTCCAAAAAGACAACCATATCGCCATCAGTTTCAGGGAAACGGGCAGCAGTCCTCTCATCAGAGCGCGATGCAGAGGACCAATTCGAATCAAGCGCATCAATTACAAGAGACGGAAGTATCGCTCAGTCTTATACCGTAACAAATGAACCAAAAATTTCAGCCAAAGTCCCAATAATTAACGCAAACTTCTTAGGTGATATTAAATTTCAAATTATGATTGATACAGGCTCAGAAGCTAATATAATGAAAATAGGAATGATTCAAAGTTACACAGAACATATAAATAGTACTAGATGCAAACAATTAAAGGGAATAGGGTCAGAGGTCTTTATCACATTAGGAACAATTACACTATCAATATTTGGTTTACCGACGGAATTTCAATTAGTACCAGATGATTTTCCAATACCTTGTGAAGTAGTTTTAGGGGCTACATATTTTTCAGAAAGCAATTCTGTAATAAATTTCGCAACACGACAATTTATTGTAGGAGATCATGTCATACGATTTCAAGAAAATAATGTTCAATGTAGCAATTTTTGTTATTTACATAGTACAGAAGGAATAGAAGAAGTTAGTATAAATGCAATACAAAAGATTTCTCCAAAAGTCAAAGTTTTAAATCCAGCAACTAGTACCAAAGAATATTTCCTAATAGACACCGGGTCCGAAGTCAATCTAATAAAGAAACGTCTTCTGTCACCTGGAAACGAAATTGATAACACGCAAAAAACACAAGTCCGAGGAATAGGAAAAGAAATAATATCAACTCTTGGTACAACCGAAATAAGGATATTTGACACTTACACTATCTTTCATGTAGTCGATGATGCTTTTGGAATGACTTACGAAGGAATATTAGGCGCTTTATTTCTCGAAGAAGCTAAAGCCATCATAGACTTTGGATTTAATAATTTTAGAGGAGAAAACTTTGTTGTACCTCTATTATTAGAACGAGATCTCGGAAAAATCATGCCAAGACCACAAGTCAATAAAGTGCAGCTTAGTCCTGATGAGTTTGACAGAATATTAAACGAATTGATACCCTTAGATTTTGGAGTACCGTTTAATTCGGCCGTCAGACACGTTTATAGTATTGCACAAGACAGCGTTAACGAAGAATTAGATATAGAAGATGTAGATAATGATTTAGGGATAGCCGACGTAATCTTAGATGAAACCAACGAAGATAGTAATAAAAACATAGAAGATTATTTAGATTTAGGTCACCTGAACGATACTGAAAAATGTTACATTGTTAGTCTCATTAAGGAAGTACGAGATGTGTTCTATCTTCCTAGCGACAAGTTACCGGGAACCGATCTTGTCTTGCATGAGATAAGAACAATCGATGATGTACCAGTAAATAGTAGACAGTATCAATTTCCTCACGCGATGAAGGATAAGATTAACTATCATGTCGAAAAATTACTAAAAGCTGGTATAATACAAGAATCTACTTCACCATACAACATCCCCATATGGATCGTACCTAAGGCAACAGACAGTAATGGAAGAATGGTGTTGGACATGAGAGGATTGAACGAAAAAACAATCGCTGATTCGTATCCAATACCTAACATTACACAAATTTTTGACCAAGTAGGAGGTGCTAGATTCTATTCCGTACTTGATCTCGCCATGGGATTTTACCAAATCAAGATGCACCCAAAAGATGCGCATAAAACGGCTTTCAGTACTCCTTTCGGTCACTATGAGTTTGTGCGTATGCCATTCGGATTGAAGAATGCACCCGCGACTTTTCAACGTTTAATGGATACGTTGCTCCGCGGACTTCAAGGGTTAGATCTGTTCGTGTATTTAGACGATATAGTTATATATGCAAATACACTTGAAGAACATGATCGCAAATTCCGAATGTTAGTAGAAAGATTACGAAAAGCAGGATTGAAATTGCAGATTGGAAAATGCAAATTTTTAATGCGACGAGTTAATTACTTAGGTCACATAATAAGTGAAAATGGTCTAGAACCAGATCCGAAAAAAATTGAAGCAGTTAAGGAATTCCCAAGACCAAAGTCGGTTAAAGCTGTACGTCAATTTTTAGGGTTATGTGGCTATTATCGTAGATTCATTAAAGATTTTGCGAAAATTGCTAAACCTTTGACCAGACTTTTGCAAAAAGATACGGTGTTTGAATGGACAGATAAAATCGAAAGTTCATTTTGTGAACTTAAAGAGTTGCTGTGTAGCGCTCCATTATTACAATTCCCAAATCTTGATAAAGATTACATAATCCGTACGGATGCCTCTGGAATTGCAATAGCAGGAATACTTTCACAAGGCACTATTGGATCAGACCAACCTATCGCATACACCTCTCGAGTACTACGTGGTCCGGAGTTGAATTACGAGGTTTACGAAAAAGAAGCACTCGCAATTATTCACAGTATCAAAGCATTCAAATCATATGTCTTCGGAAGGAAAATCACCATTATTACTGATCACCAACCTTTAGTTTGGTTTAAGTCAGCCGACCTCAATACCAGGGTTTTGAAATGGCGTTTCCAAATTTCTGAATATGACTATGAGATAATTTATCGCCCAGGTAAAGCCAATGCGACAGCCGATGCATTATCTCGGAATCCGATAGAACCAATTAATGTAAAACATATACGTCAGAATGATAGAGAAATTAAAAATCTAGTTTACTCTTATATCAGCAAACAGACAAGTGAAGAGGTTCAATTCTTAATTGATTCTACTTCCACTACCAATATCATTAAATCCTGTTGTGTACCGGACGATATACCTATCCAAATGTCCAATATCTTACCCATGCAGAGTATTTTTGCTGAAGATGATTACCAAGAATGTGGATTTGTCAAGTTAACAATAGCCGGGAATGAAATAGTATTTTATGTTGTTGCAAATTGTCAAATGCCATATCACGGAATCATAGGTAAAAATTTTTTATACAACACCAGTACGAAGATAAACTATAATAACAATAGCATAAACGAAAGTAACGCAATAAAACCTGTTGTTAGTGATAGTAACATGAAAAAATATAGAAAAATTTATAATTTATATACGCCACTCGTTGATGAGGAACCTCCTTTATTGAATATATATAATCCAAAATACGGATGGACACAGTATATGATTAATAGTTTATCTGAACAGAGTCTAATAAAGGAAAAGTATGCTTTAGGAATTCGTGATGAGACCGATCAAATTGACTTAATAGATATTAATGGTTTAACCTATAGAACTTTAGGATCAATAACACTGAAATTATTTGAGATATCAATGAAATTCCGTATTGTACAAAATGACTTTCCTGTAAATTGCGAAGGTATAATAGGATCTGATTTCCTTTTTTCTAGTAAAGCAAGTGTTAATTTTGACACAAAGACAATAAAAATAGGAGACACTTACATTCCTTTTAGAAGACGGAAAATACCAACACAAGAAAATAATAGTTACATATCTGTAATCACCGAAGCAGACAAAACTCATCAAATACCCGAAATAAATGTAGTTACTAGAAGGCAAAGGCAACGATTGGAACAGTCATCTGATCCTTTGATAGTTCAAAAGGAAACTGAAGAAATCAAACCAATAAAACGTCCACGCGGACGACCCCGGAAAAGTCCTATTAATAATGATAATAAAAATATTATCCCACACCCAAGAACACCTCCCGTAGAGAAGTTGCCTATACCTGAATCTGTCGAAGTTGTTTCAAAACGTTACCCCGAAAGAACTCGAAATGAGATAGTTGATTACGTAGAAAGTGATCTAGACGATAGTGAACTTGAAGGTGAGGCACGAGTTATACCCAAAATACCTGTGCAACCCAATCAGAATCTACCTCACAATATACAAGATCCCGATTCCGAAGAGGACTCAATGAATAATAGTTCGGATGAGTCCGTAAATAACAACAACGATACCGCTAATATAGTTAAGGTTAAAGAAGCCATACATGTGCGCAACGACAATGTTGCTTATTTTATAAGCAGCAATGGACAACCTTGTGATGAAGGCGCTCGAAAATTAATAGAAAATAAGAAAATTAATACTAAGGTAATCTTACAAGTGGGTGAAGTCTCAAAAGAAAAGAAGAAGAAGAATTATCATCAATTTGGACTCTGCATACGAGGAGACCGCCCAGAATCGTTAACTTATATTAAGGATTATATACATATTACTTTAAAAATATTAAGAGACTTACTAATTAATACTAATCAAACTGAAGTCTGTATTGCTCAGAGTAAACATGTAGAAAATTTAAGTTGGATAGAAATAGAGTATTTATTAGATAGTGTCTTTAGAAATAGTGGAATAAAATTAATAATTTGTACAGATAAGTTAAAGTATGTACCCTTAGAACAACGCGACGGAATCTTTTATGAATTCCATAAATCCCCAATTGGAGGACATCGTGGCGTTTCAAAAACCTTTCACCGGATTAGACAAGAATATTATTGGGAAAATCTAAAAGACGATATACAAAGGCGAATCCAACAGTGTCTAGAATGTCAATTAAAGAAATTAACTCGTTTACAAACCAAACAACCTATGATAATAACTGATACATGTGCTACAGTGTTTGATAAAATTGCTATGGATATTGTAGGCCCTCTAAAAAGAACAATAAAAGGAAACGAATACATTTTAACCTTACAGGATCAATTAAGTAAATTTTGTCTAGCTGTCCCATTAGCAGACACCTTATCATCAACAATAGCGGATGCATTTCTTAAGAAATTCATTTGTGTTTTTGGATGTCCGAAAGCTGTGCTTACTGATCAAGGCAGAAATTTTTTGAGTTCGCTAATGACGCGTATTTCCAAGCGATTCAAAATAAAGAAATTAAAAACCACAGCATTCATGCCTCAGTCGAACGGTTACCTAGAAAGATCTCATCACGTGTTAATTGAGTACTTAAAGCAATACACCGATCTTGACAACGATTGGGATGATTGGCTCGACCTAGCTATCCTAAACTACAATACCTGTGTACAAGAAAGTACCAAACATACGCCGTATGAAGTTGTATTTGGCCGCTTAGCTCGAATGCCCTCAAATAATCCCCTTCGTGAAAGCGATACGTTACCTACATATAAAGGATATATAATAGATTTAGTTGCGCGTTTATGTAGTATACGAAAATTAGCTTACGAAAATTTAGTTAGCTCTAAAGAAAAATCAAAAAAATATTACGATAGACATATAAATCCAAAAGACTTTAGTTTAGGTGATTACGTTTTCTTAAAATCCGGACCTAAACCGGGGAAATTCGGGGATCATTACTCAGGGCCTTATAAAATAGTTGGTATTCTTCCAAAACATAATGTAAAAATAGAGACTAAAAAGGGCACAAAAATAGTTCATTCAAATAGACTCCGAATTTCACATATAAACAAATCAACCAAAGAAAATAAGCCGAAATAGAAAAAGGGGTAGAGAGGAAAAATATAATATAATATAAAATAAAATGAGATAAATCATAAAACAAAATATATATATATTATGAAACAAACAAAAGATCAAAAGGAACATATAATGAAATATTTTCTGATTACAGAACCGAAAACATGATGCATTCTTCTCTGTTATCACTAATATTTTTAACAATAACTAATCCAGTTACAGCCATCATAGGATACGACTGCGGAGCAAGATCTCTTAATATAACCACTATATCTTTATTAAGTGTGGAAGAATGTGAAATGCCTTCTACAAAAATAAACGCAACAAGAAAGTACATTCAATTGTTACAGTTAAATAACTATGAAACTGCTCAAGTGATTCAATGTAAAGTCCAAGTAGACCGAACTGTTTATTATTGTGGAATGCATTCACATAATTCCATAATAGAGAATGGCGCAATAGAATATTTAATGGATGTAAGCCAACAAACGTGTTATGATTTACACAAAAGCGGTACATTTTATTTTGACAATTCACATGTATTTCGAGATATTAAAGTTAATCAAACCACGGTTAGACCCGCTATACTTGCAGGAAGTGTAGATCATAATGGAGAATGTACCTATGGTAGTTATTCCGATGCTTATGGAAGCTGGAATTCCGTAGTTGTCCAAGCTAAAATAAAAGTAACTTTACAAGAATACACCGCTTCTGTCGATTTAGATAATAACCAAATAATATTACGTAGTGGCGTTAGATGTATTTTAGGTAGTGAACATTGTGTAGATTCTGAAGGAGGATACACTTTTTGGGAAAGTGTACCTAAAGATGTATGCAAATTTAATCGGTATCAAATATTGTATGAAGGAACAGCTAATCAAATTGAAGGTGAAATAGAACAAACATTATACTCGTTAGTAACACAAGACATTGCTTTTGCGTTAATATCCAAATCTAAACGTAATCTATGTGGTTACGAAATTATAGTTACTGAACACCCAAAATTATTCGTTTATATTGTCGAAAATAATGCATTTTTTCTAAGTAAGAAAATATCAATGAACAACCTAGATATATTTGCGTATGTAAATTCTAAATTTGTATATGTAGAACGTCACATAAAAGTACAATTAAGTCGTATGTACAAGGATGTTGTCGTACATCGCTGTAAGCAAGAAAGAGAAATTATGAAAAATGCACTTGCAATTGCTAGTCAATCTCCCGATCAGTTTGCCTATAATCTCATGAAAGGACCCGGATACATGGCTGTGACAGCAGGAGAGGTAGTACACATCGTTAAGTGTATACCCGTTGATGTGAAGGTATCGCAAGGAGACGAATGTTATGCTGAACTAAAAGTAATCCATAACAACCATACCAAATTTTTATCTCCAAAAACACATATTTTGAAGGCTTATGGGACAGTAGTTGATTGTAATGCTCTCCTACCCACATTTTTTTACTTTAATGATGACTGGTATAAGTTTTTACCAAGAGCAGTAGAAGCAAAAACTCCCACCACTCTTAAGCCTTTTTCTGGATTAACTTGGAAGTACCAGAATATTCCCTCACTAGCCACCAGCGGAATATATACAGAAAAGGATCTACAAGATTTAATGAACAGAATCCTGTTCCCCTTGGAGCAACCTGCAGTAATAAATGATGTAACCAGAGAAATTCGTGGACACACCATAAGAGACAGTAATGGAATAATTGGAAGGTTAATGAACGAGAATGTAATGGAGCAGTTAATAGTCAATACCTGGAGCAAAATGTGGATGAAATTTATGACCTTTGGTACTTTCAGTGCCGGTATACTTGCAATTATACTAATTGTCCAAACTACAAAAAAATTAATAGAAGTCCTCATCAATGGAATAACTCTACATAGCATTTATGGATGGTCTTTTCATCTGATTGGGGCCATATGGAACAGTTTAACTACGTTTCTGATACATTTAGCACCAAAACCCACAGAAGCGAAAAGGGATGTAGAATCACCAGCAAATATTGCCACCGCTCCTGGACAGGAGTTATATCCGACTCTACATACAACAGAAAATGAAATAACACAACACAACCAGAGTAATTCGATTCCAGCATCACAATCTCAAGCAGTTAAACCATCGTTTGGGTTCCTCCCATGTTAGGGTAAGATCTTCGAGATTAATAAAATAATAAAAATAATAATAAAACCTTGATTACAGCATGATACGACAAGATCTTTATAATTAGAATAAAAATTTCGATTGCTCTTCCTCGTTGCACTCCTCTAGCAATCGTTTAAGTGTGGGGGTGTGACGGCTAGCCATAACTTAGTTTTTTTTATATTTAATTATTAAATATGACGAACGGAGTGGGAACCTTCCTGATTTCCCACGATGAAAACGCATTCGAAATATAAACTTTGATAGTGGCCCGAGCCTGCGTACTCAAGCTTACAATCAACGCTCTATCCTGCTTTGTCCCACACGTATGTGTTGACAGGGGCCTACGATCATCGCGTATACATCGTGAAGTGTTATCACGCCGATAATGGAAGGGGACCATAAAAATGCAATCTATCTTTTTTTTTTCCCACCGATTTTTAAGAAAATATCCGTAATATTAAATAGATTTTCATCAATTTTGTAAGCCATTATAATGCGCACCTTTTTGTCACCGAATAACCAATAAATAGAACAATAATGTATTTTATAATAAATCGTAAAAGGTTTGAATTTTTCTGAATGTTCATAATAGTCACTATGTATCGTCATAATTAATTAAGTTTAGTACAATTATGTATAAGTAATTATAAGCTATAGCGTTACTCTTGCTCTTAAAAGTGGCACTCCGAGAGCCATCTCTGGAGAAAAGGGCCCAAGTTAAAAAGGGACCGCCCTTTCTCTCTCTGAAAATTCACGCCCACAGACCAATAAAGAAATTCTGGATATGATTAGAAAATTTCCGACCAATACAAAATTTAGCCGTTATCGCTTCATGGGCCTGAGGAAAGGGATTTCCACCCAACCACCCACGGCTTATAAAAAGCTCTGTACAAGGCTGGAGAGGAAGTTAAGTGAAGTTAAGCTCAGTTCAGTCAGTTAAGTTAGAGGAAGTCAAGTTCAGATAGAGTAAGTGCGGAGTGAGCACCAGGAAGTCCGTAATAAGAAGTTTTTACTAGTGAGCGAGTCCCGGAGCAAGCATCAAATCACCCAACTATATTCAGAACATATAGAGAGAGAAAGAGGCCAAAGAGCAGAGAGAGAACGCAACATTAATAATAACTAAATTGATAAAATAAAAGTAAGTAAAATCTTAAACCTGGCTATCCTTTTCTTTCTTTAAGTAATCCGCCTTTCTTTTGGAAATTCATTAAGCGTGAGTCTGGTGAATTTCCATTAAAGTCCCTTAAGAACACATTAAGCGTGAGTCTGGTGTGTTCGTAATAACATTTGGTTATTACATTCCCCGTTAGCATACAGTTTTCTCAACGCAACAATATTGCTCGTCCCGGCTTGTGTGTTACACGATAGCCAAATCAGAGCAACCCTGAGTTTACGCTTGCTCCAAGCGTACCTGAGAGTGACCCCGACGTCACACCGCTTTTGAGTTGCTTTGAAACTGCGACGAGCACGTTTCTTGGATGCTACATTTTTTTTAATCTTTTGGTTTCTGTCTTGCAGTTATTTTTGCTTCTAAAAAAATGTTTCAAGTCAATGTGTAAAATGGAAAGAAAATTTCAATTATTTTTTAAAAATGATTAAACGGGGGATTTTTCAAAATAAATGTATCGTCAATTCACATCAGTCGTGTATAGAGTATTTCAAATACTATCAAGAAAATTTATTAGAAAAAAGAGTGATTCAAGTTGACTAGAGATCAACATTATTATCTCTTGTCGCCAAGAATGTTCATTTTTATACAAAAAGAAAATTGATATATCTTTCTGGTACATTCATTTTCTTGCACAAGCAACGTGTCTAATGAGTTAGTTTGCGATGTCGCGTAATGAAGAACAACAATACCCACGCGAGAGAGCTTTATCGCGAATTTTTGGATCACAAGTATCTTGCTTAATTTTCGATTTTTGTGTTGATTGCACTTTCTGCATACGCTGCGACAACAGCCGTGTTTCGGGGTTGCTTGGCGAAGCACACGAGCGCGTATATATGGCCAGTATTATAGAGAGGTTGACTCAGGTATACATCAAAGAAAATAGAATGCCCAAACGCAAGAGTCGCCATTTTTCGAGTCGCGAGACTGCAGTTTTATATGGTCGAATCATTCTGGGAATTTGCTCTCTACTTTTCATTTTGATATTTCCTCGATCCTACGTTGCGATTTAAAAGTGAAGCACATCGACTCGTATACTGCGTGAGGAAGGCTGAATGAAAATAAATAAATAAAAAACCAAATGCTTCTATTACTAACGAAACTGCAAAAGCAGCAAAATCTCCTTTTTTACAAATATCGCGTGACAAAAAAGATGAATGCTACGTTTTTTTTTTAGAACAGATACGCGCATAAGCGCCGAGCGGCTTAGATCGCCGGCGCGCGCGTCGCTATCAAACCGGCGTGGTTTGGATAATTATCTGAGAAGCGAGCCGCAATTTTTCACTTACATTTGCCTATCGTTCCGGAACCACTTTGCCGCTGACAGTTTTTCGGCAATCGAATTTCTCCCTATACTTTTGTCGACTGAAATAGCAAGACTCACTTTTTGGCTGTACTCAATTAAACAATCAATATTTTACGTTCGTTGACAATTTTTCAACATCAAGCGTAATTTTGTCGCTACCACTCAACTGCCCTGGATACCCATACCAAATTTCAAAATGCTTCGATAGCTCTTTAGAAATCCAGAGCGCGATATTTGTAAGACAAACTAATTTAGCAGCCCGTAAAGAAAAACATTTTTACATCTTTCAACGTCGTTTTTTTTTTTTTTGTAATTGAAAAAATGATTGCATGCTTTTGTTACAAAGATAAGTTGATTATTTAAAAAAAATAAAGGTTAGAATTGAAAATAACACGAAGCCCGAAAGAAACCGTTTTTTTCAAGGGATATGCGCAATTGGTATTTGAATGGGGGAAAAAAATTTTTCGTATTCATTTCAGAATCTGAAGTAGTTACATGCAACTATGGGTATCGAAGCCTAAAAAATAAGATAGGCTTCTCTCAATAGAAAAAAAAAACTTTTCTTAGAAAAAACAATATATAGGCCATAAAACAATGCCAACGCGCCGCCGCAGCTTGTAAATTTGCCGCAGACTGGCGGCGGGAATTCCCCAAAACATGAAAACCCAATTAGCGAACACGTGTTGCTTAAGTTCGACGTCGTCAATAATAGCCGCAGCGAAACGGCCGCCTTTCTTTTTCACTCTAGCTCGATTTTCTTTCTCCCTCTCGGTCTCTACCTTTCTCTCTCTCTCTCCGTTCCTTCTTGTGCATTAATTTCCAAATTTCCTTTTAACTACGCCAAACAGGTGGCGGCACAAACATTTTTCCAATACGGCATCGGTAGTAGCGTTCATTTCTACGTAACATTTGGCAATACACCGCACTCCACAGGGTATTAGTACGGCATCTTAGACTATCGTTAAAGTGCAAGACTCCTTTCCTTTGCCACTGTGATCTTATTAATTATATTTGTGACAAAGTATTGATAACATGGCAAGAAATGAAGCGGCGAATCCAAAGTTCCTAAATCGTCAAAAGAAATATATACAGTTGGGTGATGCAGCAATTAGTCGTTCAGCTTTATATCAATACAACCGTCATCTCAAAGGCCTTAAGAAAAGTACGTCGTCGGTAAGTATTACAAGAATTTTATGTGTACAATTACTCAAAATGGGTTGATTTTACTTTATAAAAACGTTAACATCTGAAAAAGTTTAATAATCAATTCATTTCATTGAACGTTACGTCGAAAAAACTGCAGTACGAAGCTGTACAGAAAAACTTGAGAGAAGAATCCAAGAGAGTGACAGACAGACAGAGACAGAGATAGAGAAAGAGCTCTCCCTTTCTCTGTCTCTCTCTCTCTCCCCCTCTCTCCCTCGCTCTTTATCTTGCTAGCAGAATGCAAATCATTTTACAACGAAAGATTGGAACTGTACTTTCAAAATTGCTACGATTGGCTTCGTTATTATTTCTCTGTTGCAGATGTTCGTGTGACAAAAAAAGTTAATAACAGACGGTTTTTTAAGCAATGAATAAGGGCGCATAGCGCTGAGCGGCTTCATCCACCGATGCGCGCGTACGCTATAAAACCGGCATGGCTAATTGGCTCGGGCCGTCTAACAGTTGAGCCACCGTTTGGTCATTAACCAATTGATAGGAATCAATTAACAAAAAATACCATCATATTCCTTGTTAAAAATGAAGACTAGTTTGCATTCGCAGTTTTTTCCTAGCTTGCTTTGTTTCTGTTAAAAAAATTAAAAATCAAGTAACTGCAAGGCCGCGGTTTTTACCATTTTTTTTAAACATAACTCGCTCTAGCTCGCTTGGATTTCCAATAAATCTCTTGACATTTGGTTTCCCTACCGACAAAATTTACGTGAAAATGCACGTGAAAATTCACGTGTCGTTTTTGCGTGAATTTTTACGTGATTTGTTACGTAAATCCACGTGAATATCTGGTGAGTCTCGAAAATAAAAAGCTATGTGATTTCACGTGATTGTTTACGTATATTTTCACGTCACGTAAATTTATAAAAATAAATAATCCAGATCGAAGTTGATTATTTATTTTTGTATTTACGTGAAAATGTACGTAATGTACGTAAAAATAAATGATCGAAATTGATCATTTATTTTTGTAAATTTATGTTAAAATGTACGTAAACAATCACGTGAAATCACATAGCTTTCTATTTTCGAGATTCACCAGATATTCACGTGAATTTACGTAACAAATCACGTAAAAATTCACGCAAAAACGACACGTGAATTTTCACGTGAATTTTTTCAGTAGGGTTACAAACGCAATATACCCCAGCAATGACGGTGGATGTATCAGAAAATTAAGTTTACAAAATGGAAACTAATTATTTAATTGTAAAACTAAGCCGAGTGCTTATTCAATTTCCGTAACTTCAATGACAAAAACTATCGAGGGAGTTTAAGCTACGAAAAACTATCAGCGAGACATTTGTTCATCAACAGATAAACAAGTTTTTGTAAAAGTTTCAGATCAATCGGATAAGAATTGACAGAGATACAAAATTTTAAACAAATTAGCTCATTTTTAATAAGGGATATGATGGTATTTTT
The DNA here is from genome assembly GCF_024137745.1 of Phymastichus coffea. NCBI lineage: Eukaryota > Metazoa > Arthropoda > Insecta > Hymenoptera > Eulophidae > Phymastichus > Phymastichus coffea. The sequence continues at coordinate 3,043,075 of NW_026706814.1, forward strand.
TTTAATCGATTCTTATCAATTTTTTATTGACCAAACGGTGACTCAACTGTTAGCCGGCCCGAGCACTAAGCCCCTTATTCCATCGAGACCTTCAATTATATATTATAATGCAGTAAAATTCAATCTTCCATCAGTTTAGATGCGTTGATTAGCAAAATTATAAATCTTGTGAATTATCGAAAAGTAATGACTTTTTATGGAAATCAGTTTTTAAATAATAATTTTTTTTTTCAGCGAAATCAGGATTTTATTCATCAGAACCATGCTGCTCCAAATACTGAAAATTGTTTGGATAACATTGGTTCGTTTGTCAATAATGTCAATCCCAAAAATAATTCGAGTAATAAATCATCCACAACACCAGTACACCCAGTGGAATTCATCGCAGCAATGGGAAATTTACGTGTAAATGTGTCAACTATTACAGTGGTGAGTTGCAGAATCTTTTGACGAGAACTGTCGTGCAATTTAATTTATTGGATAACTATTGTAGATCGGTGTGCGTGGAGGAAAGAGGGGCACAATTTTCATAGATCGGTAAACAGTGAGATTTGTAGAGACATTTTTCGACAATCTTTTTTCATGAAAATCTTGTTATTTTAGAAAATAGTTTCAATCGTTGCAAGCGTTCGTTTTTCGAATTGAATTAATTTTTTTCATACGATTCCCGATTATGATAGCTACTGATGGAAATACAACTTTTCCCAATTGATATTGTCTAATTGAAAATGATCGTAGCCATAATTAAAAAAAAATGTTTTCAAACGGTGACGTGAAATTGTAAAGACAAATGATGACTAATTTTAATCGGAGCGCTCGCAAGAGGGAAAACGCTGCATGATAAATCATAATTTTTTAAATATTTTTTCTATATAACTAACGTTCATGAAAAATTTTAAAATAAAAATTCCGATTTGAAGCTTAGATTAAAGTTATCCTGTATAGCATCCTCGCAAAGATTATAAGAAATAAGATTTTTTAAATACATTTTTTCATTTGTTTCTATCATTGCAGAATGCAGATCGTAATATTCCACCAAACATCCCGAACGACATTGAAGATATTAATCAAACATACCATACTGACGCAAGTACACCACCGCGAGTTCTGCAGAATACAGCTTTCGAGAAATTGTTGAACAGTCCACATTTTTATGAAAGTGTGCTACCTACAAGTGCTCTAACGAAGGCCGAGCTGACTTTGATGACTTTAAAATTCGGCCTAAGAAATCACCTTTGCCATAGCGGACTCTCAGAATTTTCACACTTAGTGAATACAATTTATGGGAAAGATATATTGCCACAATCTCGGTATATGCTCGATCAAACCTTCAATAATATCATTAATGTTGAGTACCACGCCCTGTGTCATGTATGTAGCAAATACTTAGGCGAGATAGAAGAGGCCAGCGCATACACACAATGTCCAATTTGCGAAGCAAAACTAGAATTAACAAATTTATCAAGCATTAATTATTTTATTGTAATGGACCCTTCTGAATCAATCAGAAGACTTTTAGAAGACTGTCAAGATTATTATCATAATACTGTTAATGGAAGACAGACTGAGAGAGGTCATATTAAAGACATTTATGACGGTTATTGCTATCAAACGTTCCTTAGAAAATTGAGTGCTGATGAGAGAAGGCAATACTTGACTGTGAATTTCAATACAGATGGAGCACCAAGATTTGAAAGTTCAACTCTATCGATTTGGCCTATTTATATAATGCCGAATGAAGTTCCCATGGAGTATCGACGCCCAATACCGTGTGGTATTTATTATGGACATCATAAACCAAACATGATTCCTTTTTTGACGCCATACTGTAAATTTATGAACAAATTATCGCGAGATGGTATAGCGTGCACTATAAAAGGTCAACAATTACAAATTAAAGTATTTCCAATTTGTGCGCCCGTAGATTCTGTAGCTAGAGCTCCAATGCAAGGCCTAAAACAGTTTAACGGCTATTTTGGTTGTAATTGGTGCGAGCAAGAAGGAACGTTTGAAAATGGCGTACGTTATCCATATGACGAAACCGCACCGAGAAGAACCCCAGAATCTATGCGAGAATACATGGAAGCAGCCGTTAACTCTAACTCTAATGAACAAGTTTGTATTCAAGGTGTTCAATCACTTTCCCCCTTGATTCAGATTCCGTGCTTAGACATGGTAGAAAGCTTCCCGCCCGATTATCTGCATATTTTTGAAGGCATAGGCCCGCAATTCACAGAAATTTTGGCAAAAAAATTAAGTACTGATGATGTAGAGCGCATGAATCTACTTTTATTAAATATTAAAGCTCCGTATCAGATCATCCGCTTATCTCGAAAATTTTCTGATAGATCTCAGTGGAAAGCTAGAGAATGGGAGAATTGGATTTTATATTATAGTTTGCCGCTTTTCTCTTTATTTTTACAAGATAAACATCCTGAAAAAGTTCTTCATTGGAGCTTTTTTGTCAGAAGCATGCACATACTCTTAGGAAGCGACATAACTATTGATCAATTAAATGAAGCAGACAATATGCTCCATAATTTTGTCAAGCTCATACCGACAGCTTATAAATCGTTAGGTCTGAAACCATTTACTTTTAATGTACATCAATTATTACATTTAGCTACAAGCGTGTACGATTGGGGCCTTCTTTACACTCATTCAACATATGCATTCGAATCCGGAAATATGCACGTATTACAAGCAATTAAATGTGCGAAAGGAGTTATACAACAAGTGGCTAGGTTTATCAATTTGCAGCATTGTTTGTCTATCCTAGAAATGAGGGTCTACCCGACATCATCACCAGCGGTTCAAGAATATTACAACAGATACAAAGTGCAAAAAACATTTAAATCAACACGTTATGGCCCAACTTATTTCGGCACAGCCACTAAAATCGGAAATGATATATTACTAAAATTCAAATTATCTACAAGACGATCAAGAGGATTTTTGAAAATGGTAAAAAGTGGATGTCTATACAATGCATCGAAGAGAGATGACAACGATCGATCTTGTAATTATTACGCTCGACTTATCGATGGCCGATTCATCAAAATTTACTTATTTATCATCGATGAAGAACAGGGAGAAGAATATACAATATGCCACATTGTCGAGACAAAAATTTCAGTAGATCTTCCATCTAATCCAATAGAAGTAGTTGACCAAGTAGAAGCGGACTATATTTGTGTACATACACGCGATATTACAACAGTATGCATTTTCCAAACCATTGATCAGGTTTCATACATTTGTCCAATACCAAACCTATACCATTATTGAATTCACTCTCATGTAACTACTTTATGTAAAAGAAAACAGTAAAATGATGTTCTCAATCTTTTGACGTACAAATTTTGAAATGCTGTTCAATTTAATAAATAAGTTCATATGTATATATTTTAAAGTTATAATTCGAAAAAAAGCTAAAGAAGTCGAAATTTTATGAAGTAATTTTCGAATTTCATTTTCGTTGAATTGATAAACTAAGAATAAAATATCCATCCTGTGTTCTGTTGTAAAATGCAATAAGCGAATATATTGTTTTAACGAAAAACAAAAAAATGTGATTTTAAAAATCGATGCAGCATGATTCTTTTGTAAATTTCTTCAATTATTTGCGATGCTCGAGTATTTCTGAAGAAATATGAATAATTGTACGATTCGATATCCTTTTTTTCCTTTTTTCGATATCCCTTGAAAAAAACGGTTTCTTTCGGGCTTCGTGTTATTTTCAATTCTAACCTTTATTTTTTTTAAATAATCAACTTATCTTTGTAACAAAAGCATGCAATCATTTTTTCAATTACAAAAAAAAAAAAAACGACGTTGAAAGATGTAAAAATGTTTTTCTTTACGGGCTGCTAAATTAGTTTGTCTTACAAATATCGCGCTCTGGATTTCTAAAGAGCTATCGAAGCATTTTGAAATTTGGTATGGGTATCCAGGGCAGTTGAGTGGTAGCGACAAAATTACGCTTGATGTTGAAAAATTGTCAACGAACGTAAAATATTGATTGTTTAATTGAGTACAGCCAAAAAGTGAGTCTTGCTATTTCAGTCGACAAAAGTATAGGGAGAAATTCGATTGCCGAAAAACTGTCAGCGGCAAAGTGGTTCCGGAACGATAGGCAAATGTAAGTGAAAAATTGCGGCTCGCTTCTCAGATAATTATCCAAACCACGCCGGTTTGATAGCGACGCGCGCGCCGGCGATCTAAGCCGCTCGGCGCTTATGCGCGTATCTGTTCTAAAAAAAAAACGTAGCATTCATCTTTTTTGTCACGCGATATTTGTAAAAAAGGAGATTTTGCTGCTTTTGCAGTTTCGTTAGTAATAGAAGCATTTGGTTTTTTATTTATTTATTTTCATTCAGCCTTCCTCACGCAGTATACGAGTCGATGTGCTTCACTTTTAAATCGCAACGTAGGATCGAGGAAATATCAAAATGAAAAGTAGAGAGCAAATTCCCAGAATGATTCGACCATATAAAACTGCAGTCTCGCGACTCGAAAAATGGCGACTCTTGCGTTTGGGCATTCTATTTTCTTTGATGTATACCTGAGTCAACCTCTCTATAATACTGGCCATATATACGCGCTCGTGTGCTTCGCCAAGCAACCCCGAAACACGGCTGTTGTCGCAGCGTATGCAGAAAGTGCAATCAACACAAAAATCGAAAATTAAGCAAGATACTTGTGATCCAAAAATTCGCGATAAAGCTCTCTCGCGTGGGTATTGTTGTTCTTCATTACGCGACATCGCAAACTAACTCATTAGACACGTTGCTTGTGCAAGAAAATGAATGTACCAGAAAGATATATCAATTTTCTTTTTGTATAAAAATGAACATTCTTGGCGACAAGAGATAATAATGTTGATCTCTAGTCAACTTGAATCACTCTTTTTTCTAATAAATTTTCTTGATAGTATTTGAAATACTCTATACACGACTGATGTGAATTGACGATACATTTATTTTGAAAAATCCCCCGTTTAATCATTTTTAAAAAATAATTGAAATTTTCTTTCCATTTTACACATTGACTTGAAACATTTTTTTAGAAGCAAAAATAACTGCAAGACAGAAACCAAAAGATTAAAAAAAATGTAGCATCCAAGAAACGTGCTCGTCGCAGTTTCAAAGCAACTCAAAAGCGGGCAGTGCAAAAAAAATATATTCCCGTGAAAATGCACCGAGGATAAGGCCACTGACATACTCATAATTTGGGTCTGTTACCAGGCGCACGGTTATGGCTAAATACTGCTTTTTTCGTACACGTGTGGCGTATCTGTGCGCACAGATCTTTGACGCGCCATTGTCTTTAAAGGGCGGAGCCAGACTAGTGGAAACTCGGGAAGCTGCGGGGATGGATACGGCCCGTTTTCTCTCTCTCTCTTTCTTGCTTTTTTTTTGTCCCATTTTTCACTCACACTTTTTCTCTCACTCTGTTACCCTCTCTCGTTGAACATATTTCAGTTGCTCTTCCACTGAAGATGCGCGGTGCGCTTTGAGTAGCCAGTACGTATCCAGCCACCAAGAGAGTTAGTCGCTGTCAGTTGGTCATCACTTGCGCAGTCGCAAGTACGAGTTCTTTTCAGTGTTTTGCGGGCGGACGCTTTTCGTCTTTTGTTTTCTGTAAGTCGTAATGAAATTTAATTCGTGAGTAACAGAAATTAGTGCCAAGTTGAAGAATGGTTATTGTGAGCCATGCTGCCGTCTTGTTCTGGCACGACGACAAGAATCCCGTCGTCGTAAATACCGGTCAAATATGGGACGATCAAGGGGAATCTATCGTTTTTGAAAGCAAGACGGACTTTCAGCGGCGCAAGACGTACTTGGCCGAGAAGACGTGTTCACGAAGGTGTCGCATTGAGCACGTTCACGATCGCCGTCGGCGGGCCTACATTATTTTACTTGCTGGTGAGTGATATTAATTTAATTAAACATTAAACATTAGCAGTTATTCAGGTACGGCTACTGAACAGGGTTGTGCAATAAAATTGCAGCTGTAATTTTGTAGGCAAGCATGTATGAAGTACTTTTTTCCTTTGCTTATCTTTTAAAGTAGAGTTACGTGAAATTTCAGACTCACGCAGTGCTGCGACGGCGGAGCTGAAGGAGTACAAAGAACGTCTGCCTCGGGTACCGGAGAGGCTAAAATCAACTACGCCGGAGGCAGCCACCAACAAGAAGAGCAACAAACGCAAGGCTAACAAAGAGAACGAGACGGTAAGTTTGACACTTGAAGTCGAAATGAAGTTTTAAAAATTACCCCCGACGAGTTACTTTAATTTATGTATTTTTTTATAGGCTAAGCGCAAAAGACTTACCAAGGAGGCGAGTCAAGCGGACTCGCAGACCATCTTGAAGGAGATGTCGCTCAATGAGCGAGCAGCGAAGACGACCTTCGGTGATCCTTCGTCGGCTGCGGCAGCGGCGTACCAGTCTATCCAGCAGCCGAGCACATCGAGGCAATCGTTCTTGCGCACACCATCACCAGTAGCTTCACTGACGCATTACTCTTCTTCGGTATCTCCAGCTCGCCCGACATCTCCCACACACCCTCGCTTGTCGGCTGACAGCCCGTTCCTTGACGGCATGGTTTCGCCGATCCGCTCGCCAACGCCACCGGACCTCGATCGACAGCAACAGCAGCTACCACAGCAACAGCAACAGCAGCAGCAAGAACAGGGAAGACAACGTGGGCCGCAGCAGCAGCAGCGGCGGCAGCAGCAAGAACGCGAGCGTATCCCGGCTGACAACGAGAACAACAAGAACAACGACGAAGAGCACCTCCATGTCGCCGCAAGAGTCCACGGACACAGGAGACGTCGCCGAGGTACGTATTTGATAATAAACAATGTTTTTTTCATTTTCTGTTTGTTTGATTAGGGGTTTACTTTAAATTGTTTTCTAGCTGCCGACCCGAACAGCTACAGTACGCGCATGATGCGTATTATGGAGACCGCTCTGCAGAGCCACCTTAAATTGGAAGAAATTTTCGAAGGGCAGCAGAGAACGCGAGGGTCAGCGCAAGCAGATGGAAAAGTAAGTCTATATCTCACGTTATGTTTAGGTTTTATAAATTTTGCGAGTGAACGTAATTCCTATCTGTTTTTTTCTTCTCTAGGTATACTTGGGCTTAGGAATTCACATCGGCCAGCAAGCCTACAACATCAATCGGGCAAGGAAAACAAATTTATATTTGAATTTCCTCATCAGCTGCATATGGCCTGAGGATGTGTTGTCCACGAGCTGCCTGTGCCGCAGCAGACTGAAAAATCTCCAGCACGAAGGTCGACCAATTCATGAATTCGTCGAGGTTGAGCTGCAGCTGTTGTATTGTAAGTAGTAAGAAGCAAATTTTTATGATGGAATAACCATCAGACATTATAAAGTAATATTCTGAATGATTAATTTTTTCTACTTACTTACAGCTCTCTACAACGACTTCCTGAGTGAGGTTCATCCGGACATCGATCGGCACATCGCGCTACAACGCGTTTCAAAAACGCTTGGAGAAAGGTGTCGCGACAGCCGACTTCGGCAGTAGATATTGCTTCTGTCGACTTATTTTCCGGGTAGTCGACTTATTTTGATAAATGATTGTATCGTCGTCTGTGATCATTTTCAAGCTCGCTGTGACCATTCTTTTTTTTTTAATAATGTATATATATATATATATATATATTTTTTATTTTAAGTCTGCGTCAAAATATTGTACAGCGTATGGAAAAATCCGTTGACGTTGTTAGCCAAAAAGGCTATTTTTTGTAGGAATTTTTTTTTAATTTCTTGTGAAGTAAGCTCGCAACTTGTTACTTCATTCAAATATGTAGGTTATTTTATTCAGGATCTCTAGAGCATACTATTTTTTCCCTCTTAAACGCTAAGATTGTAAATTTTTTTTAAAAACTGACTTATACTCCGTAACACTTGTATTTTCAAGTAATGTGTATTTTTGTCAAATTTCACGATTATACTCAATAAATATTTATCAACATCATTGTAATTCTTTTTCAAATACAAAGAAAACAAAAGAAATATTTTTCACGTGATTTAAAAAAAATAATTTTTTTATGTCGTTTTCTGAGATCTCCAAATAGATCTCACGTTACTCGCCAGCTCAAAAAAATTTTTTTGGGAACTGAGATCTCTGCACAAATCTCTTATAGGATTCACCTGATGAGATCGCAATTCGAATCTCCACTGTGATTCCAACTGAGATCTCAGAGAATGCTCTATTTCGAATAGTTTTTCGAGCTGAGATCTCAGTTGGAATCGCAGACGAGATCTCGCTTCGGGTTCGCATCTGAGATATTAGAATACTCCTCAGATGAGATACTGCTATGTGAACTGAGATCTCAACTGAGATCTCGGCCGACATCTCATCTGGAATCCCATATGGCGATTTTCGGTAGGGTACTCTTTTTGATTGACTCTATCGACTATGAACTTAGCTATTTTTATGAAGGTTCCATTTTCTAATTGTGCGAAAGAATTATTTGAGCGTAACCCTTCTTTCTTGCAGCAAGCAAAAATACAATTATCTTTAATCATTCTATCGTACGACTTTGTGAAGTTTTTGTCAAGTTCTTTCAAGCTAATCCATTTTTCATCAGTATAAACAGACGCACCAAAATACCTATTGTTTTCAATTTTAATAGATTTTTCAGTATAATCATTCATTACGTGTGAATTTTCGTAATTTTCCATAATATGTGTTTCTAATAAAATTGAACTATTTTTATAATCAAGTTTTCGACAAATTTGGTGTATAACTCCGTTAGCTGATTTGATCATTTTAAGAATTTTTCCATTTCCTGATTCAAATGGATAGCCATTATGAAACCAAAGTGGCCCCCAGTTTATGACACTGTCTATCAAATGGAGGAGTTGATGAACATTATAGGTCATCGCGGTTTAAATTGACCGTACAGTTTTTCTGTTTGTGCCACAAATTTTTTTAAAGAGTTGTCAGCTTTTATAAGATCCGCTCTGCTTATTGACTCCATTTTTGAAACGTGCATCGCCTCAACGAGGAGTTGCCAATGTTTTTCATAAGTTTCAAAATTAGGCATCAATTTTAAAACAGGTAAACTATAATAAAGCAACCAGTTCTCCCATTCACGGGCCATCCAGTGTTTTCTATCAGTTAGTGATCGTGATAATCGTGTTATTTGATTTGGTACTTGAATCTTTGACAATATCAGATCGATTTCTGCTACTTTATCTTTGAGTGAGTACGGTAAACCCGATTTATCAAACCACATACGCGCAAATTGTCGGCCAACTCCTAATGAACCGAAGTGCATTTTATCAGGGACGAAACCTTCTATTATATCGAAACATGGGAGGTGTACTAAAGGAGATACTCCGGTCACACCCTTCATATCTTTCGACATAGTTACTGTCTTTGACGCCTTTTCCAACCCCCGTTACCCTAGCCTGCAAAGTGTAATGGACAGTGAAAAAAAAAATACCATTCGAAACATCTCTAATTGAACCCTCCAAAAATGCTCAATATTTTAATTGAACCCCTTCAGTTGCCCCAAAAAAAATTAAAAACTATGATGATTTTTTCGTTTTTTGCAACTGCGATATCTTTAGTAATACTTAATATTTTTGCAAAAGAAACAAGGCAAAAAATTGAACCTTTGCTCGATTTAATTGCACCCCTCTCACTTTTTCAAAATTATTAATATATATGTCAAAAACAACAATCTAACTTTATTGTATGTTCTTTCCAAATAACCCAATAACCCAATAATCTATTTGAAAAGAACATACAATAAAGTTAGATTGTTGTTTTTGACATATATATTAATAATTTTGAAAAAGTGAGAGGGGTGCAATTAACACGAGCAAAGGTTCAATTTTTTGCCTTGTTTCTTTTACAAAAATATTAAGTATTACTAAAGATATCGCAGTTACAAAAAACAAAAAAATTATCATAGTTTTTAATTTTTTTTGGGACAACTGAAGGGGTTCAATTAAAATAATGAGCATTTTTGGAGGGTTCAATTAGAGATGTTTCGAATGGTATTTTTTATTTTTACTGTCCATTATACTTTGCAGGCTGGGGTAAGGGAGGTCCTTTTCCATAAGTTTCAATGTATCCAATAGAGGTCGTTTTTCCGGTACATAATCAAGAAGCGGATATTTAACTACTTTTTTTTTTTTATGTAGCACTGGTACACCGGGATGAAGGCACCAATTGCAACCATAATATCCATTGAACTGTATAATTGCTTGCATTGGTGCCCGTGCCACAGCGTCTGTGCAACAACATATTGGATATATTTTCATTGTTCTCAACCGATTTCCAATTTCGCAAGCTATACCTTCTTCATTAACAATATTAACGTGCTTAGCAAAAGTCTTAATGAAAATATCCATATCGGGCTTACTTTTCCCATACCACAGAGCAGCTGTTATTGTATTACTAAATCGTACATCAGAAGGCAATTCATTTATTACAACCTGTATAGGCCATATTGAATAATTTGTGCTTTTCCAAACGGGAGCCCCGTCGCTATTGATAATCAATGTAACGTACGAATCTTTACAGTCATCGCTCAACGAAGAAATGAATTCTTTGTACTTTAAACCATCATGAATATCTTTCAAATCTTCTCGCACACGATTTTGATCACTTGTCAGTGCCGTATAGTACTGATCGTTCTTCTCTAACAAATGCCTTATTTTTTCTTTGATATCAAAAATTACGAAAGAGTTAACATTATTACCGTTAACAGGTACATCTGCTTTACAATTTTCGCAAAATACACTGCGCTCAGTGTTTTTAAAGGCTCTAAGATACTTTTTACACGTGGGACAAACGGCATGGAAATTCGCGTTGTTATTGGATCTTAGCAATTTATCAATTTCGTAAATTGTATTAGGTAAAACCGGTGAATTCAAAAAACTATTAAACAATTTGCACACATTTTCAAATGCACATAAAGGTAAGGAATAATGTGAACTAAAATTTTCGATGCCGCATAACATTTCCGCTTGACTTGCTGTTACCTCAGCCGGTAAGATTTTATCCAATGTTCCATTAGCCAATTTTTCAGTGAGCGTTGGAAACTTTCCTTCTTCAGCCTCATTCCAACATTCTTTTTCTGCTGGATCATCTGCAGACTCATAAATTTCCAAGGTGCTGCAATCATCAACCTATAATAAACGTAAATAAATGATATCAATGCGGATTTTGAACACTCGATTTAACAAAAGTCAAAATTAATGCGGACCCATTTATATAAGTTTGTTGAACAAATTTCTTATAATTTAATAAAGAAGTGAGAAAATGATATGAAATATCTGTGAAACCTACTATACTACAGTTAAACTCGGCAAGTATGCCTTTTTCATTTCCTTCTTCGATATTTGGTTTTTCATTTTATAATTTGAATTTGTAATTGTAAAATGGAATTCAAGAAAGTAGAGATCTACCTATTTGCTGGCAAGCATTGAAAAAAAAAATTACTATGTTTAAATTATTATCTTTTTATGCACGTACTTGTGCTGGGCCTAATATGAACTATACAACGACAGGCCCAGCACAAGTACGTGCATAAAAAGATAATAATTTAAACATAGTAATTTTTTTTTTTTTTTAATGCTTGCCAACAAATAGGTAGATATCACTACTTTCCTGAATTCCATTTTACAATTACAAATTCAAATTATAAAATGCAAAACCAAATAACGAAGAAGGAAATGAAAAAGGCATACTTGCCGAGTTTAACTGTAGTACAGTAGGTTTCAGAGATATCACTAACATTCCTATAGTCATTGACTCTCTTATGAAGAATTTTATAAATGACAAACATCAAAGTAAAATAGAGTAAAGTTCAATGTTTCCAAACCAAATCAGTGAGACGCAGTCTAGTTATACACTTTATTAAACATATGGAGTGAACTAGCATGACACAATGAACAATAAACTTGTGGTGGAATCAAACTACTGAGCATTGCCAATTCTGGACTACGCTTAGAATTTTCTAAAGTGCACTCACTGTCAGTCACATTAGAAATCAACGGTGTATTGGAAAATTGTAAATGGAACATGGAACATGACAGAAACACAGCAACAATATAATGTGACAGAACAAGGTTAAAAGACTCGAATAGCTTTGTGAACACCTTTTTCAGTGACCGGTACATGAATTATGTGCACTCAGTCAAAGTGGAAATCTGCATAATGATGACTACAACAAAATTATCTCATAGACCTTTATTGCTTTGATCGTAGACTAACTCCAGAAATCATGATTTTTCTCGTTGAATGGTCGTAACTGCTATGTGTGTACAATTTTGTTGTAGTCATCATTGTATATTGATAATAGTACACATAATTCATGTAACGGTCACCGAATAAGGTATTCACAAGACTTGAAATTGACATAATTCATGTACCGGTCAGAAAAGCAGAAAACTGAGAACGCTGCAATACTCAATTCCTACAAATCTAGTCAGCTCTTCTGGTGAATCCTTTGAATGAAAATTTTGTCACAAAAAAACACAAAAACAGAAGTGGCAAAGTTCAAGGTGCACAAGTACATTCTTGCAGCTTAGTCATCATTATGTATTGATTTCCACTTTGACAGAGTGCACATAATTCATGTACCTGTCAGTGAATCATTTATTTATCAATATTTACAAATATAATTCAAAATTCAAAAAGTCTGCATGTTTTTTAAGTTTTTCGATACACACCGGAAAGATGTTATTATTTCTTGGATTATCTTAATATTTCTCTTGAGAGATTTTGATAAAAATTCGTTTTGCGTAATTAATTACTATAAATTAAAGTAATGAAAGTAATTTTAGTAATTAATTAATTACTATTAATTTAAAGTTTTCTATGAGATCATTTAATTATACGATGTGCTTTCAATTAATTTTAACAGTTCTTATAAAAGATCTCAGAAAGAGAAGTCATCGCCCTGAATCAACCAAGCTTTATGAGATTCCTTATGAGATTCATTATGACAACTCCTATGAGATGGAGGCCAATAAGGATGCATTACGTCTGATAAGAGTTCTCAAAACCCCACATTAAACAGGAATTTTTAATCATAAACTTTCCATAAGCGTGGTGCTTACAGTATACTTACAGTAGAGATACCAAGTCGAGTTTCCATAGATACTGGCATGTCATCGTCGCTCAAATCAAATTGATCATCTTCTGATGTACTTATAAACTGGACTGTTGAATGGCTGGCTTCATCACTATTTATAAACTGGCCTGCTGAATGTGTGTACAATTCCTTGCTGCTGTCTGGAATGATTGCCTCTTTATATATTGGTAGAGCACCAAATGACGTTTCATCGTCATAGTAGGTAGAATTACTTTTTCTGTCTGGAGATAAGTTGTTTCCAACTTCATGCAGTTTGATTTTCTGGTGGCGTCTACTATAGAACTCCTATCAAAACATTAATGACAATAAAATTATATAATTGCCTTTTGAAATATGACTATTATGTAAAACAAATTTCTGATATTTTCAGTTTTTGAATAGATTCAAATTGCATTTCATGTACACATAATTTACTATATCGATGAAGTAATTTGAGCAATGCTAATTATTATGTATTAGTTTGGTGAGAGAAGACATTTAGTGAAACCAACCTCCATATCATCTGTATCAGAACTGCTGCTACTTGACATCCGCCTTTTTTTCGCTGCATGATCATATTTTGTAGATCTTGGAGGACTATCTCCTGTATCTAGATATCGTTTATACTTTTTTGGCCTATTAGCCATGTTCTTATATCAATATGATAAAAATCAGTTTGATATGGCTGAGAGACAATGAGATTATTTTAAAAGCAATGTGAAAATCACAAGCTTCTTATGCCGACTGTACCTACAACGTGAATGAAGTTTTGATAATTCAATTTATTGTTATCGCTTTATAACTCAAATACTCAATCTATCACAACAGTACCTTTCGTATTCAGGACGTTAGACAAATTAATTTTTCGAAAATTCGAATGGCGTCATTGCGTCTAATTTTAATAGCATTGGCCGTTAGCGAGCAGCGAATTGTTGGCCTGAGGTGGCCCTAGTGCGTATATAGAGGTTGCGTTCGATTATCGCTCGGTGTACTGTTCGGTTCGCTCGTTTCAACTGTTCGCTCGTTCGAAAGTCATTTCGAGTCATCGTTCCAACCCATTAATAATGTAATTAATAAATATTTTGACACATTTACCTTGTCCTATGCACTTATTGTCGAAGCAGAATGACAGCAAGGGGTTAAATTACAGTGAAAAATGTCAAGTTCTCAAAAATAACCTGCCAATATTGTAACCGGAATAAGCGAAAGGAGCGAACCGAAAAGTACACCGAGCAATCGAACGCAACCTCTCTCTCTCTCTTTCTCACTCATCTGTGCTGCTGTGGTCTCTCTCGAGTCTCAAGACTCAAGACTCAAGTCCCGAACAAAGAATAAAAACAAAGAGGGAAGCCGAAGAGAAAGTCAAAAATTGCCGGTGGTTGCCGGTGCTGGTGCGTGTATGTATTATGTACGCAAGTTTGTTTATAAATGCACGGTGATTAATAAATAACTTGTTCGTGAATCAACAGTATCTGTGGAAATAAGTGTTGTTTTACACAAACATGGCTCAAACAGTATCGCATGCTTTCGTGTGGATCACAAAGGAGAAAATTCTTCAAGTGGTCACTGTTGAAGAGTTATGCGATTTTCTAGTACCGGAAAATAAGAATGATCTTTTAAGAAACAAATTTGTTCAAATGCGTGCAGGAAAAAAATCAACTAAGGACGCTATCCTTTTAGATTTAGGAAGTAAGTAGGTTATGATCAGAACTTGCAGAATTTCTTATGAACACATCAAATCTTTAAACAAAATGAATAAAATGAACGTGATCTTATAATCTGATATAAACTTCCCGTGTGTGCAGCATTTTTAAATTAACAATAGCAGTAATTTGTAAGATCATCTTTTCTTATTATTTTCCAGGTCAAGATGAAATGATAGCTGCATCTATTGATAGCGAGTTATCCACAATTACACATGCTGTAGTTAATTTCTTGAATAAGGAACAAATAGCAGTTATCGATGTTCAAAATGTTCAGCATTTTTGTGATACCCCACCAAAGCATGCACTTCAATTTTTAGAGTATACTACTTACCATGGTAAAGAAAAGGATGAAGATGATTATGAAAAAATATACATCTTTGCGTTAGGAGGTAAGATCTTGGAAAATTGAGTTTTATTTAGTGTAATGAAATTACAATATTGTTATTCAATTTACAGATGATGAGAAAGTATCGATAGCATTCAATGAATTCAAGCACAACATTCATCATGCACTTGTACGTGTCATTGATGATGATTCATTACAAGTAGCGTCCATTGAAAAAATTGAGGGTCTCGAACCAGAGAATAGATCAGATTACAATCAGTGGGAAGTTTATGCTGGACTAGAAATTACCGCTGAAGAATATACCAATTATCAAATCTTAAGATTAGGATGTAAGTTACAATTATTTATATTTCAGTAACCTTTTTAATAGTTTTTTCTTATTTGTTTCTTAAAGGTTTTCTAGAATGTTCAAGTTTTATTGATATGTATAATGGCTTCGCACATGCTTTGGTTATTTTCAAACCAAGTAATCAGAAGGAAGTCATTCCAATTGATTTTGTGTACGAGTTCAAAAGAAGCCCTCTTGAAACGGCACAAGACTTTGATAAGAATAAACCTTATTCCGGTCGTTTAACTTCTTCTAGCAGATACAGCGCTATACAAATATTTAAATTGGGCCGTAAGTACTGTTGTAGAAGTATAAATTTATAAAATAAACTTATATAATAAATAATTATATTTTAGATGAACAAATATTGAATTTCAAGAAAATGAACGAGAAAAAAACATTGAACATGAAAAAGTTCAATTCTAGTGATCTTCGAAAATGTGACAGAACTGTATCAGACTACAGGAGTGACAAAGAAGATTTAGAATATGACAGCGAGCAAAGTATCTTTGAACCTGCACCAAAACGAACTCGGCAGACAGTAAGAAAATTAAAATTATGTCTATAACTGTATGTAAAATCTGAATTTTTTAATTTTTTTAGAAGCATAAGAAAAAACTTAGTTCATCTGAAGAAAGTGATGCAAAACATCAACGGAGGGCAGATATTTTGTTAAGTTCATGATCAAGGAACATGCCTCAACAAAAAGAGTCTCACGCACATTACGACATGGATGATAATGAAGTTCTGAACAACAGAATTGCGAATCATGTGCATGCAGTTATTCCACCTACTTCCTTAACAATGCCACGTAAAAGAACTCCTTTGGGGCCTAACAATTCATTATACCATACAACAGCAAAGAGTAAAAAATATAAATAATTTACTGGATCATTTTGATATTTTTATTTGATTTAATGTACATGTAAATGAATTTTCGAAACTTCATAATCGTAAAGCACAAAACAAAGTTATCGATCACAGCTCCAATGATGAGAACAATCTTCCAAGTTCAGCAGTGAAACAAACACAAAGATATAGAAAAAAAAATAGAAATTTGGCAAGATTCAAACGTCAAACAGACTCTACCAGGACAGTTTACCGTGAAAAATATTACACAAACGATGGAAATCGATTTCATCTATCATGACAGGATTCTGACTCTGATGATGGGACCACGGAAGAGCGTGAAGTCTTCAAGCGTTTTGATGTCCAAAATCCAAATTCTGAACAGGTTAGTTTCAAATCAAACGTTAAACCTTGAGTTTAAAAGTAAGAAATAATAATGAACTGTTCTACAGGCTGTGGGATACATTCATCTAGGTTGGAATATCAACATACTGTATTCTGATTGGAAAAGATGTAAAGTAGAGTCTACAGATGAGTATTCTTTTATATCAAATCTATCAGACACGATGTTTGGTAAAGGAATCCTCCAATTATTTTTACAAATCAAACCTTATATGAAAGTGGCTGATGGAAAGCCTAGAAGAGAAGTCACTGAAACCGAGTTGAAAGTTATAAAACATAAGTAAGTTTCGCTCTTAATATTCGGTACTTTCTATTATTTATCGCACATCAAATAAATTTTTTTGTAGATTGTCTTAGATACTGGATAAATACTAAATGCCCAGTATTATTGACTGAAAGACCAATGGACATTATACTAAGTACCACAAGGGTGATATTATCAAACAAGATATCAGCTGAATTCAAGAAGTATGAGCAAAAAAAACCAAAGAATGTTTCTTACATGAAATCTACAAATTTTATTAGAAATTCAATCACGTCGAAGTATACTGAAGACTGAGTCAATCTACTTTTATAAAAATAGTCAATTCTTGTCAATCCTTGTAGCTAATATTGACGTAATATTATACTAGTTGAAAAAGAAATTCAAGATTATTACAACTAATTCTATTTAAAAGTAAAAAAATAATGTTAGTTTTGATGAAAAATATGTTTTCAGTGCGACTTCTTAATCATTTTATTAGATATGTATTTTCATTATTTTAACAATCATTTTAACTTTGTTGAAAAACTCAAATAGAAAACGAACCTGCAATCACATGTCTTGCATCAAATTCTAGTTGTGGAATTAAAACAGATCATACTTTTGCCATTTATATTGTGTCGAGAATGGAATGGAATCCTAGTGAAAAAAAAAAATTGAAAAAAAAATTTTTGCGAGATAGTACGTGAGACTGAATAAGGCATTCATATTCACTTTTTCTTACTGTTGCGATTAGAGTAAACATTGCATAACTTTTAATAATAATATCGTTTATGTTAAATGACGACGACTGTTCATCTTATCATTGTTAGCGATGTAGGACATGTTTTTACAGACATGCAAAATTTATCACAATATATGTACAACTTAACATAAGTAAAATAAATAAAATATGACTAGTGTTGTTGATTATGAAATATTCATTCTATTATTTTGACACTATCTTATCGATATAAAAAAAAAATTAAAATTTACAATTAAATTATTTTTTTTCTAAAATTTGTATTAATCCGTGCGAAATCCGTACATTTTTCGTATGTTTTCCGTGCGTTTTCCGTACGGAAACCGTACGGAATCCGTACGGAAAACGCACGAAAAACGTACGGTTTTTTTCGGACAAACACCGTACGGAATCCGTGCGTGAAACGCACGGAAGACGTACGGATTATGTAGGGAAATCCGTACGGTTTCCGTACGTATATTTCTGGCGGGGTTGTTTGTTTGTGTCGCGAGTCGCGAACTTAAAAGTACGTGGCTTCGCCCTCAATGGCGAAACCTCACGCACGCACTAGCGTTATCACCGCGCACGGCGCCTTTGTCTGCTGGCTCAAGCCTTAGCCCTTGTGAGCTGCACGGCACCTCGGCTGCGACGATCTCTGGAACTCAGGTCTTGGTGCTCTGCGAACGGAATTCTGCTCCGGTAACTCGGGTAGTGACAGCTGATCTCGTACACACCGGCGAACTCGTTGATGGTCAAAGCTTCACTGGTTCAATTCCAATCGCGCGCGTTCCGTCTGCTCGCGTGCCGAATTCTTTCGTTACGTTTTTCGTCTCTCCGGTAGGTGCTGCCCCCGCAGGCAGCAATTAGGTTATATTATTAGTGCTAATTTGACGTTTACCGTCACAATGGATATACATTAGATATATATTATAAATATTACATTAAGCAGATTTCTTATCGAATTTTCACATTGACTTTCTTTCAATTTTAACGAATAATAATAAAAAATGGAAGTGCTTAACGCAATGCTAGGGGTTTAAATAATCCTGAATTAAAATTCCCTTAAGGAGATATGAAACGCCCCTGATAACACCTCGAAGAAATTAAGATTTGGTGCTGCTTGACCAAATTTTGAAAGAACCACTCGATAGAATTGTGTGAAATTTGAACTGAGTAATTCTTGGACATATATCTACACCCTAAAAAAAAGTTTTTATTTTTAATCTAACTTTGATTCTGCAATATTTCAAGTTCTGTAAATGCCGGTAAGGTAGGTGCTTTCATGAACGTTTCATATGCTCAGTAATGCGTACAAAAGCTTTTTTACGAGATTAAAACCTATAATATTTTTTGGATTATTGGTACGTTAATTTGTAAATTAATTAGTGCATTTTTACAAAAATCATATCAAGAATTAATTAAGAAATAATTTTGAATTATTTTCTGAAATAATTCGGGTGAATCGAAATTTTGCATTTTCATTTAATTCAAAAATTAATTCAGAATTAATTCAGAATCATTCCTTCCGTTAATTTCGAAATTAAAACCTATAATATTTCTTTGATTATCGGTACGTTAATTCGTAAATTAATTAGTGCATTTTTAGAAAAATCATATCACGAATTAATTCAGAAATAATTTTATATTAATTTCTGAAATAATTCAGGAAAATCAAAATTTTCCATTTTAATATAATGCAAGCATTAATGTATTGTTACGTTTAAACTTAAAGACTTAGACTTTACTTTATTAATTTTAAAAAGTGTTTACAAACAGATAACCAAGTGTTAACTAACTATTCTGTGTTTTCTATCACAAACATAAACAAACAACATATACAAATTAATGTTGCAGCGGATACATATTCGAATAAGAACTATTCGAAAGATGCACTCGTAACAAAATAATTAATTTATAATTATATCTTGCGTTAATTTGTAACTTTAAACTTATAATTTTTCTTGGACTAATTCAACATTAATCCGTGAATTAATGTGTATGTTTGTACAAAAATCATATCACGAATTAATTCAGAAATAATTTTGAATTATTTTCTGAAATAATTCGGGTGAATCGAAATTTTGCATTTTCATATAATTTAAGAATTAATTTTAAATGAATTCAGAATCATTTGTTGCGTTAGTTTCGAGATTAAAACCTATAATATTTCTTGGATTAATTCAACATTAATGAATGATTTAATTCATGTATTTTTACAAAAATCATATCACGAAATAATTTTGAAATAGTTTTAAATTTTTTCAAGATATAATTTTAGTTTTATGTTGTAAATTAATTCATGGTTCCTTTCAAAATCCTTTCTAAATTAATTCATGTATTAATTTGTTTATTTTTACAGGAATCATTACCTGAATTATTTTTAATAGAATTTTAGAATATTTCTTTGTAATATTTCATGTATTAATTAAGAAATAATTTTCTTTTCTTAGAAAATTATTTTTATATTAATTCTTTGCGTTAATTCAAGAATTAATTCAGTGAATTAATTCATGCTCTGTGGGATAAATAGGACGCGACCATATTGGCTCTTGAAGGCTTCTATGTTAAATACAGTAGTCCAATAAAAATAGGTCTGAAAAAACTTTCTCACAGAAGTGGATACATTTTGGATATATGGTAAGTTAGAGTCAGAAAGCCGATTCTGAAATTTTCAGATCTCTACGTCTAGGGGTTCTATGAGAAAATCACATTTCAAACTTATTTATACTTATATCTCACGAACGGTTGAACCTATCATGAAATAACGTGCACCGATCGAAAGAGCAATAAATTTTACATCAGAATCAATATTTTACACGATTTTGATAAGTGTAAAATGTTGAAATAAAAAATAAATAGGAAACTTTACGAGAATAAAGTGGAAGGAGAAGACGCGATACAGCTGACGCGATACAGCCGACGCACTCCTCTGCCGCCCCTCCAGATACGCGCCGATAGTTGACGGCACTCGGCAATCCTCGGCTTAACAGCCGAATTGCCATTTGTGATGTGCCATTTTGTGATTTGATATTGTTCAATTGCCGTTATAAAATAATTATTTTTATTGTTTGTTTGATATAAATTTTTACTTTATTAAACAGTTTCAATAAATAAAAGATGTAATAAACAATGATTATCTAGATTAAAGTCTGGCATTAGTTTTAACTTTTACATGTATGAAGTAAACTTAAAATAATTATGTACAACTGATATTAAGGATTTAAAAGGAAATACTTTAAAAAAGTTATTTCCTTTATGATGAGAGCCACGGCTTCGATTAGCCGGCCTCATAACGTTATAATCCCTGCCCCTTTAAATTCGACGCCTTTGTCGAGAGTCGAGAGCAAGCATAGGTAATTCGACACCTAGCTACGCTCGACTATGTTTACAAGAGTGACAGCAGTATATTTTGGAAAGACAAGAAAACACAAAAAATCGTGCAAGTGTGAACCCGTCTGATTCTAGTCACGGCGGGGGAGAGAGAATCAGACAGGGTTCATGCGTCTCAGCAATTGACCGCGCATCAATTGAGATACTTTCGTTGCGTTCGCTGTCTCGCGTTTATGCACTAAGTCCTTCAGCTGTTTCTGCGATTGCAGTGGGCCGTAGCTATTAAGAGACTAATACGAGGGGGGGTCAATAAGTCTTTACAAAATTCAAGAGACGGCGCTTGTCACGCTTAAATTATGATGTTTTTGGCAAGCAATACTATTAACTAGATATCGTACAAAGTTTTAGCTCGATTCATTAAGTCGTTTTTTTGTGAGCGTTGATTGAACAAAAAGTTATTGGTTTATTTGAAAAATGGAAAAAACAGAGTTTCAAGCGGTGATAAAACATTTTCATTTAAAAGGCAAAATTTTCAGATCTCTACGTCCAGGGGTTCTAACAGAAAATCACATTTCAAACTTATTTATACTTATATCTCGCGAACGGTCGAACATACGATAAAATAACATGCACCGATCGAAAGAGCAATAAATTTGATATCAGAATCAATATTTTACACGATTTCGATAAGTATAAAATAATGAGATAAAAAATAAATTTTACTTTATCAAACAGTTTCAACAAATAAAAAACGTAATAAACAATGATTATCTAGACTAAAGTCTGGCATTAGTTTTAACTTTTACTTCTATGAAGTAAACTTAACCTGTTAACCGGGGAAATCCCTTTCTAATTACGCAACATATAACGGGCGCGTCCTTTTCCACTAAGACGTGTATGAATGACGTATTACCATAGTAGTAGTAAAATATACGTCCCGTCTGTTCTAGGGCGCAATATAAATTTCAAGGACGTATTCATATGTCCTACCCGTACTTATTGTTGTTTAATTGGACGTATTTATACGTCCCACTCGGTTAACAGGTTAAAATAATTATGTACAACTCATATTAAGGGTTGAAATGGAAATATTTAAGAAAAGTTATTTCCTTATTTTAATGACTATTAAATGTCTTGTACATGAACATTTACCTCAAAATTACACGTACAAATTAAGCTTACATTATACTATTCTACTTCATGAAAGTTAAAATGTTTTTCAAATGGAAATTTTTAACAGATAAATTACTGTTTCTTTTTTTATGAGTTCGATTCAGTTTAAAATAACGTAAACTATACAGCAGTAATGTACCCAAATGTAATGTCATCAAATGTTTATCTATTTGAAAGGTAGACCATATTTTCCTCTTCAATCATATATATAATTCTGTCACATGTCCTACTTTTTATGTAAGCCACATCGATCTATCATATCTATAACAAAGACTTCATTTTAAAATAATTTTATGATACCAATGTAGAGTTTTGTATATAACTCAGTTTTTGAAAAAAGAAAGAAATAGAATAAAATAAATTAATAAAAGGAATAAAAAAGATAAATGGAATAAATAAAATGAATAATTAAAATAAATAAATAAAATCAATTAAATCAGTTAATAAAATAAATGAAATATAAGTGTAGAGTTTTGTGTCAATCAGTTTATGTTTTACTAACAGTACCATTACGGTTAGTAGAACAGAATTTTTTATATATTCATGCACGTAAGAAATACCCAGGCGAAAATGATTTTTTCAAAAAAATTTTCAAATAGTTCTGATTACTCTCTGCAACGGTAGTCGATTCAATTAATCGAACCGTTCGCGATTCTGATTTTCGCGCGTTAGTTCTAAGTATTGAGAGAGAGAGGGGGCGCGCGATCTTTTAAATTAGCAGTTACGTCTCAGCTGTTACTTGTGTAGTACCGCCAAAATAGTTTAGCACAGTGTTCCAACGATTTGCCAATAAAAAAGTTTATTTGGATTTTGGATACGTGTGCAAGGGTGAGCGAGGAAGCAGCAACAGTAGCAGCATCACGGAAGCAGCAGCAAAATCGACAGCAATTATACAGTAGATTTGCGATCGAGGCAGCATAGCTGATTCGGATCGGAGGAGCATCTTTAATTTGCTTCAACAATTACGGCTGATCACCGTAATTGCACCGCAGGGTAGGTGCACCTCCCTTAATTATCGCGTGACAAAATACATTTGATATTTTATACAACGGTGTTAGCGTTAATTTTTTGTATTCGCGTCGAGCGTTAGATCGCGCCAATTTTCGTATCTTCTCTCTCTCTCTTTCTCACCGAAAGTAATTTAATTGTAAATCCTATTCACGTGCGCCAGTCTTTCGGCCCGACAAAGACTGTAGAGATTTTTATTAATAATATCTATTAAACTTATTCGCCGATTTCGTCATATAATTTTTCCTAGTAGTTTAAACAATTGGAAAAAGCTTAGGTTTTAATCCTATTATAGCTAGGGGATTAAGTGGATTAGGAGTAAAGTCGATTACACTTAAAACTCATCGAGTATCACAAGGCACGTGACTTAAGGTGAGTTCAACTCTGCTTGATCGAAGACAACTAAGTTAAGGCAGCTGACGTTAAGGCGAATACACGTATTAACATACGTGTTAACGGAGCGGCGGTTTGCTCTGCATCGTGGGAGTTTGCTCTTAAATAAATTTCTCATTTTGCAGCTTTACCCCCCCGTTACATCTCATAAAATTTAAAATTAGTTTTGTTTAGTTATTTTTAGTTGTTACCGTGTAGAATAATTTTTTTTGTATTTAATAATAGTTATAAAAAATAATAACTGGTACTAGCTATTTTTAATGGTTCAACACAATCGATTAAATATGTTGACCGTTTATGTTTGTCTGTAAATGCAGAAAAGCGTCGTCGTTATTATTATGTTTATAGGTAAAAATATGTTGCGCATTCAGTACGATTCTGCTTCTGAAATAATAATAACAGGCGAGGAGACGCGCAAAGACCATGATGAGCGTACAAAGAACGAGCGCACAAAGACGGGGGCGCTAAGAATCGCGTGCGCGTACCGAACAGTTTCGGAAAACGCGATATTAGCGATCGTGGGCGTTATCCCGATCGACCTCTTGGCAGGCGAGAGGAAACGCATTTACGACAGAAGTATGACCGTAGGGAGGGCCGACGCTGCAACAGAGGAACGAACGAAAACGACAGAATAATGGCAGACAAGATGGACGGCAGACGTTCAAGGATGATGGACCCATAGACTGATACCAGACGTTGGTCCGTGGAAAGACAGAAAACACGGGGAGGTGGATTTATCTCTCAACCAGTTTCTGTCCGGACACGGATACTTCCGAAAGTACCTGCACAGAATGGGTAACTTCCCCAGACTGTGTGTACTGTAGGGGGTCTTGGGACGACGCGGAGCACACGTTTTTCGTGGGCGACTATTGGGCCCGACAAATATTGAAACTAAAGACAGAATTAGGGCCGATTACTCCAGAAAACGTGACGAACGTAATGTTGACAACAGCCGACGCCTGGCGTAAGATCGCGCTGTACGCTACGAATGTGTTACGAAACAAAAAGACGGATAGATGCTTGGAAAATTGAATGAATGAGAAAACTTCAGAGCCTATTTGGGAATGAATGAGTATTAAAGGGATGACAGATTGGACACGCCAATGACCGCCGCCCAGTCTGAAGTAATGCGATAAACAGTTCCGGGCTGGTTGCAGTGCGAACAAGGAGAGATATGTTTGGTGGGTATTAGTGGCCTATGCTACTGAGTCCTACACTTGGCGGGTTTCCGTCAATTGTCCGTAAATGGATTCAGACTCTACTCAAAAAAAAAAAAATAAATAAATAAATAAATAAAACTAATTACGTGCACAAATGGCCGCTAGTTAAATTAATGTTGTAAAAAAGGAATGGATTATCAATTAGCATATTGAAACTATCAAAATAAAATAATAAAAATTACTAAACTTTTCTAACCGTTTTCACCACTTGATCAACCATTTTGATATTTACGCGATTTTTTTCACATGAGTACTATAAGAATATTGTTACATTACAGTATTCATAATATAAAGTCTAGATATTTTCTTTGTAATCATTAAAATTTAACTTCAGTTAGTATACCTCAGAAGTAGCTGTCATATAAAAATTTTTCAATCACTCTTGGTTTTTGCAAGAGCCTCTGTAAGTTTAAAAAAATCATTCGATATCAGCTATCGATATAATAAGTGATGTAATTATATGTACTGATTAAAAAACTGAAAAATGACATTCCCCAGACGTCGATCATGGGGCTGTATATCAGTTACTCTTTCTCGTTTTTAAAATATGAGTCTGATATATGAATCTGATCATGATGATCGCATTCAATACAGTCATTAGTCTTTTGACTAAAGTCATCGTAGATAGACGTGCCTATCTTCATGTTAGAACAAAATGTAATGATTCCTAGATACATTTGAATAATCGCATTGAAATCAAAAGTACTTTATTAGGTTGTCAAATATTGTTCAATATTTGTCAAATATTTGTTCAATAGTCTTGATAGTTTTATACAACAGTATTATGTTTCACAGAAAGATTGTCCAATTCAAAATCTCTCAAGTACATAGTACTTACTTACATTAGTAGCAATTTGATTCTCATCACTGTGAGGATCTATATAATGATTTTTTCAATACTTGGCTATATATATTGTCACGTCGATACTAATAAAACGCACGTAACGGGCTATGGTAACTGATCAGGTATGGGTAATTTAACTTCCTATCATACCACATGTCAACTTTGCTGGGAAGATTTGTAAATCTATCTAGCGAGATAGATTAGGCTTAGCACTTTCTCCATAGCATTACTCATCAAATCTTAATTTGGCAAAAAGAAATGGAAGGAAGACGTCAGCCTATGGTATAAAAAAGGCTGGATCAGGATCTACAGAAAGGCAGTAGTAGTTCAGTAATTCTGTAGTTAGTACTATTGTATTATTTTTAAGTTTCGCTACCCGGCTACTCTGAACCGGAATTGTACTCTAAAATTGTCTTTTCAAACAATAAATCTAAATCAAGTGTAAACACCTGAAACTCTTTCATAAAATCTCCTGTAAACCCGGTTCTAACAAGGCAAAAAACTTAGTCATCTCCCTAAACACACCAGATATAATAAAGGCGTTATCCCTTTAACCAACCTCTGCTTACCTCCTGACTAAGATCCAACATTTACGTACCTACATGATAGTATTTTAAACACTATTGCGTCTAGCCATAACACCACCACGTATAGACACAACAATTGGGGGCTCCTTATTCTTGGTAATTAGGATCTTATCGCAAAAAAATTATAATGGTCGAAACACCCTACGAGCGAGAACTAATTACACACAAAATACTAATTAAAAAAATTAGCGAAATAGAACCAAACTTAGCAACAAACAGGGAACTTACGTTTACAGAATGTCTCGTATTTCTACATCAAAGATATCCACCCGTCGAAACAAAGCAAATTACCCGAGTCGAGGAATTACAAAGATTAAAATTTAATTTACAAGATTACATTGATACAAGCCCATTGGACTTACTATGCAAAGATGACCGAATATTCGACATCCTCATTGAAATGACTAGCAAAAATTTAAATACAGCACTTGTCCTTAACGCTATTACGGATATACACTTCAAAAAATTAAAATTAGATAAAACTCAAATTCCCGTACTTGAACTCATTGAAAACCAAACATCTTACGAAACAGCAACTGAAAATTCAGACACGTACAACGCGCCCACTACAAACGTGTCTATGACTAATACACCATTCGCTTTCAAATCACCGAAGATGACTCATAATCAATCGGAAAAAGTTGATTTCACTCCAACTAGACATTTTGCCACAACAAACCAAATTAATTTTTCAAGCAGCCCATTCACCACGTATTATACGCCGGGGACCTTCAGAGCAGGACTAATAAATTCCACACAAAACATAGTATCACCAGTAAAAAATTTTAGCTTAAATGATGCTGTTAATTTCGTACTAAAATTCGATGGATTCAATATACCATTGCACTTATTTATCGACGGTTGTCGGAAGGCACGCAACATAGTCACAACAATTAATGAAAATGATCTCGCAAAATTAATTAAAATCAAACTAAGTGGTGAGGCACTCAAAAGCGTAGAAGGAAAAACGTTTGATAATGTAGAAAAAATCATTAAATATTTAGACTTGCCGTTCGGATCAGTAAAAACGTGTAATCATATAACAGGCGAATTAGCAACCTTAAAGCAAAAATGTGGTGATAATATAGTCACTTTTTCTAATAGAGTAAAAACAGTGACTGATGAACTTTTTGAAGCAGCAGTAAGGGAAAATCGAAAACATGCTGGATTTAGAAGCCAACTTGAAAAAGATAAAGTAAAATTCTTCATCCGCGGTTTATATTGGGTCATCAAGGCGCGTATGGGGGAAGCTGACAATTTAGAATTAGCCACAACTAAAGCAATAGAAATTGAACGACAATTTAACGTACAGGAACCTGAGGAAATAACCGAATGAGTAAAAGCGCTATCCCAACCTAAAGTGGAACCGGTTCGATTAATGAAAGCGGAAGATAGTAGCATATGCCAAATTTGTAATAAGCCAAAACACATAGCTAAAGACTGTTGGTATCGGATATTGCAGAATCAAAATCGGACTCAGGTTACTATGCAACAGCAACGGCAGCAGCCCAAAGAACAGCCTTGGGCGGAGCCTCATGCTGACGTTAACAATAGCACTAGTCCCCTCTCCAACCAGCAGCCACAGTAGGCCGCCCAAAATGAAGTAAAAACAAGCGTACCAGCTAATTTAAATTCGCATAAAAAATCGCAACAAGCAAATCCCTCGATTTGCAATTACTGTAAGGAATCAGGTCACTGAAAGAGTGATTGCGAAAAAAGAAAACTTAAAAATTAAAAGTTGCAACAGGCGGAAAAAGACGAGGGTTCCAACACACATGGCGCTACTCGGGAACCCCTGTAAATATAGCGTCTCAAACTTCGTATGCACAAAAAATTATCTTTTTACATCTTAACAGTCAGTCATCCACAATACAGCTTGAAATAAATACAACTGTTACATCTTACGACGCATTCTTTTTGTAACAAATGCACATTCATGAAATTCAAAGCTGCTAAACTACTCGCACGTCAGCAAAAAGCTGACGAAACGCGAGGTAAATGACACTCCGAAATAAAGTCACCGAACGCAAGAATTTATATTCAGCAAAAACAAAATGTCACACCATATCGCAGTACTGAGCTGAAAAGAGCTGTAAAAGATATAAAAAGGAATGAACAAAATTACTCGGGGGGCAGTTGATCAGTAGTCCGTTAGTCAGTCAATAAGTACCTGTGAGACTCAACACCGTACACACCGGTCCGACAATTGATGATTACTTTACTTAATAAACTCGCGACTGTTACAAAGTAATATCGTGCAAGTATTATTCAACGACCTATCCAATACAATTCAACAAGCAGTTAGAGCCTGCTGCATTTCTATCAACAATTAAAAACTACGATTATCAAAGTAGTGCAATTATCATACATACATATTTACATTTCCACATACATTTATTATAAGTGAGACATATCTAACCACTAGTCAACATATTGGAACGTCTCATTCATTAGCTATTCGTAGTTGATGCACGAGACGTAACAATTGGTTCTGGTACAAAAATCAAACAATATATATATTATTATTTATCTAACAATTTCATTGTTACAATTTTTTTTTTTGTTGCCATCTTAATAAGTAATTGTGCTTCTATATATTTCTACCATAATTTTTTTTGCTAACAATAATTTTTCTTATATGTTCCCTGCTTCACTCTATTTTGATTTTGTCGAATTCCCTTTGTTTATAAAAAAAAAAAAAAAATGCCCAAATGAGCAAGAAGTCCAGCACAACGAAGGACACATTATCCGTAATTAGGAAACTTACGCGATCACAAATTGACAAGAATCCAAAATTAGAAGACCTTTTAGAAAAAGGACTGGATGAATTAGCTTTCAAAAAGAGTAACAAACTACGAAGATCGCCGACTAAGACCAAAGAAAAAATCGCAGAAAAAGAGAAAATCACAGGAGCAATAAAGAAAATCATACCAACAGCTAACCAATTAGTTGATTTAACAGAAAAGCAAACAAACATAACAGACTACACTGAGTCAGACAGATACTCACTATTAGACCAGACGTTTGACACATTTGACTCAGAAAAATACGATAGATATTCAGACATTGGAGGATTTTTAGGTGAACAAAGTCTAATATTAGGGACACCAAAGGACATATTATTCACCATATACAAAAACGAAGAATCAGTCTACACACAATACGCATTATCAAAAATCTCTGACAAATCTATTAACCAACACCAGAACAGTGAAGACTCAAAAAAAGACATTAGGCAAATATAGAAAACACAATACACAAAAGAAAAAGAGGGTGAAAGAAATACTCAGCAAATTCAAGGAAAACAAATTCAAGAAAACCAACGTATCACAAGCCCAGCAACAAACCCAATAAATATGGCAAATTCACATCCAATCAAATAAACTCTCAAAGAATTGGTAAATTATGTCCCGGACTTCGATTGTAAAAATATAACGCCCGCAAAGTACATCAGGAGAATACGACGAGTAAAAAATCTAGTAGATAACCAAGATGAACACAATGTAGTAGAACTATTGAAAGTGAGAATGAAGGGAGAAGCAGAAGAAGCTTTAGGAAACAGCTGTGTGGAAACAATAGAGGAATTAATTACAGCAATACGAAGTCTATATCCAATTCAAGAAGACATACACGAACTGCGTGCTAGGATACGCAAAATAACAGAAGGAAATACAGAATCAATTATTCAATATACAAATAGATTACGTCAACTAGTATTAGAAATAAAAGAAATATACAGAATACAAGTAACAAATGAAACATCCAGAAAAAATTCCAATGAAAAATTAGATGCAGACGCAGCAAAATGCTTTAAAAAAGGAATGTGAGCGGAAATAAAATACGAATTGGGCAACGAGACAACATTACAAGAAATGTCCAAAACAGCTATAGAAATTGAAAATGACATAAATATTAGAAAAGCAACAGACAATGTGACAATTAATAACACATATGCCGACTACAATGATTATTATAATAGACCTGAACTACCAAAAAAAATTATGATATGTCAAATTTGTCATGACCCCCAACACGAAGCGCTATTTTGCCATTCTGCAGCATGCGTCTATTGCAAAGGATCAGATCACTTTTCCAATAACTGTAAAAATTCAGTAGACAAAATCAATTTGATATGCAAATACTACAGCCAAAAAGGACACTCAATAAGCGCTTGCCCGCTAAACAAACGAAGAAATATCCATTGCCAATATTGTCAAGAATTAGGACATGAGGTAGGTCAATGCCCCTACATTGCCGACTACATAAAATGTTGGAAATGTGGAGAAACGGGACATGAAGCCATCAAGTGTAAAAATAAGATCACACAAAAAGTAAACAAATGCGATATTTGCGAAGAGGGAAGTCATTCAACGCAAGAGTGCCCTGAAGTCTTTTGTAAAAAATGCAACAAAAAAGGTCACTCTATCAAATTTTGCACAACAGGTAAAAATAGATCACCTTATAGAATATGCACCCTATGCCAAGAACAGGGACATGAAGAACAAGATTGTGAAGAAGCGCGAATATATTTCACAGAACAAAGAAGCAAATCAAGTTACAAGTGCCAATTATGTGATCAATTACGTCACACAGCAATGTTCTGCAGAAAAATTGCGAATACACAACAATCTGCAAATCCTCAGCAAAGTCCACAAAACTACAATGCCTACAATAAAAACTACAATAACGGCTACAGAAACAATTTTAACAACGATCAAAGAAAAAAATTCTGCGCCTATTGCAAAAATATGGGTCACACAGCGAGTGAATGTAGGAAACTACAAGCACTAAAAAATTACCCACTTCAAAATATTTCAATCACATGCGAAGGTTGCAACGAAACAGGACATAACATAGATAACTGTGAAAAAATTAAAAGATTACAAGAAGAAAGAGTATTTTGCAGAACCTGTAAAGGTGTCGGTCATACAATAGAACAATGCCGCAAATCTGGGGTAAACTCGGAAAACTCTGGAGCTCCTTTAGGAAGGAACGCCTAAGGAATGAGCAGACAATAAAAACGTTCCACGACGAAACATCCACTCTCCCAACACAAACAAAACAACACATAGATATATACAGCAAATTCGAAGGAAATGTAAAGAAAATAGAGAGTACCATGCTACAGACAGATATAGCTAAAACCAGTACTGATATTAATCAACAAATTACAAACGACTGTACCAAAATATACATTGTCAAACTTAAAAACCTTCTCAAGTACATAGAAATATTTGAACCAAATTCGAATAACAAACTGCAACTACTAGTAGACAGTGGAGCACAACTAAACATTATCAAGAATACCAGCATTCCACAAAAGCATTTAAATAGAAACGAACAAATATCTATATCAGGAATCACAGAAGACGCCATAAGAACAATAGGCTCAACACAAATGCATATTGCAGATGAACCATTTGATTTCCATATAGCACCAGATAACTTTTCTATTCCTTACGATGGAATAATAGGAATAAATGCTTTATCCAAACACAAATTAAGATTAGATAGAAGTTACTTGGAAATAAACAATCAAAAAGTGCCATTAAAAGAAACTACTAGCAGAAATCAAACAAACATATTTACAGTACAAACATCAAAAGAAATTAATAAACATCATGACACATGGGAACCCATAGCATTTGACAAAAATTACATAGTAGACAAAAATGATATCGAAACAAATACGACAACACACAGCAAAGAAGTATCAATACATAAAGATGTAACACAAATCTTAAATATAATAAGTGACATACAAAAAGAAACGAAAAATAGTACGTATGATCAAATATATGGGAATCCAAAAACAAAAATATTATCTCAACCTAACTATCACTCAAGCTTGGCACAATTTATTGGAAATATTAGTAAAGCCCTGGAAAACGAATCCAATGAAACCGAAGAAAATTATACTATTAATGATTATTCAAATTTTTGCGACACATTAAAAGATAACGTTGCAGGAGAGATTGACAGAAAATATGACAAAATAATGAACCAGCAAATTCACATTATGAATGATATAGAAAATAACTTCGAAAACATTAATGAAAAATTCACAGCTAAAGAAACTAATTTAAAATCGACACATATATTTACAACTACACACAACAAAATCGCACAAAAAGAGACACAAGAACACGAAATAAAAATACGACGAAAGCAATTGATAAATACAATAAACTTAGAACACCTGACTCAACGTAAAAAAGAAAACAGAAAATTTAATACTGTCGTTCGAAGAAATATGCTGGTTAGAAGGAGATAAACTTGGCAAATGCAACATAGAAGAACATGAAATTAATACAACTGATGATAAACCAGTATATGTTAAACAATTTCCTCTGCCATATACACTCAAATAAGTCGCATGTGATGAAACAAAGAAGCTAATTGCAAATAACTTAATTAGACCCTCAACAAGTGCATTTAAAGCGCCAGTATGGATCGTGCCAAAAAAGGGAATAACAAAAGATGGAAAGAAAAAATGAAGAATGGTAATAGATTATCGAAAATTGAATGCAAAAACTATTCCAGACCCATATCTTATACCCAACATATTAGAAATTTTCGACTGCATAGGAAAAAACAAAGTTTTCACCACCATCGATATGGTTTCTGAATTTCATCAACTAAAAATGAAAGAATCAGATATACATAAAACGGCGTTTAGTATCCCTGGCTTGGGACGTTTTGAATTCAAAGTATTACTTTTCGGACTAATAAACTCACCTAGGGTCTTCCAAAGAGCACTAACAAAAGTACTCGGAAACCTATTGGAAAAAGGGTTCTGCTACCTGTACATCGATGATATAATTATCGTTGCAAATACGGTTGAAGAACATAATAAAAGATTCAAACTCATAGCAGAAAAATTAAGAATGGCAGGATTAAAAATTAAAACGAGTAAATGCAAATTTCTCCAAAAGGAAGTATAATTCTTAGGCCACATTATAAGTGAAGAAGGCATCAAAACAGACCCAACGAAAATAGAAGCAATAAAAAAATTTCCTATCCCGAAAACTATCAAAAATATCAGAGAATTCTTAGGCCTAACAAGCTACTACAGACGCTTTATTGGACACTTCTCACAAATAGCAAAACCTATCATAGATTTACTGCAAAAAGAATAACCATTTATTTGGACTGAAGAAAGACAAAAAGCATTTGAAAAATTAAGAAATGCCCTATGCACAACTCCAGTTTTTCAATACCCAGATATGAAAAAACCATTCATCATTACAACAGATGCTTCAAACTACGCGCTGGGTTGTGTACTCTCTCAAGGAGAGATTGGTGATGACAGACCAATAGCATTTGCATCAAGAATCTTAAAATCAGCAGAGAAAAAATACCATACATACGAAAAAGAAGCACTTGCATTCGCAATAAGGACGTTT
Source organism: Phymastichus coffea (assembly GCF_024137745.1). Classification (NCBI taxonomy): domain Eukaryota; kingdom Metazoa; phylum Arthropoda; class Insecta; order Hymenoptera; family Eulophidae; genus Phymastichus; species Phymastichus coffea. The sequence goes on from NW_026706814.1 coordinate 3,076,785, forward strand.
AAGAATTACATATACGGAAACAAATTTACCATCGTTAGTGATCACAAACCATTGTTATCCTTCAAATCAGCAGATAACAATTCAAGAGTACAAAAATGGAGACTAAAACTAGCAGATTATGATTATGATATTATCTACAAACCTGGCAAAATAAATACAAATGCCGATGCACTATCACGAAATCCGATGGAAGATATAAAAATAAATGTAGTTACCAGAGCACAAAAAGCAAAACAAGAATCAATAGAAATAATAACAAATGAACGACAAGTACAAGAAAAACAAGAGGAACAAATCAAAATAACAAGAAAACAAGACAAAGAAAAAGAAAATAGAAATAAAAATATTACACAAGCACAAGTACATATGGAAAATGAAGAAAATACAAATAATGAAGCAAAAATACAGAAACAACATAACATTCGATTTACGATAAAACCCATCGAATCAAGAAAAGACAACATTATACATTTTATCGACAACAAACATCAATCATTAGATAACGCAGCAGAAAGACTAATAAAAATCAAACAGATACAACCAGACAAAAATATACAGCCCCAGGAAATTAAAATAATACAGTCAGGAACAAAAAATATCTTCATAGCTTGTCTTGACACAAGACAGTCCGCTATGAGGATAAAGGAGAATCTCAAAGGTCTCTTCAAATTATTAAGAACATTAATAATTTCCAAGAAAATAACAACATTCAGCATCTCAAGAGACCTACAATTAAAAAACATACATTGGGCTGAAATAGAAAACATTCTAGCAACAACATTCGAAACTTCTGAAACTAAAATTATCATTTGCCTAAACTACATCGACTACGTAAAACTCGCAGACCGAGACAATATATTCGACCAATATCACTCAAGTGCACTAGGAGGACATTCGGGAATCAACAGAACATGGAACAGAATAAAGAACAAATGCTATTGGGAAAACCTGAAAACTGATATAGAGAACCGTATCAAAAATTGTAAAACTTGTCAAAGAAATAAACTAAAAAGAATAAAAACTAGACAACCAATGATAATAACGGACACTCCCATGAAAACATTCGACAAAATCGCAATGGACATAGTAGGACCTCTAAACGTTACTAATAATCAGAACAAATACATTCTTTCTATACAAGACCTACTCTTAAAATTCATAATAGTTGTTCCACTCATTAATCAAACCGCAGAAACAATTACAGACGCCCTAATCAAAAGATTTATATGTATTTTCAGTTCACCAAAAGTAATCCTCACCGACAGAGGAGCGAACTTTACAAGTGAAATCTTAAAAGCCATTGCTCGTAGATTTAAGTTTGCAAAAATAGAAACAACCGCATTTTCACCACAATCAAACGGCTCCCTAGAAAGAGCACATCACCCCCTTTGTGAATATTTGAAAATTTTTTCTAGTAAAAAAATTGAATGGGACAATATATTAGAATTAGCCCAATTTCATTACAACACAAGCGTTCACAGCGCACATAGATTTACTCCGCATGAACTGGTCTTCGCTTACCCACCACGATTACCGTCTAGTGAACCATTAAAAATTTCAGAACAATTGCCAACATTCAATAATTATCTATCAACACTTATACAAAACATGCAGGATATTGCATGCTTAGCGCGAGAAAACCTCGTAACAGCAAAAGAAAAATCAAAAAAATACTATGTTCGCCACATAAACCCTTGCAATTTCAAAATAGGAGATCAAGTGTGGCTCATTAAAGAACCTAAACCAAGAAAATTAGAAAAGAATCACAACCTGGGTCCCTTTGAAATATTAAACATCACAGATAAATATAACGTAACAATAAATAAGGGTGGAAAACCGAATACAGTTCATGCAAATAAATTAATATTACACAAGAGTATATAAACTGATAAACTTTTCTCTGTTTTAGGACAAAGAAATCATGTTTTCAAAAATAACGTTATTCATTACATTCTTTCAAATTACTTATGCATACATTGGATATCACTGCGGCACCACAAACACTAACATCACAACATTCTCCCTACTGGACGCTGACGAATGCGACTTTAACACCGAAACCATAAACTCAACAATAGTAAATGTAGAACTTATCCAAGCAGCCGAATTTAGAGATGTTCCAGTACATCAATGCAAAATTGAAATCCATCGGACAGTATACGAATGCGGATTATTCGGACATCTCGAACCTGAACAAAACGGAGAACAAGAATACTTGTATGAATTGAGCCATGAAATATGCCAAACTATCCACGAAACGAGAATTTTTAAATATGACAATTTTCATACGATTGCTGATTTAAAAATAAACGCCACAACAACCAAGGGCATGGACTTCGCTGGCGATGCAGGAAGCTGCAGCGGCGTAGCCTACGCAGACAGGTTCGGATCATGGAGTAAGGTACTTGTTCAAAGCACAATTAAAATCACATTATTACAAGCCTATGCGAAAATTTGTCTGAGTAATGACAAATTACATTTAAGCTCAGGAACGACGTGTAAATTTTCAGATACAACTTGCGTAGACTCTGACGGGGGTTATACATTTTGGGACATTTTACCTCAGGAAGAATGTTTTACTAACACTTATGATATTTTATATAAAGGTCCAGTAACAAAATATTTTAACACACACAATGACGACATAATATACATGGTAAACATTAGCGACACAACCTTTGCTTTAACAGCCAAAGATAAAATATTGAAATGCTACAGAGAGTTCATAAGAACAGAACACCCAAAACTCTTTATCGCGGAAGAAAACAATAACTTCAACAAATACAAATTCGATAAAGATACTGTTACTAGCAAAAGCAAGGTCAACATAGATTTATTCACATACGTAAATTCTAAATTTGTATATGTCGAAAAGCATTTGGGCAGACAGCTGAACGACCTTTACAGAAAAGTCATTACAGATAGGTGCGAAGTAGAGAGAAAAACAATACAAAACTCCGTATCCCTTGCAACCCTCTCCCCTGACGAATTTGCATACAACATCATGAAGAAACCTGGATACATTGCCAGGATCGCAGGAGAAGCAGTTCATGTCATAAAATGCACCCCTACTGTAGTGAAGGCACAGCACCTCAGCGAATGCTACAACGAATTACCAGTAATTTCAGGCAATAAAACCTGGTTTCTTACTCCAAAAACACATATCCTCAAAAGAAGAGGTACTCCAATGAACTGCAACTCCATAATACCTACATACTACAAAGTAAACAACAAATAGATAAAACTAACGCCCAAACCAATGGAAACAATACCACCACAAGCACTCAAACCTAACACAAACATAAAATGGAAATTTGAATCCATAGATTCATTAGCAACTAACGGCATATACTCACAACAAGAATTGGACCAACTACAACAACAAATAATGTTCCCCATGGAAAAAGCATCTCTGTTAAATATTATAGCTAAAGAGATATCAGGAAGAGGAACAACAAAGAACATTTTTACAGAAAATACACTTGCGAAATTGGCTGAAAGCACTTGGAATCACATGTTCAACAAACTAATCACGTGCGGATCAATCTCATCAGTAATCATAATGATATTAATATTACTGCAAATAATAAAATTGACGATTGATACCATCATCAGAGGATATACGCTGCACATGGTTTATGGCTGGTCTATGAACCTACTATGGGCCTTCTTCAGCTCAATAACCCACCTGCTAGTGATACTAGGACGACAAAACCATGACAGTATGACAAAAAATAACAAACAAAACGCAGAAATTCAACTGGACACAGTGCACACAAACCTGAACGACACAGACGTCAAGATACAAATTTACCCTGATACCCACTGTCCTATTCCTCAACAAAGCTTACCTCTCGAATCAACACTAATCAAATACAAACATGACCTATTTTTAACAAAAGTCTAATTGTTGTATCATTCAGTACCCCAAATGCTTTACGTCATGGCTAGATTTTAAGCGGGGAGGGAAGCGAGATATTCGCTTTAGGATATTAGGCTAAGACTGCAAAGGAATTTAAATTAAAAAACAAATTTTTTATCTAAAAACAAAAGAAAAAGAGATATTTATTTTTACAAAATTACAATTATGTTTACAAATATAATTGCACTTATATACAATTGCAATTATATCGATGGTCCGCACTTGGACCTATGATTGCATTGTGGAAATCATTAGGAGCCTCCACGCGTGCTCGACGAGGGCCGTTGCAATGTGCTGGCAAATCATAAAAGAGTAATCCGCAAACTAGAAAAAGGAAAATTTAATGATAATAATAACAACCAATAAAAAAAAAAAAAACTAACAAGAACTACAATCAATTTGTAAAATACTTACGTAGACCATCAAATGATGCTTCCTTGGAGGTCCAAGCATTGTAAATTACAAGTCAAAATCGAACTGTATAAAGTCGAGCAACCATGCTCCTTATATACTAAATAAAGTGCCCACACCGCAAAATTTCTGTATAAACCGCTAGTAGCTTTGAATTTCAGAAGTATTTTCATGCAAACATTGCAATGTCTGGCCCTGGGGTGTTACGTCTTACGACGCATTCTTTTTGTAACAAATGCAGATTCATGAAATTCAAAGCTGTTAAACTACTCGCACGTCAGCAAAAAGCTGACGAAACGCGAGGTAAATGACACTCCGAAATAAAGTCACCGAACGCAAGAATTTATATTCAGCAAAAACAAAATGTCACACCATATCGCAATACTGAGCTGAAAAGAGCTGTAAAAGATATAAAAAGGAATGAACAAAATTACTCGGGGGGCTGTTGATCAGTAGTCCGTTAGTCAGTCAATAAGTACCTGTGAGACTCAACTTCGTACATACCGGTCCGACAATTGGTGATTACTTTACTTAATAAACTCGCGACTGTTACAAAGTAATATCGTGCAAGTATTATTCAACGACCTATCCAATACAATTCAACAAGCAGTTAGAGCCTGCTGCATTTCTATCAACAATTAAAAACTACGATTATCAAAGTAGTGCAATTATCATACATACATATTTACATTTCCACATACATTTATTATAAGTGAGACATATCTAACCACTAGTCAATATATTGGAACGTCTCATTCATTAGCTATTCGTAGTTGATGCACGAGACGTAACACAACAAAACAAAAATTTAGCTTAATCGTAGACACCGGGGCAGCAGTCTCGCTACTAAAAATTTCAAGCAAACCAGACGGTGTCCACATAGATATTTTAGACAGATACGAACTACGAGGGATCTCGCAATTATAATGATCAATATTATAATGTCAATAGGATGTATCGCGATATTAGGAAAAGTTTCACTAACCTTTTATAACTTTGTACTAGATTTTTACCTAGTACCGAAAAATTTTCTAATATTAGAAGACGGTGTAATAGGACGCGAGTCATTAAGAAAATACAAGGCGCATATTGATTACGCCAGGAATCTCTTAAAAATTAACGAGTTCTTCTTCCCAATTCTCACCGAAAATAAATTCCATCACATTAAAACTATTCCCATGGCAAAAACAATTAACCAGGCACCCAGCAAGATACCTCTTGCAAACGAGGGGCAAGCACGGCCTAGCGATAACTCCTTGTATTCGGTCGACGGCCCTAGCGGGAAATTGCCACACCTAGCGTTCGAAACTTAGGGGACGAACGCGCCTATGTATGAAACTCATGTAAAAAAAATGGTCACAATGCCATAAAACAGAACGGCACACTGACTCCTAAAGAAGATATACCTCAGCTGTCCGAAGACAAAATCCAAGAAACATAAAAAAAAATCAGAGCCCGACAATCTGTACCACCTACCTGTTAACCACTTTTCCGAGAACTCAAAAGAAAATGAACGCTCTAACTTTTGACATACGCATGCAAAGTCTGGAAAAGGAATTTGATTTACTCTACGCTTTAAACAAAGTATCAGAAATGATTAAAAAATCCAGAAAATCAGAAAAATTAGAATCAGATCATCCGCTAATACAAGAATTAACTAACAGTATTATAAGTTGTTTAAACAATAAAGAATCTGAAATTGATAGCGATCGCGTATACTTGCTCGAAATGCTAAATAGATACCTCGATCCAATTAATAAATCACAAAGTAACTTACAAAAACCAAATATAGTTAGTGATGCATTCAACGCATTATTAACAGTCCACTCGATTATTAAGGGAAAATTACCCAGAGCGCGCCATGCGACGCAGACCCTACTTATTAACCCAAAAATTAATAATCGTGATGAAAAAGTCAAAAAGTTACTTCAATTGATTAAATTGGACCATATCAAACAAGATCAACGGACAAAAGTTGAGAAAATCGTCGAAAATTACAGCGACAGATTTTTTGTTAAAGGCGACAAGCTCGGGGCCACGAGTATTATTGAGCAGGAAATCTATACTACCTCCGAAGTACCAAGCAAACTTCAACAGTTTAGGCACCCTCAGCAGATTAGTAAATTTATAAATGAACAAGCGCAAGAATTATTAGAAAGAGGAATTATCGAAAAATCAACTAGTGCATACTGCGGACCAGTCTTTTGCGTGCCCGAAAAGAATACGGAAGATGGTGAACCGCAACCGCCACGCATGGTGTTTGGCTATCACATGCTAAATAAAGTTAGTAATTGAAAAATTATGTTTCAGATGAAAGCAGTAATTCTCAGCATCTTTTTCCAATAATACATCAAAATAGTTACTCCTTTCATAGCTTACGATTATTTTCAACGTTTTACTAACTTTACTACCTTTCCACTTGTAGACATTGCTGAATGCCACATTCCTAATCAATTCAACTGTAACTGAAATATCCCTCCTCCAACTTAATGATTTTGCAACTGTCAAAGTTCGTTATTGCAAAGTAGAGGTTAAACGATCAGCCAAAACATGCGGCGCAGTCTTTCATGAATGGGCTCCCCTTTTTTCCGAAATAGAATACATTAAGGAAGTAACATGAGAAGAATGTATTAAAATGCACTCTTACCAAATAATGACGATCGGAGATAATCTAATACAAAACTTAATGATTAATGAAACAAACGTACACCCGATAGAGTTAGCTGGATACGTTGCCCCTGATAGCACGTACACTAACGGGGGAAGTTTCTCCGACCCCTACGGTACCTTCAGCAATGTAAACGTTACTGGCTATGTTAAAGTATCACTCGAGGAAAGATTTAATTCTGTAACGTTGGAAACAAATAAAATTAAACTTGAGTCCGGAACTTCGTGTTAATTTACCGAAGAACGTTAAATTGATAGCCTATTCGGATATGCATTCTGGGACCGAACCGAGTCTCTAGCATGCCAAGTCAGCAAGTATACTAATCTATATTCAGGACCGGTCACTAAAGTAACAGAAGTCGGTAATGAACGAAGACCACTTTCGGTATTGGATTCTGAGGATATATCTTTTGCTTTCAAAGATCTTGGTAAAATGATACAGTGCAGTTTTGAAATTATTAAAACAGAACACCCGAGATTATTCATATTAGAAAATAGGCTCGGTGAGCATTTCATTTCTAACAAAGTTTAAAATATGCACGATCTGGATCTTTTTACTTGTGTAATTTCAAAAATATTGTTCGTTGAAAAACATTAAAAATTACCTACAAAAGTTATAGCATGATGTACTGTTACAGCTATGCGAACTAGAAAGAAAAGTTATTAAAACGCATTAAATATTGCCACTCTATCACCGGATCTTTTAGCATACTATTTAATAAGAGAACCCGTACACATGGTAATGATGGAGTGTGATGCAGTACACATTATCAAATACGTATCAGCAGAAGTCAAAGCTAGAAAAGCTGAAAATTTCTACCAAGAACTAGCGGTCACGCGCGGCGAAACCCCGATGTTTATTACACCTCGAACGCATATAATAAAACAATATGGAACCAAAATAGCTTGCAATACTAAAATGTCCGTAATGTATAAATTCGGTGACACATGGATAAAGGTCATACTGGACGTCACTAGCCAAGAAGCTCCACACGTAATCCAACCTCAAGCCAAGCAAAGTTGGGAATATAATAGCTCCATAAACATGGCAATAAGCGGAATCTATACATATAACGATATCAAACACCTTCGTACGTTTATTATGTTCCCTACAGAACGGAACGCAGTCCTTAATCAAATTGCGCTCGGTTTCGCTGAAAAATTCAATTTAGCTCCGGGAATATCCGTCTCTAAACTACTTGACGAGGATACTCTGAACCGTATTGCAAATTCCATGTGGGAATCGCTATGGAGTCGATTCATAACGTTCGGATCAGCGAGCGCCGCTGTTTTGGCCATCCTCGTGATCTTTAGAGCAATTAAATTTGTCCTTGATACCATTATACATAGTTATGCCCTTAATTTCTTCTATGGCTTTAGTATACACCTGCTTGGCGCATTCTGGAACTCATTAACTAACTTGATATCTTACCTAGCCAGGAAATCTGAAAGAAAAACAAACACAGACAAACTAAACAAGGAAGCCCCGCCGGCAACACAGCTCGAAGAACGAACCACCATCATGAAAATTGAACGTGACGATCAACTGACCCAGTTGAAGCCTGAGAAACCAAGCTACACACAAAAATTCCACCGTTATTTAACAGAACATAAAAATCAATAAATAACTATATGTCTAAGAACATGGATCACAGAGCCAAAAGAAAATTACTTGAAGACTTAATAATAGAAAAAAAAAGACTAAGTGTATCAACACAAATGTAGGAAGACACCGCAATGGAATTTGGGCACAGAATAAACACATCTTTACAAAAATACATGGTAATGGGAAAAACCGCGCAAATGTTCTTATTGGAAGTCATGGGAAATGAAATTCAGGCAGAAAAATTAGTTTTCCTACACAAACACATTACACCACTGGTCATCATCACGCAAAAAGCACTGACGTCCGAGATAAAAATACAACAATACTCAGTGAGCTACTCAAACCTAATATTAATGATCCTTTAGACACGTTCTCACGAGAGGCACCACTCCTGCTCCGTAGAAATAATAACACCTCCTCAACCACACTAATGAACATTTTTGATAAAATAGAGAATTGGGAATGGATTAAGCTTTTCAACAAAATTGCTATCAACGCAGGACAAAATTTTAATAACCACCACTCTTCCAGCTAATACTAGCAAAATGCTGTTACCCAGAGTACTTTTTATCAGTCTACTAACTACTGTTATATGCCAAAACCAGCCAACTACAAAACAATATGATAATCAACCTGGAATTGCTTTTAAAAAAGGACCTAACATACGATTTGTTAAAAAAAATGGAATATTATCACCGCTCTTGACGTCAACTCAGTACTTAACTCACATTACAACTACATCCAAACCCTGGAAAAAATAATTACAGCTTGCAAGACAATCGATATAAACGATTTCATCAAAAATTCTATATACACAGCCTACGAAGAAACAAAAAAACTTGAACATGTAAACGATGCAATCAGCACCTCTCTTAACGCATACGCTTCTGACACACCCAACGGGGGACAGGATGCCTAGTATCGCCAGATAGCCTATTACTCGAACATTCCGATAAGGCTCTTGAAGATGTTTTGTATATGCGCGAGAATAATTTAACCGAACACATGGGCGAGTATGATTTATCTTACATCACCGAAAATAATTTACAATTAAAAACAAATCTTTTGCTTTTTAGAAAAGCTCGCGCAGATTTCATTACAAGCGGAATGAGCCCAGTATATAATTCTACACACGTTAGCCTTATTTTATTTGAAATTAACGACATGTTACATAAATTTATTTACATATCAAATGAAGTACGTCAACTCCTGCAAAACAAACAATTTTCTTTTAATCCGCAATTTTTGCTGAATGCACTAAAAACTGTCAGGGCAATTACTAATTCAAGGTTACCTATACATATGTCAAAAATTAATATCATATCCCTACAATAAATTGCAGAAGTTAACGTAGTTTACTTTCGTAAAAACATTATTGACGAAGTAATTTTTCCCCTTGTCGCAAGCAGCAATACGCAGAATTTCAAATTATATTCACTACCAGTATTTCAGTATCTTAACGAAACTAACCAAGTCAATAACTTTATTAGTCCACAGGGTGATTACCTGACTTTGACAGAGGGGGAAACTACCCATGCCTTTGTAAGCGATAATTTCATTAATAACGAGTGTAAACGTATTTTTTCCTTTGACCTGTGTCCGCACCCAACTTTGCGCAGATTAAACAATAATTCCTGCGAGTTTAATCTGTTAACATTGTTGAGATTTGTGGTTTGTATGTAAGAACAAATACTTTATTATTAACAAAGAGATTTTAATAAGGCCGTGTATAAGTACAAGCGGAGCCGCACACTTCGGCTCAAGCAAGTGTTGCTCCGTCGGTGGTTAGTTCTTGAGAGAGAGCGCGTGTCAGAGCTCGCCACTACGGCTGGCGTACATCGATCATACAAAGTATATTGGAGGGGATACGCATATGTGTGTGTATACACATCATACACCTGACGCAGCTTAGTAGTGCGTAAACTACTCTCGAATGTATAATATAACATGTACCTTTTCAACACGCCTCCGTACATTTATATTATACAATCCATTACTTCATTTTATATTTAATAAATTTCTGAACTTGATAAATTTATCTTTACATAATGCCATTGTACAAATATCCGCAATATTCTCATTTGAATTAACTTTTACCATTTCAATTTCTTTGTCTTTTACACTTTCATGAACAAAATGATAATGTATTTCAATGTGTTTAGAGTTTTTTGTAAAGTTTTCATTATTTGCAATATTTATTGCTCCTATATTATCTTCATATATTCTAATCGAATTTTTCAATTTTAAATCAAAAATACTTATTAATTCTTTGATAAATTTGATCTCGCTTACAGCTTCCGATAAAGCTATATACTCTGCATAAGTGGATGCTTTAACAACACATTTTTGTTTTCTCGATTTCCAATCGATTACATTACCAAAAACTCTAATTACATAACTTGAAGTAGATTTCCTATCTGTATTATCGCCTGCCCAATCGGAATCTACAAAAGAGTCAATTAAAGCACAATCATCACTTCTTTTATAATACAATTTCAACCCTTTGGTCGCATATAAATATTTGAGTATTCGCAATGCATACTTATAATGAGTTTCACTATAACTATTTTGGAAACGACTGAAATAATTAACACTACTCCTATAACTAATATCTGGTCTAGTACCTGCACTTATATATAAGAGAGCTCCTATAAGATTTCTATACTTTATATTTGGTTCATTACTTTCAAACTTTTCAATCTTTAAATTTGTTTCCATTGGTGTATTGTATAATCTAGTATCTCTAATTTAATATTTATCTGCTAATGAGTCAATATATCGTTTTTGACTTAGTTTCATTTTACAATCTTTATAATCTTGATTTATATTTATTCCAAGATAATCTTTTATTTCTCCTAGATCTTTAATCTTAAATTTATTTGATAATGACCTTTTTACTTGTTCTATCAATTTCTTATTTTTGCAACATATTAATAGATCATCAACGTAAATCAAAATATAAACAATGCTCTTTTCTTTTTTGTTCATATACTATATAAACAAAAATCTAAATTACGTCTCTCAAAGCCTAATTCTGACAAGTATTCATCCAAACACTCATACCAGTCTCGTGGACTTTCTCTTAATCTATATAATGCTTTATTTAATCTTAATATCTTTTTTGTACCATCGTCATAGCCTTTAGGTTGATTGACATATACCTCTGTAATTACTTTGCCATTAAGAAATGCAGTCTCAACATCCATTTGTTCTATAATTAAGCCAAATTGATAACAATATGAAAATAGAATTTTTAACGTCTGACTTTTGGCTACTGGGGCTATATGTCATCAATAACATCAGTTTATTGAAAGCCTCTTACAACTAATCTAACATTATATCTATTATCAAGTTTTTTTGTAAATGTCCATTTCACATCTAAGACCTTTTTATTTTCTTTTCCGTCAACTAATTTCCAAGTTTTGTTTTTATTTATGCATTTAATTTCATTATCCATGGCTTCTTGCTATTTTTTATTTTCTTTACAATTTATCGCCTCCTCAAATGTTGGCGGTACATTTGCATCAGTATAATTGATATAAATACAATATGCTATGGAATTACCATACCTATTACTGGACTTCTCTTTCTGTCGGATTTACGTGGTACTTTTAATGTATCCTCATTTCGATGGATCACATTTTCCTTCTCATTCTCTATATCACCACTTTCATCAATTTGGTTATCATCAACATTATTATCATTTTTGCTATCAGATTCATTTGATTCTATAATTACTCTACTTTCAAGGTCTGTTTGTTCATTTTCTAAGCAGATTAATTTTATATTTTCTTCAACTATATCAACGTGTCTAGCTATTATCACTCTATTATTGACTAGAACTTTATATCCATTTTCAACATATCCTAACAATACTCCTAATTTAGACTTATCGTCCTATTTGCCTTCTCTTAATGTTTATGGAGTTCTTACAAATACTCTACTTCCATACATTTTTAAATTTTCAACATTAGGTTTGTTACCAAAGAATATTTCGTAAGGAGTCTTATTTTCTTTTGTGTTTGCGATTAATCGATTTTTCAAGTACGCAACTGTTTTCATTATTTCCGGCCAATATCTTCTATGTACTTTGGCTTCTTTCATTAAACATCTACCCCTATCCATTGGCGATCTATTATATCTTTCTGCTACCCCATTTAATTCATGAACATATGCAGGACATGGTGATAATTCTATCCCTTTAGATTTAACAAATTCGAAAAATTTATTGTTCATATATTCTCTTCCATTATCACATCTTAATTTCTTTATTCTCTTATTGAATTTATTCTCGGCTAAATTCACAAACTCTTTGAAACAATCTAAAGTCTCTGATTTATTTTTGATACAAAATATCCTAGCACATTTACTATAATCATCTATAAAGTATAAAAAATATTTTTCATCACCATATCCCGTTGTATCATGTGGACCGTTTAAATCGGTGTGTATCAACTCTAAGATTTCTTTTGTCCTACTTCTATTATTTTCAAAAGGTAAGTTTGACATTTTGCTTTCAATGCATGTCGCACATTTAATGTTAATATTTTCTAGCTTCTCTGGTAATCCATTGACTAATTTGACTTTTACTAACTTATTCAAATAATTAAAATTCACATGTCCGAGTGCTCTATACCATTTTTTTCTATCTGTTAATTTTACTGAATTTAAATAATTCTTTCTAGTTTTATTTGTTATTGTGTAGCTTTTTAGATAGTACAAATCTTCACTTTTATTTTCAATTGCTACCAATTCTCTATACTCATTATAAATTTTTGCAGTATTGCCAATCGCAACTATTTTGGCTTTTTCTGTTATTTTTGCAAAACTCAGTATATTTTGCTTAATGCCTTCTACATAATATACTGTGACGGTAAACGTCAGATTAGCGCCAACAATATAACCTAATTGCTGCCTGGGAGGGCAGCACCTACCGGGAGGACGAAAAACGTAACGAAGGAATTCGGCGCGCGAGCAGACGGAACGCGCGCGATTGAAACCGAACCAGTGAAGCACTGACCATCGTTACGTTCGCCCGCTTTTCTTTTCGCTATTGTCGATCCGTGTGCCGTTAAAGCCAATTATTGAGAGAAGAACGCCCAGATCAGTACCAGCTAGCAGTGATCGCTGTCGCCAAGGTGCCATTCAACCACGAGGGGGAGAGACCCGAGCCGACGGAGAAACGTCGCCCGCGAAGAGATCGAGAGAGTGTGTGTGAGGTTTCGCCATCGAGGGCGAAACCACGTGTGCGCGAACTAGCGATCCGCGACATAAACAATAAGACAATTTTCTCGCTGTGCGACTCGTCAGTGTCACCTTTGTACGCCTGCGATATTAAGGTAAGCTGGCCAGCTTAATCTCGCGATCGCGGTTGCATGATTAACAATCGATTTATAAAATCCGCAGCGTGCATGTAACGGCTCCAATAACGAAGAACAGCGAGCATCCCGACAATACGTGTTGTCGATGAGCGAGCGTCGATGTAAACAAACGCGCGGGCCGACCTTATGTAGTATTTGAGTGATAATAAAAGGTTCTGTTCGTGTTACTAACAAGTGTTTTCGACTCGCTTACTTCTTTTTGCTTCCAGTCACTTTCTTATAGCTTAATAGAATTACTGGTTGACTGACGCCTGTCTCCCCATGCTCTCCGGATTGCGTTTTGAGCATAGATAATTACATTCGCCCTTTCAACAAAACCGCGCGAATAAAAATATAATTAAACGGTGCAACCCCGTTACAATACATTATTCAAATCAATGTATTTTTCACCATAATAAGTTTTTACTTTAATTTTAACAGTCCCAATTTTTGTTGCTTTCAACATTTTACCATCTGGCATTTTAACATTTACTGAATTTTCCAATATTTCAAACTTATGAAAATATTTATCAGTTCTAATAATATTGTCTGTACAATCACTATCTAACAGCCAAATTATCTCATCAATTTTACAGTTATTTAATTTTATATTCTCATTTGGTTCTAATATACGTTTCCCGAAGGTATTCGTATATATAGAAGACTGTTTATTTACCTTATCCATATCAGTATCGCATACTTGAGTAACCCATGATTCCGACTATCCTCTCTGCTCGGCGGCTGCTGGCTGATTCTCGTTCATGTTGTCTTTGTGTTGACCTCGTCCTCGACCTCTGCCTCTGCTGAAGCCGCGCTAACTATAGTTTAGGCGTCTACGTTGAGCTCCTCTGCCCCGGCTAATATTTTGTTGACTTTGTTGACTGCGTTGACTCCAGCAATTCTGTTGTTTGTGGCCTGTTTTTCCGCAGACGTAGCATTTTCCTTCGAACTTAGCTGTATATATACTCATATTACTTTTCTTATCATAAGTTTTTGTAAGATTCTTTTCTTTAATTTTCGATTTAACATAGTCAACCATCCTTTGTTCCTCGGGAATGATATCGATGAAATCCCCTATGTAGCTGTAGCTTGTCGGTAATGCTCGGATTAAATATCTCATTTTCTCTGTTTCTTTAATTTCTCCACCAGCTGCTTTGAATTCATTCACAGATTTCTCGAAATCTATGAAGAAATCATCTACTTGATCGTAATCCTTTAGTTTCAACTCTTTTAATTTTACTCTGCATATTATCTGTAGTGACGTGGATTTCGTTAAATACATTTTATCAAATGTTTCTATCATTTGATGTGCAGTCTCGCACTCTCCTATAAATTCCAATTGTTTGTCGGATACTGTACTGATCAATATGTTTCTTGTTTTCAAATCTTTTTTCATCCATTCATCTCTCTTATCTTCACTAGTTATTTTTCTTTGTGTTTACTCTTTGCATTCCTTGTATTTCAATAAAGTCATTAAACGAAATTTCCAACTCGAGTAATTTATTCCATTGAAAATTGGAATCATTATATCTTCAAATTTTGCTTGTTTCGCCATTTCAAAATCTTCAACTTTCAGACTTCCGTATATTTTATTCTTAAGCAATATAATTTTTTCCAATTCTTTCAAAAACAACTTTCGTAAATTATTTCTAGTATCTTTACTCAATTTACTATACTTTTCATCTGGTTTCATGTATAGACTTTCTGATACGTGCTCTTATATCAAATTCTAATCTCTTTGTATCCTTATAATCTTACTTTATTTGGCAAAATGCTTTTCACAATTCTTTACTTTGTTCACTCGACTAAATTTTTGGAACTATATTTTTTTTATATTCTAGGCCTTTCATGCTTATTTTCTCGTTTGCTTTCTTTCACGTTTCCACGTAGGAGAAGATGACGTTTTTATACTTACAAACCACTTATTGACCACGAACCACGCTCTGCTCCCATGTTGAGATTTGTGGGTTTGTATGTAAGAACAAATACTTTATTATTAACAAAGAGATTTTAATAAGGCCGTGTATAAATACAAGCGGAGCCGCACACTTCGGCTCAAGCAAGTACATTTTCAACAAACATCATCGGATGAATCAAATCTTGTATCTTGCCAACTTGAAGCTAGCACCGACACTGACTACTACCTTATACCGACATTAGAAAATAATGTTTTATTATACTCTGTTGCTCTCAATACTTCTTTTAATGTAAATTGTAACGGCATAATACAGCCTATGTTCTTTAGTGGCACTGGGATAATATAGATTCCCCAGTTGTGCGAACATAGAATGGGCCATCATATTTATTTGTAGACTAAGAAAAAACTAAGGACAGAAAATTTTGTGATTCCGAAAGTATCACTATTATCTACACACGAAAAAATAATGAGAAGCTCAAAAATAAATAATAATCAGAACAAATACGAACACTCGGACCGTGTAAAACTATTACACGCGTATTTAGCATTAGGAGTAACCATCATAATCGTTATTGCATCTGTAATAGAAGTAGGTGGCGTATTCTGCGCATATAGAGTATATGCAGTATAGAGTATATGCGCATATGCAGTAATAACAGTTATAAACTCGAAAATATATCGATGCAAAAGTTGAATCAGCCTTTAAACCCTCAAATAAGAATGATCTGCAAATCTGCAAAAACATTACTTGACGGAAAATATTTCATGTCACCAACCAACTACGACACTCCTCACTCCCCACCCATAGCCGTACAAGTAATTCCACTCCTAGAACCCGAAAGAAGACACTCCACGACCACTCTCCACTTTCTAAAAATTAAAAAAAAGAAAGAAAGAAAGGTTAAAGAACAGAACATACCTCCTATCAGATATCAGTCATCAGCACAATGAAACGTACCGCAACTACCGCATTCAGCCCACCGCATAAACGATCTAAAAGGACTTAGACACCAGAAGAAATCCAAACAGCCCGGACATCAACACCCACCATGGACAAACTAGCGCAGCGATGGGAAAACAGGGAGGCACAAATTACCATAGAACATCCCGAAATCCCATAGTTCGATGATAAGGTAGGTTGGGGTTATTACCAACTAACAGATTATATATTCAGGGAAGCCCACCACGGCCACTTACAGCTACAATTTCTTTTCGAAGAAAACTACGGCGGTCAGGGATTCCATGTCGCCTCTGCGGACAAGACACAGCGCACTGGCAAGGGTATTTCCATTGTCGAGCACGTGTAGCAGCCGCACCAGTGTACCGACAACTAGCCGTGGAGGCCGAGTGCGTAAGGCCCGAACATTTAATACTTTTTACGAGGGTGGTCCGATAAGTACTTAGCCTCACCGCCCGATGGCGCCAGTCTCGCAAAAGAAATATTCTATCACGTAGTACAACCTTCTCGATGGTTACTGTCATGATTTCAGCCGGATCGGAGTTGTAGTTTATTTTTGAGAGCGTGTGAAAGCAAGTGTGTCCGTTGATTTTTGAAAAATGGAAAAAGAGCAGTATCGGTCGGTGATTCGATTCTTGTTTTTGGAAGGGAAATCGTGCAGCGAAATCAAAAAGCGCTTGGGTGCTGTGAACGGTGACTCTTCTCCTTCGATGGCGACCGTCAAAAATTGGTTTAACGAGTTTCAACGTGGTCGCACGTCGATTTTTGAAGAGCCACGTCCAGGTGCTCCGAAAACGGCTACCACGGAGGATAACGTGACAAAAATTCACGATGTCGTATTGGCAGATCGACGATTGAAGGTGCGCGAGATAGCTATGATCGTAGGCATCTCAAAAGACCGCATGGGTCATGTTCTGCATGAAATTTTGGGCATGAGAAAGCTGTCGACGCGATGGGGGCCGTGTTTGCTCACTCTGGACAACAAGCGCAACCGTGAGACAACTTCAGAGCAATGTCTGACGCTGTTTAAGCGCAATCCGAAGGAGTTTCTGCGTCGTTTCGTGACAGCCGACGAAACATGGATCCACTGGTATACACCAGAGACCAAGGAACAGTCGAAACAGCGAAAGTGCTCCGAAGAAGGCGAAGACTGCCCCATCGGCCGGAAAGGTGATGGCCACCGTTTTCTGGGATTCACAAGTTGTGATCTACATCGACTACCTGGAGAGGGGCAAAACGGTCACAGGGCTGTACTATGCCGAATTATTGGGCCGATTCGACGTCGAATTACAGAAAAAACGGCCCCATTTGGCGAAGAAAAAAGTGCTTTTCCACTATGACAGCGCACCGGCTCACACCTCCGTCGTCGCCATGGCCAAATTGGTCGAATTAGGCTACGAACTGCTGCCCAATCTACCGTATTCTCCAGATTTAGCCCCGTGCGACATCTATTTGTTTCCAAACTTGAGAAAATCACTCGCCAGGCAGAAATTTGAGTCGAATGAGGAGGTAATCGCTGCCACGGAAGCCTACTTTTCAGACCTCGAGGAAACGTATTTTTCAGACGGGTTAAAGAAGTTGGAGCATCGCTGGGCCAAGTGTATCGAACTAAAAGGAGACTATGTTGAAAAATAAAACACCACTTTTCCAAAATTTTCGTTTTTTTTTGTAGGCTAGGACTTATCGGACCACCCTCATAATGCTCCTTGCGCCAAATTTATCGGCCAGGAAGTTTTATCTAAATTCCACCGCAACCTTCGAGTTCACCGCCTAGAATTACTGTAATCCTTTCCCTACTCCTTTTTGTTTTTAGTACTCTTCATAAATAATATATATATATATATATAAAACAACAAAATACATATATATGATGATAACACAAAAAATATATATAATAATAAAATATATATAAAAAAAAGATAATAAAAAGAAAACTCAATAAACTATTATATATACAGCAGCACTCGGAGAGCGCTAGTCCCTTGCCTCATTAGCAAAGGACTTCGAGGGGTGGGCATGTCACGTCGATACTAATAGAACGTACGTGACGGGCTATGGTAGCTGATCAGGTGTCGGTAATTTAACTTCCTATCATACCAATTGTCAACTTGCCCGGGAAGATTTGTAAATCTATCTAGCGAGATAGATTAGGCTAAGCACTTTCTCCATGGCATTACTCATCACATCTTAGTTTGGCAAAAAAAAAGAGAAGGGCGACGTCAGCCCACGGTTTAAAAAAGGCTGGATCAGGATTCGTGAAAGTCAGTAGTAGTTGAGTAATTCTGTAGTATAGTACTATTGTATTATTTCTAAGTTTTGCTACCTGGCTACTCAGAACCGGAAATGTACTCTAAACTTTTCAAACAATAAATCTAAATCAAGTCCAAACACCTCAGACTCTTTCATAAAATCTCATCTAAGCCTGGTCCTAACAAGGTAAGAAACTTAGTGATCTACCTAAACACGCCAGATATAATAAAGGCGTTATCCCTTTAACCAACCTCTGTTTACCCCCTGACTAAGATCCAACCTTTACCTACGCGGCAGTATTTTAAACATTATTCCGTTTAGCCATAACACCACCTTATCTAGACATAACAATATGATTGTTGTATTTTTGAATACTTATAGCAACAAATACCATTATTAAATTAAATAAATTTTTGTCTATTGAGAATTTGCAAATGATGACTTTTAAAGAGAAAGAGCGAAGAGAAATAGTATAATAAATATAAAAATAATAAATAATAAAAATTACTATATTATATAGAAAAGTGTAACATTTTTGTGTTACAATAATTTTTGCTGTATAGTCTAGTAAAATTTCTTTACAAAAGTTTTTACTAGATGCAAAGTGAGTAGTTTTCTAGTTATAATTAAAAATATATACATATATAATATTTTCATATAAACTCCTATATGCATACTATCTTGTGTTTATAATGCAAAGGGGGAAATTATTTCTCAGCTTATTACACCAATGCTGCGCCCCTGCAATTTAATGTGGGCTCTATTTCGGTAAATGGAGTCGGCGCAAACTCCCACGAGCGCGAATCTAACGCGATGACAAGAAAGGTGAAGGAAGCCACCCGGTATTATTACAAAAGGCGATCTCTTTATTACGCTAATGCCACCGATACAATACACGGAACTATATCTAATATAATAATGGTAAGCGCACACACTCAAACCGTTCAGACGCGACAAACAGGCGAAAGTTAGGAGCGCATTCGCTCTACTATATAGATGCGACGAATAAGCAAAGTTTAAGAGCGCATTCACTCAACTAACTTAGCACGACAAATACAAAATCGTGGCGATGCACCGAGCGAGAGCTGGTGCGGGCGAGAGTTAGCGAGAAAATATTTTTGTGCGACCCACCGGACAACTCCGTCCGTGGCTTGCTGGTGGAGAGCCGCTGTCATCGGAAACGTAGCTTCACTGGCAGTGGAGCTCGTGGAATCACAGGCGATGGTCTGCTGACCGCTGGCGGGCGTCCTCGGCTCTTTATTCGCCTAATGATAGTAGACGAAGGAAGCTGCTGGAAGCAGCCGAGTATCCACAGACGAAAGATCTCATCCTCAGTAATAGCAGTCGGTGCGCCCTCGGTCCAACAAGTAACTCTCGTGACCTGATTATCGAATTGTCTAGGTCGTTCTGCCGGTTCACACTTGTTCGCTCTATTTTCTTTATTAGTAGTATAGCAAAATTGAAATGATTGTACCCTTTGACACCCCTGTGGCCTAAACTAATTCTCGTAATTTTAATCTTCTATCACTCAACACCATATCGTGGATTTTATTGACCATTTCGGGTGTACTCACTTCTACGGGGCGTCCTGAACGAGGTTCATCTTTTGTTGTTATACGGCCGCGTTTAAATTCATTTACCCAGTTATAAACAGTCTTAAACATAGGGGCGGACTTGCTATGAACGGCGTTTAACTCAACTGTAACTTCTTTCGGTGTAAGGCCTTTCAAATGAAAATGTTTTATCAGTCTATAAAGTGAACCAAAAATAGAGTTGTCCGAACATCACAAAGTGGAAGGAGAATTCTTCTCCAATGCATAAATTAATGATTTGATTCAATTTACATTCACTCGTTTTATTCTGGTAGAAATGTAGCAGTAGTGCCTTACATGAAAAAACACAGCTTGTATAAATTTTACTGCTTGTTTTTATTTCAGATTGAAAAATGAAAATTAATCTCTTAAGCATTCTAAACTTATTATTAGCATACTTTCAAGCGTTAAACATACCAGATAGCGTCACGAATTATCATGAAACAGAGTTGGCCGAAAAAATAAAAGAAATTTTAATAGATGCAACACATGATTTCAACTATGTAGAAATGATTACTGATTACTCTTGGGATTTTCAAGAAGAGTATAAAGACCGTAATGCGAAAATAATTGAGGATGAAGTGCAACATCAGTTTCCTGATCCGAATATAGCACCAACAAATCAATGTACAGCAGATAATGAAGAACTAGATTTTGAATACAAAAAAAGAGCTGTAGATTTTTGGAGAAGTAGCAAAACGAAGCAAAATTTAAGTCTCAAAACAGTGCAAAACAGATTCAAAAAAGTATCATCTATTAGTCAACTACGTCGTTGGGCTCATTCAATTAATAAAGGTGGCACGTATAGAGAAAAAGTAGCACAAATTTGTCAGTATACCCTGGATAATTTTAAAGCAGTTGTCGACAGTGGTTCAATTATCCATGATGAAGATATAATTCGATGGGCCTTACAAGCTAATAAAGAAATTGGTTTTGATGATATTAGATTCAAAGCTTCTAAACATTGGTTACTCAAATTTAAGCAAGCACACAGAATAGTTTCTAGGAAAATAAATAAGTTCATAACAAGAAAAACGCTAGAAAGTAGTGCAGAACTTACGGCTAAAGCTGAAGCGTTTGTCGATGACGTTAAATCGTGTATACCAAGGGTTGGTCTCGAAAATTTGTATGCGGATTTACAGGCTACAAAGATCACACATTTGTAAACAAGTTTTTATGAAAGTTAAAATTTTTTTTCGACATTTTCGTCCACCACATTGGTTCTGCCATTTTGAATTTTCAAAATCGGGATACCAGATTTCTAAAGAGCGATCTCGAAAACCCCTATATATAAACCTTGCAACGATTATCGAAAATCGTTCGACTCGCGCGAGGTTAATAAGCGGCTGAACGAGAGGAGCCGCGATCGAGAGAGAGAGGGCGCGTGGGGGCAATGACCCGGAGGGGAGAGTTCAACAGGCAGTATGACTGTGTCACTCAGTCCGCCTGCATCGTAGCTAACCTTCTTCCGTGCCTTCAACGCGTTTCTTGTGGTGGTGCGAGGTTGAACATCGCGAACTTGAGTGCGGGGTGCTGAGTGCGTGGGGCGCAGCAGCAATAGCAGCAACAACAGCAGCAGCAATAGCAGCAACAGCAGCAACAGCAACAGCAACAACAGCAGTAGCAGCAACCGTAGCAGCAACAACAACAGCAGCAATAACAGCGGAGTGCGGCGAGTAGCGGAGCAGCAAATTAGCGACGCGTACTTCGGATACGGTTGGCCACCGTATCCTCAACTATCCCGCGGTAGGTGCACCTTCCCATTATTGTTAACAGCGTGCGATCCCGCGCAGCGTGCGCGAAGAGATTAATTGTTGCGTGCGAGCGGTTAGTTCGCGGCGATCGCGGTTTTCTCTCTCTCTCATACAGCGTATATTGTCATTCGTGCTAGCGTGCGCAAGACTCTCGGCAAATCCCCCGTGTATTTGATTTAATTGAATAAATCGGTCAATCATTATCATTAAATCAAGTTATCGTTATTTTGTCTTTCCTTTGTCCGGAGGTCGCGTCTATTTGTTTTTGATTCAAATAAGCCGGTAGCGTAGCACGGATCACGCGAATACCGGTAGACAGGAATCGTTAACATAGTTCCCAGCAGCGGCCGCGCGAGCGCTACTAAGCAAGGGCGACAGCGCCGCCAAGCGGCGAGTTGGGGGAACCCAACTCGGAGTAGCGAAGAGACTCTGCGCAGGCGCACTCCAAGACAAGGTAGGTTGATGTGCTTCGAGCACATAGATAACTAGGCGTCGTTTAGTCATTATATAGGTACGTTCAAGAGATATTGTAGGCTAAACGGCAGCCTGTTACAACCTTCTACAAAATATTATGGATTGAAGTATACTTATAGTTATTTTGTGTTAGGGGCGGTTTACCCCTCCTTAGGGATAGTATCTATGAAAAAACCAAAAAATTAATTTGTTTATTATAGATGTTTACAAATTTTTTCCAATTTTTTTAGTCGTTTAAAACTTTTTTATTATATAAAATTTTTTTTTCGATATTTCCGTCCGCCATATTGGTTCCGCCATTCTAAATTTTCAAAATCTGATAACAGATTTGTAATCAGCGACCTCGAAAACCTCTATATACAAACTTTCTACGAAATATTATGTATTGAATGACATATTTATAGTTATTTTGTGTTAGGAGTGGTTTACCCCCCTTAGGGGTAATATTTATTGAAACACTGAAAGACGTCAACTAAATTTTTTTATTATGGATGTTTAAACATTTTTTCCAATTTTTTTTAGTCGGTTTAAATTTTTTTATTATAAAATTATGCCAAAAAATATATGTTTTCAACCTAAAAAATAAGGGATGCTACCCTTACTCTTCAAATCACCATGAAATACTTGTTCGTTTTGTAAGAAATAACCTCCAATTTGTTTCACTGAAAAATATTAATTTTAAGCCGAGATATTAAAAAAAAACGCTTTTTGGGGGTTAACTTTAAGAGAGGTTTTTACCCCTTAAAAGTAAAAATTAGCGGATAAAAAAATACGTGTCTCTTATTTTTTTATGTTCTACAATATGTATCAAAATCATCAAAATCGGTGAGTTCGGGTTGGGTACCTTTCCTTGTAAGGCGTCCTTTATTGTTACGCGATACACTTACAATCTTCTGCCCTGCGCTGCTATCGTGCTACATGTATCTATTTGCTACACGTAGCCTATTTGGGGGCGCCACCATCTTATTCGCTGCCGCACATGAGTCGCTCTTAATCGCTCCCACTATAACGCAATACGCGCGCGATCGCTATTAACGCAAAGCTGGCTAATTTACTCTACGAGAACAGCTTTTAATTATGTCGTCGCTCAGATTAACCTCGCTTTGTATCCCGGTCTCGCTGGAGAAGTTGCCGATGTCGAGTTGGACGTTCGCCGTATCCCTTGCGCACGTCCTCTCAGTATGCCCTTCTCTTCTTAGCTAATGTCCTTCGCAAAACTGCTGCACACTCTTCAAACGCGAGGAAACATTCGCGCTCCGTAAGGGCCACAACCGTCCGGCGCGAGCAGCTATCGTAGACTCTCGTCTTTTCGCTATCTCTGTCTCACTCTTCCCGCGTAGAGTTCGCCCTCAACTCATATCCGGCAGGTGCTGCCCATCGCGGGCAGTCGTCCTAATGAGGTGAGAGCGCGGATGTAACATTAATCATTGCAATATATGGAGGGAATCACACAGATCTGGAACGGTTTCTTTTTCGTTGGCTTCTGCACGATTTTCGTGATACCACAATAAGGGAATCTCTTGCTATCTTGCGATTTTAGATGTAACAGATCATATTTATCGAGCTTTTTATGCTTATAAATCCTAGACTATGAATTGATAGTGACCACTAGGTTAAGTTCATTCTAACAAAATAATCATTAATCGTGAGATCAGCAGATTTTTCATGTAAATTATATAAAGTATTATCTATTTTACTGCTTAACAAAATTCAAATACAATATTAATTCAAAATATAATTTATGATTACCGAAAAGATAAATTTATATAAACAATCGTAATATTATTTAAATGTTTATTCAATTAACAATAAACCAATCAGAATTTTCATATCGGGGTTATATTCTGATACTTTTTAATCAAACTTCATATTATATCAATAATTTTTTTATTATATTTTATTCATAAATATATAAAAAGTAAGTCACGTGTAGCTATACTATAGGATTCTATATTAGAAAGTTTTACGGTGAATTGCTCGTCGCCCTTCTTCATCGTATTCACGTTTACTGACCCACATTTTTTTGAATGTATCTAATGATGCTAGTATAGAACCACCTATCCAAGTACTGTATAAACGCTCTTGAGGTGCTGATATCTGTAAAATTAAATAAATTATATTAAATCACTTAAATTACAAAACTATCATAGTATATATACAATTACATTAACTTCCAAGAGTGCTCAATATTTTTATAATAAAAAATATGTCGTATTCTTTGACAGATTCTTCCGTAACATTTTTGATAATTTATGCAGCATCAAATGAATCTTCTTGAGTCAGAGATTAGAAAGAAGATTCAGAAATTTTCTTCTATCTATTGTCACAATAAGTTGTTTTGTCCCTGATTAGCGCGTGGTGACTAAACGATCGAACTATGCGTATAATTTGAGTCTTCGTAAGAAAAGAGAGAGAAACATTCGCATTCAGCAGTAAAGAAGAAGGAAATATACGTCTGACTCACGGAGTAGCTATAGTTATAACAAGCGGTTTGTTGCTCGTTATGTCTTTCGCTCTCCGAAGCCAGTCATTTAAATATTTATGATAATTTACATGTAATAATTTGTAAGAGTGTCTATAGCGTAGAGTAAATGTCAGCTAACTGATAAGTGACGAACTCTTCGATCGACTATCAATTGTAAATACGCGATGCGGTCTTCCTAGAGAAGCGATTATCGCGAGGAGAAAGAGAGAATAGGTACGGTTAACATTCATAACTAGTTTGAGACGCAAGTTTAGACAACGAAAGAGAGTGCCCATGACTTCAAGATAGAAGCGATAAAAATCAAATGAGTAGAGTTCTGCGTTTATGGGATTATTACATAAAGAGAGGCGATTATACTATATTATTACAAAGACGATAATGCTAGCGCCAAGAAAGCATAATATTGTATAAAGCGTGCGTACTAGTAGAAATCGGACGAGCAACGAATAGCTGTAAGTACCAACTTATGAGTTGGCTTTCTCTTTCCATCTTTCTGCTCTAGTTAATTTGTTTTTCTTTCTTTTCTTATTTTTGTTGTTAACTAATTGCTTGTTAACCTTATTCTGCTCTCTCTTGTATTGCGTATTAATGCTGCGGCGACTCGATATTCACGACGTTGCATTTCGCGATTACAATGAGATTAAGTAGATCCGCTTACTCATTCATATACAGTGTACCGGTTTGCTTGCCGCCATTGTTCGTTGCAGCTTACAACGCGTGCGTTTACACTGCATCTGCTTACGAGGCAGTATGCAGTACCTATTTTAGTGGGTGCACGACTGCTTGAGTGTTTACGTTGCATCAACCTGCGCGACGCATGTGCTGCATTTCTTTATGTGCCGAAAGTTATTAATTCTAATTTTTTGTTTTGTTTATTTTCTTTTGTTAAATAAATCTGCCTGTTCACCTTAAGGTTTACGCGTGATATTTAATTCTCACTTCTGCTTTTCCCTCACGTTGTTGTTCGTAATGACGTTCCTTTAGGTTATCAAACGCTTTTAACGCGTAGCTCACGACATTCTCCGCGGGCTAATTTCCCTTATCTATTCGTACCTCTTTAGATAGAAATAAAGTTCAGCAGGTTACTATGTATAAGGAATAATTCTTATATCTTTAGCAGCGATGAAGTGAACCCGGATGTTTGATATTTATTTTTAAATATGACAAATGAATGCAAGGTAAATATCTGCATAGGCTGATAATCTGAATGCTTTTGGAAAACCAAAAAGTTATACACTAGCTCTAATTTAGAAAAATGTCATAGAAAAATTTTTAAAATAACCAGCAGTAAGGAAGTATAAATATTATAATCGATTTATTTATAAGCATAAATTATTTTATTCTTATAATTATAGTAGAACAGACAAGAGATATAACTCTACAATTCTAACAACTGCTGGATCGATTCAAGTCATTTCACATCTACTTGTGATTCACTCTGTATTACGTAATGTAAAATACAGAGTTTTATGCAAACAATTAAAAATTTCAAAAGATCTTCTATGGACATGTAATATTCCAACTATTAACGCCCAAAATTATTGTTATATTGCTAAACAATCATGTAACATTTTAAGAGTAGAAGTAAGTTCTATTTTAAGCAATATGTTACGTTTTACGAAGTTTCTCAACTTTCAATATAAAGTTCTGTAACTCAAGCTTTTAAAGAAACTCAAATTCTGTACGCGTCAGCAGAAAATCATTGCAATATCATGAAATTTCGTCACAAACAGATATGTGACAAGCAAATGTCTTACTCTGTAAATTACGATGAATTAAAATTAAATAACGTTTGCAGCACCAAAGAATAAAAATAAATGAGCATAAACCTAAAAATCGTAGCTCCTGAAATAAAACAAGCATAAACTAAGAAATCATAGCTTCAACTTTTTCATTATATACGAATTATAAATCAAAAGTTATACTATACGAAGTATGACATCCGCAATTAATACAGCAAGTTCGATAAACTAGAAGATATCAGTATCACCTATATTTCAGTCGGTTTGAGTTCAATGACCTACGGAATTTCACACTCAATAGAAAGCGCGATAACAATCTTAATTAAAAGCCGTAGAGACGAACAACCCACATAAAAAGGCAACGCTGGCAAAAAAAGACACAACACTATGCTTCTAAGAAATACAATAACAAGGTCACTGAAAATATAAGCTCAACGTTTACAGATCAATTTGAGGAAATGTTCAAATGAATAATAAAAGAAAAGCGGACAACAAATCAGCAAATCAAATCAAACTTACTCGTCAACAAGTAAACAAAAACCCAGAGCTTAGAAACCAAAATAGTATTAGAAGAAAGCATGTTCAAAAACAGTTCAAAACTACAAAGATCACCAATAAAAACTCAGCAAAAAGAAGTAAACAATACCGAATTAACTAGTCAAGAAGATTCAAAAACCCGTAATAAGAAAAAACCTGAAAGTAAATTCATCTAAACAAATATACAGTACTCCACCTTACGAATCCAATACAATATTCGACCTCGAAATCAGTGAAAAATATTCAGATACTGAAAAATATACGTATAACAGAACATAACTTAATCCCAGGGACTCCGAGAAACAACTATTACAACTAAGATAACCTAATAGATCTTATTTTAAACGGAAATAAGCCATGTATCTCTAGAAACGACACGATTAAAATTAGCAAGACACTATACACTAACGTGGTGGAGGAATCACTATCAGCAAAACCAATGAAATTATATTTGAATGATGTTACAAATTATGTCCCTGAGTACAACGGAAAATATATGTCAACCACAGAATACATAAAAAAATTAAAAGCAAGTAAGAAATCTAATCGATGGCGTAAACGAAGCAAACCTCACAAACTTTCTAAAAGTAAGAATGAAAGGAGAGGTAGGCGATGCACTCAACTGCACAAGTATAAATACCATAAATGATTTAATAACCGGAATAAGGCCTCTATATCCAATAGAAGACGACATCCACGAGCTATACGCAAAGCTTCACAAGATTACTGAAAGAGAGAACGGGACAGTAGTACAATATACCAACAGATTGAGAGAACTAGTAAAGAATATAAAACAACTAAAAAAATCAGAATGTAAATCAACAGAAACCAAAGAGTATTTTTTGATAATTTAAATGATGATGATACTATAAGTTTTAAAAAAGGACTTATACCAGAAATCAAATATGAACTAGGCCGCGAAAATACAGTAAATATAATATCACTGAAAGCTATTGAAATAGAAAACGATATCAAAAGAAAGAAAGCACTAGAAAAACTGGCCATTATCAACACTTATATGCCTGACAGAGACAGACAGGAAAAACCAACTAGAATATCGATCTGTCAATTTTGAGGGACTTTCAACACAAAAAACTTTTCTGTAAGAAAACAGGCTGCATATACAATCAAATACAAGGAACATAAAATTTGATAGATTTCAAAAAAAATTTGCAAATATTATAAAAGCCCCGCTCATACAGTAGACAACTATAGAAAATTAAAGGCTGTGATTAATTATAAATCAGAAACCACCAACAAATTCTGCAAGGTCTGACACACTTAAGGGTATTCTATTACCACCTGCAATCAATTATTAGAAAAAAAACGAGAGATAGAAAACTTTTACGAAATCTGCAAAGCCGTAGGACACAGCGGATACATGCTTTAGAAATAGATCGGAAAACGGCGAAACTCTTTTTGGGAGAAAGTCTAGAAGGAGAATAAAATAACAAAACGTTCTTATAACACAGTTCTACAAAAATAGCTTATTTTTTTGCACAAGCAAACCATATAGAGATTCCCGAAGAATTTTTGGCACTGAAACCGAATCTGGCCTCAGAATTCCTCCAGCACGTCAAGATTTTAAGTTATCCTAACCTAAAAGTGCAAAAATAGGCATTTTTGGCCGTTTTTGAGGTTATGTAGCACTACGATATTCTCTATACACAAAAAACTACATACGGCATCTTAAAGTAGCAGCCTAGCCCATTCGAATGCCATTAAGTTTGCTTGAATAGCTTAATTTTTCTTTGAGATATTGCATTTAAAAATTTTTCAATTTCATGACTATTGTACCTCTCAGAACATACGACAATGAACGTATCGACGAGAAATTTTTTATCAAGCGACTTCAATCAACTACTATCCTTCAAGAAAACTAAGGTACACACCATAGATAAGCTAACCGACCTTAATCCTAACAAAAATTATTATTCCAAACCCTTACAACCCTTACAAACCACCCCTACCAACCCCAAAGCAGGCTAACCCGCCTAACCTTGGGTAGAACGAGTTTAGTCAAATGTTTTTCTATAAAAAAAATGAGGTTTGCAAGCAGATATTGGCTAACATATCTTAACCTAGATAAACGTAGTCTACACAAACCCTCATAAACCACCTGTACCAACCCCTAAGCAAACTCACTTGCCCTCGCTCTAGGTAGAGTGAGTTTAACTAACTCCTTTTCTTTGAGGAAACTAAAATGTCAATTACAGTCAGCCGAACTATTATGTACTTCCCTTATTATTTCACGAACCTCTATGCAAGCTATCCCTGGGTGAAATCAGTCATTGGCACTTTGGTAGCGTGGTTAAAAATTTGAATACCTCTGACATTAGCTTAATCATGATATAAACGATAAAATTAATTCCCTGGATGTACCCCACATGTAGATTGTCAGTAGGATTTAACATCCCTTCTTTTTTCTTGCTTTTTAATTTTTTTATAATTTTTTTGTATTTTTTATATTTTTTTATTTTTTTATGCATTGTTTGTATTGAGTTTTAGGCTGCAGTGCAATTTTCGTTTTTTAAGTTTTACTTTTTCCTCTTTATAGCACTATCTGGTGACTGACTCTTATGATGTTCATTGTCATTAATATTTACTCCAAATATTTATCCACCAAATATAATCTGCAAGCATGTTTATTATAGACTTATCGTTGTAACGTTTTTCCATAACGGATACGGTTTGATGAAACTCTTCGCCATGTTCGTCGCTATGATCACCTAAATTACCTGGGAAAAAATCTAAATGGGAATGTAAAAAGTGTAATTTAAGAGACATATTACATCCAAGTTGATTCAAAGATTTAAGTAAATCTTCAACAAGCTTTTTGTAATTACTAATTTTGTGGTTACCTAAAAAGTTAGAAATCACACTCTTGGATGCTTTCCAAGCTTTTAACTCTTTATCATTCAACTTTTTTTCAAATTGATCATCCTTTATCAGTTTTCTTATATCAGGACCAACGAAGCTGCAGCGGCGTAGCCTACGCAGATAGGTTCGGATCATGGAGTAAGGTACTTGTTCAAGGCACAATTAAAATCACATTAATACAAGCCTATACGAAAATTAGTCTGAATAATGATAAATTACATTTAAGCTCAGGAACGATATATAAATTTTCAGACACAACTTGCGTAGACTCTGACGGGGGTTATACATTTTGGGACATTTTACCTCAGGAAGAATGTTTTACTAACACTTACGATATTTTATATAAAGGTCCAGTAACAAAATACTTTAACACACACAATGACGACATAATATACATGGTAAACACTAGTGACACGACCTTTGCTTTAACAGCTAAAGACAAAATATTGAAATGCTACAGAGAGTTCACTAGAACAGAACACCCAAAACTCTTTATCGCGGAAGAAAATAATAACTTCAACAGATACCAATTCGATAAAGATACGGTTACTAGCAAAAGCAAGGTTAACATCGATTTATTCACATACGTAAATTCTAAATTTGTATATGTCGAAAAACATTTGGGCAGACAACTGAACGATCTTTATAGAAAAATCATTACAGATAGGTGTGAAGTAGAGAGGAAAACATTACAAAACTCCCTATCCCTTGCAACCCTCTCCCCTGACGAATTCGCATACAATATCATGAAAAGACCTGGATACATTGCCAGGATCGCAGGAGAAGCAGTTCATATCATAAAATGCATCCCTACTGTAGTGAAGGCACAGCACCTTAGCGAATGCTACAGCGAATTACCAGTAATTTCAGGCAATGAAACCTGGTTTCTTACTCCAAAAACGCATATCCTCAAAAGAAGAGGTACTCCAATGAACTGCAACTCCATCATACCTACATACTACAAAGTAAATAACAAATGGATAAAACTAACACCGAAACTAACGGAAACAATATCACCACAAACACTCAAACCAAACACAAACATAAATTGGAAATTTGAATCCATAGAGTCATTAGCAACTAGCGGCATATACTCACAACAAGAATTAGATCAACTACAACAACAAATAATGTTCCCCATGGAAAAAGCATCTCTGCTAAATATTATAGCTAAAGAGATATCAGGAGAAGGAACAACAGGGAATATTTTTACAGAAAATACACTTGCAAAATTGGCAGAAAGCACATGGAATCACATGTTCAACAAGCTAGTCATGTGCGGATCAATCTCATCAGTAATCATCATGATATTAATAATACTGCAAATAACAAAATTGACAATTGACACCATCATCAGAGGATATACGCTGCACATGGTTTATGGCTGGTCTATGAACCTACTATGGGCCTTCTTTAGCTCAATAACCCATCTGTTAGTGACACTAGGACGACAAAACCACAACAGTATGACAAAAATTAATAAACAAAATGCAGAAATTGAACTAGACACAATACACACAAACCTGAACGACACAGACGTCAAGATACAAATCTACCCTGATACCCACTGTCCTATTCCTCAACAAAACTTACCTCTCGAAACAACAATAATCAAATACAAACATGACCTATTTTCAACAAAAATCTAATTGTCATGTCGTTCAGTACCCCAAATGCTTTACGTCATGGCCACATTTTAAGCGGGGAGGGAAGCGAGATATTCGCTCTAGGATATTAGGCTGAGATGACAAAGGAATTGAAATAAAAAAAAAACAAAGATTTGTTCTTTTTATCTAAAAACAGAAAAAAATATATATTTATTTTTACAAAATTACAAGCATATTCGCAAATATAATCACACTCAGATACAATTGCAATCATACCGGTGGTCCACACTTGGACCTACAATCACATTATAAAAATCACTAAACACTTCTACGCATACCCTACGGAAACCATTGCAATAAACTAACAAATCATAAAAAAATAAGTCACGAAGACCCCAAGTATCTTCGTCTGGCCCATACTCCCCCAGGAAGAAGGCCGTGCGCGTCACTCGGTCGCAATGCCGTAGAGTCCGCACCAATTGCCATCTCTGAAACTAACAAAGCAAACAGGAAACAAATTAATCCATATATATAAAAATACCAATATACATTGCAAAATACTTACATCTATCCTCACATACTTCCGGGTTCCGGGTTTCGGCCCGGCAGGAAGGGGCAAGCCCTCTCGTCTGGCTTTCTTCACAGCACGTGAATGCTGCCAATCCGCAAACTAAAAAAGAAAAAAAAATATATATATATAATAAAAATAACAACAAAAAAAAAAAAAAAAAAAAAGCATGGCAATAAGAAGTACAATCAATCTTTAATACTTACACAGACCATGAAATAACGTTTCCTTGGGAACCCGAACATCGTAAACTGAAAAACTTGAACTGTACAAAGTCGAGCAACTGCACTCCTTATATACTAAATAAAATGTACATACCACAAAATCTCTGTATAAACCGCAAACTAGTAGCTTTGAATTTCAGGAGTATTTTTATGCAAAACATTGCAATCATATTGCAATGTCTTAGGCCCTGGGGTGTTACGTCTTACGACGCATCCTTTTTGTAACAACTGCACACTCGTGAAATTCAAAGCTTCTAAAACTATTCGCAAGTCAGCAGAAAGCTGACGAAACGCGAGGTAAATGACACTCCGAAATAAAGTTGTTACACCTTGCGACACATCCTCTTTTGTAACAAATGCATATTCAGGAAATTCAAAACTGCTAAAATATTCACACGTCAGCAGAAAGCTGACAAAACGCAAAACAAATAGCACTCCGAAATAAAGCCACCGAGCACAAGAATGTATATTCAGCAAAAAACAAAATGTCACAATTCAATACTGACCTGAAAATTAACATATAAAAAGCAATGAACATCATTACGAGTCAGTTGATCAGTAGTCAGTCAGTCAATAAGTACCTGTAAGACTCAACTCCGTACACACTGGTCCGACAATTGGTGATCATTTTACTTAATAAACTCACGACTGTTACAAAGTAATATCGTGCAAGTATTATTCAACAACCTATCCTATTCAATTCAACAAGCAGTTAGAGCCTGCTACACTCATACAATCCAACAAGCAGTTAGAGCCTGCTACATTTTATCCACAATTAAAAGCTACAATTATCAAGGTAATACAATCATCAGACATACATTTCTACATATATTTATTATAAGTGAGACATATCCGACCACTAGTCAACATATTGGAACGTCTCATTCATTAGCTATTCGTAGTTGATGCACGAGACGTAACAATTGGTTCCGGTACGAAAAATACATTCGATTGAGATAAAGGAAATTATTTTTATACATATTAAAACTTAGTTCTTATTAATGAATTAACGCATCAAACATAAAAGAAAGAGTTCTAAAACCGCGGATATACGAGTAGGCGTCGTATTACAGAAGTAAGCAGCACACGTCACTTTCTTTCATAGTAACCGAATTTCAAAATTGCAATTTTGCAAAATTATGAAACTAAGACAACAGCAGAAACAAGTGACCGAAAAATAATTTTCAGACAGTAGGTCAAATACCATACGTAGATAGAATTTCCTTTTTTCTTTTTCCCCTTTTATTTTTGTCATCTCAATAAGAAATTGTGTTTCCATATACTTCTACCATAATTTTTTGCTAACAATAATTTACCTTATTTTATATATTTTTCCTACTTCATCTATTTTGATTTTGTCGAATTCCCTTTGTTTATCCCGTTTATTACGAAAGTGCAATAAATGAGCAAGAAGTCCAGCACAACGAAGGACACATCATCCATAATTAGGAAACTTACGCGATCACAAATCGACAAGAATCCAAAATTAGAAGACCTTTTAGAAAAAGGACTGGATGAGATAGCTTTCAAAAAGAGTAACAAGCTGCAAAGATCGCCTATTAAGACCAAGACCCAAGAAGAAATCGTAAGAAAAGAGAAAAACACAGGAGCAATAAAGAAAATCATACCAACAGTTGACCAATTAGTTGATTTAACAGAAAAACAAACAAATAAAACCGACTACACTGATTCAGACAAATATTCACTATTAAACCAGACGTTTGACACATTTGACTCAGAAAAACACGATAGATATTCAGACATTGGAGGATTTTTAGGTGAACAAAGCCTAATATTAGGGACACCAAAAGATATATTATTCAGCATAAACACAAACGAAGAATCTGTCTACACAAAATACTCATTACCAAAAAACTCTGACGAACCTATTAACCAACAACAGAACATCGAAAATTCAAAAAAAGACATTAGAAAAACAAACAAAACACAATACATAAACGAAAAGGAGAGTGAAAGAAACACTCAGCAAATTCAAAGACAAATTCAAGAAAACCAACGTATCACAAGTCCAGCAACAAACCCAATAAACATGGCAAATTCACACCCAATCAAATTATCACTTAAAGAATTGGTAAATTATGTTCCGGACTTCGATGGCAAAAATATGCCACCCGCAAAGTACATCAGAAGATTACGACGAGTAAAAAATTTAGTAGAAGACCAAGATGAACATAATGTAGTAGAACTATTGAAAGTGAGAATGAAGGGAGAGGCAGAAGAAGCTTTAGGAAACAGCTGTGTAGAAACAATAGACGAATTAATTACAGCAATACGAAGTCTATACCCAATTCAAGAAGACATACACGAACTGCGTGCTAGGATACGCAAAATAACACAAGGAACTACAGAATCAATTATCCAATACACAAATAGATTATGTCAATTGGTATTAGAAATAAAAGAAATATATAAAATACAAGAAACAAATGAAATAGCCAGGAAGAATTTCTACGAAGAATTAGATGCGGACGCAACAAAATGTTTCAAAAAAGGAATGCGAACGGAAATAAAATACGAACTGGGTAATGAAACAACATTACAAGAAATGTCCAAAAAAGCCATAGAAATTGAAAATGACATAAATATTAGAAAAACAACAGATAGTATAACAATTAATAACACATATGCAGAATACAATGATTATTATAGACCTGAATTACCAAAAAAAATCATGATATGTCAAATTTGCCATGACCCCCAACACGAAGCACTATTTTGCCATTCTGCAGCATGCGTCTATTGTAAGGGATCAGATCACTTTTCTAATAATTGTAAAAATTCATTAGACAAAATCAATTTGATATGCAAATACTGCAGCCAAAAAGGACACTCAATAAGCGCTTGCCCACTGAATAAACGAAGAAATATCCATTGCCAATACTGTCAAGAATTAGGACATGAGGTAGGTCAATGCCCCTACATTGCCGACTACATAAAATGCTGGAAATGTGGAGAAACAGGACATGAAGCCATTAAGTGTATAAATAAGATCACACAAAAGGTAAATAAATGCGATATTTGTGACGAAGGAAGTCATTCAACGCAAGAATGCCCTGAGGTCTTTTGTAAAAAATGCAATAAAAAAGGTCACTCTATCAAATTTTGCACAACAGGTAAAAATAGATCACCTTATAGAATATGCACCCTATGCCAAGAACAGGGACACAAAGAACAAGATTGTGAAGAAGCGCGAATATATTTCACAGAACAAAGAAATAAATCAAGTTACAAATGCCAATTATGTGATCAATTAGGTCACACAGCAAAGTACTGCAGACAAATCGCGAATACACAAAAATCTGCAAACCCTCAGCAAAATCAGCAAAACTATAACACTTACAATAGAAACCACAACAACGGATACAGAAACAATTTTAACAATGATCAAAGAAAAAAATTCTGCGCTTATTGCAAAAATATAGGTCACATAGCAAGTGAATGTAGGAAATTACAAGCACTAAAAAATTATCCAACTCAAAATATTTCAATCACATGCGAAGGTTGCAACGAAACTGGACATAACATAGATAACTGTGAAAAAATTAAAAGATTACAAGAAGAAAGAATATTTTGCAGAATCTGTAAAGGTGTCGGTCATACAACAGAACAATGTCGCAAACATGGAACAAACTCGGAAAACTCTGGAGCTCCTTTGGGAAGGAACGCCTAAAGAATGAGCAGACAATAAAAACGTTCCAGGACAAAACACTCACTCTCACAACACAAACAAAACATCACATAGATACATACAGCAAATTCAAAGAAAATATAAAGGAAATAGAGAGTACCATGCTACAGACAGATATAGCTAAAAATAGCACTGATATTAACCAACAAATTACAAATGACTGTACCAAAATATACATTATTAAACTAAAAAACCTGCTCAAGTACATAGAAATAGCCGAACCAAATTCGAATAATAAACTGCAACTACTAGTAGACAGTGGAGCACAACTAAATATTATCAAAAATAGCAGCATTCCACAAAAGCAGTTAAACAGAAATGAACAAATATCTATATCAGGAATCACAGAAAACGCAATAAGAACAATACGTTCAACACAAATGTATATTGCAGATGAACCATTTGATTTCCATGTAGCACCGGATAACTTCTCTATTCCTTACGATGGAATAATAGGAATAAATGCCTTATCCAAACACAAATTAAGATTAGACAGAGGATACTTGGAAATAAATAATCAAAAAGTGCCATTAAAAGAAATCACTAGCAGAAATCAAACAAACACATTTACAGTACAAACCTCAAAAGAAATTAATGAACATCATGACACATGGAAACCCATAGCATTTGATAAAAGATACATAGTAAGCAAAAATGATATAGAAATAAATACGATTACACACAGCAAAGAAGTATCAATACATAAAGATGTAATTCAAATCCTAAATATAATAAGCGACATACAAGAAGAAACGAAAAATAGTACGAATGATCAAATATATGGGAACCCAGAAACAAAAATATCTCAACCTAACTATAACTCAAGCGTAACACAATTTATTGGAAACATTAATAAAGCCCTGGAAGACGAATCCAATGAAACCAAGGAGAACTATACTATTAATGATTATTCAAATTTTTGCGACACATTGAGAGATAACGTTACAGGAGAGATCGATAGAAAATATGACAAAATGACGAACCTTCACATTATAAATGATATAGAAAATAACTTCAAAAACATCAATGAAAAATTCACACCTAAAGAAACTAATTTAAAACCAGCACATATATTTACAACTACGCACAACGAAATTACACAAAAAGAGACACAAGAACATGAAATAACAATACGACGAAAGCAACTGATAGATACAATAAATTTAGAACACCTGACTCAACGAAAAAAAGAAAACATAAAAAATTTAATACTGTCATTTGAAGACATATGCTGGTTAGAAGGAGATAAACTTGGCCAATGCAACATAGAAGAACACGAAATTAATTTAACTGATGATAAACCAGTATATGTTAAACAATTTCCTCTGCCATATACACTCAAGCAAATCGCATGTGATGAGACAAAAAAACTAATTACAAATAACTTAATTAGACCTTCAACAAGTGCATTTAACGCGCCAGTATGGATTGTGCCAAAAAAGGGATTAACAAAAGACGGAAAGAAAAAATGGAGAATGGTGATAGATTATCGAAAATTGAATGCAAAAACTATTCCAGATCCATATCTTATACCCAATATATTGGAAATTTTCGACTGCATAGGAAAAAACAAAGTTTTTACCACTATCGATATGGTTTCCGGATTTCATCAACTAAAAATGAAAGAGTCAGATATACATAAAACGGCATTTAGTATCCCTGGCATGGGACGTTTTGAATTCAAAGTATTACCTTTCGGACTAATAAATTCACCTAGAGTCTTCCAAAGAGCACTAACAAAAGTACTCGGAGACCTATTGGAAAAAGGGTTCTGCTACCTATACATCGATGATATAATTATCGTTGCAAATACGGTTGAAGAACATAATGAAAGATTCAAACTCATAGCAGAAAAATTAAGAATAGCAGGATTAAAAATTGAAACGAGTAAATGCAAATTTTTCCAAAAGGAAGTAGAATTCTTAGGCCACATTATAAGTGAAGAAGGTATCAAAACAGACCCAAAGAAAATAGAAGCAATAAAGAAATTTCCTATCCCGAAAACTATCAAAAATATCAGAGAATTTTTAGGCCTAACAAGCTATTATAGACGCTTTATTGGACACTTTTCACAAATAGCAAAACCTATCATAGATTTACTACAAAAAGAACAACCATTTATTTGGACCGAAGAAAGACAAGAAGCTTTTGAAAAATTAAAAAACGCCCTATGCACAACTCCAGTTCTTCAATACCCAGATATGGAAAAACCATTCATCATTACAACAGACGCTTCAAACTACGCGCTGGGTTGTGTACTCTCTCAAGGAGAGATCGGTGACGACAAACCAATAGCATTCGCATCAAGAATCTTAAAATCAGCAGAGAAAAAATACCATACATACGAAAAAGAAGCACTTGGCATAGTATTCGCAATAAAAACATTTAAGAATTACATATATGGAAACAAATTTACCGTCGTTAGTGATCATAAACCATTGTTATCCTTTAAATCAGCAGACAACAATTCAAGAGTACAAAAATGGAGACTAAAACTGGCAGATTATGATTATGACATTATCTACAAACCTGGCAAAATAAATACAAATGCCGATGCACTCTCACGAAATCCGATAGAAAATATAAAAATAAACGCAGTTACCAGAGCACAAAAAGCAAAACAAGAATCAAAAGAAATAGTAACAAATAAACAAGAAAAGCAAGAGGAACAAATCAAAATAATAAGAAAACAAGACAAAGAAAAAAGAAATAGAAATAAAAATATTACACAAACACAAGTACATATAGATGACGAAAATACAACACGGAAACAACATAACATAAGATTTACGAAAAAACCCATCGAATCAAGAAAAGACAACATCATACATTTTATCGATTACAAACATCAATCATTAGATAACACAACAGAAAGTCTAATGAAAATCAAACATATACAACCAGACAAAAATCTACAGCCCCAAGAAATTGAAATAAAACAGTCAAGAACAAAAAACATCTTCATAGCCTGTCTTGACACAAGACAGTCGGCTATGAGAATAAAGGAAACTCTCAAAAGTCTCTTCAAATTATTAAGAACATTAATAATTCGCAAGAGAATAAAGACATTCAG
This sequence comes from Phymastichus coffea, assembly GCF_024137745.1. Classification (NCBI taxonomy): domain Eukaryota; kingdom Metazoa; phylum Arthropoda; class Insecta; order Hymenoptera; family Eulophidae; genus Phymastichus; species Phymastichus coffea. Next base: position 3,116,522 of record NW_026706814.1, read on the forward strand.
CATCTCAAAAGACCTACAATTAAAAAACATACACTGGACTGAAATAGAAAACATTCTAGCGACAACATTCGAAAACTCTAAAACTAAAATTATCATTTGCCTAAATTACATCGACTACGTAAAACTCACAGACCGAGACAATATATTCGACCAATATCACTCAAGCGCACTAGGAGGACATTCGGGAATCAACAGAACATGGAATAGAATAAAGAACAAATACTATTGGGAAAATCTGAAAACTGATATAGAGAACCGTATTAAAAATTGTGAAATTTGTCAAAGAAACAAACTAAAAAGAATAAAAACTAGACAACCAATGATAATAACGGATACTCCCATGAAAACATTCGACAAAATCGCAATGGACATAGTAGGACCTCTAAACGTTACTAATAATCAAAATAAATACATTCTTTCTATCCAAGACCTCCTCTCAAAATTCATAATAGTTGTTCCACTCAGTGATCAAACGGCAGAAACAATTGCAGATGCCCTAATTAAAAGATTTATATGTATTTTCAGTTCACCAAAAGTAGTCCTCACCGACAGAGGAGCAAACTTTACAAGTAAAATTTTAAAAGCCATTGCTCGTAGATTTAAATTTGCAAAAATAGAAACCACCGCATTTTCACCACAATCAAACGGCTCCCTAGAAAGAGCACATCACCCCCTTTGTGAATATTTAAAAAATTTTTCTAGTAAAAAAATTGAATGGGATAATTTATTAGAATTAGCCCAATTTCATTACAATACAAGCATTCACAACGCACATAGATTTACTCCGCATGAACTGGTCTTCGCTTATCCACCACGATTACCATCTAGTGAACCATTAAAAACTTCAGAAATATTGCCAACATTTAATAATTATCTATCCACACTTATACAAAACATGCAGGATATTGCATGCTTAGCGCGGGAAAACCTCATAATAGCTAAAGAAAGATCAAAAAAATATTATGATTGCCACATAAACCCTTGCAATTTCAAAATAGGAGATCAAGTGTGGCTCATTAAAGAACCTAAACCGGGAAAATTAGAAAAGAATCAAAACCTGGGTCCTTTTGAAATATTAAATATCACAGACAAACATAATGTAACAATAAATAAGGGTGGAAAACCGAATACAGTTCATGCAAATAAATTAATATTACACAAAAGTATATAAAATGATAAACCTTTCTCTGTTTTAGGACAAACAAATCATGTATTCAAAAATAACGTTATTCATTACATTTTTTCAAATTACTTATGCATACATTGGATATCACTGCGGCACCACAAACACAAACATCACAACATTCTCTCTACTGGACGCTGACGAATGCGACTTTAAAACCGAAACAATAAACTCAACAATAGCAAATATAGAACTTATCCAAGCAGCCGAATTTAGAAATATTCCAGTACATCAATGCAAAATTGAAATCCATCGGACAGTATACCAATGCGGACTATTCGGACGCCTCGAACCTGAACAAAATGGAGAACAGGAATACTTGTATGAATTGAGCCATGAACAATGCCAAACTATCCACGAAACGAGAATTTTTAAGTATGACAATTTTCATACGATTGCTGATTTAAAAATAAACGCCACAACAACCAAAGGCATAGACTTCGCTGGCGATGCAGGAAGCTGCAGCGGCGTAGCCTACGCAGATAGGTTCGGATCATGGAGTAAGGTACTTGTTCAAGGCACAATTAAAATCACATTAATACAAGCCTATACGAAAATTAGTCTGAATAATGATAAATTACATTTAAGCTCAGGAACGATATATAAATTTTCAGACACAACTTGCGTAGACTCTGACGGGGGTTATACATTTTGGGACATTTTACCTCAGGAAGAATGTTTTACTAACACTTACGATATTTTATATAAAGGTCCAGTAACAAAATACTTTAACACACACAATGACGACATAATATACATGGTAAACACTAGTGACACGACCTTTGCTTTAACAGCTAAAGACAAAATATTGAAATGCTACAGAGAGTTCACTAGAACAGAACACCCAAAACTCTTTATCGCGGAAGAAAATAATAACTTCAACAGATACCAATTCGATAAAGATACGGTTACTAGCAAAAGCAAGGTTAACATCGATTTATTCACATACGTAAATTCTAAATTTGTATATGTCGAAAAACATTTGGGCAGACAACTGAACGATCTTTATAGAAAAATCATTACAGATAGGTGTGAAGTAGAGAGGAAAACATTACAAAACTCCCTATCCCTTGCAACCCTCTCCCCTGACGAATTCGCATACAATATCATGAAAAGACCTGGATACATTGCCAGGATCGCAGGAGAAGCAGTTCATATCATAAAATGCATCCCTACTGTAGTGAAGGCACAGCACCTTAGCGAATGCTACAGCGAATTACCAGTAATTTCAGGCAATGAAACCTGGTTTCTTACTCCAAAAACGCATATCCTCAAAAGAAGAGGTACTCCAATGAACTGCAACTCCATCATACCTACATACTACAAAGTAAATAACAAATGGATAAAACTAACACCGAAACTAACGGAAACAATATCACCACAAACACTCAAACCAAACACAAACATAAATTGGAAATTTGAATCCATAGAGTCATTAGCAACTAGCGGCATATACTCACAACAAGAATTAGATCAACTACAACAACAAATAATGTTCCCCATGGAAAAAGCATCTCTGCTAAATATTATAGCTAAAGAGATATCAGGAGAAGGAACAACAGGGAATATTTTTACAGAAAATACACTTGCAAAATTGGCAGAAAGCACATGGAATCACATGTTCAACAAGCTAGTCATGTGCGGATCAATCTCATCAGTAATCATCATGATATTAATAATACTGCAAATAACAAAATTGACAATTGACACCATCATCAGAGGATATACGCTGCACATGGTTTATGGCTGGTCTATGAACCTACTATGGGCCTTCTTTAGCTCAATAACCCATCTGTTAGTGACACTAGGACGACAAAACCACAACAGTATGACAAAAATTAATAAACAAAATGCAGAAATTGAACTAGACACAATACACACAAACCTGAACGACACAGACGTCAAGATACAAATCTACCCTGATACCCACTGTCCTATTCCTCAACAAAACTTACCTCTCGAAACAACAATAATCAAATACAAACATGACCTATTTTCAACAAAAATCTAATTGTCATGTCGTTCAGTACCCCAAATGCTTTACGTCATGGCCACATTTTAAGCGGGGAGGGAAGCGAGATATTCGCTCTAGGATATTAGGCTGAGATGACAAAGGAATTGAAATAAAAAAAAAACAAAGATTTGTTCTTTTTATCTAAAAACAGAAAAAAATATATATTTATTTTTACAAAATTACAAGCATATTCGCAAATATAATCATACTCAGATACAATTGCAATCATACCGGTGGTCCACACTTGGACCTACAATCACATTATAAAAATCACTAAACACTTCTACGCATACCCTACGGAAACCATTGCAATAAACTAACAAATCATAAAAAAATAAGTCACGAAGACCCCAAGTATCTTCGTCTGGCCCATACTCCCCCAGGAAGAAGGCCGTGCGCGTCACTCGGTCGCAATGCCGTAGAGTCCGCACCAATTGCCATCTCTGAAACTAACAAAGCAAACAGGAAACAAATTAATCCATATATATAAAAATACCAATATACATTGCAAAATACTTACATCTATCCTCACATACTTCCGGGTTCCGGGTTTCGGCCCGGCAGGAAGGGGCAAGCCCTCTCGTCTGGCTTTCTTCACAGCACGTGAATGCTGCCAATCCGCAAACTAAAAAAGAAAAAAAAATATATATATATAATAAAAATAACAACAAAAAAAAAAAAAAAAAAAAAAGCATGGCAATAAGAAGTACAATCAATCTTTAATACTTACACAGACCATGAAATAACGTTTCCTTGGGAACCCGAACATCGTAAACTGAAAAACTTGAACTGTACAAAGTCGAGCAACTGCACTCCTTATATACTAAATAAAATGTACATACCACAAAATCTCTGTATAAACCGCAAACTAGTAGCTTTGAATTTCAGGAGTATTTTTATGCAAAACATTGCAATCATATTGCAATGTCTTAGGCCCTGGGGTGTTACGTCTTACGACGCATCCTTTTTGTAACAACTGCACACTCGTGAAATTCAAAGCTTCTAAAACTATTCGCAAGTCAGCAGAAAGCTGACGAAACGCGAGGTAAATGACACTCCGAAATAAAGTTGTTACACCTTGCGACACATCCTCTTTTGTAACAAATGCATATTCAGGAAATTCAAAACTGCTAAAATATTCACACGTCAGCAGAAAGCTGACAAAACGCAAAACAAATAGCACTCCGAAATAAAGCCACCGAGCACAAGAATGTATATTCAGCAAAAAACAAAATGTCACAATTCAATACTGACCTGAAAATTAACATATAAAAAGCAATGAACATCATTACGAGTCAGTTGATCAGTAGTCAGTCAGTCAATAAGTACCTGTAAGACTCAACTCCGTACACACTGGTCCGACAATTGGTGATCATTTTACTTAATAAACTCACGACTGTTACAAAGTAATATCGTGCAAGTATTATTCAACAACCTATCCTATTCAATTCAACAAGCAGTTAGAGCCTGCTACACTCATACAATCCAACAAGCAGTTAGAGCCTGCTACATTTTATCCACAATTAAAAGCTACAATTATCAAGGTAATACAATCATCAGACATACATTTCTACATATATTTATTATAAGTGAGACATATCCGACCACTAGTCAACATATTGGAACGTCTCATTCATTAGCTATTCGTAGTTGATGCACGAGACGTAACACTATCATATGATTCTTTGTGAACTTTTGAATATCCTATTGGAATAGAGGGATATTTATTTCCTATATGTAACAAAACTGCTTTTAAGCTTAATTTACCACTGTCAATAAAGAGTCTCCATTCATTTAGGATGTGTTTAATTTTCATTTTTCCCATAAATCCATCAATGTCAGAACAAAAGTATAATTCTGCCGATGCGTCAAAGAAAGTTACGAAATCTTCAAGTCGGTTACGATATACAAGGGTGGTCCGATAAGTACTTAGCCTAGAAAAGAAAAACGAAAATTTTGGAAAAGTGGCGTTTTATTTTTCAACATAGTCTCCTTTTAGTTCGATATACTTGGCCCAGCGATGCTCCAACTTCTTTAACCCGTCTGAAAAATAGGTTTCCTCGAGGTCTGAAAAGTAGGCTTCCGTGGCAGCGATTACCTCCTTATACGACTCAAATTTCTGCCTGGCGAGTGACTTTTTCAAGTTTGGAAACAAAAAGAAGTCTCACGGGGCTAAATCTGGAGAATACGGTGGATGGGGCAGCAGTTCGTAGCCTAATTCGACCAATTTGGCCATGGCGACGGCGGAGGTGTGAGCCGGTGCGCTGTCATGGCGGAAGAGCACTTTATTCTTCGCCAAATGAGGCCGTTTTTTCTGCAATTCGATGTCGAATCGGCCCAATAATTCGACATAGTACAGCCCTGTGACCATTTTGCTCCTCTCCAGGTAGTCGATGTAGATCACACCTTTTGAATCCCAGAAAACGGTGGCCATCACCTTTCCGGCCGATGGGGCAGTCTTCGCCTTCTTCGGAGCACTTTCATCGGGTAAAGTCCACAGTTTCGACTGTTCCTTGGTCTCTGGTGTATACCAGTGGATCCATGTTTCGTCGACTGTCACGAAACGACGCAGAAACTCCTTCGGATTGCGCTTAAACAGCGTTAGACATTGCTCTGAACTTGTCTCACGGTTGCGTTTGTTGTCCGGAGTGAGCAAACGCGGCACCCATCGCGTCGACAGCTTTCTCAAGCGCTTTTTGATTTCGCTGCGCGATTTCCCTTCCAAAAACAAGAATCGAATCACCGACCGATACTGCTCTTTTTCCATTTTTCAAAAATCAACGGACACACTTGCTTTCACATACTCTCAAAAATAAAGTACAACTCCGATCCGGCTGAAATCATGACGGTAACCATCGAGAAGGTTGTACTACGTGATAGAATATATCTTTTGCGAGAGTGGCGCCATCGGGCGGTGAGGCTAAGTACTTATCGGACCACCCTCGTACAGTGATTTTTGTCTGTTCTAACAAGTTCCACTCACTAAGTCGTGATGCTAAAAGTTCAGACTTTTGTTTTGAAAGTTTTAAAGTAGCTACTAGTTCGTTTAATCGTTCTTGATTTAATAAGACTTGTAGATATTAACATGTGAATGAACCTTGAAAAATTGATGATTTACCGGGTTTAGGTATATAAGGTATGTATTTTTTTATGAAATAAACAAGAGACAAAACCTTTTAAAAAACTTTGTTTTTAATGTTTTTCACACTTTTTTACCTCTTACATGGTACACAAGGGATGATGGCTTCGGGTAACAAATATACAAAAACAGTACATTTTGATAGCAGCGATCGAAAACAGAGTAACACTACGAATAGTAATAAAACTATAATGGCAACACAAGTATCAGAATTCAACGTCGAAGCGTTTAAAATCTCATATTCACTCTACTCAAATACGATTCATCGATTTCACTTGCACTACCCCGGGATAGGTGGGTTAGCCTACTTTAAGGTTGATAAGGGTGGTTCATAAGAGTTTTAAGAGTTTTTGTGAACTAGGTATATCAAGGTTGAGATTTGTCATAGAAAAACAGTTAACTGAATTCGCTCTACCCAGGGTTAAACGGGTAAGCTTGCTTGCGGGTAGATAGGGGTGGTTTGTAGGGGTCGGAAGGGTTTGTAAAAGTCCCGTACATCAAGTTTGAGATATATATGCCTATTTGTGTTTGGAAACCTTACTGTCTTATAGAACAAAATTTGATCAAACTCGCTCTACCCAGGGTTAGGTGGGTTAGATTGCTTGGGGGAAGGCATGGGTGGTTTATAAGGGTTGTAAGGGTTTATCCAAACTAGGTATATTAAAATTAAGATGTGTTAGCCAACCTGTGCTTGCAAACCTCATTGTCTTATAGAAAAACATTTGATTAAACTCGTTCTACCCAGGGTTAGGTGGGTTAGCCTTCTTGGGGGTTGGGTTAGTAGGGATGGTTTGTAAGGGTTTGGAGTAATGATGTTTATTAGGATTAAAGTCGGTTAGCTTATCTATAGTGTGTGCCTTAGTTTTCTTGAGGGACTGTAGTTGATTGAAGTCGCTTGATAAAAAATTTCTCGTCGATACGTTGTTCAGAACATTGTCGTATGTTCTGAAAGGTACAATAGTCACGAAATTGAAAAACTTTAAAATGCAATATCTCAAAGAAAAATTAAGCTATTCAAATAAACTCAACGACATTCCAATGGGGTAGGCTGCTACTTTAAGATGTTGTATGTAGTTTTTTGTGTATAGAGAATGTCGTAGTGCTACATAACCTCAAAAACGTCCAAAAATGCCTATTTTTGCACTTTTAGGTTAGGATATCTCATAATTCTGACGTGCTGGAGCAATTCTGAGGCCGGATTCGGTTTCAGAGCCAAAAATTCTTCGGGAAACCATATATGGTTTGCTTGTGCAAAAATCTTGTAGGACTGTGATGAGTTTATTTGTTTTTTGAGTTTAACTGCCGTTGAGTTTATTTGAATAGCTTAATTTTTCTTTGAGATATTGCATTTTAAAGTTTTTCAATTTGATTTAACGGCTGTGATAAGTATTTAAATTACATAAATGATCAGTAAATTATCCATAAATATAAATTAAAATTAATATTTTTTTTGTAGAGAAATATTCTGACGAGACCGACGGTGAAAAATGTCCAGTCTGTTAGTCTAGAAATAATTCTGATTCCAGCCCAACCAGCGGTCAGGAAGCCAACTCGCCCTTCGAAGATCGTTGGATCAAACAAAAGAAAATTCAAATAATGATAATATTTTAAAATATATTAGTAAAATTTACAAAATAAAATAAAATAAACTTCAAAAATAAATAATGCATTCCTTCATTTTTGCTAGAACACGTGAGAGAGCACGAGAGAGATATGTGTAGCATTAATTTGCCGCAAATATGAATTATACTGCAAGATAGAAGTATGGATAAATCTTGATGTTGAATTGAGATACGAACTTCATCATTATTATTTAAATATGATAATGAATAAGGTTAATGCGCATGAACTTCGTAATGAGTTATCGACTTATCGAATGTACCACCTGAATGAATATTTAGAATTTCGTCCATTTTGATGTAAGCAACACACTAATATACACGATACTTTCCGCCAGAAGATGTATTTCCTTTTACTTTAAGTCCCAGGCTTTTCAGGAACTGAATGTTCTGACGTGTAAGCGCTATGGTAGCTCGCGGTCGACTGATCACTGACTGACATTTCAGTTTATTCATATATCCTCGTCCAATTTTGTTGTTAAATATGATTCTTATCACCATATTGCTTTGATGTGAAAACGTACTGTGATGACTTCTCCTCGAAAATTAACTAGGCTTCCATCTTTATCAACAATACGTATTTCTAAATGATCAATACTTCTCACGGCAACTGGCAAATAAATTATGTATGAAGGTACTTCAATGTTTTTTATCCATGTAGTACTACTGAAAATGTTCATGTGAACGAGTATATGCACTTTACGTTCGTTTATATAAGAACCTGTAGTAATATTACACTTTACGCGTAAAGCGTTTACTTTGAGTATAGTTACAGGTGAATGAGAACTATGAGTTTCGTTTGCAGATAGCTACTCGTCTAGTAAAGCCTAAAATTGAACCAATAGAATCTTTTAGTTTGAAATTAATTTTTTGACTATACTGAATAACACTACGTAGAGTATTATTGTTTGGTTTTAAACTAATTGATATTTCATAAAGCGTTAGCGTTTCTTGTAGTAATATTGTTATCTTATAGCTACCTGTCGGTAAAACGATTTCGTGTTTACCAACATAAAACTTATTATTGCCTATGTCAATATTCAGTATTGAATTAAATGTTCATAGCTCCACTAAGCCTAGTACATATTTTTTATTAGGCGTCAGCTCTATTGGCGGAGAATAATTTGCTTCAAGAACTAATGAATTTTCTAACAGACTCAATGTTAGTGTGTTCTCCATCAGAGTTTTTAATAAAATAACTGTTTTCTATTCATAGTTTATTACATCTATTTATAGTTTATTCAAAAGAAAGTTTAGCCAAAGGTGTCCGTAGTTAGAGGTATTTAAATCTTGATATCTCATATAGTTATGATATATTATAGTCTTTTGACTTTGACATAAAGTAATAAATCTGTAGGAGGTTGAAGATTGCCAAAACTATCAAAGTATAAAACTTCATCACCTTTCATCATAATAATAATAAAAAATAATTTTTTTTTTATTTTTTAATGATAAGAGCCCCAAACTTTGCTCTTATCTGTGAGATACTTCTATTTGAGCATCACCACTTACGAATCCATTAGAACAAGCCGAAACCTGCTTTAGTAAAAACACCCGTGACGCATTTACCTCTGCACACTATATTATATGGTAAATTTATTGTACAAGCTTTATTGAAATAAAGATACATTTGTTATATTAAATAATAAATTGAAATCTACCAGCGTTATGATATTCAATCTGTAAACTATATCTTTGTACATGTTCCGTTCGTAATATATAAAGATTTTAATGTTTCATGATGGCTCTTAAAATTCGGTCTGATAAAATAATTTGGAATTCAGCTTCGAGCTCAAAAGGATTCGATTATTATCTTCTTCCTTAAATTCTGTCACTAAATAACAACGATTTTGTTCAAGCTCATAATGATTTTTCTCGGGTAGTGGATCAAAGGGATTTATAGCAATTTTATTTAACATTTCAAAGGCCATCTTGCTATCGAAGACTTGAAAATAGTGGAGAAGGAAATGGATACTACTAGTGATGATTCTTCTCACAGAATGACGTTCTCTTATCTCACTTTTATGACCTTTACCCTACTACTACTAATAGACTTTTTTCAAGCCGCCACGTCCGCCTTCCTCTTCTTTTTCTTCTTTCACCTACACACTTTTTTCGAGTCGCCACGATTGCTTCCTCCCTCTTCTTGCTGTTTCTTCCACCTCCACTCAGATTTTTAGTTTGTTAAGTGCATATACGAGGGTGGTCCGATAAGTACTTAGCCTCACCGCCCGATGACGCCACTCTCGCAAAAGAAATATTTTATCACGTAGTACAACCTTCTCGATGGTTACTGTCAAGATTTCAGCCGGATCGGAGTTGTAGTTTATTTTTGAGAGCGTGTCAAAGCAAGTGTGTCCGTTGATTTTTGAAAAATGGAAAAAGAGCGGTATCGGTCGGTGATTCGATTCTTGTTTTTGGAAGGGAAATCGTGCAGCGAAATCAAAAAGCGCTTGGGTGCTGTGTACGGTGACTCTTCTCCTTCGATGGCGACCGTCAAAAATTGGTTTAACGAGTTTCAACGTGGCCGCACGTCGATTTTTGAAGAGCCAGGTCCAGGTGCTCCGAAAACGGCTACCACGGAGGTAAACATGACAAAAATTCACGATCTCGTATTGGCAGATCGACGATTGAAGGTGCGCGAGATAGCTAAGATCGTAGGCATCTCAAAAGACCGCGTGGGTCATGTCCTGCATGAAATTTTGGGCATGAGAAAGCTGTTGACGCGATGGATGCCGTGTTTGTTCACTCCGGACAACAAGCGCAACCGTGAGACAATTTCAGAGCAATGTCTGACGCTGTTTAAGCGCAATCCGAAGGAGTTTCTGCGTCATTTCGTGACAGTCGACGAAACATGGATCCACTGGTATACACCAGAGACCAAGGAACAGTCGAAACAGTGGACTTTACCCGGCGAAAGTGCTCCGAAGAAGGCGAAGACTGCCCCATCAGCCGGAAAGGTGATGGCCACCGTTTTCTGGGATTCACAAGGTGTGATCTACGTTGTGATTCTAAGTTGTGAATAGCACAAGCTATGCATCCTTCTTATAAATATATTAGGAGTTGAACGACTGCCCTCTATCGGGAACTTAAGGTTAGTTATAGGAATAGTGAGAGCTCCAATCTTCGCTCTTACCTGTGTACTTCCTTTCGAATAGTCACTCATGAGTCACCTTTACAATCATAAGTCAAAACTCATTTGAAAGGGATACGTTATTGACTTCTTTTACCTCTCCAGAAAAAGAAATAAGACGATAGTGAAATAAAGGAACAAAGACTATTCGATTAGATATTAATATATTTTTTTAATTATAAAGCAGCTATTTACAATAGTCTTACAATACATTAATTATTCGCTAATGTTACAATTATTTTTAAATTCAAAGTTTGAACCAACAATATGAAAAATGAAGAGCTCTTCCCTGTCACTGGTTTAGTGTAGGTTATTCAGCATTTTTTCATCACTTTAATGAACTATATTTATTCTTTTGGGCAGGAACACCTCGAATTCATCATCAATTGTAATAAAAACGCTAAATTCTTATTTTATTGTTAACCATCTAACTATAGTTGGACTTTAGTCATTCGCACCTCATAAATATCCCATTATATGAACATACAATTTCACTTAGAATTCAAACGTACGACGAAAAATGAGGGATCCCATTTAAAAAGTAAGATTGACCTCGAAATAACTTTGGGGGTGGGGTGGGGGTCATTTGGTCCCCACACATATTACATGTTTTGAACGTAAAATTTCCCGTTCTATTCAAATCTTGGCTCAAAAATAGGGGTTTCCATTTAAAAAAAACAAAGTTGACCTACAAATAACCTTAAAACTCAAGTTCATATACCCCTCCAAACCCTAAAATTTTTATCCGAACTATTTTTCGCTATCATGCTTCCGGAACGAAATAATTGGCCACCTCGATTAAAATGGTTCACCCTGTATGTATAACTTTTTTTGAATGAATGAGACAGAAATCACTAGGGCCCCTAGGGACTTTGGGCCCTAAGAACCTTTCTCAATATAAAACTTTTCCTCAAAAAATATAAATAATTATTCACATTAATAATAAACATGAAAGGGTTAGGCCAAGGTGCCAAAGGGTTAAGCCAGGGACCCCGCAGATATTGTTAATAATAATTATTATTAACAATAATAATTATTATTAACATGAAAGAGTAGGCTCGGGTCCGATTCCCAGTCCCTGCTAATTAATACAAGCGCCACTCAAAAAAGTTTCATGTGCTTTGTTCTCAAACACATTGTAAGCCTTTGTCGCTGATTAGTACTGATGGAGCATAAATAAAGTGACGTTAAACAAATATAAAAAATAAATGAAATATAATAATCAAAATAGTTAGTCAAGATAGATAAATGGCAGAAACCAATGCAATAAACAAACAAAAAATGAAACTAAAAGAAATATAGACGATTGCAAAAAACTATATCAAACAGGGTTTAAACCTATAAATTCTATAGAAGCAGTACACACTGAAACAGAATCTCTAGCAAACATCAACATATTGCTTTATAAACCCATTGAAATAATCTTTGAAATAATAGATAAAACGATTGAAGTTAATAGTATACAGACAAAAACATTAAAAGTTAAACCAGCCTCTGGTAAACCCATTCTTCAATCTAATTGTTACAAAATAACATACAGAGATATAAACTGGATTGAAAGCAACACAGCAATCCTTTTTTTCGATAGAAATTTTCAAGGAAAACTATCTTTTACCAATTCAGTATACTTATTAAAACTTCAGCCAAAACACAAAGATATAGTTATTGTAGATGATATTGTCTTCATATCACCTTGCAAGTATAAAACAAATGTACTATAAAAAGTGGAATTGCTACTCGCTATATACCTTTTCCATCTCAGATTTACATTCCATTATATGCGGAGAAACACGTGGTATTTTACCGCCCGTACTCACCCTAAGGAGTTACTCGTGCACTTGCAGCGAGATCGAGCGACGACCAGGGCTGTGTCAATGTAATACCGGTCGTATGACTCTATATATACACACACACGCACACATACACACACACACACACACCCAAGGGGGTTGCTGGACCCCTACTGGGTGCCTCCCCAGGCGGTGGATAGGTGAAAGCTCTCCAGATATGGAGGGTACTGGAGAAATCAAATATCCAGGGCGAACCAAAACCAGATAGGGAAAGTCAACCCCGATAAAAAACTTGAATATAGGAGATCAAGCCACGGATTTAAATACCCATGGAGGTAATCCGCTCAGCGGAGGTCCTCCTAGTGGTTCCGATCGGGGTAACAATCAAGATCTAGACCCGATGGCCACTACAGGTCTTCAAATTGGATATGGGGAAGACCAATCACCCATGTATGCTGTAAGAAATAGTACGGGCCTCCAAGCGCCACCAGAACAACGAACCAGCGCATTCGTAGGGAACCTGGCGAATGCCGCAATGGAAAACTCTACAGGAGAGCTAAGGAACGGCAGCCCGCATAAAACATCCCAAGAAGATTCAAGAGATGGAGGATCTCGGAATGCTCTTTTCAAACTCGCGCCAAAGCCAAAAAAGCATAGTGCATGGGAGGAACACGAACAGCTGATAGCTGAACTTATCGAGCATCTGAAAGAGAAAATGCCGGATGGGAAAATCCGAAGAACGATTACCGCGGAAACCCGTAGGATGGTAAACGGAATCGAGAAGTCCTTTAACCAAATACGGAAACTAATGAAGGCTGCATCGAAGAGTATCAATCCCACAACAGCGGCACCAGAGAAAAAGACTGAAATACTGGCTAACCACAAAGAGTCCAGCAACTCGGCGGTGTCCGCAAGGAGTTGATCCAGATGCCAGAAAAGACTAACTGGCACAGCCTCTCAGGGCAAAAGGCACCACTGTCAACGGTAGCGACCCTCAGACTGGAAAAAACCAGGAAGAGAAACCCGCACAGGTAGTCTCGGAAAAAAGCGAAGAAATGGAGTGGCAACAGAACACGAAGGGAAAAAAAAAAGCGAGCCAAAGGAGAAGGAAAAACGAAGAAAGCTCCCAATCAGCGTAAGAAGAAGGTGCTACCAAAGGCACTCTTCATTAGCGCCCAGAGTAGTACCACATACGCTGATATTCTGAGAGAAATCAAGAAAGGACTAGCAGATGAAGGATTGGATGGAAATGTCGACAAGGTCAGAAGAACCAACAATGACCATTTACTGATAGTGCTTAACAGGGATAGCGGAGAGAAGCTGGAATCTCTTCAAAAAAAGGTAACTGATGTACTAGCTGGCCAGGCAATCGTATCCGGCAAGACACACGAAGTGGAACTATCAATAAGGGACATCGAGGAGACAACTACGAGACCGGAAGTCAAAGCAGCTCTTCAGAGAGTAGCGGGTAACGAATTCATAATCACCGACGACGCCATTAGAGCACTTCGGCCGGCCTACAAGGGAACTCTGATAGCATCGGTCAAGCTACCAGACGAAGTGGCGCGTAAAGTAGTAGAAGAGCGGGGCGTAATCCGGATTGGCCTGGTAAACTGTTCTATCAGGGAAGTTATAAAACTGCAGAAATGTTACAAGTATTGGAATACGGGGAACACTGCCAGTAAATGCCCGAGTCAGATCGACAGATCTGACCTCTGCCTCAAATGTGGCCAGGCAGGACATAAAATCGCTGACTACCAGAAAGACCCGCACTGCTCTTTATGTGCTGAAAGGGGCAAAGACCACCATCACGTGGTAGCAAGCTACAAATGTGCTGCCTTCCACGCGAAGAATAAGAGCCAACCAGTCAGAAAAAGATGAAAGTGACATAGCACAACCTAAATCACTGTAAGGGGGCGCACGACCTGCTGACCCAAACGGTCAGAGAGATGAAAACAGATCTGGTCAACATTGCTGACCCGTATAGGAGACCTAGCACGCAGGCATGGGTGACAGATGCCACAGGCAAGGCTGCCATCTGGTCTTGTAGAAACCAGACATTTGAAGATCGGGTAGACAATACACAAAGGGGATTCGTGAGGGCTAAGCTCGGGAACGTGAACTTCTACAGCGTCTATGCCCCTCCCAGTCTCAATATCGGTGAATTTACGAATTTGCTTGACAGACTGGTCGAAGACGCAAAGGAGCACTCCCCCAATGTCATAGCAGGTGACTTCAACGCTTGGGTAGTTGAATGGGGTAGCAAGAAAACGGATGTACGAGGTAACGAACTATTGTTGGCAATGTCCTGCTTGGACATGGTCCTCCTGAACACCGGAACTCTCCCGACGTTTCAGACGGTAAATGGGAGTTCGATCGTAGACCTCACCTGGGTTAGCTCCAAACTAGCTAGAGGAGGAAACGAATGGAAGTTCCATGACATTATGAACATGTGTGACCATCGCCTCATCAGCTGGACCGTTATAGCTAGTGAAGCTAAAAAGAGACATTCAAGCAGAAGGACGAGCAATAGACAACCAAAAGGACGTACCTCAGAGGATGGAACGCCAACAAGTTTGACGCCGAGCTATTCGAAGTAGCACTAGATATTAGACATGTCGCAGCCAATAGTGCACATGAAGAGGCAGAAGAAGTAATTCGTAGAGTTGTCTCTGCATGCAACGCTACGATGTCACAAAAGCGACCTAACAACGATCACCCGCCCATGTACTAGTGGAACGCCAAAATTGACAAAAGAAGACAGGACAGCATTTGAGCAAGAAGAAAAGCCACGCGAGCCAGGAAGGAGCTAAACTACAGAGATCTCAAAGACTCTTACAACGTAGCGCGGAACCAACTGGCTAAGGCAATTAAAAGTAGCAAGGCACACTCCTGGATAGAACTCCACGAAGAAATAGAAAGCGATCTGTGGGGAAGACCCTACAAGGTGGTGATGAAAAGGGTTAAGTCACAACCACTGTCCTCACCCACGTGCCCGGTCCTACTGGAGAAGATTGTGACAAATCTTTTTCCAGAGCAATCGTCGCAACAGCTTGATGCCCCTATGTTAGAAGAGCCGGTACCACCGATAACTTTAGAGGAACTAAAAGCTGCGAGTGCCAGACTAGGGAACAAGAGAGCCCCCGGACCGACGGTAAACCGAACATCGCACTAAAAAAGGCAATAAAGATAGCGCCGGAAATGTTCCTCCACATGTACAACAGGTGCATCCAAGAGACCTACTTTCCTGCTCAATGGAAGCTGCAGAGGCTGGTCCTCCTTTTAAAAGGGAAAAAGCCACCGGACGAACCATCATCTTACCGTCCTCTCTGCATGCTCGATTCGATGGGTAAGATCCTAGAAAGGATCATATACACGAGAATCGAAGTGATAGCTGAAAGACACCTCTCCGACAGGTAGTTTGGATTTCGGAAAGGAAGGTCAATCGTTGATGCTATCAATCTAGTAGTTAAAATCGTCAGGGATGCGATTTCAGAAGACCGATGGGAAAAAGGTGACAAAAACTACTGTGCTGTAGTGACGCTCGACATGAAGAATGCCTTCAACTCTGCAAAGTGGGACAAGATCATGAAAGCCCTTGAGCTCATGAATGTCCCAAAGTACTTGCGGAAACTGATAGCTAGCTAGTACTGATAGAATCCTACAGTATGATACAAACGACGGACCGAAGGTATACAAGGTCGGTGGAGGAGTGCCGCAAGGCTCAGTACTTGGACCACTCCTGTGGATCGTCATGTACAACGGCCTCCTCAACCTAAAAACACCAAGGATGGTAATAGCCGTTGCATTTGCAGACGACATTGCTCTCGTGATCGTAGGCAAGTACATTCAGGATCGTCTCCAGGGACGCTGCGCACGTGATATCCGGTCCGCTACCAATCGAAATCTTGGCCGAAGAACAAAAAAGGATTTACCACCACCGGAACAGTAGAGAAGCAGACAAAGATGACTGCAGAAAGAGAGAAAGGCAGAAGAGCCTCCAATGCTGGCAGACACAGTGAGACAGCTCGGAAAAGGGCAGATGGACCCATGAACTCATCCCAAAAATAGCGGAATGGGTGAATCGCAAACATGGGGATCTCAACTACTACCTGGCACATATGCTTACTGGACACGGATGTTTCCGGCAATTCTTGTACAAGTACAAGCATGAGGACTCACCAGAATGTCCAAGATGCTACGGAATAAAGGAGGACACGCGGCATGTATTCTTCACGTGCCCAAAATTTGACCACCAACGACGACAGCTTGAAAGCACAATCGACGCGGCGATCATGCCAGGCAACCTGGTGCAAAAGATGCTTGCATCCCAGGAGACATGGAACGCCACAACAGATTTTGCTAGAAAAGTGATCACAGAGCTTCGGAATGAAGAGAAAAAGAGGAGAGAGGAAAGAAGTAGGAGTGCGGGGCGCCAGACTGTAGAACAGTTAGCTCCCCTCGCTGATGCAGAGGAACGTAGGTGACTGGATTGAGCTCAGTCTCCTCCAACCGATGCAGAGGAACGTAGGCTCTGGAGTAGAGACTATCTATAGGATAACAAGGCACCTGCCTCCTTAAATGCTCCCTTGCCATAGCAGGTCAGCGAAGGCCATTGGGTTGAGCTCAGACTCCCTCACCCGATGCAGAGGAACGTAGGTGTCGAGGTCGAGTCTGTCCAGAGGATGACCGGACGATGCTGTATGAAGAAGACGACCGGACGATGCAGAAAGAAGAAGACGATTCAATGATGCAGTAAGAAGAAGACGACAACCTTAGCCCGATCCTTCAACCACCTCGCGGTGATTGGGGGACGTAGGGAAGGCAAGATAGAAGGAAAAGCGAAATGCTAGTGCCTCCCCGTGAAGTAATACCTAGCGGCATTTCCGCGGGGGATAAGAGGACTACAGAAGATAAAGAGGCTGGAGTTTGGTGGGTAGGGCTTTTACTTCGGAAGAAGTAGAATCTGGTCGTACCATCTGATCAGGCAAGTGATGCAAATAACTTGGCGAGCCCCACACACGAGGAGCCCCGCAAGGCTCCTGTCATGGTGCGTAAAAAGCATTCTCCACCTTTTCGGATAAAATACACACACACACACACACACACACACACACACACACACACACACACACACACACACACACACATACACACAAACACACATATTTGATCTCACAAGGCACATGCTCTCTCTTTTTGTCTCTCTCTCTCTCTCTCTCTCTCTCTCTCTCTCTCTCTCTCTCTCTCTCTCTCTCTACCTCGCTGTCATCTGTACTTTTACTACGCTTATTCTTCTATAAATATCTTTACTTTCACTTGCTCATTATTGTTTACCTTGCTTCTGGTAACCTCAACTTACGCGACCACACCACCTATCGTTAATATTAATTACACCTCTCGACTTTGGCATTGAGCTGCACGACACTCTAGCTGGCCATAGGAGCTTGACCGCCGCGGAGAAGCTGAGCTGTCGTACCAGACGAGCTTGCCTGCACCAAGCTGTCCGTCTTCGCGTATTTTCTCTAAAATTAACCCTCAACTTTTTATGCTAACGAGCCGAAATGTCGAGTCAAAATCCCGTTATAATACAACATAAAGAAATGTTCCCTTACTACAGAATAACATTCGTTGGTGGACTTACGTGTCCAGCAAAACTCAACTATATAGAAGGGATCATTTATGCGAGAGACAAAAAGGCAACAATAAATTATCGTACTACAACCAGACTTATGCTGACAAGATTTTGGTAAAGATTTAACAACAAAGTACACTATATTAATGGCTTGCTTGACATATTAGTGAAAACTAATAATGTACAACCGGACCACGAAAAATTAACAATTATTTTATATTTTTAATTTATATTTAATTATTAGATTAGTAGTTTAAATTTTAGTTTGTATCCCAGACCAGCGAGAAGGAAATCAACTTTCTCTGCTAGGTTGCAATATTATATTGTAATGTACTTTTATATTATTACTAATTTCGTAATATATATTTTTCTCTAGTTAAGAAATAAATAAATAATAAATAAATAACTACGAAAGGGTGAGAGAGAACACTAGATCCCTAAGGACTAGTGACAAAATAGTCCTTCGCTACGCACCCACAATCATGTGGTCGCTTGAAGAAATGGCCGAGAACATCAATTGCTATACTATTAAGGTAGTATTTTCGCCAGGAAGTACGATCTTACAGCTCACAATAAGAGCTATCGTATGTCTTATCGATATATTAGCTATCTTGACTCAAATAAAGCACTATTTCATTTTGCTAGACAAATAAAAGGCAAACAGACCTTCATTAACTTAATGTATTCACTAAAACTACGACCTCAGCATAAGGATATATTAACTATAGATGACATAATGTTCATTTCATAATTGCGGGATTAATACTAGCAAAATTTTAGTAACCGTAAATAATAAGTCTATTCAACTCCGTACACAGGTGTATCTAAACTTCTCCGAAAAACAATGTTGTATAATATTAATCTGTATTGTGTTTTGAAGTTAATGTCAAAAACAAATAAATAAATTTACTTACTCTAATTTTAACTTCTTTTGGTGCCATCCTGCGTATTTCTGACAATAATCTGTCACCAAATCCCTGTAATAGAACAAACATTAAATTTTATTTATTCGACTTTAATATTTAAATTACCAATTGTATATTTTACATCATGGTTATTAAGAACCTTTCGCGAACATATTTCAATAATATATATATATATATATATATATATATATATATATATATTAGTAATTTATATGGCAGCAATGTATCGAGTACCATTACACCAGAGGAGAAAATGTTTTCATCGCAGGATAGCATAACAGCCGAGACAGCGAGCGTAGCGAGTATTATGTGAAATTGATTCAGGAGAAAACTATTAATCTACAATATTATTACCAGTAGTATTGTTAAAAACGCGAATGAACAGCGCGCGCTGTAACTCGTACATACTGGACATCTGTGCAATACGTGCGAGGGATCGGCCTACTAAGTGTGGGCCCAATTCAATTAACACAGTGAATGAGTCTGTCGAATAGGCTTTGAGCACCGATCAAAAGAAACCCATAACGCAGCCCCCATACCTGCGCCGCTTGTGCCCATTCAGCGCCGATCGATGTTATTGTGATCAGTTGAGGGCCTAGTTCAATGAACATGTGCTACCGTTTTCGGCTACCCTCTTGGTATACTTTCTTCCCCCACCCTATAACGAGCACGAGCGTAAAAGCATTGTCGTAGCCGTGATAGCCACATATCGGTTTCGAGAAATGATTCTTGAAGACCGCCAGACCTCTCAGGATCGTAGTTCCTTAGAACTGTAGACCGCTTTATACGAGAGGGGCAGGCCGAAAGGTCGACCTTTCGTCTGGCAGGTTGTGGGACTGGAAAATGGCCAGAAGATGAAGAGATGAATAGGACAAAGGTTGCGAAAGCGGTTGGTGAGCGCGCGGTGCGCAGTGGGAGTAGCCCTTAACCGACTTTCTGACGTAGCGAAGGATGGAAGAGGGGGATGATGCGCGGGCTCTGGCGTCATTGCTGTTCGTCGAGTTTTCAGTGGTACGAGTTTCTTTCGTCCAAATAGGCAAGTGGTCGAGCACAATCTTATTTTTTTGTAATCACGTGCGAAAGCACAATCTTGTTCTTTTGTAAGTGCGCGCGAATTCATGATGCGAGGGACAAACTTCGAGATAACTGAAAAATTGTTTGCTTGTTCATTAATAAAATTTACCTCTACAGTTATTAAAGTGTCAGTCATTGTTCTGCTCACCTCTGTCCCTATTGAGCATTGATATTGCTCGTTCGGTTATTTTTATCGAGTGTAACGTTATTATCAGTAATTGTAAATTTATATATTGATTGGTGTATGCGGTATAACAACTTTTTCTAGAAAAATAAGATAATTACAGTCACTGTTTGGAAGCTTATTACTCGATGAAATGTCATCATTAGCGATTACCCAATGATTTGATTAACAAAGAATGCTAATGTAATGACCAAATTCAATAGTATTACTATAACTTATCATTAGACTTTTTACTTTATATGTTTTTTCAGAGATGTAAATTATTTCGTTTCTGAACAGGGTAAGTTGAAAGTCAGTTATTTTCCGACGTCTTTCGTTCAAGTCAAGTTTGTATACCAGCAATTGAAGAACTAAAATGTCATTTTTAAATACAATTAAATTTTTCATACGCAATGCGTGACCACATGTTTTAATTTTAACAATGTTGTAATATTAGACAAACATATAAGTAAGAATAAATTAATTTACTAAATAATATTTATTAATACCTACACCAATACTATTAACAGACAAGAGGTACTTAATATCTCAGTAAACAAAACATTAATATTTTTAAGCTTCTTAAATAGATTTATTCTTATTAGTTATCTAATGTTATCTATTTTATTGATGATGTTATTTTATTAATAAGCTTTGTACGTTACGATAGCGATGATCGAGAGTTAAGAGCAAGTGCGGGTACTGTTAGGAATCTAGGCGTCTAGTTCAACAGTTATGTATTGATAATTTTATTAAGAAATGATAAAGCTCCGAAGAGATGTCTTTATAAAGCGAGATCATGTACAAGACTGACTACGCTTGTCCCTCTCGGGGGCTCACAAATTTGTCGTCGATGCTAAAAGACAAATACTTACCATGTCTTTCAGGAACAAGTATGTACTGTGAACCGACGGATGCAAGTAGCTTAATTATTTATTTAGGGTGGCGATTATCTCTAAGAATCTATTTTCGGCCTAGCGTATATACTCGTATACAGTGTACATGTGGTTTGTTTGCTTCGGAATATCTTATACTTTTCTATTAGTACTGCGCACGGACGGCGTGTCCGACGAGTACACATGTATGACATATGACCTTATAGCTGTATAGTTAAAGAAGAACGCGCGCAGGCTCATTTTAAAGAATAAAGTAATACCTTTCATATCCCATTGGTATTTTTATTAAATTAAAAATTGTGTTTTTTAAGTTAAAAAACCAATTACTTCTTTTTAAATTTTTTTTTACATTAAATCGGTTATAGCTTTTAAACGGCTGAGCAGATTTTTAAAATCAAAAGTGTAAAAGTTATATATTTCTGTTATCTTTAAAATGAGTGTAACAGGATCCATTTTTATTGAGCCGATAAAAAGTTACAACGTTTTTTTTGTAAAACAATTCCCTTTTTTTTATCCATGCTTATCTCGGAAACTATGCACTGTAGAAAAAAAAGGTTGTTTTATAATGTAGAATTATATTAAGAATAATTATTCACTATCAAAATTGCATGTTGTAAAAAAAAATTTTTCCGTTCTTTCAACGTGGATAAAATATTACTATCGAATGACTAGAAATAAATAATATTATTTAAGTTCTATCAATTATATTTTATCAATATTATTACTATTATTACTTTTTCCCATTCTTCCCCTTCCTTTCTGCTTTTTTCACATTTTTCTACTATGTGTTTCCAATTTTCTTCCTCTTTCATACACATTCTGCATCTCTTATTTTCTTCCTTTTCCCAATACTACTTACCTACTTCCTCTCGTTTCATTACCTAACATAAACCTTTCCCTTCTTTGTAGGCCTTTTATTCTTCCCTCTCCTTGAATTTCCTTTAACCTACACCTTTTCATTTCTTCTTTCAGTTCTTTCCACTCGTTTATGTATCTTGATTTTTCAAGTTTTTCTTCTAGTTCTTTCTCTTCTTTTTTCTTTAGCTCATCTCTTATTTCTTCCCAAAACTCTTCCCTCATTTCATCTCCCTCTTCCCTCTCTCTATATATTTTACTTTTTTCTAGCCTTTCCTCTCTCTCCTCCTTCTTACCCTTTTTATTTTTTTCATTTATTTCCCTTTTCTTTAGTTCTCTCCATGCTTCTTTTTTTATTGAGCCATCTCTTTCTTATCTTATTTTGTTTTCATACCTCATTGCTCTTTCTAATGCTGTTTCTTTCATTTCTTGTCTTCCTGTTTCCCATCGTATTAAGTAACTTGGCGTGTTTCTATCTAATCCTAATACCCACTTTATGTATTTTAGTTGTAGTCTCTATATTTCTTCATATCTCTTCCATCCCCAGATTTCTGCTCCATACATAATCACGCTTTTCGCCAGTGCATCGAACAGGTTCATCCTTAGCTCCTAATTTTCTCTAAATAGCTTTTCTCCTAGCCTCCATAGTCTTCCCAGTCCCATATTTATTTTCCCTTCTACCTTCTTTATCTGCTTTTTATTTCCGTTATTTCTGCTTATCACATATCCCAAGTAGTTGTACTCTTTAACCATCTCTATCTTCTCACCTTCCAATTCGAATTCTTCTTCCTTCCCCCTTCCTCCTCCTCTCCTGCATTTCATCATCTTTGATTTTCCTACATTTAACTCTAATCCCCTTTCTTCCAGGTATCTTTTTAATTTTTTCCTATTATGTCGTTTTTTCTGTTTCTGTTCGTTATTCTGTCGTTTTTATGTATATTTTTTCCTATTTTGCCCTATTATGTCGAATTCCCTAACATATTCCCAGTCGTTTTCCTCCATGCTCCTCACCCCCGCCACGTTCCAGAATAGTATTTTTACTGACTTTCTCCCCTCTCCCTCCTTTCTCTCCTCTCTCTCTCTTTTATCCCTATTGTTTTCGAAACCCTTCCACCCCCTTTCCTACCATTTTTCCCTCTATCTCGCTCCACCACCATTCTTCTTCCTCTGACTTCACCCCGTTATGCGACATCTTTACCTCTTTACATTTCCTTTTTATTTCTCTCGCTTTCCTTCTTACTTCCTCTCTTATCTTCCTCTGCTTTCACGTCCAGTCCTGATCTATGT
Source organism: Phymastichus coffea (assembly GCF_024137745.1). Taxonomy (NCBI): domain Eukaryota; kingdom Metazoa; phylum Arthropoda; class Insecta; order Hymenoptera; family Eulophidae; genus Phymastichus; species Phymastichus coffea. The sequence continues at coordinate 3,140,236 of NW_026706814.1, forward strand.
ATACCTTTTTCTGTCCCAGCTTCTTTTTCTTCTTCATAATTCCTTCTTTTTGTTCCCATGAAGCGCATCTAATTTGCCACCTATTTTTTCCTCTTTCTCTCCGATCATTCTTCCCCGCTATCCCTCCTATTCTTCTCAGATTCACTATCTCTCCTTTTATTTCTAGTTCCTCCCTTAACCAGTCCTCTGCCTCTCCCTTCTTTTCCCATCTTAACTCACCCTCTAAGTCTGTCACTATTATATTGTTTATTCTACTTTCTCTATCCATTTTTTCTCTCATATACTCTAATTCTTCCTTATTGCCTACTTCTGTTCCTCTTTGCTTCTTGTTTCCTCCTTCTATACTTTCTTTTAGTTTCACGCACTCCTCTTCTAACTGGTTCATCCTCTCTCCCCATTTTTTCTGCAGTTTCTTTTCTCTACGTTCTGCTTTTTCCCTTTCTTCTTTCGTCTCTTTCTTTTTTTCTTCTCTTTCTCTCTTGTTCTCTCCTAACTTTTCCTATTTCTTTCTCCCATTTTTCTTCTCTTTTTTCCCCTCTGCCTCCATTCTTTCCATTTTTCCCATTATTTCTTTAATCATTTCTGTCCATTCTTTCCTTTCATCCTCCCATGCCTCTCTTAAATCCCTTATATCTGCCCGCATCTTTTCCATTATATCTTCTGGACCACTACTTTTTCCCACTTCTCTTATCGTGTTGCCCAATCCTTCTCCCCCCTCCACTTCCATCTCGCTCCCCTCGCTTTCACTCTTGCATCTCTTTGCCTCTCTCATTTCTCCTCTATTATTCTCTCTTAACCCCTCTCCGCTCTCTCTCCCCCTCGCCACCTTTATTCTTTTCTTCTTTTCCACCTCTGGGCCTTTCTTATCCATTCTTCCACCTTTATCTCTTAATTTTTCTGTTGTCACAAATCTTTCCATCACTATCCCGTACGCCTTAATTCGAATCTCTAATTCTACTCGTGATCCCACATTTATTCCCTGTCTTACCTTTTCTGTCTTCGCCTTTACTTCTTACCGCCCCTACTCTCTACCTGCCTTTCCCGCTTCCTGATTTTCTCTCTTAACCTCAACTTTTATTTTTTCTTTATTCCTCTCTCTCTCTCTCTCTGCTTTTTTCTGTTCTTATCCAAGCCTCTCTCTCTCTCTACTCCACTCCTCTTCCGCCTCCATGCTCTTTTCACTTCTATTTCTCTCCTGAAACACTTTTCCTCTTTAACTTTCTCACCAAAACTCGCACTCACAGCCAAGACACGTCCACACTCTTCCACAATTCTCCCAAAAAGCCCTCTTTTTTTGTATTCAAAATCTAGTTCTTCATTATCTGCTGTACATTGATTTGTTGGTGCTATATTCAGGTCAGGAGAATGATGTTGCACTTCATCCTCAATGATTTCCGCATTACGGTCTTTATACTCTTCTTGAAAATCCCAAGAGTAATCAGTAATCATTTCTACATCGTTGAATTCATGTGTTGCATCTATTAAAATTTCTTTTATTTTTTCGGCCAACTATGTTTCATGATAATTCGTGACACTATCTGGTATGTTTAACGCTTGAAAGTATGCTAATAATAAGTTTAGATCGCTTAAGATATTAATTTTCATTTTTCAATCTAAAATAAAAACAAGCGGTAAAATTTATACAAGCTCTGTTTTTTCATGTAAGGCACTACTGCTACATTTCTACCAGAATAAAACGAGTGAATGTAAATTGAATCAAATCATTAATTTATGCATTGGAAAAGAATTCTCCTTCCACTTTGTGATGTTCGGACAACTCTATTTTTGGTTCACTTTATAGACGCCGAAAATGGTAGTTTCTATTCACATCTTATAAAAAAACTCTTTGAGTTTGTTAAAAAACTTTATTACATACATGTACCACGGTTACGAGGGGGGGTCAATAAGTCTTTACAAAATCCAAGAGATGGCGCATGTCACGCTTAAATTATAATATTTTTGGCAAGCAATACTACTAACTAGATATCGTACAAAGTTTCAGCTCGATTCATTAAGTCGTTTTTTTGTGAGTGTTGGTTGAACAAAAAGTTATTGGTTTATTTGAAAAATGGAAAAACAGAGTTTCGAGCGCTGATAAAACATTTTCATTTGAAAGGCTTTACACCGAAAGAAATTACAGTTGAGTTGAACGCCGTTCATGGCAAGTCTGCCCCTGTGTTTAAGACTGTTTATAACTGGGTAAATGAATTTAAACGCGGCCGTACAACAAAAGATGAACCTCGGTCAGGATGCCCCGTAGAAGTGAGTACACCCGAAATGGTCAATAAAATCCACGATATGGTGTTGACTGATAAAAGATTAAAATTACGAGAATTAGTTGAGGCCACAGGGGTGTCAAAGGGTACAATTATTTCAATTTTGCATAAAAAATTGGGGATGAAAAAAATATCAGCAAGACGGGTGCCGCGTTTGCTCACTGTTAAAAATAAACGAATCCGCGTGGTCACCTCTGAGGCTCTTTTGGCATGCATACATCGTAATCCGGAAGACTTTTGGCGTCGACTCGTAACTGTAAACGAAACATGGGTACACCACTACACTCCTGAAACCAAAGAACAGTCTAAACAATGGATTACCGCAGGAGAACCACCCCCAAATAAGGCAAAGACAGTAAAGTCATCTGACAAGATTATGGCCACGGTTTTTTGGAATGCGTTTGGAATCATCTACATCCAGTACTTGGACAAGGGCCAGTCGATCACTAGACAATAGTATGCGGCATTATTAGGTTAGCTGAAAGAAAAAATCAAAGAAAAACGTCCTCACTTGAACAGAAAAAAACGCCTCTTTCTTCAAGACAATGCTCGAGTTCACACGTGTGCAGTTTCGATGGCAAAAATTAACGATTTAAAGTTCGGATTAATTGACCATCCACCATATTCGCCTGATTTGGCTTCCAGTGACTTTTTCTTATTTCCTTACCGCAAAAAATGGCTTGCCTGACAACGATTCACGTCGAATGAAGAAGTCATCGCCGAAACAAATGCCAATTTTGAGGGTTTTCAGAAATCATATTTTTCGGATGGCTTAAAAAACTGGAAGACCGTTTAATAAAATGTATCGACCTTCAAGGAGATTATGTTGAAAAATAAAAAAAACTTACATACACAAAACATTTTTTTCCTTCTTTTTGTAAAGACTTATTGACCGCCCCCTTGTACATATACGTTGAAAATATCTTTTTACTCTGGCTCCGCCGAAAGTATGCTGTTATATGCATGTAAATCGGGCGGAAAATAGCAATTTGCCGCTCAAGGGCGGAAAAATGAGCCCTTGGGCGAAAAATAAACTTACGGGCGAAAAATGCAGAAAAGGAAAAAGTTTCTATCGTAGGGCTTACTTTCCATCCTAGGGCTCTCTTTTCCGCTGTAAAGCGGAAAAGTGCTATAATTTCCACTTGCATTTACATGTTTGTAATAACACACTTACGGTGCAGATTAGACAAAAAATGTGGTGTGCATAATGGGTGGAAAAAAGACAATCATAATGAGTGATTACTACCCTCACTTCGCTAGGATGACAAATTTCACACTCGTCTGTAATCGCCTTCTTTTCGTACTTAATGTGTAACATACTAATGATGGTTTATGCCTAGTCGCAAGGCGAAAAATCACGCGATTTTCGTGAATGTTTTTGAGAAATTAAAATTGTCTTTTTGCTTACAGCAAATTGTTGGTTCCAAAGTAGATACGAGGTCTGTCCGGAAAGTATCGGGCCTACGTTTATATCTTCGCGCCATAGTGTTCGAGCGACCTCTACCGGACAGAAACGTCAACAGTAAAGCCTCACGAATCTATTGGTTACTTACTGACACCTGCCGGACATATAGTTCATGCGCAGCATGTCTTTATTTAGAGTGCCTTTTTCGCGTTCGTCGGATTTTGATATTGTCAAAAATGACAGAAAAACAAGATCAACGAATTGGCATCATATTTTGCTTTTAACTCGGAAAAACGAGTTCAGAAACTATTGAATTGATGCAAAAGGCCTTCGGAATGAGTGTATGAGCAAAACACGAATAAAAGAGTGGTATACACGGTTCAAGGATGGTCGCACTGCTGTCGATAGTGATTCTCGTTCCGGCCGACCTTCGACGACAAAAAACCGCAGATAATATTGAGCGGGTGCGACTTCCAATCGAACAAGATCGTCGTATGACTGTGCGAGAATTAGAAGAAGACCTTGGGATACCGAAAACTATCATTTCAGAAATTTTAACCGAAAATTTAGGAATGAAACGCATGTGTGCGAAATTCACCCCAAAATTGCTCACAGCAGAGCAGAAGAACATTCGCTTAGAAATCGCTCTGGACAATCTGGAAATGGTCAATAATGATGATAATGTGCTTAGAAAAGTTATTATAGGTGATGAACCATGGGTTTATGGTTATGATCCTGAAACAAAACAACAATCTTCACAGTGGAAGCATTCTGAATCGCCAAGACCAAGGAAAGCACGTCAAAGTCGGAGCAATGTTAAGTCAATGTTGATTGTTTTTTTCGATTGTGAAGGTGTTGTACATCACGAATATGCACAAACAGGTCAGATAATCAATAAAGAATACTACGTTCCAATTTTAAAACGTTATGATGTAAGAAGAAAACGGCCGCACTTTTGGGAAAGTGGTGACTGGCTTCTCCATCACGATAATGCGCCAGCCCATTCATCCAATCTTGTACAGCAATTTTTGAGTAAACACAATATCGCATTGCTTCGACAACCTCCATACAGTCCCGACATAGTCCCTTGTGACTTTTGGCTGTTTCCAAAACTAAAAAAACCACTCAAAGGACACCGATTCGATGACAAAACAACGGTTGAAAACAATGCGACGAGTGTACTTAAGGCTATCCCTAAAAGTGAGTTCCAAGACTGTTTTGAAAAGTGGAAACATCGATAGAACCGTGTTATTCAATCAAGTGGGGATTACTTTGAGGGATGTAACCCACCAGATGATAAAGAATAACGCTAGCACGAAAATTTAAAGGTAAACCCGATACTTTCCGGACAGATCTCGTATATTGAAAAACTTTCATGAATTTTGGTATTGAAAAATATTGTAACTTAAGGGAATTATAACCATGTTAAAGAAACCTGTCTTTTTCATAGTTGTTTTTCGGTGACCAAGATATCTTGAAAATCGTAAAACGAATTATCTTAAAATTTTACTTCCTCCTAGAAGAAGCTTTGTAATAGTAAAATTTTCAGTTTCATAAAAAACTTCGTTAGAAGTTCCAAAAACGTGTTTTTAGTAAATGTCCGTATGGATGTGTGGGTGTGTGTGTATGTACGTATACCATTTTTTAACTGCTATCGGATATCGATAAAATTTGGTATCCACTTTTGTTTTTCTATCCCGAATGCGTGAACAGAATCCATTTTGATTTTATCAACACGTTTTTGATTTATAGTGAATTTGAGATTTTCGATATTTACATATTTAAATCGTACAAATTGTTTTTGAAAGAATACAAAATACTTATGTTTTCACTAAAAGAAAATTTACTTACAATTAGTTATAACCATAACTTTGTTATTCACAAAAATGGTTTTTTTTTAAAACGTTATATTTTTCAAACTAAATCCGACTAGGCCCAAACATTTTCTAAAAATACGTGATTTGACCTCCAAACACCTTCAAACTTACTTCTATGAAGTTTTATCTGAAAATTTTACTATTATAAAACCTTCTCTGGGAGGAAGCAAAATGAAAAATTGAGTCTTCGAAAAACCATGTTATTTCATAAAACGGCCGCCATTTTCTTTAAAATAATTTTTCGAAAAACCCTTTTTAATTAACAATTTTGTGTAATAAAATACAGTTTTTAACTTCTTTTAAATAAATCACCGAAAATGGCGTGTTTTTTCGCTTTGAAAACAAACATGGTACCTTCAGCGAACTCGTATTAGTTCAAAATTTATTTCACACTTTAAATAATCATTTTTTAATTCGTTACACTTTTTGTTCTGGTGAAAATATAAGGCCTATTGTGTAGGAGTCGTGCCCAAAATGAATAAGTAACTATTACGATAGTATTCTTACACTCGAAATCGCTAAACAAGAGACTGTACTGGTCTAAACATTTTTATTTCTGAAGGAATTTTGAAAAAAAAAATTATAAATTTCTTTTCGTTACAATAAATTTTCGAAACAAAACAGTATCATTTCTAGACGAGCCCCTTGAGCGGTATCGAGTTTAATTTGAAGAAGCAAAAATACAAAAGTTTATTTATTCATTTTATATAAAACGTAATAATTACTGAAAAGATGTTCAAAAAGTGAATAAAATACTTACGTACTTTAAAAATAATCACTTTTAAACTAATTATTTTTTACTTTTAAAATTTATAGAAACTTTTATTCACTTTGAAATTGAATAATGTAAATCTTTCTATAAAAAAGTGGTGTGTTAGCAAACTATTCGTGATCTGATTGGCTGAGCGAAAGTCACGTGGTGTTGATACAGTGTAGCGTGTAGTGTCGTAGCAGATATATTATATTGAAAACTATTGAGTAAGGCAATAAAAAATTCTATTGTATTCTGTAAATGTAGTCTATTAATTCTATAAATGTAGTCTATTGATTAAATATATAATTTCGTAAGTATAATATAATTTCGTAGACTATAACATTGATTTTATATATTTAATAAGGGGTTATGATTTTAAATTTTAATTGTAAAATATCACTGGCAAATGTCGCCATATTCTTAGTAGTTTGGTCTTGAGAGGTCGGAGGGCAGAGGGGATCGAACGGTCAGGAAGTCTTTTCGCGCCATCACGCACGACCTTTCCGATTCCAGACAGCGAACGGACCAGGTCGACCAAAACACGTGCCAAGCGTAATCACTATAAATCGTTGGATTACTTCAATGGTAAAAGATATTTCAATATTAAATAGGAAGGTATTATAGTCTAATTACATATAGGTCATATATTTTTATTAATGGATGTCTGTAATAAATAGTTAATGGAAATTCTGAAAGTAAGGTTAGATTAGGTTATTACACTTTGATCATCATTATTTTTGAAGATGTAGTTGAATTGGCAGAAATAAGGTGTATTTTTGATAATAACTTCATTTTTAATAATAATGAATCGAAAAAAAATTCCATATCATTTAAATATTTTGTTTTTGAAAATGTTGTAAAGATTATCATAAATTTATTTTTATTAAAACAATTTGTCATTTTATTTATTTGTCAAAATAAATTCATTTTTTAATAATTAATATAATAAAATTCCAGATCATTTAATTATCTTCTTTTTGAAAATGTTGTAAAAATTATCATAAATTTATTTTTATTAAAACAATTTGTTATTTTATTTATTTGTCAATGATGTCTAGATGGCAGACGCACAAAACAATCAAGCAGTAGCAGAGAATGCAGCGAATGGAGCTCTCCAAGAAAATGTTAACGGAGCAGTACATAGTCAGTCTAATCAAGATAACATGGAACAGGAAATCAATTATCGACTATCAAAGAACATTGTCTTTGACAATTTAGTTGATAAAGATAAAACCACGTAACATATTCTTTTTCACATTGTTTTGTCTCACACCTATTTCTATTATTGTATAATTTTTATTTGAATTTGTCACAGTGAAATTACTGGCTATGTTGAACAATTAAATGCTCCTAGGGAAGTTGGCAAAGTGAAAAAGTTGAAACTCTTCAAATTCGTGTGAAGCAACGGTGTTAGAAAAATTTCTGTCTGTATCTGGAATGAACCATTAATTTTTCAATACGAACATAAAATTAAAGTTAACAGGATATGTAAAATTATTGCACTAGTTTTTTTTATTTGAACATTTTAAAAATTTCTGTTTATAGTATTTTATATTTCAATTCTATCTGCTCTAATTGTTTTACTTTGTTATTATTTTAACATAAAGTTTTGAATAACATAAAAAAAAATATATATATATATTGCAACGGTAGTCGATTCAATTAATCGCACCGTTCGCGATTCTGAATTTCGCGCGTTAGTTCTAAGTATTGAGAGAGAGAGGGGGCGCGCGATCTTTCAAATTAGTAGTTACGCCTCAGCTGTTGATACGAGAGGATATCGCCGGAATTTTGTTTGCACTGTTTTCTCGCCGAGTGATAGTTTTATCCAGAGTAATTACGCGCGCGAGTGCAACAACGTGATCGGCAGATTACAGCATCACGGTAGCAGCATATTTGCAGCTGATAGGCGGTACGAGACAGCGCAGCTGATATAACAGTTCCGGAGGCAGTTGATACATTTTATTGGCATCAACAATTACGGCTGATCACCGTAATTGCACCGCAGGGTAGGTGCACCTCCCTTAATTATCGCGAGACAAAATATATTAAGTATTTTGTTCAACCGTTTAGTGTTAAATTTTTTGTATTCGCGCCGAGCGTTAGATCGCGCCAATATTCGAATCTTCTCTCTCTCTCTTTCTCACCGGAAAATTATTTAATTGTAAATCCTATTCGCGTGCGTCAGTCTTTCGGCCCGACAAAGACTGTATAGATTTTTTATGAATAAACTTTGTTAACTTATTCGCCGATTTCGTCATATGATTTTCCTAATAGTTTAAGAAATTGAAATAGGCTTAGGTGTTAATCCTATTACGCCTAGGGGATTAAGCGGAGAAGGAGTAAAGTCGCTCACACTTCAAACTCATCGAGTGTCACGATACATGTGACTTAAGGTGAGTTCAACTCCGTTTGATAGAAGACAACAAAGAGAAATCATCTGACGTTAAAGCGAATACACGTACTTACATACGTGAGTAACGGAGCGGCGGTTTGCTCTGCATCGTGGGAGTTTGCTTATAAATAAATTTCTCATTTTTGCAAGACCCCCTCCCCCCGTTACAATATATATATATATATATTGTACTTTAACACGTATTGCATATAACTGGGTATGAAGCAAAGGCTGTAACAGCAAACTATTACAAATCAAACGAAGGATTTGTTCCTTTTGAACTTACTATTATCGACAGTTCCACTGTCGAGTACTTGGGTCTACATAAACTTCCTGCTGGTGCTGGTCCAAATACCCCAATCAATATTACATTTGATACGATCAAGGATTACAATACTGGCATTATTGGTAAGTATTAATTTTTCGCTATTGTAACTTATAACATGTTATTATAAAAACATTAAACTTTAAAATTTTTTCAGCCATTACTGGATACAACAAGCAAACATTTAGAATAATTAAAAATCGCTGGAATAATGTGAGTTATGGCAGTGGTGCCATTTGTGATGCTAAAACCAAAGTTAATGTCAATATCACTAACTTCACAGAAGCTCCAATGTTTACTCTTGGAGCTAACGTTATAGTTACTGGAGAGTTAAGCGTAGAAGGTTTTTGTAATTTTTTTTATGTAGTAAAAAAGACTTAAAATATTATGAATCTTTTCATTTATATATACATGTATGTTTTTTATTATTCCAGGTACTCTGACCATCATTACCTGCAACAACATTGATAGCATCACTTATGAAGGGGTAAAGTCAATGACTTTGGACGATTTAGAAGATGTTGTGCAGTTCCCAAAACGTCTGCTTCCATAATCTAACTATGAGGATTTTATATCATATGATCTATTTAACTTCATAATTTGTTTCGTTACTGTTCTTTTTGATAAAAATATAGTTAATATAATAAGATGTAGAATAGGATGAGATTAAAAAGACAAATTAAAAAGGAAAATTTAATAATTATTTTATAAGATTTAACTCTGTAAAACTATATTGAAATTAATTTTAATATCATCATAATTAGTAGACTTAAAATATGTTCCACTTACGCATTATTTATAATGCCAATTTTGTAATATCAATAATTATAAGGTGCCTTGATAGCAGTTTCTTATAGATATAAGAAGTAGAGCTTTATAATAGTATAATTAAAAATAACCATGCTGTGATTACAAAAAAAAAGCTGTACCTTGGTAAGTTAATATACTATTAGTTGTAAAAACAATATATCAATCTGTTTTATGATATATGCGTGGGGGTGTGTGTGTGTGTATGTGTTTTCAGTTACAAATAAGAGGCTAATATAAATTTTTTTAAGTATAGTTTATACAGAATGTTTTATAAAGATTTGATGTAACTTGCGAGAAGATGTGTTAATGTCAATAGATGTTTTTGTATAAAAAATTCAATAGAGTTTAACATGATTTCGTACAGAAACTTTTTCTCCTTCGTAGATTTAAAAATTATAAAATTTAAAAAAAATGCCTGCGAATACATAAAAATACTGTACTTACAAGGGAACCACCCCAACCCTCCGCCTCCGAATTTTCTACAATTGAGATATGTTATAGTTTGTAAAAAAATAAAAGACCAGTATTTTTTTTTATCGGCGGAAAAAACTATCTAAGGGATGAAACCCACCCTCAAAAAACAGCCATAAAAGCAGTTCTATAGCAATATCTTTAGTTGTAATGAATATTTTTTTATAAAACAAAAAAACACAAGATACTTATAAAAAAAGTAACAGACACACATCAATTTGGTCCCCGGGGATTGCAACCCCTACGATGTATAGAGGAAAAACTGCATTTTAAAGTGTGATTTTACCTTACAAAATCAAAAAATTATGTTAAAAAAAATTAAAAAATGACGTGTTTCGGGGTTTTCCTATGATCAGTTATTTCAAGGATGAACTACCCCTTAATGTTATTAATACAATATAAGCAAATGTTAATCGCAGATTATGCTGGTTATTTCATGTTCTATGATGCTCAAAAAACCAAATACATGTATACTTTTGTTCTGCCGAATAAACTATTTAGAGAGTGAAAGCTACCCCCGCAAGTTACCCCTCAGCACCATTTTATAGCGAAATTTTCGTATTTTATGCACAGTTTTCGACGAAATAGACTCTAAAAAATTCTTTTAAAAAATTTTAGCTAAATATATGGATTTCGTCTACAGGAATTGCAACACCCTAAGTCGCCTGAAAGAAAAGCTATGTTTTCAAATATTTTCTTGCAAAATGTTTTCAGAAGAAATGAAGTTTATGAAATTCCGTTTAAAATCTAACGCAAAAGTATACACTGTCCGTCACCAGGGGCTGCTACTCCTTCATTGGAGAGTGAACAGAGCATTCATTTGTTACCCTGATCCCCTACCACCCTGAACTCAATTTCATCAACCCTCGAGCTGGTTACCCTGCCACGCTATGACCCGTAACTCCTTCACACCAATTTCATCAACCCTCGAGCTGGTTGCCCTTTGTTGAACATAATGATTTAAAAATGAAATTCTCCGTAGCTATTTCGAACTTCAAAAATTTGCATGATTTCGTAGTTGGATTTGCTATTTCCTACCTATACATAAATATACGTAATTAATTAAACGTTATCTTCTACAAAAAATGTGCATATGTCCTTTTATTTGAAGATACTATAAATATTTCGAAATCGGGATTATGAATGACAGGGAGCTTGTTTCCGCATTTTAGAAAATTGGAATGCCGGAGTTCGGAGTGACAGCGTGGCAGGGTAACCAGCTCGAGAGTTGATGAGATTGGGTTCGGGGTGATAGGGGATCAGGGTAACAAATGAATGCTCTGTTCACTCTCCAATGAAGGGGTAGCAGCCCCTGGTGATGGATACTGTATACTTTTGTGTTAGATTTCAAACGAAATTTCATAAACTTCATTTCTTCTGAAAAAATTTAGCAAAAGAATATTTGAAAACATAGCTTTTCTTTCAGGCGACTTAGGGGGTTGCAATCCCTGTAGATGAAATCCATATATTTAGCTGAAATTTTTTAAAAGAATTTTTTAGAGTTTGATTCCTCGAAAACTGTGCATAAAATAAGAAAATTTCGCTATAAAATGGTGTTGAGGGGTAACTTTCGGGGATAGCTTTCACCCTCTAAATAGTTTATTGGGCAGAACAAAAGTATACATCTATTTGGCTTTTTTGAGCATCATAGAACATAAAATAACCAGTATAATCTGCGATTGACAACTGCTTATATTGTATTAATAACATTAAGGGGTAGTTCACCCTCGAAATAATAGATAATAGGATAACTCTGAAACATGTCAATTTTATTTTATCATTTTCTACTAGAATATCATTTTATAAATTTTTATTTATTTTTTTTTTTATTACAATTTTTTGATTTTGTAAAGTAAATATACACTTAAAAATACAGTTTTTCCTCTATACAACGTAGGGGTTGCAACCCCCGCGGACCAAATTGATGTGTGTCTGTTACTTTTTTTATAAGTATCTTGTGTTTTTTTTTTGGTTCATAAAAAAATATTCATTACAACTAAAGATATTGCTATAGAACTGCTTTTGGGGCTGTTTCTTTGGGGGTGGGTTTCATCCCTTAGATAGCTTTTGCCGCCGATAGAAAAAATACGGGTCTTTTATTTTTTACGAACATATCTCAATTGCAGAAAAATCGGAGGCGGAGGGTTGGGGTGGTTCCCTTGTTAGTAAATCTATAACAATTCGATAATAATTGTAATTCTACTGTGATCATAGTTATTGTAATGTTCCTTGGTAGCGGTGGTTGCAATCACGACGCTCTCACGAAGCTCGATTATGGTCTGCTTAGCAAATACATAGATGATGTACATAGTGCACCATATGGCCAGCCACGAGGCTGGTCAGGTCACTTTGTGCAAAAATCTTTTGTCAAAGCGGCGGACAGTAATTGTCTTCCTCAACAGAGAACGGAGACTTCTCAAACAAACAATTTATTGTTTTAGGAGAGGATGTCGTAAACTTCTCTTTCCTGTACGGGCATATGCAAATGCAAATGCTGAAGTACAAAATGCGTCACCGATTGCCCTCGACATGCAACTAATGCTAGTCGACCCGAAGTGAATGCAATGTGTATTTGAACGAAGACTTGCAATCACAAGTGCGGATGTGTGTACCTTTACGTATTCACGAACGGTGGGCTGAAAACGCTGTCTCTGTAAAGAAACAGTAGGCAAAACACACAACGTTTGTCCCTATTTGAGCATCGAACTTCGGAATTAAACTCCGAAGTTCGATGATTTGAACGCGAATTAGAATACCCGATTTAGCATAATGTCGGAGTTTGATTTCGAATGCGTGGCATGACTGTCATGAATACTGAAAATTGCCTGGGGATTCGCCTTTTCGGCTAGACGAGACCCCGTCCTGACCTAAAAGTCAAAAACATTAAATCGAAAGAGCAAACATCAGTATCAGCCAGTCATAAAAGCCATTCCATTCCTTAGAAAGCGAAGTCCGAGATTAGAGCGAACATCGGAAAACAACTTTTCGAATGACGGATACCTACCAGCATGAGCGGGGATGACCGAAACGTAATGGGAAGACGTTCCTCAGTACGTCGAAGCGATGGACCTGTGACTTGTGGGAGCAATCCCTTAATACAGGTACGCAGGGTGGGATGTTTTCGAACGCGAGCCCAGGAGGGGAGGGTTAGCTGGTTGATCGTCTTAGGAATCTCCTCTGGCTGTCCTAGCTGAGTCTCTCTTCTGACATCCCAACTTGGGTTGGCCTCTGCGGGGTAGTAGTACCAGGTCAAGTAAATCTCGTAAGATTTGTATGCTGCGTGCTTCCGACGCAGTAGACGTTGGGGCAACTAGAGTCCCGTCGCGCCCAAACCGAGGGTCAAGCCTTTAGTTCCGCTCTCCCTGAGCGCCAAACCTTAAAAAGATTGGTGCTCCTTCGAGGAGGTCGCCGTCTTTCATTAAAAAGGCTCCGACTCACTGTGTGCGTCAGGGATGTCGTAGCAAACTTGATTTCCGGATCTCCAAAGTGTTTGAAAGCCTTCGCTTCAAAACTCCTTCAAACTCCTTCGAGTGAAAGACAGTAGGCTATGCCAACCTATTGGCGCCCAGAGAGAGGGGTAGTAATGTTTGATTACGCTTGCCATCCTCAAAACGGAAAAGTGTTAACAACACATACACTCACTGTTCCTTAGTAGCAGGTTCTTATAGATATATCATTCTAACGAGATCTTCATAAAATAAAGGTATAATGTGTAATCGAGTATTAACTATGACTGCCTAACAAATAAGCACAAGCTAACTTGGTAAGATTTAATATAGTCGTAGGACAAAAAAAATATTAATGTTTTATGGTAACATAACATGTTTTTGATGATTACAAAAAGAGACTAATATAAATATTATCAAATATTAGTTTACAGATATTTCATACATTGTTTATTAAGGAAAGAATATTATATAGATTCGTAGAATTTAAAAGTATTTACTTAACCTGTTTTATAGCTGAGTACGAGTCTTCAAATTTTTTTATATAATATATACAGTGATTGTATTGTTAACAACTAAGCAAGTTTAAACATACTTTTTAACATGTACGAATGTTTAATGATTAATATTTCATTGCTAAAAAATATTAATTTAAGGGGACAGTTCATTTTACAACAAATATAATACTAAAAAATTATTTTTAATTTAGATTTAAAAACATTTTTATACGACTGTATTAAAACAAAAAACGATATAGTTTTTTAAAAATTCTTTAATAATAAGTCAGGATGTTCCATATAATATATTCCTGGTACTGTTATAAATATATGTATTACTGGTGAAAAGGTTTGTAGAATTACGAGGGTGGTCCGATAAGTACTTAGCCTACAAAAGAAAAACGAAAATTTTGGAAAAGTGGCGTTTTATTTTTCAACATATTTTTCTCCTTTTAGTTCGATACACTTAGCCCAGCGATGCTCCAACTTCTTTAACCCGTCTGAAAAATACGTTTCCTCGAGGTCTGAAAAGTAGGCCTCCGTGGCAGCGATTACCTCCTCATTCGACTCAAATTTCTGCCCGACAAGTGACTTTTTCAAGTTTGGAAACAAAAAGAAGTTGCATGGGGCTAAATATGGAGAATACAGTGGATAGGGCAGCAGTTCGTAACCTAATTCGACCAATTTGGCCATGGCGATGGCGGAGATGTGACACACTTGCTTTCACACGCTCCCAAAAATAAACTACAACTCTGATCCGGCTAAAATCTTGACAATAACTATCGAGAAGGTTGTACTACGTGATTGAATATTTCTTTTGCGAGAGTGGCGCCATCGAGCGGTGAGGCTAAGTACTTATCGGACCACCCTCGTATTGTGTGAGAAAAATAGATATTGATTTTAATTTTGTTGAAAAATAATTGTGAATTTAATATTATTAATAATAAACAGTAGATAAGTAATGTATGTTCTGGGACACAAAGAAGCCGACAAAGGAAGTCGCCAATGTATAAAGGATATGTGTATGTTCTGGGACACAAAGGAGCCGCCCGATGAAGGTGTCACTACCGTGACACCTTTTAATTTATGGTCAGACCCCATGCTGAGGGTCTAAAAGGCATTTGATGTACCTTTGACACCACCCGCGTGCCAGTGGGCCCTATGCTGAGTGTTTAAAGGGCATTTGATGTTCGTTTGACACCTCCCGCGTGCCGCCAATGTATAAGGGATATGTGTATGTTCTGGGACACAAAGACGCCGCCCGATGAAGGTGTCGTGGTAGTGATACCTTTTAATTTAAGGTGAGACCCCATGCTGAGTGTTTAAACGGCATTTGTTTTTCGTTTGACACCTCCCACGTGCCAGTGGGCCTCTTCGACAGAGTGCCCCCCCCCACTCACCCGCCCGCCCACCTACAGAGGTTATTAAGGTAGGGTGCTGTAGAAGTCGGTAGGGTGTTTGGTAAACTATATGATGGTCTCTCTCTCTCTCTATCCCTCTCTCTCTCGCTCTCCTTCGATAGTAGGGCGCTTATGCTGGCTGAGTATGGGGCCTCGGAGAGGGGGTAGCGTCTCTAGCTTGCTAGCCGCGTAGGCCGTGTAGTGCGGATGCTGCTCTCTCTCTCTCTCTCGCTCTTTTTCGATAGTAGGGCGCTTAGTAAGCTTATGCTGGCTGAGTGTGAGCCCTAGGAGATGGGGTAGCGTCTCTAGCTTACTAGGCGCGTACGCCGTATAGTGTGGATGCTGTTCTCTCTCTCTCTCTCTCTCTCGCTCTCCTTAGTAAGTTTATGCTGGCTGAGTGTGGGCCCTCGGAGAGGGGGTAGCGTCTCTAGCTTGCTAGGCGTAGCCACCACTCACCCACCCAACTCCCACCTTTCGTCTGACTACCCCCTCTTCAATCTACAGCACCGAAACCGCTGCTTTCAGCGCCACCATAGTGCTTAAAAGCCGTGTTCGATTGGAAAACAGCGCAGTCTTTCGAGACAGCCCGCTTCACTAGCTTTCTTAGCAGTGACAAGCAGTAGTAGTAGTAGTAGTAGTACTAGTAGTAGTAGTAGTAGTAGTACTAGTAGTAGTAGTAGTAGTAGTACTAGTTATCCTACGCGGATTTTCATTACAATGGCTTCTATTTCTTATTTTGAAAATACAGTACGCGATTTATGGAAAGCCTATTACAACTCAGACGCTAATAAGGATGATTTCGTTAGATGGAAAAATATAATAATTACCGCTTTGAATTCTCTTGAAGAATATATGTTACAGCCTAACTTAAGTAGAGCAATACGTCAGAGATGTCAATCAAGCGCTACTCATTTGAATTCAATCGAAATTAATTTAAATAATTCCATAAAAGTCGGAGGAAATGTTAATTCATTACGAGTCATTCCAAACCAAATTGAAGGGGACGGAGTTATTTCGCATGAAATAAATTCAGCATTTGAAAAATGTATCATTACTGCATTCATAGCCAATCAAGAACATACAGATATAAAGTCATTCTTAAAAGCAGCAAATAAACTATTACAATTACAAATACCAAAATATCTTTCAATTCATAATGCTCTAAAAATAAATATAGAAATGTTAGCTCAATTTACCATAATAAAAGATAATGTAGAGGACATTCAAGTAAAGTATTTCAACACCGAAAATGTTTCTATTTATAGAACGATAGATCTTAAATTATGGTTTACAGAAAATATTGAAGATGTTATACTTGAAAATTTAGAAGAATTTCAAGAAAAAGATTCCGGTTGGACATTAAAAACTATCATCGGTATTACTGTTAATATAAATAAATTTAATCCTTTCAAACCTGGCTCATATATTCAACTACCAAAACAAATAGCAGATAAAAAAGCAATTATCAACGTTCAAAATACAGATAATGAATGTTTTAAATGGGCTGTAATTGTCTGTCTTCATCCAGCTAGATTTCATAGCGAAAGAGTTCAAAATTATATGCCCTTTGCGGATGAATTGAAATTCGATGATATAAACTTTCCTGTTGAGGTAAAGAATATTCCTAAATTTGAAAAATTAAATAGTATTTCAATAAATCTATACATACTAAAAAAATACGGTTTTAAATTCGAAGTCTCACCATATTATATATCAACTTTAAAACAAGATAAGCATGTAAATCTTTTGTTACTACAAAGCGATTATATTGATGAGAATGAAAAAGAAAATCTAATAGATCAAATAACAATGATAATTTCAAATTAAAATTCCACTATGTATGGATTGAAAACTTATCTGCTCTTGTTCGAAGTCAAGTAACGAAACATACTGCACAAATTTATCTATGTGAACGCTGTCTCCACTATTTTAATAATAAAGAAAAATTGAATATTCATGAGACAGATTGTTCAAAATTAAATAAATATAGAGTTAATCTACCTAATTTTCCTCTTCTGAAATTTAATCTTTATGATCGAAAAGAAATGGTTACGTTTATTATATATGTTGATTTAAAGTGCTTATTGAAACCAGTAAATAATGGACGATCCTTCCAAGATCATGAAGCCTTTAGTGTGGGGCTTTATATAAAATGTAGTTATGATGATTTCAAATCAGTCTTTAAGATGTATAGAAAAAAACTGAATGAAGAACAATCACCCGCACAATAGATTATCAAACAATTTCAGATTTTGTTAGATGAAATGCATCAAATATATAAGAATACAATAGAAATGAATCTTTCATGGCGTAATCAAATGGATTTCAAGATGAGCAAAGTGTGTCATATTTGTAGAAAATATTTTGAACGTGATGAAACAAGAGTTAGAGATCATTGTCATTTGACGGGCCGATTTAGAGGGTCTGCTCACGCATCCTGTAATTTAAATTATAAGAATCCTTATTTTATACCAGTCGTCTTCCATAACTTTACTGGATATGATTCTCATTTTATAATAAAATAAATAGCTACTAGCTCTGATCTTGAGGGAAATGTGACTGTTTTAGCTGAAAACAAGAAAAGATATATTGCTTTCACAAAACACGTGGACGGTAGTACTATACATTTTCGATTTATTGATTCGTTTCGTTTTATGCCATCATCTCTCGAAAAACTGGTTTGATACTTAACCAAACTAAATATCGTAGAACACGAATTCAAGATAGATAAATATATAATAACACAAATAGAATTATTGAAGAGAAAAGGCGTTTTCCATATGAGTATGTTAACATTTTTGAAAGATTAAAACAGACTCAATTACCACCTATCGAAGATTTTCATAGTTAATTGATAGATAGTAACATCTCTGAAGCTGATTATGAGCATGCACAAAAAGTGTGGAATGCATTCGATATCATTGATTTAGGACAGTATTCTGATTTATATTTAAAAACTGACGTATTACTCTTGGCCGATATTTTTGAAAATTTTCGTAAAAATTGTATGGATGCGTATCAACTCGATCCAGCACACTATTA
Organism: Phymastichus coffea; assembly: GCF_024137745.1. NCBI lineage: Eukaryota > Metazoa > Arthropoda > Insecta > Hymenoptera > Eulophidae > Phymastichus > Phymastichus coffea. Next base: position 3,158,934 of record NW_026706814.1, read on the forward strand.
TACTACTTCTGGATTAACATGGGATGCTATGTTAAAGTGTACAAAAATTGAGCTAGAACTTTTAACCGATATAGATATGGTTTTATTCATCCAAAAAGGTATTCTAGGAGATATTAGTCCATGCTGTAATAGATATTCAAAAGCTAATAATTGATATATGGGCTCAGAATATAATGAAAAAGAACCTAGCAAGACTTTGATGTGCTTTGATGTTAACAATTTATTTGGATGGGCTATGACGCAATCATTACCATATAAAAATTTTAAGTGGATCTCTAACATCGATGAGCCTCATTTTTTTAATGTTTCCGATAATAATGAGGTTGGATATATTTTAGAAGTTGATCTAGAGTATCCATAAGAACTACACGACGTGTAGTCCTGAACATAACACACCACCCGGATCAAGACAAAAAAAACTTTTAACAACACTGTATAATAAAGAACGGTATGTCATTCATTATACAGCACTAAAGCAGGCTATGAAATACGGACTCAAAATAAAACAAATACACAGAGCACTTCATTTTAATCAAAAGCTTTGGCTTAAAACTTATGTAGATTTGAATACGTAAAAAAGAAAACAAGCTAAAAATGAATTTGAAAAGTTACTCTATAAACTCATGATTAATGCAATATACGGAAAGATTATGGAGAATGAAAGGAAACAAAAAAACGTTAAATTAATTAGTGCATGAAGTGGCAGGTATGGAGCAGAAGCACGTAACGCCCAACCCAACTTTCATACTAGTTCAATTTTTGATGAAAATTTAGTAGCAATACAGTTATCATGGACGTCTATTATTATTAAAAAACCAATATATATTGGACTTTGTGTGCTAGATCTCTCAAAATAATTAGTATATGACTTCCACTATGGCTACATAAAAGAAACACTACCTCATAAACAAAATTACTTTATACTGATACAGATAGCCTTGTATATGAATTTCAAGATGTTGATACATATGAAATAATGAAAGAAGATATCAATAAATTTGATACATCAGATTATTCAGAAAATAATCAGTTTAACAAGCTGTTAGTTAATAAAAAAGTTCTCGGTATTATGAAAGATTAATGCAATGGTAATATTATGAGAGAATTCATTGGCCTTCGAAGTAAAATGAATAGTATACTAATAGAAAACCATCAAGCAATAAAGAAAGCAAAAGGCCTAAAAACACATACTGTCATAAAAATAATAGATCATGAAGATTTTCGAAACTGTTTATTGGATTTAGAAATTATTAGGCGTGAGCAATGCAATATACGAAGTGTATTGCACCAAGTAAGAACAGAAAGAGTGCAGAAAGTAGCACTAAGTCCATATGATGAAAAACTATGTATATTCGATAAAAATCCTGATACACTTCCATGGGGTCATTACAAAACTTTTGAAACGTCAAAGCTTAAAATCAAGAGTGCGGAACAACGAAGGAAAAGAAAGATCATAGATATGGAAGAAAATCCTCAAGAAAGTTGTAAGCTTCCTCCAACCTCCGATAGAAGTCGCTTAGAATAGAGTAGTAATAGTGGGGGGGGGGAGAAGGCTCAGTAAGGAAAAGTCTAAGGATAGAATAGTGAGAGAGTGGGGACAACGGTAGAATGGGAGACAACGGCAGACATGGCGACTGAAGTCGGAGGAGTATGGGCAATGAAATCATATGAGAAACTACTCAAGTGGGGATAAGGCGTAAAGAGAGGGAAATTACGGCGGCTCGAGTTCTCAGAGAGGGGACGCAAGGTACAAAACTGAGAACACACCTCAGTCCGTCGCATTTATTCAGCAGTAGGTTGAAGCAACAGCAGTAGTCTCTTTTCTTAGTTCTCCTATTCGACTTCTAGATTTTCTCTTAAAAGTAAGTTTCTTATATACGAGTAGCTCTCTAACTATATCCTAGTAGTATTAATTATTGATTGGTTTTTTTTATTGTAGAATGGATTTTTCAACAATCCATAAAATAGCAAAATCGCCATTCCTACCTAGAAAGACAATGTCGCAATTAGAAAATAACTGCACCTATATGATTACGAAATTAAGATGGCTGAATACTCGTTATGGATTCAGTATTGTAATAACCGTAGACGACGAATTTGAAATTTTTCTACCTAAGTGAGTAAGCTTAGCGTTAGAAAAAGACGAAGATATGTTGAAGAAATTATACGAGACTATGGAGAAAAAGGAGTTTATTTACCATCGAGAAGGCTCGAATTTTGAATTTAAAAATTAAATTAGTATAATGTGTAAATGTATACATAGTAAATAAATTTATATTTAAAATTTTAATTATGTCTTTAATCCTAATTTAATTATTCTTTCTAATCCTTTTTTTGGAGAGGTTGAAGTAATTACTTATGCGTTCTTTCTGCTGAGTTTCGACTTAGTGTAAAGATCTCATAAGCAATGTTAGTAGTGGAAGCACCTCACAGGTGAGAACGATGGTTGTGGCTCTCACCATTCCCTAACAAAAAAAAAATAAGAAAAAGAGAAGGGGGCGATTTCGGCGGCTCGAAAAGGGAAGTAGTGGGGTTATATTCTAAAATAGCGATAAGATGTTAATAGGAAGCCCATTCTGTTCGAAGTAGTGGTAAGAAGAAGTAGTAGTAGAAGCTTAGCCATGCTAGCTATAGGAGACAATAGGAGATCTCACTCCTCTTCTAAGCATGTATGGTTTGCGAAGAAAGTTAAAATACATCATCTTCCATACGAAGAAAAAGATTCTAGAAAAGGTATTTGGGAGCAGATAGTACGAAATCACGAACGTTTCCAAAGACGTATTGCTGAATTGAATAAAGTTATATCACGAGTATTACTCAAGAAACATATATTGATGATGAATCTAATGCTTGGTCCTATATTAGAAAATCATCACACTATATATATGTTAAATAAAATGGAAATCTAATTTAAAGTAGAGGAAAGCGGTTGTGGCGGCTCGAAAACTAAAGTAGTGGGGAAAGGTTTTAAAAGAGCTGTGAGCCTCGAAGAGCTTCATTCTGTCTCAAGAATTGAGTAGTAGCAGCAGCAGCAGCATCAGAACCAACAGCAGTAGTAGAAGTAGTAGTAGAAGTAGTAGTAGAAGTAGTAGTAGAAGTAGTATTAGAAGAACAATATGTAAGATTCTAGATCTCTTTACCTACAACAAGATAAATTTTGAAATGTTATATAACATTGGAATGAAGCTTTTCGATATACTTCCTAAAAAATGTCATTAAGAATTGCATGAAGATGAGAATTATCTAATAACATTCATGAGACAAGATAAATCTCGAATTATTCTTGAACTCGATTGTGAGTTCGACATTGTTCTACCGGACCGAATACCAAGAGCGATAATTCATCATTTGGATCTTTTAATTTATCTTTCTGATAGAGTACAAATATATGCATTATTTATTCAATATCATGGATGTGATCGATTTCAATTTAATATTAAGTAAATGTATTTGTATATCTTATTATATCTCAATAAAGATTGTATTATATAAATTTATTTTCTGGAAAGGTAAATGAGTCATTAGTGTTTCTATTAAAGCACGTTTCGACTTGTCTTAATGGACTCACTAGTGTCGAATATAAAAAATGGAAGTACCTCACAGGTAAGAGCGAAGGTTGGGACTCTTATCCTTAAAATAAAAAAAAACAATGTAATATTTATAAATGAAAACAATTATTTATGTAAATACAAGCTAGATACATATAAATTTATATTTGTAATTCATTGTTGTATGGTCTCCTTATTTATCCAAGAATTGTGAGTATTATCAAAGCCAAGCCATTTTACGAAGACTTCATTACCCTGTCTTCTGAGAATTTTTTCTACAAGATAAATATCAGGATACATAGCTTTCTGTAGTTCTTGCTCATAAAAACCACCAACAATGGGATTTTCTTGATAATCTAGTAGGTGATATGTTACAGATTTAGTTCTCGAAATACGATGAATAGTAAAAATTTCTGTAGACCAATTAGGCGTATATCCTTTTTCAAAAACGTGTTTAGACTTGCTCAGTCGCCCTTTATCTCCTACCCGGAATTTCGGGTTTTTGAAAAGACCATGATCGTAAGAGAATCGTGACAAAACCTGCATTTCATTTTCTTTAGTAACGTCTTTAGGCTTCATATTTATTGTGCGATGTTTTCGATTATTATAAGATTCTACTAAACTGGGGAGAAAGTCAATCCAGTTATAATTTCCTATTAAACTGAATATTTTCCATATAATATTTTCTAATGTTCGATTGAAACGTTCACAAATTGATGCTCTAAGATTGTTAGAAGTAGAATAAAGGTTTATTTTATATTTTTTCATTAGACTTTGAAAATTTGTATTGTAGAACTATTTGCCTCTATCCACTTAGAGATTTTTAGAAATGCGTCCCTTTTTTAATACAGACTCCGTTGCGTTAGTGACATCTGTAGCCGTTTTCTGTTTTACTGGAACTCCCCAAGCATAGAGAACGTATCTATAACAGTTAATAGATAGCGAAAACCTTTATTCTCCCTAGAATAGCTTTGCATCTCAACAAGATCAGCTTGCCACGTCTCATCTATTCCGCGTATATCGACTTTTCGACGAGGATAGTTTTGACGTGCTGGTTTGTGTAACTTATCCACCACTCTTTGATGTTTCATTTTTTCAATTTATTTGTTATAATTGAATGAAAAGTCAGATGGCATAATTCTTATTTCTTTCTCCTTATTATTATCATTATTATTTGGTTGTAAATATTGAATCGCTTCTCCATACGATCGTAATTGTATTCTTATTATATTTAAAGATTTTTTAAGATTATTTATTGTAGTCGTAAGCGTATCGACGTTAGCTTCACTAGTTTTTTGCAATGTTCGTAAGTTTACAGCATCGTTACTCTCCTGAGGATCACCTATATTAGAAATTCTTTTGTTATCCACGTCGTATTGTCCGTCTTTAGTAATTTTATACCCTACACCAGGAGGACCTCGATTACCCTCCTTTTTATTCAATATACTCCAAAAACATAACACTCATTTTATAACTAAGGAATATTTAGGATTCTCTTAATATATACAGCCAGCTTCACGTAATTCTTCAATGGCTGAATGAATTTCATTAATATGACTAGGATTACGAGCGGTTTGTTCGGCTATCAGCAATCTCAATCGATCAACGAGCTCGTTTGCATCATCCCAATATACATAATCAAATAATGTTCCTTTTCTTGCTATTTTATAGTTAGGAAAAAGACCTCTTCCATCAATAGTCAATTTTCGCTTCTTAGCACTACCACTTAAAGATAAATTTGGACCAATATACTTTTTAAATTTATTTACACGCTTATTGTGATATTCTTCATTTGTTTCATATCTCTTACGATGAGCGTTAGTGATTTCAAGAATTTTTATATAATTTTCAATATCCGATGAACTGATTAATTTGGAATTAGGTTTTTTACGAAAGAGAAGTTCCATTAATCCAGGCGTCTTGCTGAATGCTTTATCATTCACAGTCACATTATCGTTTTGGAAAGAAATTGGAGAATTGCCTATGACATATGTATTTTCATGCATGCGAACGCCAATTGTCTTGTCTAAATTACTTTTCTGTTGCGGTTCATGAAATAGTCGAATATAGTTTCCTACAATTGAGTCATCCAATAGCTGTCTTTGTTGTTTTGTAGTTACATTTGAACTAACATTGTCTAAATTTATTGCAGTTCTATCAAGTAATGATTCACTAGTCTTACTAAATTCGTCTTCATCAGCATTATCATCACCATCATCAGCAGCATCAGCAATAGACATAGCGGATTCAAATGTAGAATCAAGCGGATGTAGTGTAGAATTTAAGTCATTAACAGTACTGTTGAAATATCGAGATTTATAGGGAGTGTCAGCTGTTATTTTTGACTTGAAAACTTTATCGAACGTAATTTTCTTCTCCTTGTTCGTTTCCTGTTCAGTATTATCGTTAGTTTTATCAATAGCTACCTCCACAAGTTTCTTCAATGGATCAACCATAGGTTTAAAAGTTTCATTCAATGTATTTTCGAAATCAGCTTTGTCACGTTTTATTAGTTGATACTTACGTCTGATGGTATCACGAGCCTCAGATAATTGCTCAAGCATCTTCTTTTCTTTTTTAAAATTAGCCATGTTGACGTTTGTAATTTCTAAAGTTACATAATCTTCATTCGTTCACTCCGCTATATTTATAGCAAAAGAATTGAATCCTTTTCTATACCGTCTATGATTGATTGGTCTATCTCTATCAATAACTATAAATCCATGATTATCATCTCTCTAACATTTTGAATGAATTGCTTTAAACTTCTCAAAAGTCATATCTGAGTTAACATGATCGTTGTAAATATGCTTAATATTCACGTCATCTTGTCGAAACAAAACTAGTAAATTAACATTATCTCGAATGAGATGCTTCGGTATGCGAGCGTATGATTGACAGAGATAGAAACTATCTACTTTTTTATGTCTTCCCATACAGAAGAATGCTCTAAAGTTGTCCTGCTTTTCAGTGGCTATATCATCAAAAATCATGATGGAATTTGGATTAGCTTTATCTGGTGAAACAACTGCCTCATGGTCGCTGAATGCATAATACTGTATACCATCAATCGGTTTCAATAAATCTTTTAAAAACTTATATTTTAGTTGATTGAGGGAATTTGAATAAACATAAACGTTTTCGAATCTAAGTCCATTAGGATGTGTGATTAGTGTTAGCAAACAGTTAGTTTTCCCATAGTTACTAGGACCACAGAAAACTGCTCGTATACTGTCAGGCAGTAGTTCACCATGTCTTTTTTCTCGTTTTTCCGTCTCAACCACATTATCAAAATTTATGACTTGCAACTTGAGTGGTTGCTCTTTGAAGTCCATATTGTTTTCTAGTCACCAATCGAACGACGAATGAGACTTTTAACTATAAAAAGACTGTTTATATATTTTTTAGTTTCATTAAGACTTTGTCTTCTGATGAGGTATGATCATTTGTCACAAAAGAAAGACTGGTGGTGCTGGCTTAGTAAATAAGATCATTAATAACTTACCATTCGAAACTCATTTGCCTGGTTATCAGTATTGCGGGCCGGGAACTAAATTGAAAAAACAACTTGCTCGTAGTGATCCTGGAAAAAATCCGCTAGACGCTGCTTGTAATGATCACGATATTGCTTATTCTCAGAATCGAGAGAACATTGAGGCGAGAAACGAAGCCGACAAAATTATAGCTAAACAGGCCTGGGATAGAGTACAAGCGAAAGATAGTAGTTTTCGTGAGAAAGTTGCTGCGTTTGCTGTAGCCAACATAATGAAAATTAAAAGTAAACTTAGTATGGGTGTTAAAATTTTAAAACGAGGAAAGAAACGAGGTAAGGAATTAAAAAATCACCAACAACAACGACAGTGACGAAAGACACATGTAAAAAGTAAAAATCTATCAATTAACTTGAAAAAAATTATTAACGCTGCCTCGAGAAGTGTTGTACCTAGTAATAAATCACTCTTTGTCATTCGTTCGGCTATAAAAGGCGCTAAAGAAGCTGTGAAGGAGGCTGGAGGAAGAAGAAAAATAAATATGCCTCGTATTCTACCAATTCGTAGTAAAGTGGGTGGAGCTCTTCCTTTTTTAATTCCATTATTTGCCGCTTTGACCGCCACTGGAGCTTTAGCTGGAGGAGCTGCTTCAATAGCAAAAGCCGTTAATAGTGCTAAGGCCGCTCAAAATTAATTGAAAGAAGCTCATAGACACAATAAAACTATGGAAGCTATTGCTATTGGTAAAGGACTTTATTTGAAACCACATCGTAAAAGTTATGGTCTTCATCTGAAACCATATTCAAGTGGAAAAGGTTTAAAAAAAAAGCTCGAAGTAACTTTACCCAATTGAGCACTGACAGATAATGATATAAGAAAATATGCTAAAATACTAAAAATTGCAAATTTTCGAGGTGATTTCATGCGTGATGCTCTACCGACCGATGGACCTCGATATCAAGAGACAGCTATTGTAAATTTAGATAATAACGTGGACCAGGTACTTATTGGGTAGCATATAAAAAGAAAGGTGATGAGATTATGTATTTTGATAGTTTTGGTAATCTACAGCCGCCTATAGATCTATTGCTTTATCTTAAAGTTAATAGAATTATGTATAGTATAATTATATTAGATATCAAGATTTTAATACATATACTATAATTGCGGCCATCTTTGTCTCAAATTTCTTTTAAACAAACTATAGAAAAGACAACTAGTATAAAAAATACTCATTCGACGAATGGCTATCATTTGATTTGAATCTGTCATGGAGAATACACTGACATTGAGTCTCTCGGGAACATCATCCGTACTCGAATCATATTATTGTCCACCGATCGAATTGATACGAAACAAAAAATACATTCTTGGTCTAGTTAAGCTATTAACATTTAATTCAATACCTAACATTGACATTGGTTATAATAAATTTTACATTGAAGGTCAAGAAGCTATCACTTTACCGACTGGTACTACGAAATAGAAGATATTTAAAGCTTTCTCAAAGAAGCATTAACATCTAAAGGTATATCGTTTAGCCTGAAACCAAATAATAATACTTTACGTAGTGTCATTCAGTGCAGTCAAAAAATACATTTTGAACCAGAAGATTCTATTGGATCAATTTTAAGCTTCACTAAACGCACGCTCGTTGAAAACAAAACACATAGTTCTGACTTACCCGTCACTATACTCAAAGTCAACGCTTTACGTGTAGAGTGTAATATTACTACAGGCTCTTACATAAACGATCGCAAAGTACATACTATATATGAATTTTTCCCAGCAGTCCCACCTGGATATAAGATTATAGATGTTCCCTCGCACGTCATTTAGCTTCCAGTCGTCGTGAGGAGCATTAATCATTTTCAAATTCGTATAGTTGATCAAGACGGAAACCTAGTTAACTTTCGAGGAGAAGTCATCACAGTGCGAATACATTTCAGCATCTTTTTAAATAGATTTCGTAATAGATTTTCAAGGCTTTCAAAGTTTAAACGAGACTTTTGCTTGTAAAGAACTCGTATATCTACCATTAGATGTAGATACTGTTTCAACTGTGTTTTTCTTCGAACGACCATATCATTGGTTTCAATTTCCTTTCAAGTGTCGAAAAGTGAATCATTTCTTAGAAACGTGTCATCATGGTTTATTATGGAGATCCGGTCTTATTCCATATAAAAATTTAGTACGTGTACTAAACAATCATTTCAATAATTCTAGAAATATTTATGTTAAAGGACTAAAAAAGAAGCAATGGTTACAAAAAATTTTACTGAAAAGTAAGTATTTTTATTTATTTTTTGTTAGAAATTAAAATCATTATTAATTAAAAATTTTTTTCCTTTTTTAGAAAAATTTTAGAACTTGAAAGGGAGATGAGATGTCCACCAATGAGCGCACTACCTTACCCATTAGAAACAATATGTGCATATCATTACAATAAACCAGCTAACTTTGTATGTGCCGTTAGAGATGCACAAAGATTGTTTTTATGGATAAAAGCTAGACGGAAGCAATTTGAAATGGAAGGTATTGATGAAGTTGACAATATTACATATAAAAATTCAACTCAATATTTCAATATAGCGATGTCAACTACTGAAAATAAAGATTATAGACAGACTGTATTATATTTAATGTATAGTTGAATGAACAATAAATTAATAATTAAACGAAAATTTTATAAGTTTTATTAATTAATATTCAAATAAAATCAACTGTGAGGTTGAAAGGTTCCCGAAATCTAATGAAACTACTATAGCGCTTGCTTAGAGAAAGAGAGAGAAAGAGAGAGAAAGAGAGAGAAAGAGAGAGAGAGAGAGAGAGAGAGAGAGAGAGAGGGCAGCATATAGTTTACCAAGCTATATGCTATCCTCTCTCCAGGGGGCCCACATGCCCTACTATCGAAATAGAGCGAGAGAGAGAGAGAGAGAGAACAGCATCCGCACTATACGGCGTATGCGCCTAGCAAGCTAGAGACGCTACCCCCTCTCCGAGGGCCCACACTCAGCCAGCTTAAGCGCCCTACTATCGAAGGGACGCGAGAGAGAGAGATAGAGAGAGAGGGATAGAGAGAGAGGGATATAGAGAGAGAAAGAGATCATGATATAGTTTACCAAACACCCTACCGACTTCTACAACATCCTACCTTAACAACCTCTGTAGATGGGTGGGTGGGTGAGTGGGGGGGGGCACTCTGTCGAAGGGGCCTACTGGCACGCGGGTGGTGTCAAACGAAAAACAAATGCCTTTTAAACACTCAGCATGGGGTCTCACCTTAAATTAAAAGGTATCACTACCGCGACACCTTCATCGGGCGGCGTCTTTGTGTCCCAGAACATACACATATCCCTTATACATTGGCGGCACGCGGGAGGTGTCAAACGAACATCAAATGCCCTTTAAACACTCAGCATAGGGCCCACTGGCACGCGGGTGGTGTCAAAGGTACATCAAATGCCTTTTAGACCCTCAGCATGGGGTCTGACCATAAATTAAAAGGTGTCACGGTAGTGACACCTTCATCGGGCGGCTCCTTTGTATCCCAGAACATACACATATCCTTTATACATTGGCGACTTCCTTTGTCGGCTCCTTTGTGTCCCAGAACATACATTGCTTATCTACTAACAACAAGTCTATTTACGAATCTTATCGATTTTAACATTGTATTGCTAATTTATATTTCAATAAATAATAAATACCTTTACGTGCCTAATATTTATTTATGAAATAAAGTTTGATTTCAATTATTACATTCTTTGTTTTTGTTTATTTATTTTTTATTTCAGAAAGTACAAAAAACGTCAATTAAAAGTTTTTTATTAAACCTATTTTATAGCTCAGTACAAGTCTTTAAATTTTTTTATATAATAATATATAGTGATTATATAGTAAGCAATAAGCAAGTTTGAACATTAGAAAGTTAAATAAAGTTGTTATTATCGTAATAGTAACGTTCGTTGTATTATATTGATTTTAGATTATTCAAAATTATGATATTATAAACAATAATTACAAAGACGATATGATTTAATACAATAATTAACAATTATTAATTTAATAATTGAAATTAATAATTAATAATTTTAATTAATTAATAATTTCAATAATTAATTATTATTTGAATTAACAAATTTTATGATTGTTATTTTAGATACTACAGTGTCTCAACAAGTAGTTGTAGTACGCGTAGTACGAGAGTACATGTAGCACATGTGACTATAGAGGAATTCTTATTGTATCTTTCTTTATCTTCAAGTTTGAATAAGGTACTCTTTTTAAAATTACGTTTTTAATATGATTTTGATTCAAGCTTTATTACAAACATTTTGTGGAAGTTTCATATCAGAGTCTTAACATCAATTTGTTACATTTCTTTCAACTATATATATATATATATATATATATATATATATATATATATATATATGTACAGGGTGTCCCATTTTAAAGGAACCACCCCGAAATTTTCGACGGTTGGCGTGTACAAAAAAATTGTTCAGATAACAGTTGTTTGGGACAATGGGGGCAGCCTTTCCGAGAAATCCTATTTGACCTTGAGATTCATTTTCAAGATCATTTGAAGGTCAAAGTCATTTTTTCAATAAGAACCTATATTTTTGATCCCGGATTCGGAAAGAGCGGAAAATTCTACGTTCAGATAACGTATTATGTGTGGGGTGTGGTACACCCCCCCCCCTCGCCTAAGGTCATGTAGGGGTCAAATTTATGATTTTCTTCATCTATGCACAGGGAAGATCTGGCAAGAGTAAGGTTAATTGTAATAACCCAATAACTCGATAATCCAAATAACCCTATAATCCAATAACCCGATAACCCCAATAATTCAATAACCCCAATATCCCAAAAAAATTGTAGGGTCAAACAACAGTGACCTTGAGCTTAAACTTCAGGTTGATTTTCAAAATCGACTTCATGTATTCAAAGCCTTCATGAGAAGTGTCAGTTTCCATTTTGTGGGATAACATGTTATTTCCATTCTTTTTTCTGGTGTGATTCCGGACAAGCCTCCAAAGTTTCAACTAAATTGTTTAATAACACTTTTTTAGTATTGTTTATGACAATAGTGATTCGCGAACAGTCCTTCTCAGGATAGTTCAAGTGTAATTTTCTTAGTCGACTTAAAAGTAGGGAATATGCCGGATTATTCAAGATACGACATTGTTGATATTCTGTTGTCTCTCGGGGCATGTTAAGGCCGATATCGTGCTGCGGCAAGGTATTACCCGCAGCACCCGGCTGGGTAATCAATACCTTGCCTTCATTGGCTGGGTAATCGATACCTTACCTTCATTGGATGGGTTATCAATACCTTGCCTTCACTGGCTGGGTAATCAATACCTTGCCTTCACTGGCTGGGTAATCAATACCTTGTTAACCTCAACTTTGCTCCGGTGGGATGGGGGGGTGAACCGCTCCCCCAATATAATACTTTATCTAAACGTAGAATTTCCCGATCTTTTCGAATCCGGGATAAAAAATGGGGGTCCTTATTCAAAATATATCGTGGTTATTGGGTTATTCAGGTTATTGGGGTTGTCGAGTTATTGGGTATTGGAGTTATTGGGTTATTACAATTAACCTTACCCTTGCCCGATCATCCCTGTGCATAGATGAAGAAAATCATAAAGGACTCCGCAGAATCCTTATGGGAAATGGCTTTCGGTCAAATTTTCTGAAACTTTGGGAAATGATAGTTCTTGGTACGTAGAACAAAAGTTCTCATGGATCCAAACCATGAAGTCCATTTTTTCTCGAGCTACGGCTCCTCAAAGTCAACCCCTTTCGCGCATATGCTGTATAGCTAGGTAAACAAGTATTGTTCTGATTGGATGTAATATATGCATATATTCATACATATATACTTATACACATGAAGTCTGAGTACATACAAGCTTATATATATATACACACACACCCACACCCACACACACACACACACACAAGGGACAGCTGTGGACTGTTGGTAGAGTGCCGGGCTCACGATCTCAAGGTCATGGGTTCGAATCCCGACCTGGGCTGCGGTTTTTGCCGAAGATATCTCGTGCCTCGGGGATGACGAACTTCCACAAGCCTAAGTGTCGCCCCTGCACTATCGCAAAACTGTTACCTTTCCCACTGGGTGTTCGCCGGTACATATACGTTGGTATTAATGAGGTTTCAGTGCGGCCTCCCCCGTGATGTAATGACTAACGTCGGTTCTGCAGGGAATCAAGGCTAAGAGGTGGAGTTTTCGAACGCTTTCTCCACCTAAAGAAACGGACAATATACATTGTACACATAGGTGGTTGGTGTGTGCGTTTCTTAAAAAAAAAAAAAAAAAAAAAAAAAGAACACGGACGTGTCTAGTTTTTTTATCCATAGTTATTCACCCACTATGTCTATTTCATTATGCTGATTACCTCGGTTTACAGCATCGGATGTAGTATTCAGTAATGAATCATCAGGGTATCTAATATTTTCTTGATGCCGTGCATATCCCAAATACCACAATACACTAGCAACGTGTGCACATGTACCTAGAGTACGTGCCCCACTTTGACAAGTGCAATAGTAGCCCAGAATTGTATCTTCGTCATTCTAACGATCTTCATTGTCTACATCTTGGACTGCATATGATATAAAAATCTGGTGCCTGGTAGCGTTGCGGATTCTTGAATACAAACGTATACGCAAGAATCCTGGCTCATTAATATTTTGATCAAGCTGAAATTCCTCATCGTTATCCTTTACTACTTTATCTTGAACATATGAAGGTGAAAGATTCACTGGGTAAGTGCCGATAGTCAGATCTCTAAGGTAGTCCAAATCAAATATTGGAAAATCTATCACAGCTTCCTGGTTCAATCTTCGCCACTGGCCATTTCTCCGAACTAAGTTGTCTACCTCTACTCTCGTTTGCACAACATTAGGCATCCTTGATCTTCGAATGATCTCTCTGGTCTGTGCAGCATCTGCACATTGCATTATAAGAACAGGGTGGTATCTATTAATGATAGCTCCAGCTATACGATAATAAGCATTAAGATGCTTCGCGTGCTCCAGATTTATTGTCTGGGCCAGAAACTTAAAAATATTTCTTATATGACCATTACGTGCTTCAACTACCCAGCGATTTTTCGTTACGATCCTGGAATGATTTGCATCTACAATCGTAAGCTGTCTTTGCCCGTATTGCAATAGAGCAGGCATTCTGTGTTCAATACCGAGACGTTGCAATAAAGGTACAGCATCGCGATAGCCCCTGTCCACTAAAACTATTTTGGAACCAGTTTGCCAAAGCATCAGCATCTCTCTCGAACTCTTCGCGAAGAATTTCGGCATCGTTATTTCGAGCATCTGAAAAATATGGACCGAAAATGGTTAGGATATAACCATCCGGCGCTACTACTAGGGTTGGTTTCAAAAGGTGACGGTTTTTGTGAAGAGAGTATGACTGTCGTAACACGCGGGAGTTTGAGCTTTTATGAATGTAGGCATACGTACTGTCAATCACGGCTATTGCTCTTCTTTCTGCAGGTTCAGGGTTGTAGAGCTCATTTGCAAACTCTGTTATATGTTGATGTACGAATTGCTCCCTAGTTATAGATCCCGATATTTTCTGGAACAAATCTTAGTAGCAACGAGGACCTGACATAATCAATGATAGAACTAACATTTTGCATACTTGATTGGTTGAAAATGACTTTCAAAAACTCATCGCTCAGGCCTTGCCTCATTTTGCATAAGAATATCAATAAATCTGTCCTGCCGACGTGCCTCAACTTTCCATTTTGAACAACAGGATCACAGTAAGTTAGGAGTTCTTCAAACTGTTGTTTATTTATTGGGGACAAACACTCAAACTCCTCATCAGTCAACTTATCGTAGTCTATACCTGTTCCCCTATCAAGTGCGACGTTCCTAAGTCCTTGAAGAAAGACTTGTAACTGCTGTCCTCTGATAATGTAAGGTCTGTTGATGAACTGTAAACCTAACAAAAGAATATTGAAAAATAAGCCATCATTATCAAGGTGATGCGCACAACTGCGCACGTTATCTGGTATACAAATATTGCGTTTTATAAATACCTGAATCCGACAATCTAATGATAATCTATGAATCTCATTTGGGTTATTACAAATGATACAAGTCTGAGATGCTGTTTGTGTGACAACATTCAGTCGCAAAGATCCAGGATCAGCATCCATCATATTCATTTCTTCAATAATCATGAGATTGCAATTGATGCAGATCCTTGAATTCTGATCCAGAACTTCTGGAGGATGGTCAAGCTCATCTCGTCTAGTAATAGCTATTTAACGTTTATTAGCATTGTCGTCACCATTCATGAATGCCAAAACCCGTGGGTTGAACTCTCTATTACATTCATAGCACCGCATTTTTTTAAAACTATTATATGATTACTGACAGGGAAAAAAAGAAACTCACAAATAACCGTAATATCGTCAGGTCCACTATCCCCAAAAGAACAGCAGGACCAACTATACCACGGTAGCTTATAAAAATCCGCTCAGATAACTTAACTGTTGTCCTGAAAAGGACTACCAGACAAGCCGGAAGCCGAACGGAAGGAGTCGTGAGATCGTCAGGTCTACTATCCCCAAAAGAACAGCAGGACCAACTATACCACGATAGCTTGGAGAAATCCGCTCAGATGACTTGACTATTGCCCTGAAAAGGACTACCAGACAAGCCGGAACCCGAACGGAAGGAGTCGTGAGATCGTCAGGTCTACTATCCCCAAAAAAACAGCAGGACCAACTATACCACGATAGCTTGGAGAAATCCGCTCAGATGACTTGACTGTTGCCCTGAAAAGGACTACCAGATAAGCCGGAACCCGAACAGAAGAAGCCGTGAGATCGTCAGCTCTACCCCCCCAAAAAACGGTAGCACTGATGATTGATATATCGAAGATGGGATATATATATATATATATATATATTGCTTGTATGTACTCAAACTACATGTGTATATGCATATATTACATCCAATCAGAACAATACTTGTTTACCTCGCTATACAGCATATACGCGAAAGGGGTTGACTTTGAGGGGCTGTAGCTCGAGAAAAAATGGATTTCATGGTTTGGACCTATGAGAACTTTTGTTCTACGTGCCAAGAACTATCATTTTCCAAAGTTTCAGAAAATTTGACCGAAAGCCATTTCCCATAAGGATTCTGCGGGGTCCTTTGACTCTACATGATTTTCGGCGAGGGGGGGGGGGTTTAACCGTACCCCACACATAATACGTTATCTGAACGTAGAATTTTCCGCTCTTTCCGAATCCGGGATCAAAAATATGGGTTCCCATTGAAAAAATCACTTTTACCTTCAAATGACCTTGAAAATAAATCTCAAGGTCAAATAGGATTTCACAGAAAGGTTGCCCCCCATTGTCCCAAACAACTGTTGTCTGAACAATTTTTTTGTACAACGCCAACCGTCGAAAATTTCGGGGTGGTTCCTTTAAAATGGGACACCCTGTATATACATGTCGGTTTATGATAATTATTATGTTATACAAGTTTTATTTTGTTATTCTATACCATAATTGAATATTTTTAATTATATTTACAAATACTTACGCTAAGTAACGAATGTTTTTTTTCAGGTTCAACGAGCATCAGTAGCTTTTTTGATTTCTGTTAGACTACTGTTCATTAAAAGTTTATATGATTAATTTTAATTAGTATTTCTATATTGAACAAGTTACGTTTATAGCTGCAAATAGCAAAACTTTTGTAGTATTTAATAAAAAACTGAACAGTTTATTTGACAAATCATTATTTAACGTTGTTATTTTTACCATATCCTCATATTTAGCTATTTAAATCATCTTTTATTTTCAAATTGAATTTATTGGATTATTAATTGAAAATTTACCATAACTGAGAATTGAATCATTAATGAAATTTTAACAAACTGAAATAAGAGAAACAAAATTGAAAAAGAAATTTTACTGAAAAACCAACTGTTAACAACAATTCACTAATAATCAAAAATCAAACCAATATTATACTAAATACAACAATAAAATAACAATAAAGTAACAATAATAAAAACAACCTACTAAACCACAACTGCAATAAATGATAATTCTTTAAAACACTTTTTATGAATTTTAACTAACAATAGAATTTACAATTTTGACTTACAATGGGTAGAAAAAAAAATTGTTCGAACTTTAGAGGAAGAACAAAAATATCAAATTTAAAGACGCTTAAAAAATGCACAATACCAGAGAAATAAACGTCAAATTGCACCAGAATCTGTATATGATATCCGTCGAAATACTCCAGTACAGCAAGATTATTTAGGGAAAATGGATGTTCTATGTTCACATGGCAATGCGAAACACTTTGACGGTGAAAAAGTTAGTAACAAAGGTGTATCTTTTAATGATTGGTGTTACCATGGGGCAGTAGCTTTGAACGAAACATGAGATTTTCTTAAGAACTTTCATCTTTATTTGATGGAACTCATCCAAAATCTAACAATTTTTTTGAAAACATTCGTAATTACAATAATTCTCTATCATTCGCCTCTTTCAATGCTAATTTAGTTAATTTCCAATTTCGCCGTCGAGGACCATATTGTTTCAAAATTCATGGGCAAATTTATTATCAAATTAACACAGCTTTGTATCCTTGTGAAAATGAAAATCCGGCATATGGACAACTGTTTTTTGTTGATCAAAATGAAGCTCTAGATGTCAGAGTGTCTCGAAATCCTCATTTTGATTATGAAACAATTTCAATCTTGGACAAGATAATACGAGAGAATAATGTTGTTACGTGACGTACCATTTGTTATATTTTACGATTAAATTTTCGCTTTCGATAGTCCCGTTCGTGTTGCACTAAGGCCAAGGATATAGCAATAAAACACCATAGCTAGCAGTATTCGTGTGCGCGGCTCGGTGGGAATGAGCGGGAGAAGCTGTATGCGCTAGAGAGAAACGGAATGCGAGGGACAAAGGATATATAACAAACTGATGAAAACGATGACGGAGATTAGTCAGTCAGGACTGAGCGCCAGAGCAAGAAGGCCGCAATATTTCCATATTCAAAGTTTATCTCGCCAATTGAAATATAAATTTAGTTTGGTTTAATTTGTCCGAGTTATCCGGTATTATTCTTTTACCTAATTGAAAGTTTAGTTCAGTTTACTTCATCAAAGCTTGAGTGTTAATAAAATCCAAAGAAAGACAGCAACCATATAGGCAATTTGTTCACGCCGTTAGGACCAAGGAAATATATTAATCCACTGTATCAATTGGACACACATATATATATATATATATACGCGTACATTTGATGGACCATACAATCCGTTTAAAAGCGAAAGAAAGGAAGACCATATAAATAAAAAAAAACAATAATAATACATAAAGGACCGAACGTCAATAACTCTACTAAGAAAATAAGTGAGTACTATTTGTTTATAAATAATAAACAACGCGAGACGAAGAACACGCGTCTATATATATATATATATATATATATATATATATATATATATATATATATATATATATATATATATACACACGTATATATATATATATATATATATATACACACACACATATCTCTTTCTATTTTCGCTCGATGATTTATTCATGTATTTGAGCTTTATAAAATAAATGTTATAAATCCTATTAAACGCGCTTGAGTATATCCATATGCTTCCCCGTTATTGTTTATTTTATATATGACCGATTACGGATAGATATATACGAATACGTCAGATCGAATATCTTACGATCGCGGTATCGGGAGCCCGGATTCAAATCTACGAAGATTTCGTTATTGACGTGCGAACGGGACGGGGTGCCCGACAGCCTGACTGCCGCGCGAGTCAAAGGCCGCTCGGCTGTTGAAAGGCTTACGCACGGCACAAATTCGCCTCGCGCGTTCACCTATCAAATATTTTTGCAGAGTCTTACGCAATGATGAAACAAGAAATAAACGATCAGCGATTGCTAATGAATGATGAGAATGAACCTGAATTAGAGTTATTATTTTCTTTAAAACCAGGAACTGACAGGTCCAGATTTAATTTTCAACGAACAAATGAGGTGGCTGCTATTTTTTCAACCACTGCCGATGGTGAAATTCCAGAATCTTATGTTACTATTAGGAACAAAAGCACAAAAGTTTTACATCGTGTAAGTACTATGGATCCAAACGTGGAACCATGGATATATCCACTGTTTTATCCTTACGGATCACGAGGTTGGCACAGAAATTTAGAACGTATCAAGATGAATGACAATGACCCAACTCGACGAATAACGCGATTAGCATATACAAAATATAAAATTGCTGTAAAGCCTGACGAATTTAATGCTATTTTAATGGGTCGTCGATTATTTCAGCAGTGGGTAGTAGACTCTTATGTTAATGTCGAAAAAGATAGGATTCAATGGTGCAAAGATCACCAAAAAGAAATAAAAGCAGACACGTACCAAAGATTACATGATTATTTACAAAATTCTGCTAATGATATTGATGGGCAAGTAGGAAAAACTGTTATATTACCATCAACTTTTTTAGGTTCACCCCGTCATATGCAACAAAGTTATCAAGATGCAATGGCTTTAGTTGCTAAAACTGGTAAACCAGACATTTTTCTCACCATGACTTGTAATCCTCAATGGAGAGAGATACAAGAAAATCTTTTACCAGGCCAACAGGCTTGTGATCGACCCGATATTGTAGCTTGCATATTTTATTTGAAAAAAAATCGTCTACTTCACTTAGTTATAAAAAAAAATTTTTTTGGAGAGGTAGCATCTTACGTATATGTTATAGAATTTCAAAAACGTGGTTTACCATACATTCATTTATTAGTAACGTTAAAAAGCGGTTATAAAATACCCACACCTGAAATGGTTAATAAATTTATATCAGCTGAACTTCCAAATAAAGATATTGATCTTATATTATATGACATAGTTGTGAGAAATATGACACACGGACCTTGCGGTGATTGGTGTATGGTAAATAATAAATGTTAAAAAAACTTTCCTAAATAATATCAAAGTGAAACTATTATTGATAAAACTGGCTATCCTCTTTATCAAAGATCAAATAATGGTGTTATTCACGAATTACTTAATGGTCATGTAGTTGATAATTGATGGATAGTACCATACTGTGGTGAATTATTAGAAATGTTTGATTGTCACATAAATGTAGAAATTGTATCAAGTGTCCGAGCTATGAAATATTTATATAAATATATTTATAAAGGCCACGATGCAGCAACTGTAACTATTGGAAATGAAAATTTATCTACAAATCATGATGAAGTTAATAATTTTATAGAAACTCGATATGTAGGACCTGTTGAAGCATGTTATCGAATTTTTAGTAAGCCACTACAAGATAAAAGTCATACTATTGAACGGTTACCAGTTCATCTACCACATCATCAATATGTAGTAATTTCAAATAACGCAGACAATATTGTAGAAAATCTCCATCAAGCGAGTAGTAAGTTACTTGATTATTTCAAATTAAATATTAAAAATAACACTGCACGTCAGTATTTATATCATGACATTCCATCCTTTTTTACTTATAAGAAAGAAAAGATTAATGGTATTATGATGACGAAATGGGCTACACGTACAAAGTCATTTAATTGCATCGGACGAATGTTTTCTGTAAGTCCTACACAGCCTGAACTATTTCACTTAAGATTGTTATTATTGCATATAAGAGGAGCTACGAGCTTTGATTCATTAAAAACAATTAATGGTATACTTCAACCTTCGTTTACAGCAGCTTGTCTAGAATTAGGATTAATAGAAGATGACCAAGAATGGACTAAAGCATGCAGGAAGCAACAATATGGATGATGCCACGTAGACTTCGACAATTGTTTGTTCGAATTTTAATACGCTGCTAACCAATACATCCTGAAGAATTATAGGATAAATTCACAGATGCATTATCAGAAGATCTTTCGCGAACGCATGATCCTATTATAAGTTATCAAATAGCATACGCTGAAATTAATAATTTGTTGAATTATGAAGGTAAGAGTTTAGCTAATTATCCTGCTATGGATCAAACAGTAGTTAGTCATCTATTATTGGAAAACAATAATGAATCAATACAAACAAACTTTGCCGAAATTGGAGAACGACAATATCAGTTATTGAATGAATAACAAAAAGAAATTTTTGACGTTATTTTGAACTTAGCAAATGATACAAATAATCATGACAACAATTGTACGTACATCGATGATCCAGGATGGTCAGGAAAAATTTTCATTTACACAACTATTTACAATTTACTGTACTATAAAAATATCAAAATATCTTCAATGGCATTCACTGGAATTGCCGCAGTATTACTTCCACAAGAAAAAACAGTACATAAAACATTCGGGCTTCCTATTCCTATGTACAGTGACTCATCGTCAAGTATAACAGCGCAATCTAAGGATGGTATCCTGTTAAATGAAACAAAAGTTTTTATTTGGGACGAAGCGCCTATGGCTCCCAAATACGCATTAGAAATAGTGAATAGCACATTACAAAAATTTATGAACAATGATTTACCATTTGGTGGTAAAGTTATGGTGTTAGGCGGTGATTTTAGGCAACTTTTACCGATTAAAATCAATGGAACGCGACATGAAACCTTAAACCTTTCTATAAAATACAGTGAATTATAGAGGCATTTCAAGAAATACAATCTTACTACTAATATGAGAGTATTACGTAATGAAGTTGATTTCGCAAAATTTTTATAATTAGTTGGCAATGGAACTCTGAATGACCAACAGGACAATCTAGCTTTACCCGAGCATTGTATCTTGAACCAGAATGATGACATTGTCCGGAGTGTATTGGAAAGGCTAATCGTAGAAACAAAATTTGATACAATGAGTAAATCTGCTATATTGTCTGCTCGAAATGTGGATGTTGACGAATTAAATAAATTAGTCACTGATTTACTAGATATATCGACAGAACATATATATACTGCAATTGACAGTACGGATAATTGTGATAATGGTGGATTCGAAGAAATAGTCTTACCGAAATATTTTAATACGTTACATCCTTCCAGTTTACCTCCATATGAATTACGATTAAGAAAAAATTGC
The DNA here is from genome assembly GCF_024137745.1 of Phymastichus coffea. Lineage (NCBI taxonomy): Eukaryota > Metazoa > Arthropoda > Insecta > Hymenoptera > Eulophidae > Phymastichus > Phymastichus coffea. Next base: position 3,181,139 of record NW_026706814.1, read on the forward strand.
ATTGTCATGCTCATTAGAAATATAAGTATACACGAAGGTTTATGCAATGGTACACGTTTACGAGTATTAGATTTTTCGAATCATTTATTAAAATGTGAAGTTTTAACGGGGGACAAATCAAATAGTATTTTTAAATCGTATTTCATTCACTTGCGAAAATGAATACTCATTTACATTCAGGAGACGTCAATTTTCAGTCAAATTAGCATTTGCTATGACAATCAATAAAGCTCAAGGTCAAACATTTAATAATATTGCTATTGATCTTCGAAGAGATGTTTTCAATCATGGGCAATTGTATGTAACAATGTCTAGAGTACGGTCATGGGAAACACTTAAAATTTACCTACGGAATCAGCAACATAATAGATTTACAGTTAAAAATTATGTTTACAAAGAACTTTATACCTAGAAGACTTTATCTGACGTACGTGCAATAATTAGGCGTGTATTCAAATAATTACGTTTGTTTATTTTTTAAGAAAAGTCTCATATTTAACTTACGGCGCGCCTAGCGCGCTAATGACTTCTAGTCTATATAAAATCACTAAATAAAATTTTCTACAACTGTATGATACAACTGACAAACAAAAAGACGTACTATTCGTACTTCCCGGCATCGAACTAGAATACCCACAAAACTCACTCACTGCCGAAAAAATAACACAGGCAGCTGAGGTAAACATTCGATGAAAACAATCTAAAAAAAGAATATACTGATTCGTACATATTGTCAACAACTTTTATTAGTGAAAGACATTTATCTGTGAAATTAACATTGAATGTATGATAACATTCATTAAACTAATAAATGTATATTGTAACGGGGTAGGTTATCTGAAAAATGGGAAATTTATTTAAGCACAAACTCCCACGATGCAGAGCTAACCGCCGCTCCGTTAAACACGTATAGTTGTACGTGTATTCGCCTTTACGTCAGATGATTTCGTTTAAGTGTCTTCTATCCAACAGAGTTGAACTCACCTTAAGTTACATGACTTGTGACACTCGATGTATCTTAGGTGTGCGAGACTTTACACCTAATCCGCTTAATCCCCTAGATGTAATCTAATTAAAACCTAAGCCTTTTACAAATCGCTTAAGCTAATGGGAAATTAAATGACGTAATCGGCGAATGAAATTGACTAACTTTAATTAGTAAAAATAACTACAGTCTTTTATGGGCCGAAAGACTAACGCACGCGAACAGGATTTACAATGAATTATTATTCGGTGAGAGAGAGAGAGAGAGAAGATTCGAAAATTACCGCGAAACTAACGCTCAGCGCGAATACAAAAAAATTGCTATCACGGTTGATCAAAATACCAAATGTATTTTGTCACGCAATAATAACGGGAGGTGCACCTACGGTGCGATTACGGTGATCAGCCGTAACTGTTGATGAGATAAATCAACTGCCGCTTCTCCTCCACTTGATCAGCTGCGCTGCCTCACTATGCCTCCAATCAGCTACGATGCTGCTTCTGCACTGCTGCTGCTTTTTGCCGCGGTAATACCGTTGCACTTTCACACTTAAAATCGTCCAACAAACTTTAATATCAGCGAAACACAGTGCAAAATAAATTTCGCGGTATCGTCACGTAAACAGCTGAGGCGTAACTGCTTAATTTAAATGCTCGCGCGACCCCTCTCTCTCTTAATTGTTCGAACTAACGCGCGAGTTACAGAATCGCGAACGGATCGATTAATTCAATCGACTACCGTTGCAATATACAATTCCCTTTCAAGAACAACGTGTTCTTTAATTGCAAATGAAGTTCGAGTATTAATATTCTTTATGTATTTTTACCAATAACAAAAATTACAAAGGCCAACAAGGTTTCAGAACCAGAGACCAGACATAGTACACCCGAAGGATTTTGGTGCGCTGAATCCAAATCAGAGCTCAGAATTGCGCCAGCACGTCAGGATTTTGAGATATCCTAACCTAAATGTGCGAAAATCTCGTTTTTTTGGCTATATTCGGTACCTTATAACATTGTGAATAAATTTTTTCATGCAAAACTGACAACCGCATCTAAAAGAGCAACTCTTAGCCGACAAAATGCATTACCGATTTTTTTATGTCTTTCCAGCAGAGATACCGTCAATTGAAATGTGCCGTTCATCAATTGATTTATTCTGGAGTATGAAAAATCTTGATTTTTTTTGCAATCTTCAGTAATAGGAAAAACTTACACTGGCATATAAAGATTTACCATTGTACTAATTTACGGCGAATCGAGCTGAAATTATTATTAGATGCACTCTAAAATGGCAGCTATAAATTTATGGCAGGCTAAGGCAGATGGTTATGACCTAAATGCACTGAAAATCCTATAACTCTAGAACCAGCGACAGATTAACTTAAGTGCGCTATAACCTGCAAGCTTAAAACCATGACAGGATTGCCTAAGTACGCTATAACCTACACTCAGCTTAAAACCACGACAAGTTAACCTAAGCGCTCTATGACCCGCGAGAGGTTAAGTTAAGTGCGTTATAATACGCGGCTGGTTGACTCAAGTGCCCTATAACCTGCAAGCTCAAAATTACGGCAAGTTAACCTATATTCGCTATAACTTGCTACAGGTTAGTTTAAGCGCGCTATAATCCGCAACTGGTATATTGAGTACGATATAACTTGCAAACTAGAATCCGCGACAGTATAACCTTTATGCGCAGTAACCTTCGAGCTCGAGACCACTACAGGTGAACTTACGTTCGCTATGATCTGCGAGCGCTAAACTCACAACAGGTTAAACTAAATGGAGTGAACAGTGAGGGTCAAGCACAGAACAAATTAATTTAAGTGGACTGTAATCCATAGCATTTCAACCTAAGCTCCAATGTAGTTAAAGAGGTTACACTAAGAAGCTGACAATCTTTAGAATGTATATTCTTAAACCTATAACCGCCAATTTTGTGATGTTATGCTTTCTTTTTGTAAAAACGTTGGCGCTTCATTTCAAACGATCGTTGAAGAGATTTACGTTTGTGACTAGTAGGGTTATTATCATCCCTTTTCAATGACCAGCAGTAGTCGACCATCATTTTTTCGTTCCACCTTCGTTGGTAGTGTTGTTCCTTTTGTTTAAAGTCTTGATGAAATCGTTCACCCATCTCCTCACTATATGCTCCAAGATTTTCTGGGAAATAGTCCAAATGAGAATGAAGGAAGTGTATTTTAAGGCTCATTAGACAACCCATTTTTCGGAAATTCTGTAACATATTGGACACAATAATTTCAAACTACGGGTCTCGATTATTGCGTAAAAATTTTTCTGTAACATCTTTGAAGCTCAACCAAGCATTCTTTTCAACGAAAGTCATGGTTTCGATAAATGTCTCATCTTTCATGAGATTTCGTATATCAGGCCCAACGAAAATGCCTTCCTTAATTTTTGCATCACTCAATTTCGGAAATGTGGCTTTCAAATGATTGAAACATTTACCTTCTTTATTCAAGGCTTTCACAAACTGTTTCATTAAACCTAATTGGAAATGAAATGGTGGCAGTAATACTCTCTCTCTATCAACAAGACCTACGTTGGCGTCATTATGAGAACCTATTTTCCATTCTGATCTTGTGGGCCATTTTTTTGTTACCCAATGCTTATCTCTTGTACGGCTGTCCCAAAGGCAGAGGAAACACGGAAATTTGGTATTTCCCGACAGCAAGCCAACTATAAGATTTATCATCTTAAAGTCACCACAAACAAGCCAATTGTGAGTCTTGTAATTTATTTTTTCCAGTAGAAATTAAAAACTATTGTATGATTATTTTAGTGCAGTTGAGTGACCTACAGGAAGTGCCGCATACTCATTTCCGTTGTGTAGTAACACAGCTTTGAGACTTTGTGTGGAAGAATCAATGAAGAGACGCCAGTTTTCTGGCTTGTACAAATCTTGGATATACAAGTTAACCAATTCTTCGATGTTATTATAGTACACCATCACATCCTCCATTGTAAAGTACTTTATGAGCGCCTCTTCTCGGTTTCTGTAAATTGACACTTTTGTTCCAGGTAATAATAGCTTCCTTTCTTGGAGTCTTAAAGCACAGAGTTCAGCTTTATCCTTTGGAAGATTGAGGTCTCGAATAAAATCATCTAACGAACTTTGGTCAAAAAGCTTAGGACTCTCGTCATCAGAACTATCTTCAAAAGAAACATCTTCAGTTGTATCAATATCCATCGGTTCAACTTTTGCCGAACCAACTTCTTTTACGGGTTTACTTACTTTTCCTACTTTGGCTGGTGTTACACTCGCTACCGCAGGGTAGATGATATTATTTGAATTTTGTTTATTGAAACCCGTTGTATTACATAAGCAGAAGTAACAATCAGTTTCATGGTCCTTGGGCTCACGCCAGATGGTCGGTTCAATAACAGTCAAATTGCTGCTATTATCATCCCACTTCAACATAGCAAGTCTGCAAGAATTCCAAATTGAAGATGGTACCCATGTCTTATCTAAATTGTCGATCGGAACCTTATAACATTTCATATATAGAGTTTTGATTGAATCATTAATCGAACGTCGATAAGAAGTTGTTTCAAACTTCCCACAAACATAACAAAATGTATCAATTTTTCACAAGGACTTCTGGAACTCATTTTGGAAGTAGGAGAAAATAAGATAATAGCATTTACAGGAAATTCAACCGTTAGCCCGCTACTCAAACGTGATCTCTAACACGGAAGGATTAGCATGTCACAAAATCAGTTATCTCAGCTTTCACCTATCTCAGCTTCAGCATACAATCATACATTTTAAGTTACGTCATATTCTACGTCATCTATCTACAGAATTTCAAAAACGAATGAAAGATTTCACGGTTTTTGATTCCGCTGATCGTATCGGATATCAGATTTTCAAAACTTATTTTATTCAAGCAATATGTTTAAACAAATTTCTGAAAATTGAATATTTTTGCAAGTTGCACCTTATTTCCATGGTTTTAGGGGTTACCAGTCACGAGTTTGATGTTAGATTTATACATTTAAATTTATTTAAACAAATTATTTAAATTTTTAATTCTAATATTTGTCTGTCTGTCACAGGCCGACAAACTTCAGAACCAAAAACTATACACAACGCACCCGAAGAATTTCGATGCGCTAAATCCAAATCCCAGCTTAGAATTGCGCCAACACGTCAGTATTTCGAGATATTCTCGAAGGCTATAATCTGCGTGGCCATAACCCTAATTCCGTTAACCCAAAAACCCCCGACCCCTTAACCTTTAACTGCCCCCTTAACCTTAAATCCGTTAACCCTGTAGCCCTGAAATCTGTGATGTTATAACCCTCGATGCCGTACATAAATCCCTTAATGCCTGAGCCCAGTAATTTAGGCCACAAGGAATCTAGGGCTATTGTATCACAGGTTACAGGATTCCGAGGTGAAAAAATTCGGGGTTAAGTTGGCAGGTTTTATTGCCGCGCTTGTTATAACCTTCTTGGGTTAAAATATTTGGGGTTAAGGGGACGGGGATTATTGCATCGAAGGTCACAGGGCTTGGGGGTTAAGGGATTTAGGGTTAAGTGGGCAAGATTTATTGCCCCGCAGGTTACAATGCTCCAAGATCAGGGATTTGAGTTATAATAGTTGAAATTCATTGCGTTGCGGTATAAACCAATTGATAAGTAGTACATTTCAATTGACGATAAAAGAAGACATAAAATAAAGATTACACAGGCCGACAAAATTTTAAAAATGGAAAAACGCAGAAACCAGACAGTACGTTCCCAAACGTTTTTGGTGGGCTGAAACCGAATCTGACCTCAGAATTGCTCCATCACCCTAGGTTTTTGAGAAATCCTAACCTAAAAGTTCAAAAAACACGATTTTTCACTATATTTCGCGTAGTATTACGTCGTAAACCAATTTTATTTTAAAAAACGAGTAATGCTATTTCAAAGTACTACTCTCACCCTTCAAAACATTTTTTTCAGATTTAAAAAATCTTTTTTTTCCATCGAGATATCGTAGATTGAATTTAAGTGATTTAGCGATTTCGTTACAGCACGAAATAGTGGCGAATTTCCGAATAAAGATTTATAGTGTAATTATATGTTTTTTGGGTCACTGAATCCAAATTTAACGTCAGGATGACTCTATAATCTCAATTCCCTTAACCCTAGAGCCCCATAACCTGCGACGCTGTAACCCCTGACCGACATACTCCAATTTCCTTAAACCTCGAGCCCTTTAACCTGCTGCGGTATAACCCCTGACCCTCATACCCCAATTTCCTCAACCCTCGAGCCTTTAACCTGCGAAGCTATAACCCCCGGCCCTATCGAGGGTTAAAGAAATTCGGGTTTGGTGGACGGGGAATACCGCTGGGTCAATGGAACAACTATAGATGTCATTTCTGCGGTAAAAGAAGGTAGAAGAATTTGTGTCTGTGATAGGAAAATTCATATCCAACTTACGTATACAAGTACAATTTACGTTTACATACAAGTGTCTATAACTTGCGAAATCGATCAGCTAGGATTTTTAATCTTACATTTTTCTGGTCTACTAACGATGAAGAAAGTATCTACGTTAGCAGATATCGGATTCACTTAGGGCCTACGTTTCCTTACTTGAGGATAACCGTGTATGATATTGCTCAAAAACTACAAATTTTTGTGCTTCGTTCTTCATCCGTGTTAGGGATCGTGTTTGAGCGGCAGGCTAACGGATAAGTGACTGGAATTGAATTTTTGGTATTATTTCTCGTACAACACTGCGTGCAGTACATTCATTGATTTTTATTATAACTTCATTTTTCAGAAATTTTATCATTACCCCATTCCGGTATTAGAATAAGTTTATAATATTATTCGTGTTTTAACACTGCTCGAAAACTCCAAGTTTTTGTGTTCTACTCTTCATCCGTGTTATAGATCGTGTTTGAGCGGCAGGCTAATGGAGAAGTCACTGGAATTAAATACTTTCTATTATTTCTCATATAACACTGCATGCAGTACTTTTACTGATCTTTATTATTACTTTGTCTTCTAGATATTTAATTATATTTACCCATTTCGTTATTAGAATAAGTTTATAATATTACTCGTGATTTCCAATTAACTTATAAGTTATTGAAGATGTCGGCATGTAGAATTCCATGCAAAGGAAATATCGATTCCTTTTGTAATATCTGCGGTAAATTTGAGGTAGCTCGACTTCGTCGATCAATCACTGTTATCATTAAAGATCAGTTTGAAGAATGTTGCGAGACACCTATGAAGAATTTAGATAAACCATGGGTTCCTAAATATATTTGTGAAGACTGTCGCCGAAGTTTGAAAAACTGGAATAAAACTAAAACCGAAGTTGTTCTCCAACCAACAATATGGCGTGAACCTAAAAATCACCATGATGACTGTTACTTTTGTAAATGTGATACTTTAGGTTTTAATCATAATAACAAAGCTTCTTTCCTTTATCCGAACGTTTCTAGTTAACAGCAGCTCAGTATGGAAAAATAGAAAGAAAAAAAAATTCTGATTCTGAGCCAAAAAAACTTCAACCAATAGAAGTTCCGGTAACAGACAAAAGCAGCAGTAGTGATGAAGAAGATTTTTCTGACACAGAAAAGCCCAAACTTTTCGACCAAAATTCTTTGGATGATCTGATCCGTGATTTGAATCTTCCGAAAGATTGTTCAGAACTCTTAGCTTCAAGACTAAAAGAAAGAAATCTTTTATAACCTGAGACAAGAGTTTCTATTTACAGGAAGAGAGATATTAAATTTCGGCCATATTTTACTTGCGTGGATAACCTTGTTTACTGCAACGATATAAAGCATCTCATCAGTTTATATGGAGTGCAAGGAGGTTATAATCCAGAGAACTGGCGACTCTTCATGGATGCATCTGTACAAAGTCTCAAGGCAGTACTTCTGCACAATGGGAATGAGTATGCAGCTATTCCCATTGCTTATTCCACTGTGATGAAAGAGTTTCACGAAAACCTTCGATTCCTTCTTGAGAAAATCAATTAAAATGAACACAAATGGCTCGTTTGTAGCGATTTCAAGATGATCAATATATTAGTTGGCTTGCGATCTGGAAATACGAAGCACCCCTGTTTTTTGTGTCTCTGGCACAGTCGTGCACGAGAAGAACATTGGGTTCGGAAAGAATGGACGAAAAGAATCGTAATGGTTGCTGGATCACACAATGTCGTCCATAGAACCTTGTTGATACTAAACATATCTTGTTACCTCCACTCCATATAAAACTGGGCTTGGTGAAGCAATTCGTCAAGGCACTAGATAAGGAAGGCAAATGTTACAAGTATCTTCAGGGCAAATTTCCTAAATTGTCTGAAGCGAAAATTAAGGAAGGCATATTTGTAGGGCCAGACATTCGAGCACTTATGAAAGATGATGAATTCCTCTTGACAATGACGACTAATGAAAGAAATGCTTGGATAAGTTTCAAAAGTGTCACCGAGAATTTTCTCGGAATCCACCGGGACCCTAAATACAAAACTATTGTGTCGACAATGCTACAGAATTTTCAAAAATTAAGGTGTTTGATGAGCCTGAAAATACAGTTTTTGTTTACACATTTGGAATACTTTCCGGACAATGTTGGGGCGTTCAGTGAAGAAATGGGTGAAAGATTTCATCAAGATTTCAGAAACAAAGAGGATCATTATCAAGGTAGATGGAATGAGAGCATGATGGTTGACTATTGCTGGGCTCTACACCGACACGATACATTGACAGATCATCATAGACGCAAATCTCTTAAACGTTCATTTTAAGATAAACGACAGCTTTTCTTTTCATAAAAAAAAGAAGTGAAAAACTGTAGGGTTGCAGATATTCAGATGCAACACTCACAAACTGAATAAATGAGATTTAAAACGCGTAATTGAAAGCTGCGTAGAATACAAGGCTTGGATGTTGAAGGGATTGAAATGTAGAGACATACGGTTATACGATAGCAGCTCGAAGTGCTGATTGAGGAAATTCTGGCAAAGGAGTCAGGTTGCAGACTTGCAGGGCTCGGGGGTAGAATATAATTTGGAGGCTTGAGGTATTCTGCGTAGCGAATTTCGGTCTGAGGGTTGGCAGTTATAGCGTCGCGGTAATAGGGCTCGAGGGTTGAGGAAATTGGGGTGTGAGGGTCGGGGGTTATAGCTTCGCAGGTTAAAGGCTCGAGGGTTGAGGAAATTGGGGTATGAGAGTCAGGGGTTATACCGCAGCAGGTTAAAGGGCTCGAGAGTTAAGGACTTTGGAGTATGTCGGTCAGGGGTTACAGCGTCGCAGGTTATGGGGCTCTAGGGTTAAGGGAATTGAAATTATAGAGTCATCCTGACGTTAAATTTGGATTCAGTGACCCAAAAAACATATAATTACACTATAAATCTTTATTCGGAAATTCGCCACTATTTCGTGCTGTAACGAAATCGCTAAATCACTCAAATTCAATCTACGATATCTCGATGGAAAAAAAAAAGATTTTTTAAATCTGAAAAAAGGGTTTTTAAGGGGAAGAGTAGTACTTTGAGATAGCATTACTCGTTTTTTAAAATAAAATTGGCTTACGACGTAATACTACGCGAAATATAGTGAAAAATCGTGTTTTTTGAACTTTTAGGTTAGGATTTCTCGAAAACCTAGGGTGATGGAGCAATTCTGAGGTCAGATTCGGTTTCAGCGCACCAAAAACCTTTGGGAACGTACTGTCTGGTTTCTGGGTTTTTTTCCTTGTCGGCTTGTGTTATTAGTGCTTTTGTACGATAAGAATTGCTTTTTAGATGCCGTTGTCAATTTTGCACGGAAAAAAAAAAAAAAAAAAAAAATTATTCGCAATGTTACAAGGTACCCCGCGTTTTAAAGTGAGGTTTCTTTGAACGGCAGACCTCGCAAGTGCCAACCGCTCCGCCTCAACGGCGTGACGCGGTGAACACCCTCAAGGGTGGCCAAAAGGCGGCTCTGGCTAAGCTTGCCAAGCAATAAAGGCCGTGGAGGACAACCATGTAAAAACCCCTTGAAAATCAACTTCAGAACTAAATTCTGAAGCTTGAATACTCGAACGCAATTTGAACGCAATTTGCCCCATTTGACCCAACGACGGAATTTTGAACCGAATGCGTAGCATGACCGGAAAGAATACTGAAAACTGCCTGGGGAATCGCCTTGTCGGCTAGACGAGACCCCGCCCTGACATAACAGTCAGAAACCAAATCGAAAGAGCAAATATCAGTATCAGCCAAGTCATGAAACCATTCTTAGAAAGCGTGATCTGACTTTGGGACAAAATGGGGTAATAACTACCTTTCGAATGACGGATACCCACCAGCATGAGCGGGTATGACCGAAACGCAATGGGGAGACGTACCTCGGTATGTCGAAGCGATGGACCTGTGAGTCGTGGGAGAAATCCCTTAATACAGGTACGCAGGGTGGGATGTTTTTCGAACGCGAGCCCAGGAGGGGGGACTTAGTTGGTTGATCGTCTTAGGAATCTTCCTCTGGCTGTCCTGGCTGAGTCTCCCTTCTGACATCCCAACTTGGGTTGGCCTCTGCGGGGTAGTGGTACCAGGTCAAGCAAATCTCGTAAGATTTGTATGCTGCGTGCTTCCGACGCAGTAGACGTTGGGGCAACTAGAGTCCCGTCGCGCCCAAACCGAGGGTCAAGCCTTTAGTTCCGCTCTCCTTGAGAGTCGAACCGTGAAAAGATCGGTACTCCTTCCGAGGAGGTTGCCGCCTTAGATTAAAAAGGTTCCGACTCGCTGAGTGCGCCAGGGATGTCTAGCAAACTTGACTTCCGGATCCCCAATATATTTGAAAGCGAAGGGGTGAAAGACAGTGGGCTGTGCCAACTTATTGGCGCCCAGAGAGAGGGGTGGCAATGTCTTGAATACGCTATACCACCCTCAAATCGGAAAAGTATGAAACAACGCATATAGTACACTATCTGTTATAAGGTACCGTATATAGCCAAAAAAAACCTGATTTTGGAACTTTTAGGTTAGGATATCTCAAAATCCTGACGTACTAGCGCAATTCTGAGCTCGGATTTGGATTCAGCGCATCAAAATTCTAGGAATATATTATGTCTGGTCTCTGGTTCTGAACCTTTGTCAAATTTTGTTGGCCTGTGTTATCATAGTAATATAATAATAATAATAATAATAATAATAATAATAATAATAATAATAATAATAATCCCGGGTTGGCAGGGTGAGAGGTAAGATCTCACTCTGCAAATGCTATCCTTCAACGTCCTCGACGTGCCCGGGGGGCAACGTTGTCCGTCGCGTCAATGCTCATAGCAGCAACGCTATAACGGATGCGGCTAATGGAGCTCTGGCTCACATATGATGCAAGAATAGTGGTACCTTGCGGATGTGCTCAACAACTCATCACTTACGCGCTCATGGATTCCAGTCTGCCATAGAGGTATAAATGGGTGACTCTATAAACGGGTGCTACCAGCGAACGGAGAAGCGGGCGACCTATAAACGGTCAGACCAAGATAGAATGCGTCAGACGTGGGCCCTATAAACGGGTATCTCACGGGAGAAAATGAGGCCGGCAGACTGGACCAGCAGATATAATTCGTGAAAGGGAGTAAAAGTGATAAAGAGGGGATCTCACCATGCCAGTGGGCGCCTCCACTCTGAAGGGTACCGCGTAAACACCAGTGGACACTGCTGAGCCACCACTAGTTGGGGGGCCCGAACCTCGCACTAGCCAGCGGGGAGGCTGCCCCGTCACAGTGGACAATTAAATCTCGCCTCTCGTAGTAGTGCCGAATGGCGATCGGGTGGGACCCTGCTGCGAGGGGGGAGGGTTGGAACGTCTTCTAAGGCCACCGGACTGTCGAGGCGGTCTGGTACTGAGGAGGTTTAGGATGGATCACCAGAACTCACTAATCACGACGAATTATTCTGACCACCACACGACACTTCATGCACACATTGAGTAGGTAAGGGAGGAAAAAAAAAAACAAAAAACCATGAAAAGTACTCAAACAAGAAATGCAGGGTCAGTGTTACCTGCGATTACCACTGCGGGCTCACAGCAGCCCCAAGTGCGTTCCCAGCACGAAAACACGCCGACCCACACGGAGATGGAAGTTGTGGACATACCAGACGAGACCACAGACGACGGACAGACGAGAGACACCCTTCGGCCTCTACGGACGCAACTTAGGCGTATCAACGAAGCGCTCGAGAAGATGGAGGCTCGAAAGGGGATACAGAAAAACATAAGCACGGATATAACAACCGGTATGAGTATAATAAGAGAGGCTGTGGAGATTGTATGGAGTGAATGTGACCGCCTGAAATCCATATTAGAAAACGCACAGAATACGGACGGACAGAAAAGAAAGAGGAAACATACTGGAGCCAGCCCCGTGCAAACCACGGCCTATCAAAAGTTCGCGGAGAGCTCGGACTGAACCAGGGTTCCTTCCAAAAGCAAAGCAAGAAAGAGACTCAAACAAAAGACGGAAAAGACAGAAACAGTTCCGACGACACCTCAGACGAACTCGGGACAGCCAGTCTCGGTGGCGACAACAGCCGCCCTGGCGCAGGGACGCGCGAATTCAGTGACGACCTCCACTCGAAAAAAGACAGGCGACGTAGGCAAGCATCGGGCTACGGCTCTTGGTCCTTCTCGCAAAGGAGGGACCAATGTCATCCTGGTCCGACCGATGCAAGGAAAGACGTACGCGGACACTCTCCTGCGACTGAAATCAGAAGTAAATCCGGACAGCTCAAAAGTGAACATCAAGGAATACCGTAAGACAAAGGACGGAGGATTATTAATGTGCTTCCGCAGCGACACGACGGAAAAACAGAACTTCCAGGAGAAGCTGCGGCAGACTCTCGGAGATAACGGAACGGTACAGGACTTGACGCAAGGTCAGACGCTATAAATTCTAGATCTAGACTGCGTAACAGACACAAACGACGTAAACGCCGCACTTAAACGGGAAACGGGTCAGGAAGTGAACTTCAAAATCCACATTTTCGGACCTAACAGAAACGACATCTGCATGGCAGTTTTTGAGACGGACAGAGACACAGCCCACAAACTGCTCAAAAAGGGCAGAATCAAAGTGGGCTGGGTTAACTGCTGGATCAGGGAACGACTGACAGTTCCGAGATGCTATAGATGTCTCGGATACGGACACAGACGTTCCAAATGTAAAGGAAAGGACAGAGGACTGTGCTGCTGAAAGTGCGGTTTGACCGGCCATGTCGGTAAAGCCTGCGCAACCACAAATCCAAAATGCTTCCTGTGCTCCGAGGCGCAGGTGCGGGCGAGTGAGCACGTTCCCGGATCGGGGAAGTGTTCGGCCTATCGGGCCGCGTTGGAGGAGTGCCGGAAGCAGATACAAAATGACAGGAATTCTGCAAGATAATCTACGGACATGTGAGGCAGCCCAGTTGCTGATCTCACAAATAGCAAAAGAACGAGACGCGGACATACTTATACTAAGCGAACAAATGTGGAACCTACGCACACAAGACGGCTGGTTTTCAAATGCCTCCGGCACTTCGGCCATCTGGGTAAAGGGAAAATTTAAGAGAAAAATAGAGGCGTCTGCAGAGGGGGAGGATTACGTGTGGGTGAAGGTGGATACCATTACCTACGTCAGCGTATATCTGACTCCAAACTGTAGGATAGCACAGTTTGAAGAAAAAATTGGTAAACTGGAGGACGCCCTTAGAGATCTCACGGGAGATCTCATCGTCGCGGGTGATATGAACTCCAGAGTGATCGAGTGGGGCATGGCAACGCCGGACAAACGAGGGAGACTACTTCTGGAAATGGCCGCAAGGCTTGACCTGGAGGTGGCTAACCAGGGAACGACGCCGACATACAGACGACCAGGCTTCGGGTACTCTATACCGGACGTGACGATGATCTCGGGCGGGATCTCGTCGCGGATAGAGGATGGCGGGTGATCGAGGACTATACAGCCATACTTTGAAGTGGCGGACTAAGCTCGGACCCAGAATCTGACCCGGCGGGGCTCAGTGCGAGACAGCGAGCAAACTGGATCGCGGACGAGACGATGGACCTGATAGCGAGATTGTGCGACGCCACGATGATCCGACGAAACGGTAAATCGGACAAAAAGGCAATGTACTGGTAGACGGACGAGATCAATCTCAAACGTAGGGAATGCATTGCCTGCTCCAAAAGGGTATACCGCGCTAGAAAAAAAGGAAGTCCAGACGTAGATAGATTAGCGGAGATATACAAAAAGGCGCGAAAGACACTGACTAAATCAATCAGGGACAGCAAGAATCGGTGCTCGAGACAGTTGTGCGAGGAAGTGGAGAGGGGTCCCTGGGATCTGGGATACAAGATTATGACCAAGAAACTAGGGTTCCTGGGTCCTTCCGAGCCAAAAGACAGAGACACCATGAAGGCAATAGTTGACGGACTTTTCCCGAACCAACCAGTGACGGACGACAACACGGACGACAGAGAGATGCCGGTTTCAGAATTCAGCGAGGCGGAGCTCACCCGAGCTGCATCCTCGCTGAGGCCTGGTAAGGCCCCGGGACCAGATTGCATACCGGGGGAGATCCTCAGACAGATAGCGGTTACACGTCCGGAACTTCTTCTGGACATATACAATGCGAACCTGCGGGCTGGTATCTTCCCCGAGCGATGGAGGACGGCCAGACTGGTTCTCCTTCATAAAGGAAAAGGAGAACCGAATGCGCTGTCATCCTACAGGCCCTTGAGCCTTTTGGACACAGTGGGCAAGCTATACGAAGCACTACTGAAAAAATCAGCACGGCTTTCGTCGGGGCCGCTCAACAATAGGGGCGATACGTGCTGTCATGGAAACCTGCAAGAGAGCAAGACGCATCTGTTACGGAGCAAGACCAATAGTGGTCCTTGCGACACTAGACGTTAGAAATGCTTTTAACTCCGCAAGGTGGGGGGACATCCTGAGGGCGTTAGAAACCTTCGGGGTTTTCCCTTACCTGATGCGGGTCTTTAGGGATTATTTACGGAACAGATGGATCAGGTACGAGACGACCGACGGTACGGAAACCAGACGGATAACAGCTGGCGTTGCACAGGGTTCGATATTGGGTCCAGAATTCTGGAACATACTATACGACGCCCTACTGAGACTGGAGATGCCGCCTGGGGTGGAGCTAGTCGCCTATACTGACGACGTGGCAGTGGTGATAACGGCGAGAACCCCAGAGTTGGCAAAAATGCTACTGAACCGTGCAATGATAAGAATTAACCGATGGATGGTGAGTCACGGATTGAGCTTGGCCTTACAAAAGACGGAACTCATCCTTCTGACTGGGAGTCGGATTGACACTCTTATTCCCATGTCGGTTGGAGGGTTTCAGACACAGACCAGGAGGACGGTCAAGTATCTGGGGGTGACCTTAGATACGAAACTGACCTTTTGGTCACACATACAGGAAGTGACCAAAAAGACGGCGGAGAGAACTGCCGCTCTCAGCCGCTTGATGGCCAATACATTTGGACCGAGACAATGGAAGAGACGGCTATTAATGTCTACGACCCACTCGATCATGCTGTACGAGGCAGAAGTATGGGCCGACGCGCTGGAGGTTGGAAAATACAGCAAATGACTGACGAACGTACAGAAACAGGGAGCTTTGAGGATCACCTGCACCTATAGAACGGTCTCCGCTGAGACTGCTCTAGTGGTGGCAGGGGTAATTCCGATAGACCTTCTCGCAAGGGAACGAAAGCACGTATACGAACGAAACGTAGACGTAACGAGGGCGGAAGCTGCGGAAGAGGAACGAAACAGGACGATGACGGAATGGAAGGAAAGATGGAGGGCGAATACGACCAGCACGTGGACGAGACGCCTTATTGATGACCTGAGGCCGTGGACGGGGAGGATATTTGGGGAAATGAACTTCTTCCTGACCCAGTTCCTCACCGGTCACGGATACTTCAAGAAATACTTATACGACAGAGGAAAAGTAAACAATCCAGACTGTAAATACTGCGGTAACAAACGAAACAGCGCGGAGCACACTTTTTTCGAGTGCAATCACTGGAACCCGGAGAGACGAAGACTGGAAACGGAAATAGGTAGCATCACGCCAGCAAACATAGTGACAAAGATGTTACGAGACCAAAACAGTTGGACAATGACAGCGACTTACGTCGAGGCTATCTTGAGAGGGAAAAAGGTGGATGGATGCCTGGAAGCCGAGTGAATGGCGAATGTATAGGAGAGTGCGAGAGCGGGTATGAATGAATGAATGAATGAATGTAGAGAGACATGACGATAGTAAAAAAAACGAGATAACGAATCTGACGAAAGCGAGAGAATACGACACGAGTTTTCCAGCGGGAAGTAATGCTACGCGGTTCCTCGCTGGAGGATGGGCGAAGGTGGATATTACTATTCTTTCCCGGTCGGTTAATCTTCCGGTAAAGCATAGCAGGTTTAGACGGTCAACTGCCCCCGATGACCCGGAGGTTCCTTGCGATCGAGTTACAGATCGCTTGAAACAGCCCGGTCTGAGGAGACCAGCGAGTTTCGTCTCACGGGTTACGTGTGTAGGCGGGTAGCTTTGGTGAACCGCCGTCATACTTGACCAGCTACGGTCCATGAGGATTTCTCCTGTTTTTTTTTACCACCCGAAAAAAAAAAAAAAAAATAAAAATATAATAATAATAATAATAATAATGATAAGCATAATTGCAATAGCAATAATAACAGCTACACTGATAATAGCAATGATAATTTGCCGCGTTCGGAAACGACTGACGGTGACAAAATGTTACAGATGCCTGAGCTTCGGCCATGTAAAAGCTCAATGCACAGGCAAGGACAGGACGAAATGCTGTCGCAAGTATGGCACATCCGGACACTACGCAATGGAATGCCAAAACAAGCCGGTCTGCCCACTGTGCTCCGAGGCTGGGCACGGGGACGTCGCCCACCTCGCCGGAGGCGGCAGGTGTGCTGTGTTCCGGGCCGCGCTGGAGGAGTGCAGGGGGCGGATCAGAGGACGGAAAAATAATTCAGGGAAACCTGAATCGAAGTAGGACTGCAGACATGCTCCTACCTCAGATGGCCGACGAATATGACGCGGACATCCTTATTCTGAGTGAACCATACAGGAGAAGGACGACCCAGACATACATTGCAAACGAGACAGAAACAACTGCTATCTGGGTACGGGGCGGCACCCAATCTAGAGTCTCCAATCGCGGTGTCGGGGACGACTACGTCTGTGTCGCAGTTGGCGCTGTCACTTATCTCAGCGTCTACCTGACACCCAACTACACCGCGATAGAGTTCGAAAGAAAGGTGGCACTCCTAGAAGACGGGATCAGGGACCTGTCCGGGGATGTCATCGTTGCCGGGGATTTTAACGCGAGGGTGACCGAGTGGGGAATGAACGAAACGAATCGACTACTGCTAGAAATGGCCGCAAGGCTCGATCTAGCAGTGGTAAATACGGGACATACGCCGACGTATAGACGGCCAGGTGTTGGTGACTCTACCCCCGACGTCACGATGACATCGGACAGAATTCTGCCACAGCTGAGACGATGGCGGGTGATTGAAGACTACACAGCCAGCGATCACCAATACATCGTCTTTGAAGTGGTGGGTAGGACGGGAAGAAGACGAACGAGAACCCATCAACCCCCGCGGTGGAACCTACGTAAACTCGAAGGACGAAAATTTTCGAAAGGGCTAATGGCTGCACCGGCTCGAGGGGAGAGAATTCCCCCAGAACTGTCGGGCCGGCAAAGAGCGGAAAGACTGACAGACGAGACAGCCAAATTAATAGACAGCTTGTGCAGAGGCACAATGCCGAAACGTCGATAGATACAACAAAGACAACCACAATATTGGTGGACGAACGAAATAGCCGAATTATGCAGGATATGCCTGACAAATCGGCGATGAATGACAAGGGCAGGGGGTCCACCCAAAAGAGGAAACCTCCAAGCCATATACAAAACAGCACGGAAGACGCTGACGAAAGCAATACGGGACAGCAAGACGCGATGCTGGAGGAAGCTCTGCGAGGAGATAAACGAGGATCCCTGGGGAACTGGCTACAAGATTGTGACCGGGAAACTAGGGGCCCGAGTCTCACCGGAACTTAAAGATGCCGAAACAGGAGGACGGATTGTTGACGGATTGTTTCCGACGCACCCAATTAGGACAAACGTGATGGATGACATGGACGCACAAATGCCCCCCGCCTTTACCGCTGAGGAGCTCATCAGAACAACGAATGCGATGAAGACGGGTAAGGCACCGGGACCGGACGGAGTACCATCCGAGATCCTCCGGCCTGCGGCTCGTCTACGGCCGGAGATACTCCTCGACCTGTACAATACGTGTTTGATGACAGGAACGTTCAGCAACCGGTGGAAGGTGGCAAGGCTCGTTCTTATCCCAAAAGGTAGGAGCGATCCTGGCATGCCTTCGGCTTACCGACCGTTGAGTTTACTTGATACGACTGGTAAACTCTTTGAACAACTACTGAGACCGAGACTGATGGATGCGATACAGACCGGAGGAGGTTTATCAGATTTGTAGTTCGGTTTCAGGAGGGGTCGATAGACGATTGGAGCGATCCAAAAGGTGGTCGATTCTTTCCTGGAACTAGACAGACACTCCCACGCTGCGCGACCTATAGTGTTGCTGGCGACGCCTGACATTAGAAATGCTTTTAATTCGGCCAAGTGGAAGGACATCTTGGAGGCGCTGAAAAGCAACTTCGCGATCCAGCCATACCTGCGTCGGGTTGTGGAGGATTACCTAACAAACAGACAGATAACGTACGAGACGATCGAAGAACAAGTAACGAGACAGGTCACCGCTGGGGTGGCACAGGGGTCGATACTGGGACCTGACTTCTGGAATGGCTTATACGATAGCTTGTTTCGGCTTGGGATGCCGCTCAGAGTGACCCTCGTCGCTTACGCTGATGACGCGGCGGCGGTGGTTACGGAGAGGTCCCCCGAGCTGGCGCAGCTGGCGTTGAATCAGACCATGAGACGAGTCGGACGATGGATGACAGACCACGGACTACAACTCGCAACGGAAAAAATAGAACTGATGTTTCTTATGAGAAGACGCATACAGACGATACTGCACATGAGGGTGGAGACATGCGAGATAGAGACCAAGAGGGAAGTCAAGTACCTTGGGGTGACCCTCGATACGAAGATGACCTTCTGGCCCCATATACAGAAAAAAAAGACGGAAAGCGACAGAGAGGATAACATCCTTGAGTCACCTGATGGCAAATACGACGGGACCAAGATTGGGAAAACGAAGACTGTAATGGCGACAGCTCACTCGATACTTCTATACGGCGCGGAAATATGGGCAGACTCCCTGAAGACAAAAAAATACTGTAAGACGATGATGATGGTACAGAGACAGGGCGCACTGCGAATCGCTTGCTCCTACCGAACAGTCTCTGCGCAGGCTGTTTTGGTGGTGGCTGTCGTAATACCCGTGGATCTTTTGGCCTTTGAGCGCAAAAGGATCTACGGGAGCAGCGCGGACATATAGTAGGACGAAAGAACGCGGCAATCGCTGAACGTGACAGGATAATTGACATTTGGCAAGGCCAGTGGACAGAGGAACGAGGTGGTAACTGGACGAGACGATTGATACACGACTTGAGGCTGTGGCTCGGAAGGAAATTTGGTGATGTAAATTTCTACGTCACCCAGCTCTCGACGGGCCACGGGTACTTCCGACGGTACCTCTACAATATGAACAGACTACGAACACCCGGCTGTAAGTACTGTGGACACGAACAAGACGACGCGGAACACACGTTTTTCGGGTGTGACCGCTGGACAAGACTCAGACAGGAACTGGAAGAAACGGTCGGCAGCATCACCCCCGATAACATCGTGGCTCTCATGCTGCGTGAACCCGAATGGTGGCGCTTAGTCGCTACCTATACGGAAACAATACTGAGACGAAAGAACGCGGACGGCTGCCTGACAGATGACTGAGCAGACGAAGTGACGCAACGTAACAAGACACGGAGAAACGACAGGAACGGACGAACACAGACGGAACCTCCAGTCAGAAGTAATATCAACATAGTCCCTGGCTAGGGGAAGGACACCAAGGAGATGGCGGTTTAGTGGGTAGGCCTATTTGGGGAGTCCCACATAACCCCTCAGTCAGAAAGACTAAGGGGAATCTGCAAAAAGGATTCCGCAACTCCTTGTAAAAAAAAAATGATAATGAAAAATAATAATAATAATGAGAATAATATTTATTATTGAATTTAGATTTTTTGATAAATTCATTAAATCGTATCAAATAGTATTATTATGGAATTCCAAACTGTAAATATTTTACTATAGATAGAATAATCATTACTTCGAGAATTCATCTAAAAAACTTTTGACTATCGAAATAATTGTAACAATGAAAAACTCCTAAGTTTGACAACATTAAAATTTATTACAAAACGCAAAAGAGGTAGATAATCTTATTAACCTATGTTATTATTAACTAATTTTATTAACCTATGTTTTTTCATTTGCAAAAAAGTGTTGACTTTTTGAATTTATAAAATTATATAATTATGAAATTTATGAAATACTTTATAATTTATGAAATTACTTTTAAAATTAAGCTAATTTATAAAAGCAGAAAAATAAATAATCTTTGATTGAAACATAAAACGAGACGTTATTTGTTACATACAAAATGATTGAATAAAATATCGTTAATATGTCTATACTTGTGTCTACGGTAAAGTATAGGCCTTCGGCCTGTCTGGAGGTTAGGGGTTTGGAGTCGTAAATATTTAAAGTTTGGTTAAAAAGTACAACCATTTAGCCTATTTGTTGTTTAGGGGTTTAGGGTTTAAGGTTCTTTAGTTCACGTGTACAGGCTACGAAGATCACACATTTGTAAACAAGTTTTTATGAAAGTTAATTTTTTTTTTCGACATTGTCGTCCACCACATTGGTTCCGCCATTTGGAATTTTCAAAATCTGATATCAGATTTGTAAAGAGGGATCTCGAAAACCCCTATATACAAAACTTCTACAAAATATTATGGATTGACGTATACTTATAGTTATTTTGTGTTAGGGGTGGTTTACCCCCCCCCCCCCCGCCTTTACGGGTAGTATCTATGAAAAAACCGAAAAACTTAATTTGTTTATTGTAGATGTTTACAAATTTTTTCCAATTTTTTTGGTCATTTAAAACTTTTTTATTATATAAAATTTTTTTCGTTATTTTTGTCCGCCATATTGGTTCCGCTATTTGAAATTTTCAAAATCTGATAACAGATTTGTAATCAGCGACCTCGAAAACCTCTATATACAAACTTTCTACGAAATATTATGTATTGAATTACATATTTACAGTTATTTTGTGTTAGGGGTGGTTTATCCCCCTTAGGGGTAATATTTATTGAAACACGGAAAGACGTCAACTAAATTTTGTTATTATAGATCTTTAAACATTTTTTTTAATTTTTTTTAGTCGGTTTAAACTTTTTTATTATAAAATTATGCCAAAAATAATATGTTTTCAACCCCTAAAAATAGGGAATGCTACCCTAACTCTTAAAATTACCATGAAATACTTGCTTATTTTGTAAGAAATAACCTCCAATTTGTTTCACTGAAAAATATTAATTTTAAGACGAGATATTAAAAAAAAACTCTTTTTGGGGGTTAACTTTAAGAGAGGTTTTTACCCCTTAAAAGTAAAAATTAGCGGATAAAAAAATACGTGTCTCTTATTTTTTTATGTTCTACAATATGTATCAAAATCATCAAAATCGGTGAGTTCGGGTTGGGTACCTTTCCTTGTAAGAGAGAGAGAGGGCGCGTAAGAGTTTAAAAGTTGCAGTTAAGCCTCAGCTGTTACTTGGTAGAGTACCACGAAATAGTTTTTGCACAGTTTTTCGCCGTTTTGCTAATAAAAGATTCAGTGGGATTTTTGATACATGCAAGTGTTAGCGAGGAAGCATCACAGCAGCAGCAACTAAAGCAGCAGATATTTTCGAGCGAGGAAGTGCAGCTGATTTCTGAGGAGCACCTTTAATTTGCTTCAACAATTACGGCCGATCACCGTAATTGCACGGCAGGATAGGTGCACCTCCCTTTTTATACGCAACAAAATATTAGCGAGAGTATTTTGTCTATCACGACTGATATTTTGTATTCGCGCCGAGCGTTAGTTTTCGCGGTAAAGTTACGAATTCTATCTCTCTCTCTCTCCCCGTATTATTGTTAATAATTGTAAAATCCTATTCTCGTGCGCTAGTCTTTCGGCCCATCAAAGACTGTAATTTTTCTAGTCATAAACGTTATTAATTTTATTCGTCGCATTACGTCATTTTAGTTTCCTATTGGTTTAACGTATCTATTACGGATGAAATTTTAAGCTAATTTCATTTAGGGGATTAGGTAGAATAAGCATTATGTCAGTCACACCTAAATAGATCGAGTGTCACAAGTCAGGTGACTTAAGGTAAGTTCAACTCTGTTGGAAAGAAGACACTGAAACAAAAGTATCAAACGTAAAGGCGAATACACGTATACCTTATAACGAGTCGCATTCTCGTTATGTCTCTCTCTCCCTGCAGCCAGTCTATTTATTAATCATATTTATACCTTACATGCATCATAATAATTTGTAATTTGTATTATATACCGATACCGTCGTACAACGCCAAACTAAAATATAATAATAATATATTAAGATAAATAAAATAATAATCTTAAAAAGAAGAAAGCAAATAAAAGAAAATTATCAAGAACAAATAGAAGAATATAAAACTGAATATAAATAATAATAAATAAAAGCAAGATGTCGGACATAACTAATTTAACTATTTTTAAAACAGAAGTAAATAATAGAATAAAAGAATAGATTAAAACACTACCTAGTGATACATTAAATTCAGTCTTAAACGACCTCGAGCTCAACAATGATGGCTCAATGTACGCACGTGCTAATAAATTATATAGACGGTTACAAGGCGATTATACCGCGCAAGATTTTGTTGAGACAATAGATAATTTGTCGCTTTAAGCGAAAAAAAGACGCGATAATTTATGCATGACATTGATACAATCAAATGTCATCCCAAAATCGATACGCGACGATTTTATAGAAATAATACAGCAAGAAATCAACGAAGAATTGGACAAAACAGAGGATACACAACAACAAGACAATCGAAGAACAACCACAGCTGAACGCAAGAACAGCACTCTTGTCATCAACGGCAAGAACTCAAACACTAGCCACAACAACTAGTATTTTGAGAAATCCATCGCCGATCGCGAGTGCAGGTACAACACAGGTAACAACACTCGGCACACCAGGCTTTTAGCCCGGTGGAGTGACCTCTACCCCCGCAAGCTCAAGCTAGGGGAGGGGGGGATCACAGACAAGAAGCGTATTCGCTTTCGCATGCGGCAAGAGCGCAATCGACAAATGCGACTCAACAGCAAGCCACTTTGATCCATGGACTTCCAAGTTGGAGGACTAGTGGAAACCATTTGGACAGTACTAGAGTTCAGACAAGGAACTTAGGAAAAACGGTGTGAGACTGGAAGGTACATTTCTCGGGCGACACAAGCACGAATATTGAGGAATTTCTTGATTCACTGTCTACACTTTTCAGAGGTCAAGCGCTACAATGGTACCGATTCTTGAGACCAACGTGGAACACGTACAAGGAGTTTCGAGAGGCAGCATTGACAGCGTACAGTAAGGTGCATCGCTATCATCGTAACATGTCAGTGGAGGCCCACTTGAGAACGCTAGGACCCGATGAAACAGTTAGGGATTATTTATCTGCGATGAACACCATATTTAGCCGCTTTGAGCGACCGTGGAGTATTCCAGATCAGATCAATTTGTCTATTGATAACATGATCCCCAAGTTGAAGAAAGAAATGAAGAAGGACCAGCAAAGTATTACGTCATTGCCACAGCTTCTTAACCGAGCCCAAGAAGTGGAAATGGCCGAGTCAGACGAACATTGTAAGCATCCGCCGTCTCCAGACCAGAGCTTGTTACCAGAAGCGGCATACAAGCCTAAAACGAAAGCGACTGCGCAATCAAAAGTGAACATCGCTTCTATTAACGAGAACAACGTCATCTCGGAGATTGACTTAGAAAAATCCTTTCAAAACTTCTTCAATAAGAAATGCTTAGAGTTTGCTACTACTACGCCCCAAAGTCTACCCGTCGCGAGTATTGACGTTACCCCTACTTCTACGAAGAGCGCTGCGTCAACCAATCACTCAGGAAGAGGCTAGAACTACCGAGGTCGAGGAGGCCGAGGTAGAGGACGATGGAGCCCTAGAGGCGGACGAGGAGGCGAGTAACGATCTGAGAGGCAAGCAAAGGTAATAACACCGCGGTCGGATCGCAACAAAGAGAAACCACCTGGCCCAGACGCAGAAAAACTGCTCTGTTGGGAGTGTAGTTGGACCGGCTACACAAAAGCTACCTGCCCGGATTGCTCTAAAACAGAATAACCAACAGGAACGAGTAGACGAGAACCCTATCGCTTCATTTATTTCGAGGGCCTCATCAGCTAACGCCGACTCAGGAGACCGTCAGGCTCAGTGCCCCGCAACAGCTATCCACACGCCGGCGCGGAATGTTGAAGCGATTACGCTGAAGCCAGACCAAAGTACTGCGACGTGCGCTTTAGTCGAAGAATACCCTCGATGGTGGCTAACCTTACAGGTAGGTCACTTTGCTTTCAAAGTATTAATGATACTGGTGCTTCAAGAACCGTATTAAGTCCAATTGGCCTTTAAATAGCCGCGGCCCTTAACTGTCATATAGCTATGTACGACGGCCCGGGAGCTCGCGCTATAGATGGACATTACGTGCTCATCATTGGCAGCGTACAGCTACCATTCTCGGTCGGAGGGGTTTCTCATATGATAGACGCCCTAATTCTTAGCGAAGCCGAAACGGAATGTACTCTAGGAGGAGATTTCATTCGAGCGTTTTCCGCTTGCCTTGACCCAGAGACTAATACCTTACGGGTAAAAGGGTGTGACCAATGGGTACCACTCATTCTCTCGTCTCTGAGGATAGATCAGTCACTTGCTCTGTCCTCTTTAGGCATTGAAGAAATTAACCAGGAGCAACGCGCAGAAATCGACCGAATTATAGAAGAAGTTTTACCTGAAACTCTTCATAGCCACTTTGGATGTACGTCATGGATCAAACACGACATAGACGTCGGAGAAGCCCAGCCTATCAAACAAAAATATTACCCAGTTTCTCATATTATCGAGATGGAAATGCATGCGCAAGTATACAAGATGCTAGAGGCAAATATAATTCGACGCTCGAAAAGCGAATGGTCGAGTCCAGTCATCATGGTTCGAAAACCCGACGGATCGTATCGCTTTTGCGTTGATTATCGAAAGGTCAATGCGGTATCAAAAGTGAGCGCTTACCCGCTTCCCTATATGGACGTGATCTTGAGAAAGTTGCAGCACGCTAAGTACATTAGCGCACTGGACTGCTCGGGAGCTTTCCATCAGATCCCTCTTATGGAGCGATCGATGCCGATTACCGCTTTTACAGTCCCTGGCCTAGGGTTATACGAATTCGTAAGAATGCCCTATGGAGTTGCAGGAGGACCAGCAACCTTTCAAATGTTAGCGGACATGCTAATTACGCCCGAGATGGAGCCTTATGCCTTCGCCTATATCAATGACCAGATTATAGCGACAGAAACCTGTGCAGATCATTTGAATGGCTGACGCATATCCTTGAGAGGATTAAAGAAGCAGGGCTAACCATCAACAGAAAGAAATCACGCATCTGTATGACTGAAGTCCGATATTTAGGTATCTTAGTCAACAGGGACGGGACACGTCCTGATCCTGAAAGGGTTCGGCCGATTATTGACTATCCGCCGTCGAAGAATCTCAAGCAATTGCGTCGGTTTTTGGGAATGGCGTCATGGTATCGGAAGTTCCTGCCCGACTTTGCGAGCATAGCGGACCCGCTTACCACTTTAACTAAGAAAGACACTAAATACGAATGGACAGAGACGCAGCAAGACGCTTTCGAGCGCATAAAAGGCCTGATCGCTACTGTCCCCGTCTTGGCTAGGCCAGACTTTACGGCTCCATTTATTGTAGAATGTGACGCCAGCGATACAGGATTAGGCAGTGTACTCTTGCAGCACGTCGGAGACGAAGACAGAGTACTTTGCTATGCCAGTCGAGCACTCAGTGCCACCGAGCGAAGGCTTTCGGTCACAGAAAGGGAGTGCCTGGCTGTAATATAGGCAGTCGAAAAGTTCAGACCGTATATAGTAGGCTATCACTTTACTGTGATAACCGATCATTACAGCCTAAAATGGTTGCGGAACCTAAAACATCCGAACGGCAAGCTAGGACGATGGTCGCTGAGTCTACAGTCCTACAGCTTCGATATTATACATAGAAGAGGAAAACACAACGTAGTTCCAGACGCTTTGTTGCGAATATACGAAGAGGATGAAGAAACTACTATCGCTTGCCTAGCTTCGATTAAAGCGTCTCCGCAAGTCAAGGACCCGTGGTACTTAAAATGGGTGCTAAAAGTTCAAGAGAACCCCACTAAACACCCATATTGGAAGTATATAGGAGATAAGTTATATATTTACAAACCAGACATTATCGTGGACGATTTGATGGGTACAGATGAAGATGCTTGGAAACTAGTACTTTCACGAGAACAGAGAGCTCAAGTCTTATCAGAGTGTCATGATAGTCTTACCGCAGGACATCTAGGGCGCTATAAGACGCAAAAGCGAGCCGCGCTTAAATACTATTGGCCTGGCATACACAAAGATGTAGCTCACTACGTTCGTAACTGCCTCGTTTGCCAACAGACTAAAGTGGAGCAAGTTGCTCCAGCAGGACTGATGGGACGGCACCTAGTCACACGGCCATGGGAAATCGTGGCGGGCGACACTATGGGCCCTTATCCTAAGTCAGCACAAGGCTATGAGCATCTATTAATCTTCATCGACCTCTTCACTCGCTGGATTGAGTGTATCCCGCTACGCAAAGCCAACGGGAGAGCGATTAGACGCGAGTTGAAGGAGCGAGTATTCCTGCGATTTGGAGTGCCTGATAGGTTTTTATCGGACAATGGGACTCCATTCAAAAACAAATTGGTAGACGAGTTCTTGGACTCATTTGGCGTTGTCCACGGCACGTGTACGCCGTACTCGCTAAAGAGCAACCCAACCGAGAGAGTGAACCGCACGATAAAAACCATGATCAGCGCGTTCATCCAAGAAAATCATGTTACCTGGGATGCTCACATCACGGAATTCTCCTTTGCGTATAACACAGCTATTCACGAAGCGACGCGCGCTAGCCCAGCTTTTCTCAATTACGGACGGCATCCCGACCTTCCTCACTCTAAGAAGAGAGTGGAAGACAGAGACATGATCCGAAACCTCGAAGCCGCCGCCATAGAGAATTGGCATGCGAGGATGGAAGAACTAGGAGATTTTCGCGCAGTAGCACTTGAAAATACGCGAA
Source organism: Phymastichus coffea (assembly GCF_024137745.1). Taxonomy (NCBI): domain Eukaryota; kingdom Metazoa; phylum Arthropoda; class Insecta; order Hymenoptera; family Eulophidae; genus Phymastichus; species Phymastichus coffea. Next base: position 3,208,702 of record NW_026706814.1, read on the forward strand.
TGGCGCAAGATCGCCAAGAGAAATATTACAACGTCAAGCGAAAGGACGTAGAATATCGCATCGGAGATAAGGTATGGGCCAAAAACCGCCTACTTTCCTCGGCCGCAATAAAAATCGCTGCAAAACTAAGCCCGAAATTCGCAGGACCTTTTGTCGTTACAGTTCGCCTAGGAATGAACTCTTACCAGCTTAACACCAAAGAAGGTACTGACATAGGCAAGGTAGCCGTTTGCGATTTACGCCCTTGTCACGACGAAAGGCAATGTCCGAAAATTGACGAGACGGAAGAATGCGAGTCTAACGTGGAAGACTTGGACCTCGATAATTTGTTCGCACCAATCCCTAAAAGCGACGAGAGCAACGAGCAAAGCGAAAAGGAGTTGGCCGATAGCGAACTAACCTCCGGCTCAGAACCCTTAACAAAAAGAAGGCGCGGCCGACCAAAGGGGAAAAAGGAACTTTCCCCACCGACGGTCCCACCGTCGCCAAGGCAGCTTCGCTCAAGACAACACTAACCTTTGCGTTGCTACCCCACTCTCTGCTTCTACGCTTTCAGTTGCCTTCTAACTAATCTGCTGCTAACCTTTCTACGCCTATGTATTATTCCCGGACTGGATCCCAGCAAATAAGAAAAAAAACCATCTTCTTACTTATATTGACTCTTACAGATGAACGCTACGTCAGACGCTTCAGCGGTGAAGAGCCAAGAGGAGCTCCAGGAGCTCCAAGCGCTTACCATCGCTTCGATGGAAGACGAGGCGGTCCCAGCAGATAGTCAGCCCGAGGAACCGGAAGCGGACAGCGCTGAAGAGTCACTTCAAGTGGCAGTCCTGCTGGACGTGGAGACTCCCGACACCGAGGAACCAGAGCAGGAAGCGGAGGAGCCCTCCGCTACCCCTCAGGAAGGGACGGAGTCGACCATCAGCGACAGCGCTTCAGCGACGTTACCCGGCGACTCCAGAAATCACGACGAGCCACCCTCAGGCGAGGTTCATGGGCCATTAGCGCTGGAAGACGCCTGGAAAGAACTGCTGCAGCGTGTCAAGAGCGCTCGCACGGCCCGAATGGTGGCAAACGCCGAGGAGACAGCGACCTTCGGCGAGGCTATGGAATTCATCCAGGCTGCAGGCGCCGAAGGGAAACGCTCGGCAGGAGACTACGCCGATAAAATTCAGCGTGAGCTGGACCTAAAGGCGTACCTCGCTCGCCAACGAATCGATTGGCTCAGGCGCCACCTCGTTGAGGAGGAGAAACGCGTGCTGGCGGAGGCGGTCGACGCTAGACTGCGGGAGGTAGAAAATCTGAGGGCTCAGATGAGAATGCTGAAACGCTCAGCCGAAGACCCCTACCACTGGGTACCCCGACTCCAAGGAACCGGTCACCAGTGGGATGAGGAGTCCACTGCTTCCGCGTCACCGCCCCGACCGCGCTCGCCTTCTCCGATGGTGATCGCTCCGCACCCATCCAGACCAAGGTCTAAGCCAAGCGATTTCGCTGAGGGGCCGGGACGACCACCCGGATACTTTGCTCTGCAGCACGCCAACCGTACTAAGCCGTGTGGAAAGTGGGACGGGCCACGACGAGACCTGGTGGGCACGCGTTTCTGCAACCTGTGCCACCTCACCGGCGTCTTAAGGCCAACGACTGCCACAATTTTCAGATCCATTCGAGATGGTTATCGGGACAGCTTGAGACTTATGCCTACACGGACGCCGAGCTTCGCGCCCGTAGAGGATCACGATAAGCGAATACGCTTAAGCGACAACGCGTTTGTGCGATTTCGCTTCTTCTTTTCCCATTTATTAATTTAGTTACCGTTACCAAGATTGTTACGCGAGCGTGCGTAATTCATAGAAAAGGGGCAGCACCTCAAATCAAAGAAAAGAAAAATATTGTATTTTTTATGTTACTGTATAAGGAAGAAATCTATTTATATTTTTGTATTATTAGCGTAAACGCATAAGGAATAAAATTGTAAGGGAGAAAGAGAGTTCTTTGTCGTCCCACATATCTTCCCATTATGCTTCCTTATTATAACGACAGATTGCCCAACTTTTCTTTTGAGGATGCATGAGTTTTCCCTGGAAAATGGAAACGCCTAAAGAGAGAGATCAGGTTTCGAGCTGGTACCCTCCTGGTAACCAGCGTCTGGGGGAGGGTCATATAACGAGTCGCATTCTCGTTATGTCTCTCTCTCCCTGCAGCCAGTCTATTTATTAATCATATTTATACCTTACCATGCATCATAATAATTTGTAATTTGTAGCGCAGTTGAAATGTCAGCCAACGAGGTAAGAGTCGAGCCCTACGATCTATACTATCGATAGTCCTTAGCGCGGATGTCGCGGAGAGACCGCGATCGCGAAAGGGAGAGAGAAAGAGAGCGCGTAATGAGCAGTTGGCATGCGAGCAGAGACCGGTACGGACGCTAGCTTAATCTGACAGCAACATCTTTTTTGCGTTACGAGAGATTACGGACGAGTAAGCGAGTACGCAGTGGCGATTATACAAGCCCGAAGATCGCCAGTGAAGAGCGAAGACTCATAGTGAATGCTGACAGGAATACCGTCAGCTATAAAGCTTAGAAGCGAGAACGCCTGCGCGAGCGTAGGCTAGGAGTAAGCGTGATTCTTTTCACTCTCCCTTGGCTCTCTCTCTCTCCTATTGCTTGCGAATTGCATTTGTTACTTTAGCTTTTCGCCCAACCTACGCACTCTGTCATTTTGCTTGGCATTGCGTCTTGCCTCGAGCCGCTTTAAGCGAATTCGTCGTCCGATCTTGTTCGGTCGCTGACAAGATCGGAGCGTCGCGTTTTGTTGTCGCCTTGTTCGCTGCCGCTCGCATTTCGTCAACACGCGCGCTTGCATGTACTCGCGAGTGCCTAAATACACGATTCATTTTTACTAAAATCCGCAGTGTCTTATTCCGATACACCTGCCTTAGGTTGTCTCTCACCAAGTAATTTGTAGCTCACGACACTCTCCGCGGGCCGAATTTCTTCGGAAGGAAGGAGGCAAGCTGATGCAGCTGGATCCAGGCACTGTTCGCGCTGGCGCACAGGGTCGCCTTGGATAGCGCACTTCGCTTTATTAAAATATTAATCCGCGAGAATTATTTATTGTATAGCTGATTTAGCCCGAAAAGAGCTCGAGCTAAAACCCCGTTATAACCTATACGTGTTTAACGGAGCGGCAGTTAGCTCTACATCATGGAAATTTGTGCTTTAATAAATTCTTATTATACTAGCTAATCTACCCTGTTACAGTAATGAATAATTGAAATTGTTATAGAATCAGTTAAGAATTTTCCACATCAGTTAAAACGGAAAATCGTAAGCAAAGTTGTCGCGTTGAATATTGTCTCAATATCCCGTGTAGGCCATCGGAGAAGCGGATCTAGATTGCATACCGACCTATGAATGTCTATTATTTATTCAGCTGCTACTAGTCATACTAGTATTAGATAAAATTTTATTTTATTTTCTAACTTGATATTCAGTTTAGGTTAATTTAAGATTTAATGGCATACCAGAAGAGGTTTAGTATCGCATTGTCGTAATAAATGGATGTTATCCGTTCCGGTGTTATAGGCTTTCAATAAATTCTGTAATATCATATTTGATGAATATTTTTTCAGATCCGCCATTGTAAGATATTATTCAACCAATGGATCAGTCTTTATTCCAAGAAATGACTTCTGCCATTACAAACGAAGATGGTTAGTATTAGTTAATACTATTTGTTTTTAGAGACTTTTTGTGTAAATTTATGTGTTGAAAAATCTATGAATAATATACAGAGCATCAAAATTAACAAAAACCCGTAACCAAATCTAGATCTTCCTTGTAATAAGGTTTTTGGTAAATAAAATAAAAATCTAGCGTTAGAATCGCTTCAGCACATTACTTGTTCAATATACGAGCTTCGATGAACATAAAACAATATAACAAAAAACGTTATCCAAAGTTGTTTAAACTCTAAAGTCGATATTTTCTAAAAAATTATTTTTGCAATGGAAAGTAAAATTCTGACATATCTTAAAATTATTCTTCTACTTGTTGAAAATAGGTGAATGTTAACAAAAATTTCGTTCAATAAAGTTTATAACTTATAACATATTCTGACTAAAATGAGAAACTTGTACATTACCTAATAAGTGTGGGAAAGTAGATTCTAGTCTTGTATGATGATTAAGCTGATTCTATTTGAAATATAAAAACACCGGTATTGAATGTGTGGAAGTGAGGGAATAATACTTTCACTACGTTGCGTTATTTCCATCTTTCTATATATAAATCATTTGTGCACATGACAGCTTTGCGTCACTTCGTACTTACTAGTCTGAAACCAGCAACCGTGACTATTGATTGATTTAATAATGGATTGCATACTGATCAGTTGAAATTGATAGTCAAATCTTACTAAAAAATTTAAAAATACCGTTTTGGACGTAAAATTTCCCGCTCTTTCCGAATCCGGTGTCAAAAATCGGGGTTCCCAATTTAAAAAAACAATTCGACCTTCGAATGACCTTGAAAACGATGTTCAAGGTCAAAACTAATTATACAAATAGATGGCCCCCTTTGTCGTGAACAACTTTCATCTGAAACATTTTTCACAAAAACACGAATTTTCGATTTTAAAATGGCTGTACGGATGGTCTGGAACACCCGGTATATATATATATTCAAGTGTTAATATATATATATATATATATATATATATTAACACTTGAAGGTTATGATACGTTTATTCCAGGAGAAAGTGTGTTTGTTTGGGGCATGCGACGAATAGTAGTAACTTTCTGTTGTTGGCACTATCAAAATTTTTAGCTGTTTGTACGCCGTTGTACGCACGCGCATGCGCATATATGGCAGGGCCTCAAGGAGACGGAACCGTCCTATCTCCTCTGTGCGTATCTCCGAAGGAGCCTACTATCTACCGCGCCTCTCGCGGCGGTTACCCGTAAACTCAAGTTACTGTTACTCAAGTTAATATTTTCTATCTTCTCTTACAGCCACGGGCTTTTATCTCGCATAAACTGAATTTTTCGAAAACATAAACTTGAATAACGGTTACTTGAGTTTACGGGTAACCGCCGCGAGAAACACAAAACTTATAATAGCTGCTAGATCTCCTATATACAGTCTCCATATTCCAAAACCGTTTATATAAATGAAATATTTTTAATAGTTGAATTAGCATACAAATATGAAAATGCAAGCACAAACCTTGTGTAACCTAGATGATTTAGCTAAATTATTGATTGTTAATAAATTCAAATGTTCGAAAAATTAATAGAGAACTATCTTCAGAATTTTCTCTTAAGTTAAAATCGAAAAACCTAGAAAATTTATACGTAAATTACATACAAACTGACGATATTGAAAAAACCTTATCTCAATTAGAAACGATTGCTACAGAGCTGAAAGTCTTTTATACTTGGAACATCCCTTATAAATTTTAGCTGAGAAATTATTTCAAGTTTGTGACAAAATTCTCTCGTTGTCATCAATTCTTTTGCGGGATAAGTGAGGTACTTTCGCTCACGGCAATTGAGGGAGAAAAGAGAGGGAAGGTCAATAAATAAATTATACAAAGACAGAAATCAAATTGAACTTACAACCTATTATTATTAATAACTATTCACATTAAACATATGCGCGCATAATACAATCTAAAATTATTGACTAACTAATGAAGAAATAGAACAAAAGAAACTACTTAGCATCATCGCGAATAAATGTATCGCGGTCTTTCCTACCTAAACATTTATCAATCACGCACTTATCCTACTTACAAACTTACTTACAAATTAGGCAAAAACCAGTACCGGATGAATTGCTCGGCACGTGAGCGCCTTCACAATTCGCCGGTCACAACTACCACTAATACAAATTAAAGCTAAGCGCAAACCTTTAGATAGCCGGCACGTGAATGCCTGGCTATCTTATTCAATGCGCATTACCGGAGAGAGAGAGTGTAGAGAGAAAGAGAGATTCAAAAAAAAGACAAAGAACGTTGACCTTGTTGCGTTGCTGCTTACTCGATCGAGAGCTGCAATCGGCGAGGTTGCAATCCCGGAAGAGCTGCTGTTGGTGGCGGGGTCGCTTTCCGAGGAGAGCTGCGACCGCGACGAGATCGTTGTCCCGGGGAACAGTAGAAGCTGTGGAGGCTGCTGTCCCGGAAGGCTGTGATGGTTGACAAGGCTGCTGCCCTCGAGTTGTCCAACGGGAACGACGATAAGCTGGTCACTCTCCTCTGCCAATCAAGGGTGTTGACTTCAAATACACTCTTTCCTGGCTCTCTCTTCCTTTCTCACTGCTCGAAACTGGAATGGACACGCGCACGCATTTTTCTCGCGTTGATCGTCTCGCGGCCGCTCAGCGGCGCTCACTCCTATCCCTTCCTGACCTATTAGTTAGGCGGTACGCGACGCGCCGCTTATCGGTCACGCGTCGAGCGCCTGCCTATCCCTGCATAGGCCTAATGCTCACTCTCTCTCTCTCTCTCTTTCTCACTTTCTTCGCACTCCTCAACTTTTTCTGCGTTCAGCTCCGCTGGTCCGTCCTTGGCGCTGAAATGAAAAGCCCGAATGTTAGGCGCATACTTTAATGCGCCAAACGTTGGCCACCACGCCTTGCCGAGTGGAGAAGGGGGGAGAAACGCAGACGAGAAGCCGGCGCACGGCCTGCTCTCATCACAAGTTATATTTTAAATTTTTCCACCCTGAATCAACAGTCAAATTAGAAAGTTGTCTGAGATATTAAAAAAAAAACTTTAAAGGCGTAAAAGTTACAGCTGCTAAGAATACTGAAGCTAATGCTGTACTAAAAAATGTTTTTGGCTACTACAAACGCATTAGTATTGCAAAGAAAGAATTATTAAAGGCAGAAAAATTGGACTTTTCACTCTTGACAAATTCTAGAACGAATGATGAAAACATCTTTTTAGGATCAATAGCATTTGTACCAGGTGTGTAAATATGAAACCGAAATTTTTCAATAGAAAAGAAACATTTATTGTGCGAAAATGGTACAGAAATATTTTATTCGAAGTACTTTCCTTCGCTAGCTACACATTTTTCCCATGTCTCTGGCAATTTGTGGATTCCTCGCCAAAAAAATTGTTCGTTTTTTGAAGCAAACCAATCATCAAGCCATTTTCGTACATCTTCGTAAGAAGTAAACCGCTGCTCAGCTAGTGCGTGTCCCATGGATGCGAACAAGTAAAAATTGGATGGAGCTAGGTCGGGGAATAAGCCGCATGCGAAAGAATTTCCCAACGAAACGCCCCAATCGTTTCCTTGACCGCTTTCTCCGTGTGTGATGGTGCATTGTCATGAAGTAAAATCACTTTGTGTTGTCTTGATTTATATTCTGGACGTTTTTCAAGTACAGCTTGGTTTAAATTGATCATTTGTTGTCGGTAGCGTGCAGTATTAACTGTTTCCCCTGGTTTTAGCAGCTCGAAGTAGATCACACCCTTCTGATCCCACCAAACACAGAGCATTGTCTTCCGTCCAAAGCGATTTGGCTTTGCAATGGATATCGATGGTTCGCCTGGAGTTACCCATGATTTTTTACGCTTAGGATTCTCGAAATATATCCACTTTTCATCCCCAGTCACAATTCGATGGAGAAATGACTTTCTTTTGAACCTGTCAAGCAACATTTCGCAGGATGTTCTTCGGTTTTCCTGCTGTCTTTCGTTCAGTTGATGTGGGACCCATTTTCCTACCTTTTGAATCTTTCCCATGGCTTTCAAACGTATGGAGATCACTTCCCGTGTGACATTTAGTTGATCTGCAAGTTGCTGTTGCGTTTGAGAGTCATCTTCGTCCATCAATGCTTGCAAATCGTTGTTTTCAAATTTCTTCGGTGGTCTTCCACGTTCTTCATTTTTCACATCAAAATTGCCATTTTTAAACTTTTTAAACCACTCAAAGCACTGTGATTTACCAAGAGCATGCTCACCGTAAGCTTATACAAGCATTCGATGTGACTCCGCAGCAGTTTTCTTTAAATGGAAACAGAAAACCAAAGCTGTCCGCAAATCGTAGCTTCGCGGCACAAAACTCGACATCTTGGACGCTACTATAACCATGCAGTAGTATGCAACTGGTGACTTCTGTAGCGGCAAAAGGTTTGCGAGATGTCAACACAAGTAAATGACGCCACTGACGAGTTGTGTCGATGGTTTAATTGACTAGTAACGCCATCTATTGAAAAATTCCGGTTTCATATTTACACACCTGGTAAATCACGATTGTCATCCTAATATTGAATATATTACAGCAGAAAAGCATTTAGTTTATTTAAAAGCCTGACAGAAACAAAAGAAGGTGAGGAAATTCTAGTTTATTATGGAGATAATTACTTCGAAAAGAACAATAAAAATTGTGAATGCGTAACCTGTAGTTTAAAAGGTTTGGAATTTATTATTAAAATTTATGTGTATATATACTTATATGTTTTATATATGAAAAGTAATTTGTGAATTTTTTAGATGTATTAAAAAATAATGAAACATCTAATATAAATATGGAAGTAAGTAACATAGAGAGAATAACAAATAATTGTGTTACGTATTTTTTTATTTCAGTTTTAATTTTTCAATGAGAAATTTCAAACAGAAATAGAGATGTTATAAGAAGGCTATTTCGTTTACACTATAAATTTTCTATTGACATCATATTTGAAACTGCTTTTTCTATCATTGTTCTCTTGTTTTTATTAAGTTTTGTTTAATTTTAGTAATCCCTTAAATATCTCTTTTTTAAAAGTTTTTAAATAACAAACTTAGTAATAGCTAAAAAAGAACAAAGCAGGTTATTCTTTAATTTTATGATATGAATTTTTTTTAAATTAACATTGTAATAAAATCTAATGATATCTTCGTTTTTTTAGGTGCAGTACTGTCGAGTGTAGCTATTTTTCAAAGTTCTAAAGCTAGTGGGGATACTTATAAAATGACACAATCTAAATCATTAAATTCTACTAAAAGTACAAGCATTGCTGAACATTTAGACAGTACAATACTTTTTATTCATTACATTATTTTTTTACTATAATACATTTGAAATTTTGATATTTCAGGCTCTTATGAGGAATGTCTTGGTTTCACAAATTATGTGAAATTAGATAGAAAACTTGATAGAGCATATATTAAGTTGGAAAGATGAAATCTATCAATATTTAATGAATATAAATCAAAATTAGATTATGGATTGACATTTTGTATTTACTGCGAGACTTTTAAAACTAAATTTCCTAGACATCTAACAAGGGAACCACCCCAACCCGAACTCACCGATTTAAATGATTTTGGGATATGTTGTAGTATTTGAAAAAAATTAGTTACGTGTTTTTTTATCGGCCCATAAGGGCTTTTAAGGGGTGATATCCACCCTGAAAATCAACCGCTAAAATCAGTTTTTTTTATATTTCTCAGCATCAAATGAATATTTTTCAGTAAACTCAACGTTAAAAAATTTCTTATAAAAATGCGCTTTTAAGAACATAACATTTATACCGAAGGGTTGCAACCCCCTTTTTAATAGGGGTAAATATACTATATTTGTACTGTTTTACGACATGTAATATAGTAAATCAGCTCGAGTGATTTAAAAATCGCACTGATAATAAGAAAATATCAAAATTAAATTGACGTGTTTCCGGATTAAAAAAAAAATATATTCACCTCCTAGAAACGACCTCCGTCAAACTATCAGCAGGTTAATCCACCTAACCCTGGGATAAACAAGTTTAGTCGTTTGTTATTTCTTGAAATAATTTAATCCTATGCATGAGCGAGCTACCTCAACTAACCAACCTGCCTCTAACCCACCAAACCCCCATAAACCATCCTTACCCAACCAAATGTAGGCTAATAGACCTAACTTTGGGAGAATTGAGTTTATTAGTTGTTTTTCTTAAAATAATTGATTTCTACACCGTACGTCGGATATCCCATTTTTTTTGATAAAATATATCTGTAGCTCAAACATAATTTATGACAAATAAAAATATGTTTAATACATTTTATTTTAATAGTACCAAAATGGCGAGAAATATCTCTTAAAAATAAACACGAAAATAACACGAGGTCTAATTATCATTTATAGAACTATGCATATATATTTATATTCGTATGTAGATACATAAATATATTTACGTAAGAGCCATCGTACGCGATACTACATATACTCGTATTTTGATTTTTCATAATAATTTTCATATTTTTCTTTTTTTTATTTATTGGTAAATTAAAATGTATCATTCAACGAATTCCTTACAGAAATGATAATCATCGAAAAAGTGTTTGAAACATAATGATATTTTACACCAACCACATCGTATTATAGCAACATTTTTACATGCTTCTACTTCGCAATGTATATTGCAAGAATCTCCAAAACTAAAATCAACAGGGTTATCTGTTTTAGCTAGTTTTTCAGCAATGTAGCCGCTTTTATACCAACAGTATTTAAAAATATTTGTATATCTTGGTGAAGAAAGCTGGTTATGGGCAAGAGACTACATTTTTATGATGTTATTCCTTAAATGTAGATTCATTTCATAGTCCATCAAAATTACTTGATCTGATAAACGTCAAACGAAGTTTTTCCAGATACGAAATCCATAAACATCGAGTGGCTGGATGTTCCCTGTCGTTCCTGTGGGAATTTCTTTTATATTAACAATTTTGTTTGTCGGCATCATTTCCCTTACAGCTTTATCGCAATGTCCACTCCAAAAGTCGAGTAAAAGTACAGATTGAGGTCCAACATTTGGGTAAAAAATTTCTTTCAACCAAATTTTAAAATGATCTAAAATAAAAAAAATGTCAAAATTTTTTTATGTCATTGCATTATAATAAACAAAAATATACTAACTTGTCGTTAATTTTCCAGATTTAGATGCTTCCACATGCACATTTTCTCGTCTGAATAATGAAGATTCCACTATGGGACCGAATTGACCACTTTTTTCTTTTAATACTATAAAAAGTGGTGATAAAAGTTTCCCAGTTGCTGATATAGTTGGCTGAATTGTATAACTGTGCGTTGTCGATGAAACCGCCTGTACCAGACATTGCACCTGCTTTTCTCCTTCAACTGCTAATGTTCCTCCCGAGTGCATTTCTAATTGGAAACCACTCTGATCTGAATTATAAAAGTTTGCAATGCCGATTTCTGGTATACATGATTTAACATCAGCTACAAAAGCATCAGCATTAGTTTGTAGTTCTTCTTTACTTTCTAATGATTTTTTGGTGATAAATTTATTTATTTTTCTAGATACTATTCTATGAGCTTTTTTAAATTTTAGTAACGAATTTTGAGAAGCCTTCAATCTTATATCTTCAGGGCCCACAATTTTTTGAGCTTGTAATGCCCATTTCCGTATATCTCGATCATGTACTATCGTACCAGCTACAATAACGGCTTTTCAATTATCAAACGTGTATTGGCAAATTTGCGCAATTTTTTCTCGGTAAGTTCCATTTTTATTAATTGTTTTCGCCCAACGTTTAAGTTGACTTATAGATGAAACTTTTTTGAATCTATGTTATACAGTATCCAGTTTTAAGTTTTTGTTTTTTCCGCTCCTCCAAAATTCTACGGCTCTTTGTTTATAATCAAATTAGATTTCTTCATCATCATTTGTGCACTGATTTGTGGTGCAAAATCAGGATCAGGAAAATGATGTTGAACTTCATCTTCGATTATTTTAGCATCAGTATCTTTATAATCTTCATGAAAATCTAACGTCTCTTCAACAATCATATCAATATCATTAAACTCATACACGGCATCTATTAATATTTCTTTCAACTTTTCTGACAATTTAATTTCTTTGAAATTAATCTCGCTATCTGATATTTGTAAACTTTGAAAATATGCTAATAATAAATTGACTACGTTCAAAGGATTGATCTTCATGTTTTAATCTAAAACAAAATCAAGATATAAATACTCTTTTTTGTAGTTGAATAATTTTACAAAAGACAAAAGAAAACCTAGTCTATAGATAGAATTCGATAATACGTTTTTAACAGTTATATTTCACATGTTTAAAAATCATAATATTTGAATAAAATTAGACATGATAAGTGACATAAATACTTACGTAGTAGACAAAAACTTTTCTTCTTTTTGTGTACTATATTTTTGTGTTCAGGAAATTTGTATGTAAATATAGAAATAAGTTTATTTATAAATCCAGTACTATAAAAAAACGTTAACTTTTTAAATACTTGACTTTTCTTCAACTACTATGAATAATGAAATATGTATCGGATGTCTTATTATCGTAAGGGGCGTAGATTTGATATAACTTATCTTCTTCGAGCCATTGATAAAACAAAATTGTAAATAAGATAAAGTGTACAGCAAAGTAAAGTACCAACAAAAAGTAAACTAAATCACAAGTGAAAATTGAAAAAAGTAAACAGTTTATAAGTATAGGAATTGAGACTATAATAACTATTTATAACTATTAATATAATCAATAATTTGTTATAATTTCTTTTCTCATTGACAAATTGTAATTGATTAAAAAAGAAATAATAACTATATTAAACTTCCACTTTTGAAATTAATAATTTTTAACTGTTATTACTTGTTATTTTTCTTTATTACGAATGAACTTTACGTTTAAAAAATAATAACTATTGTTATTACTCTTTTATAAACAGCTATATGTAATACAATGCAAATAATATTTAAAAAAAACTGATACTATAACTGTTATTATTAATTTCGAAAAAACAAAATAGTTAATAATTATTTATAATTTATTTTAGTCTCAAATTTTATATTTATAAGACGTTATTAATTATTTTTATCTTTTTTGTATTTATAATGAAAAGAAAATAATAATTATTACATAAAAATTTGTAATACTTGGGACATATTGTTATGCAACATGAATGTTATTTAAGAAATACATTTATTTTTCGTTATTTATATAAGTTTAACCCGCATGTGTTTCGGTAAGGGTGGTTTATAAGGGTGGGGGTTAGATAGGTTAGGGGTAGGTGGATAAGAGGTATATGATTTAGCTGGGATAACTCGCTTATGGTGTAAAATTCAATTATTTCAAGAAATAACAAACGACTAAAGTTGCTTTTCCCAGGATCAGGTAGGTTAGCTTCCATGTCGTTCGGTAAGGGTGGTTTATGGGGGTTTGGTAGGTTAGAGGCAGGTTTGTTAGTTGAGGTAGCTCGCTCATGCATAGGATTAAATTATTTCAAGAAATAACAAACGACTAAACTTGTTTATCCCAGGGTTAGGTAGATTAACCTGCTAATAGTTTGGCGGGGGTGGTTTCTAGGGGGTGAAACACGCCTTAAACATATTTTTTTTTTAAATCCGGAAACACGTCAATTTAATTTTGGTATTTTTTCATTATCAGTGCGATTTTTAAATTACTCCAGCTGATTTACTATATTATATGTCGTAAAACAGTACAAAAAATAGTGTATTTACCCCTATTGTAACGGGGTATTTCGTTCGGGGCGTGAATAGAAATCTCACCCGTTAGAGAAAGGATATTCCTTGCGTTGCGAGGCTGACCGCCATCTCGATTAGCTCGTTCGGATTAGCTCGATCTTCTGACCTCTCGCCCTAGAGCCCGAAAAAGCCCACACGTGGAGGACACGTGAGGCGATTCCGGGTTGCCCAGTGACGCAAGGTCGGGCAGGTTCTGTTATGGGCGATAAGAGAGGAAAACCAAAAGAAGTTTGAAAGGAAAAGTCTCAGCCAGTTTGTCGCAAGATTTACAAATTTATTTCCCTTTGCCGCGTTAGGTCATACAAAGGTAACGCCGTGGCCGAGAGATTTCGCAGGGTATATCGCGCTCGCGATAAGAGAGAGAAAGACGCGCACTATCTAGTTTCGCTTTCTGGCCGCGCGCACTTACAATTAATGTCGGGAACTTACGCTGCGGGGTCGAGTTGCTGCTGCCAAAGGTATCCTCGACGGTATTCGCGAGTTGCGTCGGTTTCCGGTCCTTCCTCGCGGCACGCCTTCCAGTCAAGGTTTTCCCTGCCCGGGTTCGCAGTTGTCCGCGATCCTCGATTGTTGCCTCAGATCGCTCTGGGCAAGTGACAGTAATGGGCAACGAATGACCTTTCCTTGGGGCGTGATTCTCAGCGACCTTAAAATCACCGAGCCTTCGCGTAATATCGGTCGGGAAGCTCTTTCAATTTCTAGTGCACTCACTCGTCACTCGCGTTTTCCTTGCCCGCAGGTCCGGACTTGACTAATCGTACGCATTCCTCACTCCTGTGTCGCGCACGCCGGCCGACGGCCTCATCGCTCTCTTTCCCCTTCCCCTTATTCCTACTGTCCCGTGCTACGCGCGCTTAATACGCGCTGACCGGCACCCTAATCTCTCTTCTCTCTCTCACTTTTTCGTTTGTTCGTCTCGCGGGCGCTTCTCCTTCTCTGATTTATTTTCACGGGCCGGCTTTTACGTCGCCCCACGCGATGGAGGTGCTTAGGCTTTACCTTTAACGAGGGACACTCGTTACACTATTAAAAAGGGGGTTGCAACCCTTCGGTATAAATGTTATGTTCTTAAAACCGCATTTTTATAAGAAATTTTTTAACGTTGAGTTTACTGAAAGATATTCATTTGATGCTGAGAAATATTACAAAAATTGATTTTAGGGGTTGATTTTCAGGGTGGATATCACCCTTTAAAAGCCCTTATGGGTCGATAAAAAAACACGTATCTAATTTTTTTTCAAGTACTACAACATATCCCAAAATCATTTAAATCGGTGAGGTCGGGTTGGGGTGGTTCCCTTGTAAGACTTGTTCATATTGATAAATCATTGTGAAAAATTATTTAAATAGTGATCACATAGAAATGGTAAATTCAGATATAAGATTTTTGCGTAATCAAGGTTATGGACACTATAAGAAACTAACAGGTACCAATAATGAAAACCAGAAAGGATGCTACACACAAAGTACATAAAGTTCAGTGTGGAAACTGTTTTGCATGTTATTCAAAAAGTACTTTCTGGGCTCATCGTCAATATTGTATGAATTTTAATATAACAAACCTACGTGATTTCGTTTAAATATTTCCATTATACAAGGGTTTTGAAAATAATTTGTTTGGGACATAAACTAGATAAAAAAATAAAATAATATGATCGGATAGAACTTTTTTATATTGTTCTCTTAGAATATATGTTGCTAAAGTAAAATAAAGTATGACAAAATATTAGATATTTATACGAATACATTTTAAGATAAAATTTATATAATCTAATTTGAGTTATATTATTTCAAATAAATCAAAGCGAATCCCTCTGTAATAATAACAGTGCCATTAAACAATAAAGTCACTTTTATTGAGCGAACACTGAAATATATCAGAATTAGCAGACATAAGATTTTCGTATTTTAAATATCACACACAAGAAACTGTTGTTGTATATTAAGATAGTTTTACAATTGTAAGATGATTATGTGATATGTCTTATTTATTTATTAATAAAAGTCTACTCAAAATATATATCTACTACCTACTCAAAGTATATAGTTGTCAAGCACTTTAATAAAACATAATAAATTTATTTACATGTGTATATGATTATATTGTTCTTGACAAACTTTACGTCTAGTTAATTTATTTTGATAGAAGTTTTTAATGAAACGCTGTAAGATTCAAACTAAAGAAATTTATCAAAAGAAAATGTTATTTATACACTTGAATACAATAAACAAGTCAAATTTTTGAATATATATTTTACTATAAATTTCTGTAATACATATTCTCTTCGATAGATAACACTTTAATTATAGTTATTGGTCGCTATATTATCAAAATAATTTTATTTATAGCCTTATGATCAGAACAATGTAAAGGGACTAAATGAATACCTATTGAAACTAAATGAATTAGACATAATTGTTATTAAAAAAATAAAAAATAGGAAATCTCGCTAAATTTAATCCAGATTAAGGAGGTTCTCCAGTGACGGGCCGTATCACGGGGGTGGCCCGCGTGGGGCTTACCAAATACCATTAAATTAATCGATTCCTAGCAGATTGTATGTTCGAAAACTGTCTTATTGATGTTAGTGCATTAATATTGGATGTGAGAATGATTTCAATACGTTTAGCGATTTTTGAAAAAATTGTTGAAATTTCAAACATTTTGAATCTGGCAACGTCGCACTCGGTGCTTACGACACAAAAAGTATCGTACGGCCCTGAATTCATCGAGGCGCTCGCGAGAATCAGAAAGTGTAGAGTACAGATGCCAAAAAAAGGTCAACATGTGATTAAATTCAAAAACTATGGATTCAAATTAAAATCACCATTTATTATGTATGGAGATTGTGAATGGTTATTAGTAGTAGGGGCTAAGGGGATCCTGAGCCACTTACCATGCGATTTTTCGATGCCTACTCTACCGACGATCCGTAACGTTATAAATCCTCATATTGGCGATCTGTGAGATGCTTTATCGACAGATGTATATCGACCTGCTTGACTGAAATCGTTTGCGACCGACTGTGTACCGACGTGCAGACCCCATGGGCCCCGCCGGCAATTACCGATTCTTGTATCGACGTGCAGATCCCATGCCCCCAGCCGGTAGTTACCGACTCTTGTATTATCGACGTGCATGCCCCCGGCCCCATGCCCCATGCCCCATGCCTCATGCCCCTTGTTCCATGCCAAAATAAAAAATGTTTGCTTTATGTTGATTGATTGTGATTGAGTAGAATGTATAGGTGGGAGTTTCATGATCTCAGTCAAAATGAATACAAAAATATGTAGGTCTGTGTAAGTATGAAAGCTTTTTTATTATCAAATTTCAATGCTCTATATAAATTTAATCAAACATCCACCGAAAGATTTCAATTTTATATCCCGCTCTGTTACTTCTTTCTTAAAATTCTCATATGAAGATTCGTTCTGGACGAGAAGTTCGTTGACTTTAGTGGGAAGAAAAATATCAAATGATGCATCCATCCAATTCTAGAACGATCTTCACACCATATTTAGTGTTTACTTTTTTCATGCCGGTGATAGCGTAGAGAATATTTTGCTCCAAATCTTTAAGTTTTTTTGTGAGTAAAAAGCTTGGAGTTTTTGCAACTAGGTTGATAGCGTCCACGGTGTTGGATCTGTGAACCGATAAAAGGAAGAGAAAACGTAAATTATATGTATTACAAAAATAACGTATTGAATATTTAAGTATTGTAGTTATAAAGTCAAAGTTTTTACATACATATTCTTTTTTGAATATTGAATGAATATAATTATGCTTGATACTACACACGATGTAGAAAACTGAATGAATGCTCACTTTATCGATGCTTCGTATATAACCTTGTCCCCACTCCTAGTTCACGGTGTCATACCCCTCCTCTTCATTCTGTAAAGATAATCTATCCATCACATCAAAATACATTTCATCGTCACTATTGGATGCTAAAGTGACTGAAGTACTTTCTGATGTATAATATTCTTCATCAATATAAGCATCATCGTCGTCGTCGTCAGAAATGTTATTCTGCGATGACAAGATTTGTTCTTCTGCATCATCAGTGTCTGACGGCATATGTTGTAAATGAAAAGAAGGTTTTAGCCACCTTTTAAGTGCCATTACATTTTCAAGTGCACAATTTTCTGACCAACCAGGTTGATGGTAAGAACAGACAACGGGTCTTCGAAATCCTGGTTAGTGTAAAGAAGGACAACCCATTTCCTCTAAATCAAATACGTGAGCCACGTATCGCGAGAGCCACTCTACCTTCTGCCGTCCCTTAACATAAATTCTAACTGAATCATCGTCAGAAGCTAAACGACCTAAGTTCTCTATAATTTGAGGATGTCGACCGTACGGTATATTGCTTGCATTCCAATCGATTCCATGGAAGTTTTGCATGAGCCAGGAGTTCTCTCTTTTCGAATGACATGGTGGTGAAAAAATAAAATGAGATGGTGTCAAATGGTCATTGTTGAGATTGATGACTGCAAGCTCTTTGAACACAGATTCATCATTTAACCTGAAAGCTTGTACGTCAACGATAATTTCCATAGCGAATCTACAATGAAATAGCGGAAAAAATTAGTCTTTTTTTATGAAATGAAGAGTTAGCTTATGTATTGAATTTTTTTCTTACTGTATAAAAGGTAGACAATGTGCCATGATTAATATGCTCAATCGAATAAATTAATGATTAATAAGTCAATGAAATTTATATATTTTTCCCCCACTCAATCTATAACCCCTACTACAGTGCTTGGTTATATCCTTTTTACGCATGAAAACATAAGAAAAAAATCCAAGTTCTTATTATAGTGCTCGTTGTGATAAGTAGTACAGCGCTAATCACCTTGCGCGCGCATAATACAAAGTTACTTTCAGTGCGCCCTTTTCGTCGAAGCGACTAAGATCTTATTATATTTAACGCGTACGCGGTCAACTGTCTTTACACGTAGGAGAGTCGATCTCGTGTTTTGATGACTAAGTCCTCGCTCTACACCGCTCCCTGTGTTGACGAAGTACTACAACGTCAATCAGCTTGCGTACGCGCTGAGTTCATATTTTATCTTAGCGACTAAGACCATATCTAATGCATCCGCAGCTAAGTCTTTTACACATATGAGAGTCTACCGCATGCTCTGATGACTAAGTATTGACGAGTGTGAGGATACAGTTGTATCACAGCTTTATATTAACCCCTCCCCCCGCCCCACTTTCACATTTTTACACGTTTTCAAGATAGTTTGTCCTGCAAGAAAAAAATTTTTTTCAAAAATGTACCAAGGTCTTATATGAGACTTACAGAAAAAAATTTTCATGTGCACGCGGCTATGTAAAAATTAACACTTACTTTCTTTAACATATACACAGTCGAAAGAAAAAACTTAAATACACGCCTACAAAACGTCAACCCAACCTTTCTATCGTGATACACTAATTATATGCGCTCAGAATACAGCAAAGTCCCTTTAAATGCGTTTGAATGGCGCACCGCTAGTTAGTCGCGGCTTGGTGAGAATGGACTTAGCTCGTGCGCCAGCACTCGCCACTCATAAGAGAACTTAGCCGCGCGAGTCTAATATAGTGTTAGCCGTAGAGCAATATGCTTCCCTTATATTACAAAAGCTGTCTATGTAGCTATGAGCCATGTGCTCATGTTTACATCCCCAACCCCTACACATACACACATTCATGAATTATTATAAATGAATACACATCATGCGCACACGTCAATTGATGGTTGAACAGCCTCATGTCTGCATCATATCGACTGTATGGTCAGCGCGCTTAATTTGACTTTGAAAATTTCAAAATGTTCATAAGCATTGATACTTATAAATTAGCAGTTGGATTACACCTTGATGATTATAAGTATCAATGCACTCAATGTAATAGACTTTCTCTTGAAAATTTTTTGAAGTTATGAAAAAAAGATAATTAATCTTATTGGGAATTAGCGCGTACATGCATAAAAATAAAAAGGTCTTAGTCACGTGCGAGTATAACGCTGCGGGATCTGAGATCTGAATGACTCTGAGTGCAGATACGCGCCATAAAGTAACCTTTGACCTTCTATATATATATGCTGCACACGCATACTCACACATGTTTGCACCAGTGCGAGCGCGTATAGTTTGAAACTCTATGTCATAAAAATTTGAGACACTGCGCTATAGCTCGAGTATTTCAATATTTTCAAAACAAAAATAAAACACTCCATGCAGTTTAATTTGAAAGAAATATAAATCTAGCGTCAGTATAAAGTAATTCATTGTGCAGTTCGAACGTGTGTGAAAGACAGAAAGAAAAAAAATGTGGTATTTCTTTATTACGGATATATGTAAACGTGTAAATTGTAAAAGAGCAAGTGAACATAGAATTGATTCGAGAATTCATCATTTGAAGATACCTCCTTTACATCTACGTACTGTAAGTTTTATTTACGAACTAAAAATTTATATTTTGAAGAGTAGTTTTGAACAGCATCATAATTATTTTATATTTTTAGTCACCTCAATTCTAGCAACGTACACGCTATGAGAATAATGACGTTGGAACGCAAACTGATGATATAATATGTATGTCAGTGGATCAAACGGTAAAAATCAGAATTTTAGAAGATGACTTTTTAACAAAATCTGTTGGTGTGCAAGTCGGTGAAGTTACTACATGTGGCGATAATGTAAGTATTGACATGTCAAAATGTGTAAATTAATAGAAGCTTGTGAAGTAAAGTGTTTTTTTTTATTTTAGTATGTATCACAACCTATTGCTCAAACCAGCGGGGTTACATGTGATGTTGAAAATGTGAGTATTGTAATTTTACAATGATTTATAATTTTAGAAGCTTGTGGAACTTAAGTTATTATGTTTTCAGCAGTCTTCTATTCAGAGCAATAGAGTCAGTATTGAAACATCTGAAGTACTAAATAGTGAGGCTAATCATGCTACTAATAGTCAAGTGACTGTAATAAAATCATTAAAAAATTATATATATAAATTTATAAGAGCTTTTAAAGTCAAATATCTTTTTGATTTTAGCAAATGTGCGCTCCAGCGTCTTATAATTATTTAGAAGTCGTTTCTGCTACCATTGAACGAAATATAGCTGAAGAGGAGTCTGCCTCAAGATTGCAATTTAATGCTCTGAACAGTATAGCTGATCATGATACTTATAGCCAAGTGAGTATCATTGTACGAGTATATTGTGAGAAGGTTACATCTTATTCTTTTTCAAAAATATTCACACATTGATATGCTATTTACAGAATGAATTCAACAAAATGTACTTGGAGGTACAGAACATAGAGCAGTCTGCAGATAGTCAATATACCCCCCTCTCAGATGTAATTATTTTTATATTTTCAATCATATCATGTAATATTTCAATATCATGTATTAATTTTTTGTATTAATAGCGTGAGCAGCAGAGGGAATTTCTTAAATGGAAATAAAATTATAAACAGGTAATAAACTGATAATAAATTTCAAGTGTATGTGTATACATATATATATATATATATATATATGTTCCATAACCATACGTTCCAAATAATCATATGACCCTTGTACCTCGCATCCATAAAAAGTCTGGATCACAAAATAAAATAGTAAAAGAATGTACAAACTCATCAAACACAGATTCACAGTTACTCATACAAAACGATATTCATAATCGAAAGAAAAACTCAACAAGTAAGAAAACAGATAAAATAAAAAATAGATCAAACAAAAATTCAACAAATGACAAGACGGATGAAAAAGATAAACAAACAAAAACTTACCAAGTAATAAGACGGATGAAAAAAATAGATCAAACAAAAAACACTTAACAAATGACAAGACTAATAAAAAACGTACAGAACTCTATAGACAAACAAACAAAACTAGCAAGGGACATTCAAAAATAATTAATGACATTAAAATAACACGAGACCTGAAAAATAACAAACTAGACAAAAATTCAGACGCTAAAAGTACACGTAAATGGAGACCAAAAACTAGAAAGCGAAAACCTCCTCCACGTTCAAAATCAATCATTAGTACGACTTCTGACAGTTCCAATAATGACACAAAAACACATACATAACCAAACACCACTCTTCAGTTAAATCTGAACGAACACTCGAGTTCATGCTCATCTGTCAGCACAAAACGATCGAGACTTCATGAATTAACTAAGTTTTTAACTTTTGAACCAAAAAATGAAATAGTAAATAAGTTGTGATAATTTTGTATGTTTTTATACTGATTATATAATAAAATGAAATAAAATAAGATTCGTTTTGTGATTCGAATAAATATATATTGTCAGTCCTTTTTTAAATGCATTTTTTTTTAATTATGAAAGATAAGCTTCAAACATAGCTATTATTTTCACACGGCAAATCGGATGTGATAATTTTGTATGTTTTTATACTGATTATATAATAAAATGAAATAGTAAAGATTCGTTTTGTGATTCGAATAAATATATATTGTCAGTCCTTTTTCAAATACATTTCTTTTAATTATGAAAGATAAGCTTCAAATATAGCTATTATTTTCACACGACAAATCGGACAATTCTCAAATGTGATATCACATCACGAAGTCCCCCCACCCTTTTAAAATATGTGTATATAAAAGAAACTGCTAGTGATAATGAAATCATTCTTTCACAATGTGCTACCCGAAACATGCTCAAGACATTAATGAAACGGAAATTCCACATAATCGACCATTAGCAGAGTTGATTTTGGAGTTTGCGATAGAATCAAACGAAGAAATGTTTAGTGAGGATGATGAATTGATCAATAGAGCTTATGATAATTATATTCAGCAGCTGTGCAGAGGACTGATACACATATATATATATATGACAGTCCATATCGGTGGTGGCTCATTCGTGATTGATCTCTGCTACATTCATGTGCATACCATAAGAATGGAAATTTTAAATGATTGTTTGGAACATTTTCATGCGATTGAAAAAGCTACAAAGCTTATTATTTCAAAAAATATACGTGCTGAGAATCTTATAAAAAGATGGAAAAAACAATGTATTTTTTCATTGCGAACTTTGAATAAAATTTTAAAGCAATCATCACTTAGCGTGCAGCAAAAGCAATCACTGCTTATAGTCCAGGAAAAATAAGCCGGAAAAGGCTGTTTCGCGGTTTTTCATTTCGCCAGGACGATTATTTTTTGACAGGTAGTGTGAACGGCGTACATTAAGATAACAACTATCCATAGTCTGAGAAAGTTGCGGCACATTGTTAAAATGTCCATAAACTAATAAATTTTGTGACTTTTTTCGTTCTTTTATTTATAACTTTGTTCCGTTAACATTTACAACAAAATAGTTGAATACTTTTTTGTTCGTGAATAAATTACCTACAAAACCATAGGTTGCACGTCAAAAAATATCCATCAGGTAAAAAGTTATTAACTATTAACTTTTGTATTTTGAAAATATTATAAACAATTTTTTTTAGCGTTGTTATAAACATTGTGCCACCGCTTCTCGTTGAATGGTGTCTTTTTGTTACGAGATGATGTGTACGGAATCGCGAATCTGTAAGTTTAATAGTTTACGAGTTATCGTCTTATAAACAAATTACATACTCGTTTATTTTTCGAAGCCCAATTGTTATCCACTAATGAAAAAAAAATTTACGTTATGTCTTTCAATGCCCTCTATCGATTTCCAAAATGATTTATCAAAAAAAATCAAAATTGCGACCGTGGGAGCAAAAAAACAAAAGCGACCTTAATTGCAAAATAGATTAATAACATTTTCAGAAACTTTTTTGTAATAATTATTTCAGGTTTGGATAGCAATTCAAATAAACTTCAATTTAAAACAACGATGACACAGATCCGTTGATAAACAAAAAAGTTACAGGCCGGCAAAGTTTTTGGCTTATTGTTCAACAATTTATGCCACTAGTGGAAAAAAAAAATATCGTAATTGGCGGAATACCTCTAGTTTTTAGGGATGAAAATTTCAAGTCTATGGGAAAAAGGTAAACGGCTTAAAAAGTTTTGGGAAAATCAGCCCTCGGCAATAATTTTCACGATCTATCGCGCGGCGGCGGAGTGGGGGAAGCCGACGAATACTCGACAGAAAAATTGAGTCTGACCCTCAAAATCAGCAGCGCAATTAAAATCGCTATTTTCTCGTTAACTATTCAACATATTTTCATCATTTTTTTTTAATTTGATACCCCGCGACGAAAGAAATCTATTCCCGCTATATAAAATAAGCAAAAGTTATAAACAATGTCATAAAATTTATTTATGAAAAAATGTTCTTTTTTTTTCTTCATTATTATTAACAGGAATAAATTATTATTATATAGGTAAGTAGAATCAAGTAGTATAACATGTTAACTTACATATAAATAAATAATTAAGCTTACTTTTGTACTTGAAAAAAAAATATATGATTCATTATAATTTTTTTGTCTAATGTTAAATGTATATTGTCTAAATAATTAACTACATCGCGTTTATTATAAATTTAATCTTCTTAACTTTGCATATTCCACATTCTTATATATTTGGAAACGTTAGTACCATAAAAGCCACTTTCTCTTTCGGTTTGCTTTTATAAAAATATGTATTGATTATTTGTAAATTATATTGATTATTTGTTTTTTCAATAAAATGTTGAAAATAAAATGTTAAAATGCTTGATTTTACTTACCTATTATAACGAGCGGCCAGACCCTCGTTATGTCTCTCTCTCCCCATACATAATTATAATTATTCTTATATATATAATTGTTTTATAATTATCCCACATGTATGGAAGCCAAAGGTAAGTCAGAGAGAGCGTTAATAGAGGGCGAGCTAGAGAGAGAGAATTCGGGAGGCCGGCGCGACGCGTGCGAGTAGGAGAGTAGAGGAGAGGCGCGCGATAAGGACTCGCTCTTGTACCGGCGACTTGGAAGCACGTGGACGTGTGACGAACGGCTATACTCGTGCTTGCGATCTTTTGTTATCCGACTTTACACGATTAACTTTTGTGACTGACATTTCGGTTGCCTGCGAATACGCGAGTGTCCACTCGGTGTAAGATATCGGTGCCGAGATTGCCCCTAGTGCCTTTGGCGGGCTAGTTCCTGCGACCGCGCGTGCAAGCCTTTAAGGCCGCCCGCCTTTCGACTGCACCCGAGCTGTACACTGGGCGTCATCGCGAGCCACGTGCGAGGCTGAGGATACCGCCTGCAGGGCTAACGCCGAGACGTTAATGTAAGTACCTTCTCGAATGCGTGTTTCTCTCGCTAGCTTTTCGCCACTCTCTCTCCCGCTTACGCTGCGTATTAATTTTGTATCACTTTCCGTAGTAAACTCGATGTTATTCGTATGTCTGTTCTCTTCTTTTGCGCTTCCCTTTTACCTATCGTAAGCAATCCCGTTCCGTCCGGCTTTCCCGCCTGAATTTCGTGATTGTTCCAAAGCGCCCATAGGACTACACGACGCTCTCCGCGGGCCAAAATAAAAGACGCTGCACCTCAACGTTCCTGTTGCCGCTGGGCTAGGCTTTGCGCAGCCCATTACGAGGCCCACACCGAGCTGTTTTAATCCCCTCGTAATTTATATAACGAGTGACCCGCGCTGGGTCAAAACCCCGTTATATTATATAATAATAATTCATTCCTGTTAATAATAATGAAGAAAAAAAAATGACATTTTTTTATAAATAAATTTTATGCCATTGTTTATAACTTTTGCTTATTTTATATAGCGGGAATAGATTTCTCTCGACGCGGGGTATCAAATTAAAAAAAAATGATGAAAATATGTTGAATAGTTAACGAGAAAATAGCGATTTTCATTGCGCTGCTGATTTTGAGGGTCAGACTCAATTTTTCTGTCAAGTATTCGTCGGCTTCCCCCACTCCGCCGCCGCGCGATAGATCGTGAAAATTATTGCCGAGGGCTGATTTTCCCAAAACTTTTTAAGCCGTTTACCTTTTTCCCATAGACTTGAAATTTTCATCCCTAAAAACTAGAGGTATTCCGCCAATGACGATATTTTTTTTTTCCACTAGTGGCATAAATTGTTGAACAATAAGCCAAAAACTTTGCCGGCCTGTAACTTTTTTGTTTATCAACGGATCTGTGTCATCGTTGTTTTAAATTGAAGTTTATTTGAATTGCTATCCAAACCTGAAATAATTATTACAAAAAAGTTTCTGAAAATGTTATTAATCTATTTTGCAATTAAGGTCGCTTTTGTTTTTTTGCTCCCACGGTCGCAATTTTGATTTTTTTTGATAAATCATTTTGGAAATCGATAGAGGGCATTGAAAGACATAACGTAAATTTTTTTTTCATTAGTGGATAACAATGGGGCTTCGAAAAATAAACGAGTATGTAATTTGTTTATAAGACGATAACTCGTAAACTATTAAACTTACAGATTCGCGATTCCGTACACATGATTTCGTAACAAAAAGACACCATTCAACGAGAAGCGGTGGCACAATGTTTATAACAACGCTAAAAAAAATTGTTTATAATATTTTCAAAATACAAAAGTTAATAGTTAATAACTTTTTACCTGATGGATATTTTTGACGTGCAACCTATGGTTTTGTAGGTAATTTATTCACGAACAAAAAAGTATTCAACTATTTTGTTGTAAATGTTAACGGAACAAAGTTATAAAGAAAAGAACGAAAAAAGTCACAAAATTTATTAGTTTATGAACATTTTAACAATGTGCCGCAACTTTCTCAGACTATGGCTAGTTGTTATCTTAATGTACGCCGTTCACACTACCTGTCAAAAAATAATCGTCCTGCCGAAATGAAAAACCGCCTCAAATCCTATTTTTCCTGGACTATTAGTACTATTGGCAAACTTGAATGTATTAACTTATTGTTAGAAAATTGTACAGTTCGTGGAACAGGTTTCGGTAGTAGCATAAAAAATCGTATGCAATGTGTTAATCTGGATAGTGCTTTCGAAAATCATTTGAAAACTAGCATTATAGCTAACATTCAGCACATTGATATAGAATCATTTTTGAAAGATGCATGCAGTTTGTAAGTAATGTTAAAATTTTTTTAGAAAAACAATGTTTATAAAGTTAATGCTGTGCTTTCATGCAAATTTTGGAAATATTCGAGCAACCAAGATGAGTTGGAAAAGACTTATGACACAAAGCACTTCACTACACAAAACATTGAAATGTATGTTTCAATCCCTCTCAAGCAATGGTTCAATGATAATATCAAAAGTCCATTGCTAATAGAAGTAGAGACAGTTGAAAGTAACGAGCCCGGATAGTCTTTGGATTCTATTATCAATCTTCAGATTAATATCAATAAATTCAATCCAATGCGTAGTGGAAGCTCTTATATCCCTTTACCAAAATTTTTGAGAAATAAGCATGCATGCATAAATGTGGAAAATAGTGATAACAAATGTTTTGTATGGTCAATCTTAGCAGCCATATGTAACATTTCACATACAGATCATCCTCAAAGAATAAGTCACTATATATCACATGAGAATAAAGTGATTTTGGATGGAATATTATTTCCAGTCTCCTTGAATTAAATAAACAAATTTGAAAAATTAAACAGCATGATATCAGTTAATGTGTTTGATTTAGAGGGCAAAAGAATTGTTCCCCTTTATCATACAGAAAATAAAAAATCAAACCATATGAACCTTTTACTAATTGATCAAAGTGTTTGTGATGATGATGAAATAATTTCAAATAATTATCACTATGTATACATAAAAGACCTTGCAAAATTAGTAGGAAGTAGTTTGTCACGCAGTAAACATAAAAAAATTTTTGTGATCGATGTTTGCATTATTTTAATACTGCAGAGAAACTTGTTGCACATGATACGAAGTGTCAAGAAATAAATAAGTGTAGAGTACAGATGCCAAAAAAAGTCAAGATGTGATTGAATTCAAAAACTATGGATTCAAATTAAAATCACCATTTATTATCTATGGAGATTGTGAATGTTTATTGAAGAAAACAAATGTGGACCAGCAAGACATTGATAAAAATACTGTCACAACTCACAATCATGAAATGTTTAGTGTAGGCTATTACTTAAAATGTAGCTATGATGACAGTTTATCAAGATATAAATCTTATCGCGGATCAAAGCCATCAAAATAGTTTGCAGAAGAGTTAAAAAATATAGCTTATTACATCAAAAACATTCAATCATCCGAAATCTATGGATGAACTAAGACCGCAGGAACTTGATGAATTCCAAACGTCAAATATATGTCATATCTGTGAAAAACCAATGAATTTTTCTACGAAAGTTCGCGATCATTATCACTTGACAAAAAAATATCGAGGTGCAGCTCACCAAAGTTGTAATCTGATCTATCGAGATTCTCATGTAGTGCCTGCAGTTTTTCACAATCTCAGTGGTTATGACGCTCATTTTATCATACGTGATATATCTAAACACTTTTTTGGACATATTGAAATTTTACCGTTAACAAAAGAGAAGTATATTGCATTCACAAAGACTGTCGCAGATACTGGAACCAAACTACGATTTATTGATTCATTTAAGTTTATGGCTTCATCGCTTGATAAACTAGCTTCTTATTTGAATGATGATTCAATTGTGAACTCTGAATTTCACGATCATGATCAAGAAAAAATCAATTTGTTGACACGTAAAGAAGTACTTCCGTATGAATATATCGATGGCTGGGAAAAACTCGAAGAAGATCGATTACCAGAAAAATATGAATTTTTCAGTAGTCTTAATGATTCTGAAATATCGGATGCTGACTATGATCATGCACTTAAAGTTTGGAATGCATTCAACATAAAAACTTTGGGTGAATATTGTGATTTGTACATGAAAATTGACAGAAGTTTTTGAACAATTTAGCGAGCTGTGTCTATCAGCGTATGATCTTGATCCGGCCCATTATTACACAACTCCAGGCTTTTCGTGGGATGCAATGCTCAAGTTTACAAAGGTATCATTAAGACTTTTGACAGATATATATATGCATTTGTTCATAGAATCAGGTATTCGAGGTGGTTTGAGTCAATGCTCAGGTCGATATGGCGCAGCTAACAACAAATATATAAAAGAAAAATTTGATAGTAGCAGGGAAGAGGAATATCTTTTTTACTTAGATGCTAATAATTTATATGGTAATGCAATGACGCAATATTTGCCACGAGACAATATTGAATAGGAAGAAAATTTTGTCAACATCGACTTTTTACAAGTTGCTGATTACGCTCAAACCGGAGTTTGGCAGTTGATTTAGATTATCCGCAATCAATTCATGATGAGCATAATGACTTGCCATTCTGCCCAGAGTACATAA
Organism: Phymastichus coffea; assembly: GCF_024137745.1. NCBI lineage: Eukaryota > Metazoa > Arthropoda > Insecta > Hymenoptera > Eulophidae > Phymastichus > Phymastichus coffea. The sequence goes on from NW_026706814.1 coordinate 3,237,560, forward strand.
AATTACCTGGTTCCAAGCATGAAAAATTATGTACTACTCGCATGAATAAGAAAAATTATGTGATACATTATCGAGCTCTCAAGCAAGCTGTTAAACATGGACTCGAGCTTGTAAAAATTCATAGAGTATTGAAATTTGAGCAATCGGCATGGCTAAAATCATACAGCGACTTGAACAGTTCAACGAGAGCGAAAGCTCAAAATGAGTTTCAAAAAAATCTTTTTAAACTCATGAGTAATAGTATATATAGTAAAACTATGGAAAACGTTCGCAAACATGTTGATGTCAAACTTTTAACAAATTGGGATGGACGGTACGGTGTGGAAGCTTTTGTTTCAAAACCTAACTTTCACAGTAGATCAATTTTTGATGAAAACTTGGCAGCGGTCCAGTTGTGTAAAACTCAAGTATACTTGATCAAACCCATTTATATTGGTCTTACAGTATTAGACGTATCCAAAACATTAATGTACAGTTTTCACTATGATTATATGAAAAAGATGTATGGAAAAAATTGTAAACTCCTCTATATGGATACTGATAGTTTTATACGAGGTCTGTCCGGAAAGTATCGGGCCTAACTTTATATTTTCGTGCTAGCATTATTATTTATCATCTGGTGGGTGGCATCCTTCAAAGTAATTCCTACTTGATTGACGGTTCCATCGATGTTTCCACTTTTCAAAACAGTCCTGGAACTCACATTTAGGGATAGCCTTAAGTAGACTCGTCGCATTGTTTTCAACCGTTGTTTTGTTATCGAATCGGTGTCCTTTGAGTGGTTTTTTTAGTTTTGGAAACAGCCAAAAGTCACAAGGGACTATGTCGGGACTGTATGGAGGTTGTCGAAGCAATGTGATATTGTGTTTACTCAAAAATTGCTGTACAAGATTGGATGAATGGGCTGGCGCATTATCGTGATGGAGAAGCCAGTCACCACTTTCCCAAAAGTGCGGCCGTTTTCTTCTTACATCACGCAAACGTTTTAAAATTGGAACGTAGTATTCTTTATTGATTGTCTGACCTGTTTGTGCAATATTCGTGATGTACAACACCTTCACAATCGAAAAAAACAATCAACATTGACTTAACATTGCTCCGACTTTGACGTGCTTTTTTTGGTCTTGGCGATACAGAATGCTTTCACTGTGAAGATTGTTGTTTTGTTTCAGGATCATAACCATAAGCCCATGATTCATTAGCTGAAATAACTTTTCTAAGCACATTATCATCATTATTGACCATTTCCAGATTGTCCAGAGCGATTTCTAAGCGAATGTTCTTCTGCTCTGCTGTGAGCAATTTTAGGGTGAATTTCGCACACCCGCGTTTCTTTCCTAAATGTTTGATTAAAATTTCTGAAATGATAGTTTTAGGTATCCCAAGGTCTTCTTCTAGTTCTCGCACAGTCATACAACGATCTTGTTCGATTGCAAGTCGCACCCGCTCAATATTATTTGCGGTTTTTGTCGTCAAAGGTCGGCCAGAACGAGAATCACTATCGACAGAAGTACGACCATCCTTGAACCATGTTGTAACGGTCCAGTCTGATTTGTCTCCTATTTTCCTCTGCAAAACGGCAACCCGTCACACACGAGACTATTAAAGAAAAGCGGTAATTGAGCGTAAGCGCTTTTTACACGTATATGCAAATGTGTTAGGGCAACTCTGCGAAAACATTACCATAAAAGGAGCGTGACGTCACGACCGTGGAAAAATTTATTGTTTACAACAGAAAATCGTCAATTATAAAGTTTTTTAAACGAACAAAAGTATTTCTTAGTTAATTTTGATGCGCTGATCCTGAATTTCATGTTGTTATAACTCTCAAATCGGTATTTGTTAGTCAAATCTAATCTACAAGTTAACATTGTTAGTTATTTTGCAATAAACAACAATATTGTTATTTCGAGCATACGATTACAATCTCGACGTATTGAAACAGAAAAGCAAGAATTTGACACTTTGATAACTAATTATTCACTAAGTTATCAATAAATGAACAATTTATAATTTTTTTAAACAATTAAAATAACACTGTTTGATAGAAAATCGATCATACGTATCTGTAAAATTGATGATTATGATTGTCACTAATTTGCTGATTTTTACACCGCTAAAAAAGAAATTTGCAAATCTGTTTTTTAATTATTATTCAAAATTAGAGAGCAACATTAATCATCTTTTATTTGAATAACATTCTTCTAACTACAAGCGATTTTTTCATGTAAAAATTTTCCATAATTTTATTGTAAAAGTGGCGTAATTTGATTATTAAATTGTATAACTTATAACTTTGAGAGGCGATTTTTCCTCGATATGTAATTTATGTTAAAAAATTCATCATTTCAAGTTTAATTTTTTAAATCGCATAATTGCAATTTCGATCGAGCCATTTTGCGATAAAACATGTACAAAATTTGCGTCAATAACAAAAATAGCGTTGTAGGGGCTACCAAGCGTAGAAAGGAGCCCATTTCGCATGTATAAATTCGCTCGTCGCTGCGGCAAGAGGACTCATTTTCCTACCTTGCTTAGCGCTCAACTCATGAGACTATCTCTCTCAAGAGAAAAAAGCAGCCTTAGAGATCTTCCCTCCAGAAACATATTTACTGTTGAGAAATTAAATTGAGCAGTGATCGCGGCGCTGTCGGGCCTCTCCCCGATAGATGCGATTGCTCTCAATTGCATTTCGAAGCAGCTCATCGAGTTGGTAAGCCTCGTGGTTTGCCACTCGAAAGATTTTCTTTTGTTATTTAGATTGCGCGCGTGTCAACTTCTTGCTTTTCTCGGAGACGTAATTGCGAATTCAATGTAAAGAGTCCGAACTATTATTTTCATAACGCAAGATAGATTCAAACGTTACAGTGTATACCACTCTTTTATTCGTGTTTTGCTCATACACTCGTTCCGTAGGCCTTTTGCATCATTTCAATAGTTTCCGAACTCATTTTTCCGAGTTGAAAGCAAAATTTGATGCAAATTCGTTGATCTTGTTTTTCAGTCATTTTTGACAATATCAAAATCCGACCAACGCGAAAAAGGCACTCTAAACAAAGACATGCTGCGCATTAACTATACGTCCGGCAGGTGTCAGTAAGTAACCAATAGATTCGTGAGGCTTTACTGTTGACGTTTCTGTCCGGTAGAGGTCGCTCGAACACTATGGCGCGAAGATATAAATGTAGGCTCGATACTTTCCGGACAAACCTCGTATTATATGCAAATCATATGGCAGAGCAAACTGTAGCCTTCTCTCACGGTTTTCGTACTTACCACTAGGTGCACTGATGTGATCTTTGTCAATCTCAATATTTAGTATAATGTATTTATGTATTCTACTTCATTGCTTATTTTTAGCACCTTGTTAATTATCAGTATGCGTAACAAGGTGTGTTTAAAAAGTAAGATGGATTTTTAAATTGGCCGAGCTACGTAGATACGATTATCGATATTTTTTTTATTATATTGGTATACATCTGCCTCACATGCTCACAGTTTGAGCCAGTTTGTACGTTTACTTTTTTTGCGAGCCAGAAATTTTTTATCTCAGACGTATTTTTTGTGCTCAGCGATTTTCTGCTGTCGAAAATAATGGATCAAAGAGTTTGCATAAAATTTTGTGTAAAAAATGGAATTATGTGCTCCAAAACACTTGAAATGTTGACAGTGGCATATGGTGAGTTTACTTTAAGTAAAAAAATGATTAAAAATGGTATAAGCTCTTTCAAGATGGCCGAGAAGACACCGACGACGAACCACCCTCTACACGCCCCAACACTTCAATAACTGATGAAAGTGTTGAAGAAGTGAAACAAATGGTGTTAAAAAATCGTTGAATCACTATTAGAGAAATGGCTAAAGACGTCGGCATCTTTGTTGGCTCATACCATGCAATTTTTTCCGAAGTTTTGGGCATGAAACATGTAGCAGCAAAATCAATTCCGAAACTGCTTAATTTTGAACAACAGAACCGTCGAAGGAGCATCGCTCAAGAGCTGTTAAACGACTTCAGTGATAATCCTGATATGCTCAAGAGTTATAACTGGTGACGAATCATAAGTTTATGGTTATGACGTCGAAGTTAAAGCCCAATCATCTCAATGGAAGACTCGAGAAGAGCCCAGACCGAAGAAAGCACGTCAAGTTCGATCAAATGTCAAGGTTTTGCTCACTGTTTTCTTTGATTATCGTGGCGTAGTACATCAAGAGTTCTGACCACAGGGTCGTACGGTCAATAAAGAGTATTACCTTGAAGTTATGCGCTGTTTGCGAGAAGCAATACGTAAAAAACGTCCGGAATTGCGGGAAAACAATTCATGGATTTTGCATCACGATAATGCACCTGCTCACGCATCGTTGCTTGTGTTGAACTTTTTGGCCAAAAACAAAACCACAATCATGCCTCAGGCACCATATTCGCCAGATATGGCCCCCTGCGACTTTTTCCTGTTCGTAAAACTCAAGAAACCCATGAAAGGACGGAGGTTTGGAACGATTTAGAAGATAAAGAAAAAATCGCTGGAAGAACTGAAGGCTATATTAGAAAGTACTTACCAGAAGTGCTTCGAGGATTGGAATAAACGTTGGTATTATATTTGAGAGGGATTACTTTGAAAGAGACAACATAAATATTGATGAATAAATAAATATTTTTTCATAAAAATAAAAATTCACCTTACTTTTTGAACACACCTTGTATTTTAACATAATTTATATTAGAATCTACAACTTGAAAATCCAAAAAATTTATACATTATGCGTATTTGAGAATATTCATATTTATAAAAAAAAAAATAAAAAATGCATAAAGAAACCAAATTTAAGTATATAAGTATAAAGATCAATTTAAACTTTTTACGTAATATTTTATATTTTTATTACTCGCTCTCTTTAACGTCATGACAACACTACAAAACTATTTTTACATCTAAGCAAAAGTTTATAATCTAGAGTAAAACTTTGTAAGCATTAAGAGGTATGCAAAAGCACAAGGTTTCAATAAATTGTTTACTGTATTTGGTATTTATATTCTCGAATGTTCTTGATGAATAATCTAAATTATAAGAAAGAAAATAATCATTCAGTATTGCTATTTTTATTGTAAACGTGTTTACACTGTTTCATAGTCTTGATATGAGCGGTTCATGGTGGGACTTTAAATATACAGATAGAATTTGCCGTTCGTAATCTGAGACTCCCTGCAATTGATTTTTTTCGATAATAAATAGTCATTTAAAAAAGTCAGTCCTTCGTAAAATTTTTTCTATCAAAGACCAACCATATTACAACGTATACGTTCTAATAAAATACCAGGACTGTGACGAGGTGCGTATTACGGGGAGTTTTTTATGAGTGATAATGACGATGTTAGATATTAGTTTAAAAAAAAAATTGATCTTATAAATACTATCTTTCTGACCATGACAGTTAACGTATTGTTATCATACATTCACAAAAAAGGGTACTCTTTGTTACGTTTTGTTTTTATGTTATTTTATAAGAGGATAATCCACGTGTCCGCGCGAATAGCGAAAGTTTATGGAATAATACGGATTTTATAGTATGCAATAGTATCATAAGCAATAAAGTTAGTGAAAATACTGTAAAACAAATAAATTAATAACAAAAATGTAATCTCAGAAACAGATGAGAGATGTCAACTCTCATTACCTATACTTATCGATTTGTTGGATAAAGTCCGTTAGTTGGATTTATTATTTTTCCTTTTTTCTGTTCATCTGGCTTTGCTATTACTATTATTTTGCGATTAATCGCAAGCTACATTAATCTATTGTTCAAATACCAATATTTCAGCTATTTAACTTAAACTATCATTTCTTTAACTAAAAATGAATCATTTGAACACATTTTTATCAAAATTATTACACAGTGTGAATAAAAAAACACCAATTGCATTGATAGAGTAAAAAGCAATGTTTTCATCACCGATTGTTGGCCTCCATTTTGTTAAAAAAAATTCGTACGAAAAAACCTCAACAGATTTAAAAAGTTCAGTTATTTTGTTTACTTTTGCGTATATTTGCAATGGTAAAAAAATTTTCTTTCCTCTCAAATATAAGATTGAAAAAAATTGTTTATTATAAAATTATAATTTTTTAAATTTGTTAATTAAAAATTGAAAATAAAGTTTTAGGGTTTTTTAAACAATGGTATCAAGTAAAGCATACCTAAAAATAGTAGGGTAGGATATTGCCCTAAAAGTGAAGAATGAAATTTTGTCATTTTAGGACTTAATGTGTTAATGTCGCTGTTTCTAGAACAAGATAGGTTGGTCTGCTTGTGGTTTGATAGGGATGGTTTTACTCCTAAAAAGAAGTTAGATCCAATATAAAAAAAATAGGTGTCTATTTTTTTTATATCAATTTTGACGAGTGTTTTAGACATGAGACGTGTGTCAGCGAAGTTTGTTCCGAAATCGCTCAATTTCGACCAAAAGAAACGTCGCATGAGCATCGCCCAAGAGCTACTGAATGATGTCAACGATGATCCAGATTTACTCAACAGGGTTATAACAGGTGACGAAACATGGGTATACGGTTATGACGTCGAGACTAAGACTCAATCGTCCCAGTGGAGGCATTCTGGATCACCAAGACCAAAAAAAGCACGCCAAGTTCGATCAAATGTAAAGGTTTTGCTTACAGTTTTCTTTGACTGCAGGGACGTGGTGCATCATGAGTTCTTGCCACAGGGTAGAACAGTAAATAAGGAATATTACCTGCAAGTTATGCGCAATTTGCGCGAAGCAATCCGCCAGAAACGTCCGAATTCGTGGAAAAATAAAAATTGGCTTTTGCACCATGATAACTCCCCTGCTCTAATAGTTTAAAGTACCAACGCTTAAGCCTAGCATTGAGCGTTATGAACATTGTGATTCTAAAGCCAGATGGGGGGGTTGGCGATCAGTTATGACGATGAATTCTCGGTCGAAAAGATAATAACGGAATTGATCGATGCAATAAACTATCGATAAAGGTTTTTTTTCAATCGTAGTATAATTGATTTTTGGTTTGATTGAGACTCTAGAGACATAGCAAACAGAGAGATATTTGTCGTCTATTTTTTGTCCTAGGTAGTCGCCAATAGCGTACTGTGAAATCTCCGTCATCACAAAGAATCGTTCGTTGAAATTAGGATATATGAGTATCAGCTTAGTAATTAGACAAGTTTTTAGGGTTTTAAACACATCTTTTTGGGCGTCTTGCCAGATAAATGACATATTTTTCTTCGTAAGTTAGGTCAGCGGCTTGGCTATCTTTGAGAAACCAGGAATGAATCGACGATAATATCCGGAAAGGCCAATGAACTCTTGTACATTTGTAGGAGTTCTTGGTGTCGGGAATTTATTGTTGGCGCGAACCTCGGTAGGGTCCGGTTTTATGCCGTTTGGAATTAAAAAATGGCCCAAATATTTTGCCTGATTTCTGTATGATCTACATTTTTTAGAAAGTATTTTTCGTCGTATTCGTCAATAATTTTGGCAAAAATATTCAGGTCATCGACATAGGTTAGGACTCATTTTCCTTGCATGTCGATTATCCGGTGAAATGTACTCGGAGAATTTTTTAGGCCGAAAGGCATCTTTACAAAATGAAAGTGACCGTATGAGGTTGAGAAAGCAGTTTTAAGGCGGTCTTCGGAGTGAAGTAAGACTTGGTGAAGTACTGACGCTATATCTAGAATGAAGTAGACCGTTGATCCAGATAGTTGGAATAGGCTGCAGATCAGGTTGGAAATGGGATAAGAATCCGCTTTTGTTTTCTCATTTAGTTCACGGAAATCTACTACGATTCTCCGTTCTCCGTTGTACGTCGGTATTACTAGTAAAGGTACATTATAATCACTATCAGAGAGTTCTATTCTACCTGTAGGTAATAATTTCCTTACTTCTACTTCCATTACATTTTACATTTTTTACGATATCGGGTATTGACGAATATTTACAGGAATGTTATCTATTGTTAGTATTCTATGGCACGTTGTGTTAGTTGTTATTAGGTGATCGCTTGGTAAGTGGAAGACTTTGTCTTTTCTTCATTTTGATTTTTGTTTTTTCTACGAGACTACGAAAGCATGTTTGCAGGTTGTTTGGGACTCTGTCGGTAGCAATTAAGCTTATAATTTCGTCTTCTCGTGTTAAACAATCCCACGTGAACTCGGGATGAAGGATAAGAGGGTCTCCAATACCCCGTGGATGTGGGACGCGAGGCGTTGAAGACGATGTGGAGTTTTCATCCTCGGTCGTGATGCTGCCAGATGCCGTGGTGAGGGATGTAAACGCACGGGCCTTGGCAGGCGGCGACCTCACCAGCGGTAAGACGTCCCATATGATCCAGTCTTTCGTACTCGGTCATAAACTCCTGGTAGCAGCTCGATAGTTCCCGGACCCGCTGCATTCATCGGTGCATAGAGGCGAGGGCCGAATGGGCATGCTTCAGGCTTTCCCCGAGGAGAACGACCATCTCAGGTTGGAGCGGAAGGGTCACAATATACCGGTCATCGGAGTCTCAGCGACATTCTCGGATTAACGAGGCTTCGCACTCACTGTCGGTGGCAGATACCCTCCTGACCAAACCTTCAGGGATCAAAACCTTTACACAAGTCCGAGGAGGTGCTCATGACCAGTCGTATGATCCTTGACCGGCAAGGAGGTGCAGGTGAGGGTGAGGTCACGGTCGGCTTGCTGGACTGCTTGGGCACGTCCAGTGATGGTCAGCCAAACGCCGTGTTTTGCGCTAACAGCTGGCGTCGACTCTGGATTCCTGGTCGGATGATGTGATTGTAGGCGTCTGCGCCGATGACAAGATCGCCGCAGGCCTGGCGGGGTGGCTGAATTGAGGGTCGGCGAGAGGGAGCTTCCCCAACAGGCCAGCGTGGTTGTCCTTCAAGTCTCCTGCCGGAATAATGATACCGATGTTCCTCAGGACGAAGGCCTCGATGCAGACAGGCTGGTCGCCGTTGAGAAGACCGAGGTATAACACCGTCTGATGTTTCGCCGAATCCATGGTCAGGCCGGAGACACCGAGGACGTTGACCTGTACGTGGCGTAGCCTGCAACCGAGACTGCGAGCGAGGCCGAGACCAAGGAGGGTCGCCTCCGAGCAAGGGTCCAGGAATGCCCAGCTGGACACTGATGGGGAGTCGTCATAACAAACCTGAACGACGGTGGTGGAGAGAACGGATAGTCATAGCGACTCCCCCTTCCCTGCCGCGGCTTCAGAACAAGCGCTGGTGATCGCAGCTTGGATACGGGGAACTTTCGGCTCAGTGTCCTCGTCCTCCTCGCGTTCGGTAAGACGTCGAGCGGGTTTGCCGGACCCTTCGTAAATAACAGTATAGTGGGTCCCGGAACAGCTGTGGCTAGTCCCACTCGACGGGCAGGTCTTGTTGGAGTGCGAACCACTCAAATAGTTATAGCAGAGATCGCGGTCGGCGACGAGCTTCCTCCTCTCCTCAGGTGTCAGTCCGCGAAAGGTCAGGCAGTAGCCGATATAATGGGGATCCTTGCAGGCAGGGTAACCGCCCCGTTTCAGAACGGTGGAATGGGTGCGACATAGACGATCGCTGGAGTTCCTTTCCTGGGTTGGGTCGGTCTTGCGTGAGGCGTCGGATGCGTTAGCCGGGAGCGGAAGGGCCGATGGCGGCGGATACAGTGACCGCAGCGTCCGGAATCGTCGTTGAAGAAATTCACTCAGCTGCTCGAAGGTTGACTCGCTTATGGCCTCCTCTCTTTCTTCCTCCCAGGTGCTCTGGGTGGCGGGGTCCATGGCTCGGTTGCCGAGGTGGACGAGCCAATCATTCCAACCGCTGACCGGCCTGCCAAGCTTTTCCAGCTGCGTACAGTGACGCTTCAGTGTACTGTAGAGCTCTTGAAGCTTCTCCGGTGACTCTGTGGTGAGTGGCGTAAGATGAAGCAGCGCGTCGAGATGGTCCCGCACCCGCAGTTTGGGATGGTCGAACCGGCTACAGAGGGCATCCCAGGCCATGGCGTAATCATGGCCGGAGGATTTGTCGTCTCTGATGACTTCTGCCGTAGCTCCGTCGAGGTTCGTCTTAAGGAAGAGCATCTTGGTGACGTCTCCCAAGCCGGCGTTGGAATGGACAAAATCGACGAAGCCGATTTCAGAGGCAATTTTTCAATTTCCATTCGACCTTTCTCGACCCAAGATGGTGCGCTCGTCCCCGACGATCTGGCCGACCAAGGCGAGTCAAAGTATAGACTTTGAGAGGTGGCTAAGCATGCTTGCTTAGCCTCTGAGCCGTGTCGAGGACGGCGATGCCATCCGCCTGTGAGGAGGTGCCGTCGCCTGCCATAAAGTCGCAGTTAGACAGAAAAGTGAATTCACCTTGGATGAAAACCTAATGGGCAACTGAATCGCTATAATAGTCATTATTGGTCTATCCAGAACCCTCATTGGGTACGTCATGTTGATAATCAGCATAGATGGAGCCTCGTAGTTTGGTGCGGTGTAGTAAATGGTTATCTGATAGGACGTTATTTTTTCGATGGGAATGTCAACGGCGCCGCATATCTTTATTTCCTGCAGAATGAATTATCAGAATTATTGGAAGATGTGGACTTGGAAACAAGACGGCGATTATGGCTTCAACAGGATGGTGCACCGTCACTTCTTGAACCAACGATACCGAAGACAATAGATAGGCATTAGTAGTGACATTACTGACTTGTGTCCAAGATCACCAGATCTAACAAGTCCAGATTTCTTTTTATGGGGCTGTTTGAAAAGTGTTGTTTATGCACAGCAACCAACAATACGGCAAGATATGATGCATCGCATTATACAAGCTTGTAGAGCTATTCCGCGTCACGTTTTGTTGTCCAGAGTTGAAAACTTCGAATGTATGATTCAACATTGCATAAATTTGAACGGCTATATTTTTGAACATTTTATGAGATAAATGTTTGTGTTACAACCTTGACCATAACTATATCTGTAGTTATCGTCATGTCTTCATTGGCTGGGCATTCCCACCTTTCCTTAATTGGCTGGGTAAACTATACCTCGCTTTCATTGACAGGGCATTCCCACCTTGCCTTAATTGGCTAGGTAATCAATACCTCGCCTTCATTGGCTGGGCATTCCCACGTTGCCATAATTGGTTGGGAATTAATACCTTGCATTCATTGGCTGAATAGCCATCGTCTGTCTTGATCGGCTCAGCATTCTCACCTTGCCTAGATAGACTGGACACTCCCTCTTTTCATACATCGGTTAGATTGGTTCACGTTACAAAATGTGGCATGAACACACGTAATGATTAAATCAATAACGACCTTGATAATCGAACTTTTATTTATCTTGGGTATTGGGTTATTATTATTATTATTATTATTATTATTATTATTATTATTATTATTATTATTATTATTATTGTTATTATTATTATTATTAATATTTTTTTTTTTACAAGGAGTTGCGGAATCCTTTTTGCGGATTCCCCTTAGTCTTGATCTAAGGACGTATGTGGGACTCCCCAAAAAAAAAAAAAAAGACAGGCCTACCCACTAAACCGCCATCTCCTTGTTGTCCTTCCCCTAGCCAGGGACTATGTTGATATTACTTCTGACTGGGGGTTCTGTCTGTGTTCCTTCGCTCGTATCGTTTTACCGTGCACCGTTACGTCGCGTCAATCCGTCTGCTCAGTCGTCCTTCAGACAGTCGTCCGCGTTCTTACGTCTTAGTATGGTTTCCGTATAGGTAGCGACTAAACGCCACCATTCGGGTTTATGCAGCATCACCTCTACAATGTTATCGGTGGTGATGTTGCCAACTGTTGTCTCTAGTTCTCGTCTGAGTCTTGTCCAGCGGTCGCACCCGAAAAATGTGTGTTCCGCGTCGTCTCGTTTGTGTCCACAATACTTGCAGTCGGGTGTTCGTACGCGGTTCATATTGTGGAGGTACCGTCGAAAGTACCCGTGGCCCGTCAAGAGCTGGGTGACGTGAAAATTCACATCACCAAAATTCCTTCCAAGCCACGGTCTCACGTCCCGTATCAGTCGTCTCGTCCATTTGCTACCTCGTTCTTCTGTCCATCGGTCTTGCCACATGTCGATCGTCCTTTCGCGTTCAACGATTGCCGCGTTCTTTCGTCCTATGTCTGCGCTGCTCCCATAGATCCTTTTGCGTTCAGAGGCAAGAAGATCCACGGGTATTACGCTCGCCACCACCAGGACAGCCTGCGCAGAGACTGTCCGGTAGGAGCAAGCGATTCGCAGAGCGCCCTGTCTCTGTACCATCGTCATTGTCTTACAGTACTTCTTTGTCTTCAAGGAATTTGCCCATATTTCCGCGCCGTATAAGAGGATCGAGTGAGCTGTCGCCATTAGCAGTCGCCGCTTTCCTGGTCTCGGTCCCGTCGTGTTTGCCATCAGGCGGCTCAAGGATGTTATCCTCTCTGCTGCTTTTCGGGCTGTCTTCTGTATGTGAGGCCAGAAGGTCATCTTCGTATCGAGGGTTACCCCAAGGTACTTGACTTCCCCTTTGGTCTCCGTTTCGTATGTACCCACTCTCTTGGGTAGTATCGCCTGTATGCGTCTTCTCGTGAGAAGCATAAGTTCCGTCTTTTCTGTTGCGAGTTGCAGTCCGTGTTCTATCATCCATCGTCCAACTCGTCTCATGGTCTGGTTCAACGTCAGCTGCGCCAGCTCGGGAGATCTCTCCGTGATCACCGCCGCCACGTCATCAGCGTAGGCGACGAGGGTCACTCCGAGTGGCATCCCAAGCCGAAGCAGACTATCGTATAGACCATTCCAAAAGTCGGGTCCCAGTATCGACCCCTGAGCCACCCCAGCGGTGACCTGTCTCGTTACCTGCCCTTCGATCGTCTCGTACGTTATCCGTCTGTTTGTTAGGTAATCCTCCACAACCCGACGCAGGTATGGCTGGATCACGAAGTTGCTTTTCAGCGCCTCCAAGATGTCCTTCCACTTGGCCGAATTAAAAGCATTTCTAATGTCGAGCGTCGCCAGCAACACTATAGGTCGCGCAGCGTGGGAGTGTCTGTCTAGTTCCAGGAAAGAATCGACCACCTTTTGGATCGCTCCAATCGTCTATCGACCCCTCCTAAAACCGAACTACAAATCTGATAAACCTCCTCCGGTCTGTATCGCATCCATCAGTCTCGGTCTCAGTAGTTGTTCAAAGAGTTTACCAGTCGTATCAAGTAAACTCAACGGTCGGTAAGCCGAAGGAGTGCCAGGGTCGCCCCTACCTTTTAGAATAAGAACGAGCCTCGCCTCCTTCCACCGATCGCTGAACGTTCCTGTCGTCAAGCACGTATTGTACAGGTCGAGAAGTATCTCCGGCCGTAGACGAGCCACGAGCCGGAGGATCTCGGATGGTACTTCGTCCGGTCCCGGTGCCTTACCCGTCTTCATCGCATTCGTTGCTCTGATGAGCTCCTCAGCGGTAAAAGCGGGGGGCATTTGTGCGTCCACGTCATCCATCACGTTTGTCCTAATCGGGTGCGTCGGAAACAATCCGTCAACAATCCGTCCTGCTGTTTCGGCATCTTTAAGTTCCGGTGAGACTCGGGCCCCTAGTTTCCCGGTCACAATCTTGTAGCCGGTTCCCCAGGGATCCTCGTTCACCTCCTCGCAGAGCTTCCTCCAGCATCGCGTCTTGCTGTCCCGTATTGCTTTCGTCAGCGTCTTCCGTGCTGTTTTGTATATGGCCTGAAGGTTTTCCCTTTCGGGTCCACCTCCAGCCCTCGTCGCACGTCGCCCATTTGCCAGGCATATCTTGCGTAGCTCGGCTATTTCGTCCGTCCACCAGTATTGTGGTCGTCTTTTTTGTATCTGTCGTCGTTTCGTCATTGTGCTGGTGCATAAGTTGTTTATTAATTTCGCCGTCTCGTCTGTCAGTCTTTCCGTTCTTCGCCGGCCCGTTAGCTCAGGAGGAATCTTCGACCCCGGGGCTGATGCCGCCATCAACTCCTCCGAAAATTTTTGTCGGTCAAGTTTGTTAAGGTTCCACCGCGGGGGTTGGTGGATTCTCGTTTGTCTCGTTTCTGTCCGTCCCGCCACTTCGAAGACGATGTATTGATGGTCGCTGGCTGTATAGTCCTCGACCACCCGCCACCCCCTCAGCCGTGGCAGGATTCTGTCCGACGTCATCGTCACGTCAGGGATGAAGTCTCCAATCCCTGGTCGTCTGTACGTCGGCGTGTGTCCCGTATTTACTACTGCTAGGTCCAACCTTGCGGCCATTTCCAGCAGCAGTCGTCCACGTCGGTTCGTTTCGTTCATTCCCCACTCGATCGCCCTCGCATTGAGATCCCCCGCAACGATGACATCTCCGGGCAGGTCCCTGATCCCGTCCTCTAACAGCGTCGCCTTCCTTTCGAACTCCGCCGCGGTACAGTTGGGTGTCAGGTAGACGCTGATATAAGTGACAGCGCCGACTGTAGCTCAGACGTAGTCGTCCCCGACTCCGCGGTTGGAGACTCTAAATTGAGCGGCGTCCCTTACCCAGATAGATTATTATTATTATTATTATTATTATTATTATTATTATTATTTTTTTTTTTTTTTTTTTATGGTGGTAAAAAAACAGGATAAATCCTCATGGACCATAACGGTTGGAGTGTGACGGCAGTTTACCGAAGCTACCCACCTACACTCTCCCACCCGCCGTGTGACGTGACTCGCTGATCCTCTCAGACCGGGCTGTTTCAAGCGATCTATCAATCGAGCGCAAGGAGCCTCCGGGTCGTCGAAGACCAGCTGACCGCCCAAATCCCGCTTCTCTTCAACCGGAGGGTAAACCGTCCGGGGAAGAGTAGTAAAGTCCACCTACACCATACTCCAGCGGGGAACCGCGTAAGCATTACTTCCCGCTGGAGAACCGTGTCAAGTCCTCTCGTTGTCCACGGGTCCTGTATCGTTTCGTTACGTCCGTTTATTCACATTCATCCATTTGTTCATACCATTTACTCTCGCATTCTTCTCGTCTAACACTCGACTTCCAGGCAACCGTCCGCCTTTTTCCCTCGTAGGATAGTCTCAACGTACGTTGCCGTTACCGTCCAGTAGTCTTTGTCTTGTAGCATCTTTGCCACAATGTTGTTGGGCGTGATGTTTCCAAGTGTCGTCTCCAGTCTTTGCCTTTCGTCGTTCCAGTGTGAGCATTTGAAAATCGTATGCTCTGCGTCATCACATTTATGTCCACAGTATTTACAGTCGGCGCTGTTAACTTTGTCTCTGTCAAACAGATATTTCCTGAAGTACCCGTGGCCGGTAAGAAACTGGGTCAGGTAAAAATTCACTTCCCCAAATTGCCTCTCCGTCCACGGTCTCAGGTCGTCGATGAGTCGTCTAGTCCATGCTCCGTTCGTGCTTATCCTCCATTGTTTGTTCCAGTCCGTCATCGTCCTAGTTCTTTCGTCCTGGGCGGCTTCCGTTCTGGTCATGTCACTGTTTCGTTCGTACACGCGTTTCCCTCTCTGGCGAGCATGTTTATAGGGATAACCCCCGCCACCACCAGGACAACCTCAGCCGAGACTGTCCTGTAGGCGCAGGCTATCCTCAGTGCTCCCTGTCTTTGTACGTTCGTCAGTCGTTTGCAGTATTTCTTGACCCCCAACGCGTCGGCCCACACCTCCGCCCCGTAGAGCATGATCGAGTGGGTCGTTGTCATCAGTAGTCGTCTCTTCCATTGTCTCGGTCCAAATGTATTTGCCATAAGACGACTGAGAGCGGAAGTCCTCTCTGCCGCCTTCCTCGCTGTCTGTTGTATGTGCGGCCATAAGGTCATCTTCGTATCTAGGGTCACCCCCAGATACTCGACCGCCCTACTGGTCCGCAGCGATACCTCTCCGACTGTCATGGGAATCAGGGTATTAATCCTGCTTCCCGTCAGAAGGATGAGTTCTGTCTTGGCCAGGGCAAGGCTAAGTCCGCGTTCAGTCATCCATCTATTGATTCGTAACATCGCGCGGTTCAGAAGCATTTGCGCCAGCTCCGGGGTACGGGCTATTATCACCACAGCCACATCATCGGCGTAGGCAACCAGCTCCACCCCCGGTGGCATCGGTAGTCTTAGTAGTGCGTCGTACAGTATGTTCCAGAAGTTGGGTCCAAGGATTGAACCTTGGGCGACTCCTGCTGTGATTCGTCTGGTCACTGTTCTGTTGGTCGTCTCGTATCGAATCCATCTGTCGTGTAGGTACTCCCTCATCACCCGCATCAGGTATTCGGGAACCCTGAAAGTTTGTAGGGCCTCCAGAATATCCCCCCACCGAGCGGAGTTGAAGGCATTCCTGACATCAAGAGTCGCGAGAAGTACTATTGGCCTCGCTCCGTAGCACACGCGCCCCGTCCGCCGAAAGGCGTCGGTCACTTGTCGAATCGCCCCTATAGTTGAGCAGCCCCGTCTGAATCCGTACTGGTTTCCTGCAAGTCCTCCGTTTGCAATTACCGCGTTCGTCAGTCTTGGTTTCAATAACGCTTCGTAAAGTTTACCCGCTGTGTCTAGAAGACTCAGGGGCCTATAGGAAGACGGACTATTCGGCTCTCCTTTTCCTTTATGCAGGAGAACCAGTCTAGCAGTCTTCCATCGTCTGGGAAAGATGCCCGCACGTAAGACCGCGTTATACTTATCCAGGAGGAGTCCTGGACGTACGCCCACGATCTGCTGGAGGATCTCTCCCGGGATACCGTCTGGTCCGGGTGCCTTACCAGGCTTGATCGTGGACACAGCCTTAGTGAGCTCTGCCTCGACAAACTCTGGCACTGTCGTCTCTTGTTCGTTCGTCATTTTTTCCGTCTCTGGTTGGTTTGGGAAAAGTCCATCTGCTATTGCTTTCATGGTGTCTTTGTCTTTTGGTTCAGAAGGGCCAAGGGCCCCCAGTTTCTTGGTCACAATCTTGTAGCCAAGTCCCCAAGGGTCCCGCTCCACTTCATTATTATTATTATTATTATTATTATTATTATTATTATTATTATTATTACTATTAACCTCACCCTTGCCTCGGTGGGATAGGAGGGAAGGTTGACCGGACCCCACACATAATACCTTACCTGAACGTAGAATTCCCAGCTCTATCTGAATCCATGATAATCCATGGGGCTTCTTATTAAAAAAATTACTTGGTTATTTGGTTATTGGGGTTATTGGGGTTGATTTATTGGGTTCTTAGGTTATGTGAATTTCTGGTTTATTAAAATTAATCCCACCTTAACCCGATCATCCCTGTGTATGGATGAAGAAAATAATAAATTTGACCCCTACATGACCGTACACGGAAGGGTGGGTTAACTGCACCCCACACATAATACCTTATCTGTACATACAATTTCTCGCTCTTTCCGAATCCGGGATAAAAATTATAGGTTTCTATTAAAAAAAATGACTTTGACCTCCAAATAATCTTGGAAATAAATCTCATGGTGAAATCTGATATCTGGGAAAGGCGTTCCTCATTGTTCCAAATAACTTTTGTCTGAACAATTTTTTTGTGAGTGCTAACCGTAGAAAATTTCGGGATGGTTCCTTTAGAATGGGTCACCCTGTATACTATAATCTACAAATATGCCGTCGTTGAACTAATTTAAACTAATTGTAAATACATCTGTCTCGTACAACAATTAGAACTTTAGTAAATATTTAATTATCCCATTAAGGCCCAGGCCAAAACTGGAAGAGATAGCGTCAAACTAACTATGCGATTCATAGGCAAATAAAAAAAAATACCCGTGTTTTTTCTTTTACCATTTGCAATTGTTTATAAAAAGTTATTTAAACAAATTACCAAAAAATAATTTTTTTTGAAATCTGATTGCGGAAATCGATTATACGGGAAAATACATGAAAAAAATATATGTAACATTTTTTTACCGGACTTCAATTTTTAGTGTAAAACAGCAATAAATAATTGCGGCTCCGACAGTCAAAGTTTCTTCGCCAAATCCCAAGCAAAATCTACGCTAGATAGCGAAAAACTAACTATGCCATTCATAGGCAAATCGAAAAAAAAATACCCGTGTTTTTTCTTTTACCATTTGCAATTGTTTATAAAAAGTTATTTGAACAAATTACCAAAAAAATTATTGTTTTACAAATCTGATTGCCGAAATCGATTCTACGGGAAAAAAACATGACAAAATTGTATGTACGTGTAACATTTTTTTGTCGGACTTCAATTTGTCATGAAAAACAGCTATCAAGCATTGAATTGATACCGACAGTCACAAGTGATTCAACCTGATGGTTGAGTTCAGTTCAGTTGAAAAAAAATTTTTTTGATTGTAAAAATTTGTAAACCGTGTTAGAGATCACGTTTGAGTGGCGGGCTAACGGTTTTACAGAAAATCTAGAGGTATTGTTTTCTGATACGAAAATTTGATTTCTATCTAACTTACAGCGAAAATCTATAATTTCTTGTAAATTGCTGTTTATTTTTGAACCAAGCAAAAATGACAAGGCGGATGGTTAAAGATTTAACCGATTTTGTCGAGGATGATGATTTTGATGATTTCCGAGCTCATGTCGATATATCGTTCATTCCCGGAGATCACGAAAGTTCAGATGGGGATTCTGATTGCAATGTTGACGAAAATATGTCATTTGAATTGATTCCTGTTGGTTCGTATGAACATATAAAAAGCGCATACAGCAGCACTCAAAAACTATTAGAACCCAATCATGTTTATGATTGGCAAGTATTAGATTTGAATGATACCTTAACTGTGAATAACGATGATCCCTTCAACGTTCAATCCATTTCCTCTTTGTATTCTAAAAACTCTTTGGAATTATTTGAAGTATATTTCTCAAATTCAATGAAAAATTATATCATAGAAACTACAACTGAAAACAATTTTGAATTAAGTATGAATGATCTAGAAAAATTTATTGTTATCATAATGATTACTATTTTCAATTCAAGAAAGAATCTCCGTGACTATTGGTCAACTAAAAAAATCTTATAATGTCCAGTTTTTTCTGAACTTATGACAAGAAATAAAGTTATTGAAATCAAGAAGAAAATAAGATTTTATAAACTTCAAGATGAAAATAAAAATGATAAAATTTGGAAAATTAGAAGTTTATATGATTATTTTCGTGAAAATAGTATGCAGTTCGGTATTTTTGATTACAACTTATCAATAGATGAGATAATGGTAAAATATTTCGGGAAGTTTGGCATAAAACAGTGTATTAGAAATAAGCCAATCAGATTTGGAATAAAATTATGGGCCCTTTGTTCCTCAGATAGATATTATATGAACTATCTATCTGATATATAGATATTTATATGAACTGGATATTTATACAGGTAAAGCAGGACTCGATGAACGGAACCCTCTAGTTGCTGTTTGTTTGGGATCGGAAGTCGTTATCAAGTTGCTATCGCCTTTACTGCAAGTAACTAATAAAGAAGATCTTACTAAGTATCATGTGTGTTTTGATAATTTTTTCACCAATCCAGATCTTATGGTACATTTGGAAAAAATTGAATTATCAGCAACTGGGACGGTCAGACAAAACCGCGTCAAAGAAAAAGTTAAAATGCCAAAAAAGCTGAGAGGGGAACAACTATCGCTCTTCACGATCAAAATTCCAAACTGAATTATATAACTGTGATGGATTCCAAACCTGTATCAGTGTTATCAACAAAATTTGGAGATGAACCGAAAATTGAAGTGCAGCGATGGCATGAAAAAGCTAAGAGGTCCATTATTTTCCCTCAAGCGTTTTCTTCCTATAACTAAAACATGGGTGGGGTTGATTTGCATGATCAAAATTGCAATGCTTTGATGCCTTTAATTAGGAGTAAAAAATGGACATGGTGTCTATTCTAACGACTTATTCAGGCTTCATTGACTAATGCTACTGTGATTTATAATAAGCTGCACCCAGACTTGCCTAAAGGTTCAAAAGATATTGTGCAAGAAGTTTGTGAATTTTATCTTGAGAAATTTGCGAATCAACGTCCTAACAAGCGAAAGAGATCAAGTGACACATCATTGCATAAACACGTAATCCATCAAGGTATGCACAAAACATGTGGGGTATTATCGTGTGAGATGAAAACTAAATTTTATTACCAAAAATGTGCTATACTCTTGTGCAAAAGACATCGAGAAGATCACAAAAATAAAACTGAATAAAAATTCAATCGAATTACATGATCAATGTTTGATAGCTGTTTTTTCATGACAAATTGAAGTCCGACAAAAAAATGTTACATATATTTTTTTCATGTATTTTTCCGTATAATCGATTCCCGCAATCAGATTTCAAAAAAAATTACTTTTTTGGTAATTTGTTTAAATAACTTTTTATAAACAATTGCAAATGGCAAAAGAAAAACACGGGTATTTTTTTTTCGATTTGCCTATGAATGGCATAGTTAGTTTTTCGCTATCTAGCGTAGATTTTGCTTGGGATTTGGCGAAGAAACTTTGACTGTCGGAGCCGCAATTATTTATTGCCGTTTTACATTAACAAATTGAAGTCCGATAAAAAAATGTTACATATATTTTTTTCATGTATTTTCCCGTATAATCGATTTCCGCAATCAGATTTCAAAAAAAATTATTTTTTGGTAATTTGTTTAAATAACTTTTTATAAACAATTGCAAATGGTAAAAGAAAAAACACGGGTATTATTTTTTATTTGCCTATGAATCGCATAGTTAGTTTGACGCTATCTCTTCCAGTTTTGGCCTGGGCCTTAATAGGTTATTGTTTCTAAATATCAGGCAGACTGTAAATAAACTTGGAGTGAATAAAAAATCTGTTTTGATTGTAGCTACGTTATTCACAAGAAAAATATCTCTGCATAATTTTACAACACACTATTTGATATTGTTTTAAATTAATGAGTTTAGATTTGACAGATTTCTAACTTCGCTGATTTAAATAAAAATTCATTACTCGTTTCTACCACATTTACTCAAAACATGGAGAATAGTACAAAGTTTAAGATCCTCGATTTAAAATTTTTTTTTTTAATTAACTTGTTTGGGAAGATCGACTTTAGAATTTCAATTCAAAGTCATTTTCAATGAGTTTTACAACAAGAAAGGATCGCATTTTAGTACTAAATATAAAGAGTGAGATAAAGAAGACCAATTATACAAGGTAAAAAGTAATGAGTCATTATTTATACAGGAGACCTAGTTTTAAATTAATTTATAACTAATTCTATTTTATATTTTTTTATATTATTTTTAGTTATTTACATACATGTGCGGACGTTTGCGAATTAAAAATAATTAATAATAAAATTTTGTAATAATTAAATAATTGTTATCTTACCCGAAACAATGTAGAACCGCCGGAAAGAACAATATTCTGGAATAAAACTTTTCTCAAATCCAAATCTGATTTCTGGATTGAGTACATTAAAACTTCATGTAATCCCTCAAACTCTTCTCCTAATAAATCTGGTCTAAATAATACTTCAGGAGCACGGAATCTTGCAGGACCAATCTACAGAAATTAAAATAGATTTAATATCATTAATGAAGTAGAAGTTATTTAAAAATTGATGGAAATAAATCAATTATAGCAAATTCTTCTCTCGGTTTGAAAAATATACACTGCATTGATAAAATAATAAGATTGAGAAACTTAAACTAGGGAGAATAAAATAATATTTACCCCTTAGTTATTCTTATGTTTTCTCAATAAATTTCCTTCTTGCGAGGCACACCATCGCTGTAATACGCAAAAAAGATGTTTTTCCTAGTGAATGCTTATCATTCAGCGTACACCTACAAATCACGAAATCGGTGGTCGATTAAGTGTACGTGTTTCAATATGGTTGAGAAATTAGAGTATATAGGTTGTAAACCAATTGAAACTAACGAATAATTAAGTAAATATCAGGTAGTACGTATATTACTATTATATAAAAATTTAACGTAGTGTTCAACCAAGCGATT
Source organism: Phymastichus coffea (assembly GCF_024137745.1). NCBI lineage: Eukaryota > Metazoa > Arthropoda > Insecta > Hymenoptera > Eulophidae > Phymastichus > Phymastichus coffea. The sequence goes on from NW_026706814.1 coordinate 3,259,500, forward strand.
TTCCGTACGTATGGTACCTAAGGTTACACGGGAGGGAGAGATTACGAACGAACTTACAATTTTCCATGAAGCCTTTCTACTTATTTTATCACTGATTACTCTGCAGCGAAATTCTTCATTAAACAATCTCCATTGCCCTATAAAAAATCAATATGGATCGGGAAGAATCACTCAATATCTATGTTGCATCATGACATCTTAGGCGAAATTTAAAAAAACGACTAATATTAGTTATATTTATGGACATTCTGAGACACTTACCATGCGAACAGCAGATTCTTTCCTCACCAGCAGTCAGTGACGTTACCCAATAGTACATTACGATACAAGTGCGGGAAAGTAAATTCTTGTCTCGTGTGGCTTTTACGCCTGAGCGAAGTGAGGGTGGAAACTCATTCCCGAACATGTGCCGTACCGTATTTTTTGATACGACGTGCGGAAAGTACGATTTTCAACGCACGTTTTTTACCGAGCGTGTGGTAAAAACGCACTTTCCGCACGGAGTGTCAAAAAATCCTTTACCGACACAAAGGAAAAGGGTGTTCTCTCTCTCTCTCTCTCTCTTGCGTAAAGAAGATATTTTGGTTCTCTCTCTTCGTGGAAGGCAGCTATACTTGCTTAATTCCCCATCAGTTCTTGTCAAACAATATGCTATTCTAATCATTTTTGAAAGTTAGAGAGAGAGAGATACGAGCTCAGTCGCTCGACTGATTTCTTCTTAAGATGTTCCTTCTAAATATCTCTGCTAGAAGAGAACCTTCTATCCCTTCTATTTGCCCTAATCATTCTTGCAATCGTAATTCAATTAATCAAATAATTACGCATATAAATTAATTACTTGCTTATATTTATTAGTTTTAATTATACATTGAGTACACTTTATCAATAATTTTAGGTACAGTATTTGTCTTATCAATTTTAAACTATTCAGTTGAATTTTTTACAAATTATAATCGACTGTAAACTTTAGACAGTATCGAACCCTTCTGATTCTATTTTTTTTTGCCTTTCCGCCAACTAATCGTATGTCTTTTATGTATTTATTGCAGCAGAGACTATATTTTCTCACTTTTGACTATGATATAAGCATGATGATTTAAATTTAAGACATATGTTTTCCAATTGTTTTTTAATTACGAGCATGTCATTTCAGTTTTAAGTAAAAAATTTGTATGTTATTATACCATTTCTCCATGATATTCCTATAAAACTCCATTTATTAAATATAAATATTTATATACGTATAACTGAATAAATAAACTACCATGATGTATTTCCAGCTATCATTTAACATTTTATATTCGATAGGAAGCTCACACCAATGATACGGAGGTTTGAAGAATAGTACTGCAGGATAAGTGTCAGAACATACTGGTAAATAAGCGAACTCTTTACAAATAAAAATATTTTCAGGACCCTGAAAGCCTTGTACATCAAAAATATAGTTCTTTCTTAGAGTATAAATCCTATTGTTTTCCAAAATATGTGAGCTTTATCGTATCTTAAAGAAATTATGGATATTTTCTTGATTTACCGATTTATACCGAGTGACCCATTTTAAAGCGAGGTATAGTTTACCCAGCCAATTAAGGAAAGGTGTGAATGCCCAGCCAATGAAGACATGACGATAACTACAGATATAGTTATGATCAAGGTTGTAACACAAACATTTATCTCATAAAATGTTCAAAAATACAGCCGTTCAAATTTATGCAGTGTTGAATCATACATTTGAAGTTTTCAACTCTGGACAACAAAACGTGACGCGGAATAGCTCTACAAGCTTGTATGATGCGATGCATCATATCTTGCCGTATTGTTGGTTGCTGTGCATAAACAACACTTTTCAAACAGCCCCATAAAAAGAAATCTGGACTTGTTAGATCTGGTGATCTTGGACACAAGTCAGTAATGTCACTACCAATGCCTATCTATTGTCTTCGGTATCATTGGTTCAAGAAGTGACGAGCTATTAGTAAGCGATGACACGGTGCACCATCCTGTTGAAGCCATAATCGCCGTCTTGTTTCCAAGTCCACATCTTCCAATAATTCTGATAATTCATTCTGCAGGAAATAAAGATATGCGGCGCCGTTGACATTCCCATCGAAAAAATAATGTCCTATCAGATAACCATTTACTACACCGCACCAAACTACGAGGCTCCATCTATGCTGATTATCAACATGACGTACCCAATGAGGGTTGTGGATAGACCAATAATGATAGTTATAGCGATTCAGTTGCCCATTACTATGAAATGTAGTTTCGTCCGAAAATATTAGGTATCTGAAAAATTCAGAATCTTCACGAATCCTTGCTTGTACCCAATTACAGAATTCGAGTCTGCGGCGGAGATCACCTGGCATCAATGATTGAGTCAAATTTCTTTGATACGGATGAAATCTATGAAACTGCAAAAATCTAGCGGCTGTTGTTCTCGGGATTCCAGTACGTCTCTGAATTTCACGCAAAGAGATATGATGATCCAAATCAACCATTGCCAAAACAACGAGAATTCGTGGATCATCGTTGTTCTGTCTCATAATGCGACGACGATTTCTGCGTATTCGTGGTCGACGTCTCTCTCTTCGTTCGATGATTCTGATTCTTACGTGGTTTGGGTACCCAAGCCTCCCTGGGTAATTTTGACGGTCAAGGCCGATATTGTGCTGCAGCAAGATAGTACCGTCCAGTTATTGGATTGGGGGGCAAGATATTACCAGCAAGTTATAGGGTTATTACAATTAATCTTAACCTTGCCCCATCATCCATGTGCATAGATGAAGAAAATAATAAATTTGACCCCTACATGACCTTACGCGGGGGGGGGGGGGGGTTAACCGCACCCCACACATAATACCTTATCTAAACATAATTTTTCTCGCTCTTTCCGAATCCGGGATCAAAATTATAGGTTCAAAAAATGACTTTGACCTTCAAATAACTTTGAAAATAAATCTCAAGGTTATTGTCCCAAACAACTTTTTTCTGAACAATTTTTTTGTAGAGTGCCAACCGTAAAAAATTCGAGGTTTAAAAAAATGACAACGAATGTTTTAAGTTAGCTGTATTATCGTGCTTTTATCCAGTCAAGCAAAATAGTAATAAAGTAAATAATAACTTTTGTAATGTTGGAAAGAAGGGAAATAGTGAGAGATGGAAATTCACTTAATTTTGATTATATTCAGCAACGTTTCGTCAGCACATTTGCTGACCTTTTCAAGCTTTATTAATAGAAAAACAACAAATTATTAACAATAGAGTTGCAAAAGTAATTTTAATGGTATATAATTATATGTGTACGTGTATACCTGATTTCTCTCTTACTCAAATTATTATAGGCTAAAACGAATATCTCGTAGCACAGTCAAGTTAATAAAATGAGAGATCAAGTATTTCAACCCATATATATACTCTGCATCCATTATCCCTTCCTCATAGATCTTAATAAAGGCTTATAAATGTGACTAAGATATTGTATATCATCTTTTCTATCTAACGTGTTTTTATGTAAGCCAATGTGTAACATTTCAGATATTCTGCGTTTCTTATAATTCTTTTCATAATCCAATATCTTAGCTTTCCATCATTACAAAATTTATCACTTAAAAAATTATAAGGCAATCAAGACAGTATGTTACATTTAATAAAGTAAATACTTATATAAGCGTTATGACAAATAATTCAAATTTGACGGTATAAGCTCCCCTGTAATAATGAAAAGCATTTCTAAAAAATTAAGCATATAATAAAATTAAATTAAATTAAATTAATTAATTTAATTAATTAAAATTTTTATTTAAAAATAAAAACTTAAGCATTCCTAATAAATTTGAAAAATTAAATAATATATTGCAACGGTAGTCGATTCAATTAATCGAACCGTTCGCGATTCTGATTTTCGCGCGTTAGTTCTAAGTATTGAGAGAGAGGGGGCGCGCGATCTTTTAAATTAGCAGTTACGTCTCAGCTGTTGATTGAAGTGGATATCGCCGAATTTTGTTTTCACAGTTTTTCTCGCCGAATAATCATTTTATACTGATTAATTACGCGCGCGAGTGCATCAAGGTGATAAACAGATTGCGGCGTTATGAAAGCAGCAGATTTGCAGCAGAAAGGCGGTACGAGGCAGCGCAGTTGATAAATCAGGAGCAGAGACAGTTGATCGTTTTTTTTAACATCAACAATTACGGCTGATCACCGTAATTGCACCGCAGGGTAGGTGCACCTGCCTTAATTATCGCGTGACAAAATACATTTAGTATTTTGTTCAACCGTATTAGCGTTGATATTTTTTGTATTTGCGCCGAACGTTAGATCGCGCCAATTTTCATATCTTCTCTCTCTCTCTTTCTCACCGAAAGTTATTTAATTGTAAATCCTATTCGCGTGCGTCAGTCTTTCGGCCCGACAAAGACTGTAGAGATTTTTATTAATAAAATCTATTAAAATTATTCGCCGATTTCGTCATATGATTTTTCCTAGTAGTTTAAACAATTAGAAAAAGCTTAGGTTTTAATCCTATTATAGCTAGGGGATTAAGTGGATTTGGAGTAAAGTCGCTTACACTTGAAACTCATCGTGTCACAAGGCACGTGACTTAAGGTGAGTTCAACTCTGCTTGATCGAAGACAACTAAGTTAAGTCAGCCGACGTTAAGGCGAATACACGTATTAACATACGTGTTAACGGAGCGGCGGTTTGCTCTGCATCGTGGGAGTTTGTTCTTAAATAAATTTCTCAATTTTTGTAGATTCCCCCCCGTTACAATATCAATAAATTTATATATACTTAAAAAAATACTTAAAATCAGTGTTCAAATCATATAGCAAAATAAAAAATGAAGATGAACATCAACAGTTTGGCTAGTAAAACAATTTAAGATATTGTTAGCTTAATCAAACAAGTGTATAATAATGCTATAGAAATGAATCTTAGTTGGTTTGATGAATTTGAATTTAACAGAGCTAAAAAGTAATCAAACCTTTTATTATTTTATGATTTTATGAAGAAAAAAAATTTGACATCACTGTCATTTAATTCGTAAATGTAGAAACGCAGCTCACAATCGTTGATTTAAACTATAAAAATGCTTGTTTTATAACTGTAATTTTTCATAACATGACTAGATATGACTCACATTTTATTATAACGGAAAACGCTGCTAATCCTAACTTTGAGGGAGTAATCACTGTTCTTGCTAAATATAAGGAACAGTATATATCTGTCACGAAAGAAGTTGTCAACAGTCGTATTAGCTTCCGCTTTGATTTTTTGCGTTTTATGCCGTCATCTTTAGATAAGTTAGCAATATTTTTACCTCAGATTGATATTGTGAAGCATGAATTGGAGAATGATAAATACACTGTAGCACAAATTTAATTACTTAAAAGAAAAAGTGTTTTTCCATATGAGTATATGTAGGATTAAAACAGAATTAATTGCCTTCCATCGAAGAATTCCATAGTCCATTGACAGATAGTGATATTTCTATTAACGACTACGAACGTGCATAAAACGTTTGGAATACATTTGAAATCAAAGATTTAGGCAAATATTCTGATCTCTATTTAAAAACAGATGTATTACTTTTAGCTGATATTTTTGCGAATTTCCGAGAAACTTGTAAGGAGGCATACAAACTAGACCCATCACACTATTATACTACATCTGGACTAACATGGGATGCTATGTTAAAGTGTACAGGTCTTACGCTTGAGGTTTCAACGGATATAGGTATGGTAATATTTATTCAAAAAGTAATTCATAGAGAGGTCATCAGCCAATGCTGTAACAGATATTCAAAAGTCAATAATAAATTTATAGGTGCAGAATTTAATGAAGAAGAGCAAAGCAAGATTTTGATGTATTTTGATATTAATAACCTTTACGGGTGGACAATGACATAATCACTACCATATGAGAGATTTGAATGAATGTTTAACATTGATGAGTCTGATTTTTCATTGTGTAACAGGATTCGTTTCTTAACTCGGTTTTGCAATTTGCGCGTCAAGTCAAGAGCCCAAAATAACGTCGCGTCACTAATTACACAGGCCTGCAAAATAGAGAGTCGTCACTGTTCTTTTACAACTTACGGTCATTTCCGAAGTAATTTTTGGCGTAGAATTAGAATCCGTCGTCAGAATTACTTCATCACGTCAGGTTTTTGAGTAATCGTCCCCTAAAGGTCGAAAAAACACGTTTTTTGGCCATATTCAAGGCTTGATTACATCGTGAGTTTATATTCTTCTTATCTAGAATCATTAGCAAAATACGATATATTTCTTAATTTTTTTTTTATAATGATTCTAGAATCATTATCCAAAAAATACTAAGAAATATATCGTATTCTTCCAGGACAATTGGCCGAATTTTTAAGCTCATGGTGAAACCTCAAAAATGGCAAATTTCCATTGATGATATCTTGATAAAAAAATGATATCTTAAATTTGAAAAATGGGTTTTGAAGGGTAAGAGTGCTTCTTTAAGATGCCGTCAACCGTTTTTGAAAAGAATATAAACTCACGATGTAATCAAGCCTTGAATATGGCCAAAAAACGTGTTTTTTCGACCTTTAGGGGACGATTACTCAAAAACCTGACGTGATGGAGAAATTCTGATGACGGATTCGAATTCTACGCCAAAAATTACTTCGGAAATGACCCTCAGTTGCAAAAGAACAAAACCTTGCAGGCCTGTGTTATTTAAAGAAGGGGAAGTACGGAAGACTCATTCGCTTCGCCTCGGAAGGCGGCGATGGGTTTTCGTCCTTCGGTGGTCCGGATGCTGCATTCGAGAGAGAGAGAGAAGAAGAAGTAGGAATGATTCTAATCATTTATCATTAACAGTCTTTATTCATTAAGTGGCTACAAGGTTAGATGCGACTTATGCATCAGAAAGAAGACCGTGCGAGCCTGTCTCCCTCTGAGTGAATACAGCGGAGACAAAGCATCGCCTCACACTCACTCGTCCGGTCGTCCGGCAGGTGCGGTGCGAGTTAAACGCACGCACCTACCTGTCCACGTTCTGGCGTTTTATCTGAGAGAGGGAAGAGAAACCGAGGGGCACACCGAAAATACAGTGGAGTACCTGACCTAAGGAAAGGGGCGTCGTCGGGAACCTGGCGATCAGCTTTCGCTGCCATTGCTATGCCACTTCTCGATGTCCCTCTCGCTGTAGCCGCACGTCCTCTCGAAAAGTCCAGGAAGGGCTGGTTACCTCTCGCAGTCTTCTCACTGCTTTCCGTTGCCAGAAGGAAGGCCGATGAATGTTGTCGATCACTCTCTTGCTTCTCACTTTGTCAGCTATTGCTCACGACGCTGGCCTGGCCAGTACTGCTCACGCTCACCTATTCCTCGCAGCATTCCCGTCTCTTCCCTCAGCACCCAACATCGGTCAAGCGCCGCCGGCTACGCACACACGTGCGAGTCACGCGGACGACACTACTTCTTTCTCTCTCTATATCTCTCCTTTCCTCACATGGCTCCAACCACCGACGCTGATCAGGAACTAAAGCTAAAACAAAGCCATATCGAGAATACTTGATCCGAATTACCAAGATATCGTTGTGGCAGAGGCGAAGGGAAGGATACGCGGAAGAGAGAGAGGCAAACAAGGCGAGCAATCTCAACGATTGCCTCACCCGTCACAAATTTTTCCGATGACAATGAGGTGGGCTATATTTTACAAGTAGATTTTGAGTATTCAAAGGAGCTGCATGATAATTACAAAGCCTATCCCTATTTTCTGAACATGGTACTCCATCCGGATCATCAGAGAAAACTTTTGATAACGCTATATGATAAGAACGATGTCATTCACTATAGAGCATTAAAGCAAGCGTTATAAAACGTACTAAAATTGAAAAAAATACATAGAGCGTTAGAATTTAACCAATCGTCATGGTTCAAATCTAATGTAGATTTGAATACAGATAAAAGAAAATAAGCCACAAATGAATTTGAAAAATTATTTTAAAAGCTCATACTTAACGTAGTTTATGGAAAAAATATGGAAGACGAAAGGAAGCGGAAATACGTTAAATTAGTGAAATGTTGGGGACGGCGATATGATACAAAAGCATGAATCGCATAACCGAATTTTCAGAGTAGCTCAATCTTCAATGAAAATTTAGCAGCAAGACAATTATCCTGGACAATATTTGCTAGTAATAAGCCTATATACATCGGACTTTGTGTGCTGGATCTTTCGAAAACATGTGCTTATGAGTTTCACTATGGATATATGAATCGTAGAATCGGTTAAAAATGTAAATTACTTTATACTGATACTGACAGTCTCATTTATGAAATTCAAGACGTTGATATATCTGACATCATTAAAGAAGATATTGAAAAATTTGATACCTTTGACTATCCAATTAAGAATCGATTTAATATACCTGAAACTAACAAAAAGTTTCTATGTATAATAAAATATGAGAATATGAAAATAATGTATAATGTACGTATAATGGAAATATTAAAGAAGAATTCATTGGACTTTGGAGTAAGATAAACAGCATTGAGCTGTAAAACCAATAGCCAATGAAAAAAGCAGAAGGAGTCAAAACGCTTACAACAGTTAATGAAACGATTACGGATAAAGATTATCATAGCTGTTTATTAGATTAACAAATTATAAATCGAGAGCAGTGTAATATACGAAGTAGATTACTTCACGTACGAATTGAAAGGCAGCTAAAGGTAGCTTTAAGTCCTTACGATGATAAGTGCTGCATGTTCAACTGTAACGAAGTTCAATAGTACGTTCAATAGTAAATCACCTACAACCTACATTTCAAATAAGTTACTACTATCATTGTAGTTAGATATACAGTAGCAATAAAGCATATGCAACGGACGTAAACTGGTCACGTATAATCCAGACGCATTAACATGGGCGCATTTGTCAAAGCATGTTTAAGCGCATCGAATGCTCGTTACTGCTGGGAGTCCCAATGCCATGCCTCGTTCTTGTACAACAGCTTCATAAGGGGTACTCTTACATACGACTCGGACTCGATGAACCTAGAGTACCATTCACATATCCCTAGAAATCGATGCAGATATTTGACATTACGCAGCACTGAAAAATCCAGAATGGACTGGATCCGATCGGAATGATCGATGAATGAATCGTAGCTCATTCTCGTCGAGAAAATATGCTAGAAACGTAACACTCGGGCAACCAAACGTATTCTTCTCAACGTTAATCTCCAGCTCCGCTTGTACCATAAGCCTGAGCACTTTCTCGAGTCATACAAAGTAATACTCGAATACTTCGTGATTACAATCATGTCATGGATGTACTTGAATATTTGTGGATCAAAGCGCGTCCATCAAGCACCTTAAGTTGGAGAGAGCGTCAACCAAACCAAAAATCATCCGGTTATACTTCCAGAGCCCCTAGCCTGGCGCATCAAATACCATGTACTTGCGGCTATCATTTGTAATAGCGTCGGCGTGCAATGCCGATAAACCCACCACTATTACCAATTATTTAAAGGGGGAAGGTAAGGGAGGCGGTGTGTCGCTCCAGACAAAGCAGGAAGGAGAACAACAGGCAAATAACTTCGCACACACACTCAATCTCATTAACAAACCCGTTTATTACAAAACACTTCCTTGAGTGCCGACGAGAGTACAAGTACAAATCGCTTATCACTACTAACACGCGCACTTATATTAAACGAGATGACCGGCACGTTAGCGCCATATCACCTCGTTAACCGGCTTAAATAACAATTATATTGAACTAAAGAGTGCGCCGGCTCAAGGGGAAGCCTGGCGCAGCAACACGAACCACGACCAATCGCCGAGGAAAAGAGAGAACTAGAGAGAGAGAACAATGACCTGACCGTTGCTGATGAGTATCGCTGTTGCTGGCGGTTCTGCAGATGGCTTCGCAGAAATCCTCGTTGGCTGCGTTGCTGGTAGTTCGTCGAGGGAGTTGCAGCTATATACCGACAACGAAACCGGCCCAACTCTTGCCTGGCTGCTGGCTGCTTAGCTGCACGAGGAGAGACGGCTGTGCGACTGCGGTCACTAAACTGTCTTTCGTCAAAATGTGGCCGGTTGCTAATGCGTGCGTCGCATCACTGTCGCGAGTGCGTGAGAGCCGGCTTCTCACGCCTTCTCCCACCATTCGCCTAATCGGCGGCACGCGGCAATGCCCGTCGCGACAAGTGCCGCGCGCCAAGCCCAACCACCGAACTGCATGCTACTTCTCTCTTTCTCTCTCTCACACTCTCAATACTCGAGCGTTGTTGCCTCTGGCCTCGCCTTCTGCTCTCGGGTGTTGCTGGAATAAAGAAGGAGGCATCAGGCACGTGAAATTTAACGTGCGTTTGATGCCAGCCGTGTGCCTTCGCCTGGGAGAGATGACGCAGGCATACACGGTGTAGGCTATGACCAGCCTACACCGTCACACATTTATTAAAGGCACCTATAAGTAGGCGCTCTACAGATCGATTTTCGAAATATAGCGGACTCTTTGCAACCTATCGAGTACAATATCCCCCCCGATATCGAGCTAGCGTCTATAAGAATGGTTTTGTTCATTGGTCCCAAGTCGACGCACAATCTGTGACATTCTTCCTGACGACAATGGTACACTTCACCATTCGCTTTCAAACATTGTTTATTTGGTTGATTGGTAAAATACAAGCCATTCTCATATCTGCGTTGTAACAATTTTCTCTTCCTGCGATACTCTATGCATCTTAAACGGCGTCCGTCTGGAAGCCGAATGTATGAACAAATTTCTGCCCAAAAAACATACTATACTACAACGTGTGCTCACAAGCATATAACTCAAATGAGCAAACCACTGTGTCGATCTCTATCACCAGCCTCAGCTATCTATCACGCTGACTGGTGTTCCCAAATAACCATTCACCGAACTAAGGATCTTTCTCAAGCTCAATAGAGTTTCAAAGCTCCCTTGAGCTATAAAGTCTTGCATCATCACGTAAGACTTAAAATTCAGTGATCTTCCACGGACAACTGTACTCCGGTGTCAAATAGCATACTGTATGGTTTCGCCGCTGATAAGCAGTACAAGTAATAGGTGATTTTTCATTATCATGTCCAATGTAGGATAATAGTGAATACTTAAGTTTGTAAATTTGCTTTTTAATATATTTTTAATCCAGTATTGACTCATTTAATTTAGTTTGAGGACTTGCACGAGTTGATTCCCTTTTAAACGTAACATCAACCCTATCAGGTGATCCTTTGTCGTAAGCATAGTTCCATAACAGTGCCATTCAGCTTCGATACTAACGTCATTTTTATGATTAATAAGATTGTATATTTGGTATTTATTTTTGTAGAGATTAGATCCGTCAGTTACATAAAGTGCCTATTTCGCTCCTAATAATAACCGGTCAATTTTAGAAATTAGAATTTGCTGTATAAAATACAGTACTGTTGTATCATAAGTTGTGTAATCTGAAATTAGAACATGACTGCTACATACTATTTTTTCGTTATTTTTATTATAAATAACGACTGACAAGGGAACCTCCACAACCCTCCGCCACCGATTTTTCTGCAATTGAGATATGTTATAGTTCGTAAAAAAATAAAAGACCAGTATTTTTTTTATCGGCGGAAAAAGTTATCTAAGGGATGAACCCCCCCCCCCCCCCCCCCCCAAAACAGGGTGAATTACCCTTTCATGATATTAATACAATATAAGCAGTTGTTAATCGCAGCTCATGCTGGTTATTTCACGTTCTATGACGCTCAAAAAGGCCAAACACATGTATACTTTTGTTCTGCCGAATAAACTTACCTTAAGCTTAAATAAAGTTACCCCTCAACGTCATTTTATAGCGAAATTTTCGTATTTTATGCACAGTTTTCGACGAAACAAACTCTAAAAAATTCTTTTAAAAAATTTCAGCTAAATATATGGATTTAGTCTACAGGGGTTCCAACCCCTTCATTGGAGAGTGAACACAGCATTCATGTTACTTTGATCCCCTACCACCCCGAGCTCAATTTCCTTAAACCTCGGACTAGTTACCTGCCACGCTATAACCCGTAACTTATACACCCCAATTTCATCAACCCTCGAACTGGTTACCCTGCCATGCTGTAACCTCAAACTCTTAACCCCAATTTCCTTAACCCTCGAGCTGGTTACGCTGCCTCGCTCCAACCCCGAACTCCTACATCTCAATTTGATCAACCCTCAAGCTGGTTACTTTACCAAACTGTAACCCCGAACTCTTAATCCCAATTTCCTTAACCCTCAAGCTAGTTACCTTGCCACGCTCTAACCCCGAACTCCTACACCCGAATATCAACAACCCTCGAGCTGGCTTGCCCTGCCCTTTCCAATTTTCTAGTCCGAAACCCGGTTTTCTGTTATTCATAATCCCGATTTCGACATATTTGTAATATCTCTGAAGAAAAGGACATAGGCGAAATGATTGTAGAAGATAACGTTAAATTTATTTTATTATTATGTTATATTTACGTTATATTAACTCGTTCATTTCATCCGATATTGAGATTACATTTTTTGAATATAAAAATCAACCCTCGAGCTTGTTACTCTGCCACGCTATAACCCGTAACTCCTGCACCCCAATTTCATCAACCCTCGAGCTGGTTACCCTGCCACGCTGTAACCCGTAACTCCTACATCCCAGTTTCATCAACCTGGTCACCCTGCCACATTGTAACCCCGAACTCCCGCATTCCAATTGTGACGAGAGCAAGCAGTACGCTTGCTCCTCGTCTGCCCTCCTTCTCTCTCTCCCTCTTATCACTCGGCATGGCGACGTGGTCAGCGTTCGGCGCATATATTTATTGCGCCTAACCACTGGCCTTTATGTTTTTCCAGCCGCCGAAGATTGCCGAGCAATATTGAGAGCGCCCGAAGAAGCAAGAGCGCAGCGACTATGAGGTAGAGAGAGACAGAGAGAGACAGAGAGAGAGAGAGAGAGTTAGCGAGCATGCTAGAGTGCGCGTCTATGCACGCACTATGCAGGTTTGGGCCGGCGTGTGACGCGCGACCAATTAGCGCTTTTGTCGCACGCCGCCTAATGAGTGGGCTTGGTGGGAGAGCCCGGCGAGAGCGCGAACGCTGACCATGCGTCAAGTCGCGTGAGGTAGTTCCCGGAAGAAAGTTGAGGAGAGAAGTTGGAAGTAGCAGCGCAATGAGAGAAGAAGAAACACACGTGCAGGAGTGACCAGACCAGGGCGAGCCGAGGCAACGTGTGGCGGCAACACCTGCAGCAGGGCATTCAGTGTCGCCCTCGCCGCCATACACGGCATGACTTCCAGTGGGTTCACCACGGGCTACGCCGAGGAAGACGTCCAGCCAGCGGCCAGGTCAACTCCCCGTTGCCGGCTCATCGCCAAGGACAAAGGTCAGGTTATCTCTCTCTCCCGGTATTTCTCTCTCTCATGGTGATGCGCGGCCGCGTAGGAACGATAGGTAGCCAGGCGATCACTTGCCGGCTACGCTCATCGTAATGCGGTAGAGAGGTTTCGACGTATTCTTTCCTTTGTGAGGAGGCAAATGGCCAAGGGGATTTAGTCGCCGGGCCATTCGTCCTCCCGCGTTAGTTTAAGTTGTTCTATATATGTGCGCGTGATGTAAACTTTATTGTAATCGATTTTGTATTTGTTTGTCTGAAAAGATTTAAGTTGTATGTTCCAAGTAAGGAAAATTATTTATTCGTTCGACCTATCCTCTCGTTCCCCGATTGTTAAAGAGCGAAAGTGCCTCTCTTACTCTCCCCTTAATAAATTAGTGACGTCAGTGCCGAATAAGGCACTGCCCCCGTTACACAATTTTCGGAAATCCGGAACCCAGCTCCCTGTCATTCATAATCCCGATTTCGAAATATTTATAGTATCTTCAAATAAAAGGACATATGCACATTTTTTGTAGAAGATAACGTTTAATTAAATACGTATATTTATGTATAGGTAAGAAATAGCAAATGCAACTACGAAATCACGCAAATTTTTGAAGTTCGAAATAGCTACGGGGAACTTCATTTTTAAATCATTATGGTCAACAAATATTACTACTATCGCGGAGGAAATTCGATTATTATGTTATTACGAAAAAATTGATTAGACAAATTGATTTTACCATACTAATAGGTATATATACGTATTTCGCGAGGCGGTTGTAGCCAATATAAAAATACTGAAATGAGATAATGTTATTCTTATTTTCCACCTTAAACACACTCGAGTATGTACGTGGCAAAACGAAATCAAACTGTGTCATAACGTGGAAACCATAATCAACGAATGCGATTCATGTGGTTCAAATAGTAAGAATGGAACTGCAACTGTTTTTTTCCTTGATAGATATCGCAATAGTTAACGTATGTGATAAGCCAAGATCTAACAGTGGAGGAATCTCGGTCACCTTGATTTGATATCGGTTTGTGTGGTGCCAACTTTAAAACGTGTTTTGTTCACTTACAGTATATACAAGTATATTCAATCAGCATACTTCAGTAAATTAGTAATAAAACTTAGCTTTACATCTACGTTTTTACACATCAAAATTGTCTTATAATGGCAATTGAAATTCATAACGTCATTCAAAAATTACTGAAAACATTCTACATAAGTGCGGTTGTAGAAAGCATACCTATGATAAACGATGCACAGAAGCAGCTACACGATTATGTTGAAAATTTATTGAGAAAAAGCATTCAAACAAATTCAGGTATTGAATGTGAGACAAGTGAGAACTTATGTTTCCTGGATGATGATTTTGATATTAATCCAGAAGTAATTGACGATCAATTTGAAGAAATACATGGTGTAAACTATGCCGATGTACCTACTTGTATGGTAACAAATACGGTACTCGACGATGGATATAAAAGAAAAGCTGTTGAATAATGGGAAAGTGGTAAGGAAAAGAAACTGTCTTTAAGTTCCGTCCAGAGTAAATATAAACAAATTTCGTCAGAACGTCAGTTGAGAACATGTAAACAGCAAATTTTGACAGGTGGGACAAAAAGAGAGAATCTGTTTAATGTTTCAGAATATACTTTACAACAACTCAAAGATGCTTTAGATTGGAAGTTAACAGTGCATGATTTAGAACTTAAAACATGGGCTTTACAAAAAGAGTATGAGTTAGATATGCCTTGGTTTAAAGCTTCACCCAATTGGATATTACTATTCAAAAAAAAGCATAAAATTGTATCGCATAAAATAACTAAATATGTGACTAAAGTATCTGTTGAAAATGAGGCTAGTTTAAAGTTAGATTGTCAAAATTTTATCAACCTCATAAAAACAGAATTATCAAACAGAAGTGTAAGTAACATATATACGAGGATCGTTTGAAAAGTCTGTGCAAAAATAAAAACTGTTTGATTTTTTTTAATAAATCTTTTTTATTTTTCAACATAGTCTCCTTTAAGGCTTATACACTTCATCTAACGCTGCTCTAGTTTGCTAATCCCTTCCAAATAATAGGATTTGTCCAAGTCTGTAAAATAGGCATTCGTTTCTGCAATCAGTTCCTCGTTTGAATAAAATATTTTCCCCACCAGCCATTTTTTCATATTAGGGAACAAATAGTAGTCCGACGGAGCCAAGTCTGGAGAATAGGGGGGATGTGAAACGAGTTGGATGTCTATCTCTATCAGTTTTGCGGTCACAACTGCTGAGGCGTGAGCTGGCACATTGTCGTGGTGGAAGAGGACTTTTTTGTGGGCCAATCGTGGACGTTTCTCTAGCAACTCGGTTTTCAAACGATCCAATAACGATGAATAACATTCACCTGTAATGGTTTTACCCTTTTCCAGATAGTCGATGAAGATTATTCCTTACGAAACCCAAAAGACAGTCACCATAAGTCCCGGCAGTAGGAATTGTCTTCGCCTTTTTCGGAGCAGATTCCCCTTTGGTAACCTATTGTTTAGACTGTTCTTTGGTCTCAGGAGTGTAGTGATGTATCCATGTTTCATCTACAGTGATGAAACGACGCTTAAAGTCTTGCGGATTTTGCTGGAACAGATGCAAACCATTCTTGCAACACTTCACACGATTTCGTTTTTGGTCAATCGTGAGCAATGGCGGCACCCATCTAGTGGATAGCTTTTTCACGTCCAAATATTGGTGCAAAATATTAGGTACCCGTTCGCTTGAGATGTCTACAGTACTAGCAATCTAACGCATCTTCACTCTTCTGTCAGCCATCATCATATCATGGATTTTATCAATGATTTCTGAAGTGGTAACCTCAACAGGGCGTCCAGAACGTTCAGCGTCTTTTGTGCTCATATGGCCACTCCGAAAATTTTGAATCCACTTACAAACCATTCTAATTGAAGGTGCACAGCCACCATAATGTTTATCAAGTTTCTGTTTAATCTCCTGAGACGTTGTGCCTTTGAAAAAGAAATGTTTAATCATTACACGAAATTCGTTTTCGTCCATTTTTTTACAACCACTCGATTTCTTTAATTGAAACGAATGTAAAACGCAAAGTAATTGGCCGATCTGGCTGAAACTTGGTGTGTGCTCTTTCAAGATGTGCCACTAACTGAAAATAACCTTGATACGCACTAGTAGCGCCATCTCTCCGAGACTTTGCACGGACTTTTCAAACGACCCTCGTAATTCCGAAAAAGTGGATTCAATTTAGAAATGCATACTGGCAGAACATTGAGCGAAAAAGGTAAGAAGACAGTCGAATCAGTAGTACAATCAGTATTATCGACTACGTATAATTATAGGATTTAATTGACAAAATCTACAGAAGGTACATTGCTATCACCCCTTTTTATGGTATTAAAAGAAACAAACGGAGAGTTTGGACCCATTGTTTTAAAAAAACTATTCAATGCACCTAATATATTTTTGCGAGCAAGTGCATCAGGAAAGCTGTCGAGTGAATTACTTAGAACATGGTTGCAACATGTATTTTTTCCTAACTAGGGAAAACGGTAGTTTTATTACTAGACTCATGGAGTGGACAGTGTAAACGAACTGTAAGAGAAGTGACACCAGCAGATACAAATTTTCGATTGACGAAAATTCCTAAGGGTACGACAGACAAAATTCACCACTAGATGTATTCGGTTTTCGATTTTGGAAAAACTTTGTAAGAAAAATATCTCATGCCATTATTTTATTCGAATCAGACATCAGTTTCCATGAGACGAAAAATATAACACATAATCAATTATCTTCATCTAGATTCAAAAGCGTATTTAAATATGCTTAGTAGAAAAGTGGGTACTTGGATAAAAAACCTGATTCGTTCGACAATCCTGTTGAATATTGCTTTGAAATTTCAGAACAGCCTATCTGCGAGATTTGTGAGAAAATAGCATTTATAAAATGTGCATGGTGCAAGAAACTAATATGTCTACAGCATTTGTTTATAGAGTATCATTATTGTTCACAATATGTACAGTGATCATGAGCGCGGATCGTCTTTTGATATTCAAAAAAATGTAATCTCAATATCAGATGAAATTAACGAATTAATATAACGTAAATATAACATAAAAATAAAATAAATTTAACGTTATTTTCTAAAATCATTTTGCCTATGACCTTTTCTTCAGAGATATTACAAATATGTCGAAATTGGGATTATGAATAACAGAGAACCGGGTTTCGGACTAGAAAATTGGAAAGGGCAAGGTAACCAGCTCGAGGGTTGATGAAATTCGGGTGTAGGAGTTCGGGGTTAGAGCGTGGCAAGGTAACTAGCTCGAGGGTTAAGGAAATTGGGATTAAGAGTTTGGGGTTACAGCGTGGCAGGGTAACCGGCTCGAGGGTTGATGAAATTGGGGTGTAGAAGTTACGGGTTATAGCGTGGCAGGGTAACTAGCCCGAGGTTTAATGAAATTGAGTTCGGGGTGGTAGGGGATCAAGGTAACATGTATGCTCCGTTCACTCTCCAATGAAGGGGTAGCAGCCCCTGGTGACGGATACTGTATACTTTTGTGTTAGATTTTAAACGGAATTTCATAAACTTCATTTCTTCTGAAAAAATTTTGCAAGAAAATATTTGAAAACATAGCTTTTCTTTCAGGCGAATTAGGGGGTTGCAACCCCTGTAGACTAAATCCATATATTTAGCTGAAATTTTTTAAAAGAATTTTTTAGATTTTGTTTCGTCGAAAACTGTGCATAAAATACGAAAATTTCGCTATAAAATGGTGTTGAAGGGTAACTTTCGGGGGTAGCTTTCACCCTCTCAATAGTTTATTCGACAGAACAAAAGTATACATGTGTTTGGCTTTTTTGAGCGTCATAGAACGTGAAATAACCAGCATGAGCTGCGATTAACAACTGCTTATATTGTATTAATATCATGAAAGGGTAGTTCACCCTTAAAATAATAGATAATAGGAAACCCCCGAAACACGTCAATTTTGTTTTATCATTTTCTACTAGAATATCATTTTTTAAATTTTTAACATAATGTTTTGCTTTTGTAAGGTAAAAATACACTTAAAAATACAGTTTTTTCTCTATACAACGTAGGGGTTGCAACCCCCGGGGACCAAATTGATGTGTGTCTTTTACTTTTTTTATAAGTATCTTGTGTTTTTATGTTTCATAAAAAAATATTCATTACAACTAAAGATATTGCTATAGAACTGCTTTCGGGGCTGTTTTTGGGGGGTGGGTTTCATCCCTTAGATAACTTTTTCCGCCGATAAAAAAAAATACTGATCTTTTATTTTTTTACGAACTATAACATATCTCAATTGCAGAAAAATCCGAGGCGGAGGGTTGGGGTGGTTCCCTTGTGAGAGTATAACGGTTTATAGTATTCACTGCGTTATAGAGAGGAAATTATTATAAATAAGATTAACCTCGGCGATATTATGCTTGATTTGCCACTGGGTTTGTGCAATGGCTCGTACCCGGTCGAGCCTGGTTGTCTGCATCAATGCTACCTCGTGGCCCGCAGAGCATCGTGGGTAGATGGAAGAAAAATCGCAAATAATGAATACGGAGGGAATTAGCACAGGAAAGAAACAAGAGTTTAGCAAGACAAAAGAATGCGAAACTAGTATAACTGCTGTTTATATAAATGAAATTATAAATAATACAAAAGTAGAGTTATAACAATCCAATTTCATACAGCAGCGCAGTGTAAGAGAGAGAAAGCAAGCAAGCTGAGAGAGAGAGAGACAAAGTACGAGGAGGTACTTACTTACGGCTATGCTTTCTTCAAACGCTCGTGCGTCGAAATTCGTTGATGCAACAACAGCTCGCTATCGTCGCGTCAAGCCCGCGTTGGTTGCACTCTCGGCACACCGCACACGCACACTCTATCCACCTTCAGGCTGTAGGAAGCCGGCGACGATGCCAAGACCAAAAACGCTGTTCTTATTAACGGGAAAGCAGCACAAAATCGGCAAGGCCTCAAAAGCAACGCTTCAATCGACACATGTTCGCGGCATCGAGTAGAACAGCTAATTGTAGATCGCGGTGCCACCTCTCCTACTTCATATCAGTCGCACGCGTTCTGACCGGTCAAGACGCCCTCAGCGCGACGTATATGTTCGGGCATATTGCTCTCTCTCTCTTTCTATCTAATGCGACTCTCTCTTGCTTTCTCTCTCTCACCTCTTGACTGCGTCGGCTCCTGCTACGTCGAATACCTATATGATTATAGTTTATTAGTTAGTTTATTTATTTACAACTTATATGTTACATTTGGTTTACATTTCTTATATTGCTATTTGTGTCTCGTATCCAGTTTGTGTAGTTGATTATGTATGTGTTTTGTGTGTGTGTGTGTGTGTGTGTGTGTTGTATAAATATGTGCATTTGTAGGTGTGTTTGCAACTCTTGTGTCCCTGTCTTCTGCGCCTGTCTGTTCCTCTTTTCTTGCCATTTTTCTTCTGATTAATCTTCTCTTCCTCTTTCTCTCTCCAAGATCTGCCTTTTCCGCTCTTCTGTTTTTTTTTCTCTTTCTTGCATATTTTCTTTTCAGCTTTTCCTTTATTACTTTCTTTTGCCTTTTCACCTTTGCCTTTCCTTTGCTTTTGCTCTCCTTCTTGCTAATCATTTCATCTATCTTTCTCCTTATTAAGGCTTTGACGCCTTTTTCTTGTTTCCTATTGCTCCCTCTGCCTTTCCTTTCCTCAACCTCACTCATTTTTCCTTAGTATCATATGCTTTGTCTTCTAGTTTACCTTTTTCTTTCTCTTCTTCGATTCTTCTTCTTTTCCATTTTACTCCATCCTCCAATACCTGCTTCCTCTCGCTTGTGTAGTTGCTGTTACTTGTGTCGTGTGTGTGTGTGTGTGTGTGTATGTGCATGTGTGTGTTTATGTTTGTGCGTATGTTCGTGTTTTGTGTGTATGTGTGTGTATGTATGTGTGTGTAGATGTGTCTGCGAGTCTTGCTTCTCTGTCTTCTGTTTCCGTCTCTCCTTAGGGTCTTGCAGCTTCGTCTTCTTGCTTTTCTTTTTCTTTCTTCTCTTCGTTTCTTCTTCTTTTCAATTTTATCTCCATCATCCACGCTATCTTTTCTTTGCTTCCTATTTTTATTTTTTCCCATTCTTCCCCTTCCTTTCTGCTTTTTTCACATTTTTCTACCATGTGCTTCCAATTTTCTTCCTCTTTCATACACATTCTTCATCTCTTATTTTCTTCTTTTTTCCAATACCTGCTTCCTCTCGTTTCATTACCTAACCTAAACCTTTCCCTTATTTGCAGGCCTTTTATTCTTCCCTCTCCTTGAATTTCCTTTAACCTATACCTTTTCATTTCTTCTTTCAGCTCTTTCCACTCGTTTATGTATCCCAAAACTCTTCCCTCATTTCATCTCCCTCTTCCCTCTCTCTGTATATTTTACTTTTTTCCAGCCTTTCCTTTCTCTCCTCCTTCTTACCCTTTTTATCTTTTTCATTTCATTCCCTTTACTTTCATTCTCTCCATGCTTCTTTTTTTATTGAGCCATCTCTTTCTTCTCTTATTTGGTTTTCATACTTCATTGCTCTTTCTAATGCTGTTTCTTTCATTTCTTGTCTTCCTGTTTCCCATCGTATTAGATAACTTGGCGTGTTTCTATCTAATCCTAATACCCACTTTATTTATTTTAGTTGTAGTCTCTCTATTTCTTCATATCTCTTCCATCCCCAGATTTCTGCTCCATACATAATTACGCCTTTTACGAGTGCGTCGAGCAGGTTCATCCTTAACTCCCAATTTTCTCTAAATAGCTTTTCTCCTAGCTCCCATAGTCTTCCGAGTCCCATTTTTATTTTCCCTTCTATCTTCTTTATCTGCTTTTTATTTCCGTTATTTCTGCTTATCACATATCCCAAGTAGTTGTACTCTTTAACCATCTACATCTTCTCACCTTCCCATTCGAATTCTTCTTTCTTCCCCCTTCCTCCTCCTCTCCTATATTTCATCATCTTTCATTTTCCTACATTTAGCTCTAATCCCCTTTCTTTCAGGTATCGTTTCAATTTTTTCAGCATCGCTTTTATTTCACTTTCCCTCTTTGCCATCATCACTATATCACCTGCATATCCTAATGTTCATATTTTCTTCTTTCCTATCACTACCCCTCCTTCTTGCATCTGTTTGATCTTGACTTCCAGGTCGGCGAAGGCAAGATTAAATAGCGTGGTACTTAAAGGGCACCCTTGCCTTACGCCTTTGTAAGTCTCAAACTCCCCAATTATTTCTCCTCCAACTTTTACCTTACTCCCTGTTTTCTTATATATTTCTTCTATTCTTTTCCTGATTTTTCCATTTATCCCTTTCTCTTTCATTGTTTCCCATATTTTCTTCCTCTTTATCTTAACAAAAGCGGCCTTCATGTCTGCAAAGAATACGAACAGTTTTCCTCCTGTTTCCTTATTTCCTTCCCTATTATTGTTTTTAATATATATATATTGCGTCCATTCATCCTCTTTTCTTCCTAAATCCCATCTGCGTATCGCTTAGCGTTTCTTTAGCTTCTAGTTCTCTTTCCAGCTTTTTCCTCAGTATTTCCGCATATATTTTATATCCCGTATCCATCAGCGTTATTCCTCTATAGTTTCCTACTTCTTCTTTCCTCCCTTTCTTATATATTGGTACTATTATTCCCTTCCTCCATTCTTCCGGATATTCTTCTCCGTTCCATATTCCGTTTAAGTATTTTGTCATGTCTTTTATCAAGCCTTCCGTGTCTTCCACCCACGCTTCATTTGCTATACTATCTTCTCCTGTCGCCATTTTCTTTTTCATTTTTCTTATTACCTCTTTTACTTCGCTTTCTTTGATTTCTTCATCTTTTTCTCCTTCGCTGTCTTCGGTTTCTTCCCCTTTGCTTTCTTCCGTTTCTTTCTCTCCCAATTGTTCCTTGAAGTGCTTTATCCATTTTACTTTTCGTATATTTTCATCTAATCCAATTCTTTTCTTTCTATTGCCATTCACTTTATCCCAGAATTTTCTTCTCGTCTTATCTTTTCTTCTTTCTTCTGCCACTCTTTTCCCCTCATCTTCTTTCGCTTTTCTTATTTCCTCTCTGTATTCTCTCTTTGCTTCTAAGTATTTGCCTCTGTCTCCTTCCCCTTTTCTTACATTATTTAACTCTGCCATCACCCTATCCCTTTTTGCCTTACATTCTTTTCTCCACCAGCATTTTTTTTATCCTTTTTTTTTCCTTATATTCTATTTTACATCTGCGTTCTTCACTCTATTTTTTATATCTTTCCATTTTTCTATTCCCTCTATTGCGTCTATCCATCTCTGATACTCCCTTATACCTTTTTCGCTCCAGTCGTCTATCATTCTTTCTTCCTCTTCTTTTCTTTCTTCCGCATATTTTGTCTCCCAATTCCACCTCTATTGGTAAGTGGTCCGACTTTACCCTCTCCTTTATTTGAACCCTTTTTATCGCCTCATCACCTTCCTCGTTACCTACTATATAGTCTATCGTTGACATTCCTCTCGCTCCTATATATGTTATTTCTCCCTCTTCATCTCCTTCTTTTCTCCCTATCGTTATGACTAAGCCCATTTCTCCTAGCCATTTTATCATTTCTTCTCCCTCTGCGTTTAACACTTTATCCTTGGCCTTTATTTCTTCTAGGTTTTCTTCTGTCTCCCATTCTCTTCCTTCGTTTCCTGTTCTTGCGTTGAAGTCTCCTCCTATAATTATTGTTTTTCCTCAGTTCTCCTCTATCTCTTCGCTTAGGTATTCATAGTTTTCCTTCTTCTCATGTTGCATATACACCGATGCTATAATATATTCCCTCCCTCCGATCTTTATTTCTCCTACTATTTCCTCACTTGTACTTCCTTTCTTCCATTCAACCTTACTCATCCCTTTCCTCTCTCTTACCGCCATTATTCCTTCCCCTATTTCTCTCCCCCTCCTTCCCTTTTTGAGTCCCTCCACTCTATGCTGTACCCTTTCAGTTGCTTCTCCACACCAGTTCTTGACCCTTGCCTCTTCACCCAGGTTTCCGTTAGCCCTATTATGTCGAATTCCCTAACATATTCCCAGTCGTCTTCCTCCATGCTCTTCACCCCCGCCACGTTCCAGAATAGTATTTTTACTGCCTTTCTCCCCTCTCTCTCCTTACTCTCCTCTCTCTCTCTTTTATCCCTATTGTTTTCGAAACCCTTCCACCCCCTTTCTTACCATATTTCCCTCTCTCTCGCTCCACCACCATTCTTCTTCCTCTGACTTCACCCCGTTATGCCACATCTTTACCTCTTTACCTTTAGTTTTTATTTCTTTCGCTTTCCTTCTTACTTCCTTTCTTATCCTTCTCTGCTTCCACGTCCAATCCTGATCTATATATATCTTTTTCTGTGCCAGATTCTTTTTCTTCTTCATAATTCGTTCGTTTTATTCCCATGAAGCGCATCTAATTTGCCACATGTTTTTTCTTCTTTCTCTCCGATCATCCCTCTCCGGTGTTCCTCCTATTCTTCACAGATTCACTATCTCTCCTTTCATTTCTAGTACCTCCCTTAACCAGACAACTGCCTCTCCCTTCTTTTCTCATCTTAACTCACCGTCTAAGTCTGTCACTATTATATTGTTTATCCTACTTTCTCTATCCATTTTTTCTCTCATATGCTCTAATTCTTCCTTATTGCCTACTTCTGTTCCTCTTTGCTTCTTGTTTCTCCTTCTATGCTTTCTTTTAGTTTCGCGCTTTCCTCTTCCAACTAGTCCATCCTCTATCCCCATTTTTCCTGCAGTTTCTTTTCTCTACGTTCTGCTTTTTCCCTTTCTTCTTTCGTCTCTTTCTTTCTCTCTTCTCTGTCTCTCTCTCTTGTTCTTTCCTAACTTTTGCTATTTTCTTTTCCCATCTTTCTCCTCTTCTTTTCCCCTCTGCCTCCATTCTTTCCATTTTTCCCATTACTTCTTTAAACATTTCTGTCCATTCTTTCCTTGCCTCCTCCCATACCTCTCTTAATTCCCTTATATCTGTCCGTATCTTTTCCATTATATCTTCTGCACCATTACTTTTTCCCACTTCTCTTATCGTGTTGTCCAATCCTTCTCCCCCCTCCCCATCCATCACGCTTCCCTCGCTCTCACTCTTGCATCTCTTTGCCTCTCTCATTTCTCCTCTATTACTCTCCCTCAGCCCCTCCCCGCTCACTCTCCCCCTCACCACCTTTACTCTTTTCTACTTTTCCTCCTCTGGGCCTTTCTAATCCAACCTTCCACCTTTATCTCTTAATTTTTCTGTTGTTACAAATCTTTCAATCCTATCCCGTACGCCTTAATTCGACTCTCTATATCTACCCGTGATCCTACCTTTATTCCCTGTCTTACCTTTTCTGTCTCTGCCTTTACTTCTTACCGCCCTTCCTCTCTGCCTGCCTTTCGCGCTTTCTAATTTTCTCTTAACCTCAACTTATTTTTTTTTCTTTATTCCTCTCTCGCTGCTTTTTCCTGCTCTTCTCCAGGCCTCTCTCTCTCTTCTCCACTCCTCCTCTGCCTCCACGCTCTTTTCACCTCTATTTCTCTCCTCAAACACTTTTCCTCTTTAACTTTCTCACCAAAACTCGCGACACGTCGACACTCCCCTCGAGTCACCTATATGATTATATACAAGGTGATTCACAAACATATGTAAGTATGGATACCGTTGCATTCGTCTTGAAAAGTTATTCAAGACGCCATTATTAGTTTTTTTCCGATAATTAGGTAATTAGATAATTAACTTGAAAGATCGACCAATCAGCGCGCGGCTTTAAAAGCCAGGGCGAGCACGGAGCGGCTAGGGGGGCTAGCCAGCGCGCGCCGCGACTATATGGAAGCGGTGCTCAACCCTGATGCGCGACATAAGCTCTTCAAGCCGATAGACTCATATTCATTTTATAGATCGAATCCTATCGATTGATCTACAATAATATAAAATTATGAGGACGCACGATTAATTGACAAAATCAATAATCCAATAATAATTATTTCATAGACCATGTAAATAATATAGCATCACATAAACTTTAATCCATGCGAAAAGCAGCACCCGAAAGCCAGATTGTTAAATGATAAATTCGTCAACGTGATTATTCGCACCAAGATTACGGTAATTACAAGACTGCAATCATGTAATTACGTCACTTGTGGAGTGATGTTCTTGGGGTTGGGTTCTGAGTTTCAGGTTAATTTTCCGACTAGCCTGGAGTTGCATAAATTTTCCTCAGAAAATTTCTCCCCGAAATACTGGAAAATTTCTATTTTCGTTTTACGGCCGTTAAGATGAGTCTATTAAAATAATGTTAAATGAATAAAATAATATTTATTTTAAGCTCCGAATCAAATCATAGTATTTAAAACTAAGCAAATATTGTAATTAATATCATAAAAAAACACTAAAGTGTTTTAGCAGCCATAGTAGATTCATAATAAATCAGACGAGTTCACAAATATAATTAATCATAAGATTTCTGTATTTTTGCGTCATATAAATTTATTATTGATTCCCTGGTCTTAAGTAACAATGTTGAATTGCAATTAAGTACTGTGACAAACACCTATTTGCTGAAATTAATTAATAATTATTGATAATAAGAGGACTTTTTCCAGGACTTTTTCGACGATTTTTTTGAGGACTTTTTTGAGGACTGTTTTGAGGACTTTTTCGAGGACTTTTTCGAGGACTTTTTTGAGGACTTTTTCGAGGACTTTTTCAAGGACTTTATTGAGGACTTCGTCGAGGGTTTTTTTATCCTAATTAATTAATATAAATTAATAATAAGAATTAGTATTAATAATTAATAATCAGTTTTGGTGTTCGCAGATGCGCGTAAGTTTAAACGTTAAGAGCACGTAGTTCAACACTTAAACGCCGGCAATGTGATGAAAGTGAAACAGTAGTGTTTCCATAACTGAGATGCGTATAAATTGCAATTGGAACTGCGCATCGATGATTTTCTTACTATTGCTGCCTCAGTACTGAATAAAGATCTGTCAAGTTCGAAAGCGTGACGGATATTATTTCTACCATTCACATAAGTGCTGGGATGGCAGCTGTACAAAATTATTGAGGCGGTTTTCGAATTTGAGTTTTTACGCATCTCGGCTATGGAAAGACTACTGTCTAACTTCCGCTAAATTGACTGCGTACAATTATTTAACCATATACCTATAACCTCATAAACTTATAAACTTAAACCTTATAAACTAAATAACTTGAAACTACTTATAAATTATGTGATGTAACAATTAAAAAAGACAGTATGTAATGACTAAGATGATTGCATGAATTTACAATTCTTTAAATAGATCAAGAGGCGTACCTGAATACATTACATGTTTACACTGATGGAACTGTACAGTCGAAAATCAGAGGCTAGTTAATATTACAAACATAATATATTTGATTCAAAAAGCTTGACGAAATAAAACAATCAATTCTTAGAAACAGGAAACGGAGAAGAAAACGGAGCAGGTAAAATAAAAGGAGAAGAAAGAAAAGGAGAAGAAAAAGATGAAGGAAAAGAAGAAGGAAGAAGAGAAGAAAAAGGAGCTGATAGAGAAGAACGAGGAGAAAGAAAACAAGAAAAATAAGAAGAAAAAGCAGGGAAAGGAAAAGGTGGAGAAAATAAAGAAGATAAATTACATGATTTAAAGGACATATTGAGGCTGGAGGTCGCAGCTTGCGAAGCAAGGGATGGAAAAGTATATACTAAACATTCATGACGCATAAGGACAAAGAATCTCAGAAATACAATGACAAACACGTTGATACGCAGGTACGCGTAAATAAAGACATACACACACACACACACACACATACAAGCGCGCGCGCACGCACGCACGCACAATCTCACACACGCCGGCGCGCACATACACATATATGCCCAGTACTTACACTA
Organism: Phymastichus coffea; assembly: GCF_024137745.1. NCBI lineage: Eukaryota > Metazoa > Arthropoda > Insecta > Hymenoptera > Eulophidae > Phymastichus > Phymastichus coffea. Next base: position 3,286,837 of record NW_026706814.1, read on the forward strand.
CGCGTAATATAAAGACGCATAGACTTATATGCACCGCAGTTACTCGAAGACCTCGAAAAAGTCCGCAAATTATCCTCAAAAAAGTCCTCACAAAAGTCCTCGAAAAAGTCCTCAAAACAGTCCTCAAAAAAGTTCTACAAAAAGTCCTCCAAAAAGTCCTCAAAAAAGTCCTCGAAAAAGTATTCGAAATAGTCTTCCAAACAGTCCTCGAAAAAGTCCTGGAAAAAGTCCTGGAAAAAGTCCTCGAAAAAGTCCTTCAAAAAGTCCTCCAAAAAGTCCTACAAAAAGTCCTACAAAAGGTCCTCGAAAAAGTCTTCAAAAAAGTCCTCGAAATAATCTTCGTAAAAGTCTTCCAAACAGTCCTCGAAAAAGTCTTCAAAAAAGTCCTCGAAATAGTCCTCGAAAAAGTCTTCAAAAAAGTCCTCGAAATAATCTTCGTAAAAGTCTTCCAAACAGTCCTCGAAAAAGTCTTCAAAAAAGTCCTCGAAATAGTCCTCCAAAAAGTCTTCCAAACAGTCCTCGAAAAAGTCTTCGTAAAAGTCTTCCAAACAGTCCTCGAAATAGTCTTCAAAACAGTCCTGGAAAAAGTCTTCAAAAAAGTCCTCGAAAAAGTCCTCTAAAAAGTCTTCCAAACAGTCCTCGAAAAAGTCTTCGTAAAAGTCTTCCAAACAGTCCTCGAAATAGTCTTCAAAACAGTCCTGGAAAAAGTCTTCAAAAAAGTCCTCGAAAAAGTCCTCTAAAAAGTCTTCAAAAAAGTCCTCGAAAAAGTCCTCTAAAAAGTCTTCCAAACAGTCCTCGAAAAAGTCTTCGTAAAAGTCTTCCAAACAGTCCTCAAAACAGTCCTCAAAAAAGTTCTACAAAAAGTCCTCCAAAAAGTCCTCAAAAAAGTCCTCGAAATAATCTTCGTAAAAGTCTTCCAAACAGTCCTCGAAAAAGTCTTCAAAAAAGTCCTCGAAATAGTCCTCGAAAAAGTCTTCGTGAAAAAGTCTTCCAAATAGTCCTCGAAAAAGTCTTCAAAACATTCCTCGAAATAGTCATCGAAAAAGTCCTCGAAAAAGTCCGCAAAATATCCTCAAAAAAAGTCCTCACAAAAGTCCTGGAAAAAGTCCTCGAAAAAGTCTTCAAAAAAGTTTTCTAAACAGTCCTCAAAAAAGTCCTCGAAACAGTCCGCAAAATATCCTCAAAAAGTCCTCACAAAAGTCCTCGATAAAGGCTCAAAACAGTCCTCGAAGAAGTCCTACAAAAAGTCCTCCAAAAAGTCCTCAAAAAAGTCCTCGAAAAAGGCCTCGAAAAAGTCTTCAAAAAAGTCATCGAAATAGTCCTCGAAAAAGTCCTTGATAAAGTCCTTGAAAAAGTCATTTGAAAGTCCTCGTAAAAGTCCTCCAAAAAGTCCTACAAAAACTCCTCCAAAAAGTCCTACAAAAAGTCCTCGAAAAAGTTCTAGAAAAAATCTTCCTACAGTCCTCCAAAAAGTCCTCAAAAAAGTCCTCGAAAAAATCCTCAATAAGGTCCTCAAAAAAGTCCTCCAAAAAGTCCTCAAAAATTTCCACGAAAAAGTCTTCAAAAAAGTCTTCCAAACAGTCCTCGAAAAAGTCCGCAAAATATCCTCAAAAAAAGTCCTCGCAAAAGTCCTGGAAAAAGTCCTCGAAAAAGTCTTCAAAAAAGTCTTCTAAACAGTCCTCATAAAAGTCCTAATAAAAGTCCGCAAAATATCCTCAAAAAGTCCTCACAAAAGTCCTCGATAAAGCCTCAAAACAGTCCTCGAAAAAGTCCTACAAAAAGTCCTCCAAAAAGTCCTCAAAAAAGTCCTCGAAAAAGGCCTCGAAAAAGTCTTCAAAAAAGTCATCGAAATAGTCCTCGAAAAAGTCCTTGATAAAGTCCTTGAAAAAGTCATTTGAAAATCCTCGTAAAAGTCCTCCAAAAAGTCCTACAAAAACTCCTCGAAAAAGTCCTCAAAAAAGTCCTCGAAAAAGTATTCGAAATAGTCTTCCAAACAGTCAACGAAAAAGTCCTGGAAAAAGTCCTGGAAAAAGTCCTCGAAAAAGTCCTTCAAAAAGTCCTCCAAAAAGTCCTACAAAAAGTCCTACAAAAGGTCCTCGAAAAAGTCTTCAAAAAAGTCCTCGAAATAATCTTCGTAAAAGTCTTCCAAACAGTCCTCGAAAAAGTCTTCAAAAAAGTCCTCGAAATAGTCCTAGAAAAAGTCTTCCAAACAGTCCTCGAAAAAGTCTTCGTAAAAGTCTTCCAAACAGTCCTCGAAAAAGTCTTCCAAACAGTCCTCGAAAAAGTCTTCAAAAAAGTCCTCGAAATAGTCCTCGAAAAAGTCTTCGTAAAAGTCTTCCAAACAGTCCTCGAAAGTCTTCAAAAAAGTCCTCGAAATAGTCCTCGAAAAAGTCTTCAAAAAAGTCTTCTAAACAGTCCTCAAAACAGTCCTCGAAAAAGTCTTCGTAAAAGTCTTCCAAACAGTCCTCGAAAAAACATCAAAACAGTCCTGGAAAAAGTCTTCAAAAAAGTCCTGGAAAAAGTTCTCGAAAAAGTCTTCCTACAGTCCTCCAAAAAGTCCTCAAAAAAGTCCTCGAAAAAAACCTCAATAAGGTCCTAGAAAAAGTCCACCAAAAAGTCCTCAAAAATTTCCACGAAAAAGTCTTCAAAAAAGTCTTCCAAACCGTCCTCGAAAAAGTCCGCAAAATATCCTCAAAAAAAGTCCTCACAAAAGTCCTGGAAAAAGTCCTCGAAAAAGTCTTCAAAAAAGTCTTCTAAACAGTCCTCAAAAAAGTCCTCGAAAAAGTCCGCAAAATATCCTCAAAAAGTCCTCACAAAAGTCCTCGATAAAGCCTCAAAACAGTCCTCGAAAAAGTCCTACAAAAAGTCCTCCAAAAAGTCCTCAAAAAAGTCCTCGAAAAAGGCCTCGAAAAAGTCTTCAAAAAAGTCATCGAAATAGTCCTCGAAAAAGTCCTTGATAAAGTCCTTGAAAAAGTCATTTGAAAGTCCTCGTAAAAGTCCTCCAAAAAGTCCTACAAAAACTCCTCGAAAAAGTCCTCAAAAAAGTCCTCGAAAAAGTATTCGAAATAGTCTTCCAAACAGTCTACGAAAAAGTCCTGGAAAAAGTCCTGGAAAAAGTCCTCGAAAAAGTCCTTCAGAAAGTCCTCCAAAAAGTCCTACAAAAAGTCCTACAAAAGGTCCTCGAAAAAGTCTTCAAAAAAGTCCTCGAAATAATCTTCGTAAAAGTCTTCCAAACAGTCCTCGAAAAAGTCTTCAAAAAAGTCCTCGAAATAGTCCTCGAAAAAGTCTTCCAAACAGTCCTCGAAAAAGTCTTCGTAAAAGTCTTCCAAACAGTCCTCGAAAAAGTCTTCCAAACAGTCCTCGAAAAAGTCTTCAAAAAAGTCCTCGAAATAGTCCTCGAAAAAGTCTTCGTAAAAGTCTTCCAAACAGTCCTCAAAACAGTCCTCAAAAAAGTTCTACAAAAAGTCCTCCAAAAAGTCCTCAAAAAAGTCCTCGAAATAATCTTCGTAAAAGTCTTCCAAACAGTCCTCGAAAAAGTCTTCAAAAAAGTCCTCGAAATAGTCCTCGAAAAAGTCTTCGTGAAAAAGTCTTCCAAATAGTCCTCGAAAAAGTCTTCAAAACATTCCTCGAAATAGTCATCGAAAAAGTCCTCGAAAAAGTCCGCAAAATATCCTCAAAAAAAGTCCTCACAAAAGTCCTGGAAAAAGTCCTCGAAAAAGTCTTCAAAAAAGTTTTCTAAACAGTCCTCAAAAAAGTCCTCGAAACAGTCCGCAAAATATCCTCAAAAAGTCCTCACAAAAGTCCTCGATAAAGCCTCAAAACAGTCCTCGAAGAAGTCCTACAAAAAGTCCTCCAAAAAGTCCTCAAAAAAGTCCTCGAAAAAGGCCTCGAAAAAGTCTTCAAAAAAGTCATCGAAATAGTCCTCGAAAAAGTCCTTGATAAAGTCCTTGAAAAAGTCATTTGAAAGTCCTCGTAAAAGTCCTCCAAAAAGTCCTACAAAAACTCCTCCAAAAAGTCCTACAAAAAGTCCTCGAAAAAGTTCTAGAAAAAGTCTTCCTACAGTCCTCCAAAAAGTCCTCAAAAAAGTCCTCGAAAAAATCCTCAATAAGGTCCTCAAAAAAGTCCTCCAAAAAGTCCTCAAAAATTTCCACGAAAAAGTCTTCAAAAAAGTCTTCCAAACAGTCCTCGAAAAAGTCCGCAAAATATCCTCAAAAAAAGTCCTCACAAAAGTCCTGGAAAAAGTCCTCGAAAAAGTCTTCAAAAAAGTCTTCTAAACAGTCCTCATAAAAGTCCTAATAAAAGTCCGCAAAATATCCTCAAAAAGTCCTCACAAAAGTCCTCGATAAAGCCTCAAAACAGTCCTCGAAAAAGTCCTACAAAAAGTCCTCCAAAAAGTCCTCAAAAAAGTCCTCGAAAAAGGCCTCGAAAAAGTCTTCAAAAAAGTCCTCAAAAAAGTCCTCGAAAAAGTATTCGAAATAGTCTTCCAAACAGTCTACGAAAAAGTCCTGGAAAAAGTCCTGGAAAAAGTCCTCGAAAAAGTCCTTCAAAAAGTCCTCCAAAAAGTCCTACAAAAAAGTCCTACAAAAGGTCCTCGAAAAAGTCTTCAAAAAAGTCCTCCAAATAATCTTCGTAAAAGTCTTCCAAACAGTCCTCGAAAAAGTCTTCAAAAAAGTCCTCGAAATAGTCCTCGAAAAAGTCTTCCAAAAAGTCCTCGAAATAGTCCTCGAAAAAGTCTTCCAAACAGTCCTCGAAAGTCTTCAAAAAAGTCCTCGAAATAGTCCTCGAAAAAGTCTTTAAAAAAGTCTTCTAAACAGTCCTCAAAAATTCCTCGAAAAAGTACGCAAAATATCCTCAAAAAATTCCTCACAAAAGTCCTGGAAAAAGTCCTCGAAAAAGTCCTACAAAAAGTCCTACAAAAGGTCCTCGAAAAAGTCTTCAAAAAAGTCCTCGAAATAATCTTCGTAAAAGTCTTCCAAACAGTCCTCGAAAAAGTCTTCAAAAAAGTCCTCGAAATAGTCCTCGAAAAAGTCTTCAAAAAAGTCCTCGAAATAATCTTCGTAAAAGTCTTCCAAACAGTCCTCGAAAAAGTCTTCAAAAAAGTCCTCGAAATAGTCCTCCAAAAAGTCTTCCAAACAGTCCTCGAAATAGTCTTCAAAACAGTCCTGGAAAAAGTCTTCAAAAAAGTCCTCGAAAAAGTCCTCTAAAAAGTCTTCCAAACAGTCCTCGAAAAAGTCTTCGTAAAAGTCTTCCAAACAGTCCTCAAAACAGTCCTCAAAAAAGTTCTACAAAAAGTCCTCCAAAAAGTCCTCAAAAAAGTCCTCGAAATAATCTTCGTAAAAGTCTTCCAAACAGTCCTCGAAAAAGTCTTCAAAAAAGTCCTCGAAATGGTCCTCGAAAAAGTCTTCGTGAAAAAGTCTTCCAAATAGTCCTCGAAAAAGTCTTCAAAACATTCCTCGAAATAGTCATCGAAAAAGTCCTCGAAAAAGTCGGCAAAATATCCTCAAAAAAAGTCCTCACAAAAGTCCTGGAAAAAGTCCTCGAAAAAGTCTTCAAAAAAGTCTTCTAAACAGTCCTCATAAAAGTCCTCGAAAAAGTCCGCAAAATATCCTCAAAAAGTCCTCACAAAAGTCCTCGATAGAGCCTCAAAACAGTCCTCGAAAAAGTCCTACAAAAAGTCCTCCAAAAAGTCCTCAAAAAAGTCCTCGAAAAAGGCCTCGAAAAAGTCTTCAAAAAAGTCATCGAAATAGTCCTCGAAAAAGTCCTTGATAAAGTCCTTGAAAAAGTCATTTGAAAGTCCTCGTAAAAGTCCTCCAAAAAGTCCTACAAAAACTCCTCGAAAAAGTCCTACAAAAAGTCCTCAAAAAAGTCCTCAAAAAAATCCTCAATAAGGTCCTCAAAAAAGTCCTCCAAAAAGTCCTCAAAAATTTCCACGAAAAAGTCTTCAAAAAAGTCTTCCAAACAGTCCTCGAAAAAGTCCGCAAAATATCCTCAAAAAAAGTCCTCACAAAAGTCCTGGAAAAAGTCCTCGAAAAAGTCTTCAAAAAAGTCTTCTAAACAGTCCTCATAAAAGTCCTCGAAAAAGTCCGCAAAATATCCTCAAAAAGTCCTCACAAAAGTCCTCGATAAAGCCTCAAAACAGTCCTCGAAAAAGTCCTTCAAAAAGTCCTCCAAAAAGTCCTACAAAAAGTCCTACAAAAGGTCCTCGAAAAAGTCTTCAAAAAAGTCATCGAAATAGTCCTCGAAAAAGTCCTTGATAAAGTCCTTGAAAAAGTCCTTTGAAAGTCCTCGTAAAAGTCCTCCAAAAAGTCCTACAAAAACTCCTCGAAAAAGTCCTACAAAAAGTCCTCGAAAAAGTTCTAGAAAAAGTCTTCCTACAGTCCTCCAAAAAGTCCTCAAAAAAGTCCTCGAAAAAATCCTCAATAAGGTCCTCAAAAAAGTCCTCCAAAAAGTCCTCAAAAATTTCCACGAAAAAGTCTTCAAAAAAGTCTTCCAAACAGTCCTCGAAAAAGTCCGCAAAATATCCTCAAAAAAAGTCCTCACAAAAGTCCTGGAAAAAGTCCTGGAAAAAGTCCTCGAAAAAGTCCTTCAAAAAGTCCTCCAAAAAGTCCTACAAAAAGTCCTACAAAAGGTCCCCGAAAAAGTCTTCAAAAAAGTCCTCCAAATAATCTTCGTAAAAGTCTTCCAAACAGTCCTCGAAAAAGTCTTCAAAAAAGTCCTCGAAATAGTCCTCGAAAAAGTCTTCCAAACAGTCCTCGAAAAAGTCTTCGTAAAAGTCTTCCAAACAGTCCTCGAAAAAGTCTTCAAAACAGTCCTGGAAAAAGTCTTCAAAAAAGTCCTGGAAAAAGTTCTCGAAAAAGTCTTCCTACAGTCCTCCAAAAAGTCCTCAAAAAAGTCCTCGAAAAAAACCTCAATAAGGTCCTAGAAAAAGTCCACCAAAAAGTCCTCAAAAATTTCCACGAAAAAGTCTTCAAAAAAGTCTTCCAAACAGTCCTCAAAAAGTCCGCAAAATATCCTCAAAAAAAGTCCTCACAAAAGTCCTGGAAAAAGTCCTCGAAAAAGTCTTCAAAAAAGTCTTCTAAACAGTCCTCAAAAAAGTCCTCGAAAAAGTCCGCAAAATATCCTCAAAAAGTCCTCACAAAAGTCCTCGATAAAGCCTCAAAACAGTCCTCGAAAAAGTCCTACAAAAAGTCCTCCAAAAAGTCCTCAAAAAAGTCCTCGAAAAAGGCCTCGAAAAAGTCTACAAAAAAGTCATCGAAATAGTCCTCGAAAAAGTCCTTGATAAAGTCATTTGAAAGTCCTCGTAAAAGTCCTCCAAAAAGTCCTACAAAAACTCCTCGAAAAAGTCCTCAAAAAAGTCCTCGAAAAAGTCCTTCAAAAAGTCCTCCAAAAAGTCCTACAAAAAGTCCTACAAAAGGTCCTCGAAAAAGTCTTCAAAAAAGTCCTCGAAATAATCTTCGTAAAAGTCTTCCAAACAGTCCTCGAAAAAGTCTTCAAAAAAGTCCTCGAAATAGTCCTAGAAAAAGTCTTCCAAACAGTCCTCGAAAAAGTCTTCAAAAAAGTCCTCGAAAAAGTCTTCAAAAGAGTCCTCGAAAAAGTCCTCGAAAAAGTCTTCCTACAGTCATCCAAAAAGTTCTCGAAAAAGTCTTCGTAAAAGTCTTCCAAACAGTCCTCGAAAGTCTTCAAAAAAGTCCTCGAAATAGTCCTCGAAAAAGTCTTCAAAAAAGTCTTCTAAACAGTCCTCAAAACAGTCCTCGAAAAAGTCTTCGTAAAAGTCTTCCAAACAGTCCTCGAAAAAACATCAAAACAGTCCTGGAAAAAGTCTTCAAAAAAGTCCTCGAAAAAGTTCTAGAAAAAGTCTTCCTACAGTCCTCCAAAAAGTCCTCAAAAAAGTCCTCAAAAAAATCCTCAATAAGGTCCTCAAAAAAGTCCTCCAAAAAGTCCTCAAAAATTTCCACGAAAAAGTCTTCAAAAAAGTCTTCCAAACAGTCCTCGAAAAAGTCGGCAAAATATCCTCAAAAAAAGTCCTCACAAAAGTCCTGGAAAAAGTCCTCGACAAAGTCTTCAAAAAAGTCTTCTAAACAGTCCTCAAAAAAGTCCTCGAAAAAGTCCGCAAAATATCCTCAAAAAGTCCTCACAAAAGTCCTCGATAAAGCCTCAAAACAGTCCTCGAAGGAGTCCTACAAAAAGTCCTCCAAAAAGTCCTCAAAAAAGTCCTCACAACAGTGCTCGATAAAGCCTCAAAACAGTCCTCGAAAAAGTCCTACAAAAAGTCCTCCAAAAAGTCCTCAAAAAAGTCCTCGAAAAAAGCCTCGAAAATGTCTTCAAAAAAGTCATCGAAATAGTCCTCGAAAAAGTCTTCAAAAATATCCTCAAAAGAGTCCTCACAAAAGTCCTCGATAAAGCCTCAAAACAGTCCTCGAAAAAGTCCTACAAAAAGTCCTCCAAAAAGTCCTCAAAAAAGTCCTCGAAAAAGTCCTCGAAAAAGTCCTCGAAATAGTCTTCGAAATAGTCTTCCAAACAGTGTCCTCGAAAAAGTCCTGGAAAAAGTCCTGGAAAAAGTCCTGGAAAAAGTCCTCGAATAAGTCCTACAAAAAGTCCTCGAAATAGTCCTCGAAATAGTCTTCATGAAAGTCTTCCAACCAGTCCTCGAAAAAGGCTTCAAAAAAGTCCTCGAAATAGTCCTCGAAAAAGGCTTCCAAACAGTCCTCGAAAAGGTCTTCGTAAAAGTCTTCCAAACGGTCCTCGAAAAAGTCTTCAAAAAAGTCTTCTAAACAGTCCTCAAAAAAGTCCTCGAAAAAGTCCGCAAAATATCTTCAAAAAAGTCCTCACAAAAGTCCTCGAAAAAGTCTTCAAAACAGTCCTCGAATAAGTCTTGGAAAAAGTCCTTGAAAAGGTCCTCCAAAAAGTCATACAAAAAGTCCTTTAAGAAGTCCTCCCAAAAGTCCTCCAAAAAGTCCTGCAAAAAGTCCTCGAAAAAGTCCTCGAAAAAGTCTTCGTAAAATTCTTCGTAAAAGTCTTCCAAACAATCTTCAACAGAGTCCTCGAATAAGTCTTCGAAAAAGTCCTTGAAAAAGTCCTCCAAAAAGTCATACAAAAAGTCCTTAAAGAAGTCCTCCCAAAAGTCCTCCAAAAAGTCCTGCAAAAAGTCCTCGAAAAAGTCCTCGAAAAAGTCTTCGTAAAATTATTCGTAAAAGTCTTCCAAACAATCTTCAACAGAGTCCTCGAATAAGTCTTCGAAAAAGTCCTTGAAAAAGTCCTCCAAAAAGTCATACAAAAAGTCCTTAAAGAAGTCCTCCATAAAGTCCTCCAAAAAGTCCTACAAATGGTCCTCAAAAAAGTCTTGAAAAAAGTCCTCGAAAAAGTCCTCGAAAAAGTCCTGGAAAAACGTCCTCGAAAAAGTTCTCGAATAAGTCCTTGAAAAAGTCCTCCAAAAAGTCCTAAAAAAGTCCTTTAAAAAGTCCTCCAAAAAGTCCTCCAAAAAGTCCTTAAAGAAGTCCTCCAAAAAGTCCTCCAAAAAGTCCTACAAAATGTCCTCGAAAAAGTCCTCGAAAAAGTTCTCGAAAAAGTTTTCCTACAGTCCTCCAAAAAGTTCACAAAAAAGTCCTCGAAAAAGTCCTCGAAAAAGTCTTCCTACAGTCCTCCAAAAAGTCCTCAAAAAAGTCCTCGAAAAAGTCCTCGAAAAAGTCTTCCTACAGTCCTCCAAAAAGTTCTCATAAAAGTCCTCGAAAAAGTCTTCGAAAAAGTCTTCCAAAATGTCCTCGAAAAAGTCCTAGAAAAAGTTCTCGAAAAAGTCTTCCTACAGTCCTCCAAAAAGTTCTCAAAAAAGTCCTCGAAAAAGTCCTCGAAAAAGTCCTCGAAAAAGTATTCAAAACAGTCCTCGAATAAGTCTTGGAAAAAGTCCTTGAAAAAGTCCTCCAAAAAGTCCTCCAAAAAGTCCTACAAAAAGTCCTTTAAAAAGTCCTCCAAAAAGTCCTCCAAAAATTCCTCAAAAAAGTCCTCGAAAAAGGCTTCGAAAAAGTCTTCAAAAAAGTCCTCCAAAAAGTCCTCCAAAAAGTCCTACAAAAAGTCCTCGAAAAAGTCTTCGAAAAAGTCCTCGAAAAAGTCTTCGTAAAAGTCTTCCAAATGGTCCTCAAAAAAGTCTTCAAAAAAGTCCTCGAAAAAGTCTTCAAAAGAGTCCTCGAAAAAGTCCTCGAAAAAGTCTTCCTACAGTCATCCAAAAAGTCCTCGAAAAAGTCCTCGAAAAAGTCTTCCTACAGTCCTCCAAAAAGTCCTCAAAAAAGTCCTCGAAAAAGTCCTCGAAAAAGTCTTCCTACAGTCCTCCAAAAAGTTCTCATAAAAGTCCTCGAAAAAGTCTTCGAAAAAGTCTTCCAAAATGTCCTCGAAAAAGTCCTAGAAAAAGTTCTCGAAAAAGTCTTCCTACAGTCCTCCAAAAAGTTCTCAAAAAAGTCCTCGAAAAAGTCCTCGAAAAAGTCCTCGAAAAAGTATTCAAAACAGTCCTCGAATAAGTCTTGGAAAAAGTCCTTGAAAAAGTCCTCCAAAAAGTCATACAAAAAGTCCTACAAAAAGTCCTTTAAAAAGTCCTCCAAAAAGTCCTCCAAAAAGTCCTACAAAAAGTCCTTTAAAAAGTCCTCCAAAAAGTCCTCCAAAAATTCCTCAAAAAAGTCCTCGAAAAAGGCTTCGAAAAAGTCTTCAAAAAAGTCCTCCAAAAAGTCCTCCAAAAAGTCCTACAAAAAGTCCTCGAAAAAGTCCTCGAAAAAGTCCTCGAAAAAGTCCTACAAAAAGTCCTACAAAAGGTCCTCGAAAAAGTCTTCAAAAAAGTCCTCCAAATAATCTTCGTAAAAGTCTTCCAAACAGTCCTCGAAAAAGTCTTCAAAAAAGTCCTCGAAATAGTCCTCGAAAAAGTCTTCCAAACAGTCCTCGAAAAAGTCTTCGTAAAAGTCTTCCAAACAGTCCTCGAAAAAGTCTTCAAAACAGTCCTGGAAAAAGTCTTCAAAAAAGTCCTGGAAAAAGTTCGCGAAAAAGTCTTCCTACAGTCCTCCAAAAAGTCCTCAAAAAAGTCCTCGAAAAAAACCTCAATAAGGTCCTAGAAAAAGTCCACCAAAAAGTCCTCAAAAATTTCCACGAAAAAGTCTTCAAAAAAGTCTTCCAAACAGTCCTCAAAAAGTCCGCAAAATATCCTCAAAAAAAGTCCTCACAAAAGTCCTGGAAAAAGTCCTCGAAAAAGTCTTCAAAAAAGTCTTCTAAACAGTCCTCAAAAAAGTCCTCGAAAAAGTCCGCAAAATATCCTCAAAAAGTCCTCACAAAAGTCCTCGATAAAGCCTCAAAACAGTCCTCGAAAAAGTCCTACAAAAAGTCCTCCAAAAAGTCCTCAAAAAAGTCCTCGAAAAAGGCCTCGAAAAAGTCTACAAAAAAGTCATCGAAATAGTCCTCGAAAAAGTCCTTGATAAAGTCATTTGAAAGTCCTCGTAAAAGTCCTCCAAAAAGTCCTACAAAAACTCCTCGAAAAAGTCCTCAAAAAAGTCCTCGAAAAAGTATTCGAAATAGTCTTCCAAACAGTCTACGAAAAAGTCCTGGAAAAAGTCCTGGAAAAAGTCCTCGAAAAAGTCCTTCAAAAAGTCCTCCAAAAAGTCCTACAAAAAGTCCTACAAAAGGTCCTCGAAAAAGTCTTCAAAAAAGTCCTCGAAATAATCTTCGTAAAAGTCTTCCAAACAGTCCTCGAAAAAGTCTTCAAAAAAGTCCTCGAAATAGTCCTAGAAAAAGTCTTCCAAACAGTCCTCGAAAAAGTCTTCAAAAAAGTCCTCGAAAAAGTCTTCAAAAGAGTCCTCGAAAAAGTCCTCGAAAAAGTCTTCCTACAGTCATCCAAAAAGTTCTCGAAAAAGTCTTCGTAAAAGTCTTCCAAACAGTCCTCGAAAGTCTTCAAAAAAGTCCTCGAAATAGTCCTCGAAAAAGTCTTCAAAAAAGTCTTCTAAACAGTCCTCAAAACAGTCCTCGAAAAAGTCTTCGTAAAAGTCTTCCAAACAGTCCTCGAAAAAACATCAAAACAGTCCTGGAAAAAGTCTTCAAAAAAGTCCTCGAAAAAGTTCTAGAAAAAGTCTTCCTACAGTCCTCCAAAAAGTCCTCAAAAAAGTCCTCAAAAAAATCCTCAATAAGGTCCTCAAAAAAGTCCTCCAAAAAGTCCCCAAAAATTTCCACGAAAAAGTCTTCAAAAAAGTCTTCCAAACAGTCCTCGAAAAAGTCGGCAAAATATCCTCAAAAAAAGTCCTCACAAAAGTCCTGGAAAAAGTCCTCGACAAAGTCTTCAAAAAAGTCTTCTAAACAGTCCTCAAAAAAGTCCTCGAAAAAGTCCGCAAAATATCCTCAAAAAGTCCTCACAAAAGTCCTCGATAAAGCCTCAAAACAGTCCTCGAAGGAGTCCTACAAAAAGTCCTCCAAAAAGTCCTCAAAAAAGTCCTCACAACAGTGCTCGATAAAGCCTCAAAACAGTCCTCGAAAAAGTCCTACAAAAAGTCCTCCAAAAAGTCCTCAAAAAAGTCCTCGAAAAAAGCCTCGAAAATGTCTTCAAAAAAGTCATCGAAATAGTCCTCGAAAAAGTCTTCAAAAATATCCTCAAAAGAGTCCTCACAAAAGTCCTCGATAAAGCCTCAAAACAGTCCTCGAAAAAGTCCTACAAAAAGTCCTCCAAAAAGTCCTCAAAAAAGTCCTCGAAAAAGTCCTCGAAAAAGTCCTCGAAATAGTCTTCGAAATAGTCTTCCAAACAGTGTCCTCGAAAAAGTCCTGGAAAAAGTCCTGGAAAAAGTCCTGGAAAAAGTCCTCGAATAAGTCCTACAAAAAGTCCTCGAAATAGTCCTCGAAATAGTCTTCATGAAAGTCTTCCAACCAGTCCTCGAAAAAGGCTTCAAAAAAGTCCTCGAAATAGTCCTCGAAAAAGGCTTCCAAACAGTCCTCGAAAAGGTCTTCGTAAAAGTCTTCCAAACGGTCCTCGAAAAAGTCTTCAAAAAAGTCTTCTAAACAGTCCTCAAAAAAGTCCTCGAAAAAGTCCGCAAAATATCCTCAAAAAAGTCCTCACAAAAGTCCTCGAAAAAGTCTTCAAAACAGTCCTCGAATAAGTCTTGGAAAAAGTCCTTGAAAAGGTCCTCCAAAAAGTCATACAAAAAGTCCTTTAAGAAGTCCTCCCAAAAGTCCTCCAAAAAGTCCTGCAAAAAGTCCTCGAAAAAGTCCTCGAAAAAGTCTTCGTAAAATTCTTCGTAAAAGTCTTCCAAACAATCTTCAACAGAGTCCTCGAATAAGTCTTCGAAAAAGTCCTTGAAAAAGTCCTCCAAAAAGTCATACAAAAAGTCCTTTAAGAAGTCCTCCCAAAAGTCCTCCAAAAAGTCCTGCAAAAAGTCCTCGAAAAAGTCCTCGAAAAAGTCTTCGTAAAATTATTCGTAAAAGTCTTCCAAACAATCTTCAACAGAGTCCTCGAATAAGTCTTCGAAAAAGTCCTTGAAAAAGTCCTCCAAAAAGTCATACAAAAAGTCCTTAAAGAAGTCCTCCATAAAGTCCTCCAAAAAGTCCTACAAATGGTCCTCAAAAAAGTCTTGAAAAAAGTCCTCGAAAAAGTCCTCGAAAAAGTCCTGGAAAAACGTCCTCGAAAAAGTTCTCGAATAAGTCCTTGAAAAAGTCCTCCAAAAAGTCCTACAAAAAGTCCTTTAAAAAGTCCTCCAAAAAGTCCTCCAAAAAGTCCTTAAAGAAGTCCTCCAAAAAGTCCTCCAAAAAGTTCTCATAAAAGTCCTCGAAAAAGTCTTCGAAAAAGTCTTCCAAAATGTCCTCGAAAAAGTCCTAGAAAAAGTTCTCGAAAAAGTCTTCCTACAGTCCTCCAAAAAGTTCTCAAAAAAGTCCTCGAAAAAGTCCTCGAAAAAGTCCTCGAAAAAGTATTCAAAACAGTCCTCGAATAAGTCTTGGAAAAAGTCCTTGAAAAAGTCCTCCAAAAAGTCCTCCAAAAAGTCCTACAAAAAGTCCTTTAAAAAGTCCTCCAAAAAGTCCTCCAAAAATTCCTCAAAAAAGTCCTCGAAAAAGTTCTCGAAAAAGTTTTCCTACAGTCCTCCAAAAAGTTCACAAAAAAGTCCTCGAAAAAGTCCTCGAAAAAGTCTTCCTACAGTCCTACAAAAAGTCCTCGAAAAAGTCCTCGAAAAAGTCCTCGAAAAAGTCTTCGTAAAAGTCTTCCAAATGGTCCTCAAAAAAGTCTTCAAAAAAGTCCTCGAAAAAGTCTTCAAAAGAGTCCTCGAAAAAGTCCTCGAAAAAGTCTTCCTACAGTCATCCAAAAAGTCCTTGAAAAAGTCCTCGAAAAAGTCTTCCTACAGTCCTCCAAAAAGTTCTCATAAAAGTCCTCGAAAAAGTCTTCGAAAAAGTCTTCAAAACAGTCCAACAAAAAGTCCTTTAAAAAGTCCTCCAAAATGTCCTCGAAAAAGTCCTCGAAAAAGTTCTCGAAAAAGTCTTCCTACAGTCCTCCAAAAAGTTCTCAAAAAAGTCCTCGAAAAAGTCCTCGAAAAAGTCCTCGAAAAAGTCTTCAAAACAGTCCTCGAATAAGTCTTGGAAAAAGTCCTTGAAAAAGTCATCGAAATAGTCCTCGAAAAAGTCCTTGAAAAAGTCCTTAAAAAAGTCATTTGAAAGTCCTCGTAAAAGTCCTCGAAAAAGTCCTCGAAAAAGTCCTCGAAAAAGTCTTCGTAAAAGTCTTCCAAATGGTCCTCAAAAAAGTCTTCAAAAAAGTCCTCGAAAAAGTCTTCAAAAGAGTCCTCGAAAAAGTCCTCGAAAAAGTCTTCCTACAGTCATCCAAAAAGTCCTCAAAAAAGTCCTCGAAAAAGTCCTCGAAAAAGTCTTCCTACAGTCCTCCAAAAAGTTCTCATAAAAGTCCTCGAAAAAGTCTTCGAAAAAGTCTTCAAAACAGTCCAACAAAAAGTCCTTTAAAAAGTCCTCCAAAATGTCCTCGAAAAAGTCCTCGAAAAAGTCTTCGAAAAAGTCTTCCAAACAGTCCTCGAAAAAGTCTTCAAAAATATCCTCAAAAAAGTCCTCACAAAAGTCCTCGATAAAGCCTCAAAACAGTCCTCGAAAAAGTCCTACAAAAAGTCCTCCAAAAAGTCCTCAAAAAAGTCCTCGAAAAAGTCCTCGAAAAAGTCCTCGAAATAGTATTCGAAATAGTCTTCCAAACAGTGTCCTCGAAAAAGTCTTCAAAAATATCCTCAAAAAAGTCCTCACAAAAGTCCTCGATAAAGCCTCAAAACAGTCCTCGAAAAAGTCCTACAAAAAGTCCTTCAAAAAGTCCTCAAAAAAGTCCTCACAAAAGTCCTCGATAAAGCCTCAAAACAGTCCTCGAAAAAGTCCTACAAAAAGTCCTCCAAAAAGTCCTCAAAAAAGTCCTCGAAAAAGTCCTCGAAAAAGTCCTCGAAATAGTATTCGAAATAGTCTTCCAAACAGTGTCCTCGAAAAAGTCTTCAAAAATATCCTCAAAAAAGTCCTCACAAAAGTCCTCGATAAAGCCTCAAAACAGTCCTCGAAAAAGTCCTACAAAAAGTCCTCCAAAAAGTCCTCCAAAAAGTCCTCAAAAAAGTCCTCGAAAAAGTCCTCGAAAAAGTCCTCGAAATAGTATTCGAAATAGTCTTCCAAACAGTGTCCTCGAAAAAGTCTTCAAAAATATCCTCAAAAAAGTCCTCACAAAAGTCCTCGATAAAGCCTCAAAACAGTCCTCGAAAAAGTCCTACAAAAAGTCCTTCAAAAAGTCCTCAAAAAAGTCCTCACAAAAGTCCTCGATAAAGCCTCAAAACAGTCCTCGAAAAAGTCCTACAAAAAGTCCTCCAAAAAGTCCTCAAAAAAGTCCTCGAAAAAGTCCTCGAAAAAGTCCTCGAAATAGTATTCGAAATAGTCTTCCAAACAGTGTCCTCGAAAAAGTCTTCAAAAATATCCTCAAAAAAGTCCTCACAAAAGTCCTCGATAAAGCCTCAAAACAGTCCTCGAAAAAGTCCTACAAAAAGTCCTCCAAAAAGTCCTCCAAAAAGTCCTCAAAAAAGTCCTCGAAAAAGTCCTCGAAAAAGTCCTCGAAATAGTATTCGAAATAGTCTTCCAAACAGTGTCCTCGAAAAAGTCTTCAAAAATATCCTCAAAAAAGTCCTCACAAAAGTCCTCGATAAAGCCTCAAAACAGTCCTCGAAAAAGTCCTACAAAAAGTCCTTCAAAAAGTCCTCCAAAAAGTCCTACAAAAAGTCCTCGAAAAAGTCCTCGAAATAATCTTCGTAAAAGTCTTCGTAAAAGTCTTCCAAATGGTCCTCAAAAAAGTCTTCAAAAAAGTCCTCGAAAAAGTCTTCAAAAGAGTCCTCGAAAAAGTCCTCGAAAAAGTCTTCCTACAGTCATCCAAAAAGTCCTCGAAAAAGTCCTCGAAAAAGTCTTCCTACAGTCCTCCAAAAAGTTCTCATAAAAGTCCTCGAAAAAGTCTTCGAAAAAGTCTTCAAAACAGTCCAACAAAAAGTCCTTTAAAAAGTCCTCCAAAATGTCCTCGAAAAAGTCCTCGAAAAAGTTCTCGAAAAAGTCTTCCTACAGTCCTCCAAAAAGTTCTCAAAAAAGTCCTCGAAAAAGTCCTCGAAAAAGTCCTCGAAAAAGTCTTCAAAACAGTCCTCGAATAAGTCTTGGAAAAAGTCCTTGAAAAAGTCATCGAAATAGTCCTCGAAAAAGTCCTTGAAAAAGTCCTTAAAAAAGTCATTTGAAAGTCCTCGTAAAAGTCCTCGAAAAAGTCCTCGAAAAAGTCCTCGAAAAAGTCTTCGTAAAAGTCTTCCAAATGGTCCTCAAAAAAGTCTTCAAAAAAGTCCTCGAAAAAGTCTTCAAAAGAGTCCTCGAAAAAGTCCTCGAAAAAGTCTTCCTACAGTCATCCAAAAAGTCCTCAAAAAAGTCCTCGAAAAAGTCCTCGAAAAAGTCTTCCTACAGTCCTCCAAAAAGTTCTCATAAAAGTCCTCGAAAAAGTCTTCGAAAAAGTCTTCAAAACAGTCCAACAAAAAGTCCTTTAAAAAGTCCTCCAAAATGTCCTCGAAAAAGTCCTCGAAAAAGTCTTCGAAAAAGTCTTCCAAACAGTCCTCGAAAAAGTCTTCAAAAATATCCTCAAAAAAGTCCTCACAAAAGTCCTCGATAAAGCCTCAAAACAGTCCTCGAAAAAGTCCTACAAAAAGTCCTCCAAAAAGTCCTCAAAAAAGTCCTCGAAAAAGTCCTCGAAAAAGTCCTCGAAATAGTATTCGAAATAGTCTTCCAAACAGTGTCCTCGAAAAAGTCTTCAAAAATATCCTCAAAAAAGTCCTCACAAAAGTCCTCGATAAAGCCTCAAAACAGTCCTCGAAAAAGTCCTACAAAAAGTCCTTCAAAAAGTCCTCAAAAAAGTCCTCACAAAAGTCCTCGATAAAGCCTCAAAACAGTCCTCGAAAAAGTCCTACAAAAAGTCCTCCAAAAAGTCCTCAAAAAAGTCCTCGAAAAAGTCCTCGAAAAAGTCCTCGAAATAGTATTCGAAATAGTCTTCCAAACAGTGTCCTCGAAAAAGTCTTCAAAAATATCCTCAAAAAAGTCCTCACAAAAGTCCTCGATAAAGCCTCAAAACAGTCCTCGAAAAAGTCCTACAAAAAGTCCTCCAAAAAGTCCTCCAAAAAGTCCTCAAAAAAGTCCTCGAAAAAGTCCTCGAAAAAGTCCTCGAAATAGTATTCGAAATAGTCTTCCAAACAGTGTCCTCGAAAAAGTCTTCAAAAATATCCTCAAAAAAGTCCTCACAAAAGTCCTCGATAAAGCCTCAAAACAGTCCTCGAAAAAGTCCTACAAAAAGTCCTTCAAAAAGTCCTCCAAAAAGTCCTACAAAAAGTCCTCGAAAAAGTCCTCGAAATAATCTTCGTAAAAGTCTTCCAAACAGTCCTCGAAAAAGTCTTTCAAACAGTCCTCGAAAAAGTCTTCGTAAAAGTCTTCCAAACATTCCTCGAAATAGTCCTCGACAAAGTCCTCGAAAAAGTCCGCAAAATATCCTCAAAAAAAGTCCTCAAAAAGTCCTCGAAAAAGTCCTCGAAAAAGTCCTTGAAAAAGTCCTTGAAAAAGTCCTTGATAAAAATCATTTGAAAGTCCTCGTAAAAGTCCTCCAAAAAGTCCTCGAAAAAGTTCTCGAAAAAGTCTTCCTACAGTCCTCCAAAAAGTCCTCAAAAAAGTCCTCGAAAAAATCCTCAATAAGGTCCTCAAAAAAGTCCACCAAAAAGTCTTCAAAAATTTCCACGAAAAAGTCTTCAAAAAAGTCTTCCAAACAGTCCTCGAAAAAGTCCGCAAAATATCCTCAAAAAAAGTCCTCACAAAAGTCCTGGAAAAAGTCCTCGAAAAAGTCTTCAAAAAAGTCTTCTAAACAGTCCTCAAAAAAGTCCTCGAAAAAGTCCGCAAAATATCCTCAAAAAGTCCTCACAAAAGTCCTCGATAAAGCCTCAAAACAGTCCTCGAAGGAGTCCTACAAAAAGTCCTCCAAAAAGTCCTCAAAAAAGTCCTCACAACAGTGCTCGATAAAGCCTCAAAACAGTCCTCGAAAAAGTCCTACAAAAAGTCCTCCAAAAAGTCCTCATAAAAGTCCTCGAAAAAAGCCTCGAAAATGTCTTCAAAAAAGTCATCGAAATAGTCCTCGAAAAAGTCTTCAAAAATATCCTCAAAAAAGTCCTCACAAAAGTCCTCGATAAAGCCTCAAAACAGTCCTCGAAAAAGTCCTACAAAAAGTCCTCCAAAAAGTCCTCAAAAAAGTCATCGAAATAGTCCTCGAAAAAGTCCTCAAAAAAGTCCACGAAAAAGTCTTCAAAAAAGTCTTCCAAACAGTCCTCGTAAAAGTCTTCCAAACAGTCCTCGAAAAAGTCGTCCAAAAAGCCCTCAAAAAGTCCTCGAAAAAGTCCTCGAAAAAGTCTTCAAAACAGTCCAACAAAAAGTCCTTTAAAAAGTCCTCCAAAATGTCCTCGAAAAAGTCCTCGAAAAAGTTCTCGAAAAAGTCTTCCTACAGTCCTCCAAAAAGTTCTCAAAAAAGTCCTTGAAAAAGTCCTCGAAAAAGTCCTCGAAAAAGTCTTCAAAACAGTCCTCGAATAAGTCTTGGAAAAAGTCCTTGAAAAAGTCATTTGAAAGTCCTCGTAAAAGTCCTCGAAAAAGTCCTCGAAAAAGTCCTCGAAAAAGTCCTTGAAAAAGTCCTTGAAAAAGTCATTTGAAAGTCCTCGTAAAAGTCCTCCAAAAAGTCCTACAAAAACTCCTCGAAAAAGTCCTACAAAAAGTCCTCAATAAAGTCCTCGAAAAAGTCCTCCAAAAAGTCCTCAAAAAAGTCCACGAAAAAGTCTTCAAAAAAGTCTTCCAAACAGTCCTCGTAAAAGTCTTCCAAACAGTCCTCGAAAAAGTCGTCCAAAAAGCCCTCAAAAAGTCCTCGAAAAAGTCCTCGAAAAAGTCTTCAAAACAGTCCAACAAAAAGTCCTTTAAAAAGTCCTCCAAAATGTCCTCGAAAAAGTCCTCGAAAAAGTTCTCGAAAAAGTCTTCCTACAGTCCTCCAAAAAGTTCTCAAAAAAGTCCTCGAAAAAGTCCTCGAAAAAGTCCTCGAAAAAGTCTTCAAAACAGTCCTCGAATAAGTCTTGGAAAAAGTCCTTGAAAAAGTCATCGAAATAGTCCTCGACAAAGTCCTCGAAAAAGTCCGCAAAATATCCTCAAAAAAAGTCCTCAAAAAGTCCTCGAAAAAGTCCTCGAAAAAGTCCTTGAAAAAGTCCTTGAAAAAGTCCTTGATAAAGTCATTTGAAAGTCCTCGTAAAAGTCCTCCAAAAAGTCCTCGAAAAAGTTCTCGAAAAAGTCTTCCTACAGTCCTCCAAAAAGTCCTCAAAAAAGTCCTCGAAAAAATCCTCAATAAGGTCCTCAAAAAAGTCCACCAAAAAGTCTTCAAAAATTTCCACGAAAAAGTCTTCAAAAAAGTCTTCCAAACAGTCCTCGAAAAAGTCCGCAAAATATCCTCAAAAAAAGTCCTCACAAAAGTCCTGGAAAAAGTCCTCGAAAAAGTCTTCAAAAAAGTCTTCTAAACAGTCCTCAAAAAAATCCTCGAAAAAGTCCGCAAAATATCCTCAAAAAGTCCTCACAAAAGTCCTCGATAAAGCCTCAAAACAGTCCTCGAAGGAGTCCTACAAAAAGTCCTCCAAAAAGTCCTCAAAAAAGTCCTCACAACAGTGCTCGATAAAGCCTCAAAACAGTCCTCGAAAAAGTCCTACAAAAAGTCCTCCAAAAAGTCCTCAAAAAAGTCCTCGAAAAAAGCCTCGAAAATGTCTTCAAAAAAGTCATCGAAATAGTCCTCGAAAAAGTCTTCAAAAATATCCTCAAAAAAGTCCTCACAAAAGTCCTCGATAAAGCCTCAAAACAGTCCTCGAAAAAGTCCTACAAAAAGTCCTCCAAAAAGTCCTCAAAAAAGTCATCGAAATAGTCCTCGAAAAAGTCCTTGAAAAAGTCCTTGAAAAAGTCATTTGAAAGTCCTCGTAAAAGTCCTCCAAAAAGTCCTACAAAAACTCCTCGAAAAAGTCCTACAAAAAGTCCTCAATAAAGTCCTCGAAAAAGTCCTCCAAAAAGTCCTCAAAAAAGTCCACGAAAAAGTCTTCAAAAAAGTCTTCCAAACAGTCCTCGTAAAAGTCTTCCAAACAGTCCTCGAAAAAGTCGTCCAAAAAGCCCTCAAAAAGTCCTCGAAAAAGTCCTCGAAAAAGTCTTCTAAACAGTCCAACAAAAAGTCCTTTAAAAAGTCCTCCAAAATGTCCTCGAAAAAGTCCTCGAAAAAGTTCTCGAAAAAGTCTTCCTACAGTCCTCCAAAAAGTTCTCAAAAAAGTCCTCGAAAAAGTCCTCGAAAAAGTCCTCGAAAAAGTCTTCAAAACAGTCCTCGAGAGTCTAAAAGTCTTCCAAACAATCTTCAACAGAGTCCTCGAATAAGTCTTCGAAAAAGTCCTTGAAAAAGTCCTCCAAAAAGTCATACAAAAAGTCCTTAAAGAAGTCCTCCATAAAGTCCTCCAAAAAGTCCTACAAATGGTCCTCAAAAAAGTCTTGAAAAAAGTCCTCGAAAAAGTCCTCGAAAAAGTCCTGGAAAAACGTCCTCGAAAAAGTTCTCGAATAAGTCCTTGAAAAAGTCCTCCAAAAAGTCCTACAAAAAGTCCTTTAAAAAGTCCTCCAAAAAGTCCTCCAAAAAGTCCTTAAAGAAGTCCTCCAAAAAGTCCTCCAAAAAGTCCTACAAAATGTCCTCGAAAAAGTCCTCGAAAAAGTTCTCGAAAAAGTTTTCCTACAGTCCTCCAAAAAGTTCTCAAAAAAGTCCTCGAAAAAGTCCTCGAAAAAGTCTTCCTACAGTCCTCCAAAAAGTCCTCAAAAAAGTCCTCGAAAAAGTCCTCGAAAAAGTCTTCCTACAGTCCTCCAAAAAGTTCTCATAAAAGTCCTCGAAAAAGTCTTCGAAAAAGTCTTCCAAAATGTCCTCGAAAAAGTCCTAGAAAAAGTTCTCGAAAAAGTCTTCCTACAGTCCTCCAAAAAGTTCTCAAAAAAGTCCTCGAAAAAGTCCTCGAAAAAGTCCTCGAAAAAGTCTTCAAAACAGTCCTCGAATAAGTCTTGGAAAAAGTCCTTGAAAAAGTCCTCCAAAAAGTCATACAAAAAGTCCTACAAAAAGTCCTTTAAAAAGTCCTCCAAAAAGTCCTATAAAATGTCCTCGAAAAAGTCCTCGAAAAAGTTCTCGAAAAAGTCTTCCTACAGTCCTCCAAAAAGTTCTCAAAAAAGTCCTCGAAAAAGTCCTCGAAAAAGTCCTCGAAAAAGTCTTCCTACAGTCCTCCAAAAAGTCCTCAAAAAAGTCCTCGAAAAAGTCCTCGAAAAAGTCTTCCTACAGTCCTCCAAAAATTTCTCATAAAAGTCCTCGAAAAAGTCTTCGAAAAAGTCTTCCTACAGTCCTCCAAAAAGTCCTCAAAAAAGTCCTCGAAAAAGTCTTCGTAAAATTATTCGTAAAAGTCTTCCAAACAATCTTCAACAGAGTCCTCGAATAAGTCTTCGAAAAAGTCCTTGAAAAAGTCCTCCGAAAAGTCATACAAAAAGTCCTTAAAGAAGTCCTCCAAAAAGTCCTCCAAAAAGTCCTACAAAAAGTCCTCGAAAAAGTACTCGAAAAAGTCCTCGAAAAAGTCTTCGTAAAAGTCTTCCAAATGGTCCTCAAAAAAGTCTTCAAAAAAGTCCTCGAAAAAGTCCTCGAAAAAGTCCTGGAAAAACGTCCTCGAAAAAGTTCTCGAATAAGTCCTTGAAAAAGTCCTCCAAAAAGTCCTACAAAAAGTCCTTTAAAAAGTCCTCCAAAAAGTCCTCCAAAAAGTCCTCAAAGAAGTCCTCCAAAAAGTCCTCCAAAAAGTCCTACAAAATGTCCTCGAAAAAGTCCTCGAAAAAGTTCTCGAAAAAGTCTTCCTACAGTCCTCCAAAAAGTTCTCAAAAAAGTCCTCGAAAAAGTCCTCGAAAAAGTCCTCGAAAAAGTCTTCCTACAGTCCTCCAAAAAGTCCTCAAAAAAGTCCTCGAAAAAGTCCTCGAAAAAGTCTTCCTACAGTCCTCCAAAAAGTTCTCATAAAAGTCCTCGAAAAAGTCTTCGAAAAAGTCTTCCAAAATGTCCTCGAAAAAGTCCTAGAAAAAGTTCTCGAAAAAGTCTTCCTACAGTCCTCCAAAAAGTTCTCAAAAAAGTCCTCGAAAAAGTCCTCGAAAAAGTCCTCGAAAAAGTCTTCAAAACAGTCATACAAAAAGTCCTACAAAAAGTCCTTTAAAAAGTCCTCCAAAAAGTCCTCCAAAAAGTCCTACAAAAAGTCCTTTAAAAAGTCCTCCAAAAAGTCCTCCAAAAATTCCTCAAAAAAGTCCTCGAAAAAGGCTTCGAAAAAGTCTTCAAAAAAGTCATCGAAATAGTCCTCGAAAAAGTCCTTGAAAAAGTCCTTAGAAAAGTCATTTGAAAGTCCTCGTAAAAGTCCTCCAAAAAGTCCTACAAAAACTCCTCGAAAAAGTCCTACAAAAAGTCCTCAATAAAGTCCTCGAAAAAGTCCTCCAAAAAGTCCTCAAAAAAGTCCACGAAAAAGTCTTCAAAAAAGTCTTCCAAACAGTCCTCGAAAAAGTCTTCAAAAAAGTCCTGGATATAGTCCTCGAAAAAGTCTTCCAAACAGTCCTCGAAAAAGTCTTCAAAAATATCCTCAAAAAAGTCCTCACAAAAGTCCTCGATAAAGCCTCAAAAAAGTCCTCGAAAAAGTCCTCGAAAAAGTCTTCCTACAGTCCTCCAAAAATTTCTCATAAAAGTCCTCGAAAAAGTCTTCGAAAAAGTCTTCCTACAGTCCTCCAAAAAGTCCTCAAAAAAGTCCTCGAAAAAGTCTTCGTAAAATTATTCGTAAAAGTCTTCCAAACAATCTTCAACAGAGTCCTCGAATAAGTCTTCGAAAAAGTCCTTGAAAAAGTCCTCCGAAAAGTCATACAAAAAGTCCTTAAAGAAGTCCTCCAAAAAGTCCTCCAAAAAGTCCTACAAAAAGTCCTCGAAAAAGTACTCGAAAAAGTCCTCGAAAAAGTCTTCGTAAAAGTCTTCCAAATGGTCCTCAAAAAAGTCTTCAAAAAAGTCCTCGAAAAAGTCCTCGAAAAAGTCCTGGAAAAACGTCCTCGAAAAAGTTCTCGAATAAGTCCTTGAAAAAGTCCTCCAAAAAGTCCTACAAAAAGTCCTTTAAAAAGTCCTCCAAAAAGTCCTCCAAAAAGTCCTCAAAGAAGTCCTCCAAAAAGTCCTCCAAAAAGTCCTACAAAATGTCCTCGAAAAAGTCCTCGAAAAAGTTCTCGAAAAAGTCTTCCTACAGTCCTCCAAAAAGTTCTCAAAAAAGTCCTCGAAAAAGTCCTCGAAAAAGTCCTCGAAAAAGTCTTCCTACAGTCCTCCAAAAAGTCCTCAAAAAAGTCCTCGAAAAAGTCCTCGAAAAAGTCTTCCTACAGTCCTCCAAAAAGTTCTCATAAAAGTCCTCGAAAAAGTCTTCGAAAAAGTCTTCCAAAATGTCCTCGAAAAAGTCCTAGAAAAAGTTCTCGAAAAAGTCTTCCTACAGTCCTCCAAAAAGTTCTCAAAAAAGTCCTCGAAAAAGTCCTCGAAAAAGTCCTCGAAAAAGTCTTCAAAACAGTCATACAAAAAGTCCTACAAAAAGTCCTTTAAAAAGTCCTCCAAAAAGTCCTCCAAAAAGTCCTACAAAAAGTCCTTTAAAAAGTCCTCCAAAAAGTCCTCGAAAAAGGCTTCGAAAAAGTCTTCAAAAAAGTCATCGAAATAGTCCTCGAAAAAGTCCTTGAAAAAGTCCTTAGAAAAGTCATTTGAAAGTCCTCGTAAAAGTCCTCCAAAAAGTCCTACAAAAACTCCTCGAAAAAGTCCTACAAAAAGTCCTCAATAAAGTCCTCGAAAAAGTCCTCCAAAAAGTCCTCAAAAAAGTCCACGAAAAAGTCTTCAAAAAAGTCTTCCAAACAGTCCTCGAAAAAGTCTTCAAAAAAGTCCTGGATATAGTCCTCGAAAAAGTCTTCCAAACAGTCCTCGAAAAAGTCTTCAAAAATATCCTCAAAAAAGTCCTCACAAAAGTCCTCGATAAAGCCTCAAAACAGTCCTCGAAAAAGTCCTACAAAAAGTCCTCCAAAAAGTCCTCAAAAAAGTCCTCGAAAAAGTCCTCGAAAAAGTCCTCGAAATAGTCTTCGTAAAAGTCTTCCAAACAGTCCTTTAAAAGTCTTCAAAACAGTCCTCGAAAAAGTCTTCAAAAAAGTCCTCGATAAAGCCTCAAAACAGTCCTCGAAAAAGTCCTACAAAAAGTCCTCCAAAAAGTCCTCAAAAAAGTCCTCGAAAAAGTCCTCGAAAAAGTCCTCGAAATAGTATTCGAAATAGTCTTCCAAACAGTGTCCTCGAAAAAGTCCTGGAAAAAGTCCTGGAAAAAGTCCTCCAAAAAGTCTTCCAAACAGTCCTCGAAAAAGTCTTCGTAAAAGTCTTCCAAACAGTCCTCAAAAAGTCTTCAAAACAGTCCTCGAAAAAGTCCTTCAAAAAGTCCTCCAAAAAGTCCTACAAAAAGTCCTCGAAAAAGTCCTCGAAATAATCTTCGTAAAAGTCTTCCAAACAGTCCTCGAAAAAGTCTTTCAAACAGTCCTCGAAAAAGTCTTCGTAAAAGTCTTCCAAACATTCCTCGAAATAGTCCTCGAAAAAGTCCTCGGAAAAGTCCGCAAAATATCCTCAAAAAAAGTCCTCAAAAAGTCCTCGAAAAAGTCCTCGAAAAAGTCCTTGAAAAAGTCCTTGAAAAAGTCCTTGATAAAGTCATTTGAAAGTCCTCGTAAAAGTCCTCCAAAAAGTCCTACAAAAACTCCTCGAAAAAGTCCTAAAAAAGTCCTCGAAAAAGTTCTCGAAAAAGTCTTCCTACAGTCCTCCAAAAAGTCCTCAAAAAAGTCCTCGAAAAAATCCTCAATAAGGTCCTCAAAAAAGTCCACCAAAAAGTCTTCAAAAATTTCCACGAAAAAGTCTTCAAAAAAGTCTTCCAAACAGTCCTCGAAAAAGTCCGCAAAATATCCTCAAAAAAAGTCCTCACAAAAGTCCTGGAAAAAGTCCTCGAAAAAGTCTTCAAAAAAGTCTTCTAAACAGTCCTCAAAAAAGTCCTCGAAAAAGTCCGCAAAATATCCTCAAAAAGTCCTCACAAAAGTCCTCGATAAAGCCTCAAAACAGTCCTCGAAGGAGTCCTACAAAAAGTCCTCCAAAAAGTCCTCAAAAAAGTCCTCACAACAGTGCTCGATAAAGCCTCAAAACATTCCTTGAAAAAGTCCTCCAAAAAGTCCTACAAAAAGTCCTTTAAAAAGTCCTCCAAAAAGTCCTCCAAAAAGTCCTCAAAGAAGTCCTCCAAAAAGTCCTCCAAAAAGTCCTACAAAATGTCCTCGAAAAAGTCCTCGAAAAAGTTCTCGAAAAAGTCTTCCTACAGTCCTCCAAAAAGTTCTCAAAAAAGTCCTCGAAAAAGTCCTCGAAAAAGTCCTCGAAAAAGTCTTCCTACAGTCCTCCAAAAAGTCCTCAAAAAAGTCCTCGAAAAAGTCCTCGAAAAAGTCTTCCTACAGTCCTCCAAAAAGTTCTCATAAAAGTCCTCGAAAAAGTCTTCAAAACAGTCATACAAAAAGTCCTACAAAAAGTCCTTTAAAAAGTCCTCCAAAAAGTCCTCCAAAAAGTCCTACAAAAAGTCCTTTAAAAAGTCCTCCAAAAAGTCCTCCAAAAATTCCTCAAAAAAGTCCTCGAAAAAGGCTTCGAAAAAGTCTTCAAAAAAGTCATCGAAATAGTCCTCGAAAAAGTCCTTGAAAAAGTCCTTAGAAAAGTCATTTGAAAGTCCTCGTAAAAGTCCTCCAAAAAGTCCTACAAAAACTCCTCGAAAAAGTCCTACAAAAAGTCCTCAATAAAGTCCTCGAAAAAGTCCTCCAAAAAGTCCTCAAAAAAGTCCACGAAAAAGTCTTCAAAAAAGTCTTCCAAACAGTCCTCGAAAAAGTCTTCAAAAAAGTCCTGGATATAGTCCTCGAAAAAGTCGTCCAAACAGTCCTCGAAAAAGTCTTCAAAAATATCCTCAAAAAAGTCCTCACAAAAGTCCTCGATAAAGCCTCAAAAAAGTCCTCGAAAAAGTCCTCGAAAAAGTCTTCCTACAGTCCTCCAAAAATTTCTCATAAAAGTCCTCGAAAAAGTCTTCGAAAAAGTCTTCCTACAGTCCTCCAAAAAGTCCTCAAAAAAGTCCTCGAAAAAGTCTTCGTAAAATTATTCGTAAAAGTCTTCCAAACAATCTTCAACAGAGTCCTCGAATAAGTCTTCGAAAAAGTCCTTGAAAAAGTCCTCCGAAAAGTCATACAAAAAGTCCTTAAAGAAGTCCTCCAAAAAGTCCTCCAAAAAGTCCTACAAAAAGTCCTCGAAAAAGTACTCGAAAAAGTCCTCGAAAAAGTCTTCGTAAAAGTCTTCCAAATGGTCCTCAAAAAAGTCTTCAAAAAAGTCCTCGAAAAAGTCCTCGAAAAAGTCCTGGAAAAACGTCCTCGAAAAAGTTCTCGAATAAGTCCTTGAAAAAGTCCTCCAAAAAGTCCTACAAAAAGTCCTTTAAAAAGTCCTCCAAAAAGTCCTCCAAAAAGTCCTCAAAGAAGTCCTCCAAAAAGTCCTCCAAAAAGTCCTACAAAATGTCCTCGAAAAAGTCCTCGAAAAAGTTCTCGAAAAAGTCTTCCTACAGTCCTCCAAAAAGTTCTCAAAAAAGTCCTCGAAAAAGTCCTCGAAAAAGTCCTCGAAAAAGTCTTCCTACAGTCCTCCAAAAAGTCCTCAAAAAAGTCCTCGAAAAAGTCCTCGAAAAAGTCTTCCTACAGTCCTCCAAAAAGTTCTCATAAAAGTCCTCGAAAAAGTCTTCGAAAAAGTCTTCCAAAATGTCCTCGAAAAAGTCCTAGAAAAAGTTCTCGAAAAAGTCTTCCTACAGTCCTCCAAAAAGTTCTCAAAAAAGTCCTCGAAAAAGTCCTCGAAAAAGTCCTCGAAAAAGTCTTCAAAACAGTCATACAAAAAGTCCTACAAAAAGTCCTTTAAAAAGTCCTCCAAAAAGTCCTCCAAAAAGTCCTACAAAAAGTCCTCCAAAAATTTCTCAAAAAAGTCCTCGAAAAAGGCTTCGAAAAAGTCTTCAAAAAAGTCATCGAAATAGTCCTCGAAAAAGTCCTTGAAAAAGTCCTTAGAAAAGTCATTTGAAAGTCCTCGTAAAAGTCCTCCAAAAAGTCCTACAAAAACTCCTCGAAAAAGTCCTACAAAAAGTCCTCAATAAAGTCCTCGAAAAAGTCCTCCAAAAAGTCCTCAAAAAAGTCCACGAAAAAGTCTTCAAAAAAGTCTTCCAAACAGTCCTCGAAAAAGTCTTCAAAAAAGTCCTGGATATAGTCCTCGAAAAAGTCTTCCAAACAGTCCTCGAAAAAGTCTTCAAAAATATCCTCAAAAAAGTCCTCACAAAAGTCCTCGATAAAGCCTCAAAACAGTCCTCGAAAAAGTCCTACAAAAAGTCCTCCAAAAAGTCCTCAAAAAAGTCCTCGAAAAAGTCCTCGAAAAAGTCCTCGAAATAGTCTTCGTAAAAGTCTTCCAAACAGTCCTTTAAAAGTCTTCAAAACAGTCCTCGAAAAAGTCTTCAAAAAAGTCCTCGATAAAGCCTCAAAACAGTCCTCGAAAAAGTCCTACAAAAAGTCCTCCAAAAAGTCCTCAAAAAAGTCCTCGAAAAAGTCCTCGAAAAAGTCCTCGAAAAAGTCTTCCTACAGTCCTCCAAAAAGTCCTCAAAAAAGTCCTCGAAAAAGTCCTCGAAAAAGTCTTCCTACAGTCCTCCAAAAAGTTCTCATAAAAGTCCTCGAAAAAGTCTTCGAAAAAGTCTTCCAAAATGTCCTCGAAAAAGTCCTAGAAAAAGTTCTCGAAAAAGTCTTCCTACAGTCCTCCAAAAAGTTCTCAAAAAAGTCCTCGAAAAAGTCCTCGAAAAAGTCCTCGAAAAAGTCTTCAAAACAGTCATACAAAAAGTCCTACAAAAAGTCCTTTAAAAAGTCCTCCAAAAAGTCCTCCAAAAAGTCCTACAAAAAGTCCTCCAAAAATTTCTCAAAAAAGTCCTCGAAAAAGGCTTCGAAAAAGTCTTCAAAAAAGTCATCGAAATAGTCCTCGAAAAAGTCCTTGAAAAAGTCCTTAGAAAAGTCATTTGAAAGTCCTCGTAAAAGTCCTCCAAAAAGTCCTACAAAAACTCCTCGAAAAAGTCCTACAAAAAGTCCTCAATAAAGTCCTCGAAAAAGTCCTCCAAAAAGTCCTCAAAAAAGTCCACGAAAAAGTCTTCAAAAAAGTCTTCCAAACAGTCCTCGAAAAAGTCTTCAAAAAAGTCCTGGATATAGTCCTCGAAAAAGTCTTCCAAACAGTCCTCGAAAAAGTCTTCAAAAATATCCTCAAAAAAGTCCTCACAAAAGTCCTCGATAAAGCCTCAAAACAGTCCTCGAAAAAGTCCTACAAAAAGTCCTCCAAAAAGTCCTCAAAAAAGTCCTCGAAAAAGTCTTCCAAACAGTCCTCGAAAAAGTCTTCAAAAAAGTCCTGGATATAGTCCTCGAAAAAGTCTTCCAAACAGTCCTCGAAAAAGTCTTCAAAAATATCCTCAAAAAAGTCCTCACAAAAGTCCTCGATAAAGCCTCAAAACAGTCCTCGAAAAAGTCCTACAAAAAGTCCTCCAAAAAGTCCTCAAAAAAGTCCTCGAAAAAGTCCTCGAAAAAGTCCTCGAAATAGTCTTCGTAAAAGTCTTCCAAACAGTCCTTTAAAAGTCTTCAAAACAGTCCTCGAAAAAGTCTTCAAAAAAGTCCTCGATAAAGCCTCAAAACAGTCCTCGAAAAAGTCCTACAAAAAGTCCTCCAAAAAGTCCTCAAAAAAGTCCTCGAAAAAGTCCTCGAAAAAGTCCTCGAAATAGTATTCGAAATAGTCTTCCAAACAGTGTCCTCGAAAAAGTCCTGGAAAAAGTCCTGGAAAAAGTCCTCCAAAAAGTCTTCCAAACAGTCCTCGAAAAAGTCTTCGTAAAAGTCTTCCAAACAGTCCTCAAAAAGTCTTCAAAACAGTCCTCGAAAAAGTCCTTCAAAAAGTCCTCCAAAAAGTCCTACAAAAAGTCCTCGAAAAAGTCCTCGAAATAATCTTCGTAAAAGTCTTCCAAACAGTCCTCGAAAAAGTCTTTCAAACAGTCCTCGAAAAAGTCTTCGTAAAAGTCTTCCAAACATTCCTCGAAATAGTCCTCGAAAAAGTCCTCGAAAAAGTCCGCAAAATATCCTCAAAAAAAGTCCTCAAAAAGTCCTCGAAAAAGTCCTCGAAAAAGTCCTTGAAAAAGTCCTTGAAAAAGTCCTTGATAAAGTCATTTGAAAGTCCTCGTAAAAGTCCTCCAAAAAGTCCTACAAAAACTCCTCGAAAAAGTCCTAAAAAAGTCCTCGAAAAAGTTCTCGAAAAAGTCTTCCTACAGTCCTCCAAAAAGTCCTCAAAAAAGTCCTCGAAAAAATCCTCAATAAGGTCCTCAAAAAAGTCCACCAAAAAGTCTTCAAAAATTTCCACGAAAAAGTCTTCAAAAAAGTCTTCCAAACAGTCCTCGAAAAAGTCCGCAAAATATCCTCAAAAAAAGTCCTCACAAAAGTCCTGGAAAAAGTCCTCGAAAAAGTCTTCAAAAAAGTCTTCTAAACAGTCCTCAAAAAAGTCCTCGAAAAAGTCCGCAAAATATCCTCAAAAAGTCCTCACAAAAGTCCTCGATAAAGCCTCAAAACAGTCCTCGAAGGAGTCCTACAAAAAGTCCTCCAAAAAGTCCTCAAAAAAGTCCTCACAACAGTGCTCGATAAAGCCTCAAAACAGTCCTCGAAAAAGTCCTACATAAAGTCCTCCAAAAAGTCCTCAAAAAAGTCCTCGAAAAAGTCCTCGAAAAAGTCCTCGAAATAGTCTTCGAAATAGTCTTCCAAACAGTGTCCTCGAAAAAGTCCTGGAAAAATGTCCTGGAAAAAGTCCTCGAATAAGTCCTACAAAAAGTCCTCGAAAAAGTCCTCGAAATAGTCTTCATGAAAGTCTTCCAAGCAGTCCTCGAAAAAGGCTTCAAAAAAGTCCTCGAAATAGTCCTCGAAAAAGGCTTCCAAACAGTCCTCGAAAAGGTCTTCGTAAAAATCTTCCAAACGGTCCTCGAAAAAGTCTTCAAAAAAGTCTTCTAAACAGTCCTCAAAAAAGTCCTCGAAAAAGTCCGCAAAATATCTTCAAAAAAGTCCTCACAAAAGTCCTCGATAAAGCCTCAAAACAGTCCTCGAAAAAGTCCTACAAAAAGTCCTCCAAAAAGTCCTCAAAAAAGTCATCGAAATAGTCCTCGAAAAAGTCCTTGAAAAAGTCCTTGAAAAAGTCATTTGAAAGTCCTCGTAAGAGTCCTCCAAAAAGTCCTACAAAAACTCCTCGAAAAAGTCCTACAAAAAGTCCTCAATAAAGTCCTCGAAAAAGTCCTCCAAAAAGTCCTCAAAAAAGTCCACGAAAAAGTCTTCAAAAAAGTCTTCCAAACAGTCCTCGTAAAAGTCTTCCAAACAGTCCTCGAAAAAGTCCTCCAAAAAGTCCTCAAAAAAGTCCTCGAAAAAGTCCTCGAAAAAGTCCTCGAAATAGTCTTCGAAATAGTCTTCCAAACAGTGTCCTCGAAAAAGTCCTGGAAAAAGTCCTGGAAAAAGTCCTGGAAAAAGTCCTCGAATAAGTCCTACAAAAAGTCCTCGAAATAGTCCTCGAAATAGTCTTCATGAAAGTCTTCCAACCAGTCCTCGAAAAAGGCTTCAAAAAAGTCCTCGAAATAGTCCTCGAAAAAGGCTTCCAAACAGTCCTCGAAAAGGTCTTCGTAAAAGTCTTCCAAACGGTCCTCGAAAAAGTCTTCAAAAAAGTCCTCAATAAAGTCCTCGAAAAAGTCCTCCAAAAAGTCCTCAAAAAAGTCCACGAAAAAGTCTTCAAAAAAGTCTTCCAAACAGTCCTCGTAAAAGTCTTCCAAACAGTCCTCGAAAAAGTCCTCCAAAAAGTCCTCAAAAAAGTCCTCGAAAAAGTCCTCGACAAAGTCCTCGAAATAGTCTTCGAAATAGTCTTCCAAACAGTGTCCTCGAAAAAGTCCTGGAAAAAGTCCTGGAAAAAGTCCTGGAAAAAGTCCTCGAATAAGTCCTACAAAAAGTCCTCGAAATAGTCCTCGAAATAGTCTTCATGAAAGTCTTCCAACCAGTCCTCGAAAAAGGCTTCAAAAAAGTCCTCGAAATAGTCCTCGAAAAAGGCTTCCAAACAGTCCTCGAAAAGGTCTTCGTAAAAGTCTTCCAAACGGTCCTCGAAAAAGTCTTCAAAAAAGTCTTCTAAACAGTCCTCAAAAAAGTCCTCGAAAAAGTCCGCAAAATATCTTCAAAAAAGTCCTCACAAAAGTCCTCGAAAAAGTCTTCAAAACAGTCCTCGAATAAGTCTTGGAAAAAGTCCTTGAAAAGGTCCTCCAAAAAGTCATACAAAAAGTCCTTTAAGAAGTCCTCCCAAAAGTCCTCCAAAAAGTCCTGCAAAAAGTCCTCGAAAAAGTCCTCGAAAAAGTCTTCGTAAAATTATTCGTAAAAGTCTTCCAAACAATCTTCAACAGAGTCCTCGAATAAGTCTTCGTAAAAGTCCTTGAAAAAGTCCTCCAAAAAGTCATACAAAAAGTCCTTAAAGAAGTCCTCCAAAAAGTCCTCCAAAAAGTCCTACAAATGGTCCTCAAAAAAGTCTTCAAAAAAGTCCTCGAAAAAGTCCTCGAAAAAGTCCTGGAAAAACGTCCTCGAAAAAGTTCTCGAATAAGTCCTTGAAAAAGTCCTCCAAAAAGTCCTACAAAAAGTCCTTTAAAAAGTCCTCCAAAAAGTCCTTAAAGATGTCCTCCAAAAAGTCCTAAAAAAAGTCCTACAAAATGTCCTCGAAAAAGTCTTCCTACAGTCCTCCAAAAAGTCCTCAAAAAAGTCCTCGAAAAAGTCCTCGAAAAAGTCTTCCTACAGTCCTCCAAAAAGTTCTCATAAAAGTCCTCGAAAAAGTCTTCGAAAAAGTCTTCCAAAATGTCCTCGAAAAAGTCCTGGAAAAAGTCCTGGAAAAAGTCCTGGAAAAAGTCCTCGAATAAGTCCTACAAAAAGTCCTCGAAATAGTCCTCGAAATAGTCTTCATGAAAGTCTTCCAACCAGTCCTCGAAAAAGGCTTCAAAAAAGTCCTCGAAATAGTCCTCGAAAAAAGCTTCCAAACAGTCCTCGAAAAGGTCTTTGTAAAAGTCTTCCAAACGGTCCTCGAAAAAGTCTTCAAAAAAGTCTTCTAAACAGTCCTCAAAAAAGTCCTCGAAAAAGTCCGCAAAATATCTTCAAAAAAGTCCTCACAAAAGTCCTCGAAAAAGTCTTCAAAACAGTCCTCGAATAAGTCTTGGAAAAAGTCCTTGAAAAGGTCCTCCAAAAAGTCATACAAAAAGTCCTCGAAAAAGTCCTCGAAAAAGTCCTCGTAAAATTCTTCGTAAAAGTCTTCCAAACAATCTTCAACAGAGTTCTCGAATAAGTCTTCGAAAATGTCCTTGAAAAAGTCCTCCAAAAAGTCATACAAAAAGTCCTTTAAGAAGTCCTCCCAAAAGTCCTCCAAAAAGTCCTGCAAAAAGTCCTCGAAAAAGTCCTCGAAAAAGTCTTCGTAAAATTATTCGTAAAAGTCTTCCAAACAATCTTCAACAGAGTCCTCGAATAAGTCTTCGAAAAAGTCCTTGAAAAAGTCCTCCAAAAAGTCATACAAAAAGTCCTTAAAGAAGTCCTCCAAAAAGTCCTCAAAAAAGTCCTCGAAAAAGTCCTCGAAAAAGTCCTCGAAATAGTCTTCGAAATAGTCTTCCAAACAGTGTCCTCGAAAAAGTCCTGGAAAAAGTCCTGGAAAAAGTCCTGGAAAAAGTCCTCGAATAAGTCCTACAAAAAGTCCTCGAAATAGTCCTCGAAATAGTCTTCATGAAAGTCTTCCAACCAGTCCTCGAAAAAGGCTTCAAAAAAGTCCTCGAAATAGTCCTCGAAAAAGGCTTCCAAACAGTCCTCGAAAAGGTCTTCGTAAAAGTCTTCCAAACGGTCCTCGAAAAAGTCTTCAAAAAAGTCTTCTAAACAGTCCTCAAAAAAGTCCTTGAAAAAGTCCGCAAAATATCTTCAAAAAAGTCCTCACAAAAGTCCTCGAAAAAGTCTTCAAAACAGTCCTCGAATAAGTCTTGGAAAAAGTCCTTGAAAAGGTCCTCCAAAAAGTCATACAAAAAGTCCTTTAAGAAGTCCTCCCAAAAGTCCTCCAAAAAGTCCTGCAAAAAGTCCTCGAAAAAGTCCTCGAAAAAGTCTTCGTAAAATTATTCGTAAAAGTCTTCCAAACAATCTTCAACAGAGTCCTCGAATAAGTCTTCGTAAAAGTCCTTGAAAAAGTCCTCCAAAAAGTCATACAAAAAGTCCTTAAAGAAGTCCTCCAAAAAGTCCTCCAAAAAGTCCTACAAATGGTCCTCAAAAAAGTCTTCAAAAAAGTCCTCGAAAAAGTCCTCGAAAAAGTCCTGGAAAAACGTCCTCGAAAAAGTTCTCGAATAAGTCCTTGAAAAAGTCCTCCAAAAAGTCCTACAAAAAGTCCTTTAAAAAGTCCCCCAAAAAGTCCTTAAAGATGTCCTCCAAAAAGTCCTAAAAAAAGTCCTACAAAATGTCCTCGAAAAAGTCTTCCTACAGTCCTCCAAAAAGTCCTCAAAAAAGTCCTCGAAAAAGTCCTCGAAAAAGTCTTCCTACAGTCCTCCAAAAAGTTCTCATAAAAGTCCTCGAAAAAGTCTTCGAAAAAGTCTTCCAAAATGTCCTCGAAAAAGTCCTGGAAAAAGTCCTGGAAAAAGTCCTGGAAAAAGTCCTCGAATAAGTCCTACAAAAAGTCCTCGAAATAGTCCTCGAAATAGTCTTCATGAAAGTCTTCCAACCAGTCCTCGAAAAAGGCTTCAAAAAAGTCCTCGAAATAGTCCTCGAAAAAGGCTTCCAAACAGTCCTCGAAAAGGTCTTTGTAAAAGTCTTCCAAACGGTCCTCGAAAAAGTCTTCAAAAAAGTCTTCTAAACAGTCCTCAAAAAAGTCCTTGAAAAAGTCCTCCAAAAAGTCATACAAAAAGTCCTTAAAGAAGTCCTCCAAAAAGTCCTCCAAAAAGTCCTACAAATGGTCCTCAAAAAAGTCTTCAAAAAAGTCCTCGAAAAAGTCCTCGAAAAAGTCCTGGAAAAACGTCCTCGAAAAAGTTCTCGAATAAGTCCTTGAAAAAGTCCTCCAAAAAGTCCTACAAAAAGTCCTTTAAAAAGTCCCCCAAAAAGTCCTTAAAGATGTCCTCCAAAAAGTCCTAAAAAAAGTCCTACAAAATGTCCTCGAAAAAGTCTTCCTACAGTCCTCCAAAAAGTCCTCAAAAAAGTCCTCGAAAAAGTCCTCGAAAAAGTCTTCCTACAGTCCTCCAAAAAGTCCTCACAAAAGTCCTCGAAAAAGTCTTCAAAACAGTCCTCGAATAAGTCTTGGAAAAAGTCCTTGAAAAGGTCCTCCAAAAAGTCATACAAAAAGTCCTCGAAAAAGTCCTCGAAAAAGTCCTCGTAAAATTCTTCGTAAAAGTCTTCCAAACAATCTTCAACAGAGTCCTCGAATAAGTCTTCGAAAAAGTCCTTGAAAAAGTCCTCCAAAAAGTCATACAAAAAGTCCTTAAAGAAGTCCTCCAAAAAGTCCTCCAAAAAGTCCTACAAATGGTCCTCAAAAAAGTCTTCAAAAAAGTCCTCGAAAAAGTCCTCGAAAAAGTCCTGGAAAAACGTCCTCGAAAAAGTTCTCGAATAAGTCCTTGAAAAAGTCCTCCAAAAAGTCCTACAAAAAGTCCTTTAAAAAGTCCTCCAAAAAGTCCTTAAAGAAGT
Organism: Phymastichus coffea; assembly: GCF_024137745.1. Taxonomy (NCBI): domain Eukaryota; kingdom Metazoa; phylum Arthropoda; class Insecta; order Hymenoptera; family Eulophidae; genus Phymastichus; species Phymastichus coffea. The sequence continues at coordinate 3,322,240 of NW_026706814.1, forward strand.
CCTCCAAAAAGTCCTCCAAAAAGTCCTACAAAATGTCCTCGAAAAAGTCCTCGAAAAAGTTCTCGAAAAAGTCTTCCTACAGTCCTCCAAAAAGTTCTCAAAAAAGTCCTCGAAAAAGTCCTCGAAAAAGTCTTCCTACAGTCCTCCAAAAAGTCCTCAAAAAAGTCCTCGAAAAAGTCCTCGAAAAAGTCTTCCTACAGTCCTCCAAAAAGTTCTCATAAAAGTCCTCGAAAAAGTCTTCGAAAAAGTCTTCCTACAGTACTCCAAAAAGTTCTCATAAAAGTCCTCGAAAAAGTCTTCGAAAAAGTCTTCAAAACAGTCCAACAAAAAGTCCTTTAAAAAGTCCTCCAAAATGTCCTCGAAAAAGTCCTCGAAAAAGTTCTCGAAAAAGTCTTCCTACAGTCCTCCAAAAAGTTCTCAAAAAAGTCCTCGAAAAAGTCTTCGAAAAAGTCTTCTAAACAGTCCTCGAAAAAGTCCTGGAAAAAGTCCTCCAAAAAGTCCTACAAAAAGTCCTTTAAAAAGTCCTCCAAAAAGTCCTCGAAAAAGTCCTTGAAAAAGTCTTCCTACAGTCCTCCAAAAAGTCCTCAAAAAAGTCCTCAAAAAAGTCCTCGAAATGTCCTCGAAAAAGTCTTCGAAAAAGGCTTCCAAACAGTCCTCGAAAGTCTTCAAAAAAGTCCTCGAAATAGTGCTCGAAAAAGTCTTCGTAAAAGTCTTCCAAACAGTCCTCGAAAAAGTCTTCTAAAAAGTCCTCGAAATAGTCCTCGAAAAAGTCCTTGAAAAAGTCCTCGAAAAAGTCTTCGTAAAAGTCTTCCAAATGGTCCTCGAAAAAGTCTTCAAAAAAGTCCTCGAAAAAGTCCTCGAATAAGTCCTTGAAAAAGTCCTCCAAAAAGTCCTACAAAAAGTCCTTTAAAAAGTCCTCCAAAAAGTCCTATAAAAAGTCCTTTAAAAAGTCCTCCAAAAAGTCCTCGAAAAAGTCCTCGAAAAAGTCTTCAAAAGAGTCCTCGAAAAAGTCTTCCTACAGTCCTCCAAAAAGTCCTCAAAAAAGTCCTCGAAAAAGTCCTCGAAAAAGTCTTCGTAAAAGTCTTCGTAAAAGTCTTCCAAACAGTCTTCAAAAAAGTCATCGAAATAGTCCTGGAAAAAGTCCTTGAAAAAGTCCTTGATAAAGTCATTTAAAAAGTCCTCGAAAAAGTCCTCGAAAAAGTCCTCGAAAAAATCCTGAAAAAAGTCCTCAAAAAAGTCCTCGAAAAAGTCCTCAAAAAAATCGTCAAAAAAGTCCTGGAAAAAGTCTGCTTATTATCAATAATTATTAATTAATTACAGCAAATAGGTGTTTGTCGCAGTACTTAATTGCAATTCAGCATTGTTACTTAGGACTAGGGAATCAATAATAAATTTATATGACGCAAAAATACAGAAATCTTATGATTAATTATTGTGAACTGGTCTGATTTATTATGAAACTACTATGGTTGCTAGAACACTATTTAGTTTTTTTTATAATATTAATTACAATATTTGTTTAGTTTTAAATACTATGATTTGATTCGGAGCTTGAAATGAATATTATTTTATTCATTGAACATTATTTTAATAGACTCATCTTAACGGCCGTAAAACGAAAATAGAAATTTTCCAGTATTTCGGGAAGAAATTTTCCAGTATTTCGGGAAGAAATTTTCTCAGGAAAATTTTCGCAACTCCAGGCTAGTCGAAAAATTAACCTGACACTCAGAATCCAACCCCAAGAACATAACAAGTAACCAAATTACATGATTGCAGTCTTGTAATTACCATAATCTTGGTGCGAATAATCACGTTGACGAATTTATCATTTAACAATCTGGCTTTTGGGCGCTGCTTTTCGCATGGATTAAAGCGTATGTGATGCTATATTATTTACATGGTCTATGAAATAATTATAATTGGATTATTGAATTTGTCAATTAATCGTGCGTCCTCATAATTTTATATTATTGTCGAACAATCTATAGGACTCCATCTATAAAATGAATATGAGTCTATCAGCTTGGAGAGCTCATGTCGCGAATCAAGGTTGAGCACCGCTTCTATATAGCCGCTCCGCGCTCGCCCTGACTTTTAAAGCCGCGCGCTGATTAGTCGATCTTTCAAGTTTATCTAATTACCTAATTATCGGAAAAAAACTAATAATGGCGTCTTGAATAACTTTTCAAGACGAATCCAACGGTATCCATACTGACATATGAATTTGAATCACGCTGTATAAAGGATATTGACATAATTTATATGTATAAAATCCACAATAATAATAATATTTTTATATATCCAAATACATCCATTTATTAATAATTAGTAAATTTTGTTCTTAAGGTTCATTATTAACTAAAATTTTTATTTACCTCTATATGACTACCATCTGGTAACATAAAAGTAAATTTTTCCGTATCAACAGATTCTTCTTTTTGCGGATTACTTGCCAAGTAGCAAGCTCGCTCTTTCAAAGTTCTTATTATTTCAAACTCTGCAGTAGTATTTAAGTTTATTCCTTCTTTTTTTAACAGCAATTTCATATAATTTGTGACGTCACGACCAGCAACATCTATTCTTATAATACTATGGGGCATTGCAAAGCCTTCGTATATTGGAACTGCATGAGTTACACCATCACCTGCATCAAGAACTACACCAGTAGTTCGTCCTGTAGCATACCTAAAGTAAAATATATCATAAATATTATAATTGAAAAATTACGATTAAACTGGGTGAAAAAGTATGACCACCACAAGTTTTATTCTGATAAATTCTAAAATTTTTCATTTTTCAAAGAATGTTGTTGAAAAGTAATAATAGCATATTTATTTATTATTTTGAACTTTTTTTAATATTATGATGCAATTATTGAATTAGTGAGTATTTTGTATTTTATCCTTACAGTATAATTCCAAATTCTCAGTTATCTAATCTAGAGAAAATAAAACATTCAGGCTTGACTCTTATAACAACACGAGTTTAAGTATAAATTAAAATAATTTAAGATTTCTTTTCTTTCACAGTTATAGGTCTTTTGAGCTCATATAACAAAAAATAATAAATATCAGTTTTATTTGTGAATGAAATGTAATAATCAAAACTGTTTACTTCCATTTTTACCAAGGTTTAAGATACAAAGTGAAAAATTAAGAATTCAAGGATTTTCTAGTTGTAATTGCAAAAAGATGTTGATGTGATGGAAAAAGTCTCGAAAAATGGAAGACTTGAGCTTCATTACACCAGTTATATGGTCTCATCCAATGAGTCGAGAAAACTGTTATTTTTATATGACAAATATTAAAGGTTTCTCAATGTCTATCAAATCTCGCATTTCTTATGCAGATGTTCCATCGGTTACGCAAACAAAAAAGAAGGGAAGAAGATGTGAATGTTCCCGCACGCATAGATATACGAGGTCTGTCCGGAAAGTAACGGGCCTTCGTTTATATCTTTGCGCCATAGTGTACGAGCGACCTCTACCGGACAGAAACGTCAACAATAAAGCCTCACGAATTTATTGGTTACTTACTGACACCTGCCGGACGTATAGTTCATGCGCAGCGTGTCTTTGTTTACAGTGCCTTTTTCGCGTTCGTAGGATTTTGATATTATCAAAAATGACTGAAAAACAAGATCAACGAATTTGCATCAAATTTTGCTTTCAACTCGGAAAAACGAGTTCGGAAACTATTGAAATGATGCAAAAGGCCTTCGGAAGCGAGTGTATAAGCAAAACACGAATAAAATAATCGTATAAATGGTTCAAGGATGGTCGCACTTTTGTCGATAGTGATTCTCGACGACAAAAAACCGCAGATAATATTGAGCGGGTGCGACTTGCAATCGAACAAGATCGTCGTATGACTGTGCGAGAATTAGAAGAAGACCTTGGGATACCAAAAACTATCATTTCAGAAATTTTAACCGAAAATTTAGGAATGAAACGCGTGTATGCGAAATTCATCCCAAAATTGCTCACAGCAGAGTAGAAGAACATTCGCTTAGAAATCGCTCTGGATAATCTAGAAATGGTCAATAATGATGATATTGTGCTTAGAAAAGTTATTACAGGTGATGAATCATGGGTTTATGGTTATGATCCTGAAACAAAACAACAATTTTCACAGTGGAAGCATTCTGAATGGCCAAGACCAAGAAAAGCAAGTAAAAGTCGGAGCAATGTTAAGTCAATGTTGATTGTTTTTTTCGATTGTGAAGGTGTTGTAAATAACGAATATGCACCCACAGGTCAGACAATCAATAAAGAATACTACGTTCCAATTTTGAAACGTTTGCGTGATGCAGTAAGTAGAAAACGGCCGCACTATTGGGAAAGTGGTGACTGGCTTCTCCATTACGATAATGCGCCAGCGCATTCATCCAATCTTGTGCAGCAGTTTTTGAGCAAACACAATATCGCATTACTTCGACAACCTCCATACAGTTCCGACATAGCCCCTTGTGACTTTTGGCTGTTCACAAAACTAAAAAAACCACTCAAAGGACACCGATTCGATGACAAAACAACGGTTGAAAACAATGGGACGAGTGTACTTAAGGCTATCCCTAAAAGTGAGTTCCAGGACTGTTTTGAAAAGTGGAAAGATCGATGGAACCCTGTAATTCAATCAAGTGGGGATTACTTTGAAGGATGCCACCCACCAGATCATAAAGAATAACGCTAGCACGAAAATATAAAGGTAGGCCCGATACTTTCCGGACAGACCTCGTAGACTGCTGCGAGGATGAAGAGATGAATATTGTCGAAACCATTGAGGAAGAAGATGAAACTGATATCGACGAGGAAGATGAATACCTAACAACGGGTAAATCAAGTAATGTTTCTCAAACTTTCAATAAAAGTTAATCAATAGAGTTGAGAGGAGCTTATATTTAGATTCAGAAAGTCAAGTGACGTAAGAAACGTGCTTATTCTGTGTAGAAACGATTTCAAATTCGTGTTTTTACAATAAAAGATGTCGCATTTTCCCTATTTTTTCACTATTTTAAGACATTTTTCGATTTTTCTGAAGGCCTTAGGGATGTCCGGTCAATTTTGATAGCAGAATTAGATTCAGCAAGTCAAAATACTTTAGAGATATGCTTATTTTAGGTGAAAAAATTGTATGGCTTGATTTTAAAGTGAAAAATGACGATTTTCTGCATTTTTCATTGCTTTTGAGCTGTTTTCGACTTTTTCGAGAAACTTAGAGGTGCCCGATCAATTTTGATGGCAGATTCGGATTCAACGCATCAAAATATGTGAAAAACATGTCTATTCTACGTGTAAAAGTATTTAAGTGCTCGATGTCTCAATAAAAAACGTCGATTTCTCTCGTTTTCTCGCGTTTTGAACTATTTTTCGATGTTGCATAAGAGTTTGGACGTATATTGGTATATCTGACGACGGATTCGGATTCAGCGGGTCAAAATACATAAGAGTATATATGTCTCCTCAAAAGTACAGACCACTTTTTTTTTGTGTGACGGTGTTATTTCAACCTACTTTTCAGGAATAATTTTTTTGAGACATTGTTTCTTTATAATCCTTTCACATAAATATTCCTAGAATTGTGTAAATGATTATATACAGTGAAATTTGAAAACTTATATGGTATTATACCATTTCTCTATAATATACCTATAAAATTGTATGTATTCAATATTTCAAATAACGATAATAAAATATAAATGCCATGATGATCTAAACCAGCCATTTATTAATATTTTGATATTCGATAGGAAGTTTGAGTCAATGATGCGGTGGTTTAAAAAGTAGTACTGTAAGTGAAGTATCAGAACATACTGGTAAATAAGCAAACTCCTTACAAATAAAAATATTTTTAGGTCTCTGAAAGACTTGAATATTTAAAACACAGGGTGATTCTGAAACAAATGAAGAGTTTGGTACCATTGGATTCGTCTTAAAAAATTGAATAAGATGGCGCAATAAAATTTTTTTTTTTGATAATTATATGATTCGATAATCACGATTGAATTAGTTAGTCAATGAGCGGCTGACTACGGCCGACGGGCTGCGCGACAGCGAGTCGCGACGGAGAAGGCAAGTCGAGATGCGCATACTAAATCTATAGGTGATAGCGGTGATCAACGTGTTTACAATTGCGGATTACAATACTGATTCCATATTCTAGCAATTTCTTCATAATGTCATACACATCGCTAATGAAAACAATAAATTAGTTTAATTTTTACATAACATAAATTATTTTTCATTTTAATGAGAATTCGTGTAAACAAGCTGAGTCAAACAAATATGAATGTAGCATAATGAATAAATACGAAATTAATAGAAACATATTTATATTATGAATATCAATAATAATATCAAGAATAATAATAAATTATTCAAAAATACGTTGCAATGTAATAATGCAATTACACACATTATTATTGTACATTGTGCAATTACTCGCGTTCTTGAGAAATACATATTAAACTACATGAATAGTTGCAATAGGCATTAGGTACATTGTAGATACATATATTACGTGCATTACACAGGTCGGAAGCCAAAAAAACCCAGACACGTGACTAGGTGTATCTAAAGACTTTTGATGCACTGAATCCAAATCTGGCGTCAAAACTCGTCCATCACTTATGGTTCTCGAGATATCGTAACCTAAAAGTGCCAAAAACAATGTTTTTGCCTATCTTTGAGGTTACGTCACACCTTGAATAAATTATTTTTCTCCAAACCGGAAATACCACCTTCTTCCACCGAGATATCGTTATTTGAAATTTTGTATTTTAGCGGTTTCGAGAGTGACTTCAAGTGACAGTAATTGTTACTCAATGTTTTTTGAAGCTGAAAAAACTGAACTTGGATGTATGTGATCCATATATATTCCACTGGCAGTAACACTACGCCCTTACAACCCGATTTCCTTTACCCACGAGCCCTGTAATTTTCACAGCAATAACCCTGAACCCTTACAACCTAATTTCCTCCATCCACGAGCTCTATAACCTGCATTTCAATAATCCTGGACCCTTACAACCCAATTTCCTTAACCCACAGATTCTGTACGGCAATAACCCTTGACCATCAGAACACAATTTTCTCGAAATCACTAAAATATGAAACTTAAAACAACGATATTTCGGTGAAAAAAAAAGATTTTCGAGATTTGGAAAGAAGATTTTAAAGAGTAAGAGATACACTTTAAGGCGGTATTTCCGGTATAGAGAAAAAAAATTTATACAAGGTGTGACATGACCTTAAAGACATCTAAAAACAATGTTTTTGGTATTTTTAGGTCAGGATATCTCAAGAACCAGAGGCGATGAACGAATTATGAGGCCAGATTTAGATTCAGCGCATCAAAAGCCTTCAGATATACCTAGTCACGTGTCTGGATTTTTTTCCAATTTGAAATGTTTTTAGCCTGTGTTATGACTTTGAATCAATCAATAAATGATATGCATAGTATATGCGTAGTTGCAATAGAGTAATGGATTTCGGTACATCATTCTATTTATTTCTCTCAATTTAAGCACGGAATTTTCGATAGTTCAAGGATTATAATATTCCGTAGTAATATGCATACTCTCGAACAATCAAACATCAATAGTTCAAAATAAATGAATAGTAATGTTTTTTTTTTGTTATTCATTCATTCATTACTATTGATGGACTTGATTGCAAAACTTTTTTCAGTATATTTTGTCGATGTGTAATGGCTAGAAGAAACGTGTATTCCAATGAGAAGTACACCGATATGGTGTTGTGCTTAGGCTAAGCTGAAGGTAATGCTAACACGGATACTCGACGGTAAGCTGAGCTTTACCCAATCACAGCACATCATCCCTATCCTCAGACTATCGAAAATACCGTTCGGAGGTTAAGGGATACGGGCAGCGTCGTGGTCAGGAATCCTAATGAAGGTCGACAACAATAACACGATCACCTTCATGATTAAGAATGATTAAGAATTTTTAATGAGTAAGAATTCGTTTGAATTTTAAAGTACTTTTACGATGTTCTATGAGTCGTGCGTAAATCACAATAATCACATATTATGTTTATAATTTTTCCCTAAGTTAACAAATGCATACGCAAGTTCAGAATATAAATCGTGTAATTCACGTACATCTTTCTCTAGAGACGCATTTCTACGACTAATAACACACATTTGCTTATTTCGCTTAGGCATTATAAATGTTAAATTATAAACTAGAAACAATTAATAATATTTATACAGATTAATGCAAACTAAAATTACAAGAGTCCTGTCACAATCGCCAAATGTGATGTTACTTATCACCTATTATTTTATTCAGTTCATACTCTCGTGGTTGTTGCATTAATGAGTAAGAATTCGTTTACATTTTAAAGTATTGAATTTGAAAATTATGTAATAAAAAAAAAAATATATATATATATATATATATATATATATATATATATATATATATATGTATATATGATGATTTGAAATGTAATTATGGATGGACTTTACTGTAGTTTCTCATAGCGCGAAATGTTCCATAAGTTGAGCGTAAATCACAATATGAGAGAGAAGGTTTGCTTAGTTAATTACTAGAGAGAAACAACTCAGGTATAAGCCAAGTTTATGCTATCTCGTACGCTTACTTTGCAAGGCTAGGAGAGAATATCTCACCTGTGTAAAATGAACCTATTTATACATAAAATATAGAGCCATTTACGTAGGATAACCTTTTTCACGCTGTCTCTGCAAATGTGAAAAATCATTTTCTCTTGCTTACAATAAAATAGATAGCGCTAAAGAAAATTTAAATTGTGTAAAAAATACAGAAGGTAATAATTCAAACATAATTTGCACTTATCGTAAAAATCGTAGTTAAAAGTTATTAACTAGTGAAGTTATTTAATACAATACCGCAAAATTTACAATAAAATAATAAGAACTTTTAATATATAAAAATAATTTATCGCTTATAGATATAATTCTAAAAATGAACTACTTAAATTGATTAATAATATTTGGGTAATAATTAATTTTCGTTTTTTGTAAAATCTTATAATGTGAATATAAAATCGGTTAATTAAAATTAATAAATTATGACAATTTTGTCATTATGTACAGAATCAACGCTTTCTTAACGCTTTTTTAAAAAATTAAAAAATCGAAAAAAACACATGGAATCAGATACTCGACACGTCTACGTCGTTGATTCTGGATAATGCTGAGATCGGGTTTGCATTCAAGAAATAATTAGCGGATAATAGTAGAAAACCAAGCCTGTGAAAATTTCTGTGGCTTATTTCCAGCATAATCAGTGACAAAAATCAATTTAAGTTCAAGTTAGTCGCCATCTTAGATCCGCCATTTTAAAATTTATAATTGATTCCAGAATGGCAATCATTCCTGGGATTAGAAAAACCACTGAGTATTTTCCGTCTTTGATAATTTTTGAAAGATTATTTGAAACACTATCGTTCAAAAAGGCTGCTATATTGGATCCACAGAGTGACGCTACAATTATTGCGAAGAGCTCGCCTATATATAGAAATGAATAGGGGCCATTTTGAGCAATGTTTGATAGTAGGGGTTGTCGATAATCAACAAGAGCTAGAAGATCAAGATAGTGATGATGACAATCCGAATGAGCCAGAGAATCAAAACGATTTAAATTAGGAAATGGACGCATAAAAAAGGTAATTTTTGCAAGATAAAATAAATGGAAAACTCCTCAAAAGAACCTAAATTAAAAAAAAAAACTTCTCAAAAAATTCCTTAAAAACCAACACCGAACAGTACTAAAAAAGTCGTGGAAAAGTCATAGAAAAGTCGTGGAATAACGTTGTAAAAAAGTCATTTTAATAAATAATGCTTTTCTTATTTGCACTATAACGGGGTTTTGACCCAGTGCGGGTCACTCGTTATATAAATTACGAGGGGAATAAACAGCTCGGTGTGGGCCTCGTAATAGGCTGCGCAAAGCCTAGCCCAGCGGCAACAGGGACGTCGTGGTGCAGCGTCTGTTACCTTGGCCCGCGGAGAGTGTCGTGTAGTCCTATGGGCGCTTTTGAATAATCACGAAATTTAGGTGCGAAAGCCGGACGGAACGGGATTGATTACGATAGGTAAAAGGAAGCGCAAAAGAAGGAAACAGATATACAAATAATATTGAGTTTACTACGGAGAGTAATACAAAATTAATACGCAGCGTAAGCGGGAGAGAGAGCGGCGAAAAGCTAGCGAGAGAAACATGTATTCGAGAAGGTACTTACAATAACGTCTCGACGTTAGCCCTGCAGGCGATATCCTCAGCCTCGCACGTGGCTCGCGATGACGCGCAGTGTACAGCTCGGGTGCAGTCAAGAAGCGGGCGGCCTTAAGGGCTCGCACGCGCGGTCGCAGGAACTAGCCCGCCAAAGGCACTAGGAGCAATCTCGGCACCGATATCTCACACCGAGTGGACACTCGCGTATTCGCAGGCAACCGAATGTCAGAAAAATGTCAGTCACAAGAGTTAGTCGCGAAAAGTCGAGTAACAAAAGGACGCAAGCACAAGTATAGCCGCTCGTCACACGTCCACGTGCTTCGTCGTCGCCGGTACAAGAGCGAGTCCTTATCGCGCGCCTCTCCGAACTCTTCTACTCGCGCGCGTCGCGCCGGCCTCCCGAATTCTCTCTCTAGCTTGCCCTCTATTAGCGCTCTCTCTGACTTACCTTTGGCTGCCATACATGTGGGATAAATATAAGACAATTATATACATAAGAATAATTATAATTATGTATAGGGAGAGAGAGACATAACGAGGGTCTGGCCGCTCGTTATATGCCCCTTCCCCAGACTGGGTAGCAGGGCGTACCAGGTCGAAAAACCTGTCTCTTTCCACCAAGCAAGGAAAATCAATTGATAAGGAAAAATCAAGACATCGTAGTGGTAAAAAAATATGTTTTATTTATCTATACACTAGAAACTCTAGGTGGAACGTAGCTTACCGCGACTCTCTCTACTCGCGCGGATCGCAAATCTAATAGTAACGCGTGACAAAAGAAAACGAGAAGAGAAAAGAAAAGAAAACATGGGCGTCAATGCCTGATTCTTGAGGGGAAAACTCGAGGGCGAGGTCGCGAGGATGGCCGTAGCGCTTAGGTTTAGACCTAGTGCTCGGATACACCTCGTCTGTCGCCGTCGTCCGCGTGGGTGACCGACGACTCTTCTCGATCTCGAAGGAAGGCTTCCCTGCCTTGGCGCATTTCGACCGTGCTATAGGAGTACGGCTGCTGTCCGCCGCTCCTCCAAAGCTCGTGCCTCGACCAGTTCGGGCAGTCGGAGGTTCGAGGTACTCCCGTGAGGCCGCAAGTGGAGCAGGCCCGCTTGCCGAAGAGGTCGGGACGGGGACCGGCCCAGCGATTGCACGGCTCGTCTCCCGCGGCTCCTTGCAGGGCAAAATAGCCTGGCGTGCGGCGCGTCCGGTCGTTCGGGATGGCCTGGTTGGAAGCTCGACGGGAGTGGGACGTCGGTGGGTCGCCCAAGGCTGCGAGCTGTCGTTTCACCGTCTCGAGGTGCTCCTGGGCTCGACGTTGTTCCTCTCGTAAGCGTTGCCGCGTCTCCTCGCGCTGTTTGCGAGCCTCGCGTTCCTTCTGCCATTCGGGGATCGCCTCCTGGAGGTAGGCCTTGAGGTCTATGGCCTCCTGCAGTCTGGTCGCGTAGGTTCCCGCGATAGCGAGACCGCGGGACCCATGATGGTCGATGAAGGCGAGTCCATCTCGGTAGGCCTTTTCCTCCTCTTTTTCCGCGGCGAGCCGCGCCTTTCTGCAGGCGGTGAAGTGAGCCTGGAGGGCTTTCCATTCATCCTCGAGGGTGGGTGGCTCTTCCGCCGCAGGGGCCTGATCTACCTTGGCCTTGAGGCTCGTAGCGACGTCGCATTCCTTGGGGCCGTAGCCGCGCTGCCGCAGGATGGCCTCCAAGCGTTCGGCGGCCGCCATGGCGGAACAAGGAGACTCGTTGGCGTGCTTCGGTTTGCGGTCCGGTGAATCCTCACCTTTACGGCCTGCATTGCCCTCTGGCTGTCTCGGCCTGCGTAGCATCCTCTGGGAGAAGTCCAGGGTAGTTTCCGCGGAGCTGGCGTCGCTGTCATCATCTGACGAGGCCCGCGACTTGTTTGCTGGGATATCCTCTACCACGTTGGAGTAGGCCAGGGCTGGAGCCGGAGTGGCGTCCCTGCGCGTTGACGGCGCAGCGTTTCGGCGCGATGCAATAGCTACGGCCGCCGTGAATGCATCATGCAGCACTTCTTCCATCCATACGGCGAGGGGAGCTATTTCGGCGTTGGTCAGCATCCTCTACAGGGCGAAGCATACGTAATGTTAAGCAAGAAAACGAGCTCGATTAGCTGCATCAAGCGATAGCGTCTGCTAGGGAAGCAGGAAGCTTTGAAGCAGTAACAGAGTTTTATTAGCATAGAAGGTGAGATAAGCAAAAAGAAAATGAGGAAGCAAGCAAAGTCGTAGGGTGTTAGTTCCTGGAACGCAAGCGCCGAGGGGATACGTCGACGGGAGCATGCATTTTCTGCTTGCGAGGACGACCTCTTCTCTTTGGGGCGGTCGGTACTTCGCCTTGCGCAAGGTCCTGTCGCGGGCTTGCTGAGGCTCCTGGCTCTATAACCTTCGTGACCGAAACGTCGTTGTTCGAGGTATCGCGCTCGTCGCTTTCTTGCGTGCGATGGGGCGAGAAAATTCCTTTCAATGACATCGTTTCGTCGTTTTCGTTTCCTTCAAGGAGAGGACTGTCAGCTGCATCATCGGGGCACTGGGCTCCGTCGAAACACGGGCGCAAGTCGCAAACGGCGACTTTACCAACGTCACAACCTTCTTCGTTCTGGAGTTGGTATGAGTTGGGACCGAGGCGTGCGGTAACGATGAACGGGCCCGCGTATTTCGGGCTGAGTTTCGCGGTCGTCTGGTTAGCGGCGGAGGACAGCATACGATTCTTCGCCCAGACTCTATCACCGACGTTATACTTGACGTCGCGATGCTTAGCGTTGTAGTACATCTCCTGTCTATCTTGGGCTTCTCGCGAGTGTTGCAGTGCAACGGCTCGGAAGTCGTCAAGCTTGTTAATTCTAGCGTGCCAGTCGGTGACCGCGGCCGTCTCGAGGTTCCGAGCCACGGCGCGTTCTTCCTCTCGTTTCTTCGAGTTTGGCAGCTCGGGATGGCGTCCGTAATTTAAAAAAGCGGGGCTCGTGCGCACCGCTTCGTGTATTGCCGTGTTGTAGGCAAACGCGAACTTTGCTATGTGCGCGTCCCACGTCGAGTGCTTTTCTTCGATGAACGCTCGAATCATCGTTTTGAGCGTGCGATTTACGCGTTCGGTCGGGTTGCTCTTGGGCGCATGTCGCGTGTATCACACCGAACGAGTCCAAAAAGTCGTCGATGTGGTGTATCGTGGCAGCATGTAAACGACGCCAGCAAGCTACACACACAGTAGCTATGTAATGCGAAGTGCGAGCGAGTGTGAGGGTGTGAGTATGTGACTGAGAGAGCAGCAAGTGGGGACAGTGAGAGCCACTTGCTCTCCCGACGCGCTACCGCACGCCACGGCTGAGGCGTATTGCCTAATACTACCGCAAACACCTGCATTTGTATTTATTCCATATATCAATAAATAACGCTGATCTATATTGAATCACAGTACTTGGTGTTCTCTTATCAACCAACATGCAAGTACACTGCATTTATGGCGACGAGGATGCTTGATATTTGAAGCCACGTGTGGAAGTGAAAGTGAAGCACGTGCTCAACGGAAAAGAAAATACGGGTAAGAATCGTACAGAAAAGTACGCGGTGCGCGATAAAAACATGTAGTGTTGAAACTGATAATAAATACAGTTGTTAATGAAACAATAATGGTGATAAGTTGATTATTGGTTAGATCAATTAGTGTTAAAATTGATAAAAACAGTGGTTGAAAATCGGAAAAAAAAAAGAAAAAAAAAAGAGTTGAGTTGTCGTTTCTTATTTAAATAAAAACGATAGCTAAAATAAACGTTAATGAGTGATCTAGCGGATAAAGAAGATAAAGGCAAAGTCGGCTGGATGTATAATTTGAACAAAAGTCAATTATGCGAAGAATTACAAAAACGTCAAATTAAATACGACAATCAAGACACGTTCGAGAATCTTCCAAAAACATTGGTTAATTTCGTCAAGGCCAAGAATTTGGCACTCTCCTTGAAAAGTCAAGCAAACCCGAGCACGACTGAAGATAATAAACAGAAAGACGCTAATCCCAACACCAAAAATACGAGCGACGAAGACTCGCCGGCATCTAGCTCCGACGAAGATAGCGACATGTCACGTAATAATAATAGCTTGGAATTTTGCTTACAAAAGGATGATTGGAAGATATTTGTCGAACGGTTAGAAATACGCATAAAAGTGAAGAAAATCCAAGATGATGATAAAACTGGAGAGTTACTTTCACGACTCGATGAAGATGCGTATAAGCTTATGAAACACTTATGCAACCCAAAAAAATTGATAGATAAAAAGTATGAGGATTTGATTAAGGTAATGACAAATCACCTGAAACCAAAACCTTCCGAGTTAATGGAAAGATGCACGTTCAATCAAGCGAAACAAGGTTCCAGTGAATCAGTAGCTGAGTTTGCTGCAAGACTAAAACGACTTGCGATAAATTGTGAATTTACAGAGTTACAAACATCTCTGCGTGATCAGTTCGTTATAGGAATACATGATGATTCAACACGTGTAGAATTGTTTAAAAAAGAAATGCTTACGTTTGAAACCGCACTGAAAGAAGCGATCGCCACAGAAGCTGCAATAAAAAATGCATCGAGCGCAGTAAATGCACTCGACAAAAATGCTCAAAAAGATGTCTTTAAGTTTACGCAAGGAAGTAAGAGCGAGAGCGCAAATAACAGCAGAAAGTCAACGAGTAAACGACGCGTCGGAGCAAGCAAAAGGCACGAAGGCAAACAACGTACACAAAGCCACACTAAAGAGGATATCATATGTTGGTGCTGTAACGGAGCAAACCACGTGCGCGCGAACTGCCGCTTCAAAAACGAAATATGCAATTTCTGCAAAAGCAAAGGACATCTAGAAAGGGCGTGTCTGAAGAAAAATAATGCACCAAGAAGCGGCGTGAACAAGATGGACAAGTCCAGCGAAGCTGAATCAGAGGAGGAGGAGGAGCGAACTCACCGAGACGACTTTTTCTCTCTCAAGACCGACAACGAGCGTATGTATAAAAATATGTGCGCAAATTCTGAACGCGAACGCGCTGAGCCCATGTACGTAAACGTTGTTGTGAATGGTAAAAATGTTAGTATGGAAATTGACACGGGCACGTTCGCTACAGTAATTTCGGAGGCAGATAAAAATAAGTATTTCCGCGATGAAGTAATGATTGACACAAGCGTTAAGTTACATACTTACGATAATAATATCTTACGTCCTATAGGACAGATAAAAAATTTAAAAGTTGAATATAACGGGAAGAAAATTAAATTATACTGTTATGTACTGCCAGGTGACGGCCCAATGTTGATTGGTAGGCAATGGCTCGCAGCATTCGGCTGCTGGCCTCTAAAGTTAAAAAACGAGCATACAAAGAGTTCGGTAAATAAAATAAAAACTGAGGAGATTGAGGCTTATTTTTTAAAAAAATATAAAATTTTGTTTAGCGACACACCAGGGTTATATAATAAGAGCAAAGTTATAATTTATCTAAAAAAAGATGCGCGACCGATCGCTATGAAATGCAGACCGGTAGCGCATGCTTTAAAACCATTAATCGAAAGCGAATTAGACAGATTAGTCGGACTAGATCACCTGGAAAAGATTGATGTAAGTGAATGGGCGACACCCATAGTACCTACGTTTAAAAGCAATGGCAAACTGCGCATATGCGGAGATTTTAAACTTACACTGAACACACATATAATAATTGATAAATACCCTTTACATACAATTGATGACATATTCGCATGCCTGCAAGGCGGTCGCTATTACACAGAACTTGACATGTTTCATTGTTACATGCAATTCCCGGTCGACGAAAGCTGTATCGACTTATTAACGATTATAACGCATAAAGGATTGTATCGGTATAGGAAAATTCCAGAAGGTGTATCGCCGGCACCTGCCGATGTTCAGAAAAAGATGGATGAATGTCTGAGAGGAATAGAGGGCGTTATCGCATATATTGATAATATTTACATAATGGGGCGCACGGTAGAGGAAAATATTGAGCGAATAAAAGAAGTATGTGAACGTTTGATTGAATGCGGCTTAAGACTAAATAAAAAATGCAAATTTGCGCAAGAAAGAATCGAAGTCTTAGGCTTTGTGATTGATAAGGATGGATTGCACAAGGCGAAATCCAAGGTAAACGCGATGGTAAACGCGCCACAACCAAGTAACTTTAAAGAACTAAACTCATTCTTAGGATTGATAAACTTTTACGCGCGATTTTTAAAAAATAGATCGGACAATTTAAAACCACTGTATGACTGCGCTAACGCGAGCGAGTTCTTATGGGACGAAAAATGTGAGAAGGCATTCACATGGGTAAAAAACGAACTAATATCACCACGTGTATTAGCCAATTACAATCCAAATGAACAGATAGTGCTAGCGTGTGACGCGTCAGCATACGGTTTGTCAGCGATCTTATCGCATAAATATAAAGACGGATCGGAAAAACCAATCGCGTATGCGTCGAAAAAAATATCAAAAAAAGAATTGAACCGAACGATACTTGATAAGGAAGCAATGGCTATAGTTTTCGGTTTTAAACGTTTTTTTCAGTTTATCTTCGGTAAAGAAATTATATTACGAACTGACAACCAACCATTGCAGCTAATATTGGGACCGAGAAAAGGTATACCAGCAACCGCGAACGCGAGATTACAACGATACGCTTACTACTTGTCGGGTTTCCGCTATAAAGTTGAATAAATTAAATCGAAAGCGAACGCAAATTGCAACGCGTTATCGCGATTGCCTATCGAAGATGATACAGAAATTCCGGAGGAAGAATTTTCGCCTGTCTATTTTTTCGAAACAAACGCAAATTTAATGAACGGTAAGACACTAGCGCTAGAAAGTAAAAAGGACAAAACAGTTTGTAACATAATAAAGTATACTCTGAGCGAATGGCCGAACTTAAAAGAATTATCGGATAACGAAAAATTACACTACACGAAAAGACTAGAATTGAATGTTGACAAAGGGTGTTTATTCTGGGGATTACGCGCAGTAATACCAGAAACAATGCAGTCGTTAATAATAAGAGAATTGCATGCATCCCACATGGGAATTGTAAAAATCAAAATGCTAGCGCGCTCATACGTGTGGTGGCCCGGTATAGACAGAGAATTAGAAAATTTTGTAAACAATTGTACAATATGTTTAATAGAGCAAAAAAAACCACAGCAAACACCGTCGACCTTGGCCTTGGCCTTGGCCTGAACGCGTATGGCACCGCCTGCATTGTGATTTTTTAGGTCCATTTCACGGCGACATGTACCTTATTGTAATAATAGACGCGCACTCGAAATGGCCAGAAGTAATAAACTTCAAAAATGATACAAAAGCGCACAGAGTAATTGAGACATTCGACGTATTATTTGCACGCTTCGGTCTACCTATACACATTTTTACAGATGGAGGACCGCAATTTCGAGCGCAAGTATTTCTTGATTATTTACGCAATAACGGGGTTAATCATAGCTTTTCTCCGCCGTATCATCCCGCGACAAACGGAGCGGCGGAAAACTTTGTCGGAACGTTCAAAAATAAAGTAACAAAAATTATAAAGGGAGGAGAGACGCCCGAGTCGGCTGTCAACCTATTTTTATTTGATTATAGGAGCATCGAACACTGTACGACGGGAAAAAGCCCAGCGCAATTAATGTACAAACGTGAATTACGCACACGATTTGATTTATTAAGAACCAGCGTAGCGTCGAATGTAGAAAACAAACAGCGCGCGCAAATTGTATGCAAAGCAGGCTCGAGGCAAAACGAAGTGAGTGTCGGAGATAAAGTGTGGATTGACAATCACCGAGTTAGAGGTGAAAAGAGAGTATCGGGCGAGGTAATAGAAAAAGTGTCTCCTTCCAGGTTTGTAGTAAAAGACGCTGACAATGCGTTGGTCAAAAGACACATAGATCAAATCATAAAGCCGCATAAAGTAAATGTACCTGTGCGTCGCTCTCCGCGCTTGAACAAGATTTAAAAAAAAAAAAAGGGCGGAAAGTTGTGGTGTATCGTGGCAGCATGTAAACGACGCCAGCAAGCTACACACACAGTAGCTATGTAATGCGAAGTGCGAGCGAGTGTGAGGGTGTGAGTGTGTGACTGAGAGAGCAGCAAGTGGGGACAGTGAGAGCCACTTGCTCTCCCGAAGCGCTACCGCACGCCACGGCTGAGGCGTATTGCCTAATACTACCGCAAACACCTGCATTTGTATTTATTCCATATATTAATAAATAACGCTGATCTATATTGAATCACAGTACTTGGTGTTCTCTTATCAACCAACATGCAAGTACACTGCAGTCGACAACTTTGTTCTTGAACGGAGTACCGTTGTCAGACAAGAACTTTTTAGGGATCCCGAAACGCAGAAACACACGTTCTTTCAGTTGGCATCGGATGATTTTCCCAGTAATCTTACGGAGGGGGACACATTCGATCCAACGAGTGAAGAGATCGAGAAAGACGAGCAAGTGCTCGTAGCCCTGCGCGGATCGCGGGAAAGGGCCCATGGTATCGCCGGACACAATTTCCCACGGTCGCGTGACGAGGTGTCGTCCCATCAATCCTGCTGGTGTGACTTGTAAGGCTTTGACCTGCTGGCAGATTTGGCAATTCTTGACGTAATATCCTACGTCGTGATGGATCTTCGGCCAATAATAGCGGATGCTCGCGCGTTTGTGGGTTTTGTAGCGGCCAAGATGTCCTGCCGTCGGCTCCTCGTGGCATTCAGATAAGACTCGTGCCCGGTCTTCCTTTGGGATAACGAGCTTCCAAGCGTCGTCATCGGTTCCGAAGAGGTCGTCGACGATGGGGTCAGGCTTATAAATATATAACCGGTCGCCCAAAACTTTCCAATAGGGGTTATCCGCAGGCCGCTCGAGGACCTCCTGCATCCTCTTGCGGTACCACGGGTCGCTGATGCTCTCGTCGAGTGTCAACGAAGCGGTAGCCGCGAGCTCGTCTTCGTCGGCCTCAAACATGCGTGAAAGCGCGTCAGGCACGACGTTGTCCTTACCCCTGCGATGTATGATATCGAAATCATATGACTGCAACGCGAGGGACCAGCGACCAAGCTTACCGTTTGGGTGTTTCAGATTAGTGAGCCATTTAAGGCTCTGGTGGTCGGTGACAACTGTAAAGCGATACCCCTCCACGTAGGGTCGAAACTTTTCGGTCGACCATACGACAGCGAGGCACTCACGCTCGGTAACCGACAAGCGACATTCGCAAGCCGTCAAGGCGCGGCTCGCGAAGCACAGAACTCGATCTTCGCCGTCGATATGCTGCAGCAGAACGCTTCCAAGGCCAGTATCGCTCGCGTCACATTCGATGATGAACGGCGCAGTGAAATTGGGCCTGGCTAGGACAGAGGCCGTTGCCAAAAGGGCTTTGACTTGCTCGAAAGCTTGTCGTTGCGCCTCCTGCCATTCAAATTTGGCGTCCTTGCGAGTGAGCGCGTTAAACGGCTCACAAATCGTGGCGTAATCGCTTAGAAATTTTCGATACCACGAGGCCATGCCCAAGAATCTGCGCAAAGCACGAAGATTTTTCGGGGCTGGATACTCGAGTATCGGTGCGACTCGTTCTGGATCGGGGCGCGTGCCATCGCGATTTACTAGCACGCCGAGATAACGCACCTCGGTCATGCAAATCCTGGATTTCTTGCGATTGATCATAAGGCTAGCATCACGTATTCTTTTTAGAATATGCGTGAGCCAGCGGACGTGCTCTGAGAACGTTTCAGTAGCGATGATCACGTCGTCAAGATACGCGAAGGCATAAGGCTCCATCTCGGGCGAGATGAGCCTGTCGGCCAACATCTGAAATGTTGCCGGGGCGCCAGCCAATCCGAAGGGCATCCGAACGAATTCGAATAGCCCGAGTCCTGGGACGGTGAAAGCAGTTATCGCGATGGCCCTCTCCGAAAGGGGGACCTGCCAAAATCCGCTCGCGAGGTCAATTGCGCTCACGAATCTGGCGTGCTGGAGCTTTCGCAGTATCGCGTCCATAAAGGGCAGCGGATATGCGCTCACGCGAGTAACGCTATTCACCTTCCGATAGTCCACACAAAATCGGTATTCGCCGTCGGGTTTCCGAATCATCACCACCGGGCTAGACCACTCGCTGCGGGACTTACGAATAATTCCCATTTGCAGCATTTTATGCACTTGCACGTGCATCTCCTCTTCGATCTTATGCGACACCGGATAGTATTTCTGTTTAATCGGGCGCGCGCTGCCGATGTCGATGTCGTGCTCGATCCATCCGGTACAGCCGAGCTGCTCGCAGGAAGGTTCGGGCAGGAGGTCATCCATCACTCGATCAATTTTGCGCTACTCGCTTTAACGTTCCCGTGACTTTAAAAAAAAATTTTGTCCACAACGGTTGGGCGCCAATGTAACGGTGCGGTTAATTTTTTGAATAGTTCGTGTTTATGCGAAATTCGCGAATAAACCTACCGTAAACAATCGAGACTTTCGTCTCGTTTCTCGCGAGTTCGCGAGACGTTGCAGACCTTGCACTGGTCTACTGTGCAGCGGCTAGCGCAGTTTTAAAACACGGGCTTACTCGTGTTTGCGGAGGCGGCAGGGTCCTTAATTTTGCGAGGAAGGTGTCAGCAAATAAGTGGGAGAGCCAAATGGTATTTTCAATAACGAAACAATAGACGTTTATTCATTAAATAAAAAGAATTAGAATAGAGAAAATTACAAATGAATGCTCCTCGACGAGCAATATTCGAAAGGGAGAGAACGTTGGAACGTGAGAGAGAGAGTTGCTATATGATAAGAGCTGGCACTTACGAATATGCGCGTACGCTCGCAGATTTTCCAAAATGGATCGGCCGTCACACACGCATGACGCACGCTCTCGCTAACCACCTCCGGTTCGTTCTCCAGCACAGTATTTTCCGAGGTAATCGTATTCCTTGTTTCGCGATCTTCCCAAAAACGTCCGAGCTCGCCGCCAGCGTATCTCTTCTGCTCTTCCATCTCATCCCCGCCCAGCTCTCTCTCTCCAGCTTACCCTCTCTCTCATCTTGTTTACGTCTTCTCTCTCTCTCGTACAGTTGCGTAACTGTAAACAAGCTATACATATTACAAACTTCTATCGAATATTATATTATAGCTGGTGAGAGTATGACGATTTAAATTTCTTCGTCATACTCCCCCCTTCCAGACGCTGGGTAGCCGCAGGGCGTACCAGCTCTCACACCAATACTCTCTCTCACCAGCATGCACATAAGAAAAACAAGGTCTGACTTAGCGACCAGAGCGCATACGTCGAGGGGACACATCTACTATTGGCTCTCGTTTATTTACTGATCCCTTCGGACGGCCGCGTTTTGCTTTAACTGGAGTTTCATCCGGGTCTGACACGGGCGACGGAGGAATACACGCTTTCTTTGCCTTAGTAACCCGGATCGCGTACCGACTTACCACTACTCGCGATTTACGCTGTTTACCTCGCGTCTTCCGTGCGTTCACGCTTTTTCGTGGGGATGATGTATCCGGATCAATGAGGTGGCTTCTTTCTTCGATCTTCTCCGAATCTTCTTCATCTTGACTGACCGGTGGATCTTTCCCTTCTATGTACGGTTTCAAGTCTACTACGTGAATCTTCTCGTATGTCTCACCTTGCGTGCCAACGAGAGTATACACATCTTGTCCAATTCTGGCAGTGACCTTGAATGGACCAGCATACTTCGGTGCCAGTTTAGCACTGATGCCTTGAATAGCTGACGACAATATGCGATTTCGCTTCCAGACCATGTCATTGATCTTAAATTCGACCTGCCGGCGTTTCGTATTGTAATATTTAGCTTGTCGTTCTCTGGCCCGCTGTGCGTTTCTCGCTGTGATTGCTTGGAGGTCTAGCAATCTGCACATCCTATCTTCCCAATTTGCTAGGGCTTGCCGTTGTGCTTCTTCACAAGCAGCTAATTCTTCGGCTCGTTTGGTGTTATGCGGTGGTGAAGGGTGTCTTCCCATATTCAAGAACGCGGGACTTACTCCGGTGGACTCCTGGTTGGCGGTATTATACGCAAAAGCGATCTCTGGTATATGCTTATCCCAAGCTTTGTGTTCATTCTCGATGAACGAAGTAATCATCGCCTTCACTGTGCGATTTACCCGCTCTACTGGATTCGCCTGAGCGTGGTACGGTGGTATAGTGTGATGTTCAGTACCATGTTCTTTTAAAAACTCATCTAGCAATTTATTTCGAAACTCAGTGCCATTATCGGAAAGGAAGATTTCCGGCACTCCGAAGCGTAGGAAAATTCGTTCATTCAACTCTCTTTTAATAGTTTTCCCATCCGCTTTCTTAATCGGGATGATCTCTATCCAGCGAGTGAATGTATCTAGAAAAATAAGCACGTACGAATACCCCTTGACAGAACGAGGGAAGGGGCCCATCATATCAGCAGCCACAATTTCCCATGGTCCTGCGATTTTACGCTTACCCATCAAACCAGCTGGAAGTAGTTGTTCAACTTTACATTGTTGACATACTGTACAATTTCGAACAAACTGGCTAACATCATGATACATGTTTCTCCAGTAGAAATATCTTGCGATTCGCTCGTACGTTTTACGTCGACCTAAATGTCCAGCGGTCGGTTCATCGTGCGATTCCCGCAAAACTTGAGGAACCTTATCAGATGGTAAGACCATCTTCCAAACATCCTGGTCCTCCATGACATCCTCTAGTCGCGAGTCCGCGCGATAATGGTATAGTTTACCCGATACAATCTTCCAATTCGGGAAATCGGATGGCTTTTCCAAGACTTGTGCCATCTTCTTATTGTACCACTTATCTTTGGTTGCGGTCGCTGCGTCTTCAATCGCAGCAACTGCAGGTTCACTCGCCTCGTCTTCAAACATTCTCGATAAGGCATCGGGCACATGATTGAGAGAACCCTTACGGTGTACAACCTCAAAGTCATAGGCTTGCAGTTCTAGCGACCAACGAGCTAAGCGTCCTGTTGGGTTTCGCATGTTATATAGCCACTTCAAACTACTGTGGTCAGTGATCACTTGAAAGTGGTAACCTTCTACATAAGCACGAAATTTTCTAATTGCCCACAGGACTGCTAAGCATTCACGCTCAGTGACAGAATAATTTCTTTCCGCTTGACTTAGCGTTCGACTCGCGAAACTCAAGACTCTCTCTTCTCCGTCTATCGTTTGCGTGAGTACCGCTCCAATTCCAGTGTCACTAGCATCAGTTTGGATAACGAACAAATCGTTAAAAGACGGTCGATGTAGCACCGGGGATGATGCGATCAACGCTTTAATTTGCCCAAAAGCGGATTGTTGTGCCTCGTCCCACCGATATTTGACGTCTTTCTTCGTTAACTGCGTCAAAGGTTCGGCGGTTGTCGCGAAGTTATCTAAGAATTTCCGGTACCAAGACGCCATCCCAAGAAATCGGCGTAACTGCTTCAAATTCTTGGGTGCCGGATATTCTATAATTGGAGCGATTTTACTTGGGTCGGGACGAAAACCATCTCGATTCACTAAAACTCCCAAGTATTTAACCTCACTACAACAGAATTTACTCTTCTCTCTGTTGATAGTGAGCCCAGCCTCTCGTATTCTCTTCAACACTACTTCAAGCCATTGCAAATGCTCTTCAAAACTATCCGTAGTGATGATAATATCGTCTAAGTACGAGAAGGCGTGAGGTTCCAATTCTGGTCCGATAATCTTATCCGAGAGTTGCTGGAACGTCGCTGGCCCTCCTACAACGCCATAGGGCATGCGTGTAAATTCAAAAAGCCCTAGTCCAGGCACTGTGAAGGCGGTGAGGTGCATATCTCCCTCTTCCATTGGTATCTGATGATAGGCCGAACTCAAATCGATGGTCGAAATGTAGCGAGCGTTACGCAGTTTGCTAAGTATCGCATCCATGTATAGAAGCGGGTATGCGCTCGACTTTGAAACGGCGTTAAGCTTTCTGTAGTCGATGCAGAATCTGTAGGTACCGTCAGATTTCCGCACCATAACTACAGGGCTTGACCATTCGCTATTAGAGCGTCTTATAATTCCAGCATCCAACATTTTTAACACTTGAGCATGCATTTCTTCCTCTATCTTCTTCGATACTGGATAGTAGCGCTGCTTTATCGGCCTTGCCGACCCCACATCAATAGCGTGTTTGATGATGAACGTGCATCCAAGGATAGCTTCTCCAGCAGATAACCACCTATCTAGCAGTTCTTCTAGGCGACTTCGCTGGGTCTGCGTTACATCCGCTAAGCCAACAGCTGCCAATGCATTTGCCATTCTATCCGTGAGGGTGGAGAGCTCCAAAGGCACTGTTTCGGATGTTCCTTCTATCTTCAGGCGGTTCTCTCGTGGCAAGAGAATGGCGTTGAATGCACGCATAAAGTCCGTTCCCAAGATACACTGGGAGTCCAGCTCGCTCATGATCATTGCTTTCAAATATCTGCGTTGACCAAGGATATCGAATGGCAAATCAACGTAGCCATAGATTGGGACGAGCTGTCCATTAGCGAGCTTCGCGCCTGGTCCTTTATAGGGCGTGATCGACTGTCCACACGCCGATGCAATCTGTAATCCAATGGGACCAATAGCTGTGCGAGCTGCTCCTGAGTCACACAGAGCACGTATGCGAAATCCGCCTACTCCAACTTGAAGCCACCAACGACTACAATCAATCCTGGAAGGTCCTTCGGGGGTAATCGGCATAATTGCGCTCTTCTCTCCCGAATCTGTCTGGTTCGTTGAGGTCTTTGTATTTTTCTTGGGAAAAGCGGTGACCTCATCTACTTTTTCCCTTGGCCTTTTCCCGGTTTCTGTGAACATTCGGGACAAACAAACTTCGTATACCCAGGCCAACTACAACCATAGCAAACAACACCAGCCTTGTATGGACCACGAATCTTTTTATCCTTGTTGTGGTCGCTATCGGGTACTCTTGGCTGAGGCTTCGGATCGTCAACCACTTCCTCAATCGTCACAGACGAGGTACCTTTCGGCTTCTGCTTCTTCCAATTTCTCCGGTTGTTGCCAGTCGTAGCCGTGTTAGTTGGTTGGATATTTTGCGGTTTCGCTTGTCCTGGTGCAGTTATTTGCGCTATCGCTTCTTTCACTGCTGTGGTCAGATACGCTTTCAAATCGGGCGTATCCGCTATCTCTGCCACAGCTATGGCTCGAGAAGTTGTGTCCTTCCTCTTAACTTCGGGCACTGACTCTTCCCTATAGGCCACTTGTGGGAGCAAACACTGCTCTGGGGGTGGCGGAGGCCTATAGTGATCTCTATCGTGTATCAGCTTCTCCGCAGCTCGTGCTCGCGTGATAAGCGCATCTAAATCTGTGATATCTGCTTTTGGAACCAGCATTCTAATCTCAGCCAGCATATTATCATATATCATGCTGAGCTGAAGTTCTACTGGAGGCTGTTCATCTAGACGACTCAGAATTGTGAGTACAGCAAAAATATGCTCTCGTACAGGCTCATTCTTTCCTTGTCGTCGTGCTTGCGCTTCCGCTAGAAGTTGCATCTGGATATCTTGGTCCACTCCATAGCTTCTTCTAGTTGCTTTGCAAAAATCACTCCATGTGGTCCAAGAGCTTCTAAGCTGTCTGCACCATACTAACGCTGGTCCTGTTAGTACATGTAGCATCGCGTTGATAGAGTCTGTATCGTCTAAGTGCGACGACATTCGGCATTCATTTACTCGTTGAATAAATTCTTCTATACAGCTGCTTTTATTACCATCGAATTTAATATTCCATTCTCTGGCGATTCTTCCGATGTCACGACGCGTCGAAGTCCAAGATGGCATAGTCTGCATTGCTGTCAAGAGGGGGTTGGTGGAGGATCCTTCTAAAAACGGATTATTATTACCACCAGGTAATTCTCCCCCCTTCCTAGATTCCTGCCTGGCTGGAAATTGCTGTCCAGCATTCACGTGGGGTTGAGTCGTCTCTGCGTTAAGCGGTGTTCGCGTGCTATGAGCGTTTGGCTCTATATGCCGCACACTGAAGGTATCCTGGAAGTGCACTTGTTTATTTGACGGAGTACCAGGCGATTCTCGCCTTTCTGCAAGCGTTGTAGTGTTGCTCGCTTCCATCAATTCTGCAACAAAATTTTCCAAGTGCTGAATTCACCTTTCTAGTTCCGCTTTTTCCTGCGCGTGTCGCAGTTCAATTTGTGACTCGTTATTAATTACATTTTTCCCCGTAGAAGGTCTTGGGTTGGACCATTGACTCCGCGTTGTCGTCGTTATAGCAGTTGTCTGCGTCGCCATTGTCGTCAATGTACTAGTTGTCGTACTAGTCACAGCTGTACTGCTGGTAATCGGAGACAAGTCCACCAGATTATAACTCGTCCTTCTAGGTACTGGTGGAGCTTGACTTCTGCTCCAATCTTGCTGCGTATTCGCTATTTGGCCTTGAGCTTCAGTTAAATCCATTGATGAACTGCTGTATATCGGAATCATGCCGAATTCTGCTTGAGGGTAATCCTCTCCTCTAAGTGTGGCCCTCATGCGTTGTCGCTCTATAATAAGCCTTTTGGCTTCTGTCGACAGAGATCTATCATTTTGTACAATACTGTGTAGTCTTGCGTCTCTTCGCGATATCGCTAATTCTTCACTTCCTATCGTCTGACGAAAATCTTCTGCAGTGTAATCGCCGCGTAAACGCCGAAGTAACCTATTCGCACTTTCTATTCTTGAGTTATCTAACTGTAGTTCCAATTCTACTGTCAATTCTGATAATTTATTCCTTGGTAAATTCATGACGTAGTCTTCGAGCTCTTGCTCGAGTTGTTGTTCATCAAAACCTAATGCGTACGCCATTGTATATTGTATATTAAATTATTTACAGAAATCGATATATCCTATAGGCTACACGATTACACTGCGCGCTCGCGAGAATTCCCTCAACTACACTTTTATATATATGTGATTTACGCTCATACAATGCATAACACGGCGTGATACTTGCAATAATTTATTGTTAAACTAAAATAAACGTTATTAACAATAAAGTTCTTAATAGAAAAAAAAAAAAAAAAATGAACTTTTGCTTCTATACAAAAACGACTTGCATGTGTCACGTGAGGTACGTTCAGCTTTCACACAGGAAAATCTCTACACTTGCTCTCACTCAATATATATATTTATATATATAAAAACAATGTCTGAACGTTACTTCTCTACAAAATTAATTCTCTTTATACGTCGAAATAATATGTTCAAAACTATCTATATCGTATTTCAAATCTACCAAGACATAAACACGGCAAGCGCGCTCTACTCAAAGTCTTTGTCACTTTACTCTTCGAATCTTGTCTTTATATTATATTATACATGAATATATAAATCTATACGAATTTAGATTTTGCGCTACTCGCTTTAACGTTCCCGTGACTTTAAAAAAAAATTTTGTCCACAACGGTTGGGCGCCAATGTAACGGTGCGGTTAATTTTTTGAATAGTTCGTGTTTATGCGAAATTCGCGAATAAACCTACCGTAAACAATCGAGACTTTCGTCTCGTTTCTCGCGAGTTCGCGAGACGTTGCAGACCTTGCACTGGTCTACTGTGCAGCGGCTAGCGCAGTTTTAAAACACGGGCTTACTCGTGTTTGCGGAGGCGGCAGGGTCCTTAATTTTGCGAGGAAGGTGTCAGCAAATAAGTGGGAGAGCCAAATGGTATTTTCAATAACGAAACAATAGACGTTTATTCATTAAATAAAAAGAATTAGAATAGAGAAAATTACAAATGAATGCTCCTCGACGAGCAATATTCGAAAGGGAGAGAACGTTGGAACGTGAGAGAGAGAGTTGCTATATGATAAGAGCTGGCACTTACGAATATGCGCGTACGCTCGCAGATTTTCCAAAATGGATCGGCCGTCACACACGCACGACGCACGCTCTCGCTAACCACCTCCGGTTCGTTCTCCAGCACAGTATTTTCCGAGGTAATCGTATTCCTTGTTTCGCGATCTTCCCAAAAACGTCCGAGCTCGCCGCCAGCGTATCTCTTCTGCTCTCCCATCTCATCCCCGCCCAGCTCTCTCTCTCTAGCTTACCCTCTCTCTCATCTTGTTTACGTCTTCTCTCTCTCTCGTACAGTTGCGTAACTGTAAACAAGCTATACATATTACAAACTTCTATCGAATATTATATTATAGCTGGTGAGAGTATGACGATTTAAATTTCTTCGTCATACTAGAACATTAGAAAAAGAAGAATGACGTCTTTTATAATATTATTTTATACGTTAATAACTTACTCAGTACTCCATCGTATATCTCTTTAGGAAAGACCATCGTACCAACTTTCCCGGTTGATGTCATACGACGGAGCTCTTTCTTTTTTATCAGGAGCTATACCAATTTGATCACTAGTTTTTGGTTGTTGGATTGGTATTTTGCGGTTATGTTGTCCAACTCAATTTAAACAACATAAACCGCGGAACCATTGCAAAGTCGCACCTATAATAAATATTAAAATTTTGTCAGTTGAATATGTAAACGTGTGAGTATGAATACATGTTTGTCTGAGTGTATGTGCGAGTGAGCGTGGCGATGTGTATGAGCTTGCAAGAGTGTATGACTGCGTATGCACATGCCAGTTTACGTGGTTGTTGTGTAGCTGGGCTTGTGAGCTTGCAAAGTGCGTGAGTGCGTGTGCGCATACAAAAGTGTATGGGTGTGTGAACCTGAAAACGTGTGTATGTGGAAGTCAAAGCGTGCGTGGATGGGTGAGCTAGCAAGCGTGCGCAGTGTTTGTGTATATACGAGTGTGCGCGTACGTGGGTGCGTATGCATGGGTGTGTGTGTGAACTTGCAAACGCGTGCGTGAATGGGTGAGCTTGCAAGTGTGTGTCAGGATACGTGTGTGTCCGTGCGTGGGTGTATAGGAGCTTCTAAGTGTGCCAAAATGAGCGAGTGAGTCTGTGCGACTGTTAGAGCTGTGTATGTATATTTTCTTATGTATGTATTATGTATGCATGTACTTGCGTCATAGTACCTTGCCGTTTGCGGATTCCTCTCCAGCAAACTCCTTTCTTAAAATTCGTTTCAAAGATACCTCCTCGTCAGTATCTTCCGAATCTGCAATAAAAATCATATTTATTACTATAATTAATGAATCAATTTTTTGAGTTAAATTACCTTCATTGCACTCATCTGAATGAATCACTTTTCCAACAGTCCCTTATCATCTAAATAAAAAGATTAATTAAAGGTTAATATGTATATGATCCACGCACGTGCGAGCGTAAGTAGATACGTGACTGTCTGTGAGCTTGCAAGCATGTGTGTCCTAGTCTATGAAAAAGGAATGATTTAGTAATTGAACTGGAAACGATTTTAAAAAGACTGCAATGAGAAATATTTTAATTTGTGTGAGACTATGATAGTAATTAATGTAATATTGAAATGTCGACAACTGTATTGGACAAATATGAAAACATTCGCGCTGTGCACGAGTGTATTTGTATTTACTTACCATTCGATGCCGCCAGATCGACGTCCAGACATTTCGGTCCGTAGTTAGCTTCGTATCTCACCTATGCGTTTCACTTTTTTTGACGTCACAACACTATATTTCACCAGGTTACATAACCGGATACTATCATAGGATACTAACCGTCAGTTTTCATTTTGACAGTTCAATTTGGTAAATAATGTGAAGTTACCGTTGCTTGCAATTTGTTAGTCTTTTATATCTAAATTTATATCTAAATTATATTTAAATTTCATTAATGTTTCTATTTTTCGTATTTAATTATTATTGTTGGGAGTCGTGGCTATTTGTAACAATTAACTCGATTAGTTAATATACATTAGTGGAAAAAATTAAAGGATCAAAAAAATTCCAAATTTTTTGACGCTTTTAACTGGCTGTATTTCCCTTCAAAATGGTCGTATTCGAATTTTAAAAGAAGCGTTTTCAAGTTTGAAGTTCCTAGTTTTGAGATCTCATAATCAAAAAATTTATCGAGCAACATGTTCTGCTCAATCCTCATGAATACAAAAAAAAATTTTTTTATGAAAGGCTAAAGCCGACTTTCTGAGAAATTTCCCTAACAAAAACATGTATTTGCCAAATTTTTCTGATGCTTTGAGCTCACAAAAACGCTTTATTTAACAAAAGAATGCGATTTTTTTGGATTTTATCTTATTATTTCTCCTTTTTCGGCTAGAAGCTTAAACGCCGCATTCTGGAGACCTATTTCATTCGATCCCTCGGTAAAAAATACATAGGAATATATCCCGAAAATCGGAAAATTTTTGCTGCAAATTATGCTTTCAAACAGAAATATAACGTAGAATCACAATTATCGTCCATTCCGTAGCCTATAACTCAGCCGCTACCCAATATTTGTCTACTTTTTTTTTTATTTTACAAATAAGAATTTTTCCTTATATATTTATGCCCTAACTATTTTTTTGAAACTATTAGAAGTCCAAAAAAAACCTTCATCTTAAGAAAAAATTCTATTATCCCTCATTTTTCTTGTGGTTTCCTTATTTTTGGCACGATACGAACCTTAGGCAACATCGATATCTGTTTCATTCGATTTCTTGATAAATAAAAAAATACATAGAATTATGTCTTAAAAGTAAGACAATTAATAATGCCAGTCATACTTTATAATACAAACATAACATGAAATCGCTACTATCGTAGATTCATTCTAGCTTCTAGCTCAGCTGCAGGTAAAGACTTTAGCTAAAACACTAAATTCAATGTTCTAATAATGTAAAAGATTTAAAGGAAATGAGAAAATGTCTTAATCATGGAAATGAGTATCAACTCTGTTGATATATATTTTATTGTACCAATAAATATTTTTCATTGCACGTAATAAGAGGCTTAGAATATCATTGATAGTATAATTATTTTTTTTACACAGACAGAAAGAAGATCCGCAATTCGTGAAAAGTTTATTTATACTTATAAAGAATTTGAAAACAATGGTACTCGATGACTTTCTGAGAAAAAAGTTCTCTATATAAGACGATTTCATTTGTAGTAAACCAAATTTATTTCAGACAAAATCAAATCTCAATTAATATGTCCGTTTTTTTCATGGCGTTTCTTAATCACTATCATAATCTTCTGGATCGATACTTTCATCCAGTTCCTCTGAAAAATCATTCGGGTTACTCTCTTTATCGATTTCATTCTCTGCTGTCGACAAATCCACGCCTTCTTCTCTAAATAATGTAGTGAGTATTTCTGCTGGCCTGAATATCTTACTTTCATATCTTCCACAAGATAAATAATATATCACAGCAGCAGCATAACAACAGCAACCAACTGTTCTCAATCCATTAGGGCAACTGCAACAGTATCTCTGAATGCCATTGGGTCCGTATGTATGAGACTTATATTCTATATAACACTTATATGTTGTCCTGTTTACATGGCGTGATCTTACTAAAACCATAAGAATATTCTTATGAGCTTTGAGACATTTCAATTGAAGTTCTCCCTGGTCGTCTAACATCTCAGCTATATATAAAATTGCCATAGAAAGCTGATAGGTTCCGGAAAACAGTATTTTTAGATCTCGTTCAGACATTTCTGGGAAGTCGTCAAGACCGCTTGCACTCAGTTTTTGAAACGATGTCGTTCTGCGACTCCAATTTGCCTTTGCTACTTCATCGGCAAGGGTGTTTTCAGTGTATGCAGGATTCAGCATTTTATTTATTATCTCATCACTGATACTATCATCCGTTGCAAAACGTTTACCGTATTCATTTTTCAAGTAACACGCATTTCGGCAGAGTAACTTTGCCTATAATAGCAATTTATTATCAAAGATATGATGCAGCAATTTGAATTTCAATTTGAGCTGACCGTGGACTGCTTCGATCACCCAACGTAACTTTGTAACAATGCGCGACTTATTTGCTTCTGTGGTGGTAAGTTGATTTCTTTTACCTTTCAAAGCTGGCATCATCACAATGAACTTTTTCTCCTCTAACAATTAAACAACATCTCGGAATCCTCTATCTACGATAATAATGTCACCTTCTTTCATTAACTGGAATACACTATTTGGATTTTCTAAAACTTTTTTCATGATCTCTGCATCATTCTTGGTACCTTCAGAAGGACCGCAGATATCCACATCAAAACCGTCAGAAGTGCTAATAGTGAATTGTTTAATTAAAGGCATTTTTTTTTGCCCTGAATATGCATGTCGCTGGAATTCATTATTTAGGCTTTTCTGATGTTTTACATAAGTGCCATCAAATATTAAAGCTAATTGGTCGCCCGTCAGTTTCAATAACCGTAGAGCATCTCGGGATGTATGGTTTTCAATCAAATTTTTTCTCATTCCATCGCATTCTTCTTCAGACATATGTTTCTTCACTCCAAAGCCTGTTGGCAAAATATTTCTTTCAAATGATGTTATGACATTAACACAGATTTCAGATACTAATTGATCATTATCGAATTTGAAAACAATTGCGATGTTATTATTTGATGCTCCAGTTCTCATTTTGAATAGAAAATTTATCAGAGCTTCAATAACTGTCCAATTTTGTGAACTCTTAAGCGATTTCAAAGATAAACTCAATTTTTGTAAATTATGAGGACTCAAACCTGTCAGAGCTTTCAAACGATCATCGCTCAAGTGGAATGCGCCAGCTTCGTTTAATAACGACTTATTGCTTTCGACTGTTAGTCCTTGCGTCAATTTTGTTACTTCATCAACAGGTACGTCGGAATTTTTTGAAGTTATCTGTAGTTTGTTTAGATCATTTTGGTAAATCTTGTCGTTTAAAATATGGTCTGGACAAATACGTGCCCCAATGGGAATGTAAACTTGCAATGTTCTGTAGCAGTGCAACCTAGCTTCAAATGGTACACGAGATCTGTTATCATCCTTACCACAAATGATGCAAAATTTTTCTGATAAGGTACACCGTGGAATTGGCAAAGAAACGCATTCGATTTCAGGTGGTGTGCAATTTTGCGCCAAAAACGTCGGATCTGATCCGGAGGACTGTGACAAATGTAACAACGTTTGAGAATCAATAAATTGGCTTTCCGAAGTTATATGATCGATTGGATTTTTAGAAGATAAAGCGCTAGCTTGATTTATGCTAAATTTGATTCTAGTAACAGGCACTGCTGGTTCTTGAGTATCCAATTCAATTGGATTAGTAAATGTTTTATCCAAGTTTTTGCTTTCGAATTTTTGTTTTTTTTGCACGTGAAATACAACTTTATTTCTGTATTTTTTGCAAAGATATGAACCTACCTCCGCTTTCATGGACATCTGATTCAAAACTTCAGTAATTTCTTCTGCATTAGGGATCAACTTTGCAGTATTCGTTGCAAACTTACGTAAAGCGATCCCACATGATATGCATTTTTTATCCTTAAATCTTATTATTTTACTAGATGTACTAGCAGTATCCTATAAAAAAATTTCATATACTCGTATGTACCAAATTTTAATTTTGGAAAATATTAATAACAATCGCGCTAATTTTTTTACTTCTGAATCATAAAGTGAGAGTTTAGAAAATAACATGTTACAAGTAATCAGATATTTCTGCTCAAAATTGTATTTATTTATTCAAATCAAAATAATCAAAAACGATTGAAGTTCGACAACTTAATTGCAGTTGATTTAAAGAATTACAATTATTAATTGAACACATCCAAAATTTAACTTTGGTTAATCACACCATATTTCACTAAGCATTATTTACTTAATATCTTATGATTTCGTTCAGTAATATTACTTATTTTCAACAGATTGAGAACATACATACAGCATATATTATAAATTCAGTGAAAGTGAAAATTACTGTAACTCTTCATGAATATATTGTGGAAGCTATTAATTAAAAATAAATGTTTACAAAACACTTGAACTTAAACACTAAACAATTAGAGTAAATAATAATTTTGATTTGACTGATGTTATCATATTGAAATTTTTAATGAAAAAAAATATTATAAAATCATTATAAAATCTTTATAAAATTATTGGAACTCATACGATATGGTTTATAATATGGTTGAAATGTATATCAATGATAAAAAAAAATAACAGTTTTTCGTAACAAAACTTTCGTAACCAGTGATTTAGAAAATAGTATAAATTACGGTATAATTTCAATCATTTAAATATCTTATTTACATTTTTTACCAAATATTTATGTACAAAATAAAATTAAACAGCTTTTGTTATATAATATTTTTTAATAATATATTCGTGTAATTTATTTATAGTTTAGTTTATTACAGAATCAGTTTTGAAGAGTAAGTTAAAGTAAATATATATTGCTGTGTATATATTAATAGATTATTAATAGAGTTCATCCCAGAATTATATTTGAACTATATGACTTCAAATGTATTGCATCTACTTTAAGGATAAAATTTTGTAATTCAGAAACTAAAATTGGTGTGAAAAAAAATACTTGTAAAATCATACCATATTCACACAAAATATATTCAAGTTGATAAATCCAATAAACTGAATAACTGACAGTACACGTGGAACTTTCAAAATCTGGAGTTGAAAAACATTATCAATACAAATAAATTAAATATAAATTATGCAACAAAATATTTGCAATTGTAGTCACTGTGACCTCAAAAATTATGATTCACTCACATAACTTATAACTTTTCAAATAACAACAGAAATCAGACTTGTTAATAATACAATGACAATAGTTTTTAAGACAAAAATATTCGCAATACAGCACAGCTGTATATAAAGCCGTGCACACTGCACATATGTATATGTATGTACTAAGGTATGGTTACGCTAAGCAGTCTGATGTCTGACATCAAACTGACTGAGACCTCTGGTATCGGAGTAGAATCTATCGGACGCGCACGCGCACTTATATCGTAATTTAATATCCCCACCTAGGGATTGGCGCGTGACTCGAGCTTATTTGAAAAATGAATAAAAGGGTAGCGTTTTATATAAAAATGATGCGATTTTGGTAGCGTAAAACAAATAAATAATAATTAAATAAATCAAGATCAATTAATAAATGAAGGCTAATAAATAAAAAGATGAAATAATTTTAGTTTGAAAAGAACCTAAACTACCCGTTTAAATTCTTATGTATATTGTCGAAAACAAACAAGGCTAAAGTACCAAATGAGTTTTGTGCGATTGACGGCTAGGATCGATCTGCTCTATAGTGCGTTGACTGGAAGCTGCCTTGCTTGTTGTAGCTGCGTAGGAATCGTGTTGGAGAGGACAGCCCTTCGCCTTCCCCTTATTTTAGATGTTTCTCTCTCTGCTTCTTTGCTTCGCTTTTCTTCTCGCACGTGTTGCGAAGGTCGTGATTTTTGGTTCATTGAAAAGGCACTTGAAAAACTATAAAAGTGTCTTTCGTCGTATCGATGCTTCATGGGAACATTGCTGCTCGCTTTTACAATATAATTTATGTTTCCTTTTTCTCATGCATATTTATCGCCGCGTCAAGTGACCATTAACATTATTCTGACTCGCATCGTGAGAAAATATACAATTTAATATAATCAAGTTGAATAAAACAATAATTCGAATTGACATACACTCTTACGATCACACCTAAAGTCAAAATACGATAAATGATAAGTCAGTATGTCACGGTAACATATTAAAAATTATTAATGTTCCATTTCAGAATTTCCTACTGACCTATAAGTTTTTCAGAATAATAATACCCAATATTTCAAATGTTTGTCTGCATAATAATAAATATATTTCATATACGAAATAGATCTCGATGTTGCCTAAGGTTCGTATCGTGTCAAAAATAAGGAAACAACAAGAAAAATGAGGGATAATAAAATTTTTTCTTAACACGAAGGTTTTTTTTTGGACTTCTAATAGTTTCAAAAAAATAGTTAGGACATAAATATATAAGCAAAAATTCTTATATGTAAAATAAAAAAAAAAGTAGACAAATATTGGGTAGCGGCTGAGTTATAGGCTATGGAATGGACGATAATTGTGATTCTACGTTATATTTCTGTTTGAAAGTATAATTTGCAGCAAAAATTTTCCGATTTTCGGGATATATTCCTATGTATTTTTTACCGAGGGATCGAATGAAATAGGTCTCTAGAATGCGGCGTTTAAGCTTCTAGCCGAAAAAGGAGAAATAATCAGAAAAAATCCAGAAAAATCGCATTCTTTCGTTAAATAAAGCGTTTTTGTGAGCTCAAAGCATCAGAAAATTTGACAAATACATGTTTTTGTTAGGGAAATTTCTCAGGAGTAAATCTAAAAAAGATTCGCCGGAAAATATTGATTTCAGGCTGAGTTACAGGCCAAAACGTGAAAAAAGTGCCGAAAAAACGGTTTTTTTTTTAATTTTCCGCACTTCTGATGCATCTTGAGGGCTTAAAATTAGTGAGTAGAAGTTTGAAACCACACCAAACAAAGTCCCGTAATTAGTTTCAAAAAACGGCTTGGGGACAAATCACTATAGTAAGTCGGCTATGGCCTTTTTTTAGTTTTTTTTTTTAGTCTACGAACTTGAAAAAAATTTTTCTAACTCAGCCACTATACGAGGTCTCTCCGGAAAGTATCGGGCCTACCTTTATATTTTTGTGATAGCGTTATT
Organism: Phymastichus coffea; assembly: GCF_024137745.1. Taxonomy (NCBI): domain Eukaryota; kingdom Metazoa; phylum Arthropoda; class Insecta; order Hymenoptera; family Eulophidae; genus Phymastichus; species Phymastichus coffea. The sequence goes on from NW_026706814.1 coordinate 3,359,098, forward strand.
CTTTAACATCTGGTGGGTGGCATCCTTCAAAGTAATTCCTACTTGATTGAATAACACGGTTCCATCGATGTTTCCACTTTTCAAAACAGTCCTGGAACTCACTTTTAGGGATAGCCTTAAGTACACTCGTCGCATTGCTTTCAACCGTTGTTTTGTCATCGAATCGGTGTCCTTTGAGTGGTTTTTTTAGTTTTGGAAGCAGCCAAAAATCACAAGGGGCTATGTCGGGACTGTATGGAGGTTGTCCAAGCAATGCGATATTGTGTTTGCTCAAAAACTGCTGCACACGATTGGATGAATGCGCTGGCACATTATCGTGATGGAGAAGCCAGTCACCACTTTCCCAAAAGTGCGGCCGTATTCTTCTTACTGCATCACGCAAACGTTTCAAAATTTGAACGCAGTATTCTTTATTGATTGTCTCACCTGTTGGTGCATATTTGTAATGAACAACACCTTCACAATCGAAAAAAAACAATCAACATTGACTTAACATTGCTCCCACTTTGACGTGCTTTTTTCGGTCTTGGCGATTCAGCATGCTTTCACTGTGAATATTGTTGTTTTGTTTCAGGATCATAACCATAAACCCATGATTCATCACCTGCAATAACTTTTCTAAGCATATTATCATCATTATTGACCATTTCCAGATTGTCCAGAGCGATTTCTAAGCGAATGTTCTTCTGCTCTGCTGTGAGCAATTTTGGGATGAATTTCGCACACACGCGTTTTTCACACAAGGTCTTCTTCTAGTTCTCGCACAGTCATACGACGATCTTGTTCAATTGCAAGTCGCACCCGCTCAATATTATCTGCAGTATTTGTCGTCGAAGGTCGGCCGGAACGAGAATCACTATCGACAGAAGTGCAACCATCCTTGAACCATTTATACCACTCTTTTATTCGGGTTTTGCTTATACACTCGCTTCCGATGGCCTTTTGCATCATTTCAATAGTTTCCGAACTCGTTTGTCCGAGTTGTAAGCAAAATTTGATGCAAATTCGTTGATCTTGTTTTGCAGTCATTTTTGACAATATCAAAATCCGACGAACGCGAAAAGTTTTGAGTATGTAATTTTTTTTATTTTTCAACATAATCTCCTTGTAGGTCGATACATTTTATTAAACGGCCTTTCAGTTTTTGAAGCCATCAGAAAAATATGATTTCTGAAAACCCTCAAAATAGGCATTTGTTTCGGCGACGACTTCTTCATTCGACGTGAATCGTTGTCTGGCAAGCCATTTTTTGAGGTTAGGAAATAACAAAAAGTCACTGGGAGCCCAAATCAGGCGAATATGGTGGATGGTCAATTCATTCGAACTTTAAATCGTTAATTTTTGCCATCGAAACTGCACACGTGTGAACTCGAGCATTGTCTTAAAGAAAGAGGCATTTTGTTTTATTCAAGTGAAGTCGTTTTTCTCTGATTTTTTCTTTCAGCTAACCTAATAATGACGCATAATATTGTCCAGTGATCGTCTGGCCCTTTTCTAAGTAGTCGATGTAGATGATTCCATACGCATCCCAGAAAACCGTGGCCATAATCTTGCCAGCTGACTTAACTGTCTTCACCTTCTTTGGGGCTGGTTCTCCTGGGATAATCCATTCTTTGGACTATTCTTTGGTTTCAAGAGTGTAGTGGTGTACCCATGTTTTATCTACAGTTACAAGTCGACGCCAAAAGTCTTCCGGATTACGACGTATGCGTGCCAAAAGAGCCTCAGAGGTGACCACGCGGGTTCGTTTGTTTTCAACAGTGAGCAAACGCAACACCTATCTTGCTGATATTTTTTTCATTCCCAATTTTTCATGCAAAATTGAAATGATTGTACCCTTTGATACCCTTGTGGCCTCAACTAATTCTCGCAATTTCAATCATCTATCACACAACACCATATTGTGGATTTTGTTGATTATTTCGGGCGTATTCACTTCTACGGGGCGTCCTGAACGAGGTTCATCTTTTGTGGTTGTACGGCTGCGTTTAAATTCATTTAGCCAGTTATAAACAGTCTTAAACAACGGGCCAGACTTGCCATGAATTGCGTTCAACTCAACTGTAATTTCTTTCGGTGTAAGGCCTTTCAAATGAAAATGTTTTATCAGCGCTCGAAACTCTGTTTTTCCATTTTTCAAATAAACCAATAACTTTTCGTTCAACCAACGCTCACAAAAAAACGACTTAATGGATCGAGCTGAAACTTTGTACGATATCTAGTTAGTAGTATTGTCTGCCAAAAACATCATAATTTAAGCGTGACGAGCGCTATCTCTTGGATTTTGTAAAGACTTATTGACTCCTCCTTATATATAGAGCACTTGAATTCAAACAAAAACTATGGCTGAAGCCATACGTAAATTTAAATAAGGAAAAAAGGAAGTAAGCTAAAAATGAGTTTGAAAAATTATTCTACAAACTTATGATTAATGCAGTATACGAAAAAACTATGGAAGACAAAAGGAAAAGAAAAGATGTCAAATTAGTTAATTAGTAGGGTGATATACGAGTATATGGCCCTGAAGCTCGAATTTCCCAGCCAAATTTTCATAGTAGTTTCATCTTTCATGAAAATTTAGCAGCTGTTCAATTATCCTGGACAACTATCAGTATTAGAAAACCTATATACATTTATCTATGTGTACTAGATCTTTCAAAAACATTAGTTTATGACTTTCATTATTGATATATGAAGCGACGAATTGGTGAAAAATGCAAATTACTTTATACTAATGCGGACAGCCTCATGTATGAAATTCAAGACGTTTATATGTATGAGATTGTCACGAGAGCAAGCGTTGAGCTTGTTCTCATCGGTATTTTTTCCCATTTACCCCTCTCTCGGCAAGGCACGGTGGCCAGCGTTGGGCGCATTTAAGAATAGTGTTTTAGAATTAGTGTTTGTTTCAGCCGACGGAGATTACCGAGCGAGGCCAAGTCGGCTCGGAGCCTTTTAAGTGAACGACAGAGAGGTGTTAGAAAAAGAGATAGAGAGAGGGGCGTGCGTGGCCTACGCAGGTTTAGGCAGGCGCGCAACGTATAACCAATTAGCGCTTTGGTCGCGCGCCGCCTAATAAGTCGGTCAAGTGGGGAGAAAGAAAGAAACTGAAGAAGCTGTTGATTGCGGAAGCAAGCGAGTGGTAGACGGTGAAGACGGTCAGCAGTGCAGGCAGTGCAGAGGCAGAAGGCAGTCAGCTGAGTACGCTTACGTCACCCCAAGGAGCTGAGACGAAAAGGAGATAAAGGACTAGTGCCCTTTACCAGCATCTCTGCAAGGAACGCTACCCGGAAGAAGCCGACTAGGAGTCACCCAGCGACGGCCAGCAACACCATCCGCAGGGCGGAGCCAGGCCTCCCCAACGTCTGTACAATACAGCTCAAAGCCATTTCCTTTTATTCTTTCTTTCTATCTCTTTCTTTGGCGGTATGGCACAGTGTGTAAAAGTGAAGTAGGTCGCAAGGTGTTATTACGCCGGCTACCTGCTTGTAATTACACGGCCGGCATTATTGTTAAGGTAGCGTACCATCAAGGTGATCCTTCGACGGGCGGTTTCGCTTAATGTAATTAGGCTAAGTCGGTTTGTCCCCAAGGAGGTCACCTGCCGGGCGACACGTTCCATGTTCGTTAATATTTTGTAAACGCAGGTAATTTTATTTAACTTGATCTTCTGTTTCTTTTTGTGTGTAGTATAAGTTAATCATTCCGTTGTGTTTAATAGGGTTTAAGGTTTTGTAAAGTTTGTATTAATAATAATTCGTAAATTATTGAATGGTTTTGAAGTGTGATTTTCAAAGTATATTTCTTGACCTTTCCTTTCCCCTTCTCGATTGATATGAAAGAGTGCGCCTCACTTGCCCACCTTTGAAAAATTGGTAACGTGCGAATATCGTTACAAGATCATGAAAGCAGATATTGATAAAGACCATCAGACTATCCAGTTGATAATCAATTTCGTATACCTCTCGCTAACAAAAAAGTTCTCGGAGTCATGAAGGATGAGTGCAATGCCGCTTGTTGAGGGTGAAGAGTGAAAATAAAGGGTTAAACAAAGTTATGATTTAACACACACAAATTTATTTAATTGAGTAGGCAAATAGATTTCACTAACGCGAGTTAATTCGGATAATCGTCAATTGATGATTATCGGTGAGACTATCCGTGTAGAGAAGTTACAAGATACAAATCAAAATATAAGTCGGAGCAAAAGGTGAACGATTCGAGCTAGTGTTCGCAGACAACTTATTTCGACGAATTATATCGGCGATCTGGCCGACGCTTCCGTATGAGTGGAGCCACCAACAGATTTTTTCCCTTTCCCCTCTCTCTTGTCCTCGGCTAAGGACCGAGGACCTACACCGTGGAGGAGGACTTTTCCGCTTTTCGTCAATGACACTGTTACATCGTGATATGTAAATTCTACTTATTTTGAGATCAGCGGCAATGAAGCAAGCTCAAAGTAGCAAAATAAGCACAAAAATGTATTACACCTTTACGAAACACAAAGTTGCCAAACATACAGAACTCAGCAGAATTCCAACCCAGAATTTGTAACACTGACTTGTTAATTACTCGACATATCAAATGTAGGCTAATTATTCAATATTTAATATATAAAAGAGCGTGCCGATTTCTTTCGGCAGTTGATTCGCGACACGCGACAATTCCATTGTATTAGTTCAATTACCACTCACGAAGTGAATTTTATTTATCAAATATAAGTGAAATCTATTTATTAAACAAAGTGAAATTTTTACTAGTGTTCTTAATATTGTATTTGGAATTCATTGCTATCACTTCCATTAGAAATAATAGAAAAACATCCAACAACGAGGATAAGAATCGGAAATAAGATTCCTCTAATAGAGAACGATCCAGACTATCCAGCAACAAAGTAAGAATTGGAAATAATAATTCTTGATAGTCAACAACCCAGGTAAGTCCTGCCATTATCTGCATATCTCGACGATACCATCTTAAATTAAGATTCATTGATTTAAATCAATACATGTCACGACTTCGGAGTCGCGACATAACAACACGCTCGACTGGCTATGCTCTGCCTTGCTTTACATTTCGGATTCTGAAGTAATCACCTTGCGTAATCATAAGCCTTTTCAGCGCTTATATAGGGCAGCATCAGAACACCACGTATTCCGACCTGTACTGGTCACAAGGGACCATGAGCGACACACTTTTATGGGGTAGTCTCGAAGACTTCATTCAAATGTGGTTTGTCAGCCTCAGAATAAAGATTGTGATCTGAAGCGATCACAGTGCGTGATTACGAGTTTTGATGCTCATATGGGGCAGCATCGGAACACTACGTGTTCCAACATGTACTGGTCACACGTGACTATGAGCGGTTTATGGCTCATATGGAGGCAGTTCCAAGGACTGCGTTCCAAGTTGTAGTGAGCGTGAGGACGAGTAATAGCGGTGTCGTTCGGACAAGTTGATTAATTTTTTCTGCCAAGAGTTAAAGGCTCGATTCATGACGGAAGTTTCGCTCAGACGCGGACTGCATGTGTACTCAAGTACATCGCTCATTCTATATGTACATAATTTAATTGCTATGTGTTGCTTACTTTCTAGAGGCGCTTAAATTTATGCATAAATCAAGTTAGCTGTCGCAATTGCTAGTACGTGCCGTTGAGATGCTTGCCGCTTTTGAGGAGGCCAATATAAGTAGCAAAAAATGTGTATCCGCTCGTTGGTGCGTTCGTACATTCCCATGCGCTGGCCAATAAACTTTAATGACGGTATCGAGGGTTCGGCTCAGCCACGGTCGGCCGTTTGGTCGTAAATGCAAAAAAAAAATGGATTTCCCCCAGTTTTTTTTGGAAAGCGAAAATATAACGAGTATTTGGATAATGAAAAGGAAAGTTGTGAGAAAGGCGTTTATGGCAAACAGATGTTCGAATTCATGAAGAAAGCAATAAAAATAGAGAACGCGTCGCAATGATAATTTGCACTTTACCCATCCTCAACACCGCTATTATAAGAAAGTACATTAGGTTAAGAAGTAAACTGTACAATATTGAAATAGCAAATAAAGAGCCTCTGAAAAAAGCAAAAGAAGTGAAAAAACATACAGTAAAAAATACTATAACGCATTCAGATTATTGAAAGTGTTTAAATGGAATAGAAATTATTAAACGTACCCAATGTAATATTCGAACTAAATTACATCAAGTAATAGCAGAGAGAGAGAGAGAGAGAGAGAGGAAAAGACAGCACTAAGCCCTCATAATGACAAACGCTGCATTTTTGATAATAATCCGGCGACACCTCCATGGGGGCATTACAAGACTCTCGAAATTGCTAAAATGAAAGATAGTTATACAACTACGAAGTAAGAGGCAGAGAGAAGAAGATGAAGTGATAGAAGAGGACAGCAATGCGAAAAAATCGAGAATTGAATAACATGATTCTAGAGGGCAGCACTGGCGAGATAATTCTACTCTTCCGACAGTTAGTAGATGTCGCTCACGATTAGCAATGAAGAGGGAGAAACATTAGATACCAGAGTCTACGGAGTGAGAATGGCTTCAGATGAAAACTCGTAAAAGAGAGGAGCCTGAAAGAGAGGGAAACGAAGTCGATGGCTCGAGCTGTAAAAGTGGGAATACCGCTAATAAAACCAAGAACTCACTCTTGTTCAGTACAGTTACTTAACACTCGCTCAAACGATAGTCACTCTCTCAACCTCTAGTAGATTTACTACCACCCATTAAAACCAGTAAGTCATTTCTATAATTTCTGTTTATTAATATCCTAGCAATAAACAATCAATTTTTTTTATTTTATAGAATGAAATTTTCAACAATTAATAAGGTTCCCAAAACAACTTTCCTTCCTAGAAAGATGATGTCTCAACTAGCTAAAAATATTTTCTACCAAATAACTAAAGTCAGATGGTTAACAACTCGATATGGATTTAGCGTTATTATTACCATTGACAACGAATTCGAAGTGTTCAAAAGAGTGAACATACAGCTTGAAAAAGATGAAGAAATGCTACAGGGTTTATACTAAACCAACGAGAAGGAAGAGCTTTTTATTTTTCACCGCAAAGTATCTAATTTTGAATTTAAAAATAATTGTAATATATAAACAGATAAAATAATATTTTAAAATATATACAATAATACTGATATTGAGTTTCATGTTATTATAAGCCTATAGTAGAATGTTCAGATCCAACATTTTTCAAACGACAATATCTCAGTTGAAAAAATTATAAAATTAATTTTAAATAGTGCTTTTCGTAACCCAAGAGTTGCTCTTTTAGGAACTGTGGTCAGAATTACGCAGAAAAAAATCCTTCGTCATGTTATAGATGGTCAATTATAGCAAAAATACGTGTTTTTGGTGCTATTAGGTTAAAATATCTGGAAAACCAAGAGTGATAGAGCAATTTTGAGTCCAGATTTGAAATTAGCGCATGAAAATCTAGTAAGTATACTATGTCTGATTTCAGTTTTTTGACTTTGTAAAATTTTGTTGGTCTATGTTATTGTAAGATTTCAATAAATTAGCTAAAATGTCTATCCATTTGTAATTTCCTTGTAGACTAAATTTTTTCCACGTGATATTTTTTAGCATGCGATTGAAACGTTCACAAATAGATGCCATAAGATTGCTATAGGTCGAATTTAGATTTATTTTACATTTTGTCATTAGATTCTGAAAACTTGAATTGTAGAACTCTTTGCCTCGATTAACGTGGAGATTTATAGGAGTGTGTCCTTTTTTTAATATAGACTTCATTGCACTAGCAACATCTGCACCAATTTTTTATTTTACAGGAACTGCCCAATCGTACTTTAAAAATATATCAATGATCATTAATAGATATCGAAAGTTTGTTCTCTCTCGAGTAGCCTTGCATGTCTACAAGATCAGCATGCCACGTCTCATCTATCCCATGTATATTAACTCTTCGACGAGGATAGTTACGATGCGCTGGTTTGTGTAGCTCATCAACGACTTTTTAATGTTTCATGTTTCTTGATTATTAACTATTTTATTTTGTTTTCATTCAAAGGCAGTTACATTTTCTTCGGCAGATTGAATTGAAACACAAACTTTTAGAAAACCACCTCCACCGTCGATACCAAACTTAAGATGAACATTTAAATTTTGTCGTTTCTCTTCTATATACATCAAAAAAGATTGAAAATCATTACAATAAACTAAAGTTTCTTCCAATTCATTATTAATGTCAGCTTTAATCCTAAAAAAATTAACTTTCTCAACACTGAAAAACACATCGACATCGTGATTAAGTTTTAAAAGTTCTTCTTGTAAATTAGGTTATATAAGGTTTTTATTATTTGCAGCAACTCCAAGGGTACCAGCGATTGCACAAGTAGTTTTAATACTTAAACTAAACGAAGTTTTAATTTTCTGAAAATCCTCAACAGAAAGTAAATCTGAGTTCGAGCTTTTTATATTTTCATTTAAAGTTATTTTCATTTATCTTCTATGCATTTTAGAGAGAGGTATAACTGTATTATTTAATTGACTAGAACTTTTTTTTTCAGCAGCAACTTCTTTTAACATGGACGAAACAATTTGCTCTTTCCTCTTAGATGTACAAGAGTTGTTTACGAATTTATTAATATTTTGTAATAAACCTGTTTTTGTGCAAATATGATTAATTCCTCGCTTTATTTAATTTAAACATGTGTTACAGCGCTTTTCTGATGAAGTTGTATTTGTTACCTGACCTGACGTATCACCTTTCGATGAAAATATACTGTTCCTTGCTGAAAAAACTTTTCCTTCTTTCGAAAAATTTACATTCACTGGTAATCTTGCAATTTCATATAAATGACAACGACATATTTCACTCTTACTCTGCGATCTTGTAGCAAGCTTCAATCAAATAAAAATCAAAAATAATAACTAAACACTGCAGAAAGGTTTCAGGAGACTCGCTTTTAGAGTATATTTAAACAAATATATATTCTGACATTTAACTATACGAGGATCGTTTGAAAGGTCCGTGCAAAAATAAAACTGCTTGATTTTTTTTAATAAATCTTTTCTTATTTTTCAACATAGTCTCCTTTTAGGCTTATACACTTCATCCAATGCTGCTCTAGTTTGTCAATCCCTTCCAAATAATAGGATTTATCCAAGTCTGTAAAATAGGCATTCGTTTCTGCAATCACCTCGTTTGAATAAAATATTTTCCCCGCTAGCCATTTTTTCATATTAGGGAACAAATAGTAGTCCGGAGAATAGGGGGGATGTGAAACGAGTTGGAACCCTATCTCCATCAGTTAGCGGCCAAAACTGCTGAGGCGTGAGCTGGCGCATTGTCGTGGTGGAAGAGGACTTTTTTGTGGGCCAATCGTGGACGTGTCTCTAGCAACGTGGTTTTCAAACGATCCAATAACGATGAATAATATTCGCCTGTAATGGTTTTACCCTTTTCCAGATAGTCGATGAAGATTATTCCTTGCGAATCCCAAAAGACAGTTGCCATAACCTTCCCGGCCGAAGGAATTGTCTTCGCCTTTTTCGGAGCAGATTCCCCCTTGGTAACCCATTGTTTAGACTATTCTTTGGTCTCAGGAGTGTAGTGATGTATTCATGTTTCATCTACAGTGATGAAACGACGCTTAAAATCTTGCGGATTTTGCTGGAACAGTTGCAAACCATTCTTGCAACACTTCACACGATCTCGTTTTTGGTCAATCGTCAGCAATCGCGGGACCCATCTAGCGGATAGCTTTTTCATGTCCAAATGTTGGTGCAAAATATTATGTACCCGTTCGCTCGAGATGCCTACAGTACTAGCAATCTCACGCATCTTCACTCTTCTGTCAGTCATCACCATATCATGGATTTTATTAATGATTTCTGAAGTGGTAACCTTAACTGGACGTCCAGAACGTTCAGCGTCTTTTGTGCTCATATGGCCACTCCGAAAATTTTGAAACCACTTATAAACCATTCTAATCGAAGGTGCATAATCACCATAATGTTTATCAAGCTTCTGTTTAATCTCCTGAGGCGTTTTGCCTTTGAAAAAGTAATGTTTAATCAATACACGAAATTCTTTTTCGTCCATTTTTTACATCCACTCGATTTCTTTGATTGAAACGAATGTAAAACGCAAAGTAATTGGCCGATCTGGCTGAAACTTGGTGTGTGCTCTTCCAAGATATGCCACTAACTGAAAATAACCTTGATACGCACTAGTAGCGCCATCTCTCTGACTTTGCACAGACTTCTCAAACGACCCTCGTAAAACCTTCTACGATCTAAATAGCTTCAAAGAGGCAGGTATGACGCTTAAAGATTGCATGGCTGGTTGGAAAAGATGGCAAAAGCCCCCGACGGCTGACGTGACATTAATTCCGAAATCTACGTACACGGACACGAAAAAGACCCTTGTTAAACAGAAATCGGTCGAAACTATTGAGGATATAAACGATGCCATTGAGGAAGTTTTTATCGAACCATCTAAAAAGAAAGCGCAATAGTAAAGCAAGAAGCTAGGTAAAAAGGGTAAAAAGCAGGATGGTAAAGTTGCCGTGGCTACTGCCGATAGGCAACTGCCATAGGCGACGAACCAAACTGTGATCGAAGCCGCGCCTGTTCATCAGAGCGCACAGGCTTCGTTGGCCTCTGCTGCAGGCGTAGCCCTTAGCTTGGTTCGGCAGCAGCGCAATCAAAGAGGTGGCTCGTTTAGAGACACTCCAAATAGGCTATTTACAGGGGCCTGTTTTAATTGTAATATGTTAGAATATAGGAGGACTCAATGCCTAGTAGCTCAGATTAATTTGCGGGTAATTTGCTATAAGTGCCGATGCGAATTATTGAGCCGACGCTATATTGTCATGTCTGCGGGACAATCGGATACATATTTAGGAATTGCCCTACTTATAATCATGTAAAGTAGAAAAATCTTAGTGCGGAAGGAATTTCACGGGAAAAAAGTTTAGGCCTTATATAGAAGGTTCGCACTTTTTCATTATAACAGATCATAGTGCCCTCACTAGGATTCTAAATAAATGCGAGCTAACGGGTCGTTTGGAAAGGTGGGTACTAGAATTTCAGCAGTTAGATTGCGAGATCGTACATAGAAAGGGAGTGCTACATCATGTACCCGACACACTTTCGCGAGAATTTAAGGACGAACTTGGGTTTTGCGTATTCGATAAGATACAGGATGTTTGGTACCTACAACGCGTGAAAGACGTTCTTCAAAGACCGAAGAAATTCGAGAATCAAAGAGTGGAAAATAACGTCCTGTATCAGTTCATGCGCGATCACTTGCTCGACCTGGTAACTAATCGCGAGGAATGCTGGTGCATGGTAGTGCCGCTGGAATACCGAGAAAGCGACGTTCATTGCGAACTGTTCTTCGGACACTTCAGCCGTGAAAAGACTTACGATCGAATAGCTCGTGAGTATTACTCGCCAGGTGTGGTATGATTTGAGGATGTTCGTAGATGAGTGCTCGCAATGCCAAAAGTACAAGGTAGTTCAGCAGGCGCCTCAAGGTCTTATGGGTAAACGCATGATAGAAAGACTCTGGGCTCTGGTAGGGACAAATACCGTAGAGCTGCCCCGTAGCAAGAATAGGCTTACGTATATGGTAGTTTTTCAGGACCTATTTACTAAGTGGGTCGAACTAGAACTGTTACAGTCGGCAGACGTTCCTGCCTCGCTGCCGCGCTCGATTCGCACTTGGGATGAAGCGATGCGTCGGAGCGCACATTTCGGTTCTTGACGCTTTGCATACGCGAAACGTCGGACAAGTCAAGGATTATCGCCGCGAAAGGGGGAATTGTCTTTTCGCAAGCGGAGAAGAGCAAGAAATCATCGGGCTCTCGAGCTACCGCGGGTGGTTATCTCGCGGGTAGAGCGGTGAACCGGAGCCGTACTGCGGGGGCTACAATTGGGAGAGGAAGCTGGAGTCTCTCGATGTGGAGCGCCACCAACGATATTTTGGAGATGGTGCTGAGCTCGAGCGACTCCGAGGCAGAGACGACGTCGGCTCTACAGCTGCCTAGAGTAGCTCTGCAGTCGCACGTCCACGCTTCTCTCTCTTTTAAGCCGCTCCCGCAGCAAAGGACGGACCCCGCGTATCAATTTCTGCGCAGGAGTGGGCCTACGAAGTTCCTCCAAGCAGGGTATCTAGAGAACGAGAGGAAAAAGAAGACTGAGGCCCTACAAAATGCAGGTAGGAAGAAGTGCTCAATGTATTTCAGCCTATTCCCATGCAATTTCGAGAGGACATCCTCCGATCAGGTGTCGACGGTATCCAGGGCGGCGGAGGGAGCTGCTATTGAGGCTACAGGCACCCTCCAGCCGCCGGTTTCTTCGGCAGCTGACAAGAGGAGGACCTTGAGAATTAGTACGGACATCGCTGCCGAGAATACGAGAGAGATGGGCAGGAAGGAGAAAGGTGTGGTGCTGCCGACTCCATGAAGAGTGAATTCGGTCACGTCGGAACGACAAGTCTTTAGATCGGTAGGACCTGTTCAACCTTCTCAGACAACGAGCTCAGCCTCTGCTTCGTATGAATCCGGTATGCCGAAATTGTGGGCGACTCGACGTGCATGTGCAGGACTGCCCACGCTGCCGCGATGCCTTCAAGGCAGTGCAGGCACGCAGGAGGACGATGGAGTAGGAAAGGGCACGGGTTCGCCCTAGTGAACCAGTAGAGCTCCAGGCTTTACAGGTAGAAGCTGTGGAGCCGGAACCTGAGGATCCTAGAGTGATGCCACAGGTAACCAGTCCTGAGTCCTCCGTGGGAGAGCTCAAGGCGGAGAAACCCAAGCACCGATGTGATAAGCGCTTTCGCGAGAAGCTCACGCGTAAATCAAAAGCGCTTGCTGCTAAGGAAGCCAGGGTTGAAGCTAGTTCGGCCAACACTTTGGAAGTTGAGGCCGTGTTGCGGACGGAGTAGGCGCCAGTTTTCGCAAGTGACTCGAGCGATCGAGGCACCGTAGTGATCGGGTCAGAGGCGACTGAGGTTGCCGGCCAAAGACTTTGCGGGGCAGTTGCCTCATTACCAATAGCCTAGGAGCTTCGAGCGCTTAGGCTCCGGTATTTGGAGTTGTTCGAGCGGCAGCAATAATGGTAAGATTTTTTGGTTCAGCTTGATATTTTGTTAGTGCTCTTGTTCCAACGGGTCAGTCGATTCTCTTCGATGAAAGGTCTGGTATGTCAATCTAGTGAAACTTCCTGGGTCTAGAATGATAAATATTTGCCCTTAGTTTGATTTGGTTGTTACCAACTTAAATTTAACTCTAATTTAAGTTATTCTTAAGGTAATTATTTAATTATTTACGTCTATCGTTGGTTGCTAGTTACCGATCGACAGAGAAAGAGAATCATGCCATTCGCGGGAACGAACTTTGGTCTTGGGAGGGGGTGTGACGAGGGCAAGCAATATGATTGCTCTCAGTCCGTATCTCTCCCTCCCCTTTTCGATAAGGCGCGGTGACCAACGTCAGGCACATTTAAGAACGCCCTACCAAGTTCTTAAACGATTTAGAAAAATATATGTCGTTTAAGAAAATTTCGTTTGTCGAAAGTATTGACCTAATATCGCAAGCAGTAGAAAGCGAAACAAAAGAATGGTGGTACATAAACGAGTCAGACATAAAAAGTTATGAAGAATTTAAAAAAGTTTTCAAAGAAAGATTTTGGAGCGCAGCCACATAAAGGCAAACTCGTCGTAAAGTAGAATATTATAATACTTAAATCAGAAAAAAATCTGTTAATTATGCTACAACTTGATTTGGTTGCGCAAAAGAGTTAGAACTATGTTTATCTAAAGAAAAATTAGATGAAAAACTATGCGATTATTATGAAAAAGGAATTCGTCACACATTCGCAAGACAGTAATTGAAAAATAAAAACACGTTGTTACGGATACTAGTGAATTACGACAACGACGATAAACGAGCAGCAGCTCGAATATGAAATCGAGAAGATATAAAATTTTAAAAAAATACGGAAAACAAGACTGAAATGAAACCATCAGTAAAAGGATGAAAAAGTCAATATAAAGAAACCTTAGTAAAGTAAAAGTATAAATGCCACGATATACCAAAAAAATAAGCCCAACAATAATCAGTAAAAAGAAAAATTAATACCACCAGTTAATAAAAAGTTAGCTCAAAAAGCGCATGATGAAATCGATATATGGAATATAAATTTAAATAAAACTAGTTTGTCAGATTTATCCGATTGGAAAAACTAAATACAGTTGTGTCTTGTAAATCGGGTAAGAAGTAAAAAATATCGAGAGGTACAACTGATTATAAATTCCCGAATAAACTTTAATTATCATCCGTACCATTAGTCGACATATAAAAATACTTAACATATGATGTTGAACTTGAAGCGGACAATGTAATGGTGAAGCTCATTTTCCTGAAATAATTATATCTTTAAACAGCAAAATTGTATAAGCACTAATAGAGACTGGTAGCGAAGTAACTGCTGTATCAAAAAAATTCTATAATGAAAATATTAAAAAATTTGCTGCATACCCAACTTTACCAATATGCGGAAAATTTATTAAATTAAATACTGGCAACAAATCAACAAGGTTGAAATTACAAATTATGATACCAACAAAAGCAAAAAATTTAATCATCAATATAATATATATAGTCGTTCCGAAGCTAATAAAAGATGGCATAATTGGAATTTATACGTAAGAAAAGTTAGATATGATAATCGATACCCAAACAAAACAATTAACCATCACAATAAATCATGTCACTGAAAAACTATCATACAATATAGACAACAAAATAATTAAACATACTTTCTTAAGCATAATCGAGTATAATAAAGGTAAATATGACTAAAATTTATTATACAACAAATCAAACAATATTATAGGCAAAAATAAGCATAATATACCACGGTAAAATAAAAATTTTGATAGTCAAAAGTACATAAACACTAGATTCGAACTCTCAAATGAAGAAATCGAACAAAAAATTAGGTCAAATCCCTTTAGACACATTGAAGACCCATTAGACATATTGGAGACGTTAATTGTGAAATACAAAAATGTATTTATAAAGAAGCCAAGGTTAATTAATACATATACGAGGGTGGTCCGATAAGTACTTAGCCTACAAAAGAAAAACGAAAATTTTGGAAAAGTGGCGTTTTATTTTTCAACATAGTCTCCTTTTAATTCGATACACTTGGCCCAGCGATGCTCCAACTTCTTTAACCCGTCTGAAAAATACGTTTCCTCGAGGTCTGAAAAGTAGGCTTCCGTGGCAGCGATTACCTCCTCATTCGACTCAAATTTCTGCCCGGCGAGTGACTTTTTCAAGTTTGGAAACAAAAAGAAGTCGCACGGGGCTAAATCTGGAGAATACCGTGGACGGGGCAGCAGTTCGTAGCCTAATTCGACCAGTTTGGTCATGGTGACGGCGGAGGTGTGAGCCGGTGCGTTGTCATGGTGGAAGAGCACTTTTTTCTTCGCCGAATGGGGCCGTTTTTTCTGCAATTCGACGTCGAATCGGCCCAATAATTCGGGATAGTACAGCCCTGTGACCGGTTTGCCCCTCTCCATGTAGTCGATGTAAATCACACCTTGTGAATCCCAGAAAACGGTGGCCATCACCTTTCCGGCCGATGGGGCAGTCTTCGCCTTCTTCGGAGCACTTTCGCTGGGTCAAGTCCACTGTTTCGACTGTTCCTTGATTTCTGGTGTATACCAGTGGATCCATGTTTCATCGACTGTCACGAAACGACGCAGAAACTCCTTCGGATTGCGGTTAAACAGCGTCAGACATTGCTCTGAAGTTGTCTCACGGTTGCGCTTGTTGTCCAGAGTGAGCAAACGCGGCACCCATCACGCTGACAGCTTTCTCATGCCCAAAATTTCATGCAGGACATGACCCACGTGGTCTTTTAAGATGCCTACGATCTTAGCTATCTCGCGCACCTTCAATCGTCGATCTGCCAATACGAGATCGTGAAGTTTTCTCACGTTATCCTCCGTGGTAGCCGTTTTCGGAGCACCTGGACGTGGCTCTTCAAAAATCGACGTGCGACCACGTTGAAACTCGTTAAACCAATTTTTGACGGTCGCCATCGAAGGAGAAGAGTTACCGTACACAGCATCTAAGCGCTTTTTGATTTCGCTGCGCGATTTCCCTTCCAAAAACAAGAATCGAATCACCGACCGATACAGCTCTTTTTCCATTTTTCAAAAATCAACGGACGCACTTGCTTTCGCACGCTCTCAAAAATAAACTACAACTCCGATCCGGCTGAAATCTTGACAGTAACCATCGAGAAGGTTGTACTACGTGATAGAATATTTCTTTTGCGAGAGTGGCGCCATCGGGTGGTGAGGCTAAGTACTTATCGGACTACCCTCGTACACATGAATTGCGACTAAAAGTTATCAAACCATTCTTTTTAAAACCTTACCCTGTACCTATACACTACGCAAAGCAATTGGCGGAGCCAAGAATGGTGATAAAGTAACGAAGGAAAGGAGAGTAAAAAGGAACGGAGCACGAGAGCGACGAATAACCAAGAAGGAGAAAGAGACGCGAGCTGTTCGTGCAGCCGATTTATCCCTTAACTGGCAACATTTTTCTGACTTTTCGTGTTAAAACTGGCAGTCTTCATTCATCATTCTAGATGTACATGAATATGATTTTTAAGGGTTTTCGGACACGATGAATCATTTCCATAGTTATTTTTAACCAACAACCCACCCAAAGGATTTAAAATAGGGGTTAGGAGGTAAATTTTGATTGTTTTTTTTCTTGAATTTTAAACTTTTTACGGCTAGTTATTAGTTTTTTTTTGTCATATCAACATTGGTTGAAATTGAAAATAAGTGTTAAAAGGAGTAAAATAAATTTTTTTTATCATAAAAGAAAAATTTGTTTTGTTTTTTTTAATTGTAAAGTATATTCAAAATATACTATTTATATTTGTTGCTCATGCTTCAGTATTTCACAATAAATATATTTTCATTTGCAGAAGAATGATTAAGAAAAACCATTTTATGAGTATACGTGCAAATTCATTATTGAACCTATCCAAATACCGAGATCTACGATACTGAAAGTACTCTAAAAACTGTAAGTACAACATAATAAATAAATACATTCATTCTTATTCATACATCGTATATTATTCATTACTTGTGAGCCTCAATCAACCACTAGTCAACATATTGGAACGTCTCATTCATTAACTATTTGTAGTTGATGCACGAGACGTAACACCGGAGTTATTCAAAAAATCGCAGCCAAATATACAATCATCGATTATATCGGCAACAAAAACTATCATACGAACAGAATATTTACCTAAACAAATCTGAACAATAGTCTTAAATTTAATAGGAACACTTTCACCTGTAGGGTATTTCAAAGAATCCTGAATGAGAGGAATGCAAAGGCAATTTTTGTCAACAAATTTTGAATTCAAAATAGAAACATCTGAACCTGAATCAATTTTGAGTATGCAAGTCTTATTATCTACCGTGCCTTCGAATTCAAAAGTTTTAAAATTTCTAAAAACTCTACATACCCGAGGAAAAGGAGTAAATTGAGGAGCTCTTACATCAGTAGTTAAACTCGCTCCCGAAAGTCTAACAATATTCAGTTTTCCTGTTGAGAGTTCGGGCAGTGTGTACGAACGTGGCCTTTTTGTTTACAAGCAAAACATTCAACGTTTTTAAGCCAATCCTTAATGTTGAAATCCTTAGCTTTTCCATTCGGAGTTTTAAAGTCAGTTTGTTTGTCTGATATATTTTGTGGTGAAGTTTGAGATGTTTTAATCTCATTCTTTTGTGAAAATGAAGTCCTATTCTGTTCCCTGATAGTTTTAATTTCTTGTGCTCGAGATAAGGCAATCTTTAATGACGTAATTTTTTCTAACTGAAGTATTTCTTTAATCCCTTTATTAAAAATACCAGTGATGAATTGAGAACAAGCTATTTTATCCTGAACTTCACTAGAACATTCCGAATAAGCTAAAGTAGCTAATCTTTCAATATCAGCAGCCAAAGTCGGAAAATCTTCTCCTAGTTTTTGACATCTGGTGTGAAAGAGTGAATAACTAATAGATTCTAAATGTTTGTCCCCGAATCTTTCTTCTAATTTCTGTATCAGTGAATGAAAAGTTATTGTTTCAGATGTCAGATAACTTCTAAGAATAGATCGAGCATCACCACGTAAGCACGAACCTAAAACTACTACTTTTTATCATCTGTCCAATGATTAGCTTTTGAAATAAGCTCAAACTGACACAAAAATTCGCAAAGTGGTGCTGAACCATCGTATGTATCGACTTTTAGAGTGTAACCTATCCCTAGATCTGTGAGTGGAATCGGTGTATTCGTTGCTGGATATGCTTGCGCGAGGTTGGGTTGAGCATGTGACAAAATACGTGTGTTTGTGAGGTTAGAAGGATAGCGACTTAGCTGGTTGACTTCCTGACGAAGTCGGTTGAACTCTCGACGAAGCTCAGAGAAGTCTGTATTACGCGCGCGCAACTTTGTTACGAGACTCTGCTCTTGGCTGGCCTGTAGCTGTAGCGCCTCTTCAAGTTCACAGCGTTGAGCTTTTTCAGCATCCAGCTGAGTGCGCAATGTTGTCACTATTTGAAGAAGATCATCGGACATTGCTCGCGACTCGCTCAACGACAGCAATGCCTCTTGCAGAGCCGAATTAGCGGTCGATGCAACAGCAGGAAGTACAGGGTGCAGTGCAGGAGTATCTGAAGGGCCACTTAAATTCGGAAAAAATAAATTAGTACCTGTATGTTGGGTTATGTCTGTGACATCCGATTGTTGTTCGAAATGTCCTTGTGTATTAGTGGCGATATCAGAGGCAGCAGCTATTGCAGCAGCAACCGAAGCGGCATCAGCAATATTCGTCGTAATTGTATTAGCGCTTGCCGCTGCCTGCGCTCTTGTCCTCGGTGGTGTCCGGTGTGTAGACATAGTTGAGATTCAAACTTAATAGAAGAAACAAATGTCGGATCCCGGAGGAGCCTCCAAAATGTTATAACCACTACTAATTAATGAAATAAAATACAACGATATGTAAAAGAAACTAAAACTTGTATTAGAATCGTTGAAAATAGCGTGTGTATATAATATCAGCTCATGAACACAACTAACTAACTAATAATAATATAGATTACTTAGCAACCAAACAATCACTTAGTAACCAACAAATTGGAACGTATCGAATATACTACAATATATTGTCCATAGCCGGCTAAAGGGTAAAGGCGAAAACGACAATTCAAACAGATTGTTGCTTCTTGAGTTATTCACAACCATTTTCTATCCTATTCCTGGCAATTTTCTTGGCTCGTATGCATCCTCACCTAAAACTTCCCGTTTTCTAGATATACGCTCCGTGTATAGGGAATGTGCAAGTTAATTACTTTGTTTGTTGTGTGTGTGTATTGTGGTCAGATCACGCTTAGCTAGCACCATCCCTGTCACCGGATCATACATTGCAAATGGGGAAATCGACGAGGTATGCATCGACGGTGCACGCACGACTATCTTTTCTAGATCAACAGCTAGGAAGCATCGACGGCATTCGGATTGCGAGAAGAAGCAGTGGCAGCAATCGAGCAAGCAATGAACAAGCATTGAGAGACAAACGAGTGGTATAATCTGCAACAGCTCGCGATCAAGATTGGTAACGTAATTTCTGTCTTTATATCTCTTTCTTGCGTCTTTGGGCGCCATTTCGCAAAGCGTGTGGCAGTATTACCGCCCCGTCGGGTTCACGAACTAGTTCTTGGTGCGAACTGTTGAGCGTTTGGCTGATAATCGGCCGGCAGTATTACCGCCAATCTCTCCCTGCGCACACGCGAGTAAATTTTGTAAATTTTCTTTTGTTTAGTAGCACGAGGCTACTTAAATTTTATCATAAACAAGAGTGGCGTATTTTTATAATTTTTTTTTATATAGATATAGAAATGTCTGTGTTTGATGACTAATCGCATTAATATTAAGCGTGTCACATTGACCCGTATATGTGTATATATTAGTCCCGTTCAGAATAAATAAATTTTTGAATTTTTTGGGGGCAGGTGGCTTAATTGATAGCTGATGATATCAGGAAACACTGTGATTTTTTTCAGATTTTTATGATAATTTTAAGTGCGCCCAATATCATTTATATGCTCTTATTGGAAAATACACGTAAAACTGAGACGTCCATTTTGAATGGTTGTTTTTCGATAAAAATAACATTTTTTACTGAAATTTCATTACATCTTTCTTTTCATCTATCAAAAAACAATTACTTGACCTTGCTCAATATCAAATTTAATGTTATTTGCAATAAATATAGCCACTAGAATAATGAAACTTTGACGGTTAAGCAATCCATTCCTATGGACTGCAGCTGGCTGGAATTTTCACAAAAATGTAGCTTAATTCTCTGACAACAACTTGTTGCATGTAATCTTACAATAAATATGACCTGATATCGTCAAATTGCTGAATAAAGAAGATGGTTTTGTTTCAATTTTTCACTCAAAAGCCATAAATGAAAAGTTAACTGCAAATACATGGTCGCTTTCTCGCCCCCGCCTATGGGGTACGCAGGTATATGCTCGACCCAACCTTTCTATCCCCTTTTTATGGCCATACCTGCTTATTTGGCAATTTACAAAATATTGTTAATATATTCAAAAAGGAGATGTTTATTAATTTAATTGAATAGCTGATTGCAAAAGAAAGCTAACAAAACTCGAATCGTAAATATCCGATAATTAGAGCTCAATTGCAAGTAAATAAACCAAAATCCCATACCCCTTCAAGCATTTTACGACAAGCTGGTATTTCTTGGTGATACTTGAAATAGTTCATTCGTCTAAGGCTTCTAAGTCTCTTGCACAGGAAGCATGGATCAATTCCTGCTTGAGTAGTAAATCACCACTTAACTACACATTCCATTGATGTTCCATTATAAATCTATCTTCGAAATTTTTGAGAACCGTACTTTGGGTTAGACAAAATTTTGAAGTAAACAATGGTCGTCGAAAGTTAACTCGAGATTGAACTGTCTGCTGGCATTAAGACAGTCAATGATTTATTGTCAGTTCATCATAATTCCGGCAATACTTTATGACCGATGCTTATCCTCAAATTTTCAATATTTTCTAAATCCTTAGCGCAGAAAATCAACTTAATTCCAGTAATAATTTATAACCGCTGTTTATAAAACTAATCTCATCCATCTTCAGTTATTCGAGTATAAGCAGCGGCCATAAATTATTGCTGAAAATACGTTGATCTGACAGTACCTCTTTGCTGTCAGCAAAGTCCGAATCGGGATTAGACTCAGTCGGTTTCGACTTTCAACGTCGAGTTTGGACTTTCGACGCCCATTCTTTAGTCCTAAATTGTATATTAGTGTTAGCGTCGTTCTGGTTAAGTTAACAGGTATAATAAGCAGAGTTATAATTTTGCGAACGTCAGTGTTAGAGTCGTTCTTGTTGAGTTAACAGCTTTACTAGTTCGGACAGTGTTTTCTGAAAAGTATGATCTTTTTCGCATTGTTTTGTGAAAAGTTTTCAATTGTTTTTTGGGTGAATTTATGATAACCATGGAGAGTGCAGTGTAGACAGATCGCATGTCAACGCGAGGTGTTAAATCGCATTTTGACTTGCCCGACATCAATGATCGAGAAAAATTGACGGCAGAGATGCGGGGCAAAATGTTGCCTACGAATGAAGACATGATGCGGTGCTGCTTCTATTATACGATAAATGGAAACTAACCAAAAGAGACAGTATGCGCACCGTATTGAGGAAGTGTTATGTGTTTTGGTCAAAAGCAAATATTCCAATGAAAAATGAATGTGATTGCATCAAGAGCTTTGAAAAATTATACAAGGACTGGGACGCTTTGCTGAAGAGAAAAGGTCACACAACTGACAGCTATGCTTTCGCTATCCTGGATTTTAAGGAATCTTTGTCCAAGATATTCGACATTGCTGCCAAGGATGTGTTCAATAAGATTGAAGACAGCTGGACGAAGGAGTTTCTGTTGGATCAACGGAATACAAAGCGATATTTGGAGCTGGATGAAGAAGTAGATACGAGCATCGATTTTTATCAGCTGCCGAAAAAATCAAAGAAGGGTCGCCTGTACAAAGAATCTGACAAAGGTATGTTTTTTTCTCAAGTAAAAAAGTTCTTCGTATTCTTGGGCTCATTTTAATCAAAAAAGGTCTCTAGTAGTTTTTTCGTCAGACCAATATAGTACATTCCGAAAAAAAAATTATCAAATTTTAAAAACAGATGAAAAATGTTGGTAATTTGAATAATAAATTTTTGTAGTAAATTTCATATTTTACAACGCTGATATATTACATTTTCACGATTAAACTTATATTTTTCTAGTAAAATAAGAAAAACTGCTAAAAAAATGGCTATTTTGGCATTTTTTTTTTCATATAAACACGATTAATTTATCATTTCAGGTGCCAAAGAAAAGGAGCCTATAAGCAACTTAGCAGACTATGCTCTTGATGATGAAGATTTCAATCACATCTTGATTGACAGCCAAACGTGTGCTGTCGAGAATGATGCTGATTATGAGCCAGGGCAAACAAATAATTTGCCAGAACAAAAGAGAATAGTTTCATCGAATCTGGTTGCATTTTTGGATCGCTGCAAAATATCAAATGCAGCGTGTATGCAGATAGCATCAGTGATTTTACAACAGCTTGGAGTAAACTTGGATGATGTCTGTTTGAGTGTTTCGTCTATAATACGATCACGCATAGACATGCGGAAGGACATGGCCGATCAGATCAAAAATAATTTCGCTCCTACGGAAAAACTAACGTTGCACTGGGACGGAAAAATGCTCGACGATGACAACCAACACAAAGTACGTAGGCTCGTGGTGACTGTTTCAAATCATGAAACAGATCAAGTACTTGGGATTCCAGCTATTGAATATGGAAATGGTCAAGTCCAGGCTGATGCTGTGAAGATTCTGTTGGACGATTGGAACGTAGCTCACTTGATAAGCGCCAAGACACCAAGACATTTGACGCCACCAAGACCAACACAGGTGCAAAGAAAGGCGTGTGTCTGCTGCTCGAAGAAGCTTTAGGGAAAAAGCTCTTACATTTAGCCTGTCGTCATCATGTGTACGAGCTGCTCCTTAGAGCAGCCTTCGAAATTTGTTTTGAAAAAACATCAGGCCCGGAAGTGATGCTTTTCAAGAGACTACAGCAGAATTGGAGAGCTATAGATCCTACAGTTTACGACAGTGGCATTAACAACCCCATGATTGCAAGAGTTTTTTAAATTAAAAAGGAGGAACTGCTTGCTTTTGCTCAGGAGAAATTGCAGGTAATTTTAAAAATTTATTTTTTATAATGATTTAAACATTTTTTGTTGCTTATTCAAATCACTAATTCATCATTTTTAATTTGTTTTAGGGGCAATACAATTACCGCTCTGATTATTTAGAGTTATTGGAGTTGGTGATTTTATTTTTGGGTGGGGAGTTGAAGAACAGGCGATTAAAGAAATCTGGAGCATTTCATCACGCTAGGTGGATGGCAAAGGGCATCTATTCTTTAAAAATGTATGCTGTCAAAGTTCAACTTCTTCGAGAAAATTTGATCAGCGACGAAGAAGTCGAATGCCTGCAAGAAATATGAGTCTTCATCGTGGCCGTCTACTTCAAATATTGGTTCACGGCAAGTACGCCAATGATAGCAGCACGCAATGACTTGCAACTGTTGCAAGAAATCACTCGCGACAGTGCTGTAAGTCAACGTATTTGTGAAGTAGTTTTAGATAAGTTCAAGACTCATTTGTGGTAATTAAGCGAGCAACTTATCTCAATGTCGTTTTTTGATAAGAATGTGTCTTTTGAATGTAAGAGGCTAATGGTCAAAACAATTAGGGAACGTCCGGGCAGTGCAAAAAATTTGATTTTGAAAAGCTTTAGCGTTGAAGATTTACAAAATATTGAAAATTTGTCTTTGGATTGCTTCGTAACGCAAAACTCAATTCAATTTTTCCACATACTTGGAATAAATACTACTTTTATGGATGAAGATCCTGAAACATGGTTTCAACTTAAAGATTTTTTGAATGCTCGAAAAATTGTGAAAGGATTGAGCGTTACAAACGATCGAGCAGAACGTGCTGTAGCTTTGATCACAGAATTCAATAATGTTTTGACGACAAAAGATGAAGATAAACAAAATCTTTTGCGGGTGGTAACACAATTGCGAAAAAAATTTCCTAACTGCGATAAAGAAACACTGAAGAAAAATTTTTCAGAGACTTTGTGTATATCTTGAATGCATGAATGAATGGATATTTAGTAATTTATGAATAATAAAATTAAACTTATATATAAAATAAATAAATTATTGAGTGAATGTAAATGTATATTATATATATTTGTGAATGAAATATAATACTTTTTATTTTTTTAAATCTTTATTTATATTAATTTATTAAACAATTAACGACGAGGTGATCAGAATTTTTACTAACTTTTCAACGTGTTTATTTATTATGTTATCAGTCAAAAAAAATAATACAATACCTCTACTCCTATGCGAAATTTGATGCTCTTTCAGAATCTGAGCTCAAAATTTCGATTAGACACCTAGAAAAAAAATATCGCCGATTTAAACGTGAAAAATGAGAAAATTTTCGAAAACAAGTTGTTTTTGCATTTTTGTTCACAATGATACCGCAAAGGTATCAACTTTTTACTATGATCAGAGGTGATCATGGCACTCGAACATTAAGAGGAATTTTTTTTCAGAAAAATTCATCGACGCGTTATCTCAAAACAGCGGTGAGAATCGAAAAATTTTATACAAATCTTAATCTATTGTTTTCTTAAAAGCTATAAACATTAGAAAAAAATGTCTAAGAACAAAAAAGTCTTAAAATTAGTCAAGGAACCATCTCAATTTTTTTCAAAAATTTTTTAGGTATTTTTGAAAAATTGGATATATTGAAATTTTCGAAAATCAAAAATTGTCTTCGAAAATTCTGAAATAATTTAAGAGTATTCTTTGACTAATTCTAAGACATTTTTGTTCTTAAACATTTTTTTCTAAAGTTTATAGTTTTTAAGAAATCAATAGATTAAAATTTTTAATCCATTATTCTCTCTATCTCTCTCAATTAAGCTCTAATTGTCGGATTTTTTCGATTCGAGTTTTGTTAGCTTGCTTTTGCAATCAGCTATTCAATCAAATTAATAAACATCTCCTTTTTAAGAATATTAACAATATTTTGTCAATTCCCAAATAAGCAGGTATGGCCATAAAAAGGGGACAGAAAGGTTGGGTCGAGCATTGTATCGAAGCATTTACCTGCGCGCTCGTTGTCGGGAGAGCATATGGCTGTAATTAATTTGCAATTATTTGTTGACACCTACGTCACGTTTCTGAGATAAATTAATGGTCGCTTTTGTTTTTCTTGACTCCTGTGATTTCGTTCAATTAACACTTGCTAGAAACTATTCTGAATTTTTCAAAAACTTTGAACAACGATTGGGCGCACTTAAAATTATTATAAAAATCTGAAAAAAACACAGTGATTCCTGATATCATTAGCTATCAATTAAGCCACCTGCCCCCAAAAAATTCAAAAATTTTTTTATTCTGAACGGGACTAGTATATATATATATATATATATATATATATATATATATATATATATATATATATGTAATAGTGAAATATAGTAAATATTAAAATATAGTATATTTTATATTCAATAAGACATTTAAGAGCACAGTTCTCAGTTGAACTCAACCCTTTCGTGCACATAAGAGTTACAGCTATGGCGCGGGGAAACTGTTTACGAGGTCTATCCAGAAAATATCGGGCCTACCTTTATATTTTCGTGCTAGCGTTATTCTTTATCATCTGGTGGGTGGCATCTTTCAAAGTAATCCCCACTTGATTGAATAACACGGTTCCATCGATGTTTCCACTTTTCAAAACAGTCCTGGAACTCACTTTTAGGGATAGCCTTAAGTACACCCATCGCATTGTTTTCAACCGTTGGTTTGTCATCGAATCGGTGTCCTTTGAGTGGTTTTTTTAGTTTTGGAAACAGCCAAAAGTCACAAGGGGCTATGTCTGGACTGTATGAAGGTTGTCGAAGCAATGCGATATTGTGTTTGCTCAAAAACTGCTGCACAAGATTGGATGAATGCGCTGGCGCATTATCATGATGGAGAAGCCAGTCACCACTTTCCCAAAAGTGCGGCCGTTTTCTTCTTACTACATCACGCAAACGTTTCAAAATTTGAACGTAGTATTCTTTATTGATTGTCTAACCTGTTGGTGCATATTCATGATGTACAACACCTTCACAATCGAAAAAAAACAATCAACATTAACTTATCATTGCTCCGACTTTGACGTGCTTTTTTTGGTCTTGGCGATTCAGAATGCTTTCACTGTGAATATTGTTGTTTTGTTTCAGGATCATAACCATAAACCCATGATTCATCACCTGCAATAACTTTTCTAAGCATATTATCATCATTATTGACCATTTCCAGATTGTCCAGAGCGATTTCTAAGCGAATGTTCTTCTTCTCTGCTGTGAGCAATTTTGGGATGAATTTCGCACACATGCGTTTTTCACACAAGGTCTTTTTATAGTTCTCGCACAGTAATACGACGATCTTGTTCGATTGCAAGTCGCACCCGCTCAATGTTATCTGCGGTTTTTGTCGTCAAAGGTCGGCCGGAACGAGAATCACTATCGACAGAAGTGCGACCATCCTTGAACCGTTTATACCACTCTTTTATTCGTGTTTTGCTCATACACTCGCATCCGAAGGCCTTTTGCATCATTTCAATAGTTTCCGAACTCGTTTTTCCGAGTTGAAAGCAAAATTTGATGCAAATTCGTTGATCTTGTTTTTCAGTCATTTTTGACAATATCAAAATCCGACGAACGCGAAAAAGGCACTGTAAACAAAGACACGCTGCGAATAAACTATACGTCCGGCAGATATCAGTAAGTAACCAATAGATTCATGAGGCTTTACTGTTGACGTTTCTGTCCAGTAGAGGTCGCTCGAACACTATAGCGCGAAGATATAAACGTAGGCCCAATACTTTCCGGACAGACCTCGTATATTTCATAGGGTCCTGAGCCGTGCTAAATGCGAATTCGAGGTACGATTCTGAAAATTTAAGATGGCAGATCCAATATTGTTGTGGAATATCAAAAAATCAAGATTTTGAAAAACAATATTTTTTTTCATATTCCACGTGAAAAGACAAATAGAAACTCTTCGTGGTATATTTTTTTAATATCGCTCTTAGTTCTTGAGTAAAGCATTCATAAACTTTGAAAATAACGCAGACTTATTCACCGTCTATTCCGTTCGTGAACATAAACGTTGCAGCCACATGAGTAAGAAACTGGTTATGCTCTAAGGGATCCCGAGCCGCGCTGAATCTGAATCCACTGTCAGATTTTGAAAATTTAAAATGGCGGATCCAATATTACGTACGGGAAAGTCAAATAATCGAGATTTTAAGGAACGAATAATTATACTGTACTTCTTGTCGAGAAAACGAAAACAGGAATACATTTCTACGTAAGATTTTTCGAAAGTTATATGAAGTAAGATTTCTTAGATCACTGGTCAGGCTGAGGATAAATTAAATTATCTACTGCATAGCCTTAACTCTATTAGTTTCAGTGGTGATTTGACTTACTTACACTGAACACCACGTGAAGGTTGGAGTTCGAGCTTTGATGAGTGTTTTTTTTTTTCTTTTTTATAATTTTTGAAACTTTTATATTTTTTTGTGTTTTTAATTTGAATTTTTTTGATAATTTTTGGATTTTTTTTCCATTTGTTTTTGTAATTATCGTTAGAAAAAATTCCGAGATTGTCGTCAGTTTGAGTATACTCAAAATAACATGGGTATATTCATATTATTTTGAATCCCTGAATCTTTTTCTGCCGTTGTAATCACCAATCGATTATTTCGCTAACTGTATTCTAAATGCTAATTGATCTTGACACTCACTTTCCTTATAATAATTATATAGAATATAAGAATTGCCTATAGCCAGATCTACTCGTATATAATAATACATTATTGAATGCCACCATTTTTTAGATCTTTTTCTTATCATATATACTTTCCTTAATTAATAAAACCTATCTACACCACCCATTATTTTGTTATAAGCCTGGATCGTAATTCGACAAATTCTAGGAATAGTCCAGGTAATAGAGCATTTTTCACGTACTTTTTTCCGGAAAGCACGAAATTTTTACTGTGGATAGCTGACAATGAGTGTAATAACATATCTTCATCCAAAGTCCGAAATCAGTGCAGAACATTGTTAACCAGCCGTTTGAAAAAAAAAATTTGATCTATTTTCATGATTTTCCGTAATATCTTTTTTCCTAGCAGTTGAATCGAAAAATAGGTCAATGGTTTTTTGATCGTCTCGGCAAGACCTACAAAAGCATATATTGCACGTTAATACATGTTAATTGGATAAAAAGTTATTAACACAAAAAGGCTAATTGTTTATTTAATAATTACACTTCAATATTTTATCATAGAGATTTTCTATGCACCTCAATGTAGTTCTTATTACGTAAAGATTATGAGCTTTGAAGCCACAAGCTCTAATGTTAATTTCTATCTATACAGACGGTTAACAACAAATTAACTGTTTCGTTTTGTCCACGGTCCGAATCGTTAAGAAAAGTGACGCCGATTTTTTTATCGGTACTTGTTAGAGTTTATAATCGAAAACTGTAATTTAAAAAAAAAATTTAATTTACAACTCAGGGAATTTTTCCTAAAAGATTGCTTAGAAATATCATATATTTCTAAGCAGAAAAATAAGACCTTTGTCATTCAAAGCTAAATGAATTGCCAACATTTAGTTTATTACTAAATTTAAAACAGGTAACAATTACTAACAAATTAAAAAAAAATTATAGTTATTGTAAATTTAAATGTTAAGAACTTATGATTTTTATAGAAATGAATTGTGGCGTTCGTAACAATATTTTTGTATTAAAAAGATCATATTCAGATTTCTTTCGATAAATAGTATAAAATTTAAAAAAATTGAATCAATTATCTTCTTTAGATAGGGAGAAAAGTAATGTTAAAGTCGTGCCATGCGTTTGGAAGACACTTAGCAAATTTTTGAGCGATCCAAATAGCGGCGGTCGACTTCCCGCACCACTCCGCGGCGCTAAAAGATTGAAAAAATCATTGATTCTGTTTACCTTCGATCGTGAATTTAATGTATGTACAATTGAAGCAAAGTCTAGATATTTCACAGTTAAAAGAACCTTGGCTTTCCGCTTCGGATAGCTTAAAACATTTTTCGTTATCTATATTAATCTTTTAACAATAGGTTAAAAGATAAAAAGATAAAACTTTAACAACCTGTAAATTTTTTATTAATTGACGAATTTTCATGTGGTTTTTGCAAATTGAAGCTCTTTTGACCATCTACCGATACACATTGTAAAACACCAGAAAAGTATTATAATACGCCGTTAATTTCATTTTGCAACTAAGCAATATTTTAGAAAAAATTCTCTGAGTCGTAAATTAAATTTCTTTTTTGTTTAAATTGCAGTTTTCGATTATAAACTCTAACAAGTACCGATAATAAAATCGGCGTCATTTTTCTTAACGATTCGGACAGTGGACAAAACGAAACAGTCAATTTGTTGTTAACCGTCTGTATAGATTAAAATTAACATTAGAGCTTGTGGCTTCAAAGCTCATAATCTTTACGTAATAAGAACTACATTGAGGTGCATAGAAAATCTCTATGATAAAATATTGAAGTGTAATTATTAAATAAACAATTAGCCTTTTTGTGTTAATAACTTTTTATCCAATTAACATGTATTAACGTGCAATATATGCTTTTGTAGGTCATGCCGAGACGAAAAAAAATCATTGACCAATTTTTCGATTCAACTGCTAGGAAAAAAGATATTACGGAAAATCATGAAAATAGATCAAGTTTTTTTTCTCAAACGGCTAGTTAACAATGTTCTGCACTGATTTCGGACTTTGGATGATGATATGTTATCCCACTCATTGTCAGCTATCCACAGTAAAAATTTCGTGCTTCCCGGAAAAAAGTACGTGAAAAATGCTCTATTGTCTGGACTATTCCTAGAATTTGTCCAATTACGATCCAGGCTTATAACAAAATAATGGGTGGTGTAGATAGGTTTTATTAATTAAGAAAAGTATATATGATAAGAAAAAGATCTAAAAAATGGTGGCATTCAATAATGTATTATTATATACGAGTAGATCTGGCTATAGGCAATTCTTATATTCTATATAATTATTATAAGGAAAGTGAGTGTCAAGATCAATTAGCATTTAGAATACATTTAGCGAAATAATCGATTGTTGATTACAACGGCAGAAAAAGATTCAGGGATTCAAAATAATATGAATATACCCATGTTATTTTGAGTATACTCAAACTGACGACAATCTCGGAATTTTTTCTAGCGATAATTACAAAATCAAATGGAAAAAAAATCCAAAAATTATCAAAAAAAATCAAATTAAAAACACAAAAAAATATAAAAGTTTCAAAAATTATAAAAAAGAAAAAAAAAAACACTCATCAAAGCTCGAACTCCAACCTTCACGTGGTGTTCGGTGTAAGTAAGTCAAATCACCACTGAAACTAATAGAGTTAAGGCTATGCAGTAGATAATTTAATTTATCCTCAGCCTGACCAGTGATCTAAGAAATCTTACTTCATATAACTTTCAAAAATCTTACGTAGAAATGTATTCCTGTTTTCGTTTTCTCGACACAGAGTACAGTATAATTATTCGTTCCTCAAAATCTCGATTATTTGACTTTCCCGTACGCAATATTGGATCCGCCATTTTAAATTTTCAAAATCTGACCGCGGATTCAGATTCAGCGCGACTCACCTCTTAGATCGCACTGCTGCGGAATAAAGCTAGGGGCTCCATCTGCAGCTAGGGTTAACAAAATCTGTGCGTTCGAAAAAAAAAATTTTTCGAAAAACCAAAAAAAAAATTATTGCAGTATTCTACGTGAAAAAACAAAAATTTTTTCTCCTATAAATTTTTTTCGATTGTTACAATTTGACGGAGATAAAAAATGTTGAAAAAAACTGTCACTTCCAGGAAAAAATGCCCGTGCGCGCGTCATATTTGACGAAAATAAATTGTTGATGAGTGATTCAGATAGGGCTTGGTAATAGCTAAAAAATGGTGTACTTCAAATTTTCGTACTATTTTTTTTCCAAAATTGGCTAATTGTCAAAAATAATAAAAAAATTTCAGAATTTTCAATTTTGCATAATTGTTGCAAAATTTAAAAAAACAATCGATGGCAATTGTGAGTCATATCATTTGAAAGCTCTCTGAAAGACCTTTCAAACGCACCCACGCGCGTCTCTGTACGTTAATTTCTACTAGAGATATAAAACTTTGAAGTTAGACTGATTTTGCCCGTGGGGGGGTAAAAGTGCGTGAGCGGCACTGTATATCTTATAGCAAATCAAATATTCATGCGGTTTGCCCCATAAAATTATTATTTGACGTTACATTCAACATTAATATATACACCTAGTCTATTTTTACATGGTTGGTTCAAAATGGCAGCCAATATGGAGGTCAATATTGACAAATTATGACTTTTTTTTGTAATTTCCGTTTTGAAGGGTGCTGAATATGTTCGTCTCCCTTATTTCTGAAAATAGTGATAGCTTTGAAAAATTCAAGATGGCGAATCCAAATGGCGGATGTAAAGAAAAATCTTCGTAATTTTCAAATGTAAAATTTTTTTTGTTTTCTTCGTAAAATTTTTGGTATTTTTACGCTCGGTATTTTTTCTTTTGAAAAAATGATTCGTGAAAACTCAGGATCAAGTGAAAATTCGTTAGGCATTTAGGTACTGTATGGGTACAATATTGGCCATGTGTTTAAATGTACATGAATGCAGAACTTAATTTTCGAATAGATAGAATTTTATTGTTATCTTTATGAAATATGTAATAAAAGTACCTTTGATATTTTTTTTGCTACATTTTCCATGATCAGCAGTATACCGATCCAGTAATCTTTTTTTCTAGTAATTGACAATAGTATTGCCATTGCTTGTTCATTGTGTTCTAGATCAGTTCCCGTTCTTTATATTTTGCAACGTGTTTTTCTTACCAAATCATTAATCGAATTACTAGAATTATTGTCTACCATTTTATTATAACCGTTTCCACTACAAGTTACTTATCAATCAAACTAATCCTTTTTAGAAGAGATGTCATGAAAATGATCCAGATCTTCTAATTCATCTTTCATAGAATGTGAAGCATATTCATCAGAAGATGATTCTGATAAAAATTTCATGATATCAAATCCTGATGATTCTAGTTCTGATAGTTCCAATTTTGATGAAGATTCCGTTCAAAATGTGAATATTTCTACCGTTCCTTATAAAGAAGCTTCAAAAAGTTACTCCGAAGATCAAGACAAACTTGAGAAAGATCATGTATTTAAAAAGAATGCGGTAAAAATGTTGCACAAACGTGGAATATTACTCCTCGATGGTAGATAAACATATGTGCAAAATAACAAGAGTGTGCGATTAAATTTTTTTCCAAATTTTCTTGATATCTAAAGTTAAGAATTCCGTGGATTTGCCTATATGAGAGCTGATGCCTATAAGTTGTACTCGTATAACCTTACAAACCCTGATAGATGAGGGGACTCGCGAAAATAAAGCACCCCGATGGGGATAGGCATATTTCTACCACGTCTACACCATTGTCTTCAGGTGATGCTAAGAGTGGAATAAAAGAAAACAATATATATATATATATTGCAACGGTAGTCGATTTAATTAATCGAACCGTTCGCGATTCTGCTTCTCGCGCGTTAGTTCTAATAGTTAAGAGAGAGAGGGGGAGCGCGATCTTTTGAATAGGCAGTTTCGCCTCAGCTGTTCACGAGAGCTTACCGCCGATTTGTGTTTTGCACTTTGTTTCGCAAAAATAAAGTTTTCTTTGGGTCAATTACGTGCGTGAGTGCAACGGCATTTCCGTGACAGATTATTATCTGTAGTAGCAGCACAGAAGCAGCAGTACAGAAGCAGCAACAAAGTTATATTGAGGCAGATCGAGGCAGCGCAGCTGATAATCGAGGGGCAGCGGCAGTTGAGATTTTTTGCAACAACAATTACGGCAATTACAAAATTACGTAATTGCACCGCATGGTAGATAAACATGCACCTTCCGTCATATTAAGCGATACAAAATACATTCGGTATTTTGTATATTCGTGATAGAGATATTTTTTGTATTCGCGTCGAGCGTTAGTTCACGGTATAATTCGAAACTTCTCTCTCTCTCTTTCTCACCGAATATAACTAATTGTAAAATCCTATTCGCGTGCGTCAGTCTTTCGGCTCTACAAAGACTGTAGTAATTTTTATTAATTAAAGTCTGTGAAATTTATTCGCCGTTTTCGTAATTTAATTTTCCTAGTAGCTTAAGAAATTGAAAAAAGGCTTAAGTTTTAATCCAATTACATCTAGGGGATTAAGAAAATTAGGAGTAAACTCGCTCACACTTAAAGCTCAACGAGTATCACAAGACACGTGACTTAAGGTGAGTTCAACTCCGTTTAACAGAAGACAACTAGGATAAATCATCTGACGTTAAGGCGAATATACGTACTATCATACCTGTTTAACGGAGCGGCGGTTTGCTCTGCATCGTGAAATTTCGAAATTTTCAAACTTCAATTATTAAAAAGGAACAAAAAACAACATCCCAAAAATTTCAGGGAGTTTTGTACTCGGTGTAAGATATCTAAAAATGTATACAAGTAGAAAAAAAAAGAAGAGTTTTTTTTTAAATTCACTTTAAAAATTTCTACTTTTGAAAATACCGCCATCTTTGAAGCAATATAACTCCGGTTTTTTAGAGCTTATTGTAATTTGAGGTATGATAAAAAATTTGTCTTGTCAACTTTAACCACCATGATCACGAGTGATTAGATTTAGAATTCAATCCCAATAACCTTTCATTTCGGAAAAAATTTTGAAAAATAATTTCTGTTTTTTCGCATTTTTTTTCTTTGAATCCGCCATATTTTTTTGAGGGTTTTCGAAATGCAAATTTGATCCCAGAAATTGAAAGAGCATGCCAGAACATAGTTAGATATGCTAATCTGATGAATATTTACACGGCTTTTCTTACAAAGTTTGGAGTCAAAGATCTATGTAAAAATCAGCATTCTTCGGCGTTAATAGGTTAAAAAATATTCTTTTTTTAGAAAAATTGAGTGCTTTATACGCCATAAACTGCTTTACTGAATTTCGCAAAGGCGAGGAAAGAACAGAGGTCCAAGGAGCTACTGAGTAAAGGACAGACATACTACTGTGGGCAAAAAGTAAGGTGAATTTTCAATTTAAACTTCGCGGGCGTAACATTTCGGGCTAGTTCTTTTTTTCTTGAGTTGGTAGGACTGCGAAGGACATCTGGGACAAATTTCATGTCAATGTCATCATCAGTAATATATTTACGCTTCTGTTTACCAAACGACCAAGAGTGCATGTTTCGATTTTTACAATGTCTGATTTAATTGAGCAAAGAAGTGCCATCAAATTTTGTTTGCGGAATGAAATTTCGGCTGCGGAAACGTTGAGGATGTTGCGGAAGGCCTTTGGTGATTCTACCATGTCGCAAAAAAATGTTTATAAGTGGTACAAAGACTTCAAAGAGGGTCGAGAACGTGTTCATGACTTGGAGCGCTCCGGACGACCATCGACGTCAATAGATGACCAACACGTCAATAAAGTGAAGGAATTAGTGCTCGAAAATCGTCGGTTGACTGTTAGAGACCTTACTGATATGATCGGAATATCAGAAGGATCTGTGAAAACAATTTTGAAAGACCATTTGGGCCTACGAAAAGTCAAATCTCGTTTGGTACCGAAAACGCTCAATTTCTTGCAAAAAAGTCGCCGCGTTGATGTGTGTGAAACAATGCTTTCTGACTATCGGGACAAGCTCAAATGCATGATTACGGGAGATGAGACTTGGATTTATGCTTACGACCCTGAAACAACCGACCAATCAAGCGAATATCGTGCTAAAGGCGAGGCCAGACCGAAAAGAGCACGTCAAAGTCGTTCAAAAATCAAGGTCATGATGACAGTTTTCTTCGATTTTCGTGGTGTGGTGCACTATGAATTCCTTCCACCCGGCCAAACTGTTAATAAGGAATATTATTTGAGCGTTATGCGTCGTTTGCGTGAAGCAATTCGTCTAAAAAGACCAGAATTATGGGCCAACAACTCTTGGTTTTTGCATCACGATAATGCACCATCTCACACTGCACTCGTTCTTCGTGACCATTTCGCCAAAAATTCGACGCATATCGTTCCGCAACCACCGTATTCGCCTGATTTGGCTCCGTGTGACTTCTGGCTATTCCCAAAACTCAAGAGACCACTCCGGGGAACGCGTTTCGAGTCGATTGAGGAGATAAGAGCTGAATCGAAGAAGGCGCTGATGGCTATACCGGAAAGGGACTATTTGGCATGTTTCGAGGATTGGAAAAAACGTTGGCATAAGTGTATTTTATCGGGAGGGGATTACTTCGAAGGGGATGACATTGATGTAGAAGAATAAATAAAGATTTTTCATTTTACAAACAAATTCACCTTACTTTTTGCCCACAGTAGTACCTAAGCTCCAACTGATCATCTTCTCGAGAAGAGGAACACAACGGCGTTTTGTAGACGAGACGACGAGAAGTGATCCGCTCCGAGTCGCATGTAAGCTGAATAATATCCGCACTTTATATGTATGTATAGTTTAATCCTTCTTTCTCGGTGACACAGCATTCATTAAGCCGTAACAGTGAGCGGACGATCTCACGAGAGATTGTCATTCGATTGAATAAATAAAACGTTTTGTCCTGGGTTTCCATAATGTGTATAGCGGTCGCGGTACAAAAAATCAAAATGGTAGAACCCATATCCACCACGCGGTAAAGTATTTCATATTTTCCAAGCATAGACCGAAGTTCTTTCTTGTAATTATGGCGATCATGAAGGAAAATAAATCTGCCTCAGAGCTACCACCAAAATATTAAAGTTCGACATAATTCTACTGGTGAACCCAACCTACACCCAATCCTATTCTATGCACGAACGTATTCATTGTATGGGTCTGCACTTTCACGATTTCGTGGCGCCACTTTTGTGAGCGAGCCGAGACGCTCCTCTCCTCGTACAGAGCAACAGCAGACGACTGCATCGTCGAACGTAACCAACAAGGAATCTGTACGAAGAAGCCAACACCGTGATCGGCAAGGTAAAAACACAGCACGGGACTCGCGTCATGACGTTATATCACAGTGGCCTACGCGAATAAATGTGTACGATGTGCTAAACTATGCACAGTGACGCAGAATCACGCGCGCCACGTAAATGAGAGCACAGGTCTATCTACAACCTCTGCGCATTAGCTCCCCCCCCCTCCCCCCGAAGAATAACTAACCCCGTTGCGATTAATTTGCTTGATTAATGGATAATTAATGGAAATAACAATGATAGAACAAGTGACCTTTGAGCTCCTGATTATATGTTTACCAGCTTTCGCTGCAGAATATTGTACAGGAAATTCCCGAATTTGACGGTAAGAATATTTCATTAAAAGATTGTATACAAGGTGTCCGTAATGGGAAACAGCTTATTGCCAAAGGTTAGGAACCAAAATTTATCCGACAAATTATAGCAAAACTGCTCGGACCCGCTAGAAACTGTATTTATGGAAGGAGACAAGCTACAATAGAAGAATTGATTAAAATACTCAAGGAACGATTCTCTCCTTGTAAATATTTCGTTTATTATGACTCTAAAATACATAGTTTGAAAATGAAACCGGGAAATACGGTTGAAAATTTCCATCACTGTATTAATTTCTTGTTAAACTGCGCGGAGAACATGCTAAAAGAAGAACTTGGCGAAACCTATAATTCTATTATAATGACATCCATTACCAATTCCACAGTAAAAACGTTTATCGATGTCCTAGTCGATATAAAGCAGTCTGCAACCCTTCCATAAGCGTATAATGAAGCTCTGCACATTGAAACTTAGAACAAATCTAAAATTAAAAGGATGGACTTTAATATAAATAAATGACTAGGATTTCATCACGGTTTCAATGTTGTCTGTATACAGGACCAACAAAATGAATTTGATGAACAGCGTATCTTGGAGAAATGGGTACATATATTATTTTCATTTACATACGCTTCCTTTATCTCAAAAAAATTTAAAAAAAAGTTTATTATCTTAAAAAAATTCAAGTCGCATGAGTATACTAATATACGATCAATAGAAATTCATACGCATTACAATACCAAATAGTCTTCGAAGCCGCTATCGCCTATCGGCACGATTTAGAGGTCAAGACATGGGTCATGGTTTACGACTATGTCAAGTATACTCCTTATTAGGTTGATAGCATTCGAAAAGAATAAAATAAGATTTGAATAAGAAATGGGTTAATAGAGTCAAGGAAATTTGACCGATGAAGAAAACAAAGGACGTGTGTGTGTATATGTAGTGAAACGTCATAGTTTTCTCACAATTGCAGTTTGTGTATGCTTATGTATGTATATATTGTGTGCACATGAAATAGCGTTTTTTTGTCATCTACATTATCGTTTCCTTGGATTATGACATGAGGTTTGTGTTCTGTGGTACTCGTTTGTCTGAGTCACAATTTTTTTACATCTGCTACTCTTACTACTGTGGGCAAAAAGTAAGGTGAATTTGTTTGTAAAATGAAAAATCTTTATTTATTCTTCTACATCAATGTCATCCCCTTCGAAGTAATCCCCTCCCGATAAAATACACCTATGCCAACGTTTTTTCCAATCCTCGAAACATGCCAAATAGTCCCTTTCCGGTATAGCCATCAGCGCCTTCTTCGATTCAGCTCTTATCTCCTCAATCGACTCGAAACGCGTTCCCCGGAGTGGTCTCTTGAGTTTTGGGAATAGCCAGAAGTCACACGGAGCCAAATCAGGCGAATACGGTGGTTGCGGAACGATATGCGTCGAATTTTTGGCGAATTTTTTGCAAGAAATTGAGCGTTTTCGGTACCAAACGAGATTTGACTTTTCGTAGGCCCAAATGGTCTTTCAAAATTGTTTTCACAGATCCTTCTGATATTCCGATCATATCAGTAAGGTCTCTAACAGTCAACCGACGATTTTCGAGCACTAATTCCTTCACTTTATTGACGTGTTGGTCATCTGTTGACGTCGATGGTCGTCCGGAGCGCTCCAAGTCATCAACACGTTCTCGACCCTCTTTGAAGTCTTTGTACCACTTATAAACATTTTTCTGCGACATGGTAGAATCACCAAAGGCCTTCCGCAACATCCTCAACGTTTCCGCAGCCAAAATTTCATTCCGCAAACAAAATTTGATGGCACTTCTTTGCTCAATTAAATCAGACATTGTAAAAATCGAAACATGCACTCTTGGTCGTTTGGTAAACACAAGCGTAAATATATTACTGATGACATTGACATGAAATTTGTCCCAGATGTCATTCGCAGTCCTACCAACTCAAGAAAAAAAGAACTAGCCCGAAATGTTAAGCCCGCGAAGTTTAAATTGAAAATTCACCTTACTTTTTGCCCACAGTAGTAGATTAGCCGTTCGTGTGTCATCAGATACGGCATTATTTTTACGACGCCAATTTTTTGAAGTTCGGCGATTGATATAATAATAGAGTGAAAAGGGGATGGATATTCTAGTTAGAGTATTAAAGTATTAAATATCGAGAATATATAATAGTTTTTTCGATTATACTATGAATTATGCTATGAAGTTACAGTGGCTCAGTAGGTAATAATTCAAACTTCTGTGTAAGAGACCGTAGATTTAAGCCCCAGGTATATGAGGATTTTCAAAAATGAAATTTTCATACATTTGTTACCGTTTCATCGATGGTTCGAATTTCACCTTAAAATGTAGATCCAGTCATGGTACACATAAAACTTTGTCCTCTCGTACTGTTTCAAAAAATGGTAGGTAAGGTGAGTCTACTTACTTGTAACTATAGGGAACCAAGACTAATGCATACAGATACCTAGTGTACCTCTACAGCGTTCTACTTGGACGAAGTTCTTAAAGTTACAACAACAATAACAATAATAATTGGATAATTCTAATAATGCTATCCGACCCAGCCTTTATCTGTCTTACTTTCATGGTAATACTATGATTCACACTTAAAATTAATTAAGGACATTTCCCTCTTATGTTAATAATGAGGAAGTTTACCATAGACAGTGGAAATAATCTAATTTTTTGTGATTTAATAAACAATAATTGTAAAATTTTCAGCAGTATAATGATATGCTTAAAATCCACTAACAAACTTAGAACTGCTTGTACTGAAACGAATAATGCTGGAACATTGAATGATTCAAAAAATAGTTCTGCCGCTTTTTCACGATTTTTCCAAGGATTGAGAGGTGCTTCAGTCAATAAAACTGGGTGCTCTTCGCTAAATGTTGACAATTGATCTTTACTATAAACATAAGACCAAATGCGTTCCATGTCATTCCAATCATTAACTATACCATGCTCCATTGGATAATGGAGAGACAGTAATCCACGATGTTCTTCAGCGACAGGACCGACAAAGAAATCTCCTTCTAACGCACCTGCCATAACTCTTGTATGCTTTGGTCTTCCAATGCTAGAATAATGAACATGAAAACATTATAATGAAACTGTTTATTTTAATATAATCAAAAATTATTTTGATCTTACAAGCTGATTCCAAAAGTTCAATATAGCGAAATGAATTATTACAATTATTCATCTTACTTGCTTGGTTTGTGAGATTCAAAAATGAGATTAAAAAAATTATTAGGTGTTTTGCCTTACTTATTGGATTTAACTTCTAAGTAATGAATGAACAATGAGCAATAAAGAGTTTATTTCACTGCATTGAATTTTCAGTATAAGCTTTTAAAATAATTATATTAGTAATCTTGATCTTAGGAGTCATCCCTATAAATAAACTACACACTTATTTTATTATAAACGTTTCGCAATTTTATTTATTGCCACCTCAGTACATGTTTTGTAATGTAGATAAAATTGAATAAATTAAAAGTTCTTCCGCACATATATAGTCTGTTATACGTTATACGTCTGTTACACGTATAAAGTGTAATGTTTATAACAGACTATATATGTGCGGAAGAACTTTTAATTTATTCAATTTTATCTACATTACAAAACATGTACTGAGGTGGCAATAAATAAAATTGTGAAACGTTTATAATAAAATAAGTGTGTAGTTTATTTATAGGGATGACTCCTAAGATCAAGATTACTAATATAATTATCAAACATCAGGAGTGGAAAAAATTAAGAATAATTTATATAAGCTTTTAAAACTAGAATCATTTTTTATTTTATAGTAATATTATTTTCCAAATATTTTAAATGATAAATATATTAAGAATTGTAACGGGATACTTCGTTCGGGGAGTGAACGGAAATCTTACCCGTTAAGGGATGGTTGTTCCCAGCGTCGCGAGGCTGACCGCCGCCTCGACTCGTTCGAACGGCGTCGATCTTTCGACGTTCCGCCCCAGAGCCTGTGAATAACCTACACGTGCAAGGCACGTGTGGAGATCCGGGTTGCCCAGTGACTCGTGGTCGGGCAGGTTCTGTCGTGGGCGTCGGGAGTGAAAAACCAAGGGGATTTGAAAGAAAGAACTCTCGGTCGTTTGTTAGAAGAATCGATGTCTTTATTTATGCTTGTCGCTTCGATCGTACAATCACAACGCCACGGCCGAGAGATTTTGTCGAGTGTCTCGCGCACGCGGCGAGAGAGAGAAAGAAGGCGCACTATCTAACCGCGCTTTCCGTCCGCACGCATTTACGTACAAAGTCGGAGACTTACGCTGTGGGGACAAGTCACTGGGGACCGAGTAGCTCTGGTGGTGCGCGCAGGCCGCGTTGATCCTTGCTACTTCTCGGAGACGGACCTCTCAGTCGGGGTTTTCGCCGCCCGAATCTGCAGTTGCCCGCGACCCTCGGCTGTTGCCTCAGATCGCTCTGGGCAACTAATAATGGTCAGCGAAAGGACCTTTATCCGAGAGATGTTCTCTGGGCGATCTCTGGGGCACTGTGTCTGCGTACGCTATCGGTCGGGTTGCTCCTCGAATCTCACTGTCTTAATCACTCGTCACTTGTGCTCTTGCTGTCCGCAGGTCCGGACTTGACTGACTTTCCCCATTCCCTCTTCCGTTGTCGCGCGCACGCCGGCCGGCGGCCCGATCGCTCTCTTTCCCCTTCTTATTATTTCTAATGTCTCGCGGTACACGCGCCTAACTCGCGCTGCTCGGCGTCCTAATCTCTCTCCTCTCTCTCGCTCCTTCGCTCGTTCGCCTCGCGGGCGCTTCTCCTTCTCGTGTTCTTTTCTGCGGACCGGCTTTTAGGTAGCTGCACGCGATAGGGGCGCTTAGGTCACACCTTTAACGAGCGACGCTCGTTACAGCCTCCCCCTAGTCGTCCGATGCGGGGTCGACCTCGGCGACGATCTGTGTCCAAGCGCCCTGATATGGTGAGTGAGAGATGGACGGATAGGGATTTCTTTTGGGTGGGATTGAGATGACCAGGGGAAATAGACTTCGCACTTATCTCTTTCATCGTTTCAACTTATTTATTAGTTTTCATCCGCCGCCGTATATCCTGTTTTCTTGTTCTTCGGGATCGGTCCTTCTTCTTTTCCTTCGATCTCGTCGGGCAGCCCCGTGCTCTTCTATTCGTGGGCATCGGCTGGACTTGGCTACTCCAGGATGCCCGCAGACGTAACAGCCCTGGTCGTCCTTCCGCGACTTCCCGTCGCGCACCCCTAAGGGGTCGACGATATTGGGGTTGGGCTGCCTCAAATGTGCCCGACCTTGCGTCTGGGAAGTTTGATCAGGGCGAGGGCGCGATTTTTCCCTCGCCCGCTCTCTAGATCGTCCGCCCTCCAGGTTGATGGTGATGTTGACGGAACCGAGGCCTGACGGGGACGCATCTACGCTTATCCTGTAGGGCGAAGGGTTCCGACTTCGCCCTGGCGTCTTGTTGGCTGAGGCCGGGTGTTCGGGCATCCTCCGAGGTGTCTGCCCTGCGAATTTCTGGGTTCGCCGGATGTTTACGATGGCGTCGCGATAGGCCTGCCATCTCAACACCCGGTCCATCCAGATCTCGACGGAGGGGTGGGTCCCCGGTAGGTCGTTGTACGCCTGGAGTTTCGCTGGCTAATAAACTTCCAGGCGTTCTCCAGTTCCCGGAGGCCCCTCTCCATCACCCGCCACCGTTCCTCCGGCGACGCCGCCTCACCCCAAGACAGAGGCGAAGTGGGCCAATCCTCTTCGTCGAAGGGGTGGTCGGGTGTCGGCGTTCTGTGGCTCCGCCGGGCTGCGTGGGCGGGTTCCCCAACCTCGGATAGCGGTCTTATGTCCCCGACGATGCTGGGGGTTTCGCCCTCCTTCCGGGTGGGAGTGGGAGTGCCGTCCGGACCTTCTGGTGCCGCGCGCTCGCTCTTTCCGTTGTCCATAGGCGGCTCGGCGAGCTGCGGTGCCTCCGACCGCCGGGCTTCCCCGCCAGGGATGGATCGATCTTCCTCGGAAGAGGTAGGTTCCGGCGGTGTCTCTTCCTTCCCGGGTGGTCTGGGAGGGGAGGCGACTCCTTCTTCCTCGTCGTCTACGAGGTCTATCAATTCCACGACCCGGGGCCTGGGCCTTGGTTTAGAGGTCCCCATCGGGATATATCGCGAGAACAATTCCTTACGGAGATCGTTCTTGAGCGGTGGGCATAGCCCGGGCCGCCCCGCGGTATTTATGGGTAACCCCTCCGTGGCCCCACGGGCCTCGTGGATAGTTGCCTCTGGTCCTATTTTCCGCAGGTACGCTGGAAGATCCGGTTCCTTCCGCGCGCGCTGCAGCGCAAGGGCGAAGCGGGCCTTCGCCCCGTCCAACAAATGCTGGAGCGCCCGTCCTAATTTGGAAGCCCACAGGGCATCGGCCAGCAGGTTCGCGACTTCCAGCAGTTCCGAGGCTCGTTTCTTGTCGTCCTCGATGGTCGATGCGCGCCGCAGGGCATCGCGAAATCGCCTACGGGCCGTGATGAAGACGGCCCTCTTCTCGGGCTCGAGCTGTAGGCGCTCCACGTTTTCGACGAGCCACTCCACGGCCTCGTGAAGGGCGCTTTCCATCCTGTAAAGGAGTTATGTGGTTTTGATGAAGAGGTAGGATAGGGAGCCCATCAGACTGAAGGAAAAAGATGAAACTTAGATGATTTAATGAGTCGGCTCGCCCACTCGCGTTGCTCTAATTCGCACGCTCGTCCGGCGGACCACTTTTACGCTTTTCCGTGGTCGGCCTCGGGGACGTCCTACTAGCGGTAATTCGAGAGCTGGGGCGGGGATTTTCCGCGGGCGGCCTCGCCCCCTCTTAACCGGTGCGACGGGGTTTTGATCTCCCGGGTCTCCGTCTGATGCGTCTTCGCCCTTGTTTTCGGGCAGTGGTTCTTCCTCTGGGCTCGCGCTTGCGTCTTGTGGTGACCGATTACCTTCCTGGGGCGTGTCGCGCTTCGCCTCGCTTCCCTTCGGTGGTTGGGTAAGCTCGTCCTCTTCACCTTCCCCCTCCTGGTGGAAAGGCTTCAAGTCTTCGGCATGAACCACTCCGACGAGGTCCTCCAGATGATTCGCCAGGTGATATGTATTGGGGCCTAATTTTTCTCTCACCGTATACGGCCCCGCGAATGTCGGCGCCAACTTCGCCGTGACTCCACTGTCGGTTGAAGATAGGACGCGGTTCACTCGCCAAACCCAGTCTCCGACTTTAAAGGGAGCGGGGCGGCGCTTCCGGTCGAAAAGGCTCGCCTGTCGTCCTTGCTCTATTTCTGATCTGTTCGCCGCTTCCTGATATAGCGTAGTTAGGCCTCCCATGCGGTTTGCCCAGTCCTGTCGCCCTCTCTCGTCGTCCTTTCCACTAGCGAGGGCGTCTTGAGTACGGCGCCACGTACGTGGTGGGGTCGGTTG
This sequence comes from Phymastichus coffea, assembly GCF_024137745.1. Classification (NCBI taxonomy): domain Eukaryota; kingdom Metazoa; phylum Arthropoda; class Insecta; order Hymenoptera; family Eulophidae; genus Phymastichus; species Phymastichus coffea. The sequence continues at coordinate 3,403,286 of NW_026706814.1, forward strand.
CCGCCCGTAATTCAACATCGCTGGACTCACCTTCGTCGTGCTGTGTTTCGCTGTATTTAGTGCGAATACCAAATCACTGAGTTTCACGTCCCACTCGTTATGTCGCCCTTCAAGATACGACTTGATCATTGTCTTGAGGGTACGATTATACCGCTCTGTGGGATTCGCCCTAGGGTAGTAGACGGGCGTTAGCTCGTGGAGGATACCCTGCTCTGAGAGATATTCGTCGAAGTGTCGATTTCTGAATTCTGTTCCATTGTCCGACAGAAACGTCTCCGGTGTACCGAAACGCGTCAGTACTTTCTCGTGGAACTCCTTCGCTATCGTCTTAGCGTTGGCTTTCCGGATCGGAATACACTCTACCCAACGCGTAAAGAGATCCACGAAGACGAGCATGTACGAATATCCACGTGCTGTCCTGGGTAGCGGTCCGGATATGTCGCCCGCCACAACTTGCCACGGGCGGCTTGTCGAGCGACGCCCCATATACCCGTAAGGGGGACGTTGCTCCACCTTGCATTGCTGGCAAATCTGACAGACTCGCACATAATTTCGGACGTCCTTGAGTAGTGAGGGCCAAAAGTAGAAGCGCCGAACGCGGGCGAGTGTTTTCTCTTGCCCTAAGTGGCCGGCTGTGGGAACGTCGTGGCACTCCTCCAACACCTTTTTCCGGTACTCGTTGGGCACGACCAGCTTCCAATTTTCGTCCTCGCTTAAATCGTCAGACGAGTCCCGCTCGGGGGAGTAAAAGTATAAGTTCTCCCCGGCAATCTTCCACGTAGGCCACGACTCTGGGCTCTCAATGATTTGCTTCTTGCGATCCATAAACCATTTGTCCGTGGTTTGATTTGCCCAGACGAGGGCGCTCACTGCCGCTCCGGGCTCTTCTTCTTCAAACATCCTAGATAAGGCGTCGGGCACCGCGTGGAGCGCCCCCTTACGATGTTCTACTTCGAAGGAATACCCTTGCAGCTTTAGCGCCCATCTGGCTAACCGATTTGTCGGGTTTTTCATGCTTTGTAACCACCGCAAGCAACTATGGTCGGTGACCACCCTGAAATGGTAACCTTCCAAATATGCCCTGAATTTCTCGGTGGCCCAAACTACCGCAAGACATTCTCGTTCCGACACTGAGAAATTCTTTTCCGCTTTGGAGAGTGCTCGGCTGGCGAATTCGATTACTCTCTCCTCCCCTTTCACGGTCTGCATCAGGACCGCCCCCAATCCGGAGTCGCTCGCGTCAGTTTGCAGGACAAAATCGCCATCGGGATCGGGAGGCTGGAGAATAGGGGCCAAAATCATGCAGCTTTTAACTTTCATGAAAGCTGCTTGTTGTTCGTTGCCCCATACATAGGGCTCCTTTTTTCTCGTGAGCTTTATCAGCGGCTCGACGATAGTCGCGAAGTCGTTGATAAACCTTCTGTACCAGGATGCCATTCCCATAAAACTACGCAATTTACGGACTGACCGGGGCACCGGATACTCGACGATGGGTCTGACTTTTTCGGGATCTGGCCTGATTCCTTCTCGGTTGACCAACACTCCCAAATACCTCACTTCTGGCTTGCAGAAAACGCTTTTGTCTTGGTTTACTGTGAGGCCGGCGCCCTTCAACTTCAATAGTACTCGCCTGAGGTGTTCTTTATGATCTTCGAACGTAGCCGATACTATTATTATGTCGTCCAGATAAGCGAAAGCAAACGGATCCATTTCGGGCCCGATCACCGAGTCGATCGCCCTCTGAAAGGTTGCCCCCGCGTATGACAGTCCGAAGGGCATGCGCCGGAATTGAAAGTGACCCATGCCCGGTACCGTAAATGCGGTGATCGGGCGAGACTCTTTCTTCAGGCTGATCTGATGGTAAGCTGAACTGAGGTAGAGCGTCGATATATATTTTGCATTTCTTAGGCGTCGTAAAATATCCTGCATGTACGGGATTGGGTAAGCGTCAGGTTCAGTTACTCTGTTCACTTCCCGGAAATCTATGCAAAAACGATACGATCCGTCAGCCTTGCGCACCATCACGATCGGGCTTGACCACCCGCTGTTCGATGGTTCTATCACGCCCGCGGCCAACATCTGCTTCACTTGGCGATGCATTTCTTGTTCAACTCGCGGTGAGACCGGATAGTATCTCTTCTTGACCGGGCGGGCGTCGCCCACACTGATTTCATGCTCTACACCGATCGCGCGACCCAGAGTTTTGTCGGGCTCGGGCAACAACCGCCCTACAAGTTCCGTTATCTCCTTGCGTTACGATTCGGACACATCTGCTATCCCGATTGAAGCCATCTCTGGCACGCCGTGCAAACTCGCGAGCTCCATCGGCACGCTCACTCGCTCGTCTTTCAGGAGTAGCGTGTTGTCCGTTGGATCGGGGATTGCTTTGAACGCCTTTACGAAATTCATACCGGCGTAGCACTCACTTTCTAGATGGGGGATGATCGCTACTCTCACTATCCGCGTTACGCCGCCTACCGTAAAGGGCAGCATAACGTGCCCCATGATTGTGATAGAACTGCCGTCCGGGAGCCGGCACGAGCCCGCCTTCCTTAGGTCGAGAGCGATTTTCATTTCGGCCGCTATCTGTTGGCCTAACGAACCCATCGTCGTACATGAAGCTCCCGAGTCGTACAATGCCCGAACTCGAAAACTACCAATTTGGACGGGTAACCACCACCTCGTCTCGTCTTCAGGTTCGTAGTCGTCGCGTTCCCCACTGCTTGAGCGATTCCCTCTTGTAGCTCCTACTGCCGGTGACTTGCCGTTTGCGTCCTTTGGCGTGCGTTTATTCACGGTATCCGTGCTCGTGAATTTCTCCGCGTTGCTCTTCGACTCAAAACGACGTCCCGAGTCACTTCGGCCTTGTGTCGAAGCCGTGTGGTCCTGCTCGTCTCTGGTTTGCGCTTCCTTCTCTGGGACCTTTTCGACCTTTGAGATGAACGGTTCCGTCACACTCTCCTCTTCTTGTAAGCGAGGCACTACCTCGCTTTCCGGGTGGGTTCCCTCCGGTGACGCTCCGTCCGCGCGGTCAGCCTTTGTCGCGAGGCCATAGAGTTGATCCGTCACTCCATCCCTCGGCGCTGCTTCGCTACCGCCGGGCGAAACCACGGGCAGCGCGCGGCAGAGCTCCTCGCGCGACTGCCTTGCCTGGGGGAGCCCTTTAACGTTGGGAGCGGCCTGGGCTCCTCCTAGCCGCTGCCCTACTCGTTTCCCGTCCCGGCGGGCTTATTGCAGTCGGGACAATATCTCGCGCTATACCCTAGCTTGCCGCATTTGCCACACTTGAGCAGCTTCGTATAGTCCACCGCCCTCTTAGGTTTGGGGTTAAACTTCGCTCCCTGGGTCGTATGGCTGGTGCGGCCCTGGCTACCCTCATTGGGCGGGAGGGCCTTCGCCAACTCCTCCCTCAATAGGCGCGTGAGCAGCTCCTCCACTTGGCTCATCGGGGCCGCGGTTCCACTGTTGCTGGGCGTTGCTGAGAGGTGAGCTTGGTTCGCCTCCACTTTTGCCTCGTCCTTTTCCGCCGCCAGGGCAGAAACCTTGGTCCTTTTTGGCTGGGATTGGGTGGAGGTGGTAGTCGAGGGGGACTGATACATCCATTCGGGAAAGAGTGCTGTTTTTGGATCGATCATCTGTCGCTTCTGATGAGCGTAATGGAGATCGTTCTGGACTTCAGTTGCTCGTTTGCATAATTCTCGTATGTTCGAGCATTCCTTCCTCCGAATGTGTTGTTGGATTTCCGGCAGCAGGTTCGAATAGGCCAACTCCATTACTTCCTCCGGAGGCATTGGGGGTTGGACTTTATTCATCATCGCTTGTATCTTCGTCAGGTAGATTCGTGCGGGCTCGTCGGGTCCTTGGTACCTCGCTTGTGCTTCTCTTTTCAAGCGTTGTTGCTGCTGTATACTCGTGCCGAACCATTCTTGAGCATCGCGGATGAAGTCTCCGTATGAAGTCCAATCTCTGTTATTATTTAGGTACCATGTTTGCGCTGCTCCCGTGAATAAATCCGCTAGCCCATTTAACGTTTCGTCCTCAGTCAGCCCCGCTGATATCCTTTGTGCCTCGAGTTTCTCGAGAAATACGTCGATGCTCTGCTGATCCTCCCCCGAGAATTTATTTCGCCAGCCTCGGACTATTCTGCCGACGTCTTTTGGGAAAGCAAAACTGGCCGTCGCGTTGTGTGGAAAATAGTTTGTTTGTCCGACGGCGCGATCAGCTGAGGAGTCGTTAGTCTTCTGCTGTCCACTCCCTCCTGAGGGCGGAACTGGGGGGCGCTCGTTGGGCCACCGAGCGCCCGGCGTCGGGTTCGCCCGGAGGGGAGTGCTACCCGGCAGGGCGGAATCATAGTGGAGCGTGAAGGTGTCCGCGAAGTTTACTGATTTCGCCGGCGCTTGTGGGCTTTGACTACTTTCCTTGCCTGTTTCTATCATATCATCGAGGTCATTTTCCAGTACGCCTATCCGATGTACAGCTCTATTCAATTTATCTGCTTCTATTGCTTGTGTAGCGCATATTGATTGGCACATTGCTGCTACTGACGATGTATTTTCCATCGCTCGCGTTAGCGCTTTTTCCAAATAGTCTGTGCGTTCTTTATATTTGGCGAATAGGCTTAGCAACTCGGGTAGCGTTTGCTGTAGGTTTTGGTCGATGTCAGTGAGCTGTGATGTTTGCGCGTTTGGGCGAGTGGGCTTTTCGCCTTCCTCGCCCCGCGCATTATTTGCTGCTGCGTTTTGCATTGCTACTCCTGTTGTGAGGCTTAGTTTTGTGTTGATTTCGTCGTCGGTCATAAGCCTGTAAAGAGGGTGGCTGCTTGCTTCTGCTGCTTGCGTTTTTTCTAGTGCTGTGCACTCTTGCTCTATGTATCTGGTTCGGAGGGCTATCCTTCTTATCGTGTCCGATGTCTGCTTTGCTGTTTTGGTTATATCAAAATCGGCTGCTGTGTAGTCCCCCATCAACCAGTTTTTTAACCTTTCTTCCTGGTCGATGCGCTCTCCCGCCTGTTTGAGCTCTAGTTGATTTAACGTTCGCTCGAGCTCTGGTTGGGGTATGCCTTCGATGAAAGCTTCGATTTCCGCCGCTGTGTCGTCGAGGTTGGACATTGTCGTTACGGAACTCTTTTTCAACAGAGAGACAAAAACGCGTGTTTGTTTCTCTGTTTTTGGGTTCGTTTATTGCGCGCACGTGTATTTGCCCTTTTTTTTGGTAATATGCGGCTGGTCGTTATCTACTTGTCGGGATGACTTCGACAATGCAAGCTACTTTGTTGACTGGCCGATTTATTCGCGCGCGACTCGTAGGCGCGCCTTACTATGCTTTTTATTTACAATTGTCCTACCTATTAATTTCGTCAGCTATTTGCTGGCGAAATTATTGTTAGTTTCTTGGGCGCGCTGTTTTATACAAACTCGTCGCTGGGCGGTTGAGTGAGAAAAAGGAAAACAGCGATAAAAGGAGGTAATATCCCAGTGGAATTCTTAGGATTGTGTCTTTGCGCGTTATGTTTTGTGAATTTGACCTAGGCCGGTGTTTACATCGGCCTAAGCCTAACTCTCTCAAATTCTTGAAATTTGATGCTTATATTTCACTCGTCACCGCTCTTTGTCCTGCCTGGTCGGTGTTGTTATTATGTACTCTCGGCCTTACAAGAGTTGCGCAATCTTTGTTTCCGATCAGGCTGGAATTTTCTTCGGCGAACTTGTATTTTCGAGTCGCGCGTTCTCAAGCTCTACACGTGCGCTCTTACAATTTTTGTTCGACCTATCTTTATCTTTCTCTCTCAGGTTGTAAAAGGAACGTGAGTGTTTTAATGGAGATTTCACTCCTTACCCTTACCACTGGTTGGGCGCCACTGTAACGGGATACTTCGTTCGGGGAGTGAACGGAAATCTTACCCGTTAAGGGATGGTTGTTCCCAGCGTCGCGAGGCTGACCGCCGCCTCGATCAACTCGTTCGAACGGCGTCGATCTTTCGACGTTCCGCCCCAGAGCCTGTGAATAACCTACACGTGCAAGGCACGTGTGGAGATCCGGGTTGCCCAGTGACTCGTGGTCGGGCAGGTTCTGTCGTGGGCGTCGGGAGTGAAAAACCAAGGGGATTTGAAAGAAAGAACTCTCGGTCGTTTGTTAGAAGAATCGATGTCTTTATTTATGCTTGTCGCTTCGATCGTACAATCACAACGCCACGGCCGAGAGATTTTGTCGAGTGTCTCGCGCACGCGGCGAGAGAGAGAAAGAAGGCGCACTATCTAACCGCGCTTTCCGTCCGCACGCATTTACGTACAAAGTCGGAGACTTACGCTGTGGGGACAAGTCACTGGGGACCGAGTAGCTCTGGTGGTGCGCGCAGGCCGCGTTGATCCTTGCTACTTCTCGGAGACGGACCTCTCAGTCGGGGTTTTCGCCGCCCGAATCTGCAGTTGCCCGCGACCCTCGGCTGTTGCCTCAGATCGCTCTGGGCAACTGATAATGGGCAGCGAAAGGACCTTTATCCGAGAGATGTTCTCTGGGCGATCTCTGGGGCACTGTGTCTGCGTACGCTATCGGTCGGGTTGCTCCTCGAATCTCACTGTCTTAATCACTCGTCACTTGTGCTCTTGCTGTCCGCAGGTCCGGACTTGACTGACTTTCCCCATTCCCTCTTCCGTTGTCGCGCGCACGCCGGCCGGCGGCCCGATCGCTCTCTTTCCCCTTCTTATTATTTCTAATGTCTCGCGGTACACGCGCCTAACTCGCGCTGCTCGGCGTCCTAATCTCTCTCCTCTCTCTCGCTCCTTCGCTCGTTCGCCTCGCGGGCGCTTCTCCTTCTCGTGTTCTTTTCTGCGGACCGGCTTTTAGGTAACTGCACGCGATAGGGGCGCTTAGGTCACACCTTTAACGAGCGACGCTCGTTACAGAATTTAAAAAATACAAATAAAAGAGAACTAGCTTGTTACGTCGACAACTACTTTTATCTACATATTTCTAGGTCATTGTATTGTGTCATAAATAATTATGTTTTTGCTGTATATCAGAATTCTTTTTCTTTATATTTATATTTCTGGTAAAAATATACTTTTCTCATATGAAAAATAGTATTTTTAATTAAATTTTAATACAAAAATCTTGAAATATGAATTATTTTTTTAAATTAATTGAATCTTGTTGAAAAATGTGGAAAATTATTTAGTTATAATGAATTATATGGTCATACCATAAATTAAAAGAGGAGTATTGCTAATCAATAATACATGAATATTACTAGAATATCTAGTTTATATGGGGTATACATATTGCGAATACACTAAAAATTAGTATTACTAGATGCCTTAGTGTCTTCGGTAGGTGAATTTCACAATTCTTATACATGAAGTTCTTTCTCGGTTTTTTGCCTTAATTGAAACAATAGGATTTCTGAAGAGTTTTACGAAGCAACAAGAAGTTTGTCAAATGAGCCAAATACTACATTCCAAATTCTGTCAGATCATAGAAATCACATTTTTGCAGTCGCGCAGACTCCGTGGCACTTAATCTTACAGGTCGTGGTAGTTATCCGCCGAATCACATTTTTTTTTACTTTTTCACAAACTAATTATCTCAATTTATTTACTCTTTTAATTAATAAAAAAGATTAACAGATATTTTCCTGCACATCTTATATTTTAAGCAGAAAATTATAAATATAAATATGGGACTAAGCCTCAGCACTTCATCGAGGTATCAACATTTTAACAAGATACTATTACGCGAAACCACAATTCACATCGAGTAGCAGATATAAATAGAAATCCTCTTGAAAAAAGTATCAAGAATGAATTTCAATCCAAGAATTAAACCAACTATATTGAAAACAAAATACGGTATTACAACTTATAACGAGTAAGAATGTTGACTCGTTATGTCTCTCTCTCTATTAGTTAATTATCTTTCTCTGTATCAATATTATTATGTTGCATTTGAGATTATGCCTTATAGAATAACAGTTACAACTGTATGCGGATCAATTAATTATTGTTCACGATTACTAGCGCAAGGTAAGTGAGAGTAGGTAGAGAGAGAGGCACATATGCGACGGAGTCCTAACGCGCGTGAGAGACTGCGAGAGAGATACACGTGCTCGCGAAGCGAGCTTGTTACCTCGCAAGCTGATTGGTCGATGCAGATGCGCGCGTGGAAAGTCAGTGGGGCCCGCGAGTTGAGTAACTTAGCGGAGAGATTCGAAAGAGAATAGACGGAGACAAATAAGAAAAGGGCTCGGTACCTCAGGATTTTCGGCGACAACGCATCGACAACGATCGCAGATAGAAGAAGATTCCTTATCGTGCGTGAACCCTGTGCACGTAGTTATCGTGGTGAGTGCGGTTCACGGGTTGCAGAAGGAGAGAGGCGAGAGCGAGGACGCATTCAGCAGAGCCGACGCCTTGATACAGTTGCAACTAGCGCAAAACTTGTAAGTACCCGCTCGTTGGCTATCTCTCTCTTGCTTGGCACGACACATGCTCTCTCTCCCTCTCTCGCGTACCGTTGTTATCTCTGTATGAGAAATTACTTTAAATATATGTTTATCGTGCATCTGTGAGTAGACTTTCTATTCTTTTACCTAGTCCCTCTGCGTCCATTCTACTCGCGCTATTTCATCTAATGCGACGTATCCACGCCGTCTGGGCTGCACAGCAAACGACGCAGATGCATTCTTGATGACGCATCTAGCGTGCATGAGATATATATACTTATAACTCTTATGTCAACGCGGTGAACCGGGCTAATTACCCGTTACAAACTGATCATTGTAGAAATAGGCTCACCGGCTCGATAGAGAACTTGTGGCTAATTGTAGCTAGTTAATTAATCTTGAAGATCTTTTTTACACTAGATTATAATATTTTATATACATCAAAACTATTAGAGCTTTTTGCATACATTTTTATTAAATATTGATATACTTGAAGATGAGGTTATCATGGATAGATCTGTACTGGTAGGATATATATTAGACGACTTCAATAATTTTTCGTAGTATTTATCAAGTCTTCTATCGATAACTAGGTCTTTATTGTCGCTTCAATAGACAATTTTTTATTTTTCTATGATAATTATGAAATGGCATATTAGAATAGTTATCTGGTAACCAAAATTGTTATTAGTAATAATTAAGATAAGTTTAAACAATTTCTCGACAATGATAATTATTTCATCTTTTAATAAACAACATGATCTTAAAAAAATAATTGTTTAAATAAACAATATTGAGGAATGTGTATAAATTTCAAGATAAAACATTTCATTTATTGAATAAATATATAAGTATTCAATAGGTAATAAAATTATTAAACTGACTATGATCGACCGTTGCCATTTTGAACGGATGTTTGTTCCTACCGGAGAGAAGAGAGAGGATTATCTCAGAGGTAGAGAGTAAACAGGCAAAATAGGAAGAGATGGTACGGTGAGTTTTAACAACTTTTTCATGCAAGTGAAAATTACTTCAAAAATCCGTTCTGAGGTGTCTTCAATAGTATAAAAGAAAATGTTTTCTGTCTCAATGGAAATCGGCTGGTAGCCCTTTTTGAAAAGCATAATTTTTTTGTATATAAAAATATTTCTTTAGCCTTTTCAATCATTATATCTTCGAAATCATATTTATACCTATAAATAATGAATAATAATAGGTTTTCTATTTTATAATGTGACGGTAAACGTCAAATTAGCGCTAATAATATGACCTAATTGCTGCCTGTGGGGGCAGCACCTACCGGGGAGACGAAAAACGTAACGAAGGAATTCGGCGCGCGAGCAGACGGAACGCGCGCGCTTGGAATTGGACTAGTGAAGCACTGGTCATCGTCACGCTCACCCGCAACTATGACGCCGATTACTGATACGTGAGCTAGAGATCGAGCCATATAGTGAAGCTTTGACCACCGTCCCGCTTGTCCGCTTTTGTTTTGCTAACACCGATTCGTGAGCCGCTAGAATCGAAAATAAGAAGAACGCCCAGATCAGTACCAGCTAGCAGTGATCGCTGTCGCCAAGGTGCCATTCAACCACCAAGGGGAGAGACCCGAGCCGCCGGAGAAACGTCGCCCGCGAAGAGATCGAGAGAGTGTGTGTGAGGTTTCGCCATCGAGGGCGAAACCACGTGTGCGCGAACTCGCGATCCGCGACATAAACAATAAGACAATTTTCTCGCTGTGCGACTCGTCAGTGTCACTTTCGTACGCCTGCGATATTAAGGTAAGCTGGGCAACTTAATCTCGCGATCGCGATTGCATGTTTAATAATTAATTTCCGACATTCGAAGCGTGCATGTAACGGCTCCAATAACAATGAGCAGCGAGCGTCCCGACAATATGTGTTGTCGATGAGCGAGCGTCGATGTAAACAAACGCGCGGGCCGACCTTATGTAGCATTTGAGTGATAATAAAAGGTTCTGTTCGTGTTACTAACAAGTGTTTTCGACTCGCTTACTTCTTTTTGCTTCCACTTACTTTCTTATAGGTTAATAGATTTACTGGTTGACTGACACCTGTCTCCCCATGCTCTCCGGATTGCGTTTTGAGCATAGATAATTACATTCGTCCCTTCAACAAAACTACGCGAATAAAAATATAATTAAACGGTGTTACCCCGTTACAATAAATAGAAAAACATATGCTTATAAATGACAAATTTATTATTTACAATTTCTCGTGAATGCTTCAAGTTTAAATCATTGAATATAATAGTAACTTTATATCGAATAGTAAACTTTCTTTATTTCATTACATAGTTTATTCTATTATCTACTTACTTATTAAACGTGGAGACTGTTGTATTCGCAAACTTCTTTCAATAAATTTTACATCAAATTTGGATAATTCATTTTATACTTATTTTTTTTAATTTAGCTTGAAATCATAGTAAATGGATACCATAGTTTGTTCCGAAAACAACCTAAACCAATATTATTTCTCACACAAAAATTTTTAACATAGCAGAAAACAGCACGAACTATAGAATAATTGATGCAGAGAGATCCTTATATAATATAATATTATTAACTTTCGATATATATCCGCTATAGTCATCGTTCAAATATCTAAAGAAACAAACTTTAACAACAGCATGTAAATCCTCAAGCATTTTGAAGAATTTTGAAGCACTCCAAAGGATAAATGCTTGATTATCTGTTTGTAATGCGGTACATTACAAAATTTTGCCTGAGAGTATTGCATTATTTGTAACCCCTTAGGAAAGCCACTCCCATCCCTTGCCGCCCCGTAACCAGCCGTATAAAATTAACCTATGCGCGCCTTCATTCAAACACTAATTATTTTCCATATCCGTCCACATAAACCGGAGAAAATGATGTAACAAATTGACGAACGCGATCCGACGGATGCTTGAAAAACGGAGCGCACGACGATGAGAAAGAGAGCACACACATACTCGACCACCTGTTGCCGACTGGAGAAAAACACAGAAAACTTGACTGGGAAATGCATGTTGATGATACATACAGACCCGTTAAACTCCCAGACACTACCACTGATACTTGGAGAATGCTGGCACACCTGGGGCGAACAGAAAATCGTCGATGAAGCGGCAGCCGGCAATCAGCTGTATCAGGCTGCTGCGCACCATCGGCGACATCCTGAGCGCCATACACATACACTACTGCTGACCACTAGTGGCACCTGGAGACACACACATACACACCACATAACCGAAAAGGGAACGCTCCAGGAGGCGCTGCAAAGACCGGTACCGAGATAAGAGATGCACGCGTGAGAGAGCGGGCGGCCATTTTGAAGCGCCGAGTCAGACTGGACAAGAGCGAGCGAAACAGAGACTAAACATGAGCGAGCGAGACAGACTAAGCGAGAACGAGCGAGACAGACCTTATGAAGCGAACAAACTAAAATAAGTATTATATAGATTCAAATGTAAATGCAATTATGAGGGCGCTACGAAGATAAAACCGACTTTAATTATTTTATCATTTGCCAATAATTTAGCGATGCAACTTAGACATGAAAATTATTAAAATACATAAATAGAAATATTTGTATACAGCCGCTACAATCCCTTACATGTAATAATAAGCGACAAACAATATGACGAATTAAATTGACAAATTGATTGATGAAATTCGAACCTCTGACGAAACTTGCTGGTGACGTCACGACCAATAAGCGAATTAGAATAACATTTGATTTCCGTCCGCATCGAAAAATAGAAAAGAGTAGTATCTTTCTCATCAATCCATGCTGGCCGACTTAGTAAGGGCTGAGAGAGGGTAAATAACGACAAAAGTAGGAGATAACACGAGGGCGCTGTTACATTCCTAATTTACATATTGACCAATGACGAAATATTCGGAGGGCGCTACCGATATCCGAATTAGCATATCGGCCAATAACAGGATTTCTTCTCGGAAAGAGGAGAGGAAAAATGATCTTTGACAGCGAAAAGTCGTTTCTCGTCCGTTTTGCCGCTGATCTTCAAGTTAGAAGGAAGCAATTGTGTCAGTTTTCGCTGCCGTAATTTCGCTCGTCTAGTTTTTAGCGGAAATCTGTAAGCAGACAAAGTGCCACTCACTAAAAGTAATTGTGAAGTGCGGTGCGTGAGTTTCCTCGGGCTAATAAATCGTCGCAATGCGTGGATCAGTCGACGCCGGTAATTGAGTGTTCCAGTTAAATCACCCTGACCATTCGCCGTTTTTTCAAATTGGACGTGAGTGTCAGGATTAAATGAAAAGGATTTTAGTGCTCTGGTTAAGTTGCACTGACCATTTAACATTTCTTCGAATTTGTCGTGACTGCTAGGAGTAAAACTAACAGGATTTAGATAATGAACTAGGAAATCATGGTTTCAAATTGAGGGATCGAAAATGTAGACCGTCGCAGATTTAATCCGCCGGGACGTGTGGACCCGTACAACCGTGTATTGAGTTGTGTCGAGTTGCGCTGACCATTCGTTAAGTAGACCATCACTGTACACGTATTTTGGAATAAATGACAATTAAGAGTGATAAATTTTCATAATTTTGTCATGAGTTTTCTCCCGTTGCCGGAGAACACGACGAATTCTTTAGAGATCGGGGCCCGGAAGGCCAAACTGCTTCGCGGGGTACGCGAAAGGCAACGTTTCGACACGCGCAAGATGGAACAGGCAGGAATGGTCAACACAATAATCACTCACAAATTCGTTTAATACATATATTTATCTATACAGTCTAACAATTATAACCGGTAATTCGACGTACCAACAATAGCGCAATCGCACTACCGAAACCGCGAATTCCTGCGGAAAATCGCATGGAACCCGGCTGGCGCGACGGTTACGAGCTATTCTCCACGTTTCTTCATAGGCCCTCGAACGAAATAACCGCTGAGCCTCCCTATCCTCCGCGGGTTGCCGGCGACGCGATCTCACGAGAGAGAGAGAGAGATAGATAGATAGATAGATAGAGTCTTTATTTGCATGATACAAAAATATAACAATCAGTGTACGCGCAAACGCGTACACATCATACAACATGTACTTATGAGAGTATATACAAATAGGTTGATGATCGATAACATAAATCATAAAATACACTCAAACGGACTAGATAGACTAGAACACGTTATCATCAGTTCTTATTAAAACATATCATCAAATCCTCAATTGACTAGAGTCAGTTTACTTAAAACTAGTAAGGCAGTCTGAAGTCAAAACTGTCATCGTACATCCATCAACCTGTATAACCATAACTCCAGTAGCACCCCTCAGTGGTCTATGCATTTAACGCTGCAAAATACTTTCGTGCCCCCCTCTTGAAGCTGCTAAGCGACGGCGCATGCCTCAGTTCAAACGGAAGGGAATTCCAGAGTCGAGCTCCCATGATCCTAAAGGATCTGCGTGCCGTCTCCGTCCTTGCTTTAGCCACCCTCAGTTCGGCCTGTCCCACTCTGCCCGGATATTTCGATTTATGCATCTCAAACATCGTCGCCAAGTAGTCCGGTTCGCGCATTCGCAGGCACTTATACATCTGCAGAGATGCAAAATACTCCCTGCGAATGTCCATACATAACCAACCTAACCTTTGTCTGAACAGAGAGACCGATGCATCACGCGGGATGCCAAAGACATACCTCACACACGCATTGCTTAATTTCTGCAGTCTTTCCCTCTGCTCTGTCGAAGCTCCCAGACACACCACAGTGCAATAGTCCAGGTGCGGCTGGACCATCGACTCAACTAATTTACGTCGAAGGGGCTCCGTAGTGCATGCTCTAATGAAGCGCAGGCCATACAGAGCCCTCCTAACTTTTTTCGCGACCCGGTCAATATGCGACCTCCAGGATAGCTTGGAGTCCAGCACAACACCGAGACTTGTCACTTCATTACTAAAGGGAACAAGCACGCCCTCCTGCACCTCAACGCCTGGCAGTTCCTCCGCATATATGTCATTTGTGTCCTTGTTAGTCGCAAAAATAATAGCTTTGGTCTTGCCAGCATTGAGGCGCAGGCCCGATTCCCTGGCCCAGCCCGCGACCAATCCCGCCGCTTTTGACAGTATCCGGATTCCCTTCGTCAATTCTTTTTTCGGTATATGCAGATAAATCTGCAGGTCATCTGCATAAAAAAGGTGCGAAACCCCACGTCCTCTAAGTACATTTTTCAGGTCATTGACGTATAGACAAAACAAGAGCGGTCCCAGCACCGAGCCTTGCGGCACCCCCAGATTGGTCTCCCGCCAGTCCGAGCTCCCACCCTTAGAGGTTACTCGTTGTGAGCGACCTTGTAGGTAGGATTTCAGCCACAGAAGAGCAAGAAGAGCAACACCAGAGAAGCCAAGGGCACGGAGCTTGCGCAAAAGCTTTGAAGGCGACACGGTGTCAAATGCCTTACTGAAGTCAAACAACAGCAAGAGCGTCACCATTTTTTCGTCAACGGCCATTCGGATGTCATCTGTTAGTTTTATCAGCGCGGTCTGGGTACTATGATTCTGCCTAAAACCAGTCTGGAAGGGATCCAGAAGTTGACTTTTCTTTAGATACGCCGTGATCTGGTCATGGGCAAGCTTCTCAAGCACCTTTGACAGGAAGCAGAGCAGCGCTATCGGACGGAAATCCGATGCTGAGGAGGGTGCAGTATTTTCCCTCAAGGCTATCAGCCGTGCCCGCTTCCAGGCACCCGGGAACACTCCCCTAGCAAATGAGGAATTGAATATGGTCCTCAAGTGCCCGCCCATTACCGGAAGAGCCTTCGCCACCACCCCCATGGGGAATTCCATCAACTCCGCTCGCTTGTGATGTAAAGTGGGAGACAGCTAGGACGACATCGCTTACGCTAACGGTATAAAGGTAAAACCCTCCTCGTCCATAACACTCACTCCGTCCATCCCAGCGTCTATATCCTCAAGCATCGCGACAGAAATCCCAGCAAAGTGGTCATTCAGCTCGTCCAGGGCGAACCCATGAAGCCCATCCCCACCCGCACCAGGCAAGAGGCCGAGGCTACGCATTTCCTTCCAAATATTCTTTCCTTCATCGAGAGCATTAGATAAATGATTGTGAAGGAACTCAACACGCTCTCGTTCTATACGCGCATCGACCTCATTGCTAAGCCTTAGAGACTCATCTAAGACATCCGCCCGCCCAGTACGCTTGTAGCGTCTGCGCATAGCATCACGCCTATCAACAAGTCTCCTCAACTCAGGACCAAACCAAGGAGCATATTTCTTTCTGAGGCAAACTACCTTCTCAGGTGCAAGTACGTTAATGGCTTCGGTCAAGTTATTACTAAGACCCTCAATAGCTCCCTCCAGATCTGTTTCGGCAGTCTCGGTCATTGCCCAATCACAGGATCTTAAAAAGTCCTGAAGCTTTTCAGGGCAGATACCGCGGATGTTACGGTATGTAAAATTATCCCTCGGCGGAGACGGCGCGTATATGTCGATCGTGACATCAATGATGGCATGTTTGCCAAAACCGGGAAGTAATTCCGCCTTATAGTCCTTGATGGTGTCACAGGAATCAGTCAGCATGACATCGATCCACGTGTGAGAGTCTCCCACATGGTGAGTCGGGCCATGCCGGACCAGCTCCAGCGACAACTCATCACTTAGTCGCTTGATGGTAACAGCATCATCCGAGCCCGAGGTCATGTCAGCATTGAGATCACCCATGATGATCTTATGGCTAAAACCATCACAAAGGTCCCTCAACACCTCGAACAGATCCGAGCCCTTCTGAAAGGGCACCTTTGGTGGACGGTAGATCACTCCGACAAGCACCGGAGGGGAGCCGCTCGTCTCAACACTGCAAAAGAGATACTCAGGTATTCCCGGTTTACCTGGCCTCTGCGTAGCAGAAGATGCTAGTTGTTTAATTTTGAAGTTCTCGCGTATGAAGAGAGCAACTCCACCCCCATTCGTGTTGCGATCGCATCTTATTACCGTATAACCCGGGACCTGTACAATGTGGTCTTCAACCACGGGCCCCAACCAGGTCTCGGCAAGTCCAAAAATGTGGTAAGTGTCATCCCCAGCCAGGAACAGTCGCAGCTTTTCAACCCTTGCTCGTAGCGAGTTTATGTTGAGAAAGCCAGCCCTGAGGAAGCCACAGCGATCCGCAACACCCGCGGTGCCTGCCTTTGCGAGTCACGCCGTCCCCTTATCGATGGCAGCGCCCTCATTAACAGAACCCGCATCCCCCGCCACGTCCCTTCCCCGCGGCACGGTCCTCAATGTCACCGACGACCCTGATCCGCTCCTTGAATCCCATGCCGTCCTAATGGCCCGCAAATCTGCCTCCGTCTCGAACGAGCTCACCCTCTCACCCACCCTTCTTCGAACCAAGAACCGTCCACCACTGTGCCATACATACCTGAAGCCAAGTCCCCTTGCTATAGGCTTCAGGCTCTTAAACAGTTTAAATTGTGTTAGGGGAAGCATTTCATTTATAAATATTTTTCGCTGTGGCACAGTGGCATGCAGTTCCGGTCCAAGCAGGTCCCTATCGAGATCCGCAGCAGTCAAATAGGCGTTCACACGCCCCCTCCTATCCTTCATCACCTCTGCCCTCATACACTCACTGTCCAATGTGACTATACAGGCCGGAAAAATCGATCTCGGCCCCCTCCCCCCACCGCGAATCGCCGCATCAGCCACGCCCCCTATAATTTTCTGTGTGGGATGCGAAACACGCACTCCCACTATATTTTTTGGGACCACTGACGGGCGAACAGCTCTGAGGGCTGCAAGCGCTAATTTGTTTAATTCATCCCTAGAGATGTCCCTATTGTCCGGCAATAGGCCCCTCAAAATCAACTCACAGCCCCCATCGTCTCCGTCATCAGGCAGCGACTCCGCCCCCCTCCCCGACCCAGGCAGGTCAAGGTCAGACTCGGGCCCATGAGCAGCGCCACTGGAGTTAGATGCAGGTGTATTATTATCACCTTTGTCTTTATTCACGACATTACGTGTACTTTTCTTCAGGGTACCTTTCTTAACACCACCCTTGACCCGGCAAGCACCCAAGAGGTCACCAGAGTCAGTCAAAACTTTTTTAATTCGCTCTTCCAGCGAGTAATTACTCGCCAGAAGAGAGCTGCAGGTATTTTGCAGTTCCTCCATCTTCGACGACAGAGACAGAGAGAGAGAGAGAGAGAAAAACTTGACCAACCTTAAGGCAAAACTGCTCGATGTCCCTGGGTTGAACAGATGCTGGTAGCTCGTTCACTCTTTCTTGAAACACAAGTTTCGTGGCAAACAGCTGCACCACGGTGCACGTGCGTCGCAAAATCAAATCTCGCTCGCTTTTACAAAGGCCACAGAAAAAACCAAGGAATCAGACGGCGCGGACAAAGCGTATTTCACTCACTCGCTGTCATAGTCTACTGCCGGGCACCGAGCGCCTCCCACCAAAACCTTTGAGTAGCGGGCAATGAGCCGGCATCTCACGCGTGCCAATCCTGCCGGCGTCCAAATCCTATTCTTTGTTCTCTCTCTCTCTCTCTCTGTCACCGGGAAGGGAGAGATATTGATGGAGCTAACGGCGCGAGCCGTGGCTCTCATCACCCCTCCTCCTCAAGGATAATGGTTGCAGTCGAATAAAGCCTGACCTACGTCTCAACCGGCTTCACCGTACCAAGCCCACGACCACCATTAAACATGACAACAAACTAACAACAATTACGCTCACCCAATCTCCGCCGCTCCCTACAATCTCCCTTTCGCACGCTTCTTCAGGGCGCATCCGCACGCCGCTCAAAAAAACGAAGTCGGAGTCTTCGGAGTTTGGCCTAGGTCGGCAAACCGGTGCGTCCCTCCGGTGGCACCGTCTGCGGGATCTATCGCATGACGGGCTCCGCAGGATCGAACCTCCATAGCCACGGAAGCAATGACACCTGCATCGCCCTGGTGAGGGGGTGTGCAACGACAGTCATGCTCCTCGTGACGCTCCAATTGGCTCTTACGAAAGTGGTATCTGCCAAAATGCCACCCGCAGATCGATCTTCGACAAATAAACCGCGCCGCGTAATTTATCAAAGATCGAGTCAATGCTTGGCATCGGAGATGCATCTACCTTGGTTACCTTGTTCACGGGCCTGAAATCTAAACAAAAGCGATAACTACCGTCCGATTTCCTAATGACGACTGACGCACTGCATCATTGGCTATCCTACGGTCTAATGATCCCGGCTCTCCACATTCGCATCGTCTCTTCTTGTGCGAACCTCAAATTCGGGGGAGACATTCGTCTCATCGGCGTTTTTATCGGTCGCGCGCCTCCCACATCGATCGTATGCTCGATTACGCCCGTCACAACTGGAGATTCTCTTTGCTCAGGGACGACCCGGCAGACCAACACTAGGATTCGCTCTCGCTGAGACTGCTCATAGGTCGTTAAACCAGCGCACTCCGCGAACACATCGACCACGCACTCATCGGAACCCGCGAGAGGAACCCATTCACCACGATCGCCCGCCCGCCACTGACGATTCTCATAATCGATATTAAGACGCCACTTCTTCCAAAAATCTACTCCGAAAATGATATCGTGATCCAGCCAAAACACTACGCTTATTATCAATTCCTTGCATCTACCGCCCACATTAAAGACCAATTTCAGATCGCCAACATGCTAGGTTTCTCTCCAGAGATTCCTTTCACGGAAATCGGTGACGGTCTCAATCGTGATTTAAACCTATCTCCTATCGCAGGGCCTACTACTGAGACCTGTGCTCCGGAGTCAAGCAACGCCTTGTACGTGATGTATTAATTATTTCAGCAATGTCAACGTTGATGAAAAACCTATTTTCCACCATCGCGACATGCACCACGTCCGGGTCGCTTGGCCGTCCATACGACAACTCCACCGAACTCGGCTCGACCTCTCCTTTCCCGGAAACAAATGATGCGTCCCCGACTACCTTCATCGCCTCTAACTAAATGTCGGCACCATCGGTGAGCCCCCCGTCCGTCCCCGAGGTAACAGCCACCGCCGAAGCCTGCCCAGCCGAGGGCAGAACGCACGAGCTCACCTCACTTTCTACGGCACACGCCACGATCCCGCGCGACGGTACTCCCTCCGCGCTTTCATCTCGTGCCCCGCTCGCATCTACCGTTGGCTCGTCGCATCGCGCCGCGGGCTCGGCGATCACGCCAACCGTAACGCTACCCTTCTGCGCGAATCTTACAAAACAGCTCAGCTTCTCACCCGCGACCGCCACCTGATCTCGGCACATATTCACATCGAACGACGAGCCATACTGCTTGTTAGCTGGCACGCTCGCCCCAACACAATATCCCCGCACGTTTTCCTCATCCGCGACGGCCCCGATACGTAAGGCCAACTAGGCCCGGAAACGGACAACCGTGTGTCTCTCACCACCTCCAAGCGCGCGCTCCCCTGCACCGCGTCATTCACCACTTAGCTGTGCGCATTGCTCAATCACTTTCCTCCAGTACTCATTCTCGGATCTGCGCACGTCCTCTACCATGCGCGTTTCCACTATCCGTTCGACTGCTTTAATCGCGCCCGGTCACGAATCACCAGCGGTGGTCGCTAAGCATCCACTTAACCCGACGGCTGATTCTCCTTTTTCTCCTAATTTCTCTACTACCCCGCTCTACCCGCCCTCGTTCTTCGAAGGACTTCCTAAACACGCAACGCCCGCTGAAGAGTAGTTAAGCAGGGGTCGTCGTGCGGTCGACGGCCCCGGCCTGCGAGTTTTCCTGCACCGCCTTGGCGCAAGTTGGACAAATTTGAAAAACGAATCCAACCCTGCCACGCTCCTGGCAAACCGGTGTCTGGTGTGCCTGGTTAAGGGGTTAAGCGGTCGTGAGCTCTCCACAGCCGGCGTATTCGCGCTCTGATCTTCTCCACAAGCTCCAGGGGGTCTCTGTTGCTGCGGGTTTGACTGATCAGCCGTCGCAGCTGCAACCTCGCCGCTCTCCTTCTTGCTCCTTTTCACGACGGCACTGCGGTTCTTTCGCGAACTTTTCTTTTTCGGCTCTTCTCTTTCACAATCATTTCCTTTATTCTGCTCTATCACGGCTACTGACGCCCCTCTCGCATTTTTCGGCGATCCCGAATACGCAGCCGCTGAAATCATCTTTTCCGCTCCAAGCTTCCAACGCTCCAATTGCTCATTCATTATCTCAAACTTCGCGCCTATCTTCTTAAATTCACGTGTATCTTTAAATGTCTTGCTACCCAGAAACTACTTATACTTCAGATGCAGTCCCTCTATCAGCAAAGCGAGCTGTTTCTTCATCGAAGAACGCGGATTAAAATGACGAATGATGCACTGGAACGCGGCCACGTACTCATTCAACAGCTCACCCCGACCCTGCGTGCGCGTGGCGAGCTCGTGATACAGATCCATACGATTCAACCGCTTAAAAAACTCATTCTTAAAGTCCACTATAAATTCGTCCAGAGACTTCCACGACTCCTCGTTATTCTCTGATCACAACGCAGCCTTACCCGCGATCGTAGTACTGATGCTCTCCAGTACCTCCTCATCGATCAACCCGTAAAAGCTCTGGCACTTTCGCAACTCGACCAGGTATTTCTCTGGAGAAAGGCCGCCCTCCTTCGTGAACTTTACCGGCTACGTCACATCGCACTCACCGCATCGAGAGATCCGCCGTCGATACGCCTAATCGCGCGCGCCCCGGACTTCCTCAGGAAGGCTCGCCTCCCAGCCGGTCATCGACCCGAGCCGCACTCCTCATAAACTTCGGAATCGGAGGAAAATCACTCTTCATCGTCACTCTCCGGTCCAGCCAACTCCTCCTCGCTGCGCTTAACACTGCTGCGGGTCGCACCCGCACGGCTCGTAGTCACCGTCGTCAAGCAAATCGCGCGCGCACCTCTCTTTCTGCTCTCAGAGATTGAGGCGCCCGCGCTGCCGATCGCTTCATGGCTTCTCGGTCGACCCGATATACCGTGCTCTCGGATATCTGTTGCCGAACCATTTCCCACACCTGCCTGAATGGACCGTGTTCCTCTCTCGATCCCTCCTGTTTCACGGGCTCGCACTCCCCAGCGTCCGCTCTCATCTCCATAGGAGCGAACACCTCCGGCAGATTAGAAGCCCTATAAAAGGACTGATGCGCCGGAGTACCCGTATCCTTCTCGCCTATTTGCTCCATGCGCTGCGGCGGGATAACGCTTACAAACGTCTCCGACCTAGTCTCTCACCGTCCGCGCCCCAGTGACGGCGTTGCGACCACCGCTTCTCGTCATACGACGATCTTGTTCGATTGCAAGTCGCACCCGCTCAATATTATCTGCGGTTTTTGTCGTCGAAGGTCGGCCGGAACGAGAATCACTATCACCAGAAGTGCGACCATCCTTGAACCGTTTATACCACTTTTTTATTCGTGTTTTGCTCATACACTTGCTTCCGAAGGCCTTTTGCATCATTTCTATAGTTTCCGAACTCGTTTTTCCGAGTTGAAAGCAAAGACACGCTGCACATGAACTATACGTCCGGCAGGTATCAGTAAGTAACCAGTAGATTCGTGAGGCTTTACTGTTGATGTTTCTGTCCGGTAGAGGTCGCTCGAACACTATGGCGCGAAGATATAAACGTAGGCCCAATACTTTCCGGACAGACCTCGTACATAACTATTTTATTTTTTGATTTTTCATTAGTAAAAATCTTTTAATACAATTTTTTAATGCATCATTTTATGCAACTGAGCTATGTAAACTAGTTATTATTTTATTTAAAGTTACTTTATGATTAGTTATTTTTGGTTTTCCATCACTCATTCTCTTAGATAAAACATCTTTAACTTTTTGAACACCATTACTTTTTAATATTAATAACAATCCATCATAAGTAATGTTGTTACATGCCATTCTTTTTACCATATTTTTTGAAACAGATCCTTTAAGTGAGGTTAGATGAGGTATATTTTTTCAATTATTGTAGAATCTATTTCTGTCTTAAGGTAAAATGAAAAAGTCTTTTTATATTCTAAAAGAACATCTTCTTTTTTAAAATGACGCATCAAACTGTGTAAAGTTTTGACGTCAAATATAGCATCATGAAATTGTTCACTACAATTTTTTGGTAAAAACTAAGGTTATTAATTTGAACATTCCTGAACCCTTACGACCAGGTAAAGATTTCTTTAAAATTTAGAGTGTATCTGTAAATCCTATAACTTTTGATACAGATTGGATCTTTAATTTATTTCTTACAACGACTTTGACAAATTTCTTTGTAACAAACATAGCATTGTGTGCTATTTGTGGATGATGGAAGGTAACTCTTGGCCATTAAGAAACATTTTATTGACATTACCATCACTACTTATCTTAGCAGTAAGGCCTGTTAGTTGTGCTGCATCATTACTAATTGATTTTATAGCAGTAACATAAACATTGAAGCAAGAATCATTATGAACAGTAGCAATTTGTAGGATTTCATCTGCATCATTTAGTCCACTTGTTTCCAAATTTGCAAATTCAAAGTATACTAAATGATAATCAGTTGATAAGAATATCAATCCATCACTTTCTATTGCATTATCAAATTCAACGTTAAACTGATAAGTTACACCTTCGTTTCACTCACTCGACTTACGAAGCTCTTCTCTCTTTTTCTTTCTATCTAATCTTTTTATGTTAGCATCTTTTGCACTAGCTACATCTGCTCTTTTTTTGTATTGTCTACTTGAACTACGTGTTTAATTTAAATAGATGTAGCTAGTATTTCCAATGAATTTCTGATTTTTATGAGACAACTTTTACCATCATTTTTTATGTTGACAGCTTATGCGACTTCGTAGACAGCAGAAGCTGATCTACTTAAACAAATATATTTTTAGGAAGGATATGAGCAAACTCTAAAGTGTAAGTTCTTTTCGATGCGACGCCAAACCCATTTAGATACCAGTATGGATGGACAGGGCATCGAAAGAAGCGTGAGATGTCAATGGCCTCAATATCCTGAAGCTTTTCACAGAATATTGCATAGCTTACCAAAGTGGTTGCATCGAGCTCGCTGTCCCAATCACAGCACAGCCTTAAAGATACGTTACTGTATAAGAAACTTAGCTCGATCAAACCAACCTAGCGAACTGAACAGGCGAGCAACCACTAACAATAGTCCC
The DNA here is from genome assembly GCF_024137745.1 of Phymastichus coffea. Lineage (NCBI taxonomy): Eukaryota > Metazoa > Arthropoda > Insecta > Hymenoptera > Eulophidae > Phymastichus > Phymastichus coffea. The sequence continues at coordinate 3,426,880 of NW_026706814.1, forward strand.
TACATGGTGGTTGGTGATTTCTAGCTAGTGTGTTAGACCTGGAAGCAGGTCTGCATCTCAGACTCAGCACCGTAATCTTCATCCTCGGAGAACTGCAGGTCTCGAATGTTAATATCTGAGATATCAGATAAGAGAAGCGGATGATTCGCCGTCCTCTTGTCTAGTTTTATACTGACAGAGCTCAAGATACCGACAAAATGATTACATGCTTCCAAGGCTGAAGCCAGCATATCCGGTCTACAAGGGCATCATCCGCATAACTATTTACCTCAAGGATCGAGGAGCCTCGAGGAAAGATAGCCTACTCTAGTAAGTATGACGAAGCGGTCGGATATCTTGGAATGGAACATAAGTGGTACCGCAGATGTTAGTGATAAGCTGATAATGTTTATTGGCTTCATCAGGTGCAGCTTACCACAATACACGCAATCAATTAGTATTGTCTGGATGAAAGCCGAATTGTTGAAGCATCTTCAAAATGTATGCTAAGAAGACAAAACGATGGAACCACCGTGAGTCAAAACGGTAGCGACGTCGGTTTATAGTTTAGGCCCTAGATAAAGATAATTATTGAGGGGAAAGCCACTAATTACAGCCTGGAATATGTTGAAAACGACCTTGAGCTTTCCATTATGGTCGTCCTTGAAGATAGCATGATGAGGGATGTAGTAATGGTAAGCCGAGTCCAAGTCTGTATCCGGAATTTGCTCCATGTGCTGAAGACTCTCTTCTTTCCTCATAAAAGCCGTGGAAGTCTGTTGCTTATCTCGGTTACGTTGACAGCGCCATTCGCAGCTGAGCAGATTCGATCTGTGGATGATGTAGGCAACAGGAAGTCGAGGAATTTGAAAAAATGGTAAACGAAGAAATGAGTGCATTGGAAATGGTCCTCAGTTTTTTGTTCCTCGGGAATGAGTTGACTCGGAAAATTCTACAACGTTGATGGATTGTGCTTCGACACTCCGTGCGCAAAGTACGTTTTTTCCACACGCTTGATAAGAAACAAGCGTTGAAAATCGTACTTTTCAAACGTTGTATAAAAAAATACGGTATGACACATGTTCGGGAAAAAGTTTTTCGTCTTATGTGCCTTTCCGCCCTTGCTTTGCTCGGATGTAAACGTCACACACGACGAGAATCTATTTTCCTGTACTTTATCTTGTAACGTACTATTATTTTGTTTTGTATATTAGTTTAACTTCTGCCATTTATTTGGCCATATTTCTTCATGAACGCAAGTGTTTATTATATTTACTTAAGACGTAGTTACATGATATACCATTGCTTTTAAAACTTTAGTGTTGATTCCTCTGTCTCAAACACTCGTGCCTACCAAACACAATAATGAAAGAGAGAGAGAGAGAGAGAGTAAGAGAGGGGGGCGCACTGCTTGGCTTATTTGGTAATAAGTACTGTCACTGTAGACAACAATGCCACCGGGCGAACGAACTGGTGACAGCTTCTAGAGGCCTTGGCTATGGCTGTACCTAAATTAGATACATATATTTAAACGGAAAACTTAGGTATTCACGATCGGTCTTGACTCTTGTTTTTTTCTTACCCTCAGAATACATTCACCTGATCCTTTACGTGGTACGCGTTATACACAATGGACTATTTGTGCGATCGGACCGACATTGAGCTAAAGCAAGACTTCTTATCTCACAATTAAAACTAGTAAGTAGAGAACGAATGAAACAAAAAATATTAAATGAAAATATTATACATGAGAAATAAAACGAAAACAGACAAGATATGGAAATAACAACTATAGAAGAATGTAATGAATTACAAGCTTTATTAAAAATAAATTATTAAACGAATTATACAGAAAAATTAAAGGAAAAAATGAATTATTCAATGAGTTACTGATGAAAGAGTGACAAAATAAGAATTCAAATATTATTGGAAAAACATATACCATTGTTACAACAATACCATAGCAAAAGAGTCAAGCTTAACAACTAAAAAATCAAATAGCAATGACAATACAAGTCTGGAAAATACAATCATCAGAAGCCTAAATGCAAATTATAACGAACTATTAACTTTTATAAGCAGATTAAAAATTAAACATATTATAGTAGTATATACAGAATCCTAGAATCTAAAACATTACAAATTTTTCAACATGAAAGGATATATTTTGTATCATAACAATACTAGATTGAATAAATCAGAAGGTATGGTATTATATGTCAGTGAGGATCTAACAAAATACTAAAATAATAGAAATTAATAAATTAAAATTTGTTCACACAAAAATCACATTACTAAATAACAAAGAATAACAGATAGTGATTTATAGATCACATAATATGCCTAAGACAGAATTTTTAATGAGTATAAAAAGTTTCTTAAAACAAAATAAGAAAAGGAATAACAGTATAATAGTAGGTCATTTCAATCGTGATGTACAGAGTAAAGAAATATTAGATCAAGAATTATTGTAAGTATTATTAGAAAATAGATCTACGCAGGCTTTACCAGTATTACCAGACTAGTTCTACACAGCAATAAAGGCAGCTGTACAGATAATTTTTACATTAACCTTGAAATGGTAAAACATAAAACTTATATACTAAACATTCCATTTAATGATCACTATTTACTGTTAAAATCATTAACCCTCAACTTGCACACCTCATTTTGGCCACGCAACTGCTCGGTGGGGTAAATCTACCCCAGCCCGAAAAACATTGAATAAATCAGAGAATTTTAGATATTTTGCTATGAAAATTTTTTCTAGTATATTTCAAACCTTTTACTACAAAAAAAAATATTCACGTTAACAATTTTTAATGTTACACACACTGAAAAAAATTGTTCAAAAAAAAAAAAAATTTCATTTATTGTTAAAAATTGTCTGGGGTAAATCTACCCCATATAGCAGTTAAGGGTTAAATAATGTTATAAAAATAAAAAATCAATTCCTATTTCATAACAAATTATAAAACGAAAAATTAATGACTACAACAAATACAATTAACTAGTATGAAATAGAAACATTAGCCGATCCAAACCAGGCGACTAAAAAATTAATTGATAGTATTGAACTGTGTATTAAAGATCAAATAAACAAAAATATTTGTTTTTAAATTTTACTTAGTTAAATCCACTGAGAGTTCGCGAAAGATTAGTATAGAGAAGGAAGTAGGATTAGTGCAATAAATTGACAAGGGTGCTTGAAATTCTATTATATTTAGAAACACGCTAGGGCGTGACCCACTACAGCCGCGTATGGCTGATTCCAACGCTTCACGGGCTTGCACTACCCACACTCTTTCTCACACTCACACACAGTACTAGCGTACTGCCCTGATCAAAATGAACGTAGCTAAGGTAAAACAGGAGAAAAGACTGAGCTAACACTTAACCGTGCAGGATTGAGAAGCGATTCTCTCGCTGTCTATCGACAGACTAACTCGCTGTGCCCTGTCAGAAAACGATGTCGAGTTCTCTTCCTTTGTCGCCAAGAAAATTAAGGGAAAGTTTCGGGTGTTTGGGTCAGTCGAGTCGCGCCAGACGTTATCGGCTTGTCATCGCAAAGTGTTGCATCTGCTCGACACGTGTGCGCACCACGACTGACAATATGTGCCACACCTGTACCCTTTTTGCCGAGTTTGTCTCGCGGTTAAATTTTAGAGATTAGTGCTCGTCGACCACACAGCACTTTCTCCTTTACAAATTACCAATACAATAGGGTAAAAGAGAAATGCTGCATCTCTGAAGAATATTAAAAATAATGACAATATGAGACCTAGAAAAGAATGGATAACTAACGCATTATTAATATCATCTAAAACAAAAACAACTATATAATTCTTGGAAACAGAGAAAAATAGGACTCCGTATTTAAAAAAATAAAGTTAATGTTCAAATGACTTGGAAACTGACTATCAAAATCAAATGTAAGTCATCAGAATATCTCCCTTTTAGAGTCCAGTAATTTTCGTCTGAAACATTTTTCGCTAAACATCACCTTGACAGAGATATCCGAGTGTATCTATTAAAATAGACTACCTTGTGTATGTATATATGGACCGTTTGCCCGTTTAGCACGACGCACAGTGGAAAATATTGGACAAAATTTTCACCACTCTTCAATTTTCATGTTATCGCCATAATTTTTTTTTAATAATCTCATTATATACTAAAATTTTATAATCCAGTGAGGTTTTTTAAGAAAACCTTTTTTTTGCTTAGAAAACTAGCCAACATCTCTTTCGAAGAAAAAAATTTTAGATACTCAAACTTCAGTTGTAGAAAAAAATTTTTAAAATACATCCAATTTAAAAAAAGATAATTAATATGACCCTTGATGTTATATCTGATATTTATTTTGAAAAACTCTTTTTTCACGTAGCAAAAATAAGAAATAGATTATAAGCTACTCCACATAACATGTTACACCTAAACCATTAATTTTAATCTACAAAACCTAAGCTCAAAATCAGTAGTTTGGAAACGGAAGGCTTGAAGGCCTAGGACTTGGTCGAATAAGGCTCAAGTAAATACAGTTGAAGAATTTTCATAATATTTCTTAATAAATTATAGAAAAAATAAAATTTAAAATGTTTTCAGTAAGCTTTGAAACCCATTATTTCTAAAACCTAGACCATTCCTGAACCATAGGCCCTTCGAGTTCCATACATAGAAGCCCTGCATCCTAGAAACCTAAACTACTAAACTTTATACACACTAGTCCTATACACTCTAATATTACATCTTCGAGCCCTCGCTTATCAAACCCTGGAGACTCAAAACGGTATTTTCAAACTTGTATATCCTTGAACCCTATTTACCATAACCGTTGACTCTTGAACCCCTTTACACTTAAGTCCTATAAACACTGTAGCTGTATATTTGACTCAAAAACCTTACATTTATAATATTTGAAAGTATATATATAATTTGAAAGTATAATGATTGACGGGATAAGAATATTATGGTATATTTATACACATATGATGTATACTTTACTCTTGGTTCTTATAATTACTTATTCACCAATAACACAGATCTGCAAAATAAAAGGTTGTGATTGTTGTTGGCCAACGGAAAGTCATTTTCGAGGTAATTTTTTACGTAGGATTCGAAACTGGAGTCAGAATTTATCCATCACGTCAGATTTTTTAGATATCCTAACCTAAAAGGGCAAAAAAGGCAGTTTTTTGGTATATTTGAGGTCTAATAACAACGCGAAAAAATTATTTTTCTGAAAATAGGGCAAACCATCTGAAAGGTATACCCTTACACTTTAAAGTCCCTATTTAAGATTTGAGATATCTTTTTTTTTCATCGAGATATCGTTGATTCGAATCAAATATTTTAGCAGTCTCGATACTGCTATTTTCCCGAATGCGCAAATATGGCTTATACAAGGCCGAAACCTCAGGCACTTATACCCTAAATTCCATAACCCTCAACGATACCATAGCCCCAGATCCTAAAATCCCTATTTTTTTAACCGTCAAACCCTGTAACCTGCGACGCTATAACCGTAGACCCTTATACCCTAATTTCCTTAACCTTCGAGCCCTGTAACCTACGACGCTATAACCTTAGACCCTTAAATCCATATTTCCTTAAACTTTGAGCTTTGTATCCTACAACGCTATAACCCCAAATCCTTATACCCTAATTGCTTTAACCCTCGATCCCTGTAATCTGTGACGCTATAACCCCAGACCCTTGAACTCTAATGTCCTTAATCCTTGAGCCCTGTAACCTGCGATGCTTATTGGGTTAGTATCATAACCTCGTACATGCGATAAAATTACCTGGTAAGCCGCTTTCATTGTTGTAACGTTATTCACGCAAAGTTTTTCTAAAGAGTTTCCAAACACCATTTTCACGGCTACCTTTCCAGGGAGGATTTATCGGCGAACAGTTTTCATGAGTCGTTTCCACGACTCTGCTTTTGTTGAGTTCTTCTTCAGACTTTCGTATCAGCCGTTTTCACGGCTAGATGCTGTGTCTATCCTCATTCCAAGTACGGGTACTAAAAAAAGGTACGTTCCAAGCTGTACCTTCCGCGACCACACAGTACACAGTATGGAGATCCAATCGCTCTCCGCCATCTATCGCTCCTGCCTAGCATCAATCTTCTAATCACTTTTCACCGAAGCTAACCATCCCTATTTTTGTTTCTACATCTCTTGTATATCCTCTTACGCTCGCAAGTTATAAAATCTACGGGGGTTATAGCTGCGACCACCAGTAAAGCATCTTTAGAAACCATACAGTATGCATTTGTTTCCCTCAGGCCGCCTCATCATTAACCCTTTGCGGCATACATTTTTCAGAGAAACCAGTTTTCGTATAAATTGGCGACAAAAATTTGGTGTATATATTTTATTTTATTGAAAGTTGGTATAAAAGGGTTTTTGGGATCGCTGATCACGATTCTGAACTCAGAATTCCGAAATTCAAAATGGCGGTCAAAATGACGGATTCAAGATGGCGGCGTAAATACAATGTATATTTTTTATTTCATTGAAAATTTGTATACAAGGGTTTTTGGAATCGCTGATCACGGTTCTGAACTTAGAATTTTGAAATTAAAAATGGCGGATCCAAGATGACGGCAAAAATTTGGTGTATATTTTTTATTTTATTGAAAGTTGGTATACAAGGGTTTTTGCGGTCGCTAATTATGAATCTAAACTCAAATTTCCGAAATTCGTAATAACGAATCCAAGACGACAGCAAATATTGATATTTTAGAATTTCTTCTGAAAATGTGCATGTAGAGGTTTACGGGATGGGTGATCATATTTCTTAGAAATTTCCTTTCTTTCTGCGGAAAGTTCTGAAATTCCATATTTTTAAAAGTCAACTCCTTCCATCAATAGAGGCTGTAACAAACCGTCATCTGTTCAAATGTTGTAATTTCTGTATGCTGGTACTCCATTAGATCCAATGCCAATTCAGTAAATCAGAGGATAAATCATTACCAAACTTACTTGACTTCAATAATCGTGAAATTATATACGTATACATAAGAGTAAAAATATAGCAAGTGTTAAAAATTCTTTCAGTTATATAGCACATCGAACATTTCAAGTTATCTATTGGAGACCGATGGAAAAACAATTTTAGAGCGATAAAATAGATTCGTACGGATCATTGTAGTATAATACACTAAAATCTGTTGTGAGTTGCAATTTTCGTAAGAGCTTGTACCGATCCTGTAGAATGAAAAATTTTTTTTATCTAGTAGTCGAGTTTTTTTATAATTACAAATATTAACGTATCTCATACAAAATGGAAATCGCTGATATTCCTAGCGACACGGAGTCAGTAGATGGACTTGTTGATTCAGACCAAGAGGAGGATGATATAAATGTAGAAACCGAAGATCAGCTTGAAGAGAATGAAGGTGACAGCGATTCAGATGAAGATCAAGGAGAACGCTCTGGCAATGAAGTATGGAAGAAAAAAGGAAAAAATAGAGGCGATGATCAATTCACTGCTGATTTCGGACCAAATATCCCTGAAAACGTAAAATCTCCACTAGATAATTTTTGTGTCTTTTTCCTGACGACATGCTGGATTTACTAGTTCAGCAAACAAATAAATATACACAGGAGAAAACTCAGGAAAAGCAATTGATCAAAAAAGAAGAGTTACTGATTTTTTTAGGAATTAATATTCTAATGGGAATAAAAAAACTGCCTTCTTATTGCGACTATTGGTCAAGTGACCCAAAGTTGAAGGATTCATATATAAGCTCGCTAATGCCGGTTGTTCGTTTCGGATTCATATTAGGTAATTGCATATATTCGACAACAGCACAGAACCTAAAAAAGGTGAGCCTAATTATGATAAATTGTATAAATTGAGACCATTGCTGGATAGATTTCAAGAAACATTCAAAACTTGCTGGAAACCAAGCAAATATCAATCTATCGATGAATCCATGATAAAATTCAAAGGTTGAAGTAGCCTAAAGCAATACTTGCCAGCAAAACCAATAAAACGAGGATATAAATGTTGGGTTCGTGCGGATGAGTCCAGTTACGTATGTGAATTTCAAGTTTATACTGGCAAAACCGAAAGTTCTGAGAAACAGTTAGGAGCACGAGTTGTCAAAGATTTGACGCGTGAACTTGTTGGTAAAAATCACCATGTGTACTTTGACAATTTCTTCACTGGTGTCGATCTATTAATTTCACTGAAAGAAGACAAAATATTTGCTTGCGGAACTGTACGTTCCAATCGTACTGGGTTACCTAAATCTGTAATGCTTGACAAATAAATGAAACATGGACAATACGATTTTCGAACGTCTGATACTGGTATTACTTGGATAAAATGGATGGATAAGAAGGTGTTTGTTTCCTGTCAAATTACCATGATCCATCCGAAGTGACAACAATAAATCAAACACAGAAAGATGGTACACGAGTGCAGGTAGATTGTCCAGTCATGTGCTCTGATTACAACAAATACATGGGATTTGTCGATAACTTTGATCGTTTGTAATCTACATAAAAATAGATCGAAAGTCCAAAAAGTGGTGGCACGGATTATTCTGGCATTTCATTGATCTATCTATTACAAATTCATTCAACATATTTTCAAAAATAAACGCTGATAATCCTATAACATTGAAGAAGTTCAGACTACTTTTAGTGGATCGATTGGTTTCTCACAAATCTTCACAAACCACAAGTTTCTGTTGAAAAAAGACGCTCTCTATCTGCTCATATGCCAACACCCATTGATAATTATAGGAGATGCGCTCACTGCAGTACAAAAACAAAAGATGTGCGAACTAAATGGTCATGTAGTACGTGCAACGTACCATTATGTTTACAAGTAGACAGAAATTGCCTTTTGAAGTATCATTCATGAAAGATTGAAATGAATTAGAAAGCTAAGATAATTAAAAAATTGAATGGTGAGAAAATAAAAATATAAAAGTGAAAAAAACAAAAAAAAATCAATCTAATCTTGGATTCACTATTTTGAATTTCGAAATTCTGGATTCAGAATCGAGATTAGCGATCCCGAAAACCCTTGTATACTAATTTTCAATAAATTAAAAAATATACACCAAATTTTTACTGCCATCTTGGATCCGCCATTTTAAATTTCGAAATTCTAAGTTCAACATCGTGATCAGCGATCCCAAAAAACCTTGTATACAAATTTGCAATGAAATAAAAAATATACACTGAATTTATGCCGCCATCTTGGATCCGCCATTTTAAATTTCAAAATTCTGAGTTTAGAATCGTGATTAGCGATCCCAAAAACTCCTTTGTATAAATTTTTGTAAAATTATAACTGAAAGTTTCTTCAATAATGAATTTTGTTTATAAATAGGGCTGTTTTTTCGTCTTTGTTTAACAATATTAACAAATTAATAAAAGTTGTGGTACCAATTGGCGTAAATTTCAATTGTATATCATCCTATAATCGTAAAACAACAAAAAACTAAGGGTAAATTCATCAAAAACTATTCCAAAATTGCAAAAAATGCTATGAAAAAAGGTGGGAATGCGTATTCCCACTGTGCCGCAAAGGGTTAAAGCTCCGTCAGACTATCTCAGTACTTATCTCCTCCACCGCAGCGGAAAAAGGAACGTAGAGTTTAAGTTATAGCGTGGTAGCTTGCAGGATTCAAGGATTGAGGATATTATGGCAAAGGGTCTGGGGATATAACGTCGCAGACTGCAGGGCTCAAGAGTTAAAGCAATTAGGGTATAGGGGTCTGGGGTTATAGCGTCACAGGTTACAGGGTTCGAGGGTTAAGAAAATAGGGATTTAAGGGTCTGGGGCTATGGCGTCGTAGTTTACAGTGCTTAGGGGTTATGGAAAATAGGATATAAAGGCGTGAGGTTATAGCCTTGCATGTGCCATATGTGCGCATCCGGGAAATTAGCTGTTTCGAGTCTACTAAAATACCTGATTCCAATCAACGATATCTCGATGAAAAAAAAGATATCTCAAATCTTAAATATAGAATTTCAAGGGTGAGAGTATACCTTGCAGATGGTTTGCCCCGTTTTTAGAAAAATAACTTTTTCGCGTTGTTAATGGCCTCAAATATACCAAAAAACTGTCTTTTATGTCCTTTTAGATTAGGATATCTAAAAAACCTGACGTGATAGACAAATTCTAACTCCAGATTCGAATTCTATGCAAAAAATTACTTCGGAAATAAGCTTTCGTTGGCCCACAACAAAACCATGCAAATCAGTGTAATTCATTATTAATAAATAAATAAGAAATAAGTGAATAATGACATAATTTAAAAAAAAAATAATTTAAAATAACTAATAATAAATACATGACTTCTGTTTAATATAATCAGGCTAATATTGCTTGGTTTCGGAAATCACCACTAGCTGGCAAAGTCTTTTCCTATAACCATAAGTGATAAAAAACAATTTAGTTATAAAGGTAGGATGAATTTCGAAATTTTTGTAGTATATAAATTAATTAATCCTTGGTAAAATTTTTCAATTTTTTTTAAAGTGAACAATAACTTTTCATTTTTTAAGCAAATTTCTCAATCCAATAGTCCTTTTAAGGATATTTGGTTTTTTCAGGATTCTTAGGGGGGATTTTTTCAGGTTTTTGTGTGATCACATTATATACAAAATGTCGTTAAATCTCAACTTCTCGCATTTATGTAATTTAATATGCTTCTAGTATTAATACATTATACATTGAGTTACTAACGAACGATGTGTAATAAATATATTGTAACGTGGTTGCTTACCGTTTAATTATTTTTTATTAAGACGATCGCGTAAATACGCTCGCAATCACCTATATCAAATAAGAAAATCGGAGAGCAAGAGGGAACGGGTGTCAGTCAACCAACTAACTACGAATACAAAGAGAACGCTCCGAAAGTACTTGTTAATATCATGTACGAAAACTCTTTATTATCTCTTAAAATGCTACATTAGAGTCGGCCCGCGTGTTTATGTTTACATCGGCGCTCGCTCGACAACAACATGCAGTGTCGGGGCGCTCGCTGCTCTTTGTCCGTAGAGCTATTACATGCACGCTTCGAGCGCGAAAAATTAATTATTACGTATGCAGTCGCGACCGCGAGATTAAGCTGGCCAGCTTACCTTTATTCTGCAGACGCACGAAGACAAAACTGAATAATTTACACTGCGGGAAAGCCTGTCTGTTTTTTTGTCGCGGATCACGAATTCGTGCGCACGTGGTTTCGCCCTCGATGGCGAAACCTCACACACACACTCTTTCGATGTCGTAGGTATAATGGCCTTCAGCTGGCTCAGGTCAGCACTCCAGATAACTCGGTGGCGACGATCGCTGATATTCGGCTCTAGTTCGGACACTTCTGTCGTAGAGTTCGATCTGCTGGTTCACGTATCGGCAACTGGCGTCGTAATCGCGGGCGAGCGTGATGATGGTTAGTCCCTCACTGGTTCATGTTCATTCGCGCGCGTTCCGTCTGCTCGCGTGCCAAATTCCTTCGTTACATTTCTCGTCTCCCCGGTAGGTGCTGCCCCCGCAGACAGCAATTATGTTAGATTATTAGCGCTAATTTGACGTTTACCGTCACAATATACACTAGTGGAAAAAATTAAAGGATCAAAAAAAAATTCCAAATTTTTTGACGCTTTTTAACTGGCTGTATTTCCCATGAAAATAGTGGTACTAGAATTTAAAAAAAAACGTTTTCAAGTTTGAAGTTTCTAGTTTTGAGATCTCATAATTAAAAAATTTTTCAAGCAACACGTTCTGCTCAATCCTCATGAATACCAAAAAAAATTTTTTTATTAAATTTTTTTAGTTTTTTTTTTAGTCTACAAACTTGGAAAAAATTTTTCTAACTCAGCCACTATATGGATCAGATAACTTGTTTATACAGCTTTAATTTGCATTTTAGAAAAGTTCAATACTCCCACCTCTCGCTGAGATATCGAACTTTGAATGGAAAAGGATCTTTTTGACTTTAACCATCAATATCTCAGCAACCGCTGATTGCACAAAAAAATGAAGGTAGGTTTTGAAATCTTGAATAAATTTCCCAAAAAACTGTACTACTGTTTTTAAAAAAAAATTTTTTTTTTTATTCTTTACATTAATTTGACAAATCAAGAAAAAAAGGGTATTTGGTGGCTTTTGGGATAATCAAGCGCTAAGTTGGAACTATCGAGAAAACTAGAAATGTTAAGCGTGTCTTTTATAGTTCAACATGCCCACAATAATCTCACAAAGTTTCAGTTCAATCGATCAAGCCGTTTTTTCGTTTTATTCAATTGAATTTTTGAAAAAAATTAAAGGGTCACAATTTTGACTTTAAATGATTATAATCTTGAAAAAAACGCAAAAAAAAATTTTTTTTTTAATTTTGAAACATTTTTTTTAATGACTAAAAAATTTTTTCCAAGTTTGTAGACTAAAAAAAAAACTGAAAAAATTTCATAAAAAAATTTTTTTTTGTATTCATGAGCATTGAGCAGAACATGTTGCTTGAAAAATTTTTTGATTATGAGATCTCAAAACTAGAAACTTCAAACTTTAAAACGATTTTTTTTAAATTCCAGTACGACCATTTTCAAGGGAAATACAGCCAGTTAAAAAGCGTCAAAAAATTTGGAATTTTGTTTTGATCCTTTAATTTTTTCCACTAGTGTATATAAATTATCTGAACAATATAAGAAAATGATTACAAGTCATCTGGATAAATATTTTATTCCTAAGTACAAAAACAAATGGAAGGATGCTGACCGGAGGAAACATGTTTTTATATAAAAATATAATAAATTTTACAAGGAAATTGAAAAAAATTACATTTTCATGCGAAGAGTCACCTTCTCAGAAGACAAGGGACAGTAGTTCTGGGCATACTTGTCTACTAGATATTTCAAATATTCTTGCAGTCGGCCGACCTCGTTCATCTTATGAAGAAGGATGCTCAAAGACGAAAAGAGGATACGTTTCTAAGCTTTCATCAGAACATTCGAAAGAAGAATTATCTTTAGCTCTCAAAATAAAAGACAGTTTTAATAATGGTGATGAAATGTCTAGTAAAAATATTAATAAAATTTTAGCAACGTACTACTGTGGGCAAAAAGTAAGGTGAATTTTCAATTTAAACTTCGCGGGCTTAACATTTCGGGCTAGTTCTTTTTTTCTTGAGTTGGTAGGACTGCGAATGACATCTGGGACAAATTTCATGTCAATGTCATCATCAGTAATATATTTACGCTTGTGTTTACCAAACGACCAAGAGTGCATGTTTCGATTTTTACAATGTCTGATTTAATTGAGCAAAGAAGTGCCATCAAATTTTGTTTGCGGAATGAAATTTCGGCTGCGGAAACGTTGAGGATGTTGCGGAAGGCCTTTGGTGATTCTACCATGTCGCAGAAAAATGTTTATAAGTGGTACAAAGACTTCAAAGAGGGTCGAGAACGTGTTGATGACTTGGAGCGCTCCGGACGATCATCGACGTCAACAGATGACCAACACGTCAATAAAGTGAAGGAATTAGTGCTCGAAAATCGTCGGTTGACTGTTAGAGACCTTACTGATATGATCGGAATATCAGAAGGATCTGTGAAAACAATTTTGAAAGACCATTTGGGCCTACGAAAAGTCAAATCTCGTTTGGTACCGAAAACGCTCAATTTCTTGCAAAAAAGTCGCCGCGTTGATGTGTGTGAAACAATGCTTTCTGACTATCAGGACAAGCTCAAATGCATGATTACGGGAGATGAGACTTGGATTTATGCTTACGACCCTGAAACAACCGACCAATCAAGCGAATATCGTGCTAAAGGCGAGGCCAGACCGAAAAGAGCACGTCAAAGTCGTTCAAAAATCAAGGTCATGATGACAGTTTTCTTCGATTTTCGTGGTGTGGTGCACTATGAATTCCTTCCACCCGGCCAAACTGTTAATAAGGAATATTATTTGAGCGTTATGCGTCGTTTGCGTGAAGCAATTCGTCTAAAAAGACCAGAATTATGGGCCAACAACTCTTGGTTTTTGCATCACGATAATGCACCATCTCACACTGCACTCGTTCTTCGTGACCATTTCGCCAAAAATTCGACGCATATCGTTCCGCAACCACCGTATTCGCCTGATTTGGCTCCGTGTGACTTCTGGCTATTCCCAAAACTCAAGAGACCACTCCGGGGAACGCGTTTCGAGTCGATTGAGGAGATAAGAGCTGAATCGAAGAAGGCGCTGATGGCTATACCGGAAAGGGACTATTTGGCATGTTTCGAGGATTGGAAAAAACGTTGGCATAAGTGTATTTTATCGGGAGGGGATTACTTCGAAGGGGATGACATTGATGTAGAAGAATAAATAAAGATTTTTCATTTCACAAACAAATTCACCTTACTTTTTGCCCACAGTAGTATATGGATTTAGATCTGACTAAACGCAAATATGAAAAGATAAGAATCCACAACTTGATCTTCATAGAAGCAAATTATACTCTCCATATTCCATAATTGTAGATGAATAAAGAATAACCAATTCTAAAAAACGTTTAATATTTATGGGTAAATGGGGAATGGATGGGACTTCTGGACAACAAACAACAAGGCAAATATGGAAGTCTATTGATCTAGATAGCTCAAGCAGCGAAGATTCCGAAAATGAGATTATATCATCTGATGATGCTGTCTACAAATGCAACTTTAGTTCGAATGAAATCACAACCATCATTTATATTATAGACTCGACCTATTAGTTTTACATTTACAAAACAAACTATTGATGTAACGGAATAAGACCACCAAAAAATATCAAAATTAATTAGTAAAATTAAAACTTATGATTTCCAATTTTCAAATAATGTACTCGTATTTGATGTGAATTTAATGTGAATAATGTGTTTGATTCGACCTTAAATGTAGCATGGTTAATGATAAAACTTGTATTATATTAATTAAGTAGGATTCTTCTAATTATTATAATCTTTGTGCTGTTAGTCAAACGAAAGTCAACAATATAAAGGATGTTTTGAAGCTCACTTATAATAAAAGTAATTATCAATTAAGTTTCTCTGTCTTGCACTGCTGGATAAGGTTTATGGAATACATGTTGCACATTAGTTACAATTTAGACTTTCAGAAATCTCAGGTAAAGAGGTAAAAATAAAGAATTGAAAATGGAAAGAAAGCATGTAATTCACAAGTCTCTCAGAATGAAATGTGGACTATTCGTAGATGTAGTCAAGAAAGGTACAGGAGCTACTAATACAGGGAACGTTGCACGTAGTTTTTTTGCTCAATGAAAAATAGTATTGGAGATTATCGGTATCGATTAAAACCTTTTAACCAGATTATATGTACTCCTTCAAATTGTATCAAGGACTAATCCAATTAATATTCATAAATTTGAAAAATATTGCTTATTGCGCCGAAGAATGTGTTAAAGTTTACCCAACCCATGGTACTACATGCCACTTTCTGTCTACGAGGTGCTCATACATGGTTGCGATATTATGAGAGAAATCAACAAATCAATTAAGATACTTTTCAGAAGAAGCCCAAGAAACAAATAATAAAATATTTCGCAGAGCTCGAACTTTTCATAGTCGTATGTGTAACAGGACAAATACTAATGAAGACATTACTTACTATTGCATAATCTGATTGGACCCAATAGTAATTAGCAGTTTGCGGGACACAGAAATGAAAAAAACTATTGAACTATGCAACGATTACCGAAAATCGTTCGACTCGCGTAGGTTAATAAAGCGGCTGAGCGGAATAGCCGCGATCGGTTCGAGAGAGAGAGAGGGGGCGTAGGGGCAATGACCGGGAGGGGAGAGTTCGGTAGTCAGTATGACTGTGTCACTCAGTCCGGCTACATCGAGCTACCCCTTTTGAGCTGTCACCGCGTTTTTGTGGTTGTGCGAGAAAGGAAGTTTCCCCGAGTGTTGCAGAACTTGAGCGTGGTGTGCTGAGTGCGGCGAGAGCAGCAGAAAATCCGGCGAAAACACCACGACAGGCGGCGGAGCACAGCAGCAAGCAGTCTTACGAGCGCAGGAGCGGTTATCCCGCGGCTAGAGCGTCGGATACGGTTGGCCACCGTTATCCACAACAACTCCGTGGTAGGTGCACGACATCATATATTTATTGTAATTGGCGCGCGACCCCGCGCAGCGTGCGCGGCGGAGTTATAAAGCGTGCGAGTATTTAATCCGCGACGATCGCGAGTTTTTCTCTCTCTCTCTCCCTTCGTTTATATTGTCAATCGTATTTGCGTGCGCGAGTCTCTCGGCAAATCCCTCCCGTGTATCTGATTTGATTTAATAAAGCGAACAGTAGCTATTCGTAACAGAATTATTGTTTTGTCTTTCCTTTGTCCGGAATGCATGTTTGTTGACATTCGATTCGAATAAGCCGGTAGCATAGCGCGGATACCGATAGAAGCGAATTGCAGACCGAGTTTCCAGCAGCGGCCGCAGGAGCGCTGCTAAGCAAGAGTGACAGCGCCGCCAAGTGGCGAGTTGGGGAACCCAACTCGGATTGGCGAGGGAACTCTGCGCAGCCGCACTCCCGGACAAGGTAGGTTAACGTGCTTACGGCACGTAGCTAACAAGGCGTCGTTTGATCGAAGTAATACAATTAATAGGTCACAGGTTAAACGGCAGCCTGTTACAACTAATACCAAAAGCTAGACAAGTTATTAAAAAATAATCTAAAGTAAAAAAATTTATGATTTTTCTTCTAAATTTATTTACAAATAAAATAAAAACTGAAAAATAAAAAGAACAAAAATCATGCATATCAAATCAAGTAAAAAAACAACAAAAAAACGAATTAAAAACTAAAAAAAACGTTATAAACCTCTTTGAAAACTGCTATCTTGACACAGTAAAGGGCTTCATTCTTAAAGAAAATTAAAAGCAATCATATTAGTGTATAGAGTTTGAGGGACCAGAGTTTGCAAATAGGATCTGAGATTTTAGGGTATGTATCGAGTCTAAGACTACGAAGTAAAAGTTAATGTTGTAGGTTTAAGGAAACTGAAGTGATAAGCCTATTAAAGCTTCTTCAACTGTATTTGCTTGAGTCTTATTCGCCCAAGCCCTAGACCTTCAAACCTTCCGTTTCCAAATTACTGATTTTGAGGTTAGATTTTGTAGATTAGAATTCATGATTTAGGTGTAACACGTTATGTGGAGTAGTTTAGAATCTATTTTGTACTTTTGCTACGTGAAAAAAGGGCTACCTCTAATGTAAATAATGTTTAAGGCTTTTATGTTTTCAAAATAAATATCAGATACAATTAGTTAATTTTTGTAAATAAATATTAATTAACTTTTTTTTAATTTAATGCTTTTCAAAAATTTGTTTCTACATCTGAACAAAGAGTATCTAAAATTTTTTTATTCAAAAGTGAGTTTCGATTCTAAGCAAACAAAAGGTTTTTTTCAAAAAACCTTACTGGATTATGAAAATTCAGTATATAACGAGATCATTAAAAAAAAAAGTTATGACGATAATATGACGATAATAAGTTATGGCGAGAATTTTTCTAATATTTCCCACTGTGCGATGCGGATGTGTACGGGTGCCTATTCCAAGACATACTTGCACCTTTAGGTTAAGTCTGATATATCTATATGTACAATAATTTGTTCCTGTAGATCTTATTCTTTTAATTATTTAATTTTTTTTTTTCATTTTTCATTTATTATCTTAGACAACGGTCTTTTCCTGGATAATTGCTGAGACATTTATTATCGGTACACGTAAGTATTGGTGGTGAATCTTCAACAGTCCTTCTAAGAATAGATGTCGATTTTATCACCTCACATTTTGTGTGTATCCTTTACGACGGTCTTTTTCAGGATAGCTGTTCTCTTGAGGCATTACACATTCACGAACCATCGATTAGTTTTTTCTACAAGGATCCTTCCCTGGATACTTTATTGCTAGTCGTGCTGGCTGTAATCAAAAATTTGCATGATGTTTGTGAACCTCGATTTCGACCATTGAAAAAGTCTTTGAGTACTTTATACTGCTTCTTTGGGTTTACATAATAGACTATACCTAATAGCTTCTCTTTTGAATGAAGCTTCTGATGCATTTGAAGAACATTTAGCATGCACTGTTGGATGACAATACCGTCCTGCCTTGACATCAAAATTTCTTTCGTGATTAACAAGATTCACCATTTCATATTTATTTTTGAAATGCTGCTTAGGACCATCACTAAAATAAATTAATTTTTTTGGTTTATGATTCTGTTTAAGGTAGGGAACCAATAACACAGGCCAACAAGATTTGATTAAAGTTGAGACCCAGAGACCAGACCTAGTATACCCGAAGGAATTTTATACGCTGAATCTGAATCTGGTCTTAGAATCTAGTTTCTGAGATATCTTAACATGAAAGTGCAAAAAAGACTGTTTTTCGCTGTTTTTGAACTCTTCTTACATCGCTAATTCTATTTTAATCAAAAACTGGATGAGCATTCGAAAAGGCAAGTTGTCTACTTTAAAAAGCACTACATAATTTTTCCAATTAAAATTTTTAAAGCCGAGATATCGTTCTTTGAAATAAAAAATAAAGTGTAGGATTCTTGGAATTTGTTCTGGGGGTTAGCCTGTCATGGGTGTTAGGAATCTAGGGTTCTTGAGGTTTAGATTTGACGTTAACCTGTCGGAGTGTAAAGAATTCGTATTATTTGTGACTTTGAATGTTCGCAATTCTTGTTTCATGCATGTTTTACGTTATTGGATAACTCAGCAATTGGGATTCGTGATTTGACGCCAAAGACATTTTGAATTTATTAATTGCTTAAGATTGTAAGTATTGGCTGAGTAGATTGTATTATTAACTGGAATTTTCAGATTATATATAAATTATTAATCTACACACACACTTTTACACACCTCAGATCATTTTTCATGTAGTTTATTGTACCATTGAAAACTCAAATTTTATCTATTTCAAAGAACGATATCACCGCTTCAAAAATTTCGATTAAAAAAATTAGGTAGTGTTTTTGAATGTAAACAACTTTCCTTTTCAAATGCTATTTCCAGTTTTTGACTAAAATGGAAATTAGCGACGTGAGAAGAGTTCAAAAACAGCGAAAAACAGTCTCTTTTGCACTTTTAGGTTAGGATATCTCAGAAACCGAAGGTGATGGATCAATTCTGAGGCCAGATTAGGATTTGACGCATCAAATTCCTTCAGGTACACTATGTCTGGTCTATGGATCTAAAAACTGTCGGCCTGTGGATATTTCTTGGATAGTGTAAATAGCAGCTGTGTCATGCTTTTTAGACTCGAAAAAAAATATCAAATTTTAATTTATACTAAAGCTTAGAATTTTCAACATAATAATAAACTATTGGAAATACAATAGCCTCATCATTGTTAGAATGATATGCTTGTGCCATAAATTTATAATTTTCAAAAAAATCTAAAACAAATAACAGCTCTCCAGGTTTCAAATTACTTTTCTACGACTCATAAAATTCCGCTTGTTCTTTAATAATAAATGAATGAGTTTTATAACGAGTCGCATTCTCGTTATGTCTCTCTCTCCCTGCAGCCAGTTTATTTATTAATCATATTTATACCTTACCATGCATTATAATAATTTGTAATTTGTAGCGCAGTTGAAATGTCAGCGAACAAGGTAAGAGTCCAGCCCTACGTTCTATACTATCGATAGTCCTTAGCGCGGATGTCGCGGAGAGACCGCGATTGCAAAGGGGAGAGAGAAAGAGAGCGCGCAATGAGGCAGTTGGTATGCGAGCAGAAACAAGTGCGGACGCTAGCATAGTTTGACAGCAACATCTTTTCTTTTGCGTTACGAGGGACTACGAAGGAGTAAGCGAACACGCAGTGGCGATTGTACGAGTCCGAAGATCGCCAGTGATAAGCGAAGACACGTAGTTGACGCTGACAAGAATTCCGTCAGCTTTTTTTTTTTTTTTTTTTTATTTTAACGTCGCTCTATTTATGCTTCATCAGTGCTAATCAGCGACGGAGGCTTGCAATGTGTTTGAGAACAAAGCACATGAAACTTTTTTTAGTGGTGCTTGTATCACTCAGCAGGAACTGGGAATCGAACCCGGGCCTACCGGGTGCGAGTCCGTCGCCCTACCGATCGAGCCATTGCAGGCCTCATTCCGTCAGCTATAAGGCTAAGAAGCGAGAACGTCCGCATGAGTGTAGGCCAGGAGTAAGCGTGGTCGCGATCTATTGTACGTGCGTTTCTGCCGTTCGAATAACCGACGACAACTGCTGTAAGTACCTGCTCGATTCTTCTCTCTCTCTCTCGTTGGCTCTCTCTCTCTCCTATAGCTTGCTAACCGCATTCGTTGCTCTAGTCTTTCGCCCGACCTACGCACCCTGTCATTTTGCTCGGCATTGCGTCTTGCCTCGAGCCGCTTTAAGCGAATCCGTTGTCTGATCTTGCTCGGTCGCTAACAAGATCGGCGCGTTGCGTTTTGTTGTCGCCTTGTTCGCTGCCGCTCACATTTCGTCAATACGCACGCTTGCATGTATTCGTGTGTGCTTAAATATACGATTCATTTCTACTAAAATCCGCAGTGTTTTATTCCGATACACCTGCCTTAGCGCATAACCATTTCGCAGCGAGACTCTTTATGTTCTAAAATAACATTTTTCATGAGGACTTCGACAAATCATTTTTTCTAAATAATCTTTATAATCCGATAATCCAAGTTCTGAATCAGCTGTTAGTTTTTTTTAGGTCAATAGCATCAATCATTAATTTATAGTTTTCGTGTATCGTGCATACACAAACAGTGTGAGTACCGCTGGCACCGGCTAGAATGTAATTTTCTGGGCGCAATTGAGCATACTTGCTAAACCTCGCCGGTGAATCTTTATGTTCTGCTATATAAGTTGAATAAAGATCTTTAAGGTCTAATAATGGCAGGTGTTTTTGTTCATGAGTGCGACTATTGGCAGTTTTAAGAGATATAACGTCTTTTATTCCGGGTCTACTATTCGAGATATAGAAATCTATAATTTTTTGTGTAACTTTTGAATGCAAACCATGACCTTTCTTTTCAGAAGTTTCGGCTAAAACTTTACTCGAAGATTTTAAATCTTTTGATTTTTTGACGAAATTCCAACTGCAATTAAACTCTTGGGCGATTTTATTTGTGCTTCAACTATCTGGAGCTACAGTGAGGATATGTAATTTTAAAGGATCATTAACTTCTAGTGAACTGAATTTATCTTTCAAACCCTGTAACATACGAGGGGGGGGGGGGGGGTCAATAAGTCTTTACAAAAAAAGGAAAAAAATGTTTTGCGTTGTAATTTTTTTTTATTTTTCAACATAATCTCCTTGAAGCTCGATACATTTTATTAAATAGCCTTCCAGTTTTTTTAAGCCATCAGAAAAATATGATTTCTGATAACCCTTAAAATAGGCATTTGTTGTCCAGTGATCGTCTGGCCCTTTTCCAAGTAATCGATGTAAGGAGTTTAATTTTATTTTGTCCTATTATTTTTAATGTGTAACTGTCTTTTATCATTTCATTCAACAGTTTTTCTAACGGACGAATATCCTCTACATTGTGGAGAAACATCGAAGAGGATTTGTTTCTCAGCGTATATACCTCATTATTCATGATATTTTCTAACGCATTTTGATTTTCTTTATAATCATAAAGTAGCTCGTACTAATTTTTTGATTTGCTTAGCCAGTAATCAGGTAATTAGGCTTGTAATTTTTTATTCATATTTCAGTTATTTGGCTGTTTCACGGTCATTTACCACTTACAATTTCCAGTTTCTATTGTTGTTATTAAGAAGAAACATGTCTTCTCCTATCAGAGTAGCTATTTCGGCCGATATTACATTTCCATTATAAATTTGGAGAATACTAATGGAATACTCAACTATCACTGCATTTAATTGGCTAATACCTTAGCTTCTCAGGTAAAGCACAGTGTTGGTATTTCTATTTATATCAATGGTCGAACACTAAATACCGCTAATTTTAAAACTAAAGACACTTTACATCTAAAAACTTTCTCTATCCCTAACTACAGGATACGCAAAACAAATCACCCACTCAACAAAGCACATGGAGGTACTGCAATCATTATCAAAATAAAAATTAATAATTACGTTCACGCACGCATCATTCATATTTATTTACAAGCAACCAATGTAATCATACAGAACAACAAAAACTCGAGCACAATGTCAGCCTTTTACTATCCCCCAAACAAAACAATAACAAAAGAAAATTGCACAGACTTTATTCACTCATTAGGAAATCATATTTTAACGGGAGGTAATTATAATGCGAAGCATTCGTGCTGGATAGATCACCAGTTGCAACCTTTAAATGTAGAATATTTTATTAAATACTACTCAAAAATAACTTTATCCTAATATTTACCGGAGATCTGACATATTGACCAACAGATGTGAATAAGTTATAAATTGAATTTACAACCAAGAAACAATATTATTAAGCTTCAGTTATTTGTTCATAACCAATTTTTGTCACCAAGATTTTAATTCTTTTTAAATATTTATGGTGTAAAAGTGAATAATTCGAAGAAAAACTAGAAAAATTTGATTATCTGGTTGATTTTAGTTTTGTAGTTCAAAATGCCAAATTAAAGGTTGCCTAAATACTGCAGTTATTCGTAGTATCTCATATTTTTATAGTTTATTTTCATTAAAAAAGGCTATGCAACACCTATAATTTAATTTTAAAAAAATTCAGGAACAATATTTTCCTATTGTCTTTTTAATTGTAAATTCAAAATTTAACTATTTTTTCCACTTCAGAAATGTATTGATTACAAGAAAAGATATTTAAAAGAAATTGTTTTTTAGGGTGAATTTTTAGGGCAGTTCCTACATTCCAAATATATTTTTTCGTTGATAAAAAAAACGGATATTTCTTATCTTTCAATGTATTATAACACATTCGAGAATCATGAAGATCGATGAGTTCGGGATGGGGTCCTTATAAGTGAAATAATTACGTACAGTTATATATTTATAACTTACTAATTAGGAAATCTGCATTTAGGCACTTGATCACCAGCAAAACCAGCCTTCACGACACCAGAACCCTGTAACATTTTTTTTAAAAATGAATATTATAATTATTGTAAATGTTTATATTTAAAATCGTATTCAAATGTCAAGTGAAATATTCATGGAGAAAACAACGCTAAATCAAAATATTTTACTTTATGCATAGTGCAGCCAATTAAGATTTTTCTACCCTCTATTCTCACCGTATACATTTTGCAAAAAATACGCTATTGGAACATTATATATTTCAATACTTTTAATTTATACCTAAATGGCTAAAGGTGTCTAGATACAGATATACCTATTCAAGATGTGAAGCATTAGAAGATTAATTTTTATATTTTTGTATTTTTTGGATATCCATAATTCATTTCATTTAATTTTCTATATTTATGTATTGTAACGGGTAAACGGTTAATTTGTGTTAGTTTGCGTAAAGGCACTACCGCATAAATATGGGAGGGCAGGATTGATCGGGACACGAACCGAAAATGGTTGGAAAACGCGCAAATGAAAGAAAAAGCGAACATGAAATTTTTATTTTATTGGTATTTATATATAAATAAAAAATTCTTGTCTTGGTTATACCAAGGCACCATATTCACCGGATATGGCCCTCTGCGACTTTTTCCTGTTCTCAAAACTCAAGAAACCCATGAAAAGACGGAGGTTTGGAACGATTAAGATAAAGAAAAAATCGCTGGAAGAACTCAAGGCTATACCAGAAAGTGCTTACCAGAAATGCTTAGAGGATTGGAAAAAACGTTGGTACAAGTATATTATAACTGAGGGGGATTGCTTTGAAGGGGACAACATAAATATTGATGAATAAATAAATATTTTTTCATAAAAATAAAAATTCACCTTACTTTTTGAACACACCTCGTACATGGTTTGTTCACTGTCTAAAAATTATCCAACATCCTTTAAGTCGTCAGTCTTCGTATGGTAGAATCTTCTTCCTTCTTCCTCTTGTTTCCTCCCTTTCAATTGCTCTATTTCTTTATCACCTTCTTTATAACCTACTTTTGCTTCTCTCCCTTGATCCTAATTCTTCTATCACCGTTATCGTTGTATCCTCACCACCCCTTACCACCCCTTGTCTCCTCTCTATTTCCTTTTGCCCTACTTTCCCTATATCTTCTACTAGCTTCTCAAGCGCCCTGGCATATTGACATGTTCCTTTCTCTAGTTTCCCTTCCAGTATCTTTCCTAATTTTCCAATCAGACCATCACCCTACTGTTTCCCCTCCAGTCATCTATCGCCTTTATCCATTCTTTATTAATGCACTTCCTCGTCGTCTCACAGATCCAAATGTGTTCGAGACCTTCTTGCTCCTTGCCACATACTCTGTATTCCTGTTTGATGAAACTTTTGTTTCCCTCTTTTCCTATGCTGCCGCGTCTTATTCTTGTCTATTCTTCTTTTCAGTGTCCTTCTCCGTCCCTTTCCTCTCAATATTTCTCCCTCCTTATACTAGTTTTGCATCTCTTGTAGTGCTTCCAGTAACTTGACTCGTCTATCTTACTCCATCTTGTTTGAATGTCTTGTTTGATTCTTGTTTTTAAAATTTGTCTCGTTGCCTCCAGTAATTTCTCTTTTTCGATTCCTTTTTTCATAAACTCCTTCAGTTCCCTATTTCTTGCTTTTGTAGCCGTATCGAGCTATTCCTCTCCCTATCTTGTTGGGTTATTGTTCAGCACTCCTCTTATTTTCTCCTTTAAGTATATTTTAGGTAGTCTATTATCCTCCATCTCCAAGATCTCACCTATATAGTTTGTCGCTCTCTTTATTGTTTCCAAGTAAAGGCTTCCTACTCCTGCCTCTATCTTCCATATACGAGGTGTGATCAAAAAGTAAGGTGAATTTTGAAATTTAGCGGGCTACGTCCGTTCGATCTTCGACTTTATTATTTGGTTATGTCGGTACACTCGTCTAGAACATACGTTCCAAATTTCAGCTTTGTAGTATGTTTGGTTTGTTTGTGAGAGGCATCAAGGTTAGAAGTGTTTTGCGTGCTCCACGATTTGCTGCTGTCTAAAAACATGGATCAAAGAGTTTGCATTAAATTTTGTGTGAAAAATGGAATCAAATGTTCCAAAACACTTGAAATGCTGAAAGTGGCATACGGTGAGTCTACTTTAAGCCAAAAAAATGTTTACAAGTGGTATAAACTCTTCCAAGAAGGCCGAGAAGACACCGACGACGAACCTCGTTCTGGACGCCCCAGCACATCAACAACTGATGAGAATGTTGAAGAAGTGAAGAAAATAGTCTTGGGAAATCGTCGAATTACCATTAGAGAAATTGCTGATGATATTGGCATCTCATTTGGTTCGAGCCAATCAATTTTGACGAGGGTTTTAGACATGAGACGTGTGTCAGCGAAGTTTGTTCCGAAATTGCTCAATTTCGACCAAAAGAAACGTCGCATGAGCATCGCCCAAGAGCTACTGAATGACGTCAACGATGATCCAGATTTACTCAACAGGGTTATAACAGGTGACGAAACATGGGTATACGGTTATGACGTCGAGACTAAGACTCAATCGTCCCAGTGGAGGCATTCTGGATCACCAAGACCAAAAAAAGCACGCCAAGTTCGATCAAATGTAAAGGTTTTGCTTACAGTTATCTTTGACTGCAGGGGCGTGGTGCATCATGAGTTCTTGCCACAGGGTAAAACAGTAAATAAGGAATATTACCTGCAAGTTATGCGCAATTTGCGCGAAGTAATCCGCCAGAAACGTCCGAATTTGTGGAAAAATAAGAATTGGCTTTTGCACCATAATAACGCCCCTGCTCACACATCGTTGCTTGTGCGCGAATTTTTGGCTAAAACCAACACAGTAACGATGCCACAGGCACCGTATTCCCCAGATCTGGCCCCCTGTGACTTCTTCTTGTTCCCAAAACTGAAGAGGCCCATGAAAGGACGGCGTTTTGCCACGAGTGAGGAGATAAAGACGGCATCGAAGGATGAACTAAACAAGATCACAAAAAATGATTTTTTGAAATGCTTTGAGGATTGGAAAAAGCGTTAGCACAAGTGCATTATATCCGAGGGGGATTACTTTGAAGGAGATAAAATAAAAATTGATGAATAAATAAATATTTTTTGAGAAAAATAAAAATTCACCTTACTTTTTGATCACACCTCGTATAGTCTGGGCTATTCCTGTTAATTCCTAATGCCATCTTGATTATTTTTGGTTGCACTTTTTCTAACTCTTTTTGGTTCGGCCATCCCCACACCTCCGACCCATATAAGCAATCCACTTTTCCCATTGAATTCAATATTGACAGTCTTCTGTTCACGATGTTTAGTCTAGCTTTCTTCATTAGGCCCCAAGTGCTGTTTACTGCCCTCTGTGCTTTTTGTTTCATTTTTCTTATATGATATCCGTATCCCCCCTTAAAGTAAACCAGAATCCTAAATTCGTATATTCTTTCACTACCTCTAGCCTTTCCCCTCCATCATTCTATTCTGCTTTCCTCTTTAGTCTCCCTTGTCTTTACTGCCATCACCTTTGTCTTCATTACGTTTCATTCCATACCGTTTTTGTTATATCTTCTTATGCTGTCTAGCATCTATTGTAGACCTTCCTGGGTGTCCATTAGCAGTACTATGTCATCTGCAAACTTTAAACCGTAGACCTTCTAGCCCTCTATGACAGAGCCCCCTTCTTTCCTAGTAGTCCACATCTTGTCTATATTGTTTAAGTATATGTTGAAAAGTGTCGGACTTAGAGGACAACCTTGTTTGACCCCCCTTTCAGTTCTAAACTCCTCAGATATTCTATTTTCCATAATCACCTCGCATGTTGTCTCTCTGTATATTTCTCTAACTATCTTCATCATTCTTCCTAAGACTTCCTCCTCTTCCAATTTTCTACACAGTATTTCTCTGTCCACTCAGTCGAAAGCTTTCTTAAAATCGATAAAGGGTAGGAAAATGCTTCCTCCTTTTCTTTTGACTTTATTTCCTATGATGCTGTTTAGCTTGAATATGTGGTCTCTCGTTCCCCTTGCTGTTCTAAACCCCGCCTGACTCTCCCATAATAAGCCTTCATCTTCTAACCAAGTTCTAAGCCTGTCATGCAGAATTCCCGCCAATAATTGTATCCCACGTTGAGCAGAGACACTCCTCTGTAATTCTCCGTCTTGTTGTCCTCTCCAGATTCATATATTGGGAATATACGAGTTCTCTTCCAATCCTTAAGTCTTCCTCCTTTTTCCCAAATCTCGTTTAAAGTTTCAGTTAGTTTCTTTAGCCAGCCCTTAGTTAAGCCCTTAAAGAACTCTCCTAGAATTCCGTTATGTCCAGCCGCTTTTCCTTTTTTTAATCCTTTTATTGCCTTCTCCACCTTTCCTCTGATAATTTTAAATTTTCAAAAATTTGCAATTTTGAAAAATCCGAAAAGTTCTCAAAAGTTTCTGAAAAAATTCCAGCGTGTTCTTTAATGAATACTAAAAACTTTTTATTTTATAACATTTTTTCTTAAAGTCTATCGTTTTTGAGTAAAAAATTCCTGAAGTTTGACATTTTTTCTAACTTTACCGCCATATTGTTTATTTCCATATGAAATTTAATAATTGTCAATGACCTAACTTCAAGTTTAGGACATTTGACGTGGTTTTCTTAGCTACAACAAGAACCCTTATGAGATTTCAATACGAAAACGTTCAATAAAAAAAAAAAGTATTGTATAAACTTAAAATCTTACCAGAAAATTTTAAAATCTTACTTTAATCAAAGAACTTTTAAGGTAAAAATAAATAATGATACCAGGAAACTTTACCCAATATAAACCGGTATTCCCCAAAGTAATGTTTTTAGCCCTATATTATATTTAATCTACATCCATGATCTTCCAACCATGGGAAACATTAATATTGTCACCTACGCTAACAACACAGTTATATTAACAACTCACTTAAATACAGCAACTGCCTTTAATAATATGAAAAATAACTAAACAAAGCTACACTTTGGTTGAACAAATGGAGAATAAAATCAGTAAAACAAAATCAATTCAAATAACTTACACCTTAAAAAAAGAAACTCGTCCTCCAGTAATGTAAAGAACCAACTAATACCTCAAGCAGACAAAACTAAATACCTTGGAATGCATCTGGATCGTCACCTAACATGGAAAGACTATATACAAACCAAATGCAAACAGCTAAATCTACAACTCAGAAAATACCACTTGATATTATGCAGAAAATTTAAATTGTCAATTATAAATAAACTACTAATATATAAGAGCATACTTAAAAAATATATAAGAGTATACTTAAATAAGGTGTTCAACAATAAAGTTTCAAGATCTATCACAAATGCACCATGGTTTATTACAAATGAAATAATAAGAAAGCACATCATTATATAGACTGTTAAAAAAGCAAAAATTGCTTGTATATCGTACACTATACTAATAACAGAACATCTTAATCGTTTAGGAAAGAAATTAATCCACACAACACCAAGGATATCATAATTTGAGAAATATAAATAACGATTTATGCATATATAATTTAGCTCTGTAAAACAAAAGTATTGGTATTGATCAACAGTTAAGTATTTTCATGTAAAATAGTTTTTTTATTCAAAAAATAATATTGTTATATCATTTACATATTATTGACATACAGATTGTAAATAAAATACTAGTTAAGATTTTAGAAAAACAATAAAATATAGGTATTCATCATTGCAAAACTTGTAAACAGGTTTGCATCATAGTTGAGATAAAATTTGTATTTCGTATGTATACTTATCAAGTGAAAATTTTCTTTGTGACTTGCATACATAAAATGCTAGCACATAAGTATAAAATTAAACATTCTTTCCAAAAGTCTTATATACTTATGACAGATTTATTTATGATTTGACAAATAAAAAGTATAAATATAAACTTCTGTTTAAGGTTCATGAAAATATAAATAATAAATAATTGCAATTACAATCCAAAATATATTTAAAACATTTATTCCTCAACTATAATTTTATTTATTAGAGACAATAGTGTATATATATATACACATACATACATACATACATATTTACAAAATTAATTAAGAATCGAATTAATAAATGATATAACATAAAAATAATATTTTAATAATTATAACACAGATATGTTATTAATTTATTTTATATAATTATAGCATATTGGTCATTTGAATATTTATTTCTACTCTAAAGTTTCTATTCTGACAAGTCCTGATTTCTATTATACAAAATTCAGAGAAAGATTGAATTAAATATATGAATTAACATCCATCAAAATCTTTTATTTATTAACTGATCAACAGGTTGTATACAGTTCAGTTTGATTTTTGATTATTTAAACCATCAAGATCTTTTCTTTACCAAATTACATTTTTATGTGAATGCAACTAATATTTTTTATAAACTTACGTTATCTATGACAACAGGTTGATTAACAATCATATCATATGGTTCCATGGTTATAATCAATGTGGATAAAAAGAGTAATAATAATAATAATAATCACAATAACAACAATGATTAAAAGTCTCGAGATTAAAAGAAGATTTGAAAGAACAGAAAACTTTTAAACTGTATAGCAGCAGACGCCAACCACGACCATTATAACTGCATTAACATAGTAACCGAAATGGTGGAAAAATTATTAAAAAAATTGTTTTGGAAAGGATTTTTAATGTTCATTCCAAAAATATGACTGTATATTTTTTCATCCAACCGTTGAGGTAATACTAATTAAAAACATGTTTGCTAACATCAATTATAAAATATTTTTTATTTGTATAATTAGTTCTACTTTTCTAAATTAAAAAAGCTATTTAAATGCTCATAATTTGTTCGTTTCGAAAGTATAATACATTTTGCGAAAAATTTTCAGAGAATTGCAAAAATAATTGATTAATTCTTTCGCATAAAGCATTGCTCATTTCTAATGAGTTGACTATACGCATGTGCAAACCAGTGTGGAGTTTTGATAGTTTACCTCGAGAAAAAAAGGGCCCTGAGCTCCGAGTGTGCAGCTAATTTCAGTGCGTACACCAAAGAGCTCTTTCCTATTGCGCTCGTTCCACCATCCCAGTCATTAACATTATATACTCATGTCAAATGCAAGCTTTTAATTTTTGTTAAGTAAAAAATAAAATACAACAGAATGGACTAAATTTAAATATTTAAATGTATTTTGCATGTATAATGATAGAACCAATAAGAAAAATACTATAGCACTTTTTCAATTCGAAATTTTACATTTGTTTTCACATAGTAATATTAAAATTCTAATTTGTCATTATTATAACTATAAAATGTAATGTTTTGATTGCAATTAAAACTTAAAAAGTAGTTTTAAGCTATAATATAACAATATAATTTTTACTTTAATATATTTCAGACTACAAAAAATATATACGAATTGAAAATAACATTACTAAAGGAAATATTAATATTAGGAATAAGAAGTAATTATATATATATATATAATTCAATGGTTTATTTAATAATAACAAAAGCATTATCTTTTAAATGCAGATACATCTTAACATGAGAAAAACGTCGATATTAAATCAATATAACAAAATTGTTGATACAATTAGTGCTTCAATAACATTAATTAATTTATATGATGAAAGTATAGTGATGAAAGCTTTTATAATTCTTTTCTTGATGATTCCAATCACTAATGAGTCGGTCGGCAACAAATCGTTGCAAGAAGAAAATCAATCTGAGATGTTTGAGAAAAGAAAGTTACGAGACAAAAAGTACATTAAAGGTCCTTCATGGTAATTGCTGAGCTTGACGAACCACAAACTTTTGAGGAGGCAATGAAATCTGCATACAAAGGAAAGGGAGTTGCTTAAAAAACTCTACGTGGAAACTTGTTGATTTACCGGCTGGGCGTAAAGCAGTTACAATTAATGGGTTTTTCGAGTCAAACATAATGCTAATGGTGAAATTAATCGTTTCAAGGCTTGTCTTGTTGCACGAGGTTTCAGTCAACAAAAAGGTATTGGCTATGATGAAACTTTTAGTCCTCTGGTACGGTTTGATACAATAAGAGCTTTGTTAAGTGTTGCTGCTAATGAAAATTTAGAGTTACAACAATTAGATGTTAAGACTGCTTTGTTGAACGGAGTTCTTGACGAAGAAATTTTCATGTAGCAGCCTGAAGGTTTTCAAGATTCTACTGAACGCGTATGCAAGTTAAAAAAGAGTTTGTATGAAGCAGTCGCCAAGATGTTGGAATGAGTGTTTAAAAAATGAACTATTTAAACTTGATTTGAATGAGAGTACAGCTGATCAATGTTTATTTCATAGTATTAAAAATGATTGTAAGATATTAGTTGCAATTTATGTTGATGACGGTTTAATTGTTGCATCTGATGAAGATATCATCAATGATTTTTTAAAGAAATTGAAAAATTTGTTTAAAATTACAACAGAGCCAGTTGGCTAATTTCTTAGTTTACATATACAGCGATTTGATGATGGTTCGATTTTGATTAATCAACAAAGATATGCATAGAAACTTTAATAAGATTTCAAATAAATAAGACAAACATTGTTCATACACCTATTGATAGTTATGATAGTTATTGATAGTTATGTACAGCCTGGCGAAGCTGAAGTGACGCAAGAATTGAAAGGTTCATATCGTGAAGCAGTAGGATGTTTCATGTACTTAGCGGTTGTTTCTCGACCAGATATTGCATTAGCCGTAAATTATACATCTCAATTTTTGGAAAATCCTCACGAGAGACATTGGCATTTAATTTTGCGTATTTTCAAGTATTTAAATGGAACTTTGAGTCAGGGAATTTTGTATAAGCATGAATTTAAAACTGGAAGATTGAATATTTTTTGCAATGCTGATTATGCAAGTGATTAATAGACGATATGTGAATGGAATGGTATCAATGTATTCTAGTGGAGCAAAACGAAGCGTTTCTCTTTCAACTACAGAAGCTGAATATATAGCACTGAGTGAGGCTGCTAAAGAATCATTTTGGCTAAATAGATTGTTTCAAGAAATAGTTTTGATAAAAAATACACCAACTATTTTTTGTGATAATACTATTTTCTAAATTGACGAATATATTTATAGGAATAAATGGTTATTTGTTCGAGTATTTACTCCTATTAGTAATAAGTCAATTGGTTAATATCACAACGTCTATTTATTATGAATACAATTGACAGACTAACTATAGAAATGTTTTTTCATTAAACGAAATGAATGTTCGTTGCTATGCTCACACTTTTGTTTCTCAACCACGTTCGAATGTTGGTTCGAATGCTCGGTGCGCTCGCCACACTACCCCCCTTGGCAGAGAATTTGGCTACAAATTTAAAATGTCTCGAAATTTGACTCTTCTGCCAAATCGCGTAGTGCGTTCGGGAATTTGCGTGGGGTCTGTAGGCATAACATCAAGAACAGGAACTGGTATTGGTTCTGTAGGTACAAAATCAGGAACAGAAACGGGAACAGGAATTGGTTTTGTAGGTACAGCATTAGGAATAGAAACAGGAACAGGTGTGACATCATCTTGCAAAATGAATGCAGGTTTCACTCGGTCAATAGAGACTTTGGTAGGTTTGTTACAGATCTTGAGTGTAATCGTTTTTGTGTTTCGATCCATGATTTCGTATGGCCCAGTGTATGGTGGTTGGAGTGCCTTTAGAAAAGGTCCTTGTTTCAAAAAGGCATGACTGCATTTGGAGAGCTCCTTGAAAACGAAAACGCCAGGTTGACAGTGTCTTGATGCTGGAGTTGGGCGTAAGCGTGACATGAACTCTCGTAAGCTTGAGAGGAAGCTGTTTGGATCGCCGAGATTCTTGTTTTCAAGGTTTGAAGAAAGCAGTTCAAAAGGTAAACGAAGAGTTTCTCCGTAGACCATCTCTGCTGAAGTAGCCTTGATATCTTCTTTAAAAGCAGAACGAATACCAAGAAGTACAAGAGGCAAAGCTTGAACCCAATTGATGTCAGAATGAGCCATGATTGCAGCTTTTAAATGGCGGTGTAAGCGTTCGATCAAACCGTTCGAAGCAGGATGCCAACTTGTAGTGAAATTGTGTCGGATTCCGAAGAGTTTTGTAAAGTTCTTGAAGAGGTGTGAAGTAAATTGAGGACCACGATCTGAGGATAAAGTTTCTGGAAAGCCAAAACGAGATATCCAGCAATCTAAAAGTGCTTGAGTCACAGTGTCTGCAGTTATGTTCTCTAAAGGATAAACCTCGGGCCATCGAGTAAAACGATCGATGACAGTCAAGCAATATTGAAAAGTACGTGCAGGTGGAAGTGGACCAATCAGATCGATGTG
Source organism: Phymastichus coffea (assembly GCF_024137745.1). Classification (NCBI taxonomy): domain Eukaryota; kingdom Metazoa; phylum Arthropoda; class Insecta; order Hymenoptera; family Eulophidae; genus Phymastichus; species Phymastichus coffea. Next base: position 3,460,246 of record NW_026706814.1, read on the forward strand.
GATGTGCGAAAATCTCTTCGTTGGAGTCTCGAAATTTCCAAGTGGAGCGTGAACATGGCGAGTAATTTTTGATCGTTGACAATCGCTGCAAGTACGAGCCCAATTTCGGCAATCTTTATTCATGGAAGGCCAAACAAATCGATCGCTGATCAATTTGAGTGAAGCGTTTGCGCCGGGATGACTCAAAGTATGCAGTTGGTTGAAGATGTCACGACGAAAAGGCTGTGTGATGAAGGGCCGAGGTTTTCCTGTTGATGTATCACAAAATACCATAAGTGAGGTACCAGGAATCGGCACACGTTCAATGCTGAGAGAAGAGTTTTTCTTAGTAATTCTTCTGAGTTCTTCGTCTTTTTCTTGAGATTTAACTAGCAACTCAAAATCAAATGGTGCAGAAACGGTTTCGATCCGGGAAAGAGTATCGGCAACGACATTATCGGTACCTTTGATATGTTGTATATCTGTTGAAAATTCTGCGATGAATGAAAGTTGATTGAGTGGAATTGGCGGGAGCTTTTCACGTTTTTGTTGTAAGGCGTAAGTTAATGGTTTGTGGTCTGTGAAGATCGTGAATTGGTACCCTTCCAGAAAATGGCGAAAGTGTTGAATCGCAGCGTAGATAGCCAGAAGTTCACGATAATAAGCAGGCCAAGAACTTTCTTTTGTTGACATTTTCTTAGAGAAGAAAGCGAGAGGCTGCCACACGTCATCAACAAGCTGTTGTAAACAAGCTCCAACAGAGTGGTTCGAGGCATCTGTAAATAAACCAAGAGGTGCACCAATGCGAGGGTGAACAAGAAGTGAAGCAGATGAAATGCAGTTCTTGCAGGTTATGAAAGCTTCTTCAAGTTCAGGTGTCCATGTGATTGGTTGAGCGCCTTTCAATAATGGATTACTGATTGCACCGTGCAGAGGAGCTTCATATTCAGAGGCATGAGGTATGAATCTGCGGTAAAAATTCAACATTCCCAGGAAACGGCGAAGATCTTGAGCTGTTTTTGGTAAAGGGTAATCTTGAATCACCTTTACTCGTTCTTCTGGGGCTCGAATGCCAGCAGCAGAAATGGTGTAACCAATAAAATTAACCTCTTGAACTCCAAAGATGCACTTCTGTGGATTGATAACTAGGCCGTACTTTGCAAGACGTTCGAAAATAATTCGAAGATGACGCTCATGTTCTTCTTTAGAACGAGAGAAAACGAGAATATCGTCCATATAGGTGAAACAAAAGTCCAAACTACGCAAAACTTCGTCCATAAACCTTTGAAAAGTTTGGCCAGCATTTCGAAGTCCAAACGTCATGAATGGAAATTCAAAAAGACCAAATGGTGTGATGATTGCAGTTTTACCAATATCTTCTTCAGCAACTGGAATTTGTTGATAAGCTTTTACAAGATCGATCTTAGAAAAGATGATGCAACCATTGATAAAATAAGTGGCATCGTGGATATGACGAACCGGATAGCGATCCGGAATCGTTCAAGTATTTAGCTTTCGAAAGTCACCACAGGGACGCCAAGATGAGTCACTTTTTGGTGCTAAATGCAGTGGTGAAGACCAAGAACTTTCAGAAGGACGAGTTGTGCCAGCTAATAACATGTATTCAAATTCTTTGCGAGCGATTTTTAATTTTTCAGGACATAATCGGCGAACTTTACTTGTAACCGGTGGTCCAGGAGTAGTACGAATGTGATGGACGGTTTCGTGTTTGATGTTTCGAGGTAAACCCGGAGGACGAGTGATTTCAGAAAATTCAGACACAAGAGTAGCGTATGGTGAAGAATCTTGAACCACTTTGATACTGCTCTGCGAAAAAGGCTGAGATAAACCTTGTACTCGAAGACCAGTGGTTACGTCGACGATACGTTTTGTATGACAGTCCGCTAAAAGGTGATAATGAGCGAGAAAATCAGACCCAATTATCGGCAGATCGACGTCAGCGACGATGAATCTCCATGGAAAATCACGACGAAGTCCAAGGTTAAGATTTAAGTTTAGAAAACCATACGTTTTTATTTTGGTTCCGTTTGCAGCACACAACTCGTAGTTAACAGGAGAACGACGGTCTCGTAATAAACGACGAGGAAAACAGCATAAATCAGAACCTGTATCGACGAGGAAACAATTTTTGGTAACTTTATCAACAACAATGAGACGGCTACTAGATGAAGAGCAGTCAGATGCCGTCCTTACGGACTGCTTTGGTCGTTTCCCAAAAACTTGCAAGGCTTGACGCACTTTTTAGCATTTTGCTGAAACTTTTTGTGATACCAACAAACCTCGTCTGTTTTTTTGTTAGAAGAATCGTCCCGGTTTTGAGATTTAATTCGGTTACGAGAATTATGGTGAAGAAGCTTTTTACATTTCGTCTAAAAATTGAGTTGAGTTCTATATACTTACAAAGAAATCTTTCCGTGCCAGTTATGAGTTTTTAATTGTCTAAATGTTACTCAATCACCATTTTATTTGCAGTAATTAAAAAATAATTAATTGATTGAATTAATTTGCCCACACAATATTACTGCAAATTATACACGATACTATAATGTAGAATTTGATAAAAACACAACAAAAAATATAATTAATTATTTAGCCGAGATTTACGTGTCAAATATGTCAATATTATAATATTACACAAAATATGTATAATTTTTATGAACAAAAAATATTCTATACATATGTCTATTAAAAATAAGTTACGATTAGTATACTTAGAATAACATAAAAAAAAAAAACAAAGATATCTTTCGATTGACCTAACCCATATGTTAAAATGGATAACAATTATATGTTTGTAATTAAAAAATTAATATCAGGAAGAGGTTTTTGTACATAAAATTATACGTTCATTTTCATAAATCACCGTAAATTTAAAATTTTATATTTAAAACATTGTTAAAACACCATTTCTTAAATTTAAAATAATTCCATGCATGTAAATAAAAATCATAAAATGACATGCATATACAAATTTTGATTATTCTTACCACTATCAGTTTAGCCTCGATTTTAAGATGAATAATAATAATATTCCACCTGAAAATGATTAATAAATGCCTTCTAAATGTCTGAATTTTACTCGTAAGCTCAGCTCTTGTAATTTCAGAGAAAAATAGTAGCTTGTGACTTCGCGCCAAATTGCACTTGAGAGCGGGAAACATGGAATGAGAGGGATTGAAAACAGTTGCTCGGTAGAGCGTACGGAAGTTGGCTGCGTATACAGCTTCAGGGAGCCTTTTTTCCAAAGTAAACTATCGAAACTCCAGCCTGGTGCAAACATATACACCAGTCCCAAAGTTCCCATAAAGTAATATATTGATCTTTTTTTTTGGATTTTAGAAAAGAAGAAATTATATTGCCAATATAGTCTCTCTATTTTTTCAGTTTTATATAGTTTTTCAAGCTTACCATAGTTCTAGGTACGCGCATAACAGGCTCACTAAAAATAAGTAATGCAATATAAAAAATAATTATTCTGTTACGTCTAGTCTAAATTACGTTTAAGCGTGAAATTCAAAGTGAATAGGTAGTATTTTAGGACTAAGCTGGAGGCCGTGAGCAAAGAATGATATGTGATAAATAGAGCGTAAATGAAAAGATAGCAATTTACATGCTTAGAATAATTAATAACTTAAGTATAGTCTTACCTTAATTATTATCTGATGGTAATTAGTTACTGTTGATCTCTGTTTAATAATTCGCGCGAATCACGGATTAATTTCAAAGATAAAGTTAACCCTGCTAAAACAAGGACATTTAACCGGATTGAAAATCCAATCCGCTTTGAGTCTATTTCTGAATTCTACAAATCATAATTGGAATTCATTAAAGTAAAATGAATCTTAATTCACTTTAATGTTTTTTATCCCGAAATTAATTTTACATATTATAATAATTAATTTCAGGATAGAAAAATATTAAAGGGGATTCAGATCGATTCCAGTTTGATAAATTTAAATTATTATTTGTAGGATTCAGAAATAGACTCGAAGCAGATTGGATTTTCAATCCGGTTGAATGTCCTTGTTTCAGCAGGGAAATTAAAAATAGCAGGTATTTCAGTTACACTCTTTAATCAAAGTAAGAAATTCAAAGTACAGCTTATACTAAAATGTCTCAGATTTTAAACAGAGTAACAAAGAGATCTTTAACCTTTACAGGGCGGGAAAACCACTATACTGGCTCAAAATAATTTCTCAAGTTAGTCTGTAAAATAGGTTAATTCTGGGGTTTTTCTACATACTGATCACGAATTTGATATCATAAATCAAAAATTACGAATCAACCATAATCCAACTCTAAAATAAGGGTAAACTATCCTTTTAGTCGCGAAAATAAACTTTCTATAGTAAGAGAGTGTGAATATAGTTTTTTGAGGTATTTTTCAACGCTTAATCGAATTCCAAGGTCAAAATTACGAAAAAAAACCAGAACTAAACTAGGTACTAACTCCCTGTACCAAATAAAATAATTTTTCAAAGTGTCAAAATTAGCATCAACCCTGAGTACGGGAAAGCCACTATACTGGCTTGACCATATGAGTATTCTCCGATATTAGACTTCACATACAAGGGGTATTTAACAAGTAAGGTTACTTTATGGTTTTCTCAAAAAATATTTATTTATTGGTCAATATTTATGTTGTCCCCTTCAAAATAATCCCCGTTAGATATAATACACTCGTTCCAGCGCTTTTTGCAATCATCGAAACATTTTTTATAATCATTTTGAGTTCTTTCAGCAATTCAGTTTTTATCTCCTCAATCGTTGAAAATCAATGTACTTTTATGAGTTTCTTAAGTTTTAGGAAAAGAAAAAAGTTACTGGAAGCTAAATCCGGTGAATATGAAAGCTGAAGCATGACTGTGGTGTTAGTTTTGGCTAAAAAATCTCTCACAAGCAACGAATAATGAATAGGTGCGTTATCGTGATGAAAAATTCGCGAATTGTCTTTTCAAAGTTTCGGATGTTTTTTGCGTATTGCCTCTCACAAACGACGTATAACTTCAAGGTAATACTCCTTATTGACAGTACGATCTTGTGGCAAGAACTCCTGATGAATTACGCCATGGTAATCAAAGAAGACAGTGAGCAAAACCTTGACATTTGATCGAACTTGGCGTGCTTTTTTGGGCGTTGGCTCTTCGTGGGTCTTACCATTGGGACGATTGGACTTTAGTTTCAACATCATAACTATATACTCATGGTTCATCACAAGTTATAAGCCTTTTGAGAAAATCAGGATCTTCATTTTGATCTGTTGGGACTCAGGAGATATTGACTTCATTCAACATCTCCTGATCTATTATAAATAAATTTCCCTTTTATGTTTCATTTTTAGGATAAGAACGTCTACACTAACCATAATTCCTTTTTTTTCATAAATAACTACGTACATTTGGCTTCGTGAAAACCCAGTGGTAGTTCCAAAACACGAAACTGATAAAAATAAAGTACTATTGATTAATACTTTAATAACAATCGAAACTCACCTTTGGATTAAATTTTATTATTGTTTATTTTAATGTAATTTTTCTTTCATTATCGGGAATTATTACTAATATGTTCTACAATAGAATGAGAATGATTACTAATTTTCGTATGTTTTCATTTCCCCGAAATATTTTGATAAAAATTGAAATTCACCGTTGATTTAAATTTTTGTTACAATTATTGTTGTATATTTATGTAAAAAAAAGTTAAATACAAAAAAATTTGGAATTGAACCCACAATATTAATTACGCTGGGAAAAGCTTTAGTTCGCGCAGGCATTGCAGCATTGCATTTATACGTATATCAGAGATTATTTATAATTATTTAGAAACGTTGGTGCTTGGAATAAAGTTATTCAAATGACAGCTTATGATAAGCTCGTTCGCTCTTATCAATTATTTGCAATTTATGCATTTCAATGAAAATACGCAATATCTTGTGGAAAATAAGCAGAAAATAACACAGGCACACAAAAAATAAAAAGTGGTCTGTATCAAAAACAACACACATATATTCCCATGTATTTTGCCACGCTGAATCCGAATCCGCAGTCAGTTTGACCCCAGCACGTCAGGATCAAGGTCATTTGAAGGTCAAACTCGAATAAAAGTAGTATAAAAAAATGTAACTAGTATTTCTATGGTTTCGAGGGTCGCTGAACATAAATCCGTCATCCCCTTGACCCAAGCACGCCAGGTTCAAGGTCATTTCAAGGTCAAACATAGATATTGCACGAAAAGTTGAATTCTGACTACAGATTTTGAAAGTACGGAAAAAATTACGTTCAGAGACAATTTTTTCAATTTTTTTTATCGTGAATCCAGCGGTCATTTCGAGGTCATTGTATTTTGATCCCATGAAAATCAGTATGACCATTTTGAAAAAACAGAAGTACGTCTTCAATGAATAAAAAAACTCTTTCCATACGTTTTGACGGTTGCTGAATCCAAATCCGTGATCTCCGTGACCCAAGCACATCAGGTTCAAGGTCATCTGGAGGTCAAACTCAAGAAAACGTAGTTTAAAAAAATGTAACTAGTATTTCTATGGTTTTGAGGGTCGCTGACTCCAAATCCAAAATTAGAATTGCTCCGACTACTCGAGTTTGGTGTGCAAAGTGATAGAATTTATACTTCTCTTCTCTTGTAACGGACCCTTTTATCTTCAAAAGATCTATGCAGCGGTTTTCTTTTTCTTTTTTCCGTTTCTGACTCGTTTTCCCTTTTAAGCATCCAGCAAAAATCTGCCATCATATTTACATCCCATCTTCCTTGATACCGGCGTTCCATCTCTTTGATATCTTGATGAAACCGTTCACCCTGTTATTCGCTATAGCCTGAAAGCGTAAGATTTTATATCACACCTACGTTTTTCGTGTGCAGGAACCCAGGGCACCTCCACGCGGTGACGGCGGGAAACGGCTTTTTTTCTTTTTTTTGTTTTCCGGCAAAGCTCTGGGGTGAAAGCACGATGCCGTCATGGCCGGCACACGAAAAGGTACGATGCAGGGTTTCGGATGCCCAGTATCGGCGGTTGGTCAGGGTAGGCAAGCGGGCCCGCAAGCGTCGTCATCAAGTGACCGCAAGTCTAGTAGAATAGAATCTACTTTTCATAGGTGTGATGGAAAAACAGATGATTTCTGTTATGTTTGTGGAAAATTTGAAGTGCCAAAATATCGAAGGCTGTTATCAGATAGGTTTATAACTATTTACGAAGAATGTTTTAATTTAAAGGTTGTCAGCCAAAATACAGTCTGGGTACCTCATATGATTTGCAATTGTTGCAGAACAATATTATCACGATGGGAGAAATGTCGGACTCGTAGTCAGCTCAAATTTTCACAGCCTATGATATGGTCTGAACCTTTATGTCGAGACGATTGCTATTTCTGTATGACCAAGACTTTTGGCTTTAACGCAACTACAAAAAATAAAATCGTGTACGCTGAAGTAGCATCAGTAAAAAAGCCAATACCGTTAGAAGAGGAAGCTACTGACCAAGAACCTATGGAAGTTGATACATCACTTGCACCAAAGGAAATGGAAGTTGTTGAATCCTCAGATGAGGAAAGTGACAGTCAAAGTGATAGCAAAGAAGATGAATATTTACCAAGCGTTGTCTCGAATAATACCCCCGAAACTTTCAATCAAAAAGAGTTGAATGATCTCGTAAGAGATTTGGGATTACCCAAAGATGGAGCCGAGTATCTGGCCGCAGTATTGAAAAAGAAGAATTTGTTGTCCAAAGGGACCAAGGCTTATGTTTATCGGAATAGAGAAGAGAAGTTTCGTAAGTTCTTTGCCAAAGATTCAGAGAACTCGATGACATTCTGTACAGATGTGAGAGGATTAATGAATGAATTGAAACCTAATATTTATAAAGATGAAGAGTGGAGGTTATTTATTGACTCTTCTAAACGAAGCCTCAAAGCTGTACTTTTGAACAATGGAAACTCTTTTGCGCCTATTCCGATAGCTCATTCAACGAAGTTGAAGGAAACATACCAGAATTTGGAAGTTGTATTAGAAAAAATCAATTACTCGGATCACAAATGGAAAGTGTGCGGTGACCTTAAAATATCAACTCTGATTCTGGGTCAGCAGTCAGGTTTTACAAAATATCCCTGTTTCTTGTGTCTGTGGGATAGTAGAGATAGAAAGCATCACTATGTACAGAAAGAGTGGCCAAAAAGAACTGATTTCAATCCAGGCGTACAAAACGTTCTCCGGGATCCTTTAATAGATCCTTCAAAAATTTTGCTCCCACCCCTTCATATCAAATTTGGTCTTATGAAGCAATTCGTCAAAGCTCTGAACAAGGATGGAAAATGTTTTGAATACTTAGGACAGAAGTTTCCAGGCATAAGTGATGCCAAACTAAAAGAAGGTGTTTTTGATGGTCCCCAAATCCGCACTTTATTCAGAGATAACGACTTTATCACAAAGATGACCCCTGTAGAATTGGCTGCATGGTCAAGTTTCAAGAAAGTAGCAGAAAATTTCTTCGGGAATCAGAGAAGTGAAAATTACGAAACTGTGGTGGAAAATTTATTAAATAGCTACAAAGAATTAGGATGCTTAATGAATTTAAAATTGTACTTTCTATATTCTCATCTTGATTACTTCCCAGAAAATCTCGGAGACTATAGCGAATAACAGGGTGAACGGTTTCATCAAGATATCAAAGAGATGGAACGCCGGTATCAAGGAAGATGGGATGTAAATATGATGGCAGATTTTTGCTGGATGCTTAAAAGGGAAAACGAGTCAGAAACGGAAAAAAGAAAAAGAAAACCGCTGCATAAATCTTTTGAAGATAAAAGGGTCCGTTACAAGAGAAGAGAAGTATAAATTCTATCACTTTGCACACCAAACTCGAGTAGTCGGAGCAATTCTAATTTTGGATTTGGAGTCAGCGACCCTCAAAACCATAGAAATACTAGTTACATTTTTTTAAACTACGTTTTCTTGAGTTTGACCTCCAGATGACCTTGAACCTGATGTGCTTGGGTCACGGAGATCACGGATTTGGATTCAGCAACCGTCAAAACGTATGGAAAGAGTTTTTTTATTCATTGAAGACGTACTTCTGTTTTTTCAAAATGGTCATACTGATTTTCATGGGATCAAAATACAATGACCTCGAAATGACCGCTGGATTCACGATAAAAAAAATTGAAAAAATTGTCTCTGAACGTAATTTTTTCCGTACTTTCAAAATCTGTAGTCAGAATTCAACTTTTCGTGCAATATCTATGTTTGACCTTGAAATGACCTTGAACCTGGCGTGCTTGGGTCAAGGGGATGACGGATTTATGTTCAGCGACCCTCGAAACCATAGAAATACTAGTTACATTTTTTTATACTACTTTTATTCGAGTTTGACCTTCAAATGACCTTGATTCTGACGTGCTGGGGTCAAACTGACTGCGGATTCGGATTCAGCGTGGCAAAATACATGGGAATATATGTGTGTTGTTTTTGATACAGACCACTTTTTATTTTTTGTGTGCCTGTGTAATTATCGGCTTCATACGTTGAATACCTGGTGATTTAGCGTTACAAACAGCGTCCACTAAATGGATCTGAAATGAGCTGGGGGAGCCGTTCCATTGAGGGCAGTGATGAGAATCCGATGAAGCTACGAAAAATTTCATTATCATGAAGTTATATCACGTCTATATTGTTTATTCAACTATGTCCAAAATGCTCGGCACTTCCAACTGCATGGAGACTACATACAGGAGACGAAGCGCCCGTTTCTCCTCCGTGTTAATTTTTGGGAGCTCGTATCTTCGCACTAAGAACCTTCTAGCGGTATCGCCCCTAGCGGCGGTCACCCGCGTCAAACTCAGATTACCGGCGGGTTCCTACCAGCGAGTTACCATATGCCCAGTGTATATCAAAATATTGATTGTAAATAATCAATGCAAAAAAATATCAGTTTTGTCATCTACTTTCGGACACCATAAATAATTAATCACAAGCACTTAATCCTAAAACCCTACGGGGATCAATGAACATATGCGACATTCAAAGGAACATAGATACTCTGTTAGGATAGCTACGCGGGCTAAGGCACGCATCTTTTTTTAGTGCGCTCGAAAGTATTCAGGTTCAAGTCCAGCCGAATATATATTTTTTTTTAACAAAAACTTCATCTTATTATTGTTCTAAAAATCATTTCAATATGATTAAATTAAAAAGCCATTTCTTTTCATATATTTATTGCCAAGTAAAACTCCATTCACTTTTTATTTATATAAATTAGTCGGTACGTTGTTTGCACTTCTAAAAATCATTAATAATGAAATGATCAAAGTTTACTTTTTGTTAATTGTGTTAATTAATTAAATATCAAAATATTATTAAATTATGTATTGTTCTTCAGTAATCAGTTTTGAATTAGTTTTTATTGAAAAATTTTAAATTTATTTGCTTAGTACATATTTACATAGACACGTTTTCATATCGACAAAGGATATTTATATTGCGACGGGGGAGAGGGAGGGGAAAAATAATAGACGGGTATTTTTCCGGTCTCGCACTGTCGCCAGCGGCGCGCAGTCAGCCGAGACAACGTATGCAGCTTTATTTTTTTATTTCGTTGGGCGCCAGCTACCGTGCTCTCGCGTTAGGAGAGCAGGTAGCGCTGCAACGTTGGCTGGTTCTCGGCAAAGTCCTGCTGGTCGCTGTGAGGTCGGGTGGTTTCCCCGTTGCCTCCCTCCTCGTCGCCGTCGGTGTTCTTTGCGCGCGTGACCGGCTATCACCTGTGAAGAATGAAGCGGGAGCGCGAAGTCCTAGGCGACGAATTCTTTCGAGTCTAAAGCGTATCGAGCGAAAAGGGGAAAGTGGGGCAACGGGTGGTTTCAAGGCCACCCACGGCTGCGGCTCGTTCGACTAGCTAGAAGAAGTTCGGGGCATGGCGGCTCTTAACCCAGAAGCGGGTACATCGAGGGGGACGTCGTAGGGGCGCCCCGACTGACGGACTAGTGGTTCAGGGGATAGCTCCTTCCGTGGACTGGTGGCGTGGTGGCTGCGACGGCGGCTATCGGCTAGATGATAATCAGGGCAGTCGCGCACGCGCTTACCGATCTCAGATCGATCGCGAAAGCTACGGGGGATGAGGCGATCAAGTGGGTACAGTCAATAACAAGTCAGACTTAAAATAATTCAGGTTTATTCGGCAAAAGAAAACTTCCAAGGTCAACCCCAGTGATCTATCCCTCGCGATGGTCAGCCTGGTCTAGGTTACTGGGGGACGCGAGTGGCGTACTACGACGCGAAGTCGGTCTAGGCAGACAATAATTCAGTTGGATACTTCGGACTTCGGAAACGATTACACGACGTCGGTCTGTTTACTCGCGGCGAAAATTCCAGTTCGTTCAAGGCAAATAAGTGAAGGAATTCGATCGGTCGCACGAAGGTTAGCTACTATTCGCGGTGTTGACGGTACTTTGTAGCAACGATCGCGAGCAAAATAAAGGCGACAATGTATTCGAATTCTGCCGGTCGAACGAAGGTCTAGCACGACTCGTGTAATGTTTAGGTCGACTCGGGAAAGGAATTCATAGGCGCGCACTCTAAGGAAAACTCATTTCTCAGATGACAACAGTACGGCGACACGCAAAACGATGCTCAGAAGGTCGGTGGCAAAAACATACGCAGCAACGGCAACAGGCGCGCGAAGGTCATACGGCATACCCGCGCGCGGACATTCGGCGATCATGCGACAATTTTAGATGCGGGACAAAGAACGACGTGACAAAGAAAAGCTCGGAGACAACGGCAAACATGTTCGATCACAAGGCGTAATGCGCGCGAAGGTCATGCGGCACTCCCGTTCGGTAATTACGCGGCAACTTCGTCTTGCGGACAATGATAATACAACGGCTCGATAAAGAGATTTTCGGAGGTCAGCAACGAGTAGGCGCGAAAGTCATGTCATCGAGCGCGCGAAGGTCGTACGACACTCCCGAAACGCGGCGGTCGGCAATGCGCGGAAATCTCGCGATCATCGGTCATACAAAGAAAATCAGTAGTAGAAAAGAAGGTACTTACTCCTGTTAGTTTTTCGGGCAATTACTATCGCGGCTACGGCCGCCAAGGCCGCTGTAGCGGCCGCTACTATTGTCGTATGCGTCTCCGTTATTGGTACTGTCGTTGCTTCTGTTTTTCTATCGCTATTTTCCTCTACTACTCTCACTTTCTCACTATCTTCTTTCTATATTCGCTACTCTCACTTTTCTCACTCGCTGCCTTCACTTTTTCCTCTACTATATTCGCTACTTTCACTTTTCTCACTATCTTCTTTCTATACTCGCTGCTTTCACTATTTCCTCTACTATATTCGCTACTTTCACTTTTCTCACTATCTTCTTTCTAAACTCGCTACTCTCACTTTTCTCACTATCTTGTTTCTATACTCGCTGCTTTCACTATTTCCTCTACTATATTCGCTACTTTCACTTTTCTCACTATCTTCTTTCTATACTCGCTGCTTTCACTATTTCCTCTACTATATTCGCTACTTTCACTTTTCTCACTATCTTCTTTCTAAACTCGCTACTCTCACTTTTCTTACTATCTTGTTTCTATACTCGCTGCTTTCACTATTTCCTCTACTATCTATTTCCTCTGCTTTATCTATCTTCTCTGCTTTGTCTATCTTCTCTGCTTGGGTACCGCGCGACAGCGAGGCTCGGCGGACTACTCACCGTCGAGGCTTAACGGTTACTGGCGCGCCGTTTTTCGGTGACGCGCCGCTTCTCCTAACTTACTTCCCCTTCGTTATTGTCGATTGGCTGGCTTGTTGCTAAGCCGGGTCTCAGCGCCGTCTATATTAATGTTCTTAGCCCGCGCAATTTGTTTATTGGTCGGGTCTTCGCGCCTAATTTGCCTACTGGTCGCGAAGATAGCGTCGGTTTTCACTCATTAGTCCGACCACCCCTAAGCTGATAACGATTGGCCAGTCAACTAGCGTCGCTTGTCTATCCTCTTCTATCCACCGCTCGTTGGTCTTACCGATTCCCCTCGCTCGCTTCCGATCGGTCTAGCATCGGTGGTCTCGCTTGCTCTCACGCGCTCGGTCGCTCCTACTTCTAGTCTAGCTAGGCCTGCCTTAACTAACGGGGGCTTGCGATCAGCTGATCGCGGCTGGAAACTTTAGGGGCTTCTAGCTTCCCGGGGGAGGGTCGGATCGGGTCGTGAGTGCGCGAGGGGTTGTACGCGAGCGTAAGGGTCGTGCGAATCGGTCAGGGAGACTTCTAGAGGTCATAGTTCGCGAGATCCGGGAGTGCGTGGGCGGGTGTATGCGGTCGTGGCTGTTCTGCCGCATCGTGCCGGTAGTGTATAATTTTTCGTGTGATGACGCATCATCACAATATTTATATAATTTAAAACTTACAAATATTATTTACTATTACAAAAACCTCTTTCAGAACATTTTACATATATACAAAAATATATACTTTCCATACGAACATTCACACAGGGATATACATATTTACATTGACGCATTGACACACACTCGAAAACTAAATATACAGAAAATATTACTTAATATTATGCTTTGCATTTTTTCGTAAATCTTTGGCTTTCTTCTTGGCAGCACTATGCACAATATTATGTCGGTTGCAAGCCATTTTTCCTCGCCTTTCTAAATAATATGTAATAAACTTAAATGTTAGATTTTCAGCATGCTCTCTACACCCTACTAAAACTAATAAATTGGTCTCGACTATGTGGTAAGCAATTCGGAAAATCAAGTCCCTACATATTCCACTTTTTTTACCAATCATGTAAGTCACCGAGTTTTCAACCATCTTGATAAATTCAAAAACGCCGTCGCTTGATCGTACTAAGCCGCCAAAACGTTCCCTTGCATATGTAAGTTGGTGTCGTGCTGCGTCGCTCGAGAATGACTCCAAATGCAAGTTACAGTTTTAGCAACTGTTCCTTTTGACGGTTTCCCGGACAACCGAGCCAGCAACATCAGAAATCAACCGGTCGTCTGTATTTGCATTGTCGTAGATGTGGTCCGCCTCAATGATTGTTCGATTGGGCGAATCTTCGTACGTTGTTATCCACATCGAAAGAGTCTTGAGCAACTCATTCTTATTCTCTAATTGCAATCCTCTAGACTCTTTTGAGTTAACCAAAACTTTCAACACATCTCCTTTAACAACATTGCTTCCTTTTGGTGATTCTATCAATCCATAGGTACAGAAGATTATAAAAAGGCAAGCAAATAAAATTGGATCTGGATTGTCGTTTGATCCTGCAGCAATTCTTCAGATGCCAAAAAGTCTCTGAAAAATCAATATGAATATATAATTTCCAATAAAGTCATAAAGTTCTTTTTTAACACTGTATATATTTACCTCGATTGGATCTGAGCATAATTTATTGGTTAACAGATAGTCATATCCACACTGACTATGTAAATAGTCGAGTAATTCTAATGTTTACTTCAAGGTTACTATAAAACCCGTGTAGGTGTTGCTGGTCAGTGAAAATTTCATCTTATTTTTTTGTGCTCCTGTTTTCCATTCATTCAAATACAAAATGAATGTAACAATCGCCTAAAACAAAACAGTACATATGAATGTAAAAAAAGTTGGTAAATTAAAAAAGAAGAAAAATGTTTCACATTTACTTTTCGTGCGACGTAATTTTGATCAATGTGTAGTGCATCTTTTGTAGTGTGAGCTCTCATCGCATCTATAAGGGCTTTCATCCTTTTTATGAAAGCAATAGTTGGACCACAGTCTTCTAACCAGCCGCAAGCTTTTTCATCATTTTTGTACATTTCCATGGCCAAGTAAACTCGTTCTGAAAAAACCTGTTTAAATTTTATGTTACAATTGAACTAATGCAAATTGAAGTATGTAACGGTCCTATTTATGAGCTATTTATTAAATCACTGAATTACTGCAACTAGTCTAACGTATCTATCTGTTTATTCAAATCAATACATTAAGCGGCGCTACCTCACTGTTTACGCGATTGTATACAAATAAGAGTCGAATCAAAATAAACATCGTGACGTCACAAAGTAATAGACATAGATATAATGATTTAGGATATTAAGAAAAATATGTTAATTAGAGATAATTTTAATATAACAAAGTATTGATTATATAGATTTTAGCATGTAGATTCATAATATTATAACAACCCTGCTATAAAAGTTCAATTGAAAACCATTGAAGAATTTCTGAATGGTTTTCAATCTTCGATCTGAAAACTCCAAATGACCATTGAATATGATTCCTCATCCAACAAGAAATGTCAAGATATTAAATACTATTGGTTCCAATAATATAGATTACTATTGATTCCTAATCGAGATTAATCATTATCAATAGAAAAATATACTATTAAAGTAATGGTTTTCAATACGATTCAATGAAATTTCTCATGTATGTTACCCAATCGATTTCAATGGTAAAATTCGGGGTCAAATCGAAGATTTGAAACCATTCGAATGCGATAATCAATTTGATTGAATTGATATCAATGGTTTGTTATTGCAACATTCAAGTCTCGTATCGTTGAATAATTTTCAATAGTTTTGAATATGAAAGTCCTAACATTTCAATAATATGCAATAGAAAATATCAATCTAATTGATAATATCCAAAGCATAAGATACGATTCTTCAATTATAGTATCGAACAACTATTCAAATTTATAAAAAATCATTCAATTATGGAAATTTTTTCTTTCATCATCTAATGAAAAATTATAGAATAAAATTATATTTGATAAGTTTGTAGAATGAAGGATTATTCAAAACTATACAAACAACTTCTCAATAGAATACGATTGAGTTTTACTTGCATTTACCAATCATTAGATTTCATTAAAAAATATTCAATTGAAAATATTTGAAATTTTTTTGTTTGCCTTTCATAAGAAATTATAGAATACTATACCTCATTGAATGCGATTGGGTTATTTTTATATTGACCAATCATTAAGATTAAAAAGAAAACTATTAAATGAAATATTGCTAAAGTTACAGTATTGCTTTTGCTCATATTGGCATATATGGAAAACCATTCTATAAAATATTATTGACCAACCGTGTAATTGGATAAAAATTAATATCCATATAATATGATTCAATAAAATATGATTGGACAATTATTGTATCGAAAAATTATTAAAATTCATAGAAAGATATACAATAAAATATCATTGATTAATTATTTTATTGAACTGTGATTGATATTCATTCAATGCAATTGGATAGATTATCATTGAAACCATTCCTATACAAAGTATTATTCAGAAAGATTGAATTCTATTAAATTTAATGGTAAGTTTTACTATTAGTTATGCTTACCATGAAGTATTATTGAAAATCATTCAGTTTCAATCGTCATCGGAACATTGAACCATTCAGTTCATTGATTACCATTGAATATGAATGATCCCGAATAGGAATGAATGGAACTTTTTTAGCAGGGAAAAATCACATTCAATTATGAAATAATAATGAATATCAATATGCAAAGTTGATTTATTTATTACGTTAACATATGAAATATTAGAAAAATGTAAATAAGTCATATGCAGAGTGAATAAACATAGAACATGAGAAAGAATTAGTTTCATTAATAACAGCTGTATAATAACTGTTATTAGTAAATAAACAATTAATAATTTATTTAAACAATAAGCTATATATAGAACGAAAATATTAAGTTTATACTTGATAATGATAACTTTATGATTTAGAAATCTTAGATAATTAATCTAATAATTGCATATTAAAATTAGAAAAAACCGTTACAAATATGAAAAATTAGTCATAATTCAAATGTTATTAATTAATTTAAATAATTAATTTTGGAGAATACTTCCAAAATTAATCAACTATAAAGTTATATGAAAATTTAATAATTTTCTATTGTAAATATTGTAATATCACGTCAATTAACTTTATTAGTTAATAACTTTTGACGACACTATTGGCGATAATTGTATATTGTATAAAATCAACAAATAACAAATCCAGTAAAGTTTACATGTGTTAAAAACTTAATATTAATGGTTATTTACTTGTAAATTAAGAAAACTCATTTCTCAAAATTCGCGAATGTCTCTCGAATTTTCGATGACATCTCTCCTGCAAAATTAAGCGGGAAAATCTATGTATAAATAGGCCCACCTCTGCACAGGCTAGCATTCACTTCTAGCCTTGCAAGGTGAGCGCATGAGTCTGAATAAACTTGGATTATACCTAAGTTCTTTCTCTCATTGTGATTAACTGAACAAGACTGTCCCTTCCTTATAATTTAAGCTCGACTTATAGAACATCTCGCGCTATAAGAAACTTGGGCCGAATTATATCCTATCAAAGAAAGACTTTAGCTCTGCTTATGGGACGATTCGCACCATAAAAAACTAGGGCATTGTCTGACTTTGCTCGAAACATTGTACTTATTTATGTATATTTGATTTACTTATTGATTACATTTGATTTATTTATCTATTTCATTGACAATTAGAGTAAAATCATTAGAAACAAATTCTTACTCATTAGCTATATACGAGAGTTCGAATTATTTTATTTATAAGTGATACGAACATCACAAGTAAGGAAAAAATATACTAAATAGCATAATCATTTAAACTTACTTGCAATGCCATAAGAACATTCATTGTAATATAACCTTTTGGGTTAAGACGATTAAGCGTAAAAAAAAATGCACATTTCAAATTAAATTGCAAATGTGATTCGCAGTCGATGACAGGTTCCCAGTGAACTTTTTTAACCATGCCATCGGGTGTCTGAAAAGCAAAAATGATAATTTTTGTATTCAAGATATTGATTTTCATACTTGACTGTCATTTGAAAAAAAAACTTACCTAAAATTCTAGAGCTTTCATAATTTGTGTGCGTAAATTTTTCCACAAGTGCGATTGGTCTGAGATAAACCACAACCTTCTCGATGAAGCGACGGGATAAGTATAACTCACGTTCTCTTCGTTCACTCCATTGTTTGTCCATACCTTCCTGTTGAGGTGAGCTCCATCCATTCCGACTGCATCGACCATCAGACCAGATTTTTCAATCAGTTCTATACCTTTCATTAATATATTATCCAAGATATTAGCTGTGGTTTAGCTGGCAGCAAAAGCGGCGATTGGCTGGAAAAGTAAATTGCAGTATAGTATAAAAGTATCTTTGGAAATTTTCTTTTACAAATCACACATAAAAAAAATTTTACCTGAGCCCATCCTCCACGAAATGGAACGAATAGCAAACACAAGGCATGGTCGGCTTGCACATTCAGCAAATTGTCCGGTGTGTAAGGTCCATAGGCAGTATAGCCTTGGATTTTCCAATTTTTATCAAGAGCAACTGCTTTGCTCAAGAATATTTCATCGGCTATCAAGATTCCTGTCGATAATAAAAAGTAGAATGTTTCAATTCTAAATAAAAATATTGGAACGTAGAAATTGGAAAAAATCTTGTTTTGGACAAATTTAATTAGAACTCACCATGTTTTTCGTAGCTCTCTAAACAAGCAGCTTTCATTTCTAAACTTTCAAAAACTGCCTCCTGGAATCCATACGTAGTGTCAATGGACGCAGTATGTGCAGTTAAAGTTTTTGAAGTAGGCAATGGGAGAATTTCTCGTTCTCTCATATATTCATATAAAGCACTACTTTTCGTATGCATTAAGAAACATTCGCAAATCCATTCACGAGAATAATGAATGGTATTTTTTTCTACAGTTGAGAAAGAAATAAACATATTTACAACATCACGTTGTATTTGCGGCATTCTTTCTAAAAGTTTATCCAAATAATTTTGCCCGTTGCTGTTAATTTGAGTTTCTAGGAATTGAATTCGTTCTTTCGCTTCATTTAACAGTAAAAAATTATTTGTGTGATTAAATATGTCTTCTTTCAAATTGTCAAATAAAATATATGCTTATTTTTAAATAAAATATATGTTTACCTTTTGTTTACAATAAGTTTGTTTCCTTCCTAGTAATATATTTATTTTCAATAATTTTTTTAATCTACCCTCACTGCATCAATTTCGATATTCAATTATCATTTTTTCTCTTGAACATTCGAGACACCGACTTACCGTTGCCTTTGCAGTTCTTCGACACTTTTCAGATCACCTAGAAAATAATTTTATTCTAAGTAAAACTACTTCTATTATTATTTCATTGAATGTATTTGAAAGCTTACTTTTGCTCAGAGATGAAAGTACCGATACACAAATTTTGCTTTTCTACATATTCAAGTAAAGCAGAAAAATCATCAAACTAATCTATAGACTTTATATTTGAAAAGTTGACCAACTTTATTTTGTCACGTAGGAAAATCTGTAAATAAAATGAAAAAAAAATTGTAAGAAAAATATTGATTCAACAAAAGATTGGAAATAAAATTACTCACCGTCACTTTTTTGTCTGCCTGCACTTGTACGTAACAGCGAACTTCGAAAGTAACGAAATCGATAAGGTAAAAAATATGTCGCCGTTTTTTTTCGTCCAAGTCCTGTTTTGTTTTAACTCTGATTTCTCAAATACTTCATCTAAATTTAGGGTACTACTTTCTTCAGCATTTTCCAAGTGACTGTTGATCGTATTGAAGTTACCAACAGAGTTCACCTGTAAAAATATAATTTTAAGTAAGCGATGTACTTTTAATTTTTTCTAAATAAAGTAGACGCAATTATTAGTCCAAGCTTCATTTTTGCAGGACGCGACTATATGAACGCGGGCTTTCACGATTGCCGAGCGCACGAGAGAAACCCCTTACCACGGCTCCCCGGCCAGTAGCTTTTCTCATGCTCGAGTTAAAACTGAATTATGATTGTAAAACAGGCAAAATATGCAGAGCCTTGTTATCTAACAATAAAATGTAAAATATTAACAATCGAACGTCGTTGGTCCGATTTCTTAATTTTCATTCTAATAACAATAATGATTTTAAAAAAACTTAACTCGGCTGTTATTATTCCAAAATAAAAATTTTTTTTCACAATATTCGCCTTTAATCCAGCTACAATAATTTCCAAAAAAGAAATTTCTAACATGCATAGGAAACGAGAAAATCTAATTGTTTATACAAAAAAAAGTGCATTTTTTTAAGTCAAAAATAAGGGGTTGAAAGTTATTTTTTGCATTCGCCCCTAATTATTTATTAAAATTGACGTTTTGACGAAGAGATTGAGTCCTTTTGCTACTCAATACCTTCGACCATCAAAAAGTCACAGCCTCGTACTTCCGGCATCTCTTATTTAACTAATAACAATAAATCAATAACTAATGAAAATATATAATCGTGTGGGGGTTCATTTTTTTTCTAAATCGCAAGAGCTTTCTTTTAAAATTGATAAATATTAAAAAAAAACATTTTTGCACTAAATATTCGATATACTAGAAATGGTCTTTTTCGAGGGTTTTTGCCACTTTTTACAATAACTAACTATCGAAAATAATCGTGCGACTGCTCAAATTATACATTTTACAATTCTCTATAACTTTCATCCACAACTTTTTCCGGTAAAATGCATACCGTGGCTTGCAGATTAGAAAAACCTGTTTTCGCTAACTTTGAACTCTTATAAATAATTTTTGATACAAAAACTCGAGTTGCATTTTATACAGAGTGTCCTATTTTAAAGGAACCACCCCGAAATTTTCGACGGTTGGCGTTGTACAAAAAAATTGTTCAGACAACAGTTGTTTGGGACAATGGGGGTAACCTTTCTGTGAAATCCGATTTGACCTTGAGATTTATTTTCTACTGATTATTTCATAAACTTCGTTTTTGTCAATCGACTTTTTCTCTTCCGCAATACTTTCTAACCATTTTTCTTTCTCTTTACTCTCTAACGCTTCTCTATAACCAGCAGGATCTTTATTAATTTTAGCTAGCATTACATGTCTTCTCTCATGAGTGATTGTGAATGGTTTATTCTCTTGAAATTTAGATATGTACACGAACATGTCATCTTTATTGGGTTTGGGGTTTCTCTTTGATACTCTTGGTCTTTTAGCTTCATTTTCATTTTGTTCTTTACTCTCTTCCAATTTTCTCTTCTTTGGTCTACCTCTCTTAGGTTTCTCTTTGCTGTTCTCTGATTGTTTAGTATTTTCTCTTTCTGGCTCTTGTTCTACATTATTTTCTTCAATTTCGCTTGCATTATTATTTAAATCATTTTCTTTGTCTAAGACTGAGATTTCAAACTCTTGTTGTGATTCTTTTAATTTATATACATCTTTGTAAACTAATTTCTCGTTAAATTTAACATTTCTCGAGGTTAAAAATTTATTGGTAGTAGGTTCCCATAAAAGATATCCAGTATTTGTAAAACCTACTAAAATTACTCTTATTGCTCTTTTTGAAAACTTACTTTCAATTTTAGGTAAATGTGCATAACTTACACATCCAAATCTCTTAATTTTCTCTAAATGTGTTTTTAAATTAGGATTCAATTTATTTAAAGGGGTATCAAAATTTAATCTCTTATGTGATGATCTATTATATACATTAACAGCTGCTTCAGCTGCTAATGCCCACATTGTCTCTGGTAAGCCTGAGTCAATCAGCAGGGCACGTATTTTCTGTTGTATTGTTTTATTAAACCTCTCGGCTGTACCATTGAGTTCTGGGGTATAGGGTGGGGCATAATTACCTTCTATTTTCTCTTTCTCCATTACTTCTAAAAATTCACCTCCTGTAAATTCTCTCGCATTATCTAACTTCAAATAGCAAATTTTCTCATTTTTACCTAATAGATTTCTCGTCGTATTTATAAAGTTCTCGAGACTTTTTGCTACTTCACTTTTATATTTAATAGAATATAACTTTGCAAATCTCGAAAATTCATCAATAAAAACTATTATATATTGAAAATTGCCAGGAAAGTATGTTGGGGTGATTTTACCCATAATGTCAGTATTTATGGTATGTAATGGTCTATCTGCTAAAGTTCTCGTCTCTTTATGTGGTAGCCTTTCCATTTTTGCAAATTTACAGGTTTCACAATCTAATATGTTTTTATCAAAATTAATATGTCTTAAAATCTCGTTTTTTCTCTTTAAGTTATTCAGGTATTGTAAATTTGGGTGACCTAATCTAATGTGCCAAAGCATGCCCATGTCTATTTTATCTAATTTCTCATTGTTGGGATTTAACTCTATCGTATTTATTTTTCTTAACTCCTCTGAGTATTCTGGTAAATCTAAATTGCATATTTTTCTATTTAAAATTTGGGCCTCTAGGTCAAAATCGGTAATTTCTGTATTCTCTATGATTTTACTATTCTCTTTCTCCCTCCCAACCTCAAATGGTGTCAAATCAGCTTGTAGTTTCTCTTTTTCTCCCTCCGTATCTTTTTCATTTTTTGATACAGATTGAGGTTGCGGTGTAAAATCGTTTTCTGAAGTTATTTCTGCAATACAAGTGTATGCTGTGTATGTTGGGTCATTTTTTTCTATATTTTTAACTGAAAAATTAATTCTCCAATTGGGTTTAATATATTCTCCTGATAAATAGATTTCTTTAGTAATTTTATCAAAAATTTCTAGTTTATCGTTATCAAGATAAATTCCTAGATCTAAATCAGCAAAACGTCTGAGTGATATTAAATTTTCTGAAATATTTTCTGCTGCTAATACGTTAGTTAATTTTATTTTATTATTTTTCGTTTTTAAATATAAATCTCCGATACCGTCAATTTCAATATCTGCTGAATGGTCTTTATTCGCGCTCTTAATTACTCCTTTAGTACTCTTTTCAAAATTACTTAAAATTAAGCTCTTATTTACTATGTGCTCTGTCGCTCCTGAATCCGCTAGGAAAGATATATTATTTAAATATTTTAAATTATTATTGACATTACCTTGTATCTGTGTTTTCCTTTCTCTTTCTTCCAGTGCTGCGTGTGCTGCTGCAAGTGCTACTTGTGCTAGTTTGTTGTTGTTCTTAAAATTTCCCCTATTCTTTTTAAATGATCTACCTCTATAATTTCCTCTACCATTTCTCGTGTTATTATTTTTACTAAATTCTTTATTAGGTTTATAATTTCTCTTACCATGGCTACCTTTATTAAATTTATATCTGTTATAATGAAGGGCTTGAAATAGGAGCGTTAGAGGACGCCATCTATCAGTCAGCGCTGCCTACTTCTTTCTTCATGAACTTCCGCTCTCCACTCCCTTGCTTAGTTTTGAAACGACGAGTTAGGCAGTTGATGAGCAGCGTGTGTTGGACTGTTCTAATAAGAGTTTATTTTATATAAAGAGAATCATTAAGAGAAGTATTGTTTTAATAGTGAATAAAGTTAAGAGTTCAACTTATAAAACATATAATCATTCAAATATCCTGCCAATAATTTCCACGAGCCTTACATTCCAAAAGGTTACGGGCCAGCCCCCGGATTTTGGTGGATATTAGTTACGAGAAAAGCTGTTTTCCAAGTAAGTAAAGTGCTGAATATAAGAGAAAATGTGTGTTAAAAGTGCAGCGCGAAAAGTGCTTAAAATAGAAAATTTTAATAGGGGAAGAGCAAAAATGGACAAATGAGAAAAAGTGTGAAACAAAGAGAAATATATAGTGTAAGTGAATAAAAAGATTAGGTAAATAGGTAAATAGCCATTAAAAAGTGAATTACAAGGGATAATAGGATAAATGGATCAAACGAGAAAACGGGATCATTCGAGAAAGCCGTGAAATTTTGAGGAAACTCGTTGCGTGTTTTTTTTTTAAGACAAAGCGACGACCGACGTGCAGGTCGAAACTGGCGCGCAATAAATAGAGATATAGCTATACACGCTCATGCTGTATAAGCTACACAACGTAAACACATAAAGGTCGGCGTATTCCGAGAAGAGAAGTTTGAGATTAAATAATATAGAACATATAATAAAGAACAAAACAGAGAATTTTCGAGACCTTACGAGAGAAAATATATGAAAAAAATATATCTTACGTATTTTTTGCACAAAAATGCCTGTGATTTTTTTCAGATTTTTAAAAGTGGTGGAACGACCTTGAAAAAAAAAAATCTCTAAAAAACACCTTTTTTCGACTCTAGCTCCTTATATATCAATTCTATGCTGAAATCGACTACGCCATCGTATTTTACGCAAAAAAATACATCGGAAACATATATATATTTTTTTTTCTAGGATTTTTGCATCCCTTCAATAATTCGCCAAGTAAAGTTGATCGGACCGGCTCGTAATGTTTGAAATTATTGTCAGCTTAGAATGTAATTTAAAAAAAAAGTAATATATACTTATACTGTTCCTTTTTACATGAAATACGATGGAGCAATTTGTTCTATCGTTGAACTTACCCAGAAAACATTGGAAGTAAAAAAATTATGTATTTGGCCGCTGACGCTTTGTAGAGAGATTTTACTATGAATCCGTTTGCGTCATCATATTTTTTTTACTATATTTGAAGTTCATGTTTGTGTGTACTCAATAAATAATAAAAGGATGAATAAAGTAGGAACGAATAAATTATTATTCAATAATATAATATTTAAAAAAAATAAAATTAGCTATATAATTATATATAATCTGTGACCACGCTTCGAATGTTAATCATCATCGCTATCTTCTTCGATAGAAGTAACCACATGATCTTGTTCATAAATCCTTGTGAGATGTTCAGCACGTTTAATAATGCAGGATTGAAATCTAGCATACGCTAAATAATAAATAACGGCAGCCACGTAAGAGCAGCAATCGATTGTTCTCATTCCATTAGCACACTCACAGCAAAAACGGACTATACCGGAACAGCTAATAGTATTGGGTTTGTACTGGATGTAGCAGTTATACGTCTTACTTTCGATGTGTCTCGATCTAACTCGTACTTTCAGAAGATCAGCAGATTCTTTGAAGTAACTAACATTTATCTCATTATTCTCGCCCAGCATTTCAGCTAAGTAGGATATGGCTTGTTTGAGTTGATACGTTCCACTGTATAGTTTTACTAAATCCTGCTCCGTCATTTCAGGAAAATCTTGTAAGTCAGCAGACGTCAACTTTTGGAATAAGCTTTTCCTTCGATTATACTTTCCTGAAATCACTTCTGTGGCTAGGCTATTTTCATTGGAATTTCTGTTAAGTATATAATTCAGTACTTCGTCATCTGTAGCAGCTCTTGAGATAAGTCGTTTACCAAATTCATTTATTAAAAAGCAAACTATTCTGCAATAGAGACCAGCTTCAGGTAAGTAACGGTTGTCCAATTGCTGATGAAAGAACTTACTGAACTTACTACTTCTGAGCTACATTACTATGAACAGCTTCCATAACCCATCGAAGCATCGTTACAAGTCGAGATTTATTCGAATCTTCCGCGGATAGTTGTTTAAGATTTCTATCTTTCAACGCTGGCATGAGAACCCTGTACCCATCACTTTCTAATTGCGATACTATGTCACGAAAGCCGCGATCGAGAATAAAAACATCATCCTTTTTGCACATCACCTTCTTCAAATCGCTGTCATTCGCGTTTAAAATTTTGTCCAGAATTTTTGCATCATTTTCTTTAGCATAAAAGGGTCCTAGTACATCTACGATATAACCATCCGTCGTACATATAGTGAACGGCTTGCACAGAGGAACTTCTTTATGCCCTGAAAATGATCTTCGTTGGTATTCGTTATTTGAGCTTTTCTGGTGCTTCCAATAAGTTCCATCGGCAACTAGCCCAAGGTTATCATCACTAACATCATGAAGATTTTGAAGTAGCACTGTCGAATGATTTTTAATCAAATCATCTCTGTCGATGCTTCTCAAACCAAAACGTGAAGGCAATATGTCTCTTTCAAAAGAACTCAAAACAGATTTTGAAAATTCCGAGACTTGTTGATGACGATCAAGGCCAAGGACAGAGCAAATCATTTCATTGGAATTTCCAGTTCTCAATCTAAATAAAAAAACAACGAGTGCCTGCGTAACCGTCCGATTATCAGTATTCCTCAGGGAAACTGCCATTTC
The DNA here is from genome assembly GCF_024137745.1 of Phymastichus coffea. Taxonomy (NCBI): domain Eukaryota; kingdom Metazoa; phylum Arthropoda; class Insecta; order Hymenoptera; family Eulophidae; genus Phymastichus; species Phymastichus coffea. The sequence continues at coordinate 3,486,246 of NW_026706814.1, forward strand.
GCGCAATTCTATGATTTGTTCCCAATTGAGTCCAGTAAAGGTTTTAATTCTATCTTCAGAGATAGTAAAATCACCGATTCTATCGTCTAATTCTCTGTCGGATGTTACACTTAGAGCTTTGAATAGCTTGGCTACATCTGCAACTGTTACATTGCTCGAGTGGAATATCGGTTTCAAGTTCAGTAACTCATCATTATAAAACTTTTTCATTATCAAGTGCTTACGACAACAGCGGTTACCCTCTGGGATAAATATCTCTCTTTCAGTAAGGGCCTGCCGCCGAGCTTCGAAAGGAACAACAATAAGTCCTGATTTAAGTGAACATAAGCAACAATAATCATGAGTGGAAACTACTCTTTTCAAAGGTAACTGAATAAATTCTTGTTCAATAACTTCTATCTTAATTGGGCTATACCTTGGATCAATTTTGCTTTGTTGTGATGACTCAGATGCAGTTGATTCTTGACTGCTGGATTGCGGAGTATTTTCTTTGGCTGGCGCTTCTTCGACTTTTCGTTTTTTTGACTTTGCAAAACGAGCTGCGCCTCCACATTTCTGACAGAAAGTATCTCCAACTACGACTGTCGTAGCAAAATAATCGGACAGCGCAATAGCTTCATCCTCTGTATCAACTCTTGTCTTTTTCCTGACCATCTTCTTCTTTGATAAACCGCAGTTCGGACATTTATCATTAACACTTGATGTAGACATGGAATAGTCTGGACCTGGAATAAACGACTTTATCAATTATCCAATTAATGATTAATACACACACCCACACCCACACCCACACCCACACACACACACACACACATATATATATACATATTATGTATTAAGTATTATAATATAGAGTAGATTAAAGGATAAAGAATGAAAAATACATTTGGATCAGCTGGCTCACAGGTTGATATTATTTGTTGATTATCACAGAAGCATTTAGAATGTCAATATATTGAATTTATTTATCAAAGTTACGTCCAAATATTAATTTAGTTCAACATGATGGAGGGCTTCAATTATGATTCTGTTGTGGTCGGTTACTAAATTAGCAGTGTATGTTATGCTAATGATGTACTCGGGTAATCCATGTGATATTGAATAATGAGTGTGATACAGACGGAAAGTCTAAAGAGATCAGTGGGGCAAGTTTTACCAGTGGAAAAATACTTGTTTTTGGTTGTCAAACTTATGTTCCAAGTCCACGGAAAATTCATTTTTTGACCAAACCCATATGGTCTTCAAAAAAAAAAAAAAAATGAATAAGCTGGGAATCGAAGACCCAGAAAGAAAGAACGTATACCTCTTCGGCGATAACCACAGGTTTCTATACCTATTAAACCAATACAGTTCTATTTATCTCTCACAAAAATAGACAGAAACATTATCACGCTTATAATTGAATGAAAACAATAATTTCTGCCGCTCTCTATTAAATAAAGAAAATCTTTTATCGATATTCTCAATTGTAAACATAACAACTCTGTCATGTTTAGCTGCAAATCCAACCTAGCCCAATCCAGACTTCATTTGAAATTAAATTGTATTCACAGCAAGAATACATTGATCAAAAATGAAATTATACTCACATTTATTGCAGAACAGTAACAATCAACTAGCTTTCCCCGTAATTAATCACAGACGGGTTCGTTGTAGGAAGGTTTGCTTCGTCTCTGTTTCGCATAAAACAAACGCCGGTTTGTCGGGTTTGTTTGATGTTTAGGGTGTTCACGGAACGATTCTGACATTCATAAGGTGACACGAATTCCGACATATTATATGACATGTACATAAAACGATATGTTCAAGTCTTTAAAGGCTCAAAATGTTAAAATTGGGTAGATTTTATTATGAAGAAATTGCGTCATTCTAGTCTACGTAAAAATAAATACATTGGAAACATGAATTACTCTTTTGAAAATGATTTTTATGCCAATCCACATGTACAAGCAAAAGTGTCCCACCTGGCGGCGAGTGATCAAAGGTATGTGACGAAATATTGAAAGGATGCAAAAATCCTAGAAAAAAAATATATATATACGTTTCCGATGTATTTTTTTTGCGTAGAATACGATGGCGTAGTCGATTTCAGCATAGAATTGATATATAAGGTGCTAGAGTCGAAAAAAGGTGTTTTTTAGAGATTTTTATTTTTTTCAAGGTCGTTCCACCACTTTTAAAAATCTGAAAAAAATCACAGGCATTTTTGTGCAAAAAATACGTAAGATATATTTTTTTCAGCGGTGAGTCGGTCTTTGTTTTTTTAATACGAATTTTTAAAGTTTTCAAAAGGCTGTGAAAATTTGAATTTCCTGCTAAAAATTTTTTGAGTCACATAGGTTTGTGGGGCTCAAAAAATCCTACAATTTGGTTTTTTTGTTTTTTTTCTAGCTTCAAAATTGACCGAGACATCGTTAAAAAACTGAAAAGCGTATAGTCACGTCTCAGCCGGCCCCCCTGGGGTCTAGGGGTCTGAAAATTTGAGAAAAGGGGTTTCTATACATGAGGAATGAAAGGGTATATTCCGTTTCCCTCACCGTTTAAAGGCAGATTTCACTATCTTACCTGGCTAGACCCTTATAGACCTATATCTTTAATATCAAATATTGCCAAAATTTTTGAAAAATTAATACAAATCAGGATTACAAGTTTTTTCAACAAACATAATTTATTTTCTAATAAACAATTTGGTTTTAGAAAAGGTCTTAGCACCAAAAATGCCCTATACTACCTAACTCAATATACAAGCAACTAGACAAAAGTAAATCAATAGCAGCAACTTTCTTGGATCTAGCGAAAGCTTTTGACACTGTGGACCACAAAATTCTACTCAAAAAACTTTACAGATATGGAATTAGAGGAAGTGCGTATGAACTTATCAAAAGCTATCTAAGTAATAGGAAACAAAGAGTTAAAATCAATGGTGAATATAGTCAATATCAACAAGTCAACATTGGCGTACCACAAGGTACAATATTGGGACCTTTATTTTTCATAATCTATATAAATGATATGTTACAATTGCTACCAAATGATAGTGTGTCGGCTTTTGCTGATGACACGGTAATTATCGTGAAAGGCGAAACATGGCATGAAGTCGAAAGAAATATGAATTTCTACTTAAACAAAATATCCATTTGGCTAGCATTGAATAAACTGTCACTAAACATTGACAAAACAGTTTATATGGCTTTTGGAAATAACTGCAATAGCAACTCAACATATCTACATATAAATATAAAGGGTGCACCCATTCGAAAAGTTGATAACACTAAGTACCTTGGAGTGCATTTCGATAGCCATATGAGATGGGACCTGCATACAAACATGCTATACAATAGACTAAAATATCTAACTTATATTTTCCACAAATTATCTAGGATAATGAGCACAGATAATCTACGTATGATTTACTATGCACTTTTCCATAGCATAACAACCTATGGTATTATAGCATGGGGTGGAGCATACATTGGAAGACTCAAATATATACAAACATTACAAACGCGACTATTACAAATAATAAATAAAAACAAGTTTATAAATGAAAAAAATCCACTAAACATAGATCAAACATTCACCATGGAATCTCTAGTGTATCACTATGTCAACCTGCAAGATATGTTCCTAAAGAAAAATTCCGTAACAAGGAAAAAAACTATACAGCCCCTTAAAAGAAAATTAACAATCAGCATTAAAGATAGCTATACAAGAGCTTTAGCCACCTTCAATCAACTACCTTCTCACCTCAAAACTTTAAATAACAATATAAAAACAATAAAGGACAAAATAAAAAAATGGATCAAAGGCCATCCGTACTAGATACTAGATACAGGAATACAATGTACCACAAAATACACTGCAATAATTTACAACAAATCTATTACAAACTAAAGCAACAAGGGAACTTTGATAGTCTAAATTCAGCATTGGAAGTCCATGTGGATGAGGATAAGGATAAGTTTCTCTTGGATGTAAGGACATATTTGTGTTCACAAGGCACTTGTACACTTCATCAAAATCGTTCTCATCGTCGAATGTCTGAATATAACATGAAAAAAATGAAAGTATCAGATAACTACAGAAAAATAATTGAAACAATTGCAAATATGATTGATAAAGCATCAATGACGACAATTGTAACGGCCAGACAAATGTTAATCAGATATTGGAGATAGAAGAACACAATTGAAGATATTAGTGAAGTAAGCTTTTATAGGAAGCATTCTTGCTACCAATATTAAGCCATACTTCATTTGTGAAATATTATAAACTATTATACAAAATGACTCTTAGTTTTAAATTTTTTTTTTCCTTTAATTTCTTTAAGTGTTAGTAGTTTTATAATACCAGACCAGCGAACAGGTTTATCCTCTGCCGGGTTACAAATTTGTAATGTATAATTGTATAATTATTACTACTTGTTGTAATATTTTGTACTATACTCTGGTTAATAATAATAATAATAATAATAATGTTCCTTTTTATGATAAAAGAGTACCAAAACGAGATAGTTTCTATTTCCAATCGAAGTAGTACGAAATGAGAACGAGAAAATAAATTTTTTATAATAGAGAAAAGAGGCTATTGTTAAGAAAGGTAAATAATAGCAAACTAGAAGGGGAGAAAATTGAAAATTAATATACCATTGACAGAATACGTCGAATTCGTGCGAAAATCTGTGGTACAGGGATAACATTTATTCGGCGTCGGGTGAATTTTCGAGCAAGCTACGGGGGGTGTGTGTAGCACGTGCGCGTACGCCTCTCCTCGAAGATTTTCGATAGCGGTGCTGGAAAACCAGGCGTGGGGGAGTGTGCGTGTTGCATATATCGGTGCGATTTAAAATTTGTTAAAAATAATTTGTCAAAAGCCTAAATAAAATAGATTTTTTTTCTATGCTGTACAGATATTTTAAAGAGAACAACATCAACGAGAAGGAAAAACAGAACTACAAAGAAAGAGGATAATATACAGGGTGGCCCATTTTAAGTGATCCACTCAGATATCTAGATTGGAGTGAGTTTTATCGAAAAAAGTTTCAGACAAAAGTTACTCAACTTTGAGGGGGCCATGTTTCTATGACCTTGGATTTGACCTTGGAGGTCATGTTCAAGGTCAACTTTGTTTTTTTAAATAGGAACCCCCATTTTTGACCCCGGATTCGGAAAGAGCGGGAAATTTTACGTCCAAAACGGTATTTTTAAATTTTTTTTCATGGCCTAGAGAAGGTCGATTTAAGGTCAAATGCTTGAAAAACTGCCTAAAAGCGTTTTTTTAATTTTTAAGATATCGAAAAATGACCTCTACAAAATTTGTTCAGAACAGAGTGGGCCACCCAATGCACCAAAAACCTTTGACCTTTAACCTCATTTTGAAGGTCATTTCAAGGTCGAAGTGTTTTTTGTAATGGAAATCCCTCTTTTTGACCCCGGATTCGCACATAGCGCGAAACTCAACACAATACCTTATCCAAACGTCGGATTTCGCGCTATGTGCGTATCCGGGGTTAAAAAGAGGGATTTCCATTACAAAAAACACTTCGACCTTGAAATGACCTTCAAAATGAGGTTAAAGGTCAAAGGTTTTTGGTGCATTGGGTGGCCCACTCTGTTCTGAACAAATTTTGTAGAGGTCATTTTTCGATATCTTAAAAATTAAAAAAACGCTTTTATGCAGTTTTTCAAGCATTTGACCTTAAATCGACCTTCTCAAGGCCATGAAAAAAAATTTAAAAATACCGTTTTGGGCGTAAAATTTCCCGCTCTTTCCGAATCCGGGGTCAAAAATGGGGGTTCCTATTTAAAAAAACAAAGTTGACCTTGAAATGACCTTGAACATGACCTCCAAGGTCAAATCCAAGGTCATAGAAACATGGCCCCCTCAAAGTTGAGTAACTTTTGTCTAAAACTTTTTTCGATAAAACTTACTCCAATCTAGATATCTGAGTGGATCACTTAAAATGGGCCACCCTGTATAAAAACAGCATTAGGCAAAAGGTATAGTGTGTTTTTTATAATTTATATTGGATATCCAAAAATGAGAAAAATATAAATATTTGAATTTCAAAAATATTTATATAAAGAGAAAAGAGAAATAATTAGAAGAGTAATAAATTAAATTTTTCGTTAGCTACGAAAACAAAATGGATAAACGCACCTCGGACGAAGACATATTAAAGACGGCATTACAGCCGGGTACAAAAACTCCCTCGGAGACGAGGAAGTTTAACCAATTGCTACAAGCGCAATTAAGCGATCCTGAAAACCAGGAAAAGAAAGATGCGCTTGAAGCATACGAAGAAGAGCTACGCAATACCCTAATTGAAAGAGAAAGGCAGAAATGAAGGGACAGAGGCGAAAAGCTAGAGTGCGATGCTATGGAGGATACGAAAGAAGGACTAGACGGAGACGAGGAAATAGAGTCAAACGAAGTACAAGATACGGAAGAGGAAAAAGAGATAGAAAGATTGAAGAGAATGTTAATAGACGCGGAAAGAAAAGAACGAGAAAGAGAAAGAGAACTGGAGGAAAAGAGAAATGAAAACGAGCTCCTCCGTACACAACTTCAAAAGAGAACCCAGGAAGTTGAAAGCTTGAAAACCAAGGTGCCTCGAAATATTCTAATATTTCACAAATATTTCAAATAACGAGCCAAATATTTCAGTAATTGATCGGGAGAATTTAACATTGAATTATGACGTTTCAAATAAACTGTCGGAATCGTTAAATAGTTTAAAAAATACTTTAGAGAATAATAGAAACGCGAATGCAATGAATAATTTAAATAGCTATACGAGAAAATATACGTTAAGCGCAAAATCTGATATAATAATTTGGCTAGATAAATTAAAATCAGAACTAGAAGCAAAAGATCTAATGGACATTATTGACCAAAGAGTAAATGAACCGGAAAACCTTAATGAGAACTTAAAAGCAAAAAGAAAACTAGCAGTGAGAAATATTATAACTAGTCATATTGACGATCAATTTTATAGACAGGTTTTAACATTAAAAGAGCCAACCCCGCTTAAAATTTCCTTATAAATTGTACATGAAATTTCATATGAAATTTCATATTAAATTTCATATGAAATTTCATATGAAATAACATATGGAATTTATATAAAAGTCATATGAAATTTATCTGAAAATCATATGATATTCTTATAAAAATCATATGAAATTCATATAACATTTTCGGAAAAATTTTTATATGTTTTTTATGTGAATATTATATGAATTTCATATAAATGGCATATAAATTTCATGTGACTTTCATATATTTTTTTCATCGATTTTCAATTGAAATCCCGCGTAAAAATAAAAATTATTGGCAATAGATTGCAGAGATATTGGCAAAAAGTATTGAGGATGTATTGAGAACATATTGGCAATTGCTATTGGAATACAATTGCCAACACTTGCCTTGGATACGATTAGCAGTATGTTGCCAATAGCTGCAAAGAAAAAAGAAAATTACTCGGCAATACGTTGGCAATATGTTGCTATTAGCTGCAAAGAAAACTACTCGGCATTACTTTGGCAATATGTTGCCAATAGTTGCAAAGACAACTACTCGGCAATACATTGGCAATATGTCGCCAATAGCTGCAAAGAAAACTACTCCGCAATACGTTGTCAATATGTTGCCAATAGTTGCAGATAAAAAAGAAAACTACTCGGCAATACGTTAGCAAAATGTTGTCAATAGCTGCAAAGAAATTTACTCGGCAATACGTTGGCAATATGTTGCTAACAGCTGCAAAGAAAACTACTTCGCAATACTTTGGCTATATGTTTCCAATAGTTGCAAAGAAAAAAATTACTCGGTAATACGTTGGTAATAGTTTATATCATAATTGCTCTATAAAGAATTTTCATACAACCATGATTTTAAAAGATTTTTATTATATTATAACTTATGACACACACACACACACACGCATATATATATATATACATATATATATATTAAATTACAACTGAGATTTTATAATTAGTGAGGTACTTGTAATATAAAAATTACTTAATCGTTTTCAAGATTATTAACCGGTTCTATAATGTAGTCGCGATTTTCGTTTTCCATTCTCACATGATAACAAACACTCCTCAAGCTTTTAATATCAATAGCATTCAATTGCGAATAAACTTTAGTTTGTAAGTACAAAAATGGTAGTGTGCCCGCTGGCAAATCTATTGAGAATGGATTAAGAACTTTTATATTCTTAATTATTGCATAATTTTCACCCTGACAATCGCAAATTTTCCTACAATTGCAATTTGTAACTCGTATGAAATTTTGCGTTAAACTAAATTTTTTATGGTTATTTAATTCATATTTTATATAAGAGGAGTCTGTCTTTTTGCCTTTTCGATATTCTTCAGATGTATATAACATATTATTTATACAGGGTGTCCCATTTTAATTTACCACCCCCTAAAACAGGTTAATAATTTGCTCTGAGAAAAAAATGTTTCAAATAAAATTTGTTGGGTTCGAAGGGGGGCATCTTTTGGCTATTTCAGCTGCGACCTTGAACATGACCTTTAAGGTCATTTGAAAGTCAAGACCAAATTTTCATATGAAATGTGCATATTTTATGGCGGATTCGTATTCTACTAAAAAAGAGAAACACTTTTTGTCTGAATCATTTTTTGATCATCAATAGGTAGGTAGCTCTCCCTTTAACTGAAAAGAGAATTTGTTCTAGAAATAAGATGTTTTAGATGAATGTTACTAGCTTCAAACAAAGACAGAGGTATCCTTTGGATCACTTAAGGCAAGACCTTCACGTCCAACCACTTAAGGCAAGACCCCTTCGTTCAGCTAGTCACTGAAATTTCAATGTCTCAAGTGCTCTATCAATTGCCCATTTTGATGAATGTACATTTGTATTCTCTGCCGAAAACTTCTTTGGACATCTATTAATGTTTGTGGGGTTAACTCCTGGAATGCTGCAACAATTCTTTCCATCATATTTTGTGCCGTCGTCGGGGCTTCCGCGTAAACTCTCTGCTTCACGGCCCCCCACAGAAAGAAGTCCAATGGGGTCAAATCTGGCGATCGCGCAGGGAATTCACAGATTGGACTACCAATTCCAATCCAACTATTTGGGTATGTCGCGTTCAGAAATCTCCTGACAAGTAGTCGACGATGAGCGGGAGCACGATCTTGCTGGAACCACATGTCTCGCCTTATTTCTAGCGGAATGTTTTCTAGAAGAGGTGGAATTTGGTTCTCGAGAATATCTAAATAAAGCTCGCCGTTTAAATTACAGTCATAAAAAATTGGACCCACAACGTATTCCCCAACTATGCCCGCCCAAACATTAATTGACCACCGTCTTTGTGTACGGTGATCTCGCTGCCAATGTTGATTTTCTTCTGCATAATAATGCGCGTTATGAAGATTAACTCCTCCCATATTGTCGAACTTTGCCTCGTCTGTAAAGAGAGTCCGATCAAAGAAAAATGGATCTATGCGCATTCGTGTTTCCGCCCATTGACAGAATCTAAGTCGCCTGGCAGGATCACCAGGCTCAATGGCATGTGTAAGGTGCAAGTGATATGGATGAAATCTAAAATGACGCAATACACGGGAAACTGTTGATCTAGGTACTCCATGCATTCGCTGAATTTGTTGCGTCGAAATATGAGGATCCTCGGCAATTACAGCACGAACCCCAAGCGCAATATGCTCTCTTGGGCCCGTCCGTCGCCTCTTCCTTCTTAAGTTACCTCCTTGAGCTCTTATCGTTAGAAGTTTAATATTCCTCCTAGTAGGATGACGAGCGTCCGGATACCTTTCAGCGTACAGCCTCGCTGCAGCCTTGTAATTGTCGTGACATTCTCCCAGAATCTTGATCATGTTGACTATCTCTACTGGCGTTTAGTCAGCCATTATCTGTTGCAGGTAGATTTTTTAGGGAATATTTAATCTTAAATTAATAATTTAATTTTTATTTAATCTGAAATTCAGAAAGTCAATGAAAACCTAATGATGAGAAGCTTTGAGGAGCTGTAAGAATTTACAAGCCTTACCAATAGAACGATAACGAAGCAAAAAAATGTCTTTTAGCGAGAAATAAAGCATTTACGAGAAAAATATTCTAATTCTAATATTCTAATTCTTCGGATAAAATGTAATGGTTACCTGTAAATAAACATTTGACCTTCAAAAAATCTTGATGACCTTCAAATGACATTGATGGCTCTTAAGCAAGTTCGTGGTGAAGGTCACTACAGTATGTCCCTCATTGAATCTAGTAACATTCATCAAAATCATTCTTAACTGTAGGAAAAATTCTAACCTTAGTTTAAGGTAGAGATATCTAGTGATTTTTTCTACTTTTTCAAAGCCGTTTACAACAAAAATTTGGGATTTTTTCAAAAAATGATTCATACAAAAAGTGTTTTTCTTTTTTAGTAGAATCCGAATCCGCCATAAAATATGCACATTTCATATGAAAATTTGGTCTTGACTTTCAAATGACCTTGAAGGTCATGTTCAAGGTGGCAGCTGAAATAGCCAAAAGATGCCCCCCTTCGAACCCAACAAATTTTATTTGAAACATTTTTTTCTCAGAGCAAATTATTAACCTGTTTTAGGGGGTGGTAAATTAAAATGGGACACCCTGTATACGCCATTGAAAATATGAAAATATTTTTTCCACACCAATAATTATTTATTATCAGTTCAGATACATAAGCAGGTCTTTTTCTTAAGGAACTACCGACAAAAAATATGTTATTTCCAATTTTCGTTAACTTTAATTTTCTCGTAGGTGATAAAATAGTGTCACAGAAATTAATTGCTTCCTCGTTACCCTCCAGCCGTTCATTTTTATATGTATATACAGCAAAATGAATACTTAAATTGGAAATAATTTGTAAGTGGGGAGCATTGCTACTTCGAACCATTCTTTTTAATTTTCCATTCAAGTCTTCAAGAGGAAAACACGTGTGATGATGCGTCATCACACAAAATTATACACTACCGGCACGATGCGGCAGAACAGCCACGACCGCATGTACCCGCCCACGCACTCCCGGATCTCGCGAACTATGACCTCTAGAAGTCTCCCTGACCGATTCGCACGACCCTTACGCTCGCGTACAACCCCTCGCGCACTCACGACCCGATCCGACCCTCCCCCGGGGAGCTAGAAGCCCCTAAAGTTTCCAGCCGCGATCAGCTGATCGCAAGCCCCCGTTAGTTAAGGCAGGCCTAGCTAGACTAGAAGTAGGAGCGACCGAGCGTGTGAGAGCGAGCGAGACCGCCGATGCTAGACCGATCGGAAGCAAGCGAGGGGAATCGGTAAGACCAACGAGCGGTGGATAGAAGAGGATAGACAAGCGACGCTAGTTGTCCGGCCAATCGTTATCAGCTTAGGGGTGGTCGGACTGATGAGTGAAAACCGACGCTATCTTCGCGACCAGTAGGCAAATTAGGCGCGAAGACCCGACCAATAAACAAATTGCGCGGGCTAAGAACATTAATATAGACGGCGCTGAGACCCGGCTTAGCAACAAGCCAGCCAATCGACAATAACGAAGGGGAAGTAAGTTAGGAGAAGCGGCGCGTCGCCGAAAAACGGCGCGCCAGTAACCGTTAAGCCTCGACGGTGAGAGATACCCGTTGAGCCTCGCTGATGCGCGGCACCCATACGCAGATAAAGGAAATAGGAAGCAGATAGAAATAGATAGTAAGAAGTAGAACAGTGCAGAAATAAATAGAAAGAAAGAACAGTGCAGAAATAAATAGAAAGAAAAGAACAGTGCAGAAGTAGATAAGTGAAATAGATAGAAAGAAAAGAACAGTGCAGAAATAAATAGAAAGAAAAGAACAGTGCAGAAGTAGATAAGTGAAATAGATAGAAAGAAAAGAACAGTGTAGAAATAGATAAGTGAAATAGAGGAAAACAGACAGGAATTGCGGCAGCAATAGGCCCGCCGACCACAGACAATCCCCTCAGCCGAGGTCATAATTATTTTGTGGAAGCGACTGAATGAGTACACCCTTCTTTTATGTATACCGTGTGTTGCCCGTCCTCACCCTCGGGAGTGCCGTTAGACCTTCGCGCGCCGGAGTGATCCTCCTATACATTTTCACCGTTGACCTTTCGAGTGATTCCCCGCTGTCGCACCGTTATGTTGTCTGTCATCGAAAGACCAGTTTTCGCGCGCGCATCTACGTGCTGCAAAACCCTCGCTTAACCTAAATAAATCCTTGATTGGAAGCGGGTTTTTCCGTCAAGTCGCGCGATCGCCGAGCGTCCGCGTCCTCGCGAGTGTCGCATGACCTTCGCGCGCCCGATACGATTTTGCGAGCACGTACCTTGCAGTAGAACTCTCAGACACCGTTCCTAATCTGCTACATCGCGCGTTGCTTGACCGACAAACTTCCCGCGCGTGTACGTATTCTCGCATCCTCCGCGCGCACGCCGGTTGACCGCCGACTTCCGCTTATGTAATTTCCTGGATAAATGAGTTGGATTTGGAGTGTTTCTGGTTGCCACGCAGGCGCGAATTCCCCGTGCGCGCGCCAGTTACAGGGACTCCTTTGTGCGACGATCGGTTGAATAAAGTAATTAAGTATCGTATGACCTTCGCGCGTGCGACAAATCTTGTGCGTGTTGATGAATCCCTTTGTTACAACCGGACGAACATTAGGTGAGCTGCGCTTGACCTTCGGTATTGTGTACGCGCTATCAGTTTGTTTTCACCGTAGGATTATCGTTCTAAATTGCTAACATTGCCAGTCGAGTAGCCGACCTTCGTACGATCGACCAATTCCGTGTGTTTACTCGAGTGAATTCCGAGCCAGCGCGAGATAAATATTTTGCATACGACAACTACGCATTCGCGACTTACCGCTTGTGTTGACAATTGCCTGCCTAAATCAACTTCGCGTCGTAGTACGCCACTCGCGTCCCCCCTGTAACCTAGACCAGGCTGACCATAGCGACGGATAGATCACTGGGGTTGACCTGGGAGGTTCTTTTGCATAATAAATCTAAATTACCTTTACATCCGACTTGTTATTGACTACGCCCACTTGATCGACTCATCCCCCGTAGCTCTCGCGATCGGTCTGAGATCGGTAAACGCGTGCGCGAATGCCCTGATTATCGCCTAGCCGATAGTCGCCGTCGCAGGAACTACGCCACCAGTCCAGGGAAGGAGCTATCCCCTAAACCACCAGTCCGTCAGCCGGGGCGCCCCTGCGACGCCCCCCTCGATGTACCCGCTTCTGGGTTAAGAGCTGCCATGCCCCGAACTTCTTCTAGCTAGCCGAACGAGCCGCAGCCGTGGGTGGCCTTGAAACCACCCGTTGCCCCACTTTCCCCTTTTCGCTCGATACGCTTTAGACTCGAAAGAATTCGTCGCCTAGGACTTCGCGCTCCCGCTTCATTCTTCACAGGTGATAGCCGGTCACGCGCGCAAAGAACACCGACGGCGACGAGGAGGGAGGCAACGGGGAAACCACCCGACCTCACAGCGACCAGCAGGACTTTGCCGAGAACCAGCCAACGTTGCAGTGCTACCTGCTTTCCTAACGTGAGAGCACGGTAGCTGGCGCCCAACAAAAATAATAAAGCTGCATAAGTTGTCTCGGCTGACTGCGCGCCGCTGGTGACAGTGCCTGACCGGAAAAATACCCGTCTATTATTTTTCCTCTCCCTCTCCCCTGTCGCACACGTAGTGGTAAAAAGTGGACCAAACCGGCGAACCATCAAAGGCAAATGTCTTAAAATGTGAAAATTGCAAGTCATGAATTTTAAGGCATACAAATTTTCGAAATTTCCAATGAACTTATCAAAACACTTATCAGACAAGTCTATCATTTGTTCCGTCACTTTTTCTTGGCATAGTAAATAAAGCCCCAACCAAAAGTACATGTAATGATTTAAATATTCTTCCGGTAATATACCATTCAAAACGGGCAAAAAATAATACAACCCCCAATTTTTTAATTCAGATGCTTTCCAGTATGGGAAATGTGTTTTAATTGGTCTTGGTCGACGTGCAACAAAACAAGGTGGTTTTATTGAAATAGTCTATAATCTACTACATCGATCAAATAATGGAAGGAAAATTTCGCGCCAGCAAATTTTGAATCAAACAACAGAGAACCAAGACGTTTTATGACTCCTTAAAAAGCACAATGCATGACATCTATGCTTGTTGAAGTGAGATAATTATGACAAAATTTTGACAATATTGAAGGACCTTTTACCCCGCATACCGGTACATTAACTTCCAAAGCAAGTTTTGCGTTTTTTATTGTATCTGCATCAGTTCGTAAACGCATTTGTTTTCTATATGAATATACGCGAGTATTTTCAACAGTTTGTCCTTGTTCTAAGCAAGTGTTGCATCCAAATCTACCGTTATACTGGTTTATGCAAAGAAAAAGAGCCTTTGCAGGTAAGTCCGCAGTACCACAACATATTATTCCTCGAATATTAACAAATTTCATTATATCTTTTACGTAAATTTGTATACCTTGATAGACCCTTTGCAAAGACTTTTTCATTGGCATTAAAAACAAATTTGGGTTTGGTTTTTTTTCACCAAACCATAAACCAATCAAAAGCACATTCTCTACACGGTATCTTATTTTATACGGAAGCTCTAGAATGATTAAAATAAAACCCCAAATACTATACTTACTTGAATTAAAAATTTTAACACCGTCGCTATACCATTGAAACGATATAGAATTTTTTTGAGACAAAATTTCGTTCGGTCGACTGAGTTCTTTATATATACTCCCATCATATATATCTCGATACGATTCGTCGTTACTCCTACGAGTACAGCTATTTTTCAGACTACTATAAAATCCTGGACGTTGATACAAATTTTCTAACTGTGGAACTAAAGGAATTTCTAAAAAATAATTTTTGTTATCTGAATCGGTACAATCGCAACATTCGTCCATATTTATAGTTTTGTCAATTTCAATCGACTCATCGTTATCAACGTTATCGTCAGTATTATTTACCGGAGCCTGACATTTTTGGCAGTAATGGTGTTTATAGAAACGTGTTTGTTCATCTGCAAAATATTGTTCAAACATATAATATGAATTAGGACAGTTATGGGGCGCAATACAGCATATTGCAACTAATTTCAAAATGTCAGCAATGCAAACTTTGCTCAAGCCATGACGTAATTTTAGGGCGGCTAGGCACGTTATGAATGCTAACAGAGTAATTGGCGATCCAGGGAATAATTTTTCATCGCGAACACATCGTTGCTGGCTATTTCGTTTGGTCTCGTCGTCACTCGAAAAGCTACTTGTGTCGCTAAAGTCATCACCATCGTCCTCGAAGTCACTTTGGTAGTTTTCTGCATTAAAAAACGCAAATGACACTCTACCATTTAGTTCGTATAACAATAATAATTAGTTTAAGAAATAACTTGGGCAGAAATGAAAATGCAGTTTTGTCATTTAACTTGACTAATCATGCAACAAGTTTCCTGCTTTCCAATCATTTATTATGCGCTCATGTGACTTGAATAGTATAAAGAGCAAGTATAAAGTTTAAACAAAACGCTCCACACCCATTCTCGCTCCGGAAAATCAAATAAAAAGAATCTCGATCACAATTTACTTTGAAGAGTCCTTCATTGGTAATTATTGCCATCACTCACTCTTTATAATATTTCGCAGTCGTTTTTTCGTATACTTATGTAGAACAGCGTGTAAGCCTCAAGTATACGTACCATAATCAAACTTTAACAAATTCGACGAAGGCACATTGTCATCGTTAATATCCATATCACAACAATCAAAATATGTGTTGAAATCGGAACTTTCAATGTTAACAATGTTTCTGTTATTATTCTATAAAAGGTATACTGATTTATTATTTATTTGCAAAACTTATTAGTGATCAAAATCTATGGGAATTACTTCATGTAAGGTCGTTTCGCCTTCGAGTGTTCCTTCGCTTTCCGTAACACCGACATCACTTTTCAATAGTTTTTCCAAGCGATATTGCGTTTCGGAATTGTATTCTTCGAAACAATTCCTCTGAATCGGCATTTGTTGTTATGGTATTTAGCAAAAGCAATTATCGATTCACACTCCAAACTTGAACCTTACTATTCACGATATTTCAGGTTATTGGTATTTTTCAGCTAATAACATTCTATTATCTTTATTATTAACGATGCTAAGCGGTTGTCAGGTGTTAGTTAACATAACCCACTAAGCAGTGACATTTTGCGCTATCAGTTTTTGAATGAAAAAAATATTGTAGCGGCAAAATGTACGCGCTGATCGTTTGGACGAAGCATAAAACTAAGAGTGTAGTAAGCGTCGATAACTTGAAGCCTGAGAAAGATGAAGGCAAAGAGACTTTGGTTCGCTATTACGACGGTAAATTCTATAAGGCCAAAATCGTGAGAAAAAGTGGTGAGTATAGTATTAATAATCAATTAGTTTAAAACAAATTAAATATTTTTATAAAATGTAAGCAAACTTTATCGAGAAGTGGACGATTTTTATCTGTATATATATTTGAACACTATATATAAATAAACCGTATAATTAACTTATATTTTTATATTTTATAAACGATGAAAAGTATTTAGACATGCTACATGTAACTACTGATGGAGAAATTTTGATGAAAAATGTAAATACGCATAAAAAAATTGCTCAAGCAGAAAGGGACTATTTAAAAGGAAAAGACAAACTGGAAAAAAAGAAAAGAGAAGGTAAAATTAATACAATTAATAAAGTTTTATTAAATACGAAGACTATTTTTAACGATCATGGTGGGAAAGCAGCGAATGCAACTTCAGGGTTAGATAGGAATTTGAGCCAGCGAAGCTTATTAAACAAGATAAGTAAAAAATCTGCAGGTGTAAGTAAAAAGAAGCGTTGATGCTAATTACAACTGTTTGTAGTTTGTAAAAATATGTAATTTAATTGTTTATTTATTGTAGAATATATATGATGACAACAGTTCAACAGAAAGTGAAGATGATTCAGAAAAAGGATTCATAAGTAATGGTGAGGGCTTAGCATTTGATACCGACGCCGGCGCAGCTGAAACGGTGCTACCATCAAAACGAAGGAGAAAAAAGCACTGGGACAGCATGTATGAATGGACTACAAAAAAGGTAATAAATGCTATACACCTTAATATAAAATAGTAAGTCTTCTGTAAAAGCTTGGCTAGAGTCCTAAACGTACTTGACCGTTTTTGTATAAATTTGTATATAATTTTGTATAAATAATCATCTCTTTACAGAAACAAAAAGATAATTTTGCAAAGAAAAGCAGCAGCAAATCATCAGCAAATAAAAAAACAAGTCTTATGGTCAATGAGACTACGCCTGCGACTAGCAGTACACCTTTGCATCACAGTCTAACTTTAAATAACAGTACACTTTTGCGTATCAGTCCATCTTTCTATGACAGCCCGCCAAGACAGTTTCTCAATAGCGGAAAATCAAGGAGTGCCACTGCAAACGATTTTGGGAAATCGCAAAATTATGGAGAGGAGGTTAGTGATAACAGCCAATCCCCCGGCCGTGCAGAAAATAGGAATAGTAGCCAATCCCCCGGGCGTGCAGAAAATCACGTGGAGAAAGAGAAAAGAGTGTTGGCAAGTTAAAAAAAATTATAAAAATAAAGTCATGAAGAATGAATTCATTTTGGATACTAATGTTTTTTTAATAATATGCGTACTCTCTATATTGTATTCTCTATTGTGGTTTTAGGAACGCAGGGAAATTCAGCAACAGGAAAGGGATTATCACAGAGAAAACTCAGTTGACGATCGATACGAGGTAAATTAACTGCAATAGGCTACCGATATTTTACGAAACTATACAAATTATAATATTAAATTTCGCAGGAAGATGAAGATCCATTAATTCAATGCCGACGACCAGCAGTTGATAAAGTTTTAATATGTGATGATTTTCCTGAAGTTTGGATTAAGAAGGCAAATTTGACGTGCGTGTATAGATGGAAAAGTAAGCCAAATGAAATAGCGCGTCGGTTGCTGAAATTGCTTGTAGGAGTTCAAAATTTAAAAAATATGTGCGCGAGAGGTCGTTCATCTAAACATATCGCAGTTCCAGAAGATATTTCAAATTGCGTCGAACGTAAGTATTCATGTTTGCATCTTAAAAAAATTGCTTTTCTTATTTTCCAATTCGATTCTTTAAATTTCAGACTATGTCAACAAAAAATGCGAAAAAGGACTCACTCCAGCTCAATTTTCCACGGTGGTTAATTTGATGTGCGGATCGTTACGTCATCCTGAATAATATTCTAATAATTTCCATTTTAACCTGAATGTTACTACTAAAATATTTCGAAATTTCATTTTCATAGTTTAAAATAAAAAGTTATTAATTAATATATTCTAATGTGAATTGAGTTTCAACCAATGTATTAATGGAACATAGATGAATGATGTTCATATATGAATTATTGCCAAAATATTGCGAACGTATTGCCGAGTAATTTTTTTTTCTTTGCAACTATTGGAAACATATTACCAAAGTATTGCTGAGTAGTTTTCTTTGCAACTATTGGCAAAATATTGCCAATGTATTGCCGAGTAGTTGTCTTTGCAACTATTGGCAACATATTGCCAAAGTAATGCCGAGTAGTTTTCTTTGCAGCTATTGGCAACATTCTGCCAACGTATTGCCGAGTAATTTTCTTTTTTCTTTGCAGCTATTGGCAACATACTGCTAATCGTATCCAAGGCAAGTGTTGGCAATTGTATTCCAATAGCATTTGCCAATATGTTCCCAATACATCCTCAATACTTTTCGCCAATATCTCTGCAATCTATGGCCAATAATTTCTATTTTTACGCGGGATACCTACATTTTTTTTGGTAATAATCAGATATAAGGAAAATATTTATTTTAATTGAAAGAAAACAATTTTTCAAGACATAGTTATTTTATTTTTACTTTTTAAAAAAGATCAGTTAATATAAAATCAATCAGTAATGCACCATATTAGGAAGTGCAGTGATATAATTATTAGATTTTGTACCTATAAAAACGGCAATACTCTCGATATCATCTGTATTATAAATAGAAACTTGATTTTCAATTTTTACGATTTTCTCGACTTTATCACAGTTGGAAAAGACCTTATCAGTTTGTATAAAATTATATAGTATATATTCTTTGTCTTTTTTCTCGTCAACAACGTACTCCATAATTTGCACAAAATTACCGAATTTCATTTTTACAAAAGAATCATTTGATCGGTATTCGCGATTATTCTTTGAACCAAACAAGCAATTTTTTTTTATCAGACGATGATATGATTTTGTATCAGTTTTCGAAAGTTCTTTTAAATGAATGAACTTATCTTTTGTATACGATGATTTTCCAACATATACGAGGTGTGATCAAAAAGTAAGGTGAATTTTTAATTTTCTCAAAAAATATTTATTTATTCATCAATTTTTATTTTATATCCTTCAAAGTAATCCCCCTCGGATATAATGCACTTGTGCCAACGCTTTTTCCAATCCTCAAAGCATTTCAAAAAATCATTTTTTGTGATTTTGTTTAGTTCATCCTTCGATGCCGTCTTTATCTCCTCAATCGTGGCAAAACGCCGTCCTTTCATGGGCCTCTTCAGTTTTGGGAACAAGAAGAAGTCACAGGGGACCAGATCTGGGGAATATAGTGCCTGGGGCATCGTTACTGTGTTGGTTTTAGCCAAAAATTCGCGCACAAGCAACGACGTGTGAGCAGGGGCGTTATCATGGTGCAAAAGCCAATTTTTATTTTTCCACAAATTCGGACGTTTCTGGCGGATTGCTTCGCGCAAATTGCGCATAACTTGCAGGTAATATTCCTTATTTACTGTTCTACCCTGTGGCAAGAACTCATGATGCACCACGCCCCTGCAGTCAAAGAAAACTGTAAGCAAAACCTTTACATTTGATCGAACTTGGCGTGCTTTTTTTGGTCTTGGTGATCCAGAATGCCTCCACTGGGACGATTAAGTCTTAGTCTCGACTTCATAACCGTATACCCATGTTTCGTCACCTGTTATAACCCTGTTCAGTAAATCTGGATAATCGTTGACGTCATTCAGTAGCTCTTGGGCGATGCTCATGCGACGTTTCTTTTGGTCGAAATTGAGCAATTTCGGAACAAACTTTGCTGACACACGTCTCATATGTCTAAAACACTCTCATCAGTTGTTGATGTGCTGGGGCATCCAGAACGAGGTTCGTCGTCGGTGTCTTCTCGGCCTTCTTGGAAGAGTTTATACCACTTGTAAACATTTTTTTGGCTTAAAGTAGACTCACCGTATGCCACTTTCAGCATTTCAAGTGTTTTGGAACATTTGATTCCATTTTTCACACAAAATTTAATGCAAACTCTTTGATCCATGTTTTTAGACAGCAGCAAATCGAGGAGCACGCAAAACACTTTTAACCTTGATGCCTCTCACAAACAAACCAAACATACTACAAAGCTGAAATTTGGAACGTATGTTCTAGACGAGTGTACCGACATAACCAAATAAAAAAGTCGAAGATCGAACGGACGTAGCCCGCTAAATTTCAAAATTCACCTTACTTTTTGATCACACCTCGTACGTTATCCCCTACTTTCACTGATTTTTGTGTATATCTTTTTTCTAAAGAATGGACATAATCTAATACTGGTGAGTCTTCAAATTGGTTTAAAATAATTTGTTCTAATAAAATCGAACTATTTTTATATTCGAGTCTACGGCACACCTGATGCAAAACTCCTTTAGCTGTTTTAATCATACGTAAAATTTTGCCATTAGTCGATTCAAAAGGGTAACCGTGATGAACAAAAAGTGGTCCCCAATATAAAACGCTTTCAGGAATATGTAACAATTGGTGAACATTGTACGTCATTGCTTTTTTTCCGTACAATATTTCGGTTCTCGCAACGAACTTTCGTAACAATATTTCAGCCTCTCGTAAATCAGATCTACGAATGGAAGCACTCATTAAGATTGAAACAGCTTCAACCAGTAGCTGCCAGTGCTCTTCGTATTTCTGAAAAACAGGATTTTGCGACACAATTTCTCTAAAAATTGGCAAGCTGTAATACAATAACCAGTTCTCCCATTCTTTCGATTTCCAATTTTTCCTTTCCTGTAAAGAGCGAGGCAGTCGAGACAATTGCTTTGGCGCTTGAATTTTCAATAAAATTTCATTAATAAAGGGAATTAGACGCTTGAGAGAATATGATTTTTTTGTTTCGTCAAACCAGTAATACGCAAACTGTTTACAAATACCCAAAAAAAATACAGTGCATCACATCAGGTACAAATCCTAAAATGATATTGAAGCACGAAAGATGAATGAATGCCCTATCTAAAAAATCCAGCTGGAAATCCAGTTGGATTTCCACATGGATTTCCACGTGGATTCTTGTGGATTCTATATGAATTTTTATGGATTTCCATGAAGTTTTTCCTCGTGGATATTATGTGAAATTCATTTTTTTGAAATCCAGATGGATTATGACGAACTCCAGATGGATATTTTTATAAATTCCACATAGAATTTTTACAAATTCCAGATGCATAGACTAATTTTTCATGTGGATATTTTAGTAAATCCACATGAAATTTTTAAAAATTCCAGACGCGTAGACTCATTTTCCATGTGGATATTTTAGTAAATCCACATGAATTTTTACAATTCCAGACGCGTATACTCATTTTCCATGTGGATATTTTAGTAAATCTACCGGGAATTTTTAGAAATTCTATATGCATTTATTTATTGCCATGGAAGGTTTATATAAGAATAGTGGGATTGCAGTTATTAATATCTTTATTAATTATAAAATAAAATTTACACTTGTTACAATAATAAATAATACACTTTTTTTTATTAATCGTTGTATGAAAAATATATAATATTAATAAATAAATAATAATTTGAAATGAATTTTAAAATTTTAATAAATAATAATTTGAAACATTATATTTTTATTTTAAAGTAACTTTGTGTGCTTTAATGTAAACGTTGATTTCTTCTGTTAAATATAGATTTTTCGCGGCAACTACTTTTTTAATCTCGCTGTCACTCATCTTTTGTATTTTTTGACAATAAAATCGTAGACATTCTGAAATAAATATTTCACTAAATTACAATAAATGTTTACAATATTATTCATACGCACTCTAATTAACAATAAAAATACTTACTTTCTATAGTCGCATGCTCTATCCGATTGAGTGGAATTCTCTGAGTCTTACCGTTAGGGGTATACGAAATTCTGTCCGTCGAGATACATCTAAGTGTTAGGTTCTTTGAAAACAATCCATCTTCGTCCGTGTGTAAAATTCTTAGGACACCTTTTACAAACTTTCTGGCTGTTTTTGATTTTAATAAATTCTTGCAATCATCATACAGTATTTTCTTTTCTTTGTTTAGCCAAATAAATGTAGTCTGAAAGAAAAAAAAAAAATATGTGTGTGTGTGTGTGTGTGTGTTGTTTGTGTGTGTGTAGATATATATATATATACACATATACACTTACAGTAACATTTTCTGAATCTGTTATCGTTTCTTTATGACCAAAGTTGAAAAAATGTGAGTTATATTCTGTTTCTGTCCATGATTCTAGGCCTTTTGCAGATTTTGTTTTGGACAGGGTTTGGGAACCAATGCCAGAGTCCTCGGCACTGTCGGATTCCACTGACCGTGCCTTTTTTATTTTTAAATTGGGAAAATCGTCCAGATTAGTTTGCACAAACAGTTTCCCTAAACAAAACGTGACAAGATCATGCCAGCGTTTGGTATCGGAAAAGTTCACATCAGCGCCTCTCGTGGTCTGAGGCTCAAACCCTGGGACTAGACTCGCCTGCTACATTTCTCATGTTAACAGATAGGAGAGCTATAAAATATTTAGTGTATTCAAAATCAAATAACAATTTTTACTGGTAAATTAGAGTCGCAATCGATTCAAATTTGATTAAAGTATCTAAGCATAAAGTTTTGAATAGATCTACTATAAAAATCATGAATTTTTTCAAATTTGTTTACAGGATTTTTATAATAGATCCATTACAAAGCTTTATACTTAGATAGTTTCATCAAATTTGAATCGATTGCGACACTAATTTATTTACCAGTAAAAATCGTTATTTGTTTTAAATGCACTACAAATGTTACAGCTCTCCTATCTGTTTACATGAGAAATGTAGCAGACGAGCCTAGTCCTAGGGTTTGAGCCTCAGACGACGAGAGGCGCTGATGCGAACTTTTCTTATCAAAATTACTGTAAGTGTACTCACTTTTTACACTTGAAACAGGTGTTTGAGTACTTTTGACATTCTTTTCTTGATATTGTGAATGTGGCGTTTGAATATTTTTGAAACAATGTAAATTATCCTCATCCGTTGTTATTGACGAATTATCATGACTAAATTCAAATAGTTCTAGGGACTGAGGCGAGACAACTGGCTTAGATAAACTTGCTGGTTTCTCCGGGGTCGATGTGCCAAATATAGCATCCATTTCCCTCTTAAAAAACAATTAACATGTATAGACAGATACCATTAATATATATAAAAATTAATATATTTGTGTAGATGATGGCTATTTAATTTAACATATAAAAACAATATCATATGAATTTTAAATTGATAACGCTCATATTTATTCAAATATCAACCATGGATTTGAATCTATAAGAATTGTACATGAAATTCTATATGGAATCCATATAGAATATGGAATCCATAGGGAATATGGATTTCTATGGAATACCATATGGTATATGGATTCCATATGGATTTCATATGGATTCCATATGGATTTCATAAGGATTCCATATGTAATATATATCGTTATTTGACTGGGTTTTCAATTGGACTTTTTAATGATATTACATTTTGATGAATTAAGAATGTTGAATCTACGCGTTCGCGTGCGTGTTGCTCAAGAGTGCCAAGCCTATATCACAGTATGAACGAGCGTGGTGTCAATATTTTTCGAACGAACATATAATTAAATACATATTTTCCAATTTATAGAACTTTAATTATAATTATAAACATACTAACTTCTACTTCAAGACTTTTCAAATCCTTTGCCTTTTTCTCATCCTTCTCTTTATCTGTTACTAGTAGTTGAATTTGTAATCTTTCATTCAATATCTTGAAAGTTTCTAATCTTTCATTAGCCAGGTCGAGCATGTTTTTCAATTTGAGGTTTTCTTTCTGCAAATTAATACGCTCGGTATCTATGACTAGTATTTTTTTTTTTAACTTGTAAAGTTTGATTGAGGCGAAATTTTATGCGATTGTGAGGTCGAACATTGTTGGTCGAGTGATAGCGTTTTGGCCTCGAGCAACTTTTTTTGCTTCGCTTCTATACTTCTTTGACATTGCACATCTTGTTTCTGCGTAAAAAGGTTTATTGTATAATTTCAGTTGCAAGTCGTTTTTTGTAGTTATCAACCATATTTAGGCCAAACATCATAGCAAACAGTTAATAGGGATTTGTGACATAAATCTTTATAGGTTGCCGATTGTACTATCGTGTAGAGTATGGTAGTACCATCGGCTACCTGTAGTTAAGGAAGCTTCACCAAAAATGGATTAATAAAAGAATTGATTAATTTTTTTTATACACATAGTATTTTTCACGAGCTTTCAAATGCCGTTGAAAAAAATAGGGGTTAGCCACCTAAATTAAAAGAAATAAATTTTCAAAGTTTGATTCTTATGCATTGGCCAAATGGAAGGTTAGCTTTTTAGAGTCACAAATATTCTAATAACTTTTGAATGCGTTTTCATAATGTTACAAAAAACTAAGATGTTATAAAATAAGAAATACTGAATAGATATACCCAAAAAAAAGTAATGGTTAGCCATGTAATAATAAAGATATTCAATTCAGAAGTTGAGTAAAGACAATGATGCAACGGCAACGTTGTCACATCAACGAATATCAACGTATATCTCAAAGGAGCGACTGAAAAAAATTTTTTTGTCTATTCAGCTTGCAATTATATACTTTAAAGAGATGAATAAGTTTATTTAATTATTTAAAGTACATTTTTCATTAAATAAATAGCAGTTTTACGTAAACCCCCTAAGGGCCCCATCGTGATACGGCCCGTCTTGGTGAAGCCACCTTAAGCTTGGCCTAATTGAGGATTGTATTAAAAATACTCACATGATCCTTTTTTATATACGGTTTTCCCCTTAACTTAAGAAGAGATGGTGATTTTTTCTCCTCTCCCTCCTCATCATTATCGCTTTACGCGTTGTAATACTCTTCGATTACACTGTCGTGCAAAGTTGTGAAAATACCTCTCTTTTTTTCGAACTCCAAAAGTTCGTTGTTATTTTTCAAAACTGAAAATGAAATTATACTTAAAAACACATTCAAAAAATTGTCCACAGGTCAAATTTTATACAAAATTGAAATGATGATACTACTTTAATATTAATAATAATGGGATAAGATCCATGTGGATTTCAGCAAAAATCCAGGCGGATTGCTTGGTAGATCCATATGGATTTAACTAAAATCTATACATTCGTGACAAAATCCAGGTGAATTTCCCGATATAACCATGGTATAGGAGGTGCATCAATATCTTTGATTAATATACCAACCTATTCGACTAAATAAATTGATAACACTAACTTTAACAGTTTGTCACAGATTTAATAATTTGCTAAAAGAGGATTTAAAAGGGATTATTGATATATAGCTCAGATATAACGAGTGCTTGTGTGTGTGTGAGAGCATGCATGGATGGATAAGGTGAGGTTCCCCCTCTCCTGGTCATCGGTCTGTAACGTTCATGCGGGGCCTCTCGGGCAACCGCGGGTATTCGGCCGTTACGAGTTCTAGAGAATAGTCGCTATAAGCTTACTTGCTGTGTTCGTTTCTCTATCTTCCCACGCTATCCAACTACAATTGATAACAAACGATTTATGAGTTACGCCTAGAATCAGTGTTTTATTATCCTTGATCATACCATATATTGTAGACTTTAACAGGGATTCATGCAAGTTTTTACTTTGTTAAAAGTGTATATAAATACAAGTTAATGAATAAATGTTAAATATACACGTTATACCGATCCTCTGCCTATGTATACTCTATAGTAATTGCATTTGATTGACGACTATGTATGGTGGAAGACATAGTTTTCAGTACGACGACCGCCTCACAGAGAACCGGAACATGGTTGGTTGAGACCGATAATGTACCAATAAATCTGCTTTGACATAAACCCTATTTATTTATTTAACAAATTTTAACAATAAACAATTATAAATATTGTTTCTTAAGCTCATTAAGTTTGGATCCGAATAGTCAAATTCAAGAATTTTTTTATTTAGAAAAAATCAAAATAATAACAGGCTAAACGATAAAGTATTCTCTTGAGTAACAAGTGACCGGATTAATAATCTATGTAGTTGCAAAATGCTATTAAAAACCAAGATGATGATTTTTGTCTATTAAAATTTTTGATAATTTACATAAGAGACGGTTTTATTAATATTTTTTAGTATAAAAGAACGTAGTGAATCCATCTACAGCTTTATCGAAAAAATCCACCTGAAATCTACCTCGAAATCCACCTAAATTTAAGTTACATCTATATGGATCTATCAGGAAATTACCTGGAATATAGATGAAATCTGTAAGGATCCACATGGAAATCCGTCATGGATATCCATGAATAATCCATATGGAATTAATTTTTTTTGTTTGTTTTTTATTAAAAAAATATTATAAAAAAATAAAAAAAAAAAAGGTATGAATTGTACGGAGACTTCTTTTAACAAACTGGACAATAAGGCGGGCTTTGAATTCCGGAAAGACAAAGAGACGATTCAATCCAAGAGTTTTTAAACAAACTGGACAGTATTGTTAAGCCGGTACTTAAGGTGGACACAACCAAAAAGACACGGTGTTCTGTCATAACGCGACGACTGCGCAGTCATAAAATATGTCTTTTTGTCAAAACCATTCTGTAATCACCCCAAGTATAATGTCTGGTGCAGTTATATATTGTTTTGCATTCGCACGCTTATATAGCTATATAGAACGTTGTATTATAAATAAAATATAAACAATTTTACCTACAAAATTTATAATGGTAAGAAAAGTAATACATTCAATCTTTCAAATAATTAACAAAACTGTATATAAATTATCTTATAAGTCTAAAATTATTTTAATTACAGGATCCGGAAAATACTAGTAGTTATAGTAGTCAAAGAAGCATTGCATCTGAAATGCGTAGACTTAATTCAAGTACAAGTGCAAGTAACATTTATTCATCAAATTCAGATCAAACTGATAGTTTCATAAGAAGATTGCGTCAATCATTTTCAGAATTTTCAGAAGATTCAAATGAATTGAATAGATCGGATCCAACCTCAAATTCTGCTGAGAATTTGAGAATAGATTCTGAAGGTAATTTAATTTACTAGATCAAAAGGATGCTCTTATCCTTTCATTTGTTATTAAATCTATTGTTTGTACTTCCAAATAACTTATCTCAATTAAACATAACTGGAAGTGAAACTATTGCAGAAAATATTGTAAGTTAATCTTGAAACATAAGTTTTTTTATAATGTAGCATTTTTTTAAGTTAAAAATAGGATATGGTATTCACATTTACGGTAAATTAAAAATTCAGTTTATATCATGAAATTACATCAATGTATATCATATAAATATTTGAGTAAATTCTTGATAATTAAAATTATATGAAAAAAATAATACTTTTGTACAATTGTGTACCTACTGAAATTGAAAAATAGAAGGAAAAATTGCATAAATCAAAATTGAGAAAAAAAATAAGAAAACAGTTAATTATCTTTAAATGGTGTTTTGAAAAATCAATAAATATGGGTTTTCAGTCGGATTTGTTAGTGGATTCATCATATTAAAAAAATAGCAGAAATAATTTATCTACTATATTTATACTGCAAGTCACTTCTAAGACTTATGATAAAAATGGATAATAAATTGAAGTTAGTCTAAACATGGACCAATTTTACCTGTGTATTAGAATATATCTATTAATGCTTAATACAGAAATTGTACATTAGCATAAAAGATGCGAGTAAAATAACAAAAGAAAAAGTTGTTTTTTTAATTTACAATGAACCATAAATACATATTGTGGTTACTTCATGAAATTAAAATATATTCCGCCACCAAATTTTGGTTGAATCAAACTAAATTGCAAAATCAATTACAATTAATGTTATGAAATCATGATTATTACATCCAGGTTTACCTCACTATCTGAATAAGGGTTCCCTACTAAAAAAATCCTTTATGAATCTGCTCTGAAATCAGTTCTGATTTTTCTCTGATTATGTTCTGAATAAGTTCTGATAGTGTTCTGAAACTGCTCTGATGTTGTTCAGATTTTGTCCGAAATCGCAGCTCTGAATCAGAGCACAATCGGAGCAAAATCAGAGCAAAATCAGAGCACTATCAGAACTGATTCAGATCATAATCAGAGCTGAAAACAATATTTGGAAACTATGAATAAGGTATCCAATTTATTATTTATAAAATAAACAATTATTTATTATTATTTTCATTGTTGTTAATCCAATCAACATTTTTTATTAAACATTATTATGTTTGAAAAAAATAAGAAAAAATAATTTGGGTACGAAATAAAATACACATTATTTTATTTTCCATCGTGTAGAAATTTATTTAAATATTTATATTCAAGACTTAGATTACTACAATAATACTGTAATTGGACGTACTGTCCGTTTTATTTATGAAATAAATAAATAAATAAATAATGTTTAACTGGCAAAAACTAAAAAAAATAAACTTTACCATGCTCTCTGTAAAATAGAAGACTGGATTTTTTCGAATTCTTATTAAGCATAAAAAAAATCAATTAAACATCCTGCCAAGTCTTTCTCTTTTTTTTTTCTTTTCTGTTTAGTTGATTCCGCTCCTCGTATTGGCGAATTTGATACTGAATTTCTTTCCCCATGTAATAGTCTAAGCTATGCAGTATGCCCTCCAAATTTCGCTCGTACAACCAATCTTCATGGAAAATTAAAATCCAATATTTTAAACATTCTACAAGTAAAAAAAATTATGTACAATAGAAGCCAGGTAGACTTTTGTGAAATAATTGTGTAATTCATTTTAAAATATTGGAAAATACTTACGATAAATAGATTTCATTTTCGTGGGAGTCACTGGCGTTCTTTTTCTACCGGTGACAGATTTCATGAAATTATCCTTCACTTCAATGGCCTTATCTATAATTTCCTCTCCCCAAAGAGCTCAAGATAAATTTTTTGCAAAGAGACTTGGATTTTTCGATTTTTTAATATTCCTCCAAGACTTTCGGGCAATTGAATGATTCCACCCAATGTGGATCATTTCAGTTACCTGTAAAAAGTATTTACATTATTATAAAACAAGACTAAACACAGGAATATCCTCATTTCAAATTACGTAGAAATATAATTTTTGTCACACTTACATTGTCGTCCTCGTCACAATCTGACCACTCTTCAAATACTTTTAATTCTGTTTCTCCTATGTCAGAATCAGACCAATAATTACTGTAAAATTCCTCTTCATCTGGTCGCTGAACTCGATGTCTGTCTCGATTCACGGGATATTTACGTTTCAAGGAGAAGCGATTCTTTCGTGATTGCGTCCTGGTTCCTTGGTTTTGTCCATTGGCAGACTGATGTGAAAATTTTCGTCCTACCATTCGGCTGTTGTTCATTTTGGGCTTGTGAGTATGACTTGGTTCTCGTTCGTCTGTAATAATTTAATTATTACTAGAAATAAAAAATACAATGTGCATATATTGTTTCCATATTGCAATCAACATTACCAATATCAAATAAATTTTTTCTAGTAGTCGAGCAAGAAACTGTAGGAGCACGTTTGGGTGACACCGGTATATATTTATTCTGATTACTTTTTTGTGCATTTTGGATTCGAGCTCTTAATGCTTCCGTGTCTTCATCCAATTCATTATCACCTTCATTGTCAGATTCACCAATGTCACTCCCACCATTATAGCCAGAATCGTTATTAACTATTTCAGAATTTTGTGTGTCATCATTGTCAACGCTGAAATTTAGCGTGTTATTCTTTTTTAGAATGTCAATTCGCTTAACCAAAGGTTTACGAGTTTGAGCAGTTTTAATAATTTTCCGATTTGTAGAAGACTAGAAAAAAAATCAATGTAGTCATCATCGTTAACAGGTCAGCTATTATTGAAAAAAACTTACTGTTGTAATTAAACGTACCTGCTTTTTATTGGTGGTCTTATCACCATGCAGAGAACTATTCCTGTTTTGTAAAGTTGATTCTTTCGATTCCAAATCACTATTATTAAATTTAGTTTTATTAAAACGTTTGGATTTATGTAGACATTCAAAAATCAGTGTTTTTTCATCTGAAAAATTCATAAATACGAATTATAAAATACCATCATGCGAAAATTCATGTTTAAGAAATGCATACATACGACCAATTGCATAAATTTCAATGGCGGTTCGTTTATGGTTACGTTGATCAATTAATGTGTATGGTTTCTTTGGTTCAAAGTCTTCCTCTTTTTCTGGATTTTCTGGGAGATTCTAAGAATTCACTAATCTGATCGACTTGCACAATCAATTGTTTCTCATGTCGAATATCCCTGACAAGAGCATGAGTCATATTCAGAAACTGTTGCAGCAAATGGTTGCAATTATCTAACACTATAAAAATATAAGTTAGTATTAATTGATGAATAAATGTTCTCATCAAATTGAAAAATAAACAAAACTATCAAATTGAAAAATAAAAAAAAATTTCTTGAATTGAACATATAAATATACATACGTCCTACTGCAAAAATTTGTATATCTCTTAACAGTCCCTCAGAATCGTAAGATTCGTAAATAGCGTATTGGTCAAAATCCAGTGAGTGATTAAAGGGCCATAGGTTATTTACAACATCATTCAACGGTAAAATAACAATGCTCCCAGTATCGATGTATCTTATTACGGCATGTGTGGGAGACTCTAATAATGATCTATACAGACTCTCCATCTCGCCTTCATCTACAAAAATTATAAAATCGTGATAAAAACGAAATTTACAAAATTTTTAAATGTTGAGAAGAGTGCCAAACAGCAGTCAATATTTCAAGTATTATATAAGCTTAGTTTATGAAGCTAAAAAATATTGAAATGTAGAATGAAAAATATTTACCACCAAACGCCTGTATGTACACTTCCTCAAAAGAATTATTATTGCTAGAATTATTGTTGCTACATTTCACATGATACGATTTTGAACAATCAAATCTCGTAGGGTATAAGGGCACAAAAGATTTAAATTCTTCAATATCACAGATTTTGATAACTTCAAACGTTTGGTTATACATCCATTGTACCACAGCATGAGTTAGTTTAGAACCAGCAGTTACATTCATAATAACATTCATCATTTTATAATCTGAAAAAAACAATGTACAAGTTTAGTATATTAACTTAAATACATGTAAACAAAACATGAATCGAGTACCTCCAACAGCAACAATCTCTACTTCATCAATTTTTCTGCCTTTTTGTATAATATACGGTGTGTAGACATCAAAATCTCTGTAAGTCTTTGGTGTAAAATGCTTAATATCACTGATTTTTGCAATCTCCAATTCCTCTGACTCAATGTTAAATACACAAGCATATGTGATTTCAGCCATTATTAATAATTCTATAAAATATAAATTCTGTTGAAAAAATAATATATTAGTGAATACTTCTTTTAAAAAAATCTACCATGCTAGACAGACTTTAAGCCTATCTTACTATACTTCTTCACAATTTATTTTGATTTTATTATCATTAAAGATCTTATATTTTTTTTTGCTCGATAAAAAATTTACTTGCAAAGCCAAGTATCTGACTATACAAGGTATATGAATATACGTACATTACAGATAACATTTGTATTGAAATAAGTAAATATTATATTTGAATAATCTTGTTATAAATTATTTAAATATCATTATGATTTTTTACCAAATTCAATAAAAAAATGAAGCTGTATTCTAACCTTATTCTACTTGTTGAAACAGTTCTTCTTCCAAATTTTGCAACAATTGCACTCAGTCCCTCGACTTGGTAGCATCTCGAGTCACATCGTATGATCTTTATAATAATTTTCACTGAAAAATATATGAAAATTAAAAACCTCATGTCAAGCAATGAAGACATACATTTTGCTGTGGTCAATTATACCACTGTAAATGTCAAATTTGATATTTTGTAGTGAATTTCATTATGGCAGATACTGAACATCAGTATATTATAAATTAATGCTTATTTATAGATAAAATTGATCAAAAGGAAGAATTGTTTTCAACTGCTGATTATTCTACTTACATGATAATGAATGTTGATCCTTTATTTAGTCAATTGTGTAGCAATATACTCCAAGCATAAATTGAGATGCACAGTCATATATTTATTAATTGTCTTTCTGGAAGTAAAAAGCAATAATGCACTCGATCAAAACTTTACGCATTTTAAGAAAGTCACACAAGCAAAGGCAAACGCCGCGTGTGTACACAGCGTTCAGCAGCATTTATTCTTGAGACCCGAATGCACATAAACTGAGCGAGTGTGCAGTCCGTTTGAACCAGAATGATGCCTGTAATTGGTTGATTTCAAAACAGTTGGCTAATCACAAGCGCAGAGACAACGTCAATTTTGTCGTTGTCGCTGTTGCGCCGTGAAAATGGTTACAAGGCTCCCACTACAAAATAAGCTGTTGCTTAGCCGAGTGCCGACGCGCGTGAGAGGATACGTGCATATGTGTGTAAAGCAAGATGGTGGAACGAAACTAACGCTGATACATCACAGTCACATGTCACATTTGTTAAGTTTTTGTTTTGTACACAAAATGATGTTGGAACGGTTTGAAGTAAAAACAAAATAAAATAAAATCGTTTACAATGGCATTGCTATTATTGAAATAATCAACCAGGTAAGATATAACTTTATACACGTTTTTGCTTTATAAAAAATGAAAATGATGACTGTTGTCTTATACAACAGGAGAGAAAAAGTATTGTTAACTGCTACATTAAATTCTTTTTATTAGATTCTACGTTAATTTTGTAGCAAGTAACCTTGTTATCAATATTATAACTCTTTCGTAATTCCTGTCTCCAAGTATTTATGATTGTCATGTAAAAAGTTCTTTCTAATTCATGTTTTGGCAAGAGTAAAACATTCATAAGATACTTTTTATCTATATTGTACCTATTCATATTGATCTTGAATTTTGAATGTAATTTATTAATTGCAGATGGACACAGAAAATTGAACCATCTACTGTGGTTTATTAATGCAGTACAACTCTGTGCGTTACACTAAATGTAAAAAAAGAGGGACTAAATAATTGAGATGAAACATGTAGAATCGCTGTAGGAAACTGAAGTACCTGTTACTTATATTCTTTATATGGTTGCAAATCAATATCGAATAAGCCTTTCATTCATGGAAACGTAATGGTAAGTCATGTAAAAATTATGTTCTAATAGATTAATTAATACATTTCCTGTGATATTTATTACTATATTTCCTGTTTTCAGGTTATCTATGTTTAGTAATTTGTAATATTTTGAAAAAGGAGAGTTGTACTTATAAAATAAATAAAATGAATGGTAAGAGAAGACAAAGCAAGCAAACAACGAGGCGTAAGAAAAGAGGCAGGTATAAAATATACATAGAAAAAGGAATAAGTCCTTCGAAATCTACAAAACATCAGCACAAATATGAAATTTCTGACAGCGATATGAGTATCGACGATGAAAAGGTGTTTATAGAACTATTTATGTAGCTTGTTCGTAATAACCTATTAAAATATTATACTATGTCAATTATGTTATGTTATAACATAATTAATATTATATGATTTTATTGTATTTACTACTGTAATTATTATATATTTTATTTCTATTACAGGAATTTTATAACATTATCAATCCTGTGGCAAACACTTCACTGGCAAAACATTTTCAATGGAAAATTGATTATCGTAGTCAATCAAATCACTGCAGTCCTATTATACCAAAGGACAAACGTGAACAAATCTCAAAGGAAGAAGAAATGCTCAAAACTTTGCAGGAATTTGACCAGGAGCATTGTCTATTGAAAGATTATTTAATAGATGATGAATATGATACTGAGAATTATGAAACTCCTTTTTCTACAGCTATGCGATGGAATGAAGAAGATGTGAGTAATTATTGATCAGTATGTTTGTTGTTGGCTATAACTATTTGATTCTATCTATTATTTCTGCATTATTGTATACAATACAATGTAATACAGAATTTATTCATTCATTGTTAAAGCTAGGTGCACATACTTTTAATAAGATTTTTCTTGTTAAGTTGTAATAATTTTTCAAACAAATTATTTTTCAGGTTAATAGGTTAGGGAAAACTTATTGTTACGATAACGAAAGCGATGATTCAGAATATGAAGATTTTTGGTCAAGCGGAGCCCCAGAAGATGATTCCAAGCTTCAAAGTAAATTAAGTGAAGGTAATCTAGATAAAGTAATTAATACACGTTTTGTTGTTACTGAAAGCGAAATTTTGTTTGCTATGGTAAAGTTTACTGAAAAGTATTTTTTGCCGATTTCGGCACTTGAAGATTTGAGCAAAATGATAAATAATTTTGTAAACTCGCCCGTTCTTCGCGATTCGCATTACCGGTTTGATCAATTATTACGGTCTAAAGACGGCTTAGAATATCATGCTTATTGTGTAGAATGTGATGCTTATATCCGTCAATTTTATCCGAACGAGAAGACGGTTATATGTAAAAAGTGCAACAACAACATATCCGTCAAGGAAAAGAATTTTTTTGTTCTTATAAATGTAGATAAAGAATTAAAAAATCTAGTTGAAAAACATGGCGAGTATTACATTTCAATAGTGAATAATAGCGAACGATCGCAAGTTTTCCGTGATATATATGACGGAATCAAATACAAAGAATTCGTCAAATCGTTATCTTTGAGCGAAAGGGATTTATTTCTTACTTGTACGTTTAATACCGACGGGTCACTACCTTTTGATTATTCCACATATTCAATCTGGCCGATCCAAATAGTTGCCAACGAATTGCCGCAACAAGTAAGATTTGATAATCCCGTTACTTGTGCCCTCTGGTTCGGTAGATCGAAGCCAAATATGGAAATATTTTTAAAAGCGTTTGTTCAAAATATTAATAAAATCAATGAAAGAACCATTCCATGTAAAATTAATGGTATCTTGAAAAACATAAAAATATACCCAATTTGCTGCTGTGTCGATACAATCGCTCGCGCCCCAGCGCAAGGCCTAATTCAGTTTAATGGACGGTTTGGATGCAATTGGTGCCTTCATCCCGGAAAATCAGTAAAAAGTGAAAAAAAAAAGTTATAAAATATCCACTGCTTGATATCGTGCCCGAAAAGCGAACTTCCGATGGAATGTTAGCTCACATGGAGCAGAAATTAACAACAAAGGCACCAGTATTTGGTGTAAAAAAAACGTCGGCGCTAATTCATATGCCGTTTTTTGATTTAGTAGAAGGGTTCGTTCCCGATATTTTACATATAATTTTAGGAATATGCCGACAATTTTCACATCATTGGTTTGAAGAGAGCTGTAAGCCTTTTTATATAAAAAACAAAATAAAATTGATAGATTCTATGCTATTGAATATACAAGTTCCAAAACAGGTAGCTCGGTTAACACGGCCTATAGCAGATCGAAAGCATTGGAACGGGAGAGACTGGGAAAACTGGCTTTTATTTTTCAGCTTACCGATATTAGAGTCGATTCCCGATTTTAAAAAGTATGCGCATCATTGGGCTCTACTTGTGGAAGCCCTTCATATCTTACTCGGTACTCGTATTACTTTATCAAATTTGATACGCGCGGAAAAATTATTGAAAGACTTCGTATCTAAAACAGAAGAATATTATGGTGAATCAGCCATGACCTACAACGTACACCAGCTTTTACATTTAGTTCAGAGTGTGATAAACTGGGGTCCGTTGTGGGCACATAGCGGATACACATTTGAATCTGGAAATGGAAAAATTATTCGCATGATTAAATCAGCTAAAGGAGTTTTGAATCAAATTTGCCGACGGCTTGAATATAAAAATAGTGCTATACAGTTAGAAAAACATGTATTGAAAAATTATGAATATTCGCCAGTGATAGAATTCGTTAATAAACTTAACAATAAATGTACAGATAATTCTGTTACAGTAAATGATAATAGGTATTTCGGTAAATCAAATTTTACTGACAAGTCCACAATTGAAATGCTCAAACTCACTGAAAATGAAACGAAATCCTTTAACAAAATGATTAAGAACAACTGTGTATTCACGACCGACCAATTGAAAACAAATCGTTCGAAAAACTGTTTCGCGTTGAATAAACATGGATATTTTATTAAATTGGTAAAATTTGTAGTCGATGGAAAAAAAAATGGAATTTGCATTGTATAACCATATACATACAAAAATATCGTTCGAGAATTGTTTTAACATTGTGAAAATTACTAATATTGAAAAAACAGAAAAAGTAATTGAAACTAATCATATAATATGCATTGCTATACTTGTAAATACGCCGTCTGGTATGTATTTTAGTGCAGTGCCTAATGATCTTCATTATTAATGTAACTTTTTTAAGAAAATGAAGAAACAAAAATATACCATTAATGTATTATTTAGATCGCGAATTATCGTATTATGTAACACTTTCATTATGTATCAAAATTTACTGCTTTGTGGATTTGCGATTAACTATGCATATGTTTTTTCGTCGATTATCATCTATTATTTATATTATTGTATATTAGAACTACGTTCAACACAAACATGAAAGTTTTTATTGATATTTGTGGTAGTATGTAAATACACTTATTCAACGTAATGTCACTGTAATAATATTTAGTTTTAATAAATTTTGTACAATCATGTTTATTATATGTACTCACCGCGTTAAATGCTATGTATGTTTTTGGTTTCTTTAAAAATATTGTACATGTCGAAAATATTACGTACCAAACAATATATAAAATATTAAAAATTTTTTTTAAATGTTATAAATGAATATATTTTCTACATATGCTTCTTCTACATATTTAAATAAATCTCTACACGATGAAAAATTATAAAATAAAAAAATGTGTATTTTATTTCGTACCCAAATTATTTTTTCTTATTTCTTTCAAACATAATAATGATTAATAAAAAATGTTGATTGGATTAACAACAATGGAAATAATAATAAATAATTGTTTATTTTATAAATAATAAATTGGATACCTTATTCATAGTTTCCATATATTGTTTTCAGCTCTGATTATGATCTGAATCAGTTCCGATAGTGCTCTGATTTTGCTCTGATTTTGCTCTGATTTTGCTCCGATTGTGCTCTGATTCAGAGCTGCGATTTCGGACAAAATCAGAACAACATCAGAGCAGTTTCAGAACACTATCAGAACTTATTCAGAACATAATCAGAGAAAAATCAGAACTGATTTCAGAGCAGATTCATAAAGGATTTTTTTAGTAGGGTTACCAGCAACATATACCAAAGATGTTTTAAAATAATAGAATCTTTGTTAGCATTGAAAAGTGTAAAAAAACAAAAAATATATATCAACATGAATTATTGTATATAGCAAATACAAAAATAATCATTTCTTTTATTTTATTTAAATCATTTTGTCAACAGAACTAATAATTCAATAATAGATGTTTATATTACTGTGTTGAAAGAAACAGGTGATTGACAGTTAAAAATATTTTTTAACAATCTTTCTTCCTCATAACATTTTTGAAAATTAGTATTTTCAAACTCATAATTTCTGTTGAAAATAAATTTAAGAAAACAATAAACTATATAGGATACATAAAAATTAAAAATATTAGTTTTAGAACTTCAGTTTAGATTCGAATATGCAGAAAACAGTTTTGAATTTAATATACCTTAAGTCTAGAAAGTAAAGTAAAGTAAAGAAGCAAATATATAATGACCCTATACCCAGTCTCGTATTAAAATAAAGTGTTATTTTTTACAGTCACATTGATGATTGAATTGCAGTTATAAAAATGAAATATAATTAGATTTTCGTCTGCATTATCTAATTCTTTTTTATTTAAAATTACATTTTCATATAGCCGTCTGCCAATGTGCTTGATTTTCATCATCCATATCTCTTGAATGTTGTAATATCTGCTCCAGCATCGACGAGGAATTTGCAAATTAAATTAATTTATTAAATATAACTGATTCAGATAAAAATATTACATTTTATTTTTGTAACTGCAATATAATCATCAATACGAATCAATCAATCAAAAACCAGGGATCTCTTACTCACTAATCACATTCGCTACTGCCTGAGGCTATCCAGCCTGGATTTCCAGCTAGATATCCAGTTGGATTTCCAGCTGGATCAACCTGGATTCCACTTGGATTCCAGGTGGATATCCATGTTGGATTTCCAGGTGGATTTTTTGACTAGGGAAGGTTTTTATAAATATTTTTAGTACAAAAGAACGTACAAAATCCATATGGATTTATCTAAATAATCCACCTAGAAATCAGCTCAAAATCCAGCTGGAATCCAAGTGGAATCCACGTCTATCGAACTGGAAATCTACCTGGAAACCCAAGTTGGATTTCCAGTTGGATTTTATTCCATAGAGCTTCTTTACTCACTCCCTTACTGAGTAATGTGCTATAAATGACATGAATGGATTGATATGCGAATGTCATTTAAGTCAATGTTATTTATTAATTATATATTATCGATCATTATTATCAAAATAAGCATTTATTTTTCAGATAATTCTATTATCATTTGTATAAAATACTATAGTAATCTATTTATTTATTATAGGGCTACGACCACATTCCACTTGATGCTGATGACTACTCTGATAGTAGTAGTGACGAGGAAGATTTAAATCAATATGAGATGCCTGAAAGTCAATTTCATAAATTAGATGAACTCCTGGAAAATGAAACAGCTCATGAATGTCTCAATGCACAGATACACTCCCGCCCAATAATCTTTGCCTACCTAAGAACAAAACAACTATAACTTTGAAACTCCATATCTCGGCTGAAAATACACCTACAGAGCTCTACGGGAGCTCATTTGAAAGGGTTTTTCAAGCACTTTTCAATGGTGTATATTAAAATCATGCTTAGATATTTCCCTTGCAGATAGGGCGGCGAATATCAAAACAAAAATTACAAAATTTTTGCTTTTTCTTTAACCGCTTGCCATTTCGAGAAAAAAAATCGTAGAAAAATTCTAAACATAGCTTTTTTTAGCTCTTTGTCTGCACTATCCAAAACACTCATTCAAAAATAATTTTCGTCTAAATTCAGCGATTATATGAGCATTTCATTCAAAAACAGCATCTATATTCATTGCTCTGTATCTCGGAAAATTCGAATTGTAGAAAAAAATTTTCTTGGAAGAAAATGCTCTATTTTGTAAGTAGAATACGTGAACGAAATTTCATAATCATATGAAAACATTTTTTTTTCAGTCGTAATATCAAGTAGTCTAATTTTTTCAATATTTCACTTTGGAATAATAAAACAGATCATTTATACTCGAAGCTATTCTATTAATTGTAGACAAATTTTAATTGTATGCAAATCTCGATCAACGAAAAATCTAAGTAGAAAAATTAATCTATCTACCAAAACTGACATAACTAATGATTAGTGAAAAAAATTTTATTTTTAATGTTGTTCTAATCTTCTAAAAAATTGTTTACCATAGTAACATATTATTGAAGTATGGCACCGAGAGATTTTAGTAAACGTTATCAAGTTATTGGATTTCACATAAATGGTAAAAACAATCGTCAGATTGCTAGTATTCTCAATATTCCTCGTCGAACCGTAGACTACAATGTAAATAAATTTAAAAGTAGCTGCAGTTTTGAAGACAAGAAGCGCTCTGGTAGACCGCGGAAACGATTGCTGTTTTTGAATGAAATGCTCATATAATCGCTGAATTTAGACGAAAATTATTTTTGAATGAGTGTTTTGGATAGTGCAGAAAAAGAGCTAAAACATGCTATGTTTAAAATTTTTCGACGATTTTTTTTCTTGAAATGGCAAGCGGTTAAAGAAAAAGCAAAAATTTCGTAATTTTTGTTTTGATATTCGCCGCCCTATCTGCAAGGAAAATATCTAAGCATGATTTTAATATACACCATTGAAAAGTGCTCGAAAAACCCTTTCAAATGAGCTCCCGTAGAGCTCTGTAGGTGTATTTCCAGCCGAGATATGGAGTTTCAAAGTTATAGTCGTTTTGTTCTCAGGTGGGCAAAGATTATTGGGCGGGAGTGTATGTGTTAGTAAAATAGAAATGCTATTATTTATAATGAAATTTTGCAAAAAATATCATGTACCAAACGCAGGATTAGTAGATATGTTTAAAATGCAAAATATGTTTATGAATAACAAAATTCTTCCCGAGAATACTTATCAGGTTGATAAACTATTCGATTCAGATGGAAATAAGGAGTATCACGATACATGTCCAGTATGTAAGGTATATCTTGGCACATTTAAAAAAACACAACGATTGTTATTTTGTGAGCAATGTGATGATGATATCAACTTAAAGGATCCGACATATACTGATTACTTTGTCTCGATGGATGTAACAAGCGAACTGCAAAATCTTATTGAAACAAATTACGACTTCTATACTGATGTCGTTTGTGAAAGAAATAAACAATCCAATGATCATTTTCAAGATATTTACGATGGGCAAAAATATAAGCGATTTGTATCGTCATTGCCAGTCGATCTCAAAGAGTCGTATTTAACTGTTATGTTTAATAGCGATGGCAGTCCAACTTTTAAAAGTTCAAAATTTTCAATATGGCCCATACAAATTGTTGTCAATGAGATTCCTATTAATATTCGCTATAAAAAAACAATTACTTGCGCACTGTGGTTTGGACGTAATAAACCAAACATCATACTTTCTGCGTCCTTTTGTCGATCAGATGAATAAACTTTCAGAGAATGGAATTTATTATAGAATTAAAAATGAAATAAAATGTTTTCATGTCTATGTGTTATGCTGTTGTGTAGATTCTGTTGCATGTGCTCCTATGCAAGGCACTATTCAGTTTAATGGATATTATGGTTGTAACTGGTGTTTACATCCAGGTGTGCGGGTCCGTCATAATACTGGTTATTCTATAAAGTATCCTTTATTGGATGAACAACCGCAAAGACGTACGGCAAATGATACATTTGACCTAATGCAGAGATTAGTTGAATCTAATGTTCCGGTTTATGGTATAAAGAACGTAAGTCCCCTGTTACTGTTGAACAAATTCGATATAATTGATGGATTTGTTCCAAGTTCACTACATTGTATTGATTCCGGCATAGGCAAACAGCTTTGTAATTATTGGGTTGGTTCGTCAAATGAGTCTTATGCGATTCCTAAGACTAAAATAAAGATTATCGATGAGTATTTAAAAAATATCAAAGCGCCTACTCAATT
The DNA here is from genome assembly GCF_024137745.1 of Phymastichus coffea. NCBI lineage: Eukaryota > Metazoa > Arthropoda > Insecta > Hymenoptera > Eulophidae > Phymastichus > Phymastichus coffea. The sequence continues at coordinate 3,527,882 of NW_026706814.1, forward strand.
AACACGGTTGTCACGTTGTCTGAGTGATCGTGCTTATTGGAAAGCAGTTGAGTGGTCAAATTGGATCCTTTTTTATAGTATACCAGCATTAAAATTAGTATCTCAAGAATTTCCAGAGTTTGAAATATATATAAATCATTGGTCGTTTATCGTAGAAGCCTATTATATATTACTGCAAACTGAAATAACTGTGACGGATTTACGAAGAGCTGATTATCTTATGAAAAAGTTCGTTTCTGATATGGAACTTTTGTATGGTGTTGATGCGATGACGTACAACGTTCATCAATTACTACACATAGTACAGAGTGTTGCTGACTGGGGTCCATTATATGCACATACCGGATATGCATTTGAATCAGGCAATGGAAGAATTAAGACATCTATTTATGCAGCCAATGGAGTTTTGAGCCAAGTGTGTCGCTATGTATCTTACGACGAGAGCACAAGGAAATTACAAAGACATGTGGAATATAAAGAAGAATCACCGTGTATGGAATACATAATGTATTTAGAAAATAATGCCGTTGAAAAAAGTGTAGAATTTTCGTATAGATATTTTGGCAGAACTGTAGCTAATGAAGATATTTTAAGGCGATTCGAACTTCCAAAACAAACAGTAAGAGCTTATAAAAAAATTGTTAAAGATGGATGTCCATTCAAGACATGTTATAAATCATTATACAGGTCGGATAATTCATTTGCATCTTTAAAAAATGGAAATTACATACAGATTCAACAATTTTTAGTCAATATGGATGACGGGAAAGAATATGTAATATACAAAAAGGTTTTAGTATCAAGAAATGATTTCATTAGTGATGAGTTACACTGCATGAAACAAGTAATAGAAATTAATCATAATATTGAAATCACAGACACACAAAATATCGATAAGATATGTATTTATTTGAGCATTGATTGCAACCATTATATTTCCAGTATACCTAATATGTATTGGAGATAAGGTGACTTGTCAAGTCATGTTATAATTTTTTTATTATAATTATATTGATTATAATTGATGAATTATAATTGATTTCCATATGATAATATACTTTTCTCTATTGCTACAGAGTTATGTATAAAATTTTTTTTATATGCGAAGAAATGAATGTTAAATTCATTTTAATTATGTTATATAGGAATAAAAATTGCACTTACGTTCAGCAAAAAAAAATTAATAAACCAAATGCTTTTCGATATAATACTAACCGGCAATTTGAGCATGTATACTTCCTACCAAATCCACCTGTAATGTCATATAAATACTGGAAATTACAAAGCATCCCCTAGTAAATTATCCACCTTGAATTCATAAGTATTCCATAAAAATTTCCTATAAATTTCGATTTTATTTTATAATTCATAAAAATATTAATAACTGCAATCCCACTATTCCTATATAAACCCTATATGGCAATAAATAAATGCATATAGAATTTTTAAAAATTCCATGTGGATTTAATAAAATATCTACATGGAAAATGAGTATACGCGTCTGGAATTTGTAAAAATTCCATGTGGATTTACTAAAATATCTACATGGAAAATGAGTATACGCGTCTGGAATTTGTAAAAATTGTATGTGGATTTACTAAAATATCCACATGAAAAATGAGTCTACGCGTCTGGAATTTGTAAAAATTCCATGTGGATTTACTAAAATATCCACATGAAAAATGAGTCTACGCGTCTGGAATTTGTGAAAATTCCATGTGGAATTTATAAAAATATCCATCTGGAGTTCGTCATAATCCATCTGGATTTAAAAAAATAAATTTCACATAATATCCACGAGGAAAAACTTCGTGGAAATCCATAAAGATCCATATAGAATCCATAAGAATCCACATGGAAATCCATGTGGAAATCCAGCTGGATTTCCAGCTGGATTTTTTAGATAGGGTGGTGATATTTTTCGTACACCTTTGATTGAACCTGTTGAAGACGCTGCTACTTTACTCATTAAATTAAAAGTTTCTTCAGCCGTGCGATTTTGTGGTTCCTTTTCAAGAAGCACGTATTTGATAACTTTTTTTTTTTTAGTTTTTACAAGCACGCCTGGGTGATAGCACCAATTACATCCGTAATGGCCATTAAATTGAATGACACCTTGCATTGGCGCTCGCGCAACCGTATCGACACAACAACAAATTGGATAGAGTTTAACAGTTTTTACATTGCCATTAATTTTACAATGGATTCCTTCAACATTCATTGACTCAATTTTTTTACAAAATGCCTTTAAAAAAATTTTCATGTTTGGCTTATTTTTGCCAAACCATAATCCGCTTATTATAATATTTTTATTTCTTTCCTCAATAGGAAGTTCATTTAGTAACATTAAAATAGGCCAAATAGAATAATTAGTACTTTTAAAAGTCGGCGATCCATCAGTATTAAAAATACTTGTAATGAATGACTTTTTTTCCTGAGCAGACAATGATTCATAAAATTCTTTATAACATTTTCCGTCATAAATATCTTTAAATATTTTTTCACGCTCTTCTAAATTACTCATTAATGTACTATAATATTCATGATTCTTTTCAATTAAAAACTTAACTTCTTTTTCGATATTAAAAATAACAAAATAATTAATGTCATTGCCTTTCACCGAAATATTCTTTTGACATTTATCACAAAATACAACATTTTCAATAGGACTAAATTTACGAAGATAAATATTACATGTGTTACATACAGCGTGATATTCAGCATGATCTTTACGCCTTAACAACTGATCTAACTTATAACGCGTTTCAGGCAAAACAGGAGAGCTTACAAAACTATTTATTATGGAATATATGCTTTCTAAGCAATTAATTGGCAAATCAAACTTATCAGCTAATTTGTTAATACCAAACATCATTTCTGCGGCGGAAACAGTAAAACGAGCTTTCACCTTTTCGTTTAAATTGTAGTTTTTCAATTTATCTTCAAGTTCTAGATCTTCTCCATTCTCGGTCGTTTTCCAAAATTCTTCTTCAGGATCATCATCGGAATAACCAGTTGCAAAAAAAGGTGGTGTTGATGCAAATGGGTTTTCTGATACCTGCAATACACAATATTTTAAAACTCAATTCATGATAATAACATCTCTGTTGATTGATGCGTTTGCAATTAGATAAAATGATCTTTTACATTTAATAATCAATATATTATTTCTCGATTTAAATGGCATGATTTTCAATTGAGATTTTTTTTAATTTCTTTATAAATTTCAATATTTACTCACAAATCCATCATGGTGCGCAGCTCCTGTTGGTTGTTCATAGTTTTCTACGTCAAACAATTCATATTCGGTCTCCTCATTAGACGACTGACATATATCTCCTATGATATTATAATCAGAATGTACAGAGGCGCACTCGTCATAACTCTCCTCATTATTTCCTACTGAGATTTGGCTTTTAATGTTTTGAAGTGGACGTGTATGGTAGTCGTTATGCACAGCAGACCGATAAGATTCCTATTATAATAAGTACTATATAAGTATACGAACATTATTTTATAAATACTATGGAATTTACAAACCCTCTCGTTACTGTTGTCCGAGCTGTCACTCTCGCTACTTCTTTTTTTTCTTTTTTTTGTGTCATACTTGGTTGATCTAGGAGGACTGGCTCCTGATTTTAGGTAATATTTATATTTCTTGGGCCTGGGCATTTCAATAGGTAGTGAACAGGTTCCTTGAAAATCAGAAAAAAATCAATATATAGTTATAATATATATTGAAAAAATAAACACGTCACTGTATAAACAATGATGCGTACTCACATAATTAGCAGTGTTACATGTTATAACTTGGCTTATTTAGATAATCTAGAGCATATTTTTATACAATAGTCGCAATTGCAATATGTAAAAAAATATATATATGCTTAGTTGATTACTTACTTATAGGTTATGTCAACATGCGCTTTGGCTTTCGCCAATTGACTAATCGTTCAGCACTGGTTTCACTTATAAATTATAATTCATATAATATAGAAACAAGTGTGCATGAAAATTTTTTATCTTTATTCTAACAATTAATTATCCTTAATTAATATTTTAGAAACTTTACTTATGATGAAAAAAATTTTTCTTTTTACACGGGGAAGAAAATACTAACTATGTGAAACGACTGGAATAAAGTCAATTAAGCATGAATGTGATTGGTTGTTAAAAATTCTGACGTAACGACCGTGTTCTCATTGTTTCTTATTCTCATTGATTAGTTTGCAGAATGTATGCCCACGTGTACATGAGATATTAATTTTAAGTTAATTAGTTATAGTTATTATTTAAATAATTATAGTTAACTGTAATAGTAAGAATTGAAACATAAGTGAGTGATATGGCGGGCACAATAACTCATGCACTATATCCTATATGTGTGAGGATATGCAATTTGCTGTTCTTGAAGTAAAACAGATACAAAACTTTTCGCCAAAGAATTATCAGGATTATGAGGAAAATATATCGTATTTTTATAAGCAACGAGGCTCAAAAAATAATATTTACGAGATTAAAATTTTTGAGTTGGGAGGTAAGCAAATTTATAAATTTTAGAAGCTTTAATTTTTAAGTACATAACCTACAAAATATTCTCATGCCAATAACAATGTTTTTAGATCAGAAGTCAATGGTAGAGAATTTAAAAAAAATGAGAGCACTAGTTTTTTCTCATGCATTGCTAGATGACTTTACTACTGGAAAACTAATGGTTGTTGACATTAACAATATCTATCAGTTTTCCATAATTAAACCTAAATACCAAAGCAACTTCCAAAAAGATACATATTATACGTATGTTGAAAATGGCAATAGAAGAGATGTATACATATTGGCCATCAGAGGTAGGAAATTCATGTATTTATTTGTTTTTTTTTTTTATTACTCAGTTTCCAGTTCTACTTGTGATATTTTGGTTTTTCAGATGAAAGTGAGATGTCCAGTTTACATAATGAAATAAAAGAAAGGATCTTGTTGAAGAATGCAAATACATTGTTTGCTTTAGTAAGATTTTTGAAGAATGATGCTTTGCAAGCCATTAACATTGTTGATATCGAAGGATTCGCCTTGAATAATACTACATTGGATTTCAAAATTGATGTTGTATATCATGCCAAATGTAACGATGACAATGAAATACAGAATGTACAGATTTAAAAATTGGGTGGTAAGAAAAATACAATCATTAGTTTCTGATATTGCATTATGTTAATAGTTTGCAATATATTGTTAGATTTTACACACTTAATACATACTTTTACATATTTTCAGACTTTTGTACTTGTGCATCAGCTATTGATGTATTTAATAAAGTTGATTTTGCTTTAGTCTGGTGTGTAAAGCAAAACATTATTGCAGTTCATACAATAAAAAGCATAAGGGAGTTAAAATATCAAGACGATTTATTAATCAGTAGCTTTAACAAAAATAAAATATACAGTGCTAAACTCAACGTCGGAGATACTAATTACTCAGCAGTGCAAATTCTAGCGTTAGGCAGTATGTTGAAAAAATGTGATTATACATAATCATATAACTTCATATCATACCAATTTCTATTTGTTTTTATTTTTAGGTAAAGAAGTCTTGGAGTTTCAGAAAAAACATGCTGGAAAACGAATGAAAAAAAAAGTTTTACACGTATTACTTTTTATTCTGTATAGGTGAAAAAGAATAATAATGCTATTGATACAGATGATGAGGAAGAAGATAAACCAACAATCAGTCTTATCATTTTCGGAGAATGGTAGTATTGATGGAGATCTAAACGATAGAAATAATAGTACAACAAATACATCAAACGAAAAGTCAAGAAGTGTACTCCAACCAAGACAGCTCTTTCATACAGGTATAGTCGAGAAAGATTTATTTCGCATTTGATTTTTAAAATGTAAATATTAATTATTATCTACCAAATATTTTTAATTGTAATTTTTACTACAGGTAATCAGTCGACTAGCCCACAGTATGGAAATGGCTTTAAAAAAAGAAGATCGAATGAATCACACAGGAAAACCAAAAAATCTAGAAATTACTTTAACCCAGTTCCACTTAAACGTGGTATGGGTGATTATAATCCCTCAATATTTTCCAGAAATGATGATAAGTATAACTTTTCATTAATAGAATGGTCAGATAATAGTGATGGTGAAACTTCTAAGCACCATATCTACAGTTCATTTTCCGAAGAAGAGGCCGAAGAGGAAGAATATAATACAGTGAGAAATTATATATTACATAAATATTGAAAGTGTTTTTGAATAAAGTAATGTTACGTATAATTTTTTTCAGGTTTCCAAGAAAATTCGGAAAATTCATTTAGGGTGGGACGTAACGATTCCTAAGAAAACTTGGCAAAGTTTGAAAAAATGTAAGGGTGTGATGAAGTTTACCAAAGATATCTGTATACCTTTATGGGGAAATAACATTGTAAATAAATGTCTGAAAAAAACGCCATACTTGCAAGTAGTTGATCAACCAAAAACGACAATCACTCCAACTAAATTGAAAGCTATAACGCGTGAGTAACTTATCTTATGCAATTATAAAATATGTTTTCAACAATTGTACTTACCGTGGATTTTTTTATTTTTTAGAATGTGTCAAATATTGGATATATGTCAAGCATCCAGACTGGCTAGAAGAGAAAGATATGGATGAATATTTACCAAATATTCACCCAGCATTGACTCAAAAAATTAACGGTGAAATTCAAAAATATAAATTAGCGAAAAAAAACAAATAAGTTATTATTTATTATATACTTACTGTAAATTATTAACTAAATAATGTAAAATTTTTCTTAATAAAATATATTTTTCAATATTACCAATAATTTGATATTTATTATTATTCATAAAACTAAGATTTCTAATTCAAATAACCAAACAAAATGTAGGTATTTCACATGAAAATTGATATAAAAAATATATGAAAGTCATATGAAATTTATATGAAATTCATATGTAATTTATATGAAATTTATATAAAATTCATATAATATTCATATGAAGTTTCTATGAAATTCATATAATATTCACATGAAATTTATATGAAATTCATATAATATTCACATAAAAAACATATAAAATTTGTCCGAAAATGTTATATGAATTTCATATGATTTTTTTAAGAATATCATATGATTTTCATATAAATTTCATATGACTTTTATATAAATTCCATATGTTATTTCATATGAAATTTCATGTACAATTTATAAGGAAATTTTAAGCGGGGAAGTGAAATGCTAGAAAAATTAAGAGAATGTGTTAGGGTAGCCAATAATGTAACGCATACTTCGGTGAGGACAAAGCTTTATCAAATAAAAATGCGAAAAAATTAGAATTTTGGAGATTTTTGTAAAAAATTTGACAATTTAATTACTGAATATGAATGTTGTGATAAAGCTATACCACTCACAGATGAAGAAAAAAGATCAGCTCTATTACAAGCTCTTGATATAGCGATACCTGAATTAACACTACATAGTATCGCATATCTGCAATCTAACCAAAGAGAATTAACGTTAGCAGAAATAAAGAGCTTTGCATTACAGCTGGAGGCGAAGAGAAATGCCACAGTACCACCTGCAGACGAGAAGGACAAGAAAGTCCACGTGGCACAGTACCGCACAAAATCAACTTGTAACAGATGCCATAGGAACGGTCACTGGGAACCTGATTGCGACTTACCAGAAGACAAGTGGTACTGCTACCGCTGTAGCAAAATACACGAGAAGAGACTTGATTGCCGAACGAGAAAATGGTATGGTCAAAATAATAATGAGAACAATAATATTGGTAATGTAGATAGAGGGAGTGGTAGAGGGATAGGATATAAATTTAATAAAGGTAGCCATGGTAAGAGAAATAATAAACCTAATAAAGAATTTAATAAAAATAATAACACGAGAAATGGTAGAGGAAATTATAGAGGGAGACCATTTAAAAAGAATAGGGGAAATTTTAAGAATAACAAACTAGCACAAGTAGCACTTGCAGTAGCACACGCAGCACTGGAAGAAAGAGAAAGGAAAACACAGATACAAGGTAATGTTAATAATAATTTAAAATATTTAAATAATATATCTTTCCTAGCGGATTCAGGAGCGACAGAGCACATAGTAAATAAGAGCTTAATTTTAAGTAATTTTGAAAAGAGTACTAAAGGAGTAATTAAGAGCGCGAATAAAGACCATTCAGCAGATATTGAAATTGACGGTATCGGAGATTTATATTTAAAAACGAAAAATAATAAAATAAAATTAACTAACGTATTAGCAGCAGAAAATATTTCAGAAAATTTAATATCACTCAGACGTTTAGATCTAGGAATTTATCTTGATAACGATAAACTAGAAATTTTTGATAAAATTACTAAAGAAATCTATTTATCAGGAGAATATATTAAACCCAATTGGAGAATTAATTTTTCAGTTAAAAATATAGAAAAAAATGATCCAACATACACAGCATACACTTGTAATGCAAAAATAACCTCAGACAATGATTTTACACCGCAACCTCAATCTGTATCAAAAAACGAAAAAGATACGGAGGGAGAAAAAGAGAAACTACAAGCAGATTTGACACCATTTGAGGTTGGGAGGGAGAAAGAGAGTAGTAAAATCATAGAGAATGCAGAAATTACCGATTTTGACCTAGATGCCCAAATTTTAAATAGAAAAATATGCAATTTAGATTTACCAGAATACTCTGAGGAGTTAAGAAAAATAAATACGATAGAGTTAAATCCCAACAATGAGAAATTAGATAAAACTCAGCAGAAAATACGTGCCCTGCTGATTGACTCGGGATTACCAGAGAAAATGTGGGCATTAGCAGCCGAAGCAGCTGTTAATGTATATAATAGATCAACACATAAGAGATTAAATTTTGATACCCCTTTAAATAAATTAAATCCAAATTTAAAAATACATTTAGAGAAAATTAAGAGATTTGGATGTGTAAATTATGCACATTTACCTAAAATTGAAAGTAAGTTTTCTAAAAGAGCAATAAGAGTAATTCTAGTAGGTTTTACAAATACTGGATACCTTTTATGGGAACCTACTACTAATAAATTTTTAACCTCGAGAAATGTTAAATTTAACGAGAAATTAGTTTACAAAGATGTATATAAATTAAAAAAAGCACAACAAGAGTTTGAAATCTCAGTCTTCGACAAGGAAGATGATTTAAAAAACAATGCAAGCGAAATTGAACAAAATAATGTAGAACAAGAGCCAGAAAGAGAAAATACTAAACAATCAGAGAAGAGCAAAGAGAAACCTAAGAGAGGTAAACCAAAGAAAAGAAAATTGGAAGAAAGTAAAGAACAAAATGAAAATGAAGCTAAAAAACCAAGAGTATCAAAGAGAAACCCCAAACCCAATAAAGACGACATGTTCGTGTACATATCTAAATTTCAAGAGAATAAACCATTCACAATCACTCAAGAGGAAAGACATGTAATGCTAGCTAAAATAAATAAAGATCCTGCTAGTTATAGAGAAGCATTAGAGAGCAAAGAGAAAGACAAATGGTTAGAAAGTATTGCAGAAGAGAAAAAGTCGATTGACAAAAACGAAGTTTATGAAATAGTCAATAGACCAGAAAATGCAAAAGTGTTGAACTCAAAATGGATCTTTACAAGAAAGAATTCAGTCGAGAATAAAGTAACACACAAAGCCAGATTGGTGGTAAGAGGATATCAAGACGACAACGAGTATGAATTAGGAGAAATTTATGCTCCAGTGTCGAGAATGCCATTGGTTAGAGTAGTTCTGTCCATAATTAACATGGAAAATTTAGAGGCTAGACAGTCCGATGTTAAGACAGCATTTCTAAACGGAAAACTAACTATACCGATATATTTAGAAATATCTGAAGGATATCATTACCCTGAAGAGGAGAAGAGAAACAAAGTATAGAAACTGAAGAAAGCGTTATACGGCTTGCCAGTTAGCCCAAAAAGATGGTACGAAAAATTCAAAGAAGAAATAACAAAATTGGGACTAGAGAATGATATCCACGACCCAAGTTTATTTACCTGGAGAAAAGAAGGCAAAATGGTCATGTTTTTATTGTATGTCGACGACATGATAAGAGCCGGCAACGATAAAGAGAAAATGGATGAAGTATCAAAGCATCTAAATAAAGTTTTTGAAATAAAGGAAATGGGAGAACCAGAGAATTTTCTCGGCATGAAAATAATGAGAAATAGAATGAAAGGAGAAATGACTATCACCCAACCAGAGTATATAGAAAACATGCTTGAAAAATTCAATATGAAAGAATGTAAACCACAAGAAACACCTATGGTGACGAGACAAGTAAAGAAAAGAAATTTAAAAAAACAAAGAGAACACCAAAGAGTTAGAAATGCTAAAAGCCCTAACAGCAGCACCATACAGAGAAGCAATAGGAAGTCTGATGTACCTTGCAGGTACAACGAGACCAGACATTTCATATGCAGTAAATTTTATGTCAAGAAAACAACAGTCACCAACAAACGAGGACTGGCAAGATGTCAAGAGAATTTTCCGTTATCTCAAGGGTACATCTGATTTAGGACTGGTATACAAAAGTAATGAGAAAGAAATGGAAGCTTGGACAGACTCAAGTTTCCGAGACTTGGAAAATTCAGATTCGACAAGCGGCTATGTAATCAAGCTATTTGGAGATACGGTAGCTTGGAAAAGTCAGAAACTGTCTTATCCAGCAACATCTACTTGCGAAGCAGAATATCTTGCTGCAAGTGGAGTAAGTAAAGAGATAATTGCATTGGATAAGCCAATTAGAGATATTTTGGGAAAAACAATGTATCCAGTTACAGTAAGAATAGATAATGATTCTTCGAGAAAATGCACACAGATGGAGGGAAGTCATAAGTTGAAATCTTTTGACTACGACATAGATGAGATAAAGAGAAGATTGATAGAAAGAAAAGTGGAAGGTAAAAAGCCTCCAATGGCAGAAACGCATGGGGACTTTGTAAAGTTTTGCGTAATAAAGGGAAGACTAAGAGTTGTTAGGGTAGCAACCGCAGATAATACCGCAGATATAATGACAAAACCCCTGCCATCTCCCTCACATTTAAAACTAAGAGAAAAACTGTTGAAATAAGAGAATAAAATTATATGGATAATTATCATTTTGCATTTTGTATTGTTCGCAGGTACGGAAGAAAATAGAGAGTAAAGAGAAACCACGGGAGGAGAACAGATGCGCAGTGGAAGCTTGAATAAAAAATTAAAAAGCACCCTGTGTAAAATTTAGATTGTTGTGTTTCTCACTGTAAAAGTAGTGTAGTTTTTTTAAAAAAAAGGGTTAGAAATTGTTTATTTCAAGCGGAGGGAGTGTTATAATGAAGGGCTTGGAATAGGAGCGTTAGAGGACGCCATCTATCAGTCAGCGCTGCCTACTTCTTTCTTCATGAACTTCCGCTCTCCACTCCCTTGCTTAGTTTTGAAACGACGAGTTAGGCAGTTGATGAGCAGCGTGTGTTGGACTGTTCTAATAAGAGTTTATTTTATATAAAGAGAATCATTAAGAGAAGTATTGTTTTAATAGTGAATAAAGTTAAGAGTTCAACTTATAAAACATATAATCATTCAAATATCCTGCCAATAATTTCCACGAGCCTTACATTCCAAAAATATCCTATCCCTCTACCACTCCCTCTATCTACATTATTAATATTATTGTTCTCATTATTATTTTGACCATACCATTTTCTCGTTCGGCAATCAAGTCCCTTCTCGTTAATTTTGCTACAGCGGTAGCAGTACCACTTGTCTTCTGGTAAGTCGCAATCAGGTTCCCAGTGACCGTTCCTATGGCACCTGTGGCAAGTTGATTTCGTGCGGTACTGTGCTACGTGGACTTTCTTGTCCTTCTCCTCTGCAGGTGGTACTGTGGCATTTCTCTTCGCCTCCAGCTGTAATGCAAAGCTCTTTATTTCTGCTAACGTTAATTCTCTTTGGTTAATTTGCAGATATGCAATACTATGTAGTGTTAATTCAGGTATCGCTATATCAAGAGCTTGTAATAGAGCTGATCTTTTTTTCTTCATCTGTGAGTGGTATAGCTTTATCACAACATTCATATTCAGTAATGAAATTGCCAAACTTTTTACAAAAATCTCCAAAATTCTCATTTTTTCGCATTTTTATGTGATAAAGCTTTGTCCTCACCGAAGTATGCGTTACATTGTTGGCTACCCTAACACATTCTCTTAATTTTTCTAGCATTTCTCTTGGCTCTTTTAATGTTAAAACCTGTCTATAAAATTGATCGTCAATATGACTAGTTATAATATTTCTCACTGCTAATTTTCTTTTTGCTTTTAAGTTCTCATTAAGGTTTTCCGGTTCATTTACTCTTTGGTCAATAATGTCCAATAGATCTTTTGCTTCTAACTCTGATTTTAATTTATCTAGCCAAATTATTATATCAGATTTTGCGCTTAACGTATATTTTCTCGTATAGCTATTTAAATTATTCATTGCATTCGCGTTTCTATTATTCTCTAAAGTATTTATTAAACTATTTAACGATTCCGACAGTGTATCCGACAGTTTATTTGAAACGTCATAATTTAATGTTAATTTCTCCCGATCGATTACTGAAATATTTGGCTCGTTATTTAAAATATTTGCATTATGAGCGGTAGAGTTTAGAATATTTCGAGGTACCTTGGTTTTCAAGCTTTCAACTTCCTGGGTTCTCTTTTGAAGTTGTGTACGGAGAAGCTCGTTTTCATTTCTCTTTTCCTCCAGTTCTCTTTCTCTTTCTCGTTCTTTCCTTTCCACGTCTATTAACATTCTCTTCAATCTTTCTATCTCTGTTTCCTCTTCCGTATCTTGGACTTCATTTGACTCCATTTCCTCGTCTCCAGCTAGTCCTTCTTTCGTTTCATCCATAGCATCGCACTCTAGCTTTTCGCCTCTGTCCCTTCTTTTCTGCCTTTCTCTTTCGATTAGGGTATTGCGTAGCTCTGCTTCGTAGGCTTCAAGCGCATCTTTCTTTTCCTTGTTTTCCGGATCGCTTAATTGAGCTTGTAGCAATTGGTTAAACTTCCTCGTCTCCGAGGGAGTTTTTGTACCCGGCTGTAATGCCGTCTTTAATATGTCTTCGTCCGAGGTGCGTTTATCCATTTTGTTTTCGTAGCTAACGAAAAATTTAATTTATTACTCTTCTAATTATTTCTCTTTTCTCTTTATATAAATATTTTTGAAATTCAAATATTTATATTTTTCTCTTTTTTGGATATCCAATATAAATTATGAAAAAAAAAACACTACCTTTTGCCTAATGCTGTTCTTATATATTGTCCTCTTTCTTTGTAGTTTAATATTTCCTTCTCGTTTGATGTTGTTCTCTTTCAAAATATCTATACAGCATAGAAAAAAAAATAAAATCTATTTTATTTAGGCTTTTGACAAAATATTTTTTTAACAAATTTTTTAAATCGCACCGCAATTATAAAATTTTCACGTTAAAAATCTGATGAAGATCTCACATGCCTGATATATGCAACACGCACACTCCCCCACGCCTGGTTTTCAAGCAACGCTAACGAAAATCTTCGGGGAGAGGCGTCCGCGCACGCGCTACACACACCCGTAGCTTGCTCGAAAATTCACCTGACGCCGAATGAATGTTATCTCTGTACCACAGGTTTTCGTACGAATTCAACGTATTCTGTCAATGGTATTTCAATTTTTACTTTTCTCCCCTTATAATTTACTATTATTTTCTTTTCTTAATAATAGCCTCTTTTCTCTATTTTTTTTTTTTTTTTTTTTCTTTTATTAAAAAAATTTATTTTCTCGTTCTCATTATGTATTCGTTGAAATTTATTCTCATTTTCTAAAAATTTAACTCGTTATTTTATTTTTATTTTCAAAAAAAATACTCGTTATATTTTCTCTCGTAGGATCTCGAAAGTTTTCTGTTTTGTTCTTTATTATTTGTTCTATTTTATTTAGTCCAAAACTTCTCTTCTCGGAATCCGCCGACTATTTTGTGTTTACTTTGTGTACATTTTACAGCATGAGCGTGTATAGCTATATCTCTAATTATTGCGCGCCAGTTTCAACCTGCACGTCGGTCGTCGCTTTGTCTTAAATAAAAGAAAAAAACACCCAACGAGTTTCCTCAAAATTTCACGGCTTTCTCGAATGATCCCGTTTTCTCGTTTGATCCTTTTATCCTATTTTCTTTGTAATTCACTTTTTAATCGCTAATTACCTATTTATCTAATTTTTTTATTCACTTACACTATATATATTTCTCTTTGTTTCACACTTTTTTTTTGTCCATTTTTTGCACTTCCCCTTTCAAAATTTTCTATTCTAATCACTTTTCGTACTGCACTTTTAACACACTCTTTCTCTTATATTCAGCACTTTACTTACTTGGAAAACAGCTTTTCTCTTAACTAATATCCACTGTGACGGTAAACGTCAAATTAGCGCTGATAACCTAACTTAATTGCTACCTGGGAGGGCAGCACCTGCCGGGGGGACGAAATTCGTAACGAAGGAATTCGGCACGCGAGCAGACGGAACGCGCGCGATTGAAACCGAACTAGTGAAGCTTAGACCATCATTGAGTCCGCCCGCTTTCCTTTCGCTACCGACAATTTACGTGCCGTTGACGCCAACATATCGAGAGAAGGACGTGCAGATAAGTGCTGGTTAGCTGTGACTGCCGTCGTCAAGGTGCCCTTCAGCAGTCTAAGGGAGAGACCCGAGTCAGCGAGGAAGCACCGGCCCCCAGGAGATCGGCAGAGTGTGTGTGGTTTCACCATCGAGGGCGAAACCGTGTGTGCGCGCATTCGCGACCGGCGACAAAGACGAACAAAAACAATTCCGTGCAGTGTGTGACTGTCGTTTTTTCCGTACGCCTGCAATAATAAGGTAAGCTGGCCAGCTTACGTGCTGGTGGCTGCCGGTGAAAATAGGAGACTTCCAGATACGGGCTCTCTATGATCCGGGAGCTTCCACCACAGCCATGGGTAGTAATGCTCTGCAAATAGCGTCCGTGCTAGGCGTCAGGTTAGATACCTCCCACGCAGGTACGGCAGAGCTACCCGACGGTCGTAAGTTGACGATCGTTGGCCATGCCACATTGCCATTCACCGTAGGGGAGATGACGATGCCGACGAGGGTGGCTATCCTCCCAACCCTCGTCGATGAATGTGTCTTAGGAGTGAACTTTATTAGGTTGTTTAGAGCAGTACTGGATCCGGATGACGATACATTACTGCTCAAGAAATCACAAACCAAGATGAAACTAGAAGTAGCTAGTTTGGAGGCTGGTCCGAGATTAGCTACTATCGGACTAGCCGAGGTAACCGCCTCTCGACAGGCGATATTGCAGAGGACCATCGACGAGGCCTTATCGCAGGCCCCCGTGGGACTGGGACGAGCAACAGGCATTGAATACGAGATTCGAGTCAATGAGACAAAATCGTTCAAGACCGAACGCCGACATTTCACTGCCTACACCGTACCCAGACTAGGATACCTCCGATTCGTAAGAGTATCATTCGATCCCTCGTACGCCGGCGCCACCTTCCAACGGTTAAGAGACAGCATGATCGGACCCGAGCTTGGCGGTTTCTCTTTCGCCTGTTTGGACGATATCATAATAGTATCGTCCAAATTCGAAGATCACGCACAAAGTCTTAAAACAGAGTTGGATAGGTTGTATAGGGCTGGCCTCTCGATTGATCGAGAGAAGAGTGTCTTCTACAAGTCTGAGGCCACATACCTTGGTTTGTTGATTACCCACAACGGAACTGCACGAGATGACGATTTACTGGAAGATAGGACCCGACCACGAGATGACGACGAGACCCCTACCACCGAGGGAACCGAGGCGACGAGCGTCCCGCCTAATGCGAGCGAGACAACGATACACGGGAACGGAAGCGCCGACACTGCGGGTAACACACTCCAAAATGACGACGCGACAACTCCGAGCTCACCTCGCCGTACTCGTCGTAATCCCACCAGCCGAGTCCCAATAAATACCTCTCCTACTAACACGATGAAGCGCCCACGAGGGAAACCTCGTGAGTGCGCGCTAACTACACGCATTACACAACATCGACAGACTACTCGAGCCCCTCCTTCCATCGTCGGGAAAAGGAAGAGGGGCAGGCCACCGAGAACACCAACCGTGAACGCATGAAACACAGCGAACGAAGGACCTGGGAGACGCCAAGGACCCCACCTTCGACTCCGGCGACGAAGGCCCTGGGCAGCCGAACAGGCGCCCACCATCGATATCCAGAACTATTCAGGATACTAGCTTGCTGGACTATTACAGGATGCAAATCACGCTCGAACAGTTCGAGCAGGCGGCGGCCGCCCTTATCGGCCTAGATTTGGGCCCCGCCGTCGAAGGGGTGGTGCATGCCGCCCTGCACCTCACTGGTGCCAAGAAGGAGGAAGAGAACAAGCACGGGTGCGAGCTCACGAGAGCTCGTCATCCGTGCTCATCGAAGAGCTCCAGACAACGGACCCTACCACGATACCGTCGACAGCTCCCGGTATCGCGCGCGGCGATACCACGCCGCTGCCCGGACCCCCAGCGGGATCGATCCCGCTGAAAGCTCCGACGTCATCCGTTGGCACTCAGACGGAGGAGGATGCCACCGACGCGACCTGGCGCCCCAGGTTCATTAGCCAGACACCCCCGTCTGGTGAACGGAGCTGGGAGGAAATAGTTGAGGGGTTGAGGGAAGTCGAACAAGGCTGGGCGACCCTCAACGCCCTCCAACGGGCCGTGTACGCCGAATACGACGCGTACGCGGCCGCGGGACACCACCCAGACGATATGGACCACTGGGATAAGGTGGTGTCCCGCCGTCGCCAGTTCGCGACGGCATTTAAGGAAGTGCAGCGGCGTCACCGCCAGGCCCTCGAGGGCCCGGCGGGTGACCTCCATATGGACCTCTCCCAGCCTCCGATCGTCGGAGCCAGGCCAACAGCTCCGGAGATCAGGTCGGGAACCACTTCGCGCCAGGGCTCACAGACGTGCGGGGTGAACCTGGTGGTAAACGTAGATGGTAGCTAACGGGGTCAAGCAACGGGGCCCATCCACATTAATGTGGTGGTGGGGCCCGCGGGTGAGGACCCCACGGTCGTAAGACCGTTGTGGTCCACCCCGAACCGCAGGGACGGGTTGCCGCTGACCCCCAGGGAACGAGGCATCCCACGGGGCACCCTATCCCGCGCACAGTGGGAAGGGTGCAACGTGTGCCATTACCCCGGGGTGACCCGCACGGACCGCTGTCCCCGCATGCGACGGCACGCCGACCTGGTCCAGGAGAGGCTGGGATGGGAGGCGCGCGGCCGTCCTCCACTCAACGACCAGGGAGAGGAGATATCACCGAGACCAGCTAGGTGATCCTTCCCTACCCCCGTGGGCAGGGCCACCGATACCTCGCCCTGCGCTACAATAAAGCATAAAATTAAACATCACATGGACTATAACCCTTTATTATCCTTTCTCTTCTCCTCCTCGGAAGGGACAGCGCTAATGTAATTATCGTCAAGGACCCCGTAGGTCCAGACTGGAAGGGGGATGTGACGGTAAACGTCAAATTAGCGCTGATAACCTAACTTAATTGCTACCTGGGAGGGCAGCACCTGCCGGGGGGACGAAATTCGTAACGAAGGAATTCGGCACGCGAGCAGACGGAACACGCGCGATTGAAACCGAACTAGTGAAGCTTAGACCATCATTGAGTCCGACCGCTTTCCTTTCGCTACCGACAATTTACGTGCCGTTGACGCCAACATATCGAGAGAAGGACGTGCAGATAAGTGCTGGTTAGCTGTGACTGCCGTCGTTAAGGTGCCCTTCAACAGTCTAAGGGAGAGACCCGAGTCAGCGAGGAAGCACCTGCCCCCAGGAGATCGGCAGAGTGTGTGTGGTTTCGCCATCGAGGGCGAAACCGTGTGTGCGCGCATTCGCGACCGGCGACAAAGACGAACAAAAACAATTCCGTGCAGTGTGTGACTGTCGTTTTTTCCGTACGCCTGCAATAATAAGGTAAGCTGGCCAGCTTAATCCCGCGATCGCGGTTGCATAGTTAACGAATAAATTATCGTTCCCGAAGCGTGCATGTAATAGCGTTATTAACAAAGCGCAGCGAGCGTCCCGACACTGTACGTTGTCGATGAGCGAGCGTCGATGTAAACAAACGCGCGGGCCGAACTTGTGTAGTATTTGAGGAATAATAAAAGGTTTAGTTCGTATTGCTAACAAGTGTTTTTCGACTCGCTTACATCTCATAGCTTCCACTCAATTTATTATAGGTTAATAAGAATTGCTGGTTGACTGACGCCTGTCTTCGCATGCTCTCTGGACTGAATTTTGAGCATAGATAATTACTTTCGCCCTTTGGTTTAAAGAGCGGAGAGGGAAACCTCATGAAGAAAGAAGGAAGCAGCCCTGACTGATAGATGGCGTCCTCTAACGCTCCTATTTCAAGCCCTTCATTCTAACATTTTCAAAAAATAAAAATAAAACTTTATTGCCAATTAGTAGATGATAGTACTTACGTCGTCATGATCAAGCATGTCTCGAAGGGGACAAGCGTTTTTGTTCAAATTTATTCTTTCTCGAACAGTAACAAACCATTCGTTATTTATACGAAAAATATGATCAGATTTCAGCAAATCTGCATATTCGAAATGTAACTCGCACACTTTACTATTATCGTTCAATTCTACGCCTAGTATTGTTGACCACTGACTCCGATGTAGTGCATTCTATGAAAACAACAAAATTTGTATGTACAACTGCCTATAAAATTCACTAAGTGATTAAAAAAAAGGAATTTTCTTTGCATACCTTTGGTGCCTTGAATATAGAACATTTTCAAACACCATCGGCAGCCCTCTGTTTGATATCTTCGGTTGATCCACTTTTCCAACCTGGTACGACACAAACTCTCACCATTGTTTAAGTCACGTTAAAAACGAATACGCGTTTAAACAAAAATACTAGTAATATTGAACTGTTTTCTAGACAACACGAAACTGTCATGAAGGTTTTTGCTCTGAAGCGTTTGTTCGTTAGCGTTAGACTGAAGAGCGACGCCAAAAAATCTTATTTCCGCAGTAAAAGTAAAAGTTAAAGGGTAGAAGTGTAATAAAATTTTACAGGACAGTGCCACTAAGTCTATGCAAACAGAGCAAGAGAAAGAGTGGTCGGGCGATAGAGGGTAGGGCAATTAGCCGCTATTGCTAACGGTGTGCTTGAAGGGCGCAAAAGTTTGACCAAAATGGATCCAGAATCTGTTAACGTAGAAAGTTTTTGTACTCCTTAGACATCAAAAGTCAGTTAGATTTAAAATCCTAGCTGCTCCCTTTGGCGAGATATGAGCATTTTTAGATTTTTCACGTAATAACTTGTTCTAGGACGCTTACATAGTTGATTATTAGATCTTATAACATCTATTTCATCGGAATTTGAATGAAAAGCTTCATCGCTTTTCACAAAAAAGTAGTTTGTAATAAACTACCGCTACATGATGTATATAAAATTACAACTCGTAGTAAAAATAAAAGACCATAAGATAAACATAAGAGAAGTGAAAATTGATAATTGAACTACTAAATTAGAAATTTCAAGGCTGAGCGGAGGACTCTTCAACTCACTGCAAGCTACAACTGATTTATTTTTTATTACTTTGTAACTCAATAATCACCGCTATTATAATTATATTCTGTCTTTAATTGTTTTTCAATATGAGTCACGGTCGTAAGTGTACTCATGATGAGAATAGGAAGAAAATATGCGCTTCGTGTGGTAGGAAACTTGTCTTTGGTAAGATCAAGCCCAAAAAGTTTCTGATAAATGATAAAATGACAAATCTCATAAAAAATATGTTTCAGAAGATTTTTATGTAAATAATGAAAAATATCCTTTAGGCATTTATAGGTCATGCTATCAAACTCTTCTTGATTTTGAAAAAAATATTTACAATAGGCAAATACAAATAATGCCTGAATATAACAAGATAGTATTGCCAAAAGACACACGATTGATAAAAGACCCTCGTAATTGTTTCATATGCAGCACTGCTACTTCTTTTAGGCACGAAAATGTAAAAAAAGGTAAAGGTAATTTCAGATAATTGCAACTTAACATAGACGTTTTAGGCCATTGTAAAGATGGTAAAGAGTCTATAGAGAAAAGAAAGGATTCAAGTCCACCAGGGAACAATAAGAAAAGTTCAGATATAATCAAACTATGTAGTAAATGTTTTCAACAAGTAGGAAAAGGTATAAGTCATAATTGTAAGAGCCCGAAAGAAAATTTATTGAAACTAATTAAAAAAACTCCTGACAAAAATAAAGACCAAGTTGTTAGTTCCATTATAAGAAGTAAATGTGATTCTGCCAATAAAAGCAATGAAAAAGTTCAAAGTGTAACATTAGCGACGGGTGGTCGTAAACGAAAACTTGTTTGTCATGAAAGCATTAAAAAACCATTATCCTTTAGTGAAGAAAATTGGGATAATTTCCGAGTTAAACTTGGAGCTTCACATAATCAAATGAGAAAAATCACAAATTTTTTACGGTGCAATGTAGATAGAAAGCCTGTACCTAAAAATTATAATCAGCATAATATCTCGCAAAAATCGGAAACCTTGAAAGAAATTTATAAAGTAGGTATATACAATTTTTACTGCGAAAACGCATCACAGAAACAACAACGGCCTGTCGTCTATGCTGATGCTGAAGAAATACTTGATGCTGTTAGCCATATGTTGGCATTATGTAATATGTATACGCAGGAGAAAACATGAATAGAAATTGGTTTTTAAATTCAATCATATCGAAATGATTTCTTGAACAATAATACATAATTTAATAATATTTTGATATTTAATTAATTAACACAATTAACAAAAAGTAAACTTTGATCATTTCATTATTAATGATTTTTAGAAGTGCAAACAACGTACCGACTAATTTATATCAATAAAAAGTGAATGGAGTTTTACTTGGTAATAAATATATGAAAAGAAATGGTTTTTTAATTTAATCATATTGAAATAATTTCTAGAACAATAATAAGATGAAGTTTTTGTTAAAAAAAAAATATATATTCGGCTGGATTTGAACCTGAATACTTTCGAGCGCACTAAAAAAAGATGCGTGCCTTAGCCCGCGTAGCTATCCTAACAGAGTATCTACGTTCCTTTGAATGTCGCATATGTTCATAGATCCCCGTAGGGGTTTATGATTAATTATTCATGGTGTCCGAAAATAGATGCCAAAACTGATATTTTTTTTGCATTGATTATTTACAATCAATATTTTGATATACACTGGGCATATGATAACTCGCTGGTAGGGACCCGCCGGTAATCTGAGTTTGACGCGGGTGACCGCCGCTAGGGGCGACACCGCCAGAAGGCTCTTAATGCGGAGATACGAACTCGGACAATGCTCCCAAAGCTTATACCCGTCGCTCCGTCTCCTGTATACAGTCTCCATGTCCCACTGTGAATCTTGAGCGTAGTTACATAAATGATATAGATGCGATACGACTTCATGAAAATGAAATTTTTTGTAGCCTCATCGGATTCTCATCACTGATTGAGGGAATGCCCACACGGGATCTGCGCCTCTCCCTGACCCCGGGTCCGTCCCTGTCCGAGTTTCTGTATGCGCATACCATCTTTATAAGTTTGAGTTCAGTGGTGAGTTTCATATTAAATGCTAGAAATTGGCAGGGATGTACCATGAGTCGGGGAAAGGTACGGATCTTGTATAGACACTCTCTGAACGAGCCTGTCGATTTTGGTAGACAAAATTATCCCATTTTTTACATAAGTAGTTGGGTCTGCTTCTTTCTTACTCCTTGCTATTTCCAGGTCTTAAAAGTAAACATCTAAGAATTTAAATATTTAATAAATCTTTAAACTAATTAAACCATTGGATTGGGCGGCTTTTAATTAATTATATATAATTTAAGTATTGACTATGCTAATTTTTTTTATGCGAAAAACAGATAAAATTCATTATGAGTGCTGGCGCTAGCACTCAAATTTATTTCTCCAAAAATGGTGGTTTATATCGTTTTTCACTACCAAGACTGTCTGATATAACGTTGTTATTATCAGATTTAATGTTGGTGAAAAGATTTAAGAAAAAACAAACAGATCTTGAATGGTTTAGTTAAGAAGACGCTGACTTAAAGACAGGATTGAGAATACTGCCACTGATCACTTAGTTATTTCACTGGAAAAGTCTTTAGGAAATCCACTGGAAAAGTCTTTAGGAAATCTACTGGAAAAGCCTCAAGAAAGGCTAATGGAAACTATCTCTCTTTAATAGCAAGTCCTGGTAATCACAAGTGATCTTCCCAGAAAATCCTCAGCAAAAGACTCTGGAAAGTCCACTAGAAAGGCCTCTGGAAAGGCCTCTTAGTTCAGCAAGCACTGGTAATTGAATTTGAGCCTCTATCTGTCATAGAAGATATACCACTGGAGATGCCTCTGGAAAATCCTTCGGAAAAATCACTAGAAATGTCTCTGAAAATTCTCTTAGTTTAGAGCAGCAGAAACTGGTAGTTGCAGGTGAGCCTCTATCCTTGATATAAAGCTGGAAGGCTTCAGAGAAATCCGAAGCTGGTTGATCTGCTCGAAATAATGGCCTGAATGAAGCGGTGTACTGGTCTCTATAACTTTGTTCAGTGCGCTCTCTCCCGATATGTCATTTTTTGGAAGAAGGAACAAAATGGTCCATAAGGAGTCGCCCTCTGGTGAGCTAAAAGATCATTTTTAGGTTCTACTTGTAATCCAAAATATAAAACAAGTATTATCAACAATCGTGTTGTAAGTTAACAAGAAAGCAAGACTCGACCTGTCTTGGTTGTACATGGGTGAGATAGGAAACGAAGCCAAATATTTACTTTTAATGTTTGTAAAGCTATGACATCATAACTATTTACCATAAATTTCTTGATCTGAGCGAAAAAGAAGCCAGCCACACAACAACCCGATATTGAAGGGAAAATTGGATAATGCAGGCCGAGGCCTGAACATTCGTGACAATACTTAATTCACGAGTTCATTTGGAATGCGCCACCAGCTTCGGTAGTACACACTGGGTGTTTGAATATTATTTGCTTAAAATAAGGTAATGATAATAATAAAAAGGTATTATCCCACTATAGTAAATAAATGTCCAAATTTAGTCTGAATATGTTTTTAACTTAATCAATTGAAAGATGTCCTAGTGTCCACTACTGAAACTGGTTGCGCGCTTTAACGTGAACTGAAACTAAACAACAGTTTAACCCATTATGGCCCATGCCGAAACAGCATGAGACAGCGCTAAACTAACTATGCCATTCATAGCATAAGTGAAAAAAAGTACCCGTGTTTTTTCTTTTACCATTTGCAATTGTTTATAAAAAATTATTTAAACAAATTACAAAAAAAGTTAATATTTTTAAAAACTAATTACGGCAATCGATTCTACGGAAAAAAATATGACAAAAATGTATACAACGTTTTCTTGTCGAACTTTAAATTGTTAGTGTAAAACTGCAATAAACAATTGAATGCCGGACAGGCTCACCTGTATACGCCAAATCCCAAGTAAAATCCATGGCCTATACCATTAATTGTGTAATTTTTTTTCACATATGCTATGAACAGCATAGATAGTTTGACGGTATAGGCCATGGATTTTGCTTGGGTTGACGTATACAGTTGAGCCTGTCCGGCCTGCAATTGTTTATTGCAGTTTTACACTAACAATTTAAAGTTCGACAAGAAAACGTTGTATACATTTTTGTCATATTTTTTTCCGTAGAATCGATTGCCGTAATTAGTTTTTAAAAATATTAACTTTTTTTGTAATTTGTTTAAATAATTTTTTATAAACAATTGCAAATGGTAAAAGAAAAAACACGGGTACTTTTTTTTTCACTTACGCTATGAACGGCATAGTTAGTTTAGCGCTATCTCATGCGATTTTGGCATAGGCCTTAATGGGTTATTTTAGTGTACTTTGGCTTACCAGATGGCGTTGAGTCTCCGATTGAGCAACAATGCTTCATTCTAGGAGAATACGCGAGACAATATGATCATATCCTTTTAAAATATGCAAGGGTATTATTTTATTTTAATTAATTATATTAGATGTCAGTAATGCGTGAGGCGCACTAACGATTGGTACATTGTAAAATATTACTATTACGATATAAACACCATATTGAGAGAATTAAATTAGAGTGCTAGTGCCAGCACCCATAATTAATTTTATCTGTTTTTCACATAAAGATAATTAGCATAATCGACGAACTAAAGATATGTGATCAATTAAAAGCCGCCTAATCGAATGGTTTAATTAGTTTATAGATTTATTAAATATTTAAATTTTCGGTGTTAACTTATAGGACTTACACTCCTTACTCTAGCCAGCAAAGTGTAATGGACAGTGAAAAAAAAAATACCATTCGAAATATCTTTAATTGAATTGTCGAAAAATGCTCATTATTTTAATTGAACCCTTTCAGTTGTCCCAAAAAAAATTAAAAACTATAATAATTTTTTCGTTTTTTGCAACTGCGATATCTTTAGTAATACTTAATATTTTTGCAAAGAAACGAGACAAAAAAATTGAATCCTTGCTCGGTTTAATTGTACCCCTCTTACTTTTGCAAATTATTAATATTGTGACGGTAAACGTCAAATTAGCGCTAATAATATAACCTAATTGCTGCCTGCGGGGGCAGCACCTACCGGGGAGACGAAAAACGTAACGAAGGAATTCGGCGCGCGAACAGACGGAACGTGCGCGATTGGAATTGAACTAGTGAAGCACTGGTCATCGTCACGCTCACCCGCAACTACGACGCCGATTACTGATACGTGAGCAAGAGATCGAGCCATGGAGTGAAGCTATGATCGCCATCACGATCGCCCGCTAGTCTGCTACGCTCGTACCGATCTCCGTGCCGTTGCGCTGAAAGGAATAGGAGAGGAACGCCCAGAGAGTGCCGCCAATATCCGCTGTTGCCAAAGTGCCGGATA
The DNA here is from genome assembly GCF_024137745.1 of Phymastichus coffea. Lineage (NCBI taxonomy): Eukaryota > Metazoa > Arthropoda > Insecta > Hymenoptera > Eulophidae > Phymastichus > Phymastichus coffea. The sequence continues at coordinate 3,552,974 of NW_026706814.1, forward strand.
GCTGCCAAAAAAGGAGAGAGACCTGCGGCGAGAGAGAAGCGTCGCCCTCCACGAGGCCAACGGAGCGTGTGTGAGGTTTCGCCATCGAGGGCGAAACCGCGTGTACGCGAGTTCGCGATCCGCGAAATAAAAACAAACAGTTTCCGCGCAGGTAAGCTGGCCAGCTTATATTCGCGGTCGCGATACAATAGCCCGAATAACTATTAATTTTCCGACATCTGGAGCGTGCATGTACTAGCTCTTCTAACAAAGAGCAGCGAGCGATCCGACACTGCATGTTGTCGTTGTGCGAGCGCCGAAGTAAACAAACACGCGGGCCGATCTGATGTAGCATATAATAGATAATAAAAGGTTCTGTTCGAGTCATTAACGAATACTCTCGACTGTATTATTTCATATTGCTTCCACTCACTTTCTTGTAGGTTAATTAGATTTACTGGTTGACTGACACCTGTCTCCCCATGCTCTCCGAATTGCGTTTTGAGCATAAATGATTACATTCGCCCTTTCAAGAAAATCGCGCGAATAAAAATAATTAAACGGTGTCTACCCCGTTACAATATATATGTCAAAAACAATAATCTAATTTTATTGTATGTTCCTTCCAAATAACCCAATAACCCATCTATGTGGAAAGAACATACAATAAAATTAGATCGTTGTTTTTGACATATATATTGCAACGGTAGTCAATTCAATTAATCGATCCGTTCACGACTCTGTAACTCGCGCGTTAGTTCAAATAATTAAGAAAGAGGGAGGGGGTGCGTGAGCATTTGAATTAAGCAGTTATGCCTCAGCTGTTTACGCGACAATACCGCCGAATTTATTTTGCACTGTGTTTCGCCGAATATAAAGCTTTTTTGAACTATCTTACATGCGTGAGTGCAATGGTATTACCGCGGTAAAAAGCAGCAGCAGTGCAGAAGCAGCATCATAGCTGATTGGAGGCAGAGTGAGGCAGCGCAGCTGATTAAGTGGAGGAGCAGCGGCATTTGATTTTCCTCATCAACAAATACGACTGATCACCGTAATTGCACCGCAATGTAGGTGCACCTCTCGTTATTATTGCGCGACAAAATACATTCGGTATTTTGTCAACCGTAAAATCGATTTTTTTGTATTCTCGCCGAGCACTAGTTTCGCGGTAATTTTCGAATCTTCTCTCTCACTCTGTCTCTCTCTCACCGAATAATAATTCATTGTAAATCCTGTTCGCGTGCGTTAGTCTTTCGGCTAATAAAAGACTGTATTTTTTTTTAATAATTAAAGTTAGTTAATTTCATTCGCCGATTACGTCATTTAATTTCCCATTAGTTTAAGCGATTTGTAAAGGCTTAGGTACCGATGCGAAAACAGCCCGACACAAATAACATTTTATAAAAAAAAATTATCACATCTCACGTATGTCTAATTGTACTTCTCGAAAAAATAATTATTTGTTATTGTACCATTATATTTCTCATAAAAAATAAAAAATATCGTCATCGATAATTCACCTCCTATTTATTCACATAAAAGACATAATTAAGCAAAAATAAATTCACAGAAAAATTGTACCTTCTATAATCTGAATTGTACCATCAGTATAATTCTATAAATTTGTTTCTAAAAGAAATAATAGAACAAATACAAATTACAACTAATTGTTACAACTTACAAGGATGCCATCCGGAAATGCACTTTGCACAGGCGTAGAGCGTTGTAATTGTCCTATTATTTCTTTTAGAAACAAATTTATAGAATTGTACTGATGGTACAATTTAGACAACAGAAGGTACAATTCTTCTGTGAATTTATTTTTGCTTAATTATGTCTTTTATGTGAATAAATAGGAGATGAATTATCGATAACGATATTTTTTATTTTTTATGAGAAATATAATGGTACAATAACAAATAATTATTTTTTCGAGAAGTACAATTAGACATACGTGAGATGTGATCATTTTTTTTAATAAAATGTTATTTGTGTCGGGCTGTTTTCGCATTGGTGCTTAGGTTTTAATCCGATTTCATCTAGGGGATTAACCCCCCCCCCCCGGTCCAGCCTGCATAATTAGTGCGATATTAAAAAAAATATATTAATCGAAAGATTTTTATTTGCCCAATTCAAATTTATTAACAGATTAATTTGCCCATTATTCTTTTCTTCGCAAAAAATTGTTAGACAATTTTTTTTCCCTACTATTTCAAATATCTGTATCTCTTGTATTAAACGATATTTTTGAGCATACTAAATTGTAAAAAATTGCCCCCGGCCTGATTTAATTTGCCCACTTGACTGCTATTAAAAATATTCAATAGATTATTTTCCAAAACTGAAAAATCATAATTAATAATAACAATTTACTACAGTGTACAGGATTTGTGCACTGCGTATGTTCAGAATGAAGGCCGTAACTTCGAGTTACGAAAGTTATATGCATGCATGTTTACTGGACTGCTGTCGACTGCCCTGCACTACCATGTTGCTTTTTGTTATAAAGGTAATAAATAATAAACGTATTTCACTACTTAGTTTAACTTACGTCACAGTAATCACCATTGAAGATAACAAAAACGTGAATTGAAAGCAATAATAAATTTCTTTAATCTAGCACATTATACATACCAACTTTTTTAACATAAACATATATATTTGAAAAATTGACTTTGTTTACATATTTTTTACAGGTTCTACCTCCTCTCTTTTCAACCTTCTCATTATGTATGAAAAATTTCATTAGTCTCCAAAATGTTCATGATAATTAGTTTCATCAAGCCAAAACTTGTACGTCTATAATTTGGTATTATACGAATATCTGAGCAAGTTACGGTGCAGTTATTATAATAACTGATCTATTAAATATTATTTTTTGTTATAAAGGTAATAAATAATAAAATTAATAGCAATTATAAATTTCATTAATCTTACATATATTTCTTTCTCAAAGATATATATATATATATAGTTTTTTTTAATTATAACTGGAATATTTAAGGTTATGGTGTATGAGTTATATAATCAATTTTTGCATAAACAATTCCACTAATTTTGATTGCAGGTGTTGTAGGAGACAAAACGTTTCTATACTTAACGAGGTCGTTTCTTTTAATCCAGTTGGTATTTGATAAACAATAAGCTACATAATGTCCAATTCCTTGAGAATCATAAGGTGGAATATATTTTACTATTCCACATAGTACAAACATTTAATGTTGTATTGTCAATATTCGTGGCACAGCTCCGAAATTAGTAGTGAACTTTTCTGAATCCAAATTCAGTTCAGATTATGCATACGTTGATTTTCTGTATGCTTAATCGGTGTCAATCCATTTATTCTAGATCAAATTGTCCAGTAATGGTGCAACGAATGGTGTGCCACAGCCTTCAATTAGTCCAGCAGCTTCTGGTAAGCAGCAAGTTCAAACAACACATATACACATCTGTTTATGCAATTCTAATTATAATTACAATTTTAGCAGCTGCGCCGTCAAGAAACTCAACAACTCCATCATCAGTACCTTCAAATCCCAAACCATCGAAGAGACATAAGAGTCTGCAAAACTCTGAAAATGATTCTTCTAGCACAGAGGCTGAAACAGGTAGCAATGATTCTATGGTCGACACAGAGGAAGAAGGTTTCAGTGAACCTTTGATGCTGAACGAGATAGAATTAGTATTCAAACCTCATCCTACAGAAATGGCTGGAGATAATTCTCTGATTAAGGCTCTCAAAGAAAATAGTATTAGATATATTAAGACGACGGCAAACTGTACATGTAATGCTTATTTACATCAGTACTTTGAATCGACTTAAAATAAAATTTATTAAAAATTAATTATGTGGTTTTAACATATTTTAGTGGACTATTTGAGTAAATATTTGGCACAAAAAAAGACCTTTGAAGAGTGTAAAACAATCGCTTTATTGATTGCGTGATTTTGGTACTCTCGTTAAATTAATGTAACGAACTTGTTTTAATTGTCTTTGTTGAGTACTGATTTACTTATTCAGTTTTTAAAATATTAGATTGATATTTCAAGAATAATCTTGAAAAGTATAAAAATTACCTTTCTGTTGTTTTTTTTTACTTCTTCTATCCATGAGTAAATGAAATAATCGTACATTTTTATGTGTTTAGTAAAGTAAGCATAAAAATTACTGCCAGAACTTTGATTAGCTGATTATGCAAACGTTCTTGCGCACTTTTAAATCTAAAGAAAACTTCAACCAGAAAATAATTTTATTTAATGAATGTTGAAGTGTATTTGTAAATAGAAAGCTTAAATCACCACCATGTTTGTTTGGAAATCAACTTTCAGAAATCAATATTTTAACGATTTATTGTAGAACATTTTTAACAGGCGTATTTTCTTAATTTATTAGAATGAAGATTAGATGAAATGTATGCGAACAAATGATTTGAACAGATCAACTTTTGAAAGAAATGGTTCGCTTCTTTGACAATGATGGCTTTTGTCATGTTGTATCTATGTTGTCCAAATAGTAGATTTTAATTTGATGTGACTGTACATATCAAATTGTAAATGATGTAACAGGCTGCCGTTTAACCTGTGACTTATAAATCGTATTTATTACTTCGGTCAAGCGACGCCTTGTTAGCTGCGTGCCGTAAGCACGTTAACCTACCTGGTGCGGGAATGCGCCTTCGCAGAGTCTCCTCGCCAATCCGAGTTGGGTTCCCCAACTCGCCACTTGGCGGCGCTGTCGTTCCTGTTTAGCAGCGCTCCTACGGCCGCTGCTGGAAACCTGGTTTGCGATTCGCTTCTACCGATATCCGCGCGATCCGTGCTACGCTACCGGCTTATTCGAATCGAATGTCAACAAACATGCATCCCGGACAAAGGAAAGACAAAGCAACGACTCGATTAAGAATAACGGTTGATCGCTTTATTCCAATAAATTGAATACACGGGGGGTTTGCCGAGAGACTCTCGCTCGCTAACTCAGATGACAATGTAAACGAATGGAGAGAGAGAGAAAACCGCGATCGCCGCGAACTAACCGCTCGCACGCAATAAATAATTTCTTCGCGCACGCTGCGCGGGATCGCACGCTAACAACAATGTAGAAGGTTGTGCACCTACCGCGAGATAGAATAGGATACGGTGGCCAACCGTATCCGATACGCAAGTCGCAGATTCGCTGCTCCCCTGCTCGCTACTCTGCCGCTTCTGTTGTTGTTGTTATTGTTGGTGTTGCTGCTGTGTGTGCGCACGTTGTCTTTTCGCCGGATTTCCTGCTGCTCTCTCCGCACTCAGCACACCACACTCAAGTTCTGCGACACTCGGGGAAACCTCCTTTCTCGCACGACCACAAAACGCGTTGACGGCTCGAAAGGGTTAGCTCGACGTAGCCGGACTGAGTGACACAGTCATACTGACTACCGAACTCTCCCCTCCCGGTCATTGCCCCTACGCGCCCTCTCTCTCTCTCGAACCGATCGCGGCTATACCGCTCAGCCGCTTATTAACCCACGCGAGTCGAACGATTTTCGGTAATCGTTGCAATGATTAGAAATGACCACAATTTGTTGATATTTTTAAACTTCTGTAGTAACAACTATAGTGATTCACCACCAAAACCTAAAAATACAGATACAGTACAGTATGCATGAATTTTGTAAAATACAATAAAAAATAAAACGATTAATAAAACTTGATGGGTGTGAACAAAATATTTTAATGTAATTCCACAATTAAAACTCCAAATTACCTTTTCATTATTATTCAAGAAAGCGTGTTTTGCGATTAGACACCGATACAAAGATCTGTTGAAATTGACGAAATATTTGAAATTCATTTTTTTCTTGGTGACGTAATTTTTGAATGAAAATAATAAAGAAAAGTGTAAGCAAGTTTACTACAAAACTCACTTAACTTTTTAATATAAATTTGAACATACTGATCTGATCACACTTGATAAAATTAAAATTAACAAAACTTGAGCTTCAATCTATTTCTAAATATTTATATACAAGTTATTTTCCTATAAGTCATCATTTTCAATTTTATAATACACATCAGAGAAGCGTAACAATTATAGCATTTCTGTATAATACAAAAGCAGATATTATTAATTTATTATCCTTTACATGCAAAATTCATATTTTTATGAGATGCGAATTTTGAATTTGGCACGTTTAAAACAAAAGAATTAAGTATCTGACAGCCAGTGCGAAGTCCGTCTATAAGCTTTTCGAATTTGTTTTGTTTCCTCTTTGTTGATCAATCCAAATCTGTTAAGTATTCGAATGCCGCATATTGTTCTGATTTTTTTATTTCATCTTGTTCATCAAGTTGACCACTGCCATTGACCACTGCCACTTGTTCGTTCCTGAAAAACGTTTTTTAAAATTAATAATTGATTCAATAGTTAAAAAATGAATGTGATTCGAAAATTCTATGAAGCATGTGCATTTTTTGAAGAGCGTGAGGCTCACAAGAAACTATATGGTATTGTCATAGAGGTATTGTCATATTATCAAATTTGCGTTCTTGGTGTGGTGAAAAAAATGTCAAATTGTTTGACACCATTCCGTATAATCTCTTTTACGCCAGTGTGTTTGGAGCTTGGTTAATTTTAAGTAATGGTGGTATGGAAAATTTAATAAGTAAGTGCATTTATGTTTTGTGAATGTTATTCATATTTTAAAAAATGACCCAATTATTCCTATCTTCCACAGTTGAAGAAATGATAAAAATTTATGGTCATGCTATTGCGCTGCACAATGGAAATGAAAACATTATTCCTATTTTTAAAAATAATTACATTTTCATGTAAGTACACATAAATCTTATCACATACAAAATTAAATTTAAAACTTAATACTAAATTTATCAATAAATAATTTGCAGAGAAAACGTAAATAATTAAAAAAGCAGATTTAATATTAATCATTATTATTTGATCATTTTATAAAAAATGACTGGACGTAAACCATCAGTTGCACCGAATACATTGAAAATAAAACTCCTTGACTTCAATATCTATAATAAAGATGGAACACTCAAAAACAGAAATGACATTGTTTGGAAAGACGTATGTTCATCAGTTGATAATAAAATAAATGATCTCAACTTGTTTAAAATGGTAAAACAAGATAGGCTCAATATTCTCACTAATTATGTTAAACACAAAGGTTTAGAAAAAATTATTAATTTTGAAAATAATAATAAAAATGATGAAAATAGTGATTTTGATATAAGTAGTAATGAACTGGAAATAAACGTAGCAAAGAAATCATCAAAGAATAAGAAGAAAGCCAAATTAGTTTTTTACATCACAGTGCCAACTGAAAAATGGTTACAAATCAGTCCAACTGAAAAAATATGTAAAAGTGGACGTACAGGAAAAGTTTTACAAGAAGGTTGGACTGACATTGTCAGAGCATCAATATGGGAGTGTGAAAAACTACCTTGTGCTTATAGTTTTGATAGGCACTATATTGGAAGTGACAGTGGATATATTAAAATAGCGAAGAACATTGTACAGATGAAAATTGCTTTGTGAAAATTTATTTACTTTGTGAAATAGAACCAACAAAAGATAATCCTGCAATTTTGAAAGTTATTACTAAGGATACACGACAGATACCACATACTAAAAAAATAAGACTGCAAAAATTAGCAAAACAGATAATTGAACAACAACTTTTAAATCAGAAACCAAAACAATGGAGACGAGCTGAAGTAAAAAAGCGAATGACGTATGGTGATCCTGAACCTGGAGATTTATTTAAGCTGTCACAATTGCAAAATGCTAGACAAGACGCCAAAAACAAAGAAGTTGGAATAGGGCGAAGAATAAAATTATTTGATTCGCTCACCGAAATAAAAAATAATGTGGAATTCAGCAAATACATTCGAGGAATAGGATATGATCATTTTTTTTACTGTATTGGTCACCAGAGCAAATTAGCGTATATAATGACATATTAGACATTTTTAGTAACATAGTATCACTAGATGCTACAGCATCAATAACATTAAAAATAGATAGACCTCATGGGAATTCCAGTGACATTTTTTTATCAATTATGTGTATTCATATAGACAAATTAATTGTACCTATTTCTCAAGCACTATCAGAAAAAAATGATACATGTTTTTATGTTTATTGGCTACAAAGTTGGATACAGTCAGGAGGCAAAATACCAAAGGAAATAGCAACTGACATGGGCAAATCAATACAGAATGGCATATGCATAGCTTTCAATTCTGTAACTTTTAAGGTATACAAGGATACATTTCTTCTGATTTTATTCGAAGAACCAGTATCGATATCAATTTATACACAAATATGAACTGATGTAGCTCACGTGATACACGCGGTTAGTAGATGGCCATGTTTCACAAAAACAATATCAGCAGTAAAGCTGTTATTCGTACAGTGTGTTGAGTATATGACTACAGTTGACAAACTGAAAACTTTTGAAAAAATAATGAAATATGTTCTGATTGTTGCTTACAGTAAATTTTATGATATTGAGTGTCAGAAGGCTATGACATATTTGGTCAAAGTAATTCAAACATTCGAATTCAATTTAAATACTTCTGGAATAATAAAATCTGATGATGTAATTCATCATCACAACATTCAAAGCGATGGAAATCCAATCAAAACAAATAAAAAGTTTACATTGACATATTCTTACATTACTAAAATCAAAGTAGATGTTATATCAAAAATAAAAAATGAAAGCAACTCAGAGATTGGTGTACAAAGTAATGATTAATACTTACCAGATTTTGGAAATAGATTGATGGAACTCTCCAAAGATTTTGTTTGCTGGACTAATGTGATGCAACCGTATTTCCAAAATCTTCACAAGGAAGCATGTATTGGAGATGTCAAAGCTTCTATGAAAAATACAATTGTGCGAGCAGATAAATTTCTTGTTATGCATTGCCGTGACATTGAAGCTGATATGTTGTTGGCCAGAGCTGCAATCAATAATAGATTGAATGTTAGCAACAAAGAATTGGAAAAAATTAAAATAACTAATTGTGATGTTGAGCATCTAATGGTTATTGAGAGATGGAGAAACAAGTACATGAGTATTATTGGCGAAAATAATATTTTTGATGAAACTATTATTACTTGAACGCCATTGTGTAAGAATCATTTATTATTGTTATTATAATTTGCAAAAAATTGTATATACAATAAAATGTCTTTTTATTTTCAGATTTATCTTCACTGCAATCAATTACTGACAATGAAAATCTAAATCACCATGAACATAAGGAAAGCAAATTGCAATGAAATAATGTAAAAAAAGTACTCATGTACATGAGCCCTGATATAAAAGAAAATAACACTCATGGAGATATTTCGTTAGATCACAATTATGCTTATCAAGGAAGCGCAAAAAAATATAGTCCATTATTAAATCATATAGAATCAAGGAATACAAATATCAAAGATACCTCTGTCAATGAAATAGCTGAGAAGCCCAGAGGAGTACATGTCCGCCCAATTCCTGAAATTAGTTTGTACTTGCAGCAAGAGCGTACTTCATCTAAAATCAGTGCAAGAAAAAGAAATATTATCAACGGAAACAAACAAACAGAAAGATCAATCAAAAATAGAAAAATTAAATTTTCAAACACATGTAGCTTTGACACAATCACAGAGATTTTGACTAACACATGTATTAAAGTGGTAAAATTTAAAAACTTTATAGTAAGAAGCAAAAATGAGAAATTGACAAAAAATTATTTGTGTTATGCTAATACAGTGCATAATCACTTAACATCAGGAGTAACAAATACATTCTACACTAATTGAGCACACATCCTGTATTCTATTTTCAAACAAGAAGGCAATAATGTTGACTGCAATGGAAATATGTCAACTATTTTCAACACTAGTAAATCTGTATGAAAGTACTACTGAAAAGATGGAATGCACTAGTTGCGGATTCAAAAACGAGTTTCAAAGAATAATTACATTTTTACCTAACTTAAATATTGCTTGGTTAAACAACTATCAAAATTTAGAAATAGAACTCAATAATCATTTTGAAAATAAAATCTATAATTGCCAAAATTGTAACGAGATAAGTTTAATAAGTAAATATACCTTAGGGCCTTACTTATGGATTGACACCGATGAAGCATACAGAAAATCAACGTATCCAGAATCTGAACTGAATTTGGATTCAGAAAAGTTCACTACTGATTTCGAAGCTGTGCCACGAATATTGACAATACAACATCAAATGTTTGTGCTATGTGGAATAGTAAAATATATTCCACCTTATGATTCTCAAGGAATTGGACATTATGTAGCTTATTGTTTATCAAATACCAACTGGATTGAAAGAAACGACTTCGTTAAGTATAGAAACGTTTTGTCTCCTACAACACCTGCAATCAAAATTAGTGGAATTGTTTATGCAAAAATTGATGATATAACTCATACACCATAACCTTAAATATTCCAGTTATAATTAAAAAAAACTATATATATATATATATATCTTTAAGAAAGAAATATATGTAAGATTAATGAAATTTATAATTGCTATTAATTTTATTATTTATTACCTTTATAACAAAAAGTAATATTTGATAGATCAGTTATTATAATAACTGCACCGTAACTTGCTCAGATATTCGTATAATACCAAATTATAGACGTACAAGTTTTGGCTTGATGAAACTAATTATCATGAACATTTTGGAGACTAATGAAATTTTTCATACATAATGAGAAGGTTGAAAAGAGAGGAGGTAGAACCCGTAAAAAATATGTAAACAAAGTCAATTTTTTAAATATATATGTTTATGTTAAGAAAGTTGGTATGTATAATGTGCTAGATTAAAGAAATTTATTATTGCTTTCAATTCACGTTTTTGTTATCTTCAATGGTGATTACTGTGACGTAAGTTAAACTAAGTAGTGAAATACGTTTATTATTTATTACCTTTATAACAAAAAGCAATATGGTAGTGCAGGGCAGTCGACAGCAGTCCAGTAAACATGCATGCATATAACTTTCGTAACTCGAAGTTACGGCCTTCATTCTGAACATACGCAGTGCACAAATCCTGTACACTGTAGTAAATTGTTATTATCAATTATGATTTTTCAGTTTTAGAAAATAATCTATTGAATATTTTTAATATCAGTCAAGTGGGCAAATTTAATCAGGCCGGGGCAATTTTTTACAATTTAGTATGCTCAAAAATATCGTTTAATATAAGAGATACAGATATTTGAAATAGTAGGGAAAAAAAAATTGTTTTTATCAATTTTTTGCGAAGAAACAAATGATGGGCAAATTAATCTGTTAATAAATTTGAATTGGGCAAATAAAAATCTTTCGATTAATATATTTTTTTTTAATATCGCACTAATTATGCAGGCTGGACCGGGGGGGGGGGGATTAAGCGGATTAGGCATAAAGTTGCTCATACCTAAGATACATCGAGTGTCACAAGTCACGTGACTTAAAGTGAGTTCAACTCCGTTGGAAAGAAGACAATTAAACGAAATCATCTGACGTAAAGGCGAATACACGTACAATTATACGTGTTTAACGGAGCGGCGGTTAGCTCTGCATCGTGGGAGTATGTGCTTCAATAAATTTCTCATTTTTTCAGATAACCTCCTCCGTTACAATATTAATTATTTTGGAAAAGTAAGAGGGGTGCAATTAAAACGGGTAAGGGTTCAATATTATTGCCTTGTTTTTTTGCAAAAATATTAAGTATTACTAAAGATATCGCAGTTGCAAAAAACGAAAAAATTATCACAGTTTTTAATTTTTTTTGGGACAACTGAAAGGGTTCAATTAAAATAATGAGCATTTTTCGAGGGTTCAATTAGAGATATTTCGAATGGTATTTTTTTCACTGTCTATTACATTTTGAAGGCTAGGATAAGGTAGGCCGAATATCCTGAAAAAGGGACAACTGATTCTACATTTCAGTCGATGCAAAGAGCAGTTGAATCGGGTGCTCCTGTTTTCGGTATAAAAAACGCCACACCTTTGCTACTTTTGAATAATTTTAATATAATTCATGGTTTTGTCCCATGTCTAATGTACTGTTTTGATCTGCGTGTAGGCAAACAATTTTGCAACTATGGATTGACTTCATCTAATAAACCTTACTCAGTTCCTTAAAGAAAAGTAAATACCATTAATCAATATTTAAAAAACTTCAAAGTGACGACGCAGTTGGTACGATTGTCACGTTCTTTAGATGATCGAGCATATTAGAAAGCGTTAGAGTGATCTAATTGGATCTTTTTTTACAGTATTCCGATATTGAAATTAATATCACAACAAATTCCAAATTTTGAAAACTATATGAATCATTGGGCCTTATTAGTAGAAGCATATTATACATTATTGCAAAATGAAATAACTATAAAAGAATTACGAAGAGCAGATTGTCTTTTAAAAAAATTTGTATTCCAAATTGAACTTATTTATTCAGATGATGCGATGACATATAATGTACATCAATTGTTACACGTAACACAGAGTGTTGCTGATTGGGGTCCATTGTACGTGCATAGTGGCTATGTCTTTGAATCAGGCAATAGTAGAATTAAACAAGCTATTTACGCTGCTAAAAGTGTCTTAAACAAAGTATCTCGTCAACTGAGTTTTGAAAATGTGACGGGCGAATCGATCATTAGATTCGATCGCCCTGTTCGCCTCTCTCTCTCTTCCGCGTGCCTTCCCCTGAGCCGCTGCCACATCGGTCTTGGTTGAGTAAAACCGAGTATCGACGCACGATGTGGCTTTGTTACAGGTCTGATTCCTGATCGGCGGAGATGCCTGGCGCTGGAGGGATAGGCATAGGCGGAGAGCAGAGGAGGAGAGAGAGAAATAGTGTCGCCGGCATGAGCCGCACATGTGTGCGTAGCCGGCGGCGCTCGGCCGTTGAGTACCTATAGGGAGGGGCGCGTAAGAAAGCGCGGAAGCCGCGAGACCGCGGGCAGTATAGTTCTGACCGGCAATTAATTGCCAGCTATTAGAACTTCGCGACGATAACGGGTTTTTGTGCGGTTAAGTGCTGTTTGGAGACCATCAGCAAGAGGGAAGATCGGCTACATTGAGAATCCTGCCTTGCGAAGACTACATCGCTCGCCCAGTGGACGTGGACTTCCGCAACAGCGCTCCCTCTCAAGGTCAGGTACCCTTTTTAGTTTATCGGTGCGCGCCTCGATTTCTCTCTCTCCGAGCATCACATAGGCCGGACGCGGACGAGTGGTTAGATGCGTAAATTCGCATCGCCCTCGCGGAATTCGCGGGACGAATTGTAAGGTGACGTTCTGTTTCCTGTGCGATCACTCGCACGGAGCGAACGTAACCCGGGCTCGGCCGACGCACACGTCAAGGCCGAATGTATAAAATCGTTGTAATAAAGAGAAAAATATTAGAATTGATGAGTTCATTCTGTTAAACCTGTCTCTCTGTAATTGATTAAATTGCGATTATCGATATTGCCGGACGATATAGCCCTCGTTAAATTTTCGCGACGAAGCGAATGTGCCTTCCGAGCCTTTCCCCCTTAAATAATTTGTGACGCAACGTTGTTCGGGCTTAAAACATTAACGTACGTGTTACAAAGAGAGTATCAGGATATTATAAAAACATATAGAAATAAGAGAAGATTCACCGTCTTTAGAATATGTTAAATATTTAGGTAATGGATTTGTTGAAATGACTATTAAATTTACACACAGATATTTTAGAAGAATAGTTGTTGATGAAAATCTTTTTGAACAGTTTCATTTTCCATTAGGAAAAATAAGGACTTATGCAAAACTAATTAAAGATGGGTGTTTATTTAAGTTATCTAAAAAATTATTATACAGATCAGACAATTCTCATATGCAGTTTTGAAAAATGGTGATTATGTACAGATTCAGCAACTTCTTGTAAATATTGAAGATGTAAAGGAGTATACCATGTATAAAAAAATCAATGTAAATAATGATAATTTAATAAATGATGAATTACATAACCTCAAGAAAGTTATTAAAGTATTATTAAAGTAAGACAAAATGTTGATATTGTAACGTCGGGCCGTTTATTAGAAATAAATTTTTTTTTCCTCATGTACTTTTGTGTAGCTTAAATTTTAACTCGGTAAACTAGCGAAGGAGAGCCTTCAGCTGAAGCAGCTGGAGGACACGTGAAAATAGTCGTCCCTTTATCGCGCGCTTTCCGATGTTTACCTCGCACGATCATAAAGTTTTTGAGTAGGTTTAGATAAAGAGTAAAGGAGCCGCGGAATTCCACCTGCATCCTGTTACTCGATTTCACCCAAAAGATTTCCACTTTTAGAAGTCAAAACTTTTGCTATATAAAAAAACCTTAATAACTAATTTTACATAAATGAATCGGGAAAATAACAGCATGATAGGAAAATTTCGCAGCTTCTTGAAACCTCCCACACACTTTTTGATTAGAAACATAGTTGCCGCGCAATCATTGAAAATAACTCGAAGTTTTTAAATTACAAATTAGAAAAATGAGGTAAATAGTCGAAAACAGTTACTTGAACGAATTTTAGCAAATCAGTTATACAGTCCACAATTAAATAATACCCTTTTTTCGTTCGAATTTATTTAAACAACGAAGTGAGTTAATTAATTAAGTTACTAATTGTAAACATGTAGGATCAACAGATTTTCGCGTAAAATATGTTAAATAATAAGGAACTTACGTTATTTTTAAGAATTAATTGTAATAATTTTATATAATAAATAACTTAATAATTATAAGAGAAACTGTACTAAAAATGGTACTTGGAGAGTCATCTAGCGAGATAAGGCCCAAACTCTTGAACGCGCGCCCCCAATTCTCACCACGCCCCCGAACCAATTAGGGCCCGAAATCCGAAAGAGAAAAGGAGGGAAAATCTCGGTTGGCCAATTAGAATTCACTGGCATTTCCACTCTTCCCAAATTTCGAGGGACTGAAAGAGGGATTTTCCTCCCAACCACCCCCAGGGTTTAAAAGGGCATGCGCAAGCGAAAATCGCTCTCTCACGCTCTCACGCTCCACACAAGCTTTTAAGTGCATCTCATTGACCAAGTGCCAGGTCCAGATTGACTTCTCCAGTACCAGTTAACTAAATAAAAGAAAAGTAAGTTGAAACAAAATTTTATTCACTATCTCTCCTTTTCCTCTTCTTGTTAGAGTAGCTGATCGAAACTCGTGAAAAATAGGTCTTCGAAAAAGTATTTCAGCAGGAATTGGGATACTTTTTCAATAAGACAGTCGCGCCGTTAAACTAAAATAAAATACTTTTATGTGATAATTCCGGCAAGGTTTGGGATTTTCGCATCCAAGTCCCGATTCCATTGGACCCTGGTGTTTGATGGAAGGCTTGTAGTCCAGTTTAATTTTTTCACTCTTTCTACGCGAAACGCGAAGTAGAAAAGCTCTAATTCTCCAATCGCTCGTCCCGGTTTAAGCGTACGCACGCAAACCAAATAGAGCGCCTGAGATTACGTCCACCTCAGACGTACCTGAGATAGTGACCCGGACGTCACAATATAACAGAAACTGCTAATGTTTATAAATTATATGTCTACTTAAATATTGATGGCGATGATTATGTTTCTTCTGTACCTAATATGTATTGGAAATAACATACATTTATATTATATATGTAGTAAGACATGTGTTTTTGAAACAAGGATTGTTTTCATTTTATTTCCTATTTTATTTATAATTGTTTCCTTTTTATTTTCCGAATACATTATGTCTATTCACGTTTCCCATTTAATATTTATTATTATTATTCATTGATTATTTTGTAAGAGATAATGTAAATATTAATTAAGAAGTTTCTATATTATTTTTCACTATATTTTTATACAAAAAAATAAATATCATATAAATAATTTTATTCAACAGTTACGAATTGTATCTATTTTTAAATGATGGCATTTAAGTACATACTGGAACAATCAGATTAATATTATTCTATTGAATTTTGATTATTATGTAAGTGATATTTTACATATTTAGCCGTCAATATTCTTACAATGAATAAAAATGTAATAATAAAAAAGTTACAGTAGAATTCAACAATGCAACAAGTACTTTTACATAATATATAATTATTCATTTCATACTTTTCTTGTGTTCTGAAATAAATATATTTTTCTATCCTGTGACTTTTATCTTATGAACTTTAAAAAAATTGATTGGAAATCATAAGATTTCGAAGTAGCGAAGATTCTTAGAAGTAACGGAAATTCATTCAGAAAAAAATATTTTTTAATTCCAAGTAAAAACAACATACAAACATACAACAAAATAGTAACATTTAAATAACTCGACTTAGAAATCCAACTGGATTTAAAAAATCCATCTTGGATTCCACCTAGAAATCCACCTTGGATTCCACCTAGAAATCCACCTGCATTAAATAAATCTATCTAGGGATTCACATGGACTCCATGTGGAAACCATATGATCCAGCTGGAAATCTATCTTGCATTATAAAAAATCCACTGAAATTCACATTGATTTCTTAAAATTCCATCTGAAAATCCATCTAGAATTCATCTAGAAATTCACCTGGATTTGATAAAAATCCACCTGGAATTCCACCTAGAAATCCATATGAAATCCATGTGGAATCCATATGATCCAGCTGGAAATTTATCCTTGATTTCCACTCTTGTTTTGAATTAAAATGTTTTGAGGAGTATTTGGAAAATAATATGAATAAAACACTAGAATTGCTATACTTATGTTATGCAAGTAATGTCATAAATTATGCTACATCATTATTAAGTAATACATTTTATACCAATAGAGCATACATACTTCATTCATTGAACAGAAGTCTTAATAGTTTCATAATTTTTTGCCAAGACAATATTGGTAATTTATTCTGTAAATTGATGAGAAATTACCTCTCCATTAGAGTACTTTTGACTTGCGAAACCTGTGGACACAAAGAGGAACAAACTAAATGCCAAATACCAATTCCAAACATCAACATAATCATTAAACATAATTACACTACTTTACAACACAAAGTAGAGAAATATTTTGTAGAAATTGTGAAAGTACTAATGCACGTCTTTCACGTGCATTGGATATGTACTTATGCATACAAGCTGAAGATTCCTACAAATGATCGCAGAATCCAAAAATGAAAGAATTTAATCAGGCCGAGATTTATTCCTCGTTGGATCAAGTTCCCATTAAAGTAACTATCCAGAGTCAAACCTTTTATCTATGTGGAATAGCTAAATATGTTCCTCCGATTGTTCAAAATGGAACAGGACATTATATAGCCTATTGTCGGGAGATGAACGGTACCTGGAAAGAAAAGAATGATCTGATAGTACATAAAAAATTTAGTAGTGATTATCAAACAAAAAATTTAAAAATGAAAATGAGCATTTTAATTTACGTCAAACTTATGTAAAAATATAATATTATAATTTATAATAATGTTGATATATAAAAATGATTTCTTTATTTTCTTACGGTTTGTTTGTTTCATTAGTCAATTTAGTATAATAACCTTATAACGGGGTTTATATTTGCCCGCGTTATTTCGCGAGAGATCAATTATTATTTTATATGACTCGATGCGGGTGTACAGCAACCACGCGAGAATATGCCCGGATACTTAATTACGCCTTAAGGCCCGCGGGAGCGTCGTGGACACAGCAGCTAATCTCTAAGTAAATTCACTGACGGAAAAGCGTGGAAAGTTGTAGAGTCAGGTGTAAATAAGAAAATAGGTTACGTAAAATAAATAATATTTATACAGCTTATAAGTTTACAAAGAAAGCAGTGCGGCGATAAAGAGAGAGAGAACGGCTAGCTAACGAGAGAGAGACAAGGTACGCAAGTAGGTACTTACAAGAGCGCGCGGGGCCACCGATGAGCCTTGTCAAATACTTGAATGCAAGGGAGACGATCAACTAGTTCGCACTTGAATAGTCCCACACACTATCTTGCAGCACTGCGCACTATCTACAGTAGCAAGCCTCTATTCTCTACAGCCGCTGGGCCAAACCGAAACGTCTATGTGTAGAAGGGCAATATTTCTATTTCTTTGTGAAAGCCGGTCGGCAGGAGCACGTGCGTTCTCGGCCGCGATTCTCAAGCTAATGTCGCGGAAGCGTTCCCCCACTCTCTCTCCTCTACTCTGTCGAACCTAAGTCGGTTCCTGTCACGCGGCCGTCTCTCTCTTACCTCGCACGCTGTTGTCTGCTGCGACTGCCACATCTAGGCTTCGTACATATAGTTACATGGGATGATTTAAATATAAATATATAAGTATACATATATATAAGAGTGGTTGTTAGAGAGAGAGAGACATAACGAGTGATTTACCACACGTTATATCCCCCTCCCCCAGACGTTGGTAACGCCGGCGGTACCCACTCGATACCTTGATCTCTCTCGTCCTGGGAAGAAAACTACCAGGGGTATATGAAAGACAAAGACCGCTAATCATCGAGCAGGTCGGTAACTGTAATGGTTTAGGAGAAAATGAGTATAATAACTAGACTGGATAAGAATCATAATGTTTTATTACGAGTAGCCCCCTTATTCTCCCTCGCTTTATTTACAGGACTTACAGGTTAGGACTGGGGCGATGCCCAAAAAAAAGAATTAAAGAAAGTAGCTAATTCACGCGGATTACAATGAGTTGTTAGATAAACGCAATAAGTGAAACGCGTAACAGAAGGCAATGGCCAAAAAAAAAGAAAAATGGTGATCTCTCGACGAGGGGTCGTCCTCTTCAGTCTTCGACGTAGCCAAAGAGGCGTGGGGATGGCTACTGGATGGTTCTCTAAAGGAAGGCCCTGGGGCCGTAATCCTCGAGGTAATTGTACCTGTCTGCCAGTCCCAGCTCGAACTACCAGTGCTGGAAGAAGTTCGGGCAGTTTTCGGTCCTGCTTACGCCGGTGAGGTTGCACACGAAGCAGTACCGGACACCTCTTTTTGGCACATTAGGCCCATCCCACTTGCCACAGCGCTCGGTAGCATGCATGTGCTTTAGCGCGTGGTGCTGAGGGACCAGGTTCTGGTTGCCCTCGCAATAGTGAGCGGCTTGGGCCCTATGAGCCAGCTCTCGGCGCTGATCGAGAGAGAATTGGATCTCTCTCGACGCTAGGTCTTCGGCTTCGGCGGCGGGATTGGAAGGGACCTTTGACACCCCAGCAGGCACGGAAAGCGATTTGACTTCCGCTTCCAGTAGGTTTAGCTGGGCTAATTGGCGCTGAATTTCTTCTCCCTCCCGGCGCTTTTGTTCCTGGAGCTCCAGCAGGCGAACACGCTCCTTCTGGATATTTTTCGCCGTATCCCAGCGAGACGCTGCATCGGCTAGGAAAACGCGGCGCGAAACCTCGTCCTGGATCTTGCAGATCAGATCTTCGGGGGCGAGGACCCGGATCCGCTGGTCAGGATGGTTGGCCAGGGCTAGGGCCTCAGAGTAGGCCTGGCCTTCGGCTTGCTCGGCCTTACGGCGAGCCGCACGAAGATCTTTTATCTTCTGCCTAACGGCCGACCATTGTTCTTGGGGGGAGACGGCATTGGCCATATCTCCTCCTTGACGGGTCGAGGCCGTAGGGTCCGGAAGAGCCGGTACCCAAGGCTTGGCTAGGGCCTCACGGATGGGTTGTCGACCACCAGCTGTATCGGCCCAGGTGAGGAGCAGCTCTTCGATGGATGGGAGCTGAGGAATCAGCTCGGAAGGGAGTGTGGCCGTTCGCATGGCCATTTCGTTGACCAGTTCCAAAAGCCGGGTGGCAACGAAGCGCGGAACCTCGACCTTAACGGTCTCTTGCTTACCGGACATTTGCTTTACCGGTAACATGATCTGTAAGGAAGATCGTCGTTTATAATACGTGTATGAGTAATTACATAATATCTTCAAGGAAAAGCAAAAACATAGCTTATTATATAAAGAAGCGTTAGAGCAGTAGGAAGGGTTAGTGACAAGGCAGCGTATATTCACTAATAACTACGATGAGGGATTGTGTCTCGAACGTAGTCGGCGAGGTGAAAGTATAACTGGTGGCCACGCAGGCGGTAGATTTTGGGACTTACGGGGCCTGCCTCTTTTACGTGGGGCTACCGCCTCCCGAGCGGGTAGAGCTTGACTTGAGTCTGGTTGAGAAGTCAGGTCAGCCGTAGGAGAAGGCGTAGCCACTGTAGTAGAGTCCTGAGTCGCCGAATGACCCGCTGCCTCCGGGTTCTTCTCTCGAATAGTTAAATTATATTGCCCTTATGTGTTGTCTACCGATTCTGAGGGGGCGTCGTGGGGGAATTGTTCCTTGTCGTTGCATATTTTCAGCTGATTTACGGCTACTTTTCCAATATCTACTCCACTTTCTGATTGGAGCAGGTAGGAATTCATTCCCAGACGTTTAGCCACGATGAACGGACCACAGAATTTTGGGCAAAGTTTGGCGGCAATGGCTTTAGCCGCTGAAGAGAGGACGTGATTTTTCGCCCAGACTTTGTCGCCGACATTATAGACGACGTCGCGATGGCAGTCGTTAAAGTACTTTTCTTGTCGCGTTTGCGCGGCCTTGCTATTTTCCAGAGCTCCGGCTCGTACTTCGCCGAGTTTTTCCATACGGTCGCGCCATTCGTCACGGGCTGTAGCCTCCAATTGCAGAACCGCCGCACGCTCCTCCTCGCGTCGAACTATGTAAGGGGGCGCAGGATGTCGCCCGTAGTTGAGGAAAGCAGGACTTGAGCGAGTAGCTTCATGGATGGCTGAGTTATAGGCGAATGCGAATTCCGCAATGTGTTCATCCTATTTCGCATGCTTATCTTCGATGAAAGCGGCAATCATAGTTTTAATAGTCCGATTTACTCGCTCAGTGGGGTTCGACTGAGGATTATACGGGGCGCATGTTCCATGGATCACCCCGTGTGACTTCAAGAACTCATCGACTAACTTGTTTTTGAAGGGCGTGCCATTATCCGAAAGAAAACGGTCAGGGGTTCCGAAGCGAAGGAAGACCCGTTGATTGAGTTCTCTCTTAATGGTTTTACCGTTAACCTTACGGATCGGAATACATTCGATCCAACGGGTGAACACATCCATAAAGATGAGCAGGTGCTCATGGCCTTGGAGCGAGCGAGGCAAAGGCCCCATAGTGTCACCGCAGACCACTTCCCAGGGACGGGTAGTTACGTGTTTACCCATGAGTCCTGCAGGGGATTTTTGTTCCACTTTCACTTGTTGGCAAATCATACAGTTACGCACGAAATGCGCAACATCTTTGTATATGCCAGGCCAATGATAGCATAATACGGCTCGTTGATGGGTCTTATATCGCCCTTGATGGCCCGCTGTCGGTTCGTCATGACATTCCGCCAGGACTTTCTCTCGTTGTTCTCGAGGAACTACTAGCTTCCAGGTGTCGTCATCATTCCCCAACAAATCATCGACTATCGGATCAGGCCGATAAACATATAAGCGGCCACCCACTATCTTCCAGTAGGGATGCGCTTTTGGATCCTGAGCGACTTGCGAGATCTTGCGTCTATACCAGGGGTCTTTGGAATTGTCATCGAGGGAGAATGAAGCTAAAGCGGCGGCGACATCCTCGTCTGTCTCGAACATACGCGAAAGTGCATCGGGCACGACGTTGTCCTTACCTTTGCGGTGCACTATATCAAAGTCGTAGCCTTGAAGGCGTAACGACCAGTGGCCCAGTTTCCCATTGGGGTTCTTCAGATTCCTGAGCCAAGTCAAGCTATGGTGGTCTGTAACCACTGTAAAGTGATAGCCTTCGATGTACGGGCGACACTTCTCAATCGACCAGATTACCGCAAGGCATTCTCTTTCGGTGACTGACAGGCGACGCTCGGCAGCAGTAAGGACTCTGCTGCCATAGCAAATGACATAGTCGATTTCATTTACCTTTTGAGCCAACACGAAACCAATGGCCGTGTCACTGGCGTCACATTCGATAGAGAATGGAGCACTAGGGTCTGGTTTAGCCAGAACTGGAGCGGAGGCAAGGAGAGCTTTAACTTGCTCGAAGGAGGCCCAATGTTCTTCGGTTATTACATATTTGGAGTCTTTCCGAGTAAGGGAAGTGAGTGGTTCCGCAATAGCTGCAAAGTCACCCAGAAACTTCCTGTACCATGAGGCCATGCCCAGGAAGCGACGTAGTTGACGCAAGTTTTTAGGTCTTGGGTATTGTAAGATGGGTTTCACTCTCTCTGGATCCGGGCGGCAACCGTCTCGATTCACCAGTACGCCGAGGTAGCGCACCTCGGACATACAAATCTTGGACTTTTTCCTATTTATAGTGAGTCCAGCCTCGTTAACTCGCTTCAAAATCAGCGTGAGCCACCTTACGTGATCGGCAAAAGTATCCGTTGCAATGATCAGATCGTCTAAATAGGCGAAGGCAAAAGGCTCCATTTCGGGCGTGATAAGCTTATCCGCCAGCATTTGAAACGTAGCAGGACCGCCAGCCAAACCATAAGGCATCCGAGTAAATTCAAATAAACCCATACCAGGGACAGTGAAGGCCGTAATCGGAATAGACTCTTCCTTAAGCGGAATCTGCCAAAAGGCTCCCGAACAATCTAGGGCGCTTATATATTTGGCGTGTTGTATCTTGCGTAAAATAACATCCATATAAGGCAATGGATACGCCGATATCTTTGAAACCGCATTAACTTTGCGATAGTCTACACAAAACCTATACGTTCCATCTGGTTTCAGGATCATTACCACTGGGCTAGACCATTCGCTCTTGGACCTTCGGATCACTCCCATCTGCAACATTTTACGTACTTGCTCGTGCATTTCGTCCTCAATTTTCTTAGACACTGGATAGTATCTTTGCTTAATCGGACGTGGGCTCGTGAGGTTAATTTCATGAGCGATCCACCTGGTGCAACCTAACTGTTCACCAGAGGTTTCGGGGATCAAGCTATGCATAACCCTATCGATTTCGGCTCTCTGCTCACCTGTGAGATCTTCGATCCCCAGAGAGAACAAGGCCATTGCCTCTTCAGACTTCTCGGAGGAGAGAGTCGCAGGCACGCCTTCGGAGCAACCTTTGAGAGTCAGCCTGTTAGTCGTGGGATCTAACATGGCCGAAAAGGCGCGTTTGAAGTCAGCACCTAGAGTGCACTCGGTGTCGACTTCTGATAAAATGAGAGCATTAATCGCATGAGTTACCCCCCCCCCTAAAGTAAAGGGTAACTTTACGATACCCATAATAGTGTAGTATATTCGATACGTTCCAATTTGTTGGTTACTAAGTGATTGTTTGGTTGCTAAGTAATCTGTATTATTATTAGTTAGTTAGTTGTGTTCATGAGCTGATATTATATACACACGCTATTTTCAACGATTCTAATACAAGTTTTAGTTTCTTTTACATATCGTTGTATTTTATTTCATTAATTAGTAGTGGTTATAACATTTTGGGGGCTCAGCCGGGATCCGACATTTGTTTCTTCTATTAAGTTTGAATCTCAACTATGTCTACACACCGGACACCACCGAGGACAAGAGCACAGGCAGCGGCAAGCGCTAATACAATTACGACGAATATTGCCGCTTCGGTTGCTGCTGCAATAGCTGCTGCCTCTGATATCGCCACTAATACACAAGGACATTTCGAACAACAATCGGATGTCACAGACATAACCCAACATACAGGTACTAATTTATTTTTTCCGAATTTAAGTGGCCCTTCAGATACTCCTGCACTGCACCCTGTACTTCCTGCTGTTGCATCGATCGCTAATTCGGCTCTGCAAGAGGCATTGCTGTCGTTGAGCGAGTCGCGAGCAATGTCCGATGATCTTCTTCAAGAAGTGACAACATTGCTCGCTCAGCTGGATGCTGAAAAAACTCAACGCTGTGAACTTGAAAAGGCGCTACAGCTACAGGCCAGCCAAGAGCAGAATCTCGTAACAGAGCTGCGCGCGCGTAATACAGACTTCTCTGAGCTTCGTCGAGAGTTCAACCGACTTCGTCAGGAAGTCAACCAGCTAAGTCGCTATCCTTCTAACCTCATAAACACACGTATTTTGTCACATGCTCAACCCAACCTCGCGCAAGCATATCCAGCAACGAATACACCGATTCCACTCACAGATCTAGGGATAGGTTACACTCTAAAAGTCGATACATACGATGGTTCAGCACCACTTTGCGAATTTTTGTGTCAGTTTGAGCTTATTTCAAAAGCTAATCGTTGGACAGATGATAAAAAGATGGTAGTTTTAGGTTCCGTAGAAATAGGTAGGAGTTCCTTTAGAAATCCATACTGATCAAGGCACTAATTTTGATGCTATTTTAATAAAAGAGTTATCTGATCTGTTAGGTATTAAGAAAACACGAACAACACCCCTACACCCGCAATCAAATGGACAAGTAGAAAGACAGAACAAAACAATTTTAGACTATTTATCTAAATACATCGCAGACAATCAAAAAGATTGGGATCGGTGGGTTGCCTTATATCTTTTGGCTTACAGATCCTCGACTCATGCTACCACCGGCGTTACACCAGCTGAAATGTACACTGGTGCCGATCTACGACTTCCGTTGGATTTATTACGAGGATCACCTCCCAACCGAGAAGAATTGTTAACTACTGATTACGTACAACAGTTAAAATCAACACTTAACACTATACACAATTCGGCACGACAAAACATCGCTATTGCTTCTCAAAGAACAAAGAAAACTTATGATAAGACAGCTAGACATGTTCAATTTCCAGTAAACCAAAAAGTATGGTTCTTTAACCCTCGCAAAGTCAAAGGAAAAACACCAAAACTTCAGAGTACTTGGGTAGGACCTTACAGAATCGTCAAAAAGATTAACGACGTGGTTTTCTGCATCCAGCAATCACCAAAACACAAAAAGAAGATTGTACATATTGATAGGTTAGCTACATACCGCGATAGGTAACACACTTACCTTTCTCACGGTTATTTTGAGCTGTGGTTTTTCCCGTGAGATATAAGACGAATGTCAAGGTAATATACAAGGTAAGGTCCACAGCATGATAATTCCCTACCCTTGTAAAAATCCAACACGTTATACACTACAACATTACACAACAGACTCAAGGTTTAAGATTGAAGATTCAAGGTTTAAGATTGAAGATTCAAGGTTTAAGATTGAAGCTTTTCAAGACACGGGCTTCTGTTCTTTAACAGA
This sequence comes from Phymastichus coffea, assembly GCF_024137745.1. Taxonomy (NCBI): domain Eukaryota; kingdom Metazoa; phylum Arthropoda; class Insecta; order Hymenoptera; family Eulophidae; genus Phymastichus; species Phymastichus coffea. The sequence goes on from NW_026706814.1 coordinate 3,578,159, forward strand.
AGAATAAACTCGCTTGACAAAGTTGACATCTTGGTTCAAGGTTTACGATTCAAGGTTTAAGATTGAAGATTCAAGGTTTAAGATTGAAGCTTTTCAAGACACGGGCTTCTGTTCTTTAACGGAAGAATAAACTCGCTTGACAAAGTTGACATCTTGGTTCAAGGTTTACGATTCAAGGTTCAAGGTTCAAGAGTCAAGATTTCTGAGTATTTTGTTTTATTTAGATTGTCGGGGCGACAATTTGAATGAAGGAGGAGCAATGTAGTATATTCGATACGTTCTAATTTGTTGGTTACTAAGTGATTGTTTGGTTGCTAAGTAATCTGTATTATTATTAGTTAGTTAGTTGTGTTCATGAGCTGATATTATATACACACGCTATTTTCAACGATTCTAATACAAGTTTTAGTTTCTTTTACATATCGTTGTATTTTATTTCATTAATTAGTAGTGGTTATAACAATAGGTACGTAGTGACCATCGACTGCCTTGGCTCCTGGACCCACGTAGGGGTGTACGCGCCTATTCAAGGCGGTGGCAATCGAAATTGCGTGGGGACCAAGGACAGTACGGGAAGATCCAGTATCCCAGAGGCCTCTGAATTTATAGTCGCCGACACTCACGGTCAGCCACCAGCGAGGTGACTTCTCAACCTGGGCGCTAGCCACAGTACCACTGTCGCAGGGCTGTCGCACGTCGGAAGAACTAACCTGAGCTAGCATCGGGTCGTTCACCGTGTTGTGTACAGTCTGCGGAGCTCCTGTGTCGCCGCTAGTTTCGAAGGTCCCGTGGTGTGGGGGAGCAGTAGGGACCTCATCTACGTGCTCCCTTCGTCGTTTTTTGCTTTGAGTCTAGCACTTTCCAGAGGACCGCACTCAGGGCAGGACTTTTTCGTATAGCCGGGCCAACTACAGTTCCAACAGAGAAGTCTATCTCCGTCAGGGCCGGCTGCCCGGTCCTTATTCTTATCCGACCTGGGCGTAGCCACGAAGGAGGGATTTTTGTCACGGGGTCTAAGACCTCCCCGACCACGGCCTCTGCCTCTAGGCGAGTCCCAACGAGGGTTTTTAGGCTCCTCACGGCGGTTGGGCTCGGAGTTGGTACCAGGGCTCCCTTCCTTGGTCTGAATAGTAGGTGACTTGGAGTTTTCCATTTCTCTGAACTTCTTCTCTAGGATTCTCGTCATCAACTTTTCCAACTCGTCCGCCGAGGCGCTAAGGGAGCTCTCGTTCATGGAGGATAGGCCGGATGGCTTATTCCTGGTGCCTCTCGGAGGCCTATATGCGGTCTCCGGTAGGATGCTGTACTCAGCCGGAGGCGGGGGCTTCCACTGTCCAGCTTCATCATCTTCGGCCTCTTGGGCTTTGGTCAAAAGAACCCGCACGTCCTCCAAGTTGTTCCTATAGTGCTTCAGTTTCTTGTGAAGCTTAGGTAGCATATTATCTATGACGAGAGTTATCTGGTCTTTCATCTCCCACGGCGGATCCATTCTTTTCAAAATGGTAAGCAGAGCTACGGTATATTCTGTCACCGGTTCTTCTGCACCCTGGGTCCGACAATGAGCTTCTACCACTAGGTTTCTCCGATTTTTCTTAGATTTGCTGTAGGTTGTGAGAGCAGTTTCTTTGAATTCGTCGAAAGTGTCCCAGGTTTTTCTTAGGGCCCTATACCAAAAGAGAGCTGATCCAGTGAATAAGGGAGTCATGGAATCCAACAGCTCTGTATCCGCCACTCGGTCTAGGCGTCGGTTCTCCTCTACTCTTTCCAGGAACTCTTCAATGCTTAGCCCTTCGGCACCAGAAAATTTGATTTTCCACTCTCTGACTGTTTTCCCCAGGTTCCTGTTCGAGGGGTAATAAGCTGGACCTGTTTGATGTAAACTAGTCGTCTGGCTGGCTGCCGGTGGGTAGAAACATGCACCCTGTTGTGATGAGTTCACTGTCGCGCTAGGTATGGTCCCCCTCCCCCAGCTCGAGCTTGCCGGGGCAGTCGAGGTAACGAGGGAAGCCGTCGGGCCGAGCGAAGAAAGGACAGTGCATGGGGCATGCCGCATGTCGTGTGAGTAGGCTTGCGGGGGCGTAAAATGCCTTTGGACCGTCGAGGTGATTGTGGAGAGGGATGTATTCGGCGCCGCCATCGCAGAGGGATTTGTGGTGGAATGGAACATCGGCGTCCGTGGGTTTAGTGACGAAGTGGTTGAGGGATGAACTGTGTCGTCGAATTTTTGTGTTTCGTCGTAGTAGTTATAACTTAAGGTATCTTGGAACTGTACTGTTTTTGAATTTTGTGTTTCTAGGCAAGTGATTTCCGCTGCTTGTTGTTGGTTGATGGACCAGCTTGTTTTTAGTTGCTCGTGCAGTTGTATGTTCGCTGTGTATAGCGTGTTTTTTTTCTGTTTTGAGCTTTTGTAAGTCCGTTCCAAGGCGACTGAAATGGTTTTCGTATTGTTTCAGCAGGTTTTTAGTTTCTGCTACTTCTTTTTGCCAGGCTGCGAATTGCGTCTGGAATTGTGTTCGTTCTGCTTGTCTTGCCATTTCTAGTTTCCATCCTCTACGCAGTTCGTCCGCTATCGGCTTCGTCGTAATTTCTGTCTGGCCATTGGGCAGTACGATTTTTATTAGTTCTTGACTAGTGCTGTCGTACTTTGGCGTTGGCGCGGTAGTAGTGACGTTGTTTACAGGAGTTATTTTTGTCGTCATAAATGTACTTATTTGTGGTGATTGTGATACTTGATGGCTTTGCCTTGTGAGTTCGGGAGATTGTGAGTCTGCTCCGAGAGTTAGCGACATTTCGCTGTTATTGTTGTGAGGTGAGCTGGTTGCCAGATGCTCTTCATTTTCTTCATTTATGGTGATTTGAAGGCTTAAATATCTTTCCATTTCTAAAGCTGTATGTAGGTCTTTACTAATGTCGGACGGTAGTGTACCTGATTCGAAGAATGTTTTGGCTAAGTCGTCTCGTCTTGTACGGGTCGACGTGTCATCTTCGTCTTTGGGCGCCACGAAGTCCTTTGCTGTATAGTCTCCTTGTAGTCTGCGGTATAATCTGTCCGCTCGCTCAAGAAAGCGTCCCTCGTTGTGCAATTCCAATTGTGACAGTGCGTTGTCTAAGTCGATACTTGATAAGTTTCGGACCCAGGCCAGTAGTTGCTCGTTCAATCTTTCTTTAAAGATTGTTAAGTCGTCGAGCGTCTAATTAGTCGCCATTGTTGTCGTTTCTTGAGTTTATTTTTATTATTTTGCTTATTAGCGGACTGAGCTAGTTCGTAGGCGCTGCCGAAGAAGACGAACAAAAGTTGTTGCCGGAGTTGTTAAAGGTTAGGTTAAACGATTGTTAATTAATTCGATATCTAGCGCAATGTATACTGCGTTCGCTCTAAAAGCGGAGTTGGAATTCTTCCTGGCGTCCGTTTAGTTGGGTTCGTGCTAAGAATAATCGCGAGGCAATTATGTTAAAGGAAGAAAACATGTGTATGCGCTGTTGAGAAAGGTTGTTATATATTTTTATATATGTGTATTTTAATCTGTATATTATTGTTTTAATTTGATTAGCTTGTTTAATTACGGGCGAGCGAAAGTCTTCGTTTGTCGAATTCGCGTATCGCTACACGCTTCTTGCCGAGTCTTATGTTTACATACGCATTCTCTTACTTACAATTGTGTGATATTTCTCAAACGGCGTAGCCTTGGAAAAATATTTTATATTTCGATATCGAAAAAGTTTGAAATTGAAATTGCTCGACTAGCGAGGCTTATAGCAATTTCAAGGCTGCCGTGTAAATAACACACTGTGTTTACATTCGCTGCGCAATCTGAGTCGCTGTTATACACGCACTGGTACTCTATCGCTTTCGTAAACACGCGGTGTCGTGTCTCTTGCACAAGAAGAAAAGCTACTTCGAATGCCACTGTCGGTTGGGCGCCAATATAACGGGGTTTATATTTGCCCGCGTTATTTTGCGAGAGATCAATTATTATTTTATATGACTCGATGCGGGTGTACAGCAACCGCGCGAGAATATGCCCGGATACTTAATTACGCCTTAAGGCCCGCGGGAGCGTCGTGGACACAGCAGCTAATCTCTAAGTAAATTCACTGACGGAAAAGCGTGGAAAGTTGTAGAGTCAGGTGTAAATAAGAAAATAGGTTACGTAAAATAAATAATATTTATACAGCTTATAAGTTTACAAAGAAAGCAGTGCGGCGATAAAGAGAGAGAGAACGGCTAGCTAACGAGAGAGAGACAAGGTACGCAAGTAGGTACTTACAAGAGCGCGCGGGGCCACCGATGAGCCTTGTCAAATACTTGAATGCAAGGGAGACGATCAACTAGTTCGCACTTGAATAGTCCCACACACTATCTTGCAGCACTGCGCACTATCTACAGTAGCAAGCCTCTATTCTCTACAGCCGCTGGGCCAAACCGAAACGTCTATGTGTAGAAGGGCAATATTTCTATTTCTTTGTGAAAGCCGGTCGGCAGGAGCACGTGCGTTCTCGGCCGCGATTCTCAAGCTAATGTCGCGGAAGCGTTCCCCCACTCTCTCTCCTCTACTCTGTTGAACCTAAGTCGGTTCCTGTCGCGCGGCCGTCTCTCTCTTACCTCGCACGCTGTTGTCTGCTGCGACTGCCACATCTAGGCTTCGTACATATAGTTACATGGGATGATTTAAATATAAATATATAAGTATACATATATATATAAGAGTGGTTGTTAGAGAGAGAGAGACATAACGAGTGATTTACCACACGTTATAACCTTAAGTAGTAGTGCAACATGCGACGAATTACCATCATACATTCAGATCTTTCAAATTACGTTAATTAGATATACCTGTAATTTTGAATGACATAGTACCGCTGAGCTCTCCCTGTAAAACAGAGCAGAAATAAATAAAATTCTGTAATCCTAGCAGCAGTAAACAATCGTCTAATCAACCCTCCCAAGGCAGCCAAGTACACTGAATTAATTGCTGTGATAGCTTACCTAAACCAACTGCAGTGACATTATTTTGTATACCCTCTCACTTGGCCAGAGTCTTAGCAAGCAGCTAATCCTACGCCGTCAGCAACAGCTTCTTAATACAATAAGTACTCGAAAACTCAGATATAAGTTTTAAGAATGAAAAACGTTTTTATTTATTAGAACAACATATTGTGTCTTGTTGCTTTGACGTTTGTTTTTCGATTGATTGACTTTAGGTTTTGTTTTATAAAAAAAAGCGTGTGTTTGTGTTGTTAAGGTAATGACTTTAATCAATTGTCTTTAAGAATAAATTAACATTCGAAACTTTAACTTTAACGCTTTCCCTTGTTGATTTATTTAATAGCAGTTTAATTAAAACCCATCTTATCACACAATATTTGTAATCGAGTTGCACACAAAGGCTTTGTCATAATGTCTGCAAGATTATTTTCAGTAGATACTTGTTGAACTGCTAATACCCCATCAGTAACTTTTTCACGAATAAAGAAGTGCTTAATAGCTATGTGTTTAGTACGACTGTTAAACTCTGGATTCTCGCTTAATCTTCGTGCTGCAGCATTATCGACTTCAATAATGGGAAGTCGTTTGAGAGGTACGACATCTTTGAATAATCTTGAAAGCCAAATGACTTCTTTAGCAGCTTCACTTGCTGCGATGATTTCAGCTTCAGTAGTAGAAGTAGCCGTTACAGGTTGCCTTCGACTCAACCATGAAATCACCCCGTCTGCGTACTTGATTACAATGCCAGAAGTGGAGCGACCAGTCTTTGAGCATCCGTCATAATCAGCATCACTGTAAGATTCAAGAATACCTCTTTTCTTATTATAAAAATAGGTTATCCCTTTGGTAATTGTGCCTGCTATGTAGCGAAAAACTCGTTTGACTCTGAGGACATCTTCAAATGATGGATTTTCAAGCGATCTTGATAAATATCCAACGCTGAAGGCTAGATCAGGTCGCGTCCCGAGCATTAGATACATCAAAACACCAACAGCTTGTCTATAAGGAAAATTATGCGTCTTAGAATTTTCTTTCCCTGGTTTGCACATCTCTGAAGCCTTCAACATAGGCGTTGAAACTGGTTTGCAATCTGTAAAATTGAAACGTTCAAGAATATTTTTAGCAAAAGCTTGTTGACTAATGATTAAGCAATCATCTTTCTGCTCAATTTCCAATCCTAGAAAATATGAGGCGTCTTGAGAAGTAATCTTGAATTATTGACTCAAATCTTGTAAGAATTTCTTCAAATCTTGAGAATCTGTGGCAGCAACTAGTCCGTCATCTACATACAGAGCCATTACGATTTTGTTATCTTCTTTCCTTATGAACATACATGGATCTGCCTCACTAACTTTGAAACCAAGACTAATAAGATAACTGCCAAAACGTTTGAACCAGCATCGTGGAGCTTGTTTCAAACCGTACAAATTTTTTTGAAGTTGACATACTTTACCAGAGCCATCGTTGTAGCCGTCTGGTTGCTGCATGTAGATAACCTCTTCAAGGTCACCATACAAAAATGCCGTAGAGACATCAAACTGGGTTAAATGCATTCGCTCGTTTGCAGCTATGCTTAGAATAGAACGGATGGTTCCCATCCTTGCCACTGGACTGAAGGTTTGACTGTAGTCGAAGCCGTATCGCTGCCTGAAACTTTTTATAACCAACCTCGCCTTGTAGCGACTGATTGACCCATCTGGATTGGTCTTCACTCAATAAACCCACTTACATGGAATTGCTTTTGCCCCTGGTGGCAAATCTGTCATTTTCCATGTCTTGTTTTCTTCTAGCGAAGCCATTTCACTATCCATGGCTTGCTTCCATTGAACACTTTCCCTGCTTGAAAGAGCTTCATCATATGATTGTGGGCTTTCGTAGTACTGACAATATGTTCAGCGGTTTCTAGAACATGTGCGTATTCACGTAAGTAACTCGGCTTTCTAAGCTTCGAACGATCCCTTAGATTCCTTGTAGGTAATGGCAGAGGCGGCTCCGACTCTTGCTCATCTTCAGTTGTAAACTCGAAATTAGTGTTCTCTGACTCGTATTCAACTGGCTCTTCTGCAGGATCATCAACAGGGACCTCACGATTTGGCTCTTCTTCGCGTACAACAGGACTTTCCTCACTCTCATTGAATTTGTCCTTCTGAAAAAGGCAATCTTTCAATGGCAATTTGACTTCACTGTCGCAGCCTGTGATCAACTCGCGAAATTGAACGTCTCTTGAAACAGCTACTCTATGCTGCTCTTTAATGTATATTCTGTATCTCTCATCGCGATCGTAACCTATCAAGTAACCTTTGACAACTTTTACGTCCATTTTTCTCCTTTTTTGATCGGGTACATGAACATAATATGTCAATGCAATGATACGCAAGTGCTTAATTCTAGGCTTACTTCCAATCCACAGCTCGTAAGGACTCACTCCTTCTATGGATGACTTGCCCATTCGATTCAAAATATATGTAGCTGTAACTACTAACTCTGCCCATATAGCTTCGGGAAATTGCACTTCAGGATTGGAGTACTTGAATGTTCGTGCCATCTCAACGATAGTACGATTTTCTCGTTCAACGTCTCCGTTCTGCTGCAGTGTGTAAGGCGCTGTCACTCTTTGCATGATTCCATTTCTCTCGAGAATGGAGTGAACCTCTTTGTTGTCGAACTCGCCACTGTTGTCACTCATAAGCTCTTTGATTGAATGACCTAGCTGTTTTGCATGAACAATCACTGCTTCTACAGCATGTTTGACGTCCGACTTCTCTCTTAACAGGTAAACGTAACGAAACTTAGTATACATGTCTTTGAAAATAGCCATATACTTTTTTTTATTAAAAGACTCATCAAAAGGACCACATAAGTCTGTAGCAATCAGTTCTCCAGGTTTATTCGCCTTTCTCCTGGTACCGAATGACAAACGATGTGCCTTACCGTAAATGCATGATTCGTAAATATCTCGATTTAACTTAACAGTAATGCCAAGCTCCTTTTGCAATAAAGTTTTCACGTGCTGTTTGTCTTGATGTCCCCATCTCTCGTGGTACAACTGCAGTTGAGAGCTTTCTGCAACAGCTACGTACATCTTTATGTCGTCTGTTGGCGAAATTGGCTTGATTGCAGCTTTGAACAGCGTTCCGTGAACATTGCGGACTCCGCTCAGCAATACTTTGCTATCAACTTTGAGTGAGCACTGTGTGGCCGTTGATTCGAAAATGCTTTTTCTATTTTTATCCTGAGCTGCTAAAACAGAAAACAAATTCTTTGAAATATCGGGAACGTACCACACGTCATTCAACGTTATTATAAACTTCTCGTTGTTGACTGTAGACACGACTTTAACTGTGCCTTTTCCGACGGCCTTTAAAAATTGATTGCCAGCTGCCTTGATACCGCACAAATTATCAAATTCTTTAAAATCTATAAAGAAATAAAAATTATTTGTCACGTGTCTCGTTGCACCGTAGTCAATATACCAATCGACTCGGTCGATCTCAGCACTGAAAATTTCTTCTGAGACTGACAATATAAAACCTCCCTTAACCTCAACAAAATTACTTTAATTTTTGTTTTGGCCTTTTTGAGATTCGTTAGCTGTTCGACTCTTGGGTGGGCGTCCATCAGCAATCCATTGCCTGCATTCAGCGACCCAATGGTTCTTCTTGCCACAATAATTGTATGTTGTGCCCGCTCTTGACTTCTTTTTCACGTCGTGCTTTTGCTTTTCCGCTTTCGCAACTAAAGCTTCTTGTGAAAATTTCTCACTGCTAGTATTTTTCTTGAAGTTTCTTTCGAACATACACAACTGTGTAGTTAACTCGTCAAATGTCTTCTCAGTATCTTTTGTCAACATCATCCAACTGGACTTAAACGTTTCAAACTCAGCAGGTAAAATATTTAATGTTTTACACACTAGCATCAAGTCCGGTAACTTGTTTTCTTTCCGAGCTTGAAGACCATTGTTGAGTTCACTCCAGAGACTTCTCATCTTTGCTAGATGCGTAGAAACATCCTAGCCTGACGTCCAACTAAAAGCGAAAAACGCATCACTTATGTGAAATAATTGATCTTTCGTTGTCGCATCGAACTGCTGTTGAAGCGCTTCCCAGGCTTCGCGCGCTGTTTACTTGTCCAAAATCTTTTCGTATACAGCGTCTGTAACTGAGCTTGCAATCATAAATTTTCCGTAGCTATTTGCCTTATGATAAAATGCCACCTTTTCTTTGTGAGCTTTCTTTTCAGCATCATTTACACTGTCAGTAAAAGCTTCGGGCTGCGTTACTTTGTTGTCTATAACATCTAACGCCCCTTCATGATAGTCGAGCAAATCGCGAATCTTTCGCTTCCACACCGGCCAGTCTACCTCGCCAGTCAGAGGTTTGATGTGCTTAGCCAAATCCATGTCTAGGCTATTCTGCGATATTCGGGTACATAGTTTAAGCGTCTGTGCCCATAACCTAATACAATAAGTACTCGAAAACTCAGATATAAGTTTTAAGAATGAAAAACGTTTTTATTTATTAGAACAACATATTGTGTCTTGTTGCTTTGACGTTTGTTTTCGATTGATTGACTTTAGGTTTTGTTTTATAAAAAAAAAAGCGTGTATTTGTGTTGTCAAGGTAATGACTTCAATCAATTGTCTTTAAGAATAAATTAACATTCGAAACTTTAACTTTAACACTTCTCCCGTTCCTCATCCTATCGCAGCTTTCTAATCAACACTTTGCTAGCTAAAGTTCACATGTAAACAACGTCGGTCCGATCAGGTGTTCCCCAGTCTGGAACACTGAATGCAATTTCGAATTTATTTTTGTATTGTGGTGTCCCACGCGAGGTCGCTACGGACACCACTCGGACGCCTGTGCCTTCAGCAGTGCTAACATCCACGCAGCGGGGAAATGGCTGTGGTGGCGCTCAGGTGCTGGAGGAGAAGACAGCAGCTCATGAGGCTGATCGGAGCAAACCTTCCCTTCTCCTTCCGGACGTCGACCAGCGAACTCTCGCTCTCGCGCACGCAGTCGGGTCGATTATTACAATTGCCTCGTGGCAATTCAGTTTTGTAATTCCGCTCGTTTTCGACTTTGATTTTGTGTTCCGTCCTGTTGGAAATCTCTAATAATAATAAATATTGTAATTCTACCCAGTTCACGCCTATCTTCATTTCTGTTCCAACCGCTTGAAGAATTACTAAATTGGTAACCCCGACGTGATTTTCAACTGGATAAAAAAAAAAAAGAAACGACAATTATCTTTCTTTTTAAGAACCCGTAAGTACTTCTGTGAGAGCGTGACCTGAGAAGTGTACCTTCCGAGTGAGTGCCGAAAACCGTAACCACGGAGAGAACGCCGCCGGTCTCCGAGAGGCGACAGAGACAACGATCTCTCGCCGATCTGAGTACTCTGTCTCGTGACGAGAGCCCACCTATGTCGGATCCTCCTCCGCTCAACCTCTCCTCCGATATGGCCGCAGGGCCCAGCAACGCAGCTGCTAATCTGAATCCGTCAGATCCGGCCAAGGTCGAGGTTGTTCGCCACGTAGCGGTACGCACTCCGCCGTTTTTGAAAGGCAATCCTGAGGCATGGTTCATCCAATTGGAGTCGGTTTTTCAATGCCACAACATCCGTTCTGACCTTCAACGATACCATGCCGCCGTCGCGGGTCTAGACAGCGAAACCCTGCAAGATTCGCTTGACGTGCTCCAAAATCCACCGAGCACAGGTGCGTACAACCATTTGAAGGAGCAGGTCATTCGGCGTTACGGTGACACGGCAACCAAGCGCTTGCATAAGCTCTTCTCCGGACTTACCATGGCGGATCGCTCGCCGTCGCAACTGCTCCGACGTATGCGCGCTCTCGCCGGAGGAAGTGTCGGCGATGATGCCATTCGCGTACGTTGGCTGGATCTGCTTCCTACTACTATCTCCAGAATGCTGCGCGTGGTGCCCAACGCTACGCTGGACGATCAGGCCCTGACCGTTGATGAGTTGTGGGAGACGAGTCCTGACGTCTGTGCAATTCAACGGCCCGTTCCAACGCCCCCAGCACCAGAGGTTGTGCAAGCTACGCCCGATGCCATCGCGGCCGAATTAGCCGCTTTGCGAGCCATTGTTTCGCAGCTTGTAATTACGAGTGGTCGCATTCTGGATCGCCTGCCAAATGCCAGTGGCCGAGCAAGATCCCGCACACGTGCCCGCTCAACAGGCTCGAGAACTTCTGGAGCAGCTGCAGCTTCGTCGGCAAATCCGTCTTGGTGCTACTACCACCAGCGGTTCCAGGCGAACGCGGAGCGTTGCCGACCGCCATGCGGCTATCCAGCCAACAGGTCGACAAACTAGAGGCGCTGCCGCACGTTTTGGCGGTACACGTTAGCGCTTCTCTACCGCCTTCCGACGTCCGTCTGCACATCCATGAAAGCTCGCTCGGCTGTGCCATGCTCGTCGACTCCGGGTCAGTGATGACCTTGCTGCCCCGACATCTTGTTACTGGTCCGTTGACACGCAGCGGCTTGCAACTGATCTCGGCGAATGGGACCCCTATCGCCACTTACGGCAGGCGATTACTCACCATCACGCTGGGCCTTCAGCGTGACTTCCAGTGGCCGTTTACCGTCGCCGACGTACCGGTACCTATCCTGGGAGCGGACTTTCTAAACCACTCTGGACTGTTGGTGGATGTGCGCCGGCGCCGCTTGTTCGACCCGAGCACCGCCCAGGAGTCCGTTGCACAGTTGCGGAAGGCCATAATCCACGGAGTAGCTACTATTGCCGACACTGCCGACTTACCGCACCGAGCCACCTACGATGGCCTGCTCGCCGAGTACGCCGATCTCGCCGAGCCCTCGGAGAAGGGCGCCTCTCTTCAAGGCACTACCGTGGTGCACCGAATCGTCACGACTGGTCCTCCCGTCTTTGAACGCCCACGTCGGCTGACGGGCGAACGCTCGGCTGCTGTCAAGGACACCATTAAGCGCCTCCTGCGACAACGTGTCGTCCGGCCATCTTCCAGTCCTTGGGCGAGCCCTTTACACCTCGTGGCGAAGGCCACTGGAGGCTTCCGAGTCACGGGAGATTTTCGACGCCTCAATGCCGTCACGATGCCGGACCGATATCCGCTGCCGGTCATTGAGGACCTCCTGGAGGAATGCGATGGGTGCTCCGTGTTCTCCGTTGTCGACCTGCAGGAGGCTTATTTTCAGGTACCCATGGCTGCCGAGGATATTGCAAAGACTGCAATCACGACTCCTTTCGGCCTGTACGAATTCCTGCGCATGCCTCCCGGCCTCAGGAATGCATCACAAACCTTCCAACGGTTCATGGACTCGCTGCTGAGGGACATGCCGTTCGTGCGGAGCTACCTCGACGACTTATTCGTGCGATCCTCGTCTCACGAGGAGCACCAGCGGCACTTACGTCTTCTTTTCGACCGACTAAGGGAAGCCGGTCTGTCCTTCAAACTGGAGAAATGCCAGCTGGGACTTCCCCGCGTTAATGTCCTCGGATATGAGGTCTCTGCTGGCGGTATCAAGCCACCAGAGAGGAAAGTCGCGGCCATTCGCGACTACGCCAAGCCCAGGTCGCCCAGAGCCTTGCGACGGTTCCTGGGCATCGTCAACTTCTACCGCAGAAGTCTACCGCATGCTGCTCATATCCAGGCTCCGCTAAACGAGCTCCTTCGAGGCTTACCCAAAGGAAGCCGACGATCCTTGGCCTGGAATCCAGGAGCGGAGCGAGCCTTCGAAGACGCCCGACGCAGTCTAACCAAGGCTGTCGAAACCACCTTCCTGTCGCCGACTGCGTCTCTCCGTCTCGCCACGGATGCATCGAGCTCTGCCATCGGTGCCGTACTTGAACAATGCCCCCACGGGCGCGGGGAGTGGCAACCAATTGGCTTCTTTTCCCAGAAGCTTACGCCTGCCGAGACCCGATATAGCACCTATGACCGGGAACTACTCGCCGTCTTCCGTGCGGTGCAGCATTTTCGACGCATCCTGGAAGGTCGCCCCTTCACGGTACTTACGGACCATCGTCCGCTGACCTTCGCTGCCTGTCAACCGTCTACGAAGGCGTCTCCGCGCCAGCAACGACAACTGGACTTCCTGCTGCAATTTGACGTCCAGCTTCAACACGTCAACGGCTCGGACAATGTCGTAGCAGATGCACTTTCCAGGACGCTCGAAGACACCACGCCGCTCAACGCTCCTGCCGAACCTTGCCTCTCTCCATCGCTCTCAGCGCAGGACGCCGTCTGTGCCACGGTCGACATGCCGACCACTCTCAGCCCAGAGGCAATAGCCAAGGCGCAAGCTTGCGACGACGAGCTGCCGGGTATTGCCGAGAGCAGCTCTCTGATTCTCCAACGCCTGCACATCAATGACGTAGACCTGCTGTGCAACGTCCACGATGGACGGGTCCGACCATTTCTACCACGCTCGCTTCGCACCGCTGCCTTCAACCCGGTACATGGTCTGAGCCACCCGGGAATTCGCGCAACAGTCCGCTCCGCAGCGGAACGCTTCGTGTGGCCTGGCATACGACGCGACGTCACTCATTGGGCGCGCAGCTGCCTGCAATGCCAGCGCGCCAAGGTCTCCCGGCACAATCGCGCGCAGCTTGCCACTTTTCAGGAGCCCAATAACAGATTCGAGCACGTCCACGTGGACCTGCTTACGCTGCCATTGGTGGGGAATTACCGGTACTGCCTCACGATGATAGACCGGTTCACCAGATGGCCTGAAGCAGTACCACTCGAAGACATGACCGCGCAAACCGTCGCCAAGGCCTTCTTATCTTCCTGGATTGCCAGCAAGGGCTGTCCTGCTACGATCACCTCAGATCAGGGGACACAGTTTGAGTCCGCCCGCTTCTCAGCGCTCACTCACAATCAGATCTCGGGCACGACCAGAATACACACCACGCCATATCACCCCCAGGCGAATGGCATGGTGGAAAGATTCCATCGCACTCTTAAAGCGGCATTAAGGTGCGCACCAACTCCTTGGCCTGAAGCCTTGCCGCTAGTGCTACTTGGGCTGCGTAACTCCCTCAAGGAGGACCTACAAGCGTCACCAGCGGAGATGACCTTCGGCACCACACTTCGTCTTCCTGGCGATTTTTTCATCTGCAACAACCCGCCTGCAGATCCTTGTTCCTTCGTTGGTCGACTACGCGCGACTATGAGGGCCCTAGCTCCTGCGCCTGCCACGGACCACTCGCTCCATCGACCGTTCGTCTTCAAGGACCTAACCACCTGCTCGCACGTGTTCCAGCGAGTTGATGCTGTGCGGAAGCCGCTCGAGCCGCCTTACACTGGGCCGCACAAAGTCGTTCGACGCGTCAATGATAAAGTGTATATCATTAACGTCAACGGCACCGATAGGGCAATCTCCACTGACGCTCTCAAACCGGCGCACCTCAGCAAGGCCACTGCTGATGCACTAGCATCACGCTCAATCTCTGATGCACGCCCAGTTTCTCCGCAGTCTCCGCAAGCACCTACAACTGATGTGCTCTCACCGAGCCCTCTACAAAAGCCAGCAGAAGCCTCGTCACCCACAACGTCTAAGGTGCAACCAACTGCGACACCATCGACGAGCTCAAGCTCGCCAGTCACAGACCCAAGTGTCGACCTACAACCACCTCCAGCGGCTACCACCCGTCAATCTTGCCTTAAGAATAGCAACGACAACATTCCCAGGCAACGACACCAGCCCAACATCCTACGCAGGGTCAGATTCCGCCCGCTCTCCGCGGCCGGTTCAGAGGGGGGAGTGGATGTGTCCCACACGAGGTCGCTACTGACTCCACTCGGACGCCTGTGCCTTCAGCAGTGCTAACATCCACGCAGCGGGGAAATGGCTGTGGTGGCGCTCAGGTGCTGGAGGAGAAGACAGCAGCTCATAAGGCTGATCGGAGCAAACCTTCCCTTCTCCTTCCGGACGTCGACCAGCGAACTCTCGCTCTCGCGCACGCAGTCGGGTCGATTATTACAATTGCCTCGTGGCAATTCAGTTTTATAATTCCGCTCGTTTTCGACTTTGATTTTGTGCTCCGTCCTGTTGGAAATCTCTAATAATAATAAATATTGTAATTCTACCCAGTTCACGCCTATCTTCATTTCTGTTCCAACCGCTTGAAGAATTACTAAAGTATCTTTGAACTTTAAGATGAAGAGATGGTATTTGCGCATGCTCATTGAGCAGCCTGTGCACACTTCAAATTGGTAATTTGTTTTTTTACCAATTTTTTAACTAACGGTGATAATTTCAACAAATTAGATAGGGTGCAATTAGAATCGGTCCGGGTGCAGTTTTTTTATAAAAGTTTTATTCAGAAATATTGAGTATTTTTGGAGTTATCGCTGTTTGAAAATATGAAAATATTAGCATTGGTTTTTAATTTTTATTAATTAATGTAGAAGGGTGCAGATTGATGTTGTAGCGTATTTGAAGGGTGCAGTTACATACCTTCCCATTGGTATTTTTTTTTGGCTATAATTTAAATTTGCAAGCTGTGGTAAGGGGAGTAATTTTATCCTCAAGATTTATTAAAGCATTGGAAAGTGCTTACTCTGTTTTGATTTACAATAATCGATATCTTGCTTAAAATTGTTTTATATGCATTTGTGAATTGAAAGAGTTTTATTCATGTATAATTTTATAAAATTTCTAAGGTCAGTGTAATATTATATGTGATTTCTGATTAAAATTAAAATTAAAATTGATTTTTTTTTCAATATTTTCATAAATATAATCAAATTTTCAATTAATTATTCAAATTTGTTTTGAAAAGTTCTCAAAATTTAACTATTATTATAATTATAATTGAAGTGTTAATTATATTAAATTATTAGTTTGAGAACAAGTGTGAAAGAAATATAAATATTTTAATCTTGTATAAAATGTTATTGAATTGATCTAGTTTTACTTGTTTCATAAAGAACTTTAAAATAATTATTATTTTTCAATTATTCAAATTTATCTTGAAAATTCTAATAAATAATTTAGATAATTTTATGTCGTGTGTCTACCGATTTTTCCATAGATAAACAAATTATTTCTTTTAATATTATACAAATTATTTAATTAAATATTTCAAGTAAGTCAAAAAAAATTAAATAATTATTTAAATATTACTCAACTATTAAGAAATTATTGCAAGCTTAAGAAATATTGATGATTATTTAAATAATGTTTCATATCACATAATTAAAATAGCCATATATCCAAATATCATGGTTCTGGTGAACTGTTTACTATTATTCAAATAAATAATTCTTCAAATAAGTAATAGATCAAAAATTATTATATTTTATTAAATTATGATGTCTGTGGTCAGATATGAGAAAAAAATTATGCATTAATCATTAATCTTCATAATTCAAAGTTAACAGCTTCTGTATATCCCAATATTCTAATGCTTAACAGCATATTTTTAATGTTATATTAAAATGTTCTGTTACCATAAAATATTTATTACAATATTTAAGATTAAAATTATAAGAAATATGGATAGGAATGACACATTTACTATTGAGATTTTAATAAAAAATATTAGAACGTTGTAATATTTCAGCATTCTTCATTCTACAATTTTGAAAAGTTCTACCCTGTTGGAAATAATTTTTATGTTGAACCTGTTGTACGCAATTATTTATAGTTCAAAATAATTTATAAATGTCAGATTTTAGATAGGTATAACAGTTACTAACAGTTTTTTTCTGTCAGTAATAATTATATACAATTAATAATTATAGACAAGTTTGGAAATGAACCGTTTTGTCATAAAAACAATTTGCTATTAATAACAGTTATAAACAGTTTTAAATCAATTTCAGAAATGTAAATAATTTTTATGACTGTAATAAATAGTTAGTTATCATATATGATTATGAAGAATTATTTTAAACACATATATATTGTTATTATTATATAATTTTTTTGCATATAAGTACTTTTTTTGTATCCGGCATTAGCAAATTAATAATTACAGTTACTAATAAGCAGTTACTAATAAGTACAGCAAGTAACAGTTACTAATTTTTTATTCCAATAGGTAATTAGTGATAACTTTTATTTTTAGTTATTTATAGTTATTTAGATTTTTTATTTCTCAAAATAAATTTGTTTTCTTGAATAAAAATGCAAATAACTGTTAGTAATTGAAGGAAACTGTTACAATTAATTTAAAAATAATAGTTTTTTAACAGAAAATAACTCTTTATAATTGTTATATGTGTCTAAAATCTGATGTTAATAAATAGATATAAATTATAAATAATTAGTAGCAAACGTAACTTATTGATGATTTCTATTTATTATAATTTTATGCGTAAATTATTTCCAAAGGGTATTCCCCTTATAAAAAAGTGATGGATGCCATATTGAAGTATTTTATTCGTGAATTGGCTAAGATATAGTCACGTGTTGTGCTGTTACGGCCGCAAATATGCATATCGATGTGATTTCGAGTTGCGATTTTAATAATAAAAATTCATTTTATCATAATTGATACAGATAATTTTGAAGATAAGGATAATAAAAAAAGTATGCAGCATTGTTATTATTTTTACACTCATTTTATAAAACTAGCAGCGAGTAAATCGTTTGGTAAAAGCGAGAGATTATTACGTTTTGGAATTACTAGAAGTTTATTAAGCGCGCGTATCGCGCGCATGGACTTTTTAAACTTAATCAATTAACGTAATATTTAACCTATATCATAATGTATAAAATATTTAAAATATATTTTTTTTAAATGATTCTTTTATAATGATTGTGAAGTTTGCAACGTTCATCGTGAACGAAAAAATCGAAAATTTAAATATGAGGATTTGACTTCATAAATTGCTATAAATATCAAACTAACAATATAAAATACTATAGTCAGTAGTTTATTCGATTCCCAACGCCTAAAAACCACCCTTAAGACAGTTTACACACGAGCAAAGGCGAAGCTGGCTTCTATAAATTTGTGTATTAAAAAACACCACAAAATTCAGCGCTTAAAAGAATTTTATGAAGGAGAGAATAATACTCCCTACATGTGTAAAAAGTTTCCGGGGTCGGAACGCACCCTACTCACCCTGACACCCTTGCAAATCTTGGCATCCCATGCGCGCAAAGGCAAAATCAGCGCGTTTTAATTTGATTTTTCCAAAACACCCAAAAATAATTTTATCAAAAGTATTTCATCATAGAAAGCATACAATTATCTACCCGTGAGCGAAGTTTCGTGCGTCGGAACGCACCCTGTACACTCTGACACCCTTGCAAAGCATGATCATGGCGTCTCATGCGCGCAAAGGCGAAAATAGCGCGTTTTAATTTATTTATTCCCAAAGACCCAAAAATAATTTTATCAAAAGTATTTTATCATAGAAAGCATACAATTATCTATCCATGAGCGAAGTTTCGTCCGTCGGAACGCATCCTGTACACTCTGACACCCTTGCAAAGCATGATCATGGCGTCTCATGCGCGCAAAGGCGAAAATAGCGCGTTTTAATTTATTTATTCCCAAACACCCAAAAATAATTTTATCAAAAGTATTTTATCATAGAAAGCATACAATTATCTATCCATGAGCGAAGTTTCGTGTGTCGGAACGCACCCTGTACACTCTGACACCCTTGCAAAGCATGGTATCCCATGCGCGCAAAGGCAACAAAATAGCGCGTTTTAATTTATTTATTCTCAAACACCCAAAAATAATTTTATCAAAATTATTTCATCATAGAAAGCATACAATTATCTACCCGTGAGCGAAGTTTCGTGCGTCGGAACGCACCCTGTACACTCTGACACCCTTGCAAAGCATGATCATGGCGTCTCATGCGCGCAAAGGCGAAAATAGCGCGTTTTAATTTATTTATTCCCAAAGACCCAAAAATAATTTTATCAAAAGTATTTTATCATAGAAAGCATACAATTATCTATCCGTGAGCGAAGTTTCGTGCATCGGAACGCACCCTGCACACTCTGACACCCTTGCAAAGCATGGTATCCCATGCGCGCAAAGGCAACAAAATAGCGCGTTTTAATTTATTTATTCTCAAACACCCAAAAATAATTTTATCAAAATTATTTCATCATAGAAAGCATACAATTATCTACCCGTGAGCGAAGTTTCGTGCGTCGGAACGCACCCTGTACACTCTGACACCCTTGCAAAGCATGATCATGGCGTCTCATGCGCGCAAAGGCGAAAATAGCGCGTTTTAATTTATTTATTCCCAAACACCCAAAAATAATTTTATCAAAAGTATTTTATCATAGAAAGCATACAATTATCTATCCGTGAGCGAAGTTTCGTGCATCGGAACGCACCCTGTACACTCTGACACCATTGCAAAGCATGATCATGGCGTCTCATGCGCGCAAAGGTGAAAATAGCGCGTTTTAATTTATTTATTCCCAAACACCCAAAAATAATTTTATCAAAAGTATTTTATCATAGAAAGCATACAATTATCTATCCATGAGCGAAGTTTCGTCCGTCGGAACGCATCCTGTACACTCTGACACCCTTGCAAAGCATGATCATGGCGTCTCATGCGCGCAAAGGCGAAAATAGCGCGTTTTAATTTATTTATTCCCAAACACCCAAAAATAATTTTATCAAAAGTATTTTATCATAGAAAGCATACAATTATCTATCCATGAGCGAAGTTTCGTGCGTCGGAACGCACCCTGTACACTCTGACACCCTTGCAAAGCATGATCATGCCGTCTAATGCGCGCAAAGGCGAAAATAGCGCGTTTTAATATATTTATTCTAAAACACCCAAAAATAATTTTACCAAAAGCATTTTATCATGGAGAGGATACAACTAGCTATCCGTGAGCGAAGTTTCGTGCGTCGGAACGCACCCTGTACACTCTGACACCCTTGCAAAGCATGGCATCCCATGCGCGCAAAGGCGAAATCAGCCTTGTTTTAACCTCCGAGCGTATCTGTGACGTACACAAAGTCAGTCAGTTCGGTACTTTATTACTCGAAATATAGACATTGGATATGCTGTAATATAGAATTTTAAGCTGAGATGAATAAAAATATTGGTTAAAGTTATTAAATAATATAAAATAATTCAAAGAAAATTAAAATTTAAAAAAATTATCGTATCTTGTTCGATAACTTTATTTCTAAATTAATAACAATTTTTTCAAGCAGTTTTTTCATACAACATGAAAATGACAAATAAGTAGTTTTTAATACTGCAATAGTTTGAATCTTTGCGAGGTACTGTTGTTCTTGTTTGATTTGTCACGGAAATTAAGGCAATTAAGTTTTAAAAAAAGCAACTCCCATTCTCTCTCTCTCTATCTATCTATCTATCTTTCTTTCTAATGTGTCGCTGAGATTTGATTTACAGAATGTTATAAGTATTAAACTGTATCAAGTACAGTTTGATGAAATTTTTGGGATTTCGTGCCGCCTAAACTGTAGTAGTAATGTGACCTATACAAATCATAACATTGGCTGCCGTCGCGCATCTTATATTTCTCGATTTTCGTGAAGTGATTAGCCCGTTGGAATCCTTTTATAGGCCAACCAATGAAGCCAAAAATGAAGTATTTTATGACATTAATACTAACAGCAAACCGATTATGCAAATTTGTTTATTACGACGCACGAAACTTCGCTCATGGATAGATAATTGTATGCTTTCTATGATAAAATACTTTTGATAAAATTATTTTTGGGTGTTTGGGAATAAATAAATTAAAACGCGCTATTTTCGCCTTTGCGCGCATGAGACGCCAGTCTTTGCAAGGGTGTCTGAGTGTACAGGGTGCGTTCCGACGCACGAAACTTCGCTCATGGATAGATAATTGTATGCTTTCTATGATAAAATACTTTTGATAAAATTATTTTTGGGTGTTTGGGAATAAATAAATTAAAACGCGCTATTTTCGCCTTTGCGCGCATGAGACGCCAGTCTTTGCAAGGGTGTCTGAGTGTCCAGGGTGCGTTCCGACGCACGAAACTTCGCTCATGGATAGATAATTGTATGCTTTCTATGATAAAATACTTTCGATAAAATTATTTTTGGTTGTTTGGGAATAAATAAATTAAAACGCGCTATTTTCGCCTTTGCGCGCATGAGACGCCAGTCTTTGCAAGGGTGTCTGAGTGTACAGTGTGCGTTCCGACCCCGGAAACTTTTTACACATGTAGGGAGTATTATTCTCTCCTTTATAAAATTTTTTTAAGCGCTGAATTTTGTGGTGTTTTTTAATACACAAATTTATAGAAGCCAACTTCGCCTTTGCTCGTGTGTAAACTGTCTTAAGGGTGGTTTTTAGGCGTTGGGAATCGAATAAACTACTGACTATAGTATTTTATATTGTTAGTTTGATATTTATAGCAATATATGGAGTCAAATCCTCATATTTAAATTTTCGATTTTTTCGTTCACGATGAACGTTGCAAACTTCACAATCATCTTTTATATTGTATGATATATGTATCGATATGTAACGTAATATATCATATAATACTATTAATAACAAATTTTATATCATAAAACTTTTTATAAACAAATTTGCAACAGTTTCATTAATTTCATTTACGTCCACATTTCGTGTAGATAATATCGCATAATTAATTGCTTGTTTATATTGTCTACTATGGAATATATGTCCATAAATATCATCAACTATATCGTCAATTTTGTTAGTTATTGCAATACATTTTTAGGAATATTATTTAAACTAACATTACCATGAATATCATTCAATATTCCATCACCAACATCTAAAAAAATGTTGTAAATTCTATCTCTTGATGTAAAACTCGCATATTTTGAGTTAATGAATATTTAACAATATTGTGCCAATATGAAAAACGATTAATAGACAAATCAACTATTTCACTGTATGTACTATTTACTTTAACAGGAAGTAATTTTCTAAAATCTCCTATAATAATTGTTTTTTCACCGAATAAATAATCATAATCTATAATATCATACAGAATTTGATCCATGACATTACATATCTTGAAGCCATTGGAGCTTCGTCCTATATAAATACATCTATTTCTTTTATATATGCAGCTTCACGTGTTTTTAACTTTATATTTGATGGTGAATCCGAAAATAAAGGTACTGGTAATTTAAATATTTTATGTAATGTTTTGCCTTGAGGTAACAGTGTAGCAGCTATCCCAATAAGTCATAGTACATACTTTTTTACCATTTCCTTTTAAAAGATACCAAAGTGTTTCATACAAGAATGTTTTACCTTATCCGCTAGGATAACCTATAAAGCAACATTTATTATAATTATTAATTTCATTGTTACTTTCATTGAAAACATTATTTTAAATATTATCAACTATTTCTTTTTGTTTTTCATTCCATTTTGCTTATCTTTTACGACCTACAGTTAAATAGTTTTCTGTATTTTCGTATTCTCAATCTATTGATAGTTCACTAACATTTTGCATTAAATTTTGTATTTGTGGAAAATCGAGACTCATTTTTAAATAAGTAATATATATCTGTTATAGCTTTATAATATCTTTCATTTCTTCTGTATTCATGAATAAAATCTTCGGATAGTTTATCTTTAAAATCACTAAAATGGCGGCGTTCACTCAACACTGTGGAACTCTGGAACGTGAAATCTAAAATGGCAGCGGCCACTCGAACACTATCGGTCAACCAATATGGCGGCACACCAAGGTCTTGATCCCTTTTATGTTCGGATTCTGATAATGTGATATTTGAACGTGTATGATTGAAAAAAATTTTTTAATATCGTAATCTATATTAAAAGAGTAGGATAAACATTTCATAGTAATTTGACCTATATGGCTGAACTATAAAGATTGTTGTTTATGTCTGTTTTCGATATGATAATTCATGAATTCAGAATACGCGGAACTGTTTTGCTAATACAAGTTTTTTACTAGGATACGAGTTTTGTAACAAAAATTGAAAAATCCGCTTTTGAAAAAAGGATTTGTCGCGTTAAATATATTAATTAATATAATAAAAAATGAAAAAGTAGAAGCACGCAAAGCGCGTCTGATATTGCTGGTAAAATAAAATTATAAATAAACATAACCAATGACTTTTATTGTTTAAAATATCAATGAAATTATATATATATAAAAGTTTTTGATTTACCGAAGAAAATCAATATGAAAATAATAACGTATAATCAACGGCAATTTTCAAACAAAAATTTAGAAAATAGGTATCACAAAAATCAAATTTTACTACTTTACTACAACACTATGTTTAGATTGTATACCCTATATACAGCTATCTAAATAATATGCAACTAGACAAACCTTAAAATATCATTGTCAAAATTAAACATTCTTGATCATTGAAAACTACTTTTATAAAAGTTTATTAATAGCACAGGTCTGCAAAATACGAGGTTGTGATTGTTTTCGAGTAGCTGATAGTCATTTCCGAAGTAATTTTCGGTGTAGAACTCAAATCTGGGCTCAGAATCACTCTATCACGTCGGGTTTTTGAGTAATCCTAACCTAAAAGTGAGCCTGAATTTGAGTTCTACGTTAAAAATATCTTTGGAAATAGCTATTACCTAGACTATAACAAAATCATGCTAACTTGTATAGTTTTAGTTTTTATTTTAAGTGAAAACCTACATACATCTCAAAATTAGAGGAAATTTTGGTTATTTATGCAAGTACATTTTTTATTTTAGTCTACAAGCGATAAAAAATATTACTAGCAAAGACTCAAACTTTTAATTGGTTACTATTAATCAAATCTTTGATATCAATAGGCAAATCAACAGAGACAAAAAGTGGCTGTTTTTTGTGAAAATTTAGATATAGATGAAACTTATGCAAGGGCAATATAAATAGATGCTCTATATAACTTTATGAGATCTCAAAGCTTAGAAAATATGTTTTTTCGTTCTGTAAACTACGGTATTTCTGTGAATGTTGCAATGGTGCAATGATTTTTGTGCATTAGTTTTTATAAAAAATGCAAAAAGTCCTTTTTAAAATTTTTATTTATATTGAAATTAAAAAAAAAATTTTTTTAATTCTTGCAATTAAAAAAAAAGTAATGTCTTATATGATGGAATTGATTAATTAGTTACCGAGGTATTATCAATAGTTAACTAAGAGATGCCCAAAATACGGATCTATAACATTCTTTGGCGAAAGGTAACGAGTTATAAAATAATGCAATTTCTTCCTTAAACATTAATTTTAATATTTTATTGTTGGTGAATTAAAAATTTTCCTATCTAACCGTTAATTTTAGCTTAAAAAAAATTATGTTTTTTTTTTAAATAATAAATAGATTTAAGGCTCCCATGTATATTCTTCAAATGTATAACTAAGATAGTTGGAAGAAGGTTTTGTAAAAAAAAATTCATTTATGATCAATAGGAGCTAAGTTCGAGTTTTCTTTTTAAAAATCGCAGCCTACATATTAATAATGATGAAGACGTCAATGTTGCGATAGTAAAATAGTTATATTTTATAAATATGTTTTTAAATTTTTAAAACAATGTATTTGTCATTGGTGAATAAATCAAGTGCAGTTTAATGATGTCTTACTCAATGGATGAATCTGAATTCTCTGTAATAAATTATTAAATTTTTCGTTGTCAATGTTGATTACAATAGCAATTTCTATTGCTTCTTTTTAAATGGTCTTACCAACGAATATAGATTATCTTCTATCTTCACTGACATCAGTAACCATAAAACTCAGGTATACGGGAAGATATTATCGTCTAGCCATCTTCAAGGTTCGGCTGGCTCTCGCATTCATTGCTATATTACGTAATCAATAATGCTCTTAGAAATTATTACTCCACACACATACATGCATTCATACAATATTTAGATAATTTTTTATTAATTTAGAGGAGCTTCAGGAAATATAAATAAAAATTCAGTTTTTACCAATGAATTCATCAAATGTAACTTATTGATGCTTTATTTATTTGGCAAATGAAATCGTAAACGTAATAGATTAAAAAAATTAGTTTATTACAATTATTAGATACATATGAGGGTTAATGAAGATAAACATTCTATTTATTACTATATTACATATATATATACTGTACATTATACTGATTTTATTTGGCGCGATTCATAAGAATTAATTAAGTCGCATTTGGTTGTAGCACATATGTCGCCTAAATGTAAATCGTATTCATCAGCCTGACTAGTATGATATTCTACTGTTTCCATGTTTAAACGGTTTTCCTCTGAGTAAAATCCACAAAAGCGCGAATATTTTAATCCGTATTTACAGTAGCTACAAGAAGCTGTGCACCTTTTGTGGCATTTGCAGGATATTTTTCCGAAATTCTGGTGATACCAATACCTTAGAAGAATATTGAACGAATCTTTCTATGTATATTTGAATTTAAATTAGAGGGAATAGCGAAGGAGCGTGTACGACTCGAATGATAACTCGCATGTAAAAATAATTATATTTTTACACGCGGGATAATTTAAGTAGTACTTAGCCGGCATAAAAACCCCAGTCACAAGTGGGATAAGTACTACTTTAAAAATGGTACATATAGAAAGTAACAAAATAAGGCAGTTAAATGACTAAATTCAATATAAGACTTACGAATGACTAACAACGGAGAGATACTTGTCCTCCGCCTCCAATTTTTCTGAAACTTAGCAGAGAGGTAGAGTTTTCAAAAATGTTGATACGTATATTTTTTATTTGCGGGAATTCATATTTATAGGGTAAAAACCACCCTCAAAGTTCACCCCTAAACCCGTTTTTATTCAATGTCTCAAGGTTGAAACAACATTTTTTACGAAATCTAACGCCTACTTATTTCTTCTAAAAGGACAAGTATTTGGCTAAAGTTTAGGAGCCCGAACGCTCATGTGTGTCTAGGGGGGAAAACTTCTCTTAACTTTCACCCCCGAAACAGATTTTTTTACTATTTTGAAATCTGGTGAGATTCTTTAAGATAAAATATATGCCTGTTTTTTTCTTATAAAAATTAGTATTCAAGAAGAATTTAGAGATCCACTTATATAGAGTGAGTGAGAATCAGAACCTTTAAGTTCATCCTCGAAAACGAATTTTTTTAGTAAAATATCAACGCCTGTTAATTTTTTATGTAAAGATGAGTACATTTTTAATTCTAGATGTAAGGGGTTGCAAAATTTAATTTTTTAACTTTTGTTTATTCGGCCAAAATTATTCGATAATTGGCTTGTTAGATACATCATAAAAAATTATTGTTCACCTGTTTAAAAATTAATAAAAAACAGTAATTTAAAATTTAATACAACAGTCTTTGTAAAATATAATGTTGAATTGCTTATTTAAGTCTATAGTTATATTATAAGTGAGGTAAATAAGAAAGTTTTCTAATTGTAGTATATTTAAGGGGGTTCCAGCGACTCCTACTAAAGTCAAAATCAACGAACAAATAAATATGTATATTGTCGTATAAATTTATACTGATAAATCTTATCATTGTTTTTACAGCAGTAGTACTGCAAAATAACACGATTTCAAGTAACACTTTTTTTCATCATCAAAATAAATTGTCGTCAATTTTACTCTTTTTCAATGAGTCAATGAGCTAATAGCTATAGTATGACTAGATCCGAGTGATAAGTGTATACCGAAATTGCGCGTACATAACCTACATGGTTATGTTGATATGATATTGTACGGTTTGATGTGCTTGATTTAGTATATAAAGACACATTCAAACATAAACTAAAAATAATAATTATAAATAAATAATTTATTTAAAAAATAAAGAGAGCTTAAATACATTTATTAGTATTTACATACAATTAATTTTATTCGATAAATTCTATTATAAAATTTCAAATCATTCAAAAAGCGCGCGCTTTACTTTGTCAGCGAGACAAACGTGGCTTCCCTTCAGACGCCGGATATCTACGACGTCTGTTTCAGTTTTGTGCTCAATTTTTATAAAATATTTCAATATTTTCCACGGCTACCCATATCGTGCAAAAAACCATCGAATAGCTTAAGTTTTTATCTATGAAATATCAGTTTTTCACCGTGTAACTCTTTCATTTAGGTTTGTCAATCATCAATTTGTACCGTTTTGACACTGATTTCCATAAGAGCCTATGTTAAATATGTCAACTTTGATGTAACATATTTCAAAATTTTCCACGGCTACAGGGGTAATGAAGCATATCGCTGCATTCAGCACGTTTTGGTCTACCAAACTTGCCATATAGCAGATTTCTAAACTCGCGGCTCTGGAGCCCCCTTAACCCATTAAAGCCCATGCTAAGACTGGTTGAGATAGCGAGAAACAAACTGTGCTATCTTTTGCATAAGTGAAAAATAAAATATACGTATTTTTTTTTATGTTATTTTCAATTGTTTATAACAAATTATTTAAATAAATTACAAAAAAATTCATAATTATCAAAATCTAAATGCGGGAATCGATTCTGGAGGTGAAATCAAGACGAAAACCTATATAACACTTTTTTGTCAGAATTCAATTTGTTAGTGTAACGTAGGAATAAACAATTGCATGTTGGGGAGAAAAAGTGACCATGTCAAGTCCCAAGCAAAATCTATCTGGAATAGCAAAAAATAAACTGTGCTATCCTTTGCATAAGTGAAAAATAAAATATATATATTTTTTCTTATGTCATTTGCAATTGTTTATAACAAACTATTTAAACAAATTATAAAAAAATTTATAATTTTCAAAATCTGAATGCGGAAATCGATTCTGGGGGTAAAGTTTAGACGAAAACCTATATAACACTTTTCTGTCAGAGGCCAATTAGTTATTGTAATGAAGGAAGAAACATTCGGCCTCCTGAGAGTGTTTCAAAAAATCGTATAAAATGAAGCTAATTATTGTATTTATCCATCAATATTGGCATGAATTATTGTAAATATAATCGGTGGGATTGAATTATTGTTCATTGCCATGTCCTTCTTTATGACTTTTGCAAACAGGCATAGAACATTTCTCACAATACCATTCCGTTCTTGTCCGACATGTTGAAATTCCACATTTCCTAAGACTCCCATGTTTCATCACGTGTTCTTGGGATGAAGTTTCACTCTGTTTCTGTCGTTTGGGGGGACGTTTGGAAGATAACTTGTCAATATAATATTCACAAACTTCTTGAACAATATCTTTGGAACCTTTTCTTTCGTCTGGATGTAACTTATTGTAAATCACTGTAGCGTTTGCTAAGGATGCTTGGATGAGCCGTAATACAAGGCACCATGTCCATTTCTTACTTCGAATTGTAGGCATCAAAGCATTACAGTGTTGATCATGTAGATCGACGCCACCCATGTGTTCATTATACATAGAGAAACAATGAGGAAAAAGAATAGATTTTTTCGATGATTCCTGCCATCTCTGCATTTCAACTTTTGGTTCATTTCCATATTTCGAAGAGAGAATCGACTGGCTTTGAGTCCATAACTGTAATATAATTCAATTTTGAATTCACTTCATGCATTGAAATAGTGTATCCTCTTTTAGCTTTTTTTGGCATTTCGACTTTCACTTTCACACGATTATGCCGAACAGTTCCTGTCGCCGATAAACCATTTTTTTTCAAATGAATCATAAGATCTGGGTTTGTGAAAAAGTTGTCAAAATAAATATGATACTTTTTCAGTTCTTCTCTCTGTGTTTTTTCTAATAAATTCGAAAGTAACTTTATCACCACTCTAGACCCTAAACCAACGGCAACTAAAGGATTTCGTTCATCGATTCCTGATTTACCAGTGTAAATATCAAGATCATATATATACCCATCAGAAGAACAGACTGCCCATTCTTTTATTCCAAATCTAATGGGTTTATTCCTTATACATTGCTTGATACCAAACCTACCAAAGTATTTTACCATTATCTCATCTATTGATAAATTATAGTCAAAGAAACCAAATTGCATACAATTCTCACGAAATATATCATACAGAGTTCTAACCTTCCAGACTTTATCATTTTGATCAGTTTCTTGAAGTTTATAGAATCGTATGTTCTTTTTTATGGCAACGAAATTATTTCTAGACATAAGTTCCGCAATTACTGGACACTGAAGTATTCGCTTTTTTGACCAGTAATCACGAATACTTTTTCTAGAATTGAAGATAGTAATCATTATGATTGTAATAAATTTTTCTAGATCATCCATACATAAATCAAAATGATTTTCAGAAGTGGCTTCAATGATATGGTTTTTCATTGATTTCGAAAAGAAAACCTCAAACAACTCAAAAGCATTTTTGGATTGCAATGATGAAATAGGTGAAATATTGAAGTTGCTCTCGACATGCGGAGAAATATCATTCAAAGCATCATTTTTCCAACTGTACTTATGATTCGGTTCCAACAATTTCTGAGTACTTGTGTATGTACTTTTAACATGTTTGTAAGAACCTGATGGTAATTCATTTGATAATGTATCTTCATTTGGATCACCGTCCGAATCTCCATCTGAACTTTCATATTCATTAGGAATGAATGCTATATCAATATGTTGACCTTCATCACTATCAGAATCTTCAACTAAATTTGGTAGATCGCTAATTCTCCGTCTCGGCATTATCAGTAACGTTACCAATTTAGAACAAAATAAAAACTAAAAGTTTTCCGAAATTATTATTTCAAAGAATAGATTCAATGTATAAATGTTTTCAACCGTTAGCCCGCCACTCAAACGTGATCTCTAACACGGAAGGATTTACGAAATGAAATAAACTTATCCAATTACAGTATAAGATCTCAAAATTTATCAGTAAAAAATACTGATATGATTCCAGATACCATGTGTGAGAATGAAAACACTTATTTGTCAATAGTTTATTTCTACATAAAGATATCAAATTGAACTCTGACAAAAAAGTGTTATATAGGTTTTCATCTCAATTTTATCCCCCGAATCGATTTCCGCATTCAGATTTTGAAAATTATGAATTTTTTTGTAATTTGTTTAAATAATTTGTTATAAACAATTGCAAATGACATAAGAAAAAATATATATATTTTATTTTTCACTTATGCAAAGGATAGCACAGTTTATTTTTTGCTATTCCAGATAGATTTTGCTTGGGACTTGACATGGTCACTTTTTCTCCCCAACATGCAATTGTTTATTCCTACGTTACACTAACAAATTGAATTCTGACAAAAAAGTGTTATATAGGTTTTCGTCTTGATTTCACCTCCAGAATCGATTCCCGCATTTAGATTTTGATAATTATGAATTTTTTTGTAATTTGTTTAAATAATTTGTTATAAACAATTGAAAATAACATAAAAAAAATACGTATATTTTATTTTTCACTTATGCAAAAGATAGCACAGTTTGTTTGTCGCTATCTCAACCAGTCTTAGCGTGGGCTTTAATGGGTTAATAGCGATTGATTTCATTATCAAAGTTAATGTTAGTAATTTGAAAATTTCTTTTTTTATTTTATTGAATATATGTCTTATAATAATGATAATCTATGAAAAAATGATAAAAGCATAACAGCTTATTACACCATCCACACCGCACAATTGCAATCTCTCCACATACACTGCAAATTTGTTCCTCTTTAAATGTAAACTGAAATATGCTAGGTTTCAAATCTTGCAAATTTTTCGGTTAGGTACCCACTTTTGTACCATGCGAAATTTAAAAATATTTTGAAATCTTGGTGAACAAAATTGGTTATGTGTTAACGATTGAATCTTGATTATATCATTTCTTTTGTGTAAGTTGACATCGTAATTTATAAGAAGTGTTATGTCAGATAATTTTTTTATAATGTTCTTCCATAATTTAAATCCAGACACATCTAGAGGCTGTATCTGACCAGTTGTGTCTTCTGGTATTGTTTTCAATACGATACTTCTGTTATTTAGTATAATTTTGTTAACAGTTTTTTCACATTGTCCGCTTCATGAATCTAATAGCAATATGGGTGCACTGTTACTGTGAACTAAAAATACATTTTCAACCCAATTTTGAAGAAGTTCTTTGGATCATTTTTCAGAGGCAGATGCTTCTGGGTATATATTTTGTGGTCTATATAAAGTTTGTACTACTCTAGGTCCAAATTCTCCTTTACTTTCTTTCAAAACTATGTATAAAGGGGACATGAGCTTTTCCTCTGATGATATAGTTGGCTGTATGGTATAATTATGTGTTGTTGAATGTACCGACTGAACGATTTTTCAATTTTCTTCACCCCTTTATAAAGCGTGTTGCCACTATGTATTTCTAAATTAAACCCACTCTGGTCGGAATTATAAACGTTTTGAGCACCATGAACTCTTATGATATTTTTAACTTCGTTAACAAAATTTTTTTTGTTTTGTTCTTGATCTTTTAGCTTCTGTATAGATCAAGTAGTAAAAAATTTTATTGTTTTACGTGACACAATGTGATGTTTTTTTTGGAATAGTTGTATCTATCTATGTGAAGCTTTAAACCATGGAATTTTAACTTCTATTTTTTTTACAATAGCCCATCTTTTTACATCAATATCATGTTATAATAACTAACAATAATTAACAATATTATGTGACAGATAAGGATACACGAGAGAGAGAGAGAGAATTATTGTTATTATTGTTATTATTATTACTATTATTGTTGTTATTGCGACTATTGTTGTTGTTGATCCTGTTGTTGCTATTGTTAATTCTGGTTGGGTTCTTCCCAGACAACAGTTTTCACACTCTCACTTCGGCGCACTGGGCACGTTTTCGCCACAATAATTATCGGCGAGGACGTGGAAAAACTCACAAAATTGTTTCTTACAAAACTGTGCGCGCGGCGATCGGTTAAAAGATCGAGCCCAACTGCCGATTCCTCTCCTTCGTCATCGCAGGGTGCGCGCGTAGCTCTGTCAACATCTACCTCTCTCTCTCTCTCTCTCTCTCTCTCTCTCTCACTATGTCTCCTCGCTCATGCTCGACGCTTGGGTTCGGGCTTTCCCTCCAGCCCACCGTCGCCGCCGTCGCACCTCAAATCAGAAAAACCAAAACAATGAGAGTGTGCTCAACCGGTGCACACACTCAGCTTGGCAAAGCGCGCGGGCATTAGCGAGAGCTCGACAGAGAGCAGCGGCCGGACCGTGATTCTCCATTGCAAATTATTATTTTATTTACTTCTTAACAATGCTCCTATTTTTACTGTATTTTTTAAAATTAAACTTACACACACGGATGCACCACAGCCCCAACGTTTCGGGCACACATGAACTGTGGCAACGCGCCTAGGTTGCCGATTTGATGGGCAGGCAAGGATTTTGGGCAACAGTCCCTTTTTTTTATATGACGCATCCTTTCAGCACTACGCGTCGGTCCTAAAGCAATTGGGTTTCCACAAACGTGCTTCCAGAACGGACATCTGTTTTTAACAACAAGGAAAAACAGATGTGCCACAGTAGGCACACTATAAACTATCACGCGCTTCAGTTCGATCGCTTTTACTAAGGCCCTTACAGTTATAAAGCAGGCCATTAACGCGCCGAGACACATCTTCGTCATGTGTATACGCTTCGTTTTTTTTCTCTCCATGCTGAAGCGCAAATAGCGCGAACAAATATATTACTTGTAAACCATTTTCTTCCCTTTGCTAACCATATTTAAGAGGATTTAATTTATTGCCTAGCCAGGCTTGTACTTGCAAATACGTCCTGTTACAGTGTTCGGCAGTTGCTCCTTTAGTTGAGGGTAAATTTTTGAGTTTAAATGAAGATTTATTAGCATGCCCTTGATAATGATACTAACCCAGCTCGCTTAAACTTAAATCTTGTTTCTTTTTTCTTTGGATCACTTTATCAGCGCTATTTAAACAAAGCCTTTGGATAGTTTTTATCCCATTGTTAATAATTGCTTATTAATTAAGAAGATGAATCATAAAAAATTGATGCTACATCAATTAATGTTTCATGTTTTACTTTTTCAAAAATTGAGTTTTGTTCTATACCAAAAAATGCAGATGTGGTATCACGTCCTGTTAAAATGTACCAAAAATACACTGCCGATCAGTCATTTTTACCCCCCCCCCCCCCTCAAGCAAAATTGCTTGAACTTGGAAGTTTTATATTTTTGGTCAGAATCAACGTACAGAGACGAGCGGGAGCGCACTTGGAAGCTCTTTTCAAGAGCTTTCGAATAGTATGCATCGCAAAATTTATGAAATCGGGTTTCTAATTTTTTCAATCGAATAATAACTTTGAAATAATAACTTTACATAAGTTTCGTTAAGTCTAAAACTTGAAGATTATCTGCTATTTCACTCTGGATTTGATTCTAGCGTGGTTTTAGTAGAATGTCATAACATAGAAATAGATAACAAAAAATAGACAAAAGTAACCAAATGCGATAGGACGATGAACCAAATTTTTTGCTAAATATCATTCGAAATAAATAAAATTAGTATAAATAAATGCACCGTCTTATAACAATAACACGTAACAATAGTGACTTTGTAATTAACATAAAATTGCGATAATTAGAACTTGTATCACACAAATTAAACCTTTTTTTTCATCAAAGTGCCCTCCTTTATGCTTGATAACAGCTTTGCATATTCTTGGCATCCTTGCGACTAGTTTGTCCAATGTAGTTTCTTGGAGATTGTTCCGTTCTCTTTGTAAAATTTCCTATAAATTAGTTGCAGAGCTTGGGCAAGATTTTCTCACTGCTCGATCGAGCTCTTCCCATTCAATGAGCAGTTCAATGGGATTCAAATCAGGCAACTGGGCTGGCCATTGCATAACTTTCAAATTTTTTTTCTTTTCTAAATTTGAGAGATAATTTTTACATAATTTGGATGTATATTTTGGATCGTTATCTTGCTGAAACAGAAATTGTGCTCCCACTAATCGAATTCCTGATGTTACAGCATGCCTTTGTAGAATGTTTTTGTAACTTTCTTTCTTTAAGATTCCATCAATTTTCACAATATCACCTACTTTTGATCCAACAAAACAACCCCATACCACAACTAAACCACCACCATGCTTCACACTTGGAACTAAACAATCACTATTATATTTCTCACCAACTCGTCTTCTTACATATACTCTCCTTCTACTTCCAAAAATTTCAAATTTTGACTCGTCAGACCACAAAACATTTTTCCATTCAGAAATAGTCCAATTTTTCTGACTTTTTGCTCACTGTAAGCGTTTCTTTTTATTTACACATCGTAGAAGTGGCTTCTTAACGGCAACTCGACCAAAAAGTCCTTTCTCTCGCAAACGTCTTTTACCGTACTTTTACACTCACAGGTTTTTCTAAATGTTTATTGATATCTGCGGTAAGTTCAGAGGCAGTGGCTTTTCGATTACGCAAACTTGTTCAACAAATGTAGTTTTCTTCTTTGGCAGTAGTTTTTCTTCTTAGTTTGCGTTGCCTATTTTCGACAATTTAATATTATAAGCCACTGTGCGCCTGTCTATTTTCAACTGCTTTGAAATAGCGTGACTAGTCACTTGCAGTTCATGAAGGGCAATGATCTTATTACGTTCACGCACGGACAAATTTTTCGATTTTGCCATGTTCACTACACATTACACAAACAGTTGTTCACACTTGAAACGCTCGCGATCGACTAGTTTACTCATAATCGTAGACACAGAAATATTTAAGAAGATACCACATTTCATATGGTGAGCGTTCGTATATAACTTTATTTGTAAACACTTGAGTA
This sequence comes from Phymastichus coffea, assembly GCF_024137745.1. Taxonomy (NCBI): domain Eukaryota; kingdom Metazoa; phylum Arthropoda; class Insecta; order Hymenoptera; family Eulophidae; genus Phymastichus; species Phymastichus coffea. The sequence continues at coordinate 3,612,825 of NW_026706814.1, forward strand.
TACAGCTTGTTGGGTACCTACTAAATAAGCCTGTGCTTACTGGGTGTAAACACACACACGTATACTGACTATCGTTTCCTGTACAATATATATATTTTTTTGCACCGGCTATAAAAACAGCGATGAAAAATAGTTGAAAAACAACGTTCTTGTGAGGAAAAAAAATGGGAACAACAAGTTTTTGAAATCTACAATTTTTATTTTACAAGAAGACAATTTAACATTGCAGATGAATATTTTACTTTCTTTTTTTTGACCGTCCATAGAAAGATGGATAAAAAAAATATTTTTTTTTTAATCTGAAAAAATTCTACAGTATTCTACATGAAAAAAGAAACATTTTCTTTCATGTACACTTTTTCCTAGGATGTTTATTTACAAAGTTATAAAAAGTTGAACAAACATGTCAATTTTCAAGAAAATTTCTCATACAAGGGTCATATTTGATGGACAACATTTTTTGATGAGTGATTTGGATAGGGTTTGAAAAAAGGAAGAAAATGCTGTGCTTAAAATTTTTGTGGGATTTTTTCCCTAGAATTGGCAAGTTATCAAAGATAGACTGAAAATTTCGGAATTTTCATTGATGGATATTAGATTGAAAAAATTAGAAAAATTTCATAAATTTTGCGATGCATACTATTCGAAAGCTCTTAGAAAGAGCTTTCAAATGCACTCCCGCTCGTCTCTGTAAGTTAATTCTGACCAAAAATATATGAAACTTCCAAGTTTAAGTAATTTTGCTCGAGAGAGGGGGGTAAAAGTGACTGACCGGCAGTGTAAATATACTTTTTTGAATAAGGAAATAAAAAACTATTGGTTGCATAATATTTAGCTTGTTTCTTTCCTGGTGATAGTTTCTGAATATTTCATTCTAGATGATTACTTGCAGTTCCTTCATGAATTTACCATCCACTGAATTATGTTCAAAGCTACAAGTTGTACATTCAGTAATATTCAGAGGTAATTTGAATGTTGTATGTATTGTTCTTCCATTTGCAGCAATTTCGGTCTATGTCACGTAAACATATTGGATATTATTGGATTTTAAATAATCTATGAGAACATTCAAACAGTAACTTTTTCCACCCCTCCCGATCCACCAATGAAGAAACATTTCTTATCTGCGTTATTTTTTATGCAATGTAATGTTTCATCAATATTTTTCTTTGTCCTTTTTTCAAAGAATTGATTTTTTCTTGTAATTTATTTCTTGTATCACTAATCTCATCAAATGAAATCGATTCTGTAACATCGTAATTTATGTATGACGTTTTTTCAGGTGAACCAGAATCATTTAAACAATATCCATTATCTTTTAAAATTTTGTCTATTGATTGCAATGCCATGTTTTCCTCGATATATTCTTTGTATTTTGGATAATATCAATGCATTTTGTATTTGTCATATAATTCTATAGCATTTATTGAATTGTAGATAACACAAATTAATGCAAATAATTCACATAATGCATACGGAAAATTCATTCTACAAGCTTCTTGCAAGTACCGATCCCATTCTTCATATTTTTTACCAAGTTTTTAGCTTTAACTATTTCATAAAATGTATCATAGAGAAAATTATCAACTGTACATAATTCTTGGAATGATGTTGCTCCATTGACATTAAGTAGTAGAAGTCTAATAAAATATCTTTCGCGATCTTTTACATTTACTAAATGCCTTCGGTTAACTATAGGTTTTTTAATACGATTTCTAATGAAATAATTTTTGACTTATTATCGAAAGTATAATGTATTGGTATGTAAAATATTTTTTGACTTGTCAAATATTTTTTGACTTATCATCAAAAGTATAATGTATTGGTACAGGGGGGGGGGGGGTCAATAAGTCTTTACAAAAAGAAGGAAAAAAAAAGTTTTGCGTATGTAATTTTTTTTTTATTTTTCAACATAATCTTCTTGAAGGTCGATACGTTTTATTAAATGTCCTTCCAGTTTTTTTAAGCCATCAAAAAAATATGATTTCTGAAAACCCTCAGAAATAGGCATTTGTTTCGGCGATGACTTCTTCATTCGACATGAATCATTGTCCGGCAAACCATTTTTTGAGGTTACGAAATAAGAAAAAGTCACTGGGAGCCAAATCAGGCGAATATGGTGGATGGTCAATTAATTCGAATTTTAAATCGTTAATTTTTGCCATCGAAAGTGCACACGTGTGAACTCGAGCATTGTCTTGAAAAAAGAGGCATTTGTTTTGTTCAGGTGAGGACGTGTTTCTCTGATTTTTCTTTCAGCTAACCTAATAATGATGCATAATATTGTCCAGTGGTCGTCTGGCCCTTTTCCAATTAGTCGATGTAGATGATTCCATACGCATCCCAGAAAACCGTGGCCATAATCTTGCCAGCTGACTTTACTGTCTTTGCCTTCTTTGGGTCTGGTTCTCCTGCAGCAATCCATTGTTTGGACTGTTTTTTGGTTTCAGGAGTGTAGTGGTATACCCATGTTTCGTCTACAGTTACGAGTCAACGCCAAAAGTCTTTTGGATTACGACGTATGCGTGCCAAAAGAGCCTCAGAGGTGACCACGTGGGTTAATTTATTTTCAACAGTGAGCAAACGCGGCATTCATCTTGCTGATTTTTTTTTCATCCCCAATTTTTCATGCAAAATTGAAATGATTATACCCTTTGATACCCTTGTAGCCTCAACTAACTTTCGCAATTTTAATCTTCTATCACTCAACACCATATCGTGGATTTTGTTGATAATTTCGGGCGTACTCACTTCTAGGGGGCGTCCTGAACGAGGTTCATCTTTTGTTGTTGTACGGCCGCGTTTAAATTCATTTACCCCGTTATAAACAGTCTTAAACACAGGAGCAGACTTGCCATGAACGGCGTTCAACTAAACTGTGATTTCTTTTGGTGTAAGGCCTTTCAAATGAAAATGTTTTATAACCGCTCGAAACTCTGTTTCTTCCATTTTTCAAATAAACTAATAACTTTTTGTTGAACCTACGCTCACAAAAAAACGATTTAATGAATCGAGCTGAAACTTTGTACGATATCTAGTTAGTAGTATTGCTTGCCAAAAACATCATAATTTAAGCGCCATCTCTTGGATTTTGTAAAGACTTATTGACCCCCCTTCGTAGGTCTGAATATAAATATTCTCGTGCCTTTGAATATATTTTATTCAATTCAAATATACCGTTAACGTAGTTTCTATATTTTTTGGATTATTGATTCTTCATCTCCGTCTTTAAAATAAACACTGTTAATTTTCGTTGTGTGTAGCTAAACAGTAGATTACATATGACATATTATTTACTTTTAAATTCTATAGTTACATCATCGTTACTTCTCTTATACAGGGGAAACCCATTCGATTCAAATGTTGTTCTTAAATTGAAATTCTTGGAAAATTTTCAGTATAATTTGTCATATCATTCATACATAGAGAATTCAAATTGTGTTTACCACACGGTTCATATATTATGAATTTTCTTACTAAGTTGTATAATTTCGGATAAATGTTTTTATTTGGTATTTCTACACTAATTCATCAACTTTTTTTGGATTTAAAAATTTATCGTACTTGCATATGCTGAAGTCCACATTTTTGGAATTCAATTATATAAGTGTGAGCAATACTTTTCCTAAAAATACCTTTTTCTATTACTTCATTTTTAAGTTTTTCCACTTTTTGATGAAATACCTTTGCAACAATATCAGGTCCAGATATTAGTTGAGAGATTGCTAACCGCAATGCTTTAGAGCGTGCCAGGTCTGGGCGACTGGTTCGAGTGCCCCGTATCGGCCAAGCGTTGAACTGGACACACGATCCCCTCTCAACTATGGAAGGGATATACAAACGTGCGTCTTTTGAGTGAGGGGAACGTACGTCTGGCTACAGCTGACTAAAAGAGGCGGAGCAACGGTGTGCGCTTACTCGCTCGCTCGGAAGCATTTTAGACTTTCGAGCCCCGCTCGAGTTTACGCTTAGCTTAAGTAAAATAATCGATAATTATGTTGATTTCAGATCAATGCCGGAATAATGAAGCAATTTACTATTGGCTAAGCACAAATATTTAATCTTAAAATCCTATGCTCGTTTATGAACATATGTAACTTTCATGACTAAAATACTTAATGCGCCAATAGCCGATATAGCTAAGGCGCACGCCTTATGCTTTCGTTTTCCCTACCATGGGTTCGATTCCCGTTCGATTCAATTTTTTTTTATTTCAATCATATATCTTCATTTGATCTCTTCTTTTACTTTTTATGATTGTAACATATTGAAATTTAGTGCAAATTTTATGTATTTATTTTTATACATATAACAGTAATAAATATATTTCTTATATTACGTTTACTAATAATAGCATGTTTTTTATATATTTTTCTAAATTGTTCCGCTTTTAGTAAATAACGTATAAATTTTTTTTAATTGGACTCTATCAACTATATATTGATCTACATATTTTAACTCATTACGCGCGTATATTCACCAACTTAATTCGGAAATAAAGTCAATAGTGCGTGCTACCGGATAATAACTAAGTTAAATTTGATGATAGTAAAAATAGTCAGAAATTTTTCAATAGGCATTTTATTAATAATTATTGTAAGTAAGTAAAACATTAGCAGTCTGATTTTTTTCCACGCCAAGCCGTTTTTAAATCATTGAACATGTTTCATAGATATATGTTATTAAATCTGTTAGTCCCATTCAAAATAAATTTAATTGATTAACCAAAAATATAAATAAATCACAAACTCATTTCTGACTAATTTAAGGTCTGTCCATTTATTTCTATTATTTAAATTTTAGAGCTATCATATTTTTATAACAGAAAAATAATCACCAATGTAATCATAAGTAAAAACGACATTGCTAAGTCAGCATTGTAATGTTTGGAATTCTATTTTCGATTTATAAAAACATCTCCTATCCATCGGGTGAACAGAAATTCGTATATCTTTATATTATTTATATTATTATAATATAAATTATAACCGTTTTCCACATTACAGTTAAATGTATCTTTAAAATCATGAGTCCATCCTAGCTATAAATTAATACTATATTTTTCTCATTATTTGATGTTCGTTGCGAGTTAGCAACCACTTAAGAAATCTGATATTACAAGTTGACTTATATCAAGTATTGCGCATAGAGATGTTAGTCAATAAATATACCTAAAATGGACTCTCACCGTTGAAAAGATAAATTTTATATCTGATTAAATTACAACATATAGTAATACATTTTATATGGCTTATAAACGAATAAATATATTTATTGATTAGGTTATTACCCAATTACGCGTCAATTTTTCGTCCAATGTACTACCTCAAAATTTTGTCATACTTGATAAGCACACCTGGTTGAACAAACATTGTCATAAGATTTAAAAGTACGTTGTTTTGTCGAAAGACGAAAGTATTTCATATATAGTAAAGGGGAAGTATAAGGTTGTAATATAGTCGCGCTTTCTCCTCTCTCCTAGTGGCCACGTACTATTTCTTTCTCTCTCTTTTCTCTTCTCCTTTCTCGATATACTTACTCAGCATGCCTAACTATATGACTTTTTTGTCTTTCTTACTTAAGAAGAGTAGGGGAGAGTATGCGTTTCGGGTGACAGCGCGTTATCGGTTAGTTGTGGAGGTCAGGCAGTATAAATCATTCGTCCGAACTGATCGCACGTTTTGAATTCTACATTTGTTAAACAGAATTTCTTTAACTTATTTAATTTGTCAATGTAGTAGAGTTAAACATAATTAGTTTCAATTAAAGTAGTATTTAATAGAAGCGTATTTATTCTAGTTTCTAAAGAACTCTTCCAATCAGTTCTCTTTGTTTGAGTCGTGCTATTTTAACAATCGCCGCGAGACAAACCCTCCTCGAACTCAGGTAACACAAACACAATTTACACAAACACTTATACGTATCATTGGTTGACTAATAATACTAATACTAGCCACAAAATAGTTAATCAAGTCCACAGTGACTAAAAAGCTATCAATTCATTACGTACATTATATTAGTCGACTAGCCACAAAGTAGTCAATCGACATCACAACGCCACGTGTTTCATTTCACATATAATTTGGTCGGTTAGCCACAAATTAACCAATTTCAATTTCTTTTACGTCCCACATATATATGCATACCTTTAAGTATCAATAGTAATCGATTAAACATAACACCTTTTTTATTTTTTTACACAACGATTGAACGCATGATCACATGTTATCACAATATCACAAAACATAGTTTGCACGCAAGATCAAACCTAACCGACCCTTGTGGAGTTTTTTCCCAATTTTTTTTTAGGCCTATAATATATCGATCATATTGGCTTAAACTACGCATTCATTATTTCATATCCTTTCATAAACTACACATACATTCACGAACGATGCTTTCAGACTGAAAAATTTAATGCTAACATACGTACAGCTACAATTTTTACCACATCGTTATTCAATATTTTTTTGGAAAAACGGTGAATTAATTAGGGTATTATGCTGCTTGCCATATATTTTTAACGCTTCCATTATTGTTGGTATTGCATACTTTTCGAATTTTATTGTACATTGCATAGGCAAAAGATGTTTTTATTAACATCCTATCATTGTACGTTGTTATGCTTTCAACTCGGAAAAACGAGTTCGGAAACTATTGAAATGATGCAAAAAGCCTTCGGAAGCGAGTTTATGAGCAAAATACGAATAAAAGAGTGGTATAAACGGTTCAAGGATGGTCGCACTTCTGTCGATAGTGATTCTCGTTCCGGCCGACCTTCGACGACAGAAACCGCAGATAATATTGAACGGGTGCGACTTGCAATCGAACAAGATCGTCGTATGACTGTACGAGAACTATAAAAAGACCTTGGGATACCAAAAACTATTATTTCAGAAATTTTAACCGAAAATTTAGGAATGAAAGGCGTGTGTGCGAAATTCATCCCAAAATTGCTCACAGCAAAGCAGAAGAACATTCGCTTAGGAATCGCTTTGAACAATCTGGAAATGGTCAATAATGATGATAATGTGCTTAGAAAAGTTATTACAGGTGATGAATCATGGGTTTATGGTTATGATCCTGAACCAAAACAACAATCTTCACAGTGGAAGTATTCTGAATCGCCAAGACCAAAAAAAGCACGTCAAAGTCGGAGCAATGTTAAGTCAATGTTGATTGTTTTTTTTCGATTGTGAAGGTGTTGTACATCACGAATATGCATTAACAGGTCAGACAATCAATAAAGAATACTACGTTCAAATTTTGAAACGTTTGCGTGATGCAGTAACAAGAAAATGGCCGCACTTTTGGGAAAGTGGTGACTGGCTTCTCCATCACGATAATGCGCCAGCCCATTCATCCAATCTTGTGCAGCAGTTTTTGAGCAAACACAATATCGTATTGCTTCGACAACCTCCATACAGTCCCGACATAGCCCCCTGTGATTTTTGACTGTTTCCAAAACTAAAAAAACCACTCAAAGGACATCGATTCGATGACAAAACAACGGTTGAAAACAATGCGACGAGTGTACTTAAGGCTATCCCTAAAAGTGAGTTCCAGGACTGTTTTGAAAAGTGGAAACATCGATGGAACCGTGTTATTCAATCAATTGGGGATTACTTTGAACAATGCCACCCACCAGATGATAAAGAATAACGCTAGCACGAAAATATAAAGGTAGGACCGATACTTTCCGGACAGACCCCGTACGTTATGAAACATCTGACCAAACATTCGAATAACCTGAAGACCTACTTCAGATAATCTAGAAAAATTAGCTTCAAAATTCGCAAATACTAATAGATTGTTATATACACCTACATTTTTACGAAATTCATTACTATCTTTTGATTTTCCAGTACCTATTTCTTCTAATACCTTTTTAAATTCTGGATTATCAGGTAATTTTATGTTACATTTATAACAGCAGTTGGAAAATTTTTTATCATGAGTATACTAGAATTTGAAATATTTTGTTTTGCATTCTTTGTATTCTTTATCCATTAAACCCAAATAATTTTCAATAACAAGATTTTCTTCAAATTTTTTATTTGCTATACGTGCTATCATCTTTAATTTACAAATCGAAGTTTAAATTTTTTCATTATATCTTATCATTTTTTTCATAGTTTTTTCATTAAATACTTTTTTTGTAGATTGTGTTTTCGTTTGATAATTATTATTGAAATCATTATCAATTTTTAACTTTTTACATACTACAGATAGTTCTCTTAAACTATATTTAACTTCATATTTTCGCTTTTTTGAATTTTTTTTTAATTCATCAACTTTATATCAGTATAATTGAGCACTACACTTTTTTTACATTTATCTGTTTTAATTTTCAATTTATCGTAATCTTACGCTTCTGTTTCAGAATATTCGTTATCATCATTTTTATCTATTGTGGCACTGTTGAAACTGCAATCTTTCACCGTTTATAATTATGTATTATATTTTCATGTCTAGAATTTTTCTTACGTAAAGCATCTTTTTCACGATTTATTATGTCCAGTTTATGAGTTTTTTTTTCGTTTTGCATCATTTTCGCGATCAATTCTCTTTCGTATATATTTTTTTTCATTATGAATTTTGTTTCTTTCACGAAATTGTTTTTGTCTATTAGCGTCAATTTCTTCCTCTGACAAATTAAACGTGCTTTTGAAAAAGATACATTTAAAATAGTACCGCGAAAAAACAGGCTGAAAAAGATACATTTAAAATAGTAGAGCGAGCGTTAGTGAGCAAGTTTGTGGCTAAAGTTTTGGGGGGTTTAAGCCGCACACACGAAACACCTCCGCCACAATGCTTAGACTCATTTTCCCGACTAAGTTATAAGGGCGTCAGACAGCCGTTTGTTGGTTACAGCGATCGTCGGGAATAGGAACAGAAATCGGCGCGCAGTTCTGATTATCAGCTGTGCGACTGCGTAGATCGGGCAAGGGACTGGTCTCACGCCGATAACTTTCCCAGGCCGCTCCAATAATCATTGGTCGTTCCCTGTCCTCTCAATGTCCTGAGAATGCCGGCAGCATAGGAAACAACTCGACGTCTCTGGTTGAGGGTATAGTTACCTAACGTTTGGAACTATTCAAAGAAATCCTCGCTACAAACCGTCCACGGCTGAAAATAAAATCAGCATGCAAGGAGGGAAAAGTCAACGAGGCATAAATAACATATTGGTTACACTTCACTTTCCTTTATTCTCTAGTTAGAGTGCATGGTTGGTCGAAATGGCAGATGTCAGTGCGACTCTGTACGATATTGAATGCGCTGTGGCAACGGATCCACACGTCCCGGCGAATTATACACACAATCGCCCAATTCTCGATGGTGAGCAGTACTTCACCTAACTATCTAAATCCTAAGCTTCTCTTACGCCCGAGTTAGTCAGAAAAAAATTGCGGTTGGTCAGCGTAATTTGGTCAGGAGTATTTCGTTCATACGGTTACGCGTCCACACATTACAGCTGAATCGGTAACCCGATGAATTACGCTCGGCAACCTAATTATCACTAAACAAGCGGCACTTTACCTACTTACTTGTTACAAATTTAATGAGTTTCTCTCGCTCCAAATCACTCGGTTTTCTAGCTCGTAGAAAAGTCTGTGTGCAGCTAAGTTCACTACTAGTAGCATAATGTACGAGCAACGGCTCGTCATGGTCAATGATCTCTTATTTCGCCTCTTTCCGAGAAAAAATCATTTTATTGACCGATATGCTAATTCGGATATCGGTAGCACCCTCGGAATATTCCCGTCATTGATCAATATACAAATTAAAACAGTAGCAGCGCCCTAATTTTATCTCCTACCTAATCGCTATTTCTCCTCTCTGACCCCCCCCCCCCCTCCACTAAGTCGATTAGCATTAATTAATGAGAAAGATCTACTCATACTCCTATTTATTTTTCAGTACGGACGGAAATCAAATTTTATTCTAATTCGCTTATTGGTCGTGACATCACAGCGAGTTTTGTCAGAAGTTCAAATTTCATCAGTCAATTATGTCGATTTAATTTAATTGATTACTTGTCGCTTATGTAATTGTAGCGGTCGCGTAGATGTATTTTCAATTTTCGCTAAGTATTTTACAATATACATTTCATTTCGCTAATTTCCATAATAGTCATAGTCTGTCTCGCTCGCTCTTGTTTAATCTGTCTTGGCGCCTCAAAATGGCCGCATTCGCTCCCGTATGTGAACGGAAGTGTGCGTGTGCGTGCGCTCCACTATTCATCGGCGTGCGCTTCTTTTTTCTTTTCGTCAGTCGTCAGATCGCGCTCTTCGACTTGTTGCGTATTTTCTCGGACATGGTAGATGAATTTGAAAATAAAGTAGGGTTTCTATTAGGGCGCGAGTAGGACATAATTATTCGGCTGGTTACGGGGCAGCATGGTACGGGGATAGCTTCTCTGAGGTGTTGCAAGTAGTGCAACACTCTCAGACAAAGTTTTGTAATGTACTGCATTACAAGTTATCACATTATCATTATCAGTTAATTTTCCGAAATTTATTAATTTTATATTCATTTATTTAGAAAAAAGGAATTTTTGATAACCACCTTTTTATGTTTTTCGAAAATCGTAAAATAAGTATGTACTATTCCGATTTTTGTAGCATTTATATATTTATTATTCTCTAAATATATTTTTACCTGTTGCTGTAAATTGACCCAACTTTTAAGCATTTATCATTTTTAATGATATAATCAGAGCACCCGTTGTCTTAACCCATTAAGGCCCAAATGTCCTAAATTTTAAACGAATCTTCATGCAGTTATTTTTCATATTATCTGCACCAAAAAAAATTTCCAACACATCATATCCGACGTAAAATTTGATGTTCTTTCAGAATATGGCTTCAGAATTTGTCTAAAGTCACTGCTAAAAAAGTTATAATTAAATATTTGCAAAAGAAAGCGATTTTTTCAACTTAAAAAGATTTTTTATTCAAAATTTTTTAAAGAAATTGATAAAGATGCACATCTTTTTACAGCTAGAAACGTGTCCTCGAGTCCTAGATTTTAAGACATATGGGGTACAAAATCGAAAATCCAACATGGCGGTTCTCAAAATGGCGTCTGAAGTGATAATTTTTTTGAAAAATTTCAGGATGCTATAACTTGAAAACTATGAGCTTTTCTGAAAAAATGCTTAGAATGAAAAGTTTTTAGAATTCATCAAGAAATACACTGGAATTTGTTCAGATTTTTTTTCATGAAATTTTGAAAATTTTTTTTTTTGGTTTTTTGAAAATTTTTAAAAATTTATAAAAAATTCTGGAAAAATTCCAGTGTATTTTTTGATGAATTCTAAGTATTTTTTGTTCTTTCTAATTTTTTCCAAAAGTTGATAGTTTTTGAGAAAAAAATTTCAAATATTTTGCATGCTGTATTCCGTAAATCCAAAATACAGAAATCTGAAAGCATATATCATTGATTAGGAAAAATGAGGCGTCTTGTAAATTCCGTTAGCCGTTGATAAATTTCAACGTTGCCCAATCCTAACCGCGTGGAGGTGGAATCACAAGGATCTTTTGTTTTGTTTTTTTTTTCATTTTTTTGTTTTTTTGTTTTTTTTCTTGTGTTTTATTTCTTTTGTGTTTTTTTTAGTCCTTTCAGGTCTTTTCGATATTATTTTGTTTTCTCCCGTCATTACTTTCTCATTTGCTTTTTCTTTTCATATGATAATGCTAACATAAGTTTTGCCTTTCCGCGAATTATTCACCATAGTTTTCGAATGACTAATCACTTCTTATGTTTTGCTGTAAAACAAGATAAGCATTGGTAAGTATTACATTCAGTACATTTTTTTGTGGTCCTTTTACCACAACTTTTACTATTGGTACAATATTTTTTTCCCGGGGCTGTTTCATATCTATGTCTTTCCAAATTGTAACTTGATTTTGCTAAGTAGCTTTCAGCAACAGCCTGTGCTGTGTCTTTCGTTCCTATTTTTTTGTCATGAGTTACCAAATTCTCCAGAACAGTAGCATTCGTTATCGAAGATTGAATGAGTCTCATAAAAATAACCCACGTCCATTTTTTAGATCTTATAGGACTTCTCAAATTACTACAATGCGAGTCGTGAAGATCAACACCGCCCATATATTGATTGTAGAATGTGAAAGCTCTTGGAAATTCTAAGGTTTCTTTCTTTTTTTGTTCTTTAGAATATCTTCTCACCGTTCCGAAAGGCCTTACACTAGCACAAGTTGAAAGAACCGAAAGGGGCTTCGAGTACATAACGGTTATATAATTCAAACCACTGTTTTTATCATATTTTGAAACGAACGTTCCTCTCTTGGATTTTTTATCAATTTCATTCGTAGTTTTTATTCGGTTTGATCTCACAGTTCCTGTAGCTCGTAATCCTATATTTTTCAAATGTACCAATAAATCTGGACCAGTAAAGAAATTATCAAATGTAAGATGATATTGATACAATTTTCTTGGAGTGACTATCAGAAGCAAGTTTTGAACCATTTGAAGAACTACTCGGCTACCTAAAGCGCATTTACTAAGTTTTGGGTTCGTCTCTGAAGCATAAATATTCGTCCCTTTTCCGCAATAAATATCGCAGTCTAAGAGAAACCCATTGACCATACATAAAGCCCACATTTTTATCCCAAAACGATCAAGTTTATTTTGTATGTACTGCTTCAAGACCGTTCGACCATAGAACTTAATCATCATCTCATCAACGGATAGAGCTGTTGAAAAGTAACCAAAGCATTTTATATTCTTTCTAAAAATCTCTAATGGCTTTCGGACACGCCAAGCTCTGTCATTTGAGTTACCATCGCTATCTTTAGACATTTTAATTTTTTCTTTGATAGTAGAATATTTATTTCTTGACATAGCAGCAGCTATAGGTTCACAACGTAAAAGTGGCAGTCTGGACCAATAATCCTTTTGGGATTTTCTGCCATTGAACATAGATGTAATTAATATCCCAACAAAAACATCTAGCTCTTCAATCGTAAGATCATATCCATTTTCACGAGTAGCATCAACAATAACTTCCTTCAACTCTAAAGAAAAAAATAGTTGAAATAGATCTACCAAAGAAGAATCGCGAATTTTATTTTGAACATTTGTTGGGAGCAATAAAGCATTATCAGGAGTATCATTGATAACACATTCACCATCCACCCATTCATACTCATGGTCTGGTTCTAATTTTTCTTGGTTCTCACCATAAGTGTCCAAAACTTTACGATAAGATATACCAGGAACATCACCCGATAATTCTGAGTACTCGTGTAATACATTTTCATCCTGAAAATCTGTAATAGCAGCATGATCTGCGACACCTACTTCTTCAGATTCAACATCCGAATCTGACTCGCCGGAATAATCGGCAGAAGGAAGAATGATTATTCGAGAATTTTCATCTTCCTCAACACATACATTTGATTTTATTCGAGACGATTTCCTTTTTTTTGCCGTACTCGACATATTTTGTACACGGCAATGTTCAAAAAATTACGATAAAAAGGAAAATCTCTTTCAACTCCTATGAGCAGCACTGTTCAAGAAGATGAAAATGGAATCGACTTATGCGTACTCTTATTATTTTCGGAAATAATGAAATGAAAATTTTTCAAAGAACATAGAAAAAACGATAATGATTTCGCAATTCTATTCTCTCAAAGAAAAATGTAGTAAAAATCACTATTTAACGATTAACGGTCAAGTGACTTTAAAAGAATGGGTCTACTGTATTACACACTGTACCCTTTAGTCAAACTCATAATCTTATTGGGTAACTCGCTTTTACTTACAGAGTAAGCTTCTCTGTTCTGCTCATGGACGGCGACCCAGCGGAAGCCGATTAACATATGCATGTATATACATATATATAACATGTTTATGATTTTTTTTCTCGAAAACTATCAACTTTTGGAAAAAATTAGAAAGAACAAAAAATACTTAGAATTCATCAAAAAATACACTGGAAAAAAAAAATTTTCAAAATTTCATGAAAAAAAATCTGAACAAATTCCAGTGTATTTCTTGATGAATTCTAAAAACTTTTCATTCTAAGCATTTTTTCAGAAAAGCTCATAGTTTTCAAGTTATAGCATCCTGAAATTTTTCAAAAAAATTATCACTTCGGACGCCATTTTGAGAACTACCATGTTGGATTTTCGATTTTGTACCCCATATGTCTTAAAATTTAGGACTCGAGGACACGTTTCTAGCTGTAAAAAGATGTGCATCTTTATCAATTTCTTTAAAAAATTTTGAATAAAAAATCTTTTTAAGTTGAAAAAATCGCTTTCTTTTGCAAATATTTAATTATAACTTTTTTAGCAGTGACTTTAGACAAATTCTGACGCCATATTCTGAAAGAACATCAAATTTTACGTCGGATATGATGCGTTGGAAATTTTTTTTGGTGCAGATAATATGAAAAATAACTGCATGAAGATTCGTTGAAAATTTAGCACATTTGGGCCTTAATGGGAGCTAAGTTATTTCTAAATCACGATTACCATTCGTCTCGCTTCTTTTCGTCACGTTCTCTATTGATACCTACACGCTCGCTCCTTCGTTATTCTGCTTGCTCATTCCGGCTTGTTGACCATGTCGTACTTTGCCGTGAACTCTGCTATGGCTACCTCTGATCCCTACCTAGCCGTCACCTTAATATCCTCTTGCGCAGTGACCGACTTTTAAACGCGTTTGATCTCCTTTCTTCAGATATCTTTTGATTTTTCAGCTTAGCCAATTTAATTTTGTTTCTCACATAGTCGGCTCTTTCCTTTAACGTGTCAATTAGATTGCTAATATAACTATATGAATCTGGTATTGTATTAAACATGTAATTTAATTTTTTTTCGCTTAATTTTGTCCCTGCACTCTTTAACTCATTTACAGTTTTGTCAAACTTATTGAAAAATTCTTCTGATTTACTTATTATGAATTATTTAGCTTTAATTTTGTAGTAATTTTCTGCAAACTATTTGTAGTCATTGACACTTTTAAATACATACCATCTAACTTCTTTATTATACCGTATGACGTTTCTTCATCTCCCACAAAATCTAATTACTTATTCGATATATCACTGCAAATGTGATTCATGGCCTTTACATTCTTCTCGATCCATTTTTCTTCTTTGTGTATAGCTTCTTTCTTTCTTCGCATTAACTTATCACATTTCTTAAATTAAAAATATAACGTGATTCTCTTTTTTTACATATTATAATCTTGTCTATCAAACATTGGTATCGTAATTTCACATTTGTCCGCCATGTTTTCTTCTTGTCAGCTCTCGAACATTCCTTCGTGTTCAGACTCTCTTTGCTTTCCTGTTTTTGTCCACGGGTACACTTATTTC
Organism: Phymastichus coffea; assembly: GCF_024137745.1. NCBI lineage: Eukaryota > Metazoa > Arthropoda > Insecta > Hymenoptera > Eulophidae > Phymastichus > Phymastichus coffea. The sequence continues at coordinate 3,628,180 of NW_026706814.1, forward strand.
GACGGTTTTACTTATTACTCAAGAGTGTGCTTAGGTTAAGTGTGATGAGACAGAAACACGCTCTACTACCATATTTGGATAAATAAATAGAGCTGTAATTGAAAGAATAGAAAAAGATAAATTTGAATATTAACTAATTGTCAGTGCTATAATTGTGAGCTTCTTGGTCATAGGGCTAATAACGCCGAATCAGACGAAGGAGTGACTAAAACAACAAACACCTATCATGCAATGTGCACTGGAGGGGATACACGCATACGAGCATGATCAAAAAGTAAGGTGAATTTTTATTTTTCTCAAAAAATATTTATTTATTCATCAATTTTTATTTTATCTCCTTCAAAGTAATCCCCCTCGGATATAATGCACTTGTGCCAACGCTTTTTCCAATCCTCAAAGCATTTCAAAAAATCATTTTTTGTGATCTTGTTTAGTTCATCCTTCGATGCCGTCTTTATCTCCTCAATCGTGGCAAAACGCCGTCCTTTCATGGGCCTCTTCAGTTTTGGGAACAAGAAGAAGTCACAGGGGGCCAGATCTGGGGAATACGGTGCCTGTGGCATCGTTACTGTGTTGGTTTCAGCCAAAAATTCGCGCACAAGCAACGATGTGTGAACAGGGGCGTTATCATGGTGCAAAAGCCAATTTTTATTTTTCCACAAATTCGGACGTTTCTGGCGGATTGCTTCGCGCAAATTGCGCATAACTTGCAGGTAATATTCCTTATTTACTGTTCTACCCTGTGGCAAGAACTCATGATGCACCACGCCCCTGCAGTCAAAGAAAACTGTAAGCAAAACCTTTACATTTGATCGAACTTGGCGTGCTTTTTTTGGTCTTGGTGATCCAGAATGCCTCCACTGGGACGATTGAGTCTTAGTCTCGAAGTCATAACCGTATACCCATGTTTCGTCACCTGTTATAACCCTGTTGAGTAAATCTGGATCATCGTTGACGTCATTCAGTAGCTCTTGGGCGATGCTCATGCGACGTTTCTTTTGGTCGAAATTGAGCAATTTCGGAACAAATTTCGCTGACACACGTCTCATGTCTAAAACACTCGTCAAAATTGATTGGCACGAACCAAATGAGATGCCAATATCATCAGCAATTTCTCTAATGGTAATTCGACGATTTCCCAACACTATTTTCTTCACTTCTTCAACATTCTCATCAGTTGTTGATGTGCTGGGGCGTCCAGAACGAGGTTCGTCGTCGGTGTCTTCTCGGCCTTCTTGGAAGAGTTTATACCACTTGTAAACATTTTTTTGGCTTAAAGTAGACTCACCGTATGCCACTTTCAGCATTTCAAGTGTTTTGGAACATTTGATTCCATTTTTCACACAAAATTTAATGCAAACTCTTTGATCCATGTTTTTAGACAGCAGCAAATCGTGGAGCACGCAAAACACTTCTAACCTTGATGCCTCTCACAAACAAACCAAACATACTACAAAGCTGAAATTTGGAACGTATGTTCTAGACGAGTGTACCGACATAACCAAATAAAAAAGTCGAAGATCGAACGGACGTAGCCCGCTAAATTTCAAAATTCACCTTACTTTTTGATCACACCTCGTACGTTATCCCCTACTTTCACTGATTTTTGTGTATATATTTTTTCTAAAGAATGGACATAATCTAATACTGGTGAGTCTTCAAATTGGTTTAAAATAATTTGTTCTAACAAAATCGAACTATTTTTATATTCGAGTCTACGGCACACCTGATGCAAAACTCCTTTAGCTGTTTTAATCATACGTAAAATTTTGCCATTAGTCGATTCAAAAGGGTAACCGTGATGAACAAAAAGTGGTCCCCAATTTAAAACGCTTTCAGGAATATGTAACAATTGGTGAACATTGTACGTCATTGCTTTTTTTCCGTACAATATTTCGGTTCTCGCAACAAACTTTCGTAACAATATTTCAGCCTCTCGTAAATCAGATCTACGAATGGAAGCACTCATTAAGATTGAAACAGCTTCAACCAGTAGCTGCCAGTGTTCTTCGTATTTCTGAAAAACAGGATTTTGCGACACAATTTCTCTCAAAATTGGCAAGCTGTAATACAATAACCAGTTCTCCCATTCTTTCGATTTCAAATTTTTCCTTTCCTGTAAAGAGCGAGGCAGTCGAGACAATTGCTTTGGCGCTTGAATTTTCAATAAAATTTCATTAATAAAGGGAATTAGACGCTTGAGAGAATATGATTTTTTTGTTTCGTCAAACCAGTAATACGCAAACTGTTTACAAATACCCAAAAAAATACAGTGCATCACATCAGGTACAAATCCTAAAATGATATTGAAGCACGAAAGATGAATGAGTGCCCTATCTAAAAAATCCAGCTGGAAATCCAGCTGGATTTCCACATGGATTTCCACGTGGATTCTTGTGGATTCTATATTGATTTTTATGGATTTCCATGAAGTTTTTCCTCGTGGATATTATGTGAAATTCATTTTTTTGAAATCCAGATGGATTATGACGAACTCCAGATGGATATTTTTATAAATTCCACATAGAATTTTTCCAAGTCGAGTCGAGTCGAGTTCGAGTCGAAGATCGAACGGACGTAGCCCGCTAAATTTCAAAATTCACCTTACTTTTTGATCACACCTCGTACGTGTTTGGTGTCGCGTACTCCAGCCTTATGTCGTAGCGAGCGCGCTTCTCAAATCTCTCCAGAGTACAATATAACATGTATTTCTAACAAAAGCGAAAAAACAAGATTCAACAACGTGCAAGTCCCGAAAATAATAAGGTTTTTTATATAAAAAATAGATACATAAATGCAATTACATAATTTAGCAAATTACCGAACGAACTCAAGATAGTCGAGAACAAAATTAACAGAAAAACAAAAATTCAAAAATAGATAAAAGAAAATCCATAATCAGAATAGTATGAAAACTATAGAATGACAAATAAAATCTAAATAAATTAAACAATTACTACATAAGTATTTTACATAAAACATTGCAAATAATTGTAAGCTAACTTTTTATCATTATTTCTGTAATAGTATTGTATTCGGGTTTTTTTTGTAATTAGTTTTATTAATTATTTCAAATACTTCTTTTATTTTAATCGATTTTATCGGTGTACTGTCTTCTGCAGAGTTGGCGTCTAAGTCTTCTAGTAAAGTTTTTTCTTGTTCAGTGATAATTATACTGAAAAAAAAAATTTGTTGTAACAAATTTCTCGCTGTTGAAATACGACAATAGCAGATCCACTATTAACTTAAAAATATCTCGATGTCAATTCTATAGACGCGAGTCTATTAAATTGACAACACTGATGTTGAGTCAAGATCATACGGTATTTCAAATCTACAGGCGTGAGGATGTTAAATTGATTACTACTTTGTTGTTAATTCAAGATTATCCGTTATGTCAATTTTACACAGGCAAATGTTACATCAATTGCCATTTTATAGATTGAATCAACATAGAAAACGAAAAATCTCATAACAATTTTTTCTGCATTTTCCTCTTCAATTACAATTACTACATGTACCTTATTTACTTTAAAAAGATATTCTATTTTTATACATTATTAGCATATTTTAGGGATTACAAATTATAATTTATATGTTATTGGTTAACGCAGGTAAAAATTCGCACGCAAATCGCTAATACAAGTTAGTATGTTTTCGCAACGATGACTCACAATTCGCCATGATTCGCTTTATTCTAGAGTCTAAAATGTCCTTATATATACTAATCGGACGATTTCCTAGCCACTTGCGAGTAACAAACAGCCACCTAGGTGAATATAATGAAAACTAACATTCAAATAAAAGTTCTGTGTTCGGAACAGTGGAGAGACGATATTAATAAATATAGGAGAAAAGAAAAATTTCATTTTTATTTTAATTTTGATCTTTATTATACATATTTCTATTACATATCGTAAGTAACATAAATTTGGAACGTATGTTCTAGACGAGTGTACCGACATAACCAAATAAAAAAGTCGAAGATCGAACGGACGTAGCCCGCTAAATTTCAAAATTCACCTTACTTTTTGATCACACTTCGTATATTGGGCATAGTTTTATATGAAATAATACCATACTGGTGAGTGCTTTCAACTTCGTAGGCACATAAATGATTTGAATACGTAATATTTTTCAAATTATCATATAAAAACATAACATCATTGGTTTGTTTCTTTATCAAAATATCAAGTACTTTTCCAAATTGTACGATCTCCTTACAAACATTCGTTATTACAATAGATCCATTCGAATATTTCTTTCCAAATATCGAGATCCACGATATGGGCACATAGTCAGAAACTATATCAGGTGGTAATATTAATTTATATAAATTATTGTTACTAAAAATATGACGCTATGGAATAATTGTTTGCCGTATTCAATTTTACTTTGAAAGCCTTCGCTAACTAAGAAACGATAATTTAATTCAATTTGGTTTCTTATGGCCAACGTTTTTGCGGAACTGACTCGCGATGTAGTTGATTTGGCTATGTTTTTTAGTGGTCTGTGTTTACCTTCAAAACGCATGCATGAAAATTGGGAAGGTAAATCTAATATCTTGATCATTCTCGCATAATGTAGCATATGGTGATGTTTTGGCTTGAGACGTTTATGCAAAATTTTATAATATAGTGAGTGGTGATTTTCAATATAGTACTTTTTGTAATATAGAAATAGTTTGGTTATTAAACAATGGAGCAAATATCGAAAACGTTATTTTTCTCAATGACAAATAGATTTTCCATACTCTATTATTTTTAGGAATCAAATCGCCAATCAAAAACGTTAAGTTAAACAATAAAAACTTCTTTTCTGACGCACTTATAACTATGTTTTTCTTTTTAATATGATCCTCATTCACTTCAATCAAATTATTCCTCGCATCACGATTTGTTTAATGTTGTATTCAATTTTGGAACGTACTTAATGTAAATAGTTTGTCGATAAATATGAATTGATGAAAAATTTCTCCTAGTTCAATTCTACATACGCCTTCTAAAATATCATGCATAGGATAATCCCGGAATGCTACTAAATACAGTACCGTTTTTCACACCATTACATTTTTCTTCAATATCTGCTTTATGCTTAACAGAATTACGCAATAACTTGGTATTTTCGTTGAAGCTTTTTTGGCAATTTTTTTTTTCCATATAACACATTCTGCATGGAAAGTTTGAGTTAAAACTTTCATGAAACCCTAATAAAGTATGCAACTCTAAATTATCTCCGCTGAGATTGAACAAATCGAAATAAACAGTCAATGTTTTATCACTAACAGTTATATCGATACCATTATTTTGCAAATCGATAAGTTGCTGTATAACTCCATTAAACAACTTTGAGTGCACAACAATTGTTTTGTATTGTGATTTACAGATCTGTATTAAAAAAATGTTTTCTAATTGACTACTATAAGCAGGTGGTATTGCAGTGATACTACAATATAAACTATGTAATTTACTAGAACCTTTTCGTGATCCGAGAGGGTTGTTGATTTCGAAATCATCATCATATAAAGTTAATGGTAAAACTACTTTTCCAGCAAATCGGCTTTTTATATTAACCCATCTCTCGCTTTGGAAAATTGAACAGATACAATTGCATTTTTCTTTACATTCAATGTATTCCAAAATGGAAGAATACACATTTGGTAGTTCCAAAAAATTTTTTAAGACTTTTTTAATCGGTACGCTGGTGATTGAGATTTTTACTAATGTATACTTTTTTTTTTTAGCTACCATTTTTGGCCTTAAAATATTAGCAACGTTTATACTTATTGGTTCGATAAAAAACAACGATTTCAATGACTTCAATACTTTATAGTAACTAGAATAATTTTCAAATACGTTCTTCATCACATTAATTATCCGATCGAGAGCATTGCAATGCAAAGTTTTACTATTTAGCGCTTGAAGTTTTTCAACAAAACAAATTTTATAAAAATGTTGAAAGGCTCTCATTATCAATTCAATCATGGTAATAGGCAAACTCGATTTCGCGTATTATAATTTATAATTCATTCGGTTTCATAATTTATTTCTTTTATTTTTTCATCATTCTCGTAATATTTAATTGCTCTAATACATTTACTGATTCTAAAACTACTGTTATGTCTAGAGGTAAATCATTTTCAATCATTGCGGACTCTATAGTATTTTGATAATCAAATTCTTGTGATGATTTACGTTTGATTGGAGATTTAAGTTGCGTACTGATAAAATGAAATTTACTATGTTTAATAAACGCCGATATGTTAGTAAAAGTTCTATTACATTTATCCGATTTGCAATTTAAAATAGAAGAACCTTTATGGAAAACTCTTAAATGCTGTGCAAAAGTTTCAACAACGTCAAACAGATTTTCACATAAAGGACATTTTACCGATGCCATGTTAATTAAATATTTTTACATATAAATCTAAATAATAATTTATAATAAAATATTTATGTTTTGCAAATTTAAGAGATAGATAATATTTGAAATTTAGCTTCTGTGAAATTGACAAATTTGACTAGACAATTGTTAATATATTTCAAATCGTATCCGAGCTTGGTAAAGGCAGATTAATATCATTAAGAAGTTCTTTAATATTTTACGCTACCGGATCCCAACGTGTGCCAAATCGATAAATACCGTGTTGCAGCAAAAGCCATAAATGGTGACTTTGCGACGGATACTCGGCACAAAAAACGTGAAACGCTTTGAAGCAGAGATCTATAGCTTCGAGCAAAGTAGGTATCTTGTATTCGTTGTTTTCTATCATAACATAAACAGACTCGATTTGGTAGTCTTCCTCACCGATTGTAATTACGTACGGTTGTAATCTGATTCTTTTGCTGATACAAAATAGTCTATTTTCTTTTGTTTTCTCAATGTCGCCATACATCTGCAATTTAATTTTTTTAATTATAATTTATAAATAACATAAGATAATGATAATAAAAAGTTATCTGATAAAACGATGACACATTAAAAACCTTTGCATGAACAATAATCCCTTCGAAGCTCTCCATACACGATGGCTTCCAAAGCTTCCTCTTCTCTTGGGAGATTCTTGCAGTAGAAGTTAGCATAAAAGATAGTAAGAGTAATTCAATATAAATCTTGGAATCTGAAATTAAACACAAATGACTGATTGAAAACTATTGTATAGCAGTACAATATTAAAAAAAACGAATGTACCGTCGGATAATTTTTCTTGTTCTAATAAGTCTTTTAAATTGTTGCACAAATCTTCATTTGGAATAGACCTTTTTTCATACACTTTTGAGAAGAATTCATGAAAATTTTCAATTGCATTTGGAATTGTACATAGTCCACTTAACGAAAAATCTATATTTATAAGCTCATAAGCTTGAGGACATTTTAATACCTCCCAAGTTATAAATGTGCTATTAATAAGCTTTTTATGCTCATCATTTCGATGCCGATAAAAATATGTGGTTTTCCAATGATATTTAGCTGTAGCCCAAGGTTCTTCATTACTTTTAAGCCAATCTATACTAGCCTGCACTTCTTCAGAAGGAGTGACATCGTCGTCATCATCATCATTTCCTGGATTTAATTGAGCTGGACCATCAGGGCAAGATTTGTAAACTCCTGTTGGTATGCGCTTCAAGTTGTTGTATTTATGAAATAACTTCCCAGTAGCTTTTTGGGAAAATCTGTAGGTGATTGATTCTTAGCTATAGCTGGAGAATAGTAGATGCAAGAAGTTTCAGTAGGAAATAATTCCACTATTTTTCTCCTGATTATCATGAAATCTGCTCCATTTAGCGGTCTGAAAAATTAATTTATATTCACTTTAATGATTGTATAATTTGTATATATAACTGTAAAGCAAATGAATTAGAAAAATTGTTTTTAGGTTATGTGTCATTACCTGTCACATAACCTGAGAACATTACACATTAACAAGTGGACGAGCTTTTTTCTCCTTGCCAGTGTTAAGCGTTGCTTACTCAAATGCCACTTAATGATATTCCTTCCTTCAAAAGTTTCTGTTAGAATTTGTTCGATATCTAGATTTTCAGTGACAAAAATCTTATTAACTTTGTTTACTGTACTCGGCTTATTCGTTCTAGTAAGCGACGAATTCTTGCGTGAGTGGTCTATATCTTCAAACAGAGTAGCTTTATTTGGAGATGAATTTGTAGAGCTATCTACTGATTTTCTGGTATCATTCTGATTGCTTAAATCTTGCAGCGGAGTAGTGACATTGCATATTGAACGCGCCGAACTGTCATGAAACTTTGATGTATACTGTATTTCATTTTCAGAAACTAATGCAGAATTCTAAAAAATTGTTATACGAATTCACATGAGATAATATGGATGAAAAACAAATTCAGCATAAACAAAATATACGCTTTTACAAGTCGCTAATCACGTAGTAAAATATTAAAAATAACCTATATTGTATAGAGGTTATTGTATTTTGAAAAGGCAATGTAATAGATATAATACTTTGCATTAGATTTTTTTGCAAAATATTCTTGATGTTGTTTCCAAAAATGTTCAACTTTATTTGGCGGAAAAATATTTCTTAGGAAAGTGTACGATATATTCTTGATGTCTTCAGCATTAGTTATTCCGTTTTCTAGAAAAAATCAGATTTAATATTGCACAATTTTGATATTTTTGATTTAAGTTGAATTCAAATGAGTCATACCGACAAATATATCCGAATATGTATTATAACCGATATCGAGCAGGAAATCGTATAGTGAATCCATGTCCGACATTTTCTGATTAATAGATGCAATTGCCGAAAAATGTTAGCTGTTACTCGCGAAGGTTATGTTCACAAGAATGCTTCGCCGGCAGTTGACCGGTATTTTCACTGCATATACACAGCGGCACAACTGTTTATGATGCACTCGGCACTCTCTCTCTCATACTCACTCGGCGTTGATCACACTGACCTTCACCAAAAACGAAAGAACAAAGATTATGTAGGATAATATTAGGTGGAAAAAAATATACTGAATATACTGAAATATAAAATATAGTAATCAAGTTACTTACTTTTATATAAACATTATCGTTATTTCAACTTATAGTACGCGTAATCTTAACACTATAACACGACGTTATTCTAGCGGATATGACATGTCAAAACAGCAAAATCTGCAGTTGTCCTATTCCTACAGCGAGCGCGTTGTTGAATCAACAATGAACTTTGTCAGATCAATGGCTTAGTTGTTGTGTCGACAGAGGTCAGTTAAGTCAACTGAGAGCTGGTTGAATCAACGATGGCTATAGTTGAGTCAATGATCAATCTGGTTGAACGAACAATTTTTTTTTTTCAGTGTATTTCGTGAGATTTGAATACTATAAATAGTATATGAAGAAATATTATTATTGGTCGGTATGCTAATTCGGATATCGGTAGCACCCTCCGAATATTTTATCATTGGTCCGTATGTAAATTAGAAGGATACAGCGCCCTCCTTGACTCTCCTACCTTCGTCCTTATTTACCCCCCACTAAGTTAGCTAGCATTAATTGATGGGAAAGATCTACCCCTACTCTTATCTATTTTTCTATCCGGACGGAAATCAAATTTTATTCTAATTCGCTTATTGGTGGTGACGTAACCAGCGAATTTCGTCAGAGGTTCAAATTCTGTCGGTTAATTTATCGATTAAATTTAACGGGGTATTTGTCGCTCGCTATTATAATAGGGGATGTCGGTCGCATGCGAATTTTTTATAATTCGGTATTTCTTTCATATTCATTTTTAATTTTTTTTTAAATTTTAGTTCGTTGTGAATAAATATATAATGTACATCGTCTCAATTGTAGCGCCCCCATCTTCGCATTTACGTATAATTCTATTCATCATTTCATATAATCTGTCTCACTCGCTCTTGTTTAGTCTATTTCGCTCGGTCTGTCTCACTCGCTCTTGTTTAGTCTATCTCGCTCGCTCTGTCTCGCTCGCTCGCTCTGAGTCTGTCTCTCTCGCTCTCAGTAGGTCTCGCTCGCTCATGCTCAGTTCATCTCGGCGCTTCAAAATGGCCGCTCGGTCTCTCGCGTGTACACCTCATGTTCCCGTAACGGTCATTGCAGCGCCTCCTGGGGTGCTCCCGTGTCGGTCAAGTGACGTTTTCCCGGGTGTCTATGTGTGTTTACCGTTGTGAGTGTGTGTGGCGCTCAGGATGTCGCCGATGATGTTCTGCAGCCCGACACAGCTGATTGCCGGCTGCCACTTCATCGGCGATTTTCTGCTCGCCCCAGATGTTTCGGTGTTTCGTGAGTGTCGGTGTTAGTACCTGGAAGTGTAACGGATCTGCATGTGTCATCAACATGCATTTCCGCTGCACTTCCCAGTGAAGTTTCCGTGTTTCTTTCACCGGTCGGCAACACGTGGTCGTGAGTGTGTGCGTGCTCTCTCTTAATCCGTGGTGCGCTCCTTCTTTTCTTTTGAGTGTCCGTCGGATCGCGTTCATCGAGTTTATTTCGCCAATATCTCCGGTGTGGTTGTTCGGGCATGAAAAAGGGTAATCGTTTTTTATAGGGCGTGTTTGTTTTTATTTTGTGCAACTGGTTACGGGGCGGCAAGGGACGAGAATGGCTTTCCTGAGGTGTTGCAAATAATGCAACGCTCAGGAAAGGCCTTGTAATGTACCGCATTACAACTAGTATAGTTGAAATATTTATTATAGTATCAATTCTTTATATGAGCTGCTCCATCATATGTTCGAGTTTATTATTTCTGTTTACTTCGTTAGTATGTATACTTAGCTCTACTTAAAGAAACTGTTTGTTTTGATATTTCTATCTCATTCCGATCGTTTTGTTTTGATTTTACCTGTGCATATGTTATATTTGATCGAACTCTATTAACGTTGATATTTTAATTTTAATTTGAATTCTGATGAACTTAAATACTGTTTTCATTTAACGTTTTTTCCCTTAGTCTAAAAAATAGTTTTTGCTGTGACTGCTTATGAACTAGGCGTCCTTTTTAATTTGCGGTGTGATTTTCTTTACAGTTTGCACATATCTTTTTGTGTTGTTCAGCACATTTCGCATATATAGCACTTTTGTAAAAATAGTTTTTTGTATGCCCCTATTCTTTGCAGTTTTAACATTACTCTTTTAACGTTCGATAGCTCGAATTTGATTACCGTTTTTAATAGTCAGTTTACTTTACAAATTTCCTGGCTTTTATAGTCATGTTTAATTTCAACTGAGAATAGCGGCAATGGTAGTTTTGTGATGCGATGCCTTATATTATGAATACTTAATACTTTTATCCATGTTCTTCTATAGCTGTTTTTAATTCGTCTATATCAACTGATTGGTGAATAATTCTTAATCTAACTTTGAAAGTTTTTTCTTCTTTGGGCTGGAAAGTGTAAAATTTCGTGTTACTTTCTGACAACGAAGTAATAATTGGCTAATATTTAAAGGAAATTGTTGGTTGAATTTTAATTTTGTTTAGTCCTATTACTTTTAAGGTGTAATTTTCTTTGGCTATTGAGTTCAGTAGATTTTCTAATGGTTTGATATTCTCTACATTGTAAACGAAGATCGGTGGGGATATGCTTTAGAATTTATTTGCTTTGTTGTTTTCTTCTTCACTATGATTTTCTTTATTTTCTTGAAGTATTTTGTACCTCTTTCTTGTGTTACTTAGCCAGTAATCCAATAATTGTTCCTGTCGAATTTTGTTTCGCGTTTAGTTTTCTGGGTTGTTTCTCTGTCTTTTGCCGCTCACGATTTTCAAATTTTCGTTATTTTTATTAGGAGTGGTATTGTCATCTTCTGACTGACAAGGGAACCACCCCAACCCAACCTCACGGATTTGAATGATTTTTGGATATGTTGTAGTACTTGAAAAGAAATTAGATACGTGTTTTTTATTATCGACCCATGAGGGCTTTTAAGGGGTGAAATCCACCCTGAAAATCAACCTCTAAAATCAGTTTTTTTAATATTACTCAGCATCAAATGAATATTTTTCAGTAAACTCAACGTTAAAAAATTTCTTATAAAAAGGCGCTTTTAAGGACATAAAATTTATACCGAAGGGTTGCAACCCCTTTTTAATAGGGGTAAATACACTATTTTTGTACTGTTTTACGACATGTAATATATCATTTTTTATCAGCTCGAGTGATTTAAAAATCGCACTGATAATGAGAAAATACCAAAATTAAATTGACGTGTTTCCGGATTTAAAAAAAAAATGTTTAAGGTGTGTTTCACCCCCTAGAAACCACCCCCGTCAAATTATCAGCAGGTTAATCCACCTAACCCTGGGATAAACAAGTTTAGTCGTTTGTTATTTCTTGAAATAATTTAATCCTATGCATGAGCGAGCTACCTCAACTAACCAACCTGCCTTTAACCCACCAAACCCCCATAAACCACCCTTACCGAACCACATGCAGGCTAACCCACCTAATCCTGTGAAAAGCAACTTTAGTCGTTTGTTATTTCTTGAAATAATTGAATTTTACACCATAAGCGAGTTATCCCAGCTGTGTAACATACCTCTTATCCACCTACCGCTAACCTATCTAACCCCCACTCTTATAAACCACCCTTACTGAAACACAAGCAGGCTAAACCTCCTAACTCTGGGAAATACGAGTTAAGTGGTTTGTTATTTCCTGAAATAATTTAATCCTACGCCTGAGCGAGCTACCTCAACTAACCAACCTGCCTCTAACCCACCAAACCCTCATAAACCACCCTTACCCAACCAAATTTAGGCTAATAGACTTAACTTTGGGAGAATTGAGTTTATCAGTTGCTTTTTCTTAAAATAATTGATTTCTACACCGTACGTGGGGTATCCCATTTTTTTTTGATAAAATATATCTTTAGCTCAAACATAATTTATGACAAATAAAAATATGTTTAATACATTTTATTTTAATAGTACCAAAATGGCGAGAAATATCTCTTAAAAATAAACACGAGAATAACACGAGATCTAATTATCATTTATATATATATATATATATATTCGTATGTAGATACATAAATATATTTACGTAAGAACCATCGTAGGCGATACTACATATATTTTGATTTTTCATAATAATTTTCAACTTTTCCTTTTTTTTACTTATTGGTAAATTAAAATGTATCATTCAACAAATTCCTTACAGAAATCATAATCATCGAAAAAGTGTTTGAAACATAACGATCTTTTACACCAACCACACCGTATTATAGCAACATTTTTACATGCTTCTACTTCGCAATGTATATTGCACGAATCTCCAAAACTAAAATCAACAGGGCTATCTGTTTTAGCTGGTTTTTCAGCAATGTAGCCGCTTTTATACCAAGCGTATTTAAAAATATTTGTATATCTTGATGAAGAAAGCTGTTTATGGACAGGAGACTGCATTTTTATGATGTTGTTTCTTAAATGTAGATACATTTCATAGTCCATCAAAATTACTTAATCTGATAAACGTCAAACGAAGTTTTTCCAGATACGAAATCCATAAACATCGAGTGGTTGGATGTTCCATGTCGTTCTTGTGGGAATTTTTTTTATATTAACAATTTTGTTTGTCGGCATCGTTTCCCTTACAACTTTATTGCAATGTCCACTCCAAGAGTCGAGTAAAAGTACAGATTGAGGTCCAACATTTGGGTAAAAAACTTCTTTCAACCAAATTTTGAAATGATCTAAAATAAAAAAATGTCAAAATTTTTTGATGTCATTACATTATAATAAACAAAAATATACTAACTTGTCTTTAATTTTCCAGATTTAGATGCTTCCACATGCACATTTTCTGGTCTAAATAATGAAGATTTCACTATGGGACCGAGTTGACCACTTTTTTCTTTTTATACTATAAAAAGTGGTGATAAAAGTTTCCCGGTTGCTGATATAGTTGGCTGAATTGTATAACTGTGCGTTGTTGATGAAACCGACTGTACCAGACATTGCACCTTCTTTTCTCCTTCAACTGCTAATGTTCTTCCCGAGTGCGTTTCTAATTGGAAACCACTCTGATCTGAATTATAAAAGTTTGCAATGCCGATTTCTGGTATACATGATTTAACATCAGCTACAAAAGCATCAGCATTAGTTTGTAGTTCTTCTTTACTTTCTATTGTTTTTTTGGTGATAAATTTATTTATTTTTCTAGATACTATTCTATGAGCTTTTTTAAATTTTAGTAACCAATTTTGAAAAGCCTTAAATCTTCTATCTTCATGGCCAACAATTTTTTGAGCTTGCAATGCCCATTTCCGTATATCTCGATCATGAACTATCGTACCAGCTGCAATAGCGGCTTTTAAATTATCAAACGTGTATTGGCAAATTTGCGCAATTTTTTCTCAATAATTTCCATTTTTATTAATTATTTTCGCCCAACGTTTAAGTTGACTTATAGATGAAACTTTTTTGAATCTATGTTGTACAGTATCCAGTTTTAAGTTTTTGTTTTTTCCGCTCCTCGCAAATTCTACGGCTCTTTATTTATAATCAAATGTGATTTCTTCATCATCATTTGTCCACTGATTTGTTGGTGCTAAATCAGGATCAGGCAAGTGATGTTGAACTTCATCTTCGATTGTTTTAGCATCAGTATCTTTATAATCTTCATGAAAATCTAACGTCTCTTCAACAATCATATCAATATCATTAAACTCATACACGGCATCTATTAATATTTCTTTCAATTTTTCTGACGATTTAATTTCTTTGAAATTAATCTCGCTATCTGGTATTTGTTAACTTTGAAAATATGCTAATAATAAATTGACTACGTTCAAAGGATTGATCTTCATGTTTTAATCTAAAACAAAATCAAGATATAAATACTCTTTTTTGCAGTTGAATAATTTTACAAAAGACAAAAGAAAACCTATTCTATAGATAGACTTCGATCATACGTTTTCAACAGTTATATTTCACATGCATACAAATCAAAATATTTGAATAAAATTATATATGATAAGTGACATAAATACTTACATAGTAGACAAAAACTTTGCTTCTTGTTATGTACTATATTTTCGTGTTCGGGAAATTTGTATGTAAATATAGAAATAAGTTTATTTATAAATCCAGCACTATAAAAAAAATTTAACTTTTTAAATACTTGACTTTTCTTCAACTACTATGAATAATGAAATATGTATCGGATGTCTTATTATCGTAAGGGGCGTACATTTGATATAACTTATCTTCTTCGAGCCATTGATAAGATAAAATTGTAAATAAGATAATGTGTACAGCAAAGTAAAGTACCAACAAAAAGTTAACTAAACCATAAGTGAAAATTGAAAAAAGTAAACAGTATATAAGTATAGGAATTCAGACTATAATAACTATTTATACCTATTAATATTATCAACTATTAATCAATTATTTGTTATGATTTCTTTTCTTATTGACAAATTGTAAATGATTAAAAAAGAAATAATAACTATATTAAACTTCCACTTTTGAAATTAATAATTTTTAACTGTTATTACTTGTTATTTTTCTTTATTACGAATTAACTTTACGTTTAAAAAATAATAACTATGATTTTTACTCTTTTATACACAGCTATATGTAATACAATGCAATTAATATTTAAAAAAAACTGATACTATAACTGTTATTATTAATTTCGAATAAAAAAATAGTTAATAATTATTTATAATTTATTTTAGTCTCAAATCTTATATTTATAAGTCGTGTGACGGTAATCGTCAAGTTAGCGCTAATCATTTAACCTTATTGTTGTCCGTGAGGGCAGCACCTCCCAGGGGGGACAAAAACATGTAACGAAGGAATTCGGCACGCGAGCAGACGGAACGCGCGCGACAAGATTCGAACTAGTGAAGCATCAACCTTTGTTGTGTCCGCCCGTTTCGCTATCGTATCGCCGCTGATCCACGTGCCTTCGCTGACCGTACATCAGATCGACGAGAGGACCACAGCAGATACAGCCGTGATAACCGCCATCCAGGAGCCAGACGTCCGATCACCTGAGGCCAGGACGAGTGAACGAGTGTGTGTATGAGGTTTCGCCATCGAGGGCGAAACCATAACGTGCGCGCGTTCGCGACCGGCAACAAAAACAATACAATTAACTGTTCCGTGCTGTGCAACCCGTCATAGTGTTCTCCGGTCGCAGATAAGTAAGGTAAGCTGGCCAGCTTAATTACGCGTTCGGAATTACATGAATGAATAATAACTCGATGCTAACATTCGATGCGTGTATATAACGGTTCTAGCGACAAAGAGCAGCGAGCGTACCGGCAAAGCGTGTTGCCGATGAGCGAGCGTGTATGTAAACAAACGCGCGGGCCGACCTTTTGTGAGTTTTGAGGAAACAATAAAAGATCTGATTTAGCTTACTAACAAGTGTTTTCGTTAATTCTCTCATTTCTCATAGCTTCTACTCAATTCCGAATAGGTTATTAATGATTACAGGTTGACTGAGGCATACTTTCTCGTGCTCCCCGAATTCGTATTGAGCATTGATAGATACGCGTGTCCTTTCGAATATAATTACGCGATTTAATTAATTAAACGGTTATACCCCGTTACATGGCGCCCAACGTTAAAGAACCTACGGTGTTTTTGATAGTGCAAAACACCGGTTCTTAACAATAAACTCGCGCCCAGTCAACCAACGACTTAGGTGGCAGTCAAGTGTTGTTATGCACACTTGACACCGAAGGCCACAATAATAAACAAACACGTTAGCTAGCTTGCGAAGGCCCACCGCGGCGAAAATTTGTAAACAAAACCTGTGAACGCGTGCGAGTGCAACCGACAGATTCTAGTACGTAAACACCAGCGAATTTTGAAAGTTGCCGCAAATAATATTATACCCGTTGGCCCGGGGAAAAACTAACACCGGCAATTTTCAAACGGAATTATTTCAATTGAATAATTTTGTTCGACATTGTATTGCGTTAGCATATTTTTTTTAATATTATGTACTGCGGTTATTGGTGTTTACGTATAACGCTCGTAACAATATTTTAGATACTAACTCACACAACCGTGCTAACAAACAGTTAGTACGCCTGATAGGTAGGATCATTATATTGCGTATTGACGAGCAAAGAATCTCTCGGCAACCAATCCAATAAGCGCCCTTGATCAAGCCCTGTGTTGGCAAATAAAATTTTTTTTTATTTCTCAATTCGGCGCACCAATTATAAAATAACACTCGCACGCGCATAACATACTTGTAATTTTGCAAAAATCAACCGCAAGCAACCTAACAGAAAATAATGGACCGCACTCAGACCGAAGTAGAAAATTGGGTATGGACGCTCCAAGACGAGGAAATCGAAGAATACCTCGACCAGCTGGAGCTCAAGACAAGCGGGAGTAAGCTCTCGAGAGCTGCGCGACTGCACAACTGGCTACTCGGCGACTATTCCGCAGCGGATTTCGCGGAAGCCGACAACCAACACAGCAGTCCAGCCAAAAGAGCCGCCCTACGCTCGGAGCTGATAGTATCCATATGCCAGGAACACACAGCATCCGAGCAGGAGGGAGAACATCCGCTGGCCCAACTACTACAGAGTGCGGACGTAATATCGCGAGTCCAGCAAACCGCAATAAACATCACGAATGCCCTGGACGGCGGAGAAAATATAAACAGTAATAAAGAAATTACTATCACGGCTGACGATGGCAGCCAATTCAGACTCCCGCCGGAATTCGCGGTAATGGTACAAGACCTCATTTTCCGGTCCAGGGAACATGAGAGAAAATGGGAGGTACAAGACGCAAAGAACTTAAATGCGTCTAACCTAACCCATATAGTAGAACAGATTGTCAGTACCAACATTAAGGCTCAGGAACAAATAGACAACCTGTCAACCAGAATTAAGGCTCTGGAAAAGACCGTACACAGAGATGCACGGCAAGACGAGTCGAACAGTTCCAACGAGGAGCCACGTCCGGAAAACACGCGTAGGAGCGTAGCATTTCAAGATACGTTCACATGCCATTACGACGCCAGGCTGCCCCAGAGCACTCCAGCCGGACCCGGACTGAGGCCCACGGGGGCCGCCGGTAGGACCCCCCGCCGGACGCCCCAT
Source organism: Phymastichus coffea (assembly GCF_024137745.1). Classification (NCBI taxonomy): domain Eukaryota; kingdom Metazoa; phylum Arthropoda; class Insecta; order Hymenoptera; family Eulophidae; genus Phymastichus; species Phymastichus coffea. The sequence continues at coordinate 3,646,237 of NW_026706814.1, forward strand.
TTCGGAGAGGGTGGACAGCATCAACTCGGTGGAGTTAATGCTGAAGTGGATAACCACCCGCCGAGCATGTGGTCATCCCAACAGACGACAAACCCGTGGTCGACTACAAGAGACGTCGGCCGCATCGTCAGGGGATGGAAGCTCAGATTCTCCGGAGAAGGCAATGCAAGCATTGATACCTTCTTATCAAGGCTGGACAGCTCGAGGAGCAGCGCGGGACTTACAGAGGACGAGATGCTCCTGGCAGTATCCGAGCTACTCGCCGGTCCCGCCCTCGTTTGGTACGAGGCCATGCGTAGTGAATGGTTCTCGTACGCGGATTTCGAGACGGACGCCAGAGCATGGTTTGGGACCAGCAGGCAACAACAGCAGCGTCTGACGAAAGAGGTCCAAGGCCGATACCAGGGCCCAGACGAACCCGCGAACGTCTACATCGCGAACATGATGGGCCTAATGAATCGGCTGAACCCCAAAATGTCACACGAGAACCAGCTGGACCTATTACACGACAATCTGCTCCCGGAAATCCAGAGTCAAATACGGAGATCAGAAGTGGACTCCGTACGAACCCTAAATGACCTAGCCACGACGGCCCAGAATAACTTACATCGGCGAAGGATGGAGCGGACGATACCGGACCCTCAGTCGACGTTGTATCCTGAGATGGCGTATCATCCCCGCACCGACGTGAGCAAGGGCCGTAAAGGAAAGGTTGCATCTATGTCCGGCGACAAACCGGAAGTCAGCGACAGATTGGACCGCATGGAGAAGGTACTCGAGAAGGTGACGCACCAGGTCGTCTATACACCGACGCCCTCGGGGGCGGCGCCTAATCCGAGTTTAGAAGCCGTCGATGGTGAGAAAAAGGTTCCTCCCACCGACGTACTTAACCAATTGCTGTCGTCCATCAAGGAAATGTCGGCGGAAATAAAGAATATTCGCGACGACAAAAACCTGGCTTCCGAAGATAGATCCAAGAGACCAGCGACCCCCCGCAAACGAGGGAGAGAATTCTCAGGGCCAATCAAATGTCACGAGTGTGGCCTACTGGGCTATTATAGGAAGTTCTGTCCCCAGTGCAACAAGGGAAACGAGCAAAGGAGTGGATAGGTGGGGTTGATCCCACTCCTCAATCCAGTAGCCCAAACCCCGTCAAAGAGATCTCGCAGCCTCCGCCAACACCGCCCACACTGTTAGCAGCGAGAGTGTTGGGCGATGAGAGCGGGAACTCCATTAGTGACGCCAAAGATAAGCGTGGCAGAAGAGTGCACATGGAGAATGAGGGCATCGACGTTAGTAAAGCCAGCAACCCTGGACCAACCGAGGCGGCGACGAAAGAATCGCACCCGCCCTCGAGGACACGGGTAAAGGCGCGCAAGTCGTCGAAAGGAAGCCCCAAGAAGACTCCGACCGTCCGAACCAAGGAAGCTTGGACGACGAGTGCCGTCGCTCGACCACGCGTCAGCACAGTGGTTAACGCTATCAGGAATAAAGAGCTAAGCTGTGGAGCCGTCGAAACTGTTTCCCGATATTCCCCGGAACAGGAGACGCGTTGGTGGTTACCGGTGAAGATAGGGGACTTCCAAATACGGGCCCTCTATGATCCGGGAGCTTCCACCACAGCCATGGGAAGTAACGCTCTACAAATAGCGTCTATGCTGGGCGTCGGATTGAACACCACCCACGCGGGTACAGCGGGACTACCAGACGGTCGTAAGGTAACGATCGTTGGTCACGCCCTGTTGCCATTCACCGTGGGAGGGTTAACAATGCCGACGAGAGTAGCCATCCTCCCTACTCTCGCCGAGGAATGTATTTTAGGAGTGAACTTCATCAGGTTGTTCCGAGCGGTACTTGATCCAGACGATAACACGTTGTTGTTCAAGGGATCGCAGGCCAAAATGGAGCTAGAAGTAGCTAGCTTGGAGGCTGGTCCGAGATTAGCCACAATCGGACTAGCCGAGGTTACGGCTACACAACAGACTATGCTACAGAAGACCATCGACGAGGCTCTGTCCCGAGCCCCGTTGGGCTTGGGATGTGCGGCAGGCATCGAGCACGAGATTCGGGTCGGTGATACGAAGCCGATTAAACAGCGTTACTACCCAGTATCGCACAAGGTCGAGCAGGAAATGCATAGACTGGTAAGGGAAATGTTAACCCAAGGGGTAATCGAACCAGCAGACAGTGGTTGGTCGAGCCCAGTGGTTATGATTCGCAAGAAAGACGGTTCATATAGATTTTGCATTGACTTCAGAAAGGTCAACAAAGTCACTGAGCCGAATGCGTATCCCTTGCCGTTTATGCAGGATATATTAAGGCGTTTGCGAAACGCGCGCTATATATCCACGCTCGACCTCAGTAGCGCGTATCACCAGATCCCGCTTAAGATGGAATCTCGGCCGATCACGGCCTTTACCGTACCCGGACTGGGACATTACCAGTTCGTACGAATGCCGTTCGGTCTCTCGTATGCCGGTGCCACCTTCCAGCGGTTGATCGATAGTGTGATCGGTCCCGAGTTGGGCGAATTCGCTTTCGCCTATTTGGACGATATCATAGTGGTATCGTCCAGTTTCGAGGATCACCTACGACATTTAAAAACCGTGTTGGATAGGGTGTGCAAAGCCGGCCTCTCGATCAACAGAGAGAAAAGCGTCTTCTGCAAGTCTGAAGCCAAATACCTCGGCCTGTTAATCAACCGCGAGGGGATCAGGCCAGACCCTGAAAAGGTGCGCTCTATCATGGAGTACCCACGACCAGGTAACGTGCGACAACTGCGCACCTTCCTGGGGGTTGCTTCATGGTACCGCAGATTCTTGACCGACTTCGCCACACATGCTCAACCGTTAACGAGGTTAACAGGAAAAAGGAGCGAATATGTGTGGGGAGAGGAACAGGAACAAGCCTTCGCCAAAATTAAGGCACTCATGATGTCCGCTCCATGTCTGGGATTGCCAGAACCAGATGGGCAATATGTGCTGGAGACAGACGCTAGCGCTACCGGAATCGGAGCCGTCCTATTACAAAAGGCAGGAGACGGCGACCGAATCATAGAGTACGCTAGCAGAGTCCTTAATCCGGCTGAGCAAAACTACTCAGCAACGGAGCGCGAATGCTTGGCGGTCGTATGGGCCATCCAAAAGTTCCGCCCATACATTGAAGCGTACCCGTTCAGGGTGGTAACTGACCATAATAGCCTGAAATGGCTATACAACCTAAAGAATCCAATTGGACGTCTCGCCCGATGGGCCTTACAACTTCAAGGCCATACTTTCGAGATCGAATATCGAAAGGGGGCAGACAACGTATTGCCCGACGCCTTATCGCGCGCTTTCGAGCCCACGAGGGCAGAGGTTGGCGCAATAGACCAGCCGAAGCCAAGGGACAGCGCCTGGTACACGGATCAATTCCGACGCGTCGAGAACCAACCTGAGCAATACCCAAATTGGAAGGTCGTTGGCCGGGTGATGTATCACCGGAAACCGAATCACGACCATCAAGGAGGAGACCGATATGCCGACGAATGGAAACTCGTCGTGCCCCAGGAAGAACGCAAGGTGGTGCTGTTTGAAAATCACGACCTAGAGACGGCAGGGCACTTGGGACGCGAGAAGACCTTCGCCCGCGTCGCCCAGTCCTATTACTGGCCGGGAATGTACGCAGATGTGAAAGGATACGTCCGAAAGTGCCAGGTCTGCCAACAATGCAAGGTCGAGCAACGACCGCCGCGCGGGCTCATGCAGGACCGAACATGGTCTATGCCTTGGCAAGTGGTCGCGGGCGACATCGCCGGACCCTTTCCAAAGAGCCCACGAGGGCACGAATACGTCCTGGTATTCATTGACGTATTCACGCGATGGGTCGAATGTATACCCATACGTAGTGCTAACGGCAAGACGATAGTGAAGGAACTTCGGGAACGAGTAATCCTGCGTTTCGGCACGCCAAAGATCTTCTTGTCCGACAACGGCACCGAGTTCCGCAATCAGTTGGTGGACAGGTACCTGAGAGACCAGGGGGTAAAACGGACCTTCACCCCAACCTATACCCCACAGGCTAACCCTACGGAAAGGGTTAACCGTACCCTGAAGACGATGATAACGTCGTATCTGCAGGGGAATCATAGGGAATGGGACCGAGCGCTACCCGAACTCATGTTCGCGTTGAATACGGCCGTCCATAGTTCCACCGGGGTCAGTCCGGCCATGCTAAATTATGGCAGGCAACCGGAAGCCCCGAATACGCTCCGGAAACGAATGGACGAGCTCGCCGCACAAGAGGAGAGTTTGCTCCGAATCGGACAATGGAACGAACACATGAAAAAGAGCCGTTCCACCATTCAACAAGCTCACGAGAGCGCCTCGGGTGAGTCCCTGAGGCAGGCTAAGTACTACAACGCCAAACACAGGGACCACAGGTTCAAAGAAGGTGATTGGTTGTGGAAAAAGAACCGCGTACTGTCCTGCGCGGCACAGGGCATTTCCGCGAAGTTAGCACCCAAGTTCATCGGCCCCTTTATCGTCACAAAGGTACTCGGCGCCAACTCATATCGCCTCGCCAACCAACAGGAAGAGGTCACAGAGCTAATACATGCTAAGGACCTCAAACCCTATTATGGACGAGACGACGACATACCGGCGAATGGGCCTCGAACGCGAGATGACGACGAGACCTCTACCACCGAGGGAGTCGAGGCGATGAGCGTCCCGCCTAACGCGAGCGATACATCGATACACGGAAACGGGAGCGCCAACACCTCAGATAATACACTCCGAAATGACGACGCGACAACTCCGAAATCACCTCGCCGTACTCGCCGTAATTGCCCCAGCCGAGTCCCACTAGATACCCCTCCTACTAACCCGACGAAGCGCCCACGAGGAAGACCTCGTAAGTCCGCGCGAACTACACACACCACACAACATCGACAAACAACTCGAGCCCCTCCTCCCATCATCGCGAAGAGGAAGAGGGGCAGACCACCGAAAGCGACAACCGTGGATGCATGATACACGGCGAACGAAGGACCTGGGAGACCGACGCTAAGGACCCCACCTTCGATTCCGGCGACGAAGGCCCTGGGCAGCCGAACAGGCGCCCACCTTCGATATTTAAAGTTGTTTGTAGGATACTAACTCGCCGGACATTTACAGGATGCAGATCACCCTCGATCAATTCGAGCAGGCGGCAGCCGCCCTCATCGGCCTGGACCTAGGTCCCGCCGTCGAGGGGGTGGTACATGCCGCGCTCCACCTACTCGCCCAGAAAAAGGAGGAAGAGGAGCGAGCACGGGTGCGAGCTCACGAGAGCTCGTCATCCGTGCTCATAGAAGAGCTCCTGGATGAGGAAAACCCCACGACGCCGGCAACGACACCCGGCATCACGCGCAGCGACGCCGCACCACCATCCGGACCACCAAAGGGGCCCATCCCTATGAGGGTTCCCACCGTATCGGTGGGCACCCAAACGGAAGAGGGCGCCCCCGACGCGAGCTGGTCCCCCAGGTTCCCGAGCCAGGCACCACCTTCTGGCAAAAGGACCTGGGAGGACATTGTTGAGGGCTTGAGGGAGGTCGAGCGAGGATGGACGACCCTCAACGCCCTCCAGCGGGCTGTGTACGCGGAATATGATGCGTACACAGCCGCGGGACACCACCCAGTAGATCTTGACCACTGGGAGAGAGTGGTGTCCCGCCGTCGCCAGTTCGCGTCGGCCCTAAGAGAGGTGCAACAACGCCTCCGCCAGGCCCACGAGGGCCCGGCGAGTGGCGACACCAACAGCCTCCCCCAGTCTCCGGCTGCCGGGATCAGAACAACGGCTCCGGAAACCAGGTCGGAGATGACGCCGCACCAGGGTTCACAAGAAGGCGGGGTAACCCTGGTGGTCAACGTGGACGGGAGCCAAAGCGGTCAGGCAACGGGGCCCATCCACATTAATGTGGTCCTGGGCTCCTCGGGTGCGGATTCCACGGTCGAAAGGCCATTGTGGTCCGCCCCGAACCGTAGGAACGGGTTGCCTCTGACCCCCCGTGAGCGAGGGCTCCCACGGGGCACCCTCTCCCGCGCTCAATGGGAGGGGTGCAACGTGTGCCACTACCCCGGGGTGACCCGTACGGACCGCTGCCCGCGCGTGCGGCAACACGCCGACCTGGTCCAGGAGAGACTGGGGTGGGAGGCACGCGGCAGACCTCCATTGGACGACCAGGGCCAGGAGATACAACCAAGGCCAGCTAGGTGATGATGTCCTGCCCCCGTGGGCAGGACCACCGATACATCGCCCTGTCGTCCAATAAAGATAGATTTGACATTACTCGAACTATGATCCTTTATTATCCTTCCCCACCTCCTCCTCGGAAAGTACGGCGCTAACGGGATCATCGTCAAGGACCCTATAGGTCCAGACTGGAAGGGGGCTGTGACGGTAATCGTCAAGTTAGCGCTAATCATTTAACCTTATTGTTGTCCGTGAGGGCAGCACCTCCCAGGGGGGACAAAAACATGTAACGAAGGAATTCGGCACGCGAGCAGACGGAACGCGCGCGACAAGATTCGAACTAGTGAAGCATCAACCTTTGTTGTGTCCGCCCGTTTCGCTATCGTATCGCCGCTGATCCACGTGCCTTCGCTGACCGTACATCAGATCGACGAGAGGACCACAGCAGATACAGCCGTGATAACCGCCATCCAGGAGCCAGACGTCCGATCACCTGAGGCCAGGACGAGTGAACGAGTGTGTGTATGAGGTTTCGCCATCGAGGGCGAAACCATAACGTGCGCGCGTTCGCGACCGGCAACAAAAACAATACAATTAACTGTTCCGTGCTGTGCAACCCGTCATAGTGTTCTCCGGTCGCAGATAAGTAAGGTAAGCTGGCCAGCTTAATTACGCGTTCGGAATTACATGAATGAATAATAACTCGATGCTAACATTCGATGCGTGTATATAACGGCTCTAGCGACAAAGAGCAGCGAGCGTACCGGCAAAGCGTGTTGCCGATGAGCGAGCGTGTATGTAAACAAACGCGCGGGCCGACCTTTTGTGAGTTTTGAGGAAACAATAAAAGATCTGATTTAGCTTACTAACAAGTGTTTTCGTTAATTCTCTCATTTCTCATAGCTTCTACTCAATTCCGAATAGGTTATTAATGATTACAGGTTGACTGAGGCATACTTTCTCGTGCTCCCCGAATTCGTATTGAGCATTGATAGATACGCGTGTCCTTTCGAATATAATTACGCGATTTAATTAATTAAACGGTTATACCCCGTTACAGTCGTTATTAATTATTTTTATTTTTTTTGTATTTATAATGAAAAGAAAATAATAATTATCACATAAAATTTGTAATACTTGGGTCATATTGTTATGCAACATAATTGTTATTCAAGAAATAACAAACGACTAAAGTTGCTTTTCACAGGATTAGGTGGGTTAGCCTGCATGTGGTTCGGTAAGGGTGGTTTATGGGGGTTTGGTGGGTTAAAGGCAGGTTGGTTAGTTGAGGTAGCTCGCTCATGCATAGGATTAAATTATTTCAAGAAATAACAGACGACTAAACTTGTTTATCCCAGGGTTAGGTGGATTAACCTGCTGATAATTTGACGGGGGTGGTTTCTAGGGGGTGAAACACACCTTAAACATTTTTTTTTTAAATCCGGAAACACGTCAATTTAATTTTGGTATTTTCTCATTATCAGTGCGATTTTTAAATTACTCGGGCTGATTTACTATATTACATGTCGTAAAACAGTACAAAAAATAGTGTATTTACCCCTATTAAAAAGGGGTTGCAACCCTTCGGTATAAATGTTATGTCCTTAAAAGCGCCTTTTTATAAGAAATTTTTTAACGTTGAGTTTACTGAAAAATATTCATTTGATGCTGAGAAATATTAAAAAAACTGAATTTAGGGGTTGATTTTCAGGGTGGATTTCATCCCTTAAAAGCCCTTATGGGCCGATAAAAAAAACACGTATCTAATTTCTTTTCAAGTACTACAACACATCCCAAAACACATTCAAATCGGTGAAGTCGGGTTGGGGTGGTTCTCTTGTGAATGGCTATTTCGGCCGTTGTTTTCTTTCTTTGGAGTTTATTAAATTAAATTTTGAATTTAACTCTCACTTCACTTCCTAGCTAATACTCTTACTTTTAGAGTAGAGCGCACTTTTGGCACATTTGCACACCTTAATGGTCAAATGGTGAATAAACTATGATATGATAATTAAAATTAACACGAAATATAGCTTTCTGTATTATAAAAAGCAAACTATAACACTTACAGAAACATTTGTACAGAACAATTTGGGTCAAAATGACGATCATTTAAAAAAAATAAAATTTCCATTTTTCGTATATCGATTTTAAGGTGTTAATTTTAACCTCACCCCCATGACCTCAAAAACGTTTTTCGGAAAAAAGAAAAAACACGTATTTCACGATATTTTTGCCGATTGAATCCATGTAGAACAAGCCATAAGCAACATATCAATTTCTTAAGGAGATAAAGTTAAATATCTAGGAATGCATTAAATCGACGATTAATATGGAGAGATTATGTTTGGACTAAACCTAAAGAAATTAATCTACAGGTATGAAAATTGTATTGTCTACTGAATAGAAAATCTAAACTATCGATCAATAATAAACTACAAAATTTACAAAAGTATAATCAAACCAATATACCAAACATTAATATTACTGAAAGATTCTAGAATAAGGTTTTAATATGAATTATAAATGAAAGAATCAGAAAAGACGTTAACATACGAGGGTCGTTTGAAAAGTCCGTGCAAAAATAAAAACTGCTTGATTTTTTATAATAAATCTTTTTTATTTTTCAACGTAGTCTCCTTTTAGGCTTATATACTTCATCCAACGCTGCTCTAGTTTGTTAATCCCTTCCAAATAATAGGATTTATCCAAGTCTGTAAAATAGGCATTCGTTTCTGCAATCACCTTCTCGTTTGAATAAAATCTTTTCCCCGCCAGCCATTTTTTCATATTAGGGAACAAATAGTAGTCCGACGATGCCAATTCTGGAGAATAGGGGAGATGTAAAACGAGTTGGAACCCTATCTCCATCAGTTTTGCGGCCACAACTGCTGAGGCGTGAGCTGGCGCATTGTCGTGGTGGAAGGGGACTTTTTTGTGGGCCAATCGTGGACGTTTCTCTAGCAACTCGGTTTTCAAACGATCCAATAACGATGAATAATATTCGCCTGTAATGGTTTTACCCTTTTCGAGATAGTCGATGAAGATTATTCCTTGCGAATCCCAAAAGACAGTCGCCATAACCTTCCCGGCCGAAGGAATTGTCTTCGCCTTTTTCGAAGCAGATTCCCCCTTGGTAACCTATTGTTTAGACTTTTCTTTGGTCTCAGAAGTGTAGTGATGTATCCATGTTTCATCTACAGTGATGAAACGACGCTTAAAGTCTTGCGGATTTTGCTGGAACAGCTGCAAACCATTCTTGCAACACTTCACACGATCTCGTTTTTGGTCAATCGTGAGCAATCGCAGCACCCATCTAGCGGATAGCTTTTTCATGTCCAAATGTTGGTGCAAAATATTATGTACCCGTTCGCTCGAGATGCCTACAGTACTAGCAATCTCACGCACCTTCACTCTTCTGTCAGCCATCACCATATCATGGATTTTATCAATGATTTCTGAAGTGGTAACCTCAACAGGGCATCCAGAACGGTCAGCGTCTTTTGTGCTCATATGGCCACTCCGAAAATTTTGAAACCACTTATAAATCATTCTATGTTATAACCATTCTAATCGAAGGTGCACAATCACCATAATATTTATCAAGCTTCTGTTTAATCTCCTGAGGCGTTTTGCCTTTAAAAAAGTAATGTTTAATCAATACACGAAATTCTTTTTCGTCCATTTTTTTACAACCACTCGGTTTCTTTGATTGAAACGAATGTAAAACGCAAAGTAATTGGCCGATCTGGCTGAAACTTGGTGTGTGTTCTTCCAAGATATGCCACTAACTGAAAATAACCTTGATACGCACTATTAGCGCCATCTCCCTGACTTTGCACGGACTTTTTAAACGACCCTCGTATTAACCGTAAAGGAAGAAATAGAAATTGTCCGAAAAAGATATACCAACCGACTAAAGGATAATTCAAATGGACTGGCAAAGGATATAATTTAATCAACTCCAGGAGTCTCAAGACTAAAAAACACCATTTAATTAAATTCAAAACTTGAAAATCATTTCACTATATTCTTAGTTCTATGGTATGATAATCGGAAAAGTAACTTCATGTAATGTAGTATTGTAATCACGTGTTAAATTTGTAAAAAGTTTTATTTATTGTCGTAAGATAAATTGTAAATATAATTGGAAAAAAAACTACTGTGTTTTAAAATTTATGATAGCGTAATCTATATCTTTTTCTGCTTTAATAATATTTTTATAGAACGAAGCTCGTGATAATAATATGGCCCTATAAATTAAATTCCAACGGACATTTCTCTTTCATCGTATCGTTATTTTAACTGTTGTTTTTCTTTCGTATGGTTTGTAACAGGCTGCCGCCTAGCCGCAAATCCCGGGTAATAGTAGTCTTTAATACAGCCAGACGGTGCACTGTTAACTGTATACTTCTAGCACACTTACTCACCTCGATCCGTTGTACGCATGCGCCGTGTCCACTCAGCGATCTAACTTGGGTGCGCGATCTCCCCGCGACGTGGCGCTGGTGCGCTAGCCTACTAGCGCTCCGTCGGACACTGCAAGCACCTCGGTCGACGAACAGCTCCTACTATGTTTTCGCGCGATCCGTGCTAGATTACCGGCGCATTCGAATCGAATGTCAACAATAACACCGATGCCGGACAAAGGGAAGACGAAATAATGAGATCGTTTCGTTTTGATCTCTAATCGCTTTATTCAATCAAAACCGAACTTGTATAAGGGACGGATTTGCCGAGAGACTTACGCACGCTGTTTCGACACAATACTTCGAATGGGGAGAGAGAGAGTAGATCTCGCGATAGTCGCGGACTATTCGCACGCACGCTACCAATAAATTCACCGCGCACGCTGCGCGGGATCGCACGCTAAACACGATTGAAAAGTGCTGTGCACCTACCGCTAAATCAACAGGGATACGGTGGCCAACCGTATCCGACTTTTTTAATGATGAAGCACCGCCTCTGCAACTGCTTCCCCGTTGAGGCTGTTGCGCTGCTGCTGAAGCTGCTGGGGTTGAGCTCGCAGCTGCCGAGGCCGCACACGTTGAGCAGTGTGCGTACTCGGCACTCCACTCACAATTGTCTATGCCAACTCCCTGGATCTCACTCGGAAGGAAAAATCACGACGTTGCTTTCAACACAATAAGCTGCGATGTAGGCGGACCGAAGGGCACGGTCATACTGGCTCGCTAGCTCTCCCCTCCCGGTCATTGCCCCTAACTCTCTCTAACCTAAACCAATCGCGGCTATTACGCTCAGCCACGCTTAGTAGTTCACGCGAGTCCAAACGATTTTCGGCAATCGTTGCAGGTTAAAACTAAAAAGTTTATACAATTTTTTATTTGAACTTCAAGAGTGAATTATAGTGAATATTTACAATATTCACTATATTTACAATATTCACTATAGTTCAGTATGTATCTAAATTTATTATGATAATAATGTCAATCACGGCCTACGATGTAAAAATGACCATATTTCAAAGGAGAAGTTGTCAAATATATTTCAGAAGCATATGTTTGTCAAACTTTACGTATATTGAAGAATTGAACTGCATTCAGACTTTTCTTACCAATTGTCGCCAATACACGATTATACCCATATATATCAATAATATTTAATTTCATCAATAGAAAATGTAGTTTTAATAATAAATCAATGCATCGTATTTTCATAAATCATTTAAGTCCAACGGTTGAGGTTTCTTCAGGTACCTTTCTTGACGGTGGTACGATGCGTACTTTCCAAGCTGATTAACGGGTCAAGAGAGTGTTTGACTTTCGGATTCTGAGCAAAAGTATGCTGGAACCGTGTTCGCAAAGTCTAGGGTAAAGGTCAAGTCAAAGGTGGGGTAAAGTGGAGCTCCAATCTTGGGTCGCGTTAACGCCACGGAAGTTCGAAAAACGTTATCCTAAAGCACCCTCGAATCACTATCTGTGTCCTTACCTTAGCATATATTTCATCGATACTCATGGTGGAACTTTTAATATGTTTTTCTAGCTGGTGGATGGATAAATTTGCGTTCGGTATGGTGGGTGGAATTTTATTGCGAGCGAGGAATGCGACGTGATAACCAATCTACAAACTTTAAAAAACAAAAATAGCAGCAGGAGAAGTGCTATTCTCGACGGGTACACATTAGCGGTCACGCCTTTTCGGAGTATTGAAATTGGTGCTTATATCTTATAGGGGATTTAGCCCAGTTTATAATTGGCTCCCCTAGTGGAGACGCTCACGAAGAGAGAGCTCGTGCTCGATCGGGCACCAAACATCTCCCGCGTAAATTTAGAGGCGAAGAAAAGGGAAAAACGACAAAGCTGAGGTTCAGTAGAAGAGAGCAGTCGATGGAACTCCGTCCGCTCCCTAGCGTGTCAAAACAGCTACTACTCGCGCCGCGGGCTTAACTTTGCGATTTTGTTTCAGTAAGCCAGTCAGTGCGCGCGGTCACTCGCTACGGCGCGACCATACCCCCTCTCTCTCTCTCTCTAAAATAAGAAAAACTTTTAAGAATAATAAATACTGTAACGCGGTTTTTCTTGACGTAGCTCAAGCTTTGATAAAGTATGACATGAAGGTTTTTTATTTAAACTTAATAAAATTGTACCAAAAAATCAAGGGTCGCGGGAGCGACCTGCGGCATGACTGCCGGAGGCGCGGATTAACGCGACACTATACACAATGACTTTCGCAACACAATTGCAATTTTATTTAAAACTGCATAAATATACGTTAATTTTAAGAATAAATGTCTATTTTCTATATCATTTTTTATAACTGTATATCAAATGACACAAAGCTATTAAAGCATTTACCCATTTCTATTTTTTTTACTTATTTTAGTTTATGATGGTCCAGTTTTTTTTTCTTTTCCATTCATTCAGTTATTCAGTTTTCCAGTTTTGTCTACTGCGCAGGACGACTCTGTTGTGCGTATATATATTGCGCAGATCTGATACGTGTAAGTGCGCGTGAATCCATTACGCAATAAACAGCTAACCGTTTATTTTTTCGTCAATATCGTTTTTATTATTTCTAGAAGTTCTGTATACAGGTAAGTGAAATTTCCTTTTATTTTGTTCAATCAAAATTCAATAGTAAAATGTAAAAAGTTATCATAGAATACGATTTTTACGGTTCAATAGAAAAAACACGTGGGTGATACGTGATTTCACTATTGTGAACCCCGTTTACTTTCAATATACTCAATTAATAATTTCAATAATTCAATTATTATTAATAATACACACACATATTATTATTATATATGTATCAACTATAACTTATTTAATAATTTATTAATGTAAACAGTTTACGAATAAAATAAAAATTCGGACAATATTAATTACGTTTGATAAAAAACAGCTTTCCCATGATATTTTTTTATTTTTTCGTTTAGTATTCGTATGTTTGAAACGAGCGAAGTAGACGATAGAATATATGTGTGTGTGTGTGTGCATGTATATGTATGTGTGTGTAAGTGAACAATGGAAAGTAATTTTATATGGTGTTATAGGTGGCTGCAATTATTTGTAAGTTACAAGTTTATAGGCAGAGCAAAACATTTTCAAATAAAATAAAATCGGTCACCATTCAAACTCGGCTAAAAGTAATCGACAATCAGTACGAGGAACACTTGCTGTTTTTAATACTTTCTATAAGAAAGGTTGTGTCTGCAATTATTTTAGGTTAAGATTCTTAATTACCCAGCAATATTATTGTTGTTTGAGTATGTATATATCTACTTCTTTTCAAATACTGTTCATTTAATTTTCATACGGAATTTTGGTTAATGTAAAAATGATCCTTTTTTCAGACTATTTCGATTTATTTGCACGTTTTTATGCTTATGCGAACAAGTCGTGGACTTAATTTTTTTCAAAGTATTAATTTCGTCATAAGCTGAATGTATTAGAAAGAAAGAAATTTTTTTCAAGAATCGAGGGTTTTCGGTAAAAATACGTTATTTATATAATAAATATTCATTTTTATTCATACAGTCAGAGGGGAAAGCAACAATCATGATTTTTGTTTTACAATATATATGCAGCTATACAGACTTTTTAATTATTTGTGTTTAATTCACAACATATGAGACCTAGAAATAATTTTATTTCATTGCAACCATCAATCTACACTTACACCTATAATTGTTAAAAAACAAAGAATATATGATTAATAATAAGATCAAGCCAAACTATGTTTTCCAAATTAGTCTTATATTACAATTGTTTACTTATATTTACACATTTTCAATTATTATTATTAAAAATTAATTATTCTAATGCAAGTGTGTTAAACTACATTTTTTCCATATTTTATGCTTTCGTTTATTACTTAATCATCATATTTAATTTCTATATTTTACTATTATTTCTTTTTAATTCTTCCAGTGTATATTTTCTGAATTTTATCTCCATTCATCTACGCCGCCTCTATAATGATTTTCTAGTTTATTAAAAAATTATTTCTAGACTCACTCTTCTTCTGTAAATTTGTTTCGAATATTTTGTTAGGATTGTTCATTAAAGATTTCCGAAATATTTATTCATTTCTTTGATGTTCCTTGCTTTTCCCATTGGTGTTAAAAAATGTAATAATATAAATATATATTTATTTTGGAATAATGATAATTATCTTTCTTTTCAGGTTTTTTTTACTTTAGGAGAAAACGGTTACACAATAAATCAGCAACTCATTGATAGTAACTATAAGTAATTTTGAAAATCAATGTTTTACCTTTACTGCACCATCACTGTACATAAATCAGAGTACTATATGTAATGTACTATTTTTCAAGTACATAATAGTGATAGTAATAATAATAATAGTAATAATAATATTGTACCTTTTTTGTACATCCTTCGGCATTGTTCATTTAAATCGCTGTACTTGTTTGTGCCTAAAAGCGCTTTTGCTCAGTGGGTTTGAGCATATTATTATGTTATCTATGTTAATATATTACATAATTATGTTGTAATAAAAGTTTTCATTGAAACAAAAATAATTGATTTTATTATTAACTGCTTATATTATAACGAATTTAATTCATTCGTTATGTCTCTCTCTTCCCGCACATGCATATACATAATTCTTATACTTATACTATATTCAGATTCATATTATATTATACAGCAGCCTGCAGCAGCCGACAACGCCGAAGTATAAGGTAAGAGAGAGAGAGAGCGCGCTATGTCTATTAACGAGCCTATAGGCAGAGAGAGTCGCGTTCGCGTGTATGTGTGTGTGGTCGCGCTGCCGAAAAGCGTGACGAAAGAGTGGGGACACGTGTTTGGAGCGCGCGTGGAATATCAGGTCTTTGCTTGGGCAGTTGCCGCTGTTTAGCGATTCTTGACTTCTCTTTTTTTTGCGTACTCCGACTTCCGATCTGGCGTTGCTTTGGTTTGTTCGCGAATGCGTGCAGTGGTGCGGCCTTCTGACGAGACTGAGTGTGTGCGTGCAAGGACATAGCGCTAGGTAGTCCCACACTTCGTCACCACTGCGACCGGCGTCCGGGAACGCTGTTCAGCGAGCGAACGTTATTTGTACGGAGGGTCTGGCCATTGTCGCCTCATTGTAAGTACCGACTCGTTTAGCTCTCTCTTGCTTGCCTGCTCGCTTCTCTCTCTCTTTACCGATTTGTTACTCTGTACGCTTTCCTTTTGATGCTATATATAAATCATGTTTGTCCCTCTTATTCTCTGCGTTTCTCTGACTCTGCGCCCGACTCTCATTCCCATTCCTTGGTGAATTCCCTGCGCTCGCCACTACTTTTCGCGCTTTTCAGCCACTGTTACCTGCGACGCTCTACGCGGGCCACGAGGCTGCTTGATATCGAGGCCGGCTAGTAGACTTGGCCACACATGCGCCAGCGCCCTAGCCTTGTGGCATTAGTTACTTATTAAACCGAGCTGTCAACCAGTCCATCCTCTCGATTGTAACGGCGGGTTAGTCAAAACCCCGTTATAATATATGACACGATTCTACATCCTACTTTTATTGTACCTGTTCCTATAAATTATACATACTGCGCAGGCTTGTACTGCATACTTATTTTATTTAAGTATTTATTTATAAATGTAACTATTTATGCATGTTTTAAGTATATAACTATTTAACGGACTTGTGAATAAATGCTATGTTGCCGTTACAATGAATCGCAACATACGTTAAATAGCAAATTATATGTTGTAAAAATTAATAAATTTTCAACTATATTTTTCAAGAGCAATCGGGAATTGTTTAAATCAAAATATTTTATCAAATCTTGCGCTCGATATGACGACTTTCAAACTTGATAAGACAGTTTTTGAATACAAATTGAGTCACGTAGACAAGTTAATGATAAGAAATGGATGCATATGAATAGATACTCATATCGAAAAATTTCATTCTATTTTGAAATATTGTTCGATACAAAATCCACCTGTAATTCATCCAAGAACCACATTAGCCATACAAAAAATTATGAAAGATCCAAAAAAACAATGGATACAGCCTGTTCCTATAAATTCGGTACATATTCAAATATGACATAGTTGTAATGACAATTGTCTTAAATGTGTGGATGGTCACTGAGTTTGTTGTTTTTACAATACTAAGGTTGTACGCATCTATGACTCGTTGAATCAAAATGATTTGTACCTTATATTGAATAGTTTTTGATAGAATTATTTCCTTATTGTATAAAAATTGGAAAATTTAATAGAGATAAAATTATTTTTGAAAAAGTACAATACCAAAATAACTATAAAGATTGCGGTCTTTTTGCTATTGCATTCACAACATCTATCTTTTTTCACAAAGACCCTTTTCAACGATAAATTATATTCAGGGAAACATGCGTAATCATCTTTACGAAATGTTTGAAAATGATAAATTGATGCATTTTCCGTCAATGAGGAATATTGATGTAAGTTTGAATCCTATTACGCGATATCATGACAACTATCTATCATTACAACAATTAGATAAACTTCCAAATTGCTACGATTTTTTTCAAGAAAAACTAACAAATTCTGAAGTACATTTGAATGTAAGAGATGACAGATCGAACGTTTTTTCAAAATCTAAGTGGCAAGTAACTGGGCTCCCTAATCTCGATGGTGCATCTTGTTATGCTAATTCTTCTGTGCAGTGTTTATTTAATTGTGCATCCATTATAAATGTTCTCGAGACAAGTAACCAAGATATACTTAGTGAAGTATTTAAGAGTTATAAATTAAAATGCCAAGATAACAATGTGTATGTAGACATTTTCAAGTCGAGGACATTTTTAAATCAACAATATATTATTGCTCGTCAGCAAGATGTCGCGGAGTTCTTTGGTTATTTGTTTGATAAATTCGATTTTATAAAATTGGCTATTTACCACGAATTACAAACAATATTATTATGTACTGGCTGCAATAACATGAAATTTTTTCGCCTATATTATAATAGCATATTATCTTTATCCATTTCTTTAGATAAATTAAACTGTAATTTACAGGATTTGATTAATAGAAATTTGAAAGCTTCAAAGCCAAGTGATATATCCTGCGATTACGGTTGCATCAGTGAATACAAATTTGATAAAATATTGACTTTGAAAACTACTAATGATATTATAATATTACAAACTAATCTATTTCAGGTAACTGGTACAGGCATTTTTAAAATAAATAATTTCGTTTTAAAAGACATACTTACACTTGTGAACATAAATAAAATAATGTACAGAATCACAAGCGTGATTGTTCATCTTGGACAATCAACAGATAGTGGACATTACATTAATTATGTGAGGCAGGGTGACGATTGGTTGATAATCAATGACAATAACTAACATATCTCCCCCGAGTGTTATAAGAGATGCATATGTTATTTTTTTACAGAAAGCAGAACAATCTGCATCGGGTTTACAAAATGATATGATATGATACAATATATCATATTGCAAGGATGAATCTCGTAATTTTCAAAAAAGGAAAGCAAGCTATTCATCGAATTTTATGACACCTTCAGAAAAACATAAACGCTTAGATATTATTGAAAGTGAGAACTCTCACAATTGTTTCATGATTAATAAATTAGTTGACAGAAAATTCATCGACATTAAAAATTGTAATAATAATAGTACTGCTAATGGATATTTTATGAAAGAATACACGTCGAACATAAACAATAAAATTTATACCGAACCAAATAAGAATGCGATTATTTTATCTGAGTGTACATTGAAAAATGATTCTTTTGATATTTTACAAATATCACTCAAAGACATGCTCAAATAAAAAGAAAAATAACACAGGCACACAAAAAATAAAAAGTGGTCTGTATCAAAAACAACACACATATATTCCCATGTATTTTGCCACGCTGAATCCGAATCCGCAGTCAGTTTGACCCCAGCACGTCAGGATCAAGGTCATTTGAAGGTCAAACTCGAATAAAAGTAGTATAAAAAAATGTAACTAGTATTTCTATGGTTTCGAGCGTCGCTGAACATAAATCCGACATCCCCTTGACCCAAGCACGCCAGGTTCAAGGTTATTTCAAGGTCAAACATAGACATTGCACGAAAAGTTGAATTCTGACTACAGATTTTGAAAGTACGGAAAAAATTACGTTCAGAGACAATTTTTTCAATTTTTTTTATCGTGAATCCAGCGGTCATTTCGAGGTCATTGTATTTTGATCCCATGAAAATCAGTATGACCATTTTGAAAAAACAGAAGTACTTCTTCAATGAATAAAAAAACTCTTTCCATACGTTTTGACGGTTGCTGAATCCAAATCCGTGATCTCCGTGACCCAAGCACATCAGGTTCAAGGTCATCTGGAGGTCAAACTCAAGAAAACGTAGTTTAAAAAAATGTAACTAGTACTTCTATGGTTTTGAGGGTCGTTGACTCCAAATCCAAAATTAGAATTGCTCCGACTACTCGAGTTTGGTGTGCAAAGTGATAGAATTTATACTTCTCTTCTCTTGTAACGAACCCTTTTATCTTCAAAAGATCTATGCAGCGGTTTTCTTTTTCTTTTTTCCGTTTCTGACTCGTTTTCCCTTTTAAGCATCCAGCAAAAATCTGCCATCATATTTACATCCCATCTTCCTTGATACCGGCGTTCCATTTCTTTGATATCTTGATGAAACCGTTCACCCTGTTCTTCGCTATAGTCTCCGAGATTTTCTGGGAAGTAATCAAGATGAGAATGTAGAAAGTGCAATTTTAAATTCATTAAGCATCCTAATTCTTTGTAGCTATTTAATAAATTTTCCACCAAAGCTTCGTAATTTTCACTTCTCTAATTCCCGAAGAAATTTTCTGCTACTTTCTTGAAACTTGACCATGCAGCCAATTCTACAGGGGTCATCTTTGTGATAAAGTCGTTATCTCTGAATAAAGTGCGGATTTGGGGACCATCAAAAACACCTTCTTTTAGTTTGGCATCACTTATGCCTGGAAACTTCTGTCCTAAGTATTCAAAACATTTTCCATCCTTGTTCAGAGCTTTGACGAATTGCTTCATAAGAACAAGTTTGATATGAAGGGGTGGGAGCAAAATTTTTGAAGGATCTATTAAAGGATCCCGGAGAACGTTTTGTACGCCTGGATTGAAATCAGTTCTTTTTGGCCACTCTTTCTGTACATAGTGATGCTTTCTATCTCTACTATCCCACAGACACAAGAAACAGGGATATTTTGTAAAACCTGACTGCTGACCCAGAATCAGAGTTGAAATTTTAAGGTCACCGCACACTTTCCATTTGTGATCCGAGTAATTGATTTTTTCTAATACAACTTCCAAATTCTGGTATGTTTCCTTCAACTTCGTTGAATGAGCTATCGGAATAGGCGCAAAAGAGTTTCCATTGTTCAAAAGTACAGCTTTGAGACTTCGTTTAGAAGAGTCAATAAATAACCTCCACTCTTCATCTTTATAAATATTAGGTTTCAATTCATTCATTAATCCTCTCACATCTGTACAGAATGTCATCGAGTTCTCTGAATCTTTGGCAAAGAACTTACGAAACTTCTCTTCTCTATTCCGATAAACATAAGCCTTGGTCTCCTTGGACAACAAATTCTTCTTTTTCAATACTGCGGCCAGATACTCGGCTCCATCTTTGGGTAATCCCAAATCTCTTACGAGATCATTCAACTCTTTTTGATTGAAAGTTTCGGGGGTATTATTCGAGACAACGCTTCGTAAATATTCATCTTCTTTGCTATCACTTTGACTGTCACTTTCCTCGTCTGAGGATTCAACAACTTCCATTTCCTTTGGTGCAAGTGATGTATCAACTTCCATAGGTTCTTGGTCAGTAGCTTCCTCTTCTAACGGTATTGGCTTTTTTACTGATGCTACTTCAGCGTACACGATTTTATTTTTTGTAGTTGCGTTAAAGCCAAAAGTCTTGGTCATACAGAAATAGCAATCGTCTCGACATAAAGGTTCAGACCATATCATAGGCTGTGAAAATTTGAGCTGACTACGAGCCCGACATTTCTCCCATCGTGATAATATTGTTCTGCAACAATTGCAAATCATATGAGGTACCCAGACTGTATTTTGGTTGACAACCTTTAAATTAAAACATTCTTCGTAAATAGTTATAAACCTATCTGATAACAGCCTTCGATATTTTGGCACTTCAAATTTTCCACAAACGTAACAGAAATCATCTGTTTTTCCATCACACCTATGAAAAGTAGATTCTATTCTACTAGACTTGCGGTCACTTGATGACGACGCTTGCGGGCCCGCTTGCTCACCCTGACCAACCGCCGATACTGGGCATCCGAAACCCTGCATCGTACCTTCTCGTGTGCCGGCCATGACGGCATCGTGCTTTCACCCCAGAGCTTTGCCGGAAAACAAAAAAAAGAAAAAAAGCCGTTTCCCGCCGTCACCGTGTGGAGGTGCCCTGGGTTCCGGCATACGAAAAACGTAGGTGTGATATACAATCTTACGCTTTCAGGCTATAGCGAATAACAGGGTGAACGGTTTCATCAAGATATCAAAGAAATGGAACGCCGGTATCAAGGAAGATGGGATGTAAATATGATGGCAGATTTTTGCTGGATGCTTAAAAGGGAAAACGAGTCAGAAACGGAAAAAAGAAAAAGAAAACCGCTGCATAGATCTTTTGAAGATAAAAGGGTCCGTTACAAGAGAAGAGAAGTATAAATTCTATCACTTTGCACACCAAACTCGAGTAGTCGGAGCAATTCTAATTTTGGATTTGGAGTCAGCGACCCTCAAAACCATAGAAGTACTAGTTACATTTTTTTAAACTACGTTTTCTTGAGTTTGACCTCCAGATGACCTTGAACCTGATGTGCTTGGGTCACGGAGATCACGGATTTGGATTCAGCAACCGTCAAAACGTATGGAAAGAGTTTTTTTATTCATTGAAGAAGTACTTCTGTTTTTTCAAAATGGTCATACTGATTTTCATGGGATCAAAATACAATGACCTCGAAATGACCGCTGGATTCACGATAAAAAAAATTGAAAAAATTGTCTCTGAACGTAATTTTTTCCGTACTTTCAAAATCTGTAGTCAGAATTCAACTTTTCGTGCAATATCTATGTTTGGCCTTGAAATGACCTTGAACCTGGCGTGCTTGGGTCAAGGGGATGACGGATTTATGTTCAGCGACCCTCGAAACCATAGAAATACTAGTTACATTTTTTTATACTACTTTTATTCGAGTTTGACCTTCAAATGACCTTGATCCTGACGTGCTGGGGTCAAACTGACTACGGATTCGGATTCAGCGTGGCAAAATACATGGGAATATATGTGTGTTGTTTTTGATACAGACCACTTTTTATTTTTTGTGTGCCTGTGTATTTAAAAAATAAGATTGATGAAAAAATATAGAATTTTACATAGAATTTTACAAAAGCATTCATGCAACTTTTTACTTCGTTAAATGTGTTTTTTTTGGAGATCTTTATACTCTACTAAAATTATATTTAAGCTCTAGAACATTCAAGGTTAAAATTAACAATGAAATAACTGAATTACACCAAATAAAAGCCGGAGTCCCTCCAGGTAGCGTACTCGGTTATATTATATTTAATATACATACGAGGTCTGACCGGAAAGTTACGGGTCTACCTTTATATTTTCGTGCTAGCGTTATTCTTTATCATCTGGTGGGTGGCATCCTTCAAAGTAATCCCCACTTGATTGAATAACACGGTTCCATCGATGTTTCCACTTTTCAAAACAGTCCTGGAACTCACTTTTCGGAATAGCTAAGTACCCTCGTCGCATTGTTTTCAACCGTTGTTTTGTCATCGCATCGGTGTCCTTTGAGTGGTTTTTTTAGTTTTGGAAACAGCCAAGTCACAAGGGACTATGTCGCGACTGTATGGAGGTTGTCGAAGCAATGCGATATTGTGTTTGCTCAAAAACTGCTGTACAAGATTGGATGAATGCGCTGGCGCATTATCGTGATGGAGAAGCCAGTCACCACTTTCCCAAAAGTGCGGCCGTTTTCTTCTTACTGCATCACGCAAACGTTTCAAAATTTGAACGTAGTATTCTTTATTGATTGTCTGACCTGTTGGTGCATATTCGTGATGTACAACACCTTCACAATCGAAAAAAACAATCAACATTGACTTAACATTGCTCCGACTTTGACGTGCTTTTTCTGGTCTTGGCGATTCAGAATGCTTCTACTGTGAAGATTGTTGTTTTGTTTCAGGATCATAACCATAAACCCATGATTCATCACCTGTAATAACTTTTCTAAGCACATTATCATCATTATTGATCATTTCCAGATTGTCTAGAACGATTTCTAAGCGAATGCTCTTCTGCTCTGCTGTGAGCAATTTTGGGATGAATTTCGCACACACGCGTTTCATTCCTAAATTTAGGTTAAAATTTCTGAAATAATAATTTTTGGTATTCCAAGGTCTGTTTCTAGTTCCCGCACAATCAACGACGATCTTGTTCGATTGCAAGTCGCACCCGCTCAATATTATCTGCGGTTTTTGTCGTCGAAGGTCGACCGGAACGAGAATCACTATCGACAGAAGTGCGACCATCTTCGAACCGTTTATACCACTCTTTTATTCGTGTTCTGCTCATACACTCGCTTCCGAAGGCCTTTTACATCATTTCAATAGTTTCCAAATTCGTTTTTCCGAGTTGAAAGCAAAATTTGATGTAAATTCGTTGATCTTGTTTTTCAGTCATTTTTATCAATATCAAAATCCGACGAACAAGACACTATAAACAAAGACACGCTGCGCATGAACTAGACGTCCGGCAGGTGTCAGTTAGTAACCATTAGATTCGTGAGGCTTTACTGTTGACGTTTCTGTCCGGTAGAGGTCGCTCGAACACTATGGCGCGAAGACATAAACATAAGCCCGATACTTTCCGGACAGATCTCGTACTCATGATTTGCCAATTATAAAAAATGTAAACATATCCAGATATGCAAACGACACAGCGTTAATGATATCATATACTATTGAAATAACAGCTTCTAACAATATGCAAAAATATCTGGATGTAGCACTAAAATGGTTCAACAACTGCAGAATTACAATTAATGAAAGGATGTCAATCCAAGTAACCTACACTAAAAAAAGGAATATGCCCACCAGTACATATAAATAACCAACCACCAAATAACAATCAATAAAAAATAAACTAGTAATATATACCGCGATAATTAAAGAAGTATGGACATACGGTATACAACTGTGGGGCACTGCTACAAAATAAAATATAGAAATAATCGAAAGATTTCAAAACAAAACACTACGATTCATCACTGATGCTCTGTGGTTTGTCATAAACGATTACATAAGGAAGGACGTAAACATAGCAACCGTATGAGAAGAAATCGAAACATTCTACAAAATGTATACAATGTCTGTTAAAAAAGTATCGCGAATTTTGAATTTTCACGGGCTATGTAAATTTGATTTTTGAGTTTTTTGTAGCGTTATGTTGGTACTCATGTCTCTTATTTACGCTAACAAGGTTGGCTATTTTGAATGTTTAGTTAATTTTTGACAACTGTTTTCCTTGGATGTATTTTGGCTCGTCTTCGATTTTTCCTATTCTAAAAAATGGATTAAAGAATCTGTATCAAATTTTGTGTGAGAAACAAAATAAAGTGTGCGGACGCATTCTAAATGTTGACTGTGGCATATGATGAAGCTACCTTGGACCAAAGCAACGTTTATTGGTGGTACAAAATGTTCTCAGAGGGCCGAGAATACGTGAACGACTAACAACGTGCCGGACGCCCGAGCACGTCAACAACAAACGTAAATATTGATAAAGTGAAGAAAATAGTATTGGCCAATCGTCGAATCACCGTTAGAGAAGTTTCTGAGTATCTAAACATATCGATTGGCTCATGACATTCGATTTTAACCAATGATTTGGGCATGAGTCTGGTCGTCGCGAAATTCATGCCAAAACTGCTCAATTTCGACCAAAAACAGCATCACGTTAACATTACTCAGGAGATGTTGGACTCAGTCCGTCACGACCCAAATGTGCTCCCGAGGATCATACTGGTGATGAATCATAGGTTTCTGGTTATGATGTGGAAACCAAAGCTCAATCATCCCAATTTCAACTTCTATTTATTCAGTAAATTATGTTTAAACTTATATTTTCTTATTAAAAACAATTATTTTTAATTTTTACTCTAAAGATCTACAGCCTCAAAAAATTTTCCATTTCCACGAACTTTTTGAAGGATAGGAAATCTATTTCGACACTCGTTCTAGGTTTTCCTGTATTCTATAAGTAATTAGCTTTACATTGAAATCGATTTTATCAAAATCGGTCAATTCTTAGTTGAGATATTTCATTTTGAATATAATTTTTTGATGTTTTAATATAATACCACAGTGTGCTTCGTTTGGATCCAATTTAAAGTTGATCGTTTAATAAAGAAATCATGTGAGTAATGAAAAGAGTAATATGAGTATTTTTTACAGAATTTTATTAACTTTTACGTTCAAATAATTAAATCATATTAAATAATGTTACCAATTATGGTTAGTTAGAGGAATACATAAAAATTTTAATGCTTAATAAACTATAAAATTGGTAGTTGTACTTATAGGATTACGAAGATATAAGTGTTTCGAGGTTCAAACCATCAGACAATTGTTTTTGTTGTTGTTACAAAAAGTGCAAACCTAACGTGAATAAAATTCATGCTATTGTTTTCTTTGACATGCATATTTTTATAACTTTAGCTAATATTAGAAACATTTGTTTAATAATTATGTGATTTGGCAATTGCGCTTTTGTAAGCTTATCTTTAATTCTGTATGCCATTTTGTATACCAATGTCAGGCTAAGACTGTAAATATATCGTACGTATACTTTCAGACTTGTTTATATATATATGTTGTGAGTAGCGAGCAACGAGTGCAAGACCAAAAGAGGTAACGGTAATTACGACGTTATAAGAAGACGACGAGAAAAAAGATAGCGTGCCGGAGTTGCATAGTTATAGTTTATCTATATTACAGTTATTCTCTACAGTTATTACATCGCTTCTCATTTTTCTTATTCCACTACCATTATGTTCTCACAGACTGTATAATTACTTAGTGTTCTTTTATTAATTGGTGTATTTTCTGAAATTCTTCTTACATGAATATCATTTATGAGTCAGTTTCACATTAAACAAGATCGCAATCATGATTTTATTCGCAAGTGTATAGCGTCATTAAGCGCATGAACTAGAGAAAGAGATAATACAATGTTAGATTGGACGAGAGAAGGATACATCGTGTGGAAGGAAAAATTGCTAACGGGTGTGTCGAGCAGGTCAGTTACTCGTTCCTCGAGAGTCGAACTTGGGCAGCTTTTCGAGGAGCATTTTTTTTCGTGAAACGAGTTCTTTATAATAGAAAAGAATGACAATATGAGTTGAACAGTCATTAGTTAATAGCCTTGGGTGCGGTAAGGAGATCGACAAAAATTCTTAACCGAAGCTGTGACGAGAGTCTACAGTTTATTGGCTTTGCGTTTACCCGTAGTTACTTTTTAAAGATGAAGGTCACTCACTAGAGTTGCCATCAATTTGACCACTTTACTTGTCATCTTCGCTAGTTGACTTTGCCTTCGACACCGTCAACTATAGACCGACCAAATTAAAAAAAATATCCGCGAGAGTTTCTATGTTTCTGAAAGAAATTGACGTGCTGAATTCGAATCTGTCCTGAGAAATGATCCATCACCCTAGGTTTCCCAGATATTCTAACCTAAAAGAGTAAAAAAGACGGTTTTTTTATATATTTAAGGTTATATAACACCATAGAAAAAATTTGTTTTCTGAAAACTGAACACGACATTAGAAAGTTCTATTTTTTCTCTACAAAATGTATTTTTTTGATTAAAAAAATATTTTTTAATTCATATGATCTTTTAAGAGATTTACGTCTATGTTCAGTGCTTGTGTCATGTCATTGTAAAGCTCGCAGCGTTTAGCGTTCTTGGGCTTGAGATCTTCTCAATTACAAAAATATTGTACAATATGCATTTAGATTAAGTTTTTGTATTTGCCTTGTATCCGAGTTATATTTATATGTAACTTTGGGTCAACCTTATTGCTTAAAATATCTCCAAATCCTGAGGTATTATTTATCAATAGAGATTAAATTTCAATTTTGTGACTCATAAAATGCCTAAATACGTTACATTGACTCCGCAGAATTTGTTTCGTTATGGTTATGTTGTGAAAATGTGGTCAAATGGGTGAAAATATTTCTGCAAAAAAAACATTTTTTTAATCCAAAATATGCGTTTTGTAGGGAAAAGATAGAACTTTCTAATGGCGTATTCGGTTTTCAGAAAACAATTTTTTTTCCAGTGTTATATAACCTGGAAAATAGCAAAAAACCGTCTTTTCTGCTCTTTTAAGTTAGAAAATTTCGAAAATCTAGGATGATGGATCATTTCTGTTCATTCGGAAAATTGATTCCTGTTCAATATTTTTTTTTATTAATTATTGAACTTTTTTTGAAATTCTTGAATGAAATAAACTAAAAAATAATGTAAATCTATAATATTCCACGAAAAATTGAAATTAATCATGTATATTAGTTTTTATAAATGTATAGGTTATGTTGCCCTCCATCTTTTTCTTTATACATAACTTGGAAAAATTAATGATCCTGAAGATCCAAACAGGTTACAAAATTTGTTCTATTTTTAGAATCTTACTCGGAAGTTTATTTTATAACCTTCTATTTTCATTATTTAAATCAATTGAAATATTTTATCAATTTAGTATTTTATCAATGAATTGTATTCACGTAATGAAATTGTGTAGTTTTAAGTAGTCAACGCACTATTGTCATTTATATGATATTATTACTAATTATTAATGTAATTACTATTTATTAATGAAATATCATTGCTATTATAATTGTTTTATCTGTAATATCTCATATTTTTCAGGTAAGAACTAGCAATTATTTGCTCCAATGTCTATCACCATTCGATGTGCAAATACAGAAGATTTACTAAACATTCAACATTGTAATTTACAATGCTTGCCAGAAAACTATCAAATGAAATATTATTTATATCATGCATTGTCTTGGCCCCCATTGAGTTATGTTGCAGAAGATGAAAAAAATCGCATTGTAGGATATGTACTAGCTAAAATGGAAGAAGATTGTGAAGATAACCCACATGGTCATATAACGAGTTTGGCTGTTAAAAGGTCTCATAGACGATTAGGAATAGCTCAAAAATTGATGAATCAAGCATCACGAGCAATGGTAGAATGTTTTGGTGCTAAATATGTCTCTTTACATGTGAGAAGAAGTAATCGAGCAGCACTGAATTTGTACACAAGTAGCTTGCATTTCGAAGTATCTGAAGTAGAACCTAAATATTATGCTGATGGAGAAGATGCGTATGCAATGAAAAGAGATTTGAGTAATTTTCAACTAGAAATATCTTGTGTAAAATCTTCTATTGACTTGGATACATGCTCATTGGAAAAAAAATGCTGTAATCATGATGTTTGAAATAAATAAAATGATTATACACGTGTGAACTATATAACTCACTTCTTTTATTGAACATTTCAGAACTGCATGTTACTTCACAGGTTTATTTTTGCTATTTAAGAGAATACATAATATTAAAAATTTGTATGTTATAGTTTTGTATTTTATTTAAAAGATTAAACAAAGATGATAATACATTTGTAAACTTCGATTTGTGGCTTTGCAATAATTATTTTCACGTGCGAAGAATGATGAAACTTAGTTTTGTTAAATACCTGTAACAAATAATTCTTTGTTTGATAAAACTTTACATAACATGCTAAAAAAGAGTTGACAACTTAATTTCAACTACACATTTGAGTTCGAGTAAGAAAAATACTATATCGAGTGCGACTGCTGCTCGTTATGTCTCTCCCATGTCCTAATATACTTTTATAAAATTAAATTTATATTAATATGTACCACTTAAGTTTCAGCGGGCTGAAGTAAGGTAGGTGAGAGAGAGAGAGAGAGAGAGAGAGAGAGAGAGAGAGAGAGAGAGAGAGAGAGAGATATGGGTTCGATTATCGTACGCGCGGACCGTGAGGAGGGCGCTCGGTTTCTTGGCGTGAGAGATTCGGCTTTAATGTTTTGACGCGAATACACGTGCCCGGCTTGCGATCCAATCCCTTTGTTCTTGGTACTCAAGCTTGCGGCGACGTATGCGACGATGTATGCGACGACGATATCCAGAAAAGGAGAGTTTGGATAGACTAGGGAGTGTTTTGTGTCTGTCGCATTATTGAGTAAAAATTTGGTTGAAATTGAAGTAATGATATTAATATTAAATTTGAAAATCAAATTTATACAATAAAATATAGGTGATTGTTTGGAATGAAATTAAGGAAAGATAGGCTTTGTCCTAGTTTCTTATGGTGCGAAGTGTTTTGTAAGCAGAGCATAAGTCTCTCTTGGAAAAAGGATGTGATTTAGACAAAGTTTCCCATAGGGCGAAATGTTCTATGAGTCGAGCATAAATCACAATAGAAGGCTTGCTTAGCTAATCAGAAGAGAGAGAGAGACAACTTAAGTATAAACCAAGTTTATTCAATCTTAGCGCTCACTTCGTAAGGCTAGTATAGAAAACCTCACCTGTACCAAATGAGCATATATACAAATTTTAGAGCCCCATTTACGCAAAATAGCCCTTTTGACTCCGTTTCTGCAAATGTGCAAAATCATTTTCTCTTGTTTACAATAAAATGGACAACGCCAAAGAAAATTTAAATAGTGTAAAAAATACAGAATGTAATATAGATAATTTAAGCATAATTTCCATTTATCACAAAAATCGTAGTTAAATGTTATTAATTAACATAGTAGTTAATTCAATAGTGCAAATTTTACAATAAAATAATTAAAAATTTTTACAAAGAAAAATAACTTATCGCTTATAAATAGACATCATTACAAATAAGAAATTTCCAAATTGTTTAATAATATTTGAATAATAATTAATTTATGTTTTTGTCCAAATCTTATAATGTAAATATAAAATTGGTTAATTCAAAATTATCAATTCTGACAATTTTGTTAGTAAGTACAAAATCAACGCTTTCGATTATAATACTTTTACTTGTTTAAATAAAGTATTAATTTTTTATTTATTGATAAAAATAGTAACTAAGTTGTTATCAATTATAAGGGCTGCGCATGTGACGCGCGCTGCGGCCGCCGTCATTAGAAAATAATGAGGAGGGTTATAGGTTGTGTAATGCGGTACAAGGCCTTTCCTGAGCGTTGCATTATTTGCAACACCTCAGGAAAGCCATTCCCGTCTTTTGCCGCCCCGTAACCAGTTGCATAAAATGAAAACAAACGCGCCCTATAAGAAACAATTAACCTCTTTCATGCCCGAACAACCACACCGGAGATATTGGCGAAACAAGCTCGACGAACGCGATCCGACGGACACTCAAAAGAAAAAAAAAGGAGCGCACCACGGAATAAGAGAGCGCATGCACACACTCACGACCACGTGTTGCCGACTGGCGAAAGAAACACGGAAACTTCACTGGGAAATGCAACGGAAATGCATGTTAATGACACATGCAGATCCGTTACACTCCCAGGCACTAACACCGACACTGACGAAACACTGGGCGAGCAGAAAATTGCCGATGAAGTGGCAGCCGGCAATCAACTGTGTCGGGCTGCCGAACACCATCGGCGACATCCTGAGCGCCACACACACTCATAACGGTAACCACACACAAACACCCGGGAACACGTCACCTGACCGACTCGGGAGCGCCCCAGGAGGCGCTCCAAAGACTGTTACGGGAACACGAGGTGTACGTGCGAGAAAGCGAGCGGCCATTTTGAAGCGCCGAGATAAACTGAGCATGAGCGAGCGAGACCTACTGAGAGCGAGCGAGACAGACTGAGACAGAGCGAGCGAGACAGATTATATGAAATGATGAATAGAATTATATGTAAATGTGAAGATGGGGGCGCTACAATTGAGATGACTTACATTATATATTTATTCACAACGAACTAAAATTAAAATTATAAATGAACATAAAAGAGATACCGAATTATGAAAATTCGCATGCGACCGACACACCCCCTATTATAATAGCAAGCGACAAATACTCCGATAAATTTAATCGATAAATTAACTAACAGAATTCGAACCTCTGATGAAATTCGCTGGTGGTGTGACGACCAATAAGCGTATTAGAATAAAATTTGATTTCCGTCCGCATAGAAAAATAGATAAGAGTAGGGTAGATCTTTCCCATTAATTAATGCTAGCTAACTTAGGGGGGGGGGGGGGGGTAAGAGAGAATAAATAACAGTAGATAAGCAATGTATGTTCTGGGACACAAAGGAGCCGACAAAGGATGCCGCCAATGTATAAGGATACGTGTATGTTCTGGAACACAAAGGAGCCGCCCGATGAAGGTGTGAAGGACACCTTTTGATTTATGGTCAGACCCCATGGTGAGTGCCTAAAAGGGATTTGATGTACCTTTGACACCTTCCGCGTGCCAGTGGGCCCCATGCTGAGTGTTAAGGGGCATTTGATGTTGGTTTGACACCTCGCGCGCGCCGCCAATGTATAAGGATACGTGTATGTTCTGGGACAGAAAGGAGCCGCCCGATGAAGGTGTG
The DNA here is from genome assembly GCF_024137745.1 of Phymastichus coffea. Taxonomy (NCBI): domain Eukaryota; kingdom Metazoa; phylum Arthropoda; class Insecta; order Hymenoptera; family Eulophidae; genus Phymastichus; species Phymastichus coffea. The sequence goes on from NW_026706814.1 coordinate 3,677,632, forward strand.
AAGGTAGTGACACCTTTTAATCGCGATAAGGTGAGACCCCATGCCGAGTGTTGCATTTGATGTTTGTTCGACACCTCCGGCGTGCCAGTGGGCCCTTCGAGAGGGCCAGTCTTCCCTCCCCCTCGATAGTAGGACGCTTCACCCACCAACCCACCCACAGAGGTTGTTAAGGTAGGATGCTGTAGAAGTCGGTAATAGTGCGGATGCTGTTTTCTCTCTCTCTCTCTCTCGCTCTCCTTCGATAGTAGGGTGCTTATACTAGCTGAGTGTGGACCCTTGGAGAGGGGGTAGCGTCTCTAGCTTGCTAGGCGCGTACGCCGTATAGTGAGGATGCTGTTCTCTCTCTCTCTCTCTCTCTCACTCTCCTTCGATAGTAGGGCGCTTATGCTGGCTGAGTGTGGGCCCTCGGAGAGGGGGGTAGCGTCTCTAGCTTGCTAGACGCGTACGTCGTATAGTGTGGATGCCGTTCTCTCTCTCTCTCGCTCTCCTTCGATAGTAGGGCGCTTAGTAAGCTTATGCTAGCTAAGTGTGGGCCCTCGGAGAGGGGGTAGCGTCTCTAGCTTGCTAGGCGCAGCCACCACCCACCCACCCACCCACCTCCTACCTTTTGTCTGACTACTCCCTCTTCAACCTACAGCGCCGAAACCGCTGCTTTCAACGCCACCATAGTGCTTAAAAGCCGTGCTCGATGGGAAAAGAGCGCAGTCTTTCGAGACAGCCCGCTTCACTAGCTTTCTTAGCAGTGACAAGCAGTAGTAGTAGTAGTAGTAGTAGTAGTAATACTAGTAGTAGTAGTAGTATTACTAGTTGACCTACGTGCATTTTCATTACAATGGCTTCTATTGCTTATTTTGAAAATACAGTACGCGATTTATGGAAAGCCTATTACAACTCAGACGCTAATAAGGATGATTTTATTAGATGGAAAAATATAATAATTACCGCTTTGCATTCTCTTGAAGAATATATGTTACGGCCTAACTTAAGTAGAGCAATACGACAGAGATGTCAAACATGCGCTACTCATTTAAATTCAATCGAAATTAATTTAAATAATTCCATAAAAGTCGGAGGAAATGTTAATTCATTACGAGTCATTCCAAACCAAATTGAAGGGGATGGAGTTATTTGGCGTGAAATAAATTCAGCATTTGAAAAACGTATCATTACTGCATTCATAGCCAATCAAGAACATAGAGATATAAAGTCATTCTTAAAAGCAGCAAATAAATTATTACAACTACAAATACCAAAATATCTTTCAATTCATAATGCTCTAAAAATAAATATAGAAATGTCAGCTCAATTTACCGTAATAAAAGATAATGTAGAGGACATTCAAATAAAGTATTTCAACACCGAAAATGTTTCTATTTATAAAACGACAGATCTTAAATTATGGTTTACAGAAAATATTGAAGATGTTATACTTAAAAATTTAGAAGAATTTCAAGAAAAAGATTCCGGTTGGACATTAAAAACTATCATCGGTATTACTGTTAATATAAATAAATTTAATCCTTTCAAACCTGGCTCATATATTCAACTACCAAAACAAATAGCAGATAAAAAAGCAATTATCAACGTTCAAAATACAGATAATGAATGTTTTAATTGGGCTGTGCTTGCCTGTCTTCATCCAGCTAGATTTCATAGCGAAAGAGTTCAAAATTATATGCCCTTTGCGAATGAATTGAAATTCGATGATATAAAGTTTCCTGTTGAGGTAAAGAATATTCCTAAATTTGAAAAATTAAATAGTATTTCAATAAATCTATACATACTAAAAAAATACGGTTTGAAATTCGAAGTCTCACCATATTATATATCAACTTTAAAACAAGATAAGCATGTAAATCTTTTGTTACTACAAAGCGATTATATTGATGAGAATGAAACAGAAAAATCTAATAGATCAAATAACAGTGATAATTTCAAATTAAAATTCCACTATGTATGGATTAAAAACTTATCTGCTCTTGTTAGAAGTCAAGTAACGAAACATACTGCACAAATTTATCTCTGTGAACGCTGTCTCCACTATTTTAATAATAAAGAAAAATTGAATATTCATGAGACTGATTGTTCAAAATTAAATAAATATAGAGTTAATCTACCTAATTTTCCTCTTCTGAAATTTAATCATTATGATCGAAAAGAAATGGTTCCGTTTATTATCTATGCTTATTTAGAGTGCTTATTGAAACCAGTAAATAACGGACGATCCTTCCAAGACCATGAAGCCTTTAGTGTGGGGCTTTATATAAAATGTAGTTATGATGATTCCAAATCAGTCTTTAAGATGTATAGAAAAAAACTGAATGAAGAACAATCACCCGCACAATGGATTATCAAACAATTTCAGATTTTGTTAGATGAAATGAATCAAATATATAAGAATGCAATAGAAATGAATCTTTCATGGCGTAATCAAATGGATTTCAAGATGAGCAAAATGTGTCATATTTGTAGAAAATATTTTCAACCTGATGAAACAAGAGTCAGAGATCATTGTCATTTGACGGGTCGATTTAGAGGTGCTGCTCACGCATCCTGTAATTTAAATTATAAGAATCCTTATTTTATACCAGTTGTCTTCCATAACCTTACTGGATATGATTCTCATTTTATAATAAAAGAAATAGCTACTAGCTCTGATCTTGAGGGAAATGTGACTGTTTTAGCTGAAAACAAGGAAAGATATATAGCTTTCACAAAACATGTGGACGGTAGTACTATAAATTTTCGATTTATTGATTCGTTTCGTTTTATGCCATCATCTCTCGAAAAACTGTCTTCATACTTAACCAAACTAAATATCGTAGAGCATGAATTCAAGATAGATAAATATACAAAAACACAAATAGAATTATTGAAGAGAAAAGGCGTTTTTCCATATGAGTATGTTAACAGTTTTGAAAGATTAAAACAGACTCAATTACCACCTATCGAAGATTTTCATAGTCAATTGATAGATAGCAACATCTCTGAAGCTGACTATGAGCATGCTCAAAAATTGTGGAATGCATTTAACATCATTGATTTAGGACAGTATTCTGATTTATATTTAAAAACTGACGTATTACTCTTGGCCGATATTTTTGAAAATTTTCGTAAAACGTGTATGGACGCGTATCAACTCGACCCGGCACACTATTATACTACTCCTGGATTAACATGGGATGCTATGTTAAAGTGTACAAAAATTGAGCTAGAACTTTTAACCGATATAGACATGGTTTTATTCATCCAAAAAGGCATTCGAGGAGGTATTAGTCAATGTTGTAATAGATACTCAAAAGCTAATAATCGATATATGGGCTCAGAATATAATGAAAAAGAACCTAGCAAGACTTTGATGTACTTTGACGTTAACAATTTATATGGATGGGCAATGACGCAATCATTACCATATAAAAATTTTAAGTGGGTCTCTAACATCGATGAGCCTCATTTTTTCAATGTTTCCGATAACAATGAGGTTGGATATATTTTAGAAGTTGATCTAGAGTATCCAAAAGAACTACACGACGAACATAAGGACCTTCCACTTTGTCCTGAACACAACACACCACCTGAGTCAAGACAAAAAAAACTTTTAACAACACTGTATGATAAAGAACGATATGTCATTCATTATAGAGCGCTAAAGCAGGCTATTAAATACGGACTCAAAATAAAACAAATACACAGAGCACTTCAGTTTAATCAAAAGCCTTGGCTTAAAACTTATGTAGATTTGAATACAGAAAAAAGAAAACAAGCTAGAAATGAATTTGAAAAGTTATTCTATAAACTCATGATTAATGCAGTATACGGAAAGGCTATGGAGGATGAAAGGAAACGAAAAGACGTTAAATTAATTAGTACATGTTGTGGTAGATATGGAGCAGAAGCACGGATCGCGCAACCCAACTTTCATAGTAGTTCAATCTTTGATGAAAATTTAGTAGCAATACAGTTATCATGGACGTCTATTAGTATTAAAAAACCAATATATATTGGACTTTGTGTGCTAGATCTCTCAAAAACATTAGTATATGACTTCCACTATGGCTACATAAAAGAAAGACTACCTCATAAAGCAAAATTACTTTATACTGATACAGATAGCCTCGTATATGAATTTAAAGATGTTGATATATATGAAATAATGAAAGAAGATATCAATAAATTTGATACATCAGATTACTCAGAAAATAATCAGTTTAATATGCCGTTAGTTAATAAAAAGGTTCTCGGTATTATGAAAGATGAATGCAATGGTAATATTATGAGAGAATTCATTGGACTTCGAAGTAAAATGTATAGTATACTAATAGAAAACCATCAAGCAATAAAGAAAGCAAAAGGCGTAAAAACACATACTGTCATAAAAACAATAGATCATGAAGATTTTCGAAACTGTTTATTGGATTTAGAAATTATTAGGCGTGAGCAATGTAATATACGAAGTGTATTACATCAAGTAAGAACAGAAAGAGTGCAGAAAGTAGCACTAAGTCCATATGATGATAAACGATGTATATTCGATAAAAATCCTGATACACTTCCATGGGGTCATTACAAAACTATTGAAACGTCAAAGCTTAAAATCAAGAGTGCGGAAGAACGCAGGAAAAGAAAGATCATAGAAATGGAAGAAAATCCTCAAGAAAGTTGTAAGCTTCCTCTAACCTCCGACAGAAGTCTCTCAGAACAGAGTAGTATGAAAGAAAGTTGTAAGCTTCTTCCAACCTCCGACAGAAGTCGCTCAGAACAGAGTAGTAATAGTGGGGAGGAAGAAGGCTCAGTTAGGAAAAGACTAAGGATAGAATAGTGAGAGAGTGGGGACAACGGTAGAGTGGGGGACAACGGCAAACATGGCGACTGAAGTCTGAGGAGTATGGGCAATGGAATCATATGAGAAATTACTCAAGTGGGGATAAGGCGAAAAGAGAGGGAAATTACGGCGGCTCGAGTTCTCCGAGAGGGGACGCATGGTACAAAACGGAGAACACACCTCAGTCCGGCGCAGTTATTCAGCAGTAGGTTGAAGCAACAGCAGTAGTCTCTCTTCCTAGTTCTCCTATTAGACTTCTAGATTTTCTCTTAAAAGTAAGTTTCTTGTATACTAGTAGCTCTCTAACTATATATCCTAGTAGTATTAATTATTGATTGATTTTTTGTTATTGTAGAATGGACTTTTCATCAATTAATAGAATAGCCAAATCAGCATTTTTACCAAGAAAAACAATGACACAATTAGAGAATAATTGTACATATATGATAACGAGATTAAGATGGCTTAATACTCGTTATGGTTTTAGCGTAGTGATTACAGTAGACGATGAATTTGAAGTATTTTTACCTAAGCGAGTAAGCTTAGCATTAGAGAAAGATGAAGCTATGCTGAAAAAATTATTCGAGACCGTGGAAAGAAAGGAGTTGTTTATTTACCATCGAGAAGGCTCGAATTTTGAATTTAAAAATTAATCTAGCATAATATGTAAATGTATAAATAGTAAATAAATTTATATTTAAAATTTTAATTATCTCTTTAATCCAAATTTAATTTTCCTTCAAATCCTTTTTTTGGAGAGGTTGAAGTAATTCCTTATGCGTTCTTTCTGCTGAGTTTCGACTTAGTGTAAAGGTCTCATAAGCAATGTTAGTAGTGGAAGCACCTCACAGGTGAGAGCGATGGTTGGGGCTCTCACCATTCCCTAATAAAAAATAAGAAAGAGAGGGGGGGGGGATTTCGGCTGCTCGAAAAGCGAAGTAGTGGGGTTATATTCTAAAATATCGATAAGATGTTAATAGGAATACCATTCTGTTCGAAGCATTGGTAAGAAGAAGAAGTAGTAGTAATAGTAGAAGCTTAGCCATGCCAGCTATAAGAGACAACAGGAGATCTCACTCCTCTTCTAAGCATGTATGGTTTGCGAAGAATGTTAAAATACATCATCTTCCATACGAAGAAAAAGACTCTAGAAAAGGTATTTGGGAGCAAATAGCACGAGATCACGAACGTTTCCAAAGACGTATTGCTGAATTGAATAAAGTTATATCACGAGTATTACTCAAGAAACGTATATTGATGATGAATAGAATGCTTGATCCTATATTAGAAAATCATTACACTATATATATGTTAAATAAAATGGAAATCTAATTTAAAGTAGAGGGAGGCGGTTGTGGCGGCTCGAAAACCAAAGTAGTGGGGAAAGGTTTTAAAAGAGCTGTGAGCCTCGAAGAGCTTCATTCTGCCTCAAGAATCGAGTAGTAGCAGTAGTAGCAGTAGTAGCAGCAGTAGTAGCAGCAGCAGCAGTAGCAGCAGCAGCAGTAACAGTACAAACAGCAGTGAGAGCAGTAGTAGTAGAAGTAGTAGTAGAAGTAGTATTAGAAGAAGAATACGTAACATTCTAGATTTCTTTACCTACAGCAAGATGAATTTTGAAATGTTGAATAACATTGGAATGAAGCTTTTCGATATACTTCCTGAAAAAAGTCATTATGAATTGCATGAAGATGAGAATTATCTAATAACATTCATGAGACAAGATGAATCTCGAATTATTCTTGAACTCGATTGTGAGTTCGAAATTGTTCTACCGGACCGAATGTCAAGAGCGATAATTCATCATTTGGATCTTTTTATTTATCTTTCTGATAGAGTACAAAAATATGCATTATTTATTCAATATTATGGATGTGATCGATTTCAATTTAATATTAAGTAAATGTATTTGTATATCTTATTAGTTCTTAATAAAGATTGTATTATATAAATTTATTTTCTGGAGAGGTAAATGAGTCATTAGTGTTTCTATTAAAGCAGGTTTCGACTTGTCTTAATGGACTCACTAGTGTCGAATATAAAAAATGGAAGTACCTCACAGGTAAGAGCGAAGGTTGGGACTCTTATCCTTAAAATAAAAAAAAACAATGTAATATTTATAAATGAAAACAATTATTTATGTAAATACAAGCTAGATACATATAAATTTATATTTGTAATTCATTGTTGTATGGTCTCCTTATTTATCCAAGAATTGTGAGTATTATCAAAGCCAAGCCATTTTACGAAGACTTCATTACCCTGTCTTCTGAGAATTTTTTCTACAAGATAAATATCAGGATACATAGCTTTCTGTAGTTCTTGCTCATAAAAACCACCAACAATGGGATTTTCTTGATAATCTAGTAGGTGATATGTTACAGATTTAGTTCTCGAAATACGATGAATAGTAAAAATTTCTGTAGACCAATTAGGCGTATATCCTTTTTCAAAAACGTGTTTAGACTTGCTCAGTCGCCCTTTATCTCCTACCCGGAATTTCGGGTTTTTGAAAAGACGTTGATCGTAAGAGAATCGTGTCAAGACCTGCATTTCATTTTCTTTAGTCACGTCTTTAGGCTTCATATTTATTGTACGGTGTTTTTGATTATTATAAGATTCTATTAAACTGGGGAGAAAGTCAATCCACTTATAATTTCCTATTAAACTGAATTTTTTCCACATAATATTTTTTAGTGTTCGATTGAAACGTTCACAAATTGATGCTTTAAGATTGCTATAAGTAGAATAAAGGTTTATTTTATATTTTTTCATTAAACTTTGAAAATTTGTATTGTAGAACTCTTTGCCTCTATCCACTTGGAGATTTTTAGGAATGCGTCCCTTTTTTAATACAGACTCCATTGCGTTAGTGACATCTGTAGCAGTTTTCTGTTTTACTGGAACTCCCCAAGCATATTTAGAGAACGTATCTATAATAGTTAACAGATAGCGAAAACCTTTATTCTCTCTAGAATAGTTTTGCATCTCAACAAGATCAGCTTGCCACGTCTCATCTATTCCGCGTATATCGACTTTTCGACGAGGATAGTTTCGACGTGCTGGTTTGTGTAACTCATCCACCACTCTTTGATGTTTCATTTTAAAGTTTTTTTTTTTAAATTTCAAACGGTCCAATTTTTGTAAAAATGTCTAACGGTCCAATAGTTTTTTCTATCACTTTCTCTTTCTGTTTCTCTTTATGATTACTAATATTATCTTTTTCTAACTTAGCAATAATTACTTGATGCTTTACTAATTCTAATCTTATTGTATCCAATGATTTTGAGAGATCATTTATCATACTCGTAAGCGTAGTAACGTTAGGTATAATAGTTTTTTGCAACGTTCGTAAGTTTACAGCATCGTTACTCTCCTGAGGATCGGCTATATAACAAATTCTTTTGTCATTCGCGTCGTATTGTCCGTCTTTAGTGATATTATACCCTATACCAGGAGGACCTTGATTACCCTCCTTTTTTTTCAATGTACGTCCAAACACATCAACACTCATTTTATTACTGAGGAATATTTAGAATTGTCTTAATATATATAGCCAGCTTCACGTAATTCTTCAATGATTGAATGAATTTCATTAATATGACTAGGATTACCAGCGGTTTGTTCGGCGATAAGCAATCTCAATCGATCAACGAGCTCGTTTGGATCATCCCAATATACATAATCAAATAATGTTCCTTTTCTTGCTATTTTATAGTTAGGAAAAAGACCTCTTCCATCAATAGTCAATTTTCGCTTCTTAGCACTACCACTTAAAGATAAATTTGGACCAATATACTTTTTGAATTTATTTACATGCTTATTGCGATATTCTCCATTTGTTTCATATCTCTTACGATGAGCGTTAGTGATTTCAAGAATTTTTATATAATTTTCAATATCTGATGAACTGATTAATTTAGAATTAGGTTCTTTACGAAAGAGAAGTTCCATTAATCCAGATGTCTTGCTGAATGCTTTATCATTCACAGTCACATTATCGTTTTGGAAAGAAATTGGAGAATTGCCTATGACATATGTATTTTCATGCAAGCGAACGCCAAATGTCTTGTCTAAATTACTTTTCTGTTGCGGTTCATGTAATAGTCGAATATAGTTTCCTACAATCGAGTCATCCAATAGCTGTTTTTGTTGTTTTGAACTAACATTGTCTAAATTTATTGCGGTTCTATCAAGTGTTGATTCACTAGTCTTACTAAATTCATCTTCATCACCATCATCAGTAATAGACATAGCGGATTCAAATGTAGAATCAAGCGGATGTAATGTTGAATTTAAGTCATTAACAGTACTATTGAAATATCGAGATTTATAGGGAGTGTCAGCTGTTGTTTTTGACTTGAAAACTTTATCGAACGTAATTTTCTTCTCCTTGTTCGTTTCCTGTTCAGTATTATCGTTAGTTTTATCAATAGCTACCTCCACAAGTTTCTTCAATGGATCAACCATAGGTTTAAAAGTTTCATTCAATGTATTTTCTAAATCAGCTTTGTCACGTTTTATTAGTTGATACTTACGTCTGATGGCATCACGAGCCTCAGATAATTGCTCGAGCATCTTCTTTTCTTTTTCAAAATTAGCCATGTTGACGCTTGCAGTTTCTAAAGTTAAATAATCTTCATTCGTTCACTCCGTTATATTTATAGCAAAAGAATCGAATCCTTTTCTATACCGTCCATGATTGATTGGTCTATCTCTATCAATAACTATAAATCCATGATTATCGTCTCTCCAACATTTTGAACAAATTACTTTAAACTTCTCAAAAGTCATATCTGAGTTAACATGATCGTTATAAATATATTTAATATTCACGTCATCTTGTCGAAACAAAACTAGTAAATTCACATTATCTCGAATGAGATGCTTCGGTATGCGAGCGTATGATTGACAGAGATAGAAACTATCTACCTTTTTATGTCTTCCCATACAGAAGAATGCTCTCACGTTGTCCTGCTTTTCAGTGGCTATATCGTCAAAAATCATGATGGAATTTGGATTAGCTTTATCCGGTGAAACAACTGCCTCATGCTCGCTGAAGGCATAATACTGTATACCATCAATCGGTTCCAATAAATCTTTTAAAAACTTATACTTTGGTTGATTGAGAGACTTTGAATAAACATAAATGTTTTCAAATCTAAGTCCATTAGGATGTGTGATTAGTGTTAGCAAACAGTTAGTTTTCCCACAGTTACTAGGACCACAGAAAACTGCTCGTATACTGTCAGGCAGTAGTTCACCATGTCTTTTTTCTCGTTTTTCCGTCTCAACCACATTATCAAAATTTATGACTTGCAACTTATGCGGTTGCTCTTTGAAGTCCATATTGTTTTCTAATCACCGATCGAAGGACGAATGAGACTACTAACTATAAAAAGACTGTTTATATATTTTTAGTTTCATTAAGACTTTGTCTTCTGATGAGATATGATCATTTGTTACAAAAGAAAGACTGGTGGTGCTGGCTTAGTGAATAAGATCATTAATAACTTACCATTCGAAGCTCATTTGCCTGGTTATCAGTATTGCGGACCGGGAACTAAATTGAAAAAACGACTTGCTCGTGGTGATCCTGGAAAAAATCCGCTAGACGCTGCTTGTAAAGATCACGATATTACTTATTCTCAAAATCGAGAGAACATTGAGGCGAGAAACGAAGCCGACAAAATTCTAGCTAAACAAGCCTGGGATAGAGTGCAAGCGAAAGATAGTAGTTTTGGTGAGAAAGTTGCTGCATTTGCTGTAGCCAACATAATGAAAGTTAAAAGTAAACTTGGTATGGGTGTTAAAATTTTAAAACGAGGAAAGAAACGAGGTAAGGGATTAAAAAATCGCCAACAACGACGACAGCGACGAAAGACACATGTAAAAAGGAAAAATCTATCAATTGCATTGAAAAAAATTATTAACGCTGCCTCGAGAAGTGTTGTTCCTAGTAATAAATCACTCTTTGTCATTCGTTCGGCTATAAAAGGCGCTAAAGAAGCTGTGAAGAAGGCTGGAGGAAGAAGAAAAATAAATGTTCCTCGTATTCTACCAATTCCTAGTAAAGTGGGTGGAGCTCTTCCTTTTTTAATTCCATTATTTGCCGCTTTGAGCGCCACTGGAGCTTTAGCTGGAGGAGCTGCTTCAATAGCAAAAGCCGTTAACAGTGCTAAGGCCGCTCAAAATGAATTGAAAGAGGCTCATAGACACAATAAAACTATGGAAGCTATTGCTATTGATAAAGGACTTTATTTGAAACCACATCGTAAAGGTTATGGTCTTCATCTGAAACCATATTCAAGTGGAAAAGATTTAAAAAAAAAAAGCTCGAAATAACTTTACTTAATCGAGCACTGACAGATCATGATATAAGAAAATATGCTAAAATACTAAAAATTGCAAATTTTCGAGGTGTTTTTATGCGTGATGCTCTACCGACCGATGGGCCTCGATATCAAGAGACAGCTATTGTAAATTTGGATAATAAACGGGGGCCAGGTACTCATTGGGTAGCATATAAAAAGAAAGGCGATGAGGTTATGTATTTTGATAGTTTTGGTAATCTACAGCCGCCTATAGATCTATTGCTTTATCTCAAAGTTAATAGAATCATGTATAATTATATTAGATATCAAGATTTTAATACATATAATTGCGGCCATCTTTGTCTCAAATTTCTTTTAAACAAACTATAGAAAAGACGACTAGTATATAAAATACTCATGCAAAGAATGACTGTCATTTGATTTGAATCTGTCATGGAGAATACACTAACATTGAGTCTCTCGGGAACATCATCCGTACTCGAATCATATTATTTTCCACCGATCGAATTGATAGCAAACAAAAAATACGTTCTTGGTCTAGTTGAGCTATTGACATTTAATTCAATACCAAACATTGACGTTGGTTGTAATAAATTTTACATTGAAGGTCAAGAAGCTATCACTTTACCGACTGGTAGCTACGAAATAGAAGATATTGAAAACTTTCTCATAGACGAATTAGCACCTAAAGGTATATCGTTTAGCCTAAAACCAAATAATAATACTTTACGTAGTGTTATTCGGTGCAGTCAAAAAATACATTTTGAACCAGAAGATTCTATTGGATCAATTTTAGGCTTCACTAAACGCACGCTCGTTGAAAACGAAACACATAGTTCTGACTTACTCGTCACTATACTCAAAGTCAATGCTTTACGTGTAGAGTGTAATATTACTACAGGCTCTTACATAAACGATCGCAAAGTACATACTATACATGAATTTTTCCCAGCAGTCCCACCTGGATATAAGATTATAGAAGTTCCCTCTCACGTCATTTACCTTCCAGTCGCTGTGAGGAGCATTGATCATTTTCAAATTCGTATAGTTGATCAAGACGGAAACCTAGTTAACTTTCGAGGAGAAGTCATCACAGTGCGAGTGCATATAAAGACCATATCTTAGTAATGGGTATCATTTACAATATAAAGAGCGGCCGAGGCTATATTAAAAGACAAAAATGTCGAACAGCAATCAGTCAACAGCGAGCTATCAGACCGCTCACACCTCAGAACATTCAATTCCTGAAAAGCTTGAGACTAGAAGTCGTCGAAAATCGTGGAAGAAAATATTGTGCATATTAGTGTGTTGTATAAAACAACAACAACAATATGGAGGGAATTCTAGACATTCATTCAGCTGTCACTTTCGATGAGTCTATAGCTCATTATGAAGTTCATGCGCATCAGCCTTATTCATTATCATATTTCAATAATAGCGATGAAATTCATATAGCAATTCAACATCAAGATTTATCTCTGCTTCCATCGCGCAGTATGATTCATATTTGTGGTAGGTTAACCAAGCCGGACGGTACTACGCCAGTGGAGAACACTTTATTAGTCAACAACGCCCTCTGTCATTTGTTCGAGGAAATACGATATGAAATAAATGCTATTGAAATTGATAAAGTGAAAAATGTAGGCTTAACAACTCTCATGAAAAATTGGCTTTCACTCAATCCATGTCAGAGCTCTATCGCTGAAAATGCCGGATGGAATGGTGATAACAATGAAGTTTTAATATGTAACGCTCAAGGTTTTTTTGATGTGACTATACCTCTCAGTATGTTGATGGGCTTTGCTGAACATTATCGGAAAATTGTAGTCAATGTCAAGCATGAACTTATTCTCACAAGATCAAGAGATGATTTGAATGCTATTTTGTCTGCTCCAATTGGGAATCCTGCTGCTTCAGAAAAAACAAAAATTACTTTAACTAAGGTTGAATGGCTGATGCATATGTGATGGTTGCGGACAAAGAAAAAATCAAATTACTCAATCAGATCGGACGAGATCGGGCAATTACAATGAGTTATCGTACTTGGGAAATGTATGAGTATCCAAAATTACCACGTACATCAAAGCATGTTTGGAGTGTTAAGACTTCCAATCAATTGGAAAAGCCTCGCTTTGTTATTTTAGCTTTTCAAACTAAACGTAAAAGTTCGGCGAGTGTTAATTCTAGTAATTTTGATCATTGTAATATTAGTAATGTGAAGCTATTCCTCAATTCACAATGCTATCCGTATGGAAATCTCAATTTGAATATCAATCAAAATCAGTATGCTGTTCTCTACGATATGTATACTAATTTTCAAAACTCTTATTATGGTAAAGAAAACGAGCCGTTACTCAATAAAAAAGATTTCATTAATAAAGTACCGCTAATAGTTATAGACTGCTCCAAACAAAATGAAACATTAAAAAGCGCGCCAGTCGATGTTCGCCTAGAATTTGAAACTCGGACTGATTTTCCTGAAGATACTGCAGCCTACTGCTTAATATTACACGATCGTATTGTACAATATAACCCGATTAGTGGTGATGTTAAAAAATTAGTTTGAAATTAACAAGACATTATGTAATCAATGTATACGATGCTTTTCAATAAAAAAGAAAATAAATTATATATATATTGTTGGAATTTAATAAAAACTACCTATAACCATACTATATAGTGTCTATGACGCCCTATACTTTCGATTGGTGAGGTATGCTGACTATGGCGCCCTCTACTTTCGAATAGTGAGGTGTAGGCTTTATATAGAACAAACACGTGCCTCTACTCTCATAACGGTTTTGGGAACTAGTAGAGTTCACATTAACTTCAGCATCTTTTCAAATGGATTTCGTAATAGATTTTCAAGGTTTTCAAAGTTTTAACGAGACTTTTGTTTGTAAAGAACTAGCATATCTACCATTAGATATAGATACTGTTCCAACTGTGTTTTTCTTCGAACCACCATATCATTGGTTTCAACTTCCTATCAAGTATCGAAAAGTGAATCATTTCTTAGAAACGTGTCATCATGGTTTATTATGGAGATCCGGTCTTATTCCATATAAAAATTTAGCACGTGTACTAAACAATCATTTAAATAATTCTAGAAATATTTATGTAAAAGGATTAACAAAGAAACAATGGTTACAAAAAATTTTACCTGAAAAGTAAGTATTTTTATTTATTTATTTTTTTGTTAGAAATTAAAATCATTATTAATTAAAAATTTTTTCCTTTTTTAGAAAAATTTTAGAACTTGAAAGCGAGATGAGATGTCCGCCAATGAGCGCATTACCTTACCCATTAGAAACAATATGTACATATCATTATAATAAACCAGCTAACTTTGTATGCGCCGTTACAAATGCACAAAGATTGTTTTCATGGATAAAAGCTAGACTGAAGCAATCTGAAATGGAAGGTATTGATGAAGTGGACAATATTACATATAAAAATTCAACTCAATATTTCAATATAGCGATGTCAACTACTGAAAATAAAGATTATAGACAGACTGTATTATATTCAATGTATAGTTGAATGAACAATAAATTAATAATTAAACGAAAATTCTATAAGTTTTATTAATTAATATTCGAATAAAATCAACTGTGAGGTTGAAAGGTTCCCGAAATCTAATGAAAATACTATAGCGCTTGCTTAGAGAAAGAGAGAGAGATAAGCATATAGCTTACCAAGCTATATGCTACCCTCTCTCCAAGGGCCCACATGTCCTACTATCGAAGGAGAGCGAGAGAGAGAGAGGGAGCAGCATCCTCACTATACAGCTTATGCGTCTAGCAGGCTAGAGACGCTACCCCCTCTCCAAGGGCTATACAGCGCACGCTCCTAGCAAGCAGCAAGAGACGTTACCTCCTCTGCAAGGGCTATACTATGCACGCTCCTAGCAAGCAGCTAGAGACGCTACCCCCCTCTCCGTGAGCCTAGACTCAGCCAGCATAAGCTTACTAACGAAGCACCCTACTATCGGAGGAGAGAGTGAGAGAGAGAGAGAGACACTTTTATTATATAATTTATTAATTTTTTTATTTATTTACATGTTTTTTTAATTTTTTTTTTTACCGTATGGTTTGGAAGGTTGTGTTGGCCTTCGAACCATTCCGGGATACATTATATTTACATATTCTATTTTTTTCATTTTTATATTACTCTTGTTGGTGGCGGTGGTAGTGGTGGTGGTGGCGGTGGTAGTAGTGGTGGCGGCGGTGACGGTGGCAGCAGTGGTGGTGATGGTGAAGGCATTGGTGGTAGTGGTGGCGGTAGTAGTGGTGGTGGTGGTGATGTCAGCGGCAGTAGACTTTACCCTTGTAAGGGTATTTTCAATACTACACAAGGACTCTCGAGCAACATCGTTTATCTGAAAAAAAAATAATAATTTTTAAAATGTTAATTTTATATTTAATAATATGATTAATAAAAAAAAAATTATACCTTAAAAAATTTTTTTTTGGGGGGTAACGACGCAAAGGGATTTCTTCTTTTCCTCGCTGTTTCCACCATCACCTTTTCGGTTGCAGACTTTTCGGCTG
This sequence comes from Phymastichus coffea, assembly GCF_024137745.1. Classification (NCBI taxonomy): domain Eukaryota; kingdom Metazoa; phylum Arthropoda; class Insecta; order Hymenoptera; family Eulophidae; genus Phymastichus; species Phymastichus coffea. The sequence continues at coordinate 3,693,339 of NW_026706814.1, forward strand.
CAGACTTTTCGGCGACAGCCTTTTCGACTGCAGCCTGTTCGGCTGCAGCTTTCTTGACTGCAGCCCTTTCAGCTGCAGCTTTTTCGGCTGCAGCCCTTTCGACTGCAGCTTTTTCGGCTGCAGCTTTCTTGACTGCAGCCCTTTCAGCTGCAGCTTTTTCGGCTGCAGCCCTTTCGACTGCAGCCCTTTGAAGAGCGGCTCTTTGGGCATCAGCCCGCTGTCTTGCCGAGCGCTCAGAAAACTCCAATATCTGCTGCAACTAAAAATAAACAAATATTTATATATTTATATATTTATAAAAAGTAAAATTTATTACCTCGATCACTCCCTGCAGCAGCTGGCCAATCCTTAGTTTTTGAGCAGGATCAACCATGATTGAATGAAGCTGAAAAATACAATATATAAGACCATAATAATTAAAAATAAATATATAATAAAATTACTTACGACTGATAAAATTGATAATAATAGATGATAAAATGTTGCTGTCGGAATGCCCGCCAGCAGGTTTGGAGGAGTCTAAAAAAAAGATATATAAATTAAATTATAATATAAAGATTGATTTTTTTTTTACTTACATTCACCATGAATACGATCATAGCATTTAATGTTTGAATAATTTCCAATGAATTCATGATGCACTTTTTTAATCACTTAACTTTACTCACTTTTTAAGAAGTCTTCTCTTGGAGACCTAGTCTACTAATGAAAGATTTTCTGAAAATGAAGACGTTTTTATTTCGTTCCTCCCAAAAGTTTCCTACTCTCGAAGCTCCATTCAAAAATAGTAAAAGTATTGTTTTTAAACGGAAGAGGTAATAAATTTAGTTTTAGTTGCTCAGTATGTGATTCGTAATTAAGATACAAGATAACTTCAAAAGAAAAAAAGGTACAAGGGCATGTTGGAGGATGTTAGCGCAACTAAACAAGGCTAACTCAAAAACCTTATCTCTAAGGCAAAAAAAAGCAATAAAATGACTAACAGACGTCATTAAGATTACTCTATCTCCAATCACCTGCTGCGTACATATTTACGATCGCATCTTCATTGAAAGAGGAACATCGAATGCGTTTTAACCCTCAGCATGAGGTAAAGCGTTATTGGAGAAAAAGCAAGCTGGTGTGGGTGGTCGAAAGTTTTCTAAATTATATGTGTGGTCCTGAAAAAGGATAGTGCACGCTGCTAGAACGCATCTTCATTTAAAAAAGGAACATCGGTTATGCTTTAGACTCTTAGTAACGACTTCTACAGCAACCTACCTTAACAACCTCTGTGGGTGGGTGGGAGAGTGGGTGAAGTCAAAGGTACATCAAATGCCTTTTAGACACTCAGCATGGGGTCTCACTCTGTCGAAGGGGTCCCATAGCGCCCTACTATCGAAGGAGAGTAAGAGAGAGAGAGAGAGAGAGAGAGAGTGAAAACAGCATCCTCACTATACGGCGTACACGCCTAGCAAGCTAGAGACGCTACCCCCCTTTCCGAGGGTCCTTCACTCAGCCAGCATAAGCATATAGTTTACCAAACACCCTACCGACTTCTACAGCATCCTACCTTAACAACCTCTGTGGGTGGGTTGGTGGGTGGGTGAAGCGCCCTACTATTGAAGAAGAGCGAGAGAGAGGGATAGAGCGAGAGAGAGAGAGAGAGAGAGAGAGAGAGAGTGAAAACAGCATCCTCACTATACGGCGTACGCGCCTAGCAAGCTAGAGACGCTACCCCCTCTCCGAGGGTCCTTCACTCAGCCGGCATAAGCATATAGTTTACCAAACACCCTACCGACTTCTACAGCATCCTACCTTAACAACCTCTGTGGGTGGGTTGGTGGGTGGGTGGGTTGGTGGGTGGGTGGGTGAAGCGTCCTACTATCGAAGGAGGGGGGGGGAGACTGGCCCCCTCGAAGGGCCCACTGGCACGCCGGAGGTGTCGAACGAACATCAAATGCAACACTCGGCATGGGGTCTCACCTTATCGCGATTAAAAGGTGTCACTACCTTCACACCTTCATCGGGCGGCTCCTTTCTGTCCCAGAACATACACGTATCCTTATACATTGGCGGCGCGCGCGAGGTGTCAAACCAACATCAAATGCCCCTTAACACTCAGCATGGGGCCCACTGGCACGCGGAAGGTGTCAAAGGTACGTCAAATCCCTTTTAGGCACTCACCATGGGGTCTGACCATAAATCAAAAGGTGTCACTACCTTCACACCTTCATCGGGCGGCTCCTTTGTGTCCCAGAACATACACGTATCCTTATACATTGGCGGCATCCTTTGTCGGCTCCTTTGTGTTCCAGAACATACATTGCTTATCTACTAATAACGACGAAAGTAGGAGAACCAAGGAAGGCACTGTATCCTTCTAATTTACATACAGACCAATGATGAAATATTCGGAGGGTGCTACCGATATCCGAATTAGCATACCGACCAATAATAATATTTCTTCTCGGAAAGAGGAGAAGAAAAGCGATCTTTGACCGCGAAAAGCCGATTTTCGTCCATTTTGCCGCTATTCTAGCCAGAAGGAGTGCTTGCGCCAGATATTCTCGTTACGCAGGATTAATTGCACTAAACACCTTTTTTTTACGCTAATTTCGTTCGTCGAACCTCAGCAGGAAAAACCGTAAGTAGGCAAAGTGCCACTCATTAGTATTAATCGCGGAGTGCGGGAGTGGATTTTTCGGTGCAGTAGGTCGTCGCGATGTGTGGATCCGTCGATGTCGGTGCCTATTAATTCGCGCTGACCTTTCCGCCATTTCGTAGAATCGAACGCGTGAGTGTTAAGATCGGACGAAGAAAACCACTAATTAGTTGATTCGCGCTGACCTTTCGCCAATAGTACTTTATCGCGGATGTTGGAAGTATGCGAATTAAGATCCGAGATGTAATTATTTGCGCTGACCTTTCATCAAACTATTAACTATTGCGAGTGTTAGGATCAGACGAATTAAAATCAGTGATTAATTTATTCGCGCTGACCTTTTGCCAAGATACTAGTTATTGCGAATGTTAGGCTTAGACGAATAAAATCAGTGACCTAATTATTCGCGCTGACTATTCCGCCATTTTCATCAATCAAAGACCGACCAGGAGGGAATATTAGCATTTCTACTATTTCGTGTCCTTGCTATTTCGTATTATAATTATGCAGAATCATACTGACCCTAATTAATCCGACCAGATGCTTATGAATTATGAAATAAGTCAATAAAAGTGATTAATTGTTCTTTATATAAATTTTTACTGCTTGTTACCCTGACTTTTTTGCATGCTGATTATTTTCAGTCGCGAATGGTTATAATCGGGTAACGCTGATTCGTTATATTTTCGGTTCCCTCGATAGATAACACGCGCGAATTCGAACAGACTTCCGACCTGAAACAAGGAGTCATCATCTGAGCTGCCGGCATACCATAAACGAGGAGACAAAGAGGAATCGAATTGTTGGACACCGAGGCCTGGAATAGAGGAGATCGCGAATACCCATCCGTTCGCCCACCCTGCGCAGTCGCCGTGAAAGCAAACCGGGATACGCGACGACCTTTAGGCTCTATCCCCGACGATCGCCTTAGTTAAACGGCGTTCTGGCGCCCTAAATAACCGAGGGTAAAGGGCAACCAGGCCTTGTGGCGGAAGAGCTTCGGTAGCGCGGTTAAGACCCCCGAAATTCCCCGCCACAGTTGGTAAATTAAGAAGCGACGTCAAGGTAGCACAGTTATGGGAGTTGTGGGAGTGGTTCAGCTCCTAGGCTAGCAACCGACACACTCATTATGTGTTGTCACTACTCCAGCCGCGATGCAGTCCGGGAGGCGATGAATGGTTACACTGAGTCGACAGGTGACTCTTCCTTCCTGAATGCAGCTCGAAAAGCGGAAACGCAGCGAAACAAGGAAAATGCGCGAAGGATTGCAAGACATGCGCAAGATGCGTGTGCGTGATCGTGTGGTCAAAACTGTTCTCTGCTCGCATCGTCACGCCTATACGAGCTGCGGAAGGCCAGCGGCACGCGGCACTAACGCGCGTCGCGACTTGCTAGATATTTCTCTCTTTCTCTCTCCCTCTCTCTCTCTCTCTTTCCCTCACGCGACTTATCATGATCGGCTACCTACTCTCACGCAGTTGTCGGCTGTGCTAGTAGCTAAATATATTATACAATAATTTATGTACGAGGTGTGTTCAAAGTAAGGTGACTTTTCAAATTTCACGGGCAACGTACTTTCGATTATCGATTTTTTTGTTTTGTTATGTTGGTACACTCTTCCCAAACATCTGTACCAAGTTTCAAGTGTATAGAATTTTTTGTTTGATTGTGAGAAGCGTAAAGGTTATAAGTTTTTTGCGTGCTCGGCGATTTCTTGCTATCGAAAAATATGGATCAAAGGATTTGCATCAAATTTTGTGTAAAAAATAAAATAAAGTGCTCCGAAATACTTGAAATGTTGACGGTGGCATACGGTGAAACTGTTCTGAGTAAAAAAAAATGTTTACAAGTGGTACAAACTCTTCCAAGATGGCCGGGAAGATGCCAATGACGAGCCTCGCTCTGGACGCCCCCCTTCTCTTCGATTACCATGGCGTGGTGCATCAGGAATTCTTACCATATGGACGTACGGTCAATAAACAGTATTATATTGAAGTTATGCGCCGTTTGCGAGAAGCAATACGAAGAAAACGCCCAGAATTGTGGAAAAACAATTCATGGCTTTTGCATCACGATAATGCCCCTGCTCACTTATCTTTGCTTGTGAGAGATTTTTTGGCCAAAAACAACACCACAATCATGCCTCAGCCACCATATTCACCGGATTTGACCCCATGTGACTTTTTCTTGTTTCCAAAACTAAAGAGACCTATGAAAGGACGGAGATTTGCAACAATTGAAGAGATAAAGACTGCATCGCTGGAAGAGCTCAAGGCTATACCGAAAAGTGCTTATGAGAAGTGCTTTGAGGATTGGAAAAACCGTTGGCATAAGTGTATTGTATATGAGAGGGATTACTTTGAAGGGAACAACATAAATATTGATAAATAAATAAATATTTTTTCTTAAAAATACAAAGTCACCTTACTTTCTGAACACACCTCGTATATGGCATATCGTGAGGAGAGAGAGACATAACGAGAGCTAATTGCGCTCGTTATATAATAAAACGAATTCTTACTTATGTTCCTAGGATTGTCATCTCGAGCTCAAAGTATTCGCTTTATTACAATAAATTAATATTTCTAAAGTTATAAATAAATTAAGTTTGTAAATGAAAATTCAATAATATTCAATAGTCAAAAGTACTTGAAAATATGATAATCTTAATCTATGCCCTAAAATCTATATAAAAAATACTTTGGTTTATTGAAATTACTCTTAACAATGCATTTTAATTGAACAATAAAAATCGGCATATCTATATCTATAAGTAGAGTGACGTAACGCTCCTTATATGATTGTGAAATTTGACTCTTGCTCTAATACAATCATATAATACGTGAGGTGGCGCCGTTTAATATACTAATTGATAGGTGTAGATTTGCAAATTTAGCGGGTTGCTGTAATATAGTGAAAATGAGAAAATAGTCTAGGAGCTCATAGATAGGACCGATATACCAATTTCTTTCGTTTTTATTCTGGATACTCGAAATTAATTGAAATTTAATAAATAAACTCCGCGGAAGAAAAATTAACCCCCTAACAGAAAAAAGAATCATTTATTAAAGAAGATATTTAAATTTCTTTCATAACAAAAATAAAAGTTTCTTCGCTAACTGTTCCTAATTAATCCAGGACATTGTTCGCCTAATAAATTAAATATAAACCCTGCGAAAATACAGAGGTAAGCTACCCCTATTATGAATATTATACCGTTTCAATATTATATATGTACATACTATATAAACAGATTTAAAATAATTTTTTGTTCTGGGTACTCGAGATTAATCGAAATCATTGAAAAAATAAAATTTTGTTCGTTAACCGTTATTAATTAATTTAAAGCGTTATTCTCCAGGTACTATAACGGGGTTTCTGCTCAGCTTCGCCTGGACAGGAACAGTTATATAATATCTAAATCGCGGGAAAAATTAGGTTGCTCTCCAGAGCGGCACGGTGCTCCTGCACCGGGCGTCCTGGGTCCAGCAGCTCAGTTGCCTCCTTTTCGGTCAGAAAGCTTGGCCCGCGGAGAGTGTCGTAGGCTACGCGTGAAGATGCGCGACGGCCAAAGAGAGAGATTCGCGCGTGTACAGTCGCGTACACAATCGCAATTCAAGGAACGGGGAGTCGGCGGACAATAAGCACTCGAATAGAATTAAAAGTAGAGGCGTATAAATTTTAATCAGCAACAAAGGAATACATAGTATCGAAACGCGTCGATATAAACAATGTTAATCGCAACGCAACAAACTCGCAATAGTTTGACAGTGAAGCGAACGGAACTGCGCACGCGCTACGCGGTTAAGGTCGCTCAAGCACTCGCTCTGTTGTGAGCTGTGCACACTGGCGACAGCGAACCGGCGCGCACCGTTCGAACGTGGAAACGACAGCGCTTAACCTCGTCGAAGCAAGCAACAGCGAAATCGCCTCGTAGGAGCCGGGTGTTCGCGACCGGCAAACCGCACTTATTCGTCTCAGATACGACGAATATACAAAAGCGACAGCACATTCGCGGAGAGAGAGGAATTGCCGGTACCAACCGTGGCCGCGGCGCAACGTGTACAAAAGAAAAGGCGAGCGTAAACGCGCGGCTTAGTTAACGCAAAAAGGGAGAGAGCGGTATAGAGAGAGAAGCCAGGTACTAGATCTGGTACTTACAGTATAGCCGCTTGTACACCTATTCTAACCCGCAAACCGAGGGCACACGATAGCGGGCTCGCCTCTGCTGCGTATTCGCTTCCGCTGGTCGGCTGACTCGCAATAACGCCTCTCTTCTGGTGTATGCAGCGTATGTAGGCGCGTGTAAGGCTGGATGTTCGCGGTAGGCCTCGGCTCGCCAGAAGGAAGTCGAAAATACTCCTGACGACTCGCGCGAGGAACGTTAACCCGTCGATCGTCGAAAACGGACTATCTCAATTTTCGAAACTCTCTCTCTCTCCTCGCAAGGAAGCGTCTCTCCGCGAGGTCCGCGCCGCGAGTCGATATCGATTATCGTACGCAAGTCGCGTCGCTTACCAGTTCGCTGACGGCCGTAATGCTGTAACTATTCAAACAATATGGTAATTTATAATGATTATTAAATATATTAGTTACTGGCTTCTTGGGGAGAGAGAGAGACATAACGAATATACAAACGATTCGTTATAGTACATTAATAATATATATACTATAATATTTTCATTTTGCGTACTATGGCGATATACATACGTAATATAAAAATCAACATATACTGAATATATTTTACAATGTTATACCAGTTTTTATACGACAAAAAGATTATTTATAACAAAAAGTCATGTTTGTAAACATAGTGCTATATTCTACTTGTTAAGCAAATTAATTTCATAATAATTTTCGTGTAGCGAGTGGCGGGAAAACGGTGTAAGTTCATATTTCAGCATTCCATTTCCAGCTAGAGCCGTATATGAAGCATTGTAAGGCCCATGTTTGGCGGGCAGTGTGCCAGCGATGTCTAAGCTTTAAAAAGGTAAACCGCATTTTATATGGTTTTCCTCTATAAGCTTGTTACCATATGAGGAATAAAATTGAAGGTATAAGTATTTTTTGTTATAGGATGTTAATTACAAAATATGGTATATATTAGCAATTGTTTTTGAGACACCTTAATATCCGATTCATTTATTCGTAGCAGAGTTAGGATCGAGATCGAATACTTATAGGTTATAATTACTTATATTTTTATTAGTTTCAGATAGTATTGGAAGCTGCAAAAAAGTCAATTCTAACAGTCACAGTGATATATTAATATAGAAATAATTTATGTTTTAGATGGCACTCGCATATTCAACATTCTTTTTAAATGTGACATGATGCGCCAGTTCAAGGCTTAACTACTACTCAACTGTCAAGTATAAGGCTTTATATCAATAAAGTAAGTTGTGATCTTACAATTAAAATCTATTAATCACAGTGTCATATTAATATCTACTATGTTTTAGGTGGCACTCGCACTTTCAATATTCTTTTTAAATTTGACATTATTATATGCTAGTTCATGACTTATCTATTACTCAACTGTCAAGTTTCGCAAGGCTTTAGATCAACTTTTGGCAGATATAAGGATGCAACAATGAAAATTTGTATCAAGTATTTAAGGGAGATAGATTGCATTTTGTGAAATTTAAAACTCGCCACATTGCTAATACAAAAAAAACTGGAAACATTGTGAGATTTTGCAATGAATTTATTAATTATTTTTGCTAGGTGATATTTGACCAAGAATTTAAAAAGATAGGTGGTACATTCTGGGAATTAGGCTCTCTGCTCACTAGTGCAAAGAGATCTAAGCAACTGTTTCAAATGGTTGAAACAATTTCAGTTATGTGAAATAATTCTTTTTTATTAAAAAGTACGCTGTTGTAAAAAAAGATCGCCTGAACAGTACTAGACACTGGCGAAACTAAAAATACAAAAGATGGATCTACTAATAACAAGATTAATTCTGTTATTATACTCACTTTTTGTAAGTAAAAATTATTCAATTTTAGATACTCTACGTTAACAACATATATATATTTTTTTCAGTAAAAATCGAAATATTTTTCGCTATTCATTGTCTTACAGTAATATTGAAAAAATAATTATTATCATTAATTCAATAATTATCATTCATTAATTATCATTAATTTATAATTATCATTTATTAAATTAATATTTATTATCAAATTTTAAAGCAAAGACCCTTACACATTTTTGTGCACGTAAATAATAAAGCAGGTTTTAGTTTCTATTTGGTTTTTTTGGTATAATTAAATTTAGCATCATATCTATTATCTCTTTTTTCCATTCGCCATTTGTAAACCTAATATAAGAATAATAATGCGCCAATGCTTGTTCAACATATTTATCTTCATTTGTTTTTTAGGATCTTCAGACCTTCTCATTTCGTTCTTCTTGGCCGGTGGAATAATTGCTACGATACCCGTTAAAATATATTCACTCTTAAATGTCAATGTTGATGGTATGTGACGGATGAGGCGATTGTTGAGATTGCTCGCCCTGTTTGCCTCTCTCTCTCTTCTGCGTGCCCTTCCCTTCGCCTCAGCCACATCGATATCTTGGTGATTTGGACCAAGTATCGACGCTCGATGTGGCTTTGTTTCAGGTTTAGTTTCTGATCAGTGTTAGTGGTTGGAGCCGTGTGAGGAAAGGAAAGAGAAATAGTGTCGCCGGCGTGAATCGCACGTGTGTGCGTAGCCGGCGGCGCTCGGCCGATTTTGAGTATTAAGGGAAGGGGCGGAAATGGCGCGAGGCATGAGAGTGCGCGGGCAGTACTGGCCTGACCAGCGTCGCGAGTGACAGAAAAAGTAAAAACCTGAGTGAGAAAGTGATAAGTAATCATCAGCCCTTCTTGGACGACGAGAAGCAGTAACGAGGACTACGAGAAACAACCAGCCCTTGCCTGGAAGTCCAAGAATAATAGTCATCTCAGCAAGAGGGACGTCAAGAAGCGGCGGAGCGACGCTAGCCGAAGCAGATCACCACCGGATTCCTGACGACGCCCCTTCTTAGGTCAGGTAGTCCTTACGTCATCGGGGCGCCCCTCGATTTCCTTTCTCTCTCTCTCTCTCTCTCTTTTGAATCATCATCGGGACGCGGACAGGTAGATGCGTGCGTTAATCCGCACCGCATCTGCTGGACAACGGGACGAGCAAGTGTGAGACGAAGCTTTGTCTCCATTGCGTTTACCCGCAGAGAGACAGGCTCGCACGGCCTTTTCTTTATAATATGAAATTGCATATAGCCTTATAAATAAATAAAAACGATTGTTAACGATAGACGGGTTGAGTTATTCCTGCGTTTTACCTATCTTTTAATTGCAGTATTTGAACTACCGAACGACGAAAGTCCATCGACGCCTTCCACGACGAAGCGAATGTACCTTCCGTACTTCCCCTTTTTCTAAATATTTAGTAGCGCGACGTTATTTGGGCTATCAACTCGGAAAGCTAATTGCAAACCGAGTTAAAGAAGTGAAATGTGTTACAGGTATTGCACTCAAAGTAGCGAAAGCATTTTTATGCAACAAATAAGCAGTCTCAACTTGAACAGCAAACCATTCTTTTATCTCGTAAAAGACCTTTGATAATTTGCATTGCGCATTGTAACATTTATTCTTTTTCGTTGTATACTTACCTTCTAAATAATCTTTCATGGTACTCAAAGATAGATCGTCTACAATAATTTTCGTGTTTAAATATACTAATATGAATCGGTGTCTATTGCAGTATCCACAACTGCATGTCTTTACTTTTGCGATTGATTTGTTATCTTTAAATAAGTTGGTATAAAAAGTATCAATAGAATCGTGACAGTCTAACTCGATATAGCCACCGTTGTTGGTCACTTTATACTTTAAGTTATTCAAACATAAACTAATCGCAATTGATAGTAATATTCTATAGAAAATTTACTTCTAGCATAATTTTCTATTAATTGAAATATTTTGCATTTTGATCCATAAAATACTAATTGTTTAAAAATAAATCTCCCAAAAGATTCTCTGAAGCATCTACGTGCAACTAGAACTTCAACAGTGCTATCTATTGGGTATGTATAAATAAGTTGATACTTATTACCCTCGTACTTGTGGGGATTTAGATTTGAACCATTTTGTATCAAATGTCGTTGCTCCCATTTAATGCATGAACTATAAATTTTAGGTTACGAACCATCAGAATCACTCACTGTAATTCTTCTCGTTAGAAATTGTTCGACAGCATCTGAATATTTTGAGTGTTTCGCAATGTTTTCATATTCATCGTCGTCAGTACTACGGAAAGATGTTCCCAGAGAATTTTCTCGATTTTCCAAAAATTCTGATTGTTGCACTACTTTAAAATCAATATAATCATTAGCGATGTCGGAATAATTATTTTCATGGAAGGATTTGTCATTTGAAAATATGTTATAACATCCCGTTCATGCTGTGTAGGTTTGAAAATTGTACTTGGAGTTGCTGAAATTTCTTAATAATCATCTTTCTGTAACTTTTCGCATGCTTTATCACTACAAAGCTTTTCAATCTCTGAAAATTACATTCCTCGTATGAAAAATAAAAATTTTATAAAATATGAATCTATTTGCTAAATTATATATGTTTTGATAATTACCCTCTTCTTCAGGATCACCAAACTCATCAAATATTTTTGTTGCATTTTTTATTAGACCTCTCCAATTTTCTTGTAAAATGTAACGTGTGTTGGTCTTTATTTGCGTTTTTTGATCGCTTTTCTCAACTTTAACTCAAATGAAAGTCTTATTTGATCATGAATTTTTTGTTTAAAAGTGATCAATTTCTTCACAAACTTAAAAAGCTCGTTGTTATCATTTTGGTCGATTTTTTCAAAATTGTTGAATTCCGAATAAAAGAAATTTATCAGCGCACTGGAAATACTTTCAGAATTTACAGTATTGCTCCAAAAGATGAATTCCAAACATATGAGTTTGAAGTTTTCAATTCATTTATTACTGGAATTATTGGAATTGAATGTGACTTCATGAGATTCAGCTGCAACCCAATGCTTTTTGGCTTCTTTCAAAATTTCTTCTATTAATATGAAAGCCAGACTATCTACATTTTCATTTTCATCAAGTTTCTGTGCACTTTAATTTGTGATTTATCTTCCTGTAAACAGATAAAACTAGATTATCGATTTTCTTTTGCAACGAATCAACAGATTCCTTATCATTGTCGGTTATGCACTCAGTTTCGGCTGTGACAAGAATATCTCTTAATAAAATCTTGAATTCAATCAAATAGCAGAATCGACTGAGAAGAAAAATACATTTTCTATATAAGTCTTTATGATCGTCGTCCTTGAAACAATTTGATTTAATAAAATATTGCACTATGAACGTTGCATCAATTTTAACGGGTGTTTTAATATTGTCCAATATATCTTTGCCATCTTGTAAAATGTTTATGCACATGTTGGAATATTCGTGACAGGTCTTATTGTAAATAGCTAAACCTATTGCTTCCCGTATTTTTTTAGAATAAAGAACTAATATAACTTTTGGAAAGTATATTTTACTCATGTGGACAAATAGTTCTAACAGCAAATCTTTCACGTCATCGTGATTGACATTAGATTGTAAAAGATTAGGTGATGGCACTGTGCCTTTTTCAATAATCGAAAAAATTGATATCTCCGTGATACATGTGCTAGTAAATTTCTTATTCTCATTAATATTAACTTGTATATTATGGAATAAGTATTCTCCACTAGTTAGAAGAAACGGTAAATCCAATTCACAACTACATTTCCAAGCATAAAGCTCTTCAGGACAAAATATAGGCACGCCAAATTCGATAAAGATTAATATTCTTCATAGCCATAACATAGTTTGCATTTCTCTTCAACTTATGCAATTTTTGTAAAGATTCTACATTCAATGCAGTTTCAGCTTAAAAGTGCAATATTTTTATGTAAAATAAACAACGTTGTGAGAATAAATAATATGTATATTTTCTTAATTTTTTTATGTTAATAGTCAATAAAATAGTTTATGTACAAAATTAATGTTCATCAACTTTGAAAACATGGGTATAGGATAACAAACAATAAAAGAAAACAAATTACACAGGCCGACAAATTTCAGAACCAGAGACCAGACAGTATACCTGTAACGAGAGCAAGTGTTGCGCTTGTTCTCGTAGGTATTTTCCCTAATTCCCCCTCTCTCTCGGCAAGGCACAGTGACCAGCGTTAGGCGCATTTAAGAATGCGCCTAATGCATGGTCTTTGTTTCAGCCTACGCAGATTGCCAAGCGAGGCCGAGCCGGCCCGAAGTCGTCAAGTGAACAACAGAATATAGAGGTGCTAGAAAGAGGAAGAGAGAGTTAGGAGCGTGCGTGCCCCACGCAGGATTAAGCAGGTGCGCGTCGCGAACTAATTAGTGCATTGGTCGCGCGCCGCCTAATAAGTAGGTCTAGTGGGGAGAGAAAGAACGAGGAAGAAGGTGTCGATCGCGGAAGAGAACGAGAGACAGACGGTAGTGAGTCGATCGGAAGTACAGTTAGTGTATGTGTGTCGTTCACACTTTTCGTAATCAAACATTACCACCCCTCTCTCTGTATAGCCATGATGAACCCAGAAAGATAGTGGGTATAGCCCACTATCTTTCACTCTTTCGCTTTCAAATACATTGGAGATCCGGAAGTCAAGTTTGCTACGACATCCCTGACGCACACAGCGAGTCGGAACCTTTTTGATCTAAGGCGGCGACCTCCTCGAAAGGAGTACCGATCTTTTCACGGTTCGACGCTCAAGGAGAGCGGAACTGAAGGCTTGACCCTCGGTTTGCGCGACGGGACTCTAGTTGCCCCAACGTCTACTGTGTCGGAAGCACGCAGCATACAAATCTTACGAGATTTGCTTGACCTGGTACCACTACCCCGCAGAGGCCAACCCAAATTGGGATGTCAGAAGAGAGACTCAGCCAGGACAGCCAGAGAAAGATTCCTAAGACGATCAACCAACTAAGCCTCCCCTCCTGGGCTCGCGTTCGAAAAACATCCTACCCTGCGTACCTGTATTAAGGGATTTCTCCCACGACTCATAGGTCCATCGCTTCGACGTACCGAGGCACGTCTTCCCATTGCGTTTCGGTCATCCCCGCTCACGCTGGTGGGTATCCGTCATTCGAAAGGTTGTTGTTACCCCGTTTTTGTCCCAAAGTCAGATCTCGCTTTCTAAAGAATGGTTTTTATGACTTTGCTGATACTGATATTTGCTCTTTCGATTTAGTTTTTGACTGTTATGTCAGGGCGGGGTCTCGTCTAGCCGACAAGGCGACTCCCCAGGCAGTTTTTAGTATTCTTGCCGGTCATGCCACGCATTCGGTTTAAAACTTCGTCGTTGATTAAATGGGGTAATTCGCGTTCAAATTATCGAGCTTCAGAGTTTAGTTCTGAAGTTGATGTTCAAAAATTATCGTTCGAATTTCAAGCTTTATGGGCTTGTCTGCGTTCAAAAATTAGATTATCGTGCGAGTTTTTGTCCTTTGGTTAGGGACCTTATAAGAAGCGGCGTCTTTCTACCATAGTTCGTGACTATTTTTCTGCGCTTTCTCTTTGTTATAGGTGCTCCCTCCCTGGGCTCTATGACTTTTCTAGCAAAGTCTTCAAAGACTTTGTAGATTTTCCTGCTAGATCCTAGGGTTGTTTCCGGGCAAGGCCATGTATGACCCTCCTCTTCAACGGCCTCTATTAATGGCTTCCTTAGTTCCCTTATATCTTCGCAGTTATGACTATCGCTTTCTATTTCTCCACAACTACACAGTTGGCCTTCGTATAATCCTCTTTTATAGAGGTATGACTTAAAAGCACCGTGTCCAGTCATGAACTGCACTGTGTAATGATTGGGATTTAGCCACCTCTTCTATAATCTGTCCTTGATTACTGGGAAGTAGCAGTAAGTTCTCCTGCCATTTGTGGCTGACTGCCATCTCTCCTGCCATACCCTTTCGATTTCATCATTGATGAGTTGTATGGCTTTTGAGATTTTTAGTCTGCCCGATCGAAGTTCTTCCGATTTTATTTGGATGCCGTGCATTTTAATCGATTTCCCTTTTCTGACGCAGTACTTTGCAACTCTCGCGTCAAGCTCGAACCCGACCAATGGAGGAGCTTGTAGATGTTCCTCGGGCAGTTTCTTTCTTTCAATTGGGAGAGCAGGCTTGGCCACCATAAGGCATCGAATGCTCCTGAGACGTCCAGTGGAATAGCGGCTACGTACTTTGTCGACGGATCAGATTCTGCCTCTTCTACTATTTCATATAGTCTTCTGATGGCATCCTCTGTGGATCTATTTGCCTTAAAGCCAAATTGATCCTCCGAAGACCAGTCCGAGCTGTTTAGAATGTTGGATACTCTTTGAATTACAAGCCTCTCGAGTGTCTTCCCAGCTATGGGGAGTAGACATACGAGTCTATATGATTTAATCTCGTTCTCGGGTTTTTCAACCCCTTTGAGCAACGTGATTAGCATTCCACTTTTCCATCTTTTGGGGAACACTCCGCATTTTAAGCAGGCGTTGAAAAGTTGCGTCAGTTCTTGGTGTAATGGTCTAGCGTTTACAAGCATTTCTGACTCTATTTTATCTTTGCCTGGTGATTTCCCTGCCTTGTTCGCTTTAAGGGCCATTTCAACTTCCCTTGTTAGGAAAGGCGTTGCGTCGCCGGTTACTGGAACCTCCCGCATATCTCTGCGAATCTTTGTATGTACATCATTTTCGCAGCTTGGGTCATCATCAGGCATTAGTCCTTCTAGTAGAGCCATGCTTGTTTCCTTCCAGTCTTTTGTGACTGAACCATTACGGTTAACCGTGCACATCGCTTTTGAGATTCTGACTTTTTTGGATGCTCGTTTGTATGGATACGCCCAAGCATTCTTTTCGCTTTCAATGGTGCAGAAATCTCGCCAGCTGTTGTTTTTGGCTCTTTTAATAGCCCTTGCATAGTCGGAATTCATTTGTCTCAATTTTCCAAGTAATCTCTGGAGGGCTTTCCTTTGTTTTCTATTCGGTCCTTCCTTGTCTTTCAGAGCGACGATTTTGCGTTGTCCTTGTATCGCTCGCTTCGTACTTCGCAAGTCAGGATTCCACTAGGGTTGAGAGCACGTTCTTCTCATTTTTTATGGAATAGAGTCCTTTGCTGCCCTTATTAGAACCTCTTCAAATTTAGAAACATATGTTTCAATGTCTTCAGAGGTTTCTAAAGGGAGGTTGGATAGGTCCTCTTTCTCGAATTTACAAAGTCTCCCGAATTTCTCCCAATCAGCTTTTCTCATATTGAACCTTGGTTCTAATGTTTCTCCGGTTCGTATGAGTCTGCAATAATAAAGCTGCAATTATCGGCTGACTGTGCCGCTGGTGGCAGTTGAGGACGATAGAAATTAAAATAAATTATTTTTCCCCTGCCCTCTCCCATCTCAACCATTTTAATTGAATGTCACATTTAAAAAAAATGTGGAATGTGCGAGTGCCACCTAAAACAGTAGATTATTTCGATATTAATATTACACTATGATTAATAGATTTTAATTGTAAGATCACAACTTACTTTATTGATATAAAGCCTTATACTTGACAGTTGAGTAGTAGTTAAGCCTTGAACTGGCACATCATGTCACATTTAAAAAGAATGTTGAATATGCGAATGCCATCTAAAACATAAATTATTTCTATATTAATATATCACTGTGACTATTAGAATTGACTTTTTTGCTGCTTCTAATACTATCTGAAACTAATAAAAATATAAGTAATTATAACCTATAAGTATTCGATCTCGTACCTAACTCTGCTAGGAATAAATGAATCGGATATTAAGGTGTCTCAAAAACAATTGCTAATATATACCATATTTTGTAATTAACCTTATATAACAAAAAATACTTATAACTTCAATTTTATTCCTCATATGGTAACACGCTTATAGAGGAAAACCATATAAAATGCGGTTTACCTTTTTAAAGCTTAGACATCGCTGGCACAATGCCCGCCAAACATGGGCCTTACAATGCTTCATATATGGCTCTAACTGGAAATGGAATGCTGAAATATGAACTGACACAATTTTCCCACCACTCGCGACACGAAAATTATCAATAATTTTAATTTGAAAATTAAAATTATTAATAATACAATGAATAAGAAATGCTATTTGAGGGGCTGTCGAGGGAAATGAAAAGCTTAATTTAGAGCTATGAAACACAAAAATTCTTCAATAATTATTAAAGTGAACGAGCCTGTTCATGGACCGAGGAAAATTGTAATTTTTACGCATTATCCGTTGACAAATCTAAAATAGGAAATTATCACCCATATCAGGGACAATTAGAGCAGTTAATACCGTATCAAAATTATTTCAACAATTTTCCTTACAATCGAGGGGGCTACCTTCAGAGTCCTTAAATAACTGGCTACATGAGAACAACCGATTATTCTCTCGCCATTAGCGCACTCATAGTAATAGTATGAAATACCAGCACGACCCAGAGTGTCTAGTTTATAATAGATGTAGCACTTGTACACTGTATCTGCCCTATGTCTTAATTATACTTCTACCTTGAGTAGATTAGATGATATTTTACAATAGCCTACAATAAACTCAAAGAAGAAAATAATTAGATCTAAATATACTATAGAAATCGTTGATAATGCCGATAAAATTTCAGAAGCACTTGATATTCAAGGTCTTATTGAAAATATTTTATACAGTAAATGTTGGAGTAGTGCTCGTTTTTCACTGTCAAAGATACGCCAAACAGTATCAGAAGCTTCCCTATCGGAGAGTTAAGAGACAATCGGAACAGAAACGTCGTCAGAATCTCCAACCCAAGTTGTTAAAAAAGATCCAGCTTACGTTCCTCTACCACCTTCACAACCTCCTATCGTCGACGAATTGATCCACGAGTAGCTTCAACTCACAAATACTGCTATATCTGTCAAAAAGCTTCCAATCTTGTTAACGTTCCTTTTGAAGCGCGACAACAGATTTTTACAGAAATAGGAATTTTTATCTCACAAGGAAATCGATGCTGTGACAATCATCTCATAAAAAATAGATGCTATGCAAATAAGGATGCATTGGAGTTGACGAAGCTCTTAAACAAATCGTGCATAAATTTGGATAGGGAACTGACAGATAGAATCGCTGACTTTTCAGTTTCTGAAAACCGAATTCATGCATTTACTGGGCTGCATTGGGAACAAATAATTAAGTTGCGAGACATGATCTCATTACGAGATTCAGATAATCGTAACGTGACTTAGGCTCTGATTGTTTCCTTATTTAGATTACGTACTGGCAACTTGAATGAAATGATTTGTGTTATTCTTGGGCTTGAGAAACATTAGCAAGTTTCTGAATTTTCACTGTAGATTCTCAATTTTTTTGAAAAAGATGTCTTGCCTACACGAAGAACAAGTATATTTCAAAATAAGTTGATATCTTCTGATATACTTGATTTTCCAGAAATGACAAAATTGGATTTGATAAAGTTTTTCACGGAAACTTATCAATTACAACAAACGATATTGTATTTAGCAGAAATGATGAACGATAACATCGAGATAAACTTGAGTTTTTGCAATGCCTCCACGAATATTTTTAAAATTCAAGTCAGATCGAGACATATTTCTCGACAAACTTACAATTGCTACATTGACTATAAGTGTAATACAATTGACAGAACTGAGATCTTGCGCCATTATTGTGAATGTTCCAACGGCATGCGAATTATTGGCTGTTGCTCTCATGGGACTGTGTTCACTTATTACCTATCGCATGCAAGATACCTGTCAAAAATATGAGACCTGCAGAAGAACTGATAAAGATTTATGAACGAGAACAGTTAGTGCCTGTGATTGAAGAAGACAGTGATGAATATTAAATCCAAAATTAAGGGCCAATAAATAATAGATTTTGAAAAGCTAAAAATAATTATCCATTCCATTACACTCTTCATATTTATAATTATTAGTATGATAAATAAAAACAATCTTTCTTTATGGTATGTAAAATGATTATGTAAAATATGTACAGTAAATATTCACATTTTACGATAAAACACATCAAAAACATGTATCACAAGTTCGAAAGTAACTTTGGATTACCTTAGAATAAAAAAGGCGAAAATGTATACACCTGAAAGGAGCCGATCGATGTATAAAATTATCGTATTTGCTAATTTAGTAATTGATTTCATTTATTTCCAAACATGTGATACCTATTTTCGATGTATTTTTTCCCGCAGAAGACGATGGCATTGTTACGTCGCGACTACGTAGCCGTGACGTGCAGTTTTAGAATATGTATGATCATTCATTTATTAGTAATTATTATAGTGACAGGAACTTACCTGGGTTATTATTTGGAGTTAAATTGGCTGCTTAGCTCTATCTCGATGAAGTATATATGAGGTCGGTCGGTAATGATGCACGAACACTCGATTCAAGTAATTATTTATTTATTCAAAGACAAATGATTTCTCAAAAATAACAATAGGTGAATTATACGTTATTCGGCTGTCGCGCGTCGCGAATCAGCTCGTAAGAACTGTAACAAATTTTAATGTTATTGAGTAGTCGCGCGTCGCGAATCAACTGCCGAAAAGTCGAGTCTTCTGTTTTTATATTGACTCTTCGGCCTATATTAATATGTTGAGTAATCAAAAAATCAAAATGTCGGGCGCCCCAAATTTTCGGACTACTCATCTTTTAATTTCGCTGAGTTTGTATTTTGTAAAAATGCCGTTCGTCGTTTATACATTATTTTGTTTTTTAATTGATTGCTGATGAAATCAAAATAAAGAAATAGTTCCGTCTCGGGACGTAATACCTCCGTGGTTAGATCGTTGTACATCGGTGTGATATCAACGCAAAATAAACAGAGATAAATGAGAGAGAGAAAAAAAAAAAATAAATAAATAAATAAATGTGCGTTACTCTCAGTTATTCGGCAATCGATTGAATACGCTTTAATTTTACCTTAATAGTACTTTTAATGTTACGCGGACAATAATACTCCGTATCACGGTATAGTAGAGCTTCATTTCAGGATTCGATATGTATATACAGGGTGGCCCATTTTAAGTGATCCACTCAGATATCTAGATTGGAGTGAGTTTTATCGAAAAAAGTTTCAGACAAAAGTTACTCAACTTTGAGAGGGCCATGTTTCTATGACCTTGGATTTGACCTTGGAGGTCATGTTCAAGGTCATTTCAAGGTCAACTTTGTTTTTTTAAATAGGAACCCCCCATTTTTGACCCCGGATTCGGAAAGAGCGGGAAATTTTACGTCCAAAACGGTATTTTTAAATTTTTTTTCATGGCCTTGAGAAGGTCGATTTAAGGTCAAATGCTTGAAAAACTGCATAAAAGCGTTTTTTTATTTTTGAAGATATCGAAAAATGACCTCTACAAAATTTGTTCAGAACAGAGTGGGCCACCTAATGCACCAAAAACCTTTGACCTTTAACCTCATTTTGAAGGTCATTTCAAGGTCGAAGTGTTTTTTGTAATGGAAATCCCTCTTTTTAACCCCGGATACGCACATAGCGCGAAATCCGACGTTTGGATAAGGTATTGTGTTGAGTTTCGCGCTATGTGCGAATCCGGGGTCAAAAAGAGGGGTTTCCATTACAAAAAACACTTCGACCTTGAAATGACCTTCAAAATGAGGTTAAAGGTCAAAGGTTTTTGGTGCATTGGGTGGCCCACTCTATTCTGAACAAATTTTGTAGAGGTCATTTTTCGATATCTTAAAAATTAAAAAAATGCTTTTAGGCAGTTTTTCAAGCATTTGACCTTAAATCGACCTTCTCTAGGCCATGAAAAAAAATTTAAAAATACCGTTTTGGACGTAAAATTTCCCGCTCTTTCCGAATCCGGGGTCAAAAATGGGGGTTCCTATTTAAAAAAACAAAGTTGACCTTGAAATGACCTTGAACATGACCTCCAAGGTCAAATCCAAGGTCATAGAAACATGGCCCCCTCAAAGTTGAGTAACTTTTGTCTGAAACTTTTTTCGATAAAACTCACTCCAATCTAGATATCTGAGTGGATCACTTAAAATGGGCCACCCTGTATATAACAGATTTGTGTTTTTAACTAATGTGATTCTAATGTCAAAATTGGGATATGTTGCTTCTTTCTGGTGGAAATTTCTTTAGGAGTAGGGACGGGGGATGTGGTGTTTGAGGTCTGATTCGTGGGGGTTATTGCTTGTGGGTTCTCATTTTTTTGTTTGTCTATTACTATTTCATCCAATGCATATTCTTCATCTTTCGATGGAGTTTGGTTTCTCTGTTTGAGCAGTGGTTTGTTCAGTGCCACCAGTAATTGTGTTATTGAATTAAATATGGCTCCTAGCAAATATGCAGAAATTCCGTATATAGAGTGTAGAGTATAGCCTCTGATTATTACATTGATTAAACTTTTACCGCATTGAAATATAATGGCGGTCATTATGATGGCAGAACTTATAGAACCAAATTTAGTTAGTTTGGTGATGAACTTATTCCATGTGCTTCCAGCGATGTTGGTTAGTGTTTGTTCTGTCAGTATTAGGTTTGATACTAATCCTCCCTCTACACTTTCGTCGCCTCGTATACTTCTCGCGATTACGTTGAGGAGTGATGCTTTCTCCATGGGAAAGAGGATGTGATTTTGTAGTTTTTGTAGGTCTTCTTGGGAGTAGATCCCACTGGTTGCCAATGATTCTAGTTCCGTCGGTTTCCATGTTATTTTGGTGGTCGGTTTCAAGGTCAGAACTGCGTTGGTTGTTCTTCTCGGAGTTGGTATCAAATTTATCCATTCGTTTCCTATTCTGTAGTATTGGGGAATGATTGTGTTACAGATTATTTCTGTTCCTGTTTTCATTAAGATGTGTGTTTTTGGTGTGAGGTAAAATGTTTCGTTTCTTGAAATGACTGGAAGTTGCGAGAAACATTTGTCTGTATGAAGTAGTTGAACTTCCGTAGGCGTACATTGTATAATATGTACGGCTTCCCCTGCCAGGCGAGCTATGTACCCGGGCTTCTCCATGATGTTGTACGCAAATTCATCTGGTGAGAGGGATGCCAGGGATAAGGAGTTATATAGGACTTTCCTTTCCAATTCACATTTTTGTTGCAATATATCTATATAGAGGCTTTTTATTTCGACCCTGAAATGCCTTTCTACATACATAAATTTGCTATTGAAGTACGTGAATAGATCATAGCTAAGTATCCCTTGCTTCGTTTGAATATCATTGTCGTACAAAATATTGAATTGGGTTCGTTCATATATAAAGTTTTGGATGTTCAGTTGTTATTAAGATTCTGTTGCAAAAACTCATGTTCCCTCTAGTTGACAATTCAAAGGATACTTCGTTCGTACTTATGCTAAAAATGGTTTCATGATCGGGTGAGCTTATTTTAGTGACCGTTCCCCTATACAGTATATCGTATTGATTCTCGAAAAAGTCTTCGTGCGGTAGTAATGACCAAAAGGTGTAACCTCCTTTCATATCGATACAATGTTGGTCCGAAAACTTACATACTGTACCCGAATTTAATCTTAATCTATCATTGTTTAATTCGACTGCTGCATAGCTTTCTAACAAGGTTATTTTTATAAGTCCCTGTACGAGAACATCGCTCCACGTACCAAATCGGTCGGCGTAGGCTGCCCCTGAACAAGTTTTACCCTTAACGTTTCCTGCTAGATCTAAACCTACACTTTTTGTCGAGTTAATCCTTAGGTCGGCTATTGTGTGTGCGTTATCATATTTAAAAATACCCGTATCATATATAGCTTTACAGTTGTCGTGTGATATTTCGTAAATGTATTCTTGGATTGCATTTTCGGTTGGGCCTAAATGACTAAACATACCGCAATGAAAAATTGTTCGCCTTATTTCTATTTTACATTGTATGATTTTCATTGATTTGAATTCCGTTTTTTGTAATAGTTCGATAGTGGCTTGTGTGTTATTTACTTGAATTTCTTGAAAATTGCATTCCCCTGCATCCAAGAGTGAGTATGTTGTAATGGTAGGGTTCGTTGAGCCGCAATTGAAGCCAATAAGTCCTTTGCTTGTTGAAAAGAAGGTGATTATGATTAAGATAGTCATTGATTGTTGCGCCATTGTGTTTCCTGGAAATAGAATAAGATTACTATGCTTGTTTTGCTACGCTTAATTTATTGGCATGAATTGTTTTTGGTTTTCCATTGTAATCGATTACAACACTGCCTTTTTCAGTTATTTTTAATACTTCAAAGGGTCCTAAATATTTATTTTTCTCTAATTTCCCCGGTTTTGGTTCTTTCATGAACCATCCTTTATCTCCAATTTTTAAATTTACTGGATTTGTAAATCGGTCATAATAATTTTTTGATTTTTGTTTTGAGATTATTAGATTTTCTCTAGCCATGTGTGATATTATATTCATGTTTTTTATTAATTTCTCTAGGTATCCATTAAAAGTTGGTAATTGTTCGGATTTTTTTAATGGTACGCTAGATGATAATTTAGCTGGAAAAGCAAAAACTAATTCATGTGGTGTGAAATTGTGACTAGTGTGTATGCTGGTGTTGTAATTGAATTGGGCCAACTCTAGGAGTTCGTCCCAATCACATTTTTTTGATGTAAATTGTTTGATGTATTCGCAAAGCGGATGGTTAGCCCTTTCGACAGCTCCATTAGATTGAGGTGAAAATGACGTTGTTTCAATTTTTTCGAAATGAAATCTTTTGGCAATTTGCTTTAACATTTTGCTTCTGAAGTTTTGTGCTCTGTCCGTTAGTACTATTTTTGGAGTTCCGAAAGTACAAATAAACCTTTTTATAAAAGCTTCGCTTACAGCTTCCGCTGTTTGGTCTTTTAATGCTACTAATGTGATAAATTTTGAAAGTTGGTCTTGAATTGAAAGTATGTACCGATTATTACTTTTTGTAATATCGAATGGCCCCATTATATCCATGGCAACTTTATCAAAAGTTTTGAAAGGTGTATCTGTTATAATCATTGGTTTTCGTGTAGGTTTACGTTTTAATTTGTTTCTTTGACATTCTATACACATGGAAATTCTTTTTTGTATGTCTTTCTTTAGGTTTTCCCAACAGCATTTATCTTTAATTCTATTGTAAGTTCGATTCACTCCCGAATGACCTCCTAATCTCGAAGAATGATATATTTCAAAAATTTTATTTCTCTGGTCTAACTCACATATATATTCAACATGATTCATACAAACAATAGTCTTGATGTTAGTTCCTATGAAAGTATCATTTATGATTTCTTCTATTTCTGACCAGTGTATGTTTCTTATGTCAATGTTTTTTGAAATACTCAGCATAGAGATCTTATTTTGTAATAGAAGTCTTTTCAAATTTTTGAACAATTCGGCTAAATCTTGTTTTACTGTTTCCGTCGCTGCGGCAGTGTTCAGGCACAAAATAAATATTTTTCGTTTACCGTAGTTTAATGTTTCTAAATTATTACTGGATAAATATTTGTTTATTTTCAAATTTTTCTCTGCAAGTATGTTACTCGTATTTTTGTCTAGCCCTTAATGTTTTTCAGAGATTAAATGGATAATGTTATCATTACGAAGTTGTATAGAACTTTTGCTATAAATGACATGACTTCTATTATAATCATTATTAATGCTACTATTTTTTATACATTTTTTATCTATATTGTTGGATTTGTATGTATGTTTCTGTTTGCTCTTTTTTTGAATGCATGCGTGATTTGTAATTTGTTCCTTTTTGTCAACATTTAATGATTTTGTCTGTACTACCTCCTCTAAGTTCTCTGTTCTTTTTCTTTGTGCTCGTGTCATAACACAAATTTTTGGTTCTACCGCAATCCGTGATAAACAGTCAGCTGGACCGTTTTCTTTGCCTGGACGATAAATTATGTCAAAGTCGTAATCAACTAGTTTTAGTCGCCATTTTTGTACTCTACTATTATTATCAGCCGACTTTAATGAAAGTAAAGGTTTGTGGTCTGTTACTACCGTAAATTTATTTCCGAATAAGTATGTTCTAAATGTTTTAATAGCGAAAATTATTGCAAGAGCCTCTCTTTCATTAATCATATAATTTTATTCTGTTTTGTTCAAAACCCTTGAAGCGTATGCGATGGGTCTATCGTACCCTAATTCTCCCTGGGAAAGGACCGCGCCCAAACTATAATTCGACGCGTCTGTTCTAACGATGTAAGGTTTGTTAAATTGTGGATATTGTAGGATAGGTGCTTCGCATAGTAGTTTTTTTAATTTATTTAAAGCTTCCTGTTGTTCATTGTTCCAGAAAAATTTTGTGTTTTTATGTAAGAGTATAGTTAATGGTTTTGTTACTTCTGCAAAATTTGGAATAAAACGTCTATAATAATTGCATAGCCCTAAGAACTCTCTAACGTTTTTCGTAATTGTCGGTGTTGGAAAAGCTTCAACAGCTTGTACTTTTTTTTTTATCTGGTTTAATCCCATATTCACTGATAATATGTCCCAAAAAGGATACTTCTGTTTTGAGCCAATCGCATTTTTGAGGTTCAAGTTTTAGGTTAGCTTATCTTAGTTTTTGAGCTATTTCAGAAAAACGTTTATTGACCTCATCCACTGTTTCTCCAAGATGATTATATCGTCAATAAAAACAAAGCATGTATTGGCGATTAGGTCCCCCAAAATTGTATTAAGAATTCTTTGAAATGTTCTAGGCGAGTTTACTAATCCGAATGGTAAAACGAGAAATTCAAATCTTCCTAATGGATGTATGCTAAATGCTGTTTTGAAGATATCTTTCGAGTGCATTGCTACCTGACGGAAACCGGATTTTAGATCGACAACATGATAAAATTTGGCTTTTCCGAGTTGATTAAATATTTCTGTTATGTTTGGAATTAGATATGGGTCAGGAACAGTTTTTTCATTCAATTTCCTGTAGTCAATTACTAATCGCCATCTAGCTTTCCCGTCTGCTAAGCTCTTTTTCTTCACTACCCATGTTGGTGCATTGAAAGCACTTTTCGATTTCCTTATTAAATTATTAGATATCAATGATTTTACTTCTTCAATAGCAATGTCCCGTAATTTGTATGGCAAGGGAAATTGTTTGACGTAAACCGGTTTGTTGTCTGTTAAATTAATTTCATGTTGTTCTATATTACATGTACCTAATTTGTCGCCATCGGCCCAAAATACATCTTCGTTTTCCTCAATAAGTTCTTTCATTATCTTATAGTTGTTTCCGACTAAATCTCTCAAATTTATTTTTTCTAATACTCTTTCCTTGTGGCTTAATTGATTGACCTTAAACTTTTTCTTGTTTCCTCTCCTAAAAAATTTATGCTCTCCGCGTAGACAATTTCATTTTCATTGACGTTGAAATCTATATTTTCCGTTAGTTCAATACTGTTTGGAAAGTTTTCTAAATCGAAAGATAAATATTGATATGTTTGGATTTCTTCTGAAACAGTATTTTCCGAAGGGAATTCTATTCCTATATTTTCTTTTATAACCGATATAAATTGTTTATAATCGTAATTGTCTGCATAATCATCCTTTGTGTTAGTCATTTCATCAGTACTCATTGCTACATTTATATCGGTAATCATGTGTTCTATTTTGGAAGGGTCTTTCTCTAATTCAGCTTCCAAGTTCGTTATTCCCTTGGAAGAAAAAGGTATTAGTAATGATTTTTTACAACTTTCGATCTCGCGTTCTACTTTTAAATCTTTTACAGTCATTGTTTCGTTATTTATTTTATCCGTTGTTGTTGTGCAAGGAAATGTAACAGATTCGGGGTCCTCTAGTATATTTTCTCTTTCTAGTGGATGAAATTTGTTATTTTCCTCAAAGATTTTCGATTCTTCGTAGTGTTTTTCTTTTTCGTTTTTTGTTTTATTTTCCTTATTAATGCCATGTAAAATTTTACTTAAAAATCCCTTTTGTTCTTCTGTTATCCTTGATTCCTCTTTCTTTTTGTTTTCGGTAAAAACGATTGAGTTCATTTGAGTTAACGGTATTGATACAAGTTTTATTTTCCTACTATTTATTTCCAAATAACCTTCATCTAATCTTAACTTATTTTCTTTCAGAACAGGTATGCCAAGAATACCATCATAAGGGATTGAAAATTCTCTTGGTACAATATGAAAATCAATTAACAACCCATTAATTTTTATTTTTATCAAACCTAATGTTTGAATTGTTTTATCAGTAATACCGGATAATGAAATTTTTTCTGAGTCCAAAATAGCGTTTGATGGTATACAATCGCTTTTTATGATATTGATTTGAGCTCCGCTATCTATAAGTAAATTAAAATTAACACCCGAAAACGGATTCGGTACCTGTATGTATTGTAACAAATTTTTTAACTTTAGGAAATACATTGGCATTTTAGTTTCAATGATACTTGTAAGTTCTATATTGCCATTACATTCATTATAGAGTTTCTTTTGTTTGTCATTTCGGAGGCATACTTTATTATTTTTTTTCGTTTTGGTTTACGACTCATATTGTCTTGTTAAATTTAATGCGTGAGTTTCATTTTGGTCATCAATGTCCATTTTTCGTGTTGTCGTTATTTCGTCTCTTAATTCTGCAGCGAGTGACTTTTTATTTATTTCCCCCGTGCACTCATGTTCGGAAGAATCTATTCGTTTCCCTGATTATTACGTCTAAAACAAGTCGACTCTGTATGATCGGTACGTTTACAAATTGTACAAAATTTTTCTTGGTTATTTTCTAGTGATTTTATAATTGGACATGATTCGACTTTATGACCTGATTCCTTGCAATAAGTACAAATACTAGTGGTTTTTGCGTTTCTTTCTAAAGCTCTCAATTTCAAACAATTGTCAATTACATGATTATTCATGTGGCAATAATCACACTTAGTGTCATTATTTCTTTTCCCAAAATTATTGAATCGTGAAGGCCCGTTATCGTGATTAAAATTTCCATTTCTGCGTTTATCGTCACTAGAATTTGTATTTGAACTGATTTTATTATCGTTACTTCTATTGTTCTTACTATAGCTAACCAGGATTCTTGCCAATTCACAATTATTTGCTTTATGATCTTTTTCTTTACAGATTGTACACATTGCAAATCTAAATTCTTTCGTTTCGTCCGCGTTTGGGCAATATTTTACTGAGTGACCGATTTCATTGCAACGCCTGCATGTCACATTCGGGCAATTGCGTATCGTATGGTCGCTGCTGTCGCAAACAGCGCAAAAGTTCGTTGATTTGAAAGATTTTGAACAGTTGTGCGGGGCGTGTCCGCTTTCCTTACATTTCCAACATACTTCAAATTCTATAATAAATGGGCATTGTGTAATCGTATGACCCATCACCTGACAATATTGACAATGATTTCCTTTAACTCTGTTAAATTTGCAACCGTCTATAGAATGCCCCTGAGCATTACAGAATTTACATATCAATTCGATCTTTTTATTTACAATTTTACAATTGTTTGACAGGTGATCTTTGTTCTTACAATATACACAAGCTTCTTTGTAACAAAATAAAGCTTCATGGTTATAGTCCTGACAAATTTGACAATTATATATGTGAGTAACATTTGTTGAAGCAGTAACCGAGTCTACATTACTATGAAAAGGACTAGCGATATAACCCCTCAATAATCTTTGTTTTTTTAAATTTATTTCAATTTCAATAGCGTCTTGTAAAGCAGTGCCCAAATTAATGTGATTTCCTAATTCGAGACGAATGTCTTGTTGTAAACCTTGTTTAAAAATTTTTAACGCGTCAGCATTTAATACTGTTTCATACGTTTTGAAATCTTCGTCAGTTACATCTGCTTCTAACTTTTTCATTTCTTTAATTTGCAAAACTATTTCCTGTAAACAGTTTGCATATGCTAAGACGGGTTCATTTAGTTTTTGGATGATTTCCGTAAATTTCCCATATAAACTATGAATATTGTCAAAGGAGGGAAATAACTGCCTTATCAATGATATAATCATTTATGTTATCTATTTTAATGTTTACTAATGCTTTATAAACTTCTCCGTCCAATTTAATTTTCAGAATTGATATTAAACTTGGTTCGTCTAACTCAGAAACAATTGTTTTTACGTGTTTCAATTTTTCAATATATTCATTAGTTGTCATATTTTTTCCATCGAACTTTGGAACTAAATCTGCAACGTATTTAAGTGGTAAACGTAACGGTTGCGTCATTTTGTTGCCTGTTTCTATACCTTCGTTATCGACTTGTTTAAAGTTATTTGTTTGCATGATTGGATTATAGAGTGCTACTTGTCTGGTCGTTCCGTTCGTATCTATTGTACGTTTCGCGTCTTTGCAAATACTCTCTTCGTTACAAATACCACCAATGTCTGTGTATTCGTTATTATTAAATGAAAATTCGTAATTCTAATCAAGAGTAAAGTCCAAATCTAATAATGAATTTAAGTGTTCAAAATTTTGTGTTAATCGTTTAAGTGGATTTTCTACAGAGTTGTTTACGTCCAATGTATTAAATACTTGCACTTCTTGTACCGTGTTTTCGTTAGGTGTTACTATATTATTTAATGCTTTTTTCGTATTTTCCCTACTAATTTCTTTAGGAGGAGAGTGTACCAATTTCCTTGATCGTTTGAAAGGATCTTTAACGGATGTGCTCGGTTGCACTATATCACTTTCCAACTCTGGTTTATTTTTTACCTGAAGCCGCGTCAGTCGTTTTGCTTCAATAGGGCTAGAGAGGTTTTTGTTACTCATTAAAATTTGATTTCATTTAGAATGTTATTTTATATAAAACAAACACCCATTTAGTACCGGAACCAATTGTTACGTCGCGACTACGTAGCCGTGACGTGCAGTTTTAGAATACGTATGATCATTCATTTATTAGTAATTATTATAGTGACAGGAACTTACCTGGGTTATTATTTGGAGTTAAATTGGCTGCTTAGCTCTATCTCGTAGAAGTATATATGAGGTCGGTCGGTAATGATGCACGAACACTCGATTCAAGTAATTATTTATTTATTCAAAGACAGAAATGATTTCTCAAAAATAACAATAGGTGAATTATACGTTATTCGGCTGTCGCGCGTCGCGAATCAGCTCGTAAGAACTGTAACAAATTTTAATGTTATTGAGTAGTCGCGCGTCGCGAATCAACTGCCGAAAAGTCGAGTCTTCTGTTTTTATATTGACTCTTCGGCCTATATTAATGTGTTGAGTAATCAAAAAATCAAAATGTCGGGCACCCCAAATTTTTGGACTACTCATCTTTTAATTTCGCTGAGTTTGTATTTTGTAAAAATGTCGTTCGTCGTTTATACATTATTTCGTTTTTTAATTGATTGCTGATGAAATCAAAATGAAGAAATACTTCCGTCTCGGGACGTAACAGCATAAATGGTTTCTAAATAAGAAGTTTTTTCGAAGCGTTGAAGACAAAAAAATGTATTTTTTTAGGTTATTATTTTTTTTAAGGTCGTTCTACCACTTCTAAAAATTTGGAAAAATTCACAGACATTTCAGAGCTACAAATACATGATATATATTTTTTCAGAGATTTGTTTGTCTGTTTTTGAAATGTCGAATTTTTAAAATTTCGAACGCATGCAAAAATTTTAATTTGGCGCTAAAATTTTTTTCAATCAAACCATTTTGTCAAGCTTAAAAAACTTTACAATTTGAAGAAGAAAATTTGTTTTAGCTCAAAAACTGACTGAGATATCGTAAACAAAATCAAAAATCACAAAATATGACCTTATAAAGCCCTATTTGGGTTTAGGGGTCTGGAAATTTAAAAATCTTGGTTATTTTTCATGCCAAACAAGTTAATCTACTCAATATTTCAAAATCTTTGAGGGCACTTTTGACCATCTTAACTGGCTAGATCCATTGTTAGAATTGATAATTTTTGATTAGCTGATTTTATATTCACATTATAATATATGGCCAAAAACATAAATTAATTATTATTCTGATATTGTTAAACAATCTAAGTATTTCTTATTAGTAATGATGTCTATAAGCGATAACTTATTTTTCTATGTATTTATTTATTTATTGAAGTTCAGACGAGCCAAGGCTCATATACAAATAAAGAATACAACTTACAAGAGAAGGCAGGGAGGTGTCCGTCACAAATTTTCTTTAAACTTTGCATACGATTAGAGTATCAAAAAATATTAGACACGTATTTTTTTTAGCGGCCTATACGGTAATTTAGGTGGTAAAAACAGGGTTGCCAATTATAATTATCTACATACGCTTGAAGTGCATAAGTTGGCGAGACGCTAAATTCAAATTATCATATCTCGGTGAAAAAGAAAGATATCTGAACGATTGAAAATTCATTTTGCAGGAAAAGATTCATACTTTAAGATATATTAATTAGATTGACCGAAAAAAATTATCTTATGATCTTACATAACCTCAATTATGTGTAAAAGTCGTGTTTTTTGCACTTGAAAAGATTTATACTGTGGGCAAAAAGTAAGGTGAATTTGTTTGTAAAATGAAAAATCTTTATTTATTCTTCTACATCAATGTCATCCCCTTCGAAGTAATCCCCTCCCGATAAAATACACTTATGCCAACGTTTTTTCCAATCCTCGAAACATGCCAAATAGTCCCTTTCCGGTATAGCCATCAGCGCCTTCTTCGATTCAGCTCTTATCTCCTCAATCGACTCGAAACGCGTTCCCCGGAGTGGTCTCTTGAGTTTTGGGAATAGCCAGAAGTCACACGGAGCCAAATCAGGCGAATACGGTGGTTGCGGAACGATATGCGTCGAATTTTTGGCGAAATGGTCACGAAGAACGAGTGCAGTGTGAGATGGTGCATTATCGTGATGCAAAAACCAAGAGTTGTTGGCCCATAATTCTGGTCTTTTTAGACGAATTGCTTCACGCAAACGACGCATAACGCTCAAATAATATTCCTTATTAACAGTTTGGCCGGGTGGAAGGAATTCATAGTGCACCACACCACGAAA
Organism: Phymastichus coffea; assembly: GCF_024137745.1. Classification (NCBI taxonomy): domain Eukaryota; kingdom Metazoa; phylum Arthropoda; class Insecta; order Hymenoptera; family Eulophidae; genus Phymastichus; species Phymastichus coffea. Next base: position 3,725,005 of record NW_026706814.1, read on the forward strand.
ATCGAAGAAAACTGTCATCATGACCTTGATTTTTGAACGACTTTGACGTGCTCTTTTCGGTCTGGCCTCGCCTTTAGCACGATATTCGCTTGATTGGTCGGTTGTTTCAGGGTCATAAGCATAAATCCAAGTCTCATCTCCCGTAATCATGCATTTGAGCTTGTCCTGATAGTCAGAAAGCATTGTTTCACACACATCAACGCGGCGACTTTTTTGCAAGAAATTGAGCGTTTTCGGTACCAAACGAGATTTGACTTTTCGTAGGCCCAAATGGTCTTTCAAAATTGTTTTCACAGATCCTTCTGATATTCCGATCATATCAGTAAGGTCTCTAACAGTCAACCGACGATTTTCGAGCACTAATTCCTTCACTTTATTGACGTGTTGGTCATCTGTTGACGTCGATGATCGTCCGGAGCGCTCCAAGTCATCAACACGTTCTCGACCCTCTTTGAAGTCTTTGTACCACTTATAAACATTTTTCTGCGACATGGTAGAATCACCAAAGGCCTTCCGCAACATCCTCAACGTTTCCGCAGCCGAAATTTCATTCCGCAAACAAAATTTGATGGCACTTCTTTGCTCAATTAAATCAGACATTGTAAAAATCGAAACATGCACTCTTGGTCGTTTGGTAAACACAAGCGTAAATATATTACTGATGATGACATTGACATGAAATTTGTCCCAGATGTCATTCGCAGTCCTACCAACTCAAGAAAAAAAGAACTAGCCCGAAATATTAAGCCCGCGAAGTTTAAATTGAAAATTCACCTTACTTTTTGCCCACAGCAGTTTTTTAGGTCCAATTCCAAAAATTGGCCCAAATCTGGCTCAACTTGAAAATTTCAAATGGAAACTACTGTTGCTTATGGCAGATTCGAATTATGGGGGAAATTACACGTTCAAACGTGATATCAAATTTTACCGAAAAAATTTGTATTTTGAGTCCCAAAGTGGCACCAAAAATAAAAACCTGTGGTTTTTGGGACTTTTTGAATTTCACAAACTTCGCTTGTTTTTGTTTCTTAATTTTTTTATATTGTTTATTATAAATATTATGCAAATTTTTTTGAAAAATGATTTTTACGCAGTTTTTCTGGCTCAAAAAATAATCTTATTTTAGTTAAAAATTTTTCTGAAAAAACTATTATCAACCAGTTAACAATTTATTATGATTTCTGTTATTATTATTATTATTATATTGTTATTATTAGGAGATGTATTATTATGAATTGTTATTGATTTTCTTATGTTCCTCATCGTATTGTATACCTATAATCCATGTATTACATTCATGTGCATATGAATATAAAATCTTATCACCAAATAAATAATTTTGTATTTTGACAGCATTAATTATATATATAACAATAATAATAATAAAAATATTGCAGACACTTTGTTGTTATTCTTTTATTGACCACGGCAAATGCGGAAACCGCGATTGATTAATCATATTGATACTAATATGCGGAAGTAGTGCCGCAATAGTTAACCACTGGATATTTTTGACAATGTTGTTCGGTTTGTGTTATCTTTATAATATTATTTTATTTTGCTCATAGGAAAAATATAAAAATACGTTTTATGAAAGGTCGAGTTTAGTTTAAAATTGTACTTGTATCACATAACACCTGTATATATTCAGTAAGTGCCAATGCATTTAGAAATACAATTCATATAAAAGATTGTTCATAAAATTGTTAAGACTACTTGAAAATTATTAGTTTTACTATCATCGAAAATTCTGTGCTCAGAATTTGATTGCGTGACTTTTCAAATCAGACTTTTCACTATTTGTTCATATTGGATACTATATATATTTAAAAAATGCCTGTTGATGCAAAAGTTGTAACAACCTTATTTTCAATGACATTTGATCGGAGCAATAATGGCGAACCAAAGTTTTTAATCAGTGACGAAGAAATGCAATTGCACAACATACTGGAGAAAATAATAAGACAGCATGCAGAAAATTCTGATGTTGATGTTCAAGAAGAAACAACATTGTATTTTTGCGATGAAAATGAAATTTATCCAGAAGCTATTGAGTATATGGAAAACGAAGAATCTGAGGATTTTCTAGAAGAATTAAATAATCCATGTGAGCAAGACAAAATTGACTTTAAATATAAAGAAGAAGCAGTAAAGTTTTGGTTGAGTGGAAGAGGTAAGCCTTATTCATTTAATACTGTAAAGCACAAATACAAACAAGTAACTAGCAAGCGACAATTACGACGATGGAAACAGCAAGTTGAAGCAGGAGGCAGTAGATATGATAAATTATTCAAGATATCAGAATATGTTTTTAATAATTTTAATGAAGCTATGATATCGAAGATGACTGTACATGATATTGATTTGAAAAGATGGGCTTTACAAAAAAAAGCTGAAATAGCTATGCCTTTGTTCAAAGCATCGAATTGGTGGATCTGGCAATTTAAAAAAAACCGTAATATAGTATCTCGAAAAATCACTAAATTTGTTACAAGAGATTTATTGAAAAATATTGATGAAATTGAAAATCAACGTGAAACTTTTAAAGTTGAAATTAAACAATTGCTTACACGATACGGTGCAAGCAATGTATATAATTCTGATCAGAGCGGATTTAATTTGGAGGTTCACAGTGGTAGAACATTAAACTATAGAGGAATGAAAGAAATTCAAAGCATAGCACAATCACTGTCTTCCTTAATACACAGCTACACTATTTAACCTGTTATATCAGCAGAGGGTAATTTGCTTTCACCTTTATTTTTAGTATTGAAAGAAGCAAGTGGAGACTTTGGGCCTCGAGTTAGACAAACATTATTTACACCAGAAAATATATTAATACGAGCTTCTACATCTGGAAAGCTTTCTAAGCAACTGCTTCAGACGTGGATGCAAGAAGTATTTTTAAAAAATACTGGGAATTCATCGGTCTTACTTTTAGACTCTTGGAGTGGGCAATGTAATAATACCGTACAAGAAGTTGTACCGGAACAAGTAAGTTTAATGGTAATGACAATACCGCCTGGCACTACAGGTAAAATTTAGCCTTTGGATGTTTAAGGTTTTCGATTCTGGAAGAATTTTGTAAGAAAGCTATCTGATTTTATTATTTTAATGCAATACAATATCAATTTACACGAAAGAAATTTTATCATAAAAATGCAATCCCTCGTACATAATCAGTTATCTTCTCGGAGGTATCATAATACTTTTAAGTATGCATGGTTCAAAAGTGGTTATATTGATAGACCTCCAAAATTTGATAATCCTGTTGAATTTTGCTTTGCCATAAAAGAAGAACCTGTATGTACCTACAAAGATAACATTGCAATTATAATTTGTAGTTGGTGTAAAAAAAAGTTATGCTTCAATCATTTTTTTACAGAGTATCATTATTGTAAGAATTATATACTATAATTATATAAAATAATTCTCAAAAATATCAAACATATATACGGGATAAATAGAAAGTTGTATTTTATATATGTTAATATGTATATGAATGTAATTATTAAAAAAAATAAATAAATAATATTTATAATAAACAAAATATATAATAAAATGTTTTTTTATTGCCACTTTGGGACTCAAAATACAAATTTTTTCGATAAAATTTGATATCACGTTTGAACGTGTAATTTTTCCCATAATTCTAATCTGCCATAAGCAACAGTAGTTTCCATTTGAAATTTTCAAGTTGAGCCAGATTTGGGCCAATTTTTGGAATTGGACCCAATAAACTGAGTTTCTCATTTGAAAGAACGAAAAACATTAAAAAAGAAACACTATAAATCTTTTCAAGAGCAAAAAACACGACTTTTACACATAATTGAGGTTATGTAAGATCATAAGATAATTTTTTTCGGTCAAAATAATTAATATATCTTAAAGTATGAATCTTTTCCTTCAAAATGAATTTTCAATCGTTCAGATATCTTTTTTTTTCACCGAGATATGATAATTTGAATTTAGCGTCTCGCCAACTTATGCACTTCAAGCGTATGTAGATAATTATAATTGGCAACCCTGTTTTTACCACCTAAATTACCGTATGGACCGCTACAAAAAAATACGTGTCCAATATTTTTCGATACTCTAATCGTATGCCTTCCCTTGTTAGTTGCATACAAAATTATTATAGTAAGGGCACTGGTACGTGCATAACAAATATATAGCATAAATTCAATGCTGTTATTACAATGTAAAGCAATTTATATAATTAGACAACAATATATTACAAGAGAGTACAATATATTACAAATGTATATGTTGCAACGGTAGTCATTCAATTAATCGAACCGTTCGCGATTCTGAGTTTCACGCGTTAGTTCTAAGTATTGAGAGAGAGAGGGGGCGCGCGATCTTTTGAATTAGCAGTTACATCTCAGCTGTTACGTGTGTAGTACCGCCAAAATAGTTTAGCACAGTGTTTCACCGATTTGCCAATAAAAAAAGTTTACTGGGATTTTGGATACGTGTGCAAGGGTGAGCGAGGAAGCAGCAACAGTAGCAGCATCACGGAAGCAGCAGCAAAAGCAACAGCTATTATACAGCAGATTTGCGATCGAGGCAGCACAGCTGATTCGGATCGGAGGAGTACCTTTAATTTGCTTCAACAATTACGGCTGATCACCGTAATTGCACCGCAGGGTAGGTGCACCTCCCTTAATTATCGCGTGACAAAATACATTTGGTATTTTGTCCAACAGTGTTAGCGTTAATTTTTTGTATTCGCGTCGAGCGTTAGATCGCGCCAATATTCGTATCTTCTCTCTCTCTCTTTCTCACCGAAAGTTATTTAATTGTAAATCCTATTCGCGTGCGTCAGTCTTTCGGCCCGACAAAGACTGTAGAGATTTTTTTATTAATAAAATCTATTAAACTTATTCGCCGATTTCGTCATACAATTTTTTCTAGTAGTTTAAACAATTGGAAAAAGCTTAGGTTTTAATCCTATTATAGCTAGGGGATTAAGTGGATTAGGAGTAAAGTCGCTTACACTTAAAACTCATCGTGTGTCACAATGCACGTGACTTAAGGTGAATTCAACTCCGCTTGATCGAAGACAACTAAGTTAAATCAGCTGACGTTGAGGTGAATACTGTATTAACATATGTGTTAACGGATCGGCGGTTTGCTCTGCATCATGGGAGTTTGTTCTTAAATAAATTTCTCATTTTGCAGATTTATCCCCCCGTTACAATGTTCTAGTGATATAAAATAATAATGAAAAAATTTGAATCACGAGATGAATCGAATTACAAAAATAATCGATTCTAGAGGATTCATTTGCCTTTAAAATAATTGAAGTATCGATTCTTATGTGAGTATTGTAAGAAAAAATAAACGAAAACTGTAAGGTATTCTCATTTGATTCTCCAACTTCAAACTGTACATAATTTCAATTCTTTGAAGAGTGTTATTGAAAATGAAAGAAACCATAGTATTTAAAAATTGTTTAGGTTCAAAAACAGTTCCATGAAAAATAAATATATAAGCATTGCTTTCTACATTCTTTATGTGCCACAAAGATAGCAGATGGCAGAATTAATTAAGAGGCACGTATGGCTTTTAATATAGATTGATTATTAAATGATTTTTAAATGTATTAATTAATTAAAAGTGGAAATAAAATATTCAATTTTGTTTCTTATTCAAGTTATATTTATAGTGCATTTCAAGAGAATGCATGAGTATGCAAATAATTCTAAAATTTGTAAATGTCAACAGTGGAAGTTATCGCTGATAACTCAAAGTTTCATTAATTACTTTGAAAAGTAAATGGTTGCAATGTTCGCATTGTATTATTAATTCATAATTTTTGTGTAAACAGTTATGAATACATCATGAAATGAGAAGTAATTAGTTGATAAATGTGTAAATATTGCATATATATATATGTATCGCAACGGTAGTCGATTCGATTAATCGATCCGTTTGCGATTCGTTTACTCGCGATGTTAGTTCGAACAACCAAGAGAGAGAGAGGGGGCGCGCGAGGGTTTGAATTTTCAGTTAAGCCTCAGCTGGTTTCGCGATAGTATCGCCGTGATTAGTTTTCGCACTGTGTTTCGCCGTTATTTGTTGAAAGTTTTCCTGGGACTGTAAAATACGTGCGAGTGCAGATAAGTAGCTAAGAAGCAGTAGCAGCAGCATTAACCGCAGCAGCAGCATTTCAAGCAGCAATAGATTTGTAAGTGAGGCAGCGCAGCTGATCCGAGGAGTATATTTAAACTTCGCTTCAACAATTACGGCTGATCACCGGAGGGTAGTTGCAACTCCCTTTATTATTGCGCGACAAAATACTTTCGAAAGTATTTTGTCAATCGTGAGGGTAATTTTTGTATTCGCGCCAGCGTTAGATTTCGCGACAATTTTCGAATTCTCTCTCTCTCTCTCTCTCTCTCTCTCTCTCTCTCTATCGCCGAATTATAATCTATAATTGTGAATCCCATTCGCATGCGTTAGTCTTTCGGCCCGTATAAGACTTGTAGTTTTTGTTAATTTTATTCGCTGCTTAGGTCATTTCATTTCCTATTAGTTTAATAGATCTATAAAGGCTTAAGTCTTAATCCGATTTCGTCTAGGGGATTAGGTGGATTAGGTATTAAGTCATTCATACTGAAGCTAGATCGAGTGTCACAAGTCAAGTGACTTAAAGTGACTTCAACTCGGTTGGAAAGAAGACACTGAAACGAAATCATCAAACGTAACGGCGAATATACGTATAACTATACGTGCTTAACGGAGCGGCGGTTAGCTCTGCATCGTGGAGTTTGTGCTTCAATAAATTTCTCATTTTGCTAGATAGCCACCTCGTTACATGGCGCCCAACTAATATGAAGACCCGCTTGGTATGCATAGGATTGTGCGTCGAAGGTAATCGACACACGAGAGAGAGATCATTGCGCAAGAGCTTAGGAAGGTTTGAGCGGATGGTAGCGTTAGATCGTGAGCGTTACGCCCTCTACAGAGGAAAAACGGAATCACTTCGACTTTTTTTCTTATAAATTGTTAAATTTGCTGTAAAATGGGTCGAAAGCGGTAATAATTAGTAGGTCTAAGTAATTCCAGGTCGTTTTGAGTAATCAGGTGTTAGCCCGTTTGAGCCACAATTTGGTGGATAAAGGGGGTCGGAAACACCTGAGCGACGATATTAGCAGAGAATGCGATCCAAGCGTGCAGTCCAGGAAATATTAGCCAGGTGGAGCAAGCAAACAGCAAGCTCCGACCTTAGGTAGGATATTTTTATCTTATAATTAGATAGTTTGCGGAGACTGCACGCGCTCACAATCTCGCGAGTTGGCGCCTTAAAAAAAGAAGGCATTAAGGGTAGTTACACTAATTAGTGTATATCCCGCTTATACCTTGGGTGATAGGAAGCGGTAGTGGTCGATTAGATCGAAAATTTTAAACCTTGACCGCATCCTACACCTGTGCGGAGGTAAGATGGCTCTGTTGTCAGCCCAGATCTACAATTAGGCATTAGAGCACCTCCGCACAGCGCGAACGCTACTTGGTGAATCTAGAGCTGCGCAAATATGGAAGTGTCATCCAGCAGGCGACTAAACTAGGGAGATGGTTGCTGGAAGAGTACACCGTCACAGATTTTGGGGAAACCACGAGCAGTAAAGATGTGGCGGGGCGCAGTAGGCGCACCCGACAAGCGTGGCTCGATTCGATCTGTGACGAGTTCGTAAGCCTCAACACAGATGAGAACAACGACCATCCCCTGAGGCTCATCAACAGAGAGGGAATATCCTTGACAGATATGTCAAGGACATTCGTCGGCCCGGACGAGGACTCGGAGGGTGAAGACAGCCGCCAAGGAGAGGATGAGATCATCCAGAAGGTCCTCCGCACCCAAGAACAGGAGGAGGGGGAGAAGAAACGGAGCAATCCGGATCATAGGTCACAGAAATCCTGCACCCGGAAAGAACCTCAAGAAGAATTATCCTTGAGGGAAGCCTTCCGGGAAATAGAGTACCTGAAGGAGAGAGTCAACAGCAACCGCAAGCTGGTAGGTCGAATCCTAGAAACCCTTCAGACTCTACAGGGAATACAGGTGTGTGCGGAGCGTGAGGCTTAGGACATGAGCTAAAGAATACGAGAGCTGGAAGACGGAATGTCTGTAATGGCCAATGCAACCTATTCTTCACAGCATGACTCGGTTCAACCGCGCTCCAGACAAAATGGGGACTTTCAGGACATATTCGCCTGTCACTACGATTTTGGGATTCCGGGGAGCACACCGGCCCCTCTAAAACCCTACCCAGGAGAACGGACGTCACCCCACCGGAAGCCCCCCCAAAGAAGAGGAGGTGAAGAGGATCCGGAGGAATACGGGAGATTCACACCTATTCGATAGAGGAGTGGAAGCGGATCGTCTGGCACCAGTTCTCAATTATCCTCAGGGCTTTCCACTACCAGAGATGTTGGGAAAATCGTCCGCGGTTGGAAATTGAGGTTTGCGGGCAGTAGGGCACAGAATGTAGACACGTTTCTGTCGAGGTTGGAAGATCTGCGCGTGGGCGCAGGGCTAACTGATGATGAGTACTTTGTTCCGTATCAGAGATCATCGAAGGTAATGCGAGGACCTGGTACGATAACAATAAGTACCATTAGCTCAGTTATGCCGAATCCGTTGCCGACGCCCGAGAATTGTTCGGCACAAGTACGCAACAGCAACAAAGGCTGTTGCAGGAATCTCAGAACCGATTCCAGGGTGAAGACGAATTGATGCGAGACTCCCACAGAGCATGAAATATTTCCGAAATATTTCAGAAATATTTCATGAAAAATTAGGAATATTGATGAAACATTTCATGAAATATTTCAGAAGTATGGGAATCTCCGCCACACAAACCGTACTGAAATATTTTATGAAACATTACGGATATCTTACACGAAATATTACTCATACATTGCTTCAAATATTTTGGAAATATCCTCGGAAATATTTCTAGTATATTTCATGAAATATTTCTGTTAAGTTATCATATACATTCCTGGATTATTTCATGCAATATTAATGATGTATTGCTTTAAAGATTATGGGAGTATTTCATGAAGTATCCCGGAAATATTACATGAATCATTCCCGATATATTTTATAAAATAGTTTCGGAATATTTCATGACATAGTCCCGGAACATTTCACGAAATATTCCAGAAATATTGGAATGAAATATTACTTATAATGCTTGAAAAATTCCTGGTATATTAAGTCAAAGATTTCGGAAGCACTTCTAAAATATCCTGGAAATATTACATGAAATATTTCTGATACATTCATGATGATGATATATTCAATATAATATATTCATACAACTCTTCGCAGTTACATTTGTACCAGCCACTACTCAATCTCGGTTAATTAATATATTGTAGCGGTCTAAATCCTCGTTACATTTTGGCTCCCAGACGTTATGGTGCTGGCGTGCGTAGCGAAAATCTTACCGAGACAAAAGTTTTGGAAAGTCGGTTTCTAGGAAGGACAAGGAATGCGCGTTCGCTCACAGCGTGTTGTTTGAAAACACGAGCCGCGCGGCATGGACCCTACGTACCCTACGCTCGCTATCAAATATCAGAGTATAAACGAGTATAATTTCGTCGCTACAGAAACGTATATTCTCGAAGCTATTGCTTGTGTTGAAAATCGAGCATATTTTTGAAATTACCAATTTGCTCGAAAGTCACAAATACAAATAAAATTACGTTTTGGCTACATTACTAGCCAATATACAGACAGAAATTTATTATTTCCTCTATATATTCTTAATATAAACATTGCGTAACATATGCCTTAATGCGAACTATATTATAAGTTGATTTGCGAGCAGCGAGCTATCAGTTAATTCACCCCTGCGTCTACTCGTAACGCATAATAAACATTGTAAGATCACTAAATGTTCTCCTTTGTTAACAATCCTACAGCTTGCGATATAAATGATTAGTATATGATTATTTAAATAACAATTGTACGAGGTGTGATCAAAAAGTAAGGTGAATTTTGAAATTTAGCAGGCTACGTCCGTTCGATCTTCGACTTTTTTATTTGGTTATGTCGGTACACTTGTCTAGAACATACGTTCCAAATTTCAGCTTTGTAGTATGTTTGGTTTGTTTGTGAGAGGCATCAAGGTTAGAAGTGTTTTGCATGCTCCACGATTTGCTGCTGTCTAAAAACATGGATCAAAGAGTTTGTATTAAATTTTGTGTGAAAAATGGAATCAAATGTTCCAAAACACTTGAAATGCTGAAAGTGGCATACGGTGAGTCTACTTTAAGCCAAAAAAATGTTTACAAGTGGTATAAACTCTTCCAAGAAGGCCGAGAAGACACCGACGACGAACCTCGTTCTGGACGCCCCAGCACATCAACAACTGATGAGAATGTTGAAGAAGTGAAGAAAATAGTGTTGGGAAATCGTCGAATTACCATTAGAGAAATTGCTGATGATATTGGCATCTCATTTGGTTCGTGCCAATCAATTTTGACGAGTGTTTTAGACATGAGACGTGTGTCAGCGAAGTTTGTTCCGAAATTGCTCAATTTCGGCCAAAAGAAACGTCGCATTAGCATCGCCCAAGAGCTACTGAATGACGTCAACGTTGATCCAGATTTACTCAACAGGGTTATAACAGATGACGAAACATGGGTATACGGTTATGACGTCGAGACTAAGACTCAATCGTCCCAGTGGAGGCATTCTGGATCACCAAGACCAAAAAAAGCACGCCAAGTTCGATCAAATGTAAAGGTTTTGCTTACAGTTTTCTTTGACTGCAGGGGCGTGGTGCATCATGAGTTCTTGCCACAGGGTAGAACAGTAAATAAGGAATATTACCTGCAAGTTATGCGCAATTTGCGCGAAGCAATCCGCCAGAAACGTCCGAATTTGTGGAAAAATAAAAATTGGCTTTTGCACCATGATAACGCCCCTGCTCACACATCGTTGCTTGTGCGCGAATTTTTGGCTAAAACCAACACAGTAACGATGCCACAGGCACCGTATTCCCCAGATCTGGCTCCCTGTGACTTCTTCTTGTTCCCAAAACTGAAGAGGCCCATGAAAGGACGGCGTTTTGCCACGATTGAGGAGATAAAGACGGCATCGAAGGATGAACTAAACAAGATCACAAAAAATGATTTTTTGAAATGCTTTGAGGATTGGAAAAAGCGTTGGCACAAGTGCATTATATCCGAGGGGGATTACTTTGAAGGAGATAAAATAAAAATTGATAAATAAATAAATATTTTTTGAGAAAAATAAAAATTCACCTTACTTTTTGATCACACCTCGTATATCTAATTTAGTAACTTTTATTAATATATTTAATTAATAAATTAACAATTGTTTTATATATTTTATCTTGAACGGATAACCGTACATTTCACTTTTCGTTTTATTTAAACAAGCTGTTCGATTGTCTCGTAGGTAACCTGTCAATCTGAGTACGTACAATATGGTGACAAATTGGTCACAAAGTGACTTATCAATTTTCAAAGAAGATATTGATAAAAAATTGTCAAACTGGGTCAGAGACTTACTTAGCTTTCAGGTAGATAGCTTATTAACTTAGTTAGAATTACGAACAGACGGAACGCTGTATGAGCGAGCAAACCGATTATTTCGTAGGTTAAATAGCGACTACTCAGCTCAGGACTTTATAACAACAGATGATCTGGATGAAGAAACTGCAAGAGAAAGATGTGATAACTTTAATCGTCTATTTTTCATGTCAGAAGCTTTACCAGCGGAAATTCGGAAAGATGTCCAAACTGCCATAGAGGCAGAAGAATTCCTTGACGTCATAGGGCAGCCGAATTTAGAGGATAACAAACATTTAACTACAAGCTCGCCACATGGCAGAGCCGTCGAAGAACCAGAGACCCTGGCAGATATTGACAGATGGTTGCTAAGACCGCGGCAGTTAACCTCACAAAATACAGGATTAAATCAAGACGCTGCTACTGCTAAGCACATAGCTTCAACAGCAACAATGACCAGGATCACGTCAACTAAAGTAGCAACTTTAAATTACGGTTCTGCAGCAAGTTATACAGCCACAGCTCACATGAACAACGTGCAAATAGTGATGCCAGATGGTAAGACACACTTTGTGCCCTACGCCATAGCACGCGAACTTCGAAGGCTCTGGCAAGTAGAAATTGATGCGTTGTTGGCACATAAACATTTTCTAATTCATACGTCGGCCTTAGAAAAGGAAATTGAAACCATGCCAGCGAAAATAGCACAGTATGAACGGATAATAACTCAAGAACGAGCTAACTCCACCAAAATACAGCAAGAACTGCACGAGCAATTAAAATCAGTTGTATCTACTGCTCAACATCAAGCTACGGAGCAGTCACGCCTAAAGGCCTCGCGAAACAGAAATGTTCACTTTGCAGATACTTTCGAACTGAACTATTATTATCATCCAAACCAATTTGGCAATACAACGCATTCTCATACGCCATCCTCACTCAATTCGCAAGCGTCGTTGTTCCATTCGACAACACAGTCCTCTGCAATGCTCTCACAAGTACCCTTGCCATTGTCGCTAGCGATGACTACGTCATCCTTGCCAACATTGCATCCTCCGATATCCTCGCACTGGAAGAAGCATATGCCTTCCAGTACTTTTTTGTCGCTCGGCCCCGTGACTTCTCTCGCGTGCTCGTTCACCTCCATGTGCTCGAGCTGGGGGAAGGGGGTTTTGCCCAGTACTTCGGCAGGAGTCACACCGCAGCAGGCAACACTTAGCGCACTAACAGGAAGCCAAACTGCTAGCTCACAGCAGGCAACCACACTGAATACAACGTCTTCCGGATACTTTCCCAGGACTAAACCTCTAGGAAAAACGGTAAGAGAGTGGAAAATAAAGTTTTCCGGAGACGAAGGGCTGAGCATTGAGGAATTTTTGGAGCGAGTCGAAGAAAACCGACTGTTAGACGAAGTGTCAGATGAATAGCTGTTAAATTCTATGACTCCCTTGTTCGAGAAGTCAGCACTCGTTTGGTATCGCACTTAAGGCTCTCGTGGACTACCTTCAGCGAATTCAAAGAGGCTCCTCTCGCAACCTACAGTAAATTAAGGAGGAATAAAAGAATTAAGACAATAGAGGCACATTTGCGTACGTAAGGCCCTGACGAGCCCGTAGTTGAATATGCTGTCTCACTATTCACTATTATGAAAAGGCTCGATCCACCATGGAATATGCAAGACCAAATTAACTTAGTTATAGACAATATGTTGCCTAAGCTCCAAAAGAAACTTAAGCCATTTCAGGATAACCTCACGGGTGTACAGGTGCTCCTCAACAAAGCCAGACGGGACAAAGACGATGAAGAAGGACAGTGGAAGCCACCTCCACCTATCGAACATGCCGCTTGGCCTAAAACAGCCTATAAGTCGCGTACCAAAACCACTAAGGCTAAGCCTTCTGGTTTGTCCTCTCTAAGCGAGAAAACACGGCCGATCGACAATTCTGAGCTGGAAAATGTACTCATGAAGTTCCACGAGAAGAAAAACTCAGAGTTTAAAGCTTCTAAGACCTCTGCTTTGCCACAGAAGAAAGGAGGTTCTAGCCAGAAACCCGAGACAACTCCGAAAGAAAATTCTAATGGTTCCAAGGGAGACTTACCTCGCAGTAATGGACGAGAACGTGGAGGCAGGAGAAGTTGGGGATGTCCCGGAGGCAATCGCGTTACTGCAGTTACTGCTGTGTTCAACAGAAATCAGGATAAGGGACCTAGCCCTGATGGCAACCAACTCCTCTGCTGGAACTGTAGCTGGCCTGGTTACACCAAGGCTACATGCCCAGATTGTTCTTCCCAACAGTAGAAAAATGAGGACTCAAAAAAAGAGAGAGAAAGCAAGTAGACCAGGTCCCTACTTCTCCCCTAGTCACCAGGACCTTTGAGATTAGCGACTTAATGGGAGTAGTGCAGGTGCCGCACAACACGGTGAGTTATTCAATGCTAACCCAAGTCAACCCTTCCGACGTGCAGTCTACCAGCAATGGAGGTACCGTTATAAGCGCCCTAGTCGATAAGTTCCCCAGGTGGTGGCAGTCTGTTGAAGTCAGAGATTATATTTTTCGAGGACTTTGGGACGCCGGAGCTTCTTGCACTATCCTCGGTCCCATCGCCATCTCTATGGCTGCCGCATTCAATCGGCACGTGCGACCGTATGTGGGCCCCGGATCAAAGGCAGTTGATGGCCACTACGTACTTATTATAGGTACCTTTTACTTTGGGAGGGGTAACGCGTAAGATTGACTCTCTGATTTTAGCTGAAGTCGACACTGAGTGCACTTTAGGTGCCGACTTCAAACGCGCCTTTTCAGCCATGTTAGATCCTAAATCTAACAGGTTGACATATGATGGCTGCGACGAAGGCGTGCCTGCAGTTCTCTCCTCTGAGAAAACTAAAGAGGCAACGGCCTTAGCCTCTCTGGGGATTGAAGACCTCACAGATGAGCAGAGAGAAGAAATTGAAAAAGTCATGCGGGAGTTGCTCCCCGATCCTTCTTGCGAAAAGATAGGTTGTACAAGTTGGATCGCACATGACATAGACCTCAACTGCCCGAGTCCAATTAAACAAAGATATTACCCGGTATCTAAGAGGATAGAGGACGAAATGCACGAGCAAGTGCGTAAAATGCTACGATTAGGAATGATCCGGAAGTCCCAGAGCGAATGGTCAAGCCCAGTTGTTATGATCTTGAAACCTGACGGTACGTATCGATTTTGCGTCGACTACCGTAAAGTTAATGCGGTATCGAATGTTCCGGCATATCCATTGCCCTATATGGATGTGATCTTGCGCAAAATCCAGTACGCCAAGTATATAAGTGCTCTAGATTGTTCTGGAGCCTTCTGGCAGATACCTCTCACGGAGAGATCGATACCAGTTACGGCTTTCGCGGTCCCGGGTATGGGCTTGTACGAATTCGTTCGTATGCCTTATGGCCTGGCGGGCGGTCCGGCTACATTTCAAATGCTGGCGAATAAAATTATCACGCCTGAAATGGAGCCCCACGCTTTTACCTATTTAGATGACCTAATCATCGCGATTGACCTATTAGTAGATCACCTGAAATGGCTCACGATGATTCTGGAAAGAATTAACGAAGCCGGCCTCACCATCAATAGAAAAAAGTTCAAGATTTGCATGTTCGAAATTCGATATCTCGGCGTGTTAGTTAATCTTGACTGCTGCCAGCCAGACCCTGAAAGAGTGCCACCAATCTTAGAGTACCCCGCGCCAAGAAATCTACGACAATTGCGACATTTTCTTGGTATGGCCTCCTGGTACGGCAAATCCCTGCAGGATTTTGCTACATTGGCTGCGCCTCTTACATCTCTCACGAAAAAGGATACCAAGTACATATGGACGGACAAGCACCATACTGCTTTTACACAAATAAAAGCACTTCTAGCTACGGCGCCTGTCTTAGCAAGACCTAACTTCTCTGTGCCGATCATTCTGGAGTGTGATGCCAGTAATATGGGCCTTATTAGTGTTTTACTTTAGAAAACAGAAGAAGGGGACCGCGTCCTATGTTTTGCTCGTCGCATCCTCACGCCTACGGAACGCCGACTATCGGTTACTGAACGTGAATGCCTTGCAGTTATATGGTCTATAGAAAAATTCAGGTCATACATTGAGGGATATCGCTTCACAGTGGTGATTGATCACCACAACCTAGTGTGGCTCGAAAATCTGCGGAGCCCTAATGGTAAGTTGGGCCGATGGTCTTTGCGCCTCCAGGCATACGATTTTAACATCGTACGCCGCAAGGGCAAGGATAATGTCGTGCCAGATGCACTTTCTCGTATGTACGAGACAGACGAAGACGTAGCAGCTTCGCTAGCGTCTTTCACGGTTGCAAAGGATATAAAGGATTCATTCATTCGTACCGGCGTAAGTTTCAGCAGGCCGAACAGGATCCAAAAGCGCACCCTTACTGGAAGATTGTTGGCGGTTGTATGTTTCTGAATCGACCGGACCCTGTGATCGACGATCTCATGGGAGACGACGACGCCTGGAAGCTCGTTGTTCCAAGAGAACAGCGCGAGCAGGTTCTCATGGAATGTCATGAGGAACCCACAGCTGGCCATTTAGGCCGACACAAAACTCAGCAGAGGGTGATGCTGCGTTATTACTGGCCAAGTGTCTACAAAGATACCGCACACTTTGTACGTAACTGTCAAGTGTGCCAGCAAATTAAAGTCGAACAACGAGCCCCTGCTGGACTGATGGGAAAACATGTTGTTTCCCGTCCATGGGAAATTGTCTGTGCTCATACGATGGGCCCCTTTCCGAGATCGTCTCAAGGAAACGAACACTTACTCATCTTCATGGATATCTTCACGAGATGGATAGAGTGTATTCCGATCTGCAAGGCCAATGCCAAAACGATCAAGAGAGAGATTAATCATCGCATCTTCTTACGTTTTGGGATCCCTGATAGATTTCTATCAGACAATGGTACGCCCTTAAAAAACTCGTTAGTCGACTCTTTCTTAGATGCACATGGCGTCTTTCATGGTACATGTGCTCCTTATTCCCCCAAATCGAACCCGACCGAGCGAGTAAATCGCACCGTCAAAACTATGATCGCGCCATTTTTTGCGGATAAACATAATAAGTGGGACGAGCATATTGGCGAGTTTGCCTTTGCCTACAATACTGCTATCCACGAGACTACTCGCTCCAGTCCTGCCTTCTTAAATTACGAACGGAATCCAGAACCGCCATATAACGTTCGACACAGGGAAGAGCGCGCTGCTCTACAGCAGCTAGAAACTAAGGCCCATGAAGAATGGTACTGTCGCATGCAAAAGCTTGACGAATTACGAGTTGATACCCGCGAGAAGAGTGAAGCTGTTCATCTGCGACAAGAGAAGTACTACAACCGGAATCATCGCGATATTAAATATACCATCGGCGATAAAGTTTGGGTAAAGAACCGAGTATTCTCCTCTGCGGCTAAAGTCATAGCAGCTAAACTCTGCCCTAAATCCACTGGCCCATTTGTTGTGGTATCTCGCCTTGGCATGAATTCTTATCACCTTCGGAACGAGAATGAAGTTGATGTAGGAAAAGTCTCTGTCTGTGACATGAAGCCCTGTTTCAATGCCGAGCAATTTCCCTCGGACGCAACATGGGATGAGGGTGACGCTCTGTTCGGGGAAGATTTAAAACTTTTCATTGATGAAAGCGCCCGCGCAGATGCTCTACTAGTGATGGAGGAATCCACGGTAACAGCTTCTTCTGTGCGGTGAATGATGTTGCAAAGATTCAGTTGAATCCAAGCCCAGTTCCTCTGGTATCAAGGGTCATTGCTCATCGGAAAAGAGGCCGATCACGTGGCTCTAAGAAAGCCATACCGCCGCTGGTAACGACCTCGCCCCGGCGACTGCGCCCTAGAGGCAAGCTTGACGCTTAACATCCCTCTATCACAGCGTGCGTACACTACACGACACCATAACAACACTAAGCCTACGCTATACTCTTCAAGACATTCCACAGTCACTTCTGCCCTTGGCTTGCTTACTGCCCTGCTTCCGCTTATGCTTCACCGCTTTCAATTTATTTTCTTGATCGGCTCTTATTAATTAAGATGAATCCTTTACAGAAAAATGTTACCCGTTAAGAAAGCCCGTGAAGAGCCAGACGTGGTCCAGGTGACCATTCCCCGAAGCCTGCTGGCCCAATTCGGGGAAGTCGCCTCTGAGATGGCTAGAACGCAGGTTTCGCTCCTGCCAGAGGTTAAGCCAGAGTTACCCTTGATCAAGGAGCTGGTTTTGCGCTGGGTGGAACGATACACCGCCAAGCGCCGAGAAGAGGAGGAACAGGTTAGGCGCTGGACGGACCAGAACGCTGCCAAGCGTAAAGAGGAAGAAGAGGAGCGACATCTGCGTGTTCAACGGGCTGTCCCCGCTCCGCACAATCAAGATAAGAGGCAACGGCCATACTCCAAGCCGCGTCGATCCTCCGTGCGCCTGACCGACGTCACGGATGAGGAGCCGACACCGGCCCAAACCCACGAGGAAAGATGGGCCGACGCAGAAGCTACGGCGCGATTGTACCGCTCTGCGCGTATCAGGGCACAAGAAGAGGAACACCGGGCCTATGCTGCCGTTATGGCGTTCACCGAGTGCCGTGACGCTCCCGTTCGAGCTGCTGTATCCCCCGGCTTTGTCCAGAAGGTCCGGGATGAGATAGAGCGCGAGGCCTTTCTCACCCAAGCTGCAGAACGCTGGGATGAGGCCAAGGCCATCCAGAAGGAGCGCGAACGCCTTTTGGCTCAGCAACAGCAAAAGCGGCAGGAAATCATGGAGCTCCAACGCCAACTGGCTGGACTAAATGTCCAGTACGCATGGGCTTCTGCCGCGACTGCGAACGCTGCTGTCCCTGGTCCGTGGCAAATACGATGGTTCAGCCCCGGAGAAGAGGGGCATTCGGTTAATGCTATGTCTGCAGTTTGACGGCAGTTAGTAGGACCGAAAATTGCCCCAACTTCTTTCAACATTGGAAGTTTGAGCAACGGCTAGAGCCGCGATACACCTACGGTGACGAATTTGGTGAGCGCCGCCACCATTAGGCTACCATCAGCACGGCCACCTCTCTTCAAGTCTTCTGCCTCAAGGCCTCGACACCGAAGAAGGAAGAGAGAAGAGTGAAGATTGAAACTGAAGATCTTTCACCTCTTGGCCTGCGCGCCATTCAAATTTTGCGCCGTTGCGCCTATGATGTAAGGCTTTGCCGTGCCTCTTTTATTTTCTTAATCATGGCATTAACGCCACTTTAATTTGTATTCTTTCGTTGGCACGGTCCCTATATCGCAGAGAAAGCGCGATAGGGAAGGTTTTTCTTGCTCCTTCTCTTTATAATAATAAATTACTTATTTTGACTATTCCCTGTAGTTTTCTTTACGAGAGAAATCTGAGGTTCGAGTTGGTACCGCCCTCGTTACCAATGTCTGGGGGTGGGGGATATAACGAGTTTGACATCAACTCGTTATGTCTCTCTCTCTATATACAGGCATCCCTCGTTATTCGCGGTTTTGGTATTCGCGATTCACCTTATTCGCGGTTGCCCGAAATGTGCCTTCCCTTGTTATACGCGGAAAACTAACTTGTTATTCGCGGTTCGGTTTGTAACTCAGATTGTAAATTTTCGTAACCCTGAAAGTTTGAAAATATTTTGTTGCGCACGTTTTTTAATCAAAATTTTGTTGTAAAATGGCACCAACTCCTGAAACACCTAAAACACCTAAAACGCCTAGAAGTAAAAAAGTTATGTCTTTAGCAGACAAACTTAAAATTTTGAATCTCATCCGAGATGGTGAAAAAATAGCTTGTATTGCGAAAATATTCAGTGTCAACGAATCAACTATTCGCTCTATTCGGAGGAACGATGACAAAATTCGAAGCAGCTCTGAGATATTAGGCCAACATGCGACTTCGGTAAAAGTTGTTCGACGAAATACACTCGAGAAAACTGAAGAGATGTTGTTGATTTGGTTACAAGATTTGATCCATAAAAAAATACCAGTCTCTACAGCAGCTATAAGAGATCAAGCCATTCAGTACCACAACTATTTGAATACAAAATACGAAAGAAATGACGAATTCAATGCCAGCAAAGGCTGGTTTGAAAATTTTAAAACAAGATATTCGCTTCACAGTTTGAAATTTTCAGGTTAGTAGTGTCGTTATTAATCGTGAGATAAGTAAATAAATAAATAAATAAATAAATAAATAAATAAATAATAGGTGAAAGTGCAAGTGCAGACCACGAGGCTGCTCGCCACTTTCCTCCAATACTTCAAGAAACTATTTCTGAAAAAAAATACGTGCTGGATCAAATATTCAATTGCGATGAAACGGGACTTTTTTGGAAAAGGATGGCGAATCGTACGTGGATTGCAAAAGAAGAAAAACGGGCTCCGGGATTCAAAGTCGCTAAAGATCGCTTCACTCTTTTATTCTGCGCAAATGCCTCAGGAGGTTTCAAATGTAAACCAATGCTGGTTTATCGTGCCGAAAATCCAAGAGTTTTAAAAGGAAAAAACAAAGATCACCTTCCTGTTTATTGGAAATCAAATAAGACTGCTTGGGTTACACAAGTAAACTTTGAACAGTGGTTCAAAGAATCTTTTATACCTGATGTGAAGCAATACTTGTTGAAAAAAAATTTAGCGTTCAAAGTGCTATTATTGCTAGACAATTGCAAAAGTCATCACAGCATAGCCGATATTCACCCTGATGTAGAAGTCATGTTTTTTCCGACGAATACAACTTCTCTCATTCAACCTATGGACCAAACCGTGATTGCGACTTTCAAAGCCTATTATTTGAGAAGAGTCATGAAAAAAATGCTACAAGAAGTCAATCATCATCGCACTTGTGACGGTTTCGATGCCACCTACGTTGTCAAAATGTTTTGGAAAAAATTTTCTATTCTCGATGCCATCTCTTTGGTTGAAGAATCATGGACAGAAGTTAAACCTACGACTGTGAGTGCTAGCTGGAGAAAAATTTTGCCGACCGTCGATGCTGAGACAGCCGTTGTGCCAGAATATCAAGAACCCGTGCAATCAATCATTCATTTAGCTCGAGAAGTTGGAGGTGAAGGTTTTGAAGACCTTCATGAACCCGAAATTTTAGAGGAAATTGTGATGCCAGTCAGAACAGATCTCAGCGCTGAAGAAGCAGAAGAGCTTATTGTGCCATTGCCTCAAGACAATCTTCAAGACAATAAAGACGTAGTTCCAACTGTATTTGGAGGAACAGTAATTTTAGAAATTATAAATTTATTAAAAACAGCTACGGAAACAGCTATAGAACGTGACCCAATAGTAGTTCGGAGTCTCAATTTTAAGCATAACTGTGAAAAGGCAGTCGAAGTTTATGAAGATTTATATAAATATGCGTTGAGACGTGCAAAACAATCTCGTTTGACAGACTATTTCAAATCCAATTGATTATTTTGTAATAATTTGTATATATTTTGATAAATAAATCTTATGTTTAGGAACCTAACCCCTCATTTCCCATAAGCGTAAGGTCTTACTATTCGCGGTTTTGTTATTCGCGGTACCTTGACGGAACGTAACCCCCGCGAATAACGAGGGATGCCTGTATGACCATATTATTAAGAATATCATATATTTAAAATAATATATTATTTGAACTATATTTCTCCTCAGCAGCAGTAGACGACGACTGCGGAGAAGGTAGAGAGAGACCGCGTACGTGTGTAGGCTTAGTCACTGGTATGACGAACCGCGCGCCGCGTGATGAAGGGCCAACAATTAGCCGATAGCTCGCGAGCCGTGCAGAGGCATTCTTTCGTGCGTACGCTTGTATTAGCATTTTTGTTTGAGAAACGCCTCTTGGCAACAGAGAGACTTCCGACTGTGATAAGTGAGAGAAGTGCAACTGTGCGTGCGATACTTCTCCTCCTTCACGACAAGCGACTACACTGTTAGGCGAATTCCGCAATCGTGTCAAGGTGTAATTGAAGGTCTTCGATTAATGTAAGTACCGACCGTTCCTTAGATCTCTCTTTCGCTTTGCCTATCTCGCCGCTCTCTCCGAACCGCCCTGTACACTGACACATACATAAACTTTATATATTCGTACACTATTAAAATTGCATAGCTTTTCTTTCATACTACCTTTCCTTCCTATCGCTTCCCTTAACATTCGCGATTTAAGCTGCGTGACCTACGGCGCTCTCCACGGGCCAATTGACGATCTGACCTACCGGGCCGGTCTTGTGTAGCAGAAAACGCAGTGCCGCGAAGAGTTGCATTTGTGCCAGCCACTATTCAATCTCGGTTAGTTAATATATTGTAGTGGTCTAAATTCCCATAACAATATACTACTGTGGGCAAAAAGTAAGGTGAATTTTCAATTTAAACTTCGCGGGCTTAACATTTGGGTCTAGTTCTTTTTTTCTTGAGTTGGTAGGACTGCGAATGACATCTGGGACAAATTTCATGTCAATGTCATCATCAGTAATATATTTACGCTTGTGTTTACCAAACGACCAAGAGTGCATGTTTCGATTTTTACAATGTCTGATTTAATTGAGCAAAGAAGTGCCATCAAATTTTGTTTGCGGAATGAAATTTCGGCTGCGGAAACGTTGAGGATGTTGCGGAAGGCCTTTGGTGATTCTACCATGTCGCAGAAAAATGTTTATAAGTGGTACAAAGACTTCAAAGAGGGTCGAGAACGTGTTGATGACTTGGAGCGCTCCGGACGACCATCGACGTCAACAGATGACCAACACGTCAATAAAGTGAAGGAATTAGTGCTCGAAAATCGTCGGTTGACTGTTAGAGACCTTACTGATATGATCGGAATATCAGAAGGATCTGTGAAAACAATTTTGAAAGACCATTTGGGCCTACGAAAAGTCAAATCTCGTTTGGTACCGAAAACGCTCAATTTCTTGCAAAAAAGTCGCCGCGTTGATGTGTGTGAAACAATGCTTTCTGACTATCAGGACAAGCTCAAATGCATGATTACGGGAGATGAGACTTGGATTTATGCTTATGACCCTGAAACAACCGACCAATCAAGCGAATATCGTGCTAAAGGCGAGGCCAGACCGAAAAGAGCACGTCAAAGTCGTTCAAAAATCAAGGTCATGATGACAGTTTTCTTCGATTTTCGTGGTGTGGTGCACTATGAATTCCTTCCACCCGGCCAAACTGTTAATAAGGAATATTATTTGAGCGTTATGCGTCGTTTGCGTGAAGCAATTCGTCTAAAAAGACCAGAATTATGGGCCAACAACTCTTGGTTTTTGCATCACGATAATGCACCATCTCACACTGCACTCGTTCTTCGTGACCATTTCGCCAAAAATTCGACGCATATCGTTCCGCAACCACCGTATTCGCCTGATTTGGCTCCGTGTGACTTCTGGCTATTCCCAAAACTCAAGAGACCACTCCGGGGAACGCGTTTCGAGTCGATTGAGGAGATAAGAGCTGAATCGAAGAAGGCGCTGATGGCTATACCGGAAAGGGACTATTTGGCATGTTTCGTGGATTGGAAAAAACGTTGGCATAAGTGTATTTTATCGGGAGGGGATTACTTCGAAGGGGATGACATTGATGTAGAAGAATAAATAAAGATTTTTCATTTTACAAACAAATTCACTTTACTTTTTGCCCACAGTAGTATATATATACAGTGCCGCTCACGCACTTTTACCCCCCCACGGGCAAAATCAGTCTAACTTCAAAGTTTTATATCTCTGGTAGAAATTAACGTACAGAGACGCGCGTGGGTGCGTTTGAAAGGTCTTTCGGAGAGCTTTCAAATGATATGACTCACGGTTGCCATCGATTGTTTTTTTAAATTTTGCAACAATTATGCAAAATTGAAAATTCTGAAATTTTTTTATTATTTTTGACAATTAGCCAATTTTGGAAAAAAAATAGTACGAAAATTTGAAGTACACCATTTTTTAGCTATTACCAAGCCCTATCTGAATCACTCATCAAAAATTTATTTTCGTCAAATATGACGCGCGCACGGGCATTTTTTCCTGGAAGTGACAGTTTTTTTCAACATTTTTTATCTCCGGCAAATTGTAACAATCGAAAAAAATTTATAGGAGAAAAAATGTTTGTTTTTTCACGTAGAATACTGCAATAATTTTTTTTTTGGTTTTTCGAAAAATTTTTTTTTCGGTTTTTTTCAATTTTTTTTTCTCACAGTCGGTACGCTAAAAAGATGAGAAACCACAAAAAAAAATTTTTTTCCATCCATTCAATAATACTACATAACAAGTATCGTAAATTACATAAAAAAAAAAATTTTTTTTTTTTCGACCTTGAAAAATAATTTAAACCGAAAAAAAAAATTTTTCGAAAAACCAAAAAAAAAATTATTGCAGTATTCTACGTGAAACAACAAACATTTTTTCTCCTATAAATTTTTTTCGATTGTTACAATTTGACGGAGATAAAAAATGTTGAAAAAAACTGTCACTTCCAGGAAAAAATGCCCGTGCGCGCGTCATATTTGACGAAAATAAATTTTTGATGAGTGATTCAGATAGGGCTTGGTAATAGCTAAAAAATGGTGTACTTCAAATTTTCGTACGATTTTTTTTCCAAAATTGGCTAATTGTCAAAAATAATAAAAAAATTTCAGAATTTTCAATTTTGGATAATTGTTGCAAAATTTAAAAAAACAATCGATGGCAACCGTGAATCATATCATTTGAAAGCTCTCCAAAAGACCTTTCAAACGCACCCACGCGCGTCTCTGTACGTTAATTTCTACCAGAGATATAAAACTTTGAAGTTAGACTGATTTTGCCCGTGGGGTGGTAAAAGTGCGTGAGCGGCACTGTATATATATATATGGGACGATCCATGTCAACCGGATCACTGCTATGTCCAAAATTTGATGTGACCAAAAAAATCGTGCAACGACTCATTTTAAAGCTTAGGATATCTACTTTCTGATGCTGTGTGCGCCTTTGCAAAATCCAACATGGCGGCTCCAATATGGCGGCTACAAGAGACAAACTCGTAAACAAAAAATTTTATTTTACAAATTTTTAGTAATAAATGTTAAAAAAATTAATATTTCATATTTTTTTATGAAAATCTGGCTCATTTCCTACAAAAAAGTAACAGAGAACATTTTCGCTAAAATGAAAAATAAAAAAGTTATAATTTTTTGAAAATTTTCAAAAATAAAAAACTTTGCGATTTTTTTACTCAGAAGGAAATAACTTTGGAAAAAAAATTTAAAGAACAAAATTGCTTGAAATTCATCAAAACACAAGTGTGAATTTTTTCGAATTCCTTTGAGCGATTTTTTGCTTTTTGGATTTATCGGATTGTTTGAAAAATTAAAAAACTTCCCAAGATCTTTTACAAAAATTCTTTTTATCGAAACTTATATCTTTGTCGCAGCTGTTTGGAGT
Source organism: Phymastichus coffea (assembly GCF_024137745.1). Classification (NCBI taxonomy): domain Eukaryota; kingdom Metazoa; phylum Arthropoda; class Insecta; order Hymenoptera; family Eulophidae; genus Phymastichus; species Phymastichus coffea. Next base: position 3,749,993 of record NW_026706814.1, read on the forward strand.
GTGTGTGTGGGTGTGAAGTTTTGCCATCGTAGGCGACCCCGAGGGTGCGGATTCCCTCTTACGAATAACCTGAGATATTGGAAGCGGCAATACGGACCTGATAGTGCAACCGTGTATTAAGGTAAGTTGGCTAGCTTAACACCGCGATTTCTAATGTATGACCGCGCTTAGTTGCTATTCCTTCGTACCGGCGATTCTGTAAAAATCGATAGCGTGCATGTAAACTAACTTTGCGAACAAAGAACTGCGGACGATCTAGCGATGCATGTTATTGTCGCGCGCGCCGCATAAACATAAACACGCGGGCCAAGCGTCTTGTAGAGTTATCGGAAAATAAACTAACTCACGTTTGATCGAAACGATAATTTTACTGTTGTCATTCTTATTAGTAGTAAGTTGGTTGACTGACTCCTGTCCCCTCCTGCTCTCAGGTTAATAAACGCGAATATTTCGATTTCACCGCGCGCATTCCGGTACGATTGCGTGTCCAGCGAAATAACGAAATAAAAACGGATTAACTACCCCGTTACAATATATACCAAAAAGTCAAAGAGTGACAAGGTTTAGATCAAATTTTATTCCATCAAAGTGTATCTTATTCCAGTAGTTTCCGAAAGAAATGTCACAAACCATGGGTATCCCTTTCCTTCTATATATTTAAGAAACAAATATCATAAAAAAATCACATCATCTCATATATACGAGAGTCGTTTGAAAAGTCCGTGCGAAAATAAAAACTGCTTGATTTTTTTTAATAAATCTTTTTTATTTTTCAACATCCTTTTAGGCTTATACACTTCATCCAACACTGCTCTAGTTTGTTAATCTCTTCCAAATAATAGGATTTGTCCAAGTCTGTAAAATAGGCATTCCTTTCTGCAATTACCTCCTCGTTTAAATAAAATCTTTTCACCGCCGGCCATTTTTTCATATTAGGGAACAAATAGTAGACGGAGCCAAGTCTGGAGAATAGGGGGGATGTGAAACGAGTTGGAACCCTATCTCCATCAGTTTTGCGGCCACAACTGCTGAGCTGGCGGATTGTCGTGGTGGAAGAGGACTTTTTTGTGGGCCAATCGTGGACGTTTGTCTAGCAATTCGGTTTTCAAACGATCCAATAACGATGAATAATATTTGCCTGTAATGGTTTTACCCTTTTCCAGATAGTCGATGAAGATTATTCCTTGCGAATCCCAAAAGACAGTCGCCATAACCTTCCCGGCCGAAGGAATTGTCTTCGCTTTTTTCGGAGCAGATTCCCCCTTGGTAACCCATTGTTTAGACTATTCTTTGGTCTCAGGAGTGTAGTGATGTATCTATGTTTCATCTACAGTGATGAAACAACGCTTAAAGTCTTGCGGATTTTGCTGGAACAGCTGCAAACCATTCTTGCAACACTTCATACGATCTCGTTTTTGGTCAATCGTGAGCAATCGCGGCACCCATCTAGCGGATAGCTTTTTCATGTCCAAATGTTGGTGCAAAATATTATGTACCCGTTTGCTCGAGATGCCTACAGTACTAGCAATCTCACGCACCTTCACTCTTCTGTCAGCCATGACCATATCATGGATTTTATCAATGATTTCTGAAGTGGTAACCTCAACAGGGCGTCCAGAACCTTCAGCGTCTTTTGTGCTCATATGGCCACTCCGAAAATTTCGAAACCACTTATAAACCATTCTAATCGAAGTTGCACAATCACCATAATGTTTATCAAGCTTTTGTTTAAAAATCTCCTGAGGCGTTTTGCCTTTGAAAAAGTGATGTTTAATCAATACACGAAATTCTTTTTCGTCCATTTTTTTACAACCACTCGATTGTTTTGATTGATACGAAAGTAAAACGCAAAGTAATTGGCCAATCTGGCTGAAACTTGGTGTGTGCTCTTCCAAGATATGCCACTAACTGAATATAACCTTGATACACACTAGTAGCGCCATCTCTCTGACTTTGCACGGACTTTTCAAACGACCCTCGTAATATGATGTAGTTGCCCCAAAATAAATAAAAACTAACAAAATGGTACATGTTTTCGATGTATTTTTCCCCGTAGAATACGATGGTGTTATTAGTTTTTAAATAAGACTTACCTAGAAAGTTATAATAGCAGATAACCTCTAAAAATCTTTGAAAAATCTTGTTTTTAGCTTCTAGTGGATTTCGGTAAATTTTATGATAAAATCAATAATGCCATCGTATTCTACATGAAAAAATACATTAAAAACATATGCCATATGTTGAAAAACATATAATTTAACACTGGCATTTGAACAGAAATAATAGTTATATTAGTAGCCCAATTACCGCGTGTAGGGCAATATATTAATAGCTAATTTGGCAGAGAACTACCAGACATATCTAATTATTTTCTAATAAATGATACATGTTTTCAATGTATTTTTCCACGTAGAACACGATGGTATTATTGGTTTTATCATAAAATTTGCCGAAAAAGCGCTAGAAGCTAAAAACAAGATTTTTTAAAGATTTTTAGAGGATTTTTACTATTATTATTTCCTAAGTAAGTCGTATTCAAAAACTAATAACACCATCTTAATCTACAGGAAAAAATACATCGAAAACATGTACCACATTGTTATTTTTTATTTATTCTGGGGGAACTACGTCAAATTATATATGAGATAATGTGATTTTTTTGTATTTGCGTGTTAAATATTGTTATGATGCGTAAATGGCATCATAACTTGACCACAACATCCCCTGCCGACGATGTGTAATCGTTAACCCCGCGTACTTTTCTAGCCGCCCGATGCTAGTTAGCATTTGAACGTAGCAGCCGATCTCGAGTTGACCCGACAAGCGAGCGCCCTCTCACCTCACACATACACTCACACTGGCATTACCCGCTACTCTAAGGTCGCGTATAAACACACGCTGACACGCAGACTACGCAGTACCTCCAAAAGCGAACGAGCAGCAGACGACGCGGCATACGGAGCTGAGCAGCTTGATGACCACGGAGCATAGCAAATCCATAAAGTGGTGACGAGCATACTATAGCGAGAGAGACCACGCGCGGTAGATGACGCTCGATAACATTCACACGGATCTGCGTTCTATTACCGACCGCTCCACAGACGTATGATAAATCTATTGGATTTCGAGACTCGCGTGCTACGATCTACTAATCAAATAATTTCGCTTATACGGGACTATCGCTCGGTTCTAACTGACCAACCAAAACTGGGGAATTTATGGGGGAGGTGATGACTTAGTACTGAAGTGTCTCTTTGATTACATTTTTGACTAATGGCCGATTTTCTCTCCGCGACCAATCACCAAATTTAACACAAAATTAAAAAGAGACAGACAACGACGAGCTGCACGAAGAAGACGCGTCGGCTCATCCATTTTGCCGCTTGCTGTATCAGTGATAGGACGTATTTCTTGTGCTTGAACATAGTTTCCATATTGTGTGAATACTAGTTTGTTCGGACGAAATATACTCGCTAGAGATTGTTGCTGGAGGGACGAGATATTGATCTTTGCACTCCATTACGCTGTAAGTACACTATTCATTCAGATCTGACGTTATTCGCGACGCGACTCCGACAGTCAAGTGTCAACGCTGGCCGGCATTTACCGACCCGCGATCCTGACTAAAGCGATCCTCCGCGAACTACGCGTCTGACTATTGTGCCGGAAAAACTTTCATGGTAGAACGATGTAGAAGTGAAACACTCATCCTGACCCGACTCTTCTCACGGATGTTCTGGCCTTGACCTTAAACGCGTCGTGCATATTGCACATTCATCTTTGACTACAAATTCAACTTTGCTTTAGCGACACCTTGGAAACTGTTTGGAATAAATCGACTAAATTTCTTTTAATTACTGTCTCTGAATTTGCGATATCTTGACTACGATCCTATCCCTTGGCACGCCGTCATCACTTTCAATTTCAGCCGCGGGCGCGACATTTATATAAATATTGACTACCGGGTTACCTGAAGCATTAAATCATTTACAGTATTTTGCATCTGAGAATTTATTTGAGACGATACGTTGCATCGCAACCTGATACCACCGCAGGCGGTAAAATTAAATGTCCATCTAGCGTATCTCGATTCTTATTAGTAGTTTTATGTAACGTATCTCTAAACCGGCTCCTGACGCCCAAACCTCGCCATCTTGTTTCGTCCAGCCAATCAGACAACGGGAAAGCTCTCTGCCGCTAGCCCAGCATCTATGAACCGACCGCCGTCTACCAGCTCTCACATATTCACACGTCGTGGTACGATTTTTCCCCGGTAGCCTCCGAGCTACCTGGCGCTCTACTACAAACTCGGGGAAAATTTGACGGTCACCCGCAAGTATCGCTAATTCCGGCGCTGACATTGCCCGTAACTTTTCGCCCGTTTAGCTGACCCTTATAATCTATAGAAGGAAAGGGATACCAATTATTTGGTTATAAAATTTGATCTAAACTTTGTCGCTGTTTGACTTTTTGGTAAATGTATATATATTTATATTTATATTTTTTTTTCATGATGTGTATTTTTAAAAACTAATATTATTTTAATAATCTACGTCGAAGTTTAAAGTGACAATTTTGAAAATTCTGCCAAAAATTCAATTATAAGTTTAAAAATCGGGAAAAATTAGGGATATTCTGCATAAGCAGTACTTTCGATTGGCGCAAAATATCAAATTTTTTTTCGACATGCAGTAATATTATTGCTACATTTTCAAGAACTCCAAACCAAACCTGATGCCTACCCTTTACCATATATGAACGACATCCTAAGACGAATAAGGGATGCAAAGTTCATACCTACTCTGGACTTGAGCAGTGCGTACCATCAAATTCCCCTAAAGGAAGAATCGCGTCCGATATCAGCGTTTACAGTACCTGGATTAGGGCACTTTCAATTCAAGAGAATGCCCTTCGGACTGTCATACGCAGGAGCGACATTCCAGAGGTTGATGGACAAGGTGATATGCCCGGATATGGATCCATTCGCTTTTGCTTCTCTTGACGACGTAATTGTGGTTTCGTCGTCCTTTGAGGAGCATAAGCGGCACCTAGAAATGGTATTAAAGAGAATTCTAGGTGCGGGCTTAACCATCAACAAAGCCAAAAGTCACTTCTGCAAGACGGAAGTCAGGTACTTGGGAGTTTTTGTAAACCAGGACGGAGTAAGATCAGATCCAGAGAAGATGAGACCAATATTGGAATATCCAACACCCCGGACTGTTAAACAGGTGAAGCTATTCATGGGAATGACCTCGTGGTATAGACGTTTTATACCCGACTTTGCCATGATCGCTGAACCTATAAACCGCCTGACAAAGAAGAATGTATGTTTCTCTTGGGAGGTGGAGCAAGAGCGAGCTTTCACGAGGTTGCAGGAGGCGACGACTTCCGCCCCAATACTACAATCTCCCGAACCCAACGGTCAGTTTATACTACAAACTGATGCTAGTGACAGTGGGATCTGGGCAGTCCTCACGCAAGATGTCGATAGAGAAGAGCGTGTGATAGAATACGCTAGCCGATCACTCAACAGCGCTGAGAGAAATTATACGGTCTCCGAAAAAGAGTGCTTGGCAGTGGTATGGGCTATTGGAAAGTTCCGGCCGTACATTGAAGGGCATCACTTCAGGGTCATCACTGATCATAGCTGCCTGAAATGGCTCCACAATATGAGAAATCCCACGGGAAGACTAGTGCGATGGGCGCTAGCATTGCAAGGTAATGTCATCGATATTGAATATCGAAAAGGGGATCTCAATGTGGTGCCTGACGCATTGTCTAGGGCCTATGAAGAGGAGGGGATTGAAGTGAGTGCCATAAATAGTTGGCCGGAGACCACTGACGCCTGGTATTTGCAACAATACCAGGAAGTATGCCAAGACCCACACTCTCACCCCACTTGGAAGGTAGTGGGAGGGAGGCTGTATCATTATCAGCCTGATGAGGACAGTGAAGGGTCCATCGACAACGATGAAGCGTGGAATCTTGCGGTGCCTAGGGAGAAAAGGCACCAGGTGCTCCAGGAGGTCCATGATGCTCCTACAGCAGGGCATCAGGGACGAGAGCGTACGTTCTCCAGGGCTAAGCGCTTGTACTACTGGCCTAAGATGTATGATCTGGTCAGGGAGTACGTAAAGAGTTGCCCGGTGTGTCAGCAATGCAAGGTAGAACAAAGAGCACCTTGCGGGCTGATGGGTGGTAGACAAGAGTCACGACCCTGGCAGGTGGTGGCCGGTGATATCACTGGTCCATTTCCCAAGAGCTCTCGAGGTTTTGAGTACATCTTAGTCTTTGTAGACTTGTTTACTCGCTGGGTAGAGTGTGTTGCAATACGCAAAGCCAATGGGAAGACAATCGCAAGGGAATTACACGAGAGAATTGTCACTAGGTTTGGCGCGCCCAAGGTATTCTTGTCGGATAATGGAACCGAATTCAAGAATCAGGAAGTCGATTCATACCTCCAGACGAACGGCATCCAGCGCGCCTTGACTCCCGTGTATCATCCCCAAGCGAATCCCACAGAGCGAGTAAACAGGACACTCAAAACCATGATTACGTCTTACGTTAGCCGTGATCATAAGAGCTGGGATGAACACCTGTCAGAGTTCAACTTCGCGTTGAACTCGGCAACTCATAGCGCCACGGGATATAGTCCTGCGATGCTCATGTTTGGACGTCAGCCGGTACCTCCTTTGACATTCAGAAGAGCTCAAGATCAGCGGACCCTTGAATGTTCAGAGGGTCAAGCTGTGGTTGATTGGGCTGAACATATGGAGAAGCTCCCTAATTTATGGGAGATGGCCAACTCCAAGTCAAAGGAGAAAGCTGCACGTCAGGCGGCTTATTATGACCGGAAGAGACGGCAACCCGAGTTTAAGGTCGGAGATTGGGTTTGGAAGAGGAATAGGATTCTCTCTTCGGCTGCCCAAGGCATTTCAACCAAATTGGCGCCGAAATATACCGATCCGTACGTAATTGAAGAGGTTTGTGTTTCCAACACGTACAGACTAGGCAATCATCTGGAGATCCTGTCCGAACTCTTCCATGCCAAAGACCTTAAGCCGTGCTACGGTCCGGGTGAGGATGAGGAAAGTGAGGAGGTCATTGATACTCGTGAGCCGCAAGTTGAACAACCGTTGGAGGCGAACGGTTCCGCGAACGCGTACGAAGATCCGGAGAGGGATTTATCGGATAGCGAGTAGATCGAATTAGCAGCCCCCACGGCCGTCGATAAAGATCCCACCGAGACGTCAGATTTACCGGTATCTGCCCCAACCAAGAGAGGTCGAGGTCGATCTCGAAAGGTCCCAGAGACGGTCACCGGTCCAGTAAGAGGCATTAACTCTCCCATGAAGGAAACAAGAGGGAGAGGTAGGCCTCGAAAGACCGTGCCCGTTGTGCAAAAGACGGTTGGGCCGATAAACCCGAACGGTAACCGACGAGGGCCAGGACGTTCCCGCAAAGAAATGTGAGGGAACATATAACTCGGTGGGATGCGGCGTATGTTAGGGTTTTTCTTCGCGCCGGGAGATTTATCCGAGATTTTTTGTTTTGGATGTTTCAAATGGATCGGAGAATCGTCGTCGAAAAGGAGACCTTCGAGGTGGTCACTCAGATGCTGTTGGATCTGCAACTGGGCCCTGATGCTACGCAGTTAAATGAAGATCTGCGGAGCTTCGTCAGTATCCAGTTGGAGGGGGCCACCCGAAGGGAGCGCCACCACGGATCGGTGGCGGACGTTCTCCGGGACGCAATGTGAGTCATCCCGAAGAAGTCTTCTCGGAACGCTTCGACACAGACGGAGGACAAGGACAGTGTCGAGTGTCCCAAGTCCACAATGGTCCAGGAGGTGCAGACCCTCAAGTCCGGCGTAACCCGGACGTCGGACAGTGCGAGCCAGTGCCCAGGACCCAGGGAAACCTGTGGGGCATCGCACTGGGTCTGCAACCACCCCCGCATCCCGGAGCAGCCTACTCTCCTCCTCGACTTCAGACACGTACGTCTGGGAATCAACGAGGTGGAGAGTGCCCGGCGGTTCGCTCAAGAACTCCAGTCTCAGGTGCAGGAGCACCTGAGACGCTTCATGAGCCGCTAGGGTGCAGAAGAACTGCTCGGGGAATGGGCAGAGATGGCTCAGCGTCGGAGGGCCTACGGAGAGGCCCTGCTGCGGGTAGACAAAGGACAGGAGTTCCCCGCAGCGCTCCCGGCGCCGACTCAGGAGAAGAGAGCCACAGGAGCTACTGACGCTGGACCAACGTTCACGGTCCATGTGGACGGGCGTATGGCTGCGGATACCACAATCGTGGTCAGGTCCCAAGATGGTCGTGCGACCGCCACGGTGGGAGGCGTTACTATAACCGCCTCCCAAGGAGCCAACGTCCAGCAGTCCGCTCCTACTGCTGAGCAGCCTACACAAGATCGGGAGGCTGCTCAATCTCGATCGCAGTTGAGGGGTTACTACATTTGTGGGGAGCCTGGGGTGACCAACTCTCAGCGGTGCCCGAAGAAGGCTACACACTGGTGCTACCCGAAACATCGAGCGCCAGGTGTAGCCAAAAGATGATGTAGGCCCTGGAGGCCAATAAACTTAGCCAAAATAAAGGAGGGAGTTTGTTATTTGGTCCCTTTCCTTCTTTATTTTTTTTCAGGTTCCTGATGGCGGAGAATCGCGGGTATTCGTCCTGCCCGGATAGTCAGGACTTGGAGGGGGCTGTAACGGTAGTCGATTTAATTAATCGAACCGTTCACGATTCTGCTTCTCGCGCGTTAGTTCGAACTATTGAGAGAGAAAGGGGGCGAGCGATCATTTCAATAAGCAGGTGTGAACGCGAGTTACCGCCGATTTGTTTTCGCACTTTGTTTTCGCCGAAAAAAGTTTTCTCTGGGACAAATACGTGCAGATGTGCAACGACGATATTGCAGCAGCAAGCAGTGGCATAGAAGCAGCAGATAACAGCTGATAGAGGAAGTACAAGGCGGAGCAGCTGATAATTGAGGGGCAGCGGCAGTTGAAATTTTACAACAACAATTACGGCTGATCACCGTAATTGCACCGCATGGTAGGTGCACCTCCCGTCATATTAAGCGATACAAAATATATTCCATATTTTGTTTATTCGTGATAGCGTTATTTTTTGTAATCGCGCCGTGCGTTAGTTCGCGGTAGAATTCGAATCTTCTCTCTCTCTCTCTTTCTCACCGAACATAATTAAATTGTAAAATCCTATTTTCGTGCGTCAGTCTTTCGGCCCAACAAAGACTGTATTGATTTTTTTTATTAATTAAAGTCTGTTAAATTAATTCGCCGTTTTCGTAATTTGATTTTCCTGGCAGCTTAAGTATTTGAAACACGCTTAGATTTTAGTCCAATTACATCGAGGGGATTAAGAAGGTTAAGAGTAAAGTCGCTCACACTTAAAACTCATCAAGTGTAACAAGGCACGTGACTTAAGGTGAGTTCAACTCCGCTTGATCGAAGACAACTAAGTTAAATCAGCTTACGTTAAGGTGAATACACGTATTAACATACGTGTTAACGGAGCCGCGGTTTGCTCTGCATCGTGGGAGTTTGTTCTTAAATAAATTTCTCATTTTGCAGATTTATCTCCCCCGTTACAGTTTAAATATTATATATTCGGTCATCCGTTTAGAGTTTATGAGTACACAGAAAGCAAGATGGACTTTATTCGAATCAGTATGATTTGTTAAATGTTTAAAGTATCATGTAAAATAAACTTACTTCATATTTTTTTTTCATGAGTTAGTTAAACTTTGTCAAATTCTTTATAAAACGAAAGAATAATAAATTATGACATCTCAATCTGTAATATTTTAGGTTAGTAGTTAGGTATTGTAGTTAGGTCCGTCCGCGCTTAGTAGACCGATATCGAGTAGTTATGCTACTTGACCTTAGTTTATGCTACTTGACGAAGTTTTTGTATAAAACTAGTATATCGACTTACAGAGAATGGTCTCTATATATTAAAGTTTGTCTATTATAACTTGAAAATGCATCTACAATATTTCTAGTTAATAACATAGAATGTCAATTCAAATAAAGTTTATGAAAATTAATGCACGTAATTTTAAAAACAGTTGTCTAATTGTCACCATATTGTTATGGAATGGAAAATAAATCTGTGCATGTGCGCAGGTCATAATTGTATCCAAACGTGCTAAAAGAGTACAATAGTCATCAAAAAAGTATAGTAAACACTGTACGCAATGCTTGACGTGTTCATATCATGCACTTTTTGCATGTCAACTATACTCCCGTGTTTTATACAATATTTTTACACACTCCAATGAAGTGATGATTTTGCGCCCTCAATCGGCGATACAGAACCGCATTGACAGTCTAAATGTAAAGAACGTATAAAGGTCTAAGGCATGGATTTTGCTCAAACTTGACAGTTGGCTTTTTTTGCCCGAAATTAAAACCCCTTTAAGGATTCAGGCATTCAGTTGAAAATAATCCAAACTTTTACCTGATATTTTGGCAATACAGGGCTTCTTTAAAAGCAAAATACGTCTAGCAAGGATGAGTTCGTTGTAATTTGGGTACCCTCAATTCATAGCTGAGGTTAAGTCCTTCTATTGAAAAAAAAAATTGTCCGAAAATTCCGATCTGCTAGTGAAGAATAACATTGTAAAATCACCCTGCGATATTGTTTTTGCGACATTTCAAAAGAAAATGTATATGAATTCAACAAAGTTCTGCGCGAAATAGTACATTTTGCATCTAGGGAGCACAGTGGGCAAAGGACGCTCCGCGCGACGTTGTCAACTGAGCTAGGCGAGATCGGAATTTCACGCAGTGGGTGTTTGCCTAATGTCCTCCCGTGACGTAAATATAATTTTTCCGTACACCCCCTCGCAGTGGTGCTCTTGCGCCTTCATCGGGCGACACTGAACCACATTTCCAGTCTCCAGGAAAGTGGTTCGTGTCCGTGCAATGCGCTGTTTTACTGCTCGAGGCTAAGCCGAAAGCGGAAGAGGGTACATCGCGCATGCGCCGATCACTTTACTGACAGGCTGGCCATGTGGTTTTTTGCTCCTTGCTAAGAAGGCGCACAGTCACCACCGTACGCTCAGTGTGTGGAAAAATAATTTTTAAGAATTAGACGAAAAATTCGATATTACAATAGTTAGTATTTTGTTTATAACTTTTTAATGGAGAAATATTTTTGAACAAAATTTTTTTCTGCTTAAAGATCTTCGTATTTAATATAAGTTTACGTATTTAGAAATGTGTCTAGACCTTTTTGAAGTCGAGTAATGAGGATCTGAAAAAAATTGCTTATTGCATCAATTTTGCTTTTAAACAATTTTTTTTAAATAGTCGAAAAAATAATGTCGCAGTACAATTTTGATGATGTTCACGAACATTTTTGAAAAGTAAATACTTTATATAAGTTGGGTTATTAAGGGGACTGAATGGAGTTTAAATGGAAAAATTTACAGCCTTATCCATCGGTTTGTAGAAATCGTTCTAATAAAGTTAACCTAACATTTAAAATTTTTTTCAGTAAATATAGGTCCCCGCGGTAAACACGCGATAAGGAACTTCGTTCCAAAAACTCCAAAGGGAGGCTTGATTTTCTAATATATCAGAAAAAAGGTTAGATATATATCTCAAACGAAGACCTGTTGCACGGAATCGAGACAAAAGAAGGCAACCTACCAAATACATGACCCGTTGGGAGATTGCCCTTATTAGTGTCCGCGCGATCCGGCATGAGATACATGCGGAAAGAATTTTACTCTCTAGTTGTCCATGCAGTTTTGAACTTTCTGCGAAGAGGGTTCAAACTCATCATGTATTTTATGCAAAAAACTGTTTTTGTAACCAACTATATAGCAAGTTTCGCTATGATAATGTTGTGAAAACTGTAATTTCCTAACTTTTTATCTGACGCTCACATGCGGAATGCTCGTGTAGAAAGCTTGGGACAACCGTTCAAATGTCCACCTTTATTGACACGAAATTTTTTACAATGCATTTTTTGCTTGTTTACCGTTAGGAGAAAATTCCACGCCGAAAAACTGTACTTTTCAACGGATGACGTAGAGTTGTCTAGGTTTTACCGACTTGTGGAAATATTAGCATAGTTCATCGTAGTTCTCGCAACGTTATCAGAATTAAGATTGAGGCTAACAGTACCATTCAAAAAATATAAAATAAAATATTATATTTAATTATTAATATTTGGTTTTGAAAAAATATTCAGTCATATGAAGGGTGTTCATGTTGAAAACTACATACAATCCTTGGATAAATTTTGAATGATTTATTAAAATCATTCTGTTTTTTGTTATATATATATATATATATATATATATATATATATATAGAGAGAGAGAGAGTAGGTTTCAACTTGTGGAAGGGAGTAGATGTGTCTTGACTGTAAGTGCGAGTTTTGGTGAGAAAGTTTAAGAGGAAAAGTGTTTGAGGAGAGAAATAGAGGTGAAAAGTGTGTGGAGGAGGAAGAAAAGTGGAGTAGAGAGAGAGAGAGAGAGGCCTGGAGAAGAGCAGGAAAGAGCAGAGAGAGAAGAATAAAGAAAAGTTGAGGTTAAGAGAGAAAATTAAGAAGTGGGAAAGTCAAACAAGAGGAAGGGCGGTAAGAAGTAAAGGCGGAGACAGAAAAGGTAAGACAGGGAATAAAGGTGAGATCACGAGTAGAAGTAGAGAGACGAATTAAGGCGTACGGGATAGTGCTGGAAAGATTTGTGACAACAGAAAAATTAAGAGATAAGGGTGGAAGGATGGATAAGAAAGGCCCAGAGGAGGTAAAGAAGAAAAGAGTAAAGGTGGTGAGGGGGAGAGAGAGCGGAGAGGGGATGAGGGAGAATATTAGAGGAGAACTGAGAGAGGCAAAAAGATGCAAGAATGAAAGTGAGGGGAGCGAGATGGAAGGGGAGGGGAAGAAGGATTGGAAAACACGATAAGAGAAGTGGGAAAAAGCAGTGGTGCAGAGGATATAATGAAAAAGATACGGGCAGATATAAGAGATTTAAGAGAGGTATGGGAGGAAGAAAAGAGAAAATGGACAGAAATATTTAAAGAAATGTTGGAAAAAATGGAAAGAATGGAGACAGAGGGGAAAAGAAGGGAAGAAAGATGGGAGAAAGAAATAGGAAAAGTTAAGAGAGAACAAGAGAGAGAGAGAGAGAGAGAGAGAGAGAGAGAGAGAGAAGAAAGAAGGAAAAAGACGAAAGAAGAAAGGGAATAAGCAGAAATGAGAGAAAAGAAACTGCAGGAAAAATGGGGAGAGAGAATGAACCAGTTGGAAGAAGCGTGCGTGAAATTAAAAGAAAGTATAGAAGGAGGAAACGAGAAGCAAGGAGGAATAGAAGTAAATAACAAGGAAGAAATAGAATATATGAGAGAAAAAATGGATAGAGAAAGTAGGTTAAACAATATAATAGTGACAGACTTAGAGGGTGAGTTAAGATGGGAAAAGAAGGGTGAGACAGAGGACTGGTTAAGAGAGGAACTAGAAATGAAAGGGGAGATAATGAATCGGAAAAGAATAGAAGGGACAACGGGGAGGGATGATCGGAGAGAAAGAGGAGAAAAGATATGGCAAATTAGATGCGCTTCATGAGAACAAAAAGAAGGAATCATGAAGAGGAAAAAGAAGCTGAGGCAGAAAAAGATCTTTATATATCAGGACTGGACGTGGAAGCAGAGGAAGATAAGAGAGGAAGTAAGAAGGAAAGCAAGAGAAATAAAAGGTAAAGGTAAAGAGGTAAGGATGTGGCATAACGGGTTGAAGTCAGAAGAAGAAGAATGGTGGTGGAGCGAGAAAGAGGGTAAAATGGTAAGAAAAAGGGCGGAAGGGTTTCGAAAATAATAGGGAAAAAGAGAGAGAGAGGAGGGAAGGGAGAGAGTGGGAAGAGAGGCAGTAAAGATACTATTCTGGAACGTGGCGAGAATTAGGAGCATGGAGAAAGATGACTGGGAATATGTTAGAGAATTTGATATAATAGAGCTAACCGAAACCTGGGTGAAGAGGCAAGGGGCAAAAGTTGGGGTGAAGAAGCAACTGAAAGGATATAACATAGAGTGGAAAGACTCAAGAAGAGAAGGAAGAAGTGGGAGAGAAATAGAGGGAGGAATAACGGGGGTAAGAGAGAGGAAAGGGATGAGTAAAGTCGAATGGAAGAAAGAAAGGAGAAGTGAGGTAATAGCAGGAGCAATAAAGATCGGAGGGAGGAATTACATGATAGCAACGGTGTATAAGCAACATGAGAAAAAGGAAAATTATGAATACCTAAGCGAAGAGATAGAGGAGAACAGAGGAAACATAATAATTATAGAAGGAGATTTCAACGTAAAAACAAGAAATGAAAGGAGAGAATGAGAGATAGAAGAAATAACATATACAGGAGCGAGAGGAATGTCAACGATAGACTATGTAGTAGGTAACGAGGAAGGTGATGGGACAATAAAATGGGTTTAAATAAAAGAGAGGGTAAAATCGGACCACTTACCTGTAGAAGTGGAATTGGGAGACAAAATAGCAGAAGAAAGAATAGAAGAGGAAGAAAGAATGATAGACGACTGGAGCGAAAAAGGTATAAGAAAGTATCAGAGATGGATAGACGTAATAGAGGGAACAGAAAAATGGAAAGCAATAAAAAAAGAGTGAAGAACGCCGTTGTAAAAAAAAGATAAGAAAAAAAAAGGATCGAAAAAAAACTGGTGGAGAAAAGAATGTAAGATAAAAAGGGCTAGGGTGATGCAGAGTTAAATAAGGTAAGAAAAGGGGAAGGAGACAGAGGCAAATACCTAGAAGCAAAGAGAAAATACAGAGAGGAAATAAGAAAAGCAAAAGAAGATGAAGGGAAAAGAGTGGCAGAAGAAATAAGAACAGATAAGACGAGAAGAAAATTCTGGGATAAAGTGAATGGCAATAGGAAGAAAAGAATTGGATTAGTTGAAAATATAGGAAAAGAAGAATGGATAAAGCACTTCAAGGAACAACTGGGAGAGAAAGAAAAGGAAGAAAGCAAAGGGGAAGAAACCGAAGACAGCGAAGGAGAGGAAGGTGAAGAGATTAAAGTAAGAGAAGTAAAAGAGGTAATAAGAAAAATGAAAAAGAAAAAGGCGACAGGAAAAGATGGCATAGCGAATGAAGCGTGGATGGAAGGCACGGAAGGCTTGTTAAAAGAATGGAGGAAGGGAATAATATTACCTATACATAAGAAAGGGAGGATAGAAGAAGTAGAAAATTATAGAGGAATAACGCTGATGGAGACGGGATATAAAATATATGCGGAAATACTGAGGAAAAAGTTGGAAAGAGAACTAGAAGCTAAAGAAACGCTAAGCGATACGCAGATGGGATTCAGGAAGAAAAAACGAACAATGGACGTAATATATGTATTAAAAATAATAATAGGGAAGGAAGTAAGGGAAAAAGGAGAAAAACTGTTTTTATTCTTTGCCGACATAAAGGCTGCTTTTGACAAGATAAAGAGGCAGAAAATATGGGAAACAATGAAAGAGAAAGGGATAAATAGAAAAATTAGGAAAGGAATAGAAGAAATATATAAGAAAACAGGGAGTAAGGTAAAAGTTGGAGGAGAAATAATTGGGGAGTTCGAGACTTACAAAGGAGTAAGGCAAGGATGCCCTTTGAGCACCACGCTATTTAATCTTGCCTTCACCGACCTGGAAGTCAAGATCAAACAGATGCAAGAAGGAGAAGTAGTGATAGGAAGGAAGAAAATGTGGACATTAGGATATGCAGATGGTGTAGTAATGATGGCAAAGAGTAAAAGTGGAATGAAAGCCATGCTGAAAAAATTAAATAGGTATCTGGAAGAAAGGGGATTAGAGCTAAATATAGGAAAATCAAAGATAATGAAATGCAGGAGAGGAGGATGAAGGGGAAAGGAAGAAGAATTCGAATTGGAAGGTGAGATAATAGAGATGGTGAAAGAGTACAATTACTTGGGATATGTAATATGCAGAAATAACGGAAATAAAAAGCAGATACAGAAGGTAGAAGGGAAAATAAATATGGGACTCGGAAGACTATGGGGGCTAGGAGAAAAACTATTTAAAGAAAATTGGGAGCTAAGGATGAACCTGTTCGATGCACTGGCCAAAAGCGTGATTATGTATGGAGCAGAAATCTGGGAATGGAAGAGATATGAAGAAATAGAAAGATTACAACTAAAATACATAAAGTGGGTATTGTGATTAGATAGAAACACGCCAAGTTACTTAATACGATGTGAAACAGGAAGATAAGAAATGAAAAAAACAGCATTAGAGTAATGAGGTATGAAAACAAAATAAGAGAAGAAAAAGATGGCTCAATAAAAAAGAAGCATAGAGAGAATTAAAGAAAAGGGAAACAAATGAAAAGGATAAAAAGGGTAAGAAGGAGGAGAGAGAGGAACGGCTAGAAAAAAGTAAAATATATAGAGGGAGGGAGGAGGGAGACGAAATGAGAGAAGAGTTTTGGGAAGAAATAAGAGAAGAGCTAAAGAAAAAAGAAGAAAAAGAACTAGAAGAAAAGCTAGAAAAGTCAAGATATATAAACGAGTGGAAAGAACTAATAGAAGAAATGAAAAAGTACAGATTGAAGGAAATTCAAGGAGAGGGAAGAACAAAAGGCCTACAAATAAGGGAAAGGTTTAGGTTAGGTAATGAAACGAGAGAAAGCAGGTATTGGGAAAAAGAAGAAAATAAGAGATGCAGAATGTGCATGAAAGAGGAAGAAAACTGGAAGCACATAGTAAAAAAATGTGAAAAAAGCAAAAAGGATGGGAAAGAATGGGAAAAAATAATAATAGGAAGCAAAGAAAAGATAGTGTCGATGATGGAGCTAAAAAGGAAAAGAAAAAGAAAAACAAGAAGATGAAATTTCAAAACCCTAAGGACAAAAGGAAATAGAAGACAGAGTCCCAAGACTCACAGATACATCTACATACGCAAACATACACACAAACACACACACACATGCAAACATACACATACACATACACACACAAAACACAAGTACTAGCAACTACACAAGCGAGAGGAAGCAGGTATTGGATGCAGGAGCAAAAAATGGAAAAGAAGAAGAATCGAAGAAGAGAAAGAAAAAGGAAATCAAGAAGACAAATTATAAGTTACTAAAGAAAATAAGTGAAGTTGAGGAAAGGAAAGCAAGAGGGAGCAATAGGAAATGAGAAAAAGGTGTAAAAGCTCTAACAAGGAGAAAGACAGATGAAATGATTAGCAAGATAGAGAGCAAAAGCAAAGTAAAGGCAAAGGTGAAAAGATAAAAGAAAGTAACATAGGAAGAAGTCGGAAAAAAAGCAAGAAAGAGAAATGCAAGAGCGGAAAAGGCAGATCTCGCAGAGAGAGAGGAAGAGAAGATTAATCAACAGCAAAATGGGAAGAAAAGCTGAACAGACAGAAGCAGAAGACAGGGACGCAAGAGTTGCAGACACACCTACATACATACACATATACACAAAACACACACACATATACACACAAAATACAGACATCAATTACACAAACTGGACACAAGACATAATTGTTATATAAGAAGCGAAAACCAAATGTAACATATAAGTTGTAAAAAATAAACTTATATATATATATATATATATATATATATATATATATATATACCTACAGGATGATTCAAAAACATATATAAGTATGGATACCATTGGATTCGTCTAGAAAAGTTATTTAAGACGCCATTATTAGTTTTTTCCGATAATTAGGTAATTAGATAATTAACTTGAAAGATCGACCAATCAGCGAGCGGCTTTAAAAGCCACGGCGAATGCGGAGCGGCTAGGGGGGCTAGCCAGCACGCGCTGCGGCTATATGGAAGTGGTGCTCAACTTTGATGCGTGACATGAGCTCCCCAAGCCGATAGACTCATATTCATTTTATAGATCGAGTCCTATAGATTGATCGACAATAATATAAAATTATGAGGACGCACAATTAATTGACAAAATCAATAATTCAATTATAATTATTTCATAGACCATGTAAATAATATAGCATCAGATACGCTTTAATCCATGCGAAAAGCAGCGCCTAAAAGCTAGATTGTTAAATTATAAATTCGTCAACGTGATTACTCGCACTAAGATTATGGTAATTACAAGACTGCAATCATGTAATTACATCACTTGTAGAGTGATGTTCTTGGGGTTGGGTTCTGAGTGTCAGGTTAATTTTTCGACTAGCCTGGAGTTGCGTAAATTTTCCACAGATAATTTCTTCCCGAAGGCTAGTCGAAAAATTAACCTGACACTCAAAACCCAATCCCAAGAACATCACTCTACAAGTGACGTAATTACATGATTGCAGTCTTGTAATTACCATAATCTTGGTGCGAATAATCACGTTGATGAATTTATCATTTAACAATCTGGCTTTTGGGCGCTGCTTTTCGCATGGATTAAAGCGTATGTGATGCTATATTATTTACATGGTCTATGAAATAATTATAATTGGATTATTGATTTTGTCAATTAATCGTGCGTCCTCATAATTTTATATTATTGTCGATCAATCTATAGGACTCGATCTATAAAATGAATATGAGTCTATCGGCTTGGGAAGCTCATGTTGCGCATCAAGGTTGAGCACCGCTTCCATATAGCCGCGGCGCGCGCTGGCTAGCCTCCCTTGCCGCTCCGCGCTCACCCTGGCTTTTAAAGCCGCGCGCTGATTGGTCGATCTTTCAAGTTAATTATCTAATTACCTTATCGGAAAAAAACTAATAATGGCGTCTTAAATAACTTTTCTAGACGAATCCAATGGTATCCATACTTACATATGTTTTTGAATCACCCTGTATATATAGTCTGTATATATATATATATATAGTCGAATTAAGTCGAATCCACAAACCCATTCAATATTTATCGGAGTTTAAATAATATCAGGAATATTGTATCAGTTTTCCACATTCACTGGCATGTGTTATGAATGACCGTATGCCTTTGATGTCAAACAAGAGAATATTCATGCAGATGTCCATTCATACCACTGTGATCTTATCCTCACCTGCTACCCTATGCCATGCTCGTAAAAACATTCAGTTCAGTCGAAAATAATAGTAGTTAACAAATGCAGTATACGAGGTCTATCCAGACAGTATCGGGCCTACGTTTATATCTTCGCGCCATAGTGTTCGAGCGACCTCAACCGGACAGAAACTTCAACAGTAAGTAAGTAACAGTAACAGTAAGTAACTAAATCTGATTTTGATATTGTCAAAAATGACTGAAAAATAAGATCAACGAATTTGCATCAAATTTTGCTTTTAACTCGGAAAAACGAGTTCGGAAACTATTGAAATGATGCAAAAGGCCTTCGGAAGCGAGTGTATGAGCAAAACATGAATAAAAGAGTGGTATAAACCGTTCAAGGATGGTTGCACTTCTGTCGATAGTGATTCTCGTTCCGGCCGACCTTCGACAACAAAAACCGCAGATAATATTGAGCGGGTGCGACTTGCAATCGAACAAGATCGTCGTATGACTGTGCGAGAACTAGAAGAAGACCTTGGGAAACCAAAAACTATCATTTCAGAAATTTTAACCGAAAATTTGGGAATGAAACGCGTGTGTGCGAAATTCATCCCAAAATTGCTGACAGCAGAGCAAAAGAACATTCGCTTAGAAATCGCTCTGGACAATCTGGAAATGGTCAATAATGATGATAACGTGCTGAGAAAAGTTATTACAGGTGATGAATCATGGGTTTATTGTTATGATCCTGAAACAAAACAACAATATTCACAGTGGAAGCATTCTGAATCGCCAAGACAAAAAAATGCACGTCAAAGTCGGAGCAATGTTAAGTCAATGTTGATTGTTTTTTTCGATTGTGAAGGTGTTGTACCTCACGAATATACACCAACAGGTCAGACAATCAATAAAGAATACTACGTTCAAATTTTGAAACGGTTGCGTGATGCAGTAAGAAGAAAACGGCCGCACTTTTGGGAAAGTGGTGACTGGCTTCTCCATCACGATAATGCGCCAGCGCATTCATCCAATCTTGTGGAGCAGTTTTTGAGCAAACACAATAGTGCATTGTTTCGACAACCTCCATACAGTCCCGACATAGCCCCTTGTGACTTTTAGCTGTTTCCCAACCTGAATAAACCACTCAAAGGACACCGATTTGATGACAAAACAACGGTTTAAAACAATGCGACGAGTGTACTTAAGGCTATCCCTAAAAGTGAGTTCCAGGACTGTTTTGAAAAGTGTCAACATCGATGGAACCCTGTAATTCAATCAAGTGGGGATTACTTTGAAGGATGCCACCCACCAGATGATAAAGAATAACGCTAGCACGAAAATATAAAGGTAGGCCCGATACTTTCCGGACAGACCTCGTATATTTTCATAAAAAGAGTGGGGAAGAGGGATTTCATGTTTAAGAAAGTATGCGTATGCATGCGGTTATATAACCTTTTCGCACATACATAATTTTCCATTAAGTCTGGATATGTAGTCCTTTCTTGTCTTTGTTGTAACTGTAATAATTGTAGTATAAATAATTTAAAAATGAATTATGAATTAAACGGCTTAATGCAGTTCATTATTGTTATACTATTTCAAACTAGTTATACTATCTCGAAATCTCTAGTCAAAGGAAAATTATGCAACAAATTAACATTGGGAATAAGCAATTATTCAATGGCGATATTTCAAAGAATACACAACATTATGACATAAGAGCATTTTTTACATTGTCATTCTCTATCACAAGCTCTTTAAAAAATAAGGATTCGGTTTTACAAACTTTTTCGGATCAATTATAATAAAACCAATGAAAGTGGGTTTCTGGTGCGATTTTCAATTTTTTTACTTCAACACTTTTATAGATATAGAATTTCAAGTTCTTGGAGTAGGGTTACCATATTTTGATCAGTTATTATACTTGATGTTATAAATTTTTTGAGACTAATTTTACCCTATTAGCGTAATCCTACTTAATTATGACAATATTAGTTTGGTAAATTCTATTTCCATTAAAACTATACCATGCGCATTCCACTTTGACCAAATTGAATGGCTTATTTTCTTTGTGAACAGCTGTAGTATAAATGTTAGCAAGTCAATAATTAATAGGTCAAATTGAGGCTAAGTAGGCTCAAGCAATAGGGTAAAAAATATGGAAAAGTGAGGGATTTTTTTATATTTCTGTATGTTTTATGGTGCAACTCAGTATGGCGTGAGTTTAACAATCTGCTTGCTAAGAATTATTCTTTGAGTCTTCCAGAAGAAAAAGAGCTCCCATAGATCAAACTTGATGAATGTGGTATGCGAATGGAACTTTTTGAAGTTGAGCCTGAAAAATGTTTAAAATGTTCACAATATAGGTCTAAAACATGCAAAATAATTCTAAGGGGCATCAAAATTTTTGTTTTTATTTCAACTGATACATGTCCCAAATTTTGTAAGTTTAGATCCATAAATAAAAAAATCAGAAGTTTCACCAGTAACCCACCTTAAGATCCTTTCAAAGGTTGTAAAATGCCATTACATCCAAGACAAAAAAAAAATTAGCTTCGTGTTGATAAGATTGGTTTTTATCGACGATTATCAATTAAACTTAACATTAAACTGTAACGCCGGGTTTCTATGTTAATGTAGACCCCAGTCCATTTCATGAAAGTAATTATGGGACTTTAGTTAAACTAGATTCGCAAGTCACCTTTTACATTTTTTACTCAAAAATACTTTTTGGGCAAAATAAGACGCAAGAAAGAGATGTTTCGTTACTTTTCTTGTTTATTGACCGCTAAGGCAACTGAAATCATTTTTATTTGAGGTTCTTCTGCCAATTGTACTCGTACGAATATTTTCTAGCGTATATGTAGATTATCAAGTTATTATGATACTCCGCGACGAGCTCGTTTCTTTATATGGATGAATATGACCCTTACCAATCAATCCTTCAAAATATCACAAAACCGAAACCTTATAGTTGTGTTCTTAGTCAAATTTTGCAATAATTTCCGACCCTAAAAAATTTTTTAAGAATACATTATATACGACATAAAACAAATATATTGTTTAATTATATTCGATTTTATGTCCTTATACCCTTTACGGGATTTTACGATACCTTACTCACCACCATAGTTTGAGAGACATTTTTACCCGTCCATTTATCCCATGGCTGGAAGCGGTATTTTCACTGAGAAGCATTCGGACTACAAATATGCCCGGGGTAGCCAAATACTTCCCAAGAGAGTCTCAAGGTCGTGGGAAACGGATTTAGCTGAAAATTTTACAGCGTTTTCGATGTAATAGTTATTTATGACTCTGTAGCAGAGGGAGCCTTTTGGTGACACGAGCAATTGTGAAAGCTCGGCCCGACAACTGCTTGTGTCACCAAAAGGTTTCTTCGATGCTGAGACATAACAAATTTTACGTCCTTCCAACAAAAAATGAGCACCGTAGATAAAAATATTAAAAACCTTTATCGACTTTTATGCCAATAGGCTTTCTGAGCTGAGAAAAAAATGAAGAAATTTGAATTTTAAAAGTATTATTCAGTTATATGGAAGTAGGTAAACTAGGCAGGCCACAGATAAGGGGGGCCTCAGATCAGTGATCTGAAGTGCATGATCTATGAAATCAGCGCTCTTATATCAGGCGCCCCCTCTCCTCCTACAGCACTCTTAGATCAGGCGCCCCCTCTCCTCCTGAGATCAGGCGTTCCCGCCGCCGCTCCCTCTGTGATCTAGTAAGACGTATGAGCTATCAGGTCAGCACTGTTAGATCATGCGCAAGAGTCCCCCTCCCCCCGCATAATGTGAAATACGTTTTTAATATTAAAATAAATTTATGTAATTAATTGCATTTAATTAATTTGACGCAATTGATTTACGTGTAATGCATAGATTTAGTGAAAAAAATGAGTAGACACCACGAGGAATCGATTTCGCGTCCTACGGATGGATAGACCGTAGCCTCTAGCAAGTGAGCCACGGCTGCTTATAGCTCTTGGTATTTCTTATTGGGTATATTAGGTACACACAATCAAAAAGTGACTGGACTACGGCGTCCTCCCGCCGCGACTTCATCCGTATGTGTGCACGCGTTATCGTGTGTGAGTTTTTTTTTTTTTATAAAATGGGGGAAAAATAAAATGCTCTTTACGCACGTACTCATCCCACACACGAAATGAGTACGACATTGGGCTCGGTCTGGCTGCACTAGGTCACCACCGTACAATGGTGGTGAAGGATCACGGATCGCCAGGATGGTAACAACCATCCGGCTAGATAAACAACTAGCAACCCATGCCAAGTAAAAAACAACCCTCTTCATTCTGGCCTTTTTTTACCCCTCACGGAACCGCCGCGAGGCATTACTTCGTGAGGGAGGCGTCAGCTTTTATAGCTCTTCCTTCTAGTATTTATTGGTTTCACTACCTCTTCTGCAACGGGTAATCCTACACGTCCTCTTCTTCGTTGTTTCTCTTCCGTCGACCTGTCTTCCCTCTTCGTTATCTTGATCTAAGTCGTCCTCTTCTTTCTTCGTTCTTGCTCTTCGCTTCGTAAGTCTTTGAGGATCTCCGTCACAAAGATTGTCGTTGCTTCCCAAGCTTCTTCCGATGATAGCATTGCCTTAACCAAAGTTTGGGGCATAATGCTTTCGTTCAAGACCGCTTCTAGGTCACGCCGTTGTGTTTTGTACCTGGGGCATGCAAAAAACACATTTTCGGCATCCTCGTCGAATCCACTGCAGATAGAGCATTCCGGGGAGTCTTCGTACTTGTGTTTATACAGGTAAGCCCGGTAGCACCTGTGTCTGGAGATCATCTGCGTTAGATAGTAGTTCATGCTACCATGTGCCCGGTCGGTCCACTCACCCACATTAGGGATCAGGCGATATGTCCATCTGCCCTTGGAGGAATTATCCCACATTTTCGGCCATCGGAGCATACTTGCCCGTCTCTCTTCAGCCTTAATCTGTTCACGATCCGCATTAGGGTCTCGTGTACGACGGTATATGTGTCTTCTTTCTGTAGCCAGTTTCTCGATTGGCATCAGTCCTGCTACAACCTCGGCAGCTTCCTTCGAGACCGTGCGAAATGCACTTGCAACTCGAAGAGCACTGAGCCGATAAATTGACGTAGGTTTCCGGCGGGTTTCCTCCGTCCTTAATGCTTCAGCCCAGATAGCGATGCTATACGTCATCACTGAGGTGATCACTGACGTCAGCAGTGCTCTCCTAGTTTGCTTGGGTCCACTAACGTTTGGCATGAGCCTACAGAGTGCTGCCCTGACCGATGATGCTTTGGCAGCAGCATGCCCTACTTGCGACTTAAAGTTGAGACGAGCATCGATCATAACCCCTAGGTATCGTATTGACGACTGGGAGGTGATAATGTGCTGTTCAACATGTAGTGTGACTGTCTCAACTGTCTTTCTGCTGGTTATTAGCACAGCTTCTATTTTGTGCTCTGCCAGCTCCTGTCCTAGGTGTTGGAGACACACCTGGTATCTCTTGTACGAGACGTTGAAGAGATTTTGCAAGTCCTCGATGTGCTTGCCCAGAACCACCAAGGCAACGTCATCGGCAAATGCCACCAGTGTAACGGCTCTTGGTAGCGGTACCTGGTATTTATAGTAATTCGTCGTACATAATATTCAACAATAGCGGATCGAGTACGGAGCCTTATGGGACCCCTCCAGTTACTTTGTACTCCTTGGGCCCATCTTTAGTGTCATACATCAGCACTCTATTAGTAACTGGCTGCTATTTTGAGCAAATAGCCTGGGATATTCATCTTCATCAAGGTTTCCATGATGCGATCCCATCTTGCTGAGTTAAAGGCATTCTTAATGTCTAGCGCAACTATCAGGCAGTACTTTTTTTCTCCACCTTTTCACCTCTGGCCAGAGATAGTTTTTCTGGCAATACTTGTGATCAGGTCAATGGCATCGAGGGTTGAGCTGCCCTTCCGAAATCCAAACTGATTGTCTGATATGCTGGTCTCTGTTACCTCCTCTATCCTTCCATGGATAATACGCTCAAATTTTTTTTCCTGCCGTATCCAGCATGCAGAGTGGGCGGTAGGATGATGGTTCATCCGGCGGTTTGTCTCCTTTGGGGAGGAGGACCAATCTCTGTTTCTCCCACTCTATAGGGACAATCCCTTCCGTTAGGCATCTGTCATACATCTGGCGAAACATTTCCGGTGCTGCATAGATAGCTTCCTTAAGTGCGATATTAGGGATGCCGTCTGGGCCTGGAGCCTTCAGGTTGCCTACTTTCATCGTAGCTTTAAGTAGCTCCTCCGTTGTAACTAGCAGTATCACTGGGTCATTTGTGTGCTCTATATTAAACTCGCAGTTAGGACGCTGTGGAAAGAGCGTGAGAACTATTCTCTCCAGGAACTGTGGGCAAGATGGTGTTGGCCTTGTGTCCCTCTTCAAGCGCGCCATAACTGCCTTGTAGGATCTTCCCCACGGGTCTTTATTGACTTTTTGTAGCAGTTCCTTCCACCCCTGTCTCTTACTGTCCTTTATGGCTTTGACGAGCTCCCGCCTTAACTGCTTGTGCTTGGATTTTAGCTCTTGAAAGGTGTTTTTTTTCTTAGCTCTCGTTGCAGCTCTCCTTGCTGTGATGTACTTCCTTCGGATGGACTCGATGCTGACATTCCACCAGTACATTGGCCGCTAGTACTTTGGCTGACCGTTTACGTGGCATTGTTGCGTCACAGACTTTCACTACTCTTTCCATCACCAGTTTCGCTTCCTCAGTCGCATTTTCCGCTATTACAGTTGTCTTATCCAGAGCTTCGACAAATATGTCGGGCTGGAAGCTGTTTGTTTTCCATCCTCGGTAATATGTCTTCTTCGGCGGAGGTTTCTTCTCTCCTACCGTCCAGGAGATCAGTCTGTGGTCACTCATGTTAAATCGATCATTTATTCTCCAGTTTTGTCCGAGTCGTAGAAGGCTGGGGCTAGCAAACGTGAGATCTATGACAAATGTTCTGCCGTCTCTTTCGAATGTCGGTATGTTGCAGGCATTGAAGTCGCCTGCAACAATCACTGGAAAATGTCGTCTTGCATCTTCAACCAGTTCATCCAGCAGACTTAGAAACTGTCCCTCACTTAGATTGGGCGGTGCATAGTAACTGTAGAAATGGGTGTTTCTTAGTTTTGCCCTTACAAATCCTCTGTGCATACTACCTGTTGCTTCTTGGAAAGGCAAATCTCCACAAGCCCATATTACTGCCTTTCCTGTTACATCTGTCACCCACGTTTTTGCCTCTAGATGCTTATACGGGTCGGTTAGTATGGCCACATCCACTTTCCATTCACACACTGTCTGCGTGAGTAGGTCGTGAGCTGCCTCAGCATGATTGAGGTTATGCTGGATTAGTCCCATTATCTCCGAGTTTGTTTCCAGAGTTCCTCCGACCTCACTGCACATCCGCGACTTCCGGCAACATGGTCAACTTTTGCCCCTTCTCATTCTACACAGAGCGCACAGTGTGCGCTATTTTTGCACTGTGCCACTTTGTGATCGCCCTTGCCACATTTTATGCACAACTTTGAGCGGTCAATTTCACTCTTACACTGGGCCGCGGTATGTCCTACGTGCCAACATTTATAGCAGTAGGTAGGCTTATTCACAATCTTAATGAGACAGCTTATAGGGCGTACCAGGATCCTAGATCCACCATTGACAAGTTTCTCCGCGAGTTCCGCAGGAAGCCGGATCGATGCCACCTGCATACCTGCGTAGTATTGTCGCAGATTTATCACCGCGTCAGTGGTAACCTTCCACTCCGGACCAGCCGCTTTTTGCAGGGCCTTAACAACCTGTTCCTTGGTCGTCGACTCGGTTATCTCCTTGATTTCGAGGTTTGCATCCTGTACTTTGCTGATAACCTCCGCTACAGCCGCCAGCTTGTCGCCTACCCGGCTCCTGAGCGCTTCAGTTTTTTCCCTGTTTCTGCCCTTCAGTACGACCACTACTTCATTTTTCCGTGTCCTCCGTATTCTCATTAATTCGCTCTCTTCTCCCTCTACCTGATTCTCTGAGAAAAACTCTTCCACTTTTTTGCAGAGTCTGGAGTCATTTTCACCAGGGTTCCTGGCCCGAACTAGCAAGGCATTAGTTAGTTTTTGACGGCCTCGTTTTGGTAAAGGGTTTCTCTTCTTTGGCTCTTCTTTCTTCTTCTCCTTCTTCTTTACCTTCTTCTTTCTTCTCTTTTCTTCCCTGGGCTCTTCCCAATTCTCAGCCTTTCCTCCTTCCTCCCGGGTTTTGCCTCGTTCAGTCTGCTTCTCTGCAAATACCGCTGTATTCTGCTGATTCCTCTTATTCCTCTTGACTGTCGCTGTTTCCATACAAGGCGGAGAGCCTGCTTTTCGCTTAAGCGTGCCGTCCCAGGAATTCGGCAGTTGTTTATCAGCCGGCGTCGAGAACAGTTTCTTTCTTATGCCAACGGGGTCTTCGACCCAACAGTTAGCAGGAGCTGGTACCTTGTCAATCTGCTCCTTTGACATTTCATTTTTGAGGCTCTTGAACGCGTTTTTAACCTTTTTCGTTAGGCCGCGCGTGATATTATTAACTGTTCTCTGGTTTTTATCGTTCAGCATCTCCAGAAGCTCCTCTATTGCCTCCTCGAGTTACTGAAGCTTGCCAGCAGTGCCATTCTCTACGTCATTTGTAGCATTAGGTACTACAGGGGCCGAGTGACTAACCCCTGCAGCACTGCGGTCATGAGATGACGACGTCGGGGAACCCGCTTGCTTACTCCCACCAGGCGCCGGTACTAGGGTATCCCTCCCTTGCACCGTACACGATTTACTTTGATTATCGTGTGTGTGTGTGTGTGTGTGTGTGCGTGCGTGCAACACATTGATACTTACAGCAAACCCGAATGTCTGTGCTTGTCCAAGAGATACACCATCGCCGTGCTTGCCTGTCTTGGTGAGTGCATTTTTATATATTATTAATTAATTTTGTATTAATTTATTATTATTAATTTCTTATTAATTTAATCATTATTAATTTATTATTATTAATTCATTATTATTATTGCGTGAAATACACATTGTTTTTTCTTAAATAAAATTTTTTTATTAATAAAAATAAATTGATAAAACTAAATGTTACTTATAACAATTAAATTACATAATTTATATATATTTATAACGAGTCTTCGTCGTCGTCGTCATCGTCTAACAGCATCGCCGTTGTTTCATCTAGCTCGCATACAATTTTCCTTCTCTTGGGGGGGAGCGAACAGTGGCGATGGGCTGTTTCTTTTCGGAGGGCTGTCGTCAAACAGCCGCCTCATTATACCTGCTGGAAAAAATATTGAAATTCATTTCAATAAATAAATAAAATAAAATAATTATTATATAAATACCATTGATTAATTCTTCCCACTTTATGCGATACTTCAATCAACTACCAGCACATGTAGGTGATTCTATCCACGGCACAGCTTTCTTCTGCGTAGTGGTGATTGGCCTTGAGCTGACAAGGTCGATGTATGGTATTGGTGGAGTAACTAGGTTGATATGCACGATCCGCCTAGGTTTTGGTTGGTGCACCTCGCACAATCTCGCAATCAGATCTGAAAAAGTATAATATAAAGTATTACACACACACACACACACACACACACACACACACACACACACACACACACACACACACACACACACACACACGCACACACACACACACGTCTGGTGAAAGTTCTATACATTCCGGCGATGGACGTGGCGATTGACGTGGACGGCTGTAAATAAAAAATAAATAATTAAGTATTTTGCACACACATACGTACACACACACGCACACAAGCACGCGCGCGCGCACACACTTACACGTCTGGAGATAGTTCCACACATTCCGGTAATGGACGTGGTGGTTGACGTGGACGGCTGTAAATAAAAAATAAATAATTAATAATTATATATAATTCTATATAATATTTTCTCGAAAAAAAATCTTTAATTCCCTTTTTTTCATTCCTAAATCGAAAAAAAACCGTTTAATTTCTTTTCTCAGTCTTATCTCGACTGCCCCTACAACATTCCTCAATTTTGTTTTGTCTAGCGCATATCTGTTATTATTTTCTATTACAGACATCAACCGTTTTCTTTTTCGTTCATTTCTCACTATTTCTCTTACACTATTTTTAATATGAAATTTACAACGCAAATTGACGATTGTGCGCAAACTATTTTGCGCTATTGTGCGCAAATTAAATAATGAATAATAATTCAAAGTAATAATTAAATCAATGAATAAACTAACCTAATGGTTTGTGGCGGTGTTAGGGGCATTATTATTGTATTTGCCGAATGAATTGATGGCTCTTCATTCGGTCCTCTTACAGGTGTCCTTAGCGCATCGATGATCTCTCGCTCCATAATATCAATATCTTCGTTTATTGGGAAGTCTTCTCCCAAAGCTTCGATAGCTCGGTTGAGAACTTCCCTCCACTAGTTACGTTCTAGTGAAAAAAACTCGTTTACATCACCGCACTGCATATTCCCACACTACACTTGTCGTTCAAACTCTTAAAAAACGTACACTGATGAAATGAAGCGAACTGAGGGATATTTTATTCATTTTCACCAAATTTGAGCGCGCATCGATCATTGGTCCACTAGTCGAGGGTGGGGGTTATGCAAGAGCACTGATTTTGTCGTGCGCATAAGTCGAATATAATTAGTAGTGGGAGTAGCTGAGTCTAAGGGGATTTGTGCGTGGGTATATTAATGTGTTCTTAGTCGTGCGCTTTTTACGCAGCAGGCAAGACATAAACGTCAGTTCAGCGGCTTCGATCTAATGACGTACCTCGGAGTACATGAAGTCAAATACAATCCAAAATGATATCAAAATTTCGATACCTATAATTGCGGTCATCTTTGTTTGCAGTTTTTGTGTGGGACTATATAAATAAATACACCGTTAAAAGCTATCAGTCGTATTTAAACAGTCATGGAAGAATCATTCACTTTTACTCTCTCGGGTAATTCTTCTTTACTTTATAACGTGTGGTAAATCACTCGTTATGTCTCTCTCTCTCTAACAACCACTCTTATATATATATGTATACTTATATATTTATATTTAAATCATCCCAGGTAACTATATGTACGAAGCCTAGATGTGGCAGTCGCAGCAGACAACAGCGTGCGAGGTAAGAGAGAGACGGCCGCGCGACAGGAACCGACTTAGGTTCGACAGAGTAGAGGAGATAGATAGATAGATAAGAATTTATTTACCGTGATGGCAAAACATAGAATACAATAATATATAAATATATACAGTAATTGTCACAGCTTTAGTTTACATTATGCCGTACCGGCATCACATTTCATCACAGTTCGATTACAATTTTAGTTCCTCAGTCAATAAATAAAATTATGCTTGTAGTTATTACATTAAAATAAATAGACTAGGATTTGACTAGTTCACAGTTCGATATTCCAGAGGAAACAATAATTCTTATCACTACAGTCTAGCTTGCTTATAACTAGTAATGCAGTCAAAAGTTTAGGCTAGTTTTCGTCATACAGACACAAAACAGCACAAAAAATAAATAAATAAATATAATTCACTACAACACGAAAATAAATAACTGTACAAACATTTATACAGTAATCTAATACAAATAAAAATACTCCAGAGGTACCACCCTACGCCCTCAATGACGCAAAGTATTCGCGCGCCCCCCTCTTAAAGCTGCTAAGCGACGGCGCGTGCCGCAGGTCAGATGGAAGAGTGTTCCAGAGATGGGCACCCATCACCTGGAAAGACCTGCGAGCCGTCTCCGTTCTAACCTTAGCAACTCTAAGCTCAGCCTGCCCCGCCCTACCCGGATACCTTGACTTGTGCCCTATGAAGAGCTCAGCCAGGTAGCCAGGCTCGCGCATGGTCAAGCACCTGTACATTAGCAGGGACATGAAATATTCCCAGCGTACGTCCACGCGAAGCCAACCTAACCGCGACCTATATGGAGAGACCGAGACATCACGCGGGATACCATAAATGTATCTTACGCACGCGTTGCTCAGTCTCTGCAGCCGCTCCCTCTGCTCCGCTGAGGCCCCCAGACACACCACGGTGCAGTAGTCCAGGTGAGGCTGGACCATCGACTCCACCAGTCTGCGCCGGAGCAGCTCCGTAGTACACGGCCTAACAAAACGCAGGCCGTACAGAGCTCTCCAAACCTTCGCCGCTACCCGGTCAATGTGCGATCTCCACGACAGCTTGCTATCGAGAACGACCCCGAGACTGGTCACTTCATTACTAAAGGGAACAAATACTCCCTCTTGCACCTCAACACCAGGCAAGACCTCAGCGCAAATGTCGGAGAGAGAGTGGGGGAACGCTTCCGAGACATTAGCTTGAGAATCGCGGCCGAGAACGCACGTGCTCCTGCCGACCAGCTTTCACGAAGAAATAGAAATATTGCCCTTCTACACATAGACGTTTCGGTTTGGCCCAGCGGCTGTAGAGAATAGAGGCTTGCTACCGTAGATAGTGTGCAGTGCTGTAAGATAGTGTGTGGGACTATTCAAGTGCGAACTAGTTGATCGTCTCCCTTGCATTCAAGTATTTGACAAGGCTCATCGGTGGCCCCGCGCGCTCTTGTAAGTACCTGATCTCTCTCTCGCTAGCTAGCCGTTCTCTTTCTCTTTATCGCCGCACTGCCTTCTTTGTAAACTTATAAGCTGTATAAATATTATTTATTTTACGTAACCTATTTTCTTATTTACACCTGACTCTACAACTTTCCACGCTTTTTCGTCAGTGAATTTACTTAGAGATTAGCTGCTGTGTCCACGACGCTCCCGCGGGCCTTAAGGCGTAATTAAGTATCCGGGCATATTCTCGCGCGGTTGCTGTACACCCGCATCGAGTCATATAAAATAATTATTGATCTCTCGCGAAATAACGCGGGCAAATATAAACCCCGTTATAACTTGAAGCGCAATATTTTCCACTCATTGAACTATCAGCAAACAAAAAATACGTTTTGGGTTTAGTAGAATTTTTGACATTCAACTCTATACCCAATATAGGTATAAATAACAATAAATTTTACGTTGGTGATAAACCATCTGTAATCTTACCTGTAGGTAGTTATGAAATTGAAGGTATTGATAAATTTCTTCGTAAAACCTTAGAGCCTGAAATAACAGTGAGTCTGAAACCGAACAATACTTTACGTTGTGTAATTGAAAGTTCAGAAGATATCAATTTCCGTCCACAAGATTCCATTGGTCGAGTACTGGAATTTGCACGGCGTAAACTAGAAAAAAATGGACTCTCACCATTTGGATTTTCCAGTAAAAATTCTCAAACTAAATGCTCTGAGAGTTGAGTGTGACATTACCTCAGGTGCATATATGAATCCGAGTATGGTTCACGATATTCATGAATTTTTTCCTGCAGTACCACCTGGATTTAAAATTATCGAAGTTCCTTGAAATGTGATTTATCTCTCAGTTACCGTAAAGTGTATAGATAATTTACAATTACGCATCGTTGACCAAGACGGAAATTTAATAAACTTTCGAAGTGAAGTGATAACAATTAGATTATACCTGAAAAGTACATGATGGGAATCGTTTACAATTTAAACAGTAGTGGTGGCTATATAAGCAGTAAAATATACAAATCAACCATTAGTCGATTGAAAATAAAAGCGACAAAACGGCGAATTCCGAGTGTCGATCGTAATCGAAAAGCAAAAGGATTGACACATCAAAGCTTAAAGTTCTTAAAAAGTCTCGGCTTAAAAGTGATTTCTGGTGGAAAGTAAATTGCATTATTTTTTGCTGCTTTCAACGAAATAATGGAGAACGTTCTAGAAATACAGTCACCCGTCACCTTTGATGAATACTTGGCTCATTATGAAATTCATACTCATCAACTGTACACCAATACATCTTTCAAAAATAGCGATAAAATTCGCATATCAATCCAGCATCAATACCTATGTCTTTTGCCATCTTGTAGCTCATTGCGTATTTATGGTAGATTGTGCGATGATAAGAATGCAGTCTTAACGACTATTCTATTTGTGAACAACGCCATCTGTCATTTGTTTAAGGAAATTAAAAACGTTGATCAAACAACTATTATGAAAAATTGGCTATCACTTAACCAAGTCAAAATTGGATTGCTGAAAATGCCGGATGGATAACAGAAAATGATCAGAAATTAACGACGAAAGATATTTTGATGTCACTATTCCTTTAAACTTCATTCTCGGATTTACTAAAGATTATCGCAAAGTATTGGTAAACATGAAACATGAACTAATTCTCACACGATCAAAGAGTGATTTAAATGCCGTTATCCAAACACCAAAATTAGTGGAACTAGAAACAATCATCGAAAAGTTCAAGATCGATATAACACGCATCGAATGGCGCATGCCATACGTTACTGTATCGAATACTCAAAAAATTCGTCTACTTGATTTTCTGAAAAGAGAAAGAGGCATTTTAATGAGTTTTCGTAGTTGGGAATTATATGAGTATCCAATGCTACCTATGAACACAAGTCACGATTGGATAGTCAAAACTGCAGATCAACAGGAAAAACCACATTATGTCATCTTATCTTTTCAAACTAAACGAAAAAATATTTGATCAGTTAATACAAGCGTATTCGATCATTGCAACATTAGTAACGTAAAACTTTTCCTCAACTCTCAGTGTTATTCGTATGGTAATCTTAATATTGACATAAATAAGCATCAGTTTGCAATGTTATACGACATGTATGCCAATTTGCAGAAGGAATATTATGGTAAAGACTCTGAACTGATGCTAAAGAAATCTACCTTCATAAAACAAGTACCACTCATTGTCATTGATTTCTCTAAATAAAATGAGACATTGAAGAACTCTGCAGTGGATGTACGCTTGGAGTTTGAAACTAGGGAAAATATTCCTGAAGGAACTTCAGCGTATTGTCTCATTTTACATAATCACATCGTTCAGTACAATCCAATAAGTTGGGATTTAAAGAAACTTATTTAGGGAGTAGGGATCGATGTATTAAAGAGATGACTCTTTCCTCAAGCAGCTCAGTAGCAGCCAGAATGGAGTACGTAGTGGATATGCAAGGTTTCGTGATGCCTGGCAATATGTATGCCTTAAAGGAGCTAGTGATACTTCCACTTAACTGCGACGAAGAACCACTCGTACGATTATTCAAACCTCCGTTTCCATGGCACACACTAACTGAAAAATGTAAGCGTTATAATCTTTGGATGGAAATCTACTACCATGGATTAGAATGGGACTCTGATGAGTTCAAGTACGAAGAGCATAAATTAAATTCATCATCACAGACACGCTCAAAGACGCTAAAAAAATTTTTTTTCCGGAGATCTGAAAAAAGAGTGGTTAGAAATATATGACCTCAAAGTTTTCAACTTGAATGATTGGAGATATTCCTCTTTTGAAAATATGAAATCGGTTACTGTGTGTCCTAATCATAACGGTAAATACGTAAGGACATTCTGACATCAAAATGTCAAATTTATGAAAAAGTTTCACTTAAATCGTTACTGCATGGATTGGGAAGAGAGCGATGAAATTATTGAAGAATTTCTATGAATATTCGTTTAATGTAAATGACCTGTAGAATAAGATGTATTTTTTATCAATAAAAAAATTTTATTTAAGAAAAAACAATGTGTTGTAACGGGGTTAATACCGTTTATTTAATTTAAGCGCGCGATCGCATAGAAAAGCGAGCGTGATTACCTACACGTTCAAACACGAAAACCGGATAGCAGGAGGGAACAGGTGTCAGTCAACCAACTATCTACTAACGTGAAATGAATACATCGAAAATACTGTTAGTATCACAAGCAAGAACGTTTATTGCTTCTTAATGTTACACTTCATTCGGCCCGCGTGTTTATGTTTACATGCCGCGCACACGACAACAACATACAGTGTCGGATCGCTCGCCGCTCATAATTCGTAGAGTTATTACATGCACGCTTTTTGTCGAGTACGAGAGATTAGTTATAGATAATTCTATCGCGATCGCGAACTTAAGCTGGCCAGCTTACCTTATTAACTCTTGCACGGGAAACAAGTAATACGAAGAAGGAGGCTCGTACGGCACACGCTAGTCTTTCGGCAAACGGCTTTATATGCGGGCGATGTTGCCTCTCGTTTACGGTTTCGCCCTCGATGGCGAAACTCTCCGCTCACGCACACTCGCCGGACAGAGGCTATGTTACCGCTTTTCTCTCTCGCTTCTGCCTTCGGAAAACTTGGGGAAAACGTCCAAGGTATTTGCTGCACGGCTCTGCGATCGGATTCTAATCTTCGACTCCTCTCAGGCGATATCGATAGTTGATCTTTGACTACCTTATTTTCATACGCGCGCGTTCCGGCCTGTCGCGTGCCGAATTCCCTCGTCACATTTTCCCCAACCGGTAGGTGCTGCCCTCGCGGGCAGCCGCATGGTTGAGCCGTTAGCGCTAACAAAACGTTTACCGTCACAGTGTATATTTACTATACCCCCCCCTCTACTCCACTATTTCACGAATTAATAATAGTGAATTAATAATAATAAATTAATAATAATTAAATTAATAATAAATTAATAATAATAAATTAATAATAAATTAATAATAATTAAATTAATAATAAATTAATAATAATAAATTAATACAAAATTTATTAATAATATATAAAAATGCACTCACCAAGACAGGTAAGCACGGCGATGGTGTATCTCTTGGACAAGCACAGACATTTGGGTTTGCAGTAAGTATCAATGTGTTGCACACACACACACACACACACACACACACATACACACACACGATAACGCGTGATCTTAAAACACGTGCACACATACGGATGAAGTCGCGGCGGCGTAACGCCGTAGTCCAGTCACTTTTTGATTGTGTATACCTAACATACCCAATAAGAGATACCAAGAGCTATAAGCAGCCGTGGCTCACTTGCTAGAGGCTACGGTCTATCGATCCGTAGAACGCGAAATCGATTCCTCGTAGTGTCTGCTCATTTTTTTCACTAAATCTATGCATTACACGTAAATCAATTGATTAAATGCAATTAATTACATAAATTTATTTTAATATTAAAAACGCATTTCACATTTGGCGGGGGGGGGGAGGGGGGACTCTTGCGCATGATCTAACAGTGCTGATCTGATATCTCATACGCCTCAGATCACAGAGGGAGCGGCGGTGGGGGGCCCCTGATCTAAGAGTGCTGATCTCATAGATCATGCACTTCAGATCGCTGATCTGAGGCCCCCCATGATCTGAGGCCCCCTGATCTGTGGCCTGCCTAGTTTACCTACTTATGGATTTTCTGCGATTAACGCAAATAGTCGTAGCTTTCGACTGGAAGCGAATTTATTTATGGATGACAAGTTGTTTTCATACTCTCTTTCTGCCTTTGGAAATAACTCCCCACCCAATAGATTTCATAAATTTTAACTACAAAAATAGTATTTTCCAATTACAAAATTGGCTGTAACGTACGACTGGAAGTAATTTTTGAGGGTGTAATGAACCACTTTGAAGCTATTCTATACACGCTTTAAAGTGATTCATCATACGATGAGTTTGGTCATTTCCAGTTTGGTTTATCGCATTTTGAAACAAACCTCTTTTTGGGTTCTCGACTGTCAATTTTGTCAGTTTTTGAAAAACAATTAAGAAAGCTATATCGCATGACAAACCCATTGGATTTGACCTTGTCAGGAATTGAAAACGAGTTAAATACAGAGTCACGAAATGTGGAAAAAGGAAGATATATTTTATTGAAAGAGAAGAAATTTAGAATCTAGAAATCTAATATCATTTTCATGTCTTATTGGAACCAAAATGAAGAACCTTCATTGTTTTGCTAATTATACAGCCATTTATATACGACTCAATGACCTAAAACAATAAAGACAGAGATAGTCTAAAGTAATATTATTTCGCTTCAGCTATGTTTTCGGTATTCAATTTGCTAGTCAATTCTACGCACGTCAATTAATGAAATATTTATTTTTTCAAGTTTTTGAAATAACTGTTCTTCCTCGTTACGTCATTACCCAAGATGTCGATTATTCGCGGGGCAATGTTTGAATTTCGTAGTTTTCTCTTAGTAATCAAATAGGGGAGAGTGGGGCAAAACTGAGTGTAAGGCAATCCTAACAATTGGTTATATTTTCAAATTACGGCTTTATAAGGTGTTACCGGTAAAGTAGACCACTTATTCATCATTAGAGTCAAGCCTCTAGCTACATGCAACGATCATTCTCGAACAAATTTGTCGGTTATTGGACTTTTTATACATCGTCGGCTTTTTTCTCTACTTTCTGACTTCTAGAAAAAATGTATTTCTAATCCGGACGAGACTTTTTGCCCAACAAATAATAAGTCATTTTAAAGAGTTTTTCAAGATAAATATGTGAGTGCAAACCTGGAGAAGATCCAACACATTTTGGATGAGAAAACTTGAATTGTATTCAATGTATTCTTGGGGGCAATTTTGATTTGTTTGGCGAAGAAAATTAAAAATAATCATCTGATACCCATTTGTTGTTCACAGCCTTCAGTCATGGTTAGAAAATATATCAGAAAGACACAGAATGATAAACACGCCCATGAAGTTGTTTTGGAGGCTGTCAAAGCTGTTAAGGTTATGAATGAAAAATTAACAGATGTGGCTGCTCACTATGGGTTTAAAATCCCAGCACTTATCTACCATTTGAAAAAATATGAAAACTGATTTTTCAAAAGACATTTCGGTTCAGGAAGCGAAGAAAGAAAATCAAGTTTTTCCCATGTAAAATACTGTACTATAAAAATGAGATTTTTAGTTGCAACAAGTTGCAGCGGGTCTGAACTCGTTCTCACGATGAAAACGAGACGAAGAACATAAAAAATTACCTAAAACCACTAAAACTCTAAGAAGAAACTTCGGAACCCGCTGGAAATAGAGCCCTATCGTTACTTTTACGAAATGGACTGTGACCCACATTAAAACCGAAATCCAACTTTTATAAAAAATTTCCTAGTTATTATATAAATTATTGTTAATTTTTTCCACTCCTGATGTTTGATAATTATATTAGTAATCTTGATCTTAGGAGTCGTCCCTATAAATAAACTAAACACTTATTTTATTATAAACGTTTCGCAATTTTATTTATTGCCACCTCAGTACATCTGTTGAATATATATATTATTATAAATAAATGAATTCTTTCAATATTAATATTGTATTATAATATAAACATACGTTTTGTAATGTAGATAAAATTGAATAAATTAAGAGTTCTTCCGCACATACATAGTTTGTTATAAACATTACACTTTTAATTAAATAAATATTAATTTTTCTGTCTAATAATAAATATAAAAATAGAATAACAATCTTTTGTCAGTTAGGTAAAAATATAGTTTGTCAAT
The DNA here is from genome assembly GCF_024137745.1 of Phymastichus coffea. Classification (NCBI taxonomy): domain Eukaryota; kingdom Metazoa; phylum Arthropoda; class Insecta; order Hymenoptera; family Eulophidae; genus Phymastichus; species Phymastichus coffea. The sequence continues at coordinate 3,788,469 of NW_026706814.1, forward strand.
TGGGTAAAAACACATCATGATCAGCAAATTAAAAGCTAAGTAACTGTTATGTATATAATGACATATCGTACTGTATATGAAATAAAAGAGAAAGACAGCGAGAGACACAACAAGAGAAAGAGTGTACTTGACGAGTGGGGGAAACACTGGAAGGAAAGGGAATTAGTGATGTATTGTAATAACTATGTTTATTTTTCGTACTGAAACTAAGTAGATTTTATGATGTTGAGTATTCTTGAGTATTGATTGTTTAAATATTTTGTGTCTTCCTGTGAATTGATGGTATTATCCGTAATTTTAATATACACCGACTCTGCGATGCATCTCTTTCTGTAATCAGTTTCTAAATGCATGATTTTTGCATTCTCCTAATCAAATTCATGTTCTGGATTATTCACGATATGGGCCGGTATAGGTAAAAGTTTAAATCTGGAGTTGACTGGATCTTCAATAGTTTTTTTCACGGAATATTTATGTTCACTAATTCTATTTTTGAGAGCTCTTTTGCTTTCACCGATGTAATTCGATGGACATTGTTTACACTGAATATTATAAATTGTGCCTGTTTTTTCCCATTTCTTTAATTTATCTTTACCTAGACCAATAATATTAGATAGCTTGCTTGTCATTTTTGGTATGCATACAATGTTACTATTCTTTAATGATGATTTGCATTTATAGAAAAATTCTTCTTTAAATGGAATTGGAAAGTAAATTGTCGGTTTATCGTTATTGTTTTTATTCTGTGTATTGTTATGACTATATGTATATTTTCTAATGCGATCTCTGATGCACACATCAACAAATTCCTCCGGATAGTCATTGTTATATAACATGTTTCTTACAATAGATATATTATTGTCATGGTGACTTTCATCAGACAACAATATCGATCTATCTATCAAGTTATTAACAATATTCTTTTTTTGTTTTAATGTGTGATTTGAGTTGTAATTTAAAATACGTCCCGACATAGTTGGTTTTTGGTACCAGTTAGTAATAATCCCATTATTTTTTCTAGTAATTGTTAAGTCTAGAAAATTAATAGAACCATTAACCTCTGTCTCATAAGTAAATTTCAAATGTGAATTATAATCATTAAATACTTCGAAAACACGATCAAAGTCAATGCTTCTGATGCACATTAATGTGTCATCCACATATCGGTAATAAAAAATTGGATTAATATTATATTCTTCTTTCAGAAAAACCAAGCATTGTGTCTCCAAATCATCCATGACTAGGTCTGCAAATAATGCTGATAGTGGGTCTCCCATCGAAGTTCCAAATATCTGCTTATAATTTGTATTATTGAAACAAAAATATGCATTGTTGAAAAGAAAATTGATAGTTGTTATAATTTCGTCGAACATCATCAACGATTTTCTATGTAATTTTTGGAACCTCTTGTATATGCTATTAAGAATTAAATATCTAGGTATACTTGTAAATAATGAAACTACGTCGAAAGACATCAATATGTGGTCCGATGGGATGTGAATGTTTTTGATACGTTCTTTCAATTCATAACTATTTTTAATGTGTGATCTAGGCAAGTCTATGGATTCTTTAAGAACTTTACTAATTAATTTTGATAGGAAATGCGTGGGAGTGTTAACTGTAGATACTACGGGCCTGAGTGGAAAACCATTTTTGTGGATTTTTGGAAGTCCATATGCTCTAGCTAGATTTGTATGTGATTGCGTTAGAAAAAATTGGTTAATGTGTATGTTTGGAAAATATTTTTTAATATAGCCTTTGTCATTAAAATTTGTAAGAAAATATTGGACATCTTTTTGCATTTTGGTTAATGTATTATTTTTTTCCCAGATTATGTATGTACTATTGTCTGACAACATCAAATTCATTTTTTCAATGTATTCGTTCTTGTATAAGCATACAGTTATGTTGCCTTTGTCAGCTCTAGTGAAAAAAAGGTTGTTATTATTTTTTAAAAAGTATTAGTGGCTTTGCGCTTTTTTTACAGTTATGTTGCCTTTGTCAGCTCTAGTAAAAAAAAGGTTGTTATTATTTTTTAAAAAAATATTAGTGGCTTTGAGCTTTTTTTACAGTTATGTTGCCTTTGTCAGCTCTAGTGAAAAAAAGGTTGTTATTATTTTTTAAAAAAATATTAGTGGCTTTGAGCTTTTTTTACAGTTATGTTGCCTTTGTCAGCTCTAGTGAAAAAAAGGTTGTTATTATTTTTTAAAAAAATATTAGTGGCTTTGAGCTTTTTTTACAGTTATGTTGCCTTTGTCAGCTCTAGTGAAAAAAAGGTTGTTATTATTTTTTAAAAAAATATTAGTGGCTTTGAGCTTTTTTTACAGTTATGTTGCCTGTTTCCTAGTTATTATAATTATTACGTTAATTGGAGTATATAAGATAACTGGACTAATATTTACCAATTCTTTTCTGAAAGTTGGGTCAGTGCGTATTTTTTCCTTCACGCTATTCATACTCCTTTCTGGAATCTCATCAGTCATTGGAAATATTTTAGACATACTTTCAATCATATCTTGAGAAGCCACAATTTCTTTGTCCGCAACGCGTATATGTTGACAGCGATGTAACTTTTTTTACAGATTATCTACTTTGATGCCCAAGGAGTTGAGTTTTGTTACCATTGTCTATTGCATTTTTGAAACACAAACGATTTCTATCACAGCATGAACATTCCAAATTCATAACTACCGATACAAATTCATAAAGTTTTTGCGCGTGTGCAGAGGCGATTTGCCTACTCGAGTGCTCGAGAATTTCCAACCGAGGAACGCTTACTCAGGTCGTTTATTGGTCTTTAGCCCTCCTCCCTCCACTCAATTTTTCGCTTGGGATTCAAGAGGCGTGCTTTTCGGAAAACCGCCTGCTACCAACGTGTCCGTTTGCATCCCCCTCTCCTACCTCTTTTCCATGCCAATCGACCTCGGCGCCCCTGTGGCTCTCTGATCCGCATGTTGAATCACTCGAAGTGAAACCCTCTTTTTGGGAGTGGCAGCCTCGGAAAACCTTGTCTTTCGATCTGCATTAATGGCGTAGTGGCCATGGGTCAGCAGTTATGCGCCCACGACTACACATAAAAGGTATCGGAGAGGGAAAATAAAAATAAAAGAACAAACGGCACCTCAATATCGTCGCTGCATTCGTTGGTAAATTGGTCAAAAAACTATCATTTTAACAACTATGTTTAAATCTTCATTCTCTCAAACACGCGGCATACAAAACTACGCATAAATTAGGCTAATAAAACATCATTTATTAGATCGTAAATTATGCTAAACACACTCATTCTGTCATCCGGTTTGGTCGTAAATATCTTACTTTCTAAACGCTCGAACGATTTACAGATGTCGCATAAAAACTTGGATGTGCTTAAATTCTAGATCAGGGCAATTAAAATCATCGGGCGATGGACGAGCAAACAGCCAAAAAAAAGTAACCAAAACGTATTCTCACTGTGTCTAGCAACGGCCTGTCGGCAGCCATGTTCACCATATGCAATCATCTGCCTTTTACCCGCGCGTTATTTTTTCGTCGTTCTGAATACACATATTTAGTAGCACGAATACCTATCTAAAAATCAAGGGTCGCGGAAGCTACCCGCATGCGTTTAGGCGCCAAAGCCGGAAATGCTGCGACCACTGCGACACTCTATACAGTATTATAGCGCTTCGATGCCCCTCCTAAATTCACTTTATTATTTTTTTCAACTGTGTAGTTATTATGATGTTTCCAATTCAAGGAATCCAAAGATTGGCTTACTACCTATAATCCAAAAAAAGTTTTATTTTGATCCATGTAGTTTTGAGAAAGTTATTTGATTAAAACCATTTGAAAAATGGTGGATTTTTTTGGTTTCCATAAGATCATATGTTTTTGACCGCTCTATGTGTAGTATACGTTAAATGTCACATAGAATAGGTCGAACCCTATTACCTTTCATCTGTAAAGTATCTGACTAATAATCTATTCAACTCAATTAAAGATTATGTACGGGAGTCTTTTTAGGGAATCTACTACGCCGATTGAAAAAATTATATGCATACTTATAAACGTTTATGAATCTTGGACAGTAACTGAAATCTCCCCCCCTCCACCCTCCCACAAACATTTCAAAACATGTCAAAAAGCTGGTATGAGTGTAAGCTCTGAAAGAGACTGTACTCAAAGTAATCTTTTACCTGCACGCAAATTGCGACTGCATACACGCATGACAGCTTTTTAACATTTTTTTTTTGTTTGTTTTACTACTATCAAAAAGCGCTTGCGTTCGTGCTACTGTGAATGAGTCGCCAAAACATCAAAGAACCAATAACTTCACCCAATCCTATTATTCATAGGATGGATCCTATTATTAATAGGGAATACCAATTACTGTTTGATTTGATAAAAGTACAAGAGTAGAATTCCTTGACTCCAAGTTTATGGCAGCAGTTTTAACTCGTGCTGAGTCCTTGTATGGAGGCCAATAAACAGATTCTTTATCGTCGGTCAACCATTTGCTTGGTACTACTCGTACCTCACCTTCCTCATCTTTTATGATCGAATACTTCTTCATGATTTCTGGGGATGAAGATTAACTAAGAAAATTATTAAATATCACATTTAGGTTCCTTAAATATACAAGAGGGGTCAGCCACCGTGCGCCTTGGGCTGGTCTCTGCTAAATTTTACTGGGTTCTTTCTCGGTAAAGAAAGCCGGCGCTAACTTTCACAGGCCGACGTTCGCTCTGGTTGGGGAGGATGATTCAAATAATCGGACACTTTGATTAACTAACATTACATATGGCGATCTCATTTATTGACGCCCTTTTACAAATAAACGCTACAAGATTCACTTCGCCGTGGCGAATGCGCTCGTTCAGCCTTTCGCGACTAGAGTTCGCCGGATCACGCGAGCGAGATCGCTCAGTGTGCGCAATAAAATTACGCTTAATAAACTGGAATCTGTAAACGAGCGAGAGCTGGCGCGAGAGAGATTAAATTGGCTTTAAACCCACTGGGCATCGACGGTCCGTCGGTAGAGAGGCGACGCTGGCGAAAGCGGAGACCCGCTGGCAACGGCGCCTTGGCGACGATGGAGGTGGCTGCAGGAAGGGCCGTAGCACGGCCTCTACTCCGTAGTCGACGTATGATCGCTGCGGGACTGGCTCTGCTTCCGTATTAGCTCTTCCTCACTAGCAGGTATAACTGTCGCCCTGATGGCAGTGGTTCCTCTGCAGCAGGAACACTCTCCAGGAAGGTCCTCTCTAGGCGGCCCTAATTACTCCAGAGCTCGCGCCTAACTGCCCTTCTTCTCTCTTAATTTCTAACCCTCGCGCCGTCGCGCTTCCACTTCTCTCGCCGTTAAAAATCAGTCAAAATCGCTCTCTCTCTCTCTCTCTCTCGCTCTTCTCGTTCTCACTCGCACTCACGGCGACACTTCGCCGATCGTCGCGCTCCTCTCTCCAGATCCTACAACGACACAAGTATGTAGTCGCTATATAGTGTACACTTGGTCGTTGCGTTCACGCGAGGAGAGTGCCGCACACAGGGCCAGCGAGTATCGCCATAGCCCTGTCACAAATATATTATTTGATCAGAATTATATAGAATGACTCGATTACAAGTTATTGGGTTAGCGTGAAAAACACAGTGTGCATAAGCGATAAAAATTAAAAAAATTAGCTATCCCTACCTCAACTACTTATTAATCAATCATTCTGTTCAAGAAAATAGTTTCTTCGTTTATAAAAAGCAATATCTGTACGAAATTTCATAATGATTCGATTAAAATAAATTGAGTTATCGAGAGAATGACAAATAAGGTCTTTTTTTAAGAATGAAAATTTTCCTCGCGTTATATGCGATACAATGACTTGAAATCGCTTTGATATTTTAATAATGCTATGACACACTGTAAATTAAATGTTATTGAATTGTCATTTCGATTTTATTCCATTTTTGTATGAAATTTACTTTTCCTACTATACAAGTGAATTAAAAGCATCTAGATACTTAAAGAGAGAAACTAAAATAACCTAAGATTTTCTGATAAAAAATCTAAGCGTTAAAACGTAGTATGATGCAACGATTGCCGAAAATCGTTATGCCTCGCGCGGACCATCAAGCGTGGCTAAGCGTAATAACCGTGATCGGCTTAGGTTAGAGAGAGAGAGGGCGCGTTAGGGGCAACGGCCGGGAGGGGAGAGCTAGCGAGTCAGTATAGCAGAATTCATCAGCCTAGCTGCATCGTTTTCTTCCACCGAGCATATTGTTTTCGCAGTAGTGCCAAGCTAATTATCGGAATAACAATAAGATTTTCTGTGCCGAGTGTGTGAGTGAGTGTGTGTCTTACACCTCGTGCACGGCAACTGAGACGGCAATAACAGATTCGCAACAGCATCCACTGCGCAACTCAACAACAGCAACAAAAGCCGGTTGCAGAGGCAGCTCGTTGCTCGCGTAAGCGGATGGCCACCGTATCCTCATCAGCTCTGCGGTAATTGCGCTGCACTTTTGAATTTGTTTTGCGTGCGATCCCGTGCAGTGTGCGCGGTGAGTTTTGTAGGCATTGTCGTGCGTGCGATTAGTCCGCGACGTCCACGGAATTAACTCTCTCCCCGTTCGATTTATTTCGTAGATACGGCGTACGTTCAGACTCTCGGTAAATCATCCTGTGTATAGAATTGACCTCGTTCAATAAAGTGATTAACTAATAATAAGAGACGATCTTATTATTTCGTGTCACCTTGTCCGGTGTCGGGGTTTATGTTTACGTTTTGATTCGAACGCGCCGATAATTCAGCAAAGGTCGCGAATACTATAGAAAGAGCTGTTCGTCAACCGAGTTGTCTGCTGCGGCCGACGGAGCGCTGGTAAGCAAGCGCACCAGCGCCTCTAGCGGATAGTTCGAGCATCGAAGTTGGATTGCTACGAGTACTCGGCGCATGCGTACACCGGCGTAAGATGAGTCAGTGTGCTCGAAGCATACAGTTAACAGAGCACCGGTTGGCCGTTGCGGTAATTATAATTGCCTGGGATTTGCGACTAAACGGTAGCCTGTTACAATGAAAAAAATTAAAAAGAAATATTCATACATATAATCATGTGACACTTTTTTTGCACCCATCATTAATTAAAAACACATTGAATGAGTCCTTACACATTAAATTAAAATAACTTTATATACACACAAATTACATAAAGATTTTGCAAAATAACATATTTTGACTTCTCGGACCTTAAAACATACATCACCTATGATATTTTTTGAAAATTTTTTACAATAAAACAAAGCTTCCTCTAACAGAGCGCAATAATAAATGGATTCAGAGGAACATATTTTTATAGTTTAGGTATTTACTTCCCCATTGCATCCCTGAAATAAACCCAGAAAAATGAATGAACGAATGTTACGTTATAATTTCGTTTGATTTCCCACCAGAATCAAATAAAATTTACAAATAGATTGGTTCTTGATTACTGCTTTTCAATCAAATTTGAAATTATGTTATGAGAAATATTTATTTTTATTTTCGATGTGATATACACAAAAGTATAGATTTGAAATAAAAATTACAACGTGAAGATAGATATTCTCTTGTATGTTTAAAGTCATATTTTTCAAAATAAAAAATATAATTATTAGTAGTATAAAGATTCCTAATCAAATTCTTACAACTACCATTATAATAAAAATTTATCAACAAAGAGTGACAACAACAAATATCGTAGTGTTCTAAGTAAAGTATATACATCATGTACTTAAGTAATACCGTTACATTTCAAATTTGTAATCAAGACTAAAGCAGAATTGCTTAGAGAAAAATTTGCAGAAATTCTTCTAAAATAGCGTTACTCGATATTGTCGCAACATCTTACATTTTCTCGCCTAAGAGAACCTTTCTATATACGCAGAGGCGAAATTTCAGTAGCGACATCTCCTAAATTAGACGAAAATCCGATCAGAAACTTAAGAATCTTGATAAGTATGAATTATTGGAAATGTAATAATTTCATTCTTGTAAGGGATTTTAAAAATTTTGCATAGTACTTCTTGACACATCCAATATTCCGTATCTTTTGCTTCGCTTACAATGTTAATACCTAATGCCCCACTTGAAAAATTTTCCAAGGTATACAAATCTTTTCTAATTACATGTTTTCTGCCAATAGTATACAAACAGCTACCATTTTTTATAAAATTTAAAACAGTATTTATAGTTCCTTCCTGTAACATGACACAATTATTTCGATCGTCGCATATGTCAATACGATATGATTCACCAATGTTTAATATTTTATATTGTGTGCCGCGAGGACATGTATCCATCAAAATCCCATTGTATTGTACTTTCTCTAATTCCAAGATTCCTTTTATTGTACCAAAGCGATATTTTAGTATTTTTACAGATTCGTACTCTGCTATTCATCTGGTAATTTGTTGCAATGGTTTTTTCTCCTTTTGCGAATAAATTTTTTAATAGAACAAATGTAACTTTCGAATGGATATGCACTAAAAGATTGTAACGGGCCATACTTTTCCACATCTTTTGTCAAGTGTAACAAACTATAAAACATTGAAACTAACATTATTTTTGCCATAAATTTCTTCAAAGGTTTGCAAGAATTGTATAATTAACGACTGAGCGAATCCAATATTACTAGGTTCTGTAATATAAGATTTACTTGAAAGAATTACGATACTCGTATGAAGCAAGAAAAAGTTATGATATACGTCAAATTTCAAAACATCTTTCAGAATAAACGAACCATAATATAATAAAAAATGTCGATATTCCGTAGCTTTCCATTGTTTCTAATAACTTAGAGACCTCGAACATCTATTAAAATCACTGGGTAAAATATATTTCATATTTTCGAGTCTACTGGAAATTAGTTTTAGGAAATTAATTTTTTCATGCGAAAATTTGCAAGTTTTGTTTTTTCGGTCTTTGTCACCTATCCAATGTCTTATAAGCTGCCTCATGATACCAAGATGCACTGAATGCATAGAATCAATAGGAACATTGAAAATCAATCCCACATCTGGCAATTTATTCAGAATTGTTTCTCCGTGTTGATAAGCACCCAAGTAATCTAAATTTTTGAAGTTCAAATCGGTTCTTATGCGGTCATTACAATATCTAAGAAAATTTGTTGGATCAGATATAGAAAAAAACACGGAATTATGATATTCACCTTCTATTCAACATTTACTACAGCTAGACTAACCAATGTGACCTATTGTACACAGAATGAATGATTTGGCAGGTGCGTCACAAATAAATCCGTAAATTTGCATGCTATATTTTTTGTCTTTATAGTCAAAACCATTTAATATTATTAGTATAATTTCCTCAACAAATTTTGATAAATACATGTTAAGATCTGCAGGCTTCTTAGAACCATAATAAATGCCTATTACATGTACAGACTTTGAATGAAAATCTTTAGAAAGAATTGTCCAAACACCTTTTCCTGATGACGTTCCAGTAATAGAAGCACCTTCGATATTAATCATAAGTTTGATAGTCTCCAACGTACAATTACTATCAGAACGACTTAAAATGATATTTTGAAGAGCGTTTATAACCTCAAGATGGCAATAGTGACCGATATCCATAGCATCAATATGTGTAAACTTTGGAGTTTTCAAAAAGTTCTTGGATCTTTCGGGAATGGAGTATTTGTATGTGTGTTAAGTATTGATAATAATGATTTTAAAGCATTATGGCGTATTTGAAAATCTTTTGCCCATTCAGTTATGTCGTTTACGAATTTTTTATTATTTAGTTGAACAGGATTTTCCAATGCCAGATCAAAATCTAAGTCTGTATCACTATCACCATCCAAAATACTTTCAGCTTCGCTGTCACTGTAACGATATATTTCGGAATCAAGAGAACTACAACTACTTTCCGAGTCATATACATCCATTTCATTCTGAATAATAGTGTTTATATTCGGAATCGATCGATTATGATCTACATTGTCTAGTTCAACTAAACGAGACTCGGATACACAAGTGCTTACATTTTTTTTGAGTTTTCCAGGAAAGCTGCATGTAATAAACAAGCTGCTTTCATAGCTGGTATCGTTTCGTCATCACTTTCAGGAGCAGATGTCTGATTAGGCGAAGTAATTTTCGAAACAGCATCGTATACATCTGATTTAGTCTGCTTTGTTGCTAACTGGCGAAGTTGTTTGGTTGATTGAGGATTTCGTTGTCGATTTTTAGGCATTCTCTCTGTTTAACAAATTTCTGTATAGACCAAAGTAATAATATTATGTTTATTTCGTTTATTAAAAAAGTTATTTTACACAAATTTCACACCTAGATAAGTCAACCTTGACGGTAATTTTTTTCTATGAAAGTATATGTAGAAATTATCGTTTGCGAAGCCCACTAGACTTGCCTAGTTATTGGTAGTTACCACATAACCTCAAAAATCATAATATTATCTATAACATTCTACTATGCAAGAATAAATTAAAAACAAAAACCTGATATATATTTTCGAATAGAAATCAGTTTTCTGAACAGTACCAATCACACTTATCGCTTTCAATAACGATGTTTTTAATGTATTTTTTATGTAGAATACGATGACATTATTCGTATTAGCCTAAAGTCTGTGGCGCCGTTGAATCTCCCACCGAAAGAGATTCGCTCAACTATGCTAACTTCTGGATCAAAGTACCGAGCGCGCAAAATCACTTCGGTCCCGAGCACCATCGGATAGTGCAGGAGCACAACCAACGTGCGAGCGACAACACGCGCTAGTCTATAGCTATGACCGTTCGCAAAGTCAGTCGCAACGGATTTCTTTTTTCAAGTGATGAACAGCAACGCAAGCCACGAGGCAGTCCTTCTAGACTAGTTTATCCATGCATATCTTTTGCTACATTTTACTTATTGCAAGTACATTGTAAGTAGTTCGAGAGTATTAATGAATTCACTCAAATTGACCACAGTCACTTATCCCAAATTAAAGCTTCCTACTTCACATAAACTTTGTTAACTCCAAAATGGTGACTGACATACGCGCGTGCATCGCTAAGGTCTTGCACGGCGTGCTCAGAATTTTTAGTATTACGAGTGCGCAAATATTTTTTTCTCATTGTGAAGTGCTGCGACTTTCAGTGAAACCAGTGATCTATTCGTGTGGGATGTGACTCTTGGTAGTTTCTGAACAATTTCGCTCGCGGTACATGTAACTGCTGCCTCGAATGTAGGGTATGTTAGTTCCGTCATTCCGTTAAAATAAAGCGCCGCGCCTCTCGGGTGCGTATTCTAGTAACGCATCCGAGCGTACCATCGTCTCTCGCTCTACGTCTCCATCAACAGGGGGCAACTCTCGTCCTTCCATAGCATACTACCTGTAGCAGTCCTGGCGCGATCTACGACGCTTTACCGGAACGATAAACTACTTCCGAGCATTGATTCCACATGCTGCCAAGCTAAAGGATCCCTTCACAAACTACCTCCATGATGCCAAGAAAAACGATAAGCGACCGATCAACTGGACAACGTAGGCCACTGAAACCTTCGAGGACTGCCAAAGAAAGTCTTGTCAAGGCCACGACAGCCTGCTTCCGCGCACTCAACGCACCACGCAGGCTCAAGACAGGCGGCTCTTCCACAGCCATCGGACCATTGCTTGAGCAACTGAAAAATTCCGTATGACAGAGAACTGCTGGAAATTTTCGCTGCAATAAAGCACTTCTAGCACATTCTCGATAGACTATACACTAGATCAACTATACACTACACTTATAACAAACTGCTCATCAAATTTCTTGACCAACTGCCAGACAAAGCATCGCATCGATAGTTCCATCAACTCGATTACGTCAGTCAATTCTGCGTCAAACTGAAGAAAAAGGTAGAATGTGTCGGGGGACACCCGTTTGGAAAGAAGTTTTCTTCCTCTACCCCACCCCTCTCTCTAGAAAAGTATGGCCCCTCTAATCTTGATTATTAATGCAATAATGATAATATGCATAATATACAAGTTATTTATAATAGATGAAATGAATAAGGTGTTAATTTGTAAATATTAATCCTTCAATTATTTATTAGCATTCTATAGGAATAACATTAACTCAGACGAAAAATGATTACATAGGTTTTGCTTTACATTTTTTTTTTATAGAAACGATGTTGCAATTACTTTTTTAATTACCAATAAAGTTAACGATTTTACAGTAGTTAATAAAAGTAATTATTAAATAAGACAGTGAGGGAGTTTGTAACTTAATTTTGAAAAATATGCAATATATCAAGAATTGACATTCAAAAATATTAAAAAAAAATCTTCCTTTTAAAAATTTAAGACTTTCTGAACATGTATTTTAGCCAATTGGTACTACATATAATTATATCTTAAAAAATATGCTATATTTATAAAAAAAAGTTCAAGCATAACATAGTGTTTTTTTCTTCTTGATTTGTTTAAACAATTGCATTTACAACAATTCCTGCCAAAATTATCGAAAAATGTGTGGCATATTCGGATTCAACGGCTTAAAATACATAAGAACAACTAAGAGGCAATAGAGAGCGCATTGGCAATGTTTGATATTTTGCCAGTCAGCCTCTCTGCACAGCCTGTGATAAAGCATTCTTTTCCAGAAGAGGTAGACGAGAATGCCAGAGAGAAAGAGAGAGAGAGAGAGATTAATTCAAGATAGCGTACCCGTGGAGAGAAATTTGGGTATTCCAAAAAGCACTTTACATCGAAAACTACACAACGTTTCGCCTATTGACTGTACAAAGGGTCCACTAACGGTTTTTTCTAATGAAGAAGAGAAAGACATAGTTGCATGGATTATATACTCAGCTGAACATGACTTTCCTGTCACCAAATGTTACTTATTGGAAAGTATACAAACGTTTTGAAATAACAGTGATAGATATTATAATAGAATAATATAATAATATATTATAAGATATAATTATAATATAATATAATAAGATATATATAATATATATAAGATATATTATAATATAATATAATAAGATATATATAATATATATAAGATATATTATAATATAATATAATAATATGTTAGAATTATAATATAATAATATATTATCAAATATTATAATATATTATAATAGAAAGACACCTTTCAAACGCAATAGACCTGGTAAGCATTGGTATAGGTCTTTTTTGAAGAGACACAATAATTTAAATCGAAAGAATTGCTCAAACTCTCACCATTACAAGAACTTTAGTATCTGAAGAGGAGATACCAGAATGGTTTGTTACACTGCAAAATTATTTGGAGAAAAAAAATTTATCAACGATAAGACCTGAGCGAATATTTAATTTAGATTGCTGCTTTTCGTTTTGTACCAGATGATAATGAAGTTATTGCTGAGAAAGGTGCTATATCTGTATACCAGATAGCAGGCAACTAAAAAACCTTTCTCACTGTACTCTTTAGTGCTTCTGCTTCTGGAAAGCTTCGACCGTTAATGGTCTTATTCAGATCTAAAACCCGTCCCACTGAAAAGCAAATCCAGAGTTTGCCTGGAGACTGGGGCATTGCGAATCAGGTTGAATGACAGGAGAGTCATCCTGTCATATAAGGGAGCTAGGTTGGTGCACGCCGCCATATTGCGTGAGCATTTGATTTCGTAGTGCGCAAGCGCGTATCATCGACGCGGGCAGCGCGCTTGTTTATTGCAAGGACTACAAATCGTGGTAAGGCTAGGCACGCGGTACGCGCGCTTGATGATTCAACTAGTTTAATAAATTTTTAGTTGATATTTTTTTGAAAGTGATTAGTAGCTAATCCGATAGCATGTGATTTTATATGTTGACGGTCATGCTTCTCAATTTACTCTTCCTACCATTAGATTTTGTAATGAAAAGAAAATTGAATCAATAGCTTTCTATCCTAATTCTACACATATAATACAGCCGTTGGACGTGGGAGCTTTTCACTCTTTAAAAAAATATTTAGAGGTTCTTAGAAAGAGGAGAATTGACAATAATAAACGTAACATACTGTCTTGATTCCCTTATGATTTGATTAAATAATAAATTTTGTACTGATGGATCAAAGGGAAATAATGATAGATGGAAAATCACTTAGTTTTAATTATATTCAGCACCGTTTCGTCAGTACATTTGCTGACCTCTTCAGGCTTTATTGATAAAAAAACCCAACAAATTATTAACAATAGAGTTCTCACAAGTAATTTTAAAAGTACATAGTTATAAGTATGTGAGTATACCTGATTTCTCTCGTAATCAAGTTATTATAGGCTAACACGAATAAATCGCAGCACAGTCAAAATTAAAGTGAGAAATCAAGTATTTCAACTCATATATATACTCTTCATCTATTGTCCCTTCCTCATCGATCTTAATAAAGGCTTATAGGTGTAACTAACAAGGGAACCACCCCAACCCGACCTCGCTGATTTAAATGATTTTGGGATATGTTGTAGTTCTTGAAAAAAAATTAGATACGTGTTTTTTTTATCGGCCCATAAGGGCTTTTGAGGGGTGAAATCCACCCTGAAAATCAACCCCTAAAATCATTTTTTTTAATATTTCTCAGCATCAAATGAATATTTTTCAGTAAACTCAACGTTAAAAAATTTCTTATAAAAAGGCGCTTTTAAGGACATAACATTTATACCGAAGGGTTGCAACCCCCTTGTTAATAGGAGTAAATACACTATATTTTGTACTGTTTTACGACATGTAATATAGTGAATCAGCTCGAGTGATTTAAAAATCGCACTGATAATGAGAAAATACCAAAATTAAATTGACGTGTTTTCGGATTTAAAAAAAAATATATTTAAGGGGTGTTTCACCCCCTAGAAACGACCCCCGTCAAACTATCAGCAGGTTAATCCACGTAACCCTGGGATAAACAAGTTTAATCGTTTGTTATTTCTTGAAATAATTTAATCCTATGCATGAGCGAGCTACCTCAACTAACCAACCTACCTCCAACCTACCAAACCCCCATAAACCACCTTTACCGAACCACATGCAGGCTAACCCACCTAATCCTGGGAAAAGCAACTTTAGTCGTTTGTTATTTCTTGAAATAATTGAATTTTACACCATAAGCGAGTTATCCCAACTGAATCACATACCTCTTATTCATCTACCCCTAACCTATCTAACCCCCACCCTTATAAACCACCCTTACCGAACCACATGCGGGTTAACCTTATATAAATAGCGAAAAATAAATGTATTTCTTGAATAACATTCATGCTGCATAACAATATGTCCCAAGTATTACAAATTTTATGTAATAATTATTATTTTCTTTTCATTATAAATACATGTATTATATGTAGCACTCTCCGTTCATTAAGTAAAATTAATTCCAATTTTGAGAGCCAACCCGTTGTAAAAATAAATCAAACACTCATATTAGGTTACACACGTATGTTTCGTTGGCAGATATCCAACCTCATCAGATCTTTATTAACAATAAATGAAAAAATGGTTACAAAAACAAATATATATAAAAAAAATTAAAAATCACACTAACAAACATTTACCTCAATTTATCAATCACAATCCAATTAACAAAAATTAAAGTATCAAACTCATCTTCTAACTTTCTCTCACACAAATATTCAAATTTCAACTCCGACAACAACTATGAAATAATGCAAACCGACCGGTGTCTGTTACCTTTTATATCAAAACAAATCACAAATATATACACACTTAAATGTATCCCCTCTCATATGTCGAGAAGAACCGGTACAGTCAGCATCACTGCACATCAAAACAACATTCAAAAACCTTCAATCAAGTCAATCAGATAAAATATCAAACAAACTCTTATATTGCTTACTTAGCAACTTACTATCTTCTTGTCTGTTTATAGTGTTGTCAGATAAATTAATGTATATCATTTCTGAAATCAGTCTCTTATAATAATTCGACTCTCTATCCAAAATTATTGTGTTATCCCAGTCAAACGCATGCGAAGGATAATTTTTCAAATGCATCGGAATAGGAAGAGATTTTTCTATAGGTGTTTTACTATGTTCATCTATGCGTTTTTTTAAACTTCTCTTAGTTTGACCAATATACACAGAAGGGCAACTGTCACAACAAAATTTATATACTATATTTGTCTCATTCCATTGATCCGGTGCATCTTTGCCCAGTTTTATTATACTATCCAGCTTATGATTAATTAGTGGTATACAGTGAATATTAAATTTTTTCAAACTAGAGTTACATAAGTGAAAAAATTTTTTATGAAAAGGTAACGGTAAAACTATTGATTTAATGTTCGTATTTTTTTCTATTCTCATGAGTAGTAACACTATTACGGAAAATATGTTTACGAATACGATCAGATACACATGCATCAACAAATTTGTCAGGATAATCATTATCTCTTAAAATGCCCTTAACAATTTCAATATTTCTATCATGAAAAGTTGAATCAGACAATAATAAAGCTCTGTCAATTAAATTGTATACGATATTTCTCTTTTGCTGAGTTGTGTGGTTCGAATAAAAGTTTAAAATTCTGCCTGAACAAGTCGGTTTTTGGTACCAATTAGTAACAATTTTATTATTTTTAATTATTAACAAAATGTCTAAAAAAGCTATACTATTATTAAATTGGATTTCATGTGTGAAATTTAAATGACTATTGTAATTATTAAAAATATCTAACACCAATTGTAATTCTTCCTTTTTTATACATAAAATTGTATCATCTACGTATCTAAAATAAAACAGTGGAGAACAGTTATATTTTTCACGCAAAACCCTCAAACAATCAGTCTCTAAATCATCCATTACTAAATCAGCAAACAACGGCGATATCGGAGAACCCATAGGAGTACCAAAAATCTGTTTATAAATTAAACCATCAAACTGGAAAAAAGTATTATCAAACAAAAATTTTATCGTATCGACTATTTCAACAAACGGTATTTTAGAAACAGAGTGAATTTTATTAAATCGTCTATCAAGACTCTCAATGACCAAATTACACGGAATGTTTGTAAATAAAGAGCTGACATCTAAAGAAATTAGCATATAATCCGACGGTATTATTATGTCCTGGAGTTTTTCTATAATTTGAAAACTATTATCTATATGTGAATGTGGACGTAAGTTGCATTTTTTTATTTCTTTGTCTAAAACCGTGGACAAAATGAACCGGGCTATTGATAGTTGAAATAATTGGTCTAAGTGGATATCCAGTTTTGTGAATTTTAGGAAGGCCATAAGCTTTTGAGAGTACCGTGCTGGTTTGCGTGAGAGCGTATTTATTATACTTAAATTAAGTATTTATTATACTTAAAAACATTATAAATACAAAAAAGATAAAAATAATTAATAACGGCTATAACGGGCTTATTACGTTTATTTAGAGAGGCGGGGGCCGTTATAACGTCGGAACACTTACAGGCTCCGACTTTACACCCGCTCTGCCGCACGGCTAGGTGTCATTCAGGGAGCGGGAATCGAAAGAATACCGCGAGGGAGATTAGGTAGAACTTCTCGTATATTATCACCAAGTAGAACAAAGGAGAATTACCGAGGTCGAGTCGCAAACGCTAGCGCGGACGAACGAACGAGGAGAGCCGCAATTACTCTTGCAGACAATCTCACGCGCACTCACACTCACTTTCCACTCTCGGCGCGCGCCCTGTCGTGTGCCTCGACGAAGTTGCAGACACGACGGGCAACGGTGTACACAAAGGGAGGTACTCACGGCGCTCCGTCTAGTCGCAATCGCGTATACACTAACTGCAGCTTCTGGGTAGTCGGTGCTGGTGTCAGTCTACTGCGATGATGTTTCGACGAGAAGGTAGATCGGGCTGTTGCTGGCAGAGATCGACTAGATAACGAGTCGGCGAAGAGCGTAGTCGCAGGCGAAGAAACACGTGTTACACGAGCGCGGGAGGGGATCGGCAGGTTAGGTATGGAGGTGTTGTCGCTAAGGCAGACGACTTGGTAGTGGAGCCGGTTGGCGGCTCCCGCTCTTGCGGGGGGGTAATGTCGGTTCGTTAACGACTGATGGGGCCTTACGCGTCCTGTTACACGGCTTATAAATATAAGATTTGAGACTAAAATAAATTATAAATAATTATTAACTATTTTGTTTTTTGAAATTAATAATAACAGTTATAGTATCACTTTTTTTTTAAATATTATTTGCATTGTATTACATATAGCTGTGTATAAAAGAGTAATAATAATAGTTATTATTTTTTAAACGTTAAGTTAATTCGTAATAAAGAAAAATAGCAAGTAATAACAGTTAAAAATTATTAATTTCAAAAGTGGAAGTTTAATATAGTTATTATTATTTTTTTAATCATTTACAATTTGTCAATGAGGAAAGAAATTATAACAGATAATTGATTATATTAATAGTTATAAATAGTTATTATAGTCTCAATTCCTATACTTATAAACTGTTTACTTTTTTCAATTTTCACTTGTGGTTTAGTTTAATTTTTATTGGTACTTTACTTTACTGTACACTTTATCTTATTTACAATTTTGTTTTATCAATGACTCGAAGAAGATAAGTTATATCAAATCTACGCCCCTTACGATAATATGACATCCGATACATATTTTATTATTGATAGTAGTTGAAGAAAAGTCAAGTATTTAAAAGTTAAAGTTTTTTTATAGTGCTGGATTTATAAATAGACTTATTTCTATATTTACATACAAATTTCCCGAATACGAAAATATAGTACATAACAAGAAGAAAAGTTTTTGTCTACTACGTAAGTATTTACTATATGTCACTTATCACATCTAATTTTATTCAAATATTTTGATTTGTAAACATATGAAATATAACTGTTAAAAACGTATGATCGAATTCTATCTATAGACTAGGTTTTCTTTTGTCTTTTGTAAAATTATTCAACTACAAAAAAGAGTATTTATATCTTGATTTTGTTTTAGATTAAATTTATTATTAGCATATTTTCCAAGTTTACAAATACCAGATAGCGAGATTAATTTCATAGAAATTAAATTGTCAGAAAAGTTGAAAGAAATATTAATAGATGCCGTGTATGAGTTTACTGATATTGATATGATTGTTGAACAGACGTTAAATTTTCATGAAGATTATAAAGATACTAATGCTAAAATAATCGAAGATGAAGTTCAACATCACTTTCCTGATCCTGATTTTGCACCAACAAATCAATGCACAAATGATGATGAAGAAATCACATTTGATAATAAACAAAGAGCCGTAGAATTTCGGAGGAGCAGAAAAAACAAAAACTTAAAACTGGATACTGTACAACATAGATTCAAAAAAGTTTCATCTATAAGTCAACTTAAACGTTGGGCGAAAACAATGAATAGAAATGGAACTTACCGAGAAAAAATTGCGCATATTTGCCAATCCACGTTTGATAATTTAAAAGCCGCTATTGCAGCTGGTACGATAGTGCATGATCGAGATATACGGAAATGGGCATTGCAAGCTCAAAAAATTGTTAGCCATGAAGATATAACATTTAAGGCTTCTCAAAATTGGTTACTAAAATTTAAAAAAGCTCATAGAATAGTATCTTGAAAAATAAATAAATTTATCACCAAAAAAACATTAGAAAGTAAAGAAGAACTACAAACTAATGCTGATGCTTTTGTAGCTGATGTTAAATCATGTAAACCAGAAATCGGCATTGCAAACTTTTATAATTCAGTTCAGAGTGGTTTCCAATTAGAAATGCACTCGGGAAGAACATTAGCAGTTGAAGGAGAAAAGCAGGTGCAATGTCGGTTTCATCGACAACGCACAGTTATAGAATTCAGCCAACTATATCAGCAACCGGGAAACTTTTATCACCACTTTTTATAGTATTAAAAGAAAAAAGTGGTCAATTCGGTCCGATAGTGGAATCTTCATTATTTCGACCAGAAAATGTGCATGGGGAAGCATCTAAATCTGGAAAATTAACGACAAGTTAGTATATTTTTGTTTATTATAATGCAATGACATCAAAAAATTTTGATATTTTTTTATTTTAGATCATTTTTAAATTTGGTTGAAAGAAGTTTTTTACCCAAATGTTGGACCTCAATCTATAGTTTTACTCGACTCTTGGAGTGGACATTGCGATAAAGCTGTAAGGGAAACGATGCCGACAAACAAAATTGTTAATATAAGAAAAATTCTCACAGGAACGACAGGGAACATCCAACCACTCGATGTTTATGGTTTATGGATTTCGTATCTGGAAAAACTTCGTTCGACGTTTATCAGATCAAGTAATTTTGATGGACTATGAAATGTATCTACATTTAAGAAACAACATCATAAAAATGCAGTCTCTTGTCCATAACCAGCTTTCCACACCAAGATATACAAATATTTTTAAATACGCTTGGTATAAAAGCGGCTACATTGCTGAAAAACCAGCTAAAACAGATAACTCTGTTGATTTTAGTTTTGGAGATTCTTGCAATATACATTGCGAAGTAGAAGTATGTAAAAATGTTGCTATAATACGGTGTAGTTGGTGTAAAAGATCATTATGTTTCAAACACTTTTTCGATGATTATCATTTCTGTAAGGAATTATCATATCTGGTAAGGAATTGTTGAATGATACATTTTAATTTACCATTAATTAAAAAAAACGAAAAAGATAAAAATTATTATGAAAAATCAAAATATATGTAGTATCGCCTACGATGGCTCTTACGTAAATATATTTATGTATCTACATACGAATATAAATATATATGTATAAATCTATAAATGATAATTAGACCTCGCGTTTAACATTCTCATGTTTATTTTTAAGAGATATTTCTCGCTATTTTGGTACAATTAAAATAAAATGTATTAAACATATTTTTATTTGTCATAAATTATGTTTGAGCTACAGATATATTTTATCAAAAAAAATGGGATACCCCACGTACGGTGTAGAAATCAATTATTTTAAGAAACAGCAACTAATAAACTCAATTCTCCCAAAGTTAGGTCTATTAGCCTACATTTGGTTGTTTAAAGGTGGTTTATGGGGGTTTGGTGGGTTAGAGGTAGGTTGGTTAGTTGAGGTAGCTCACTCAGGCGTAGGATTAAATTATTTCAGGAAATTACAAACGACTTAACTCGTGTTTTCCAGCGTTGGGAAGTTTAACCTGCTTGTGTTTCAGTAAGGGTGGTTTATAGGGGTGGGGGTTAGATAGGTTAGGGGTAGGTGGATAAGAGGTATGTTATACAGCTGGGATAACTCGATTATGGTGTAAAATTCAATTATTTTAAGAATTAACAAACGACTAAAGTTGCTTTTTACAGGATTAAGTGGGTTAGCCTGCATGTGGTTCGGTAAGGGTGGTTTATGGGGGTTTGGTGGGTTAGAGGCAGGTTGGTTAGTTGAGGTATCTCGCTCATGCATAGGATTAAATTATTTCAAAAAATAACAAACGACTAAACTTGTTTATCTCAGGGTTACGTGGATTAACCTGCTGATAGTTTGACGGGGGTCGTTTCTAGGGGGTGAAACACCCCTTAAATATATTTTTTTTTAAATCCGGAAACACGTCAATTTAATTTTGGTATTTTCTTATTATCAGTGCGATTTTTCAATCACTCGAGCTGATTTACTATATTACATGTCGTAAAACAGTACAAAAAATAGTGTATTTACCCCTATTAAAAAGGGAGTTGTAATCCTTCGGTATAAATGTTATGTCCTTAAAAGCGCCTTTTTATAAGAAATTTTTTAACGTTGAGTTTACTGAAAAATATTCATTTGATGCTGAGAAATATTAAAAAAAATGATTTTAGGGGTTGATTTTCAGGGTGGATTTCACCCCTCAAAAGCCCTTATGGGCCGATAAAAAAACACGTATCTAATTTTTTTTCAAGAACTACAACATATCCCAAAATCATTTAAATCGGCGAGGTCGGGTTGGGGTGGTTCTCTTGTAAGATATTGTATATCCTCTTTTCTATTTAACGTATTTTTATGTAAGCCAATGTGTAACATTTCGGATATTCTTCGTTTCTTATAATTCTTTTCATAATCCAATATCTTAGCTTTTTTCCAGTCGAATTCGTGTGAGAACGTTCTTCTATGTGTAGCTACTACTGCATCTGAATCAATGTTTTTTTTATGTTCGTTTAATCTATTTGTTAATGAACGTTTACTTCCACCTATATAAATTGCTGAACATTATTTGCAGTTAAAACTGTAGACAATACCAGTGTTTGTTCATGTTCGATTCAGACATGCAAAAATAATTATCTAAAATTTTATTGTCAATTTTTGATTTCCTTAGTAAGGACGTCGTTTTGTCTAATTGTTTTTCCAAAAATTTAATGTCTGTTTATCTCTTGTATCTCAATTTTTTTTAAAGATTTTATTTGCTAGAGTTGACAGAACATTATTAAATTCATTTTTGGAATATCTATTTACGAAAGAGATATTCTTTAATTTTGTCATATGTTGAAAAATTTAGACAAATGCTTGACTTATCACATAAAATGAAATTTCAGAAATTGATGTCAAAGAATCATAACAAAAAACAACAAAAATTCACTTGTTGTCAAAGTTGGATAAAAAATTTAACAAGCATTGATCTTCCTAAAGAAGTGGCTCAAATAATTCCACTTGGTCCAAAATTTTGTTACTCCACTGAGGTTTATAAACCACAAATTTTAACTATAAAAAATGTGGAAAGTCTATTAGAAACAGACTATATAAAAACGACTCCTATCTGAAAAACAAGATATCCGTAGTAAAATAACGAGAATATTAGAAACAGCTAATAAAAATAAAAAAACATATATCTATTGAACAAAAAGAATTTAACAAAAAAATAAAATCAACAAAACAATTTTTGAAATTGTATCCAGACATTATGTTTACAAATGCACACAAAGGTAATGTCACAGTAGTCATGTCAAAAAAAGAATATTTAGAAAAAATGAATACTTTATTAGAAAACAATATCACTTATATCAAAGATAAATCAAACCCTCTGAAAAAATTACAAGGAGACGTAAAAAGAATTTTAAAAGACTGGAATGGCAATGGTTTTCTGAAAAAATATTGGCATAATAATGATTTGATTCAAACGGACATAACTATAGCAAAATGCTATGGATTACCAAAAATTCATAAAGAAAACGTGCTATTACGTCTAATAATTTCATCAATTAATAGCCCTACTCACAAATTAGCAAAATTATTACATAGTACACTTAAAACAGTTATAAAGAAACCTAACTCTCACATTTTAAACAGTGGACACTTAAATCAGAAATTAAAAGATATTTTTATTCCAAACGATCATGTTTTAATATCATTGGATGTAAGTTCCTTATTTACAAACATATCGTGTGATTTAGTGTTAGAAGGATTGGACAAACGTTATGAACAAATTAAAAATTGTGAGTTTCCAATAGAAGAGATTCGGAAAGGTATAGAATTTTTATATAATAACACATATTTTGTGTTCAACAAAATTTATTATAAACAAATATTTGGAAGCCCGATGGGCTCACCTATCTCTCGTTTACTGGCTGATATTGTTATGGAAGACTTAGAGAAACATTGCTTGAGCGTGTTGCGGATTGAATATAAAATTAATCCTGTTTTCTATTACAGATACGAGTATGTTGATCATACATTGATGTACGTTCTGAATGATAAAATTGATTTAGTTATCGAGGCGTTCAATTCCTATCATAATAGACTACAATTTACGTTTGAAATTGAAAAGAATAATTTTATTCCATTTCTTGACTTAAATTTAATCAGAAATGATAATAAATTAGAATTTGACTGGTTTCTCCGCTTAAAATTTCCAGATCAATTTTATATGAAATTTCATATGAAATTTCATATGAAAATTGATATAAAATTCATATAAAATTCATATGAATTTCACATAACATTTGTATGAAATGCATATGATATTCACATAACATTTTCGGACAAATTTTATATGTTTTTTAAGTGAATATCATATGGATGTCATATGAATGTTATATGAAATTCATATGAATTTTATATCAATTTTTATATGAAATATCTACATATATATTTGCTTAGCTTCATCAGAGAAATATCTTAATTGAAAAAATACTCAATTTTCAATACATAGTTTTTTCAATTTTTATTTTTTTAAAAACATATAAAATATGAAAAATATAAAAAGCAATCAATAATGTACCATATTAGGAAGTTCAGTGAGATACTGATTAGATTTTGCAGCTACAAAAACGGCAATGCTCTCAATATCGTCTGTATTCAACATAGAAACCTGTTCATCAATTTTTATAATTTTTTTGATTTTATCACACTTAAAAAATTCATTATCAGTTTGTATAATGTTACATAGAATATATTCTCTGCATTTTTTTCCGTCGACTATGTACTCTAGAATTTGTGCAAAATTACCGCATTTCATTTTCACAAAAGAATTATTTGATCGATTTTCGCGATTAATCTTTGAACCAAACAAGCAATTTTTTTTTATTAGTCGATGATATGATTTTGTATGGGTTTTAGAAAGTTTTTTTAATTGAATGAACTCATATTACGTATACGATGATTTCCCAATATATATGTTTTCCCCTACTTTCACTGTTTTTTGTGTAAATATTTTTTCTAATGACTGGACAAAATCTAATACTGGTGAGTCTTTGAATTTTTTAAAAATAATTTGTTCCAACGAAAATGAACTATTTTTATACTCAAGTCTACGGCACACTTGATGCAAGACTCCTCTAGTTGTTTTGATTGTACGTAAAATTTTCCCATTACCAGATTCAAAAGGGTAACCGTGATGTACGAGTACAAAAAGTGGTCCCCAATTTAAAACGCTTTCAGAAATATGCAACAACTGATGGACATTATACGTCATTGCTTTTTTTCCATACAATATTTCGGTTTCTGTAACAAAATTTCTCTACAATAATTCAGTCTCTTGTAAATCAGTTCGACGAATGGAAGAACTCATCAAGATTGAAACAGCTTGAACTAGTAGCGGCTAATGCTCTTCGTATTTTTTAAATTCAGGATTTTCCGACGAAATATCTCTTAAAATTGGCAAGCTAAAATATAATAGCCAGTTCTCCCATTTTCTCAATTTCCAATTTTTTCTTTCATCTAAAGAGCGAGGTAGTCGAGATATTTGCTTTGGCGCTAGAATTTTTAATAGTATTTCGTTAATAAAGGGAATGAGACGCTTAAGAGAATATGATTGTTTTGTTTCGTCAAACCAATAGTACGCAAACTGTTTACAAATTCCTAGAAAGATGCAGTGCATCGCATCAGGCACAAATCCTGAAATGATATTGAACCATAAAAGATGAATAAGGGGTGATATTTTTCGCACGCCTTTCATTGACACTGGGGAAAACGCTGATACTTTACTCATTAAATTATAAGTTTCTTGAGCCGTGCGATTTTGTGGTTGATTTTCGAGAAGTACATATTTGATAACTTTTTTTTTTTTTAGTTTTTACAGGTTCGCCTGGGTGATAACACTAATTACAGCCGTAACGGCCATTGAATTGAATAACACCTTGCATTGGTGCTCGCGCAATCGCGTCGACACAACAACAAATTGGATAGAGTTTAATAGTTTTTACATTGCCATTAATTTTACAATGGATTCCTTCAGTATTCATTGAATGAATTTTTTTAATAAACGTCTTCAAAAAAATATTCATATTTGGCTTACTTTTGCCAAACCATAATCCGCTTATTATGGTATTCCTATTTCTTTCTGCAATAGGAAGTTCATTTAGTAACATTTGAATGGGCCAAATAGAACAATTAGTACTTTTAGAAGTCGGCGACCCATCAGTGTTAAATATATTTGTAATAAATGTCTTTTTTTCATGAACAGGCAATGATTCAACAAATTCTTTATAAAGTTTTCCGTCATAAATATCTTTGAATATTTTGTCACGCTCTTCTAAATTATTCATTAGCGTAGTATAATATTCATGATTTTTTTCGATTAAAAACTTAACTTCTTTTTCGATATTAAAAATAACAAAATAATTTACGTCATTGCCTTTCACTGAAATTCTCTGTTGGCATTTATCACAAAATACATAATTTTCAATAGGACTAAATTTACGAAGATAAATAAAACACTTATTACACACAGCGTGATATTCAGCATGATCTTTACGCCTAAGCATCTGATCTAACTTATAACGCGTGTCAGGCAAAACAGGAGAGGTTACAAAACTATTTATCATGGAGCATATACTTTCTATACAATTAATTGGCAATTTAAAATGATCAGCTAATTTGGTAATAGCAAACATCATTTCTGTAGCGGAAACAGCAAAACGAACATTCGACTTTTTATTGAAATCGCAGTTTTGCAATTTGTTTTCAAGTTCAAGATCTTCTCCATTCTCTGTCTTTTTCCAAAAGTCTTCTTCAAATTCAGAATCATCCTCGAAATAATCAGTGGCAAAAAAAGACGGTGTTGATTCAAATTTGTCTTCAGATACCTGAAACACAAAATATTTTAAAATTCAATTCATGCTATTGACACCTCTGTTGATTAAATGTAAAATATAAATAAGGAAAAAATTATTCATTGTGTATATAAATCTTAAATTCATTAAAAATGTGCATGTAAACGCTGATAAAAAATCCCAAAATGGAAAACTACATTTTATTCACATTACAAACGCATCAGTGAACTGATTATTTGTTTATTTAGGTGGCTTCTTTTCAATAGACTTTTTTTGTAATTTCTTTCTAGGTTTTAATAATTACTCACGAATTCATCATAATGCATCATAACTTCTATTGGTTGCTCATAGTTTTCCACATCAAACAATTCACGTTCAGTCTCCTCGTTAGACGACTGACTTGTATATCCTATGATATTATAATTAGAAAGTGCAACAGCGCACTGATCACTACTTTGCTCATAAGTTCCTGCTAATTTTGAGCCTTGAGTTTCTTTGTTTTGAAGTGCATGCCCATGGTAAATGTTATGTACAATAGACTGATAGCATTCCTATAATAAGTAGTTATTATATTCAAACATTATTTCATAAAAACTATAAAACTTTACAAACCCTGTTGTTACTGTCCTCCGAACTGTCACTTTCACTGCACATTTTTCTTTTAGCATCGGACTTCGTTGATCTGGAAGGACTGGTACCTGATTTAAGATAACGTTTATATTTTCTGGGCCGCGACATTTGGAGAGCTAGTTGTCCATTCAAATGTAGAAAATAATCAATATACACTTACAAGATATTAGTGAACTATGCAGTGAATAGTAAATAGTATATACTTGACCAGCAGTTTAAGATTAATTGAGAGCTGCAATTGTGTGTCCGGCTCAATCTGAGTTTATATGTATGTAATAGCAACGAATATAGACGTTTAATTTAGCGTCTATATTCGTTGGTAATAGTCCCGCGATGGAAATTTTTTTTAACCTTGATCACATAAATAAAAATTAGTGTTATAATTTGTTTTTATCTAAAGCATACTGTCACACAATAGTCGCAATTGCAATATGTAAAAAATATAAATACGTTTAGTTAATAACTCACTTGTAGGTTATCAACACGTACTTTCAGTTATTTACAAATATCAAGAGTCATATACGCATTTCTTATTCTTGTAATTCACTTTGGTAGTATTACGCTATTGTTATCAGTGGTCGGTAACGTTCAGCACTGGTTTCAATTATAAATTATAATTCGTAATGTATATATATAATAAAGATACACGTGTAAATGAAAATTATTATCATTATTTTAAAGATTAATTATTTTTAATTAATATTTTCGTATATTTTATAAACTTTAGTATGATTAAAGAATATTTGTTTTCAAGTGAGGATGAATTGGAAGGTGGAATGGTTGCAATCAAAGTAATTATCAGCGTGATTGGTTGCCTCTTCTTTGTTTCTAAAATGTAGACACGCGTATATATACATATTAATTTTAAGTTCATTAGTTATAGTTATTGTTTAAAATAATTATATTTATTGAATAGTTAGAACTGTTAGTAGTACTAACTCTTAATAGTACTAATAACAATTAATTAAGTGTTAAATAATTAATTAACATGACGGGCACGATTACTTATACATTAGCCTATATGTATGAGGTTATGCAATTTGCGGTTTTGCGCATAAAACATATTCAAAGCTTGTTACCAAAAAATTACGAGGATTATGAAGAAGATACAACTTATTTCTATAAGCATCTAGGTTCGAAAAGACAAGATGAAATCAAAATTTTTGAATTGGGAGGTAAGAAAATTAATAAATTTTGAAAGGTTAAATTTTTATAACCTACAAAACATTATCATGCCAATAATGATTTTTTTTTAGATGAGAAGTCAATGCAAGAGAGTTTAAAAAAAATTAGAGCACTGGTTTTTTCCCATGCCTTGATAGATGACGTTGACATTGAAGAATTAACCGTTATTGACATTAACAACATCCATGAATTTTCTACATCTAAACCTAAATATAAAAGCAACTTTGAGAAAGGAACATTGTATACGTATATTGATCAAGATGGAAGTAAACGAAAAGTATACATACTGGCCATCGGAGGTAGAATATTAATTAATTTATTTAGTTTTGACTGATTATTGTATTATTTATTATATTTTGGTTTTTTTAGATGAACGTGAGATGATCAGTATACATACGGAAATACAAAAAAGAGTGCATTTACACAATGCAAAATCATTATATTCTTTACTAAGATTTGTCAAGAACGATACTGTACACGTCATCAATATAGATGATATCGAAGGATTCATTTTAAACAATAATACTTTAGATTTTAACAATGATGTTGTATATCAAAAGAAATGTGATGATGATGAAAGCGAGGACATACAGATTTTAAAATTAGGTGGTACGAAAGATAAAACCATTAGTTTCTGATATTGCACTGTCAATATAATTTGCATTGTATCCCTAGTGATAAAATCCATGTGGATTTTTATGCGGATTTTCCATGTGGAAATCCATATGGAAATCCACATGGAATTCCACTCGGTCATGTGGAATTCCATGCGGAAAATCCACATGGCCAAGTGGAATTCCATGTGGATTTTCCATGTGGAATTCCGCATGGAAAATCCACGTGGAAAATGTAGGTCGATGTTCCACATGGAAAAATAATTTTTTCAGTTCATTTTTCTGTAAATATAATAATGGTAAAATCATACTAATGAATAAGGTAAGTAAAATATTAATAATGTTGCTACTACATCTCTTTATTAATCTCTCTTTCTATACAGTGAAACGATCTCTAACTAAACTTATCATCAATGGGAGATAATTAAATATGTTTGGTATGCTTTTTGGCTATTCAAAATTTCACAGACACTTAAGAAATGATTACAGCTTTTAATTCAAATATTCTAATATTAGCTGTAGTCATAAGAGGAACAAATACATTACTACATACATTCTTAATGTATAGTTAAAAATTAGTGTCACGAGTAAACATTGTCATTGCCATGACATCGTGTTACAAAAAAGCTCTTTATAAAATGTTAAACTAAAAAAAAACGTAATTAGAATCTAGTAATCTTTCAGAGTATAAACAAGGTTAAACAGATTTGCTTTATCCTATATGGCTTAAACATTTTGTGCAGCCATTTTCTCGAGATCTTTCTTTTCATCTTGAACGGCTTTTTTTATTTCATCGCTTATCGTACGATTTTTGGATTTTATCTTTTCCTTTGCTTCTTGAACAGGTTTATTCCTTTTCCAAAAATAGTAAATGGCGCATTCTGAAACAATGATTGAAAATATATTAATTAGGACAATTAAAATCGTTAAATGATAGAAATTATTATATAATTAACTCACTGTCCAAAGTTAACATTTCAAGTGGTGGAATTTTTTTCCTTTTATTTTTTCCTCTGGGAGTCAATACATTGTTACTTTCGGCCAAACACAATTGAGCTCTCTGAGCCCGACTGGGGAAAAGCTCACGAAAGATGTTCAAAATAAACTTGCTAAAGTCTTTATGGAAAGCCTCGTACCATTTTGAATGATCCATAGAGAAATCATCATTCAAATATATTATTTGAACCTGTAAACAACAAAACGCAAATCTCCATAATATTTAAAGAACTATCATTATGATTTTATCATTATAATAAATAACATACTAAGTTGCCACGAACATCTACTTTTTCTTTCTTCAAAAATTTGGTGAATCTGTTCCTTACATCCTTATAGTCATCATTACCTTTTATAGGTTGCAAAAGATTCTCATAAGCTTTATCAAATGAATGACTAGTACTTTCTGTGCTTACATCATTAGTTTCTTCACTACTTCTACATTGACCATTAGAAGGCTTATTAGAGTGTTTCTCCAAATCATCCTCACGATTTTTATTTCTAACACATTTATGCTTTGGTTTGTCGTTATTATCCTTGGCATTTCGTCTTTTCATAAATCTATGGTGGAATCTTAATAATTCTTTCTCGTTCCAGCTGACATTCAATTTATTCTGTTGTTGAGTATTTCTTTTCACGGGAGACAAATTCTCAAATTCATTTGGAGCAGGTAAATGATTTTCAGAATCAAACCCTCCATCTTCATTTTGTAAAAGAGATTCTTCTTCAACATTATTCAAACTGTGTTGCTCTTCGATTTCTTTGTTTATTGGTGACAAATTTAGATCATCCTTATCGATCTTCTTTTGAAAGAGTGCTGTACGTGCTTTTGGTTTATGCTGTCTATGTATTCGATGATCATCTATAAAAAAATTATCAATGCTTATGTATAATTGATTTTGTAACGGGGTAAAACCGTTTAATTATTTTATGCGCGTAAATACTCTAAAAGGACGCGCGCAGTTAATTATGCTCAGTACGCAAATCGGAGAGCATGTAAAGATAGGCGCCAGTCAGCCAGTAGTTGTCAATATCCTATAATCAATCGGGAGTGAGTGGAAGCTATAAGATATGAGAGAATCAAAGAAAACACTTGTTAGTAATATAAATTGGATCTTTTATTATCCCTCATACTCTACAGAAGGTCGGCCCGCGCGTTTGTTTATGTTCGCGCTCGCTCATCGGCAACACGCTTTGCCGGTACGCTCGCTGTTCTTTGTTAATAGAAAGAGCACGCCTTGAGAACGATGTTTAGTCGTCAATTAGATAACCGCGATCGCGAGATTAAGCTGGCCAGCTTACCTTATATTTGCAGGCGATCGGAGAAGTCACAAATACCTCGCACAGAGCGGAACTGTTTTTATTGTTTCTTTCGCGAGTCGCGAGTTCGCGCACGTTGTGGTTTCGCCCTCGATGGCGAAACCTCACACACACTTCCGACAGCTCGTGCTCTCCTTCCTCTGCGATCAAGCCAGTGGATGTCTGGCACCTCGGTGGTAGCTGTCGCAGCTATCTGACACAAGCTGAATATCACTGATCTGGCGTATAGTCGTCAAGGGCACGTGAATCGGTGATAACAATAGCGAAAGCGGGCGGACACTATGATGGTCTAAGCTTCACTGGTTCAAATTCTATTACGCGCGTTCCGTCTGCTCGCGTGCCGAATTCCTTCATTACCTATTTCGTTCCCCCGGTAGGTACTGCCCTCACAGGCAGCAATTAAGCTAAATAATCAGCGCTAATTTTACGTTTACCGTCACAGCCCCCTTCCAGTCTGGACCTATAGGGTCCTCGACGATAATTCCATTAGCGCTGCCCTTTCCGAGGAGGAGAAGAGGAAGGATAATAAAGGGTTATAGTCTAAGTGATGTTAAATTTGTACTTTATTGTACGACAGGGCGATATATCGGTGGCCGTGCCCACGGGGGCAGAGCATCATCACCTAGCTGGTCTCGGTGGCAGTTCCTGGCCCTGGTCGTCCAACGGGGGTCGGCCGCGCGCCTCCCACCCCAGCCTCTCTTGGACCAGGTCGGCGTGTTGTCGCACGCGTGGGCAGCGGTCCGTGCGGGTCACCCCGGGGTAGTGGCATACGTTGCACCCTTCCCACTGAGCGCGGGAAAGGTGCCCCGTGGGAGGCCTCGCTCTCTGGGGGTCAGAGGCAACCCGTTTCTACGGTTCGGGGCGGACCACAACGGTCTTTCAACCGTGGAGTCCGCACCCGTGGGGCCTAAAACCACATTGATGTGGATGGGCCCCGTTGCTTGACCGCCCTGGCTCCCGTCCACACTTACCACCAGGTTTACCCCGCACTTTTGCGGGCCCTGGTGCGACGTGATCCCCGACCTGGTTTCCGGAGCCGTTGTCCTGGCTCCGGCGATCGGAGACTGGGGGAGGCTCGTGGGATCGCCACTCGCCAGGCCCTCGATGGCCTGGCGGTGACGCTGCTGAACCTCTCTGATCGCCGACGCGAACTGACGACGGCGGGACACCACCTTATCCCAATAATCTAAATCTTCCGGGTGGTGTCCTGCGGCTGTGTACGTGTCGTATTCGGCGTACACAGCCCGTTGGAGGGTGTTGAGGGTCGCCCAGTCGTGCTCGACTTCCCTCAACCCCTCGACGATGTCTCCCCAGGTCCGCCCGCCAGACGGGGGTGTCTGACTGGTGAACCTGGGGCGCCAGGTCGCGTCGGCGGCTCCCTCCTCCGTCTGGGTGCCGATGGTCGAGGTTGGGGCCTTTCGGGGGATTGGTCCCGATGGGGGCCCGGGCAGCGGTGCGGCGTCACCACGCGCGATGCCGGGGCTTGTCGACGGCATCGCGGTCGGCTCTTCTGCCGGGAGCTCCTCTATGAGCACGGATGTCGAGCTCTCGTGAGCTCGCACCCGCGCTCGCTCCTCTTCCTCCTTCTTTGCGGCGAGCAGGTGGAGGGCGGCATGCACCACCCCCTCGACGGCGGGACCTAAGTCCAAGCCGATGAGGGCGGCTGTCGCTTGCTCGAATTGTTTGAGCGTAATCTGCATCCTGTAAATATCCAGCGAGTTAGTGTCCTGAAATAATTTTGGACATCGAAGGTGGGCGCCTGTTCGGCTGCCCAGGGCCTTCGTCGCCGGAGTCGAAGGTGGGGTCCTTGGCGTCGGTCTCCCAGGTCCTTCGTTCGCCGTGTATCATGCATCCACGGTTGTCGCTTTCGGTGGTCTGCCCCTCTTCCTCTTCCCGATGATGGGAGGAGGGGCTCGTGTTGTTTGTCGATGTTGTGTAGTGTGTGTAGTTCGCGCGGACTTACGAGGTCTTCCTCGTGGGCGCTTCGTCGGGTTAGGAGGAGGGATATCTAGTGGGACTCGGCTGGGGGGATTACGGCGAGTACGGCGAGGTGATTTCGGATTTGTTGCGTCGTCATTTCGGAGTGTATTATCTGAAGTGTCGGCGCTCCCGTTTCCGTGCATCGATATGTCGCTCGTATTGGGCGGAACGCTCATCACCTCGGTTCCCTCGGTGGTAGAAGTCTCGTCGTCATCTCGCGTTCGGGTCCCATTTTCCGGTATGTCGTCGTCTCGTCCATAATAGGGTTTGAGGTCCTTAGCGTGTATTAGCTCCGTGACCTCCTCCTGTTGGTTGGCGAGGCGATATGAGTTGGCACCAAGTACCTTCGTGACGATAAAGGGGCCGATGAACTTGGGTGCTAGTTTCGCGGAAATGCCCTGCGCCGCGCAGGACAGTATGCGATTCTTTTTCCACACCCAATCACCTTCTTTAAACCTGTGGTCCCTGTGCTTGGCATTGTAGTACTTGGACTGCCTCAGAGACTCATCCGAGGCGCTCTCGTGAGCTTGCTGAATAGCGGAACGGCTATTCTGCATGTGCTCGTTCCATTGCCCGATTCGAAGCAAACTCTCCTCTTGTGCGGCGAGCTCGTCCATCCGTTTCCGAAGAGTATTCGGGGCTCCCGGTTGTCTGCCGTAATTGAGCATGGCCGGACTAACCCAACCCCGGTGGAACTATGGACGGCCGTATTCAACGCGAACATGAGTTCGGGTAGCGTTCGGTCCCATTCCCTATGATTCCCCTGCAGATACGACGTTATCATCGTCTTCAAGGTACGGTTAACCCTTTCCGTAGGGTTAGCCTGCGGGGTATAGGTTGGGGTGAAGGTCCGTTTTATCCCCTGATCTCTCAGGTACCCGTCCACCAACTGATTGCGAAACTCGGTGCCGTTGTCGGACAAGAAGATCTTTGGCGTGCCGAAACGTAGGATTATTCGTTCCCGAAGTTCCTTCACGATCGTCTTGCCGTTAGCACTACGTATGGGTATACATTCGACCCATCGTGTGAATACGTCGATGAATACCAGGACGTATTCGTGCCCTCGTGGGCTCTTCGGAAAGGGTCCGGCGATGTCGCCCGCGACCACTTGCCAAGGCATAGACCATGTTCGGTCCTGCATGAGCCCGCGCGGTGGTCGCTGCTCGACCTTGCACTGTTGGCAGACCTGGCACTTTCGGACGTATCCCTTCACATCCGTGTACATTCCCGGCCAGTAATAGGACTGGGCGACGCGGGCGAAGGTCTTCTCGCGTCCTAAGTGTCCTGCCGTCTCTAGGTCGTGATTTTCAAACAACACCGCTTTGCGTTCTTCCGGGGGCACGACGAGTTTCCATTCGTCGCCATATCCGTCTCCTCCTTGATGATCGTAATTCGGCTTTCGGTGATACATCACCCGGCCGACAACCTTCCAATTCGGGTATTGCTCTGGTTGGCTCTCGACGCGTCGGAATTGATCCGTGTACCAGGCGCTGTCCCTTGGCTTCGGCTGGTCCATTGCGCCAACCTATGCCTTCGTGGGCTCGAAAGCGCTCGATAAGGCGTCGGGCAACACATTGTCTGCCCCCTTTCGATATTCGATCTCGAAAGTATGGCCTTGAAGTTGTAAAGCCCATGGGGCAAGACGTCCAATCGGGTTTTTCAGGTTGTATAACCATTTCAGGCTATTGTGGTCAGTTATCACCCTGAACGGGTACGCTTCTATGTATGGGCGAAATTTTTGGATGGCCCACACGACCGCCAAGCATTCGCGCTCCGTAGCTGAGTAGTTTTGCTCAGCCGGATTAAGGACTCTGCTAGCGTACTCTATGATTCGGTCGCCGTCTCCTGCTTTTTGTATCAGGACGGCCCCGATTCCGGTAGCGCTAGCATCTGTCTCCAGCACGTATTGCCCATCGGGTTCCGGTAATCCCAGGCATGGTGCGGACATCATGAGTGCCTTAATTTTGGCGAAGGCTTGTTCCTGTTCCTCTCCCCACACATATTCGCTCTTTTTTCCTGTTAACCTCGTTAACGGTTGAGCGTGTGTGGCGAAGTCGGTCAAGAATCTGCGGTACCACGAAGCAACCCCCAGGAAGGTGCGCAGCTGTCGCACGTTTCCTGGTCGTGGGTACTCCATGATAGAGCGCACCTTTTCAGGGTCTGGCCTGATCCCCTCGCGGTTAATCAACAGGCCGAGGTATTTGGCTTCAGACTTGCAGAAGACGCTTTTCTCTCGATTGATCAAGAGGCCAGCTTCGCACACCCTGTCCAATACGGTTTTTAGATGTCGTAGGTGATCCTCGAAACTGGACGATATCACTATGATATCGTCCAAATAGGCGAAGGCGAATTCGCCTAATTCGGGACCGATCACACTATCGATCAACCGCTGGAAGGTGGCACCGGCGTACGAGAGACCGAACGGCATTCGTACGAACTGGTAATGTCCCAGTCCGGGTACGGTAAAGGCCGTAATCGGCCGAGATTCGATCTTGAGTGGGATCAGGTGATACGCGCTACTGAGGTCGAGCGTGGATATATAGCGCGCGTTTCGCAAACGCCTTAATATATCTTGCATAAACGGCAAGGGATACGCATTCGGCTCAATGACTTTGTTGACCTTTCTGAAGTCAATACAAAATCTGTACGAACCGTCCTTCTTGCGTATCATAACCACTGGGCTCGACCAGCCACTGTCTGCTGGTTCGATTACCCCTTGGGTTAACATTTCCCTTACCAGTTTATGCATTTCCTGCTCGACCTTGTGCGATACCGGGTAGTAACGTTGTTTAATTGGCTTCGTATCACCGACCCGAATCTCGTGCTCGATGCCTGCCGCACATCCCAAGCCCGTCGGGGCTCGGGATAGGGCCTCGTCGATGGTCTTCTGCAGCATGGTCTGTTGTGTAGCCGTAACCTCGGCCAGTTCGATTGTGGCTAATCTCGGACCAGCCTCCAAGCTAGCTACTTCTAGCTCCATTTTGGCCTGCGATCCCTTGAACAGCAACGTGTTATCGTCTGGATCAAGTACCGCTCTGAACAACCTGATGAAGTTCACTCCTAAAATACATTCTTCGATGAGGGTAGGGAGGATGGCTACTCTCGTCGGCATCGTCAACTCTCCCACGGTGAAAGGTAGCATGGCGTGACCGACGATCGTTAACTTACGACCGTCTGGTAATCCTGCTGTTCCCGTGTGGGTGGTGTCCAATCTGACGCCCAGCACAGACGCTATTTGTAGAGCATTACTACCCATGGCTGTGGTGGAAGCTCCCGGATCGTAGAGGGCCCGTATTTGGAAGTCCCCTATCTTCACCGGTAGCCACCAACGCGTCTCCTGTTCCGGGGAATATCGGGAAACAGCTTCGACGGCTCCACAGCTTTGCTCTTTATTCCTCATAGCGCTAACCATTGTGCTCTTGCGTGGTCGAGTGACGTTACTTGTCGTCCGAGCCCCTTTGGTTCGGACGATCGGAGTTCCCATGGGGTTCTTCTTTGACGATTTATGTGCCTTAGCCCGTGCCCCCGAGGGCGTGCACGATCCATACGTCACCGCCTCGGCTGGTCTAGGGTCTCTGGCTTTACTAGCGTCGTCACCCTTCTTCTCCAAGTGCACTCTACCGCCACGCTTATCTTTGGCGTCACTAAGGGAGTTCTCTTTCTCGACGCTCAACACGCTCGCTACTAACGGCGTGGACTGTGTTGGCGGAGGCTGCGAGATCTCTTTGACGGGGTTTGGGTTACTGGATTGAGGAGTGGAATCAACCCCACCTATCCACTCCTTTGCTCGTTTCCCTTATTGCACTGGGGACAGAACTTCCTATAGTAACCCAGTAGGCCGCACTCGGCACATTTGATCGGCCCTGAAAACTCTCTTCCTCGTTTACGGGGAGTCTCCGGCCTTTTAGTTCGGTCCTTGGAAGTCAGGCTTTTGTCAACGCGGTTATTCTTCATTTCCGCCGTCATTTCCTTGATGGACAACAGCAATTGGTTAAACACGTCGATGGGCAGACCCTTTTTCTCGCCAACGACAGATTCCAAACTCGGATTAGGTGTCGCCCTCGAGGGCGTTGGTGTATAGACGACCTGGTGCGTCACCTTTTCGAGTACTTTTTCCATACGGTCCAATCTATCGCTGACTTCCGGTTTGTCACCGGACATTGATGCCACTTTCCCTTTACGACTCTTGCTCGCGTCGGTGCGGGGGTGATACGCCATCTCAGGATACAAAGTCGACTGAGGGTCCGGTATCGTCCGCTCCATCCTCCGCTGATGAAAGTTATTCTAGGCCGTCGTGGCCAGGTCGTTTAGGGTCCGTACGGAGTCCACTTCTGATCTCCGTATTTGACTTTGGATTTCCGGCAGGAGGTTGGCATGTAGCAGGTCCAGCTGGCTCTTGTGCGTCATTCTGGGGTTTAGCCGGCTCATTAGGCCCATCAAGTTCGCGATGTATACATTCGCGGGTTCGTCTGGGCCCTGGTATCGGCCTTGGACCTCTTTGGTTAGACGCTGCTGTTGTTACCTGCTGGTCCCAAACCATGCTCTGGCGTCTGCCTCGAAATCCGCGTAGGAGAACCATTCATTCCGCATCGCTTCGAACCAGACGAGGGCAGGACCGGCGAGTAGCTCGGATACGGCCGTGAGCATCTCGTCTTCGGTAAGTCCAGCGCTGCTCCTCGAGTTGTCCAACCTTGATAAGAAGGTGTTGATACTCGCGTTGCCTTCTCCGGAGAACCTGAGTTTCCATCCCCGGACGATGCGTCCGACGTCCCTTGTTGTCGACAACGGGCTTGACGTCTGTTGGGATGACCACATGCTCGGCGGGTGGTTGTTCACTTCAGCATTAACTCCACCGAGTTGATGCTGTCCACCCTCTCCGAAAGGGGGCGTCCGGCGGGGGGTCCTGCCGGCGGCCTCCGTGGGCCTCAGTCCGGGTCCGGCTGGAGTGCTCTGGGGTAGCCTGGCGTCGTAATGGCATGTAAATGTATCCTGGAATGCGACGCTCCTACGCGTGTTTTCCGGTTGTGGTTCCTCACTGAAACTGATTGACTCATCTTGCCGCATATTCCTGTGTACGGCATCTTCCAGTTCCTTCATCCTGGTTGACAGGTTGTCGATTTGTTCCTGCACCTTGATGTTGGTACTGACGATTTGTTCTACTATATGGGTTAGGTTAGACGCATTTGAATTTCGTGAGTCTTGTACCTCCCATTTCCTCTCATGTTCCCTGGACCGGAAGATAAGGTCTTGTATCATCACCGCGAATGCCGGCGGGAGTTTAAACTGGCTGCCTTCGTCAGTTGTTATAGTAATTTCCTTCTTACTATTTGATTTTTCTCCGCTGTCCAGGGTATTCGCGATGTTTATCGCGGTTTTTTGAACTCGCGATATTACGTTCGCGCTCTGTAATAGTTGGGCTAGCGGGTGTTCTCCTTCCTGCTCGGATGCTGTGTGTTCCTGGCATAGGGACACAATTAGCTCCGAGCGTAGGGCGGCTCTTTTGGCTGGACTGCTGTGTTGGTGTTCGACTTCCGCGAAATCTGCTGCGGAATAGTCGCCGAGTAGCCAGTTGTGCAGTCGTGCAGCTCTCGAGAGCTTGCTCCCGCTAGTTTTGAGCTCCAGCTGGTCGAGGTATTCTTCGATTTCCTCCTCCTGGAGCGTCCATACCCAATTTTCTACTTCAGTCTGAGTGCGGTCCATAATTGTCCGTTTGTTCGCTTGCGTTTGCCTTCTTTGTAAAATTTACAGTTATGTTACGCGGGTGCGAGTGTTGTATTATAATTCGTACGCCGAATGAAAAAATAATAAAATTTTATTAGCCAACACTGGGCTTGATCAACGGCGTTTTACGAATTATTTGCCGAAAGATTCTTCGCTCGTTAATACGCAATATAATTATCCTACCTATTAGATGCACTAACTGTTTGTTAGTACGGCTGTGTGAGTTAGTATTTAAAATATTGTAACGAGCGTTGCGCGTAATCACCAATAACCGCAGTTAATAATATTAAAAAAAACACATTTACGTTACGACAATACGATGTCAAACAAAATTATTCAATTAAATTAATTTTGTTTGAAAATTGCCGGTGTTAGTTTTCCCCGGGCCAACGGGTATAATATTATTTGCGGCAACTTTCAAAATTCGTTGGTGTTTACGTTCAAGAATCTTTCGGTCGCACTCGCACGCATTCACAGCTAATATTTACAATTTTTCGCCGCGGCGGGCCTTCGCAAGCTAGCTAATAGGTTTTGTTTACTAATGTGGCCTTCGGTGTCAAGTGCGCTCAACAACACTTGACTGCCACCTGGGTCGTTGGTTGACTGGGCGCGAGTTTACTACTGAGAACCGGTGTTTTGCACTATCAAAAACACCGTAGGTTCTTTAACGTTGGGCGCCATGTAACGGGGTAAAACCGTTTAATTATTTTTATGCGCGCAAATACACTAAAAGGACGCGCGCAGTTAATAATGCTCAGTATATAAAATCGGAGAGCATGCAAAGACAGTCGCCAGTCAACCAGTAAGTCGTCTTATCGAAGGAAAGTGAGTGGAAGCTATAAGATATGAGAGAATCAAAGAAAACACTTGTTAGTAATATAAATTGGATCTTTTATTATCCCTCATACTCTACAGAAGGTCGGCCCGCGCGTTTGTTTACGTTCGCGCTCGCTCATCGGCAACACGCTTTGCCGGTACGCTCGCTGTTCTTTGTTAATAGAAACGCTATTACATGCACGCCTTGAGAACGATGTTTAGTCGTCAATTAGATAACCGCGATCGCGAGATTAAGCTGGCCAGCTTACCTTATATTTGCAGGCGATCGGAGAAGTCATAAATACCTCGCACAGAGCGGAACTGTTTTTATTGTTTCTTTCGCGAGTCGCGAGTTCGTGCACGTTGTGGTTTCGCCCTCGATGGCGAAACCTCACACACACTTCCGACAGCTCGTGCTCTCCTTCCTCTGCGATCAAGCCAGTGGATGTCTGGCACCTCGGTGGTAGCTGTCACGGCTATCTGACACAAGCTGAATATCACTGATCTGGCGTATAGTCGTCAAGGGCACGTGAATCGGCGATAACAATAGCGAAAGCGGGCGGACACTATGATGGTCTAAGCTTCACTGGTTCAAATTCTATTGCGCGCGTTCCGTCTGTTCGCGTGCCGAATTCCTTCGTTACCTATTTCGTTCCCCCGGCAGGTACTGCCCTCACAGGCAGCAATTAAGCTAAATAATCAGCGCTAATTTGACGTTTACCGTCACAATTTAAACACAAATTTAAATTTTATGGTTATTTATTAATTTATTACCTGGAACTTGTGTAGTAGTAGGAGTATTTGCTACACTTGGTATAATTTCTGGAGTTTTTTCCTTAACGAATGAATTGGAAATTCCATTACGAACTGTACCATCTGTAATACAATATTGTAATGGTAATTTAGATTAATTCTTGCTTTATTTCACCTTGTCCGTACAAAAAGATTATTACGGAGTATTATTACGGGAGTTGAGGCCATAAGCTGATGTTCATTGACAGTCTAAAAAAATATTGTCAAATTATTTATTTGTAAATTATTGTAAAGATTTTTCTATAAATTTATATAAATGTCGAAAGTCACAGTGATACATTTAGAAAAAGTGAAAGTACTAATATTATAAAGACAAACTTACTTGAATCATTGGCGACTGTTTTGCATTTTTTTCTTTTTCTTGCAACTGCCTTGTAAGAGAATTTATTCTTTGCTCCAAATGAAACTTATCAAACTGAAGATTTTCATTGATTTGTTTCAACATGTTATTCCTTTCTGACAACAATGAATTCCTTTCAACCAGAGCCTGTCGCTCTTCTTCAGATTTATTGAACGATTCTTGTAGAGATTTTAATTGTGTTTTTAAAAGTTGGACACTATTGTCTAATCTTTTTTCAAAAGTATTGCTCGATGAATGTATCATCAGATCATTTGCTCGCAAAAGCTTTTGTTGTCTTTGCTTCAGAATATCATTCAGAGCCTTCCTATCTGATTCCTGTATATGTAAGATCATGATTTAAGTAACAATTTCCAAATAAACAACTATTTTTAACGTATCTACTCACAAGCTTAAGCTTCTTCAATTCTTTTTCTTTTTCTTTGTTTTGTAATTTCCTTTTAGCAGCTGCTTGTGTTGTGTGGGTAGTACTTGAAGACTTTTTAGAATAATATTCGTCAACTGTAGTTCTATCTAGACGTTTGAAGTGACCTCTTTTCAAACTGTATTCTTCAAATTGAGTTTTATTCATACAATCTAGAACTGATAAAAGAAAATAATTTTTTTTCAACAATGAAATGCATAAAAGTTCTACAAATAACAAAATGATATATGATATGACTTAATGTACTTACCAGCTAGATCTGATATTTGTATAGGTTGAAGGGTAATTGAATTACCATTGGCACACATTAATTCATAAATGTGATCTTTATGAAAATCAGTATCATTTTGAGGATGGAAATCTTTAATCTTATCAACATGAACTGTCTGAACAGTTTTTAAACCAATAAATTTAACTTTAGCAAAAGTTGGTTTTTCCATGACTAGTATTTCTTCTAACTATTGTTAAATAACTATTTGTTAAAATTATAACGTAAAATTAACTTAATATACTAAAACGGTGAATAATATAATTTTACATTTTAGTGGTTAAGTGCAGGACAATTAGTCAAAGATATAAAATCGCAATAAGTAGTCACACTGCCGGATAAAAAACGCGGCAACAGAATTCTGGAGGGCGGGAATGGGAAATAGCATTCCAAGAGCTTCTTTGTGATTTGCTGTTCCCATTACCGCTTCCGATATTCCGTTGTATCTGAATTAACATACTTATACCTCTTGACCATGCGGTATTCGGGTTTACTTTTCGCGCTCTAAATCGTGTAACTTTTTATATGATATTATTATTGTTTTAATTGACGTCTTCGTTCAGTCGATAATTTTGAAAACACTGAAAGCAAGACCTGTCGACTTTATGATGATTCCTAGTTAATTAAATCTGTGATATTTTATATAATTATACCGGCTATTGCCGTTTGTTAATAAAACATGAAGATCATTCCACGTAAATGTACTGGTTATTCATATTTGCATTCACATTATTTTTGTTATTAACCCAGGTAAGCAGTTAACAAAAAAATATAATTATTTACAAATGAAAATATTATAGATTAGAGGTTATGTTGACCATATAAAAATGATATCAATTTCTATAACTATAATATTTACACACAATAATACAAAGTTTATTGTGTAAAGTAATAGCACAAAATTGTATGAATACACTTTAACAATTATTTTAAATCTTGAATACATTAATTTATTATTAATTAATGATTTAGAGACAAAAATGGACTGGAGCGACAATAATTCACTGTCAAGATTGTCAGACAGTACGATCAATCATTCACAATATTCTACTGACATGGAAGATGACTATGAAGATAATCCTACAAATAGAACAATGGCCTTACGTAGGTCTTTTTTATCACAAGGTATTCTCAAAACATATAGACAATAATATTTTTGTACATTTTAGTATAATATCTATTCAATCTCTATAATTATGTTTTGCAGCTCAGAATCAAGCCAACGAAGAAACTATAAATTCTTTCAATGTAACACCAAATGATGATCTTGCGAATTCAAGTGACATACTACATTTGTTTTGAAGGGGCAATATTATGGATCCCTCGAATTTCAACTTAAATTGTCAGTCATCGACTGATTCACAATTTCAATTGTTACATACTAGTAATAGAGTGTTTA
Source organism: Phymastichus coffea (assembly GCF_024137745.1). Taxonomy (NCBI): domain Eukaryota; kingdom Metazoa; phylum Arthropoda; class Insecta; order Hymenoptera; family Eulophidae; genus Phymastichus; species Phymastichus coffea. Next base: position 3,831,443 of record NW_026706814.1, read on the forward strand.
CTGTACTTTAATCATATGGCTAGTAGCATGAAAAATCATTGTAAATAATTTTTTCGTAGGTGAGATGGAAGATATGGAATCATTTTTGTCTACAGAGGAAAAACATATTCGCCCAAGCCCAAGTGAGGAAGATGTATATTATCCTTATCCTTTTCGAGCCAATGATACTTTACAACGTAAGTGATAAGTAAATCTAAACTAATCACTCTCTGAAAATTTCTGGAAGATTGACATAAAATTTAAAATTTATTTCACATTTTTACACATGCATAAATGTCATTTTTGTTTCTTCAGGCGACAGAATAATAATCAATGAGGTTACTGAAAGAGAAGATTCTGACGTTATGAATGAAAGTAAAAAAAACGATGTAAGTGATAAACTTTCAATTTTTTAACTTTGCTGGAATATGATAATCATTGTTTATTGCAGGTTACTGTACAATTATTCCGTCTTGAGGATTCTGAGTATGAGTTGAACATGGAAAATGATGACGATCAGGAAGAATATTTAGTATACGAACAGGAGGTATACAATTACAATAATAAATTTCAAAAATTAGATGATATAATACAAGATGAAAAATCCAATGAAGTCCTTCAAGAAAGTTTGGTAGTAAACAAAGCTGAAATGATGCTTTCCATTTTCAAGTTTTACAGAACGTATTTTTTACCTAATTCTGCCGTAGCTGATCTATTCAGAATGATGAATATGTTTTTCGGCGATAAAGTATTGCCAGAAACACGTTATAAAGTCGATCAACTTTTTTTCCCAGAAGAAGGAAGGCAATACTATGGAACATGTCCAAAGTGCAAAGTTGTTTTCAAATTCGACAAAAACATGAAGAGTATCGTGTGCCAACGTTGTCGTCACAAAATCGACTTGAAAGATCCATCTTACAACAACTTTTATGTACTAATGGATATTAAAGATGAAGTCATACATTTATTAGAAAGTAATGAAGATTATTATAAGAATATAGTTTCTGGAAATAGAGGTCAGAATGTTGAAGAAGGGACCTTAAAAGATATTTATGACGGTAGGAAATACAAAGAATTTGTTAATTCCATACCCGAAGCCAAGCGTCGTTGCTATGTTTCGTGTATTTTTAATACAGACGGTGCCCCACTGTGGGAAAGCTCACTATTTTCCGTTTGGCCGGTTCAGTTAGTTATGAATGAATTACCAATGCATTTGAGAAGTCAAAAGTCTGTGGTTATCTGTCTATGGTTTGGTCGAGACAAACCAGACATGACTTACTTTTTAGGAACCGTTGTAGAAAGTTTGAACGACCTCTCACGTGATGGTATAATTTGTAACTTCAGTGATGGACTCAAAAAGTATATATGTACACAATTTGTTCTTGCGATGACGCTGTAGCCCGTGCACCAATGCAGGGAACAATGCAGTTCAACGGCTATTTTGGGTGCGAATGGTGCTTACACCCTGGACAAAGGATTCAGCACGACAAAGGATACGCGATGAAATATCCTTTATTGGATGAAGTGCCACCAAGAAGAACTGCAGAAGAAACAATACAACAAATGGAAGAGGCACTAAGCTTGAACCGGCCCGTAGCAGGAGTTAAGAAAGTTTCCCCTTTAATTGGATTAGAAGAGTTTGATATTATTGATGGATTCGTCCCAGACAATTTACACTTCGGTGATGAAGGGCTTGGAAGACAATTTCCTGGATACTGGTTTGGAACCACCGGACTCCCTTATTTTCTTACAAAAGAAGAAAAGGAATTGATCGACGATTTCATAAAAAATCTTAAAGTGCCTACACACGTTACCCGTTTAACAAGATCGATTAAGGATATAAAGTTTTGGAAAGCTATTGAATGTCAAAATTTTATACTGTTCTACAGCGTTCCTGCACTGTCGCAGATACCACGCTTTAAAATATATCGTGATCATTGGGCATTGTACGTCGAGGCATATTGGATATTGATGCAAGACAAAATAACGTTACACGAACAAAGAAAAGCGCACGATCTTATAAAAAGATTTGTTGCAGAAACCGAGGAACTTTACGAAGCTTATGCCATGACGTATAATTTGCATCAGCTGTTACACCTAGTTCAAAGTGTCATTGACTGGGGACCCATACCGATGCATTCTGGTTATGTTTTTGAATCTGGTAATTTCAAAATTTTGCAAACCATCAAAAGTGGCAAAGGTGTTTTGAATCAAGTATGTAGGAGCTTTTCCATCAATGGCAGCATTTTAAAACTCGAAAAGTATATAAAAAAGAATAAAGATTCGCCAGTCTTCATGTATCTCAAGCACTTGGATCGCATAAGCACACAGAATACGTACAAAGGTTTACTTGCTAGATATTTTGGAAAACCCATTGATCCCAATACTGCTGTAATTGAACAATTGGGCATTGTCAAACAAGATTCACTAGCCTTCAATAAAATAGTCAAGGAGCACTGTTTGCTCAAATCTTCTAATTTAGTATGCTACAGAAGTGATAATTCAATTGCTCAATTAAAGAGTGGCGGTTTTATAAAAATAATACAATTTATAGTCGATCTTAAAAATAATGAAGAGTACACAGTTTATCAACCAATACATACTGAAGATAATTCCATTTGCAGCGACTTGAATTCTATGAAACAACTTGTCTACATTGGTAACGATTACGAATACGTCAGAACCGAAGAAATTGACAAACTATGTGTTTTTATGAAAGTAGGAGAAGTAACTTTTATTACTAATCTGCCAAATATGTTTTATAAATAAAAAAAAACAAAGAGTCTAATTTAGAAAGTTATCCAGTAGCTGAACTTGCGTTTGTTCATTACAGGCAATCAAAATTGAATAGATACTTTTTACGGAAAATATTCCAAGTGCACCCCGGTTAGACAAAAAGAGTCATATGAGGGCTCATTTTCTTCGTCAGGAAAAGCCCTATAAAAGTTACTTATTAATTTGTATCAAAAACTTTATTTATTTGTTATCACTTATACATTATGTTCTGCTTTTTATTCATAATTCTCGATCTTTATACAACTGTTACATCACAATTTATTTTTTAGATCTCTTAAACAAATGTTATATCACTTTATTTTAATTTACGATTTTTATGTAATAATTTTATAAAAGAACTATTATAATAAAAACAAGGAGTAGCAAAGTTATTATTTTATTTACCTTAATCATCATACCTATTATATTCAGAGAACTGAAAAAATTACTACTGTGGGCAAAAAGTAAGGTGAATTTTCAATTTGAACTTCGCGGGCTTAACATTTCGGGCTAGTTCTTTTTTTCTTGAGTTGGTAGGACTGCGAATGACATCTGGGACAAATTTCATGTCAATGTCATCATCAGTAATATATTTACGCTTGTGTTTACCAAACGACCAAGAGTGCATGTTTCGATTTTTACAATGTCTGATTTAATTGAGCAAAGAAGTGCCATCAAATTTTGTTTGCGGAATGAAATTTCGGCTGCGGAAACGTTGAGGATGTTGCGGAAGGCCTTTGGTGATTCTACCATGTCGCAGAAAAATGTTTATAAGTGGTACAAAGACTTCAAAGAGGGTCGAGAACGTGTTGATGACTTGGAGCGCTCCGGACGACCATCGACGTCAACAGATGACCAACACGTCAATAAAGTGAAGGAATTAGTGCTTGAAAATCGTCGGTTGACTGTTAGAGACCTTACTGATATGATCGGAATATCAGAAGGATCTGTGAAAACAATTTTGAAAGACCATTTGGGCCTACGAAAAGTCAAATCTCGTTTGGTACCGAAAACGCTCAATTTCTTGCACTCGTTCTTCGTGACCATTTCGCCAAAAATTCGACGCATATCGTTCCGCAACCACCGTATTTGCCTGATTTGGCTCCGTGTGACTTCTGGCTATTCCCAAAACTCAAGAGACCACTCCGGGGAACGCGTTTCGAGTCGATTGAGGAGATAAGAGCTGAATCGAAGAAGGCGCTGATGGCTATACCGGAAAGGGACTATTTGGCATGTTTCGAGGATTGGAAAAAACGTTGGCATAAGTGTATTTTATCGGGAGGGGATTACTTCGAAGGGGATGACATTGATGTAGAAGAATAAATAAAGATTTTTCATTTTACAAACAAATTCACCTTACTTTTTGCCCACAGTAGTATTTTCCATGTGAAACATCGACCAACATTTTTCCCGTGGATTTCCATGCGAAATTTCACATTGATTGTAAAATCCACGTGGATTTCCATGCGGGATTCCACATGGAAAATCCACATGGAATTCCACTCGGTCATGCGGAATTCCACATGGAAAATCCGCATAAAAATCCACATGGATTTTATCACTAGGGATTGCTTAGTGGAAATCTTAATATATTTTTAGACTTTACAACTTGTGCATCGGCTATTGATATGTTCAATAAAATTGAATTTGCTTTGGCGTGGTGTATAAAGCAAAAAATATATGCAGTTCATAAAATAACAGATATAAAGGAGTTAAAAAATCAAGATGACTTATCACATACAGACTTCGACAAAAATAAAATATACATTGCCAAACTGAAGGTCGAAAATACTACTTACACAGTAGTACAAATTCTAGCTTTAGGCAGTATATATTGGATAAATTTAATTACATATGATAACTTGATATCACACCTCATTACATTTCTTTATTCTTAGGTAAACAAGTCTTGGAATTTAACAATAAACATGCTCAAAAACGACTGAAGAAAAAAGTTTTTAATTCAAGTGATGTTGATGCCATAGAATAGGTGATAACTGATTATTCCAGCAACAATGAGGCGCTTGACAATTCTATGGAAGACACAGATTCTGAAGGGTTAGCAACAAATCAAAGCAATACAAAACAAAAGAAAAAAAATAAGAAAAGGGTATCAAAAATATCATTTTTATGAATAGTTTCTGAAACATAAATGATAAAAAAAACTAAATGTAATTGGACTTATTAATTTTTATTCTTTTTAGGTGAACAAGAGTAATAATGTTATTGATACAGATGATGAGGAAGAAGATAACGAAATATTGTTAAGAAAATGCAATGCTTTGATAAACAAAGAACCAGTCGTATGCTTTTCGGATAACGATAATGTTCATGATGATTTAATTGATAATAATAATAGGGCAACGAATGCATCATACGAAGAGCCAAGAGATGTATTCCATCCAAGACAACTCTTTTGTACAGGTATAGCAAAGAATTTTTTATTCTAATTTTGAATTTTACACTGTAAATAATCTATAGGTAATCAATCGACTAACACATCATATAAAAATGTGTAACAAAACTTAATCCTTTGTTACCAATTCTTTTGCGGGGTAAGTGAGGCACTTTCGCTCATGACAATTGAGAGAGGAGAATGAGGGGAGGTTGATAAATAAATTATGCACAGACAAGAATCAAATCTCATTTACAACCTCTTATTATTATTAATTATCATACTGAACAAACGCGCGTATAACATAATCTAAATTACCGACTAACAAACTGCAAATAGAACAATAAACTACTTAAGATAATCACAAACGAACATTTCGCATTTTATCCTAATACCAAATCGCATACTTAACATATTACAAACTCACTTAAAAACTACGCGGACTAATACCGGGTAAATTGCCCGGCACGTGGGCGCCTGGACAATTCACCGGTCGCAACTTACGTCACTACAAATTAATCTTTGCGCGAACCTTCAGATAGCCGGCACGTGAGTGCCAGGCTATCTCTTTCACCGCGCACCGGTCGTCGCATCAACAGAGAGAGAGAGTGTAGAGAGAAAGAAGAAAAGGAAGGCTTGACCTTTGTTCTCCTGTTCCTCGCAACGTCGAGAATCCTGGGCGATGTGCTGCCGCAGGACGTATCGGGCGTCGTTGCTGGTCAGATCGTCGCTAACCGCTGTCGCTGACCAGGTCTCCGTCGGCGACGTTGACTCTCTTGGCAGGTGGGCTGGCTGCTGTCGCTGACAAGGCCGTTGCCGGTAGGGTTGATCGTGCTTCCTTCCGGCTATCCCAAACTGCTCTCTCTGCTGGGCTCGGACTTCCGCACTGTAGTAGGACTAGGCTTCTACTTCCTCACTCTCGCAAGGCTCGGCTGCGACTCTCTCACGCACTAATTCTTGCGCGCATCTTGCAGTCGCTCTGCGGCGCTCGCTCCTCTCCCTACCTTGACCTATTAGTTAGGCGGCACGCGACGCGTCGCTTATCGGTCACGCGTTGCGCGCCTGCCAATCCCTGCATAGGCCTAATACTCTCTTTCTCTCTCTCTTTTTCTCTCACTCTCTCTCCGCGCTCTTCAACTTTTCTTGCGCTCAACTGCGCTGGCTCGTCCTTGGCGCTGAAACAAAAGACCAAGTGTTAGGCGCATACTTAAATGCGCCCAACGTTGGCCACCACGCTTAGCCGAGTGGGGGAGGGAGAAACGCGGACGAGAGACGGGCAAACGGCCTGCTCTCGTCACAAATGGGTTGAAGAAAAGAAGATCAAATGAATCACACCAGACAGCTAAAAAATCCAGAAATTACTTTCTCCCAGTTCCACTAAAACCTGGTGTGGGGATCTACAATTCAATCTTTTCTAGAAATGATAACAAGCATAACTTTTCATTAATAGATTGGTCAGATGATGATTGCGGGGACACTCCCAATCACCATGTATTCAGCTCATTTTCCGAGGAAGAATCCGAAGAGGAAGAATTTAATAGGGTAGTAAGAAATCATGTCTTATATAAATATTTAAAGTATCACTGACTAAAGTATAATTTTTTTTCAGACTGTCAAGAAAATTAAGAAAATCCATTTAGGTTGGAACGTAACCATTCCTAAGAAAACTTGGCAATCTTTAAAAAAAAAAAAAGATGTGATGAAATTTGTCAAGGATATATGTATACCTTTATGGGGATGCAATATTGTAAACAGATGTCTCAAGAAAACACCATACTTGCAAGTAGTTGATAAACCAAGAACGATAGTGAGCCCATCTAAATTGAAAGCTATTAATCGTAAGTAATTTTATCTTAAATACCTAAAAAATAAGTTTTTCACAATTTTACTTACCGTAAATTTTTTATTCGTTAGAATGTGTAAAATATTGGATATATGTCAAGCATCCAGACTGGCTAGAGGATAAAGATATAGATGAATATTTAGAAAATATTCACCCTGCTCTGACTCAAAAAATCAATGGAGAAATTCAAAAGTATAAATTAGAGACAAAAATTAAGTAAATTATTATTTATTTTATATGAAACTGAAACGTTCTGTCAATTATTAACTTAGTAAAGTAAACCTTTTAAGTTATTATTTATTTTATATGAAACTAAAAAGTTCTGTGAATCCTTTTGTAAATTATTAGCTAAATAAATAAACCTTTTTCTAATAATACATTTTTTAATATTACCAATAATTTCATTTCTTGTTTATTATTTTTATCATATAGAATTAAGCATTTCTATTTCAAATAACCAGACAAATACATATGTATTTCATATGAAAATTAATCTAAAATTCATATGAATTTCACATAACATTTATATAACATCCATATGATATTCACATAAAAAACATATAAAATTTGTCCGAAAATGTTATGTGAATTTCATATGATTTTCATATGAATGTTATGTGAAATTCATATGAATTTTATATCAATTTTATATCAATTTTCATATGAAATTTCATATAAAATTGATCTGGAAATTTTAAGCGGGGTTAGGATAACAACACAAACGAACAGAATTTTGAATTTTAACTCAGAACATACAATTCACCAAAAAGTTAATATAGTTTCAAATCTAGTGGACCGAGTGTTTTTACTTTCTGACAAAAAATTTCATTCCAACAATTTAAAAATTATTACTAATATTCTGAAAAAGAATAATTATCCATCTTTATTTATCAAAAAACATACAAAAACGTATCAATAAATACAAAAAAGGGTATAATAATTCACAAATATAATTAAATGCAATTGTTAAGAACTTTCATAATATTACGATGTTTATAAAAAACAAATCTAATTAGAAAATTCAATCAATAAACCAATGGTAACTGAAATAATGAGAGAGAGTGAGCAATCAAAACAAATGTTCGTTAAAAAATATATTAAACAAAACTAAGAATAGTATTTTAAAACATCTAATTGATTAAGAATATCCGCTTGGCAGCCGCTCTATTTTTAAAATAGGCTAAAAACCTGAGCGCGCGTACGAAGGAGATAGACGCAACGAGCGGGCGGAAGAAAGAAAGATGAAAGAAAGAAAGAAGGAAAGAGAGATAAACAGAGAAATAAAGTATGCTAGCAAGCGAAAGAAGGAGAGAGAACGTTCGAAGTGGGGATATGTAATAAGAGTGGGAGTGGCAAGTATCGGTCGCCTTCGCTTCCCATTCGTAACAAAGAGGTAACGGCACGCGCATTGGCAACGTTACATTTTTTGCTGGCTAGCCTCCCTGTGCAACCCGCGATAAGGAACTTCGTTCCAAAACATTTCAGATTCTATTGATTTAACGGAAGATATTAAGAGTGGCTTCAAAGCTCATGGATTATGACCGTACAATCCTGATGGTTTAGAGTATAATACTTTAAGTAAAAGAAAAAAAATTCTTCCCAATGCTGTTCATGAAAACTCTAATGACAAAGAAAATTCTATAATTGAAGTAAACGTAGTTCTGAATTATTTTGAGAAATATGTACTCGATTCAAGTCAATGTGCGCATCGCGCATGCGCGGAGCACTGTATTCCCAGGTTGACCATGCGGTTCTGTGCTCCCTGCTAAGAGGACACGTCGGTTGCTCGCGGCCGCTCGAGGCTTACAGTCACCACGGTATGCGGAAAAGTAATTTTTATATGCAAAGTATTTCGCATCAGCTTTCAGATGCCATTACAAAAAATGGAGGTTACCGACCATTCTGAATAGAAATAAATGATCAAATTCCAGCGGTTTTACATTAGTAAGATAAGAGGTACATTTTGCGCAATAACGGATATTCTAATAATTTCAAAACTACACATGCGATCTTTCCCAAAAATGATTATATTATGTAATATTACTTACTGAAACTACTCATGAAAAAAAATTTACCGATTGGCGAACTAATAAAAAAGATGTCTTATTAAAATATGCAAAGAAGCTGTATTTCAGGGACTAAAATGTAACTAGGGCACGTTTTTCCAGATTTTTTGGAGAAAATTTTTTATTTTAAATCCAAAAATTTTCAAAAAAGTTTTTAAGAAAATCTATAAAAAATAGAGTTTTCTTCCAGTAATTATAAGACTTTTTTGTTCTTAAAACTATAACTTTGGGGGAATTTTAAAAGAACGAAAAAGTCTTAGACTTAGTAAAACAACACTTTAATTTTTCCAGATTTTTTAGAAAACTTTTCAAAAAATTTCCGATATTTTGAAATTTTTTCCATAAAATCTGGCAAAATGTGAGGGTATTCCTTGTCAAATTATAAGCAGCTTCATGATCATTTCAAATCAGTGCTTTAACTTGTCAGATTTTGTTAAATTTCAGAAAACCACAAACAATTTATAAAATACCATAATTTAGTAATTTTATGGATTTTAAAAAAATTGGGACCTGATAGAAAAAAACGATTTTAAATTCATCGATGAAAAATAAGATGTGTACTATTGTAGGCAGGATTTTTTTTTATATTGAAATTTAAAAAAAATTTTGTCTAGAGCTAAGAACATTTGTATCAATTTTAACATCCGATCAAGAATAAAACAAAACCAGGTATATAAAATAAGGTAATACAATTCAACAATAGCAATCAATAAACTCAATTGTACATGGACATTAAGTAATATTTTCTAATTATAGAGTAGGAATACATTTATTCGAGGTGAAATAGTTGTGCCCAAATTTTATGTTGATAGACTAAAAATATTATTTCTGACTCAATAATAAGTTTATGCTTGCTTAGAATGCTGACTGAACTGAACTGAGCTGAAATACTTATTGCACTGGGGGGTTCCGTCTATAACTCAATTAAAAATTATCTTTCGCATAACGCAAAACTATAATTATGATGAGCAAATTCTTAGTTATTCTTTGGATATCGATGGAATCATTTTTGATGTTATATTTTCTATTACCCAATATCATGGTTGTTTTTTCATCATTTAAGCATAGTTTAGTCGACTACAAAAAATAACTAACAATTTGATCATCTTGAATATACTATAATATAATAGAATTGTGTTATACCAAACATAATTTTTAATTGAGTTACAGACAGAGCCAAGTGCAATAATTAAAGTACGCTTTGGGAGTTGAGACTCTTGTCTCAATAATCTCTTATACAGAGAGAAAGTCCAGAGTGAGATACTCTATCCCCGGAATAAGTATTTTAACTCAGTTCAGTTTACTCAGCATTCAAAACAAGCAGAAGCTTATTATTAATTTAGAAATCATTCTTTTATTTTGAAATTGCAGAAGAGTATTAGATCATGTGCTGTTGGGACTTTTCTCATCAGATATGGATACCTTTTTATAATGTGAGACTTGAGCTTGCATTATTTTAAGTTTACATAAAATTTAATGTTTTACATTATAACGTGTGGTAAATCACTCGTTATGTCTCTCTCTCTCTAACAACCACTCTTATATATATATGTATACTTATATATTTATATTTAAATCATCCCATGTAACTATATGTACGAAGCCTAGATGTGGCAGTCGCAGCAGACAACAGCGTGCGAGGTAAGAGAGAGACGGCCGCGCGACAGGAACCGACTTAGGTTCGACAGAGTAGAGGAGAGAGAGTGAGGAAACGCTTCCGCGACATTAACTTGAGAATCGCGGCCGAGAACGCACGTGCTCCTGCCGACCGGCTTTCACAAAGAAATAGAAATATTGCACTTCTACACATAGACGTTTCGGTTTGGCCCAGCGGCTGTAGAGAATAGAGGCTTGCTACTGTAGATAGTGCGCAGTGCTGCAAGATAGTGTGTGGGACTATTCAAGTGCGAACTAGTTGATCGTCTCCCTTGCATTCAAGTATTTGACAAGGCTCATCGGTGGCCCCGCGCGCTCTTGTAAGTACCTACTTGCGTACCTTGTCTCTCTCTCGTTAGCTAGCCGTTCTCTCTCTCTTTATCGCCGCACTGCTTTCTTTGTAAACTTATAAGCTGTATAAATATTATTTATTTTACGTAACCTATTTTCTTATTTACACCTGACTCTACAACTTTCCACGCTTTTCCGTCAGTGAATTTACTTAGAGATTAGCTGCTGTGTCCACGACGCTCCCGCGGGCCTTAAGGCGTAATTAAGTATCCGGGCATATTCTCGCGCGGTTGCTGTACACCCGCATCGAGTCATATAAAATAATAATTGATCTCTCGCGAAATAACGCGGGCAAATATAAACCCCGTTATAACATAATAAATACTTTCTGGTTTTTATTTCTTTTTTATTTCAGATTGTTAGAAATAGTACATATTATATCGTACGGCACTAGAGATATTATATAAGTACGCGCTCTCCAACGCTAAGAATGGACAACGCGACTCACCGATACACACATGTATGTATCTCCTCCAGTGCGCATCACATTACGCATCACTCGCATCTTAAGACATAAAATCGTGCGTCCGTCTCACAAGCACGCTGAGCATAGGCTTGCAAATGTACATACATAATTAAAGTTATACATTAAATATAGTTTCTTATCTCCTTAGCACTGAGAGTTTTATTTTTATTAACACAGATATTGCTTGGATTTGAGTGGGAGTAGCAGTTGGTCAATATTTCTGCAGGTGTCGATTAACAAAAAAACAGTAAGTCTATCAATATAAAATTTGGGCAAGCCTCATAAATAACAGAGCAAGTCAGATAAATCTATACCTTCTTATATGAATAAAGACTTGAGCTTGCCTTAATTTTGAAAGGTCGAGATTTCATAAAATTAAAACTTTAATAAAAGAAATAATTAATAGATTTTACTTTTTTTTTTTGAATAGTTGCTGTCTTTTGCATTTATGGATTTGAGTAACAGCAGCTATTGGTTAATTACCTTAAGATTTGGGCAAGAATTTTGGATCTCGACTAAACTCTGTCCTACTTTAGACATAGCCTTTTTATTAACTTTACGCATTTATTTAGCAATATACACTAAAAGCTATATGTTATAAACTCACTATAGATTATATATGACATAACAATATATAACTGTCTATACTAACTATATGTTATATATACTACATGTTTATAAACTATTAACATGTGTGAGATTAATAACGAATCTCTCATATAGTGTAACTATTTTTATTATGCACAACCATGATATTTCCTATTATCTAAGACCATTCAACTTGTTAAAATTTGGAAATTACAAATGTTAGCAGTTGAGGGTTGTGTGGCAAAGTTGTAAAAAAGTTTATTGTTCAGTCTGGTTAAAATAAAATTTATGTGTGAACACGTGGTCGTAACCTTTCTAAAACCCAATTTTCGCTGATAAACATTAAATAATATGTAACTTACATAAATAATATAACTTACCTGATGATTCAGAAGAATGATAGTAGCTGGTTTCTATAGTGGCTTTTTTTATTATTCAATAATTACGTATTGATAAATACTTTTAGTAATTATTTTGCCTCGTGCAGATGTGCTCCGTCAGTGTCAGTACAAATGAAGAAATAATAGTTTGCAGTGAGAAGTAAAGTTTGGACTACAAAAGTAACCGAGCGATGGCGCTGACGACGTGTTTCGAATAATATTTCAGCAATTTTTGTTTGAAAATATTCCATGCCGGTATTCAGCAATTTTTCCGAAATATTTCTTAAAAATATTGTAAACAAGCAAAATCTATCTTGGATTGGAACCTCTCAGAAATCTTTCTGAAAGATTGCAGATAAATGTTTCACTCAATCTTGCAGAAAATTTCAAAACACTTATTAGACATGTTCCGAGAAATATTTCAGCGAACTTTTTGGAAATATCCCATGCCAGTATTCAGCAATTTTTGCCGAAATGTTTCTCGAAAGATTGCAAAGATGTAAAATTCAGTCTCGAATTGAAACCTCTCAGAAACCTTTCTGAAAGATTGCAGAAAAATGTTTCACTCAATCTTGCAGAAATATTTTAAAGCACTTATAAGACATGTTCCAAGTAATATTTCAGCGAGTTTTTTAGAAATATTCCATGCCAGTATCCAGTAATCTTTCCGAAATATTTCCTGAAATATTTCGTGAAAGCAAAATATTATATTCCATGGAAATATTTTCGGAATATTGCGGTGAAACATTTTTTAATAACTTTCAATAATATTTCGGAAATTATTTCTTCCAAATTTCAAGATATATTTCAGTGATATTATTAATAAATATTTGTTGAAATAATTGCTCAATCTTTCAGAAATATTTCATGAAATATTTCTTGAAAGATTCTTTTGAAATATTTCATGCTGTGTGGGCTACGTGTCCAACCTGGCTGGTGGCTTTTGTCAAAAGACTGGAACCATCAATGCCCTTGGAGAGGTTATTAGACCTGTTCCATGCAAACCTCCTTCCGAACATCCAAACTCAGCTACGTCGGAGCGAGTTGACGTCGATGCGCGAGTTTAACAAAAGGGCGACCGAGGTACAAAACACCTTCTCTTACGGTCGTCGTCCACGTGTATTCGCGGATCCCAACTCGACGATCTTCCCTCAGCATGTCTATCAGCTGAGCAAGAGAACGGCTGGTAATAAATCCCAAACCGCTGCAGTGGCTAGTGAAGAGAAGGTGCGTGCAAAGAAGGAGGGAGATCCGCAGGGCGGACAGGGCATGGAGAACCCTACCAGGAGGCCTACCTAACAAGCGACGGTATCGGCTACGCAAACTTCCTCTTCTAATAAGAAATGAAGGAGTGTCTGAAGGGCATTGAAAGAATCCTGCGCAAATTAGCCAAAGAAAGGCAAGACAGCCCTCCAGAATAGCGTAAAAGCCGATGGCGTGGAAGAAGGAAAAATTCTCCTTCTCCCAGGTCTCCTGGCGAGCGGTGAGAAGGACAGAGGCTGTCCTTCACCAAGCCTCTCCAGTGTTCCGCTTGTGGCCAACTGGGTTTGAGTCGTAAATTCTGCCCAGACTGCAAATAGGGAAACGGCAAGGAGGGCGAAGAGAAGAGGTCATCTTCGCGTGTCCAGTAAATTCGACCTTTCGCTGCGGGTTGTCGACTGGAAAGAGCAAGTTGTCGGCGACCCAGGGATCCAAACAGGTCTTGGTAGGGCATCAAGGAACCTAGGACCTAGCGGTACATCGGAGCAGAAGGTGATGGAGCCCGATACCAGTCCTCGGCAAAATAGGGGAGTGGTCATCCTAGAAGGACCAGGTGGCCACACAAAAGATGCGACTCGTGAATATGACCCAGAGGATGAGACCAGGTGATGGTTGCGGGTAGACTTAGGTGACTTTAAGATTAGAGCACTCTATGATACCAGCGTTTCACCCACGGTCATGGGTCAGTTAGGGCTGAGATTACCATCGGAGATTGGACTCGGATTGAATGTGACCAGGGCGGGCGATGCAAGGCTCGCCGATGGGCGCCCGTGTCCCATAATTTGTCTCGTTATGTTCCCCTTTAAGGTAGTGGTAATCACAAGAAAAATTAGAGTTGCCATTACACCACTGCTCACGGATGACTGCTACGTAGGCGCGAACTTTATAAGAAAGTTCCGCGCAGTTTTGGATCCCGATGAGGATGAATTATGGCTAAAGGACGCCCAGGTAAAAGTACCAATAGAAGTGGCTGGAATGGATGGTACGGCATTTCTCGCACCGGTAGGACTCTGGGAGGCCACGGAAACATAGCTTAAGGAAATAGAAGACCTCGCTAGAAAATTGATTCCTGACAGAGGTCAGGCTTTAGGCTGTCCCGTGTGGGTTGAGCACGAAATAGACGTTGGAGGTGCTCGACCCATCAAACTCAAGTACTACCTAGTTTCTAATAAGGTGCGAGAGAAATTGCACGCGTTTGTCAAGAATATGCTGGGAAAAGATGTAATCGAACCAGCGACCAGCGGATGGTCAAGTCCAGGGGTAATGGTAAAGAAGACTGATGGAAAATATAGGTTTTGCGTGAATTACCAAAAGGTAAACGCAATCACCAAACCTGATGCCTATCCTTTGCCATATATGAACGACATCTTAAGACAGATAAGGGATGCCAAGTTTATATCCTCGCTGGACTTGAGTAGTGCGTACCATCAGATTCCCCTAAAGCCACTTCTGCAATACGGAAGTCAGGTACTTGGAAGTTTTTGTAAACAAGGACGGAGTAAGACCAGATCCCGAGAAGATACGACCGATACTGGAGTATCCAACACCCCGGACTGTCAAAAAGGTTAAGCGATTCATGGGAATGACCTCGTGGTATAGACGTTTTATAGCCGACTTTGCCATGATCGCTGAACCTATAAACCGCCTGACAAAGAAGAATGTACGTTTCTCTTGGGAGGAGGAGCAAGAGTGAGCTTTCACGAGGTTGCAGGAGGCGATGACTTCCGCCCCAATACTACAATCTCCCGAACCCAACGGTCAGTTTATACTACAAACTGATGCCAGTAACAGTGGGATCGGGGCAGTCTTCACGCAGGATGTCGATGGAGAGGAGCGTGTGATAGAATACGTCAGCCGATCACTCAACAGTGCTGAGAGGAATTATACAGTCTCCGAGAAAGAGTGCTTGGCAGTGGCATGGGCCATTGGAAAGTTGCGGCCGTACATTGAAGGGCATAACTTCAGGCTCATCACTGATCATAGTTGCCTGAAATGGCTCCACAGCATGAGAAATCCCACGGGAAGACTAGCGCGGTGGGCGCTAGCATTGCAAGGCAATGTCTTCGATATTGAATATCGAACGGAAGAACCGTGTGGTGCCGGACACATTGTCTAGGGCCTATGAGGAGGAAGGGATTGAAGTGAGTACCATAAATAGTCGGCCGGTGACCAGTGACGCCTGGTATTTACAACAATACCAGAAAATATGCCAAGACCTACACTCACACCTCACATGGAAGGTAATGGGAGGGAGGCTGTATCACTATTAGCTTGATGAGAACGGTGAAGGGTACATCGACAACGATGAAGCGTGGAAGCTTGCGATGCATAGAGAGAAGAGGCACCAGGTGCTCCACGAGGTCCATGATACACCTACAGCAGGGCATCAAGGACGAGAGCGTGCGTTCTCCAGGATTAGGCGCTCGTACTACTGGCGTAAGATGTACGATCAGGTCAGGGAGTACGTAAAGAGTTGCCTGGTATTTCAGCAATGCAAGGTGGAACAAAGGGCACCTTGCGGGCTTAGGAGTCGTAGACAAGTGTCACGACCCTGGCAGGTGGTGGCCGGTAATATAACTGGTCCATTTTCCAAAAGCTCTCGAGGTTTCGAATACGTCTTAGTCAGAGGTATTCTTGTCGGTTAATGAAACCGAGATTAAGAATCAGGAAGTCGATTTGTACCTCCAGATGAACGGTATCCAGCATGCCTTGACTTCCGTGTATCATCCCCAAGCGTATCCCATAGAGCGAGTAAATAGGACACTCAAAACCATGATCACGTCGTATGTGAGCTGTGATCATAAGAGCTGGGACGAGCACCTATCAGAGTTTAACTTCGCGTTAAACTCGGCAACTCATAGAGATACCGGATATAGTCTTGCTATGCTCATCTTTGGGCTTCAGCCATCACCTCCTTTGAAGTTCAGAAGATCCCAAGATCAGCAGGCCCTTGAGTGTTCGGAGGATCAAGCTGTGGTAGATTGGGCTGAACATATGGAGAAGCTCCCTAATTTATGGGATCGGGCCAACTCTAAGTCAAGGGAAGAAGCTGCGCGTCAGGCGGAAAGAGACGGCAACCGGAGTTTAAGGTCGGAGATTGGGTTTGGAAGAGGAACAGGATTCTCTCTTCGGTTACCCAAGGCATTTCAGCCAAATTGGCGCCGAAATACGCCGTTCCGTACGTGATTGAAGAGGTTTGCGGTTCCAACATGTACAGACTGGGTAATCAGCTGGAGATCCTGCCCGAACTCTTCCATACTAGAGAACTTAAGCCGTACCATGGTCCGGGGGATGAAGAGGAAAGTGAGAAAGTCATCGATTCTCACGAGCCGCAGGAAGAACGACCATTAGAGGCTACCGAATCCCCGAAAGCGTGCGAAGATCCGAGAGGCGATTTATCGAGCAAACGGATCGAATTAGTATCCCCCTCGGCCGTAGGTAATGATCCCACCGAGACGGCGGATTTACCGATATCTGCCCCAAACAAGAGAAGTCGAGTTGTTGACCTCGAAAAATCCCAGAGACGGTTACCGGTCAAGCAAGAAGCAACAACTCTCCCTTAAAGGAATCTAGAGGGAGAGGTAGGCCTCGAAAGACCGTGCCTGTCATGCGAAGGACGGTGGGCCGATAAACCCGAACGGTAACCGACGAGGGCCGGGGCGTTCCCGCGATAAATAGCGAGAGAACGCATAACTGGGTGGGATGCGGTATTTGATAGGGTTTTTCTTCGTGCAGAGAGTTTTATCCAAAATTTTTATTAGTTCTGGATGTTACAGATGTACCAGAGAATCGTCGTGGAGGAAGAGACCTTCGAGGTGGTCATTCAGATGCTATTAGATCTGCAGCTGAGCCGTGATGCGACGCAGTTAATAGAAGATCTGTGGAGCTTCGCCAGGGTCCAGTTAGAAGGGGCCAGTCGAAGGGAGCGCCACAACACATCGGTGGCGGATGTTCTTCGGGACGCATCGTGGGTCGCCCCGAAGAAGGCTTCCAGGGACGCTTCGACTCAGACAGAGGACCAGGATAATGTCAAGCGTTCCAAGTCCACCGTGGACTAGGATGTGCAGATCCTCAAGTTCGGCGTACCCTAGATGTCGGACAGTGCGAGCCAGTGCCCAGGATCGAGGGAAATCTGTAGGGCATCGCAATGGGTCTGCAACCACCCCCGTATCCCGGAGCTGCCAACTCTCCTCCTCGACTTCAGACACGTACGTCTGGGGATCAACGAGGTGTAGAGTGCTTGGCGGTTCAAAATAGACATCCAGTCTCAGTTGCAGGAGTACCTGAGACGCTTCATGAACCACCAGGGCGCAGAAGAACTGCTCGGGGAGTGGGCAGAGGTGGCTCAACGCCAGAGGGCCTACGAAGAGACCCTGCTGCGAGTGGATAATGGACAGGAGTCCCTCGCAGCGCTCCTGGCGCCGGCTCAGGAGGTGTGTGTGACTCCTGACATTACAATCGTGGTCAGGTCGCAAGATAGACGTGCGACCGCCACAGTGGGAGGCGTAACGATCACCGTCTCCCAGGGACTCAGCGCCCAGCAGTCCCCTCGGTCTGCTAAGCAGACCATACCGGATAGGGAGGCTGCTCAGTCCCGATCGTAGCTGAGGGGCTGCTACATATGTGGGGAGCCTAGGGTGACGAACTCATAGCGGTGCCCGAAGAAGGCTACACACTGGCGCTATCCGAAACTTTGAGTGCCAGGTTTAGCCAAGAAATGATGTATGCTCTAGAGGGCAAATAATAAAGAGGCCCTAAATAAGGGAGGAAAGCTTTGGTTCATTTGGTTCCTTTTCTTCTTTTCTTTTTCATGTTCCTGGTGTCGGCGAATCGCGGGTATTCCTTCTGCCCGGGTAGTCAGGACTTGGAGGGTGTTGCAACGGTAGTCGATTCGATTAATCGATCCGTTCGCGATTCGTTTACTTGTGATGTTAGTTCGAACGACCAAGAGATTTCGCAATAGTATCGCCGTGATTAGTTTTCGCACTATGTTTCGCCGTTATTTGTTGTAAGTTTGCCTGGGACTGTAAATTACGTGCGAGTGCAGGTAAGTAGCTAAGAAGCAGCAGCGGCAGCATTTACAGCAGCAGCAGCATTTCAAGCAGTAATAGATTTGTAAACGAGGCAGCGCAGCTGATCCGAGGAGCATTTTTAAACTTCGCTTCAACAATTACGGCTGATCACCGTAATTGCACCGCAGGGTAGGTACAACTCACTTTATTATTACGCGACAAAATACTTTCGAAAGTATTTTGTCAATCGTGAGCGTAATTTTTGTATTCGCGCCGAGGGTTGTGTTGGGTTGGGTTAGATTTCGCGGCAATTCTCGAATTCTCTCTCTCTCTCTCTCTCATCGAATTATAATCTATAATTATGAATCCTATTCGCGTGGGTTAGTCTTTCGACCTGTAAAAGACTTGTAGTTTTTGTTAATTAAACTTTGATAATTTTATTCGCCGTTTAGGTCATTTCGTTTCCTATTAGCTTAATAGATATATAAAGTCTTAATCCGATTTCGTCTAGGGGATTAGGCGGATTAGGTATTAAGTCATTCATACTGAAGATAGATCGAGTGTCACAAGTCAAGTGACTTAAGGTGAGTTCAACTCGGTTGGAAAGAAGACACTGAAACGAAATCATCAAACGTAAAAGCGAATACACGTATAACTATACGTGCTTAACGGAACGGCGGTTAGCTCTGGATCGTGAGAGTTTGTGCTTCAATAAATTTCTCATTTTGTAGGATAACCACCCCGTTACAATATATATACGAGGGTGGTCCGATAAGTACTTAGCCTCACCGCCCGATGGCGCCACTCTCGCAAAAGAAATATTCTATTCTAGAGTGCCGTTTAGGCCGCCAAGGAGTAAGGTCGTGTCTTCTTACTGTCTGAGATTTTCATCGTGAGTGAGTATTTTGCACGCTGGCTCAATCACTGGTGATTGGCCGGAGATACGTGACTTGGACAGAGTTTTGTTTTCAAAGTCCTAAACAATTAACACGACCGGTTGAGAAAGTAATTAGATTCTTTAACGCCACCGGCTTGTCCGGCGGGCGGTTGTAGTTGCAAGATGGCGAGCAAAGGCGGAGGCAAAGGCGGAGGCAATAACAATAAGCCCAAGCCTAAGCAAGATAACAGAATGGAGTTTAATGTCGACCCTCTGGTCCTTAAAAGGAGTCTTGACGACTCGGAAGAGAACATTTATGAAACAAAAAACACAAGTGAGGTTGAAAATTCAGCTAAGAGGAGTACAACAAAGAGATTAGACAACGGGGGCACGAAACCTCTCGAAAGTGTAGAACAACAGTCAGCGACGTTATCGACAGATGATCATCTCAATGCAGCCCCTACTGTTCCCACAGGGTACAGTCAGTCTCACAGAGGCCCGTACCAGGTGTGGGTTAAACAGGAAGGCTCCATCACAGACAAATCTTTCAGCATTTTTCAAATTGGTAGAGCTGCATATGGAAATTTCAAATCAATCATAGAAATCAAGAGGGACGGTAGGTCTAAAGGTATAATTGTATTTGGGAATAGATTAGAAGCAAACATGGCTCTCACACACGAATGTTTCAAATCTAAAGGTTTGGTCACCTACGTTCCTGACTTTAAAAAAAGTAGGAAAGGAGTGATTAGGGGCATCCCAGTCGACATGGAAACAGAAGAATTAATGATAGGTATTAAAAGCGATGCAAAAATTATACAAATTACAAGACTAAACAAACGTATACGAACGACAGGCGGCGAGGCTCAATTCCTACAACATCCGTCCTGTTAACTTTTGAAGGTGGAATTTTACCAAAAGAAGTTGCTGTCTTCCATATAGCTGTTAAAGTTACTCCGTATGTAAGGAAAGCCATCCAGTGCTTGAACTGTTTCAAGTTCGGACACATGGCCAAGAACTGTAGGGGAAAAACTAAATGTTCCATATGCGGTGAAATAGAACACAAGGAACAGCCATGTCAAGGACTCACTCCAAGGTGTGCAAATTGTAAAGAATCACATCAATCCAATGATAAGGTATGCCGAATCTATAAGATGCATGTTACTGTCAACGAAAAAATGGCTTTTGAAAATTTATCCTACTTTGAAGCCAAGCAATTAGTATTTGGAAAAAGCCAAGCACCAGTAAATTCAATTGAAGAATACCCTAGACTAGTGAATAATAAACAAACAAACTTTTCTAGAGTGTTGAATAATGCAGAGAAGTGTGACGACGCGACGTCTACAATAGTCCCTTCAACTTCTATCAGTCAAGAAAAAGAAAATAATGTTAAGAGAACAAATCTACCAGTTGCTACTACGAATTACCAAAATAACGAAAACAACGAGAAACCCAAATCTAAGAAGAATACACCGGCTACACCCAGCTACTCAGCTAGTCATCTGGGCGCTATCACCGATAAATTACGAGAGAGACTGAACGATAAACAACTTCAGGATCGTAATGGTCATCAGCGTCCGGGAGTTCTATTGCAAAAATAAAAATCTCAACCGATAATCAAAATAGCTCATTTTGTACTTAAAAAATTTAACTCTTCTATTTTCTATCTAATTATGGTTAACAGTATTAATAATAATAACAACCATTTTCATCATAATTTAAAGTTTTTGCAATGGGACTGTCGTAGTGTTAGTAATAAACTTAATCTGTATAATGAATCTTACAAATACGATGTTATCATCCTGATCGAAACATGGCTTAACGCGAAAAAGACTTTCAAATTAAAAGGATTCAATATTGTGAGATTTGATAGAGCATCTGGTGATGGTGGCGGTTTAGCCATTTGCCTTAAAGAAAATTTGATGTACGACGTTTGTGATATTAATTATACTAGTATTATCCTCGAGATAGGTTCAGTTACTCTTAAACTGGAATCAGGCAACTTGCTGATTACGGCTTGTTATAGGCCTCAAATGATCAATGACAACATCAACAATTTATCTAATAGTGATTGGAATAACTTTCTTCAAGCAAATTATAATTTTGATTCTAAATACTTTTTTATTGCTGGCGATTTGAACGCCCACCACCCATTATGGGGTAGTAAAACCGAGTGCCCAAATGGGAAAATCATATTTGAAAACTTGGACTTTCAAGAAATAATGTTATTAAATGATAAATCGCCGACGCATTTCATGTTAAATTATACTGGGTACTCGGAATCAAATATAGACTTAACTTTATGCTCTCCAGAACTTTATCCAAGATGTGATTGGCAAGTTCTTGAAGACAGTTGGAAGAGTGACCATTTTCCAATAACAATAGAGTTTAATATCAAACCTGTGTACATAAATAGAGTCAAATATAGATATAACTTAAAGAGATTAGACTGGGAATCATTCTTAAGTAAGTTAAATGAGAAGAAGGCGTACTTCAATAGCTTAGAATTTATTAACCAAGACGTTATTACTAGATACAAAAATTTTATTGAAACAGTTAACACAGCGTTAGTTGAGTCTATACCACAAAAACACAAGCCCCGTTATGATTCTAAAATTTGCCTTCAAGAAAAATCGACTAATAACACAAAATCCAATTGCATTTGGTGGAATGAAGAGTGCGACAAAATAACTAGACGTCGTAAGGCAGCTTTTAAATCGGTTAAACATCGTTTTTCCATGCAAAGGTTTATTGAAGTCAAAAAAATTGAAGCTTGCGTTACCAATACTCTAAAAGCGGAAAAAAAACGATCTTTCATGTCGTTCTGTGAAAGTGTTAATCCTAACACTAAACTTTGTGATTTTTGGAGAGTAACTAAAAAGTTTAATAATAGTTTTAAGGAACCCTGTGATAATTTAGGTAATTCGAAAATAGAACAAAATATGCAGAATAGCATTACTGAACTTAGTAGTCCAAAAAATATAAATTCGAATGCTATTGATATTCTAAATGTATATATCGATCAAAGTAGTGAGTGTGCAGAATGTGACATTTTGAATGATCCATTTTCATTTAGTGAACTTCAACATGTTTTAAATAATGTCAATATAAAGTCAGCACCGGGCCTAGATAAAATAAGCTACGAAGTCATCTCGAATTTGCCGGAATTTTACCAAAGAGTACTTTTAGACCTATACAATGACATTTATGAATGTCAAAACTTTCCACAAGAGTGGAATGACTACCTCGTAATTTTTATCCCCAAAGGTAACTCTAGTAAAGTCAGACCTATTTCGTTAGCCTCAAACATTTTAAAAATTATGGAAAAGCTTGTAAAGGAAAGACTCCAATGGTGGTTAGAAAAATTCGATATCTTATCTCCTTCTCAGTTCGGTTTCAGGAAAAATAAATCTTGTATAGACAATTTAAGTATATTAACTTCTGATATTCAAAAAAATTTTTTCACTAAAAACTGTGTATCTGCTCTCTTCTTGGACATTAAAGGTGCTTATAACAATGTTATTCCTGACGTGTTGATAGAGGACTTAATGGAATTGAATCTACCCAAAAAAATGATTATATTTATCAAAAATCTTATCTTTGAAAGAAAGGTCACGTTTTGCACGCTCACTAAGATTGTAGACAATAGTGTTAATAAGGGTCTACCTCAAGGTTCGGTGCTCAGTTCTATACTATACGCGATATACACGAGGAAAATTTATCGAACCCTCCATACAGATCTATCCATACTAGAATTCGCTGATGACATTGTTATCTATAACAAAAACAAAATATGTCACGCCGAGCAACTGAAATCACTGGAAGAAGGATATAAAAAGTTATCTGCTCTTCTCGAATCAAGAGGTTTGGAACTTGAACCGAGCAAATGTGTTCTTATGATATTCAATAATGCGCAGAAGCACATAGACAAAAATGCCATCTTAAAAATCGATGGCTTCAGTCTATCTCCTGCAGAGGAGGTCAAATTTTTAGGAATGATCTTGGATCGGCGTCTTAATTGGAACTCACACACAAAGAAATTAACGAACCGATGTATGTTTAAAATGAAAATTCTTAGTTTTTTACGATCGACTTGGTGGGGTGCTGATCCTAGATCTCTCCTACTTCTCTACGTAGCTTTAATTAGATCTAAAATGGAATACGGTGGATTTATAATATCTCCGTGCAATGAGAAATATATGTTAAGACTTCAAAAAATTCAGAATGTAGCTATCAGAATTGCCATGGGCTACAGAAATAGTACGCCAATTAATGTCATGGTGGCCGAGTCCAAGATTCCTTACTTACAATGTAGAAACAAATTGAACTGTTATAAATATATTTTAAAATGTATGGCATTTAATCAAACATTAATCATAAATAATTTGGAGGATA
This sequence comes from Phymastichus coffea, assembly GCF_024137745.1. NCBI lineage: Eukaryota > Metazoa > Arthropoda > Insecta > Hymenoptera > Eulophidae > Phymastichus > Phymastichus coffea. Next base: position 3,855,483 of record NW_026706814.1, read on the forward strand.
TAATCCAACTCAATGACTATTTTTTATCCGCGAACAATTTTACGATTTCATTATTGGCTCAGTGCTACGAGGAAATTTGGTCTCTTAAGGACTCCTTGATTAGTTCAGACAAACATGCTAAATATCTAAAAGATTTCAATGCACTGCTGTACATCCCCCCCGTCTCTCTAAAGGCGGGTAGGGACATTAGTTCTTGCAAATCTCCCAATGATAAATTCAATGAAATTTTTCCAGAAGACTCTTCCTCCACGTATATTTTTACTGACGGATCTAAATTAATAGCAGACAACAAAACGTACGTAGGCTTTGCTGCTTGGAGCAGAAACCAAGCGTTCTGCTTTGAGTATAGAATCTTGGACTCAGCCACTATCTTCACGGCGGAATGTAACGCGTTACTGTCGACTGTAGATAGAATTATTGATAAGGGACCAGGCGATTATATTATCTTTTCTGATTCGGAAAGCGCGCTCAGAGCTTTGATGGCCAACACATATGATTCAGTATTAATAATCAATCTAAAATGTAAACTAGCGTCAGCAAAGGAACAAAATATCGAGATTAGTTTTGTATGGATTCCTGCACACGTAGGTATTCGCGGCAATGAAATTGTTGACGGGAAAGCCAAAAATGCAGCCAAGAATGGCAAATTAATTAATGAGCCAATTCCTGTGTCTGATTTCTCAAGCGTATTTAAACAAAAATGCAAAGAAGAAAACGAAAATATTTTGTTGAGTTCGAGATTCTCCAAAGGCTCCTTCTTTTTTGAAAATTTTTACACCTCTGATAACAAAATTTGGTTTGCTGACTTGAACTTATCTCGAAAAGCTATAGTCTCAATTAATAGAATAAGATGCATTCGTCGCTAAATAGTAGTTTAATTCTTAAAAATATAGTGAAGTCAACAGAGTGCCAGTGCGGGCACCCTGAAGACTCTGTTGAACACATATTTTGGCAATGCTCTCTTCATAATAATCAAAGAAATATTTTATTGAAGGAAATCCGAAAAGTATACAAATATGGCCCTTATTCTATAATATCTTTACTAGCATCCAAAAACACTGACATATTATACAGCGTGGCGAATTATATCCTGAAAATAGACCATAAAATTTAAGTTGTAATGTTCGTTTTAATAACGTATTATACAAGCTAAGTTCAAATTTCGCGCCTTTTACAAAGGCTGTTTCTATGTATCATGGCGATGTATAAATCTATGAAGCCAATAAAAACACCATTCAATTCAATTCAATTCTATTCTATATGTAGTACAACCTTCTCGATGGTTACTGTTAAGATTGTAGCCGGATCGGAGTTGTAGTTTATTTTTGAGAGCGTGTGAAAGCAAGCGTGTCCGTTGATTTTTGAAAAATGGAAAAAGAGCAGTATCGGTCGGTGATTCGATTCTTGTTTTTGGAAGGGAAATCGCGCAGCGAAATCAAAAAGCGCTTGGATGCTGTGTAAGGTGACTCTTCTCCTTCGATGTCGACCATCAAAAATTGGTTTAACGAGTTTCAACGTGGTCGAAAACGGCTACCACAGAGGATAACGTGACAAAAATTCACGATCTCGTATTGGCAGATCGACGATTGAAGGTGCGCGAGATAGTTAAGATCGTAGGCATCTCAAAAGACCGCGTGGGTCATGTCCTGCATGAAATTTTGGGCATGAAAAAGCTGTCGGCGCGATCGGTGCCGCGTTTGCTCACTCCGGACAACAAGCGCAGCCGTGAGACAACTTCAGAGCAATGTCTGACGCTGTTTAAGCGCAATCCGAAGGAGTTTCTGCGTCATTTCGTGACAGTCGACGAAACATGGATCCACTGGTATATACCAGAGACCAAGAAACAGTCGAAACAGTGGACTTTACCTGGCGAAAGTGCTCCGAAGAAGGCGAAGACTGCCTCATCGGCCGGAACGTGATGGCTACCGTTTTCTGGGATTCACAAGGTGTGATCTACATCGACTACCTGGAGAGGGGCAAATCGGTCACAGGGCTGTACTATGCCGAATTATTGGGCCGATTCGACGTCGAATTGCAGAAAAAACGGCTCCATTTGGCGAAGAAAAAAGTGCTCTTCCACCATAACAACGCACCGGCTCACACCTCCGCCATCGCTATGGCCAAATTGGTCGAGTTAGGCTACGAACTGCTGTCCCATCCACCGTATTCTCCAGATTTAGTCTTTTTGTTTCCAAACTTGAAAAAGTCACTCGCCGGGCAGAAATTGGAGTCGAATGATGAGGTAATCGCTGCCACGGAAGCCTACTTTTCAGACCTCGAAGACAAATATTTTTCAGATGGGTTAAAGAAGTTGAAGCATCGCTGGGCCAAGAGTATCGAACTAAAAGGAGACTATGTTGAAAAATAAAACGCCACTTTGCCAAAATTTTAGTTTTTCTTTTGTAGGCTAAGTACTTATCGGACCACCGTCGTATATAATACAGAATTTTCAAAATTTCAACATTTCGAAGTAAAAACAACTGACGGCGCATGCGCGTACATTTATCCACACCGCTCTATATTACCTTTTAATTTTAAAAAAACAAAAAACTATAAATAAAACATTTGTTAGCGCATGCGCATATTTTACGCGTGCATATTTATAAAAAATTTTGTACATTTGAGCGTACAATTGTTTATCTCCATCACTCTTTTATTTTTTATAACTCAATGAATGCAACAACTCGTACGAAAATTATTTTCACGTCTAACAGCAATTGTCAAGTAAAAATGTCATCGCCACGCAAATCATTTAAACACATTTTGCCGTTAAAACATTTACATGTGTTGCTCCTACTGAATAATTTGTATCTTTCGAGAGTTAAGTAAAATTATTTTTTAAATATACAAATTAGAAAAATGATGCATAAAATTGCTCCAATAATGAAAAAACAAGTACGAAAACGTTATAATGCCGGCTCAACCAAAGGCGATACAAAGTCGATAAATTTATAAATGTTGTGATGCACCAAGTGTGCAATTGTCGTAGAGCAATTATTGGGCATCGACGCATTTAAACGTGACACATTTTAATTTTATTTTTATCGTGCAGAAAATCGAGGTAGTAGATAAGCAATGTATATTTCAAGCTATTTTGTGGGGGATCCAGGTGGCTTGAAACATACATAGGGGTTTGCGCATGTGCGCGCGTTACGCATGCATCATGAGTGGTCAGGGAGTGGATGATGCCATCCACCGTCATCCTGGAGTGGTTCCTTGACCTAGTCGCGACTCCCCAGAGTTCCTCCTTCCCTATTAGTAAATAATAAAATAATAAATTCTATTATATAGACTGTAAAGATAGAGATTGTAAAGGTAGGACGTTGTAGAAATTAGTAGGGCGCTTAGTAAGCTATATGCTGGTTAGGTGTAGACCCTCAAAGAGGGGATAGTGTCTCTAGCTTACTAAGCTATGCTGGCTAGGCGTGAGCCCTCGGAGAGGCGACAGTGTCTCTAGCTTGGTAAGCTATATGCTGGCTAGATATGGACCCTTGGAGATGGGGTAGTGTCTCTAGCTCGCTAGACGCGTACACCATATAGTGCGGATGCTGTTCTCTCTCTCTCTCTCTCTCTCTTTCTCTCTCTCAGCAAGTGATATAGTAGTCTCCTTCGATTATGGAAACCTAACAACCACTCGCACCAACTTGCACTCACTCTGATAACGCTACACCTCATGCTGAGAGACTAAAGTACAATCGATGTTGTTTTTTAATGAAGATGCACTCTAGTACTGTGAGCTTTCCTTTTTCCAGGGACCGTATGCTTTTCCTGCTGTATAAGATATACTTATATATTTTGAGACTTCGCTATGAGATAATTACGAATCGCATGCTGAGCGACTAAAACTAAATCTATGTGTATCGTCCATAGTTATCTTGATGTTGAAAGATAAGTGACAGGTCATCCACGTTAGCCTCATCTTGAGTTTCGCTAACAAGATATCACATGCTAAGTGTTTAAAGCAAATTCGATGTATCTCTTCCATTGAAAATATGTTTACAATTTTGGGAGAAGTTTCGGGAGTAAAAAACTTGTGGAGGAATAAGAAAACGTCTTGGTTTTAAGAAAATGTTTCAATGGTATACCAGTCCTGAAAGGGAAGACTTCTACTATCCTCATTTTATTTTGTATTATCGTAGTGATTTTATTATTTTTTTATTTTTTATTTAAAAAAGTGTTCATTCAGTGAAGTATTTGTTATTGAAAAGAAATATGGATTCTACAAACATTATATCAACTATTAACGCCATGATTGTATTTATGATTAATCTGACTAATATATTCTTTATTAATCTTTCTCATTCAATTCTAATATCATTTTTCTTTTTAGACTCCTTCAAACCTGTTGGCGGGAATTTTGACAGCAGTATTTTACAATTTATTATATGCGATGTTAGTTGTGGTAAGTATATATATATATACACTCGGCAACAAAATTATCGCAACAAAGATTTTTCATCGAAAAATTGCCATTTTTCAAATGCTTGTAACTCGGTCAATTTTTATCGTATTGAGATCATTTTTTTTTGTTTTGTAAAAAATTATGTGTACTTTGAGAAACAAATGATATCCACCGTCTGCAAGATAATGTCACATTGCTATGTCTTAATCAGGCATACCAACTTTTTTTTCTTAAAAAATTCAATAGTTTACACGTATGCCTGGATTACCAAAATTTTTTTTTCGAAAAACTACAGATTTCCTTTCAAAGTGCACTTTTCAACGAGTATTTTAAATCAAAATTCGACACTCCACGATTTTTTTCGACCGAGTTATGCCATTTTAAAGATATTCCAATGTTTTAGTCAACCTTACCGACAAATCAATTAAAAAAAATAAAATAACAGTTTAAGGTGGCATACTGGCCAAGAGTTAAGGCAAAAAATCATTCAACATTAATTTTACTATACAGCGTCCACAACAATTAACCATTACCGTCGCAATCGAAATGCCTCGGCTTACTGAAATCGAATCTGCTCAAATTGTTGCCCTGCTAGAAGCGGGATTGAATCAAAGCGAAATATCCAGAAGAATGGGGATTCATCGTTCAACGGTATCACGCGTTCTTAGTCGGTATGAAGAAACAGGTTCTTATCGCCGGAGACCTGGTCAAGGTCGACATAGGATTACTACAAATCGAGAGGATCGCAACATTGTTAATGAAGCTCTGCGCAATCCAAGGCAGGTTGCGCGACAAATTTGGAAATAATGCTTTACCAGGCAAACGAATTAGCGCTCAGACGATAAGGAGACGCCTTCATGACAGAGGTTTGACATCACGAATTCGTGCTAGAGTGCCTAATTTAGCAGCAGTCCACCGACGAGCTCGTCGGAATTACGCCCGAAATTATCGATATTGGACACCAAGAGAGTGGAGACGTGTATTTTTTACAGATGAATCTCGGTTTTGTCTGTACGGAAATGATACTAGGATTCGAATTTGGCGTCGTCGACGACAACGTTTTGCACCAAATCACGTTGATCCAACTCGTGCGTTTGGTGGAGGATCCATTATGGTTTGGGGTGGAATATCAATGAACCATCGATCAGATTTTGTGATTATCCCAACCCATGGACTAACAGCGGGACGTTACATAAACGAAGTTTTACGTCCTCACGTAATTCCAATGCGTCGGCAAATGGGTCGTAATTTTATCTTGATGCAGGATAATGCACGCCCTCATACTGCAAGAATAACTCGTACTTACTTAGCAGAAAACAACGTAGAGGTATTGCCTCATCCTGCTTGTAGCCCAGATCTTAATCCTATAGAACATTTGTGGGATACGATGGGTAGGCGATTACGTAACTTACAGTGACCTCCTGCTAACCTCCAAGAGCTTGGGAGAATTCTGAATGAAATTTGGCACGAGATACCTCACGATTCAATTAGAGCATGCATTAATATGCAAGAACGTTTAAGAGAGGTAATTCGTCAGCGAGGTGGCAATACACGATACTAAAGGCTATAAGCGCATAGGGTTTGGTGTCAAAAAATACTGCGGAAGTGACGAGCCGCGGGATCGCTAATGTTAAAAATGGTTTACACAATCGGCCCTTTTCAGGGCCACAATGATGCGTAAGTCCGACCAACAACCTCCTCGCGGTACGCATCGGGTAATGCTGATGTTGGCGGTATTTGGCTAAAACATTGGAATATTTTTAAAATGGCATAACTCGGTCGAAAAAAATTGTGGAGTGTCGAATTTTGGTTTAAAATACTCGTTGAAAAGTGCACTTTGAAAGGAAATCTGTAGTTTTTCGAAAAAAAAATTTTGGTAATCCAGGCATACGTGCAAACTATTGAATTTTTTAAGAAAAAAAAGTTGGTATGCCTGATTAAGACATAGCAATGTGACATTATCTTGCAGACGGTGGATATCATTTGTTTCTCAAAGTACACATAATTTTCTACAAAACAAAAAAAAAAGATCTCAATACGATAAAAATTGACCGAGTTACAAGCATTTGAAAAATGGCAATTTTTCGATGAAAAATCTTTGTTGCGATAATTTTGTTGCCGAGTGTATATATATATATATATATATATATATATATATATATATATATATTATAATCTGGTTTTATTATTTTTGTTCAACTTCATGCGATTATGATCGATTCAGCTCAAAAGCAACGCATCGGCCACCTGCTAGAGCTGGCAATCCAAGTACTTAATTTTAGTCTTTTATACACAAACACAAGTGCGCGCGTGCACACATGGACATACATATTTGTGTTTGTTTTCAGTTGCAGCAGGAGTTGGAGTACGCTGAGCGTTCAGCAAGACAGCGGGTTGCGGCAGAAAAGGCTGCAGCCGAAGCAGCGGTAGAAAATGCTATAGCCGAAGCAGCGGCCTAAAAAGCTGCAGCCGAAGCAGCGATCGAAACGGCTATATAAAGGAAGTCGTTTTGCCAAAAAGAAATTTAGGAGGATAAATAATAATACGCGTATGCTTATAAAATTTTATTCTACAATAAAAAATAAAAATAAAAATAATTATTTTCAGATAAACAATGCTGCTCGAGAACCAATGAGCAGCATTGAAAATACTCCTCCATGGGCAAACTCCACCACCGCTGTCAACATCACTACCGCTAGTACGAGTATATCTTCCACCGCCACCGCTATCAACACCAGCATTAGCGCGTTGAGGATGAAGCCAAGGGTGGTGAATGTTGAAAACGTTAGCAACATAGATTTTGCTGATTTCATTCGAAGACCAACACGGCCTTCCAAGTTGCGTGGAAAAAAAATTAAAAATTGTAACTCTGTAATATTATGTAAATAGATAAATAAATTGATAGTATAAAACTAGTGTGTAGTTATTGTAGATAGCTTGGAGATGGACGGGGACGCTATTTTCTATCTCGAGATGGAAGGGGAACGCAACGCTACTCTCTTTCTCTCTCTCTTTATCTAAGCAAGTGCTATATTAGTGTCATTCGATTTCGGGAACCTTTCAACTCCGTAGTTAATTTTATTCGAATATTAATTAGTAGAACTCATAGAATTTTCATTTAATTATTATTTATTGTTTAATTATACATTGAATACAGGACAGTCTATCTATAATCTTTATTTTCAGTAGTCAATATAGCTATTTCGGAATATTAAGATGAATATTAATATAAATATTAATATAAATATATGTATTACTATCAACTTCATCGATACCTTAGTGTTCATATTGCTTCTGTCTATTTTTAAATCATGTAAACAATTTTTGTACATTTATAACGGCACATACACAGTTAGTTCAATTGCCGTAATGATATATACACAATGTTTTTAATGGTAAAGGTGGATTCTCTCTCTCAATGGTGGACATCTCATGTCGCTTTCAAGATCCAAAATTTTTCTATCAAAGGAAACAAGTTTCTAATTAATAATGATTTTAATTTCTAACAAAAAATAATTTTTGTACTTACTTTTGAGGTAATATTTTTTATGGCCATTGTTTCTTTTGCAATCCTTTTACATAAATATTTCTAGAATTATGTAAATGATTGTTCAATACACGTGATATAACTTTATATGGTCTAATGCCAGATCTCCATAATATACCATGATGAAACATTTCTAACAATTTATTCTAACAATTTATTTTATACATATGATAGGAAGTACAAGCCAATATTGCACTGGTTCAAAGAAAAGCACAGTTGGGAAAGTATCAATATATAAAGGTAAATAGGCGAGTTCTTTACATACAAAAGACTCGTTTGAGTCTTGAAAGCCTTGAATAACTAATACGTAATCCATTTGAAAAGATGACGAAGTTAATGTGAACTCTACGAAATACCAAAAGCCTTATAAGAGTACATACATGTGTTTGTACTATATAAAGCCCATAACTTACCACCATTCGAAAGTAGAGGGCGTCATAGTCACCATAGCCCTTTCCCTCCGCCTTGAATTATATAGTATGATTATAGGTAGTTTGTATTAAATTCCAACAATGGATATTTTATTTCTTTTTATCGAAAAGCATTGTGTACATTGATTACATAATGTCTTGTTAATTTTAAACTAATTTTTTGACATCATCACTAATGGGATTATATTGTACAATACGATCGTATATTATTAAGCAGTAGGCCGTAGTATCTTCAGGAAAATTGGTCCGAGTTTCAAATTCTAAGCGAACATCGACTGGTGTGCTTTTTATTATTTCATTTTGTTTGGAGCAGTCTATAAGTGTTAGCGGTACTTTATTAATGAAATTTTTCTTATTGAATAACGGCTCGTTTTCTTTACCATAGTAGGTATTTTGAAAATTAGTATCCATATCGTAGAGAACAGCATACTGATTTTGATTGATGTTTAAATTGAGATTTCCATATGGATAGCATTGTGAATTGAGAAATAGCTTAACATTACTAATATCATAATGATCAAAATTACTAGAATTAACACTCACTGAACTTTTACGTTTAGTTTGAAAAATAACAAAGCGAGGCTTTTCCAATTGATTGGAAGTCTTAACACTCCAAACATGCTTTGATGTACAAGGTAATTTTGGATACTGATACATCTCCCAAGTACGATAACTCATTGTAATTGAACGATCAAGTCTGATCTGATTGAGTAATTTGATTTTTTCTTTGTCCGGAACCATCGCATATGGTATCAACCATTCAAGTTTAGTTAAAGTAGTTTTTGGTTTTTCTGAAGCAGTAGGATTCCTTATTGGAATGCTTAAAATAGCATTCAAATCATATCTTAATTCTGTGAGAATAAGTTCATGCTTGACATTGACTACAATTTTTCGATAATCTTCAACATAGCCCATCAACATACTGAGAGGGATAGCCACATCAAAATAACCCACAGCATTACAATCAAAGCTTCGTAGTTATCACCATTCCAATCGGCATTTTTTTGCGATACAGCTTTGATATGGATTGATACAGCTTTGACATGGATTGCGATACAGCTTTGTCATGTATTGAATTGCTATATGTATTTCATCGCTATTATTGAAATATGATAATGAATAAGGCTGATGCGCATGAACTTCATAATGAGCTATAATCTTATCGAAAGCGACAACTGAATAAATGTCTAGAATTCCGTTCATTTTCTTGTTGCATACAGCACACTAATATGCACAATATATTCTTTCACGATTTTCGACAACTTTTAGTCACAAGCTTTTCAGGAACTAAATGTTCAGAGGTGTGAGTGGTCTGATAGTTCGCTGTTTACTGGTCGCTGATTGAGATTTTTGGCTTTCAATATAGCCTCGACCGGTCTTTACATTGTAAATGATATCCATTATATATGGCAACTAATATATGGCTTTTATATGTACTCGCACTGTGATGACTTCTCTTCGAAAGTTAACTAGGTTTCCGTCTTAATTAACTATATGAATTTGAAAATGATCAATGCTCCTCACAGTGACGGCAAGGTAAATGACGTTAGAGAGTACTTCTATAATTTTATATCCAAGTGACACTGCTGAGAAAAATTCATGTATAGTATTTCTTTGCGATCGTTTATGTAAAAGCTTATAGTAATATTACACTCTACACGAAAAGGGTTGACTTTGAGAATAGTCATGGTAAGTCAGAACTATACGTTTCGTTTTCAACAAACGTGCGTCTAGTGAAGCTTAAAATTGAGCCAATAGAATCCTCTGGTTCAAAATGTATTTTTGACTGCACTGAATGACGCTATTTAAGGTATTATTATTTCGTTTCAGGCTAAACGATATACCTTTCGATGCTAAAACTTCTTTGAGAAAGCTTTCAATATCTTCTATTCCATAGCTACCAGTGGGTAAAGTGATAGCTTCTTGACCTTCAATGTGAAATTTATTATAACCAACGTCAATTTTTGGTATTGAATTAAATGTTAATAGCTCAACTAGACCAAGAACATATTTTTTGTTTAGTATCAGTTCGTTGGATGGAAAATAAGGTGTTTCGAGTACGGATGATGTTCCCGAGAGACTCAATGTCAGTGTATTCTCGATAACAGATTCATAGTCAATGACAGTAATTTTTTGAATAAATATTTTTTATAATGGTCATCTCTTCGATAGTTTATTCAAAAGAAATTTAAGACAAAGATGGCCGCAATAGTAAGAATTAAAATCTGGATATCTAATATAATTATACATGATTCTATTAACTTTGAGATAAAGCAATAGATCTATAGGCGGCTGTAGTTTACCAAAACTATCAAAATACATAACCTCATCACCTTTCGTTTTATATGCTATCCAATGAGTACCTGGTCCATTTTCATCATCTAAATTTACAATAACTGTCTCTTGATATCGCGGTCCATCGGCTAATAGAGCATTACGCATGAAAACACCACAAAAATTTATAATTTTTAGTATTTTAGCATATTTTTTTATATCGTGATCTGTCAGTGCTCGATTAGGTAAAGTTACTTTGACCTTTTTTTTTAAACCTTTTTCATTTGAATGTGTTTCAGATGAAAGCCATAACTTTTACGATGTGGTTTCAAATAAAGTGTTTACCAATAGCAATAGCTTCCATAGTTTTATTATGTCTATAAGCTTCTTTCAATTCATTTTGAGTGGCTTTAGCACTGTTAACGATTTTTGCTATACAAGAAGCTCCTCCAGCTAGATCTCCAGTGGCGCTCAAAGCGGCAAATAATGGAATTAAAAAAGGGAGAGCTCCACTCACTTTACTAGGAATTAGTAGAATACGAGGCATATTTATTTTTCTTCTTTCTCCAGCCTTCTTCACGGCTTCATTAGCGCCTATTATAGTCGAACGAATGACGAAGAGTGATTTATTACAAGGTACAACACTTCTCAAGACAGCGTTAATATTTTTTTTTAATGAAAATGATAGATTTTTAAAATTCCCTTCGAAAATTTCAGCTAAATATATGGATTTCGTATACAGGGGTTGAACCCCGTAAGTCGAATGTAAGATAAGCTATGTTTACGAATAGTTTATTGAAAAATTTTTTCAAAAGAAATGAAGTTTATGAAATTCCATTTAAAATCTAACACAAAAGTATACAGTATCCGTCAGCAGGGGGGCTACACCTTCATTGGATGGTAAACAGAGCATTCACTTGTTACCCTGATCCCCTAGCACCGCGAACCAAATTTCCTTAACCCTCGAGCTGGTTACCCTGCCACGTTCTAACCACAAATTCTTAACCCCACTTTCCTTAACCCTGAAGCTGATTACTCTAACACGCTCTAACCCCGATATCATACACTCGAATTTCATCAATCCTCGAGTTGGTTACCATGCCACGCTCTTAACTCGAACTATTACACCCGAATTTCACCAACCCTCGAGCTGGTTATCCTGCCACGCGGTAAGCCCAAACTTCTACACCCGAATTTCATCAATCCTCGAGCTGGTTACGTTGCCACGCTCTTAAACCGAACTACTACACCCGAATTTCATCAACCCTCGAGATGGTTTCCCTGCCACGCTCTAACCCCGAACTTCTACACACGAATTTCATCGACCCTCGAGTTTGTTGACGAGCCACGCTCTAACCCGTGACTCTTAAACCCCAATTTCATCAAGCCTCGAGTTGGTTACCCTGCCACGCTCTAACCCCCAACTCCTACAATCGAATATCATCAACCCTCGAGCTGGTTACGCTGCCACGCTCTAACCCCAAACTCTTAACGCCATTTTCCTAAACCCTCAAGCTGATTCCTCTAACACGCTCTAACCCCGTTATCCTACACTCGAATTTCATCAACCCTCGAACTAGGTACCCTGCCACGCTGTAACGCCAAACTCCTATACCCGAATTTCATCAATCCTCCAGATGGTTTCTCTGCCACGCCGTAACCCCGACCTCCTACACCCGAATTTCATTAATACTCGAGCTGGCTTTCCTGCCACGCTCTAATCCCGAACTCCTACACCCGAATTTCCTTTACCTTCGATCTGGTTACCATACTACGCTCTAACCACAAACTCCTATACCCGAATTTCATCAATCCTCGAGCTGCATACCCCACCACGCTCTAACTTCGAACTCCTACACCCGAATTATTCAACCCTCGAGCTGGTTACCCTGCGACGCTCTAACCCCGAACAACTATATCCGAAATTCATCAACCTTCGAGTTGGTTACCCTGCCACCGTCTAACCCTGACCTCCTACACCGGAATTTCATCAACCCCCGTGCTGATCACCCAGCCACGCTCTAACCCGTAAATCCTACACTCGAATTTCATCCATTCTCGAGCTGATTACCCTACCAGGCTCTAACCCCGAACTCTAAACCCCAATTTCCTTAACCGTTAAGCTGATTACTCTAACACGTTTTAACCCCGATATCCTACACTCAAATTTCATCAATCCTCGAGTTGGTTACCTTGCCACGCTCTTAACCCGAACTATTACACCCGAATTTCATGAATCCTCGAGCTAGTTACTCTACCATGCTCCAACCCCAAATTTCCTTAACCCTCAAGCTGATTACCCTAACACACTCTATCCCCGTTATCCTACAACCGAATCTCACCAATCCTCGAGCTGGTTACCCTGCCACGCTCCAATCCCGAACTCCAACACCCGAATTTCCTTTACGTTCGATCTGGTTACCCTACTACGCTCTAACCACAAACTCCTATACCCGAATTTCATCAATCCTCGAGCTGGTTACCCAGCCACGCTGTAACCCCAAACAACTACATCCAAATTTCATCAATCCTCGAGCTGGTTACCCTGCCACGCGGTAACCCCAAACTTCTACACCCGAATTTCATCATTCCTCGAGATGGTTTCCCTGCGACGCTCTAACCTTGAACTCCTACATCGTAATTTCATCAATCCTCATGCTGGTTACCCTGCCACTCTCTAACCCCGATTGGCTAAACCCGTATTTCATCATACCTCGAGCAGGTAATCCTGCCACGCTCTAACCCCGAACACCTACACCGGAATTTCCTTAACCATCGATCTGGTTACCTTACCACGCTCTAACCCCCAACTCCTATACCCGAATTTCATCAATCCTCGAGCTGGTTACGTTGCCACGCTCTTAACCGTAACTACTACACCCGAATTTCCTTTACCTTCGATCTGGTTACCATACTACGCTCTAACCACAAACTCCTACATCCGAATTTCATCAATCCTCATGCTGGTTACCCTGCCACTCTCTAACCCCGAATACCTAAACCCGAATTTCATCAATCCTACAGCTGGTTTTCCTGCCTCGCTCTTAACCCAAACTACTACACCCAAATTTCATCAACCCTCAAGCTGGGTACCCTGCCACGCTGTAACGCCAAAGTTTTACACCCGAATTTTCATCAACCCTCAACCTGGTTACGCCGCCACGTTCCAACCTTAAACTCCTATACCTGAATTTCATCAATCCTCGAGCTGCTTACCCCGCCACGCTCTAACTACGAACTGCTACACTCAAATTTCATCAACCCTCGAACTGGGTACCCTGCCACACTGTAACGCCAAACTCCTATACCCAAATTTCATCAATCCTCGAGATGGTTTCCCTGCCACTCTCTTACCCCGACCTCGTACACCCGAATTTCATTAATACTCGAGCTGGCTTTCCCGCCACGCTCCTACTCCGAACTCCTACACCCGAATTTCATCAAACCTCGAGCTGGTTACCCTGCGACGCTGTGACCCGTACATCCTATACCCGAATTTCATCCATCCTCGATCTCGTTACAATGCCACACTCTAATCCCGAAGTCCTACACCCGAATCCCATCAATCCTTGAGCTGGTTACCAAGCCACGCTCGAATCCCGAACCCTTATACACGAATTTCATCAATCCTCGATCTGGTTACCTGAGCACGCTCTAACCCCGATCTCCTTCACCAGAATTTCATCCATCCTCGCTCTGGTTACCCTGCCACGCTCTAACCCCGTACTCCTATACTCGAATTTCTTTAACCCTCCATGTGGTTACCTTACCACGCTGTAATCTGGAAATCCTACACCAGAATTTCCTTAACCCTCCATCTAGTTACCTGACGACGTTCTAACCCCGAAATTCTACCACCGAATTTCCTCAACCCTTGATATGATTACCTTACCACGCTCTAACCCCGAACTCCTACACCCGAATTTCATCAATCCTCGAGCTGGTTACCCTGCCACGATCAATCCCCAAACTCGAATACCCGAATTTCATCAACCCTCGAGCTGGTTAACCTGCGACGCTATAAACCCAAAAACATACACCCGTTTTCCTTAACCCTCGATCTGATACCCTACCACGCTCTAACTCCGAACTCCTACACCCGAATTTCATCAACCCTCGATCTGGTTTTCCAGCGACGCTCTAATCCCGAACTTCTACACTCGAATTTCCTTTACCTTCGATCTGGTTACCATACTACGCTCTAACCACAAACTCCTTTACCTGAATTTCATCAATCCTCGAGCTGCTTACCCCGCCACGCTCTAACTACGAACTCCTACACCCGAATTTCATCAATCCTCGAGCTGGTTACCCCGCCACGCTCAAACTCCGAACAACTATATCCGAAATTCATCAACCCTCGAGTTGGTTAGATTGCTACCGTCTAACCCTGACATCCTTCACCCGAATTTCATCAATCCTCGAGCTGGATTTCCTCCCACTCTCAAACCCCGAACTCCGAAACCCGAATTTCATCAATCCCCGTGCTGGTTACCCTGCCACGATCTAATCCCGAACTCTTACAACCGAATTTCATCATCCGCCGATCTTTTTACACTGCGACGCTCTAACCCCGAAATCTTACATCCGAATTTCATCAATTCCCAAGCTGGTTTGTCCGCCACTCTCTAACCCCGTACTCCTACACCCGAATTTCATCAATCCTCGAGATGGTTACCCTGCCACGCCATAACCCCGATCTCGAAAAACTGAATTTCATCAACCTTCGAGCTGGTTACCCTGCCACGATCTAATCCCGAACTCCTTCATCCTAATATCATCAATCCTCAAGCTGGTAACCCTGCCACTCTATAACCCCGAACTCGTAAACCCGAATTTCGTCAATCCCCGTGCTGGTTACCCTGCCGCGATCTAAACCCGAACTCCTACAAACAATATTCCTTAACCCTCGAGCTGTTTTCCCCGTCACGAATAAACCCCAAACTCGAATACCCGAATTTCATCAACCATCGAGCTGGTTGCCCTGCGACGCTATAAACCCAAACTCATACACCCGATTTCCTGAACCTTCGATCTGGTTAGCTTGCCACCCTCTAACCCAAACTCCTATATCCGAATTTCCTTAACCCCCGACTGATATCCTACCACGCTCTAACCCGTAAATCCTACACCCGAATTTCATCAATCCCCGAGCGGTTTACCCTGCCACGCTCTAACCCAATACACGAATACCCGAATTTCATCAATCCTCGAGCTGGTTTTCCTGCCACGCTCTAACCCGTAAATCCTTCACCCTAATTTCTTTCATCCTTGCGCTGGATACTCTGCCACTCTCTAACCCCGAACTCCTGCACCCGAAATACATCAAGCCTCGAGCTGGTTCCCCAGCCACGCTCTAACCCCGAACTCATACACCGGAATTTCCTTAATCCTCGAGCTGGTGCCCCGCCACGATCTAACCCCGATCTCCTACATCCAAATTTCATTAATTCTCAAGCTGGTTACCCTGCCACTCTCTAACCCCGAACTCCTACACTCGAATTTCATCAATCCTCGAGATGGTTACCCTACCACGCTCTAACCCGTAAATCCTACAGCCAAATTTCATCCATCCTCGAGCTGGTTACCCCGCTACGCTCTAACCCCGATATTCTACACCCAAATTACATCAACCCTCGAGCTGGTTGCCCAGCCACGCTCTAACCCCGAACTCCTACACCCGAATTTCATCAATCCTCGAGCTGGTTACCCTGCCATGATCAATCCCCAAACTCGAATACCCGAATTTCATCAACCCTCGAGCTGGTTAACCTGCGACGCTATAAACCCAAACTCATACACCCGTTTTCCTTAACCCTCGATCTGATACCCTACCACGCTCTAACTTCGAACTCCTACACCTGAATCTCATCAATCGTCGAGCTGGTTACCCAGCCACGCGCTAAACGTAAACTCATACACCCAAATTTCCTTAACCCCCGATCTGGTTACCCTACCACACTCTAACCCCATACACGAATACCCGAATCTCATCAATCCTCGAGCTGGTTTTCCTGCCACGCTCTAACCCCGAACTCCTACATCCGAATTTCATCAATCCTCAAGCTGGTTACCCTGCCACTCTCTAACCCCGAACTCCTACGCCCGAATTTCATCCATCCTCTAGCTGGTTACACTGACACGCTCTAACCCGTAAATCCTACACCCGAATTTCATCAACCCTCGATCTGGCTACCCCGCTACGCTCTAACCCCGATATTCTACACCCAAATTACATCAACCCTCGAGCTGGTTGTCCAGCCACGCTCTAACCCCGAACTCCTACACCCGAATTTCCTTAACCCTCGAGTTGGTTACCCTGCCACGCTCTAGCCCGTCAATCCTACACCCGAATTTCATCGATCCCCGAGCTGGTTACCCTGCCACGCTCTAACCCCGAACTCCTACACCCGAATTTCCTTAACTGTCGATCTGGTTACCCCACTACGCTCTAATCCCGATTATCTACACCCGAATTACATCAACCCTCGAGTCGGGTACCCTGCCACGTTGTAACCCGTAACTTCTATACTCGAATTTCGTCACCTCTCGAGCTGGTTACCCTGCCCTTTCCAATTTTCTAGGCCAAAACCCGGTTCTCTGCTATTCATAATACCAATATCGACATATTTGTAATATCTCTTAAGAAAAGGATATAGGCGAAATAATTGTAGGCGATAACGTTAAATTTATTTTATTTTTGTGTTATATTTACATTATATTATTTCGTCATTTCAACTGATAGTGAGTTCACATTTTTTGAATAGAAAAATACGATCCTCACTCATTATCACTGTACATATTGTGTAAAATAATGATACTCTATAAATGAATGCGGTAGACATATTAGTTTCTTGCTCCATGCACATTTACAATTGCTATTTTCTCTCAAATTTTGCAAATAAGCTGTTCTGAAATTTCGAAGCAGTATTCAACAGGATTGTCGAACGAATCAAGTTTTTTATCTAAATACCCACTTTTGTACCAAGCATATTTAAATACGTTTTTAAATCTAGGTAAAGACAATTAATTATGTGTGATACACTGTAATTTTATTCCTCTCATGTAAACTGATGTCTGATCTGAATAAAATAATGGCATCTGATATTTTTCTTTCAAAGTTTTTCCAAAATCGAAAACCGATTACTTATAGTGGTTCAATTTTGCCTGTCGTACCCTTAGGAATTGTCATCAATCGAAAATTTGTATCTGCTGGTGTTACTTCTCTTACAGTTCGTTCACACTGTCCACTCCATGAGTCTAGTAATAAAACTGCAGTTTTCCAACAGTTAGGAAAAAATACATGTAGCAACCTTGTTTGAAGTAATTTACTCGACCGTTTTCCTCGGCATAATCTACACCATGTATTTTTTCAAATTGATTGTCAATTACTTCTGGATTAATATCAAAATCATCATCCAGGAAACATAAGTTCTCACTTGTCTCACATTCAATACCTGAATTCGTTTCAATGCTTTTTCTCAATATATCTTCAACATAATCGTGTATCTGCTTCTTTGCATCGTTTAATATAGGTATGCTTTCTACAACTTATGTGGAATGTTTTCAGTAATTTTTGAATGACGTTGTGCAAATTACTTTCTTGTAAACACAGATAACAAGGTTTTTTAGTGCAACTAGATTGCTGGCCCAAAATCATAATGAGAATTTTAAAATCTCCGCAAATACTTCAATTTGTTTATCATATTTTAATGCAACTAAAAGTGTTTTAAGGCTTGTTTATGATTCTTTCATTGGAATTGAATGTGCAACTGATATAGGTGTATAAACATTTGTATTATGCAATAAAACTGCTTTGAGACTTATTTTACTAGAGTCAATAAAAAGCCTCTATTGGTTATCTTCATAAATATTGGGTTTCAATTCATCAATCAAGCCTTTGACATTTTTACAGTAAACAGGAAAGTAATCTGCATTGTAAGAGAAGAATTTCTGGAATTTTTTTTCTCGTTTTCAAAAAATGATGCTATTGTTTCTTTCTTCAATAGATTTCTCTCTTTTAAGACAGAAGCACAATATTCAGCAACATCTTTTGGCAATCCCATATTACGGATAAAGTCATTCAATTCTTTCTGTGAGAACAACTGAGGTATATAACTCTTATTATAAGGAAGATATTTATCAGTGTTATTTTCATCGTTATCTGTTTCGTCTTCTTCATTACTAGTAAGATCATTCTCGAAATCACTTTCATTGTCACTCATATTGGTCTCATTTCTGTCCATGTTATCGTAATATCGGTCCCTATCCATAGTGTCTTCACTAGGAGTTATATTGCTATTTTCAACAGTATCAGCTTCGATTTCCTCTATTTCCATTTCATCTAAGCTACGATTCCGATTAGTTATACTATCACCAGTGGAATAAATAGGTAGTGTCACACTAGGAACTTTAGCATACCTTATATTTGATTTATTTTTGACATTGTATCCGAAAACATTTGTTCCACAAAAATAACAATCTTCTTTTGATTGCGGTTTCTTCCAACGTACTGGTATTTAAAACCGCAGACATTTTGTGTCTCGAGATTTACGATATAGATTGAACATCGTATTGCAATAAGAGCAAACAATATGCGGTATCCAATCACAATTTTCAGCAATCATGTCCAATTTCAAACACTCTTTGGAAATGTTTCTTATTTTTTTACGATTTTGTGGAAGTTCATATTTACCACAAATGTAGGAGAAATCATCTTGACTTTTATTACATATGTGATTCATTATTGTAGCATCATACTCTACGTAAGCTAAGTTTCCAACCAATGTAGAGCTGCAGTCGCTTGATGATGACGATTGCGGGCCCGCTTGATCACCCAGACCAACCGCCAATACTGAAATTCCTAAGGAGAACCCCTGCATCGTAACACATTTCTGTGTGCCTACCATGACAGCTTGCATTCACCCAGGGATTTTGCCGCAAACAAATATATATAAAAAAAAGTACCATTGCCCGCCGTCACCGCGTGGAGGTACCCTGGGGGTATGCACACATTCATTGCTTTTTATGTCGGCTCACAGATCGACAGGATCTGAAAACCCTGACGAATCCGAATGTGAGGAGTAAATAACTCTTCAAGAAATCATCTCCTAAACTAGGTGACAGCTCCCCGCGAGCGTTTTCTTTCGACTGGGGTACATGCAAAGAAGCCAATGATGGTTGTAGCTGACTGGTAACTAACCTGAAAGCCATTGCACAGATCATTTGAAGATAAATAAGAGTACGTTATAAGAGAAAGCGAAACGATGAAGAGATAGCAGAATAAGGGAGAAAATGCAAGCAATCTGAAATTACCAACGTGTCATGTGTCACTTTTCTTATAGATTGAGAATATTACCAGAGATATTACCGATTTTGCTCTAGATTTTAAGGCACCACAGAGAACAATCAGATCAATTTAGAGTATTTTACGAAATCATCTTATTCTAAGTCTTATCATAACATTGCGGACTATATAGCAAGGTGCAAAAAGTATTAATACTATTTATTAGAGTAGGGACTATGATTGTGCTGATCAGAGAACATTTTGACCTGTGTATGACATCGAGAGGTTGAGAAAAAAAATGTATAGATACATATTTCGAAGTAAAATTTCCCGATCTTTCCAGTCAAAAATGAAGTTCACGACAAATAACCCGTTTGATCTTAATTTGACCTTGACTCTGATAAGATAGGATCAAGCAGGCATCGAAATCAAATTTAGAGACCCGAAAAACATAAATATAGTATAATCTACTAATGTAAGCTTATTTTCACAATCTAACCTTCAATTGACCTTGACTCTGACGTGATGGAAACAAAAGGTCATCACACAAAGACGAATGTAAATGGGTTGTACAATGTGAAAAGTCGTCCAAGATTGCAACTAAATTTTCGTGAAAGATAGAACTACTATGAAAATTAGATTGGGCAATCCGCGCTTCTGCATCATACCGGCCAAGCCATTGAGTAACTAATTTAACGTTTTTTTCGTTTTCTCTTGTCTTCCATTGTCTTTCCGTAAACAGCGTTAACCATTAGCTTATAAAATAATTTTTCAAACTCGTTTATAGCTTGCTTCCTTTATACTGTATTCAAATCGACATAAGGTTGGAGACAAGGCGTCTGATTAAATTTTAGCGCTCTATGAATCTTTTTGAGTTTTATATCAAACTTTATAGCCTACTATATTTTAACGTTCGATAATAAATAACATATCGCTCTTTATCATAAAGCTTAGTCAAAATCTTTTTCTGAGTCGAACCAGGTGGTTGACTATGCTCAGGACAAAGAGGATGATCATTATGTTCGTCATGTATCTCTTTCGGATACTCTAGATCTCCTTCTAACATATATCCTATCTCACTATCATCATCAATATTGAAAAAATTTAAATCGCTAACCTTTGAAATCCACTCAAATTGTCTATATGGTAAGGGTTGTGTCATTGTCTATCCGTATAGATTATTTACATCAAAATACATCGAAATCTTGTTTTGTTCATTCTTATTTTAATCTACATCCATATATTTATTGTTTGCTTTTGAATGTCTGTTAGAACATTGGCTAATACCTTCACGAATGCATTTCTGAATAAATAAGATCATATCAATATCACTTAACAGTTCGAGTTCAATATTTGTACACTTTAACATAGCATTCCATGTTAATCCTGGAGTTGTGAAATAATGTGCTAGGTCAAATTCATACGCATTAATACAGGTTGTATGAAAATTTTCTAAAATATCAGCTAATATTAAAACGTCTGTTTTTAGATAAAGATCAGAATACGAATCTAAATCTTTAATTAGAAAAGTATTCCAAACGTTTTGTGCGTGGATGTAATCGGCCAGGGATATATCACTATCTGTTAATTGACTATGAAATCCTCCAATATAAGATAATTAATTTTCTATCAGACTACTTACGATAAACTATTAACGTATACGTATGGGAGGATACTTTTCTTTTTAAGTGAATCAATTTGTCTTTCTGCGAAATTATCTTTCTCAAATTCTCTTTTTACAATATTTAGCTTAGGTAAATATGATCCTATTTATCTAGAGATGAAGGCATAAAACTAAACGAATCAATAAAACGTAAACTAATGACATAACCCTGAACATATTTTGTAAAAGATATATGACGCTCTATGTTCTCTGCTAGAACAGGAATTTTTCCTTCGAAATCTGGATTAGGAGCAATTTCTGTTTTGATAAAATGAGAGCCTGTAAAATTGTGAAATACTACTGAAATAGTTTATAATAGTAGGACATGTTGGGCAAAAAATACAAACAACAGCAACTATATAAAATATTTTATTATAGTTTTCTTATTAACCTTTTATCTTTTACATTGATTGTCATACTTTGCCCACAAACGTTCTCGGGTCTGAGAATTTGCTAAAATGGCGCTGATTGAAGGACGTTGTTGTTGTTATTGTTGTGGTAGTGGTGATTGCGATCGTTGAAGTCGTTGCGATCGTTGCGATGTTGTGGTGATGCTGATCGTTGTCATCGTAATTGATGATGTTTTTTATTGCCTCAATGCGTCGTACTTTTACTTCGACGTTTTTACCCATTTTACTTAACCGTTGCTGCTCAGCATTTGCTATACAATTAAACAGATCATTTATCGAGTGGTGTTTTTCCGGTTCGAGCAACTTGCTTCTTACGTCTTTGAGCAGGTTGCTGAGGGAACAGTCAGTCGTTTGTCTTGGTTAATGTACATTTTTTTGTTTTTTAGTAGTATCACAGCATTATGCAATATTTTTGTGAAAAAATCAAATTGGGCATTTAATATAATTGTATAGATATTGGCTACGATGGTTAGGACGTGCGGGAATTTCTTAAGCTTGATTGCTTGAATGTTGCGAGTGCTGTATTACAATAAAATTAGACAAATGCAAATCAAAAATTAAAAAGAAAATAATCGATGCGATATCAAAGCAAAACAGTAGAAAAACAATATTGACTATGGTAATTATGTATTGAAAATTGTGTCCCATAATGTGTTCGCAATTGTAATAGAAAATGTTGAAGCTTTGATCATTTTAAAATTTGTCGGTAAAATATCGTTTGGCACAGTCAACGCACGTCTCTATCAATTGCACCAATTGATTGTCGTTGGCGTTGACACAATTTTCAGCACTGTCATAATCAATATCATCATTATCATTATTATTATCTGCACAATTTTGGTTGCAATGAATAATTTTTTTCAAAATTGCCTCGTCGTTTAACGAGCCAGGATGCCAGTGAATTGTATCGTTGATATCGATGAACCAATGCTGAAAAAAATGCAATCGTTTTACAGGTATAATTTTTATGGGCAAAGTCAACAATGGTGTCGATTGTTGAGATGATGGCGATTCAACTTGTAATATTTTGAATGGAATCATTGTTGGATTACTATTGCTACTGCTATTGGCATCATCGTTACCAGCGTAACCATCAGTTATAGTCCTAACCAAATTGCTCAACAAATTTAATGCATTTTTTACGCTCTTTTCGTTATATTTATTCATATTTTTACATATATATTGTGCAAAAATAAAAAGGTACTATAAAAAAAATGTAAAAACTAATCTTACGTTTATAACAATGCCACTATAGCAGCAAATTGTTTACATCGATCCACGAACGGGAAAAAAATAATTCAGCTGGTTTTTTATCGCTTAACAACACGTCATTGTAGGCAATTCCATTGTCCTTAAAGGCCAGCGTATTAAATTCGATTGTGGATTTAAAAGATTCGTATCCTAAAAACTGTATGCCTCTAACCGATTTAAATATTTGCTTCAAAGTGTTTTCGCTATCGCTAGCAATTTTATTAATTGTTTGCTCTTTGATGGCATTTTACTGAAAAATGCTTAAATTAGCAGTGGTAGTAGCAGCGTCACCATACTTTTGTTTCATTATAAACTTGCTTTGCTTCAGAATAAATTCACAAGTTGATTTAAATGATCCAACAAGCCCTTGGCTTCGCTAAGTGCAATTTTTTAAATTGGCGGATCATAAAAAATGTTTTCTTCGGAAACTATATAATTTTCAACGCTGCTTAAATTGCTAAATGCATTATTATTAAGGCTGCTACTACAACTATTGTTAAATGTGTCATCATCGTTGTTGTTGCTACAACTATTGTTGTTGGTACCATCATTATTATTGTTGTTTGAAATTATTGCCCATTCGTAAACATTCTTGCCACGTTTGTCGTTTCCCACATATATGACAAAGTCGTTTATTTCGCGATACATTTGCGTACACTCGTAAGAACCAAGGTGATGGTAGATGATTGGCATAAAGACTTGCAAAATGTAGCGTGTGGGCTCGAGCAGTTTAAATAGTCAATCGACATACATCTCGACATTCGTTTGGTCAAACAATTGTTGCGACAATTTTACAAACTCTGTAATTGCCGTTGTATTTTCAATTTTTGACAAATAAGAAATTTGACAGAGCTTTCGTACATTGTAGAATTTGTGGTAGCGATGGTTGCGTGGCAATTGCCGCTTGTGCATGTACGTTACATGCACCTCGATAAATTGCAGCTTAAGCTTTAAAAATTTCAAATATATTTTGTACTGGGGCAAAATACTCAATTACTACTCGAAGGTGCTACTACTGTCGTATAATTGGAGAAAAAACGTGACGGTATCGCCATCAAAATCGGCATTTAAGCCCCTCAAATAGTACATGTTGAAGCTAATGTTGTCGCAAACCCAAAAAGCCACCTCCGTTATGGCAATGATGCTGCATTGCGAAATTGCTGGATCGCGTTTAAGCAAGTCAATATGATTGGACTTGAAACCAACAAAACAGTGAGGCTGAAAATTAATATTGCTCGGATTAAACAAGGGCACAGTACTCAAGTCTACGTTGCAAAATTGCTGCACGTAATTCTTAAGATACTGGAGCAGTATAGCTTGATTTTCCAACAAAGCTGGCATATTTATGATTTGAGCACGCAATGCCAGCACTCGTAGCGACGTAATGTCACGTCGTATGGTGCTAGTTTTGCCTTGAAACTGCTTTACCATTGAATTGTTTTTCATTTTAATGTTCACCAAGTGATTAATCGTAATTATACGCTTTTGGGACCACTCATTTTGCAAATAGTAAAAAATGTCTGCGAACATGGGTCGCACTTTTGCACGAGTCAGGCAAATTTGATTTATATTGGTGGTGTTTTTTTTATTATTGGTAGTATTTTTTTTACTAGTTACTATCACCGTACTAGTATTTACAAACATTGGATAAATTCTAGTCTCGACGAAATAGTGATCATTTTTGCAAATAAAAACGTTCCATTTGCGATATCGAATGGCAAACAAAATTGACTTGCACAACAAGGCATTGGTGCGACAAAGCAATTGCTTTACTATCCATCTGTATCGAATGCGGCATTTTTTGGTAATTGCGGGAGCAGCACTACTGCCGCCGCCACCGCCAACACCACCTTTATTGGCGTTTGCCGTCGAAAAGGCCACTTTTCGTTGCTCGTAGCACGCGTCTTGCACAACCACGCAACACCACAATCTAAACAATTGATCATAGTTGAAAATTGAACCGACTCCTTGCAAATTTAAAAAACCTTGATAGTACATTTTCACGTCGTAATCAATCAATTTGTAATACTGTTTGTTGGAATCATTAGAATGCAACGACCACGGCGGAATATAAAGGTATTTTTCTCCAACAATCAGGCTCGACAATTTTGAATGGATTTATTTTTTTTATACAAAAACGGATAGTTTGTCTTTACGAAAACGCCACTCTTGTACAATCATTTAAACAACGTGTCATCGTCGTTGTTGTTGTTGTCGCTACTACAAGTATTTTTTTATTGTTGCTGTCAACGTTTATATTGCTGTTGCTAATGCTACTGCAGCTGCTACTATCACTAATGCTATATGCGCCATCACCACCATTGCCACTACCAATGCCAGCATTGTTTAATACATTTTTATTGCCCGTTTTGCGCTTAAACTTTGTCCACCAATATGTCATTAAATTTGACAGGTAGAGGCTGGGTATGGGAATAACGTTTTTTTTTTTAAGATAGTCGAATCCAATATTATTTAGGGTATACTCCATATTTTTCTAGTATTATTTAGCTCTTCCTCCTTTTCACTAAATGTAAACTTAGAGTGACAATATTTAAAACGCATATATGCACTCGCTTTTTCTCTTTATTACTGGTAAACAACGTTAGTATGCATGTGTGTAAAGGGAATAAAAATTGTCGCTTGCCGATACATAAAAAGCAAACGTATTAAGGTACGCCTGATGAGCACTGCACACACGCACACACACTGACACTGGACGACACCCAATCAACGCATCTGAAAAGACAGTTCGACACATACATACACGTACCGACAGACTAACGTAAGGATAGTAGCTGGCGCTTATCACACATACAAATTATATAAGCTGCAACAACGTTGGCTGACCGCGCGCGCCACCATTGGTGTCAACGGACGAGGCCAAGAAAAACCCTTTATTTATTTTCTTATTCCACTCCTCCCATCACAAAATATGATTATTTGGTTTTAATGGAAAATTTTTTTCTGTTCATACTAGTTTGAGCATAATTATTGTTTCAGGACTCATTGTCTTCTGTGAAGGATGTCTTACTGATGTTACTTAAAATTTTTTACCAAAACCTATTTCAAACTAAATTAGACCATAATATGTGAGAAAACAGTTATTTTCCATGGCTTTTCAGGTTTTATGCACATTTGATGATATAACTTGTTACAGTATTAGTTTAAAAATTTTTAGTATGTAATTTTTATTCACTAAGTCTTCAGAAACAAAATGAGTCCTCGAACAATATTATTGATGAAAGTGGTTTGCGTAAGACACATTTTGAAAACAGGCTTATAAATGGCTTATTATATCTATATGAAGAGATGTAAATATGAAAAAAACTTTGGTATGGCTCAAAAATTTTGTTTCTATATGTTATCATATGAATAATACACATATTAAATTTCAAACATCTAGGTCAAGAAATAAAAAAAATTGAACTTTTGGTAGAAACCCACCTTAATTTTTCAGTGATGATTGTATAATTGACATGCAAACTGGCTATTTTTACTTATACTTTCATATATCATAAATAGTTTATGATATAAATAAAGTTATTATTGTAAATAAAATTATCAGTAAACAAGTTAGATTAATTTGTTATGTAAAAAAACGTATGTAGACAAATTTAATGAAATAGTTTTCAATAAAGTTTATGAACAAAAGTAATATTATTGACTGTTAAGAAAAAAGTTGGTTTCAATGACAATGACCCTATGAAATGCAAGTCTATATTAATTTAAGCAATATAAAATCCAAATTCTCTTCAATATCCAGAATATCAAAATATTATAGAATACTAATTTGACATTCACCTTATAAAACATATCGAATGATTTGGCGAGCACATATTTACAATGACAGCAAGTAACACCATCAATTCATGAATCTAGATCATGACTAGATAACCTGCAGAAAGAAATGAAAGTAAACAATTGCTGATATGTACATGAGTCGGTTAAATGGTTTATTGAACGATATACCAATGTCCAGTTGTCAATATCTTGCATACTTGAAAATACAAACTCTTACTAGAAACTTTTCAGCTCAAATTTAATTGTGTATTTCACAAAAACCTAATTATAAATTTAAAACAGCATGTACATACATATTCAATAGCCATCGTCGTTAACATAAAAACCTTTCCAAATAAATAGAAACTACTATGCATAAATGTGTTAAATTGAAATAAATCTTGAATGAGAATTTACGCTGTATCGATAATTTATTATAGGTCAGTGTTGCATGAAACCCGTACTAAACTATCAAACAATGGATAAGGAGAAAAGCAAGTTAGTTATAAGCTACAATGTTGGTCTTTCTACCAGAACTTCTTCAGGTATACATTAAATAGAATATTTTTCCAGGAAATCTTCCATCATAAATTAACAAAACTCATTTATACATTATTTATATGTCAATCCATATAATTTTAGCAATCAAGATATAAAATCAATAGAAGCATAACAACATCAGGCAATAGTTTGAAAACAGCAGTAAAGTAAATCAAAATTATATATAGCTAGAAAAAGCAATTGTATTATATGTGAAAGTCAAAGGGGTGAGGTGAGCAGGAAATAATAGTATAAGTTTTCTTAGTTTTTTATTATTTAGGTTTACAATTATTAACTCCCGAGAGCAAGAATGAGCGACTTGCGCACTTGCTGGCTGGACCAACAGTGATGGTTTTTTCATGCTCTGTTTCGCTCGGCGGAATCCTTCCGCTAGAGGCGCTACAGGTCTTCGGCAGGCAATGTTAGGGAAACTAACCGAAGATAAGATCTGCCAGCAGTCACACATGTCGCTCAAACTTTTACATAATTTACAGCACTATATAACTTATCTAATACCCTGGTTCATGTGTCGCGCATATGGTTGTCGCTTGGGTCGCAGCACGCTTGCCGAACGAAAGATTTTAGAAAACAACCGCGGAAATCTTTTACCCTTCTATACTCAGTCCGGATGCGAGTTTCTTCGTTTGCCCCTCCATTCGGTCTTTCGCCCTCACTCTCGCTTATCCGCTCCCTTGTCTGCTTGCCTGCCGGTCTAGGGTAACATGTGATTACCCTTCTCGTATTTACGCAACTTACGTAACGCTGATTGCTGCTCAACTCTTCAGCCTCCAGGAGATAACTCCTCAAAGCTGATGGGGCATCACGGCCACAAGTACGCCTTCCAAGCGCTCGCGCACGTCCATGAGCAAGACAAGGAGCGGCAAAAAGACGAGGCACGTACATTCAAACATCCCGGTTCCTTAATTCTAAACAACCGCGCACGAACTCGAGAACGGCTTACGACGCAGGGCTTCGAAGAACACAAGAGGAATATGATGGGACACGTCTGTGTCACACGTGGCTCGCACTCGTTCATTACCGCTATCGCCACCGAGATCGCTCGAACTCTAGCCCCTCACAACCTTCACGCGCTGGTCAAATTTTATTGCTTTTCCCCAAAATTTGTCGCTTACGCCTCTCGAATACGGTTTGAGGGTCTTACTTTCGGCGTTTCTTACAGAAAGAATAACTAATTAAGTAGTTGTTATTAAGTAGAAAAACAATGGTTTAACTCTAAGTTCTACACTGCACAAGCAAGTAGCATTATTAAAATTATTGAAATAATAAGATATTAAATTAATTTAATAATCACCTTTTAAAGTCTGTAAGTCTTGCAAAATACGCATGATAATTGTCAATGGCAAACACGTTGAGAGATTATTATACAAAATAATGACGCACGAACTCGCACCACCGCAAACTACATGTGTGTATATATGTATCTATGCATATGTTATCTATAATCATCTGCTATGCATAGTCGATGTAGGGAAATTCTCTATACAAAGTGACTTTCGTCAATTGGCCGACCGCGTGAAGAACCGACAGTTGAAGCAGGTGGATTGTTTGTGAGTCATACGCGCTTGTTTTTTAGTCTGTTTCCCGGCACTTTTCATCAGTTTCAGACACACGTTCTCGCCGAAAAGTAAGAGTTTTCAGTGTCATATAAAATTACAGAATAAGTAGATAAGCTATGGTGGTTCTAAAACAATTGAGACCTCCCAATGACGCAATCCGTGTTTTAAAACCTACATAGGGTTTTTTTGAAGCTGAATGCAGTTATTTATGAAAAAAAATTTATTCTTGTTAGTCAAGACGCCTCTATTCTAAAAATGCAATAAAAAGATAAAAATTTATTTATTATTATAAATAAATGATAATCATGTTTCCGCACTGAAACAGCTAGTGTTTTAGGCTGTATCAGCTATTTGATATGTCTGAGAAGAATCTCGTCTCTATTTATAAAATTGGTGTTAATATTTATTTATAAATAAATTATTAAGAGAATGTACCAGGATAGAACGTTGAATCGAATTTGATCAATACACTAGTTAATCAATTATTATTATTAATGTATATTAATATAAGATAAAAAAAATCTTAATTAAAGAAATCGAGTGAAGGATTGAAGTGATAGAAACCCCAGCCATACTCCCTACCCATGAGATTCAACCAAAAACCAATCTCTCCGATCCTTCAAAAAGAAAATTTTTTTTTTATTTAGCAATTTTAGATCTTCTAATAGCCAACATTTTTAGAGAACGAATTAGTATTGAACGAGTATTTTTTCAGAATACTTCGTCCAAGTACTTTCATCTTCCTCCTTCGTTTTTGTCGTTGAGTTTTGTATATCCATTACTCTGGTTTTGTCTCATTTTATTCGTTGATTGGCTGCCAGTTCATATACACGTTATCAAGACAGAACTGTTTCATCATCTTGGCGTTATGTAGTGCATACTGAAGCTTTAATGATCTGTTGTGATGTGAACACACTGTGACTGATTTAGCTTCATTTGCTGTTCAGCAACCGAGATCGTCATGTTGCGAACAGGCAATCTGAATCTCTCTAGCCACTTCTTGTTTGCGCTTCCAGAGACAAATACTTTTTTTTGTTTTTCCCAAAGTTCCTTTGATGATTTCACCAATGGCGTTGAAAGAACAGTTACTCGAGCTCCAGGAGATGCCGTGAAGGTGACGTCACGCCAAGAGTTCTACTTGCTATATTTCTATGTTAGTCTTTTTTAGAAAAAGGGTGGCTTGAAGAGTGCACTTGAAGTTCTGCGTTATAATCGGGAGGAATGATGGTTAGCTCCTTCAGGATGAAATTGCCTCCAGACTTGAATTCTTGCACGTCAACCACGAAAGACATTTCAAATATGAATAACTGCTCGTACTGCATTTGGTTTTATACCCATATTCCCTCCCATCGAGCTGCCTTTTTCAATCAATCATTACACCATTTTTTCACATCTCCACTAATAGGGTTGTACTGTACAATGCAATCATATAGAATCAGACAGTCGGCCGCTGTATTATCTGAAAAATTTTCTCTGGCCTTAAACTCAAGTCTTACTTCGCACTCTTGAGAGATTTGTTTTGTTTCGAACAGTCAGTTACTATGAGCGACATTTTCTCATTGAAATTTTTCTTGTTGAGTATAGGCTGCGTATCTTTACTGTTGTAAGAATTTTGAAAATTCAACACGTATCGTAGAGCATGGTGTATTGATATTGATTGATGTTGAGATTAAGATGGGTAGTACTGCGAATTGAGAAATAGTTTGACGTTGCTGATTTGCAGTAGTCAAATTCGCTAGCATTAGCAGATTTCTCATTCTTTCATTTAATTTGAAAAGCAAATATGACGAAGCGTGGTTTTTCCAGCTGATTGGAAGTTTTGACGGTCCAAACGTGTCTCGATGTGGCCGGTAACTTTGGATATCTGTACAACTCCGAGGAACGGAAACTCATAGTGATTGGTCGATCCTTCCCTATACAATTCAGCAGTTTCATTTTTTGTTTGTCTGATAAAACGACATAAGTCATCAAACCACTCTTTTTGTCAGTGTAATCTTGAAATCTTTGTAGATCACAGGATCAGATGCTAAGGGACCTGGTGTAGTTCTACGATGACAGTACTCGTGCCGGTTCTTGATCGTGTGATAATTAGTTAATGCTTCATACTGACAATAATTTTACGATAGTCCTCAGGAAAACACAGTTTACATACTAAGTGGAATAGTGAAATCAAAATAACCAGTGTTATTGATAATATTTCCCGCATCATTATTACCACATCATCCGGCATTTTCGCTAATCAAACTTTGACTTGGATTGAGTGAAAGCCAGTTCTTCATAGCATCCTACATTCTTTGACTTGTCAATTTCAATGGCATTGATTTGATAACGAATGGCCTCGAACATATAACAGATGTCATTATTGACAAATTTAGCTTTATTCGATACTGTTCCATCCGGTGCTGTAAATTTGCCAAAAACATGAAGCATGCTGCGTGATGGTAAAAGATACAAACCTTGATGTTGAATTGAAATCCGAATTTCGTCGCTATTGTTGAATGATGACGATGAGTTAGGTTGGTGCGCATGAATCTCAAATGTGGGATAGATTCATCAAACGCGACACCCAATTGAATATTTAGAATTTCTTCCATTTCGTTGAAAACAATAAAGTAATATACAGGTTATCTTGTGTAACGAAAGCTCGTTCGTTATTAATTTTAAAGGTGGACAAGTGAAGCGCACTCGCTCATAGCAATCAACGCGGGGAAGGACAGGAAAGGTAAAGAAATGAAAGTAATTAAGAATTACACACACAATAAAATCGCACTCAAATCAAATCTAATTCTAATCAAAGTCAAAATCAAAATTACACTTAAACTTTAAAAACCATACATGAATAAACCGTATAATTATACAAACTCTTAACCTAATAAACACAACGGTGTTCTTAACACCTATTACAATACGAGAACAATGAACAAATTAACTAATTTATCGCGCTTACTAATCTAACCGACATACAGCACGCGTCGCCCGACAGGTGACCGTCATGACGACGAACCGACTTAGTCTACTTAAACTAAAAGAGAAAGCCGCCCGGCGAGGGATCGCCTTGACGGTACTCTACCTGAACAAATTTATAACGTCGACCGTAATTAAGGCAGATAGCCGGCGCGTGTATGCCTTGCTACCTGACTCTTGCGACTACCCGCTGTGCCATACCGCTGAAGATAAAGAGATTAATTGATTGATAGAGAATGTATTTATGCCATAGCCACATTTTGGCCTTATGGTAATTTGCATAATGTAATACATACAAATAAAAATACAATATAAATAACGCATAACAAAAACGATCAGTCGGTAATAGAACCAGACTACTATTTACAACAGTAATAACAATAAGAGTCGCCGACGGAAATTACAACAATGATAGTAGACGTAACATTAATAACAACGCGGAGCAAAACGTAAGCAATTCGGGACAGACATGGCAGTTTGAGAATTCAGCAGCAAATAACATATTAGCACAGTATACCTCTTGTGTTAACGCTAGACATTTAAAGCCAGACCAAGACAAACTTGTGCGCCAACTGCAACCAGCAAACATCTTAGCAATCTATTCCGTGAAACAAATCTATTCCGTGAAACAAATATCACGTGATTTGAGGTACTCCAACAATCCCAGCCTAAAATTTGCACTGTTCTCCCTGAGGCGTAACGAAGCGGGCAATGAGTCTCAAAGGATCATGGCTTGTACTGTAAATGAACTTTCATATGCGGCAGTACGAGCCAGAGGAATGGCAAAGCTAGATTGTTGAAGACGCCCAGAGCGCCGAATTTCGCCTCTCGGCTTCGGGAATAAGGCATACAAGTACTCCAGCTTTTAAGTAGTAAGGGTTTGGTACAGTACCGAGGCCATAAAGTACCTTCTTCTCGCTCGGATCGATAGCCAACCTAACTTGTCGTAAAAAGGCTTAAGACAAGCGTCTTTTTTAAGTCTGAAAACGAATCGAACGCAAAGATTTAGCAGACGCTGGAGCTTAATGTTAAAATAATCAGGCAGATCGCAATAGACCAGACATGCCTAGTCGAAGTGTGGCAACACAAGGGCAACAACCAACTCCTTGTGAAGGGCTAACTGCAGAATCGAACCTCTT
The DNA here is from genome assembly GCF_024137745.1 of Phymastichus coffea. Taxonomy (NCBI): domain Eukaryota; kingdom Metazoa; phylum Arthropoda; class Insecta; order Hymenoptera; family Eulophidae; genus Phymastichus; species Phymastichus coffea. The sequence continues at coordinate 3,888,747 of NW_026706814.1, forward strand.
CTCCGCAACTTATTTAGTGCACCGTGCACACGCGATAAAACCTGGGCCACCTGCGAGTTCCACTGAAGACTATTAGACATGATGAGCCCTAAGTCCCTTACAGTAGGCACGAGCGGAATGACGTTATCTCCAATGACGATTGGATATAGTGCACTCAAATCCAGAAAGCGTAATTGTTGGACTGATCCGAATAGCATAGCCGTCGTCTTAGCATAATTGATATCAATTCCACGCATGATTGACCAATTTACTACGCGATTTCCATCCTGGTTTAGTTTAAAGATTCCATCGTTTATTAGGTTTGCACTGAATGTAAATTTGGAGGTCGTCGGCGAAAAGCATATCAACAGAATGGAATAGGACAAGTAAAAGAGAATTTATAAATATCAGAAATATGATAGGGCCATGTGCAGAACCCTGTGGAACCCCTGAAGTGACTACGAGGAACTCTGTGATGGTACCGTCAAGATCAAGCACTCCCTGGAAACGGCCCGTTATATAAGAGTAGATAAACATAACAGCATCATCCGAGAAGTTTAACTCTATAAGAATCACAAGAAGCACAGTATGATCGAGAGAGTCAAACGCCTTCTTGAAATCAAATAAGAGCAAGATTGTTACATTACCCTCATCAAAGCCAAGGCGAATATCCTCAGTGATCTTCAAAAGAGCTGTCTGCGTGCTGTAATGCTTACGAAAACCCGATTGGAAATCAGAAATGAGATTGTTTCCCTCCAAAAAATCAGTGATCCGCTGGGCAATAATTTTATCGAAAGTCTTGGCAAAATGAGGAAGATTAACAATCGGACGTGTGTCTGACGGAGTTTTAGGGTTTGGAACCTTGCTAAGGGGAATCATTGCAGCCCTCTTCCATCTGGTGGGATACTGCCTAGTCTCCAGCCACATGTTAAACAGATTTGTTAGCGAGGGGATTAGCGAAAGAAAAACTTGCTTGAAGTAGGTAAGAGACAAACCATCAAAGCTACGGCCATTCGCCCTCGAAGACAGGATTTGAGAGAATTCAAAACCTCAGTCTTGGTAATCGGTGCAAATGAAAAAATTTCATGGTTCAGCACTAATGGCAAAGCTAGGATATCTTGCAATTTGTCACTCGAACAAAGCGGATGCCTCGTAGCCATTGAACTGAAGTGACAGTTCAAATCTCGCGCCGAGAATAGTCGGAGTGGCGAACTAGCTACATCATTCGTAATGCCAAACCTATTTAAAAGACGCCATAGTTCCGACTTACTGCATGCACCAATAAGGGACTTTGTGATATATTCATTTCGAGCAAAGTCAATGCTTTTGCGAAGCCGTCTACGGACCTCCTTATACTCCAACCAATGGAGCCGATTTCGCGAACGCTTGGCACGCTTATATAATAGATCTCTATGCTTGCGCAGATCTTTAAGATCCGCCGATATCCACGGAGCAGAGTTTGTCCTGATTTTTCGTGTCACGTAAGGCGCATGTTCGTCAAGACCGGAGGAGAGTATTTCCTCAAATGAACTCAAATATTGGTCGACATTATCTGGTCGAGATGAATTCAGGGGCGTCAAAGCAACGTCAAGTGTCCGAGCAAAACGATCTGGTGAAAAGTGCTTGAATGAACGAAAAGTATAGCTCTTCGATTTATCAACGCAAATGCTAAGGTCGACATCACAAATTAAATAATCATGCTCGTTAATGTATGGAGCACGTGATTGTTTAGTAAATGCTACACAATCAGGCGAATTAACTAGGATATCAATCAATTTATCTGAGGTGGCCGTATGATGAGTCGCATTGAAAGGAACCAAGAACAGAGAATAGTTCGAGATAAGTTTATTCAAATGGACTCCATAGCTATCGTTCCGATCACAAACATCTGAATGAAAATCCCTAACGATGATTACACCCGTATACCGATGTGAAAGCTCTTGAATCCGTTTGAATAGGCCAGATAAGACACGACCTTCAGGTCTACGGTAAGCAATGCTAAAATCTTATTAGCTACAATTATATCTAAAATCATGTACTCGGTCTCATTTCGAACCTTGATGGATGACGACTCGATCACACTGAAACTCATGCTTTTATGCATGTAACAAGCCATACCACCGCCCTGAACATAAGCGCGCTTGCCCGTCTCTGATCGAAGGCCTCGATCATTACGAGCAAGGCTGTAACCATTGATGGAATACGGAACATCACCATGATTTGGTGTCAACCAAGTTTCCGTAACAGCAACAATATCGATATTCTCATCTATCAAAAGTTCCCTAATTTCAGCATGATGGCGATCCAGCGAGCTTGCATTGACGTAGGCTATACGCAACCTTTTCAAGAAAACTCTAATTGGGCAGGTAGGGCTTGTGGGTAGTTGGCGTCATTCCAAACGATCAAGATCAGCTTCGGTCACAATCACACGGTGCTCCGATTTATCGTCTTTTCGAACATAAATGTTGCCATCACGCAGCCACACATATTTATAATTTAAGGCCTCTACACGTGATTTCGTCAATATGCGTAACTTATGCACCGACTGTGGAACCAACTCGTAAAGCCCAATTTCGCTGTGGGACGAGCTACCGACAAGAGCAGACAGCTTAATGCTGCCGAATTTAGGCTTAGCTTCAAGGATGAATCTGCGCACCTCGGGGGACTTTAGCCTAATCGTGAAGGAGAACGACTCCACTCGCGAGGGTAGGTTTCGCTGCCGGTTAGTTGCCCCACCATCTGAACCCAGCTGGCTTCAAGTGTCTTGCGGCATCACACGACGCGCGAATGGCCTTGTCTCGATGATGTCCGCAGATATATGGTTAATACCAAGAACTCCTAAAATTCGTGTAGCAAGGTCATCGAGAGGCATGGCGCATGACGATGGCAGACCGGTCACTCTTATTTGGGTACTAGGCACAGCTCGAGCGTAGAGATCCTTCAGCTGGTCAATCTTACCACGCAGAACCACATTTTCATTCACCAGATTGTTTATATTCTATCCGTTTCAAATCGTTCAGCAAACGCATCTGGCTTCGCACTTGTTTGCGCAGCAATAGCATTCTGGTCCCGAAAAATCGCAGCCAATTGATCGGATTGGGAAAGTGTGCCCCAATTCTGCGGGAGATCATTATTATCTGCGTGCATGTTGGATGAGCTATCAGATGACAGATTCATATTAGTCTCCACAATATTACGCACGCTATCAAAAGTGGAAGAACGGGCCGCAGCAGATAAACTAGCCGAGTTGGTAGCGTTGAGCAGCGCTAAATATTTTTGTCTCGTGATAGTCCGATCCAAATGGAGTGCGCAACAAGCTTCCACTGATTTCGACTTAAGATAATAAGTTACGCAGCCTGGATGAAAAATACGAGCGCAAACCTCACAATATCTTAGCGCACCGGCAATATTACCAGAGCAACGCGCACACAATGTTTTATTACGCTGCTTATTCATATCAGGCTTTAGAAGCAACGGAAGACTCACTCATTCATTCATATAGGCACGCAATGACATCTGTAGTGAATTCAAGGAACACCCACACTTAACAATCGGTAATCGAGACGCGGCACCCTCTCGCTAGACAAATTGGTATGCAAATTATATTTAAATTTCGCGCACAAGAATCCAAATACGCCAACGTAAACAGTCACAAACGAGTGACTCACGCATAGATTTAACGTAAGATTATGGTATAAACAAGCACTGATAAACCGCAAAATACATACATGAACTAAACAAACACCATCACAAGTCTCAAATAGGTATATAAAAGTAAATTTCACTGCACCACTGAGTTTCTCATCTCTTCTTAAATAGAGCAAATCAGTCGATGGTCATCAGAAGAATGTAATCACAGGCGCAGGCAAGTGATGACAAGGCCAATGACGGTAAATTCTCGCAGAAAGATGGCTCCAGAGCTCAGCAAAAATACACAAAATTATCGGTGGTGTTTGAGACTTTACTGGCTTAAATAAAAAGGCCTGATGGCACAAATTATTAACAAAAGCGTAGGCCAGTAAGAAACTCACCACCTGAGATCAAAAGTTGCTCAACTCGCAAAGCGAGATATCAGTACCACGCAATAAATAGCGGACAAATAAAATATACGTGCAGACTCACCGACAGAGAGAGAGAGAGAGAGAGAGAGAGAGAGAGAGAGAGAGAGAGAGAGAGAGAGAGAGACGGACAGTTAGTCTTTGTGTGTTGTCATACTTTTCCGATTTGAGGGAGGCACAACGTAATCAAACATTACCACCCTTCTCACTGGGCACCAACAGGTTGGCATAGCCCACTGTCTTTCACTCCTTCGCTTTCAAACATTTTTGGAGATCCGGAAGTCAAGTTTGCCGCGACATCCCTGACGCACACAGCGAGTCGGAACCTTTTTCATCTAAGGCGGCGACCTCCTCGAAAGGAGTACCTTTTCAAGGTTCAACGCTCAAGGAGAGCGGAACTAAAGGCTTGACCCTCGGTTTGGGCGCGACGGGACTCTAGTTGCCCCGACGTCTGCCGCGTCGGAAGCACGCAGCATACAAATCTTACGAGATTTGCTTGACCTGGTACCACTACCCCGCAGAGGCCAACCCAAATTGGGATGTCAGAAGAGAGACTCAGCTAGGACAGCCAGAGGAGATTCCTGAGACGATCAACCAGCCAAGCTCCCCCTCTTGGGCTCGCGTTCGAAAACATCCCACCCTGAGTACCTGTATTAAGGGATTTCTCCCACGACTCACAGGTCCATCGTTTCGACGTACCTAGGCACGTCTTCCCATTGCGTTTCGGTCATCCCCGCTCACGCTGGTGGGTATCCGTTATTCGTAAAGGTTGTTTCCCGATTTCATCCCAACGTCGGATTTCTCTTTCAAAAGAGCGGCTCTTATGACTGGCTGATACTGGTGTTTGCTCTTTCGATTTGGTGTTTTGACTTTTAGGTCAGGGCGGGGTCTCGTCTAGCCGACAAGGCGAATCCCCAGGCAGTTTTCAGTATTCATGCCGGTCATGCCACATATTTAATTAAAAACTCCGGTATCAGGTTAAGTAGGGGAATTCGCGTTCAAATTGTCGAATTTCAGAGTTTATTTCTGAAGTTCAAAGTTCGAATTATCGTTCAAAAATTTTTAAGCTTATACGCTTCTGTAGGTTCAAAAATTAGGTTATTGTGCGAGTTTTGGTCCTTTGGTTAGGGACCTTGTAAGAGGCGGTGTTTTTCTATCATAGTTTGTAACTATTTTTCTACGCTTTCTCTTTGTTATTGGTGCTCCTTCCTTGGGCTCTATGACTTTTCTAGCAAAGTCTTCAAAGGCTTTGTAGATTTTCCTGCTGGATACTAGGGCCATTTCCGGGCATGGCCATGTATGGCCCTCCTCTTCAACGGCCTCTATTAATAAGCAATAGCCTGCGCAGACGATGTGCTTCCTATCATTAAGGCGAAGACACGCATTGATCTTGAAAGACAAGCCCAAGAAATCATTAATATAATGATGAACTGGTATAAGTCTTACAAAATGAAGTTGGCAGTGGAAAAGTCAGCACTAATATGGCTTAAAGGCCAGCTAAGCGAGAATAGGAACCCTACAGTCAAAATTGGGAAAGACAACATTAGAACGCACAAAACAGTCAAGTACCTAGGAATCACGATCTCGAAGGGCTTCCGATTGGAAGAACATATTCAAAACGTGGTTCAAGACTGTAATAACACCTATTTCAAGCTAAGTAAAATAGTAAAAGCGAACTGGGGCCTAAAATTCAATTCCATGAAAAAGATATATAATGGCTTCCTATTATCGAAAGGTACATATGCCGCTGCGGGCTGGTGGCAAAGAACTAACATCAAACAACAATCTGCTTTAGAAAGATTGCAGCGATCAGTTCTTTGCAGAACACTCAAAGCCTACAAATCGATCTCTCATGAAGCGGCGCACGTGCTTGCAGCCTCCCGACCAGTAGGTCTAGAGCTTGACGCGAGAGTTGCAAAGTACCGCGTCAGGAAAGGAAAATCGATAAGAATGCACGGCATCCGAATAAAATCGGAAGATCTTCGATCGGGCAGACTAAAAATCTCGAAAGCCACACAACTCATCGAAGATGAAATCGAAAGGGTATGGCAGGAGAGATGGCAGGAGAACGTACTGCTATTTTCCAAAAATCAGGGACAGATTAAAGAAGAGTAGGCTAAATCCCAATCACTACACAGTACTGTTTATGACTGGACATGGTGCTTTTAAGTCATACCTCCATAAAAGAGGATTATACGAAGACCAACTGTGTAGCTGTGGAGAAATAGAAAGCGAAAGCCATATTCTCTTTAACTGAGAAGAATTAAGGGAATTAAGAAAGCCATTAATAGAGGCCGTTGAAGAAGAGGGTCACATATCGCCCTGGCCGGAAACGGTCCTAGTATCCAGCAGGAAAATCTACAAAGTCTTTGAAGACTTTGCTAGAAAAGTCATAGAGCCCAGCGAAGGAGCACCCTTAACAAAGAGAAAGCGCAGAAAAGTAGTTACCAACTACAGTAGAAAGGCGCCGCCTCTTACGAGGTCCCTAACCAAAGGACAAAAACTCGCACAATAATCTAATTTTTGAACGAAGACAAGCCTATAAAGCTTGAAATTTTTGAACAATAATTTTTTAACATCGAGTCTCAGAATCGAATTCTGAAGCTCGATAACTTGAAAGCGAGATATAATACCCGATCTAGCCTAACTGTCGGAGTTCGATTCGAATATGCGGCTTAACCGCACGAATACTGAGAATTGCCCGGGGAATCGCCTTGTCGGCTAGACGAGACCCCGCCTTGACATAGAAGTTGATACATAAAATCTAAAGAGCAAACAACAGTATCAGCCGGTCATAAAAAGCCGCTCCTTAGAAAGCGAGACCCGAAGTTAGAGCGAAAATTGGGAAACAACCTTTCGAATGATGGATACCCACCAGCGTGAGCGGGGATGACCGAAACGCAATGGGAAGACGTGCCCCGGCACGTCGAAGCGATGTACCTGTGAGTCGTGGGAACAATCCCTTAATACAGGTACGCAGGGTAGGATGTTTTTCGAACGCGAGCCCAGGAGGGGAGGATTAGCTGGTTGATCGTCTTAGGAATCTCCTCTAGCTGTCCTAGCTGAATCTCTCTTCTGACATCCCAAGTTGGGTTGGCCTCAGCGGGGTAGTGGTACCATGTCAAGCAAATCTCGTAAGATTTGTATGCTGCGTGCTTCCGACGTAGTAGACGTTGGGTCAACTAGAGTCCCGTCGCACCCAAACCGAGGGTCAAGCCTTTAGTTCCGCTCTCCCTGAACGTCGAACAGTGAAAAGATCGGTACTCCTCTCGAGGAGGTCGCCGCCTTAGATCAAAAAGGTTCCGACTCGCTGTGCGCGTCAGGGATGTCGTAGCAAACTTGACTTCCGGATCTCCAAAGTGTTTGAAAGCGAAGGAGTGAAAGACAGTGGGCTATGCCAACCTATTGGCGCCCAGAGAGAGGGGTGGTAATGTTTGATTACGCAATGCCACCCTCAAAACGGAAAAGTATAAAACAATGCATACACTAGCTGTGTCACTCGTTCGCTTCCGCGATCGACTCTTCTTCCTCGTTCTTTATCTTCCCACTTGACCTACTTATTAGGCGGCGCGCGACCAATGCGCTAGTTGGTTCGCAACGCGCGCCTGTCTAATATTGCGTGGGGTACACATGCATCTAACTCTCTCTCTCCCTTTCTAACACCTCTATACTTTGTCGTCCACTTAATGGCTTCAGGCCGGCTCGGTCTCGCTCGGCAATCTCCGTCGGCTGAAACAAAGACTATGCATTAGGCTCATTCTTAAATGAGCCTAACACTGGTTACCGTGCTTTGCCGAGAGAGGGGGAATTGGGGAAAATACTGACGAGAACAAGCGCAACGCTTGCTTTCGTCACACTTGCTTACGACCCTTAGGCCGAGACTTCTCAGGAATTATATGTTTCGACGTGTTAGCGCTCTGGTAGTTCGCTACCAACTGATATTTCGTTGACGTGGTGGATTACTTATAAAGCCACTCCTAACTTTTCTATTGACCACTGAGTCCATTACGTTATCGTCTTTATGTGAACTCGGACCGTGATGACTTCTCCTCGAATGTTTGCTAAGTTGCCGTCTTGATCAACAATACGTATTTGTTGATGATTAGTGAACTTGCTAGTTATCGGATTATAAATTACATGAGTAGGTACATCAACGATTTTATATCCCCGTGGGACAGCTGGAAAAAATTCGTGAATGCTATTTCCTTTATGTTTGTTTATATATGCTTCAGAAGTGAGGTTACACTCTACTCCCAATTAATCTTTAATGTGTAAATAGGTGAGTCTGAGTGATAAGAAATGTTGGGTGACAGTTCTCATTGTCCAAAGCCCAACAGTGGTCCAATAGAATTTTCTTTTCGAAAATCAACTGTATGACTGCAATTGATGATATTACGACGACTACTGTTGTTAGGTTTGAGAGTAATTTTTATACTTCCGTGTAAAAAAATGAAAAGTTTTCCCAAACTTTTGCCAAACTTACGTTGGCTGAAGTTTGGGAAAACTTAAAAATTGAGACGATGCCAAACTTACTGGTTTATTGGCTATGTTTGTGTCAAGTTTGGCAAAACTTTTTACTAACTGTAGCCATTGATACATTTTTTTAATACTTTTTTAACCGACTTTGGGCGATGTTTGTAAAAATTTCGAACAAACTGAATTTTAAGATTTGCATTCACAAAGCTCAGCCAAACGTTATACAAACGTAGCTATAAAACATTTAACATCATATATCTAGTTTGGGATAAAGTTTGCCCAAACATTAGCTAATTATTTTTTATTTTCAATCGGAATATAAAGTTTGGCAGAACTTTATCAAAACTCGAAACCCGCAATTTGATTCGATTTTTTCGTCATTGTCGTAAGTTTGGCAAAACATACAACAAACTTAATTTCAATTGACCGTTTTTTACAATATTTTATTTGTGTGTTTGGCTAAACTCTATGTAACTTTTGAAGGTACACCATCCGTATCTCTAGCTAATAGGATTTTAACGAAATAGATTATTCGATCTACAATTAAATATCAAACAGTGTGGTTATGTTTTTAAGATTTAATATATTCGAATTTTGTAATTTCACAATCAATTTTACTTTTATTAGAAAAAAGTAGTTCGATACTATTTAACCTGTTTCTCTTTCGAGGGTATTTGCTCGCTCTACAACAAACATTCTACCATCAAAATTCAAATAATACAGTAAATCATCAATGTTATTTGTATTTGTTAATACGTAAGATTCAGTTCTATCTCTATATAGTTGTCAATATTTTGTTTAATTCGTGTAAATCGGTGATTTAGATTTTCTTTAAAATTTGGACGCTTAAAAAACGAAGCTAATTGCGGTGTTATTGGAATTCGCAGAAAGTGGTCAATTTTAGTATTTTGTTGACAGATGTTGCATTGCTCGTTTTCTATTGATGTAAAACATGCTGAGCAATAAAAATGTTTCTCTAAGGGACATTGAATATTCGCGAAAAATTGTTTAAGTTTATACAAAGTTTTCACGCAATAGTTTGGTTCTATGCAGTGTAACGATATAAGCTCGAGAATAGCTGTTATTAGAGCTCCCGTGACTTCAAATCTCGACATGACAGTGAAAATTGACATAATACTTTCTGCTGTCGTTATCGGGGCTCCAGGATACAAGGGTTCGTCGCCGTTTGTAATTGTAAACTCCTCTTCGCCACTATCTTCCGTATCCGAGTACTCGGAAGACGAACTGCATGCTGATGAGCTGCTATCACTGGTAGAAACACTCTCGTCTTCTTCGCTGGAGTTCTGAGGTTCATCAATAGATTCTGTACAGTTACATTAAAGTTTTAGTAATTTATAAATTCATTTGACAAATGTATTTCCCAAAATGCGCAAGAAAAAGGGTTCGAATGTGACTGAAAGAGAGAGAGAGAGAGTCGGGGTGCAGCTGCAGCGGCTTGGTCGAAGGCTGAGTGCGGCCAGGTGACTTAGGTCGGCGCGCCGGGAAAAATAAGAGTCGCTTTCTAGGTTTTTAAATTCTTGAATGTGATTTCAATCAGTCGTAGATCTTGTTGATATTTGTTTACTTTCTTCTCTTCTCTTTTCTTCTTACGCCATTATTACGCTCTATGAGCCGGAGAGTAAGACGCGTGTGATGTGTGAAATAAACACGTAGGACGATTGTATTTACGTCGCTTGTATCCAAGAGAGAAAAAGAAAATTGACGAGATTTACAGCTGACCTCCGCGCGCACATTCAAGAGTGTGATCACCGAAGATCAGATGTAGTCGCCCGAGTGTTACCTGCCGGGACTAGAGCGGCACGACATGCCGATCTACAACGAGGAGTTAAAGCGCACCCAGCTTCATCATAACCTACATTGAAAACCCGTCGCGAGTCACTGTGCCGTACCCAGCCGCGACCACTCTGTAACAGTAACATCGCTTTTTCTTGCTTTAAAACCCTTTATTACGCGGAATGATAAAAGCGTCATTTTTTTTATTTTTCTCTGTTAACATAATTAATAATACAAAAAAAACGGAGGTTTGATCTATTTTTTATTCCCTATGTTCCAAAAACCACTAATATAATCAAAATATATTTAAATAGTCGCGCGAATTCAGAGATTATTATACGTGCCTACTAATAACACTTTTTCATGCGCGGACTTATAAATTAGCATACATAAATGATAAAAATATAAATGAGATTATTATTTTACTGTACTTATAGTAGTTAGAAAAGAGACTAAACTCATGGATTGATATCGTGCAGAAATTAATAAGTGTACAAGTTTTCCACTAGAATCGAGTGATCATAATATCTTACCCTGCTGTTCGAACGTAGAATCATTATCATCATTATTATTTTCGTGCGCATTTTCTAAGCTTTGTCGATCTCCAATATCAGCATCGCTCGAAGTGCTCTCCTGCTCATTATGATTATCGTCGGTGTCATTACCTTCATTGCTTTCAGAGTCTGTGTCGGAGTAATTCTACAGAAACATAAGCGTTAATATTAGTTGTGTTTATGCCAATTGAACAAAACAAAATTCGTAATTCTTAATTAATATGTTTTAGGTACAACCGTGGGGAAAAAAAGTTGTTTACACTCAAGCACTACGTGGGTAGTAAAACTTTAAATGTAATTTTAGAAAAGTCCCATGAAATATTTTATGTTAAAACCTATGATTTACTAATATGATTTTAAGCACAATGCAATTTTTTGATATGATACTAAAAATAAAATCACTCACACTAACAGTTGTTGAACTTGTGGAATCATTAGAACTTTCACTTTCTGAATTGCTTGCCCTGAGCCTGTTGATATAGCGATACCGAGATGCCCGCGAATAGCTTTCAAAAGTACGCCCTTCATTCATGATGGGAATATAGAAAATTCACCCTGCAAAATATTTAATTTATTACTGTATTATTCATTCTATTAATTATAATTTATGCCTGAAATGAATACTTACCAGTTCGTGGAAGCTATCATGTGTAGTTACATGTGTAGACACATCGCAAGGTTATTAAGGCTATAAAAACATTCAAAAAAAAAGGCATCGATGATTTCATGTCGTACTTCGAATGTTAACCTTTCGTTTACATAACCGCAGAAAATTTCTGCAAACGATATACGTATTGGTTCTATGGTCTAATACTAGAGACGTGAGTACAATTCCAATAACACAGATTAAAAAAAATTGTAACGGAGTCACTGCAAAGTGGGGTGATTCTTATTACCCGGTAAAAGTAATACGTGTCAATAGTAAGTACCTTAAAACCTACAAAAGTTTTGTATGTTTGATTTTTTAACGAATCCTATGCACTTCTTTAAACTATACGTTATCTAATAATTAATTTTTAATAAATAGGTAGCAAAGAGTGGCTCGATTCATTGCACGTGTCAAAAGAAGGCATTATTTTAGACAATAGTGAGATAAGGAACTGCAACAAAATGTCGCGGCCTTCAGCGAAAAAAACTAATCGCTTGGAGAACAAGAGGTTGAACGAACTAAATAAGAAGGCGTCAAGAGCACAGGGATACAAGGTTTTGGAAAAACGATCAATTTTTTCAGAAGATGACAGTGAAAATGAAAGGTAAGACTCAACACTATAAAAAAGCTTTCATTGCGGTACTCATTATACCATACGGCGCATGTTTGTTCATACACGAATTTGTACTTGTATATGAGCTGTAGTATCTTAAGAAAAAATTGCGTATCGTGAAATTTTAAAACTCGTCCGCGTTAAATATTTCGTAATTAACCATTCTTTAAATTGAAAGCTTGATCATACAAGCGCGTCAAACCTGTCCACAGATTTTAATTAGCTTAAGGGGGTGCCATACCTCTGTTTTACTGACTTTTTTTTTGACGTATTTTCTCCAAAAGTACTAACGGTGCAAGTAAAGACATTCACAAAAGTTTCATTTTTGAAAAAGAGAGCGAAGTACGGTCATCTTGTTGGTGAAGTTTCAAACAAAAAAATATCCAACAAGAAAATCTGATTAATAATTTTTTCCGATCAAAAAAAGCGTTGCCGCGCCGCGTTGCTATGCGTGATCTACAAACTGTATGAACATTTCATTGATAAACAATGCTTACGACGACCAGCTGATCGATCGATGCCTACTCGTCTCCAATAATCATGCCTATTTCTTATTCAATAATCAAGATGACGATTTTTCTCTCTTCTTCAAAAATGAAACTTTTGTGAAAATCTCCACTTGCGCCGTTAAGTACTTTTGGAGAAAATACGCCCCAAAAAAAGTCGGTAAAACAGAGGTGTGGCACCCCCTTAAACATAACAATGTAAAAGTTGATTTACTATTTAGGTACACAATAATAATTATGTCGTTTATTAATGTAGGAAAGATGAATTAGACCTGGAAGAGAGTGATGGAAGAAATTATTCTGAGCCGGATGACAATGTCGTCATGACGCACGAGGGCAACGAAAATGAGAATAAGAAGGGCGCAGAGCGAAATTGTATATGTTCACAGCTTCCAAATAGTGAGCAAATAAAATTAATTTTAAAGATTTAAATTTTCAACCACTTAAAATAATCCTTTTTTTTTATTGTTATAGTTACCGAAGAAGATATACGAAAATTGCAAATGATACTGGACCTTGCTAAAGCCATAAACCCAGAAGTCTTAAAAGACCTTGATGTAAGTCACTATTATTAGATTGAAAAATTTCAAAATTTTTTTATTGCTCATATTTGTTTTGCAGAACATTAATAAAAAAGCTGGTTTCACCAAAAATCGAGAGGTAAGATACGACTTTCGAAGATGTCTGAATAGTGCATTCAATTTTATAATATAAATTGTATAATTTAGGTTCCAATAGTAGAGGGCTCCAAGTGCAAATTACCCGAATGGAAACTTAGCGTTTACAGAACTTCGTACAGAAAAAATCCTAAAGAAATGGTTCGTCGTTTACTAGTTGATCTTATTGGAATCGATATGCTGAAAAAATCATCTGCAAAGGGGGGAAATAACAGGGAACCCATCCCCGAAAATATTTTTGAAGATGTTCAAAGTAAAAATTAAATTATATAACTTATATAGATATCTATAGATACACAAACGAATGGACAACATTTGCTCTACGCACTTACTTCTTATAAGTATCGTAATGCTAAAATATAAAAATAGAACGATAAATTTATCGTTTCGTATATTTTCTTCTACATCACAGTATTTATTAAAGGTGAATTTATAAAGAAAATATTGTTAGTTCGTTTGATATTCACTGATATCTACGATATAGTAAAGCTTTAATAGAAGACTAAATAATTATATTTCCATTTGAATCCATATAGGCTTTGTAAACTTGAACACAAAACCTCAGTTTAGGCTTACTCACGAACAATATACTGCAGTCATCACATCCAAGTGCGCAACTTTGAGAAATCCAAAAGGCAAAAAAGGAACCAATATTTGTATGGCCAACGGCAATTCTACGGTTAAATCTTCCAGGCGAAGTTTGTCGCAAAAAACAAAGTTTCACTCGAATCAAACTAATAGTAGCTTCAAGAATATGACAGAAGGTGATTTACGAACAATGGAAGAGATTCGAAATAAAAATACTAAAGGTAAAATGTTAAAATGTAATGAACTGATATATAACAATGAGTGTAAATAAACATTTTATATACAGGCAAAGGAAGTAACAGCAGTAAAAGTAAAAATTATGAGGAAGAAATAGTAGTGAGCAGTAGAGAAGACAATTCGAGTGATCAAAATACCGAAATAGCAGATGAACAGCAAGGTTCTAGTACGAAAGAGAAATCCGAGGTGCGAAAACGAGAAGGCGACAAGAATAAGCAGTTTAATGAGAAGAGCAAACCTGGTGAAAAGAGGCAATATGAGGGAGATCAACAAAGTCTACTGAGAAACGAAAAAGCGAATGAAAGAAACGAATCTGATGGAAATGAAGGGCACGCAAAGGAAAAGCATCTCAGAAAAAATCGCGAATCTGTGATAGAGAAACAACGAAAAAGTAATGAAGAGCACGAAGAGAGAGAGAGAGAGAGAGAGAGAGAGAGAGAGAGAGAGAGAGAGAGATAATGAGAGTGGACAGTCGGCTGAGAGTAAGGGGGATGCAAAGAAACGGTACAACAAGGAAGAGCATCGTAAAAAGAACAGCAAACATGAGATCGAGCACCAGCAGGCTGGTAAATCTTGCCAGAATGAAGAGAGAAAGCAAGACAAGGAGAGAGTTAGACATACAAGCGAGCGAAAAGAGCCGTATGATAAGGAACGATACATGAATGAAAATTATCGCAGAAAAAGCAGTGAACCAATATTTGAGAAACAGCGAGATGGTATAAACGAGGTTAATAAAGAGAGAAGGCAAAACAGAGAAAAAAGCCTCGAGAAGGTCGAACAGAAGAGCGAAAGAAAAGAATCTGATGGAACGGAACGACATGAGAAAGAACAACATGGCAAGAAAGATACCGAACTGCTAGTTGAGAGTCGAAGATCTGATGGAAAAGGGCTGTATGAGGAAAAGAAGATAGATAGAAAAAAAAATGAAGGGTCAGACGGGAAAATAGGAGCAAAAGAATATCGGAAAAATCGGGATGAAGTCAAAAGTAAGAGTGATGATAAAAAGAAAAGACACGAGGAAGAGCAACAACGTAGAAAGAAAAGCAAATGCGACCAAAAAGGAGAAAAATCAGTTGAAAAGGAATATCGCGATAAGTACGAAGTGACCAGGGCAAACAAGGCACAAGAGAAAGAAAGAAACGTCAATGGGGAGATGAGTGGGAATACGAAAATAGAACAGAACATCATAAAAAATATAAGAAACATTCATGATTATCAAGACAAAAATATTTAATTATTAAATTGATTGTGAAATTACAAAATTCAAATATTTTAAATCTTAAAAACATAACCACACTGTTTGATATTTAATTGTAGATCGAATAATCTATTTCGTTAAAATCCTATTAGCTACTAAGAGATACGGATGGTGTACCTTCAAAAGTTACATAGAGTTTAGCCAAACACACAAATAAAATATTGTAAAAAACGGTCAATTGAAATTAAGTTTGTTGTATGTTTTGCCAAACTTACGACAATGACGAAAAAATCGAATCAAATTGCGGGTTTCGAGTTTTGATAAAGTTCTGCCAAACTTTATATTCCGATTGAAAATAAAAAATAATTAGCTAATGTTTGGGCAAACTTTATCCCAAACTAGATATATGATGTTAAATGTTTTATAGCTACGTTTGTATAACGTTTGGCTGAGCTTTGTGAATGCAAATCTTAAAATTCAGTTTGTTCGAAGTTTTTACAAACATCGCCCAAAGTCGGTTAAAAAAGTATTAAAAAAATGTATCAATGGCTACAGTTAGTAAAAAGTTTTGCCAAACTTGACACAAACATAGCCAATAAACCAGTAAGTTTGGCATCGTCTCAATTTTTAAGTTTTCCCAAACTTCAGCCAACGTAAGTTTGGCAAAAGTTTGGGAAAACTTTTCATTGTTTTACGCGGGCTCTTATCAGCCAATGCATTTTTGAGTCCTGAATCTCCTCGATTTCGTAGTTTCCTTCGGGTAAAATAAATTCCTCGTCATCAGTGTAATATTTATTGTTAGGTGATTCGATGTTTGGTATAGAGTTGAACGTTAACAATTTTATCAAGCCTAAGACGTATCCGTCGTTCGGTGATAGCTCCATTAGAGGAAATTAGTAGACCTCGAATATCGATGATGTACCTGAAAAACTCAATGTCAGTGAGCTCTCCATAATAGTTCTCAACTGAATAACTCGTTATTGTTATATGCAGCTCCTTATATAGCTTTCCATTCGCTAAATTTATTTGACAAGAACTGTAAACAAAGATGACCGCAGTTATAAATATTATAATCTTGATATCTTTCGTGATTGTGTTTGACTTTTTCAACATTCGGATAAAGGAATAAATCCACTGGAGGTTATAGATCACCAAAACTGTCAAACTAGACAGCATTCTTGCCTGTCTTGCAATAGGCTACCGAATACAGGTCCCTTTTTTTCATCTAAATTAATAATTACTGATTCCCTGTAGTGAGGACCTCCAGTAGGTAGATCATTTCTTATAAATACTCGACGCAAATTTAAAATCTTCATTAGTTTAGCATATTTTATCAAGTCGTAAACCTCTTTCCGACCACGGTTTCAAATATACACCTATTTTGTAAGGTTTTAAGTACAAACCTTTATCCATAGTGATAGCTTCCATTGTCTGATTGTGTCGTTGAGTTTTTTCTAATTGTTTTTTAGCAACTTTTGTGTCATAGACAGCCTTTGCTGTACCAACAGTACCTTCAGCGAGAACGCCAGTTGCACTTAAACTAGCAAATAGTGGAATGAGAAATGGTAGCACACCACCAATTTTCGCTGGAACTGGTAATAGTCGAGGCATGATAACACGATCTTTACCATCAGCCATATTTACAGCTTCTTTAGCAGCTTTCAAAGCTGAGCGAATAACTATAACTGATCTATTAGTTAGTATTACTGCAGCTTTCGAGGCAGTGCTTACAATTTTTTTCAGTGTAATGCTTTTCTTCCTTTTCAATTTAGTACCATTATTTTTCTTTCTGCAAACGGTCTTTTTTTCTTTCTTTCCAACTCCTTTAATACTTTTTTTCATAGTAAAGCCTCGTTTCCTCTTGAGACCTTATAGCTCTTGAGCTTATATACCGAAGGTATTTTTAATCTTCATAACCTTTGTTACAGCGTATGTTACTGCTTTTTCATCAAAGTTGCTGTCCTTTGCCAGCTTTTTATTCAAAGCTTTATTAGCCAAAACTCTATCTGCTTTGTTTCTGGCTGTAATGTTTTCTCCATTTTGCGAGTACGTGATATCGTGTTTCTTGCACGCTGCATCAAAAGCATTAATACCTGGATCACAACGTGCTAGTCGTTATTTTAGTCGTGTTCCTGGACCACATTACTGATAACCTCCTGGCAAATGAAGTTCGAACGAAAGCGAGTTGATGAGTTTGTTGATAATGCCACGTCTTCGTCGTTTGAGATATTTGATCATCACTGTTAGACAATTGCTGTTTGACTGAGCTCCGCGGTATATAAGCGCACATATTTATACTCATGGTTCAGTAGTAGTTAAGATAACAAACGATACACATGGATTTCGAGAAGCAGTCACTGAGACTTCCAGTCGTAACCTTTGACAGAGTGGTGGAACAAAACAAGCGTGACAAGCGGCATGGAGTGTTGCTGCCAAACAGTATACGTGCAATATTCTGTGGTCCATCGAACTGCGGAAAAACAAACAGCTTACTCAACCTAATTACTTATCCGAATGCCCTACGGTTTGATAACATCTACGCCTACTCCTAGTTACTCAATCAACCGAAATCAAAATTTCTTAAGAAACTTTTAAAGCCTACAGATGGAGTCAATTACTCTCTTTTCAATGAACATGAGATAGTAATAAAGTCCACACCGGATAAAGCTCAATCATACTATTTGATGACATTGTCAAATAGCATGTCACTGAAAAACAAGATAACGTTAGAGTATTCTTCTGCATGGGTAGATATAAAAATGTAAATTGTTTTTATCTGCATCAATCATACGCAACAATTCCAAAACGTTTGATCAGAGACAATGTCAATTTGTTGGCGATATTTCGTCAAGACGATGTCAGTTTACGACACATTTACGATGATCACGTAAACTTGTGAAGGGGGATTTCGGGGGGCGTAGGCCTCACCAGCTAAAATCGCCAACACCAATTTCCGTTGGACGTGATTTTCCGAACTTTGGTAGCAGGGCGTCAGGTCACCGCCCTTACCTACAGTGATCGTTGGAAAATCGTGTCAACGGCGAATTCGTCGGTAGAATGGCCCGCCGTGCGACTGCGCAGAGCGGGCGATGAAATTTCAAAGTTTCAAAACTGTTCGAAACTTAAAAAAAAAATTCCTTAAAGCTCCGACGATGTTTGTCCTGACATTCTCGTTCAAATCGATCCTTCATCCAATATCCAGCTTCCAGCAGAACCACAGAGGATATCCGGCCGCTTAGCTCTCACTCCTTTGTTTCAGGTCGTGTTTCGTCGAATCGTACGTTTCGTTACCGTAAATAGAAAATTAATTCAAATTTCACTTGTAATATCCCGTCCGCGGCTGAAAATAATTGGCAGAGGGAAAATATTGGGATCTAGGTGAAATTACCGGAACGCAATATCAAGTTAACTTCATTTATTCGTAAGGCCATACATCGCGCACTGAAATGGCGGAAGGTCAACGCGCTTCGGTCAGAACTCGCAATCGCGACCGCTACGGATCCACGCGCCTCGGCGAATTACGGTCTACTCCTATCCTAGCGTCCTAACTATTCGCGAAGGTCAGTCACACTTCAACTACTTACTTGGAATTAATGCGGCGATAAATCCTTCACAAAGAAAAGAAATATGCTAGGTTCGCTATCACTATTCTACGCTCGGAACTGTCCTTGGTGAGATCCAGTGGCAAAATGGAAGAGAAACGGTTCTCCGCGGTCAAAGATCTCTCATTCTCTCCTCTTTCCGAGAAGAAACACTATTATTGGCCGATATGTAAATTCGGATATCGGTAGCGCCCTCCGAATGTGTCGTTATTGGTCAATATATAAATTAAGAAGGTAACAGCGCCCCTCGTCTTATCTATTACGCATCAAATTTTACCCTCTCTCACCCCCCACTAGGTCGGTCAGCATTTAATCTAAGAGAGAGATTCATCCCTACTCTTGTCGGAATTTTGATGAGGACGGAAATCAAATATTCTAATGATTTGCCTATTGGTCGTGACGTCATCAACAAATTTCGTCCGAGTTTCAAATTTCATCGGCTAGCTATTAATTTCAATAAATGCGCGGCTTATCGCTTTCAAGTATATATAAGAGTTTGCGAAATTACATACATTATTTAATCCGTACGATACGGTTCAATTAATACATTATATTTAAGTCAGTTCTAAATTTAAAACAAGTTTCAAATCGCCTTACATTTAATTACAATTAATTCGCATACGCGTACAAATAAATCGTAATTTTGAGTCAACTATAGGCGCGCCTTTAGTAATCTATCTATCTCGCTCTCTCTTCCCCTTAATTAGTCTATCTCGCTCGCACTCCCGCTTAGTCTACCGCGCTGCCGCTCTATCTAGCTTAGCGTTCTAAAATGGCCGCCTACTCTCTAACGCGTGCACCTCGTGTCTCGGTGCCGGTAGTCGTAGCGCCTCCTGGAGCGCTCCGTTTTTCGGTCGTGTGCGGTTTCGGAGTGTTGTATGTGAGTGTCGGCAGTAGTTCATATCCAGTGTGTGTGTGGCGTTCAGGGTGTCGTCGATGGTGCGCAGCAGCCCGACTCAGCTGATTGCTGGCTGCCGCTTCATCGGCGATTTTCTGTTCGCCCCAGGAATGTCAGCGTGCTCCGGGTGTCAGTGTCAGTGTCTGGGAGTGTAACGGGTCGGTACGTGTCGTTACGTGCACCTCCGCTGCACTTTTCAGTCAAGTTTTTCTTGTTTTTCTTGCCCGCCGGCAACACGTGGTCAGGAGTGTGTGTATGTGTTCTCTCTCTCGTGCGCTCTCTTTTTTTTTTTATCCGTCGGATCGCGACAGCTCGTCTGTTTTTCTTGTTTGTTTAGTTGTGGTTGGCATGTAAGGGAAAATATGATTTTCGCATTAGGCGCGTTAATATTACGTATTTTCAGCTGGTTACGGGGCGGCAAGGGACAGGGATGGCCTTTTCTGAGGTGTTGCAAATAGCGCAACACTCTCTGAAAAGGCCTTGTAATGCACCGCATTACAGAACTCAACCACGTTCTCAGCTTACCCCGTATGTCTGGATCTTACCTGTTGGGGTTTCCCCCCCTGGTACCATGGTCTGCTATCATTGGACGCCTGGTCGAATTGGTTTGCTTCCTTTGGACGTCTGGTCTGATTGGTCTGCTTGGCTGCATCCTTTCGTTGATGTCACTAGATTTTACGAGCTATTGGTTGGTCAGAAGGGTCAGGTCTTTAAATAAATGGCCGGTCGGATATGTTAAGCCGGGGTATAACCCTGGCATTTATTTTGGTCAGGTCTCCATTTTTTTTTTTTTTTTTTTTTTTTTTTCAGTCAGTGATATCCGCGCCTGCGGGAGCGGTCGCGCCACTCCCTCTCTTCCAGTTCCTGGAGGGCGCGTTGGAGCTGTTGTAGCTCCCTCAGGCGCAGGTCAGCGTCGGCCTCATCGTCTGACGCCCGGTTCTTGGGCCTCCGCACCAGTTCTCTCGCTCGTTCCTCCGCACCAGTTCTCTCGCTCGTTCCTCCACCGATGGCCTGGCCGATGAGGTAGGGAGTCTGGTGCGGGGTATCGCCCCGGTGCTGGAGGTCGGTCGTCTGGTCGGTGATCGACCCCGAGTGGCTTCCTGGTAGGAGGGTGGTGATTCTTCCAGGTCTCGGGGTCGACCGGTCAGTGGTCGATTGTCAGCGTGGTCGGTGTTTCGGTTGGGGTCTCGGTTAGCATGTTGTTCCGTATAGTGGTCCGGTGGTCGTCTATCCCATCCGGACCCGGACGAGGTGGATGGTGTTATGCCCTCGTCCGCCCACCCCCTCCGGCCGCTAGGCGGGTGTGGATGCCTCGGTGGAGTAGCTAGTGGGTCCACCGGATTGTTCCTGCCCGAAGGTGTGTGCCTCCGCTCATAAGCCTTGGCACACCTCGGGCAGTTGAACACATCCACACCCCTGCGACCACAATTCCCGCAGAACTGCCCATCTTTAGGCTTTGGGCAGTTCCCGAAATTGTGGTCCAGTTGCCAGCAGTTGAAGCAGGCACGGAGTGGTGGGTCAACTGTGGGGTCCGTCGGAATCTCCGTCAGATGTCCGAAGCCTGCCCCTGTTCGACGAGGCAGGCTGCCCCAGGATGGCATTTTGGCGGTGGTCTGCCTAACCCGGTCGATGGGGGGTCCTGGTAGATCGTAATCGGACCCCTCCCCGGATTCATCACCCGCACCCACCAGGTCGTCCAGTTCGAGATGCCGCCGCGGGTTGTACCTGCGGCGTTTCCCGCTGGCCGTCCGGTAGTGCAGGTTTTGTATCTCCGGCCTGTCGACCGGGTCCACCCTGGGCGTGGTCTGTCGTGGGTTGGTCGGTATTCTGTCGGTCCTTGGAGTTGCCGAGGTCACCGGCAGCCAGCCAGGGTGACCTCGGTTTCTGGGTATTGCTGGCTGTATTGTTTTTCCGGGGTCGGTCAGTGGTCGGGTATTGATGGTGGTGTTAGTGGTCAGAGCGGTGGTGGTCGTGGTCAGTGAGGTGGTGGTCGGAATTGGTCTGGTGGTCAGAGTGGTCGGTGAGGTGGTGGTCGTGGTCAGTGTGGTGGTCATCTAGGCGGCGGCTGAGGTGGTGGTGTTCCGGGCGCTGGTGGTCATGGTCAGGGTGGTCGGTGTCCAGACGGCGGCTGAGGTGGTGGTGTTCCGGGCGGAGGTTGAGGTGATGGTGGTTCCGGCGGTGGCTGAGGTGGTGGCGTTCTCAGCGATGGTGGTCCAGGCGGTGGCGGTGGGGAGTGATGGTGGTACCACTCTTGGGCGACGGAGTGTTGGGGGCGGGGTCGATGGTCCAGTAGGTTGGGGGTTGGTGACTTCCCCCTTCCCATCTGGTACCGACTCCGCGTCGCCGCCCAGGTAGTCCGCCAGTTCTTTTTCCGCCTGTCCATCCAGCGACAGCCGGGAACCCTTAGAGGTATCTGAGCAATGGGACTTGGAGGTCCCATGCTCAGATAGGGTCTCGGCTGCTCCGCCGTCCTCCTCCTCAACCGCCGCACCGGCCTCCTCGCGGATGGCCCGAACAACCTCCATCCGCTGACGCTCCTCCCGTCGCCAGTCCGCTTCAGGAACGCGGGTCTGGAACGTGAGTGCCCAGCGGATGAGGCGCTCCCGCTCTTGTCCCACCGGGAGGGGGCGCGGTGGTCGCTGGTCCTCCGCCTCCGTGACCTCTAGGCGAGCCTTCTCCCGCTCTATCTCGTCCACCATGTCCTGGATGTACCAGGACGACGGGTCTTCTGTCGAGTGGGTTGTGGTGGGCTCGATGGCCTGAGCCCCCACTCCCTCCTGGTATCCCGGCATGGTGGAGAGTGCCTGCAGGCGAAGGCTCTCCTCTTCGCCGTCCGTCTCCCGGGTCTGAGCTGGCTTGATCTCCCGCGCCCTGGTCCCCATGATGGTCCTGGGGATTGCGGTCAGCGGGATCTTCACCACCATGCTCAGACCCTTCTTCTTGGCGATTAGAATGCTCGGTGCCATTTTCTGAAAGAAAATAAATTTAGTACCAGGTCATAGGTCATGGGTCGGGACATCACAGTGCATGCAGTCACTGGAATCTTTCCTGGGGGTCATAGCCACCGGCTTTACCTCCCCCTTATGCTTGGAGAGGCTTGCCTGTCCAGGCTTGTCAGACAACACAACCATCACCTTGGAGATACACATGCGGTCTAATAACGGTTTTAGTGGGTATTGTGGTCGTTAATTGTTGCTAGGTTATTAGGATAAAAGTTATCCTGTCAAGGTTAGAGTTGGTTTCTTTTAGTCTCTATGGTCAGATTCAATCTTCTTATTCAATATTTTATTGTCTGTTTTGTATTTTTCTGTTTGCTTATTTTCTTGGCAGGGTTTAATGTCGTAGTTGTTGTTGTCAGCGCTTTTAAACGGTTTTAGCTGTTCCACGTGTACCTTGCCAACTTTCCGCTTTGTCATCGTTTCGATAGTAAATACTGTGTCTGAGAGCTTTTGTTGCAACTTAAACGGTCCTTCATATTTTTCGCTTAATTTGGGCGAAAACTTATTCGCTGCATTCGATAGGTGATGTGTTTTGATTAATACTAGGTCTCCGGTTTTATATTCGGTCAACTTTCTTCCAGTATTGAATCGGTCAGCCATTTTATCGTGTGAATTTTCAATAATCTTCTCAACAAACTCATGTAGGTCTCTTAGTCTCTTCAACCTTTCCGTCCATTCATTTGGTGTTAGTGTCGGTTCTATTTCATTTGATTCTATCTTCCTTCGTAAGCTTTTTATCAATCTTGGTTGTCTACCATAATTTAGAAATGCTGGGGATGCTTTCGTGGTAGATTGTATTGCTGTATTTATGGCGTGTCTGAGTTTGTTGATATGTTTATCCCAATTTCGGTGGTCATTTTCTACGTACGTCGCTATCATTGTTTTTATTGTCCTATTACTTCTCTCGACTGGATTGGCCTGTGGATGGTACGGGACTGTCGTGTTGTGTTTAATCCCATATTCATTTAACATGCTGTCTAAGTGCTTATTAACATATTCTTTCTCGTTGTCGGTCAATAAGTAATCAGGTGTTTCCCATCTGAATATTATCAACTCTTCCAGTGCTTTTGCAACGGTTTTTCCATCTGCGGAACGTACCGGTTTCATTTCTATCCAACGTGTGAAGAGATCTTGGAAAACTAATAGGTATTTATTCTGTGTTTTGCTCCGTGGGAATTCCATGGTGTCGGCTGCTACTATGACCCATGGTCGGTTTACATTACCTCGTCCCATGAGACCTTGTGGACCTTGTTGATTGGTTTTAAATTTCTGACATAATGGGCACTTTGTGACAAAGTTATAGGTGTCAGTATACATTCCTCGCCAGTAATATTCCGTAGCGATCCTCATATATGTTTTCTCTATTCCTAGGTGTCCCGCTACTGGTAGGCAGTGTGCATTCCTCAATATTTCCATCTTATATTCGTCAGGTACCACTAGTTTCCATTCTGTTTCTCCATTAGTTACCGGGTCCATAATTGGGTCTGATCTACTGTAATATATCATGTTATCTTCAATTTTCCAGTCAGGATATTTTTCCGGCTTATCTTTTATCTCTTTACGTCTTTTTAAATACCAATTATCTTGCACTGTTGTAAAGGCTGAGATTTTATTAGCTTCTTCATTAATTCGTGATAGGGCGTCTGGTACTTTGTGCATTGCGCCTTTACGATGTTTGAAGGTCACTCGTTCTTGCATAAGGTCACATATCCATCTTCCTAGTCTACCTTTCGGTTCTTTTATATTAAACAGATATACTAGGGCTGAATGGTCGGTAATAACTGTATAATCATACCCCTCAAGGTAAGGTCTCAATTTCTTGATGGCATACATAATTGACAGCAGTTCCTTTTCAGTCACAGAGTAATTTCGTTCTGGTCCAGTCAGCGTTCGGCTAATATATGCTATTGGGTGTTCGCCGTCATCAAAGTTTTGAGTCAACACAGCTCCAATCGCAAAATCACTTGCATCTGTTTGAACCGTAAATGGTCGTGCAAAGTCTGGTCTTGCTAATACTGGGGCTTCCGTTAATGCTCTTTTTAGCTTGTCAAACGCTTCTTGTTGGTCAGTTTCCCAATTAAATACTTGATGTTTCTTTAGTAACTTTTGTAGCGGTATTTTTATTTCTGAGCAATTTTTTATAAATCTAGAGTACCATTCGACCATCCCTAGAAAGCTACGTAATTGCTTTACTGTTTTGGGTCTTGGAAACTCAAGTACTGTCTTGGTTCGGTCTGGATCAGGTCGTAATCCTTCTTGGTCTAATAAAAAGCCTAAGTAATTGAGACGAGTGCAGCCGAATTCACATTTCTTCTCGTTTATCTGCAGTCCAGCTTCATTAATTCGGCGTAGTACTAATTCTAAATATTTGGTATGTTCGTCGAAGGTTTTGGTTGCTATAATAATGTCATCAAGGTATGGAAATACTTGAGGTTCCCAGTCAGGTCCAAATAATGCGTCAGCTAATCGTTGAAAGGTCGCTGGGGCATTGACGAGTCCGAATGGCATAACTATGAACTCCCATAATCCTTCACCTGGGCTTGCAAAAGCTGTATATTCGCAGCTGTTTTCATCTAGGGCTACTTGGAAGTAGGCCTGTTTAAGGTCAATTTTGCTAATATATTTGGCGTGTCGTAATTTGTCTAATATTGAATCCATGTTAGGCAGTGGATATGCGTCTTTCCTTGTAACCTTATTCAAGTCGCGAAAGTCAATGCAGAATCTCCAGGAACCGTCAGGTTTCCTTATCATTACTGGGGCACTACGCCATGCACTTTTGGACGGTCGGATAATGCCCATTTCGTACATTTTCCTTATTTCCGTTCGTACTATTTTTTGTATTGCTGGTGACATTCGTCGTAGACCTTGTCTTATTGGTTGGCTATCAGCTACATCTATTATGTGCTTTACTATCGGTGTTCTTCCTAGTTTGTCAGTCATAGGTGGTATTAAACGGTCCGTTATTTCTTTGATTCGTTTAGTTTGGTCAGGTGTAATTTCTGTTAGGCCAGCGCATTCTGCGTAGAAAGCTTCTCGTTGTGTCGGTTGTCTAGGTTGTAGATGATGCCATTTGCCATTATGTACTCTCCATTTTCTTTCTCGGAAGAGTATAAGCATGTTCCACTGTGTCAGGAAATCTAGACCTAAGATAATTGGCGGTCCAGGTAGGTTTTTCATTGCCTTAAATCTAAATTTCTGTGTATGTCCATCGAAATCAATCTGTAGGGGGAGTTCGCCTATGGTTTTCTCGGTTTTTCCCGTGATTCCTTGGATTGTAGTGCAACTAGGCGTTAATCTTTCTTTGAATCTGTCTGTTATTTCCGGTCCTACTAGTGAGAGTTCTGCTCCTGAGTCAACTAGGGCGTCATATGCTATATTACCAATATTAATTGGTATGAAACACCTGCTGTCTGAGCTTAACCCTCCTATCGACTGTGGAGGTGCGGTCAATGTCGCTGTCTTGCTTTTGTCTTTAGTCTCATCTAAAGCTTTCTGTTGTCTTTTATCAGGTTCCTTAGCTGTTGGTAGGTCTGATTGTGAGGGTATTGTAGGTTCTTCGTCTATTGTTTGTATTATCTCTTCCTTGTCTAGGAATTTCACGGTTTTTATTATTCTTTTAGGCGTTCCTTCAGGTTTTTCTTCAGGTATAACAGTATCTATTTTGTCTGGGAGTTCTATCATTTGGTCTGTTATTGTTGGAATTTGATGGTCAATGTTCATTACTATTACTTTTTCGGCTGGTGGAAATGTTAGGTTTTCCACTGACTGTTCACTGTTTTGTATTTCCCCATCCATGTCAAATAGTAACGTCTCTTGATCCTTGAGGCGTTTCAGTAACTTATTGAGTGGTTCCTCATCAATCCAGGATAATTCTTGCCTATTTATTGGAGTGGTATGTTTGTCGGTGCAGTTTTCATCCTCCTCTGATGTCTGGTTGTTTATCCCTCTATCGTCATCTGATGATCTTTCCCATATTGGGCGAGTATTTTCTTCTGAGTCCATATCAATTTCTATATGGGAGGCCATTTTCATGGTTATTTCCTCTATATGGTCATGTTGGCCCATTATTGGGAATCGGGGGGAGGCAGTGGGCTCGTCTGCTCCCCACCTAGCGCGTTTCCCAACAACTCAGAACGAATATGTTGGCAAAATTTGCAGAAGTCAAAAGGCGAGCCTATGTTTTTACAAACTTGGCAATGTGTTTGTCTTATTCTTGGTCCTGTTTTTGGGAATAAAGATTCTCTTTTTGGGCAGGATGCTGCGTAATGACCTGGTTGGTAACAGAAGAAACAAGGGTTCTTTGGGCATTGTCGGTAGTTATGATCACCTTGGCAGCATTTCCATGGTTCTCTGTTTTGTCTGTCGGTCTGATTATCATTATTCATTGTATTATCATTGTCTGTTTGATTGTTTTGGAATGGTATCAGTGAGGGCAGATTCCATCTTGTTTCCACTCCATTTGATGTCGGTGTTTGTTGACCTTGGTTGTAACTTTGTCTCTGTTGGTTCCGGTAATTTATTCTGTCATTAGTTTGATTGTTGTTTGCTGTCTGTGATCTTTCTTGGCTTGTCCATGGTCGTTCTTGTTTGACTGGTGGGAAGCCCAAGTATTGGTGTGGTCCTTGGTATGCTGCAATTTGTGCCATCATGGGTGTAGCATATATATTTTCTTGTTTGGTCTGTTGTTGTGTATTATTTTGTTTTGTTTTATTTGTCTTGTCTTTTCTGTTATTATTTTGAGGATTTTCACGTATATTGTCAGGTTTTGTTTCAATTTTTTGTACCGCTGAGGTTTTTGCTATCCTCTTATTGGTTTTTGGTGCTGCTGCTGGGAAATGTGTTTTTGTCGAAGGCGGATGGTATTGTTCATCCATTTCCTCCAAATCTTCCCATTTTCGGCCGTAATATGTCAGATCACTGAATCTTTCTATCCGTTTATCAGACATGTATTTTCGGTATGTCGGAAGGAGTCCTCGTCTAGCGATTTTAATTTGTTGTCGCAAAGAAATAGGACGCTTAAAATGGCTGGCTATGTATCGGAAGGCGTTCAGGTAATCTGTTATAGATTCACCTTCATTTTGTGTCCGTCGTCTAAGTTCTTCTTCAATGTCATCATCGGTCATACGTCTGCCATAGTGGTCTCGCAGGGCTCTTTTCAGGTCTCGCCATGAGTAAATTTCCTTGGATATCCCTCGGTACCACGAATTAACTTCTTTGGAAAATACGGCCGTTATTGCTTGCAGCAGGTCCTCACTTGTCATTCTAACACGTCTTTTCTGGTCTTCGATTTGGCTAATAAATTCTTCTGGGCCGTCTGTGCCATTAAACCTTATTTTACGGCTCTCTAATAATTTAATATTACGAAGATCTCGTCGGGCCGTGTCGTAGTCTCGCTCTCTTAGCCTGCGCGAACTATGCCTCGACTCATATTCTGATTCGGATGATGAATCCGAGCTCTCCGTGTCAGAATAATGTCTGGGTGGTTCTCGCCATTGTTCACGAGAGTAACGATGACCTAAATGTTTGTTCCTGTATCCAGATCGTGACCGTGATCGTGATCGTGATCGGGAGTGATAGTTTATTTGGTGATGTGAACGTCTATGCCGTTGTTCAAGGTCAGATTCACTTCCTGATGAGTACCTTCTATTTTTTCTATGCCGGTGGACAGTTCGTGATCGTCTACGGTCTGAATGATGAAATTGTTGTTTTTTAGAGTAACAACTGTTATCAGACGTATCATTTTCACTATACGAGTCTGAATGTCTATTTACATATTTCCTTCTTTCGGATTGTTCAGTTCGTCTGTGGTTATTCTTATCCCTATAAGTCTCCATTGATAAGTCGAGAGGACTAATTGGTCGGTGTGAATAATTTCTGAGGGAATCTCTTACTTTTATTTTCTTCTTAACGTCGTCAGAAAATTCTTTTTCGTCTGCATACTTTTTGTTATGACGAATTGACTGATCTTTATATATCTCTGCTGTGTTCTGTATGGACTTTGTCGTAGGAGTATAATTTTTGTCTGGACCTGTTTTATTCCTTTTTACAGGCTCATCTATTGTTGCAAGCTTGGCCCTGGTCGGCTTGGCTGTGGCTAACTGTGGTCTGTAATCGGTTTTGTCAATATTCGAGGGACCGTGAGCTTCCCTGGAAACAGCCCAGGTTACTCGTTCTTTGAATAGTGGTTTCGGTCTCCTGCGTCTTTTCCGTTCTATTTCTGATGGTGATTCAGAGTTACTGTCAGACCAATTTGATTGTCTGGTACGCATTTTACGAGGTCTGTTGTATGACGGTGAATTCAATGCCTGTGTTCTGGAGTAATCTTCCTCTGAGGTGATCTGAGCTATTTCCGTTTCTCTATTCCTCGTTGTTCGTCTATTGGTATTAGTTAATACCGCTTCATTAGTCTGATTCCAAGTTAATGTCGGCGAAGTTGCGTGGAGTTGTTTCGGTGGTGTTGCTTGTCGACGAATAACATCCATTTCGAGTGGTAAATCAATTAATTGATTTGTATCTACCACCCGACGTTCGTCAGTTTCTAGTTCTTCACCTGCTGTTGATGTTGCCTCTGTTGTATTTGTTTTCGGAGGCTGGTTGGTCGTTTTATTAGAGTCAGTTTCTTGGTCTTCGTTCCAAAGCATTCTTGCAAATGGCGGAAAAGTATCGATTCTTTGGCTGCGAGTCATGGACGGGTTAGCTGAGAGTCTTTGTTCTCGGATTACCCATCTCAATAGCTCTAGTCGGTCTATATTGTCATCGTTCGATATTCGCCATCCTCCTTGGCGTAATTCATTACGAATTTCTTCCTCTGTGTTGTCAGCTATCCTGTTTGCCACATCTCGGGCTATTTTATTCTTCTTTAATATGTGTAATAGGTCAGCATTTGATAATGGCAGTTTAATTGGTGTATTAGTTGGAATGTCATCATGTACTACCACCATTTTGATTAATGTCTATTTCAATATCAAAGTGCTTTGTAAATCTATATTTTATCTGTCCGCTCCTACCAGATCTGAGTTTTCCAAATTCTTAATACTAAATTCAAACTGTTGAATTAATCTATCTGAATTTGGAAGTAGTCAATCCGAACTTCTCCAAAATCTGAACTGTCAGAATCTGGTTTTGAAATGCAAGCTACGCAATATTCACAAGCTTGAATCGTCAGGCTCTAAACTGTTAGAGTTTACTGACGCGTATTCATACTGTACAGTCTGGATTGTCAGTACTTGACAGTTGAATTTTCAGTTTGCTGTGAATCTGCAATATAGCTCTGTTTTCGAAGTTTCGAACTTGAATTTCACTTAATTTTGTAGGATCGGTCAGATTTTATCTCATCTTGATTTTATTATAATACTGTATCAGTTAATTTACATAATACTATTAAATTGAAATATAGGTGTTCGTATTCTGTACTTAATATACTGAGGGTCAGAAAATTACCTGTTATCAGTTAATACTGATTGTCAGAAAATACTGGTTATCAGTTAATACTGATGGTCAGAAAATACTGGTTATCAGTTAATACTGATGGTCAGAAAATACTGGTTATCAGTTAATACTGATGGTCAGAAAATACTGGTTATCAGTTAATACTGATGGTCAGAAAAAACTGGTTATCAGTATTGTATACTGATGGTCAGAAAACTTGCTTATCAGTATTGTATACTGATGGTCAGAAAACTTGCTTATCAGTATTGTATACTGATGGTCAGAAAACTTGCTGAAAATAATTGATTAAATATGTGATTGTTCTGAGTTATCAGAACGTTAAATAACATAAACATGCATTTAATTAATATATAATTTTCACATAAAATACAGATAATATCAATAAAATGGTCAGAATAAATATATTTTTAAATTTAAATTTTAATGTAAACGGTCAGATTTAAATTTCAATATAAGCGGTCATCTACACTAGCTAAACGAAACGGATTCGACGAATTTCGAAACTAAGTTGGGCGCCATTTGTGAAGGGGGATTTCGGGGGGCGTAGGCCTCACCAGCTAAAATCGCCAACACCAATTTCCGTTGGACGTGATTTTCCGAACTTTGGTAGCAGGGCGTCAGGTCACCGCCCTTACCTACAGTGATCGTTGGAAAATCGTGTCAACGGCGAATTCGTCGGTAGAATGGCCCGCCGTGCGACTGCGCAGAGCGGGCGATGAAATTTCAAAGTTTCAAAACTGTTCGAAACTTAAAAAAAAAATTCCTTAAAGCTCCGACGATGTTTGTCCTGACATTCTCGTTCAAATCGATCCTTCATCCAATATCCAGCTTCCAGCAGAACCACAGAGGATATCCGGCCGCTTAGCTCTCACTCCTTTGTTTCAGGTCGTGTTTCGTCGAATCGTACGTTTCGTTACCGTAAATAGAAAATTAATTCAAATTTCACTTGTAATATCCCGTCCGCGGCTGAAAATAATTGGCAGAGGGAAAATATTGGGATCTAGGTGAAATTACCGGAACGCAATATCAAGTTAACTTCATTTATTCGTAAGGCCATACATCGCGCACTGAAATGGCGGAAGGTCAACGCGCTTCGGTCAGAACTCGCAATCGCGACCGCGACGGATCCACGCGCCTCGGCGAATTACGGTCTACTCCTATCCTAGCGTCCTAACTATTCGCGAAGGTCAGTCACACTTCAACTACTTACTTGGAATTAATGCGGCGATAAATCCTTCACAAAGAAAAGAAATATGCTAGGTTCGCTATCACTATCCTACGCTCGGAACTGTCCTTGGCGAGATCCAGTGGCAAAATGGAAGAGAAACGGTTCTCCGCGGTCAAAGATCTCTCATTCTCTCCTCTTTCCGAGAAGAAACACTATTATTGGCCGATATGTAAATTCGGATATCGGTAGCGCCCTCCGAATGTGTCGTTATTGGTCAATATATAAATTAAGAAGGTAACAGCGCCCCTCGTCTTATCTATTACGCATCAAATTTTACCCTCTCTCACCCCCCACTAGGTCGGTCAGCATTTAATCTAAGAGAGAGATTCATCCCTACTCTTGTCGGAATTTTGATGAGGACGGAAATCAAATATTCTAATGATTTGCCTATTGGTCGTGACGTCATCAACAAATTTCGTTCGAGTTTCAAATTTCATCGGCTAGCTATTAATTTCAATAAATGCGCGGCTTATCGCTTTCAAGTATATATAAGAGTTTGCGAAATTACATACATTATTTAATCCGTACGATACGGTTCAATTAATACATTATATTTAAGTCAGTTCTAAATTTAAAACAAGTTTCAAATCGCCTTACATTTAATTACAATTAATTCGCATACGCGTACAAATAAATCGTAATTTTGAGTCAACTATAAGCGCGCCTTTAGTAATCTATCTATCTCGCTCTCTCTTCCCCTTAATTAGTCTATCTCGCTCGCACTCCCGCTTAGTCTACCGCGCTGCCGCTCTATCTAGCTTAGCGTTCTAAAATGGCCGCCTACTCTCTAACGCGTGCACCTCGTGTCTCGGTGCCGGTAGTCGTAGCGCCTCCTGGAGCGCTCCGTTTTTCGGTCGTGTGCGGTTTCGGAGTGTTGTATGTGAGTGTCGGCAGTAGTTCATATCCAGTGTGTGTGTGGCGTTCAGGGTGTCGTCGATGGTGCGCAGCAGCCCGACTCAGCTGATTGCCGGCTGCCGCTTCATCGGCGATTTTCTGTTCGCCCCAGGAATGTCAGCGTGCTCCGGGTGTCAGTGTCAGTGTCTGGGAGTGTAACGGGTCGGTACGTGTCGTTACGTGCACCTCCGCTGCACTTTTCAGTCAAGTTTTTCTTGTTTTTCTTGCCCGCCGGCAACACGTGGTCAGGAGTGTGTGTATGTGTTCTCTCTCTCGTGCGCTCTCTTTTTTTTTTATCCGTCGGATCGCGACAGCTCGTCTGTTTTTCTTGTTTGTTTAGTTGTGGTTGGCATGTAAGGGAAAATATGATTTTCGCATTAGGCGCGTTAATATTACGTATTTTCAGCTGGTTACGGGGCGGCAAGGGACAGGGATGGCCTTTTCTGAGGTGTTGCAAATAGCGCAACACTCTCTGAAAAGGCCTTGTAATGCACCGCATTACAAACTCTGACATATCTTTTATTCGTCCACACATTCAAAGAAATTTGTGCAAGATAACAAGTATGGTTTCATAGTTATTGATCGAGATAGAGCAATTAATCATGACAGATATAGGAAAGGTTTTGGTTGTTTTGCTATAAATATAAAGACATAGTCGTCCATCGATCATTATATATTGAATCGTCGAAGAGTTAACTTGGCTGAATTTGAGCAGAAAAAGAATGTATTGATGCAGTTGATCAAAGCCTGTGAACTCATCAGATGCAAGCATAATTTATTGAAGAAGGAAAAAATCAATTTCAAGAAGATACTGAAGGAGACCTTTAAGCCTATCGTTGCTTCTTTACAGAAACTTGTTACAGCGAACAGTAGCAGTACTAAAGAAACGAAGTAAACAAAGTCAATTCTAAAAAAGAACGACAAATCTAAGACTAATATGACCTTTGATGCTGATACAACTTTTGAACCCAACGATTCCAACTACTTCAATGAAACTTCTGATGAATTCAACAGTACTATTTGAGTACAGGACACTTATTTTGAAACTGTTGATATTTAAATTGATGATGATAATGAAGATAATGATAATGAGAATCGTTATTTCTTTGTTAGACCTGAATTTAAGGATTCTATATCGGAAAAATACTTGCGATTACTGAGCATCGATAAAAGAAAAAAATTTGTGGAAGGATCATATGGAATGTGTAACCAGGGAGAAAATTATGTAATTGGTAATTGATCAATCACTTTCGAACAAGACAGCATCAACGTCAATGGAAAAAGACATCAGAAAATAATTGGTCTAATGGAATATTAGTATCTAAAGAGTCTACGACTTCTTTGATTGACAATAATAAGAATCAAAATTCTTACTGAAACAAATGCACATAAAAAAGAATATAAAGAAGATGCAGATTTTTAAAATAAAAATAGTAGGAAATTCATAATTTACATACTTTTATATGTCAGTCCAGTAAACAAGAAAAGAAAATCAATCATTGAAGAAGGTATACTACCTCGATATAAAGTCACTAGAGTAATGGATTTTATTTATTGAAACGATCCTAATGGGTTGATTGATCGGTTCAGACTGCTAACACAGTCCTGCAAAAATGCCATAATTTTTTGCACAAGTAAACCGTACATGGTTTTCTGAAGGATTTTTGGCGCTGAAACCGAATCCGGCCTTAGAATTGCTTTAGCACGTCAGGATTTTGAGATATCCTAACCTAAAAGTGTGTAAATGGTGATTTTAGCCTATATTTGAGGTTATGTAGCACCACGATATTATCTATACACAACAAACTACAATCGACATCTTAAAGAAGCAGCCTAGCCCTTTCAAATGCCGTTGAGTTTGCTCAAATAGCTTATTTTTTCTTCGAGATATTACATTTTAAAGTTTTTCAATTTCATGAATATTGTACCTTTCAGAACATACGCCTTTGAACGTTTCGACGTCGAATTTTCTATCAAGCGACTTCGATTAATTACTGCTCTATAAGAAAATTAAGATATATACCAAACACAGGCTAACTAAACTTCAACCTAAATTACATCATCCTCACAAACTCTTACAACCCTTATAAACTACCCCTACTAACTCCCTTGCAGTCTAACCCACCATTCCCTGGGTAGAACGAGTTAAATCAATTGCTTATCTGTAAGAAAATGAGAGTCTCAACCACAGATAGGTTAACCCATTTTAACCCTGATATACCTCATCTCCACAAACCCTTACAACCCTTAGAAACCACCCCTACCTAAGGAGGGGTTGGGTATATCAGAGACAATATCTATGAGATATTCATTATATTACAGAAAAGCAGTTGATTAAACTCGATCTACCAAGGGTTAGGTGCGTGAGCCTGCTTGGGAGTTGATAGAGGGGGTTTATGAGGGTTGTGTTGGTATCTGGGGATAGAGTCCATCAAGGAGAAAATATGATATACATGCAATGAGTTCAAATACTTTTTATACCCATTTAAAAGCTGTTATTGAAAAGTAAAAATTATTGAAAGATTAAATTTTGAGTAGAAACAGGAAAAAGATGAGAGAAGTGTACGAGAATTTATACAAGCTAGAGTTAAAGCAGGTGATGAATATAAATGTTTCATATAATGAGACGTAGCATAAGAGAGGATATGTATTCCTTTATAGAATAGCCTATGTAATTGACGTAGTGATTGGACTAGTTATAGATTTCGAAGTGTTTAGTAAATTTTGCCATCAGTTCACCTTTTCCAGTAATGAACTTGGCGTTGATTCGCCTCAATTCCACTTCTAGTATGAAGATCATAAGAATACTGTAGTATAAACTATCAAGGATTATCAGGATCATTGGAAGTAGCAGCAGCTGATATGTGGAAAAGATTCTTACCATTGGGCAAATTCCAATACACAACTATGCTTTAAGATGATAATTCAAAAGTATTTAGTCATTTAAAATAGTAAATCCATACAGTGGGGTGAGGATGCAGAGAGAATAATGCATTAACCATGTGAAGAAAAGGATGTTGACTGCGCTTCAAGAAGAAGTAAAAAAAAGCTAAAGTCAAAAGTAACTGAAAATTGTTTATGGAACGAGTAAATATAATAGAAAATATGCTAGATAATTGAATTGTTTTTAACTCTTTGGGTGGACGCGCCAAAGGTACTTTCACTAAAAAAACCATGAAACATCTCAGTAACTATTATCGAAGTTGTATCATCAGAAATCAAAACAATATACAAAATATGAGAGATAATATCATGGCTACTTGGGCTCAATGTTCTTCATCGGATGAAAAGCATGACCATTCACTGTGCCCAAAAGTTATATGATAATGAACTAAATAACAATACACTAATTTTCAGAAAATTATAATTGATGAATTTTATATTTTTTCAGGTATAAATCCTTGGTGCTTTTATAACAAAGCGATATCTGAAAACAGAAAGCTAGGTTCTCATAGTAATATGTCAGTTTACCTTATCTATCTAGTAAGCCAACATGTGAAGTCTATTTTTGAGAGATTATGTAGGATTGAATTATTCAGTATGTTCAAGAGGTTTGGACACAGAATGCTAACGAAGGGTTACATTCCACTTTCTGGAGAATGTGTCCGAAGACTACATTTGTCTTTAAGAATAGAATAGAAATTGTTGCTTCAAAAGCTGTTGCTAATTTCAATTTGGGTGCTGCAAAACAGCTCAATTGTTCCAGCAAAAAGTTTTGAGCGCGAATACTAAAAAAATGTTAGATAATAGACACCGTAACAGACGGAAAGAAAGTGAATAAAAATATACTATTGAAAAAAAAGTTGAGAATTGACAAAAAGTATGAAAATAAAGTGAATGAACAATCGAAAGTTAATTATGAAGGCATTACTTATGCTAGTGGAACATTTTATTAAATTTTGTGCTACTGATTAAAGACTGTAATAATTGTGTTATAAAGAATGTGATCTTAATTTCATGTGCACTGAAAACAATTAAAAACTCAAGAAGGTATCAGTTATGTAAAGTGTGCAATGAGATTATAGTTATAGATTATAAGCAATAGTTTTAAAGTGTCTTTTTATATTATTAAACTGCAACAAAGTGAAAAGTGCCAAATTATTTGACGTTGAACTCAAAGTTTTAATAAAGAAGTGTTTTCAACTTTAAATGGATTTCACTTGGCTTCTTATTTTTTTGCCTTCAAAATGTTCCATGAGTCAGCGATTAAATGTTTATGAGCTACCAAAAAGCTTGTTAGTTTCTTTGTCATATCTCCAACGATTCTTTCTTCTCCAAAAAGTGATTTATTAATTTCCATAATTGTAAGATTCCAACTTCAAACAAAAAGTTATAAAATATTGATTTTTTGACTGAAATTATAATAAAATTTGATATTTTGATCTGTGGTTTGACTTCTAATGGTAGTAGAATTTTTTCATGAAGCAAGTTTTGTTCGGTATGGGTTGAGGAAGAGGATGAGCTTTCGCAAGGTCATTTTTATCAAAAACTCAGACGTATGAAACATTTTGAAATTATATAAAAAAATGACTATTAATTAGCTTAATAACCTTATAAAATGCGTTAAAAAAATCATAAAAAAATTGGATCTCGTGGCAAAAAGTTTCTTTTTTATATTGAATGTGGTGTGAAAATTTCAAGTTGATATCTATAAAAATAAAAAAAAATAGAAAAACCAGTAAAAAGCCACCTTAAGTGGCCACAAAAATGTTGACAGTGATCCTTGTTCTGGTCTGTTTTTTTCTATTTCAAGAGCATTGTGCACCATCAATATGCTTCTACATACTAGACAATCAACAAAGAGTACTACGTTGATGTTTTGAAAAGATTACGTGATGTAATCAGGAGAAAACAACGTGATGTTATCAGGAGAAAACAACCGCAGCTTTGCGAAACCGGTGTCTGGCTTCTTCATCACGATAATGCTTCAGCGCACGCATTAAACCTTGTGCAGTAGTATTTATTGAAACACATTATTGCGCGCTTCGGCAGCATCCATACAGTCCTGATATACAGTTCCCTGCAACTTTTGGTTGTTTTTAATTTTTGTTGTTGTTTTGTTGGTACGCTCGCCACAATCATATATTCATAGTTTTATATAGCACGTGTTGTTTTTCTGACAGAAGCGTCAGGTGTTAGAAGTGTTTGCTGTGCTCGGCGATTGTCTTCTATCGAAAAGAATAAAGCAAAAAGTTTGAATTAAATTTTGTGTGAAAAATGGAATTCAGTTTTCTAAAGCTCTTGAAATGTTAACAATTGCGTATGCAATTATACGGTGAGTCTACTCTGAGTAAGAAAAATGTGTATAAATGGTATAAGCTGTTCCAAAAAGGCCGAGAGAATGTCGAAGACGAGCCTGAAGGACGTTCCAGCACATCAACAACAGATGAAAACGTTGAAGCAGCGAAAGATATTGTGTTAAAAAATCGTCAAATCACCATCAGAAAAGTAGCAGAAGATGTTGGTATATCGGTTGGCTCATGCCATGATATTCTTCCGGATGTTTTAGGCATGAGACGTGTCAGCGCAATTCATTGCAAAATTGTTTAATTTTGATACGTAACATACGTACTGTCTATAGTTTTCTTAAATGAGAAAATTTGTAATAATGGATGAAGGGAAATAGTGAGAGCTGGAAATTCATTTAATTTTAATTATGTTCAGCAACGTTTCGTCAACACATTTGCTAACCTCTTCAGGCTTTATTAACAGAAAAAGAACAAATTATTAACAATAAAGTTACAAATGTAATTTTAATGGCATATAATTATATATACGTTTGTGTATCTGATTTCTCTCGTAGTCAAATTATTATAGGCTAAAACAAATAGTTCATAGCCAGTCATGTTACAATACAGTAACAAATCAAGTATTTCAACACACACACACACACACACACACACACACACACACGCGCGCGCGCGCGCGCGCACACACACACACACACACACACGCGCGCGCGCGCGCACACACACACACACACACACACATATATGTATATACATATATATTCTTCCTCTATCATCCCTTCCTCATCGATCTTAATAAAGGCTTATAGATATGTCTAAGATATTGTATATCCTCTTTTCTAGTTAAACTGTTTTTATGTAAGCCGATGTGCAACATTTCGGATATTCTGCATTTCTTATAATTATTTTCATAATCCAATATCTTAGCTTTGTCCCAGTCAAATTCGTGTGAGAGAGTTCTTCTATGTGTGGCTATGTTGTATGTGAATCAATATTTTTTTTGTAATCATGTAATCCAATTTTTAAGGATCGCTTATTTTCACCTATGTAGACCATGAACATTATTTGCAGTTAAAACTGTAGGCGATACCAGTGTTGTTTAGTAAATCAGATTTGTCTCTTCCTAAGTGAATGAAGCTATAGCAAAGTGCTATGAATTTCCAAAAATACACAAATAAAATATGCCACTACGACCAATGATTTCATCAATTAATAGCCCTACTCATAAATTAGCAAAATTCTAATACAGTTGCGGGCAAAAGTGTCCGGCCAAAGTTGTTTTTATGTTTTGATCATGTATAAATGATACAAAGTAGCAACACAAACATATCTTAGTAAAGTACTTTTATTATGCATTCAAATCATGTTGTCCAACAATTTGTTATAATGCTTAACAAAATTTTATATCGATAATAGAAAATATGGCTTATTCATAAGTATCCGACCAACTATTACGTAGATACAATTCGCGTGGCTTTGTTTACATTATCGGTCACAAAGGTATATAAGCGCTAGAACTGTCTATCAGTTATGCTCTGACATCAGTATCAATCGGTAAACATGCCGAAACGCACGTCTCTAGATATTCGACAAGTCGTAATTAAATTACACAATGAAGGAAAGGTTTCTCGTGATATATCTAAAATTCGAGGCATAGAAAAATCGACTGTGAATGATATAATTATTAGATTCCCTAGCACTAACACTCCGAAAGATAAAAAAAGTTCTGGGAGACCAAGAAAAACCACTAATCGTGTAGACAAATTGATCAAAAGAAAAGCTGTCGTAGATGTTAAAAAGAATGCTGCCATTATTGCACGCGAATTACGCGAAAAAAATGTAGCAGACGTCAGTCGTAATACTGTATCACGTAGACTGAGAGAAGTGGGACTTGTTGGACGTGTTGGTGTGAAAAAACCACTTATTAGTAAGAAAAACAAGAAGGCCAGACTGGAATTTGCTAAAAAATATGAAAGCTATACTGTTGAGGACTGGAAAAAAGTGCTGTTTTCGGATGAAACTAAAATCAATCTATTTGAAAATGATGGTAGAAGGTATGTGCGGCGACCGGTAGGTAGTAGATATAATTCAAGATACCAAATACCGACTGTGAAGCATGGTGGAGGTAGCATAATGCTATGGGGTGCATTTTCATGGAAAGGCGTCGGTCCAATCTTCAAAATAGAAGGCAATATGGACTCTGTCATGTACAAGGATATTATATTGAAGCAAATGCTACCTTATGCTCGACAAAACATGCCCAGAGGATGGATATTTCAGTAGGATAATGATCCAAAACACAGGTCACATTTCCTTCAGCAAGTTTTTAGTAAGAAAAAAATTCGAGTTTTACAGTGTCCGAGTCAGTCTCCAGACTTAAACACCTATTGAACACTTATGGCAAGAGCTAAAAATGAGATTAAGAAATCAAAACTATGCTAATAAAGCCTCCCTATGGCAAAAAGTGCAAGATGAGTGGAACAATATCTCTCATGATAGGATTGTGACACTTATTGAATCGATGCCTCACCGATGTGCTGCCGTGATTGCTTCTAAGGGTATGGCTACGAAGTTCTGATGACTGTGTTACATTCAAAACCATTTCTAGTTTGTTTTGTTTCATGTTACTATATTTTTTCTACTTGTAATTGCCACAGTCATAGTTGGCCGGATACTTATGAATAAGCCATAATTGTTATTATCGATATTAAATTTTATTGATTGTTAAAATGAATTGTTAAATTACATGTTTTGAGTATATAATAAAAGTACTTTACGATGATGTATTTGTGTTGCCACTTTGCACCCTTTGTACATGATTAAAACATAAAAACAACTTTGGCCGGACACTTTTGCCCGCAACTGTATAGTGCTCTTAAAACAATTATGAATAAACCTAACTCTCACATTTAAAACAGTAGACAGTTAATACAGAAATTGAAAAATATTTTTATTTCAAACGATTACGTTTTAATATCATTAGATGTAAGTTCCTTATTCACGAACATATCTTGTGATTTAGACTTGGAGGAATTGGACAAACGTTATGAACAAATTAAAAATTATGAGATTCCAATGGAAGAGATTCGGAGTGGTATAAAATTTTTATTTAATAACACATATTTTGTGTTCACCAAAATTTATTATAAACAAATATTTGGAAGCCCCATGGGCTTCCCTATCTCTCATTTATTGGCAGATATTGTAATGGAAAACTTAAAGAAACACTGCTTGAACGTGTTGTAGAATAAATATCAAATTCATTCTGTTTTCTACTAAAGATATGTTGATGATACTTTGATATGCGTTGATAAAATTGATTTAGTTGTCAAGGCGTTCAGTTTTAATCATAATAGATTACAATTTATGTTTGAAATTGAAATGAATAATTTTATTCCATTTCTTAAAATAGATCAGAAACAATAATAAATTAGAAATTAACTGGTTTAGAAAAATAACACAAACTGACAGAATTTGCAATTTTAACTCAGAACATACAATTCATTAAAAAGTTAATATAGTTTCAAATTTAGTTGACCAGGTGTTTTTATTTGCTGACAAAAAATTACGTTCGCGCAATTTAAAAATAGTTACTGTGTAACACATACACAAACGGATTAGCCAATATAAAAAAGGAAAGAATAATTCTAAAAAATTAATAAATCAAAAACTACCAATAGTCGCTATTTAAAATAATTGCAACATCTTTAGAAAATGTTCTTCTGAGTTAAAAAAACATGACATTACTCCAATTCCTTTATTACATAAATCATTACAAGAGTTCATTCGTTCAGAAAAAGACAAATCTGATTTATTAGAAAACACTGGTATTGTCTACAGTTTTAACTGTAAACAATGTTCAGCGGTCTATATAGGTGAAAGTAAGCAATCCTTAAAAATTAGATTAAATGAACACAAAAAAACATTGACTCAGATACAATAGTAGCTACACATAGAAAAACTCTCTCACACGAATTTGACTGGGACAACGCTAAGATATTGGATTATGAAAAGAATTATAAGAAACGCAGAATATCCGAAATGTTGCACATCGGCTTACATATAAACAGTTTAAATAGAAAAGAGGATATACAATATCTTAGTCATATCTATAAGCCTATATTAAGATTGATGCGGAAGGGATGATAGATGAAGAATATATTGTAACGGGGTGTGAATTCCGTTTTAATTGGGGAGCAAGAGGAGACGGGAGTCAGTCAACCAACTTGCTATTAGTTAGAAATGACAACAGCGAAATCATAATCCGTATCACATACGTGTTAGTTTATTTACCTATTCCCTACAGTATACTTGGCCCGCGTGTTTGTGTTTACGAAGCGCGCGCGCGTCAATAACATGCAGTGCCGGAGCTGTCGCAGCTCTTTGTTCGCAGAGTTAATACATGCATGCTGTCGATCTTTACTGAGTACGAGGGATTAATAATTCGATCCGCGCCGTCATATAAAAAGTCGCGATACTAAGCTGGACAGCTTACCTTATTAGCGGTCGTACAGTTAGCAAGAGATGGAGCAAGTTCGCGTATCAGCCTCCGGGATGTCAGTTAGCACACGGTTTCGCCCTCAATGGCAAAACGCTGCACCCACACACACTCGTACACACTCTCACAACAGTGACGTCAAAAATACAGCTGGTGTAGATGGCCCTCTTATTCAGCTGGCTCGCTTCAGCGCTCGGAAACTTTAGAAAAACTCTGGTTATTACTGCGGCTAGATGCTTGGATTAACAATCGTCGACTGGTTCATTTATATTCGCGCGCGTTCCGTCCCGTCTCATACCGGGTTCCCTTTTTTTATTTTTCCCCAACCAGTAGGTGCTGCCCTCGCAGGCAGCCGCATGGCTGAGGCGATAGCGCTAACAAGACGTTTACCGTCACAATATATATATATATATTGTAACGGTGAATATCAGTCATCTTTCAGTGGATGGCTCGCGACTGCCCGTACAAATTGTTTATCGAGGATTCGGGAAGCAAGAGTCGTTCCCACGACTGAATAACGCGTCAAGCGCACGCGTCAATCGTACGCGGATTGTCGAACACGGGATCAGGAGTGATTGCGGATATAGTGATTAAAGCCAGATTTCAAATAACAATAATTTTAATGATAACAACGAAAGAAATAAAAGCAACTAAATGTACCCGCGAACAAATAATCGAAACTGAAAAATAAATGAAATATAAATTAAAATAAATGAACTACAAAATAAATTAAATGCAATACAAAATATTAAAGAAAAACACAAAATAATCAGAAAATATAAAATAATGAGAAAATACAAAATAATAAGAAAATACGGAATGAAAAGAAAATACAAAATAATACCACCGCTACAATTAAATGTAAGTACGAGCGCGCAGCGGATCGATTGCAAGGCTGCTCACCGAACCGCTGTTTACCCGATCAAAGAGAGATAATCTAGAGAAAAGCACGTTTGAATACAAATCAACAAATCGCCCGGACAAATTTAAATCGTAACCTCGCAGCCGGCAGAGCTGCCGAGCTGCGCGATGTTTGCTTGACGCCTCGGATAGTGAGAGACAGAGAAAGAGAGAAAACACCGCACCGACCTTGCCTCACGTTAACTCCGTATCACTCTGCTCGCCCTTGGCTTCGTTGAGGAGGAAAATGCTGCAAAAAACAAAGAGATTTCTTTATAACCGCTCTCGTACTCTTGGATTTCGGTTGATTGGGACTCGGCGATGTTATTGTTGTTGATGTTGTTACTGTAGTTGTTTCTGTTGTTGTTCTGATGTTGTTCTGTTGTTATCGCTATTGTTGCTTTGGCAGTCTTCGTTGTTATGTTGTAGTGTCATGGTTGTAGCCTCTGGATGTGTGTGTGTGGACTGGCGATCGTTAAATGTGTATGTGTGTGTGTGTGTGTACTGCACCGTGTCTCGTCCCCCGAGATGAATTGGTCAGAAGATCGCACTCACCGTGGCTCACACAATGGCCGCACGTGCGCACCCGCCCGCGTCACCTCGCCGGTCACCCATGTGCACCGGTGCCGGCCTCGCTGCACTCGCGGAAAACACACCAAAAGAACTGTTACTCCGCGCACCGGTCACGTATCCTCGAAAAGTCTTCGGCGAGGGCGTGGGAACTCAGAAAACACAAAAAATGCAGGAGAAGCGATGAATGAAAGGTGTGCGCGCGGCGGTCCGTTCGGCTACTCAACAGCCACTGCCGATTTTCTCCTCTCTTCGCCAACGAGATACGCGCGTAGGTCTGCCGACGACTCGCTGGCTCTCCTATCTTCCGTCTCTCTCTCTCTCTTTCTCACTGCGCTCTTCTCGTCACTTCCCTCCAATCACCGCCGCAGCCGTCGCACATCAAGAAAGGGAGCAAGAAAGACAGAGCGATTAGAGTGTGCTCAACTAGCACACACTCTCAGCTAGGCAGGGCGCACGAGGATCAGTAAGAGCCTGATGGAGAACAACTGCCGGGCCGTGATTCTCCGTTACAATATATATATGTTGAAATACTTGATTTCTTACTGTATTGTAACATGACTGGCTACGAGCTATTTGTTTTAGCCTATAATCATTTGACTACGAGAGAAATCATGTACCCAAGTATATATAACTATATGCCATTAAAATTATATTTGCAACTTTATTGTTAATAATTTATTGTTTTTCTGTTAATAAAGCCTGAAGAGGTTAGCAAATATGCTGACGGAACGTTGCTGAATATATATAAAATTAAATAAATTTCCATCTCTCACTATTTCCCTTCTTTCCATTATTACAAATTTCATCATTGCTTAATTTTGATCAAAAGAACCGTTGCATGACCATCGCTCTGGATATGTTGTTCGAAGTCAATAAAGATCCCGATTTTTTCAAAAGGGTTATAACTGGTGATGCATCGTAAGTATATGGTTATAATGTCGAAGCTAAAACCTAATCGTCCCAATAAAAGACCCTAGCAGAGCTGACACCCTAAAAAGTACGCCAAAATCG
Organism: Phymastichus coffea; assembly: GCF_024137745.1. Taxonomy (NCBI): domain Eukaryota; kingdom Metazoa; phylum Arthropoda; class Insecta; order Hymenoptera; family Eulophidae; genus Phymastichus; species Phymastichus coffea. The sequence continues at coordinate 3,933,377 of NW_026706814.1, forward strand.
ATCTAATGTCAAGGTTTTGCTCACTGTCTTCTATGATACCGTGACGTAGTTCTTGAGGAATTCTTACAACAAGGTCGTACGGTCAATAAGGAGTATTACCTTTAAGTTATGCGTCGTTTACAATAGGCAATACGCAGAAAACGTCCGGAACTTTGGAAAAACAATTCGTAGATTTTGCATCACGATAAATGCACCTGCTCATTCATTGTTGCTTGTAAGAGATTTTTTGGCCAAAACTAACGCCACAGTCATGCCTCAGCCTCCGTATTCAGCGGATATGGCCCTCTGCAACTTTTTTCTATTCCCAAAACTCAAGAAACCCATAAAAGGACGGAGATTTGGAATGATTGAAAAGATAAAGAAAAAATCGCTGGAAGAACTCAAGGCTATACCAGAAAGTGTTTACCAGAAGTGCTTTGAGATTTGGAGAAAACGTTAGCACAAGTGTATTATATCTGAGGGGGATTACTTTTAAGGAGACAACATAAATATTGGTGAATAAATAAATATTTTTTCATAGAAATAAAAATTCGCCTTACTTTTTGAACATATCTCGTATAGTACTTTTATTATTTTTTATATGCCTGAGTTCTTAACAGTTTTAACATTGAGGAATTTCTTTTTTAACGTTCGGTGGTTCAATAAAGAACTTAATTCGAATTGCTTAATGAATAATTCGAACTTCAACGTGATATTTGCTTTTGTGGGAGTGACGAATGATTATTAGAATGATATGATGTTCCTTGAGTATTGAAATTAAATATTTGTGATATAACGATGAATCACAAGTTTTACAGATTTTTCTGTTGGCTTTTATAATCGTACATTAGTCGCGTTCAGGTTAAAAGTGTGTGTATACGTTCTCATGTCTGTTTCTCTGTTTCAAGTGCGGAGGACGAGCTAATTCATACAGCTGAGAGAGGTTGACGGGAAAAAAGGATGTCAAAAGAGATACGAGGACGGTGATTGCGAAGAGCGCGAAAACCTATGAAATGATGAAGAGAGAGAGAAACGTGCATTGTGCGTGCTGCCACAACTCTCCAAAAACAAGTAGCAATAATTAGATTGTCGAGTCGCGTGCGTCTCCGATTATTGTACTGGATTTTCGTTTTTTATTTGTGTTAATTCTATTTTATTTTATTTATTAAACGGTTTATTTAATACATAAATTTTATACATAAATGGTAAATATGTAATGAAAAATGGAAAAACAAAAAAAAGAAAGAAAAGTATAATACTAAATAAAAAGAAATCTAATATTAATCAATGTGGGCTAACAACGCAATCAACAAGTAATTATAAGCGAACATATATAATGATGAGTGCTATTCAAATTGTAAGAGTTGTACTTTAACTTGGCGTTTGAATGTAGAGACATAAATATAGTGTATGACGATAAGTTGAAAAATATTATTAATTAGGATTCATAATCCAGTGGTCCAACATCGATACCGCTAGAATCAATACTAGACCGCCTCCAATAACTGAATCCGATTAATATTATGAGAATACCAAACGAGCTCTGTATAGATGAGTTTAGCTTACAAGAAGGAACGATATAAATTATAAAGTGAATCAACATTTCTAAATTCTTTAACATCGAATATGATATAAAATAATACAAAAGAAGTTAACAGAGAATATGTGGCTGGCAAAAGACAATTTCTATTCAAGGGTCACTCCAAGGTCCTTAAATTCTGCTAAACACTGCTAAAGGTGTAATTTATCGTCATAGGTTGACAACTTTAAGAGAACGTCAAAACGGCGCCTATAATACGAGTAACATTCAACGTGAGACCGTTTCTAGTACACCAATTAAGGAAACATGAAAGGTCATACTGAATAGCTAAGGCATCGCCCAGAGTACGCACAATTTTGGATAGTTTAGTATTAAATGCATAGAATGAAATTCTAGAAAATTTAATGGCCGATTCTATCTCAAATCATACGGAGCTCCATGGGCACCCATGAGCAAACCACACCAAACTATTTTTTTGAGATTCTATGATGAAAATAAAGCGACACGTATTTTTTTTTTGCCTTAGACGCATATTTGATTTAATATTGAATTTTGAAAATTCACTTCTAAAATTCAAAGTTAAAAAAAAATTTTGAGAGTTGGATTTCGACTTTCTACTGCTCGGTCATTATTAGTCCAAATCGGATGAAACTTTTTTCATATTGTAGCAAAATTGAAGACCTGCAAATGTTCGTGATCAAAAATGTGCATAAATGCATTTTTCAGAAGATTCTGCACTTTTGCATAAAAATTGCATCTTGTAAAAATACCGATTTATCTCAAGACGGCCTTCTTTTTTTTTGGCCCATTTTTTTTTGTAGATTCGTTGTACCATCGTGTTCAAACGTATACCAGTCCGGTTTCCGGTTTTTGCTTTTTTATGGAGAAAAAAAATAAAAAAAAAAATTTTTTCTTCCGTGTCGAAAATTTGAATCTCCATAAAAACACTTTTTACAAAAGTAAAAGGTTGCATGAATGCTTTTTTAACTTCCTTGTCATTTTTATCGCTAAAACCTTGCTACTTCGTCCACAGTTATTTTAATTTATAAAAATGATACGAGCGCTATATATTCCTTGCTCATACACGTACAGACAGATTTTTGTATCCTATACTAAAAATTATCCATTTTTCACATATTACTCTGTTTAGATCTTAACTCAATAATAGAATTTTCTTATTCGTCTTTAAACTTTTGAAAGTACTGAAATCAATATAAATAAAGCACGGATGCCATTTATAAGTGTAACATCTTAAGGACCAAAAGAATCGATAAAATACTAAAAACTCGATGATTTTATATGTCTAGTTCTCTATGTCTAAACATCATTGTTAACAATGACTGAAACATGTTCAGTATCTATCTTTAAATAATGAATCATTTTTATGTATTTAAATTGATATCCCTGTTGAAAAAATCCAGCTGGAAATCCAGGCTGGATTTCCAACTGAATTTCCATCTGGAAATCCTGCTGGATCCACCTGGATTCCAGGTGGATATCCATGCTGGATTTCCAGCTGGATTCCAGGTGGATATCCATGCTGGATTTCCAGATCGATATCTATGCTGGATTTCCAGGTGGATTCCAGGTGGAGTTCCAGGCGGATATCGAGGTGGATTTCCAGGCGGATTGTCAGGTAGATTTCCAGGTGGATTTCCAGTTGGATTTCTAGGTGGATTTCCAGGTGGATTTCCAGGTTGAAATCTGAGTTCTCAAAGAAATATATCCAGACCATTGCCAGATCACTAAATTTATCATAAAATTAAAAATTACGAAGTCAATGAATTCAGTATTTATATCCAATACATATTAGGTACACATGATATATAATTACAATGATCAATATTTAAATAAACGCAAATTTTATCGATATTTTTTGTTTCTGTGATATCAATATCAGAGTTGATTTCCATAACTTGTTTGATGCAATGTAATTCATCACTTGCTAAATAATTATCGATTACCATAATCTTTTTGTATGTTGTATATTCTTTTCCATCGTCCATGTTCACAAGAAATTGTTGTATTTGTATGTAATTTCCATTTTTTAACATTGCAAATGAGTTATCTGATCGATATAATATTTTTTCACATGACTTATACGCACATTCATCTTTAACTATTTTTTCATATGCTCTGACTTTTTCTGGACAAAGTTGAAACTTAGAAATATATTTTTTAGGAACAGTTCTTCCAAAATATCTGTAAGTAAACTTGACAGTTTTCTCAGTGAAACCATGTTCTAAATATCTAATATATTTTAGCAACGGCGAATCTTTTTTCACTTCAACATGTTTTTGTAATGTTATCATATTTAATTCTAACGACAAGTAACGACATACTTGTCTCAAAACACCTTTGGCAGCATAGATAGTTTGTTTTATTTTTCTATTACCTGATTCAAACACATAACCACTATGTGCATATAATGGACCCCAGTCAGCAACGCTCTGTGTTAAGTGCAATAATTGGTGAACATTGTACGTCATAGCATCATCTGTGTATAGATGTTCTGTATAACAAACAAACTTTTTCAAAAGAAAATCAGCTCTTCGTAATTCGTTTTGAGTTATTTTGGTTTTTAATAAAGTATGATATGCTTTTATTAACAAAGACCAATGAATCATGAACTCTTCGAATTTAGGAGTTTCTCGTGATATATATTGTAATATTGGTAGGCTATAATATAGTATCCAATTGGACCACTCTTTTGCTTTCCAATATGCTCTATCACTTAACGGCCGTGACAATCGTTCCAATTGTGTCGGTACTTTCACGTTTTTTATGTATTGGTCAATGGTCTTGTGTATGTTCTTCGGAATTGAATATGACTCATTGGTTGAAGTGAACCAATAGTTGCAAAATTGTTTTCCTATACCGAGATCAACGCAATGCATTGGGCAAGGCACAAATCCATCTATTATATCAAATTTGTTCAGAAGCAACAATGGAGATACACTTTTAATACCAAAAACGGGACCTTTCGATTTTACAGCTCTTTGCATTAACTCAAAAGTATCATCTGCTGTTCGTTTTCCAGGATGTTCGTCTAAAATAGGATATTTCACAGAATGACCAGTACCATGACGAACTCGTACATCTGGATGTAAGCACCAATTACAACCGTAATATCCGTTAAACTGGACGGTGCCTTGCATAGGCGCGCGAGCTACAGAATCTACACAACAGCAGAGTGCATACACATGCAAATTTCTTTTTTCATTTTGTACCTGACATCTTATTCCTTTCTTTGAAAGTTCATTGATATATTCCACAAAAGGTCGCATGAAATACGTCATGTTTGGTTTATCACGACCAAACCATAGTGCACAAGTAATTGTTTTTTGCAAGCGAATATTTAGTGGAATTTCATTCACAACTATTTGTATAGGCCAAATAGAATATTTGGAATTTTTGAAAGTTGGACTTCCATCACTATTGAACGTCACTGTTACATAAGACTCTTTTTGATCAACCGGTAATGATTCAACAAATTTTTTATATTTGTGACCGTCGTGAATATCTTCGAAAACAACATCAGGTTGTTTATTTCTCCGAAAAACAATATCACAATAGAAATCATCATTTGTTTCGATCAATCTTTGTATTTCGCCTACTATATTGAACATGGTAAAATAATCGCTATAAGAAGGATCTTTCAAGTTTACCTCATTTTCACATGCTTCACAAAGTATCATTTTCTGTCTTTTAGCAAAGATTCCGATGTAAGATTTACAAACCGGACATATAGAGTGATACTCCTGATCTCCTTCTGGATTAAATAGTTTATCAAATTGATAGCGATTTGCTGGAAACATCTCTTTATTAAAAAACATATTGAGCATTTTGAACATATCTATGATTGCTATTGTTGGAATGTGATATTTTGTACAATATTTTAAAACAGCCAATATCATTTCTATTCTACTGACATTTATCTGTACTTTTGGATCAGGTTCGTTGTAGTCGTCACTGTTCATAATTTCATGTAATTTTTCGAATCTGTTTTCAAAGACTTCATTTTCGTCAATTGATAAATCATGGAAATTTTCTTCGTCACTACTTTCCTCAAAAAAATTTTCATTATATTGTGATGACGGATGTTCCTAAGAAAAATAAATTAACTAACATTATTTATCAATTAGAAGATTGAAAATTCCACGAAATCTCGTTTAGTTCATTCTCATTTGAAATTTAATTTTTTAATTGTATAGGCATAGGTTCCACGTAGAAATCCAGCTGGATATCCACGTTGATACGGCTGGAATCCAAGTGGATTTTTATGGATTTCTATATGGAATCCAGGTGGATATTATCGTTTGTTCCATAAATGCGTTCGAGACGAATTACCGGTTTATTTCCGTGTGCATCTTTTTCGACAAATCCAGATGGATTTCATACGTTTTTTGTATTGAAAATTTTTGTATAACTGGTCTTTTATGCAAGATTATTATCTTCAATAACTAACTGTTCTACCAATTAAAAAAAATTTTAATATAAAAATAATAAGCAGCAAAACAAACAATAAGATACTGAAAATAATTATTTAACATAAGAGACGGTTTTATCAACATTTTTAGTCTTAGTCCAGTCATTCATTAAGAACTTGCTATTCAAATAGCATCTGTAAAAAGTGAGTAACTTTTTTTTTTAAATAATTTATTATAAATTTGAAATTACAATCAAAATAATTTTCATTTTCAGTGATTAGAAGTGATGAAGAGTTCAATGAATTTGCTGAAAAAAGGGGCATCTTCAGTGTTTTACATAATTCTATTTTGGAACGCTACTACTCTCAAGATAATGTTTATGTGGATGTAGAACCAACATCAAAAAATAAAAAAATGATTAAACCTATTAGTAGATCAGATGCAGATAAGAAATTGATTAGTTTGGTATGTTAAAATATTTGTCACCATTTACTATGTTTAAATAGCTAGAAATAATTTATAATATATAATTTATTTTTATTTACAATTTTATTTCACAGAAGCATGAAAATGATGCCCAAAAAAAAATACTCGACCAAAAATTTGAAAAATTTATATGCACAGCAAATACTCTTGACATGGGCCAAAAAGTAACTGAGAATTGCTATGTAGGCAACGCTAATAGTTCATTGATCCATTGCAAGACACAGACAAAAATGGACTTAGAAGAACGTAATTTACTAGAACTAAAAATTAAAAATTTAGAAAAGGAATGTTTAATGTTGAAAAACGAACAGACTAAATTAAAGAACAATATAGATATATTGAACGCACGCTTGGAGACATATACAATATTAAATGAGAGATTACAAATAAAAAATTATTGCTATGAACAGAGGTTGAAAGAACTAGGGAATGACAAAGAAACAATTGAAAATGAAGTATATGAACAAAAGCTGGATCCAGCAGTACAGGTACTGAGATGTCATATTGATATAATTCATTTAAACTGTTTTTTTATTTTAATAATGAACGCCAGATGTATATAAAATGTTTAAGGTGATTTATTATTTATAAAAATCATATGTACTAACAAAAGAACTTAAACCTTTAACAAATATAGTGTAAAAATACTTTTCGTATTTTAAAAAGCAATAATTATTTTTCAATGATTAAATGTTTTTTGTTTGGCTATAACATTTACAAAATATATTTATAACTTTATAGTTATGATTTTTAATAATGCGTTATTTCAGATTCAGACAAGACTATATTGTTCCTTTTTTACTTTATAAAATATTTTTAAATTAATTTGTTGTTATATTTCTCTGTTGCCTAAAGTAACTATTTTACAGAAGAAAGAAACATGTAGGTCATGAAACTTTATTAATATTGTTTTTATAAGCTTGTTTCGAGTCTTTTGTTAGTTTATTACAGTGAAACTGTAAACAGCACTAAATACAAAATCCAACAATTTGCCTTGGTTATTATGATACTATTAAATTTTGAATCTTTTAATATCTATCCTTAAAGCTAAAATCTTTCTCACTTCAGTTGGCGTTAAACACCTTGCTATAGCATCTGCACCACAATAATCAGCAAGTTCTTTCATTTTTTCGATACCCACAATTGTGGTGTTTACGTAAGCCTGGCAAATTTGTCTCTAATAAATCACAAAGTCATTGTAGCCAAATAACTTGCAAAAGATCAAACTTCTTTATCAAATATGATGAGCTCACCAGCCTATAGAAATAACACAAATTTCAATGAAAATAATTACAACAATATTAATTCAACTTGAACATTAATTTTAATTTTACTTTAATCTCCAACATACCCTATTAAACGTAGATTTCAAGACTAATTTTTCCAAACAAGCAGTTACGTATACTGTCATTATGCCTACCAGTGTAAAGTAATTTGGTTCTGTTAGGCTATTTTTAAAAACTTATTATTCCAACTAGAATTGTCAAAGCAAATGATCATGTTCATCTATCAGTAAAAGTATTCATTGATGTTAAACTACACTTCTGAGTTTCTATACTAATTATTTCTGCATTATTCAAGTATGCCTGTAAAATATAATCAAGTTCCTAAATAACTTAATTATCTATTTAAAATCTGGCCAGCCAAAGCTAAAAAATACTACAATAGTAGATAACAAAAGATAGAGAACACACAGATTTAAGCTATAAAGCTACTAAATGCTCAGACTTTCATTATAATTACCAGAAACATTAATCTTGCAAGTTCTGTATCTGACGTATGAATAGATCCTTGCTGAATACTTGTCGGCAAAACATTGTAAGCTTGGGCTAAATCTAAATAGCCTGCAGAATAGCCGTGTCTAAATGTATTGCGCAACTGTCCACAAAATTTTTCTTCAAGCAAACCACATGACATGTTTATAACAGCACATACATGTGCCATCAATGCTTGATATTGATGACTTGATATTGATTTTCTGATGCATTTTTCCATAATGAAAAATACTTCATCAAGACATCAACCATACTAGAAGTCTGTTGTTCTTGATCTAATGCATCCATACCAGGGAGACGTATACAGTCTCCATGATCCATACCAATACTTTCAACCGACAAGAAGACAGCCCGACAAAAATTAAAAAAGTTAAAAAAAAATGATTATATTTGACGTATTTTTAATTGTGCTTTCCTAAAAAATCATTAACTTTAATTGTACCATCATATTTTTTATAACAAACGAAAATTATCGATCTTGATTATTCGCCATTGATTCCTTAAGTCGGGAAATAAAATCAAACATAAATAAGTATACAGAAAAATTTTACCTTCAGTAAAATAAATTGTATCATCAGTAGAATTGTGAAATGTTTTTTCTAAAAGAAATAATCAACAATCTAAGAAACTACAGCATAACTGCCAGTAAGTCGTGCGGAAATGGACTATGCGCAGACGCAGAGAGCTTTCAAGAGAGGGAACACTTTGAAAAATAAAACATTAAATACCTAGTTTAATATATTTTCAATTGAAAATCCAGCCAAAAGTAAATTGTACCCTTCGTGGAAAATGCTTATTTTGATAAAACTAATAACTTTTCAATTCTAAACCTTGAAATTCGATGAAAAAGCCAATGCCAAGCCTTTTGCGTGTGCATTTTCTCCGGCGATTTTACATTTTGCAGCTGCATAAAAAAAAAAAAAAAAGACGACCACTGTACCTCACCCGTGAACTGATCATCTTAATTTTACCACCTTGTTTTTTGTGATTATACCAATCTGTCATTCTCAATTCATTTATAAGAGCTACAGTGTCAACAGGGAGGTTATGCGCGACTGCGCAGACTCTTGCAGGTGCGCGGAATTTCAAAATAGCGGGCGGGATGTGAAATATTGTAACAACATTTTCTAAATTTTACTAGGAACATTTTGATGAAATCTTCCTGATTTATTTCTTTAATATTTTTACAAATTTCCTGCAAGATTTTTTTGAAATATTTCAGTGAATATTTCATTGCAATATTTCATGCTGTATGGGCTATAACCCCAGAGTGTTTTTCAAAAAATCTTCCCGAAAATCTTCCTTGCGTAGGGAAAAAAGTAAATGTTAGGTTGAAAATGACCCTACTCGTCTGCGGCTCTCGACCGCGATCCTTGATTTAAAATGTATATAGTAGTTGATAATTCCTTTGTTATTATGTTTTTATTATTTATAGTATAATTGTTTGATTATTCATAGTATAATTTACTTTTTGTAAAAATTATCATATATATATGATTTTTCTTTAAGATTGACATGAATACTGTCTGTACTACATCAACTCCAAAGAAATTTGCCGACTGGTCACACCTACCAACGGTCGATAATGAATCACCGGAAATATTTCAAGAATCTCAAGATATTTGGAATGTAGAATGTGAGGAAATCGAGGAAAACAAGAAATCAAATTCTTCAGGATTAAAAAGTTAATAAAAACATATTATTACATATTTTACGCCACTCTAACCTAAAAATCGCAACTTCGTCGCTTATTTTCGGGTACTCGTGGCATAAAATATCGTATGTAAGTGGTGCAAAAATGCTTTTTTACGAAACGAGTTACAGCACTCGCCTTCGGCTCGTGGCGTAAACCTCTCGTTTCATGAGATAAGCATTCTGGCACCCGTTGCATAATATACTATTGTCACAAACTGGTACCGATACTGACATTTTGTAATAAAATCTTTCAGGAAAGCTTTTTACAGACTGTGAAAAAGAGCGGTCACCATCGTTGATAACAAAAGCAAATAAAAAAAGATTTAATGAAGCTTCTGATGATGATCTGACTTGTGACTCTGGCATAGACGATCATGCTGCTCCAGGAGTCCGATTATTTAACCAAGAATTCAAAATCATATCACACAATCTCTTCAAAAAAGCAAAAAATAAAAATGTTGGTTTAGAAGATGATGGGTGTTCTGGAATGAGTCTTGAAGATCAGAGTTTTGATTCAAAAGAAGCATCGGACGAAACAAATTATTTTTATAATTTTGGAAAGAAAGAAACTGTTTCTAAAGAAGGTGTCACAGTAAGTATAATATAATTTGATCTTATCGTTCATTTTACTCTTATAAATAAATATTTACAAAATACATATAAATAATTTTAGATAAGTTACATTTGGTTGAATAGAGATTTCAAAATTATGTACGAAGATTGGAAAAATATGTTAAAGTTAAAAGACGTAAGTAAATTTACGAAACAAATTTTAAGAGCGATGCACAGAAATGAAGACGGTTTCTTTGAAGAGGCGCTCAGTAAGCGATGCGTTAAGGCGGAACCACCCTCTTACACGCCGAACGGGAAGAATCGAAGGATTCCGCTGACCAATATGGAACATTTAACAATAACAAGTTAGAAAATTAATGTTTGAATTTTATAATTATTAAAATTTATAGTACATTTTTACACTTGAGTTTCATTTTCTTGCAGAATGTTTATCATATTTTTGTCAGAAGACTTTAAAAATAGATAATAAGCAATTACTGAACAAAGCCTTATCAAAAAAAATAGTTATATAACGGAAGATATAAATGTCATATTGAAAAAAATGAAAAAAAAAGGCGAAACTGCTTGTTAATTTAATATATTTATAAATAAATCACTTTTAGTAATATCGTTTATTTATATCCGTTAATCTACCTAGAAATCCTAGAAATCAATTTGGAAATCCACTGGGAATCTACCAAAATTTCAACCTGAAAATCCATTTGAATTCCACCCAGATTTCCAACTGAAATTCCATTTTGAATCCACCCAGATTTTAATCTGGATATCCATTTGGAATCCAGCCAGATTTCAACCTGGAAATCCACCTGGAAATCTACCTGAAACTGAATTTGGAATCCACCCAGATTTCCACCTCGAAATTCACCTGGAAATCCATTTGGAATCCACGCAAATTTTAACCTGGAAATCGATTTCGAATCCACCCACATTTCATTCTGGAAATTCACCTGGAAATCCTTTTGGAATCCACGCAAATTTTAACCTGGAAATCGATTTCGAATCCACCCACATTTCATTCTGGAAATTCACCTGGAAATCCATTTGGAATCCACGCAAATTTTAACCTGGAAATCGATTTCGAATCCACCCACATTTCATTCTGGAAATCCACCTGGAAATCCACCTGCAAATCCTCATGGAAATCCAGCATGGATACACTTGGAATCCACCTGTAAATCCAGCATAGATATCCACCTGGAAATCCAGCATGGATATCCACCTGGAATCCAGCTGAAGTCCAGCATAGATATCCACCTGGAATACCAGCTGATAATCCACCTTGAAATCCGGCATGGATATCCACATGGAAATCCAGCATAGATATCCACTTGGAAATCCACCTGGAAATCCAGATTGGATAACCACATGGAATCCAGCGTGGATATCCACCTGGAATTCACCTGGAAATCCACCTGGAAATCCAGCATGGATATCCACCTGGAATCTAGCTGGAATCCAGGTGGATCCAGCAGGATTTCCAGATGGAAATCCAGTTGGAAATCCAGCCTGGATTTCCAGCTGGATTTTTTCAACAGGGATATTAGATACACTACGTCTCGATCAACCTTATTTTTTTATTGGGATCGTTTTTAAATTTTTGAAAGAAATGAAATCTATTTGAAAATGGCACGGATACTATTGATTCATTTCAGCTGCTACATAACAAATAGTCACGCATTATTTATACGTTGAAATTTTCAATAACTTATATAAATTTTTGGCAACTTTTATTCTTGCCGGGCCTGTCGCCTGAGTTAAAAAGAAATGATTAATTTACAGTTAACTTTTCATTATACGCACCCTTACTATCATTATTTAATATTTTTATCAATATTGTCTTTGGTAAACCTATAATTAATTTGTATTTGTAAGTGTTTAATGAAATACTCAGATGATTTTTACTACTCAACTGAAAAGTATACAAAAGTGTTATATTAATTATTGCGTGGTTCAGCAAATACTAAAGTCACTTTTACAATTTTTAAATTTATATCGAAATATTTTTTTTGATACACAGTGAAAAATAATTTTTTTATACCAGGTAGAAACGTAAAGTTCTTGGTAATAATTTTTTAACGTTAGATATTATTCATTTTCAGTACACGGCTAAGAGTAATTCATTTTATAATATTTTATTGTCCATGCTTGTACCTGATATTATTGGCGGACTGGCCCGGCAAGAATAAAAATTGCCAAAAATTTATATAAGTTATTGAAAATTTCAACGTATAAATAATGCGTGACTATTTGTTATGTAGCAGCTGAAATGAATCAATAGCATCCGTGCCATTTTCAAATAGATTTCATTTCTTTCAAAAATTTAAAAACGATCCCATAAAAAAATAAGGTTGATCGAGACGTAGTGTATCTAATACATCAATTTAAATACATAAAAATGATTCATTATTTAAAGATAGATACTGAACATGTTTCAGTCATTGTTAACAATGATGTTTAGACATAGAAAACTAGACATATAAAATCATCGAGTTTTTAGTATTTTATCGATTCTTTTGGTCCTTAAGATGTTACACTTATAAATGGCATCCGTGCTTTATTTATATTGATTTCAGTACTTTCAAAAGTTTAAAGACGAATAAGAAAATTCTATTATTGAGTTAAGATCTAAACAGAGTAATATGTGAAAAATGGATAATTTTTAGTATAGGATACAAAAATCTGTATGTACGTGTATGAGCAAGTAATATATAGCGCTCGTATCATTTTTATAAATTAAAATAACTGTGGACGAAGTAGCAAGGTTTTAGCGATAAAAATGGCAAGGAAGTTAAAAAAGGATTTATGCAACCTTTTACTTTTGTAAAAAGTGTTTTTATGGAGATTTCACTTATTTCAATGGAAGCTATGGTTACGACTGAATACTACAATAATAAATTCTACTAGACTTGACTAGAATATTAGTCATTCTAAAATACATTCAAGTAGTGCAAATAAGAGTTGAACTTAGTCATCTTTTGGCACCCGTGCGCCACGTTCGGAGAGTTGATGCGAAACATCTCATATTTTCTTTACGAGATCACTTTCTTTTTGGTTCTTTAATTTGTTCTAAAAATATTATATATATATATATATATCTTTCGAGCCTTTAGGCCATGATTTTTTTGTGCATTTAGAATCAGATGTATGAAACCAATAAGTTTCTTCGCGTAATACATTAAAATAATACCCATTGTCCATACTTGGCCCACAATGAAAAATTGCACTTATTACCCTAAAACATTTATCATCTATAGAAATTTTCGTCTTTGGCACATCATTAATCTTGAATCCAGTTAATTTATTATTGTCTGAAAACAGTGACAGCCTAATTATTAAAATTTTTTCCAAATCAATACGGAGAGAAACTTTTTTTTGTTTTTTATATTTACAGTTATTATGACAAGTTTCTTGAATATCGCGCCAAACATTAATATTTTCATCTATAATATTCTGCAACGTATATGCCCCATTTTTTTCTGTATTTAAGTATAAATTTAAAATGCAATTACATGTTGTAATTGGATCGGGTCTAAAATCACAACCTGGGCATCTTATCCCAATGGTAAGCTCATGTGTAGTAAGTTTGCCTATTATTCCAAATTTCATACATATATCCGATAAATAATCTGCAGCATCCTTTTGAATTAGGAATGAATACTTGGTAGTATTAAGAAAATTTGAAAGCGGGACTAAATCAACCAAAGTTTTGGTAACATATTGTTTAAATATTTGTAAAAGTATATCTTGATCCTTGGATTCAAGTAAATGTTCTCTAATCAATTGGCAATGAAATAAACTCTGTATACATGATTTAGCGTAAGATAAGCTATTTTTATCAGGCAATGGATAGATGAATGAACTCAACGGACATTGTAAAATATTATTAACATTATTAGCTTGAATCTGCAATGTATGACGTGATATAGACCAAACACTGTCAAATATTTTATTACTTTTGTAAACACCTTTAACAGGAATATTATAAATATCAAGATCTGTACGATATTGATTTCTCAGTCTATTATATTCTTTTATAGCAGACTCATCAGCTTTAATACTAGAAGGATCCAAATTAATTAAATGTAAACCTTCTAGTTTAGTGACCCTAGATAAAGCTACGTACGTTTGACCACAACTAAAAATGCTGTTTCCAGCGTCTATAACAGCATTTTATAAACTTAAACCTTGACTTTTATGAATAGTTATAGCATAACTTAGACAAATCGGAAATTGTTTTCTCGTAATGAATACTTGATCTAATATTTGAAATTGGTATTCTAATTGTTTGATAGAATACTCTTGATTTGATTGAAGTCTAATAGTCACGCTATCTATACCTGTTTTTCCTTTGGTCACTGCAATAACTGTTGCTATAGTTCCATTAACTAATCCGATGGACACATCGATATTTCTTCGTATCATAATTTTACAACCTATTTTGATTGTGATTACTCGAGAAATGCCACAAACGTTGTCATCATCTTCGTTTAAAATTTTCAAAACACATTTTTCTAGTCTCTTTGGACATTTGTAACAATCATTAGCAATTAGCTTTATCTCTTCACACTCTAGTTTATTCAACATGGTATTATTAAGTATTGAGCACATATCTTTAGTCGGCATCAAGCATACCGTATTGGTAGGCAAATTACTCAAATATTGGCACAGTTCATGAAGAAATTTTGAAGGAATATTGCTGGAAAAAGAAATCTTTCTTTTCAGTAAAGTTTCTATATCAGAATTAGTTAAATAACCTAATCTTAATTTTCCTAAAATTTCTGAGTAACCTTTATCATTTTTCTGTCTCATATTTATAGTCAATTCCTCATATTCGAACAAGGTCCATAAATTAAATGATAACATTCCTTTAATGTATTTATCAATTTGCGATCTTGTCAGTGAAATGAAAGCGAATTCTTCTCGCACAGGTGGTAGTTGAAGTAAATCGCCAAAAACTACAATATGTATTTTACCAAACCAACCGTCTTTTTTGTCTGATGTGCAAAAAATCTCTGTCAGTCGTAAATGTATATACGTAAGAGTTACGTTTGATATCATAGAAATCTCATCAATAATGATGAAATCAACATTCTTTAAACTTTGACGTATTCTTTTTAACGCATTATCCGATAGAGGTTTATATTTTGCCGTGCCTCCTTGCTCTACAGGTAATTGTAATAATCTGTGAACTGTCAATCCCTGAATATTAAATGCTGCAATACCAGTCGGAGCTGCAACAGCGGTATTTTTATTTCTCTTTAGTTTGTTCCATAATACCAAGTTTTCAATCAGGTAACTTTTACCAGTACCTCCGAATCCGCTAACAAACAGTCTTATTACTTTATTGTCAGATGACATTGTAGATGTAATTGTATTAAATATTCTTAATTGATCAACATTTAAATTTTTGATTGATTGATCTACGTCAATATCTTTTGTTTCGGCAACCTTTTCAATCAAATCTTGAACATCTTTTATAACTTCTGTAGCGTCAAGAGGATCAGTAATTTCCAGATGTTCTGATTTTTGGGTCAAGGTCTTTTCCAATTCTTGTTGCTTGATTAATTTATTAGCCTCATCCATAGCATTTTGAATCATCTGCAGCTTATCATGATATTTAAGTGCTGCAGATAAATCATCTTTTATTTCAATAAAAGCATTATGATATGTTTCTTGGTTTCCCTTAAGTTCCTCGGTATTTCTCCAAGGTTTAAATAATATCAATATAGAAAAATAATAGGCTTCAGGTTGTGTTTGAGGATTGTACTTCATATGAAGAACTAAACGTGCTTGTTTTCTTTTTCTGCAATATAAATTTTCATCCATTTTATAATATTCAGCTTTGCGAATTGGCTTTTTTTTCCATATATCGAAAAATCTCGCAAAATCATATAAACACATGGTTTCTAACTCTATAGGGCGCTTTGGATAGTATGTATCTACTAAATTATCACAAAAGATATCCGTTGAATCTTCAGATAATTGTTCCATTGCAACTTTTGATTTTAATTTTCTTTTTTTTTTTCAAAACCAACGTCAACCTATATAAAAGTAGTATTTGGATCTGTTTCATGAAGTGGGTGACCTAATAAAGTATCAGCCGCTTCTATAGCTCCACATTCTCTGTGAGTAAGTCCGCGCGTACCTATGGCCCAAAGTCTACTGCAAAGAGACCTATTCAATGCTATATCAGAAAGATCCAAATTACTTTTTTCACCTTTTGTTCCATAACATGTAATGTAATACGTCAAAATATACGTTGATTCACCAATAAATTGAGCATCGGTGTTTCCTTCCCATAAAGCTAATATAGCAGGCATATAGTCGTTCGTATATTGTTCATTAAAATCTCGAGGCAGATCATAAAGTCTACTATTGTTTTTCAACTTTCTACGATTTGTTATAGCCATAATAACATCACGTAAAATAAATTCTTTTGTTGTCTTTCGCGGAAATTTGAAACGACAAGCGGATATAAAACCACTTCGTGTTTTATTTTTACGCATACAATAGTCATTATGTTTGTGTTGTTGATATTCCATTACTCTACGATACATATTTGGAGATGTATATTTATTAGGTAAACGATAAGTAATGTATTGCATTATAAATTTTTTTACATCTTCATTCGAAGATATGTCGTATACTGGAGTATCTTTTATCCAGAAAATACAATGAAAATTAGGTAACCCTCGACCTTGATACTCTCGAACATAATAATAGTGTTCAATTATTCCTATAGGTCTTGCGTCGGAAAGCAAATAAGCCATCATGGCTTTGAACTTTTGTTCTATGAAAATTGCAGCTGGAACAGGATAGTCAACGACGAGTTGACTAATAGATCTACTATCATTATCCAATGATTGATAATCTTGTATAAATTCACGCAAATCCGGCCAGTTCCATTCTGCGGGACTTAAGGTTACGAAAAATGTAACTGGGCCATATTCCTGGGTCATACAATTGAGTTCTCTTCTAGGTTTTATCCAGTACGCTTCAGTTCCTCTTAAGCGAGCAAAAATAGAATAAAGATTTGATTCTAAAAGATTCTCCTCCAATTGTTTCTTGAAATTTCCAGCTGTATATTTATAACGTGTATCTACAACATGTAACATGTGATATATTCCTGCATTCAGATTTCTCATATTGTTATCGTGTAAATAGTAAAAAAGTAATTGTTTGCTTTCTCTAAATTGTGAATGTTTAGAGGTCAATATGTGTTTAATAAAATCAGAATCTCTTAATCGTATATTTCTCGAAACGCGTTGGCCACATTCACCGTAAGGAAAAATGTCTGGAAAACATTTCAAATCCAAGTCACTGTCATTGTAAGCCAACGGATTTTCATATACTTTTTTCATTTGGTATAATTTTGTATCCGATTCATTAGGTTTTTTAGTATGTAAAGCATTTATTGTATATTCATCGTAAAATGTGTCCGATTGCGATTTTGCAGTCAATAAAGCTTCTGCCTGAGGCAATTTAGAATTTGTAGCTTTGTTATAATTTTCATCGACTTTGTCTTCATTATTAACAGAATCTTCTTCTGCATACTCTAAATCTACATCTTTTAGTTCATTCAGTAAATCTTCTGGATTAATGGGAAGATTAATTTTTGAATAAAGATGATTGTTTTCTTTCAGCCATTTTAAAGCATTCCATATTTTTTTTACATCAACGTATTCCTCCCAAATAATCTTACCTTTAGTAGGAATACTTCTAACCAATATGTATAACTCATGATCCGTGTTCAGAGGATCCGTTTCTTTACACAATTTTTGTAATGTCTCATGTAATGGTAGAGGTAAATGAAAAACTTTCCCCACGAGCTTGTCATGACGTGCGTAATGAGGTATATTTTTCTTCATAATAGTACCTTTTTTCTGGATAACTTGAAATGATTTTGCACGCTGGATTAAAATCTTTTCATACATATTCAAAAATTTCAATTCATCTGGAATAGCTTTGAAATAAAGATTGTTTAAAAGACACGTTGGAGGTATCTTATTCTTTTTAAGCTGCTCCAAACAAGATTTGCAAATCTTGCCATTGAGGAATATTTCCATCGAATTATTATTTACATAATATTCTACTAATTGCTGCCAAGCATTATTAATAATTCCTAATAATTCGCATTCAACATTTGGTTCATAATCTTTAACATCTTTTATACTTTTTTCACGACATAATCGTTCGCAAGAAACACAAACATGTAGAGGAAGGTCTTTTAAAAATTTGTAATAAACTTTGACACCTCCGTCCAATTTCTGTAAAATTTCATTCTCATCCAAAGTAACTTCATCGGTTTTTGTAGATGAAAAAAATAAAGACATTGAAGCTTTCGATGCCATATCTTCTAATTTCTCTAAATCACCATTATTTAAAGCTTCATTCACCTCTTCGATATTTCTATAACATTTTTTTAACGCATAAATTATATCTTTTATCGTTCTTAAAAAAGGAAAGTGACAAGCTATAGTACGAAGTTTAAGAAATGTCGAATTACATAAGAAACTTCCAATATGACAAACAATAGGATGACCAAGTTTCTCTGAATGTTGAGATTCAGAGCTGCAGACGTCAAGATTTTTCAGAAAATCATAAGCATCAGCATAATTTAAGTCGTTCAGTTTTTCAAAAAGCTCTTTAATTTCTATTATGGTATGAATATCGGGCATTTTACAGTATTTATTACATAACCAGACATCATCATTTTTTGTACCCTCAAGTAAAGGTATAATATTAATTGACTGTCCACTTTCGTTCAACATTATAACATCTATTTTACTCGAATCAGATACAAGCAGCCCGTTTCCAAAGTCATAAACTTAACTGATTCGAAAAAATATGGTTCTGAATGCGAAAAGTGCATTGAAGTACCGCATAGTGCTGCAATTGCATTATTAATATTATCATTGGTAATGCTAATATTCCTTGAGCGACTCAAGCTGACGGTCGCTTTATCTTTTAATTTTTTCAATGTACATTTAGGGTCCGATATGATTCTGTCTCTAATCGAAATAACACGAGAAATTAAAGACTCGGCTTTGATTTCAGCTTCGGTTACAGAAGGTAAATTTAAGACAGGTATAATTTTATTATGTTTTTCGTAAAATAATTTTCTTGTACTGTGTTTAACATTTATGACAAAATATTTACGCTTTATATTTAAAGCACGTTGATGTTTAATTTTGATCAATCTAGATTGACGATTTATATTGTAATAATTTCTTCGACTTTTCAATACTTTGTCTTTATTATTTGCATAATATTTTTTTTGAACTGTTAATATGTTGTCCTTCTTTTTTTCATAGTATTTTTTTTATCTGCTAGTATTTTATTTTTATTTTTTAAATAATATGCCTTTTTATCCTTTGTAAGATCTCTTTTTTGTTTTATTTGTGTATCACGCGATGACCGTGTGAATTCATTTTGAAGGGAACATATATTTGCATTACTAGTTAACTTCATAATTTTTGATGGCCGTGTACTGATAGTATCAACGTAGTCTGAATTTACTTTTCTTTTTAATGTCATTTTAATATCTTGTAAACATTGTGAGTCCTCTTCAACTTCTTGTAAAAAAACCACATAAGCATTTTTCATGCAAGTCACTGATGATATATTTTTAATATGTGCATCATTAACTAAAAGCCAACATTTACCTTGCCGAATAATATTATAGTAATGCCCACTACTTCTTGTAATCCCTTCATGAAGGATGATACTACTAATTGAATAATACTTATTATTGATACGAACGAATTCATTGATATCATCAAGGATAAACTCATTATTTTTTATAAATTCTCGACCATTCCAATGAAAAAGATTGATTTGCGTCACTATAATTACATTATGAGTAAGAAAATCAGTAGTTTCATAGTATTTGAATTGTTTGCAAGATAAACAATTCACATCACTTGATATTGGACATTCAATGTTTGTATCGATCAACTTTTGTAATGAACAATGAGACCTATTGTCTGGTAAATTCAAAAGGAGAATATTATTGGAATTGATTTCTAAATATTTGATATTACCACATTTTATGTTCGGGCATATTAAAATTGATCGCATTTCATGTTCAATTATAAATCGCAATCTCTCTGATTTGGCAATAAGATGGCCCATAAATTCTGGAATATCTTGTTGCCTTTGTTCTGCATATATTTGATTAACAAAACTTCGTAATCCCTTTACATCTACTTGCTCTTTATTATTATTACTTTTTAGAATATATTGAGATATTATCACAGACAACTTATCAGTAGCATTGTAATCAACAAAATAACTTCTAATTATTGGACAATTTAATAAACTTTGTATAGACGCATTTGCATAACAAGAGACCCCGTCGAGATTGGATAGTCCAACCAATTTCCAATTATCATTTATTTTTAAAACTTTATTAACTTCGTTTAAATATTTTGTTTCAATTGCCGAAGTATCAAATGCAGGTATATTTTTAAATTGAGATTTGTTATTTTGACTTGATTGTTTGACAACCAAATTATTTGGACTAAAACTATGAGATTTATCTTTACATAAAACATTAATTGCTTCTGCTAAAGGAAAATGTGTCAATTTACAATTTTGAAAAATGTTGAATAAATGTGATCTCATTTTTCCATAATCATATATAATTTCTGAAGGATTGTTATTTAAAACTAAAGACGTTGCAAATGCTATCGCTAAAATACCGCAGTCTCTATCATTTTTTTGGTATTGCACTCTTTCGAAAATAAGCTTATCTCTATTAATTTTTCCATCTATCGTCAAAAAAGGAAACAGCTGACTCAAAAATCGTTCATGACAAAGATGCAACTGATTTGTATTCAGTGAATCATAAATATGGATAAACTTAGTGTCGTAGTAAGAACATATCCAGTGTCCACCTATGCATTCTTTACATAAATCATTACAACTATGTAAAATTTGAATATGTACTAAATGTCTAGGGACATATGGAAACCACTGTCTTTTTGGATTCCGCATTATGTTTTGTATGTATAAAGTACTCCTTGGTTGAATAAAAGAAGATGTACTTTGAGAATGCAATTTCAACAGATGATGAAATAAATCCAAGTGAGTATCTTTCAATTTGGAACCGTTTAATAATATTGTTTTGTCATGATCACTTAATTCGTATCGGATAAAATTTAAATTATTATGATTTGAATGTATTTCTTCGTAATTTGCATGTTTTTCATCGAATCTCACTTCTGTCGGGAAATGCGTAAGTATGTAATTTTGAAATATATTACAAAGATGGGTTCTCATCTTTGTACTATCATAATGAATAGTTGAAGGATTTTTATTCAACAGTATAGATGTTGCAAATGCTAGAGCTAAAACACCAAAATCGTTATCATTTTGCTGCTTTTGTACTTTTTCAAAAATGACTCTATCCTTATCTATCTTTCCATTTTTTATCAGATATGGAAATAACTGGTTTAAGAATTGTTCAGTACAAGAATATAATTGATCATTATTTGATGGATCAAAAACATGTATAAGTATAGTATCATAGAAAATACAAACCCAGTGGTCATCCAAATATTGGTGATTAATATTATTGCATGCATGTAATATTTGCAGATGCACTGAATTAGATGGAATCGGTTCAAGCCACTGTCGTCCTGGGAATTGCATAATGTTCGGTATAAACGAAATACTTCTAGGTTTGATTAATGGAAGCATTTTACGAGAATGTAATATGTGATGGAACATGTTAATATGGACATTGGTTAACTTTATACCATCGACAATTAATTTTTTATCAGAAGTACTCAATGTGTACTTAAAATTATTATATTTATTTTGATCACCCATTAAATAAAAGAAAATTTTTTAGGCAACGTTATGCCCAAGGATCTTCAGTTACAGTAAGAAACGTTGCAGCATACACTGTAGCCATGGCTAATGCTGCAGCTGGTGAAAAACAAACTAGAAGAAAATATTACAAAAATAACAGAAAATAAATTTTAAACGTAAACCTAACTTTTAAAAACTATAAACTAGAAATGTAATAAACTAGAAATGTAAGTTGAAAATAAATTATATATTATTGAATATCACATTTGGAAATTAAGGCTTAAATTATTTACACAGCTTTAGTATCCTGTAATTGCTTTTAAAAATATAAAAATATATTGGTAGTATGTTCTCTATTTTTATAAATTGCTGGAAGCATAAAAAAGAGTTTAGCCGATGTTAATTTGATGGAATAAGGCTCAAAGCAAGATTTTGTTATGAAACAATCTCATCAAATTAGCATTGGCCATTGGCATTTTATACTTCCAGCAATTTATGAGAATAGACATAGACAACATACTACAAATATCAAATTAGCATTGGCCATTGGCATTTTATGCTTCCAGCAATTTATGAGAATAGACATAGACAACATACTACAAATATATTTTTAAAAGCTATTACAGATTACTAAAGCTACTTAAAAAATCTTTTTGATGGGCAGGTAGACTGACAAGAAAGCTGTAATTGCTTTTAAAAATATATTGGTAGTATGTTCTCTATTTTCATAAATTGCTGGAAGCATAAAAAAGAGTTTAGCCGATGTTAATTTGATGGAATAAGGCTCAAAGCAAGATTTTGTTATGAAACAATCTCATCAAATTAGCATTTGCCATTGGCATTTTATGCTTCCAGCAATTTATGAGAATAGACATAGACAACATACTACAAATATATTTTTAAAAGCTATTACAGATTACTAAAGCTATTAAAAAAATCTTTTTGATGGGCAGGTAGACTGACAAGAAAGCTGTAATTGCTTTTAAAAATATATATTCATAGTATATTCTCTATTTTTATAAATTGCAGGAAGCATAAAAAAGAGTTTAGCCGATGTTAATTTGATGGAATAAGGCTCAAAGCAAGATTTTGTTATGAAACAATCTCATCAAATTAACATTGGCCATTGGCATTTTATGCTTCCAGCAATTTATGAGAATAGAGAGAGAGAGAGAGAAAGGGAAAATATTATAGTCATCTTAAAGATAATCATCTTAAAGATAATCATCTTTACCGATAAAGATGGCTGGGAAGAAAGTAAGAAAAAAAGTTTTCTACCATATAAAAAAAAAAAATTAATAAATGAATGAATGTCAAGTAAACAATTAAAATTTTTTAATAGAACCATCTAGGTATAATATATTAACAATATATAACAAGTCTTTTTACATGCAACGCTATTTATGTATTAATTAATTAATTGAAATCTGTGCACGCCGACTTCATTGAGTATAGTGTCGCGTAAAACCGCGCCTCCGGCATTCATGCCGCAGGTCGCTGCCGCGACCCTTGATAATCTACGTAAATGTATGTTACTTCTATAAAAAAAAACTGTAAATCATTGAACGCTCATGTTTACAAACACTGCCGCATTCTTTGAGTACGCGAGTACTATCCACATACGCATATCTGGAATTTGACGACAGTAGAAGCTTGGCTTTCTTGTAGTTATCATGTCTACTCTCGAAAATTATTCTGCAAAGAGACTGAAATGCCCCGATTATTTTCAAGTTCACAAAAAGTGCGTGTATCAAAGTAGAACATTGAACTTTCAAGTTGTGGGTGATTACGCAGGATTTTTGCAAACAAAGTTTGCAGATGAAAGTATAACTGCTAACAGTAGTGTATGTAGTAATTGCTACAAGCGTATTTACAGAGCTCATAATGATAGTGTAGATCATAATGATACGGTTGAGATCCCCGATTCGGTGGAAGTGAATGTGATTAACGTTGGTGGTGATAGTGAGTTTGAACTGGATTCTTCTGTACATGTTGATGAATTCAATAATGCAGTTATTTCAAAATTGGAAAATCCAGTATCGCCTTTGCGAAAAAAAGGAAATCTTTCCCACATGAACATCGAAACATATGTTCTTAAAAAAAAAAGACAACTCGTGTCATCGTTTACTAAAGCTACGAGCCGGAAGTTAAGAAAAATATATGATACACCACTTGAGGAAGAGCAAAGCTATTCGGGTCATATGTCCAAAGAATTAAAGGATGACGTAGCTAAAGCCTTTGATAGTTGTCGGAATATTTCAGACAAGATCAAGCTCTTGACCATTATAGCTCCTATATTATCTAAATGCCAAATCTTATCTTTGTTTCCACAAGTTACGGCTTACATGGTTGATAAATCAAGAAAAATTTCTTCAAATGAAGGTAACTTTATTTTTAAAATATTCAAAATTAGATATATTTGTTGATAGTTTATTCTAAAAGCAGAAGTTTTATTGTGTAATTTTCGATTATAGGAATTTACAGTGAACTAGATCGCTATAATGGACATCCATTAGAAAAAGAAACAAGTGAAATAGTCATGCAATATTTTTTGAACGATGATTTTAACTGCTCAAGACAAAGTCCTAACAAATGTGACGTTATTACTGTGATTGAACATGGGCAAAGGGTGAAAAAAGTTAAACGTTTTTTAACGAGGAGTATGAAGGAAGTATACAAAGTTTTCAAAGAAGACAATCCTAGTATTAAAATTAGCAAATCAAAATTCTACTCAATGCGCCCAAAATATGTACTAATAGATCCAGTGAACGATGTATGCTTATGTATTTATTGTGCAAATTTTGATCTACTTCTCATTGCTTTGAAAAATTTTATTGGGCAAACAAGTACTAGTCTTTCGAGTATGCGCTCTGAAATGTTATCAAATGTTGTTTGTTCAGCCCCTACAGAGTCTTGTAATTTTCAAGAATGCACTTCATGCCCTGGCGCTAATGGCATCACATTCGACAAATTAAAAATTGACGAATCTGAGGTAGATAGTGAAATATCATTTGCATTTTGGAGTAAAGGTACTCTAGAAATGAGAACGGTATCTATTGCTACGTTCAAGGAAGAGATTGCAGAGCATACCATCAAAATTATTTCTCACTTAAGGATTAAGGAAATACAAAGGTTAGAAATAAAATCTGAAAAAGAAGCAGTATCAAAAAACTGTCGATGGTTATTGATGCATATTGATTTTGCTGAGAATTGGACAGTAATTTTGAAAAATCCCCTTCATGGAAACCACTGGGTAAACAAACAGATTTCAATTTTTACTGCAGAAAATTGAAGATAGGAATAGTTCCATGAAATTCGATGGTATCCAAAGATGCCACATGTGGAAGTCTGAACCATTCAATGGGAAGAGCAAGTGTTTTATCGCTAGAACTGCAGTACATGAATGGATTGAGATGGAGAAAAAAGTAAAAATGACTAAAAGGAAAGTCAAGGTGAAGAAAACTTCGGCTAAAAGAGGAAAATATGGTCAAGTACGTCAAAAGAAAAATAAAGTTTTATCAAGAAAAGTTAAGAAAGTGAATAACAGGCGAAAAAACAAAAAAAAGAAAAATAAATAAAGAATAGATTCAAGATATATTAAAAAATAAATGTGAAACATTATTTTATTTACTTTTGAACCTTTTTTTTTATAAAAGTAATATACATTTACATAGATTATTCAAATTTTCGACACGGAAGAAAAAATTTTTTTTTAATTTTTTTTCTCCATAAAAAAGCAAAAACCGGAAACCGGACTGGTATACGTTTGAACACGATGGTACAACGAATCTACAAAAAAAATGGGCCAAAAAAAAGATGGCCTTTTTGAGATAAATCGGTATTTTTACAGGATGCAATTTTTATGCAAAAGTGCATAATCTTCTGAAAAATGCATTTATGCACATTTTTGATCACGTACATTTGAAGGTCTTCAATTTTGCTACAATATGAAAAAAGTTTCATCCGATTTGGACTAATAATGACCGAGCAGTAGAAAGTCGAAATCCAACTCTCAAAATTTTTTTTAACTTTGAATTTTAGAAGTGAATTTTCAAAATTCAATATTAAATCAAATATGCGTCTAAGGCAAAAAAAATACGTGTCGCTTTATTTTCATCATAGAATCTCAAAAAAATAGTTTGGTGTGGTTTGCTCATGGGTGCCCATGGAGCTCCGTATGATTTGAGATGGAATCAACCTAATAAATAAAATGAGAACGATTATGATAAATAATGGGGATATTCGAAGATACCGTATAATTTAGTTTGAATGTAAGTAATAAATTATTTACTGTATTCAAGGCACTACTCAAGTCTGTGTAGATCGTATCAACTTAAACATTAAAGTTGAGCGTATCGATTACATATTCAGTAAATTCTGTAAGGCCTTGACACAGCGGATCTTATGGAAATGAAACCATGTTGAAAATTGGCAATTACGCCATATAGAAAAGAGAAGGACATATAATTTTGAGAATACACACAATTTGGCTACTGCTTTGTAATGGCAACATTTAAATTTTTTTATAGATGGGATCTTTCTATTTATAGATGGGAATAACGAAAGACTTTTTCAACATAGAAGAGATTGGGCTGCATTGTAAGAATATATTGAACAGAATATATAACGGATTGATAAGATCTTTAGAGCAGGTACAGAGCAAAGATGCTGGGATATGATTAGGTCCAGGTCATCTTTAATGGTCATCTTCTCTTCGAAGAGTTCCAGGCTCACACTGAGGACGCGGTAAGCCGAGAGCTCCGCAATCATAGCCACCGCCTGTCTAAGTTTCCGAGTACCTCGTGTCTTCTGGGTCAAGGGTGGAATTGTTGCTTTAAGCGTGCACTCTACGTTGCACCGCTCTGGGAGTGCTCCCTCACCGCCACCCTCCGTGGTACTGGCAAGCGATTGCTCTGGTTTGCTACTGACGCCTATTTCGGCAGTTAGAGCTGCCAATTCCACAACCACATTCTCCATCTGCAAATTCTAACTCCCATTAGTATTACTGTCCTATGTACTCTGTGACTAAAATAAAAGGACATCTAAGAAAAAGAAACAAAACAAAAACAACGCTTCACTCACAAGTCCATTAATTAAAAACTGTAAAACTCATTCAGCTCTACTTCAAATTGGTCAGTCGTCAATCGTTACCCAAATCACACGGCGGAATATAACACTTTAAATCTTTCACGTGGACCATTGGCACCTGATGATTATTATCAGTCTCCAATTCGTATACCAAGTCAAAGACTTTCCTTATTACCTTGTACGGGTCTACGTATCTCTTGTACTTGCTCTTGACCGGCCTTCGCATTTCTATCCACCACTGCACTCGACAAGAATACTTTTTCTGTCAAACTAAATCGCCTGCATCAAACACTACATTCCTTCGTTTGTTATCGTACTGCCTTTTCTACTTTTCCTGCTCTCACTCGATATACCAGTCTACTAAGTCTCGTATCGCGTTCAGTCTTTGTAGTTAGTCCAGCCAAATCTCGGGTTTGACTTTTATTACGGAGGAGCGCCGTTCTACTTCTCTCCTTAAACTTTTCACCGGTCGGGGATTTCGGCTGAAATTCAAAAATGCCGAGGAAACCTTCGTAGGATCGCGGTGTTAATCGCGTTCCTGAACTTATGAAGGTAGTGCTCCCAGCTTCGATGATCGTTGTCCACGAATATAGCAATCATCGTTTTCAGTGTTCGATTAACCTTCTCTATTGGGTCGTTCTGTTGTTGGTAAGGGAGGCAGAACACTTGCTCCAGGCTATACTCCCGAAGCTTATTCTGAAACGTCTTATTTTGATAAGTCTTCGCGTTATTACTAACTAGGTTCTCGGGATCTCTATCTCTAAAATCTCATTTGCTTAGCGGTATAGTCAATGCGCTATGATCCGTCACTACTATACAGTGAAATCCTTCTATATACGGCCTAAACTTTTTAACCGCGAATCGGATCGCTAAGAATTCAATTCCGCTCTCCGTATATAACCTCTCATGAGCTTAACATACGACTTCCGTAGCAAATTGGATGCTTCCCGTCCTCGAATATCTGCACTAGATATGCTCCCATCGCGTACGATAAATCATCGCAATGCAAATAAAACGTGCGTCCGTTGTCCGACCTCGCCAACACTAGGGCTTTAGTGAGCACTCATTTTAATCACTCAAAGGCCTCCCGCTGCTCTTCGCATCAAACCTATGGTTGGTCCTTTCTTGTCAGTTTCGTAAGCGGTACCTTAATATCGCTTTGATTTTTAATGAATCGGTCGTACCATTCCACCATACCCAAGAATCTCCGAAGCTGCTCTATAGTTCGGGGCGCCGGGTAGTCTATAATCGGTTGAATTCGATCTGAGTGTGAGCTCAGTCTATAGCCGAGATACGTCACTTCAGTGAAAAAGTCCGATTTTTCAAAGTTGATCTCCAGATCTACCTCAACCAGCTGCCTCAATACTCTCTCTAGCCATCGCATATAGTCCTCGATATTCACGCTCACCATTAATAAATCGTCCATATATCAGAATACATTTTGCGCGAACTCCGGTCCAACCAGCGCATCTATAAAGCGCATAAATGTCGCGAACATGTTTACCAGGCCGAATAGCATTCTCTTGAACTCCCACAGTCTTAGCCCTAGAACCGAAAACGCGGTATACTGTTTTCTTTTTTCGTCCAAGGGAATTTGTTAAAACGCCGACCTGAAATCAATCTTTAACAGAAATACGGAATACGGCGCCACACAGTCGATTTAAAATTGAATTAAGATTGAGTATTCACGCACTCGGGAACACGTGCACCGGTCTATCCGCATTACTCGCGGAGGGGATCCAAGCTCCTGAGCCCTTCGGTCAGGAGCTTGGATCCCATTGCCGGTCTAGCTACATCCGATTCATAGCCCTTTGAGTCCAACGACTCAATCTGTCTATCATTCCACTCGCTCGTTGATGGATTTCTCAGCCTATCTTTCTCCTTTTGTATCTCCGAACGATCAGGTTGCGACCTGACACGCGGTTCTGCCTTCGTAATTTTCACAGCGTGATTCTCTCGAGTACAATTTCTCAAAATATCTCAATACATTCCTAACTAATTCCTCCCAATTCTTCATTGCTTCTCCAACCTCGCGTGATATGGTCGGGGTACTCGTCCTCCGATATGACAATCCAGAAGCCCCTATCGCTATGACACTGCTTTCTTCGTCCGAGAAAAATTCATCTTTTAAAACCGATGCGCGAGGATTATCTTCCCGCCGTCAACGCGATGTCGAACGAGACAATCTTTCTTTCTAGACTTGTTAACAGAGTATTCGATTTGCCGTCATGTTTTCGTTCCGCGGCTCGCGTCCGCCCGCCTGCATTTACTGTGCGGCCTCTTTCACGCAATATACGAGGTGTGTTCAAAAAGTAAGGTGACTTTTCAAATTTCACGGGCAACGTACTTTCGATTATCGATTTTTTTGTTTTGTTATGTTAGTACACTCTTCCCAAACATCTGTACCAAGTTTCAAGTGTATAGCATTTTTTGTTTGGTTGTGAGAGGCGTAAAGGTTATAAGTGTTTTGCGTGCTCGGCGATTTCTTGCTATCGAAAAATATGGATCAAAGGATTTGCATCAAATTTTGTGTAAAAAATAAAATAAAGTGCTCCGAAACACTTGAAATGTTGACGGTGGCATACGGTGAAACTGTTCTGAGTAAAAAAAATATTTACAAGTGGTACAAACTCTTCCAAGATGGCCGGGAAGATGCCAATGACGAGCCTCGCTCTGGACGCCCAAGCACGTCAACAACTGATGAAAACGTTCAAGCAGTGAAGAAAATTGTTCTGGAAAATCGTCGAATCACTATCAGAGAAGTTGCTAAGGATGTTGGTATATCGCTTGGCTCGTGCCATGAAATTTTTTCTAACGTTTTGGGCATGAGACGTGTGTCAGCGAAGTTTGTTCCGAAATTGCTAAATTTTGACCAAAAGAACCGTCGCATGAGCATCGCTCAAGAACTGTTGAATGACGTCAACGACGACCCAGATTTACTCAAAAGGGTCATAACAGGTGACGAATCATGGGTATATGGTTATGATATCGAAACCAAAGTCCAATCATCCCAATGGAAGAGCCCAAATGAGCTAAGACCGAAAAAAGCACGCCAAGTTCGATCAAATGTCAAAGTTTTGCTCACTGTTTTCTTCGATTACCATGGCGTGGTGCATCAGGAGTTCTTACCATATGAACGTACTGTTAATAAACAGTATTATCTTGAAGTTATGCTTTCGTGAGAAGCAATACGAAGAAAACGCCCAGAATTGTGGAAAAACAATTCATGGCTTTTGCATCATGATAATGCCCCTGCTCACTCATCTTTGCTTGTGAGAGATTTTTTGTCCAAAAACAACACCACAATCATGCCTCAGCCACCATATTCACCGGATTTGGCCCCATGTGACTTTTTCTTGTTCCCAAAACTAAAGAGACCTATGAAAGGACGGAGATTTGCAACGATTGAAGAGATAAAGACTGCATCGCTGGAAGAGCTCAAGGCTATACCGAAAAGTGCTTATGAGAAGTGCTTTGAGGATTGGAAAAACCGTTGGCATAAGTGT
The DNA here is from genome assembly GCF_024137745.1 of Phymastichus coffea. Classification (NCBI taxonomy): domain Eukaryota; kingdom Metazoa; phylum Arthropoda; class Insecta; order Hymenoptera; family Eulophidae; genus Phymastichus; species Phymastichus coffea. Next base: position 3,964,266 of record NW_026706814.1, read on the forward strand.
ATTGTATCTGAGGGGGATTATTTTGAAGGGGACAATATAAATATTGATAAATAAATAAATATTTTTTCTTAAAAATACAAAATCACCTTACTTTTTGAACACACCTCGTAAATTATTCAGGCTTTTGGTTAACGCTACTGGCATTTACTTGCGCATTATCGATCCGGGCAGGCTCGCGTTTCATACCTGGTCAAAAACATTCGGCTCACTTTCGATATCATGAAATGTTACTCTCGCGTGAGGTGCTAATTCTTTTCTTGCTCCAGTGATAGCCGTCGCTCCGTCATCCGTCACGTCCTGAGCATCCTGCCGTTCGTCCAACGCTTCCTAGCGGTGTAATCGGTTGCAATCGCTCATACGCGGCTGCAGCGCTCCCTTGTCTGCGTATTGACGCAGGCTAGGTCTGGCTCTCTGCTAGTCTGTTAGTCCTCTCGGTTCCATTGGAGTGCGGGTCCATATGGATCTCGCGAGACTCCTCGCGTAAAATGTCTTCAAGTGGGCCTGATATAAAGCCGGTTTTAAAAACGGCAGGACTTAGAGGTGGATTTAATTCTGGGCGTGAAATCATAAAGCACAACATGCGCTCCTGAAGCTCACCGAAGCTACTTACTACATTCAGCCGGTTCCTTTTTAAAAGACCCAATAATTCTGCAGGCTGCGTTTTACTTATCCATCGCTTAAGAGCCAAGAGCCTGCACAGCCCTATCTTTCATAATTTCGCGTATTATCGTGTTTGTCGCTTTACCCGACGGCATCTCGACAGACCATTTACTCTCTGTGCCGCCCTGAACACCTGTTTACCTGCGTCACTCTCACGGTATAGGCAACACCGACGATCACGTCGCAAAGCTATTTTATATAAAATAATTCTTACTATCACTGACTAATTAACTGAATGAGAGTCTGAATCTAAACAGAAACTTCGTCCACGAATGAGATATCTACGCATTTGTTTCTCGGTTCTCTCAATATCAAGGGCAGCTCGTTTCCGTCCGTTTTAATTTAAAATAAAATTCTAGACAGTGTGGATTACATGTACTGCCCTGAGTCTTTATTTAAAATCACAATACAATAATATAACAAAACTACAATACACTCGTAGCGGCTCTCAGGCAAAGGCGTACCTTAGCTCAATCTACTTCACAACAAAAGATTATTACTCAGATCAGTCGGGCAGATCAAGCATCCCAATAAAACAACACAACAGCCTCTTAACAGCCCAATGCTTGCCCGCTTTTTCACCGGCCATATGCTGTAAATTCGGTGTTTAGCGGCCTTCGACACGTTGGGTCGATGACTCACTCACCTATTCCTGAGCGCAGCGACGATAACAACAACTATGCCCTGTACACACCAGCTTTTTTCTCTCTCGCTTGGACACGCGATTCTCTCTCGCTTCAAGTCGGAGAGGAGAAAATGTAACTAAACATCGCTCGTTAAGTCGCAGCTTGAATGATCGCTCGGTCACCTTGTTTACTTTACTCGCACTTGACTATTTTGAATTCCTTTTACTGTTACCTTTAACTTTATTTCTCTCTATGCTGAAATACTTTCAATAGTAAAATCGCGTCCTGTTTTTCCTTTTTTGCAGCTATTCGGACCCTAATTTCCGCAGTTATCCCATAAGGAATCCCATGTAATACAACTAGCGTTTTATTTCTTGAGCGACCTCGAGATTATATTGAATATATTACAATATATTGTCATAGAAACAAATTGGATTTTTTAGTTTTCAAAGTAATTATTCACTTAAAAATGTTTTTACAAAAAATTATTTAATTAACAATGTCTATAATTGTATAATTTGTAACACGGTCGTTTTTTTAATTTTCGACTTCACGCATCAAGAATCAGCCTATATAACGTCGCATCACTAATTATTTTTAAAGAGGAACATACGAAAGGTGCGTTCGCTTCGTCGCAGAAGGTGTCGATGGGTTCTCGTCAGCCGGCAATCTTAATTACTACAATTATTAGACAGGAAGGAGAACAAGATCTATCGATAATTATGTATCTTGCTTGCGTTCTTTATTAACAGTTGCTTTACTATTTACAATTCCCGATGCGGCTTTATGTATTAAAGGAAAAGGCCGTGCGAGCTCGTCTCCGTGCGAATGAACGCACGGAAGACAAAGCATCGCCTCACACTCACTTGATAAACCGTTCTGGCGGACGCAGTGCAATCCAAATGCACTCACATCCATCCGTCTGCGTCCCGGTGGTTTTCGACCAGAGAGAGAAATGGCGCACTAACAGTACGAGTATAAAGGATACCTGACATGAGGGAAGGGTGTCATCGAAGATCTGTTGTTGAAGCGAGCTGCTGCTGCTGCTGCTCTACTGCTCTGCTGCTCGTTAATGCCTTGGTAGCTATCGTTACCTGCGCTTTTGATTGGTGTCCGTGATTTCTAGCAGCGGAGGGGCCATTGTTTGTTGTAGACTACTTCGCCGCTTCCACGTTGCCGCAAGAGAAGGCAGATATCCATTTGCGTCCCTGTTTGTTATCTCGACACCACTCGTGATTAGGTTTTTTCCATTTTGCTATTGTCGCAATGCTTGTGAGACCAGTACTTCTTGCACTCCTTCGCTTTTTGCAGCATATTCTTGCTCCTCTCTACAATCCTCAAAACCGGCCGAGCGCCGCCGGCTACGCACACATGTACGGATCACGCCAGGTGACACTATTCTTTCTCTCTCTCTCTCTCTCTCTCTCCTTACCGATAGCCTTTAGCCGGTCCGACCACCGACGCCTATCCAGCATTAGACCTGAAACAAAGCCACATTGATACTCGGTTCGAACGACCAAGACATTGATGTGGCAACGGCCAAGGGGAAGGCATGCGGAAGAGAGAGAAGCTAACAGGACGAGCCATTTCAACGATCGTCTTACCCATCACATATTAATTTATCATTTAGTACTGCTCTGTAAATATCCCAGTTTGTTTTTTTACTTTAAAGAGAACTTTTCTTTGTTTGGATTTTAATTATTAAATCATAGTTAATGTTTCCCGCTATTTGCGCTCCATTATTGCGAGAGGGAAAGAGAGAGAGAGAGAATACGTGCTTATGGTAAAAATGTACAGTAGCGCATTATTATCCTACGTTAATGCACTGTGCCAACCTTACCGAAAAGGGGTCGAAAACCCAGCACGTTACAATATTTTCGACATGTTTCTCTGTCTGTTGTGTGCCTACTGCTGCACATCTGTACGTCATTGAGCCGATCCGAGCATGTGCTTATCCTCAGTACGTCTGGGAAACTGGGAAATTGATATGACCAACAGGTGGTTCGAGAGGGATGCGCCATAAACAAAGGCTAGGTAGCTAGCTTAGCATGCGTGAAAGTTTTTCTTTATCTCTCGATCGATAAATTATGATTGGCTCTCGGTAATGGACCTAATAAAAGGTAGGAGTTCCGCGCTTCTCTATTTAGGCGGAATTCGAGTATCACACAATTCAGTTCCTTCCGGGCAATCGACGCTGTTTCAATTCCTCTCTCTTTCTCAAAGTTACGCGACGCGCATGTATTACGTGTAAGTGCTTTTCCCTTTTGCCGACTGTATTGTGTAATCGAGTGTGATGCGAGCACTATCCACGAGTCGAGGTGTCTTTGCGAATCAGTAGCATCGTAATAAAGAGGCTTATTACGTCATCAAAGGACGTCCTAGTGCCTCCAGGGTGTTGCCAGAATCTCCCTCTGCCCATCAGATCGACAACTTAGGCGTTGTCACAGTTTGATGTGCCCGAGACGTCGTGGCTATGGTGCGTCCGTGTGTGTGTATTTGGGGTAGTGCCTTCCCTTCTAGCATACGAGGTCTGCCCGAAAAGTATCGGGCCTACCTTTATATTTTTGTGCTAGCATTATTCTTTATCATCTGATAGGTGGCATCCTTCAAAGTGATCCCCACTTGATTGAATAACACGGTTCCATCGATGTTTCCACTTTTCAAAACAGTCCTAGAACTCACTTTTAGGGATAGCATTAAGTACACTCGTCGAATTGTTTTCAACCGTTGTTTTGTCATCGAATCGGTATCCTTTGAGTGGTTTTTTTAGTTTTGGAAACAGCCAAAAGTCACAAGGAGCTATGTCGGGACTGTATGGAGGTTGTCGAAGCAATGCGATATTGTGTTTGCTCAAAAACTGCTGCACAAGATTGGATTTCTAAGCGAATGTTCTTTTGCTCTACTGTGAGCAATTTTGGGATGAATTTCGCACACGCGTGTTTCATTCCTAAATTTTCAGTTAAAATTTCTGAAATGATAGTTTTTGGTATCCCAAGGTCTTCTTCTAGTTCTAGTACAGTCATACGACGATCTTGTTCGATTGCAAGTCGCACCCGTTCAATATTATCTGCGGTTTTTGCCGTCGAAGTTTGGCCGGAACGAGAATCACTATCGATCGAAGTGCGACCATCCTTGAACCGTTTATACCACTCTTTTATTCGTGTTTTGCTCATACACTCGCTTCCGAAGGCCTTTTGCATCATTTCAATAGTTTTCGAACTCTTTTTTCCGAGTTGAAAGCAAAATTTGATGCAAATTCGTTGATCTTGTTTTTCAGTCATTTTTAACAACATCAAAATCCGACGAACGCGAAAAAGGCACTGTAAACAAAGACACGCTGCGCATGAACTATACGTCCGGTAGGTGTCAGTAAGTAACCAATAGATTCGTGAGGCTTTATTGTTGACGTTTCTGTCCGATAGAGGTCGGTCGAACACTATGGCGCGAAGATATAAACGTAGGCCCAATACTTTCCGGACAGACCTCGTATGTCCTCGGGGATGATGTCCACGGGTAAGCGAGAATTTTGAATGGCCATTCACTGCGTACATGTATGTACAGACTCAGCGAGCCTCTAACATTGTCCTGTGTCTTAGCTTTCTCTCTCTCTCTCTATCCATTATAATTTATTGTAAGAGTACTGTTTCAAGGGCTTTTCCTCACTTATGACTGAAGTTTTTATGCCGGATAAGTACTACATATTTATCTTTCTATTATTTTATTAAAGCCGTAGTTATATAATTTATTCGGATATGATCGTTTTTTTATTGCTCACATCTTTTCCATTTCCTTTTCATTAAACACCTTATGTTTATTTATAATATAGAGTAAAAGGCTGAAAAGTTCGTAATAATTAGGAAGTAATCTAAGATTAGTTCAAGCACGATTTAACTATTCGATGTATAGGACATACACGGCAAAACCTTAAAATCCTATGTGTTTAAATTTAAACGTTTTAAGTGTGTAATTGTGACGTCATCCATAAGAAATACATTGTCGCTGAATTTAAACGTTTAGAAGTGTTTAAAATTGAGGACAGTGTATTTCTTACGGGTGACGTCATATTAAACGTTTAAATTTAAACACATGGGTTTACCGTGTAGTTCTTTAATAATTGCAAAATCTATTAAATCAGGTAGTTTATTGATATAGGAGGGCTAGTATATAGATTCGCCGGTTGAAACTAGTGTAAGGTTTTCTGTTTGCATTACTAAATAAAGATTTGTTCTTCTTGGATTTGAAATTATTGAACGTTATCTCCATCATGAATGTTTTGTATTGAAGTCACCTCTTGTGACGACGCGATTTTCTAGACTATCGAAGTATTTTTTGTATTGTTGTTTGATTATAGCATGCCTTGGAAGGCAATATATGGCAGAAAATAACACTGTACCTGTTTTATCTTCAATCAAAATATTTATTGTTATTGACTTCTATTGATTGAGCCTGGGTTTGTTTGAATTGTTCTATAACTTTGTAAATATTACCATTTGCCTCCTGTGCATATGTAATTTTTGTTTTAACGGTATTTTCCATATTTGTTTATTAAGATCTTAATGTCGGAAATAATTTTTGCTGCAAAATTTGCCTTGCGCTGCATCCTCTGTAATTGACTACTTGATTTTCACCGCAGTTTGCATATATGACATCTTTTATTTTGGTTTGTATTGGACAGTCTCAGATGAAATGATTCTTTGCACATTTCACACAAACAGGCAACCTTTGGCAATAGTTTTTCTTATGGCCATATTCCTGACAATGCAGCGATTAGAGAATGTCTCTTTTTTATACGTGGACCCTCGAAGCTAATGATTTGGTTCATTAATTTCATAATATCATATATTTCCTTGTTATTATTATTTGTTTTTAGTTTCATATTTAATTTAAATATAGGTGACAGCTGCTTTGTCATTATATGTTTAATATTTGATATTTGAATTACGCTATGGTTATATAATTCGATTTTTCTTTTTAGTGCTTCTAGATAGACCGACGGGTAAATGTTTTTAAATACCACTTTGTATGATTCTTTTTCTTGTTTTTGAAATATATAAAAGTTAGTGTTTAGTTCTCTAATTCAGTTATTGTTCAGGTAAATAGTTCCGAATTTTCTATTTGCATTTTAATTTCATTATTAAGTAAAACTTTTAGGGAATATTCATTTTTCGTAACATGATCTAGAAAGGCTTCTAGGGGATTATGTTTAATACGCCACTTACGAATATAAGCGGTGATTTTGCTGATTTATGATTTACATGTGTTAATGTTTCTGTATTCATATTTTTAATTCGTTTGTTATTATTTGCCTTCCTTTTCTTTCAGCACATTGAATTGATTGTTAAGTTTGACTGTATTGCTGTAATTGCCAAGCTAATAATCTTTAATAAATATTTGCCATTTCTTAAATGATCTATTTTCTTCTGAGCTATTTCTTGCTCTTTTATTTAGTAAAAGTTGTTTCTTTACTTGTTTTTCTTATATAATTTCTAGTTGGTGTTATTTGCACTAATTATTTATTTTCAGTCATGTTAACTAGCTTAAATTTAAATATGTGAGTATATATGCTTTTTTCTAATTATTATTTTTTTGCTAATTATTAACTACGTAAAAATTTTACTTAAAAATGTTCTGATATTCAAGAGCGTTTCATCAAACGTATGTATAAGACGAGTTTAATAGAATGACTAAGCATGTAGTATGCGTATGTAATTGTCTACTAAACCAAATAATTGATAAAAATGACATAGATTAAAAGTTTTATTAAAATTTAAGTATAAATAACTATATATAAATTACACTATATTACAAATATCAGTATTTTTACATACTTGAAGAATAACTACTTGAGTAAAATAATCACAATTACTATAATTAAAAATGTTCACTATTTTATTACTTAATATTTACAAAAATTTGGCACAGTGTAACGGTGGAGATAAATCTGAAAATGGGAAATTTATTTAAGAACAAATTCCCGCGATGCAGATCGAACCGCCGCTCCGTTAAACACGTATGATAGTACGTGTATTCGCCTTAACGTCAGATGATTTATCCTAGTTGTCTGCTATTAAACGGAGTTGAACTCACCTTAAGTCACGTGTCTTGTGACACTCGTTGAGTTTTAAGTGTGAGCGACTTTACTCCTAATCTTCTTAATCCCCTAGATGTAATTGGATTAAAACCTAAGCCTTTTTCAATTACTTAAGCTACTAGGAAAATTAAATGACGAAAACGGCGAATAAATTTAATAGACTTTAATTAATAAAAATCACTATAGTCTTTGTAGGGCCGAAAGACTAACGCTCGCGAATAGGATTTTACAATTAACTATTTTCAGTGAGAAAGAGAGAGAGAGAGAGAGTAGATTCGAATTCTACCGCGAACTAACGCTCGACACGAATACAGAAATTAACGCTAACACGATTAAACAAAATACCGAATGTATTTTGTATCGCATATAATGACGGATGGTGCACCTACCATACGGTGCAATTACGGTGATCAGCCGTAATTGTTGTTGCAAAAATCTCAACTGCCGCTGCCCCTCGATTATCAGCTGCGCTGCCTCGATCTGCCTCAATATAACTTTGTTGCTGCTTCTGTACCGCTGCTAACCCTCGCGAAGACAGCCCGACAAACATATAATGTAAAAAAAGAAAATCATCATATCTTATTTATTTTTAATTGTACATGATAGAAAACTAGTTATTTTTAATTGTACCATTTTAATTTTGCCAAAAATTAGCAACAAAGGGTATTGAATATTTGCCTTCAATATATTGCCTTTGGAAGGAAAATATTTAAAAAATGAAATGGCAGAAAAATTGTACCTTCTGTAAATTAAATTGTACCATCCGTAAAATAGCATAAATTTACTTAGAAAATAAATAATATGAAAACAACCAATTGACTGCATGCGCACAGTGTACTTCCGGATACGTTACTCATAATAAATGTCAATTGGTTGTTTTCATATTATTTATTTTTTAAGTAAATTTATGCTATTTTACGGATGGTACAATTTAATTTACAGAAGGTACAATTTTTCTGCCATTTCATTTTTTAAATATTTTCCTTCCAAAGGCAATATATTGAAGGCAAATATTCAATACCCTTTGTTGCTAATTTTTGGCAAAATTAAAATGGTACAATTAAAAATAACTAGTTTTCTATCATGTACAATTAAAAATAAATAAGATATGATGATTTTCTTTTTTTACATTACATGTTTGTCGGGCTGTCTTCGCAAGGGTCCGCTGCTATTATCTGTCACGGAAATGCCGTTGCACTCACGCATGTAATTGACCCAAAGAAAACTTTACTTTTTGCGAAACAAAGTGCAAAACACGAATCGGCGGTAAACTCTCGTGAACAGCTGAGGCGAAACTACCTATTCAAAAGATCGCGCGCCCCCTCTCTCTCTTAACTATTAAAACTAACGCGCGAGAAGCAGAATCGCGAACGGTTCGATTAATTCAATCGACTACCATTGCAACAGATATTAATGTATCTATTGTAATAGACTTCAAAATTAACGGATATCAGTGCTATATCTTATGTTTGCAATATATTTTTTTAAATTTTTTGTATGTTCTTAATTACATTAGAGTATCTGTTATTTATGGTTAATTCATAGCTGTAGTTTACGTTAGTTAAAAAGTGAAGAATTTTAACAAAAATTTTAGAATTCAGTTGAACAAAGTATTTGCAAGATTAATTTTAAAGCTGAAGAAAATACATAGTTACTTATCATCACTTTCAAGAAGATTTTTATATTATTGGAAACCTTATATTTTGTAAAATTTAAGTGATCGATATATCTCTCTATTCTTGTATAAATGACATCAGTAAGCTTAAAACTTTGTAACGGAGAATCTCGGCTAGGCCGATTTCGTCAGTTTAGCTCTCACAAATGTCCGCACGCCGCGTCAAGCTGAGAGTGTGTGCGTGTGGCACGCACATTCATGCTTGGTTTTTGTTTTGAGGTGCTGTATACGGGCTGAGCTGACGGGTGGAGCGATCTAAATGGCGCGGAAGAGCAAGAGAGAGAGAGAGAGAGAGCACTCTATTTGCGGATCACAAATTTAAGAAGAGTTTCTGTTGGGCTTTAGCAGGGAAAGTACGCGCGCGGATTAAACCGAAGTTAAAGGTTTTCCGAAGTTGGCCGCACGATCTCGTCAACGTTTTGTTTTTCGGAGCGCGGACGAGAATTAGAGTGTGTGGCTGGGTCGCGTCCAGCCGTGTCCCGAAGGATACCGGTACGTGTGGGTAACCAACGAGATACGCGGATGCGTGCGTGAACGGACTTCATCGCTGCTGCAAACACAAAGCAATCGAAGGGCAGCGGAAGCAACAACAACAATCAACGAGCGAACAACAGGTTGAGGCAGCAACATTAGTAGAGCGAATGAGAGGACGAGCGAGAGAATAAACAGCGACGACAATAACACCAGCGAGGCGGTCAGCGAGAATGAACGCACCAGTGACGTCAGAATGCGAAGCGTTCTAGCCAACAGAGAGGCTGAAGGTCGAGGTCGGTGCCGTGTTCTCTCTTGTTCTCTCTCTTGCATGTTTGGGCAAGCTGATGGGTGGTAGTATGGTAGATTTACTGGCTACGCCGTTGACAAAATAACGGCGGAAATGGTTTGTCGGGCATTCATTCTAATAATTAGTTTCAAAAAAAGGAATCGGCAGGCTGACCAGCCACCGATTCACCTTCGCGCTTGCATTTATTATTGTGCCACTCGTAGTATATCGGCGTGATATCTTCGTCTTGTATTCGATTGTTGACAATTAAAGGATTATTGTGTTAATCCGGTATTGTGTTTATTCGCCGCTGTATCACTCCTTATCCCGATTTCGAATCCGTGCGCTTAACGTGGTTTTGCTCGACACGTTATTCAGTCGTGGGAACGTCTTTTGCTTCCCGAATCCCTAAATAAATAATTTGTGCGGACGGCCGCGAGCTACCCAAACGGGAACGGCCGTTTAATCTCCGTTACAAATTTTATTTTTGTTAATATCATGTAATCTTTCATAAATACGTGTACAGAGTTTAAATAATTTTGGTAAACAGCTTCTTCAAAATTTTAAATTATTATTTACATATATTTTTTTATTTTAAAATTACGCTTTCAAAAACTTTGATAACCTTGAGTAGGTTGTTATTCATTAATTCAAATTGAAAAGTAGAATTTACATACATAGGTCAACAGTTATATACACTCTTACAAGAGTAACATTTGAAATGCATTATACGCCATAGCAGTTTACGAGTAAAGCTCTTCTACCTTGCATACAAGTAAGATATTAAATTCATGCGCTATGTTAGAATCATCCATCGTGATATCATTTCTCAAAGATATGCAATGAATAATCAAAACGCCCAATGGTACAAATATTTTCTATTTTTTGTCGTTGCATTCAATAAACTATAATAGAGAATTCAATTTTCATATTCTCTAGCCTTCCAGTCAGCGTGATTATACAAAAATCTCGGTAATATACCTAATTGGTTAGAAACTTTCATTTTATTAAAAAAAAATTATTGTTTCAGTGTTATCTGTAGCATCAAGTAACAAATTATTAAATACTTCTCTAACATCCTGCAAAGCATAGTGTTACTATATTTTATTTTACTATATCAAATCCATGGAACCTTCAAAGCATTGAGACACGTCTAACTCCGTTATGTACCATCTCTGTATGATTCACCGTAACTTCATCTTTATGCATACTTTCATCGTTCTTTTAGTTGGATGTAGTAAAATAAATGGATATCGCATGCTACGTGCATCGTATATCACATCAATTAGATACCAGTCGCAACCATAGTGACCGTCGAGTTGAATAGTTCCATTCATACGATTACAAGCATTCGTACCAATTTATGCAACTAACATACATAATTTTATGATACTCTGTATTCTGTATAGTACATAGTATACCAATAGTTAATAATTTACTCTGTTATCATCTACGAAAACATCAAGAAATATACTCATTTCTGGTTCTGTTCCAAACCATATCCTAGCCATAATAAGAATCTTTAATCTAATCTTTAATCGTAATAAATTCTACATTATATACGAGGTCTGTTCGGAAAGTGTCGGGTTTACCTTTATGTTTCCACAATCACGTTATGTTTTATCATCAAGCGTGTGGTATCTTTCAAAGTAATTCCCTCTTCATTGAATAACATGGTTCTAGCGATGTTTCTACTTCTCGAAACAGTTCTGGAATTCACTTTTCGAGATGGCCTTAAATACGTTTGTCACATTATTTTTAACTGTTGTGTTATCACCAAATCGCTGTACTTCGAGTGGTTTTTTGAGTTTTGGAAACATCTAAAAGTCATAGGGGATGAACTATATCAGGACTGTACAGAGATTAACGAAACAATACGATACTATATTTATTCAGAAACTACTGCACAAAATTCGATAAATGCGCTGGCGCATTATCGTGATAGAGAAGTCAGTCACCACTTGACTAAAAGTCCTGGCGTTTTCTTCTTACTGCTTCACGCAAACGTTTCAAAATTTAAACATAATATTTTTTATCGATTGTCTAAGCTGTTGGTGCAAATTCGTCATGCACACACCTTCACAATTAGAAAAAAAAATTAATATTGATTTAACATTGCTCTGATTTTGACGTGCTTTTTCTGGCCTTGTCGATCCAGAACGTTTCCACTGTAAAGACTATTGTTTTATTTTAGGATAATAACCATAAACTCATGATTCATCACCAGTAATAACCTATTTAAGCACAGTATCATCATTATTGACCATTAGTAAGTTATTCCGAGCGTTTTGTAAGCGAAGTTTTTTCTTCTGCGCATTAAACAATTTTGGAATGAACTTTGCATACTCGCGTGTCGTTTGTAAATTTGAGATTGAAGTTATAATTGTTGGTATTCCGAGATCTTCGCCTAGCTTTCGCACAGTCATATGTCAATCTTGTGCGATAGCACGTCGCACTCGCTCAATATTATACAATGTTTTTGTCGTCGAAGGTCGGCCAGAATGAGAATCACTATCAACAGAAGTGCGGTTTTTTTTTAAACGATTATCCATTTTTCTATTCGTGTTTTACTTATACACTCATTCTTAAGGGCCTTCTGCGTCATGTGAATAGTTTCTGTACTCGTTTTTCCTAGCTAAAAGCAAAATTTGATGCAAATTCGTTTATCTTGATTTTTAGTTATTTTTAATAATGACAAATGCCACCGAACTCGAAAATAACTTTGTAAAAACAGACAAACTGCACATGAACTATACGTCCGGCAAGAAATCGATAAGTTAGTGAGGCTTTACTGTTGACGTTCATGCTTTGTACAGATCACTTGAATACTATGGCGCGAAGATATAAAGGTAGGCACGATAATTTCCGGATAGACCTCGCAAATTGACCAAATAGAGAAACTAGATGATTCAAATACGGGTACACCCCGTTTGAGTTAATTAGTTTCTTGTGGATGGCGTTGAAACACCCGTTCTCTTCATATTAATTAGATATACAATTTGTATACAGGGGAATATATAGGTATTGTAACGGGGTTGATAACCGTCTATTTAATTATGCGCGCGATCGCATCGAAGAGCGCGCGGGATTACCTAAACGTTCAAATTCGAAATCCAGAGAGCAGGAGAGAACGGGTGTCAGTCAACCAACTTTCTACTAACACGAAATAATAATATCAGAATTACGGTCAATATCACATACGAGATCGTTTATTACCTCTTATTTCTACAGCTAGTGTATGCGTTGTTTCATACTTTTCCGTTTTGAGGGTGGCATAGCGTAATCAAACATTACCTCCCCTCTCTCTGGGTGCCAATAGGTTGGCATAGCCCACTGTCTTTCACTCCTTCGCTTTCAAACACTTTGGAGATCCGGAAGTCAAGTTTGCTACGACATCCCTGACGCACACAGCGAGTCGGAGCATTTTTTATCTAAGGCGATGACCTCCTCGAGAGGAGTACCGATCTTTTCACTGTTCGACGTTCAGGGACAGCGGAACTAAAGGCTTGACCCTCGGTTTGGGCGCGACGGGACTGTAGTTGCCCCAACGTCTACTACGTCGGAAGCACGCAGCATACAAATCTTACGAGATTTGCTTGACCTGGTACCACTACCCCGCAGAGGACAACCCAAATTGGGATGTCAGAAGAGAGATTCAGCTAGGACAGCCAGAGGAGATTCCTCAGACGATCAACCAGCTAAACCTCCCCTCCTGGGATCGCGTTCGAAAAACATCCCACCCTGCGTACCTGTATTAAGGGATTGTTCCCACGACTCACAGGTTCATCGCTTCGACGTGCCGGGGCACGTCTTCTCATTGCGTTTCAGTCATCCCCGCTCACGCTGGTGGGTGTCCGTAATTCGAAAAGGTATCGAATAACGTACTTTCCACTTTCCATGGAAGGCTTTTGTGACTCACTGATATTGATCTCTGCTCTTTCGATTAATTTTCTGACTTAGATCAGGGGCGGGGTCTCGCCTAGCCGACAAGGCGACTCCCCAGGTAGTTTTCAATATTCGTGCCATTCATGCCACTCATTCGAATCAATTTCCGAGACCCAGGCTCAAATCAGGTGTTTTAGCGTTCGAGATTAGCGTTCAAATTGTGTTTTCTCACACAAAGATGTCGGGCCTTACTCCGGAGCTCGAGGCAAAGAACTTTGGGTGGCTGCTATGACCACGGCCACGACTCTTTACCCACAATAGTGGCACCTACCGATTGCCAGTCAATAGGGAGTAATTTCTTATCTACCCGAATTAAATTCGGATTGCCGGGACCATTGGTTCTCTGAAACTAGCTTCCGGAGCGGTCTCCCGTCCTCTAAGAGGGCGCGCGGTACCACAATCCCGAGAAATTTTCCCTCAAGTGAATCCCGGATTTTGGCTTTTCTGGGCTCGAGTTGAGCTCTTGGGGTGTGGTAGACTCCGCGTTGAATGTTTGAGCGTTTACGGGCCGCACCTCACCACGTGCTGTCATGGTCCGTGTTGTTTATTTTCGTTTGGCCGATTGGCCTTTTGCCCTAGGGGCAAGCGTTGTGTGTTTTGCCTACTGTTTCTTTACTGAAACAGCGTTTTCAGCCCCACCACGTAAAGGTACACACATCCGCACTTGTGATTGCAAGTCTTCGTTCAAATACACATTGCATTCACTTCTGGTCGACTAGCATTAGTTGCTTGTCGAGGGAAATCGGTGACGCATTTTGTACTTCAGCATTTGCATTTGCTTATGCCCGTACAGGTAAGAGAAGTTTACGACATCCTCTCCTAAAACAACAAGTTGTTTGTTTGAGAAGTCTCTACTCTCTGTTGAGGAAGACAATTACTGTCCGCCGCTTTAACAAAAGATTTTCGCACAAAGTGACCTGAATATGGTGCACTATCTGCATCATCTATGTTTTTGCTAAGCGGATTATAATCGAGCTTCCTGAGAGCGTCGTGATCGCAACCGCCCTCTTATTTCTACAATGTTTTCGGCCCGCGTGTTTATGCTTACAAAGCGCGCGCGCGACAATAACATGCAGTGTTGGATCCCTCGCCGCTCTTTATTCGCCGAGTTAATACATGCACGATTCTTATGGAATACGAAAAATTAGTTAATAGCAATTATAGCAATCACGAAATTAAGCTCGCCAGCTTACCTTATTAGCATTCGCACGGAGAACGAGAGAAAAAGTTCGCACACTAGTTGCGGGAAAGTCTGTCTTTGTCACGAGGTATCTCGCGTTTTCGGTTTCGCCCTCGATGGCGAAAGCTCTCACTCACGCACACTAGCACGCACTCGCTCTGGTCTGGCTCAGGCACAGCTCCTGTCGATCCTTGTCAGTTGACCCATCTTAGCACTCCAAAAAAACTCGGGAAAAAACTCTAATTGTTACTAGCAGCGGCCGAGTGTGCGGATTCTAATCTTCAACTGGTTCATTTTCATACGCGCGCGTTCCGTCCCGTCGCGTGCCGAATTCCCTCATTACACACACACATTTGCCTCAACCGGTAGGTGCTGCCCTCGCAGGCAGCCGCATGGTTGAGCTGTTAGCGCTAATAAGACGTTTACCGTCACAGTATATATATACATATATATATGGGACGATCCATGTCAACCGGATCACTGCTGTGTCCAAAATTTGATGTGACCAAAAAAATCGTGCAACGACTCATTTTAAAGCTTAGGATATCTACTTTCTAATGCTGTGTGCGCCTTTGCAAAATCCAACATGGCGGCTCCAATATGGCGGCTACAAGAGACAAACTCGTAAACAAAAAATTTTATTTTTCAAATTTTTAGTAATAAATGTTAAAAAAATTAATATTTCATATTTTTTTATGAAAATCTGGCTCATTTCCTACAAAAAAGTAACAGAGACCATTTTCGCTAAAATGAAAAATAAAAAAGTTATAATTTTTGAAAATTTTCAAAAATAAAAAACTATGCGATTTTTTTACTCAG
The DNA here is from genome assembly GCF_024137745.1 of Phymastichus coffea. NCBI lineage: Eukaryota > Metazoa > Arthropoda > Insecta > Hymenoptera > Eulophidae > Phymastichus > Phymastichus coffea. Next base: position 3,980,022 of record NW_026706814.1, read on the forward strand.
AAGGAAATGACTTTGGAAAAAAAATTTAAGGAACAAAATTGCTTGAAATTCATCAAAACACAAGTGTAAATTTTTTCGAATTCCTTTGAGCGATTTTTTACTTTTTGGATTTATAGGATTGTTTGAAAAATTAAAAAACTTCCCAAGATCTTTTACAAAAATTCAAAAAAATAATTATAACTTTTTTATTTTTCATTTTAGCGAAAATGGTCTCTGTTGAGCCAGATTTTCATAAAAAAATATGAAATATTAATTTTTTTAACATTTATTACTAAAAATTTGAAAAATAAAATTTTTTGTTTACGAGTTTGTTTCTTGTAGCCGCCATATTGGAGCCGCCATGTTGGATTTTGCAAAGGCGCACACAGGATCAGAAAGTAGATATCCTAAGCTTTAAAATGAGTCGTTGCACGATTTTTTTGGTCACATCAAATTTTGGACACAGCAGTGATCCGGTTGACATGGATCGTCCCATATACAGGGTGAGTCATTTTAATTTCCCCAGTCTAATAACTTTTGAAACAAGCAAATTACGCAAAAATGTTTCAGACCAAAGTTGTAGGGGTTCAAGGGGGACATCTAGGGGTGACTTTGAAATTGACCTTGAGCTTGACCTTGACGGTTTTCTCAAGGTCATTTCTATTTTTTTAATGGAAACCCCTATTTCTGATCTCAGGATCAGAACGAGCGGGAAATTTTACGTTCAAGTATCTATTTAGTTTTTTTTCATAAGAACATAAACAATATTTCAGTTTTTACTTAAGAAATTGAAGCCGCTTTCAAACATCAAAAGGTTTAACGAGCATCGAAGACCTTTGTCGTACTTCTATTCTCAATATGAAGCAAAGGTCAAATTCTTGAAAATTCTTTTATTTTTGTTACATTTCGAGGCGAAGCTTTTATCGCATATGACCGTTGTTAAATAAACTTCCAAAGAATAAGGGACTGGCCATGTACTAACGATGCTGATGTTTAAGATCATAAACTTCCTATCTTTAGCACTACCCAGGAACAACGACGTGGACGTAATAGGATTATGTTCCCTCTGGGGTGCTTTATTAACGTGAGTCCACTTGCCTCTCACGATTCGGGGTGCTTTATTAACGTGAATCCCCTTGCCTCTCACGATTTGGGGTGCTTTATTAATGTGAGTCCCCTTGCCTCTCACAATTCGTGATGAAACTAGAATAAACTTATTTCCTATCGGTTTTGCTCGAAATTATTACCATTTACGTCGATGCATTGCCTGAGCCTCTGTTCGAAGCTTTCAATAGTGCGCAGTAAGATATCTCTAGAGATTTGTCTACATGCAACTCTAATTCTTTCTATCATATTCTCCCTTGTTGTGGGCGCTTCGGCGAACACAGTATTTTTTAAGTATCCCCAAAGGAAGAAATCTGGGGAAGTTAAGTCCGGTGATCGTGCAGGCCAAGCAACTGGACCACCTCTTCCAATCCACCTTTGTTGGAAATTTCTATTTAAAAACTCTCGTACAATTAAAGCGAAATGCGGTCCTGCACCATCCAGTTGTATCCACATTCGACGTCTAGTCTCAAGATCTACGTCTTCAAGTAAAAGTGGGAGATGATCCCTTAAAAGTTCTAAAATAGCATTGCCGTTGACGTTTTCTTCAAAAAAGAATGGCCCGATGAGATGACCATTAACTATTCCACACCATACATTTACACTCCAACGATGTTGATTATCGACTGGTCTGTACCAGTGAGGATTCTGATCAGACCAATAATGACTGTTGTAACGATTCAATTGGCCAGTATTATGAAACGTAGCTTCATCACAAAAAAGGACATAATTAAAAAAATTCGGATCCTGCAAAATCATCTGTAGAGCCCACCGACAGAAATTTACTCTGTTTCTCATATCATTAGCGTTTAATGCTTGCGTTAAGGTAATATGATACGGATGATATCTATTACTTCTTAAAATTCTAATAACGGTTCTCTGAGGTATTCCTGTTTCTCTCTCTATTTGTCGACTGCTGATATGAGGATTTAGGTGAACCAATCCTAAGACAACCAAAACCCTAGCATCTCTATCATCATACTCATGTCTTGGTCGACTTCTTCGTAGATGCCCTTGTCGAGCTCTTTCTTCAAGACGATGAATAGTACGGTGATCAGGATGGCGCCTTTGTGGGTATCGAATTCGATACAACCTTGACGCTTCACGGTAATTACCTCTACATTCTCCTAAAATCCAAATCATATCAACTATCTCTGTTGGGGTAAAATCAGCCATATTTAAAAGATTTTTTCAAAAAACCTCAATACAAATCAACAAAGGCAAAGATCATAGAAAGATGATACAAATTAAATATTACTGAAAACAGAGGCAATATTGTCCAAATTAGATTTCATATGATCGATGGCAATAAGAAAGGTCTCTTATTCAAATATGAAGAAATAATGATAGTGATACAATGAACACAAGCATGGTTAAAACAAAAGTAATATTTAAAGCTTTTTCAAAATTGAAATCACGACTGAACGTATTGCGATTACTTTCTAAACGACTTCCAAATGTAATAGATTCTTCATTGAACATGAAATTTATCCTTATGTATTTAACTTTTACTCTTATTTCTTTGCAGAACATCAGATTGATACTGAAATAGTTTCATTAATTTAATAGACTTGTAATAGCAAATTATTAGCAACAACTTCCAATATTTGAAATTTATTAATAATAATCATACAGTCCGGTGAAAAATAAAAAAGGATAGGGAACGGAAACAAGAATAGTCCCGTAAAATTTAAAAAAATTAAATTTAAAAAATTTTTAAATTTAAAAAATTTAAATCCTGTAAAATTTCCTGCTCTTTCCGATTCCGAGGTCAGAAATAAGGGTTCCCAATAAAAAAATAGACTTGACCTTGAGAAAGCCGTCAAGGTCAAGCTCAAGGTCAATTTCAAAGTCACCCCTAGACGTCCCCCTTGAACTCCTACAACTTTTTTCATAGTCATTTTTTCTTATTTTGCTTACATTGTTCGATTCTTGTTCCAGGATTGTTTTGACCTTAGCATGACCTTAAGGGTTTATTTTGACCCATGTTAAAAGATGTTATCTGGATGTAAAATTTCCCGCTCTTTCCGATTCCGAGGTCAGAAATAGGGGTTCCCAATAAAAAAATAGACTTGACCTTGAGAAAGCCGTCAAGGTCAAGCTCAAGGTCAATTTCAAAGTCACCCCTAGATGTCCCCCTTGAACCCCTACAACTTTGGTCTGAAACATTTTTGCATAATTTGCTTGTTTCAAAAGTTATTAGACTGGGGAAATTAAAATGACTCACCCTGTATATATAATATATAAAATTTATACAACATTTTTAGGGTTTGGTCCAAAGAAATAATCGATGACGTTAACTTTGACCCTAAGATCATTTTTGTAGGTCATTTAAATTTCAACATTTTTTTTAAATGGAAACCTCTATTTTTAATTTCGGAAATAAAAAGAGTGAGATATAACCTTCAAATGACTCTCAAAGTCTCTAATTCAAGTACATATGTGAAAGTAACATTTCCCGCTCTTTTCATTTCCGAAATAAAAAATACGGGTTTCCATTTAAAAAGAAAGTTGACATTGAAATGATATCTAAAAATTGCCTTGACGTCAAAAAGTTTAAATTCTATCGTAACTTATTGTAGCGTAAACGGACATTTTTTTACTCTTTTTTCAAAGATGAAAATTATAATGAAGACGTTTTTAGAAAAAATTGAGCTACAGTTTTTTTATGTAAAATCAAGTCGACTTGTCCTTTATATAAGACTTATTCCTCCAACGCGTGACATAAAACCTTAATGAATCGCTCATAATTAGAGAATTGAGTATATATTTTGTCAAATGATAGAACTCAAATAATGATAAAATAAATACCATTTTTTATCCTGGACGATTTTTTTGGTGCAGACCCTATGGAATGAATTTATGCCTTTTGGCTGATAAACCAAGCCAGTCTTAATGTCATAATTGATGTCCTAATGATATTAGGACAAACGCGAAGATTGGTTTAGTTGTAGAATCAGAATCTGAACCCTTAAAATATGATGTTGAAGAAGTGACGATGGTTCTTGTGATATTACGACGTTTAGAGGTTGGTCACGGAGAAAATTCATCCAAAAACAGTCACTGCGAATCTTATTCTCCTTGGTGATCTTGATGCCCAGTGCTATCGAGTTTAAAAAACTCAATACATTTGAATATTGCTTGATTCTTTTTACCCTTAAGACAGCTGAGGTGACGATGAAGTCGACTTGAGGATGGCTCCAGAGAAAATGTTTGAACATTCGAGTGTTTGATTTAGCGTTCGTGTTAGAAGACTGAGGTACAGGATCTCCAACCTGCTTCTTCTTATTATGGTTTAGAATAAAAAGTCATCAAAAACTTGCAGTTTGAATATCGTTTTATGAATTAATTTGAAGAAATCATCCAACCTTGAAAATTAATTATTGTCTAACTATGGCGTGCCTTATTTATCAGTAAAAGAAGATCTTCAGTGTTTGCGTTTGCCAGCTTTGGAAAGTCAAAGATTATGTTGAAATGCTGAACGGTAACGATGTGCCTTTGATCATTAAAATCATTTAATAAAAGATTGTTCATAAATATTAATTCATAAATCATGATGGTACTCTAGATTTTTTTATGTCATTAATAAACCATCAATATATATCACTTATAAATTAAGAAATACATATTTTACTTTTCAATAGGCCGAAAAGCGGCATCTTAGTATATAAATATTGTGAGCAGATTAAGTTTGCTGTCATTTTGTGCGTCCTCGCCTGTAGCTTGCTACTGTAATTCTTGATTTATAGCATTCAGATATGACAACTTGATATTGTAATTTTTTGAAAGAAATAAATAATATATAATAACACATTATGAAAGAAAATTCTTTAATAATGCATAACTGTCACAACAATTTTATTTTAAATTTGTAACAACTATCTAGATAATAATTTGATTGATTTGGAGTTTATACAATATTTACAGTTATATTTTACAACCGATTTTGTTAAACTTGCATCATCATTATTTAATTAGATTTATAATTTGTAATAAATCAAACTGGACAAACCAGAACTTCGTATTCGAACATTAAAGATACCGTCACAAAAACGAAATAAAGTAAAAACATTGTAAATCCTAATCCTTTATTCATTCGCCACTTGAAGAATGCTATACTGAGAATAACAAAAAGGAGCATACAAAATAAAATAGCAATGCTGCAGACCATTCCTACGGAATTCACTTCAACGGGTGTTCCATAAATAAGTCCATATAGTAGCCAGGGCACAGGAAGTCTGAAAAAGGATATAATCTTTATTGATGTATTTATGTATTTGTATTTATTAAAAGTGTCTATAAGATATACAAGCAATTAAAATAATTTTTCAGATGGTATAATTAAGTTATTAAATTATTATTTTTCTGATAAATTCGTTCTTAAAAATAATATCAAATTCAAAATTTATATTTTATAAAATATTGTGTCAGATTCGTTCAACCCTTAAGAGTAAACAAAAGTTAATTTTTCTATTATACAAACATAAAATATAACTTTAACTTTTTCAACAAAATACTAGCTAATTTCTTAAATTAAAATTTTTAAAGCGGAGATATCGTTCTTTGAAATAGAAAAAAAGCGTAGGGTTCTTGGAGTTTGACTTTAGCGTTAGCCCGTCGTGGATGTAAGAAAACTAGGGCCAATTCCATCTCAAATCATACGGAGCTCCATGGGCACCCATGAGCAAACCACACCAAACTATTTTTTTGAGATTCTATGATGAAAATAAAGCGAAACGTATTTTTTTTGCCTTAGACGCATATTTGATTTAATATTGAATTTTGAAAATTCACTTCTAAAATTCAAAGTTAAAAAAAAATTTTGAGAGTTGGATTTCGACTTTCTACTGCTCGGTCATTATTAGTCCAAATCGGATGAAACTTTTTTCATATTGTAGCAAAATTGAAGACCTTCAAATGTACGTGATCAAAAATGTGCATAAATGCATTTTTCAGAAGATTATGCACTTTTGCATAAAAATTGCATCCTGTAAAAATACCGATTTATCTCAAAAAGGCCATCTTTTTTTTGGCCGATTTTTTTTTGTAGATTCGTTGTACCATCGTGTTCATACGTATACCAGTCCGGTTTCCGGTTTTTGCTTTTTTATGGAGAAAAAAAATAAAAAAAAAAATTTTTTCTTCCGTGTCGAAAATTTGAATAATCTATGTAAATGTATATTACTTTTATAAAAAAAAGGTTCAAAAGTAAATAAAATAATGTTTCACATTTATTTTTTGATATATCTTGAATCTATTCTTTATTTATTTTTCTTTTTTTTGTTTATTCGCCTGTTATTCACTTTCTTAACTTTTCCTGATAAAACTTTATTTTTCTTTTGACGTACTTGACCATATTTTCCTCTTTTAGCCGAAGTTTTCTTCACCTTGACTTTCCTTTTAGTCATTTTTACTTTTTGCTCCATCTCAATCCATTCATGTACTGCAGTTCTAGCGATAAAACACTTGCTCTTCCCATTGGATGGTTCAGACTTCCACATGTGGCATCTTTGGATACCATCGAATTTCATGGAACTATTCCTATCTTCAATTTTCTGCAGTAAAAATTGAAATCTGTTTGTTTACCCAGTGGTTTCCTTGAAGGGGATTTTTCAAAATTACTGTCCAATTCTCAGCAAAATCAATATGCATCAATAACCATCGACAGTTTTTTGATACTGCTTCTTTTTCAGATTTTATTTCTAACCTTTGTATTTCCTTAATCCTTAAGTGAGAAATAATTTTGATGGTATGCTCTGCAATCTCTTCCTTGAACGTAGCAATAGATACCGTTCTCATTTCTAGAGTACCTTTACTCCAAAATGCAAATGATATTTCACTATCTACCTCAGATTCGTCAATTTTTAATTTGTCGAATGTGATGCCATTAGCGCCAGGGCATGAAGTGCATTCTTGAAAATTACAAGACTCTGTAGGGGCTGAACAAACAACATTTGATAACATTTCAGAGCGCATACTCGAAAGACTAGTACTTGTTTGCCCAATAAAATTTTTCAAAGCAATGAGAAGTAGATCAAAATTTGCACAATAAATACATAAGCATACATCGTTCACTGGATCTATTAGTACATATTTTGGGCGCATTGAGTAGAATTTTGATTTGCTAATTTTTATACTAGGATTGTCTTCTTTGAAAACTTTGTATACTTCCTTCATACTCCTCGTTAAAAAACGTTTAACTTTTTTCACCCTTTGCCCATGTTCAATCACAGTAATAACGTCACATTTGTTAGGACTTTGTCTTGAGCAGTTAAAATCATCGTTCAAAAAATATTGCATGACTATTTCACTTGTTTCTTTTTCTAATGGATGTCCATTATAGCGATCTGGTTCACTGTAAATTCCTATAATCGAAAATTACACAATAAAACTTCTGCTTTTAGAATAAACTATCAACAAATATATCTAATTTTGAATATTTTAAAAATAAAGTTACCTTCATTTGAAGAAATTTTTCTTGATTTATCAACCATGTAAGCCGTAACTTGTGGAAACAAAGATAAGATTTGGCATTTAGATAATATAGGAGCTATAATGGTCAAGAGCTTGATCTTGTCTGAAATATTCCGACAACTATCAAAGGCTTTAGCTACGTCATCCTTTAATTCTTTGGACATATGACCCAAATAGCTTTGCTCTTCCTCAAGTGGTGTATCATATATTTTTCTTAACTTCCGGCTCGTAGCTTTAGTAAACGATGACACGAGTTGTCTTTTTTTTTTAAGAACATATGTTTCGATGTTCATGTGGGAAAGATTTCCTTTTTTTCGCAAAGGCGATACTGGATTTTCCAATTTTGAAATAACTGCATTATTGAATTCATCAACATGTACAGAAGAATCCAGTTCAAACTCACTATCACCACCAACGTTAATCACATTCACTTCCACCGAATCGGGGATCTCAACCGTATCATTATGATCTACACTATCATTATGAGCTCTGTAAATACGCTTGTAGCAATTACTACATACACTACTGTTAGCAGTTATACTTTCATCTGCAAACTTTGTTTGCAAAAATCCTGCGTAATCACCCACAACTTGAAAGTTCAATGTTCTACTTTGATACACGCACTTTTTGTGAACTTGAAAATAATCGGGGCATTTCAGTCTCTTTGCAGAATAATTTTCGAGAGTAGACATGATAACTACAAGAAAGCCAAGCTTCTACTGTCGTCAAATTCCAGATATGCGTATGTGGATAGTACTCGCGTACTCAAAGAATGCGGCAGTGTTTGTAAACATGAGCGTTCAATGATTTACAGTTTTTTTTTATAGAAGTAACATACATTTACGTAGATTATTCAAATTTTCGACACGGAAGAAAAAATTTTTTTTTTATTTTTTTTCTCCATAAAAAAGCAAAAACCGGAAACCGGACTGGTATATGTTTGAACACGATGGTACAACGAATCTACAAAAAAAAAATGGGCTAAAAAAAAGATGGCCTTTTTGAGATAAATCGGTATTTTTACAGGATGCAATTTTTATGCAAAAGTGCATAATCTTCTGAAAAATGCATTTATGCACATTTTTGATCACGTACATTTGAAGGTCTTCAATTTTGCTACAATATGAAAAAAGTTTCATCCGATTTGGACTAATAATGACCGAGCAGTAGAAAGTCGAAATCCAACTCTTAAAATTTTTTTTTAACTTTGAATTTTAGAAGTGAATTTTCAAAATTCAATATTAAATCAAATATGCGTCTAAGGCAAAAAAAATACGTGTCGCTTTATTTTCATAATAGAATCTCAAAAAAATAGTTTGGTGTGGTTTGCTCATGGGTGCCCATGGAGCTCCGTATGATTTGAGATAGAATCGGCCTTATACGATAACTTTGCAATTTGACTATTTACTGATAACATTAAAATTTTGTGCTGGGTATAAATAACTATATTCAATTTTTTTGCCCATCTATTCCAATAATACAAGATTTTATTAACTTCTTAACAACAATATATATTAAATTCATACTTATATTGCCTATCCACGTAAATAATTTTTCTGACATAGCTGTTACTTCGCTACCTGTATTTATTAGAGCATCGACATTTGTATTGCTGATCTCCGGACACTGTATTTATTGACAAATTTCATAATTCGGCTCAATGTTCTGAACTACTCGTAAATCTGCGCGTTTATCTAATATTACGGCAAACAATAACTCAATCTTATTTGGAAATATACACCTAATTGTATCTGGAATACGTTTGTTTTGCGTATTCTTCGAGTCTATAGATACAACTACCTTTAGTTTTCTATCTCCGATTCCATTAAATTTGATGATTGTCCGAAAAAACTTTTGACAATGTAAAAAGTTTCATGAAAGTTTTTGTACTATAACAAAAATTATAATTGTATTATATTTTTTATTTTTTTCTATTATTCCTACTCTATCAAATACATTATTTTTGTATCAATCGTATTAAAATACCACTATAAAAAATCTTACAAACCCAAATGTTGCGCAAATAGTTACTTTATTATTTACTGTACTACTCTTTTCAAATCTCTATTAGAATCATGGCTAATTCTTACTTATCTCACTACGTATCTTTTGTTTTTCTGTTTAACGTTGCTCTATTTATGCTACATCAGTGCTAATTAGCGACGAAGGCTTGCAATGTGTTTGAGAACAAAGCACATGAAACTTTTTTCAGTGGTACTTGTATCAATCAGCAGGGACTGGGAATCGAACCCGGGCCTACCGGATGCGAGTCTGTTGCCCTACCTAATGAGCCATTGTAGGCCACCATGTGTCTCGATTGCGTTTTATTTATTTGTTTCAAATTGTAAATCTAAACTTTTGAAAGTAGTAAAATCAATCTTATAATGCGATTCTGAACGACGCGTAGCTTATAGTTGATTGTTGTTGGATGAAATTGAAACCGATGAGGGTATCTTGAACCAAATTTTATGGACGGATGAGTCGACTTATGAGAGACTGGGAATATTCAACCAGCATAATGAACACTCGTGGAATTACGAAAATTTCAATTTGATTCGACAAGGTAAAGTCTCCTTAGCCGTTATCTTTTTATTTTTGAAGAATGTTAGGGCTAAACAAGCTTTTGGGTATTCGAATGAATGCAAATGATTTTCTAAAAGATATAATTTTCTTTGTAAATATCTTTACTCCAATTTGAAAAAAATGATTTTATCAATGGAATCTTTTAGCTGGTTTTCAAAACATCACTTTACTGTAAGTATTTGGGCTGGATTGATCGCCAATAGATTAATTGGTCCGTTTGAACCTCCTCTATCTCCAACTAGCGAAAATTATTTAAATTTTCTTGAAAATGATCTGCAGAAATTATTAAATAATCACTTAACGCAAGAGCACCAGAACAATATGATATTCATGCATGATGGAGCACCAGCACAATTTGCTGTGAATTTCCGAAACCATATCGATCAGATAAACACGCGCGCTCATGCATAAACATAGACAAAGACACGTAACACGCACACACAAACATACACACATACATATACACACACACATGTAGAATACCCATGTAATACACGAATACACATACATGTAGATGAAATCATCTAGATCAGGTAAAATTTTGCTTACACAACACTCACACACACGAACATACTTAATACATACACACGTGCGCACGCGTCTGTGGATATGAACACAAATACGAATACTCTATATTCGATCTCACACATATAAACTCTCGCACGCTATTCGCACATATAACACGTAACTTATAAACATACTACCCAGTTTATGGATGTTATAATTCGAATTATGGGAATTGGGTACAGATCTATTCTAGACGCTGAATTGGTCGTAATGTTCCAATTGAATTACCAGCAAGATCGCCAGATTGCAAACCTTGCGATTTCTTTTTGTGGGGATCTTCAAAGGAGAAAATTTATCATGGAGAAGTTCCTCAGAACATTGCAGATGAATTGTGTTTATGAATAGAGGACTTCGCCGATCATCTTGATCCAGACGTTGAGAGATCAACGCGAGATGTTAGATGTAGAGCTACGCTATGTATTCAACAGAACAGCGGACATTTCGAGCAATGTTTAGATGGAGAAAATGGCAATGATGACGATGACGATGACGATCTTGACTGTGAAATGAATGAGTGAAAGTATCCTTGTGGATGTGTTAGTCTCCGAATGAATGAATGAGTGGGTGTATGTGTGCGCGTGTCCGTATGTGTGTATATACGAGAAATGACAGAGGCAAAAGATGCAAGAGTGAAAGTGAGGGGATTGAGATGGAAAGGGAGGGGGGATTAATGTATTAATTTTTCTGTTGTCACAAATCTTTCCATCACTAAGCCGTATGTAAATAATCGTTGTGTTCATTGTAATAAGTAATTGTTCAGTATTCGTTTATATAAATAATTGTTGTGTTCGTTGTTATAAGTAATTGTTCTTCTGTGTTTGTTGATACAAATAATTGTTCTGTGTTCTACTTAAATTTTCTGTAAATTTTTTGTTCTGTTAATCAAAAATTTGTTTTAAATAGAAAAAAAAAATAGTTTTTGTTTTCCTCCATAAAAGATATTAAAGACATACGTAAGTCGTAAAAATGTCGTAGAAAAGTCGTGGAAAACTCAACATAATCGTAGAAAATTCATAGAAGTCTATTTTTGAATAAATAAAATTTTTCTTATTTGTAGTGATTATATGTCAAACAACTGTGGTCCATTCTAGGAGCTGCAATAAATGCGAAGATATTGCTTTTTGTAATATGATATTTGGTTTCTTCACCTTCCTCTCCTACGATTTTTCCCTGTTTCTCGCTCTACACCATTTTTCTTCCCCTGACTTCACACCGTTATGCCACATCTTTACCTCTTTACCTTTACTTTTTATTTTTCTCATTTTCATTCTTACTTCCTCTCTTATCTTTCTCTACTTTAACGTCCAGTCCAGATCTATGTAGATCTTTTCCCGTTTTAGCTTCTTTTTCCTCTTCATAATTCCTTCTTTTTGTTCCCATGAAGCGCATCTAATTTGCCACATCTTTTTTCCTCTTTCTCTCCGATCATCCCTTCCCACTGTCCCTCCTGTTCTTCTCAGATTCACTATCTCTCCTTTCATTTCTAGTTTTTCCCATAACCAGTCCTCCGTCTCTACCTTCATTTCCCATCTTAACTCATCCTTTAAGTCTGTCACTATTATATTATTTATCCTACTTTCTCTATACATTTTTTCTCTCATATACTCTATTTCTTCCTTATTGCCTACTTCTGTTCCTCTTTGGGTCTCGTTTACTCCTTCTATACTTTCTTTTAGTTCCACGCACTCTTCTTCCAACTAATTCATCCTCTCTCCCCATTTTTCCTGCAGTTTCTTTTCTCTAAGTCCTGCTTTTTCCCTTTCTTCTTTCGTCTCTTTTTTTCTTTCTTCTCTCTCTCTCTCTTGTTGTCTCCTAACTTTTCCTATTTTTTTCTCCTATCTTTCTTCTCCTCTTTTCCCCTCTGCTTCCATGCTTTGTATTTTTTCCATTATTTCTTTAAACATTTCTGTCTATTCTCTCCTTTCTTTCTCCCATGCCTCTTTTAAATTCCTTATATCTGCCCGTGTCTTTTTCATTATATCTTCTGCACCACTACTTTTTCCCACTTTTCTTATCGTGTTGTCCAATCCCTCTCACCCCTCCCCTTCCATCTCGATCCCCTCACTTTTACTCTTGTATCTTTTTGCCTCTCTCATTTCTCCTCTAATATTCTCCCTTAGCCCCTCTCCGCTTTCTCTCCCCCTCACCGCCTTTACTCTTTTCTGCTTTACCTCCTCTGGGCCTTTCTTATCCATCCTTCCACCCTTATCTCTTAATTTTTCTGTTGTCACAAATGTTTCCATCACTAACTCGTACGCCTTAATTCGTCTCTCTAATTCTGCTCGTGATGCCACATTTATTCCCTGTCTTACCTTTTCTGTTTCCGCCTTTACTTCTTACCGCCCCTCCTCTCTACCTACCTTTCCTGCTTCCTGATTTTCTTTCTTAACCTCAACTTTTCTTTTTTCTTTATTCCTCTCTCTCTCTCTGCTTTTTCCTGCTCCTCTCCAAACCTCTTTCTCTACTCCACTTCTATTCGGCCTCCACCCTCTTTTCACCTCTATCTCTCTCCTCAAACACTTTTTTCGAAAAAAGCAATTTGTCGAGAAAAATTAAAAAATTAAATTTTCTATCAAAATAGCATGTTTCTATTCAACAAAAATGAGGACAAGTTTGCATAAATATTTCAAACTTTTGAAATATGACCTATAAAAATTAAAAATTCCAAAATGTACGTCTCAAAATATCGGCGAAGTAGAAATTTCTTTTTTAACTTCAGAAGCGTTATTCTCGAAAACTAAAGACTTTATTGAAAATTTTCTAAAAAACAGAAAAGTCTTGAAATTGGCCAAGAAATACTCTTGAATTTTTTCAGATTTTTTTGAGACAATTTTCAACTTTTTGGAAAATCCAGAAAATCCAATTTTCCAAAAGTGTCTCTAAAAATTCTGAAAAAATTTGATACTATTTCTTGACTGATTATAAGACTTTTTTGTTCTTAGAAATTTTTCAATTAAGTCTTTAGTTTTCGAGAATAACGCTTCTGAAGTTAAAAAGGAAATTTCTACTTCGCCACCATATTGAGACGAACATTTTGAAATTTTTAATTTTTATAGGTCATATTTCGAAAGTTTGGAATGTTTGTGCAAACTTGTGTTCATTTTTGTTGAATAAAAACATGCTACTGTGATAAAAAATTTGATTTTTAAATTTTTCTCGACAAATTTTTCAGTGCTTTTTTCGAAAAAAGTCGCCATATTTTTTTTTCTTGAAATCTAATCATTATTCTGACTTCAGAATCTTGTAGAGCGGCCCCAAAAGCATAAAGGAAGTCATTTTTAGACATATTCTTGATGTTTAGACATATTCTTGTCAGTTCTGGCTTCTGATTTGCTTCATACTTGGTGTGATGTGTTTTTAAGTAGACACACACGTCGTTAGTGTCCTTTTAGCAAACGAGTGACACTACAACTCGATGTGGTGAATTGCTGCATGTATGAGGCCCCACTCACTTAACGCTCGCAAGTTAATTATTAAATATATTTTATGTATAGGTATATTTATGGGACATAAATAATAAAAAAAAAATCAAATAACTAGAATATATTTATATAGAGGTCCTTCTACTACTATTGCAAATATAGGCACGATTATTTATATATGTATAATAAAATAATTATATAGGTCGAAACGCTCATTAGTCTCGACTCTACTGGTTAAAGACAAAGGTATTAAAGGTAGTAATAGGGCTGCGATTTAAACTATTGAAAAATTATTCGTAACAATAAATATACTACTAAATTTATATATATATTTCCGAATTACAGGTAATAATCTATTCGTTAAGGGAATTTCTCTTGAAGCCGATTTATCGTTGATTTAATTATAATTATGTATAGTTGAAGTTAAAGCTTACTCAAGAGTTTTAGCAATTTGGAACCGAGTTCTTTTAAATATAGTCAAAATATTGCAGACGTACTATTTATCCTGTACACATGCATATCATGTTATCTGGGGACGTGCTTAATTTTTAAACACTTCGTCAGCGTAGGCTATCATACTATGTAATCGAAAAGATCATATTACGCTGGTACGACCGGTATTTATAACAATAAATAAAAGGAGTCGCGAGAGCAAAATACCAAAGCCAAGATAGTTAAGAATTTAACAATCGCATACACATATACATATATATATGTAGTTATACACAAAATGAATACGTGGAATTTGCCAAATGGTATTTACTCCATGAATTATTATTATTATAGAGAAATAGGTAAGAAGAAGACAGTTTTATAATAATGAACCTTGAGTTACTTACTTGTTAAATGTTTATTCGTTATTATTATTAATAGACTTGTCGTTGAATTTATATAGTTGTATATATATGTGTATATTGTTAGAATATTTGCCCAAGAAATATAATCTTTTATTTTAACTGGTCTTTATAATAACTATTGTCCTTGTAATAAGTAATTGTACTAGAATTTGTCTGATCGTACGCTATATACGTATGTATATATATATATATATATATATATATATATATATATATATATAATACGTTTATTATTGCTGTTACTTTCGTCACGCGTATACGTTAATCACTGATAAAAAGAATATAAATATACTGATTTTAGGAAATAATAATAATAAAAACTGGTTGACAAGAAACTGAGATGAAAACTGTAAGAAAAGAACCGAATAAAAAATTGTACGTAATTCTGAAGAGGATTTGAACTGTGACACGACTGGACGTGATTAACTCTGGCTCGAGACTGCTTTGTTAGGCGTGGGCGATACAGTAATGCGGCGCGAGAGTGTTACTACACCGTCACTGCATTACTACGCGGCCGCCGAACCGCCCACGCGCGCTGAATGCGTACGACTAATACGCGCGGCGCAATTATACATAATACTAATACATATAAAAAATTTTTTTTTTACATTACATTATTACATATATCAGGATTAAGTGAATTTAAAAGTTGTCACTTAACATCCTCCCCCCCCCCTTAGAATGATTACCGTCCTCGGGAATTATATGTCCAGTGAGAATGAATAAACATGAATGATTAAGGATGGTAAGAACGGGTAATATATATGTATTATTAAAATGGTTACTATACTCTTTTTTTTTTAAATTTTTTTTATAAAGATAGGGAAAAAGAGTTACAAGGATTGAAAATTAAAGTTAAAGGTTGGTAGTGTTTATGGGCATTGCTGCCAGCTCGTCCAAAATGTTTTCCAGCATGGTGATGAATACCAGGTTTTGGCCCACAGATTCTTCGGACTGCTCTGGTTCCATCCAGTCCTCATATTAACACTGACGTAGATGGAGGTAAAAGCTTCGTTTTTCGAAGGATTTGTCTCATAGCCAATGTTTCATCCAGTCCTTACCTATTTGCATGTTACATAGGTTTTTATGGACTTCGAAATCCTTCTTCATGACAATGCTTTTGCATTGTGCATGTAGAATGTGCTGGTTCTTGTTATGCAGGGACAGGGGGACAATCCTTTCTAGCTCGTTCAACTTGGCTCCATATACCCTATGGTAAAGTCGGTCAGCCTCAGCAGCAGAACCCTTGGTCACAAATCGCACACTGCAGGTCAAATGGAAATGAGAACCATATGTCGTGGTAGGCGTAAAATACATATAGTCCAGAGTCCCACAGATTGCCAAGTCCTTAAATACCTGTTCCCGCGAACAGTACATCGGGATTCGGAGGAATACCCGATGCCCGAATTCCTGTTCCCTGATCACAACTCTGGAAGAGTTGGGATTTAAGGACTGGATACTATCATTCAGGTAGTTGTTTAAGGCCGAATGGTAGTCTGCATGGGCGCAGTAGCGTATACGGAGGGATTTGTTTCCATCCAGTCGAGACCCAAATTGATGAAGTTGTTCGATAGGTCCATAGGTTAGGAGGTTTTGGACTACATCAGTACGGTAGTCGAAGGGAAAGTAACCACCAAGGTGTTTTCTTCTTGGTGGTAGGGTACTACTGTGACCCCTCTTGTTAAGGCGTTCATCCTGTTGGGCGCTGACATGACTATGTCCTGTAAGATTATGTCCATGTAGAAGAAAATAATAGTAAGATAAAGATATACAAGAGAGAGACATTAATGAGGGTTTTAAAGAGAGTATATGAATGAATGGAGTTATGTGTGATAAAGACAGTCCGTGAAGTCCGATTATATAGTTATTGTCCTTCTACCCGCTTTACATACTAAAATTTAAGGTAAAATAATACAGGTTTTGATAAATAAAAATATTCGTAACATCACGAAACTATATAAAAATTGTATATATAAAATAGTTAATGAAAGAGAGGAGTTCAAAAAAAAAAAATTTTCTTATGACGCAGCTGTATCTTCTAAGTATTTCTGATCTTCTGAGTTGACCTCAGTCTCGATTTCTCCATCAGTCATTTCCAAATCTTGTTCGGTGATCGTTCCTTCTGGACAGTCAGATTCTGAATTTGGTTTCTTCATGTATATTTCAGCAACGTCCATTCCATGTCCTGTTCGTGATTCGGTCGATGCATCAGAGGAGCTGGCGGCACCGGTGTTTGTTATTTGTACCAATATATTTGACATGTATCTAGGCCTTTCTGATAGTCGTTCAAGTGAGTTCGATGTACGTTGTTTTTTGCTAACTTTACGTTGTCTGTCGTTAGATGCAGAATTATTTTTATTTAACCACAATGTCCTCTGGTATTGCCACTTGTAAGTATAGAAATGTTCATCTTCTAGTTTTGCATCGACATAATCGTCATATATCCAGCATAATACGGTTCGCTTCGCCTCTTGTTCACGGTTTTTAGCATATTGTACATACCCCAATGAAAGTCGTCCTCTATTGTCTCTTACTACTCTATGATATAATAGTCGTCCAAATTCGACAAAATGTTCAAAAAATTCGACCTCCCTATTTTGTTCCGGGACTGCCCAAGGTAGTCTAAAAAATAATCTTTTCTTATTAATGGGTGTCTTTGGTTTTATTATCACACTCTTGTATATTCGAGATCTCAAGTCGGCTGAATATACGGCTTCTTTTCGGGAAGTTCCAGTAATACATTGCGCCAGCTTTCTAGCCTTTTCAGCCTGTCTGGTGTCTTGATATCGGCACAGAGCCAATTTTGTATCCGGTCCTAATATACTTTCTATGGAATGGAATTCTATAATCGTCCCTACAGATTCCAATTTTACGAGTAAGTCACTCAGCTTTATGTCGGCCGAGTACAAGAATCTAATGCCTCTTGGATCTTCAATACTCGAAGCAAGCTGATTGTTCATTATGTCCAAGAAGAATACTAGGGCTGAAAAAGAAAATACAGATCCGTCCATCATGTTTCCATACATAAGATAAAGTCCGGTACTAACGGTCCCAGTTGTGTTAGTTAGTAGTTTAGATTGTTACAGGGCTTTGTTTCGGAAGCCCCGATTTTGTCTCTTAATTGGGTAAGGAGATGGGAATTTCGGAATCGGGTAACATATTAGTAAAGTCGTGTTGAGCGACGTTAGTTGTTTCCGGTGTATTGGTGAAGGTGATTATAGTAGCAGGGTTCTGTTTCATGTCCAATTCATTATTTTTCTTAGTATTGTTAGTACACGTTCCCCATTTTTTTGTTTTGCAACATTTATAAGCCAGTAAGAGTGTAGCAGCTAGGAATATAATTCCATTCACTCCCAACCCTCCGTAAATTAGATTCGAATGATAAGACGTTACACGTTTATGTTCGCCTACTACTTCCATTTTGTCCATTATTTCGGTTAATGTTCTTTCTTTATTTGTCCAGGCAACCAATTGAGGTGTCCATTTTATTGTTTCTTTAATAATAAAAATGCCCTCCAGACCAACAGGTTCATCTTTATGACCCGGACAACTGATACGTAAGTTTTCGGGTTTTACCGCTGAAAACAACCAAGATCCGTCAGATTCGATGTAATTCCACTGCGTTGTTTGTTGTGTCCTAATTACCAAGTCGCAATTATAGATTTCTTTTTCCGACGGTTGTAATAGCATTCGGACTTCACAATCCTGGTTGAGGTTAATGTCCAGTCGCGGTGCCTTGGTCGGGCAAATGCATGCATGATGTGTAATTATACATTCTTTTAGAGTGGCATAATCCAAACGCATATATTGTTTTAGATCATTGTTTAGGGCTAGATATGGGTATCTGTATCTTATGTAGGCTGAATTTCCGGTAGATGCGGATGGTTGAGGAACTAATATGGAATGCAACCTGTAAAGGTTATATGAATTCCTGTCCACTAAGGGCAGATGCAAAACTATGAATATCCGTCCTGATTTGTGAATTGCATCTACCTTAGAAATTTTTACAATCTCTTCTATTCTTAAATATTCTGAAGGTATCGGAAAATCCAAGTCGTGATATGCGTGTTTGATATCAGAGGTTATTTGGTGTAATACGTCGGTGGAAAGCAGGTCTGGATGTATCCTACCCTCTCTGACATTATGCAATATGTCCAATAGTCTTCTGGATTCATCAATACAATGATCTAAACATGCTTCTAGTGCTCTTCCGTAAGAATACAAGAGCATAATGTAGTCCCATTGTTTCCGGTCGTCCTCCATTTTATTTAGTACATCCGCAACTTGCGATTCTAGGTGTGTTATAATTTCGCTATATTTGTCCATCATAGTATATAGTTTGTCCATGCCAGTTAATATTACATGAGTTTTCTTTTCTACTAGATTTGCCATAGTTTTCTGATCTGCAAATAGCTGATCTATATTTTTATTTATCTCATTAGTTTCGTCCTGTGTCACTAGTCCAAATAAGTTATGGCTAAGCGTACCAATGCCTCCAAAAGGCGTTAGACGTTTAGTTCTTATACTACATGGGCTCCTTATTTTGGGCGGAGCAATACTGTCCATTGTTTTAGAAGCAAAAATGACGTCCTTGTGCAAACTATTTAAAGTTTTCATTTTTAGGTCCAATCCCTGTTCTCCCAAAGTATTGGCACAGGTCGCCATGTGTAGATGAATAACACATTTGTCATAAAATGAGTGGAAATCTACCGATTGTCGCGACTGTGTTATTAAATAAGCGATATCGAGAGCTATATAAACTTTCCAATCAGCTCTTTTCATTGTAACCTGACTCATTTGTTTATAATACAGTCCAGGATTATTGTCTAATTTTTCCATTGTATATGTTTCCTGTCCTTCTGATAAGTTTGGTTTACGCCCTTATGTCCTCCTATTAAGCTATCATGCAACGTTTTAACGATATGTGTTCTCTCTTCTTTGGGAGGCTAAGTCGTTTTACCGTAACATACGGTAACTGTTATCGGACTACCTTCAATGGCTCCGATTAATAGTTCTAGAAGCTATTAACCTTATCACGAATTAAGAGCTTCTTTAAATTAGCCAATCCGACCTTTATAGTTTCTACGCTCATTGAGTTATAATATTTGTCTTTTACCACTGTGGAATATATCTTATGTTTTTTATAATTTGTCGTTAAAATTTGTCCAATCTTAGGTTTTTTATTTTTCATATTACGTAGGTCAATAGCACCTATCTCGCTTAATAATCTGGATATTGCCGTAGTATTATCACAATCCCGTGAAATCAAATGTACTATATTGTCTCTCTGGTAAGTCAAGCATTGTTGAGAGTTTCTCACATTATTTTGTAAAGTAAAATACCCAGGACCCAAAAGGGTTTCGCTACCTTCTGTTCTTGAGGAACTAGGATTTTTATGATCGCTAGGTCTTTTATACTGATTTATGGGTCCCTTTGCATGAGGCAGGATGAAAAAGAAATCATCATCTATTGGAGCCTTTGAAAAGTTCAATTCGACCGGGGACCGTGTAGTATCGCTATTTATACTTTCTTTTTCTTCCGGTATTTCTTCCAGTCCCTTAAATTTGATACCCGTTTGTCCCTTATTTAATGGGGTACTTCGGCTTTTAGGTTCGCCAATTTTCACATTAGGCGTCACCGATAACTCTCGTCTCTGCAAAGGGATTAACTCATCCCTTTCGTTAGATTTTTCATGTTCACTGTCATGAACAGAGTCGTTGTCCGACGTTATTGTATCGCTCTGTGGTTCAGAATTTCTTTGTTCTATTTCGGATTCCACAGCATGTTGGGACAATTCCACTAATTTTTTTATTCTTCTTTCCATTTCTTTGTCTGAGTTTTCGTCACTGTATGGGTCCATTTCTACTAACACATTCTGTAATTCAGGATCTACTTCGTCCCCATCAGAGAAGTGGCTGATTTCGTACGGTTCCAAATCTCTATTGTCCCAATAAAACGTCACATCTTCGGCACTCCGGTGTCGTCTCAAACTCTCCTCGAACCTAGCACACGATTCTGCAAGTTCATTTTGAGTTAGGTTGGTCACGATTTCCTTTTCGGTAGAATAGTGTTTGTTCTCAAAGATGTCGTCGTAATTGGTACTATCAGTGTTATCACTCGTTTGAGGACCAGTAACTTCAATATCCAATGATCCATCACTTTCGTCAGATTGCGACGTTCGTTGTGTAGCCGATTCAGCGTTTTCAGTTAATGTTTTGTCCTTTATATTTTGAACTGAATCTTCTAACCTTTCGGGTTCGGTTTTCTCCTGTTCCCTTAATCCAGTACGAGTGAAATCCGGAATCGGCGGCTCGCTTTCATAACTCCTTTGTTTACGTGTGTTAACGTCCGTTTCCTCTATACCCGTTGACGACATCATAGATCTCCGAGAAAATGTCGGGCTTTTAGCAGTGATCCTATCGGTTTCTACACTGGATTCGTCCGTTAGAGTCACATAAGAACCTGCAGGGGCAACCTGACTCTGGATTTCTTTTATTTTGGACGTCGTTGGAGGCATATCTTTCCGCACTAGCGGCCACCGTAAAATGTCAGTCCTAGTTCCGCTTTCTCGGTTAGTCGAGATATTACTCGAATTTTGACTTTGCGGTACCTGCCGTCTAGTTCCCGTAGCTTATGTCGTAGGATCCTTTTTATTCGTAGGCAATCTAGTCCTTGCTTTTGGCCTTTGACCGGATGTACTAGGCTGTGGGTCGGCGGCAGTTGTCAATGGAGCAGGGTTCTTACTCCTCGTTTTCCCAGCTATCACACTATGTTCTAACTCCGGCCTTTGTTTGTTGGTTTTAGAGCCTAAAGGTCTACCTATCGGTCTAGGTTCGCCAGCAATCGTGTTTGCTCGTTTCCGCATTCTTTTCTTTTCTTCCTCTGACTTTTCTTTAGCGGCTTCTTGTTTGTTTGATTTATCTTTCCATTTCTCGAACATCATTACCTGTATATTAGGTATATTGTCATTGAGGTCCTGTTCACACTTTTCTTTTTCTTTTAAATACATATTCAGGTCCACTGGATTGCGGGAAAGTGAATCGGCATTGCAGTTTAATTTACCGGGTTTAAATTTGACGGTGTACTGAAAATCGGTGAACTTGAACATCCACCGCATCAATCTTTGTCCTGGGTCCTTGCGATTGTGCATATAATACAATGGCTCGTGATCGGCTATTAGGGTGGATTTCTTGCACATCAGGTATGGACGGACTTGATTCATGGCGTATAGACACGAAATGCATTCCTTTTCTGTCGTCGTATAATTTCTTTCTGATTTGTTTTGTGGTGTTTGTATCACTTATAAATAAAATAATTCGAACTCTCCTAATCTAGCTAATGAGTAAGAATTTGTTTCCAATGATTTTACTCTAATTGTCAAGAAAATAGATAAATAAATCAAATGTAATAAATAAGTAAATCAAATATACATAAGTAAGTGCAATATATCGAGGAAAGTCAGACAATGCCCTAATTTCTTATGGTACGAATTGTCCCATAAGCAGAGCTAAAGTCTTTCTTTGATAGGATATAATTCGGCCCAAGTTTCTTATAGCGCGAGATGTTCTATAAGTCGAGCTCAAATTATAAGGAAAGGATAGTCTTGCTTAGTTAATCACAATGAGAGAAAGAACTTAGGTATTAATCCAAGTTTATTCAGACTCATGCGCTCACCTTGCAATGCTAGAAGTGAATGCTAGCCTGTGCAAAGGTGGGCCTATTTATACACAGATTTTCCCGCTTATTTTTGCAGGAGAGATTTAATCGAAAATTCGAGAGACATTCGCGAATTTTGAGAAATGAGTTTTCTTAATTTACAAGTAAATAACCATTAATATTAAGTTTTTAACACATGTAAACTTTACAGTATTTGTTATTTATTGATTTTATACAATATACAATTATCGCCAATAGTGTCGTCAAAAGTTATTAACTAATAAAGTTAATTAACGTGATATTACATTATTTACAATAGAAAATTATTAAATTTTCATATAACTTTATAGTTGATTAATTTTGGAAGTATCCAAAATTAATTATTTAAATTAATTAATAACATTTGAATTATGACTAATTTTTCATATTTGTAACGGTTTTTTCTAATCTTAATATGCAATTATTAGATTAATTATATAAGATTTCTAAATTATAAAGTTAACATTATCAAGTATAAACTTAATATTTTCGTTCTATAAATAGCTTATTGTTTAAATAAATTATTAATTGTTTATTTACTAATAACAGTTATTATTTAGCTGTTATTAATGAAACCAATTCTTACTCATGTTCTATGTTTGTTCACTTTGCATATGAATTATTTATATTTTTCTAATATTTCATAAGTTAATAAATAAATCAACTTTGCATATTGATATTCATTATTATTTCATAGTTGAATGAGATTTTTGTTATAATATTATTAATCTACATGCTAAAATCTATATAATCGATACTTTGTTATATTAAAATTATCTATAATTAACATATTTTTCTTAATATCCTATATCATTATATCTATGTCTATTACTTTGTGACGTCACGCTGTTTATTTTGATTCGACTCTTATTTGTATATTGTCGCGTAAACAGTGAGGTAGCGCCGCTTAATGTATTGTTTTGAATAAACAGATAGATACGTTAGACTAGTTGCAGTCATTCAGTGATTTAATAAATAGCTCATAAATAGGACCGTTACAGTTTAATAATCTCGATAAATAGGCCACCAGGCGCTCCACACCATCTACTTCCTGCGATAGGATAGCTCCTACAGCATAGTCCGAAGCATCGGTAGTCAAAGTGAAAGGTTTCTCGAAATCGGGGAACGTCAATATGGGAGCTTTACATAAGAGTTCTTTTAATGTATTGAAGGCTTCTTCTTGTTCGGATCCCCATTCGTATTCTCTGTCCTGATGATATGATCACTCAGCGATTTTGCTATGTTCGAATAATCTTTAATAAAACGTCGATAGTAGCCTGATAGTCCCAAAAAGGATCGGATACTTTTTACACCGGTTGGACGTGGGAAGTCCATGACTGCAGAGACCAATTTTGGGTCCGGTTCTACGCCTTGTTTGCTAATTATATGTCCTAAGAATTTGACTTCTCTACGCAAGAATTCTACCTTGTCCGGTTGTAGGACCAATCCTGCATTAGACAATCTTTCGAATAGTTTTCTGACCTTTCCCTCGTGGTCGTTCAGGTCCTTTGCATAAACTATTATATCATCAAGGTAAACTAACATTTCAACGTTTAACAGTCCTCTTAGTAAATGGTCCATCATTCGTTGAAACGTAGCCGGGGCGTTCACCGAACCCTCGGGCATGCGTATATACTGAAAATGTCCACGTAAAGTGGAAAATGCAGTTTTAGCTCTGTCCTCGGCCTTCAAAGGAATTTGTTGAAAGCCATTTGCAAGATCGAAAGTTGAGAAATAGGTACAGCGCCCTAGCTGGTCTAAGATATCTGCGATGATAGGAAGATGGTAGGCGTCTCCAATAGTTCTACTGTTCAATTCACGGAAGTCTATCACAATTCGCCAACGCGGTTTGCCATCGCTTCCGGCTTTCTTCTGTACAATCCATAAGGGCGAATTATAAGGAGAATTTGACTCCTCTATAATTCCATCCTTAAATCGTTTCGTAATTTGTTCTTCTATAAACTACTTATGAGCCGGCGGGTGTCGATATTGTTTAGTGTTAATGGGCACATTGTTTTTCAGGTGAATTTCATGTTCAATAATACTAGTACATGGTAGCGGCTCACCTGGCAGTAAAAATACATTTGGGTATTGTTTTATCAAACGCTTAATACTTCTGTATTCGTTTGGTGCCAAATGTTCTGTTCTCAATAATTTAAGTAGCCTCTTATATTTTTGTTTGAGCTGTACTTCAGCATTCTGTGGACTAGTGCATTCGCTTTCACTTTTCGAAGGCGAACTAGCCTCGGGGTTCATATGCTCGAACGGCAGTATGACCCTCGGGTCCACTTCTATTGTTACGTCCTTATCAAAATGAGTATTAACAGCCATAATTTTACAAGTTCCATTTTAATTTGTTACTACTCCTTGTCCCATGTATACTCGATCGTCTCCTACGTTGATTCGGGAGAGGTAGCCTTCCACTAGATTTGTTCGTACCAAGTTTATTTGAAAAACTTGGCGCGACCTTGCAGGTATCTTATATTTCACCTTGCTATTGTTGATGTTAGTATCATTTACATTACTTTCAGAAGAATCGGTCTCCCCTTCATAAGGAGGTATTTTACCTTCTTTCAGCATTTCTTGATACTTGATGGGGTACATAGCGATAATATCGTTCCGTAGATTGTTTATTGGAACATTCTCTGGCAGGAACGGCACTCGGTTCATCACATCGCTGTTTAACATTAAGGCATCGCTGTGATAAGATATCACAGCCCTTGTAGTTTTCAGAAATGCTCTTCCCAACATTCCATCTTCTTGAATTGGAAAATTGTTCCAAACAATATGAATTTTAGTACTTCGTCCATTTATGTTTAACATAACAGTCCCCAACGTCGGTACTGTATGAGCTGTAGTACCACTAAGCGAAGTAGCTTCCCTCGGATTAAAAGTCGTTGTCCACCTTAAAGTCTTAAACTTAATTATATTCACTGAAGCACCATTGTCTACCATAAATATTGTCTATTTTTTATTAGTTTGAGGTATACAAAACCTTACTCTCGTCAGCTCATGGACCTCACAATCTCCATTGCCAGATCCCCGATTCGCGGCAATGCAGACGCCTGGTCCTGCATACTGGGAGCCAGGGGTTTCCGTAACACTGTCAATACTGGTGCCGGTGGCATTCCCTCTTTCTGACTCGCCTGGTCTGCCAGTCGTACCAGAACTGCCTTGGCTTCCTCGATCATTGCTTGTGTTGGTTTCGCAAGGCTCGTCACCTTGATGTCGGACGAGCCGTTTGCGAGTTTAAAGGCTCAGCATTGGTCGTTTGGTTATATGGCGGATTAGGTCTTAATTCTCGCTGATATTGTCCAACTTGTTTCAACTGGCCGTTTTGTCCTTGAAGCGATCCAAGTCTTGGTTGATCATAACTAATCATGCCATACCGTCTTCCTATAGGATACAGATATGTGTCTGTATCCGGATTGTATAATCTTCCGTTATTTTGTTCATAAGAGCGGCCTTGCGAGCCTTGAAATCTCGGAATCCAATTCCCAGTCCTCGGCTGATATTGTCTCTGACCTTAAAATCTATTATTCTGAGGATTATTTCCGGAGTAACCTCCGTTATTGGACTACTGGTTATTATTGTTTTGGTAATTATTACCGTTCTGCGAATTTTGTTGAAATTGCCTCTGTTGGTACTGGCCCTTTTGAATATAGAGTTGCTGAAATTCAGCAGGCAATTCTTCAAATTCAATGGGCAATTGTTCTTCTGATTCAAATCCCTGCTCTTGCACGTAAGCAATGTCCAAATTTTTGTTGAAACCATTCCATTTGTTAGCTTAAAACTTAGGTTTCATATTATTTCGTGCCTCAATTCTCAAGGCTTCTTTATAAGCTTCGCTCAAAGAAGTAGGGCATTTGACATCCACTAAATCCCCTATTTCTTTAGGTAAGCCGTTTACAAATATCTTTACTACAGCTGACTTCAATGGTGTTAACATAATCTCATTAAATTGTGTTCCCAGTTCGTCCTTCAATGCATGTTCTGCGCAATTCAACAATATATTTATTCGGTCGTGAAAATCCCCGACAGTGTCGCCCTGTTTCATTCTTAACGCGTGTAATCTTGCAGCATAATAAGCGAAATCCTTACACGGTGCAAATCTTTCCTTTAAAGCTTTCGTTAATTCTTCTGCAGTATTAACGGTTTTGCCATACAAACAGTCCCTAGTCGGTCCCCTTAATTTCGCTATGACGGCCTTTACATGGTTTGATCTTTGGGCGGCAGGTACTGTTACAGATCCATTTTTTATGTCTTGAATAAAATCTTTTAATGGAAGATTCCTTCCATCGAACGCTGGGATTCCTAACAAGGAATTTTGTAAAGCAAAACTCGCTGATGCCGATTGCAGCATAACGAGAGTTACTTGTTGTTGCTCTTGCGCCTGCTGTTGCGCCGCTGCTACTGCAGCAGGGTCTGTCATTTTGTTCTCAAATAATGTGAATGTGTACTATCGGTCTTACCCCTGATTTCTACACTAATCGTATAATATTATCCTTCTATTTTAACGTATTCAAAACGTTATCATAGGGATCGCTTACAGGTTTAAGGTAGATATATATAGTTAAATATATATATGGATATATATATGATTCAAGATATATATACTTAATTAACTAAAACTTATGTCCTGAATGTACGTTCTTATAAATCGTTAACGTAACGTAATTTATTACGTGTTATTTAATATTACTATTTATTTCGGGGACGGTATCGAGTATAAATTATACACCCATTTGGTAAATATTTTTTTTTTTTTTTTATATCAAAATTAAATTTTTTTTTTTATATTAAAAGTTAATAATTAATTAATTAAGAGCGTTAAAACAGCAATAAACCACGCTCTGCTACCATCTGTGACGTGGTTTTGGGTAGACACACACGTCGTTACTGTCCTTTTAGCAAACGAGTGACACTACAACTCGATGTGGTGAATTGCTGCATGTATGGAGGCCCCGCTCACTTAACGCTCGCAAGTTAATTATTAAATATATTTTATGTATAGGTATATTTATGGGACATAAATAATAAAAAAAAATCAAATAACTAGAATATATTTATATAGAGGTCCTTCTACTACTATTGCAAATATAGGCACGATTATTTATATATGTATAATAAAATACTTATATAGGTCGAAACGCTCATTAGTCTCGACT
Organism: Phymastichus coffea; assembly: GCF_024137745.1. NCBI lineage: Eukaryota > Metazoa > Arthropoda > Insecta > Hymenoptera > Eulophidae > Phymastichus > Phymastichus coffea. The sequence goes on from NW_026706814.1 coordinate 4,007,871, forward strand.
CTACTGGTTAAAGACAAAGGTATTAAAGGTAGTAATAGGGCTGCGATTTAAACTATTGAAAAATTATTCGTAACAATAAATATACTACAAAATTTAACATATATATATATTTCCGAATTACAGGTAATAATCTATTCGTTAAGGGAATTTCTCTTGAAGCCGATTTATCGTTGATTTAATTATAATTATGTATAGTTGAAGTTAAAGCTTACTCAAGAGTTTTAGCAATTTGGAACCGAGTTCTTTTAAATATAGTCAAAATATTGCAGACGTACTATTTATCCTGTACACATGCATATCATGTTATCTGGGGACGTGCTTAATTTTTAAACACTTCGTCAGCGTAAGCTATCATACTATGTAATCGAAAAGATCATATTACGCTGGTCCGACCGGTATTTATAACAATAAATGAAAAGAGTCGCGAGAGCAAAATACCAAAGCCAAAATAGTTAAGAATTTAACAATCGCATACACATATACATATATATATGTAGTTATACACAAAATGAATACGTGGAATTTGTCAAATGGTAATTACTCCAAGAATTATTATTATTATAGAGAAATAGGTAAGAAGAAGACAGTTTTATAATAATGAACCTTGAGTTACTTACTTGTTAAATGTTTATTCGTTATTATTATTAATAGACTTGTCCTTGAATTTATATAGTTGTATATATATTGTGACGGTAAACGTTAGATTAGCGCCAACAATATAACCTAATTGCTGCCTGGGAGGGCAGCACCTACCGGGGGGACGAAAAACGTAACGAAGGAATTCGGCGCGCGAGCAGACGGAACGCGCGTGATTGAAACCGAACCAGTGAAGCACTGGCCATCATCACGTTCGCCCGCTTTTCTTTTCGCTATTGTCGATCCGTGTGCCGTTAAAGCCAATTATTGAGAGAAGAACGCCGAGATCAGTACCAGCTAGCAGTGATCGCTGTCGCCAAGGTGCCATTCAACTAACAAGGGGAGAGACCCGAGCTGACGGAGAAACGTCACCCGCGAAGAGATCGAGAGAGTGTATGTGAGGTTTCGCCATCGAGGGCGAAACAACGTGTGCGCGAACTCGCGATCCGCGACATAAACAATAAGACAATTTTCTCGCTGTGCGACTCGTCAGTGTCACCTTCGTACGCCTGCGATATTAAGGTAAGCTGGCCAGCTTCATCTCGCGATCGCGGTTGCATGTTTAATGATTAATTTCCGACATTCGAAGCGTGCATATAACGGCTCCAATAACAAAGAGCAGCGAGCGTCCCGACAATACGTGTTATCGATGAGCGAGCGTCGATGTAAACAAACCCGCGGGCCGACCTTATGTAGTATTTGAGTGATAATAAAAGGTTCTGTTCATGTTACTAACAAGTGTTTTCGATTCGCTTAGTTCTTATTGCTTCCACTCACTTTCTTATAGATTAATAGATTTACTGGTTGACTGACACCTGTCTCCCCATGCTCTCCGGATAGCGTTTTGAGCATAGATAATTACATTCGCCCTTTCAACAAAATCGCGCGAATAAAAATATAATTAAACGGTGCAACCCAGTGGTGGGAAAATGACACGATTTTGAGGTTTTCGACATGTAAATGTCAGAAACTGTAAACAACGTCAAAAACCATGTCAGATTGTCAAAAACTTCCAATTACTATTGCGCATGCGCAGTAGTGTTACACCAACGTACTTTGCTATTGAAATTCTAATTTGAATATTTTTAATTCGACCTTTGATCCTTTGACGCTAAGAAAGCCCGATGTTATTTATTTATCTCCAACAGTAAACTAACAACCTAAATGTAACAATTATCACAGTTTTTGTAAAATTAATTTTCACAATAAACACTAAACAGTAATAATAGTACTAGTACCAGGTAAGTTATCATTCTTCATTTGAAAATTTCGGTTATTCACCTCAAATCTTATACCAAAGTGAAGAAGCGAATCATATTTTAGAAAAATCATATATTATTAACTGTTCAGGAATTAGTGATTTTTACTAGTTTTCTTGTTTGGATTATTTATTAAAATGGCAGGTATATATACGATATTTTTCAATAATAATGTAGATGATCTAAAATAGTCTTTATTAAAATGTTTTGAATTCAAATTTATAATGATAATAATTTTTTTTTAGCTAATATTGATCGTAATGAATTGGACAGATTGCTTGGGCTATTTTTTTTTTTTTGGATGCAACATACCTTTCGTAATAGTCGAATCACCATTGTTTAGAAATTTTATTCAAGCCTTAAATCCAAATTACATTATTCCAAGTAAGAAGACTCTCTCCAACAGTAATCTTAATAATCGATTCAACGAGTTACAGCAATCAATAGCCAATATGGGTGTAAATAATGTAGTTTTGTTAATAGACGGATGGAAAAATAAGGCGGTCAATAAACAAAATGTTGTTGCCATGCTTCATTTAGACAACATGCAGCGAAGAAAATACATTTTTTTGAACACCTGGAATTTCAGTACTCATCGTGAAACTGGGGAAGCTGTGCGTCAAGTGGTTGACGAATGTATTGGAATGGCAAGAGAAAAATATAATATTAATATATACGCTGTTATCAGTGACGGTGCAGCTGTGATGATTCTCATGGGTCAACTTGTTGGGATTTGGCATGTAACGTGTAATAGCCATAACGGCAATTTGTTAGCAAAAAGTGTCGTGGATAACGGATTTGCAGGAAGAGTGCATGCTTTGCTAACAGATTTTAAAAGACCTGACTTAGAAGGTCACTTAGTCGAAGCTGGTGGTAATCGGATAATAACTATTGGAGAAACAAGATGGTGCAGCTATAGAGATGCATTTAGGAGGTGTCATGCTAACTTGCACTTGATGCGAAACATTGCGGATATCCCTGATGGTCTTCGTCTAATTACAAACGAAAATCGTGCTTTTCTTCTTTATCCAGAGTTAGAAAATCAATTGATATATCATAAACTAATTCTTGACCCTATTTGTGAATTAACAAACACCTGCCAAAAAGCTGATTGTACAATTGCTGATGCAACAGAATTGTGGCTTCGATTAAACATCCCAGTAGTAGATGAAAATGTAGACGCAGCGATTAGAGCGAGACGAGCAACAGCTATCAACGTATATGGTCTATCAGCAAATTTTTTGCATCCGCGATATCGAGGTCAACGATTTGCAAACGATGAAGATTACGTAAATCAAGTTGAAACATTTTTTAGAGATCACCTGACACCTCAAGGTTTATTGGAATTAAATGAGTACAGGAATGGCATTGGTCTTTTTGAAAATTGATTAGCGAGAAACTATAGGTCGGCTATTATATTTTGGAGAGCTGCACAATTACACTATGCTAATTTAAGTGATTTAGCATTAAAGCTACACTTATTATGTGCTTCAACTGGACAGCTAGAACGCCTTTTTTCAGAGTGGGCATATGTCCATTCACCAAAGAGGAATCGATTAAGCGATGAAAGATCAGTTAAATTGGTCGCAATCTATTACGATACTAGATTGAATGATCAAATTATGATGAATGAATTGAACGAAGACCTAGATGAGAATTAAATATTTATGGAATATTAAAAATGAAAAAAGAGCATAAAAAAACTGTTGAGAATTCTCAATCTTTAGAATGTTAATCTTGTCAATAAAAACTCTCGTTCACTTATTTATAATAAAATAAATGTTTTACTAATTACTGGTATTTTTATGATAAATCATAAGGAGGTACATGCAATTCGTAAATTTATAAAGATAATATGATGAAATTTGTAGGTTTCGATAAATCATTATTTTAAATTATTGCTTTTGTCAACGTTAGAAGGAAAAAAATATTTTATGTTGTTTCTCACTAATAAATTGTCACTTTCGACAATATATAAACGTTTATTTCGATAAATACTGTTTAAATTGGCAATAAATAAATCTTATTTATTTTTTTATTACCTCAATTCATATATAAGTAAGAATGAAGATTCAACACATTTGTATAAAAAACTGTTATTTTTTATTCAGTCCTTATAAACGCGTACATACAGTTATTAAATCATTTCTTTGATAACATTAATAGCAAAACATTGTTTTTCTTAACTTACTTTATTCTATTTGTTATAAATATATTCATTATAAAACTGTTATTTTTTATTCAGTCCTTATAAACGCGTACATATAGTTATTAAATCATTTCTTTGTTAACATTAATAGCAAAACATTGTTTTTCTTAACTTATTTTATTCTACTCTCCTGGAGTCTTGAATCTCAGAAACTGATATACATATATCTATATGTATATTAATACAAAACGAATACTACTAATAGTCATCATTGCAATTTAACAGATAAAATAATTCCGTTACCATTTTTTCTTGTTCACTGTTTAAATTTTTTTGTAAATTAAATTCCAAATCTTTGTGCAAAGTAAAAGCTGGAAGGGTTACTATTTTTAAAGAAAATCGAGCAAACTTATAGTGCTCAATTTCAACAACTTTATAAAAAGTATAAGGACTACTGTAATCTTTAGCCAGCAAAGTCCCCATCAATCCCTCTTTCTCTCTATAGATGATCCAGCTTCTCATTTCGATTTCACTTAGCTCCGTTATAAAAAATTTTTGTACCTTTAGTTTACAATCAGGTATCAATATGTCTAAATCAACACCCTGATATGCTTGGTGTAGAAAATGTGCCGCTATATGTATAGGGTGCAGTATTTTGTTTATGTAATTTTTCACTAAGGTTTGACACTCTAAGTCTTTACACAAAATATATAATTTTATAAAATCATTCGTTAGGTCAGCAATAGTGTATGAACTTTTTTGCTGAAAATGTGACATTTTATATAAAATTTCCACCGCATTTATAACTTTTTTTAAGTTGCATTCAAACTCATTTCTTATGACTGAAATAATGACATCTTTATCTTCAAAAATAAATTGGTTTTCCATAACAATCTCTCGCAAAATATTTAAATTATCACATACAGGTTTCACTTTGGCAAAAAAATCTTCAAAACATAATACATCGTTGAGTGCAACCATTTTTTTGCCTCCTCGCATCAGTATTACGTCTTTCTTGGCATGCTCATTAAATTCTTTTATTACTTTTTCTAGTTCTACACGAATTTGTGGATAAAAAATTATATATAATAACTCTATGATAGCTCCGGACATACATTGGAGATACCAGTAGTCATATCCGTTATTACTTACAGTTATTTTTTTTCCTTCTTCAGCATTTGACACAACAACATTAGCTTCAGATCCATAAGATTCTTTCATTTTCTTAGAGCAAAGAAATATAAATTCTTCAAGAACAATATATTGATACATCACTTTTTTCAATGAGTAAATATTGATTCTGTGTTGTTAGTGTCATACTAATATAAGAGCCATCGGATTGTTGTGTTATTAATAAAATACCGTTACTATTATTACAAAAAGTGTGCTTGATGTTATTGTACAGCGATGGCAGATATTCATCAACAAGTTCTTTTGACGAGGCAGGTGTAAACGCTGGACGCAAGATCTGACAAAACTTTCGAAAATGTTGATTATTTACTATCTCAAACGAACTACCAGTTTCAATAACTAAGGATAATAACTCTTGATTAGCTCTAGCAATTAATTTCCTATCTATATTATCTACAAAAGACGTTACATTCCTCTTCTTTGAAGGATTGATAACAAGAGACTGCGTTTTATTTTTCTAGAAAAAATATGGAATATATATTTATTCCATTTTAATAATTAATTAGAATGTATTAATCTTTATTCAAGTATATTTTTACCATTAAAGGAATTGTGGCTTCAGGAATAAACCTTGCGGGCCCCGGGCTTTCATTAGTTTCAGCCGATTCCGTGGAATTTTCGTCAAAACTGCTTCGGTTTTTGCGCTTACTTTTTAGTTCTTCAGATTCACTTACATCACTACAATTGGATGTGGTGTCACTGCTATTGACAGCTCCTAGCTTGCAACTTACTCTGCAAACCAAAACATTAGTTTACTACTATTAAAATATTGCTACCGAAAAGAAATGTATAACACAAATACAATTCTAATGATGAAACCTACCTGTGTGCATGTAACCTACTTTCAGATGTATTACGTAAGTCTTTTTTGCACACTGTACAGTGTGCGACTTGAACTTCTTTTCTAGATTGCTGAGAGTCTTGACACTCTTGACTCAACTTGAAGTTATTGTTAATAATTTGTTTCATACGTGGCTCGTAACCTCCTTACTTCCAAAAAGAATGGCGCGCTCTTCCACCTTTATTCATTTTAATTGACACAAACTAGTATAATCACAATCATAAATTCACAACACACTGAACACAATGCTTTCCCCGGTTTCGCAAATAGTCGGCGGATCATTAAATATCGTACAAAACAAAGCCAAAGAAAAGTACACTGTGATAGTCGTTTGGCGAGTGGCCGGGCGCCGCAGCGGCAGTACCGGCACACCGCATCGGCGCGCCACCTCACGGCGATAGCCGAAAAGATGTCAAAACGTGTTGTCAAAAACTCAGAAAGTTCGAGAGGTAATATACATAGTAAATTACGTGTCAAAAACTATATATTTTACCTATGGTAATTTACCTACCCACCACTGGTTTATGGTATAAGATAATTGAATGATATAAGTAAAAAGTTAATAGAGGTGCGTACCAAAACCTTTTTTTCTTTCAAATATGTGGCTAAAAAAGAAATTTAAAGTGAAAAGTGGACAAGCTATAGTTTCAAGCACGTTGTCTTATTTTTCCACATTTTATACTTTTTTTTCTCCAAAAAAATAAGTTGCTTAGTGGTTATTTTTGTTTTTTAGGTAGGTATGTCAAAAATAAAAAATACATAGTTACCAGCAGCTGGAAATAATCATCAGTTAGTTCAAAATTACGATAAAATGATTGAGAAACTGTAAAACTGAGTTTGTTTAGGAGAGCAGTATTTAGATTACTGAATGTTGATATGTTAAGATAATCATTTCGTACATCTAATGAAACAGGAAAAAACAAAATTAAATAGCAGAAAATTATTTAGTACATTATCGTGAGATAGCGACGAAAATTGTATTGATTCTAGGTCTACGGTTAAACATGCAGTTATATCACGTATGGATACTCAAGTAGAGTGTGAAAGTATATCAGAGATATTGTTTCGTCTAACCCAAATGACGTTTAGGCGCGAAGTTCAAAGCGGATAGGTAGTGTTTTAGGACTAAGTACGAGAGCTGCGAACGTATATGATAGATAGAACGAAGATAGAAAGATAGCAATTCGCGTGCGTAGTGCGTGATTTGATTTAAAAAGTAGAGTTAAATAAATAGTGCCAGATTTTTAAGTTAAGCTTTTAATCAAAATAAAAAATACAAATACAGTTTATACTTAAGTTATCTCAGGTTTCTAATCGAGTAACGAAATAATATTTTAAGTTTTAAACTCACAAGAGCTCAGGTTTGTCGAAACGCAAAAACGAGACAGGGATCGAAGATCAAGCGCAGCGAGTGAATAGGAGAACAAGAGAGCGAGTAATTTACATGTATGAGAAATAAATATTGAGATTCGTGTTATTATAAGCCTATAGTAAAATGTTCAGATCCAGCATTCTTTAAACGACCATATCTCCGTTGAAAAAATTATAATATTAATTTTGAATAGTGCTTTTTGTAGCCCAAGAGTTGCTCTTTCAAGAAACAGATTTGCGCATAAAAAATTCTTCGTTATGTTACAGGTGGTCAAATATAGCAAAAAAGCGTGTTTTTGATGCTTTTAGGTTAAGATAACCAAGGGTGATAGAGCAATTTAAAGCCCAGATTCAGAATCAGCGCATGAAAATCTATTAAGCATGCTGTGTCTGGTTTTAATTAAATTTTCAAATTTTATACTAAGTCCAAAATACAAAAAGCTGCTGCTACTATCTATCGTTAACGTTCGGGGAACGTTAGTCACTCAGCTAACTATAGCCAAGGTCTACTGAAGATAGTGAATGTGACGTCGTGATGTATCATATACGAGTAATTAGATATACGTATATGTATGTATTCGTACTATTAAACCATTTTCGTTTTATGAATTAACTGTAATACCGACGGTTGTAAAGTTACTCGATCGGTATTACGTATTTATTATTATCTGACATATATTCTGTATCCTTTAATTACATTCGTTATCGATGTCGTAGCAACACTGTAATGTCACCTGCCTATGTATTATCCGTTGCGTATACCGATTCTATAAACCGACTCTAATTTATAAGCTAATCCTGATTTGATCGAATGACTTTTGGTGAATCAGTGTCCGAATTTGAATTACGTTAGTTAGGAAAGGGTTAGGCAGCGCGGGTGTACAAGGAGCGTTTCGCTGCTGGACGCTCTCTTGCTCTTCGACCCTTGTCTTTTTGTCACTTGTCTTTGCGCTCGGATGATTCCAAATTCTTGTCAGTTTAGGTATTTAAAATTTCTTTGTTACTCTGTTCATAATCCAAAATATCTCAATATAAGCTGTACTTTGCTTTTCTTACCTTGATTAAAGAGTGTAACTGATTACCATCAGTTGATTTTTAAAACACACCGTGTATTGTATGCATGCAAATTGCTATCCGATCATTTTTACCTTTATTTATCACATGTCATTCTTTGCTCGCGGCTTCCACGCTTAGTCCTAAAATACTACATACATACTTTGAACTTCGTTCCTAAACATTATTCGGCGTAGATATAACACAGGGAATGTACCTCAACCCGAATTTACCGATTTTGATAATTTTTATATATGTTGTAGTACATTCAAAAAACAAGTTATTCGTATTTTTTTTTCTCGGTGGAGAAACATAATTAACGGGTGAAATCCACCCTCAAAGTTCACCCGTAAAAAAGGTTTTGTTCAAATAACTTTTCTTTTAAGGGGACTTTTCAATGTGACGGGTTGAAAGAATCAATTTTTTTTTTTGCATTTTTCGATAGTATTTGCCTCCAGAATTGATGTCCCATAATCAGTTTGGTCGAATTCTACCTTATTGACCGATTTTACTGCTTCAAAAGTGAGAGCGTACCGCGCTCGCTATCTGCGCGCGTTTTTCTCAAAACCACTCTTTTGTAACTGGCGTGCACGATAACTCAAGAACGGTTGATCGTATCGACTTGAATCTGTTTGGAAAATGTTCAGAATTATAAAATGCAGGGAATGAACCTCTAACTAAATGTTTGCTTGAACCTAACCAAAGTTACACACGATTAATCGTACAAAGAAACGATCTTTTTTTCCACTTTTGCGAGAAACGCCGCCATTTTGTTAATTATCTATAAAATAATTATTCAGAGGTTCATTTCCTTCAATTTACATAACAATTTAAGAAACTTTTTGAAATTTCTGTTTCAGATGACCAGAACAGCCAGAATCATGCACGCGAACGAAAAACTTTTTTTTCCATGTTGCCTAATTATTTTATAAATAAATAAATAAACATTTTATCAAACTAAAAAAAATTTTTTTTTGTTTTTTCGAATCATACCTTTAAGGAAAAAAAAGGTTCATTTGATTATATGCAGTAGTTGCTGAGAGAAAAATTCTTGAAAAATCGATTTTTTTTGGGCTGTCACATTGATAGGTCCCCTTAATTAATATTTTTTTAGAAAAAGTGGGTAATAATACTTATGAAAAGTAAAAGAAATTCTGGTGTGTTTGACTTTGGAGGTTGCATCCCCTATTTTTGATACCTGTAAAATTGAAAAATTGAAATGAATTTTCACAGTGAAAAAATATTATAGTTTTGAAGAAATATTTGTAGTTAGAAAGAAAATAGAAAAATAGAATCTTACAATTTCTGAATTATCAATAAAAATTAATTTTAGATGGTAAAACTACTCTTATTAATAAAAATTAATATCTAATAAGTAGATAATCCGATGGTTTCAATTATAAATTATATATAAATTTTCTAATTTTAGTACTCAGTGGCCGTCGCCAAACGCCAAAAATATTAGAAAGAATTGACTAATTTCATTATTATTATAACATTATTTTAACTTTATCGAACGAATGTGGTGAAAATATTAAAATTTGAATAATTAAGATAATAATGTATGCAACATGATAATCTACTTGTTATTATTAAATTAAATAATGTTTTTTTTCTTGTGAAGAGTTTTTTTTAATCAGTTTAAAATCGTTTAGATAAAAAAAAATAGAAAATTAACAATTTAACCCTTAACTGCTATGTGGGGTAGATTTACCCCACAATAAATAAAATTTTTATTTCTTTTTTTCAACAATCTTTTTCAGTGTGTGTAACATTAAAAATTATTAACCTGACTTTTTTTTTGTAGTAAACGGTTTGAAATATACTAGAAATAATTTTCATAGCAAAATATCTAAAATTCTCTGATTTATTCGATGTTTTTCGGGCTGGGGTAGATTTACTCCACCGAGCAGTTACGTGGCCAAAATGAGGTGTGCAAGTTAAGGGTTAAATTGATTTGAAAACCATAAAAACGAAATAACATTAGTTTGTTTAATAGTTGGATGTAGAATATTATAATGTGATAAAACGTTTGTGTACAAAAGAGTAAGGTCAATTCAATTATCAAATTTAATATAACATACGAAAAATAAATATCAAAACTAAACCAAATGAAATAATATTATTAAATTATTTAATTTTAACCATTCGTGGAGATAGAGAGTTAAGAACACTTAAAAAATAAGATAAAAATACTATCAAATGAAGTGCGTTATAGGTCCTATAAATATCGTACAAATTTTCGTAAACATAAGATAATACGATTAGTTTAATTTCCATATCTTTACTAGACGGACGTGATTCGTAATGTTAAATAATTTGTTCAATATTTTGAAATTTAACTTCATAAACAATATATTTTTAATTTCTATTTCATCGAAAATTATCTAATGTGTGATGAGAGCAAGCGTTGCGCTTGTTCTCATTTAAGAATGCGCTTAGTGCACGGTCTTTGTTTCAGCCGACAGAGATTGCCAAGCGAGGCCGAGCTTGCCCGAACCTGTTACGCTGGCGACAGAGTATAGAGGTGTTAGAAAGAGAAAGAGAGTTGAAGGCGTGCGTGCCCTAGGCAAGATTAGGCAGGCGCGCGTCGCGAACCAATTAGCGCATTGGTCGCACGCCGCCTAATAAGTAGAATAAGTAGGGAGAGAAAAAGAACGACGAAGAAGCTGTCGATCGCGAAAGAAAAAACCGAACGACACAGATGGTAGTGAGTCGAGCAAGCAGCAAGAAGGTTCCCAGTCGATCAGACGGTCAACGGTAAAAGTCGAAAAGTGCAGTTGAAGACAAAGGGTCAGCCGAACGCACAGGCCGCCAAGGGTCGAGGAGAACCGAGAGGACAGAGAACGACTGCTTTGTTCCAGCATCTGCTCGGAACGCTACCCGGAGGAGCCGGCAGGAATTGCCCAGTGACGGCCAGCAATATCGTGCGCAGGGCGCAGTCAGGCCTCCAGTTCCAGTATCGAAGGTCAAGTCTCGCAAGTTAATGCCTCTCTCTCTCTCTCTTCAGCGATATGGCACAGCACGTAATTGTAAACGTTAGGTAGGTAGCAAGGCGTGCACATGCCGGCTACCCGCCCTAATTGCGGTCGGCGTCATGAATCACTCAAATAGAAATCGTCCAGGCGATCCCTCGCCAGGCGACTTTCTCTTTTAGCTAAGTAGCCTAAGTCGGTTCGTCGTCAAGGCGGTCATCTGCCAGGCGACGCGCGTTGTGTTTCGTATAGATTTGTAAGCGCGATTAGTTAGTTAACTTGTTCTTTGTTCCCTATTGTTCTATAGTGTTAAGACGTGTTAGCAACACCGTTGTGTTCGTTAGGTTAAGAGTTTGTAAAAGTTAATTTTAAGAGTTCGTATCATTATGCGGTTTGTTAATGTGCGGTATTGATTTGTGAAGTGCCATCTTACCTCTTCAACCTAATCGCAAATATCCTAGTGGAAATGAAAAAAGAAAAGAAAAAAAAGTGAGAAATGACCTAATCAGGAAACTACCTAGTGTGTCAAAATACTTCACTCAATCAGGTGAGAGTAGGATCAATATCTACGAGTATTTGATTTGAAAACGTCCTGTAGATCAATGCGAAATAAAATATACTGTTTTGACACTCTGTGCGCGAAGCTAGATTTTACGCAAGTCCGAAAAATCAAAGATGGTTGCATCTTCGCATTCGCACGAATTTCGATAACGAGATCAACTCATTTGCTCGCACCAGTACCGAAATGTACTAATTACAGGACACCATGCATTTGTGATCACATACACGTTATAATTATTTTTTTTTTAATCTATTGACGTCTTTATTAAATATAGGTAGTGATTTATATTATCTAAGCGATTACTTGAATTTCAGAAATAACTCTTTCAGTGACATCAAATGATTTATCTGTTCCATCTACGCCGCAGGCTTTAAATCATTTCTCGCGAAACGGAAACAATGCAGCTTCACTTGACGAGTCCGTTTCCATTGTTGACAGTGTTGAAAACGTTGACTTAAATGATCAGAATGATGAAAGTAAGATCAAATTATTGCGAATTGACTATTTATTACGTTCAAAATTTTTAATTTAACAATTATTATTATTTTAGATATCGAAAAAGATCCTGCTTTATGGCCTTCGAGATTGTGTGAGAATAGTCACGAACGTGATAAATACCTACAAAAAGATTTTCCTTACTTTCAAAATAAAACCTCTGGTTTCGAAACATCGAAGCGGAAGTACAATAATTAAAATTTGTATTTTTCACTCAATTTATTTCAAAAAATACTTCAGAATGATGAAAAGTGTGAACGCAAATGGCATATCTTTTTTGAGAAAGTTGAATCTGTCTATTGCTATGTTTGAATACAATAATCCATTTGTAAAAGATTTATTTTCTAATTCGAAGAAAGGCAATAAATTCTGATGAAAATAGTAATATTTAAATTGTATGTGGCAGTAATTGAATTTTTCTACGCTAAATATTCGCATTGACAAAAGTACGATTGAAGCATTCTAAAATGAAGTGCATTATTGGCACAAGGTACTGATAAGATTATTATCACTCGTAAGGTTTCTGGCTGAAAGAAGCATTCCATTTTGTGGAACTTTTGGCTCATCAAACAACGGAAATTTTTTAGGAGTTATTGAAGTTCTTGCTGAGTATTTTAACAGATTTGACATGCTGCTACCTATTTTGAAGAGAAAGGTAAGAGAGACACTCACGCTCTAAATGCAATCGGAAAGTAGGCGAGTAAATCAACTACATTTATTAGTTTCAAAATGACAAAACTTTTTCATTATACTACAATCAAATGCGCGCTTAAACTAATCAAAAGTAAACTTATTAATTGAACACCTATTATGTTATATACGCTAATTAAATCATAAACGCGACTTATTTTAATATAAATTATCCGCATAAAATAACCGGCGAGTAAACGCCTGGCTATTTAACCTTACAGTAAATCATGAGATACAAATAGCGATAAACGCTCGAACGCAGCTGCATATCACTGCGAGAGAGAGAAAAACCGGGAGAGAGAGAGAAAAACCTGGAAAGAGAAAAAAACCGGGAAAAAAGAGAGAGATGACCTGACCTTTTATTTCCTCCTAGATGACCTCCGTGAGACGGAGGTGACAACGGTAGAACAGGCCGATCGCCGAGCTTCTCGCTGTTGATGCTGCTGCCTGCATAGGTAGTGCGCACGATGATAGATGGTCAGAGCGTTGGACCACGCAGGATGGAAGACAGACAAACCTCTTATCGTAGAAAACCATCGAGATAACCGGAAGCACGAATTAATTTTCTTGGTCGACTGACATTGATTACTGGCTGATGCTGAGTGACGCAACGAAGCACTCCTGCGCAGCCAGTGACCGTGCTCGCGCGGACTATCCCTACTTAGCCTAGTTTTTAGGCGGCGAGCGACAACACGCTAATTGGTTACACGTAGCCTGCCTCCCTATAGCTGCATAGTGCGTGTTCACGCGCATGCTCTTTCTCTCTCTCTTTCTCCTTCAACTGCAGCGTTTCTCCTGCTCCCTTTGGGCTATCTCGGCCGGACCTTACAATCTATGGCGGCTGAAAAAGAAGTACAGTATTAGGCGAATAGAAGAAATTGCGCCCAATACTGACCACTGAGCCTGGCCGAGGGCAATGGGGAGAGGGAAAGGGACTAAAGAGAAGCAGACTACTGCCTGCTCTTGTCAAAGTATGATCCGATTTTGTTAGAGCATTTAAAATAATATGCAAATAAATGTCGTGGAAATGTATCAAAGACAACTTATGAAGAATTTATAAAAGCTTTAGGAAATAGAATATTGCAGCATATTGTGAATTAAATCAAAGATGCTAATTTTTAAGGACTTGTGTCTGACTCTATTCCGGATATATCGCATGTCGATTAATTATCTGTGGTGATTCGTTATTATCTACATAATCGCGTTTATGAATGCTTTGTTGATTTCATACCAATTAAAAGTCACAAGGGTAGGTCTATGATAAATGATGTTTTGACATTGCTAAAAAAAAACTCTATTTCATTGGAACATTGTCAAGCGCAGACATACGACAATGCGCGCAATATGTCTGACGAGTATAACGGATTGCAAGCTCACATATGCGAAAAAAATCAATTGGCATTTTATGTTCCTTGCACTGGTCATTCACTAAATCTAGTCGGAGAGTGTTGTGTAGAGGTGTGCTTTATTGCTATACAATTTTTTAATAGCTTACAACAGCTTTACATATTTTTTTGTCAACTAGTCTATGGGATATTTAATAAGTGAAGATGCAGTTCTCAAAAATTTATCAAAGCCAAGATGGTCACGCCGATCAGATGCTTCTAAAGCTTTAAAAGATAATTACGAGCGAATTTTTAAGGTGTCGGAAAAAATATCTAATGATGTTAATCATAAAGCTATAGTAAGCAACGAAGCTTCAGCTTTAAAAAATTACATCACTAAGCTAGAAAATGTATTTATGACTGTTTTTTTGGACTGTGTATTAAACCGTTTTAATGCTGCTAGCCAGTATCTGCAAAAAATAGATGTGGATTTGATATCAGCTAACAAAATGCTTTTATCTTTAGTTAATTTTGTTTGAAATTTGTGAGACAAGTTTTCTGATTTTGAAGATATAGCAAAGGGGCTAAGTTCTTTTGTTAATCTATAACACTGTGTATTGAATAGGTGTTATAATCCCCAGAAGTCGAACATACTAGAATTTGTTTTACCTTTTTTGTAAAGATTTTTATTCATTTTATTTTACTAAAAAATATTGATTAGTAGAAATGTTATTTAAAAAAATTATTTTTAGAGGTGAACTTTAAGGGTGGATTTCACCCCTTAATTATGTTTTTCTGACGATAAAAAAAAAACAAATCTCTTTTTTTCCAATGTACTACAATATATATGAGAATCATCAAAATCAATGAGTTTAGGTTTAGATGCCTTCCTTGTTAGTGCAAAAGACGATGTTTCAGGTCCTGAGACAGCTTTCAGGTCCTGATGAACTTTCGAAGAAGCTGGGACGGGGGTTAGTGGCTTCAACGACGAGTGATAGGGAGCGTCGAGAGAGACCAGCCGGAAATTTGGATCTGCTGACGTCTTCGCTGAAATCGTCTAGTGAGACGTACCAGAGGCGACCACGTCACAGGGGGAGGCCAGGCAGGAGACAGCGAGATAGGCACATGAGCTCTTCGGAGTCGAGCGAGGCGAGTGACGTCAGTCCCACTAGCGAGGACGAGGGATCATGTGTTCGTTGCCAATGCCGGTCACACCGTGACAATCGAGCGTGGTTGAGCTCCAATGAGTGGCCTCCTCGAGGCGAGAGAAGGCGCTTGAATGGGAGACGAGCTGATGCGGTGACTGCATTCCGTACATGGAATCTGAATTTTACCGGAGCTTCAGGATCGTCAGCTGAGCATTTTCTGGAGAGGTTGGAGCGCTGCATACAAATGTACGGGCTTCCGGATCGCGAGGTGCTTCCAGCTTTGTATGCCATCTTCTCCGATTGCGCAGAGGTGTGGCTGTCCAACAAATTTGGAACATGGCGTACGTTCCAAGAGTTTGCCATCAGTTTCCGCCATCACTATTACCGGACACTGTCGAGGGAGGAGTATTACGATGTGTTCGCTCATCGAACGCAGAGTGAGGATAACTCGATAGGGGGTTACCTCACTGCGTTCGAGAGCGTCATAAGGCGAATGAGGCCTCTTCAGAGAGAAAACAGGTCCGATTAGCAAAGGCGGAACTGAACCCGGAGTACGGAAGGTACATCCGGGAAAAGACGGTATACATTCTGCGTGATATCGAGTACTACGGAGAGAAGCTGGAAAAGCATCGTGAGTATGAGAGGAGGTGGTATCCTCCTTCTGCTAAGGACAACTTGCCGGTTGAGGACGCTGCTTATCGAGGGCAAGAAGAGCCACGTGGCAGTTAGTGCCGTGGTTGTCCAAGGAGATGTATTTCCGGTGGGGAAGCCGAAGGCCAAAAAGAAGAAGCGAGCGAAGAGAAATACCTCTGACACTGCCATGTTCGGACGTTCGTCGGATAACGACTCGGGGGTGTATCAGTGTGCGGCGAGCATTTTCATGCAGCCCGTACTAGTACAATTTTCCGGTCCTAGGATCCAAAGAAACTAGGAAAGATCTGGCGGGAGTATGCAAGTCGCTCAACGTCAGAATAGCCCAAGGAGTGGGCGAGATAAGAACGTTTTTCAGGGTCGATGCTATGGCTGCAACGGGGAGGGCCATAAGATCTCGGAGTGCTCTAGTTCTGACCGAGGACAGACTGGCCAGGCAAAGGGTAGCTCAATTTGTTTCCGGTGTCGTCAACCGGGACATTATGCTCTGAGTTGTCCTCTGGGTTGGTCGAGAGAGTCATGCCAGAACTGCCAGGCGCCGAACTGTATGTTCCGCACCTGTGCGAACTGCGAGCTGATCCGTAGGTTGGTGGAAAACCGGTCCACAAGGAGTGGAAATCCAACGCTGTCAGCGGTGACTCACAGTTGGTTGCAGGTTTCGGGCACGACGAGCTCGACCTAAGGGCGTGAGCTCAAGAAACGTGTGAGATGGTTCGGAGTGCCATAGACGCCACCCGTGTGAGGTTTCTCGCAGTGGGTTGCCCAATCGAGAGAGGTGCCGGGCCGGTTCGAAGAAGTGGTGTTTCTCTTTTTGACCGTTATTTTGTGTTTGTCAAGTTCGTTTGGTTTTGGTTCTAGTTTTAGTTCTGGATTTTCTTTTTGGTTTTGGGATGTAGTTTATTTTGTTTGATCGCTACCAGAGAGTCCACTCGTGGTCAACGGAAAGGCCTAGCCATGGCGAGACGCTCAGATGGCGAGAGCAGGAGAAAGCCCCCGATCCTATGAAAAGGATCAGTTGCCTCGGGGGGGGGGGGTCTGTAACGGAGAATCTCGGCTAGGCCGATTTCGTCCGTTTGGCTCTAGCAAATGTCCGTGCGCCGCGCCAAGCTGAAAGTGTGTGCGTGTGATACGCACACTCATGCTTGGATTTTTGTTTACGAGGTGCTGTATGCGGGCTGAACTGACGGCTGGAGCGATCGAGATGGCGCAGAAAAAGAAGAAGAAGAAGAGAGAAAGATAGAGAGAGCGCTCAGGTTGCGATCATCGCGGAAAATTTTGGAGAGTCTATGCTAGGCTTTGGGCAGAGAAAGTCGCGCGCGCGGATTAAGCCGAAGTCAACGGTTTCCCGAAGGCCCCGCGACCTCGTCAACGCGTTCGTTTTCGGAGACACGCCCGGAGCGTGAAAGAGTATTGGAGTGTGAGGCTGGGTCACGTCCAGCCGTGTCCCGAAGGATACCCGGTACCGGTGTGTGTGGGTAACCGACGAGATGCGCGGGTGCACGCGTGAGCGGACTTCGACGTTGCTGCAGTATCGAGCAACCGAGAGGCAGTGGAAACAACAACAACAGCAATCAACGAGCTAAACAACGGATTAAGGCAGCACATTGTAGAGCGAAGGAGAAGAAAGGCAAGAGGACAAACAGCGACGACAGTAAACACCAGCGAGGTAGTCAGCGAGAAGGAGCGCACCAATGACGTCACACTGCAGAGCGTTGTAGTCGTCAGAGAGGCTGAAGGTCGAAGTCGGTGCCGTGTTTTCTCTTGTTTCTCTCTCTTGCATGTTTGGGTGCCAGCTGATGGGTGGTAGCGGCAGATCTGCTGGCTACCCCGTTGATGAAATAACGGCGGAAAGTGTTTTGTCGGGCATTTGTTCTAATATTTAGTTTTAGACAGGGAATCGGCAGGCTGACCAGCCACCAATTCACCTTCGCGTTCGCGTTTGTTATTGTGCCGCTCGTAGTACATAAGGGCGAGATCGCCGTCTTGTAATAGATTGTTGACAAGTAAAGGATTAGTGTGTTAATCCGCTGTTTATTCGCCGCTGTATCACTCCTCGTCCCGACTTTAAATCTCGTTTAACGTGGTTGTGCTCGATGCGTTATTCAGTCGTGGGTACGTCTTTTGCTTCCCGAATCCCTAAATAAATAATTTGTGCGGACGGCCCCGAGCTGCCCAAACGGGAACGGTCGTTATTCTGCGTTATATTGTATACAGCTAAATAACTATGTAACCAGTAGTTACTAAAGCAATAAATTAAAAAAAAACTCATTTCTGATTTTTTTATAGAGATATAGCTTTTTTTATAAAAAAAATCGTTTTATTTTTCATCGGCTCCTATCTCGATTGCTATGCATTAAATAAAAAACTTTAAAGACAAAAGTTGTTTCTTTTTTGGTAAAGAATACAAAAGAAAAATTGAAAACTAAGATCTGGAACAAATTTTCTTTAGCCATTTTTTTATTTTTCATATTCTTTATTTTTTTTATATTTAATTATGATTAAAAGTCTCAAACAAATTTTTAATAATAAGTTTTTAGTTAAGGTTTACAAATAAATAAATAAATAGATAAGAAACTATTATATCATTTTTGTAAAATTTTGTTTTATTACAAAAAAAGTTCAGTTATATTTACATAATAATAATATGATAATAGATAAGTATTGCAACGGTAGTTGATTCGATTAATCGATCAGTTCGCGATTCGATACACTCACGATGCTAGAGCGAATGACTAAGAGAGAGAGAGGCGCGCAAGAGTTTAAAAGTTTTTAGTTAAGCCTCAGCTGTGGATAGTACCGCCAAATTGTTTTCCACTGTGTTTCGCCGTTTTATTACAAACAATAATTTACGGAGATTTTTTATACGTGCGAGTGTTAGCAGCAGCATCACAGCAGCAGCAAATAAAGCAGCAGCAAATTTGGAAGCGAGCAAGGCAGCGCAGCTGATTACTGAGGAACACCTTTGATTTTGCTGAATAAACAATTACGGCTGATCACCGTAATTGCACAGTAGGGTGGGTGCACCTCCCTTTTTATGGCGCGACAAAATACTAGCGAGAGTATTTTGTCTATCGCGACTGTTATTTTGTATGCGCACCGAATGTTAGTTTTCGCGACAAAGTTTCGAATTCTCTCACTCTCTCTCCCCGTATTATTGTTAATAGTTAGTGTATGCGTTGTTCACACGTTTCCGTTTCGAGGGAGGCACAGCGTAATCAAATATTACCACCCCTCTCCCTGGGCGCCAAAAGTTGGCATAGCCGACTGCCTTTCACTCCTTCGCTTTCAAATACTTTGGAGATCCGGAAGTCAAGTTTACTACGAATCCCTGATGCTCACAGTGAGTCGGAACCTTGTTAATCTAAGACGGCGACCTCCTCGAAAGGAGTACCGATCTTTTCAAAGTTCGACGCTCAAAAAGAGCGGAACTAAAGGCTTGACCCTCGGTTTGGGTGCGACGGGACTCTAGTTATCCCGATGTCTACCGCGTCGGAAGCGCGCGGCATACAAATCTTACGAGATTTACTTGACCTGGTACCACTATCTAGCAGAGGCCAACTAAAATTGGGATGTCAGAAGAGAGATCTAGCTAGGATAGCTAGGACATTCCAAAGACCATCAATCAGCTAAGCCTCCCCTCGTGGGCTCGTTCAAAACATCCCACCCTGCGTACCTGTATTAAGGTATTGCTCCTATGACTCACAAGTCCATCGCTTCGACGTACAGTGGCACGTCTCCCCAATACGTTTCGATCGTCCCCGCTCACGCTGGTGGGTATGCGTCATTCGGAAAAGTTGTTTCCTGATTTTCGCCCTGATTTCGGATTTCGCTTTCTATGGAATGGCTTTTATGACTCGCTGATACTGATATTTGTTCTTTCTATTTAATATTGTTGACTTTTGGGTCAGGGGCGGGGTCTCGGCTAGCCGACAAGGCGATTCGGGTATTCTAACTAGCGTTCGAATTATTGAACTTCAGAATTTAATTCTAAAGTCAATGTACAAAAATTATCTTCAAAATTCAAGCTTTATTAGCTATTCTAAGTTGAAAAATTAGTTTAGTCATTGTGTGAGTTTTGTCCTCTGGTTAAGGACCTTGTAAGAGGCGGCGTCTTTCTACTGTAGTTAGTAACTACTTATCTGCGCTTTCTTTTTGTTATAGGTGCTCTTTCCCTGGGCTCTATGACTTTTCTAGTAAAGTCTTCAAAGACTTTGTAGATTTTCCTGCTAGATACTAGGACTGTTTCAGGACAAGGCCATGTGCGTCCCTCCTCTTCAATAGCCTCTATTAATGGCTTTCTTAATTCTCTTAATTCTTCGCAATTGAAGAGAATAAGGCTTTCGCTTTCTATTTCTCCACAACTACACAGTTGGTCTTCGCATAATCCTCTTTTATGGAGGTATGACTTAAAAGCATCGTGTCCAGTCATGAACTGTACTGTATAGTGATTGGGATTTAGCCATCTCTTCTTTGATCTGTCCTTGATTACTGGGAAATAGCAGTATGTTTTCCTGTCATTTGTGGCTGACTGCCATCTCTCCTGCCATACTCTTTCGATTTCATCGTTGATAAGTTGTATGGCTTTCGAGATTTTTAGTCTGCCGAATCGAAGTTCCTCCGAGTCTGTTCGGATGCCGTACCGTGTTATCAATTACCCTTTCTTGACGTAGTACTTCGCAATTCTCCCGTCGAGCTCGAGAGCTATTGGTCGGGTGGCTGCAAGCATGTGCGCCGCTTCATGAGAGATCGATTTGTAGGCTTTTAGTGTTTTGCAAAGAACTAATCACTGCAATCTTTCTAAAGCAGATTGCTGTTTGATGTTTATTCTTTGCCACCAGCCCGTAGTGGCATATATAACTTTCGATAGTAGGAAGCTATTGTACATCTTTTTCATAGAATTGAATTTTAGGCCCTAGTTCGCTTTTGCTATTTTACTTAGATCGAAGTAGATGTTGCTGCAGTCTTGAACCACGTTTTGAATGTGTTCTTCCGATCGGAAGCCCTTCGAAATCGTGATTCCTAGGTACTTGACTGTTTTGTGCGTTCTAATGTTGTCTTTCCCAATTTTGACTGTAGGGCTCCTGTTCTCGCTTAGTTGGCCTTTTAGCCATATTAGTGCTGACTTTTGTACTGTCAAATTCATTTTGTCGGACTTGCACCAATCCGTCATTATATCAATGATTTCTAGGGCTTGTCTTTTAAAATCAATGCGTGTCGTTGCCTTAATGATGGGAAGCACATCGTCTGCATAGGCTAGTACCTCGTATCCTGCATCCCTGATTGCCGGAAGTGGTTTGTCAAAGATGATATTCTAACCTACCGGTCCAAAGACTGAAACCTGAGGGCACCCCTACGTTACTGTTTTTAGTGTTTCTTCGAAGTGAGCATATATGCCCATCTCTCGATCATTGAAGTAACTCTGGAGGAGCTTGTAGATGTTCTTCGAGCAATTTCTTTCTTTCCATTGGGAGAGCAGGCTTGGCCACCATAAGGCATCGAATGCTCCTGAGACGTCTAGCGAAATAGCGGCTACGTACTTGATCGACGGATCAGATTCTGCCTCTTCTACTATTTCATATAGTCTTCTAATGGCATCCTCTATTTGCTTTAAAGCCAAATTAATCCTTCGAAGACCAGTCCGAGCTGTTTAGAATGTTAGGCATTCTTTGAATCATAAGCCTTTCGAGTGTCTTCCCAGCTATGGGGAGTAGACATACAGATCTATATGATTTAATCTTGTTCTCAGGTTTGTCAACTCCTTGAAGCACCGTGATTAGCATTCCACTTTTCCATTTTCTGGGGAACACTCCGCATTTTAAGCAGGCGTTGAAAAGTCGCATCAGTTCCTGGTGTAATGGTTTTGCGTTAACAAGCATTTCTGACTCTATTCTATCTTTGCCTAGTGATTTCCCTGCCTTGTTCGCTTTAAGGGCCATTTCAACTTCCCTTGTTAGGAAAGGCGTTGCGTCGCCGGTTACTGGAACTTCCCGCATATCTCTGCGAATCTTCGCATGTGCTTCATTTTCGCAGTTTGGGTTATCATCAGGCATTAGTCCTTCTAGTAGAGCCATGCTTGTTTCTTTCCAGTCTTTTGTTACTAAACCATTACGGTTAACCGTGCACATCGCTTTTGAGATTTTGAGTTTATTGGATGCTCGTTTGTATGGATACGCCCAAGCATTCTTTTTGCTTTCAGAAGTGCAGATATCTCGCCAGCTTTTGCTTTTGACTCTTTTAATAGCCGTTGCATATTCAGAATTCATTTGACTCAATTTTTCAAGTGATCTCTGGAGAGCTTTCCTTTGCTTTCTATTCGGTCCTTCGATTTTGCGTTGTCTGTGTATCACTCGCTTCTTACTTCGCAAGTCAGGATTCAACCAAGGTTAAGAGCGCATTCTCCTCATTTTTTATGGAATAGAGTCCTTTGCTGCCCTTATTAAAACCTCTTCAAAGTTTGAAACATATGTTTCGATGTCTTTCTCAGGTTTCTAAAGGAAGCTCAGATAGGTTCTCTTTCTCGAATTTGCAAAGTCTCCCAAATTTCTCCCAACTAGCTTTTCTTATATTGAACCTTGGTTCTATTGTTTCTACAGTTCGTATGAGTCTGGCTGGTGGTGAGGCAAAATCCAGATCGATCACTATGGGCCTGTAGTCACTGGTGGTCCATTCTTTCACCGTCCAGCTAGCCAAGAGGTTTGACAGATTTGACGTGTGTAAAGTTACATCGATATCCGTCTCGCCCCTCGTGCTACGGCACGTTGGAAGCTGGCCCCTCCTATTGGCCACTATTAGCCCGTATTGGTCTATGAATTCTTCTATGACTGTTCCATTCTTGTCCTATGTGTTAGACCAGATCTTTGACTTGGCATTTGCGTCCATTCCAACTAAGACTCTTTTGCCTTTCAATTGCTTCAGAGTCTCAGCTAGTTTGTCAAGATAGGTCTTCCTGCTGTGGCTGAACTGGCAGTAGATGCTTACGAAGTAAATTTCGCCAAAGGCTCCGACCACTTGTGCGCAAACACAGTAGGAGTCACACAGGTTAGAAATCTTGGTAGTAGTGACCTTGTGCGGATTGTAGAGTATCGCAGCTTGAATCATTTCGCCTTTTTCGGCTCCGTGAATGGCTGCGACATTGCCCATACATGAAATCGCGTTATTCCAGTGATATGGTTCTTGCACCAGTGCCACCTGTATGTCAAGATTTCTGTCTGTCATGATTTCACCCAGCTCATCGTTGGCTACTTGCCTTTTGTTGAGGTTCAACTGTATGATCCTCAGTTTCGGGCCCAGTTCAGGGTTTTGTTGTGCGTTCAACTTAAACCGCTTAACTGGTGGGCAATCGTCTTTGTTTTCGTCAAGATTGTTGGGTTGCGAGGGAAACTGAGTTGACGCCGGAGTATTGGAGCAGTGCTCTGGTTTCTCAACGGTCGCTCCTGCTTACGTTTCCTCGCCTTATTATACCTAGAATGGTTGACCATATCGCTTTCAAGGTACAATGCAATGTCTAGTTATATTTTTCCTCCTTGGAATCGCTACTGGTGATTCTTGAGGGTGGCTTTCAATTCTAGTTCTGGCGTTAACGTACGCGTTCAATTAAGCGAGTGGCGTTCGAGTGCGAGCAGTGAGTACTTGTGCGTGTGCGTGTTGACTTGAGCTTGAGCTTCGATCCCTTTTCGGGTTTCTCCATGGTTTCCCATGGCTCTTTTATTTACATTTGATTGATTAGCTAGTTATTTTTCTAGCTTTTATTCTATTTTTGATTTTGATTTTGATTTTGATTTGATTTAAGGTTTCCCTTGTTTTTATTTAATTTTTACTTTGATTTTGATTTTGATCTTTAATCTTTAATCTTTAATTGGTAACTTTCTTATTATTTGATGCGACTTAATACTATTTAATTGTTTTCTATTTACTGTACTACTGCTTATGCTATTGCTTAAATTACTGTTAACTGCTTAGAACTAATCTTATTATAATATAACTTAAAACTAATTACGAGTGTACCAGCGTGTTTTTATTTCACGCTGGGTTTGATTTTTAATCAAACCTCGTTTGGTCAAGTCCGGGTTAGGTGTTAGACGAATTGCAACCAAAGTAGCATTTGAGTGAGCATGTCGGGTTTCCGCCTTTACTATCATCTTAGCCTGTGTTCGCCATTAGCAGCACTGGATCTGATGAACATTTAGTGCATGGTTTTCGCTTTCAAAGGGAGCTGACAGCCACTAATTTCGCTTTCAATTGCAAAATTGCTTTAGCTATTAGGGCTTAAACAATCTTAGCAGGAAGGATGCTGCCCTTCTGTGGAAATATTTTTGCTAAGGGTTTTGGCATCCGTAGTGCGTTCTAGTCATCGAGAGTTACTCGGCCCATTGGACTGTTCTCTCGCACAATTGGTGTCGGGCCTTACTCCGGGAGCTCGAAGCAAAGAACTTTGGATGGCTGCTATGACCACGGCCGCGACTCTTTATCCACAGTAGTGGCACCTACCGATTGCCAGTCGATAGGGAGTAATTTGTTATCTACCCGAATTAAATTCGGATTGCCGGGACCATTGGTCCTCTGCAACTAGCTCCCGGAGCGGTCTCCCGTCCTCTAAGAGGGCGCGCGGTACCACAATCCTAAGAGATTTCCCCTCAAGTGACTCCCGGATTTTGGCTTTTCTGGGCTCGAGTTGAGCTCTTAGGGTGTGGTAGACTCCGCGTTGAATGTTTGGGCGTTTACAGGCCGAACTTCACCACGTATTGTCATGGTCCGTGTTGTTTGTTTTGTTTGGCCGGTTGGCCTATTGCCCTGGGGGCAAGCGTTGTGTGTTTTGCCTACTGTTTCTTTACAGTAACAGCGTTTTTAGCCCCACCACGTGAAGGTACACACATCCGCACATGTGATTGCAAGTCTTCGTTCAAATACACATTGCATTCACTTCGGGTCGACTAGCATTAGTTGCTTGTCGAGGGCAATCAGTGACGCATTTTGTACTTCAGCATTTGTATATGCCCGTACACAAAAGAGAGAAGTTTTCGACGTCCTCTCCTAAAACAACGAGTTGTTTGTTTGAGGAGTCTCCGTTCTCTGCTAAGGAAGACAATTACTGTCCGCCGCTTTGACAAAAGATTTTTGCACAAAGTGACCTGGCCAGCCGCGAGGCTGGCCATATGGTGCACTATATGCATCATCCATGTTTTTGCTAAGCGGATTATAATCGAGCTTCCTGAGAGCGTCGTGATTGCAACCGCCTATTGTTAATAATTGTAAAATCCTATTCGCCTGCGTTATTCTTTCGGACCATCAACGACTGTAATTTTCTAATCATAAACGTTATTAATTTTAATTAATAAAGGCTTAAAAATATGACTAAGATATTGTATATCGTCTTTTCTATTTAGAGTGTTTTTATGTAAGCCGATGTGCATCATTTCGGATATTCTGCGTTTCTTATAATTCTTTTCATAATCCAATATTATAGCTTTGTCCCAGTCAAATTTGTGTGAGAGAGTTCTTCTATGTGTAGCTACTATATCTGAGTCAAGTTTTTTTTGTGTTCATTAATCTAATTTTTAAGGATCGCTTACTTTCACCTATGTAGACCGTTGAACATTGTTTGCAGTTAAAACTGTAGACAATACCAGTATTGTCTAATAAATCAGATTTGTCTTTTCTTAAACGAATGAACTCTTGTAATGGTTTTTGTAATAAAACCTTAAAAATTAGACCCTTAAAAATCCTCGATCCTTAAAAATTAGATTAAATAAACACAAAAAAAACATTGACTCATATACAGTAGTAGCTACACATAGAAGAACTCTCTCACACGAATTTGACTGGGACAAAGCTATGATATTGGATTATGAAAAGAATTATAAGAAACGCAGAATATCTGAAATGATGCACATCGGCTTACATAAAAACACTAACACTTTAAATAGAAAAGAGGATATACCATATCTTAGTTATATTTTTAAGCCTTTATTAAGATCGATAGATGAAGAATATATATGTGTGTGTGTGTGTGTGTGTGTGTGTGTTGAAATACGTGATTTCTTACTGTATTGTAACGTGACTGGCTACGAGCTATTCGTTTTAGCCTGTAATAATTTGACTACGAAAGAAATCAGGTACACACATATACATATAATTATATGCCATTAAAATTACATTTGCAACTTTATTGTTAATAATTTGTTGTTTTCCTGTTAATAAAGCCTGAAGAGATCAGCAAATATGCTGACGAAACGTTGCTGAATATAATTAAGATTAAGTGAATTTCCAGCTCTCACTATTTCCCTTCTTTCTATGATTACAAATTTTATCATTTAAGAAAACTATAAGAGAATCAAGACAGTATGTTACGTATTACAACAATATCACTCAAGCACTCCGAGTTTTCTACGATAGAGCCGATTTTCTCTTCAATGCATGTGAAATTATACTGTCCTCATTGTTTTGCGTTGTCTAACAACGCTGCTCATTATATTATCATTCCCATTATAGTCATTTAATATATTGATATCGTTTTTTTTTCTATTCGTTTGCAAATGTTCGACAATCAATTGATGAGATAATACGATTTTCTACGAGAATTTACACGATCTATTTCACGTAATTCATTGTCGGGTGAAAAAAATGGATATTGTATTATCGTAGGATATGAGTTTTTAGGATATCACTGTCGTTTTATATTTTTCAAAAGTACGTTACAAATTGACGTATTATTCTGACGATTGCTGGGAGCTAAATTACGAAAAATGAAACCTTCGTGCGACTTGATTCTATTCTAGTAAAAAGTATCGTCTTAGAAACTGTACAGAGATTTAAAAATTCTACGTTGAAGAATGATATTTTTTTTTGGTTTTTATAAGAGAGAAATCAATTATTTTCGTAATAAATTGAAGCGTTTATATTATTTGATTCGATTTGAACTGTTGTAACAAGCATATGGGTGTTGCGAGTAGACGTGTTTCTTACCTGCTTCCCTCGCGAAAGTGCGGTCTTATGTAGGTATACGTGTTATTTCGCACTTCATAATATTCCCACAGTACTGTGACATTCTTTGTGAGCTATTCGCAGTTCGAGCGACTACTTGATAGCTTAGCAATGATTTTTGGTGATAGAGATCTTGTTTTAAACCAAGTCACTGACACTTCTCCCACTCAAAAAGTTTCTTCCTCCTTCGCTCAAGCTATCTACCAAGCGAAAAGTGATCAAGATATTGTTATTGGAGCTGTCGATGATTTTTCTATTAATGATTGTATTGATGGTTTAGAGAAGTTAACGGACATTAATCATATCAAATTCATGTCTGAAATTTCCAACAGCCGTGTGTGCTTTTCACTCGTCTGCAAAAGTTATTCACAGTCTTGTAAATAAAGATGTTTTAGTCAAAGATCGTGAGCTGACAATTCGTCCTCTTATGCAGAAAAATAAACGAGTTATTATTTGGAATGTAAATCGTTTAATTCCCAACCAAGTATTTATAGACGCTTTGGAAAGCAAAGGCATAAGATTCGTCTTTCAAATACACTTCATTCAAGCTAGTACAAACAAATCTGGTAGTACTCACATCCTTTCATCCAGGCGTCAAGTATACATTAAAGATGAAGATGAATCGCTTATATCGAATTCATTCCAAATTAACTTTAATAAAACCAATTACTAGATCTCTCTAAGTACCGACTCAACTAGCTGCTTTATTTATAATCAATCTGAACATATTGCTAGGCAGTGTCTTTCGAAACCCTAAAATTTGTACTTAGAAATTCAAGTTAATTCTTCCAAATCTTTGAATCAGAATATTAATGCCACTACTCCAATACTATCAATCGAAAATTCAAGTTTAACGCAAGTTAACTTCTCAATCCCTTTAACCGCACAACTTTCTAGATTTCCAGAAAATAATGCTAATACTGCGCAGCAGCAATCTCAGTAGGAACTGACCTCCGACAATTTCAAAGTTCTTAATAATACTCGTAACAAGGCTCTCTTAAAGCCTCCTAATCATAAATTGAGAGTTTATTTTGATATGAGTACCGCAAGTAGCTTTATATTTAAAAATGCAAGAAAGGTATCAGGTTTTGTAATGTTACCTCCCGTGTTTATTATCAAGAACATAGCTTCCAGGTAGAGAATAAGCTTTAGAAAATATAGTTTTATTGGAAAATGATTTTTATTGTCTACAAAAATATACGCCATTGTGATTTCTTCTTGTTTGATTTCCAACCACGACATTCGCGTTTTTAAGGGATTAGCGGAGAAAGATTTTCATATTTAGAGAAATGTCATATACATGTTTACTTAAAAATGGATATTGGTTCATTTGTGTGAATATAGTTTCTCAATCAAAGTCTATTATCGCCCGGTTCACCTTAAAAAAATTTGCGTCTAGAAGCGCAGCAATTTTTTTTTTTATTTACTCCTGAGGTACTTTATAATTTATCTACATGAAGACAATAAGTAAATTTTTATAACTGTATGATTAATTTACATAGATACAGAAGATTACTCCAGTGAGTATTCTTATTAGTTCTTAACATTATCGAGAGACATTGTACAATAATCTATTTAAACTTTCATTATCTTATATTTCTTGAGTCTGGTGTTTTTGATTAAATCTTTGAGAAGTTTGCTGATAAGTTCACTTATGTGGTTTTGAAGTCTAGTATTGTATTTTGCATAGAAATTTTTACTTCTTCTTTTACGGTTGGAATCTTTAGATTCTTTTGAATGATTTGGTTTGGGATAAACCAAGGCGCGCGTACAATATTACGAAGTACTTTTGTTTGGAATATTTCCAGAATTTCAACGTTCGAATTTAAAGAAGCACCCCACAATCGAATGCCGTAGGTCCATACTGGTTTGAGTATAGCTGTGTATAGTAAAAGTTTGTTTTCGATTGTCAGCTTCGATTTTTTTCTAAATGTAGTGTGTATTCATTTGCTCTGATTTACTACTATTCTCCACGAGTTAAGCCAGTAATGTAAATGTTGATTTACGTATTCCTGTAATATTTCTGTTGCTATTTTTGCTTCATGATGTATTGTTAAAATTGCTATATCATCAGCATAAGTTGCTGTTATAATGCTTGGGGACTTTGGTAGGTTCGACGTGTATAGCAGGTATAGCGTCGGGCCTAAAACACTTCCCTGTGGCACTCCTGCTTTTATTGCTTGACGTTGCGATACCTTATCATTTATTTTAACTTGGAATGATCTGTTATGGAAATATGCTTTTAATAACTTATAGTGACGTTCAGGAAACATTCCCTTGAGTTTATACAGAAACCCATTGTGCCTGACTTTGTCAAACGCCTGGGCATCGAGAAATATGCCTGTGCAATACTGTTTGTCTTCGATGGCTTTTCTCGCAACGTTAACAATTCTGTTAACTTGTTTGATCGTTGAGTGATGCATTTAAATCCAAACTGATGATCTGGTATAAGTTTTTTTATTAACAATAATTGGGCTGATTCTAGTTAGGATTAATTTTTTGAAGACTTTTGTGAGTATTGGTAATAGACTGATTGGTCTATATGAATTAAAAAGTGTCGTTTCTTTATCGGGTTTAGGTATTAATATAATCCCTGCTATTTTCTCTTGAGAGGGTAAATAGCAAAGGCGGAAACATGCATTTAAAACATTGTTATATATCTTATTACTATTAAGGGTAGTTTTTTGATTATTTTCCCCGTAATTTTATCATATCCGGAAGTTTTTTTGCAATTGATATTGTTAATTATTTGTAATACTTCCTTTAATTTACTGTTTTTGTTGGTATGTCTTCTTGAATATCTGAGTTTTCTAATAGAATTTTTTCTTCTTGTTCAGTGATTAATCTTTGATGAAGTTTAAAGACCGAGTATAGATGTTTTGCGAACATTTCTGTTTTTTCCTCGTCAGATCTGGCCTAATTACCACGGTTTTTTCTGATAGGTGGTATAAATGAGGTTGATCTCTTAAGTCGTTTAGTTCCTTTCGATAATGAGTAATCCGTTATTTCTGTTGGACTGAGAGCTTTTAGACTATTTTGCATTTGTTTATTGTCTTCGTATGACATTTTCTTTAAATCTTTAATTGCTCTGTTTAGTATCTTTTTGTCTTAAGTCGATCTTGTTATTTGGTACTTTTTTCTGTGTGATCTCTTTTCTTTTATTTTTTTAGCAATATTTTTCGATATGATTTGCTGTATTTGTTTACTATTTACAGTAGTGGAGTACTTACAAATAGCTTCAGTTAGGATTGACTTTAAAGTTATAACGTTGCTTTCTATGTCAGTAGCTGTTTTAAGTGGAACATTGCATGTTAGACGTTTCTCAATAAAGAGAGTGTATTTATTCCAGTCAGTTATCGTGAAGTTGTTTTTAATTTGATTTACTTGCGAGTGTAGAGTGATTAATACTGGAGAGTGATCCGATGTTAAGTCTAAGCATGAAGATGTTTCAAAATATTTTTTATTTATACCTTTTATTATTGCAAAGTCAATTAAGTCCGGTAACTTGTTGATATTAGTTAGTCAGTACGTTGGTTCACTGGTTGATATTGGAAAACAGTTGTTTTCTTGTATAGCATCATAAAGTATTCTGCCTCTATAAGTAGGAGTTTATGATCTGGATCCCTACCACGGCTGCTTCACATTGTAGTCATCTCCAGCAATATAGCGATTTCCTAATGTTTTGAAGAAGTCTGCGCAGCAATTAAAATAGGAAAATTTTTCGTCACTACTATAAAGGTCACATCTCGGTCCTCTATATTAATTGTTACAGTACGTTTTGAAATCATGTTAGTTTAATATAGATCTTTCAGTCGTCGACTGGTAAATCGTGACGTATAACTAATGTGTTTATTAGGTTGGGATTGACTCCAGAGTCTAACGCAACATTGACGTGACCTGCGGGAAATTCCTATAATCCTGCGATATTTCCTAAAGAAACGTGGTAGATGCTTTGGTTAGTTCCATTGCGACTAGGATTTTGTCCACTAGACGCTTGTCGTGGGTCTGCTTATATGTTTTCGGCAAACTGCATATTATTTACTTCACGTCAAAACAACCGATTGTTGTGGTCGCAGCTGCTGGTGTTGTTATTGTTGTTGTTCTTGCTGTTGTAAGGTATTTAGATGGAAGTCTGGTTTTTATCATTTGTCATTATATGTACATCTCTGTTTTTGTCTGCTGCGCTTTACTTGTTTGTCTTCTTTGATATGATCGTTGAAGGCCTCGGTCAAGACCATATTGAATCTATTATCTAAATGTATCTTAAAGCTGTTGTAGTGGTCGTAATAAAATTTCTCTATGGTTTTGCTGTCTAGTTTAGCCAGTTCGGTGAATTACATCTCGATTTATTTCGACCTTGATAGCGTCAATGATAATATCTCGAATATAAATAACTTTATTTATATAATCTAAAATAAGTTTGTTACATCTATAAATCAGAGTGGCTAGTTTGCTCTGGCAAGAATTTGCACTTATGCTTGGAGCAAACGCTCTTTACAACTGTCATAAAAATCGTCGAGGTCGACAAAGTGTAGCCCTTATAAGGTTACATAGGCTTACATTGCACTATATTAGTAAATAGTCTGACAAAGTCTGTTTGAATGTGCTTTAGTACTAGTGTTTTGGTACAACGAAATTCTCATAAGAATAGAAGCAAATTTGTACCTTCGAAAGTCGGAATAATCGCGACCGTTTTCTTCAGCGTGAAGTATGATAGCTGGACCTGTAATCGGATTCCAATATTCAGACTAGTAGAGCATCGTACAAGATACCCTTTCTATAAATCCGTTGCATTGACTGTCAGAAGTAAGGAGACATTTGAGCGTGTCAGTGATCTCGACGAGAACGCTCGACGACAGTCGTCGAGAAAATCTAGAGATGGTAGTATTATTATCATATACATCAGCAATAATTTAAGTTGAAAGGATAGGGGACAATTAAATTATATGAGGAAGTGTTTCGATAGTAAGTTGTTCGAAGGCTTTAATTGAAAAATTTTCAGCTCTAGGTTACCGATTTTTGGTGATCGCTCTTTGACGCATTTTTTATTTTTTTTACTGTTTTGTGGACTCCCTTTGCTCTTCACATTTCTTCCGCGAACTAAGAACAGTTCTCTAGCAGACAGGTCAAATTTTCGTTTTAAAATTTTGTCTAGTATAAGGTTAGTGTCCATGGCGACAGCAGCATAATAATACGTTGATCTTCGTTTTGTATTTTTATCGAAAGTAATGGCGTTAAGAATGAAAGAAAAAAGATAATAACGAAGAGGGAAAATTTTATTAACATATAAAATATTATTAATTGGGTAATGACATAATTGCAACCGACGGCATGATTGGTAATATTAGCAAATTTCGATCCCCCATGGTACTTATTAAGAATGACAAAACGGGCGTAATCTTGAATATTGTAAAATACAGGGAAAAACACGCTAACGTGGAATTATATTTATTTATTTTTTTTAGTATGTAAATTTTAATGCATTTTCCATGAAAGGAGAGAGAAAAATTTGTATTTAATTTTATTACTTAACTTTCAAATCACTCAGCGTTTGATCATCGATATGAACAGACGTGCAAACGCTGTGCTCTACTTAAAAAACTAAAGTAGCAGTCAATCAAGTGAACTGACAGTTAAGTTTCTATTAGTATTTTCCAAACATATAATAAAAAGACTAAAGTAGTCGCGAAGCAGTCCAAACAACCAAAACCTAATAAAAAAATGATAAGCCTAATATGGATTATCATTTTTATTCCTGTTGATTACTGTGCCACCTTAATAAAAAAATAAGCACGAGATATTGTAACGTAATAAAGAAAATCAAAGTCATGATAAAAATACAGTAAACAATGAGGGAAATACGTTGGTAAACCAATCCCCTCCGATTTCTGTCCAGAATTAAGAGATACTCTTTTGTTAGAAAAACTATTAAATAAAATAGTAAAATATAGTTATACACTAAAAGTAATGGAACAAAACAAAATTAAAATTCAATCGTTAATCTCAGCAAAATACATACCAATCATTAGCGTACTAAGGGACAGAAATACTTGATTTTATAACTATTAATGTAAAGAAGATAAAGATTTCAAAGTAGTATTAAGAAGCATGCATTCTTCAGTAGATATCGAAAAATTAAAAACTGCCAAAAAAAAAAATAAAGGCACAAATTATGAATCATCCGTAATACTCAGTATCGTTTTTCAAAACTACTAATGTCGTTATTTACTGTTGAAATTGAGTATGATTTTAAGAACCAAGAATTCTACAAAGTGAACAGACTTTTAAATACAGTTAATAAATTTAAACCACGAAACGTTAAAAGAGAAATTTTTCAAATTCAAACCGGTCGAGAACCTGGCCATACAAAATATTATTGCTTTAAAAGTATGTATGCGTGAAATATGCAATTCATCGTTCAACTAAAGATTACTCAATTAAAGGAAAATTAAGGGAGTAATCTGTCCATATTGCGAAGAAAATCACAAAGCAAGCTATTAAGGATACCCAATACGTAAACAGTTGCAGTAAAAATAATTTCTTAGACTAGGAGACAAAACATTCAATTGAAACAATACACAATTTCAGTGAAATATAAGTACCAATATCAACAAACTTAGGTAAAATACTACATATGTTTAAGTAATGACACAATAAAATTAACAGAGATAAATATAAATATCAAATCAAACTGTTTAGACAGATCTACGTGAACATACGAGTACGTACTAGTGACGAAAACATTAACAACTTTGAATGCATGATGGAAAAATAAATGGAAAGGATAGAACAATGTTCAATTTATGGATCATATTAGTCAATAAATAATAATGAATGAACAGAAAATCGCTATCTGGAACGTAAATGGTTTTATGCACTGGCATTTTTATTTAAAAGCATTTTTAACTTATATAAATATTGACAATAAACACATTAACAATACCTATTTAATATATATAAATTTCAGAAAATTTCTTTACTACAAAGACTTTATTAATATTTTTAACTACGTGGTACACAGAACAAATGACTCACTCGATAAAGCACACGGACGTACTGTAATCGTCATCAAAATCAAAATTAATCATTGTGTTCGATTATTATGTTTATATATATATATTGTAACGGGGGGATAAATTTACAAAATGAGAAATTTATTTAAGAACAAACTCCCACGATGCAGAGCAAACCGCCGCTCCGTTAACACGTAATAGGTGACAACTCGCGCGAGGCGAGTTTGTCCCGTTGGAAGGCTCTTTTAACAGCCGAGCGGCCTTGGACTCGGGCGGTAGTCAGGCTTTCGGGCACCCCGGCCCGTTCGCGTTTCAATAATAAATTTACGTTAATTATAAGTTGACACTCAATATCGTTCTTGTAAAACAAATAATTAAACGTTTATAACGTTTTTTGGTTATTTGTTTTAAGCAAATTCGTAATGGCTACTCTCTCCGATATAGCGGGGAAGCATATGAATACACTTAAACTTGTTTTACAATCATAATATTTATTCTAATTTCTTTCGCAACATAAGTAGGTTGAACAAAATAGTAGTAGCATATAAATTCGCAGACGCGTAATTTTTGTCTCGCGCTGTCTAGGATTTTTCCCGTTACATAAAATTATAATAGTATTACTTACTATATATTAGTACAATCAATGCAATTTGGTCCAAGTTATTATTTGGTTTGTGATATGGCCAATCACCTTTCCGTTTTATCTGGTCAAATTCAATCGGTCCAATGAGTTTTTACTATGGTGTAGTAATGTGCAGGACAATGATAGTCGCTATAACTGTATTTCTCTAGTATCCTCTTGATCCGACAATGTAACAACACGCAGGAAAATAATGATTCCCGTGATTTTCTATTTATACAAAATTATTAAAACAATCGTGCTTGATACTTCTAATACACTCAGACTTCTATTACAGTTTTAATTTCCGTAGAAAAATATGCGGCCTTCTTAATTGAGCGCTCGCTTCTAACTAACTGATTCCGCCTGCTCTGCCTTTGCTGGTTTATTATATAGCCTTTGTCCTTACCATGCCGTCTCTCTCCGAAGCGTATACGCTTCGGATGTTTTCGCTTCTCGTGGCGGGTCGTCTTACCTAGCTAAGCACGCGGGCTGCAGCGTGCAGTCCCAGCATGCCGGCTCAGCGTGAATCAGCCTTCGCCGCACATTCCCACCAAGTCGCGCACATGAGTAGCGTCAGCTATACTATGTCCGAACGGAAATCTCGGGTCCGAAATATTATTAAGCAAAATACAATTATAATCCAATGAAGTGTCACGTAACATCCCTCCCCCCTTAGAATCGTTGCCGTCCGCGGTAACGTTTTAGGTCCAATTAGGGTAGTACAGGAATAAAATAACAATATACATAGTAATGATAAATAACAGTAAAATAATGTAAATGGTCCTTTTTTTTCATATATAACAAGATGATTAAGAAGATGGCCAAAAGCTCTTTAGTTAGGTCCAATTATTACTTGCGCAACGCAAGTTGATGGTTATCGCGTCCGGCTGTTAAGTCTAGTCCTTCCAAATCTTGTAGACAGGAAGCTTGGTCCTGGAGTAATGAATCTTGGTCCTTCGGATTGGTTGAGGGAGCTTGTAGGAATAAGGTCAGCTTGTTGACATCGTCGAAGGGGGACCCGTTGTAATCGTAGGTCCCTAAGTTGCACTCTTGTAGGTGTTGATCCCACTCTGAAAGGTATACCGGCCTTCCACAGAACCAATGCGTTCTCAGCACATGTCTATTTTGGTATCGGCAAATGGTCCCATGTGCTTCCAGTTCTGTCTTAGTGACATAATGTCCGCAGGCACTATGGTAGTCGTAGATGGACCTGTTCCTGAGCTCGGCGGCGAGACGACGAGGTTGCGAATGTTTCGCCTTATATCTCCTATTCAGGTTACTTAGTGCCGAAGTGACGCTCCATCCGAATATGTACTTTATGACTCCCATAGGCCCGCAGGAGTCTTTCCATATTTTAATATGGAAAGCCGACCGGTCCGAACCGCATGAAATCATCGTGGACCCGTTGTTCCGGCCACGGTTTGTTCTGTTCGTCTCGGTGCGGTATGAGGAAGTGCAATCTTCGGTCGGCATCATCCTCTCTCGCGCAGGCTGTGGTGGCCAATCGCGGTGCGAACCCAGTTGGGTTTGCTCTTTCTTCATCTTCCGAAGAGTTTTTGCCCGAATTGTGAGATGACCATTCCCCCGCGGAACACGGGAAGAATCGTAAAATTGCCGCAGCGTAATCATGCTCATGTAAGTATTCGATGATGGTTTCTCCATAAGATGAGTAGCATGGGCCTGCTACCGTTGTAGCAGATCGTATGGTCCCTACGGTACTAAATAGTTTGATGACCGCAGCTTCTTGTCGCGGGTCATCAAACTTGACTCGTATTGCGGTAAGGGAGTCATCTACTGGTCCAACAGCTCGGAGGCGAATTCCGTTAATTTCTTCCATCTATAGGTAAAATATGGTCCGGTTAGTTACGTGGTCAAGAGAAAAGTACATAGATTTAAGGCTAGACATATACAAGAATAAAGAGATAGGTCACAGATTAGAAGTTATGGGTCCACTAAATAACATACTATTGAAAGGGTCAATAAATTTTCCTATGGCTTATGATTTATACAGCCGATTCAAGGTATATTCTATCGTCAGGGTCGCTTTCTGTTATCCCGTCTTCTTCCGTTAGGTTAATTCGTCGGGCTTTTCGCAAAATTGCCCGTGGGTTAGGAGTAGGGTCCATTGGTCCAGAAGAGTTTATTTTGTACACTCTTCTCACTTCTGATTTAGGGTATCGTTTCTTCATTTTTCCTTCCCTGAGTTTGTTTTGGTGCTGCCATTTGCAAGTGGTATCATGTACCTCATAGATTGATGCGTCTATCCATTTGTCGCAAAGCCAATGGTGCCTAGTTTCATCACTATGGTCCCATCTTCTTTTCCTTATCTCAGCATATCTAGCGCCGTAAATAGGGTCGCATTCTTTTAAGGCTGTCGCAGCATCGGCAGCTTTGTAATACTAGGCGTAACCTATGGAAAGGGCTCCTTTGTTATCTCGTACCACTTTGTGATACACTAAGGGTCCGAACTGTGCGAAATGTTGGAAAAACGAGACTTCTCTATAACTTTCTTCAGTTGTCCAGGGAAGTCGACAAAATAGTCGGGTTTTTTCCATAAGCCTGGAATCATTTCTTCGCAACGGTTTCGTTTTTCCAATACGGCTACGACTTATCTCGCTTACGTTCCAGTTTTTTATTTTTCTTGCTTCAGCCGCATATTTAATCCTAGTAAATTTGCAGAGAATAATTCTTGTACTGTGGTTTGCGAGATTTTATAGAGAATGAAACTCCTCTATGGGTCCGATACTCTCTAATCGCGTCAGGAGTTCTCTTAGCGCCTTATGCTTCAAGTATCGTATCCTGATACAGGTCGGGTCTATTGTGATATGGTCAGACATGTTACTCATGGTGATTTCGGGTACTGAAACAAATGATTAATAATTTACTGAGAAAAAAAAAATCATACAGACTCCGCTGTCTGGATTTGTAAACCCGAAGAGTTTTCAGATTTTGCCAACGGATTAGATAAAGTCGCGGAGGGTTTCGGTTTCTTTGAGGGTTGAATGCGAAGGGTTTCAATCTGAGTTTGTTTCTTGGGTCGTTCTTCAGGCATCCAGGCAGGCGTTTGCTTTTTCGTGGTCAGTCCGAGGCTATGAAGTATTAGCCGGCGTCGAGGATGTGGTGTATGCTCGTGAGGCGATTCGTGCACTACGGTATTATTTAGTGCCTCTGGGCGTACAATGCAACATTTATAAATTATACTGATAATTATGATGATTAGGATATTAATACTGAGTCCTCCATAAATCAGTCCTGATTGCGTTGTTGTGATTTTTTTATGATTTCTTATCATTTGCGTCTTTTCCATAATGTCGCTTAATGTTTTTTCTTGACTGGTCCAGGTTTCAGCTTGAGGGATCCATTCTTCCAATTTAATATCCGTTTCAGATGAGTAGGTTAGTGTCGGGTAAAGATTCGTTAGGTTAAGGGTTAAATTTGGTTGATATAGGTAAACATTTGTATTGTCCTTCCTTAGTTCCGTAAACAAGGTCGCATCCTTGGTATAACCGATGCACCCCGGGGCAATTCTTAATATTCCTACCCCTTGTATTTCGGCTTTTTGATCCACTTGGTTCGGGCAGACAATTCGGACTGTATCTTGTCGGTTGGCCGAGTATATCCAGGACCCATCCGTTGATATATAATTCCAACTGGTAGTTCGTTGTATTCTCATGACTATGTTACAATGGTATAGTTCATGCCTGGATGGTTGCAGTAGTAGTCCTAGTTCGCATTTGCTATTTAGATTAATATCTAAAGCAGGTCCTCCTACCGAACATATAAAGGTATAGTGCGTTCGCACACAACTTTGCAACGAATGGTGATCCATCTGTATATACTGTTTTTGATCCGAACTTAACGCCAAGTACGGGTATTCGTGTCTAATATATGCAGATCTTCCAGTCGAGCTTGGGGATTGCGATACCAGTACCGAGTGTAGACGGTATAGACTATAGTAATTCTTGTCAACTAGGGGTAAATGAATGACAATATATGTCTTCCTTTCTCGCTGGATCGCGTCAATGCTGGAGATTTTAATAATTTCCTCAATTCGGAGGTGTTCCGTTGGAATCGGGAAATTGAGGTCTGTTACCATGAATTTTATATCATTTGCTATCTGGTGCAACATGTTAGGATCTATAAGGTCCGGATGTATTTTGCCGCTTTTTAGCGCATGAATAATTTCAAGAAGTTTTTCCGAGCTTTTGATAAAATGATCTAATTTCGCCTCTAGCATTCTTCCAAGTGAATGTATTGAAAACATGTACTCCAGTCGGGCATTTTCATTTTCTAATTTCCTGAATTTTTGTCGCATTTGGAGGTTTAACTTATAAATTCTGTCCCCGTGGGCGTCCATCATTTGGTACAGTTTATCTATTCCGGTGGTAATTATATGGGTTCTATCATTAAAGAGTTTAATGATATCTTTTGGGTCTGCATATAATCGATCTATATTGGCTTCTATTTTATCAGTTTCATCAATGGTCACTAATCCAAATAAACTATGACTCAGTCTTCCTATACCTCCAAAAGGTACCAGTCTTTCCCCCTGATATTTTTGGGTCCTTGGACATCAGGTGGCTGAATATGTCCCATGTTTTCAATAGCTCCTTGAATCTTCATTCGTATTTGTTCAAGTGCGACTGTCTTCAGATCAATGTGATCCATGCCGATTATATTACCGCAAGTTTCCTCATTGAGATGTCCAGTACAATTTTGCAGTAGTGACTGTAGGTCAATTATAGCAGTGGTCTTCGCCAAGAACAAATTGAAGTTGATAGATATGTATATTTTCCAATCTGCCCTCTTCATCCTCATTGGATCTTCTTTTTTCGTAGTAAATTCCTGGGTTGTTATCTAACTTGTCTATAGAATAAGCTTGGGGGTCCATAATAGACGGGGCAATTACGGAGAGAAAGGAAAGTAAGATTAGATACATGCTAAATGAAAGGAAGTATATTAGAAGAAATAGTACCTGAAAGAACGGATCAAAGTAAATAGTATAGATGAAGAATATAGAACAGATGAGATAAGTGAGTAATTGTACTTATATAACTATTCCTGAAGTTTAAGTTTATCTATATGCTTCCGTATTGTTTTTCCATTGGGTAATTCTAATAAAACGTTCTTATGATTCAAAATTTCAACGATTTTTAGAGGTCTTTTATAATAACTATCGGCTTTTCCTATCCGAGGTTCGTTCAGTATCCAGGCGTAATCACCGACTTTCCCTTTAAAGGGTCTAGCGTGTTTATCATACCGGTCCTTAGATTTTTCCTTTTCTCGAATTTGATTATCACCCGCCGCTATTTTTAGTTCTGTCAAGCGTAAGACTAGATCGCGTAGGTATTGGTTATAGGTCCCTAGTCGTTCCTCCCTAGGTATCTTCATGGGAAAACGAGCGATTCGTCCGTAAACTAGCTCAAAGGGGGTGGAACCAGTTCCATTATGTATACTCGTATTATACGTAAAAACCGCGAAGGGGGTTAATCGATCCCAATCGTCAAAACGCTCCGAATATATTCGTAAGAAATCGATTAATGGTGCATGGCTTCTTTCGAGAGACCCATTGATCTGAGGTCTATACCCGGAAGTCGTTAAATGATGGATTTTGAATAAGTGTAATAATGACTCTACTATTTCCGAAAGAAAGCTTGTCCCGCGATCCGACAATATTGCTCTAGGGGCACCGAATTGGCATATTAAGTGTCTGGCTAACGCATCAGCGATAGTGGTTGCTCTAAGGTCCTTTATCGGCACTACAATTAGGTATTTGGTCAGATTGCATTGCATGGTCAGCAGGTGAGAGTCACCACCAGGAGTGGTTCGTGATTTTCCTACGGTGTCTATCGATACCTTGTCGAATGCCTCGATTGGTGTGTCCGTAATCAGCATCGGTTCCTTAGTCTTGTGACGATCAATTTTCTACTCAAGACAACTTGGGCATTTCCGTACATAATTCAATATATCCTTTCGCAGTCCTGGCCAATAATATCTTGCTCGAATTTTTTGGTATGTCTGGTTAACGCCCTTATGGCCACCCACTAAGCTGTCATGTAATGTTTTAATTATTTCCATCCGCTGGTTTGCCGGCGGGAGGACCATGTTTCCATAGCAAACAATTACTTTTATAGGACTCTTTTCAAAAATTCTTATTAATATTTCCGTTAGTAATCCAGGTCCAAGGTCATCAGTATAGTCCCCTCGTCTAGCAATCCGGAAACTTACTATCTTTCTTTTAATCAGAACCCTCTTCAAATTTGTAAGTCCAACTTTCATAGCCTCTATAGTAATGGAGTCATTGTATCTATCTTTTATAACTACAGAGAAAATGTGATGGTTTTTATACTTGGTTATTAATATTTGTCCGACCTTAGGTTTCAAAGATTTCATGCTACGTAGGTCTATGGCTCCAATTTCACTTAATAGTTTCGAGATAGCAGTTTGGATATTGCAGTCTCGTGACATAAAATGTACAACGTTATCTCGTCGATAGGTTAGACATCGTTGGCTCGTGCTTACATTATTTTGCAAAATATATTTTGCAGGTCCTATTGAAGAATTTCTGCTCCCGGTTTCACTGCTTGAACTCGGGTTTTTATAATCTTCCGGTCTTCGATATCGGTTAATTGGTCCAGTCGGCGGTAACGGGAAGAATAATTCATCGTCTACGGGCGCTTTCGAGAAGTGTAACTCTACAGGGCTCTCGTTTCTAGGGTCTGACTCTTCGGGTATACCCTCAAGCCCTTCGAATCTTACCATGAGTCGAGGTCCTTTAACCATAGGAGTACTTCTGGCTCCCGGCATTCCTGACTTAATAGTCGGGGTTACTGATATTTCTCGGTATCGTGGCTGCCTTAAGGATTCTTCATCTTCCTTAGTTCTCTCGGGACTTACTTCCTCAGTCCTATCCGAGAGACGTTGGTTTTCACCTTCGTCCGGGCGATCTGTGTCCGAGCCACTGTCATGTTCTAGGTGAGTTTCCATTAATTTTTGCGAATCTTTCACTAGCTTTGTTATCCTATTCGCCATTACCTCATCAGAATCGTTTACTTCATCATATGGGTCAAGCCTCCATAGTGTCTCTTGTAGCTCCTGGGGGGGCTCGTCTCCATCCGAGAAATGAGAAGGCATTTCTATGGTTCGGTTGTCCCGCGCAAGTCCCATATCATCCCAGTAGTACGATTCATTTTCTAAGCTTTTATGTCTTTGTAGACTGGCTTCGAATTTTTCCGCCGATTCCCACACTTCATTTGCCGACAAACTAGTCCTCTGTCCCGGGGCCCGTTCTTCGCATGTTTTAGTAGAACTTTCGTTTTCTGATAATTCTTCGTCTTCTTCCGAGTTCCCGCTGGTCTGAGGTCCACTAACTTCTAGCTCTATTCGTTCAGTGAACCCTGATTTATCACTCTGACTTTCATCACTTGAGTCGCCCCTCTCCGTTTCGGTTTCTTTTCTCAGTCCACTATGTCGAGGATCTGCTATCGGGGGTCTGTCATCCGTACTGTCTTGGACATTTTTCAGATCTTTGTCCTCCATCCTAGTTGAGGATAACAAGGGCCCCTGAGAGGAGTTTGTTCGTTTCATTCCGATTTCGCTGTCGGAGTCTGAAACACTGGCACTAATATTTTCCTTCTCCAATCGATCTAGAATATCCTGTACCCGTTTGTGTCGTCCACTCGGCAGATATTGTCCAAAAGACGAATCTTTAATGAACTCGCCGCTATCGATCTCCTTCACGCCAACTTTGATGGCGGATTCATCAGTCGGCGTTACTCTTTCCCGCTCTGTAACGGTAGGCGAGGTTTCTTTGTCCAATTCACCGGTTTTCAATCCGGGATCGTCTATCGTTGCACCCGATGTAGTTTTTCGTAACGCCCTTAATCTCTTGGATAAGGGTTTATCTTTGTCCGATTTAGTCTCTTTGTCAACTCCCAATTTAAGTTTAGAAGTGCCGAGTTTGGGCTCATTCGGTAGTCGGAGAGTTTTTCCTGTGGCTTTCACAGGCTTCTTGCTTCGGGTTCTTTCAGCGACGGTGCTATGGTCTAAATTTGGTTTTTCCTTATTCGTTTTGGCCCCAACAGGTCTTCCTCTTGTCTTGGGCTCATTCGAAATCGTATGAGCCCTCTTACGTTTACCAGTCGATTCTTGAGCCTCTCCTGTCTCTTGTTGGTCAATTTCTTTTCCTCCGATCTTACGTTTTAGCATCATTACCTGAATCTTCGGAATATTTTCATTCAGCTCTTTCTCTTTCTTAGCCTTCTCGTCCAAATACTCCCGTAAGTCAATCGGATTCCTTGAAAGTGCGTCCGCATTGCAATTTAATTTTCCAGGTTTATACTTGAATGTATATTGGTAATCCGTGAATTTAAACATCCATCTCATAAGCCTTTGTCCTGGGTCCTTTCGATTATGCATAAAGTTTAGAGGTTCGTGATCAGCAATCAGGGTAAACTTCTTGCATAAGAGATAAGGTCTAAACTGATTCATCGCGTATAAAACCGCGACACACTCCTTTTCCGTAGTAGTATAGTTTCTTTCTGCTTTATTTAACAACCTAGACAGATATGCTACAGGCCTTTCATGACCATCCACTTCTTGTGATAAAACTGCTCCTATCGCGTAGTCCGAAGCATCTGTGGTTAAGGTAAAGGTCTTCTCAAAGTTAGGAAAAGCTAAGATAGGGGCCTCACAAAGCATCTGCTTCAACCTTTCAAAAGCCTCTTGCTGTGGCGGTCCCCAGTCATATGCTTGATTTTTTTTTGTTAAGTCGCTGAGAGGCTTGGCTATCTTCGAGTAGTCCTGGATAAATCGACGGTAGTATCCGGAGAGTCTAAGAAAAGATCTGACACTTTTCACTCCATTGGGCGTCGGAAATTTTTTTACGGTTTCAATTAATTTAGGGTCCGGCTGAACTCCTTCCGCACTAACAATGTGTCCCAGGAATTTTACTTCTTGACGTAGGAAGTTTACCTTGTCCGGTTGTAAGACTAATCCTGCGTCGGTAAGTCTCCCAAACAACTTCCCTACCTTAATTTCATGTTCGTGTAAATTCTTAGCGTAAACTATCACGTCATCCAGATACACTAACATTTCTACATTCAGCAGTCCTCGCAGCAAC
Source organism: Phymastichus coffea (assembly GCF_024137745.1). Lineage (NCBI taxonomy): Eukaryota > Metazoa > Arthropoda > Insecta > Hymenoptera > Eulophidae > Phymastichus > Phymastichus coffea. Next base: position 4,051,953 of record NW_026706814.1, read on the forward strand.
GCATTCATCATTCGTTGAAACGTCGCTGGCGCGTTCATTAGTCCTTCCGGCATTCTGATATAATGAAAATGTCCATCAAAAGTAGAAAATGCCGTCTTCTCCCTGTCCTCAACTCTTAAGGGAATTTGTTGAAATCCACTGATTAAGTCAAATGTCGAGAAATACATCGAACCTCCCAACTGATCTAGAATATCAGCAATATTGGGTAAAGGATAGGCATCACCAATAGTCTTTTTATTTAACTCCCTAAAGTCGATAACCATCCTCCACCTTGATGTGCCATCACTTGCCGGGCTTTTAGGAACAATCCAGAGCGGCGAATTATAAGGTGAGTTAGATTCTTCGATTATTCCTTCCCTTAATCGTTTTTTTATTTGTTCCGATATCAATTCTCGGTGCACAGGAGGATGTCTATACTGTTTGGTATTAACCGGTACTCTGTTTTCTAAGTGTATTTCATGTTCTATCAAGTTAGTACATGGCAAAGGTTCTCCAGGGAGTAAAAACACATTCGGATACTTCTTCAATAGCCGTTTAATACTCTTGAGCTCGTGAGAGTTAAGGTGTCTTGTTCTGATCAATTGCAATAATTGATTACACCGTTTCTCGGGTTGGTCCATAGTCCGCGATCCCCGAAGGCTACCTTCTTGATCTGAATTTGTGTCACTAGAGAATTCCGACTTGTAATATTCAAACGGAATAATTTCCTTTGGGTCCACTTCTATGGTTACTTCTCTCTCGTGGGTATTGATGGCCATAATCTTACAGGTCTCATGATCGTTAATGACCACGCCTTCCCCAAGAAACACTTTATCATCTGCCACGTTTATTCTAGGTAAATACCCTTCCGCGAGCCCATTCTTCAGTAAGTTAATTTGTATAACCTGGCGAGTCCTTGGTACTAATGTATATCGTACCGTGCCGTCCGGCAGTCCCTCATTGCCATTTATAATGTTATTATTCGCGTTCTCTTTACAACCCAGCCGTTCTATTCCCCGATCTAGGTCCGCTGCAGTTTCAATATCCGATACCTCATCTTCACGAGTTTTAATATTCATAGCTTGTATCAGATCATCTTGTAATCGGTCAATGGGAACGTCATTCGGTAAAAACGATATCGGGTTCATTACGTCACTGTTTACCATTAGGCTGTTATGATAATACGAAATCACTGCATCGGTATCGATCAGGTAATCTCTGCCTAACATCCCGTCTTCTTCAATAGGAAAATTATTCCATACTATGTGGAATTTTGCGGTTATTTCCATTAATCGTTAATATTGCCGTACCTATGGTCGGGACGGTGTGTGCCGTAATACTGCTCAAGGTAGTGACTTCCCTTGGGTCAAACCTCGTGCTCCAATTTAATGCACTAAACTTAATCAAATTCACGGCCGATCCATTGTCAACCATGAACACGGTCCACTTTTTACAGGTCTCCGGTATACGAAACCTTACTCTGGTTGGCGCATAGATCTGATTATTTCCTGTGCCAAGTCCCCAATTTGAGGCAACTGCGATGACTGGTTCGTTAACGATTGCGGATTCTTTAGTATCGTCATTACTTTTGCCGGGGGTACTCCCGGTTTTTCGGACGTCGACACTTCCTGAACTTCGGTCAACATCGTCTTCGCATTCGGTTGAGCTTTTTCTTGGTTCTGACGGCACGTCTGACAAGGGCCCGTTCCATTCACCACTGGGCGAGCCCCATCTGAGTTTAAATTACTAGCAGAATTGGGTTGCTGATACTTTGGGTTAGGTCTAAGCTCGCCTCTTTGCTGCTGGTCGTAAGCTATCGTTCCATAGCGTTTTCCAGACGGATGATGATAAGAGTCTGTATCCGGGTTATATAGCCGTCCTGCGTGTGGTCCACTGTCCTGATAATTTTTGTAGCGAGGCTTCCAATTCCTATTTTGATTCGGTCTCTGCCCTTGGGATCGACTCTGTTGCTGTCCTTGATTATTCGCGTATGGTTGCTGTCCTTGATTCCTTTGTACAAATAATTGTTGGATTTCAGCGGGTAATTCGTCCCACTCATCCTCTAGCTGTTCCTCTTGGTCGTTTTGTTGATCTTGAACATAGTTAACATTGAGGCTGCGCAATAAATTCGTCCATTTATTAGGGTTCCACTCCCCATTCCTCGCTCTTGATTTATTTCTGGTTTCTATGCGTAGTGCTTCCTTATAGGCATCTTCCAGGGTTCTGGGCTGTTTAATATCTACTAAGTCCCCAATCTCCTTTGGCAATCCATCTATGAAAATCTTGACAGTCGAATTGCGCATCGGGGTCATCATTGTCTCGGTGTAGTCCCCTCCGAGCTCTTCTTTCAAGGCATTCTGTGCACAATTCAAAAGGATGTTTATCCTGTCATGAAAGTCCCCAACAGTGTCCCCTTGTTTCATACGCAGGCTATGGATTTTGGAGTCGTAGTAAGCGAAGTCCTTGCAAGGCGCGAATCGTTCCTTTAGAATCCTGATTAAGTCATCAACTGCCTTAATGGATTTTCCATAAATGCAGTCACGCGCAGGTCCTCGTAGCTTAGCAATTAACAAGCGGACAAAATTCTGTTCCTACGGATCAGTAATCAACGCTCTTCCATTGCGGATATCCTGGATAAAGTCCTTAAGGGGCACATTTTTTCCATCGAACTCCGTAATCCCTTGTATTATATTCTGTAGGGTAAAACTTGCTGACATATTAGTTAATAGCTGGAGGGTCGCCGACTCCATTTCGTTATGGTCTAGGTCCTAGGTCCTATATTTTTCTTCCTTTTTTTTTTATTTATTTTATTTATTTTATTATTTAATCAATAATAAACGGATAAGGCTGATAATACAACGGTTATAATTTATTCAAATAATCATTGCATTAACAAAATACCAATTATAATTACTGATTAATTATAATTAGCAGTCAATGATTCATTCGAACAATAATCATTAACAAAATAACATTTATTGTCCTCGATCACCAACAACCCGTTATATAGATCTATAAGTTTCCACTCCAATAACCAATTTACACCACTCCATCAGTCGTCAACCAAATCACGTCAATAAAGCATTACTCCCAATAAATATACCATTCCTATGGCAATAAATACCTTTAGTAGCAAAGGTAATCGTAAAATAATTAAGGGAAATTTCAATAAGCGAACGGCACGGGACAATGCCAAGGGTCAGTCCCCTATTACAGCAGAGAAAAAAAGAAATAAAATATTTCGCTGACCCGCATGTCAAAATCATAAACGACCGTCCATAAATCAAGGATATTTTCTAAGCCGCGTTTTCACTTTCAAACATTTCTAAGCGAAGGATCACGTTGCTAATGCCATTCTGCCAACTAGTCACGAAATGTGGGAACGGAAAAAACGAAAGGAGACTCGCCCGGTTTCAGACGCGAACGCTCTGATTACGCTTACACGATTAAAACGAAACTCCGACGAATTGCGTGTGAGAGAGGAAAAGAAGTTTTCTCGCGTCAGCGGCGTGGCTTTAGCTCGCTCAAAAACGAGCGTCCTGTTGCCCGTATCGCGTTTCAAGATATGAGAGAGAGGAAAGAGAGGAGAGAAAAAAAAATTTTAATATTACTAACGATGAAAAAGACGACGGATTAATCAATATGAATTAATATAAATTAATACGCGTCAATATACCAACACTATGCAATACATATAGTATTACATAATTATATATATCGCACACTAATGAATATATTCTAATAAACTATAATAGATATATTCTAATTACATTAATACTCATGCTACCCAATACACAAATTTATATAGTAATTTAATAAACTATCAAAAATGTGTCAACGCGAGGGAAAAGCGAAAAATCTAAGCCCGCTAAAACCACGCTCTGCTACCAATTAATAGGTGACAACTCGCGCGAGGCGAGTTTGTCCCGTTGGAAGGCTCTTTTAACAGCCGAGCGGCCTTGGACTCGGGCGGTAGTCAGGCTTTCGGGCACCCCGACCCGTTCGCGTTTCAATAATAAATTTACGTTAATTATAAGTTGACACTCAATATCGTTCTTGTAAAACAAATAATTAAACGTTTATAACGTTTTTTGGTTATTTGTTTTAAGCAAATTCGTAATGGCTATTCTCTCCGATATAGCGGGGAAGCATATGAATACACTTAAACTTGTTTTACAATCATAATATTTATTCTAATTTCTTTCGCAACATAAGTAGGTTGAACAAAATAGTAGTAGCATATAAATTCGCAGACGCGTAATTTTTGTCTCGCGCTGTCTAGGATTTTTCCCGTTACATAAAATTATAATAGTATTACTTACTATATATTAGTACAATCAATGCAATTTGGTCCAAGTTATTATTTGGTTTGTGATATGGCCAATCACCTTTCCGTTTTATCTGGTCAAATTCAATCGGTCCAATGAGTTTTTACTATGGTGTAGTAATGTGCAGGACAATGATAGTCGCTATAACTGTATTTCTCTAGTATCCTCTTGATCCGACAATGTAACAACACGCAGGAAAATAATGATTCCCGTGATTTTCTATTTATACAAAATTATTAAAACAATCGTGCTTGATACTTCTAATACACTCAGACTTCTATTACAGTTTTAATTTCCGTAGAAAAATATGCGGCCTTCTTAATTGAGCGCTCGCTTCTAACTAACTGATTCCGCCTGCTCTGCCTTTGCTGGTTTATTATATAGCCTTTGTCCTTACCATGCCGTCTCTCTCCGAAGCGTATACGCTTCGGATGTTTTCGCTTCTCGTGGCGGGTCGTCTTACCTAGCTAAGCACGCGGGCTGCAGCGTGCAGTCCCAGCATGCCGGCTCAGCGTGAATCAGCCTCCGCCGCACATTCCCACCAAGTCGCGCACATGAGTAGCGTCAGCTATACTATGTCCGAACGGAAATCTCGGGTCCGAAATATTATTAAGCAAAATACAATTATAATCCAATGAAGTGTCACGTAACAACACGTATGTTAATACGTGTATTCGCCTTAACGTCAGCTGACTTAACTTAATTGTCTTCGATCAAACAGAGTTGAACTCACCTTAAGTCACGTGCCTTGTGATACTCGATGAGTTTTAAGTGTAATCGACTTTGCTCCTAATCCACTTAATCCCCTAGCTGTAATCGGATTAAAACCTAAGCCTTTTTTAATTGTTTAAACTATTAGGAAAAATTATATGACGAAATCGGCGAATAAGTTTAATAGATTTTATTAATAAAAAATCTCTACAGTCTTTGTCGGGCCGAAAGACTGACGCACGCGAATAGGATTTACAATTAAATAACTTTCGGTGAGAAAGAGAGAGAGAGAAGATACGAATATTGGCGCGATCTAACGCTCGACGCGAATACAAAAAATTAACGCTAACACAGTTGGACAAAATACCAAATGTATTTTGTCACGCGATAATTAAGGGAGGTGCACCTACCCTGCGGTGCAATTACGGTGATCTGCCGTAATTGTTGAAGCAAATTAAAGGTGCTCCTCAGATCAGAATCAGCTGTGCTGTCTCAATCGCAAATCTGCTGTATAATAGCTGTTGCTTTTGCTGCTACTTCCGTGATGCTGCTACTGTCGCTGCTTCCTCACTCACCCTTGCACACGTATCCAAAATCCAAGTAAATTTTTTAATGGTAAATCGGTGAAACACTGTGCTAAACTATTTTGGCGGTACTACACAAGTAACAGCTGAGGCTTAACTGCTAATTCAAAAGATCGCGCGCCCCCTCTCTCTCTCAATACTTAGAACTAACGCGCGAAAATCAGAATCGCGAACGGTTCGATTAATTCAATCGACTACCGTTGCAATATATATATATATATATATATATATATATATAGTTAAAAACATGTGTAAATTGAAAATAGATAAGAGTAAAAAATTATATTGATTTCAATCTACTCACCCCACTGTAACATCAAAAATATTACTACCAACAGAACTAGATATAGCCATATCTCCGAAACCTTTTCTTGCAACAATAACACTGGTTATAAGATCAGGTATGCTAGTTCCTGCAGCAAGAAATGTGAGTCCCATAACTTCAGGGGGAATCCTGACTGTATCACCAGCAACATTAGCCCACCACACCATAAAATACGAATAAGCAGCAATCCAAAAAATAGATCCTATAAAAGTAACAGCGAAGAATTTTTTCCCTGTAAAAAAATATGAGTATATAAGTTGATTCAATGGTTACATCTAATAAAACTATAATGTAAATGACGTTATATTAAATTTTATCAAAGCAACTTTAACTCGATATACCTATTTACATAGATTATTGTTATCGAAATTTATAATTTTTACAAATCAATTTATATTATAAAAACCAATATAGCTATGTTAATAAACTTCTGCAATAACATTTGTGATATACGAGGGTCGTTTGAAAAGTCCGTGCAAAGTCAGAGAGATGGCGCTACTAGTGCGTATCAAGGTTATTTTTAGTTAGTGGCATATCTTGGAAGAGCACACACCAATTTTCAGCCAGATCGGCCAATTACTTTGCGTTTTATATGAGCACAATGAGCACATATGAGCACAAATTCATCGTTTATTGGATCGTCATTATTCATCGTTATTGGATCGTTTGAAAACCGAGTTGCTAGAGAAACGTCCACGATTGGCCCACAAAAAAGTCCTCTTCCACCACGACAACGCGCCAGCTCACACCTCAGCAGTTGTAGCCGCAAAACAGATGGAGATAGGGTTCCAACTCGTTTCACATCCCCCCTATTCTCCAGACTTGGCTCCGTCGGACTACTATTTGTTCCCTAATATGAGAAAATGGCTGGCGGGAAAAAGATTTTATTCAAACGAAGAGGTGATTGCAGAAACGAATGCCTATTTTCAGAGTTGGACAAATCCTATTATTTGGAAGGGATTAACAAACTAGAGCAGCGTTGGATGAAGTGTATAAGCCTAAAAGGAGACTATGTTGAAAAATAAAAAAGATTTATTAAAAAAAATCAAGCAGTTTTTATTTTTGCACGGATTTTTCAAACGACTCTCGTATGTACTTTTCAAATAAACCTACAAGGGAATCACCCCAACCCGACCTCACCGATTTGAATGATTTTGGGATATGTTGTAGTACTTGAAAAAAAATTAGATACGTGTTTTTTTTTATCGGCCTAATCAGGGCTTTTAAGGGGTGAAATCTACTTTGAAAATCAATCCCTAAAATCAGTTTTTTTAATATTTCTCAGCATCAAATGAATATTTTTCAGTAAACTCAACGTTAAAAAGTTTCTTATAAAAAGGCCTTTTTAAGGACATAACATTTATACCGAAGGGTTGCAACCTCCTTTTTAATAGGGGTAAATATACTATTTTTTGTACTGTTTTACGACATTTTATATAGTAAATTAGCTCGACTGATTTAAAAATCGCACTGATAATGAGAAAATACCAAAATTAAATTGACGTGTTTCCGAATTAAAAAAAAAAATGTTTAAGGGGTGTTTCACCCCCCTAGAAACCACCCCCGTCAAACTATTAGCAGGTTAATCCACCTAACCCTATTCCTAAACCTAGGGATAGGGAAACAAGTTTAGTCGTTTGTTATTTCTTGAAATAATTTAATCCTATGCATGAGCGAGTTACCTCAACTAACCAACCTGTCTCTAACCCACCAAACTCCCATAAACCACCCTTACCGAACCACATGCAGGCTAACCCAACTAATCCTGTAAAAAGCAACTTTAGTCGTTTGTTATTTCTTGAAATAATTTAATCCTACGCCTGAGCGAGTTACTTCAACTAACCAACCTGCCTCTAACCCACCAAACCCCCATAAACCACCCTGATTAATTTCTATGCCGTACGTGGGGTATCCCATTTTTTTTTGATAAAATATATCTGTAGCTCAAACATAATTTGTGACAAATAAAAATATACATTTATATCTCGATCGTGCACTATCATACCAGCTGCTAGCGACTTTTAAATTATCAAACGTGTATTGGCAAATTTGCGCAATTATTTCTCGGTAAGTTCCATTTTTATTAATTGTTTTCGCCCAACGTTTAAGTTGACTTATAGATGAAACTTTTTTGAATCCATGTTGTACAGTATCCAGTTTTAAGTTTTTGTTTTTTCCGCTCCTCCAAAATTCTACGGCTCTTTGTATATAATCAAATGTGATTTGTTCATCATCATTTGCGCACTGATTTGTTGGTGCAAAATCAGGATCAGGAAAGTGATGTTGAACTTCATCTACGATTATTTCAGCATCAGTATCTTTATAATCTTCATGAAAATCTAACGTCTCTTCAACAATTATATTAATATCATTAAACTCATACACGGCATCTGATAGGTGACAGTTCGCGCGAGCCGAACTTGACCCGTGAGTAGGCCTTTTTAACAGCCGAGCGGCCTTTGACTCGGGCGGCAATCAGGCTCTCGGGCACCCCGTCCCGTTCCCGCGTCGATAACGAAGTCTTTGTAAATTCGAATCCGGGCTCCCGATATCGCGATCGTGAGATATTCGTTCGGACGTAATCGTATTTATTTATCCGTACTCGGTTATATATACGTATAATAAGCAATAACGGGGAAGCATATGGATACACTCAAGGGGCGTTTAATAGTACTTGTTAGATTTATTTTATAAACATTAAGTACATGAATAAATGATAAAGCGGAGATAATAAAATGATTAGAGCTATATATAGACGCGTGTTCTTCGCTTCGCGTTGTCTATTATGTATGAACAATATGGTACTTACTTATTTTTTTTAAATAAGGTTATTGACAATCGGTCATATATGTATATACAGGGTGGCCCATTTTAAGTGATCCACTCAGATATCTAGATTGGAGTGAGTTTTATCGAAAAAAGTTTCAGATGAAAGTTACTCAACTTTGAGGGGGCCATGTTTCTATGACCTTGGATTTGACCTTGGAGGTCATGTTCAAGGTCATTTCAAGGTCAACTTTGTTTTTTTAAATAGGAACCCCCATTTTTGACCCCGGATTCGGAAAGAGCGGGAAATTTTACGTCCAAAACGGTATTTTTAAATTTTTTTTCATGGCCTAGAGAAGGTCGATTTAAGGTCAAATGCTTGAAAAACTGCCTAAAAGCGTTTTTTTAATTTTTAAGATATCGAAAAATGACCTCTACAAAATTTGTTCAGAATAGAGTGGGCCACCCAATGCACCAAAAACCTTTGACCTTTAACCTCATTTTGAAGGTCATTTCAAGGTCGAAGTGTTTTTTGTAATGGAAACCCCTCTTTTTGACCCCGGATTCGCACATAGCGCGAAACTCAACACAATACCTTATCCAAACGTCGGATTTCGCGCTATGTGCGTATCCGGGGTTAAAAAGAGGGATTTCCATTACAAAAAACACTTCGACCTTGAAATGACCTTCAAAATGAGGTTAAAGGTCAAAGGTTTTTGGTGCATTGGGTGGCCCACTCTGTTCTGAACAAATTTTGTAGAGGTCATTTTTCGATATCTTAAAAATTAAAAAAACGCTTTTATGCAGTTTTTCAAGCATTTGACCTTAAATCGACCTTCTCTAGGCCATGAAAAAAAATTTTAAAATACCGTTTTGGACGTAAAATTTCCCGCTCTTTCCGAATCCGGGGTCAAAAATGGGGGTTACTATTTAAAAAAACAAAGTTGACCTTGAAATGACCTTGAACATGACCTCCAAGGTCAAATCCAAGGTCATAGAAACATGGCCCCCTCAAAGTTGAGTAACTTTTGTCTGAAACTTTTTTCGATAAAACTCACTCCAATCTAGATATCTGAGTGGATCACTTAAAATGGGCCACCCTGTATATACGGTTCTATTTATCGGTGTTCTCTCCTGTCTATTTCAAATTAAATCGTATGGTCCGTTATTTGTATATATCTATATATACTATAATTAAATATCCCGTACTTTCAGATAGCGTGCACAAGAATAACGACTTTGTTTCCTGGACTTTTATTATTACTATATCTCTGCAGACGTGTACTGATTTAAGCTTTCCAATTAAATTTTAGTTTACTGCAATTATGATTACTCCGAATATTATTTCAGAATAATACTGCACGAACGAATCAAATTGAATATACTTCAAACGGTGAAATAAATTCAGTACTGCGGCCTAGTAGCTCTAGCGCTCAGCTCTGACTGACTAATTCTAACATCGTTGTTTTCGCCGGTTTATTATATATCCTTTGTCCCTTGCATCCGTCTCTCTCTCGCGCATATGCTTTAGACGTTTACGCTTCTCGTATCGGCTCGTCTTACCTAGCTAAGCACGCTGACCGAAGCATGCTGTCGCAGCATGCTGCCGCAGCGTGAATCAGCCTCTGCCGCTCATTCTTACCGAGTCGCGCACACGAATACTGCTAGCTATACTATGTCCAAACGGAAATCTCGAGAGCGAAATATTATTCGACAAAATACAATTATAACACAATGAAGCGTCACGTAACAGCATCTATTAATATTTCTTTCAACTTTTCTGACAATTTAATTTCTTTAAAATTAATCTCGCTATCTGGTATTTGTAAACTTTGAAAATATGCTAATAATAAATTGACTACGTTCAAAGAATTGATCTTCATGTTTTAATCTAAAAGAAAATCGAGATATAAATACTCTTTTTTACAGTTGAAGAATTTTACAAAAGACAAAAGAAAACCTAGTCTATAGATAGAATTCGATCATACGTTTTTAACAGTTATATTTCACATATTTAAAAATCAAAATATTTGAATAAAATTATATATGATAAGTGACATAACTACTTACGTAGTAGACAAAAACTTTTCTTCTTGATATGTACTATATTTTTGTGTTCGGGAAATTTGTATGTAAATATAGAAATAAGTTTATTTATAAATCCAACATTATAAAAAACCTTTAACTTTTTAAATACTTGACTTTTCTTCAACTACTATGAATAATGAAATATGTATCGGATGTCTTATTATCGTAAGGGGTGGAGATTTGATATAACTTATCTTCTTCGAGCCATTGATAAGACAAAATTGTAAATAAGATAAAGTGTACAGCAAAGTAAAGTACCAACAAAAAGTAAACTAAACCACAAGTGAAAATTGAAAAACTAAACAGTTTATAAGTATAGGAATTGAGACTATAATAACTATTTATAACTATTAATATAATCAATTATTTGTTATAATTTCTTTTCTCATTGACAAATTGTAAATGATTAAAAAAGAAATAATAAATATATTAAACTTCCACTTTTGAAATTAATAATTTTTAACTGTTATTACTTGTTATTTTTCTTTATTACGAATTAACTTTACATTTAAAAAATAATAAATATTATTATTATTCTTATACACAGCTATATCTAATACGATGCAAATAATATTTTTAAAAAAACTGATACTATAACTGTTACTATTAATTTTGAAAAAACAAAATAGTTAATAATTATTTATAATTTTTTTTGGTCTCAAATCTTATATTTATAAGCCGTTATTAATTATTATTATCTTTTTTGTATTTATAATGAAAAGAAAATAATAATTATTACATAAAATTTGTAATACTTGGGACGTCTTTTTATGCAACATGAATGTTATTCAAGAAATACATTTATTTTTCGCTATTTATATAAGGTTAGTACGCATGTGGTTCGGTAAGGGTGGTTTATAAGGATGGGGGTTAGATAGGTTAGGGGTAGGTAAATAAAAGGTATGTAATTCAGCTGGGATAACTCGCTTATGGTGTAAAATTCAATTATTTGAAGAAATAGCAAACGACTAAAGTTGCTTTTCACAGGATTAGGTGGGTTAGCCTGCATGTGGTTCGGTAAGGGTGATTCATAGGGGTTTGGCGGGTTAGAGGCAGGTTGGTTAGTTGAGGTAGCTCGCTCATGCATAGGATTAAATTATTTCAAGAAATAACAAACTACTAAACTTGTTTATCCTAGGGTTAGGTGGACTAACCTGCTGATATTTTGACGGGGGTTGTTTCTAGGGGGTGAAACACCCCATAAACATATTTTTTTTTAAATTCGGAAACACGTTAATTTAATTTTGGTATTTTCTCATATCAGTGCGATTTTTTAAATCACTCGAGCTGATTTACTATATTACATGTGTTACGTGACGTTCCATTATGTTATAATTATATTTTACGATTAAGATTTCGCTCTCGAGAATTCCGTTCGGACATAGCAATAAAACACTATAGCTAGCAGTATTCGTGTGCGTGGCTCGGTGGAAATGAGCGGCAGAGGCTGATTCACGCTGCTGCAGCATGCTGCGACAGCATGCTGAAGTCAGCGTGCTTAGCTAAGTAATACCAGCCGATTTGAGAAGTGTAAACGTCTAAAGCATATGTGCGAGAGAGAGAGAGAGAGAGAGAGAGAGAGAGACGGAATGCGAGGGACAAAGAATATATAATAAACCGGTGAAAACAACGGAGCTTGGATTAGTCAGTCAGGACTGAGGGTCAGAGCAATTAGGCCGCATTATAGAATTTATCTCGTCAACTAAAATATAAATTGAGTTTGATTTGTCCGTGTTATTTGGCGTCATTATTTTAGTTAATTGAAAGCTTTAGTTCAGATGACGTTAGCAGAGTCCTAATGTTAATAAAAACCCCAGGAAACACAACCATTATACAGGAAATTCGTTCACGCTAATAGGACCGGAAAAAATATCTTAATCCACTGGATACATAATTATAATGTATATATAACGGACCATACGATCCACTCGAAAACAGAAAGGAGAGAGGACCAATAAATAGGAAATAATATCAATATATAAAGTACCGATTGTCAGTAACACTATTTAAAAAATAAGTGAATACCATATAGTTTATAAATTATAGACAACGCGAGGCGAAGGACACGCGCCTATATTTACTTATATCTTTTTCTATTCCCGCTCTATCATTTATTCATGTACTCGAGCTTTAAACAATAAATTTTATAAGTATTATTGAACGTACTCGAGGATATCCATATGCTTCCCCATTGTTTATTCTATATATAATTGATTACGGATAAATACGAGGGTGGTCCGATAAGTACTTAGCCTCACCGCCCGATGGCGCCACTCTCGCAAAAGTAATATTCTATCACGTAGTACAACCTTCTCGATGGTTACTGTCAAGATTTCAGTCGGATCGGAGTTGTAGTTTATTTTTGAGAGCGTGTGAAAGCAAGTGTATCCGTTGATTTTTGAAAAATGAAAAACGAGTAGTATCCGTCGGTGATTCGATTCTTATTTTTGGAAGGGAAATCTCGCAGCCAACTCAAAAAGCGCTTGGATGCTGTGTACGGTGACTCTTCTCCTTCGATGGCGACCGTCCAAAATTAGTTTAACAAGTTTCAATGTGGTCGCACGTCGATTTTTGAAGAGCCACGTCCAGGTGCTCCGAAAACGGCTACCACGGAGGATAACGTGACAAAAATTCACGATCTCGTATTGGCAGATCGACGATTGAAGGTGCGCGAGATAGCTAAGATCGTAGGCATCTCAAAAGACCGCGTGGGTTATGTCCTGCATGAAATTTCGGGCATGAGAAAGCTGTCGGCGCGATGAGTGCCGCGTTTGCTCACTCCGGACAACAAGCGCAACCGTGAGACAACTTCAGAGCAATGTCTGACGCTGTTTAAGCGCAATTCGAAGGAGTTTCTGCGTCGTTTCATAACAGTCGACGAAACATGGATCCACTGGTATATACCAGAGACCAAGGAACAGTCGAAACAGTGGACTTTACTTGGCGAAAGTGCTCCGAAGAAGGCGAAGACTGCCCCATCGGCCGGAAATGTGATGGCCACCGTTTTCGGGGATTCACAAGGTGTTATCTACATCGACTACCTGGATAGGGGCAAAACGGTCACAGAGCTGTACTATGCCAAATTATTGGGCTGATTCGACGTCGAATTGCAGAAAAAATGGCCCTATTTGGCGAAGAAAAAAGTGCTCTTCCACCATGACAACGCACCAGCTCACACCTCCGCCGTCGCCATGGCCAAATTGGTCGAAATAGGCTACGAACTGCTGCCCCATCCACCGTATTCTCCAGATTTAACCCCGTCTGTTAAGTGACAACTTTTAAATTCACTTAATCCTGATATATGTAATAATGTAATGTAAAAAAAAAAGAAAAAATTTATATGTATTAGTATTATGTATAATTGCGCCGCGCGTATTAGTCGTACGCATTTAGCGCGCGTGGGCGATTCAGCGGCCGCGTAGTAATGCAGTGACTGCGTAGTAATACTCTCGCGCTGCATTACTGTACCGCCCACACCTAATAAAGCAGTCTCGTGCCAGAGTTAATCACATCCAGTCGTGCCACAGTTCAATTCTCTTGAGAATTACGTAGTTTTTATTCAGTTCTTTTGAAATTTTTGTCCTTGTTTACAATCAGTTTTCATCTCAGTTTCTTGTCAACCAGTTTTTATTATTATTAAACGTATTATCATATATATATATATATATATATATATATACGTATACAGCGTACGATCAGGCAAATTCCAGCACAATTACTTATTGTAAGGACAACAGTTATTATAAGGACCAGCTAAAATAAAAGATTATATTTCTTGGACAAATATTCTAACAATATACACATATATATATATAACTATATAAATTCAAGGACAAGTTTATTAATAATAATAACAAATAAACATTTAACAAGTAAGTCACTCAAGGTGCATTATTATAAAACTGTCTTCTTCTTACTTATTTTTCTATAATAATAATAATAATTCTTGGAGTAATTACCATTTGGCGAATTCCACGTATTCATTTTGTGTGTAACTACATATATATATATATGTGAATACATATATACATATATGTGTGATTAATAAATTCTTAATTATTTTGGCTTTGGCATTTTATTCTCGCGATTTTTTTATTTATTGTTATAAATACCGCTCGCTCCGACCGGTCGGACTAGCGTCATACGACCTCTACGAAAACGTCGTATGATAGCCTACGCTGACGAAGTGTTTAACAATTAAGCGCGTTGGCAGATAATATGATATGCATGTGTATAAGATAAATAGTACGTCTGCGATATTTTGATTATATTTAAAAGAACTTAATTTCAAATTGCTCGTCAAATGTAGCCACGAATATTACATGGAAAATAATTTTATTTTTTTTTAGAGTTATGTAAACGTATTGATATTGAGTAATCACACGCTGTAATTTGTTTTACGGATATATACTATATCGCCAAATTCACCATAATACCCTGTGAAGTAATCTTTACTAATTTACTTAATTACCATTTATGTCCCATAAATATACTTATGTATAAATTAAATTTATCAAATAACTTGCGAGCGTTAAGTGAGCGGGGCCTCATACATGCAGCAATTCACCACATCGAGTTGTAGTGTCACTCGTTTGCTAAAAGTACACTAACGACGTGTGTGTCTACCCGAAACCACGTCACAGATGGTAGCAGAGCGTGGTTTATTGCTGTTTTAACCCTCTTAATTAATTAATTATTAACTTTTAATATAAAAAAAAAAATTTAATTTTGATATAAAAAAAAAAAAAAAAATATTTACCAAATGGGTGTATAATTTATACTCGATACCGTCCCCGAAATAAATAGTAATATTAAATAACACGTAATAAATTACGTTACGTTAACGATTTATAAGAACGCACATTTAGAATATTCAGTTTTAGCTAATTAAGTATATATATCCTGAATCATATATATATATATATGATTTAACTATATATATCTACCTTAAACCTGTAAGCGATCCCTATGATAACGTTTTGCATACTT
Organism: Phymastichus coffea; assembly: GCF_024137745.1. NCBI lineage: Eukaryota > Metazoa > Arthropoda > Insecta > Hymenoptera > Eulophidae > Phymastichus > Phymastichus coffea. Next base: position 4,067,723 of record NW_026706814.1, read on the forward strand.
TAAAATAGAAGGATAATATTATACGATTAGTGTAGAAATCAGGGATAAGACTGATAGTACGTATTCGCATTATTTGAGAACAAAATGGCAGACCCTGCAGCAGTAGCAGTAGCGCAACAGCAGGCATAAGAGCAGCAATAAGCAACTCTCGTTATGCTGCAATCGGCATCAGCGAGTTTTGCTTTACAAAATTCCTTGTTAGGAATCCCAGAGTTCGATGGAAGGAATCTTCCATTAAAAGATTTTATTCAAGACATAAAAAATGGATCTGCCACAGTACCTGCCGCCGAAAGACCAAACTATGTAAAGGCCGTCATAGCGAAATTAAGGGGGCCGGCTAGGGACTGTCTGTATGGCAAAACCGTTAATACTGCAGAAGAATTAATGAAAGCTTTAAAGGAAAGATTTGCACCGTGTAAGGATTTTGCTTATTATGATGCAAGATTACACGCGTTAAGAATGAAACAGGGCAACACTGCCGGGGATTTTCATGACCGAATAAATATATTGTTGAATTGTGCAGAACATGCATTAAAAGACGAACTGGGAGCACAATTTAATGAGATTATGTTAACACCATTGAAGTCAGCTGTAGTAAAGATATTCGTAAACGGTTTACCTAAAGAAATAGGGTATTTAGTGGATGTCAAATGCCCTACTTCTTTGAGCGAAGTTTATAAAGAAGCCTTGAGAATTGAGGCTCGAAATAATATGAAACCTAAGTTTGAAGCTAACAAATGGACTGGTTTCAACAAAAATTTGGACGTTGCTTACGTGCAAGAGCAGGGATTGGAATCAGAAGAACAGTTGCCCATTGAATTCGAAGAATTGCCTGCTGAATTTCAGCAACTCTATATTCAAAAGAGCCAGTACCAATAGAGGCAATTTCAACAAAATTCAGAGAACGGTAATAATTACCAAAATAATAATAATCAGTACTCCAATAACGGAGGTTACTCTGGAAATAATTCTCAGAATAATACTTTTCAGGGTCAGAGATAATATCAGCCTAGGACTGGGAATTGGATTCCGAGATTTCAAGGCTCGCAAGGCCGCTCTTATGAACAAAATAACGGAAGATTATACAACCCGGATACAGACACATATCTGTATTCTACAGGAAGACGGTATGGCATGATTAGTTATGATCAACCAAGACTTGGATCGCTTCAAGGACAAAACGGCCAGTTGAAACAAGTTGGACAATATTAGCGAGAATTAAGACCTAATCCGCCATATAACCAACAGACAAATGCTGAGCCTTTAAACTCGCAAACGGCTCGTCCCGACATCAAGGTAACGAGCCTTGCAAAACCAACACAAACAATGATCGAGGAAGCCAAGGCAGTTCTGGCACGACTGGCAGACCAGCCGAGTCAGAAAGAGGGAATGCCACCGGCACCTGTAATGACAGTGTTACAGAAATCCCTGGCTCCCAGTATGCAGGACCAGGCGTCTGCATTGCCGCGAATCGGGGATCTGGCAATGGAGATTGTGAGGTCCATGAGCCGACGAGAGTAAGGTTTTGTATACCTGAAACTAATCAAAAATGGACAGTATTTATAGTAGACAATGACGCTTCAGTAAATATAATTAAGTTTAAGATTTTAAGGTAGACAACGACTTTTAATCCGAAGGAAGCTACTTCGCTTAGTGGCATTACAGCTCACACAGTACCGACGTTGGGGACTGTTATGTTAAGCATAAATGGACGAAATACTAAATTTCATATTGTTTGGGACAATTTTCCAATTCAAGAAGATAGAATGTTGGGAAGAGCATTTCTGAAAACTACAAGGGCTGTGATATCTTATCACAGCGATGCCTTAATGTTAAACAGCGATGTGATGAACCCAGTGCCGTTCCTGCAAGAGAATGTTCCAATAAACAATCTACGGAACGATCTTATCGCTATGTACCCCATCAAGTACCAAGAAATGCTGAAAGAAGGTAAAATACCTCCTTATGAAGGGGAGACCGATTCTTCTGAAAGTAATGTAAATGATACTAACATCAACAATAGCAAGGTGAAATATAAGATACCTGCAAGGTCGCGCCAAGTTATTCAAATAAACTTGGTACGGACAAATCTAGTGGAAGGCTATCTCCCCCGAATCAACGTAGGAGACGATCGAGTATACATGGGACAAGGAGTAGTAACAAATCAAAATGGAACTTGTAAAATTATGGCTGTTAATACTCAGTTTGATAAGGATGTAACAATAGAAGTGGACCCAAGGGTCATAGTGCCGTTCGAGCATATGAACCCCGAGGCTAGTTCGTCTTCGGAAAGTGAAAGCGAATGCACTAGTCCACAGAATGCTGAAACAAAAATATAAGAGACTACTTAAATTATTGAGAACAGGACATTTGGCACCAAACGAATACAGAAGTATTAAGCGTTTGATAAAACAATACCCGAATGTATTTTTACTGCCAGGTGAGCCGCTACCATGTACAAGTATAATTGAACATGAAATTCACCTGGAAAACAATGTGCCCATTAACACTAAACAATATCGACACCCGCCGGCTTATAAGTAGTTTATAGAAGAACAAATTACGAAACGACTTAAGGATGGAATTATAGAGGAGTCAAATTTTCCTTATAATTCGCCCTTATGGATTGTACCGAAGAAAGCCGGAAGCGATGGCAAACCGCGTTTGCGAATTGTGATAGACTTCCGTGAATTGAACAGTAGAACTTTTGGAAACGCTTACCCTCTCCCTAACATCGCAGATATCTTAGACCAGCTAGGGGGCTGTACCTATTTTTCAACTTTCGATCTTGCAAATGGCTTTCAACAAATTCCTTTGAAGGCCGAGAACAGAGCTAAAACTGCATTTTCTACTTTACGTGGACATTTTCAGTATATACGCATGCCCGAGGGTTTGGTGAACGCCCCGGCTACGTTTCAACGAATGATGGACCATTTACTAAGAGGACTGTTAAACGTTGAAATGTTAGTTTACCTTGATGATATAATAGTTTATGCAAAGGACCTGAACGACCACGAGGGAAAGGTCAGAAAACTATTCGAAAGATTGTCTAATGCAGGATTGGTCCTACAACCGGACAAGGTAGAATTCTTGCGTAGAGAAGTCAAATTCTTAGGACATATAATTGGCAAACGAGGCGTAGAATCGGATCCAAAATTGGTCTCTGCAGTCATGGACTTCCCACGTCCAACCGGTGTAAAAAGTATCCGATCCTTTTTGGGACTATCAGGCTACTATCAACGTTTTATTAAAGATTATTCGAAAATAGCAAAACCGCTGAGTGATCTAACTAAAAAGGACAGAGAATACGAATAGGGATCCGAACAAGAAGAAGCCTTCAATACACTAAAAGAACTCTCATGTAAAGCTCCCATATTAACGTTCCCCGATTTCGAGAAACCTTTCACTTTGACTACCGATGCTTCGGACTATGCTGTAGGAGCTATCCTATCGCAGGAAGTAGATGGTGTGGAGCGCCCGGTGGCATATTTATCGAGATTATTAAACAAATCAGAAAGAAATTATACGACGACAGAAAAGGAATGCATTTCGTGTCTATACGCCATGAATCAATTCCGCCCATACCTGATGTACAAGAAATTCACCCTAATAGCCGATCACAAGCCATTGAATTATATGCACAATCGCAAGGACCCAGGACAAAGATTGATGAGGTGGATGTTCAAGTTCACCGATTTTCAGTACACCTGCAAATTTAAACCCGGTAAATTGAACTGCAATGCCGATTCACTTTCCCGCAATCCAGTGGACCTGAATGTGTATTTAAAATAAAAAGAAAAGTGTGAACAGGACCTCAATGACAATATACCTAATATACAGGTAATGATGTTCGAGAAATGGAAAGATAAATCAAACAAACAAGAAGCCGCTAAAGAAAAGTCAGAGGAAGAAAAGAAAAGAATGCGGAAACGAGCAAACACGATTGCTGGCGAACCTAGACCGATAGGTAGACCTTTAGGCTCTAAAACCAACAAACAAAGGCCGGAGTTAGAACATAGTGTGATAGCTGGGAAAACGAGGAGTAAGAATCCTGCTCCATTGACAACTGCCACCGACCCACAGCCTAGTACATTCGGTCAAAGGTCAAAAGCAGGGACTAGATTGCCTACGAATAAAAAGGACCCTACGACACGACCTCCGGGAACTAGACCGAAGGTACCGCAAGGTCAAAATTCGAGTAATATCTCGACTAACCGAGAAAGCGGATCTAGGACTGACATTTCACGGAGGCCGATACGCCTCCAACGACGTCCAAAATAAAAAAACATCCGAGAGTCCAAGAAATCTAGAGTCAGGTTGACACTGCAGCATCTTATGAGGCTCTAACGGACGAATCCAGTGTAGAAACCGATAGGATCACTGCTAAAAGCCCGACATTTTTTCGGAGGTCTATGATGTCGTCGACGGGTATAGAGGAAACGGACATTAACGCACGTAAACAAGGGAGTTTTGAAAGCAAGCCGCCGATTCCGGGTTTTACTCGTACTGGATTAAGGGAACAGGAGAAAACCGAAAAGTTAGAAGATTCAGCTCAAAGTATAAAGGACAAAACATTAGTTGAAAACGCTGAATCGGCTACACAACAAACGTCGCAATCCGACGAAAGTGATGGATCATTAGATATTGAAGTGACTGGTCCTCAAACGAGTGATAACACTGATAGTATCAATGACGACGACGTCTTTGAGAACAAACACGATTCTATCGAAAAGGAAATCGTGACCAATCTAACTCAAAATGAACTTGCAGAATCGTGTAATAGGTTCGAGGAGAGTTTGCGACGACAACGTAGTGCCGAAGACGTGACGTTTTATTGGGACAATAGAGATTTAGAACCGTACGAAATCAGCCACTTCTCTGATGGGGACGAAGTAGATCCTAAATTACAGAATTTGTTAGGAGAAATGGATCCATACAGTGACGAAAACTCAGACGAAGAAATGGAAAGAAGAATAAAAAAATTAGTGGAATTGTCCGAACATCCTGTGGAATCCGAAATAGAACAAAGAAATTCTGAACCACAGAGCGATACAATAACGTCGGACAACGACTCTGTTCATGTCAGTGAACATGGAAAATCTAACGAAAGGAATGAGCTAATCCCTTTGCAGAGACGAGAATTATCGGTGACGCCTAATGTGAAAATTGGCGAACCTAAAAGCCGAAGTACTCCATTAAATAAGGGTCAAACGGGTATTAAATTTAAGGGACTCGAAGAAATACCGGAAGAAAAAGAGAGTATAAATAGCGAGACTACATAGTCCCCGATCGAATTGAACTTTTCAAAGGCTTCAATAGATAATGATTTCTATTTCATCCTGCCTCATGCAAAGGGATCCATAAATCAGTATAAAAGACCTAGCGATTATAAAAATCCTAGTTCCTCAAGTACAAAAGATAGTGAAACCCTTTTGCGTCCTGGATATTTCACTTTACAAAATAATGTGAGAAACTCTCAACAATGCTTGACTTACCAGAGAGACAATATAGTACATTTGATTTCACGGGATTGTGATAATACTACGGCAATATCCAGATTATTAAGCGAGATAGGTGTTATTGACCTACGTAATATGAAAAATAAGAAACCTAAGATTGGACAAATTTTAACGACAAATTATAAAAAACATAAGATATATTCCATAGTGGTAAAAGACAAATATTATAACTCAACGAGCGTAGAAACTATAAAGGTCGGATTGGCCAATTTGAAGAAGCTCTTAATTCGTGATAAGGTTAATAGTTTCCGCATGTCTAGAAAAGATGATTACACAGATGATTTGGGACCAGGTCTGTTAATGGAACTATTAATCGGAGCCTTTGAAGGTAGTCCGATAACAGTCACCGTAAGTTACGGCAAAACGACTTTGCCTCCCAAAGAAGAAAGAACAAATATCGTCAAAACGTTGCACGATAGCTTAATAGGAGGACAGAAGGGCGTAAACAAAACTTATCAGAAGATAAGGGCCCGATATTACTGGCAGGGCATGAGAAATGATGTATTGGACTATGTTAGGAAATGTCCGAAATGTCTAGAAAAGAAAATAGACAGACTAAAAACCCATGAGCCGATGATTCTCACCGACACTCCTATAGAAACTTTTAACAAAGTCTCAATAGACACGGTAGGCAAGTTGAGGACGACACCTCGTGGTAATTGTCATTTATTAACAATGCAATGCCACCTAACGAAATATGTAATCATTGTACCCATAAAGGATTTAAAGGCGACTTCTATAGCCGACGCACTTGCTAGACATCTGATTTGTCAATTTGGAGCCCCCAGAGCTATTCTTTCAGATCGAGGCACGAGCTTTTTATCGGATATTGTTGAATCTTTGTTGCACTACTTTAAGGTAAATCACCTCACTACGTCCGCATATAGGCCTCAAACGAACGGCTCATTGGAACGTAGCCATGCCCCTCTTATGGACTTTATGAGGACTTATTCAGATAACTTCGATGATTGGGATAGGTTGGTTCCATTTGCGGTTTTTACTTATAACACTAGCGTTCATGCTGCGACGGGCTATACGCCTCATGAACTTGTATACGTACGAGTAGCCCGATTCCCAATGATGATACCACGAGAAAAAAAACTGCGTACTTATAATCAGTATTTAATAGACCTCATTAATAGATTATCGGAACTAAAATTAGGTGCCGGTACGAACCAAATAACTGCGACAGTACGATCTAAAAAACGATACGACAGTAAAGTAAACATATTTAAGGGTAAGAAAGGCGATTATGCCTGGGTCTTAAATGAGCCCCGCGTAGGCAAGGCAGATAGTTATTATAAGACCCCCGTTAAAATTATTGAAATACTAGGACCCAACAATGTTATTTTGGAGTTGCCAAATAGTAAAAGAATTAGAAAACATGTAGACAAGCTTAAGATAAAACTATAGTATATATATATATATATATATATTCTATTTTAATTTTTACTATTTATTTATTAATCACTATTATTTGCACTATTATTCTCATAATTGCTACTTTGTGCATATTATCTATATTTATACATGTTGAAATTCTTTTTCTTCTCTTCTTTCTGTTCCTATTTGTTTATTTTTTTTTTTTCTCTCTCTCGTACGACGAATCTGTATTCTTGTTCTTTACATGTGATTATATCTATTTCCAGGACTATCCTACTATTTTTTTTCTTCTCTCACATTAACTAATATGTGTATTCGATTCTATCTACTGTTGTTGCTATTTCTACCTTTCTTATGGACAAAAGGACAGAAAACATATACAATGGAAAAATTAGATAATAATCCTGGACTGTATTATAAACAAATGAGTCAGGTTACAATGAAAAGAGCTGATTGGAAAGTTTATATATCTCTCGATTTCGCTTATTTAATAACACAGTCGCGACAATCGGTAGATTTCCACCCATTTTATGACAAATGTGTTATTCACCTACACATGGCGACCTGTGCCAATACTTTGGCAGAATAGGGATTGGACCTAAAAATAAAAACTTTAAATAGTTTGCACAAGGACGTCATTTATGCTTCTAAAACAATGGACAGTATTGCTCCGCCCAAAATAAGGAGCCCACGTAGTATAAGAACTAAACGTCTAACGCCTTTTGGAGGCATTGGTACGGTTAGCCATAGCTTATTTGGACTAGTGACAGAGGACGAAACTAATGAGATAAATAAAAATATAGATCGGCTATTTGCAGATCAGAAAACTATGACAAATCTAGTAGAAAAGAAAACTCATGTAATATTAACTGGCATGGACAAATTATATACTATGATGGACAAACATAGCGAAATTATAACACACCTAGATTCGCAAGTTGCGAATGTACTAAATAAAATGGAGGACGACCGGAAACAATGGGACTACATTATGCTGTTGTATTCTTACGGAAGAACACTAGAAGCACGTTTAGATCATTGTATTGATTAATCCAGAAGATTATTGGACATATTGCATAATGTCAGAGAGGGTAGGATACATCCAGACCTGCTTACCACCGACGTATTACACCAAATAACCTCTGATATCAAACACGCATATCACGTCTTGGATTTTCCGATACCTTCGAAATATTTAAGAATAGAAGAGATTGTAAAAATTTCTAAGGTAGATGCAATTCACAAATCAGGACGGACATTCATAGTTTTGCATCTGCCCTTAGTGGACAGAAATTCATATAACCTTTACAGGTTGCATTCCATATTAGTTCCTCAACTATCCACATCTACCGGAAATTCAGCCTACATAAAATACAGATACCCATATCTAGCCCTGAACAATGATCTAAAACAATATATGCGTTTGGATTACGCCACTCTAAAAGAATGTATAAGTACACATTATGCATTCATTTGCCCGACCAAGGCACCGCTACTGGACATTAACCTCAACCAGGATTGTAAAGTCCGAAAGCTATTACAACCGTCGCAAAAATAAATCTATAATTGCGACTTGGTAATTAGGACACAACAAACAACGCAGTGGAATTACATCGAATCTGACGGATCTTGGTTGTTTTCAGCGGTAAAACCCGAAAACTTACGTATCAGTTGTCCGGGTCATAAAGATGAACCTGTTCATCTGGAGGGCGTTGGTATTTTAAATTAGCACCAGGATGTATAGGACACACAATTGATGCAACGCTTATGACCGAAATGGATAGAAAGGCTACAGAGCAATATGTCTACAAACCGGACCTTACCCTCAATGTAACTCTCCTTTATCCTATACTAAACGAATCCCCTAATAACCTCCAAATAACATCATCTAAACGACAAGAAACAATAAAATGGGCACCTCGATTGGTTGCCTGGAAAAATAAAGAAAGAATATTAACCGAAATAATGGATAAAATGGAAGTAGTGGGCGAACATAAACGTGTAACGTCTTATCATTCGAATCTAATTTACAAAAGGGTTGGGAGTGAATGGAATTATATTCCTAGCTGCTACACTCTTGCTAGCTTATAAATGTTGCAAAACAAAAAAATAGGGAACATGTACTAACAATACTAAAAAAAATAATGAATTGGACATGAAACAGCACCCTGCTACTATAATTACCTTCACCAATACTCCGGAAACAACTAGCGTCGCTCAACACGACCTTACTAATATGTTATCCGATTCCGAAATTCCCACCTCCTTACCCAGTCGAGAGACAAAATCGGGGCTTCCGAAACAAAGCCCTGTAACAATCTAAACTACTAACACAACTGGGACCGCTATTACCGGACTTTATCTCATGTATGGAAACATGATGGACGGATCTGTATTTTCTTTTTCAGCCCTAGTATTCTTCTTGGACATAATGAACAATCAGCCTGCTTCGAGTATTGAAGATCCAAGAGGCATTAGATTCTTGTACTCGGCCGACATAAAGCTGAGTGACTTACTCGTAAAATTGGAATCTGTAGGGACGATTATAGAATTCCATTCCATAGAAAGTATATCAGGACCGGATACAAAATGGGCTCTGTGCCGATATCAAGACACCAGACAGGCTGAAAAGGCTAGAAAGCTGGCGCAATGTATTACTGGAACTTCTCGAAAAGAAGCCGTATATTCAGCCGACTTGAGATCTCGAATATACAAGAGTGTGATAATAACACCAAAAACACCTATTAATAAGAAAAGATTATTTTGTAGACTGCCTTGGGCAGTCTCGGAACAAATTAGGGTGGTCGAATTTTTTGAACATTTTGTCGAATTTGGACGACTATTATATCATAGAGTAGTAAGAGACAATAGAGGACGACTTTCATTGGGGTATGTACAATACTATGATGAGAAAGATGCAACTAGAGCTTTACAATACAGTAACCCTGAGTATGGTGCACAATATGCTAAAAACCGTGAACAAGAGGCGAAGCGAACCGTATTATGCTGGATATGTGACGATTATGTCGATGCAAAGCTAGAAAATAACATTGTGGTTAAACAAAAATAATTCTACATCTAACGACAGACAACGTAAAGTTAGCAAAAAACAACGTACATCGAACTCAGTTGAACGACTGTTGAAAGGCCTAGATACATGTCAAATATATTGGTACAAATAACAAACACCGGTGCCGCCAGCTCCTCTGATGCATCGACCGAATCACAAACAGGACATGGAAAGGACGTTGCTGAAATATACATGAAGAAACCAAATTCAGAATCTGACTGTCCAGAAGGAACGGCCACCGAACAAGATTTGAAAATGACTGATGGAGAAATCGAGACTGAGGTCAACTCAAAAGAACAAAAATACTTAGAAGATGCAGCTGCGTCATAAGAAAATATATTTTTTGAACTCCTCTCTTTTATAAACAATTTTATATATACAATTTTTTGTATAGTTTCGTGATGTTACGTACATTTTTATTTATCAAAATCTGTATTATTTCACTTTAAATTTTAGTATGTAAAGTGGGTAGAAGGACAATAACTATATAATCGGACTTCACGGACTGTCTTTATCACACATAATTCCATTCATTCATATACTCTCTTTAAAACTTTTATTAATGTCTCTCTCTTGTATATCTTTATCCTACTATTATTTTCTTCTACATGGACATAATCTTACAGGACATAGTTATGTCAGCGCCCAAAAGCATGACGCCTTAACAAGAGGGGTCACAGTAGCACCCTACCACCAAGAAGAAAACACCTTGGTGGTTACTTTCCCTTCGACTACCGTACTGATGTAGTCCAAAACCTCCTAACCTATGGACCTATCGAACAACTTCATCAATTTGGGTCTCGACTGGATGGAAACAAATCCCTCCGTATACGCTACTGCGCCCATGCAGACTACCATTCGGCCTTAAACAACTACCTGAATGATAGTATCCAGTCCTTAAATCCCAACTCTCCCAGAGTTGTGATCAGGGAACAGGAATTCGGGCATCGGGTATTCCTCCGAATCCCGATGTACTGTTCGCGGGAACAGGTATTTAAGGACTTGGCAATCTGTGGGACTCTGGACTATATGTATTTTACGCCTACCACGACATATGGTTCTCATTTCCATTTGACCTGCAGTGTGCGATTTGTGACCAAGGGTTCTGCTGCTGAGGCTGACCGACTTTACCATAGGGTATATGGAGCCAAGTTAAACGAGCTAGAAAGGATTGTCCCCCTGTACCTGCATAACAAGAACCAGTACATCCTTTATGCACAATGCAAAAGCATTGTCATGAAGAAGGATTTCGAAGTCCATGAAATCCTATGTAACATGCAAATAGGTAGGAACTGGATGAAACATTGGCTATGCGACAAATCCTTCGAAAAACGAAGCTTTTACCTCCATCTACGTAAGTGTCAATGTGAGAACTGGATGGAACCAGAGCAGTTCGAAGAATCTGTGGGCCGAAACCTGGTATTCACCACCATGCTGGAAAACATTTTGGACGTGCTGGCAGCAATGCCCATAAACACTACCAATCTTTAACTTTAATTTTCAGTCCTTAAAAGCGCCTTTTTATAAGAAACTTTTTAACGTTGAGTTTACTAAAAAATATTCATTTGATTTTAGGGGTTGATTTTCAAAGTGGATTTCACCCCTTAAAAGTCCTTATGGGCCGATAAAAAAAACACGTATCTAATTTTTTTTCAAGTACTACAACATATCCCAAAATCATTCAAATTGGTGAGGTCGGGTTGGGGTGGTTCCCTTGTTAGAGCGAATAAATTTTTGACGGCTGATGCAATCATAAAGATTGCTCGCCCTGTTTGCCTTTCTCTCTCTTCCGCATGCTTTTCCTTTCGCCGATGCCACATCGATGTCTTGGTAGTTCGAACCAAGTATCAACGCTAGATGTGGCTTTATTTCAGGTCTAATTACTGATGGGCGTCGGTAGTCAGAGTACCGAAAGGCAATGGGTAAAAAGAGGAGAGAAGAAGAGAGAGAGAGAAAGAGAGAGAGAGAGAGAGATAGCGAGGAATAGTGTCGCTAGCGTCATCCGCACATGTGTGCGTACCCGGCGGCGCTTGGCCGATTTCGAGTATTGAGGGGAGGGGCAAGAATATACTGTGAAGAACAAGGGAGCTGCTGTACCACTAACAGTAATCGAGAAGACAAGCAACAACAGCTACCAGGACGTTAACGAGTGACAGAGGAGCAGCAGCAGCTGTAGCTCGCCAGGTCTTCGACGTCGACCCTCCCTTAGGTTAGGTACTCCTTTGTACTTTCGGTGCGCTCTTCGTTTCTTTCTCTCGACGAAAACCATCAGGACGTGGATGAGTAAATGCGAGTGCATTTAAATCGCACCGCATTTGCCAGGACGGTTTGACGAATCAGTGGGAGGCAATGCTTTGTCTCTGGTGCGTTCATTCGCATGGAGACGAGCTTGCACGGCCTTTTTCTCCGATGCGTAAAGCCGCATCGGAATATTGTAACTAGATAATAAGAGTGAAAAAAAATGTTAGTAGATACAGAAGTTGCGATGATTCTTGTTTTCTCTTCCTGTCTCATAATTTCAGTAATCAGGATTGCCAAACGACGAGAGCCCATCGACGCCTTCTGCGACGAAGCAGATGTTCCTTCCATACCTTTCCCTTTAAAAATAATTAGCGACGCGACATTATTTGGGCTATTTCATGATGCGCGAATCGCGAAGTCGAAAATTAAAGAAACGATCGTGTTACAAATTATATAGTTATAGAAATTGTTAATTAAATAATTTTTTTAAAACCATTTTTAAGTGAACAATTGCTTTGAAAACAAAATGTCAAACTTGTTTCTATGACAATACGATTGTAATATATTCGATATAATCTCTCCCTAATGTTTGGTTGGTTGCTAACTACCTTTGTTTATTAGACTTAGTTTTTTTATTATTTTTCCAGTCAGCCGATACGACGAACTGATTCTATTTACACTATTTCTGATTTAATAAATATAATCTATTTTTTTTTAAGTTTATATTTTGTTGTAATCATTTAATAGTGACAATGACATTTTGGGAGCTCGTCCGGGATATTTATTTTTTCATTTGAACCCGATTAACTCTCAATTTCCACTATGTCTACACAACAAACACTACCGAAAACAACAGCAAAAACGATGGCAGACACTAATATTACTACAACGAATAGTGCAGTTACGCGAGTTGTTGATGCTATTTCGGTTGCTGCTGCGATAGCTGCCGCTTCTGATGTCACGACTAATACACAAGGACACTGCGAACAACGACCAAGTATCACACACGTATCGGAACATATAGATATTGATGTGCCATTATCTCATTTAAGTGGACTCTTTGATACTGCTGCGATCACGACGTTTGCTGTACCATCAACATCGGATGCTACGACATCGCACGGTGTATTGATGATTCCGGCTGTTATATCAACCGCTAATCTGGCTCTGCAAGAAGCACTACTGTTGTTGAGTGAATCACAAGCGATATCTGACAATTTTCTTCAAGAAATATCGGCACTACGTGCTCAATTGGACACCGAAAAAACCCAACGTTGCGAGCGTCAAAAAGCACCACAACTACTAGCTAGTTAAGAGTGAAGTCTCGTAATAGAACGATACGCACGTAATACAGACTTCTCCGAGTTTTAACAACATTACTTGTCTCGACAACTCTACTTTATATCCTTTATATTCTCTCTACCCTTATAAACACATACATTCCGTTACGTATTCAACCTAACCTCACGCATACACATTCAACAATGAACACGACATCACTTACAGATTTAGGGATAGGTTATATATTAAAAGTAGATAATTATTATAACTCAATATACTTCTGTTACATCTTACGAATGTAGAGTTCTTAAAAATCTCAAAACTTTTGAATTTGAAGGCACGATAGATAATAAGTCTCGCATACTCAAAATTGACTCACGTTCAAATGTTTTTATTTGGAATTCAAAATTTATTAACGAAAGTTATCTTCGCATTCTTCTCATTAAGGATTCTGTGAAATATCCTACAGGTAAAAATGTTTCTATTAAATTTAACACTATTGTTTAGATTTGTTTAAATAAATATTCGATTTATATGGCAGCCTATGTTGCTGATATTATTGATGATTATATACATGGTTATGATTTTTTAAGTAACTCCGGAATTACAAATTCTATTAGTGTAAGATATTTTCTGACATTCCTAATTTGACTAGAGACAACGATGACCAGAAAATTTGCTCTAGGATTGCACATTGTAAAATTGTTCGATAATAATTCCAAAGAATTGATCGCTTCTTAGAAAATTAAATTTTCACAACTTCTTGTTGATTTTCAAGATATTTTTGAAAATAATAATGTAATAGGCAAATGTAACTTAGTTGAGCATGTAATTTAATTAACAGATTCCGTTCCTATTAAATAATCGATTCATTTTATTCCGTTTCATTTGAAATCTGAAATCAATAAAATGATTTCAAACAAGGTGTCATTGAAAAATCTTCTAGTTCTTGGTGCTTCCCAGTAGTATTTTTTTTTTATCATCTCCATTTTTATTCACAATCTGTTTTACAAAACATTTAGCGAATTTTCTATTATATTCGTTACATCTTTGAGGTATTGAGTTACCCAGCGGACTCAATTACACTTTCTAAATTATGTTATTTTCTTAATGCTAAGAATTATAGTAAGTTCAGCATTTGAATTGCTTATACTTTTTTGGTCAAGAATTACTTATATATCCCTTAAGTATTCCTTTAGCAAGTGTATTTGAATGACATGCTAACCGTTTTTTGTATCTAGTGAAGTATGAATCTATTTCTTCTTTTACCGAAAGAATTTCTAGGTCTTTTTTGATAATTTCATTTGGGACGAAACGTGGTGCATCTACAATATTTCTTAATCCTTTAGATTGGAGCCTCTCAAGTATTTCTATATTTGAATTGGAGTCAGTACCCCATAGTTGAATTCGATATGTCCAGATTGGTTTCAATATTGCTTTATAAAGTAACAGTTTGTTATCAAGCGACAGTTGAGATTTCTTATTCATTATTAATTTTTCTTAGCTTAAAATTTAACTGTTTTCTTTTACTCCATATTTGAGTTCTCTAGTTTAAACGTCGATCTAGGTGTATCTCGAGATATTTTGCTTGATCACTTTGAGGAATGGCTTTGTTATTTAAAAATATAGGAGGACATGTATCTCTTTTCAGAGTAAACGTCACATGATTGCATTTCTCTTCGTTAACTTTTATTCTCCAGGTTTTCAGCCATTTTTGTATTTCGTATAGATATTCTTGTAAGTTATTGGATGCTATGGTGGCGTTTTCATGTGAAGTAATTAATGCAGTGTCATCTGCGTAAGTTCCAATTTTTATATTCTTAGTAGTTGGTATGTCTGCAGGGTATATAGTGTATAGAATTGGGTCCAACACACTTCCCTGCGGAATACCAGCTTCAATGGAACAGTTATCTGATGCTACATCTTCAATTCTTATTTTATTAAATTTCTGATCTTAGGAGTTATCCCTGTAAATAATTACACACCTTGTTTTTCTTGTAAACGTTTCGCAATTCAATTTATTGCCACCTCAGTATACATCTGTTAAATATATAAAATGAATAATTTCAAATCAAATATAGTAATAAATTAAATATAAACCTACGTTTTTTAATATGCTTTGTACTGCAATGTTGATTAAAATAAAAATTATTTCCTCACATATATAACGTCAATATAAAATTATAACATCAATTAAATAAAACAATAATTTTTTGTCAGTACGGTATAAACACATCATGTCCAAGCAAATTAAAATAAAACTGATAGAATACGTTTGTATATGCTCCTAGTAAGTCGCTCACGCTGTATAAGAATAGAAAGAGAAAGATTGAATGGTCTAATAAGAGAGATATGAAGAGTGGGGAATACAAAAGAGGAAAAGAAAGATCAGATCATGTTAATCTCATAATACTATTACTAAATAGACTTAATGATGTTAAATATTCTCGAATATTGGTTGCTGAGATATTTTGTATCTTCTTGTGAATTAATGGTATTATCCGCGATAAATCTAGAAAATCAATAGAACCATTAACCTCTGTCTCGTAGGTAAATTTTAAATGTGAATTATAATCATTAAATGTTCCAAAAACACGATCAAAATCCATGCTCTTAATGCATATTAATATGTCATCCACATATCAGTAATAAAAAATTGGGTTGATATTAAATTCCTCCTTCAGAAAAAGTAAACATTGTGTCTTTAAATCCTCCATGACTAAGTCTGCAAATAATGCTGATAATGGGTCTCCCATCGAAATACCAAATATCTGTTTATAAGTAGTATTATTAAAACGAAAAAATGCATTATTGAATAAGAAATTAATTGTTGTTATGATTTCGTCAAACATAATTATCGATTTCCTGTGTAATTTTTGGAACCTCTTATATATGCTGTTAAGTATTAAATATCCAGGTATACTTGTAAATAGTGAAACTACGTCGAAAGATACCAATATATGGTCTGTTGGAATGTATATGTTCTCGATACGTTTTTTTAATTCAAAACTATTTTTAATGTGTGATCTAGGTACGTCTATGGATTCTTTAAGAGCCTTGTTGATCAGTTTAGATAGGAAATGCGTAGGAGTGTTAACTGTGGATACTACAGGCCTGAGTGGAATGTGATTTTTATGGATTTTTGGAAGTCCATATGCTCTAGCTAGTGTTGTATGGGATTGTGTGAGGATAAATTGGTTAATAAGCATATTCGGGATATATTTTTTTATGTATCCTTTTTCATTGAAATTTGTAAGGAAATACTGAACATCTTTTTGCATTTTGGTTAAAGGATAAATTGGATAAATTGGTTAATATGCTTATTAACCAATTTATCCTCACACAATCCCATACAACACTAGCTAGAGGATATGGACTTCCAAAAATCCATAAAAATCACATTCCACTCAGGCCTGTAGTATCCACAGTTAACACTCCTACGCATTTCCTATCTAAACTGATCAACAAGGCTCTTAAAGAATCCATAGACGTACCTAGATCACACATTAAAAATAGTTTTGAATTAAAAAAACGTATCGAGAACATATACATTCCAACAGACCATATATTGGTATCTTTCGACGTAGTTTCACTATTTACAAGTATACCTAGATATTTAATACTTAACAGCATATATAAGAGGTTCCAAAAATTACACAGGAAATCGATAATTATGTTTGACGAAATCATAACAACAATTAATTTCTTATTCAATAATGCATTTTTTCGTTTTAATAATACTACTTATAAACAGATATTTGGTATTTCGATGGGAGACCCATTATCAGCATTATTTGCAGACTTAGTCATGGAGGATTTAGAGACACAATGTTTACTTTTTCTGAAGGAGGAATTTAATATCAACCCAATTTTTTATTACCGATATGTGGATGACACATTAATATGCATTAAGAGCATGGATTTTGATCGTGTTTTTGGAACATTTAATGATTATAATTCACATTTAAAATTTACCTACGAGACAGAGGTTAATGGTTCTATTGATTTTCTAGATTTATCGCTTACTAGAAGAAATAATACAATTATTACAAACTGGTACCAAAAACCAACTATGTCGGGACGTATTTTAAATTATAACTCAAACCACACATTAAAACAAAAAAAGAACATTGTTAATAACCTGGTAGATAGATCGATATTGTTGTCTGATGAAAGTTACCATAGCAATAATATATCTATTGTAAAAAACATATTATATAATAATGACTATCCTGAAGAATTTGTAAATTCGTGCATTAAAGATCGCATTAGAAAATACAAATACAGTCATAACATTACACAAAATAAAAACAATAACAAAAAACAGACAATATACTTTCCAATTCCATTCGAAAAAGAATTCTTCTATAAATGTAAATCAACATTAAAGAAGAGTAACCTTGTTTGCATACCAAAAATGACTAACAAGTTATCCAATATTATTGTTCTAGGTAAAGATAAATTAATAAAATATGAAAAAACAGGTATAATTTATAATGTTCAATGTAAACAATGTACATCTAACTACATAGGCGAAAGCAAAAGAGCTCTAAGAACTAGAATCAATGAACATAAATATTCGGTAAAAAAAACGATTCAAGATCCAAGTAACTCTAGATTTAGACATCTACCTATACCAGCTCATATAGTGAATAATCCGAAACATGAATTTGATTGGGATAACACAAAAATTATACATGTAGAACAGAATTACAAAAAAAGATGCATCGCAGAATCAGTACACATTAAAATTACGGATAATACCATTAATTCACAAGAAGATACAAAATATCTCAGCAACCAATATTCGAGAATATTTAACATCATTAAGTCTATTTAGTACTAGTATTATGAGATTAACATGATCTGATCTTTCTTTTCCTCTTTTGTATTCCCCACTCTTCATATCTCTCTAATTAGACCATTCAATCTTTCTCTTTCTATTCTTATACAGCGTGAGTGACTTACTAGGAGCATATACAAACGTATTCTATCAGTTTTATTTTAATTTGCTTGGACATGATGTGTTTATACCGTACTGACAAAAAATTATTGTTTTATTTAATTGATGTTATAATTTTATATTGACGTTATATATGTGAGGAAATAATTTTTATTTTAATCAACATTGCAGTACAAAGCATATTAAAAAACGTAGGTTTATATTTAATTTATTACTATATTTGATTTGAAATTATTCATTTTATATATTTAACAGATGTATACTGAGGTGGCAATAAATTGAATTGCGAAACGTTTACAAGAAAAACAAGGTGTGTAATTATTTACAGGGATAACTCCTAAGATCAGAAATTTAATAAAATAAAATCATCAAATATCAGGAGTGAAAACATAAGAATTTTTTATATCTTCAATTCTTATTCTGAAACATCAATTACTTAAGTATGATTCAAGAAGCTGAGATATTTTCAAGGGAAAATGAGTTTTTATCTTGAGTAGAAGTCCATAATACCAAACTCTGTCAAAGGCTTGCTGGATATCAAGGAATATTGCAGAACAGTATTTTTTCTCTTCCAGTGCTTTTCTTATTTGTATTACTATACGGTTCACCTGCTCTATTGCTGAGTGTTTACTGCTAAAGCCAAATTAATGATTAGGGATCAAGTTATTTTCTTCTATTATTGGAGTCATTCTAGAAACTATTATTTTTTCAAATAATTTTGATAATATCGGTTGAAGGCTTATTGGTCTATATGAAGTGACTTGTTCAGAATTTTTTTCCGGTTTCAATATAAGGATAATTTGAGCTATTTTCCATTGTTTAGGAAAAGAACAGAGACGAAGGCAAGCATTAAATATAATTGTTAAATGTCTCTTAGCTCTTGCTGGTAACTCTTTTATCAATTTAACAGTAATTTCGTCAACTTCTGGTGATTTTTTATTTTTGATTTTCGAAATTATGTTGGCTACTTCAGCAAGTTTAACTGCTGTAATCATATCATTGTTTTGTGTATAATTATGAAATTTCAGTATCTGGATTTCTTCTTGTTCAGTAATGCTTCTATCGTTTGGTGTGAATATTTCCCTGTAGTATTTGGCAAAAGCCAGTGATTTTTCATTGTTTGATTCTGCCTAGTTTCCAGATGTTAGTCGTATGGGAGGTATAAATCTTTGAGGTTTTTTTAGGTTTTTGGTAGCTTTCCATAGTGAATATTCTGTATCTATTGTAGGTGTGAGGTTTTTTAGATATGTTTGGACTTGTTGGTTTCTTTCTTTCTGTAGTAGTTCTTTCAGTTCTGATGTTGCTCTGTTAAGAATTGTCTTATCCTGTTTTTTCCTTGTGCACTGCCAGATCTTCCTTAGTTTTCTTTTTTCTTATTTTTTTTAGTATGATTTTGGGTATGGAGTTGATGTTTTTATTTATTTCTATTTCAGTTGTTTTTGTATATGCTTCTTTAATTAATTCATTGAATCTGCTTATAGTCTGATCTACGTATGTCACTTTCGGTTTTAAGTGGTATATTGCTATTGCAACGGTAGTCGATTCAATTAATCGCACCGTTCGCGATTCTGAATTTCGCGCGTTAGTTCTAAGTATAGAGAGAGAGGGGGCGCGCGATCTTTTAAATTAGCAGTTACGTCTCAGCTGTTGGAACGAGTAGATATCGCCGAAGTTATTTGCACTGTTTTTTTTTCTCGCCGAGTAATAGTTTTCCTGGGACAATTTCGTGCGTGAGTGTGATAGCGATATTACAGCAAGTACGGGGCTTCGGAAGCAGTTTGCAGCTGATAAGCAGAGTGAGGCAGCGCAGTCAATTATTCATAGGACAGAGGCAGTTGATAATTTGCTGACATCAACAATTACGGCTGATCACCGTAATTGCACCGCAGGGTAGGTGCACCTCCCTTAATTATCGCGAGACAAAATATATTAAGTATTTTCTTCAACCGTTTAGCGTTAATTTTTTTTGTATTCGCGCCGAGCGTTAGATCGCGCCAATATTCGAATCTTCTCTCTCTCTCTTTCTCACCGGAAAATTATTTAATTGTAAATCCTATTCGCGTGCGTCAGTCTTTCGGCCCGACAAAGACTGTATAGATTTTTTATGAATAAACTTTGTTAAACTTATTCGCAGATTTCGTCATATGATTTTCCGAATAGTTTAAGAAATTGAAATAGGCTTAGGTGTTAATCCTATTACGTCTAGGGGATTAAGCGGAGAAGGAGTAAAGTCGCTCACACTTCAAACTCATCGAGTGTCACGATACATGTGACTTAAGGTGAGTTCAACTCCGTTTGATAGAAGACAACAAAGAGAAATCATCTGACGTTAAAGCGAATACACGTAATTACATACGTGATTAACGGAGCGGCGGTTTGCTCTGCATCGTGGGAGTTTGCTTATAAATAAATTTCTCATTTTCGCAGGATTCCCCCCCGTTACATGGCGCCCAACTGGTATTAAGACCCGTGTCGTGCGAATAGGATTGTGCGTCGAAGGTAATCGACGCACGAGAGAGAGAGACGATTGCGCGAGCGCTTAGGGAGGTTTGAGCGGGTGGTAGAGCGAGATCGTGAGCGGTACGCCCTCTGCTGGGGAAAAAACGAAACCACTTCGAACCTTTAGCTAAAAATTGTTAAGAATATTGTAATAAGGGCCGAAAGCGATAATTATTGATAGGTCGAAGTGATTTCAGGTCGTACGGGATAATCAGGTGTTAACCCATTTCAGCCACAGTTTGGTGGATAAAGGGGGGTTGGTAGCACCTGATCGACGATAAAGGCAGAGAGCGCGACCCAAGCGTGCAGTTCAATTATTAGCCAGGCGGAGCAAGCAAACAGCAGGCTCCGACCTTAGGTAGGATATTTTTATAATATTTATAGAAAGTTTGCGGAACTGCACGCGCTCATAATCTCGCGAATTTGAGCCTTATAAAAGGAGGCAATAAGGGTAGTTACACTAAATAGTGTATACCCCGCTCATACCTTGGGTGATAGGAAGCGGTAGTGGTCGATTAGGTCGAAATTTTAAACCTCAACCGCATCCTACACCCGTGCGGAGGCAAGATGGCTCTGTTGTCAGCTCAAATCGACAATTGGGCATTAGAGCTGACCTCCGCACAGCGCGAACACTATTTAGCGGATTTGGAACTGCGCAAGGATGGAAGTGTCATCCAACAGGCGGCTAGGCTTGGGAGATGGTTGCTGGGTGAGTACACCGCCACGGATTTTGAAGAGACCACGCACAACAAAGAGGTAGCGGGGCGCAGGAGACGATCCCGACAAGCGTGGCTCGACACAATTTGTGACGAGTTGGAAAACTCCAACGCGGATGATAACAGCGACCATCCCCTCAGAATCATCAATAGGGAGGGAATATCATTGACTGATATGTCAAGGACATTCACCTGCCCGGAACAGGACTCTGAAGGTGAAGCCAGCCGCCAAGAAGAGGATGAACTCGTCCAAAAGGCCCTCCACACGCAAGAACAGAAGGAGGGGGAAAGGAGACGGAGCAATCCGGATCTCAGATCGCAGGAAACCTGCACCCGAAAGGAGCCGCAGGAAGAATTATCCTTGAGAGAAGCCTTCCGGGAAATAGAGTACCTGAAGGAAGGAGTCGACCGTAACCGCAAGCTGGTAGGTCGAATCCTGGAAACCCTACAGACTCTGCAAGGAATACAGGTGTGTGCGGAGCGTGAGGCGCAGGATATGCGTCTGCGAATACGAGAGCTGGAAGAGACAATGCATGATATAGCCAATGCAAGTCGTACTTCTCAGCGCGACTCGGTTCAACCACGTTCCGCACGTAATGTGGACTTTCAGGACACATACACCTGTCACTACGACTCTGGGATTCCGGGAAGCACACCGGCTCCTCCAAGACCACAACCCAGAAGGAGGGAAGTCACCCCACCGGAAGTCCTCCAAAGAAGAGGACAGGAAGAGGATCCGGAAGATTATGGGAGATCCGAACCTGTTCGACAGAGGAGTCGAAGCGGATTAGCTGGCACCGGACATCAAATATCCTCAGGGCTCTCCACAACCCGAGATGTTGGGAAAATTGTCCGCGGATGGAAATTGAGGTTTGCGGGCAGTAGGGCACAGAGCGTAGATACGTTTCTGTCAAGGTTGGAAGATCTGCGCGTAGGTGCAGGGCTAACTGATGACGCAGTACTTTGTTCCGTATCAGAGATCCTCGAAGGTAACGCGAGGACCTGGTACGATAATAACAAGTACCAGTGGCTCAGTTATTCAGAGTTCGTCGCGGACGCCCGGGACTGTTTCGGCACAAGTACGCAACAGCAACAAAGGCTATTGCAGGAAGCTCAGAACCGGTTCCAGGGCGAGGACGAACTAGTGCGAGACTACGTGTCCAACCTGGTGGCTCTTGTCAATAGACTAGAACCACCCATGCCCTTGGAGAGGTTATTAGACTTACTCCATGCAAACCTCCTTCCAAACGTCCAAATTCAGCTGCGTCGGAGTGAGATGAAGTCGATACGCGAATTCAACAGGAGGGCGACCGAAGTACAGAACACCTTATCTTACGGTCGTCGTCCACGTGTATTCGCTGACCCCAATTCGACGATCTTCCCTCAGCACGCCTACCAGCCGAGCAAAAGAACGGCTGGTAGTAAATCCCAAACCGCTGCAATGGCCAGCGAAGGGAAAGAGCGTGCGAAGAAGGAGGGAGATCCGCAGCGCGGACAGGGAGTGGAGAACCCTGCCAGGAGGCCTACCGAACAAGCGTCGGTATCGGCTACGCAAGCTCCCACTTCTGATAAGAAGATGGAAGAACGTCTGGAGGGCATCGAGCAGATGTTACGCAAACTGGCCACTGACAAGCAAGGCAGCCCTCCAGAACAGCGTAAGAGCCGATGGCGTGGGGGAAGGAAAAATTCCCCTTCTCCCAGGTCTCCTGGCGAGCGGCGAGATGGGCAGAGGCGGAAGATCGACTTCACCAAGCCTCTCCAGTGTTCCGCTTGCGGCAAGCTGGGATTCAGTCGCAAGTTCTGCCCAGATTGCAACAAGGGAAACGACAAGGAGAGCGAAGAGAAGAGGTCATCTTCGCGCCTCCACTAGATTCGACCTCTCGCCGCGGGTCGCCGATGGGAAACAGCAAATTGTCGGCGACCCAGGGATCCAAACAGGTCCTGGAAGGGCATCAAGAGAGTCCAGGACCTAGCAGTACGTTAGAGCAGAAGGCGATCGAACTCGATGCCAGCCCTCGGCAGAATAGAGCAGTGGTCATTCTGGAAGGACCAGATGGCCATATACAGGTTGTGGAGGAGGGGGAAGGTTCCAGGGAAGGCCTCTCCAGACAAAAAGCTCCTCTGCCGAAGAAATCCACGAGTAAAAGCAAGTCTATCGTCGTCGCAGCAGCGGAGGGAAAAAAACTGCTGAAAAACACGACGAAGGGAGGCAAAGATGCAACTCGTGGATATGACCCAGAGGATGAGACCAGATGGTGGTTGCGGGTAGACATAGGTGACTTTAAAATTAGAGCACTCTATGATACCGGTGCCTCATCCACGGTCATGGGTCAATTAGGGCTGAGATTGGCATCGGAGATGGGACTCGGGTTGAATGTGACCAGGGCGGGCGATGCAAGGCTTGCTGATGGACGCCCGTGCCCTATAATTGGTCACGTGATGTTCCCTTTTGAAGTAGGGGGAATCACGAAGGCAATCAGAGTCGCCATTACGGCGCTGCTCACAGATGACTGCTATGTAGGCGCGAACTTTATAAGAGAGTTCCGCGCAGTTTTGGATCCCGATGAGGATGAATTATGGCTTAAGGACGCCCAAGTGAAAGTACCAATGGAAGTGGCTGGAATTGATGGTACGGCATTTCTCGCACCGGTAGGACTATGGGAAGCCACGGAGTCACAGCTTGAAGAAATTGAAGACCTCGTCAGAAGATTGATTCCTGACGGGAGTCAGGCTTTAGGTTGTGCCGTGGGGGTTGAGCATGAAATAGATGTTGGAAATGCTCGACAGAAGTACTACCCAGTCTCAGATAGAGTGCGAGAGGAAATGCACACGCTGGTCAAAGATATGCTGGAAAAGGATGTTATCGAACCAGCGACCAGCGGATGGTCAAGTCCAGTAGTAATGGTAAAGAATGCAGATGGAAAGTATAGGTTTTGTGTGAACTATCAAAAGGTAAATGCAATTACCAAACCTGATGCCTATCCTTTGCCATATATGAACGACATCCTAAGACGAATAAGGGATGCAAAGTTCATATCTACTTTGGACTTGAGCAGTGCGTACCATCAAATTCCCTTAAAGGAAGAATCGCGTCCAATATCAACGTTTACAGTTCCTGGATTAGGGCACTTTCAATTTAAGAGAATGCCCTTCGGACTGTCATACGCAGGAGCGACCTTCCAGAGGTTGATGGACAAGGTGATAGGCCCGGATATGGATCCATTCACTTTTGCTTACCTTGACGACGTAATTGTAGTTTCGTCGTCCTTTGAGGAGCATAAGCGGCACCTAGAAATGGTATTGAAAAGAATTCTAGGTGCGGGCCTAACCATCAACAAAGCCAAAAGTCACTTCTGTAAGACGGAAGTCAGGTACTTGGGAGTTCTTGTGAACCAGGACGGAGTAAGACCAGATCCCGAGAAAATACGCCCGATATTAGAATATCCAACACCCCGGACTGTCAAACAGGTGAAGCGATTCATGGGAATGACTTCGTGGTATAGACGTTTTATACCCGACTTTGCCATGATCGCTGAACCTATAAACCGCCTGACAAAGAAGAATGTACGTTTCTCTTGGGAGGAGGAGCAAGAGCGAGCTTTCACGAGATTGCAGGAGGCGATGACTTCCGCCCCAATACTGCAATCACCCGATCCGAACGGTCAGTTTGTACTGCAAACTGATGCCAGTGACAGTGGGATCGGGGCAGTTCTCGCACAGGATGTCGATGGAGTGGAGCGCGTAATAGAATACGCCAGCCGATCACTCAACAGTGCTGAGAGAAATTATACGGTCTCCGAGAAAGAGTGCTTGGCAGTAGTATGGGCCATTGGAAAGTTCCGGCCGTATATTGAAGGGCATCACTTCAGGGTCATCACCGATCATAGTTGCCTGAAATGGCTCCACAATATGAGAAATCCCACTGGAAGATTAGCGCGATGGGCGCTAGCATTGCAAGGTAATGTCTTCGATATCGAATATCGAAGGGGGGATCTCAATGTGGTACCAGACGCTTTATCTAGGGCCTATGAGGAGGAGGGGATTGAAGTGAGTGCTATAAATAGTCGGCCGGAGACCACTGACGCCTGGTATTTGCAACAATACCAGGAAGTATGCCAGGATCCACACTCTTACCCCACTTGGAAGGTGGTGGGAGGGAAACTGTATCATTATCAGCCTGATGAGGATGGTGAAGGGTCCATCGACAACGATGAAGCGTGGAAGCTTGCGGTACCTAGGGAGAAAAGGTACCAGGTGCTCCAGGAAGTCCATGATGCTCCTACAGCAGGACATCAAGGACGAGAGCGTACGTTCTCCAGGGCTAGGCGCTTGTACTACTGACCTAAAATGTATGATCAGGTCAGGGAGTACGTAAAGAGTTGCCCGGTATGTCAGCAGTGCAAGGTGGAACAAAGAGCACCTTGCGGGCTGATGGGTCGTAGACAAGTGTCACGACCCTGGCAGGTGGTGGCCGGTGATATCACTGGTCCATTTCCCAAAAGCTCTCGAGGTTTTGAGTATATCCTAGTCTTTGTAGACTTGTTTACTCGCTGGGTAGAGTGCATTGCAATACGCAAAGCCAATGGGAAGACAATCGCAAGGGAATTACACGAGAGGATTGTCACTAGGTTTGGCGCGCCAGAAGTATTCTTATCGGATAATGGAACCGAGTTTAAGAATCAGGAGGTTGATTCATACCTCCAGATGAACGGCATCCAGCGCGCCTTAACTCCCGTGTATCATCCCCAAGCGAATCCCACAGAGCGAGTAAACAGGACACTTAAAACCATGATCACGTCTTATGTAAGCCGTGATCACAAGAGCTGGGATGAACACCTGTCAGAGTTCAACTTCGCGTTGAACTCGGCAACTCATAGCGCCACCGGATATAGTCCTGCGATGCTCATGTTTGGGCGTCAGCCGGTACCTCCTTTGACGTTCAGAAGAGCCCAAGATCAGCAAGCCCTTGAATGTTCGGAGGGTCAAGCTGTAGAAGATTGGGCCGAACATATGGGGAAGCTTCCTAATTTATGGGAGAGGGCTAACTCCAAGTCAAAGGAGGAAGCTGCGCGTCAGGCAGCTTATTATGACCGAAAGAGACGGCAACCCGAGTTTAAGGTCGGAGATTGGGTTTGGAAGAGGAACAGGATTCTATCTTCAGCTACTCAAGGTATTTCAGCTAAATTAGCGCCGAAATATGCCGGTCCGTACGTGATTGAAGAGGTCTGTGGTTCCAACACGTACAGGCTAGGCAATCAGCTGGAGATCCTGTCTGAGCTCTTCCATGCCAAAGACCTTAAACCATATTACGGTCCGGGTGAGGATGAGGAAAGCGAGGAGGTCATCGAACCCCTCGAGCCGCCAGAAGAACTGCCGTCGGAGGGTGCGAACGATTCCGCGAATGCGCGTGAAAATCCGGGAGGGGATTTATCAGATAGCGAGCGGGTCCAGTTAGCAGCCCCCACGGTCGTAGATAAAGTTCCCACCGAGACGTCGGAGTTACCGGTATCTGCCCCAACTAAGAGAGGTCGAGGTCGACCTCGAAAGGTTCCAGAGACGGTCACCGGTCCAGCGAGGGGCAACAACTCTCCCGTGAAGGCAAATAGAGGGAGAGGTAGGCCTCGAAGGACCGTGCCCATCGTACAAAGGACGGTTGGGCCGATAAAACCGAGCGGTAACCGACGAGGGCCAGGACGTTCCCACAAAGAATCGCGAGGGAGCGTATAACTCGGTGGGATGCGGCTATTATTAGGATTGTTTCTTCGCGCAGGGAGATTCATCCGAAATTTGTTGTTTTTTGGATGTTTCAGATGGACCGGAGAATCGTCGTCGAAGAGGAGACCTTCGAGGTGGTCACGCAGATGCTGTTAGATCTGCAACTGGGCTCTGATGCGACGCAGCTAATTGAAGATCTGCGGAGCTTCGCCAGGGTCCAGTTGGAAGGGACCACCCGAAGGGATCGGCGTAATGCCTCGGTGGCAGAGGTTCTCCGGGATTCGTCGTGGGTCGCCCCGAAGAAGGCTTCTCGGGACGCTTCGACACAGACCGAGGACCAGGACAGTGTCGAGCGTCCCAGGTCTACAATGGACCAGGGGGTGCAGACCCTCAAGTCCGGCGTAACCCTTACGTCGGACAGTGCGAGCCAATGCCCAGGACCCAGGGAAACCTGTGGGGCCTCGCACTGGGTCTGCAATCATCCCCGGATCCCTGAGCAGCCTACTCTCCTCCTCGACTTCAGACACGTGCGTCTGGGGATCAACGAGGTGGGGAGTGCCTGGCGGTTCGCTCAAGAACTCCAGTCTCAGGTGCAGGAGCACCTGAGACGCTTTTTGAGCCGCCAGGGCGCAGAAGAGTTGCTCGGGGAGTGGGCAGGAATGGCTCAGCGTCAGAGGGCCTATGGAGAGGCCCTGCTGCGGGTGGATAACGGACAAGAGTCCTCCGCAGCGCTCCCGACGCCGGCTCAAGAGAAGAGAGCTCCGGGAGCTACTGACGCTGGACCAACGCTCACGGTCCATGTGGACGGGCGCATGGCTCCTGATACCACCATCGTGGTTAGGTCGCAGGATGGTCGTGCGACCGCCACGGTGGGAGGCGTAACCATCGTCGCCTCACAGGGAGTCAGTGCCCAGCAGTCCCCTCTGGCTGCTGAGCAGCCATCACGAGGACGGGAGGCTGCTCAATCTCGGTCGCAGCTAAGGGGCTGCTACATCTGTGGAAAGCCTGGGGTGACCAACTCCCAGCGGTGCCCGAAGAAGGCTACACACTGGCGCTACCCGAAACATCGCGCGCCAGGTGTAGCCAAACAATGATGTAGGCCCTGGAGGGCAAATAAATTAGCCGAAATAAAGAAGGGAGTGTTTATTTTGTTTCCTTTCCTTCTTTATTACTTTCAGGTTCCTGATGGCAGCGAATCGCGGGTATTCGTCCTGCCCGGGTAGTCAGGACTTGGAGGGGGCTGCAACGGTAGTCGATTCAATTAATCGCACCGTTCGCGATTCTGAATTTCGCGCGTTAGTTCTAAGTATAGAGAGAGAGGGGGCGCGCGATCTTTTAAATTAGCAGTTACGTCTCAGCTGTTGTGACGAGTAGATATCGCCGAAGTTATTTGCACTGTTTTTTTTTCTCGCCGAGTAATAGTTTTCCTGGGACAATTTCGTGCGTGAGTGTGATAGCGATATTACAGCAAGTACGGGCTTCGGAAGCAGTTTGCAGCTGATAAGCAGAGTGAGGCAGCGCAGTCAATTATTCATAGGACAGAGGCAGTTGATAATTTGCTGACATCAACAATTACGGCTGATCACCGTAATTGCACCGCAGGGTAGGTGCACCTCCCTTAATTATCGCGAGACAAAATATATTAAGTATTTTCTTCAACCGTTTAGCGTTAATTTTTTTGTATTCGCGCCGAGCGTTAGATCGCGCCAATATTCGTATCTCCTCTCTCTCTCTTTCTCACCGAAAGTTATTTAATTGTAAATCCTATTCGCGTGCGTCAGTCTTTCGGCCCGACAAAGACTGTAGAGATTTTTTATTAATAAAATCTATTAAACTTATTCGCCGATTTCGTCATTAATTTTTCCTAATAGTTTAAACAATTGAAAAAGGCTTAGGTTTTAATCCGATTACAGCTAGGGGATTAAGTGGATTAGGAGCAAAGTCGATTACACTTAAAACTCATCGAGTATCACAAGGCACGTGACTTAAGGTGAGTTCAACTCTGTTTGATCGAAGACAATTAAGTTAAGTCAGCTGACGTTAAGGCGAATACACGTAATTATATACGTGATTAACGGAGCGGCGGTTTGCTCTGCATCGTGGGAGTTTGCTTATAAATAAATTTCTCATTTTCGCAGGATTCCCCCCCGTTACACTATATATTTTTTCATCAATATATTCATTATACTTTTCCCAGTTAGTATGTCTGATGTTTGTCTCTTTTGTCACTACCTTAGCATGTAGATTAATAATAACTGGAGAGTGATCAGAGGATAAGTCTAAACATGACTTAGCTTCAAAGTAGTTTTTGCTGATACCTTTAATTATGGCAAAATTAATTAGATCTGGTATTTTTCTTAGATCTATTGGCTAGTATGTAGGTTCCCCTGTAGAAATAGGAAAGCAATTATTATCCTTCATTGCCTCATATAATTGCTTCCCTCTAGGGGTAGGAGTAGATGATCTTGATCCCCACCAAGGGTGCTTTGCGTTAAAGTCACCGCCAGCAATAAATCTATGGCCTAAAGAATTGAATAATTGAGAGAATGTTTCACTATTAATGTTGTGATTTGGAGGACAATACACTGCTGAGATGGTAATTGATCCAGTTCTTTCAGTTACTATTATGTTAATAGCTTGAAGGTTACGTTCTTGATAATTGTTAGTTGGGTGATGCTTGATAGTTTTTTTTATTAAAATTGCAGTGATACCATGCGCTTTATTTTTCGGATGATTGGTTTGGTGTAATGTGTAGTTATATATATTGAAGTAATGCTTGCTATTAAAATGTGTTTCTGAAATTAATATTACATCGATATCTTCCATTATTAAAAATTTCTCTAATTCAAGTTTTCTTTGATTCAAGCCGTTAGCGTTCCAAATAGCTATTTTTATGGTTTCCATCATTTTGAAATTTTACTTACTAGTATGGTTAATAGATTCAGCATTGTATCCATTCTTACCATTAGTTGTTCTATCATATGTTCAAGCTTGTTTACAGATTTACTTTCAAAGGGTAGTGGTTGCTGCTCGGAGTGGGTTTGATTGTTTGTATTCATTATAACTTGTGCATAGGTTCTATTAGCATTCGTTGCTTGATCCTTACTTTTATCGTTTATTTTACCTTCGTTTGTCAAGTTTATTTTTTTCCCTTAGTGTCGGATATAATTTTTGTTAGAGTTGTTTTCGAACCGGGCATCCCTTGTAGCTGGCTGGATGTTTTCCCTTACAATTTGCACACATAACTTCATCTATTTTTCCCTTTCGTGGACAATCATTTGTTCTGTGCGTTTTTGCACATTTCACACAAACTGGAGTTTTGTGGAAATAATTTTTTGTGTGGCCATATTCCTGGCAATTTTGGCACTGTGGAATTTCTCTTATTTTTCTTAATTGCTCAACTGTAATTACAGAATTAATTATTCTCTTAATCTGAAATATATCATTATTGTTGTGATCAACTTCTATTTCAATTATGAATAGCGGGGTTGGAGACTTAGTTAATCTGGTTCTGATATTTGTAATATTTATTACTTTGTGTCCAAAATTTTCTATCTCAGTTTTAATTTCTGAGGTTTCTGTTGATGGGTGTAATCCTCTTAGTACTACCTTATATCCTTTATCTTGCTTTCTTTGTAACGTGAAAAATTGAGTATTTCTTTTTTTTAGTTCTTCAACTATTGGTAGGTATTTTTCTGCACTCCCGGGTTGAATTTTCACTTGATTATTTGAAATGGTCTTTATTGTGTAATTTTTATCTGCTATTGAATCTAGCATTTCTATTAGAGGTTTTATACATTCAACTTCATTTGTATAAATAGGTAGAGATTTAACTTTAAGAAAATCGTTAGATGTTTTGTTAATTTCGTTTTCATTATCTGTTGAGGTCTGTAGTGTATTAAATTTGTTGCTATTTTCTATGGGTTTTTTTAACCAGTAATCCAGAGTTTCACTTTTACTTTTCGGGACTTTTCTGACCTTGTCATCATTATCCGGACTATTTCGAGTTCTTTTTTTATTGGTTTTGTTATAAGTTTTTTCCAAAATTCCTTCTTCTACATCTATTGTTATTTGATGATTTGGATATTTGTTGTTGTTGTTAGTTATATTTGTTGAATTTAGACAATCCTCTTCTGTATCTGTTTGACTGAATGAGCCCATTCTCAAGCAGGTAAACCTATTGGCTAATCCAATGAGATCGCCTAATCTGCACTTACACACTAGTTATCCACTAGTCACGACAAACACGACCGTTCAGGTCAAGATTCATAGCACGACTGCCCAGTAGTATTGAAACAAAAAAAGATGGTACGAGGCGATTTTACGTTGATTTTTGATTTTAATTTCTAAAACAGTTAAAGATTCTTATCCTTTACCTAGAATCGATCAAACTTTAGACAAATTGGTTGGTAATTCTGGGTTTTCCACTTTAGATTTAAAAAGTGGTTATTGGCAGGTTAAAATACGTGAAGAACATCGGAAAAAACTGCTTTTTCAATCGGTTACAGTTTGTGGCAATTTGTCGTTATGGCTTTTGGATTATGTAATGCTCTCGCTAGTTTTTAAATGATTAATGGAATAAGTTCTTTGAAATATTCTTGGCCATACAGTGTCTAAATCTCGAACGAAACAGATCCTAAGAAACTTGAAAGAAATTTGAAACGATAACGCAATGGCCAAATCCAGTAAATAAAGACCTAATTAAAAATTTTACTGGATTGTGCTTCTATTATAGACAATTTATCAACGGATTCTCTTCTACAGCTAAACCTTTGTTTAATTTAGCAGATCATAAAGATGCTTTTGTTTGGACGAACAAATGCCAAACTGCATTTTTAAATTTGAAAAAAGCTCTATCTTCGCCACCTATTTTAGCTTTTCCTCGTTTAGATGCTTCTTTTTTCTTAAATAATAAGACACAAGTAAGTAGTCGCTATATAGCATACACTTGGTCGCTGCGTTCACGCGAGGAGAGTGCCGCACACAGGGCTAGCGAACATCGCTATAACCCTGTCACATATTTACTTTATTAAATACTTGTTCTAAGTCATTAAATTTGGTAATCATTTTAATTTTTTTATCATCATTTTTTTATTATACAGTTGCATGCAAAAATGTCCAGTCAAGGATAATTTTATGTTTTAGCAACGGTCAAAAGTGGAAATGTAAATATGCCTTCATAAAGTACTTTTATTACGTAATTAAAATATACGATTCAAAAATTTATTTTATAACAAACGGTTTGTAGTTATTTATGTCTCTCTCCCTCCACGAAGCTAGTAATAAATATATTTGTAATATTGCTATGTATTTATTTATATGAGATGTTTGCAGCGTAAATGAAAGCAAACCGGTAAGTGACGCGTCAATTCTTCGATAGTCGATAGTAAGCGCGCGATGCGGACCTCGCGGAGATGCGATTATTATCGAGAGGAGAGAGACAGACAACAGGCGCAATTAGAATAATTGGCTTCGAACCGTCGACAAGTGCACACCTTGTGAGAAGGACGAACGATAGGAGTGTGACGCGGAGAATCGTACCGAGGAAAGAAGTAAGGCAGCCACGCGCACGACTAGCAGTACCAAGAGTGATAACCTAAGACCCAAGCATTAAACACTTAAAACGATTGCCTACCAGTGGAGCAAGCTTGGTCCGCAAAACAAGTACGCTACCGAATCCTGACGGATTAAGCGAGTGATCGGCACTGTAAGTACCGACTCGTCAATTGGCTTTCTCTCTTTTTTACGCTCTCTCTCTCCTCACGCTTGTCTTGCATAACTTTTGGTTTGATCCGCTTGCTACTGCATCTAGTGCATCGGGTGCATGTTATCATTTCTTTGTGCCACGTATTGACACTTTGTCGCGCCGACTGTCGATTGCCTGCGAGTGCGGCTGAATGAGCATGTCAGCTTACACATTTGTATACGGCGCGCCGGTTCGCTTACTATCAGTGGTGGCTCATAACGTGGCATGAGCCGGCGTTTGGATCACTCACGTAGCGCGTGCGCTATACTCGTTTCTCTCTGGTGCATGTCTACGAGTGTTTATATTGCACTGGCCTACGTGACGCAGGCGTGTCGCTTGATTTGCACCGAGTTTACGTTATACAATTCTAAAATTTGTATAAACTTTTCTCTTACCAATAAAAACTGCTGCTTGCCTAAAATTCGTGCCGAGTTATCAACCTAACCACTGCCGCACTTCTTATAACAGTCTGTCGCATTATTGATTCGCGTCCTGTTCCCTCTCGGTTATTCACTGCCTGATCTTTGTATAGCTCACGACACTCTCCGCGGGCCGATTTCTCTCTTTTGACGAAGTAGGCAACCTGAAGCAGCTGGACCCTGGACGCTCCTATGCAGGAGCATAGGGTTGTACAGGATAGCGACAACGCCCACTATATATAATTTTCGTCCGCGAATAATAGCTAATTTTTATTTCAGCTTCCATTCGAAACACTTTGAGCATAAGTCCCATTATAATTTTAATAATTAATAAAATTTTATAGCGAAAATAACCAATTTTGCTTATCCGCAAGTATCCAGCCAAATATTAAAATTCAATTTGTTTCGCTTTTTTACATTATGGGTTGCGATATATAGTATGTAAACGCTGAAAATACGTTTCTGTTATACTCTAAAATCAGTATCAATCAATAAACATATCGAAGCGCACGTGTTTTGATCTTGGAAAACTTATGCTTAATTTTTACAACAAAGGAAAAGTTTCACATGAAATAGGTAAAACTTTGGCAATAGGAAAATCAACTGTGAACAATATAATAAATAAATTTAAGAATACTCACACTATGGAAGATAAAAAATGTCCTATAAGACCAAGAGAAACCACTAATCGTGTTTATAAAGTGATTAAAAGAAAGGCTGTTACAGATGTCAAAAAGAACGCTGCCTTATTGCACGCGAATTACGCGACAAAATTTAGCAGATATAAGTCAAAATACCATTTCACGCAGATTGAGAGAGTAGGTCTTTTTGGACTTATTGGTGTAAAAAAACCACTGATTTGTAAGAAAAATAAGAAGGCCAGATTAGAATTTGCGAAAGTTCATCAAAGTTCGACTGTTGAGTACTCAAAGAAAGTACTATTTTCGGATAAAATTAGAATGAATATATTTGGAAATGATGATAGGAGATATATACGGCGACCACAAGATAGTAAATATGATCTCGATATCAAATATCGACTGTAAAACACAGTGGAGGTAGTATTATGCTATGGGGTGCATTTTCTTAGAAAGGCGTAGGTTCAATATTTAAAATAGGCATTATGAACTTAGCCGTATACAGGGATTATAGCAAATACTACCTTATGCTCAACATACCAATAGAATGGATATTTCAGCAGGATAACGATCCAAAATATCGATCATAGCTACTTCAGCAATTTTTTAGCAAGACAAAAATTCAAGTTTTAGATTGACCTAGTCAATTTTCGGATTTGAATCCAATAGCATATTTATGACAAGAGTTAAAATTAAGATTAGGGGTTCCAAATTATCCCAATAACGTTGCTTCATGGAAGAAAGTGCAAGAAGAGTGGAAAAATATACTTAATGATAGAATTACCAGACTTATTGAATCGATCCCTCTCCGATGTGCTGCGGTGATAGATTTTAAAGGTATGGCTACGAAGTGCTGGAGACTATGTTATATTTGGCATCATTTTCAATTTATTTATGTTATGTTTATGTTTCAATTTTGATTTATGTTACTATATTTTTTCTATACAAGCGCTAAAGAGTTGGCCAGATGCTCATGAATAATTAAAATTTGCTATTTTCGTTATAAAATTTTGTTAATTGTTAAAATAAATTTTTAAATTACAAGCTTTAATTGTAGAACGAGAGTACTTTACGTAAATATATTTGTGTTTCCACTTTCTACCTTTTATACATTGTTAAAACTTAGAATTATCTTTGGCTGGACACTTTTGCATGCAGCTTTATTTGAAATCACATTATTGTATTCCTCTGTTACGTCTTAGGCGCTAGCTACCTGTTAATCCTAATATTTAAGATTTATCAATATGTAATTTAGTGGCAAGGCTCACTTATTATTTTCCATATATATTTTATATATGGTGTAGAAATATAAGCAAAGAGAAAACAGAGAGATGAATGAATGAGTGTTATGGTACCTGGATTTTTATCGTAGGGACCTCTCGTAGATCAGGTTTAAAGAAAGATGCAAAAATAGGCTAGTTTTAATATTTTCTGACCCAGCAGAGTTTATTTAAAAGTTTTAACACAATGTGCTAGGCACACTTGAAACTACCAAATACACCAATTTTACGTATAGGTGTGACAACGGAGGTCTAAGATGTAGTCTTTGACTTGGACTTTTAGGAACTGTTCGCTGCGGGGCTTCGCGAGCTTTCATAGCTGCCGAATTTGTTAAATTATCGATATTTGCAATCTTAAGTGAGTTTTGCCTGCTTTATCGTAATTTGCAGAGTAAGACTTTTTGGTTTTGCCACCTGCCCGAGAGTTCCTGGGAGTACAATGACTTGCTGACGTATACAGAATTTGAGTTTATTTAAGAATTTGAGTTTTGGCATTTTTTAAAGGAATTTGGGAGACGAGGTAAAACGTAACACCTCAAGTTTATTATAACTTAAGCATGTATATTATCATACTGACAAGGAAGGTATCCCAACCCGAACTCAACGATTTTGATAATTCTTATATACGAGTACATTAAACAGGCAAGAGATTGGTATTTTTTTTATTGGCAGAAAAACATATTTAAGGGGTGAAATCCACCCTCAAAGTTCACCCCAAAAATATTTTTTTGAAATAACTTATCTTCTAACCAATATTTTTTAGTAAAACAAAGTGGGTAATAATACTTATAAAAAACTCTGGTGTGTTTGACTTGGAGGTTGCAACCCCTATTTTTAATACACGATAAATTGAAAAATTGATATCATTTTCTGCAGTAAAAACTTTTAAAATAGTGTAATTATAACCAAATTTTTATATTTATAAAAAAAATAGAAAAAATAAGTTTATGTTTTCCAGCATTCTTAATAAAAAATATTTTTGGAGGGTAAAGCTATCCCTATTAATGAAAATTAGAACTTTCGATATTAAAATTATTTAAAAGCGAATTTTTTAATTCTGCAGTGCAATTACGGTGATCAGCCGTAATTGTTGTTGGCAAACGAATTCTTCACTCTGGAAAGGCTGCGCTGGTTCTCCTTGCTACCAAATCGGTTGCTGCTCTGCGCAATGCTACTGTTTCGCTGCTGCTGTAAATTGCTGCTGCTTTTTTTCATCTCCTCACTATCACTCGCGCACATACAAAAACCAATAAACTTTTGATCGGCAAACGGCAAAAACACAATAGCAAATTTTGGCGGTTTTTTTGCACAACAGTTGAGGCTATACTGAAAATTAAACTCTCGCGATCCGCTCTCTCTTTTATTTGTTCGCTCTAGCTTCACGAGTGCTACCGAGTCGCGAACGTATCAATTGATCGAATCGACTACCGTTGCATTTATTATAATAAAAATATTCTTAAAGTATATTTAAAGGTTGAAAACTACCCACAAAGTTCTCTCCCAAAAAGAGGTTTCTTCAAATAGCTTTTTTCCTAATCAATATTTTTTAGTAAAACCAAGCGGGTAATATTCCATATCAACCCCTATTTTTGATAGGTGAAAAATTGAAAAATTGACATGAAATTTCGCAGTGGAAAAATAGTTTAGTTTTGAGCAGATGTTTATGTTTTGAAAGAAAATAAAAAAGTAGAATCCTTCAATATGTGAATTATTAATAACAAATAATTGGAGAGGATAAGACTACTCTTATTAATAAAAATTAGTATCTAATGAGTAGATAATGCAAAAGTTTTAAATAAATTTTCTAATTTTCAGTACTCTATGGCCGTCGCCATACTAAAAATGTTAGGAAGAAGTGAATAATTTAATTATTATTATAATATTATTTTATTTTTTTCAAACGCGAGTGGTCAAATATTAAATTTCGAATAATTATAATAATGGAATAATAATGAAGAAAATAACATTCGTTTGTTTATTAGTAATGTAGAATATTATAGTGTGATAAAACATTTGTGTACAAAAGAGTAAGTACTTCAATTATCAAATTTAATTGAACATATGGAAAATAAATATCAAAACTGAACCAAATGAAATGATGTTATTAAATTCTTTAATTTTATTCATACGTTGAAAGTGAAAGTTGAGAATACTTCAATTAAGAAAACAAGATAAAAATACTATCAAACGAAATGTGTTATCTGTCCTATATATCATACAAGTTTTTGTAAACATAAGATATCAGTTTGAATTCCATGTCTTTACTGGACGTATGTTATTCAGAGAGATAAATAATTTCTTCAATATTTTCAAATTTAAATTCATAAAATAATTTATTCTTAATTTATGTTTTATTGAACAGGTAAAAAATGTCGAATGTTTATTTTTCATTCCATTAACACAGTCTATTCAGAAAAGTAATTAATGCAATTTCTGTATTCACGGCGAAAGTCAAATTCATTGTCAAGTACAATCAATATCATCAACGGCACACAGCTATACTATAAAACCCCTAATATCAGGTGAAGGAAAACTTTTGTCATATCTCTTTTTAGTTTTGGAGGGAAAATCTAGTGTTATGTCTAGGCGAGGAGATGGTACAGCCAGACGTAATAATATATTCAAGTATTGTCGCGTTGGTAAAGGTTGGATCTTAGTCAGGAGTTAAGCAGAGGTTGGTTAAAGGGATAGCGCCTTTTTTATACGTAGGGCGTTT
The DNA here is from genome assembly GCF_024137745.1 of Phymastichus coffea. Taxonomy (NCBI): domain Eukaryota; kingdom Metazoa; phylum Arthropoda; class Insecta; order Hymenoptera; family Eulophidae; genus Phymastichus; species Phymastichus coffea. Next base: position 4,105,909 of record NW_026706814.1, read on the forward strand.
TAAGTAGATAAAATAGTTTCTTACCTTATTAGGATTGGATTTCAGAAGAGGTTTTTTACGAACAGTCTCAGGTGTTTGCGCCAGTGGTGGGAAAATGACACGATTTTGAGGTTTTCGACATGTAAATGTCAGAAACTGTAAACAACGTCAAAAACCATGTCAGATTGTCAAAAACGTCAAAAACTTCCAATTACTATTGCGCATGCGCAGTAGTGTTACACCAACGTACTTTGCTATTGAAATTCTAATTTGAATATTTTTAATTCGACCATTGATCCTTTGACGCTAAGAAAGCCCGATGTTATTTATTTATCTCCAACAGTAAACTAACAACCTAAATGTAACAATTATCACAGTTTTTGTAAAATTAATTTTCACAATAAACACTAAACAGTAATAATAGTACTAGTACCAGGTAATTTATCATTCTTCATTTGAAAATTTCGGTTATTCACCTCAAATCTTATACCAAAGTGAAGAAGCGAATCATATTTTAGAAAAATCATATATTATTAACTGTTCAGGAATTAGTGATTTTTACTAGTTTTCTTGTTTGGATTATTTATTAAAATGGCAGGTATATATACGATATTTTTCAATAATAATGTAGATGATCTAAAATAGTCTTTATTAAAATGTTTTGAATTCAAATTTATAATGATAATAATTTTTTTTAGCTAATATTGATCGTAATGAATTGGACAGATTGCTTGGGCTATTTTTTTTTTTTTGGATGCAACATACCTTTCGTAATAGTCGAATCACCATTGTTTAGAAATTTTATTCAAGCCTTAAATCCAAATTACATTATTCCAAGTAAGAAGACTCTTTCCAACAGTAATCTTAATAATCGATTCAACGAGTTACAGCAATCAATAGCCAATATGGGTGTAAATAATGTAGTTTTGTTAATAGACGGATGGAAAAATAAGGCGGCCAATAAACAAAATGTTGTTGCCATGCTTCGTTTAGACAACATGCAGCGAAGAAAGTATATTTTTTTGAACACCTGGAATTTCAGTACTCATCGTGAAACTGGGGAAGCTTTGCGTCAAGTGGTTGACGAATGTATTGGAATGGCAAGAGAAAAATATAATATTAATATATACGCTGTTATCAGTGACGGTGCAGCTGTGATGATTCTCATGGGTCAACTTGTTGGGATTTGGCATGTAACATGTAATAGCCATAACGGCAATTTGTTAGCAAAAAGTGTCGTGGATAACGGATTTGCAGGAAGAGTGCATGCTTTGCTAACAGATTTTAAAAGACCTGACTTAGAAGGTCACTTAGTCGAAGCTGGTGGTAATCGGATAATAACTATTGGAGAAACAAGATGGTGCAGCCATAGAGATGCATTTAGGAGGTATCATGCTAACTTGCACTTGATGCGAAATATTGCGGATATCCCTGATCGTCTTCGTCTAATTACAAACGAAAATCGTGCTTTTCTTCTTTATCCAGAGTTAGAAAATCAATTGATATATCATACACTAATTCTTGACCCTATTTGTGAATTAACAAACACCTGCCAAAAAGCTGATTGTACAATTGCTGATGCAACAGAATTGTGGCTTCGATTAAACATCCCAGTAGTAGATGAAAATGTAGACGCAGCGATTAGAGCGAGACGAGCAACAGCTATCAACGTATATGGTCTATCAGCAAATTTTTTGCATCCGCGATATCGAGGTCAACGATTTGCAAACGATGAAGATTACGTAAATCAAGTTGAAACATTTTTTAGAGATCACCTGACACCTCAAGGTTTATTGGAATTAAATGAGTACAGGAATGGCATTGGTCTTTTTGAAAATTGATTAGCGAGAAACTATAGGTCGGCTATTATATTTTGGAGAGCTGCACAATTACACTATGCTAATTTAAGTGATTTAGCATTAAAGCTACACTTATTATGTGCTTCAACTGGACAGCTAGAACGCCTTTTTTCAGAGTGGGCATATGTCCATTCACCAAAGAGGAATCGATTAAGCGATGAAAGATCAGCTAAATTGGTCGCAATCTATTACGATACTAGATTGAATGATCAAATTATAATGAATGAATTGAACGAAGACCTAGATGAGAATTAAATATTTATGGAATATTTAAAAATGAAAAAAGAGCATAAAAAAACTGTTGAGAATTCTCAATCTTTAGAATGTTAATCTTGTCAATAAAAACTCTCGTTCACTTATTTATAATAAAATAAATGTTTTACTAATTACTGGTATATTTATGATAAATCATAAGGAGGTACATGCAATTCGTAAATTTATAAAGATAATATGATGAAATTTGTAGGTTTCGATAAATAATTATTTTAAATTATTGCTTTTGTCAACGTTAGAAGGAAAAAAATATTTTATGTTGTTTCTCACTAATAAATTGTCACTTTCGACAATATATAAACGTTTATTTTGATAAATACTGTTTAAATTGGCAATAAATAAATCTTATCTATTTTCTTATTACCTCAATTCATATATAAGTAAGAATGAAGATTCAACACATTTGTATAAAAAACTGTTATTTTTTATTCAGTCCTTATAAACGCGTACATACAGTTATTAAATCATTTCTTTGATAACATTAATAGCAAAACATTGTTTTTCTTAACTTACTTTATTCTATTTGTTATAAATATATTCATTATAAAACTGTTATTTTTTATTCAGTCCTTATAAACGCGTATAGTTATTAAATCATTTCTTTGTTAACATTAATAGCAAAACATTGTTTTTCTTAACTTATTTTATTCTACTCTACTGGAGTCTTGAATCTCAGAAACTGATATACATATATCTATATGTATATTAATACAAAACGAATACTACTAATAGTCATCATTGCAATTTAACAGATAAAATAATTCCGTTACCATTTTTTCTTGTTCACTGTTTAAATTTTTTTGTAAATTAAATTCCAAATCTTTGTGCAAAGTAAAAGCTGGAAGGGTTACTATTTTTAAAGAAAATCGAGCAAACTTATAGTGCTCAATTTCAACAACTTTATAAAAAGTATAAGGACTACTGTAATCTTTAGCCAGCAAAGTCCCCATCAATCCCTCTTTCTCTCTGTAGATGATCCAGCTTCTCATTTCGATTTCACTTAGCTCCGTTATAAAAAATTTTTGTACCTTTAGTTTACAATCAGGTATCAATATGTCTAAATCAACACCCTGATATGCTTGGTGTAGAAAATGTGCCGCTATATGTATAGGGTGCAGTATTTTGTTTATGTAATTTTTCACTAAGGTTTGACACTCTAAGTCTTTACACAAAATATATAATTTTATAAAATCATTCGTTAGGTCAGCAATAGTGTATGGACTTTTTTGCTGAAAATGTGACATTTTATATAAAATTTCCACCGCATTTATAACTTTTTTTAAGTTGCATTCAAACTCATTTCTTATGACTGAAATAATGACATCTTTATCTTCAAAAATAAATTGGTTTTCCATAACAATCTCTCGCAAAATATTTAAATTATCACATACAGGTTTCACTTTGGCAAAAAAATCTTCAAAACATAATACATCGTTGAGTGCAACCATTTTTTTGCCTCCTCGCATCAGTATTACGTCTTTCTTGGCATGCTCATTAAATTCTTTTATTACTTTTTCTAGTTCTACACGAATTTGTGGATAAAAAATTATATATAATAACTCTATGATAGCTCCGGACATACATTGGAGATACCAGTAGTCATATCCGTTATTACTTACAGGTATTTTTTTTCCTTCTTCAGCATTTGACACAACAACATTAGCTTCAGATCCATAAGATTCTTTCATTTTCTTAGAGCAAAGAAATATAAATTCTTCAAGAACAATATATTGATACATCACTTTTTTCAATGAGTAAATATTGATTCTGTGTTGTTAGTGTCATACTAATATAAGAGCCATCGGATTGTTGTGTTATTAATAAAATACCGTTACTATTATTACAAAAAGTGTGCTTGATGTTATTGTACAGCGATAGCAGATATTCATCAACAAGTTCTTTTGACGAGGCAGGTGTAAACGCTGGACGCAAGATCTGACAAAACTTTCGAAAATGTTGATTATTTACTATCTCAAACGAACTACCAGTTTCAATAACTAAGGATAATAACTCTTGATTAGCTCTAGCAATTAATTTCTCATCTATATTATCTACAAAAGACGTTACATTCCTCTTCTTTGAAGGATTGATAACAAGAGACTGCGTTTTATTTTTCTAGAAAAAATATGGAATATATATTTATTCCATTTTAATAATTAATTAGAATGTATTAATCTTTATTCAAGTATATTTTTACCATTAAAGGAATTGTGGCTTCAGGAATAAACCTTGCGGGCCCCGGGCTTTCATTAGTTTCAGCCGATTCCGTGGAATTTTCGTCAAAACTGCTTCGGTTTTTGCGCTTACTTTTTAGTCCTTCAGATTCACTTACATCACTACAATTGGATGTGGTGTCACTGCTATTGACAGCTCCTAGCTTGCAACTTACTCTGCAAACCAAAACATTAGTTTACTACTATCAAAATATTGCTACCGAAAAGAAATGTATAACACAAATACAATTCTAATGATAAAACCTACCTGTGTGCATGTAACCTACTTTCAGATGTATTACGTAAGTCTTTTTTGCACACTGTACAGTGTGCGACTTGAACTTCTTTTCTAGATTGCTGAGAGTCTTGACACTCTTGACTCAACTTGAAGTTATTGTTAATAATTTGTTTCATACGTGGCTCGTAACCTCCTTACTTCCAAAAAGAATGACGCGCTCTTCCACCTTTATTCATTTTAATTGACACAAACTAGTATAATCACAATCATAAATTCACAACACACTGAACACAATGCTTTCCCCGGTTTCGCAAATAGTCGGCGGATCATTAAATATCGTACAAAACAAAGCCAAAGAAAAGTACACTGTGATAGTCGTTTGGCGAGTGGCCGGGCGCCGCAGCGGCAGTACCGGCACACCGCATCGGCGCGCCACCCCACAGCGATAGCCGAAAAGATGTCAAAACGTGTTGTCAAAAACTCAGAAAGTTCGAGAGGTAATATACATAGTAAATTACGCGTCAAAAACTATGTATTTTACCTATGGTAATTTACCTACCCACCACTGGTTTGCGCTTGATTTAAGATTTATTGTTTAAAGTTAATTATAATACTTAACAGAGTATAATCCCGGTTCTAAGTAGCCGGATAGCTAGACTTAAAAAATAACTTTGCGAAACTACCAAACTGCTGAATCGTCAACTGTGTACTACGTACTGTGTTGTGCGAATTCCAATCCAGCCTTTTTATACCGTAGGCTGATATGCCCCTTCCTGTGTTTTCGCTAATTTAATATGCGGTGAGTAATTTTCGCGGAAATATTATGGATACGTACTTAGACTAATCTATCCTGCTAGATAGATTTACAAATCTTCCCGGGAGGGTCGGTATAGTAGAAAACTGAATTATCGATACCCGATTTGTTACCATAACTTATAATTCGTCACGTACTTTTTCTTACGTATCGATGTGACATGCCCACCCCTCGGAGTCCTTTGCTGATAGAGCAAGGGACTAGCGTTCTCCGAACGCTACTGTAATTATTTGGTTTGAGTATACTTTTTGTTTTTGTTGTTTTTTTTTGTGTGTCTTATATATATATATATATATATATATATATTATATATATTTTTTGTGTGTATTTTTTGTGTTGTTTTTTTGTGTTTTTTTTTGAGATTATTTTTATTATTTATTATTATTTAATTATTCTAAGAATAGGAGGGACTGGGGATAGGATTACAGCAACTCCAATCGATAAACCTGCAAGCTCCTCTGGAATCTACATAAAAACTCCTTGCCAATGCATTTGGCACAGGGGGCATTACTGAGCATAAAATGCTCCGGGCGAACACATTCGTCCTCCATGGCTAGTTGTTGATCTTTTGAAGCGGCTGCGATGCGTGCTCGGCAGAAGAAGCATCCCTGCCAATGTGCGGTATCTTGCCCGCACACACGGCATGGATTAAAAGGGGCTCGTCCGAATCCCTCTCCTCCATAGGTTTCTTCGAAGAGGAATCTTAAGTGCAGGTGTCCGTGATGAGCCTCCTGGAAAATGTACCGCGTCAGCTCGTGGTAGTTCCAGGTTCCATCGTCGTCTAATAGCGGCAGTTCGGGATGTTGCATGCTCGTCTGGGCCTTCCGGTTCTCCCCTCTTGTAAATAGTCGTTCCATCGTTGCCGCCGACGTCCGACTGTTGCATATTTGTTCCGTCGTCCAAGATCGATTAGCCTTCTTGCATGGCGGGCCGAGTGTGGTAGTTGCCGTACGTTTCATCGTGCTGATTTTATGGAGTATCTGATATGACAGGGGGGTATGTCAGCGTTTTTATACCTTTTTTATTTTAGAGAGCGGGAAGAGTTGGAGGAGTGTCTGTCGTTTCGGATTTTTGGAGTGGGACCACTTGAACGGCCACGGGTGGGGAGTGAGGAGTGTCGTAGTTGATTGGTAGCCTAAAATATTTTCCGTCAAGTAATGTCTGTGCAGATTTGCAGATCATTTTTTTTTGAGGAGTTAAGGGTGGATTCAGTTCTTGCATTGGTATATTTTCGAACTCGCGGTCTTTGTTACTCCACACTCTATATGCGCAGAGTATGCAACTTACTGCGATTACGGATACGACAACGATTACAGTGGTTACACCTAAAGTTAAATATACGTGCAATAATTTCGCTCGGTCCGAGTGCTCGTATCTGTTCTGATTATTATTTGTGCTTGGGCTTTTCATTACTATTTTGTCTGTAGTTATCAAAGAGATTTTCGGAAATACAAAATTTTCCGCCTTTAGTTTTTTCTTAGCCCCTAAATAAATATGGTCGCTTGTTCTAAGTTCGCACGGCTGGGGAATCTGTATTAAATCGGTACCATTCAAAGGAAAGGGTTGTACTACGCCGTTACAATTAATATCAAAGGAAGTATTGAGAGTCACCGAGTATAGCAAAACATTTTGTAACGTCGGTATAAGATAATAGTCAGTTTCGGAGCTAGTTTTAAGTTGGCAAAATACAAGATTTGACTCTTCCGGTGATGTTAACAGGTTAAACTCGCAGGAATTATTGTTTGGCTTGCGCATAGTTGGGCGCGGGCACAGATAGAAGAAAAAAATACGTTTACACTCGTTATCAATTAAATTCTTGCTTACAAAGGCATGGGTAGCTTCTCCCTCTGTCACAGTCAGGTAATCACTTTGTGGTCTAATGAACTTAGCGATTTGGTTAGTTTTGTTAGGATACTGAAATACTGGCAGCGAATATAATTTGAAACTCTGTGTACTGCTGCTTGCGACAAGGGGAAAAACTACTTCGACAATGATGTTCTTACGAAAGTAGACTACGTTAACTTCTGCAATTTGTTGTAGTGTTATGATATTGATTTTTGACATATGTACTGGCAACTTTGAATTAGTAATTGCCTTGATAGATTTTATCGCGTTTAGCAAAAATTGCGGATTGAAAGAAAATTGTTTGTTTTGCAGGAGTTGACGTACTTCAGTTGATATGTAAGTAAACTTATGTAATATGTCGTTAATTTCGGCTAAAATAAGGCTAATGTGTGTAAAATTATATACTGGGCTCATTGCGCTAGTAATGAAATTTGCGCGAGATTTTCTAAAAAGCAAAAGATTTGTCTCTGATTGTAAATTATTTTCGGTAATATAAGATAAGTCATACTCGCCCATTTGTTCGGTCAAATTACTCTCGCGCATATACAAGATATCTTCCAGGGCCTTATCGGCATGTTCGAGTAAGAGGCTGTCCAGCGATGCTAGGGCATCCCGCCCCGCGTTGGGTGTGTCAAAAGCGTACGCGTTGAGAGAGGTGCTGACTGCTTCGTTAATGTGTTGGAGTTTTTTTGTTTCTTCGTAGGCTGTGTATATAGAATTTTTGATGAAATCGTTTATCTCGATTGAGTTGCAAGCTGCAGATATTTTTTCCAGTGTTTGGGTGAAATTGTAATGAGAGTTAAACACTAAGTTGATGTCGAGAGCGGTGATAATATTCCATTTTTCTTGAATAAATCGTATGGTAGGTCCTCTTTCGAAAGCGATTCCAGGCTGACTATCATATTGCTTTGTAGTTGGTTGATTTTGGCATATGACGGTAGTTAGTAGACTGATGAGAAGTACTCTGGGTAGGGGCATTTTGCTGGTGTTAGCTGGAAGAGTTCTTTTTTTTTTTTTTTTTTAACCGAGTGCGATTTGATTAAGAACCGCGTTCCGTTCTGTAGGGAACATTATAAACGTGCGAAGGTGTTCAATGTCGTTATATGTGTAAATTCCGCTTGTTGCCGTGTTTATGGGGCTATTATATTCCCAATTTTGCTTGGCCTGTGGTTTGATTATGTGTGGGGTTTCTTGACTAGTGACATCCGGAATATCCTTTACCCATGAGTCACCGAACTGATACATTACCGACATTTTAGTATCGCAAGCGGTTTTGGTTCCGTATTGTTTTATTATATGCGTGCGAAGTGTGATAAACATCGGAGTCTCACCGCGCGTGACCGGTAATTCTTGGTAGCATGTTTCGGCCTTTCTAAGGGATAATGAAATGCATCTTGTTTCCTATCTTGATTGTAGTGGGAACGGCTAATTGCAATTTGTTCATTTGTGGTAGTTTATCGTGTTTAAATAAACTCAGTGCACCTTCATCCAGGGGGGTACCAAATGTGTCAGTGAAGTACAAGTAATTGTCTCGCCTCATAAATAGTGCATCCCGACAATAGATAATGTTTTCATTGGGTAAAGTCACGGGTCCGGTAGGGGAGTTGGTTGAGTCTTCAAGCATCACGTCTTTTAAAGAGGTCATTTCCTGTTTTGGTTGTGAGTCCTGTTTATTTTTAGAGTCTTGATTATGCGTATTATATTGTGTGCCAATTTTATTGCCTTCGGAGCAGTACGTGTTTTCAGTAACTGTAGGGTAATTAATATTCGTGTCAGTTTCCGTTACTGACGTGTCTACTTCTTGAGGAGGCGGATTCTTTTTCTGACGCGGCAGGAGGGACTTGATGGCTTCCAAGTATTTTGCACTTGGTTGTCGGCCCCTTGCGCATCGCGTGGTCATGGCGTGCGTATTTCCTGGCCTTTTTGTATTATCATCTAGTCGAGCTGTCAAGACCAGTGCTTGAGCCGGATCTTGCCTAGTTGCTTGTAAATGCTTATTGAGCTGTTCGACTTCCTGTATAGGATTTCGAGAGAGCGCATCTACATTGACATCCGACGCTCCTTTTTTATATCTGACTTCGAAATTAAAATTTTGTAACAATAGTCGCTGATGAGTTGCTTGTGAATTTGGGTCACTTATAGAATATAGATGTACCAAAGGTCTATGGTCAGTAATGATGATGAATTTTCGGCCGTACAGATAAGGTCTGAATTGCGAAATACTCCATACTATTGCTAATAGCTCGAGCCGGATAGCGGGGTAATTACTTTCAGCAGGTGTGAGGGTACGTGAAATGTATGCTACAGCGTGCTCTCGCTCTTGGTCGTCAAATTGGGAAAGCGATCCTGCGATTCCGATTTTAGATACGTCAGTGGTAAGAAAAAATGTTCTGTTGAAATCCAAGTGTTTGAGCACCGGAGGTTCACATAATTTATCGCGTAGTGTCTCGAAAGCTTTTTGCTGCTCTTCCGCCCAAACGAACGGCTGGCGTTTCTTTAATAGAATAGTAAGTGGTTTTGCGATCTTAGTAAAATTTTCTATAAATCGTCTATAGTATCCTGCTAGGCCGAGCCATTGTTTAACGTTCTTTGGCGTGTGCGGGACTGGGAATTCTTTTACTGCGCGCAGTTTATCGTTGCACGGGCGTAGTCCGTCTTTCGAGATTACATGACCGAGGTATTCGATTTCCGGGCGTAGAATTTTGCATTTCTTCGGATGAAGGACCAGATTAGTTTCACGAAGGCGTTTCATTAACTTGATGATGCTCTCGCAGTGTTCGTCGAATGTTTTAGAATATACGCAAATATCATCGAAAAATGCTACTACATTTTTTAAATCTTATACTAGTACATTTATTAGTGACAGAAAAACTGGTGCGCTAGTTTTAAGTCCAAAGGGGGAGCGACAAAACTGATACAGGCCTGACTCGCATTGGAATGCCGTTTTGTGCCTGTGTTCCTTTTTAATACTTATCTGATGATATGATGAATACATATCAAATGATGAAAATAGTTGCGCACCGGCCATTCGTTCAAATAAGTCGACAGGTAGAGGGACTGGGAAATTATAATCTGGGATAATTTTATTTAGCGCGCGATAGTCAAATACGATGCGCGGCGGTTGTGGTTCGCCATCTTCCGTATTCTTTTTGGGCACGCAAAAGACTGGTGCGCAATATGCGTTAGTTGATTTTTCAATAATACCTCTTTCTAGCAATTCCTGCATTTGTTCATTTATAAATTTACTGATCTGCGGGGGGTGCCTAAACTGTCGTAGTCTGATTGGTACTTCGGAGGTAGTATAGATCTCGTGTTCGATAATACTCGTGGCCCCGAGCTTGTCGCCCTTAACAAAAAATCTGTCGCTGTAATTTTCAACGATTTCTTCAATTTTTGTTCGTTGATCTTGTTTGATATGGTCCAATTTAATCAACTGAAGTAACTGTTTGACTCTTTCGTGACGATTATTCGTTTCTGGGTTAACAAGCAGTGCTGCGCATTGCGCTATAGGTACTTTTCCTCTAACAATAGAGCGGGCCGTTAACAATGCATTTAATGCGTTACTAACTATATTTGGCTTTTGTAAGTTACTTTGTGATTTAATAATTGGATCGAGGTACCTATTTAGTATTTCGAGCAAGTATAAGCGATCGCTATTAATTTCAGATTCTTTATTATTTAGGCAACTAATAATACTGCTAGTTAATTCTCGTATTGACGGGTAATTTGATTCTGATTTTTCTGATTTTTTAATCATTACCGATGCTTTGTTGAAAGCGTAGAGTAAATCGGATTCGTTTTTCAGAGTTTGCATGCGCATGCCAGAAGTTACAGATACAGAGTTAATTTTTTCTAAGTTCTCGGAAAGGTAGTTAACAGACAGGTTGTACAGTTTGTCAGAATCTCATTTTTTTAGTGCTTCTCGGATTTTTTTTTCAGACGGCTGAGGTATATACTCTTTAGGAGTCAGTATGTCACCTTGTTTTATGGCCTCGTGACCATTTTTTTTACATGGGTTTTGTATATAACTCCTCTGAGTTTCGACTGCTAGGTGCAGTAACTTTCTAGTAGGGTCGTCGACCGAAAACAAGGAGTTATTGCCAGGCTGTGCCTGTCCTTCGTTTGCAAGAGGTATTTTGCTGGGTGCCTGGTTAATTTTTTTTGTTACGGGAATAGCTCCAATGTAACAGGACTTACTTTCGGTGATAATTGGGAAAAACAAGTTATTAATTTTTAAGAGATTCCTGGCGTAATCAATATACGTTCTGTATTTTTTTAATGACTCGCTTCCTATTACACCGTCTTCTAATATAGGAAAATTTTCCGGTACTAAGTGAAAATCTCGTACAAAGTTATAAAAGGTTAATGAAACTTTTCCCAATGTCGAGATACTTTCTTGCGAGATTCCCCGTAGTTCGTATCTGTCAAGGATATCTACGTGGACATCGTCTGGTTTGCTTGAAATTTTAAGTAGTGAGACTGCTGCCCCGGTGTCTACGATGAAACTAAATTTTTGTTTAGTTGTTTTTATTTCAAGTTGAATTGTTGGTGACTGACTGTTAAAATGTAAAAGGATGCTTTTTTGTGCGTGCGACGTTTGAGGCGCTGTATTTACAGGGGCTCCCGGGCAGCGCCGAGTGTCTGGGAACCCTTGTCTTTTTCCGCCTGTTGTAATTTTTGATTTCTGAGTTTTTGTTTTTCGCAATCACTCTTCCAGTGTCCAGTTTCTTTACAGTAATTGCAAATCGAGGAATTAATTTGTTGTAATTTTTCTTGCGAATTTAAATTGACTGGGGCGCTTGTTTTTACTTGATTTTGGGCGGCCTAAAGTGGCCGATGGCTGGAGCGGGGATTAGTATTATTGTTAGCTGCCGCGCGAGACTCCGCCCACGGCTGCTGTTTGGGCTGCTGCCGTTGCTGTTGCGTAGTTGGCCGAGTTTGATTTTGATTCTGCGGTATCCGATACCAACAGTCTTTAGCTGTGTGTTTTGGTCTATTGCAAATTTGGCAGATGCTACTATCTTACGCTTTCATTAATCGAACCGGCTCTATTTTAGGTTGGATTAGCGCTTTTACTGTTTCGGTTATTTCCTCAGGTTCCTGTACGTTGAATTCTCGTTCAATTTCTATTGCTTTCGTTGTAGCTAATTCTAAATTTTCGGCTTCCCCCATGCGTGCTTTGATGACCCAGTATAAACCGCGGATGAAGAATTTTACTTTGTCTTTTTCAAGTTGGTTTTTAAATCCAGCATAGTTTCGATTTTCCCTTACTGCTGCTTAAAAAAGTTCGTCAGCCACTGTTTTTACTCTATTAGAAAATGTGATTACATTTTCACCACGTTTTTGTTTTAAAGTTGCCAATTCGCCTGTTAATTGATTATAAGTTTTTGCTGATCCGAACAGTAGGTCTAAAAATTTAATCATTTGTTCTACATTATCAAACGTTTTTCCTTGCACGCTTTTAAGTGCTTCACCGCTTAGTTTAATTTTAATTAACTTGGCGAGGTCATTTTCATTGATTGTCGGGACTATGCTGCGTGCCTCTCGACAACCGTCGATAAACAAGTGTAAGGGTATGTTAAATCCGTCGAACTTAGGTACAAAGTTAACAGCGTCTTTCAAGCTAAAATTTTTTATTGGCGATACTATGTTTTGAGTGGAATTCATTAGTCCCGTTCTAAAAGTCCCCGGTGTATAATACATAGTAAATGGGCTGCTTGTAAAATTAGTTTTGTTTGTAGGGGTAAAGTGTCGAGTTGTAGTGAAATCAACTTTTTCCGATTTATTATGAGTCATTTCGGGTGATTTGGAAGCGGACGGTGTGTTAGTCATAGATACGTTTGTAGTGGGCGCGTTGTACGTGTCTGAATTTTCAATTGCTGTCTCGTAACTCGTTTGATTTTCGATGAGCTCGAGTAATGGAATTTCAGTTTTATCTAATTTTAATTTTTCAAAATTTATATCCGTAATAGCGTTAAGGAGGAATGCTGGATTTTAATTTTTACTAGTCATTTCAATGAGGATGTCGAATATTAAGTCATCTTTACATAGAAAGTCTAATGGGCTTGTATCAATGTAGTCTTGTAAATTATATTTTAATCTTTGTAATTCTTTGACTCGGGTAATTTGCTTTGTTTCGGTGGGTGGAAATCTTTGATGGAGATATGTGAGACATTCTGTAAGCGTAGGCTCCCTGTTTCTTGTGAAGTTTGGTTCTATTTCGCTAATTTTTTTTGTTAGTATTTTGAGTGTGATTAGTTTTCGTTCGTAAGGTGTTTCGACCATTGTAATTTTGCGATAAGATCCTAATTACCAAGAAATGAGGGGCCCCTAATTGTTATGTCTAGACGAGGAGATGGTACAGCCAGACGTAATAATATATTCAAGTATTGTCGCTTTGGTAAAGGTTGGATCTTAGTCAGGAATTAAGCAGAGGTTGGTTAAAGGGATAGCGCCTTTATTATACGTAGGGCGTTTTAAGTAGATAAAATAGTTTCTTACCTTATTAGGATTGGATTTCAGAAGAGGTTTTTTACGAACATTCTCAGGTGTTTGCTCTTGATTTAAGGTTTATTGTTTAAAGTTAATTATAATACTTAACAGAGTATAATCCTGGTTCTAAGTAGCCGGATAACTAGACTTAAAAAATAACTTTGCAAAACTACCAAACTGCTGAATCGTCAACTGTGTAATGCGTACTGTGTTGTGCGAATTCCAATCCAGCCTTTTTATACCGTAGGCTGATATGCCCCTTCCTGTGTTTTCGCTAATTTAATATGCGGTGAGTAATATTCGCGGAAATATTATGGATACGTGCTTAGACTAATCTATCCCGCTAGATAGATTTACAAATCTTCCCGGGAGTGTCGGTATAATAGAAAACTGAATTATCGATACCCGATTTGTTACCATAACTTATAATTCGTCACGTACTTTTTCTTACGTATCGACGTGACACTAGCTAGTTTGGACGAATTGTAAAATCCCAATTGTTCAAACCTCAAAATGTATACGTAGAAGTATCTAAATCTGGAAAATTAACAAATTAAACAAATTATTTTATTACAGATATTTTTAAAATTTGGTTGAAAAACATTTTTCATCCAAATGTTGGTCCTACTAGTATATTGCTGCTAGATTCTTAGAGTGGTCACTGCAAAAAAGTAATTGAAGAAACTAGATCAGAAAATAAGAACGTTAATGTTGAAAATTCCAACTGGAACTACGGGAAAAATCCAACCTTTAAATTGTAACGGGGGAGGAATCTTGCAAAAATGGGAAATTTATTTATAAGCAAACTCCTACGATGCAGAGCAAACCGCCGCTCCGTTAATCACGTATGTAAGTACGTGTATTCGCTTTAAAGTCAGATGATTTCTCTTTGTTGTCTTCTATCAAACGGAGTTGAACTCACCTTAAGTCACATGTATCGTGACACTCGATGAGTTTGAAGTGTGAGCAACTTTACTCCTTCTCCGCTTAATCCCCGAGGCGTAATAGGATTAACACCTAAGCCTATTTCAATTTCTTAAACTATTAGGAAAATCATATGACGAAATCGGCGAATAAGTTAACAAAGTTTATTCATAAAAAATCTATACAGTCTTTGTCGGGCCGAAAGACTGAAGCACGCGAATAGGATTTACAATTAAATAATTTTCCGGTGAGAAAGAGAGAGAGAGAAGATACGAAAATTGGCGCGATCTAACGCTCGGCGCGAATACAAATAATTAACGCTATTACGATCGGACAAAATACCGATTGTATTTTGTGACGCGATAATTAAGGGAGGTGCACCTACCCTGCGGTGCAATTACGGTGATCAGCCGTAATTGTTGATGTCAGCAAATATCAACTGCCTCTGTCCTTTGAATAATTGACTGCGCTGCCTCACTCTGCTTATCAGCTGCAAACTGCTTCCAAAGCCCCGTACTTGCTGTAATATCGCTATCACACTCACGCACGAAATTGTCACAGGAAAACTATAATTCGGCGAGAAAAAACAGTGCAAATAAAATTCGGCGATATCTACACGTATCAACAGCTGAGGCGTAACTGCTAATTTAAAAGATCGCGCGCCCCCTCTCTCTCTATACTTAGAACTAACGCGCGAAATTCAGAATCGCGAACGGTGCGATTAATTGAATCGACTACCGTTGCAAAATGTATACGAATTTCGAGTGTGGAAAAACTTTGTTCGGTGTTTTTTAAATAACGTTATTTTAATGTATTACGATATGAATTTATATTCAAGAAATAATATTATTTGGCTTCAATCATTGGTTCATAACCAATTTTCGTCATCAAGATATTTAAATCATTTTAAATGTTCTTGGTTTAAAAGTGGATATCTCGAAGAAAAAACGGAAATATTTGATAATCCGGTTGATTTCAATTTCGGGGATTCTTGTAGTTTAAAATGTGAAACCGAAGGCTGCAAAAATGCTGCAATTATACGTTATGGCTAGTGTAAAAATCCCTATGTTTCAAACATTTTTTTGATGATTATCATTACTGTTCAGACTTTAATAAATAAAAAATGTTAAAAACCCGTTCCTTCTAAATTGTATTAAATTTTATAAAAGTTTATATTACTAAGTAAATGTGCAGCACTCTATCAAAAAATTGGTACAAAGACAAAAGAGTTAAAAATGAAATAATGATTAAAGTAGATTAAATATACGTAATTTTATCTTTTTATCGATTATGTATAAAAATTAAATTTTTTCCGTAGAGTTATAATAGGAATTCATATCAATTTTCCAGTTTATTTTCATTAGAAACGGGAGTTGCAATGCCAATAATTTAACCTATTAAGGCTCAGGCCAAAACTGAAAGAGATGGCGTCAAACTAACTGCGATTCATAAGCAAATCAAAAATTTTACCCGTGTTTTTTCTTTTGTCATTTGCAATTGTTTATAAAAAGTTATTTAAACAAATTTCCAAAAAATAATTTTTTTTGAAATCTGATTGCGGGAATTGATTATACGGGAAAATACATGAAAAAAATATGTGTAACATTTTTTTACCGGACTTCAATTTGTTAGTGTAAAACGGCAGTAAATAATTGCGGCTCCGGCAGTCAAAGTTTCTTCGCCAAATCCCAAGCAAAATCTACGCTAGATAGCGAAAAACTAACTATGCCATTCATAGGCAAATTGAAAATAAAATACCCGTGTTTTTTCTTTTGCCATTTGCAATTGTTTATAAAAATTTATTTAAACATATTACCAAAAAAGTAATTTTTTTTGAAATCTGATTGCGGGAATTGATTATACGGGAAAATACATGAAAAAAATATATGTAACATTTTTTTGTCGGACTTCAATTTGTCATGAAAAACAGCTATCAAACATTTATCATGTAATTCGATTGAATTTTTATTCAGTTTTATTTTTGTGATCGTCTCGGTGTCTTTTCCACAAGGTTATAGCACATTTTTGGCAATAAAATTTAGTTTTCATCTCACACGATAATACCCCACATGTTTTGTACATACCTTGATTGATTACGTGTTTATGCAATGATGTGTCACTTGATCTCTTTCGCTTGTTAGGACGTTGATTCGCAAATTTCTCAAGATAAAATTCACAAACTTCTTGCACAATATCTTTTGAACGTTTAGGCAACTCTGGGTGCAGCTTATTATAAATGACAGTAGCATTAGTCAATGAAGCCTGAATAAGTCGTAAGAACAGACACCATGTCCATTTTTTACTCCTAATTGAAGGCATCAATGCATTGCAATTTTGATCATGCAAATCAACCCCACCCATGTTTTGGTTATAGGAAGAAAACGCTTGAGGGAAAATAATGGACCTCTTAGCTTTTTCATGCCATCGCTGCATTTCAATTTTCGGTTCATCTCCAAATTTTGTTGATAACACTGATACAGGTTTGGAATACATCACAGTTATATAATTCAGTTTGGAATTTTGATCGTGAAGAGCTATAGTTGTTCCCCTCTCAGCTTTTTTGGCATTTTAACTTTTTCTTTGACGCGGTTTTGTCTGACCGTCCCAGTTGCTGATAATTCAATTTTTTCCAAATGTACCATAAGATCTGGATTGGTGAAAAAATTATCAAAATACACATGATACTTAGTAAGATCTTCTGTATTAGTTACTTGTAGTAAAGGCGATAGCAACTTGATAACGACTTTCGATCCCAAACAAATAGCAACTAGAGGGTTCCATTCATCGAGTCCTGCTTTACCTGTATAAATATCCAGTTCATATAAATATCCATCTGAGGAACAAAGGGCCCATAATTTTATTCCAAATCTGATTGGCTTATTTCTAATACACTGTTTTATGACAAAATTCCCGAAATATTTTACCATTATCTCATCTATTGATAAGTTGTAATAAAAAAAACCGAACTGCATACTATTTTCACGAAAATAATTATATAAACTTCTAATTTTCCAAACTTTATCAATTTTATTTTCATCTTGAAGATTATAAAATCTTATTTTCTTCTTGATTTCAATAAATTTATTTCTTGTCATAAGTTCAGAAATAACTGGACATTGTAAGATTTTTTTAGCTGACCAATAGTCACGGAGATTCTTTCTCGAATTGAAAATAGTAATCATTATGATCACAATAAATTTTTCTAGATCATTCATACTTAATTCAAAACTGTTTTCAGTTGTAGCTTCTATAATATAATTTTTCATTGATTTTGAGAAATATACTTCAAATAATTCCAAAGAGTTTTTAGAATACAAAGAGGAAATGGATTAAACGTTGAAGGGATCATCGTTATTCACAGTTGAGGTATCATTCAAATCTAATACTTGCTAATCGTAAACATGATTGGGTTCTAATAGTTTTTGAGTGTTGCTGTATGCGCTTTTTATATGTTCATACGAACCAACAGGAATCAATTCAAATGATATATTTTCGTCAACATTGCAATCAGAATCCCTATCTGAGCTTTCGTGATCTCCGAGAATGAACGATATATCGACATGAGCTCGGAAATCATCAATATCATCATCCTCGACAAAATCGATTAAATCTTTAACCATCCGCCTTGTCATTTTTGCTTGGTTCAAAAATAGACAGCAATTTACAAGAAGTTATAGATTTTCGCTGTAAATCAGATAGAAATGAAATTTTCGTATCAAGAAACAAAACCTCTAAATTTTCTGTAAAACCGTTAGTCCGCAACTCAAACGTGATCTCTAACACGGTTTACAAATTTTTACAATCAAAAACATTTTTTTACAACTGAACTGAACTCAACCATCAGGTTGAATCACTTGTGACTGTCGGTATCAATTCAATGCTTGATAGCCCTATTGAAAAAATCCAGCTGGAAATCCAGGCTGGATTTCCATATGGATATCCAGGTGGATTTCCAGGTGGATTCATATGGATTCCATATGGATTTCATATGGATTTCCAGGCTAGATTTCCATATGGATTCCAGATGGATTTTTTTGGAAATCCAAGTGGATTTATCAATGTGGATTTGACGTGAAGTACAATTTCAAAAAATGAATAAATAACGTATTGGTTATCAGTGTATAAAATTCTACTAATAGATTCTATGGAGGATGAATTATAAAAAAAACAACAAAAAAAAAGTGTCTTGACCAAGGCTCGAACCTGGGATCTTTATATTATCAGACTTGTCCTTTACCACTTTGCTATCGATGACTGTAGGGATGCATTCTCTTTCTTTCCTATATCACGTGCAACTTGAAAGTTGCGAATAAGCCATATTTCTACTCATTGTATTGTTCATCTCTGATTATTTGCATGAGTTTCAAATTAAGGACGTCGTCTGGTCCATTTCATATAATGACAGAATTTACTGAAACTCAAAATGATCATAGTTTGAAGTCTTCTGTACTCACACCAGTTTTTTGGGACATATAGTATAGTACTACATAAAGAGAAATATGATGTTTAACATATGCTCTTATGAGACGGCATCGAAATTATGCGTAAAAAAATAAGTGCACTTATGGGGCAGCGTCAAAACTATAAGAAAAAAGGTAAGCTGCTAACGCCGAGACTGCGATGATGACTTAAGAGAGCCTTCTTAAAATAAGGAAAAAAAAGTAAAAATAATGAGCGTTAGACTCGCAGGGTACTTCGGTTCTCGCAGGCTCTCGTGGTTTACCTGTCAGAGTTGTAGAGCTGTTACAGATTACGGTTTTCTTTCCAAAGGAAAAAAATTAAAATAATGAGCCTGAAACTCGCAATGTATAGGGTTAGAAAAGAAAAACACTAATTCGAAATAACGCTACAACAGAGAGAGGTCAAACTCAAGAGCCAAAATCCAAGTACCCTGAACCCTGCAAGTTTTACGCTACATATTTTTTCTCACGCTCCCGGTGAAAAATAAAATTTTACGCTCGATATTCTTACACGCATTTTCCATTGAGAAAAAAAAAATAGAGCCGACGCTACACCTACGCCGGCTATTTCCGGGAGCCGAAACCAAACCACCCTGGACGCGCCGAGTTTTATGCTCCAGACTTTTACACGAGTTTTTCTTTCTTCTTGAACAAATTTTGTTCACTCTGAAGAATTTGATCTCGGCTTTTAATTGTTGATCAAGATCAACAACAAAATTTTAAGAAATTTAGCTCTATTTATTCAAAAATTATTTGCATTCATAGAAATACCTACAGAAAATATAACATATACTTACGAAATATTAGGTATAATATAAAAAAAAATATGAGCACCAAACTCGCAGGGTACAGGGTTCTTGGATTTTGGCTCTCGTGGTTTGCATGTCTAAATTACAGCAGTGTTTTAGATTAGTGTTTTTTTTTAAGAAAAAAGTAAAAATCATGAGCGTAAAACTCGTAGGGTACAAGATTTTTAGGTTATGACTGTCGTGGTTTACCTCTCTGAGTCGTTGCGTTGTTTCAAATTAGTGTTTTTTTTTCTACAGGAAAAAATAGAAAATTATGAGCGTAAAACTCGGCGGGTCCAGGGTAGTTTGGTATCGGCTCCCGGAAATAGCCGGCGTAGGTGTAGCGTCGGCTCTATTTTTTTTTTCTTAATGGAAAATGCGTGTAAGAATATCGAGCGTAAAATTTTATATTTCACCGGGAGCGTGAGAAAAAATATGTAGCGTAAAACTTGCAGGGTTCAGGGTACTTGGATTTTGGCTCTCGAGTTTGACCTCTCTTAGTTGTAGCGTTGTTTCAGATTTGTGCTTTTCTTTTCTAACCCTATACCCTGCGAGTTTTAGGCTTATTATTTTAATTTTTTTCTTTTAGAAAGAAAACCGTAATCTGTAACAGCGCTACAACTCAGACAGGTAAACCACGAGAGCCACAACCGAAGTACTCTGCGAGTCTAACGCTCATTATTTTTACTTTTTTTTCCTTATTATAAGAAGGCTCTCTTAAGTCATCATCGCAGTCTCGGCGTTAGCAGCTTACATTTTTTTCTTATAGTTTTGACACTGCCCCATAAGTGCACTTATTTTTTTACGCATAATTTCGATGCCGTCTCATAAGAGCACATGTTAAACATCATATTTCTCTTCATGTAGTACTATACTATATGTCCCAAAAAAACTGGTGTGAGTACAGAAGTCTTCAAACGATGATCAGTTTGAGTTTCAGTAAATTCTGTCATTATTTGAAATGGACCAGACGACGTCCTTAATTTGAAACTCATGCATATAATCAGAGATGAACAATACAATAAGTAGAAATATGGCTTATTCGCAACTTTCAAGTTGCACGTGATATAGGAAAGAAAACGAATGCATCCCAACAGTCATCGATAGCAAAGTGGTAAAGGACAAGTCTGATAATATAAAGATCCCGGGTTCAAGCCTTGGTCAAGACACTTTTTTTTTTTTTTTTTATAATTCATCCTCCATAGAACCTATTAGTAAAATTTTATATACTGATAACCAATACGTTATTTATTTATTATTTGAAATTTTACTTCACGTGAAATCCAGATTGATAAATCCACCTGGATTTTCAAAAAAATCCATCTGGAATCCATATGGAAATCCAGCCTGGAAATCCATATGAAATCCATATGGGATCCATATGAATCCACCTGGAAATCTACCTGGATATCCATGTGGAAATCCAGCCTGGATTTCCAGCTGGATTTTTTCAATAGGGAGCTGTTTTTCATGACAAATTGAAGTCCGACAAAAAAATGTTACTCGTACATACAATTTTGTCATGTTTTTTTCCCGTAGAATCGATTTCCGCAATCAGATTTGTAAAACAATAATTTTTTTGGTAATTTGTTCAAATAACTTTTTATAAACAATTGCAAATGGCAAAAGAAAAAACACGGGTATTTTTTTTTCGATTTGCCTATGAATCGCATAGTTAGTTTGACGCCATCTCTTCCAGTTTTGGTCTGGACCTTAATGGGTTAATTAAAAACAAAGAAACTCTTTACCTATAATTTTCTTTCAAAACATAAACATCTGCTCAAAACTAAACTATTTTTTCACTGCGAAAATTCATGTCAATTTTTTAATTTTTCACCTATCCAAAATAGGGGATGCAACCCCCAAAAGTCAATGTCACCATAATTTGTTATACTTTCGGTAAGGAATATGACCCACTTGGTTTTACTAAAAAATATTGATTAAGAAAAAAGCTATTTAAGAAAACCAGTTTTTGGTGGTGAACTTTAAGGGTAGATTTTACCCTTTAAATATGTTTTTAGAATTTGGTTATAATTACATATTATTAATAAGTTTTTACTGCAGATAATGATGTCAATTTTTGAATTTTTCGTGTATTCAAAATAGGGGTTGCAACCCCCAAAAGTCAAACACACCAACTTTATTTTACTTTTTATAAGGTTTATTACCCACTTTGTTTCACTAAAAAATATTGACAAGAAGAAATATTGATAAAAATATTTTTGGGGGTGAACTTTGAGGGTGAATTTCATCCCTTAAATATGTTTTTTCGCCGATAAAAAATACCAATCTCTTGCTTTTTTAATGCACTACAACATATACAAGATTCATCAAAATCGGTGAGTTCGGGTTGGGGTACCTTCCTTGTGAGTTACTAGTTTAATCTGAAGGTCTGAAGTTTGATCGTCGATTTCTCATGATATATTGGTCCTGATGATACAAGAATTATTCGTGGTTTGGATGTAGTTTTTTGCGTGAAATACAGTGGTGTTATCATTTTTCATTTAAAAACTATCTACATGGCACTAGAAAAAAAATCCACTGAAAAAAGTGGACTTTTACTTCTAACACTTTTTAGGTTAGTTTTGTGATAAAATCAAAAGCACTATCGTCTTCTACTAAAAAATATACATTAATCATAATCCTTGGTTAAATAACATTAAAAAAAATTTTATAAAATTATTGTAGTTCCGAACGCTCAAGCTCTTAAATTTTACAATTCCGCGAGTGTTGAGTTTGTTTTCGTTGGGTTGTGTTTCGCTTCGTGAGCATATTTTCTGTATATATGTCGTATATTGGGTCACTTTTACATAGTTTGGTTTTATCCTTTGCGAATGACTGTAAGAAGATGTCGTGGTTGAGAAGAAAATATACATTTGTTAGTGTAAGTATTGTGAATGTTTTTAATTAAACTCTTTTTTTGTATGTATGTATATTAAATTTTAGTTTGAGGATTAGCAGCACTTTTGTACTGTAAAACGAACTAGGAGGAATGACTTGCCTGAGCCTCCTGAACTCAAAGCGGGAACGAGGAGATATCGGCGGATATGTGTAAGTATATAGTTAGTGTGTTGGTCTTGTTGGGAAAGTTTATCTAATTGGGAATGTTTATTAGTTTCAGGATTGGGTTATTCTGAGGACCTTAAGGAGATATGATTGTCTGTGTCGGTAAGACTTCTATATCGGAGAGGACGGGGAGTACGGTCTTGACGAGGATACTTGGAATTTGATGAGTTTTTTACGAGTTGCAGGTTTACTGTAACGGATTGAGGCGGATATATATGGAAGTGTTCAACGATTATTATAATTTAGTAACTGGACCTAGTGAAGTGCATCGATATAACTGTAATTGTACTACTGTGGGCAAAAAGTAAGGTGAATTTGTTTGTAAAATGAAAAATCTTTATTTATTCTTCTACATCAATGTCATCCCCTTCGAAGTAATCCCCTCCCGATAAAATACACTTATGCCAACGTTTTTTCCAATCCTCGAAACATGCCAAATAGTCCCTTTCCGGTATAGCCATCAGCGCCTTCTTCGATTCAGCTCTTATCTCCTCAATCGACTCGAAACGCGTTCCCCGGAGTGGTCTCTTGAGTTTTTGGAATAGCCAGAAGTCACACGGAACCAAATCAGGCGAATACGGTGGTTGCGGAACGATATGCGTCGAATTTTTGGCGAAATGGTCACGAAGAACGAGTGCAGTGTGAGATGGTGCATTATCGTGATGCAAAAACCAAGAGTTGTTGGCCCATAATTCTGGTCTTTTTAGACGAATTGCTTCACGCAAACGAAGCATAACGCTCAAATAATATTCCTTATTAACAGTTTGGCCGGGTGGAAGGAATTCATAGTGCACCACACCACGAAAATCGAAGAAAACTGTCATCATGACCTTGATTTTTGAACGACTTTGACGTGCTCTTTTCGGTCTGGCCTCGCCTTTAGCACGATATTCCCTTGATTGGTCGGTTGTTTCAGGGTCGTAAGCATAAATCCAAGTCTCATCTCCCGTAATCATGCATTTGAGCTTGTCCTGATAGTCAGAAAGCATTGTTTCACACACATCAACGCGGCGACTTTTTTGCAAGAAATTGAGCGTTTTCGGTACCAAACGAGATTTGACTTTTCGTAGGCCCAAATGGTCTTTCAAAATTGTTTTCACAGATCCTTCTGATATTCCGATCATATCAGTAAGGTCTCTAACAGTCAACCGACGATTTTCGAGCACTAATTCCTTCACTTTATTGACGTGTTGGTCATCTGTTGATGTCGATGGTCGTCCGGAGCGCTCCAAGTCATCAACACGTTCTCGACCCTCTTTGAAGTCTTTGTACCACTTATAAACATTTTTCTGCGACATGGTAGAATCACCAAAGGCCTTCTGCAACATCCTCAACGTTTCCGCAGCCGAAATTTCATTCCGCAAACAAAATTTGATGGCACTTCTTTGCTCAATTAAATCAGACATTGTAAAAATCGAAACATGCACTCTTGGTCGTTTGGTAAACACAAGCGTAAATATATTACTGATGATGACATTGATATGAAATTTGTCCCAGATGTCATTCGCAGTCCTACCAACTCAAGAAAAAAAGAACTAGCCCGAAATGTTAAGCCCGCGAAGTTTAAATTGAAAATTCACCTTACTTTTTGCCCACAGTAGTATATAAGTTGTATGTGCGTGTTGCGTAGAATTTGTGATAACACTCTTCGGCGGCGGAGTGTGTCACGCGGAGGTGAATGTAGTGCAATCGTCTAA
Organism: Phymastichus coffea; assembly: GCF_024137745.1. NCBI lineage: Eukaryota > Metazoa > Arthropoda > Insecta > Hymenoptera > Eulophidae > Phymastichus > Phymastichus coffea. Next base: position 4,130,557 of record NW_026706814.1, read on the forward strand.
TGAATTATGAAAAAAAAAATGTTATTTATATAATGTATTTTTCTCCTATCTGTCTATTTTATTTCAGGTGACAAAGTAAGAATTTAAATGTCTAAAGAAAACAATCCATACGATGGTTTTGTGACTGAGGTATTAATTATTGTATTTTAGGGAGAGGGAAATGATTCATTCAGGATAGATAGGGATAGTGATTTGGGTTTTTGTGAGGATTGATGTATAGTTATGTCTCGGATTTCGATGTTTTTTTATAATGGTTTGGATTTTGTAAGGTTGTAAATAGGTATGTTATTCAGCTGAAAATAGCCCCGAACAGGTGTATTTTCTTCACATCACTTCACTTTATTGACTTAGCACGACAAAAAAAATCACTATAACCTATTGTTGCGAGGCGATCGAATTTTTATTCATTTACGCAAACACTGGCCGCGCATCGCTCATTGGTCAAAGAATTGGGAGTGGGAGACAACGCAACTGTTCTGATTTTTTTTCGTACATACGACGATCATAATTAATGGTGGGGATAGCTAAAACAATAGCGATTAGTGCGGAGAAGAGACGCGAATGTTAATACAGGATCGTGATAGCGCGTGTACTTTTTTTCACGCAACAGACGAATCGTAGGTGGTAACACGCCGTTCGTAGTGGCAAGTTGCAGCAAACGATCGGCCCATTTCAGGGCCACTTTTTATAAGTTGGCGAAGTTATACAATCCCGACAGTTAATTGATATCATCGATTAATGTAAATTTCAAACAGTACTGTTCAGTGCTAAATTTCAATTATAAACAAACTATTTGTTCAATAAAAAAAATGATAATTTTTTCCTAAATTATAAAGTAATATATATTGTTAGTACGCATTATCTTTAGAAAGAGAGACAATGGCTCAAATGGTAGAGCACTGTCGTGTAGATACAAAGGAGGCTAGGTTCAATTCTCCTGTATGTCTATTCTTTTTTTATTTTTTTGTTCTTAAATGAATTTTAACGAAAGTCACATATTTTTCACTAACAGATTATTAGGAGAAAAAAAACGATAAATAATGTTACTAATTTTTTTTCTTATAGGGTATTAGATGTAAACAATTAATTATTTATATGTACATATGTTAACAATTAAATTCAATAGCAAGGACAGGTAAGTTCTTCTCAATTAGAATAGTTGAAATATCATTATTAAAAACAATAAAAATAAAAAAATGTCTCTAAAATCAGTGCGTATATGAGACAGTTTTGAATGACGTCACTTGTATAGACCGTTGAGTCGATTGCCCAAGAGTTGTATGTTTTACATACATATAAATATGCGTCCGCACGTGTATGTATAGCTCATGTCAAATTAAATGAATTATTTTATAAAATGTATGGCACGTATGGAATGAATGGAATGTATGGTATGTATGGCATGTATAGAATTTTATTTAATGGAGGATGGAGAGGGAAATCTCAATTATCCGCTATAAAAATGAACTGCATCTCATCACCAGTCGCATTCGCATCGAGCGTGAAATAGTGTGAAAGAAAAGAAAGGTGATACGAGAATTCTATAATGAGCTCCAATAAAATTGACTATAGGTAATTATTTGTTTTATTGTTTATAGAATATAATTTATATCTTTTTTCAATATTTTTATTTTTGCAGATTTGAGCAAGCGAGGCCGGATAGCTTCACGCCTCAATGGACATGCGCACACGTACAACCAGCAGACCTTGCTGCGGCCGACTTTTACCATACGGGGCAGATCGATCAAGTGCGCTGTTTTGAATGTCGTCTGGAAGTCTGTCGTTGGGAAGAAGGTAACGACCCTATGACGGAACATCAGCACTGGCCTAACCGCTGCTTTTTCATTAGCAAGTGGTTGGATCGAGTTTCTTACCAGTACGTCCTCGAAGAAGTAGAGATAATTGTGGACGCTATAAGCTCGAGTATCGGGCAGCAACAACGTGGGAAGAGCCAGCGCGTGCAACGGCTAGCGTACCTACTGCTAACCCGCATGCATGTACAAACGGGTCTGCGTTATCATTGATGAAGAGTCTTATTACAAAACTTTTCTCTGACTTACATTTGACAGAGAAATGTGCATCGAAAAGCGAATCGATTGCAGCCATCAGGATGGTATCTGTTTATGAAAAACTTTTACGTGACCATAAGAAAAGTATTGACAAACAGAATGAAAAAATGAATAAAATTAGAGGAAAGGTTGAACAGTCGCAGCGAGATATAGTTAATATTTTGCGTCAACTTTAAATTACTAGATGTAAGATATGTTTGGATGCTAGGATTGCTGTACTCTTTTTACCTTGTGGACATATCGCTGTATGAATGGAATGTGCATCAAGAATTCAGGATTGTCCAATATGTCGTCAAAGTATTACCAAGCGTGTTCATGCTTATTTTGCGTAAATTTGTTTTTTTTTTTTTAATAAAGTGCCTATTATTTTAAACAAATGTTTGTGTACTTTTTTTCTCTTTTAATCTACTATTTTGTATTGTAATGTTAAATTTTGTTTTGATAAAAAAAATCTGTTCAATAATACACATTTCTAAAATTTGTATTATTTTTTTTTATATGATAATAAATGAGTAAAAAAAACAAGGATTGATCGATACGTTAATTTTTTATTTATTTCAAACTTAGATATAAAAACTAAATTCGAGTGAGTATCCATCTGCTAATAACCAGCGCGCTTTAAAGGCACATGGTGGATATGATAAATACGCGTTGTGGTTATAGCATACGGAAATGCTATCGTTTGAAAGGTTTTTGAGTGATGAACAACCCAAGTCTTCAACGTTAACCACAGTCGTTATGTAAAAAAAAAGAAGCAAAAATAATCATTAGATATCATTTTTTTCTTTTTAAGATGATACGCGACAAAAAGAAACTTATTGTGCATTGGTCAACACATTTCTCAGCCATTTTGTTTTTTCAAGACCTTTGACAAAAATAGTTACTTCATAAAGTGTTTTTTCCATTATTTGTCCAAGGTATCGTACGGTAAATCGTTAGATTCTCACGAAATGCCATTAAACTTCTCGTTAACAACCAGTTTTCGCACTGATTTTTCTTTAATAACGACTCCCATGGGTGAGGTGGTTCAAACAGAAGCACCAACGGAGTTGGATCTTCTTCCAGAGGACAAACAGTACTCTCCTTGAATACGAATTCGTTCAAGGAAGTTTTGCAATTGAAAAAGCAGAAGTTCCTATACTTTTACTTTTAGTGTTGCCTAGGAACAACGGCGTGGACCTAGTAATTTTCGTTCCTTTTGGGGTGCTTTATTATCGTCAGTCCCCTTGTCTTTCACGCGATTCAATAAATATTTTCTGGCTGTATTTATGGTAGATGCTCGAACTGCTCTCCATTTACTTCTTGAAAGTATCCTAATCTATGGTAAAAAGCACCAACAGCATTCCTCATGATTTCAACGGGAATAAGAGCTGATTTATCAACGATCCTTTACCGTAATTTATCCAAATTTTGGGGTTTTTTTTTGTATACTCGATCTTTCAAATATCCTCTATAGAAGTAGTGAAGAGGCGTCAAATCAGGTGACCTGTTCGTGCATAATGAGCTGCTGCGCCATCCTGTTGATTCCATGTGTCATTGAAGTTTTTTGCGGGTATTCCTCTTATTGCAGCAATTATTTGATTCCGCAGCATAGCTTCATATTTTTGGGTCACCGCTAATTACGATCAAACAAAACAACTAAAGCAAGCTTTGGTCTATTTCTATCAATCGAGTTCTTCTAAGAGACTTCAGAATTGAATGACCTTTAAATGACCTTCAAGGTTAATGGAAAATTTTTTATCTCAATGGTTTTGAACGTAAAATTTCCCGCTTTTTCGATTACTAATGTCAAAAAAGGCGCTTTCCATTTAAAAAATTGACCTGACCTTGAAAAAACCGTCAAGGTCATCTTTAGAATAAAATCAAAGGTCACCGTTGAATTTCTTGTTGAAAATTACTTCAAATGTGACCTTGATATATTTTAAAAATAAATCACCTGAAAAGTTATTTTGGTGTTTCCAAACTTTTTGGACACCCTGCATATAGGTTTTGTTAATGGGAAATTTGTCCCATGCCTTCTTTTGATGTCATTTTCTATTTCAATAGCTTTAAGTGATATTTCATTGACTGAATTTTCCTAGCCTAATTCATATTTTATTTCTGGTATAAGTCCTTTTTTGATACTTATATACTTATACGTCTTCATTTAAATTCTCAAAAAATGTTTCTAAATTTTTTGTTGGTTTACATTCTGATTTTTTTTGTTCTTTTATATTCATTACCAATTCTCTTAATCTGTTGGTATATTGTACTGCTGTTTCGTTTTCTCTTTGAATAATCCTTCGAAGTTTTGCATATAGTTGGTGGATAACATCTTCTATTGGGTATAGAGACCTTATTCCGTTTATATAATCATCTACAGTTTTTATACTTGTGCCATTGTATCACCTACCTTTCCTTTCATTTTTACATTCAACAAATTTGTAAGGTTTGTTTCATCTATTTGGTCGACCAGATTTCTTACTTATTTCAATTTTTTTATATATTCTATCGATTTATATTGCAAAATTCTGCGTTTTCAATTTAATTTTGTATATAATAAACTTTTCAATTCACGTGCGCGATTTTGCGGTAAAGCTTATTCAAAGTTTGTGCAAATTTGTGAAACCACTGTTGTAGTGGTAACCTAGCGTAAAAAGAGGCTTCTTTCACTAATATGAATTCTCTCGTCGTTGCGACAAGAGGAATTCTAATCCAACCTTGCGTAGCAGCATGAGCACTATACAAGTGAAATAAAGTCTCAAATATTTCCTAAGATTCTATTTTAATTACTAAGTGGTTAGTCTTCCTATTTTTTTCGAATTGATAGTCTAAGAGCTCAATCGATAAGATTCTTTTTCTTATGAGAAAAAAGCATCCTTAGAATATCTCCTTTCTCAATCATCTCATTACAGCCTAGAAATTCGACTAAGTTTCTGTTATGGCGCTGTCTGGCCTTTTCCAGATAGATGCGACAATACCTAGAAGAATTTAAAACAGGACATCCACATGATGAAGCTTTCAATAACGACTATTGACGTTTGTGAAAAAATAACTCAATTAATACTAGTAAACCATTTTACAACTATAATTTTTATTATATCGATTATATGAGGACTGCCCCAAAAGTATTTGACCTACCTCGATTTCTCGGCGCTTCATTTAATCTTTATCATCCGGGGGATGGCATTCTTCAAAGTAGTCCCTATTTGATTACATAAGACGTTCATATCAATGTTTCCACTTATTAAAGCTCGCTTGAAAATCAAACTTCAGAATCATTTTTAGAGCATTCGTTGGATTAGTTTTAACAATCTCTTTATCGTCGAATCAATGTCCCTTAAGTGGCATTTGCAATCAAGGAAACAGTCCAAAGACGCAGGGAGCTATATCGGCACTATATAAAGGCTGGCGAAGCTGCACAACACTGTGTTTTAATAAATACTATTGCACAAAGATTGATGTGTGTACTGGAGCATTATCGTGGTGAAGAAGCCAGTTACCGGTTGCTCAAAGTTTCGGTCGTTTTCTCCTGATTGCATCACGCAATCTTTTCAAAACATCAACGTACTACTCTTTTTTAATTATCTGATCTGTAAGAACATATTCGTGGTGCACAATGCCCTTATCATAAAAAAAACAATCAATATTGACTTGATTTTGCTTCGACTTTAACGAGTTTTTCTCGGTTGAGGCTCGGATGAAAGCTTCCACTGTCAAGATTGTTATTTTGTTTCAATATCATAACCATAAACCTATGATTAATTACCAGTAATAACCTTTTTAAGACATTTTTCATGACTATTGATTATTTCCAGATTGTCCCGAGCGACTTCTAATAAAAGGTTTTTTTGTGGATCGGAGAGTAGTTTCGGGATAAATTTTGCATACCTATGATTCATTCCAAAATTTTCGGCTGAAATTCACCAAACAATACTTTGTAGTATTCCAACTTCATCTTCCAATTCTCTCATGGTCAAACGACGATTTTGTTCAATTGTGACATGCATACGCTCGACATTACTCGACGATGTTCTCGTTAAAGGTCGACGAGAACGAGAATCATAGTCAACAGATGAGCAGCCACTTTGGAACAGCCTATAGCACTCTTTTATTTTTGTTTTGCCCATTCACTCATGATTAAAGGCTTTTTGCAACATTTCAATAGTTTTTACACAACTTTTATCGAGATTAAAGCAAAATTTTATGCAAATTCGCTGTTTGGTTTGCGATGTTTGTATCACTTATAAATAATAATAATTCGAACTCTCGTATCTAGCTAATGAGTAAGAATTTGTTTCTAATAATTTTAATCTACTTGTCGATAAATGAATTTATCAAATGTACTTTAATAATAATAAACAAATCAAATATATATAAATAAGTATAATGTTTCAGGAAAAGTCAGACGATGCCCTAGTTTCTTATGGTGCGAATTGTCCCATAAGCAGAGCTCAAGTCTGTCTTTGATAGGGTATAATTCGGCCCAAGTTTCTTATAGCGCGAAATGTTCTATAAGTCGAGCTCGAATTATAAGGAAGGAATAGTCTTGCTTAGTTAATCACAATGAGAGAAAGAACTTAGGTATCAACCAAGTTTATTCAGACTCATGCCCTCACCTTGCAAGGATAGAAGTGAATGCTAGCCTGTGCTACAAACAAAGGTGGGCCTATTTATACACAGATTTTCCCGCTTATTTTTGCAGGAGAGATGTCATCGAACATTCGAGAGACATTCGCGAATTTTGAGAAATGAGTTTTTTTAATTTACAAGTAAATAACCATTAATAGTAAGCTTTTAACACATGTAAACTTTACAGAATTTGTTATTTGTTGATTTTATACAATATACAATTATCGCAAATAGTGTCGTCAAAAGCTATTAACTAATAAAATTTAATTAACGTGATATTACAATATTTACAATAGAAAATTATTAAATTTTTACATAACTTTATAGTTTATCAACTTTAGAAGTATTTAAAAAAAATATTCAAATTAGTTAATAACATTTGAATTATAGCAAATTTTCATATTTTTAACGATTTTTTCTATAATCTTATAACGCAATTATTAGATTAATTATCTAAGATTTATAAATTATAAAGTTGTCATTATTAAGTATAAAATTAACGCTTTCGTTCTATATACAACTTATTGTTTAAATAAATTATTAATTGTTTATTTATTAATAACAGTTAGTCATAAGCTGTTATTAATGAAACCAATTCTTACTCATTTTCTTTTCTTATTCATTTTGCATATGGACTATTTACATTTTTCTAATAATTCATATTTTTAGTGTAATAAATAAATTAACTTTGCATATTAAAATTCATTATTATTTAATAATTAAATGCAATTTGTGTTATTATATTCTGAATCCACGTACTCAAATCTATATAATAAATGCTTTGTTATATTAAAATTATCTCTAATTAACATATTTTTCTTAATATCAAAAAACATTATATCTATATCTATTACTTTGTGACGTCACGCTATTTATTTTGATTTGACTCTTATATGAATACAATCGAGTAAAAAGTGAGGTAGCGCCGCTTAATGTATTGATTTGAATAAACAAATATATGTGTTAGACTGTTTGCAGTGATTCAGTGATATAATAAACTAGCTCATAGATAGGACCGTTACAGGTTCATCCTATCATTCTTAGCAATAAACGAATTGCGACAAACGCAAAAAAGTCGTTGTAAACAAATACACGCTGCGAGGGAATTAAGGCGTTTCATCTCAGGTTACTAACAAGAAGATTGTGATGTTCGTATCACTTATAAATAATTCATACTCTCGATCTAGTTGCGCTAATGAGTAAGAATTCGTTTCTAATAAATGTACTCTACTTGTCAATCAAATAAATAGATAAATCAAATATAAGCTAATAATAGTAAATTAAAAAATCAAATATATGCGAATATGAATGTGGTTTCCAGGAAATCCAGACTATGCCCTAGTTTCTTATGGGGCGAATTGTCCCATAAGCAGAGCTAAAGTCTGTCTTTGATTGGGTATAATTCGGCCCAAGTTTCTTATAGCGCGAAATGTTCTATAAGTCGAGCTCGAATTATAAGGAAGGAATAGTCTTGCTTAGTTAATCACAATGAGAGAAAAAACTTAGGTATCAACCAAGTTTATTCAGATTCATGCGCTCACCTTGCAAGGCTAGAAGTGAATGCTAGCCTGTGCAAAGGTGGGCGTATTTATATTGTACAAAAATTTTCCCGCCTATTTTCGCAGGAGCTTTTTCTTCGAGAAGTTTTCGAATATTCGAGAAACATTCGCGAATTTTGAGAAATGAGTTTTCTTAATTTATAAGTAAATAAACATTAATGATGAGCTTTCAACACATGTGAACTTTACAAAATTAGTTATTGGTCATTTTAGTGTAATTTACAATTATCACAAATAGTATCGTCAAAAGTTATTAACTAATAAAGTTAATTAATATAAAATTTTACAATATTTACAATAGAAAATTATTAAATTTTTACATAACTTTATAGTTTATCAACTTTAGAAGTATTTAAAAAAAAATATTCAAATTAGTTAATAACATTTGAATTATAGCAAATTTTCATATTTTTAACGGTTTTTTCTATAATCTTATAACGCAATTATTAGATTAATTATCTAAGATTTATAAATTATAAAGTTGTCATTATTAAGTATAAAATTAACGCTTTCGTTCTATATACAACTTATTGTTTAAATAAATTATTAATTGTTTATTTATTAATAACAGTTAGTCATAAGCTGTTATTAATGAAACCAATTCTTACTCATTTTCTTTTCTTATTCATTTTGCATATGGACTATTTACATTTTTCTAATAATTCATATTTTTAGTGTAATAAATAAATTAACTTTGCATATTAAAATTCATTATTATTTAATAATTAAACGCAATTCGTGTTACTATATTTTAAATCTACATACTAAAATCTATATTAGAGATGCTTTGTTATATCAAAATTATCTCTAATTAACATATTTTTCTTAAATAACAAAAATCATTATAACTATATCTATTACTTTGTGACGTGACGCTCCTTATTTCGGTTATAAAATTAGACACTTGTACTAATACAATTAAATAATCGGTGAGGTGGCGCCGTTTAATGTGCTGATTTCAGTAAACAGATACATGCGTTTGACGGGTTGCAGTGATTCAGTAACATAATGAACTAGCTCATAGATAGGACCGTTACATAGCCCCCTCTTGAGACTGAATGATCTATGAGAAAGAAGTCTCATGATTTAGTACTCTATGAGCTTTTTATTATTTTTTGTTTGTTTGTTTATTTGTTTTTTGTTTTCTTTTTTATTTATTTATTTATTTACAATAGAAATTTTCCAGAAGTTAAAGGTCGCTCTGGTTGTTTTGAAGCCATTTTCTTCTTTATTTCCTCGATTCTTTCTTCCGTCCTGGTGATCCTTGCAGCCAGCTTTTTGATTTTCTTCTGGATCCTGCGCTTCCGCTTCCTTGAGGTAGTAGGTATGGGTGCGAAGGGCGCAGGGGCAGCAGAACGTGACACACTTGAAGGTAGAAAGGTATCGTGGCTTGTTTTTTTGTTTCTGCCTTTGCCATCCAAGAAGGCTTGAATGGTGTCTGTGTGCTTTTGCACAAAGACCAAGGCACCATATTTAGTGATGGTACAAACATTTTGGTTGATGGTGATGGGATGTAGTGTCTTAAGTCAGATGTGTTGGTCTGTGTACTTTGACTCTTTCCTACCACCTTTCCAAATTGTTAGTCCACTTTCTCCAGTATTTACATATATCAGATCAATATGCAAATTTGCTTGGAGAAAGAATGTATCCCGTAGTGGCTAAATTTGGTACGGCTTTAGTAGAAAAGTATGAAATACGCCTCTATCCTTACCGTTCTTGTATCTCAATAAGTATGTATCTAAGTCGATTATAGCTTTAATTATATACGGGCTTTCATATAAGTTTAAGAATTTCATAATAATTTCTTCTTCTTTATTACTTATGTTCTAACTCCGCAATAATACATAGTCATTAACTTTATATTGATAATGACAGATATTTTTATTGATGTTGTTTGCACGTTTTATAAGTTTTGAGTGCATTTTTTTACTTTATATTTACTATTTGATTATGATTGGTTGGCACATTCGTTTTGGTATCGGGTATCCATTGATGCCAAAATCTCTGTGGTTTTATATGGACGTGTGCTTCTATAGGAGTTATTTCAATCGTTTCATGATACACACAGTTCATTATTTGTTGTATTTTGGGAATTAATGGAGCCCAACCTTTATGGTTGTTATTGGCATATGCCCTTAAACATCTTCCCAGTTCTCTGTGAATCCTCTTCACGATAATGCTTCGTGGATGACGAATACTAGAAAATATTAATTTTATATTGTTAGAATAAAACTTCTCTTTCCATGCTTTTGCTGTGAACTGTGTTCCATGATCGCATTTAATTGCTAATGGTTTTCCATAATTTGGTATGTAATGTTCAAAGATTTTTTTTATAGTTGTATATGTAGTTGATCTTTTTATAGGATACATAACTACAAATTTACTAAGACAATCTATTGTTGTTAAAATGTATTTGACTCCACTTCGTGAAGTAGGTAATGGACCATAGAAATTTATAGATAATAAATCATTTGGTTTTTCAACCAGTATAGGCTGCATTATTGATGATATCTTTTTTGTATAATATTTTGTACGTTAACATAAGTCGCAGCGATTTATTGTTTTAGCGACTTTTTTACGAAGCTTGTAAATATAAAAGTTTTTTTGTAACATCTTCGTAATTTTTCTAGATCCAATATGACCATAAATATTTCTTGGATCACTTCTGGAATAATTATTTCCGATAATAATAATTTGTTGTTAATTTTATCTTTTTTATATACTAAATTGTTATAAACTATATATCTATGATTAAAATTTTCTTTATTTCTTAGACTTTGTATAAAGTCATCTTTCTGTTGTAATAACTCCATATTCTTGAAATATTTAATTAGATCTTGTGAAGGTTTTTTCATCAGCATAAGTAGTATAGCAATGTATATTCCAGCACACCTGCGGGGGGTCTGTAACCCTTTGACCCCACCGGGCTTAACCCTTTGGCCCTCCTGGCTTAACCCTTTTTTGTTAATAATAATTATTATTGTTAACAATTATTATTAACAATATTCGTAGGGGGTCCCTTGGTTTAACCCTTTGATTCCCTGGCCTCTACCCCTTCCATGTTAATTATTATTATTTTTAATGTTAATAATTGTTTATAATTTTTGAGGAAGGTTTCTAGGGCTCCTAGTCCCTAGGGCTCCTAGTCCCTAGGGACCCTATACCTAGTGCTTTCAGTCTAATTAAATTTAAATGTTTTTTTTTTTTTAAAGTTATAAATATATATATATATTATTATAACAATTTACTTGCTACATTGAGAATGAAACGAATATAGAAAATAGCGACGATTTTTTTTTTTAAAAAATGAAAAGACAGACCGGAGAATCGAACCGGAGTCCTCTAGGTTGGCAGGCTAGCGTTCTACCACTAGAGCCAATACCACATGTACCTTAGAGGATGCATATTGTGTATATTAGCTACACACGCATACATTTGGTATAGGGCCCGAGCGTGCGCAGGAGGAGGGGAGCGCATGCTGTCTATATTTGTGGCCTGATGGGGATGCGCTACTATAGTAGTAGTAAACGTGCGCTCTCTCTCTTTCTCTCTCTCTCTCTCTCTCTCTCTCCCCTACGCTCTAGCTAAGCGTGGACCATGGTGCGCGGAGGGGAGCGTATGCTGTCTATAGTCAACACGTGCTCTCTCCACGAAGGGAACTGTTTTCGTGAGAATGCTAGAGACTACGAATGCAGTCGCTCGACTGACACCTCCTTGAGATGTTCCTCCTAAACATCTCTGCTAGGAGAGAACCTTATTCCCATCCATTCACCCTTTCTTACAATCGTTATGATTATTTTACTATTTAAATAAGCACACATTTATTATTTATTTAATATTTATTATTTTTAATTATACATTGAATAGAGTACACTTTGTCTATAATCTTTATGTTCAGTGTCTGACATAGCTATTTTTAAATATTCAGTTGAATTTTTATATGAATTATAGTCATCTGTAAATCTTTCGACTGTGTCGATCCCTTTTGATTTTGCTTGTTTTTGTCTTTCCATCATCCAATCGTGTATCTTTTGTGTATTTACTGCAGCACATACTATATTCTCGCGATTTTGACTATGATATATGCATGATGGTTTAAATTTAAGACTTAAATCTTCCAATCGCGGACATCTCATTTCAGTTTCGATATCTAAAATATTTCTGTAATTAAAAAAAAAACTAATTAAATTTGAATTTAGAATTTTGTACTATTGTATATTATTTGAACCTACTTTTCAGGAATAATTTTTTTAAGCCATTGCTTCTTTTGTAATCCTTTCACATAAATATTTCTACAATTATGTAAATGACTACGTATAGTACAATTTAAAAAATTATATGGTAAAATACCATTTCTCCATAATATACCTATAAAATTGATTATATTAAATATTTCAAATAAAATCAATGTTAATTAACGATAATAAAAATAAATACCATGATGATGTAATTCCAACCACTTATTAACACTTTGATATTCAATAGACAGTTTGAGCCAATGATATGGAGGTTTAAAAAGTAGTACTGTAGGTGAAGTATTAGAACATACTGGTAAATAGGCAAACTCCTTACAAATAAAAGTATTATTGAGACTCTGAAAGCCTTGAATATCTAAAATATAGTCCATCATTCTCTATGATATGTGAGCTGAATCGTATCTCAAAGCAATAATGACTATATTTTTATTCTGAAGATCTATATATAAACCCTTTAATACTAAATTAATAAGTTAGATGGTGCTACAGTCGGTTCACCCTCACTCTTTCGTTTGAGCTAACCCTTCCATATACTGCCTACAGCACCCACACTTTGTAGGCAGCGCCCTCAGTTTGCTGACAGCGCCCTCACTTAACCTTTAAAAGCAGCTTTGGCCTAGCAAAAGAGCGCAGTTTCTCGAGACAGCCTGCGAGCTAAGCTTGCCTTACCTTACGCCATTTGCAAGTAGTTCCTCAGTAGTTAGTGGAATCCTTATTGATTTGTTAAACAAATCAATATTCATTACCAACTGAGAACAAGTTCATTTTAGAGCTGTTCACTACCTTTTCCATCTTTTCATCATAATAATCCTTTATACAACTATAGACAAGTGACTGTACAAGACAATAAAACTAGATAACTAACAACATGACTTCTATCGCCTATTTTGAACAAACAATTAAAAATTTATGGAAAGCTTATAACCATTCGAACGATTTAGATATAGACGATTGTATTAGATGGAGAAATCTAACAGTTAATGCTATAATTTCAATTAATGAATTTATGAAATGATCTGATTTAAGTAGAGCAATTCGACAAAGGTGTCAAACTTGTGCTTGTCATTTGAATTCTATTGAAGTCAATTTAAGTAAATCTATAAAAGTTGGTGGAAGTATACAACCATTAACAGCTATTCAGGATGAAATTCTAGGAGATGGAGTTGTTTCGAGACCAATTCATTCAGCCTTTGAAAATCGAATTAGTACAGTCTGTATAGTTAATCAACATCATTTAGATATAAAAACATTTCTAGTTGCCGCAAATCAACTATTACAAATTAAAATACCTCAATTTTTTGCTATACATAATAACTTAAAAATAAATACAGAAATGGTATCACAATTTATCATAAAGAAAAATCAAGAAGAAGATATTCAAATCAAGTATTTCAATACAGAAAATGTTTGCATTTATAAGACTACTGATCTTGATAGATGGTTTCAAAATAACGTTAAAGATATTATACTTAAACAAATCGAAGAATTTCAAGAAAGAGACTCAGGCTGGTCGTTAAAAACTATTGTCGGTCTCACTATTAATATAAATACGTAAAATCCATTTGAACTATGCTCATCTATACCATTACCGTCAAGCTTAAATAATAAAAGAGCCTGTGTTAATGTTAAAAATGAAGACAATGAATGTTTTAAATGGGCTATACTTTCATGCCTTCATCCAGTTGCAAGAAATCCAAACAGAGTAATTAAGTACAAGCCCTATGAGAATGAACTGAATTTTGATGGTATAAGCTTCCCTGTAAAAGTAAAAAGTATTCCTAAATTTGAAAAGTTGAATAATATAAGTGTAAATTTACATATACTAAAAAAATATGGATCGAAATATGAAGTCTCACCGTGCTATATAACGAAATTAAAACAAACTAAACATGTGAACTTACTCTTAATACAAAACGAATATATTGATGAAAATGAGACTAATAGACCACGAATATCAATAGATGATGAAAAATTCAAATTAGAAACTCACTACGTATGGATTAAAACTTTATCTGCTCTCCTTCGTAGACAAGTTACTCAACATACTAAAAAAATTTATCTTTGCGAACGTTGCCTTCATTATTTTACTAACAAGGAAAATTTGAAATCTCATGAAGTTGACTGTTCCAAAATAAATAAGTATCGGATTAATTTACCTGACGATGCTACTTTAGAATTTAAAAATTTTAAACATAAAGAGGAAGTTCCATTTATTATATACGCGGATTTTGAATGTCTGTTAAAACCTATAGAAGATCCTAATAGAAATCTCAATGTTAAGAGACATAGTTTCCAAGAACATGAAGCCTATAGCATTAGATTATATGTAAAATGCCGTTATGATGATAGTAAGTCGATATATAAATCATATAGAAAAAAATTAAATGAAGACGAATCACCAGCATCATGATTTATAAAGCAATTGAAGTCCCTAGTGATTGAGTTAGAAAAGATATATAATAATGCAATAAAAATGGATTTATCATTTATTAATGAACAGACATTCAAAACGGCAAGAAGATGTCATATTTGCAACCAATATTTTCAAGATAACCAAAAACGAGTTCGTGATCATTGTCATTTAACAGGAAAATTTAGAGGTGCAGCTCACAATCATTGCAATTTGAATTATAAAAATGCTGCTTTCATACCAGTCGTATTTCATAACTTTACAGGCTATGACTCACATTTTATTATAACATAAATTGCTACTAACTCAGAATTTGAAGGAAAAATCTCTGTTCTCGCTGAAAACAAGGAGCGATACATATCCTTCACAAAAGAAGTTGCAAACAGTCGAATTAGCTTTCGTTTCATTGATTCCTTTCGATTTATGCCTACATCTCTAGATAAATTAGCATATTATTTACCTCAGCTAGATATTGTACAGAGAGAATTTCAGAAAGATAATTACACTTTAGAACAGATTAATTTACTCAAAAGAAAAGGAGTTTTCCCATATGAATACATACAAAATTTAAGTAGACTAACTGAGACAGAGTTACCATCTATTGAAAAATTTCATAGTCAATTGACAGATAGTGATATTCCTACTGAAGAATATAAGCATGCTCAAAACGTATGGAATATTTTCGGTAGTATTTGGAAGAAAATAGATTTAGGAATATATTCTGATCTCTATCTGAAAACTGATGTACTTTTACTAGCTGATATTTTTGAGAATTTTCGATCAACCTTTAAGAATGCATATGATCTCGATCCTGCTCATTATTACACTACTCCTGGATTAACATGGGACGCGATGTTAAAATATACAAATATGAAGCTTGAACTATTAACAGATATAGATATGGTTTTATTCATTCAAAAAGGTATTCGTGGAGGTATTAGTCAATGCTGCAATAGATTTTCAAAAGCAAACAATAAATATATGGGTGAAGAATTCAATAAGGATGAGCCAAACAAATTTTTAATGTATTATGACGTAAACAACCTTTATGGTTGGGCTATGACTCAATCACTACCATTTGAGGGCTTCAAATGGGTTTCAAATGTGGATATGTCAAATTTTTTCAATATCTCTGATGATAGCGACGTAGGCTATATTTTAGAAGTAGATCTAGAGTATCCACAAGAGCTGCATGATGAACATAAAGACCTACCTCTTTGTCCTGAACATACTAAACCACCCGGATCAAAACAGAAAAAACTTTTGACAACGCTTTATGATAAAGAACGATATGTTATTCATTATAGAGCGTTAAAACAAGCTCTCAAATATGGACTAAAACTCAAAAAGATATATAGAGCGCTAGAATTCAAACAAAAACAATGGCTGAAACCATATGTTGATTTAAATACTGAAAAAAGAAAGCAAGCTAAAAATGAGTTTGAAAAATTATTTTACAAGCTTATGATTAATGCAGTATATGGAAAAACAATGGAAGACGAAAGAAAACGAAAAGATGTCAAACTGATCAATCAATGGGGTGGTAGATATGGCGCTGAAGCTCGAATTGCCCAACCAAATTTCCATAGTAGTTCCATCTTTCATGAAAATTTAGCTGCTATTCAATTATCGCGGACAACTATCAGTATTAAAAAACCTATATACATCGGTCTATGTGTATTAGATCTTTCAAAAACATTAGTCTATGACTTTCATTATGGTTACATGAAGCAACGTATTGGTGAAAAATGTAAATTACTTTATACTGATACTGACAGCCTCATTTATGAAATTCAAGATGTCGATATGTATGAGATCATGAAAGTAGACATTGATAAATTTGACACATCGGACTATCCTGCTGATAATCAATTTGGAATGCCTCTAACTAACAAAAAAGTTCTTGGTGTTATGAAGGATGAGTGCAATGCTGCTATTATGAGGGAGTACATTGGGTTACGAAGTAAACTATACAGTATTGAAATAATAAATAAGGATCCCTTGAAAAAGGCAAAAGGAGTGAAAAAACATACAGTAAAAAATACAATAACTCATTCAGATTATCGAAGGTGTTTAAACGAAATGGAAATTATTAAACGTACTTAATGTAATATTCGATCTAAATTACATCAAGTATTAACAGAGAGAGAGGAAAAGACAGCACTAAGCCCTCATGATGATAAACGATGTATTTTTTATAATAATCCGGACACACTTCCATGGGGGCATTATAAAACTCTCGAAATTGCTGAAATGAAAGAAAGAGTTGAACAGCTACGAAGAAAGAGGTATAGAGAAGAAGACGAAGTGATAGAACAAAATAGTAATATGAAAAGATTCAGATTTGAAGAAAATAATTCTAGAGGGCAGCACTAGCGAAAGAATTCTACTCCTTCGACAGTTACTAGATGGCGCTGATGACTAGTAATGGAGAGGGAAAAACAATGGATATCTGAGTCTACAGAGTGGGAGAATGGTTTTAGATGAAGAATCATGAGAGAGGGGAGACTGAAAGAGAGGGAAGCGGCGACGGCAGCTTGAGCTTTAAGAGTGAGGATGCCACTTATAAAACTAAGAGCTCACTCTTGTTCCAAACAGTTGCTCAGCTCTCGCTCAAGCAACAGTCTTACCTCTAATACGTCTTCCACTAACTATTGAAACAAGTAAGATATTTAAATAATTTTAGTTTATTAATACCTTAGTAATAAATAAATAAATAATTCTTTGATTTTTTATTTTACAGAATGGATTTCTCAGCAATAAATAAAATTTCGAAGACGACTTTCCTTCCTCGGAAGGCGATGTCCCAACTAACATCGAACAAGATATACCAAGTAACAAAAGTTAGATCATTAACAACGAAATATGGATTTAGCGTTCTTATTACAGTTGACGACGAATTTGATGTGTTCCTGCCTAAAAGGGTTAACATAGTACTCGAAAAAGATGAAGAAATGTTGAACAACCTACATCAGACTAGTGAGAAGGATGAGTTATTTATTTACCATATTGTCGGTTCAAACTTCGAATTTAAACATAATTGTATTTTCAACGAATAGTAATTAAATGTATTATAATACTAATGTAAATAGCTACACTATGAATAATAAAAAAAATATATCTAATTAAATAGTCTTTTTTTCCTTTATATAACTATCCTCTTATTTCCTTTTGTGGAGAGGTAAAAAAAAAGTTCTTAATGTAGCCCTTTCCATTGAATTTCATCTCAATGTAAAGGTGACTCATGAGCGTTGATTCGAAAGGAAGTACCTCACAGGTGAGAGCGAAGGTTGGGGCTCTCACTATTCCTATAATTAACCTTCAGTTCCGATAGAGGGCAGTCATTCGAGTTCTAATATATTTATAAGAAGAATGCATAGTTTGCTTTACCATCATTCAGTGAGAAGAAATAGCTATTGCAAGAGTATCCTCTTGTGGTTCATCATGGCGCCTATTAGAAGAAACAAGAAGAGCATTCGCGCTTCGAAGTATGTATGGTTCTCAGATAATATTCAAATTCATCATCTTTCTATTGAAGACAAAGACTAGAGAAAAGGAGTGTGGGAGCAGCTTGCACGAGATCGAGAACGCTTCCAACGTCGTATTATGCAACTAAGTAGTATAATGTCGCGAGCACTATTTAAAAAACGTATAATAATGATGAATCATATTCTTGAACCTATACTAAAAAATCATTGTATAGTATATACACTTAACAAACTAAAAATCTAAGTGGAGGTGGAAGAAGCAGCAAGTGGAGGTGGAAGAAGTAGCAAGTGGAGGGAGGCGGCCGTGCCGGCTAGAAAAAGTGTAGGTGGGGTAAAGGTCTTAAGAGAGAGAGAAGAGCTCGGAAAACGTCATTCTGTTAGAAGAATCATTACCAGTAGTATCCACTTCCTTCTCCACTATTCTCAAGTCTTCGATAGCAAGATAGACTTAGAAATGTTAAATAAAATAGCTATGAAGCCCTTTGATCCACTACCGGAGAAAAACCATTATGAACTTGAAGAAAATCATTGTTATTTAGTGATTTTATTTTATTAAATTTCTGATCTTAGGAGTTATCCCTGTAAATAATTACACACCTTGTTTTTCTTGTAAACGTTTCGCAATTCAATTTATTGCCACCTCAGTATACATCTGTTAAATACTCGATTGAAAATGTTTGTAATGTGAGTAGGAGTAACATCATTTTTCCTACAATACGTAAGAAAACGTAATCTCGCTTTACTGCGAGCCAAGTCATGTCTAAATGTTGTCCATCTTCTCAAACAGCTATGTTGTGAGGTACCATATATTCTATATATATATATATATATATTCTATACCGTCGAGGAATTATGGGTAACTTTTTTAAATACATTTTGAGAATATATGGTACCTCACAACATAGCTGTTTGAGAAGATGGACAACATTTAGACATGACTTGGCTCGCAGTAAAGCGAGATTACGTTTTCTTACGTATTGTAGGAAAAATGATGTTACTCCTACTCACATTACAAACATTTTCAATCGAGTATTTAACAGATGTATACTGAGGTGGCAATAAATTGAATTGCGAAACGTTTACAAGAAAAACAAGGTGTGTAATTATTTACAGGGATAACTCCTAAGATCAGAAATTTAATAAAATAAAATCATCAAATATCAGGAGTGAAAACATAAGAATTTTTTTATATTGTTATTTAGTAACAAACTTTAAGGAAGAAGATAACAATCGAATCATTCTCGAGCTCGACTGTGAATTCCAACTTATTTTACCAGATCGAATTTCAAGAGCCATCATGAAACATTATGATCTTTATATATTACTTTCAGATCATGTACAAAAATATTGTTTACAGATTGAATATCATAGCGCTGGTAGATTTCAATTTATTATTTAATGTAACATCAATGTATCTTTATTTCAATAAAGTATGTACAATAAATTTATTATAAAATATATTGTGGAGAGGTAAATGAGTCACAGGTGTTTCTACTAAAGCAGGTTTCGACTTGTTCTAATGGACTCACAAGTGATGATGTTCAAATGGAAGTACCTCACAGGTGAGAGCGAAGGTTGGGGCTCTTACCATTAAAATAAAACAAAAATTATTTATTATTATTGTGATATTTATTTGAATAAAATTTACTTTACATAAACGTCTTTATTCTTTCATATGTATAAAGTCTTATCTATCCATGAATTGTGCGAATTGTCGAATCCCAACCATTTAACGTATACTTGATTACCACGTTTCAATGAGATATACATCAGGATACATAGCTTTCTGTAGTTCTTGCTCGTAAAAACCTCCAACAATTGGATTGCCTTTATAATCTCTTAAATGATAAGTGATAGGCTTTGTCTTCGCAACTCGTTGAATAGTAAAAATCTCAGTAGACCAGTTAGGAGTGTATCCTTTTTCGAAAACGTGTTTAGACTTGCTCACACGTACTTTATCGCCTACTTGAAATTTAGGGCTCTTAACGAAAAGACGTCGATCGTAAGAGAATCGTCTCAACACCTGCATTTCATTATCTTTAGTTACGTCTTTTGGCTTCATATCTATCGTACAATGTTTTCGATTATTGTAAGATTTCAATAAATCAGCTAGAATGTTGATCCATTTGTAATTTCCTTGAATACTGAATTTTTTCCACATGACATTTTTTAGCGTGCGATTGAAACGTTCACAAATAGTTGCCTTAAGATTGCTATAGGTTGAATATAGATTTATTTTATACTTTGTCATTAGTCTTTGGAAATTTGAATTGTAGAATTCTTTGCCACAATCCACATGTAGATTTCTAGGAGTGCGTCCTTTTTTTAATATAGACTTCATTGCATAAGCAACATCTACACCAGTTTTTTGTTTCACAGGAACTGCCCAAGCGTACTTTGAAAATATATCAATGACAGTTAATAGATATCGAAAGCCTTTGTTCTCTCTCGAGTAGCCTTGCATCTCTACAAGATCAGCTTGCCATGTCTCATCTATTCCGCGTACATCAACTTTTCTACGGGGATAGTTTCGACGTGCTGGTTTATGTAACTCATCCACCACTCTTTGATGTTTCATTTTAAAGTTTTTTTTTTTAAATGTCAAACGGTCCAATAGTTTTTAAAATGTCAAACGGTCCAATAGTTTTTTCTTTCTCTTTATGATTACTATTATTATCTTTTTCTAACTGAGTAATAACTACTCGATGCTTTACTAATTCTAATCTTATTGTATCCAATGATTTTGAGAGATCATTTATCATACTCGTAAGCGTAGTAACGTTAGCTTCACTAGTTTTTCGCAACGTTCGTAAGTTTACAGCATCGTTACTCTCCTGAGGATCGGCTATATAACAAATTCTTTTGTCATTCGCGTCGTATTGTCCGTCTTCAGTGATATTATACCCTATACCAGGAGGACCTCTATTATCCTCCTTTTTTTTATTCAATATACGTCCAAACACATCAACACTTATTTTATTACTGAGTAATATTTAGGATTCTCTTAATATATATAGCCAGCTTCACGTAATTCTTTAATAATTGAATGAATTTCATTAACATGACTAGAATTACCGGCGGTTTGTTCGGCAATAAGCAATCTCAATCGATCAACGAGCTCGTTTGGATCATTCTAATATACATAATCAAATAACGTTCCTTTTTTAGCTATTTTATAGTTAGGAAAAAGACCTCTTCCATCAACAGTCGATTTTCGCTTCTTAGCGCTACTGCTCAAAGATAAATTTGGTCCAATATACTTTTTGAATTTATTTACATGCTTATTGCGATATTCTCCATTTGTTTCGTATCTCTTTCGATGTGCGTTAGTGATTTCGAGAATTTTTATATAATTTTCAATATCCAATGAACTGATTAATTTAGAATCAGGTTCTTTACGAAAGAGAAGTTCCATTAAACCAAGCGTCTTGCTGTATGCTTTATCATTCACAGTCACGTTATCGTTTTGGAAGGAAATTGGAGAATTGCCTATGACATATGTATTTTCATGTAAGCGAACACCAAATGTCTTGTCTAAATTACTTTTCTGCTGAGGTTCATACAATAGTCGAACATAGTTTCCTACAATCGAATCATCCAATAGCTGTTGCCTCTGTTCTGTAGTTACATTTGAACTACTTTTGTTCAAATTTATAGCAGTTATATCAAGTGATGATTCATCATGATCATCATCATTATCATCAATAGAAATAGCAGACTCAAATGTAGTATCAAGCGGTTGTAATGTAGAATTTAATTCATTAGCAGTACTATTGAAATATCTAGATTTGTAGGGAGTGTCAGTTGCTACTTCTGACTTGAAAACATTATCGAACTCGATTTTCTTTTTCTTTTTCGTTGGCTGTTCAGCAGTAGTAGCGATACTTTTATCAGTAGTTGCCTCTACGAGTTTCTTCAATGGATCAACCATAGGTTTAAAAGTTTCATGCAATGTCTTTTCTAAGTCAGCTTTACCACGTTTTATTAGTTGATACTTGCGTCTTATGGCATCACGAGCCATGGATAATTGCTCGAGAACCTTCTTTTCTCTTTCAAAGTCAGCCATGTTTACGCTTCTAATTTCTGAAGTTGAATAATCTTCATCCACTCACTCATCTATATTTATAGCAAAAGAATCAAATCCCTTTCTATATCGTCCATGATTTATTGGTCTGTCTCTGTCGATAACCAAAAACCCATGATTATCGTCTCTCCAACATTTTAAACAAATTACTTTAAACTTCTCAAAAGACATATCTGAGTTAACATGATCATTGTAAATGTGCTTAATATTCACGCCATCTTGTCGAAACAAAACAAGTAAATTCACATTATCTCGAATAAGATGCTTCGGAATGCGAGCGTACGATTGACAGAGATAGAAACTATCTACTTTTTTATGTCTACCCATACAGAAGAATGCTCTTACGTTATCTTGCTTCTCAGTGGCTATATCGTCAAAAATCATGATAGAATTTGGTCGTGTTTTATCTGGTAAAACAACTGTCTCATGCTCGCTGAAAGCATGATACTCTATATCATTAATAGGCTCTAATAAATCTTTCAAAAATGTATATTTAGGCTGATTAAGGGATTTTGAGTTGACATATACGTTTTCAAATCTAATACCATTAGGATGAGTGATTAATGTTAATAAACAATTAGTTTTTCCACAATTACTAGGTCCGCAGAAATCGGCACGGATACTATTAGGCAATAGTTCACCATGTCTTTTTTCTTGTTTTTCCGTCTCCACCACTCTATCGAAATTAATGACTTGAAGCTTAAGAGGTTGTTCTTGGAAATCCATGTTGTTTACTCATCATTGACACCTCAATGAATAAGTTGTTAGGTATAAAAAGTCTGCTTATATATCTTTTATTTCATTAACATGCTGTATTTCGAAGAAGTATGATCACGTACTATAAAAGAAAGACTGGTGGTGATCTAGTGAACGAGATTATAAATAACTTGCCTATTGAAGCTCACTTACCTGGATATCAGTATTGTTGTCCTGGTACAAAATTGAACAAACGATTGGCACGTGGAGATCCTGGTAAAAATCCACTAGACGTTGCTTGTAAAGAACACGATATTGCTTATGCGCAAAATCTGGAGGATATTGCGACAAGAAATAAAGCTGACGAAATTCTAGCTAACAAAGCTTGGGAAAGAGTACAAGCTAAAGATAGCAGTTTTGGTGAGAAAGCAGCTGCCTTCACTGTAGCCAACATTATGAAAGTTAAAAGTAAGCTAGGTATGGGTGTTGCTATGAAGAAAGGTAGTAAGAAACAAGGTAGAGGATTTAAAAAACGTCAAGCACGACAGAAATGAAGAAAAATCAAAAAGCTGTCAGTTACATTGAATAAAATTATTAAGACGGTCTCGAAAAGTAGTGTGCCTAACAATAGAGCTCTTGTAGTTATTCGTTCGGCTATAAAAGGAGCCAATGAAGCTGTGAAAAAGGCTGGCGGTAGAAGTAAAATAAATATACCCCGTATTTTACCTATTCCCAGTAAAGTTGGTGGAGCGATTCCTTTTTTAATTCCATTATTTACTGCTTTAAGCGCCACTGGAGCTCTAGCTGGAGGAGCTGCTTCAATAGCAAAAGCCGTTAACAGTGCTAAGGCCGCTCAAAATCAATTGAACGAAGCTCATAGACATAATAAAACTATGGAAGCTATTGCTATTGGTAAAGGACTTTATTTGAAACCATATTCAAGTGAAAAAGGTTTAAAAAAAAAAGCTCGAAATAACTTTACCTAATCGAGCACTGACAGATCATGATATAAGAAAATATGCTAAAATACTAAAAATTGCAAATTTTCGAGGTGTTTTCATGCGTAATGCTCTGCCAGCTGATGGACCACGATATAAAGAGGCAGCTATTGTAAATTTAGATGATAAACGTGGACCAGGTACTCATTGGGTAGCATACAAAAAGAAAGGTGATAAGGTTATGTATTTTGATAGTTTTGGTAATCTACAACCACCTATAGATCTATTGCTTTATCTCAAAGTTAATAGAATCATGTATAATTATATTAGATATCAAGATTTTAATACATATAATTGCGGCCATCTTTGTCTCAAATTTCTTTTAAACAAACTATAGAAAAGACGACTAGTATATAAAATACTCATTCAAAGAATGACTATCATTTGACATGCATCTGTCATGGAGAATACACTGACATTGAGTCTCTCTGGAACATCATCCGTACTCGAAACATATTATTTTCCACCGATCGAATTGATACCAAACAAAAAATACGTTCTTGGTCTAGTTGAGCTATTAACATTTAATTCAATACCAAACATTGACGTTGGTTATAATAAGTTTTACATTGAAGGTCAAGAAGCTATCACTTTACCAACTGGTAGCTACGAAATAGAAGATATTGAAAGCTTTCTCCAAGAAGCATTAGCATCTAAAGGTATATCGTTTAGCCTGAAACCAAATAATAATACTTTACGTTATGTCATTCAGTGCAGTCAAAAAATACATTTTGAACCAGAAGATTCTATTGGAACAATTTTAGGCTTCACTAGACGTACGCTAGTTGAAAACAAAACACATAGTTCTGACTTACCCGTCACTATTCTCAAAGTCAACGCTTTACGTGTCGAGTATAATATTACTACAGGCTCTTACATAAACGATCGCAAAGTACATACTATACATGAATTTTTCCCTGCAGTCCCACCTGGATATAAGATTATAGAAGTTCCCTCTCAAGTCATTTACCTTCCAGTCGCTGTGAGGAGCATTGATCATTTTCAAATTCGTATAGTTGATCAAAACGGAAACCTAGTTAACTTTCGAGGAGAAGTCATCACAGTGCGAGTACATATAAAGACCATATCTTAGTAATGGGTATCATTTACAATATAAAGTCCGGTCGAGGCTATATTAAGAGACAAAAATGTCAATCAACAATCAGTCAACAGCGAGCTATCAGACCGCTCACACCTCAGAACTGTCAATTCCTGAAAAGCTTGAGACTGAAAGTCGTCGAAAATCATGGAAGAAAATATTGTGTATATTAGTGTGCTGTATAAAACAACGACAACAATATGGAGGGAATTCTAGACATTCATTCAGGTGTCGCTTTCGATGAGTCTATAGCTCATTATGAAGTTCATACGCATCAGCCTTATTCATTATCATATTTCAATAATAGTGATGAAATCCATATAGCAATTCAACATCAAGATTTATCTCTGCTTCCATCACGCAGTATGATTCATATTTGTGGTCGGTTGACCAAGCCGGACGGTACTACGCCAGTGGAGAACACTTTATTAGTCAACAACGCCCTCTGTCATTTGTTCGAGGAAATACGATATGAAATAAATGCTATTGAAATTGATAAAGTGAAAAATGTAGGCTTAACGAGCCTCATGAAAAATTGGCTTTCACTCAATCCATGTCAAAACTCTATCGCTGAAAATGCCGGATGAAATGGTGATAACAATGAAGTTTTAATATGTAACGCTCAAGGTTTTTTTGATGTGACTATCCCTCTAAGTATGTTACTGGGCTTTGCTGAAGATTATCGGAAAATTCTAGTCAATGTCAAGCATGAACTTATTCTCACAAGATCAAAAGATGATTTGAATGCTATTTTAAGTATTCCAGTAAGGAATCCTGATGTTTCAGAAAAATCAAAAATTACTTTAACTAAGGTTGAATGGTTGATGCCATATGTGATGGTCGCAGACAAAGAAAAAATCAAATTACTCAATCAGATTGGACGAGATCGTGCAATTACTATGAGTTATCGTACTTGGGAAATGTATGAGTATCCAAAATTACCTCGTACATCAAAGCATGTTTGGAGTTCTAAGACTTCCAATCAATTGGAAAAGCCTCGCTTTGTTATTTTAGCTTTTCAAACTAAACGTAAAAGTTCAGCAAGTGATAATTCTAGTAATTTTGATCATTGTAATATTAGTAATGTGAAGCTATTCCTCAATTCACAATGCTATCCATATGGAAATCTCAATTTAAATATCAATCAAAATCAGTTTGCTGTTCTCTACGATATGTATACTAATTTTCAAAACGCTTACTATGGTAAAGAAAACGAGCCGTTACTCAATAAAAAGTATTTCATTAATAAAGTGCCGTTAATAGTTATAGACTGCTCCAAACAAAATGAAACATTAAAAAGCGCTCCAGTCGATGTTCGCCTAGAATTTGAAACTCGGACCGATTTTCCTGAAGATACTGCAGCCTACTGCTTAATATTACATGATCGTATTGTACAATATAATCCAATTAGTGGTGATGTTAAAAAATTAGTTTAAAATTAACAAGACATTATATGATCAATGTACACAATGCTTTTCAATAAAAAAAATAAAATTGTATATATATATATATATACACATATACACTATATATTGTTAGAATTTAATGCAAACTACCTATAATCATAGAGAGAGAGAGAGAGAGAGAGAGAATAGCATCCACACTAAACGGCGTACGCACCTAGCAAGCTAGAGACGCTACCCCCTCTCCGAGGGCCCAAACTTAGCCAGCATAAGCTTACTATGCTCCCTACTATAGAAGGAGAGAGACCATCATACAGCTTACTAAATACTCTATCAACTTCTACAGCATCCTACCTTACCAACCTATGTAGATGAATATTGGTGGGTGAGTGGGTGAGAGTAGGTAGGTGGGTGGAATAGGTGGGGGCACTGGTAGATCCTAAGTAAATTAAAACATTATTAATTTTTTATTTTAGTTTAATTTATTACTTTGTTTTATAAAATTAAAAATACAATTTTTTTTTCTTTTTAATATTATTGTTTAATTTTTTTGGATCCGACGACCTTAGAGGAGCAAGTCGGCTTCCTGATGGTTGGTTGAGCCGGAATCAAAATTACTTACTTAACGTTTTTTACTCAACGTTTTTTACTCAACTTACTCAACGTTTTTTACCAACGGAATTTTTTTCTGTAAAAAAATTTTTTAATTATTATTTTTAATTTAAATTTATTAATTCTTTCTATAACGTAATTACTTTCATTAGCGGTTAAATCGAGTGGTTTATCAATTTGGGTATCATCTCCTCTTTGACAGCCTGCGGATGTTGCTGTCGATGAGGTTGCTGTTGACGTCGCTGGTGATGTTGTCCTCGACGTTGCTGTTGACGTCGCTGGTGATGTTGTCCTCGACGTTGACCCATTACCTTCATTCACCATGGCTGTTGTTGATGGTGCAGCAATGTTGTTTATGCTGGAAAGCCTTCGCTTAACTTTCGCAGCAAGTTCGTCTTGCTGCGCTTTAGTTAAGGCGGCTTTCCGTTTCCGCTCCAATCGAGCGGATTCTCGCTGCCTCCTCATAGCGTCCGCACGCTTATGTTGCTCTAGTTTTGCATTGACGCGATCATTGACAATTTTGTCAATTTGATAGGCGACTTGATGTGCCATCATTCTGGCCGCTATAGATTCCTTGATCCACTGAAAAGAGATAAGACAATTAAATATTAATAAAAAATATAAATTGTTATAATTTTATAATAATACTTACTTGTTGAACCATAGCTTTCATTTCTATGATTTGCAGTCCTTGAGGACTGCTCTCCTCCACAAATCGTTGCAACTGAAAATAAATGATAATTAATAAATAAATAAATAAATAAATAAATAAATAAATATATGAGAAAAAATACTTACGGTAATTAATATTAAAATTAAGAGCCGATATAACGGCTCTTTTGCCACATTCTGCATGGTCGGAAGCTGGTAAGTGGTAAGCTGAAATTGAATAATAATATTATTAAAAAATTATAAAAGTTATTTTAATTATTTTTAAATTATTTAAAATTATACTTACAGTTTCTAAAAACTCACACGCTTTAACAGTATTTTCCATTGTTGTTTTATTTTTTTTATTTATAACTTTATAAAAAATATAAAAATTACTAACGTTTAAATAATAATAATAAACAATTAGCACTGCACTGTGAACCGCTCGAAGTTTCCTTTAAGACTGACCAACGAAAATCCTACTGAACACTCACACTATTATCAGGTACGAATTTTCTACAATATATGTAACGCTACACACAAACGTAGACATTCTTTGAGTGAGATAGGACGTTTAGTGTACCCTTTCCCACCCCATGTAGGCTAGAAAGTTTGTCACTTTCTAAAAACTATAAATCTTGACGTTCCGCTGACTTTATGGTCATCCGCAAAAAACACATTAAACGCAGGTCACGCGTCCGCGCTATGAGTTTTGTTTGACCATCCTTAAACCGTCTATGATCTACATTTGCGATAGTCATAGGTAACATAAGATAAGAGGGAACGTAGTAAGCATAGATGCTCTCTCTTTCTGAAAGTAGTGGAGAAGCTTGATCACCCTCAAACCAGCTATGATCTACATTTATGATAGACATAATTAACTTAAGATAATAGGGTAGTTAATAAGCATAGCTGATCATGCGCTCCCCTCCTCCTCGCACTGTGGACCACGCTGAGTCAGAGCTAGAGAGAGAGAGCATACATTCAATACTACTATAGTAGCGCATCCCCATCAGGCCAGAACTATAGACAGCATGCGCTACCCTCCTCCTCCGCACGCTCGGGCCCTATACAAAATGTATGCGTGTGTAGCTAATATACACAATATGCATCCTCTAAGGTACATGTGGCATTGACTCTAGTGGTAGAACGCTAGCCTGCCAACCCAGAGGACTCCGGTTCGATTCTCCGGTCTGTCTTTTCATTTTTTAAAAAAAAAAATCGTCGCTATTTTCTATATTCGTTTCATTCTCAACGTAGCAAGTAAATTGTTATAATAATATATATATATATTTATAACTTTAAAAAAAAAAAAACATTTAAATTTAATTAGACTGAAAGCACTAGGTATAGGGTCCCTAGGGACTAGGAGCCCTAGGGACTAGGAGCCCTAGAAACCTTCCTCAAAAATTATAAACAATTATTAACATTAATAATAATAATAATTAACATGGAAGGGATAGAGGCCAGGGAATCAAAGGGTTAAACCATGGGACCCCCCACGAATATTGTTAATAATAATTGTTAACAATAATAATTATTATTAACATAAAAGGGTTAAGCCAGGAGGGCCAAAGGGTTAAGCCCGGTGGGGTCAAAGGGTTACAGACCCCCCGCAGGTGTGCTGGAACATACATTGCTATACTACTAGCATAGCAATCTGAATTTCATCCGTATAGTCGTTACTGCAGTCCGTTATACAGTGCCGGTCAGCCACTTTTACCCCCCCACGGGCAAAATCAGTCTAACTTCAAAGTTTTATATCTCTGGTAGAAATTAACGTACAGAGACGCGCGTGGATGCGTTTGAAAGGTCTTTCGGAGAGATTTCAAACGATATGACTCACGGTTGCCATCGATTGTTTTTTTAAATTTTGCAACAATTATGCAAAATTGAAAATTCTGAAATTTTTTTATTATTTTTGACAATTAGCCAATTTTGGAAAAAAAATCGTACGAAAATTTAAAGTACACCATTTTTTAGCTATTACCAAGCTCTATCTGAATCACTCATCAAAAATTTATTTTCGTCAAATATGACGCGCGCACGGGCATTTTTTCCTGGAAGTGACAGTTTTTTTCAACATTTTTTATCTCCGTCAAATTGTAACAATTGAAAAAAATTTATAGGAGAAAAAATGTTTGTTTTTTCACGTAGAATACTGCAATAATTTTTTTTTCGGTTTTTCGAAAAATTTTTTTTTTCGGTTTAAATTATTTTTCAAGGTCGAAAAAAAAAAGATTTTTTTTTTGATGTAATTTACGATACTTGTTATGTAGTATTATTGAATGGGTGGAAAAAAATTTTTTTTTGTGGTTTCTCATCTTTTTAGCGTACCGACTGTGAGAAAAAAAATTGAAAAAAACCGAAAAAAAAAAATTTTTCGAAAAACCGAAAAAAAAATTATTGCAGTATTCTTAACTTAACTTCATCACCTTCATTATTTATTTGTGATAAAGCAGCAGTTATAGTGTGATAACTGGCATCAGTTGTTAATATGTAAGGATTATTGGGATCTGGAATTTTTAAAGTAATTGTATCAATAAATATCTTTTTCACGTTATTAAAAGCTGTTTCATGCTCAGGTAACCATTGATAGCCTCTGTTCTTTTGCAATAAATTCATTAAAGGTCTACATATTTCAGCATAATTTTTTGCAAATTTTGTATAAAAATTAACAAATCCAAGAAAGCTTTGCAAGCTTTTCAAATTTTTTGAAGCTTTATCATTTTGAATTATTTCTAATTTATTTTTTTGAGATTTTATACCGTATGGAGTAATAATATGTCCTAAAAATTCAATTTCTTCTTGAACTAATTTAGACTTTGAAAATTTCAAGATATAATTATCTCTACGACAACATGCAAATAATGTTCGTAAATGATGTATATGTTCATTGAATGTTTTAGAAATGCATATTACATCATCCACAGCTAGTGTATGCGTTGTTTCATACTTTTCCGATTTGAGGATGGTATAGCGTAATCAAGACATTGCCACCCCTCTCTCTGGGCGCCAATAGGTTGGCACAGCCCACTGTCTTTCACCCCTTCGCTTTCAAGTATTGGGGATCCGGAAGTCAAGTTTGCTACGATATCCCTGGCGCACTCAGTGAGTCGGAACTTTTTTGATCTAAGGCGGCGACCTCCTCGAGAGGAGTACCGATCTTTTCACGGTTCGACGCTCAAGGAGAGCGGAACTAAAGGCTTGACCCTCGGTTTGGGCGCGACGGGACTCTAGTTGCCCCAACGTCTACTGCGTCGGAAGCACGCAGCATACAAATCTTGCGAGATTTGCTTGACCTGGTACCACTACCCCGCAGAGGCCAACCCAAATTGGGATGTCAGAAGGGAGACTCAGCCAGGACAGCCAGAGGAAGATTCCTAAGACGATCAACCAACTAAGTCCCCCTTCCTGGGCTCGCGTTCGAAAAACATCCCACCCTGCGTACCTGTATTAAGGGATTTCTCCCACGACTCACAGGTCCATCGCTTCGACATACCGGGGTACGTCTCCCCATTGCGTTTCGGTCATCCCCGCTCACGCTGGTGGGTATCCGTCATTCGAAAGATTGTTATTACCCCGTTTTGTCCCAAAGTCAGATCTCGCTTTCTAAAGAGTGGTTTTATGGCTTGGCTGATACTGATGTTTGCTCTTTCGGTTTGGTTTTTGACTGTTATGTCAGGGCGGGGTCTCGTCTAGCCGACAAGGCGACTCCCCAGGCAGTTTTCAGTATTCTTGTCTGTTATGCCATGCATTTGGTTCAAAATTCTGTCGTTGGGTCAAAACGGGGTTCGTCGCGTTCAAGTACTTAAACTTCAGAATTTGGTTCGGAAGTTGATATTCAAAAATTATCGTTCAAAATTTCAAGCTTTATGAGCTTGTCTGAGTTCAAAAATTAGGTTATTGTGCGAGTTTTTGTCCTTTGGTTAGGGACCTTGTAAGAGGCGGTGTCTTTCTGCCGTAGTTTATAACTACATTTCTTCGCTTCCTCCTCTTCATGGGTGCTCCTTCCCTGGGCTCTATGACTTTTCTAGCAAAGTCTCCAAAGGCTTTGTAGATTTTCCTGCTGGATACTAGGGCTGATTCTGGGCAAGGCCATATGTGACCTTCTTCTTCAACAGCCTCTATTAATGGCTTTCTTAGTTCCCTTAATTCTTCGCAGTTAAAGAGAATATGGCTTTCGCTTTCTATTTCTCCACAGCTACACAGTTGGTCTTCGCATAGTCCTCTTTTATGGAGGTATGACTTAAAAGCACCATGTCCAGTCATGAACTGTACTGTGTAGTGGTTGGGGTTTAGCCACCTCTTCTTTAATCTATCTTTGATTACTAGGAAATAGCAGTACGTTCTCCTGCCATTTGTGGCTGACTGCCATCTCTCTTGCCATACCCTTTCGATTTCATCGTTGATGAGTTGTATGGCTTTCGAGATTTTTAGTCTGCCCGATCGAAGTTCTTCCGATGTAATTCGGATGCCGTGCATTTTAATCGATCTCCCTTTCCTGACGCAGTACTTTGCAACTCTCGCGTGAAGCTCTAGAGCTATCGGTCGGGAGGCTGCAAGCACGTGTGCTGCTTCATGAGAGATCGATCTGTAGGCTTTGAGTGTTTTGCAGAGGACCGATCGTTGCAATCCTTCTAAAGCAGATTGCTGTTTGGTGTTGGTCCTTTGCCACCAGCCCGCAGCGGCATATGTAACTTTCGATACTAAGAAGCCATTATATATCTCTTTCAAAGAATTGAATTTTAGGCCCCAATTTACTCTTGCTATTTTGCTTAGCTCGAAGTAGGTACTGTTGCAGTCTTGAATCACGTTTCGAATATGTTCTTCCAATCGGAAGCCTTTCGAGATTGTGATTCCTAGTTACTTGACTGTTTTGTGCGTTCTAATGTTGTCTTTCCCAATTTTGACTGTAGGGTTCCTATTCTCGCTTAATTGGCCTTTTAGCCATATTAGTGCTGACTTTTGTACTGCCAAGTTCATTTTGTCAGACTTGCACCAGTCCGTCATTATATTAATGATTTCTTGGGCTTGTCTTTCAATGTCAATACGTGTTTTTGCCTTAATGATAGGAAGCACATCGTCTGCGTAGGCAAGTACTTCGTATCCTGCGTCCCTGATTGACCGGAGTGGTTTGTCAAAGATGACGTTCCAGCCTACCGGTCCGAAAACTGAGCCCTGGGGGCACCCCTTCGTCACTGTTTTCAGTATTTCTTCGAAGTGGGCATATATGCCCACCTCTCGATCACTGAAGTAACTCTGGAGGAGCTTATAGATGTTTCTCGGGCAGTTTCTTTCTTTCAATTGGGAAAGTAGGCTTGGCCACCATAAGGCATCGAATGCTCCTGAGACGTCCAGTGGAATAGCGGCTACGTACTTGATCGACGGATCAGATTCTGCCTCTTCTACTATTTCATATAGTCTTCTGATGGCGTCCTCTGTGGATCTATTTGCCTTAAAGCCAAATTGATCCTCCGAAGACCAGTCCGAGCTGTTTAGAATGTTGGAAATTCTTTGAATCACAAGCCTCTCGAGTGTCTTCCCGGCTATGGGGAGTAGACATACGGGTCTATATGATTTAATCTCGTTCTCGGGTTTTTCAACCCCTTTGAGCAACGTGATTAGCATTCCAGTTTTCCATCTTCTGGGGAACACTCCGCATTTTAGGCAGGCATTAAAAAGTCGTGTCAGTTCCTGGTGTAATGGTTTTGCGTTAACAAGCATTTCTGACTCTATTCTATCTTTGCCTGGTGATTTCCCTGCCTTGTTCGCTTTAAGGGCTATTTCAACTTCCCTTATTAGGGAAGGCTCTGCGTTGCCGGTTACTGGAACCTCCCGCATATCTCTGCGGATCTTTGCATGTGTGTCATTTTCGCAGCTTGGGTCGTCATCAGGCATTAATTCTTCTAGTATAGTCATGCTTGTTTCTTTCCAATCTTTTGTGGCAGAACCATTACAGTTAACCGTGCACATTGCTTTTGAGATTCTGACTTTGTTGGATGCTCGTTTGTATGGATACGCCCAAGCATTCTTTTCGCTTTCGATAGTGCAGAAGTCTCTCCAGCTGTTACGTTTGGCTTTTTTAATAGCCACTGCATATTCGGATTTCATTTGACTCAATTTCTCAAGTGATCTCTGGAGGGCTTTCCTTTGTTTCCTATTCGATCCTTCCTTGTCTTTCAGAGCGACGATTTTGCGTTCTTTTTGTATCGCTCGCCTCTTACTTCGCAAGTCAGGGTTCCACCAGGGTAGAGAGCGCGTTCATCTCTGTTTGGGTGGAATAGAGTTCCTTGCTGCCCTTACTAAGACCTCTTCAAGTTTTGAAACATATGTTTCAATGTCTTCAGAGGTTCTTAAAGGGAGTTTAGCTAGGTTCTCTTTTTCGAATTTACAAAGTTTGCCGAATTTCTCCCAATCAGCTTTTCTCATGTTAAACCGTGGTTCTAGTGTTTCTTCGGTTCGTATGAGTCTGGTTGGTTGTGAGGCAAAATCCAGTTCGATCACTATGGGCCTGTGGTCACTGGTGGTCCATTCTTTCACCGCCCAGCTAGCCAAGAAGTTTGTCAGATTTGACGTATGTAAAGTTACGTCGATATCCGTCTCGCCCCTTGTACTACGGCACGTTGGAAGTTGGTCCCTTCTATTGGCCACTATTAGCCCGAATTGGTCTATGAATTCTTCAATGACTCTTCCATTCTTGTCCTGTGTGTTAGACCAGATCTTTGACTTGGCATTTGCATCCATTCCAACTAAGACTCTTTTACCTTTCAATTGCTTTAGAGTCTCAGCTAGTTTGTCAAGATAGGTCTTCCTGCTGTGGCTGAACTGGCAGTAGATGCTTATGAGGTAAATTTCGCCAAAGGCTCCGACCATTTGTGCGCAAACACAATAAGAGTCACACAGATTAGAAATCTTGGTAGCGGTGACTTTGTGCGGATTGTAAAGTATCGCAGCTTGGATCTTTTCTCCCTTTTTGGATCCATGGATAGCTGCGATGCTGCCCATACTTGAAATCGCGTTATTCCAGTGATATGGTTCTTGCACCAGTGCCACCTGTATGTCAAGATTTCTGTCTGTCATGATTTCTCCCAGCTCATCGTTGGCTACTTGCCTTTTGTTGAGGTTCAATTGTATGATCCTCAACTTCTGGCCCAGTTCGGGGTTTTGTTGTGCGTTCAAACTAACCCTCTTAACTGGTGGGCAATCGTCTTTGCTTTCGTCTGGTTTGACTGGTTGCGAAGGAAACTGAGTTGATACCGGAGTGTTAGAGCAGTGATCTGGTTTCTCAACGGTCATCTCCTGCTTACGTTTCCTCGCCTTTTTATACCTAGAATGGTTGACCATTTCGCTTTCGAGGTACAACACAATGTCTAGTTATATCTCCTCCTTGGAATCGCTAGTGGCGTTTCCGGAGTATGGCTTTCGATCGTTCGTTTTAGTGTTAACGTGCGCGTTCAAGATTAAGCGAGTGGCGTTCGAGCGGCGTTCAAGTGCGAGCAGTGAGTGTGTTTTGTGTGTGTTGACTTCGAGCTTTGATTGTTACCTTGTCGGGTTTCTCCATGGTTTTCCATGGCTCTGGTATATTTACAGTTGATTGGGCTAGTTATTTTTCTAGCTTTCTAACTTGTTGTTAGTTCTTTTGTATGTTTTGATTTTTGTTTGATTTAATTTATTTGATTTCGTTTTTATTTCGATTTTAATTTTGATCTTTAATTTTGATTCTTATTTTGATTTTTACATCATCCACAAACGGTATAATAAATTGCTTTAAATCGTCAATTGACAGATTTAAAGCTCTTACTAATGCTGCTGTACTACTACATGTACCGAAAGGCACTACATTAAATTCGTAGGTATTACCTTCAATAATAAATGCTGTATATTTTTTACTTTCTTCTTCGAGAGGAATTTGCCCAAAACTACTTGTCAAATCAAAACTAGAAATGAATTTTACTCTGAAACAATGTTGAAAAATATCATCCATATGTAGTGGGGCTTCATAATCTTTAACTAATTTTTTATTTTATTTTCGAGCATCTAAACAAAATCGTACTGATCCGTCTTTTTTAATGCTTATAACAATTGGATTAATATAATTACTAATTGATCGACGAATAACGCCATCCCTTAGTATTTCTTTGATTGCACTTTGAACATTTTCTCAATAATTTAACGGTATAGGATACTGTTTTGAAAAATATGGCTCTTTATCTTTTAAAATCAATTTATGAGTATTATAACGAGCGGCCAGACCCTCGTTATGTCTCTCTCTCCCCATACATAATTATAATTATTCTTATATATATAATTGTCTTATAATTATCCCACATGTATGGCAGCCAAAGGTAAGTCAGAGAGAGCGCTAATAGAGGGCGAGCTAGAGAGAGAGAATTCGGGAGGTAGGCGCGACGCGCGCGAGTAGGAGAGTGGGGCAGGACAAAGTCCCGCGATAAGGACTCGTTCTTGTACCGGCGACTTCGAAGTACGTGGACGTGTGACGAGCGGCTATACACGTGCTTGCGATCTTTTATTATCCGACTTTCCGTGACTAACCTTTTGTGACTGACTTTTCGGTTGTTTGCGAATACGCGAGTGTCCACTCGGTGTAAGATATCGGTGCCGAGGTTGCACCTAGTGCCTTTGGCGGATTAGTTCCTGCGGCCACGCGTGCGAGCCTTTAAGGCCGCCCGCCTTTTGACTGCACCCGAGCTGCACACTGCGCGTCATCGCGAGCCACGTGCGAGGCTGAGGATATCGCCTACAGGGCTAACGCCGAGACATTAATGTAAGTACCTTCTCGAATGCGTGTCTCTCGCTAGCTTTCGCCACTCTCTCTCCCGCTTACGCTGCGTATTAATTTTGTATTACTTTCCGTAGTAAACTCGATGTTACTCGTATATCTGTTTTCTTCTTTTGCGCTTCCTTTTACCTATCGTAAACAATCCCGTTCCGTCCGGCTTTCGCACCTGAATTTCGTGATCGCTCCAAAGCGCCCATAGGACTACACGACGCTCTCCGCGGGCCAAGGTAACAGACGCTGCACCACAACGTTCCTGTTGCTGCTGGGCTAGGCTTTGCGCAGCCTATTACGAGGCCCACACCGAGCTGTTTTAATCCCCTCGTAATTTATATAACGAGTGACCCGCGCTGGGTCAAAACCCCGTTATAGTATACACTTTCAATAAACCTAATTTTTTACGAAATACATCTCTGAATTCATACACAAGCGAAGCTATCTCATTTTTTTGAGCTTCGGTAAGGTTAGAGCTTTCATCGATTTCCCCTCGAGTTAGATTCACAAAATCATCATTTGTGATGCCAGCGTCTATTTCATTACGAATTAGATCAATGAGTGATGGCATGTCATCACCTAATTCCGAGACAGTATCATACTGAATAGTTAAGCTTTGATATGTACTTTCGTCTATAAATGTATCGTTATATTTCAAGTTTTCTAAAGTATTATTAATTTCAAAATAAATTTGTACATTATATGTATCAAGTTTGAGCTTTATATTTTTCATTGTATCATAAGCCATTATACAATCTTTTATTAATTTAGGAATTATTATGAAAATAATATCAATACATTGACTACCCCATTTTACATTTAAATGAATTTGTTTCTTCAATCTAACCGATTTTTGGTCTGTAGCTATCTTAATAACGTGTCCAGTAATAAGTAGGTTTATCTTTAAAATCACTTAAGTTGTAATTGTAAAATTCCTCTAAAATATCAGAAACTTCACTACCCGAATCAAGTAGAGCTTTTACCGGAATATTTTCTAATAAAAGAAATATTTCAGGATAAATTCTGCCCCCATTGCTACTATCATTATTTGATAATTCACCATTAATTTCATGTCTCGGATCTTCAAAAATAGTTAATAATTCTTTCGATACTAAATTGTTATTTGATTTTATTATTGCAACTCATTGCAAGCTTTTACATTTATCCGATTTCCGAGAAGCAACATTTACTCGTTTCCCGAGGAGGTACTAGGTACATCTTGTAAAATCGGTTTTGAAATATTTCTATTTTTTATTTACTCTATTGTTCTTATTATTCGACTTACTATTTTCAATTGTTATGCTATTAATTTGTTGTTCTCCGCCGCTATCTTTTTGAATATGACGTGAACTAATATAATCATCATTATCCAAAGAAGATAAAATCTTAATAAATTCTGATATCTGTTTTATATGTCTAGCTTGAACTAATAAACGTACATCTCTATCAAAATGTCGAGACAATTTATCTATTAATTCTTCTTCATCTAGATTTTCATTTATATCAAATGCTAAATTAATTTTACGTATAGCATAATTATAACGTGATAATTTTCCACCAAAATATTTTCCAAATTCTATTTCGCGAGTAATATTTCTACGTATTTCAGCGTTCCAAAATTTCTCTTTAAATAACATTTCAAAATCTTCAAAATTTTTAATTTCACGCTGTACTAAGTCATACCAAGAAGAATTTACCCCCGACATAGATTGAGATAACAAACATAACAATTGAGCAGTATTATAATTACTTGCTTGTAAATACCGTTTGAGACCATTTAAATATTTTACTGGTCGATATTTATAACTATCGTCAAAAACTGGACACGTTAAAGCAGGTTGCTTAATTGTTTCAATAATAGTTTCATTAACAATAGATCTATTTTGATCATTATTCTTAATTTTATCAATATTCTCACGAAGTACTGAAAATGTTTCATTCATTTCCATAGTAACATTATTTTTCGCTCGAATAATATCATTGAAATTATTTTCATATCTATCTTTTAAAATAGAAATAATCTCATTTGACTTATCTAAATTTGATTCTAAATTCTTAATTATTTGATCTTGTTCAATTATTTTATTAGTTAATCTGTCAACCTTATTGCTTAAATTGTTAATAGTTTCACAAATCGTTTCAAAATCATTTTGCAATTTAAACTGATCAGTATGAAATGTCTTTAATTCATCTACTACAGCTCTTTCTCATTCGTGCGTTCTTTTCTGTTGCACGGTCAATTCCTCACCAATTAGTGATTCACTAAGTTCGTTTAGAATTGTTTCGGGAGTATACTCAGTAGAGTTATATATTGGACGTTTTTCGTTCGACATTACAATATCAACTCAAAGAAATCCAAAGTATATAAAAAATTCAAAATTAATTATACATATGAATGATATAAATCAATTAATTTTGATGATATAGAAGATTTGACAAATAATTAAACAAATTCAAATTTCGTATTTTATATTGCAAATTTATTTCATAAATAACAATACAAATTAAGCGCCTGGAGCTGGCCTAGATGCCATTATATGCTCTACTGTATCAGCTAAATGATTTAAATCTGAACTTATATTTCTTAGGCTAGTATCAAACAATCTCATATTTTTCTTATAATTATTGCCTAAATTGACAAACGAATTCGCAAGTTCTATATATAAATTACGTAATTCACTCAATTCTTTTTCTAATGACGCATTATTACATAATATTGCTCGCATTTGTTTATTTCTTTTTGACATAATTAATGAAAAACGTATAATACAATTACAAACTAACAACGAATTAATAACAAATATTTAACGCTAACTAACGTAATAAGAGTTCTGTCACGGTCGCCAAATGTGATGTACGTATCACTTATCGAACCTATCATTTTTAAATAATTTGTATGGAAAACTGCAGGTATATCCCTCTTGGTTATTGGTCGAAATTCTTGGAATAAACAGAATACAATTAAAAAATTATAATACTT
This sequence comes from Phymastichus coffea, assembly GCF_024137745.1. Taxonomy (NCBI): domain Eukaryota; kingdom Metazoa; phylum Arthropoda; class Insecta; order Hymenoptera; family Eulophidae; genus Phymastichus; species Phymastichus coffea. The sequence goes on from NW_026706814.1 coordinate 4,170,267, forward strand.
CTTTATTCCAGGTAACTAATATCATTCGCTGTAAGATAATTATGCAGTATTGTACACTGTATTTATAAATGTGCAAGATTAGTCTAAGCTGTCTCTTACCAATTAAGTATCTTTGAAAATCAACATATATTCTGACTAATGATTTTCATGACTTTACCTCTCTATTTTACATAACAATGGCTGTAAGAAGAAAATAAAAATTCAAATGATTTGAAATTTCAATGCAGTGCTCAACCTTCGTTAACGTATCTTTCACAAGATGAATAAAAGCCGACAATATTAAGTACCTAAGATCCCATACAACGAGATTTACCATAAGTGCAATAATTAACTGGATGCGATTTTCTTGAATGAACATAGGTTGTAAAGGCCATTATCGCCAGTCTGCACTAACTGACAACATGAGTAGTTCTAAATAAATCATATATTGAACTTTGTGAATATAAATACTTTTTAGGAAAACATCAATGCAAGAAATATCATTAGTGGGACGGAAAAAGTAAGTTTAATGACACCAATTTGACAAAATTAATTAAACATATGTTTAGAAGTATTCTGTTGGGCGCATAGATGTGAAACATATTTTATATAGAGGGTGGTTCGATAAGTACTTAGCCTACAAAAGAAAAACGAAAATTTTGGAAAAGTGGCGTTTTATTTTTCAACATAGTCTTCTTTTAGTTCGATACACTTGGCCCAGCGATGCTCCAACTTCTTTAACCCGTCTGAAAAATACGTTTCCTCGAGGTCTGAAAAGTAGGGTTTCGTGACAGCGATTACCTCCTCATTCGACTCAAATTTCTGCCCGGCGAGTGACTTTTTAATGTTTGGAAACAAAAAGAAGTCGCACGGGGCTAAATCTGGAGAATACGGTGGATGGGGCAGCCTAATTCGACCAATTTGGCCATGGAGACGGCGGAGGTGTGAGCCGGTGCGTTGTCATGGTGGAAGAACACTTTTAATAGGAAGGGGAAGGAGAGCGATCAGGCCGCCGGGCGGCGTGCGCGCGATAACGGAAGAGGGAAGAGGTACAGTCAGTCAAGTCCGGACCTGCGGATAGCGAGAACGCAAATAACAAGTGTTTGAGTTAGTGAAGCTCGAGGGGCAACCTGGCAAATATCGTGAGAAGACCCAGTAATCTCGAGGTCGCCTAGTAATCGCCTCTCAGATAAAGGTCGTCCGCTGCCCATTATCAGTTGCCCGGAGCGATCCGAGGCAGCAGTCAAGGGTCGCGGGCAACTGTAATTTCGGGCAGCGGGAGCCCCAACTGAGAGGCCCCTCACCGAGAAGCGGTAGGAGCTAACAAGGCCAGTACATACCGCCAGAGCCACTCAATCTTCAGCGACTCGTCCTCGTAGCGTAAGTCATCGACTTTAAATGTAAATGCGTCCGGGCGCCAAGTGCGATTAGATAGTGCGCTGTCTTTCTCTCTCTCGCCGCGTGCGCGGGACACTCGACAAAACCTCTCGGCCGCGGTATTACAATTGTAAGCTTGAAGTGACAGGCGTAAATAAAAATACCGATTCTTTCGATAATCGACCTGGAGTTCTTTCTTTCAAATCCCCTTGGTTGATCTCTCTTGACGCCCACGACAGAACCTGCCCGACCACGAGTCACTGGGCAACCCGGATTTCCGCACGTGTCCTGCACGTGTAGGTTTTCACGGGCTCTGGGGCGGAACGTCTAAAGATCGACGCCGTTCGAACGAGTTGGTCGAGGCGGCGGTCAGCCTCGCGACGCTGGGAACAACCATTCCTTAACGGGTAAGAATTCTGTTCGCTCCCAGAACGAAATCCCCCGTTACAGTGGCGCCCAACTAGTGGTAAGGGTAAGGAGTGAAACCTCCATTAAAACACTCACGTTCCTTTTACGACCCGAGAGAGAAAGATAAAGATAGATCGAACAAAAATTGTAAGAGCGCACGTGTACAGCTTGAGAACACGCGACTCGAAAATACAAGTTCGCCGAAGAAAATTCCAGCCTGATCGGAAACAAAGATTGCGCAACTCTTGTAAGGCCGAGAGTACAACACCGACCAGGCAGGACAAAGAGCGGTCACGAGTGAAACATAAGCATTAAATTTCAAGAATTTGAGAGAGCTAGGCTTAGGCCGATGTAAACACCGGCCGAGGTCAAATTCACAAAACATAACGCGCGAAGACACAATCCTAAGAATTTCACTAGGATATTACCTCCTTTTATTGCTGTTTTCCTTTTTCTCACTCAACCGCCCAGCGACGAGCTTGTATAAAACAGCGCGCCCAAGAAACTAACAATAATTTCGCCAGCAAATAGCTGACGAAATTAATAGGTAGGACAATTGTAAACAAAGAGCGTGGTAAGGCGCGCCTACGAGTCGCGCGCGAATAAATCGGCCAGTCAACAAAATAGTTTGCATTGTCGAAGTTATCCCGACAAGTAGAAAACGACCAGCCGTATATTACCAAAAAAAAAGGCAAATACACGTGCGCACAATAAACGAAACCCGAAAACAGAGAAACAAACACACGTTTTTGTCTCCCTGTTGAAAAAGAGTTTCGTAACTAAAATGTCCAACCTCGACGACACAACGTCGGAAATCGAAGCCTTCATCGAAGGCATGCCCCAACCAGAACTCGAGCGAACGCTAAATCAACTAGAACTCAAACAGGCGGGAGAGCGCACCGACCAGGAAGAAAGGTTAAAAAACTGGTTGATGGGGGACTACACAGCAGCCGATTTCGATATAACCAAAACAGCAAAGAAGACATCGGACACGATAAGAAGGATAGCCCTCCGAACCAGATACATAGAGCAAGAGTGCACAGCACTAGAAAAAACGCAAGCAGCAGAAGCAAGCAGCCACCCTCTTTACAGGCTTATGACCGACGACGAAATCAACACAAAACTAAGCCTCACAACAGGAGCAGCAATGCAAAACGCAGCAGCAAAGAATGCGCGGGGCGAGGAAGGCGAAAAGCCCACTCGCCCAAACGCGCAAACATCACAGCCCACTGACTTCGACCAAAACCTACAGCAAACGCTACCCGAGTTGCTAAGCCTATTCGCCAAATATAAAGAACGCACAGACTATTTGGAAAAAGCGCTAACGCGAGCGATGGAAAATACAGCGTCAGTTGCAGCAATGTGCCAGTCAATATGCGCTACACAAGTAATAGAAGCAGATAAATTGAATAGAGCTTTACATCGAATAGGCGTACTGGAAAATGACCTCGATGATATGATAGAAACAGGCAAGGAAAATAGTCAAGACCCACAAGCCCCGGCGAAATCAGTAAACTTCGCGGACACCTTCACGCTCCACTACGATTCCGCTCTGCCGGGCAGCACTCCCCTCCGGGCGAACCCGCCGCCGGGCGCTCGATGGCCCAACGAGCGCCCCCCAGTTCCGCCCTCAGGAGGGAGTGGACAGCAGAGGACTAACGACTCCTCAGCTGATCGCGCCGTCGGACAAACAAACTATTTTCCACACAACGCGACGGCCAGTTTTGCTTTCCCAAAAGACGTCGGCAGGATAGTCCGAGGCTGGCGAAATAAATTCTCGGGGGAGGATCAGCAGAGCATCGACGTATTTCTGGAAAAACTCGAGGCACAAAGGATATCAGCGGGGCTGACTGAGGACGAAACGCTAAATGGGCTAACGGATCTATTCACGGGAGCAGCGCAAACGTGGTACCTAAATAATAACAGAGATTGGACTTCATACAGAGACTTCATCCGCGATGCTCAAGAATGGTTCGGCACGAGTATACAGCAGCAACAACGCTTGAAAAGAGAAGCACAAGCGAGATACCAAGGACCCGACGAGCCCGCGCGAATCTACCTGAGGAAAATCCAAGCGATGATAAATAAAGTCCAACCCCCAATGCCTCCGGAAGAAGTAATGGAGTTGGCCTACTCGAACCTGCTGCCGGAAATCCAACAATACATTCGGAGGAAGGAATGCTCAAACATACGAGAATTATGCAAACGAGCAACCGAAGTCCAGAACGATCTTCATTATGCTCATCAGAAGCGACAGATGATCGACCCAAAGACGGCACTCTTTCCCGAATGGATGTACCAGGCCCCCTCAACTGCCACTTCCACCCAATCCCAGCCAAAAAGGACCAAGATTTCCAGTCTGGCGGCGGAAAAGGCCGAGGTAAAAGAGGAGGCGAAACAAGCACACCTCTCAGCGACGCCCGGTAACAGTGGAACTGCGGCCCCGCTGAGCCGAATGGAGGAGTTGCTCACACGTTTATTGAGGGAAGAATTGGCGAAGGCCCTCCCACCCAATGAGGGTAGCCAGGGCCGCACCAGCCCTACAACCCAGGGAACAAAGTTTAACCCCAGGCCCAAGAGGCCAGTGGATTACTCGAAGCCGCTCCAGTGTGGCAAATGCGGCAAGCTGGGTTTCAGCGCGAGATATTGTCCCGACTGCAATAAACCTGCCGGGACGGGAAACGAGAGGGGCAGCGGCTAGGAAGAGCCCGGGCCGCCCCCAACGTGGAAGCGCTCCCCCAGGTAAGGCAGTCAGATGAGGGGTCATGTCGCGCGCTGCCCATAGTCTCGACCGGCGGTAGCGAAACAGTGCTGAGGGATGGAGTCATAGATCAGCCCTATGGCCTCACGACGAAGGTTGACCGCGCGGGAGAGGCGTCACCAGAGGGGACCCACCCAGAAAGTGAGGCAGTGCCTCGCTTACGCCAGAAGGAGAGCAATGCGGAACCATTCGTCACAAAAGTTGAGAAGGTCCCAGAGAAGGAAGCGCGAACCAGAGATGAGCAGGACCAGACGGCTTCGACACAAGGCCGAAGTGACTCGGGACGTCGTATTGAGTCGAAGAGCGACGCGGAGAAATTCACGAGCACGGACACCGTGAATAAACGCATGCCAAAGGGCGCAAACGGCAAGTCACCGGCGGTAGGAGCTACAAGAGGGAATCGCTCAAGCAGTGGGGAACGCGACGACTACGAACCTGAAGACGAGACGAGGTGGTGGTTACCCGTCCAAATTGGTAGTTTTCGAGTTCGGGCGTTGTACGACTCGGGAGCTTCATGTACGACGATGGGCTCGCTAGGCCAACAGATAGCGGCCGAAATGAATATCGCTCTCGACCTAAGGAAGGCGGGTTCGTGCCGGCTCCCGGATGGCAGTTCTATCACAATCATGGAACACGTTGTGTTGCCCTTTACGGTAGGCGGCGTGACGCGGATAGTGAGAGTAGCGATCATCCCTCATCTGGAAAGTGAGTGCTACGCCGGTATGAATTTCGTGAAGGCATTCAAAGCAATCCCCGATCCAACGAACAACACCCTACTCCTGAAAGACGAGCGAGTGAGCGTGCCAATGGAACTCGCAAGTTTGCACGGCGTGCCAGAGATGGCTTCAATCGGAATAGCAGATGTGTCCGAATCGCAACGCAAGGAGATAACGGAACTGGCAGGGCGGTTGTTGCCCGAGCCCGACAAAACTCTAGGCCGCGCGATCGGTGTAGAGCATGAAATCAGCGTGGGCGACGCCCGCCCGGTTAAGAAGAGATACTATCCTGTTTCACCGCGTGTAGAACAAGAAATGCATCGCCAAGTGAAGCAGATGTTGGCCGCGGGCGTGATAGAACCATCGAACAGCGGGTGGTCAAGCCCGATCGTGATGGTGCGCAAGGCTGACGGATCGTATCGTTTTTGCATAGATTTCCGGGAAGTGAACAGAGTAACTGAACCTGACGCTTATCCAATCCCATACATGCAGGATATTTTGCGACGCCTAAGAAACGCAAAATATATATCGACACTCGACCTTAGTTCAGCTTACCATCAGATCAGCCTAAAGAAGGAGTCTCGCCCGATCACCGCATTTACGGTGCCGGGCATGGGTCACTTTCAATTCCGGCGCATGCCCTTCGAGCTGTCATACGCGGGGGCGACTTTTCAGAGGGCGATCGACTCGGTGATCGGGCCCGAAATGGATCCGTTTGCTTTCGCGTATCTGGACGACATAATAATAGTATCGGCTACGTTCGAGGATCATAAAGAACACCTGAGGCGAGTACTATTGAAGTTGAAAGGCGCCGGCCTCACAGTAAACCAAGACAAAAGCGTTTTCTGCAAGCTAGAAGTGAGGTATTTGGGAGTGTTGGTCAACCGAGAAGGAATCAGGCCGGATCCCGAGAAAGTAAAACCCATCGTCGAATACCCGATACCCCGATCAGTCCGTAAATTGCGCAGCTTTATGGGAATGGCATCCTGGTACAGGAGGTTTATCGTTGACTTCGCGACCATTGCCGAGCCGTTGATAAAGCTCACGAGAAAAAAGGAGCCTTACGTATGGGGCGACGAACAACAGGCAGCTTTCACGAAAGTTAAAAGCTGCATGATTTCGGCCCCTATTCTCCAGCCTCCCGATCCCGATGGCGATTTTGTCCTGCAAACTGACGCGAGCGACTCTGGATTGGGGGCGGTCTTGACGCAGACCGTGAAAGGGGAGGAGAGAGTAATTGAATTCGCCAGCCGAGCACTCTCCAAAGCGGAAAGGAATTTCTCAGTGTCGGAGCGAGAGTGTCTTGCGGTAGTTTGGGCCACCGAGAAATTCAGGGCATATTTGGAAGGTTACCATTTCAGGGTGGTCACCGACCATAGTTGCTTGCGGTGGTTACAAAGCATGAAAAACCCGACAAATCGGTTAGCCAGATGGGCGCTAAAGCTACAAGGGTATTCCTTCGAAGTAGAACATCGTAAGGGGGCGCTCCACGTGGTGCCCGACGCCTTATCTAGGATGTTTGAAGAAGAAGAGCCCGGAGCGGCAGTGAGCGCCCTCGTTTGGGCAAATCAAACCACGGACAAATGGTTTATGGATCGCAAGAAGCAAATCATTGAGAGCCCAGAGTCGTGGCCTACGTGGAAGATTGCCGGGGAGAACTTATACTTTTACTCCCCCGAGCGGAACTCGTCTGACGATTTAAGCGAGGACGAAAATTGGAAGCTGGTCGTGCCCAACGAATACCGGAAAAAGGTGCTGAAGGAGTGCCACGATGCCCCAACAGCCGGCCATTTAGGGAGAGAGAAAACACTCGCCCGCGTCCGGCGCTTCTACTTTTGGCCCTCACTACTCAAGGACGTCCGAAATTATGTACGAGTCTGTCAGATTTGCCAGCAATGTAAGGTAGAGCAGCGTCCCCCATACGGGTATATGGGGCGTCGCTCGATAAGCCGCCCGTGGCAAGTTGTGGCGGGCGATATATCCGGACCGCTACCCAGGACAGCACGCGGATATTCGTATATGCTTGTCTTCGTGGATCTCTTTACGCGTTGGGTGGAGTGCGTGCCGATCCGGAAAGCCAACGCTAAGACGATAGCGAAGGAGTTCCACGAGAAGATACTGACGCATTTCGGCACGCCGGAGATGTTCCTGTCGGACAATGGAACAGAATTCAAAAATCGACACTTCGACGAATACCTCTCAGAGCAGGGTATCCTCCACGAGCTGACGCCCGTTTACTGTCCCAGGGCGAACCCCACAGAGCGATATAATCGTACCCTCAAGACAATGATAAAGTCGTATCTCGAAGGGCGACACAACGAGTGGGACATGAAACTCAATGATTTGGTATTCGCATGAAATACAGCGAGACACAGCACTACGAAAGTGAGCCCAGCGATGTTGAACTACGGGCGGCAGCCAATCCCACCAAGTACGTGGCGCCGTGCTCAAGATGCTCTCGTTAGTGGAAAGGACGACGAGAGAGAGCGGCAGGACTGGGCAGACCGCATGGGAGGTCTAACCACGCTATTTCAGGAAGCGGCAAACAGATCGGAAATAGAGCAAGGGCGGCAGGCGAGCCTTTTCGATCGGAAGCGTCGCCCCGCTCCCTTTAAAGTTGGAGATTGGGTTTGGCGAGTGAACCGCGTCCTATCTTCAACCGACAGTGGAGTCACGGCGAAATTGGCGCCGACATTCGCGGGGCCGTATACCGTGAGAGAGAAACTCGGCCCCAATACATATCACCTGGCGAATCATCTGGAGGACCTCGTCGGAGTGGTCCATGCCGAAGACTTGAAGCCCTTCTACCAGGGGGGGGGGGAAGATGAAGAGGACGAACATACCCAACCGCCGAAGGGAAGCGAGGCGATGCGCGACACGCGCCAGGAAGATAATCGGTCACCGCAAGACGTAAGCGCGAGTCCAGGTGAAGAACCACCGCCCGAAAATGAGGGCGAAAACGCATCGGACGAAGACCTGGGAGATCAAAACCCCGTCAGACCGGTTAAGAGGGGGCGAGGCCGTCCGCGGAAAATCCCCGCCCCAACTCTCGAATTACCGTTAGAAAGGCGTCCCCGAGGCCGACCACGGAAAAGCGTAAAAGTGGTCCGCCGGACGAGCGTGCGAATTAGAGCAAGGCGAGTGGGCGAATCGACCCATTAAATTATCTGAATCTCATCTTTTTCCTTCAGCCTGATGGGCTCCCTATCCTACCTTCATCAAAACCACATAACTCCTTTACAGGATGGAAAGCGCCCTTCACGAGGCCGTGGAATGGCTCGTCGAGCACGTGGAGCGTCTACAGCTCGAACCCGAGAAGAGGGCCGTTTTCATCGCGGCCCGTAGGCGTTTTCGCGATGCCCTGCGGCGCGCCTCGTACATCGAAGACGACAAGAAACGAGCTTCGGAACTGTTGGAAGCCGCGAACCTGCTGGCCGACGCCCTGTGGGCATCCAAATTAGGACGGACGCTCCAGCATTTGTTGGACGGGGCGAAGGCCCGCTTCGCCCTGGGGTTGCAGCGCGCGCGGAAGGAACCAGATCTTCCGGCGTACCTGCGGAAAATAGGGCCGGAGGCAACTATCCACGAGGCCCGTGGGGCCGCGGAGGGATTACCCATAAATACCGCGGGGCGGCCCGGGCTATGCCCGCCGCCCAAGAACGATCTCCATAAGGAATTGTTCTTGCGATATATCCCGATGGGGACCTCTAAACCAAGGCCCAGGCCCCGCGTCGTGGAGTTAATAGACCTCGTGGATGACGAGGAAGAAGGAGTCACCTCCTCTCCCAGGCCACCCGGGAAGAAGGAGGCACCGCTGGAAACCACCCCCTCCGAACGAGGCCGATCCGTCTCTGGAGGGGAAGCCCCGCGGTCGGAAGCGCCGCGGCTCGCCGAGCCACCCATGGACAACAGAAGGAGCGAGCGCGCGGCACCAGAAGGTCCGGATCGCACACCCGCTTCCACCCAGAAGGAGGGCGAAACCCCCAGCGTCGTCGGGGACACAGAACCGTTATCCGAGATCGGGAAACCCGCCCACGCAGCCCGGCGGAGCCACAGAACGCCGACGCCTGACCGCCCCTTCGACGAAGAGGATTGGCCCACTTCGCCCCTGTCTTGGAGCGAGGCGACGTCGCCGGAGGAACGGTGGCAGGTGATGGAGAGGGGCCTCCGGGAACTGGAGAACGCCTGGAAGTTTATTAGCCACTTACACTCGCGGGTGATGGCGAAACTCCAGGCGTACAACAACCTACCGGGGACCCTCCCCTCCGTCGAGATCTGGATGGACCGGGTGTTGAGGTGGCAGGCCTATCGCGACGCCATCGTAAACATCCGGCGAACCCAGAAATTCGCAGGGCAGACGCCTTGGAGGACGCCCGAGCATCCGGCCTCAGCCACCAAGGCGCCAGGGCGAAGTCGGAACCCTTCGCCCTACAGAATAAGTGTAGATGCGTCCGCGTCGGGCCTTGGGTCCGTCAACATCACCATCAACCTGGAGGGCGGACGATCTGGGGAGCGGGCGAGGGAAAAATCGCGTCCTCGCCCTGATCAAACTCCCCAGACGCAAGGTCGGGCACATCTGAGGCAGCCCAACCCCAATATCGTCGACCCCTTAGGGGTGCGCGACGGGAAGTCTCGGAAGGACGATCAGGGCTGTTACGTCTGCGGGCATCCTGGAGTAGACAAGTCCAGCCGATGCCCACGAATAGAAGAGCACGGGGCCGCCCGACGAGACAGGAGGAAGAGAAGGAGAACCGGACCCGAAGAGCAAGAAAATAGAACATACGACGGCGGATAAAACCAAAAAAAAGTAATAAATAAGTTGAAACAAGAAAGAGTTAAGTTCAAAGTCTATTTCCCCTGGTCACTTCAATCCCACCAAAAATCCCTGTCCGTCCACCTACCACTCATCATATCATCAGGGCGCTTGGACACGGATCGTCGCCGAAGCCGACCCCGCATCGGACGACTAGGGGGAGGCTGTAACGAGTGTTGCTCGTTAAAGGTGTGACCTAAGCGCCCCTATCGCATGGAGCTACGTAAAAGCCGATCCGCAGAAAAGAACACGAGTTAGACGCGCGTACCGCGAGGCATTAGGGATAATAGGAAGGGGAAGGAGAGCGATCAGGCCGCCGGGCGGCGTGCGCGCGACAACGGAAGAGGGAAGAGGTACAGTCAGTCAAGTCCGGACCTGCGGATAGCGAGAACGCAAATAACAAGTATTTGAGTTAGTGAAGCTCGAGGGGCAACCTGACAAATATCGTGAGAAGACCCAGTAACCTCGAGGTCGCCTAGTAATCGCCTCTCAGATAAAGGTCGTCCGCTGCCCATTATCAGTTGCCCGGAGCGATCCGAGGCAGCAGTCAAGGGTCGCGGACAACTGTAATTTCGGGCAGCGGGAGCCCCAACTGAGAGGCCCCTCACCGAGAAGCGGTAGGAGCTAACAAGGCCAGTACATACCGCCAGAGCCACTCAATCTTCAGCGACTCGTCCTCGTAGCGTAAGTCATCGACTTTAAATGTAAATGCGTCCGGGCGCCAAGTGCGATTAGATAGTGCGCTGTCTTTCTCTCTCTCGCCGCGTGCGCGGGAAACTCGACAAAACCTCTCGGCCGCGGTATTACAATTGTAAGCTTGAAGTGACAGACGTAAATAAAAATACCGATTCTTTCGATAATCGACCGGGAGTTCTTTCTTTCAAATCCCCTTGGTTGTTCTCTCTTGACGTCCACGACAGAACCTGCCCGACCACGAGTCACTGGGCAACCCGGATTTCCGCACGTGTCTTGCACGTGTAGGTTTTCACGGGCTCTGGGGCGGAACGTCTAAAGATCGACGCCGTTCGAACGAGTTGGTCGAGGCGGCGGTCAGCCTCGCGACGCTGGGAACAACCATTCCTTAACGGGTAAGAATTCTGTTCGCTCCCAGAACGAAATCCCCCGTTACAAACTATAACAATTATAATAACGAATACTTGTGAAATTATTCCACAAGATTCTACATTTAAAAATTTGTAAACTAATTTATATTTAAAAATATAATACCATAATATTTTACCTTTAGGAGTTCGAGTATCCGGTAGCGTTAGCCATAAAGGGATCAAAATTGGAGCAACAAGAATGTAAGTTATTCTTTTTCTGGGTGTATTAGGCCAAGTCATATCAAGTGCTTCTTGGGGGTCTTCATCGTCTCCCTAAAAATAAGTTGAAAAGTCTTATGACGTTATATTATTATTTTAAAATTTTAATACCGGTGTTCAAAGTTTCAATAAGTTTCTCATTGTGCTGATAAGCTGTATTCGTAATCTTAAAAAATAATTCAAGTGACCAAGCAATAGGGTATCAGTTAAAATAGTCCTATCACGTCATACACATCAAGTAAAAATACTCATTTTTTGATGTATTGAAATATATAATATTATTGATTAAATTAATTTATATTATGAAATACAATGTATTCCAAACGTCTCGTGACAGCAGAATAATTCTTAAGGTACATTATTTTTTGAAGAGGTTAAGCTGTAAAGTTTACTAATTTTTATTTTGACCTTGCTTTTGGTATTAAGGTTGGAAGTGATTCAAGATTAATTTTTTTTCTAATGGAAATCTCCTTTTTTAATCAAGGCAATAACAAGAACGGATATTTTTACAACCCAGTACTTATTAAAATCTAAGGTCAAGATGCTCTCTACAGGTCAAATTAAGGCAAAATATGTACGATAAATAAATCCCTGAAAATCATACAAGATTACTTGTCGAAAAAATGCTCAAGGTTAGTGCATTATCAATTTTTGAATAGAAATTCAATTGTGATTTTTCCTTAGACCTTGAACCTCACCTTAACCATCATTTCAAAGTAAAATATTTTTCAACTGATAAACATTTTAATACCAGTGAAGAATAGTACGTATTCAAGTCCAAGGACAAAGTAATCTGTAGAAGTGAATGAAGGTCATTAAGTGCAAAACCTGTAGTATAACATCAATAACAATATTGTACAAAGGATCAGCTATTCGATGTGCTAGATAATTCAAAATATCGGTTAAAATTGATTTTTTACTGAAATCTATACATTGACAGCCGCCATATTGTTTCCGCCATTTTTGTTTTAACTATAAATGATATTCTGGAAAAAAATTTAGAACAAAAAATCACGAATAAAAGAAAATTAATGCAAATATTTTTATTTTTTTTCAAATTTTTTATTTTTTAGCCATCATTTTGAATCCGACATTTTGTAAATTACTAACTTTAGCATTATAAGTTCAGACTAACATTACTTATTGAAATTATGACAAAAATAATAATTTTTTCAGCAATGAATAAAATATTTTAAAAAAATCTGCATTTTAAGTTTTTTCACTAATTTGCCGCCATTATAAAGTAGCCATTTTGAATTTTAAAATTTCCTCAGAAGTGGATTTGAAAGTTCAAATATCAAGTGCTCTGATTAGATACTTTTTTTAAAAGACCTTCATAGTTTAGAGGTGAAAAACTGATTTGAAAAAAAAAATACCATAAATTTTGGGCATTTTTTGGAAAAAAACGCAGCCATATTTAATTTTTCTGAAAAGGAAGGTTAATTCTGAGGTCAGATTCTGATAGAACAAACTCATAATCATAAGATATGAGGGATCGGCAAATATTTTAGGATTTTTTGTACCTTTTTAACAACTCGAAGTATATGCAAAATTTCAGTGCATTTGATCGTTAATGGGTTAATATTTTTATTTTTTAAACGTAAATTCATTTCAAATATCATATTTTTTTTAGTCTTCGGAAATTATTAAAAAACCTTTAATAGTATGAATAATTCGATACTGATTTGTGATATTTCGGTTATGAGTAGTGTAATACAAACCATATCAAACTTTTCAACTCTCTAAACTTTTATCTACAATGACTTACACTGAATAACTTTCAGAAAATGATAGTAATGAGATAAATTCCGCAAGCGATTTTCTGAATACCTCTTTCTGACAATAGATTCGTAATCAATAAATGAATAAATATTGGTTTACAATAGATAGAAAATTACAAGTAGAATAATAATTATCGATTTCATTTTAGGAGCTGGCTATGCTCACTACAATGCCACAGTAACCTAGAAAAATTCATACATTATTTTAAATATAATTTCTTTATTTTATACCTGTTCTTAGCGCATTCCAGGACCAATGATGAGGACGTAACGGGAAACTGATCCTATTGTGTAAGTGTTTGTGCATATTTAAAAAAACTTTTCTTAATTTTTTTTATTTTTTAAAATTAGTTTTTCATTTTTTGTGTATATTTGTATGTGAAGTATTCGAATATGATCCATGTGATGACGTGTATGAATGAGATAGTATAGATATGTGTTTCTAAGAAAACATTATTTGTGTTCATAAATAATTGAAAATATGTATAACTTTGATTAGAACAAATTTAGGTGTGATCTGCATAATATATATGAACGAGAGTATTTATATGTATTAAAATCTATACGCTTATAAGCGTATAGATAATCTACTTTGCGCTATGCTCTTCTAATAAGCTTACATTTGAATTATCTCAGTATCATTCAGCTTCAGTTTCGCTATCATTTTGCTCTTATGGATCATTATTGATGTATTACAAATATTAGAGTTAGATATTTGAAAACCATTATATTGTCCGTATCCAAGAATCCATATAACTTTACCCATATGACTTTATCGTCATAATATGACTACAACATCTAACAGTTCTAGTCCATGCACAATAATATTGTATAACTGAGTCTACTATGTTTGGATTTGTCCATTAACCCATTAATGCCCACGCCGAATCTGGTAGAGATAGCCTTGAAATAATTATTGGGTTCATGTTATAGCTCAAAAATAATTTACACGTGTTTCTTCTTTTTGCATTTCCAATTGTTTATAAAAAGTTATTTAAACAAATTGACAAAAGTTTTAGTTTTTTGAAAAACTATTTACGGCAATCGATTCTACTGGAAAAACCAAAGCGAAAACCTCTTTAGCCTTTTATCATACAATTGTAATTAGAAATCATGAAGCAGTTTTCATCATTTTAATTTTACGAACCGAATGTGAACTAAAAATAACTTGAAAAAGATTTTCTACGGTTGTACTGAAATAATCACACCATCAGTAGAAATTTTATAATTCTTTCTAATTTTCATTCCTATCTTCATTTCAAATGTAAATCGACTAAATAGTTCGGTGTCACATACTATTTCGACGATAGCTCGTCACTCAGTGAAATAGAAGATCATTCTATTATATTAAATAAATTACTGATTTTGTTCTTTTTATATACTTCAATATAAAACTATAATACCATGACGAGGCGAAGAATTGCTGATTTGAATGAGATGGTTAACGGTGATGATATAGATGGTGACCATCATGTTGATATTGCATTTCTTCCAACAGAGCATGAGAGCTCAGATGAAGGTTCAAGTAATAAAGAAGAATATACTTAACTTTGGCCGCTTCCTACAGGATCGTATGAACATATAAAGAGTTCTTATACTAGTGACCAGAAGTTACTAGAACCGAATCATAAGTATGATTGGCGTGATAATGCTTTGAATTATGACGATCTTTCAGATGATGACTATCTTTCATCTATTTCATCATTTTACTCAAAAAGTTCTTTGGAATTGTTTGAACTCCTTTTTTCTCAATCAATGAAAAACTTTATTATAGAAGCTACTTCCGAAAACCACTTTGAATTGACCAATGATGATTTAGACCGATTCATCGTGGTCATTATGATTACTATAGTCAATTCTAGGAAAAAGCAGTCTGACTATTGGTCCAACAAACGACTTTTGCAGTGTCCAATAATAAAAGAACTTATGCCAAGGGAAAAATTTGTAAAAATAAAAAAAAACATTAGGTTTTATAAACTTCAAGACAAAGATGAAAAAGATAAAGTCTGAAAAGTCAGATATTTATTTGAATTATTCAGGGAAAATTGTATGAGATATGGATTTTTTGATTATAATTTGTCAATTGACGAAGTTATGGTCAAATATTTTGGAAGATTCAGCATCAAGCAATGCATTAAGAACAAACCTATAAGATTTGGGATAAAGCTATGGGCACTATGTTCTTCAGATGGATATATATATGATTTAGATATATATACGGACAAGTTTGGTACTGAATCTGAAAATCCTATAGCTTCTGTTTGTTTGGGATCGAGAGTGGTTATCAAATTACTTCAAAGGTTCCTGGAGACAGTTAAAAATAAAAATCTGGCAAAATATCATTTGTTTTTTGATAACTTCTTTACATCTCCAGATCTCATGATTCACTTAAGAAATATTGGGTTATCGGCTACAGGAACGGTTCGTCAAAATCGCGTCAAAGCAAAAATCGATATGTCAAAGAAAGCTGATAGAGGAACCACTATCTCAGTTCATGAAGCCAATTCAAAACTGAATTACATAACGGTGATGGACTCAAAACCCGTATCAGTTCTCTCAACTAAATACGGAGATGAACCGAAAGTTGAAATGAAATGATGGCATAATAAAACTAAACAAAAAATTCTCTTTCCTCAAGCGTCCTCAATGTATAATAGGCACATGGGTGGAGTAGACTTACACGACCAGCATTGTAATGCACTTATGCCTACAATCCGAAGCAAAAAATGGATGTGGTGTCTCTTCGTGAGACTTATTCAAGCTTCATTAGCTAATGCTACTGTTATTTACAATAAACTCCATCCAGATGAGAAGAAAGGTTCAAAAGATATTGTGGAGGAAGTTTGTGAATATTATATTCAAAAACTCGAAAATACTCATCGACCCAAACGACAGAAAAAAGTTGAAACTCCGACAGAGGAACATCAGATAAAAGTTAGGAAACGTAGAAAGTGTGACAACGAAAATTGTTCAGTATTGACTGAATATTGTTGTTCAAAATGTGATATTTATTTTTGCAAAACTCACAGAGAAAATCATTCGTAATTGTTTTTAAGGATCTGTTTTGAAGAAAGTAGTTCTTTTATCCATAATGATTAACAAAAACAGTTGGGTCGAAAAAAATAATGTTAGAGTGGTTTTTGTCAGCATCACTTCTCAGTTTCAAATTGTTTATAACGAATATACACCAACAAAATCGAGTCTGACAAGAAAATCTTACAGAGATTTTCGCCTTGGTTTTTCCTGTAGAATCGATTGCCGTAAATAGTTTTTCAAAAAACTAAAACTTTTGTCAATTTGTTTAAATAACTTTTTATAAACAATTTGAAATACAAAAATAAAAAACACGTGTAAATTATTTTTGAGCTATAACATGAACCCAATAGTTATTTCAAGGCTATGTCGACTAGATTCGGCTTGGGATACAACGAGGTCAGCATCACTTCTCAGTTTCAAATTGTTTATAACGAATATACACCAACAAAATCGAGTCTGACAAGAAAATCTTACAGAGATTTTCGCCTTGGTTTTTCCTGTAGAATCGATTGCCGTAAATAGTTTTTCAAAAAACTAAAACTTTTGTCAATTTGTTTAAATAACTTTTTATAAACAATTTGAAATACAAAAATAAAAAACACGTGTAAATTATTTTTGAGCTATAACATGAACCCAATAGTTATTTCAAGGCTATGTCGACTAGATTCGGCTTGGGATACAACGAGGTCAGCATCACTTCTCAGTTTCAAATTGTTTATAACGAATATACACCAACAAAATCGAGTCTGACAAGAAAATCTTACAGAGATTTTCGCCTTGGTTTTTCCTGTAGAATCGATTGCCGTAAATAGTTTTTCAAAAAACTAAAACTTTTGTCAATTTGTTTAAATAACTTTTTATAAACAATTTGAAATACAAAAATAAAAAACACGTGTAAATTATTTTTGAGCTATAACATGAACCCAATAGTTATTTCAAGGCTATGTCGACTAGATTCGGCTTGGGATACAACGAGGTCAGCATCACTTCTCAGTTTCAAATTGTTTATAACGAATATACACCAACAAAATCGAGTCTGACAAGAAAATCTTACAGAGATTTTCGCCTTGGTTTTTCCTGTAGAATCGATTGCCGTAAATAGTTTTTCAAAAAACTAAAACTTTTGTCAATTTGTTTAAATAACTTTTTATAAACAATTTGAAATACAAAAATAAAAAACACGTGTAAATTATTTTTGAGCTATAACATGAACCCAATAGTTATTTCAAGGCTATGTCGACTAGATTCGGCTTGGGATACAACGAGGTCAGCATCACTTCTCAGTTTCAAATTGTTTATAACGAATATACACCAACAAAATCGAGTCTGACAAGAAAATCTTACAGAGGTTTTCGCCTTGGTTTTTCCCGTAGAACCGATTGCCGTAAATAGTTTTTCAAAAAACTAAAACTTTAATCAATTTGTTTAAATAACTTTTTATAAACAATTGGAAATGCAAAAAGAAAAAACACGTGTAAATTATTTTTAAGCTATAACATGAACTCAATAGTTATTTCAAGGCTATCTCTACCAGATTCGGCTTGGGTATTAATGGGTTAATACGAAAACATAACGGTGTTTCTGGCTACGTTGTCGAGATTTCATATAAGCTTTAACTAAAAGTGGATCTACAAAATCAAATCAATAAACTATATAATTTATGTTTGCATTTCGATGACGGAGATTTGGTTCAAACTTGCGAACGAGAAATATTTCTTCTTTTTAATGTTCTGCTTAGTAAGATATAGCGTTAGTTATCTGGTATGGACCAGGACTGAAATAATATAAGCTATCCATCGTTTGTTAAGAAAACTGAAGCAACTGATGATTTTCTTCATTATCCATAGTTGGATAGTTAACTTCAATATATGGAACTTTAACCATAGTGAGGTTTTATTCTTCAACAATATTTTCTAATTTATTTCGTATGTTCAATCTTGACTTCATAGTTTGAACAATATTCTCATGATGTTTGTCACTAAAAATTGACTTGTGAAAGAGATACAAGAGTGCGAATGCAAATATAAGGTAGTTGTAATCATCTAGTAATGTAGTATTATGACCTGGTACAGCAAAATACTTGAATTTATTCTTCAAACATTTAAAAACTTGTTCAATAATCTATCTAATTTTAGTGATAAATCTAAAAATATTGGCTTTTAAAGTCTCAAATTGTCCCAGACCAGGATAGTGAACGTAAAATTGTCTGTTTCCGTTAGAAAATGTACCACATTTCCGAATTCACTATCGACGAAAATATGATCTCCTGCTTGAAGTAAGACTACATTTATTCGAATCTTTAAAAACAGTCTTGTAATATTATGTCATTATGATTTGCATCAAAGGGTTATAAATCAAATAGCAGGAAACTGTCAGGAGCATAGGTTATCCTACCATAGGTTTTACGAGAGGGATTTTTCTTTTGTTCACTCTAAAGTTGTTTTTGTCTACTAAAATTCTTTTATTTTGTGCTAAAAGATATGTAGCGTCAAATAGACAAGACCCTTTATCATCAGAAATAGCAAATAATATCTTTAGTTGTACTGTGATTACATAGTGGTATTGTGATTAAGTAAGTTCGATCAATCTATAATATTTATGAATATTGGAACTAAATTCTTTAGCAAATCTTGACTTGCACGAATTAAATAATTACTTATACGAGGTATGTTCAAAAATTAAGGTGAATTTTTATTTTTATGAAAAAATATTTATTTATTAATCAATATTTATGTTGTTCCCTTCAAAGTAATCCCTCTCAGATATAATACACTTGTGCCAACGTTCTTTCCAATCTTCGAAGCACTTCTTGTAAGCACTCTCTGGTATAGCCTTAAGTTCTTCCAGCAATTTTTCTTTATCTCCTCAATCTTTCCAAATCTCCGTCCTTTCATGGGTTTCTTGAGTTTTGGGAACAGGAAAAAGTCGCAGGGGGCTATATCCGGTGAACATGATGCCAGAGGCATGACTATGGTTTCGTTTTTTGCCAAAAATTTCGATACAAGCAACGATGAGTGAGCAGGTGCATTATCGTGATGCAAAATCCACGAATTGTTTTTCCAAAGTTCCGGACGTTTTTTGCATATTTCCTCTTGCAAACGACGCATAACTTCGAGATAATACTCCTTATTGATCGTACGACCTTGTGGTAAGAATTCCTAATGAACTACGCTAGGGTAATCAAAGAAGATAGTCACTACGTCAAATGGCAAAAACAAAGTAAGTTCCGTTAATTAATACAAACGCTATTAAATGCATATGTAATGTTCATAAGATATGATTAATGTTTATCGATTAACATCCATGTTAAGACCAGTAAAGGTTATGTATGAGAATATACTGTAATTTTTTATTCTTTTTGTAATTGATTATTATGCAACAGATTAATGCATATAAATAAATTTGTTACAAAGTTAGTGAGCAGTACATGTATTGAGAAATATTCATTGGTATATTGTTTTGACTGGTTGCTATGACATTTTGTATATGAATATTTGTATTTTGTCAGTCAGCCTCGCTCCATGCTCTGAGTTTGTCTGTTATCAGTTACAAGCTTTCTTATTCTACGTTTTTTATAGGTATGACGTGAACAAGGCATTTGTTTTGCCAAGTGTATACTCTAGAAATTACAGATGAGAAGCTAAAAAGGGGCAGTCGTTCAACGAAATAGATTCGTCATTTTGCATCAATAATAGAATTTGCTGTATCGCTGTAACTAAATCAAAGTACATCTCTTGATGGTCAACTTTAGTTTCAACTGCTGTTTTGATAAGTGTTTTCAAACAACGTATGTTTCAGGTACCAGCAGATGAAACAGACTTAATTCTGTCGTGGCTGATCATTGTACACCCGTAGGTTCTCTAGTCTTCAATACTGGCAATGTGATCACTGCGTACACCCATAGGTTCCTTGGTCTTTGAAAGATACTGGCAATGTAATCATTGATCAAAAGCTTTATCACAAGGTAACACTGTTAATAATTATCCAAAAAAATCAGTCATCGGTACATATAGTAATCATAAAATTTAATTTCTGCTATAGGTTTCTAGTGATGTTAGCTAACTTTAGAATAGGCTAGTTGAGAGTTTGAGGCTTAGGCTATGATCCTTCGACTGCAGTGTCAACGTTATCAGAGCAACTGGAAACTAAGAGTCTTACGACTAACGCCTCTTGCTAACGTTTTTTTTCAAATTCAGGGCCCCAAATTGAAGAATCTCAAAGAGAAGTCCGGGTTTTCTTTTTACGGCGCGGATTTGAGACTCGATATGAATATCGTAAATGGGGGACCATTTAAGCAGGTAAATGTTGTGATATAATAGGCCATCTTGTCGTTGGCTTTTTTCATATATGAATGTGAATTTTAGATGTCTGTGACAACACTCTCACCAGAAATACTTTGTGAGTAACTGCAGCGCATAAAAGTAGTCTTGAAAAACATAGGCAATCTTCCTCTTAAAAACATTCATTCTGAGTTCACCCAATCCCAAATGGTTTGCGCTTGAGAATCGGTAGCAAGATTTCCGAAAAGCTCATAATAAGGAGAGTGATGAGTTTCTAACGTAAATTCTTGCCTCCCGATAAAAATGATACATTGAAGGTCTGCGAATTGTTCAAGATGTATCTTTGGGTTTATGCTTCGGATATAAAAGGCAATTATCGTTTATATTTACTAATCTATTACGAAAATTCCGAAAAATCAGCATATCATAGCACAGACTGAACCGACACAAGTGGTATTTGACAGTTCTAGACCCTATGAATTCGATTACTATGGCTCATAAAAGTGCAATGAGCAAAGACTATTTTTCACTCGTTAATTTGATGATTAATGTTAAACATTCTAATCAAGTTTTAATTTGTCAAATAAGGCTATATTGGTCAACCCTATTAATGAAATAGAGTTGACCAATATAGCCTTTCAAAGCGATGCGTGAACATTAACGGGAACAATCAATTGTTACAAGCACATCCCGCGTTTTAAAGCGAGGTCTCTTTGAACGGCAGATCTCACAAGTGCCAACTGCTCCGCCTCAACGGGGTGACGCGGTGAACACCCAGAAGGGTGGCCAAAAGGCGGCTCTGGCTAAGCTTGCCAAGCAATAAAGGCCGTGGCTAGCGACCACGATAAAAAATGTCGAACTTGAACGCGATAAACCCTGTTTTTGACCCAACGACAGAGTTTTGAAAGATCTGACTTTGGGACGGAACGGGGTAAAAACAACCTTTCGAATGACGGATACCCACCAGCGTGAGCGGGTTTGACCGAAACGCAATGGGGAGACATGCCTCGGCACGTCGAAGCGATGGACCTGTGAGTCGTGGGAGAAATCCCTTAATACAGGAACGCAGGGTGGGATATATTTTGAACGCGAGCCCAGGAGGGAAGGCTTAGTTGGTTGATCGTCTCAGGAATCTTCCTCTGGCTGTCCTGGCTGAGTCTCTCCTTTGACATCCCAATTTAGGGTTGGCCTCTGCGGGGTAGTGGTACCAGGTCAAGCAAATCTCGTAAGATTTGTATGCTGCGTGCTTCCGACGCAGTAGACGTTGGGGCAACTAGAGTCCCGTCGCGCCCAAATCGAGGGTCAAACCTTTAGTTCCGCTCTCCTTGAGCGTCGAACCGTGAAAAGATCGGTACTCCTTCCGAGGAGGTCGCCGCCTTAGATTAAAAAGGTTCCGACTCGCTGAGTCGCGCCAGGGATGTCATAGCAAACTTGACTTCCGGATCCCCAATATATTTGAAAGCGAAGGGGTGAAAGACAGTGGGCTATGCCAACTTATTGGCGCCCAGAGAGAGGGGTGGTCATGTCTTGAATGACGCCATACCACCCTCAAATCGGAAAAGTGTGAAACCACGCATACACTAGCTGTTACAAGCACATCGATTTTGTTAGCATTAAGCATAAAATAATAAAAATAGTCATATCATATTGTTATAATTAGTCAGGCATAGTTATAATTGAAAATTTAGAATTAAATGATAACTGTACATATTGCTTTAGCGTAAATAAATACAAAAATCAAAATATTGATAAATACTAAAAATATGTCTTTTCTATGAACCATCAGCAAAGTGATGTAACATATTTAAAGATAAATTTGTTTCCACCTGAAACGAAATAATAAGGATAAGTCATCTTGTTTTAGAGTGTACGCAATTCTTTTATAGCTAAAATAATAAATTGTACATGTATTCAATTTTTTAAGATTCACATTATTTATAGTACGATTACATGCTTAATTATACTTCTTAGTAATAGTTCATATAACTTGTGACGACGGGGTCACTCTCAGGTACGCTTGGAGTAAGCATAAACTCAGGATTGCTCTGATTTGGCTATCGTATAACATATAAGCCGGGACGAGCAATATTGTTGCGTGGAGAAAACTGTATGCTAGCGCGGTATGTAATAACCAAATGTTATTACGTACACACCAGACTCAGGCTTAATGTGTTCTTAAATGACTTTAATGAAAATTCACCAGACTCACGCTTAATGAATTTCCAAAAAACGGATTGCTTAAAGAAAGAAAAGGATAGCCAGATAGGAGGTTTTACTTACTTTTATTTTTTTTAATTATTTGTTATTAAGGCTGCGCTCTCTCTGCTCTTTGACCTCTTTCTCTCTCTTTCTCTGTATTCTGGATGTAGTTGGGTGACTTCTTGATTGAATGTTAGCTGACTTCTTGATTATATATTTCAAAATTTTCTTCTCTTATGCTTCCTCCAACACTCACTCACTAGTAGTCACTTCTTGTTAGGCACTTCCTGGTACTCACTCCACTCCTCCAGTCTTGTACAGAGCTTTTTATAAGCAGTGGGTGGTTGGGTGGAAGTCCCTTTCCTCAGGTCCATGAAGCGATAACAGCCAAATTTTGTATTGGTGGGAAATTTTCTAATCGTATCTAGGATTTCTTTATTGGTTTGTGGGCGTGAATTTTCAGAGAGAGAAAGGGCGGTCCCTTTTCTCCAGAGATGGCTCTCGGAGTGCCACTTTTAAGAGTAAGAGTGACGCTATAGTTTATAATTACTTATACAAAATCGTACTAAGCTTAGTTAATTTTAACGATACATAGTAATTATTACAATAATTCAATTATTATAAATATTTAGAAAAATCCAAAACTTCTACGATTTATTATAAAATGCATTATTGTTCTAATAAAAAATTATTTATTAGTTATTTGGAGATTAAAAGATGCGTATTATGGTACAATAATAATTTACAAAATTGATTAAAATCCGTTAAATATTACGGATATTTTCTTAAAATTCGGTGGGAGAAAAAAGATAAATTGCATTTTTATGGCCTCTTTCTATTATCGGCGTGATAACGCTTCACGATGTATACGCAATGATCGTAGGCTCCTGTCAACACATCCGCGTGGGACAAAGCAGTATAGAGCGTCGCAGGCTCGGGCCATTATCAAGTTTTATATTAACTCTTTATCTCGAATACGTTTTCATCGTGGGAAATCAGGAAGATTCCCGCTCCGTTCTTCATATTTATTTCAATTAATTAATATTGAAAAAAAACTAAGTTACGGCTGGCCGTCACAAACTTATTTGAACGTAGAGCGAAAAATAAATATTTACTTGAACATTTGACGCAGATACTTTTTTAAATTTTAAATCAATGCTATCATGTCTTGACCATCTACCATGAACACTTCTGCAAAATACCTTATAATTATTTTCTCGACTGACTTTTTTCACTGAACCAACTAAGATAAAGTTCTTTTTATCTACAGTCAAATGACCTTTTAACTTTTCTAATTTCACTTTTTGAGACACATTCAAATAGGTCAATACAAACCACCCTTCGATCAGATTATCTTGTAAAAATACATTTTGACACGTAGGGCACGAATTGTTATCTGATATATATTGTAACAGGCTGCCGCCTAGCCGCAAACCCCGGGTAATAATAATCCTTAATACGGCCTGACGGTGCACTGTTAACTGTGTGCTCCTAGCACACTTGCTCACCTTCTCCCGGTGTGCACCTGCGCCGAGTTCTCTTACCGATCTAACCTGGGTTCGCGATCTCTCTGCCAGGGGCGCTGGTACGCCTGCTTTACAGCGCTCCGTCAGCCACTGCTAACAACTCGGTTGGCGGGCAGCTTCTCTTGTTTCTTACGTGATCCGTGTGGTACTACCGGCGCGTTCGAATCAAACGTAAACAACAACACCGATGTCGAACAAAGGGAAGATAAAATAAAGAGAGAATCTCGTATTGATCTCTAACCGATTTATTAACTCAAAATGTATATAAGGGAGGGATTTGCCGAGAGACTTTCACACGCTGTTTCGGTATAACAATTCAACCGGGGAGAGAGAGAGCGAATCTCGCGATCGTCGCGGACTATTCTCTCGCACGCTGTTAATAAATTCGCCGCGCACGCTGCGCGGGATCGCACGCTAATACCAACAAATAGTGCTGTGCACCTACCGCGAAATCGAAGGGGATACGGTGGCCAACCGTATCCGTCTAACCGCTGGACGACGAACTGCCTCTGTGCCTACTTCTCCGCTGGGGCTGTCTCGTTGCTGTTGATGCTGCTGAAGTTGCTCTCGTCACTGCCGAGGCCGCGCACGTTGAGCAATGCGCGCACTCGGCACTTCACTCGTAACTGTTATTACCGGAGTCGGAGCCACACACGTTGTGCAGTGTGTGCACTCGTTCCACCGCACCGATTGTTGTTAATAGTTGTTGGTGCACACGTTACGCAGTGTGCACACCCACCTCCACACTCACTAACAATGTACTCAACTCCCTGGATCTCACTCAAAAACAATAGAACACGTTAATGCCTCTAACTCGTTAACTGCGATGTAGCCGGACTGAAGGACACAGTCATACTGGCTAGCTAACTCTCCCCTCCCGGTCATTGCCCCTTACGCGCCCTCTCTCTCTCTCTCTCTCTCTCTCAAACCGATCGCGGCTGCTACGCTCAGCCACGCTTAGTAACCCACGCGAGTCCAAACGATTTTCGGCAATCGTTGCAATATAAGTTTTGAAAGACGGTCTTTTCATTTATATAGACATAATTTGTTGAAAAAGCCAGTTGAGTTTCGGAAAAATTGCACGATTCACATTTTAGAGTAATAGAAAGAACTTTGAAATTCGTTTTTTGGATTTTTTTTTAAGAGCTGATGAATTACGCTAAGATTAGCTTGCGGTCGAAGATGGATAACACGATCGAATACAGTAATAGCTTCATCATGTTTTAATGATTCTTATCTTATGACTAATTGATCATGAGAATCTTCAGTTGAGATATACTCTGGAGCAACTATAATATTCTTTTCTGCTTGTGTTTTGTGAAAGATAAGTTGATGTTGTAAATGAGCTTGAATGAGATTTGTTCTGTCTATTATTGATTTTAGATGATCGTCATAAAAATAGACAATACTTTATGGTTCAGAAAATTGTATTATCTGGCGTAAAAATCTAAAATAATTCTCTGAACCAGTTGACGTTGTTACGTCAGATGCAGATTCATAAAATGGAACCATCAATGCGGTCCACGCAGTGATGTGTTTGCACAAATTTTTCATAATATTTGCAAAACCTGTACAATGATAGCAATTATCAGAACCACTTGTAGCGATATTTTTAATTGCTTTTTTATAAATATAATTAATAAAGCCAGCGGTGTCAATTGACGTTTCGTTGACACTTTCATTTTCTTCTTCATCAGGCTTATGCGAATCTTTCAATGATATCACATCTTCATTTTACTCGTCACTGAAAACAACACTATCCTCATCTAAACTATACGTTTCTAATCTCCAAATGATCCAATATCTGTACTTCAGAACTTTTTCGTTCAAATACTGACTTTCACTTATAACAAATAGCGCTGTCAAGACTTATATAAATTGCCTTTCAAATATAATTCTTTAATAATTGGCAACATATTCTTAAAAAATTTCCATGAACTACTTGCATGTGTAACATGAGCGATATCAAGTCGAAATAAGCACGGAGGCAAGAAATTGACTAAACCCAATAAGAATTTCAAATTATTCGTACTATTTTCGCTATAGTTAATTTATTAAATGCTGCGCAAACCCCGTATCGTAATACTGCAGAGTTGTCTGTAGTTGCTTGTTCCGGTAGAGGAATATTAGTGGAAGCGTCCCACGCCTTCAACCATCTCTCGATAAAATAAGCGTAGTGTCGCGACGAAAGCATTTGAGCCAATGATACTATTTGATCATTAATATGTATTATGAGTACGTATAAAAAAATGCGCCCACTCTCGACACCTTCATAAATAATCTTTTTAACGAAGCTACCAGAAGCATCTATCGATACAGATCTATAGTTTAATTTGTAAGCAGTTCTCCATACTAAAAGTTGGTCGTCTGTCCAATAATGTAAATAAAAATTATTCATGGAAAAACCACGAATGGAGTTATCTAACGATGCTTTTGTCATTAACCTGTTAACCGAGCGGGACGTATAAATACGTCAAAAGTAAACAATATCGGGTACGGGTAGGACATATGAATACGTCCTCGATATTTATATTGCACCCTGGAAAGGGTGGGACGTATATTTTACTACTACTATGGTAATACGTCATTCATACACGTCTTAGTGGAAAAGGACGCGCCCGTTATATGTTGCGTAATTAGAAAGGGATTTCCCCGGTTAACAGGTTAACGATTTCATAATAATGTTAGGATTTTCTACTTCAATATTTGCTGTTCTAGTCTCTGCGAGTATTTTGCCATAAGCTTTTTTTTATTTCTTATTAGCGATGGTACGGGGTCGACACATTTCATCATTGCGGCGGCGTCATCTTCTATAACTGCAGCAGGCTTTTTCTTTGCTATTTGTTTTTTCATTTCATTTCTAGCTTCACCTCTACATTGTTGTTTCGCAGTATGGCAAATATCCTTTACGTCGTATGTAAAAATATCCAAGAAAAATCCTTCATTGAAATCGAGTTCATTGTTACAAATACCCGTCAAAGAAACCCCGCACTTCAAATCTGTACAACGTCTCCTAATAGTAAGATATTTTGTTTCATAATTACGCAATATTTTGTTTCTTTTGAAACTCCAACCACATATAATTTTTTTGCGTACTCCAAATGGCATTAGAAATGATTTCTGTCCATGGTCCTTGCAATATTTCGTAAAGTTTACGGTCTCGGTACATTTTTTTGGTTGATTTCATTTTAAGACTATTTTATTTTTAAATGTAAAACTTGAATTGTAATGCTCGATGCAATTTACCTTCTTTATCTAACCAAGTAGAAGCTTCATCTGGTCAGTTTGCGTGCTCATATTCTTCTTCTTTCGACGGAGACGATTTTTAATGCTTTTTAATTTGTCGAAAATTCCGTTTTGGTTTTTTGAAAAATACGACTGGATGGTAAAAATTGAGATTCTATCCTTGAAATAGGTTACTTCATTTTCGATTACATTCCAAACTTTATTGGATAAAGGTAAGATTTCGCCGCGTTCATCAAACAGTTATCAACACTTATCACGTTGATACTGATCCATTATTAAGTACTATGAAAAAATTTTTGAAAAACAAAGTTTCCAAGCAAAGCATAAAAAAAATGTTACAATAATAAATGTAACGGTACATGTACCGTAACATACTAAATAAGAGAATGGTTGTGTATTGTTGTAGAAGCAGCATACTTGCTAAACGAAAGTGCGTATGCTACTCTTAGTAAAATACCTTCAAAGCTTAATTTGAGAAGAGAATATATTTTAACTAGTATCATTTTATTTGAGCCACCTACAAAAATAGTGACAACGAATAAAATTGAAACTGTAGATTATTACCAAAAAAAAGGATTAGCGCATTATTATGCTTACAATATATTTACCAATGGAGAATGGAAGAAAAGAGATGTATTGCTTGAAGAAATATCTTGTTATTCAAAGAACACTAGAGAGAAAATTAAACCCGCGTTACTACTATATATGCAAAAATATGTACATGGATCGTTAATAGAACAATAAGCAAAATTGATTTTTCAGATAGTTTTCATGTCAGAAGTTCAATAATTTATCTTCGAATAACAAAAATTATGTTTAACATCATTTCAATGGGACAAATAAATTTGCGTTATACAAATTTGTGAACCAATAAGTAATTTTTATCTTGAAACATATCTAGAAAATTTCCTTCAAATCCAACAAAAAGATTAAATACAGATTCTATACATCAGCTTCAGTTTTATACATCAATCTTATGAACATCAAAAAGGGAAAAAAGCTATCGCATATCCTTTTAACTTCTTTTCATCATTTTTAAACTACAATGTCAACATAGAACGTAAAACAATCAATGTATACCAGCGATAATAGTAAATAAATATTAAAAATGATTCAAAATATAAATGCAGATGACAAAATTATATTTTGTACTTTGATTGAGTTGCACACTAGTAAAGGATTATAGCTAAACCTGAAACTTACAACTTGCCTATTCTTGAGTCAGCTAACAACACCAGAAACCTATAGCAGAAATTCAACTTTATGACTATGTACCAATGACTGATTTTTTTGGACAATTATTAACAGTGTCACCCTGTGATAAAGCTTTTGATTAATGATCACATTGCCAGTATCGAAAACCAGAGAACCTATGGGTACACAATGATCACCCACGACAGAATTCAGTCTGTTTCATCTGCTGGTACCTGAAACATACATTGTTTGAAAACATGTACCAAAACAGCAGTTGAAACTAAAGTTGAACATCAAAAGATGTGCTTTAATTTAGTTACAGCGATACAGCAAATTCTATTATTGATGCAAAATGACGAATCTATTTTGTTGAACCACTGCTCCTTGTTAGCTTCTCATCTGTAATTTCTAGAGTTACACGTGGCAAAACAAATAACTTGTTCACGTCATACCTATAAAAAACGTAGAATAAGAAAGCTTGTAACTAATAAAAGACAAGCTCAGAGCATGGAGCGAGGCTGACTAACAAAATTCAAATATTCATATACAAAATGCCATAGCAGCCAGTCAAAACAATATACCAATGAACATTTCTAAATACATGTACTGTTCACTAACTTTGTAGCAAATTTATTTATATGCATTAATCTGTTGCATAATAATCAATAACAAAAAGAATAAAAAATTACAGTAAATTCTCAAACATAACCTTTACTGGTCTTAACATGGATGTTAATCGATAAACATTAATCATATCTTATGAACATTACATATGCATTTAATAGCGTTTGTATTAATTAACGGAACTTACTTTGTTTTTGCCATTTGACGTAGTGTCGACGAAACGGTGGTGTTGTTTTTATTTGAAAGCTGATGACTGTACGCGCCATCGGCTGAGAGCTTGCTGAGAATGGAACCGTGACATTAGAAGCGAGTACTTTTCCCGACACCCGAAACAGCGAATATTGTTATTGATTTTCATTTAAAATCCGTGCAATTAATTAAAAAAGCGATTGAGGGAGATAACGAGGAAAATAATAATTTTTATTAAAATTTGTTAAATCCGTTAAAATTCGACAACAATTTATCGAGTTAACAGCCATTCGACAGGTGAATGGAAAATCAAGATTTTCACCAATTTCCCGATGTGAAATAGCAAAAGATAAATTATTGATGATATCAGGGACAAATAGAGCAATTAATGCAGTTTTCCCTTTTTCTCTAATAATTTTCCTTAAAAAGGGGGGGGGGGGCAACTTCGCAGTCCTTAACAAAAATATCGATGATCGAATCTACGTAGTCCGTCCAATTTAAAAATTGACCTTACTTTTTGAACACACCTCGTAGTTCATTTTGAACATCCAAATAAAAAACCTAATCATTCATTTGTGAGAGTTGTTCGAAGCTTACAAAGGAAACCTATGCATTTCGGATTACAACTTTCAGCATAAATACTATAACAGGGATTTATACTGGTTTACCCTGTAAATATAAAATAGAAAGAAATAATAAATGAATGAGGAATGTCCGAGCGAAGTCTGGAGCCACCTGGACTGTCCGTTTTCTCAGGTTCGGTGCTCGTCACGCCGGTGATAGGACAGCCTGATCCGCACAGATTCGTAGTGTTGGTCAAAGAACGCGAAAGTCGAACATTCCAAAGCGGGCGTAGGCGCGAAAAAGCGAAACGTTTGAACAAGGCGACGGGATACTATTAAATAAAAGAAACTTACGGTGAACAGTATGTTTAATCAATAAAAGTTAAAAAAAACGGTCGGAAGAAGGGAGAGAGTACGCTGAGGGGATGGATAGAGAGAGAGTAAACCAACAAGCCGGTACTCATAATGACGGTGCTCATCCTCTAGGCACGGAAACAAGTTACACGATTTGGGTTAACGCGCACGCACAAATTGTAGGGCACTACGTACACTCTGCGGCTCAGTTTTTTTAGCGAAAGTTCCACGCGCAATGAAGTCCTGCTCTACCAGCTACGATCCACGTGCGTAGATCCTCTACAGGGCCAGGCGACGTCACAATTCTTCTCTGGATAAAGGCACACGCTCTAAGATCGAAGAAAAGGGAAGCTCCAGGTCACAACTAAGATCCGAGCAAGGAAAATCATCGAGACAAAGAACTCTGTCCTCTCGCTCGCGAGTCCACACAACAACAACTCTCTAGCATGTTGCCGGCTCAACTCTCGATTTCGTTCTCTTCTGAGTCAATCAGTGCGCGCGGTCACTCGCTAAGGCGCGACCATGTCTCTCTCTCATTCTCCGCGCCTCGCGGTCGCTCACGGAAGTATCCCTGCGTACTCGCATGTCTCTCTCACCTCACTTACCTTATATACGAACAGAAGGATAATTACATATGCAGATATAAATAATAAATGAATATAAACATAATAAATTCATAAATACATAAGATAAGTTCGGAGGAATATGTTATATTTACATATCGTTACTAGGGAGAGAGAGAAATAGCGAGTTTGCAATTTCACTCGTTATAATACATATACATGAAAACTATTTTTTATCAACAGCATACCAGAATTTGACATCCTTGTCTTTAATAGAGCTGATGTTGTCTAAATCAAAAACAGCATTACTATTCATTTTATATTCACAGTGATAGTCAAACATAAGATCACTAATCATTCGTTTGATCTTTAGGCTGCATTTCATTTGTGATTTGATTAGACATTGGCCAAGAATTTCAGTACCTAAATAATTACTGCACATGCGAGTATCTAGAAAAACTAAAAATTTATGATTCATAAGTAATAGATAACGAGTATATTCAAGAATAGAAATTAAATTTACAATATTTTAGTAACCAAATGTACATTTTGTGCATGAAAATTCAGGCCTCTTCTATAAATTGATAAGTCTGGTCTTTTTTTTATATCTGGAAATATTTGGATACTTGATTTAAAATTTCATCATAATTTATATACTACCTGGTGGAATATTACCAATGGCATTTAACTTTCGTTTTCTGGAGTGATACTTTTGTCTAAGATTATTAATAAATATCAAAAAATGTTCAGCAATATCCAATAAATAAAACTTATCGGCTTTCGATCTTTTTTGTGTCTCGAAACTTAAGAAAAGTGTACGTAAATAAGACATTTTTCTTTATTTTCCAATTCTAACTAAAACTATAAGAAGAATAAAATTGGATAAACATAAAAGTGATAGTGTCGGAAACATATTTTTGGACCTCGAAAAAGCGAACAGGAAAACCAATATCCTAATAATGTATAAAATATAATACATAGATATCGATAAAAAAGAAAATTTTGAAGTGTTATTTAATTGTAAAAAGATGGAAATTAAATGTGATAAAACAAATATAAAATAAAAGAAGTAGTTTAAACAAATTCTAATTCAGAGAAAAGTTTTTTGGTATAATAATTGCAACGGTAGTCGATTCGATTAATCGATCCGTTCGCGATTCGGTACACTTGCGATGTTGGTACGAACGACTAAGAGACAGAGAGAGGGCGCGCGAAAGTTTGAAAAATTCAGTTAATGACAGTGTTTCACCGTTTTTTTGCAAATCAAAAGTTTTCTGAATTTTTGGACGTGCGCGAATGATAGAAAGTAGTATCAAGCAGCAGAATCACAAAAGCAGCATTACAGCAGCAGCATTTGTTTGAGCGAGTAACAATTGTCCAACGAGCGAGGCAGAGCAGCTGATTTGAGGAGCACCGTTGATTCTCTTCAACAATTACGGCTGATCATCGTAATTGCACCGAAGAGTAGGGGCACGTCCCTTTTTATTGCGCAACAAAATATTAGCGAGAGTATTTTGTATAACGTGATCGTCATTTTTTCTATTCGCGCCGAGCGTTAGTTTTCGCGACAAAGTTCGAATTATCTCTCTCTCTCTCTCTCTCACCATATGATTATTATTCATTGTAAATCCTATTTGCGTGCGTTAGTCTTTCGGTCCGTAAAAGACTGTAGTTTTTGAATTAAACATTATTAATTTTATTCGTCTTATTACGTCATTTCGTTTCCTAATAGTTTAACAGATCTATCACGGATTAAGTTTTAATTTGATTTCATCTAGGGGATTAGTCGGATTAAGAATTAGGTCACTCACACCTAAGATAGGTCGAGTGTCACAAGTCAGGTGACTTAAGGTGAGTTCAACTCTGTTATAAAGTAATCCTTAAACGAAAGTATCAAAAGTAAAGGCGAATACACGTATATTCATACGTGTTTAACGGAGCGGCGGTTATCTCTGCAACGTGAGAGTTTGTTCGTCAATAAATTCCTATTTTACTAGCTATCCATCCCGTTACATGGCGCCCAACTGGTATTAATACACTTTTAGTGCGAATAGGACTATGCGTCGAAGGTAATCGACGCACGAGAGAGAGAGAGAGACGATTGCGTGAGCGATTAGGAAGGTTTGAGCGGGTGATAACGCGAGATTGTGAGCGGTGCACCCTCTGCAGGGAAAAAAAAATTAGTAGGTCAAAGCGATTCCAAATCGTTATTATTGATTAACAGGTGCTAGCCCGTTTGAGCCATAGTTTGGTGGATAAAGGCGATGCGGAAGCACCTGAACGACGATATTAGCAGAGAACGCGATCCAAGCATGCAGTCAAGAAAATATTAACCATGCAGAGCAAGCAAACAGCGGTCTCCGACTTTAGGTAGGATATTTTTATCTTATTGTTAGATAGTTTGCGGAGACTGCACGCGCTTATAATCTTGTGAGTTTGCGCATTAAAAAGAAGGCATTAAGGATATTTTAAACCTCGATCGTAACCTACATTCGTGCGGAGGCAAGATGGCTCTGTTGTTAGCCCAGATCGATACGTGGGCATTAGAGCTGATCTCCGCACAGCGCGAACACTACTTGGCGGATTTAGAGCTGCGCAAGGATGGAAGTGTCATCCAGCAGGCGGCTAGGTTAGGGAGATGGTTGCTGGGTGAGTATACCGTCACAGATTTCGAAGAGATCATGGGCAGTAAAGAGGTGGCGGGGCGCAGGAGGTGCACCCGACAAGCGTGGCTCTATACAATCTGTGACGAGTTGGAAAACCTCAACGCCGAGGAGCACAACGAACATCCCCTGAGACTCATCAACAGGAAGGGAATATCCTTGACAAGTATGTTAAGGACATTCGCCTGCCCGGATGAGAACTCGGAAGGCGAAGCCAGCCGCCAAGAAGAGGATGACATCATCCAGAAGGCACTCCACATCCAGGAACAGGAGGAGAGGGAGAGGAGGCGAAATAACCCGGATCTAAGGTCGAAGGAATCCTGGACCCGGAAGGAGTCTCAAGGAGAGCTAGCCTTGAACGAAGCCTTCCGGAAAATAGAGTACCTGAAGGAGGGATTCGACCGTAACCGCAAGCTGGTTGGTCGAATGCTAGAGACCCTTCAGACTCTCCAGGGTATACAGGTGTGTGCAGAGCGCTAGGCGCAGGACATGCGTCAAAGAACACGAGAGCTGGAGGACGAAATGCATGAAATGGCCGAGGCAGCCAGTTCTTCCCAGCGTTACTCGTTTCAACCGCGCTCCCAACGGAATGTGGACTTTCAGGACACATTCATCTGTCACTACGTCTCTAGGATTCCAAGAAGCACGCCGGCTCCTCCAAGACCCGTACCCAGGAGAAAGGACGTCATCCCACCAGAAGCCCTCCAAAGAAGAGGAGGTGAAGGGTATCCAGAGGAGTACGGGAGATCCGCACCAGTTCGACAGAGAAGTCGAAGCGGATCATCTGGCACCGCTCCTCAATTATCCTCAGGGTTCTCCACAACCCGAGATGTTGGGAAAATTATCTGCGGATGGAAATTAAGATTTAAGATGGAAAATAAGATAAGTAGGGCACAGAGCATAGACACGTTTCTGTCAAGGTTGGAAGACCTGCGCGTGGGCGTAGGACTAACCGACGACGAAGTACTTTGTTCCGTATCAGAGATCCTCGGAGGTAACGCGAGAACTTGATGGTATGATAACAATAAGTAACAGTGGCTCAGTTATGCCGCATTCGTTGCCGACGTCCGAGAATCGTTCGGCACAAGTACGCAACAGCAACATAGGCTGTTGCAGGAAGCACAGAACCGATTCCAAGGCGAAGACGAATTGGTTAGAGACATGTCCAACCTGGTGGCTCTTGTCAATAGACTGGAACCACTAATGTCCTTGGAGAGGCTATTAGACCTGCTTCATGCAAACCTCCTTCCAAACATCCAGATTCAGCTGCGTCGTAGCGAGCTGACGTCAATACGTGAATTTAACAGGAGGGCAACCGAAGTACAAAATATTTTGTCTTACGCACGTCGTCCACGCGTGTTCGTGGGCCCAAACTCGACGATCTTCCATCAGCACATCTACCAGCCAAGTTAAAGAACGGCTGATAATAAATCCCAAACCACTGTAGTGGCCAGCGAAGGGAAGGCGTATTCAAAGAAGGACGGAGATCCGCAGCGTGGACAGGGCGTGAAAAACCCTGCCAGGAGGCCTACTGAGCAAGCAACAGTATCGGCTACACAAACATCCACTTCTGACAAGAAAATGGAGGAGTGTCTGGAGGGCATTGAGAGAATCCTGCACAAATTGGCCAAAGAAAGTCAGGACAGCCCTCTAGAACAGCGTAAAAGCCGATGGCGTAGGAGAAGGAAGAATTATCCTTCTCCCAGGTCTCCTGACGAGCGGCGAGAAGGACAGAGGCGGAAGATCGACTTCACGAAGCCTCTCGAGTGTTCCGCATGTGGCAAGCTGGGTTTCAGTCGTAAATTCTACCCAAACTGCAACAAGGGAAATGGCAAGGAGAGCGTAGAAAAGAGGTAATCTTTGGGCCTCTAGTAAATTCGACCTCTCGCTGTGGGTCGTCGATTGGAAAGAGCAAGTTGTCGGCGACCCAGGGATCCAGACAAGTCCTAAGAGGGCATCAAGAGAGCCCGGGACCTAGCGGTACATCGGAGCAGAAGGTGACTGAGCCCGATGTCAGCCCTCAACAGAGGTGGTCATCCTGGAAGGAACAGGTGGCTATATACAAGTGGAGGAGGGGGAAGACTCGGTAGATATGAGAATCGAGGAATCCGAAGACCTGAAAGGTTCTGACTTCTCCATACAAAAAGCTCCTCTGCCGAAAGAATCCACGAGTATGAGCAAGCCTATCGTCGTAGCAGCAGCGGAAGAGAAAAAGCCGTTTAGAAGCGCGACCAATGAAGGAAAGGATGCGACTCGTGGATACGACCCAGAAGATGAGACCAGATGGTGGTTGCAGGTGGACATAGGTGACTTTAAGATTAGAGCACTCTATGATACCGGTGCCTCATCTACGGTCATGGGTCAGTTGGAACTGAGATTGGCATCGGAGATGGGACTCGGACTGAATGTGACCAGGGCGGGCGATGCAAGGCTCGTCGACGGGCGCCCATCCGCCATCATTAGTCACGTGATGTTCCCCTTTAAGGTAGGGGGAAAAACAAGGAAGATTAGAGTCGCCAATACGCCCGTGCTCACAGATGACTGCTATGTAGGCGCGAATTTTATAAGAGAGTTCCGCGCAGTTTTGGATCCCGATGAGGATGAATTATGATTGAAGGACGTCCAGGTAAAAGTACCTATGGAAGTGGCGGGAATTGATGGTACGGTTTTTTTCGCACCGGTAGGACTGTGGAAGGCCACGGAAACACAGCTTGAGAAAATCGAAGACCTTGTCAGAAGATTGATTCCTGACGGAGGAAAGGTTTTAGGCTGTGCCGTGGGGGTTGAGCACAAAATAGATGTTGGAAGTGCTCGATCCATCAAACACAAATACTATCCAGTTTCTGATAGGATGCGAGATGAAATGCACGTGCTGGTCAAGGATATGCTGAAAAAAGATGTAATCGAACCAGCGAGCAGCGGATGGTTAAGTCCAGTGGTAATGGTAAAGAAGGCTGATGAAAAGTATAGGTTTTGCGTGAATTATCAAAAGGTAAACGCAATCATAAAACCTGATGCCTATCCTTTGCCATATATGAACGACATCCTAAGACAAATAAGGGATCCCAAGTTCATATCCATGCTGGACTTGAGTAGCGCGTACCATCAGATTTCCCTAAAGGAAGAATCGCGTCCGATATCGGCATTTATTGTACCTGGATTGGAGCACTTTCAATTTAAGAGAATGCACTTCGGACTGTCATACGCAGGAGCGACTTTCCAGAGATTGATGGATAAGGTGATAGGCCTGGATATGGATCCATTTGTTTTTGCTTACCTCGACGACGTAATTGTGGTTTCGTTGTCATTCGAGGAGCATAAGTGGCACCTAGAAATGGTATTAAGGAGAATTCTAGGTGCGGGCCTAACCATCAACAAAGCCAAAAGCCACTTCTGTATGACGAAAGTTAGATACTTGGGAGTTATCGTGACTCAGGACGGGGTAAGACCAGATCCCTAGAAGATAAGACCGATACTAGAGTATCCAACACACCGAACTGTCAAACAGGTTAAGCGATCCATGGGTATAAAAAGTCTATACCATGACGTCATGGTATAGACTTTTTATACCCGACTTCGCCATGATCGCTGAACCTATAATCCGCCTGACGAAGAAGAATGTACGTTTCTCCTGGGAGGAGGAGCAAGAGCGAGCTTTCACGAGGTTGCAGGAGGCGATGACTTCTGCCCCAGTATTGCAACCACCCGATCCTAGCGGTAAGTTTGTACCTCAAACTGACGCCATTGACAGTGGGATCGGGGCAGTCCTCACGCAGGATGTCTATGGAGAAGAGTATGTAATAGAATACGCCAGCCGATCACTCAACAGCGCTGAGGGGAATTATACAGTTTCCGAGAAAGAATGCTTGGCAGTGGTATGGGCCATTGGAAAGTTCTGGTCGTATATTGAAGGGCATCACTTCAAGGTTATCACTGATTATACGAGGGACATTTGAAAAGTCCGTGCAAACGTAAAAACTGCTTGGTTTTTTTTAATAAATCTTTTTTATTTTTCAACATAGTCTCCTTTTAGGCTTATACACTTCATCCAACACTGCTCTAGTTTCTTAATCCCTTCCAAATAATAGGATTTGTCCAAGTCTGTAAAATAGGCATTCGTTTCTGCAATCACCTCCTCGTTTGAATAAAATCTTTTCCCCGCCAGCCATTTTTTCATATTACGGAACAAATAGTAGTCCGACGGTGCCAATTATTGAGAATAGGGGGGATGTAAAATGAGTTGGAACACTATCTCCATCAGTTTTGCGGCCACAGCTGCTGAGACGTGAGCTGGCGCATTGTCGTAGTGGAAGAGGACTTATTTGTTGGCCAATCGTAGATGTTTCTCTAGCAACTCGGTTTTCAAACGATCCAATAACGATGAATAATATTCGCCTGTAATGGTTTTATCCTTTTCCAGATAGTCATGAAGATTATTCCTTGCGAATCCCAAAAGACAGTCGCCATAACCTTCCCGGCGAAGGAATTGTCTTCACCTTTTTCGGAGCAGATTCCCCCTCGGTAACCCATTGTTCTTCTATTCTTTGATCTCAGGAGTGTAGTGATGTATCCATGTTTCATCTACAGTGATGAAACAACGCTTAAAGTTCTTGCGGATTTTGCTGAAACAGCTGCAAACCATTCTTGCAACACTTCACACCATCTCATTTTTGGTCTATCGTGAGCAATCGTGGCACCCAACTAGCGGATAAATGTTGGTGCAAAATATTATGTACCCATTCGCTCGAGATACCTACAGTACTAGCAATCTCACGCATCTTCACTCTTCTGTCAGCCATCACCATATCATGGATTTTATCAATGATTTCTGAAGTGGTAACCTCAACAGGACGTCCAGAACGTTCAGCGTCTTTTGTGCTCATATGGCCACTCCGAAAATTTTGGAACCACTTATAAACCATTCTAATCGAAGGTGCACAATCACCATAATGTTTATCAAGCTTCTGTTTAATCTCCTGAGGCGTTTTGCCTTTGAAGAAGTAATGTTTAATCAATACACGAAATTCTTTTTCGTCCATTTTTTTACAACCACTCGATTTCTTTGATTGAAACGAATGTAAAACGCAAAGTAATTGGCCGATCTGGCTGAAACTTGGTGTATGCTCTTCCAAGATATGCCACTAACTGAAAATAACCTTGATACGCACTAGTAGCGCCATCTCTCTGACTTTGCACGGACTTTTCAAACGACCCTCATAGTTGCCTGAAATGGCTCCACAGTATGAGAAATCCCACGGAAAGACTAGCGCGGTGGGCGCTAGCATTGCAATGTCTTCGATATTGACTATCGAAGGAGAGATCTCAATGTGGTGCCAGACGTATTGTCTAGGTCCTAGGAGGAGGGGAGGGGATTGATGTGAGTGCCATAAATAGTAGGCTGGAGACCACCGATGCCTGGTATTTGCAACAATACCAGGAGGTATTCCAAGACCCACACTTGCACCATACATGAAAGGTAGTGAGGGGGACGCTGTATCACTATCAGCCTGATGAGGACGGTGAATGATCCATCAGAAACTAGGAAGCGTGGAAGCTTGGGGTGCCTAGGGAGAAAAGTTATCAAGTACTCTAGGAGGTCCATGATGCTCCGACGGCAGGGCATCAATTTTTCTAGAGCTAGACGCTTGTACTACTGGCCTAAGACGTAGGATCAGGTCAGGTAGTACGTAAAGAGTTGCCCGGTATGTCACCAATGCAAGGTGAAACAAGGGGTACTTTGCGGGCTGATGGGTCAAAGACAAGTGTCACGACCCTGGCAGTTGGTGGCAGGTGATATCACTGGCCCATTCCCAAAAACTCTCGAGATTTTGAGTACGTCCTAGTCTTTGTAGACCTACTTACTCACTAGGTAGAGTGTGTTGCGATACGCAAAGCTAATGGGAGGACAATCGCAAAGGAATTACATAAGAGGATTGTCACTAGATTTGGCGCGCCAGAGGTATTCTTGTCGGATAACGGAACCGAGTTCAAGAATCAGGAAGTCGATTCATACCTTCAGATGAACGGTATCTAGCGAGCCTTGAATCCCGTGTACCACCCCTAAGCGAATCCCACAGAGCGAGTAAACAGGACGCTCAAAACCATTATCACGTTGTATGTGAGTCGTGATCATAAGAACTGGGGCGAGCAACTCATAGCGCCAGCGGATATAGTCCTGCGATACTCATTTTTGGGCGTTAGCCGATATCTCTTTTGACGTTTCGAAGATCCCAAGATCAGAAGGCCCTTGAGTATTCGAAGGGCCAAGCTGTAGTAGATTGGGCTGAACATATGGAGAAGCTCCCTAATCTATGGGAGCGTGCCAATTCCAAGTATTAGGAGGAAGTGGCGAGTCAGGCGGCTTATTACAACCGGAAGACACGGCAACCCAAGTTTAAGGTCGGAGATTGGATATGGAAGAGAAACCGGATTTTCTCTTCGGCTGCTCAAGGTATATCAGCCAAGTTAGCGCCGAAATACCACGGTCCGTACGTGATTGAAGAGGTTTGCGGTTCCAACTCGTACAGACTGTGTGATCGGCTGGAGATCCTGCCAGAGATCTTCCACGCCAAGGACCTTAAGCCATATTACGGTCTGGAGGATGAAGAGGAAAGCGAGGAAGCGACCGTCAACGATTATCGCCGGCCGCGTGAAGAAGAACGGTTGGAGGTGAACGAATCCACGAAAGCGTGCGATGATCCGGACGGGAATTTGTCGAGCGAGCGGATCGAATTAGCAGCCTCCACGGCCGTAGGTAACGATCCCACCGAGGTGTCGGATTTACCGGTATCTGCCCCAACCAAGAGAGGTCGAGGTCGTCCTTGAAAGGTCCCAGAGACGGTCACCGGTCAGGCAAGAGGTAACAATTCTCCGTTAAAGAAATCTAGAGAGAGCGAGAGGTAATCGACGAGGTCCAGGGCGTTCAGGCGATAAGTAGCGAGAGAACGCATAACTCAGTGGGATGCGGCATTTAATAGGGTTTTCCTTCGCGCAGAGACTTTCATCCAAAATGTTTTTTGTTTTGGATATTACAGATGGACTGGAGAATCGTCGTGGAGGAAGATACCTTCGAGGTGACCACGCAGATGCTGCTAGATCTGCAGCTGGACCCTGATGCGACGCAGTTAATAGAAGATCTGCGTAGCTTCGCCAGGGTCCAGTTGGAGGGGGCCACCCGAAGGATGCGCCATAACTGATCAGTGGCGGACGTTCTCCGGGACGCGACGTGGGTCAGCCCGAAGAAAGCTTCCCGGGACACTTCGACCCAGACTGAGGACCAGGATAATGGCGAGCGTCCCAAGTTCACCATGGACCAGGGGGTGCAGACCCTCAAGTCCGGCGTAACATAAACGTCGGACAGTGTAAGCCAGTGCACAGGACCCAGGAAAACCTGTAGGGCATCGCTCTGGGTCTGCAACCACTCCTGTATCCCGGAGAAGCCAACTCTCCTCCTGGTCTTCAGACATGTACGTCTGCGGATCAACAAGGTGGAGATGCCTGGTGGTTCGCAGCTCAGGTGCAGGAGCATCTGAGACTCTTTATGAATCGCCAGGGCGCAGAAGAACTGCTCGGGGAGTCGGCAGAGGTGGCTCAACGCGAGAGGTCCTACGGAGAGGCCCTGCAGCGAGTGGATAATGGACAGGAGTCCACCGCAGCGCTCCCGGCGACAGCTTAGAAGAAGAGAGCCCCGGGAGTTATTGGTGCTGGGCCAATGTTCACGGTCCACGTGGACGGGCGTGTGGTTCCTGACATCACAATCGTGGTTAGGTCGCAAGATGAACGTGCGTCCGCCACGGTCGGAGCCGTCACCATCACCGCCTCCCAGGAAGTCAGTGCCCAGCAGTCCCCTCGGTTTGCTGAGCAGACCCAACACGATCGGGAGGCTCAATCCCAATCGCAGCTAAGGGGCTGCTACATTTGTAGGGAGCCTGGGATGACCAACTCTCAGCTTTACTCCAAGAAAGTTACACACTGGCGCAACCCGAAACATCGAGCGCCAGGTGTAGCCAAGAAATGATGTAGGCCCTGGAGGGCTAATAATAATGTAGCCCTAAATAAAGGAGAGAAGTTTTTCATTTATTTGGTTTCTTTCCTCCCTTTATTTTTCAAGTTTCTGATCGCGACGAATCGCAGTTATTCGTCCAGCTCGGGTAGTCAGAACTTGGAGAGGGCTGCAACGGTAGTCGATTCGATTAATCGATCCGTTCGCGATTCGGTACACTCGCGATGCTAATACGAATGACTAAGAGAGAGAGAGAGAGGGTGCGCGAGAGTTTGAAAAATTCAGTTGATCCTCAGCTACTTTTGCGAGGGTACCGCTAATTTAGTTTTTGCACAGTGTTTCGCCGTTTGTTTGCAAATCAAAAGTTTGCTGGATTTTTGGACGTCCGCGAGTGCTAGAAAGTAGTATCACAGCAGCAGCATTACAGCAGCAGCATTTGTTTGAGCGACCAACAATTGTTCAACGAGCGAGGCAAAGTAGCTGATTTGAGGAGCACCGTTGATTCTCTTCAACAATTACGGCTGATCACCGTAATTGCACCGCAGAGTAAGTGCAACTCCCTTTTTACTGCGCAACAAAATACTAGCTAGAGTATTTTGTATAACGTGATCGTCATTTTTTCTATTCGCGCTGAGCGTTAGTTTCCGCGGCAAAGTTCGAAATCTCT
Organism: Phymastichus coffea; assembly: GCF_024137745.1. Classification (NCBI taxonomy): domain Eukaryota; kingdom Metazoa; phylum Arthropoda; class Insecta; order Hymenoptera; family Eulophidae; genus Phymastichus; species Phymastichus coffea. The sequence goes on from NW_026706814.1 coordinate 4,212,530, forward strand.
CTCTCTCTCTCTCACCGTATTATTATTAATCATTGTAAATCCTATTCGCGTGCGTTAGTCTTTCGGCCCGTAAAAGACTGTAGCTTTTGAATTAAACATTATTAATTTTATTTGCCGTATTACGTCATTTCGTTTACTAATAGTTTAACAGATATATCACGGATTAAGTTTTAATCTGATTTCATCTAGGGGATTAGTCGGATTAAGAATTAGGTCACTTACACCTAAGATAGGTCGAGTGTCACAAGTCAGGTGACAAGGTGAGTTTAACTCGGTAGGAAAGAAGACACTGAAACGAAAGTATCAAACGTAATGGCGAATATACGTATAACTATACGTGTTTAACGGAGCGGCGGTTAGCTCCTCATCGTGGGAGATTGTTGGTCAATGAATTCCTATTTTACTAGATATCCACCCCGTTACATTATTCAATAAAAACCATAATTAGGTAAACATTTTTTTGTGTAAATTTTTAGAAAAAATTACTGTACTACTGTGTACTGTTGCAGGTATTGCTAAACTCGATATGAGCTGTTTCGTCCATATTGAGTGATAATTTGTGCACTGTTAGCCAGTTTTCAACTTCTTCTAATTAATTATTTCTTGTTTTCCACCTTTTTCCAATTTTTTCCAGTTAAAATAATTACTATGTCATTTGCAAAAGATAGTATTGTACATTCAAGCATTACTAACAGTATGTCATTCATCTATATTATGAACAGTAACGGTCCTAAGATAGTACCTTGTTGTACTCCGATGTTAACCATTTCGATTTGGCTCTGTGAATTCTGTAGATTAACTCTTTGTTTTCTGTTTATAAGGTAATTTTTTAATAGGTTGTAAGCTTCTCCTCTAATGTCATAGTCTTATAGTTTGTTTAATAGTATACGGTCGACAGTATCAAATGCTTTCGCAAAATCGAAAATGGTGATATCTATAGGATCACCGTATTTGAGTTATTAATAGATTATATTAATTGCATAATATATAGTGCTTCTTTGATACTTATGTTTTTTCTTAAGCTAAATTTTGTATTTGAAATTAGATTACCATTATCAAAAAATTTCAAATATCTCATGTGAAGTATTTTTTACATTAAAGATATTGGTTTTTAATTTGTTGATGCGTGTTTTTCTAGAGCTTTATATATAGGTATGATTTTAGCTTTTTTCAGTGCATCTAGTAAAATTTTTGTTTCTATGCTCTGTACCTATATACGAGGTGTGATCAAAAAGTAAGGTGAATTTTGAAATTTAGCGGGCTACGTCGGTTCGATCTTCGACTTTTTTATTTGGTTATGTCGGTACACTCGTCTAGAACATACGTTCCAAATTTCAGCTTTGTAGTATGTTTGGTTTGTTTGTGAGAGGCATCAAGGATAGAAGTGTTTTGCGAGCTCCACGATTTGCTGCTGTCTAAAAACATGGATCAAAGAGTTTGCATTAAATTTTGTGTGAAAAATGGAATCAAATGTTCCAAAACACTTGAAATGCTGAAAGTGGCATACGGTGAGTCTACTTTAAGCCAAAAAAATGTTTACAAGTGGTATAAACTCTTCCAAGAAGGCCGAGAAGACACCGACGACGAACCTCGTTCTGGACGCCCCAGCACATCAACAACTGATGAGAATGTTGAAGAAGTGAAGAAAATAGTGTTGGGAAATCGTCGAATTACCATTAGAGAAATTGCTGATGATATTGGCATCTCATTTGGTTCGTGCCAATCAATTTTGACGAGTGTTTTAGACATGAGACGTGTGTCAGCGAAGTTTGTTCCGAAATTGCTCAATTTCGACCAAAAGAAACGCCGCATGAGCATCGCCCAAGAGCTACTGAATGACGTTGTAATGTTCGTATCACTTATAAATAAAAATAATTCGAACTCTCGTAATCTAGCTAATGAGTAAGAATTTGTTTCTGATGATTTTACTCTAATTGTCAAGAAAATAGATAAGTGAAATGAATATAATGAATAAGTAAATCAAATATATATAAGTAATTGCAATATATCGAGGAAAGTCAGACAATGCCCTAGTTTCTTATGGTGCGAATTGTCCCATAAGCAGAGCTAAAGTCTTTCTTTGATAGGATATAATTCGGCCCAAGTTTCTTATAGCGCGAGATGTTCTATAAGTCGAGCTCAAATTATAAGGAAAGGTTAGTCTTGCTTAGTAAATCACAATGAGAGAAAGAACTTAGGTGTTAATCCAAGTTTATTCAGACTCATGCGCTCACTTTGCAAGGCTAGAAGTGAATGAATCTAGCCTGTGCAAAGGTGGGCCTATTTATACACAGATTTTCCCGCTTATTATTGCAGGAGAGATTTCATCGAAAATTCGAGAGACATTCGCGAATTTTGAGAAATGATTTTTCTTGATTTACAAGTAAATAGCCATTAATATTAAGTTTTTAACACATGTAAATTTTACAGAATTAGTTATTTGTTGATTTTATACGGTATACAATTATCGCCAATAGTGTCGTCAAAAGTTATTAACTAATAAAGTTAATTAACGTGATATTACACTATTTACAATAGAAAATTGTTAAAATTTCATATAACCTTAAAGTTGATTAATTTTGGAAGTATTTTCCAAAATTAATTATTTAAATTAATTAATAACATTTGAATTATGACTAATTTTTCATATTTGTAACGGTTTTCTTCTAATCTTAATATGCGATTATTAGATTAATTATCTAAGATTTCTAAATCATAAAATTGTCATTATCAAGTATTAACTTAATATTATCGTTCTATATATAGTTTATTGTTTAAATAAATTATTAATTGTTTATTTATTAATAACAGTTGTTATTTAGCTGTTATTAATGAAACCAATTCTTACTCATGTTCTGTGCTTATTCATTTTACATATAAATTATTTATATTCTTCTAATATTTCATATGTGAATAAATAAATTAACTTTACATATTGATATTCATTATTAATTTATAATTGAATGAGATATTGTGAATCTGTATGTTAAAATCTATGTAATCGATACTTTGTTATATTCAAATTATCTATAGTTAACATATTTTTCTCAACATTATGGATCATTATATCTATGTCTATTATTTGTGACATCACGCTATTTGTTTTGACTCGACTCTTATTTGTATACAGTCGCGTAAACAGTGAGGTAGCACCGCTTAATGTATTGTTTTGACTAACAGATAAATACGTTAGACTAGTTGCAGTCATTTAATAAACAGCTCATAAATAGGACCGTTACAACGTCAACGATGATCCAGATTTACTCAACAGGGTTATAACAGGTGACGAAACATGGGTATACGGTTATGACGTCGAGACTAAGACTCAATCGTCCCAGTGGAGGCATTCTGGATCACCAAGACCAAAAAAAGCACGCCAAGTTCGATCAAATGTAAAGGTTTTGCTTACAGTTTTCTTTGACTGCAGGGGCGTGGTGCATCATGAGTTCTTGCCATAGGGTAGAACAGTAAATAAGGAATATTACCTGCAAGTTAGGCGCAATTTGCGCGAAGCAATCCGCCAGAAACGTCCGAATTTGTGGAAAAATAAAAATTGGCTTTTGCACCATGATAACGCCCCTGCTCACACATCGTTGCTTGTGCGCGAATTTTTGGCTAAAACCAACACAGTAATGATGCCACAGGCACCGTATTCCCCAGATCTGGCACCCTGTGACTTCTTCTTGTTCCCAAAACTGAAGAGGCCCATAAAAGAACGGCGTTTTGCCACGATTGAGGAGATAAAGACGGCATCGAAGGATGAACTAAACAAGATCACAAAAAATGACTTTTTGAAATGCTTTGAGGATTGGAAAAAACGTTGGCACAAGTGTATTATATCCGAGGGGAATTACTTTGAAGGAGATAAAATAAAAATTGATGAATAAATAAATATTTTTTGAGAAAAATAAAAATTCACCTTACTTTTTGATCACACCTCGTATGTACCTGTATCTTGTATACCTCTATTTTTTTATAATCTAAGTGGATAAGATGCAATATATTTGTTAAACAAATTGCGATAAAATATAAAATGGATTAGGAAAACAAACTGCTGAATCTAACGAAATATAAGACATGGAATAAATAAAAATTGTAGTTTTGAGGTAATAATTGAGGGTTAATTAACACAAAAACAATGAAGTAAGAAACTATAATACGAGGGTGGTCCGATAAGTACTTAGCCTCACCGCCTGATGGTGCCACTCTTACAAAAGAAATATTCTATCACGTAGTACAACCTTCTCAATGGTTACTGTCAAGATTTCAGCCGGATCGAAGTTGTAGTTTATTTTTGAGAGCGTGTGAAAGCAAGTGTGTCCGTTGATTTTTGAAAAATGGAAAAAGAGCAGTATCGGTCGGTGATTCGATTCTTGTTTTTGGAAGGGAAATCGCGCAGCGAAATCAAAAAGCGCTTGAATGCTGTTACGGTGACTCTTCTCCTTCGATGGCGACCGTCAAAAATTGGTTTAACGAGTTTCAACGTAGTCGCACGTCGATTTTTGAAGAGCCACGTCCAGGTGCTCCGAAAACGGCTACCACGGAGGATAACGTGATAAAAATTCACGATCTCATATTGGCAGATCGACGATTGAAGGTGCGCGAGATAGCTAAGATCGTAGGCATCTCAAAAGACCGCGTGGGTCATGTCCTGCATTAAATTTTGGGTATGAGAAAGCTGTCGGCACGATGGGTGCCGCGTTTGCTCACTCCGGACAACAAGCGCTATCGTGAGACAACTTCAGAGCAATGTCTGACGCTGTTTAAGCCCAATCCGAAGGAGTTTCTGCGTCCTTTCGTGACAGTCGTCGAAACATGGATCCACTGGTATATACCAGAGACCAAGGAACAGTCGAAACAGTGGACTTTACCTGGCGAAAGTGCTCCGAAGAAGGCCAAGACTGCCCCATCGGCCGGAAATTTGATGGCCACCGTTTTCGGGGATTCACAAGGTGTGATCTACATCGACTACCTGGAGAGGGACAAAACGGTCACAGAGCTGTACTATGCCGAATTATTGGGCCAATTCGACATCGAATTGCAGAAAAACGGCCCCATTTGGCGAAGAAAAAAGTGCTCGTCCACCATGACAACGCACCGGCTCACACCTCCGCCGTCTCCATGGCCAAATTGGTCGAATTAGGCTGCCCCATCCACCGTATTCTCCAGATTTAGCCCCGTACGACTTCTTTTTGTTTCCAAATTTGATAAAGTCACTCGCCGGGCAGAAATTTGAGTCGAATGAGGAGGTAATCGCTGCCACGGAAGCCTACTTTTCAGACCTCGAGGAAACGTATTTTTCAGACGGGTTAAAGAAGTTGGAACATCGCTGGGCCAAGTGTATGGAACTAAAAGGAGACTGTGTTGAAAAATAAAACGCTACTTTTTCAAAATTTTCGTTTTTCTTTTGTAGGCTAAGTACTTATCGGACCACCCTCGTATACGTCGAATGAAACAATACGTCTGCATGGTAAAAATACTACACCAATTCTTGCAACCAAATATATTTTGCATCCATATAAGTCAAGCTGCCGTGAGATATCAACTGTATCGCGTTCTAATTTTTCAATGAATTCTTCCATATCTTTATTATTTTTAGTAATAATCTTTTAGAAATTACATTTAAGTTGTTGACAAACATTTGCTATGCTGTTTGTCAAAGAGCACAACATATTGTACGTAGATGGTTCAAAATTTGTTATACCCTTCTGACTTTGGTATAGATTTGGTGTTTGTTGAATAATTTTCTGTGTAAAATTTTCATTGAAAAGACTGTTTTGTTTGCTCATCATTTATTTATTTATTTTATTTATTTATTTAAGTCCAGAGTAAATATACATTAATAATAATTAATAATATACAATTACATTACATATACATGTAATCCAGCAGAGGAATTTCTTCCTGTACTCTGGTCTGGCATGTTTAATAAACTAATACTAATACTTAAAACTAATTAGTAATTTGTATAAAGAAATTCGTGATTTGTTGTTCTAATCCCATGTTCTATTTAGCATCTGTCTGGCTGTAGTGAAATATCCTGTTGTTGCATTCTTGGTTCTTCTGTAGATGACACGTTCTAAGTTTGTTAATCTTGCTGGACATGTTAGTCCTATTGCGCAAGTTTCTCTATAGTGTGGAAAAATTTCTTTGTGTTGTCTGTTCGAGACACATTTGCAAGTTGAGGTGAACACTATGTCATCGACAACTACAATGTCTAGGTGTTATGGTTGATATTCTAGAGGTGATGCTGAGTTCTTGAAAATTTGTGCTCCTTGAATACCTCTGTCAAAATTTAACAGGGCTTTATTGTTGCCTAGATAGTTTATGTCTCCATAGGTCATTCTGATACAATTTGATTGTTCTATCAGTTTTCCAGGGGCTGGCATCGGTTTTCTTGACAGTGCTCTATAGTTATTTTCATTTGCCATCTCATCAATGGCATCGAAAACTGTTTCTATGGACATTTTGTTATTACTGTTTATGTTATGTTCTTCGAGTGTGGACTTAGTGAATTTTATTCTGTTGATTTGTGTAGCTGTCGTTGTTTTCATATTATTCAAGAGGCTGTTAGCTAGCTTTGCGATCCTGTTGATTTCTTGTGTTGATCCTTTCAGCATTTTTTCATAGTTATACTGGGTGATTCTTTTGTATGGTCTTTTATGAGATAAATTGCAATTGTTATTTGCACAAATAAATGTTCTAATATCTAGTATTAATTTGTTGTGGTCTACTGCATCCTCATGGACTTCCGATGTCGGATACAGAGTACCATAGAGATCAATTAATTGTTTTATATTTTTGCAGTGTAATCTATTTGCCATATTGGGTTTCCTTTGATCCATTTTTTAAGTTTGTTTTTCCTAGTTGTCGTGTTGCTAATTGTTTTCAAGTCATTTGGTAGTTTATTGTATAACATAATTGCTCTTACATAACTGTTTTTTATGTTGATAGTTAGTGTTCTTTTTGGGTGTTGGATTGAGGCGAATCTTGTTTTTCTTTCTTTTCCAATATATTTGTCCTTAAAAGTATCGTAGTGGAATAATAGAGATTCCAATGAAAAGCATTGATCTAAGTTAAGTGGGTATTCATGTGTCACAAATTGGTTTTTATAGATTATTTTTAGTAGTCTGTTTTACAAGTTTTGTATTATTTTAATTCGACCTGTGTACGCTCCTCCCCAAGCTATAATTCCATAGGTCATTATGCTATGAAAGAGTGCGTAGTAGATCATTTTTAATGTACTAGTATTCGTTATTTTTGATAGCTTATATAGGACAAATGTTAGATATTTTGTTTTTTGGTATAGGATTTGTAGATGTAAATCCCATGTCATATTACTGTCAAAAGTAACTCCAAGATATTTTGTGTTTTCAACTCGGTGTATTGGATGTCCTAAGATTTCAATTTTCAGGTTTTTTGGCGAACTGTCATGATAATTTCCAAATTCTATGTACGTTGTCTTGTCTATATTCAAAGATAGTTTATTAAGAGCAAGCCAAATTCCCACTATTTTTAGATAACTGTTCATATTAGTTTCAGCTTCTTTCCAATTCTTACCTTTTGCTATGATTGCTGTATCGTCAGCAAAAGATAGTATGGATTTTTCTGGTAGTATCGTTAGTAGATCATTTATGTATAGTAGGAAAAGTAGCGGACCTAGTATAGTTCCTTGTGGAACGCCCATTTTTACTATTTGTTTATCGCTACTTGCATTATTTACCTTCACACATTGTTTTCTATTTGTTAGATAGCTTTTGATAAGGTTCTAGGCACTACCCCTGATACCATAGTTGTATAATTTTTGTAACAGTATCTTGTGGTCAACTGTGTCGAAGGCTTTGGCAAGATCCAGAAAAGTTATTGCTATAGGTTTACTTGCATCTAATTGTTCATAAATGTTGTTTGAAATATAATTTAGTGCATGTTTTGTGCTTCTGTTTTTTCGAAAGCCAAATTGATTTGTGGAAAGCAAATTACAGTTGTCAATGAAAGATTGAATTCTTCTATGTATTATTTTTTCAAAGATTTTAGCTATGTTGGAGATTAGAGAAATAGGTCTGTAGTTATTTGCTAAATGTTTTTCTTTTGATTTGTGGATTGGTATAATATCCGCTTCTTTTAAAGCATCAGGCCAAGTTTCATTAATAATGCACTTATTTATAGTAAGTGCAAGTGGTTCAGATACGTAGTGGATTAATGATTTTAATAATAATGAATTAATTCCATCAACTCCTCCTTTTTTGTTTTTTAGTCTGCCAATTATTTTCTTTACTTCTTGTTCATTTGTAAAATTTAAAAATATTGTTTTCGGGTTTATTTTTGGGAGGTTGAGCGTTGCATTTTGCGGTTGTATTATATTATTGCTAAGTTCCGTTCCGATTTCACAAAAAAATGTGTTCATTTTGTTTGCAATTTCTTCTGGATTTGTGATTCTATTATTTTTGTCCGTGATGTAATCAATAGTTTTGTTATTCTGAGTATTTCTCCCTAGTTTGTTGTTGATAACTGACCATAATTTTTTAGGATCATGTTGCACCATTTCTATGATTTTTTTATCGTAATTTTCTTTTGCTATTGCAATTATCTTATCTAAAATTTTGATAAAATTTTTATAGTTATTTTTTTTTGTTGTATCGTGAGGATTATTTTTCCATTCAATATATAGGTTTTCTTTAGTTTTACATGAGTTTATTATGCCTTTGGTGATCCATTTTTTCTTGGCTTCAAGCTATTAATAGTTTTGTTTGTGACATTTTTCTTTTCTGCCTGTTTAAGGCAATATTGTATTTTCATGATTAAGTTATTGATAGATTGATTTGTATCATTAGTTTCACTATTTTCATTCTAGTTTATTGTTTGAGCTATATGATGAAGTTTTCGGTAATTAATTTGTTTTTTATTATGTGAGTGATTTATGCTTTTTGTTTGGTTCTGCAACGCCATTATTAGTGGATAATGGTCATTGAACGGGGTGTTGAGTTTGAAAGTTTTGTATGCGTTATTTTCCATTTTTATAAAAAAATTATCTATGCATGTTCCACTGTTGTTGTTGTCCAGCGAAGGTCTGGTAATCGTATTAAATCCTGGATGGTGTCCTTTTTCCATTAACATTTGCAAGAATTCTTGATCCCAAGGATCTTGGCTTAAAATGTCGCAGTTGAAATCGCCTATTAGTATTGAATTTTTTTTCTTTATGTGTTGAGTTATGTATGTTTTGATCGATTGTATGAATTGTGGTTTGTGTAGGTCATGTGATCTGTATATAGCTGCTAACAGTATAGTTTTTTCATTTTCTAACTGTATTGTAGTTTGTAAAATTTTTAAATTTTGTATTTGAATTATTTCTGTTGATTCAATTATGTCGTCTCTGATATAGGTCACCACGCCATCAGCCTTATTAATACTACTGTTGTTATAGTACATACTGTATCCTTCAATATTGAAGACTAGGAAATGTTGTAAATTCCATGTTTCAGTACATATTATAACACTTGGTTTTTTTTGTAGGTTGTTTATAAATGTTAGAAGTTTGGTGTAATTGGCATTCAAACTTCTGATATTAACACAGATAATAATTTCCTTTTCTGTTATTATGTGCTCATTTAATTCATCAGTGTTATTAATAATAATTTCGTTGCTAATATTTTCATCGATGGGATGCATTTTTATTTGTATTTCGTATTATTGTTACCATGTAAGTTGAGCGAGGATATGGAGGCTAATGACGCTAATGATGCGCCGCTTGATAGAGCAGGACGCGCGTTAATTGTTGGTTTTCTGCAGTCGGGTGTTCTATTTTTCCGAAGTAGCGTTGGTGCGTTGGCATTATCGGGTAGTCTGTCATTTCAATGTATTTGTTTATTTTTGCTTTTAAAATTTCACAAGATTGACTGTCAATTGCACTGTGTTTAGTATCAAATTTAGTTTTGTATTTAGTATTGTGGTATGTGCAATTAGGACATGTTTGTGTTTTATTGTTGCATTGACTACCAGTGTGATTATCGCCGCATTTGTAACACGTGGCTTCATTTTTACATCTGCTCCCACTATGTCCAAACCTAGCACAGTTATAACAAGAGCTTGTATTTATAATGTCATAGACTTTGCAGTTTTGGCAACCAACAAAAAGTCTGCTTTTATTCTCTCTAATGTGTTTGTATAAATTAGCTGATACCTCCATTATAACTGTCATAGTTTGCAATTTCTCATTTGTGTATGTGTGTATTACTTTACCTTTGTCATCATAATTGTGGAAATTTCTTTGGTTTATATCTGACTCAATGTCTCGCATATTTTGTGTGAAAGATTTGCTGATGCCAGTAACTTTAACTGTTGGTTTCCTAATTTGCTCTTTTTCAATTTTAGGAAAAGTGTGTATTTTTTTGTGTAATGTTTTTTCTATAGTGTTAATACTCTCTTCATTCATGCAGTTAATTATGACAGTATCGTTATTTACTGTTTTAATTTTTTTTGTTTGTATTATTTTATCTTTGATAAGATAATGAGCTACGGTATTTTCTAAATTAGTGGTATCATTTTTATTAGTTCGTTTGATAATAAGTCTTGGTACCTTTTTTGGCTTAGGCTTTGGTAAACTCAATGTTTCTGCATATGAATTTTTAAATATGTTATTTGGTTTATTTTTCTTTTCTTTTGCTAATAACTTATTCCTATTTTGCTTTTCTTTGATGAGTAATTCATTTAGTAATTCATTTTTTTCCTTTGTTTCTTTGTAGAGTTCTTTCAATAAGTTATTTTCAGCTTTTAGTTGTTGTATTTCATCTAATTCACTTACTTGTGTTAAATCCATATGTTCATCGTTTTCATTCATTATTTGATTCTCATGTACGAACTCATTTAGTAATTCTTGTTTTATTTCCTCACTGCTTACAAGTTTGAATTGTGTTATAAAAGCACTAGCTTGTTCACTTAAGTCCCTATATGGCAAGTTTGATGTTAGTGCAAAATTTGGATGCTCCTGGCATATTATGAATGAGCTGTTTATTAGTTTGATTGCATTTCCTGCATTGATTTTTGCTACTATTTCACTCGTATGATAGAAATTTCCACATACTAAACACACAACTGCTCCTACTTTTGTATTTGGATGACACTTGAAATGCTTATGTAGCGATGATGCGTCAGGCGGTTGCACTTCCGCACCGCTTGACGGCGACATCGCGACTGATTTGATTTGCATTTGAACTTTTACTAATGTCGGAAAGACGCGTGTTAGGTACACTATTTTTCTGCTTTGTCTTGATAAATAATAATTGCAATAAGCTAAGCACGTTGTATTTATAGTTTAAGAAATTGTTAAAAATTAATTACTGATAATTTTATGAAAACTTGTGTCGTTAAATTCTAATAATTGACTAAAGGTTCTATAAAAAATGTGTTGCCTTATAAAGTCGATTATTCTGATTGAATAGAAAATAAGGGTAGTTAGGGGCGAGGGTAATTTTCATTTACTAATTGTGGTATAAAAATGGACTGAAACTCAGAGACAGTCGCATTTGACTATTCGCATCAAGCGTGTTAAAAAGATGTGGTAAGACCATTCCGTAATGCAACACAAAAAGTGGTACACTGCAACGATTATATGCGAGAGAGAGATGGACTACAGGTAACTATTTTTATTCGAAAGTAGTTTATATATATTCTTTTCGTCATATGTATTTTTTTTTAGATTTGAGCAAACGTGGTTGGATAGCTTCACTGATGGATGGTCCTACGAGCATGTGCAATCAGTAGATCTAGTCGCAGTTGACTTTTATTACAGGGAAGATAATTATGTGTGCTGCTGTCAATGTCCCAAGAAAATATATGGCTAGGAAGAAGATAACAATTCTGTATCAGAACATTAACGATGGGCTGATTGATGTCGTTTCATCTGCAAGAAACCCTATGGTAATGTGCCTATCAAATCGAACCGTGTACTAATACTGTCACAAAGAGATAGGGATATTCGTGAAATATAAGAGCTCGAGTATGAGCTTGGACTGTCAGGGCAACTAGCGCGCGCAACAAGCAACATAGCTACAAAGAACTTAAAAAAAATCAGCCCACCTGCAGCTAGCTCAATTACAGCAATAGCCAAATCAACCTTAGCATCAGTATATAACACAAAGGTATTTGATAATTTAAGTTTAATGGAAAAAATGATGAATACAATAATTAGCATAGCAACTGTTTGTCAACAACTTAAATGTAATTTCTAGAAGATTATTACTAAAAATAATAAAGATATGGAAGAATTCATTGAAAAATTAGAACGCGATACAGTTGATATCTCACGGCAGCTTGAATTATATGGATGCAAAATATATTTGGTTGCAAGAATTGGTGTAGTATTTTTACCATGCAGACGTGTTGTTTCATTCGACGTATACGAGGGTGGTCCGATAAGTACTTAGCCTACAAAAGAAAAACGAAAATTTTGGAAAAATGGCCTTTTATTTTTCAACATAGTCTCCTTTTAGTTCGATACACTTGGTCCAGCGATGTTCCAACTTCTTTAACCTGTCTGAAAAATACGTTTCCTCGAGGTCTGAAAAGTAGGCTTCCGTGGCAGCGATTACCTCCTCATTCGACTCAAATTTCTGCCCGGCTAGTGACTTTTTAATGTTTGGAAACAAAAAGAAGTCGTACGGGGCTAAATCTGGAGAATACGGTGGATGGGGCAGCCTAATTCGACCAATTTGGCCATGGAGACGGCGGAGGTGTGAGCCGGTGCGTTGTCATGGTGGACGAGCACTTTTTTCTTCGCCAAATGGGGCCGTTTTTCTGCAATTCGACGTCGAATCGGCCCAATAATTCGGCAAAGTACAGCCCTGTGACCGTTTTGCCCCTCTCCAGGTAGTCGATGTAGATCACACCTTGTGAATCCCCGAAAACGGTGGCCATCACATTTCCGGCCGATGGGGCAGTCTTCGCCTTCTTCGGAGCACTTTCGCCAGGTAAAGTCCACTGTTTCGACTGTTCTTTGGTCTCTGGTATATACCAGTGGATCCATGTTTCGACGACTGTCACGAAACGACGCATAAACTCCTTCGGATTGCGCTTAAACAGCGTCAGACATTGCTCTGAAGTTGTCTCATGGTTGCGCTTGTTGTCCGGAGTGAGCAAACGCGGCACCCATCGCGCCGACAGCTTTCTCATGCTAAAATTTCATGCAGGACATGACCCACGCGGTCTTTTGAGATGCCTACGATCTTAGCTATCTCGCACACCTTCAATCGTCGATCTGCCAATATGAGATCGTGAATTTTTATCACGTTATCCTCCGTGGTAGCCGTTTTCGGAGCACCTGGACGTGGCTCTTCAAAAATCGACGTGCGACTACGTTGAAACTCGTTAAACCAATTTTTGGCGGTCGCCATCGAAGGAGAAGAGTCACCGTACACAGTATCAAGCGCTTTTTGATTTCGCTGCGTGATTTCCCTTCCAAAAACAAGAATCGAATCACCGACCGATACTGCTCTTTTTCCATTTTTCAAAAATCAACGGACACACTTGCTTTCACACGCTCTCAAAAATAAACTACAACTTCGATCCGGCTGAAATCTTGACAGTAACCATTGAGAAGGTTGTACTACGTAATAGAATATTTCTTTTGTAAGAGTGGCACCATAAGGCGGTGAGGCTAAGTACTTATCGGACCACCCTCGTATGCAGCAAAACTCAATGATTACTCGATATGTCGTCAAGTAATTACGAGACGTGTTCATGCTCATTTTGTATAAATTTTCTTTAATGAAACATTTTATATTTTAACTCTGCATGTGTTTTTGTTACTATTCATTATTCAATTAATTTTCTCAAAAAGGATTAAGTATTTCAAATCGTTTATACAAACATGTTCATCTCACGATTCAAACCATGTTGAAAAGAGCATTCTTTAATTTGTTTTCAACAAACCAGTATTCATTTGATGTTGAAACTCAATGTTCCTAAAAGTAAACTGGTAACGCAATCTATTACTGCGTAACTGACTGCTGTTGTATCATGTAAAGGAGCTGGGGCCTTGTAATCACCGTCATTATCATCATCGGTACTTGAACCGCTGAATGGGGCTGATATCGGTGTGGAACTATCTAATGCTTCATGTACAACGATAAATTTAGCTGAATATGCAACAGTTCTTTGGAGTGACATTAATAGTGCTTTCAGTGATAGAATCAAAACTGGTGTAATTATCAATCTGAAGCATTTAGATTTGACTATGTTTTTGAGACTAGCCAAACGACTGTTTCATGCTCAAATCGATGAAGCCTTGAAGCGATATAATTCTATAAAAGTGAATGTTGTATTAGATGTTGAGTATGTAGTTCCTCAGAATAACAAGGAAACACTCGATGTAAAGTATTTCAATACTAAGATGATGTTGATATACATGACTACGAATATAGAAAAAAGGTATATTAAGAATGTACTAGAGCCTATCAGCACCAATATGGAAGAATTCCAAGAGCAAGATTCAGGGTGGTCTCTTCGCATTATAATAAATTTAACTATTAATATCAGTAAATATAATCCTCACATTAAGCTGCCCGAATCTATCGAAAAAAGGAGGGCCTGTTTAAATATGCAGAATTATGATGATGATTAGTGTTCCAAATAGACTATTCTTTCAGCATTACATCCAGTAGCACTGAATCCAAATAGTTTCGACGAATATACTATGCAGCAACATAAGTATAATTTTAGCAATTTTACATTTCCCGATAATCGGAGATAAGTCATTAAATTTTAAAATAAAATGATTTTTCGGTAAATGTGTATTTTCTAAATGTGAAAAATAGCATCGACGCAGTTTTGCCACTACCTTTGAAAAGAAGGAAAAGTATCTGAATCTTCTTCTACAGGAGAATTATTACGTTGACTTAAATGCTAACGAGAATGAAAATCAAATACAACGTCCTTATACGAGGTGTGATCAAAAAGTAACGAGAATTTTTAAATTTCGCGGGTTTGGAGAGTCCGCTTGTATAAAATTTTTTTTTATTATGTTGGTACACATGCCCCTGAAGTACGATAAAATTTTCAGCAATATTCATTGCTTACTTTTTAAGTGGCAGCAGCTAACGTTAGACGTGTTTTTCGAGCTCGGCGATTTTCGTTTGTGAAAAAAAATGGATCAAAGAATTTGTATTAAATTTTGCGTAAAAAATGAAATAAAGTGTAGTAAAGTTTGTCAAATGTTAACAAAGGCATATAGTGAGTCTGCTATGAGTAAAGCAAGGATTTATGAATGGTATAAGCGTTTCCAAGATGGCCACGAAAACGTTGAAGATGACGAACGACCCGGACGCCCAAGCACATCAACAACCGATGAAAACATGAAAAAAGTGAAAGAAATGGTTATGAACGATCGCCGAATCACAATCAGAGAAGTCGCTGATGATGTTGGCATATCAGTTGGCTCATGCCATCAAATTTTTTCGAATGTTTTGGGTATGAAACGTGTGGCAGCAAAATTCGTTCCAAAATTGTTAAATTTCGAACAAAAACAGCGGCGAATGGAAGTTGCTCAGGAGTCGCTAAATGAAGTCAATAACGATGCAGAACTACTAAAACGTGTTATAACAGGTGACGAAACATGGGTTTACGGATATGATGTCGAAACTAAGGCTCAATTGTCCCAGTGGAGGCATTCTGGATCGCCAAGACCGAAAAAGGCTCGACAAGTGCGGTCGAATGTGAAGGTTATTCTCACTGTGTTCTTCGATTTTAATGGCATAGTGCATTATGAATTCTTGCCACAAGGTCAAACAATCAATAAGCAGTACTACCTACAAGTTCAACATCGTTTGCGTGAAGCAATCCGAAAAAAACGCCCGGATTTGTGGCAAAACAATTCATGGCTTTTGCACCACGATAATGCGCCTGCTCACACTTTATTGCTTGTTCGTGAATTTTTGGCCAAAAACGAAACTGTAACGATGCCTCAGCCTCCATATTCGCCAGATATGGCTCCATGTGACTATTTTCTATTTCCAAAAATAAAGAGAACATTAAAAGGCCGTCGTTTTACAAGCATAGATGACATTAAAAGCGAATCGTTGAAAGAGCTAAAAGCTATTACAAAGATCGAGTTTCAAAAGTGTTTCGAGGATTGGAAAAAGCGTTGGCATAAGTGTATTGTATCCGAAGGGGACTACTTTGAAGGCGATAACATTAATGTAGATGAATAAATAAATATTTTTTTCATAAAACGAAAATTCTCGTTATTTTTTGAACACACCCCGTAGATGAGGTCAAATACAATCCAAAAAGATTTCAAAATTTCGATACCTACAATTGCGGTCATCTTTGTTTGCAGTTTTTGCGTGAGGCTATATAAGTAAAGACACCGTATAAAATTATCATTCGTATTTAGACAGACATGGAAGAATCATTCATCTTTACTCTCTCGGGTAATTCTTCTCTACTGGAAGCACAATATTTTCTACCCATTGAATTATCAGCAAATAAAAGATAAATTTTGGATTTAGTAGAAAATTTTTTATATTTAACTTAAGATCCATAATAGATATAAATAACAATAAATTTTACGTTGGCGACAAGCCATCTGTGATCTTACCTGTGGTCAGTTATGAAATTGAAGATATTGATAAATTTCTTCATAAAACCTTAGAGCTTGTAATAACAGTGACTCTGAAACTGAACAATAATACTTTACGTTGTGTGATTAAAAGTTCGGAATATATCAATGTCAGTCCACAAGATTCCATTGGTCGAGTACTGGGATTTGCACCACGTAAACTAGAAAATAACAGCTCTCACCATTCAGATATTCCAGTAAAAATTCTCAAAGTAAATGCTCTGAGAATCAAGTGTAACATTACCTCAGGTGCATTTATGAATAGGAGTAAAATTCACGATATTCATAAATTGTTTCCTGCAGTACCACCTAGATATAAAATTATCGAAGTTCCTTCAAATGTAATTAATATACCAGTACCTTAAAGTGTATAGATAATGTGCAATTACGCATCGTTGACCAAGACGGAAATTTAATAAACTTTCGAGGTGAAATGATAACAATTAAATTATAACTGAAAACTACGTGATGGAAATCATTTACATTTTTTTATCAAGCTCGATGCACAGATGGAAAATATTGACCGATCCTTTGAAGCCTGGTTTAAAAGTAATCAAGTCATTATCTGACAAGAGATGGTCAGCTCGTTTTGATGCTGTATCTGCTTTGCATGGCTGGTACAATAAAATTTTGGCGGTACTTTTATCAATATCGGATGACAACACTCTGAAAGCTGAATATCAAGTCATACCTTGTAACGGTGCCGGTGGATTCGACCTGCACCGTGTGTTCCCTATCTCTCCCTACCATCGGCGAGGACTCATGGCAGACCTATAGCACATAATTCACGTGCCTGATGCATGCCTGTATGTTTTCAGCATCGCCACCGCAACGAGCAAGAGGAAGAAGGATAGAGAGAGGCAATGGCATTGGTCGGCAAGAGCGCCTGTTACTATGCGCTCTTGTAGGAGAGAACGAGAGAGAGTGAGAGAAAGAGAGAGATAAGAGAGAAAGAAAGAACGCGATTAGTGTAGGCAGGCGCGTGACACTAGCTGCACTTGACGGTGCCGCGTGCCGCCGATTAGGCAAGAGAGTGGGGAGAGCGTGAGAAGCAGTCTCTCACGCACTCGGAAGCGTACTCGCGACGGGCAGTAGAAAGTGGCCATTAGCAGAGAGAGGTGTGCTGACCCCCTGTAGTCAACCGCAAAAAGATTAGAGGAAGCCGAGACGACATCAGTATCGGCTACGGATCTAGCCAATCTTCCGACGAGTTCTTCCGACCACGGATAGATTTGCCTGTAATCAGACGCCATCACCATCTTCGGCGAGGCCCTGCATCGAAGATCTTCAATCGTCAGGTCAATTTCTAATCTCCCTCTCTCTAATTCTCACTCTAAGGCTACTCACGGCTTGTGCGCTGCGCCAGGCTCTCACGGGCCGGCGCGGCTGGTTCGGTTATTAGCCTAAGTTAAATTATATCGAGTCGGTATCGAGATGGCAAGGCGCTAACGTGCCGGCCATCTCTTTTCAGCGATCGTAGATTGTAGTATAGATAATAAGACGCGCGTTTGAATGTCCGAACTGTATGCTCAGGGTAGCATGATGTAATAAAGGGTTTACTAAGATATGAGGAATGATTATTGCGTCCACCTTTCTCTTTACTTTGTCAGGAGCGATACACCGCCTCCCTTGCCCTCCCCCTTCTAAATAATTGGTAATAGCGATAGGTGCATCGGCGTTGCAAGCCGACTCTATTACAAGCTCTAAGTTTGCTGAAAAATTTGAAAAAATTCAATAACGTTTTTCTACTTGTCGTTTGGAATAAGATTCTATTAAAACTTCATGCCACGAATTTGACTATTCAAAAAGCAAACACAAACTTAGGAGTCGTCGTAAATTTATTTGATGCTTTAGAAAAATATATAGCAGGTCTTACAATTAGAGAAAAGTTTAGTGAATTTGTAGATGAGGCAAAAGAAGTTGCAAATATTAAAGATATACCTAACGATGAAATCTGTAGAACTAGTAAACGCAGCGTAAAACTTACACGACTTGATAAATCAAGCAAAGATACATCTTTTTCACAAATCGATAGTCTTAAAATTGAGGTATTTTACGCAATTAATTATTAATTATTATTAATTGATAAACTTGTTATGAACTTGAAGTAGAAGAAAAAAGCATACGTAAAGTTACATGAGAATTTCAGTTTCATTCGAAAATGGCAAGTTCTCAGCGATGAAGAAATAAAAACCAGCTGTATAAAATTAGCCCACAAGTACGAGAGTGATTTATGTGAAGAAAGTGTAATTTCTAAATTTATTCAGTTTAAGCACCGTTTAATTGTAACTAATGTTAACTAATGTTTACATTATTTGAAGCCCTTCAATTACAATTCGGCACGATTGCAAAATTCGCTTGACTGCGCTGTCGCTTTGTCGCGAAGGAGGAGAGGTATTGCACGCACGGTTGCACTTCTCTCACTTATCACAGTCGGAAGTCTCTCCGTTGCCACGAGGCGATTCACAAAGAAAGGCTGATATAAACGCACACACGAACGAATGCCTCTACACGGCTCGCGAGCTATTGGCTAATTGCTGGCCCTTCGTCACGCGGCACGTGGAGCGTGGTTCGTCATACCAGTCGCTAAGCCTACACGCGTACGCGGTCTCTCTCTCTCTCTGCCCGCGCTCTCTCTTACCTTCTTCGCAGTCGTCGTCTGCTGCTGCTAAGGAGAAATATAGTTCAAATAATGTAACATTATAAATATATGATATTCTTAATATTATGGTCATATATATAGAGAGAGAGACATAACTCAGTTGATGTCAAACTCGTTATAACATCTCAAAAAAGAAATTTGTTAATATAAAAAATAATCGCAACCTAGTAAAATTATAGGATGAGGAACATTCTGAAATTAAAAAAACAGAGGTACACTGCATTTAAAGTTTGGAAAAAATCTAAAAGTCTAGAGGACTTTTAAAATAGAAAACCTTTTAAAAAGAAAAAGCAAGAAAGTTATACAAAATTCGCAAGCACGATTAATTTACTGAGTAGCGCTATGTATGAAACACATGTAAAATTCTGAAAAATGCATGGATTAAAGTAAATGTTTCACATATCTCGAAAAATTTCAGTTAGATAAAAAGCTAGAAACTCTGAACAAACTTTGTTCTCTCAATATTAATCGACCTAATTCCGACTACATACTAAGTTACCAACCTAA
Source organism: Phymastichus coffea (assembly GCF_024137745.1). Taxonomy (NCBI): domain Eukaryota; kingdom Metazoa; phylum Arthropoda; class Insecta; order Hymenoptera; family Eulophidae; genus Phymastichus; species Phymastichus coffea. Next base: position 4,232,308 of record NW_026706814.1, read on the forward strand.
TAAATTCCTAGAAAGATCTTTTGACTTTGTCGAATTGAACCAAGCTTTAAACTCTCAGAACACTAACTCATCATTCGGCTTTGACGGTATAGACTACTTTACACTGCAAAAATTGCCGATTAAATATAAACCTTTCTTTTCGACATTTACAATGAAATGTACATACTAGCGATTTTCCAGTAGACTGTAAGAAATCTTATATCTAAACCTTATATTTAAACATATATCTAAACGTATATCTTATATTTAAACCTGAAAATAAAGGATATTAACGTATTGCGTTAACTTTTTCTTTATGCAAGCTGTTCAAAACCATAGTCAACAATAAATAACAATGGTAGATAGAAACAATCTTTCAAATTATGTGTTTATTATTTATCCAAATACACATAAATTATTTATTATTTATGTGTATTTATATGTATAATATAATGCAGATTTAGCTGAGCGAAAAAATTAACAGAATCTACGGGTAATCGAACTCGCGTTCCATGGATCCGGAGACTGTAGCTATACCAATTAAGCTATGGCTGCTTTTACCTCTTGATAGTTCTTACTGTCTATATTAGCTACACAGCCAAAGTGACTAGAACGGCGTCCCCGCTGCCCTGGTGATCCGAAATGCGTTTCATGATCACTATACAGGGTGTCCAAAAAGTAACGATACACCTGAGAAATTTTCTAAGCCGGTTATTTTTTTAACCGGGTGAAGGTTGTTCTTGAAGTAACTTTTTACGAGGAATCCGATGGTAACCTTGGATTTGACCTTGAACCTCATTTTCAAGGTTATTTTGAGGTCAACCTCATTTTTTTAAATGGAAACCCCTATTTTTTATGGCGGAATCGGAAAGAGCGGAAAATTTTACGTCCAGATATGTATTGAGGTATGAGGTTAAGGTAACCCCTAGAGGTCAACTGGAGGTCAAAGTATGAATTCTTAAAAATCTCGCGAATTCAGTGGTTAAACAAAACAAACAAAAGGATAACCCCAGGTAACATTCAACGGTGCTCTTTAATTTGTCCTTGAACCTCATTTTCAAGGTTATTTTGAGGTCAACCTCATTTTTTTTAATGGGTACCCCTATTTTTTATGGCGGAATCGAAAAAGTGAAGACTCTCACGTATGGATGAGTTGAGGTTTGAGGTTAATGTGACCTCTAGGGGTCAGATGAAGGTCGAACTGTGGCTTTGTAATAGTACCGGGATTTTAGTGGTACAAGGAAGCAAATAAAGGTCATGGAAACCCCCATTTTCGACAGCGGCAATCGAAAGAGCGGAAAATTTCACATCCAAATATCTACTTAGATCATAAGTCAAGGGCGAACTTAAAGTTTAACGTCAGTCGAAGGTCATCCAAACTTAAAGATGCCCTAAAATTTTTTAAAGTTTTTTTCATAATGGAGAAGGGTATTTATTTAGTATTTGCCCATCGGAGATCCGTGACCTTGAATTTAACCTTCAACCTCATTATCAAGGTTTTTTCAAGATCATTTTTTTTTACTTTTAGCGTTACCCAGGAACAACGACGTAGACGTAGTAAAAATCTGTCCCCTTGGGGTGCTTTATTTTCGTGAGTACCCCTCGCCTCTCACGATTGGGGTGCTTGATTTTCGTGAGTTCCCCTCGCCTCTCACGATCGGGGTGCTTGATTTTCGTGAGTTCCCCTCGCCTCTCACGATCGGGGTGCTTGATTTTCGTGAGTTCCCCTCGCCTCTCACGATCGGGGTGCTTGATTTTCGTGATTTCCTCTCGCCTCTCACGATCGGGGTACTTGATTTTCGTGAGTTCCCCTGGTCTCTCACGTATGATTTATCTTACATCAGCACATCTTATTTTAAGTGCTCGAATTGTTCACCGTTCACTTCTTGACAGTAAGCTAATCGGTGGTAAAAAGCATCAACAGCATTTTGGATCATTTCAGTGGGAATGAGAGCTGATTCGTCTATGATCCTTTGACGTAATTCGTCCAAGTTTTGGGGTTTAGTTTTGTATACCCGATCCTTTAGATAACCCCAATAGAAATAATCTAAAGGCATCAAATCGGGGGACCTAGCTGGCCATTCAATTGTGCCTCTCCTTCCTATCCACCGATTATCAAACACCTCATCTAAGTAAATTCGAACGTCTCGTCCATAGTGAGCTGCAGCACCATCCTGCTGATACCATGTATTTTCGAAGTTGTCTCCGACTATTTCTCTAATTGCTGGAACTATTTGATTACCAAGCATCTCTTCATAATTTTGAGCGTTTAAGTTACCATCAATAAAGAATGGCCCTATGATTCGATTATTCACTATTCCAACCCAAACATTCAACTTCTGCGGATATTGCGATTTATCTTCTCGCATCCAGTGTGGATTTTCCGCACCCCAGTACCTGCAATTATGTCGATTTAATGTTCCGTCAAGTTGAAAAGTTGCTTCATCAGAGAAAACTATGTTTAATGGAAGATTTGGATTTTCAATTATGCGTGCCATCATATCTTCACAAAACTCAACACGACGATCGAAATCGTCTTCATTCAACTTGTGAACCAGGTGTACTTTAAACGGATGGAATTTTGCTGTTTTTAAAATGATATGTACGGACGATGTACTTATGTCATGCTCTTGAGTAACTCTGCGGATGGAATTATGTGGATTTTCAGTGAATGATAATAGAACATTTAATAAATTCTCTTCATTTGTTGCTGAGCGTGGTCTGCCTGACTTAGGTAGATTTCTGACATGGCCAAAATTTACAAACCTTGAAATAGTATTCTGAACAGTAGACATAGCAATTGGAGTTCTATTAACCCGAAATGTCTCATTAAAAAGATTTCTCACTGCCCTGTAAGATCTTTCTACTCCACCCCAGCCTCTCATCATAAGAAGTGATATTCTTTCTCGTTCAGTGAGGCGTTCCATTTTAAGTCAGCGAATCGAAATTTACTCAAAAATCAATCAGAATTAAAAACAAAAAGTTTGCAACCCAAATAAATGTTTTCAAAAAATGAAAATTATAATTTGAGTACTTTTACAAAAATGTTCTACTACAGTCCGACTAATGCACTAATGCTTTATGGAGATTTTCGAATGGTAAAATCTTTTCAAATATGTTGCTTTTTTAAATATTAATTTTTGAAAATGCAATTGTCCCGAAGAATAAGCTCAAAACGATAAAGTTAGGCATAGTACATTTCCTAAGGATAGAACCAAGTGAAATTGTTAGTGGATTTTCAATGAATAGGTATGGGATAGTAACCTTAAAAAGTTTAACCGGCTAATCAAGTGATTAAGAAAATAAGCGTAAAAAATCATTGTTGATAGGCGAGGGGAACTCACAAAAATCAAGCACCCCGATCGTGAGAGGCGAGGGGAACTCACGAAAATAAAGCACCCCAAAGGGGTATTTTACTACGTCCACGTCGTTATTCCTGGGTAACGCTAAAAGTAAAAAAATTGATCTTGAAAAAACCTTGATAATGAGGTTGAAGGTTAAATTCAAGGTCACGGATCTCCGATGGGCAAATACTAAATAAATACCCTTCTCCATTATGAAAAAAACTTTAAAAAATTTTAGGGCGTCTTTAAGTTTGGATGACCTTCGACTGACGTTAAACTTTAAGTTCGCCCTTGACTTATGATCTAAGTAGATATTTGGATGTGAAATTTTCCGCTCTTTCGATTGCCGCTGTCGAAAATGGGGGTTTCCATGACCTTTATTTGCTTCCTTGTACCACTAAAATCCCGGTACTATTACAAAGCCACAGTTCGACCTTCATCTGACCCCTAGAGGTCACATTAACCTCAAACCTCAACTCATCCATACGTGAGAGTCTTCACTTTTTTCGATTCCGCCATAAAAAATAGGGGTACCCATTAAAAAAAATGAGGTTGACCTCAAAATAACCTTGAAAATGAGGTTCAAGGACAAATTAAAGAGCACCGTTGAAAGTTACCTGGGGTTATCCTTTTGTTTGTTTTGTTTAACCACTGAATTCGCGAGATTTTTAAGAATTCATACTTTGACCTCCAGTTGACCTCTAGGGGTTACCTCAACCTCATACCTCAATACATATCTGGACGTAAAATTTTCCGCTCTTTCCGATTCCGCCATAAAAAATAGGGGTTTCCATTTAAAAAAATGAGGTTGACCTCAAAATAACCTTGAAAATGAGGTTCAAGGTCAAATCCAAGGTTACCATCGGATTCCTCGTAAAAAGTTACTTCAAGAACAACCTTCACCCGGTTAAAAAAATAACCGGCTTAGAAAATTTCTCAGGTGTATCGTTACTTTTTGGACACCCTGTATATGCTTGTATGTATATGTGCATGTGTGCATGTATGCATTTATATATGTATGTATGTATGTACTGATCATTAATTAATGGGTGCACTGCTTTGAATGTCGCATAGAAATATGTGGCTAGGAAGAAGATAACAATCATATGTCACAACATCAACGATGGGCTAGTCGATGTCACTATTCCTTTAAACTTGATTTTCAGATTTGTTGAAAATTATCGCAAAGTATTGATACGATAAATATGAAACTTGAACTAATTCTCACACGATCGAGTAGGATTTAAATACCGTTATCCGAACAACAAAATTAGTGGGAGTAGAAATAATCATCGAAAACTTCAAGATCGATATAACACGCATCAAATAGCTTATGCCGTATGTTACAAAATCGAATACTTAAAAAATTTATCTACTTCATTTTCTGAAAGAGAAAGAAGTATTTCAACGAGTTTCGTAGTTGGGAATAATATGAGTATTCAATGCTACCTATGAACACAAGTCATGTATGAATAGTAAAAACTGCAAATCAATTGAAAAAACCATATTATATTATCTTAGCTTTTCAAACTAAATGAAAAAATATTCCAACAGTTAATTCTAGCGTATTCAATTATCGCAACATTAACATTGCGGTGCATTACAAAGCTTTCCCAGCGAGTGTTGTACTACTTGTAACACCTCAAGAAAGCTATCCCCGCCCCTTACCACCCCGTAACTAGCCGAATAATTATGCCCTACTTACTAACAGAAATACTACTTTATTTTCAAATGCACCGATGGATGAGAGAAAACAGGAGCGCACGCACACATAATTCCAACCACGTGTTGCTGGCTGAAAGGATGAGCACACGAAAAACTAACGGAAAAACGCAACGGATATGCACGCGAAAGAAATGCTTGGACGCGTTACACACTCGGGTACAACCACAGACATTCGAGGGAAGCTGTTACACCTGGAGCGACTAGGAAATCGGGCATGAAGCGGCAGCCGGCTGTGCACCATCGACGACATTCTGAGCGCCACATACACTACTGCTGACCACTGGCGAGCATTCAAAAACGTACACACTACCGACCGGGAGCACCCCAGGAAGTGCTCCAGAGACTGGTAACGGGGCACGAGGTATAAACGCGGGAGTGGTGGTGGCCATTTTAAGTAGCCGAGGTGGACTGAGTGGGAGCGAGCGAGACTGATTAAGTAAGAGCGAGCGAGACAGACCATATGAGAGCATGCGATCATACTAAGATAACACGGAATACGAATTCGAAATTAAATTTCAATTGACGCTGAAACTTGACCATGCGTAATAAACGATACTAAATAACATACTTGACAACTCACACATTCGACGAAAGAAAACAAGTATGCGTGAGATACATGTAAATTTGAAATAAAGGGAGTTAGAAGAGCGCCACTGACGTCACGTAATGCCTAAGCCAATAAAAGGGCGGTTTCTTGGAATCTATTTCCGCCCTCATCATAGTTGCACTTGAGAGTATGAGTAAAAATTATTCATGTGGTGAAATACGTTAATAAACCAAGTGAGGGAATAAATCAGGACCAAGCAATTGCGAAGTTTTGCGAGAATGAGAAGGCGTACCCGACATCCGAAATCATTTACTGTGTGTCCTAATCATAACGGTAAATACAGAACCACGTGCACACATCAAAACGTCAAATTTAGGAAAAAGTTTTACATAAATGGTTGCTGCATAGATTGGGAAGAGAGCGATGAAATTATTAAAGGATTTTTATAAGTATTTTTTAAATATATTACTTACAGAATAAGATTTATTTTCATCAATAAAAACATTTCATTTAAGAAGAAACATCGTATATATTTACCACATGACCACCCCTCCTGCTTCACTACTTCATTAATAATCAGTACATACATTCTTGCGTGCATATATACATACAAGCATATATAAATGATAACACCTGATTTTAAATCGCACTTCGGATTATCGGAAGGGGGAAGAGGACACCGTTCCAGTCACTTTGGCTGTGTAACTAATATGGCACATTCCAAACTATGACGATCAACTTTTCATGGGTAGGTTTTGGATTTTCTTGAAACCTGTGGTCTACATATTGCCTATATGGTTGTGTATTTAAGTATGAATTATTAGATTATTATAATAATTATATCAAAAGTTATAAACAATTGAAAATTTTTGACGAAAAATGTTCATAAATTGATATCTCCGCAACCATTTAAGTTATCGAAGCAAATTTTTTTAAATTACGTATAAAAGGGTGTACTTTGAAGATATTAAGCGAACATTATTTTAATATCAATTTTTCTAAAAGTCACTAACATTGTTTTTAAACAATTGACCATATCACAAAAAATGTTATTTTATTGAACTGCTTGACATTTTTTCTTTAAGAATCCGTTTTAAAGTTCATCGAGCAATGAGTGACACAGTGAGCGATAATAGTGGACGCTCACAGGCTCTACGACGCCGATAAGTCGATAAGTTTGGCAGTAGCGCCGACGCGCGGCCGATATAAAAAAATACATATAAAATATTGTTTAATATTTTATAATTCTGCAAATTTGATGCCATTTGACAAGGTACACCTAGGTAGGCTTACTTTTAAGTTACGCTAAGCTATAATATATAGTTTATTTTCGAACGTCTGATTATGATGAAATGAAGCAATTTATTTGAATAAAACGGTTAGAAAATCTGTGTAATTTTAAAATTTATTTTTACAATAAAAAAAAATGTTGTTTAATGCACTTCCAGTTAATAATAACATTTAAAAACTAAATAATTGTTTCTCGTATTATTTATGAAATGTAACGGTTGTTGATTTCTTCGGAAGTGAATCGCCGTCCGTTAACAAAATATCTATGTCACCGCCGTTTTCCTCTTTTGGCTAGCTCTGTGCTGGACGCGCAACCTGAAAACGAGCGCGAAAGCACGGAACAATACGAAAGAGCGGTGGTTGTAGGTTCTTAGAAAACGTTGCAAGGGAGAAGGGAACGTAGAGAAAATTCGGTGCTATCGAATGAATTTGCCGATTTATTCAGTATATTCACAGCGGATTTTATTCATTACTTATTTACACGTTAACGCACATTCCATATTGACCGAGAGACTCGCGGCGCACAGCCTAATCATACGTACGCGTGAGAGAGAGAGACAGACAATAATATTACGAATGGCACGCAGCCGACGCAGTTTATATACGCTCCCTTCCCGGGACTCTCGCATGCGATATTGATACAACGGAAGAAACTTACGCGGGCGAACGCTGCTGCAGACAGCTACGCCTTGCGTTTCGAACCTAAATGCTCGATCGACGTCGCCCAGAGTCGCCGAGGGTGAGTGTTCTGTCGGCCCGTCCTTATGGGTGGTGGGCGACGTATCGAGGCCCTCGGGTCGTACGGTGATCTTGGATCGGCTCCCGTTGATCCTCACTCGTAGTTGATCTCTCCGTACCTTCACAGTATTCGTTCCGCACCGCTTTCGTCGGTCACCGCACAGAACCGATTCTCCTCTATTCAATTTTCTTTCCGCACCAAGAAAACGAAAAGGACCTCCAGCGTGCCTTGCCCGCTTGCCGGTCTCACGTGTACTCTCTGGAGCCCGCGTGTCGTAGTTATCTCTCTCTCTCTCTTTCTCGCTGCGCGGGTCTTTTGCGCATGGCGCGCTATTTCAAATCTCGCTCATCTACCTCTTAACGAGCCTGCTCGTTACAGAAAGTAATGAGCAATATACTCGTAAAGCGATATATTAATGAAAATTACATTTATAAATTTTTTTTTTTTCCCGATATAAAACTTGAAATTCTATCTTTCGGTTATGATAATTGAAGATAAAAAATTCGATATTCATGATATTATTATAATAAAATACAATTTTTCTAAAAGATTATTCGATTATTGTTAATTGAGATAATAATTTACCGATTCTATTCCTTTGTCTGATGATTCTTGCGTAGCCGATATTCTTCCATTCATAAATAGAGCGGGAGGTACAGGAGATTCACTAGATATTATATTTTTTTTTGAGTTTTCTTGACCTTCTCCAGATAATTCATTTATCTCGTTATTAGCGTATGATGCCGATGTAGACGTTGCTGTTCCATTATTTGATTTAGTTGCATCCAATAATACTTTTAATGATGCAATAGCGTGCAGTTGAGTAGCCTTTTCGTCAATTTTTCCTGAAAAATGAATACATTTTTTAATGTTATTTACAATATTATATTTTCAATAATTATATGTCTAAATCTTTAATGATCATATATACATCTAACACTATAGTAGGTGTTCGCGGCGAATCCGCTCCCTTATTTTTACAATTACGCGTTCTCTCGCTTCACCTTTTACTTTTATTTTTCGCAGCAAATTACTTTTTCAAAATACGTGCTTATTCTCTAATTGCGCTGGGGATTCCCAAAAACTTTCTCTAAATGTGCTCATTGTTTTCATCGTACTCTACTTGCAACCGTAGATATTCCGTTTGCTACCTCAGTTTAGGACGAGTTATAAATTGTCTCGGTTCAGAGGAAAAAACTCTCATAAACCTTCCAAAACACCGTTACGCTCATCCCATCATAAACAAGTTCGGCAAGTTCGGGTTTTCCTTAATTGCCCGGGCCGCTCCGCCCGCAGCGTTGGGCAATATAAAAGGGCACACTCTCTCTCTCGCTCGCCGCTGGCCCTCGAGTTGCCGAACTCCGCGCGGACTCTCTTCGCTACGCTCCCGCTAATCTCTGATTGGATCCTGCGAAAGGGGCCCAAAGAGAGAGGGTAGTTTTCCCGCCTTTCCGCGCTTTTCGCCATAGTGGCATTCCCAACAAGACGCCACGTCAGAACTGAGTCTTGAAAAAGAGTTCGACCGGAACGGTAGCCAACTATTACGCTCCTTCTCGTGCGCATCTCTTTTTCTTCTGCAGTTATACCGACGCGCGATCGCTAACATATTTGTTTCGCGTCGTCTTCGACCGCTTGTATTTTTGGGTGTGCTCGTTTGCTTCGAGCAAAACGCGTGTGTTGTACCGCAGTGTGTGTAACCCTTTGACGACCACCGCAAAGAGACTAGCGACGAATCAACTCGCTGCGCTAGTAGAGGTGACTTCAGTTTCCTCTGGGGTGCTGTCAAACCCCGCGCCCTCAGATCGGCAACTCGGTGACATAGCAGTAAGGGCTGTACCCGTGTCCAAGGCATTGGAGCTGCATGCACCTTTCCTACCTGGCAGCACCTTCTCCCTTCGCTCGCTCAATCATTGTGTGTGTGTGCGTCGTCCAAAGGTAAAAAGAGCTCTCGAATTCTAACAAGTGAATGGCCATTCCACCGCAACGTTTGTAAAGGCTCTGCGAGCCTTATCACTTCGCATCAGCGTAATCCATTTGCTTACTCACTCACTCTAGTAATAATAATAGTGCATTATTTTGTAATTCTAATCCCTTATCAATAACTAAATTTATAATTTGCTTCGCCTTTGCGGCTTTTTTCCTTCTCACTTCGAGGAGGTTTTTTTATGCCATTAAACGAAATCAATTTACTCAAATCTTATCCTATTATTTAGCACAACCCATACACACTGCCTTATCTCACCTAATTTCATCATCATTAAATTAATTTTATTTATTACGTCCTACGCAAACAATAGGTATAATTGCTCCCTCATTATGTTTTTCTCTCTCAATCATTCATCTATTACTTTTTATTTATTCACATTTATTATCTCATTTTCTCCTTTTAGCAAGTGTTAAATGAGAGAGAAAGTAACAGAGGAATACACAGCGACGTTGTCATGGTGGCTAACCGCTTAGTTACAGACACACCCGTTTTCAATGCATAGTAAGTGCTGGCAGGTTCACATACGCTCACCTATCGAAGTAACAATTCAAGTTCAGACATACCCGTATGGCTTGGAAAAAGATCTCCATATAGTTGGAACGATTAGCAATTTTCTTTTTCTATAGGTGCTTAGCTGAATTGCTGCCGACCTATTTTGTTAGCATGAGAATTTCTCGGACAGTGCCACGTGGGGTGAAGTGAGTGATGATCAGATGATCTTATGCGTCCCTGTATTTTTGAACGCCCTCACCTCAGCCAAACCACCGCTCTACTCCACCTGCAGCGACAGCGAGCGATAAGTGAGCTCGAACTACCTTTAAGTACTGTCTCTCTCTCTCTCTCTCTCTCTCTATCCTTTCTCTCTCTCTCTCTCTCTCTATCCTTTCTCTCTCTCTCTCTCTCTGTCTGGTGATTCATTTCAAGGGGCCTAGACTTTCGCTACTTTCTATTGCTTTTGCAATTCAAATGCTCAAGAAATTTGCAACTACAGTTTGAAAATTCAATCTAATCTCAACAACACCAACCTGGCTCTTACTACTGGCTATTCATCGCCCCCGTTCTTCTTATCCTCGCTGCTCTTTGTAACCACACCCACTAGGAAACCTCATCTTCTCACGGACTGCATCATTTTCACCTGTTTTTTCTACGAGAAAAAGCCCACAAATGCTCGAAAATTTTTATGCGGAAAAGAAAAACACTTCGCTACAATTTTCGCATCATATTGTTATCTGAGCTGTTATTCATTGTGCTGTCATACTCTGTGTCTTTGTTAAAAAAAAATTTGTTCCTGTATTCTGAACATTTTATGGTTTATTTTACACGCTCCATTGTTACGTAATTAGGTACCGGAACCAATTTTTCCGCCTTTGGTGTTAGCGACCCGTAGAACCTAATATTTAAGACATACCAATATATATTTAGTGAAATAGGCTTATCAAAGAGAATGTATATTTGTATGTTATAACAGATAATACGTGTTTATAAGATTTATAATAGTAGCTATCTTACCTGCATATGGGAAATGTTTAAATAAATTGATAAATGCGAGTTTCACTTTTCATTATTAATAATCCTTTATTGAAATTTAATTTTACGATGCATTTGTAACACAAGAATCAAAAATGTCTGTTAAAATTATAAATATCACCCAGTTGTTGGACTGGCGTAATACTGGGTTCTAACTGTGAATTACTTAAAGACATTATAAGAACTACCTACAAGAGTTTATGTGAGACCTTTCGTAATCTCTATATTACATTGTTTATTATTTTGTATATTTGTATATAGTGTTCTCTTCGCTTGTTACGTTATAAACTGTTGAGTGTTTCATTTTTGCAGTGTTTGAGTTATAAAATTGTGTCAGTAGAATTCTATTCTGCAGACATATACATAATTTTGATTTCTTGAAACGTATGTATAAAGTTAAAAATTGAAAAGCTTTGTAGAATTACGTTGTAAAACCTAACACCTCGGAGCTTGAAATATTGCGATTAATATGAATTAATTACAATATTTGAGAATTGCTGTTTGATACGTTTTTGATATTCAGTTTACAAAATTTTTAGAAGTCAACGAATATTTTGTTTAGTAAGTATAAGTTGCAGTGGTAATCGATTGAAAGTATCGGAGCGCGCGAGCTAGCTATTTGGAGAGAGAGGCGGCGCCCGCGAGAAGTAGAATTAGGATCGTAGAGCTGGTAAGAAAGACGGGTGTTGATTCTTGCAAAGTGTCCAGGGTGAAAATCGTTGTGAGGCATCGCTAGAATTTTGCGAGCCAGTAGTCTCCGGTTATTGAGCCAACATTACACCAGCCGCAACCAGCAGCAACTGTCAGCAATACTGGCTAGCAGCAACCAGCGCGCAGCAGCAGCGGCAGTAGCTACACCCGTGTTGACCAGGAGCTCCTGGTACCTTTATTGGCACGCACGGTTACGGCTGATGACCGTAACTGCAATTCAGGGTAGCTGCACCTAACTGCGACTTTATTTTCGTAGTACCGCGTGATAATTGTTATATATATGCCGAATAACCCTTTAGGTACACCGCGCCGATCGTTAGTTCGCATTGAATTTTGTATTTTCTGTCTCTCTCCCCCCAGATTGTTATGTAAACCTATACACACGCGAAAGTCTTTCGGCCCATACGAAGATTGTATAGTCCAGTATATTAAAAGGATTTAGGTTAATTCACCGTTTTATAACCTTTCGCTCCCTGACTAACGCTTAATCCAATCCTAGTATTTGAATTAATTTAGTCTAGGGAATTGGGAAAAGTAAGCATAAGCCTATTTACAGTATGAGGTACGAGTAACAAGAATTAGCAGTCAAGTGACTTAAGGTGAGTTTAATATTGGGAGTTACTTGAAGTTAGAGCGAAGTGACAGATCTAAAGGTGAAGACACGTATGTCCATACATAACTAACAGAGTGGTGGTTAGCTCTGCACCATAGGATTGTGTACTACCATTTTCACAGTTAATTTCTCTCCGTTACAAAGTTTGGTATATAACGAGTGCGAAGTTTCGATTCTACATAGTTTTCTTCTTGTTGTTTGCAAGTGTAAAAATAATGTTTAGTTTTCCAAGGAAGTGTTTTTCTATGGTTGGTGTAACGTCACTATATATTAAATTATTGAAAATTAAGTTATATATATGTATATGTGTATACGTTCTATTATTTTTTCTTTTTTAGTTTGAGGATTTTTTTGCAATACGCCCATGCGGTGAAACTTACCAAGAGAGGCAATTTGCCTCTATCTGCTGCGCCTAAAGCTGAGACTAGAAAATATTTAAGAGTATGTGTAAGTATTTTTGGTTTGTGAATAATTTTTATCTATCTATTTATATGTATGTCATATTAAAATTTTCCTTTTGTTAGTTTCAAGATTAAGCCGATCTGCGGATTTTAAGAAAATGTAACCGTTTGACTCATTCTGTTTACTATTTAGGAGAGTATGGCCCCGACGAAGATACTTGGGGTCTTTGTAGATTATTTTTTTATGAAATACGTGTTTATTGTAATAGATTTTGTCCTATATATATGGAGATTTTTTCTGATTATTATAATTTAGATATAAGACCAAGATTAATCATAGGTAAAGTTGTAATTGTACTCGTATCTAGTATTTCTATTGTAGACATTGCAAGTCCCTTGTTATAGAATATTTTGTTGTTATATTATATATGTTATATATGTTATATTTTGTAAACGTCTCGCTGACGTTACTCCTCGGGGGGCCCAGTGTATTACGCTGGTCCAAGCGTGATACTTTTGAAATTATATACAATAATTGATATAAATAATTGTATATATATTTTTTTCTGTTAACAAAAATAATTATGAATAATGCAGTTATAAATATTTAATGAGTGTCGTTTTTTTGTTATTAGTCATGTAACAGTCCTATCTATGAGTTCTTCTCTTATTTTTACAGGATTACTGCAACCCGCTAAGCTCATGAATCTACAAATATTATTTAGTATATTAAACGGCGCCACGTTACATATTATATGATTGTATTAGTACTAGAGTCAAAGTTCAGGACCGTATAAGGAGCGTGACGTCACTCTACTTATAGATGTAGATATGATAATTTTTATTGTTCAATTAAAATGCGTTATTAAGAGTAATTTCAATGAAACAAATTATTTTTTATATAGATTTTAGAGCATAGATTAAAATTATAATATTTTTAAGTACTTTTAACTATTAAATAGTATTGAATGTGCAAACTTATTTTGTTTATGATTTTGTAAATGTTAATTATTATAATAAAGCGGATACTCTGAACTCAAGATGACTATCTGAGAAACATGAGTAAGAATTCGTTTCATTGATAACAACTTAGTGATTATTGTTATCCATAAATAAACAATTAATAATTTATTTAAACAAATAATAGTATATGAATCAAAAGCATTCATTCTATACATAATGACAACATTGTTATAATATATTAATTTTAATTAACCGATTTTATATTTACATTATAAGATTTTGCAAAAATACAAAAATTGATTATTATTCAAATATTATTAACTAATTTAAGTAGGTCTTTTTTGGAATTACATCTACAAACAATAAACTATTTTTATATGTAAAATTTTTTAATTATTTTATTGTAAATTTTGCGCTATTGTATTAAATAAGTTCATTAGTTAATAACTTTTAAATCCGATTTTTGCGATAAGTGTAAATTATGTTTAAATCATCTATATCAATTTTTTTTTACATGATTTAGATTTTCGTTAGTGCTGTCTATTTTATTGTAAACAAAAGAAAATGATTTTGCACACTTGTGTAAACAACATGAAGAGGGCTGTCCTGCGAAAATAGGCGGGAAAATTTATGTATAAATATGCTGAATTTTGCACATAAAAAATTAGAGTAAAGTCTATCCTTAATTATACTTCAAATATGTATATATATATATATATAACTCAATATGAAAACGAACTCTTACTCATTAACGCGACAACCACGAAGTACGAACAATATAAATAATAGATGATTATTATAACAGTCAATACTTAGGGAAAAAAAATATCAGATTTTCTTTTAGTTGAAAGAATTGGTTGTGGTTTTATGATGTAGGGAGGTCTGTTTGGGTTGGGGGTGGTAAGGTAAATTTGACGAGGAGTGAGTTGACTTCAGTGTTAATTTTTGTGTTAGACTTTGACGTTTAAGGTTCTATTGTTTTGATTGGCTTTGGTGTGAATTGTATGAAATTGTGCTAATTCTAGTAAGTTATTTTATTCAATTTTTTTTGTGGAGAAATTTTTCTAATATTCACAAAAGGGATAATGTGCTCTTTCTCGAGAACCACTTGATTATAGTGAAAATGCTGTTGTTTCAATGTTTGATAATTTGAATCTACGTGCTAAAGATTTTAGTAATTTATTGATATAATTTGCTCCTCTATCGGTAAGGATAAATTTTAGTGAACTAAAAATGCATATAAATCAGTACGTAAACTAGAGAGGCTTTAGCTCAGGAGGGTATCATCTCACTGATGTTTCACAAGATGTCTTCTCTGAGTTAATGCTCGTGCATTTTGACTTTGACACTGTCAACTCACCTTCCCCCTACCCCCATACTTACTAAGCTGATGTACTCCCTGAGTTGATGCTCGTGCGTTCTGTGTTCCATTTAATAATTATTAAATAAATTGCATTTATTTAATAATTATTTATATTGGTAAATGACGTATCGAACTATAATTACGTATCAAAAGAAGGCTTTGTTATAATTGAAAAAAAACAAACGGACAGGTCGGGGGATCAAATCCGCGTCCTCTAAATACGCAGGCCAATGCTTTACCACTAGAACTACTGCCACTAGTACCATGTACAGTACTTATTGTGTATATTAGCTACATGACTGATATAGAGCTCAATCGCTAATATATATATATCTAATTTTATTTTTATAAATAATTATATACATATATATTATATATATTGTAACGGAGAATCTCGGATAGGCCAATTTCATCCGTTTGACTCTCGCAAATGTCCGTACGCCACGTCAAACTGAGAGTGTGTGCATGTAGCACTCACACTCATGCTTGATTTTTGTTTACGAGGTGCTGTGTATGGACTGAGCTGACGACTGGAGCGATCGAGATGGTGCAGAAGAGAGAGAGAGAGAGAAAGAACTCGAGTTACGGATCATCGCGGAAAATTTAAAAGTATCTGCTAGGCTTTGGGCAGGGAAATTTGCGCTCGCGGATTAAGCCGAAGTCAACGGTTTTCCGAAGTTGGCCCCGCGACCTCGTCAACGTTTTCGTTTTCGGAGACACGCCTGGTACGCGGACGAGTATTGGAGTGTGTGGCTGGGTCGCGCCCAGCCGTGTATAGCACCCGGTACCGGTGCGTGTGGGTAACCGGCGAGGTGCGCGGGTGCGCGCGTGAGCAGTTTTCGACGTTGCTGTAGTACCGAGTAACAAAGAGGCAGCAGAAGCAACAACAAAAACAATCAACAAACGAGCAACGGATTGACGCAGCAGTATTGGTAGAGCGAAGGAAAAGACGAGCAAGAGGACAAACAGCGACAACAGTAAACACCATCGAAGCGGTCAGCGAGAAGGAGTGCATCAGTGACGTCACACTGCAAAGCGTTCTAGCCGTCAAAGAGGCTGAAGGTCTTGCTTTACCCTCAGCTAATGGGTAGTAGCGCGGCAGATCTTCTGGCTACCCCGTTGATGGAATAACGGCGGAAAGTGTCTGTCGGGTATTATTGTAATAATTGGTTTTAGAAAGGGAATCGGCAGGCTGACCAGCCACCGATTCATCTGCGTTCGGGTTTATTATTGTGCCGCTCGTAGTATATAAGCTTAAGATCACCGTCTTGTAGTCAATTGTTGACTATTAAAGGATTAGTGTGTTAATCCGTTGTTGTGTTTATTCGCCGCTGTATCACTCCTCATCCCGACTTCGAATCTATGCGTTTAACGTGGTTGTGCTCGACGCGTTATTCAGTCGTGGGAACGTCTTTTGCTCCCCGAATCCCCAAATAAATAATTTGTGCGGACGGCCGTAAGCTACCCAGACAGGAACCATCGCATATTCTCCGTTACAATATATATAACTAATTTTATATATAACTAATTTTATTTGTATATATTCATTATAATTAATATATAATGAATTTTTTGCAGTTTAACGCGTGTGTGTGTGTATCACTTACCGAAGATGGTTTAATAAAAAAAGTGTAAGGACCTGTAAAGATCAAGATAAAATAATAAATTTTTTTAGATATAAAATACAAAGTTTATTATAAAAACTATTATAAATTTACACAGGCCGACAAAATTTTAAAAATGAAAAAACACAGAAACCAGACAGTACGTTCCCAAACGTTTTTGGTGCGCTGAAACTCAGAATTGCTCCATCACCATTGGTTTTTGAGAAATCCTAACCTAAAGGTTCAAAAAACACGATTTTTCATTATATTTCGCGTAGTATTACGTCGTAAGCCAATTTTATTTTAAAAAGCGAGTAATGCTATCTCAAAGTACTACTCTTACCCTTCAAAACCCTTTTCTTAGATTTAAAAAATCTTTTTTTCCATCGAGATATCGTAGATTGAATTTGAGTGATTTAGCGATTTCGTTACAGCACGAAATAGTGGCGAATTTCCGAATAAGGAGTTATAGTGTAATTATATGTTTTTTGGGTCACTGAATCCAAATTTAACGTCAGAATGACTCTATAATCTCAATTCCCATAACCCTAGAGCCCCATAACTTGCGACGCTGTAACCCCTGACCGACATACTCCAAAGTCCTTAACTCTCGAGCCCTTTAACCTGCTGCGGTATAACCTCCGACCCTCACACCCCAATTTCCTTAACTCTCGAGGCCTTTAACCTGCGAAGCTATAACCCCCGGCCCTATCGAGGGTTAAAGAAATTCGGGTTTGGCGGACGGGGAATTCCGCTGGGTCAATGGAACAACGATAGACGTCATTTCTGCGGTAAAAGAAGGTAGAAGAATTTGTGTCTGTGATAGGAAAATTCATATCCAACTTACGTATACAAGTACAATTTACGTTTACATACAAGTGTCTATAACTTGCGAAATCGATCAGCTAGGATTTTTAATCTTACATTTTTCTGGTCTACTAACGATGAAGAAAGTATCTACGTTAGCAGATATCGGATTCACTTAGGGCCTACATTTCCTTACTTGAGGATAACCGTGTATGACATTGCTCAAAAACTACAAATTTTTGTGCTTCGTTCTTCATCCGTGTTAGGGATCGTGTTTGAGCAGCAGGCTAACGGATAAGTCACTGGAATTGAATTTTTGGTATTATTTCTCGTACAACACTGCGTGCAGTACTTTCATTGATTTTTATTATAACTTCATTTTTCAGAAATTTTATCATTACCCCATTCCGGTATTAGAATAAGTTTATAATATTATTCGTGTTTTAACACTGCTCGAAAACTCCAAGTTTTTGTGTTCTACTCTTCATCCGTGTTATAGATCGTGTTTGAGCAGCAGGCTAACGGAGAAGTCACTGGAATTAAATACTTTCTATTATTTCTCATATAACACTGCGTGCAGTACTTTTACTGATCTTTATTATTACTTTGTCTTCAAGAAATTTAATTATATTTACCCATTTCGTTATTAGAATAAGTTTATAATATTACTGGTGATTTCCAATTAACTTATAAGTTATTGAAGATGTCGGCATGTAGAATTCCATGCAAAGGAAAAATCGATTCCTTTTGTAATATCTGCGGTAAATTTGAGGTAGCTCGACTTCGTCGATCAATCACTGATATCATTAAAGATCAGTTTGAAGAATGTTACGAGACACCTATGAAGAATTTAGACAAACCATGAGTTCCTAAATATATTTGTGAAGACTGTCGCCGAAGTTTGAAAAACTGGAATAAAACTAAAACCGAAGTTGTTCTCCAACCAACAATATGGCGTGAACCTAAAAATCACCATGATGACTGTTACTTTTGTAAATGTGATACTTTAGGTTTTAATCATAATAACAAAGCTTCTCTCCTTCATCCGAACGTTTCTAGTGTAACAGCAGCTTAGTATGGAAAAATAGAAAGAAAAAAAAATTCTGATTCTGAGCCAAAAAAACTTCAACCAATAGAAGTTCCGGTAACAGACAAAAGCAGCAGTAGTGATGAAGAAGATTTTTCTGACTCAGAAAAGCCCAAACTTTTCGACCAAAATTCTTTGTATGATCTGATCCGTGATTTGAATCTTCCTAAAGATTCTTCAGAACTCTTAGCTTCAAGACTAAAAGAAAGAAATCTTTTATTACCTAAGACAAAAGTTTCTATTTACAGAAAGAGAGATATTAAATTTCGGCCATATTTTACTTGCGTGGATAACCTTGTTTACTGCAACGATACAAAGCATCTCATCAGTTTATATGGAGTTCAAGGAGGTTATAATCCAGAGAACTGGCGACTCTTCATGGATGCATCTGTACAAAGTCTCAAGGCAGTACTTCTGCACAATGGAAATGAGTATGCAGCTATTCCCATTGCTCATTCCACTATGATGAAAGAGTCTCACGATAACTTTCGATTTCTTCTTGAGAAAATCAATTACAATGAATACAAATGGCTCGTTTGTGGCGATTTCAAGATGATCAATATATTAGTTGGCTTGCAATCTGGACATACGAAGCACCCCTGTTTTTTATGTCTCTGGGACAGTCGTGCACGAGAAGAACATTGGGTTCGGAAAGAATGGACGAAAAGAATCGGAATGGTTGTTGGATCACACAATGTCGTCCATGAGAACCTTGTTGATACTAAACATATCTTGTTACCTCCACTCCATATAAAACTGGGCTTGATGAAGCAATTCGTCAAGGCACTAGATAAGGATAGCGAATGTTACAAGTATCTTCAGGGCAAATTTCCTAAATTGTCTGAAGCGAAAATTAAGGAAGGCATATTTGTAGGGCCAGACATTTGAGCACTTATGAAAGATGATGAATTCCTCTTGACAATTACGACTAATGAGAGAAATGCTTGGATAAGTTTCAAAAGTGTCACCGAGAATTTTCTCGGAAACCACCGGGACCCTAAATACAAAACTATTGTGTCGACAATGCTACAGAATTTTCAAAAATTAGGGTGTTTGATGAGCCTGAAAATACACTTTTTGTTTTCACATTTGGAATACTTTCCGGACAATGTTGGGGCGTTCAGTGAAGAAATGGGTGAAAGATTTCATCAAGATTTCAGAAACAAAGAGGAACATTATCAAGGTAGATGGAATGAGAGTATGATGGCTGACTATTGCTGGGCTCTACACCGACACGATACATTGACAGATATTCATAGACGCAAATCTCTTAAACGTTCATTTCAAGATAAACGACAGCGTTTTCATAAAAAAAAGAAGTGAAAAACTGAAGGGTTGCAGATATTCAGATGCAACACTCACAAACTGAATAAATGAGATTTAAAACGCGTAATTGAAAGCTGCGTAGAATACAAGACTTGGATATTGAAGGGATTGATATGTAGAGACATACGGTTATACGATAGCAGCTTGAAGTGCTGATTGAGGAAATTCTGGCTAAGGAGTCTGAGGTTGCAGACTTGCAGGGCTCGGGGGTTGAATATAATTTGGAGGCTTGAGGTATTCGCTGCGTAGCGAATTTCGGTATGAGGGTTTGGGGTTATAGTGTCGCGGTAATAGGACTCGAGGGTTGAGGAAATTGGGGTGTGAGGGTCGGAGGTTATAGCTTCGCAGGTTAAAGACTCGAGGGTTGAGAAAATTGGGATATCTGGGTCGGGGGTTATACCGTAGCAGGTTAAAGGCTCGAGGGTTAAGGAAATTGGGGTGTGAGGGTCGGGGGTTATACCGCAGCAGGTTAAAGGGCTCGAGAGTTAAGGACTTTGGAGTATGTCGGTCAGGGGTTTAGCGTCGCATGTTATGGGGCTCTAGGGTTAAGGGAATTGAAATTATAGAGTTATTCTGACGTTAAATTTGGATTCAGTGACCCAAAAACATATAATTACATTATAACTCCTTATTCGGAAATTCGCCACTATTTCGTGCTGCAACGAAATCGCTATATCACTCAAATTCAATCTACGATATCTCGATGGAAAAAAAAGATTTTTTAAATCTGAAAAAAGGGTTTTGAAGGGTAAGAGTAGTACTTTGAGATAGCATTACTCGTTTTTTAAAATAAAATTGGCTTACGATGTAACACTACGCGAAATATAGTGAAAAATCGTGTTTTTTGAACTTTTAGGTTAGGATTTCTCGAAAACCTAGGGTGATGAAGCAATTCTGAGATCAGATTCGGTTTCAGCGCACCAAAAAACTTTGGGAACATACTGTCTGGTTTCTGGGTTTTTTTCCTTGTCGGCTTGTGTTATTAAAGTTTATGTCGAGGTGTGCGCCGTGTACGGAAGATGACGCTTTCGCCCGTGCTAGATCCTCTGTATTTAAAGACAACGGATTCGTGGAACTAGTTTGAAAATGATCCACCTAATCGTCTCGAGGAAAAGGCTGTTTAGCGCTGACGAGCTGGAGAGTCGTTCTTTTGGCTGGGGTCCGCCGAGGCATCAACATTGTCCTTGGACATACTCAGCCCATCCTTGTCATTTTTATATTGTGACTCCTGACGATAAGTCATAAGTCTATCATCACTGCTCAAATTATACGTCGGCCTTGTGATTCGTTAAGGAGAACGAGTGGACCAATTCTTGAAGATCCTCGAGTCCAAGGGGAGCAACAAGCAACAAGACCCCAGGTACCGAGCCATCGATTATCATCGCATCACCGATAATAAGATAAGTTCTTCGCGTTGGGTTGTATCGACTCGTATTTTCCAGTGTTTGTTGTTGCGCGTATTGAACATAACACGCGAATAAATATTAGAGAGATTAGGATAGCTATGCGCGCCGGACTCCGTCACTTAATCAGTGAAATAAACTCTGTACCGAATACAATAAAATAATTATTATACCCATAGTTTCCTTAACGAATACATTATTGTTACAATATACTGCTTAACTAGTGCTGCTGCAATCGTCGTCAGCGAAAAATTTCATTTTGTAGCGCGATCTGCCGTCCAGCCGATCACTTAGAAACGTCAGGAACTTTTTGCCCGTGTCTGACGGGTCCGGTTCTGTCTACGTCTACGTGTCTCCGACTTCCATACTGTGGATAGAGTATAGATAGAGATAGTAGATAGATAGGTAGATAGTGTATAGTGGATGTGTGTAGAGGTGGCCTATTATTTCGCCCCGGAAGCATGATAGTGAAAAATAGTTCGGATAAAAGTTTTAGGGTTTGGAGGAGGACAGCCGATGGCGACCTCTCATTTGACCTTGAACTTGAGTTTCACTTTTTAAATAGGACCCCTCATTTTTCGTCGCAGGTTTGAAATCTATGTGCAATTGTATGTTCAGATGATGAGATATTTATGGGATCCGAAAGACCTCCCACCCCACTCCCAAAGTCATGAATTTAAACTTGCGACGGAAAATGAGGGGTCCCAATTAAAAAGTAAGATTGACCTCGAAATAACTTTGGGGTTGGGGTGGGGATCATTTGGACCCCACACGTATTACATGATTTGAATGTAAAATTTCCCGCTTTATCCGAATCTGGAATAAAAAATAGGGGTTTCCATTTAAAAAAACAAAGTTGTCCTTCAAATAACCTTGAAACTCAAGGTCAAGGTCAAGTTGGAGGTTATTATCAGCTGTCCCCCTCCAAACTCTAAAATTTTTATCCGAACCATTTTTCGCTATTATGCTTCCGGAACAAAATAATTGGCCACCTCGATTAAAATGCTTCACCCTGTATACGAGTATATTAAAAAAGGGAGAGAGATAAAGCGTAAAAGAGAATGAATATACTTACAATATTAACGGCGGAGGTGTCAGTGAAATTTTAATAGTTCTCGCTTCCGAAATATCAATATGCGGAGGTGGTATTTGTGGGAACTCCGAGTCTATCCGTGCTGGAGATTTTGGTGTAGCGACAGCGTTAGGCGATGAAAATACAAACATTTCATCCATAAGTTGATCCAACTCCTCACAGGAAAATTCAGACGCGAAAGTGTATTAATACGCGATCGCGATCGTATTTACGATATTTTTTAAATCAACATACAAAGCATTTAAGTCGGTCAATGGCAACGAACGAGCCGCAGGCCACAGCAAACCGTTGATAGTGGCATGTTACATCGGCTCATTTTATTGACATCATCGATTATTATTTAATTAAAACAGCACTTTTCAGTGTTATATATAAATGTATGAGCAAGTATATCAAAATTACAAACAAATTCAACCTTGTGTTTTTCTTCATTTCTATCCCATTTTCAGTGGAACTAGTAGATAAGTATAAAGTAAGTATTCTTTTGATTAGTTAAAAATTTCCTATATTCAAATATCGGAACCAGCAGCTAAGTATAAGATAGATATTCTTTTTTTTAATTCAAAAAATTTTCTATATTAAAATAGTTAATTTAACTCAGAGTAAAAAATAGTGTTAAAATGATAAAAGAAGGCTAGATTCGATTCTCTTGTATGTCTATTCTTTTTTTATTTTTTTGTTATAAGATCAATTTTAACGATAAGTCACATATTTTTACTAAAAGACTATTACGAGAAAAGAACCATGACAAATGTTACTTTTTTTTTTTTCATGTAGAGTATTAGATCTAGATAATTAATTATTTATATGTACATATGTCAACAATTAAATTCAACAGAAAGGATAGCTACGTACGAAGGTAAGTTCTTTTTAATTAGAATAGTTGAAATATCATTATTAAAAACAATAACAATAAAGAAAACTCTCTAAAATAAGTGCGTATATGCGACAGTTTTAAATGACGTCACTCGTATAGATCGTTGAGTCGATTCCCCACGAGTGATATGCTTTACACACACATATACGCGCGTGCGGCCATCTATGTATAGCTTTCTTTTTTTTTTTTTTTTATTTAACGTCACTCTATTTATGGTCCATCAGTGCTAATCAGCGACAGAGGCTTGCAATGTGTTTGAGAACAAAGCACATGAAACTTTTTTCAGTGGTGCTTGTATCAATCAGCAGGGACTGGGAATCGAACCTAGGCCTACCGGGTGCGAGTCCGTCGCCCTACCGACCGAGCCATTGCAGGCCTCCTATGTATAGCTTATAAAAAATTAAAGAAATATTTTTTATGGAATGTATGGAATGTATGGCATGTATGGAATTTTTCAATGGAGGGTGAAGGGAAAAATCGTCCGCTATAAAAATGAGCTGCATCTCATCAGTACTCACATTCGCATCGAGCGCGTGTAGTCGTGTAAAGTGTGTGGAAGAAAAAATGTGATATGAGCATTTTACATTGAGCATCAATGAGATTGATTATTATAGGTAATTATTTATCATTATTATTATTTATCGATAATACTTTTTCTTTTTTTTTTGGAATTTTTTATTTGTGCACAGATTTGAGCAAACGAGGCTGGACAGTTTCACAGCTGGATAGCCATGCGAACATGTACGACCAGCAGATCTGGCTGCAGCCGGCTTTTACTATATGGTGCAAAGTGATCGAGTACGGTGTTTTGAATATGCTCTGGAAGTCTGTTGTTGGGAAGAAGGTGACCACCCTGTGACGGAAGAACAGCACTGGACTGGCGGCCGCTGTCTTTTCATTCGCAACAGAAGTTACGGCAATGTGCCGATCGAATTGAGCGTTGTACCAGTACGTCCTCGAAGAAGTAGGGATAATTGCGGATAGTATGAGCTCGAGCATCAGGTAACAACAACATGGCAAGAGACAATGCGCGCAACGATTAGCCCACCTAATATCAACCCACCTTTAAGTACAGACGAGCCTGCATTATCATCGATAGAGAGTCTTGTGACAAAGCTTTTTTCTGATTTACATTTGACGGAGAAATATTTTTCGAAAACTATATTAAATGCAATCGTTAGTATGGTATCTGTTTGCGAATAATTCGTAAGCAGTTATAAGAAAAGTATTGACAAACAGAATGAGAAAATGAAAAAAATTAGCGAAAATATTCAACAGTCGCAACGATATATAGTCAATATTTTGCGTCAGCTTGAAATTACTAGATATAAGATATGTTTGGATGCTAGGAATGCTGTACTTTTTTTATCTTGTGGACATATCGCTGTATGCATGGAGTGTATTAAGAATTCATGATTGTCCAATATCTCGTCAAAGTATTACATAAGTATGTTCGTGCGTTGATTTGTTCTTTTTTTTAAAAAAGTGCCTATTATTTTTCAAATATATTTGTGTACTTTTTTTTCTTTTAATCTACTATTTTGTATTTTATGTTAAATTTTATTTTAATAATAAAAATCTGTTCAAGTTAATTGAAAATTTTAGACCTGATTTTTTTTATGTCTCTTATATACGAGTATATATATATATATATATTTACAGGGTGTCCCATTTTAAAGAAACCATCCTGAAATTTTCGACGGTTGGCGTTGTACAAAAAAATTGTTCAGACAACAGTTGTTTGGGACAATGGGGGCAACCTTTCTGTGAAATCGGATTTGACATTGAGATTCATTTTCAAGGTTTTTTGAAGGTCAAAGTTATTTTTTGAATAGGAACCTATAATTTTGATCCCGGATTCGAAAAGAGCGAGAATTTCTACGTTCAGATAACGTATCATGTGTGGGGTGCGGTTAACCCCCCCTCTCGCCCAAGATCATGTAGGGGTCAAATTTATGATTTTCTTCATCTATGCACAGGGATGATTGGGCAAGAGTAAGGTTAAGTGTAATAACCCAATAACTCAATAACCCAAATAACCCAATAATCCAATAACCCGATAACCCCAATATAATTCAATAACCCCAATATCCCAAAAAAATTGTAGGGTCAAACAACAGTGACCTTGAGCTTAAACTTGAGATTGATTTTCAAAGTCGATTTCATGTATTCAAAGCCTTCATGAGAAGTGTCATTTTCCATTTTGTTGGATAACATGTTATTTCCATTCTTTTTTCTGGTGTCATTTCGGACAAGCCTACAAAGTTTCAGCTAAATTGTTTAATAACACTTTTTTAGTATTGTTTATGACAATAGTGATTCGTGAATAGTCCTTCTCAGGATAGTTCAAGTGTAATTTTCTTAGTCGACTTAAAAGGAGGGAATATGCCGGATTATTCGAGAAACGAAATGGTTGATATTCTGTTGTCTCTCGGGGTATGTCAAGGCCGATATCGTGCTGCGGCAAGGTATTACCCGCAGCACCCGGCTAGGTAATCAATACCTTGCCTTCATTGGCTGGGTAATCGATATCTTACCTTCATTGGCTGGGTAATCAATACCTTGCCTTCACTGGCTGGGTAATCAATATCTTATTAACCTCACCCTTGCCCCGGTGGGATGGGGGGTGAACGGCTCCCCCAACATAATACTTTATCTTAACGTAGAATTTCCCGCTCTTTTCGAATCCGGGAATAAAAATGGGGGTCCTTATTCAAAATATCTCTTGATTATTGGGTTATTGGGGTTATTGGAGTTATCGAGTTATTGGGTATTGGAGTTATTGAATTATTACAATTAACCTTATCCTTGCCCGATCATTCCTGTGCATAGATGAAGATATTCATAAATTTAACCCCTACATGACCTTAGGCGAGGGGGGTGGAAGGTTAACCGTACCCTACACATAATACCTTATATAAACGTAGAATTTCTCGCTCTTTTCGAATCCGGGATCAAAATTATAGGTTCCTATTCAAAAAATAACTTTGACCTTCAAAAAACCTTGAAAATAAATCTCAAATTCAAATCCGATTTCTAGGAAAGGTATTTCTCATTGTCCCAAACAACTGTTGTCTGAACAATTTTTTTGTACAACGCCAACCGTCGAAAATTTCGGGGTGGTTCCTTTAAAATGGGACACCCTGTATATATATATATACAGGGTGTCCCATTTTAACTTTCGGATGAAGATTACTTGGAGATTTCATGGGATCCGAAAAAATGTTTCAGAAGAATGTTTCTCAACTTTGAGGGTGCCATATTATGGTGACCTTTTCGTGACCTTGAAGGCCATTTTTAAGGTCATTTCAAAGTTAAATTCATTTTTTTAAATGACAACCCCTATTTTTGACACCGGATTCGGAAAGAGCGGGAAATTTTACGTCCAAAACGGTATTTCAAAATTTTTTTCATGACCTTGAGAAGGTCGATTTAAGGTCAATTACTTGATAAACTGGCTACGTGTGATTTTTTTTTAATATTTAAGATATCGGAAAATGACCTCTACAAAATTTGTACATAACAGAGTCGGGCCGCTGAGGGTATCAACAACTTTGACCTTGAACTTCATATTCAAGGTCATTTCAAGGTCAAGGTCTTTTTTTAATATTACTAAACTAATATTATAAAATTATAAATTTTACTGTGGGACTATTTAACCTTTTAAGGTAAATTATTGGATTGTTTTATTTGCGTGAAAATTCTTCAAATCACCCGGCGCTGACTTTCACGGGCCGACGTTCGCTCTGGTTAGGGAGGATTCAAATGAATAACTCGTCAGTTAAAATATAATACACATGGCGATCTCATTTATTGACGCCTTTACAAACATACGCTACCAAATTCTCTTCGCCGTGGCGAGCGCGCTCGCTCAGCCTTTTTCGCGACCAGAATGACATTTGTGACAGTAGTTCACTTGAAAGAATCTTGATCCGATCCTGTCTCTCTAGACGGCCATAATTCCTCGAGAGCTCACGCCTAACTGCCCTTGTTCACACCTAATTTCTAAGTCACACGCCGCCGCGCTCCCACTTCTCTCGCCGCCGAAAATCGGTCGATATCGCTATTTCTTTCTTTATCTCTCGCTTTTCTCGCTCTCACACGCACTTACGGCGACACTTCGCCGACCGTTGCGCTCCTCTCCCTCGATCCTGCAACGACAGAAGCATGTAGCCGCTATATAGCACACGCTTAGTCGCTGTGTTCATGCGAGGAGAGTGCCGCACACAGGGCTAGCGAAAATCGCTATAACTCTGTCACAAAATCTGCATTGTAGAATTCCTTGCCTCTATCTGTATGAAGATTCTTTGGCAGACTACCTTTTGCTAAAAAAGATTTCATGGCCGCTGTCACATCGCTCCCGGTTTTTTTTTTCAGTGGCATAGTCCATGCATGCTTGGAAAAATTATCAATTATCGTAAGAAACCAGTTGTAGCCGCGATTTTGCCTAGTATAGGCCTGCATATTGACAAGATCGGCTCTCATCTATTCTTCGAACGTCTTACGTTCGTCTTCGATAATTACGTCTTGTGCAATTTCTCCACTATGACCGCAGTACTTCTTGGTAATTCTTCTTTGATAATTAAATCCAAATTCTCAATATCACTCCTCAATCGTGTGATGATGTCTCTCGTAGATTTGATTTCCATTTGAATTATATTTTCCATTTCTCAATTTATAGCGTCTTTAGCATGTCGCGGAGGAGCAAAATTTTCCAATATTTTATTCTTCAGATCGTAATGGCACTCACTCGTGAGCTTAAACTCAATACCATGCGGACCGCGAAGACCGTTGACTCCTTGCTCTTTAAATTTATATCCGAATATGTCGATGTTTATTTTGATAATGTTTAAACGATAGGTGTGTTCTCTTTATTATTGATATTCCTTCTCACGTGATTTATCTTCCAGTTACGAAAAAGTTTATAAATTATTTACAATTACGCATCGTCGATCAAGACGGAAATTTAATTAATTTTTCATGGCGAAGTCATAACCATCAGATTACACCTCAAAAACGTACGATAAGAATTGTTTACGATTCAAAGAGTGATAGGGGCTATACAGGGTGTCCTATTTTAAAGGAACCACCCCGAAATTTTCTATGGTTGGCGTTCTACAAAAAAATTGTTCAGACCAAAGTTGTTTGGAACAATGAGGGGCACCTTTCCCAGAAATCGGATTTGACCTTGAGATTTATTTTCAAGGTCATTTACGGTCCAAGTCATATTTTGAAATGGAACCTATAATTTTGAAACCCGATTCGGAAAGAGCGAGAAATTCTATATTCAGATAAGGTATTATGTGTGGTGTGCGGTTAACACCTCCTCCCGCGTAAGGTCATATAGGAGTCAAATTTATTATTTTCTTCATCTATGCACAGGGATGATGGGGCAAGGGTAAGATAAATTTTAATAACCCAAAAACTCAAATTACACAATAACCCAATAAACCAACCCCAATAACCCCAATAATCAAATAACCAAGTGATTTTTTTAACAAGAAGCCCCATGGATTATCATGAATTCAGAAAGAGAGGAAAATTCTACGTTTAAATAAGGTATTATGTGTGGGGTGCGGTCAACCCCCTTTCCTATCCCAACGAGGCAAGGGTGAGGTTAATAATAATAATAATAATAATAATAATAATAATAATAATAATAATAATAATAATAATAATAATAATAATAATGGTCCAGTGAATGGTAACACCTCACTGGGCAAATGCTAGCTTCCAACGTCCACGACGTGCCCGGTGGAAACGTTGTCCGTCGCGTCAATGCTCTGAGCAGCAACACTGTAACGGACACGGCCAAGAGGAAGATATGGCTCACAAATGACGCAAAAGATAATGGTATTCTACCGATGTGTTGAACCATTAATCACTTATACACGTACCCACACACACACAACGCAAACACTCACACACACACGCCTTCTGGCAAACCGGGAAAGTGCTCGGCGACCCTATAAACGGGTCTTACCGAAAAGCGAATGGTCGGGGACTCCTATAAACGGAGCCGCCCGAAAGCGAGTGAAGGGAATCTCTCTAAACGGGCTCTACCCGTGAATGAAGCCCGGTTTCGCTTATGGGCACTTACATACACGCACACACCACAGGGAGGAACTCTAAAAACGCAGGGTAAACACACAGGGGAGGAGGCCTCAGGGACCGCGCGTCGTTCCAGCGCGGTTCGTGGAGCTGCGATCAGGAGGGACCTTTAGCATAACGGGACACAAAACTATGAAAAGTGCACAATGAAAACACTGATATACCTTAAGTGGTACCTCCTTCTCAGGAGGATTCCACCCCGGGTTCCGATCGGGTGAAAGCCCCGGTGGCCACGGCAGCGGCACGGATTTTTTGTGCACGGGAATGTGGAGAACGACACGAAAAAACGATACGAACCTACTGAACTGACCGAGACGACAGAGGACGGACAGTGTGTCAAGCGGCGGCACCGGGGTGAACTACGTCTCTGCCGCTGACAGCAAAGAACCGACGACAGGACGAACACCGACAATAACAAACGATAACGAGACGTGACGGAACTGCTGCGGCTCATATAAGAGACGGCGACGAAAATGGCCAAGGCAGCAAACATACAAAAGAACATGAACATAACAGTGAAGACGGGAATTAAGACAATTCTCGAGACTGTGGACATCGCGCGGCATAAGCGATCGGACACAGTTTCGGAGAGACGTTCCGAAGACAACAACAATACAGATAGGACAGCGGCGAATAACGAAGAAACGCCACGGATGAAACGAAAACGTTCGCCGGTCGGAACCACGCCGGAGCCCTCATAAAGGAGGCCACCGACGATGGAACCAACCAAGGACTGGCAGACGGTAACACGAAAACGATCAGACAAGACAAAAAAGAAAACGGACGTAAAGAATCGGTCTGACAGAGGCGGATCGGTCCACCGGAAAAGGGGTCTGGCTGTCCTGATCAGGCCGGGCACGGACACGACGTACTCCGATATAGTACGGAAAATATCGACGACGACGATCGACCCGAAGGAGAGCCACGTGCAGGTGACAACCCTGAGGAAGACAAAGAACGGCTTATGTCTTCTGAAGCTACAGGTAGACGCAGACAAGCCGGACGGACGTGAGATATTTGGACGACAGATCCAAAATACGATCGGGGAAGCGGGTAATGTCAGGGCCATGACCTCCAAGGTCCAATTGGAGATCATGGATCTGGACTGCGTTGCAACTCCGAAAGACGTGACGGACGCGCTCAGACGAGAGACGGGACGAGACACGGACTTTCGAGTCCACATTTTCGGTCCGAACCGCGCTGAGCAGTATATGGCGGTCTGCGAATTAGAATCGCGGGAAGTCGATGCATTGCTTCGGCGTGGTCGGATAGGAATTGGCTGGGTGCATTGCCGCGTTCGGAAACGACTGACGGTGACAAAATGTTACAGGTGCCTGGGCTTCGGCCATGTGAAAGCTGAATGCACAGGTAAGGACAGGACGAAATGCTGCCGTAAGTGTGGCACATCCGGACACTACGCGACGGAATGCCAAAACAAGCCGGTCTGCCCACTGTGCTCCGAGACCGGGCACAGGGACGTGGAGGAGTGCAGGGAACGGGCCAGAGGACGGACAGAATAATTCAGAGAAACCTGAATCGAAGTAGGACTGCAAAAATGCTCCTACCTTAGATAGCTGACGAATATGACGCGGACATCTTGATTCTGAGTGAACCATAGAGGATAAGGACGACCCAGACATGCATTACAAACGAGACAGAGACCACTGCTATCTGGGTACGGGGTGGCAACCAATTTAGAGTCTCCAAGCGCGGTGTCGGGGACGACTACGTCTGGGTCACATTTGGCGCTGTTACTTATCTCAGCGTCTACCTGACACCCAACTGCACCACGATGGAGTTCGAAAGAAAGGTGGAACTCCTAGAAGACGGAATCAGAGACCTGCCCGGGGATGTCATCGTTGCGGTGGATTTTAACACGAGGGTGTCCGAGTGGGGAATGAACGAAACGAATCGACGCGAATGACTACTGCTGGAAATGGCCGCAAGGCTCGATCTAGCAGTGGTAAATACGGGACATACGCTGACGTATAGACGGCCAGGTGTCGGTGACTCTATCCCCGATGTCACGATTACATCGGACAGAATTCTGTCACGGCTGAGGGGATGGCGGGTGATCGAAGACTACATAGCCAGCGATCACCATTACATCGTCTTTCAAATGGTGGGACGGACGGAAACGAGACGAACGAGAACCCATAAAACCCCGCTGTGGAATCTACGTAAACTCGACGGACGAAAATTTTCGGAAGAGCTAATGGCAGCACCGGCTCCAGGGGAGAGAATTCCCCCCGAACTATCGGGCCGGCAAAGAGCGGAAAGACTGACAGACGAGACGGCCAAATTAATAGACAGCTTGTGCAGAGGTACAATGCCGAAACGTCTACAGATACAACAAAGACAACCACAATATTGGTGGACGAACAAAATAGCCGAGTTACGCAGGATATGCCTGACAAATCGGCGACGAGTGACAAGGGCAGGGGGCGGACCCATAAGGGAAAACCTCCAAGCCATATACAAAACAGCGCGGAAGACGCTGACGAAAGCAATACGGGACAGCAAGACGCGATGCTGGAGGAAGCTCTGCGAGGCGGTGAACGAGAATCCCTGGGGAACCGGCTACAAGATTGTGACCGGGATACTAGGGGCCCGAGTCTCACCAGAACTTAAAGATGCCGAAACAGCAGGACGGATTGTTGACAGATTGTTTCCAACGCACCCGATTAGGACAAACGTTATGGATGACGTGGACGCACAAATGCTCCCCACCTTTACCGCTGAGGAGCTCATCAGAGCAACGAATGCGATGAAGACGGGTAAGGCACCGAGACCGAACGGAGTACCATGCGAGATCTTCCGGCTTGTGGCTCATCTACGGTCGGAGATACTCCTCGACCTGTACATCATGTGTTTAACGACAGGAACGTTCAGCGACCGGTGGAAGGTGGCAAGGCTCGTTGTTATCCCAAAAGGTAGGGGTGATCCTGGCACGCCTTCGGCTTACCGACCGAGTTACTTGTAACTTAATTTTACTGGTAAACTCTTTGAACAACTACTGAGACCGAGACTAATGGATGCGATACAGACCGGAGGAGGTTTATCAGATTTGCCATTCGGTTTCAGGAGGGGTCGATCGACGATTGGAGCGATCCAAAAGGTGGTCGACTCTTCCCTGGAACTACACAGACACTGCCACGCAGCGCGACCTATAGTGTTGCTGGCGACGCTCGACATTAGGAATGCGTTTAATTCGGCTAGTTGGAAAGATATATTGGAGGCGCTGAAAAGCAATTTCGGGATCCAGCCATACCTGCTTCGGATTGTGGAGAATTACCTAACAAACAGACGGAGAACGTACGAGACGATCGAGGGACAAGTAACGAGACAGGTCACCGCTGGGGTGGCACAGGGGTCGATACTGGGACCTGACTTCTGGAATGGCTTATACGATAGCTTGCTTCGGCTTGGGATGCCGCTCGGAGTGACCCGCATCGCCTACGCTGATGACGTGGCGGCGGTGGTTACGGAGAGGTCCCCCGAGCTGGCGCAGCTAGCGTTGAACCAGACCATAAGACGAGTCGGACGATGGATGACAGACCACAGACTACAACTCGCAGCGGAAAAAACGGAACTGATGTTTCTCACGAGAAGAAGCATTCAGACGATACTGCACATGAGGGTGGGGACATGCGAAATAGAGACCAAGAGAGAAGTCAAGTACCTTGGAGTAACCCTCGATATACGAAGATGACCTTCTGGCCTTATATACAGAAAACAACCCAGAAAGCGGCAGAGAGGATAGCATCCTTGAGTCCCCTGATGGCAAATGCGACGGAACCGAGATCGGGAAAACGATGACTGTTAATGGCAACAGCTCACTCGATCCTTCTATACGGCGCGGAAATATGGGCAGACTCCCTGAAGACAAAAAAATACTGTAAGACGATGATGGTACAGAGACAGGGCGCACTGCGAATCGCTTGCTCCTACCCGACAGTCTCTACGCAGGCTGTTTTGTTGATGGCTGGCGTAATACCCGTGGATCTTTTGGCCTTTGAACGTAAAAGGATCTACGGGAGCAGCGCGGACATAGAACGAAAGAACGCGGCAATCGCTGAGCGCGACAGGACAATTGACATTTGGCAAGGCCGATGGACAGAAGAACGAGGTGGTAATTGGACGAGACGATTGATACGGGACTTGAGGCTGTGGCTCGGAAGGAAATTTGGTGATGTAAATTTCTATGTCACCCAGCTCTTGACGAGCCACGGGTACTTCCGACTGTTCCTTTACAATATGAACAGACTACGAACACCCGACTGTAAGTACTGTGGACACGAACGAGACAACGTGACAAAATTATTTTCAAAAATTGATTCTACGGGAAAAAATATGAAAGAAACGTATGTAACGTTTTTTTGTCAGACTTCAAATGATTACCTTTCGATAATTTGTTTAAATAACTTTTGATAAATAATTTTAAATGGCAAAAGAAAAAACACGGGTATTTTTTTTCGATTTATCTACGATTGGCATAGTTAGTTTGGCTCTATCTTGCCCAGGTTTGGCAAGGGCCTTAATGGATTAAGACAATGTGGGAGTGACCAATTTAACGTTCTTTCCAAATCCGAAATAAAAAAATGAAGTCAATCAAAGTCATCATTCTCATTAGTTATTTTATGGTCTTCTTGTTCTATATCTATTCATCCGGCATTTTCGACAATCAAAGTTTGACTTGGAGTGAGAGATAATCAGTTCTTCATAGCTGTTGTAAGACCAATGTTCCTACATTTATGTATTTCTATAGTGTTCAGCTTATACCTAATTTCTTCAAACATGTGACAAATAGCATTGCTAACAAAATTTGTATTTATTAACAGTGTTATTTTTGCTATATAATCGTCCACAAATGTGTAACGAGCTGTGAGATGGTAAAAGACACAAGTCTTGATATTGAATTGATATACGAATCTTGTCACTATTTTTGAACGATAAATTGGTGTAAGGATGATGAGCAGGGTTGTCGTAACGAGTCAATGATTCATCGAAGACAAAAGGTGACTGTATTTCGCGTAAGGTCATGTAGGGGTCAAATTTGTTATTTTCTTCATCTATGCACAGGAATGATCGGGCAAGGGTAAGATTAATTGTAATAACCCAATAACTTGCTTGTAATATCTTCCCCCCCAACCCAATAACTAGACGGTAATATCTTGCTGCAGCACGATATCGACCATGACCAACAAAATTACTCAGGGACGCTTCGGTACCCAAACCACGTGAGAATCCGAATCATTGTACGAAGAGGGAGACGTCGACCACGAATACGAGGTCTGTCCGGAAAGTATCGGGCCTACCTTTATATTTTTGTGCTAACGTTATTCTTTATCATCTGGTGGGTGGCATCCTTCAAAGTAATTCTCATTTGATTGAATAACACGATTCAATCGATATTTCTACTTTTCAAAACAGTCCTGGAACTCACTTTTAGGGATAGCCTTAAGTACACTCGTCGCATTGTTTTCAACCGTTGTTTTGTTATCGAATCGGTGTCCTTTGAGTGGCTTTTTTAGTTTTGGAAACAGCCAAAACTCACAAGGGGCTATGTCGGAACTGTATGGAGGTTGTCGAACCAATGCGATATTGTGTTTGCTCAAAAACTGTTCCACAAGATTGGATAAACGCGCTGGCGCATTATCGTGATGGAGAAGCCAGTCACCACTTTCCCAAAAGTGCGGCCGTTTTCTTCTTACTGCATCAAGCAAACGTTTCAAAATTTGAACGTAGTATTCTTTATTGATTGTCTGACCTGTTGATGCATATTCGTGATGTACAACACCTTCACAATCGAAAAAAAAATCAACATTGACTTAACATTGCTCCGACTTTGACGTACTTATTTTGGTCTTGGCGATTCAGAATGCTTCCACTGTAAAAATTGTTGTTTTGTTTCAGGATCATAACCATAAACCCATAATTCATCACCTGTAATTACTTTTCTAAGCACATTATCATCATTATTGACCATTTCCAGATCGTCCAGAGCGATTTCTAAGCGAATGTTCTTCTGCTCTGCTGTGAGCAATTTTGGGATGAATTTCGCACACACGCGTTTCATTCTTAAATTTTCGGTTAAAATTTCTGAAATGATAGTTTTTGGTATCCCAAGGTCTTCTTCTAGTTCTTCATACGACGATCTTGTTCGATTGCAAGTCGCACCCGCTCAATATTATCTGCGGTTTTTGTCGTCGAAGGTCGGCCGGAACGAGAATCACTATCGACAAAAGTGCGACCATCCTTGAATCGTTTATACCACTCTTTTATTCGTGTTTTGCTCATACACTCGCTTCCGAAGGCCTTTGGCATCATTTCAATAGTTTCCGAACTCGTTTTTCCGAGTTGAAAGCTAAATTTGATGCAAATCTGTTGATCTTGTTTTTCAGTCATTGTTGATAATATCAAAATCCGACGAACGCGAAAAAGGCACTGTAAACAAAGACACGCTGCGCATGAACTATACGTCCGGCAGGTGTCAGTAAGTAACCAATAGATTCGTGAGGTTTTACTTTTGACGTTTCTGTCGATAGAGGTCGCTCGAACACTATGGCGCAAAGATATAAACGTAGGCCCGATACTTTCCGGACAGACCTCGTATTTGCTTTATTCTGTATTAGTGTTGAAAACGCTATTTTGTTTTGCTGCTTTACTAAGCGTTCTTTCCAGAAAGAATTTCGAAGTTTCCTAGTCTATTTTTATTTTTGGAGCATCTATCCCATGTATGTCCAATTGATGTGCAGGTTTCACAAAATTCGCCCATTTTCTTTGACGTTTAAAATTCAATTACCATTATCAATCGAATAACCTGTCTCATTGCAAAATTTATATAGTATTCTTGAATCTCTCAGTTTGGGATTAATGAATGCCATTAATTTACTACAATTATCTATTCCATGTCCTGGAGTTTTGCAATAATCACAAAATTTTCTTTAAATTTTATAATTTGTATATATATTTATAAATTATAACTACTATTTATAAATTATTTGAAATGTAAGATTGCTTATTATTTCTGCATGCGTTGCAGTTTTGTACGAGTCACTGACTGTAATGTAAATGATACTGAACACGCGATCCACGTGTTTTACTCATTTTTACAAGTAATTCATTTTAAGTAATATTGATTATTTTTTTTAGTTTTTTTTTTATAATTTATATATAATGTAATATATTAATTATTCATATTAGCTAAGACTCTCTGTAAAGTTTACGCTTATTATTTACAAACGTGAAGCTACGTGTCTGCAGTTTATGCTTATGTTACGTAGATAACGAGCCAGACTATTTGACAGCGGTAAAATTTGAAGTTCTTTTATGAAAGGGGAGTTTCCGTAATTACAGTAATAGTCATTCAATAGCTGACTTTATTCTCAATGACGCACCTACCCCTTCTGGGTTTAATCTTTTATAGATTAGTTTTTATGTATTTTGTACTATAAAAGAGGACGCAAAGCGATTGTAACGAACACTTTGTATTCGACTCTGTAAGGCTACGGACTTTCTATAATTTGATCAATAAATATTTCAACTCTATTTCTATAATAATTTATTTGAGAGTTATACCTAATTCTTGTATCTACTTTACATCTCTGGCTTCTGGTGTACGAGTTTCTGGACCAGTTAAGCTACAGGTAAAATTATTTAAATTGTTACTTTTCCACTCAGTGCTTTAGATACGTTGCCAGCCTGCTCTCGTTTTAGTTTCGCACTCATGGTAAAGCGCTTACGCGTTGACCGAAAAGAGATAGTCGCGTTTGAGTAACTCTTATCAATTCGGGACCGTTACGTGAGACGTAACAATTGGGAATCCCTCCGGGTATATTTTTTTTAACGAAAAGCAGGAGTAAGCAAAAGTTATTTTCTTTTTACAAACATGGCTGCGGGAGCCGATTTGAGAGGTAAACGGAATGAGGAAGCACTATTAGTTTTAAGAAACTTCTTAGGAAAAGTAGATCAGAATTTTATAACTAGTAGAGAACCAACATTATTAGAATGTATAAAATTTCTGAACGCTCATCAGGATTTAGATTTCGAAATAGAGGGCAAAAAACAACAACTAGAAATATTAATAAAAATATTAGAACATTATATAAATGGAGAATTTATAAGGAATTCATGTCATGATCCACTTTTACTACTCATTTTAGAAGAATTAACAAAACGTAATATAAGTTCGAAAGAAATTTTAGAAGTAGTGAATCGTACTGAGAAAGTAGTACAATTTGAAAATAAATTTGAACCGATAATTGAATCAAACGCGGAAGACGAGTCAAGAGAATATTTCTAAGCTTTGATAAACTCGATAATTGACAATGATAACGAAGACGAAATAAATAAACAAGAAACGAAATTCCTGTTATAAATCATAAAAACGTTAAATTTTTAATACCAAAATTTATTGAAAAACATCAAAACAGGAAAAGTAGCAATTCAGAATACTTTACACCAAAGTCAACATGCAGATCATTTGCCAGCACAAGACCGATTTATCATTTAACTCCACAAGAGGTAACCCGTACAGTACAAAATTCTACAATTAGCCCTATGAGAAATGCTTATAATGTTATTCCACCCGGAAATGAAGCGGATCTAGCAAGATTAGTTAAAATGAGATTATACGGGGATGCATTAAGAAATATGCGTGGAAAATAGTTAGAGACAATTAGCGAGATTGAAATGTATTTAGATCACCTTTTCGGATCAGATAACACTTTCAACCAATCATCGGGTGAGCTGGCTATACTCAAGCAAAAAGACTCAGAAAATGTAGTAAAATTCTCAAACAGAGTTAAAACGGTAGCTCGAGAATTAGTAAGCGCAGCAGTGCGCGAAAAAAGATATAATGTTGGATTCTTAAATCAATTGGAAAAGGATAAAGTCAAGATTTTCATCCGCGGCTTACACTGGGTGATTAAAGCGCGAATGGAACAGACAAAAAATCTCGAAGAAGCAACGGCAAAAGTGGTAGAGATTGAACGCGATTCCGCAACACAGAAACTCAACGATCTCAACCAGACAGTAAAAGTACTTGCAGAAGCAAAAAAAGAATTACCAAACATTAAAAGTGTAAAAGTAGTAAAAACAGATAATTCGCAAGTATGTCAAATCTGTAAGTTGTCAAATCATTTAGCAGATACTTGTTTTTACCGTAACAATGGCAGTACGAAATTTAGAAATGAAAGATTCATTAGTAACGAAGACCAAAAGCAAATGAATAGTCAAAATTCAGCCAATAGAGAAAGAATGAGCCCGCAAGTAGCTCCGCCCCAAGCAAACCAGAACTCTGCATCAAAAAATCAATACCAGGGAAATTTTAATTCTAATGATCGCGGACCAGAAAATCCAAACAGAGATCCAACTATTTGTAATTATTGCGGTATTAAAGGTCACTGGAAAATAAGATGTAAGAAAAGAATTTTTAATGAACAAAAGAAATAACAACAGGGAAACGTCGGTGGTTTCCAGGTGACGGGCGCGACCGGGGAAATGACCAGCCAGATAAAGTGCCGAGCTTAAGTAAGAATACAAAGAAATTAGAAGAAACGAAAAGACTGGTGTTGTTAAACTTGAATAGTAAGTCACCAACTTTCATTTTAGAAGATAAAAATAAAAAAATATCAGTCTTTCTATCATACTAGATACTGGTGCTGCACCATCTCTACTGAAATAGTTTAAGAAACAAAACGAAGTATATCTGAATAAATTGAATATTTTAGAGTTGCGATTTATTACACATAACAGTGTAGTAACATTAGGAAAAATAAATATTACAATAAAAGATTTAGAATTCGAATTTCATATGGTATCCAACGATTTACCTATTGAAGAAGACGGACTGATCGGGAGTGAATGGTTGCGTAAATTCAACACTAAAATAGATTATAAAAACAGTATTTTAAAAATCGCTGATAAAGTATTTTGTTTATCCACAAACCATACAACTGCTAATAATCAATATATAACATCGCAAGATGATAATATTTATTCAAAATCAATAACAAACTGCAAAACTGAAGCTGGAGTAGTCAGAAATCAAGTAAAAATTCGTAACAATTTGGACATATTTACGAGAAAAGTTCCCATTAATAAAGAAAGCAATGAAGAATCACAGATAGATCTTAAGCCAGATAGAAACTATGTCAATAAAATTAGACAGAGCGGTTACGAAGACAATCGTTTAAATAAAACTGAAGTAAAATTGCGAAAATTCGAAATCTGTAAATTATCACAAAAAAAATCTGAGATTTGTAATTCTGAAATTGGAATGGAAAAAGCTAGCGAAGTTAAAATTAGTGAACCTGAAATCTGTAAATCCGAAATTAGAAATTCGAATGTTGATTTTTTACAATTTTCAACATTTGAATTTCTAATTTCGGATGTACAGATTTCAGGTTCACATGAACCGCATTCGTTGATTGTGGTTTCCGAGTCATGCCACAGTTTGATTTTGTTTTGCCACGCACATACTTGAGTGTGTTTAAGGTGGAAAATAAGAGTAATATTATCTCATGTCAGTATTTTTATATAGGCTAAAACCGCCTAGCGAAATACCTATTAGCATGGTAAAATCAGTTTGTCTAATGAATTTTTTCGTAATAACATAATAATCGAATTTTCTCAGGGATAGTATTAATATTTGTTGAACATAATGATGTAAAAATAAAATTCCCCATAGCTATTTCAAACTTCAAAAATTTGCATGATTTCGTAGTTGCATTTGCTATTTCCGACCTAGCCATAAATATACGTAATTAATTAAACATTATTTTCTACAAAAAATGTTCATAAGTCCTTTTATTTGAAGATACTATAAATACTTCGAAATCGGGATTATGAATGACAGGGAGCTGGGTCCCGGATTTCAGAAAAATGGAATGCAGGAGATCGTGGATACAGCGTGGCAGGGTAACCAAATCGAGTGTTGATGAAATTGGGGGGGGGGGGGGGTAGGAGTTCAGGTTTAGAGTAACGCAGGGAAACCAGCTCGAAGGTTAAGAAAATTGGGGTTAAGAGTTTGGGGATACAGCGTGGCAGCGTAACCAGCTCGAGAGGTTATGAAATTCGGGTGTATGAATTACGGGTTAACGCGTGGCAGGGTAACCAGCTCGAGGGTTGGTGAAATTCGGGAGTAGAAATTCGGGGTTCAAGCGTGGAAGGATAATCAGCTCTAGGATTGATGAAATTGGGGTTAAGAGTTTGGGGTTACATGATGATATTCCGGTGAAGGAATTTGGGGTTAGAACGTGGCAGGGTAACCAGCTCGAGGGTTTATGAAATTGGGGTGTAAGAGTTACGGAATACAGCGTGGGAAGATAACTAATTCGATTGCTGGAGAAACTGGGTTGTAGGAATTATGGATTACAGCATGTCAGGGTTACCAACTTTAGGTTTAAAGAAATTGGGATTAAGAGTTTGAGGTTCCAGCGTTGCAGGGTAACCAACTCGACGGTTAATAAAATTGGGGTTAAGAATTTGGATTTACTGAGTGGAAGGGTAACGTGCTCGAGGGTGTATAAAATTGGGGTGTAGGAGTTACGGGTTACAGCGTGACAGCGTAACCAGCTCGAGAATTGATGAAATTCGGGTGTAGGAGTTTGGGGTTAAAGCATGGCAAGGTAACCAGCTCGAGGGTTGATGAAATTGGTATTAAGATTATAGGGTTACAGCGTGGCAGCCTAACCAGCACAAGGATTGATGAAGTTGGGGTGTAGAAGTTCGGGGTTAGAGCGTGGCAGAGTAACCAGCTTGAGGGTTAAAAAAATTGGGGTTAAGAGTTTGTGGTTACAGCGTGGCAAGGTAAGCAGCACGTCGGTTATGGAATTTGATGTTAAGAGTTTGGGGTTACAGTGTGGCAGGATAAACAGCTCGTGGGTTAATGAAACTAGGGTGTAAGATTTCGGGGTTCGAGCGTGGTAGGGTAAACAGCTCGAGGATTGATGAAATTCGGCTGTAGGAGTTCAGGGTCAAAGCGTGGCAGAGTAACCAGCTTGATGGTTAAGGAAATGGGTTTAAGAGTTTGGGGTTACAATGTGTCAGGGTAACCAGCTTGTCGGTTAAAGAAATTGGGGTTAAATGTTTAGGGTTACGGCGTGTCAGGATAACCAGCTCGATGGTTGATGAAATTTGGGCGTAGGATTTACGGGTTACAGCGTGGCAGAGTAACCAGCTCGAGGGTTGATGATATTCGAGTGTAGGAGTTTGGGGTTAGAGAATGGTAGGGTAGCCAGCTCGAGGATTGATGAAATTCGGCTGTAGGCATTCGGTGTTAGTGCGTGGCAGGGTAACCAGCTCGAGGGTTGATGAAATTAGAGTGTAAGATTTCGGGGTTCGAGCGTGGGAGGGTAACCAGCTCTAGGGTTAAGGAAATTGGCGTTAATTGTTCGGGGTTACAGCGTGGCAGCGTATCCATCTCTAGGGTTGAGAAAATTAATGTTAAGAGTTCGGAGTTAG
This sequence comes from Phymastichus coffea, assembly GCF_024137745.1. Lineage (NCBI taxonomy): Eukaryota > Metazoa > Arthropoda > Insecta > Hymenoptera > Eulophidae > Phymastichus > Phymastichus coffea. Next base: position 4,274,273 of record NW_026706814.1, read on the forward strand.
ACCGTGGCAGGGTAACCAGCTCGAGGGTTGATGAAATTCGGGTGTAGGATTTCGTGGTTAGAGCGTGGCAGGGTAACCAGCTTGAGGGTTAATGAAACTAGGGTGTAAGATTTCGGGGTTCGAGCGTGGTAGGGTAAGCAGCTCGAGGGTTGTAGAAACTGGGTTGTAGGTGTTACGGATTACAGCGTGGCAGGGTAACCAGCTTGTCGGTTAAGGAAATTGGGGTTAGGAGTTTGTGGTTACAGCGTGGGAGGGTAACCAGCTCGAGGGTTGATGAAATTAATGTGTAAGATTTCGTGGTTAGAGCGTGGCAGGGTAACCATCTCGAGGGTTAAGGAAATTGGGGTATAAGATTTCAGGGTTAGAGCGTGGTAGGGAAAACAACTCGTCTGCTAAGGAAATTGCGTTTAAGAGTTTGGGGTTCCAGCGTCGCAGAGTAACCAGCACGAGAGTTGAAGGGACATGGGTTGTAGGAGCTACGGGTTAGAGCGTGGCAGGGTGGCCAGATCGAGGGTTGACTAAATTGGGGTTAATTGTTCGGGGTTAGAGCTTGGCAGGGTAACCAGCTCGAGGGTTGATGAAATTGGTGTTAAGCTTTTGGGGTTACAGCGGGGCAGGGTAACCAGCTCGAGGGCTGATGAGATTCGGGTGTAGGAGTTTGGGGTTAGAGCGTGGCAGAGTAACCAGCTTGAGGGTTAAGTAAATTGGGGTTAAGAGTTTGTGGTTACAGCGTGGTAGGGTAACCAGCACATCGGTTATGGAATTTGATGTTGAGAGTTTGGGGTTACAGCGTGGCAGGATAAACAGCTCGTGGGTTATTGAAACTAGGGTGTAAGATTTCGGGGTTCGAGCGTGGTAGGGTAAGCAGCTCGAGGGATGATGAAACTGGATTGTAGGTGTTACGGATTACAGCGTGGCAGGGTAACCAGCTTGTCGGTTAAGGAAATTGGGGTTAGGAGTTTGTGGTTACAGCGTGGGAGGGTAACCAGCTCAAGGGTTGATGAAATTCGGGTGTAGGACTTAGGGGTCACAGCGGGGCAAGGTAAACAGCTCGTGGGTTATTGAAACTAGGGTGTAAGATTTCGGGAGTTTGGGGTTATAGCGTGGCAGGTTAACCGGCTCGAGGGTTGATGAAATTCGGGTGTAGTTGCTCAGAGTTAGAGCGTGGCGGGGTAACCACCTTGATGGTTAAGGAAATTGGGGTTAAGAGTTTGTGGTCACAGTGTGGCAGTGTAACCAGCTCGAGGATTGATGAAATGGGGTTTGGGGTGGTAGGGTATCAGGATAATAAATGAATGCTATTTTCACTCTCCAATTATGAGGTAGCGGCCCCTGGTGACGGATTCTGTATTCTTTTGTGTTAGATTTTAAACGGAATTTCATAAACTTCATTTCTTCTGAAAAAATTTTGTAAGAGAATATTTTAAAACATAACTTTTCTTTCAGGCGACTTAGGGGGTTGTGTTGCAGCCCCTGTAGACGAAATCCATATATTTAGCTGAAATTTTTTAAATGAATTTTTTAGAGTTCGTTTCATCGAAAATTGTGCATAAAATACGAAAATTTCGCTATATAATGGTGTTGAGTGGTAACTTTGGGGGATATCTTTCACCTTCTAAATAGTTTATTAGGCAGAACAAAAGTATATATAGTACATGTGTTTGGCTTTTTTGAGCATCATAGAACATGAAATAACCAGCATAATCTGTGATTAACAACTGATTTTATTGTATTAATAACATTTAGGGGTAGTTCACCCTCGAAATAATATATAATAGAAAAACCCCGAAAGACGTCAATTTTGTTTTATCATTTTCTACTAGAATATCATTTTTGAATTTTTTTAACATAATTTTTTGATTTTGTAAAATAAAAATACTCTTAAAAATACAGTTTTTCCTCCATACAACGTAGGGGTTGCAACCCCCCGGGGACCAAATTGATGTGAGTCTGATACTTTTTTTATAAGTATCTTGTGTTTTTTTGTTCCATAAAAAAATATTCATTACAACTAAAGATATTGCTATAGAACTGCTTTTGGGGCTGTTTTTTGGGAGTGGGTTTCATCCCTTAGATAGCTTTTTCCGCCGATAAAAAAAATACGGGTCTTTCATTTTTTTACCAACATATCTTAATTGCAGAAAAATCGGAGGCGGGGGTTGGGGTGGTTCCGCCGTTGTCAGTTTGTATTTTGGCATTAGCCAACAAAGAATGCGGGAGTGCACGCCCAAGTTCCGCGACAGCTAATTCATTATTTATTCAGAACAATATAATAAGTAGGGCTGAGCAAAGCCATAATGAAAGTACCCTCTATAAAAATTTTGTAGATGTTAAAATTCACCCCACGGAAATCTCAATGACAGAAAATAAATTTAGTATACAGCCATATTATAAGTTGAAAATTAGAGAAAGTAGTTGCAACGATCGCAAAAGTGTAGATTGTTACGATAATACTGATGAAACTATCCTATTGGAAAGAGTTAATAAAGGTATTAACGTATTAAATATTACAAATTCATACACAAGTAATAAACCATATTTCGTGATCAACTTTTTATCAGTAATTAATTCTACAATCACCCTGCTCGGAACATTGGACGAAATCAAAGATAAAAAATACATTAAAGAATTATTAGAGGGAATGGTACAAATAACAGAAAAATATAAAACTATCAGCCGTCTTCAAAGGTCCAATAAACAACGAATGGTTTTACAACTTTTGGTCGCCGTAAAGTTTTTATTAAAGGGGTAGACATGAATGCCTTCTACTATCAACGAACACGTGCGGATAGCCAAAATAAGTATGAATCAGAATACGAAAGATAAGGCATCGAAAATAATCGGCATGTCACAACTAGATCATTTGAATTTAAATAAAAAGAAACATATAGTTGATATAATAAATAAATTCAACGACAGATATCACTTACCTGGAGATAAATTAGGATATACTAATCTACTCCAACACGAAATTCCATTAACGTCGAAAATACCAATTAGCATAAGACCTTTCAGACAACCCCCAGAGTTAAGAAAAGAAATTAATGCTCAAGTTTTAAATATGCTCGACCAAGGTATAATTGAAAGGTCTTTATTCCTTACTCGTCTCCAATATTTTGCTTAGACAAGAAAAGGAATGCTGAAGGAGTAATTAAGAAAATACCAGTAATAGTCCTCCGCGCAGTAAAATCACTGATTCCGGATTACAATTTTTCAGTACCGAATGTAGACGATCAGTTAGATGCGCTAGAAGGATTCACAATATACTCGGTCTTTGACCTTTATTCAGGACATCATCAATGCCTAGTTAAAAAAGAGGAGAGGCAGGTGACAGTATTTCAATGCGACCAAGGCCTTTTCCAGTTTCCAAGGTCGCCTTTCGGAATGAAAACAAGCGCGCCGGTCTTTCTATCATTAATCCACCTTTTAACGACAGGAATGAAAGGAGTAGTAACCTTTTTCGATGATATTTGCGTACATAGTAAGACTATCGAGGAACATTTTGAGAGTATTATTGAATTAATGGAACGTCTAAGAAAAGTGAATTTAGTATTAAATCCGGAAAAATGCGAGTATTTTAAATCAGAGATAGTATACCTATGTTATGTAATCTCGAAAGGCGGTTTACTACCTCACAACGGTAACATTTTAGCCATCCAACAATTTCCCACGCCGACAAACCCAAGGAATATTAAACAATTTATCGGCCTGTGTAGCTACTACAGACGATTCACGATGACAGATTTTCTGACATCGCGCAACCTTTAAACAAACTGTTAAGAAAAGATCAGCAGTTGATATGGGAAGAAGAGCAACAGAACGCCTTCGAACTGTTAAAACGCAAATTGTGTGAGCCACCTGTATTGGTTCACCCGAACTTCGAAAAACCATTCATTTTAACAACAGACACTAGTGGATACTGTGTAGGATGCATTTTATCTCAAAAACAGGATGAGGACGACTTTGATAAGGCAACAGCTTATGCATTATGAGCGTTAAATGACGCAAAAAGACGTTACAGTTTTTGAAAAAATTTACCGTCATTATTGATCATAAACCTCTAGTTGGATTAACATCGCACAAAGATCCTAACTCACGAGTAAATAGAATGAGACTGAAGGTGGCAGATTTTCAATAAGAAATTAAATATAAAGCAGGAGCTACCAACATAGGCGCAGTTGTTTTGTCTCGTAATCCAATAGAATTACATATATTAGATCAGCAATTGATTCAAGAACCAATCAATATAGTAAAAGGATTAGAAGCAAATGATGATAAAGTGCCGGAACTGGAAGGGATGATCACACGATCTCGCACTGGACGAAAACCTAGCGCTAAATACGAAGAAGCTATAATCGCGTTGAAACCTAGTAAACAGAAAAAGTGACGAGACTAAAGTGCCAGTGGGATAACAATACAACAGAGAGGGGAAGACAAGAGGTGAGAAACTTCTGAGAACACAAATGGCAACACACCGTGTACGCAACAAATCGAGAACCAAGCAACAGACGTACAAAGCAAGGGGACAGACGTGCCATTAAAAACCAGTTTAGAAACTATTAAAGAAGAGGATGAATACGAATCAAACGAAACTAAGATATACGCAATAGAAGAGATCATAAATAATGAGAATGAAATAGAAAATAAATTACCTCAAAGCAACTTCATTTATTGTCGCGAAAAATTGTTCATGAGAAAAGATAATTATTTGTATTTTATCAATGATAAAGGAGAACCTCTCGATGAAGGAGCACGTCTATTAAAAGAAGTAAATAAATTACCAAGATTAGAAAATTTGAAAGTAGGATACCCTAAACTAATTAAAGTCGGAAAAAGATATCATTTATTGATGCCGCTAAGGTGCGAACAACGAGAAAGCACCGAGGATATAATTATTATGCTAAAAGCATTTCTCATGAATTTAAGAAACATCATTGATGAAAACAAGATAATCACTTTTAGCCTAGCCAAAAGTGAAAGCATAGAGAACGAGTTATTCAGTAAAATTATTAACTGCATACGAGATAAACTTGGAAAATTAGATGTCAAGGTCATAGTAAACACCGGACAGGTAAAACATCCCCTACCTAACGAGAGAGCGGAGATTATACAAGAAGCACATTATTCAGCAGTCGGGGGACACGCGGGAGTTAATGAAACATTTAATCGTATTCGACACAAATCAAACTGGGAACATCTTAAAGAAGACGTTATTAGTTTCATACAACGATGTGTTGACTGTCAAACAAAAAAATTAGTACGTTAAAAAACTAAACAGAAGATGGTCGTCACAGATTCTCCGCCAGTACCATTTTTCAAAACAGCAATGGACATTGTGGGACCGATGACAACGACCAAACTAAATAATCGTTACTGTTTAACATTTCAGTGCATGTTTACACGTTATTATAGGTATTTATAATTATATTATAATTATTATAATTATAATTATAGTTATTATATTATAATTATATTATGGTATTATTTACTATAGGTATTTCAATACCTGATCAAACGACTATTACTATAGCAGATGCTTTTATTAAACGTGTGGTCTGTGTATTCGGAGCACCAAACGGTTTGCTTAACGATTGCGGGCAAAATTTTTTGTCAAAATTAATGAAAAGAGTTGCAAAAAGATTTCATATTAAACAATTTCGCACAAGCGCATTTCATCTCGAATCCAATGGAGTAAAAGAAAGACAACACTCCTCATTAAACGAATATTTAAAAGTTTTTACAAATAAGATTGGGATGAATTTATAGAAATGGCAATGTTCAATTATAACACTAACAGACATGAGGCTACGCATTATACTCCATATGAACTCATGTTTGCAAGAGTTGCAAGAGTAGCATCAGCAACTCCGCCAGAACCAGAAGATCTTGTGCCTACTTATGCCGATTATTTGTCACAACTAATTAACCGTTTGAATGCTTTGCACCAAATTGCTCGTGAAAAAATTACACTTGCAAAGATCAAGTCAAAATATTATTACGACAAAAAAATCGAGAAATTAAGGTAAACGATTATGTTTGACTTTTAAGTGGCCCCGAACCAAAAAAATTCAATGACCAATACTCTGGTCTATATCTGCTATCGTAAGTATGGCCCAACGGAAATGTACGAATTGAGATCGGCAAATACCGCAGCAAAATTGTACATATAAACCGTTTACGCATATAGCATATAAGGCCAACCGAATAATCGTTTCGCAAAATTTAATAGACAATCGAGTCGATTGTATGTACTGATTAAGATCTATTAAGGAATAATTTAAATTTATTGTTTACAGATGATGAGTCTTCTAATTTGTCTACTATTCTCCAAACTTATCATCAAGGCGACGGCCTACATTGCTTATGATTGTGCGCAGAAGTTCGCAAATATTACACTTTTTCTTTGGTAGATATTGCAGACTGCGAATTGCCACCACCAATCGTCAATTCTACGCGGATCGAAGTATCACTATTGCAACTCAATGAATATTCGTTTGTGCGAGTGTGCTATTGCAAAATAGAAATAGATAGGAAAGCTAAGAGATGCGGCTATAATAATATGGAAGTTGGATTAGAAAGAATAGAATTTTTACGCGAAACATCAAGAGACGAATGCGAAAGAATGCATGTACACAGATCAATATCTATAGGAGATCGCCTTTTTCAATCCTTACTAGTGAATAATTCAGCAGTACACGCTACAATAAATAAAAATTGGTATTAAAATTAGATTTGTCATCATGAATGATTCAGAAAAAATCGAAGTATTGGAAAATCTAATATGTATAAAGACAAAATTAATAGGTATGGCCGAAAGAAATAACGAATCAACTCATAAATTTGGAAAAAGAGCCATAAACTTATTAAAATCATACAAGATTGCAGGCCAGTTAGCTCAGTTACAGTTAGATGAAGTAACAGACACTATAGAAGAAAGAGAACAATTAGCAATGATGTGTTTTGTTGAATACCTAAACAAAGGCATAAAAAGATATATGTGTAAATACAAATTTTATAGTTCATTACAGCAGACAGTTGCGCACGCTGAACAAAATTAGCAACAACCTAAATGAATTAGAAAATATTGCAAACACAACAAATTTAGCAATTAATCAATATCAAAACATTCAAAGATCTTTTTTTTTTAATTACAGAATGTATTTGATTCATTAGATAAAATTTGTAAAAGAGTATTATTTAAGAAAATTTGTAATAACGATAATACACGAGCTAAGCCAAGCGTGGATTAGCAATAATGTATTTGACGTTAATGATCCTATAATCTTGTATTAATGATATAATTTATTGAATAATAATTGTAATCTATATGAAATTAATGTTTGCAGAACACACACAAAAAAAATAAACAAGATGAAAAAAAGCAGCAGTTTGCCTGTATTTTCTTCTCGGATTTATGGCAGTTAGGGGACGAGAAGAAAACCCCGTCGTATATCTGATTGAAGATAATCCAGGGATTGCGTTTCATAAAATTGAACGTATAGCCTTTACTCGTGAAAATTGGAGTTTACTAAAAACCATTGACCTGAAACACATTTTTATTTGGAAAGAGGTGCTTACTAATCAAGTAACTACTTGAAATAGCATTTTCGTACAAGATAATATGTATTACATAGAAGCAAGTTCGATTATACAGAATGTTAAGGATCATTTGAGAGATATTATATGTGTCGACGATTCCCGGAATCGCCTTGTCAATACTTTGCATGTTGACAAAATTGAAGGGGGAGGAAAAGCTTTATCTTTTCAAAACAGTACGCATTCAGTAATACTAAAGAAGTTATAGAAAGAGTAATTAACATGCGTATAAACGATCTATCTTATATTATGGGCGATGAGCCGAACACTTATTTTTTTGACAATGGCCTGCATGAACAAATTAAATCAGTAAACTTGAAAACTAACTATCTAAAAAGATGTGTGCAACTGTTAAAACAGATCCCGAACATAACAGACAAAAATCAGGCCGCTAATTTCCACAAAGCAATTGCACTCATTAAAGAAATACAACATGAAGGCAAAGAAATTATGTTATTATGTTATTAATGTTTAAATATAACAAATATTTATTAGCTATGCACACTTTACAACCAGTAGGTTTCCTAGGAATATATAGGAAGCGGTGTTATTGAGCTAAGTCCTTCGGTGCAAGATAGTCGACTATCGGATTTACTTTGTCGCTATCCGGACGCAAACCCTCTCTATCTAACGCGCATCCTTGTCTGATAAACTATTATGCATAATGGCATTTTGATACTTCTGAAAACTCTTTGCCCCTCCTTGTAACAAGTGGCGTTTATTTGCTTGTTCGAAACCATCACTTGTCTTACTGGAGAAATTCACGCCTTCGCTGTGTTGCGTCTGATTTTCTTCGAGTATCAAACTAAAAAGTTCACCCTTGAACACGATTCTTACAACTTCTCCCTGCACATTTCTCAAACCTACTATTCCCATGTTTTCCTTTTCTGAACCCAGGTTCTTTACTATAATTACACGCTCGACTTTAGCCCTTTTCTTTACATCATTTTTCTATCCTGTTTACGAGAGGAGAACGTAGAACTGGCAATTTCTGCCTTGTTCTCGCCTTCCTTACTTACTTTAGCTCGATTTTCTTCATCTATCAAGCCTTTGCTTCTATAGTAAAGAACTTTCTCTACCAAAATGGTCTGTTCGATCCATTTTAGGCAGACGTTGTCAAGCAGTCGACGGCTTTCACGATGACGTTTCCCTGTTTCACTTGGTTACAGGTTGGGAAATCTCTGGAAACGAATCCAATAGTCCTACATACCTGGTACGCCTTCTGTAGATCGAACTAGGTAACTATTAGCATAATACCCTAGTTGCCGACACTTGTAGCAAGCAACAATCGTTTTGGCTCGATCCACCAGACATTGCGCTCTCCTGTATTCTACCGTTTTGCAATTAAGGCAAACTTCTGTAAACGGCATATCCAATTTACTTCTAAATGTGCTGCCTCTTTAATTGTGCTACTGTGGCATCAAACTAGGGACTACAGCAGCAGCTGGGACTGACAAAATTGCGCATTCTACTGAGCAGGCGTGGCTTCTTTCACAGATTGATTAGTCTCCGGTAGCTGCAGCCATGGCGACATCACCCCCTTGGGTTTCGCCATTTTAATCTGCTTTCTTATTCCGCTGCTATGTTTTCTACTTGGAAGGCTCAATCACTAAAACCTCTTTTACTGCTTCATTCAGTTCCTCTATAGTATCTACCAATTTCTGCCTGCTCTTAGACTATTTTGCCCTAGTACTCGTATATGCAGATTCCGGTATCAATGTTACTTCCACGGTTGGCGGCCGCTACCACATTATCCAATCTGCCATACGATCTTCTAACGCCATATCCGATTATTTAGTCATTTAAGTCTTAAAAGCTTTTAAATCTCGGATATAGGCCTTCAACAATTATCGCTAGTTGTCGCCTTACTGAAACTGGCAAGTCAAATCTGTGTAAAATCATCTGCAATGCCGCGAAATAATTCACGATTTTTTCATCTTCACCTTGCGTTCTTTGCCGCAATTCACCGTAGAGCTGTTCTCGTCGACGACAAAATTCGCTTGACAAACTCTTATTAAAATGTTTTTCAAAGACCGCGATTAACCTTATACTATAAATGCGCTTATTCGCGGAACGCGGTGTCTATTGCTATTGGCATTTCTCTATCCAAAATGCCATAATAGCGCTGGCAATCACTCAAACCTGACAAAAAGCTTAGCACGTTCATACCGTCTTTGCCAGAAAATCACAGAGACTAGGCATTGAGCGCATTCACTTCATCCGCAGGTATATCCTTGATATACTTTTTTGCGGAGGGCTACTCTATTTGTTTGGTATTTCTATTTTAATTGCCCTACTTGTTCTCGGCGATCTGCTTATCTGAGTATCGCGACTATCGATACTATCTGAAGGATACGTACTCACATGAGAGTCATCATAATACCTCTGATTTTCCTCTTTACTTTGTCTCGGCTACATCGCGCGAGCCACACTCATCCTAGCGGCTATCAAGCCCTCATTCGATGACACAGTTATACGAACCTCACCTTTCGTAGCTGCCCGTACCTCGCGCTCCCAATTTCCGACTCACGAATTTACTTTGGGCGATAAGTACGTTGTACTCGCCGATCTGCTCAAATAAGTCGTAATAATCGCACTACCTGCTCATGCACTCACCTAGATCGATCGCTCAGTCGTAGCCGCTGGCACGTTAAGCGCCACGCGACCTTCGAGCGGCTTGAGTTGAAACGACGTTGAAGTCTATTGCTCGGCCTGAGCCACCCTACAGTGTATCGCCTCTCTTTTACCCTATAAACTACATATGCACCATCCCTGATGCTTTGTCTTACTTCACACCTATAAATGCAACAAAGCACTGCTACGAGGCGGGGGGGGGGCGAGGGGAGGGTGTCAATAAGTCTTTATAAAAAGAAGGAAAAAAAGTATTGCGTATTTAATTTTTTTTTATTTTTAAACATAATCTCCTTGAAGGTCGATACATTTTATTAAACGGCCTTCAAGTTTTTTTAAGCCATCAGAACAATATGATTTCTGAAAACCCTCAAAATAGGCATTTGTTTCGGCGATGATTTCTTCATTCCACGTGAATCGTTGTCCGGCAAGCCATTTTTTGAGGTTAGGAAATAAGATAAAGTTACTGGGAGCAAAATCAAGCGAATATGGTGAATGGTGAATTAATTCGAACTTTAAATCGTTAATTTTTGCCATCGAAACTGCACACGTGTGAACTCGAGCATTGTCTTGAAGAAAGAGGCATTTTTTTTTGTTCAAGTGAGAACGTTTTTCTCTAATTTTTTCTTTCAGCTAACCTAATTAGGACGCATAATATTGTACAGTGATCGTCTGGCCCTTTTCCAAGTAGTCGAAATAGATGATTCCATACGCATCCCAGAAAACCGTGCCCATAATCTTGCAAGCTGACTTTACTGTCTTTGCCTTCTTTGGGGCTGGTTCTCCTGCGGTAATCCATTGTTTGGACTGTTCTTTGGTTTCAGGAGTGTAGTGGTGTACCCATGTTTCGTCTACAGTTACGAGTCGACGCCAAAAGTCTTCCGAATTACGATGTATGTATGCCAAAAGAGCCTCAGAGGTGACCACGGAGATTCGTTTGTTGTTAACAGTGAGCAAACACGACACCCATCTTGCTGATATTTTTTTCATCCGCAATTTTTCATGCAAAAGTGAAATGATTGTACCCTTTGATGCCCCTACGGCTTCAACTCATTCTCGCAATTTTAATTTTTATCACTCAACACCATGTCGTGGATTTTGTTGACCATTTCTGGCGTACTTACTTCTACGGGGCGTCCTGAACGAGGTTCATCTTTTGTTGTTGTACGGCCGCGTTTAAATTCATTTACCCAGTTATAAATAGTCTTAAATACAGGAGTAGACTCACCATGAACGGCGTTCAACTCAACTGTGATTTCTTTTGGTGTAAGGCCTTTGAAAATGTTTTATCACCGCTCGAAACTCTGTTTTTTCCATTTTTCAAATAAACCAATAACTTTTTGTTCAACCAACGTCTACAAAAAAACGACTTAATGAATCGAGCTGAAACTTTGTACGATATCTAGTTAGTAGTATTGCTTGCCAAAAATATCATAATTTAAGCGTGACGAGCGCCATCTCTTGGATTTTGTAAAGACTTATTGACCCCCCTCGTATAAGAGCCTCCCAGATTTGGCTTAGTGCACTTGTGCTACACGCGCCTCAATCTCGCGCCTTTTGCTCGTGCGCGCGTCCGCTCCCGCTATCCGATGGCAGGCGTGCCATCAGCAACAACGCAGTTTCGTTAACGGGTGCCCCTATGCTTCTACCCGTCGATCAATTTTGCTCGGAGAGAGCAGAAACCTGTGTCACCTGTTCTTGCTCATGTCGCAATTCAGTTGCCAAAGGCCAAGCAGGCATATGAGGGATAGGCGTGTTTTCACTACCAATTCTTCTAGAGAAATAAGAGAGGCACTTTTGTTCTAAGCAGTCATAGAGGAAAGAGAGGAAATAGGTCCACAAATAATTATGTACACCATTTATCATATTCAAAATCTTATTTCTAATTATTAATAAATGATGAACGAACAAACTCAACAGAGAACTCTTACTTGTAAGAAAGAACACGAACGAACGCGCATAAATACATCAATTATAAGCGGAACAGAATTAGGTGTGACCTACCCGACGAATGAACGCCTTGGCAGCCCAATGCCTGTCACCCACATTTAACCTATTAAACCGCTGCTCGGAATACAAAGAAATCTCAGGTAGCCGGCGAGTAAACGCCTGACTACTGAGTATTCCCGCATTTAATCTACCACGATCCTAAATCTGTCATGGTGAGATAGATTAGAAAGAGAGGAAACGAAAACCTTTTCTTCTTCGGGCTGATCGGCGGGGTGAAGTAGGTAGCCGAGCAAAACTGCATTGGGTGGTACCTCTTCTTCAATCAGCCGTACCTCGCAGTATAGCAGTCTCCCTTGTATTACGCGAACACCTAGGCGAAGTTAATTATTTAGACAAAGGAAGTTAGTTGCTTTTCCCTAAACAAGTTTTTGTCAATTTATTTCATTGAAAAATATTAATTGAAACCAAAAATATTAATAGAAACTGCTTTAAGAAGTGATTTTTGAAGATGACTTTTATTTCTTAGAGAGCTCTCTCTCTCTGCCAATAAAAAAAAAGTATCTTTTATTTTTTAATAATCTATAACGTATCCAAATTACAGATAAATCAGAGGCGGAAGGTTGGGAATATTGCCTTGTCAATACCACATGACTTACTAATTAAAAAAACCCAGATCATTTAATCTCACAGATAAATCTCTGCAGTTGTTTTTTAGTTATCTCTTAGATAGATCTCAGATCGTTATTGACTAGGTCGGATTGATATTCCAGTGACTGCAAACTCAGACTGAAGTTCCACAAGGTGCTTAGCCCGCTGATTTTTGACATTTTTATTAACGATCTTCCAGCTGTTATATTTTTTTCTAAATATCTGATTTATGCTGACGACACATAAATATACCTTCATTGCCGACCTTCAGAGCTACTCCAGGGACTCAAACAAGCTCAACTTTATGCCCAATCAGTTGAAAATTGGGTCTGAGATAACGGTTTTCAGCTTAACCTTGCCAAAACTAAAGTTATTCTAATCGGTAGCGATGGTAAACAATTTTGAAATTCCCTTTTCCCAAGTTATCAAGAGTCCAGGAGTCACTATATCATCATCTTTCCAATGGAAACGTGTATCAGATGATATGAAGAAGGTATATCTTGCATTCAATACCTTTAAATTCCACAAAAGAGCTCTGTCCATTGCCAGTAAGAAAAACCTTGTCGAAACCCTTGTCCTCCTTCACTTTTGCGATGCTTTGATAGTTTTTTCTTATCTTGATAAAACGAGATTATCAACACTTTATACGAGTATAGCTCATTAGGCATGTGTACGTTTTATAATAGGCTACATCCTCTTTATCCCAGCAGTAAACATAAAATCTCATCTCTTTTCTTCATTAATTGTGTGTAGGCTGGCTCTTCCTACAATTACAGAGAAATATATAGCACTCGTCCTTCTCATCTATAAAACAGTATGCACCCGGTATCCGCGATACCTCATCACTTATCTTCACTCCCCACATCAAGTCTACTGTAAATAATGAAGCAGAAATTCACCTATGGCCTTTCATTATCCTGCCCTACGGACTGAAGCTTAGAAGCACTCTACTGCCATAAGTGGTGTGAATCTTTTCAACCAGCTCTCAGTTACTGATTTAAAAACTGAGATGATACAAACGTTGGCTATTTTTCCTTTTCAAATTACTTGAACTCCGACATTTTCATACTCGAAAAGCGACAGAGAAACTCATCAACTCCGTTGCTTTTATTCTTTTACCAATCGTATTTCTTCTTTTTAACTTCACTGCTTTTATAATAACCACAGAATATCTCCTGACCATAGGTCATTACCTCAAATAAAATATTTCCATGTTCTCAGGAAATTAAATTTCTGAAGTTGCTTAGTCCTTCCTTAAGAGTTTTCCCAATTAATAGTACCTATGACGAAGACAGGATTTTCGCAAAAATTCATCGATTTACAGGACATTGTAGGATGCTAGTATTTAAGTACCTATGTTAGTTTATAAGAATCTATGTTAGTTTAAAAGTATCTATATTAGTTTATAAGTATCTATGTTAGTTTGTAAGGTATGTTCGCAGCTCTTTTTTCTTAATAATTGTGCCTACACCTAATTTTCATCTTTAATAATGCTAACATTGCAATATGGTATATTTCTTTTAATTAAGCTGAACTTAAATCAACAATTTCTATTACTTTTATTTGTTAATTGAATTAAATTGATTTAAGCTGTACTTTTCCATTGTGTTATGCGATCAATTTTTTCTAGCAATTACCAAATTTGTGTTATTGATCTAGTTGTCTCTCTAAATGCTGTTATTATTACTATTGTAGAATGTAAAATACTCGTATGTTGTAACAAACTATACATCTCACATATATGGGGTTATACCTCAGAGCTAAATAAAATTGATTCTACTCTACTCTCTCTCTCTCGCGCTCTCTGTCTCTCTCTCTCTCTCTGTCTCACTCTCTCTCTCTCGTGCTCTCTGTCTCTCTCTGTCTCTCTCTGTCTCACTCTCTCTCTCTCTCTCTCTCTCTCTCTCTGTCTCTCGGTAAGTAGCGACACACTGGTTTTTGATGTTCTCTTCTTTTATAAACATTTTCCTACTTTTGCCACTTCCTCGAGCGGTATATTTTTGCAGGCGAGTTCATCCAGCTGGCCACTGCGCTTCCTGCTAAAAATTCTTGGCTTTTAGTCAATTTTTTGGCCAGTGGATTAATTAACCACTTGCCTGGTTACAACATAACCTTCATCAAATCTCCAACTTTAACGAGTTTTGATCTACACATCTCTGTAAACAACGGAAACAACAACACAGCCTCCACACCAGGACCACTACACTCTACAAACTACACACTACACACCTTCCCGAATGCAACACTTCCAAAATTTTTGCTGCTAAGTACCTGTATCAACAATTTTTACCGTTATTCCACATATTTCCATCTACTCGGAGAGACTCCTCACTGCCGGTGTTATTTCTTCGCCGCATCACATCTTTTAACTTAATCTGTTCTTGCGCTTAGTCATCGCGATGGCTATTTTAATTTTATTTTAATTTTATTTTTATTTTACTTCATCTTGTCTTGTTTTATTTAATTTAATTTTATTGTATTTTTCATCTAGCGTTATCTACACGCTAGACAATTTTAATTCTAAGTTTAATTTTAATTTTATTCGATCGACTATGTTAAATCGCGTTTCCTTTCCTACCATACACTTAATTTGTATTATAATTTTCTGCTTTCGCTTCGTCAATCATTTTTCTCATTTCATTTTTGCGTATAAGCTACTTGTTTATTTTTGCGTTTTAATCATTTCTAGGTTAATTTGCGAATCCCTTTACTCCTCTTGTAAATGGCATCATTTTACTCCCGAATCTCTCGCCAATTTTTTAATCTTTAACTAACTGAGTTGGTGCCACTGAGGCGCCAATTTTCAAATCTTTTAAATCCTGACTTTTCACAGCTCCCGTTTATGACTGGTCAGTGACTCAAATTTTCGCGCGAAATTCAAACTTTTGAATTTGTCGTATCAACCTGTCCTTTCAAATTACCTCGTTTATTACAGTTTTTTGTGAAGTTTTGAGACCCGGGGAGGAGAGATGGGAAACTTTTTGACACAATCAATGAATTTCCATTTTTTGTCTTAATTTGCTTTTAAATTTCAAACCTCCCACTTTTATCAAATGGTCTTGTCTTAATGCGCTGAGTGTGGTGAAGCACTGAGTTATCGGGGTGTCAATATCTTGCAGTGCGAGGCCTGTCTTTCCATCAGCACTGTACTGACATAACCTCAAACCCTGATCTCGCGATCTTTATTTGCCGTACCTGTTCTTTTGAGTCTGCCGTCTCAGCTAACCCTTGTCAAACCGGTGGCGCGTTTTTACCATCCCCAATGGTCTGTATTCAGCTCGATGGAGAGCACTCGTCTAAGCTACAAGTTGCCCAAAACGCCTGTGTACGCTTTGTAATAGGATGGATGCCATATATACCTTCACTATCTTTAAACAGCTATATCACCCACCATAGATTAGCCCTAGGCTGGCATCAATATAAATAGACGAAATTCCCCCTGTCATATTGCTCTTCTCGAAGCACAAGCCCTTTCAACACATTTTGATGTCATAGCCATTACTGAAACCTTCCTCACGCCTGATATCTCTGACTCACACCTCTCCCTCCCCGATTTCAATTTTTGCAGGCTTGACCGAATTGGAAAGAAGGGTGGCGGGGTTGGCCTGTACGTCAGATCTTATCTTAAATTTAGTTTTCTAGCTACTTCAGATCCAGTTTTTGATAACACGCCTGAATTCATCCTTGGTGAAATAAAGTCCGATAAGACCAAGCTTTTGATGGCGGTGGTATACAGACGTTCCTCTGCATGCTCTCCCACACATTTTTTCAACTACCTGGCCACTTACCTCACATTGTACGGAAATATCATCATTACCGGTGATTTTAACGCAGACCTAAGTTCTAGCTCTCTGCTTAATGCTCGAGCTTTGAGATCTCTCGTTGACCTACACAACCTCCACTTCGTATCCACTGATCCCGCACATAACTGTCTTGATATAAATCCCCGTTCCCACACTACTCTTGATCTCTTCATAGTGAAAAACCCAAATGCCATCCAGACATTTGGAAATTCTGATACTCCCTTTATTGCTGGTTATGATTTCATCTCGCTCACCTATCGTTTCACTACAATAAGCATATCACCAGAGTCATTAGGTCCCGCGGTTTAAATCGGGTAGACAAAGCGGCCTTAAATGAGATCCTCAGCAGCCTTCTCTCGTGTCTGGTCGACAAATCTCCAGCACGACTGAAGTGCTCTTCCGATCTGTCGATCGATGCTGACCTGCATTCCCTTAAAAACTCGGTGCACTATCTTACTGAAGTCCTTATAAAGTCTTCCGACAAGGTAGTCCCTCTCAGGTGCATCAAGTTGTCTTCTAGGGGTAAACCCTGGGTGACTCCGAGCATTCTCGCTCTTATGAAAAGACATGACGCTGCCTATAAACTATCACCCTTCTCCCGCTCGGTCAGTGACGTCGCTGGGTATCGAAGACTACGTAATGACGTCTCAAATGCCCTCGACTCAGCAAAAAATTCTGTCATCGCAAGCAGACTGTCCTCTGCAAGCACCAGTAAGGCCAGAAGGAGCGAGTTACGAAACTTCGGAGCCACTAAGCGCGCTCTTCCATCCACGTTTCGATTTTTTCCCCCAGCCGTACTAAACACCCACTTTGCCAATATAGTAAACTCGTCTCCTCCCATGATATGTAACTTTTTTGACGCCCTTTTAGCGAGTCCCCCAAATGTTCCTCACGCCCACTCCCCATTCAAATTTTATGAGGTCACTAGCCAGGAGGTTATGGATGCACTAAACTCGTCCTCAGATTTACTGCTATTTTCAGTTTTACAATGTCGGTATACTCACTCTCTATCCTCGGATTTTCTTGTGCACGAAATTATAACCTTTTTGGACAACTTCAATGTTGCGCATCCTATGCGTCGCGGCTGCGTCGGTCTGATCCGACTTTTTCTGAAGTATTTATAATACGTTTATTATTTTGTCTGAGTTTCATTTAATTTGGAATTCGTGCATTCGAGTCGAATTGATCTTACCCATAACCCGCTGATCAAGTCATTATTCGAGTATCTCTAATAGTAGTACAGCGCTGTGCATTTTGTAATGCGATCATAAATCAGAAAAATGATCGATTTGTCCAATGCGCAGCTAGCAAAAAGTTGTACCATTGTTACTGTGAGTCCGTCTGCACTTTTAGGCTCATCAGTATTCAGGTATTGTAATTTTTCTCAGTCTGCTCTGTTGAGCAGTAATTTAATAATTGAATCCTTTACTGCTGTTTCAGCGAAAATCTCTTCTGTAAACATATCATTTAACAAAAAGCCTCCAGCCACGTCACCTCAGTCACTTACATTAAGAGTATCTAAACAGCTGAGCTATTCTAATGCTGTTACTAGTGCTCAAGTACCTTCATCACAAGAGTCAGCAAATATCCATTAACTGCCTTCTATTCGTTCAAGTTTCTGAAGCCTTATCAAATCATCTATCTAATAACTTTATCATATTGACTGACGAATGTGAGTTACTAGTATATGATGTTCCTCATCAGTACAGTGACTTCGATTATAGAGTAGCCCGAATTATTCTCGGTTTTTTTAGGCTGGATGATAACTTCGTCATCAGTAGTTCTCAAAATCATGTAAGCCTATCATTGACTAGAGCTTTTGTATTTTAATTAAGCAGCCCTATGCTTCATGATAAGTCTTCAAACAAGTCCACTTACTCAGAGGAAAATCAGCACTGGATATCTTCAAAAAAAGAAAATCAGCGTTTATTCACTGCTGTGTCACTTCTCATCCTGAATTCTAATCCGTGCGTTTAACATGGCTATACTCGATGCGTTATTTAGTCGTAGAAACGTCTTTTGCTTCCCGAATCCTCGAAATAAATAATTTATACGAACGGCCGCGAGCTATCCAGGCAGGAACGGCCAATTCTCTGTTACAGATTCTTATTCCATTTTTTTAAATCATTTGATTCTATTAGGCGTAATATTCTAATAAGTCAACTCCACGCAATGATTTTTCAGGCACTACACTGAACTAGTTTTGATCCTACTTGGTCAACAGATCGCAAGTTGATTAGTTCGGTACGATTTAACAATAGCTTGTCACATCATCTGGTGTCCCCGAAGATAGCGTTCTTGGTCCACTATTATTCTCAATTTTTATAAATGACTTGCTCAGTATCTTGTATTTTGTTAACATCATATTTATGAGGATGATACCCAGATATATCTACACTATTCCTACAATGACATCTGTAACACTGTTCGAAAGGCCCAAATTGAAGCAAATGCAGTGGCTTAATAGGCTTCTGAAAATGGTTTGGGTCTTAATGCATCAAAAACTAAGGTGACTATTATATTAGCAGTGAAATATATGTCTTTAGATTAAACCTCTTGTTGCTTTAAATGGTACATTTTTTTAAATGGTATTAGTATTTAATGTATTAGTATTTCCATAACTGTTCGTAATCTTAGCGTTACCATTTCGATGGTGTTAAGCTTGATTGGAAATTACATATCCACTTGATTATTAAAAAAATCATGTTTTGTTACATTCTATAAAATTTGATAAGAAATCGTTATGCTTTGCACTGGGGAAAGAATTAGTGGATACATTGGTTTTTTCACATTTTGAATACTGCTCTATACCTTACCAGGATCTTGATAAAGCAAGAATATCGGATTTACAAGTTGTATAAAACGCCTGTGTCAGACTTATGGTTGATTGTATCCCAGTTATTCCCATCCATAATATTGCCTCGCATATAACAGACCATAAACTTTGTTTAGGTTGGCTTGCTCTTACCACTAAGCGCCTGCATTCTCTTGACTGTTTATGTTACAACGTTTTATCGTTAAATGCTGTGACTGCATTTTTCTTTTATGATAAGATATTTTTATTTTGATTACAAACTAAGATTTATGTCACCATCGTAAGTATAAAATCACCAAAATCGTAATGGGTGAAAATTAGAAGAATTATTTAGCTCTAAAGGCTTAAATAATTCTACTACAACAATTCAGTAAAAAAATATAACATATAGAATATAACATATATATACTGTTTCAGACCACCCGTACACCCCTTTTAAAATCTGAAATACGTGTTTGTGTGAAAAATGGTTCAAATGAAAGCTGCTAGACTCTCAGAGGCACATATTGTGGTGACCTTGAGTTTGACCTTGAGGTCAGTTTCAAGGTCATTTTAAGGTCAACTTTGTTTTCTTAAATAAGAACCCCTATTTTTGACACCGGATTTTGAAAGAGTGGACAATTCTACGTTCGGATGACCTATATTACATGTGGGGTCCGGAAGACCCCCCGAGGTCACCCCCAAGGTCATGCAAACTTCAATCTTTTTTTTTTAATTTTTTCATTTAAATGACCTGGCAGCGGTAAGATTTAGCGAAAAATGTTACAGAGGAAAGTTACCAGACTGTAAGAAGGGCATCTTCTGGTGACCGTGGCTTCGACCTCCAAAGTTATATCAAGGTCATTTCAATGTCAACTTTGCTTTTTTTAATAGAAACCCCTATTTTTTACATCGGATTCGGAAAGAGCGGGAAATACTATCTTGAGATGGCCTATCACACATGGGGGCCGGGAGACCTCCAAGGTTACTCCCTAAGATTCAGTTTTATTTTTTTTCTTATTTTTTCCATCTAAATAGCTTGAAAATTATTACCGTCACGGTAATATTTCTCAAGGCATTTTAAATTTTTTGAACAAAACCCCTTATTTTTGACCACACGTTCAAAAGAGATTGAACATTTCCTCATATTTTCCAAGGAATAACCTACTTTTCAATGATTTATTTATCTATCTGTTAAAGTATTTGAAATTTCATCAATTTTCCGTCATAAACAATATGTCTAACATAAGTTACAAAGTCTACCTTTCCTAGAGAAGTAACCCTACAGGTAAGTGGTATTTTCCATCGCAGATCATAAAAAAACAGTATTTAGATTTTAGTGTGATAGACCATTTCTTCTTTATTATAATTAACATTCATTACAATGAGATGTTATAACTTGAATTAAAAGGTAATAACATAAACAACATAGTTATTTTATTAAACATAATAAATTACAATATCCTTCATTCAGTCTTTTTTGTCAACGTGAACAATAATTACAAAAATGTAAAGATCAAAGATAAATTAGGATGGCAACATTTAATCTAAACTCTACCTAGATCAAGTGCTCAAAAACATCTCCATTCTGTAGGAGGCAAGCATTTACTCTTGTAGGAAAATGAGCAACTGCTCGAAGAACATCATCGCGATCTAAAGATCGAATAGCTTCAGTGATCCTGTTAATCATATGATTCCTCGTAGTGGGTCTTTCGCGGTATACTAAATCTTTTATCCGGTCTCACAAGTAATAGTTCATGACAGTAAGATCAGGTGAACGGGGTGGATACTCGATGGGATCACCAATACCAATCCATCTATTTGGAAACATATCATTTAGTAATCGTCGGACAGTCATCGAAGTGTGTGCTGGGCATCAGTTGTTGGAACCACATGTCAAGACGTTGTTGCAGTGGAATATCTTCTAAATATTCAAGAAGATTCCTCCGAATCAATTGTCCGTACCGCGATCCATTGAAATTCTGTTCAAAAAATACAGGACCCACAATATGTTCTTGGTAGATGCCGCCCCAAACATTCATTTTTTAAACATGTTGATAATCAATTTTTTTCAACCAGTGAGGATTAGTTTGTGACCAATATCGCAAACTCCAGTTATTTATCATCTCTGCATCACTTTTGAATGTACCTTCATCGGAGAACAAAATACGTCTGTAAAAGTCATGTGGTTGCTGTCCGATCCAGTTATAGAAATCAAGTCTACGTTGAATATCGTTTGGAAGAAGATCTTGATGGAGGCTCAATCTGTATGGGTGAAATTGGTTCTCCTTCAAAATGCGAAAAATTGTCGACTTGCTGATCCTTGAATCAATTGATCGACGAGTTAAAGAATCATGAGGAAACACGTTAGCTGATGCAATAACATCTGATGCTTTAAATAAATCATTGAAAAGTAGGTTATTCCTTGGATGATGTGAGGAAATGTTCAATTTCTTTTGAACGTGTGGTTAAAAATAAGGGGTTTTGTTCAAAAAATTTAAAACGCCTTCAGAAATATTACCGTGAAGGTAATAATTTTCACGCCATTTAGACGGAAAAAAAATAAAACTGAATCTTAGGGAGTAACCTTGGAGGTCTCCCGGACTCCATGTGTGATAGGCCATCTCAACATAGTATTTCCCGCTCTTACCGAATCCGATGTAAAAAATAAGGGTTTCTGTTTAAAAAAGCAAAGTTGACATTGAAATGACCTTGATATAACTTTGGAGGTCGAAGCCAAGGTCACCAGAAGATGCCCTTCTCACAGTCTGGTAACTTTCCTCTGTAACATTTTTCGCTAAATCTTACCGCTGCCAGGTCATTTAAATTAAAAAATTAAAAAAAAAAGATTGAAGTTTGCATGACCTTGAGGGTGACCATGGGGGTCTTCCGGACCCCACATGTAATAGGTCATCCGAACGTAGAATTTTGCACTCTTTCAAAATCCGTTATCAAAAATAGGGGTTCCTATTTAAAAAAACAAAGTTGACCTTGAAATTACCTTGAAACTGACCTTCAAGGTCAAACTCAAGGTCACCACAATATGTGCCTCTCAGAGTCTAGCAACTTTCATTTGTACCATTTTTCACACAAACACGTATTTCAGATTTTAAAAGGGGTGTACGGGTGGTCTGAAACACCTGGTATAGTATAACATATATAGTATAACATATAGAATATAACATATATAGTATAACACATATAATATAACATATATATAACGATATAATATGGAAGTGAAATAACAAATTCAACATAAATAAGTAACTATTCTGCTGATGTAATAACCAATGCAATAAAGACTAATATATAGAGAATACACCAAATATCTACATTCAAATATCCATATTCACATTCAACACACTAAAACACATAAATAATAGTACCTTGAATCAATTTATTCTTTCGTTTTACACATGAATTCTGCGATCAAACACATTTCCAATAAATGACGTCTATGGTCGTTAGTGGGTTAAAAAACTGCTTTTAGGATCACTGTTACGACCTCTGGTGGTAAATAAAATCTTTTGTCTAGTATTTTCAGCAATTGCTCTTAAATATAGAGGTTCTTAATCGAAATTTTTATTTCGCAAAGACATCACGTTCTACTAAAACTGTAAGAAAATTTATCTGAGGAGTGGAGAAAATGTATATGATTTGCCAGATTAAGAAGAACAGTGTTGTGTTACAATGCTGGATGTCAAAAATTTGTGTAACTTTACTAATCTGAAAATGCATTTTCCACTTTCTCGAACAAGAGATGAAGATACTACAGTATCTCCTAAGGATTAATAGTAACTATTTGAAGTTGTAGGTACTTGTGACCGACAAGGATAAGATACACGGCAAGCTATAAGCGAATAAATCGTAAGGATCGATATAAAGTTCTTTTCTATAAATTCACACGTGTGATGGACTAGTGAAACTGAAGGTACCAAACAGGGCATCAGTTGTTGGGTTTACTGATAAGTTGGTAGTGTTCATAGTGACAGAAACTGCAAAACTAATGAAGATTATTCCTAAGAAAACTCTGGATCTGATTTTTGAATGATTTGTTAGCAAATTTTTGTGACTACTTTATTAATAAAGTTCTGCAACGGATTTTTAAATGATTAGTCTGATTTCTATCTGATAGCTCGTTTTATTTGTTTTAAATCATTTTTTGATCTTTTATTATGTTTTCTACTTCTATCCATTATTCTCAGTTGTTTGTACATCCATTTGTTTTAATTCGCCGTATCTACTATGTTATGTAATTTAATTTTGACTGTTTATTTGTGCTGCTGTCACGTAACATTTTTTATTTTATTCAAAGTAATCTTGTATTAAAAGTTTAATATTATAGTCTATGCCTAAGTAACTGATCTATAAGTGATTTGTATCACTGCTAAGTTTGAATTTGGTATTTCTGTAGGCACAATTAATACAGATGATTTTACTGTTGAAGTCACAATCTTCCACATAATGTTGCTATGCGCATCTCATACAGGCTTTATCATGATTGAAATAAGGATTTCCACTTTCGATTGTTCAATAATAATAATCGCGATTGATAAGGAAGATCATCCATGAAATAATATTAAACTCTCGTACTGCACTTCACCACTTCTCTGATCTAACTGTTGGACTATTTGAAAAACATTAACTTAAACTAATTGCATCACAGATTTATTATAAGAAGCATAATACTTTGTCACATATTTAGTCTTTCGTTGAATAAATTTTTAAGCTATAGATAAGAAGTCATATTGCATGACGATACTTCTATTATTTGTATATTTGCATATTTGTCAACGTTACTTGTAGCTAATTTTATAATTTTTATTATTACTGCAATTTTTTCTTTGAATCATTTCTACTATAATTTTAACATAGGTTTATATTTGGGTCTTCATAGGCTTGCAACATTGAATTTTTTATGTAAATTTTGTACTTTATTAACTATATACACATTTGTTTCCGCGGAAACTGTTATGATTGCATTTATTGTATATTTTCCGTTGATTTTATGTAAGTATCACTGTAAAGAATAGATGTATTTCTGTAAAATACTTTTAATTAGTATCATGTTGTAATTCATTATTAGTCATTTTATTTTCAATATTTGAAATTATAAGTCTGGTCTCTTGCAATATTTTTTTGTATATCTTTCCTTATTTTTCGTAGTTATTTATATTGTCGATTTATTATATCTTTTGTTTTACATCTTATATCAACTTCTTCATTCTTTGTTTCTTTTATCTTATCTATGGGTATTATCACAGCTTTCGGAAACTTGTTTGTAACTATCTAATGAGTTTTATTTTGATTTTTGGTTTATTCTCTATATATTAATCTTTATTGCATTGGTTATTACATCAGCATAATAGTTACTTATTTATGATGTATTTTTCTTCAAATTTTTTATTATATATTGGGAGTACAAATAGAAAACCGCCGTTTTCCCATAGGTGGCGTCAGTATTGCACGTCGGTAAAAAATTGTTAACAGGAACGTTACATAGCCAGCTGAGGCATTTGTCAACAACTCTTCATCACCTCGCTTGTCTATTTTTACTGTGCTTTGTTTTATTCGTGCGCAAAAATGGCAAAATTCGAGCCGAACAGGAGACATTTGCGGGAAGTGTTGCTTTTTGCATTTCATTCGGGAAAAAACGCAGCTGAGGCGCGTCGAATGATTGTAGAAACTTATGGTAACAGCTGTATTAGTGAAAGAACGTGTCGGGAATGGTTCCAAAAGTTTAAAAATGGCGAGTATGACGTAGATGACAAGGATCGTCCCGGACCCGTAAAAAAGTTCGAGGATGCGAAATTGGAGGCTTTGCTGGATGAAGATTCTTGCAGAACGCAACAGGAATTTGCGGATTTATTGGGCGTAACTCAGCAAGCCGTTTCCCATCGCTTGAAATGCTTAGGAATGATCCAGAAAGTGGGATGTTGGGTGCCGTACGAGCTGAAGCCGAGGGACATCGAACGGCGTCTTGTCACGTGCGAACAACTCCTCCAACGGCAAAAAAGGAAGGGTTTTTTGCATCGCATTGTGACCGGCGATGAAAAGTGGATACACTATGAGAATCCAAAGCGGAGAAAATCGTGGGGTCTTCCCGGCCATGCATCAACTTCGACAGCGAAACCAAACATTCATGGCTCGAAGCTGATGCTGTGTATTTGGTGGGACCAGCTTGGCGTAATTTACCATGAACTCCTGCAACCACGCGAAACCATCACAGGAGCCCTCTATCGGACGCAATTGATTCGTTTGAGTTGAGCGTTAAAGGAAAAACGCCCAAAGTACGCGGAAAGGCACGACAAGGTCATATTTCTGCATGACAACGCTCGGCCACATGTTTCCAAGGTCGTGAAAACATACCTGGAAACTTTGAAATGGGACATCCTATCGCACCCGCCGTACTCTCCTGACATCGCCCCTTCTGATTTCTACTTGTTCCGATTGATGACGCATGACCTGGCCGAACAGCACTTTCGTTCTTACGAAGAAACCAAAAATTGGATCGATTCGTGGATCGCATCAAAAGACGAACAGTTTTTTCGAAGAGGAATTCAGAACCTCCCAGAAAGATGGGAAAAAGTTGTGACTAAGGATGGAAATTATTTTGAAGAATGAGATTGTAACGAGTTTTTTACAATAAAACCTCAAATTATTAGAAAAAACGGCGATTTTCTATTTGTACTCCCAATAGTTTGTAATAAAAATAAGAATATTACATCACAAAAGCAAATAGTAGCCACAGCATTGAACGATATTTAAAAATACACTTCGTCCATATAGCTGGTAGCGTTTTATTTTTAGTTTAGTGTTATAATGGAGTTTATATGGTGTTCGAGTTAAAGCCTATTTCCCTTTTGCATATAAGAAAATGTAAAGGGTTGATGGCAGGGTGAAGCAGAAACTTTCTACGGCTTCGTCGGAGATTCGGCGAAGTCTAACCTGATGCAGTTTAGTTACTTACCACGGCTTCTTGATCTCATGACCAACGTGAAGCAGCGTACAGTTTAGTACTAGTGCAAGGGTGTGAAGCATAGCGCATAACGTTTATACTTGGAGAAGGAAACTTTGTAGAATTAAAGAAAACAAACGAGTATAATAAAGCAATTTACTAAAGTAATAAAAGAAAAAATGAAATTAGAGATTGTGCAACAACTAGGTAGATAAGAGATTGATTGATTGATTTTGCTTTATTACACAATAGGGTAGAAGCCTGTTCGATGTGAATGCCATACAGTTGAACAAAAAATAGGTTGTACATTTTTCCATTTGTAAAACGCTTCACTTGAGAATTATGCATATAGATTATAAATAAGCTTATAACTAAAAATAATATAAATCTAGAGTATTACAACTTAACTTAATCATATTACTAACCTAAGAAAAATAAACAAAAGAGTAAAGGTACAGTTTTTAAGTTGCTATTAATTGAAATTAAACTAATAAACTAAATACGTAAAAAGGGGATGAAGCAGCTATCACAGTTAGGCGGAATGATATCCGCTAGGGGAGATAGTAGGAGACTTTGGACGTCTATTTGTCACGAGTAGTATAGGAGATCTGCCAGCTATATCGTTGGCTGCGATTGACGACTACTGTTTGTATGGGCGTAATTTCTTTTGTTGGTATCTGTTACGTGACGGACCATTTTATTTTTCTGTTATAATATATCTACTTAAGACTTCGCTTGCCAGAGTCCTATTCGTATCGCGCCAAGGCCAAGAACATAGTGATAAGACACTATGGTCAGCAGTACATGTGTGCGTGCCATGGCCGGACTGAGTGGGAGAAACCAAGCATACTGCTGCAGCATGCTGCGACAGTATGCTGCACTCAGCGTGTTAGGCTAGGAAAGATGAAGTGATTCAAAACGCGTAAATCAGAGAGAGACAGAGTGTAAGGAATGAGAGAGGGAAACGAAAAGGCACAGACGAATAGTGAGGATGTGACCTGGCAGTCAGAAGTGAGCGCCCAACTAGCAAGGCTGCATTTTTCCTACTGAATATAAATTTATAATTGAGAATATCAGAGTTTGAGAATATAAGAGTTTGAGTTTCAATAGAGTATTAAAAGTGTCGAGTACAATCATTTCGATAATTTCTTTTTATATAAACGAAAATCAAGAATCATCACTTTATTGTGTGTTGCTACATTATTGGATAAAAAAGATATATTTGACCAGTTAATCTGACCAGATTCAAAGAAAGTCATTACTCACAAAACGAACCAAACAATATTTCGGACTAATTTATACTTCCAATATTAATATGAACTGAGTACCATTTTTTTATGTAATAAAAAATAATAGACAAACGCGAGGCAGAAATTACGGATCTAACAAGGAAGGTACCCGAGGTGTACCTCACCGATTTTCTTGAAATTGTGATATGTTGTAGAACTTAAAAAAATATTCGACGCGTATTTTTTTATACGTGCCCATAAGCCCATTTAAGGGGTGAAACCCACCCTTGAAGTTCACCCCAAAAAACAAATTTTTTTTAATTTCTCGAATACAATTCGTAATTTTTTACTGAAACAAAGTGGGTAACACTTGTTATTGAAAAGCATATATTTATGCATTGTTTTTAGTCATCAGACTCGTAACCCCCGTTTTTTATTAATGAAAAACTATATTTGATGACCATTTTTTTCACTATACACATTCCAAAATCTGTTAAATCTTGACAAAATTAATTGTTTTATGCACAATAATCAAAAATAAAGTTGACCTGTTCCGGCATTTTCAAAAAAAAAATCCCTTGAGGGGGTGAGCTACCCCTAACATTTATACTATTATATTTCATTATTCCATTACGATATCATGGTGTAAATCTCTTGGATACTATTAAAATTGTTAAGTAGTTGATGTAGTTTGAAATTTTCTGAAATCAGCCCTTACAAATGAATTCATCCCTAAAACTCAATCTCAAGTATTATTTTTTCATTACTTGAAAATACCGTAGGACTATTCAGTGGCGTAAAACGTGTAATAATATTAGTTCACATCCTTGGTATTGAATTAGAATTCTTCACCCCACTAATGTATCAACCCCTATTTTTCAATAAAAAAATGACACCCTTTTCCATATGAAAATACTAGTTTCTTGAGTTTGACGAAAAAAATTTTGGCAGTATGCACAATATTCAAATACGAAATCGACTGTTCTCACCTTAATAAAAATAACCTATAATAAGGGGTGTACCAGCCCCACAGGAGATATTGTCGTATCTCTATGATTTTATTCTTTTTCTATGGGACTTTCAAAAGTAATAAAAAATTAATGATTCAAAGTACAAAAAAATTTTAAATTTAATATTTCAATAGTTTCGAGTTTTCATGTTACTTTTTATAATCCTGGCAATAATGATAATCATTAAAAAAATGATTCAAGCATAATGATTTCTTACACCAAGAGCATCTTACAATTGCTGAGTTAGAGCAACCAGAAACTTCACAACGCTCCTTACAATCATTACCAAAACTAAAATCTACGGGGTTATCAAATTTATCTGGCTTTGATTCAACATAGCCACTTTTATACAATGAATATTTGAATAGGTTATTGTATCGAGGAGATGACAATTGATTATTTACCAAGGATTGGAGTTTTATAATGTTATTTCTTTTATGAAGTTCTATATCCTCATTCATTAATGTTACACTGTCCTCGAAGCGACGGACGTAATTTTTCCACACTCGGAAGCCGAAAGCATCTAGTTGCTGAATTTTGCCTGTTGTTCCTTTTGGAATTATTTTTACATCAACAATTTTGTTTGGAGGTGCTGCTTCCTTTACAGCATCAGGGCAATGCCCACTCCACGAATCAATTAATAAGACACTTGAATGCCCAACATTGGGAAAATACACATCCTTCAGCCATGTTTTGAAATGTTCTGTAACCATTGAAAAAACTCATTTTTATTCACATGACATAAGTTAAAAACTGTAATCATCAATAATAAATATCATACCTGAAGTCAGTTTGCCAGAAGCGGAAGGCATCACGTAAATATTTGATGGCTTGAATAATTTGGATTCTACTACCGGTCCAAAGGTTCCTTTACTTTCTTTTAAAACAATGAATAATGGGGAAAGCAGTCTCCCATCACCTGAAATGAGTGGTTGAATTGTGTAACTGTGAGTCGTCGAACTTACAGATTCTACAAGACATTCAATTTGCTTTTCGCCTTCAATAGCTAGTGTTCTTCCCGAGTGCATTTCAATTTGAAA
The DNA here is from genome assembly GCF_024137745.1 of Phymastichus coffea. Lineage (NCBI taxonomy): Eukaryota > Metazoa > Arthropoda > Insecta > Hymenoptera > Eulophidae > Phymastichus > Phymastichus coffea. Next base: position 4,303,932 of record NW_026706814.1, read on the forward strand.
TCCACTCTGATCTGAATTGTAAATTGATTCCAAACCTTTGCTTTTAATTATTTTTTTCACATCTTAAACAAAATCATCAGCTGTTTTTTGTAAATATTCTCTCCCTTCAACAGTCTTTTTTGTTACGAATTTATTTATCTTTCTGCTGACTATTCTGTGAGCCTTTTTAAAATTTTGTAGCCAATGACGTGATGCTTTAAACCTTATATCTTCATGTCCAACGATTTTCTGAGATTTTAATGCCCATTTTTGTAAATCTCTATCGTGAATTATATAACCGACATCGGAAGCCGACTGAAAATTATCTAATACAAATTTATTGATTCTTCCAATTTTTTCTTTATAAGTGCCTCCTTTATTCAAAGTATGCGCCCATCGTTTCAACAGTGTAATTGATTGGATTTTCCGAAATCTATGCTGCACAGTTTGCAGAGCGAGATTTTTCGTAACTCCGCTTCTCCAATAGTCCACAGCTTTTCGTTTGTAATCCCAAGATAGATCTTCTGTATCCGCTGTACATACTAGTGAGTGTTCATCAACATCCGCTGACCAGATTTTATCAATATCTTCAACAATATGCATTTCAGTATCCTTAAATGGTTCTTGAAAAGCTAATGTAGATTCCACAATGAATTCTGGATCCTCAAAGTTATTTATACAATCAAGTAATAGTTTTTCTATATTATCCTTCAAAGCAATTTCATCTTTAGTAATGGGACTTTCTTGTATATTCATAGCTTGAAAAGATAATAATAATAATTGTATAACATTTAGAGGGTTAATAGTCATTTTTCCAATACCTAGAAATAATAATTATTATTTGTTTTTTATATGATGAAATCCGAAGCGCATTAATTTGAATATTTTTTTACAAAGTCAGGCAATAATTTTTAATATAATTTAAATCAACATTACACTGACAATTACGTATCAATTTCATTTCTAATTTCTTCGAACGATAATTGAATATTGAAAATTCCAAAATTTCTTGTCCATCTTTGATCCCTCACCAATTCTGGAAAAAGACCACATAAAAATATGAAGTATTGCATTTTATAACTCTTTATAAGCTATATCTAAATCACTAATTAAAAAATTATTTTCGTCAAATACGATGTGAGTATGAAAATTTTTGAGCTTTTTTCTTCGGAAAAATATTTAATTCAAAAATGTAGAGTAAAAAAAATGATGAAAATAATTTTTTATGGTTTCTTTAGATAGGGCTTGTAAAGAGCTGTAAAATAGAGTACTTTCAATTTCTGTGCGTTTTTTGAAAAATGGCGAGGGCATGTATACAATATCTATCAATTACCGCGTTAAAAAATTTTACGCAAAAGGAAATTTTACTTACAATCAGGAAATAAGTATTGACCAAAAATTATATGGTAGAATTAATATGTACGAATTCCAAAATACTATGTTATACTTTGATGAAATTTGAAGTTTGAAATTTGGTTGCACATTTATTGGATTCCAATGTAATTTCTTGTAAATTCAACAAACACTGCACTCACAATTAATATACTGATTCAAACGAGCTCGATGAAGCTCTCACTAAAGACTGATGATGAGAGGTAATATCGAGTATTCGAGTGTTGTTTTGGCGAGCTGATTGTGAGTTCAAGAGTGTGATCGCATCGTCGAAAAAGGTCTTATCTATCCAAAACATAGCAAGACGATAATTTAACCGTTGAGGTTTTTCCCACCGTCCGATCTCGACAACAACAACAAGAAAATGATAAATTTAATCTTATCTTGTTATTTTAAGCTGTTCACTTCTCTTAATTTGTTTTCCAAGCGTTTATACGTTTATTCTTCGTATGCATTTATTCGATAATTAGTTAGTTCTTCTTGCTTTGAATCATTAATTTTTTATTACTTTTGAAAGTCCCATAGAAAAAGAATAAAATCATAGAGATACGACAATATCTCCTGTGGGGCTGGTACACCCCTTATTATAGGTTATTTTTATTAAGGTGAGAACAGTCGATTTCGTATTTGAATATTGTGCATACTGCCAAAATTTTTTTCGTCAAACTCAAGAAACTAGTATTTTCATATGGAAAAGGGTGTCATTTTTTTATTGAAAAATAGGGGTTGATACATTAGTGGGGTGAAGAATTCTAATTCAATACCAAGGATGTGAACTAATATTATTACACGTTTTACGCCACTGAATAGTCCTAGGGTATTTTCAAGTAATGAAAAAATAATACTTGAGATTGAGTTTTAGGGATGAATTCATTTGTAAGGGCTGATTTCAGAAAATTTCAAACTACATCAACTACTTAACAATTTTAATAGTATCCAAGAGATTTACACCATGATATCGTAATGGAATAATGAAATATAATAGTATAAATGTTAGGGGTAGCTCACCCCCTCAAGGGATTTTTTTTTTGAAAATGCCGGAACAGGTCAACTTTATTTTTGATTATTGTGCATAAAACAATTAATTTTGTCAAGATTTAACAGATTTTGGAATGTGTATAGTGAAAAAAATGGTCATCAAATATAGTTTTTTATTAATAAAAAACGGGGGTTATGAGTCTGATGACTAAAAACAATGCATAAATATGTGCTTTTCAATAACAAGTGTTACCCACTTTGTTTCAGTAAAAAATTACGAATTGTATTCGAGAAATTAAAAAAAATTTGTTTTTAGGGGTGAACTTCAAGGGTGGGTTTCACCCCTTAAATGGGCTTATGGGCACGTATAAAAAAATACGCGTCGAATATTTTTTGATGTTCTACAACATATCACAATTTCAAGAAAATCGGTGAGGTACACCTCGGGTACCTTCCTTGTAAGTATATACGAGGTGTGATCAAAAAGTAAGGTGAATTTTGAAATTTAGCGGGCTACGTCCGTTCGATCTTCGACTTTTTTATTTGGTTATGTCGGTACACTCGTCTAGAACATACGTTCCAAATTTCATATTTGTAGTATGTTTGGTTTGTTTGTGAGAGGCATCAAGGTTAGAAGTGTTTTGCGTGCTCCACGATTTGCTGCTGTCTAAAAACATGGATCAAAGAGTTTGCATTAAATTTTGTGTAAAAAATGGAATCAAATGTTTCAAAACACTTGAAATGCTGAAAGTGACATACGGTGAGTCTACTTTAAGCCAAAAAAATGTTTACAAGTGGTATAAACTCTTCCAAGAAGGCCGAGAAGACACCGACGACGAACCTCGTTCTGGACGCCCCAGCACATCAACAACTGATGAGAATGTTGAAGAAGTGAAGAAAATAGTGTTGAGAAATCGTCGAATTACCATTACAGAAATTGGTGATGATATTGGCATCTCATTTGGTTCGTGCCAATCAATTTTGACGAGTGTTTTAGACATGAGACGTGTGTCAGCGAAGTTTGTTCCGAAATTGCTCAATTTCGACCAAAAGAAACGTCGCATGAGCATCGCCCAAGAGCTACTGAATGACGTCAACGACGATCCAGATTTACTCAACAGGGTATAACAGGTGACGAAACATGGGTATACGGTTATGACATCGAGACTAAGACTCAATCGTCCCAGTGGAGGCATTCTGGATCACCAAGACCAAAAAAAGCACGCCAAGTTCGATCAAATGTAAAGGTTTTGCTTACAGTTTTCTTTGACTGCAGGGGCGTGGTGCATCATGAGTTCTTGCCACAGGGTAGAACAGTAAATAAGGAATATTACCTGCAAGTTATGCGCAATTTGCGCGAAGCAATCCGCCAGAAACGTCCGAATTTGTGGAAAAATAAAAATTGGCTTTTGCACCATGATAACGCCCCTGCTCACACATCGTTGCTTGTGCGCGAATTTTTGGCTAAAACCAACACAGTAACGATGCCACAGGCACCGTATTCCCCAGATCTGGCCCCCTGTGACTTCTTCTTGTTCCCAAAACTGAAGAGGCCCATGAAAGGACGGTGTTTGCCACGATTGAGGAGATAAAGACGGCATCGAAGGATGAACTAAACAAGATCACAAAAAATGATTTTTTGAAATGCTTTGAGGATTGGAAAAAGCGTTGGCACAAGTGCATTATATCCGAGGGGGATTACTTTGAAGGAGATGAAATAAAAATTGATGAATAAATAAATATTTTTTGAGAAAAATAAAAATTCACCTTACTTTTTGATCACACCTCGTATATATATATATATATATATATATATGTAATGTGTCTGTTAGTTTACCCTATTTCACTCTTCTAGGAATTAATAACTTTATGAGGTTTCACTGTAAAAACAAGTTTATTTATTTATTTACAAATATTTACAAACAACTTAACCTAATGCATAAGCTTACCTGTAAAAACAAGAAACGACATTAAAAGCTATTAATCCAAAATGTTTTACATCAGTATTTCATTAGCACATGGCTTTTCTCTACTTTAGCTTCGTCTGTTGTCTTGCCTTTTCGGACACGCGTAATACAGTCGGTGATAAGAGTTTTCGAGGGAATCGAAGTACAGTTCGTGAAAGGAATACATGCAATATTGAAATGTATTTTTTTACATATATATTGTAACGAGCGCCGTCACAGAATATGTGTATTTAAATATTCTGTGGCGGATGCGCTCGTTAGGGATTAAAAAGTTGCGCCACCGATGGTAAGTTGACACACAGCGCCGCCGGGCTGCAGAGAGCAGCCCAAGAACGAGAAAGAAAGAGAGTGAGAGAGCGTGCGCGATAAGCGGAAAGGTACCGAACACACGGCGACAAGCCAGGCGCAAGAGGGGAAGGGGGAGAGCGGCGTAGAGCACTCTTAGTTCAGCCGAGCTGAGATACGCACGTTTTCGCGCGAGCCAGCGATTAGAAGAACCGGTTTGACAAGGACAACAGAAAAGTTTGGGTGACACGTCGATTGACGTGGTGAGAGTGAGAATCCGTGAAAAAGTACACGGACTGGACTAGGACGACAGGCACCGCAAGTTTCCCCGGGGTGTCAGTGAGTGCGTGCTGTGATCGAGAAGAAGACAAGGAAAAGCCCGCCGCATCGCGGCGAATCGTCAAGGGCAGATTGTCCCGCATCACCCGGGCACCGTAGAAGAGCGAACGGGGCGATCGTTTAACGAGAGCGCCAAGGAGCCCGAAAAATAGCCAGCTGCAGCGTCGTCCTCGAGGTCATTTTTCTCACAAGCGAAGTAAGTCACCCATTGTACGCGAGCGTGCGAGTTTAGGAACGCGAGCGCATCGTTATTTTTCTCTCTCTCTCTCTCCCGGTAATTCGAGCGTCAACGAAAAGCGCAAAATCTCTCGGTCATTTACGTTCGGCTACTGTATCAGCTTCTAGCGAATAAACGGCCGATCTATGATACTTAAGATTAGCACAGGTGGTCATTATTTGTTCCTGATAGCGGCTCTTTTTCCTCCTTCAACCGTGAAAGAAATCCACGGCCCTGCCTTTGTTTCTCGCGACTTCGCGCCCGTTTTTAGGCAACGCATTCGAAGTCGTGATAGCAGCCGGCAAGAAGTAGCAGCAGCAGCCAGCGAGTTGCAGATCCGGGCAGCGGTGGGCCCGGCACCGGTGGATAATACGGCGCTGTGCCAAGGGCGCACAGCTGCCCAATAAATCCAATAATTTCTCTATCGGTCTTTTATTTAAACAATAAAAATCACCGTTACAATATATATATATTTCAATAAACTTATTTTATGTTGTGAAATTGACTAAATTAAATATTATAAATATAAACGCCTATAAGTTTATCCATATGCTTCCCCGTCATATTAAAAAAAACTCTCTTTACATTTTTCTTTCTTTTTAATATACAAGCAACAATTTTTATAAACATCCGATTAATTATTTTACAATCGTGATATCGAGTGCCGGATTTCAATTAATAGGGAAATCATTATTGACGGGCGAACGGGCCGGGGTGCCCGAAAGCCTGACTGCCGCCCAAGTCTAAGGCCGCTCGGCTGTTGAAAAGGCCTATATACGGGGCAAATACGCTTTGTGCGAATTGCCAGTTATCAGTATCACATTAGCTGTAAAGGTAAAATAGGCCAATCGGGTGGCAACCTTGCCAGCGAAGTAGATAAGCAATGTATGTTCTGGGACACAAAGGAGCCGAAAAGGCAAGAACACTACCGCGACACCTTTTAATTGCGATAAGGTGAGATCCCATGCTGAGTGTCTAAAAGGCATTTGATGTACCTTTGACACCTCCCGCTGAGTACCTAAAAGGTAATCGATGTAGCTTATGCATTGAAGATGTGTCGCCAATACATAAGGTATATGTGTATGTCCTGAGACAGAAGCCAGTGGGCCCTTCGACAGAGTGCCCCCTACCGCCACCCACTCACCCACCCACCCACCTACAGAGGTTGTTCAGGTAGATTGCTGTAGAAGTCGAATGGGAAGATGAGAAGATAGAGATGGTAAAAGAGTACAACTACTTAGGATATGTGATAAGCAGAAATAACGGAAATAAAAAGCAGATAAAGAAGGTAGAAGGGAAAATAAATATGGGACTCGGAAAGTTATGGGGGCTAGGAGAAAGGCTATTTAGAGAAAACTGGGAGCTAAGGATGAACCTGTTCGATGCTCTGGCGAAAAGCGTGATTATGTATGGAGCAGAAATCTGGGGATGGAAGAAATATGAGGAAATAGAGAGACTACAACTAAAATACATAAAGTGGGTATTAGGATTAGATAGAAACACGCCAAGTTACCTAATACAATAGGAAACAGGAAGACAAGAAATGAAAGAAACAGCATTAGAAAGAGCAATGAAGTATGAAAACAAAATAAGAGAAGAAAGAGATGGCTCAATAAGAAATGAAGCATGGAGAGAATTAAAGAAAAGGGAAAGAAATGAAAAAGATAAAAAGGGTAAGGAGGAGAGAGAGGAAAGGCTGGAAAAAAGTAAAATATACAGAGAGAGAGAGAAGAGGGAGATGAAATGAGGGAAGAGTTTTGGGAAGAAATAAGAAATGAGCTGAAGAAAAAAGATGAAAAAGAATTAGAAGAAAAGCTAGAAAAATCAAGATACATAAACGAGTGGAAAGAGCTGAAAGAAGAAATGAAAAGGTATAGGTTTAAAGAAATTCAAGGACAGGAAAGAATAAAAGGCCTGCAAATAAGGGAAAGGTTTAGGTTAGGTAATGAAACGAGAGGAAGCAGGTATTGGGAAAAAGAAGAAAATAAGAGATGCAGAATGTGTATGAAAGAGGAAGAAAAGGGGAAGCACATGGTAGAAAAATGTGAAAAAAGCAGAAAGGAAGGGGAAGAATGAGAAAAAATAATAATAGGAAGCAAAGAAAAGATAGCGTGGATGATGGAGATAAAATGGAAAAGAAGAAGAAATGAAGAGAAGAAAGAGAAAGAAAAGTAAGAAGACGAAGCTACAAGACCCTAAGGAGAGACGGAAACAGAAGACAGAGAAGCAAGACTCGCAGACACATCTACACACACATACATACACACACATACACACAAAACACAAACATACGCGCAAACATAAACATACACATGCACATACACACACAAGACACAAGTAAAAGCAACTACACAAGCGAGAGGAAGCAGGTATTGGAGGATGGAGCAAAATGGAAAAGAAGAAGAATCGAAGAAGAGAAAGAAAAAGGTAAACTAGAAGGCAAATCATAAGATACTAAGGAAAAATAAGCGAGGTTGAGGAAAGGAAAGGCAGAGGGAGCAATAGGAAACAAGAAAAAGGTGTCAAAGCCTTAACAAGAAGAAAGATAGATGAAATGATTAGCAAGAAGGAGAGCAAAAGCAAAGGAAAGGCAAAGGTAAAAAGGCAAAAGAAAGTAATAAAGGAAAAGCTGAAAAGAAAACAGAAGAGCGGAAAAGGCAGATCTTGGCGAGAGAAAGAGGAAGAGAAGATTAATCAGAAGAAAAATGAGAAGAAAAGAGGAACAGGCAGGCGCAGAAGACAGGGACACAAGAGTTGCAGACACACCTACAAAGGCACATATTTACACAACACATACATACACACACGCACGCACGCGCGCACTCACACACACACACACACAACACATACATAATCAACTACACAAACTGGATACGAGACACAAATAGAAATTTAAGAAATGTAAACCAAATGTAACATAAGTTGTAAATAAATAAACTATATATTCTATTAATTATTCAAGATAGTTTTTATAATAAATTTTTATAATTTTTTAGACTCCGCCGATCCTGCTAGCTAGTTTACCGACTAGTATATTTTATTATTTATTGATTCCTATTTTAAGAGTGGTAAGCATTTTTATATAATATAAAATATATTTAGTTTTAATCATTTTATTTTTTCTTTTCAGCTAAATATAATCGTGACGGATCGGTCGCATATTCAACATATATTAGAGGTAGTTATAAAGGTATGTATATATAAATAATTATATTTAAATAAGTATATTTAAATAAGTATATATATAGTATATATATTTTTTTTTTCTTAGTTACAGAGCGATGTTGAGAGAATAGAAAGAGCTGCGGCCGAAAGAGCTGCGGCGGAAAGAGCTTCATCCGAAAGAGCTGCAGCTGAGAGGGCCGTAAGCGAAAGGGCCGCTGCGCTTGAAAGGGCCGCAAGCGAGAGGGCCGCTGAGCTTGAGAGGGTCGCTGGGTTCGAAAGGGCCGCAGCTGAAAGGACAGCAAAGGCCACAAAATATATAGCTGAAAGGGCTGAAAGGACTGCTAAAGCTGCAGCCGAGAAGACGGCGAGGGCTGCAAAGTCTGCAGCCGAAAAGGCTGCGAGGGCTACGATCGAAACAATAGCCATAAAAGCAGCTAAAAAAAGATGTGTAATTGCAGTTTAGTTAGTAGCGTTTACATATCTTCCACCAAAGAAGAAATTTCTTAAGGTAAGATTATTTATTATTATAGATAAATACATTTTTTTATTTAATAACTAAATTTAAAAAAATCAATATTATTTTTTAGATGAATGATGCTACTGATGCTATGGATAAATATCCAATGAGTAACATCGAAAATGCCCTTCCAACGGCAATCATCGCTACCAGCAGTAGCAGCAGCAGTAGCATGATTTTTACTACCACTAATACCACGAGCACGCAGAAAGTGGTACTGAAGGTGAAATCGATTGAAAACATCACGGACCCTAGTGTATTTTCTTGTTTCAATAAGAAACCTACATGACCTACTAAACCAAGTGGTAGGAAAAACAATTTAAAAACTTGTATATTTAATAAAATGTATTAATATTAATTAAATAAATTGATTTAAATTAAAAAAAAAATATCTCTCTCTCTCTCTCCCTCCCTCCCTCCCTCCCTTTCTCTCTCACTTTCCTTCGGCAGTAGGGCACTCAGTAAACATGCTGACTAGGTTACACCTTGGACTTATATCCAAGGAGAGGGGATAGCGTCTCTAGCTGCTTGCTAGGAGCGTGCAACGTATAGCCCTTGGAGAGGGGGTAGCGTCTCTAGCTTTTTTTTTTTTAATATATGCTTTATTAACACTTTTCACAAGGGTTATTTAGCTACATACAGAGTGGGAAAATGAATAATTAATAAGAGTATAAAAAGGAGCATATATATATGCACGAGTGCTTAGGTCACTTTAATTTAAGGTACCACTTGATTATACGATAATTTTACATTTCTTAATAAACTCGTAGACAATATTCATAGCTTCGCTATTAGGTTGGCTGAGTATACATTTAATATCCATTGGTAAATACAGTTTCATTTTATACAAGCGTCTCTAGCTTGCTAGGCGCATATGTTGTATAGTGTGGATGCTGTTCTCTCTCTCTCTCTCTCTCTCGCTCTCCTTCGATAGTATGGCATGTGGGCCCTTGAAGAGAGGGTAACATATAGCTTGGTAAGCTATATGCTGCTGCTCTCTCTCTCTCTCTCTCTTTTTCTCTAAGCAAGCGCTATAGTAGTTTCATTAGATTTCGGGAACCTTTCAACCTCACAGTTGATTTTATTTGAATATTAATTAATAAAACTTATAGAATTTTCATTGATTTCTTAATTTATTGTTCGTTCAACTATACATTGAATATAATACAGTTTGTCTATAATCTTTATTTTTAGTAGTTGACATCGCTATATTGAAATATTGAGTTGAATTTTTATATGTAATATTGTCAACTTCATCAATACCTTCCACTTCAGATTGTCTCCGTCTAGCTTTTATCCATAAAAACAATCTTTGTGCATCTGTAACGGCACATACAAAGTTAGCTGGTTTATTGTAATGATATGTACATATTGTTCCTAATGGGTAGAGTAATGCGCTCATTGGTGGACATCTCATCTCGCTTTCAAGTTTTAAAATTTTTCTAAAAAAGGAAAAAAGTTTCTAATTAATAATGATTTTAATTTCTAACAAAAAATAAAAATACTTACTTTTCAGGTAAAATTTTTTGTGCTAAATATTTATATGGATTAAGGCCGGATCTCTATAATAAACCATGATGATACGTTTCTAAGAAATGATTCACTTTTCGACACTTGAAAGGAAGTTGAAACCAATGATATGGTGGTTCGAAGAAAAACACAGTTGGAACAGTATATACATCTAATGGTAGATATGCGAGTTCTTTACAAACAAAAGCCTCGTTTAAACTTTGAAAGCCTTGAAAATCTATTACGAAATCCATTTGAAAAGATGCTGCAGTTAATGTGAACTCTACTAGTTCCCAAAACCGTTATGAGAGTAGAGGCACGTGTTTGTTCTATATAAAGCCTATACCTCACCATTCGAAAGTAGAGGGCGTCATATTCACTATATAGTATGATTATAGGTAGTTTGTATTAAATTCCAGCAATATATATATATATTTTTTTTTTTTTTTATTGAAAAGCATTGTATACATTCATTACATAATATCTTGTTAATTTCAAACTAATTTTTTAACATCACCACTAATTAGATTATATTATACAATACGATCGTGTAATATTAAGCAGTAGGCTGCAGTATCTCCAGGGAAATCAGTCCGAGTTTCAAATTCTAGGCGAACATCGACTGGTGCGCTTTTTAATGTTTCATTTTGTTTGGAGCAGTCTATAACTATTAGAGGCACTTTATTAATGAAATCTTTTTTATTGAGTAACGGCTCGTTTTCTTTGCCATAGTAAGCGTTTTGAAAATTAGTATACATATCGTAGAGAACAGCATACTGTGTTTAATTGATATTCAAATTGAGATTTCCATATGGATAGCATTGTGAACTGAGGAATAGCTTCACATTACTAATATTACAATGATCAAAATTACTAGAATAAACACTCCCTAAACTTTTACGTTTAGTTTGAAAAGCTAAAATAACAAAGCGAAGCTTTTCCAATTGATTGGAAGTCTCAACACTCCAAACATGCTTTGATATGCGTGGTAATTTTGGATACTCATACGTTTCCCAAGTACGATTACTCATTGTAATTTCACGATCTCGTCCAATCTGATTGAGTAATTTGATTTTTTCTTTGTCTGCAACCATCACATATGGCAAGAACCATTCAACCTTAGTTAAAGTAATTTTTGATTTTTCTGAAACAGCAGGATTCCCTATTGGAGTACTTAAAATAGCATTCAAATCATCTCTTGATCTTGTGAGAATAAGTTCATGCTTGACATTGACTACAATTTTCCGATAATCTTCAGCAAAGCCCATCAACATACTAAGAGAGATAGTAACATCAAAATAACCTAGAGCATTACGTATTAAAATTTCATTGTTATCACCATTCCATCCGGCATTTTCAGCGATAGAGCTCTGACATGGATTGAGTGAAAGTCAATTTTTCATGAAGCTCGTTGAGCTTACATTCTTCACTTTATCAATTTCAATAGCATTTATTTCATATCGTATTTCCTCGAACAAATAACAGAGGGTTAACTAATAAAGTGTTCTCCACTGGCGTAGTACCGTCCGGCTTGGTCAACCTACCACAAATATGAATCATACTGCGTGATAGAAGCAGAGATAAATTTTAATGTTGAATTGCTATATGCATTTCATCGCTATTATTGAAATATGATAATGAATAAGGCTGATTCGCATGAACTTCATAATGAGCTATAGACTCATCGAAAGCGACAGCTGAATGAATGTCTAGAATTCCCTTCATATTGTTGTTGTTATTTTATACAACACACTAATATGCACAATATTTTCTTCCACGATTTTCGATGACTTTTAGTCTCAAGCTTTTCAGGAATTGAATGTTCTGAGGTGTGAGCGGTTTGATAGCTCGCTGTTGACTGGTTGCTGTTTGACATTTTTGTCTTTTAATATAGCCTCGGCCGCTCTTTATATTGTAAATGATACCCATTACTAAGATGTGGTCTTTATATGTACTCGCAGTGTGATGACTTCTCCTCGAAGCGTTGACTTTGAGTATAGTGACGGGTAAGTCAGAACTATGTGTTTCGTTTTCAACGAGCGTGCGTTTAGTGAAGCCTAAAATTGATACAATAGAATCTTCTGGTTCAAAATGTATTTTTTGACTGCACTGAATGACACTACGTAAAGTATTATTATTTGGTTTCAGGCTAAACGATATACCTTTAGGTGCCAATGCTTCTTTGAGAAAGCTTTCAATATCTTCTATTTCGTAGCTAACAGTCGGTAAAGTGATTGCTTCTTGACCTTCAATGTAAAATTTATTATATCCAACGTCAATGTTTGGTATTGAATTAAATATTAATAGCTCAACTAGACCAAGAACGTATTTTTTGTTTGGTATCAATTCGATCGGTGGAAAATAATATAATTCGAGTACGGATGATGTTCCCGAGAGACTCAACGTCAGTGTATTCTCCATGACAGATTCATACCAAATGATAGTCATTCGTCGAATGAGTATTTTTTATACTAGTTGTCTTTTCTATAGTTTGTTTAAAAGAAATTTGAGACAAAGATGGCCGCAATTATATGTATTAAAATCTTGATATCTAATATTATTATACATGATTCTATTAACTTTGAGATAAAGCAATAGATCTATAGGTGGCTGTAGATTACCAAAACTATCAAAATACATAACCTCATCACCTTTCATTTATATGCTACCCAATGAGTACCTGGTCCACGTTTATCATCTAAATTTACAATAGCTGTCTCTTGATATCGAGGTCCATCGGTCGGTAGAGCATCACGCATGAAAACACCTCGAAAATTTGTAATTTTTAGTATTTTAGCAAATTTTCTTATATCATGATCTGTCAGTGCTCGATTAGTAAAGTTACTTCGAGCTTTTTTTTTTAATCTTTTCCACTTGAATATGGTTTTAGATGAAGACCATAATCTTTACGATGTGGTTTCAAATAAAGTCCTTTACCAATAGCAATAGTTTCCATAGTTTTATTGTGTCTATGAGCTTCTTTCAATTAATTTTGAGCGGCCTTATCACTGTTGACGGCGTTTGCTATTGAAGCAGCTCCTCCAGCTAAAGCTCCAGTAACGCTCAAAGCGGCAAATAATGGAATTAAAAAAGGAAGAGCTCTACCCACTTTACTTCTTCCTCCAGCCTTCTTCACAGCTTCTTTAGTGCCTTTTATAGCTGAACGAATGACAAAGAGTGATTTATTACTAGGTACAATACTTCTCGAGGCAGCGTTAATAATTTTTTTCAATGTAATTGATAGATTTTTACTTTTTACATGTGTCTTTCGTCGCTGTCGTTGTTGTTGACGATTTTTTAACCCCTTACCTCATTTCATTCCTCGTTTTAAAATTTTAACATCCATACCAAGTTTACTTATAACTTTCAATATGTTGGCTACAGCAAACGCAGCAACTTTCTCACCAAAATTACTATGTTTCGCTTGTACTCTATCCCAGGCCTGTTTAGCTAGAGTTTTGTCGGCTTCGTTTCTCGCCTCAATGTAATCTCGATTCTGAGAATAAGCAATATCGTGATCTTTACAAGCAGCGTCTAGCGGATTTTTTCCAGGATCACCACGAGCAAGTCGTTTTTTCAATTGAGTTCCCGGCCCGCAATACTGATAACCAGGCAAATGAGCTTCGAATGATAAGTTATTAATGATCTTATTCACTAAGCCAGCACCAACAGTCTTTCTTTTGTGTGAAATGATCATAACTCATCAGAAGACAAAGTCTTAATGAAACTAAAAATATATAAACAGTCTATTTATAATTAGTAGTCTCATTCGTCGTTCGATCGGTGAGTAGAGAATAATATGGACTTCAAAAAGCAACCACTTAAGTTGCAAGTCATAAATGTTGATAATGTGGTTGAGACGGAAAAACGAGAAAAAAGACATGGTGAACTACTACCTGACAGTATACGAGCAGTTTTCTGTGGTCCTAGTAACTATGGAAAAACTAACTGTTTGCTAACACTAATCACACATCCTAATGGACTTAGATTCGAAAACGTTTATGTTTATTCAAAGTCCCTCAATCAACCAAAGTATAAGTTTTTAAAAGATTTATTGGAACCGATTGATGGTATACAGTATTATGCATTCAAGGAGCAGGAGGCAGTTGTTTCACCGGATAAAGCTAATAGAAATTCCATCATGATTTTTGACGATATAGCCACTGAAAAGCAGGACAATGTGAGAGCATTCTTCTGTATGGGAAGACATAAAAAAGTAGATAGTTTCTATCTCTGTCAATCATATGCTCGCATACCGAAGCATCTCATTCGAAATAATGTGAATTTACTAGTTTTGTTTCAACAAGATGACGTGAATATTAAACATATTTACAACGATCATGTTAACTCAGATATGACTTTTGAGAAGTTTAAAGCAATTTGTTCAAAATGTTGGAGAGACGATAATCATGGATTTATAGTTATTGATAGAGATAGACCAATTAATCATGGACGGTATAGAATAAAAGAAGATGCTAGAGCAATTATCTGAGGCTCGTGATACCATCAGACGTAAGTATCAACTAATAAAACGTGACAAAGCTGATTTGGAAAATACATTGAATGAAACTTTTAAACCTATGGTTGATCCATTGAAGAAACTTGTGGAGGTAGCTATTGATAAAACTAACGGTAATACTGTAGACGAAACGAACAAGGAGAAGAAAATTATGTTCGATAAAGTTTTCAAGTCAAAAACAACAGCTGACACTCCCTATAAATCTCGATATTTCAATAGTACTGTTAATGACTTAAATTCTACAATACATTGTAACGGTCCTACTTATGAGCTGTTTATTAAATGACTGCAACTAGTCTAACGTATTTATCTGTTAGTCAAAACAATACATTAAGCGGCGCTACCTCACTGTTTACGCGACTGTATACAAATAAGAGTCGAATCAAAATAAACAGCGTGACGTCATAAATAATAGACATAGATATAATGATCCATAATGTTGAGAAAAATATGTTAATTATAGATAATTTGAATATAACAAAGTATCGATTATATAGATTTTAACATGCAGATTCACAATATCTCATTCAATTATAAATTAATAATGAATATCAATATGCAAAGTTAATTTATTTATTAACATATGAAATATTAGAAAAATATAAATAATTTATATGCAAAATGAATAAGCATAGAACATGAGTAAGAATTGGTTTCATTAATAACAGCCGAATGACAACTGTTATTAATAAATAAACAATTAATAATTTATTTAAACAATAAGCTATATATAGAACGAAAATATTAAGTTAATACTTGATAATGACAATTTTATAATTTAGAAATCTTAGATAATTAATCTAATAATCGCATATTAAGATTAGAAGAAAACCGTTACAAATATGAAAAATTAGTCATAATTCAAATGTTATTAATTAATTTAAATAATTAATTTTGGAAAACACTTCCAAAATTAATCAACTATAAGGTTATATGAAATTTTAATAGTTTTCTATTGTAAATAATGTAATATCACGTTAATTAACTTTATTAGTTAATAACTTTTGACGACACTATTGGCGATAATTGTATATTGTATAAAATCAACAAATAACTAATTCTGTAAAATTTACATGTGTTAAAAACTTAATATTAATGGTTATTTACTTGTAAATTAAGAAAAATCATTTCTCAAAATTCGCGAATGTCTCTCGAATTTTCGATGAAATCTCTCCTGCAATAATAAGCGGGAAAATCTATGTATAAATAGGCCCACCTTTGCACAGGCTAGAGGCATTCACTTCTAGCCTTGCAAGGTGAGCGCATGAGTCTGAATAAACTTGGATTAACACCTAAGTTCTTTCTCTCATTGTGATTTACTAAGCAAGACTAACCTTTCCTTATAATTTGAGCTCGACTTATAGAACATCTCGCGCTATAAGAAACTTGGGCCGAATTATATCCTATCAAAGAAAGACTTTAGCTCTGCTTATGGGACAATTCGCCCCATAAGAAACTAGGGCATTGTCTGACTTTCCTCGATATTTTGCAATTACTTATGTATATTTGATGCCAAATGTGATGTTCGTATCACTTATAAATAAAAATAATTCGAACTCTCGTAATCTAGCTAATGAGTAAGAATTTGTTTCCGATGATTTTACTCTAATTGTCAAGAAAATAGATAAATGAAACAAATATAATAAATAAGTAAATCAGATGGCCACGAAAACGTTGAAGATGACGAACGACCCGGACGCCCAAGCACATCAACAACCGATGAAAACGTGAAAAAAGTGAAAGAAATGGTTATGAACAATCGCCGAATCACAATCAGAGAAGTCGCTGATGATGTTGGCATATCAGTTGGCTCATGCCATCAAATTTTTTCGAATGTTTTGGGTATGAAACGTGTGGCAGCAAAATTCGTTCCAAAATTGTTGAATTTCGAACAAAAACAGCGGCGAATGGAAGTTGCTCAGGAGTCGCTAAATGAAGTCAATAACGATGCAGAACTACTAAAACGTGTTATAACAGGTGACGAAACATGGGTTTACGGATATGATGTCGAAACTAAGGCTCAATCGTCCCAGTGGAGGCATTCTGGATCGCCAAGACCGAAAAAGGCTCGACAAGTGCGGTCGAATGTGAAGGTTATGCTCACTGTGTTCTTTGATTTTAATGGCATAGAGCATTATGAATTCTTGCCACAAGGTCAAACAATCAATAAGCAGTACTACCTACAAGTTCAACGTCGTTTGCGTGAAGCAATCCGAAAAAAACGCCCGGATTTGTGGCAAAACAATTCATGGCTTTTGCACCACGATAATGCGCCTGCTCACACTTCATTGCTTCTTCGTGAATTTTCGGCCAAAAACAAAACTGTAACGATGCCTCAGCCTCCATATTCGCCAGATATGGCTCCATGTGACTTTTTTCTATTTCCAAAAATAAAGAGAACATTAAAAGGCCGTCGTTTTACAAGCATAGATGACATTAAAAGCGAATCGCTGAAAGAGCTAAAAGCTATTACAAAGATCGAGTTTCAAAAGTGTTTCGAGGATTGGAAAAAGCGTTGGCATAAGTGTATTGTATCCGAAGGGGACTACTTTGAAGGCGACAACATTAATGTAGATGAATAAATAAATATTTTTTTCATAAAACGAAAATTCTCGTTATTTTTTGAACACACCTCGTATCCTGATATCTATCTTGTAGAAAAAATTCTCAAAAGACGGGGTATTGAAGTCTTCGTACAATGGCTTAGCTTTGATAATACTCACAATTCTTGGATGCGAGGTCTGTCCGGAAAGTATCGGGCCTACCTTTATATTTTCGGGCTAGCGTTATTCTTTATCATCTGGTGGGTGGCATCCTTTAAAGTAATCCCCACTTGATTGAATAACACGGTTCCATCGATGTTTCTACTTTTCAAAACAGTCCTGGAACTCACTTTTAGGGATAGCCTTAAGTACACTCGTCGCATTGTTTTCAACCGTTGTTTTGTCATCGAATCGGTGTCCTTTGAGTGGTTTTTTTAGTTTTGGAAACAGTCAAAAGTCACAAGGGACTATGTTGGGACTGTATGGAGGTTGTCAAAGCAATGCGATATTGTGTTTGCTCAAAAACTGCTGCACAAGATTGGATGAATGCGCTGGCGCATTATCGTGAGGGAGAAGCCAGTCACCACTTTCCCAAAAGTGCGGCCGTTTTCTTCTTACTGCAACACGCAAACGTTTAAAATTTGAACGTAGTATTCCTTATAGATTGTCCGACCTGTTGGTGCATATTCGTGATGTACAACACCTTCACAATCGAAAAAAACAATCAACATTGACTTAACATTGCTCCGACTTTGACGTGCTTTTTTTGGTCTTGGCGATTCAGAATGCTTCTACTGTGAAGATTGTTGTTTTGTTTCAGAATCAGAACCATAAGCCCATGATTCATCACCTGCAATAATTTTTCTAAGCACATTATCATCATTACTGATCATTTCCAGATTGTCCGAGTGATTTCTAAGCGAATGTTTTTCTGCTCTGCTGTGAGCAATTTTGGGATGAATTTCGCACACACGCGTTTCATTTCTAAATTTTCGATTAAAATTTCTGAAATGATAGTTTTTGGTGTCCCAAGGTCTTCTTCTAGTTCTCGCACAGTCATACGACGATCTTGTTCGATTGCAAGTCGCACCCGCGCAATATTATCTGCGGTTTTTGTCGTCGAAGGTCGGCTAACGAGAATCACTATCGACAGAAGTGCGACCATCCTTAAACCGTTTATACCACTCTTTTATTCGTGTTTTGCTCATACACCCGTTTCCGAAGGCCTTTTGCATCATTTAAATAGTTTCCGAACTCGTTTTTCCGAGTTGAAAGCAAAATTTGATGCAAATTCGTTGATCTTGTTTATGAGTCATTTTTGACAATATCAAAATCCGACGAACGCAAAAAAGTCACTGTAAATAAAGACACGCTGCGCATGAACTATACGTCCGGCAGGTGTCAGTAAGTAACCGATAGATTCGTGAGGCTTTGCTGTTGACGTTTCTTTCCGGTAGAGGTCGCTCGAACACTATAGCGCGAAGATATAAACGGAGGCCCGACACTTTATAGACCTGGTAAATAAGGAGACTATACAACAATGAATTACAAATATAAATTTATATGTATCTAGCTTGTATTTAAATAAATAGTGTTGTTTTCAGTTACAAATATTACATTTTTTTTTTATTTTAAGAATAAGAGCCCCAACCTTCGCTCTTACCTGTGAGGTACTTCCATTTTTTATATTCGACAGTAGTGAGTCCATTAAGACAGGTTGAAACCTGCTTTAATAGAAACACTAATGACTCATTTACCTCTCCAGAAAATAAATTTATATAATACAATCTTTATTGAGATATAATAAGATATACAAATACATTTAGATAATCAATTGAAATCGATCACATCCATGATATTGAATAAATAATGCATATTTTTGTACTCTATCAGAAAGATCAATAAAAAGATCAAAATAATGAATTATCGCTCTTGACATTCGGTCCGGTAGAACAATTTCGAACTCACAATCGAATTTAAGAATAATTCGAGATTCATCTTGTCTCATGAATTTTATTAGATAACTCTGATCTTCATACAATTCATAATGACTTTTTTCAAGAAGTATATCGAATAGCTTCATTCCAATGTTATTCAACATTTCAAAATTCATCTTGCTGTAGGTAAAGAAATCTAGAATGTTACATATTCTTCTTCTTCTTCTTCTTGTAATATTACTTCTACTACTGTTTCTACTACTAGTGTTGTCACTGCTACTTCTGCTGCTACTACTGCTACTGCTGCTGCTACTATCATAGCTACTACTCGATTCTTGAGACAGAATGAAGCTCTTCGAGGCTCACAGTTCTTTTAAAACCATTCCCCACTACTTTGGTTTTCGAGCAGCCACAACCGCCTCTCTCTACTTTGAATTAGATTTCCATCTTATTTAACATATATATAGTGTGATGATTTTCTAATATAGGACCAAGCATTCGATTCATCATCAATATACGTTTCTTGAGTAATACTCGTGATATAACTTTATTCAATTCAGCAATACATCTTTGGAAACGTTCGTGATCTCGTGCTATCTGCTCCCAACTACCTTTTCTAGAGTCTTTTTCTTCGTATGGAAGATGATGTATTTT
Organism: Phymastichus coffea; assembly: GCF_024137745.1. NCBI lineage: Eukaryota > Metazoa > Arthropoda > Insecta > Hymenoptera > Eulophidae > Phymastichus > Phymastichus coffea. The sequence goes on from NW_026706814.1 coordinate 4,323,933, forward strand.
AACTTTCTTCGCAAACCATACATGCTTACAAGTAACACTACCCAAGTGCCACTCAGCGATTTCAACCAAACTTAGCACATCGTTATAACACTAAAAAATATTGAACCCGTTTTTTTTTATTTTTGCGGAATCCACTTTTTAGGGGTAGAAACCACCCCTACCAACCCCTATGCGGGATAACCCACCTTACCCTGGGTAGAACGCGTTCAATCAACTGTTTTCAATAAAAGACTTAGGATTTTAACTCCAGACAGGTGAATCCACCTTAACCTTGATACACCACATCCCCACAAACCCTCACAACCCCTATAAACCACCCCCAACAACCCCTATAAACCACCCCCAACAACCCCTAAGCGGGCTTACCCACCTAACCCTGGGTAGAGCGAGTTCAATCGACTGTTTTTTGAAAGAATTTAACATCTCAGCCAAATATTTTCTGCCAATTTCTAAGCAGGCTAACCTATCTAATCCTACATTTAGCGTTACCCAGGAACAACGACGAGGACGTAGTAGGTTATTGTTCCCTTTGGGGTGCTAAATTAACGTGAGTCCCCTCGCCTCTCACGATCGGGGTGCTAGATTAACATGAGTTCCCTCGCCTCTCACGAATGATAGATTTCCGTGAATTCCCTAGCTTTTCACGTATTTCTTGCAATAATGAGGACAATTCTCGTCAGTGATAGAGAAAAAATGCTGTATGCACAGAGGATTAGTACACCATGCGCATTTTATTATTGCAATAGTATTACATACTTTACAGTAAACGTCAACATTTTTAGAACAAAACTCAACAGGAGTTTGAACCTTTTCTGGTTTTTCTGTAATGTACCCACTTTTCCACCATGCATACTTAAACATATTTACAAATCGCGGTGATGAAAATTGGTTGTGGATTAACGATTGAATTTTAAGGATATTATTTCTCAAATGTAAGTTTATGTCATATCTATATAAAAGAACTAGATCTGAAAAGTGTTTTAAGAAGTTTTTCCATGGTCAGAATCCATACACGTTTAGTGGTTGAGAAAATCCTGTGGCTCCAGCTGGTATCGTACACACTTTTACTTTTTTAGTCCCTTTGTTAGAATTAGTGAATATTTTTTCTTTCTGTCCAGTCCATGAATCTAGGCACAGCGTACTTTCGTTTCCTGCAATACGTAAAAAAATATCTTCAAACCATTTGATAGTTAAATTTGATGTTGATTTTCCTGAATTTGAAGCATATGCAACAATATTTTCAGCTTTATATATTATTTTTTCTATCATTGGACCAAATTGGCCGTCCTTTTCTTGCAAAATTATTAGTAAAGGTGATTTTAGAGTACCATCGGCAGAAATGATTGGCTGTATTGTATAGCTATGAGTCAATGAATTCAGAGATTGAGCAAGACATTCAATTTTCAAAGTACCTGTAATAGCAAGTGTACGACGAGCGTGGGATTCAAGATTGAATCCTGACTGATCCGAATTATAAACGTTGCTTGGTCCTATTCGAGAAATTTCTAATTTGACTTGTTCAACAAACCTTGATGTTGTTTGTAATAATTCTGCTTTATTTGATATTTGCGCTTGAGTAACAAATTTATTTATTTGTCTCGAAACTATACCATTCTTTTTTTTTTAATTATGAATCCATTTAACCGAACCTGTAAATAATTTAGCGGATAATCCTATTTCTTCTCTAGCTTCCAAAGCCCATCTTTTCAAATCTATATCATGAATAGGAAGACATTGATCTGTTGCTCTTTGAAAATGTTGAAAAACCTTATTAGAAATAAAATCTAACTTCTCTATTCTTTCGCCATTATTACTTATTTGTTGTTCCCATCTGTACAATTGTTTTAAATCTTTCACTTTCCTGTATTTGCTCTGAACACTGCCTAAACTTCTCCGCGCCTTGGTTAACGAACGCCAAAAGTTAACAGCATTCATTTTGTACTCTATATCAATATTTTCAGTAACTTCATTCTCTTCTTCAAATGTCTCATCAGATTCATCTTCCACTTCGTCATTTCCGATCATTAAGGCCTCATCAGCAATTACACTATTTTCATTTAAACATAAGGTATCATAAGTCTCTAAAAATACATCATTATCAATAGCATCTTTTATAATATCAACTATATTTGCTGCAAAAGTGGTTTCTTCATCAGTAATTTTTTACTCTATGTTGTACATTGGATGTTGAAAAGCAAAGTTTAATAGTTTCAAAATATTTATTGGATTCATAGTAATCCTTATTAATAGCTAAAAACTTACTCAAAATGTTTTAAATAAATTAAAACAAGATAAGTTTCAATTGTATATACGATTAGTAAATTAAAAAAACAATAGGTGTAAATAATTTCATAAACGCTTACATATTATCACAAAATTAATGAATAGAATACAAATTTAAAAAAAAAAATTAATATTTCCGTATATATTACATCGTTTAAAAGAAAAAAAATTATAGGGCACACTAAAGCAAAATATTATTTTAGACACTGTTAGTTTTCTATGTAATGCATCACTTTCATATTACTTACAAAGAATAATGTTACATATTACTCTGACAACGAAATCTTAAGTTGTTCAAGAACGCTAATTATAATACTGATTTCTCTGCTGACAAAATTATGAAAAATATAAATTTCATAATAATTGGCAAATCATTAAATAATCTTTCTTTATGATTCAAGTAATTATAAGATGATGGTGCAAGCAGATTAAGCTATTTAGAGCCAACGAACTCATTTTCTAATACAAAAATAATTGATTAAACTTACTCCACCTAGAGTTAAGTGGGTTAGCCTGCTTAGGGGTTCGTAGAGATGGTTTATTACGGTTGTGAGGGTTTGTTGAGGTAAAGTATATCAGGGTTAAGATGGATTCGCCTATTTATGGTTAAGATCTTAAATTCTTTCAAAAAACAGTCGATTGAACTCGCTCTACCCAAGGTTAGGTGGGTTAGCCTGCTTAGTGGTTCGTAGGGCGGTTTATAAGGGGTTGTAAGGGCTTATGGGGATGAGGTATGTCAATGTTACGGTGAATTAACCTCTCCATGGTTGAGATCTTAAGTTTTTTATAGAAAGCAGTCAATTAAACTCGCTCTACCCAGGGTAAGGTGGGTTATCCCGCATAGGGGTTGGTAGGGGTGGTTTTTACTCCTAAAAAGTAGATTCCGCAAAAATAAAAAAACACGGGTTCAATATTTTTTAGTGTTATAACGATGTGCTAAGTTTGGTTGAAATTGGTGAGTGGCACTTGGGTAGTGTTACTTGTTAGAAGAGAAGTGAGATTTCCTGTTGTCTCTTATAGCTGGCATGGCTAAGCTTCTACTACTTCTTCTTACCACCACTGCTTCGAACAAAATGGGCTTCCTATTAACATCTTATCACTATTTTAAAATATAACCCCACTACTTCCCTTTTCGAGAAATTTCGCCGAAATCCCCCTCCCCCTCTTTTTTTTTGTTAGGGTATGGTGAGAGCCCCAACCATCGCTCTCACCTGTGAGGTGCTTCCACTACTAACATTGCTTATGAGACCTTTACACTAAGTCGAAACTGAGCAGAAAGAACGCATAAGTAATTACTTCAACCTCTCCAAAAAAAGGATTAGAAAGAATAATTAAATTAGGATTAAAGACATAATTAAAATTTTAAATATAAATTTATTTACTATGTATACATTTACACATTATACTAATTTAATTTTTAAATTCAAAATTCGAGCCTTCTCGATGGTAAATAAACTCCTTTTTCTCCATAGTCTCGTATAATTTCTTCAACATATCTTCGTCTTTTTCTAACGCTAAGCTTACTCACTTAGGTAGAAAAATTTCAAATTCGTCGTCTATGGTTATTACAATACTGAATCCATAACGAGTATTCAGCCATCTTAATTTCGTAATCATATAGGTGCAGTTATTTTCTAATTGCGACATTGTCTTTCTAGGTAGGAATGGCGATTTTGCTATTTTATTGATTGTTGAAAAATCCATTCTACAATAAAAAAAATCAATCAATAATTAATACTACTAGGATATAGTTAGAGAGCTACTCGTATATAAGAAACTTACTTTCAAGAGAAAATCTAGCAGTCGAATATGAGAACTAGGAAGAGGGACTACTGCTGTTGCTTCAAGCTACTGCTGAATAACTGCGACGGACTGAGGTGTGTTCTCCGCTTTGTACCTTTCTGAGAACTCGAGCTGCCGTAACTTCCCTCTCATTTCGCCTTATCCCCACTTGAGTAATTTCTCATATGATTCCATTGCCCTACTCCTCCGACTTCAGTCGCTATGTCTGCCGTTGTCCCCCACACTGCCGTTGTTCCCACTCTCTTACTATTCTATCCTTAGTCTTTTCCTAATTAAGCCTTCTTCCTCCCCACTATTACTACTCTGTTCTGAGCGACTTCTATCGGAGGTTGGAGGAAGCTTACAATTTTCTTGAGGATTTTCTTCCATCTCTATGATCTTTCTTTTCCTTCGTTGTTCCGCACTCTTAATTTTAAGCTTTGACGTTTCAATAGTTTTGTAATGACCCCATGGAAGAGTATCAGGATTTTTATCGAATATACATCATTTATCATCATATAGACTTAGTGCTACATTCTGTACTCTTTCTGTTCTTACTTGATGTAATACACTTCGTATATTGCATTGCTGACGCCTAATAATTTCTAAATCCAATAAACAGTTTCGATAATCTTCATGATCTATTGTTTTTATGACAGTATGTATTTTTACGCCTTTTGCTTTCTTTATTGCTTGATGGTTTTCTATTAGTATATTATTCATTTTACTTCGAAGTCCAATGAAGTCTCTCATAATATTACCATTGCATTCATCTTTCATAATACCGAGAAATTTTTTATTAACTAGCGGCATATTAAACTGATTGTTTTCTGAGTAATCTGATGTATCAAATTTATTGATATCTTCTTTCATTATTTCATATATATCAACGTCTTGAAATTCATATACGAGGCTATCTCTATCAGTATAAAGTAATTTTGCTTTATGAGATAGTCTTTCTTTTATGTAGCCATAGTGGAAGTCATATACTAATGTTTTTGAGAGATCTAGCACACAAAGTCCAATATATATATTGGTTTATTAATACTAATAGACGTCCATGATAACTGTATTGCTACTAAATTTTCATCAAAGATTGAACTACTATGGAAGTTGGGTTGGGCGATCCGTGCTTCTGCTCCATATCTGCCACTCCATGCACTAATTAATTTAACGTCTTTTCGTTTCTTTTCATCCTCCATAGTCTTTCCGTATACTGCATTAATCATGAGTTTATAGAATAACTTTTCAAATTCATTTTTAGCTAGTTTTCTTTTTTCCGTATTCAAATCTACATAAGTTTTAAGCCACGGCTTTTGATTAAACTGAAGTGCTCTGTGTATTTGTTTTTTTTTAGTCCGTATTTGATAGCTTGCTTTAGCGCTCTATAATGAATGACATACCGTTATTTATTATACAGTGTTGTTAAAAGTTTTTTATGTCTTGATCCGGGTGGTGTGTTATGTTCAGGACAAAGTGGAAGGTCCTGATATTCGTCGTGTAGTTCTTTTGGATACTCTAGATCAACTTCTAAAATATATCCAACCTCATTATTATCAGAAACATTAAAAAAATGAGGCTCATCGATGTTAGAGGCCCAATTAAAATTTTTATATGGTAATGATTGTGTCATCGCCCATCCACATAAATTGTTAACATCAAAGTACATCAAAGTCTTGCTAGGTTCTTTTTCATTGTATTCTGAGCTCTTATATCGATTATTAGCTTTTGAATACCTATTACAGCATTGACTAATACCTGCTCGAATACTTTTTTAGATGAATAAAATCATGTCTATATCGGTTAAAAGTTCTAGCTCAATTTTTATACACTTTAACATAGCATCCCATGCTAATCCAGAAGTAGTATAATAGTATGCTGGGTCGACTTAATACGCATCCATACAAGTTTCACGAAAATTTTCAAAAATATCGGCCAAGAGTAATACGTCAGTTTTTAAATATAAATCAGAATACTGTCCTAAATCAATGATGTCAAATGCATTCCACATTTTTTGCGCATGCTCAACTTCAGAGATATTGCTATCAATCAATTGACTATGAAAATCTTTGATAGGTGGTAATTGAGTCTGTTTTAATTTTTCAAAACTGTTAACATACTCATATGGAAAAACGCTTTTTCTCTTCAATAATTCTATTTGTGTTTTTGTATATTTATCTATTTTGAATTCATGCTCTACGATATTTAGTTTGGTTAAGTATGAAGCTAGTTTTTCGAGAGATGATGGCATAAAACGAAACGAATCAATAAATCGAAAATTTACAGTACTACCGTCCACGTGTTTTGTGAAAGCTATATATCTTTCCTTGTTTTCAGCTGAAGCAGTCACATTTCCCTCAAGATTAGAGCTAGTAGCTATTTCTTTTATTATAAAATAAGAATCATATCCAGTAAGTTTATGGAAGACGACTGGTATAAAATAAGGATTCTTATAATTTAAATTACAGGATGCGTGAGCAGCACCTCTCAATCGGCCCGTCAAATGACAATAATCTCTAACTCTTGTTTCATCACGTTGAAAATATTTTCTACAAATATGATACACTTTGCTCATCTTGAAATCCATTTGATTACGCCATGAAAGATTTATTTCTATAGCATTCTTATATATTTGATCTATTTCATCTAACAAAATCTGAAATTGTTTGATAATCCATTATGTGGGTGATTGTTCTTCATTCAATTTTTTTCTATACATCTTTAAGACTGATTTAGAATCATCATAACTACATTTTATATAAAGCCCCACATTAAAGGCTTCATGATCTTGGAAGGATCGTCCATTATTTACTGGTTTCAATAAGCACTCTAAATCAACATATATAATAAATGGAACCATTTCTTTACGATCATATTGATTAAATTTCAGAAGAGGAAAATTAGGTAGATTAACTCTATATTTATTTAATTTTAAACAATCTGTCTCATGAATATTCAGTTTTTCTTTATTATTAAAATAGTGGAGACAGCGTTCAGATAGATAAATTTGTGCAATATGTTTCGTTACTTGACTTCTAACAAGAGCAGATAAGTTTTTAATCCATAATAGTGGAATTTTAATTTGAAATTATCATTGTTATTTGATCTATTAGATTTTTCTGTTTCATTCTCATCAATATAATCGCTTTGTAGTAACAAAAGATTGACATGCTTATCTTGTTTTAAACTTGATATACTCGTATAATAGGGTGAGACTTCGAATTTAAAACCGTATTTTTTTAGTATGTATAGATTTAGTGAAATACTATTCAATTTTTCAAATTTAGTAATATTCTTTACCTCAACAGGAAAGTTTATATCATCGAATTTCAATTCATTCGCAAAGGGCATATAATTTTGAACTCTTTCGCTATGAAATCTAGCTAAATGAAGACAGGCAAGCACAGCCCATTTAAAACATTCATTATCTGTATTTTGAACGTTGATAATTGTTTTTTTATCTGCTATTTGTTTTGGTAGTTGAATATATGAGCCAGGTTTGAAAGGATTAAATTTATTTATATTAACAGTAATACCGATGATAGTTTTTAATGTCCAACCGGAATCTTTTTCTTGAAATTCTTCTAAAGTTTTAAGTATAACATCTTCAATATTTTCTGTAAACCATAATTTAATATCTGTTGTTCTATAAATAGAAACATTTTCGGTGTAGAAATACTTTTCTTGAATGTCCTCTATATTATCTTTTATTACGGTTAATTGAGCTGACATTTCTATATTTATTTTTAGAGCATTATGAATTGAAAGATATTTTGGTATTTGTAATTGTAAGAGTTTATTTGTTACTTTTAAGAATGACTTTATATCTGTATATTCTTGATTGGCTACGAATGCAGTAATGATACTTTTTTTAACTGCTGAATTTATTTCACGTCAAATAACTCCGTCCCCTTCAATTTAGTTTGGAATGACTCGTAATGAGTTAACTTTTCCTTCGACTTTTATGGAATTATTTAAATTGATTTCGATTGAATTCAAATGAGAAGCGCAAGTTTGACATCTCTGTCGTATTGCTCTACTTAAGTTAGGCTGTAACATATATTCTTCAAGAGATATCAAAGCTGTAATTATTATATTTTTCCATCTAATAAAATCATCCTTATTAGCATCTGAGTTGCAATAGGCTTTCCATAAATCGCGTACTGTATTTTCAAAATAAGAAATAGAAGCCATTGTAATGAAAATGCGCGTAGGATAACTAGTACTACTACTACTACTATTACTACTACTAGTACTACTACTACTACTATTACTACTACTAGTACTACTACTACTACTAGTACTACTACTACTACTATTACTACTACTAGTACTACTACTACTACTATTACTACTACTAGTACTACTACTACTACTATTACTACTACTAGTACTACTACTACTACTATTACTACTACTAGTACTACTACTACTACTATTACTACTACTAGTACTACTACTACTACTATTACTACTACTAGTACTACTACTACTATTACTACTACTAGTACTACTACTACTACTATTACTACTACTAGTACTACTACTACTAAAAAAACGAAAACTCAGAAATCAAAAATTACAACAGGCGAAAAAAGACAAGGGTTTCCAGACACTCGGCGCTGCCCGGGAGCCCCTGTAAATACAGCGCCTCAAACGTCGCACGCACAAAAAGTCATCCTTTTACATCTTAACAGTCAGTCACCCAAAATTCAACTTGAAATAAATACAACTAAACAAAAATTTAGCTTCATCGTAGACACTGGGGCAGCAATCTCACTACTTAAAATTTCAAGCAAACCAGACGGTGTCCACGTAGATATCTTTGACAGATACGAACTACGGGGGATATCGCAAGAAAGTATCTCGACATTAGGAAAAGTTTCATTAACCTTTCATAACTTTGTACTAGATTTTCACTGTTAGTACCGAAAAATTTTCCTATATTAGAAGACGGTGTAATAGGAAGCGAGTCACTAAAAAAATACAGAGCGTATATTGATTACGCCAAGAATCTCTTAAAAATTAATGACTTGTTTTTATTAAGGGCCTCAAACATGAAATCAGACGTTACGTTTGCCCTTTTACTTTTTACAACAAATTACAAGACGCACGCTTACACGCCGTACAAATAGAAAAAAATCTAATAGACATCAATCGCATCAAAAGAAATTCGATCCGCCCCATATCGGAGTCTTTTAGAAAATAACAACACTGAACATTACACAGAAAAAACAACTGTTTTGCATTATTTTCTTTTTTAGGATACTGACAAGTAACTACAAGACATTGCAGTAGCCACCAGGTGCTAAACACCGAAAGACCTCATCCGTTACCAATCTCCTTCCGTAAAATCCCACAAAAATGTACAAAAGTAACACTAATGAACAATCCCCCCCCCCCCCGCCCCAACAAAATACCTCGTACTGAAAACACGTTGCATAACAAATCAAATTTAATGGAAGCAGAGGTTACTTATTATGAAAATAGTAACTTTTAACCTACTTGCACAAGTTGTCATTACACCCTACCCATACAACAACAATTATCATATAACCTTGTCTATGTCAAAATCATCGGTCCTCACAGACCACCATACGCTATACGATGCATTAAATGCACAGACTGCATACATCTTGTCGTTCTACACTATCCCAACCTAGAGTTACCTATAGACTCAATTCCTAAAACACCCGGCATTAACAGTCTTTTACCTTTCCGAACAAAAAACATCCGCTCTTTAAAACAATTACATGAACACTACTCTAACTGCTTACAGATAGCCATGAAATATATAGCAGAGATAAGAGATATCCTTGAGAAACACACTGATCAAAACACACCTACACAAACACATTACACCGCTAGTAATCATCGCGACATCTAAGATAAAAATACAATGCTCAGCGAACTACTCAAACCCAGTACCACTTACCCTTCTGACTCGTCCCCACGAGTAGCACCGCTCCTGCTCCGTAGAAACTATAACACCTCCCCAACCACACTAATAAACATCTTTGACCAAATAGACAATTGGGAATGGATGGAGCTTTTTAACAAAATCGCTGTCAACGCTAGACAGAAATTTAAAAAAAAAAACAACTCTTCCAGCTAACACCAGCAAAATGCCCCTACCCAGAGTACTTTTCATCAGTCTACTAACTACCGTCATATGCCAAAATCAACCAACTACAAAGCAATATGATAGTCAGCCTGGAATCGCTTTTGAAAATGGACCTACCATACGATTTATTCAAGAAAAATGGAATATTATCACCGCTCTCGACATCAACTTAGTGCTTAACTCTCATTACAATTTCACCCAAACACTGGAAAAAATATCTGCAGCTTGCAACACAATCGAGATAAACGATTTCATCAAAAATTCTATATACACAGTCTATGAAGAAACAAAAAAACTCCAACACATCAACGAAGCAGTCAGCATCTCTCTCAACACGTACGCTTTTGACACACCCAACGGGGGGCGGGATGCCCTAGCATCGCTGGACAGCCTCTTACTCGAACATGCCGATAAGGCCCTTGAAGATGTCTTGTATATGCGCAAGAGTAATTTGACCAAACAAATGGGCGATTATGACTTATCTTATATTACCGAAAATAATTTACAATCAGAGACAAATCTTTTGCTTTTTAGAAAATCTCGCGCAGATTTCATTACTAGCGCAATAAGCCCAGTATATAATTCTATACATATTAGCCTTATGTTATCCGAAATTAACGACATATTACATAAGTTTACTTACATATCAACTGAAGTACGTCAACTCCTGCAAAACAAACAATTTTCTTTCAATCCGCAATTTTTGCTAAACGCGATAAAATCTATCAAGGCAATTACTAATTCAAAGTTGCCAGTACATATGTCAAAAATCAATATCATAACACTACAACAAATTGCAGAAGTTAACGTAGTCTACTTTCGTAAGAACATCATTGTCGAAGTAGTTTTTCCCCTTGTCGCAAGCAGCAATACACAGAGTTTCAAATTATATTCGCTGCCAGTATTTCAGTATCCTAACAAAACTAACCAAATCGCTAAGTTCATTAGACCACAAAGTGATTACCTGACTGTGACAGAGGGAGAAGCTACCCATGCCTTTGTAAGCAAGAATTTAATTGATAACGAGTGTAAACGTATTTTTTCCTTCTATCTGTGCCCGCGCCCGACTATGCGCAAGCCAAACAATAATTCCTGCGAGTTTAACCTGTTAACATCATCGGAAGAGTCAAATCTTGTATTTTGCCAACTTGAAACTAGCTCCGAAACTGACTATTATCTTATACCGACGTTACAAAATAATGTTTTGCTATACTCGGTGACTCTCAATACTTCCTTTGATATTAATTGTAACGGCGTAGTACAACCCTTTCCTTTGAATGGTACCGAATTAATACAGATTCCCCAGCCGTGCGAACTTAGAACAAGCCACCATATTTATTTAGGGGCTAAGAAAAAACTAAAGGCGGAAAATTTTGTAATTCCGAAAATCTCTTTGATAACTACAGACAAAATAGTAATGAAAAGCCCAAGCACAAATAATAATCAGAACAGATACGAGCACTCGGACCAAGCGAAATTATTGCACGTATATTTAACTTTAGGTGTAACCACTGTAATCGTTGTCGTATCCGTAATCGCAGTAAGTTGCATACTCTGCGCATATAGAGTGTGCAGTAACAAAGACCGCGAGTTCGAAAATATACCAATGCAAGAACTGAATCCACCCTTAACTCCTCAAAAAAAAATGATCTGCAAATCTGCACAGACATTACTTGACGGAAAATATTTTAGGCTACCAATCAACTACGACACTCCTCACTCCCCACCCGTGGCCGTTCAAGTGGTCCCACTCCAAAAATCCGAAACGACAGACACTCCTCCAACTCTTCCCGCTCTCTAAAATAGAAAGGTATAAAAACGCTAACATACCCCCCTGTCATATCAGACACTCCATAAAATCAGCACGATGAAACGTACGGCAACTACCACACTTAGCCCGCCATGCAAGAAGGCTAATCGATCCTGGACGACGGAACAGATATGCAACAACCGGACGTCGGCAGCAACAATGGAACGACTATTTGCAAGATGGGAGAACCGGAAGGCCCAGACGAGCATGCAACATCCCGAACTACCGCTATGAGACGACGATGGAGGCTGGAACTACCACGAGTTGACGCAGTATATTTTCCAGGAGACTCATCATGAACACCTGCACTTAAGATTCCTCTTCGAGGAAACCTATGTAGGAGAGGGATTCGGACGAGCCCCTTTCAATCCATGCCGTGTGTGCGGGCAAGACACCGCGCATTGGCAGGGATGCTTCTTCTGCCGAGCACGCGTCGCAGCCGCTTCAAAGGATCAACAACTAGCCATGGAGGCCGAATGTGTCCGCTCAGAGCATTTTATGCTCAGTAGGTTCATCGTTTGGAAATGCTGTAATCCTATCCCCAATCCTTCCTATTCTTAGAATAATTAAATAATAATAAATAATAATAATAATTACAAAAAAAAACAACACAAAAAAATACACACACAAAAAAAAATAATATATATATATATATATATATATATGTAAAATATATATAACAAAACACAAAGAAAATCTTGACAAATATGTAGAATGATAAGACACAAAAAAAAGAAGATAACAAAAAAGTATACTCATACCAAATAGTTGCAGTAGCGTTCGGAGAACGCTAGTCCCTTGCTCTATCAGCAAAGGACTCCGAGGGGTGGGCATGTCACGTCGATACGAAAGAATAAGTACGTGACGAATTATAAGTTATGGTAACAAATCGAGTATCGGTAATTTAATTTTCTATTGTACCAACCCTCCCGGGAAGATTTGTAAATCTATCTAGCGGGATAGATTAGTCTAAGCACGTCTCCATAATATTTCCGCGAATATTACTCATCGCATATTAAATTGGCGAAAACACAGGAAGAGGCATATCAGCCTACGGTATAAAAAGGCTGGATTAGAATTCGCACAACACAGTACGCAGTACACAGTTGACAATTCAGCAGTTTGGTAGTTTCGCAAAGTTATTTTTTAAGTCTAACTATTCGGCTACTTAGAACCGGGATTATACTCTGTTAAGTATTATAATTATCTTTAAACAATAAACCTCAAATCAAGCGCAAACACCTGAGACTGTTCGTAAAAAATCTCTTCTGAAATCCAATCCTAATAAGGTAAGAAACTATGTTATCTACTTAAAACGCCCTACGTATAATAAAGGCGCTATCCCTTTAACCAACCTCTGCTTAACTCCTGACTAAGATCCAACCTTTACCAACGCGACAATACTTGAATATATTACTACGTCTGGCTGTAACATCTCCCCGCCTAGACATAACATAGCGAACATATGGGTAACGATGCTAGAAATGCAACCTTGTCACTGCGCGAGCGATCGGTAGGCAACAACTGAAACAGGTGCTATGTATGGGTTATAGGACAGGCACTCTATAGCGGTGAACGAATGCGAAATTTGTTTTTATTTGAACTTGAAATTAATATATTGATTAAAACAATTTAAAACATTTCCTATCAATTTATAAAGTTAACGACGAACAATGACAGGATTTATGAATAAGAGCATTATTAAAAATCTACTAGCGTGTATGCACAGCAGTGTTTTGCGTACTCAAGAAAAATATTAAAGACGGCATGCTACAGCCATTCGTATTTTAATAAAGTACTTCCTGATTATAATTCCCTCTAACTGTAAAATTATTAGTCACAGAACCTCTAGCAGTAAAATTATTTGAATGAATAGCAAGCGCGTAGCTGTTTCATTCCTTTGACTTGTATTTGTTATATCATTAAACTTATATTAAAAAGACACATAAACACAAAACCAGAGACAACTAGAGATATTACTACAATTACAATAGATAAAAAAGATGAAGGTAAACCAAATGTGCATCTATAGAAATAAAGAGGAAGTGAATGTATATTTTAAGAAGAGAAAAGGAAGCGAATATGCGTTTTCCCTATAATAGCAGGTCTATAACCCATAATTCTCACAAGACGGCTTTCCGAAAGCTGAGTTCAAATTAGTATCACGTAACGAATGTGAAAGCCGAAATTTCGGCAACCACTGTTTCTCACATTTTCAAGGGTACTCTTTCGAATGGTTTAGGTTAAAAGTCTCGCCAAGGAAGTTTTGCTATAAAAAATCGAAAATAAATTAAAAAAGCTGAATTTTTCGGCTAAATTTTGTGTTCAAATCGAATTTTCAATCTCGTAACATGTTTTTATATGCTCTAGATCCCGTTAAATCGCGGCCCCAATGTCTGAAATATTAGTAAGGTTATCTGAATATAATAATTTATTGTATAAACAAAATGGCGTCCGATATGAAATTTTTTTTAAATTTGATGATTATTTTACTAGAAAACCAAGCATTTTTGGAGAAATTTTTTAAGAACATAATTATCTTAAAATTAATCAAATAATATCCTCAAATTTTTTCAGAATGGTCCTGGAAAATTTTTGCATTTTCGAAAAGTCCCAAAATTGAAAATTTCAAAATTATATCGGAAAATTCTAAAATAATCCTAGGATATTCTCAAATGAATTTTAAGACATTTTTGTACTTGGAAAATTTTTTGTGAATATTATAGTTTTTGAACAAAAAAATTATGTTTCACAAGGTATGTACTGCCATATATCCGTATATTTGCAATTCCATTTCATAATCTTAAGTATAATATATTAACTGTATGTATGTGATTTTTGAGATAATTTCAAAAATTAACTAAAAAACTTATCCACTGCCATTTTCACTGTGCAATTTCTAGTCAATGAAGTTATCGTTGAAAAAATATTTTACGTAGTCTTAGAGTACTACAGAGTACACAGTTGTATTACTAGAGTCTGCATGGCCATATCACCGTACGAGAATCAACTCCAATAGGAAACACGATTTGAAAAACTTGTAGATAGCTCATTTCAGTGTATAAGTATACTTCTTCAAATACAATTTCATTTGAATAAGTGTAAAATATGCCAAAAAGGAAATGAAGTGATCCTCCTTTTGAATCTGATTCTGCAGAAAAATCCAATGTTTATTCGACAATGGTAACGCGCGCTAAGAAGAAAAGGATAGAAGCTGTTGAAAAAGAAAAATTTGTTGATGCTATTTTTATTCTATATGCTGATGGTTCTGGGGAATCAGATTCTGATCAATCTGACAAATGTAATGTATTTGACGAATGTGACGAATTTGACGATGACCTTTCCGAGGCGAACAACAGTGATTTGGAAGAAAAGTCTTTTCTTCAATACAGGTCTTATAAGAAAGTATTGAGTAACTATTCTGCAACACAGAAAAAGTTAGAGATGAATTATGAGTACAAATGGGAACAGGGGGAATATCCTTTGAATGAAAGTTTGACCAATGAAATATTGTTCCCTGATAAAGATAAAGCTGGAATAACATCTTGATCGTTTACGGAACTATTTGAGTTATTTATTTCAACAAAATTGAAAAACCACATTATATTGTGCACTCACGCTGTAACAAACGCTCTGCTCGTTATCAATTTTTAAAGGTGGGCAAGTGAAGCGCACTCGCTCATAGCAATCAAGGAGGGGGAAAAGGGGGGAAAGATAAAGAAAAGAAATTAATTAAAAATCACTCAAATCAAATCACACTTCAAATACCGTAAATAAACATACCGTATAATTATAATTATAACAAGCTTTACAAACTCTTAAGCTCTAATGAACACAACGGTGTTACAAATACGTCTTAACTCTATTGAACACAACGGTGTTCTTAACACTTACTCCCATAAAAGAACAAAGAATAAATTAACTCATTTACTGCGCTTATAAATCTGACCAACTTATAAACATGTCAGCAAAACTACTTAGCCTACTTATACTAAAAGAGAAAGCCGCCCGGCGCAAGGATCGGCTGGACGGTACGCTACCTTAACAATTAATAATGCCGACCGAAATTAAGGCAGGTAGCCGGCACGTACACGCCTTGCTACCTACCTGACCCTTACAACTACTCGCTGTGCCACACCGCTAAAGAGAGAGAGAAAGAAATACTACGAGCCTTGACCTTATCGATACAGGAACGGGAGGCCTGGCTGCGCCCTGCGGATGATGTTACTGGCCGTCGCTGGGCAACTCTTTGCCGGCTCCTTCGGGTAGCGTCCCTAGCAGATGCTGGAAAAGGCACTTGTCCTTTGTTTCTTCTCGGCTTCTCATCTCAGCTCCTTGGTGGTGTGTGCGTTCGGATGACCTCTGCACTTTCAACTGACCGACTAAAACCGTCTGTACCGCTGATCAACTTAGAACCTTCTGTCCGCTTCTTCGCTCGTTTTTTCTCTCCCCACGTGACCTACTTATTAAGCGGCGTGCGACCAATGCGCTAATCGGTTACGCGTCGCGCACCTGCCTGATCCTGCGTGGGGCACGCACGCCCCTCACTCTCTCTCTCTTTTTCTAACACCTAATCTTGTTGTCCACTTAACGACTTCGGGCCGGCTCAGCCTCGCTCGGCAACCTCCGTCGGCTGAAACAAAGATCATGCATTATGCGCATTCTTAAATGCGCCCAACGCTGGTCACTGGGCCGTGCCGAAAGAGGGGGAATTGGGGAAAAATACCGACGAGAACAAGCGCATCGCTTGCTCTCGTCACAACGCTAACGGGTGTCTCTTTCTCAGGATGAACTCAATACTTTTACCGGAATAGCAGTATCCGCTATCTTTAATAAAAGGCCATAACAAAGAGACTATTGGTCTACTGATCCTTTATTAAAATTGGAAGTGATAATATCAGCAATATCTCGGCATAATTTTGAAAAAATAAAGTCGTCTATAAAATATTCGGTTCCTGAAGATATAAACGATGATGACAAAGTGTAGCGGATTAGAAAAATGGTGGATATTTTTCAAAAGAACATCAGGCAATTTAGTTTATTCTCGACAACCGTCTCTATTGACGAAATGATGGTGAAATATTATGGGAAGAATTCTCTCAAATAGTTTATAGAATCTAAGTCCATCATATTTGGAATAAAGATGTGGACCTTGTGCAGTGCTGACGGCTACTTATTTGATTTTGATATATACTGCGGAAAAAATATAAGACATCGGACTTTTTATCTACGTGTGCTCAGGAAAGTAGAGTTGTTCTTCAAATGGTACAACAATTACTGATGAGTACTGCGCCAAGAAAATTATATCAATATTACGTATATTTTAATAATCTTTTCACAAGTTCAGATTTGTTAGTTTACTTGAAAAAAATTGGTCTTAAAGCAACTGGTACAGTTAGAGTTGATAAGGTTCTAGAAAAAAATGAAATAGATAAAAAGGCTGCAAGAGGGATATATGTTGCGAATCATGAAAATGGCAATAACATGAATTTTATTACAGCAGTTGATTCAAGGCCTGTATCAATTCTTTCTACTGCTGTAGGTGTTACTCCGTTATCTAGTGTCAAATGTTACGACAAAATTGAAAAGAAGCAGACCGATTTACATATTCAAATGCTTTTAGTCACTATAATAAATGTATGGAGAGTGCACATATACACGATCAGTACTGCAATAAGCTTCTTCCGATGATGAGATCTAAAAAATGGACATGGGTCGTTTTCGAACGCTTCATACAGTCGTCCATAATTAACGCTACAGTGTTATATAATATACGAGGTCTGTCCGGAAAGTATCGGGCCTACGTTTATATCTTCGCGCCATAGTGTTCGAGCGACCTCTACCGGACAGAAACGTCAACAGTAAAGCCTCACGAATCTATCGGTTATTTACTAACACCTGCTGGACGTATAGTTCATGCGCAGCGTGTCTTTGTTTACAGTGCCTTTTTCGCGTTCGTCGGATTTTGATATTGTCAAAAATGACTGAAGAACAAGATCAACGAATTTGCATCAAATTTTGCTTTCAACTCGGAAAAACGAGTTCGGAAACTATTGAAATGATGCAAAAGGCCTTCAGAAGCGAGTGTATGAGCAAAACACGAATAAAACAGTGGTATAAACAGTTCAAGGATGGTCGCACTTCTGTCGATAGTGATTCTCGTTCCGGCCGACCTTCGACGACAAAAACCGCAGATAATATTCAGCGGGTGCGACTTGCAATCGAACAAGATCGTCGTATGAAGAACTAGAAGAAGACCTTGGGATACCAAAAACTATCATTTCAGAAATTTTAACCGAAAATTTAAGAATGAAACGCGTGCGTGCGAAATTCATCCCAAAATTGCTTACAGCAGAGCAGAAAAACATTCGCTTAGAAATCGCTCATGATAATCTGGAAATGGTCAATAATGATGATAATGTGCTTAGAAAAGTTATTATAGGTGATGAATCATGGGTTTATGGTTATGATCCTGAAACAAAACAACAATCTTCACAGTGGAAGCATTCTGAATCGCCAAGACCAAAAAAAGCACGTCAAAGTCGGAGCAATGTTAAGTCAATGTTGATTGTTTTTTTCGATTGTTAAGGTGCTGTACATCACGAATATGCACCAACAGGTCAGACAATCTATAAAGAATACTACATTCAAATTTTAAACGTTTGCGTGATGCAGTAAGAAGAAAACGGCCGCACTTTTGGGAAAGTGGTGACTGGCTTCTTCCTCACGATAATGCGCCAGCGCATTCATCCAATCTTGTGCAGCAGTTTTTGAGCAAACACAATATCGCATTGCTTTGACAACCTCCATAAAGTCCCGACATAGCCTCTTGTGACTTTTGGCTGTTTTCAAAACTAAAAAAACCACTCAAAGGACACTGGTTCGATGATAAAACAACGGTTGAAAACAATGCGACGAGTGTACTTAAGGCTATCCCTAAAAGTGAGTTCCAGAGCTGTTTTGAAAAGTGGAAACATCGATGGAACCGTGTTATTCATTCAAGTGGGGATTACTTTGAAGGATGCCACCCACCAGATGATTAAGAATAACGCTAGCACGAAAATATAAAGGTAGACCCGATACTTTCCGGACAGACCTCGTATGTAACAAAAGTGCTCGTAAAGTTAGTACGGAAGATTTTACTCTGGAGATTATTTGATAATATTTTCCAAAAAAGCAACATTATACACTAAAAACTTATTCATTGAAAAAAAATTGTAGTGAAGGTAAATGTGCAGTTAGGAGTAATAAATTTTGTGAAGATTGCAATTTATATATCTGCCTCCAATGTTTCAACAAAAGTCATTTATCTATTGAATATGAGATATCACAGGAAAATCAATGAAAAGTCAATAAATACATGGAAAAACTGAAAAAAAATTAACAAGATTTTAAAAAAATAATAAAAAAACAAAAAAAGAACAGAAATTATTAAAGAAAACGAAAAGAAAAGAGATTCTTGGTAACATCTATCTCCCTGTGGTGAGAATTGGGCAACATTTATATAATATGATTGGCTGAAGACGTTTTTTTTTGTACCTTCGTGAGATTGGTAGAGTAAACTTTAAGTGTATTATGCTCGAAAACTATAATATTTACAAAAAATTTTCCAAGTACAAAAATATCTTGAATTGATCGGAGAATATCCTGGAATTATTTAAGAATTTTTCGATATAATTTTGGGACTTTTCGAACATGCAAAAATTTCCCGGACCGTTCTGAAAAAACTTAAGAATATTTTTTGATAAATTTTAAGATGATTATGTTCTTAGAAAATTTCTACGAAAATGCTTGGTTTTCGATAAAAAAATCATGAAATTAAAAAAAACAAATTTTCATATCGGACGTCATTTTGTTTACACAACAAATTTTCGTGTTCGGGTAATCTTACTAATATTTACTTCAGACATCATGGCCGCGATCTAAAGTGGTTTAGAGCATACAAAAATACGTTACTGGTTTGAAAATTCGATTTGAACAAAAAATTTAGCCTAAATTTTGGCATTCAAATTCTTTACGTGATATTAATTTGAACTCAGCTTTGGAAAAACCGTCCTGTGAGTGTTAATGGAATAATGTTGTCCAAAGGGTTGAGTAAAATAGCAATACCAGTAGATTGAGGACTTCGGCCAACTATCGCCAATTGGTCAGCTATTCAACTTTGATTTTACGGATTCGAGACCTGCACGGAACAATTTATTATTTATTTTATTTTTTTTTAATTTCTACTCCTACTTCATACTATTTATTAATTTGTAAACAAATTATTTGTAATTAACGAATATACGAGGTGTGTTCAAAAAGTAACGAGAATTTTTTAATTTCGCGGGTTTGGAGAGTCCGCTTGTATAAAAGTTTTTTTTATTATGTTGGTACACATGCCCCTGAAGTACGATAAAATTTTCAGCAATATTCATTGCTTACTTTTTAAGTGGCAGCCGCTAACGTAAGACGTGTATTTCGAGCTCGGCGATTTTCGTTTGTGAAAAAAAATGGATCAAAGAATTTGTATTAAATTTTGCGTAAAAAATTAAATAAAGTGTAGTAAAGTTTGTCAAATGTTAACAAAGGCATATATTGAGTCTGCTATGAGTAAAGCAAGGATTTATGAGTGGTATAAGCGTTTCCAAGATGGCCACAAAAACGTTGAAGATGACGAACGACCCGGACGCCCAAGCACATCAACAACCGATGAAAACGTGAAAAAAGTGAAAGAAATGGTTATGAACGAGCGCCGAATCACAATCAGAGAAGTCGCTGATGATGTTGGCATATCAGTTGGCTCATGCCATCAAATTTTTTCGAATGTTTTTTGTATGAAACGTGTGGCAGCAAAATTCGTTCCAAAATTGTTGAATTTCAAACAAAAACAGTGGCGAATGGAAGTTGCTCAGGAGTCGCTAAATGAAGTCAATAACGATGCAGAACTACTAAAACGTGTTATAACAGGTGACGAAACATGGGTTTACGGATATGATGTCGAAACTAAGGCTCAATCGTCCCAGTCGAGGCATTCTGGATTGCCAAGACCGAAAAAGGCTCGTCAAGTGCGGTCGAATGTGAAGGTTATGCTCACTGTGTTCTTCGATTTTAATGGCATAGTGCATTATGAATTCTTGCCACAAGGTCAAACAATCAATAAGCAGTACTACCTACAAGTTCAACGTCGTTTGCGTGAAGCAATCCGAAAAAAACGCCCGGATTTGTGGCAAAACAATTCATGGCTTTTGCACCACGATAATGCGCCTGCTCACACTTCATTGCTTGTTCGTGAATTTTTGGTCAAAAACGAAACTGTAACGATGCCTCAGCCTCCATATTCGCCAGATATGGCTCCATGTGACTTTTTTCTATTTCCAAAAATAAAGAGAACATTAAAAGGCCGTCGTTTTACAAGCATAGATGACATTAAAAGCGAATCGCTGAAAGAGCTAAAAGCTATTACAAAGATCGAGTTTCAAAAGTGTTTCGAGGATTGGAAAAAGCGTTGGCATAAGTGTATTGTATCCGAAGGGGACTACTTTGAAGGCGACAACATTAATGTAGATGAATAAATAAATATTTTTTTCATAAAACGAAAATTCTCGTTATTTTTTGAACACACCTCGTATTAATAATACCACAACGTATTAAATTTCACAAATACTTGTTACTAATGTTAATCAGGTTTTAATGTATATTTCGATTTAGTTCTTACAAGGGAACATTCCAAATCGTCCGCGTTCAATTTTGTTGCAATTGAAATATGTTATACTTTATAAAAAAATAAGAGACAAGTATTTTTTTATCGACGGAAAAAGCTGTCTAGGGGGTAACCATCCTCAAAAAAGAGAAATAGCAATAATTTTGGTTGTTATGAATTTTTTTCGATGAAACAAAATGGCAAAAATTTCTTATGTAAAAACAGCAAAACCGCATAGTTTTAGACTCGGGTGGTTGCAATCCCTACGATGAACACGGGAAAAACTACATTTTTCAGTGGACTTTTCGTGTATAGAATCACAAAATTATCATAAAAAAATTGTAAAATAAATTTTCATCTAGGAAATGATCAAATAAAATTAACGTGTTTCGACGTTTTTTCATTTTTATGTATTACGAGGGTGAACTACCCCTAAATCTTATTAATACTATATGAATAGTTGCCGATCACCAATTTTGTTGATTTTCCATATGCTATGACGTTTAAAGGTGGGCTAGACAATGACACTGTTAGTTTGTAGGAAAATAAATGTAAGAGCTGAAGACCACCCTCAAATTAAAATGTAACTATTACAGCAATATCTTAGGTATATATCAATATTTGTCGACAACAAAAAATTTGACAAAATTAGTTGTAAAAAAATGAATATAACTATATAGATTTTGTCTCTGGCTGTTGCAACCCCTATGATGTACAGGGAAAGAACAACCTTCTTGAATGGATTTTTCGAGTAAAAAATCACGAAATTAGCATAAAAGTTAAAAAATAAATTTTCATCTATAAAATGATAAAATAATATTGACCAGCTTCGGATTTTTTTCGTTATTTAATATTTCGAGGGTGAACCACCCCCAAAACCCTACTATTACTATATAAATAGTTGCCAATCACCAATTCCGCTGATTTTTCAGTTGCTATGACGCTTAAAAATTGATGAGAGAATTATACTATTGTTGTGCTAGAAAAGGAATTTAAGGTCTGGAAACTACCTTCAAAAGCCATCCCTAAAACCCTGTTACAGTAATATCTTCGGTATTTATAACTATTTGTTGATAAAATTAAATTTGAAAAAATCTATATAAAAGAGAAAGGTAACCATACAGGTTATGTCACTGGGGTTACCAACTCTACGTTATACAGGTGTATTCAAAGTATATATTTTTACTGTCCGAATTCAAAAATGGATCTTAAAAAAACGATCTATCTTGTGAAAAATAATACGAATAAACCTAAAGCGTTCCGGTATATCTCCTAAACATCCAGTGATTAACTCCATACGCATACCCCCTAATCAACTTCCTTATTATCCCCATGATTAGCCTCACTCACATACCACCTGATCAACCTCACCCCCTGATTAACCTCACTCGAATACCCTTTGATCAACCCTGATCAACCGCACTTGCGTACCCCCAGATTAACTGCATTCCCTCATAAAGCCCACTTTCATATCCCTTCATTAATCCCAACCGTATACCTTCTCATCAACCTCACCTTTTGATTAACCTCACTCGCATACACTCTGATCAAACCCATTCGTATACCCCCTGATCAACCTCACCCCCTGTTAAACCCCACTCGCATACCCCCTGAATAACTCCACTCGTCAAGTTAACCCTCATAAACGTAAGCCCCCAGTTCATCCCCAAGACAGTTTCACTTCCAGAAGGCTTAACCCAATGAATGGTTATCGGACGGGTTTACTCTCAGGTTGGTCAACTGTTTGACAAATATTTCCGAAGACAGAGTAATCCGCAGAAAAATTCATCCATATACAAATTGATTCAGGACAATTGGTGTATGTTTATTTATTTTATTAATATAATATTAATACGTTTGATGGTATAATTATATTCTTTTTGAAATTCAATCAAATTCTTAAAGTTAATGATTTTATTGTATATAAGATCCGTCTTCTTGTCACTGTTGATATTGTGAGCAATAATGATACTTGATAAACAAATGCCGTAGGCATAGTAGTGTCTGGCACCATGGACATTTCATAATTGCTATATTTTCACAAATCTTGCAGATAGGATCTTCTACAATTGCAAGCCAATACTCTGCAGTATTATCGAATTTAGGAGGTATTTCATCCAAATATCCACTCTTGTACACAATTAGGAAAAAAGACATCTCCTAACTATGTTTGTAGTAATTCACTCGACAGCTTTCCTGATACACTTGCTTGCAAATATATATTAGGTGCTTGGAATAATTATTTTACAACAGTAAGCACGAATTCGGTGTTTTTGTTCTTTTGAAACCACAAAAAGAGGCGAGAGCAACATACCTTCTGCAGATATTGTCGGCTGTGTCGTATAATTATGTATAGTAGATGATATTGATTGTACAACCGTTTCAACTGTCTTTATCCCTTTCTCATTTAATGTCCTGCCACTATGCATTTCTAAATTAAACTCACTTTGATTAGAATTATATAAATTACTTGCTCTTTTTTTAGATAATTCAGATTTCACTTCATTAACAAAATTTTTACAGTTCAGTTGTAGATTAGGCTGATTATCAATAGATACCTTTTTTACATGTTTCGTTATCTTACGTGATACAATATCCACTTATATAACAATATCCACTTTGCTGATGCTATAAACCAAGGCACATTAAATTCATGCTTCTTTTCTAAAACACATATTTTAAGATCTAAATCATGAACTGTTAACTTCCGGTTTAAAGTATCTTTAATTTTTTGTAAAGTATACTCTGAAATTTTAAACAAATTCCGCCTGCGGAAATTTGTTATTTCCATATTCTCAACTAACATTCTGACGTGAATAATTTATACTTACTTTGAACGGAACTTAAAGACAACTTCTTTTTTTTTCCACTTTCCTAGTATTCAATAGCTTCTCTTTTGTATCCATTATCGACTGTTGTATTAGTTATATAAAGTTTACAATCTACGATACCTAGAAAATTTGTACAAAAATAAAAGATTTTTATACAAATTTCTGCAGTCTACTACAGATGGGAATTTTTGATGAATTATTATTTATTTTCAACAAATATTAAGATATCTACATTGAAGACCGCGATATGTCAAAAAACACTTTAAAACACTGTATCAAAATTTACTCTAATTAATTTCCAATTATATTATTATTAAACACCCTGAAGGATACCAATCTTGCTAGATTCACTATGATACTACGCCGTAAATTTTATCTTCTTTCAAATGGATTTAATTGCCTAGAATTTGTAAGGATATATCGGAAGAACTACAAGTCATAAAAACCAAACATTACGACCAAAAGTTGCTTAATGAATTTTAAAGATTTGAACTTAGATTTATTTTGAAAGTAGGATTTCGGGCATATAGCGCATTTCAAAATAGGATTTTCTAATCTAGGTTGACCTCGAAATGACCTTGGGAATGAGATTGGGGTCACATGGACCCCACACGCATTATCTTGTCCAAACGCAAAAATGGATGTAGGCTGCAAATAACGTTTTCCTAGGTTTATCTCGAAATGACCTTAAGAATGAGGTGAGAGTCACTTAGACACCACAGACATGACCTTGTCGAAACGTAGAAAAGAACGTAGAATGCGAATATTTGATCAAGAACAGGGATTCCCGTTGAAACAAAAGGTTGACCAAGAAATGTCCTTGAAAATAGGGTAGGGATTTCATGGACCCCCACATATTTTACATTACCGGAACGTAAAATTTATCGCCGAATCGAAATCTACCATCAAAAATAGGTGTTCCTTATTAAAAAGAACATTGCCCTAGAAATAATCTTGGATAAACATGTTCAAGGCCAAATGCAATATCACAAAAATATGGCCTATTCAAAGTTAAACAAATTTTGTCTAAAACTTTTTTCGAGAATAAGCTTACTAATCGAGATATCTGAGTGGGGCGATTAAAATTGGCCACCCTGTATTTGGTATCGAAGTAGCTGAGGCGGCAGAAAATTTAACCGCCTGGATATTCTTAATAGTTCCTTTTTCTAGCCACTACTACTATTAAATGCTCCTCTAGAAGGTGCGCTGTACAAGGGATGAGGCGGTTGCAATCACGACGCTCTCAGGAAGCTCGATTATAATCCGCTTAGCAAAAACATGGATGATGCATATAGTGCACCATATGGCCAGCCGCAAGGCTGGCCAGGTCACTTTGTGCAAAAATCTTTTGTCAAAGCGGCGGACGGTAGTTGTCTTCCTTAGCAGAGAACGGAGACTCCTCAAACAAACAACTCGTTGTTTTAGGCGAGGACGTTGAAACTTCTCTCTTTTGTGTACGGGCATATACAAATGCTGAAGTACAAAATGCGTCACCGATTGCCCTCGACAAGCAACTATTGCTAGTCGACCCGAAGCGAATGCAACGTATATTTGAACGAAGACTTGCAATCACATGTGCGGATGTGTGTACCTTCACGCGGTGGGGGCTAAAAACGCTGTCTCTGTAAAGAAACAGTAGGCAAAACACACAACGCTCGCCTTCAGGGCTACAGGCCAACCGGCCAAACAAAACAAAACAACACGGACCATAACAATACGTGGTGAGGTGCGGCCTGTAAACGCCCAAACATTCAACGCGGAGTCTACCACACCCCAAGAACTCAACTCGAGCCCAGAAAAGCCAAAATCCGGGAGTCACTTGAGGGGAAATCTCTTGGGATTGTGGTACCGCGCGCCCTCTTAGAGGACAGGAGACCGCTCCGGGAGCTAGTTGCAGAGGCCCAATGGTCCCGGCAATCCGAATTTAATTCGGGTAGATAACAAATTTCTCCCTATCGACTGGTAATCGGTAGGTGCCACCACTGTGGGTAAAGAGTCGTGGCCGTGGTCATAGCAGCCACCCAAAGTTCTTTGCCTCGAGCTCCCGGAGTAAGGCCCGACACCAATTGTGCGAGAGAACAGTCCATTGGGCCGAGTAACTCTCGATGACTAGAACGCACTACGGATGCCAAACCCTTAGGAAAAATGTTTCCACAGAAGGGCAGCATCCTTCCTGCTATGGAATTAACTCAAGCCCTAATAGCTAAGCAACTTTACAATTGAACGCGAAATTAGTTGCTGTCAGCTCTCTTTGAAAGCGAAAACCGTGCACTGATTGCCCATCAAATCCAGTGCTGCTAACACAGGATCATTAGGTGAACACAGGCTAAGATGATAGAAAAGGTGAAAACCCGATATGCTCACTCAAGTGCTACTTTGGTTACAATCCGTCAAATACCTAACCCTGACCAAGACAAGGTTTGAGCAATATCAAACCTAGCGTGGAATTAAACACGCCTGTACATTCGTAAGTAGTTCTAAGTTATATCATAATTAAATTAGTTCTAAGCCGTTAACTGTAATTTAAGCAGTAATCTTAAGCAGTAGTATAAGAATAAGAAGGTTACCGATAAATCAAAATCAAAATAAGAATCAAAATTAAAAATTAAAATTAAAATCGAAATAAAAATGAAATCAAACAAAGTAAATCAAACAAAAATCAAAACATATAAAAGAACTAACAACAAATTAGAAAGCTAGAAAAATAACTAGCTCAATCAACTGTAAATATACTAGAGCCATGGAAAACCATGGAGAAACCCGACAAGGTAACAATCGAAGCTCAAAGTCAACACACACAAACATACTCACTGCTCGCACTTGAACGCCACTCGAACGCCACTCGCTTGATCTTGAACGCGCACGTTAACGCTAAAACGAACGATCGAAAGCCATACTCCGGAAACGCCACTAGCGATTCCAAGGAGGAGATATAACTAGACATTGTGTTGTACCTTGAAAGCGAAATGGTCAACCATTCTAGGTATAAAAAGGCGAGGAAACGTAAGCAGGAGATGACCGTTGAGAAACCAGAGCACTGCTCTAACACTCCGGTATCAACTCAGTTTCCTTCGCAACCAATCAAACCAGACGAAAGCAAAGACAACTGCCCACCAGTTAAGAGGGTTAGTTTGAACGCACAACAAAACCCCGAACTGGGCCAGAAGTTGAGGATCATACAATTGAACCTCAACAAAAGGCAAGTAGCCAACGATGACCTGGGAGAAATCATGACAGACAGAAATCTTGACATACAGGTGGCACTGGTGCAAGAACCATATCACTGGAATAACGCGATTTCAGGTATGGGCAGCATCGCAGCTATTCATGGATCCAAAAAGGATGAAAAGATTCAAGCTGCGATACTTTACAATCCGCACAAAGTCACCGTTACCAAGATTTCTAATCTGTGCGACTCCCATTGTGTTTGCGCACAAGTGGTCGGAGCTTTTGGCGAAATTTACCTCGTAAGCATCTACTGCCAGTTCAGCCACAGCAGGAAGACTTATCTTGACAAACTAGCTGAGACTCTGAAGCAACTGAAAGGCAAAAGAGTCTTAGTTGGAATGGATGCAAATTCCAAGTCAAAGATCTGGTCTAACACACAGGACAAGAATGGAACAGTCATTGAAGAATTCATAGACCAATTTGGGCTAATAGTGGCCAATAGAAGGGACCAACTTCCAACGTGCCGTAGCACGAGGGGCGAGACGGATATCGATGTAACTTTACACACGTCGAACCTGTCAAACCTCTTAGCTAGCTGGGCGGTGAAAGAATGGACCACCAGTGACCACAGGCCCATAGTGATTGAACTGGATTTTGCCTCACAACCAGCCAGACTCATACGAACCGAAGAAAAATTAGAACCAAGGTTTAACATGAGAAAAGCTGATTGGGAAAAATTCGGGAGACTTTGTAAATTCGAGAAAGAGAACCTAGCTAAACTCCCTTTAAGAACCGCTGAAGACATTGAAACTTATGTTTCAAAATTTGAAGAAGTTCTGAAAAGGGCAGCAAAGGACTCTATTCCATCAAAAATGAGAAGAACGCGCTCTCAACCCTGGTGGAATCCTGACTTGCGAAGTAAGAATCTCAAAAGCAATGTGCACGGTTAACCGTAATGGTTCAGTTACAAAAGACTGGAAGGAAACAAGCATGGCTCTACTAGAAGGATTAATGCCTGATGACGACCCAAGCTGCGAAAACAATGCACATGCAGAAATTCGCAGATATATGCGGGAGGTTCCCACAACCGGCGACGCAATGCCTTTCCTAACAAGGGAAGTCGAAATGGCTCTTAGAGCGAACAAGGCAGGGAAATCACCAGGCAAAGATAAAATAGAGTCCGAGATGCTTGTTAACGCAATACCATTACACCAGGAACTGACGCGACTTTTCAACGCCTGCTTGAAATGCGGAGTGTTCCCCAGAAGATGGAAAAGTGGAATGCTAATCACGTTACTCAAAGGGGTTGAAAAACCCGAGAACGAGATTAAATCATATAGACCCGTATGTCTACTCCCTATAGCGGGAAAGACACTCGAGAGGCTTATGATTCAAAAAATATCCAACATTCTTAATAGCTCAGACTGGTCTTCGGAAGATCAATTTGGCTTTAAAGCAAATAGATCTACAGAGGACGCCATTAGAAGACTACATGAAATAGTAGAAGAGGCAGAATCTGATCCGTCGATCAAGTACGTAGCCGCTATTCCACTGGACGTCTCAGGAGCATTCGACGCCTTATGGTGGCCAAGCCTGCTTTCCCAATTGAAAGAAAGAAATTGCCCGAAGAACATCTACAAGCTCCTCCAGAGCTACTTCAGTGATCGAGAGGTGGCATATATGCTCACTTCGAAGAAACACTGAAAACAGTGACGAAAGGGTGCCCACAGGGTTCAGTATTTGGACCGGTCGGCTGGAATGTCATCTTTGACAAACCACTTCGGGCAATCAGGGATGCAGGATACGAGGTACTAGCCTATGCAGACGATGTACTTCCTATCATTAAGGCAAAGACACGCATTGATCTTGAAAGACAAGCCCAAGAAATCATTAATATAATGATGAACTGGTGAAAGTCTGACAAAATGAAGTTGGCAGTGGAAAAGTCAGCACTAATATGGCTTAAAGGCCAGCTAAGCGAGAATAGGAACCCTACAGTCAAAATTGGGAAAGACAACATTAGAACGCACAAATCAGTCAAGTACCTAGGAATCACGATCTCGAAGGGCTTCCGATTGGAAGAACATATTCGAAACGTAGTTCAAGACTGTAATAACACCTACTTCAAGCTAAGTAAAATAGCGAAAGCGAACTGGGGCCTAAAATTCAATTCCATGAAAAAGATATACAAGGTGTCAAATAAGTAACGGAACAAGGCTGTAGCTTTTTAGGTACACATTATTAGACCAAGGTCAAGGTCATTCCTTTAGTAACTTTCAACGCGGAATCCAATGGCGACCTTGGAATTGACCTTAAGATTGACCTTCAAGGTTATTTCAAGGTCATCTTTGTTTTTTTAAATGGGAACCCCTATTTTTGACAACGGCAATCGAAAGAGCGGGAAATTTTACGTCCAAAATGGTATTATAAAATTTTTTTTCATGGCCTTGAGAAGGTCGATTTAAAGTCAAATGCTTGAAAAACTGCCTAAAAGCGTTTTTTTAAAAATTTTTAAGATATCGAAAAATGACCTCTACAAAATTTGTTCAGACCAGAGTGGGCCACCCAATGCACCAAAAACCTTTGACCGTTACCCTCATTTTGAAGCTCATTTCAAGGTCGAAGTGTTTTTTGTAATGGAAACCCCTATTTTTGACCCCGGATTCGCACATAGCGCGAAATCAGAAAG
The DNA here is from genome assembly GCF_024137745.1 of Phymastichus coffea. Lineage (NCBI taxonomy): Eukaryota > Metazoa > Arthropoda > Insecta > Hymenoptera > Eulophidae > Phymastichus > Phymastichus coffea. The sequence continues at coordinate 4,354,302 of NW_026706814.1, forward strand.
AAACATTCAAAACGCAGTGAGTAGAAAAAACTTATCCGGCAAAAAAACTGTACCTATGTCTCTGCTTGCTCCTCATTTAAAACAACTTGACTTTCGGTTTGGATAACCCGTTACTTTATTATTCAAACAATCAAAGGTGACCTTGAAATAACCTTAAAATGTTCTTGAAGGTCAAAGATAAGGTCACTGTAACATGCTCCCAGTAGAATTTAATAAATTTAGCCCGAAACATTTTGTAAATGTTTCGCGAATAATATTGGATCTGAATTTCACATGACCTCAGCGATGAACATCGTGGATCAATCGAAACTCAACATAATACCTTATCCAAACGTCGGATTTCGCGCTATTTGCGAATCCGGTGTCAAAAAGAGGGGTTTCCATTACAAAAAACACTTCGACCTTGAAATGACCTTCAAAATGAGGTTAAAGGTCAAAGGTTTTTAGTGCATTGAGTGGCCCACTTTGTTCTGAACAAATTTTCTAGAGGTCATTTTTCGATATCTTAAAAAAAAAAAAAAACGCTTTTAGGCAGTTTTTCAAGCATTTGACCTTAAATCGACCTTCTCAAGGCCATGAAAAAAAATTTAAAAATACCGTTTTGGACGTAAAATTTCCCGCTCTTTCGATTGCCGTTGTCAAAAATAGGGGTTCCCATTTAAAAAAACAAAGTTGACCTTGAAATAACCTTGAAAGTCAATCTCAAGGTCAAATCCAAGGTCATCATCGGATTCCGCGTTGAAAGTTACTAAAGGAATGACCTTGACCTTGGTCTAATAATCTGTACCTAAAAAGCTACAGCCTTGTTCCGTTACTTATTTGACACCTTGTATAATGGCTTCCTACTATCGAAAGTTACATATGCCGCTGCGGGCTAGTGGCAAAGAACTAACATCAAACAACAATCTGCTTTAGAAAGATTGCAACGATCAGTTCTTTGCAGAACACTCAAAGCCTACAAATCGATCTCTCATGAAGCGGCGCATGTGCTGGCAGCCTCTCGACCAATAGCTCTAGAGCTCGACGCAAGAGTTGCAAAGTACTGCGTCAGGAAAGGGAAATCGATTAAAATGCAAGGCATCCAAATTAAATCCGAAGAACTTCGATCGGGCAGACTAAAAATCTCGAAAGCCACACAACTCATCAACGATGAAATCGAAAGGGTATGGCAGGAGAGATGGCAGTCAGCCACAAATGGCAGGAGAACGTACTGCTACTTCCTAGTAATCAAGGACAGATTAAAGAAGAGGTGGCTAAATCCCAATCACTACACAGTCCAGTTTATGACTGGACATGGCGCTTTTAAGTCATACCTCCACAAAAGAGGACTATGCGAAGACCAACTGTGTAACTGTGGGGAAATAGAAAGCGAAAGTCATATTCTCTTTAACTGCGAAGATATAAGGGAACTAAGGAAGCCATTAATAGAGGCTGTGGAAAGGGAGGGTCATACATGGCCTTGCCCGGAAACGGCCCTAGTATCCAGCAGGAAAATCTACAAAGCCTTTGAAGACTTTGCTAGAAAAGTCATAGAGCCCAGAGAGGGAGCATCTATAACAAAGAGAAAGCGCAGAAAAATAGTCACGAACTATGGTAGAAGGACGCCGCCTCTTACAAGGTCCCTGACCAAAGGACAAAAACTCCCACAATAACCTAATTTTTGAAACTTTGAACGCAGACAAGCTCATAAAGCTTGAAAATTTTGAACGGAAATTTTGAACATCAACTTCAGAACTAAATTCTGAAGTTTGAATACTTGAACGCGATGAACCCCGTTATGACCCAAAGACAGAGATTTGAACCGAATGCGTGGCATAACAGGCAAGAATACTGAAAACTGCCTGGGGAGTCGCCTTGTCGGGTAGGCGAGACCCCGCCCTGACATAACAGTCAAAAACCAAATCGAAAGAGCAAACACCAGTATCAGCCAAGCCATAAAACCATTCTTTAGAAAGCGAGATCTGACTTTGGGACAAAACGGGGTAATAACAACCCTTCGAATGACGGATACCCACCAGCGTGAGCGGGGATGACCGAAACACAATGGGGAGACGTACCTCGGTATGACGAAGCGGTGGACCTGTGAGTCGTGGGAGAAATCCCTTAATACAGGTACGCAGGGTGGGATGTTTTTTTTTTTTTTCGAACGCGAGCCCAGGAGGGGAGGCCTAGTTAGTTGATCGTCTTAGGAATTTCCTTTGGCTGTCCTGGCTGAGTCTCTCTTCTGACATCCCAAATTAGGTTGGCCTCTGCGGGGTAGTGGTACCAGGTCAAGCAAATCTCGTAAGATTTGTATGCTGCGTGCTTCCGACGCAGTAGACGTCGGGGCAACTAGAGTCCCGTCGCGCCCAAACCGAGGGTCAAGCCTTTAGTTCCGCTCTCCTTGAGCGTTGAACCTTGAAAAGATCGGTACTCCTCTCGAGGAGGTCGCCGCCTTAGATGTATAAGGTTCCGACTCGCTGTGTGCGTCAGGGATGTCGCAGTAAACTTGACTTCCGGATCCCCGATGTATTTGAAAGCGAAGGGGTGAAAGACGGTGGGCTATGCCAACCTGTTGGTGCCCAGTGAGAAGGGTGGTAATGTTTGATTACGCTTTGCCTCCCTCAAATCGGAAAAGTATGACAACACACAAGCACTAACTGTACAAGGGATGAAATGAAACGTTAGGACGTAATTATAGGTTTATTATAAAGTTACAGACTGAAGATTGCGAATAACGATGGGTGTAACTAGACGAATGCACACACTATAGTCTGAAAATTGAGGACTCGATTAAATCCGATGTGCGACGCTTGTCGTGATTCGGCTCTCAGCTCCCTCGCCAGCTACAATGGTTAGCAGTCGGATCGTGGATCGAGCGATTGCGCTGATGGATAGCTTGTCGGTTTGCCCTCACATATATACATATACGATACGAATAATTTGTTTTATATTTTCCTATTATTATTTTAGAATGCACTAATATTTTCAAACACTGTAATTTATGAGCTATAAATTAAAAAATGTCCAATTCTTCATACAATCATACAAGAAAACAAAAGAAAAGTTTATGATCTATGCGATCGCAAGTCAATCTTGCTTCCAAGAAACAGGATAATTTTTACATAAATGAAAATAATCATTTGTAAAAAAAATTATTATCTCCAATTTCGGTCAGTTTAATCCCTAGCTTCCTTCTGTAGTTGTACGAATTGTCGTTAAATTTTTCGATAACATGAAAAAAATATTACCAAGAGACTATTCAACGTTATGCCAAATTATAAAGATGTACATCCGGTTAAAGATATAAGATTACATAATGAGTCTAAGTGTAATTGTTTCATCTGCTTGACTAGAAGATACAAGAGATACATTAATACAAAGATAAAATTTATCTCCAAAGAAACACTTAATCTTTTAACAAAAATTACCAGTAGTAATGGCAAGTATGAATTACAACTGTCAAGTTAAGATGCCAAAAAATTAGAACCAAGTTGATACAAATCAAAATGCAATAACTTTATACAGAAAGTATTTTCAAGAATTAGGATAAGGAAACTGTCATGCCTACAATAATAATATATCAAAAACAAGAGATAATAAATATAATATTATAATAATAAAATATAGTAAGTACTTTTCCAGCAAAACAGCAAGTACAACTATGTACTAGTTTAATCACACAATAAAATAAGGACAGTAGTCCTTCCACTAGTAGTTCATAAATAAATAGCGTAAATTTCATTTTACGCTTTTATTAAATGATTATTTTGATTATTAAATTATAAAATTCTTGAAGAGTACCACTCGGGTACAAAGATTTTTAATTAAGAAAACGTAACAATATTAGAAGGATGCTTATATATTCAAATTAGGCACGTTAACATTGATACAGCGTGTATTAAATATTCACTAATTTATAGAAATTAACTTATAACTTGTTACGTTTTCGATAAGGCTGACACAGGCAAGGTCAACATAAAGACGTCATCAACTCGTGTTGATGACTCCTTATGTTGTTATTGGCTCTGTAGGAAAGCTCTCAAAAAGTCTTCTCACAAAATTAAGCAGTAGAGGCAGGTGAAATTAGTTAACGAAGCGAAAATCACAATTGATTCCCGAGCGCGAACTAGTCATTAAACAATTCCTTCTGCGTGAACGTCAGCAAGAGTGGAGCGCACTACCTTCACGTGGAAATATCAAATTTCTTTAACTCGTACAAATATAAAAATTCCCAAGGCGGTGAAATTAGCATCCGTGCAATGCATTTTTTGTCAAGGAGAGTTAGTATAGCTCGGACATCTTGTCTAATTCTCTTTCGATAAGTAGTATATAAGATAGTGTTTAGTTCCTAGTTTATCTTTTTGTTATTCCCTCTTTTTTGAAAAATGAACATCTCCAATCACACAAATGCAACTGTCAGCTTCACGCATACTTATTTTACAATTGTCATTTATTTCTGTAATCCCTTAAAGAACTTATGTTAAGTGTAACTGGCTATGAAAGCCACGTTCGTGCAACCGTTGTCGCATATAGGCGGAATCACACGAATCCATAACTTAAAGAAAACCAAAACCGGTCGAACAAACATAATAAATTCAACTTACGGAATTTATCTAGCACATCGATGGTTAATAAGAGTTAAAATCTCTTATTACCTGAGCTGACATTTTCATTTATTATTTTATTTCATTAACAATATTTTCGGTAACTTTATTTGTTTCACACTATTGAAGGTAATATTTTTTAAGTAATTTATTATTTACGTGGATACGCAAATTATCACAAAAACAAGACAAAACAAACCCGGCTTATCTACTGGAGATTAGATCGTGGCTTACCTCGATAGCAATTTGCCGAATGAGAATTTGTGAAGTTATTTGTTTTGATAGTCGGTGCCATTCTTCGTTATTTTAGTCAAATTAATATTCAAATTGTAGAAAAACCGAAGTCAATCCAGGCCAAAGGAATTTATATAAATTAAATGCAATAGGTATAATAATTGAGCCTATTTATTACATAATGAAAAAAATGTGTAGTTGTGTATGTCAAAAAATATAACAGAAAATTTCTATGTCATATAAATGTGTGTATGAGTATGTGGGTTCGGCATTTAAAACTAATAACAAATAAAACTTTTATATATCTAATATAAAATTAATATACCTAATTAAATTCATTAATTGTAATTAACAATAGGCAATAAATTTTGAGCTACGAACGTGAACACGTTATTTTGTATTCTTTATTGCACTATTCAAATAAAAATTATATTTTGTAGGTACGCAGTACATTTACGCAAAACAGTTGAATAATTATAAAAATTAATGATATTAGTTTAACAACAAGTCGTGCAATATTTACTTTTAGTTTATGAAGATATGGACAACCTTTCACTCAAAATTACTTATTGCAATAACTATGGTGTTCTTAATCAGCAATAGTAACACAATACATAATTATTATCTTTAAGGCATGGTGAACACTAGCCACTTATAGTGCTTTTATGCATATGAAATAAAGTTAATTTAACCGAGGAAAAAATTGCAAAACAGTTCAAAGACAGTCGAAATTATACATCCGTATTCTATTAATGCCATCATAAAACTCCGGCTTTTTCTTATCTTTCTATTATATATTAGCCGCGGACATCAATCATGAAGCTGTACGTATTTTGATTTTTGATGATTTCGGCATAAAACGTCATTTTTCTCTTTGATGTAAATCTAGTAATTAACCTGTATGGTTAAATTTAAGCAAATTGAGTGTGATACGCTATCCTTCTCTATTTATCAAACTATCTCTAGCTATTAATCATACGACTAGGCACAAGTAGTTATGTCTATCGTAACACACGTATGTGTATACTCGATAGCATTACAAAGGGTATTACACTTAACATTATTCTCCAGATTTTACCAGTTTTTATATTTATTTTATATATAATTGAGAGAGAATATTATATATATACAGAGAGATCCAAAAGTCCCGGAACGGTAGAATAACTCGGCAGGACTGTATTTTAATGAAAAATGTTTCGGAAAAAAGTTATAGGTTCCTTAGCTCTCTAAATGCAACCCTATACTTTTTATCTGTCGAAAGATAACGACATAAAATTTTACGTTCAGAGTTAAGGCAATGTTATGTCACTTAGCCGGTTAAGGCAAGATTGTGCATTAACCCAGTCAGTCAAGTCAAGGTTAGGCTTCCATTCAGCCAAATAAAGCAAGTTTAATCTTCTATCTGGCCAGCTTGAGCAAAATAGAGGGTATACCCAGCCATTTTTAACAAGGCTAAACATTTACCGAGTTAATTAAGACAAGGTTGAAACTATTACTTTATGGCATGTATTAAAAATGATTACCGCCAGCTTCTTGGTGATGTGCCATGCGATGATAAAAGCTTGATACAGTCCTTTGTATCATGTCCGGTTTAATAGCAACAATTTCAACCTATATTCCTTAATTAAGAATCGATCTTTTAGATATTCCCCTAAAATAAGTCAAGCGGAATGAGATCAGGAGTTCGTGCTGACCATTCAGTCGCTCCACGTCTGCCTGTCTTTCTCCCATTGAATATTCCATTACAGTATTAGAAAACACGTAACGCATAATGAGCTTCCGCATCGTTTTGATCAAACCAAATCTGTTCGAATCCAACTCCTACAACAGCACGAATAGCTAGGATAATATCGTTTCATAACATTTTCTCAACACTGTGGACCATCAAGATTTTCCTCAATGAAAAAAGGTCTAATAATTACATTGTTAATAATACCTGCCTAAACGTTAACCATTTAGGGATATAAAGTGCTTCGGCTATCCGTCATCCAGTGAGGATTAGTTTCTCTTCAATAAAATATGTTATGCTTATTAACACTACCATTATACCAGAATACCAGAATGTAGCTTTATTAGAAAATACGATACGATACAGAAAATTCATATCAGCGATCATTCAGTTCATCATCAGTTTAGGAAAGTCTAGGCGTTTATCAGGATCGTCTTCATTCAATTCTTGTACCAATTTAACTTTATAGGGATGAAACTTGAGTTTTATTTTAAAATTCGTTGTGTCAAACCGTAAAACACGTCGTGTTGCTGTTGTAATTTTCTAATGAAGTTATGAGAATCTTCTATAATACATAGTACGACATTCAATTGGTTTTCTTCAGTGTATGTTGTTACTGGACAACCCGATCTAGGAAAATCTTTTACATTTCCAGTTTCATTAAATCGTTGCATCGTTCTACAAACAATTGATTTTGATACTAGAACTTGCCCTACTTTGAATAATTGGTTGAATAAATTTGCAACATGCTCAAATGATCATTCATTATTACCCCACCCCTTATCATAAAAATAATTATTAATTCTCGTTAATTTAGCGGAGCCATTGTAGATTTTATAATTATAAATTCTGGTTATAAATTTTTAAAATGAAACAAAAAAATGATAGTGAATAACAAAACAAAAGACTCTAGAACAAAGAATAAAACAACAGAATGATGTAGCGATAAATTACAGTGGACTAAGATGAGAAAGCTAAGTAAATATTTATCGTAGAATTCCAAGACAAAGAATTTTTTTCACAATAAAATCAATTTAATATTAATTCATTAAAAAAATTCATTTAGTATTTACACGATTATTAATTACGAAAAATTATGAAATCTTACTATTTTTTTTATGGTGATAAATAAACAGGAAACCTGCCTAAGCCAAACCGTTAGCGGCGGCCCTCTTGTCTATCAAGACAAGTGTCGAGGATCCCACCGATGTAACAGGTTCTGGACATACGTCCGCCTGGGCAGCGCGTAAGCTTGTTTGCTCCAGTCCATCCGCGGCAGGGGTTTCGATGGTCCACGGGGACCACCTAACCCAACCCAAACCAAACCACCATCCGTTGAGCATGTCCCTGGGAATATTCAGAAGCATGGCCCCTAGATGAAAAATTTCACCTTTTGTCCAACTCGTAGCGTGGAACCACTTTCATAATACTTCGCCACTGTTCTGTCTAAACAGCTATTCGTTTCGTTGATTTTGTTATGTTTTTCCATCTATTTTATTTATTTAGGCATTCATACATCATTCACCCGCGCTATTTCTCATACATTCATCCAAATTCCAGGTATCCATCCGCCTTCTTCCCTCTCAGGACAGTCTTAACAAAAATAGCGACCGCTGTCCAGCTGTCCTCGTCGCGTAAAATTTTTGTCATAGTATTGTCCAGCGTAATTGTATCAGTTTTCATTGCCAGTTGTAGTCTCTCCGTGGTCCATCTTGGGCACTCGTAAAAAGTGTGATCTACGTCGTCTTTGGCATGTCTGCAATATTTGCAGCCCGGCGTCTGTACTCGATTACGTCTAAATAAGTAGTGTCTGAAGTATCCGTGTCTAGTAAGTAATTAGGTCAAGTACCTCCTCGAATCCTCGTAGCGTCCACGGTTTCAGGTCACTTATCAAGCGTCTTGTCTACATTGCCGTACCGTTTCTTGTCCATTGCTCATTCCAGTCGTTTAGTGTTCAGTCTCATTTCATAACTGCCGCATTGGTTCTCTCTACGTCAGCGCTTGTTTCTTACGTTTGTTTTCATTCTTTGGCGAGCAGGTTTATGGGCATAACGCCCCTCGGCCGAGACAGTCCAGTAGGCGCACGCTATTCACAACGCTCACTCTCTCTGTACATCCATTAGTTATTTGCGGTATTTCTTAACGACGAGTGCGTCAGCCCAGATTTCCGTACCGTACAATATGATCAAGTAGGCCGTCGACATTAGTAGTCATCTCTTTCTCTGTCTCGATTCGTACGTGTTTGTCATGAGGCGGAAAGGCGAAGAGACCTTTGATGCCGCCTTATCGGCCGTTTTCTATATATAAGACCAAAAGATCAGCTTTTTATCCAGGGTCACCCCTAAATATTTCACCTTTCCCTCGGTCTTCATCCGTTCCGTCCCTACCAACATTGAAATGTGGGTTTGAATCCTCTTTCCGGTCAGCAGGATTAACTCTGTCTTCCCTAAAGCCAGTGACAGTCCATGCTCTGTCATCCACCTGATAATCCGTTACATGACCCAGCTTAGAGCGTCAACTATGCTAACTCCGGGTCTCGCTGAACAATCACCACCGCTACGTCATCGGCATAAGCGACCAGAGAGGCGTTCTCTGGCATATTCAGCCTTAGCAGGCCGTCGTAAACCGCATTCCAGAAATCTGGTCCCAGAATGGACTCCTGCATGACGCCCGTAGTAATGCATATGTTAGTTTGTCCTTCAGTCGTCTCGTACGTGATCCGTCTGTCTCATAGGTTATTCCTCGTCACCCGCATGAGGTAGAGAGGAACTCCGAAAACTCATAGAACAGCCAGAATGTCGTCCCACCTAGTAGTTAAAAGCATTCTTGATATCTAATGTCATAAGTAAAACCAGTGGTCTCGCGCCGAAACATAGACCGTTTACCAGTTGGAAGATCTCGATGACCTTTTTTATTGCGCCTATCGTTGAGTGATCTTTACGAAGGCCGTGTTGATTGTCAGTCAGTTCTTCAGCTTCCGTGATCGCGTTCGTTAGTCGTGGTCTCACAACACTACCCAAGTGCCACTCACCGATTTCAACCAAACTTGGCACATCGTTAGAACACTAAAAAATATTGAACCCGCGTTTTTTTATTTTTGCGGAATCCATTTTTTAGGGGTAGAAACCACCCCTACCAACCCCTATGCGGGATAACCCACCTTACCCTGGGTAGAGCGAGTTTAATTGACTGCTTTCTATAAAAAACTTAAGATCTCAACCATGGAGAGGTTAACCCACCGTAACATTGACATACCTCATCCCCATAAGCCCTTACAACCCCTTATAAACCACCCCTAGAAACCACTAAGCAGGCTAACCCACCTAACCCTGGGTAGAGCGAGTTCAATGGACTGTTTTTTGAAATAATTTAAGATCTTAACCATAAATAGGCGAATCCATCTTAACCCTGATATACTTTACCTCAGCAAACCCTCACAACCGTAATAAACCATCTCTATGAACCCCTAAGCAGGCTAACCCACTTTACTCTAGGTGGAGTAAGTTTAATCAATTATTTTTGTATTAGAAAATGAGTTCGTTGGCTCTAAATAGCTTAATCTGCTTGCACCATCATCTTATAATTACTTTATCTCCCAAAGCTATATGCAATTCTCAAAACCCATCTTTTTCAAGCTATTGTTAGTGTTATCCAGGACAACGACGAGGACGTAATAGATTTTTGTTCACATATTGAGTTCGTTTGTAATAGTTGTCATATAAGGCTAAATATTTTTGATTTCCTTGTAACTGTTGAATCATAAAGAAAAATTATTTAATGATTTGCCAATTATTATGAAATTTATATTTTTTATAATTTTGTCAGCAGAGAAATCAGTATTATAATTAGCGTTCTTGAACAACTTAAGATTTCGTTGTCGGAGTAATATGTAACATTATTCTTTGTAAGTAATATGAAAGTGACGCATTATATAGAAAACTAACAGTGTCTAAAATAATATTTTACTTTAGTGTGCCCTATAATTTTTTTTCTTTTAAACGATGTAATATATACGGAAATATTAAAATTTTTTTTTTAAATTTGTATTCTATTCATTAATTTTGTGATAATATGTAAGCGTTTATAAAATTATTTACACCTATTGTTTTTTTAATTTACTAATCGTATAGACAATTGAAGCTTATCTTGTTTTAATTTATTTAAAAAATTTTGAGTAAGTTTTTAGCTGTTAATAAACATTACTATGAATCCAAAAAATATTTTGAAACTATTAAACTTTGCTTTTCAACATCCAATGTACAACATAGAGTCAAAAATTACTGATGAAGAAACCACTTTTGCAGCAAATATAGTTGATATTATAAAAGATGCTATTAATAATGAAGTATTTTTAGAGACTTATGATACCTTATGTTTAAATGAAAATAGTGTAATTGTTGATGAGGCTTTAATGATCGAAAATAACGAAGTGGAAAATGAATCTGATGAGACATTTGAAGAAGAGAATGAAGTTACTGAAAATATTGATATAGAGTACAAAATGAATGCTGTTAACTTTTGGCGTTCGTCAACCAAGGCACGGAGAAGTTTAGGCAGTGTTCAGAACAAATACAGGAAAGTGAAAGATTTAAAACAATTGTACAGATGGGAACAACAAATAAGTAATAATGGCGAAAGAATAGAGAAGTTAGAGTTTATTTCTAATAAGGTTTTTCAACATTTTCAAAGAGCAACAGATCAATGTCTTCCTATTCATGATATAGATTTGAAAAGATGGGCTTTGGAAGCTAGAGAAGAAATAGGATTATCCGCTAAATTATTTACAGGTTCGGTTAAATGGATTCATAATTTAAAAAAAAAAAGAATGGTATAGTTTCGAGAAAAATAAATAAATTTGTTACTCAAGCGCAAATATCAAATAAAGCAGAATTATTACAAACAACATCAAGTTTTGTTGAACAAGTCAAATTAGAAATATCTCGAATAGGACCAAGCAACGTTTATAATTCGGATCAGTCAGGATTTAATCTTGAATCCCACGCTCGTCGTACACTTGCTATTACAGGTACTTTGAAAATTGAATGTCTTGCTCAATCTCTGAATTCATTGACTCATAGCTATACAATACAGCCAATCATTTCTGCCGATGGTACTCTAAAATCACCTTTACTAATAATTTTGCAAGAAAAAGACGGCCAATTTGATCCAATGATAGAAAAAATAATATATAAAGCTGAAAATATTGTTGCATATGCTTCGAATTCAGGAAAATCAACATCAAATTTAACTATCAAATGATTTGAAGATATTTTTTTACGTATTGCAGGAAACGAAAGTACGCTGTGCCTAGATTCATGGACTGGACAGAAAGAAAAAATATTCACTAATTCTAACAAAGGGACTAAAAAAGTAAAAGTGTGTACGATACCAGCTGGAGCCACAGGATTTTCACAACCACTAGACGTGTATGGATTCAGATCATGGAAAAACTTCTTAAAACACTTTTCAGATCTAGTTCTTTTAAATAGATATGACATAAACTTACATTTAAGAAATAATATCCTTAAAATTCAATCGTTAATCCACAACCAATTTTCATCACCGCGATTTGTAAATATGTTTAAGTATGCATGGTGGAAAAGTAGGTACAATACAGAAAAACCAGAAAAGGTTCAAACTCCTGTTGAGTTTTGTTTTAAAAATGTTGACGCTTACTGTATAGTATGTAATACTATTGCAATAATAAAATGCGCCTGTTGTTCTAATTCTCTGTGCATACAGCATTTTTTCTCTATCACTGACGAAAATCGTCCTCATTATTGCAAGAAATACGTGAAAAGCTAGGGAATTCACGGAAATATATCATTCGTGAGAGGCGAGGGGACTCATGTTAATCTAGCACCCCGATCGTGAGAGGCGAGGGGACTCACGTTAATCTAGCACCCAAAAGGGAACAATAACCTACTACGTCCTCGTCGTTGTTCCTGGATAACGCTAAATGTAGGATTAGATAGGTTAGCCTGCTTGGAAATTGGCAGAAAATATTTGGTTGAGATGTTAAATTCTTTCAAAAAACAGTCGATTGAACTCGCTCTACCCAGGGTTAGGTGGGTTAGCCTGCTTAGGGGTTCGTAGGGGTGGTATATAGGGGTTGTGAGGGTTCGTGGGGATGAGGTATGTCAAGGTTACGGTGGGTTAACCTCTCCATGCTTGAGATCTTAAGTTTCTTATAGAAAGTAGTCAATTAAACTCGCTCTACCCAGGGTTAGGTGGGTAAGCCCGCTTAGGGGTTGTTGGAGGTGGTTTATAGGGGTTGTGAGGGTTTGTGGGGATGTGGTGTATCAAGGTTAAGGTGGATTAATCTGTCTGGAATTAAAATCCTAAGTTTTTTATTGAAAACAGTTGATTGAACTCACTCTACCCAGGGTAAGGTGGGTTATCCCGCATAGGTGTTGGTCGGGGTGGTTTCTACCACTAAAAAGTGGATTCCGCAAAAATAAAAAAACACGGGTTCAATATTTTTTAGTGTTCTAACGATGTGCCAAGTTTGGTTGAAATCGGTGAGTGGCACTTGGGTAGTGTTACTTGTCAGTAGTGCTTAGTACAGTTTTCCTGCGGTGTCTAACAGGCTTAAGGTTCTGTAGGAAGAATGAGCACCAGGTTCTTCTTTTTCTTTATACAGCAAGACTAATGTTGCTATTTTTCACCGCGTCGCGAATGAACCGGTCTGTAAGTTCGCGTTGTACATGTCCAGGATTAAACCTGGACGCATTCGGGAGATCTCTCGGAGAATCTTCCCTGATATACAGTCCAATCTTGGCGCTTTCTCAGATCTCAGCTATAACGTAGCTTCAAGAATCTTCGCTTTCATGAATTCCGGTACAGCTAGATCGTGGTAGTCCATTGTCGTCATGTCTTTGCGCTCTGATGGGCCGAGACGTCCAAGTTTCTGGACTACTATCTTGCAACCCAGTCCCCAAGGGTCTCTGTCCACATCCTCCTACAGTCGTCTTCAACATCGTTTCTTGCTGTCCTTGATAGTGTAAGTCAATTTTTTCCGTGCCGCCTTGTAGGAGTCCGACAACTCCTCGACACTAGAGTTTCCCCTTAGAGATCCCGATATAATCGTCTACGTCACACTATACATTCTCTGCGGAGGAGACCGATTTCGTTAAACGACTAGTACATTGCTTCTATGTCCGGTCTGTTGTGTCTGCGTGGGATGAAAGCCTCACAAATTCATGTAATTAGTGACATCGTCTTTTCTACTATCCAGTCGGTCCATATGTTTCTCATGATGTTTTCTGAGGTTGTGTTGGAGGGCGTTACCGTAATTAGCAACATCTCTCGAAAGTGATTTTTGTCTTGTTTTGCTAGATTCCAGCGCTTAGGACGTCAGGATCACGCAAGTCCGTTTCGTGGCATCTCAGTGCGACTCGTAACTTCGAAAACGATGTATTGGTGATCACTGGCCATGAAGTCCTCGATCTACCCGCAACGAGAGGCTGTCCGTCGTCATAGTTACGTCGGGTATTGAGTTTCCAAAACCAGGTCTTCTCTACGTAGGAGTCCGTCCTAGATTTGCTACCACCAGATTTAGTCTCGTGACCATCTCCGGTAGCAGCTTCTCCCTTTTATCAGTTGCTGTCATACTCCACTCGATTGCTCTAGACTGAAGGTCGCTCGCGACGCACAATGGGAATTTTCAGCCGTTTTTGTATCAAAATTCCTTCCGCAGATCAATTTTCACTCAAATTGGATAATTTATTTTTAAATACTCATTATACCTTGTACTTTGAGAGAATGGTGATAAAATCCTAAAGAATTCACTTTCCGATATCAGCCGCTAATGATATCACGCTATTTTGAAAAAATCTTTTCAAAATCAGGTAACCACCTGAAATTCAGCTAAATAACCTGATAACCGATAACCAATTAACTGGATATTTAGGTTATTTGATTATTGTGTGTGTTTGTATATGTAATTTTCAGAGAATACTTCGTTTCAACTTACTTACCAGTTTACTTCCTATTAATAAAAACTTTCAGATAAAATTACATTATCGTTGTAGTAGAGAAGACATTTACGATACAATTTTAGATTATGTATTGATTTTAAAAAAAATGTGGAGCTTTATTCAATTAAGCAACTATAAAATATATTTGAGGATAGACTTCGATTGATTTAAGTTGATTTAAGTTGGTTACTCGATTTTGAAAAACGTTTTTCCCAAAATAGTGCGCTGTCATAGCAGCTATTTTCAGAAGGTGAAATATTTCAGATTTGTAGCACCATTCTCTTAAAGTAAAAAATATAATAAGTATTTTTTCTTTAATTATTCAATTTAAGTGAAAATTAGCCTGCAGAAGGGATTTTGACACAAAAACAACTGAAAATTCCCACTGTACGACGTTAAGATCTCCCGGCAGATCTCTCAGGACATCTTCCAGCATGCCTACTTTTTCTATAAAATCTTTAGCCGTATAGTTCGGGATGAGATAGATGCTAACATAGGTGATAGCACCTACCCTTGCCTAAACATAATCTTCTCCAGTCGAGATGGCCAGTACGCGACGATCCAGCGCGCCCCTTACTCAGATAGCTAACGTATCCAAAGCGTTCGAAAACCACCCGTCCAAAGTAGGTAAGTTCCGGAACTGCTCGCTTAGTATTAGTACGTCTGCGTTAGTAACCCTATCTACTACCTATCTTGAAGTACCCATATCATGTCTTGATCTGTCTCTTCAAGCGCGGCCATGAAGATGGCACACGCCGCAGATTCCGGTTTGTGCGCCAATTCCTTGAGTCCCGAATCAGAGCAGAGGAAACACTTCATCTGTCTCATCTCATACGTCTTACTGTTGTGGTCTTTCAATCCACACGTCCGACACCACCGGGATCTTGCAGTCCTTTCTGCTATTTCCGTACCCGAGGAAACTAGTACCTGGATACCGTCAGTCTGGGTCTGATGCGGCAGTCGGTCCACCCGATTAATTCATCTTTTTCGAAGTAGAGTCCGAGCTAGCCTATCCTCTACTTCTACTACAGTCAAGCAAATGTCATGCTTATTAGGTCCAAAGATGTGAGACTTTTGATCTAGGCTGACGCCTGTCTCGTGTGTCAGTGTGTCCGTTATGTCCTGTACGCTCGTCACGTTGTCTAGGTCCGAAATTTCCAGTTGCGTAGCTGTATTCAAATGCTTGACAGTGTCATCTCCACCCAGGGTCTGTCTCAGTTTCTCCTGAAAGTATCGTTTTTTGTTGGTCTGCTTTTTAGTCATAAGAAAAGTTCACCGTCTTTCGTCGTGCGACAACCCTGAATCCGTGCTTTGGCGTTGTCCGAGTCGACGCCTGACTTTAAGCATCGCAGTGCGTTGGCGTAAGTCAGTTCTTTTTCAAGCCTGATATGTACCGCGTCTTTACACGTCCTCACTGTCCGCATTTTATTCATTGGTTCGTCTGGATTGTGTTCGGTCCCCTTTCATTTCCGTTTTGTCGACTCTCTTATGACTTTCTTCGCCTTGACGTACATATGAGACTTAAGGCGATCACATTTGTACTTCTACATACAATACAATTCAACATGCAGCCTCTGCAACCTCTCTGATCACAACTATTTCTCGGGTTATGTCTGTACTTTTATTCCTTTGTATTTTCGTGCATAAGTGTATAAAGTGATGAGTGGTTGTGACAAAGGACGGCTATCACTTTCCCCACCTTCGAGTCAGAGCTGCCTATTAGTCGGAACTGTTATAGCGCTGCTGCTGAAGCATTGACGTGATAGTCCCGTTGTTCGAGAAGCATAATGTCGGCTTTGTTAGTTAACGTTTGAACTGGCAAGTCAAGAATTGACCAGAGCCCGCCTCTCATTAAATCTTACTATTACTAATTATAAAAACTCAAAACTATGTTAAAAAGTAAGTATAAAAATTAAAGGAGAAGCTGTAAAATGTAAATTTTTCTCTTTTAAATAGAGAGAGTAACAAGATTTCTAAAAAAAATTCTTTTAATCACTAAATACAAAATCATAATTATGAAAGATTTATCATATCTAACTTCAATATTTTTTATTTCATGGATAAATACTATGAAGTTCCATACTAAAAAGTAACATTGACCTCTAAATATCTTTGAAGGTAATGATTACGGTCATAATCAAGGTCATATTTGAACGTAAAATATTGTGCTTCTTTCATTCCATGGATGAAAAGTACGGAAATTCATTTTAAATAAATCACCGTGACCTCTGAACGTCCTTGAAGGTCATGGTCAACCTCATGATCAAGGTCACCATTAGATAACTAAAGATATAAACAGCTCGTTACAAACTTGAATTATCTTTTGTTGCTTCCAAAGGATTAATGAAGAATGTTTTTGAAATATAATGTCCTGTGATTTTCGATAAATCCTTATTTCATTACGAGATTCACTCGTCAATCATACATCAATTCATTCTTTAAAAATAGTGACGAAATTTGCATATCAATTGAACATAAAGTCTTGTATCATTTATTATGTCGAAGTTCACTACGTATTTGTGGCTGATTATGTAACAAATATAATGTAATTTTAACGGATACTGTCTCCGTTAACAACGCTATTTGTCATATATTTAACCCATTAACGTCCAAAATGTCAAAATTTCTTGCACGTTTTCAAAGTGATTTTTTCCTATGTAATTGGCGTTGAAAAAATTCTTGAACCACATATTCTGATGTAAAATTGCATGCTCTTTCAGAATCCGTTGCCAGAATCATGATAAAACTTACAGGAAAAGAGATATGCTCGATTGAAACATAAAAAACACCTAAATTTTCGAAAAAAAAAATTTTACGGTGAAGATATCACCTTGTGACCGTGATCAAAGGTGATCATGGGATTTGAAGTTTAACAGGGAATTTTTTTGTTTACCTTGAACCATCGCTTCTTTACAAAATGGCGGAAAAAACGAATTTTTTTTTTTTCAATCTTCATCAACTTTTTTCTCAAAATCTATGGTCTTTAGAAAAAAATTCATAAAAACAAAAATGCCTTAGAATCGCTCGAGGAACATTCTCAAATTTTTTCAGAATTTTTTGAGACAATTTTTGATTTTTCGGGAAACTTGGGAAATGGAATTTTCAAAAATGTCTCCAAAAATTCTGAAAAAATTTTAGGATATTTCTCGAGTGATTCTAAGACATTTTTGTTTTTATGAATTTTTTTCTAAAGACCATAGATTTTGAGAAAAAAGTTGATGAAGATTGAAAAAAAAAAAATTCGTTTTTTCCGCCATTTTGTAAAGAAGCGATGGTTCAAGGTAAACAAAAAAATTTCCTGTTATACTTCAAATCCCATGATCACCTTTGATCACGGTCGCAAGGTGATATCTTCACCGTAACACTTCGAAAAAAAATTCTGAAAATTTTTTTTTTCGAAAATTTAGGTGTTTTTTATGTTTCAATCGAGCATATCTCTTTTCCTGTGAGTTTTATCATGATTCTGGCAACGGATTCTGAAAGAGCATGCAATTTTACATCAGAATATGTGGTTCAAGAATTTTTTTAACGCCAATTACATAGGAAAAAATCACTTTGAAAACGTGCAAGAAATTTTGACATTTTGGACGTTAATGGGTTAAGGAAATTAGATAGCAATTAAATGTCATAAAAATCGATAAATGTAGAAACTTTATTATAACAATTGTCATTAAAAAGTAGCTATTACTGAAATCCAAGTTGGAATTGGATTACAGAATATAATGAACAAGGTAGGATACATCAACGCTCCTATTTTTTTGAGCTTCATTCTCTGTTTTGCTGAAAATTATCATACAATATTAATAAACATGAAACACAAACTAGTTTTTATATGATTGAACAGTAATTTAAATATTGTTTGCCAGAAAATAAAATGAGAATTTAGAAAAAATCTTAGAAAACTTTAAGATACATATAATGCATATTGAATGGCTTCTGCCACATGTTACTGCAACGAATACTCAAAAAATTCATCTGCTTCATTTTCTAAAAGGAGAAGAAAGTACTTGGATGAGTTTTCGCATAGGTGAGAATTATATGAGTATTTAATGCTACCTCTGAACACAAGTTATATATAGACAGTCAAAACTGCAAATAAATTGGAAAACTACGTTTTATCATTTTAGCCTTTCAAACTAAATGATAAAAATATTCCAACAGCTAATGCTAACTTATTCAATCTTCGCAACATTAGTAATTTGAAACTTTTCCTTACATCTCAGTATTATTTTATTGTAATTTTAATATTACCATATATCTGTTAAAAAAGAATGTGCTAGTGCCAAATATAAGAATCTGAATCTATTTCAACATTTTCCTACTAATTGATAAAGTACTTTTATTATAATAGAAAAATTCCATTTTTTGTTTGATTTACTTTGTAATAATAGGTATGTTTTAATTACTAGATTACCTTGTAGTACCTGTGACATTGTCAACTGGAAAAATTCTTTATTATAATGGCTAAATTAGTTAACAAATCACAAGTTGATATAAATCAATAATTAATTTCTTTTGTTATTTATGGCATATTATTCTTTAACAAATCTATTATTCTTTGAGTACATCTGCCCAATAAAATATAACATATTTCTCGATCAATTGACGTATTGAATTGTTTAGTTCAAAAATCTGATGCATCATATATATGATGTAATATCAAAAGACAATAGATAAATATATCAATGATAAGTAAATACTACAGCTATGTACATAAATCACCTGAATTCTTCTCGTAACAAAATATAATATTATATTAAAGTATAGAAAAAATTGAGAGAAATGTACCAGCACGTGACTGACCGTCGTGAAGAGGATCTATGGTATGAATCATCAACTGAAGCAAACCGTGTCTAAATTTAGCATGACTTCCTCGATTTTCTGTAGATCCTAAAGAATGCGGTGTCGATTGCGTTTTGAACTTTTCCTGTTTTTTATTGCTATGATGCTCACTTTCATGAGTGGCAGGGATATTGTTCTGAAGTCCTACAGAAACATTTCCGGCACTTGTTTCACTATTATTAGTTACTGTGAGATTTTGCTAGAAAGAATAATTGGTATTAGTCAGGAAAAATGGACGTAACTTTTAAAAGTATCTCATTATTTTCATGTTTATACAATAAAATAATTTCTTTTTTTCAAAATACTGTGCAAACTAATTGTTAAGAATCTATTTCTTATTTAGCGTGCCTTAATTTGCAAGAGAAATAATCTAATAAAATTTCTTTTTATTTATTTAAATCAAATAGAAAGGGAATCTTCTGCCCACCTGCAACAAGTGAATGAAGCACTTGCACGCATTTTCGTTACATAACGAAAGAGATTGCTCCTCATTATGTATTTTGGTCCCACCTTCTCATGATATATGTATAATTTATTATTCATAACATATTTGTATTTCCATGAATTTGTAATATAATATTGTCTTCTTCTTTTAGAAGGGGCTACAGATAAGAGATAAGGAAGAGAACAGAGCCCTCTTTAAGTTAATGAGCGATAGTTAACAGACACTTGCATATCAATCTGTCCTATTTTTCATACGCCGATAATTTTGCCGATGGTAGAGACGAAAACGTGAGCTTTGATTCGTGTGAATGAGAGAGAAAGCGAAAGCATTGTGTCGTGCGCAATGCCGTTATTATCGAGCGATTGGAACATACTGACTTTGTAGCTTTCCGCCTCCTGTACTGTTTACGATTCTCTTCTGTATCTGCAGTAATATCAAGAGTAGTAAACGGTTACCGCCATCCAGTGCTCATTTACCGCGAGCTGTTTGTAACTATCGGTGACCCAATACTTACAAACTTGTGTCTTTCTTTCTCTTTCTATTTCATAGCGCTAATGCTTAATTTCTCCTTAACTTACTAATTCTTGTATAAGCCTCTTTTATTTTTATTTTATCTTATTAAATTAATTTGCTTTGTTATTCATTAGTATTTTTGCACCTACCGAACTACTTATTTTCCGCGTACACGCGACACGCTGTTCTTCACATCCTTGCATTGTCATCGGATAACACGACACTTCATATGATCACGAGATTGGAGAGATCTCGTAAATTGTTAAGTTAGATCGCATCAACTTTCGTAGAATCCATGTCGAAATCTGCTATGAACCACTGTTCCGTACATTACGTCACTTAACTCTTTTTATGTCAACGATCGAAAACCCTGGTATATACTTTTAGACTCAATGTTCCTACAAGGACGTAAGTTACTGTGAAAACGTGGAGTTAATAGGATTTTCATTTAAGCGTCTTCAAGGTGATCGTACAAAAGCAGATTTTATAACGATATTTGAACCTGAAAGCGATGAGAATATACAAACGTGTAATGATATATACGGGATGCTAAGATTTGCACGATGATTTTTTCTATGTATAAGCACTAGACAACGATAACAATCTACTAAATACCGGTGTGAAAAATTCTAACAAATTCATAACAAGTACTCCGAGTTACGCGGAGAGCTCAACTCAACCTGATCGCCTGAACGCACCGCAGAAATCGAGTGATTGTTGTCGTCGGGTTATCCAGAGAGTGCTGACCAGAGCCTGCAGACACGGTGTCCTCCCCTACCACCGCGAGTGTGTGTGAAGTGTTTCGCCATCGAGGGCGAAACCGTGCGCGCGCAAGTTCGCGACCCAAAAGAAAGGGAGAACAAAAGACTTTATTCGAACGCGCTGTGTGTGCTAAGTTTCGTTCGCTGCCGAACACTCGTCATTAAGGTAAGCTGGCCAGCTTAATCTCGCAATCGCGATTGCATGCCTGATAACCAATTTTCCGTACTCGAAGCAAAGCGTGCATGTAATAGCTCTGCGGACAAAGAGCGGCGAGCGTTCCGACACTGTATGTCGTTGCCGTGCGAGCGCGGTATGTAAACATAAACACGCGGGCCGAATGTAATGTAACATTCAGAAGTAATAAAGAGTTTTCGTCTGTAATATTAACCAGTACTTTTGACGTGTTTATTCCGTATTAGTAGATTTGTTGGTTGACTGACACCCATTCCCTCCTGCTCCCCGACTTCCGTGTTTGACATAGGTAATTACGCGCGTTCGTCTACACGATCGTCCGAATAAATTAATTAAACGGTAGCAACCCAACCCCGTTACAGTAAATTTTGGAATTTTTAATTTTTATATGTCATATTTCGAAAGTTTGAATTGTTTGTGCAACTTGTGCTCATTTTTGTTGAATAAAACCCTCCTATCTTGATAGAAAATTTGATTTTAAAATTTTTCTCGACAAATTTTTCAGTGCTTTTTTCGAAATAAGTCGCCAAATTTTTTTTTCTTGAAATTTAATCATCATTTTAACTTTAGAATCTTGTAGAACGACCCGAAAAACATAAAGTAAGTAATTTTTAGACTATTTCTTGATGTTGTACTTCAAAAATAAATGCAAAGTAAAGTTAAGATTTTTGGCTTTTTCGGCGTTCATGGGTTAACCGGGATATAACGAGTTTTAGAATAAATAGGAGTTTACGCGATGTAGATTTGCAATTAATTGACTGTTAGAACTATATATTGAACTGCTTTTTACAATGTAATTAGTCTAAATGTTAGGTTATTCTTATAGAAGCGGATTTTTATTTGTTCGCGTGGACAATCTTATATCCCGAGTTCAATTTCAATTTATAGTTGATTTGGTCATAATCTTCTACTATCTCAAATGGCCCTAGCCAATACTTATCAAATTTAGTGTTACGTGGTTCTTTAAGTAAATATACCTTATCACCTACTTGAAAGCTTTTAGCATTGGACTTGTAGTCATAAATTCTTTTATAATTTTCTTTAGATTTGTTAAGAATTTCAGCGGCTCTTGCTTGAGGATAATTCAAACGTTGAAGAAGACTATCTACCACGTCATGATATGTTCTTGGGGGTGTCTGTTTAGCAAAGGAGGATGGAATTCGGGCTTCCCTAGCAAAGAAAACTTCATGTGGTGTGAAATTATGTGCAGAGTGGATAGTGGTGTTATATGAAAACATGGCAAACCGTATCCATTGATCCCAATTTTGTTTTGTGCAAAAGTGTCTAAGATACTCTACGAAAGAATAATGTGCTCGCTCAAGAGAGCCTAAAGATTGAGGATGAAACGCAGTTGACGTAATACGATCAATTTTGAAGATCTTACAGAGAGCTTTCATTAATTTGCTACAAAAGTTGCTGTCTTGGTCAGTGTGAATCGTTTTTGGACAGCCATGCCGAGAAATAAATTGTTCGGCCAGGGCTGCAGCGACTATTGTAGTTTCCGTATTAGGAATGGGGACGGCATCAGCATATTTACTGAGGCAACATTGAATTGTAAGTAAATACCTATTGTTTGAGTCGGTTATGGGTAATGGACCTACAATTTCCATTTGAATTTTATCGAGTGCAGCTTGAGGAGTGTCAGTGATAACCATCGGTTGGCGAGTCTTCACTCGAGTAACCTTGTTCTCTTGAAAAGTCTTGCACGATTGCACGTATTTGACTATGTTGTTTGTCATAGTCTTCTAGTATCTTCCGAATTTTTGCATACATTTTTCTCCACCCTTGATGTCCTGCACTCAGCGAATCATGATATTCTCTAATCAATATTTCCCTTTCGGCCTCGTCAGAAAAATGGAGCTCATTAGAGCAAACGGTGAACTGATAATCGCTTCCTGAGAAGGTGTCGACCAGAGTATTCTCAATGGTCTCTTAGGAAATGTCATCGAGTCCATTGTCAGACCGTGACATACGAACAGATTTTACCATGTAGGTTTTCATGGCCCTTTTGAGACAGTTGATGCAGGTTTGTACATTCTGAATAGATGATTCTTCGTTGGCCGAGCTTTTCACAACTAAATTAAAAATATAAAATCCATCTCTCGTTTTAAAACAAATGGCTTGTCCTACCAACGGATTCAGCTTAGATAAACCCTCGACTGTTACATACCCACGGTCTATGAACTCCTTATTAATATCAGTACTCAAGTCGCAATCAGCAGTAATGAAGTTAATTAAATGATCGCTACTCATAAACAGAGGATCATTGATGTATTTTATCAAATTAAACGCCATCAGGAACACTCTCTCATATATCACCTTCTACATTCAGAAGGACTGACTATGCTGCCGTACTCACACCCAGGGATGTCACCCCAATCGGGCTGGCCAGCTTTTATGCGTTTAGCCTCTGTCTTGCTGTACACGGACCCAGGGACGTCACCCTAATCTGGTAGGCCAGCTTCCTCGCCTACTATCTCAACCTCTGTACTGCCGTACTTGGACCCAGGGACGTCACCCCAATTAGGCCGGCCAGCTTCAGTACCTACCACTTCTCTTTATAAAAATACCTTCAATAAATCTTTCCGTCTCACTTTCATTACAATTTGTGCTCATTTTCAATGACTGTACTATTTTCTCAGTGTCATGGGAAACGAGGAATACGCTCGAGATGGCTTCTTCAATCGAAAATAACTCAGCTCGTGAATCAAGAACCGATGGGGAGTCTGCGCAGACATCCATCTTTTCCTGGCTCACCGCCTCGCTTTCTTCCACCACATCAGGAGCAACGGGATTTCTGGAGTGGGCATCCGCGTTGGAGTTCACCTGACCAGGCTTGTACTGTACTTTGAAGGTATACTCTCTAAGCTGGAGTCTCCATCTAACTTACCTGGACGTTGGATATTTCAAATTATGAAGCCACACCAGAGGTCGGTGGTCAGTGACCAAGCTGAATTTCCTGCCATACAGGTAAGGCCTAAATTGCTGTACTGCAAATATCATTGCATGTAGCTCCTTCTCAATCATCGCATAATTTCTTTCGGCAGGACCAAACAATTTGGACGCATATGCGACTGGAAGATCTTGCCCGATGGGACTTTGGCTAAGTACTGCTCCACATCCAAAATCAGATGCATCCACAGTAACGATAAACTTTTTGGTAAAATCTGGGTATTGAAGTATGGGTGATTCGCAGATAATTTTAGTCAAATTCTCGAAAGCTTTCTGCTCATTAGAAGGTCATTGAAAGGTCACGTTCTTCTTTAACAGGGTATAGATCGGTTTGGCAATAGAAGCCAAATTTTTTATGAATTTCCTATAGTAGCCTACTAGCCCTAACAACTGTTTAACATTTTTTTCGTTTTTAGGCGTTGGAAATAATCGAACAACTTCCAACTTATTGAAATCGGGTTTAATTCCATCGCTCGAGATTATGTGACCAAGATAAGGCAGCTCTTTGCATTAAGAACAGGCAGTTCTCTGGTTTCAAGGTGAGATTTGAATCTTTAATGATTTTCAAAAACTTATCTAATTTGTCTATATGATGGTCAAGATTTTCTGAGAAAATGATGACATCATCCATGTAAATTAACATTTCTATGCCTTGGAGATCAGAGCAGATCTTATTCATCATATATTGGAAAACTGCTGAGCTCGTACGTAAATCCATGGGGGTTCGAGTGTATTCCCAGTGGCCGTATGGAGTGGAAAATGCCCTTTTATGTCTCGATGAGGGATGAAAAGGTACTTGAAAAAGGCCCATATGCATATCACATGATGAGAAATAAGAACAGCCACATAATTTGTTTAAAATCTCAGTGATATTCGGCATGGGATATGAAATGTTGACGATCATTTCATTGAGAGCCCGATAATCGACTACAAGTCTCCAGCGAGGTTTGCCGGATGCATCTGGCTTCTTTGGAACGAGAAAACAAGGCGCGTTATAAGGCGATATTGAAGGGCGGATGACACCGTCGTCTGCTAAAGCTTTCACCTACCTAACAAGCTCCTCCGTTTGAGACTGAGGGTGTCTGAATTGCCTTACATGAATGAGTACCTTGTCGACTATCTCGATTCTACGTATGCTGAAGAATGCTCGTGGCCTTCAGCATGTCACCTGGTAAGAAAAATTGACACGGGTATCTAGCTATGAGATTAACTAATTTATGACGTTCCATGGTATTTATATGATTCGTGCGGATGATTCACAACAGATGAGCAATGCGCTTGGCTTCATCACGCTTATCTGGCAAAGCAATTTCATCGATTTCGACCAATACCTCTGGGACTCGCTTAATCGTTGGAACAGGAAATATAGCCGTAATGTCTTGGTTGGACGAGTTTATAGCGCATACCTGGACCCTTCCATCAATAAGCGATACTAAAGCCTCGCCTAAATGAACATCCGGACCCAAATAGATTCGCGAAAGGATACTTTCTTTCAGCCCTCTCTCTGTTAACACCGGAAATTTTACGTAGGTTCTCGAGCGTGCAGGTAGATGGATTTTAGTACTCGGTTGCAACTTGTGAGTTTTTGAATTCACAACCATCTCGTTTTCGCCAGTTTTGTTAAATTTCTTGTTTACTTCTTCATTCTCTAAAAATTCAACTCCTAAAATACCGTCTCCTTTTACAGGAAAATCATCAGGCACGACTTGGAAAACTACGCGAAGTTTGTCAAGTACAACCTCCATCTGGCCAAGTGTTTTAACAAGGCCGCTACCGATGCCAGTCAAATTATATTGAATGATATTGTCAATTGAGGATTCCGAGTCGAGGCATTTAGCCTTAATGAGATTTAACCTGCATCCAGTATCTACGAGGAAGTAGAAATTTTTATGGCGAATTTCGCAAGAGAGTTGAATGAAAGGATCGACTGATGATTTTAATTCGCTGGCGCTATAGTGGACGCGTATTGAGCAGGAGGCTGTCTGTTCGCAGAACTCGATCGCCCCTCGGTCGAATTAATATGGGAAAAAAATCCTTAAAAAAATTTTTTTAAAACAGTAGTCGATAAATTTTGACCTCAACTTCAATTTCGACAAATGCAAATTGCAATGTTATGTATAAATGGTTTGGTTGTATGGGTAAAAGTCATAGTTAGTAACTTTTGGCGAAAATTGAAGACAAAATTCAAGACGATGTAATGAATTGTTAGTTCGTGCCCTTTGAGGTATATATATATTGAAGTATCTCAAACGACCTCTAAGTAAAGTATCTCATATATATATATATATATATATATATATATATATATATATATATATATATATATATATATATATATATATATATATATTAAAACGATAATACTAGCACTGCAATATTACTCAATCTGAAAATACTATTAGCGACATCGAAAAAAGTCTTCGGAGACGACATTTTTTCATTTTCCACTCTGTGAATCTATATGATGTACTCTTGTGCTTTTTTCTTTTTTTTTTAAAGAGAACATTTTTTTACAATACTCACCGTGTGAAAGGAATGAAACTAAATAATAAAATAGTATTATTGACCTAGAACGTTAATTTCTACTTTATCAGTAGATTTTCCTATATACGTATATGTTTCCGTCGGATGTCTTTTTTTGCTTTATTTACTAAATATGTTTTTATCGCCTGCAGAATTTCATCTTTCGTGAAAGATGTAAGGGCCCGGGGGGGGGGGGGGGGGCTAGGAAAAGATTTCATTCACTGTACTAGGTTCATAGGTAATATATAAAAAAATTCGTCATTCATTAATTAATACAATACAAGAACGTTATAAAAAAAATATTAATAAATAAATTATTGTTAAATAATTTATTTATATTGTAACGGTACAGTCTGAGTTGTCTTTTCTCCAACTGCAAAATAGCAACCCATTGTGCAGGAGAAAACTAAAGAAAAGCGATACTTGAGCGAAGGCACTCTTCTCATACTCGTATACATGTAAATGTGTTAGGGCAATTCGGCGAAAAAAGACCACATAAGGAGCGTGACGTCACGAGCGTGGGAAAATTATTGTTTACAATGCAAAATCGACAATTGCAAAGTTTTTTTCTAATGAACAAAAGCATTTTTCAGTCAATTTTTATGCGTTGATCTTGAATCTCAAGTTATTATAGTCATTAAATATGTATTTGTTAGTATAATTTAATTTACAAGTAAATATTGTTAGTAATTTTGCAACAAATAAGTATATTGCAAATTCGAATATACAACAGCGATCGTAGCGTATTAACCCCTTTCGGCCCAGGACGACCCTAGTGGGACGTCACTCTTTGACGGCTCATCACTAACTCTATCGGCGCACAAAAAAATTCGGAAGGACATATTTTTATAGTTCAAGTGGCGCTCGTTCCAATGATCGTATCAAAATTAAAAAAAAAAAACTAATTTTTACCATGAAAAAATGCAATTTAAACAAAAAAATCACCATTTTATCAAGCATTTTTTTTTTCTAAATCACTATTCCAAATGGATTCCGGCCTGGAAAAGACCTGAGACCCAAAAACCACTAACTCGTGGCATAAATGTCTAGACATTAATACTAAATGATTTCCCGATCGATTTTTCGCTTCGCAGTTTTCAAAATGGCGTCGGAAACGCAAAATTGTCAGTAGCGAATTCATGAATTTTTTTCTCGAAAGCTATAAGTTCATGAGAAAAATGTTAAAGAAAAAAGTCTTGGAATCATTCAAAAAATACACCTAAATTTTTGGTGAAAGAGAAACATGTAAAATGTTCTGAGGGACTTTTTTGATTTTGCAAATTAACAATTTTTCGAAATTTGAAAAATTGATCCAAAGTTTTCGGAAAAAATCACACATATTCTTTGAATAATTTCAATGACTTTTTATTCTTTTTCATTTTGTGTATAAATACGCTGTTCTGGAATAAAACAATGTTAAAGACGAGAATAAATCATTCTATTGGTGAGAGTAGTAAAATAATCTTTTCCTCTTCATTTTCGAAGATCTGATTTATAAAGAGTTAAAAAAAATGCCTAAACGAAAAGTTTTGCAAAAGAATAATTCTGAATCGTCCCAGGATGAAGAATCGGAGTCCGATGAGTACGATAAACATGTGTTCGTACCTGATCCTGATAATTTAGGCTCTGTTGGAGATTTAATGTCTGATGATGAAAATTGGGAGATTCCTTTACCAAACGTGTCATACCGATCTATTTTCGAAAACTACACCGAAAAACAAAAAAAATTGGAACCAGATCATAATTTTGCTGGAAAATCTCAGGAAAATATTTGTTCTGGAAATTTAGAGGATCAATTGTTTTTGAGTGAAACAGTACAAAAACAAATATTGTCAATGTCACCTGTGGAATTATTTGAACTTTTCTTCTCCAAAAAAATAAAAAAGTACATCATTGAAACAAGTGAAGAAAATGGATTAAACTTATCTATGCAAGAGCTAGACACCTTTGTAGGAATTTTATTGTTATCAACATACAACGTTCGTAATAATCAAAGAGAATATTGGGAAACTGACCCTCTTGTAAGTTGCTCCGCCGTATCTAATGCGATGACGCGCAATAGGTTTAGTGAAATAAAAGCGAAAATAAAGTACTCGAAATTTATAGATAAGAATGATCAAGATAAGGCATGGAAAGTTCGTCACATTTTACAATTATTTAAACAAAATATCCAACACTTTAGATTTTTCTCCGATCCTCTTTCTGTTGACGAAATGATGGTTCATTTTTTTGGCCACACATGCTTGAAACAATTTTTGCCTGCTAAACCTGATCGATATGGGATAAAACTATGGGGTTTGTGTATGGGGATTGTGGTAAAAACAATTTCATCATTGGAATAAATTTATGCGCATGTCCACTTGGATCTAGGGTTATTTTACAAATGGTCAATCCACTTCTCACTAGCCTTTCAAAAAAAAAGTTATCTGACTACCATATTTACTTTGAAAATTACTTTACTAGTCCAGATTTAGTTGTTCACTTAAAAAATGTGGTTTACGAGCAACGGGAACTGTTCGTCAAGATAGGGTGAAAGAGAAACATGTATTTGAGAAAAAAGCTACACGAGGATCATACAAAGTCAGTCAGGATAGCAATAGTGGCATGAATTTCATTAGTGTCATCGATTCAAAACAAGTATCAATTTTATCCACGCCACTGAAACCTATGAAAAGATATTCACGAATTGAAAAGGAGAAAACGGAAATAGGATTTCCATTCGCATTTTCTCTGTATAATAAATATATGGGAGGGGTGGATTTACATGATTTTCGGTGCAAGAAAACTTCTTCTAGTATTAGTTCAAAGAAATGGACGTTTAAAATTTTTTTACGTATCATGGAAGCGTCAGTAACAAACGCTGTAACAATTTGGAACACTTGTAACAAAGATGAGAAAATTAGTATGACAACCTAAGATATGTGTAAAGAAGTGAGCAGAAAATATTTGTCTCAATCGAAATTGAGCAATTTCAAATCTCACGCTCACGAAACAAGAACGAGAGCTTCGTGTAGTTACGAAGGATGTAATCTAAGAACTACCAAATTCTGCATCAATTGCAAAAATATTTTTGTGTACACTGTTTCACACAGCTGCACTCTGATCAATAGGAGTGCACGATAAGTATTCATTCTCTAAAAAAAATTTAAAAAATGAAAAAAAAACATTAAAAAATTCTAAAATTAAAAAAAAATTAAAAATAAAAAAAAAAAAAAAAAACTAAGACCACCTATTCATGTTAACCTTCACGTTGGATATAGTTGAGCAACATAAAACGTATTGACGGCTAACAGAAAAGAGTTGTGCAAATTCATCCGACTATTATGTGAGCCGACACTACTTCGTTCTTAAGGATTTTTTTTCAAAAATAGTGGAGTATTTGGAAAAATGTCCAAGAATAAAAAGTCATTGAAATTATTCAAAGAATACGTGTGATTTTTTCCGAAAACTTTGGATCAATTTTTCAAATTTCGAAAAATTGTTAATTTGCAAAATCAAAAAACTCGCTCAGAACTTTTTGAAAAAATTTACGTGTATTTTTTGACTGATTCTAAGACTTTTTTTTCTTTAACATTTTTCTCATAAATTTATACCTTTCGAGAAAAAAATTCATAAATTCGCTACTGAAAATTTTGCGTTTCCGACGCCATTTTGAAAACTGTGAAGCAAAAAATCGAT
This sequence comes from Phymastichus coffea, assembly GCF_024137745.1. Taxonomy (NCBI): domain Eukaryota; kingdom Metazoa; phylum Arthropoda; class Insecta; order Hymenoptera; family Eulophidae; genus Phymastichus; species Phymastichus coffea. The sequence goes on from NW_026706814.1 coordinate 4,384,737, forward strand.
CGGGAAAACATTTAGTCTTAATGTCTAGACATTTATGCCATGAGTTAGTTGAGTCTCAGGTCTTTTCCAGGCCGGAAACCATTTGGAATATTAATTTAGAAAAAAAAATGCTTGATAAAATGGTGATTTTTTTGTTTAAATTGCATTTTTTCATGGTAAAAATTAGTTTTTTTTAAATTTTGATACAATCATTGGAACGAGCGCCACTTGAACTAGAAAAATATGTCCTTCCGAATTTTTTTGTGCGCCGATAGAGTTAGTGATGAGCCGTCAAAAAGTGACGTCCGACTAGGGTCGTCCTGGGCTGAAACGGGTTAAGACAGAGAAGCAAGAATTTCACACTTTGATAACTGATTTTTGACTGAGTTATCAATAAATAAAAAATTTATAATTTATTTAAACAATTAAAATTACGTATCTAGATAGCGATTCTACTGTATATATCTATGAAATTAATGATAACGATTGTTACCCATTTGCTGATTTTATAATGGTAAAAGAGAAAATTACAATTTCGTTTTTTAATTATTACTCAGCATTGGATTTTTAAGTTAATCGTTTTTATTTTGAATAATGTTCCACTCATCACAAGCAATTTTTTTATGTAAAAATTTTCCGTAAATTTATTGTAAATTCTGTGTTATTTATATATCTAACTTATATCACTTATAATTTTAAAAGGCAATTTTTCCTTGAGGAACGATTTACGGTTAAAAAATTTGTTATTCCATACTTGATTTTTTAAATCACTAAATTTCAATTTCGATCAAGCCATTTTTCGACAAAATCTGTACAAAGTTTATGCTAATCTCACAAAGAACGTTTTAGGAGAAGCGTAGAAAGGAGCTATCCTACCTTGCTTAGCAGCACGAGCATTGAAACGAAATAAAGACCCGTCTATTTCCTAAGACTGATTTCACTGTTCAGAGGTTAGCCTGTTAATCCCTTTCCTTACGATAATCTAAGCGATTAACTCATAATACTCTCTCTCTTATAAGAAAAAGTAGCCGTAGAATATCTCCTCTCTAAAATTATTAATTGCCTAGAAATAAAATTAAATATTCGTTGCGGCGCTGTCGGGCTTTTCCCCGATAGTTGCAACAATACTCAATTGTATTTTAAACGGCTCATCGAAACAGCGAATATTGTGTTTGCTATTTGGTAATTATCGAAATATCAATTCTAATAGAGCATTTACGTGTCAACTTCTTGCTTACCCTCGGAAACGCGATTACAAATAAAACAATAAGAGTTCGAACTATTTACTTTACTAACGTAAGATAGAATCAAATGTTACAATATATTCTTATACTAAAGTCGTATACGTTTATTATAGCTTGAGACAGCGTTTGGAGCAGCCGTAGTTTAGACGCTAATAGCGACTGAAGCGACTATAAGCAGCTTTTTATTTTTCACTATAAGCTGTTTTTTATTTAGCGCTACTAGCAACTTTTTGTTCACCACTTTTAACAGCTTTGATTGTCTTTTATTGTACTTACCTAATTTACCTATGATGAACTCAATAGTTTTGTTGTGAATACAACCTATAATAATGCAATAAAGTCAAGTAATATATATATAATGCAGTATGTTTATAAGTAAAAACTTGCTTAAAGGTTTTTGAAAAGAATATAAACTCACGATGTAATCAAGCCTTGAATATGGCCAAAAAACGTGTTTTTTCGACCTTTAGGGGACGATTACTCAAAAACCTGACGTGATGGAGAAATTCTGATGACGGATTCGAATTCTACGCCAAAAATTACTTCGGAAATGACCCTCAGTTGCAAAAGAACAAAACCTTGCAGGCCTGTGTAATGAAACAATGGGTATTGTAACATGGTGTCTTGTCGACTAACAATCACCATGGTACTCGGCGTAATATAAATTACAAGTTACGATAATTAGTTTATCAGATTATTGGGCGCCAGGCACTACTACTAATTAATTAGACATAAATAATTTTTCAGAGGAGTGCCGCCCTGAATAATAATGACTGGTGTTAAGAATTTTAGCTAACACTGCAAGTAATTTTATATAGAGCAGTCTAATATTTCGTCAGGCTAATCCCCTTAAACTATGAAGCTGACAAAATATTATTCGCGAATCAATAAGTGAATAGATTTGTTTATCCGCGATACTTATCCGCGGCTAAGCTCACTTTGATGCTAGGCCGTGGCTTACCTTGATAGCAAACAGTCGGAGAAGGTCCAGCTCAAAATATTTACTAGCTCCTCTTATTCTCTGTGGGATTTGAATAATATCTAAGGTTGGATAGATATAGGAAGCAGGTTATTGGAATAAGTAAAATAATTGGAGTGGTATAAAATTGAGCCGATTTATTAAATAACAATTTATGTAATTATCTCGTGCAAAATTAATGATCATCGAAATAACCGTTAGGTTAGGCACTTATAACTTAAAACTAATAACTGTTACTTATTAGAGGTATAAGCAAGTAAAGCTATTAAGGACACAATAAGGAGAAAAAGATATATATATATATATATATAAACTGAAGGTAATATTAATTGAGGGAAGGTGTATAAGGTAAATGAAACAGCGAATTCTCAGACTAAATGTTAAATTTTACTGCAATTTTTATAAGAAAGTCAGCCGGCATAAAAAACCCCAGTCATAGGTGGGGGAAAAGCCATTTGACACAAAATACAAAATAAAATACTAAACTTGTCAAAAAGAGAGAACGTGAAAATAATAAGACAACAAACAAAATAAACAATGGCGCAAAATGCAAGCAGGGTAGGCGGTGCTACAAATCTGCACGGAGGCTCGCTTAGCCTTTACAAAGGTCGCGGATTGAATGGCCACTCAATATGTCTTAATACGTTACCGTGATTAACGTACGCACACTCTCGAAAATTGATAAGGAAGGCGCCTCTCCGGTGTTTTAAGGCGCTCGGTAGCTCCGACGTTTCGGACACGGGTCAGCCCGCGCTACGTCATCGCCGAGATAAAGATGGGCAGAGCCGCGTGGTGAGAGACACCCCAGAGGATAAGTCGCGTCCTCTCCTAAGGCAGCAGGCAAGCCTGTCCTTAGACCTTCGGTACGTCGCACACAGGGAATGTATTAACTCTGGCAGACACTTACTAAGACGTTAATAAGGGATAGCGCGTTAGCAAAAAAAATTGAGCTCTGCTGAGCGACCGGACGCGCTGATTTTCCGACTGCAACTGCACTTATTTTCCGCCAGCGCAGATGGCGTGAACTCTTGTCTAGCCCCTCCTCTATGGGGCCCTCTTGGCGGACCAATCAAACTCGGAAGGGAATTGCGGAGCGGGGGTTACACAGCCTCATTGCGTAATACAGATTTCCCCAAATACTCTCTCGATTCTACATTTTCTCGGCTGCCTGTTGCACGTCTGTTTTGGGTTTTCCCCAAAGCCTCATGGTTGGGATTAAGTCTTTATGACCTGTTCTTTGGGTTTTCCCCAAAGTTTTATGTTTGAAGAACTCTCCAACCAGGCGCAGGACAAGCGATTAAGGGAGCGCATATGGCGCGAACAATAACAAAATAAGAAATTTAAACTTTGAAATTTCACCGGTACAATGAGTTTCGAACGCTAACGCGCTATTACGTACTCTTCTTTGCACTATTTACCTAACTCTTAATTTCGCTAATGTGCAATGCAGTGAAATGAATAAACGTGAAATCGCTGGTTAACAATAAGTCGTGCGGTACTCACTTTTAGACTGGAGTAGATTTGATATTTCTGTTCAATCTAAATTATCTAATCGTCTGGTTGTTCAAGGCGCTTTTTCCTCTTCGGCTCCTTCCTCAGATTTTAGAAGGCACTTTTCACCTTCTGCGCGAGGCCTCTTGTGGTGTTGTTCACCATTTTCTGGTTTTTATCCTCCAACATCTTCAGGAGTTCTTCTATTGCGTCGGATAGAAGCTTCATCCGCTTCATCTTGACCATTTGCTGCCGGTAAACTGCAGTCTCCTTCATTCTTGTTTAGTTTTATATTTATGTTCTCCATTTTGGTCCAGCGAGCAGGGAAGTTGTAGTCGATCTCACGCAGACCCCCGCATGTGCGGGACAAGGCTAAATACTCGAAAGTTCGCCATATTCATCCGAGGCACCGCTTGAGACACCTATCATTACCCCCGGTGCCAAGAGGCCAGGTGGGCATGATTGCGCACACCGCCTGGTTGAGGGAGTGGCAAGACCCTAGTAGATACTACTATCTCTACCAGGTCTGTATATATGTGTATGTGTGTATGTCTCTGTGTGTGTGTATGTGCTTATTTTTGGCCGTGTCCACGTAGCGTTGCTGCTATGAGCATCGACGCGATTCAAAGGAACCACCCCGAAATTTTCTACGGTTGGCATTCTACAAAAAAATTGTTCAGGCAAAAGGTGTATGGGACAATGAGGGACACCTTTCCCAGAAAACGGATTTGACCTTGAGATTTATTTCTAAGGTCATTTTAAGGTCAAAATCATTTTTTGAATAGGAACCTATAATTTTGATCCTGGATTAGGAAAGAGTGAGAAATTCTACGTTTAAATAAGGTATTATGTGTGAGGTGCGGTTAACCCCCCTTCCGCGTAAGGTCATGTAGGGGTCAAATTTATTATTTTCTTCCTCTATGCACAGGGTCCTCTATGATCTCTGTCCTCTATGATCGGGCAAGGGTAAGATTAATTTTAATAACCCCAAATCTCAAATAGCCCAATAACTCAATAAACTAACCCCAATAACCCCTAATAACCAAGTGATTTTTTTTAATAAGAACCCCCATTTTTTATGATGGATACGGAAAGATCGGAAAATTCTACGTTCAGGTAAAGTATTATGTGTGGGGTGCGGTCAACCCCCCCTCCTATATCACCGGGACAAGGGTGAGATTAATAATAATAATAATAATAGTAATAATAATAATAATAATAATAATAATAATTATAATAATAATAATAATAACTCAATACCCAAGATAAATAAAAGTTCGATTATCAAGGTCGTTTTTGATTTAATCATTACGTGTGTTCGTGCTACATTTAGTAACGTGAACCAATCTAACCAGTATATGCAAAGAGGGAGTGTCCAGTCTATCTAGGCAAGGTGAAAATGCTGAGCCGATCAAGACAAGACGTTAGCTACCCAGCCAATGAAGGCAAAGTGGGTAATTCTTGGATATTTCGATTGACTTGTAACCTTTAGGTTACGGATTTTTTTTTAATTTGGCACAATTCTTGTACATAAAAAAGTGAGATTTTTCCCAAATTTTGATGACGATACATTAATTATATCAAAAGTTATTAACTATTGTAACGGGGCAAAACCGTTTAATTATTATACTCGCGCGATTATATTAAAAGGACACGCGTAATTGTCAATGCTCACTACTTATCCGGGAGAGCACGAGAAAGTATGCGTCAGTCAACCAATAATCGTTCATAACCTATACTAAAATGAGTGGAAGCTATAAGATATGAGAGACTCAAAGAAAACACTTGTTAGTAATATAAATTGGATCTTTTATTATCCCTCAAAATCTACAAAAGGTCGGCCCGCGCGTTTGTTTACATGAACGCTCGCTCGTCGACAACACGCTTTGCCGGTACGCTCGCTGCTCTTTGTTATTAGAGCCGTTGCATGCATGCATCGAATGTTAGCATCAAATTATTATTCTATGCTCGCGATCGCGAAATTAAGCTGGCCAGCTTACCTTCTACTTGCAGGCGATCGGAGAAAACCACGACAAGTCGCACAGCACGGAACAGTTGTTTATTGTTTTTATTGTTCTGCTCGCGGATCGCGAATGCGCGCACACAATGATCTCGCCCTCGATGGCGAAATCTCACTCACACACACTCGTCCTGTCCTTAAGCTAGCAGCTGGACGACACCTTGGCAGCCGTAATCTCGGATGACTGGACAATTGCTGTTTCGACGTGTTGTAGTTGATGAGGACACGTAAATTGGCGATGACAATAACGAAAAGCGGGCGGACACTAGGATGGTCTAGGCTTCACTGGTTCAAATTCGGTCGCGCGCGTTCCGTCTGCTCGCGTGCCGAATTCCTTCGTTACCTATTTCGTCCCCCCGGGAGGTGCTGCCCTCACAGACAGCAATTAAGTTAAATAATCAGCGCTAATTTGACGTTTACCGTCACACTATTAAAGAAAAATGATAAAAAATTTTTAAACCGCTATATTTTAAAAACTACTAAAGGTATAGAAGTCGGTTTTTTTTAAATACTTATAATGCCTTAAATTTTCGAAATAATTACAACAATAAACAATAAAATAATAACTTTTGAAAAAAATTTTTTATTGTTTATTGTTGTAATTATTTCAAAATTTTAAGGTATTATAAGTATTTTCAAAAAAATCCGACTTCGATATCTTTATTAGTTTTTAAAATATAGCCGTTTGAAAATTTTTTATCATTTTTCTTTAATAGTTAATAACTTTTAATATAATTAATATATCGTCTTCAAAATTTGGGAAAAATCTCACTTTTATGTGTACAACAATTGTGCCAAATTAAAAAAAAATCCGCAACCTAAGGGTTACAAGTCAATCGAAATAGCCAAGAATTACCCAGATTAACCCATTAATGCCCACGCCGAATCTGGTAGAGATATCCTTGAAATAACTATTGAGTTCATGTTATAGCTCAAAAGTAATTTATACGTGTTTTTTCTTTTTGCATTTCCAATTGTTTATAAAGTTATTTAAACAAATTGACTAAAGTTTTAGCTTTTTGAAAAACTATTTACGGCAATCGGTTCTACAGGAAAAACCAAGGCGAAAACCTCTGTAGCGTTTTTTTGTCAGACTCGATTTTGTTGGTGTAATTTCGTTATAAACAATTTGAAACTGAGAAGTGATACTGACCTCGTTGTATCCCAAGCCGAATCTATTCGAGATAGGCTTGAAATAACTATTGGGTTCATGTTATAACTCAAAAATAATTTACACGTGTTTTTTCTTTTTCCATTTCCAATTGTTTATAAAAAGTTATTTAAAGAAATTGACAAAAGTTTTAGTTTTTTAAAAAATTATTTACGGCAATCGATTCTACTGGAAAAACCAATGTGAAAACCTCTTTAGCCTTTTATCATACAATTGTAATTAGAAATTATAAAGCAGTTTCCATCATTTGAATTTTACGAACCAAATGTGAACTAAAAATAACTTGAAAAAGATTTTCTACGGTTGTAATGAATTAATCACACCATCACTAAAAATTTTATAATTCTTTCTAATTTTCATTCCTATCTTCATTTCAAATGTAAATCAACTAAATAGTTCGGTGTCATATACTATTTCGATGATAGCTCGTCACCCAGGGGAATAGAAGACCATTCTATTCTATTGAATAAATTACTGGTTTGTTCTTTTTATATACCTCAATATAAAACTATAATACCATGACGAGACGAAGAATTGCTGATTTGAATGAGATGGTTAACGGTGATGATATAGATGGTGACCATCATGTTGATATTGCATTTCTTCCAACAGAGCATGAGAGCTTAGATAAAGGTTCAAGTATTGAAGAAGAATATACTTCACTTTGGCCACTTCCTACAGGATCGTATGAACATATAAAGAGTTCTTATACTAGTGACCAGAAGTTACTAGAACCGAATCATAAGTATGATTGGCGTGATAATGCTTTGAATTATGACGATCTTTCAGATGATGACTATGATCTTTCATCTATTTCATCATTTTACTCAAAAAGTTCTTTGGAATTGTTTGAACTCTTTTTTTCTCAATCAATGAAAAACTTTATTATAGAAGCTACTTCCGAAAACCACTTTGAATTGACCAATGATGATTTAGACCGATTCATTGTGATCATTATGATTACTATAGTCAATTCTAGGAAAAAGCAGTCTGACTATTGGTCCAACAAACGACTTTTGCAGTGTCCAATAATAAAAGAACTTATGCCAAGGGAAAAATTTGTAAAAATAAAAAATAACATTAGGTTTTATAAACTTCAAGACAAAGATGAAAAAGATAAAGTCTGGAAAGTCAGATATTTATTAGAATTATTTAGGGAAAATTGTATGAGATATGGATTTTTTGATTATAATTTGTCAATTGACGAAGTTATGGTCAAATATTTTGGAAGATTCAGCATCAAGCAATGCATTAAGAACAAACCTATAAGATTTGGGATAAAGCTATAGGCACTATGTTCTTCAGATGGATATATATATGATTTAGATATATATACGGGCAAGTTTGGTACTGAATCTGAAAATCCTATAGCTTCTGTTTGTTTGGGATCGAGAGTGGTTATCAAATTACTTCAAAGGTTCCTGGAGACTGTTAAAAATGAAAATCTGGCAAAATATAATTTGTTTTTTGATAACTTCTTTACATCTCCAGATCTCATGATTCACTTAAGAAATATTGAGTTATCGGCTACAGGAACTGTTCGTCAAAATCGCGTCAAAGCAAAAATCGATATGTCAAAGAAAGCTGATAGAGGAACCACTATCTCAGTTCATGAAGCCAATTCAAAACTGAATTACATAACGGTGATGGACTCAAAACCCGTATCAGTTCTCTCAACTAAATACGGAGATGAACTGAAAGTTGAAATGAAATGATGGCATAATAAAACTAAACAAAAAATTCTCTTTCCTCAAGCTTTCTCAATGTATAATAGGTACATGGGTGGAGTAGGATTACACGACCAGCATTTTAATGCACTTATGCCTACAATCCGAAACAAAAAATGGATGTGGTGTCTCTTCATGAGACTTATTCAAGCTTCATTAGCTAATGCTACTGTTATTTACAATAAACTCCATCCAGATAAGAAGAAAGGTTCAAAAGATATTGTGGAGGAAGTTTGTGAATATTATATTCAAAAACTCGAAAATACTCATCGACCCAAACGACAGAAAAAAGTTGAAACTCCGACAGAGGAACATCAGATAAAAGTTAGGAAACGTAGAAAGTGTGACAATGAAAATTGTTCAGTATTGACTGAATATTGGTGTTTAAAATGTGATATTTATTTTTGCAAAACTCACAGAGAAAATCATTCGTAATTGTTTTTAAAGATCTGATTTGAAGAAAGTAGTTCTTTTACCCATAATGATTAACAAAAACAGTTGGGTCGAAAAAAATAATGTTAGAGAGGTTTTTGTCAGCATCACTTCTCAGTTTCAAAGTGTTTATAACGAATATACACCAACAAAATCGAGTCTGACAAGAAAATCTTACAGAGATTTTCGCCTTGGTTTTTCCCGTAGAATCGATTGCCGTAAATAGTTTTTCAAAAAACAAAAACTTTTGTCAATTTGTTTAAATAACTTCTTATAAACAATTGGAAATGCAAAAAGAAAAAACACGTGTAAATTATTTTTGAGTTATAACATGAACCCAATAGTTATTTCAAGGCTATCTCGACTAGATTCGGCTTGGGATACAACGAGGTCAGCATCACTTCTCAGTTTCAAATTGTTTATAACGAAATTACATCAACAAAATCGAGTCTGACAAAAAAACGCTACAGAAGTTTTCGCCTTGGTTTTTCCCGTAGAATCGATTGCCGTAAATAGTTTTTCACAAAACTAAAACTTTTGTCAATTTGTTTAAATAACTTTTTATAAACAATTGGAAATGCAAAAAGAAAAAACACGTGTAAATTATTTTTGAGTTATAACATGAACTCAATAGTTATTTCAAGGCTATCTCGACTAGATTCGGCTTGGGATACAACGAGGTCAGCATCACTTCTCAGTTTCAAATTGTTTATAACGAAATTACATCAACAAAATCGAGTCTGACAAAAAAACGCTACAGAAGTTTTCGCCTTGGTTTTTCCCGTAGAATCGATTGCCGTAAATAGTTTTTCACAAAACTAAAACTTTTGTCAATTTGTTTAAATAACTTTTTATAAACAATTGGAAATGCAAAATGAAAAAACACGTATAAATTATTTTTGAGCTATAACATGAACTCAATAGTTATTTCAAGGCTATCTCTACCATATTCGGCTTGGGTGTTAATGGGTTAATTATCCGGCCAATTAAGGCAAGATGGGAATGCCCAGCCAATGAAGGCGAGGTATTGATTAACCAACCAATTAAGGCAAAATGGGAATGCCCAGCCAATGAAGAAAAGACGATAACTACAGATAGAGTTATGGTCAAGGTTGTAACATAAGGAGTTATCTCATAAAATTTTCAAAAATACCGCGGTTTAAATTTATGCAGTGTTGAATTCTACGTTTGGAGTTTCCAACTGTGAACAACAAAACGTGACACGGAATAGCTCTACAAGCTTATATATTACGTTGCATTATATCTTGCCGTGTTGTTGGTTGCTGTGCATAAACAACACTTTTCAAATAGCCCCATAAAAAGAAATCTGGACTTATTAGATCTGATGATCTTAAACACCACTCAGTACTGTCACTACCAATGCCTATCCATCGTCTTCGATATAGTTGGTTCAAGAAGTGACGAACTATTAGTGAGCGATGACTCGGTGCACCGTTCTGTTAAAGCCATAATCGTCGTCTTGTTTCCAAGTCCACATCTTACAATAATTCTGGTAATTCATTCAGCAGAAAATTAATATATGCTGCGCCGTTGACATTCCCATCGGAAAAATAAGGTCCTATTAGATAACCATTTATTGCCGCACCAAACTACGAGGCTCCATCTATGCTGATTATCAACATGACGTACCAAATAAGGGTTCTGGATAGATCAGTAATGACTATTATGGCGATTGAGTTGCCCATTATTATGAAATGTAGCTTTGTCCGAAAACATTACGTATCTGAAAAATTCAGCATCTTCACGAATCCTTGGTTGTGCCCAATTACAGAATTCGAGTCTGCGGCGGAGATCATCTGGCATCAAAGCTTGAGTCAAAGTTATGTGATACGGATGAAATCTATTAAGCCGCAAAATTCTACCGGCTGTTGTTCTTGGGATTCCAGTACGTCTCTGAATTTCATGCAAAGAGATATGATGATCCAAATCAACCATTGCCAAAACAACAAGAATTCGTGGATCATCGTTGTTCTGTCTCATAATACGACGGCGATTTCTGCGTATTCGTAGTCGACGTCTCTCTTTTCGTTCAATGATTAGTTAGTATAGAATACCTCAAAAACTTTGGATGATGGAGCAATTTTGAGTCCAGATTCAAATTCAGCACACTAAATTTCTTCGACTACCATAAGTCTGCTCTTTGGGCGTTTTTGAAATTTGGTAGGCTTGTTTTATTAACCCGTTAGTGTTTAAATGGTCGCTTTTTACAGCATTTTCTTAGTCTCAGAATTCACCATGTCAAAATTTTCTCAAAAATTCAAATATTGGTGTTTGTTTTGTAAAATTACCTGCTCTTTCTGAATCCGGTATTATTATTTCGATGAAATTCAAGCCTTAATAGTTATAAGTAATTTTGACCTAAGAAAACGTGATTTTTTTTTGATGAATATTCTTAACAGATAGACCCGTGCTTTTACTACCAATTTTTTATGGAAAATAGGAGACTAACTATTCTAACTTTCTAACTATTAACAAACAACGAATGAACAAACTTAACATAAATCTTTTACTTTTAAGCACGAATCTAAGCTAACGCGTATGAATAAGATAATCATAACTGGAACCAATATTAGGTGTGAAATGCCCGGCGGGTGATCGCCTTAGCAGCCCATTACCTACCGCCTGTACTTAACCTATCGAGTCGCTGTTCGGAACACAAAGAAATTTCAGGTAGCCAGTGAGTGAACGCCTGGCTACCGACCGTTATCACACTTAATCTACCGCGATCACAAGTCTACCATGGCGAAAGAGATTAAAGAGAGAGAAAACGTAAATTTGATCTTGTTTTCGTCGGGATGGTTGGCGTGGTGAAGTAGGTGGCTGAGTAAAACTGCGTTGGGTTACACCTCTTCCTTTTCAATCAATCATACCTGGCACAAACAGCAAACCTCCCTTGTATTGCGCTGGCAGCTGGACGAAGACACTTATCTCATGCGGTCACTGTTCTTATTGACCTATATCTGCAAGGATGCACTCGCTAATTTCTTCTACCTCTCGCAGTGAACCCGACGTACAATAGTCGATCGGCTCACTCTCTCGCAACAGCCTACTGAAACGCTCTTGTAAAGTCGGATAAGACGGAAGTGAACGACTAGTTGCCGACCGCGGCCTTCTCGCCGTTTTCAACTCGTGCTCTCTTTCACTTGATCTACAATTTTTAGGCGGCATGTGACGCTACATTTATCGGATATGTGTTACACGCCTGCGTAGATCTGCATAGTAAATGGATTTCTTACGTCTACGGTATCTAAACTTTCAAAATTGTTAGGTGATTTTTTCTAAATTTAAAATGGTAGAGTCTAAAATGATGGTATACAGGATTAGTTTATTTTCTTTTGATACTAATATAAATATCGACTCAAGGGTCCTCAAGGTTACTAATTATGGATTTGTTATCAGGTTTATGAAATCCAATATAGCGGATCAAATATGGCTGCTAGAACTTGTAAAATAACGTTAGAATGAGAAGAAAATGCCTACTCTAGGGTTTTTAGAGTCGCTGACTACGAATCCGTTATTAGATTCACGAAATTCAAAATGTCTGATTTAATTTAGTGGATGAAGTTTTGTTGAAAGTAATATAATCGATCAAATTCCATTGTGATGACTTGTAGCCAACGACGATTATTATTTTTGCCGTTGGCCAACTCTTTTCAAGTGAAGATCTATATCAAAGAGATTTTTTTTTGTATTTTTATAACGTTTATTGATTTTTTTTTATTAATGTTAATGCATTTTTAAAAAACATAGATTTACGTGGATCGTTTGAATATTCCGTGCAGTCAGATAAATGGCGCTACTGATAAATATTGAGGACATTTTTAGTTAGTAGCATATCTTGGAGAAGAATACGCCAAATTTCAGCGAGATAGATCTATGTATAACTTTGTGATTAACATTCATTTGAATCAAAGAAATCGAGTGCTTATTAAAAAATGAATGAAAAATAATTTCGTATATTGACTAAATATTACTTTATTAAAGGCAAAATACCTAAGGAGACTAAACAGAAGTTTGATAAAAATTATGGTAATTGTGCACCTTCGATTAGAATGGTTTAGAAAAGGTTTCAAAATTTTCGGAATGGCTATATGAGCAGAAAGGCGCTGAACGTTCTGAACGTCCTGTTGAGGTCACCGCTCCAGAAATCATTAATAAAATTCAAGATATGGTAATGGCTGACAGAAGAGTGAAAGTACGTGAAATTGCTAGTGCTTAAGATATCTCAATCGTACGGGTACATAATATTTTGAACCAACATTTGGATATGAAAAGGCTATCCGCTAAGTAGGTACCGTGATTACTCACGAACGATTGATCAACAACGAAATCATGTAAAGTGTTGCAATAATTGTTTGCAGCTGTTCCCTCGAAATTCTTAGGACTTTAAAGCTTTTTAAACAAGCATAGTTACTATAGGCCTGATTAAAATATAGAAATGTAGCTCGTACGTATTTAACATATTCTCTGTATAAAAGTAGAGATAATTTCCTTTAAAATGAAATTAAAATTAACTCAATACCATGAGAATTGACGGACTTGCAAGCATTTGAAAAATAGCAATTTATCGATGAAAAATTTTGTTGCGATTCCTTTGATTTTTCTTTCATTTTTCGAATCGCAAGTATGTGTATGTGCGCTCTTTTTGTCTTGGCGTGCGCTCTTTTTTTCTATCGGCATGCGTTCTCTTTCTTTCGGTCGTCTACTTGCCCTCTCTCTCTCTCTCTCTCTCTTTCTTCTCGTATTCAATTGCCGTCGAATTGCATACTCTCGCTTATTACCTTATTATCTCAGATATCCATTTTCATTCGAAATGAAAAACAAAAAGACTAGAGCGCAAACTGAGTATAATTATTTGAATGGTAACGAGGCAAGAAAGATGACAATGGCTTCTGTAAGGTGTTGCAAGAATTAGAACATTCTCAGGTCAAGCCTTGTAATGCACAGCATTACAGCTTCTAATGTAGCTTCCTTGAATTCAGCATATGTTCTCCACGTTGAACTAGCTATCCGATACCAAAGAAATGCGAGTATTTAGAATAGTAATAAGAACGAATCTAAAAGACCATTCTCCGCGATGCTATCAAGTCAATAATTTTCTTCGATTTGCTTCAATAATTCCTTGATGCTTATAGCCGAATCGAGGGAGAATTAAATTTTTCATTTTCTTATGGATTCTCCCAAATGCTTATTTGTAAAACTTGAGTGACAGACTTCAAAAAGGCTGCGCTCATTTATTTGCAGGCTTGTTCAGTTATATCTAGAAATAGCGCTATGCTGTGTAAGGTGTAGATCGCACGCCTGTTGACGTTGCTGTCCTAGTCATTGAAAGGACAAAACGCGCTTATAGGTTTAAATTATGAGTGAGTTTATGTTCAAGAAGTTGAAGTTGTCTTCATCATTTCTTATTAAATTTTGTTAAGGAATTTTAGTTTGAACTGTATGTGTCGCATAGAGCCTAGTTTAAGCAGCCTAGTTGGTCTGTTTTTGTGCATTTGCCATTATAATTTGCATTTACTTATGCAAGTTGTTATTAATGCGCTCTAAATTCACATTGTTGCGCGATTACCGTATTTATATAATAGCGCTGCTGTATGGTTTTGCAGATCTATGTTATATTTTTATAACTTTAGATCTGACTACAGCTCTTTTAAGTTCTGTGGCTGTTAGCTTGGGTACAAATTCCTTTGTCCTTCCAGTTAAACTCATCCTTCAGTGGATTATACCCTCCGTTAAATATTTATCTGTTGTGGTCAAATATTTTGTTAGCATGTATGCTTAAGTACTCATCGAATACGAAGGAGAAGATGACGTAAAAGAAATCAAACTTAGGCGTATAATATATGTATGCGTGTAACGTGCATTAGTGTAAGTCATTGTAGCTCAAAAGTCTAGTTGTTCTAGCACACTTTACAACTAGCTTTATCGCGCTGAAGTCGTTTTGATACGTAAATGTGATTTCCGTCGCATCGGGTTTCATTACGATAGGCCGTATGTCTACGAACCTTACGAGCCTCGATTTTTGCGGCCTCCGTATCGGTAGCTAATCCCATACTGGTTCGTTTTCAATCGCGTGCGTTCCGCCTCGTCGCGTGCCGAATTCCCTCATTACGTTTTTCGTCTCCCGGTAGGTGCTGCCCCCACTAGGTTAGGCTATTAGCGCTAATATGACGTTTACCGTCATAGTACGTCTTAAAATAGCGGTGAAGTAGAAATTCCTTTATTAACTTAAGAAGCGTTTTTCTCGAAAACTAAAGACTTTCGCGAAAAATTTCTAGGAACAAAAAAGTCTTAAAATTAGCCAAGAAATATTCTCAAATTTTTTAAGATTTTTTTAAGATTATTTTGAGACAACTTTCGAATTTTAGGAAAATCCGGAAAATCCAATTTTCCAAAAATATCTCTAAAAATTCTGATAAAATTTGATAGTGTTTCTTGACTGATTTTAAGATATTTTTTTCTTAGAAATTTTTCGCTAAAGTCTTCTGTTTTTGAGAACAAAATTATTGAAACCTTTAAAGAATTAATTCCGGATTTTCCAAAAAGTCGAAAATTGTCTAAAAAAAATCTGAAAAAATTTGAGAATATTTCTTGACCAATTTTAAGACTTTTTTGTTTCTACAAAATTTTTCGCGAAAGTCTTTAGTTTTCGAGAAAAACGCTTCTGATGTTAAAAAGGAAATTTCTAATTCGCCGCCATTTTGAGACGTATATTTTGGAATTTTTAACTTTTATATGTTATATTTCGAAAGTTTGAAATGTTTGTGCAAACATATGCTCAATTTTGTTGAATAAAAATATGCTATTTTGATAGAAAATTTGATTTTTAAATTTTTCTCGTCAAATTTTTCAGTGCTTTTATCGAAAAAAGTCGCCATATTTTTTTTTTTAAATCTAATCATCATTTTGACTTTCGAATCTTGTAGAGCGACGCCAAAAACATAAAGTAAGTCATTACTTCAAAAATAAACGCAAAGTAAAGGTTAAGATTTTTGGCTTTTTCGGCGTTAATGGGTTAATTGTCAACTTCTCGGCTTCATAGATTTGTGCCGTTCATATTCACACTTACAGTACCTCATTTACAAACAATGAGCTTGTCAAACTTCCATGTTTACTATAGGTTAGCAAACCAAGAGCAATAGCATATACTTACTGTCCGGTTAGAAAAACAAGATATGAGATAGCTGGATATAGCTAACGTTAGCAAAACCAAGCATCCGTTCTGGTCGTCTCAATCAATATATATAAATAGTAACGGAATTATTTAAGCCGACTATTCAAGGGAATATTTTGCTCGCGGCCGTCCGCACAGTATTTATCAAAAGGAGGGCTCGGGAGGCACGAATGCTCCCACGACTGAATGGCACACCGAGCGTGTGTGCCAATCGCGCACGAATTAAAGGAAAGTCGGAAAACGAACGGGTTGTCGCAGTAACATATGACACATGTATATATAACAAAATTTATTAATACAACACAATAAAAGGAAATAAAAGGAAAAAAACACAAATTAATAAATAGACGGAGCACGCACGCTCCGTCTCACAAATCGGCCTAACACAAAATTCGCTAATCCGCTTAATCCGCTCAATCGGATTATCGGCAATCACTGCCCGATAATCCGACTAAGCCTATTCGCTCGCGAACGCACCCGCGACCTCAAAACCCGGCAACGGGGGCCGGCATCACTGCCCGACCTGCACCGTTGCACCCGCAAACACCCCCGGACATGCAAGAGAGCGAGAGAAGGAGAGGGAGAGAGAGAAAAAACCGGCACCGACCTCGCCGACGGAGACTGTAACAAAAATGGCCGCGCCCGGCCACCGGCTACTGCTCGCTACTGCTACTACCGCTGCTACTCGCTGTTGTTGCTATTGTTGGCAACCGACTGCTGCTACTCCTGGTTGTTGCTACTGTCGACCGTTGTTGCCAACCGGCCGCTGCTGCTCGCTGCTGCCGCTGCCGTCGGCTGTTCCCCAGCCGCTCGCCGAACGCGTGCGCGCCGGCGGTACGGGCTTCGCCGTTACCCGCGCACACCGGTGCTGGGCGGCAAGGCTTGGCTAGGCGCGACCCAGCCACTCACTCCACGCACGAGAAACAAAACCACCGATGCGCGCCCACACACCGGGTGCGCATCCACAAACAAAACGACGACGAAGTACCGCACCGCTTCCAAAACCAACGGAAAACCAACAAAATCGGCGACGAACGAAAACAACGCGCGCACGCGATCGGCCAGCCCAAACGATACTGCCGATTTTCCCCCCCGGCCGCGCACGCGTCGGATGCATGCGCAGCCCGCGCTCTCTCCATCCCGCTCGCCCTCCCGCATGACGATCCTGGCAACGGATCATCGCCTCGTCGGCCGCCTCCAACTCCGCCAATGCCCGTTCACCGCACCTCAAACAAAGAAAATGCAGGCATGAGAGTGCATACAAACACACTCTCAGCCCGGGCGCAACGAACGGACGAGAGAGAGACAAAGGAGAAGCCGGCAAACCGAAATTCTCCGTCACAAAATATATAAAAATATATATATCTCTTATATATTTCTTTCCTTTACTGGCTCTTTCCTTTGGACTCTAGCGTGATTTTATGTTATTATATTTTATAAGACTATCTGTAATTGTTATTATCTGTTAGAAGCGCTGTTTTCTCTACGATAAAACAGCTTGTCCTATGGAAGGAGGTGTAACGAACCGACGTCACGTATCGTCAGGTACGCAAAGTATGAGCAGTAAACTACGTGCATAAGAAAATAGAAAGTAAGCCCGAGCGTTCAAATAAATATTCAGCTTGAATAGACATAGGCTAGCATAAACCGTAAAAAATGTAAATGGTCACTTGGGTGCTACGATACAGCGGGTAGTAAAGGATGGCTCAAAAAAAAAATAAGGAAAGGAAAAAAAACTTTTTTGACGACTTTCAGATCGTCAAAATTTAATGGGTTTTCCATCGAAAGCCCATTAAATTTGTTACCATTCCGAACAGCTACGCCGCACGTGTGGACCATCAGCGAGGAGGGAAGAGAGGCCGAGTCTGAAAGCCAGGGAACGAGAAAACAAGCCTCCTAATTCGCCAGTGCCCAGAAAAGGGACGTCCTTTTTCCCTCCCCCGCACGCGCGAATGGCAGCGAGCAGTATCAAGTGGAGCTGAGACGCCGCATCGCGAGTTTTGACCCGACTTCGCTACTGAACCGTCTAATTGGCCCTGTTATTTCTATAGCATCACATAAAATATATATAGAGGCTTACGGGTAGTTAAGTCCTCTTTCAAAGTAAATTTTGTCTTTTCCTTTTCTCAAGTTACCTAAACTACGTTTAATTCCTATTTAAATTCAACAAATTTTTTTTCACTTTGTTTTACCGTTTTTGCTAATCAAAAGGAGTTTCTGGGATTTTGATACGCGCGTGAGTAAGCATAAAGGCAATCACAGCAGCTGCAAGCGGATAGCAGCATTAAGAGCAGCAACAGCAGTTAGAAGCGTGCGAGGCAGTGCAGTTGTTCCAGAGGAGCACCAGCATTTGAGTTGCTACAACAATTACGGCTTATCACCGTAATTGCACCGCAGGGTAGGTGCACCTCCCTTTTATTGCGCGAAAAAATACTAACGGGAGTATTTTATATATCGCGACTGTTATTTTTTGTATTCGCGCCGAACGTTAGTTTTCGCGGCAAAGTTTCGAATTCTCTTTCTCTCTCTCCCCGTATTATTGTTAATAATTGTAAATCCTATTTGCGTGCGTTAGTCTTTCGGCTCGTTAAAGACTGTAGTTTATTAGAATTAAACGTTATTAATTTTATTCGCTGCATTACGTCATTTCGTTTCATATTAGTTTAACGGATCTATTACGTATTAAATTTTAAACCGATTTCATCTAGAGGATTAGGTAGAATAAGCAATAGATCACTCACACCTAAGATAGATCGAGTGTCACAAGTCAGGTGACTTAAGGTGAATTCAAATCTGTTGGAAAGAAGACACTGAAACGAAAGTATCAAATGTAAAGTCGAATATACGTATACTCATACGTGTTTAACGGAGCGGCGGTTAGCTCTGCATCGTGAGAGTTCATGCATTAATAAATTCATATTGTACTAGCTAATCCCCCCGTTACATAAGAGAAAATAATGCTATATTAGAAAAAATAACGTTTAATTTGATTCGATGTTGATATTTTTGAGCTACTCTATTCTGATTCGGAACTTGAAGCACCATTAACTTATATTGAAAAAAAATATCTTGCATTGTTTCCACTTTATCTATCTATCTATCTCCGACTCACGACCGCGATGCTTGATACTTTGCTTTTAAGATACAAATTCACATAAAATTAAAAATCTCGTTGTTGAACTAATGTGCTTCTAACAAAATAAGCTCCCCAAAGTATATGTATCTTATTATAACTTCAATAAGAAGTTATTTCGCGAGATAAATTTTTTTACAATATTGTTAATATAATTTATGCTTTACAAACACAAAACTTAATTAATCATAAAATTGTGACGAAGCTTGTCACAATTTTAGAGCAGTTAGCTTGCTCTTTGTCTGTCTTTCTCTCTTTTTCCCTTTTTTCTCGGCAAGACACAGTGGCCAGCGTTGGGTGTATATTAAAAATGTACCTAACATTTGGCCTTTTGTTTCAGCGTTGATGATTGCCAAGGAACGGCCGAAGAGATTCGACGGGCTCTAGTACTGGGAGCGAGAAAGAATGAGAAAGAGCGGGCGACCAAGAGATATTGATATTAATATTGATATTAACTTTATTAAACCGTAGGGTATGACCCTGTATGGTTGTGTGATATACAAGCGATTCAAGTATTACAATGGCTATATGATAATAGCAGTATATTAACGATGACATGAGAAAATTCTTACTTATGTAGTATAATAGAAACAGAGAGAAATGAAAACGCATGATTATAACAATATTTGAGAGCCGCTCGTGTGTGTACAAAATAAGTTGCATTATTATCAAGTAGTCTTATGAGCTAATGGATTAAGCTAGACTGACAACGCGTACAATTCTAATCGCTATACAGTACATGCAGGTGCATAAAGTAAGGTGATTAAAACCAAAAGCTAAATATTATTGGCGAAGTCATATCGAAGATAACGACCCGGTACCAATAGGTAGGCTGATGTCTTCGTGAACGCGGCAACATGAAAGGGATATTAAGCCTCGAACAGCAATGAAAGGGCAGGGATATTTACCATGTGCTCGTTTATAACCCTGGCTTTAAACTTTTGGAGCTCAAGAAGCTGCATAAGCTTGAAGAGCCAGTGCCTCAGTTCTTGCTGCCTGTCAGCAGATATGGACGTGACCGATAGCTGATTAAGAAGGTCCATTCCACGGATAGCGAATGAGCGTTTCCAGGTTTCTGTACGTGGAGCGCGGAAGTGGAAAGCTGCTGGCCGGTTTCTTGTGGATCTACTATTGATGGTTTGCTCATCAAGGAGAGACAAGTTAGTTACGAGATAGGCGGGCGCACTGTCACAAGCAACCTTGTACAGGAGTCTGGCGAGAGCGATGTTACGCATGGAGGCAAGTGAGAGTCAGTTTAATTTCAGAGAGAGAGAGAGAGAGAGAGAGAGAGTGCATGAACTATGTTGGTCTAGGCAGGTGTATGACGCACGACCAATAAATGTTGCGTCGAATGCTGCCTAAGACTTATAGGTCAAGTGGAGATGAAGCGCGAGTCGAGGACCGCGATGAAACCGCCGCCGGCAATTAGTCGTGTACTTCCTTTTCATCCGTTCTTGTAAGAGCATCTCATTATCAGTAGATTGTTGCGAGAGAACGAGTGACCGCGAGCCGATCGATTATTGTATGTTGGGCTCCCGTTGTGAGATATAGAAGAAAGCAGCGAGTGTATCCCCGTAGAAAAAGATCAATAATGACAGTGACCGCAAGCAATAAGGGTGTTCACCGAGCTGCTCGCGCAATGCAAGGAAGATATGGCTGATTAACGAAGAAGAGATGCCATCCAACGTAGTTCCGTTCAGCTACCTACTTCACCATGCCAACCATTCCGAAGAAGACTAGGTCAGGCTTTCGTTTCTATCTATCTCTGATCTCTCTCATCATGGCAGACTTGTGATTGCGGTAGATTGAGTATGATAATACTCGGTAGCCAGGCGTTCACTCACTGGCTACCTGAGACTTCTTTGTGTTCCGAGCACCGGCTCGATAAGTTAAATTCGGACGACAGGTAATGGGCTGCCAAGTCATACACCAGCCGGGCAGTTTACATCTAATTCTGGTTCCGGTTATAATTATTGTAATTATATGCTATCGTTTCTGTTTGTTTTTAAAGGTAAGAGGTTTATATTGAGCTTGTTCGTTCGTTGTTTATTAATGGTTAAAAATAAGATTTTGCATTTGATAAACGGTGCGTATAATTATTTTTGGACCTATTTCTTTTTTTCCACTTCGATTGCTGGGAGCAAAAGTACCTCTCTTATCTCCCTTAAAGAATTGGTAGCAAAAGCGTAGCAATAACGCGCCTATTATTAAAGAAAAGAGGAAAAATGATCAGATTGATTAGTTTTGCGGATAATTTGTATGAATGAAAGGATTTCTTCGTGTGCTAAGGACAAAGTTAGTGCGCGACGATCGTTCGCGAAGGAATTTAGTTTTGGTATTTTGGGTGTCTGTTATTGTCGGTAGTGACCATTTCTTGTTTAAGAAATAGGGTGACCGCATTTATGCATTATCGAGTTACTTGAACGCCGGGCGCAGGCAAAACACTGCTTTTGTTTTTCTTGAGTTTAAACTTGATAATTTTTCCTTTGCGACAATTCTCCGTGCCGGTATTCGGGTCAATGCCGCGGCGGTATCACGCCAGGCAACAAGCTGACTCATTTTCGAGCTTTCACTTGTATAGTAGGATAAGTTAATGCATAGACTATAAGATTAAGATTTGGAATTAACGAGTCTAACCTTTTTATTTTTCCTCTCTCAATTGCTTAGAGTGATATTACCTCTTTTCCTGGCCCCAAATAATTGGTGACGAGCCGTATTATCTCGTTACATGGCATTCCTTGTAGGAAAAGGTAATTGAAAGAGAAAGAGGAAGGTAAAAATTGCGGTAAAGTGTCCGGTTAATTTTAAAAGTATTGTGAAATGAAGGTCAAATTCACATGAGAAAGTATGCGAAAAATTTGTTTATTTCTGAGTTGACTGCTTTTGTCTTGGTGGAACGGCCGAAAATATTTTTTTTCTAAGTGTTTTGTGGAAGTGGATGACCGCATGCACTAATTTTGAATGACATTCTTTCGTGGTGAATATTGTACTTTTAAGGTGGCTGTGGTAATCATGACCCTCTCAGGAAGCTCGATTATGATCCGCTTAGCAAAAACATAAATGATGCACATAGTGCACCAGGTCACTTTGTGCAAAAATCTTTTTGTCAAAGCTGTGGATAATAATTGTCTTCCTCAACAGAGAATGAAGACTTCTCAAACAAACAATTTGTTATTTTGGGAGAGGATGTCGTAAACTTCTCTTTTATGTACGGGCATATGCAAATGAAAATTCTAATGTACAGAATACGTCACCGATTACCCTCGACAAGCAGCTAATGCTAGTCGACCCGAAGTGAATGCAATGTGTATTTGAACGAAGACTTGCAATCACAAGTGCGGATGTGTGTATCTTCACGTGGTGGGGCTGAAAACGCTGTCTCTGTAAAGAAACAGTAGGCAAAACACACAACGCTTGCCCCTAGGGCAATAGGCCAACCGGCCAAATAAACTATAAATAACACGGACCATGACAACACGTGGTGAGGTGCGGCCTGTAAACGCCCAAACATTAAACGCGGAGTCTAACACACCCCGAGAGCTCAACTCCAGCCCAGAAAAGCCAAAATCAGGGAGTCACTTGAGGGTAAATCTCTCGGGATTGTGGTACCGCGCGCCCTCTTAGAGGACGGGAGACCGCTCCGGGAGCTAGTTGCAGAGGACCAATCGTCCCGGCAATCCGAATTTAATTCGGGTAGATAACAAATTACTCCCTATCCACTGACAATAGGTAGGTGCCGCTACTGTGGGTAAAGAGTCGCGGCCATGGTCATAGCAGCCACCCAAAGTTCTTTGCCTCGAGCTCCTGGAGTAAGGCCCGACACCATTGTGCGAGAGAACAGTCCATTGGGCCGAGTAACTCTCGATGATCAGAACGCACTGCGGATGCCAAAATCCTCAGGAAAAATATTTCCACAGAAGGCAGCATCCTTCCTGCTAAGGAATTGTATAAGCCCTAATAGCTAAAGCAATTTTACAATTGAAGGCGAAATTAGTGGCTGTCAGTTCTCTTTGAAAGCGAAAAGCATGCACTAAATGTCCATCAAATCCAGTGCTGCTAAAAGTGAACACAGGCTAAGACGATAGAAAAGGCGAAAACCCGATATGCTCACTCAAGCGCTACTTTAGTTGGAATTCGTCAAAACACCTAATCCTGACCAAGACCAGGTTTGATTAATATTAAACCTAGCGTGATAACAAACACACCGGTACATTTGTAAGTTGTTTTAAGTTATACGAGGTGTGTTTAAAAAGTAAGATGACTTTGTATTTTTATTGCAATGTTTGCATAAAAGTACTTCTGAAATTCAAAGCTACTAGCGGTTTATACAGAAATTTTTGCGGTGTGTGCATTTATTTAGTATATGAGGAGCGCGGTTGCTCGACTTTGTACAGTTCAATTTTTACAATGTTTGGATTTCCAAAGAAGCGTCATTCGATGGTCTGCGTAAGTATTTTACAAATTGATTTCTTATTCGTTGTTATTATTATCATTATATTTCTTTATTCTAGTTTGCGGATTGGCAGTATTCCCGTGCGGTAAAGAAAACCAGACGGGAGGGCTTGCCTTTACCAGTCGCGCCTAAGCCCGGGACCCGAAAATATGTGAAAATAGATGTAAGTGTTTTACAATGTATGTTTGTATATTGGTACGAGGTGTGTTCAAAAAATAACGATAATTTTCGTTTTATGAAAAAAATATTTATTTATTCATCTACATTAATGTTGTCGCCTTCAAAGTAGTCCCCTTCGGATACAATACACTTATGCCAATGCTTTTTCCAATCCTCGAGACACTTTTGAAACTCGATCTTTGTAATAGCTTTTAGCTCTTTCAGCGATTCGCTTTTAATGTCATCTATGCTTGTAAAACGACGGCCTTTTAATGTTCTCTTTATTTTTGGAAATAGAAAAAAGTCACATGGAGCCATATCTGGCAAATATGGAGGCTGAGGCATCGTTACAGTTTCGTTTTTGGCCAAAAATTCACGAACAAGCAATGAAGTGTGAGCAGGCGCATTATCGTGGTGCAAAAGCCATGAATTGTTTTGCCACAAATCCGGGCGTTTTTTTCGGATTGCTTCACGCAAACGACGTTGAACTTGTAGGTAGTACTGCTTATTGATTGTTTGACCTTGTGGCAAGAATTCATAATGCACTATGCCATTAAAATCGAAGAACACAGTGAGCATAACCTTCACATTCGACCACACTTGTCGAGCCTTTTTCGGTCTTGGCGATCCAGAATGCCTCCACTGGGACGATTGAGCCTTAGTTTCGACATCATATCCGTAAACCCATGTTTCGTCACCTGTTATAACACGTTTTAGTAGTTCTGCATCGTTATTGACTTCATTTAGCGACTCCTGAGCAACTTCCATTCGCCGCTGTTTTTGTTCGAAATTCAACAATTTTGGAACGAATTTTGCTGCCACATGTTTCATACCCAAAACATTCGAAAAAATTTGATGGCATGAGCCAACTGATATGCCAACATCATCAGCGACTTCTCTGATTGTGATTCGGGGTTGGTTCATAACCATTTCTTTCACTTTTTTCACGTTTTCATCGATTGTTGATGTGCTTGGGCGTCCGGGTCGTTCGTCATCTTCAACGTTTTTGTGGCCATCTTGGAAACGCTTATACCACTCATAAATCCTTGCTTTACTCATAGCAGACTCACTATATGCCTTTGTTAACATTTGACAAACTTTACTACACTTTATTTAATTTTTTACGCAAAATTTAATACAAATTCTTTGATCCATTTTTTTTCACAAACGAAAATCGCCGAGTTCGAAATACACGTCTAACGTTAGCGGCTGCCACTTAAAAAGTAAGCAATGAATATTGCTGAAAATTTTATAGTACTTCAGGGGCATGTGTACCAACATAATAAAAAAAAATTTTATACAAGCGGACTCTCCAAACCCGAGAAATTGAAAAATTCTCGTTACTTTTTGAACACACCTCGTATATTGATATGTCTGATTAATTTGTTTCCTACTTGCTTGTTAGTTTCAGAGATGGAAATTAGTGCGTACTCTCAGGCATTGCGATCGAGTGACGTAGACGGCCTTCTTCTTGGGGGAGTACGGTCCAGATGAAGATACTTGGAATCTTCGCGAATTATTTTTTTATGATTTGTTAGTCTATTGTAACGGTTTTCGTCGAGTATGTGTGGAGGTTTTTAGTGAGTTTTATAATATAATTATAGGTCCAAGTGTAGACCATCGATATAAATATAATTGTATATAAGTGTAATTATATTTGTAAACATAATTGTAATTTTGTAAAAATATATTTTTCTTTTGTTTTTTAGATAAGGAATTTTTTTAATTTAGGTTCTTAAAGCGAATATCTCGCTTCCCTCCCCGCTTAAAATGTGGCCATGACGTAAAGCATTTGGGGTACTGAACGACATGACAATTAGACTTTTGTTGAAAATAGGTCATGTTTGTATTTGATTATTGTTGATTCGAGAGGTACGTTTTGTTGAGGAATAGGACAGTGGGTATCAGGGTAAATTTGTATCTTGACGTCTGTGTCGTTCAGGTTTGTGTGTATTGTGTCTAGTTGAATTTCTACGTTTTGTTTGTTATTTGTTGTTATACTTTCATGGTTTTGTCGTCCTAGTATTATTAGCAGGTGGGTTATTGAGCTGAAGAAGGCCCATAGTAGGTTCATAGACCAGCCATAAACCATGTGCAGCCTATATCCTCTGATGATGGTGTCAATCGTCAATTTTATTATTTGCAGTAATATTAATATCATTATGATTACTGACGAGATTGATCCGCACGTGATTAGTTTGTTGAATATGTGATTCCACGTGCTTTCAGCCAATTTTGTAAGTGTATTTTCTCTAAAAATGTCCTTTGTTGTTCCTTCTTCTGATATTTCTTTAGCTATAATATTTAACAGAGATGCTTTTTCCATGGGGAACATTATTTGTTGTTGTAGTTGGTCCAATTCTTGTTGTGAGTATATGCCGCTAGTTGCTAATGAATCTATGGATTCAAATTTCCATTTTATGTTTGTGTTAGGTTTGAGTGCTTGTGGTGGTATTGTTTCCATTGGTTTGGGTGTTAGTTTTATCCATTTGCTGTTTACTTTGTAGTATGTAGGTATTATGGAGTTGCAGTTCATTGGAGTACCTTTTCTTTTGAGGATATGTGTTTTTGGAGTAAGAAACCAGGTTTCATTGCCTGAAATTACTGGTAATTCGTTGTAGCATTCGTTAAGGTGCTGTGCCTTCACTACAGTAGGGGTGCATTTTATGACATGAACTGCTTCTCCTGCGATCCTGGCAATGTATCCAGGTTTCTTCATGATGTTGTATGCGAATTCGTCAGGGGAGAGGGTTGCAAGGGATAGGGAGTTTTGTATTGTTTTCCTCTCTACTTCACACCTATCTGTAATGATTTTTCTGTAAAGGTCGTTCAGCTGTCTGCCCAAATGCTTTTCGACATAT
Source organism: Phymastichus coffea (assembly GCF_024137745.1). Lineage (NCBI taxonomy): Eukaryota > Metazoa > Arthropoda > Insecta > Hymenoptera > Eulophidae > Phymastichus > Phymastichus coffea. Next base: position 4,411,581 of record NW_026706814.1, read on the forward strand.
ACAAATTTAGAATTTACGTATGTGAATAAATCTATGTTGACCTTGCTTTTGCTAGTAACAGTATCTTTATCGAATTTGTATTTGTTGAAGTTATTGTTTTCTTCCGCGATAAAGAGTTTTGGGTGTTCTGTTCTTATGAATTCTCTGTAGCATTTCAATATTTTATCTTTGGCTGTTAAAGCAAAGGTCGTGTCGCTAGTGTTTACCATGTATATTATGTCGTCATTGTGTGTGTTAAAGTATTTTGTTACTGGACCTTTATATAAAATATCGTAAGTGTTAGTAAAACATTCTTCCTGAGGTAAAATATCCCAAAATGTATAACCCCCGTCAGAGTCTACGCAAGTTGTGTCTGAAAATTTACATATCGTTCCTGAGCTTAAATGTAGTTTGTCATTATTCAGACAAATTTTCGCATAGGCTTGTATTAATGTGATTTTAATTGTGCCTTGAACAAGTACCTTACTCCATGATCCGAATCTGTCTGCGTAGGCTACGCCGCTGCAGCTTCCTGCATCGCCAGCGAAGTCTATGCCCTTGGTTGTTGTGGCTTTTATTTTTAAATCGGCAATCGTATGAAAATTGTCATACTTGAAAATTCTCGTTTCGTGGATAGTTTGGCATTGTTCATGGCTCAATTCATACAAGTATTTCTGTTCTCCGTTTTGTTCAGGTTCGAGGCGTCCGTCATGTTACGTCTTATGACGCATCCTTTTTATAAAATGCACATTCGCGAAATTCAAAGCTACTAAACTATTCGTACGTCAGCAAAAGCTAACTAAACGCGAGGTAAATGACTCTCCGAAATTAAGCCTTACGATGCATCCTTTTTTGTAACATATGCACATTCAAAACTGCTAAACTATTCACACGACAGCAAAAAGCTGTCGAAACACACTCCGAAACTAAGTCACCAAAACGCAAGAATTTATAATCAGCGAAAACAAAAATGTCACACAATATCGCAATACTGACCTGAAAAGAGCTATAAAAGATATAAAAAGCAATGAACAAATTACTGTAACGGTCCTGTCTGATTTGTCTCCTATTTCCCTCTGCAAAACGGCAACCCGTCACACACGAGACAATTAAAGAAAATCGGTAATTGAGCGTAGGCGCTTTTCACACGTATATGCAAATGTGTTAGGGCAACTCTGCGAAAACATTGCCATATAAGGAGCGTGACGTCACGACCGTGGGAAAATTTATTGTTTACAACAGAAAATCGTTAATTATAAAGTTTTTTAAATGAACAAAAGTATTTCTTAGTTAAATTTGATGTACTGATCCTGAATTTCATGTTAATTTAACTCTCAAATCGATATTTGTTAGTCAAATCTAATTTACAAGTTAATATTGTTAGTTATTTTGCAATAAACAACGATATTGTTATTTCAAATATGCGATTACGATCTCGACGTATTAAAACAGAAAAGCAAGAATTTGACACTTTGATAACCCATTATTAACTGAGTTATCAATAAATAAACAATTTATAATTTTTTTAACCAATTAAAATAACACGGTTAGATAGAAAATCGATCATAAGTATCTGTAAAATTGATGATTATGATTGTTACTAATTTGCTGATTTTTAAACCGCTAAAAAAAAAAAATTGCAAATCTGTTTTTTAATTATTATTCAAAATTAGAGATCAACATTAATCATCTTTTATATAGATAACAATCTTCTAACCACAAGCGATTTTTCCATGTAAAAATTTTCCATAATTTTATTGTAAAAATGGCGTAATTTGATTATGTGACGGTAAACGTCAAATTAGCGCTGACCATTTAGCATAATTGCTGCCTGTGAGGGCAGCACCTGCCGGGGGGACAGAATAGGTAACGAAGGAATTCGGCACGCGAGCAGACGGAACGCGCGCGAACGAATTTGAACCAGTGAAGCATCGACCATCATAGTGTCCGTCCGCTTACGCTATCGTTCCATCGATTCACGTGCCCTTGACATCCGTACGCTTTGAAAACAACAGCAATTAGTGATCCAGGAGTGCAGCCGCCAAGGAGCTATCGAGTACGAGCCAGAGGCCAGAACGAAAGAGAGAGAGAGTGTGTGAGGTTTCGCCATCGAGGGCGAAACCAGTGTGTGCGCGCACTCGCGTTCCGCGAACAAAAACAATATTAAAACTGTTCCGTGCTGCGCGACCTGTCGTAGTTTTTCTCCGATCACCTGCAAGTAAAAGGTAAGCTGGCCAGCTTAATTTCGCGATCGCGATTATACAAATAATAACTCGATTCTAACATTCAATGCGTGCATGTAACGGCTCTAGTAACAAAGAGCAGCGAGCGTACCGGCAAAGCGTGTTGTCGACGAGCGAGCGTGCATGTAAACAAACGCGCGGGCCGACCTTTTGTGAATTTTGAGGAATAATAAAAGACCCGATTTACATTACTAACAAGTGTTTTCATTGAATCTCTCATCTCACATAGCTTCCACTCAATTTTATACAGGTTATTAATGATTATCGGTTGACTGGCGCATACTTTCTCGTGCTCCCCCGAATACGTATTGAGCATCGATAGTTTCGCGCTCCCCATTAGAATAATAGCGTGAATTAAATAATTAAACGGTTTTAACCCGTTAATAGTTAGAGGCGATTTTTCCTAGAGATGCAATTTATATTAAAAAATTCATCTTTTCCAGTTTAATTTTTTAAATCGTATAATTGTAAATTCGATCGAGCCATTTTGCGATAAAACGTGTACAAAATTTGCGTCAAAGACAAAAAATAGCGTTGTAGGGGCTACGAAGCGTAGAAAGGAGCCCATTTCGCATGTATAAATTCGCTCGTCGCTGCGGCAAAAGGACTCACTTTCCTACCTTGCTTAGCAGCGCGAGCACTGTGTAGAAATAAAGCCTCAGCTATTTCCTGAGACGAATTTCTTTTCAGTGGTTAGCCTGTTGAACTCCTTTCCTAACGATCTCTAAGAGCTCAACTCATGAGACTATTTCTCTCATGAGAAAAAAGCAGCCTTAGAGATCTTCCCTCCTGAAACACATCGATTGTTAAGAAGTCAAATTGAGTAGTAATTGCGGCGCTGTCGGGCCTCTCCCCGATAGATGCGATTGCTATCGATTGCACTTCGAAGCAGCTCATCGAGTTGGCAAGCCTCGTGGTTTGCCACTCGAAAGATTTTCTTTTGATTATTTAGATTGCGCGCGTGTCAACTTCTTGTTTTTCTCGGAGACGTTATTGCAAATTTAATGTAAAGAGTCCGAACTAGTATTTTAATAACGCGAGATATATTCAAACGTTACATTACTCATTCAGTTGATCAGTAGTCCGTCAGTCAGTCAATAAGTACCTGTAAGACTCAACTCCGTACACACCGGTCCGACAATTGGTGATCATTTTACTTAATAAACTCGCGACTGTTACAAAGTAATATTGTGCAAGTATTATTCAACAACCTATCCTATTCAATTCAACAAGCAGTTAGAGCCTGCTACACTCATACAATTCAACAAGCAGTTAGAGCCTGCTACATTTTATCAACAATTAAAAGCTACGATTATGAACGTAGTACAATTATCAGACATACATTTCCACATACATTTATTATAAGTGAGACATATCCAACCACTAGTCAACATATTGAAACGTCTCATTCATTAGCTATTCGTAGTTGATGCACGAGACGTAACAGAGATAAAATATAACTAGACATTGCGTTGTACGTCGAAAGCGATATGGTCAACCATTCTAGGTATAGAAAGGCGAAGAAACGTAAGCAGGAGGCGACCGTTGAGAAATCAGAGCATTGCTCTAACACTCCAGCGTCAACAAAGTTTTCTTCGCAACCAACCGATTTAGACGAAAGCAAAGACTATTGCCCACCAGTTAAGAGGTTTAACTCGAACGCACAACAAAACCCCGACTGGGCTAGAAACTGAGGATCATACAAGTGAATCTCAACAAAAGGTAAGTAGCCAACGATGAGTTTGGAGAGATCATGACAGACAGTAATCTTGATATACAGGTGGCACTAGTGCAAGAATCATACCACTGGAATAACGCGATTTCAGGTATGGACAGTATCGCAGCTATTCACGGAGCCAAAAAAGGCGAAACGATTCAAGCTGCGATACTCTACAATCCGCACAAGGTCACAGCTGCCAAGATTTCTAATCTGTGTGACTCCCACTGTGTCTGTGCACAAGTAGTCGGAGCCTTTGGTGAAATTTATTTCATAAGCGTCTATTGCCAGTTCAGCCACAGCAGGACGACCTATCTTGACAAACTAGCTGAGACTCTGAAGCAATTGAAAGGCAAAAGAGTCTTAGCTGGAATGGATGAAAACGCCAAGTCAAAGATCTGGTCTAGTACACAGGATAAGAATGGAATAGTCATTGAAGAATTCATGAACCGACACGGACTAGTAGTGGCCAACAGGAAGAGCCAACTGCCTGTTGTAACTTTGCATACATCAAATCTGTCAAACCTCTTGGCTAGCTGGACGGTGAAAGAATGGACCACCAGTGTCCACAGGCCCATAGTGATCGAATTGGATTTTGTCTCACAACCAGCCAGACTCATGGCTATATATATACCTGTTTTTATAGTTTAAAACGTTAGTCGTATGTTGGACTTGGTCGAGGGATGATCATATGCAAACGTCAAAGAGCAAAGAAAGGACGAGGATTCGTCAATGATATCATTAATAAACTTCCATTTGAACTCCAGATTTCAGGCTATCAATATTGCGGACCAGGAACTAAATTACAGACACGTTTAGCTCCCGGCGATCCAGGAATCAATCCTCGCAGCTTGCAAGCAACACGATATAGCGTACTCGAAAAATCGAGAAAATATCCAGGCTAGAAATATCGCAGACAAAATTTTAGCTGAAAAAGCGATCAAAAGAGTCTTCGCTAAGGATTCTAGTTTTGATGAGAAAGCAGTTGCTTACGCTATATCGAACGCCATGAAATTAAAATCAAAGTTTGGTATGGGTCTCGCGAAGAGCAGAAAGAAAACTAAGACGAAAGAACGCAAGAAAACGAAAAAGTTAGTTAATAACGCCATGAAATTAAAATTAAAGTTTGGTATGGGTCTCGCGAAGAAAACCAAGACGAAAGGACGCAAGAAAACGAAAAAGTTAGTTAATTTGAAAAGCGTGATCAAAGCGGCCACATTCAAATGGTCCAAGGGTAAATGTGCGTGCAAAGTCATCGGTTCTGCTTTGAAAAACGCTCGTACAACCGTTAAAAAAGCTGGTGGAAAAGCAAACATCAATGTTCCACGAATTCTGCTAATATCAACTAAGATGGGTGGAGCTTTGCCCTTCCTCATACCACTTTTTGCAGGCTTGAGTGCAACTGGCGCTCTAACTAGTGGCGCCGCTGGAATCGCAAAAGCCGTGAACGATGCAAAGTCTGCAAAACAGCAATTGGAAGAGAACAAGAGACACAACAAAACGATGGAGACCATTATCTGGGAAAAGGCCTGTATCTCAAACCTTATAAAAAAGGCTATGGACTTTATCTCAAATCTTATCTAGGATCAGGTTTGAAAAAAAAAAGTTCGAAATAAATTTACCGGATAGAGCCCTCACAAATGCCGACTTGATGAAGTATGCAAAAGTTTTGAGTATACCAAATTTTCGCGGAGTCTTCATGAGAAATGACTTACCGAGTTCTGGACCATATTATCACGAATCAGCTATAGTCAATCTTGATGGCGTCGAAGGAACAGGAACGCACTGGGTGGCTTATCGCAAAATCGGAAAAATCGTCATATATTTCGATAGCTTTGGAGATCTTAGACCACCTATTGATTTAATGATGTATCTTGGCAATATCGAGATCAAATATAATACGAAAAGATATCAAGATTTCAATTCTCACGTATGCGGTCATCTTTGCTTACAGTTTTTGTACGAGGGTATAAAAGTAAAGGCAACGTGAAAATATCGGTAGTCATGTTCACACAGTCATGGAGGATTCGTTAACTCTGAAGCTCTCGGGTAATTCTTCACTGTTGGAAGCGCACTATTTCACACTAATCGAACTATCACAGCATAAACATTACAAGTTGGGCTTAGTCGAGTTTCTAACGTTCAACTCGATACCTAATATCGACGTACATAATAATAAATTTTACGTCGCAAATCAAATTATCGACATACCTGTCGGGACCTATGAGATCGACGACATTGATAAATTTCTTCGCAAAGCTGTGCAGCCTCTCCGTACTGATAATAATAATAATATAATATTTAATTTGAAACCAAACAACAACACCTTGCATTGTACAATCAAGTGTTCCGAACCTATCGATTTTCTCGTATCGGACGATTGTTGGGTTTTTCACAACGTACATTAGAGGCAAACGTTTCTCACAACTCTGATCTTCCCGTCAGTATTCTCAGAGTGAACGCTGTGAGAGTCAAGTGTAATATAACCGCTGGAGCTTACTTGAACGGAAACACCGTTCACGATATTCACGAATTTTTTCCAGCAGTACCGCCTGGATATAAAATTATTGAAATTCCTAAAGTTCCTAAAAAGTCTTGGGTTAAGAGTAGTTCCAGGTGGAAAATAAATTGCCTAATTTTTTCTTTTTGCTGCTGCTTTCAACGAAACAATGGAGAACATTCTAGAAATACAGTCACCTGTCGTCTTCGATGAATCTTTGGCTCATTACGAGATCCACGCTCATCAACCTTACACCAATTCATCGTTCAATAATAGTGACGAGATTCGTATATCAATTCAACATCAAAACTTGTGCCTTTTACCATCTCGCAGCTCGTTATATATTTGTGGACGATTACGCAGCAACAATAACACTTTGTTAACGAATACTGAATTTGTTAATAATGCCATTTGTCACATGTTTGAAGAAATTAGGTATTAGCTGAATGCTATAGAAATAGATAAATGTAAGAACGTTGGTCTCACAACCGTTATGAAGAACTGGTTATCTCTCACTCCAAGTCAAACCTTGATTGCCGAAAATGCCGGATGGAAAGAAAAAAAAAAAAACAAGAGGACCGTAAAATAACTAATGCGAATGGTGACTTTGACATTTTGATTCCTCTGAGCTTCATACTTGGATTCGCTGAGGACTATCGCAAAGTGCTAGTGAATATGAAACATGAATTAATTCTCGTAAGATCGAGTACTGATTTAAATGCAGTTTATCAAACGAAGAAGACCGTGGCCGACGTTGAAGCTTACGAAGAATTCAAGATTAATGTAACACGTCTCGAATGGCTTATGCCCTATGTGACTGCATCGAATGCAAAGAAAATACGTCTACTCGACTTTCTAAAAAACGAACGAAGTATTTCAATGAGTTTTCGTAGTTGGGAACCGTACGAATATCCAGCGCTGCCTGCAAACACAAATTACGTCTGGACAGTTAAAACGACAAATCAATTGGAGAAACCACGCTACGTCATCTTAGCCTTCCAAAACAATCGAAAAAATGAACCAAACTCTAACGCTAGTATATTTGATCATTGTAACATCAGAAATGTAAAACTGTACCTCAACTCTCAGTGCTATCCATACGGTAATCTCAACATTGATTTCAGTAAAAACCAGTACGCAATGTTGTGCGATATGTATGCCAATTTTCAAAACGTATACTACGGTAAGGATGCCGAACCGATGCTCAAAAAACTCGAATATAAAAATTACATGCCACTCGTAGGGATTGACTGTTTGAAACAAAACGAATCATTAAAGACTGCTCCAGTAGATGTGCGCTTGGAGTTCGAAACCAGAGAAAATATTCCCGAAGGAACTACAGCGTATTGTCTTATTCTACACGATCGCATCGTTCAGTATAATCCGATAAATGGAGATGTGAAGAAACTTATTTAGGAGAGGGGGAAGGGTATTAAAGAATTGACTCTTTCCTTAAGCAGCTCAGTAATAGCTTTCTATCGCAATGGAGTACGTAGTGGATATGCAAGAAAAACTTATGCCGTGAAAGAGTTAGCGATACTTCCACTTAACTATAACGAAGAACCGCTCGTACGCTTGTTCAAACCTCCCTTTCCATGGCGAAGACTAACGGAGAAATATAAGCGAGAAAATCTCTGGTTAGAACTCTACTATCATGGATTAACATGGAACTCTGGCGATTATAAATACGAAGAGCATAAATTCATCATCACAGATACACTCAAAGATGCCACAAAAATTTTCGTTTCCGGAGATTTGAAAAAAGAGTGGTTAGAACGATATGGCCTCAAAGTTTTCGATTTGAATGATTGGGGCTATTCGCCTTTCGAAAAATTCAAATCAGTTACCGTGTGCCCTAATCATAACGGCAAATACGTAACGACATGTGCACATCAAAACGTTAAATTAATGAAAAAGTTTTATATCGATGGCTGTTGTATGGATTGGGAAGAGAGCGATGAAGTCGTTGAAGGATTTCTATAGTGATTTTGTTTTTTTAAGTAAATACTTTGTAGAATAATATGTATTTTTTTAAGAACATGTAGAATAAGATATATTTTTTATGAATAAAAAAAAATTTTTGTTTCAATTAATACAAAAAAATATTCTTTTATTTTTTTTTATTAAACCATCCAAAAAAGCGAAATTCTTCGCTGACTCTGACGATGACAGCAGCAGCAGCAACAGCAGCAGTTCATCTTTTTATAATAAATTTTGTATTTTTTTTTATCAACAAAAAAAATTTATACAACATAGAATTTAGATGAAAAAAAATGTTTATTTATTAGTTGAGGTGGTGTACAATGATGACATGTATAAATATGATTATTATTTCTTCTTTTCGTTATTGAACTACTGATAGCCTTTTTGTTCAGGAAAATTTTTAGTATTGTCCGAAAATTTGGAAATACTTTGTTTCCATGTCGATGATTCTTTGTTCTACTTTTCGTCCGGGTCTTCCTGTGGAAGACGAGAGTACTTTACTTTAGAGTAGCGATCCATTTTATTGGAATGCTGGTTGATGAACGATTCGATAATTCTTACACTGTGCTATTTATAGTAGCTTACAACCATGAAGTCTACAAATAAAAGAAAGTAAGCAGGTACTTGCACGTTTTTTCTATTAAACCATCTTCGGTAGATGAGACACGCATGCACACACACACACGCACGCGCACATTGAATAGCAAAAAAAAAATTATTCGTTATAGACCATTTATAATAAATATTTATGTATAATATTTATTATAATTAGTATATTTATTAAAATTTATTATCATTTGTGTGTATTAGCGCTTGGGCCCTCCCCAGCAGCAGCCGCCGGCGCCGCCGCCCCCGCCCCCCACATATCAATCGTGTAGCTAGTATACACAATACGGCATTGCCCGTAGTAACAGTGGATGTAGCTTTAGCGGTAGAGCATCGGCCTGCGGATCCGGAGGACGCGCGTTCGATCCCCCGATCCGTCCGTTTTTTTTCAGATAAATCTAAAAATTTAACACACACGCACACACACACACAAAATAAAAAAATCAAAATGCGTAACACAGAACGCGCGCAGTGCATAGGAATCAAATCAGTAGGCTGGGAGAGGGGGAAGTGCAGAGAACGCACGCCACATCAGATTAACTTAAAAGGGGGGGGGAGTGCGTAGAACGCACGGGCCGATTAGTAGGGGGGGGGGGGGGGGGGTGAGGTGAACATGCACACTCCTCAACTCACACGCTTCAACTCAGTGAGCTGATACCCCTCTGAGTTGAGGCCCCTCTAGTTTACCTACTTTTATTCTCTGTATAAATACGTGTCCACCTATTTCTTGAACACAAATACATACCGCAGAAAGACCATGTCAAACACTTAGGCATACATTTGAATAGAAGGCTGACATGAAAAGAACATATATTCACCAAGAGAAACCAACTAGGATTAAAATGGAGGAAAATGTACTGGCTTATTGGAGGAAAATCGGTGCTAATAATTGAAAATAAACATCTGCTATAAAAAGCAGTACTCAAGCCAATCTCGACCTACGGCATCTAACTATGGGGATCCACTTCGAACTCGAACATCGAAAGTCTAGAAATATTTCAATCAAAAGTTCTTCGCAGCATAACACACGTGCCGTGGTTCGTTCCAAACGAAGTTATTAGAAATGATTTACAGATTGCAACAGTGAAAGAATAAATTCAAACTTTCTTCGCAAAGTACTATACAAGACTACAAAACTACACAAATAAACTTATTGGCAAACTTTTTTCGGAATAGATTACAAACACTAGACTTAAGAAACATAAAATAATGAAAACATAATCTAACTCAAGACAAATAGTTGCATCTTCTAATTACATCAAGATAGAATACTTACTGGAGTACTCTGCTGATAACACGTAAAATTCTCTGTTTAGTAAAATAATTTACTTATTATCTTTTTCTAATGTTGACAGATTGTAAATATGCTTTGGAAATAATGAAAAAAAAAAATTAATAACCTCTGTTAGAAATCATATGACTTATAAATGGTTTGAAATCATACTACTACGTTTGTATTAAAGTGTTCTAAATACAATGATAACAATGTTTAAATCCTTCTTATTTTATTTTTCCACTAACTATTACTATGAATTCAATGGAGACAGACGAAGAATTGGTGTTTACTTTGCATTGCCTGGTAGATTGACATTTAAACTACAATAATATTACTGATATCAAGTATAATTCATGTGGCGAATTGAAGTAAAGAACTTTAATTACAACTAATAATAATTCTTTAATTTTCCAGTTGAAGCTATTCTATTATAATAGATTTTACAGTTCCGAAAAAATTTTGCAACATAATTATGGAGAACGCCAAAAGCAAAATAAAATTAGACGATAAATTTTATATAGTTTAGAGTATTAAATTTTACTTTTAGGTTAAGATAATAGAGAATATTACGTCAATAGGGTAGGTAAATATAATGAATAGGTTAAGTTATTATAATGAATGGTTATATATTCTTTTTCGAAAGTATATATTCTCTTTCCGAAATAAAATCCATAGAATCAAATTCAATGCTTTAAACTATTAATCCACAAACAAAAAATATTTCATTTATAACCAATAAACGAAAATGTAAAATTCTTCTAGCTGATGTAAATAACAGAATCTGTCATCTCCCCCACCCCCCAAACCTTTCATGAAAGGTACGACGGTGGATATACAAGTCCTTAGGAAAAGATAGAAAAACAATTTTTTTTTGGTAGATTTTTTTTATTTTTCAACATAATCTTCTTTTAGTTCGATACACTTTACCAGGCGTCCTCCAGGTTTTTTAAGCCATCAGAAAAAAATAATTTTGGAAGTTCCTTAAAATAGCCATTTGTTTGTGTTATGACCTCCTCCTTCGAGATAAATCGTTGCCCAGCAAACCATTTGTTAGGTTTAGGAATAAAAAAAAGTCACTAGGGGTCAAATCTGGTGAATACAGTGGAGAATCTACTAATTCGAACTTCAATTCTTTAATTTTAGCCATTTAAACTAAGCAAGTGTGCACTCGTGCATTGTCTTGATGAAACAGAATTTGTTTTTGTTCAAATGAGAAAGGTTTTATTTATTTTCTCGCTTAACCGATCCAACAATGACGCATAATTGTGATTGTTTGTCCTTTTTCTACGTAGTCGAAGAAGATAATTCTACGTGCATTTCAAAAAACAGTGGCCATAACCTGGCCGGCCGATTTTACAGTTTTCGCCTTCTTTGGAGCTGGTTGACCTTTCATAATCCAGTGTTTTGACTGTTTCTTCGTCTCAGAAGTGTAGTGGTGTATCCACGTTTCGTCTATAGTTATGAATCAACGCAGAAAGTTGTCCGGATTACGGTGAATGCGCGCTATGAGGGCCTCAACGGCCACCATTCGACTGCGTCTGTTCTCGACTGAGAGCAAACGCGGCAGCCATCTTGCCGAAATTTTTCACGCATCTAATTTCTCATGCAAAATCGACATGACTGTACCTTTTGAAACCCCTGTGACTTCAACTATTTTGCGCAATTTTATTCTTTGGTCATTCAACACTATATCGTGGATTTTATTTATTATTTCCGGAGTGCTTATGTCTATATGACGACCTCAACGATGTTCATCTGCAGTCAATGTACGGCCACGTTTAAGTTCATTTACCTATTTGTAAGTAATAGTTGAAAACACAGGGGCAGATACACCATGAACTGTATCTAACTCAGCTTTGATTTCTTTCGGTATAAGGCCTAAAATAAATAAAAAAAAATAAATTAAATAAAATAAATAAATTAAATAAATTAAATAGAAATGTTTTATCACAGCTCGGAACTTACATTTTTCCATTGTTAACAAGAAACATAAGTTGTTTACTTTGATCGACAATAAAAACGGAACTACTCAATGAACTACTCTGACTGAAACTTGGGCAGCTCTCTATTTAATAGTGACGCTTGCTGATGCAATATAAATTAGAATGCTTTGAGCGCCAGCTCGTGGATTTTCTAAGGATTTATTGATTCACCCTCGTAATCCTTACTGATAAGTAACCTTTGAATTAATTTCCTACTTTTTCACAGCATATTTATTTAAATGAGTCGAATAAATTGGAATTTTCAAAAATTTGTAATTGTCTTAAACGTGAACAACGTCTGTTGTTGTGTTTAAGCTAAGTAATTTAATAACATTTTGCTTATGTTTATTTCTTGGATATATAATTGCTTCTCCTGCTTCAAATTCTTTATTTTCAAACTTTACAGTAACGAGGCGATCTCCAACAATATTAGATTTAAAAATATCTATATCAATATTTTTATCAAAAAGTTCTGTTAAAAAATATGATACTGAGTCCCCGCCAATGTCAACTCCTATGATAGCTGTAAAATTGAAATAGATAAATTATGACTAACCTAATATTTTTAGTAAGTAGTATTCTGAATAAATTTAGCAACTTCATCAATCATTACTTCCCTACTTTAGGTTTGCATATTTGGGAACAATAAACGTATTTAAAACTTATTACTCGAAATAATAAAAAAAGTGATAATGGCTTTTTCTATAACATATTACATGAAATTGGAGACTACAAAAGTTATAATTTTCTTTGATAATGTCACCGTCACCACTTTGTTTAATATTTTAAAAAGCTACTATTAGTTTTCGTAACTTAATTAGGTACAGTATCGCCGTATAGGTACAATAAGTTGATTTCTTTAATGTAATTTATATGATTATGATTTCATCCAAAAAAATAAAAAATAAAATAACTGTAGAAAAATACAAGCATACCAATTGTTGCGATTACGAAATTCACGAACAATAATTAATAACTAACGATTGCAAAATTCTTACATTTAATCAATACATATGCTTATCCATACATATATATGTATATATGTATGGATAAGCATATGTACACAATATACACAACCTATAATTAATTCAAATAAATAAAACTTTTCAGGCAGATCAGAAATCAGAAAACAGTATCAGCTGTTCTATCTGTATTCTTCTGTATCTGTACATACATATATACATACACACATACATACATTTATTCAGGCACACATAATATTTTGTCATCACTACCACTACTCTAGTAGCACTACTACAACCGTAGCATAGGTGTGTAGGTGAGCCTGAGACAAAATTTAGTCTTGAAGAAACTATCATGAAAAAAAACATCTATCTCAAATAATTATGCAAATACTGCATCAATTCATCTGAAACTTTTTTTAAATGAAAGGTATCCTTTAGTTTTTAATTCACTGATTTAGTTATCAATATAAAATGTATAGAGAGTATAAAAACAAATAGGAAAATTATTCGGTAACAGTCCGAATGGCCATGTTATTGTATAAAAGTTCGGGTGCTGTCGCTACTTTGTCGCCATCTTTTGACGAACCTTGATGAATGAAATGGAATTTATAATCTTCAAATATAAATTCTACAATTAATGCAGATAACAAATCGTTGGTGGTTCAAATTCCTACAATAGATACAAATCAATATATCAAAGCGAAGGATGAATCGAATAAGAAAATCAAGTTGATTTCTAATGTCGTAGAAAGACAATCAAATTCAGTAAATTTAGTGTTTTATTTAACATTGATATTGTACGATATGGTGGATGTTTTGTTTGTGTGCCTGCTCGGTAAATATCGAAATATTTGCCCTCAAGAGTGCGATATTGACTATCTCTTCGTCGTTTCTCTCTCTCGTCTCGCGATTTACGGAGTGTTAGCGTCCGGCCTGGACCACGAGTGTATCGTTTTGTAGCTTTGTCCGAAGGACGCCGGTTTGGTCTACAGAATAAATAGAATATTACGGTCAATACAGAATCGAATTCATTTGCTCAATCCCTCTCCTTCCTTTCTCCAATGTCATATACTACGTGCGTGAGCGTTCAATAAATACGCACGCGATCACGTTATAAGATCGCGGCTACTCTGGTTTTCTGCAGCTGAAAAGTAGCGCGTGCCGCCTGTCTACTGCTCCGCACGTGATCCTCACTGCCTTAATAGGCCACCATCGACAGAAATAGGCGAGGTTCCTGGTGAGAATCTCTTGCACATCTACTTAGCACATTGTTGGCCCCAGGGGCAGAGGCAAGAGGCCCCGTTACAATATTATATAATTTACAAAATTTGACAAATTGAAATTTATCAAATATGAGCGTTAAATATATCGCTTATTTAATCTGTAATTCTTGCCAAGCTCCAATGATAGAGCAAAGTCACGTTTAATTATGCAACTGCAATTGTTTTACGTAGATAACGGTGGAAATGAAAACATAATAACCCATTTGACTTTGAAAGATATTTTAAAAGAAATTTTAATTAATGGAGAAGTCAATGAAATTATAAGCATCATATTTTATGACGGTACTGATCATAATATGGGGCATTATGTTAGTATAATACGACGGTCTGGTTCTTAAATGAAAATTGATTCTAATATAGAGAATTTGTTAAATTTCGATAACGTTGAAAATGCATATATACTTATATTACAAAAAGTGAGTTTGCAATCATAAGATTTTGATGGAAAGAAAACATTAAATTATTTATATTAAGCAATATTATAAATACTTCACTGAATACAGACACCGTCCATCCAACGAGGAAAATGAAACAATGCGGAGAACTGCCAAAAAATTTCACGAAATGAATCAATCTTCAAAGAGAGAATGAGAAGTCTGAATTAACCTTGTTAGGTTGCGAGTTATCGAATGAAATAGCTACAAATAAAGAAAAAACTAACCAAAAATATTAAGGCAAACAAATAGAATGAGAGTTTATGAAATCATAAATATTTTCAATTACATAATAAAGAAATCAATTTACGACGTAAGGCTAATAATTTAATATATAATTTAATAAATAATTTAATTTAATATATAATTTAATAAATAATTTAATTTAATATATAATTTAATAAAAGATTTAAAAGAAAAACAAAAAGACGAAAGAAATTTGAATGATTCCTATGACATTCCTGATGTATCTATAGAAAAAAGTGACTAATTGAAACAACTAATTCGGAACGACAATATACAGGGTGATTCAGGAGGATTATAGTTCCCGGAAATGGGTTATTGAAAAAAATTTTCTGAATCGATTGCCGTTTTCAAAAAATTTTTATCATCAATACTTTCCGAGAAAATTAATTTCAAAAATTAATAATTTCAACTAATCAGAGCGCCGTTTCGATCGATTACCAAATTTTTCTTCTTTTGCTGTTTTCCCCTCCACTTGGCCGTAGCAACCGAAGCGGTGATTGAGACGACGCGGTCATTAACATTGCAAAATATCATTGGTTGCTTAGAAGCGCATCGAAGAAAGAATCACCTTGTAAAGACGCCATTTTCTTAGAATAAACCGTCTAACAATGTTTTATAATTTATTTTTTTTATAACTTTATAACAAACATATACATTGAAAGTAATTTTACGTAAATTTATAATAATTTTACGTAATAAGCGTACGAAGGTACGCGACTTTGATGTCGATCTTGGCAATATTTTGCCACTTTTATTCGAATGAAACATTTTTCATTCAAAAGGTCATGATAAGATGTATTCGCGAATCTTTTTCTGGCGCTCGGAAAAGCTTCTGACATTTTTTTGCCATTTCTATTGGAATAAAACTTTTTTTCTTTATCATTCGCTGTTGTTTATAAAAAATATTTTGAATCAATTATTCAATAATTCTTTATTTTTAAAAATTCAAAGTACAAATAAAATATAAACTTCATAAATTAAAATCATGAATTTGATGGAAACTTTTGTATTTAAAATTAAATATCAGAACATGTTTATTGATAAATTTGATGCGTTTTTGTTGTCAAAGTTTTTTTTTTACAAACATGTGGTGGCGCTATCATTTACAATAAGTTTCATCGTAGTGTGCAACTTATTTTGTTTAACTTGCGTTCGGTGCGAATAAAAATGGCAATTGATAAACTACATTCCGGCATTGATTATGGGTGATCGCGGGGGTCGTGGCGGTAGAGGTAGAGGTCGAGCTGGTGGTCGTGCGGGTGGTCGAGGAAGGCCTGTCGGTCGTGGTGTACCGTATACGGGAACCGAGTATACGAAAATGATAATTTTTTATGGCGAGGCCGGGCGCAATGCCAACGAAGCCGCGCGTCTGGACCGTAGGAACCCGCCTGATTTAGGAAGACGTCCGGATGCAGACGTCATTTTGGGAGGGGTATATCATGGTCGAGAGGACGGTACCCTCATTCCCCTTGCTCATCCGGACAAGGAGTAGTCGGTGCTCCATGTGTTGTACGTAACGTGGAAAATGAAGAGAATATTCTAGAGTGCCTAGAAGAGGATCCGGCTAGGAGCATTAGAAAAGTGGCAGGTATGCTGAATCTAACCTACTCCACGGTAAGTAACATAAATTATGTATGTTAAGTTCGTAATATTAATTTGCACGAAAAACATTATTTTGAAATTAATTTTTAACTATTTTAGTCGACTCATTGATCCTAGTAGTGATATAAAACTACATATTAATGAATAATAACCCTTAATAACAGCCCTGAAATAACTACCCCTAAGAGCCTAGTTCGCTCTATGACGATATCGGAGTACGCGACTGCGATGGCATTTTTGGCAATGTTTTGCCACTTTTATCGGAATGAAATCGTTTTCATTCGAATGATCATAGACGTGAGAGGCTGTAAAACTTTTGCCTACGTTCGGAAAAGCTTCTGTCCCTTGCAACATAGAAGGAAAAGCGCGCAGCCGAGAATACGTAATTACGCGAATTCAATGGCGTTTTTAGCGGAGTTATGTCACTTCTATCGGAATGGCACCTTCTTCATTCGGACATAAAGTATTCGTGAAACTTTTACCGATGCTCGGAAAAGCCTCTGACATTAACCAGAGAGGAGAGGGAGAAAGTGTAGTCATCTTCAATTTACTCAGTGAATAATGGTAGTGGTATTGTTGTTATGCGATGCCGAATATTCTGAATGGTTAAGACGTTCCGTATGGCAGATTTCAAATCGTCAATGATGACCGACGGATATCACTTCTCAATATCACTTTAAATCCTTTCTATTCTTTACGCTATTATGTTTTTTTTTTCATTTAATCCATTTATTATTGTTATATATTTTTTAGATGCTGTTGGTTGAATATTTATCTTGTTTTGTCCTAATATTTTGAAAATATAGTTTTCTTTGGTTATTTCGTTTAATAGTTTTTCCAATGTCCAACGAGAAACTTTATAATAAAACATTTAAGAGAAAATGGCCGGCTGCTCAAATAATTTTATTGTGTAGAGCCTTTGTGTATTACAGCATCATCGATAAATGGTTTCATTTGTAATACATTAGTAGTAGCAGTAAATGTAAATTCCAAATCATGTTTGATTTGTCGTTAGATTAATCTATTCATATTCGATAATTTATGTCTAATGACTATTCTATATTTTTAACTTAGGTACAACGGATAATTAAGGACAACTTCCTCCATGCGTATCGTTTTCGCAAAGTTCAACAACTGAACGAAGCAGATTATCATGTGCGGGTTGAATAATGCCAAAGGTTATTACGTAGAATCAGAAACGATGAACATTTTTTAGAAAACATTTTATTTACCGATGAATCGACGTTTGGGAGAGACGGAACGTTCAAGATGCATAATAACCGTTATTATGCTGTAGAAAATCCCAGATTAGTTATTGTAAATAGGCACCAGAATCAGTTTTCCTTGAATTATTGGTGTGGAATCGTAAAAAATGAAGTTGTATGTATAAACAAATATATTTCTACACAAATATATGTATATTTTTTACTTATTTACAAAGTTTATTTACAATCTGTCAACCTTAAATAAAAAGGACAATCAGTAAATTATTTTACGATCTAGATAATTTTACATGTTATGAGCAGAGTACTCCAGTAAGTACTCTTATTCTATCTTGATCTTGTAATGCGAAGGTACTGCTTTTTATCTTGAGTTATATTGTGTCTTCTTTATTTTACGTTTCTTAAGTCTAGTATTGGTAATCGATTCCGAAAGAAGTTTGCTAATACGTTTGTTTGAATGGTTTCCTAGTTTTGTGTAGTATTTTGCGAATAAAGTTTGAATTTCTTCTTTCTCTGTTGCGATCTGTATATCATTTGGAATAATTTCACCTGGAACGAACCACGGCGCGTGTGTTATGCTGTGTAGGACTTTCAAATTGGAATCTTTCTAGGATTTTATTGGAGTTGTTTCCTCTTTGTGAATATGTTCTTTCCATGTCAACCTTCTATCTAGATGTATACCTAATGATTTGACATGGTCTTTCTGCGTATGTATTTATCATTCAACGAAATATGTGGACACGTATTTTTACGGAGACTAAATGTGGTGTGAATTGATTTACTCTCGATTACTATTAATTTCCACGCATTTAGCCAGTTTTGGAGATAGTTATTAACGTAATTTTATAGTGTTTCCCATGCTATTGTTGTTTCTTGATGTGTTGTTAATATTGCTGTATCATCTGCATATGTTACTGTCAGAATATTTGGAGGCTTTGGTAGGTCCGATGTGAATAGCAGGTATAGCGTTGGGCCTAAAGCACTGCCCTGTTGTACACCTGCTTTTATTACTTGCTGTGTTGATACTTCTTTATTGATTTTTACCTGAAATATTGTGTCTTGCAGCTAAGATTGTAATAAATCATTGTAACATTTAGGAAAAAATCCCTTCAGTTTGTGTGAAAGTCCCCTATGCTAGACTTTATCAAACGCCTGCGAGGTGTTGAGAAATATGCCTGTACAGTGCAGTTTGTTTTCTATGGATTTCCTCGTTGTTGATACTATTCTTTTCACTTGTTCGATCGTGAAATGTTGAATGGCGTAAGTCCAGACTGGCTTGAATACTGCTTTATATAGCAGAAGTTTATTTTCAATTGTTAGCTCCGATTTTTCTTCAATAAGCTAGTACATTTTCCTCTAATTAGGGGAACGTGCGGGAAACAAGTATACGAGATACGTGAGTACAAGTAGATAACATCATACGGTGCGTACTTATAACGCAATCAACTACTTTTTTTAAAAGGAACAGTTCTCTATGTAAGAGATTGTCCGAAATAGCTGTTCGTATCCATGATGCAGTTGCGCAGAAAAAATTTGATTGTAATTTCTTTTCCATTTCTAATGAAATCGAGAAAAAGCGAGTATAAAGCTAAAAATACTCAGTAAACTCGAGCAAATCAAAAACTTAATCAATTCTTCTACATTGAAATGGTCGCATTAACAGTGCAGGCAATTTCAATCGAACGATCGTTAAATTTTCGTCACTGAATGGAATTCAATAATAACCGATTTCTAGCAGCAAATCAGTTTTGAAGAAACTGCAACGGTGATAAATTCAAAAACTCGATGAAAAAAAGAGAAAAAAACACTTGCAAATAATGTAACATACAGTCGAAAATACACGAATTCAGCATTCCCGATGCAGCCGTCGTCGTCGTAGTCCAGTCGCCTGTATCGCACGGAGGAAGGAGGGGTGTACGAGGGTGGTCCGATAAGTACTTAGACACACCGCCCGATGGCGCTACTCTCGCAAACGAAATATTCTATCATGTAGTACAACCTTCTCGATGGTTACTGTCAAGATATCAGCCGGATCGGAGTTGTAGTTTATTTTTGAGAGCGTGTGAAAGCAAGTGTGTCCGTTGATTTTTGAAAAATGGAAAAAGAGCAGTATCGGTCGGTGATTCGATTCTTGTTTTTAGAAAGGAAATCGCGCAGCGAAATCAAAAAGCGCTTGAATGCTGTGTACGGTGACTCTTCTCCTTCGATCGCGACCGTCAAAAATTGGTTTAACGAGTTTCAACGTGGTCGCACGTCGATTTTTGAAGAGCCACGTCCAGGTGCTCCGAAAACGGCTACCACGAAGGATAACGTGACAAAAATTCACGATCTCGTATTGGCAGATCGACGATTGAAGGTGCGCGAGATAGCTAAGATCGTAGGCATCTCAAAAGACCGCGTGGGTCATGTTCTGCATGAAATTTTGGGCATGAGAAAGCTGTCGGAGCGATAGGTGCCGCGTTTGTTCACTCCGGACAACAAGCGCAACCGTGAGACAATTTCAGAGCAATATCTGACGCTGTTTAAGCGCAATCCGAAGGAGTTTCTGCGTCGTTTCGTAACAGTCGACAAAACATGGATCCGCTGGTAGACACCAGAGACCAAGGCATAGTCGAAACAGTGGACTTTACCCGGCGAAAGTGCTCCGAAGAAGGCGAAGACTGCCCCATCGGCCGAAAAGGTGATGGCCACCGTGTTCTGGGATTCACAAGGTGTGATCTACATCGACTATCTGGAGAGGGGCAAAACGGTCACAGGGCTGTACTATGCCGAATTATTGGGCCGATTCGACGTCGAATTGCAGAAAAAACGGTCCCATTTGGTGAAGAAAAAAGTGCTCTTCCACCATGACAACGCACGGGCTCACACCTCCGCCGTCGCCATGGCCAAATTGGTCGAATTAGGCTACGAACTACTGCCCCATCCACCGTATACTCCAGATTATCGCCCCGTGCGAATTCTTTTTGTTTCCAAACTTGAAAAAGTCACTCGCTGGGCAGACATTTGAGTCGAGTGAGGAGGTAATCGCTGCCACGGAAGCCTACTTTTCAGACCTCGAGGAAACGTATTTTTCAGACGGGTTAAAGAAGTTGGAGCATCGCTGGGCCAAGTGTATCGAACTAAAAGGAGACTATGTTGAAAAATAAATCGCTACTTTTCCAAAATTTTCGTTTTTCTTTTGTAGGCTAAGTACTTATCGGACCACCCATTGTTACCTTATATGATGTGACAGGGTTATAGCGATGTTCGCTAGCCCTGTGTGCGGCACTCTCCTCACGTGAACGCAGCGACCAAGTGTATGCTATATAGCGACTACATACTTGTGTCGTTGCAGGATCTGGAGAGAGGAGCGCGACAATCGGCGAGGTGTCGCCGTGAGTGCGAGTGAGAGCGAGAAGAGCGAGAGAGAGAGAGCGATTTTGACTGATTTTTGACGGCGAGAGAAGTGGGAGCGCGGCGGCGTGAGGCTTAGAAATTAAGAGAGAGGAAGGGCAGTTAGGCGCGAGCTCTCAAGTAATTAGGGCCACCTAGAGAGAAGACTGGACGAGACCATATTTCGGCCGGAAAGGAACGACTGTCAGCGGTGCAACTGCCACGATTGCCAGGGAGCAAGTCGTTCGAAGGAGAGCCAGTACACGCAGCGACCATTCGCCGTCTACGAGGCAAAGGCCGTGCTGCGGCTCTTCCTGCAGCAACCTCAATCGTCGCCAGAGTGCCATTCCCTGCGGGTCTACGTTTTCGCCGGCGTCGCCTCTCTACCGACGGACCGTCGGCATCCGGTGGGTCCAAAGCCAGTTTATCTCTCTCGCGCCAGCTCTCGCTTGATTACGAACATTAGCGTATTTTGATTTTATCGCGCACGCTGAGCGATCTCGCTCGCGTGATCCCACGAACTCTGGTCGTGGAAAGGTTGAGCGAGCGCGCTCACCGCGGCGAAGTTAATCTTGTAGCGATATTTGTGATAAGGCGTCAATAAATGAGATCGCCATATGTAGTATAATTGAATTAAAGTATCCGATTATTTGTATCAACCTCCCCCAACCAGAGCGAACTTCGGCCTATGAAAGTCAGTGCCGGCTTTCTTTACCGAGAAAGAACCCAGAAAAATGAGCAGAGATCAGCCCAAGGCGCACGGAGGCTGACCACTCTTGCATGGCATGCCTTGTTTAATCTCGTCGGGTTTTCGTTGTTCGCATCGCTTTGTTCTGGTCGGAAAGAGGTGATCGCGATAATTCCCTTTGTGATAAGTTTTGAACAGTGCGGTGTCTCGGCCGAGAAGCGCATCATCGGCGTGGGTCGGATCACTGCTGGAAACTTTAGAGGCGGAGGTGAACGCAGCGGTAAGCGCTCGACGAGAGCGGAGTGACGTAATGCGGCAGACACGTGCGTTGCCATCGGAGACGCGAGTTCGCCCCACAGATGGTGCGATTGCACGTGAGGAGGTGCGCGGAAGGAATCAAAGAGCGGGCTTGCATCGTTCGGTGCCGACGGACTTCGCGCCAGCTCTGGGTATTGCGAATACGCAAACAGAGATTGTGCGAGAGCGCGCGGAGCGGCGACCGGAGAGTTTCCATGGTCTGGAGCCATCGATGTGGCAGCGCGCAGTAAAAACGTTTTGGCCGGCATGGTTGATTTTGGCAGCATCTAGGGTAAATAATGCCGAGAGCCGGGGCGAACGCGAGGGCATATCGCAGGTAACAACGCAAGGCCCGGGAAGTACGAGCACGCCGGTGCGTGATGGCGCGCAGCTGGGGGCGAGGTACCGACCTTGTGAGATGAATTACGATCAGAAGTGCGTGAATGATACCGCGGGTGCGCGGTTAGGCAAGCGTGAAGCCGGTAGAGAGCCTGATTAAGCAGAGGACACGGACTACGATTCGGCGCCTGATGATGATGAAACGTGGCTAGAGAGCGCGTTAGATGAAGAGCGCGCGAGCAAACCGAAGGACTGATTTCTTAATGGGCAACAAGCAGACGCGGTCACGGCGGTAAGAAGTTGGTCTTTAGCATTCTCGAAGAAAGGCGGACTGACAGCGGAGCAATTTTTGAGGCGATTGCATGAAATGCAATCATTTTACAGATTCAAGGACGCGGAGATATTGTCGGCGTTAATGTTGTCGTTTACTAGCGCGGAAATGGCTTTATGGTGGGAAACGAATCGCCCGAGCTGCGATACATTGCAGGATTTTAAAGATGAATTCCAGCGCCAGCTTTGTCCGCGGCGATCGCGCGAGGATGTTTACGACGTGCTACGCCGCCGAACTCAAGGCGAAGATGAACCATTAGGTGAATTCCTCACGGCCTTCCTGTATATTGCGAGTAGGTTAGAACCGAAGCTTTCGGAACGTAGACAGCTTGAGTTAATTAAAAATAACTTATACCCGAAACTTCACAATTATATCAGGGCGAAGAAGGTTCAAACGCTCAAAGACCTTCGCGTTTACGGGGAGAGATTTGAACGCAGACGGGACATCGAGAATCGCTACCGCCCGCCGCCAGCACCGCAAGTCGTTGATACCAGAACAGTCGTTGTACCGCGGAGATTCGTCAAAAAGAATCGCGAAGACTAGCAGCGGTGCGAACTGTGCGATGGGCGAACAGGTTTATGCGGTCGGGAATGAGAATAGTAAGGACCGCCAAGGAAAGAAAAATAAGTCGGCAATAAAACCCGTAGGCAGAAGCCGCAATCCGGATAGTGAAGGTGTAGCTCAACGTAAGGATGTGGATTCGTCAAAAGAGTTACCGAGAGATATAGTGGCCGTGTTATCACAGCTAGCTCATTCACAGGGGGGCCCGCCCAGGGGAAATGCGAGCCCTGCTGCGAGGAACGCTGCAGGGCGCGTGACCTTTCAGAGCATATGCCACAAACATCTGCTGGGACATCGGAAGGCCGAGTGCCCAAGCCCAGAGAACTTGAAGTCGACGCGAACAAGTTCGGAGCCGTTGGGGGCTGGAGGCACGAGTGGCAGAGGGGTTTCTGACCAAAGTGCGAGTCGCAATCGGGGAAAGAACCCAGTGCGCTGCTACAAATGCCAACGGCTAGGACATTACGCGAACCGGTGTTCACAAGGAAGTAGAGCGGGATTAACGTGCCAAGGCTGCGGTAAAGAAAATAAGACGTTGGAAACATGTCCGCAATGTCAAGTGTGGCTCAAAGCTCTGGGAAACTTAAAAGCGGGACCCAGTTGCCCGACCGATTCCGCGTAGTTGTGCGTAATAGGGCACCCAACGGGGCAAAAGTCGCGTTCATGAGGCTGTTTTATAGCAAGTTCGTAGAGTTTCAACAGCAGGTGGAGCGAAATGAAGCTAGATTAGGCGCGAATAACGCGAAAGCAGAGGCCTCTATGCAACGCGAATGCGCGAAAGGTAGAATCAAGAAGAGTTCGAGGAAAGAGTTCGACTGGATCGAATTCTACGAACAATGGCTAAGAATGCTTGAAGCAGGTCCTGAGCGCGAGCGAGTAAAGCGAGCGTTGTAGGCAGGGGATTCACGCGAATTAGAGCGAAATCGAGGAGATGGCCAAGGGAGTCCGACGCTCGGGCGTGGGTCGAGAGGTGAATCGACGAGAACGCGCAGGGTGGATCAGCTGGACAGGAACTCGATGGAAACTGCAGAGACCGCGCGGTCTTCGAGAAGTTCAGAGGGGGATGCGGCGCGTGCGTGACCGGTTCCGGAACAAACTCGGACTGAAAGATCGCCTCAGCAGGCTGGAAACTCAAAAACTGACGACCTTTGAGAAGTTTTTCAAGGACTCTTTCATGGACTAATTCTAGGACTGTTATAGGACTTCTTTGATGACTTTATTTGACGACTTTATAGTGGATTTTTTCGAGGAATTTGCCGAGGACTTTTTTGAGGTCTTCACGTAGTAAGAGAGACTTTATTGAAGTCTCATCTTAGGACATTTTTGAGAACTATTTTTAAGAGCTTTTTCTAGGACTTTTTCGAGAACAAAATTCGAGGTCTTCTTTGAGAACTTTTTCAAGGACTCTTTCGAGGAATAATTTTATTTTAATAGGACTGTGATAGGACTTTTTTGATGACTATATTTGAGGACTTTTTTGAGGACTAATTCGAGGACTTTCTTGCGGACTTTTTCGAGGATTTTTCTTAGGACGTTTTCGAAAACATTTTCGAGGATTTATTGAGGACTTTTTTGATGACTTATATGAGGACTTTTCCGAGGACTAATTCGTAGACCTTTCTTTGAATTTTATTTTGGACTTTATTGAGGACTTTTTTGAGTATTTTTTTTTAAATGTGACGGCGGGCCATATATGATTAAAATTTTTAAATTTGACAAGAATAAATTTTATAAGACCAACGGCAGAGTTGAAACCGCTTCCCATGAGCTGTGGAAACCGAGCCGAGTGTCGCAGGGAAATTCTCCTTGATAGTCTCCAAGCAATAGAATCTATAGTCTAAATTTATACAAGCGTGCATTCATTTTTTCAATATGCTATTCTGCCCTTCGTACCTTCGCCTTTACATATGAAGTGCATGTAGCCTCCGAACACGTGAGCGCTGAGATGCCGATAAGAGAAGACGGCCATAAAACTGAAATCTGTTCCCCGTTCTAATTTGTCTCACCAAATTCTTCTCTTTTAAGAACACAAAAAATTTTTTACCATTTAAAGAGAATGAAATAGAAATATTGAAATTAAAAAAATTAACCTTTCACATTCTATTATTAATAATTATTTATGGCTCTCCTCATTCTTTTATCGACTCACCATTTTCAAACATCAAAATATACAATTTAACTTATCATTTGTTTGTAATAATATGATCATAAGCAACAATAGTCTATAGTAACTAATAATGTAACACTACGAGGGTGATCCGATAAGTACTTAGCCTACAAAAGAAAAACAAAAATTTTGGAAAAGTAGCGTTTTATTTTTCAACATACGAGTAGTCTCCTTTTAGTTCGATACACTTGGCCCAGCGATGCTCCAACTTCTTTAACCTGTCTGAAAAATACGTTTCCTCGAGGTCTGAAAAGTAGGCTTCCATGGCAGCTATTACCTCCTCACTCGACTTAAATGTCTGCCCGGCGAGTGACTTTTTCAAGTTTGGAAACAAAAAGAATTCGCACGGGGCGATAATCTGGAGTATACGGTGGATGGGGCAGTAGTTCGTAGCCTAATTCGACCAATTTGGCCATGGCGACGGCGGAGGTGTGAGCCGGTGCGTTGTCATGGTGGAAGAGCACTTTTTCCTTCGCCAAATGGGGCCGTTTTTTCTGCAATTCGACGTCAAATCGGCCCAATAATTCGGCATAGTACAGCCCTGTGACTGTTTTGCCCCTCTCCAGGTAGTCGATATAGATCACACCTTGTGAATCCCAGAAAACGGAGGCCATCACCTTTCCGGCCGATGGGGCAGACTTCGCCTTCTTCGGAGCACTTTCGCCGGGTAAAGTCCACTGTTTCGACTGTCACGAAACGATGCAGAAACTCCTTCGGATTGCGCTTAAACAGCGTCAGACATTGCTCTGAAATTGTCTCACGATTGCGCTTGTTGTCTGGAGTAAACAAACGCGGCACCCATCGCTCCGACAGCTTTTTTATGCCCTAAATTTCATGCAGGACATGACCCACACGGTCTTTTGAGATGCCTACGATCTTAGCTATCTCGCGCACCTTCAATCGTCGATCTGCCATACGTGAATTTTTGTCACGTTATCCTCCGCGGTAGCCGTTTTCGGAGCACCTGGACGTGGCTCTTCAAAAATCGACGTGCGACCACGTTGAAACTCGTTAAACCAATTTTTGACGGTCGCGATCGAAGGAGAAGAGTCACCGTACACAGCATCCAAGCGCTTTTTGATTTCGCTGCGCGATTTCCTTTCCAAAAACAAGAATCGAATCACCGACCGATACTGCTCTTTTTCCATTTTTCAAAAATCAACGGACACACTTGCTTTCACACGCTCTCAAAAATAAACTACAACTCCGATCCGGCTGAAATCTTGACAGTAACCATCGAGAAGGTAGTACTATGTGATAGAATATTTCTTTTGCGAGAGTGGCGCCATCGTGCGGTGAGGCTAAGTACTTATCGGACCACCCTCGTAAGTTTAGACAAATTCAAAAATATTATAAATTCGTTTATAATAATTAATCATAGAATTTTTACATTTTTAGTATTGTTTCAACTTGTAATCGATTCCCTAGTATTAAGTGATAACTGTAACGGCCCGGAAAATGATCAAATTATTCTCGCGGCCCGTTAAGGATTTTATTTTCACTGGTCGGTGCGGGGCTCACCGCCGCCCCGATCAGCTAGCCGCTTCCTGGCGTTCCGCCGAATACGGGCGGGTACGCGCTGCCCTGAAAAGGGATCGCGAAAGCACGGCTAAGCACGAGAGCGTGCGTGAGTTCTAATCACGGGCGTGAGAAGGGATAGAGGTGCCTTCCTGGGTACGCCCATCACAAAGTCAACGCTTAAACAGGTTAAATCGGGCTTTATTTACTCGTACAAACTTTTCATACAATACCGCATGCCGAGGTTTCGCTATCAATACTAATTTTAGAGAGAGAGAAACGCTTGCTCGCGCAGCTAACGCACGCTAAGTTGTCGCTTACAATCAGGGAGAAACTCACTGGGAAGTAGCTGCTGCATACAGACTACCCCTCACTAGTCGCCCGCATTATCGCCCTTGCTCGAGCGGGCAAGTTCTGCCCCTGGTAGTCGCCTACTCGAGATGACGATCCACAGGCTCTGGCGATCCTCGGGGATGATCTTCACTTCCTTGCGCACTTTCACTTTTATTTTTGCCGGTCGCTTTCCTTTTTCTTTCTTTCGCGCGCGCACGTGACAATCTTTCGAGCTCGCCGGTCTAAGTCCAAGTGTTCCAAAATCGTTTTCTCCCCCCACTCTACCGCTACGGCACACGCCTCATCGAGTCTCGCTCTGTCTCTCTCTCTTCACTCCTCGCTCGCTTGCCCGCTTGGCCATGCTCGGCCTCGTGCGCGGACAATCTTCCGCGAAAACGGCCCCGGCCGTTATAGCCCCCTCCTAGTCGGATGATACCCGAGGTAACCTCCGACGATCATAGCGCGGAATGATTATGCGAGGGTAAGGACTAGCGAGGTGAGAGGGGTGAAGTGAAATAAATGTGACGGTGACATGAGGTAAGAATCTTTTATTCAGCTGCCCCAGTGGGCAACTGTCAGCGACGCCGATGGCTACAGCTGCGACGGAATTCGCCGTGGCGGGCGAGGTTCGGGCAGCGCGATGACTTGGAAACGCCGGGATATCCGCAGACGTAACATCGCTCGACGTCTCGGCGCGATTGGCCCTCTCGGCGACCCTCCGGGTCGACGACGTTGGGGTTGGGAGTCCGGTTCACGCTCCTCACGCGACTCCGTTCTCTTCGCCCCAGGGAATGGGCGCTCTGTTGACGATGATGTTCTGACCAGCGCCCGTGACGTTGGCTGACGTTGATCGTCACCGTGCTTCCCCCCGAGGAGTTGGCGTCCACGCTCACGCAGCTGTGATGGGCTGGCTCGGGGGTAGCCGCGTCCTCGACGTCCTGGTCGGGCGTTGCCTGGGCTGTGGGCCTAGTGGCTCTGGGCCCTTGGGGGCGCTGGTCTTCCGTGCCGGGCGCCCAGCGGAATTCCGGGTAGGGCAATACCGGAGGGGGCGCCGTAAATACGGTCGACTGCCCTTGCTGTATTGCCCGGACCGCCAACTCGTAGCGTTGCCACCGCTCGAGTTTCTCGAGCCACGGGTCAAGGAGGGTTACCGCACCGGGTAGCTCCAGGAACTGCGCCGACTTGGTTAGGACTCGGCGTTGGAAGCTCACGACGAACTTCCAAGCGTTCCCGAGTTCGGTCAGCGCTCGCCCGATGCTTGGCTAGCCCTCTTCACTCGATCGGCTCACCCACTCGCTCAACGGGGAGGTGGGCCAGTCCGCACTCTCGTACGGCCGATCGATGCGGGGGTATACGCAGGCAGGCCTCGGAATGTGTTCCGGGTTGCTGCCCACGTCCCGTGCCCTCCGGCCGCACTCGGAGGGCGCGTCTCTTCGGCTCGGGGCCTCTTCTCGGCCCGTCGTAGCTCCTGGCGCGCCCGTGGATGGCCAGGTTTGCGAGGCCACCTCCTGCTAGTCAGGGTAGGCCTGTGTTGATCGATCTAGCCGGGTTGGTGTCGCCTGAGTTGACAACGCCCAGCGGAACGGCCTGACCTGGATTCCGCGGTGCACTGTTGAGCGGGGGGTCTGGGTGGTCGCGTCCCTTTTCTCGCCGGTGGTCTGCGAGGAGGCATCCTGGGCTTTGGGCGTGGGGCGACCCGTGCTTGAGGCGCCAACCGACTAGACCAGGACGACTCCGAGTCCTGAGTCACTGGCGTCCGTGTGTAGCGCGTAGTCTCCCTTGGGGTCTGGTGGCTGTAGAATTGGGGCTGACATCATCAGGTTCTTGATGGTTTCGAACGCCTCTTGCTGTGCGGTTCCCCACACGAATGGTTCGGCCTTTCTGGTCAGCTTGACGAGGGGCTCAGAGATCGTGGCAAAGTCTTCGATGAATCGCCGGTACCACGAGGCCATGCCCATGAAGCGCCTGAGCTTCCGAACATTGCTGGGCCTCGGGTATTCTGCAATCGGCCGGACTTTTTCTGGATCCGGCCTGATTCCGTTGCGATTAACGAGTAGTCCGAGGTATCGGACCTCCGATTTGCAAAATACGCTCTTGTCAGAGCTTACTGTGAGCCCTGCTTCTATCAAACGGTTCAGAACTTTTGTCAAGTGGAGCTTGTGCTCTTCAAATGACGAAGAGACGATGATGATGTCGTCTAGGTACGCGAACGCAAAAGGGTCCATATCTGGGCCGATGACGCCGTCTATCAGTCGTTGGAATGTCGCCCCCGCATATGCGAGGCCGAAGGGCATTCTCACGTATTGAAAATGCCCCAAGCCCGGTACGGTGAAGGCTGTATACGCGCGACATTCCTTTTTCAACGGGATTTGGTGGTAGGCGAGGCTCAAATCCACTGTTGATATATACTTAGCGTTACGCAGCCGCCTCAGTATGTCTTGCATAAAGGGAATTGGGTAAGCATCTGGCTCTGTAATCGCGTTCATCTCGCGGAATTCGGTGCACATCCGGTATTCTCCTTTATTGCCTCGCGGTACCATCACGATTGGACTTGACCAACCGCTTTTCGATCTTTCTATTACGCCGGCCTCAAGCAACTTTGCGACCTGCTTGTGCATTTCCTGCTCGATCTTAGGTGAGATCGGGTAATATCTCTGCTTGATCGGCCTGGTGGACGTCAGCTTGATGTCATGCTCGGCGTCTCTCGCCGCCCCTAGAAGTTTGCTGGGCGGTGGCAGCATACTTTTCACCAAATTCTCTATCTCTGCACGCTGCTCTTCTGTCGTGTCAGCGATACCGATCGAGGCCATTTTGGCGGCTCCCTTTAAACCAGCCATCATCATTGGTACCGTCACATTATCGTCTCGCAGAAAAATGGTATTATCAGTGTGGTCAGTCACTGCCTTGAACTTTTTCATGAAGTTGACCCCCCACTTAACATTGACGCGGACATCTTTGGTCACGCCTCCGGTTGTGAAAGGCATCTCTAGATGGCCTATCACGGGCACTGATCGGCCGTCCGGCAACTTGCACGACCCAGCCTTGGTTACTTTCAATTTAAGTCCGAGTTCAGCGGCAATCAGCAGACCTAACGCTCCCATCGACGTGCAGGAGGCTCCTGAATCGTATAGGGCACGAATTCGGAAAGTCCCGATCTGCACGGTGAGCCACCACCTCGACTCGTCCTCCGGCGCGTATTCTTTTTCACGGCTTACCGTATGGCGTTCCTTTGCGACCGCGGCAGTCGCCGAAGACTCGCCGCCAAAATCACAAGCTCCACTAGCTACAGTGAGCCCTTCGCTCGCTGCCTGCTCCGTCTGGGCTTGCGTAGATGCGCGGGATCCTGAGATCTCCGGGTTCTCTGGTGCCGAGGCCGATAGCTTGCCATTGCTATGGAAAGAATGTCCGTCGCGCTCATCTGTGAGGACTAAGTCGGCGCTGCTGGGTCCGCTGACTCTCTTTTCCTGTGTTGTAGCCGAATCTTCGCTACTTGCCGCGGTCCCACAGCCGATGTTACCGTCGTGACCGCTTCCTCGCCCTTGTGTCGGCTGGGCGCTCGCTGGCTTCAGCGAGTCGTCGTTGCTCGCCGATTGCGGGTTTATTTTGGTGACCGGCATCGGGGGCATCGGGCGATCCTTATCGCCCGGAGTTTGCCTTGCCTGTGGGATCTGGGGTTTGGGGAGAGCGGTAGAGATCCCTTCTAACCGCCTCCCGTACCGTTTCCCGCCGGCACTGGCGGGTTACAATCTGAGCAATATCTAACGCTGAAACCGAGTCTGCCGCACTGGAAGCAGCTCAACGGTTTAGAGTAATCTATGGTCCTTCGCTGACCTCTTGGCCTGGGTGCCGTCTCGCCCTGGGCCTGCGGCTTGGGCGGTGCTCTTGTCGCGGAAGGAATCTGGGCGAGCTTTTCACTGAGCTTATCCATTATGGATTTTTCCAGCTTCTCCATCCAATGGCTCGGTATCCCCTTCTTAGCGACCGCCGCGATCTCTGCCTCGGCCGGCTCCTCTCCTTCCTCTGGCTGTTCGGCACTCAGTGCTGACACTTTTGCCTTTTTTGCCCCCGCCCCCGGTGAGGTATAAGTCCATTCCGGAAACAGGGCGGCTTTCGGCTCCAGCATCACTCTTTTCTGGCTCGCGTGAATTAGGTCATTCTGGACCTCTGTGGCCAGGCCGCATAATTCACGCACCGAGGTTACTTCCGTGCGTCTGATATGGCGCTGGATTTCTGGCAGCAAGTTGGCGTACAGCAGTTTAAGTTCTTCCGACGCGGGCATGGGTGGCTGCACTTTTCTCACCATGGCTTGGAGCTTGGTAATATAATCCCTTACCGGCTCATCTTGCTTCTGGTAGCGCGCATGCACCTCCCTCTTCAACCTCTGTTGCTGCATGATGCTGGTGCCAAACCATTGGCGTGCGTCCTCGAGGAAGTCCTGATAGCTGATCCAATCCTGGTGGTTGTTTAAATACCAGGTTTGGGCCGCCCCCGTTAGAACGTCGGGCAAGCCCATCAGCATCTCTTCCTCGGAAATTCCGGCGGCCATCCGTTGCGCTTCCAGCTTATCTATGAAGACATCCACACTTTGGCCTTCACTTCCGGCGAACCTAACCTTCCATCCTCTCACCATTTTTCCCACATCTCGGGTCGTGGAAAACCCGCCGGTCGTATTTTGGTGCGACCCCGCCGACGGGCCCATGCTGTACCTGGGCAGATAGGTGCTGTTGAACCTGTTCTGCCCTGCACTGTGCCCCAGTCTGTCGGTGGTGGTCGGTTCTACCTGCCCAAAATTCCGTCCGACCACGGTACTATGGTGAATCCTCGGCTGCCCTCCTGGGTTCGGTACAGCGGCATTCAAATGGGCATTCTGCTGTTCGCCCCCTCCTGAGGGCTACGCTAGGGGTGGTTGGTGCGGCCATCGCGCTCCGAGCATTTGATTGCCCCTCAATGGCGTGCTGCCGCCCGTGTCGCTCGGGTAGTGAAGCGTAAACGTGTCCTGGAAGCATGCGCCCGGGCGCGGATTGTCTGGTGGCGGGGCGTCATGTTAAGCGTGTGTCTGCGCTTCTTGCGCATTCTGCAGGTCATCCATGTCGTTTTCTAGCATTCCGACTCTGTGCTGGAGTGTCTCGATTTGGCTGACGATTCTGGCTTGCGTTGCGCACACTCCTTGCATCAGCTGCATCGCTTCCCGGACCCTCTGGTTGTTTAGGGCCACGGACTTTTCCACAGCTCGGAGTTGCTTCAGCCAAACTCCTATTGCTTTTATAAACTCTCGTGAGACCTGTACTGGGTCTCCTCCGGTTGTCAGCAATTCGTCGGCCTCATCTACAGGTTACTCTGGCCTTGGGGGCGATGTT
Organism: Phymastichus coffea; assembly: GCF_024137745.1. Classification (NCBI taxonomy): domain Eukaryota; kingdom Metazoa; phylum Arthropoda; class Insecta; order Hymenoptera; family Eulophidae; genus Phymastichus; species Phymastichus coffea. The sequence continues at coordinate 4,444,580 of NW_026706814.1, forward strand.
GGTGCTTCGCCCGAGTGCATCGACTCCTCCAGAATCAGCCTCGTTAGCTGCATATCCATTTTTGATATGAGCATGTCATCTGTCAATGCTATTTGCAGTGGATGTTCTGCGACGTCCGTCGCCTCCGCTAACGTTTCTTGCTCTTGCAGGATAAACGTTGTCCTCTGTTCCATCCTGGCTCGCATAGCCGACGCTGGTGACGCTTGCATCGTCTGCTGAAAGTCTGATGCGGTATAGTCTCCCAGTATTCATTTCTGCAGGCGGCTCTTCTTTACTACTATGTCGCCGTCTTCTTTCAAACCTAGGGCTGCTAGTGTCCTATGTAGCCCATCTTCTTGCAACTCGGCGATCCATTGCTGAACGCTTACTTCCGGGTCTCTTAGCGTTTCCATTATTAATTGGTTGCGAGCGCTATTGTAAATGTCAATAATCGCCTAGTACGATTTACAACCTCGCTCTCACAACCTAGCGCACGTGAGTGTGTTCTTGACTAAATTCAATGCTCCAACGCGAGCTTTTATTTTAATGGCCTCTCAACACACGGCTTAGGGCGCACCACTCTACGCAGAAAAAAAAACAATAATCCTGCCTATCAGCAGTACTAACTGTTTGTTAGCGCTGCTGTGTTATTTTTCTTTTGGGCACGTCCGGTGTTGCAGTTCGTTGGGGTTATTATGCGACGATAGCTAGAATCCGAGAAAAGTTCGATTCGCTTCGTCTGTTATAAGTTCGGCGTAGCAAGGCGGCTTACGACGAGTCAAAATAAAATAGTGAGAAGAAAAGAAAATTTTCAAAACAAAAGCAAAAACAAAAAAAAATATATCGACCGCTGCGAGGAGTCACACACTACTACTCAAAAGAAAATCAAAAGTAAAGTCAAAAAAAACAATGATAGAGAAAAAAAAAACTTCTCGCAACTGTCGGTCGCCTTGCTTGCGCGGGCGGCGGTACAATTTTCGCTGTCCGCGCGACTGCCGTCGAACCTATCTAGCGGCGTTGACGACTAGGAATTTTAGTAATCGGGATACTCGGCTACAATGATAAAATTTTGAACGACATAAAAGTCGTCAAGGCCGCTGTTTTCCCCACGAACTCTGACTCAAGCCGCGTGTTTCTAAACACTCACGCGCGCCTGACACAAAGACTCTCTCTCTCTCTCGCGCCGGTTTCGACCTGTCGAAGGTTGCCGCGTGCCGGTCAACCGTCGTTGCCCGTGATTATAGCTAGTTGGGCGCCACTGTAACGGCCCGTGAAATAATCAAATTATTCTCGCGGCCCGTTAAGAATTTTGTTTTCGCGGTTCGGTGCGGGGCTCACCGCCGCCCCGATCAGCTAGCCGCTTCCTGGCGTTCCGCCGAATACGGGCGGGTACTCGCTGCCCTGAGAAGGGATCGCGAAAGCGCGGCTGAGCACGAGAGCGTGCGTAGGTTCTAATCGCGGGGGTGGGAAGGGACAAGGGTGCCTTCCTGGGTACGCCCAACACAACGGCAACACTTGAGTAGGTCAAATCAGGCTTTATTCCTTTAGACAAATCTTATACACAATATCGCGTGCCGAGATTTTGCTTTGTATCCTATTTTAGAGAGAGAGACGCTCGCTCGCGTAACTAACGCACGCTAAGTTGTCGCTTACAATCAGGGAGAAACTCACCGGGAAGTAGCTGCTGCAGACAGACTACCCCTCGCTAGTCGCCCGCGTTATCGCCCTTGCTCGAGCGGGCAAGTTCTGCCCCTGGTAGTCGCCCACTCGAGATGACGATCCACAGGCTCCGGCGATCCTCGGGGATGATCTTCACTTCCTTGCGCACTTTCACTTTTATTTTTGCCGGTCGCTTTCCTTTTTCTTTCTTTCGCGCGCGCACGTGACAATCCTTCGAGCTCGCCGGTCTAAGTCCAAGTGTTCCAAAATCGTTTTCTCCCCCCACTCTACCGCTACGGCACACGCCTCATCGAGTCTCGCTCTGTCTCTCTCTCTTCACTCCTCGCTCGCTTGCCCGCTTGGCCATGCTCGGCCTCGTGCGCGGACAATCTTCCGCGAAAACGGCCCCGGCCGTTATATAACGTAAAATTACAATTATGTACTCTGATTAGTGATCGTTTGTGTTAATTAATTAAAAATAATAGCGTCACTCTAGCTCTCAAAAATGAAACTCTATGAGCCATCTCTGGAGAAAAGGGCCCAAGTTTAGAAAAGAACCGCCTTCTCTCTCTGAAAACTCACGCCCTCCGATCAATTATGTATTCCGATTCGACCAAGAAAATTCTTCGGCCAATACGGAAAACTTTGAGTTTGTCACTCCTTGGGCCTGAAGAAGGGAATTTCCACCCAACCGCCCCCAGGTTATAAAAAACCCTGCACAAGGCCACGATAAGCAGTCTAGTGAAAATTAATAAAGTCAGATTATTTTAAGAAGTTCAGTGGAAATTAATAAACTCAGATTCAAGTTCAAGGAGCCAAAACTATAACAAGAAACATCGTCAGCCCGAAGGAAACTAGCCGGATGTAGAGAGAGCAAGAGCAAGATAGAGAGAGCAAGAGTGACTTTAAAGAAAGAAATCTTCCTTACTTCGAAACAAATAAAAAAGAGTAAGTTACAAAATTTATTTGGCTATCTTTTCCTTCCGTAATAGTTATCACTTTTCGGAGATCCATTAAGCCTGAGTCTGGTGTGCTCACAATAATATTTGATTATTATTATCCCAATTCTGGATCAACAATATTGCTCGTCCCGTCTAAAGTGTTATGCACAAGCCAAATAAAAGCAACCCTGAGTCTACGCTTACTCCAAGCGTACCTGAGAGTGACTTCGACGTCACAAGGATTTTATTGACGATTTTATTGACGACTTTATTGTGGACTTTTTTCAGGACTTTTTTCAAGATGTATTTGAGGACTAATTCGAGGATAGTTTAGAGGATTTTTTTGAGGATTTTTCCGCGGACTTTATTGAGGACTTTTCGATGGATTTTTTTGGTGACTTTTTTGAGGATATTACTAGGACTAATTAGAGAATTAATAAATTATCCAAACGCTGTAGAGTTTTTCTTATAATAAAACAAAAACATAAATTTACCAACTTAATTATGACATAATTTTAATTTCAACGATATCGCAAGTTATTGCAAAATTTAGTGAGTAGGATCCTGAATCTATTTCTTGAAATTCTCTGGTTCTTTTCGACTACGTCATTTACAAACTCTAGAAGAATATAACATTTTGAGGTTTCATTTCGGATTTCATTTAATTGAATACAATAAATTATGATAAGTGGTATCAGTGCCTACCAAGAACTCCTTCGAATATCGACGTTAGGATTGGTTCACTATCTTCTTTGCCAGTTGGCGTCATCTTTATCAAATATTCTCGTTTTATCAAGGAATTCATCAGTTTGCTGACCATACGGTGGCTATTTTTCATAAACTTTTACTTTATTTCTTCAATTTCTACCTTCGAAACGTAAATTTCTAGGCTTTGCGTTAATCGTATCTGAATATAGTAATTTTCAGTGTAATAGGACTATAATCGTATGCATGATTGGGTGAGTTTTTGTTCAAGTGTATGCGTATGTGCTTATGTTCATGCGTATGTTGCCAGCCTTTGGTTCGCAACTCGCAAACTCTCGTCTCAAAATACGATTCAAACCTCCATTTTCATCATGATATTCTGATCCTTTCATATTCTTTCTTTCTTTCACGTCTTCATTTCTATTTTTTCCTACTTTTTTCCCTTTCATTCCTACCCTTCCTTCTCTTTTTTTCTTCACTATCTTCTTCTACGTCTTTTCCCTTTTTTCTCTCTTCCATAGATTCTCCTTTCTCAATATCATCTCCCATTACTCCTTCTTCCCCTCCATTTCCTTTGCTTTCTCCTCCTTCCATGTATTCTCTTTGTTCTTCGATTCTTTCTCCGTCTACTTCTTCTACTTTCATCTCTTCTTCCAGTTCTTCTCCTTCGCTCTTCTTGTTTATCTCTTCTTTCTTTCCTTTTCTTTCTCCTACTTTATACCAAAAATCGAATTATTCAATTATATAAATTTAATTACATGTTTACGAACCTTGTTAACTGAATTGTGTAGTCCTATCTGTAAATACTTCGAGACTCTCCAGATATTTCTTATTATGTGTGTAAAAATTATAATGTTAACATTGATTTAATCAAATAATATTAATATACTGAAGTGGTAATTTCGAAATAATAACTGCATTATCTTCGGTGCCATTAACCCTTAACTTGCACATCTCATTTTGGCCATGTAACTGCTCGGTGGGGTAAATCTACCCCAGCTCGAAAAACATCGAATAAATCAGATAATTTAAGATATTTTGCTATGAAAATTTTTTTAGAATATTCCAAACCTTTTACTACAAAAAAATATTCAGGTTAACAATTTTTAATGTTACACACACTCAAAATGACGGATCTAATATGGCGGACCATTAGTGTCCATTTTGTATTAGATTTGTATTATAGTGGTTATAACGTTATGTATGGGTGTTTAGAGTCGCTGATAGCAAATCTAAAGTTGGTTTTTGTAAATTTTGAAAATTCAAAATGGCCGATCAAAATGACAGACCGTTAATGTCTATTTTTTAGTAGATTATTTTAAATTGTTATGAATTAGATTCGCCATCTTAGATTTCTTTAATTTCAAATTTTAACTTCTGGAAAAGACTATAATTGTTTATTTCAAAAGCGGTTATTTGACCGCCATTCCGTAGAAATAGGAATATACAATATGTTGATAGGTTTAGTATTAACCTGACCGGAAGATTGGAATGCAATACTGACAGGGTTTTAGTGTTATTGACAATAAAATAAAATAGGAAAGATGGACTACCTGTAAACAATCTCAGGGGTGTAGATGATCTAAGATTTTAGACTTAGCGAAAACATTTACGGATGGGTCAAAGAAATGAAAAAGCGAAAACATGAATAATTGTGACGCTAGCAAAATCTTGGATAAAATAATAGGATACTACCAGCAATGATTCGGACACATCTAACACGGGACCACAGTTACCAGTGTAAATGGCTTAATAATGAAGAAGAAAGACATTTTCACTTCATATGAATATGTGCCCAGTACTAATGGCTAAACGTCAGAAGTGGCTGGCATCCTAAATCCTGAGTTATATTTCATTTTTATATTGATTATAATGAAATAAATTTAATTTTCATTTTTAAATTACAAACTATTTTTTACCGTAATTTTAGTTATGATAATAGTAAAGTTGTCGAAATATATCATGATACATTGTTAATTTTACACATAAGTTTATTTGTAAATTATCAAAAATGTTATTATAATCAATTTTTGTTTTGAGTATAGAACTGTAAAATAATAACATTTTAAAATACTAAGTAACTCCAATTATTTTCTACTTTTCAGTAGCTATGGACATGAATAAACGAAATTGTAGGTAAACTAGAGAGGCCACAGATCAGGGGGAACTGAGATCAGGGGGGGGGCCATAGATCAAGGGGGCCTCAGATCAAGGAGGGCCTCAGATCAGTGATCTGAAGTGCATGATCTATCAGATCAGCACTCTTAGATCATGTGCAAGAGTCTCGCCCTTCCCCCCGCTCGCCCACTGTGAAATGCATTTTAAATATTAAAATTTATTTATGTTTAATTGAATTTAATTAATTTATGCAATTTATTTACGTGTATACAGTGTAATGCAGATTTAACTCAGTAAAAAATGAGCAGACACCATGGGGAATCGATCTCGCGTCCTATGAATTGATATACTGTAACCTCTAGCAACCAAGCCACGGCTGCTTTTAGCTCTTGATAGCTCTTATTGAGTATATTAGCTACACAGCCGAAAAGCGACTAGAACGGCGCCCCCGTTTCCCCCGCCCCGAGTTCATCCGTATATGTGCTCGTGTTTTAAGATCACGCGTTATCTTTTATTGCAACGATTACCGAAAATCGTTCGACTCGCGGAGGTTAGTAAGCGGCTGAGCGGAATAGCCGCGATCGGTTCGAGAGAGAGAGAGGGCGCGTAGGGGCAATGACCGGGAGGGGAGAGCTCGGTAGCGAGTATGACTGTGTCACTCAGTCCGGCTAGACGCTCTCTCTACGGTTTCGTGCTCCTAACGTTTTGGACTTTAATTGAGTGAGATCCAGAAAGCCAGGGTTTACCGTTGGAAAGTGCTGCAGTGGGTGCGTGCATAGCGAGACGTGTGCGGTGGCAACAAGCACCGCTGCGAGGGCGACCTCGACGATAACCTCAGCGGTACCTGCAAGCCCGGCAGGAACGCATAGTGGGCAGAACAGCAGCACCACCAACAACAGCAATAACAGCAGCAACACCAACAACAATAGCAATAACAGCGGCAGTGCAGCGAGCGGCGGAGCAGCGAATCTGCGATTTGCATATCGGATACGGTTGGCCACCGTATCCTCGACCATCTCGCGGTAGGTGCACCTTCCCCTATATTGTTGTTTGCGTGCGATCCCGCGCAGCGTGCGCGAAGAAATTGTTTATAGCGTGCGAGCGGTAGTTCGTGGCGGTCGCGAGGTTTTCTCTCTCTCTCCCTCTTCGTATACATTGTCACCTGTATTTGCGTGCGCAAGTCTCTCGGCAAATCCCCCGTGTATTTGATTTAATTGAATAAAGCGATAAATCGTTATTACTAAATCAAGTCATCGTTTTGTCATTCCTTTGTCCGGAGTTCGCGTTTGTTGACGTTCGATTCAAATAAGCCGGTAGCGTAGCAAGGATCACGCAGAGATCGGTAGAAGCGAATCGCCAACCTAGTTTCCAGCAGCAGCCGCAGGAGCGCTGCTAAGCAGGAGCGACAGCGCCGCCAAGTGGCGAGTGGGGGAACCCAACTCGGATTGGCGAGGAGACGCTGCGCAGGCGCACTCCCGGACAAGGTAGGTTGATGTGCTTCGAGCACATAGATAACTAGGCGTCGTTTAGCCATCAAATAGGTACATTCAAGGGTAATTACAGGTTAAACGGCAGCCTGTTACATTATATATATATACCATATATATATAAGAAACGGGGGCGCCGTTCTAGTCGCTTTTCGGCTGTGTAGCTATTTCATTAATTAATAATCAGTACATGCATGCATACATACATACGTTGTGATTAATTGTGTATACAATATATATGCATATATGAAAACAATATATACGAATATACGAATAGTGTGTGTACTTGAATGCATATATTCGTATATATTGTTTTCATATATGCATATATATTGTATACACAATTAATCACAACGTATGTATGTATGCATGCATGTACTGATTATTAATTAATGAAATAGTGGAGTAAAGTGGGGGGTAATAGTAAATATATACATCGTTTTTTCTTAAATAAAATTTTTTTATTGATAAAAAAAAATATTATTCTACAAGTCATTTATTAAAAGAATATGTATAGATAATAATCCTATAATAATTTCATAGCCTTCTTTCCAATCTACGCAGCAACCATTTAAGTAAAACTTTTTCATAAATTTGAAATTTTGATGTGCGCACGTCGTTACGTATTTACCGTTATGATTAGGACATACAGCAACTGATTTCATATTTTCAAAAGGGGAATATCCCCAATCATTCAAGTCGAAAACTTTGAGGCCATATCGTGCTAACCACTCTTTTTTCAGATCTCCGGAAACAAAAATTTTTTTAGTATCTTTGAGCGTGTCTGTAATGATGTATTTATGCTCTTCGTATTTAAAATCACCAGACTACCTTTCTAATCCATGGTAGTAGAATTCCATCCAAAGATTATGATATTTACATTTTTCAGTTAGTCTTTGCCATGGTAACGGAGGTTTGAATAATCGTACGAGTGGTTCTTCGTTGCAGTTAAGTGGAAGTATCGCTAGCTCCTTTAAGGCATACATATTGCCAGGCATCATGAAACCTTGCATATCCACTACGTACTCCATTCTAGCTGGTACTAAGCTGCTTGAGGGAAGAGTAATCTCTTTAATACAATGATCTCCACTCCCTAAATAAATTTCTTCACATCTACGCTTATTGGATTGTATTGAACGATGCGATCATGTAAAATGAGACAATACGCTGAAATTCCTTCAGGAATATTTTCCCTTGTTTTAAACTCCAAGCGTACATCCACTATAGAGTTCTTCAATGTCTCATTTTGTTTAGAACAATCAATGACAAGGACTGGTACTTGTTTTATAAAGGTAGATTTTTTTAGCATCGATTCAGAGTCTTTACCATATACCTTCTGGAAATTGGCATACATGTCGTATAACATTGCAAACTGATGCTTATTTATATCAATATTAAGATTATCAAACGGATAATTGAGGGAAAGTTTCACGTTACTAATGTTGCAATAATCGGATACGCTTGCATTAACTGTTGAAATATTTTTTCGTTTAGTTTGAAAAGCTAAGATGACATATCGTGGTTTTTCCAGTTGATTTGCAATTTTGACTGTCCATACATAACTTGTGTTCATAGGTAGCATTGGATGCTCATATAATTCCCAACTACGAAAACTTATTGAAATGCTTCTTTCTATTATCAGAAAATCAAGTAGATGAATTTTTTGAGTATTCGATGCAGTAACGTATGGCATAAGCCATTCGATGTGTGTTATATCAATCTTGAAGTTTTCGATGATTGTTTCTAGTTCCACTAATTTTGTTGTTTGGATAACGGCATTTAAATCACTGCTCAATCGTGTGAGAATTAGTTCATCTTTCATGTTACCCAATACTTTGCAATCCAATTTTCACTTGAATTAAGTGTTAGCTAATTTTTCATAATAGTTGTTAAACCAACGTTTTTGCGTTTATCGATTTCTATTGCATTTAGCTCATACCTAATTTCCTCAAACAAGTGACAGATGGCAATTAATTGAAAGAACTATGCGCCAAATTTTGGCTAGAAGAGAAATATGGATTTTTAATAATTTACAAGGATAGAGCAATAAATAATGGACAATATCGAAAGGGTATTGACTGCTTTGTTATAAATATATCACAGCAGTAATATAATACACAGTCTAATAGTATGCGTTGAAGCTGAACATGGAGAATCATCCAAAAGAAAAATATGTGCTTTCTCAACTTGTGAAAGCGCAAAATGCAATAAAAAAAAAGTATAATCTACTGAAGCATGCTCGAAATCACACTGTTAAAGTCTTCAATAAGACGTTTAAGGCAATAATTGATCCGCTAAATACTATAGTAAGCGAAGTGGAACCAATAAAAAATTTAGTAGAACCAATCAAGAATTTTTCGAGTAAGAATCCTCCTGCTTCTCCTGAAGTTTTTTCAGTTAAAAAGAGTTTTTCAAGAAATTACGATAACATGAAAATAATTATTTCGGTGCTGTTAGTGATAAGTATGAAAACCTACAGTCTAGTAGTGAAGATACTGATGTTACAGTTACGCACAGCAATACACAAATTTATCACAGTTTATCTATACTAAGTAAGAATGAGAGCTTGCCGGTCGATAAGTACATAAATGCTTTGGATAAAAGTGACTCTAGTTTTTTGGATTTGATTTATGGTGTGCGCAAAGAAAAAAGTGGAAATTATGTGCTTGGTAACTCTACAGTGACTTTTGATAAGAATACCGTAAGCGTTGATTATTTCAAGTAATCGAAAACAAATGGTTTAATGGAGTTACTTGTAATAAAGCAGCCTGATAGAAGAATAATAACGCAAGACGATCTCAAGAGATATCGACAAATTTTGGAAAAGTCTAGCGCTCATAGAAAAAGCATGAATCCAAATGAGCCTTTACGAGCGCATAATAGTCACAAATTTAATAACATCATTGGTTCGTTATTTAATAAAACTGAAAAACCTAACATAGAAAAGGAAGAGTTAAAAATTGGTGCATCTTTACCTAGTTATAAGGTTGCACGAAACAACAACAACATTAATATGGATTATGTGTATTGGGATGATCCAAATGAGCTGGTTGATCGTCTTCAATTACTTGTAGCTGAACATCAGTAGGTAACAATAGTCACATCAACGAAATCCATTTGATAATTCAGGAACTACGCGAGAGTGGATATATATATATTGAGAACATTACTACCATCCATTCATTATTAAAATGAGCGTTGACGTATTCGGACGTAAATTTAGACATCGAGCTAACGACCGTTGTGGTCCACCAATTCTCGGAATCACGCTTACGTCAGAAGGTCATTCCGATCTGCAAAATAAAAGATTAGAAACTGTTGCTCCTTCACTGAATAATGACGATGTCGTTAATTTGCAAACTGTTCAACGTATCATTCAGTCGGAAGTCAAAACTGTTACAGACACCATCATAGCATACCTGAAAAGTAATCTTAGTAACTTAGTTGAAATAAATAAATCAGTGATAAAAATAGATACTGAAAATACAAAAGTAGACGTGCCGTCCGCCCATGGAGCATCAAAATTGGTGGAAGAGCTTCATAAACCAGCCAGACATAATTATCCACGATGCAAGTACGCTATTCGAGGAATAGACGAGATCTGGCTGGCTGATCTCGTCGATATGCAGGCTTATTCCAGAGAAAATCGCCGCTACAATTAGCTTCTTACGATAATCGATAATTTTTCAAAGCATACGTGTATCGTGCCAGTGAGAAGGAAAACCGTTAGTGATGCGTCAACAGCACTGAAATCTATTTTGGTGAAAGGTCGAGTACCAAATAATATTCACACGGACAGAGACAAAGAATTTTACAATGTAACTTTTGAAGCTCTCATGAAAAAATATAACATTAATACTCTACTTATAGTTCACTCAAATATTCATTTGTGAACGATTCAGTCGTACGTTGAAAAATGCTATATGGATAAAATTTAGTCTGCGCGGCAATCATAAATGGGTAGATATACTACCAAAGCTCATTGCTGCTTACAAGAATCGTAAACACAGAACGATTGGTATGAAACCTATTTAAGTTACAACGGTGAATCAAGCTCAAGTATTACGCAATTTAGCTCAAGAATGTATAAGAAGGAGGGCAAAGTTAAAGTTCAAAGGTGAAGTTCAGAGCTGGCAATAAAGTGAGAGTGAGTAATATGAAGAAAATGTTTGAAAAAGGATGTACACCGAATTGGTCTACGGAAATATTTACTATTATACGTGTAGTTTCATCAAATCCTACTATTTATCACTTGAAACATTATCAAAATCACCCCATACTTGGTGGTTTTTACGAGCAGGAACTACAAAAAACGAAACATTCCGAGTAGTATAGGAATGTATATTTCAGGCCACCCTGCGGGGCGTCCGTAACCCTTTGGTTCCCTGGCGTAACCCCTCCATGTTAATTATTATTAATGTTAATAATTATTTATAATTTTTCGAGGAAGGGTTTTCTATCGAGGAAGGTTCCTAGGGCTCCTAGTCCCTAGGGACCCTACCTATTGCTTTCTGTCTAATTTATTTAAATGTATTTTAAAAAAGTTAAAAATATTATTGATTGCTACATTGAAATTGAAATGAATAGAAAGCGATAATTGAAAATAATGAAGAGACAGATCGGCGAATCGAACCAGCGTCCTCTGGGTTAGTAGGCTAGCGCTCTATCACTACAGCCAATATGACATGTACCTTAGAGGATGGTTATTGTGTATATTAGCTACACACATATACATTTGGTATAGGGCCCGAGCGTGCGGAGGAGGGGAACACGTTGTCCATAGTTCTAACTTGGGGATGCGTTGCTATAGCAGTAAACGTGTGCTCTCTCTCTCTCTCTCGCTCTCTCTTTCGAGCTCTGGTACAGCGTAGACCACGGCGCGCGGAGGAGGAGGAGAGTGCTTGCTGTCTATAGTTCTGGCTTGGGGATGCGCTAATATAGTAGTAAACGCGTGCTCTCTCTCTCTCTCTCTCTCCCACGCTTTAGCTTAGCGTGGACCACGGTGCGCAGAGAGGAGCGCATGCTGTCTACAGTTCTGGCTTGAGGATGCACTGCTATAGTAGTAAATGTATGCTTTTACTCTCTCTCTTTCTCTTTCTCTTTCTCTCACGCTCTAGCTTAGCGTGATTTGGGACCATTTTCTCATAGAAGAGATATTTTGGTTCTTTCTCTCTCTCTCCATGGAGAAGAGCTATACTTACTTGAATCCTCGCTAATCCTTCTCTGCTATCCTGGTTATTTTCACTTAAATCTGTTTAAAGAGAGAGAAAAGAAAGAGCAGCTATGCTTACTACCTACTCTCTTATCTTAAGTTAACTATGTCTATCACAAATGCAGATCACAGCTGGTTTGAGGGTGATCATGCTTCTCCATTACTTTCAGGAAGAGAGAAAGAGAAAGCAGCTATGCTTACTACCTACCCTCTTTATAATATAGGTAGGTATGCAGCTTATCTTATACTCATATTGTAGAAAAAATTTGACCTGATAATATTGCAAGCGTTCGATAGTATTTTCGATGGTCAGTCTCAAGAGAAATTTCGAACTGGTCATAGCTAATTCTGAAATTGGTGATTAGTTTTTTTTTTATGTAAAAACATTTGTTGTTAGTGTTTGAAGTTTTATTTAAAATAGTGAAAATGGAAAATATAGTTAACGTCTGTTAACTTCTAGAAACCGTAAGTAATCATTTTTTTAAATTAAAAACAATTATCAAAATATATAATTTTAATAATTTTTAATGAATAATTTATAAAATACTCATGCTATCCCGCGTGAGCTACTATATCGGCTGCTCATTGTTCTTTTAGACACAGTAAGTTCTTTTTTTATGTTATTTAATATTCAATATTTAAATATTTATTTATTTATTTTTAGTTTCTTAGGTGTGCAGGCAACATACAGCACGTTGCCCAACTAACTCAGATGATTGCGGTTGTTCGTGAAGTAAGTTTATTTTTATTATTATTATTATTTAATTCTTTACATGTACTTATACAGATTTTTCATTTCTCAGTAGATCAAAGAATCATTGACGAAAAAGCTCGTCGCGCAACAATTAGCCTATCAGATTGAAAAGATCGTAGAAGATCGAGTGAGGGCGTAGCTGTGTCGCCAAAAGCGCGCGGAAATAATGAGAAAAATAGTAGATTTTCTTACAAGGGGGGAAAGGGAACTTTCTTCGAAAAAAAGGGAACTTTTTTTTTTAAAAAAGGGAAAGGAAAGGCTTCGCCTCGGCCGTCACACCACCTTCGTGCATGAGTTCCATTTTACTCCCGTGTAAGAAATAGTGTTTTTCTCTATCCCCGGGCGAAAGCGCGCTGATTATTTAATCGCTAAACTGGAAAATCACATATTGTCTACATTCTAACTGCTGTCAAGACTGCGCAGCCATGTTTTTACTTTCGCCCGATGCTTTGGTAGTCGTAGCGCCCTCGCGGTCATCTGACATCGTGCTTCGAACTAATAGGTTATATTTGAAATTTTTCGCTGATGCCCGCCCAACATTTGCAGCTCGAGCGTAGTGAGTGCTGCTGGTTGGGGCGGGCATCAAAAATACATGAACAAACATTTTTTAATAATAACTGTTTATTAATTTTCTTAAAATTATTTTTCACATTTCTTACAAGAATAAAAATTATTTGTAATGTTACCATTGAATGTACAATTTTCATATCTTACATAAGAATTTTTTAGCCAATTAGTAGTATCTGTATCAATTTGTTCGTTTGCAATAACAATTTCTTGCCTTTGTTCGTTTTCTTTTCCAGAGTGTGTTGGATCAACTCTCAATTTTTTTGCAGGCGGTCGAGCTGAATTATTTTCAAAAAGCACTTTTATCGGGGGTTTTGTCACAAATTTTTGAGTTTTTCAATGCGGCGGTCCAAATTGAATTTTAGAAACTTCTCTAATCGGATTGTTTTTTCCCGTAACGAATATTGCTTGTTGTATTGATGCTGTCTTTGAGATTGAAGTTGGGGTCCGATCAAGATCGTCTACTGTGATGTCGGTAGAAAAATCATCCCAATCAAGTTTATATTCGACATTTCCTCTGTCTGTGCTGATAATCTGCATGGGGATGACTTTACTGGTTGACGGTTTGGAAAAATCAGGCTGAACTGTAACTTTAGAAGTGCTTGATGCTCCTCTCGTTACTCCATCGAAAATCTGCTGTCGGTTGTGGATAGAATTTTCGACATAACCATGACAAACTTTGTCCAATACCCATCCTCCTAGCTGCTTCTCTTTATCGAATGATGCACCCGAATCAGCAAGCAATGTGGCCGCAGTTCTTCGAAAACAATGACCGGTATATCGTTTCGGATCTTGCAAATTCAAATACGAAGCTATGATTCTTGGTATTTCGTAGATTTTGTTGATCCCGATGACTTGACGTATACATTTCCCTTCCTGATAACGAATAAAAAATTTATCCGTGAAATCATCAGTTGGTCGAAGAGAAATGTATTTTTTGACGATCTCGAAAAACAAACTTCCAATCAGTAATTGCCGCGATGCTGTAGTTGTGCCACTATTGTAATCATTCTTTGTGGCTTGAATTGATATTAAATATCTGTTATCATGCAACTCTTCAACATCTCGCACACGTAAATTTGCGATTTCGTCACATCTAAGCGCCCCAGAAATGCCAAATATGAGGATAACCTAGTAAAAAAATAATATTACACATAACCAAACAATAGTAATACAAACTATAAAATTTAATACTAACTTTGAAGGTCAAATACTTTTGATCATCTGCTTCATTGATAAATGTTTCTATTTCAGTCCACTTCAAAACTTGAGATTTTATTGGCTTGTATCCTTTCGAAAAATTTTTCAACAAAGCTTTTAAATTAAAAAATGTATTGATATTGATCTGTTCTTTATTATTCAAAGTTTTCTTAAGCATGGACCACATGCTCCACAGTGTAGAGGGTTTCAGCTTTTCTTGCAAACTTTTGAAATAAATTACCAGATTATTTTCAGTTGAACTGGAAAGATTTTTTTTATTTTCGTCTTCCCACTTTTTGTAAGCTTCGTAAACTTGCAAATAACGATCGACAGATTTTTTCGGTAAAGTATCACTACCAATAATCAATTCTGCTTCTTTCTCGAAATCTCTTAACATTTCTTCTTCGTCTGTAGAATACTCATCGTCAGAACACATTTTAATCACTTTTTTATAAAATTTATGACACTGATGTAAGACGGACTTTATATGATAAAAATACAGGAGACTATAATTATTTTAACTGATATTTATTGTAAACTTTTGGCTGTTAGACTAGGAAACGATTATTTATGGCACAAAGGCAGATTTTAAAGGACGTGTTGACTAATCGAAGTGTAGCAACTGAATGCCCCTCGAGCCTTCTTTCTTCCGGCATGAGTCCGCGGCTTGTTTTGTCTATCCTACGTTGTCACCAGCTTCTTATCGCTTCACAACATATAGGATTACAGTTTCGTGCTGCGCCTCAAACTTCAGGCGAAAATGTTTTCACTCGCGGTGAAACAAGTGGCGCCACTCGCGGAGTGGGTAAAAGTGCAAATTCTTCCATCGTAGACAAGCCGTGAAAACGCGTGCTTTCGCCCGAGGGATAGAGAAAAACAAGAATTCTCACGATTAGAGCGAAAAAGGAAAACTGAGCTGGCCAAGATGGAGCAGGATGCATTAGCGGACAAAATAAAAAAAAGAATAGTTCTAGCAAAATCATCCTCATCAGCGTCGCTCTCACTAACATCATCATCTTCAGGATCGGTGACGTTATCTTCGTCGTCTACATCGTCTGCGTCTGCGTCATCTACATTTGCGTCTGCCACATCTGTGTTTGCGACATCATCGATGCCTTCGCTAGAAATTTTGCAGCAAGATGAGGCAATGGAAGCGTCTACTAAGGTAAGAAAACACTTCTATTTATTATAAAATTTATATATTTTATTCGTTCACTGTCATTGAAATTAATTAATATTTTTAATATTTTACAGAGAACTGTGCCGAAGAAACCACTAATCAAGAGCGGTGAGGCTGTTCGGTGTAAAATAATTGTGATTCCGGCCGAACCGACAACGAGAAAGCCGACTCGCCCCCTCAAGGTTGTAGGATCGTATAAGAAAAAAAAAGATAAAATAAAATTAAATAAAATTATATTGTTTTGTAACACTTAATGTATATTTTAAATAAAATAAATTAAAATAAATAAAATGCCTTAATTTTTTTAATTAGAGAGAGGGAGAGAAAGAAGACAGAAAGTAAGAGAGAGAGGGAACTAGTGGTAGAGAGAGAGAGATAGAAATATCAACCCCAAACAAAGAAGAGAGGGAGAGAGATAGAGAGTACGCGTTTACTACTATAGTAGCGCATCCCCAAGCCAGAACTATAGACAGTATGCCCTCCCCTCTACGCACCGTGGTCTACGTAGAGCCAGAGCTAGAGAGAGATAAGTAGATAGATAAGCTTTATTGAGCCGTGGTGTATAACTCCGTAGGCTATGAGCAAAATACAAAGCAGATACAATAAATTAGAGCGCAATAATTGGCAGTAAGATTATACAACTAAATATTAATTTAAGGTGAACTTAGGTTAAGCATAATATGTAACATAAATGTAATATGAGTGAAGTTGTGACGCATACATGAAAAAATAGAAAAAATACAATATTCGCATGAGGTAGAGAGGATAGAGCTAAATTAATTTAAAAAAGGTTGGTGATGAGATGAGGTGAGGTCACAAGTCATGGCGTACAAAATGAAATAAGGTAAATTTAAGTAACTAGATGTGAACAGGTAAACATAATACAATACAGTATGCTCTTGAGAGCAGAACGAGCACTAAGTTAGATCAGCGGCCAAAGAGGGTAACTGAAGCTAGCGAACAAGTTATTATACGTGGAGGTCAGGTAAATTCGATTTAGGAATGAATTCATTAAGCTTGGAGAGAGGCAAAGGTGACAGTGAATGTAGACTATGGATCGAAGAGTGGAAGTAAGGATGGGTATTAAACTGGAGAGTTGAATGCAGGAAAATTGCAGACCAGGTGACGATCAGGTGATAGGAGGTACTCTGATGATGAAGTGAAGGCGGAAACGGTGAAGGAAAGAGGAATAGATGTTAGTTTCAGGAGCAATGGAAGATTTGTGAGGTGTTTGGCCTCAGCCTTGTGGCGAAAAAGGAGCTGTTTCTACACCATAAATTAGCCAACAACCAGCGCTTGAGGTCGACATAGCGAGTAATATCAAACTCGATGATGGCTAACTGGTTGAGGAGGTACATACCATAAGCCGCTACCGAAAATCTCCAAGCCTCAATTCTTGGAGCAGGATAGGAGAAGGCCATGGGAGCATTACGGGAAGAGTGCTTACGATTGGGAGGATTTGGAGTTATGTGTAAGTGCTCGGGTATTGACAGCATACAATTTTGTATGTGCGTAGGATGAGAAAGATTTTGCGCTGACTCTCAAGAGATAGCCAGCCCAGGCGTAATCTATGGAAGGTAACATGAGAGTCAATGCTTGGTGTGGGAATGAATGGTATGAAGCCTGTAATGAATCAGACACAAGCATTGAAAGCCGTTTGAAGGGCCAGGGTTCTGGACTTATCAATTTTCATAAAGGCTATGAAGGCATATGTAAAATGGCGAAAGATTAGTGTTCGCACCAGGTATTTCCTTGTCTCAATGGTGAGTGACCTTCTATAGAACTTCAGTAAATTTAAGCCAAGAAGAACTCTCTTAACAATGTCGGAGATATAAGGTTTTCATTGAATAGTTGAGGTGATATTAAGTCCAAGGCTTTTGACTGATGATAAGAATGGTATCTCAACATCATCAACCTTAACCCTGGACAATAAGTTAAGGTACATAGAGAGAACATGAAATTCGCTACCAACAATCACGACCTTCTAAATGATTAATTTTGTAATGCTGGAAAGAAGGGAAATAGTGATAGATGGAAAATCACTTAATTTTAATTATATTCAGCAACGTTTCGTCAGCACATTTGCTGACTTCTTCAGGCTTTATTAATAGAAAACAACAAATTATCAACAATAGAGTTTGCAAAAGTAATTTTAATAGTATATAATTATATGTATATGTGTATACCTGATTTCTCTCATAGTCAAATTATTATAAGCTAAAACGAATAGATCGTAGCACAGTCAAGTTACAATAAAGTGAGAAATCAAGAATTTCAACCCATATATATACTCTTCATCTATTATCCCTTCCTCATCGATCTTAATAAAGGCTTATAGGTGTGACTAAGATATTGTATATCCTCTTTTCTATTTAACGTCATTTTATGTAAGCCAATGTGCAACATTTCGGATATTCTTCGTTTCTTATAATTCGTTTCATAATCCAATACCTTAGCTTTTTTCCAGTCAAATTCGTGTGAGGACGTTCTTCTATGTGTAGCTACTACTGTATCTGAATCAATGTTTTTTTGTGTTCGTTTAATCTAATTTTTAACGAACGATTACTTTCACCTATATAAGACCGCTGAACATTGTTTGCAGTTAAAACTGTAGACAATACCAGTGTTGTCTAATAAATCAGTTTTGTCTTTTCCTAAACGGATAAACTTTTGTAATGCTTTTTGTAATAAAGGGACAGGCATAATGTTATGTTTTTTTAACGCAGATGAACATTTTTTGAAGATGTTGCAATTATTAAGAATAGCGACTGTAGGTAATTTTTGATTTTCTAATTTTTTAGAATTATTATTCCCTTTTTTGTATTTATTGATACGTTTTTGTATAGGTTTTTTGATAAATAAAAATGGATAATTATTCTTTTTCAGGATATTAGTAATTATTTTTAAATTTTTGGAATGAAATTTTTTGTCAGCAAGTAAGAACACTCGGTCAACTAAATTTGAAACTACGTATATTAACTTTTTGACGAATTGTATGTTCTGAGTTAAAATTCAAAATTCTGTCAGTTTGTGTTGTTTTCCTAAACCAGTCAAACAAAAAGCATTACAAGAGTTTATCCGTTTAGGAAAAGACAAAACTGATTTATTAGACAACACTGGTATTGTCTACAGTTTTAACTGCAAACAATGTTCAGCGGTCTTATATAGGTGAAAGTAATCGTTCGTTAAAAATTAGATTAAACGAACACAAAAAAACATTGATTCAGATACAGTAGTAGCTACACATAGAAGAACGTTCTCACACGAATTTGACTGGAAAAAAGCTAAGGTATTGGATTATGAAACGAATTATAAGAAACGAAGAATATCCGAAATGTTGCACATTGGCTTACATAAAATGACGTTAAATAGAAAAGAGGATATACAATATCTTAGTCACACCTATAAGCCTTTATTAAGATCGATGAGGAAGGGATAATAGATGAAGAGTATATATATGGGTTGAAATTCTTGATTTCTCACTTTATTGTAACTTGACTGTGCTACGATCTATTCGTTTTAGCCTATAATAATTTGACTATGAGAGAAATCAGGTATACACATATACATATAATTATATACTATTAAAATTACTTGTGCAAACTCTATTGTTAATAGTTATGTTATTATTAGCACTCTCCATTTTGTTCAGCAAAAAATTTTTTTAATCCAATTTTAGAGCCAACCCGTTGTAAAAAAATTTAAACAATCATCTCAGGTGGTTACACACGTGTGTTTCGTTGGTAAATATCCAACCTCATCAGATGTTTATTAAAAAACAATATGAGAAAATAGTTACAGATATAAACACAAACAAATAAAAATCACGCTAACAAAACATTTACCTCAATTCGCAAGTCACAATCAAATCAAATATCACAATAAAGTCAAAAATACATTGTTAAACTCATCTTATAACTTAACATGTTCAAATACTCAAAATTCAAATCAGACAACGACTATGAAATAATTTCTATTGTTAATAATTTGTTGTTTTTCTATTAATAAAGCCTGAAGAGGTCAGCAAATGTGCTGACGAATCGTTGCTGAATATAATTAAAATTAAGTGATTTTCCATCTATCACTATTTCCCTTCTTTCCATCATTACAAAATTAATCATTTAGAAGGTCGTGATTGTTGGTAGCGAACTTCATGTTCTCTCTATGTACCTTAACTTATTGTCCAGGGTTAAGGTTGATGATGTTGAGATACCATTCTTATCATCAGTCAAAAGCCTTGGACTTAATATCACCTCAACTATTCAATGAAAACCTCATATCTCCTCATATCTATCACTATTTCCCTTCTTTCCATCATTACAAAATTGATCATTTAAAAAATCATAAGGGAATCAAGACAGTATGTTACGATTAATCATGACCTTTGTTTTGGCAAAGTTGAGTTGGAAACCGTTTGCTCGCGTATAATCCGCAACCGCCTGAGCATCCAATTGGACCTGGATCCAAATCCCTCAACAATCTGGAAGGCACGCTGTGCTGGTAAATCTGGGTATCATCAGCATAAATTAGGTGCTTGCAGAAAAAAAGCACTCGTGGGAGGTCATTAATGTAAATGGCGAACAATAGCGGACCAAGGACGCTTTCTTGTGGCACACCTGTCTGTGCACGTATCCACTGAGAAATAGAATCCTCGAGGTCGATAACAGCCTGCACCCTGTCAGCTAGGTATCTAAAGAAACAATGAAGGACAGAATCACCAACATGACAAGCTCTGATCTTACAAGGGAACCACCCAAACCCGACCTCACAGATTTGAATGATTTTGGGATATGTTGTAGTACTTGAAAAAAAATTAGATACGTGTTTTTTTTATCGGCCCATAAGGGCTTTTAAGGGGTAAAATCCCCCTGAAAATCAACCCCTAAAATCAATTTTTATAATATTACTCAACATCAAATGAATATTTTTCAGTAAACTCAACGTTAAAAAATTTCTTATAAAAAGGCGCTTTTACGGACATAACATTTATACCGAAGGGTTGCAACCCCCTTTTTAATAGGGGTAAATACACTATTTTTTGTACTGTTTTACGACATGTAATATAGTAAATCAGCACGAGTGATTTAAAAATCGCACTGATAATGAGAAAATATCAAAATTAAATTGACGTGTTTCCGGATTAAAAAAAAAATATATTTAAGGGGTGTTTCACCACCTAGAAACCACCCCGGTCAAACTATCAGCAGGTTAATCCACCTAATCCTGGGATAAACAAGTTTAGTCGTTTGTTATTTCTTGAAATAATTTAATCCTAAGCATGAGCGAGCTACCTCAACTAACCAACCTACCTCTAACCCACCAAACCCCCATAAATCACCCTTACCGAACCACATGCAGGTTAACCCACCTAATCCTGTGAAAAGGAATTTAGTCGTTTGTTATTTCTTGAAATAATTGAATTTTACACCATAAACGAGTTATCCCAGCTGTATAACATACCTCTTATCCAACTACCCCTGACCTATCTAACCCCCCACCCTTATAAACCACCCTTACTGAAACACAAGCAGGCTGAACCACCTAACTCTGAGAAACACGAGTTAAGTCGTTTGTTATTTCCTGATATAATTTAATCCTACGCCTGAGCGAGCTACCTCAACTAACCAACCTGCCTCTAATCCACCAAATCCCCATAAACCACCCTTAACCAACCAAATGTAGGCTAATAGACCTAACTTTGGGAGAATTGAGTTTATCAGTTGCTTTTTCTTAAAATAATTGATTTCTACACCGTATGTGAGATAACCCATTTTTTCTTTGATAAGATATATCTGTAGCTCAAACATAATTTATGATAAATAAAAATATGTTTAATACATGTTATATTAATAGTACCAAAATGGCGAGAAATATCTCTTAAAAATAAACAAGAGAATAACACGAGATCTAATTACACAGCCCGACAAGATTTTTGCACAAGCAAACCATACATGGTTCCCCGAAGAATTTTTGGCGCTGAAAGCGAATCCGGCCTCAGAATTTCTCCAACACGTCAGGATTTTGAGATATCCTAACCTAAAAGTGCGAAAATAGCGATTTTTGCCTATATTTGAGGTTATGTAGTACTACGAAATTCTCTATACACAAAAAACTAGAAACGACATCTTAAAGTAGCAGCCTAGTCCTTTCAAATTCTGGTGAGTTTGCTCAAATAGCTTATCTTTTCTTTGAGATATTGTATTTTAAAGTTTTTCGATTTCATAAATATTGTACCTCTCAGAATATACTCGTACAGCTTTGAAAGTTTCGACGTCGAATTTTATGTCAAACGACTTCTTTTTTTTTTTTTTTTTTTTTATTTAACGTCGCTCTATTTATGCTCCATCAGTGCTAATCAGCGACGGAGGCTTGCAATGTGTTTGAGAACAAAGCACATGAAAACTTTTTTCAGTGGTGCTTGTATCAATCAGCAGGAACTGGGAATCGAACCCGGGCCTACCGGGTGCGAGTCCGTTGCCCTACCGACCGAGCCATTGCAGGCCTTCAAACGACTTCAATCAACTACTGTTCTGCAAGAAAATTAAGATATATACCATAGACAGGCTAACCTACCTTTAACCTAAATTATATCATTCCCATCAATCCTTATAACGCTTAAAAACGACCCCTGCCAACCCTCAAACAAGCTAACCTACCTACGATAAATCTGGGTAGAGCGAGTTTAATTGACTGCTTTTCTATGAGGAACGTAAAATCTCGACCAGATAGGCTTACCTATTGTCTCCTTGATGTACTCTATCCTCAGAAAATGCTACAACCCTTGGAAACCCCCTGTACCAACCCCCAAGCAAACTAACCCACCTAACCCTTGGTAGAGCGAGTTTAATAAACTGCTTTTCTGTAAAAAAATGAATATCTCATTGACATTGTCTCTGATATACCCCTCCTCAGGTAGCGGGGTGGTTTATACGGGCTGTAAGGGTTCGTGGGGATTCGTTGAAGTTGGGTTAGCCTGTCCATGGTATATATCTTAATTTTGTTGTAGAACAGTAATTGATTGAAGACGCTTGACACAAAATTCGACGTCGAAACGTTCAAAGCTATATGTTCTGAAAGGTACAATATTCACGATATGAAAAACTTTGAAATTTAATATCTCAAAGAAAAAATAAGCGAACTGAGCAAACTCAACGGCATTTAAAAGGACTAGACTGCTTCTTTAATATGTCGTTTGTAGTTTTTTACATGTAGATAATGTTGTGGTGCTACATAACCTCAAATATGGGTAAAAATCGCTATTTTCACACATTTAGATTAAGATATCTAAAAATCCTGACGTGCTGGAGCAATTCTGAGGCCGGATTTGGTTTCAGCGCCAAAAATTCTTTGGGAAAACATATATGGTTTGCTTGTGCAAAAAATTAAGATATTTTTGTAGGACTGTGTTATCATTTATAGATCTATACATATATATTTATATTCGTATGTAGATACGTAAATATATTTACATAAGAGCCATCGTACACGATACTACATATATTTTGATTTTTCATAATAATTTTCATCTTTTTCTTTTTTTCATTTATTGGTAAATTAAAATGTATCATTCAAAGAATTTCTTACAAAAATGATAATCATCGAAAAAGTGTTTGAAACATAATGATCATTTACACCAACCACACAGTATTATAGCAACATTTTTACATGCTTCTACTTCGCAATGTTCTTCCCGAGTGCATTTCTAATTGGAAACCACTCTGATCTGAATTATAAAAGTTTGCAATGCCGATTTCTGGTATACATGATTTAACATCAGCTACAAAAGCATCAACATTAGTTTGTAGTTCTTCTTTACTTTCTAATGTTTTTTTTGTGATAAATTTATTTATTTTTCTAGATACTATTCTATGATCTTTTTTAAATTTTAGTAACCAATTTTGAGAAGCCTTAAATCTTATATCTTCATGGTCAATAATTTTTTGAGCTTGCAATGCCCATTTCCGTATATCTCGATCATGCACTATCGTACCAGCTGCAATAGTGGATTTTATATTATCAAACGTGTGTGACGGCGGACCATTTTAAAATTTTAATTTTTGTAAGAATATTTTTGTATAGCATCTAAGACAAGCGGAGAAACGAGAACAGTCGCTCAAAAGCGAGGGGGACCGAAACAAGTTATAAGAATTTTTCCCCGAAAAACAATAAAACCGCGACTGCATCCGAGCCAGCGTTCTCTAACGCATGCAAAGAGCGTGTAGCCCCTTGTACGTGTTTAACACGTGTCAACATGTCGATGAGAGGAGAGAGTCATAAAACTGCGACTACATCCTGTATGCCACTTTTCCCAACGGATTTTTCCTTCTTTTAAGATGCTCAAAAATTTACCATTGAAATGAAATAAAATTTAAAATTATCCAAATGCAATTATTTCACTATCGCAATACATCCCGGATAATTATGACTTCTCAAACCTCTCATCGAGTTCTCATTTCGAAGCTAGGATTAGCTAGAAAATAAGAAAAACAGAGAAAAATCCAAGAAAAAAATTATTATATATGCGCACTATGTTGTTAAACGGATTTTTATTGTAAGAAATGAGGAAATAATCGCCTTGTTAAGTTACATAAGTTTTTTTTCTTGTATTAATACTCCGATTAAAACTGAAATAGAATTGTATGATTAGTGAAAAATTTAATAAAACACCCATAAATCTGTACAATACAGCTTGCGAAATCATAAGATTATATATTTTTTTCTTATTTTCAATATAAATTATAATCAATTGTAATTGCGAAAAAAACCTACAATATTATTCCTAGCACTAAGTAACTTGTAAGTTATCGAGTTTATACAAAAAAATAATTTTTAAGTTATTGTAAATCCGCTTATTGGATAAATCTTAGTTGAGAATGGTACTCGAAGAGCCATCTCGCGAGCCAAGGCCTGTTCCTTTGCGTCCGCTCCTCCGATTTTCTCCACGCCCCCGCTCCAATTAGGGCCCGAAAAATCAGTGAGGAAAATGAGAAGAGACAAATGAGCCAATGAAAGCATCATCGCTTACTCCACTCCTCCCAAAGCCAAGACGCTAAGAGAGGGACTTACCACCCAGCCACCCCCAGTGTATAAAAAGAGATGTACGAGCTTCGAGCGACAGTTGTGGAGAAAAAAATCAGAGAGTGAAAATAAATCAAGTGAAAAAGAAAATCAAGCAGTTGAGGAAATACCAGGCAGTGTCAAGGAAAAATCAAGGGAGTTGAAGAAAAATCACGCAGTACTATCAGTAAGGAGCAAGAAGTCAAACAGCCAAGCGGAACGAGAAGACAAGGGAAAATCAACCGATCTAAAATAAGGACGCACAGGCCGAAAAAGGCGTATTATAAAATAAAAAAAACAGTAAGCAAACGAAGCAATTTTTATTTCCTGTTTTTCAATCTTTCTTTCTTCTAGTTAAGAAATAGCTCGTGTTTCCCTTTCTTTTTTTTATTATCTGGAGACTACTTTTGATAGGCTTCAGGCATTAATATTATTAGGAAAACCCGGGAACTACTATTGATAGGACCCGTGGTGCTTGTAGCTCAAAGATTACGACTTTCCATCGGAATCTGAGAGAAGAAGTATAGGTTCTGTGGCACTATCCCCCTCGATTTAGACAATTTCTTGACGAGTGATCCACGCCAGTTTAGGCGAGAAATCGCAGTTCTGGCGACAACGAAACCTGAGATTGCGCTAAGCCTCAGGCGCACCTGAGCTGTGTCGTTGCCACGACATCACATAAAATTTTGGAGGCCCCGGAAGGATCACTGTCAAGAAAAATTATAGGAATATTCTTTCCTTAAATAAAATTAATTTTTAAGGAAGGGATATTAGTAGGGTTTTCCTTTTTTGTGAGTTGCGTCAGTGAAAAAAATATATACATAAAAATGATAAAAATATAAGAAAGAAATAAAATTAAAAAAAAAATAATTATAAGTCCTAAAAAAAAAAATCACTGACTTAATTCAGGAATAGATAATAAGGTTTACATCGATAAATAAAAAACTGTAGTACAATATCGGTAGGACTAAACGAATGGAATATTTCCACTCTCCGCGTCGCGAATGACTTTAAAAAATTGTTTTCCATTATGCCCCCATTCGTAAATATTAATAGTTTTTCCCACGAAACGGTTGATACGTTAGACGAAATAATCGAGGATATTCAATCGTTAAGAAATAATCAAATAACCGTAATAGATAGGGTAAATAATCATAGTGCCGACCTTTCAAAAATTAATGATAACGGTCGTAGTTTGAGTGCACGCATCGCGTAACTAGAATTAGAAAATAAAAATAGGATCGAGCAGATAGCTAGTTTAGGAAATCTTAGCGTAGATTTAATTAAAATTAATAAGATTTATAAAAAACAGATTAGAACGGTAATAAAGCACGCGAAAATTAATAAAAAATTAGTTGCACAACAAAAAATTTCCACCAACGTTTTAAAAACAAAAAGAGAAAAATTAACAAAGGCTCTCGAAAAATTAAGTTTAGCATAGAAAATAAGTAAAAATAGATTAGATTAGAAAAATCGTTACACATAAATAATAGACGAGGTGTGTTCAAAAAGTAAGGTGACTTTGTATTTTTAAGAAAAAATATTTATTTATTTATCAATATTTATGTTGTCCCCTTCAAAGTAATCCCCCTCAGATATAATACACTTATGCCAACGGTTTTTCCAATCCTCAAAGTACTTCTCATAAGCACTTTTCGGTATAGCCTTGAGCTCTTCCAGCGATGCAGTCTTTATCTCTTCAATCGTTGCAAATCTCCGTCCTTTCATAGGTCTCTTTAGTTTTGGGAACAAGAAAAAGTCACATGGGGCCAAATCCGATGAATATGGTGACTGAGGCATGATTGTGGTGTTGTTTTTGGCCAAAAAATCTTTCACAAGCAAAGATGAGTGAGCAGGGGCATTATCGTGATGCAAAAGCCATGAATTGTTTTTCCACAATTCTGGGCGTTTTCTTCGTATTGCTTCTCGCAAACGGGGCATAACTTCAAGATAATACTGTTTATTGACCGTACATTCATATGGTAAGAACTCCTGATTCATCACGCCATGGTAATCGAAGAAAACAGTGAGCAAAACTTTGACATTTGATCGAACTTGGCGTGCTTTTTTCGGTCTTGGCTCATCTGGGCTCTTCCATTGGGACGATTGGACTTTGTATTTTGATATCATAACCATATACCCATGATTCGTCACCAGTTATGAGACTTTTGAGTAAATCTGGGTCGTCGTTGACGTCATTCAACAGTTCTTGAGCGATGCTCATGCAACGGTTCTTTTGGTCATAATTTAACAATTTCGGAACAAACTTCGCTGACACACGTCTCATGCCCAAAACGTTAGAAAAAATTTCATGGCAAGAGCCAAGCGATATACCAACATCCTCAGCAACTTCTCTGGTAGTGGTTCGACGATTTTCCAGAACAATTTTCTTCACTGCTTGAACGTTTTCATCAGTTGTTGACGTGCTTGGGCATCCAGAGCGAGGCACGTCACTGGAATCTTCCCGGCCATCTTGGAAGAGTTTGTACCACTTGTAAACCTTTTTTTTACTCAGAATAGTTTCACCGTATGCCACCGTCAACATTTCAAGTGTTTCGGAGCACTGTATTTTATTTTTTACACAAAATTTGATGCAAATCCTTTGATCCATATTTTTCGATAGCAAGAAATCGCCGAGCACGCAAAACACTTATAACCTTTACGCCTCTCACAACCAAACAAAAAATGCTATACACTTTAAACTTGGTACAGATGTTTGGGAAGAGTATACCAACATAACAAAATAAAAAAATCAGTAATCGAAAGTACGTTGCCCGTGAAATTTGAAAAGTCACCTTACTTTTTGAACACACCTCGTATGTCCCTGTTTTTCTTCTTTTTCAAAAAAAAAAAGTGAAAATCCAAGGCAAAAGGTGCAATTTCTCCAAAAAGCGAAGGAAGCAAATAGCACGGCTTTACGCTAATACACCTGGAGCACGCACTCCTGAAGAGCAACGCATATTTAAGACATTAGAAATACAAAGGAAAACTACGGAAACAGTAGACAACGGACCAAGGCACGAAGCAAGACCGAGTTTAGATGATAGGATAAATCTTTTATTATCCAGTAATATCAATCTAGCTTGCAAGCATGGAAAGGATTCCCAGCAGTGCCTAGATTGCATTAAAAGTTTCCGAGAACTCGGACGGATTCCGAAAAAAAAGTCAGAAAACCAGAAGACTCTTTTGAAGGAAAACCAAACCAGCATAGAGCGCATTGATCGCCCTAATAAAAATCAAAAGAAGATTAAAGAATATAGTGAGAAAAAAATAAAGAAATTACACCGAGAGTTATTTAAGCTGGAAAAAGGAATTCTAAAAAAAATTGAAATAGCAAAACAAAATACCCAAAGCAGCAAAAAAAAGATTCAAGAAGAAATAACGAAGCTCGACAAAAGAATAGCAGAGAAGCAAAAAGAAATAAATCAATTAATAAAAGCTCAAAAAAAAAAATAAAATAAAAAGAAACCAATAAATAAAATTTAAAATTAAATAAATTATTTATAAACAACCTAACCTAACCCTATCCTCAAACGAAACCTAAATTAAAAAGGAAAAAGGGATTTTTATCGCAACAACAAATTTTTTTTTTATATAAGTAAAGCATAAAAGAATAAATAAAAATATTAGATGCTGGAATAGTCAACTTGATAACTCGATCACAAGTACAAAAAAAAAAAAAATAAATTTTTTTTTAGTTATACTCTCTACACGGGTAAATAAATTATTAGTATTTTTATAATCGAAAAGGACCCGAAAACACAATCATTGAACAATAGAATCTTTTCTATAATTCTTCATGAATAACGGTGACGATAAAAAGAAACGATTGACACGTAGTCAAACGGCGAAAAGAGCGCAAGTTTGGACAATAGGCAGTAATACTGGAGGACTAAGGCATTCAGGTGAATTTCCAGGATTAAGCGAATATAGGGAATCTCAAAACACCCCGACTGATATCGCGAAAAGTGAAAGTCTTTATTCAAATTTAGAAAACTTAGAACTAGATAGAACAAACAGTTCTGCAAATTCGGATGAGAAAAACCAACACACTGACGACTCCTTAAGAAATAATAAACAGCCTGAAGAGTTAAGTGAATTTACGGCAAATAAACCTACAATGGCGACATTCGACGGTAAATCGCCCTCAAACGCAAATTCGTATCCCGTTGAACTAATTGAAGGTGCCGATAGAATCATAAACCTAAAAGACGCGTTACAGGTCGTACCTGCATTTGACGAAAGTTCGGAACAATGGATACCATTCACGATAGGTTGCAGAGAAGCCCGGTCAATGCTCCCTAAAGCTTGCGAACCCGACCTAGTGAAATTAATCAAAGGAAAATTATTAAGGGAAGCCCGTAATACGATTATCGGCATTGAATTTAACACAGTTTCAGAACTAATACACCATTTGACAGACATATTTGCTCCTCCCCAAACGGTAAATCAATTGTTAGGAGAACTAGGTAACGAATATCAAAGGGAACATGAAAAAGTGCTGACATTCGCAAATAGGATACGTGTTTTAACCGCGAAAATTAAAGAAGCAAAAAAAAGGCAAGAAAATATCGAAGAATTATCAATTGCAGAAAAGCAAGCCATTGATGAAAACGGATTTGAATGCTTTAAACGCGGATTAATAAAAAGAGAAATACGAGTACACTTACCTCCTAACGTTACTATGCTTACCATTTTAAAGGAAGCTATCAAAATGGAAAATGAATTAGAGCTTCAAAAACTTTTAAGGAACGAGCGTGAACCCGAGCTAACGACAAAAATGAAATTCGATCAATGTCAAATTTGTCAACAAAAAGGGCATAACGCCCTGAAATGCGGTCTATTTGTGCGAAACCAGAAACAATGCTCTCTTTGTAATAAGAAGGGTCATGAAGAGGAAGATTGTTTTTCTAGAAATAAATTTAATTCTATGTACCAAATTTGTAATCGAAAGGGACATATAGCAACCGAATGTAGATCACACCTAAAATGCCAAGCTTGTGGTAAGACTGGACATATTGCTAAAGATTGCAGATTACAACCACGAGTGAACACCATAAATAATGTAATTTGTCAAATTTGCGACAAAACCGGACATACCGCTAAAGATTGCAGAGATAGGACCCCTCGTAATCAACCTCCTAATAGATCCGATATGCAATGTCAATATTGTCAAAGAAGAGGACATTTGATGTCAGAATGCTTCAGAAGAATAGGAAATATGCAACGATCGGGAAAGGAACAAGTGTCTTCCCAGGCAAGCGCAGCTCGGAGGACGAATTTAACACAACTGCGCCAAGAGAATCAGAAGAACGAGGTGCTTTTCGGTCCAATAGTTTAAAGGAAACTAAAATCCTTACAAGAGTACCAATAGTGAATGCTAATTTCAACGACTTGTTTAAATTTAAAATCATGCTAGACACCGGTTCAGAAGTAAATATAAGGAAAGCTAACCTAATAATAGATCACTTGCATCATCTTGACGATACAAACTGCCGTTGGTTGAAAGGGATAGGCCGAAAAGCTTTTCCTACCTTAGGAGTGGCTTGGTTTCCCGTGTTTGGACATAAAACCGAATTTCACGTAGTATCTAATGATTTCCCTATACCGGTAGATGCTATACTCGGAGCGAGTTATTTCTCAAACAATCAAGCCATAATAGATTATCAGAACCATAAACTTAAAATTAGGCAATAGCAAATTAGTTTTGAAATAGATGAAAATTACGTAAACACCAAGGTTTGCTCCATATATAATGCAACTACAAAATCGGATTTAAAAGCCACCTCAAAAATTAGAATAATAAACCCACCAACTAGATCTGAAGAACACTTTTTATTAGATACTGGATCCGAAGTGAATTTAATAAAAAAAACGATTGATATCAAGTAGTAATATAACTGATAGTTCAAAGGCTATAACTATAAAAGGGGCTGGAAACGACTCAAAGAAAACTCTGGGAACAACGGAAATAAAGCTCTTTGATACGAACACAATATTTCATATAGTAGATGATAACTTTGAAATGCCTTATGAAGGTATTTTAGGATCACTATTCTTTGAGGATGCCGAAGCTACTATAGATTTTGAGCATTACACACTCAAGGTTCAGAATCATTCTGTTCCGATGATCTTAAAAATTGATTCTGAAGCGAAGTCCGAAATAAAAAAGGGGGAAATTGAACAATATAACGATAATATGTTACAAGAACTCATAACATTCAACGAAAATATTTATGTTCCAATAAACTACGAATCTGAAGATGAATTAGCTATTTCTACTGTTGAACAAAGTAAAAAGCAACTGCCCGACCCCATAATTAAAAGAGTATTCGCAAAGGTACCTTTAATTTCTGCTAAACATAAAAATGGAGAAAGAATTAAAATCATGTTGAATACTGGGTCTGAGACTAACCTACTTAAAATTAGATTAGCTCAAAAACATTTGAATCAAATCGATCAGTCAAAACGACGTTTATTAAAAGGCGTTGGCCTGAACCCTATTCCTACCTTGGGAGTAATCCAACTAATTATATTAGGAATACCTACGGACTTTCATTTAGTACCTGAGAATTTTCCTATGACAGGTGATGGTTTATTTAGTGCAAACTATTTTTCTTATAACCAGGCTGTAATAGACTATTACAAGAGAAAATTTATATTACCAAGGCTTGTACTAGATTTACAAGTGATCGATGATGTATCACCTAATCACGACTTCACAATTTTCAACTCTGTGACAAATTCCTCCGAGAAATTTTGTCGAAAAATTAGAATTTTGAATTCGTTGGACATTAAAGAATTTTTATTACTAGATACAGGATCAGAAATTAATATAATAAAGAAATATTTAGTTCCACAAGACAATGAAATAGATCACACGAAAATAACTCGAGTAAAAGGTATTAGTAATGAAGTACATACAACTTTAGGAACTACCGAAATCCATTTATGCGGGATGTATACTATATTTCTTGTTGTGGAAGATGACTTCGACATAAGGTAAGGAGGAATATTAGGATCCTTGTTTTTTGAAGACTCGAGAGCAATACTTGACTTTCGAAATGATACGATCACTGCGAATTGCCATCGTTTGCCCATGATATTGGAGTATGAAAATACTATCTCTGGAATAAATATCGTTGGAATCAACTGAAATTCTCACACATCGATAAATTCGAAATTACAAGAAGATATTAACCTAACTATGCAACATACATTCTCTATGGAAGAATGCGGAATGTTTCGGGAACTCGATATCAATGAATTTGAAGATCTCGACGAACACAATTTTGCTGACCTAATAATGGAAAGTGACACTCAAAATCCAAGTACAAAGATAGAAGATTACTTAGACCTTACTCATTTAGAGGAAGAAGAGAAGTGTCATGTAATCAATCTAGTGAATGAAACTAAAGACGTTTTTTATCTGCCTGGTGACGACTTGCTGGGTACCGATTTAGTTACTCATGAGATTAAGACCACTGATAATCAAGCGATCAATTGTAAGCAATATCAGTTTCCGCACGCAATGAAGGATAAATTAAAATATCATATAGACAAACTTTTGAAGGCTGGTATCATTAGAGAATCAAAATCCGAGTACAATTCACCTATTTGGATAATTCCGAAAGCTAATGATAGAAATGGCAGGATGGTTTTTGATATGAGAGAATTAAATGAGAAAACTATCGCAGATTCTTACCCTATACCGAATATAAATGACATTTTCGATCAAGTAGGAGGAGCCAAATTCTATACTGTCTTAGATTTAGCCATGGGATTTTTCCAGATTCAGATGCATCCCGACCATGCCCATAAAACTGCCTTTAGTACTCCGTTTGGTCATTATGAATTTGTTAGAATGCCTTTCGGATTGAAAAATGCACCGGCTACCTTTCAACATTTAATGGATACATTTCTTCAAGGGTTACAAGGAATAGAATTATTCGAATATCTGGACGATATAGTAATTTATGCAGACTATAACGAACGGCATGTAAGTTCGTTATGTCTCTCTCTCTCCAGGAAGCCATCAAATAATAATTATCTATAATAACTAAGTATCATGTAAACATGTTTAAGTAATTACAGCGTGGACGTCAGCGAACGGGTAAGTGACGCGACTATCGATCGATCATCGATATCGACTCGCGGCGCGGACCTCGCTGAAAGGCGGCCCCCTTCGAGGAGAGAGAGAGAGGGTAACAAAAAAGTAAGTCTGCTTCCGACCGGCAACGTAGAAGCAACCGGCAACGCGAGCTCGCGAATTACTGGAGAGAGAGCAATTAAGTTAAGCAGATATCCACGTGACAACCGCCAACGCTGTTCCTGAAGAGTCTTGTGAGCACCCGGTGATAGCACCAGTCTGAAAAAGCGTGAACGCAAGAAGCGATAATGCGGATACTCAATCCTTCATAAGCGAGCGCGCCGTGAGTTACTCACGAATTAACCATAGAGCGACTCGTCCGTTTCAGCACTGTAAGTACCAGTTTGTTAACTTGGCTTCTCTCTCTCTATGGCTCTCTCCTCCTGCGTTGCTTAAGCTGTGTATCCTCATCGATACTTCTCCGCATAGTTGATTACTTCTTGCCTGTTTTCGTTCGGCCTACGAATAGGATTCCGTTACACGCGTACTGTCGCTTCGCCCGGTTTACAACGAGCAAGTGCGGTTGCCGTTTCTATCTCAGTCGAGTTACCGAGATATTTCGACCGGCTAAAGAGCCGACACGAGCAAGCGACGTTACTTTTTCGTTCGAACGGTGTGCGCCGGTTAGCCGTCGCCATAGTGCCTAACCGCTCTTAACATGGCGTGCGCGCGCAAGTCCTCGCTGCGTAGCGTGTGCGTAGCTCGTCGGCTGCAGCGAAATTCGACGCGAGACCGTCCACGCTGCCGCTTATACTGCGTGCGAATTACGCTACCGTTTGTTTGTTAAATAAATGAATTGAACTCATCCCTTTTGCTGTCTATCATTTT
The DNA here is from genome assembly GCF_024137745.1 of Phymastichus coffea. Taxonomy (NCBI): domain Eukaryota; kingdom Metazoa; phylum Arthropoda; class Insecta; order Hymenoptera; family Eulophidae; genus Phymastichus; species Phymastichus coffea. Next base: position 4,478,416 of record NW_026706814.1, read on the forward strand.
CTTCGATCCCTAGTCGTACATGCGATTACGCGTTTTAGCTTCTCTTTGGCTGTCGCGCCTTGTCACACGAAAGCTTACGACACTCTCCGCGGGCCAAGTTTTCGACTCGAGAAGGAGGCAACTGAGCTGCTGGACCCAGGACGTTCGGTGCAGGAGTGCCGATCTGCTCTGGAGAGCAACCTAATTTATTTCCCGCGACTTGATATTATATAACTGTTCCTGCCCAGGCGAAGCTGAGCAGAAACCCCGTTATAAGACACTATTGAAGAACACGATAAAAAATTCAAATTACTTATAGATCGGCTAAAAAAGGCTGGTCTAAAATTACAAATATCTAAATGCAAATTTTTGAAGCGCAAAGTTACATATCTTGGCCATGTCATTAGTGAACATGGATTAGAAGTTGATCCAAAAAAGGTCGAAGCGGTAAGAGATTTTCCGAGACCTAAAAACGTTAAAGGAGTTCGTGGATTCCTCGGTCTCTCGGGTTATTACCGACGATTTATAAGAGATTTTGCAAAGATAGCAAAACCTCTTACTAAACTACTACAAAAGGACGTGAAATTCGAATGGAATGATAAAGCTGAAGAAAGCTTTTGTAAACTAAAAGATATGTTATGTAATGCTCCTTTATTGCAATTTCCAGATTTGTCAAAAGGATACAATATTAGAACTGACGCCTCAGGTATAGCAATAGCTGGAATTTTATCACAGGGCCCTCATAGGTTCTGATCGTCCTATCACTTACTTTTCTCGAGTTCTGCGAGGACCTGAACTTAATTACGAAGTATACGAAAAGGAAGCCTTAGCCATTGTGCAAAGGATAAAAGCTTTTAAGTCCTATGTATACGACAGGCCAATTACCATAATAACCGATCATCAACCCTTAGTCTGCTTCAATACAGCCGACCTAAATAGGAGAGTACACAAATGGCGATTTTGGATATCACAATATGATTATAAAATAATTTACAAGCCTGGGTCTTCTAATTCAGCTGCTGATGCATTATCACGCAATCCCGTGGACATGTCAGAGATAAACACGATAAGAAACTGCTGCGAAGAATTAGAACCAAGAAATCTGATCCTAACCGTAAATGATCATTTAACGAACAATGAACTGGAATTTTTGGTTGACATAACTACCTCAATAAACGTCTTGAAACATGCTGTGGTCCCGCAAGGATTACTAAATCATTTGAATAAAAGCATTATGTTATCTGGACTATTTACAGAAGGTACAGAAGTGAAATATAGTGTAGAAATGCCTATATTGGTACATGTAATAGAATTCTACATCATCGAAGATAAATACGATTTACCTTGCCAAAAATAGATTTTGACAAATTACATTTAATTTCATCGAGAACTGTTAGATCTTTGAGATTTTTAGAAAATGAACATTTCATAGAGAATAGAAAGATTAGAAGCATAGATCTAAATATAATTAACGATGACCTACCCTGTATAAACATGTATAATCCAGAATTTGAATGTACTATACAACTTTCGATAAGTACAATCTCTGAAATTAGTCTTATTAAGAGACGATTTGTTGCAGAAGAAGCACTTGTCAAAACCACTGATAAATTGATAATTAAAGATATTAGTGGAAAATACTATGAAACAATAGGTTATACCATTATCGAAATATTTTCTTTACCAGCAAGGTTCGAAGTTGTCCAAAACGACTTTCCTATTTCCCCAGAGGGAATAATAGGAAATAATCTTCTATATAAAAGTAAAGCTTTGCTTAATTTAAACACAAAAACACTGCGCACAGGCGACATAATTGTTCCCTTAGGTAAACGTAATAAATTAATTGATACCATTGTAAAAAGTAAGTTGTTTGAGGTAAAAAGTTTGGTAGTAGATAAATCAGACATATATATTAGTACTAACGTAATTAAGAGGCGACAGAAGCAAATTCTCGAAAACCCACCTTTACCGATCCGAAATACGGCACCCGAAATTACGACTTCCAAGAGACCCCCAGATCGACCGCGAAAAAATACGCAAGACGCTATAAAACTAGTTTTGCCAACCAAAAGACCTAGGGGAAGACCTAAAAAGATACCTGTTCCTGCTACTAATTCAGTAGCTTACTCCAGAAAAGACGAATCCTCGTTAGATTCCGGACAAGAAAGATGTGACCTTACCAGAGTCACTAAATCAAATCAGAACTTGGAAGATAAAAACTTGAATCGAGAAAACACAGATACAATAGAGGATACAGAAATTGCGAATGAAGAAGATAATAGTTCCGATGAATCCTGTGACTCAAATGGACTATTTTATAATATGAATAGAAATATCGTAAAAAACCGCGATCCTTTACATAATTGTAACAATAATGTACTTTATTTTATAAGCTCAAATGGGCAACCTTGCAACGAAGGAGCGCGCGAGTTGATTAAATATCACAAACTAGTGTTAAATGAAACCTTGAAAGTCGGCGAAGTCTTAAAAAATAAAAAGAATAAAAAATATTACTAGTTTACTTTATGTATACGGGACGAAAATCCTGAATCCTTAACTCAAATTAGGGAGAATATCCTGTATACTTTAAATATTTTAAAAGACTTGCTAATTAGTTTGGGCCAAACAGAGATTTGTATTCCTAAATCGGAATCTATAGCGAATTTACAATGGATAGAGTGTATAAATCTACTCGATGAAATATTTCATAGAACCGGGATTAAAATCATAATCTGTTTAGGAACCGTAAAGTACGTGCCCAAAGAAAAACGAGACGAAATCTTTTACGAATTGCATAAATCTCCTGTAGGTGGCCACCGCGGTGTCTCGAAAACGTTTTATCGTATACGACAACAATATTACTGAGAAAACTTAAAAGATGATATCCAACGACGTATCCAACAATGTCTTGAGTGCCAACTTAAAAAGCTCACCCGCTTACAAACGAAACAACCCATGATAATAACAAACACGTGTGCCTCAGTTTTCGATAAAATAGCAATGGATATAGTAGGACCGCTAAAAAGAACCCCTAAAGGGTGCGAATATATTTTAACACTACAAGATCACCTAAGTAAATTCTGTCTAGCTGTACCTTTGTATGACACTACCTCTAGCTCTATTGCCGATGTCTTTATTAAAAAATTTATTTGTGTTTTTGGATGCCCTAAATCGGTTCTGACTGATCAAGGAAAAAACTGTCTAAGTCAATTAATGACACGGATTGCTAAAAGATTTAAGATAAAAAAATTAAGAACTACGGCTTTCCGACCGCAATCAAATGGCTCGTTGGAACGTTCCCATCATGTGCTTGCAGAATTCCTTAAACAATACACGGAAGCTAACAATAATTGGGACGACTGGCTTGACCTAGCCATGCTCAATTATAATACTTGTGTGCAAGAAAGCACCAAGCACACTCCCTACGAAGTAGTATTTGGCCGCCTAGCGCGTCTACCTTCAAGTAACCCGTTACGAAAAGGAGATATGCTACCAAGCTATAAAGGTTACATTACCGATCTGGTCACCCGATTGAACGGGATACAAAAACTAGCTTACGATAATTTAATTACATCCAAAGAAAAATCTAAAAGGTATTTTGACCAACATATTAATCCAACGAATTTTAAAATACGTGACTTTGTATTTTTAAAATCGGGACCTAAGCCTGGCAAGTTTGGCAATCATTATTCCGGGCCATTTAAAATTGTTGGAATGTTACCTAACCACAATATAAAAATCGAAGTCGAAAATACGACAAAAATTGTCCACACGAATCGATTAAGAATATCACACATTAATCAATCTACCCATATAAAGAAAAAATAATAATAGAGATCTTACCGAAAAACAATGTCAAAAAAAAAGAGGGGAATCAAAGTATTCCACGCGAACAGGGTCAGAATATCAATCTAATGAACAATATCTTTTTTCGGAAAAATAATAGTAATAAAATAATTAATAATAATAAATAGGAACAAACATACCAAATTAATTATTGGTTTTCCTTTTCAGTAATTAATAGTTAACACAGGAATTAACATTATTTATTTTTCAGAAAATGGGTATGAATAAATTTGGATTCTACATACTAATTTTATCAACCATTCCATATCAAGGTCAAACCATCATAGGATACGATTGCGGAGCGCGATCGTTAAACATCACCACCGTTTCTTTGCTTGATGTAGAAGAATGCGATATACCTCCCGGAAAAATTAATAGCACTCAGATCCATGTACAATTATTACAATTAAACCAATTCAAGGAAGTACACGTGATACAATGCAAGATACAGCTACAACGTCATATCTTTCATTGTGGAATGCATTCCCATAATTCGTCTGTTAAAGATGGAATACACGAATATATGGTCGAGGTTAGCCAAAAACGCTGATCAGACTTGTTTAATAGCGGTACATTATATTTCGATGAAATACGTGTATTACGCGATATTAAAGTTAACCAGACCGTAATCCGACCATTAATACTAGCTGGTAGTCTAAAAACCGATGGTAGTTGCAACGGCGGTGTATATTCTGATGCGTATGGTACCTGGGAGAATGTTGTAGTTCAAGGTTTAGTGAAAATAACCGTGCAAGATTATACTGCACCAGTTGACTTAAATAACGATCAAGTAAGACTACGCTCAGGTATCAAATGTACATTAACCGAAGAAACTTGTATAGACCCGGAAGGAGGTAATACCTTCTGGAAAACAATACCACGAGACATATGCAAATTCAATCATTACGGGATATTATATGAAGGCATAGCCAACAAAATAATAGACGAGCACCAAAACCGCATATACTCCTTGATAACAGAAGATATTACCTTCGCGTTAATGGCCAAAAGGAAAAGACAAATCTGTGGATATGAAATTGTTCAAACCGAACTCCCAAAATTATTCATTTTTGAAACCACTAGAGGAGTCTCAACCTTTGCTGTAGCAAAGAAATTATCATTAAGTAATTTAGACATACACTCCCGCCCAATAATCTTTGCCCACCTAAGAACAAAACGACTATAACTTTGAAACTCCATATCTCGGCTGGAAATACACCTACAGAGCTCTGCGGGGACTCATTTGAAAAGGTTTTTCGAGCACTTTTCAATGGTGTATATTAAAATCATGCTTAGATATTTCCCTTGCAGATAGAACGGCGAATATCAAAACAAAAATTACGAAATTTTTGCTTTTTCTTTAACCGCTTGCCATTTCGAGAAAAAAAATCGTAGAAAAATTCTAAACATAGCATTTTTTAGCTCTTTTTCTGCACTATCCAAAACACTCATTCAAAAATAATTTTCGTCTAAATTCAGCGATTATATGAGCATTTCATTCAAAAACAGCATCTACGAGGTGTGATCAAAAAGTAAGGTGAATTTTGAAATTTAGCGGGCTACGTCCGTTCGATCTTCGACTTTTTTATTTGGTTATGTCGGTACACTCGTCTAGAACATACGTTTCAAATTTCAGCTTTGTAGTATGTTTGGTTTGTTTGTGAGAGGCATCAAGGTTAGAAGTGTTTTGCGTGCTCCACGATTTGCTGCTGTCTAAAAACATGGATCAAAGAGTTTGCATTAAATTTTGTGTGAAAAATGGAATCAAATGTTCCAAAACACTTGAAATGCTGAAAGTGGCATACGGTGAGTTTACTTTAAGCCAAAAAAATGTTTACAAGTGGAGGCATTTTGGATCACCAAGACCAAAAAAAACACGCCAAGTTCGATCAAATGTAAAGGTTTTGCTTACAGTTTTCTTTGACTGCAGGGGCGTGGTGCATCATGAGTGTTTGCCACAGGGTAGAACAGTAAATAAGGAATATTACCTGCAAGTTATGCGCAATTTGCGCGAAGCAATCCGCCAGAAACGTCCGAATTTGTGGAAAAATAAAAATTGGCTTTTGCACCATGATAACGCCCCTGCTCACACATCGTTGCTTGTGCCCGAATTTTTGGCTAAAACCAACACAGTAACGACGCCACAGGCACCGTATTCCCCAGATCTGGCCCCCTGTGACTTCTTCTTGTTCCCAAAACTGAAGAGGCCCATGAAAGGACGGCGTTTTGCCACGATTGAGGAGATAAAGACGGCATCGAAGGATGAACTAAACAAGATCACAAAAAATGATTTTTTGAAATGCTTTGAGGATTGGAAAAAGCGTTGGCACAAGTGCATATATCCGAGGGCGATTACTTTGAAGGAGATAAAATAAAAATTGATGAATAAATAAATATTTTTTGAGAAAAATAAAAATTCACCTTATTTTTTGATCACACCTCGTATATTCATTGCTCTGTATCTCGGAAAATTCGAGTTGTAGAAAAAAATTTTCTTGGAAGAAAATGTTCTATTTTGTAAGTAGAATACGTGAACGAAATTTCATAATCATATGAAAACATTTTTTTTCCCAAATGACATGGAAATATCAAGATATTCCAACTCTTGCTACAAGTGATGTTTATACTGAACAAGATCTGCAGGATCTTCTAAATCGAATCATGTACCCTCTTGAACAATCAGCTGTCATCAAAGATGTTGCTCGAGAAATTAAAGGACATGCGATGAGAGATCAAGAAGGAATAATTAATAAATTGCTCAATGAGAACACTTTAGAACGCTTAGTTCATACTACTTGGAATCGAATGTGGGGCAAATTCGTGACGTTTGGAACGTTCAGTGCAGGAGTAATAGCTATCCTTTTTATTATTCAAATAATTAAAAAGGTGATAGAAATCTTCATCAACGGTATGGCATTACATAGTATTTATGGGTGGTCTTATCAACTTTTTGGAGCCATATGGAACAGCCTCACAACTTTCCTTATCCACCTAGGCCATTCAATGCAAAAAGAAAATGAAAAATCCCAGGAAGAAACAAGTAGAGTTCCCATACCAATGCAACTGCCCCATTATATACCAATTAAGACGCAGGAAGCAGATGCCAATGTACCAAAAGAAAATCCAGTGTCCTCAATCCAATCTAACAATAGTTTCTTTTCCCGACAATGAATGTTAATAAATCTTGGTTACCATGCTCTGCAACTACATCTTAATTAACGATTACTTTGCCTCGCTGCGCTCCTTAAGTAACCGTTTTAGTGTGGGGGTGTGACGGCGGACCATTTTAAAATTTTAATTTTTGTAAGAATATTTTTGTATAGCATCTAAGACAAGCGGAGAAACGAGAACAGTCGCTCAAAAGCGAGGGGGACCGAAACAAGTTATAAGAATTTTTCCCCGAAAAACAATAAAACCGCGACTGCATCCGAGCCAGCGTTCTCTAACGCATGCAAAGAGCGTGTAGCCCCTTGTACGTGTTTAACACGTGTCAACATGTCGATGAGAGGAGAGAGTCATAAAACTGCGACTACATCCTGTATGCCACTTTTCCCAACGGATTTTTCCTTCTTTTAAGATGCTCAAAAATTTACCATTGAAATGAAATAAAATTTAAAATTATCCAAATGCAATTATTTCACTATCGCAATACATCCCGGATAATTATGACTTCTCAAACCTCTCATCGAGTTCTCATTTCGAAGCTAGGATTAGCTAGAAAATAAGAAAAACAGAGAAAAATCCAAGAAAAAAATTATTATATATGCGCACTATGTTGTTAAACGGATTTTTATTGTAAGAAATGAGGAAATAATCGCCTTGTTAAGTTACATAAGTTTTTTTTCTTGTATTAATACTCCGATTAAAACTGAAATAGAATTGTATGATTAGTGAAAAATTTAATAAAACACCCATAAATCTGTACAATACAGCTTGCGAAATCATAAGATTATATATTTTTTTTCTTATTTTCAATATAAATTATAATCAATTGTAATTGCGAAAAAAACCTACAATATTATTCCTAGCACTAAGTAACTTGTAAGTTATCGAGTTTATACAAAAAAATAATTTTTAAGTTATTGTAAATCCGCTTATTGGATAAATCTTAGTTGAGAATGGTACTCGAAGAGCCATCTCGCGAGCCAAGGCCTGTTCCTTTGCGTCCGCTCCTCCGATTTTCTCCACGCCCCCGCTCCAATTAGGGCCCGAAAAATCAGTGAGGAAAATGAAAAGAGACAAATGAGCCAATGAAAGCATCATCGCTTACTCCACTCCTCCCAAAGCCAAGACGCTAAGAGAGGGACTTACCACCCAGCCACCCCCAGTGTATAAAAAGAGATGTACGAGCTTCGAGCGACAGTTGTGGAGAAAAAAATCAGGGAGTGAAAATAAATCAAGTGAAAAAGAAAATCAAGCAGTTGAGGAAATACCAGGCAGTGTCAAGGAAAAATCAAGGGAGTTGAAGAAAAATCACGCAGTACTATCAGTAAGGAGCAGGAAGTCAAACAGCCAAGCGGAACGAGAAGACAAGGGAAAATCAACCGATCTAAAATAAGGACGCACAGGCCGAAAAAGGTGTATTAGAAAATAAAAAAAACAGTAAGCAAACGAAACAATTTTTATTTCCTGTTTTTCAATCTTTCTTTCTTCTAGTTAAGAAATAGCTCGTGTTTCCCTTTCTTTTTTTTATTATCTGGAGACTACTTTTGATAGGCTCCAGGCATTAATATTATTAGAAAAACCCGGGTACTACTATTGATAGGACCCGTGGTGCTTCTAGCTCAAAGATTACGACTTTCGATCGGAATCTGAGAGAAGAAGTATAGATTCTGTGGCACTATCCCCCTCGATTTAGACAATTTCTTGATGAGTGATCGACGTCAGTTTAGGCGAGAAATCGCAGTTCTGGCGACAACGAAACCTGAGATTGCGCTAAGCCTCAGGCGCACCTGAGCTGTGTCGTTGCCACGACGTCACACGTGTATTGGAAAATTTGCGCAATTTTTTCTCGGTAAGTTCCATTTTTACTAATTGTTTTCCCCTAACGGTTAAGTTGACTTATAGATGAAACTTTTTTGAATCTATGTTGTACAGTATCCAGTTTTAATTTTTTGTTTTTTCCGCTCCTCCAAAATTCTACGGCTCTTTGTTTATAATCAAATGTGATTTCTTCATCATCATTTGTGCACTGATTTGTTGGTGCAAAATCAGAATCAGGAAACGATGTTGAACTTCATCTTCGATGATTTTAACATCAGTATCTTTATAATCTTCATGAAAATCTAACGTCTCTTCAATAATCATACCAATATCATTAAACTCATACACGGCATCTATTAATATTTTTTTCAACTTTTCTGACAATTTAATTTCTTTGAAATTAATCTCGCTATCTGGTATTTGTAAACTTTGAAAATATGCTAATAATAAATTGACTACGTTCAAAGGAATGATCTTCATGTTTTAATCTAAAACAAAATCAAGATATAAATACTCTTTTTTGCAGTTGAATAATTTTACAAAAGACAAAAGAAAACCTAGTCTATAGATAGAATTCGATCATACGTTTTTAACAGTTATATTTCACATGCTTACAAATCAAAATATTTGAATAAAATTATATATGATAAGTGACATAAATACTTACGTAGTAGACAGGAACTTTTCTTCTTGTTATGTACTATATCTTCGTGTTCGGGAAATTTGTATGTAAATATAGAAATAAGTTTATTTATAACTCCAGCAGAATAAAAAAACTTTAACTTTTAAAATACTTGACTTTTCTTCAACTACTATGAATAATGAAATATGTATCGGATGTCTTATCATCGTAAGGGGCGTAGATTTGATATAACTTATCTTCTTCGAGCTATTGATAAGACAAAATTGTAAAGAAGATAAAGTGTACGGCAAAGTACAGTACCAACAAAAAGTAAACTAAACTACAAGTGACAATTGAAAAAAGTAAACAGCTTATAAGTATAGGAATTGAGACTATAATAAACATTTATAACTATTAATATAATTTATTTGTTATAATTTCTTTTCTCATTGACAAATAGTAAATTATTAAAAAAGAAATAATAACTATGGTAAACTTCCACTTTTGAAATTAATAATTTTTAACTGTTATTACTTGTTATTTTTCTTTATTATGAATTAACTTTACGTTTAAAAAATAATAACTATTTTTATTACTCTTTTATACACAGCTATATGTAATACAATGCAAATAATATTTAAAAAAACTGATACTATAACTGTTATTATTAATTTCGAAAAAACAAAATAGTTAATAATTATTTATAATTTATTTTAGTCTCAAATCTTATATTTATAAGCCGTTATTATTTATTTTTATCTTTTTAGTATTAATAATGAAAAGAAAATAATAATTATTAGATAAAATTTGTAATACTTGAGACATATTTTTATGCAACATGAATGTTATTCAAGAAATACATATATTTTTCGCTATTTATATAAGGTTAGCCCGCATGTGGTTCGGTAAGGGTGGTTTATGGGGGGTTTGGTGGGTTAGAGGCAGGTTGGTTAGTTAAGGTAGCTCGCTCATGCATAGGATTAAATTATTTCAAGAAATAACAAACGATTAAACTTGTTTATCCCAGGGTTAGGTGGATTAACCTGCTGATAATTTCATGGAGGTGGTTTCTAGGGGGTGAAACACCCCTTAAACATATGTTTTTTTTAAATCCGTAAGCCCGTCAATTTAGTTTTGGTATTTTCTCATTATCAGTGCGATTTTTAAATCACTCGTGCTGATTTACTATATTACATGTCGTAAAACAGTACAAAAAATAGTGTATTTACCCCTATTAAAAAGGGGGTTGCAACCCTTCGGTATAAATGTTATGTCCTTAAAAGCCCCTTTTTATAAGAAATTTTTTAACGTTGAGTTTACTGAAAAATATTCATTTGATGCTGAGAAATATTAAAAAAACTGATTTTAGGGGTTGATTTTCAGGGTGGATTTCACCTCTTAACTTGTTAACCGAGCGGGACGTATAAATACGTCCAAAATAAACAATATCGGGTACGGGTAGGACATATGAATACGTCCTCGATATTTATATTGCGCCCTGGAACGGGCGAGACGTATATTTTACTACTACTATGGTAATACGTCATTCATACACGTCTTAGTGGAAAAGGACACGCCCGTTATATGTTACGTAATTATAAAGGGATTTGCCCGGTTAACAGGTTAAAGGCCCTTATGGGCCGATAAAAAAAAACACGTATCTAATTTTTTTTCAAGTACTACAACATATCCCAACATCATTCAAATCGGTGAGGTCGGGTTGGGGTGGTTCCCTTGTGAGTCACTCCACCAATACCATGCATCGACCTTGTCAGCCCAAGGCCGATCACCACGAGGCAGAACAAAGCTGTGTCGTGGAATGAATCGCCTACATGTGCCCGTAGTCGATGGAGGTACCGCATAAAGCGAGAATTATTAAAACGTATTTATATAATAAATAATTATTTTATTTTATTTATTAATTGAAATTAATTTCAATACGAGTATATTTTTCCAGTAGGTATAGTGAAGGGGCTGTTTGACAACGACAGCCCTCAGAAAATAAGCAACAGATTGCCACTGCTCGCTCCCCCCAAGAAAAGAAAAATTTTATGTGAGCTGGACGAAACAACGGCGATGCTGTTGTATATATATATGTATATGTGTGTGTGTGTGTGTGTGTGTGTGTGTGTGTGTGTGTGTGTGTGTGTGTGTGTGTGTGTGTGTGTGTGTGTGTGTAGATTATAGTAATTTGTATAGAATAAAATTTATTTTTTATCAATAAAAAATTTTATTTAAGAAGAACGATGGGTATATTTACTATTACCCCAACTCTACTGCACTATTTCATTAATTAATAATCAGTACATATACGGATTCATGCATGCATACATACATACGTTGTGATTAATTGTGTGTACAATTAATCACAACGTATATATATATATATATATATATATATATCCTAATTAAATTATTTATATATATATATATATATATATCCTAATTAAATTATTTATACTTCTTACCGTTGGCATAAGCTGATCAGTAGATCTGACTCTTGTTACCCTATTGTGATAAAATAATCTTTTGACAACTTTTTCCATCGGTCGATTCCACTTCATGAAACTTACATAAGCTAAATAAAATCCAAATAACACCAATGCTTCATACCAATAAATGTAATTATCTCTAAAGAAATAAATTAATGTTAGTAGACTTATGCTGTAAAAAGTACAATCACGAAAAAGAGGCCACCATGTAAGCGACAAGACTGTCTTCGAAAAAATAGCACACATTCCAATCACGAAAAGTATATTAAATACAGCTGAGCCGACAATAGTTCCTATTCCTACGTCATCAAATGATACGAAAACGCCAATTATTGATGTAAAGAGTTCAGGAGCTGAACCTCCAGCTGCCATAAATGTTGCTCCAGCAACATCATCCGCTATATCCAATTTTTCTATGATTACATCCAAAGATGGTACGAAAAATTCATCGCAAACAATAGCTAATGCGACAAACATGTAAATAACTCCAAGTATATGCAGAAGCACAGCTCCTTGACGACGTTCTTCGATACTGAAAAAATCTGTTGGAAACAAAGGTGCTTTTTCATCCATCATTTTCAGTCCGATTTTATGATGATGATGATGATGTAAACTGATATTATTTCCGTTCAAATGAATTGAGTAATTTTCTTTCAGTGTTCTTATAATATCAGACAAAGCGAGAATTTCAGTTCTTTGTTCACTAAAATATGATTTATTATTATTTTCGTTATTGCTGATTTGGAAAAAAGATAAATTAGATGGAGAACGGTGTCCTGTAATAAGTGACAGATTTGTCACAAGTACCAAAATTGAAATTATCAATAATATTGACAATTTTTGATTTTTTTTACAATCAGTACACATGACTAAAGCTGTCTTATTTTACAAATAACTTGGCACTCTTGTAACAGAATAAATACAATATTTGTAAATGTTTTCAAATTAAAAAATGAACACTGTAAAAATATGTTTTATATTTACAAAATAGTAATGAATTGTCGTACATAGATAAATATATTATGCATTCTTTATTAATATTAACACTATTACTATTATTATTATTATTATTATTATTATTATTATTATTATTATTATTATTATTATTATTATTACTATTATTGTTATTATTATTGATTTTGTTATTGTTATTATTATTGTTATTATTACTATTATTGTTGTTATAGTTATTAGTTCTGTCACCACATTTACTGACACTTATTATTATTCAAATTTTCACAATTAAATAACGTTATTATATTCTTTTTATTTTAAATTAATATATTTTTGTAAGTAACAAGTTAAACAATACTGCTTTTTTATTATGATAATTTCGTAAATTTATTTTAATAAGTTTCAATGATCTAGATAGTTATTTATATCTGCATATACATTATGGAAGATCTAAAAAACTTATTCAACTTGAACTAATAACAAAATATCTTGCATTTCTACAGACGACATTCACTCTGGATTAATAATTCAGCAAAAACACTTGGATCTGGAAACATTCTTGTGACGTAGACCAATGTTTCTAATCACTATTATTCCATAAAAAACATCTTATAGTTATGTTACTTTCAACAATAAATGGCTTACACACAAGGAATGTGAATAATTTTATTTAATAATATGTCTGTTGGCCTTTTCTCACTTTGTCGAAAAATTGTGAATATGTAATTTCAAATTTAATTTATCACACTTTACTTCCCTATATGTATTGAACAATTCGTTTTGTCATCATGAAGTGTTGGCAATATATTTATTTTTGCTTCATTGTTACTTTTTCTCAGCTGTTCTTTTTCAATTTGCTTGTTGTCCATATAAATTTGTAGATGTTGATAGCTAGAAAGTGAAGAAAGACAGAAGGCATGCGCGCGCACTTGTCTTACGTCCACAGCGCTCAATATTGAAGCCAGTAGGATAACTTTTTATTTTTGACATTAAACTTATTATTATATTAAATATATATTTAAATATTGATTTTTCGAATGCTTAAATTATTTACAACGCGATTTATTTAGATGTAAGATTAACTTACTTCTGAATAGATAACTTTTTGATATTTTGTTCGTTACCCATAAATTGAGCTTTCGATATTGTATACACATATATATATAATATTAATTATAGATATATTAGACGGTACCCCTATTTACTTTGATCTCAACTTCGTAAAGCAAATAACAATTTATATTTTGTTTTAATTTTAATAAGAAAATATAAAGATATATATGATGATTCCTATTGGGGATACCACTACAACTAAGCAAAAAATTTCGAACTCAAATAGTAAAATTATATATATATATATATATATATATATATATATATATATATTAGTTTACATGTGGATATTGTGTTTGTAGTAATGCACGTCATTATATAATTGAAGATAAGTTTATAATAAAACAAAAATAACTTTAATTACACTGCTGTTTTTTAATCCTATCCGCTCAAACATTTTTATTATTTATGCTTTTCGAATTTTTAAATGATACATGTGACTGAAACGGTATTTGCTAAAATTTGTCGTAGTTAGCTTAGCTGGGTGACAAAAAAAAGAGGATGATTGGCCTTCATTTAACCTTGTGGGGGCGGGGGGGGGGGCGAGGGGATCAAACAGATCTCACATATAATACTTCATTTGAACACAAATTTTTCCAAATATTCCGAACCTGTGATAAAAAATAGGGATTGTGAGTTAAAAAATAAAGTTGATTTTGAAATGACCTTGACAATGATTTCCACGGTTAATATATCACTCGACATCGGAAAGCTTGATTTTTTTATAAATTTTATATTAAAAAAAAAATTTTTAATTTAAAAGAAAAATGGGCAGAAGATGTAATGTTCAGAAATAGTGCCTCATATATATATACACAAAAGAAAGAATACCTCATATATATACAAAGAATGCCTCACACACATACTAGAGAGGTAACTTTTATTCTCTTTGCTCGCTGACTCACATTCAAAATAATAATTTCAATATAATGTTATGGGAAGAGGTTGTGGGCATGATTCGATTATGTGGATACCCCTGCGTTTCTATTAATAGAAAGAAGATGAAGTTTGTCTGACAAATGTCATTCATGTATTATGGAAACACGTTTATTTATATCAAATAACCAAGCGAACAAACGTCTCTGCTTTGTGCTATGAGCATATTAATTTTTCTGTACTTGAAAAAAATCATACAAATTCATTTAAACTTTTTCAAGAGTATTATAAATCGAAGCAAATCAATGAAAGTGAGTGAAATGCATATTTATTCAGTAAGAATTTATTCCTTCTTCGTGATGCAATATCGATTGCAACCAATATGTTGGTATCAACAATTTTTTTTCACCACTTCTCAAGATGGTTGACAAATTCGGTTGTGGGCACCGAAATTAGTTTGATTGTGGACACTCGTTTAGTTTTTCTAAAAAATGATGGAATATTGTCCTTGATTAAATCTAACTACTTAGTAAGCAGTACCTAATGAAATATACGTGTGTTGATAATTTTTCATGTTTCCATATATTTCTTTCACATTAAAATTTTAATGGTGTTTTCACGTATTTTTGATTTTTATAGCCAAGTCGTCCAAAGATAAATGGAAAAAATCATCCGATATAGATTTTAATGTACTGCTTGATGCTATTAAACGTTATTTTGTGGATAACCTGTCCACAACTTTCTAAAATATTCTTCTGAAATAATTATCTATTTAAAAAGAGGTGATGGATGCCATATTGAAGCATTTTATTTGTGATGTAATTGGTTGAGATATAGTCACGTGATATATTATTGTAGCAGCAAATCTGCGTAGATATGGTTTTGAGTTGAGATTTTAGTAATAAAATTTCATTTTATAATTGATACGAAGGATTTTGAAGACAATGAAAATAAAAAAGTATGCTGCAATGTTATTATTTTTACACTCATTTTATGAAACTTGTAGCGATTAAATCGTTTGGTAAAAGCGAGAGGTTATTGTGCCTTTTTATTATCCTGATAATCTGATATTTAAACGTATAAGATTGAAAAAATTATTGCAATATCATAATCTTTACTAAAAGAATGAAATAAACGTTTAATAGTGATTTGACACGTATAGTTGAAAATAACTATAGAGATTGTTTATATCAATTTTCGATGTAATAATTCATGAATGTGAAATACGCGGTTTTGTAATAAAAATTGAAAAATTTACTTTTGAAAAAAAAGATTTATTACGTTAAATGTGCTAATCAATATGACTAGAAATCAAAAAGAAGGTGAAAGCGCGCGAAGCGCAATTGATGTCCGAAGTATTTAAAAATAAATAATGTTCGTTTTTTCTATATTTTGTATGATTTTTCTTGATATTTTCCTATTTTCAGCAGATTTTACAAGGGTGCCCACAACCAAACCAAAATAGATTTTGGTAAAAATGACTACTTCATAAAATTAACAAAAGAAAATTATTCTATATGACGAAATCGATTTTTCCCCTTCATTGGTAGTTAGCTAAGGTCTCTAGCTTTTCATATATATCTATATGTCCAAAAAACATGTATTTGGTGAAAAGTTATGAGCCAAAAATAAATGGGTGTTCACAACGGAACCCTTTCCTTTATTTATTTAAAATTAATAATTTTTCTCATTAAAATTATTATCATCAGTTTACGTTTGATTCTTAAGGTGTGCAAGCGTGTTGAAATTGTGCTCTACCCGAAAAATTATAGTAATAGCAAATTAAGTGAAGTGACATTTGAATTTCAAAATTCATTAACGGTGCCTCAAAATAAAAGAAAATAACGGTTGATATGATCACTCAAATAGGGGACGACATTTCTACTCCTAATAAAAACCAAACTAAAAATTGGAAAACTGCAGCCTAGAAGTTCAAACATAATTTAAAAAACGACAAGTACAATTATCAGATCACTAACTAAGCAACACAACCAACAAGTGTGAAATACTACAAGAAAATAAAAAAAATCAAAGTGAAGAAGAAAACAATGAAGCAATTAAATTAAAAAGAACTTCCCCTCCGATCTTCATTTATAATATAGAGAATATTAAATAGTTAGTAAATTTACTGAATACAATAGTCATAGACAATTAAACCTTAAAAGTGATAAGTCAAAATAAAATTGATATTTAGTCGATAACTTCGGAAAAGTATTTTTCAATTATTACTGACTTTGAAAAAAAACACGATTTAACATTTACAGAAGAAAAAGGTTTCAGTTATATTAAGAAGCATCAGTTGATATAGATGAATTAAAAAGAGACATAGAAATTTCTCAATGTCAAAACTGCCAAGAATATAGGCATACAAAAAACAATTGTTACAAAAGTGCTGTGTATGTGGGATCTGATGAATATCATAAAACTAAATAATCTCTAATTAAACAACAAATAAAAGATTATACCATGTGCAAATTGTACACGGAATCATATCGCAAATTACAAAGGATGCTTAGTTCGTAAATAATTATAGAAAAAACTATTTCCTAGACTATGAGAAAAGACATTAAATCAAAACAAAAATCCAAATTTAATTTGAATGCTAATGTCAATATAGTTGGACCAAAAATAATATATGTACGGCTAATATCAAAACAAATTGATCAAAGTGAGATAGAAAAAATCAAAACAAACAGCTGTCAAAAAAGTGCTAAGTAGACATACCAACGAAGTAAACACAAATAATAAACTCGAACACACGATGGAATAGCTAATGCAAAGAATGCTAAATTTATCAACCGTACGTGTTAATAAAATGACATAATGCAAAATCAGAAAATTGCTATTTAGAATGAAAACGGTCTTATGCAGAGACATCTCGAATTAAGAGCATTTCTCATTCATGAAAACTTTACAATTAAAAACTTCCTTTACATTCCAAACTACACAGTATACAATACAAATTATCCACTTGATAAAGCACACGGAAGCACTGCAGTCATTATCACAAACAAATATTAATTATTACGTACACTAGTGAAATATACATACAAGCAATCAGTATAATTATAAATCACTACAAGAGCCTGATAACGGTACCACCAGTATACAATCCTCCAAACAAAACAATAACAAAGAAAAATTGGTCAGATTTCTTTTATTCACTAGGAAATTTCTTTATTAAGCATTTAAATTTGAAATTTAAAATTTCTTTATTATAAGCAGGAGGCGAGTATAAGGTAAAGAACCCATGGTGGGGATCAAGATCACAAACTGCAACTCCTAAAAGTAAAGTACTATGCGGTATACTACTTAAAAATAAATGCATCTTAATATCTACTGAAGAACCAACATACTAGTCAATAGATTTAAATAAGCTACCAGAGACCTGATAGACTTTTGCAATTATAGAAGGAATGACAAATTTTTCGAAGTATCGTCATGTTTATATTTAAGATCAGACCATTCGCTAGTATTAATGACACTAAATTCGCAAGTGATAACAACAATTAACAGCTGGATGAAAACAAATTGGAACAAATATTCTCTTTCTATTGATAAAAGTTTTACATGTAAAATACCTTTCAAAGCAGATACTGAAATAGAACATGTGAAATAGTACATAGGTACTAAAACGTTCA
Source organism: Phymastichus coffea (assembly GCF_024137745.1). NCBI lineage: Eukaryota > Metazoa > Arthropoda > Insecta > Hymenoptera > Eulophidae > Phymastichus > Phymastichus coffea. The sequence continues at coordinate 4,496,922 of NW_026706814.1, forward strand.
ACCTACTCTTGATTGAAGCTTTAGATAAAAGCTCCGCAATTGTAAATATTAAAAAATTTCAATAATTTACTTGGAATAAAAAGCTGTACAAATTAAAGAATTAAGAAAATGATATCAAGAAAAAGATATTAAGAAAAATATATCACATTACAAAGTCGAGTCAAGATAAAACAAAACTAAATAAAGCAGTCAAAGAATTAAACAAATTATAATATCGAGAAGAAAATTCACAAATGCTAAAGAAACTTAGAGAACTGAGTCCAACAGAAGCAACAGATTACTCATTATGGAAAGCTGTTACGAGATTTAATAGACCAACATCATTTATTCTATCTATCAGAAAATCTTCTTGCAAATGGGCTAGATTAGACGAGAAAAAATTAATATGTTTGTCAATCATTTATACACAGTATTCAAACCTCATCAAAGAATAATTACCGAACAAGAAGCGGACACCTTACTAAATAACGTCCAAGACAGTACACCCTATGCAGCAGTGAAAATAAAGAAAGTATTATTCATTATCAAAAATATAAGAGCACCCTGTTTTGATATTACAGGAAAAATTATGAAAAAACTACCTACTATGGCAATAAGATATTTAACAATTATTTCTTATACATGCCTTCGTCTATATTATTTTTCCACTTAATGAAAAATGACAGAGATTATTTTAATACCATAACTTGGTAAAGGAACTGAACTAGTGACGTCATATATACCGATTAGTTTTTTGTCTGTATTATAAAAAATTTTTGAAAAAATAATTTTAGTTAGAGTTAATCCAATAATAATAGATAGAAAACTCATCTCGAACCATCAGTTTGAATTCAGATGCAACCATTTTACGATATAACAGAATAGTATTAACTGCAAGGAAATCTATAGAAAAAAACAATATTGCATCTGCATATTCCTTAACCCTTAACTGCTATGTGAAATAGATTTACCCCAGACAATTTTTAAAAATAAATAAAATTTAGTTTTTTTTTTTCAACAATTTTTTTCAGTGTGTGTAACATTAAAAATTGTTAACCTGAATATTTTTTTTTGTAGTAAAAGGTTTGAAATATACTAGAAAAAATTTTCATAACAAAATATCTAAAATTCTCTGATTTATACGATGTTTTTCAGGCTGGGGTAGATTTACCCCACCGAGCAGTTATGTGACCAAAATGAGGTGTGCAAGTTAAAGGTTAATGTCGCACAGGCTTTTGATAAAGTATGACATAACGGTCTTCTACATAAATTGAAAAAATGTTTTCCGGCAAAATACCATGAATTATTTAAGCTATAACTACAAAATAGAAATTTTCAGGTATAAATGAATAAATAAAACATAAAAAAGACAGATAATAAAAGCAGAAGTACAGAGCGTACTAGGACCAGCATTCTAATTGTTATTCATCGGTGATCTACCAAAATCTCCAAACATCATGGTCGCAACATAAGCAGACGACACAGCTATTATTACATCACATTCGAAAATAAAAATAGCAACGGAAATAATATTGCGCGTTTTTAAGTTTCATCCTGGCTGAAACTGGCTCGTCGTCGCGGGTATTGCGTTTTTTAACACTAAATGTACAGCTTTCCTCGGCCAGCCACGCCCTCACTTGAATTGATTCTCAACTCGCTTGCTTCTCCGCCTCTGGGCCTTCTATAGTTTCCCGTGACAATGTTTCAGAGGTTACTCGGTCGCCGGCTCCATTCTTCCGGCTGTATCGCTCTTAGCTTCGCTGATTTCCCTCGCGCTTGGTGGCGGTGGGTTGCATGTCGCCGCTTTTTTCCTCGGTGGGAAAGTTGAATTCGGTGCCATTGTCCAATAGAAATACGTATAGTACTCTAAAGTTTATGATGATGTGTTCGTTCAGCGCTTTTGTGATGTTTTTACCGTTCGCAAATTTCAGTGACACTCATTCTACCCATCGGGTAAACAAGTCTGCGGGTACAAGGAAGTAGATAAACAATGTATGTCCTAGGACATAAAGGAGCCGCCAATGTATAAGAGATATATGTATATCTTTGAATACAAAGGAGCCACCAATGTATAAAGGATATGTGTATATCCTGGGACACAAAGAGGCCGCCCGATAAAGGTGATGCGTTTTCGCAATAATTTGACACCTGTTTGTCCGCCAATAGGCCCTTCGACAGAATGCACCCCTCTCTCTATAGAGGTTGTTAAAGTAGGACGCTGTAGAAATTTGTAGGGTATTTGGTAAGCTATATGATGGTCTCTCTTTCTTTTTTTATCCCTCTCTCTCGCTCTTCTTCTAGAGTAGAGCCCTAAGTAAACTTATGCTGGCTAAGTGTGGGCCCTCTGAGAGGGAGTAGCGTCTCTAGCTTGGTAAGCTATATGCTGCTCTCTCTTTCTCGCTCTCTTTCGATAGTGGGGCCCTAAGTAAGCTTATGCTGGCTAAGTGTGGGCTCTCGGAAAGGAGGTTGCGTCTCTAGCTTCGTAAGCTATATGCTACTCTCTCTCTCTCTCTCTCTCTCTCTCTCTCTCTCTCTCTCTCTCTCTCTCTCTCTCTCTCTCTCTCTCTCTCTCTCTCTCTATTATCTCCGATAGTAGGGCGCTTAGTAAGCTTATGCTGAGGAGGGGGTAGCATCTCTAGCTTGCTAGATGCGTACACCGTATAGTGTGGATGCTGCTCTCTCTCTCTCTCTCTCTCTCTCTCTCTTTGGCATTTATCTATGAATTCAAATTGTATAAAATCTTTAACCCACTTTTTCGTATGACTATCCACTCTTCAGCCTACAACCCCGAAACCGTAATTTTCAGCGCCACCATAGAGCTTAAAAGCCGTGCTCGACTGGAAAAGAGCGTAGTTTTTCGAGACAGCCCACTATACTAGCTTTCTTAGCAGTGATAACCAGTACTAGTAGTAGTAATAGTATTAGTAGTTATCTTACTCGCATTTCCAACATAATGGCTTGTATTTCTTATTTTAAAAATACAGTACGCGATTTATGGAAAGCCTATTACAACTCAGACGTAGACAAAAATGATTTTATTAGATGGAAAGATATAGTAATTACTGCTTTGAATTCTCTTGAAGAATATATGTTGCAGCCTAACTTAAGTAGAGTAATACGAAAGAGATGTCAAACTTGCGCTTCTTATTTAAATTCAATTGAAATCAATTTGAATAATTCCATAAAAGTCGGCGGAAATATTAACCCATTACGAGTCATTCTAAACCAAATTCAAGGGGATGGAGTTATTTGGCGTCAGATAAATTCTGTATTTTAAAAACGTATCATTACTGTATTCATAGCCAATTAAGAACATACAGATATAAAGTCATTCTCAAAAGCAGCAAATAAACTTTTACAATTACAAATACCAAAATATCTTACAATTCATAATGCTCTAAAAATAAATATAGATATGTCAGGTCAATTTGCTGTAATAAAAGATAATATAGAGGACAATCAAATAAAGTATTTTAACACTGAAAATGTTTCCATTTATGAACGACAGTTCTTGAATTATGGTCCACAGAACATATTGAAAATGTTATACTTAAAAATTTAGAAGAATTACAAGAAAAAGATTTCGGTTGGACATTAAAAACTATCATTGGTATTACTGTTAACATAAATAAATTTAATCCTTTCAAACCTGGCTCATATATTCAACTACCAAAAAAATAGTAGATAAAAAAGCATGTATTGATGTTCAAAATGCAGATAATGAATGTTTTAAATGGGCTGTGCTTGCCTGTTGGGGTAAAAAATATTTCTAAATTTGAAAATTGAATAGTATTTCAATAAACTCCTACATACTAAAAAAATACTGATTCAAATTTGAAGTCTCAACCTATTATATATCAACTGTAAAACAAGATTAGCATGTCAATCTTTTGTTACTACAAAGTGATTAGAATGATGAGAATAAAACAGAAAAATCTAATAGTTCAAATAACAATAACAATTTCACATAAAAATTCCACTCTGTATGGATTAAAAAATTATCTGCTCTTGTTAGAAGTCAAGTAACAAAATTTACTTCACAGATTTCTCTACGTGAATGCTGTCTCCATTATTTCAATGATAAAGAAAAATTGAATAATCATGAGACAGATTGTTCAAAATTAAATAAATATAGAGTTAATCAACCTAACTTTCCTCTTCTCAAATTTAATCATTACGGTCGAAAAGAAATGGTTCCATTTATTATATATGCTAATTTCATTTATTATATACGAGGTGTGTTCAAAAAGTAAGGTGACTTCTCAAATTTCACGGGCAACGTACTTTCGATTATCGATTTTTTTATTTTGTTATGTTGGTACACTCTTTCCGAACATCTGTACCAAGTTTCAAGTGTATAGCATTTTTTGTTTGGTTGTGAGAGGCGTAAAGGTTATAAGTGTTTTGCGTGCTCGGCGATTTCTTGCTATCGAAAAATATGGATCAAAGGATTTGCATCAAATTTTGTGTAAGAAATAAAATAAAGTGCTCCGAAACACTTGAAATGTTGACGGTGGCATACGGTGAAATGGTTCTGAGTAAAAAAAATGTTTACAAGTGGTACAAACTCTTCCAAGATGGCCGGGAAGATGCCAATGACGAGCCTCGCTCTGGACGCCCAAGCACGTCAACAACTGATGAAAACGTTCAAGCAGTGAAGAAAATTGTTCTGCAAAATCGTCGAATCACTATCAGAGAAGTTGCTGAGAATGTTGGTATATCGCTTGGCTCGTGCCATGAAATTTTGTCTTACGTTTTGGGCATGAGATGTGTGTCAGCGAAGTTTGTTCCGAAATTACTAAATTTTGACCAAAAGAACCGTCGCATGAGCATCGCTCAAGAACTGTTGAATGACGCCAACGACGACCCAGATTTACTCAAAAGGGTCATAACGGGTGACGAATCATGGGTATATGGTTATGATATCGAAACCAAAGTCCAACCGTCCCAATGGAAGAGCCCAGATGAGCCAAGACCGAAAAAAGCACGCCAATTCGATCAAATGTCAAAGTTTTGCTCACTGTTTTCTTCGATTACCATGGCGTGGTGCATCAGGAGTTCTTACCATATGGACGTACGGTCAATAAACAGTATTATCTTGAAGTTATGCGCCGTTTACGAGTAGCAATACGAAGAAAACGCCCAGAATTGTGGAAAAACAATTCATGGCTTTTGCATCACGATAATGACCCTGCCTACTCATCTTTGCTTGTGAGAGATTTTTTGGCCAAAAATAACACCACAATCATGCCTCAGTCACCATATTCATCGGATTTGGCCCCATGTGACTTTTTCTTGTTCCCAAAACTAAAGAGACCTATGAAAGGACGGAGATTTGCAACGATTGAAGAGATAAAGACTGCATCGCTGGAAGAGCTCAGGCTATACCGAAAAGTGCTTATGAGAAGTGCTTTGAGGATTGGAAAAACCGTTGGCATAAGTGTATTGTATCTGAGGGGGAGTACTTTGAAGGGGACAACATAAATATTGATAAATAAATAAATATTTTTTCTTAAAAATACAAAGTCACCTTACTTTTTTGAACACACCTCGTATATTATATATTATTATTTATTATAAATACTTAAAAATTTGAACTATTACTCTTGGCTGATAATTTCGAGCTTAAAACTTGTATGGATGCGTATCAACTCGACCCTACACACTATTATACTACTCCTGGATTAACTTGAGATGCTATGTTAAAGTGGTGGTTGCAATCACGACGCTCTCAGGAAGCTCGACTATAATCCGCTTAGCAAAAACATGGATGATGCATATAGTGCACCATATGGCCAGCCGTGAGGCTGGCCAGGTCACTTTATGCAAAAATCTTTTGTCAAAGCGGCGGACGATAGTTGTCTCCCTTAGCAGAGAACGGAGACTCCTCAAACAAACAACTCGTTGTTTTAGGCGAGGACGTCGAAACTTCTCTCTTTTGTGTACGGGCATATACAAATGCTGAAGTACAAAATGCGTCACCGATTGCCCTCGACAAGCAACTAATGCTAGTCGACCCGAAGTGAATGCAATGTATATTTGAACGAAGACTTGCAATCACAAGTGCGGATGTGTGTACCTTCACGTGGTGGGGCTGAAAACGCTGTTTCTGCAAAGAAACAGTAGGCAAAACACACAACGCTTGCCCTCAGGGCTACAGGCCAACCGGCCAAACAAAACATAACAACACGGACCATAACAATACGTGGTGAGGTGCGGCTTGTAAACGCCCAAACATTCATCGCGGAGTCTACCACACCTCAAGAGCTCAACTCGAGCCCAGAAAAGCCAAAATCCGGGAGTCACTTGAGGGGAAATCTCTTGGGATTGTGGTACCGCGCGCCCTCTTAGAGGACGGGAGACCGCTCCGGGAACTAGTTGCAGAGGGCCAATGGTCCCGGTAATCCGAATATAATTTGGGTAGATAACAAATTTCCCCTTATCGACTAGCAATCGGTAGGTGCCACTACTGTCGGTAAAGAGTCGCGGCCGTGGTCATAGCAGCCACCCAAAGTTCTTTGCCTCGAGCTCCCGGAGTAAGGCCCGACACCAATTGTGCGAGAGAACAGTCCATTGGGCCGAGTAACTCTCGATGACTAGAACGCACTACGGATGCCAAAACCCTCAGAAAAATATTTTCACAGAAGGGCAGCATCCTTCCTGCTATGGAATTGACTTAAGCCCTAATAGCTAAGCAACTTTACAATTGAACGCGAAATTAGTGGCTGTCAGCTCTCTTTGAAAGCGAAAACCGTGCACTGATTGCCCATCAATCCAGTGCTGCTAAAGGTGAACACAGGCTAAGATGACAGAAAAGGAGAAAACCCGATATGCTCACTCAAGTGCTACTTTGGTTGCAATCCGTCAAATACCTAACCCTGACCAAGACAAGGTTTGAGCAATATCAAACCTAGCGTGGAATTAAACACGCCTGTACATTCGTAATTAGTTCTAAGTTATATCATAATCAAATTAGTTCTAAGCCGTTAACTATAATTTAAGCAGTAATCTTAAGCAGTAGTATAAGAATAAAGTTACCAATAAATCAAAATCAAAATAAAAATCAAAATTAAAGATCAAAATTAAAATCGAAATGAAAATAAAATCAAACAAATCAAATTAAATTAAATCAAACAAAAATCAAAAGATATAAAAGAACTAACAGCAAGTTAGAAAGCTAGAAAATAACTAGCCCAATCAACTGTAAATATACTAGAGCCATGGAAAACCATGGAGAAACCCGAAAAGGTAACAATCTAAGCTCAAAGTCAACACACACAAACATACTCACTGCTCGCACTTGAACGCCACTCGAACGCCACTCGCTTAATCTTGAACGCGCACGTTAACGCTAAAACGAACAATCGAAAGCCATACTCCGGAAACGCCACTAGCGATTCCAAGGAGGAGATATAACTAGACATTGTGTTGTACCACGAAAACGAAATGGTCAACCATTCTAGGTATAAAAATGCGAGGAAACGTAAGCAGGAGATGACCGTTGAGAAATTAGAGCACTGCTCTAACACTCCGGTATCAACTCAGTTTCCTTCGCAACCAATCAAACCAGACGAAAGCAAAGACGATTGCCCACCAGTTAAAAGGGTTAAATTGAACGCACAACAAAACCCCGAACTGGGCCCGAAACTGAGGATCATACAATTGAACCTCAACAAAAGGCAAGTAGCCAACGATGAGCTGGGAGAAATCATGACAGACAGAAATCTTGACATACAGGTGGCACTGGTGCAAGAACCATATCACTGGAATAACGCGATTTCAGGTATGGGCAGCATCGCAGCTATCCATGGATCCAAAGAGGGTGAAAAGATCCAAGCTGCGATACTTTACAATCCGCACAAAGTCACTGCTACCAAGATTTCTAATCTGTGTGACTCTCACTGTGTTTGCGCACAGATAATCGGAGCCTTTGGTGAAATTTATTTCATAAGCATCTACTGCCAGTTCAGCCACAGCAGGAAGACCTATCTTGACAAACTAGCTAGGACCCTGAAGCAATTGAAAGGCAAAAGAGTCCTAGTTGGAATGGACGCAAACGCCAAGTCAAAGATCTGGTCTAATACACAGGACAAGAATGGGAAAATCATTGAAGAATTCATAGATCAATACGGGCTAATAGTGGCCAACAGGAGGGACCAGCTTCCAACGTGCCGTAGTACGAGGGGCGAGACGGACATTGATGTAACTTTACACACACCAAATCTGTCAAACCTCTTGACTAGCTGGGCGGTGAAAGATTGGACCACCAGTGACCACCGGCCCATAGTGATCGAACTGGATTTTGTCTCACAACCAGTCGAACTCATCCAAACCGAAGAAATATTAGAACCAAGGTTTAACATGAGGAAAGCTGATTGGGAGAAATTCGGGAGACTTTGTAAATTCGAGAAAGAGAACCTAGCTACACTCCCTTTGGAAACCTCCGAAGACATTGAAACGTATACTTCAAAACTTGAAGAGGTTCTAATAAGGGCAGCAAGGGACTCTATTCCACCAAAAACGAGAAGAACGCGCTCTCAACCCTGGTGGAATCCTGACTTGCGAAGTAAGAAGCGTGCGATACAAAGACAACGCAAAATCGTCGCTCTGAAAGAAAAGGAAGGACCGAATAGAGAACAAAGAAAAGCCCTCCAGAGATCACTTGAAAAATTGAGACAAATGAATTCCGACTATGCAGCGGCTATTAAAAGAGCCAAAAGCAATAGCTGGCGAGACTTCTGCACTATCGAAAGCGCAAAGAATGCTTGGGCGTATCCATACAAACAAGCATCCAACAAAGTCAGAATCTCAAAAGCGATATGCACGGTTAACCGTAATGGTTCAGTTACAAAAGACTGGAAAGAAACAAGCATGGCTCTACTAGAAGGATTAATGCCTGATGACGACCCAAGCTGCGAAAACGATGCACATGCAGAGATTCGCAGAAATATGCGGGAGGTTCCAACAACCGGTGACGCAATGCCTTTCCTAACAAGGGAAGTTGAAATGGCCCTTAAAGCGAATAAGGCAGGGAAATCACCAGGCAGAGATAGAATAGAGTCGGAGATGCTTGTCAAGGCAAAACCATTACACCATGAACTGACGCGACTTTTCAATGCCTGCTTAAAATGCGGAGTGTTCCCCAGAAGATGGAAAAGTGGAATGCTAATCACGTTGCTCAAAGGGGTTGAAAAACCCGAGAACGAGATTAAATCATATAGACCCGTATGTCTACTCCCTATAGCGGGGAAGACACTCGAGAGGCTTGTGATTCAAAGAATATCCAACATTCTAAATAGCTCGGACTGGTCTTCGGAGGATCAATTTGGCTTTAAGGCAAATAGATCCACAGAAGACGCCATTAGAAGAATATATGAAATAGTAGAAGAGGCAGAATCTGATCCGTCGACCAAGTACGTAGCCGCTATTCCACTGGACGTCTCAGGAGCATTCGATGCCTTATGGTGGCCAAGCCTGCTTTCCCAATTGAAAGAAAGAAATTGCCCAAAGAACATCTACAAGCTCCTCCAAAGTTACTTCAGCGATCGAGAAGTGGGCATATATGCCCACTTCGGAGAAACACTGAAAACAGTGACGAAGGGGTGCCCTCAGGGTTCAGTCTTTGGACCGGTAGGCTGGAATGTCATCTTTGACAAACCACTCCGGGCAATAAGGGATGCAGGATACGAGGTACTAGCCTATGCAGACGACGTACTTCCCATCATCAAGGCGAAAACACGCATTGATTTTGAAAGACAAGCCCAAGAAATCGTTAATATAATGATGGACTGGTGCAAGTCTGACAAAATGAAGTTGGCAGTGGAAAAGTCAACACTAATATGGCTTAAAGGCCAACTAAGCGAGAATAGGAACCCTACGGTCAAAATTGGGAAAGACAACATTAGAACGCAGAAAACAGTCAAGTACCTAGAAATCACAATCTCGAAGGGCTTCCGAATGGAAGAACATATCCAAAACGTGATTCAAGACTGTAATAACACCTATTTCAAGCTAAGTAAAATAGCAAAAGCAAATTGGGGCCTAAAGTTTAACTCCATGAAAGAGATATATAATGGCTTCCTATTATCAAAAGTTACATATGCTGCTGCGGGCTGGTGGCAAAGAACTAATATCAAACAGCAAATTGCTTTGGAACAATTGCAACGATCAGTTCTTTGCAAAACACTTAAAGCCTATAGATCGATCTCTCACGAAGCGGCGCACGTGCTTACAGCCTCCCGACCAATAGCTCTCGAGCTTGATGCGAGGGTTGCGAAGTACTGCGTCAGGAAAGGGAAATCGGTAACATTGCACGGCATCCGAATAAAATCGGAGGAACTTCGATCGGGCAGACTAAAAGTCTCAAAAGCCATACAACTCATCAATGATGAAATCGAAAGAGTATGGCAAGAGAGATGGCAGTCAGCCACAAATGGCAGAAAAACATACTGCTACTTCCCAGTAATCAAGGACAGATTAAAGAAGAGGTGGCTAAATCCCAATCACTACACAGTACAGTTTATGACTGGACATGGCGCTTTTAAGTCATACCTCTACAAAAGAGGATTATGCGAAGACCAACTGTGTAGCTGCGGAGAAATAGAAAGCGAAAGTCATATTCTCTTTAACTGCGAAGATACATGGGAACTAAGAAAGCCATTAATTAAGGCCGTTGAAGAGGAAGACCATGTATGGCCCTGCCCGGAAACGACCTTAGTATCCAGCAGGAAAATCTACAAAGTCTTTGAAGACTTTGCTAGAAAAGTCATAGAGCCCAGGGAAGGAGTACCCAGAAAGAGAAAGCGAAGAAAAATAGTTTCAAACTATGGTAGAAAAACGCCACCTCTTACAAGGTCCCTAACAAAAGGACAAAAACTCGCACAATAGCCTAATTTTTGAACGTAAACAAGCATATAAGCTTGAAACTTGAACGATAATTTTTGAATGTCGAGCTTCAGAAATAAACTCTGAAGCTCGACAATTTGAACGCGAATTGCCGATTTGGCCCTGAGGCGGAGTTTTAACTCGAGTGTCTCGTAGGACCGGCATGCATACTAATAACTGCCTGGGGAATCGCCTTGTCGGCTAGACGAAACCCCGCCCAGACCCAGTAGTCAAAACAATAAATTGAAAGAGCAAACATCGGTATCTGCTGGTCTTGGGAACCATTCTTTAGAAAGCGAAGCCCGACATCGGGGCCGAACCGGGAAATAACCTTTTCGAATAACGGATACCCAACAGCGTGAGCGGGGATGACCGAAACGCAATGGGGAGACATACCACGGTACGTCGAAGCAATGGACCTGTGAGTCGTGGGAGAGATCCCTTAATACAGGTACGCAGGGTGGGATGTTTTTGAACACGAGCCCAGGAGGGGAGGCTTAGCTGGTTGATCGTCTCAGGAAACTCCTCTGGCTGTCCTGGCCGAGTCTCTCTTCTGACATCCCAATTTGGGTTGGCCTCTGCGGGGTAGTGGTACCAGGTCAAGCAAATCTCGTAAGATTTGTACGCTGCGTGCTTCCGACGCGGCAGACGTTGAAGCAACTAGAGTCCCGTCGCGCCCAAACCGAGGGTCAAGCCTTTAGTTCCGCTCTCCCTGAGCGTCGAACCTTGAAAAGATCGGTACTCCTCTCGAGGAGGTCACCGCCTTAGATTAATAAGGCTCCGACTCGCTGAGTGCGCCAGGGATGTCGCAGCAAACTTGACTTCCGGATCTCCAAATACTTGAAAGCGAAGGAGTGAAAGACAGTGGGCTATGCCAACCTAATGGCGCCCAGAGAGAAAGGGTGGTAATGTTTGAATACGCCACACCATCCTCAAAGCGGAAAAAGTGTTGAACAACGACGCATAGACTAGCTATGTTAAAGTATAAATATTGAGATAGAACTCTCAACTGATATAGACATGGTTTTATTCATACAAAAAGGTATTCGAGAAGGTATTAGCCAATGTTATAATAGATATTCAAAAGCTCATAATTGATTCGTGGGCTCAGAATACGATGAAAAAATAACCAAACAAGACTTTTATGTATTTTAATGTTAACAATTTATTTAATTGTGTGACGGCTAGCCGTAACTTAGTTTTTTTTTTGATTAATTTAATTATTAAATATGACGAACGGAGTGGGAACCTTCCTGATTTCCCACGATGAAAACGCGTTCGAAATAAAATGTTTAAACTTTGATAGTTGCCCGAGCATGCGTACTCGGCCTTACAATCAACGCTCTATCCTGCTTTGTCCCACGCGCATGTGTTGACAGGAGCCTACGATCATCACGTATACATCGTGAAGCGTTATCGCGCTGATAATGGAAGGGGCTCATAAAAAGCAATTTATCTTTTTTTTCCCACCGAATTTTAAGAAAATATCCGTAATATTAAATAGATTTTCATGAATTTTGTAAGTTATTATAATGCGCATCTTTTTAGTCACCAAATAACCAATAAATATTTTTATATTAGAACAATAATGTATTTTATAATAAATCATAGAAGGTTTGGATTTTTCTAGTAATTGAGATATTGTAATAATCACTATGTATCGTTAAAATTAACTAAGTTTAGTACGATTTTGTAGAAGTAATTATAAACTATAGCGTTAGTCTTGCTCTTAAAAGTGGCACTCCGAGAGCCATCTCTGGAGAAAAGGGCCCAAGTTAAAAAGGGACCGCCCTTTCTCTCTCTGAAAATACACGCCCACAGACCAATAAAGAAATCCTAGATATGATTAGAAAATTTCCCACCAATACAAAATTTGGCCGTTATCGCTTCATGGGCCTGAGGAAAGGGATTTCCACCCAACCACCCACTGCTTATAAAAAGCTCTGTACAAGACTGGAGCAGGGAAGTGGAGTGAATACCAGGAAGTGACTAATAAGAAGTGACTACCACTGAGTGAGTGCTGGAGGAAGTATCAGAGAAGAAAATTTTGAAGAAGTCAGCCAAAATTCAATCAAGAAGTCACCAGAATAGAGAGAAAGAGAGAGAAAGAGGTCAAAGAGCAGAGAGAGCGCAGCCTTAATAACAAATAATTAAATAAAATAAAAGTAAGTAAAACCTTATATCTGGCTATCCTTTTCTTTCTTTAAGCAATCTGTTTTTTTTGGAAATTCATTAAGCGTGAGTCTGGTGAATTTTCATTAAAGTCCCTTAAGAACACATTAAGCGTGAGTCTGGTGTGTTCGTAATAACATTTAGTTATTACATTCCGCGCTAGCATACATTTTTCTCAACGCAACAATATTGCTCGTCCCGGCTTATGTGTTACACGATAACCAAATCAGAGCAACCCTGAGTTTACGCTTACTCCAAGCGTACCTGAGAGTGACCCCGACGTCACAATTGCATAGGCGATGACGCAATCAATACCATATAAAAATTATAAGTGGGTCTCTAACATTGATGAGCTTAATTTTTTCGATGTTTCTGATAAAAATGAGGTTGGATATATTTTAGAAGTTGATCTAGAGTATTCAAACGAGCTATATGATGAACATAAGGACCTTCCTCTTTGTCCTAAACATAGCACACCTCCCGGATGAACGTAGAAAAAACTTTTAACAACGCTGTATAATAAAGAACAGTATGTAAAAAACCGTGGCTTAAAACTTGTGTAGATTTGAATACTGAAAAAAGAAAATGAGCTAAAAATGAGTTTGAAAAGTTATTCTATAATCTCATGGTTAATTCAGTATACGCAAAGGATACGGAAGATGAAAGGAAGCGAAATGACATCAAATTAATTAGTGGATGGGGTGGTAGATATGCAGCAGAAGCACGGATTGCTTAACCTAACTTTCATAGTATCTCCATCTTTGATGAAAATTTAGTAGCAATACAGTTATCATAGACGTCTATTAGTATTAAGAAACCAATGTATATTGGACGTTGTGTGCTCGATCTTTCAAAAACATTAGTATACGACTTCAACTATGGGTACGTAAAAGAACTAGCTTATAAAGCAAAATTACTCTATACTGATACAGAGCGCCTAGAGTATGAATTTCAAGATGTTGATATACATGAAATTATTAAAGAAGATATCAATAAATTAGATACATCAGATTCTCAGAAAATAATCAATTTAATATACCGCTAGTTAATAAACGAGTTCTCGGTTTTATGAAAGATGAAAGCAATGGAAATATGATGAGAGAATTCATCGGCCTTCGAAGCAAAATGTGTAGAATACTAATAGAAAACTATCAACCAATAAAGAAAGCAGTAGGTGTGAAAACCCTTACTGTCACAAAAACAATTGATCATGAAGATTATCGAAACTGTTTAGTGGAATTAGAAATTATTATGCGTGAGCAATGCAATATACGTAGTGTATTACATCAAGTAAAAACGGAAAGAGCGCAGAAAGTAGCACTAAGTCCATATGATGATAAACGATGTATATTTGATAAAAATCTAGATATACTTCCATGGGGTCATTACGGAACGATTGAAACATCAAAGCTTAAAATCAGCAGTGTGGAACAACGAAGGAAAAAGAAGATCATAGAAGTGGAGGAAAATCCTCAAGATGCTTTTACGTCAAGTAGTAGAGATGACTATATAGAAAGCAATACCAACAAAGTTGTAAGCTTTCTCCAACCTCCGATAGGAGTCGCTCAGGATAGAGTAGCAATAGTGGGGAGGAAGAAGGGTCAGTCAAGAAAAAGGTTAGGATAAAATAGTGATAGAGTGGGGGACAACGGTAAACATGTCGACTCAAATCGAAGGAGTAGGGCAATGTAATCATACGAGAAATTAATCAAGCGGGGATAAAGGGAAAAAATAGGAAAATGACGGTGGCTTGAGTTCTCAGGGAAGGGATGCTGGGTACAAAACGGAGAATACACCTCAGTCCATCGTAGTTATTCAGCAGTAGCAGTCTCTTCCTAGTTCTTTTCTTCCAATAGTAGTAGATTTTTATTAAAGGTAAGTTTCTTATATAGCTCTCTAGCTATAGCCTAGTAATAGCAAACAGTATATAGTCAATTAATGATTGATTTGTGTTTTTTATTGTAGAATGGATTTTCGTCTATCAATAAAATTGCAAAATCAGCTTTCTTACCTAGGTAGACTACGTCGCAGTTAGATAAGAACTGTACGATTACGGTAACTAAATTAAGATAGTTGAACACTCGTTACGGATTTAATGTAGTAGTAACAGCAGATGACGAAGTATGTCTACCGAAGCGAGTTGTAATAGCGTCAGCCGTCCTTGGCCGATAATCCTTTCCCGCTATCACCAAATTCTTTAAGGGGGAGGTAAGGGAGGCGGTGTATTGCTCCCAGCACGGCAGAAGAGGAAAGGCGATCGCAATAAACATTCAAACCTTTTACCAATCAAATACGTTTATTATAAAATCGCCACCTTGAGCGATGGCGAATAAAACAATCTATCAAACCTTAACCTAATACACAATAACTTCTTACCACTAAATGAGATGACCGGCACGTGAGCCCCTTGCCATCTCACAACCGACTCGATACACAATTAAGAAAGAAAACTTAATCACTAATTCAGCTGTGCCGGCCCGCGAAAGCCTGGCGCAGCGCATAAGTCGCGAATAGATAAAAAGGGTTCAAACCGATTAAGGAAGAGAAACGAGAGGAGAGAGCATGACCTGTTAATTGGCGAAGTCCTCTGGGCTGGCGAGTTGATCGTCTCTCTGCCGGCCGGTGACCTTCTTCGATATGGCGTGACTGGTGCACAAAGGGCCGCTCTCGAGGATACTTTTTTGGTGCGTTAGCTGGTATGCTCTCGCTTGCAGGGTCAATTCCTTAATGCTCGCGAGAAGCGACGCAATAGTGCGTGAGCTGCTCTCATGCCCTCCCCACTCACTTGCCTAATCGGCGGCACGCGACACCGCCAAGCGTGGCCAGTGTCGCGTGCCTAGCCGCACTATAGTTGCACTATAGCAACACTCTCTCTCTCTCTCTCTCTCTCTCTCTCTCTCTCTCTCTCTCTCTCTTTCTCCCTCGATGACTAACGAGAGCGCATGTTGTTACGCGCTCCTGGCCACTAATACTGTTGTTGCTCTCTCTTTCTTTCTTGACGAAGAGAGAAACCGATGCTGAAACAAAAGACTGGCATCAGGCACGAAACATACGTGCACCAGATGCCCGCCATGAGCCCTTGCCGATGTCGGAGAGAGAGTGAAGGGACGCTCGGTGTAGGCTATGACCAGCCTACACCGTTACAGAGTAAGCTTGACGTTAGAAAAAGATGAGGAGATGCTGCAGAAATTGTATGAGACCACGGAGATGAAGGAATTATTTCTACATCAAGAAGGCTCGAATTTTGAATTTAAAAATTAACTTAGTATAATTTACAAATAATAAAATAATAATAAATATAAATAATAACATATAATAATTAATTTACTAAGTACATAGTAAATAAGTAATAAATTTATATTTTAAATATTGACCACGTCTTCAATCCTAATTTAATTATTCTTTGAAATCCCTTTTTTTAGAGAGGTAGGAGTAATTACTTATGCGTCCTTTCCGCTGAGTTTCGACTTAGTGTAAAGGTCTCACAAGCAATGTTAATAGTAGAAATACCTCACAGGTAAAAGCTAATGGTTGGGGCTCTCACTATTCCCTAACAAAAAAAAAATAAATAAAAAATAGAGGAGGGGGCGATTTAGTCGGCTCTAAAAGCATAGTAGTAAGGTTAGATTCTCAAATAGTGATAAGACGTTAATAGGAAGCCTATTCTGTTCGAAGTAGCGGTAAGAAGAAGTAGTAGAAGCTCAGCCATGCCAGCTATAAGTCAACAGGAGATCTCGCTTCTCTACTAAGCATGTATACCAGGTCTGTCCTGAAAGTATCGGGTCTACCTTTATATTTTCGTGCTAGCGTTAATCTTTATCATCTGGTGGCTGGCATCCTTCAAAGTAATCCCCACTTGATTGAATAACACGGTTCCATCGATGTTTCCACTTTTCAAAAAAGTCCTAGAACTCACTTTTTTTAGGGATAGCCTTAAGTACACTCGTCGCATTGTTTTCAACCGTTGTCCTTTGAGTGGTTTTTTTAGTTTTGGAAACAGCCAAAAGTCACAAGGGGCTATGTCGGGACTGTGTGGAGGTTGTCGAAACAATACGATATTGTGTTTGCTCAAAAACTGCTGCACAAGATTGGATGAAAGCGCTGACGCATTATCGTGATGGAGAAGCCAGTCACCACTTTCCCAAAAGTGTGGCCGTATTCTTCTTACTGCATCACGCAAACGTTTCAAAATTTGAACGTAGTATTCTTTATTCATTGTCTGACTTATTGGTGCATATTCGTGATGTACGACACCTTCACAATCGAAAAAAAACAATCAACATTGACTTAACATTGCTCCGACTTTGACGTGGTTTTCTTGGTCTTGGCGATTCAGAATGCTTCCACTGTGAATATTGTTGTTTTGTTTCAGGAGCATAACCATAAAACCATGATTCATCACCTATAATAACTTTTCTAAGCACATTATCATAATTATTGACCATTTCCAGATTGTCCAGAGCGATTTCTAAGTGAATGTTCTTCTGCTCTGCTGTGAGCAATTTTGGGATGAATTTCGAACACACGCGTTTCATTCCTAAATTTTCGGTTAAAATTTCTGAAATGATAGTTTTTGGTATCCCAAGGTCTTCTTCTAGTTCTTCATACGACGATCTTGTTCGATTGCAAGTCGCACCCGCTCAATATTATCTGCGGTTTTTGTCGTTAAAGGTCGGCCGGAACGAGAATCACTATCGACAGAAGTGCGACCATCCTTGAACCGTTTATACCACTCTTTTATTCGTGTTTTGCTCATACACTCGCTTCCGAAGGCCTTTTGCATCATTCCAATAGTTTTCGAACTCGTTTTTCCGAGTTGAAAGCAAAATATGATGCAAATTCGCGCATGAACTATATGTCCGGCAGGTGTCAGTAAGTAACCAATAGGTTCGTGAAGCTATACTGTTGACGTTTCTGTCCGGTAGAGGTCTCTCTAACACTATGGCGCGAAGTTATAAACGTAGGCCCGATACTTTCCGGACAGACCTCGTAGTTTGCGAAGAAAGTTAGAATACATCATCTTCCATACGAAGAAAAAGACTCTAGAAAAGGTATTTGGAAGCAGATAGCACGAGAACGCGTTCCCTTCCAAAGATGTATTGATGAACTGAATAAAGTTATATCACGAGTATTACTCAAGAAACATATACTGATGATGAATTGAATTCTTGGTCCTATATTAGAAAATCATCAAACTACACTAGTGGAAAAAATTAAAGGATCAAAAAAAAATTCCGTAAATTATGTGACGGTTTTTAACTGGCTGTATTTCCCTTAAAAATAGTCGTACTGGAATTTTAAAAAAAGCGTTTTAAAGTTTGAAGTTTCTAGTTTTGAGATCTCATATTCAAAAAATTTTTCAAGCAACATATTCTGCTCAATCCTCATGAATACCAAAAAAAAATTTTTTATGAAACTTTTTCAGTTTTTTTTTTAGTCTACGAACTTGAAAAAAATTTTTCTAACTCAGCTACTATATGCATCGGATAACTTGTTTATTGAGCTTTAATATACATTTTTGAAAAGTTCAATACCACTACCTCTTCCTGAGATATCGAACTTTGAATGGAAAAGGATCTTTTTGTCTTTAACCATCAATATCTCAGCAACCGCTGATTGCACAAAAAAATGAAGGTAGATTTTGAAATATTGAATAAATTTCCCAAAAAACTAAACTACTGTTTTTGAAAAAAAAAAAAATTTTTTTTTTATTTTTTACATTAATTTGAAAAATCAAGAAAAAAAGGGTATTTGGTGCTTTTGGGATAATCAAGCGCTAAATTTGAACTATCGAGAAAACCAGAAAAGTTAAGCGTGTCTTTTTCAGTTCAATATGTCCACAAAAACCCCACAAAGTTTCAATTCAATCGATCAAGCCTTTTTTTTGTTTTATTCAATCGAATTTTTGAAAAAAATTAAAGTATAACAATTTTGACTTTAAATGATCATAATCTTGAAAAAAAGCGTAAAAAAATTTACGGAATTTTTTTTTGATCCTTTATTTTTTCCACTAGTGTATATATGTTAAATAAAATAGAAATCGAATTTAAAGTAGAGGGAGGTGCTTGTGGTGGCTCGAAAACCAAAGTAGTGAAAAGAGGTTTTAAAAGAGCTGCGAGCCTCGAAGAGCTTCATTCTGTCTCTCAATTTTTTCCAGATAATATTTTTGAGTGTTCGATTGAAACGTTCAGAAATTGATGCTTTAAGATTGCTATAAGTAGAATAAAGGTTTATTTTATATTTTTTCATTAGACTTTGAAAATTTGTATTGTAGAACTCTTTGCCTCTATCCACTTGAAGATTTTTAGGAAT
The DNA here is from genome assembly GCF_024137745.1 of Phymastichus coffea. NCBI lineage: Eukaryota > Metazoa > Arthropoda > Insecta > Hymenoptera > Eulophidae > Phymastichus > Phymastichus coffea. Next base: position 4,516,269 of record NW_026706814.1, read on the forward strand.
ACGTCCCTTTTTTAATACAGTCTCCATTGCATTAGTCACATCTGCAGCAGTTTTCTGTTTTATTGGAACTCCCGAAGCATATTTAGAGAACATATCTATAATAATTAACAGATAGCGAAAATCTTTATTCTCTCTAGAATAGCCTTACATCTCAACAAGATCAGCTTCCCATATTTCATCTATTCCGCGTATATCGACTTTTTAACGAGGATAGTTTCAACATGCTGGTTTGTTTAACTCTCATGCACTACTCTTTGATGTTTCATTTGCAATATATTTGTTAAAAAATGATTGATAAAGTCAAACGGTATCTTTAATTCTTTGTCATTATTATTAGTATTATTATTATTTGCTTATAAATGCTGAATCGCTTCTCGATACACTCGTAATTCTGTTTTTATTGTATTTAAGGATTTTCTAAGATTATTTATCGTAGCCGTAAACGTAGTAACGTTAGTTTCACTAGTTTTTCGCAACGTTCATAAGTTTACAGCATCGTTACTCTCCTGAAGATCAGCTATATTACAAATTCTTTTGTTATCCACGTCGTTTTGTCCGTCTTCAGTGATTTTATACCCTACATCAGGAGAACCTCGAATACCTTCCTTTTTATTCAATATACGTACAAACACATCAACACTCATTTTATCACTGAGAAATATTTAGGATTTTCTTAATATATATAGCCAGCTTCACGTAATTCTTCAATAATTGAATGAATTTCATTAACATGACTAGAATTATTTCGAGGTTTGTTCGGCGAGAAGCAATATCAATCGATCAATGAGCTCGTTTGGATCATCCCAATATACATAATCAAATAATGTTCCTTTTCTTGCTACTTTATAGTTAGGAAAAAGATCTCTTCCATCAATAGTCGATTTTCGCTTCTAGCATTACCGCTCAAAGATAAATTTGGATCAATACACTTTTTAAATTGATTTACGTGCTTATTCCGATATTCTCAATTTTGTTTCGTATATTTTACGATGAGCGTTAGTAATTTCAAAAATTTTTATATAATTTTCAATATCCGATGAAGTGATTAATTTAGAATCAGGTTCTTTACGATAGAGAAGTTCCATTAAACAAGGCGTCTTGCTGTATGCTTTATCATTCACAGTCACGTTATCGTTTTGGAAGGAAATTGGAGAATTGCCTATGATATATATATTTTCTTGCAAGCGAACACCAAATGTCTTGTCTAAATTACTTCTCTGTTGAGGTTCATGCAATATTCGAACATAGTCTCCTACAATTGAATCATCCAATAGTTATTTTTGTTGTTTTTTAGTTACATTTGAACTAATTTTATCTAAATTTATTGCAGTTGTATCAAGTGATGATTCAGTAGTCTTATTAAATTCGTCTTCATCATCAATAGAAAGAGAAGATTGAAATGTAGAATTAAGCGGTTGCAATGTAGAATTTAAGTCTTTAACAGCACTATTGAAATATCGAGATTTATTGGGAGTGTCAGATGTTGTTTTTGACTTGAAAACTTTATCGAACTTAATTTTCATCTCCTTGTTCGTTTCATGTTCAGTATTAGCATTAGTTTTGTCAATAGCTACCTCCACAAGTTTCTTCAATGGATCAACCATAAGTTTAAAAGTTTCATTCAATGTATTTTCTAAACCAGCTTTGTCACGTCTTATTAGTTGATACTTACGTCTGATGGCATCACGAGCCTCAGATAATTGCTCGAACACCTTCTTTTCTTTTTCAAATTTAGCCATGTTGACGTTTGTAATTTCTATAGTTAAATACTCTTCATTTACTCACTCCACTATATTTACAGCAAAGAATCAAATCTCTTGCTATACCGTTCATGATTGATTGGTCTATCTCTATCGATAACCAGAAATCCATGATTATCGTCTCTTCAACATTTTGAACAAATTGCTTTGAACTTCTAAAGACATATCCGTGTTAACATGATCATTGTAAATGTGTTTAATATTCACGTCATCTAGTAAATTAAAACTAGTAAATTCACATTATCTCGAATGAGATGCTTCAGTTTGCGAGCGTATAATTGACAGAGATAAAGACTATCTACTTTTTTATGTCTTCCCATACAGAAGAATGCTCTCACGTTGTCCTGCTTTTCAGTGGCTATATCGTCAAAAATCATGATGGAATTTGGATTAGCTTTATCCGGTGAAACAACTGCCTCATGCTCACTAAATGCATAATACTGTATACCATTAATCGGTTCCAATAAATCTTTTAAAACTTATACTTTGGTTGATTGAGGGACTTTGAATAAACATAAACGTTTTCGAATCTAAGTCCATTAGGATGATTAGTGTTAGCAAACAGTTAGTTTTCCCATAGTTACTAGGACCACAGAAAACTGCTCGTATCCTGACAGGTAGTAGTTCGCCATGTCTTTTTTCTTGTTTTTCCATCTCAACCACACTATTAAAATTTATTTCTTGCAACTTAAGTGGTTGCTCTTTGAAGTCCATATTGTTTTCTAGTCACCGATCGAACGACGAATGAGACTACTAACTATAAAAAGACTGTTTTATATTTGTTAGTTTCATTAAGACTTTGTTTTCTGATGAGGTATGATAATTTGTTAAAAAAAAAAGACTGGTGGTGCTGGCTTAGTGAATAAGATCATTAATAACTTACCATTCGAAGCTTATTTACCTGGTTATCAGTACTGTGGATCGGGAACTAAATTGAAAAAAAAGGAATTGCTCGTGGTGATCCTGAAAAAAATCTACTAGACGTTGCTTGTAAAGATCACGATATTGCTTATTTTTAGGATCGGGAGAATATTGACGCGAGAAACGGGGCCGACAAAATACTAACTAAACAGGCCTGGGATAGAGTGCTAGCGAAAGATAGTAGTTTTAGTAAGAAAGTTGCTGCGTTTGCTGAAGCCAACATAATAAAAGTTAAAAGTAAACTTGGTTTGATGTTAAAATTTTAAAACGAGGAAAGAAACGTGGCAAGGGATTAAAAAATCGTCAACAACAACAACAACGACAGCGACGAAAAACACCTGTAAAAAGTAAAAATCTATCAATTGCATTGAAAAAAATTATTAACGCTGCCTCCAGAAGCGTTGTACCTAGTAATAAATTACTCTTCGTCATTCGTTCGGCTATAAAAGGGGCTAAAGAAGCTGTAAAGAAGGCTGAAGGAAGAAGAAAAATAAACATACCTTGTATTATATCGATTCCTAGTAAAGTGGGTGAAGATCTTCCTTTTTTAATTCCATTTATTGTCGCTTTGAGAGCCACTGGAGCTCTAGCTGGAGGAGCTGCTTCAATAGCAAAAGCCGTTAACAGTGCTAAGGCCGCTCAAAATTAATTGAAAGAAGCTTAGACATAATAAAACTATGGAAGCCATTGCTATTGGTAAAGGATTTTATTTGAAACCGCATCGTAAAGGTTATGGTCTTCATCTGAAACCATATTCAAGTGGAAAAGGTTTAAAAAAAAAAATATTGAAGTAACTTTACCTAATCGGGCACTGTGTTACGATGGCTGCCCTTTCTCGCGCGCGAGATCCTTTTCTTTATAAGTCACCTTCCAAATAAAAAGCAATATAATGACCATACCATTTCCTTGAATAACCACTTAGCATTACTAACATTAGTATTATTATTATTAGTATTAGTTTACCCAATAAGCATAATACGCCGATCACATTGTATACCTTTATACCGACCGTTCACAATATACCCGTGCTCTGATATGCAATGTTACTATAATATAATCTAATACAATGTTTACTATAATAAAATATAAAATTTTATATAATCCGCACAGTAGCAACTCGTAGTATAAACGTCATTCCGCCAATTCGCACTCTGTGCTCACTTCAACAGAGACCACCCGGGTGCTATCTAATCCGTCTAGACAATAAGTTTATCAAGTTTAGACGCTTCGCAAGCTCCTCTTGCTTTGTTACCAAGAAGAAAATGCTGACTGCATCCAATCAAAGAATAGGAGAATCTTTGTCCGAGTCAACACTGAGAACAGTGGAGAGTCAGTCAGCTCCCATCACTGGACTCGGTCGGACGTGCCTCTTTAACTTTATATTTTTCGCTGCTGCACGCGTACAGATCTATTGTCATATATCTTTGTACTTTCCTCTTACCTTTTACCTTAATTAAGATGAATGCGGAATAAAAGTGACATTTAATTCTATTTTCGCGTTATTAATTTCGTGTGATACCTTCCTCGTCGATCGAATTATCGAGCAACTAGTACGAGGATCATCGGCATCACTGCTGGGACTCCTGCCCAGCACCATCCAACAAACAGGAGTGGTGACAGTGACATTTCAACCTGAACCCAGGATCCGAGTTTCGCAGTTTCGCAGAGGCAGTCTGCGCTACCGGAGTGATTAAGGACTACTTGGCGTCGACGAACTCCACCACGCCCTTTCGGATTTACTGCCAGTCCGTTCGATATTGCCGCCGGATAGACTCAAGTCAGCTAAGTCCCCCTTTTGCATCCTTTTCGTAAATTTGACGTAACAACTGACAGATCATAATATAAAAAAATATGCTAAAATACTAAAAATTGTAAATTTTCGAGGTGTTTTCATGCGTAATGCTCCACCAACCGATGGACCGCGATATCAAGAGACAGCCATTATAAATTTAGATGATGAAAGTGGACCAGGTACTCATTGGATATAAAAAGAAAGGTGATGGGGTTCTGTATTTTTTATAGTTTTGGTAATCTACAACCGCCTATAGATCTCTTGCTTTATCTCAAAGTTAATAGAATCATGTATAATTATATTAAATATCAAGATTTTAATACTAACAATTGTGGCTATCTTTGTCTCAAATTTCTTTTAAACAAACTATAGTAAAGACGACTAGTATGAAAAATACTCATTCAAAGAATGACTATCATTTGATATGAATCTGCCATGGAGAATACACTGACATTGAGTCTCTCGAGATAATCATCTATACTGGAAACATATTATTTTCCGCCGATCGAACTGATACCAAACAAAAAATACATTCTTGGTCTAGTTGAGCTATTAACATTTAATTTAATACCAAACATTGACTTTGGTTATAATAAATTTTAGATTGAAGGTCAAGAAGCTATCACTTTACCGACTGGTATCTACGAAATAGAAGAAATTGAAAGCTTTCTCAAAGAAGCATTAGCATCTAAAGGTATATCGTTTAGCTTGAAACCAAATAATAATACTTTACGTAGTGTCATTCAGTGCAGTCAAGAAATACATTTTGAACCAGAGGATTCTATTGGATCAATTTTAGGCTTCAATATACGCACGCTCGTTGAAAATGAAAGATATAGTTCTGACTTACCCGTAATTATTCTCCAAGTCAACGCTTTACGTGTAGAGTGTAATATTACTACAGGCTTTTACATAAATGATCGCAAAGTACATACTATATGTGAATTTTTCCCAGCAGTCCCACCTGAATATAAGATTATAAAAGCTCCCTCTCACGTCAATTTACCTTCCAGTCGCTGTGAGGAGCATTGATCATTTTAAAATTCGTATAGTTGATCAAGATGGAAACCTAGTTAACTTTCGAGGAGAAGTCATCACAGTGCAAGTACATATAAAAGCCATATCATAGTAATGGCTATCAATTACAATATAAAAACCGGTCGAGGCTATATTAAAAGACAAAATTGTCAATCAGCGAGCTATCAGACCGCTCATACCTCAGAACATTCAATTCCTGAAAAGCTTGAGATTAAAAGTCGTCGAAAATTGTGGAAGAAAATATTGTGCATATTAGGGTGCTGTATAAAACAACAACAACAATATAGAGAAAATTTTAGACATTCATTCAGGTGTCGCTTTCGATGAGTATAGCTCATTATGAAGTTCATGCGAATCAGCCTTATTCATTATCATATTTCAATAACAGCGATGAAATGCATATAGCAATTCAACATCAAGATTTATCTCTGCTTCCATCATGCAGTATGATACATATTAGTGGTCGGTTGACCAAGCCGGGCGGTACTATACGCCAGTGGAGAACACTTTATTAGTCAACAACGCCCTGTCATTTGTTTGAGGAAATAAGATATGAAATAAATGCTATTCAAATTGATAAAAAGAAAAATGTAGGTTTAACGAGCCTCATGAAAAATTGGCTTTCACTCAATCCATGTCAGAGCTCTATTGCTGAAAATGTCGAAAGGAATGGTGATAACAATGAAGTTTTGATATGTAATGCTCTGGGTTATTTTGATGTACCTATCCCTCTCAGTATGTTGATGGGCTATGTTAAAGATTATCGGAAAATTGTAGTCAATGTCAAGCATGAACTTATTCTCACAAGATCAAGCGAAGATTTGAATGCTATTTTAGGTACTCCAGTAGGGAATTCTGCTGCTTCAGAAAAATCAAAAATTTCTTTAACTAAGGTTGAATGGTTGATGCCATATGTGATGGTTGCGGAAAAAGATAAAATCGAATTACTCAATCGAAATCGTGCAATTATAATGAGTTATAACGAATTTAATTCATTCGTTATGTCTCTCTCTTCCCCACACATGCATATACATAATTCATGTACTTATACTTGGATTCACATTATATTACACAGCAGCCTGCAGCAGCCGACAACGTCGAAGTATAAGGTAAGAGAGAGAGCGCGCTACGTCTATTAACGAGCCTATAAGCAGAGAGAGCCGCGCGCGCGTGTATGCGTGCATGCGTGTGGTTGCGCTGCCGAAAAGCGCGATGAAAGAGTGGGGGCGCCTCCCGCGGTAATTGACTGGCGGACGTAACGCGGGCGACACGTGTTTGAGCGCGCGTTGAAGATTCGGTCTTTGCTTGGGCAGTTGCTGTGGTTTAGCGATCCTTGACTTTTCTTTTCTTTTTGGCGTATTCGGACTTTCGGTCTGCCGTTGCCTTAAATTATTCGCGAGTGCGTGCAGTGGTGCTGCGTTTGGGACAGGACAGTGTATGTGTGCAAGGACCTAGCGCTTTGACTTTGCGCCCGACTCTCACTCCCAATCCTTGGCGAATTCTCTGCGCTCGTCACTACTTTTCGCGCTTTTCAGCCACTGCTACCTGCGACGCTCTACGCGGGCCACGAGGCTGCTTGATGTCGTGGCTGGGTAAAAAGTCTTGGCCACACAGGTGCCAGTGCACCAGCCTCGTGGCATTAGCTGTTTATTAAGCCGAGCTGTCAACTAATCCATCCTCTCCATTGTAACGGCGGGTTAGCCAAAACCCCGTTATAGAGTTATCGTACTTAGGAAATGTATGAGTATCCAAAATTACCTCGTACATCAAAGCATGTTTGGAGTTTTAAGACTTCCAATCAATTGGAAAAGCCTCGCTTTGTTATTTTAGCTTTTCAAACTAAACGTAAAAGTTTAGGGAGTGTTTATTCTAGTAATTTTGATCATTGTAATATTAGTAATGTGAAGCTATTCCTCAGTTCACAATGCTATCCATATGGAAATCTCAATTTGAATATCAATTAAACACAGTATGCTGTTCTCTACGATATGTATACTAATTTTCAAAACGCTTACTATGGCAAAGAAAACGAGCTGTTACTCAATAAAAAAGATTTCATTAATAAAGTACCGCTAATAGTTATAGACTGCTCCAAAAAAATGAAACATTAAAAAGCGCACCAATCGATGTTCGCCTAGAATTTGAGACTCGGGCCGATTTTCCTGAAGATACTACCGCCTATTGCATAATATATTGTATTGCATAGTACGAGTATAATCCAATTAGTGGTGTGACGGCGGGCCAAATATGATCAAAATTATAAAATTTCAAAAGAATAATTTTTCTAATATTAAGACCAACGGCAGAGTTGAAACCATTTCCCATGTGCTGTGGGAACCGAGTCGAGTGTCGCAGGAAAATTTTTCTTGATAGTCTTCAAGCAATAGAATCTATAGTCTAAATTTGTACAAGCGTGCATTCCTTTCATTACGCTCTTCTGCCCCTCGTACCTTCGCATTTACATATCAATCTTCGAACACGTGAGCGCTAAGATGACGATGAGAGAAGAGGGCCATGGAATCGCGTCTGCATCCTATTCACATTATAACTAATGAATTTTTCCCTTTCCAATTAGAAATTAGGCATTAGAAATTATGAAATAATATTTTTGAACTTGAATATGTTGATTTCAACAATATATCAAAAATAATTTTGGCCTCTCAAGTCCTCTTATCGAATTTTCGCTCTGGAGCTTAGTTTAAGCAGAAAATAGAAAAAAAATAAAAAAATATGTTAATTTTAATGAATTCACTGTTATTTAGCGAACTTTTATTATAAGAAATTAATCTACGAATTTATACAACGTGGCGTGCAAGATAACAAGCATCGCTCTATTTTTATTATATTTTATTATTTGATAATTATTGATAACTATATTTTGCGGCGAATTTAATTATAATATTGATTGTTAATATAAGTAGTGTATAAGCTATATATTGGTCGATTATGTTTGTTCCAACTTCAATTAATTAATAATTACGAAATTTTAATCTAATCTTGGCTGCGAATGATACTTGAAGAGCCATCTTACAAGCTAAGGCCTGTACCCTTGCGTCCGCGCCCCCGATTTTCTCCAAGCCCCCGCTCCAATCAGGACCCGAAAATCCAACGAGGAAAATCAGAAGAAACAAACGGACCAATTAACACATCATTGCCTGCTCCACTCCTCCCAAAACCGAGAGGCTAAGAGAGGGACTTATCACCCAAACACCCACCTAATATAAAAAGGGCTGCACAAGACCCAGAGAGCAAGTCCAAGTCCTAAAAGTTATTAGAGAAAGTTCAAGTTGTTAGAGAAGTGTTAGAAAAGTTGTTAGAGTCAGAGTTAGTTGCAAGAGTTGTATTAGTTCCAGTCAGTGATTGTAGTGACTGTGCAAAGCAGAGATTGAAGGAAGTACAGAAATCAGTAGTGTCAAGAAGTCAGCCGAGAAGTTAGCAATATTCAATCAAGAAGTCAGTCAAAGTGCCAAGCAGCCAAGCAGCCAAGCAACGGAACAAGAAAATCAAGAAAAATAAGTTAATGTAAAATAAAGACGAGCAGGCCCAAAGAGTGAATTACAAAATAAAAAAAGAGTAAGCAATCAAATTTTTTATTTTTTTTACTTATCTATCTCTCCTCTCTTTTAGAAGTAGGTTGCAAATCGAAAATTTTCCCTTTGTCGTATTTGGAGACTACTTTTGATAGGCTCCAAATACAATTTATATTAGGAAAACCGGGTTCTACTATTGATAGGACCCAGGGTAATTCGCGCTCTCGGATTACAACTATTGATTGGAATCCAAGAGCAGAAGTATAGGTTTAGTGGCACTGTCCCCTTCGGTATTCTTAATTTTCGAATAGTGATCCCGCTAGTTTATGCGAGAAATCGCACACTAGCAACAACAGAACCCTGAGACTGCGCCAAGCCTCAGGTGCACCTGAGATGTGTCGTTGCCACGACGTCACAGTGGTGATTTTAAAAAATTAGTTTAAAATTAACAAGATATTATGTAATCAACGTGTACAATGCTTTTCAATAAAAAAGAAAATAAAATATATACATTGTTAGAATTGAATACAAACTACCTCTAATTATACTATATTACTCGGCGGAGAAGGAGGGTATGGTGATTATAACGCCCTCTACTTTTGAATGGTGAGGTATGGTGACTAGGACGCCCTCTACTTTGAATGGTAAGGTATGGGCTTTATATAGAACGAACACGTGCATCTACTCTCATAACGGCTTTGGTATCTCGTAGAGTTAACTTCTTTATCTTTTCAAATGAATTTCGTATTAGGTATTCAAGGCTTTCAAGGTACAAATGAGTCTTTTATATGTAAAAACTCGCCTATTTACCTTTAGATAATGATACTGTTCCAACTGTGCTTTTCGTTGAACTACCGTATCATTGGTTTCAACTTCCTATCACGTGTCGTAAAGTGAATAAATTCTTAGAAATGTGTCATCATAGTTTATTATAGAGATCCGCTCGGGTCCGTGATGTTTTGTATTGATTTTACCTTCGGTACCACTTTCTGTGTGCTGGTGGTAGTAGTGGTGGTAACAATCATGCTGCTGCTGGTGGTGGTAGCGGTGTTTGCCCTTGGAAGGGCATTTTCAATGCTACATATTGGATGCCTATCCAGAGCAACAGTAGCATCGTTCATCTAAAAAATAATATTCTTTTTTTTAATTTAATTATAAAATAAAAAATTTATTTATCTATAATAATAATAATAATAATAATAATAATAATAATAATAATAATAATAATAATAATAATAATAATGCCGGGCTGGTCCAGTGAGTGGTAACACCTCACTGGGCAAATGCTAGCTTCCAACGTCCACGACGTGCCCGGTGGAAACGTTGTCCGTCGCGTCAATGCTCTGAGCAGCAACGCTATAACGGACACGGCCAAGAGGAAGATATGGCTCACAAATGACGCAAAAGATAATGGTATTCTGCCGATGTGTCCAACCATTAATCACTCATACACATACACACACACACACTACGCAAACACTCACACACACACGCCTTCTGGCAAACCGGAGAAGTGAATGCTCGGTGACCCTATAAACGGGTCTTACCGAAAAGCGAATGGTCGGGGACTCCTATAAACGAAGTCGCCCGAAAGCGAGAGAAGGGGATATCTCTAAACGGACTCTCCCCGTGAATGAAGCCCGGTTTCGCCTATGGGCACTCACGTACACGCACACACCACAGGGGGGAACACTGAACACACAGGGTAAACATACAGGGGGGGGGGGACCTCAGGGGCCATGCGCTGTCCCAGCGCGGTTCGTGGAGTCGCGACCACGAGGGACCTTCAGCACAACGGGACAAAACCAACAATATGAATATGCACAATGAAAACATTGATGTACCTCAAGTGGTAACTCCTTCTCAGGAGGAATCCACCCCGGGTTCCGATCGGGTGAAAGCCCCGGTGGCCACGAGCAGCGGCACGGATTTTGAGGGCCGCACTTTGTGCACGGGAATGGGGGGAAAGACAGGAAAAAACGACAAGAAACTACTGAACATACCGAGACGACAGAGGATGGACCGTGGGTCAAGCGGCGGCAGCGGGGTGAGCTACGTCTCTGCCGCTGAGGGCCAAGAACCGACGACAGGACGAACACCGACAAGAACTAGTGATACACGAGACGTGACGGTACCGCTGCGGCGCATACAAGTGCCACCTGCGCGGAAAAACGAGGGCTCCGAAAAGCAGACCTCCAACACTGACGCCGACATGAAAGACGTGGACAATGACAACGGACATATGACAGAAAACCTCCAGCTGTTTCGCACGCAGCTCAGGCGCATTGATGCCGCGCTCGAAAAGATGGAGGCACGGACTAAGATACAGAGAAATATTAGTACGGACATAACGACTAGTATGGCTGTAATAAAGGAGGCGGTGGAGATTGCATGGAGTGAATGCGACCGCCTAAATCCCCTCTGGAGTCCGTAAACGACAGGAGGACAGAAAGACAGAAAAGAAAGAGGGAGGACACGGGGGCCAGCCCTGAGCAAGCCGTGGCCTATCAAAGGGTTGCGGACGAGTCAGGCTGGACCACGGTGAACTCCGCGAACAGAAAAAAGAGGAAGTCTAAACAGAAGACTAATGACCAAACGACGGAGACGACTTCCCTCAAACAGAAGACGCAACAGACTACCCCTGTGGTGGCGCTGGGCGCGCGGAGGGAGAGGCCACTAGCTTCGACATCCGCAGCGGCGACGCCTATCCACGGGAACAAACGGCCCGAGCTGGACAAGAACCGGCCCAGTGCGGGTGGTTCCCGCCGGAAGAGGGGGACCAACGTTATACTGGTACGGCCAAACGACGGACGAACGTACGCGGATACCCTGCGCCGACTAAAGACGGAGATTAATCCCGAGGGCTCTAAAGTGAGTATCTCGGGATATCGGAAGACTAAGGACGGAGGACTCCTCATGCGCTTTCGCTGTAACGCAGACGCAAGACGGAAGTTCCAGGAGAAACTCCAGGTTACTCTTGGAAATGAGGGTAATGTACGAGACATGACACACGGACAGACACTAGAGATACTAGACCTCGACTGTGTTACAGACACGAATGATGTACAGAACGCATTGAAACGAGAAACAGGACAAGATGCGGACTTTAAGATCCACATTTTCGGACCGAATAAACACGACGTTTGTATGGCAGTGTTCGAAGCAGACAGAGACACGGCCCACAAACTGCTCAAGAAGGGCAGAATCAAGATCGGCTGGGTCAACTGTCGGCTGAGAGAAAGATTGACGGTCCCGAGGTGCTACCGGTGCCTCGGATACGGACATAGACGAACGGACTGCACAGGACCTGACAGAGGACAGTGCTGTTGGAGGTGCGGGGGGACCGGCCATGTCGGGAGAGCCTGCCCCACCAAACAGCCGACGTGCTTCCTATGTTCCGAGGCGCGTGCAACGGAGAGGGCGCACGTCCCGGGAACGGGAGCGTGCGCGGCCTACCGGGCAGCGCTGGAGGAGTGCCGGAAGCAGACACGACAATGACAGGAATCTTACAAGGAAACCTGCGTAGGTGCGAGGCAGCCCAGCTGCTTATATCACAGACAGCGAAGGAACGAAACGTAGACATACTGATACTGAGCGAGCAACTGTGGGACTTACGAGAACAGGACGGCTGGTTCTCGAATACCCTCGGTACGTCGGCCATATGGGTCAAAGGCAAACCGGCTAGGAGAATACAAGCGTCTGGCAGGGGGGAAGATTACGCGTGGGTGAGGGTAGATTCCGTCACCTACGTTAGCGTATATTTGACCCCAAACTGCACGATGGCAGTGTACGAGGAAAAAGTCGGTAAGCTGGAAGACGCCCTCACAGGTCTCCCGGGTGACTTTGTCGTCGCGGGAGACATGAACGCGAGAGCGGTCGAGTGGGGTATGACAACGACGGACAAACGAGGAAGACTGCTTCTGGAAATGGCCGCAAGGCTTGATCTGGTAGTGGTCAACCAAGGGACGACAACGACCTATAGACGACCGGGCTTCGGATACTCAATACCCGATGTGACGATGACGTCAGACAGGATCTCGTCGCGGATAAGAGGATGGCGGGTGACCGAGGACTATACAGCCAGCGATCATCAGCACATCGTCTTTGAGGTGACAAATCAATCGACGAACATACGAAACGGACAAACTAGAGACAGGACTTCAACGTATTGGAACTTACGACGACAAGATAGAGAGCTGTTTGACAAACTGCTAAGGGAGGCACCGTTACCCGCCGAGTCTGTCCCGGCAGAGCTTGGTCTGCGGGAGCGTGCCGAATGGATAACGGACAAGACAACGGAACTGATAACGGAACTGTGCGACGCCACGATGACTCGACGCAAGGGCCGAACACACAAACGAGCAATGTACTGGTGGACGGACGAGATTGGCCTCCTCCGTGGGGAATGCATTGCCTGCCGCCGGAGGATGAACCGCGCACGGAAAAAGAGCAGACCAGACGCGGACGAACTATCGACAGCGTACAAGATGGCACGTAAGAGACTGACTACTAAAATAAAGGACAGTAAAAAATCGATGCGCTAGACAGTTGTGTGAAGAAGTGGAGCGGGACCCCTGGGGACTTGGCTACAAGATTGTGACCAAGAAATTGGGGGCCCTTGGCCCTTCTGAACCAAAAGACAAAGACACCATGAAAGCAATAGTAGATGGACTTTTCCCAAACCAACCAGAGACGGAAGAAATGACGAACGAACAAGAGACGACAGTGCCAGAGTTTGTCGGGGCAGAGCTTATTAAGGCTGTGTCCACGATCAAGCCTGGTAAGGCACCCGGACCAGACGGTATACCGGGAGAGATCCTCCAGCAGATCGTGAGCGTACGTCCAGGACTCCTCCTGGATAAGTATAACGCGGTCTTACGTGCGGGCATCTTTCCCAGACGATGGAAGACTGCTAGACTGGTTCTCCTGCATAAAGGAAAAGGAGAGCCGAATAGTCCGTCTTCCTATAGGCCCCTGAGTCTTCTAGACACAGCGGGTAAACTTTACGAAGCGTTATTGAAACCAAGACTGACGAACGCGGTAACTGCAAACGGAGGACTTGCAGGAAACCAGTACGGATTCAGACGGGGCTGCTCAACTATAGGGGCGATTCGACAAGTGACCGACGCCTTTCGGCGGACGAAGCTCGTGTGCTACGGAGCGAGGCCAATAGTACTTCTCGCGACTCTTGATGTCAGGAATGCCTTCAACTCCGCTCGGTGGGGGGATATTCTGGAGGCCCTACAAACTTTCAGGGTTCCCGAATACCTGATGCGGGTGATGAGGGAGTACCTACACGACAGATGGATTCGATACGAGACGACCGACAGAACAGTGACCAGACGAATCACAGCAGGAGTCGCCCAAGGCTCAATCCTTGGACCCGACTTCTGGAACATACTGTACGATGCACTACTAAGACTACCGATGCCACCGGGGGTGGAGCTGGTTGCCTACGCCGATGATGTGGCTGTGGTGATAATAGCCCGTACCCCAGAGCTGGCGCAAATGCTTCTGAACAGCGCGATGTTACGAATCAATAGATGGATGACTGAACGCGGACTTAGCCTTGCCCTCGCCAAGACAGAACTCATCCTTCTGACGGGAAGCAGGATTAATACCCTGATTCCCATGACAGTCGGAGAGGTATCGCTGCGGACCAGTAGGGCGGTCGAGTATCTGGGGGTGACCCTAGATACGAAGATGACCTTCTGGCCGCACATACAACAGACAGCGAGGAAGGCGGCAGAGAGGACTTCCGCTCTCAGTCGTCTTATGGCAAATATATTTGGACCGAGACAATGGAAGAGACGACTACTGATGACAACGACCCACTCGATCATACTCTACGGGGCGGAGGTGTGGGCCGACGCGTTGGGGGTCAAGAAATACTGCAAACGACTGACAAACGTACAAAGACAGGGAGCACTGAGGATAGCCTGCGCCTACAGGACAGTCTCGGCTGAGGTTGTCCTGGTGGTGGCGGGGGTTATCCCGATAAACATGGTCGCCAGAAAGCGGAAACGCGTGTACGAACGAAACAGTGACATGACCAGAACGGAAGCCGCCCAGGACGAAAGAACTAGGACGATGACGGACTGGAACAAACAATGGAGGATGAGCACGAACGGAGCATGGACTAGACGACTCATCGACGACCTGAGACCGTGGACGGAGAGGCAATTTGGGGAAGTGAATTTTTACCTGACCCAGTTTCTTACCGGCCACGGGTACTTCAGGAAATATCTGTTTGACAGAGACAAAGTTAACAGCGCCGACTGTAAATACTGTGGACACAAATATGATGACGCAGAGCATACATTTTTCAAATGCTCACACTGGAACGACGAAAGGCAAAGACTGGAGACGACACTTGGAAACATCACGCCCAACAACATTGTGGCAAAGATGCTACAAGACAAAGACTACTGGACGGTAACGGCAACGTACGTTGAGACTATCCTACGAGGGAAAAAGGCGGACGGTTGCCTGGAAGTCGAGTGTTAGACGAGAAGAATGCGAGAGTAAATGGTATGAACAAATGGATGAATGTGAATAAACGGACGTAACGAAACGATACAGGACCCGTGGACAACGAGAGGACTTGACGCGGTTCTCCAGCGGGAAGTAATGCTTACGCGGTTCCCCGCTGGAGAATGGTGTAGGTGGACTTTACTACTCTTCCCCGGACGGTTTACCCTCCGGTTGAAGAGAAGCGGGATTTGGGCGGTCAGCTGGTCTTCGACGACCCGGAGGCTCCTTGCGCTCGATTGATAGATCGCTTGAAACAGCCCGGTCTGAGAAGATCAGCGAGTCACGTCACACGGCGGGTGGGAGAGTGTAGGTGGGTAGCTTCGGTAAACTGCCGTCACACTCCAACCGTTATGGTCCATGAGGATTTATCCTGTTTTTTTACCACCATAAAAAAAAAAAAAAAAAAAAAAAAAAAAAAATAATAGTAATAATAATAAATAATCTTACCTTAAGAAATTTTTTTTTGGTGGAAGACTTACAAACTCTGCTAACGATACAGCGTTTACGCATCTTTTTTTTGCTGCTTTTACAGCTGTCGTTTCGACCATAGCCCTCGCAGCTTTTTCGGCTGCAGACTTCGTAGCCTTCGTCGTCTTCTCGGCCGCAGCTTTAGGAGCCCCTTCAGTCACATATTTTATAGCCTTTGCGGTCCTTTTAGCCGCGGTCCTTTCCTACGTTGGTGGTTGCCACATTAGTTTTTTGAATCTCTTGACATTGCGCTGTAACTAAGAACGAAAAATTATATATATAAATTTATGGATATATATAAATATACCTCTACATGTATTTCCATTACATGCTGAATATGTCGCCTATGCGACGGATTCAGCACGATTATATTAAGCTGAAAAGAAAAAATGAAATGATTAAAAATAAATATATTTTTATATTTATATTATATAAAAAATGGTTGTTATACTTACCACTCTCAAAATAGAAATCAATAAAAAAATAAACTACACTTGTTGGCAAACTTGCGAATAGGACCGATGGAGTCTAAAACATAAAATTTATAAAAATTTATTATAAAAACGTGAGCTTAAATAATTAGTAGAATATATATAAAATACTTACATTAATCATGAAAATAATCATGGCATTTATTGTACTCATTATTTGTTGTAACGGGGTATGAATTCCGTGTTAATTCCTTTGTCTCACCTAGTGCGCAGTCGTACTGGAATGCGCGCGATGAGAACGAAATAATCAATTTTCTTAACTAACCGAGATCAGGAAAGGACGGGTATCAGTCAACCAATTAAATAATCACAAGAGACAAAACTAGATTATCGATTAAGTAACACAGAATCGTTTATTTCATCTATTCTTACAAAAGATTAGGTCCGCGCGAAAGCGTATATTCTAAACATCCGATAGCATCGCATACCGCCATTTATGCGACATCGAGCATTCAATTCGCTCGCACGCTCGCTCGCTACCGGTTTCTTTATGTTCGCAGACGTGAGGGGAGAGTTCGGATATTACGCGCGTTTAACAAAAATCATAAAGCTGGCTAGTTTACCTTATATGATTAGTCGCGCTATCAGGGGGAGCAATTCGTCGTCGATTTTGGACACGTGGCTCAGGTTGCCGTTTTTTTACAACGAAAACGCTCTCGCACGCACTCATGCTGCTACCGATGCTAGAGGTACCCCTCGACTGGTTCTTCCTTCTTCGCTCGCGTTCTGCCCCATTTCGGACCGAGTTCCCTTTTTACTTCCCCCGGCCGGTAGGTGCTGCCCTCGCAGGCAGCCATGCGATCGAGACGCTAGCGCAAACCGGATGTTTACCATCACAGTGTATTATTTATTTCTTTATTTTTTTTATAAAAAAACAAAGAACAGTTACTAAAAAATTTAAAATGCTTTGTCGATGTATTCTTCTTGAACACTACCGAACTATTGACTCCGGAAAAGATTTTCGGAAAAATCAGGATGATTTCTATTCTCCAAACGAAACTCTACTCAAATTGTAAAAAAATCTTTAAAGAAAGAAGAACATTGATTTCGCTTTAGACGCTCAGCATGTTGGGGATTTTTAACACAACTAAACAAGATTAACTTAAAAACCTTATCTTTAAGTAAAAAAGCATCAAGATAACTAAGAGACATTCGTCTTGAAGATTACCCTCTCTCCAATCACCCGCTGCGCAATGCATACTTTCGAACGCATCTTCATTGAAAAAGGAACATTAATTGCGTTTTTAACCCTCAGCATGAGGTATAGCGGTGGTGCGAGTCGTCGAATGTTTCCTAAAATCAAATGCGGCCCTGAAAAAAGGATAGTACACGCGGCTAGAACGCCTCTTCATTTAAAAAGGAACATCTATTGTGCTATAGACTCTCAGCATGAGATATAGTGTTATCAGAGAGTAATTAAAAGATTCCCAAAATCAAATCTTATTAAGCGCCCTACTATCGAAGGAGAGTGAGAGAAAGGGATAGAGAAAGACAGAGAGAGAGAGAGAGCAGCATATAGCTTACCAAGCTAGAGACGCTACCTCCTCTCTGAGGGCCCGCACTCAGCCAGCATAAGCTTACTACGCGCTCTATTATCGAAGGAGAGCGAGAGAGAGAGAGAGGGATAGAAAGAGAGAGGGATAGAGAGAGAGAGAGAGCTGTATCCACACTATACGGCGTATGCGCCTAGCAAGCTAGAGACACTATCCCCTCTAAGGGCCCACATTTAGCCAACATAAGCTTACTAAGCGTCCAACTATCGAAGGATAGTGAGAGAGAGGAATAAAGAGAGAAAGAGAGACCATCATATAGCTTACCAAACATCCTACCAACTCCTACCTTAATAACCTCTGTGGGTGGGTAGGGGGGGGGGTGCACTCTGTCGAAGATCCCACTGGCAGACAGGTGTCAAATTATCGCTAAAACTCAACACCTTCATCGGGCGGCCTCTTTGTATCCCAGGACATACACATATCTCCTATGAATTGGCGACACATCTTTAATGCAAAATGTACATCGATTACCTTTTAGACACTCAGCGGGAGGTGTCATAATACATCAAATGCGTTTTAAACGCTCAACATGGTGTCTCACCTTATCGCGATAACACAAGGAGGTGTCACGGTAGCGCGATACCGCGACACCTTCATCGGGTGGCCTCTTTGTGTACCAGAACGTACATAAATCCCACATTGGCGGCTTTTTTTGTATCACAGGACATACATATATCCCTTATACATTGTCAGCGTCCTTTCTGTCCCAGGACATACCTTGCTTATATCCTCACGGATTTTCCTCAAGAGTACTTCTGCTCCGAGTGAAATGTTTGTGTGAGTTGTTGCTCATTAAGTATTTTCAATATTGAATTTTAATTCTTTTTTTACTTTTATTTATTCAATGTTCATTTATTAAATAGGTATAACAAATCTTCTTGAAAATCAATTGAGTTAAAAAGTATCTTAATTATTTTATTATGCTCTTGAACAAGTTTGTTTAACTTAATTAACTTGCTATTTACGATTTTATTTTTGATCTTTAGTTTCAAGATGGCTTTAAATTTATCGTTATTGAGACTATGGATTAACAAAACAGAGTTATTAACTTTATCAACCTCGTTTGCAATATTAATTATTGAATGACAACTTGTTTTTACTTTATGCAGAAACACGATACATTTTTTCTTCTAATTTAAAAAATAAAGAATTTGAGAATTAATTATAGTAAGTATTATTAGTTATTAATCAAATTTCTAGAAGTTAAATTTTTAATTTGGATAGATAAAAAAGAAGAGAAAAAAGAATCTTTAAAAAAAATATATTTTATTTGTCTTAGAGCAAAATTATCTAAGAATAAAATATTCTTATAATTGTCCAAAGAATAATTATTGCATATCATATTTAAAAGATTCATATACAGTATATGATTTTATGATTTAGTTTATAAATTAATATATTTTACAAATTAATATTGTGAATTGAAAAAATAATTTGCATGAATTCAATGAAAATAATTTCATTGAAGCTACTAAAATAATTGTAATAATCAATATCATAATGATATACAAAAGATGAATTAAAATAATTTATCACATTAAAATAGGATGAATTGAAATCAATATTTAAATTAATTATTATCAAACAAATAAATATATTTAGAGTTATACATAATCCGATTTAAAATCATCAGTGCATGAGGAATGTGTAAATGAATGATTTGTGGAAACCTTACGATAGTATTATATCACACTTTCATCTTCAATTATTTACTTATTGTTAACAAGAAATTTGTCAAAAAGTTGAACTTATATTATAGTTGTATAGTCAGGTTCAGTTCATATTTACATACACCAATTATTACGTTGTAATTTAATTTGCAATGATAGTTTTTATAAATGATAAGAAAGTAGTCCAATTCACCGGAATCGTTAATTACTTTAACTGCAACAAGTGTGTATTAATATATTAATATATTAATCATATTACAACGGGGTTTTAGCCCGGTTTACCCCGTGAATATAAAAAAAAAACAATAAATGGGGAATGTCCAAACAAAGTCTTGAGCTTCCTGGATTTAATCTTCCTCTCAGGTCCGGTGCTCGCCACGCCAGTGACAGGACGGCCGGATCAGCGCAGATTCGTAGTGTTAGCTAAAGAACGCGAATGTCGGAAGTTCAAAAGCGGTCGTCGGCGCGAAAATGTAGGACGTTCGAAGAAAGCGGCGGATGCGATTAAATAAAAATGTTTACAGTAAAGAATATCTTTAATCAATAAAGAAACAGTTAACACGGACGTTCGAAAGGAGGGAGAGAGTACGCTGAGTGAATGGATAGAGAGAGAGAGAGTAAACCATCAAGCCGGTACTTACAATGCTGGTGCTAGACCTCTAGGTACGCCGACGATTTATACGATTTGCGTAGACGCAAACACACGAACAGTAGGGCACCACGTATACTATGTAGCTCAGTCTCTCTTAACGATGGTACCTCGCGCAACGATGTTCCGCACTACCGGCTACAGCCCACATGTGTAGATCCTCCGCAGAGACAGGCGACGTCGCAATTCCTCTCTGAGTAAGGCACGCACTCCAAGATCGAAGGAAAAGGGCAGCAGGTCACAATCATGATTCAAGCAAAGAAGGCAGTCACAACAAAGAACTCTGTCTGCTCACTCGCGAGTCTACACAACTACTGCTCGTGCCGCGGGCTCAACTACTCTATTTCGTCTTAATGAGCCAATCAGTGCGCGTCGTCACTCGCTAAAGCACGACTATGTTTCTCTTTCTCTTTCTCCGCGCCTCGCTGTCGCGCACGGAAGTATCCCTGCGTACTCGCATCTCTCTCTCTCACCTCACTTACCTTATATCAGAACAGAAGTGTCATTACATATGCAAATATAGGTAATAAACGAATATAAATATAATAAATTCATAAATACATAGGATAGATTCGGAGGAATATGTTGCATTTACTTATCGTTGCTAGGCAGAGAGATATATAACGAGTCAGCAATTTCACTCATTATAATATATGCTATAACAACTTAAATTTGTTGGTTGTTGGTTTGTTATCGTTTTTACTGTGCAATCAATATTTAGAACGTGAGAGTTACTGTAAATTACAGACAAATGAAGAGATGTGAATTTGCTGCTTATCTTTGAGGGCTAATCAGAGTATTCTTAAAGAGAAATGAAGTGTAGAAGAATTTTCAAATATTTTCTACGGTTAGACTAGCCTATCTTTCCCTGGAATTCTTTAATTTATTTTTAGCCTCGATCAAGAAAATAGTACGGTTTCTGACCTCAGAACTATTTTAAAAGTTAACGGATTTTTTGTGACTTGTTAGGTGGCTCCAAAATTTTCGACTAAATTGATTTGTACTCGTGATACTACGAGAAAAAATGAAAAATTCATTAAATTCCATTTCGCTAAAATAAATCCACTTGTACCTCAACCTAGGAGAAAAGTTGCTGAGATGAACTAAATCAACTCAACCCACTTCTGAATAATTAAGAATAAGAATAAAAGACAAGCTGTTGAAGCTATCCGTCATTTTAAATGACACCTAATCATTCCATTCGTAAAACGCAAAACCCATGCTTGTCACAGTCGATAGGCGCCTGCCGTTTTTTTCATGTTTCCCGGCTTGAATTCCTACGACTACTGTAATCTCAGGAAAGCAGCCTGTTATATAAGTTTTAATGTTGTTGGAGAGACGAGTCATTCGGAGTAAACCATGATGCAATATTTTGCTGGTGGATTAAATACAACTCTTAACATTTCTTCGTCGCATAATAACTAGTAATATTAATGAAAAATTATTAAAGGAAGTCGGCGAAAAAGTAATAATCAAAAGACTAAATAAAATACTACTGGACTAAAACATTATACCCAATTATAAATTAGGTTTTCCTGAAGAAACGCGTCATAATATAACAATTAAACAAAGTAATAACTAAAATTTAGATAACTATTCGAAAATACTAATATTGTAATGTAGTATTTCTCGACGTAAACCAAGATTTGATAAAGTCTGACAGAAAGACTTAGTGCATAAACTCAATAAAATCTTTCCAAAGAATCTCTATCTACTATTGGAATCATACTTAAATCGTAAAAATGGTCAAGTTAAAAGAAATAACGAAATTACTAAATTATATCCAATAAAAGCCGGCATTTACAAAGGAAATCTTCTTGGCCCTACACTTTATTTAATTTATAATCATAATCTTCCGATCATGAAAAATATTAATATCGCCACTTAAGCAATAGACGCAGCTACTTTAACGTTAGAATTAAATGCAACAAAGGCATTTTATAATATGCAGAATTATTAGAAAAAATTCTACTATGGTTCAAACAACGAAGAATAATAACACATGCCGATATTTTAAAAAACCCAGAAACGCGATAATACGTATACCTTCGAAAGTATTTGATGCCTCGAATACTAATCTGGCTTTAGAAATGATCCATTACCTAAGGTTTTTGAGATACCCAGATCCAAAAGTGAAAAAATTACTATTATTTACAATGTTTGAGATTATTTAATATTGTGAATAACTATTTTTCCAAAAACCAATAAACCCATCTTAAAGCTTTTTCCCTTTGAACCCTATTTCTTGGATTATATCTTTTTTTTTCATCATGATATCATTAATAGATGTTAAATATCTTAACAGTGTCGCAACAATATTAAAATCACAGGTTGCGGGGGTTCAGACAATTGGGGTTTAGAGGTCTGGGGTTATATGGTCATAGGTTACAAGAGTTGAGAGTTAAGACAATTGGGGCTCAAGGATGGAGTACGTAACTTCAATCAATGATATCTCGATGAAAGAAAAAAATATATGTCTAATCCGAAACATGGGCTTTAATAGGTAAGAGTGCTGATTTGTAATGCATTTAATTATTTTTACATAAAAAAATTATTCACGATGTTACATAACCTCAAAAACAGCAAAATATCGTGATTTTTATACGTTTAGGTTAAGATATTTCGAGACCCCGATTCCGTGAAGCAAATTCTGATTCAGCGCTTCGAAAACTTACGGAAATATACTATCGCATTATGAGTATTTTTCCATTTTTAAATTTCGTCGGCCTGTATTATCAATAAATACTTGAAATTTTATATTTGAATAAATAAAATATGACAAATTTATACATAATATGGGCAACGTTTCACAAATTTAGGAGCTATTAACGAATATATAGTATCGCTTATAGTAAACAGAGTACTGCTGTCGTACGTTACTCACATCATCTTAAAAACACTAAAATAAATACAGAAAGATAAATAAAAAAGGGAGACTAAAAAAATTAGAAGATCAAAAAATTAAATACTAAATTAAATGTTAAATTAAATACTATAGCACTCGAAAGGGAATCCTCCGAGAGCAGAACAGTCTCCTTCGAATATAATTATCCATCCGAAATCTCCTCCCCCCCATGAACCCTCTTAAAAAAAACGTAAAATACATATCATTTATATCCATATAAAATAACATATTTATAATAATATTATAACAATATTTTAATCATTATATTTTTCGTTTGACATTCATTTGTTTTTCTATTATACGATCTTTTTAGACAACAACACAAAATTTAATATAACTTTTCGACAACAATTGACTGTTTTATTCAAATATCACTAAAGTAAAACATACAGTACCGGTTATAAATTTCCGAAAATTTTATGAAAGAAAAACCATTCTTTAAAAACAAGATCATCTCCGATTTTATTGATCATGGAATAAAAATAATGAAGGAAAATTTAAGTAAAGGAGAAATGCTAACTTTGTATACGGCACAAAAATTTTAGAAGTCATTTTTTCTATTTTTTATAGCATTTTAAAAAGTTTCAATTTTCCAAAGTTTTTTAATTTCTTTAATAACCTGAGTAGGTAAACAAGAGAGGCCTCAGCTTAGGGGGTATCAGCTCAGTGAGTTAATTCCCTGAGCTGATGCCCGTGCATCTTCAGTTCAGCACTGTCGACTCCCCTCCCCTTCCCTTCTGAGCTGATGTCCGTGCGTTCTGTCATGCTTCGGCACTGCCGACTCCCCCCCCCCCCTTACTAAGCTGATGCCCGTACGTTCTATGTTCTATACTTTCGGTTCATTGTACCCCCCTCTCCTACTGAGCTGATGTGCTCTCTGAGCCGATACCTGTGCGTTCGCATGCTTTCCATTTATCGTGTGTGTGTTAAATTTTTTTATACGTACCAGTAAATTTTTATCGAAAAAAAATAAACGGGCTGATCGAAGGATCGAAGTCGCGTCCTCTGAATCCGCAGGCCGATGCTCTACCGCTAGAGCCACTGCCACTAGTACCTCGGACAGATCTTATTGTATATATATCATTTACTCATTTTGGTGCGCTAATATATTTAACTAATAATAATTCTATTATTATAATTTGTGTGTGTGTTCATTGAAATAAAATATATATTATTATTCATAATTTATTATATATATATATATATATATATATATATATACAGAATGGACCATTTTAATCGAAGCACCCAGAAATCTTTTTCCAGGTAAGGATGCGTGAAACATGTTTCAGACAAAAGTTGCTGGACTCCGAGGGGGACATAATCGGGTGACCTTGA
The DNA here is from genome assembly GCF_024137745.1 of Phymastichus coffea. NCBI lineage: Eukaryota > Metazoa > Arthropoda > Insecta > Hymenoptera > Eulophidae > Phymastichus > Phymastichus coffea. The sequence goes on from NW_026706814.1 coordinate 4,540,918, forward strand.
CTCTGACCTTGAGGGTCATTTTCAAGGTCATCCGAAGGTCAACTTTGTTTTTTTAAATAGAAACCCCCATTTTTGACCTCGGATTCAGAAAGAGCAGGAAATTCTACGTTCAGATGACCTATTATACGTGGGGTCTGGGTGACCACCACCAAGGTCGCCCCCAACATCACGTAAAGTTCAATGTTATTTTTTTCTTAATCTTTCCACCTAACTAACCTAAGATCGGTATGGTTTAGAGAAAAATGATGTAGACAAAAGTTATTGCATTTTGAGAGAGGCATCTTGTGGTGACCTTAACTTCGACCTTGAGGGCCATTGTCAAGGTCATTTGAAGATCAAATTTGTTTCTACTTTTCTATTAGTAGTAACAGTAGTAGTAATTTCTACAATACTTGTTTTGGGAGTGTCTTGGATATGGTAAATAAATCACACCAAAATGTACAGTACACAAATTGATCTTATTTATCATGAAAAAAATATCATATTTATTATCTTTTATATTAATAATTAATCAGGAATCACAAAGCATTGTAAAGAAATCTTAATAATTACAAAAAATGTCGTTTCAATATAATGTTACTCAAGTTAGAATTACGAACGGGTTTATGGAAAAGCTTACAACAAAAAAATCGTTATAGGAAGGGTCACCTAGATACTACATGTGTTATGTTTCAAGAAAGTCGAATTCTTTGTTGTTTCCGAATCCGTGATAAAAAAGTAGGCTATTCCGAAAAACAGAAAGTTGACCTTCAAATGACCTTGAAAATGACCCTCAAGGTCGAAGTTAAGGTCACCACAAGATGCCCCTCTCAAAATGCAATAACTTTTGTCTACATCATTTTTCTCTAAACCATACCGATCTTAGGTTAGTTAGGTGGAAAGATTAAGAAAAAAATAACATTGAACTTTACGTGATGTTGGGGGCGACCTTGGTGGTCACCCAGACCCCACGTATAATAGGTCATCTGAACGTAGAATTTCCTGCTCTTTCTGAATCCGAGGTCAAAAATGGGGGTTTCTATTTAAAAAAACAAAGTTGACCTTCGGATGACCTTGAAAATGACCCTCAAGGTCAGAGTCAAGGTCACCCGATTATGTCTCCCTCGGAGTCCAGCAACTTTTGTCTGAAACATGTTTCACGCATCCTTACTTGGAAAAAGATTTCTGGGTACTTCGATTAAAATGGTCCACCCTGTATACATCATTATTATAATAAAGTTAAAAAATAAAAAAATACAAAAGAATAGTTAATATAAAAATTTATAAAATATAAATATAAATATTAAGTACACGCTCAATTGTCGTCATCGTCATCGTCATCGTCATCATCGTGGTCGTCGTTATCTGCGGGGTAAATTTTCCTATTTTATAGCGTGGTGCGCCGTCAACTGCGTCGTCCATGAGCAGTAGTCTTTTTTTCCCACAATAACGAGATCGCACAGTACATCTGAGATGTTCCCAGATGTGGATGGTCCTGCGAAGGTATTTTGAGGCGTTGGCGACCTCGATTGAAATAGCCGACGCACGATATGTCTGACGGGTCCGGTCCGATCTACGTGCCGCCTGCTCCCGCGCTGCAGTGGAGATTCCACCCACTGTGGCTGCCGACCGCAACGACCAGCGGCGCAGTATGCACAGTTCCAGCCTTTGCAATCAGGCATTGTGTCGTCGTCGTGATCGTCGACCTGTAATAAAGACGCGCAGTCCCAGCCTTCGCAGTCAGGCATGGTACCGTCGTCGTGATCGTCGACCTATAGTAAAGACGCGCAGTCCCAGCCCTCGCAGTCTGACATGATATCGTCGTAATCATCGAGATGTAGTAAAGAAGCTCAGTCCCAGCCCTCGCAGTCAGGTATGATATCGTCGTGATTGTCGACTTGCAACGAAGAAACAAAAGAAATTTATAATAAATTAGCCCCAATTAGAACAAAGAAGTATTATTTGTATTGGAAAAAAAAAATTCATACCTTTCCTCGTTGCTCTAGCTCCTTTGGTGAAACTAAATTCACCAAGAGCGGTTGAGATGTTGTAAAATCTACGAAGGGTGCTGGAGGCGTCACCGGGTCAACGTGTGTCACGCGTCGTGGTGGTGGTGGTGGACACGTGACGATAACCTCCCACATCATCTCCACGTCATCATCATCATCAGATCTGTAGAAAAATGAAAGATATATAAAAAAATGATGGAAACCCCGGAAAATTCGGAAAACCGCACGAGGTTAGTCATGTAACAAAGGTCATACCCTATCTAACTTTCAACGAGGAACACAACGGTGACCTCTGAATTGACTTTGAACCTCATTTTCAAGGTTATTTCAAGGTTAATCTCATTTTTTTATATCAGAACCCCTATTTTTTATACTGGAATCAAAAAGAGCGATTAATTTTACGGGTGGGAACGATTCAAGTCCGAAGATATCGTAACTCCTAATCCTCCTCTTAGCGCTATCCAGGAATAACGACGTGGACGTAGAAGAAATCTGTTCCCTTCGTGGTGATTTTTTATAGTGAGTTCCCCTTGCCCCTCACTTCGGGGTGCTTTTTAATAGTGAGTTTCCCTTGACTTTCACGCAAATGAATTTACAACAGATGTTACCTCGCTAATGAGGTACTCCGGTATTTCCCATCGCAGCAATATTAATTTCTCAAACGCGTGTGCAAGCGACTTTCCGTCCGCCGAACTCAATGGTTTAAGCTCTACCCACTTCATGAACACATTCTGAAAAACTACGATATATAGGTAACGATTCTTACTCCTTCGCAACTCCACTATGTCGGTCGCGACCACCGCCCAAGGACATTCAATCAAGCGCCTTCCCATTAACCCCTGGGGCGCTCGTTGCTCGACTTTGTACCGCTGACACTCTTGGCACTGGTCGACAAAGGTCTTTACGTCATACCAGACGCCTCGCCAGTAGTACTCGCGAGCTACGCGATCATAAGTTTTCTCCTGTCCAAGATGCCCTGAGAACTGCGCATAGTGCGCATCTCGCAACACCCTTTCCCTCTACTCCAACGGAACTACGAATCGTCAACACTCTTCGCGATTGGTAACTAGATCGAGCAGATGGTTTGTCATGTACCTGTACAGTAAATTATCATCCACTTTCCAGTTTCTGTACTTCTCAGGCCGTTCGAGAACCTCCTGGCGCCTTTGCAGGTACCAAGTATCCCCGATAGCCGAGAACTCGCAAACCTCCGCCGCATCCTCGAACTCGCGCGAGAGTGCATCTTAGACATGATGCAAAGCACCTTTCCTGTGCACAATCTCGCAATCGAGCTGTTGGAACTCCAGCACCCATTGTTCGAGTCGCCCCATGAGGTCTCGCTTACTCAACAATCTAGTCAATGCGCTGTGGTCCGTTACCATCACGAAATGAAACCCCTCGATATACGGCCTAAACTTCTTAATCGCAAAGCGAACTGTTAAAAACTCGCTAACCGTATACCGACGCTCATGCGGGTTTAGCATAATAAATTGGGTGTTCACCGTCCTCAAATATCTGCACTAAGCACGCCCTTACCGCGTACGAAGAACCATCGCAGTGCAGATAAAATGTTCGCTCAAACTCTGGCCGTGCAAGCACAGAAACCTCCGTGAGCGCTTGCTTTAACCGCTCGAACGCCTCCTGCTGCTCTTCACCCCACACCCACGGTTGATTCTTCTTGATCAATTTCGTGAGCGGGACTTTGGTATCGCTTTCGTTCTCGATGAATCGCGCATACTACCCGACCATACCTAAAAATCGACGTAATTGCTCTATGTTCCTTAGCGCCGGGTAATCCAGGATCGGCTGAATCCTTTCCGAGTCGGGTCGTACGCCCTCGCAGTCTAATCGGTAGCAGAGATATGTGACTTCGATGCAAAAGAAGTTCGACTTTTTCAAGTTTATCTCTAGGCCTACTTCCACTAACCTACGCAACACTCGATCTAACCAAGCCATGTGATCCTCGAAACTCGTACTCACTACTAAAATACATTCGGCGAGTACTCCGGGCCAAACAACGCATCCATAAATCGTATAAACGTTGCGGGGGCATTCACTAGACCAAATGGCATTCTCTCGAATTCCCACAGTCCTGATCCCGGTACCGCGAATGCAGTATACTGCTTGCTATTGTCTTCTAATGGGATCTGCCAATAAGCTGATCGGAAGTCGATTTTCGAGAGAAATACCGTGCCGCGCAGCCGGTCTAAAATCGAATCGAGATTAGGCATAGGATATGCATCGATTTTAGTTACTTTATTCACCGGACGAAAGTCTAGGCAAAATCGATACGTTCCGTCTGCCTTCTTGACGATCATCAGCGCGCTACTCAACTCGCTATTCGACGGTCTTATAATTCCTGCGCGCCACATCCGCATCATTTCCTCTTGTGCAAAGCTCACGATTGCAGGCGACATTCGCCTCATAGACGTCTTGATCGGCCGCGCGTCACCGACGTCTATGATGTGCTTAATCAAATTCGTTACGGCCGGCGCGGCTCCGGGCTTCGGCACAATTCTGTGTACGAGTGCCAACACCTGTTCTCGCTGCGATTCACGATATTTAGTCAATCCTGCGCATTCCGCAAATATGTGCGCCGACCCTTTCTCGTTACTTGCAAACGGGACCCACGTTCTTGAGCCTTTCGGCCTCCACTCGCATCTCTCAATACTAAACTCTTCTATCCACTCGTTCCAAAAGTCAACACTGAGTATCAAATCGTGCGCGCATCTCGCCACCGCGCATGCAGTTAAAGCTCCGCAATTTCCGCCGATCTTCAGGTGCAGCTTCAGATCTCCGAGCGCACCTGGTTCTTCGCCCGAGACTCCTTTTACTACTATAGTCGGAGTTTTCAGTCGCGACTTGAATCTATTCGCTAACCCCGGGCCTCACTTGCGCACCCGAATCAAGCAGAGCCGAGTAGTTGCGAGAAGATTAATACCGTTGATATTAATCGTGGCGAAGAACCTGTTCTCGACTATCGTTATATGTGCTACGTCCTTACGACTCGTTTTCCTTGTAGTAGCGCTTCCCGAGCTTGACTCGACCTTCCCCTCCACTAAGACGAAAGGTGCTTCCGCCACCTTTTCCGATACTCTCACGTGTTCGACAACGATCCTACTATCTTTTAACGACTCATTCGTTGCTAAATCGACCAGCATGGGCAGTCTCAAGGAGCATCGCAGCGGTTCCGTCGCTGTTGGCTCGACTTGTTCATCGCTCCGCTTCCTGACCTCTAATCCCGCTGGAGAGCTCAAGGAGCGTAAGGACGGCGTTTTCACGGTCCGCTCGACTTGACCCCTGATCACCGCTTCGTTCGTCCTGCTCGGGGTTTCGCCCTCAATCGCGCGGCCTAACTAGCCGCGGCCGGAGCATCGCGATTCCCCCAGACCTACGCTCCTTTCCGCCGCTCGTTCAGGCTCCCCTGTTATCACCTTTGCCGATCCCATTAAGCCTCGCGGTTCCTCCTGTGCCATGTCACCTGACTGGACGCGGGTCAAGGATACCTCACTCAACGTATCGCCTCTGTGTAACCTTTGCCATGTGAACGCCGGTGTTAGAACGGACAAACGGCTATCTCGCGACCTACCCGTCGCTCCTACCGATTCAAAGAATTCTTCGCTGTCAAGGTCAGCTACTCTCAACTGCTCGTACCTACTCGACAGATTTTCCCAGAAGACCGCTCTCAACCTGGTCTGCTCACTACTCGCGTCTCCGACTACGCCTACACGATCCGACTCCAATTTCTTTTCACTCGTTACTCCGCTGCCAGTGTTCGAGGCCGGCGAGTTGCTGGCGGATGCGAATACCGCTTCGCCTGTTTCGAACCTTCCTCTCTCACCTATGCTCGCCAAGGCATGCGCTCGGCGTGCCATCCGTTCCCGGTGTACCTTTTAACGCCAGCCATGCTTACTCGAGCCAATTTATGCAGAGGTCGGTGAGCGAATCCCGGCCCCCGCTTGCGGGTTTCCCTGAGGCTTCACATTACCCGCACACGTAGGACACTCCTTAAATACGAAGCCCGGCGTATCACAAACCTGACACGACACCAAGGCTCCCGGACACGCGTTAGCATAACGCCCTAGCCACTGGCACCAGAAACATCGCGGCGCGTTCTCGCCGCCTCCGCGATTTCCTTCAGTGCGCGGCCTGGACACTGCGCGCTTCTATGCCCACTCAATCCGCACGTGAATCAAACTCCGCTAAAGGCGCTTGTCGCGCCTGTTCCGAATCGTTCGTCCTGGTAGCCGAGGGTGCGGCGTCCACCGCACTTGAACTTCCGGTACCAATGCCTCACCGTTCAACCGGGTTTCCCTGCCACGATCGCGAGACGTTCACCGCAACTTCTCCTTCCAGGGAGGCACTCTTCCTTCGTTTATTGCGCGCCCGCGACCTAAAATTCCCCGATTGCTCGACTGGGGCGATTTCGGCCTTTTCCTCCGCCTCCACCGTGGCTGCATTAGCAGATCTCTTTTCGGATCTCGCAGCTCCCTTATAAGCTGCGTCAGCCACCAACATACGATCGGGGGCAAGTGGCGGCCACCAACGCTTTTCTCGGTCGCGCTACCGCACATACTCGTAGCCCTCCCGTTTTAATTCTCTCATGGACGAGAAAGACTTCCGGTACAGGATTCTCGCGAATGCCGGGTGTAAGCCCTCCTTGCAGATGCTCACCTGCTTCTTTTCTGACGGGGGGCGGTCAAAACGCCTAACGATAGACTGGAACGCGTTGATGTAGTCACTCAGGGACTCCCCCTCGGATTGCGTGCGTAAGCGCAGCTCCTAATATAAATCCGATCGCTTCCAATGCTTACCGAAGTCTTCTAAAAACTCGTCGAGGTTATACCAGTTAAACTCGTTATTCCGGTACCACACCCACCACTTCCAAGATCTCATCGACGTCTAATCCATAAAATCTTTGACATATTGCGTTAATTCTCTCACGAATCCGTCCGCATCCGCGTTACTCTCCCCGTTAAACTTGAGCGACCAGGCCAAGAACGCGCTCACCACGTCAGCCGGTCTATCTTCTATGTACCGGCGCGGCGCACGGGCGCTCACCCTTGCCCGACGTCTCGTCTGGCCCACTCAATACCTCTCGGATGCGCGCACGTCATCCGTATGCGAGCCCGACGAGTCGGTACTTTCTCCCGCCCCCGCTGTGGCCCGAGTCCTACGCCGCGCGTGCTCTTCGCGGTGATCACCTGCTCCGCCCTCGATTCCTTCGTCCTTAATCCGGACCGTTCGCCTTTCTCCGCCTAACTCGCACAAGATTTCCCGGAAAACCTCTTTCAAACTTCTAGGCGGGTCCGCCGGCTCTCCCGCCGCAATCGGCGTGCTCAACTCTTGTCCGGCGTTAATCGGGACTTTGCTCGCGGCCTCACTCGCTTCTTCATTCGAGAAGAATTCCTGCTCGTCTTCTTTCTCCGACTCCGCTTCGCTAACGGTAGAAGGAGACGGCTCTTTACTCGGCGGTCGCGTCTCTGAGGCTCGAGCAGCCATCGGCGCGGCGGAGGCTCGTCGCGCTCGCCCATTGACCTGCACTCCTATCGCGGCCTGCTCTACTCGATAGAGGTTGTTAGCGCTACCGGACAGGGCCTCTCGGACTTCTCGGCGCATCACTAAACGTGGCAATTGGGCAAACGCGCCCCACACCTGACCTAGGATGCCAGGCTCATCCTCTTGTCCATAGTACCGGACAACGAGATTTTGAGCCGGTTCCTCTTCGGTGCTCGTCGCCAGCGCTTCCTCCGCGTGCATCAACTCATCGCCTCCCATCCGTCGATCCCCCGAACTAAGTTTGGCCCCTCGGCTACGCCCCGCTGCGCGACGCGGTTCTACGCGTCGCGACGCAACGCGCGGTCGGTAACGACTCCTCCCGGGCTCGACCGGGCTTACCGTTCGCCCGTTTCCTGCTCCTTCGCCATCCACCATTCCGGTCAACGTGATTTCCCGCGATTTATCATGGAGGATACTTTCGGGCGGTCCTGGGACAAAGCCCAACGCGAAGTCTCCAGGAGCCAACGGCGGATTCAACTCAGGTCTCTTGCGCGCGATCATATACCACAGTATGGGGTCCTACAGGTTCTCGTATGTGCTACTCACGCTTAACTGGCTCCTCTGTAACAGAGCTATAAGCTCAGCCGGTGGGGTCGCGGTGTTGCGCCGCTTCAGCGCTCGCACGCCTCGATCCTTCAAGATCTCGCGCATTACGGAATTTATCGGTCGCGGGGACGGCATCGTGACGTCACCGTTCTACGACACCTCTCGGTGCAAATGATCCGTCCCTGACGCGAGTCACCGGCAAGATCCGTGACCTATACCTACAATAACACGACCAAAACTTTTGGTACAGATACGCTGACCTTACACAACAAAACGCTTTCTACAATTACCCAGGTGCGGTTTTATGCACCTCTTTACTTTTGTCGGGCTATGTAAAACTCTACTCGAGAAGGTTACGGATTAACGCAATTCCTTCTCACACTAGGTACACTCGGCGGATTTACGCCAAATGTTTACCCTGCGTCCTACAGTTCCCCTCTTTCTCGTAACAAACACTACACAACAAAGTCAAATTTCATAACATGCACATTAGCCGGGCTCTCGGGCAAAGACGTGTTGACTATCCAGCGATAATCCGCTTAGCAACAATACTACTCGACTCGGCTTTGTGCCTCACAACAAAAACAGTTAAAGACAATTGGCGACCTTCGGAGCACTAGTCCGAAAGCACACCCGTCCAGGCCCAAGTGCAGCGACGACAGTAACCGGTAATGTTTGCTAATTAAAGTAAAATGAAGGACAACATTCGTTCACATTCAAACTTGGAATTTCGACGGCCCGCGTAGCTCTTAGCTTGCCTAGCTTCGAAGGCGCAGCCGACTTGCGTGAATGTAAACAGATCGCTCGGGTTACGAATCGGCACTATTCGACCGCTCGCGACTCACAACAACAAGCGTCCACTCACGATGTTCGACCTTCGCGCGACTTCGACGCGCGCTTTCTACCCAGGCTTTATTCTCTCAATTTCCACGATTTTTAAATTTACAAGTGCTTTTCCATACGCACTCCGTTCCTCTCAGCCCATAAATTGCCAATTCTTTCAGCTTTCCCCACAAGGGATGCCATGTGACACTGATGATTAAAAAATCTAACGCATTATGGGGAATAGTAATTCCCACGAGCAATGCAAGAGCCCGTGCCCAAGCGTCGTATCACAAATTATTTTTAAAGGGAAAGGTAAGGGAGGCTCTTTCGCTCTTCTGAACGATGACGACGGTCCTCGTCATTAAATTAGCGTTTTGGGCTTCGGCTTGAGAGAAAGGAGTGTAAGGCGCATGCAATAATCACTCGCGATAACCGTTAACAATATTTATTCTCGACTTTTAACAATAAAGAGCGACGACGCGAGTTCTCGCGTCGTCCTCAACGCCGCGTGCCTGCGCTTATGCGGACAATCGCACGGCGGCACGTTACAATTATTTTAAGAGAATACAAAGGAGGGACTCGTTACAATTACGGAATTCGCCATATTCGTGGAAGATCACGATTACTTCGCCGACGCGTCGCGCCCTCGCGGATGTAGAGAGAAAGAGATAGGAAGAGAGAGAGAGAGAGACGACCTGAACTGGTAAGGGCTGCTGGCAGGAATCGTCGCCGATGCCGCTGCAGAAACTGTTGCTAGTAGTTGCTGGCAAGAACTATTGCTGGTAATTGCTGGCAGGCAGGAAATACTGCTGGACTGCAGGCAGGCTCGTGGCAGGTTCGGATGTGGATTCCTCGATGCTCTCGTTGTTGGAAATCCTCTCCCTTTGCTGCTAACTGCTTGTCGTCCTCTGCTTCTTTGTCTGATTGGGTCTGTTTCGCGTAAAAAAATATATTATTTTCTCAGATGAAGCTACATGTCAATTAAATGGCGACGTCAATCGCCATAACCTATTGGTACGACAAAATCCTCATTAGATGAGACAAAGTCACACTCAATATCATCAAAAATTAAACGTGTGGGCATAAATGGTAGGCGATACAATAATAGGTCCCGTTTTTATAACGGGAAATTTGAACGCTGTAACTGTTGTGAAATCAGATTGTTTCAGCTATCCAGCAACGAATAGAGCGGGCCCTTGTCAGACGTGCCGCCAGAACCAAGACAAGATCCAACATCAGCAACAGAACGCGATGACGATGTTGACCGAAATTCAGGAAGTATCAACGTCTGAGAAACCGGGAGTACCTCCGGCATAGGTGATGATGATACTAAGAAATCCACAATCCCTAATGAACCAGTCATCGCAGTTGCCTCAAATTGGGGACTTGGTACAGGAAATAATCAGATCTATGCGCCAACAAGAGTAAGGTTTCGCATACCAGAAATCTGTAAACAGTAGACCGTTTTGATAATAGACCGTGAACTTAATCAAGTTTAGTGCACTAAATTGGACCACGAGGTTTGATTTGAGGAAGGTTACTTCCTTGAGTGGTATTACGGCACACACCGTTCCAACCATAGGTACGGTGACATTAACCATTAATGGAAAAACCGCGAAATTCCACATAGTATGGAACAATTTTCCTAGTGAAGAGGACGGAATGTTAAGCAAAGATTACTTAATCGATACCAACGCAGTGATTTCGTATTATCATAACAGCTTAATGGTAAATAGTGATGTAAAGCACCCGGTACCGTTCTTACCGAATGATGTTCCCATTGACCGACCACAAGATGATCTGATACAAACTATGAGTATTAGAGCTCGTGAGGACGAGGTATCGGATATTGAAACTGCAGCGGACCTAGATCGAGGAATAGAACAACTGGCATGTAAAGAAAATGCAAATAATAAGATTACAAATAGCAAAGATGGACTGCCGCTCGGCATGGTACGATATACATTAGCGCCAAGGACTCGTCAAGTTATACAGATTAACCTGCTGAAGAGTACGCTCACAGAAGGGTATTTACCTAGAATAAACGTGGCCGACGATAAAGTGTTTCGTGGGGAAGGCATAGTCATTAATGATCATGAGACCTGTAAGATTATGGCTATCAATATCCATGATGAGAGAGAAGTAACAATAGAAGTGGACCCGAAGGACATTATTCTATTTTAATATTATAAATCGGAATTCTCTAGTGACACAAATTTAGACCAGAAAGGTAGCCTTCAGGGATCACAGACTATGGATCAATCTAAGAAACGATGCGATCAGTTGTTGCAATTGATTAGAACAGGACAACTTAGCTCGCAGGAACTCAAGAGTGTTAAACGTTTATTGAAAAAATATCCGAATATGTTTCTACTTCCTGGGGAACCTTTACCGTATACTGACTTAATAGAACATGAAATACACTTAGAAAATAGAGTACCAGTTAATACCAAACAATATAGGCATCCATCTGTACATCAGAAATTTATATCGGACCAAATCAAGAAACGTTTAAGGGAAGGAATAATCGAAGAATCTAATTCACCTTATAATTCACCACACTGGATTGTTCCTAAAAGCCCGGCGAGTGATGGCACACCAAGGTGGAGGATGGTTATCGACATTAGGGAGTAAAATAAAAAGACCATTGGTGACGCCTACCCTTTACCTAATATTGCTGATATTCTAGTTCAGTTGGGAGGTTCGATGTACTTTTCAACGTTCGATTTAATCAGTGGATTTCAACAAATTCCCTTAAGGGTTGGGAACAGGGAGAAGACGGTATTTTCGACCTTTGATGGACATTTTCATTATATCAGAATGACAGAAGGACTAATGAATGCGCCAGCGACCTGTCAACGAATGATGAATGCGTTGTTGCGAGGACTATTGAATGTAGAAATGTTAGTGTACTTGGACGACGTAATAGTTTATGCTAAGAATTTACATGATGATGAAGTTAAAGTAGGAAAATTATTAAGAAGCTTACCCTAATTGCTGATCATGAACCTTTAAATTTGATGTATAATCGCAAGGTCCCAGGACAAAAGCTAATGAGATGAATGTTTAAGTTCACAGATTACCAATATACATTGAAGTATAAACCCGGAAAATTAAATTGTAATGCAGACGCGCTGTCAAGGAACCTAATTAACTTACAAGAATATTTAGATGAAAAAGTTCAGAAAGAGAAAGAGCTGAATGAAAATATTCCAAAGATTGAGGTAATGATGCTAAAACGTAAGACCGGAGGAAAAGAAACAGATGAACAATAGACAGTAGAGGCACGGGAATAAATTAGTAAACGTAAAAGGGCTCATACGATCTCAAACGAGACAAGAGCAAAAGGAAGACCTGTTGGGGCTAAGATAAATACGGAAAAACCGAATTTAGATCATAGTACCATAGCTGAATGGACCCGAAGCAAGAAGTCTATGAAAACCGCTGACAAAACCTTCCGATTACCAAATGAACTCAGACCCGGCACTTCTAAACTTGGATTGGAAGTTGAAAAAGGGACCAAATTGGACAAAGATAAACCCTTACCCAAGCGACTAAAGGCGTTACGAAAGGCTACATCGGACACTGCGACAGACGATTTCAGATTGAAAACTGGTGAACTGGACAAAGAAACGCCGCCTAAAGCTACAAAGCAGGAAGGAGTAACATCGACTGATGAATCTACCATCGAAGTTGCCGTGAAGGAGGTTGATAGCAACGAGTTTGTTCAACTCGTCTTTTGGATTTATGCCGAGTGATCGACACAAACGAGTACAGGACATTTTAGATCGACTGGAGAGGGAAAGCATTAGTGTCAGCGTTTCGGATTCTGATAGCGAGATTGGCATGAAACAGGCAAATTCCTCTCGGGGATCCTTGTTATCCTCAACTAGGATAGAGGATAAAAATACGAAAAATGTCCAAGACAGTACGGATGACAGAGCTCCTATAAAAGATCCGCGACGTAGTGGGCTAAGGAAAGGAACCGAAACGGAACCAGGGGACAACTCAAGTGATGAAGTTCAGAGTGATAAATCGGAATCTACTGAACGAATAGAGTTAGAAGTTAGTGGACTTCAAACCAGCGGGAGCTCTGGAGAAGATGATGAGTTAGCAGAAAAAGGAAGTTCTACCAAAAGATGCGAAGAACGAGCCCCGGCGCAGAGGACTAGTTTATCGGCAAACGAAGTATGGAAATCAGCAGAAAAATTCGAAGCCAGTTTGCGACGGCATAAAAGTTTCGATAATGAATCTTACTATTGGGATGACATGGGTCTCGCGCGGGACAACCGAACTATAGAAATGCTTTCTCATTTCTCAGATGGGGACGAGCCGCCGCGAGAGCTACAAGAGACACTATGGAACTTTGACCTATATGATGAAAGAAATGATTCTGATGAGTTAATGACGAATAGAATAATGAAGTTAGTAGAAGATTCGCAAAAATTAATGGAAACCCATTTAGAACATGACAGTGATTCGAACACAGACCGTTTGGACAAAGATGAAAATCAACGTCTCCCAGACACGACTAAAGGAGCAAGTCCTGAAAGAAGTAAGGAAGTTGAAGAAACTTTAACATAGCCAAGATATCGAGAAATATCGGTAATTCCAACTATTAAAACAGAAATTCTGGGAACCAGAAGTACTTCCATTGTTAAAGGACTTCGATCTATGGTAAGATTCAAAGGGCTTGAGGGTATACCCGAAGAATCAGATCTTAGTGACAAGAGCCCTGTAGAATTACACTTTTCGAAAACACCAGTAGATGACGAAGTGTTCTTCTTGTTACCGCCGACAGGACCAATTAACCAATATCAAAGACCAGAAGATTATAAGAACCCAAGTTCAAGCAGTGAAACCGCCAGTGGTAATTCTTCATTAGAACCTGCAAAATATATCCTACAAAATAATGTAAGCACGAGCCAATAACGTTTAACCTATCGACGAGATAATATTGTACATTTTATATCACAAGACTGCACTGACCAAACTGCTATTTCAAAGCTATTAAGTGAAATTCGGGCTATAGATCTACTAAATATTGAAACTTTGAAACCAAAAGTCGGGCAAATCCTAACGACTAAATATAAAAATCATAATATTTTCTCTATAGTCATAAAAGATTAACATAATGATTCTATTACCATAGAAGCTATAGAAGTCGGACTTATAAATTTAAAGAAGATACGGATTAAGAGGAATGTAGTCAGTTTCCAGATTGCTAGACGAAGGGGATTATACCGATGATCTTGGACCTGGATTACTAACAGAAATACTAATATAAATTTTCAAAAGAAGCCCTATAAAAGTGATTTTTATTATGGAAAGATGATTTTCCACCGTCAAACCAGCGGACAGAAATAATTAAAACACTACAATATAGCCTAGTGGGTGGACATAAGTGTGTTAATCAGACATATCAGAAAATCCGAGCGCGATATTATTAGCCAGAACTACGAAAACATATATTAAATTATGTACGGAAGTGTTCGAGTTGTCTTGAGAAGAAAATTGATCGTCACAAGGCTAAAGAACTGATGCTGATTACGGACACACTAATTGAGGCATTCGACAAGGTATCAATAGACACTGTAGGTAAATTACGAATCACTTTGGGGACCATACGGTATACTACAACAATGTTATCTTCATTTTCCCCGCAGCAAGGAGAAATTATAATAGAATATCTTCGAAAAGATGATTACCTTGCGGCGGTCCGGAAATTCTTTCCGTACACCGCAGGAGATTGGTCTCCTCGTAGTATAGACGACCCTTCTACGGCGTACGAATAGGAGGAGAAAATAGACCTTGTAAAATTGATGCCACAACCAACTACATCGGCCCACACAAGGGAAGATGATGCCGACCGTCGCATACACTTCCTCATACCACATCATGACGAACAACGAAAACCATAGCCGGAGCAGCGGGTCCATGATGACTCGCACGGTTTTGACTACATAAAAACATGGCAAGGCCCTTGTGAACCTATGGAAGTGATTAAGTATATATTTAGTTGGAGTGTCACTTCGGTACTATCTAACTTGGATAAACGTTACAAGGCGAAACATTCACTACCTTGCCATGTAGCAGCGAAACTTCGGAATAAATCTATATATACTTATCACAGTACTTGCAAACACTAAGTAACTAAAACCGAATTGGAGGTACATAAAATCATTTGTCGATATCAAAATAGAAAAGTACTAAGAACTCATTAGTTCTGTGGAAGAGCTGTATATCTCTCCGATTGGGACCAGCATTTAAAAGAATGTAACTTAGGGACCTACGATTACAACGGGTCCCCTTTTGATAACATAAAAAAGTTTACATTATTTTTACAAAATCCCTTAACCAAATCTAAGGACCAGGATTTACTACTACAAGATCAAACTTCCTGTCTACAAGACTTAGAGTTAGACTTAACAGCTGGACAAGATACCCGCCAACTTGCGTTGCGCAGATGAAGAGCAAGACCAGGATTATAAACTTTTTCTCTCTCTCCGTTATTTTTTTGTTTTTATACATAAATAAAGAGGACCATATATATATTATTTTCTACTCTCTTCCTGTACTACCCTGATTGGACCCTTCCTAAACGTTACCGAGGACGGCAACGATTCTAAGGGGGGAGGGATGTTACGTGGACGGACCATAAAGTTCGTCTATTTGCGACAACTCATTTGAAATTAAAATGTTAAGTATTTATTATATTGATATATCCGTGACGGACTATTCTATTTTTTTTTACAACCGTATGCTTGATTAGAATCTCGCTTTCGGGAGTCCCACACACTCGTGTGCGCGCCTTGGCGGGAACGAGTGGGAGACGCAGAGCATGCTGCTGCGGTATGCTGCGACAGCATGCTGCACTTAGCGTCCTAGTCTAAGTAATTCAAAACAATTTAAACGCATGTACTAAAGAGAGATGGAGTGTAAGGAATGAGAAAGGGAAGAAAAAGATATATAAACAAAAGGTGAGAACGAGCAACGGTAATTCAGTCAGTAGCAAGCGCCTGATTAAGTAGGCTGCGCATCTGTCACTATTATTAATCTGATACTATTATGATGCAATATTCAGTTTAAGTAAAAGTATCAGAGAAATTTACATTTGGTAAAATATTCAATTCAAATTTCTAAAAGATTAATTCAAACGGAACTTGCGTTAAAAAGAAGTAATAAAGTGTATTATTTATCAAAGTTTGATATATAAGAATATAATAAAAGGTGCCGAGAGTAACTATTGGAACAGATCGAAATTCACATTAAAAAGTAATCAATATGAAGGAGATCATTGGAACACATAAAAATTGAAATTGGACCATTGTGACTATATAGAAAGGAAAAACCTAAATAAAGCTTTAATTCCGAATTAAAAAAATATATAACGGACCAGGTTAGCAAGAGTGAGTACCATCTATATTATTATATAAAAATAATAGACTCCGCGTTGTGAGACAAACGCGTTTGATTCTACCTATACATATGTATATATACGAGGTGTGATCAAAAAGTAAGGTGAATTTTTATTTTTCTCAAAAAATATTTATTTATTCATCACTTTTTATTTTATCTCCTTCAAAGTAATCCCCCTCGGATATAATGCACTTGTGCCAACGCTTTTTCCAATCCTCAAAGCATTTCAAAAAATCATTTTTTGTGATCTTGTTTAGTTCATCCTTCGATGCCGTCTTTATCTCCTCAATCGTGGCAAAACGCCGTCCTTTCATGGGCCTCTTCAGTTTTGGAAACAAGAAGAAGTCACAGGGGGCCAGATCTGGGGAATACGGTGCCTGTGGCATCGTTACTGTGTTGGTTTTAGCCAAAAATTCGCGCACAAGCAACGATGTGTGAGCAGGGGCGTTATCATGGTGCAAAAGCCAATTTTTATTTTTCCACAAATTCGGACGTTTGTGGCGGATTGCTTTGCGCAAATTGCGCATAACTTGCAGGTAATATTCCTTATTTACTGTTCTACCCTGTGGCAAGAACTCATGATGCACCACGCCCCTGCAGTCAAAGAAAACTGTAAGCAAAACCTTTACATTTGATCGAACTTGGCGTGCTTTTTTTGGTCTTGGTGATCCAGAATGCCTCCACTGGGACGATTGAGTCTTAGTCTCGACGTCATAACCGTATACCCATGTTTCGTCACCTGTTATAACCCTGTTGAGTAAATCTGGATCATCGTTGACGTCATTCAGTAGCTCTTGGGCGATGCTCATGCGACGTTTCTTTTGGTCGAAATTGAGCAATTTCGGAACAAACTTCGCTGACATACGTCTCATGTCTAAAACACTCGTCAAAATTGATTGGCACGAACCAAATGAGATGCCAATATCATCAGCAATTTCTCTAATGGTAATTCGACGATTTCCTAACACTATTTTCTTCACTTCTTCAACATTCTCATCAGTTGTTGATGTGCTGGGGAGTCCAGAACGAGGTTCGTCGTCGGTGTCTTCTCGGCCTTCTTGGAAGAGTTTATACCAATTGTAAACATTTTTTTGGCTTAAAGTAGACTCACCGTATCCCACAGAGCATGAAATATTTCCGAAATATTTCTGAAATATTTCATGAAAAATTAGGAATATTGATGAAACATTTCATGAAATATTTCAGAAATATGGGAATGTCCGCCACACAAACCGTACTAAAATATTTCATGAAATATTACGGATATCTTGCAGGAAATATTACTGATATATTGCTTCAAATATTTCGGAAATATTTTCTGAAATATTACTGGTGTATTTCATGAAATATTCCTGCTAAGTTACGATATACATTCCTGGATCATTTCATGAAATATTTCAGAAATATGGGAATGTCCGCCACACAAACCGTACTAAAATATTTCATGAAATATTACGGATATCTTGCAGGAAATATTACTGATATATTGCTTCAAATATTTCGGAAATATTTTCTGAAATATTACTGGTGTATTTCATGAAATATTCCTGCTAAGTTACGATATACATTCCTGGATCATTTCATGACATATTTCGGAAATATGGGAATGTCCGCCACATAAACCGTACTAAAATATTTCATGAAATATTACGGATATCTTACATGAAATATTACTGATATATTGCTTCAAATATTTCGGAAATATTTTCTGAAATATTACTGGTGTATATCATGAAATATTCCTGCTAAGTTACGATATACATTCCTGGATTATTTCATGCAATATTACTGATGTATTGCTTTAAAGATTGTGGGAGTATTTCGTGAAGTATCCCGGAAATATTACATGAAATATTCCTGATATATTTCATGATATTGTTGCGGAATATTTCATGATATACTCCCTGAATATTTCATGAGATATTCCAGAAGTATTGGAAGGAAATATTACTGCTAAATTGCTTCAAAGATTCCGGAAATATTATATCAAATGTTCCGGATATATTTCGTTAAATATTCCTGATATATTTTATGATATTGTTCCGGAATATTTTATGATATACTCACTGAATATTTCATTAGATATTCCAGAAGTATTGGTATGAAATATTACTGCTAAATTGCTTCAAAGGTTCCGGAAATATTAGATCAAATGTTCCGGATATATTTCGTGAAATATTCCTGATATATTTCATGATATTGTTCCGGATTATTTCATGATATAGTCCTAGAATATTTGATGAGATATTCCAGAAGTATTGTAAGGGAATATTACTGCTAAATTGCTTCAAAGATTCTAGAAATATTAGATGAAATGTTCCGGATATATTTCATGAAATACTCCTGTAACATTTCCTGAAATATTCCAGCTTAGTTATGATAGAGATTCCTGGATTATTTCATGAAATATTTCGGATATATTTCATAAAATATAACAGTATTGTTCTGCCAGGCTGTCCATGCAGTTTTGTGCTTCCTGATATGAAGGCGTACAGTCACCACTTCACGCACCGTGTTAAAAAAAATATGGAATTGTTTCCGACAACTGCGCTGAAAGAAGAAAACGTTTCATATACATTTCTAAATATTTATTATAAATATTTCCTGATCTATTTCTAAAATATAACGGCAAAAAAGGATTGAAATAATTCACTCTCAGGTTCAAGAAATAAATATGTGTTTCTCATTTATTAATAAATAACTTACTTATATTAATAGTACATGAAAAAGTTAAAATTACAAAGTTTATTCTTCATTCATTGAATTTTCTTCTGCTACATTCTCCTCTAAATCGATGTAATATTTTACATCTCTTCTTCGTTTTTTGGAACCGGCTCTGAAATTTATATATAAAATTATTCATTACAATTCAAATTATAGGTATCTGAAGTACTAGAATTCATTATATTATAGCACTATATATCCTAAATCTGCACATAGGCCGCGCTTGAGCATGCCCCAAGGCGTTCTAATTTTAATGGCATCACGGTGGCATAACCGACAAAAAATAGCATATAAAATGGAATTCATCAAAATGTATTTATAGGACTGAAATTCAAAAAATAAAGCTACTGACGCACATAGATAATCAATAAATGTTTCCGAAAAGTTTAAAAATGATTACAATAGTACTCTTTAATTAAAGGTTGGCATACACTACTTGGAGGGCATATTCTCATTACGAGGAGTGGTTTGGAGCACATTGCAAATAATTTTCGAGGACCGAATATCGAACAGATAAGCACGAATAAACGTAACTTCTGGTAAAATTCTTAATTTTTACCCATGGTCTTATTTTAAAACCGCTTAAAAGAGCTATCGCATGATCAATTTGGACAAATCTAGCGCGAACTATTCCACTTTCAAACATACTATATTTTTTAGATACGCAAAAATGAGTGTATTTAATATCGGATATCTATGAAAAAGGTAATTTTGAAATTGGAAATCACGCGTGGAACATGAAAATTGCTTTAAGGCAATGGTGAACCCTCAGGGAAGATTACATTATTAACGTTTTGTCGGTAATCAGTCTTTCTGTACACAAGAGAACTACTTAGGTGACCCGTAAAGTAATATACTATGTAATACTTACGCTTCAGTGTCTGATTCCCTCTTGAGTCTTGTGCCAGACTGATCTAACCAGCTACTGATTCTTGAACGAATCTCTTCGTCCTGTGATGATGGAAATAGATGACGCACTGATTCTAAAAGAATATATTTCTATATAATTCAGAAAAACAATCAGAAATAATCCGTGTATAATACTCACTGTATATAACTGTGCACAACGGCAAATCTTTAAATGCATGCTTCTTCTTGTGCCCTACATAGCTGTATTTGTTTGCTACCTTATTAGTCATAGCAGCGGGTAGAATATTGTAAATAAACCTATGTATGTCAGCGCCTCCTTTGCTTTTAAAAAAAAGTACCTGGAATTCAAAGGGAATCAATTCATTTATCTAACGGTTAAAATCTGATTATTAGTGAATGAATGTGATGCGACTAAATGAGTTCGATAAGAGTCAACTCAACTATAGGGATACCAAGCTAGGAATAAGTCATACCATGAATATAGTTCAATAAATAATACAAATAGTACAAATTAAAAACCAACTCACAGCATAATAAAAATAATAATGCTAAAGTTATTTTAGCCATACTATCTATTGAGGTCAGTATACCTAATATCAAACTGTACCCAATATCGGACTTTTTTCAAAACTCAAATATTCGCGCTCTAACGCCCTCTAATGGGTTACCATTATGTTAGTAGTATAAATTAATTAAGATTTCACGATTTGCTTCGAAACGCCAACTCCGTTTTTTAAGAAGAGTTTCATGTCCCGTATAGCATCATATTTTTAATTTAAAATTTGCTACGAGTAAGTATGTGTTATTTAAGTTATGCTATTATTTCTAAACATAAAACTATATAATACCATTGGATTTGTAATTTCTTGCTCTTTGCAAGGCGCTTTACTACATTTGAGGGGCGGGGACACGTGAAATTTCAGCCTACCTTTATAAATGACTTAGGGGGCTGAAAATAATATATATAATATAGTATTTCCCGACAAATTCAATAGTGCTATCAAAAATAAAAAAAAATTCTTTTAGCATTTTTTTCATTTTTTTTGTTATATATATATATATATATATATATGGGCGATTTCACGTCGGTTCACCGGATCAAAATTTTTGGCAGCAATTTCAAAATTTCAATTTTTGAAATTTTTGAAAACTTGTATAACTTCATGAATTTTTTTGAGTAGGAAGGAATCATGTTAGGTATATACATATATACATCAAATAACATGTACTTTTCACATAGATTATGAAAATAATATTAGTTTTTCAAAATAACCATTTTGAAAAAATGTATATATATATATATATATATATATATATATATATATATATATATATATATATATATATATATACACACACGAAAAAGTCAAAGAGCGACAAGGTTTAGATCAAATTTTATTCCATCAAAATGTATCTTATTCCAGTAGCTTCCGAAAGAAATGTCGCAAAGAATGGGTATCCCTTTACTTCTATATATTTAAGAAGCAAATATTATAAAAAAATCACATCATTTTATATATAATATGATGTAGTTGCCCCAAAATAAATAAAAAATAAAGTGGTACATGTTTTCAATGTATTTTTCCCCGTAGAATACGATGGTGTTATTAGTTTTTGAATACGACTTACCTAGAAAGCTATAATAGCAAATAACCTCTAAAAATCTTTGAAAAATCTTGTTTTTAGCTTCTAGCCCTTTTTCGGTAAACTTTATGATAAAACCAATAACACCGTTGTGTTCTACGTGGAAAAATACATTAAAAACATATCCTATATGTTGAAAAACATATTATTTAACACTGGCATTTGAACAGAAATAATAGTTATTTTAGTAGCCCAATTACCGCGTGTAGGGCAATATATTAATAGCTAATTTGGCAAAGAACTACCTACAGACATATCTAATTATTTTCTAATAAATGATATGTTTTCAATGTATTTTTCCACGTAGAACACTATGGTATTATTGGTTTGATCATAAAGTTTATCGAAAAAGCGCTAGAAGCTAAAAACAAGATTTTTCAAAGATTTTTAGAGGATTTTTACTATTCCTACTTCCTAAGTAAGTCGTAAAAACTAATAACACTATCGTAATCTACGGGAAAAAATACATCGAAAACATGTACCACTTTGTTATTGTTTATTTATTGTGGGGGAACTACATCAAATTATATATGAGATAATGTGATTTTTTTTATATTTGCGTGTTAAATATTGTTATGATGCGGAAATGGCATCATAATTTGGCCACGATATCCCCTGCCGACGATGTATAATCGCTGACTCCGCGTACTTTCCTAGCCGGCGGATGCTAGCTAGCATTTGAGCGTAGCAGCCGATCTCGAGTTGACCCGACAAGCGAGCGCCCTCTCACCTCGCACATACACTCACACCGGTATAACCCGCTACTCTAAGGTCGCGTATATATACACACTGACACGCAGACTACGCGGTACCTTCAGAAGCGAACGAGCAGCAGACGACACAGCATGCGGAGCTGAGCAGCTTGATGACCACGGAGCATAGAAAATCCATAAAGTGGCGACGAGCATACTATAGCGAGAGAGACCACGCACGGTAGATGACGCTCGATACCATTCGCACGGATCTGCGTTCGATTACCGACCGCTCCACAGACGTATGATAAATGTATTGGATTTCGAGATTCGCGCGCTACGATCTACTAATCAAATAATTTCAGTTATACGGGACTATTACTCGGTTCTAACTGACCAACCAAAACTGGGGAATTATGGGGGAGGTGATGACGTAGTACTGAATTATCTCGCTGATAACATTTTTGACTAATGACTGATTTTCTCTCCGCGACCAATCACCGAATTTAACACAAAATTAAAAAGAGACAGACGACGAGCTGCACGAAGAAGACGTATCGGCTCATCCATATTGCCGCCTATTGTATCAGTGATAGGACGTATTTCTTGTGCTTGAACATAGTTTCAATATTGTGTGAATACTAGTTTGTTCGGACGAAATATACTCGCTAGAGATTGTTGCTGGAGGGACGAGATATTGATCTTCGCACTCTATCACGCTGTAAGTACACTATTGACAGATCTGACGTTATTCGCGACGCGACTCCGACAGTCATGTGTCAACGCTGACCGGCATTTACCGACCCACGACCTTGTCTAAAGCGATCCTCCGCGAACTACGCGTCTGACTATTACGCCGGAAAAACTTTCATGGTAGACCGATGTAGAAGTGAAACACTCATCCTGACCCAACTTTTCTCACGGATGTTCTGGCCTTGACCTTGAACGCGTCGTGCATCTTGCACATTCATCTTCGACTACAAATTCAACTTTGCTTTAGCGACACCTTGGAAACTGTTTGGAATAAATCGACTCAATTTTTTTTTAATTACTCTCTGTATTTGCGATATCTTGACTACGTTCCTATCCCTTGGCACGCCGTCATCACTTTCAATTTCAGCCGCGGGCGCGACACTTATAAATATTGACCACCGGGCTACCTGAAGCATTAAGTCATTTACAGTATTTTGCATCTGAAAATTTATTTGAGACGATACGTTGCATCGCAATCTGATACCACCGCAGGCGGTAAAATTAAATGTCCATCTAGCGTAGCTCGATTCTTATTAGTCGTTTTATGCAACGTATCTCTGAACCGACTCCTGACGCCGAAACCTCGCCATCTTGTTTCGCTCAGCCAATCAGACAACGAGGAAGCTCTCTGCCACTCGACCTACCGCTAGCCCAGCATCTGTGGACCGACCGCCGTCGAACAGCTCTAACACATTCACACGTCGTGGTACGATTTTCCTCCGGTAGCCTCCGAGCTACCTGGCGCTCTACTACAAACTCGGGGAAAATTTGACGGTCGCCCGTAAGTATCGCTAATTCCGGCGCTGATATTGCCCGTAACTTCTCGCACGTTTAGCTGACCCTTACAATCTATAGAAGGAAAAGGATACCCATTATTTGGTTATAAAATTTGATCTAAACTTTGTCGCTCTTTGACTTTTTGGTAAATGTATATATATTTATAGATATATATTTTTTTTCATGATGTGTATTTTTAAAAACTAATATTATTTTAATAATCTACGTCGAAGTTTAAAGTGACAATTTTGAAAATTCTGCCAAAAATTCAATTATAAGTTTAAAAATCGGGAAAAATTAGGGATATTCTGCATAAGCAGTACTTTCGATTGGTACAAAATATCACATTTTTTTTCGACTTGACGTGAAATTATTGCTACATTTTCAAGAACTTAGCGAATGGGCTTTTGGAAATATTGATTTCTTCCACGAAAAAAAAATTAAAAATGTCAAAAGAATTTTTTTAACAATTTGATAGCAACATTGGATTTAGCGCGAAATACTACATTATCGATTCTAATTTCATCTCCCTACGACTTTTTTTCAAAGGTAGGCTGAAATTTCACTCCCCCCCCCCCCCCCCACCTAAGATAATACATAAATTATTCAAATGCCAGCCTGATTACTGTTCATGCTCAAAAGTACCCAATATCGTACATTTCCAAACCTTAATATCAACATCGAATAAAAAGTTTAAATATTATGTATTCAGCCATCTGTTACTTACTTCATATTTTTTTTCATTAGTTAGTTAAACTTTGTCAAATTCTATATAAAACGAAAGAATAACAAATTATGACATCTCAATCTGTAACATTTTACCTGTTAAGTTTTGATTTAGAACTTTGAAAACGCATTTTACAGAAAGTCCGATATTAGGTACACTGGCTCGAATTCGGAAAAAAGTAGATCGATTAAAAATTGCTGTAACTTCTGACAAAAAGCAATTTTCTGGTCGTGTGAGGGCTGATTTGAAAGCTTTTGATAGCAGCTTTTAAATAAAGCAACTCTTGATTGAAAATTTGCTTCGAATCAAAAGTTAAGTCCGTCCGCGCTTAGTAGTCCGATATGGAGTACAGGTACCTTAGTTTATGCTACTTGAAGAAGTTTTTGTATAAAACTAGTATATCGACTTGCAGAGAATGGTCTCTATATATTAAAGTTTATCTATTATAACGTAAAAATGCATCTACAGTATTTCCAGTTAATAACATAGAATGTCAATTCAAATAAAGTTTATGAAAATTAATGCACGTAATTTTAAAAACAGTTTTCATCTAATTGTCACCATTTTGTTATGGAATGGAAAATAAATCTGTGCATGTGCGCAAGTCATAATTGCACCCAAACATGCTAAAAGAGTACATTAGTCACCAAAGAAGTATAATAAGCACTGTACGCAATGCTTGACGTGTTCATATCATGCACTTCTTGCATGTCAACTATACTCCCGTGTTTTATACAATATTTCTACACACTTAAATGAAGTGATGATTTTGCGCCCTCAATCGGCGATACAGAACCGCATTGACTGTCTAAATGTAAAGAACGTATGAAGGTTTAAGGCATAGATTTCGCTCAAACTTGACAGTTGACTTTTTTTTGCCCGAAATTAAAACCCCTTTAAGGATTCAGGCATTCAGTTGAAAATAATCCAAACTTTTACCTGATATTTTGGCAATACAAAGCTTCTTTAAAAGCAAAATACGTCTAGCAAGGATGAGTTCGTTGTAATTTGGGTACCCTCAATTCATAGCTGAGATCAAGTCCTTCTATTGAAAAAAAAAATTGTTCGGAAATTCCGATCTGCTAGTTGAAGAATAACATTGAAAAATCGCCCTGCGATATTGTTTTTGCGACATTTCAAAAAAAAATGTATATGAATTCAACAAAGTTCTGCGCGAAATAGTACATTTTGCATCTAGGGAGCACAGTGGGCAAAGGACGCCCCGCGCGACGTTGCCAACCGAGCTAGGCGAGGTCGGAATTTCACGCAGTGCGTGTTTGCCTAATGTCCTCCCGTGGCGTAAATATAATTTTTCCGTACACCCCCGCGCAGTGGTGCTCTTGCGCCTTCATCGGGCGACACAGAACCACATTTCCAGTCTCCAGGAAAGTGGTTCGTGTCCGTGCGATGCGCTGTTTTACTGCTCGAGGCTAAGCCGAGAGCGGAAGAGGGCACATCGCGCATGCGCCAATCACTTTACTGCCAGGCTGGCCATGTAGTTTTGTGCTCCTTGCTAAGAAGGCGCACAGTCACCACCGTACGCGCAGTGTGTGGAAAAATAATTTTTAAGAATTAGACGAAAAATACGAAATTACAATAGTTACTATTTTGTTTATAACTAATTTGTTTTTTTTATTTAATATAAGTTCACTTCTTTAGAAATGTGTCTAGACCTTTTTGAAGTCGAGTAATGAGTATCTGAAAAAAATTGCTTATTGCATGAATTTTGCTTTTAAACAATTTTTTTTAAATAGTCGAAAAAATAATGTCGCAGTACAATTTTGATGATGTTCACGAACACTTTTGAAAAGTAAATACTTTATATAAGTTGGGTTATTAAGGGGACCGAATGGGGTTTAAATGGAAAAATTTACAGGCTTATCCATCGGTTTGTAGAAATCGTTCTAATAAAGTTAACCTAATATTTAAAATTTTTTTTCAATAAATATAGGTCCCTGCGGTAAACACGCGATAAGGAACTTCGTTCCAAAAACTCACCCTTGCAAGAATATTTTGATTTGAAGGGAGGCTTGATTTTCTAATATATCAGATAAAAGGTTAGATATATATCTCAAACGAAGACCTGTTGCACGGAATCGAGACAAAAGAAGGCCACCTACCAAATACATGACCCGTCGGGGGATTGCCCTTATTAGTGTCCGCGCGATCCGGCATGAGATACGTGCGGAAAGAATTTTACTCTCTGGTTGTCCATGCAGTTTTGAACTTTCTGCGAAGAGGGCTCAAACTCATCACACTACGTATAATATGCAAAAAACTGTTTTTTAACCAACTATATAGCAAGCTTCGCTATGATAACGTTGCGAAAACTGTAATTTCCTAACTTTCTACCTGACGCTCACGTGCGAAATGCTCGTGTAGAAAGCTTGGGACAACCGTTCAAATTTCCACCTTTATTGACACGAAATTTTTTGCAATCCATTTTTTACTTGCTGACCGTTAGGAGAAAATTCCACGCCAAAAAACTGTACTATTCAGCGGATGACGTAGAGTTGTCTAGGTTTCGCCGACTTGTGGAAAGATTAGCATAGTTCATCGTAGTTCTACAACGTTATCAGAACTAAGATTGAGGCTAATAGTAGCATTCAAAAAATATAGAATGAAATATTATATTCAACTATTAATATTTGGTTTTAAAAAAATATGCAGTCATATGAAGGGTGTTCATGTTGAAAACTACATACAATCCTTGGATAAATTTTGAATGATTTATAAAAGTCATTCTGTTTTTTGTTATATATATATATATATATAGTCGAATTAAGTCGAATCCACAAACCTATTCAATATTTATCGGAATTTAAATAATATCAGGAATATTGTATCAGTTTTCAACATTCACTGGCATGTGTTATGAATGACAGTATGCCTTTGATGTCAAACAAGAGAATATTCATGCAGATGTCCATCCATACCACTGTGATCTTTGTCCTCACCTGCTACCCTAAGACATGCTCGTAAAAACATTCAGTTCAGTCGAAAATAATAGTAATTAACAAATGCAGTATATATTTTCATAAAAAGAGTGGGGAAGAGGGATTTCATGTTTAAGAAAGTATGCGTATGCATGCATGTATGTTACCTTTTCGCACATACATAATTTTCCATTAAGTCTGGATATGTAGTCCTTTCTTGCCTTTGTTGTTACTGTAATCATTGTAGTATAAATCATTTAAAAATTAATTATCAATTAAAGGGCTTAATGCAGTTCATTATTATTATACTATTTCAAATGAGTTATACTATCTCGAAACCTCTAGTCAAAGGGAAATTATGCAACAAATTAACATTGGGAATAAGCAATTAATCAATGGCGATATTTGAAGGAATACACAACATTATGACATAAGAGAATTTTTTACATTGTCCTTCTCTATCACAAGGGCTTTAAAAAAATATGAATTCGTTTTTACAAACTTTTTCGGATCAATTATAATACTACTGTGGGCAAAAAGTAAGGTGAATTTTCAATTTAAACTTCGCGGGCTTAACATTTCGAGCTAGTTCTTTTTTTCTTGAGTTGGTAGGACTGCGAATGACATCTGGAACAAATTTCATGTCAATGTCATCATCAGTAATATATTTACGCTTGTGTTTACCAAACGACCAAGAGTGCATGTTTCGATTTTTACAATGTCTGATTTAATTGAGCAAAGAAGTGCCATCAAATTTTGTTTGCGGAATGAAATTTCGGCTGCGGAAACGTTGAGGATGTTGCGGAAGGCCTTTGGTGATTCTACCATGTCGCAGAAAAATGTTTATAAGTGATACAAAGACTTCAAAGAGGGTCGAGAACGTGTTGATGACTTGGAGCGCTCCGGACGACCATCGACGTCAACAGATGACCAACACGTCAATAAAGTGAAGGAATTAGTGCTCGAAAATCGTCGGTTGACTGTTAGAGACCTTACTGATATGATCGGAATATCAGAAGGATCTGTGAAAACAATTTTGAAAGACCATTTGGGCCTACGAAAAGTCAAATCTCGTTTGGTACCGAAAACGCTCAATTTCTTGCAAAAAAGTCGCCGCGTTGATGTGTGTGAAACAATGCTTTCTGACTATCAGGACAAGCTCAAATGCATGATTACGGGAGATGAGACTTGGATTTATGCTTACGACCCTGAAACAACCGACCAATCAAGCGAATATCGTGCTAAAGGCGAGGCCAGACCGAAAAGAACACGTCAAAGTCGTTCAAAAATCAAGGTAATGATGACAGTTTTCTTCGATTTTCGTGGTGTGGTGCACTATGAATTCCTTCCACCCGGCCAAACTGTTAATAAGGAATATTATTTGAGCGTTATGCGTCGTTTGCGTGAAGCAATTCGTCTAAAAAGACCAGAATTATGGGCCAACAACTCTTGGTTTTTGCATCACGATAATGTACCATCTCACACTGCACTCGTTCTTCGTGACCATTTCGCCAAAAATTCGACGCATATCGTTCCGCAACCACCGTATTCGCCTGATTTGGCTCCGTGTGACTTCTGGCTATTCCCAAAACTCAAGAGACCACTCCGGGGAACGCGTTTCGAGTCGATTGAGGAGATAAGAGCTGAATCGAAGAAGGCGCTGATGGCTATACCGGAAAGGGACTATTTGGCATGTTTCGAGGATTGGAAAAAACGTTGGCATAAGTGTATTTTATCGGGAGGGGATTACTTCGAAGGGAATGACATTGATGTAGAAGAATAAATAAAGATTTTTCATTTTACAAACAAATTCACCTTACTTTTTGCCCACAGTAGTAAAACCAATGAAAGTGGGTTTCTGGTGCGATTTTCCATTTTTTTTCTTCAACACTTTTATAGATATAGAATTTCAAGTTCTTGGAGTAGGGTAACCATATTTTGTTCAGTTATTGTACTGGATGTTATAAATCTTTTGAGACTAATCTCACCGTATTAGCATAATCCTACTTAATTATGACAATATCAGTTTGGTTATCTCTATTTCCATTAAAAATGTACCATGCGCATTCCACTTTGACCAAATTAAATGTATGATGACTCATTTTCTTTGTGAACAGCTGTAGAATAAATGTTAGCAAGCCAATAATTAATAGGTCAAATTGGGGCTAAGTAGGCTCAAGCAATAGGGTAAAAAATATGGAAAAGTGAGGGATTTTTTCATATTCCTGTATGTTTTATGGTGCCATTCAGTATGGAGTGAGTTTAACAAAAATCTGCTTGCTAAGAATTATTCTTTGAGTCTACCAGAAGAAAAAGAGCTCCCACAGATCAAACTTGATGAATGTGGTATGCGCATGGGACTTTTTAAAGTTGAGCCGGAAAAATGATTAAAATGCTCACAATATAGGTCCAAAACATGCAAAATAATTCTAAGGGGCATCAAAATTTTTGTTTTTATTTCAACTGATATATGTCCCAAATTTTGTAAGTTTAGGTCCATAAATAAAAAAATCAGAAGTTTCACCAGTAACCCACCTTAAGATCCTTTCAAAGGTTGTAAAATGCAATTACATCCAAGACAAAAAAAAATTAGCTTCGCGTTGATAAGATTGATTTTTATCGACGATTATCAATTAAACTTAACATTAAACGGTAAAGCCGGGTTTCTATGTTAATGTAGACCCCAGTCCATTTCGTGAAAGTAATTATGGGACTTTAGTTAAACTAGATTCGCAAGTCACCTTTTACATTTTTTTCTTAAAAAATACTTTTTGGGAAAAATAAGACGCAAGAAAAAGATGTTTTATTACTTTTCTTTTTTATCGACCGTTAAGGCAACTGAAAAACATTTTGATTTGAGGTTCTTCTCCCAATTGTACTCGTACGAATATTTTCTAGCGTATATGTAGATTATCAAGTTATTATGATACTCCGCGACCCGCTCGTTTTTTTATATAGATGAACATGACCCTTACCAATCAATCCTTCAAAATATCACAAAACCGAAACCCTATAGTTGTATTCTCAGTCAAATTTTGCAATTATTTCCGACCCTAAAAAATTTTTTAAGAATACATTATATACGATTGAAGTACATAAAACATATATATTTTTTAATTATATTCGATTTTATCTCCTTATACCCTTTACGGGATTTTACGGTACCTCACTCACCACCATAGTTTGAGAGACATTTTTCCCGTTCATTTATCCCATGGCTAGAAGCGGTATTTTCACTGAGAAGCATTCGGACTACCAATATGCCCGGGGTAGCCATGAGACCTGTGCCCTCTTCTTGTACGGCTATGTGCTTCCAGACCCCACAGGTTATCGTTCCCTGAATTAAACGTCTAAGACGTAGAAAAAATTCTTCTGTGGGAAAACCTACGCCAGGAACGATAACCCGGTCGCTTTGGCGGATATAGCGGAGCACAGTATTTTTCCTTGCAAAAAAAGTCCCAGTGACTCACACGGGAATGAGACTCCGGTCTTCTTCACGAAAGTCCGGCGTCCTATCTACTAAGCCACCGACGCGACTAAATACGTAAAATATTAATTTTCTCTGTAAAGGCGTATCTAGCGAACGTCTTATAACAAGAATCGCGGTCGCGATTAGAGTTTACCACCACAATGTGGGAAAATGATCGATTTACGAATGTTGTTCACAGCCTTCAGTCGTGGTTAGAAAATATATCAGAAAGACACAGAATGATAAACACGCCCATGAAGTTGTTTTGGAGGATGTCAAAGCCGTTAAGGTTATGAATGAAAAATTAACAGATGTGGCTGCTCACTATGGGTTTAAAATCCCAGCACTTGTCTACCATTTGAAAAAATATGAAAACTATGATTTTTCAAAAGACATTTCGGTTCAGGAAGTGAAGAAAGAAAATCAAGTTTTTCCTATGTAAAATACTGTACTATAAAAATGAGATTTTTAGTTGAAATACAAGTTACAGCGGGTTTGAACTCGTTCTCACGATGAAAACGAGACGATGAACATAAAAAATTACCTCAAACCACTAAAACTCTAAGAAGAAACTTCGGAACCCGCTAGAAATAGAGCCCTATCGTTACTTTTACAAAATGGACTGTGACCCACATTAAAACCGAAATCGAACTTTTATAAAAAATTTCCTATTATTATAATTATTACGTTAATTGAAGTATATAAGATAACTGGACTAATATTTACCAATTCTTTTCTGAAAGTTGGGTCAGTGCGTATTTTTTCGTTCACGCCATCCATACTCCTTTCTGGAATCTCATCAGTCATTGGAAATATTTTAGACATGCTTTCAATCATATCTTGAGAAGCCACAATTTCTTTGTCTGCAACGCGTATATTTTGACAGCGTTGTAATTTTTTTGACAGATTATCTACTTTGATGCCCAAGGAGTTGAGTTTTGTTACCATTGTCTTTTGCATTTCTGAAACACAAACGATTTCTATCACAGCATGAACATTCCAAATTCATAAATACTGATAACGGGGACGTTTTGAAGGCTAGTTTCATTATGCACAAAACAACATTTGTACGAAGATTTGATGAATTTAAATTATTACAAAACAAAATGGAGTTCTAACTTTTTTCTGAGGAAATACATACATTACAAATCTGAGACTTCTCGGCATAACCGAATACAGTTCTGAGTTATAACTACATTCTAGTATTTAAGAGACCCTCTTCCAAGATATTTAGCGTAGACGAGTGAAACTTTAACCTATGCTCCTAAAAAGTCAGATGCCTAACTCAGTTTAACAGAATATCTCAGTTTTTAATGTTATGCATATATATATATATATATATATATATATGCATAACATTAAAACTTAGGGAAATGCCGACTCATTCGATTTTGCCAAAAAGC
This sequence comes from Phymastichus coffea, assembly GCF_024137745.1. Classification (NCBI taxonomy): domain Eukaryota; kingdom Metazoa; phylum Arthropoda; class Insecta; order Hymenoptera; family Eulophidae; genus Phymastichus; species Phymastichus coffea. The sequence goes on from NW_026706814.1 coordinate 4,573,250, forward strand.
CACAGTAAATATACTATAAAACATTTTGTCGAAAAGATAATTTTTTTTGTATATTTTGCGGTTTCAACATACTGAACTAGATAGAAAGACGAAGGAGAACTCCTTGTAACTGAGGTAAAATAAACAGTTTTTGGAAAAACTGTATGTTAAAAATCTATTTGACAGATTGTTTTAAAAATTGGGACGATGTAGACAAGTCAGGATGTAGCTCACGAAGACGTAAAACGGCTACCAGTTGTTTTGAGAAAACGGCTTTCAAAGTTTAGAAAAGTAATCCTCACACCGCGTAAGCGCATTCGTTCAATGACCGTAGTACGTAATTGATTCGGAATTTCATTCTGAATTTTTGGGATTTTTTCAAAATGTTTCACTATCAATTTATGCAATAGAAAAAATTGATTTTTTTGGTCCAATTACATGGAGTTCTCCCCTTAAGTATAATTTAAAAAAAAGTAATATAGCGTAGAAAGGTTTTTGTAAGAAAAAAAAATTACAAACCGAAGATCATAGGGAGTGTAATTTCCAGCTCCACTTCGTTATTTGATCCATCTTCTTCTTCTTGACTTGAATCATTCACTACGGAATTACCAGAGGGTCCACCTGTTAAAAATTCTGATCTTGGGAACAGGCTTTTTTGAGCCGGCGAGATGGTTCTTTGTAAATCTACTTGTAAAGATTTCAGAAGGGGCGCATTTTTCACTGAATTTTTAGCAAGGAGGACTTTCTTAGGAGATATTCCTTCTGTGCTCTTGCTGCCGTCAACTGAATTATTAGTTTCCCATGTCTTAGGTGGTTTAACTTTTGTAAATGATGATATAAATTTGGAAGGTGAAGCTGTTATTTTATTTCTAGCCGCTCTAGTTGCTTTAAGTCTTTCCTCATCACTAGCATCAGTTAAATCGTCAAGATTTGGAAATCGAGCTTCCTTTTGAGCATCAACATAATCGTCTGAAAAAATTTTTATACATTTTGTTTTTAATTTGAAAAAATAAATAAATAAAAATGTCGTTTCATGGATTTTATCGCTTGCATATTCTCATTTTTTCTCAATTTCAGATTTTATTTCGTAATTTCGGTTCATTCACAGTAACACGTACGCTAGCGCTTTTTGATGTCAGCGAACCGAATTTCTGCAATATAGTAGATATGTTCAAACGTATCGGTTCGCACAATAACAGCACGCAGGCTATGCAACCGTGCAATCAGGTCACATAAGCAGCGGCTAAGTTAATAATTTTCTGCGTCAAGCACGCGGACACTGCGTCGTGAGCAACACAGCCCGCATAGTGCAAGCGTTGTGCTTGACAACACAATTGCCCGAGAACTTGCGAAGTGGCTAATGACAATGGCTAGCCATGACAACACCCACACCTACATTCTGACTTGGAAACAACAAAGAAAGAATCGTTTTTTAACACTTGGCCGATTCTAGCGCAGTTTTCTGGTTAAACTCACCGCTCACAATATACGTGCTGTATTGCAAATATTACAGTGTCCGTGTGCCTCATGGAGACAAGCCTTAACTTAACAGCTACCTATGTGACCTAAATGCACGGTTGTATGGCATGCGTGTTGGTATTGTACTAAGCCGTGCGCTCAAGATCATCCAGAGCATTGCAAACGATTTTAATTCAATTCATTGATATACATAGTAATGCGCAATATACTGTTACAATTGAGCGAGTATTAAGATTAACGCGCGAATCAGTAACAAAGAAACATATAAATAGAAACTAATAACGCAAAATATCGTTGTCGCAACAGGTGGAAGGTTCGTGAATGATAGGTGAACCCTGTTTGTCCAACTCACATATTTAGTAGCACGACTACCTATCTAAAAATCAAGGGTCGCGGAAGCTAGCCGCATGCGTTTAGGCGCCAAAGCCGGCAACGCTGCGAGCACCGCGACACTCTATACAGTATTATGGTGCTTCAATGCCCCTTCTAAATTCACTTTATTATTTTTTTTCAACTGCGTAGTTATTATGATGTTTCCAATTCGTAAAATCGAAAGATTGGCTTACTACCTATAATCCAAAAAAAGTTTTATTTTGATCCATGCAGTTTTGAGAAAGTTATTTGAGTAAAACCATTTGAAAAATGTTGCATTTTTGTGGTTTCCATAAGATCATATGTTTTTGACCGCTCTATGTGTAGTATACGTCAAATGTCGCGTAGAATATGTCGAACTCTATTATCTTTCATCTGTAAAGTATCTGACTAATAATCTATTCAACTCAATTGAAGATTATGTACGGGAGTCTTTTTAGGGAATCTACTACGCCGATTGAAAAAATTATATGCATACTTATAAACGTTTAAGAATCTTGAACAGTAACTGAAATCTTCCCCCCTCCCACAAACATTTCAAAACATGTAAAAAAGCTGGCATGAGTGTAAGCTCTGAAAGAGACTGTACTCAAAGTAATTTTTTACCTGCAAGCAAATTGTGACTGCATACACGCATGACAGCTTTTTAACATTTTTTTAAATGTTCGTTTCATTACTATCAAAAAGCGCTCGCGTACGTGCTACTGTGAATGAGCCGCTAAAACATCAAAGAACCAATAACTTCACCCAATCCTATTATTCATAGGATGGATCCTATTATTAATAGGGGATACCAATTACCGTTTGACTTGATAAAAGTACAAGAGTAAAGTTCCCAATCGGAATTTCTTGACTCCAAGTTTATGGCAGCAGATTTAACTCGTGCTGAGTCCTTGTATGGAGGCCAATAAACAGATTCTTTATCGTCGGTCAACCAATTGCTTGGTACTACTCGTATCTCACCTTCCTCATCTTTTATGATCGAATACTTCTTCATAATTTCTGGAGATGAAGATTAACTAAGATAATTATTAAATATCACATTTAGGTTCCTTAAATATATTATTTGATCAGAATTATATAGAATGATTCGATTACAAGTTATTGGGTTAGTGTGAAAAACACAGAGTGCATAAGCGATAAAAATAAAAAAAATAGCTATCATTACCTCAACTACTTATTAACCAATAATTCTGTTCAAGAAACTAGTTTCTTCGTTTATAAAAAGCAATATCTGTACGAAATTTCATAATGATTCGATTAAAATAAATTGAGTTATCAAGAAAATGGCAAATAAGGTCTTTTTTTAAGAATGAAAATTTTCCTCACGTTATATGCGATACAATGACTTGAAATCACTTTGACATTTTAATAATGCTATGACACACTGTAAATTAAATGTTACTGAATAGTCGTTTCGATTTTATTCAATTTTTGTATGAAATTTACTTTTCCTACTATACAAGCGAATTAAAAGCATCTAGAGACTTAAAGAGAGAAACTAAAATAACCTAAGATTTTCTGATAAAAAATCTAAGCGTTAAAACGTAGTATGAAAAAAATTAAAAAGAAATATTCATACGTATAATCATGTGACTCTTTCTTTGCACCCATCATTAATTAAAAACACATTAAATGAGTCTTTATACATTAAATTAAAATAACTTTATATACACACAAATATACATACATATTTTCCAAAATATCATATTTTGACTTCTCGGACCTTAAAACATATATCACCTATGATATTTATTGAAAATTTTTTACAATAAAACAAAGCTTCCTCTAACAGGGCGCAATAATAAATGGATTCAGAGGAACATATTTTTATAGTTCAGGTATTTACTTCCCCATTGCATCCCTGAAATAATCCCAGAAAAATGAATGAACGAATATTACGTTATAATTTCGTTTGATTTCTCACCAGAATCAAATAAAATTTACAAATAGATTGGTTCTTGATTACTGCTTTTTAATTATATTTGAAATTATGTTATGAGAAATATTTATTTTTATTTTCGATGTGATATACACAAAAGTATAGATTTGAAATTAAAATTGAAACGTGAAGATAGACATTCTCTTGTATGTTTAAAGTCATATTTTTCAAAATAAAAAATATAATTATTAGTAGTATAAAGATTCCTAATCAAATTCTTACAACTGCCATTATAATAAAAATTTATCAACAAAGAGTGATAACAACAAATATCGGAGCATTCTAACTAAAGTATATACATCATGTACTTAAGTAATACCGTTACATTTCAAATTTGTAATCAAGACTAAAGCAGAATTGCTTAGAGAAAAATTTGCAGTAATTCTTCTAAAATAGCGTTACTTGATATTGTCGCAACACCTTACATTTTCTCACCTAAGAGAACCTTTCTATATACGCAGAGGCGAAATTTCAGTAGAGACATCTCCCAAATTAGACACAAACCCGATCAGAAACTTAAGAATCTTGATAAGTATGAATTATTGGAAATGTAATAATTTCATTCTTGTAAGGGATTTTAAAAATTTTGCATAGTACTTCTTGACACATCCAATATTCCATATCTTTTGCTTCGCTTACAATGTTAATACCTAATGTCCCACTTGAAAAATTTTCCAAGGTATACAAATCTTTTCTAATTACATGTTTTCTGCCAATAGTATACAAACAGCTACCATTTTTTATAAAATTTAAAACAGTAATTATAGTTCCGTCTTTTAACATGACACAATTATTTCGATCGTCGCATATGTCAATACGACATAATTCAGCGATGTTTAATATTTTATATTGTGTACCGCGAGGACATGTATCGATCAAGATCCCATTATATTGTACTTTCTCTAATTCCAACATTCCTTTTCTTGTATCAAAGCGATATTTTAGTATTTTTACAGATTCGTACTCTGCTATTCGTCTAGTAATTTGTTGCAATGGTTTCTCTCCTTTACGAATAAATTTTTTAATAGAACAAATGTAGCTTTCGAATGGATATGCACTAAAAGATTCTAACGGGCCATACTTTTCCACATCTTTTGTTAAGTGTAACAAACTGTGAACATTGAAACTAACATTATTTTTGCCATAAACTTCTTGAAATGTTTGCAAGAATTGTATAATTAACGACTGAGCGAATTCAATATTACTAGGTTCTGTAATATAAGATTTACTTGAAAGAATTACGATACTCGTATGAAGCAAGAGAAAGTTATGATATACGTCAGATTCCAAAACATCTTTCAGAATAAACGGACCATAATATAATAAAAAATGTCGATATTCCGTAGCTTTCCATTGTTTCCAATAATTTAGAGACCTTGAACGTCTATTAAAATCACTGGGTAAAATATATTTCATATTTTCGAGTCTACTGGAAATTAGTTCAATTTTTTCATGCGACAATCTGCAATGTTTATTTTTCCGGTCTTTGTCACCTATCCAATGTCTTATAAGCTGCCTCATGATACCAAGATGCACTGAATGCATAGAATCAATAGGAACATTGGAAATCAATCCCACATCTGGCAATTTATTCAGAATTGTTTCTCTGTGTTGATAATCACCCAAATAATCTAAATTTTTGAAGTTCAAATCGGTTCTTATGAGTTCATTACAATATCTAAGAAAATTTGTTTGATCAGATATAGGAAAAACCATGGAATTATGATATTCACCTTCTATTAAACATTTACTACAGCTAGAATAACCACTGTGACCCTTTGTACACAGAATGAATGATTTGGCAGGTGCGTCACAAATAAATCCGTAAATTTGCACGTTATATTTTTTGTCTTTATAGTCAAAACCATTTAATATTATTGGTATAATTTCCTCAACAAATTTTGATAAATACACGTTAGGATCTGCAGGCTTCTTAGAACCGTAATAAATGCCTATTACATGTACTGACTTTGAATGAAAATCTTTACAAAGAATTGTCCAAACACCTTTTCCTGATGACGTTCCAGTAATAGGAGCACCGTCGATATTAATCATAAGTTTTATAGTCTCCAACGTACAATTAGTATCAGAATGACTTAAAATGATATTTTGAAGAGCGTTTGTAACCCCAAGATGGCAATAGTGACTGATATCCATAGCATCAATATGTGTAAACTTTGGAGTTTTTAAAAGAGTTCTTGGATCTTTCGGGAATGGAGTATTTGTATATGTGTTAAGTATTGATAATAATGATTTTAAAGCATTATGGCGTATTTGAAAATCTTTTGCCCATTCAGTTATGTCGTTTACGAATTTTTTATTATTCAGTTGAACAGGATTTTCCAATGCCAGATCAAAATCTAAGTCTGTATCACTATCACCATCCGGAATACTTTCAGCTTCGCTGTCACTGTAACGATATATTTCGGAATCAAGAGAACTACAACTACTTTCCGAGTCATATCCATCCATTTCACTCTGAATAATAGTGTCTATATTCGGAATCGATCGATTATGGTCTACATTGTCTAGTTCAACTAAACGAGACTCGGATACACGAGTGTTTACATTTTTCTTTGAGTTTTCCAGGAAAGTTGCATGTAATAAACAAGCTGCGTTCGTAGCTGGTGTCATTTCGTCATCACTTTCAGGAGCAGATGTCTGATTAGACGAAGTAATTTTCGAAACAACATCGTATACATCTAATTTAGTCTGCTTTGCTGCTAACCGGCGAAGTTGTTTAGTTGATTGAGGATTTCGTTGTCGCTTTTTAGGCATCTCCCTGTTTAACGAATTTTTGTATAGACCAAAGTAACAATATTTTGTTTATATCGTTTATTAAAAAAGTTTTTTTCCACTAATTTCACACCTAGGTAAGTCAACCTTGACGGTGATTTGTTTCTATGAAAGTATACGAGGTGTGTTCAAAAAGGAAGGTGACTTTTCAAATTTCACGGGCAACGTATTTTCGATTATCAATTTTTTTGTTTTGTTATGTTGGTACACTCTTCCCGAACATCTGTACCAAGTTTCAAATGTATAGCATTTTTTGTTTGGTTGTGAGAGGCGTAAAGGTTATAAGTGTTTTGCGTGCTCAGCGATTTCTTGCTATCGAAAAATATGGATCAAAGGATTTGCATCAAATTTTGTGTAAAAAATAAAATAAAGTGCTCTGAAACACTTGAAATGTTGACGGTGGCATACGGTGAAACTGTTCTGAGTAAAAAAAATGTTTACAAGTGGTACAAACTCTTCCAAGATGGCCGGGAAGATGCCAATGACGAGCTTTGCTCTGGACGCCCAAGCACGTCTACAACTGATGAAAACGTTCAAGCAGTGGAGAAAATTGTTCTGGAAAATCGTCGAATCACTATCAGAGAAGTTGCTGAGGATGTTGGTATATCGCTTGGCTCGTGCCATGAGATTTTTTCTAACGTTTTGGGCATGAGATGTGTGTCAGCGAAGTTTGTTCCGATTGCTAAATTTTGACCAAAAGAACCGTCGCATGAGCATCGCTCAAGAACTGTTGAATGACGTCAACGACGACCCAGATTTACTCAAAAGGGTCATAACTGGTGACGAATCATGGGTATATGGTTATGATATCGAAACCAAAGTCCAATCGTCCCAATGGAAGAGCCCAGATGAGCCAAGACCGAAAAAAGCACGCCAAGTTCGATCAAATGTCAAAGTTTTGCTCACTGTTTTCTTCGATTACCATGGCGTGGTGCATCAGGAGTTCTTACCCTATGGACGTACGGTCAATAAACAGTATTATCTTGAAGTTATGCGCCGTTTACGAGAAGCAATACGAAGAAAACGCCCAGAATTGTGGAAAAACTATTCATGGCTTTTGCATCACGATAATGCCCCTGCTCACTCATCTTTGCTTGTGAGACATTTTTTGGCCAAAAACAACACCACAATCATGCCTCACCCATCATATTCACCGGATTTGGCCCCATGTGACTTTTTCTTGTTCCCAAAACTAAAAAGACCTATGAAAGGACGGAGATTTGCACCGATTGAAGAGATAAAGACTGCAGCGCTGGAAGAGCTCCAGGCTATACCGAAAAGTGCTTATGAGAAGTGCTTTGAGGATTGGAAAAACCGTTGGCATAAGTGTATTGTATCTGAGGGGGATTACTTTGAAGGGGATATTTATATTTATCAATACATAAATATTGATAAATAAATAAATACTTTTTCTTAAAAATACAAAGTCACCTTACTTTTTGAACACACCTCGTATATAGAAATTATCGTTTGCGAAGCCCACCAGACTTGTCTAGTTTTTGGTAGTTACCACATAACCTCAAAAATCATAATATTATCTATAACCGCATTCTACTATGCAAGAATAAATTAAAAACAAAAACCTGATATATGTTTTCGAATAGAAATTAGTTTTCTGAACAGTACCAATCACACTTATCGCTTTCAATAACGATGTTTTCAATGTATTTTTTATGTAGAATACGATGACATTATTCGTTCTAGCCTAAAGTCTGTGACGCCGTTGAATCTCCCACCGAAAGAGATTCGCTCAACTATGCTAACTTCTGGACCAAAGCACTGAGCGCGCAAAATCACTTCGGTTCCGAGCACCATCAGATAGTGCAGGAGCACAACCAACGTGCGAGCGACAACACGCGCTAGTCTAGACCTATGACCGTTCGCAAAGTCAGTCGCAACGGATTTCTCATTTCAAGTGATGAACAGCAATGCAAGCCACGAGGCAGTCCTTATAGACTGGCTTATCCATGCATAACTTTTGCTACATTTTACTTATTACAAGTACGTTGTAAGTAGTTCGAGATTATAGTATTAATGAATTCACTCAAATTGACCACAGTCACTTATCCCAAACTAAAGCTTCCAACTTCACATAAACTTCGTTAACTCCAAAATGGTGACTCTGACATACGCGCGCGCATCGCTAAGGTCTTGCACGGCGTGCTCAGAATTTTTAGCATTACGAGTGCGCGAATAGTTTTTTCTCATTGTGAAGTGCTGCGACTTTCAGTGAAACCAGTGATCTATTCGTGTGGGATGTGACTCTTGGTAGTTTCTGAACAATTTCGCTCGCGGTACATGTAACTGCCGCCTCGAACGTGAGGGCACGCTAGCTCCATCATTCCGTTAAAGCAAAGCGCCGCGCCTCTCGGGTGCGGATTCTAGTAACGCATCCGAGCGTACCATCATCTCTCGCTCTCCGTCTCCATCAACAGGGGGCAACTCTCGTCCTTCCATAGCATACTATCTGCAGCAGTCCTGGCGCGATCTAAGACGCTTTACCGGAACGATAAACTACTTCCGAGCATTGATTCCACACGCTACCAAGCTAAAGGATCCCTTCATAAACTACCTCCATGATGCCAAGAAAAACGATAAGCGACCGATCAAATGGACAACGTAGGCCACTGAAACCTTCGAGGACTGCCAAAGAAAGCCTTGTCAAGGCCACGATAGCCTGTTTCCACGCACCCAACGCACCACTCAGGCTCAATACAGACGGCTCTTCCACAGCCATCGGAGCATTGCTGGAGCAACTGAAAAACTCCGTATGACAGAGAACTGCTGGAAATTTTCGCTGCAATAAAGCATTTCTAGCACATTCTCGATAGACGAGAATCCGTCATGCGCACTTATAACAAACTGCTCATCAATTTTCTTGACCAACTGCCAGACAAAGCATCGCACCGAAAGCTCGATCAACTCGATTACGTCAACAATTCCTGCCAAAATTATCGAAAAACGAGTGTCATATTTGGATTCAACGGCTTAAAATACATAAGAACAACTAAGAGGCAATAGAGAGCGCATTGGCAATGTTTGATTTTTTGCCAGTCAGCCAAAATGTGATATGATAATATATTGTTTTTTTCATATTGAAATTTAAGAAAAATTTTGTCTAGAGCTAAGAACATTTGTATCAATTTTAACATCCGATCAATAACAAAACAAAACCAGGGGATCATAAGGAAATACAATTGAACAATAGCAATCAATAAACTCAATTTTACATGGACATCAAGCAATATTTTCTAATTTTAGAGTAGGACTACATTTATTCGAAGTGAAAAAGTAGTGCCCAAATTTTATGTTGATAGTAGTGATGAGAATCCGATGACGCTACAAATCATTTTCATGAAGTCGAGACGAATCTAAATCGTTTGTACGTCCGCAGTTAGCTGTTCTATTTCTCGTTCCAGTTTCAGTGATACATTTTTAAAAAAAGATTCCGCGAAAACATTTTTATTGAAAAGCTGTAAATGCTGTTCGAATAGATAATTTTGTAAATTAATTAATTATATTGGTATACTATACTAAAATAATTAATATTATATTCAATGCTATGCAGATCAGAATTTTCAATTATAACACACTAGAGCGAATTCACTCTTTTGAAACACAGTGATTATATTAGATGTATCATAGTTCATCTAACTCAACTATTCATTAATTTCAACTAATAGTGGTATGTATTTATATATTATTGATAGTAAAAATTAACTAACAACAATTAATTCTGCTATATTAATAGCAGAATTATATAAGCAGCTTTGATAATTAAAATATATATCTTGATTGATATTATACAATTCAAAAATATTAAAGAAATACAGTATACCCTAAATATAAGAAGTTATATAAATCAGTTTTAATCATTCGGATACAACACCATTGATAATCATGTCATTGTAAGCCCAGCCTGTGGATGCATCACTTATTTAAAGCATTGAAGTCTTACATCAGCTATAACATTCCAATCTTCTGGTAGTTCTACTTTAAATCTTTTCAAAATATATCAACAACTTCTTTAAAATGAAGATATTTTTTAGTTTCATCGAAGCAGATTAATAATTTATATTTCTCATCTGACTCCTGTAAAAGAAGTATATATTCAGTAATAATTGCAAAATCTTTCATTTATTTTATGACAATTTACACTTTTACCGTTATCAAATTATCCATGAATATCGTACAAACCATCAATGAAGAAAGATACTTTCTTGTAAATAATAATAAATATTTAATATCTACTAATACATAAATATTCATGCAATGCAATATATAGTTCAATCTATCACAGTAATTCAAAGAATAAAATAATAGTTCTAAATTCCAAGAAATAAACTGAAGTAATATGTGTTCATTACCTGTCCTGGGCAATTAATCAAAAGGTAGTGATTTTTGAAATTAAAAACTTTTCTAATCAACCATCCAATATTTTTCTCTAAAAACTCAATACAATAAGCTCCATTAGTTTGCAAGCTTCTGTACTATCCAGACCAAATATCATATAAATACTATAATAAAAGACAATGGTCTTTTACATTTTGTAATTCTGTATGGCCTTTAAAATCAAAAACATTTAATCTTTATTGCAATAATCAACTGCACATGATTCAGACATTTTTTCAGAGTTTTTACCTAAAATTGCATATTTTTTCTTGTGAGAATAGCAAATTAACATTCTCCCTTGTACTCTACTATATGCAGCTGCTTTTGTAAATGATCCAATACATGTGCATGAATTTTCCACAAAATTAGATGTGAAAGATTCTAATTCATTGGTCCATATTCAGAAAACAATAGCCTAAAGTGATCCACTTTGTATACAATTACTGAAGACCGTACTGATGATTTTATAATCTTTGAACAAAGCTATTACCTAAAATAAAAAAACGAATTCTACTGTATTTATCAACTTTATCTAGAAGTTATAGCGATTAATTTATAAAACTACCTCCTTCAGATATTGGCTGTTTAATATCGGCATGATAAACTCTGACAGCATACCAACTCGAATCTGCAGCCCAGACAACTTTAAAAGCCTGTCCAAAAGCGTTGTTTCTCAAGCCTATAAATGTATAAATCATAAACTATCATCAAAAACTACGATGAAACTTCCTTTAGGATTGTGATGAATTGTTCGTGGTTAGATTTCACAAACACCCATGTCTTTGACAGTTAATGGCAACTTTTCACCTTCCTGAGCTTCTTCTCCAAGTACTTTCAAATTGACCTGCTGAATTTCACTGTGTTTTGCCCATACAATTTTACCACCTATATACATAAAAAATTTTCTAAGCGTAATGATCTTTACAATGAAACATGAAAGTTATTGCATATGTGATAAGTTTACCAAGAGAATCCATAGACACAGCTGGTTCCTCACAAACAACTTTTAGCATTACACTAACTTCATTGTAACCAATAGCTACATTATTAGAACCTTTTGTAGATGTAGGGAAAAACTTGGCACAGCCAAGAATTTTCCCAATTCCAAAGTATTATAAGGATGTCATTAATTTTAAAAATTATTAAATAATTCAAGATATATGATATTTGAATTATCAAAGCTGCTTATATAATTCTGCTATTAATATAGCAGAAATAATTATTATTATTTAATTTTTACTATCAATAATATATAAATACATACCACTATTAGTTAAAATGAATAGTTGAGTTAGATGAACTATGATACATCTAATATAATCACTGGTTGATAGACTAAAAAAATTATTTCTAACCTAATAATAAGTTTATGCTTGCTTAGAATGCTGAATGAACTGAACTGAGCTGAAATACTTATTGCACTGGGGGGTTTCGTCTATAACTCAATTAAAAATTATCTTTCCCATAACAAAACTATATTTATGATGAGCAAATTTTTAGTTATTCTTTGGATATCGATGGAATCATTTTTGATGTTATGATATTTTCTATCACCCAATATCATGGTTGTTTTTTCATCATTTAAGCACAGTTCAGTTGACTACAAAAAATAACTAACAATTTGCTCATCATGAATATAAGTTTGTGTTATGCCAAACATAATTTTTAATTGAGTTACAGACAGAGCCAAGTGCAATAATTAAAGTACTCTTTAGAGACTTGAGCTTGCCTTAATTTTGGAAGGTCGAGATTTCATAAAATTAAAACTTTAATAAAATAAATAATTAATAGATATTACTTTCTTCTTTTTTTGGATAATTGCTGTCTTTTGCATTTATGGATTTGAGTAACAGCAGCTATTGGTCGATTATCTTAAGATTTGGGCAAGAATTTTGAACCTCGACTAAACTCTGTCCTACTTTAGACATAGCCTTTTTATTAACTTTATTGAATTGAAATATTGAATTTTATTAATAATTACAAAAAAATTAATTCCTGTTGCTAAACATATTTTTGAAAATCCAAGCTATAGCTTTTATTGGAAAAAATATAATAATTTTAAAAATCAAACCAGATCATCAACACAGACAAATGCTAGAATTGTTATAAAAACTAATAAATATATTATTGACAACAAATGAGAAGATGTTCGATCTCAGAATATAATAGTTTACATCATTTCATAAATTGATGTGACTTAAAAATTTTAATTGATTCTTATCTACAATAGTAGTTTGTAAAATCCTGTTATATCTCTATCCTCCACCAGTGATTGTACTCCAACTATTTGAGTTTATGTATTGTCATAGCGTTACTAAGATTTGTTCTACTGATCTAGAGATGGGGTATTTATACTTTTGTTCAATTAATTTCAATCAATGAATTGTTTAGTTTTTGAAAAATTGATAATATAGTTTTGATAAAAATTTTTAGTTGACATGACAATTTTTATTAATATTTAAATTTCAAGAACTATATTCATGTGGAATGTTGCAAAGGTTCACTAGGTACTTGTTCTAAACTCAACATCCCATAATTTTTTAAATGGTACAAGAGGAGAAAGTTATACATACATCATGACTGGACCTACAATTTAATGAGGAATTCAAATCAAGATAATAAACAATTGAAAATTTCATATCTGAAAATCCTTATATGCCTGGGGCTAGACCCCACAACTTTTTTTTGCACAGAAGCATTAATTTTTACCCAATAAACCACCATGAATTAATTTAATTAGAAAATATAAGTTAACTGTTAGATACTACACTTGTGACACCAACTTTAGCTACTTTTTGACCTAGCCACATATACATCTATTTTAAATAAACTAATTTGTTTTGAACAATGAAAAGAATTTGTGCTTGGTTTTAAACCATTACTTTATTACTTATGATTTCCAAAAATTTGTCAATTTAGTATATTCAAAAAGTATAATTTACATAACTTCAAAAAAATACTTGCTAATTGTTTGAGACCTTGCAGCAAACAATCTTACAGTGACAGCTAAGGATTAAGAAATGTGTCATTCAATTGATATTTGATACATATCGTAAAAAATTATAATTCATATTTTTAAATAAACAAATTTCCTGAAGAGGCTTAGAATCTGTTGTCAAAACATTAAAAAACATGTAGACCAATATATGAATTCAATTTTAATTATAGGTCAACCCTCAAAAATCAATAAAGCATTTTTAGGTAATTATAATTTGATAAATCGAATTTTACAAAACATTAGATTTATATTCAATTTTCAAATATATAAGAAAACTGCTAATTTTGTTATAAGACTTAAAATAATCCACCAAGATCTGATCAATTGCAACAGTTGTTGATTATAATTTTAAACACACTTAAAAAGATAAAGTTCAAATAAACTTCACATAAGGTCAAATAGTAACATTTAAACAACTAAACTGAATAAACATAATATAAATTAAAAATATAATATAGATAATTGATAATTTTATATTCAGTCTGGTTAAAATAAAATTTATGTGTGAACGCGTGGTCGTAACCTTTCTAAAACACAAATTTCGCTGATGCACATTAAATAATATGTAACTTACATAAATAATATAACTTACCTGATGATTCAAAAGAATGATAGTAGCTGGTTTTTTTATTATTCAATAATCACGTATTGATAAATACTTTTAATGTGCCTCGTGTAGATGTCCCCCGTCAGTGTCAGTACAAACGACGGAATGACAGTTTGCAGTGAGAAGTAAAGTTTGGACTACAAAAGTGACCGAGCAATGGCGCTGGCGACGTGTTTCGAATAATATTTCAGCTATATTTTTTTGGAAATATTCCATGCCGGTATTCAGCAATCGTTCCGAAATATTTCTTAAAAAGATTGTAAACAAGCGAAATCTATCTCGAACTGAAACCTCTCACAAACCTTTCTGAAAGATTGCAGAGAAATGTTTCACTCAATATTGCAGAAATATTTTAAAACACTTATTAGGCATGTTCCGAGTAATATTTCAACGAGTTTTTTGGAAATATTCCATGCCAGTATCCAGCAATCTTTCCGAAATGTTTCTCGAAAGATTGCAAAAATGTAAAATTCAATCTCGAACTGAAACCTCTCAGAAACCTTTCTGAAAGATTGCAGAGAAATGTTTCACTCAATATTGCAGAAATATTTTAAAACACTTATTAGGCACGGTTCGAGTAATATTTCACCGAGTTTTTTTGGAAATATTCCATGCCAGTATCCAGCAATCTTTCGGAAATGTTTCTCGAAAGATTGCAAAAATGTAAAATTCAATCTCGAACTGAAACCTCTCAGAAACCTTTCTGAAAGATTGCAGAGAAATGTTTCACTCAATATTGCAGAAATATTTTAAAACACTTATTAGGCACGGTTCGAGTAATATTTCACCGAGTTTTTTTGGAAATATTCCATGCCAGTATCCAGCAATCTTTCGGAAATGTTTCTCGAAAGATTGCAAAAATGTAAAATTCAATCTCGAACTGAAACCTCTCAGAAACCTTTCTGAAAGATTGCAGAGAAATGTTTCACTCAATATTGCAGAAATATTTTAAAACACTTATTAGGCACGGTTCGAGTAATATTTCACCGAGTTTTTTTGGAAATATTCCATGCCAGTATCCAGCAATCTTTCCGAAATGTTTCTCGAAAGATTGCAAAAATGTAAAATTCAATCTCGAACCGAAACCTCTCAGAAACCTTTCTGAAAGATTGCAGAGAAATGTTTCACTCAATATTGCAGAAATATTTTAAAACACTTATTAGGCACGGTTCGAGTAATATTTCACCGAGTTTTTTTGGAAATATTCCATGCCAGTATCCAGCAATCTTTCCGAAATGTTTCTCGAAAGATTGCAAAAATGTAAAATTCAATCTCGAACCGAAACCTCTCAGAAACCTTTCTGAAAGATTGCAGAGAAATGTTTCACTCAATATTGCAGAAATATTTTAAAACACTTATTAGGCATGTTCCGAGTAATATTTCACCGAGTTTTTTTGGAAATATTCCATGCCAGTATCCAGCAATCTTTCGGAAATGTTTCTCGAAAGATTGCAAAAATGTAAAATTCAATCTCGAACTGAAACCTCTCAGAAACCTTTCTGAAAGATTGCAGAGAAATGTTTCACTCAATATTGCAGAAATATTTTAAAACACTTATTAGGCACGGTTCGAGTAATATTTCACCGAGTTTTTTTGGAAATATTCCATGCCAGTATCCAGCAATCTTTCGGAAATGTTTCTCGAAAGATTGCAAAAATGTAAAATTCAATCTCGAACTGAAACCTCTCAGAAACCTTTCTGAAAGATTGCAGAGAAATGTTTCACTCAATATTGCAGAAATATTTTAAAACACTTATTAGGCACGGTTCGAGTAATATTTCACCGAGTTTTTTTGGAAATATTCCATGCCAGTATCCAGCAATCTTTCGGAAATGTTTCTCGAAAGATTGCAAAAATGTAAAATTCAATCTCGAACTGAAACCTCTCAGAAACCTTTCTGAAAGATTGCAGAGAAATGTTTCACTCAATATTGCAGAAATATTTTAAAACACTTATTAGGCACGGTTCGAGTAATATTTCACCGAGTTTTTTTGGAAATATTCCATGCCAGTATCCAGCAATCTTTCCGAAATGTTTCTCGAAAGATTGCAAAAATGTAAAATTCAATCTCGAACCGAAACCTCTCAGAAACCTTTCTGAAAGATTGCAGAGAAATGTTTCACTCAATATTGCAGAAATATTTTAAAACACTTATTAGGCATGTTCCGAGTAATATTTCACCGAGTTTTTTTGGAAATATTCCATGCCAGTATCCAGCAATCTTTCGGAAATGTTTCTCGAAAGATTGCAAAAATGTAAAATTCAATCTCGAACTGAAACCTCTCAGAAACCTTTCTGAAAGATTGCAGAGAAATGTTTCACTCAATATTGCAGAAATATTTTAAAACACTTATTAGGCACGGTTCGAGTAATATTTCACCGAGTTTTTTTGGAAATATTCCATGCCAGTATCCAGCAATCTTTCGGAAATGTTTCTCGAAAGATTGCAAAAATGTAAAATTCAATCTCGAACCGAAACCTCTCAGAAACCTTTCTGAAAGATTGCAGAGAAATGTTTCACTCAATATTGCAGAAATATTTTAAAACACTTATTAGGCACGGTTCGAGTAATATTTCACCGAGTTTTTTTGGAAATATTCCATGCCAGTATCCAGCAATCTTTCCGAAATGTTTCTCGAAAGATTGCAAAAATGTAAAATTCAATCTCGAACCGAAACCTCTCAGAAACCTTTCTGAAAGATTGCAGAGAAATGTTTCACTCAATATTGCAGAAATATTTTAAAACACTTATTAGGCATGTTCCGAGTAATATTTCAACGAGTTTTTTGGAAATATTCCATGCCAGTATCCAGCAATCTTTCCGAAATGTTTCTCGAAAGATTGCAAAAATGTAAAATTCAATCTCGAACTGAAACCTCTCAGAAACCTTTCTGAAAGATTGCAGAGAAATGTTTCACTCAATATTGCAGAAATATTTTAAAACACTTATTAGGCACGGTTCGAGTAATATTTCACCGAGTTTTTTTGGAAATATTCCATGCCAGTATCCAGCAATCTTTCGGAAATGTTTCTCGAAAGATTGCAAAAATGTAAAATTCAATCTCGAACTGAAACCTCTCAGAAACCTTTCTGAAAGATTGCAGAGAAATGTTTCACTCAATATTGCAGAAATATTTTAAAACACTTATTAGGCACGGTTCGAGTAATATTTCACCGAGTTTTTTTGGAAATATTCCATGCCAGTATCCAGCAATCTTTCGGAAATGTTTCTCGAAAGATTGCAAAAATGTAAAATTCAATCTCGAACCGAAACCTCTCAGAAACCTTTCTGAAAGATTGCAGAGAAATGTTTCACTCAATATTGCAGAAATATTTTAAAACACTTATTAGGCACGGTTCGAGTAATATTTCACCGAGTTTTTTTGGAAATATTCCATGCCAGTATCCAGCAATCTTTCCGAAATGTTTCTCGAAAGATTGCAAAAATGTAAAATTCAATCTCGAACCGAAACCTCTCAGAAACCTTTCTGAAAGATTGCAGAGAAATGTTTCACTCAATATTGCAGAAATATTTTAAAACACTTATTAGGCATGTTCCGAGTAATATTTCACCGAGTTTTTTTGGAAATATTCCATGCCAGTATCCAGCAATCTTTCGGAAATATTTCCTGAAATATTGCGTGAAAGCAAAATATTATATTCCATGGAAATATTTCAAAAATATTTTCGAAATCTTGCGGTGAAACATTTTTTAATAACTTTCAGTAACATTTCGGAAATTATTTCCTCCATATTTCGAGATATATTTCAGTCATATTATTAATAAATATTTTATGAAATAATTGCTCAATCTTTCAGAAATATTTCATGAAATATTTCATGAGAGCTTCAGAAAAATATTTCATAATATATTTCAACGATCTTGCTGAAACATAATTTTGAAAGATTTCATAGAAATATTTCGAAATATTTTTACAATATTTAGGAAACGTTTTTTAAATATTTCTTTGAAATATTTCTTGAAAGATTCGTTTGAAATATTTCATGCTGTGTGGGATGCCACTTTCAGCATTTCAAGTGTTTTGGAACATTTGATTCCATTTTTCACACAAAATTTAATGCAAACTCTTTGATCCATGTTTTTAGACAGCAGCAAATCATGGAGCACGCAAAACACTTCTAACCTTGATGCCTCTCACAAACAAACCAAACATACTACAAAGCTGAAGTTTGGAACGTATGTTCTAGACGAGTGTACCGACATAACCAAATAAAAAAGTCGAAGATCGAACGGACGTAGCCCGCTAAATTTCAAAATTCACCTTACTTTTTGATCACACCTCGTATATATACAGGGTGTCAATTAAGTCCCGGGACGCCTGAATATTTTCTGAAGTACTTCAGTTCTGAAAAAGGTCAAGGTCATTCCTTTAGTAACTTTCAACGCGGAATCCGATGGTGACCTTGGATTTGACCTTAAGATTGACCTTCAAGGTTATTTCAAGGTCAACTTTGTTTTTTTAAATAGGAACCCCTATTTTTGACAACGGCAATCGAAAGAGCGGAAAATTTTACGTCCAAAACGGTATTTTAAAATTTTTTTTCATGGCCTTGAGAGGGTGGATTTAAGGTCAAATGCTTGAAAAACTGCCTAAAAGCGTTTTTTTAATTTTTAAGATATCGAAAAATGACCTCTACTAAATTTGTTCAGAACAGAGTAGGCCACCCAATGCACCAAAAACCTTTGATCTTTAACCTTATTTTGAAGGTCATTTCAAGGTCGAAGTGTTTTTTGTAATGGAAACCCCTCTTTTTGACCCCGGATACGCACATAGCGCGAAATCCGACGTTTGGATAAGGTATTGTGTTGAGTTTCGCGCTATGTGCGAATCCGGGGTCAAAAAGAGGGGTTTCCATTACAAAAAACACTTCGACCTTGAAATGACCTTCAAAATGAGGTTAAAGGTCAAAGGTTTTTGGTGCATTGGGTGGCCTACTCTAGTCTGAACAAATTTTGTAGAGGTCATTTTTCGATATCTTAAAAATTAAAAAAACGCTTTTAGGCAGTTTTTCAAGCATTTGACCTTAAATCGACCTTCTCAAGGCCATGAAAAAAAATTTAAAAATACCGTTTTGGACGTAAAATTTCCCGCTCTTTCCGAATCCGGGGTCAAAAATGGGGGTTCCTATTTGAAAAAACAAAGTTGACCTTGAAATAACCTTGAAGGTCAATCTCAAGGTCAAATCCAAGGTCACCATCGGATTCCGCGTTGAAAGTTACTAAAGGAATGACCTTGACCTTTTTCAGAACTGAAGTACATCAGAAAATATTCAGGCGTCCCGGGACTTAATTGACACCCTGTATATCCCTCTCTATCTGCGCTTGTTTGTTTATCTTTTACTGTAATAATAATAATTAAAATAAAGTTATAAAGACAGTCAGCGTAAGTCTATCTATATGATTTCCGACTGTAACTAAACGAGTAAAATAATAAATTACGATTGAGAAAGCGAAGCTCGGGATCCGAACCCGAGCAGAATTATTACTGACGCGCGAACGGGCCCGGGAGCCCGTTAGCTTGAGAGCCCCCGAGTTAAAGGCCGCTTGGCTGTAATGAAGACCTGTATACGCTGTAATTCGCCTCACACGAATTATCACTTAAAAAACTCTAAGAAATGTAATCAAACAAATTCATGAAGTTATAATGAACATCTGTAAATAATACAAATAACTTAAAAAACAACTAACAAGGAAAGGTACCCAACCCGAATTCACCGATTTTGATGATTTAAATACATATTGTAGAACATAAAAAAATAAGAGACACGTATTTTTTTTTATCGGCTAATTTTCACTTTTAAGGAGTAAAAACCTCCCCTGAAGTTAACCCCCAAAAAGCGGTTTTTTTAAATCTCGGCTTAAAATTAATATTTTTCAGTGAAACAAATTGGAGGTTATTTCTTACAAAAGGAGCAAGTATTTCATGGTGATTTGAAAAGTAAGGGTAGCATCCCCTATTTTTTAGGGGTTGAAAACATATATTTTTTGGCATAATTTTATAATAAAAAAGTTTAAACCGACTAAAAAAAATTGGAAAAAATGTTTAAACATCCATAATAACAAAATTTAGTTGACGTCTTTTGGTATTTTAATAAATATTACCCCTAATGGGGTAAACCATCCCTAACACAAAATAACTATAAGTATACGAGATCGCTCTTTACAAATCTGACATCAGATTTTGAAAATTTGAAATGGCGGAGCCAATGGGGTGAACGAAAATGTCGAAAAAAATTTTAACTTTGATAAAAACTTGTTTACAAATGTGCGATCTTTGTAGCCTGTACATGTGAACTAAAGAGCCTTCAACCCTAAACCCCTAAACAACAAATAGGCTAAATGGTTGTGCTTTTTAACCAAACGATTCCAAACCCCTTTACTTTACTTTATCGTAGACACGAGTATAGACAGATTATCGATAGTTTATTTAATCATTTTGTATGTAATAAATAACGTCTATTTTTATGTTTCAATCAAAGGTTATTTATTTTTCTGCCCAGCGCGGCACTTGCCGCGCTGGGCAGTGCCGCGTGCCGCCGATTAGGAGGACAGTGGTGGGGAAGGCGTGAGAAGCCGACTCGCACGCACTACTAGATCGTCGCACGCGAAGGAGATCGGCCGCACTGGGAAGGACTGCCATCTTTTCTTGACCTCGGACAAGAGAGAGGGTGTGAGAGCTGTGACAACAAAGAGCGTGAAGCCGTGACGACAAAAAGAGAATTGGGCCACATCTTGCGATAGCCACCTCACCTGCAGCCCACCTGCCAAGCAGTTATCACTTTTGGTCAGGTTTAGTTTTATCTCCTCTCGTTTCTCTCTCTCTATTTTCCTCGGCATTGTCTCGCGGTTTGTGTGTAGTGCCAGGCTTTCACGAGCCGGCGCAACGTATCTTCGTCGCTTAGTCGTTTGAGCCGGTTAATGAGATGTCATGGCGCTAACGTGCCGATCATCTCATTTAGTGTAAGTTTTGCGCATTACTAGTGATAAGTGGTTTTGTATTCTCGTCGGGAAGTGCAAGTGTAATAAACGGTTAATTAACGAAGTTGAGTGTGTGAAATCATTGAGTCTACACCTTTTCCTTCCTGCTTTGCTAAGAGCGACATACCGCCTCCCTTACCCTCCCCTTAAAAATTGGTAATAGTAGTGGATTTATCGGCATTGAAGGCCGACGCTATTACAAACATATCTCTCCTTGTTCGCACCGCAACCAGCCCGGAACTGTTTATCACATTACTTCAGACTGGGCGGCTGTCATTGCGTGTCCAAGCACACATGCATCCCTTGTGGGGAAAGGGGTAAAGCAGAAATGAAAAGAGTACTTGTATGTGTGTGCGCGAATAGTTAATAAGTAGCATTAGTGATTACATTTTTTACGGTATATTCGTTAGTTAGTGGTTAGTATAAGTGATTTTGTCGCGTTTTGTTAGCAAGGGCAAAGCGTGTTAAAAACAACGCGCCTTTGTCTGAGAAAAAAAAAACTTAGAAACTGAAAGCATTAGAGTATCAAGTCGCGACGCGCAAAGGTCGCTCGCGCCAACACGTGTTTGCTTCCGAGAATTCGAGCGCCCGAGTTTGTTTACACTCGAGCGTTGCATTCCTTTGTGGTTCTAGGCTAGGCGATAACTTGCCAGCCTAGCACAGAGAAGGAACACAATTTTCTTTCGATTTTGTTTTTCTTTTTATCCTCAATTCTTTTTTTTTGTATTGTTGAATTCCTAGTGCGTTAGTTACCGGGTTCCGCGCGTTTGCTTGACTGTCCGTTGCCATTGCATCTACGTCGTTGAAAGAAAAAGAATAATTTTTTTTTGTTGACAACATGCCGCTCGCGTGCAAAGATCGGCTTGCGATGCGTAGGTTGCTTCGCGATGTTCGCGTTAAGGGAGTCAAGCGCCGCATTGATTCGAAGGAGCCGGTTTCCCTACTTGAATTAATGTGTTACCGTGGGTTAGCGTCACACGGCAACATGGACGAACTTAGGGAGAGGTACTTGTGTTTCACGATCGCGTCGGAGAGGCCAAAATTTGGATCGCCCTTACAGCCGAGCGATTTTGCGTCGGGACACGTGCCCGATATTTCGCGCGACGAGCCGATGCATATGGCAATTAATAGAGATGAGAGCGAGAATAGGACGGTCGAATCGGTTAGGATTGCGCCGCCAAAGGCGGCAGAATGGCGATCACCAGGACAGGCGACGCGATCACCTGAACGTGTTGCCGTTCTGCGTAAGCCAATCCGGCCGCCGGGCGAAAGGGCTATTACTCCCATTCCAGAGGAAACAATTTTACCCACCACCGTTTCCGCTGGTGCGTTAACATCAGAGGTAGGCGTGCGCACATCGACTGCGGGGGAAGGGAAAGGGCTGTACGCGCACCTTGTAGTGAACGCGCGCGCGCATCAAGATTAGATAAAGTAGGCTCGGGCTCGGAGTCTAGAGCTTCGACGAGAGTATCAAACAGCAGGCCGGTCAAGGCAAAAACAAAAATTTTGCCGGACCATGGCAGTACGGTTGACCTCTCGAGCTTCTCCGAGTCAGAGATTGAGGATCGTAAGGAAAGCGTGTCGCATCATGGCGACAGGCCGGTTAAAATTGAAAGAATAGGAAAAAGCCCGAAACGCGTTAAGTATATAAATGGCGTGCCGGCCGATGGTGTTAGTGCGCTGACCGCATGGTCGCTTCGTTCCTCGGGCGATGATAACATGAACGCGATGAGTTATTTGTCAGGACTAGAAGACTGTCAGCGCTACTATGGTATTTCAGATAAAGAAATACTAAATGCTATTGGCACTACTTTCCGTGGCAAGGCGCGTACATGGTACGAACTTAATCGTAAACAGTGGTCAAATTTCATAGAATTTAGAAAGAGTTTTTCGGCTAACTTTTGTCGTCGGCTTACTCGCGAACAGCTGTACAGAGAGCTGAGACAGAGATCGCAAGGAGAGCGCGAGCGTATATCGGATTATATAGCTGCTTTTCAATCGATTTTAAGACGCTTCGATCCTCCGGTATCCGATAAAAGACAAGTAGCTATCATTGTGGAAGGGCTACACCCGCAGTACAAGCGTTTTCTAGAGACAAAAAGCTTTAAAAATTTAAGTCAATTTAAGGAGGCAGGATTAGCTCTAGAAGACCGTATGGCGGGCTGGAAAGAAAGCAGTCGTGGCGGTAGAACAGGTCGCGAGTGAATTAGATGAGGTTTTAACACTAGAGCTGGCTAAAGATACGCGCGCTAGCAGAAGAAAAACGAAGGTCAGGGGCAAATGGCCGAAGAGCGAAGTTGCCGCGGCTAATGTCCAAGGCACGAAGCCGCAGGCGACGAACCGCTCTTCGCAGCAGGCTGCGCAGCCGAACGTTGCAGCGCAGCCGCCGGCCGCCCAGCTACCAATGTTTTCTGCGCCGAGTTTGATTCCACAACAGCGTGGACAAACGAACGGCGCTCAAACGGGCAACGCGAGAGGACAACGTCCTTTTGTAGGTGCGTGTTTCGCGTGCGGTTTACCTGGCCATCAGAGGTCTCAGTGCCCGGCTGCGCAGAATTCGCAGCCGATTGTTTGCTATAAGTGCCGACAACCAGGGCACTATGCAAACAATTGCCCACTGAGACCGACGGAGGCCAAGCCGGAGTGTAAGGTTTGTGGGACCGTTGGGTTTGTCTTCCGAAATTATCCGACTTATAGTCAAGCAAGACAGGGAAACTCGAGTGCGGGAGCCGCCGACCGCTCAGCGACTCCTGCTTAAAGCAAATCGAACGGGCGGTTTGGATAGACGAGTTGCTAAAAAGGAAAAGTAACTCGGTTGTTGCGTCGGAAATAAGGAATTTCGATCGCAGTATTGGTGTGAGATTAGAAGTAGAATCGGATGCAAACGAAAGAAAGTAAATCGTTTGCAGGCCGGTAGTATTTGGTGTAGAGGAGAGGTTAGAATCGGGTACAAACGAAAGAAAGCAAGTCGTTTGTAGGCCGGGTAGTGAGGTCGTTTACGATGTAACTGACGAGAAGCTGGAGAGACCAGATCTCGCAGTTAATGGAGAGTTTATTTTCTCGGCGTTGGACGGGCCCCTAAAGCCAGAGAACCAAAAATCGAGCATTTCGCACGGCGGAAAAGCCTCGGTTCAACGTGTTAGTGCTAGGGTCGGTTATGAACAGCGGGACGAGGCGACAAGCAGAACATTGCTCAAGTACGGTGCGTGGGATGCGGTCGGAACGAACAAAGTTCAGCTTAACGTGGACTCTTCCACATCTAACGACGCGGCGGGCTCAACAAATTCGCGCACAGATAATGCGCACATATTTAACGAACCCGCCAACTCTGTAGCTTTGAGTAAGCGTCCGGTCGTCTGTACAGACGTACCGTCCGTTTCGTTGAGGAGGGAGACTGAGGATAGCTCAGTAGCTTTGCCAAAAACGGAAGAGTCGGATCAAGCGTTAGTAGCCGTGACAGAAAATAGGTTTTTCTTGAAGGTGAAGATAGGCAATGAAGTCTATAACGCGCTGTTAGACTCAGGTGCTCAGGTGTCAGTTGTAGGACCGAGGCTTGCACATAGATACGAGGAACGTTTGAGGCCGCCAACTATATTCGTGCAAGATATTTCAGGTGAGAAGGCGCGAACATTAGGCGATCTCAGACTGTGTGTTGAGATAGGTGGTAAAATCGCCTGGCTTACCGTGACGGCCGTGTCAACTTTAAAACACGACCTGATCTTAGGCGCGGACTTCTGTAAGAACTGGCAAATTAACTTTGATTTCGGGAATCGTGCTTGGCGGTCAGGTGATCAGAGCGATTGGTGTCAATTTGCCGACGAAGATAGCGAGGCAGTTAACGTGTTTGTTGAATGCGCAGGTTTGAATAAGTACGAAGAAACTCAGCGCGAGACGATCATGGCGCTCGTTCGCCGGATCGTCCCTGAGTCTGGAGATTCACCGGCAGTCACTAACGTTATCGAGCATATTATCGATGTCAGTGACGCGCGCCCGATTAAAACGCCAATGCGTCGAATGTCACCGAAAATCTTGACTTTCCTGCATGAGGAAACAATGCGCCTGTGGAAAGCAAAGATAATCAGGCCGTCGAACAGTCAATGGTGTAGCGCGCCGGTAGTCGTACGAAAGCTAGACGGCGGTTATAGATTTTGTCTAGATTTTAGGCCGGTTAATAAAGTGACAAAGATTGACGCTTATCCAATGCCAAGCATGGACTCAATCTTGGACAGGTTGCGTGACGCGGTTTATCTTTCAAAAATCGATTTAAAATCAGCGTTCTGGCAAATTCCGCTCTCGGAAACTAGTAAGCAACATACGGCTTTTGCAGTACCGGGACTAGGTTTGTGGGAGTTTGAAAGAATGCCTTTCGGTTTAGTAAACGCGCCAGCAACGTTCATGAGGGTAATGGACGCAGTTTTCGGGCCTGAATACGAACCGCACGTTTTCTGGTATCTTGACGACTTACTAGTGGTTAGTACGGACTTTGAAAGTCATGTCTTTTGGTTAGAAAAGGTGTTGAAAAGGTTAGCAAGCGTAGGTCTGGAAATCAATCTCGAGAAGTCGGATTTCTTCTGCACAGAAGTGACGAACTTAGGCTATTGCTTACACAGTGAGGGTTTGCGTCCAGACGACAATAAGGTGCAATCTATTGTAGATTACCCGGCTCCGAGCAACGTAGCTCAGTTGCGTCACTTTCTAGGGATGGTAGGCTGCTACGCTAGGTTTATTGAACACGAAAGTGATATCAAAGTCCCTCTGACTAAGTTGATTAGGAAAGATCAACCATGGGAATGGGGCGAGGTTCAGCAAGTTGCATTTGAAAGGTTGAAGCGCGCGTTGACTGAGGCACCTGTTCTTGCGCGCCCGGACTTCGCGCGCCCTTTCTACTTGCACTGAGACGATTCATCTTTTGCGGTTGGCGCGTGTTTTGTTCAAATATTCGACGATGGCGAGCATCCGATATGCTATGCCAGCCGAATGCTTAACACTCATGAGCGTAACTACAAAGTTAGTGAGATAGAGTTTTTAACCGTTCTATTCGCGGTAAAGAAGTTCAGACCGTACATAGAAGGATCACACTTTATTGTAGTTACTGATCATAGCGCGCTTACGAAAATTTTGAATAAAAGAGAATTTACAGGCTGGTTAGAGAGGTGGGTACTTGAGTTTCAGCAGCACGACTGCGAGATAATACGTAGGAAAGGGGCATTACACCATGTGCCAGACGCGTTATCCAGAGAATTCGAAGACGAATACGAGGTATGCGCGTTTGAGGACACGAGCGATAAATGGTATTTGCAACGGATACAGGACGTGTTGTCTAGGCCGAAAAAGTATAGAACGTGGAGAGTAGAAGGTAGCACGCTCTATAAGTTTATGCAGAACCATTTGCTCGATCCGATCACTAACAGAGAAGAGTGTTGGCGCATGGTAGTGCCGGTTGAGTATAGAGAACGCGTGTTGCGTAACGCTCATTGCAAGCCCTCCTATGGACATTTAGGACGGGAAAAGACTTACGATAGAATAGCACGTGAGTACTACTGGCTGGGCGTTTGGTACGACGTTAGTACCTTCATTGCCGAGTGTAAAAAGTATCAGGAGTACAAAACAGTACAACAGGCGCCGCTCGGCTTAATGGGAAAACGCGCAGTAGAACGCCCATGGGCCGTAGTACCCACGGACGTAGTCGAGCTACCACGCAGCAAGAATAGGTTTCGGTATATGGTCGTGTTTCAAGATCTATTCACCAAGTGGATAGAGCTGAAACCGCTTAGGTCGGCGGGCGGGCCTGCTCTTGCCGCTGCCTTGGAGGAATTGATTTTATTTAGATGGGAAACGCCAGAGTACTTGATAAGTGATAATGCGAAAGCATCTTCCAAGGTATGTTGCGAGAGCATAGCATCGAGCATGTGTTGTGCCCTGCCTATCATCAGCAGAGCGATCCAGTTGAACGCGTCAATAAGACGTTGAAAACTATGATTGCCATGTTTGTTGATAAAGACCACAGAAGCTGGGACCGTTATCTGCACGAGTTTAGGCACGCATTAAATACCGCGACACAATCGTCAACCAAGGTATCGCCGGCGTTCTTAAACTTTGGTAGAGATCCTCGGCCGGTTAAGAGTCTTAGGAGAGAGCTAGAAAAGAAATTGCCTATTATGAAAATTGATACACAAGCGTGGACGGATCGGTTAACGCGATTAAACGCGCTTCGAGACCTAGTGGCGAAACATATTGAAGAAGCTCAAGAAAAGCAAAAGCGTTAATATGATAGAGGTAGAAAGTAAGTACTCTTCCAAGTAGGCGATCTAGTCTGGCGGAAAGTCCATACGCTTTCTAACGCTGCCGCGGGTAAGAACACGAAATTAGATCCGAAATTTGATGGTCCGTTTAAGATCATTAGCGTAGTCTCACCCGAGATTTACGAGTTGAAGACAGATAGCAAACACCGTAGCGCGAGAGTACATGTATCGGAATTGAAGCGATACATACCACCTCGTAGATTCAAAGGTTTTGAGTAGACTGTATATTTGTTTATTTTAGTTGTTTAACGTATGTGCTGTTTCATTTTGTTTATAGGTTTTGTTATATTGTAGTACTATGGAAGGTACGCCGTTGGAGTCAGGAACAGTCGCACCCGTCGAGCCTGATCGCTCTGCGCAACCCGTTGCCGCGATCGAGCTGAGCGCCGCACTTCGCGTGTCGATGACACTGGAGTAGGTGGAATCGAGCCAGGCTAAGAAACCCGCCACTTTTCCTTTGCAGGAAGAGCAGACGGCCACTCAAGCCGACGCTCAACCACTGTCTTTAAGTGCCTCGACTGTCCAGCTTGACAGTGCCGGTTCGGGCCGCGACGTGCCAATTCCTCCCCCGTTGCCGGCGGGACCGGTCCCGGCCGAAATGGGTAGCCAGGTGCGCCTTGCCAGGAAAGGCAAGGCTCCACACTCGATACTCCGCTTAGCTATGCCGGCGCAGACCTGGTCGGAGGCAGTAAGGAAGTGCGCTTCCTTCCGGCTTACGACTCTCGCGATACGCGAAGCCGCGGAGAGGTCTCGCGTGATGTCCGCCTCGGGGAGTTTGTTCCAGCCACTGGCTGGAGAGCACTCCCGGAGTGATTCGTCGGAATTGTGGCCGTTTGGACACGATTGTCGATAGCTGTCCGCGTTGTAGCCAGGCGTACTCACGGGAGCAAGCGCAGCTGCAAGCGATTCGGGACGCCCCGGCCTCGGTCTCGAGTGAGCCGCCAGCGAGTGTGATTTCTGTCCCACAAGACAGGCCCACGCCGCAGCAGGCTCCTCGAGAACCGGAGCCCCAAGTTTCGGTTCCACCGACAGTCGTGACGGCCACCTCGGGAGTGGTTCGGAAGAAATCGCTCAGGAAAGGTGTACCGCGAAAGACTGGCACGCAAAAGCGCTCGGCAGCAGGCGAGCGGCACTGAATCTCGGTCGCCCAACGGGTCGAGTTCGCTCTCGACGGAAGTTGCCCCGATGGAAACATTGGAGGCGACCCCGCCGATAGCAACTGTCACGAGCGGTCAACGGCTCAATGGTGCTGGCTCCCTTACCCCCGTGGCGGAGGAATTGAGTGCCCTCCGCCTCAAGTATTTGGAGAGGAGAGATTAGTCTCCGAATGAAAGGTATGGTATTCTTGAAGAGGCGAATACGCGCGTGTGGCGTCCTGATGCGCCGTTGATTCGATCGGGTTTTGCGTTAATTAAAAGTTCTTTTATTGGATTCATTTTTCTTTTAGAATAATTGTTTAGATCGCGTATTGTTCTTGTGCTTGATGTTGTAAGACTTAGCTTGCATAGATCGGTCATTAATCTTTGTTTAAATGATGACACTTAAATTAAGCTAGTTTAAGTATTATAAGTTTATGTATAAGTTATTTCTAGTTTGTAGCGTTTAATCGAGCCGTGAGCCATTTGCCGGAAAAGAGAGAGAAAAAATTTAAAGAGAGGTGAAGCCTTGTCTCCAAGGAAGAGCTTCGGCCTTCGGAGGGGCTGTGATGGTGTAGGCTGGTCATAGCCTGCACCGTGTATGCCTGCATTCTCTCTCCCAGGCGAAGGCACGCGGCTGGCATCAAACGCACGTTATTTTCACGTGCCTGATGCCTGCCTCTTTATTTTCAGCAACGCACGAGAACAGAAGGCGAAGCCATAGGCGCGAGAACGCAATCGAGCATTGGGAGTGTGAGAGCGAGAGAGAGAGAGAGAGAGAAGCAATATATTAGTCTAGTGGTTGGGCTTGGCGCGCGGCACTTGTCGCGCTGGGCAGTGCCGCGTGCCGCCGATTAGGAGGACAGTGGTGAGGAAGGCGTGAGAAGCCGACTCGCACGCACTACTAGATCGTCGCACGCGAAGGAGATCGGCCGCACTGGGAAGGACTGCCATCTTTTCTCGACCTCGGACCAGAGAGAGGGTGTGAGAGCCGTAACGACAAAGAGCGTGAAGCCGTGACGACAAAAAGAGAATTGGGCCACGTCTTGCGATAGCCACCTCACCTGCAGCCCACCTGCCAAGCAGCTATCGCTTTTGGTCAGGTTTAGTTTTCTCTCCTCTCGTTTCTCTCTCTCTATTTTCCTCGGCATTGTCTCGCGGTTTGTGTGTAGTGCCAGGCTTTCACGAGCCGGCGCAACGTATCTTCGTCACTTAGTCGTTTGGGCCGGTTAATGAGATGTCATGGCGCTAACGTGCCGATCATCTCATTTAGTGTAAGTTTTGCGCATTACTAGTGATAAGTGGTTTTGTATTCTTGTCGGCACTCAGGGAAGTGCAAGTGTAATAAACGGTTAATTAACGAAGTTGAGTGTGTGAAATCATTGAGTCTACACCTTTTCCTTCCTGCTTTGCTAAGAGCGACATACCGCCTCCCTTACCCTCCCCTTAAAAATTGGTAATAGTAGTGGATTTATCGGCATTGAAGGCCGACGCTATACAAACATATCTCTTCTTGTTCGCACCGCAACCAGCCCGGAACTGTTTATCACATTACTTCAGACTGGGCGGCTGTCATTGCGTGTCCAAGCACACATTCAATCCTTTAATACTCATTCATTCCCAAATAGGCTCTAAAGTTTTCTTATTCATTCAATTTTCCAAGCATCCATCCGTCTTTTTGTTCGTAAGACATTCGTAATGTACAGCGCGATCTTACGCCATGCGTCAGCTGTTGTCAACATCACGTTCGTTACGTTTTTTGGCGTAATCAGCCGTAATTCTGTATCCAGTCTCAATTTTTGCTCGGCCCAACGGACGCACATGAAAAACATATACTCCGCGTCGTCCCAAGACCCCCTACAGTACACATAGTCTAGGGAAGTTACCTTATCCATTCTGTGCAGATACTTTCGGAAGTATCCGTGTTCGAGCAGAAACTAGGTGAGATAGAAATCCACCTCCCCGTGTTTTCTGTCTTTCCACGGACCAACGTCTGGTATCAGTCTGTGGGTCCATCGTTCTTGAAAGTCTGTCGTCCATCTTGTCTGCCATTGTTCTGTCGTTTTCGTTCGTTCCTCTGTTGCAGCGTCGGCCCTCTCTACGATCGCACTTCGGTCGTAAATGCGTTTCCTCTCGCCTGCCAAGAGGTCGATCGGAATAACGCCAACGATCGCGAATATCGCGTTTTCCGAAACTGTTCGATACGCGCACACGATTTTTAGCGCTCCCGTTCTTTGTACGCTCGTCATAGTCTTTGCGTGTCTCCTCACCCGTAACGAGTCGGCCCATACCTCTGCTCCATAAAGCATGATGGAGTGGGTTACGCCCATCAGCAGTCTT
Organism: Phymastichus coffea; assembly: GCF_024137745.1. Taxonomy (NCBI): domain Eukaryota; kingdom Metazoa; phylum Arthropoda; class Insecta; order Hymenoptera; family Eulophidae; genus Phymastichus; species Phymastichus coffea. Next base: position 4,604,593 of record NW_026706814.1, read on the forward strand.
CGTATACTCAGTCTCGGTCCTTTCGTGTTTGCCATCAGCCTGTTCAAGGCCTCTGTCCTTTCGCTGGTTCTGGCGGTCGCGTCTCGTATGTGGGGCCAAAAGTTCAGTTTCGTATCTAGAGTCACTCCCAGGTACTTTACCTCACTTTTGATGTCCAGTCGTTCCGTTCCTATGGTCATCGGTATTATCGTGTCTATTCTCTGTCTTAAAAAGAGCCAGGCTCAGTCCGTGGTCCATCATCCACCCGCCCAAACGCCTCATCACCTGGCTCAGTTTGAGCTGAGTCAGATGTGTATCGCGGGCCATTATTACGGCTGCTACATCGTCAGCGTAGGCGACAAGACGCGTATCCGGGGGCATGTCGAGCTTTATTAGTCCGTCGTACAGTACGTTCCAGAGGTCGGGACCCAGTGTGGATCCTTGTGCCACCCCCGCTGTAATTTTCCGATACTTCCGTTCTTCCGTCGTTTCATACATCAGTCTTCGGTCCTTTACGTAATCCTTCAAGACTCTTAGAAGGTAGACGGGCATCTGAAAGCCGTCTAGTGCTCTCAGAATATCCATCCACCTAGCAGAGTTGAAGACGTTCTTTACGTCTAATGTTACTAGAAGCGTTATTGGTCTGGCTCCGTAGCAAATTTCGTTCATACTGTCAACTACCTGTCTGACGTCTGTGATTGCTTCTATCGTTGAGCGTCGTTTCTGGAAGCCGTGTTGTCGGTCCGATAGGTTGCCAGCGGCTTGCACCGCTTGATCTCAGTAGCAGTTCATATAATTTGCCGGTCATGTTGAGGAGGATGAAGGGCCTACACGAATTCGGCTTGTCGGGGTCTCCCTTGTCTTTGCCAATGAGTACTAACCTCGCGTTTTTCCAGAGTTTACTGAAAATACCTGCTGTTAGGCACCCACTGTACAACTGCAAGAGTATGTCGGGCCGTCGAGTCGCTACATATCGTAGCAGTTCACCCGGTATACCGTCTGGTCCAGGAGCCTTGTTCATCTTCAGCAAGGTTATCGCTCTTCCCTTGTGTAGCAAGGACATTCCATTTTTTCGTCCGTGTTCGTGTCATCGATTCTGTTAGGATGCGTTGGAAAAAGACCCTCAACTATCTTTTCCATTGTCCTAGCGTCTTTTGTCTCCAGTGAAACTCGGACGCCTAGTTTCCGGGTCACAATTTTGTAACCCATCCCACATGGGTCCGAGTCCACCTCATCTGTCAGTCGTGTCCAGCATTGTTGTTTGCTGTCCGTTATAGCTTGTCTCAGCCTTTTTCTGGCAAGTTTGTATGCCTCTGAGGCTTCTTCGTCATGTCTGTTTCTTTGTCTTTGTACCTCTCTACGTCGCCGGTGACATTCGCGTCTGATGTCTGCAATTTCTTGCGTCCACCAGTACATCTGTCGCCGGTCGCGTTCGTATCGCTTTTTCGGCATCGTAGCTTCGCATAGGAGGTATTTTTCCGCCTCCTCAGCTAACTTCTCCGCCGAGTCACGGTCCGTACCACTTCGAGTGATTTCCGTAAAAGGCTCTGTGTTTTGCAGTAGTCTGTCGAGTTCTTTTCTGTCCAGGTGTTTCGTATCCCATAGTACAGGGGGTAACACGTTACCTCTTCGTCTACTCGTATTTACGTCTGTTACTTCAAAGATGATGTATTGGTGATCACTGGCTGTATATTCCTCGATCACTTTCCATCCTCTTATTCGCGTTAGTAGTTTGTCTGTGGCCAAAGTATATATATATATATATATATATATATATATATATATATATATATATATATAGAATGACCCCACCCAGTCATCTGAATGTCGCCGTCTTTCCCTCGTTCACCACTACTAGTTCCAGCCTCGCGGCCATTTCTAGTAGCAGTCGTCCGCATCTGTTTGTCGTAGGCATACCCCATTCAATCGCCCGCGCGTTAAAATCACCCACCACGATCGTATTTCCGGGTATATCCCTCACGACGTCTTCGATATCTGTGAGTCTGTTGGGATACTCCAACGCGGAATAGTTCGGTGACAGGTATACATTGACGATAACGACAGTGCCCACCCTTACCTAAACATAGTCCGCCCCGAACCCGCTTGTCGAGACACACATTGTTTCGTTTTCGTGTATTCACATCGCCGTAGTGTTCGATTAGCTAGCGAACCACGATGGCTCAGGTCTGTTCCTGTATTGTTCGCTTATAACAGGTACGTCTGCGTTCGTCTCCATCGCAATTTGAGGGAGGAGCATGTGTGATACACCACTCCTGTTCACACTGCATTGTAGTATCGTCAAGGTCATTTTTTCTGTTTCATTTTCAGTTCCATCAGTGCTGCTCTGTATACGGCGCACCCGCCTGATCCAGGCACGTGGACCAGATTCTGTCTTTCTATCCCCTTACAGAGGAAGCAGTCAGTAGTGTTTTTACACTTCTTGCCCATGTGACCCGTCTGTCCGCATTTCATGCAGCAGTTCTTTCTGTCCGTATGTCCGTACCCGAGGCAGTTGAAGCATCTTTGAGGATGAATGCGGAGTCAAACTCGACAATTCATCCATTCTATTTTGATGCGTTCTTTGCCTCCGAAGGAGTCTGTTGAGTGGTATGCGTGGTGTCCCCCTCGTCAGGTGTCTGTCGGTTTCCGGCATTCATTCCCGACGTTTGCTGTGTGGCAGCAACGTCTAGGAGCGTTCTTCGTCTTTCGACATCTATCTGGACTGGGCTTGAGGTCTGTTTTAACCGTCGCCTTTTATGTCCTGGAGTTTCCTCCATTACATTCGCTCGTCTTTCCGTTACGTTCGTCTTTTGTCTGATCTGTCGCATTCGCTTCAGTTTATACATACAAACTTCTACAGCCTTATACATCTCAGCCATACCGTTCGTAATCACGCGACTCATGTTTCTTTGGACGTTCGTCTTCTCCGTCAGTTGCTCTCGCATCTTACTCTCCACAACGTCCCAGGATTCTGGTGACGTCGATCCTGTCCTTTTTCCTGTCGCAATCACCCGTCCACCAGCCAGGTTTCCTACTGGTGTAACGGGGGAGCCGGACAGCTCCAGTGACTCTCATGAGTCGATGGGCGCAGGCGGCACTCTAGTACCTACAAAATTTTCTTTAACTTTCATCTCCTTTTCATCTCCTTCATTCTACTATGTGTTATACGTGTTAGTGATCAGAACTAATTACCAGGTATAGTGGGTCCTGCAATCTTTACTGAGTAGACCCCCTGACCGAGCGTGCCTAGAGTCCGGTGGCCACGACCGTTCCTCCCCCCCTCCCTGCAGCAAGGGCCCGTCCGATCGCCAATCGGCATTAGTACAGAGAGCGAGATTTGGTGCTTATTAGGCGCTTCACCATTGTGTAGGGCGAGCCTCCCATGCTGGTTAACCTGGGTCCGACCCCCTCCAACTACTGGCGGCCCATGAGTGCGAGACTGGTTTTACGATAGTACCCTCCAGAGTCGGCACATACACAATCTAGGGTAAACTCTCTCGTGATTGCTTCGCCACCATCTCGTAAAGTTCTGCTTTGTGTCTGATCGACTAATCCGTCATTCGTCAGATTTCACATCCGTTCGGGAGATGCCCGTTTATAGAGCTCCCTCATTCATAACCCGTTTGGAAAAAATACCCGTTTCTAGGGTTCCATCTCATTCGTAGGCAATACCCGTTTATAGGGCCCCTCATTCGTGCTCCCAGAGAAATATCGAACAGTCAATCAGATGTGTAGGTTTTGTCTGATGAGTGGTTGTGTACAGCCTTACTATCTACCACTACTGGCGGCTGCAGCCGGTGCTTCCGTTAGCCGTCTCTATTATAGCACTGCTGCAGAGAGCATCGACGCGATATTGACGTTTCCAGCGGGTGCGACGTAGACGCCGGAAGTTAGCGTTTCTCTATTGTGGGTGTGATCCATACAATAGAGCACCCACTATTATTATTATTATTATTATATTACTATAATAATTTTTGTTATTGGTAACAATACATAAAAGAATATTAATACTCGAACTTCATTTGCAATTAAAGAACACGTTGTTATTGAAAAGGAATTGTATATACATTCATTAGTTTAATGAATGTTATCATACATTCAATGATAATTATACAGATAAATGTCTTTTACTAATAAAAGTTGTTGACAATATGTGCGAATCAGTATATTCTTTTTTTAGATTGTTTTCATCGAGCGTTTACCTCAGCTGCCTGTGTTGTTTTTTCGGCAGTGAGTGAGTTTTGTGGGTATTCTAGTTCGATGCCGGAAAGTACGAATAGTACGTCTTTTTGTTTGTCAATGGTATCATACAGTTTAGAAAATTTTCTTTAGTGATTTTATAAAGATTTACATTATTCAATTTCAAAGTGAATAAAAGTTTCTATTAATTTTAAAAGTAAAAAATAATTAGTTTAAAAGTGATAATATTAAAAATACGTAAGTATTTTATTCACTTTTTGAACATCTTTTCAGTAATTATTACGTTTCATATAAAATGAATAAATAAAATGTTGTATTTTTGCTTCTTCAAATTAAACTCGATACCGCTCAATGGGATCGTCTAGAAAAGATACTGTTTTGTTTTGTCTTGTTTAGAAAATTTATTGTAACGAAAAAAATTTATATTTTTTTTTTCAAAATTCCTTCAGAAATAAAAATGTATAGACCAGTACAGTCTCTTGTTTAATGATTTCCAGTGTAACTATATTATCGTAATAGTTACTTATCATTCATTTTGGGCACGACTCCTAGACAATAGGCCTTATATTTTGACCAGAACAAAAAGTGTAACCAATTAAAAAATGATTATTTAAAGTGTGAAATAAATTTTGAACTAATATGAGTTCGCTGAAGGTGCCATCTCTGTTTTCCAAGCGAAAAAACACGCGATTTTCGGTAATTTTTTTAAAAGAAGTTAAAAACTGTATTTCATTACAGAAAATTGTTGGTTCAAAAGGGTTTTTCGAAAAATTATTTTAAAGGAAATGGCGGCCGTTTTATGAAATAACGTAGTTTTTCGAAGACTCAATTTTTCATTTTGCTTCCTCCCAGAGAAAGCTTTATAATAGTAAAGTTTTCAGTTAAAACTTCATAAAAGTAAGTTTGAAGGTGTTTGGAGGTCGAATCACGTATTTTTAGAAAACGTTTGGACCTAGTAGGATTTAAAGAAAAAAAGATATAACGTTTTTTTTTGTGACGGGAGCCACGGCTCGCGCCGTTGGCTCCGTCGACGTCTCTCCCTTCCTGGTGACAGAGGGAGCGAGAGAGAGAATAAGGAATATGGTTTACAAGCCGGCAGAGTGGCCCATGTGAGTTGCCGCCGATTGCCCGCTACTCAAGGGTTTTTGGTGGGGAAACGCTCGGTGCCCGGCAGTAGATTGCTACAGTGATTGCGTGCGACACGCTTTGTCCGCGTTGTCTTCGCGATTAGTTGGTTTTGGCCTTTGCAATAGCAAGTGAAGTTTGTTTCTGCAACGTGAGTGCAACTTGGTGCAACCGTTCGTCTCTGGACTTGTACGAGAAAAGCGAACGAGCCATCAGTATCTCTATCACCCGGGGACACCAAGCAACTTTCCCGTAAGTTTGGTCAAGTTATCTCTCTCTTGCGTAAGATCGCGACGCCGGCAACCCGCGAGGGTAGGGAGGCTCAGCGGTTATTTCGCTCGAGGGCCTATGGAGAAAAGCGAAGAATAACTCGTAACCGTCGCACCAGCCGGATTCCATGCGATTTTCCCGCAGGAACTCGCGGCTGCGGTAGTGCGAGAGCGCGATTATTGTGACATAGGTTTACTGATTGTAACTGTTAAAGTGTGTGGATAAATATATGTATTAAACGAGTTTCAGTGATTATTGTGCTGACCATTCCTGCCTATTTCCTTTTACGCGCATCGAAACGTTGCCTTTCGCGTCCCCCGCGAAGCAGCTTGGCCTTCCGGGCCCCGATCTATAAAAATTCGTCATTTTCTTCGGCAATGGAAGAGATCTCGTGACATGGCATCCTTTGTAGGGATTCGGGGGTCGACCGCGTAACGGAAGTAATCAGTAGTGTAAATTAAAATTATTTTATTGTTGGCGACGAAATACAGTAAATATAGGCGAGCGCGAGCGGTGTTGTTGTTATTATTATCGCTAGGCATCGGCTCGCTTGGAATGTACTAGCTGGCGAATCCGTTGTTTACACCGTGAGTGCGGCAGTGGTGTCGTGTGTACATAAGAGAAACTCGTTGGTTACTGGCGCGTTGTTTACGCGTTTAGAGGAACGAAATAGCTGGGTAAGTGCGCGCGTTATTATCGCGCGTCGAGTATCGGATCGGTGTGCGGGCAGCGAAAAGTCGCGAGAGCCCGTTGTTTTGTTTACAGTCGCGCGCTCGCTAGAGTCACGCGTTTGTTTAAAGGTGCACAGAAGAGAGTTTTCTCGGCAGACTCGTGATCGTTGTCGTGCGCTGTTGTCGGTGTGGCCCGCGCGTCGGTCTGAAATTTGAGCCAGCGCGGTGGCCGTGAAAAATAACGATTAGAGACGTGGGCTGAGTGTGTGTGTGGACGGTTTGTGGTAGCGAGTAGTTTTGCATGTGGATGTATGACGAGTGACAGTAAATTTTATTCTTTTGACTGTGTTGACTTGAGCGTTCAAGCCGCTGACTCTTGGAGTTTCTCGAGCTAAAGCTGGAAGAAGAGAATCTCTCCCGCAGTAACGCGCAGGAGAGAGAGTTTCATTATTGTAGTAAGCAGTGTCGCGTGGGTGGCTCCCCCCCCCTCTTTGAATCGCAATGCCCCTCGCGTGCAAAGACGGCGTGAAGATGCGCCGTATTCTTAAAAACGCGCGCGTGAAGGCATTGAAGAGGAAGATCGAGGAAACCGAGCCCGTCGAGTTGATAAACCTCATGACTATGAGGCGGCTTAATACGCGCGGTACAATTGCCAAATTGCGCGATCGCGAGTTGCGGTTTACGGTGGCATGCGAGAGGCCTGATCTTGACCCTCCGCTGATGATTTCGCGTCGGGAAGGGTCCCCGATTTCCCGTATAGGAGCTTCGGTAATGAAGCTGAAGCTAGCGCGCAGGGAGAGGCGGTGGTCGCGATGCCGTCGCTGGGGCGCGGGCAGTGGGAGACTAGGTCGGAGGCGTTCGTGAGCGTTCTCCCACCACAGCGCATGGAGCAAATAGGCGAGAGGGATACGGAAACCCCAGCGCGTGAGTCCTTTTATAGGGCTTCTAGTCTGCCGGAGGTGTCCGCTCCTGCGGAGATGAGAGTGGGCGCGAGGGAACGCGAGCCCGCGAAGCAGGAGGGATCGAGAGAGGAGCACGGTCTATTCGGGCAGGTGTGGGAGATGCAGGAAGCTTTTTCGCGATGGGTATATCGGCGTGAGATTCGGCAACAGATGTCCGATAGCAAGAACACGGTATATCGGGTCGACCGAGAAGCCATGAAGCGATCGGCAGCTCGGACGCCCCAATCTCCAAGAGCAGAAAGAGCTACGGTCCGTGCAGCACTGAACGTGCCGTTTGCCCGCGTGGGGGGCTCGTTGACGAGCGCCGCGACCAGGGGATCGTCGGTTAGCGATACTGTCCGTGATCCGGGCGACGGTGGCGTGTTCCGAGCCGCATTCGACCATGATGAAGCGTCGCTCCATGCGAATACGCTTCGGATGAAAGTGGAAGCCGCGCGTCGTGCAGTGTCGTGGGAGAGGCGCGCGCGCGATTTGCTCGCCGACGGTGGCTCTGCGGGCCATGTGAGTGCTACCTACCGCGGGGTTAAGCGCGGCGAGGAGGAGCTGGCTGGACCGGGGAATGACGATGACGGGCAATTTTCCTCCGATACGCAGGTTTATGAGAAGTGTAGCTTAGATCGACGACCGGCTAGGGAGCGAGCCTTACCGAGGAAGTCTGGGGCGCGCGCGATTAGGCGCATCAATGGCGGAACTCTTGATGCGGTGGGCGCGATGCGGGTGTGGCCGGTGAGGTTCACGAAGGAAGGCGGCTTTCCTCCGGAGAAATGCCTGGTCGAGTTGCGAAAGTGCCAGAGCTTTTACGGGTTGACCGATGAGGAGGTACTGGAAATCATCGGTACCACGATCGCGGATAAGGCTGCCTTGTGGTCGGAGAATAACGAGAAGTTGTGGAAGTCTCTGGATGAATTTATAGCGGACTTTAAGAATGAGTTCTGTAGGCGGTTGAATCGGATGGATCTGTATCACGAGCTTGCAGCGCGAACGCAGGATCAGGACGAGCCGTTGAATGAGTACGTGGCTGCGTTCTAATGCATCATTTATCACTTTAATCCGTGCCCTTCAATGAAGAAACAGCTCGCTTTGCTGATAGAGGAACTGCATCCCAAGTATAAGCAGTTTCTGGGTAGCAAGATATTTAAAGATATCCGCGAAATTAATAGGCGCGGAGTTTGAGATTAAGAATGAGCGATTGCAGCGTTGGAAGCCTTCGCTCGGAGCGGAAAAGATAATGATCTCAGCGGCTGCGTATTCAGGATCGCCGAGAAAGGCGAAAGGAGCGTCGGTAGCCGTGATAGAGCAGAATAAGGGAAATGATGGTGACAGAGAAGGGCCGAAAAAGAAAAGTTCGCGAAGGAACCACAGTGCCGTTGTGAAAGGGAGCAAGAAGGAGAGCAGCGAGGTTGCGGTTGTGACGGCTGATCAGCCAAACCCGTAGCAACCAAGACCCTCCGGAGCTCGTGGAGGTCAGAACGCGAATGCGCCGGCTGTGGGGAGCTTGTGGCCGCTTCCCCAGAAGGTTCCAATGGCGGCCCCGATTCACGGATTGCCGCCGAGTTTGGTACCGCAACAGCGTAATGCGCAGAATGCCGTTTATAGGCCCGCGCCGGGTTCTGGTCGCCCCTTTTCGGGAGTTTGTTTCGTATGCGGTGCGCGGGGTTACCGCAGATCGGAGTGCCCGAGCAATCAGAACAGGCCGGCCGGTGGGTTCGTGTTATCGGTGTAAACAGGCAGGGCATTATGCGAATAATTGCCCCCTTTACCAGGCACAGCAAACACCGGTTTGCCAGGTATGCGGCAGGGTTGGATCCGTTTTTCAAAATTGTCCAACTTGCGCCAGGGCCGTGCAAGAAAACTCGCAGGTGGGGGTCGTCGACCGCATGACGACCCCTGCTTAACTACCTGTGAGCGGGCGTTGCGTGTTTAGTAGGTCCTTCGGAGAACGAGTGCGGGTAGAGCAGGTGCAGTGGAGAAGTTGGGACAAAGAGGAGAATCAGCCGCCGGGTTAACCGGATGCTTAGCGACAGCCGCTGGCGATCCGCGACCGGGCGCTATTAAAGGAGTCGAACGGATAGTGGAAACGCGCATGGTAGAGGACCTGCGCAGAGACGAGAATGAGTATTAGAGGAGAGTGATTGAGCAATGCGCACAGCTGAGAGTGGTGGATGACGCGGCGCAGGGGAGCGCACGCTCGGAGGCGGTGAGAGATGCGCGGTTGTCCGTTTCCGTGCCTAGTTGGCCTTGCGCAACAGGGCCGTCGCGGATAAGGGAGACGCGCGGGGATGTTGTGTCGGGAGCGAGCGTGCTAGCCAGCAAGTAGGGTAGCTCGACGTCCGATGTGAATATCTGTCGAGATATTCACTCGGCGGAGTTGCCATATGGACGGCCAAGCGAACCGGACGTAGTGCATGTCGCTATGGTGGAAAATAGGTTTTTCATCAACGTTGACATTGCGGGTATCACGTACAAGGCGTTGCTTGACTCCGGAGCGCAGGTCTCAGTAGTAGGCCCTGCGATAGGAGATAGGTTTAAATCACGATTGAGGCCGTCACGGATTTCCGTGAAAGGGATCTCGGGAGAGAAACCTAGTATGTGTGGCGATTTGAAATTGGTCTTTGATGTGGGCGGTAGATGCGAGGAAGTGATGATAAGCGTAGTGTCTTGGCTGGATCACGATATCATTCTCGGGGTGGATTTTTGGAAGGAGTGGCGCCTTAACATCGATTATGAGAATCGTCGATGGCGAGCGGGTGATCGGGGTGAATGGGTTCCTCTCGCGGGTTCCGATGAGTGCGTGGTCGACGTGTTCGCGGAGTGCGATGGTCTAGCGACCTATGAGCAGTCTCAGGGAAAGCGAATCCTAGCGTTGATCCGCCGGATCGTCCCTGAGCAAGGAGAATCTCCGGCCGTAATGGGCGTGATAGAGCATGTGATCGATGTTGGTGACACGCGGCCGATAAACGACGCCGATGAGACGAATGTCTCCCCCGATTTTGAGGTTCGCGCAAGAGGAGACGACGCGAAGGTGGAGAGCCAGGATAATTAGGCCATCAGATAGCCAATGGTGCAGCGCACCAGTCGTTGTTAGGAAATCGAACGGTGGTTATCGCTTTTATTTCGATTTTCGGCCCGTGAACAAGGTAACCAAATTAGATGCATATCCGATGCCAAGCATTGACTTGATCTTGGATAAATTACGCGGCGGTTTATTTAACGAAGATCGATCTGCGGGCGGCATTTTGGCAGATACCACTTTCGGAAGAGAGTAAGCAGTGCCGGGTCTCAGTTTATGGGAATTTGAAAGGATGGCGTTCGGGTTGGTTAACGCACCTGCGATGTTTACGAGGCTGATGGACGCGTTGTTCGGTCCGGAATATGAGCCTAATGTGTTCTGGTATCTCGATGATTTTCCAATCTTTTATTCTCTAGATCGTAATGGTACTCATTCGTGAGCTTGAACCCCATACCAGGCGAACCGTGGAGACCGTTGACTCCTTGCTCTTTAAATTCACGTCCGAATATGTTGAAGTTCGCTTTGATAATGCTCAAACGATAGGTGTGATCTCAGTGTATATATATCCACCCTCGCGTAATTCTTCGATTATTATTAAATGAATTTCGTTGATATGATTATTGTTACCAGCTGATTGTTCAGCCACTAAACGATCAACGAGCTCATTCGGATCATTATCATTCGGATCATTACGAGTTGAGAAAGCACATGTTTTTCCGGTTGATAATCAGCCATGTTGACGCTTCAACGATTGTCGAGAGATTGTATACTGCATTACTATTGTGATGTATTTATAACAAAACACCCAAGACCCTTTCGATATCTTCCACCGCTTATAGCTCTATCTTTGTCAATCACTAAAAACCCATATTTATTATCCAATCAACATTTTGTACAAAGTTCCTTAAATATAAGAAATTAGATGATCATCATATATATATTTCATGTGTACTTTGTCCTATCGAAAAATTGCCATTAAATTGACCTTATCTCTCTCGAGATGTTTAGGAATACGTGTGTACATTTGCGAAAGATAGAAACAGTCGACGCTTCTGTCTGCCCATACAAAAGAAAGCATGTACGTTGTCCTGTTTCTCACAGGCGATGTGATCGAATATCATAATTGAACTAGGCAGTGCATGCTCGGTATCGATAACGGATTCGTGCGTCTTAAACAGAAAATACTTTACTCCGTCTATCGGCTTTAACATCTCTTCCAATAATTTATACTTTGGCTGATTGAGAGTTTTCGAGTACATGTAAATATTTTTGAATCTAACACTATTGGGATGAGTGATAAGAGTCAAAAGACTGTTGGTCTTACCACAGTTGGACGGACCACAAAAGATAGCTCTGATGCTATTTTGCAGTAAATCTCCGTGACGCTTTGTTTGATTATCCTCCCGCACGAGTCAAAGAGCAAAGAAAGGATGGGGATTGGTCAATATCATCAATAAACTTCCATTTGCGCTCCATATTCCAGGCTATCAATATTGCGGATCAGGAACTAAGATACAGACACGTTTAGCTAGCGGCAGTCCTGGAATCAATCCTTTCGACGCAGCTTTTAAGCAACACGATATAGCGTACTCGAAAAATCGTGAAAATATCCAGGCTAGAAATATCGCAGACAAATTTTTAGCTGAAAAAGCGTTTAATAGAGTCTTCGCTAAGGATTCTAGTTTTGGTGAGAAAGCAGCTGCTTACGTTGTATCTAACCCGATAAAATTAAAATCGAAATTTGGTATGGGTCTCAAAAGGAAAAAAAGGACCAAGCCGAAAGGACGCAAGAAAACTAAAAGGTTAGTTAATTTGAAAAGCATGATCGAGGCGGTTACTTTCAAATAGTCCAAGGGTAAATGTGCGCGCAAAGTCATCGGTTCTGCTTTGAAAAAAGCTTGTACAATGGGCAAAAAAAATGGTGAAAAAGCAAACATCAACGTTCCACGAATTCTGTCTATATCAATTAAGATGGGCGGAGCTTTGCCATTCCTCATACCACTTTTTGCAGGTTTGAGTGCAACTGGTGCTCTAGCTGGCGACGCCACAGGAATCGCAAAAACTGTGAACGATGCAAAGTCTACAAAACAGCAATTGGAAGAGAACAAGAAACACAACAAATCAATGGAGGCCATTACTCTGGGAAAAGGCTTGTATCTCAAATCTTATAAAAAGGTCTGTAATAGCGTCGGCGTGCAATGCCGATGAACCCACCACTATTACCAATTATTTATAAGGGGGAAGGTAAGGGAGGCGGTGTGTCGCTCCAGACAAAGCAAGAAGGAGAACAACAGGCAAATAACTTCACACACACACACTCAATTTCATTAACAAATCCGTTTATTACAAAACACTTCCTTGAGTGCCGACGAGAGTACAAGTACAAGTCGCTTATCACTACTAACACGCGCACTTATATTAAACGAGATGACCGGCACGTTAGCGCCATATCATCTCGTTAACCGGCTCAAATCACAATGATATTAAACTAAAGAGTGCGCCGGCTCAAGGAGGAGCCTGGCGCAGCAACACGAACCAAGACCAATCGCCGAGGAAAAGAGAGAACTAGAGAGAGAGAACAATGACCTGACCGTTGCTGATGAATATCGCTGTTGCTGGCAGTTCTGCAGATAGCTTCGCAGAAATCCTCGCTGGCTGCGTTGCTGGTGGTTCGTCGAGGGAGTTGCAGCTATATGCCGACAACGAAACCGGCCCAACTCTTGCCTGGCTGCTGGCTGCTTAGCTGCACGAGGAGAGACGGCTATGCGACTGCGGTCACTAATTTCTCTTTCTTCAAAATGCGGCCGGTTGCTAATGCGTGCGTCGCATCACTGTCGCGAGTGAGTGAGAGCCGGCTTCTCACGCCTTCTCCCACCACTCGCCTAATCGGCGGCACGCGGCAATGCCCGTCGCGACAAGTGCCGCGCGCCAAGCCCAACCACCGAACTGCATGCTACTTCTCTCTTTCTCTCTCTCTCTCTCTCTCACTCTCAATACTCGAGCGTTGTTGCCTCTGGCCTCGCCTTCTGCTCTCGGGTGTTGCTGGAATAAAGAAGGAGGCATCAGGCACGTGAAATTTAACGTGCGTTTGATGCCAGCCGTGTGCCTTCGCCTGGGAGAGATGACGCAGGCATACACGGTGTAGGCTATGACCAGCCTACACCGTCACAGGGCTATGAACTTTATTTCAAACCTTGCCTGTGATCAGGTTTGAAAAAAAAAGTTTGAAATAAATCTACCGGAGAGAGCCCTCACAAACACTGACTTGACGAAGTATGTAAAAATTTGGTTGTAGTTGGGAACTGTACGAATATCCAGCGCTGCCTGCAACCACAAATTACGTCTGGACAGTTAAACGACAAATTAGTTGGAGAAACCACGCTACGTCATCTTAGCTTTCCAAACTAATCAAAAAAATGAACTAAACTCTAACGCTAGTCTATTTGATCATTGTAAACATCAGAAATGTAAAACTATTCCTTAACTCTCAGTGCTATCCATATGGCAATCTCAACGCTGATTTCAATACAAACTAGTACGTAATGTTGTATGATATCTATGCCAATTTTCAAAACGTATATTACGGTAAAGATGCCGAACCGATGCTTAAAAAACTCGAATATACAAATTACATATCACTCATAGTGATTGTCTCTTCAAGACAAAATGAGTCACTGAAGACTGCTTCAGTAGATGTGCGCTTGTATTTCGAAACCAGAGAAAATATTCCCAAAGGAACTACAGTGTATTGTCTTATTTTACACAATCGCATCGTTTAGTATAATGCGATAAATGGAGATGTGAAGAAATTTATTTGGGAGGGGGAAGAGTATTAAAGAATTGACTCTTTTCTTAAACAGCTCAGTAGTATAGCTTTATATCGCAATGGAGTACATAGTAGATATGCAAGGCTTCATGATGCCTGGAAAAACTTATGCTGTGAAAGAGTTAGCGATACTTCCACTTAACTACAACAAAGAACCACTCGTAAACTTTTTCAAACCTCCCTATACATGGCGAAGACTAACGGAGATATATAAGCGACAAAATCTCTGGTTAGAACTTGCCTATCATGAATTAACAAGGAACTCTGACGATTTTGAATACGAAGATCATAAATTCATATCACAGATACACTCGAAGATGCCACAAATATTTTCGTTTCCGGATATTTGAAAAAAGAGTGGTTAGAACGATATGGTCTCCAAATTTTCGATTTGAATGATTGAGGCTATTCACCTTTCGAAAAATTAAAATTAGTTAACGTGTGCCCTAATTATAACGGCAAATACATAACATGTGTACATCAAAATGTTAAACTAATGAAAAAGTTTTATATTGATGTCTGTTGTATGGATTGGGAAGAGAGCGATAAAGCGTTGAAGGATTTCTATAGTGATTTTTTTTTAAGTAGATAATTTGTAAGTAGAATAACATATATTTATAAGAACATGTAGAATATGATATATTTTTATGAATAAATAATTTTTTTCAATTGATACAAAAAAAATATTCTTTTATTTTGTATTAAACCATCCAAAAAAAAGCGAAATTCTTCGCTGATTCTGACGACGACAGCAGCAACAGCAGCAGTTCATCTTTTTATAATAAATTTTGTATTTTTATCAATAAAAGAAGTTTATACAAACTAGGATTTAGATGAAAAAAAAATGTTTATTTATTGTAGTTGAGGTGGTGTATAATGATGACATATGTACATATGATTATTAGTCCTTCTTTTCGTTATTGAACTGCTGATAACCTTTTGGTTCAGGAAAATTATTAGTATTGCTCGAAAATTTGAAAATAGTTTGTTTCCATGTCGATGACTCTTTGTTCTTCTTTTCGTCCGGGTCTTCTTGTGGAAGACGAGAGTACTTTACTTTAGGATAGTGATCCATTTTATTGGAATACTGGTTGATAAATGATTCGATAATCCTTACGCTGTGCTATTTATAGTAGCTTAAAACCGCGAAGGCTACAAATAAAAGAAAGTAAGCAGGATTTTGTGCTGCATTTTTTTTTCATCTTGGTCTTCACACGTACTTGCACCACTTTTTTTATTATGTTATGTCGCGACTCCGTAGCCGTGACATGTATTTGTTTAATATGAGTAAAATTTATTTTATCACGGTATGATTATGATATAATATGTATAATGGCAGGATTTACCTGGGTTATATATATATTGTTGAAGATGTTGATAAATTATTATCTTACTCCTTGTTCCTTTATATTATTTTCTTCTTAAATTGGTTTCTTTATTATTGAGAATATTTCGTATGGAAATTATAGAAATGAACTTGATACACTTTATTTAATAATATTTAATAATTTATTTAATAATTGGATTTCACTCAATGAGTGGCAGAGTCAACTGGTACAGTAGAATTGTCGCGAGTCGCGAATCAACTGGCTAAAAAATTGAGACGCTGTTTTATATATTGGCTAACTGACTTACATTTAGTTGTCGAGTAATCAAGTTGATGTTTCAATTTCTCAATTGAGTTTTCTGCTGAATTTGATTTATTAATGTTTGCGTTTCGTAAAATAAAAAAAAGTAGGTGAAATACATTTTGTGCTTATTTTGCTACTTTCAATTCGCATGATTGCCGTTGATCTCAAAATGATTTAATTTTACGTCTCAGGACGTAACACCTCCGTGGCTAGATAGTTGCATATCGATGCGATATCAACGTAAAAGAAAGAAATAGTTAAGTTTATATCAATTTGAGGTCTTCGGCAATTTTACTTGGTTATAAATTTTATCTTAAAACTAATAGTAATTATATTCTGAAAATGATAATATTTTGTATAACGGTGCAGTAGAGTTCCATTTTAGGGTCTTTATTTATATAAATTTGTGATTATTATTAATGCAAGTCTAATGTGAAGATTGGAGTATCATATTTGTTTGTTTTGGAAATTTTGTTTGGAATTGGTGCTGCAGGTATGATTTTTGGTGGTTCTTTGTGTATGGTTTGGAGATATAGAGGTGGTGATTTTTGTATGGTGGTTTCTGGGTGGTCAATCACTATTTGCTGCAATTCATATTCATTATTTTTCGTTGTGTCTTTGTATTTTTGTTTGGCGAGTGGTTTGTTTAACACTATCAGTAAGTGTGTGATAGAGCTGAACACTGCTGCTAGCAAATATGTTGAGAATCCATATATTGAATGCAACGTATATCCTCTGATTATCACGTTAAACACGCTTTTGACGCATTGAAATATGATAATACTCATTATAATGGCGGAACTTATAGAGCCGAATTTAGTGAGTTTATTGATGGTTTTGGTCCAGAGGTTTTCTGCTAGATCGGTTAGAGTTTTTTCAGTGAATATCAAGTTTGATATTAGTCCTCCTTGCATACTTTCGTCGCCTTGCATACCTCTTGCAATTACGTTGAGGAGTGCTGTTTTCTCCATAGGAAAGAGTATATGGTCCTGTAACTGTTGCAGATCTTCTTGAGAATAAATGCCACTGGTTGCTAATGACTCTAGTTCGGTCGGTTGCCATGTTATTGTAGTATTTGGTTTCAATGTCAAAACTGCGTTAGTTGCTTTTCTTGGTGTTGGTGTAAGATTTATCCATTGATTTCCAATTTTGTAGTATTGGGGGATGATTGCATTGCAGTTTATTTCTGTTCCTGTTTTCAGTAAGATGTGTGTCTTTGGTGTGAGGTAGTATGTTTCGTTTTTTGATTTTACTGGAAGTTGTACGAAACATCTGTCTGTGTGAAGTAGTTGGACTTCAGTTGGCGTACATTGTATGATATGTACGGCTTCCTCTGCCAGCCGAGCTATGTACCCAGGCTTCTCCATGAGGCTATATGCAAATTCGTCAGGTGCAATGGATGCAATGGATAGGGAATTGTATAGGAATTTTCTGTCCAGTTCACATTTTTGTTTTAAAATATTTAAGTAAAGGTTTTTTGTTTCTAACCTAAAATGTTTCTCTACATACACGAATTTACTGTTAAAATACGTGAATAAATCATAATTAAGTATCCCTTGCTTTGTCCGAATGTCATTGTCATATAGTACATTGATGTTAGACTTTTCATATACAAAAAGTTTTGGGTGTTCGGTTTTTGTTAGGATTCTATTACAAAAACTTATATTCCCTCTAGTTGACAATGCAAAAGATATTTCTTCTGTATTTAGGCTAAATATTGTTTCTTGGTTAGGTGAGGTTATTTTAGTGACCGAGCCTCTATATAAAATATCATATTGATTTTTAAAGCAATTTTCGCGTGGTAATAATGGCCAAAAAGTGTGGCCTCCTTCCATATCAATACAGTGTTGGTCTGAAAATTTGCATACCGTACCCGAATTTAATTTGATTTTGTCGTTTTCTAATCTAACTGCTGCGTAACTTTCCCATAGAGTTATTCTTATAAGACCTTGTACAAAAACGTTACTCCATGTTCCGAAATTATCGGCATAGGTTGCTCCTGAGCAAGATTTTCCCTCTACTTTTCCTGCTAAGTCTAATCCTTTGGATGTTGTAGAGTTAATTTTTAGTCCTGTTATAATGTGTACGTTATCGTATTTGAAAATACCCGTTTGGTGTATGTTATTACAATTATCGTGTGATATATCGTAAACGTATTCTTGAAGTGCGTTTTCTGTTGGGCCTAAATGGCTAAACATGCCGCAATGAAAAACTGTACGTTGTATTACTATTTTACATTGGATGATTTTTATCGATTTAAATTCGGTTTTTTGTAGTAATTCTATTGTAGATTGTGTTGAATTTATTTTTGTTTCGTGGAAGTCACATTCTCCAGTGTCCACAAGGGAGTATGTTGTAATGGTTGGGTTGGTTGAAGCGCAGTTAAATCCGATGAGCCCTTTGCTTGTTTGAATGAGAGTGATTAGTATTAATATAACTAGTGAATATTGTAACGTAACAATTAAATCATCTTCAGTAGGTGACACACGCATACACACGCGCGATGAACTGCAAAAGATTCATTTTATACTAATTATAATAAATATATATAATAGCATTATTAGTTATATACAGGGTGTCCAAAAAGTAACGAATCAAGGAAATAACTTTCCGGGTAGCAAAGCTTTTGCGAAGCTCAAGGTTGTTTTCGGACTAACTTTCGACGAGGAATTCGATGGTGACCTTGGATTCGACCTTCAACCGTAATGTCAACGTCATTTGGAGGTTAACTTTTTTTTTTTAATGGAACCCCCTACTTTTGACACCAATTTTATTATTACATTTAGCGTCACCCAGGAACAACGGCGTGGACGTAGTAATATCTGTTCCCTTTGGTGTGCTTGTTTTACGAAAGTTCTAAGTTGTTAAATGTTCAAATTATTTACCGAATAATTCCTGTTCTCACTAACATAAATTCTATTATCTTAAACTTTAAAATAATTCATTCTGCTATCCTGCAATTTAAAAATAAAGAAGGAAATCTAATATTTTATCTAAAAAATTATTTTTCTTTTTTTAATTTGGAGATTTTTTTACAAAAAAATTTCATTTTTTAGTAAAAATTGTACCATATTGAAAAAAAAGAAATTACTTGATATTTTTGTTTGGCATAAAAATTACGAGCTGTATCGGGCCAGCTAATTGGCAACTCGAACTGTAAGGCGTTTTACTCATAAATCGATAAAAATTCAAAATAATTTTTCCAAAAACACGTTTTTTTAATCTTCTAAAACAGGATATTCTTTTAGTGTTGTTTTAATTTTATTGTCAAAAGAAAAAAAACATTTGAATAAAAGCTAAAAACTAATTGAATTATTTAAAGTTATTATTTAAAGTTTGTTGTGAACTGGTATTTTGAGTAAGTCCGTAAAGTCAAAATGGATCGCCTCTCCGAAAGAGAAAGAATATCGCTACTTATGATGAGAGGTTAGGGTAACGTGCAGAGAACTATGAGAGAAGTAGTGGCTGTGTTTAATCAAGCATTAAGAGTTAATAGAACTCCCATTGCCATGTCGACTGTTCAAAATACTGTTAGAAGATTTAATCTTCATGGTCATGTCAGAGATTTACCTAGAGCAGGCAGGCCAAGTACAGCAACGAATGAAGAAAAATCACTCGACGTATTGTTATCATTCATTGAAAATCCACATCTTTCTATCCGCAGAGCAGCTCAAGAGCACGAAATAGGTAAATCGTCAGTACACAATGTTCTAAAATTAGCAAGTTTTCATCCATTTAAAGTAAATTTGGTTCACAAGTTAAACGAGGATGATTTCGATCGTCGTGTTGAGTTTTCTGAAGACATGATGGATCGCATAGTTGAAGATCACAATTTCCCATCAAGGATAGCATTTTCAGATAAAGCAACTTTCCAACTTGACGGTACATTAAATAGACATAATTGTAGATATTGGGCGGCTGAAAATCCTCACTGGTTGTGAGAAGATAAATCCCAGTATCCGGAAAAACTAAATGTTTGGGCCGGAATACTAAACAATAAAATTATTGGACCATTTTTTATTGATGGCAATTTAAATGCTCAAAATTATGAAGTTTTGCTTCGAAAATCGATCGTTCCTGCGTTTAGAGAAATGACTGCAGAAAACTTTGATGAGACGTGGTTTCAGCAGGACGGAGCAACTGTCCACTACGGACTAAACGTTCGCACATACTTAAACGGGACCTCTGTTGATCGATGGATAGGGCGAAGGGGCACAATTGAATGGCCAGCGAGATCACCCGATTTGACGCCGCTAGATTATTTTTATTGGAGTTATTTGAAGGATCGTGTGTACCAAACAAAACCCGCAAATTTAGATGACCTTCGGCGGAGAATCGAAGATGTATCAGCTCTTATTCCCGCTCAAATAATCGAGAATGCTATTCGTGATTTCTATCATCGATTGGCTTACTATCAGGAAGTAAACGGAGGACAATTTGAACATTTAAAGTAGATCGTTGTAATGATAGTAAGCAAACGAGAGAGGCGAGGGGACTCACGTAAAACAAGCACCCCGATCGTGAGAGACAAGGGGATTCACGTAAAATAAGCACCCCAAAGGGAACAGATTTTACTATGTCCACGCCGTTGTTCCTGGGTGACGCTGAATATAGTAATAAAATTGGTGTCAAAAGTACGGGTTTCCATTTAAAAAAAAAGTTGACCTCCAAATGACCTTAACATTAAGGTTGAAGGTCAAATCCAAGGTCACCATCGAATTCCTCGTCGAAAGTTAGTCCTGGTAAATTAAACTAAAACTTCTTTTTATTTTATCTTTTATGTGAAAAATGTGAATTAGTAGCGCTCGAATTACAGATAAATACTAATTTTGATAATGTAATTATTCACACGTTATTAATTATAGATATGTCTGCAAAAAAAAATACTTAAAAAATGCTATTTTTGATCAACAACCCAATACAAGAGCAGATATTCAGGACAGGATTCGTCGAGCATGCGCTGCTATTCCGAGGCAAACTTTGTTGAACACCGTTCGCCATTTTCAAAGGCGTTTGACAGTGTGTCTTGAAGCAAATGGTCGTTATTTCGAATACTTGCTTCGAGGTTAGTGAGAGACAAGGGGACTCACGTGAAAGAAGCACCCCAAAGGAAATAAACCTTATTACGTCCACGTCGTTGTTTCTGGGTAACGCTAAAAGTAAGGAAAATCCTTTTCAAGGTCAACATTTTCAAGCTCGTTGTAATATTGGGGTTGCTATTCATGAGAAAAGGCTAGCAAATAGCTATCATAGGATTTCGTAGCATTTGACCTTGAAATTCCCTTCTCAAGGTCATGAAAAAAATTTCCTCAATACCATTTTCGACGTAAAATTTCCCGCTCTTTCCGAATCCGATGTCAAAAATAAGGGTTCCCATTAAAAAAATACTTTGACCTTGAAATAACCTTGGAGATCAAGTTCAAGATCAAAAACGTTAGCCCTATTGTGATGCCCCCTTTGCCCTTTACAACTTTTATTAGAATCATTTTGCCCTATCTAGCTTAGGTTCCGAGTAATCCGGCTGCGGCAATTAAAATGGGTCACCGTGTATAAAAAAATTTAATAGCCAGAAAATATTCGCTTTTAGACTGTGACCAGCTGTGACAAACAGTTGTTTAAGCAATTTTTTTACTTCTTCTAATATCTTTTTATCCAAAAAGATTGTAAGCAATAAAAATAGTAACATCTTATATACAGGGTGTCCAAAAAGTTCCGGGACACCCCAGTAAGTCTTGAGATATAATTATTTCCGAGGAGATTAAGGTCATTCCTGTAGTAACTTTGAACGAGGAATCCAGTGGTGACCTTGATTTTGACCTTGAGCTTGACCTTCAAGGTCATTTCAAAGTCAACTTTTTTTTTCAAATGGGAATCCCTATTTTTGACAACGGTATTCGAAAGAGCGGGAAATTTTGCGTCCAAACATGTACTCAGGTCATAGGTCAAAGATGACCTTCAAGTTCATTTCAAGGTCATTTAAACTTCACGACGGTCTGACGTTGTGTAAGGTTTTTATCATTTTGGAGGAGATTCTTTAGTAACTTTTCACAAGGAATCCAATTGTCATCTTGGATTTAACCTTAAGGGTCATGTTAAGGTCAATTTTTTTACATTTTGCGATACCCAGGAACAACGACGTGAACGTAGTAAAATCTGTTCCCATTGGGTTATTGGGTGATTGGGTTATTTTTTGGTTCATCCAAGGAGTTTTCCTCATTCGTCGCTATTTTTGGTCTCCCTGATTTAGGTATACATTGCCTGTTTGATTAAGCCGTTAAACAGTTCGTTCAACGGTTGATGATGAAATTCGTACAGCATTTTGCCCACCTCTAAATGTTTCGTTAAAAAGATGTTGTACTTCCCTGTACGACCGATTTACCGCACCCCAGCCTCGCATCATAAGAAGCGATATTCTTTCTCTTTCACTTAGTCTGTTCATTTTTGGTTTAATTTATAAAATTTTAAAAAAATTTTTTAATTTGAAATTTAGATATGAAATTTCAATGTTAATGAGGGTTAATTTTTTTGCTACTATTTTCTACAAACTTACACAAGCTTGTGTGAATTTCAGAAATAGAAATAAATGCGTCGGAGATCTCAAAAATATTGAGTGTTGTAAAATCATAAAAAAATGTAAATAAGTTTATTAAAAAAAAGTTATTTAAAAGTTGTGTGAAAAATTGTTTTTACATAAAAAACGTGCTTTCTTTAATATTCAAATAATCTTCTTGTTCAAAAATGTTAAAAAAGTATTTTTTTCGGACATGGATGTGGTGACTGTAACTGTGTAAAATTTTTTTCCAAAATTTTAGCTTGGGAGGACGAAGAAGAGTAGGAGGAGGGGGGGCTTTTACTATCCAAGGTTTCTCATTTCGTTTTTGAAATTTTTTTGGAAAAATGAAAGAACTTAGAGTAGTATCCTTTACATTATTTTATTTAGCATTATTAATACGATTTTTGAAATTAAAAAAAAAGTTTTAATAAAGCTCAAAAAAGTCTTTCAAAATCAGAGACAGAGTGATGAATGCGCCCTCTAGGAATTATCCTACCACGATCGTTCAAAATGCGATAAATGTTTTTTATCATCGTTTGGCTCATTGTCGGAAAATGAGTGGACATCATTTTGAATATTGGCATGGGGATTCACTCTAATCAAGCACCCCGATCGTGAGAGGTGAGGGGACTCACTCTAATCAAGCACCCCGATCGTGAGAGGCGAGGGGACTCACGTAAATCAAGCATCCAAAAATAAAGCATGACATGATATAGAATAAAAGGTACGAATTTTATTTCACCATTTAGCGACCAACAACATACAATAAATCTCGGCCGAGAATTTTAGGCGTACGTAATAGTATTGATATCAAGAAACGATCTTACTTGTTGATTTCGATGAGTGAGAAAGAAAGAAAACAAGAGTGAGAGAGAGAGAGAGAGAGAGAGAAATAAAATAAAGTCAAAAACGAGCTAATAGCGGTTGTGATGCACACGTAACAAAGAAGAATTCACGAGATGAATCACGTCAACAAACAAAATAAAACTGTTCGGTGAGCAAACAACAAACACAGAAAAATAGTAAAACAAGACGGTAAAAAGCAGATTTTTCTTGACATTCCTTTCCAGCTTGCTGGTTAAAACTACCCTGTTAAAAAAGGTTTATTAAAAAAACTTACAAAACAATAAAATGGTATTCATAAATCGTATAGAAATGGATTTAGTAATACGGTTTAATACGATTTTGAATGCCATTTAATTCTTTTTAATAAACTTATTTTAGTAGGGCACCGTCACGTACACGCATACTTTTGCTCCGTGCGCTCTCTAATTTTCGGCCTGTTTCTCTCTCTCTCTCTCTCTTCCTCTCTCTCACGTTCGCTCTTCCTAAAATAATGAAAATGTATTCGTTACAATATTAATAAATAACTAGAAGATTTCAACGTACATGATAATTTTTTTATTTTTCGTTACACATTATTAAAATACCTATATTCTGTTAATATTTGTATCACCAATTGTAAAAATGTAAAGAGTTGATACTTTCTGCAATAGAACTTGAAATAAACAAAACCATTGCTGAGGAAATAATCGTTGGGATAAGATTAATTAGTGGATAGTTGAGTAGATCTCTTCTGTTTCCATATACTATGTGAAATTTCTCTCATTCTTTACTACCTTTTCGAAGTTCTTCAAGCTGAAAATACAGAAAAATGTATAAATGACGAATATATTTCATCTGGTTAATGTCAGAACTACTGAATTAATACGTTTATTTCCAAATTGTCATCTCCAAATAATAATTATTATAAAGGTGTATTTGTAAAGAGAAAACATTTTTTAATTATACAACTTTTTAAAAACTAAAGGATTTGTATTAGACTATTTATTTTTTATAAGATGAAAAATTTATCTTCTAACATACAATATATATTGTACATATTTTAATTAAAATGAATAGAAAGATCATTATGTTTTCCTCTCCAAAAGTATAATTTATATTTTATTGTGTTTATATAAACACTGTAAATATCGGTTAAATAAATAATTTAATACCGTTAATGAAGGATCATCCCTAGATACGAGGCTAACCGACGTCTCGATCTCATTTTAGTATGCTTGGTCCTAGTGCGTAACCGTTTTGCGGAACTTAAAACGAGCGCGAAAGCACGAAGCAAATAGAAAAATTAACAACGGGCATAGCCGAATAAGATAGTTAAAAGTATTGCGAATGATATCGAAAAAATAAATATGGTATATATTCCGCATAAAAAAATATGACGATTCTGACAGTTTTAGCCCAAAATATTAACCCTGAACCTCAAAAAGTCCTAAAACAAGAAAATTGTTTTTTTTTCATAACTCTCTCAATTTTAATCGTAGACACTTCTTTTTTTCAAATGAAAAGTTTTTTGGGCCCTACATGATAGTGTTGGCAAAAAATTTTTTGAAGACAAATTTGAATAGTTATATTCATTTTAATATTTTAAGAAAAACAAAAATATACTCATCCCCAAAAAAATTATATATGTTGTAAATTAAGTAGAGCTATCACCATGTACTTTTTCAGAAATTAAAAATTGGTCGAACCCAGTTGAAAACACAAAAAACCAATTTTTAGCGTCTTTTAGACATTTTCGGGGATATTTTTGACTTTATAAAGATCCCAACTCATAAAAAAATTATCGTTTACTTTCAATAATTGACTAGTATTATAGAGATCATTCACAATATGTCTGTAACCAAAAATAACTCATTTATGTAGGTTTAATGCAAAAAATTGAACTTTTCGGTAACTGCGTTTTTACATTAAAAATTATTTACTTAAATTTTAATCTTGCTGATATCATTTTTTTTGTACGTACAAAATCTACAAATTTTATATCTTGTGACAGTAAACGTCATAGTAGCGCTATCACCTCAACCATACGGCGGCCTGCGAGGGCAGCACCTACTGGTTGGGGAAAATGTGGAATAAGGGAATTCGGTACGAGACAAAACGGAACGCGCACGAATATAAATGAACTAGTCAAGAATACGTTATCCGAGCGTACAGCAGCCTAACAACAAGCTAGAGTTTTCCGCCAAAGTTTCCGTGGGAAGTAAGAAGTGAGCCAGCCGATTTTCCACACGATAAGAAGTGACACCTCCGAGTTCGCGAGAACTGTTTTCATCACTGTAGTAGCGAGTGTGTGTGTGAGTGAGCGTGAATTGAGTGTTTCACCATCGAGGGCGAAACCGAGAGCAGATTGTTCTTGTGAAGGACTAACGTTAACAAACTTGTCTCCTTTTCCCTTGCGAGTTATGCGACCGATACGAAGGTAAACTGGCCAGCTTTATGTCGCAACTTTGCTTTATTTTTCTCACGATTGCGCGGAACTAATTGCTAATACCTCGTACTCTGTAAGAATCGGAAGCGTGCATGTGCTAGCCCGGCGAACAAAGAGCTACGATCGCTCCGACGCTGCATGTTATTGACGCGCGCGTGTTTCGTAAACATAAACACGCGAGCCAAGTATACTGTAGAGAATAGGGAAATAAACTAACTCGCATGTGATACTGATTATAGTTTAGCTGTTATTATTTCTCATTAGTAGCAAGTTGGTTGACTGACTCCCGTCCCCTCCTGCTCTCCGATTAACGAATTTGAACGTTTCGACAGCACCGCGCGCTCTTTGATGCAATCGCGCGAATAAATAATCGAAATAAAAACGCGGAGCAATCACCCCGTTACAATTTCTAGAAGCTTGTATGACTAATAATCCCCAAAAAAATCATACGAGATCTCTAAATTGCAAACACCATTTAAAATGAGAAAAGGAGGTTTTTTGCCATTTTTATCTAATTTAAAAGTTATTACTGATCTCAGAAAATTATAAAATATAGTGTTAATAATATTATAAAATTAATAACTATTCACAACATTAATTTTTTTTCCTTTTTTTTTTTATTACTCCTATTTATATTTACAATCTGCAAAAAAATGCATTTGGTAAATTGTATGACACTATAGAAAAAAGAAAACATTTGGAGAAGTCGAGCTTCCCATTGGAATGCTCGTACCTGGATTAGATGATCAAATTACATGACTTATTACGGAAAAAAACAAAATCTATACTAATTGTTTATGTTTCTTGAGTCGAGAGTTGCGAATGTATTGGTGTAGTATGCGGGCTGCCAACGGGTTAGGATGAGCCTGCAGTCTAGTTTTGTACCTGTTGAAGAACACTCCCACTTCCTCCTTAACTGTAGATATCATTGTGTCCCTTCTTATTATTTCATTGGGAATGAACCAAGGTGCGTCCACAATGGTCCTTAGGGCCTTTGATTGGAATCTTTCCAGGATGTCCACATTTGAATTGGAAGCCGTGCCCCAAAGTTGTATTCCATAAGTCCATACCGGTTTAAGAATTGACTTGTATAGCAGTAGTTTATTATCGAGGGCTAGTTGAGAATTTCTCCCTATCAACCAGTACATTTTCCTTAGCTTCAAGTTAAGCTGTTTTCTTTTTGTCCATATGTGTACCCTCCAGTTCATTCTTCGATCCAGGTGCATTCCCAGATATTTTGCATGCTCACTTTGTGGAACACTTTTACCGTTCAGGAAGACCAGTGGGTATTTTTTCTTTTTAAGAGTGAATGTGACATGATTACATTTGTCCTCATTCACTCTTATTCTCCAAGTGTTCAACCAGGTTTGTATCTCGTTGAGATATGTCTAGAGAGTGCGGGATGCCACCTCTCCATCCTCATGTGAGGTCAGCAGTGCTGTATCATCCGCGTATGTTCCTGTTATGATGTTTTGCATAACAGGGATGTCCGCTGTGTAAATAGTGTAGAGTACAGGGCCTAAAACGCTACCTTGTGGAACACCTGCTTTGACTGGCAGATCATCCGTGAAATCATCTCCTACCTTTACTCTGAAATGTCTCCTTTACTCAGAAATGTTAGTTAGGTAGGATTGTAGCAACTTTGCTAGGTTGATTGGAAATACCTCTTTGATCTTGTGTGCTAGTCCGTCGTGCCAGACTCTATCAAAAGCCTGCTAAATGTCAAGAAATACTGCTGAGCAAAATTTTCTGTCCTCTAACGCTTTTCTGATCTGCACTACTATTTGATTTATCTGCTTAATTGTGGAATAGTTCTGCCGGAATCCGAATTGATGATCCGGTATCAATTTTTTTCTTCTATATATTTGTTCATTCTGGTGAGGATGACTTTTTCAAAGATTTTCGAAAGAACTGATAGCAGACTGATAGGTCTATAAGCTGTGACTTGTTCCAAATTTTTACTTGGTTTGGGGATAACATTGACTTCTGCTTTTTTCCATATAAGTGGGAAATAGCAAATTCGGAGACAAGCATTAAAAATGATTGTTATGTGTCTTATTGCTTTGTGTTCCGCGCATAAGGACACTATCAGTTCCGAGCGTAGGGCTACCCTTTTTGCCGGATTGCTGTGCTGGTTGATGACTTATGCGAAATCTGCCGCAGAGTAGTAGCCTAGCAACCAGTTTTGCAGTCGTCCAGCTCTCGAGAGCTTGATCCCGCTTGTTTTAAGCTCCAGGTGTTCGAGCTACTCGTTGATTTCCTCCTCCTGGAGCGTCAACACCCAGTTTTCTACCTCTTTTTGAGTGCAGTCTATTTTCTTCTGTTAGTTATCTTACGGCTAATTTCACGCAAAATTTACACGTTTGCTACGCGTGGTGCGAGTGCGAGTATTGTATTAAAAATCCGTACGCAAGTAAAAATTTAGATTTTATTAGCCGAACTAGGCTCGATCAAGGGCGTTTAATAGTGTATTTGCCGAAAGACTCTTCGCTCGTTATTGCGCAATATAATGATCCTGCCTATCAGGCGCACTAACTATTTGTTAGCGCGGCTGTGTTGGTTAGTATCTAAAATATTATAACGAGCGTTGCGCGTAACCACCAATAACCGCAGCTAACAATATTTAAAAATTATTTTTATGTTAAGACACGACACGATATCGAATAAAACTATCAATTTGATTTTGTTTTGTTTGAATGTTGCCGGTGTTAGTTTTGCCCGGGCCAACGGGTACAATATTATTGATTTGCGGCAACTTTCAAAACTTATTGGTGTTTACGCTTATCTAAGAATCGTTCAGTCGCACTCGCACGCACTTACAGCTACTGTTTACAATTTTTCGCCGCGGCGGGCCTTCGCAAGCTAACTAACAGGCTATGTTTACTGTTGTGGTCTTTAATATCAAGTGTGCACAACAACACTTTGTGATGTTCGTATCACTTATAAATAATAATTCGAACTCTCGTATCTAGCTAATGAGTAGGAATTTGTTTCCAATAATTTTACTCTACTTGTCAATAAAATAAATAAATCAATCAAATGTACTCTAATAATAATAAATAAATCAAATATATATAAATAAGTACAATTTTTCAAGGAAAGTCAGACAATGTCCTAGTTTCTTATGGTGTGAATTTTCCCATAAGCAGAGCTAAAGTCTTTCTTGGATACGATATAATTCGGCCCAAGTTTCTTATAGCGCGAGATGTTCTATAAGTCAAGCTCGAATTATAAGGAAGGAACAGCCTTGCTCAGTTAATTACAATCAGAGAAAGAACTTAGGTATTAGCCAAGTTTATTCAGACTCATGCGCTCACCTTGCAAGGCTAGAAGTGAATGCTAGCCTGTGCAAAAGTGGGCCTATTTATACACAGATTTTCCCGCTTATTTTTGCAGGAGAGATGTCATCGAACATTCGAGAGACATTCGCGAATTTTGAGTAATGAATTTTCTTAATTTACAAGTAAATAATCATTAATATTAAGCTTTTAACATATGTAAACTTTTCAAAATTTGTTATTTGTTGATTTTATACAATATACAATTATCGCAAATAGTTTCGTCAAAAGTTATTAACTAATAAAGTTAATTAACGTGATATTATAATATTTACAATAGAAAATTAATAAATCTTTATATAACTTTATGGTTGATTCAATTTAGAAGTATTTTCTAAAAATGAATATTTAAATTAGTTAATAACATTTGAATTATAACTAATTTTTCATATTTGTAACGGTTTTTCCTAATCTTATAATGCAATTATTAGATTAATTATCTAAGATTCCTAAATCATAAAGCTATCATTATCAAGAATAAAATTAATACTTTCGTTTTATATACAGCTTATTCTTTAAATAAATTATTAATTGTTTATTTACTAATAACAGTTATTCAGCTGTTATGAATGAAACCAATTCTTACTCATGTTATATACTTATTCATTTTGCATATGGATTATTTACATTTTTTTTTATATTTCATAATGTTCGCGTAATAAATAAATCAATTTTGCATATTAAAATTCATTATTATTTCATAATTAAATGCAATTGGTGTTATTCTGAATCTACGTACTTAAATTTGTATAATAAATACTTTGTTATATTAAAATTATCTCTAATTAACATATTTTTCTTAATATCCAAAATCATTATATCTATATATATTACTTTGTGACGTCACGCTATTTATTTTGATTTGACTCCTATATGAATACATCGAGTAAACAGTGAGGTAGCGCCGCTTAATGTATTGAGTTGAATAAACAGATAGCTACGTTAGACTAGTTGCAGTAATTCAGTGATTTAATAAATAGCTCATAAATAGGACCGTTACATAGCCCTCTCTTGAGACTGAATGATTTCTGAGAAAGAAGTCTCATGAATGAGTTCCTTATGAGCTTTTTATTAATATTTTTGTTTGTTTGTTTGTTTTTTGGTTTCTTTTTTATTTCTTTTTTATTTATTTCTTTATTAATACATTTTTATAATAAAAATTTTCCAGGAGTTGGAGGTTGTTCTGGTTGTGCTGATGGGATCGTTTCCTTTATTTCATTAATTTTTTCCTCCGTCTTGGTAATTTTTGCAGCCAGCTTCTTCATTTTTTTCTGGATCCTGCGCTTCCGCTTTCTCGAGGTAGTTGGTAAGGATGTAGAAGGCACAGGGGTAGTAGAACGTGGCACGTTGGAAGGCAGGAACGTAATTGTAGATTGATTCCTAGATTGATTTTTATTTTTCGCCTTTGCCACCCAAGCAGGCTTGGATGGTGTCTGTGTGCTTTTTCACAGAGACCAAGGCACCATATTCTGCGATGGTACAAAAGATCTGGCTGATGGCGCTGGAATGTAGTGCTTTAAGTCAGACGTATTGGTCTGAGTGCTCTCACTCTTTCCTACCATCTTTCTAGATCGTTAGTCTACAAATTTGCTTGGAAAGAGAATGTATCCCCTAGTGGCTAAATTTGGTATGGCTTTAGTAGAGAAGTACTAGAAATACACCTCTATCTTTACCGTTCTTGTATTTTAATAGGTATGTATCTAAACCTATTATAGATTTACTTATATACGGGCCTTCATATAAGTTTAAGAATTTCTTAATAATTTCTTCTTCTTTATTGCTTATGTTCTGACTCCGTAATAATACATAGTCATTAATTTTATATTGATAATGACGTATATTTTTATTAATGTTATTTGCACGTTTTATAAGTTTATAGTGCATTTTTTTCTTGATATCTTCTATTTGATTGTAATTTGTTGGTATCTTTGTTTTGATATCAGGTATCCATCGATGCCAAAATCTATCTGGTTTTATATGGAGGTGCGCTTCTATAGGAGTTATTTCAATCGTTTCATGATATACACAATTCAATTTCTGGTAGATACTCATACGTAATATTGTAGTCTTGAAGAAACAAGCACCACCTCACTAATCTCGCATTTGTAAATTTACAAGTAGTTAAGAATTTCAACACTTCATGATCTGTACGAATAATTATATCTCTCGCACCTCATACATACGTTTCTAATTTTAAACATGACCAAGCTACAGCTAATAGTTCTTTTTCAGTTGTAAAGTAATTTAATTCTGCTCCTTTTAGAGTTCTAGATATAAATGTTATAACTTCTTCATCACCTTCATTATTTAATTGTGACAAAGCAGCGGCTATAGTATGATAACTGGCATCAGTTGTTAATATGTAAGGTTTATCAGGATCAGAAAATTTTAAAGTAATTGTATCAATAAATATTTTTTTCACATTATTAAAAGCTGTTTCATGCTCAGGTAACCATTGATAGCCTCTACTCTGTTGCAATAAATTCATTAAAGGTCTACATATTTCAGCATAATTTTTTGCAAATTTTGTATAGAAATTAACAAATCCAAGAAAGCTTTGCAAGCTTTTCAAATTTTTTGGAGCTTTATAATTTTGAATTATTTCTAATTTACTTTTTTGAGCTTTTATACCTTCTGGAATAATAGTATGTCCTAAAAATTCAATTTCTTCTTGAACTAATTTAGACTTTGAAAATTTCAGTGTATAATTATCTCTCCGACAACATGTAAATAATGTTCGTAAATGATGAATATGTTCATTGAAGGTTTTACAAATACATAGTATATCATCCACAAATGGTATAATGAATTGTTTTAAATCACTAATTAACAGATTTAAAGCTCTTACTAAAGCTGCTGTACTAGTACATGTACCAAAAGAAACTACATTAAATTCGTAGGTATTACCTTCGATAATAAATGCTGTATATTTTTTACTTTCTTCATCGAGAGGAATTTGCCAACAACTACTTGTCAAATCAAAACTAGAAATAAATTTTACCCCGAAACAATGTTGAAAAATATCATCCATATATAGTGGGGCTTCATAATCTTTAACTAATTTTTTATTTAATTTTCGAGCATCTAAACAAAATCGCACTGATCCGTCTTTTTTAATGCTTATAGCAATTGGATTAATATAATTACTAATTGATCGACGAATAACGCCATATCTTAACATTTCTTTGATTGCAATTCGATAATTTAATGGTATAAGATACTGTTTTGAAAAATATGGCTCTTTATCTTTTAAAATCAATTTATGAGTATATACGAGTACTTTTAATAAACCTAATTTTTTACGAAATACATCTCTAAATTCGTACACAAGCGAAGCTATCTCATTTTTTTGAGCATCAGTAAGGTTAGAGCTTTCATCTACTTTCTCATCAATTTCCCCTCGAGTTAGATTCACAAAATCATTATTTGTGATGCCTGCATCTATTTCATTACGAGTTAGATCAATGAGTGATGGTATATCATCCCCAAAATCCGAGACAGTATCATACTGAATAGTTAAGCTTTGATATGTACTTTCATCTATAAATGCATCGTTATATTTCATGTTTTCTAAAGTATTATTAATTTCAAAATAAATTTCCACATTATATGTGTCAAGTTTAAGCTTTATATTTTTCATAGTATCATAACCGATAATACAATCTTTTATTATTCTAGGAATAATTATGAAGATAATATCAATATATTGACTATCCCATTATACATTCAAATAAATTTGTTTCTTCAATCTCACCGATTTTTGGCCTGTAGCTACCTTAATAACGTGTCCACTAATCGGAAGAGTAGGTTTATCTTTAAAATTACTTAAGTTTTGATTGTAAAATTCCTCTGAAATAGCAGAAACTTCACTACCCGAATCAAGTAGAGCTTTTACTGGAATGTTTTTCAATAAAAGAAATATTTCAGGACAGATTCTGCCCCCATTGTTATTATCATTATTTGATACTTCACCATTAATTTCTCGTCTAGGATCTTCAAAAATAGTCAATAATTCTTTCGATAATAAATTGTTACTTGATTTTATTGTTGCAACTCGTTGCAAGCTTTTGCGTTTATCGAGATAATGTTGCGAGAAGCAACATTTACTCGTTTCCCGAGGAAGTACCTGGTACATCTTGTAAAATCTGGTAGAGATAGCCTTGAAATAACTACTGAGTTCATGTTATAGCTCAAAAATAATTTACACGTGTTTTTTCTTTTTGCATTTCCAATTGTTTATAAAAAGTTATTTAAACAAATTGACAAAAGTTTTAGTTTTTTGAAAAACTATTTACGGCAATCGGTTCTACGGGTAAAACCAAGGCGAAAACCTCTGTAGCGTTTTTTTGTCAGACTCGATTTTGTTGGTGTAATTTCGTTATAAACAATTTGAAACTGAGAAGTGATGCTGACCTCGTTGTATCCCAAGCCGAATCTAGTCGAGATAGCCTTGAAATAACTATTGGGTTCATGTTATAACTCAAAAATAATTTACACGTGTTTTTTCTTTTTGCATTTCCAATTGTTTATAAAAAGTTATTTAAACAAATTGACAAAAGTTTTAGTTTTTTGAAAAACTATTTACGGCAATCGATTCTACGGGAAAAACCAAGGCGAAAACCACTTTAGCCTTTTATCATACAATTGTAATTAGAAATCATAAAGCAGTTTCCATCATTTGAATTTTACGAACCGAATGTGAACTAAAAATAACTTGAAAAAGATTTTCAACACGGTTGTACTGAAATAATCACATCATCAGTAGAAATTCCTCATAATTTTATAATTCTTTCTAATTTTCATTCCTATCTTCATTTCAAATGTAAATCGACTAAATAGTTCGGTGTCATATACTATTTTGACGATAGCTCGTCACTCAGTGAAATAGAAGACCATTCTGTTATATTGAATAAATTACTGATTTTGTTCTTTTTATATACTTCAATATAAAACTGTATTACCATGACGAGGCAAAGAATTGCTGATTTGAATGAGATGGTTAACGGTGATATAGATGGTTACCATCATGTTGATATTGCATTTCTTCCAACAGAGCATGAGAGCTCAGATGAAGATTCAAGTAATGAAGAAGAATATACTTCACTTTGGCCGCTTCCTACAGGATCGTATGAACATATAAAGAATTCTTATACTAGTGACCAGAAGTAACTAGAACCGAATCATAAGTATGATTGGCGTGATAATGCTTTGAATTATGACGATCTTCCAGATGATAACTATGATCTTTCATCTATTTCATCATTTTACTCAAAAAGTTCTTTGGAATTGTTTGAACTCTTTTTTTCTCAATCAATGAAAAACTTTATTATAGAAGCTACTTCCGAAAACCACTTTGAATTGACCAATGATGATTTAGACCGATTCATCGTGATCATTATGATTACTATAGTCAATTCTAGGAAAAAGCAGTCTGACTATTGGTCCAACAAACGACTTTTGCAGTGTCCAATAATAAAAGAACTTATGCCAAGGAAAAAATTTGTAAAAATAAAAAAAAACATTAGGTTTTATAAACTTCAAGACAAAGATGAAAAAAATAAAGTCTGGAAAGTCAGATATTTATTTGAATTATTTAGGGAAAATTGTATGAGATGTGGATTTTTTGATTATAATTTGTCAATTGACGAAGTTATGGTCAAATATTTTGGAAGATTCAGCATCAAGCAATACATTAGGAACAAACCTATAAGATTTGGGATAAAGCTATGGGCACTATGGTCTTCAGATGGATATATATATGATTTAGATATATATACGGGCAAGTTTGGTACTGAATCTGAAAATCCTTTAGCTTCTGTTTGTTTGGGATCGAGAGTGGTTATCAAATTACTTCAAAGGTTCCTGGAGACGGTTAAAAATAAAAATCTGGCAAAATATCATTTGTTTTGTGATAACTTCTTTACATCTCCAGATCTCATGATTCACTTAAAAAATATTGGATTATCGGCTACAGGAACTGTTCGTCAAAATCGCGTCAAAGCAAAAATCGATATGTCAAAGAAAGCTGATAGAGGAACCACTATCTCAGTTCATGAAGCCAATTCAAAACTGAATTACATAACAGTGATGGTCTCAAAACCCGTATCAGTTCTCTCAACTAAATACGGAGATGAACCGAAAGTTGAAATGAACAGATGGCATAATAAAACTAAACAAAAAATTCTCTTTCCTCAAGCTTTCTCAATGTATAATAGGCACATGGGTGGAGTAGACTTACACGACCAGCATTGTAATGCACTTATGCCTACAATCCGAAGCAAAAAATGGACGTGGTGTCTCTTCATGAGACTTATTCAAGATTCATTAGCTAATGCTACTGTTATTTACAATAAACTCCATCCAGATGAGAAGAAAGGTTCAAAAGATATGTGGAGGAAGTTTGTGAATATTATATTAAAAAACTCGAAAATACTCATCGACCCAAACGACAGAAAAAAGTTGGAACTCCAACGGAGGAACATCAGATAAAAGTTAGGAAACGTAGAAAGTGTGACAACGAAAATTGTTCAGTATTGACTGAATATTGTTGTTCAAAATGTGATATTTATTTTTGCAAAACTCACAGAGAAAATCATTCGTAATTGTTTTTAAGGATCTGTTTTGAACAAAGTAGTTCTTTTACCCATAATGATTAACAAAAACAGTTGGGTCGAAAAAAATAATGTTAGAGAGGTTTTTGTCAGCATCACTTCTCAGTTTCAAATTGTTTATAACGAAATTACACCAACAAAATCGAGTCTGATAAGAAAATCTTACAGAGGTTTTCGCCTTGGTTTTTCCCGTAGAATCGATTGCCGTAAATAGTTTTTCAAATAACTAAAACTTTTCTCAATTTATTTAAATAACTTTTTATAAACAATTGGAAATGCAAAAAGAAAAAACACGTGTAAATTATTTTTGAGTTATAACATGAACCCAATAGTTATTTCAAGCTATCTCGACTAGATTCGGCTTGGGATACAACGAGGTCAGCATCACTTCTCATTTTCAAATTGTTTATAACGAAATTACACCAACAAAATCGATTTTGACGAAAAAACGCTACAGAGTTTCGCCTTGGTTTTTCCCGTAGAATCGATTGCCGTAATTAGTTTTTCAAAAAACTAAAACTTTTGTCAATTTGTTTAAATAACTTTTTATAAACAATTGGAAATGCAAAAAGAAAAAATACGTGTAAATTATTTTTGAGCTATAACATGAACTCAGTAGTTATTTCAAGGCTATCTCTACCAGATTCGGCTTGGGTATTAATGGGTTAATTTATAGATGACGCTTTAAAAATTGGTCGTACCGCTATGCATTTTTTCGGCTTTCTATAGTTATGTTTTTAATTTCAAAGGTCTTAGACCTCTAATTTCACTTTTTTCAGCCTGGGGTAAATATTTACCCCCGGTGGCCGTTAAGGGTTCACATGATAAAATATTTAACCTTCTCTGGTCAATCATTTAAGAATAAATTTTTTAAATTATAAAAAACATTCTACTTGCCTTTAATTGAATTAATGATTCGGAAATCGTAATTTCACCTAATTATTTGCTCATTTATTTGTTTACATAGGTATGTATAATTTTTTATATTATTTTAATAAATAAACTGTTTGTACTGATTGGATGGAAATTGATTATGGAATAATTTTTGTTTAGAA
This sequence comes from Phymastichus coffea, assembly GCF_024137745.1. Classification (NCBI taxonomy): domain Eukaryota; kingdom Metazoa; phylum Arthropoda; class Insecta; order Hymenoptera; family Eulophidae; genus Phymastichus; species Phymastichus coffea. The sequence goes on from NW_026706814.1 coordinate 4,641,095, forward strand.
TGTCTTCTATAGAAAGTAATCGGAGTAAGTATGCGAGATGTGGCATATATACGAGTATTAAGAAAGTTCAAGGACCAAAGTTTATTGAATCTGAACTAGATGTTGTAGATTTTACCAAACTTTTGAGAGTTATTAAATAAATTGACCCCGAAGAAATCAGATATTGGATTCCATCAACTCCCGAAGAAGAAATAAAAGAAAGTCAAGAATCTACTTCATCATTAACGATACTATCTTTTACAGGTTCAGTAGTTGAATTTATGGATACCTCAAGTAAAGATGATGTAGAATATGTAGAATTGCCATTTCGAAGACCAATAGCAACGCACAATAAATGCTTTATATGCAGAAGATCTGATCGTATAGTACTAGTTCCATTTCAAGCTTGCCAAAAAATATTTATTGAAATGCGTATTTTTATACTTAAAAGAAACCACTACAATTCGGATCTTATGTAGAATAGACGATTTTGCAGTAAAGAAGTACAAAATATGCATTTAATATCATACATCCATAATAGAAGCCAATGACGTCACGAAAATACTGGACTATTTAAGTATATCTTGTAATTGAGATCTAATTGATAAAATAGGTGATTATTCTTTGCCTGAAGAACGTAGTTAATTGCATTTACAGGTTGCAATTGGGAACAATTAATAAAATTACAAAAGTAGAAGGTGTCAATGAGATGTCCTGAAAGTCGAAATGTCACTCAAGTTTTGGTCACATTTTTATTTCGAATGTGTAGTGGAAATTCAAATCAATTAATTTATTCTCTTCTTGGATTGAACCGTCCTCAGCAAGTACCAAATTTCTCAGCATTAGTCATCAAGTCATTTGAACAAGATATTTTTCCTATAAAATTTGGAATAAAAGTATGTACTAGAGAGCAATTAATACAGAATACACTGCTCCAATTGTTTAAGAATAGCACGATATTGACGATGACAAATATATCTCTTGTATGTGATGTTACTTACTTTCGACACCAGAAGAGCAATAATAACGACTATCAAAGAGTCATATTCTGGTCAAAAGAAGCACCATCTCATCAAGCCATTCATCATTTGCACGGCAAATGGCTATATTGTAGACTTTTTTGGGCCTTTTTATGTTAACCAAAATGACGCTGTAATAATGAAGAATATCATGGGTAATTCTACTGGTTTACTTACTTTATTGAAAGAAGGTGATAACTCTTTTGTTGATAGAGGATTCCCTGATGTCAAATATCATTTAAAAAATAAAAATTACAAAGTAATTATACCTGCATTGAAAGGAAAAAGAAACCAGTTAGAAACTTCGCAGTCTAACTCTTCACGATTAGTGACATTAGCACAATGGGTGGTTGAAGCAGTACATTGAATTATTGGAAGAAAGGATAAGTTAATTGATTACCAGATGAACAATAAACTACTTCATGACGCTGCTAACTACTGTAAAATAGCTGGGTTTCTTTTGAATCATTTCGGAAAAAGGTGTGTTTCTCATGTTACAGCTGACATAGATGTTTTAGCTCAAATTAAGAGGCAGAATACTGGAGTGAACTTTTTAGCTGGAGAAGCTGAAACTAAAAGATGGTGGCCAACGTTGGGCGCATTTAAGTATGCGCCTAACACTTGGTCTTTTGTTTCAGCGCCAAGGACGAGCCAGCGCAGTTGAGCGCAAGGAAAGTTGAAGAGCGCGGAGAGAGAGTGAGAGAAAGAGAGAGAGAGAAAGAGAGTATTAGGCCTATGCAGGGATTGGCAGGCGCGCAACGCGTGACCGATAAGCGACGCGTCGCGTGCCGCCTAACTAATAGGTCAAGGTAGGGAGAGGAGCGAGCGCCGCAGAGTGACTGCAAGATGCGCGCAAGAATGAGTGCGTGAGAGAGTCGCAGCCGAGCCTTACTAGAGTGAGGGAGTAGAAGCCTAGTCCTGCTAGAGTGTGGAAGTCCGAGCCCAGCAGAGAGAGCAGTTTGGGATAGCCGGAAGGAAGCACGATCAACCCTACCGGCAACGGCTTTGCCAGCAACAGCAGCCAGCCCACCTGCCAAGAGAGTCAACGTCGCCGACGGAGACCTGGTCAGCGACAGCGGGTAGCGACGATCTGACCAGCGACGACGGCCGGTACGTCCTGCGGCAGCACATCGCCCAGGATTCTCGACGTTGCAAGGAACAAGAAAAAAAGGTCAAGTCTTCCTTTTCTTCTTTCTCTCTCTACTCTCTCTCTCTGTTGATGCGACGACCGGTGCGCGGTGAAAGAGATAGCCTGGCACTCACGTGCCGGCTATCTGAAGGTTCGCGCTAAGATTAATTTGTAGTGACGTAAGTTGCGACCGGTGAATTGTCCAGGCGCCCACGTGCCGGACAGTTTACCCGGTATTAGTCCGCGTAGTTTTAAGTAAGTTTGTAATAGGTTAAGTACGCGATTAAGTATTAGTAAAATGCGAAATGTTCATTTGTGATTATCTTAAGTAGTTTATTGTTCGATTTGTAGTTTGTTGGTCGGTAATTTAGATTATGTTATGCGCGCGTATGTTCTGTGTGATAATTAATAATAATAATAGGTTGTAAATGAGATTTGATTCTTGTCTGTGCATAATTTATTTATCAACCTCCCCTCATTCTTCTCTCTCAATTGTCATGAGCGAAAGTGCCTCACTTACCCCGCAAAAGAATTGGTAACAAAGGAACAAGTTTTGTTACACATCAATAAAACCGTTAAAAAAGTTAAATTTTCTCCATTAAACTAGTATGATTGGAATATTTTTATTCCTTTAGTATTGCAAATAGTTATCAATTTTATAATGTTATCAACACTATATTTTATAATTTGCGGAGTTCAGCAATAATTTATAACTTAGACAAAAATCGCAAAAACATCCATTTTTCGTTTTAATTGATGTTTTCCAATTTTTAAAATCTGGTGTGAATTTTTTGGGGATTATTAGTCATACAAACTTCCAGAAAAATAAAATTTGTAGATTTTACAAGTTAAAAAAAACACAACATCAGCAAGGTTAAAAATTAAGTAAATAAATTTTTAGTGCAAAAATACAGTTACTCAAAAGGTTAATTTTTCGCATTAAACTTACAAAAATGAATTATTTTTTGTTTAAGATGTATTGTAAATAGTCTTGACGATACTAGTCAACTGTTTCAAGTAAAATGACAATTTTTTCATAAGTTGGGATCTTTATGAAGCTAAAAATAGCTCCGAAAATGGCTAACAATTGCAAAAAAATTATTTTTTTCTTTTTTAACTGTATTCGACCAATTTTATATTTCTGAAAAAGTACATAGTGATAGTTCTACTAGTTTTATAACATATATAATTTTTCTGAGGATAAATATATATTTGTTTTTTCTAATGGTACTTTAAAATATTAAAATGCATATAACTATTTAAATTTGGCTCCAAAAAATTTTTTTGCCAGCACTATCATGTAGGGCCCAAAAAAACCTTTCATTTGAAAAAAAGAAGTGTCTACGATCAAAATCGAGAGAGTTATGAAGAAAAACAATTTTTCTTGTTTTAAGACTTTTTAAGGTTGAGGGTTAATATTATGGTCTAAAAATTTTAGAATCGTTATTTTTTTTATAACGAACATGACTCTGTTATGGATTTTTCCGTTATCACTCGGGACACTTTTGACTATATTAGCCGGCTATGCCCTTTGGTTTTAGTTTACTACTACGAGCATAGATTCTTAGGACGTTAATTAAGCAAACATAAAGTTTAACGCAAGTTAGAATAAACGGTGTGGATTTTACTGTCTTTCTGTGATAAACGACAGAAGACAGTTCTGACCGAGAGATGTAGTTTACGGGTATTAACAAGCAGTGGCACTAATTGATCCTGAATAGTGACAGAGTGACAAAGAGAGAGATTTTGCTTTATTATTATACCATGGGTTAAAACCTTATCGAGTGTGATAGCCATATAGTAGAACAAAAAATAGGTTGTACATTCTACAACCTGTCAAATACTTCCCTTAAGATTCGTGCATATAAGATATAAATGAGTTTAAAGCTGAAGGCAATACGAAGCTAGAACGTTACAACTAAACTTAATAATATTATTAACCGAAACAAAACACAGAAAAGAGTAAAGCTAGAATTTTTAAGTTACTGTTAAGAGGTTCTGTTTAACCCATTAAAACCCAGGCAAAACCTGACAGAGATACCAAGAAACAAATTACGCTTTGCATAACCAAAAAAACGTACTCCTGTTTTTTCTTTTGTCGATTATAATTGTTCATGAAAAATTATTTAAACAAATTACCAAAAATTTCGGAATTTTACAAAACTGAATGCGGATATCGATTCTGCGGGCAAAAAACATAACAAAAATCTATCTAACGATTTTTGGTCAGAGTTCAATTTGTTAGTTTAAAATAAGGATGAACAATCGTGCGCAAAGTAGTAAAAGTTTCAATAAAATTCCGAGTTATCAACCCAATTATGGCTGATTTCCGTGATCTTCTTTATGTTTTCTGCAAACGGGTTTGCAATATTTCGTAGATTCATTCAGTTCTTGTCGAACACGTACTTATTCCGCATTTTTTCATACTTTCTTGTTTCATGATGTGTTCTGAAGAATTAGCTGGAGAAATAGCTGACGGATTGGAATTTTCCTCGATATCAGAAGTACTTTGTTTAAGTAAGTACGAACGTCTCGTGCATATTGAGCAGGAGTGCCATTCTGTTGATATCGGGTATCATTAAAGTTATTTCCATCAATCTCTCTTATTGTAGGAACGATTTGATTTCGCAACATATTCTCGTTGGTGATAGCATTCAAATTTTTCTTAATAATAAACGGTCCTATAATTGTATTACTGAGTATTCCACTCCGAATATTCAAAATTTGTTTAGAAATATTTAGTATTGATGAGCGTGACATCCGTCGCGATATTCATTCCGCCGGGTCGCATGGATTCGTTGCCACCGTGGATAGGATAATCTTGATCGAATCGCGGTGACCAACCGCCATTTTCTGATCGACTCAAGTGTAAAGGGTTTCTGTTTAATTTTGTTGGAAATAAAGAAGTGAATTATGAAATTGGCATCATCCGTTTACTGTTACCTCGCTAACTGAAATCCCTCTGCGTTTGACACGACTGATGAAACAATATGAATTATATGATGAATTAAAAAAAATTATTCATGGTTTCGCTGATTCATACAGATTTTTACAAAAAATTCTTCCAGAGAGAAAAAAAGAGAAGTTTGCAGTTAATGCTTTGATTACAGATTATTTGTCAGATAAAACTCATTTTTTTCGTTTCATAATGCGAATAACGACGTGCAGGCTGCGAAAGAATTGTTAGAAAAAATATTGCAGGACAATTCTGAATCGAAAATCAAAGCATATGGCAAAACTATTGTAGAGATCGATAATGAGAAGAACTTAAAATCAAGAAAAGCATCAAATAAAGCAACTTTGAATGAACTCAACGTAAAGTTAAGCTCTCGCATTATCAATAGGATGTCAGAATCTGAAATTACTAAGCGTGTTATGCAGCTGACTTACAAAAAAAATATAGAAGAAGGTCTGAGTGTGTTGCTATCTGAAAATATTAATGGAAAACCAAGAGTAACTAATAAGCAAAGCATTTTGAATAATGTTGATAGTTTATTAGTTAATATGTAGAAAATTTCATATTGTTTTTATTCAAAATGTATAATTAGCATGTAGTATTTTGATGGTTAGTTGTTTGAAATTTTATTCGTTATTTTGTAATGATTGCAAATTATTAATCGTTTGTCATAGTTGACACAGTAGATATAATAAAATATTTAAAACCATATTGATTTACAATAATTCTTATGAAATACGTACCTATTCTTAGCGAATATATGATACTTTATATATCTCATGAAATTTTGAATTACGTGCGCTTCGGACGTTTGTCGGCTCGTTTTTATGGCAAACATCTTAGTTTTGCAAATCGATGATAAGGCCATTTTTGTCGTTAAATATCCCTTCGAAATTCACATTGACACTTATCTTTTATGATATCATTCATATCCTTAAGAAATAATCATTACATAGTTAAATTATGAGTATGATCTCCCGTTTTTCTGCACAGTAATTAACAAATCCAACTTCACTTCTGGTCGGTCTCTTATAACAGGTAGGTTAAATTTGTAATAATCAAAAGGCTCATTTTAAAAACTTTGTACGTTAACAGGGGCTTAAAATGTGAAAGAAGGATTCTCAGTATTTTTATTAACGAACTTACAAAATTTCATTACATTCTTCTATTTTTTACTTCAATAATGAGTTACCTTAAAGGTGAACGTTATTTTCCCAAGTATATTGTATGTACATTCTAAGATTATAATCACGGTTTCTAATTTCAAAATAATTTATTATTTATATATTCAGTTTGACTAGTACTAAAACGAAGCAATATTTAGACAAGTTGCTCAAAAAAGCCGATGACTCTTCGGGACTTGAAGAAGACAGCAACGGTGAAAACTGGTTACCAAGTGACGCATTGGTCGTAGAGTCAGTTACAGATATAATAACTGCCAGCGAGGCATTTGAAGAGGAGGAAGAAAGTAACAGTGACTCTGAAGAGAGTGAAATTAAAGATGTAGTGGCAAGTACATCGGCAGGGGATCAAGCAGCAGGTAAAGAAAATGCTAATGAGTATTAGTAAAGAACAAAACCGTGTAGAGTAAAACTGTGCCTACTGCTCGTCAATCTCCTTCGTATAATAAGTTACGTCAAAACATTCCCCATAAATCTACCGAAACCTTATCAATAGCAGACACATTTAAAAAAATAATTACTGTTGAAACGATTGATATGATAGTGCATTATACAAATCAAAAAGCGAAAAAGGTCTATGATGAATTTAATGAAAAGAATCCGAATTCATTGAGATCGTGGCGGCCAATGCCAGTAACCGAGATTTATACGTAGGTTTTTCGTTATACTGATTTCTTCCGGAGCGAATAATTCAAATAGGGATCACATAAGAAATATGTAAAAAAGTACGTCGTACCTAATTTATCTCATAGCGATGGGTTACATAGATTCCGGCTAATAATGCAATTTATTTGATTTAACGATGCAAATACACGTTGAACTCGAGCAGAACAAGATAAAGCTGATTCCATTCCAGATTTTTGGACAATATTCAATGGCAATTTAAGAAAAATGTACAAATCAACAGAAAATTTGATTATCGACAAGCAGCTTTATTCTTATCGTGAACATAATAAATTCACTCAATATATTCTTCGAAGCCGGCTTAAAATGGCATCAAGATTTGGTGGATTTGAAATGCAAAGAATGTTTATCCATTATTATAAATTCTTTACACTAGCAAAATTGGCAATGTATGCAAAAAAAAAATTAAGGAGAAAGAGAAGTGGAAGAACTTGCACAGCCGTTTAGAGAAAGCCGTAATTTTAATTAATATTAATAATTATAGACAATTATTTTGCTGAACATTTATTAACAGAAGGTTTAATGCATCATAAGGGGTGGTTCAGCCGCTCAGAAGTTGACGTTGACCACCGTTGGTTGCTCTCTTGTTGCGTAGCACTGCTCAAGATTGTGAGACTTTATTTTAATATACTAATTTGGTTTGTCTTTGGGCAACCTCGGAATATGGAAACAAGCGACACAAGTAAAGTACATACTTGGTACCAGCGATACAACCATAATATCAATCAAGATTACATTTAGTCTTACACCAATCAGACACACATATCAATACTCATTTCTGCTCGCCACCGTCTTCAAAACTTATTCAAATGAAGGAGAAGAGGGCAAAACGAGTCAGAAAATTTAATAGAGAAAAAGAGTTTTCAGCCGTGACCGCGAACGTCTTTTTACCCACGACACGAATTTAAGTTGCGATTAGCACTGCTTCTCCGCTATCAGATTACCTTCGTCCAGCCAATTTTCTACCGTGAGCTGCCGTATTTTCCTCCGCCACCAAATTTATTTTCTTGATCTTGGAGTTTGAGCGAAATTTGGATTACTGATTGTCGATGATTAAGTTGATGCGAATTGTTGAGCGGCTCCGTCACTTTTCGCGCGCGCGCCCAAGTACGTGACGACATGAGTTCATATTAAGCGATTGTACTTGTTATCACTATTTATTTACACTATATTGCTACGGCGGTTGCAATCACGACGCTCTCAGGAAGCTCGATTATAATCCGCTTAGCAAAAACATGGATGATGCACATAGTGCACCATATGGCCAGCCGCGAGGCTGGCCAGGTCACTTTGTGCAAAAATCTTTTGTCAAAGCGGCGGACAGTAATTGTCTTCCTAAGCAGAGAACGGAGACTCCTCAAACAAACAACTCGTTGTTTTAGGAGAGGACGTCGAAAACTTCTCTCTTTTGTGTACGGGCATATACAAATGCTGAAGAACAAAATGCGTCACCGATTGCCCTCGACAATCAACTATAACAAAACTTAATCCTTTGTTACCAATTCTTTTGCGGGGTAAGTGAGGCGCTTTCGCTCATGACAATTGAGAGGGAAGAATGAGGGGAGGCTGATGAATAAATTATACAAAGACAAGAACCGAATCTCACTTACAACATATTATTATTAATAATCATTCACACTGAACAAACGCGCGCATAACATAATCTAAATTACCGACTAACTAACTAAAAGTCGAACAATAAACTGCTTAAGATAATCGCAACTGAACATTTCGCATTTCACTAATACCAAATCGCACACTTAACCTATTACAAACTTACTTAAAACTACGCGGACTAATACCGGGAAATTGCCCGGCACGTGGGCACCTGGACAATTCACCGGTCGCAACTTATATCACTACAAATTAACCTTAGCGCGAACCTTCAGATAGCCGGCACGTGAGTGCCAGGCTATCTCTTTCACCGCGTACCGGTCGTCGCATCAACAGAGAGAGAGAGTATAGAGAGAAAGAAGAAAAGGAAGACTTGACCTTTTTTCTTTGTTCCTTGCAACGTCGAGAATCCTGGGCGATGTGCTGCCGCAGGACGTACCGGGCGTCGCTGGTCAGATCGTCGCTACCCGCTGTCGCTGACCAGGTCTCCGTCGGCGACGTTGACTCTCTTGGCAGGTGGGCTGGCTGCTGTTGCTGGCAAAGCCGTTGCCGGTAGGGTTGATCGTGCTTCCTTCCGGCTATCCCAAACTGCTCTCTCTGCTGGGCTCGGACTTCCACACTCTAGCAGGACTAGGCTTCTACTCCCTCACTCTCGTAAGGCTCGGCTGCGACTCTCTCACGCACTAATTCTTGCGCGCATTCTTGCAGTCGCTCTGCGGCGCTCGCTCCTCTCCCTACCTTGACCTATTAGTTAGGCGGCACGCGACGCGTCGCTTATCGGTCACGCGTTGCGCGCCTGCCAATCCCTGCATAGGCCTAATGCTCTCTTTCTCTCTCTCTCTTTCTCTCACTCTCTCTCCGCGCTCTTCAACTTTTCTTGCGCTCAACTACGCTGGCTCGTCCTTAGCGCTGAAATAAAAGACCAAGTGTTAGGCGCATACTTAAATGCGCCCAACGTTGGCCACCACGCTTAGCCGAGTGGGGGAGGGAGAAACGCGGACGAGAGACGGGCAAACGGCCTGCTCTCGTCACACCCCCTTCCAAGGCCAAAGTTCGCACCCGCGAACGGCCTGACTCCGTGTCTCCCTCTCTCTCTCCCTGTCGACCGGCAGTGGCAACCAACGATAGACGCTAATTCATATAAGAATACCTTATATTTAGCTTAAATTATAATTAATTCTAAGTTGGTAACAACCAGATCAACTAAGAGCAAAATCTAACAAACCGAATAGTTTAATCCGAGTAATATGCCTAACCTTTCGTCATAGCAAGCCGACTAATCCACTGCGCCAAGATCGCGACTATCTCAGTACTCAATTAAACCAAGAATCTTACCAATCACTGCCGCTCCAACGACTCCAAATACCGGAGCCTGAGCGTTCGTAGTTCCTCTGCCGAAGGAAACGAGGCACTTGCCCCGGAGAGTCTTTGGCCGGCATCCTCAGTCGCCTCGGACTCAATCACCCCGGCGCTCCGATCACTCGGCTCACCCGCGGGGACCGACGCCTGCTCCGTCCGCGACGCGACTTCCATCCCCGTATCTTCGACCGAACCGGCTTCAGTCCCGGCTCCCTCTGCAGCAAGCGCCTGTGACCTACGCGCGAGCTTAGCGCGAAAACGCTTGCCGCATCGGTGCCTGGGCTTTTTCGCCTTGGGCTCCCCGACGGAGGATTCAGGGCTGGCTACCTCGGGCATTGACCTAGAAGCTTCGAGGCCCGGCTCCACAGTTTTGGCTGCGTCGCCAGGAGCTCTACTGGTTCGCCCGGGCGAGCCCGAACCCTTGCCTCCTCCATCGACCGTGCGCGCGCCTGGTCTGCCATAAAGGCATCGCGGCAACGCGGACAGTCTTGCACGCGGACATCGAGTCGCCCACAGTTCCTACAAACCGGACGCGAGAGAGGCGGGTTCCTGCAGGCCGACCTGGGATGTGACCCCGTTCTGCAATTGAAGCAACGGAACGAAGGCACGTCCAATTCCTCATCCCAGAGGACCGGAGCCAGGTTTTGCAGGAAGCTACCTCTTACCAATCGAAACCCTGTTTCATCGACACAACACGGCGACGCAGAGGACGAGGCCGGGCTCGCCACCTGAGGAGTCGGGACAGGTCGTACCGGCCTAAGTGTTGGTCGCTCCGGCACAACCGGCTCCACTCTTCGTGGGGTCGGCGGCACCAACACTTCCATCCTTGTGCCTGCCTCTCCCGTCTTCTCAGTGACCGTGCTCGCACTAACTCCCGAGGCTCTCCCTTTGCCGACAGCCAACGAAACCGATGGCTGGAGGGCGCCTATTGCCTCAGCAACGGCTCCCTCCGCCATTTCAGGTAGAGTTGGCGTCGAACCGGAGGTTGGCCTCTCAAAATTACACGCGGATAGGTTGAAACGCATCGTGCGCTTCCTCCTACCCGAGTTCTGGCGAGCCTCAGCCTCCTTCCTTCTCTCGTCCTCCACATATCCCGCTGGGTAGAACTGCGCGGGCCCACCCCTGCGGACGAATTGGTACGCGGGGTCTAACCTCTGTAACGCGAGCGGTTTGAAAGGGAGGTTAGGATGGACGTGTGGTTGTGGAGCTACTCGAGGCAGCTCCTGCACCGGCATCACCTCATCCTCGGAGTCGCTCGAGCTTAGCACCACCTCCAGTATCCCGTTGGTGGCGCCTCGCTTTATGGGACTCCAGTTTCCCCTTCCAATACAAGCCCTCGCGGTACGGCTCCGATTTGCCGCCCTACCCGCGAGATGTTCTCCCGCGGTAGCTCGAGAGCCCGGCGATTTCTCGCCTTGGCTACTCGTGCCCGCCCGCGAGAAGACAATTCCCTCTTTTGCGGCGATAACTCTCGACTTCTCGGATGCTTCGCGTATGCAAAGCGTGAGCCGAAACGCTGCGCTGCGACGCACTGCCTCGTCCCAGGTACGCGTGGGCGCAGCCAGACGAATTATCGAACCCGCACGGCGATTTCCCGTTAGCAAACGGACCCCTCGTCGGTCGCTCACGAACGGCGTCGGGGGCGAAGGCAAAGGCGGCGGCAAAGGGAACCCTTTCGCCTGCTAGTCACTGTCCCCGCCAACCGACGCCTGTGCCAACCGTGAAACACAGGAGGCAACCTCGATGTCAAAGGAGGTCGCCTGCCCAAGGCCTGAACACCGGGCGACAGACTCCGACGCTCGGGCTACCTCCATCGCCCCAACAATTCCCGCCGAGTTCACCGATGCGGTCACGTCGCCCGTAGGTGCTTGAGCCTCGGCGACTTGAGCGATGCGGCCCGACTCCTCGGTTTCAGCCATCATCACCTGACGTCGATGAACCTCCTGTACCTTTAAAACAAAACAATTCAGTTATTACACCTATCCTACTTCGCAAACTATTTCTTTACCTTACGCGGTGGTATATATCGCTTAATTTCCGAGACGTGTACCCTAGCTGTACGATGCTTACTGTTCGTCGTTAGCTCGTAGATCTCGGGCGAAATCACTGAAATAATTTCAAACGGTCCGTCAAATTTCGGATCCAGTTTCGCGTTTTTACCATCCGCTGCGCTCGAAAGCGTATGCACTTTGCGCAAAACCAAGTCACCTACCTGAAAAAGTACCTGACGCCTACCCTTATCGTAGTGTTTCTTTTGCTTTTTCTGAGCTTCATCTATGTGCCTAGCTACCAAGTCGCGTAATGCATTTAAACGTGATAGCCTATCTTCCCACGCCTTCGTATCTATCTTAACAATAGGGGCCTTTGCCTCGATCTCGCGCCTTAAACTCTTTACCGGACACGGATCCCTACCAAAGTTTAGAAACGCCGGCGATACTTTTGTAGACGCCTGAGTCGCCGTATTGATAGCATGACGAAATTCATGCAAATGCCTATCCCAGCTCCTGTGATCGGCATCTACAAACATCGCTATCATCGTCTTTAGTGTATGATTTACGCGCTCAACCGGGTCACTTTGCTGATGATACGCAGGACAAAATACATGTTCTATACCATATTCTCGCAACCTGTCTTGAAATACTTTGCTCCTATATGCCTTCGCATTATCACTAATGATATACTCCGGAGTTTCCCACCTGAACAGGATTAACTCCTCAAGCGCGGCAACAAGAGCAGGGCCGTCCGCCGATCGCAGTGGTTTCAGCTCGACCCACTTAGTAAATAGGTCTTGAAAAACCACCAGGTATTTAAACCTATTTTTGCTACGGGGCAGCTCTACGACGTCGGTCGCTACTACGGCCCATGGTCTTTCTACCACGCGCTTACCCATTAGACCTTGGGGTGCCTGCTGGACTACCTTGTACTTCTGACATTGAGAGCACTCACTTACGAACGTCCTCACATCATACCATACTCCTGGCCAGTAATACTCACGAACAATCCGATCGTAAGTCTTTTCACGGCCGAAATGTCCAGCGAATGGCTCGCAATGAGCGTCTCTCAACACCCTTTCTCGGTACTCCAGCGGCACCACCATGCGCCAACATTCCTCGCGATTAGTTATCGGATCGAGCAGGTGATCGCGCATGAATCGATACAACACGTTATTCTCTACTCTCCAATTCTCGAATTTCTTCGGTCTTTGAAGAACATCTTTCACGCGTTGTAGATACCAAGCATCCTGTATCTTATCAAACGCGCAAATCTCGAGCTCGTCCTCAAATTCTCGCGAAAGTGCGTCCGGCACATGGTGCAGCGCTCCCTTTCTATGTATTATCTCGCAATCCAACTGCTGAAATTCTAATACCCATCTTTCCAATCGACCCGTAAGTTCGCGTTTATTAAGAATCCTAGTAAGCGCACTATGATCCGTAACGATGACAAAGTGTGAGCCTTCTATATAAGGCCTAAACTTTTTTACCGCAAAAAGTACTGCCAAAAACTCGATTTCGCTCACCGTGTAATTTCGCTCGTGCGCGTTCAGCATCCGACTGACGTAGCAAATGGGATGCTCGCCGTCGTCGAATACCTGGACCAAACACGCGCCAACCGCGAAGGAGGAGCCATCGCAGTGCAAGTAAAAGGGGCGCGTAAAATCAGGGCGCGCGAGTACCGGCGCCTCCGTTAATGCGCGCTTTAACCTCTCAAATGCAACTTGCTGTTCCTCCTTCCATTCCCATGGCTGGTCCTTTCGGATGAGCTTGGTCAACGGGACCTTTATCTCACTCTCGTGTTCGATAAAACGCGCATACCATCCAACCATACCTAGGAATCGGCGTAATTGAGCTACGTTATTCGGCGCAGGATAATCTACTATCGGCTTCACCTTGTCGTCGTCCGGACGTAGACCCTCACTATCTAACCTGTACCCCAAGTAAGTTACCTCGGTACAGAAGAAATCGGACTTTTCTAAGTTGATTTCTAAGCCAACGCTTACTAAACGCTTCAAAACTTTCTCTAACCAGATCACGTGGCTATTAAAATCTGCACTAACTACTAGCAGATCGTCCAAATACCAGAAAACGTGCGGCTCATATTCTGGACCGAAAAGTGCGTCCATGAGGCGCGTGAAAGTAGCCGGCGCATTTACCAAACCAAACGGCATTCGCTCAAACTCCCATAAACCAAGACCTGGGACCGCGAACGCCGTATATTGTTTGCTATTTTCTGAAAGCGGAATTTGCCAAAACGCCGCTCGCAGATCTATTTTCGACAGATAGACTGCTCCGCGCAACCTATCTAAAATAGCGTCAATGCTAGGCATCGGATACGCGTCTACTTTCGTCACCTTATTTACTGGTCTAAAATCGAGACAGAACCTATAGCCGCCGTCCTGTTTACGTACGATTACCGGCGCACTACTCCACTGACTGTTCGATGGCCTAATTATTTTCGCCTTCCATAGCCGCATGGTTTCTTCCTGCGTGAATGCTAATATAGGAGGCGACATTCGGCGCATCGGCGTCTTTATCGGGCGCGCATCGCCTACATCGATAATGTGCTCGATAACTTTTGTAACCGCCGGAGATTCACCAGGCTCCGGGACAATCCGGCGAACAAGCGCCAAGATTGTCTCTCGTTGAGCCTCCTCGTAGCTGCTTAAACCTGCGCATTCCGCAAAAACAACTATCTCGTTACTATTCTGCTCTGCTAACGGATACCAGTCGCCTTGGTCACCTGCCCGCCAAGCGCGATTACCGTAGCTAATATTTATATTCCACGCTATCCAAAAGTCGGCTCCTAAAATCAAGTCGTGCTTAAGCGTAGATACTACCGTCGCAATTAGCCAATTCGTCCTACCGCCAATTTCAATACTTAACCTCACGTCGCCCCACGTTTGCGGCTTCTCGCCTGAGATGCCCTGTACAAAAATCGTAGGCGGCTTTAACCAATCCTTAAACCGTAAACCAAGATTCGGCCCTATACCTGAGCACCTGAATCTAGTAGCGCTGTATAGACTTGCCCGCCTATGTCGACCTTAATAAAGAACCTATTCTCTACTACTGCGACTAATGCTGCATCTGATTCATCTGCCGTTTTCTTCGGGATTTCTGAGTTCCACTCAGACCCTCCCCTCACTAAAACGGAAGGTGCGTCGGCACCGACGACCGAACGTCCAAACAACAAAACCCTAGTATCAACAAGCCCACTACTATCGCGCGTGACCATGACCTTTGTCGCAGCCCGCTCCGACGGGAGCGCAGCGCCTGAGCTCGTTTCCTTACCAACAAATTTCTTCACAGGTTCACCCTGATTTCCTAAAGCAACGGCCTTTTCCGAAGCCTGCCCAACCGTGGGCGAAATACTCGAACCTGCCTCATTCGTGTTCGTGCGCGACGATGGCAACTCATTTTGCCTCGCTGGGCACTTCTCAGGCGAGCTAGCTATCGCGCAAAATTTATTAAACCCTATTGGATCATGCATATCCTTATCGGGCAAAGTTTTTCGCGCGATAGTGTGTCGATCTTTTTGAAGACTTTCCGCGTCCTGTTGTAACGAGTCGCGTTTATTTGCCTCTTCGGGTTCATTGCTGATCCTACTAGGGAAATTTACGCCCTCGTCACTCTGCGCCTGAACTTCTTTCAATGTCGAACGACTAAACTCGCCTTTAAACACGTTTTTAAACTCAACGATTTCCTTACTTCCTTTTTCCGGATCCTCATACTCTACAAATACTGCACGCTTGACCTTAGCCATGACTTTCAAATACTCTCCTATTACCTCGTCTAAGAGAGGTGGCGCAGAACTGGCAATTCCCGCCTTGTTCTCGCCTTCCCTTTTTACTAAGTTCATAAAAGGAGGCGCAGAACTGGCGGTTTCTGCCTTGTTCTGGCCTTCCCTTTTTACCTCAACTCTATTCCCTTCTTCTACGGTGCTTTCGCTCCTTGCGCGAAGCACTTTCTCTACCTCAATAGCCCGCTCAATCCATCTTAGGCAGGAGTCGTCGAGCGGTCGACGGCTCCCGCGCTGAGGTTTCCCTGCTTCACCTGATTACAAGTAGGGCATTCTCTAAACACGTAACCTATTGTCCCACAAACCTGACAATATAATGTCGACTCTGAAGTTCGCGTTGGACAGTTATTAGCGTAATGCCCCGGTTGTCGGCATTTATAACAAACTACCCGCGGATTGACCTGAGCTATCGGGCATTGCGCCCTCCTATGTCCCACCGCGTTACAATTGAAGCAAGCCCCCGTGAATGGCCTATTTAAGTTGCTACCTCCCTGATTGCGCTGCTGCGGGACCAGACTAGGGGCTACACCTGCAGCCGGGGCCAACGAAGCCTGCGCGCTCTGGGGAGCAGGCGCGGCTTCGTTCGCAGGCTGGTTTCTTGCCTGTGGCTGTTGCCTATCGGCAATAGCCACGGCAATTTCACCGTTCTGCTTCTTGCCCTTTTTACCTAGTTTTTTGTTCTGCTGATGCGCTTTCTTTTTAGGAGATTCGACTATTAAGACCTCGTCAACCGCGTCGTTTAAACTGTCAATAGTTTCGACCGATTTTTGCTTACCGGGCGACTTCTTCGTCTCTGTGTACGCGGATTCCGGAATTAGGGTTACGTCAGCCGTGGGCGGTTTTTGCCACCTTTTCCAACCGGCCATGCGATCTTCGAGCGCCATACCCGCTTCTTTAAAACTATTTAGATCTGAGAAGGTCTTAGTTTCAAGATATCGCTTATATCTTGGATGTAAACCCTCTATGATCATAGCTAACTGGCGTCTCACCGAAACGGGCGGATCAAAACGGCGTAATATCGTCTGAAAAGCCGCGACATAGTCCGTAATGTTCTCATTCTCGCCCTGTGTTCTTTGACGCAATTCGCCGTAAAGTTGTTCTCTATTCAATCGTCGACAGAATTCGCTAGAAAAACTCTTTTTAAAGTCTTTCAGCGTCCTCCACATACCGCGATTAACTTCGTACCACGGACGCGCCTTGTCGCGTAATGCGGTGCCTATTGCTATCAGCATTTCTTCGTCCGAGATGCCATAATAGCGCTGGCAATCACTCAAACCTGATAGAAAACTTAGCGCGTTTGTACTATCCTTACCGGAAAAACGAAGAGACCAGGCATTGAGCGCGCTTACTCCATCCGCAGGTATATCGTTTATATACTTGATTCTTGGAGGAGCACTCTTTTTGCCTGGTCTTTCCGCTCTAACTTGCTCAGTTTTCCGCGGCGATTTAACTTTATAGGTGTTGCAGCTATCAGTATCCGATAGACTCGAGCTAGTGTCGCTTCCACTGATATTTTCTACTTGTCTCACCTGTTTTTGTTTAGGTCGCCTTATGCTCATTACGCTCTTCTCGCTAATAATCGAACCTTCACCTAACGGAGCTGGTATTTCCATTTCCTCTCTAGTAGCTACCCGTACCTCGCGCTCCCAGTCTTCAACCCATGAACTTACTCTAGGCGCGTGATATTTCGTGCTCGCCGATTTATTTGAATCGGCATAGAGGAATGTACTATCTGCTCTATTGTTTGGTGCGTTCGCGTGGGCCGATGGCTCAGTCGCAACTGCGGGCGCGTTTAGCGTCTCGCTGTCGCCGAGCGGCCTGGCCTGAGGCGGCAATGAAGCCTGCTGTTCGGCCTGAGCCGCTCTACCGTGCATCGCCTCTCTTTCAACTCTAAAAACTGCATTCGCACCATCCGTGATGCCCTGTCTAACCTCGCGCCTATAAATCCAACGCGGTACTGCAGTTAAAGCTCCCCAGATTTGGTTTATCGCGCTAGTGCTACGCTCGCCTTGGTTTTCCGTGACTTGTTCGCGTGCGCGTTCGATCCTGTTGTCCGACGGCGAGCGAGCCGCCATCGGTAACATGTCGTTGTCACCGAGCGCGACTGCATTTTCGCCCGGCGGTCGAACTTGTTCGCGAGGAGCGGCAACACTTGCTCTTGCCTGTGTCGCCTGCTCTTGCTCACATGATAATTCGGCCGCCAAAGGTGCTGCAGCTGCCGCGAATTCATCGTCCAGGTTCGCGTTCCGTGCACTGCTTACCGTTGTTTCTTGCTGTTCGTCATACAGCTTTTCCGGGATTCGGCCTGAAGCAAAATCACTCGAGCGCAACGGTGGCTGCAAATCTGGCCGCTCTCTTAACAGCATATATCGAAAATACCGAGTTTGTAATTCCTCAAGATCACCGTGTAGACTAAGTTCGCGATAGCGCATTAATTCTAACAGAACAGCCGGTTCTGTGGAATCAATTTTGCGTTTTAATTTTTTTGCATGCGCGTCGCGTAATATTCTGCGCAAGACTATTTTATCTCTACACGCTAGCGACATTGTTATTTCTAAAGTGAAAATCCGTAACTTGACTACGACGCGAGCCTATGGGGCTAAGCAAGTCTCGACAGGTCCGTGTAACCTGATACCTTACTGACTAATTTCTTTCCAAGCTATAAGCCGGCAAGAAATCGCCTTGCTTACGCCTATAGAAAGAAATTATAATTTATCAAAATTTACTTACCGTAATTTTGAATAGGCAGTCTAGTAAAATTCTTAAAACAAAGAAAAACTAAAGCGAGGAAAGAACGCAGTCGTCTAGCGTCAAAGCGACTCAATGACGCACCGTTGTCATCCGACACCGCTATTAAGAAAGGTCACTGGCAAGCACTAACAAGAATTCAAAATACCGAAAACTCGAAATTCTTTTACGCGCACTCTTTTGCCCTTAGTTCACAAAGAAAATCATTTAACCGTTATTTTAAAATTTATTATCAAACCATTTCTCTCATTTATCTCCCAATTGTCAGACTCACAAGGGATGCCATGTAACAAAACTTAATCCTTTGTTACCAATTCTTTTGCGGGGTAAGTGAGGCGGTTTCGCTCATGACAATTGAGAGGGAAGAATGAGGGGAGGCTGATAAATAAATTATACACAGACAAGAACCGAATCTCACTTACAACCTATTATTATTAATAATCATTCACACTGAACAAACGCGCGCATAACATAATCTAAATTACCGACTAACTAACTAAAAGTCGAACAATAAACTGCTTAAGATAATCGAACTGAACATTTCGCATTTCACTAATACCAAATCGCACACTTAACCTATTACAAACTTACTTAAAACTACGCGGACTAATACCGGGAAATTGCCCGGCACGTGGGCGCCTGGACAATTCACCGGTCGCAACTTATATCACTACAAATTAACCTTAGCGCGAACCTTCAGATAGCCGGCACGTGAGTGCCAGGCTATCTCTTTCACCGCGCACCGGTCGTCGCATCAACAGAGAGAGAGACTGTAGAGAGAAAGAAGAAAAGGAAGACTTGACCTTTTTTTTTCTTGTTCCTTGCAACGTCGAGAATCCTGGGCGATGTGCTGCCGCAGGACGTACCGGCCGTCGTCGCTGGTCAGATCGTCGCTACCCGCTGTCGCTGACCAGGTCTCCGTCGGTGGCGTTGACTCTCTTGGCAGGTGGGCTGGCTGTTGTTGCTGACAAAGCCGTTGCCGGTAGGGTTAATCGTCCTTCCTTCCGGCTATCCCAAACTGCTCTCTCTGCTGGGCTCGGACTTTCGCGCTCTAGCAAGACTAGGCTTAGACTCCCTCACTCTCGTAAGGCTCGGCTGCGACTCTCTCACGCACTAATTCTTGCGCGCCTCTTGCAGTCGCTCTGCGACGCTCGCTCCTCTCCCTACCTTGACCTATTAGTTAGGCGGCACGCGACGCGTCGCTTATCGGTCACGCGTTGCGCGCCTGCCAATCCCTGCATAGGCCTAATGCTCTCTTTCTCTCTCTCTCTTTCTCTCACTCTCTCTCCGCGCTCTTCAACTTTTCTTGCGCTCAACTACGCTGGCTCGTCCTTAGCGCTGAAATAAAAGACCAAGTGTTAGGCGCATACTTAAATGCGCCCAACGTTGGCCACCACGCTTAGCCGAGTGGGGGAGGGAGAAACGCGGACGAGAGACGGGCAAACGGCCTGCTCTCGTCACACAACTAATGCTAGTCGACCCGAAGTGAATGCAATGTATATTTGAACGAAGTCTTGCAATTACAAGTGCCGATGTGTGTACCTTCACGCGGTGGGGCTGAAAACGCTGTCTCTGTAAAGAAACAGTAGGCAAAACACACAACGCTTGCCCCCATGGCAATAGGCCAACCGGCCAAACAAAAGAAACAACACGGATCATGACAACACGTGGTGAGGTGCGGCCTGTAAACGCCCAAACATTCATAGCGGAGTCTACCACACCCCAAGAGCTCAACTCGAGCCCAGAAAAGCTAAAATCCAGGAGTCACTTGAGGAGAAATCTCTTAGGATTGTGGTACCGCGTGCCCTCTTAGAGGACGGGAGACCGCTCCGGGAGCTAGTTGCAGAGGACCAATGGTCCCGGCAATCCGAATTTAATTCGGGTAGATAAGAAATTACTTACTATCGACTAGCAATCGGTAGGTGCCACTACTGTGGGTAAAGAGTCGCGGCCGTGGTCATAGCAGTCACCCAAAGTTCTTTGCCTCGAGCTCCTGGAGTAAGGCCCGACACCTTTGTGCGAGAGAAGAGTCCATTGGGCCGAGTAACTCTCGATGACTAGAACGCACTACGGATGCCGAAACCCTTAGAAAAAATATTTCCACAGAAGGGCAGCATCCTTCCTGCTAAGGAATTGATTAAGCCCTAATAGCTAAAACAACTTTACATTTGAAAGCGAAATTAGTGGCTGTCAGCTCCCTTTGAAAGCGAAAACCATGCACTAACGTCCATCAGATCCAGTGCTGCTAATGGCGAACACAGGCTAAGATGATAGAAAAGGCAGAAACCCGACATGCTCACTCAAATGCTACTTTGGTTGCAATTCGTCAAATACCTAACCCTGACTTGACCAAAACAAGGTTTGATTAATATCAAACCCAGCGTGAAAGATAAACACGCTGGTACACTCGTAAGTAGTTTTAAGTTATATTATAATTAAATTAGTTCTTAAGTAGTTAACAATAATTTAAGCAGTAATATAAGCAGTAGTGTAGTAAATAGTATTAAGAAAGTTACCAATCAAAGATTAATTAAAACTAAAATAAGAAAGAAAAAATTATAGATTTAAACCTACAGATTTAAAATCTATAAATCAAATCAAAAGAAATAAAATAAAATAAAACAAAATCAAAATAAATAATCTAATAATAGATTAAAAGCTAGAAAAATAACTAGCTAAATCAATTGTAAATAAAAGAGCCATGGGAAACCATGGAGAAACCCGTCAAGGTAACTAACGAAGCTCATGTCAACACACACACACAAGTACTCACTGCTCGCACTCGAATGCCACTCGCTTAATTGAACGCGCACGTTAACGTCAGAACTAAAATTGAAAGCCACCCTCCAGAATTGCCAGCAGCGATTCCAAAGGAGGAAATATATAACTAGACATTACGTTGTACCTTGAAAGCGATATGGTCAACCATTCTAGGTATAATAAGGCGAGGAAACGTAAGCAGGAGGCGACCGTTGAGAAACCAGAGCACTGCTCCAATACTCCGGCGTCAACTCAGTTTCCTTCGCAACCAAACAATCTTGACGAAAGCAAAGACGATTGCCCACCAGTTAAGAGGTTTAAATTGAACTCATAACAAAACCCTGAACTGGGCCCGAAACTGAGGATCATACAATTGAACCTCAACAAAAGGCAAGTAGCCAACGATGAGCTGGGTGAAATCATGACAGACAGAAATCTTGACATACAGGTGGCACTGGTGCAAGAACCATATCACTGGAATAACGCGATTTCAGGTATGGGCAGTGTCGCAGCCATTCACGGAGCCGAAAAAGGCGAAACGATTCAAGCTGCGATACTCTACAATCCGCACAAAGTCACTGCTACCAAGATTTCTAACCTGTGTGACTCCCACTGTGTTTGCGCACAGGTGGTCGGAGCCTTTGGCGAAATTTATTTCATAAGCATCTACTGCCAGTTTAGCCACAGCAGGAAGACCTATCTTGACAAACTAGCTGAGACTCTGAAGCAATTGAAAGGCAAAAGAGTCTTAGTTGGAATGGACGCAAATGCCAAGTCAAAGATCTGGTCTAACACACAGGACAAGAATGGAACAGCCATAGAAGAATTCATAGACCAATACGGGCTAATAGTGGCCAATAGGAGGGGCCAACTTCCAACATGCCGTAGCACGAGCGGCGAGACGGATATCGATGTAACTTTACACACGTCAAATCTGTCAAACCTCTTGGCTAACTGGGCGGTGAAAGAATGGACCACCAGTAACCACAGACCCATAGTGATCGAACTGGATTTTGCCTCACAACCAGCCAGACTCATACGAACCGGAGAAACATTAGAACCAAGGTTCAATATGAGAAAAGCTGATTGGGAGAAATTCGGGAGACTTTGTAAATTCGAGAAAGAGAACCTAGCTAAACTCCCTTTAAGAACCTCTGAAGACATTGAAACATATGTTTCTAAATTCGAAGAGGTTCTAATAAGGGTAGCAAAGGACTCTATTCCATCAAAAATGAGAAGAACGCACTCTCAACCCTGGTGGAATCCTGACTTGCGAAGTAAGAAGCGGGCGATACAAGGACAACGAAAAATCGTCGCTCTGAAAGACAAGGAAGGACCGAATAGAAAACAAAGGAAAGCCCTCCAGAGATTACTTGGAAAATTGAGACAAATGAATTCTGACTATGCAAGGGCTATTAAAAGAGCCAAAAACAACAGCTGGCGAGATTTCTGCACCATTGAAAGCGAAAAGAATGCTTGGGCGTACCCATACAAACGAGCATCCAAAAAAGTCATAATCTCAAAAGCGATGTGCACGGTTAACCGTAATGGTTCAGTCACAAAAGACTGGAAGGAAATAAGCATGGCTCTACTAGAAGGACTAATGCCTGATGACGACCCAAGCTGCGAAAACGTTGTACATACAAAGATTCGCAGAGACATGCGGGAGGTTCCAGTAACCGGCGACGCAACGCCTTTCCTAATAAGGGAAGTTGAAATGGCCCTTAAAGCGAACAAGGCAGAGAAATCACCAGGCAAAGATAAAATAGAGTCAGAAATGCTTGTTAACGCAAAACCATTACACCAGGAACTGACGCGACTTTTCAACGCCTGCTTAAAATGCGGAGTGTTCCCCAGAAGATAGAAAAGTGGAATGCTAATCACGTTGCTCAAAGGGGTTGAAAAACCCGAGAACGAGATTAAATCATATAGACCCGTATGTCTACTCTCCATAGCTGGGAAGACACTCGAGAGGCTTGTGATTCAAAGAATATCCAACAGTAAGGCAAACAGATCCACAGAGGATACCATCAGAAGACTATATGAAATAGTAGAAGAAGCAGAATCTGATCCGTCGACAAAGTACGTAGCCGCTATTCCACTGGACATCTCAGGAGCATTCGATGTCTTATGGTGGCCAAGCCTGCTCTCCCAATTGAAAGAAAGAAATTGCCCGAGGAACATCTACAAGCTCCTCCAGAGTTACTTCAGTGACCGAGAAGTGGGCATATATGCTCACTTTGAAGAAACACTGAAAACAGTAACGAAGGGATGCCCTCAGGGTTCAGTATTTGGACCGGTAGGTTGGAACGTCATCTTTGACAAACCACTCCGGGCAATCAGAGACGCAGGATACGAAGTACTAGCCTACGCAGAGACACGCATTGATTTTGAAAGACAAGCCCAAGAAATCATTAATATAATGACCGACTGGTGCAAGTCTGACAAAATGAAATTAGCAGTAGAAAAGTCAGCACTAATATAGCTAAAAGGCCAACTAAGCGAGAATAGGAACCCTACAGTCAAAATTGGGAAAGACAACATTAGAACGCACAAAACAGTCAAGTACCTAGGAATCACGATCTCGAAGGGCTTCCAATTGGAAGAACATATTAGAAACGTGGTTCAAGACTATAATAACACCTATTTCGAGCTCAGTAAAGTTGCAAAAGCGAACTGGGGCCTAAAATTCAACTCCATGAAAAAGATATATAATGGCTTTCTACTATCGAAAATTATATATGCCGCTGCGGGCTGGATGGCAAAGGACCAACATCGAACAGCAATTTGCGTTAGAAAGATTGCAGCGATCCGTTCTTTGCAAGACACTCAAAGCCTACAAATCGATCTCTCATGAAGCGGCGCAGGTGCTTGCAGCCTCCCGACCAATAGCTCTAGAGCTTGACGCGAGAGTTGCAAAGTACTGCGTCAGGAAAGGGCAATCGATTAAAATGCACGGCATCCGAATTAAATCGGAGGAACTTCGATCGGACAGACTAAAAATCTCGAAAGCCATACAACTCATCAACGATTAAATCGAAAGGGTATAGCAGGAGAGATGGCAGTCAGCCACAAATAGCAGGAGAACGTACTGCTACTTCCTAGTAATCAAGGACAGATTAAAGAAGAGGTGGCTAAATCCCAATCACTACACAGTCCAGTTTATGACTGGACATGGCGCTTTTAAGTCATACCTCCACAAGAGAGGATTATGCGAAGACCAACTGTGTAGCTGTGGAGAAATAGAAAGCGAAAGTCATATTCTCTTTAACTGCGAAGATATAAGGGAACTAAGGAAGCCATTGATAGAGGCCGTCGAAGAGGAGGGTCATACATGGCCTTGCCCGGAAACGGCCCTAGTATCCAGCAGGAAAATCTACAAAGTCTTTGAAGACTTTGCTAGAAAAGTCATAGAGCCCAGAGAGGGAGCACCTATAACAAAGAGAAAGCGCAGAAAAATAGTCACGAACTATGGTAGAAAGACGCCGCCTCTTACAAGGTCCCTAACCAAAGGACAAAAACTCTCACAATAACCTAATTTTTGAACCCAGACAAGCTTATAAAGCTTGAAATTTTTGAACGATAATTTTTGAACATCAACTTCAGAACTAAATTCTGAAGCTCGAATACTTGAACGCGAATTACCCCATTCAGCCCAACGACGGAGTTTTGAACCGAATGCGTGGCATGACCGGCTAGAATACTGAAAACTGCCTGGGGAGTCGCCTTGTCGGCTAGACGAGACCCCGCCCTGACATAACAGTCAAAAACTAAATCGAAAGAGCAAATATCAGTATCAGCCAAGTCATAAAAACCATTCTTTAGAAAGCGAGATCTGACTTTGGGACAAAACGGGGTAACAACAACCTTTCGAATAACGGATACCCACCAGCGTGAGCGGGGATAACCGAAACGCAATGGGAAGACGTGCCTCGGTACGTCGAAGCGATGGACCTGTGAGTCGTGGGAGAAATCCCTTAATACAGGTACGCAGGGTAGGATGTTTTTTGAACGCGAGCCCAGGAGGGGAGGCTTAGTTGGTTGATCGTCTTAGGAATTTTCCTCTGGCTGTCCTGGCTGAGTCTCTCTTCTGACATCCCAACTTGGGTTGGCCTCTGCGGGGTAATGGTACCAGGTCAAGTAAATCTCGTAAGATTTGTATGCTGCGTGCTTCCGACGCAGTAGACGTTGGGGCAACTAGAGTCCCGTCGCGCCCAAACCGATGGTCAAGCCTTTAGTTCCGCTCTCCTTGAGCGTCGAACCGTGAAAAGATCAGTACTCCTTTCGAGGAGGTCGCCACCTTAGATTAAAAAGGTTCCGTCTCGCTGTGTGCGTCAGGGATGTCGCAGCAAACTTGACTCCGGATCTCCAATAATGTTTGAAAGCGAAGGAGTGAAAGACAGTGGGCTATGCCAACCTATTGGCGCCCAGAGAGAGGGGTGGTAATGTTTGATTACGCTGCGCCACCCTCAAAGCGGAAAAGTGTGAACGACACATATACACTAACTATATTGCTACGCTCTTAGCTGTGAGTTCGCTCCACGGCTTTATCTTTAATTCATCGATTAATTTAAGATTGGTCCGTGAATTCATCAATTGTCACTTGCTCCTGCTTTATTGCTTGTCGTGACTATACATTGAAATTAGCGAATTACCTTTTTTCTTTTTATTGTTACTTTTCCGTTTTGTTTGCCGACCGCAACCGAACGCTGTAAGAAACTTACGAATTGCGTGTGTGATTTATTATCACTTTCTATTGTAATTTTTCTTTTATAACTATTTCCTTTATAATTGTGCTACGTATCTTTTAAATTTATTATTGGGTTTATATTCGTTTTGCTGCTAAGATCTTATATTTTGAATTTTGATAATAAATAACGTCTAAATATTTTTCTTAATTTTCACGCGCAGTCATTAACATATTCTGCCTGCGCGTTTATAGCCGCTATTCTATGAATAGGAATCCGCTGCCTATCCTGGAAAATAATTTAGTGTAGAGTGTCGTCTAAGTAAGGAGAGACATTGCTCCACGACACTTTCGAATTTTTATAATTAATAGTTATCAATGTCTGGCGCTCTATAATACGAGGGTTGTTTGAAAAGTCCGTGCAAAAATAAAAATTGCTTGATTTTTTTTAATAAATCTTTTTTATTTTTCAACATAGTCTCCTTTTAGGCTTGTACACTTTATCCAACACTGCTTTAGTTTGTTAATCCCTTCCAAATAATAGGATGTGTCCAAGTCTGTAAAATAGGCATTCGTTTCTACAATCACCTCCTCGTTTGAATAAAATCTTTTCCCCGCGAGCCATTTTTTCATATTAGGGAACAAATAGTAGTCCGACGGAACTAAGTCTGGAGAATAGGGGGGATGTGAAATAAGTTGGAACCCTATCTCCATCAGTTTTGCGGCCACAACTGCTGAGGCGTGAGCTGGCGCATTGTCGTGGTGGAAGAGGAATTTTTTGTGGGCCAATCATGGACGTTTCTCTAGCAACTCGGTTTTTAAACGATCCAATAACGATGAATAATATTCACCTGTAATGGTTTTACTCTTTTCCAGATAGTCGATGAAGATTATTCCTTGCGAATTCCAAAAGACAGTCGCCATAACCTTCCCGGTCGAAGGAATTGTCTTCGCCTTTTTTGGAGCAGATTCCCCCTTGGTAACCCATTGTTTAGACTATTCTTTGCTCTCAGGAGTGTAGTTGTGTATCCATGTTTCATCTACAGTGATGAAACGACGCTTAAAGTCTTGTGGATTTTGCTGGAACAGTTGCAAACCATTCTTGTAACACTTCACACGATCTCGTTTTTGGTCAATCGTGAGCAATCGCGGCACCCATCTAGCGGATAGCTTTTTCATATCCAAATGTTGGTGCAAAATATTATGTATCCGTTCGCTCGAGATGCCTAGAGTATTAGCAATCTCACGCACCTTTACTCTTCTGTCAGCCATCACCATATCATGGATTTTATCAATGATTTCTGAAGTGGTAACCTCAACAGGGCTTCCAGAACGTTCAGCGTCTTTTGTGCCCATATGGCCACTCCAAAAATGTTGAAACCACTTATAAGCCATTCTAATCGAAGGTGCACAATCACCATAATTTTTATCAAGCTTCTGTTTAATCTCCTGAGGCATTTTGCTTTTCAAATGTAATGTTTAATCAATACACGGAATTCTTTTTCGTCCATTTTTTTACAACCATTCGATTTCTTTGATTGAAACGAATGTAAAACGCAAAGTAATTGGCCGATCTGACTGAAACTTGGTGTATGATCTTCCAAGATATGCCAGTAACTGAAAATAACCTTGATACGCACTAGTAGCCCCATCACTCTGACTTTGCACGGACTTTTCAAACGACCCTCGTAATTTTATTTATCGCTTTGTACGTTGCTGTGGACTGAAACACAACGTTACAGCTCTCATGTGCCAAAGAAAAAATAAGACTACTTTAAAAAATAATTCTACTTTCGACTATGCATAACGATGATGCTGTAAACGATGATTAAAAAAACTGCATATGATTTACAACTATATTAAATATAAAACTATGGTCGTCAAATGGATCAATTGGTTAGTTGAAACACTACACACGGACGAACTCACAGGTGGCCTTCGGCTATGTTTTTCAATATTTTGGACGTTGCTACTCTTGTAGATTATGTAATCTATTAGGAAATAAATAATATGAAATAATAATATTTTAGTAGATTGTAATTTATGTGTTTCTCACGGACTTGTTATCCGTGAAATTTTAGTGCAAAGCTTTCTATTTTCAGCTAAAAAAATAAACCCATAGAATGTTTTTCGTAGCGTAGCTTTGTTTTCGTGAGTGTAGTTGGCCTTTGCTCTAAAATATTACATTATATTTTGTTCTTAGCAAATAACATCACTCTACTCAAAATCTATGGTGTGTACACATGTGTACAATTGAATTTAGCCTTGTAATGTATTTCAATATAAAAGTGACACGAATTTGTATTTTCATATAAATATGAATAAATTACATAACTTATATGGCATTTCACAAGTATTTCAATCAAATGTGGACTAGTATTTTTAACAAATGGAATAAGTAATGTATATTCACCTCTTTCTCTTCATCAAATTCCTCTTCATCATCTGAACCATGAACAGATGTAGCTGGAGTAGTATGCCGTGATGATGATGGCGATGATGGCTCGCTTATAGGCCTCGGATAGTTTAAGCATTTTATATGACTTTCTGACAATTCGCATGATAGATCAGGATAAACTTTCATGAGAGCCTTCAAACGCGCATGTTGATAATACTGGAAAGGTGGAAACTGTTGACTTTACATGCATATAATAAAATAAAGTATATGCATGATCAAATTAAGTAATTTATAATAAAATAAAGTAATTTATAATAAAATAAAGTAATTTATAATAAAATAAAGTAATCTATAATAAAAATGTAATTTATATTGCATCTATGATTGGTGTGAACATAAAAATGCTTACAATTTGAAATATCAAATATATTACACAATGCAATTAGCAGTACTTAAATATAAGCATGTGCTATGCTGTGAGTAATATTTAACGCTATCGTTTTAGTAATAAAATACTAATTTTTCAAGTGATCTCTAAGATTTAGTTAAATTATACTATAGTAAATAATGTGCAGATAAACTACCAACCAATTACAGAAATTTACAAGATTATATCACCAGAATACTAGCAACATATTCGGAAGTTTATCGATACTTTAAATCCAAATCAGATCCAAGAATTACACTATCATGTCAGATTTCTGCGATATTATAATTTAAAAATGTAAAAAACACTGTTTTTTTCTTATTTTTAAGGTTGCATAATATCGCAAATAATTGTTTTCAAAAATGGATCAAAATACCTGAAAATAGCACTATTGCTCTTTAAAATACTTTTTTTAAATCAAAAATATCATTTTTTGAGATATTGTTAATTAAAGTCGGATGTTTAAATAACTTCTTTATAACTTTACAATACGGTCTGTCTATAAAATGAACTGTTATAACATATTTCTCTGGACATCCATAGACTTTTACACTTCAATTTCTTTAACTATCAATTCCGAACCATCGCCACTCATTCCTTCTTTCTTAAAAGCTTGATTCCGAATTCTCATCAATCGTTAAACCGACACCCGTTTCTCTTAACCCGTTAACGTCCACAGGACACATTTTTTAAGTTTGAGTTTGAATTGTTACCTCGCAATGAATTCGAACTCAAATAACTTAAAACTAACCGTACCCTATGTTTTCGAGGGTGCTCTTTCGAATGGTGATTATCAGAAGTCGAAAAAAAGATTTCTAACCTCTAAAAAATCAAAATTAAAATAAAAAACGTGATTTTGAAAAAAAAAATTTTTTTTTAAACTGATTTTCTGGAGCCTATACATTTTTGTATCGGTCTAAAACCGGTTAGAAAGGTGTCCTCGATATCTGAACTAAATGTTAGGATAATGACATTTATTTGAATAATTTTTCATCTAAGCAAAATGGCGGCCGAAATAAAAAAATTTTGTTCTAAACTTGATAAATTTTTTTCTCAGAAAGTATAGGTGTTAGCAAAAAATTTATAAGAATAAAAATATCTTAAAATCGGCTAAGAAATACTCTTAAATTTTTTCAAAACGTTTTGAAACAATTTTTGATTTTTGAAAAATTCAAAAAAATGAAATTTCAAAAAAGTTGAAAAAACATTTTGAAAAAATTCAAGAGCATTCCCTGATTAATTCTAAGATATTTTTGTTCTAATAAATTTTTAGTTAAACTGCATAGTTTTGAAGAAAAAATTACGTGAATTTGTAAAAAAGCACTTCTTATTTGTATAGTTGGATACAATTTAATCTTCATGCATTTCAAATCAGTTTTTTAAATTATTATTTTGATAATTAACTGTCAACGTATTGTCAGCTTCACATAATATTATACTACTTTCAGAAAATATATAAAAGAATCTTTGTATAAAATGTAAAAATATGTTATCTTTACACTAAGTAGTTTGATGATTACTAAAGCTCTAAAAATTTTTTTTATTTCTTCATTGAGTTCGGAAACAATTTTTAGTTGTTTAGATAACTTAAATAATAATTTTTTATTGCATTATTACATATTCTTATAAGAAAATAGTAGAATTATTTTATTGTGAAGTCGGAAAAATGCCACCCAAAAAACGATCAAAAAATTCTGATCAACAATATGATATTGAAACCGAAGAAAATGACGAGAATTTTGATCTCATTATGATTCCCAGTTTAGACGATTCTCAAGATTCTGAGTCTGATTCAAATTCAGAAAATGAAAATGATCACATTGATGTATGCTCATTCCTTGAAAATCTTATACCTACTACTTTATACAATCAAGTTCTTGATAGCTACTCGGAAAATCAAAAGAAGTTAGAACCAAACCATGTTTATGAGTGGTTGGATGGCGAAAAAGTTTATGGGGAAAAGTTAATAAGTGAAGTTTTTCTTTCAGAATCTGATCGTAAAAAGATCCTCGATTATTCTCTGACTGATTCGTTTGAATTATTTTTTTCTGATGAATTAAAGGCATTTATAGTAGAAGCAACAGTATGCAATGGTGGTGATCTTACTCTACAAGACTTGAACACATTTTTAGGAATTATTATTTTATCGATCTTTAATTCAAGAAAAAGTCAGAGAGATTACTGGTCAAATAATCCTTTTCTAGTCTGCGAATTAGTAAAATTAGCCATGAGTCATCAAAAATTTGAAAAAATAAAATCAGAAATAAAGCTATCAAAAAATGAAGATAAAAATGCAAATGATAGAGCTTGGCGTATACGTGTTCCTTTAGATATTTTTCGAAAAAACTGCCAACAATTTGCGATTTTTTCCACAGCTTTATCACTTGATGAATGTATGATCAAATTTTATGGTAGGACAGTCTTGAAGCAGTTTATGAAAGGTAAACCTGTACTTTTTGGTTTGAAACTGTGGGCTATTTGCAATAAAGAAGGATTTATTTTTGATTTTGATATATATTGTGGGAAAGAATCAAACCATCTCCCTTCGAAGCAGTTAGAGAATTTAAGAAATTGTGCTTTGGGTAGCCGCGTTGTTCTACAAATGCTCCAGAGGCTCCTAACAACTGTGTCACCAAGAAAGATCAGTCGTTATCACATTTATTTCGATAACTTTTTCAATTCACCAGATCTTTTCGTTCATCTACATAAAATTGGTCTTCGAGCTACAGGTACTGTGAGAGCAAATAGAGTAAGCTGAGTCACTATTGATCTTAATAATAAATCAAAGAGAGGAACATATTTTGTGAAACATGACAAAAATAGTGGTGTCAACTACATATCAGTCATGGACTCTAAAATTGTCTCATTGCTCTCGACGGCTGCTGGCATTACTCCATTGTCTTCAGCAAAACGATATTCGAAAGATGAACATGGTAAAGTTGAAATACCTTGTCCTTATGCTTTCAATTTGTACAACAATTTTATGGGTGGAGTAGACCAACATGATTATTACTGTAGCAGTCTGTTGCCGTGTATTAGGTCGAAAAAGTGGACTTGGGTAGTTTTAATGAGAATTATTCAAGGATCAATTACAAATGTCGCCGTACTCAAGAATTTGGTGTGTGGTAAAAAAGTTGTAACCATAAAAGACATTGCACTAGCTGTAGCATCAAAATACTTGAATGAAACCAATAATCGACAATCTCACATACACGAAAAAGTCATTGCAAAAAAGAAATGTTTCAACTTCACAAAATGTTCTAAAAGAACACAACAATTTTGCGTTGATTGCCAAAAATATTTTTGTTCTACATGTTTCCTTGATTTTCATAAATAATTTTATAAGTTTTAATTAAATCTAGTTATCAGATTTTATCCAAAACATTTAAGTATAAAAAAAATTTGAATAAGGCGAGAAACAAAAAAAAATAAAAAAAAAAGTAAAAAAACAAGGCAAAAAACAAAAAAAAAGAAAATGTCTCTTTCTATTGTCGACCTCCCCGTGGTAAGAGATGGACAACGGTGATGTACCATCGCCGGCTAACAGGCATAACAATTAGAGAACCGAAAATCCCGTTGGTTCGGCCTTTTTATTTATTTGTTGCTCATTATTTTGAATATACAAATAAGTTTTTTTACAATTTCACACATTTTTTCTTCAAAACTATGCAGTTTAACTAAAAATTTATTAGAACAAAAATATCTTAGAATTAATCAGGGAATGCTCTTGAATTTTTTCAAAATGTTTTTTCAACTTTTTTGAAATTTCATTTTTTTTGAATTTTTCAAAAATCAAAAATTGTTTGAAAACGTTTTGAAAAAATTTAAGAGTATTTCTTAGCCGATTTTAAGATATTTTTATTCTAATAAATTTTTTGCTAACACCTATACTTTCTGAGAAAAAAATTTATCAAGTTTAGAACAAAATTTTTTTATTTCGGCCGCCATTTTGCTTAGATGAAAAATTATTCAAATAAATGTCATCATCCTAACATTTAGTTCAGATATCGAGGACACCTTTCTAACCGGTTTTAGACCGATACAAAAATGTATAGGCTCCAGAAATCAGTTTAAAAAAAAATCACGTTTTTTTTTTTAATTTTTATTTTTTAGAGGTTAGAAATCTTTTTTTCGACTTCTGATCATCACCATTCGAAAGAGCACCCTCGAAAACATAGGGTACGGTTAGTTTTAAGTTATTTGAGTTCGAATTCATTACGAGGTAACAATTCAAACTCAAACTTAAAAAATGTGTCCTGTGGACGTTAACGGGTTAATATTTTAAGCCTGGGAACCTAAAATCCTATAATCCCTGATTTCAACAACTTATCTCTAGAGCCAGAAATCTTACTTCTTTATAACCTCGAACCTCAAAAACTTACTATTCTTGTACCCTATATACTTATATTTCGCTTTTTCAATCTCTGTGCTGGGAACTCTGCTACATATCTTATAACTCTCAAGTTAATAAAAATAAATTTCCTTAATCCTCTAAACCGGACACCTACACTTTTATAACTTTATACTTATGTATCATAATTTTCTTAATATTTGAGTCTAAATTGTAACGGGGATTTAGTCCGCTACAATATTTAATAACCGAGAGATGCGTAATAGATGACGAAACGGGCTCGCGCAACGGATTTGCACGACCGACCCAGTAGCGCAGACTGCCGATGGATCCGCCGGGTGGCAACGGCCCGCGGAGAGCGTCGTAGGTCGCGTAGCTGAAATCGCGAAGGTGTAGGAAACGAGAGGAATGATAGAAGGCGCAGAGTGAAAGAGGCGATAGGTGTAATAGAAATATATATTCTACGTGTATTTGTACAGGACGGTGCAGAGAGAGAAGCAAAGCAGATAATGCGAGAGAGACGTAAAGAACGAGTAGTACTTACATCAGCTGCCGCTGTTGGCGAGATTAGCCACGAGGCTCGACAATAAAAGTTTGGTCTATCGAACGCCGATACACGCCGCAACCGGTAGCACTCAATTTAGCACTCGATCTATCACTCAAATTAGCCACGAGGCGATGCAAAATGATGAAACGAATCTAATCGTCAATGGCACAGCCAAGCTATGAATTTCTAACGCAGTCGCACGCGTGTCACCAATTCGAGAGGCGTCAGCTAATTGCCCGTCCCTTGTCAAGCAGCACCTATCTTTCGCGGCACCGCGGCTCGCCAGTCCTACCAACCTACGCGGTCTCTCTCTCTGCCTAGCGTTCTCTCTCTTACCTTAGTTCAGCTGCTGTCGTCCACTGCGGCTGCTAGTAGTATAATATAAAAGTAGATACATGAATATGTACATATATTATTGTTATATAATTAATGTGGAGAGAGGGAGACATAACGAGTTGTTGACAAACTCGTTATATCCCCCACCCCCAGACGTTGGTAGCACGGTACCAACTCGAACCTTAGGTCTCTCTCGTAATGAAGGTACAAGTTATAGATGGATAAATAGTTTATTCAAATAAATAATAAAATAATGTAAAAATAAGTGACTTTTCCTCATCGCTCTCTCTCTCTACGATGACGGGGCCGTGCCAATAAACAAAAGGGGCGTCAATGCCTAATCATACAATGAGGTACGGCTAAGCCCGATACCGGCGCAACGGCGTGAACAAGGTATGGCGCGCAGGCCAAAAGGCGGAAGGAGACGCGAGT
The DNA here is from genome assembly GCF_024137745.1 of Phymastichus coffea. NCBI lineage: Eukaryota > Metazoa > Arthropoda > Insecta > Hymenoptera > Eulophidae > Phymastichus > Phymastichus coffea. The sequence goes on from NW_026706814.1 coordinate 4,675,495, forward strand.
ATAGTAAGAGTTCGTCTTTTTTCCGTCTTCTTCTCTCTTCTCCTCTGGTGGCGTAGCCTTGGGGTAGAAGAGACGACTATGTCGACGGCTCAGAGACGGTAGCGTTCACCGAACTCGTCGCCATAGTCGTAGCGCGTCTCTAGCCCTCGCACAAATTTCTAGTGGAGGAGGAAGTTGGGGCAGTTCTCTGTTCTGGAAACCCCCGTCAAATTGCAGACAAAGCAGAACCGAGTGCCCCTCTTCTCGACTTTCATATTTGTCACAGGGCCTCGTGGCATCTCGATGGAGGAGTGCCGAATACTGCGGTGTTAGGCCCTCGTTCCCTCGGTAAAATCTGCCGGGAAGCCTTTGGGCCTGTCTCGCAATTTCGCGACGTTCCTCGTTGCTAAGCAGGCGCGGGTCTTGGCGGGGAGTACCCGATGCCTGGGCCGTTGAAGGACCGGGAGCCGCGGCACTAGGCGACGCGGCCGATGCCCACGCGTCCTGGACATTGAGTCTCGCCAGTTAGTGTTGGAGCTCCTGGATTTCTTGGCGCTTCTTCTCTTGAAGGGCCAGGAGGCGCTCGTGCTCCTTTTGGACCGCCTTGTCCTCGTTCCAGCGGTCTGCCGCCTGGGCCAGGAAGGTCTGGCGCTCCAGCTCGTCCCTTACTTTCCGAATGAAGCTGGAAGAAGCAACGGTTCGGACTCTCGCATCCGGGTGGTCCGCGAAGGCAATCACGGATGTGTAGGCCCGGTGCTCCTTCTCTTGAGCCTCGATGCGCGCCGAGCGGCACGATTTTGCCGCGGCCTCCACTTCGGCCCACCTGTCCTCATGGGATCGGACCTCCTTCGGCTCTTCGTCCGGGACGTTGGCGAAGCGCACCGGAGACTGGCGGGGGACAGGGCTGGGCCGTTGCCTTTCGCCCTGTTGGTCAAGAGCCGGAAGAGCCATTCGGGCGCGCCTGCATTCCTCTTCCTCTTCCCTGCGCTTTGTGGCAAAGCTTTCTGCCCAACGCCGAGCCCGCTCTTCGATGGTAGGTAGCTCCGGCGTGAGCTCCGGCGGCAGGGACATCTGCGACCTAGCCAGTTGGAAGGCGAGTTCCTCCAATCGAACCAGCAGGCCACGAGAGATGGTCACTTGGACCTCTTCGTCCTTCTCGACCTTCTTGACTGGTAACATCCTCTGCAAAGAATTCCGTAATAATAAATGAACATTATAGGAGATGCTTTGAAAAAGCGAGGGCAGTAGGGCAAGCAGAAGCGAAGCAGTAAGCCAGCCAAGGGGCCAAGGGCCGACTCGGAATATATGAGCGTGGTGTAGTATTGTAGTGGCGTTATATAGTGTGAGGACGCAGTGAATTTGGGGAATTATTCGTCGAGCTTGCCCCTAGGACGCAAACGCCGAGGCGAAGTTGTGACCAGTAGCGGTACGGCTTTCTTGGAGCCGCGTGGTCGGCCCCTTTTCCGAGGAGCCACAGCTATCGGTATCTGAGGGAGCTGGCCCGAACTTGGCTGCGCCTTCGGGTCAGCGTCCACAGACGCCGGGATATCCGCCACTATCGAGTCACCCTTTATAGATAGAGATACGGCTCGAAGGCTTCCATCGAGAGAAAGCTCTGAATCTTCCCTATCCGAAGCATCGTCTGCGTCACGTGTCTCGCCTAAGGGAAATTGCTCAGCATCGTAACAGGGTTTCATGTCTCAAACCGCGACTTTACCTATGTCGACTCCATTCTCAGTCTGTAACTGACAGGAATTCATGCCGAGACGAGACTTTACAATAAAAGGGCCAGCGTATTTCGGACACAATTTAGCTGCTATGGCCTTAGCGGCCGAGGAAAGTACTCTATTCTTCACCCATACTTTATGACCGATGTCGTAACTGACATCTCGGTGTTTCTGGTTATAGTACTTCTCTTGTCGCAACTGGGCGGCTTCACTCCTCTCCTGGGCCTCGGCTCGCAATCTGTCGAGCTTTTGCATGCGAGAGTGCCATTCCTCACGGGCCGTAGATTCTATCTGTCGTAAGGCGGCACGCTCTTCCTCGCGTCGAACATTATATGGAGGTTCAGGATTCCGTCCATAATTCAGAAAGGCTGGACTAGAACGAGTAGTTTCGTGGATGGCCATATTGTAAGCGAACGCAAATTCACCAATGAGCTCGTTCCACTTATTGTGCTTTTCAGCAATAAATGCAGCAATCATAGTCTTGATCGTGCGGTTTACTCGCTCAGTCGGCTTCGACTTTGGAGAGTAAGGCGCGCAAGTGCCGTGAAAGACGTCATGGGCCTCTAGGAAAGAATCCACTAATGAATTCTTGAAAGGCGTGCCATTATCCGATAGAAATCTATCAGGAATTCCAAAACGTAGGAAGATCCGATGGTTTATCTCTCTCTTAATCGTTTTGGCATTGGCCTTACGGATCGGGATGCACTCGATCCACCTCGTGAAAATATCCATCAGGATGAGAAGGTGTTCATTGCCTCGAGGCGATCTCGGGAAAGGGCCCATCGTATCGCTACAGACAATTACCCACAGACGGGAGACGACGTGTTTGCCCATAAGTCCAGCGGGAGCTCGTTGCTCTACTTTAATCTGCTGGCACACTTGGCAGTTACGCACGAAATGCGCAGTATCTTTATACATACTAGGCCAGTAGTAACGAAGCACTACCCTCTGGTGGGTCTTGTATCGGCCTAAATGGCCGGCCGTAGGCTCTTCGTGGCATTCAATGAGAACCTGCTCACTCTGTTCTCTAGGAACCACGAGTTTCCAAGCGTCGTCGTCCCCTATCAAGTCATCAACTGTTGGGTCCGGTCGGTAAAGATACAGACGGCTACCGACTATCTTCCAATAAGGATGAGTTTTCGGATCTTGTTTTACCTGCGAAAGCTTGCGTCGATACCAGGGATCCAGGATATCTTCGTCGACGGTGAGAGACGCTAGCGAAGCTTCCGTGTCTTCGAGAGTGCATCGGGCACGACATTATCCTTACCTTTGCGATGCACGATATCAAAGTCGTACGCCTGAAGGCGCAACGACCATCGACCTAACTTGCCATTGGGGCTCCGAAAATTCTGAAGCCATACCAAGCTATGATGATCAGTTACCACTGTAAAGTGATAACCTTCTTTATAAGGCCGGAATTTCTCTATCGACCATATGACCGCTAGGTATTCGCGTTCGGTAACTGACAGTCAGCGTTCTGTAGACGTGAGAACACGACTAGCAAAGCAAAGCACGCGATCCTCTTCGTCTATCTTCTGTAGTAGGACACTGCCAAGGCCAGTATCGCTAGCATCACACTCAAGGATGAACGGAGCAGCGAAGTCGAGTCTAGCTAGGACAGGAGCAGTAGCAAGAAGTGCTTTTATCTGCTCAAAAGCTGTACCGTGTTCTTCGGTCCACGTGTACTTTGTGTCCTTCTTCGTGAGGGACGTTAGAGGTGCGGCTAGAGTAGCGAAGTCCTGCAAAAACTTACGGTACTACGAGGCCATGCCAAGAAAACGTCGCAATTGCCGTAGATTCCTTGGCGCCGGATACTCTAGGACGGGTCGCACTCTTTCAGGGTCTGGCCTGCAGCCCTCACGATTTACCAGCACGCCGAGATAACGTATCTCGGACATGTAGATCTTCGACTTTTTTCTATTGATGGTAAGGCCCGCCTCGTTAATTCTATTTAGAATTAACGTGAGCCATTTTACGTGATCAGCGAATGTATCAGTCGCAATGATCAAATCATCTAAATAGGCAAAAGCGTGAGGCTCCATTTCGGGCGTGATTATTTTGTCAGCCAACGATTGAAATGTAGCAGGGCCGCCCGTCAGGCCATAAGGCATACGAACGAATTCGTACAAGCCCATACCCGGAACTGTGAAAGCCGTGACTGGTATCGATCTCTCTGTGAGAGGTATTTGCCAAAAGACTCCAAAACAATCTAGAGCACTTATATATTTGGCGTACTGAATTTTGCGTAAAATGACGTCCATATAAGGCAATGGATATGCTGAAATTTTCGACACCGCGTTGACTCTATGGTAATCGACGCAAAATCGATACGTCAGGTTTCAATATCATAACTACGGGGCTTGACCATTCGCTCTGGGACTTCCGGACTATTCCCATTTGCAACATTTTGCGTACTTGCTCGTGCATTTCGTCCTCTATTCTCTTAGATACCGAGTAATATCTTTGTTTAATTGGGCTCGGGAGTTGAGATCTATGTCATGTGCGATCCAACTCGTGCAACCTAAGCGTTCGCACGAGGGATCAGGCAGCAAATCCTGCATGACTCTTTCGATCGTCTCTCTCTGCTCAGCCGTGGGATCTTCAATCCCCAGCGAGGCTAAGGTCATTGCCTCTTCAGCTTTCCCCGAGGAGAGAACTGCAGGCACACCTTCTTCGCAGCCCTCAAACGTCAGCCTGTTAGATCTAGGGTCTAGCATGGCCGAAAAGGCGCGCTTGAAGTCGGCACCTAAAGTGCACTCAGTGTCAACTTCGTTTAAAATGAGAGAGTCAATCGAATGCGTTACTCCACCCAAGGTGAATGGGTACGTAGTGGCCATCAACTGCCTTTGCTCCTGGGCCCACATAAGGTCGCACGCGCTTGTTTAAAGCAACTGCGATTGAAATGGCGTTAGGGCCGAGGACGGTACGAGAAGCTCCGGTGTCCCAAAGTCCTCGAAAAATATAATCGCTGACTTTAACAGTCAGCCACCACCTGGGGAACTTATCGATTAGGGCGCTCGCAACGGTACCCCCATCGCGGGTAGACTGCACGTCGGAAGAGTTAGCTCGCGCTAGCATTGAGTCACTCACCGTGTTGTGCGGCACCTGCGCTACTCCCATTACGCCGCTAACATCAAAGGTCCTGGTGATCAAGGGAGGAGTAAGGACCTCATCTACTGACTCTCTCGCTCTTTTTTTGAATCCTCATCATTCGGCTGTTTAGTCGAGCATTCTAGGCAAGTGGCTCGGGTGTAACCGGGCCAACTGCAATTCCAGCAGAGAAGATTGCCATCAGGGCCAGACTCCCTATCCTTGTTTTTACTGGATTTAGGAGGAATTACTGTAGTTCGATTGCCACCTAATCGTCCCCAGCTTCTTCTACCACCTCGGCCACGTCCGTTGCCGCGAGGTGAGTTCCCGCTCGAACGGTGAAAAGTTCCGTTTGGGGCTGCTTTTCCGTTAGAACTTTCGTTCTTCTCGGATGAAGCAGGGAGCTTGGAGGTGTCAGCATTTCCTTTGGCTTTCTTCTCCAGGATCTTCGTAATCATATCCTCTAGCTCTGACTCCTTCACTGGCTGAGTTTTCTCACTTAGAGAGGATAACGATGGCTTAGCCTTGGTCGTTTTGACCCGCGGCTTGTAGGCCGTTTCAGGGTATCGACTCTGATCGGCTGAGGGCGGTGGTCTCCATTGGCCATCTTCATCATCCTCGGCTTCTTGAATTTTGGCCAGAAGTACTTGCAAATCTGTGAGATTGTCTCTAAAATGCTTCAATCTCTTTCTCAATTGAGGCATCAGGTTGTCGATGATGAGGTTAACTTGTTCCTGCATGCTTCATGGAGGATCAACCCTTTTCATGATAGTAAGTAGTGAGACAATGTACTCAACTACAGGCTCATCAGTACCTTGTGTACGCAGCTGGGCTTCTACCTTCAGACTCCTCTTGTTCCTCTTCGATTTGCTGTAAGTCTTAAGGGCCGCTTTCTTAAAGTCGCTAAACGTTTTCCACGAGGACCTTAAGGCACGATACCAGAAGAGAGCTGCCTTCTCGAAAAGGGGAGTCATTGAATCTAGTAGCTCGTCATCGGCCACCCTATCTAATCGTCTGTTTTCCTCAACGCGTTCCAGAAATTCTTCGATGCTTAGTCCTTCGCCTCCTGAAAATTTTATCTTCCATTCTCTTACAGTTTTTCCTAAGGGTTTGCTGGGAGAGTACCTAGAGGACGTGGAATTAAACGTAGTCGCTTGCTGTGGGTTAACAGTGAAGCTTTGACTACTTATGGGAACGCTAATCGTCGTTTATTGCGATGGCATTTCTGCTGACGTACTAGGCAGGACCCCCCTCCCCCAGCTCGAGGACACGGGGGTGAATGAGTTTGCGAGGGATGCCACGGGGCCGAGCGAAGAAGCAATGCTAAAGGACGTTCCCCTCCCCCTGACCGAGCTTGCAGGAAGAGGCATCGCAGGTAAAAACGACGTAGTAATCGGAAATGACGACGGCATTGGCCTTATAGAAAAAACCGTAGAGGGTTGAGTTGTCGAATGAAACAACGGAGCTTGCGGGTTGAGCGATGATTGTATCTGTGAATGTGTAGTGTTGTCAAATTGGCTTGATAAATCATAATAATTTAATTCGAATGTATCTCGGAATTGTACATTCTTACTTTGCGCAGTAGCCAGTCGTTCCTTCTCTGCGAGATGAGCCGTTGACACAACTATTTTTAGTTGTTCCTGCAAACTTTTATTAACTGCATTTAAATCGATCTTTTCCCTTTCAGCTTTGGCTAATCTCTCTCGCAATTGTGTAACTTCTGCTATTATTTTATCCTTTTCTCGTTTTTCTGCTGCTACATGTCTGAGGAATTCTTTCTGTGCGGCAGAATAATCCAATTCTGTTTGCCAAGCTCGTCTTAGTTCGGATGCTGCGCCATAAGGCATAAAATGCACTTTAGTGTCTGACATCGTTACTTTGACCATGCGCGTTTCTTCTGAAGTAGCGTAGATTCCTGTGGAGTATCTACTCGCATTCGCTGCATTTATTGACGTTGTAACGGTTGTTGTTATTGCTGTTGACATTATATGTTGTCCTATATTTGGCTGTGGTTCGATTGTTGTGCTGTTGAAATCAAGTCTTCGACGTCTTGTATTCACCAGTTCATATATACCTTCATTGTCATTATCTTTGTGTTCTTCTTGTATAGGCAGAGTTATAGAATTATCTATGGCTGTGCCATGTGGCGAGTTTGTTGTCAATTGTTCGTTGTCATCTAAGTTCACCTGTTCTGTTGCGTCGAGAGCTTCTTCTGCATCTTTTGCGGTTTGTAAATCTCTCTTAATTTCTGCTGGCAGAGTGTCTGACATGAAGAACATACGGCTAAGATTGTCTCGTCTTTCTTGTGCTTCTTCTTCATTTAAGTCTTGCGTTGCTATGAAATCTTCCGTTGTATAATCGTCGTTTAACCTACGGAATAGTCGATTCGCACGCTCATATAACGATCCGTCGGTTCGCAATTCTAATTGTGTCAATGCGTCGTCAACTTGTACACTAGACAAGTTTTTGATCCAGGTTGTTAATTTTTTATCAATGTCCTTTTTGAATATTGATAGATCGCTAATTGACCAATTTGTTGCCATTGTATATCTATTTAGCAATGGGTTAAACGCAACGTTGACGTTTTACAAAAGCAAAAAAAAAGAACGAGAGCAAGACAATCGGACCGAAATAAAAAAAACAACAACGATAAAATTATTGTAATATACATGAAATATTTCTGCGTCAAAATGCAGAATCTGTAATGGATAATAAGAGAAAAGAATGTAAAACAGTAAAACAATAATAGCGGGAAAAAAATTGACGAGATATTTGAAATAAATATGAGGCTTGTGCTGGTATTAGCTACGTGACGTATAAGCCAGAGTGTAACGGGTGTGAGAGAGAGAAGAGAAAACAAGAAAGAAAAAAAAATTTATTATTAATAATAATTATAATTAAAAATAGTTTAATTATTGTTTAAATATTATTATTTTAATTATGCGTTGCAATTGGACGCAGAGTTGAATTAGTCAACGCCTCGCCAACTAAACTACTCAAAAGAGAATATCGGAACAAATTATAGATTAATTAATATTTATTGAAATCATAAAAAAAATTGTATAAAATATTTATTATATAAGGCTTAGCCACGCAGTATTTACTGTGATTTCGAATCACACATATAGCATTTGAAATGTACAGTTTTCGTGTATACGGCCAGCGTGGCAACCTTGAAAATAAATATGATTTTCCAACTTCGAATATTCGAATAAAATCTATAATTCTCCTTTGCTTAGAATATCGGTGTATCGCTCGACGAGTTTACACTTGTTCGCTAGCGTCGCACATGTGGCTCGCCGAGTGGCTCGTGTTTGTCAACAACACGCCGCGAGAGATCGCGCACTCCTTGTCCTTGTAAGAATGCCTACGGAAAAATTTCTCTCGGTGCGATTTTCGCTACGCTCGCGCTAGTTCAGCTGCTATCGTCCACTGCGGCTGCTAGTAGTATAATATAAAAGTAGATACATGAATATGTACATATATTATTGTTATATAATTAATGTGGAGAGAGAGAGACATAACGAGTTGTTGACAAACTCGTTATAAAATAAAGAATTTTTTATTTCCCGTAAATTCTCCAGAATTCTTTTTCGTTAACATTATTTTTCGAAATAATTGGAGGTTGAATTGTTGATTATTAATTCGGTACGATTTTCTAAATAGTTCTTTTTAAAATATCTTATAATTCTTCGCCTTTGGTTGATTTTTCAGTAATTTTTTATCACAACAATTCTTTCCAGGATAGTTGGAGTTTCCAGTCTTGAGTATCGGTCGGTTATGATATTCTCAGGAGTATTTTTAAAATATTTGAGAATTCATAGTTCTTTTTACGATATCTCTATGAAAAAACTGATATTTTCTATAAGAAAAATATGATTCGAAGAATAACAGAACTACTTTTAGGTAATTTTATCCGTTAATAAAAAAAAATCATTCCTGATGTTGTGCATACTTAAAAATAACAAAAAAACTGTGTTTTTTGCAGCAAGTTTAGATTATAAGATCTCAAAAACCTGACCTAATTGCGTAATTCTTGGGACTAGATTTATATTGAATACATCAAAATGCTTTTAGGTTACTAATAAACTTATAATAAAAAAATCTATATTTTGTAGACTTGTGTTTTTGATCATTACACAGTTCTGCAAAATAAGAAATCAAGATTATTCTTGGCTAAATGAGGGTTACTTTTTGTAATTTTTTGCCTAGAATTTGAATTCGAAGCTAGAATCACGTCAAGTTTTATAGATATCCTAATCTAAAGAGGCGAAAAAGGCCGATTTTTACTCTTCAAAATTTATTTTAAAAATTTGAAATATCTTTTTTTTCACCGAGATATGTTAATTAAAGTTAAATATTTTCGCATATGCTATGTATGCGTATTCAGAAAATTAGCTGTTTTCAGACTTCTATAATTGATTTTAATCAAAGATATTTCAATGAAGAAAAAAGATATCTAGAAACTTTTAAAATTAATTTTAAAGAGTAAAAATGGTTTAGATGATTTTTTTTTATTTTTAGAAAAATAATTTTTTTGCAATGTTATGGGTTCTCAAAATAGAAAAAATGACTTTTTTCGGCTCTTTAGGTTAGACTATCTAAAAAGAATCTAACCCGATATATAAATTCCGATTTCAGATTCAAAATATACGCAAAAATTATTATTGAAACAAGACCTCAGTTGACTAAAAACAAAATCATGCAGATCTGTGTTATTATTATTTAAAATTTCTTCTATAAGTACTAATATTTCATAATAGCAATTACATAAATCAATTTTATATAATCTAGTTATTGACATATATAATTTTTCAATCTAGTGTAACAATAATGTACCACATACCTTTTAACAATAAGTTATAATAATACAATAAGTTCTTAGACACGGTGTCCCATTTTAACTTTCACAGCTGAATATCTCGGAAACAAGTCCGGAAAGCAAAAAAATGATTCATATGACAGTTGTTCACGATCGAAGGTGTCGTATGTTGATGAACTTGGATTTGACCTTGAACGTGACTAGTCAAGGTCAATGTTGTTCTTGGAACCCCTATTTTTGACCACGGATTCGGATTCCTCGTGAAATTCTACATTTAGATAATGTAATATGTGTGGTCCCGGAGCCGTCCACCGCCCAATCCCCCCCCTCCCCCAGGTTATTTCCAGGTCAATATTTTTTTTCAATGGAAACGCCTATTTTTCATCGCGGCTTTGGGTTCTTTATCAAAATCTACGTTCAGATAAAGTGTAGGGTACGGATGATTTCCCTAATAACCCCCTCCCCCCCAAGTAATTTCAAGGTCAATGTTGTGTTTTCAATTGGAACCTGTATTTTTGACTAGAGATTCAAATTCTGCATAAAATTCTACGTTCAGATGATATTTCGTAAATGAATGATGCGTGACACTATTCTTTAAATTTAACGCGTTTTGGGGAAACATAATTTTTATTAATACCCACGAGCCATGCAAAGGCCCGTGCCCAAGCGTCGTGTCACAAATTATTTAAAAGGGAAAGGTAAGGGAGGCTCTTTCACTCCTCTGAACAATGACGATGGACTTCGTCACTAAGTTGGTATTTGGGCTTTAAATTGAGAGGAAGGGAATGACGGGCGCAGACAATAATCACTTCCGATATTCGTTAACAATATTTATTCTTCAACGTTTAATAATCAAGAGAGCGACGACGTGGGTTTACGCGTCGTCCTCTACGGCCGCGTGCCTGCGCTCGTGCGGACAATTGCACGGAGGCATATTACAATAGTTTGAGAAGACTACAAAGGAGGGGCTCGCCTCGTACGCCGATTTCGACTTGCTTGCGGATGATCGCGAGCACTTCGCCGACGCGTCGTGCACTCGCGAATAGAGAGAGAAAGAGAGATAGACGACCTGACCTGGTGAAGGCTGCTGGCAGGAAGCGCTGCTGGTGCTGCTGGCAGGAAATACTGCTGGAGCGGCTGGCAGGAAATACTGCTGGAGCTGCTGGCAGGCTTGTGGCAGGTCCAATTGGATTCCACGATGCCTCGAGCGTTGATGGAAATTCTCTCCGGGCTGCACTCTGCTCGGCGTCTTCTAGCTCCGTTGTCTCCATTTGACTATTCGATTTTCTGGCATGCGTACGCTTGGTCGTCAATATCGATCCTTCTAACTCAAGATCTCGGTTCGGACTCTCTCTCCAACCGTTCGCGTGCCGGCTCGAGAAACGCCGGTGGCTTCGCTCTCGCGAGCGGATCGCCGCGGGTCGCTCGCGCTCGCTTACTTTTTACTCGCAGCGCGTCAATCTTTCTCTCTTCTTTTTGCCGCAGCCGCTCTCGCTCCTAATGGGCTCCCAATGATCGATGCCCTGCTAAGGTATTGGCCCTGAAATAAAGCGGTGCGAGCATCGGTATCGGCTCGTAATTTCCACCATACTTGCCATGGTAGCAGTGAAGGAGCGAGCTGCGCGAGAGAGAGAGAGAAAACGATCCAGACAGGGCCGACTATTTTAGCCAGGGCCCCGTCACAGATGAATCTCTGGTACCCCTATTTTACACACTTTCTAGCGTATTTTGGGTTGTTTCATGGTTTACATTGATTTAAGCATCTACGGGACTCGATAACGTGTGAACTCACATAGTTAAAACTGGTCCTCAGCTACTTAAATTTAATACTTACTACTATGGGCAAAAAGTAAGGTGAATTTGTTTGTAAAATGAAAAATCTTTATTTATTCTTCTACATCAATGTCATCCCCTTCGAAGTAATCCCCTCCCGATAAAATACACTTATGCCAACGTTTTTTCCAATCCTCGAAACATGCCAAATAGTCCCTTTCCGGTATAGCCATCAGCGCCTTCTTCGATTCAGCTCTTATCTCCTCAATCGACTCGAAACGCGTTCCCCGGAGTGGTCTCTTGAGTTTTGGGAATAGCCAGAAGTCACACGGAGCCAAATCAGGCGAATACGGTGGTTGCGGAACGATATGCGTCGAATTTTTGGCGAAATGGTCACGAAGAACGAGTGCAGTGTGAGATGGTGCATTATCGTGATGCAAAAACCAAGAGTTGTTGGCCCATAATTCTGGTCTTTTTAGACGAATTGCTTCACGCAAACGACGCATAACGCTCAAATAATATTCCTTATTAACAGTTTGGCCGGGTGGAAGGAATTCATAATGCACCACACCACGAAAATCGAAGAAAACTGTCATCATGACCTTGATTTTTGAACGACTTTGACGTGCTCTTTTCGGTCTGGCCTCGCCTTTAGCACGATATTCGCTTGATTGGTCGGTTGTTTCAGGGTCGTAAGCATAAATCCAAGTCTCATCTCCCGTCATCATGCATTTGAGCTTGTCCTGATAGTCAGAAAGCATTGTTTCACACACATCAACGCGGCGACTTTTTTGCAAGAAATTGAGCGTTTTCGGTACCAAACGAGATTTGACTTTTCGTAGGCCCAAATGGTCTTTCAAAATTGTTTTCACAGATCCTTCTGATATTCCGATCATATCAGTAAGGTCTCTAACAGTCAACCGACGATTTTCGAGCACTAATTCCTTCACTTTATTGACGTGTTGGTCATCTGTTGACGTTGATGGTCGTCCGGAGCGCTCCAAGTAATCAACACGTTCTCGACCCTCTTTGAAGTCTTTGTACCACTTATAAACATTTTTCTGCGACATGGTAGAATCACCAAAGGCCTTCCGCAACATCCTCAACGTTTCCGCAGCCGAAATTTCATTCCGCAAACAAAATTTGATGGCACTTCTTTGCTCAATTATATCAGACATTGTAAAAATCGAAACATGCACTCTTGGTCGTTTGGTAAACACAAGCGTAAATATATTACTGATGATGACATTGACATGAAATTTGTCCCAGATGTCATTCGCAGTCCTACCAACTCAAGAAAAAAAGAACTAGCCCGAAATGTTAAGCCCGCGAAGTTTAAATTGAAAATTCACCTTACTTTTTGCCCACAGTAGTAAGCCTTTCCACCATCTGCAAGGTCTTACAGCCCCTAGGGAAGGGTTTGTATGTTTGAAGACCCAGCTAGTTAATGCAAGATCGTGTAAAAATCCAACCAGTTAAGGCAAGATCGTGTAGGGATCCAACCATTTATGGCAAAATCTTGTACAGGTCCAGCCAGTTAAGGCAAGATCGTATAGAGATCCAGCTAGTTAACGCAGGGTTCTATAGGGGTCCAGCCAGTTAAGGCAAGATTGTGTAGGGATCCAGCTAGTTAACGCAGGGTTCTGTAGGGATCCAACGAGTTAAGGCAAGTTCGTGTAGAGATCCAACCAGTTTAAGCAACATCGTATAGGAATCCAACCATTTATGGCAAAATCGTGTAGAGATCCAGCTAGTTAAGACAAGATCGTATAAAGATCCAACCAGTTAAGGCAAGACCGTGTAAAGGTTCAGCAAGTTAGCTAAATTATTTTTGTAGATATTGATTTAATTGTGAATGAGATGTTCAAAGAGTCCACCATTATTTTATAAACCCAATTGCAATCGGCGGCGAAAATTATTCTGCAGGTTCCTAAGTATTTAAGGAGTTATTGCTTGGCAGGCTGTTATATTTTATCTCTCATGTTCTCCGGTGTTGTTGGAGGTGGTCTAAACACAGCATTTTTTATGTATCCCCACAAATATAAATCAAGTGGGATCAAATTTGGCGATCTAAGAGACCATGCGACTGGTTCACCTCGCCCTATCCATTGATTTGGAAATTGCTGATTTTCAGCAAAGTTTAGTAGAAATAAAAAAATAGCCCAAAATATGCTAGAAAATGTAAAAATAAGTGTACCAAAGATTCATCATTCATTTACGAAATATCATCTGAACGTAGAATTTTATGCAGAATTTGAATCTTCAGTCAAAGATACGGGTTCCAATTGTAAACACAACATTGACCTTGAAATGACTTGGGGGGGGGGGGGTGTTATTGGGGAGATCATCCGTACCCCACACTATATCTAAACGTTTGGTATCCCAAGGTCTTCTTCTAGTTCTCGCACAGTCATACGACGATCTTGTTCGATTGCAAGTCGCACTCGCTCAATATTATCTGCGGTTTTTGTCGTCGAAGGTCGGCCGGAACGAGAATCACTATCGACAGAAGTGCGACCATCCTTGAACCGTTTATACCACTCTTTTATTCGTGTTTTGCTCATACACTCGCTTCCGAAGGCCTTTTGCATCATTCCAATAGTTTCCGAACTCGTTTTTCCGAGTTGAAAGCAAAATATGATGCAAATTCGTTGATCTTGTTTTTCAATTACTTTTCACAATATCAAAATCCGACGAACGCGAAAAAGGCACTGTAAACAAAGATACGCTGCGTATGAACTATACGTCCGGCAGGTGTCAGTAAGTAACCAATAGATTCGTGAGGCTTTACTGTTGATGTTTCTGTCCGGTAGAAGTCACTCTAACACTATGGCGCGAAGATATAAACGTAGGCCCGATATCTTCCGGACAGACCTCGTACTTACCTTCTGGTAAGTACTCTCACGAAGAGAGCACAAAGACTGTTACTACGTGTAGGAGCTTAGACTATATTTAAAATTTTGGTTAGATAAACTCATCACATCTGAGATTTGACTTTTTATGAATATCTCGACGACCTTATTATTACAACTGAGAACTTCGTAGATTATATTGTAACGGGCTATTTTATTACAAAAATAAATTTTAACTAATTTTTCACAAAGCAGTCCAAAAAAATAACAGCACTCTCCACACTCTGAATTTCACTAGCGTAGTAGATTATAAGAATGATTATTAAAAATTTATTTATTTTATTTTCATATGCTATTATGCAATAACTATTAGCGCTTCTTGCTAATAAAATATTTTTTATTAGCTATTCTTCCATAATAGCATTTGAAAGTCAAATCAATTCTTATCGAAGATAAACCATCGAGCATGGAAAATTGGATAACAATTCTAAAAATGCCAACTACAAAACAATTATATATATACACACACACATGATATACCTTAAATGCGTATCCACTATTCGTTTTATGATAAATACGCCTACTGGTCCCTATTCATATGATAGTTAACTAGAGATAGCTTATTAAGTAGAAATGGACAGCGCATCATACACAACTCACCAAAGCGTTGTAGTAGATAGAGACAGACCAATAGTTTGAATAAAGCAAAGAAGAAAAATAGCGTTTCATGCTAAAATAATCAAAATTCGAATTACCTGCTGTACGATAGTTGCTAGCTTGTGCTCATCATGCCGTAAATTATCATTTTTTATCGCGTAATTGTTGTTGCTAATTCAAAAGATAAAGCTTGCAATTATTCCACTCTGCGTAATAATAATATCTGCAAATTTTAAAAGTAAGTATTGCACAACTTGTAATAAACCAGCATCATTCATTTGCATAATTTAGGAATCATTTTGCGTGAATGCCCTGCGTGCTTTTATTCGTCACTTTTAAGTACTTTAAACAGTGAGGAGTACGAAATAACGTACACGTTCGTAAATAACTATATTTTCTAATAATTTCTTGCGATTATTAAAATTTATTTTTGTTTGTTTGAAATTTATTTCATTTAAACTCTTTTGTTTTTGGTTATAAATATCGAGCATATAAACTCATATACACAGATATCTTTTACCTAAAATTTTTCTTTTATTTGAACCCAACTATAAGTACACATTTATAACATTTTAATTAATAAAAAAGCTTACAATTTAATAAAATTCCTTGTGCATCATATTTACTTATGACCTGAACCATTCTTAATTTTGCCTAACTTTACATATTTATATATATTAATTTGCCTTCTTCCAAGAAAGGATGGAACAGAAGATAAAAATAAATAATTATCTAAATACAAATTCGGCTAGTTGTTAACAGTGAATGAACCATGACCTTCTCTCGTATAGCTAAGCTGAATCTAAATAAATAGAATATTTGCTAATGTTTCTACCTATTTTATGGTTAATCATATTAAGCTCAGAGTGACATTTCTCCAGGATTCAATAAAATTAGTAGTTCCTAGCGCCATAATGAAGTTAATTCAATATTGCTAGGCCTCTTATAACTTTATTTTCTAATGATTCAATAGCCACAGTAACTGGTGGAATTAGTTGACAACGACCACGTTACAACGTCAGATAGCTCGAGATTGTTCTACTGCAAATAAAAAAGGGCAACTTTTATAGTAAGCAGAGGAGATTCCTGATCACCATACTTACGGTGTGCTATTTAAGGGTACTCATTAATAAAAATGGCACTCAGCTTGAACATGAGCGGGTCAAGTCTATCATCGAATATTTAGCTTCTCGAAACCCTCAAATAGCTGCGCCGATTCTTAGGAATGACATTTTAGTAGCGTAAGTTTTTAGAGTATCAAAATCAATCCATCTTTATAATAAGAGGGTTAGACTACGTAAAGACTGGCCGAACGTACATTGCTGTATATGCCATTTGTACTATGTACGACATTGGCTAATGTCTCGCCATGAATTCCTCCCCTTCAAATATGGCATTGACGCTCTCTCTTTCTTCCTTTTTTTTGAGCGATGTTAAGCGTTCATCCCTTGTACAACAACATGTATAGTTCCTGTTGATCCTTTTTTTTTCTGTCTTATTCTTTGTACGTTTACAAATATATTTATTTATGCTTTATAGCTGCTTAATATTATTTTTTCTTTCTCTTTATACTTAGAGACAGAAACTATGATATATCGTCGGTTCGCTTCCGTTGTCAGTAACAGAAGAACATATAATGAATCACAGCTTCACTCCTTATGTAACTTTTTCCTAAATATATAGATATGTAGCATAAGGTAAATCTATGAATGGGTATAAACATTCAAGTGAGTAACGACAATCTGCACTTTTGGGCTATATAAGTCACAACATGTGAGAATGCCAGCGACAGAGTGTAGATTGAGAGTGAGTATTCAATTACTATATAATTACACAGGCACACAAAAAATAAAAAGTGGTCTGTATCAAAAACAACACACATATATTCCCATGTATTTTGCCACGCTAAATCCGAATCCGCAGTCAGTTTGACCCCAGCACGTCAGGATCAAGGTCATTTGAAGGTCAAACTCGAATAAAAGTAGTATAAAAAAATGTAACTAGTATTTCTATGGTTTCGAGGGTCGCTGAACATAAATCCGACATCCCCTTGACCCAAGCACGCCAGGTTCAAGGTCATTTCAAGGTCAAACATAGACATTGGACGAAAAGTTGAATTCTGACTACAGATTTTGAAAGTACGGAAAAAATTACGTTCAGAGACAATTTTTTCAATTTTTTTTATCGTGAATCCAGCGGTCATTTCGAGGTCATTGTATTTTGATCCCATGAAAATCAGTATGACCATTTTGAAAAAAACAGAAGTACGTCTTCAATGAATAAAAAAACTCTTTCCATACGTTTTGACGGTTGCTGAATCCAAATCCGTGATCTCCGTGACCTAAGCACATCAGGTTCAAGGTCATCTGGAGGTCAAACTCAAGAAAACGTAGTTTAAAAAAATGTAACTACTATTTCTATGGTTTTGAGGGTCGCTGACTCCAAATCCAAAATTAGAATTGCTCCGACTACTTGAGTTTGGTTTGCAAAGTGATAGAATTTATACTTCTCTTCTCTTGTAACGGACCCTTTTATCTTCAAAAGATCTATGCAGCGGTTTTCTTTTTCTTTTTTCCGTTTCTGACTCGTTTTCCCTTTTAAGCATCCAGCAAAAATCTGCCATCATATTTACATCCCATCTTCCTTGATACCGGCGTTCCATCTCTTTCATATCTTGATGAAACCGTTCACCCTGTTCTTCGCTATAGTCTCCGAGATTTTCTGGGAAGTAATCAAGATGAGAATGTAGAAAGTGCAATTTTAAATTCATTAAGCATCCTAATTCTTTGTAGCTATTTAATAAATTTTCCACCAAAGTTTCGTAATCTTCACTTCTCTGATTCCCGAAGAAATTTTCTGCTACTTTCTTGAAACTTGACCATGCAGCCAATTCTACAGGGGTCATCTTTGTGATAAAGTCGTTATCTCTGAATAAAGTGCGGATTTGGGGACCATCAAAAACACCTTCTTTTAGTTTGGCATCAGTTATGCCTGGAAACTTCTGTCCTAAGTATTCAAAACATTTTCCATCCTTGTTCAGAGCTTTGACGAATTGCTTCATAAGACCAAGTTTGATATGAAGGGGTGGGAGCAAAATTTTTGAAGGATCTATTAAAGGATCCCGGAGAACGTTTTGTACGCCTGGATTGAAATCAGTTCTTTTTGGCCACTCTTTCTGTACATAGTGATGCTTTCTATCTCTACTATCCAACAGACACAAGAAACAGGGATATTTTGTAAAACCTGACTGCTGACCCAGAATCAGAGTTGAAATTTTAAGGTCACCGCACACTTTCCATTTGTGATCCGAGTAATTGATTTTTTCTAATGCAACTTCCAAATTCTGGTATGTTTCCTTCAACTTCGTTGAATGAGCTATCGGAATAGGCGCAAAAGAGTTTTCATTGTTCAAAAGTACAGCTTTGAGGCTTCGTTTAGAAGAGTCAATAAATAACCTCCACTCTTCATCTTTATAAATATTAGGTTTCAATTCA
Organism: Phymastichus coffea; assembly: GCF_024137745.1. NCBI lineage: Eukaryota > Metazoa > Arthropoda > Insecta > Hymenoptera > Eulophidae > Phymastichus > Phymastichus coffea. The sequence continues at coordinate 4,693,889 of NW_026706814.1, forward strand.
TTCATTAATCCTCTCACATCTGTACAGAATGTCATCGAGTTCTCTGAATCTTTGGCAAAGAACTTACGAAACTTCTCTTCTCTATTCCGATAAACATAAGCCTTGGTCCCCTTGGACAACGAATTCTTCTTTTTCAATACTGCGGCCAGATACTCGGCTCCATCTTTGGGTAATCCCAAATCTCTTACGAGATCATTCAACTCTTTTTGATTGAAAGTTTCGGGGGTACTATTCGAGACAACGCTTGAAAATATTCATCTTCTTTGCTATCACTTTGACTGTCACTTTCCTCATCTGAGGATTCAACAACTTCCATTTCCTTTGGTGCAAGTGATGTATCAACTTCCATAGGTTCTTGGTCAGTAGCTTCCTCTTCTAACGGTATTGGCTTTTTTACTGATGCTACTTCAGCGTACACGATTTTATTTTTTGTAGTTGCGTTAAAGCCAAAAGTCTTGGTCATACAGAAATAGCAATCGTCTCGACATAAAGGTTCAGACCATATCATAGGCTGTGAAAATTTGAGCTGACTACGAGTCCGACATTTCTCCCATCGTGATAATATTGTTCTGCAACAATTGCAAATCATATGAGGTACCCAGACTGTATTTTGGCTGACAACCTTTAAATTAAAACATTCTTCGTAAATAGTTATAAACCTATCTGATAACAGCCTTCGATATTTTGGCATTTCAAATTTTCCACAAACATAACAGAAATCATCTGTTTTTTCATCACACCTATGAAAAGTAGATTCTATTCTACTAGACTTGCGGTCACTTGATGACGACGCTTGCGGGCCCGCTTGCTCACCCTGACCAACCGCCGATACTGGGCATCCGAAACCCTGCATCGTACCTTCTCGTGTGCCGGCCATGACGGCATCGTGCTTTCACCCCAGAGCTTTGCCGGAAAACAAAAAAAAGAAAAAAAGCCGTTTCCCGCCATCAACGCGTGGAGGTGCCCTGGGTTCCAGCACACGAAAAACGTAGGTGTGATATAAAATCTTACGCTTTCAGGCTATAGCGAATAACAGGGTGAACGGTTTCATCAAGATATCAAAGAGATGGAACGCCGGTATCAAGGAAGATGGGATGTAAATATGATGGCAGATTTTTGCTGGATGCTTAAAAGGGAAAACGAGTCAGAAACGGAAAAAAGAAAAAGAAAACCGCTGCATAGATCTTTTGAAGATAAAAGGGTCCGTTACAAGAGAAGAGAAGTATAAATTCTATCACTTTGCAAACCAAACTCGAGTAGTCGGAGCAATTCTAATTTTGGATTTGGAGTCAGCGACCCTCAAAACCATAGAAATAGTAGTTACATTTTTTTAAACTACGTTTTCTTGAGTTTGACCTCCAGATGACCTTGAACCTGATGTGCTTAGGTCACGGAGATCACGGATTTGGATTCAGCAACCGTCAAAACGTATGGAAAGAGTTTTTTTATTCATTGAAGACGTACTTCTGTTTTTTCAAAATGGTCATACTGATTTTCATGGGATCAAAATACAATGACCTCGAAATGACCGCTGGATTCACGATAAAAAAAATTGAAAAAATTGTCTCTGAACGTAATTTTTTCCGTACTTTCAAAATCTGTAGTCAGAATTCAACTTTTCGTGCAATATCTATGTTTGACCTTGAAATGACCTTGAACCTGGCGTGCTTGGGTCAAGGGGATGTCGGATTTATGTTCAGCGACCCTCGAAACCATAGAAATACTAGTTACATTTTTTTATACTACTTTTATTCGAGTTTGACCTTCAAATGACCTTGATCCTGACGTGCTAGAGTCAAACTGACTGCGGATTCGGATTCAGCGTGGCAAAATACATGGGAATATATGTGTGTTGTTTTTGATACAGACCACTTTTTATTTTTTGTGTGCCTGTGTTATTAAATATGTAATATTATGTATACGTTATCATCCGCTCCGGTACCAAGGTAAATAAGGGAGAGATTCATCTACCTTCATGAGAGAGATAGAGAGAGAGAGAGAGAGAGAGAGAGAGAGAGAGAGAGAGAGAGAGAGAGAGAGAGAGAGTAGAGTAAGCTTTATTTAGTCTTCGGGTATAACCCTAGGCTGCAAGATGAACAATTATTATAACATATTTTATAATACAATAATAATAATAATAACGACAACATTTAGAGAGGCAATCAGATCGGTAGAACAAATTTGGTGATCGCTAGAAAATTAATTAACCGTATCACATAAAAAGAATATCTCTTAAATGGGTTAAATTCTATTAACAAGTAAAATAATATAGGTGGTAAATTGAAGCTCAACTTAATCAAGCAAATGTGCTATATTGTAGTATAGAGTTATTGAGAAGAAGACTAGGTGTAGGCACAGTTGCTAAGTAAGGAAAGCTTGTGAGTATGCCTTATAAACTAACATAGAATACTTAAAATTAAAGCTTAAAGTCTTAAAACTTACGAACTACGTGAGTGAGAGAGAGACGTGAATTTTTATGTTATCTATAGGAATAAAGGAGATGTGGCCTATTATGAGTGAACACATGCATTATGAGCTATTTGAAGAGTTGATAGTTTTGTCAAAGTAAGAAAAGACTATTGAAGCATTGGAGAAATGGGGCAAGACGAGCGTTTCGACAAGGTTTTTCTTAGCGGAATTAATGAGAGTTTTCTTATAGAATTTTAGAGTGTTCAATACAAGATATACCTTCTCTACGATATCTGATACATGGAGTTTTCATTGAAAGGATGATAATACAGCGACTCCAAGGCTTTTCACAACTTGGAATTTTAGTGTTGCTTACCCTAATTTTCGGTAGGGAATCAAGGAATAGCGGAGAGATTTAGAGATCATTACCAATAAGAATAATCTTAGTTTTGGCAAGGTTAACCCATTAAGGCCCAGGCCGAACCGGGGAAAGATAGCGCCAAACCAACTATGCCAATCGTAGCTAAATCGTAAAAAAAAATACCCGTGTTTTTTCTTTTGCCATTTTCAATTGTTTATAAAAAATTATTTAAACAAATTATCAAAAAGTTATTATTTTTAAAAAACTGATAGCGGCAATCGATTCTGCGGGAAAAAACATGAAAGAAATGTATATAACGTTTTTTTGTCAGACGTCAATTTGTTAGTGTAAAATGGCTATAAACAATTGCAAGTCTGTCAGGTACCTGTGTATACGCCAAATACCAAGCAAAATCTATTGCCGATAACGCCAAACTAACTATGCCAATCGTAGCTAAATCGAAAAAAAAAATACCCCTGTTTTTTCTTTTGGCGTTTGCAATTGTTTATAAAAAATTATTTAAACAAATTATCAAAAAGTTATTATTTTCAAAAAACTGATAGCGGCAATCGATTCTACGGGAAAAGACATGAAAGAAATGTATATAACGTTTTTTTGTCAGACGTCAATTTGTTTAAGAAAATAGGACAGAAAGCTTTGAATTTTCACAAATTGTACATTTGGAAATTTGACTAACATAGTAATTGTTGGGTTACGAAGTTGCAAAGAGTTTGCAAAATTTTTTTTCTATTGAAACCGTGTTAGAGATCACGTTTGAGTGGCGGGCTAACGGTTTTATGTAATATTATGGATTCAGTTTTCATTACAAAAGTTTTTAGTATATTTGGACATTTCTAGTACATTTATTTTACAGTTATTTGTTTTTGGAACAAATTGACATTTGACAAAAAAACGTTATATACATTTCTTTCATGTTTTTTCCCGTAGAATCGATTGCCGCTATCAGTTTTTTAAAAATAATACCTTTTTGATAATTTGTTTAAATAATTTCTTATAAACAATTGCAAACGGTAAAAGAAAAAACAAGGGTATTTTTTTTTCGATTTAGCTACGATTGACATAGTTAGTTTGGCGCTATCGGCAATAGATTTTGCTTGGGATTTGGCGTATACACATGTACCTGACAGACTTGCAATTGTTTATAGCCGTTTTACACTAACAAATTGACGTCTGACAAAAAAACGTTATATATCTTTCTTTCATGTTTTTTCCCGTAGAATCGATTGCCGCTATCAGTTTTTTAAAAATAATACCTTTTTGATAATATGTTTAAATAATTTCTTATAAACAATTGAAAATGACAAAAGAAAAAACACGGGTATTTTTTTTTTCGATTTAGCTACGATTGGCATAGTTAGTTTGGCGCTATCTTTCCCAGGTTTGGCATGGACCTTAATGGGTTATGTTGAAAACCGTTACCCTGTGCCCAATCTGCAACTGATTGAGCATCAAGTTAAGCTTTTTCAAGTCCCAAGAGCAGCTCTGAAGGTCGGCAATAAAGATAAATCATATAGTCGAAAAAGAATAGAACAGCTGGAAGATCATTAATAAAAATAGAGAAAATCAGTGGGACAACGACTCTGCCCTGCGGGACTGCGGTCTGAGTTAGCAGCCATTGGATATCAATCCGTCCTGGTAAATAGCAATCTGAAACCTGTCTATTAGGTGACTATAAAACCACGGGAGAGATTTATATAAGAATTTGAATGATCTGAGTTTCTTGATGAGCAAATCATGTGGCATTAAGCCAAAAGCTTTGGAGAAATCGAACAGAATAAGTATTGTTATTTGTCACTTTTCGATTGCAAAATTTATATCATTTAGTAAGGCTATTAATGTTGTTTCGATAGAGTGATGCTTGCAAAAGCTCGCCTGTCTGTGATCCAATAATTCATTGCTTTCGAGACAGTTTGAGAGTTGCCTATGAATGATACGCTCAAGGATTTTAGAGGGCTCCGAGAGCTGGGCTATAAGTCTAGTATTCGAGGGTGACTATGGCATTTGAATCTTCGAAAGGGGACAAATTAAAGTTCTTTTCCACATATTTGGGAAGGTGAATGTATTGATAGATTTATTTATAATTGCTAAGAATATACTCAGGAGTTTTCGATCTAAATAGAATGAACTCCTCGAGCGCGACAGCAAGAGCAGGACCGTCTGCTGAATGTAATGGTTTTAATACGACTCACTTAGATAATAAGTCTTAAATAACCACAATGTACTTAAACCTATTCTTGCTACGGGATAGCTCGACCACGTGAGTCGCTACCACTGCCCATGGCCTTTCTACCACGCCTTTACGCATAAGATCTAAAGGCGCTTGCTGAACAACCTTATACTTTTGACATTGACGGCACTCATCTACAAACGTCTTCATGTTATACCACACTCTCGGCCAGTAATGTTTACGAGCTATTCGATAGTAAGTCTTTTCCCGACCGAAGTATCCGGAGAACGGTTCGCAATCAGCGTCTCTCAACACTTTTTCTCGGTATTACAATGGTACTACCATGCACTAACACTCCTCACGATTAGTTACCGGGTCAAACAAGTGATCGCGCATGAACCGATACCAGATGTTATTCTCTACTCTCCAATTCTCGAATTTTTTCGGTCTTTGAAGAACGTCTTTCACGCGTTGTAGACACCAAACATCCTGTATCATGCCAAATGCGCAAACCTCAAGCTCGTCTTCAAATTCTCGCGAAAGTGCGTCCGGCACATATGCAGCGCTCCATTTCTATGAACGATTTCATAGTTTAGCTGCTGGAACACTAGCACCCACCATTCCAAAGGACCTGTCAATTCCCGTTTATTTAAAATCCTAGTGAGGGTGCTATGATCCGTAAAGATAACAAAATGTGAACCTTCTATATAAGGCCAAAACTTTTTTACCGCAAAAAGTATCGCCGAAAATTCGATTTTGCTAACCGTATAATTTTCCTCATGTGCGTTTAACATTCAACTGGTGTAATATATATGTGCATATACGAAGTCTATCCGGAAAGTATCGAGCCTACCTTTATATTTTCGTGCTAGCGTTATTCTTCATCATCTGGTGGGCGGCATCCTTCAAAATAATCACCACTTGATTGAATAACACGGTTCATTGTTTTCAACCGTTGTTTTGTCATCTAATCGGTGTCCTTTTAGTGGTTTTTTTAGTTGTGGAAACAGCCAAAAGTTACAACGGGCTATGTTGGGACTGTATGGAGATTGTTGAAGCAATGCGATATTGTGTTTGCTCACAAACTGCTGCACAAGATTGAATAAATGCGCTGGCGCATTATCGTGATGGAGAAGCCAGTCACCACTTTCCCAAAAGTGCGGCCGTTTTCTTCTTACTGCATCACGCAAACGTTTCAAAATTTGAACGTAGTATTCTTTATTGATTGTCTGACCTGTTGGTGCATATTCGTGATGTACAACACCTTCACAATCGAAAAAAACAATCAACATTGACTTAACATTGCTCCGGCTTTGGCGTGCTTTTTTTGGTCTTGGCCATTCAGAATGCTTCCACTGTTAAGATTGTTGTTTTGTTTCAGGATCATAACCATATACCCATGATTCATCACCTGTAATAACTTTTCTAAGCACATTATCATCATTATTGACCATTTTCAAATTGTCCAGAGCGATTTCCAAGCGAATGTTCTTCTACTCTGCTGTAAGCAATTTTGGGATGAATTTTGCATACACGCGTTTCATTCCTAATTTTTCGGTTGAAATTTCTGAAATGATAGTTTTTGGTATTCTAAGGTCTTCTTCTAGTTCTCGCACAGTCATACGACGATCTTGTTCGATTGCAAGTCGCACCCGCTCAATATTATCTGCGGTTTTTGTCGTCGAAGGTCGGCCGGAACGAGAATCACTATCGACAGAAGTCCGATCATCCTTGAACCGTTTATACCACTCTTTTATTCGTGTTTTGCTCATACACTCGCTTCTGAAGGCCTTTTGCATCATTTCAATAGTTTCCGAACTCGCTTTTCCGAGTTGAAAGCAAAATTTGATGCAAATTCGGTGATCTTGTTTTTCAGTCATTTTTGACAATATCAAAATCCGATGAACGCGAAAAAGGCACTGTAAACAAAGACACAAGTGAGGCTTTACTGTGGACGGTTCTGTCCAATAGAGGTCGCTCGAACACTATGGCGCGAAGATATAAACGTAGGCCCGATACTTTCCGGACAGACCTCGTACAGGGAGACGACCACCCCGAAATTTTCTATGGTTGGCATTCTACAAAAAAGATGTTCAGACAAAAGGTATTTGGAACAATGACGGACACCTTGCCCTGAAATCAGATTTGACCTTGAGATTTATTTTCAAGGTCATTTGGGGGTCAAAGTCATTTTTTGAATAGGAACTTATAAATTTCATCCGGGATACGGAAAAAGCGGGAAATTCTACGTTCAGATCAAGTATTATGTGTGGGGTACGATTAACCCTCCCTATCGCGTGAGGTCATGTAGGGGTCAAATTTATTATTTTCTTCATCTATGCACAGGGATGGTCGGGTAAGCCTAAGATTAATTTTAATAACCCAAAAACTCAAATAACTCAATAACCCAAAAATCCAACCCCAATAACCAAGTGTTTTTTTTAACAAGAAGCCCTATTTTTTATAATGGATTCGGAAAGAGCGGGAAATTCTACACCCCCCCCCCCCTCCATCCCACCGGGGCAAGGGTGAGGTTAATAATAATAATAATAATAATAATAATAATAATGCCGGGCTGGTCTAGTGAGTGGTAACACCTCACTGGGCAAATGCTAGCTTCCAACGTCCACGACGTGCCCGGTGGAAACGATGTCCGTCGCGTCAATGCTCTGAGCAGCAACGCCATAACGGACACGGCCAAGAGGAAGATATGGCTCACAAATGACGCAAAAGATAATGGTATTCTGCCGATGTGTCCAACCATTAATCACTTATACACATACACACTCATACACTACGCAAACACTCACACACACACGCCTTCTGGCTAACCGGGGAAGTGAATGCTCGGCGACCCTTTAAACGGGCCTTACCGAAAAGCGAATGGTACGGGACTCCTATAAACGGAGCCGCCCGAAAGCGAGTGAAGGGGATCTCTCTAAACGGGCTCTCCCCGTGAACGAAGCCCGGTTTTGCCCATGGGCACTTACATACACGCACACATCACAGGGGGGAACACTGAACACACAGGGTAAACACACAGGGGGGGGGGGGGGGACCTCAGGGGCCGCGCGTTGTCCCAGCGCGGTTCGTGGAGTCGTGACCACGAGGGACCTCCAGCATAACGGGACAGAAAACTATGGAAAATGCACAAAGAAAACATTGATTTACCTCAAGTGGTAATCCCTTCTCAGGGAGAATCCACCCCGGGTTCCGATCGGGTGAAAGCCCCGGTGGCCACGGGCAGCGGCAAGGATTTTGAGGGCCGCACCTTGTGCATGGCGAAGAGGAGGACCAAACGAAACGATAGGAACCAAAATACATTGAACATACCAGAACGACAGAGGGGAGACAGTGTATCAAGTGGCGGCAACGAGGTGAGTTACGCCTTCGCCACAGACAACCAAGAACAGACGTCAGGACGAACACCCACGACAAACAAAACACGAGACATGACTGAACTGCTAAGGCTAATACAAGAGACGGCGATAAAAATGGCCGAAGCAGCAAACATACAAAAAAACATGAATATGACAGTGAAAACTGGAATCAAGACAATTCTCGAGACTGTGGACATTGCGCTGCACAAGCGGATGGACACAGCTCCGGAAGGACACCGACGAGACAGCAACAAGACAAGCACGACGACGAACAACAACGCAGAGATGCCACAGACGAAACGGAAACGTTCGCTGACCGGAACCACGCCGGAGCCCTCACAAAAGAGGCCACCGACGACAGATTCGACCAAAGACTGGTAGACCGTTACACGGAAAAAGACAAAAAAGAAAACGGACGCAAGGAATCGACCTGACAACGACAGACCGGCCCACCAGAAAAGGGGACTCGCTGTCCTCATCAAACCGGGGACACACGCGTCATACTCCGATATCGTACGAAAAATCCGGACAACGATCGATCTGAAGGAGAGTCACGTACAGGTGACGACCCTGAGGAAGACGAAGAACGGTCTGTGCCTATTGAAGCTGCAGGTAGACGCAGACAAACCAGACGGACGCGACGTGTTTGAACGACAGATCCAGGAGGCCATCGGGGAAGCGGGCAGTGTCAGGGCTATGACTTCCAAGGTACAATTGGAGATCATGGATCTGGACTGCGTTGCGACTCCGGAAGACGTGACGGACGCGTTCAGACGAGAGTCTGGGCGAGACACAGACTTTCGGATCCATATTTTCGATCCTAACCGCGCTGAGCAGTATATGGCGGTCTGCGAAATGGAATCGCGGCAAGCCGAGGCGCCGCTTCGGCGCGGTCGGATCAGAATTGGCTGGGTGCACTGCCGCGTCCACAAAAGACTGACGGTGACGAAATGTTACAGGTGCTTGGGCTTCGGCCACGTGAAGGCCGAATGTACGGGCAAGGACAGGATGAAATGCTGCCGCAAATGCGGCGCATCCGGACATTACGCGACGGAATGCAAAGGAGAACGGGTCTGCTCTCTGTGCTCCGAGGCCGGGCATGGGGACGTCGCCCACCTCGCCGGAAACGGCAGGTGTGCCGTGTTCCGGGCAGCGCTGGAGGAGTGCAGGAGGCGTGCCGGAAGACGAACAGAGTAGTACAAGGAAACCTGAACAGAAGTAGGACTGCAGACATGCTCCTACCGTAGATAGCCGACGAACATGACGCGGACATTCTGATCCTGTGTGAACCATACAGGAAAAGGATGTCCCAGACATACATTACAAACAAGACAGAGACCACTGCTATCTGGGTAAGGGGCGCCGCTCAATTTAGAGTCTCCAACCGCGGAGTCGGGGACGACTACGTCTGGGCTACAGTCGGCGCTGTCACTTATGTCAGCGTCTACCTGACACCCAACTGCACCGCGGCGGAGTTCGAAAGGAAGGCGACGCTGTTAGAAGACGGGATCAGGGACCTGCCCGGAGATGTCATCGTTGCGGGGGATCTCAATGCGAGGGCGATCGAGTGGGGAATGAACGAAACGAACCGACGCGGACGACTGCTGCTGGAAATGGCCGCAAGGTTGGACCTAGCAGTAGTAAATACGGGACACACGCCGACGTACAGACTACCAGAGATTGGAGACTCCATCCCTAACGTGACGATGACGTCGGACAGAATCCTGCCACGGCTGAGGGGGTGGCGGATGGTCGAGGACTATACAGCCAGCGACCATCAATACATTGTCTTCGAAGTAGCGGGACAGACAGAAACGAGACAAACGAGAATCCACCAACCCCCGCGGTGGAACCTTAACAAACTTAACCGACAAAAATTTTCGGAGGAGTTGATGGCGGCATCAGCCCCAGGGTCGAAGATTCCTCCTGAGCTAACGGGCTGGCGAAGAACGGAAAGACTGACAGACGAGACGGCGAAATTAATAAACAGCTTGTGCAATGCCGAAACGACGACAGATACAAAAAAGACGGCCATAATACTGGTGGACGGACGAAATAGCCGAGCTACGCAAGATATGCCTGGCAAATCGGCGACGTGTGACGAGGGCTGGAGGTGGACCCGAAAGGGAAAACCTTCAGGCCACGTACAAGACAACACAAAAGACGCTGACGCAAGCAGTACAAGACAGTAAGACACGATGCTGGAGGAAGCTCTGCGAGGGGGTGAACGAGGATTCCTGGGGGACAGGATACAAAATTGTGACCGGCAAACTAGGGGTCCGAGTTGCACCCGAACTCAAAGATGCCGAAACAACAGGACGGATCGTTGACGAACTATTTCCGACGCATCCGATTCGGAAGAACGTGACGGACGACGCTCACGTATCGGCGCCCCCCCCCGTCTTTGCCGCTGAGGATCTCATCAAAGCAGCGAATGCAATGAAGACGGGCAAGACCCCGGGACCAGACGGAATACCGGCCGAGATTCTCCAGCTCGTGGCTCGTCTACGGCCGGAGATACTTCTCAACCCGTACAATACGTGCTTGACGACAGGAACGTTCTGCGATCGGTGGAAAGAGGTGAGGCTCGTTCTTATCCCAAAAGGTAAGGGCGACCCTGGCACGCCTTCGGCCTACCGACCGTTGAGTTTACTTGACACTACTGGTGAACTCTTTAAACAATTACTTAGACCGAGACTGACGGACGCGATACAGGCCGGAGGGGGTCTCTCAGATTTGAAATTCGACTTCAGGAGGGGTCGGTCGACGATTGGAGCGATCCAAAAGGTGATTGATTCTTTCCTGGAACTAGAAAGACACTGCCATGCGGCGCGACCCATTGTGCTGCTAGCGACGCTCGACATCAGAAATGCTTTTAACTTGGCCAGGTGGATCTTGGAGGCGCTGAAAAGCAACTTTCGGATCCCACCGTACCTGGTTCGGGTTGTGGAGGATTACCTAAAAAATAGACGGATAACGTACGAGACGATCGAAGGACAAGTAACGAGACAGGTCACCGCTGGGGTGGCACAGGGGTCGATACTGGGACCTGACTTCTGGAATGGCTTATACGATAGCTTGCTCCGGCTTGGGATGCCGCTCGGAGTGATCCTCATCGCCTACGCTGATGACATGGCGGCGGTGATTACGGAGAGATCCCCCGAGCTGGTGCAGCTAGCGTTGAACCAGACCATGAGACGAGTCGGACGATGGATGACAAATCACAGACTACAACTCGCAGCGGAAAAAACGGAACTGATGTTTCTCACGAGAAGAAGCATTCAAACGATACTGCACATGAGGGTAGGGACATGCGAGATGAAGACCAAGAGGGAAGTCAAGTATCTTGGGGTAACCCTCGATACGAAGATAACCTTCTGGCCTCATATACAAAAAACAACCCAGAAAGTAGCAGAGAGGATAGCATCCTTGAGTCGCCTGATGGCAAATACGACGGGACCGAGATTGGGAAAACGACGACTGTTAATGGCAACAGCTCACTCAATCCTTCTATACGGCGCGGAAATATGGGCAGACTCCCTGAAGACAAAGAAATACTGTAAGTCGATGATGATGGTACAGAGACAGGGCGCACTGCGAATCACTTGCTCCTATCGATCAGTTTTTGCGCAGGCTGTTTTGGTGGTGGCTCTTCTGACCTTTGAACGCAAAAGGATCTACGGGAGCAGCGCGGACATAGGACGAAAGAACGCGGCAATCTCTGAGCGCGACAGGACAATTGACATTTGGCAAGGCCGATGGACAGAGGATCGAGGTGGTAATTGGACGAGACGATTGATACGGGACTTGAGACTGTGGCTCGGAAGGAAATTCGGTGATGTAAATTTCTACGTCACCCAGCTCTTGACGGGGGACGGGTACTTCCGATGGTACCTCTACAATATGAACAGACTACGAACACCCGATTGTAAGTACTGTGGACACGAACGAGACGACGCGGAACACACGTTTTTCGCGTGTGACCGCTGGAGAAGACTCAGGCAGGAACTGAAAGAAACGGTTGGCAGCATCACCCCCGATAACATCGTGGCTCTGATGCTGCGTGTACCCGAATGGTGGCGCTTAGTCGCTACCTATACGAAAACTATACTGAGACATTAGAACGCGGACGGCTGCCTGATAGATGACTGAGCAGACGAAATGACGCGACGTAATAAGATACGGAGGAACGACACGAACGGACGAACACAGACAGAACCTCCAGTCAGAAGGAATATTAACATGCAACATGGAATATCAACAACTTGCTGGGGGGAAGGACACCAAGGGGATGGCGGTTTAGTGGGTAGGCCTATTTTTTTTTATTTTCGGGGTGTCCCACATAACCCCTTAGTCAGAAAAACTAAGGGGAATTCGCAAAAAGGATTCCGCAACTCCTTGTAAAAAAAATAATAATAATAATAATAATGATAATGCTAATAACCCAATATCGAAGATAAATAAAAGTTCGATTATCAAGGTCGTTTTTGATTTAATCATTACGTGTGTACGTGCCACATTTAGTAACGTGAACCAATTTAACCAATGCATGCAAAGAGGGAATGTCTAGTCTATCTAAGCAAGGTAAGAATGCTGAGCCGATCAAGACAAGACGTTGGCTACCCAGCCAATAAAGGCAATGTATTGATAACCGAGCCAATTAAGGCAAGGTGGGAATGCCCAGCCAATGAAGACAAGACAAGACGATGACTATAGATAGAGTTATGGTCAAGGTTGTAACACAAACATTTATCTCATAAAATGTTCAAAAATACCACCGTTCAAATTTATGCAGTGTTGAATTCTACGTTCGAAGTTTTCAACTGTGGGCAACAAAACGTGACGCAGTATAGCTCTACAAGCTTGTATGATTCGTTGCACCATATTTTGCCGTGTTGTTGGTTGCTGTGCATAAACAATACTTTTCAAATAGCCCCATAAAAAGAAATCTGGACTTCTTAGATCTGGTGATCTTGGACACTACTCAGTAATGCCTATCCATCGTCTTCGGTATCGTTGGTTCAAGAAGTGACGAACTATTAGTAAACGATGACACGGTACACCATCCTGTTGAAGCCATAATCGTCGTCTTGTTTCCAAGTCCACATCTTCCAATAATTCTGATAATTCATTCTGCAGGAAGTTAAGATGTGATACGCTGTTGACATTCCCATCGAAAAAATAAGGTCCTATCAGATAACCATTTATTATACCGCACCAAACTACGAGGCTCCATCTATGCTGATTATCAACAGTCTGCTGCGGAGATCAAAGATTGAGTCAAAGTTATATAATACGGATGAAATCTATGAAGCCGCAAAATTTTACCGGCTGTTGTTCTTGGGATTCCAGTAGGTCTCTGAATTTCACATAAAGAGATATAATGATCCAAATCAACCATTGCCAAAACAAGGAGAATTCGTGGATCATCGTTGTTCTGTCTGACAATGCGACGACGATGTCTTCATATTCGTGGTCGGCGTCTCTCTCTTTGTTCAATGATTCGGAATCACGTGGCTAGCGTACCGAAGCGTCCCTGGGTAATTTTGAAGGTCAAGGCCGATATAGTGCTGCAGCAAGATATTACTGTCAAGTTATTGGGTTGGGGGGGGGGGGGCAAGATATTACCAGCAATTTATTAGGTTATTACAATTAATCTTACCCTTGCCTGATGATCCCTGTGCATAGATGAAGAAAATAATAAATTTGACCCCTACATGACCTTACGCGGGAAGGGGGTTGACCACACTCCACACATAATACCTTATCTAAACGTAGAATTTTTCGTTCTTTCCGAATCCGGGATCAAAATTATAGGTTCCTATTCAAAAAATGACTTTGACCATCAAATAACCTTGAAAACAAATCTCAAGGTCAAATCCGATTTCAGTGAAAGGTGTCCGTCATTGTTCCAAACTTTTGTCTGAACAATTTTTTTGTAGAATGCCAACCGTAGAAAATTTCGGGATGGTTCCTTTAAAATGGGACACGCTGTATATGCTGACAAATATATATGCTGTCGTCGAATACCTGAACCAAACATTCGCCAACCACGAAGGAAGAGCCATTGCAATGCAGATAAAAATAGACGGGCACAATTAGGGCACGCAAGTAGTGGCGCCTCTGTTAGTGCGCGCTTCAACTTTTCAAATGTTACTTGCTATTCTTCTTTTTACTCCCACGGCTGGTCTTTTTCGAATGAGCTTAGTTAACGGGACTTTTATCTCACTTTCGTATTCGATAAATCGCGCGTACTATCTTACCATTCCTAGGAAACGGTGTAATTGAGCTGCGTTACTCGGCGCAGGATAATCCACTATTGGTTTTACCTTGTTATCATCGGGACGTAAATACACACTATCTAACCTGTACCCTCAATAAGTTATCTCGATACAAAAGAAATCAGACTTTTTTAAGTTGATTGCTAATCCAATACTGAACAAACGTTTCAAAACCTTTTCTAGCTAAAACACATAGACTTGTCCGCCTATGTCGACCTTAATAAAGAACCTGTTCTCTATTACTGCGACTGCTGCTGCATCTGATTCATGTGTCGTTTGGTTAGGAAGTCCTGAGTTACACTTAGCCCTTCCCACACCAAAACGGACAGTGGTCGGTACCAACGACGGAACCTTCGCTCAACCAAACCACATCATCAAGAAGCTCACCTGTACAGCGCATAGCGGCGACCTTTCTCCAAGCTCGCTCCGACGGAAGCATAGCGCTTGAGCTCGTTTTCTCACATGAAAAATTTACTGCAGGTTTATCCTTATTTTCAAAAGCGACGGCCTTTTCCGAAGCCTGCCCAACAGTGGGCGAAATACTTGAACCTGCCTCTCTTGTACGAGTATTCATGCGCAGCGATGGCAACTCACTTTGCCTCGCTGGGCACTTCTCGGGTGAGCAAAGCGTCACACGCAAATTAACTGGACCAATCGCTTCCTGCGCCTTGCCGTTTGGTAAATAATTGTGTGACATAGAGTTTCGACGTTTCGAGCTGAATTCTGCGCTTTATTGTACCGTATCGCGTTTATTTATTTGTTCGAACCTATTATTAGCCTTACTGGGGAAATCTACACTTACACTAACCTGCTCATGAATTTTCTCTACTTTCGAAATAGGAAGCTCACCCTTTAACACGCTTTTAACCGCTTCATGCTGTTCATACTCCATCCTACATACTCTATACTATTTTCTTCCGAATCCTTGTACTCTATAATAATCGCACGCTTGACGTTAGAATTCTCATCTATTATATTACCTAACAGACAAGGTGCTGAACTGGCAGCTTCTGCCTTGTTCTCGCCTTCCCTTTTTACCTCGGCTTTCATTTTTTCATCTGTAGTACCTTTGATCCTCAAGCTAAGCTTTCTCTCTACCTCAATGGCCTGCTCGATCCATTTTAGGCAGGAGTCGTCGTGTGGTCGACGGCTTCTGCAAGCATGTTTCCCTGCTTTACCTGATTACAAGTAGGGCAATCCTTAAAAACGAAATGACGGTCCCGTAAACTTGACAAACTGGCGCACGCTCAGCATTATTGGCATAATGCCCTTGTGGCCGACACTTATAGCAAACAACAAGTGGGTTGACTCGAGCTACCGGGCATTGCGCCCTCCTATGACCTATCGCATTGCAATTACTACAGGCCTCATTAAACGTTCTATTTAAATTGATCTTGAACGCGTCACCTTTCTGCTAGTGCTGCTGTGGAATCAAGCTACGGGCTACCGTTGTAGCCGGGGCTATCGAAGTTTACGCGCTCTGCTGAGCGGGCGCGACTTCTTTCGCAGGTTAGTTTGTCGCCCGCGGCTGCTGCCTGCCAGCTGCAGCCACGGCAACTCCACCTTCCTGGATTTTGCTCTTTTTACCTTACTTTTTCCTTCGATGTGTTCTTCTTTTATGGCTCTACCGCTACAACTTTTTTTATCCCGTCGCTAAGACCTCAATAACTCCTACCGATTTCCTATTACCTTGAGACTTTTTGGTCTTAGTGTATATGAATTCTTGTATTAACGTCGCATCCGCTGTTGGCAGCCGTTGCCACCTTTTCCAACCTGCCATACGATCTTCTAATGCCATTCCTGCCTCTTTAAATCCGTTTGAATCTTTAAACGTTTTCGTCTCGAGGTACCGTTTGTATTTCGGATGTAAGCCTTCCACGAGAATGGTTAATTAACGCTTAACCGAGACCGATGGATCTAAACGGCGTGAAGTCGTTTTACAAGCCGCAACGTAATCCGTTATTTTTTCGTGTTCGCCTTGCGTTCACTGCCTAAGCTCACCGTAAAGCTGTTTCATATTAAGTCGGTGGCAGAATTTGCCAGAAAAACTTTTTTTAAATTGTTTCAGCGTCTTCCAATTGCCGCGATTTACCTCGTACCTTGAACGCTTCGTCACTAGTTATGACTCTTTTGAGCATATAAGGATGATCATTGACGTCGTTTAACAACTCTTGAGCAATGATCCTTCGACGGTCTTTTTATTCAAAATTAAGCAGTTTCAGAATAAATTTTGCTGATACACGTTTTATGCCCAAAACTTCGGAAAAAATTGCATGGCACGAGCCAACAGAGATGCCGACGTCTTTAGCCACTTCTCTAATAGTGATTCGACGATTTTTTAACACCATTTGTTTAACTTCATTAACACTTTCTTTATTGAATGATTGATTGAAGTGCTGGGGCGCCAAGAGTGAGGTTCGTCGTCGGTGTCTTCTCGGCCATCTTAAAAGAGCTTATACCATTTGTAAACATTTTTTCGACTTAAAGTAGACTCACCCTATGCCACTGTCAATATTGCAAGTATTTTGGAGCACTTAATTCCATTTTTTACACAAAATTTTATGCAAATTCTTTGATTCATTATTTTCGACAGCAGAAAATCACCGAGCACAAAAAACACGTCTAGCGTTTCTGTCTCGCAAAAAAAATTAAACATACAAACTAGCAGAAACTCTGAGCAAATGTGTGAGACATGTTAAACACAAAAGTAACCAACATAATAAAAAATATTTCGATGATCGAATCTACATAGCCCGTCCAGTTTAAAAATTCACCTTACTTTTTGAACATACCTCGTATTCTATCTCTGCATGCCAGCGACATGATTGCGTTTGGAAAAAAAAATTATTCCGTCCGCGAACTATAACACGTACGTCGACCGCGAGCTACGTAACTCGATACTTCTAAATACCTTATTTAAAATTCCTTCTAAGCTCTAAGCATCCGAAAGGTCGCCTTATTTAAGCCTAAGAAGAAAAACCGTTCAAAATATCGTAAATAAGGTACATAAAAGAAAATACTTTAAAGAAAATTCCGACAGTTCAAAATCAAAACAAAACGAAGAACTCTAAGCGGTACTATATCCGCATCTGGCTTCAAGGTGACTCATCGACGCACATGCTGTTACTCGATTCCTCGATAAGAAAAGGTCACAAAAAACCCGAATTTTTCAGAAACAACTAAATTCCTTTGCGAACAAGTGCAACGAGCACAAAATGTTGCCATTGTTTTACAATTAATATACCATAATTTATTAATTTAACAGGCATTCACCTTCTCTACCGATTTGCATCCTTCCCCACAAGGGATGCCATGTAACAGTTTTGACGCGCTGCTACCTATTTTTAAAGGAGAAGATAAGAGAGTAGCTTTCGCTCTAAATACAATCGGAAGAGTAGGCGGGAAAATAAACGAATTTTATTTAATACCAAATGACAAATCTTTTATTACCTTATCACTCAAACGCGCGCTTAAACTAATCAAACGATCAAACAATCAAAATCGAAATACCTTAATAGTACGTCTACAACATTATGTATCTTAACGGAATAACAAACGCGACTTATTCTAACACAAAAAAACTTGTAAAGTAGCCGGCGAATGATCGCCTGGTAACCGCGCACTTACAACTAAATGCATACTTACACTTACACTACTAACATGTATTTTCTCCTCGATGACCTCTAAGAGGCGAAGGTGGCAACTGCAGGGCAGGCCGATTGTGCGGCTTCTCGTCTTTAACGCTACTGTTCAGGATGGAAGGCATCCAATCCTCTTCTTTGCCGGGAAACAATTGCCAAGATGATCGGCAGCGCAAGCTAATTCCTTGGTCGACTGACCTCGGTTACTGGTTGACGTAGAATGATGCCACGCAATACTCCTGCGCGGGCAGTGACCGCGCTCTCGCAGACTATCCCTACTTAGCCTAGTTTTAGGCGACGTGCGACGAAACGCTAATTGGTCGTGCGTCGCCCACCTGCCCAATAGCCGCTTAGTGTGCGTTCACGTGACTTCACGTGACGTTCACTTTCTTTTCTAGTTCTCTCTGTCTTTCTTTCTTCAACTGCAGCGTCTTCTTACGTTTTCCTTCGGCGTCCTCAGCTGAGCTTGGCAATTTATTGCGGCTAAAAAAGAGGTAAAAAAAGGGGAGAGGCAGAGAGACCGATGAGAAACAGGCAACTACCTACTCTTGTCACAATTTAACATCTTCTTTTGTTTCACGTTTTTCTTATCCTAAGTCCAAAAGCCATCTTGCAAATACGTCATCATTATTGGAAACTCACAAATTTTCGTTGAGTGTCATATTTTCGAAGTATTGCTATAAATCACTAAATTTAACTGATTTTTCAATTATGTCAGTATGACGTATGCCTAACGACTGGTAATATCTGTCGAAAATTGCCAGATACAGCTACATATTAACTACCAAATAAATTTGTAACAACGCTCATGTCTTTTAAAACTGAACTGTTTAAAAATTTTTCAATAAATTTGCTGCAATCCCTGTCCAAGACCTACATACATAATTTGTATTGTTCATTTCACTATATCTAGGGTAGCGGGAGCGACCTGCGGCGTGAATGCCGGAGGCGCGGACTAATACGACACTATACTCAATAGATTTGCCATGAATGATATATTTTTTTGAAATATATTACGCATTTTATTATGCGTTTTAATCTATAAATCTATTCATTAGTCATAAAATATGTCATAAAAGTACAAATATCATTATTACATTGACATTTGTTCATTTTTTATCGTTCTTATTTCCAAGGTGGTCCAATTTTATTTTTTTCTCCAGTTGGAAAAAATTTATTCAACACTTTCTACTGCGCATGCTCGATCAAGCTCCCGATAATCGATTTCGAAATATCGATTTTTTTAACTGAATTGAACTACAACCTGCAATTACTCTTGAAGCTTGTCAGCCAGCTTTCAGCTTGAGTTACGTCGTGATTCGGTTCTTTCAAGGATAGAAAGATGTTTATATAATATTTTTAGAACAATCTAATTCCCCTCAAAAAAGATATTAACCTATAACAGATATATAAAGAAAAATTATTATTCATTCAAAAGTGTTAAGATTTTTAAATAACAAAGCTACTTTTGTCATTTAACAACTATTCCTTTTAAATGATATGGTGACTAACTGATTGCTTTTAATTCGTATTTTATTATTATTTTTTCTTAAATTAAAACAAGTAAAATTAAAAAAAAAACTCTTGACAAACTGAAAAGTTGCATGAAAGTTTTGTACTATACTGTGACGAGAGCAGGCCGTGTGCCGGTCTCTCGTCTGCGTTCTCCCTCCTCCACTCGGCAAGGCGTGTTGGCCAACGTTAGGCGCATTAAAGTATGCGCCTAACATTTGGTCTTTTTGTTTCAGCGCTAAGGACGGGCCAGCGCAGTTGAGCGCAAAGAAAAGTTGAGGAGCGCGGAGAGAGAATGAGAAAAAGAGAGAGAGAGAGAGAGTATTAGGCCCATGCAGGAATTGGCAGGCGCGCAACGCGTGACTGATAAGCGGCGCGTCGCGTGCCGCCTAACTAATAGGTCAAGGTAGGGAGAGGAGCGAGCGCCGCTGAGCGGCTGCAAGACGAGCGCAAGAATTAGTGCGTGTGGGAGTCGAAGCCTAGTCTTACTAGAGTGCAGTAGTCCTGCTAGAGAGTGCAGTTTGGGATAGCTGGAAGGAAGGCCAACCCTACCGGCAACAGCTTTGTCTGCGACCTCAGCCAGCCCATCCCTGCAAGGAGAGTCAACGTCGCCTGTGGATACCTGGTTGGCGATAGCAGCCAGCAGCTAGCAACGATCTGACCAGCGACGACGACCGGTACTTCCTGCGGCAGCACATCGCCCGGAATCCACGACGTTACTAGGAGCGGTGAACAAAGGTCAAGCCTTCTTTTCCTCTTTTTCTCTACACTCTCTCTCTCTGGTGATGCGACGGCCGGTGCGCGTTGAATAGGATAGCCAGGCATCCACGTACCGGCTATCTAAAGGTCCGCGTTTAAGTTTAATTTGTAGTAGTGTAAGTTGCGACCGGCGAATTGTCCAGGCGCCCACGTGCCGGGCAGTTCATCCGGTATAGGTTCGCGTAATTTAAGTAAGTTTGTAATAGGTTAAGTGTGCGATTGGATATTAAGTCGAGATGCGAAGTATTCATTTGTGAATACTATGAGTAGTTTATTATTCTATTGTAGTTGGTTAGTTAGTAATTAGACTATGTTATGCGCGCGTATGTTTAATTTGAACAATGATTAATAATAATAGGCTGTAAGTAAGGTTTGACTTCTATCTTTATATAATTCATTTATCAACCTCTCCTCGTTCTTCTCCCTCAATTGCCTTGAGCGAAAGTGCCTCACTTACCCCGCAAAGAATTGGTAACAAAGGATCGAATTTTGTTACAATACCAAAAATTATTATTATATTTTTTAGTTTTTTTCTATTATCACTACTCTTTCAAATACATTATTTTTGTATCAATCTTATTTAAATACCACTATAAAAAAACTTACAAAGCCAAATCTTGCGTAAATGTAAATAGTTACTTTATTACTTACTGTACTACTTTTATCAAATCTCTATTTGAAACATCGCTAATTCTTATTAATCTGACTATGTCTCTCAATAGCGTTTTTTATATTTTTCTTTAATTTTGAATCTAAACTTTTGAAAGTAGTGAAATTTATTTTATGATGGCAAGGATGCTGATTAATTTTACAAACGGCTTACATAAATTGAGTAAAATTGTATACAATATTTTTTAACATCATTACAGCAAATCAATTAGCCTGGTATTGTTTAAACAAAGCTTGTACTACCATCATTTAGTAAGAAGAATTAGCTTTGGCAACACTATTCTCTTTGTTATTTACCATGGCACTTATTAAAAGTAAGAAGAGCATTCGTTTTTCGAAGTATATGTATGATTATCAGATCAAATTTAGTAAAAGATCAAATTTACTATCTTCCTATTGAAGGCAAAGACTCAAGAAAAAGAGTGTGGAAACAGCTTACATGAGATCCACAACGCTTCCAACGATGTATTATTAAGCTAAGTATCATAATATCGCAGGCACTATTCAACAAATTTATAATAATGATGAATTCATATTCTTGAGCCTATAGAAAAAAATCTTTGTATAGTATATGCACTTAATAAACTAAAAATCTGAGTGAATGTGGAAGAAGAAACAAGAAGAGGGAGACAATCGTGAGGGCTCGAAAAAGTCTAGTAGGGGAGTAAAGAACTTAAGAGAGCGAAGAGCTCAGAAAACGTATTCTGTTAGAAGAATTATCGCCAGTAGTATATCCTCCTTCTTTTCTGCTATTTTCAAACTAAATCGCCAGTAGCAAGATGAACTTTGAAATGTTAAATATCATTGCAATAAAGCTCTTTGATCCACTACTGGAAGAAAAATCATTATGATCTTGAACAAATTCGTTATTATTTAATAACAGAATTTAAGGGAGAAGGTAATAATCGAATCATTCTTCAGATCTAAATCAAATTTCGAATTATTTTACCAGACTGTATTTCAAGAGTCATCATGCAACATTATGAACTTTATATACTATTTACTGATAATGTACAAAGATATAATTTACATATTGAATATCATAACGCTGATAGATTATAATTTATGTTTTAATGTAATAAATATATCTTTATTTCAATAAAACTTGTACAATAAATTTTACCATATAATATACCATAGAGAGGTAAATGAGTCATGGGTGTCTCTATTAAAGCAGATTTCGAACCGTTTTAATGGACTCACAAGTGAAGATGTTCAAATGGAAGTAACTAAGAGATGAGAGCGAAGACTAGGGCTCTTTCCATTAAAAAAATAAAAAGATTTTATTTATTACAATGACATTTATTTAAATAAAAATTATTTGATATAAATTTCTTTTATTTTCCTATACATAAAGTCTTATCTATCTATGAATTTTGTGTGTTGTCAAATATCAACCATTTTATGTATACTTAATGGCCATGTTTCTTTAAAATTTATTCAATAAGATAAATGTCAGGGTACTTACGTAGCTTTCTGTAGTTCATGCTCGCAAAACCCCCTAACAATTGGATTGTCTTTATAATCTCTCAAGTGGTATATGACTTTGTCTTTGCAATCCTTTGAATAGTAGAAATTTCTGTAGACTAGTTGAGAGTATATTCTTTTTCAAAAACATGTTTAAACTTACTTATTCATACTTTATCGCCTACTTGAAATTTCGGTTTCTTGACAAGACGATGATTGTAAGTCTCAGCACTCCCATTTCATTCTCTTTAGTCATAAATTTTGGCTTTATATCTATTTTGCAATATTTTCGATTATTGTAAGATTTTAATAAATCAGTAAGAATATCAAGCCATTTTTGCTTTCTTGTAGACTGAATTTTTTCCATATGATATTTTTTAGTGTACGAATGAAACGAAAATGAATGCCTTAAGATTGCTATAGGTTGGATAAATATTTATTATATATTTTATCATTATATTGTGAAAACTCGAATTGTAGAAATCTTTACCTCTGTCTACGTGGAAATTTTTAAGTGTCCTTTTTTTAATATAAACTCCATTGCACTAGCGATATCTACACTAGTTTTTTGTTGTACAGGAACTACCTAACAGTATTTTGAAAATATATCAACGATAGTTAACAGATTTCGAAAGCTTTTATTCTTTCTCGAATAGCCTTGTATCTGTACAAGATCAGCTTGCCATGTTTCATTTTTTCCGCGTATATCAACTTTTCGACGCGGATAGTTACGACGTACTAGTTTGTGTAGCTCTCTTTGATGTTTCATGTTTTATTGATTGATAATTATTTTATTGTTGATTTACTTATTATGTTTTTAAATTTTATTACATTTTAGTAACAGATTATCTAATACATGGTTTATCATTGCAAACTCCTTCTTAAATTTCTGTTATACTTGAGCAATTTTATCATTAATACTAACCTTAGCTTTAATAATTAAGATATGAAGTCTAAATTCACTTTATCTTTAGCTTACTGATGATAAGCAATATTACAGATCCTTTTTCTGCCCTCATTGAAATTACCATTTAAGTGATTTTATAGCCTATACCAGGTGGATCACGACAGCCCTTTTCTTTATTCAACTTACGATCAAACACGTCGATGCTCATTCTAATACTGACATACGAGGGTCGTTTGAAAAGTCCGTGCAAAGTCAGAGAGATGGCGCTACTAGTGCGTATCAAGGTTATTTTCAGTTAGTGGCATATCTTGGAAGAGCATACACCAAGTTTCAGCCAGATCGGCCAATTACTTTGCGTTTTACATTCGTTTCAATCAAAGAAATCGAGTGGTTGTAAAAAAATGGACGAAAAGGAATTTCGTGTATTGATTAAACATTACTTCTTCAAAGGCAAAACGCCTCAGGAGATTAAACAGAAGCTTGATAAACATTATGGTGATTGTGCACCTTCGATTAGAATGGTTTATAAGTGGTTCCAAAATTTTCGGAGTGGCCATATGAGCACAAAAGACGCTGAACGTTCTGGACGTCCTGTTGAGGTTACCACTTCAGAAATCATTGATAAAATCCATGATATGGTGATGGCTGACAGAAGAGTGAAGATGCGTGAGATTGCTAGTACTGTAGGTATCTCGAGCGAATGGGTACATAATATTTTGCACCAACATTTATCCGCTAGTTGGGTGCCACGATTGCTCACGATTGACCAAAAATGAGATGGTGTGAAGTGTTGCAAGAATGGTTTGCAGCTGTTCCAGCAAAATCCGCAAGAACTTTAAGCGTTGTTTCATCACTGTAGATGAAACATGGATACACCACTACACTCCTGAGAGCAAAGAACAGTCTAAACAATGGGTTACCAAGGGGGAATCTGCTCCGAAAAAGGCGAAGACAATTCCTTCGGCCGGGAAGGTTATGGCGACTGTCTTTTGGAATTCGCAAGGAATAATCTTCATCGACTATCTGGAAAAGGGTAAAACCATTACAGGCGAATATTATTCATCGTTATTGGATCGTTTGAAAACCGAGTTGCTAGAGAAACTTCCACGATTGGCCTACAAAAAAGTCCTCTTCCACCACGACAATGCGCCAGCTCACGCCTCAGCAGTTGTGGCCGCAAAACTGATGGAGATAGGGTTCCAACTCGTTTCACATCCCCCCTATTCTCCAGACTTGGTTCCGTCGGACTACTATTTGTTCCCTAATATGAAAAAATGGCTGGCGGGGAAAAGATTCTATTCAAACGAGGAGGTGATTGCAGAAACGAATGCCTATTTTACAGACTTGGACAAATCCTATTATTTGGAAGAGATTAACAAACTAGAGTAGCGTTGGATGAAGTGTATAAGCCTAAAAGGAGACTATGTTGAAAAATAAAAAAGATTTATTAAAAAAAATCAAGCAATTTTTATTTTTGCACGGACTTTTCAAACGACTCTCATATAGTGAAAGTTCTCTCTCTCTCTCTCTCTTTTTCTCTCAATATATATATATATATATAATCTGATTCACGTAATTTCTTAATGATTGAGTGAATTTCATTAATATGACTAGAATGTTCAGTTTATTGTTTGGCTATAAGTAATCTTAGTCGATCAACAGCCTCATGTGGAGAATTCCAGTATATATAATCAAATAATGTTCCTTTCCTGGCTATTTTATAATCAGGTAAAAGATCTCTTCCATAGATAAACGATTACTGTCATTTCCTAGCATCACCGCTCACAGATAAATTAGGTCTAATATATTTTTTGAATTTGTTCACAAGCTTAATTTGATTTTTTTCACCTACTTCGCAATTTTTACAATGAACGTTGGCGTTTTCAAGAATTTTGATATAGCTTTCTACATCCAAGGAATTAATTTGAAGTCGGGTTTTTTTGCAAAAGAGAAATTAAACCTGAAGTCTAGCTGTATGCTTCATCGTTCACGATCACTTTATCTTTTTCGAAGTAAATTGAAGAATTATCCATTACATAGACATTTTTTCACAGGCGGATACCGAATGTCTTGTCTAAATTTTCTTTTAAAGTAGATGCAGCATACGAACATAGTTTCCTACAATTGAATCATCCAACAGCTGCCTCTGCTATGTGATCGATACATTTGAAGTAGTTTGGTCTAAATTTATTGCAGTTGTATCAAGGAATGATTCAGCAGACTTATCGAATTCATTATCGCTATAGTCATCATCAAATATTGCTGATTTAAACGTAGTATCAACCGGTTGTAACGTAGAATTAAATTCATTAATAGTACTATTGAAGAAGAGAGATTTATTGGAAAAGGTAAAAATTACTCTTGATTTGAAAACCTTATCAACCGTGATTTTCTTCTCCTTTTTCAACAGTTTTTCAGGAATAGTAGTAGTAGTGGTATTAATTTGATCAGTAGCCATATCTACAAACTTCTTCAATGGATAAACCACGGGTTTAAAAGTTTGATTTAATTTTTTTTCTAAATCAGTTTTATTGCGTTTTATTAGTTAATACTGACGTTTGACGTTTTACAAGCCTCGGATAATAATTGTTGGAGCACGTTCTTTTCTCTTTTAAAATCAACTATGACGATACATATAATTCCTAAAGTGAAGTAATCATTATCCACTCACTCCACGATATTTCTAGCAAAGTTATCAAATCCCTTTCTATATCATCCATGATTTATCATTCTGTCTCTGTCGATAACTAAGAATCCATGGTTATCGTCTTTTTAATATTTTGAATAAATCTCTTTGAATTTTTCAAAAAGCATGTCTGTGTTAATATGATCATTATCAAATAAGTTTAATATTCACATCATCTTGCCGAAACAAAACTAGCAGATTCACATTATTTCGAATGAGTGCTTTGGAATGCGGGATTATGATTAACATAAATAAAAACTATCCACTTTTTTATGCCTTTCCATACAGAAGAATATTTTTACGTTATCCTGCTTCTCCGTAACTATATCATCGAAAATTATGATGGAATTTGGCTTTGTTTTGTCCGGTGAAACAACTTTCTCGTGCTCGCTGAATGCATGATACTACACATCCTCAATTGGCTCCAATAAATCTTTTAAAAATGTATACTTGAGTTATTTGAGAGACTTTGAGTAGACATATACATTTTCAAATCAAATATCAATTCCATTAAGATGAGTGGATTAGTATGATATCACAGAAAATTGCTTGTATACCTTCGGGTAGTAATTCGTCATGTCTTTTACTTGTTTTTATATCTCCGCCACCCTATCAAAATTTATGACTTGAAGCTTAAGCGGTAGCTCTATGAAGTCCATGTTATTTGCAAGTCGCAAATTCAATAACAAATGAATCCACCGGCTATAAAAAGGCTTGTTATAAATTTTTTAATTTCATTGAGGCTTTGTCTTTGAAAGAGAAATGATCATTTATCGGCAAAGAAAGACTGGTTGCGGCTTCGTGAACCATATCATCAATAACTTGCCATTCGAAACTCATTTACCTGAATTTGAATACTGTGGATCAGGAACTAAATTAAGAAAACAGCTGGTTCGAGGTAGTCCTAGAAGAAATCCACTAGACGCTGCTTGTAAAGATCATGATATTGTCAATTAGTAGACTCCTGAAAACACTACATTAAGAAACAATTCAGACGAAATTCTAGCTAAAAAAACCTGGGATAGAGTGCGAGTGAAAGTTAGTAGTTTTGGTGTAAAAATCGCCAGTTTTGCTATAGTTAGCATTATGAAAGTTAAAAGTAAGCGAGGTAAAAGACTCGAAAATAGTCAACGAAGATTACAGAAACGTGGAAAAAAGTAAAAAATAATAATCACATTGAAGCAAATCGTTAAGGGAGCTTTGAAAAGTGTTGTGTCTAGTAATATATCTTACTAATTATTTGATTGGCTATAAAAGGTGCTAAATAAGCCATTAAAAAAGATGGAAGAAAACGTCAAGTAAATATATCACTTTTCTTCCCAATTCCAAAAGCATTTGGTGGCTTTATCTTTCCTCATTCTATTTTCCGCTCTGAGCGCCATATGAAGCTCTGGGTGGAGGAGCTAATTCAATAGCAAAAGCCATTAACACTGCTAAAGCCGCATAAAATGAATTGAAAGAGTCTTATAGACATAATAAAACTATGGAAGCTTTGCTTTTGATAAAGACTTTTATTTTAAACTACATCGTAAAGTCATGGTCTTCACTTCAAGCCATGTGTAAGTGGAAAAAGAATAATAAAAAGCTCGAAGTAGCTTTACATGATCGAGCTCTATCAGATCTAAATGTAAGAAAGTACGCTCATATACTGAAAATTGGAAATTTTCATGGAGTTTTCATGCGTAATGCTCTACCGTCTGATGAGCCATGATTCCAAGAGATAGCTATTATGAATTTTGCTCGTCGTATTCTTGCTGCAAACGAAACACATAGTTCTTACCTATCTGTGACATTTTTAAAGTCAACGCTTTACGTATAAAGTATAATATTTCATCAGGTTTTTATATAAACGATCACAAAATATATACTTTACACGTATTTTTCCCAGGAGTTCCACCTGAATATAAAATCATAGAAGTGCCTGCTCACTTCATTTACCTTTCAGTTACTGTAAGAAGCATTGCTCATTTACAAATTCGTATTTCGATCAGGACAGATTATCTAGTTAATCTTGAAGAAATTATCACAGTGTCACTACATATTAAAACCATATAGTAATAGGTATTACTTACAACATAAAAGTTGATCGAGTCTATAATAAGAGTTCAACCGACGATCAGTTGACATCGAACTACCATAGAGCTTATATGTTAGAACATTCAGTTCCTAAAAAGTCTAAGAGTCTAAGACTAAAAATCATCGAAAATCGTTCTTATGGAGGAAAATATCTTGCATATTAGTGTGCTGCTTATAACAAAAAATGGACGAAATTCTAAATATTCATTCAAGTGTCGCCTTCGATGAGTCTATCGCTCATTATGAAGTCCATGTACATCGTCCTTATTCATTAGCACACTTCAATAATAGCGATGAAATTCACATTTTAATTCAATATCAAGATTTATCTCTATTTTCACCTCGTAGTATGATTTAAATATGTGGACGATTGACGATTATTGGCTTAACGAGTCTTTTTAAAAATGCCTCTCGCTCAAAACATGTTAAAGCTCTATCAAAAAAAGCTAGTTGCACTACAGATAAACAAAATATATCAATAACAAATGAAGTAGGTTACTTTAATGTAACCATCCCTTTCAGTATGCTCATAAGATTTGCTGAAGATTTAGAAAAATTGTTAATGAAGAAACATTAACTCATTTTTATGAGATCAAGAGATAACTTGAATGTTGAAACAGCTAGTCTATGCGTTGTTGTCGTTCAACACCTTTTCCGTTTTGAGGGTGGCGTGGCGTATTCAAACATTACCACCCATCTCTCTGGGCGCCATTAGGTTGGCATAGCCCACTGTCTTTCACTCCTTCGCTTTCAAACATTATTGGAGATCCGGAAGTCAAGTTTGCTACGACATCCCTGGCGCGACTCAGCGAGTCGGAACCTTTTTAAGGCGGCGACCTCCTCGGAAGGAGTACCGATCTTTTCACGGTTCGACGCTCAAGGAGAGCGAAACTAAAGGCTTGACCCTCGGTTTGGGCGCGACGGGACTCTAGTTGCCCCAACGTCTACTGCGTCGGAAGCACACAGCATACAAATCTTACGAGATTTGCTTGACCTGGTACCACTACCCCGCAGAGGCCAACCCAAATTGGGATGTCAGAGAAGAGACTCAGCCAGGACAGCCAGAGGAAGATTCCTTAGACGATCAACCAACTAAGCCTCCCTCCTGGGCTCGCGTTCAAAATACATCCCACCCTGCGTTCCTGTATTAAGGGATTTCTCCCACGACTCACAGGTCCATCGCTTCGACGTGCCGGAGCATGTCTCCCCATTGCGTTTCGGCCAGACCCGCTCACGCTGGTGGGTATCCGTCATTCGAAAGGTTGTTTTTACCCCGTTCCGTCCCAAAGTCAGATCTTTCAAAACTCTGTCGTTGGGTCAAAACGGGGCTCATCGCGTTCAAGTTAGCTTTTTATCGTGGTCGCCATCCACGGCCTTTATTGCTTGGCAAGCTTAGCCAGAGCCGCCTTTTGGCCACCCTTCTGGGTGTTCACCGCGTCACCCCGTTGAGGCGGAGCAGTTGGCACTTGCGAGGTCTACCGTTCAAAGAGATCTCGCTTTAAAACGCGGGAATGTTGAAACAGTTACATCATAAAATCCTTCCATTTTGGAAAAATTTAAAATTAATTTGACTAAGATTGAATGGTTAATGCTTTATACAGTAGCGGCCGACAAAGAAATATCAAATTACTAAATCATATTGGTCGTAGTAAAACAATAATAGTGAGTTATCGAATGTAGGAACTGTATAGTATCCAAAATTACCTCTTATTTCGAAGCATGTTTGAAGTATTCAAATATCTAATCAGTTAGAAAGGCCTCGCTTTGTTATAATAGCTATTCAAACTAAGCAAAAAAAATAGAGCGATTGTTAATGCTAATAATTTTGATCACTGTAACATTGGTAATGTAAAGTTATTTTTCAATTCACAATGTTATCTCGATGAAAACCTCAATTTCAAAATTGAACAAAATTAATATGCTATACTATATGATATGTATGCTAATTTTCAAAATTACTACTATAAGAAAACGAACCAATAAGCTTAATAAGATGGATTTTATTAATAAATCATCTATAATATAATCAACTGTTCAAAACAGAATGAATCAATCAAGAATGTTGCAGTAGATGTTCGACCTGAATTTCAGACAAGAACTGATTTTTCTGATGATACTGCTGTCTTCTGCTTAATTATTCATGATTGAATTATACAGTACAATTCAATCAGTGACGATGTACAAAAATTAATGTAGTATACGAGGTCTGTTCAAAAAGTATCGCGAATTTTGTATGTTTTCAAAAATTATTTATTTATTCATGAATATCTATTTTATCTCCGTCAAAGTAATCCCCCTCGGATATAAAGCACTTGTGCTAACATTTTTTCCAATCCTCGAATAGATTTTTTTTGTGATCTTATTCAGCTCCTCCATCGATACCATCTTTATCTTCTCAATCGTGGCGTAGCGTCGTCCTTTCATGGGCCTCTTCAGTTTTTGCAACAGGAAAAAATCATAGAGGACCAGGTTTGGGGAATACGGTGGTTGCGACATAATTACTGTATTGTTTTTGGCTAAATCTTTGCGTACAAGCAACGATGTGTGAACACGGCGTTATCATGGTACAAAAATTAGTTTTTGTTTTCCACAAATCCGGAAGTTTCTGGCGAATTGCTTCGCGCAAATTGCACATAATTTGCAGGTAATATTCCTAATTGATCGTAATACCGTGTGGCAAGAACTCATGATACACCATGGCCGTGTAATCAAAGAAAACTGTGAGCAAAACCTTCACGTTCGATCGAAATTGGCGTGCTTTTTTCGGTCTTGGCTCATACGGCAGATTCCATTGGGATGACTGAGCTTTGGATTCCACATCATAACCATAAACCCATGATTCATTACCGGTTATGATCCTCTGGAGCATATTTAGGTCGTCACGAATCGAGTCCAACATCTCCTGAGCAATGTTATCGCGATGCTGTTTTTGGTCGAAATTGAACAGTTTTGGCACGAATTTCGCGGTGACTCGACTCATGCCCAAATTATTGGTTAAAATTGAATGGCATGAGCCAATCGATATTTTTATATCCTCAGAAACTCCTCTAACATTGTTTCGACGATGGGCCAATACTATTTTCTTCACTTTATCTATGTGTTCGTCTGTTGTTGACGTGCTCGGGCATCCGGCATGTTGTTCGTCGTTCACATCTTCTCGGCCCTCTAAGAACATTTTTTACCACCGATAAACGTTACTTTGATCTAAGGTAGCTTCACCATATGCCACAGTCAACATTCGGAATGCGTCCGCGCACTTTATTTTGTATTTTACACAAAATTTGATACAGATTTTTCGATTCATTTTTTAAAATAGGCAAAAATCGAAGACAAGTCAAAACACATTCAAGCAAAACAATTGTCAAAAATTAACTAAACATTCAAAATGGCCGACCTTGTCAGCATAAGTAAAGGACATGAGTACCAACATAACGCTACAAAAAAATCAAAAATCAAATTTATGTAGCCCGCTGAAATTCAAAATACGCGATACTTTTTGAACATACCTCGTAAAGTAATAAGAAAAACCATCATATAATGTATATCATATTATTTTATAAATTGTGACCGAGAATCTCGGCTAGGCCGATTTCGTCTGTCTGGCTCTCGCAAATGTCCGTGCGCCACGCTAAGCTGAGAGTGTGTGCATTTGGTACGCACGCCCATGCTTGGATTTTTGTTTACGAGGTGCTAAACACGGGTTGAGCTAACGGCTGGAGCGATCGAGATGGCGCAGAAGAAGAGAGCAAGAGAGAGAAAGAGAGAGAGAGCGCTCAGGTTGCAATCATCGCGGAAAATTTGAGAGAGTCTCTGCTAGGCTTTGGGTAGAGAAAGTCGTGCACGCGGATTAAAGCGAAGGTTACGGTTTTCCGGAGATGGTCCCGCGACCTCGTCGACGTTTTTCGTTTTCGAAGACACGCCCTATGCGCGGACAAGTATTGGAGTGTGAGGCTGGGTCGCGCCCAGCCGTGTCCCGAAGGATACTCGGCAGCGGTACGTGTGGGTAACCGTTGAAATGCGCGGGTGCGCGCGCGAGTAGTTTTCGACGTTGCTGCAGTACCGACCAACCGAGAGGCAGCGGAAGTAACAATAACAGCTATCAACAAGCGAGCAACGGATTGAGGCAGCACTATTGCGACAGTCAGCGTGAAGGAGCGCACCAGTGACGTCACACTGCAGAGCGTTCTAGCCGTCGGAGAGGCTGAAGGTCGAGGTCGGTGCCATGTTTTCTTTTGTTTCTCTCTCTCTCTCTTACATGTTTGAGCGCTAACTTCTGGATGGTAGCACGGTAGACCTGCTGGTTACCCCCTTGATGAATCGACGGCGGAAAGTGTTTGTCGGGCATTATTGTAATAATTTGTTTTAAAAAGAGAATCGGTAGGCTGACCAACTACCGATTCATCTGCGCGTTTAGGTTTGTTATTGTGCCGCTCGTAGTATATAGACGTAAGATCGCCGTCTTGTAATCTATTATTGACGATTAAAGGATTAGTGTGTTAATCCGCAGTTGTGTTTATTATTAGCCGCTGTATCACTTTTCATCCCGACTTCGAATCTGTGCGTTTAACATGTTTATGCTCGACGAGTTATTCAGTCGCGGGAACGTCTTTTGCTTCCCGAATCCCCAAATAAATAATTTGTGCGAACGGCCACGAGCTACCCAGACGGGAATGGTCGCATATTCTCCGTTACAAAATATTCAATAAATATAAATCAAGTTTGCAAATACGATTATCTCTTTTTCTATAACTCCCTGTAAACCTTGTATAAAAGGTGTTTGTAAAACACCAAGTTTCTTGGTCTGAAAGTCTGTGCGTCATTTCAGGAACTTTCTGAAGATATACATTCATTAAAATGCAGTCAAAATCTATTCTGTCATCAAAGTCTGAGTCGAACGCGGCCTTGTTGGTTTTGCTTTAAGTCAACCATTGAATTTTAATTCGGCGTTGGCTCTTGCGTATGTCCTGCATAGCTTTGCATATATAAAAAGGTTCATCTGTCGTTCTGACCACGATGAATTCGCCTTTCTTATATGTTGATTTGCTTATCTGACCGATTTGTTTTGGACGTTTTACTGATGGCTGCGTGCTTGTTGACTCGATTTCGCTTCGTCACTTGATCGCAAACATCTTCGAGTAACAGTGGGTACCTTAATAGCGAATCGGTAACGCGATTGTCCTTACCCAGACTGTAGTTAATAGTGAAATCATATTCCGATAATTTATATTCCTATCTTTTTAAACGTGCGTTCGGGTTTTTGTGGTTTCGTAACCAGACCAACGGTTGATGATCTGTAATCACGGTGAATTCTCGAACGAAAATATAGTATCGAAATTGTTCTATACAGTATACTATCGCGAGCAGTTCCTTTTCTATTGTGCTATAATTAACTTCAGATTTGGTGAGTGTTCTAGAAGCAAAGCAAACTAGTAACTGCAAATTTTTCCGCCTTTGGCTTAAAAATCCTTCTATAGCGTAATTCGAGGCATCTGTGTTTACGAAAAATTGTTCCTCGAAATTAGGGTGTATCAATATAGTTGTGAAAATGAGACAGTGCTTCAAATACTCGAAGGAACTTTATTGAGGTTCGCCCCAAACAAACAGGACGTCCTGCTTAAGCAGTTCCGTTAAAGGTTTAATAATTTTAGAAAAATTTGAAATAAATCGGCAGTAATAATCAACCAAACCGTGGAAGGACTTTACAGCCGTTGTGTTTTCTGGTAATGAGAATTTCTCTATCGCTTCGGTTTTCTGGTTTAATTCCTTCCGGAGTCAACAAATGTCCAAGATATTTGGCTTCCTTGTGATAAAGCCTGCATTTTTTCGGGTTAAACTTTAAATTTGCCTTGATGAATATTTCGAAGATTAAAGGAAATTTCGTATCATGATCATCGAGATCTCGGGCGAACACGTTAAAATCATGAACGTATACAAATACGATTTTCCCTTGGACGCCTTTTCGTACATTATCTCTCATGCGCCGGAAAGTGCTAGGCGCGTTTTTCAATCTGAAAGGCATTCTGAAAAAATGAGAACGACCGAAAGGGGTGGAAAATGCAGTTTTATGTCGGTTCCTAGGGCTTAACTCAATCTGATGAAATCCGCTCTGCATGTCTAGAATCGAGAACAGGTTCGACCTATTTAGCTGTGTTAAACTATTGATTAAGTTCGGTATCAGGTAGGTCAGATTTCGTTTTCTTGTTCAGCTTTCTGAAGTCGACTACGACTCTTCATTTATCTTCATGCTTGGGACGAAGAATAGGGGAGCGTTGTAGTCATTATCCAAGGGTTCTATGATGCCTGCTGCTGACAGCTTAGCGATTTCACTTTCTACTATTTCTTGTATTTTTTGGGGAATGCGATACTGGCGTACATGTACGAGGATGTCGTCTGTTATTACTATCCCATGTTTTGCCGCTTTGGTAAAAGTTAAATTATCAGTAGCTAGATATCTAGGGTCTACAGCTTTCCTCTTTATGTTTGTCCAAGCTGCTTCCTGACACTCTCACATTAGCTGTGTGCGGCATTCCAAATCCATCCAGGAGCGCACAGCGTCAGCTATTTAACGTTGAATTTCCGTGACTATTTGTTGGGCCTGCATCCGGTGAGTAATTAAATTCGGCTGCCACTGAAACCTAATACATTTTTTGTTAAAAAATTATATATATATATATAAAATAGTAATAAAAAAAATACTATATTACCTACTGAATGATGCCCATCATTAATAAAATATGCACGCCTGTGGGTGTTTCATGTTTGGTTATATCCATCAACTGAAAGTATTGTTATGTATTCTCCTCTGATTTCGAACGAAATACGTTGCTAAGCGATTTTGTTAGTTTGTTTTGTTCGCTTTGTTTTCTCAGAGTATGTTTTGCATTGAGACGATAAACATATATTTGTGGTTATTTTAAATAAATACATTCTCGTTCTTTTTATAACAAAGTTATTATTATTATTTTGTTGAGTGTACGTGTGAGCGCAACATTTTTGGGGGCTCGTCCGGGATATTTCGAGATGTCAGGAAAAACGCCGCGCACACCAACGCATGTACCATTCCAGACAAAGACAATAGCACAAATTGCCGCGGACAAACAAGCCGCTGCAGTTGCTATTACCAGTGCCGAGATTGTTGCTATGGCCGACGTTGTGCTTGTTAACAATGACACCGCTGCTCCTATTGAACATCGACCGGAAAAACAAACAAGACCTACTAAAAATACAGGTACTGTTGCTCGCACTAATACTAAAACTGCTCATGTCGATTCAGGGGACGACTCGACGGCTGACGGCTCGTGCTCAGGGAGCAATGTCCGGGTAGTGATTGCGGACGTTTTGCCAACGCCGCCGATGGTCGCAGATGCCTCGGGTGCACTGACCGATGAGTTGCGGGCGGTGACTGAACCCGTCCTTGCGCCTACAGTAACCGATATCCCATTGCCACAAGCTACTCTCCAGGAAGCGCTGTTAGCACTTAACGATGCAAGGGTTGAACTCGATAAGTACCGAAGACAACTGGAGGTTATACAAACCGAACGAGAGGCCGAGCGAACATATAGTAGACAATTGGAAGAAAGATTACAACATCGCAGCGTCGTAGAACAGAACGCTACGACGGAACTTCGTCTACGCGATGCTACTATTATCGATCATCATCGAACCATTGAGAATCTACAGTCACAACAATGTCTTCTTGAACAACAACTGACCCAGTTCCGTCAACAACTAAACCAGATGAGCTCCTCTTCCTACCTTACTACACAAATTATACCAACAACAAATACAGCGAATACAAGTAACACGTGTACACAACAGATAAGGTTAGATAATAGAACAAATAGGGAGGTAAATATACCTATTGTAAACTCAACCAGATTAATTGAAGAAGGGTTAGGCTATAACTTCAAACCTGACACTTATGATGGCACAACTCCTCTATGTGAATACTTAAATAAATTTAATTTAATTGCAAGAGCTAACGGGTGGAATGATGAAAAGAAAATGATAGCATGAGCAGCTTCGTTACGTGATAAGGGAAAAGGTGTAGTGAGTAGCTTTACCGATATGGAAGTTTTGGATTTGAAATCATTATTGGAGAAACTAGAAGCATGATTCGGTGAACATTTAGAATCAAATAGTTATTTCTTGTTTCAAAATAGAAGACAGAAAATAGGCAAAGATCTTCCAACATTAGCTGCTGATATCGAGAAACTGGCATCGTTAGCTTATTCTGAATGTTCATTAGAGATTAGCGACAAAATTGCTTGTGCTCAATTTATTATAGATATCTATCATACTGGGGTTAGGGAAGTTCTTCAATTAGAGCGTATCACTTCTTTGAAAATAGCTTTAGCTCGCGCTCTAGAAGTGAAATCGATCAAAGAAAGAAACAAGATTCCCGTCTTTCGAAATGCGCAAAATTTCCAAAATAACCCAAATTCTTCAGAAAATAAATTTCAAAGTGAAGCAAATAGTATAGATAATAGCAAACAGAGTCAACCATTCGATCCTCGAGAATGGTTGAAGAATATTGAATGTTATCATTGTCATAAAAAAGGATATACACGCTCTCGATGCCCGGAGCAGGGAAACTAGAATGTGTCGAACTTTCAGGAGCGGGTTTGACATTTAGTGAACAAGCTCCTTCCAATTATGATTTGTCGAATATGCGCGTTCGTAGAGTTCTTGGAAATTTGAAAACTTTTAGGTTTGAGGGTACTATAGACAGACAGTTATGCATTTTTAAATTAGATACAGGCTCAGACGTGACGATCGTCAATTTTCGATTTGTTGATCCTCATTATCATAAAATTTTCTATGATGGTCCGCATGTGAGGTACCCCACTGGTGAAGAAGTTCCTATCCAATTCAGAACAATTGTCCGTGTTAATTTGGGTCGATATTCAATCTTGATCACAGTTTTTGTTGCAGACATTACTGACGACTGTATACTTGGGTGTGATTTTTTGAATAAGACCGGAATTACAGAATCAATAAGTGACATTTTTAAGAGTACTACAGGTATGGTTGTCAGGGATGCTACCGCAGAATGTTGTAGAATGACAGAATATGTTAAAGAAGAACCAGATTTCTTGCTAGACCTCTTCGAAAATAACATTAGTAATTTAGATCCTTCACAAAAGAAGAAATTTGCTCAACTTCTGACTGATTTCCAAGACATTTTTCGAGATGATGATGTTGCGGGAAAATGTGATTTAATGGAACATAAAATTGAGCTGAGCAATCCTCATCCTATTAAACAACCGGTTCGTCCGGTTCCTTTTCATATCCAAACAGATATTAATCAAATGATTACTGATATGCAAAAGCAGGGTATTATCGAAGAATCTTCTAGTTCTTGGTGTTCTCCAATAGTTTTAAAAAAAATAGGATAAAACTTGGAGATTTTGTGTAGATTTTCGGAAGTTGAATGAAAAAACACTTAAAGATTCACATCCATTACCTAAGATCAACCATATTTTAGATAAATTAGCTGGCAAATCTTGGTTCTCGACTTTAGATCTCAAAAGTGGATATTGGTAGGTGAAGATTCGTCCGGAAGATAGAGAGAAAATAGCCATCTCAATTGGAAATGGTTTGTGGCAGTTCATCGTTATGGCTTTTGGCTTATGTAATGCTCCGGCCACTTTTGAAAGGTTAATGGAGAAATTGCTCCGAGATCTTTTAAATGAAATCTGTTTAATTTATCTTGATGATGTTATGGTCATGGCAAAATCATTCGATGAGATGTTAGCCAATTTACGCAGAGTTTTTCTGAGGATACGTGACGCTAATTTAAAATTGAATAGAAAAAAATGTGTTTTCTTCCAACAGGAGATAGAATACTTAGGACACATTGTTTCAGAAAACGGAAAAAAACTGATCCCAAAAAGATAGAGGCTATGGTTACATGGCCTGTCTCTCGGTGTAAGAAACACGTGGAAAGTTTCACTGGATTATGCTCTTATTATAGACGGTTCATTAAAGGATTTTCTTCTATTGCTAAGCCTCTGTATCGCTAAACTGAAAAGGGAACCAAATTAATTGGACAAGTGTTTGCCAAAACTCATTTGTGAAATTAAAAGAAGTTTTAACAACTCCACCTATTTTAGCTTTTCCTCGTACCGATTTACCTTTTATTTTAGACACAGATGCTTCAGATCATGGGATAGGAGCTGTCTTGTCACAAGTTCAGGAGGGGGTAGAGAGAGTAATAGGTTATTATAGTCGTGTTCTAACAAAAGCCGAGAGAAATTATTGTGTTACTCGTCGTGGATTATTGGCAGTAGTAGATAGAACTAAACATTTTTATTACTACTTATGTGGTAGAGCTTTCTTCATTCGTACCGATCATTCGGCGTTAACATGGCTTCTTTCTTTTAGGGATTTGGATGGTCAATTAGCTAGATGTTAGGAAAATTAGCTCAATATAATTTCAAAATTTTAAACCGCAAAGGTACATCATATGGTAATGCAGATGGTTGTTCTAGACGACCCTGTAGTAATTCTTCGTGTAGATACTGTTTTAATATAGAATCACAGTATGCACAGGGTGATTGTGTAGGGCAGATTGTCTTTGAAGAAACTCCTCATTCAGTTTGGAAAGATCGTCAATTTCAGGATGATGTCATTCGTACTATTTTAAATAGTAAAAAGAAAGGTAAAAGATTATCATGGCAAGATATTTCTTCTGAAGATGAATACATGAAAATATATACATCTCAATGGGACTTCTTAGTTATTTTAGATGACATTTTGTATAGAGAATGGATCTCTTCTAATTTGAAGTCAAAAGTTCTTCAATTAATAGTACCTAGGAATTATATTAACACGGTTTTAGAAGAGGCTCATGATTCCCCTTCCGGTGGTCATTTTGGTGTTAATAAAACACTACAGAAGGTACGGCAAAGATTTTATTGGGCTTTTTGTAAGAAAGATGTTGAAAATTGGTGTAGATCTTGCTCGAAATGTATAGCGAGAAAGGGACCTTCAGATAAAGGTCACTGTAAGATGAAGATCTACAACGTAGGATTACCTTTCGAAAGGGTTCAAATGGATATTTTAGGCCCTTTTCCGATTTCTTCTTTATGAAATAAATACCTCTTAGTCGTAACAGATTGTTTTACAAAATGGGTAGAAGTTTTTCCACTCTCTAATATGAGAACAAAAACTATCGCCGAGATATTTGTTCGTGAAATTGTATGTAGATACGGAGTTCCTCTTGAAGTTCATACTGACCATAGTCGTAATTTTGACGCTACACTAATCAAATAACTATCCCAATTGTTAGGTATACAAAAGACTGGGACAACACCATTACATCCACAATCAGATGGCCAAGTAGAAAGACAGAATAGGACAATACTTGACTGCTTAGCTAAATACATATCAGATAATCAAAAAGATTGGATTGCCTTGTACCTTTTAGCTTACAGATCTTCTGTTCATGCCACAAATGGAGTTAGTCCAGCGGAAATGTACACCGGTTCAGACCTGAGACTTCCCTTAGACTTGATGCGCGGACGTCTTCCTGAAGTAGAGACTCCTCATACACGAGAAAGCTACATACACAAACTCAAAAACAACATCGACAAAATACATCATTTTGCAAGAACACACATCAAGATTACATCACAACGATCGAAGAAATATTACGATAGAACAGCTCGACACATAAATTTCATAAACAACCAAAAAGTATGGTTTTTCAACCCTCGACGGCTCAAAGGAAGGACACCAAAACTCCAGAGTAATTGGGAAGGTCCTTTTACAATTATCAAGAAGATCAATGATGTAGTCTTCTGTATCCAGAAGACTCCACGACATAAAAAAAAGATTGTCCACATTGACCGATTAGCGATATACCACGATAGGTAGATTCTTCTGCTCCGCTCACGGTTTTTGAGTCGTGGTTTTTCCGTGAGCTGTAGAGCAAATGCTGGAGCAGGGATGATATTGCGGTACCACGACAAGTTTACCCCCCACTTCTATCCAAGAATTACATAAAAGATAGATGTTTATCGATGATACCCTGATGTTACCGGGATTTGATGATTCTATATTTTAAGAGACGGGTCCTGTAACCAGATAAGTCAAGGATTAACCCGCTTAAAAATAGAAGATTTTTAAGATTTCACGATTTCAAGTTGATGATACGCTAATTTCAAGAATGAAGATGGATCATCTTTTCAAGAGGCGGGTCCTTTGGTCGAGTGAGTCAAGGATCAACCCGCTTGAAGAGGACGGTCTTTCTTTCGTTTGTGAGATTGTCGGGGCGACAATCTAAAAGAGGAGGAATAATGTTATGTATTCTCCTCTGATTTCGAACGAAATACGTTACTAAGCGATTTTGTTAGTTTGTTTTGTTCGCTTTGTTTTCTCAGAGTATGTTTTGCATTGAGACGATAAATATATATTTGTGGTTATTTTAAATAAATACATTCTCGTTCTTTTTATAACAAAGTTATTATTATTATTTTGTTGAGTGTACGTGTGAGCGTAACAGTACGAGTATATAGAAAAAAATGAAAAAAAATGAAAAAAATTTAATGAAATGAAATTAGATAAAGTTCGTGCTTCTGATGAATGATTTTTGTCGAAAAACTTTCCTCTTGATGAATGGGAATGTTTTTTGTAAAATACATCATCTTTAGTTAAATTTATTAGTTTCTGGAAATAAAGAGACTGTGTGCAATCCTAGTATCGTTCTTCAAATCTCAGAATAATCTGCCAAAAATGTATAAAAAAGAGTTTTTCTCTTACTATAGGTACTAAATCTATCTTATTATAGTAGAGATCAACAATTGCGTACGCTTGCAGGTAAGCTCATCTGGATCGGTCGGATAATTCCGTTACAAAATAATCGAGGAGATATTTAGCAAAACAAAAGTACCGTTTTATACATTTGCTCAAATAAATTTTATTTGATTATTGTACGTATAATTGACAAAGAACAGCCAATATACGCGAAATCTAGTCTCCGGCGTCAGAGTTGTAACGGTTGGTGTATCTCAGCCCAATGACGTTAACCTAATTTAGCGAGTTCAAAATCGTTGTCTAACTCTTTGTGTCAATTTATAATATCCGCTTCTAATTAATGAAATTCAATATTTCTTTTAATCCATTGAGGTCCAAAAGTGCATGTTTGAGACCTCGAACTTTAACGTTTATTCCTTCTCGACATGATGTTTCGATTACATAGGGCAACGAAATTTCATAATGGAAAAAACCCAAAAAGGCGTGGGTACGTTTTCATAAGTTTTCAAAGCGTCAATTGAAATATGGCTTCAGAATTCATCGAGCACTTAAGGTTTTCAAGATATTCTAGATTAAATATGCGAAAATCACGATATTTTACTATGTTCGAGGTTATGTAATATCATGAATAAATTTTTTTCCAAAACGTCGTGATATATCGTTTGCCGGCGGTATACGGATTAGTAAGCATACAAATACTCGTCGGGCAAAGCAATATTAAATTTTGTACGTAACCATAAACTTGGTAACAGACCAACAAGAACCGAATCTAACGAAGAGCATTGAAAACTGGATCAATAGTCTATCCAAAGACGAGCTCATCGCACATCTAGCGAGACTGAAGTTGCGACTCGATGGCAACAAATTAAAAAGAGCAGCGTTTTTATGTACTTGGCTAGTGGGATAGTATATAGAAAGCGATATCCAACTATGTGACAAAGTAGACGCGTAAGCCCATCGGGTTGCGGTGCGAGAACACTGGATATAGTCGTTGGGTGCAGACGACAGCACGGACGACGTGGGCAATATTACCATACATCCCGTAGTATCACTAGCAAATAACGCAACAATACGTGAAAGACTGCAAACATCGATGGCAAACACTTTCAAGGAAATGACAGAGGCAGATGCACCAGAGCCAATAATAATCCGACCAACGAACAACAGTTTATCAAACGTATGGAAAAATCGGCCTAACGGACACGTCGAAATTCAGAGTATTAACGGAGAGTCTTTCACGCTACCCAAGTCATTCGCAATAGCTTTTCGAGGCGCAGTGTTTGAAACCATGGAGTTTAAAGACATAGGTGACACGTTAGCTAGCCAAACAGATAGTATTCAGCACATAAGCTCAACGATAAAAAACGCCATGGATCAATGCATCAGAATGGGTTCCGTATATGAGAAGATTCTGAACCAAATGCAGTCATTAAGCGTCGGCGCGATAAACAACTCGACCTATACCCAACTCAGTCCCATCGATATCAACTCGCTAATGCAAGATCGGTAACCCAGGTGAATTCCAATGACACCTTCACACAAGCTCCAAAGCTAATTCAAGGCCGTAATCGACGCAAAGCACTGCTGCACAGCCCGTCGGGCAAGTGCAATAGTCCACGTTTCGTCAAGGAGGGGGTGGACAATACTATCCGTCAGTTAGTAATGTAATTCACCAGTTGATTTGGCAAGGAACTCAAAGCTTTAACTCGACACTAGGAATGTTGGGCGAATCGTGAGAGGCGGGGAGCTCAAATTTGCGGATGAAAGCGGTACGTCAATCGACCTATTGCTCAATAAGCTTGACAATCCTCGAGTGGGGGCGGAAATGAGTGAGGATGGGATGCTTAAGGGCATAGCAGATATGCTCACCGACCTCGTTCTCACTTGATATGAGGCACTCCATGAGAATTGAAAAACCTATTAAGACTTCGTCACTAAGGCTGAAGAGTGTTATGGCACCAATGCTCTCCAGCAGCAACGGCTGCTGCGCGAAATTATTACGCAAGTCCAAGGCCCCGACGAATACGTCACCACTTATATCATTAGTCTCATGGCCATGATAAAGAAGTA
The DNA here is from genome assembly GCF_024137745.1 of Phymastichus coffea. NCBI lineage: Eukaryota > Metazoa > Arthropoda > Insecta > Hymenoptera > Eulophidae > Phymastichus > Phymastichus coffea. Next base: position 4,737,054 of record NW_026706814.1, read on the forward strand.
AAGCCTTCCATGCCACTTGAACAACAACTCGATGTGATGCACCTGCTAGTCGATATTCAAACTCAGGTGCGGCGGTCCGAAATCAAATCAAGGAACTTCAGCGGCTAGCCGTGCTCGCGCAAAATACGCTGAATTTGCACCGAATCTACCAACTTGCTCCAGATCCTCGCATCACCTTATTCCCAGAGTTGGTTTATCAGCCACCTAGGTGTGAAGACAAAGGCTGGCAACCGAAGGTGCATGCCCTTAAGACGGCACTTTCGCAGGAGGATGAAAAAGTGTAAAAGTTCGAAGCCCTGATTAAGCGACTGGACCTGGCACAGGCGAAAGACCAGAGGAACGGAGACCACGCGAAACCAGAGGCGACGGCTATCTCGCCGCGGGACTGTACAAACGACCCCGAATCGATCGAAAGTATCGTGAAAACGCTCGAGCAGTTTCTCGAGACGTTAGCCGGCTGTTTCAAGATTACCAAGGCAAATGCTAAGCTGACGCCTATCCTGGTAGTGCTCAAGCCCCTCGCAACGATTGCAGTTTATTAGGATATTCGCGCAAGTTTTTCCCAAGTGCAACCAGCGAAACGCGAATCGGAACAGCTAAGCGGGGCCCCTGCTGATACCTTGCAATCCTAAGAAGTCTCAACAAACTCTATGAGTTCCACTGAGACTAACCAGCCAGTCACGGGAGTCGCCACACTCCTCGAGAAGACAACCGCAACGCATGACACGTGGAGCGAACCTGGTGAGCAGAAACCATCGAGACAATCGGTCTCCATGATGGGAGCGCGACCCTATTCACTCGAGCATGAGACCTGTTGGTGGGTGCCGATAAAAATAAGCGATATCCCAATTGTTGCGCTGTACGGTTTTAGCTCCTTAGTAGCGATAATGGGGCAAAATGCCTTATAGTTAGAAGCCGAGAGACGAGCGAAGGTGGATGTGCTCTGGACCGGATCGATAGGACTACCTGACGGGCAAACCCTGACCGTCCATGGGCACGTGTAGCTGCCCGTTGCGGTAGGAGGGCTGACGCTTTCGACACGGGTGATGATAGTATCAGTGTTAATCGACGAGTGTATCCTCAGCGTTGACTGCGTTAAGCAGTTTCGTACTATTCTAGATCCAGACCACAACGCGCTATTCTTCAAAGAATTACAGAAGCTAGTCCACCTGAAAAGGGCAAGACTTGAGACTAGACTGAAATTGGTTGCGGCTGACATCGTAGAGACGAGTCTTACACAAAGAGAGGAGCTGATCGCAATAATAGACCGCCAAGTTAGAAGAATGGAAGAGAGATTAGGCTGCGCACACGAGATCTAACATCAAATCGACGTCGGCTCTGCACGTCTCATCAAGCAACATTTGTACCCCATTTCGCACAAGGTCGAGCAGGAGATGACAGCCATCATCAAACCAATGCTGAAGGATAGCATACGCCTCTACATAGATTTTCGCGCGCTACACAAGGTCACCGAGCCGAATGCATACACCCTGCCCTACATGCAAGACATCCTTCGAACGCTATGTGACGCCAGATACATATCATCGATTAATCTGAGCAGCGCGTATCATAAAATTAGGCTGGCCCCGGCAGCGCGTCCGCTAGCCGCATTTACCGTTTCGCGAATTGAATCGTGCGGGTAGAGCGACATCGGCTGCGAGGCAAAAAAAGCGATGAGAGAAGTGAAAGAGTGCGAGACAGAGAGAGAGAGAGAGAGAGGGTGGTGCGCACATGTACCGACAGTTTTTTCCTGTCAGCTCTAGTCACCGCATCTAATCTCTAAACTAATAAAACACTTCTATGATTTCGATATATTGACTAATAGAGTGGGCAAGAGAAGGCAAGTCTAGTGCGATACTCGTACGACGAACAGTGTGTAACCTCCAGCGAATCGTCACAGCTAATCTCTCGTGCGATTTCACGAGTATAATTTTGTGTGACGATCTGCTGACCAAGTCGCGGCTCACTTAAAGCACTAGAATGGAACCCCGAGCTCGAAAAACTCGAGATCTAGCACCGCGAGGAGGGCGAAGTCTTTGACGAGAGGCACCGGTACTAGCGTCGTCGTCAGCGGTAGCAGCTAAAGCGAGGTAATAAAGCTTTATCGGCTAGCTATCGATAAAGCTAAGGTAGCATCTAATTTATATTGTTTGCGAACGAAAGTGTGCATGCGATTTTACTTAGCTTCGCGTATCTTCTCTCTCCTGCCCATACATCGGTTTATTGGTTGTCTGTGTCCGGCCTGACTTTGTCACTGTTGTTAAGCCTTTTGTAACGATTGTCCGAAAGGTGATCTGTATCGTCTACCTGGCGGCTCAATAAAGCCGAGATGCTTGAAATAAAATACCAGCTAGCCATCTTTTGCCGGTCATTTTTTGAAGTCCCTCGCCGAACGAACTCACGAGCATCGAGTGCACCGGCCGCGGTTGCGAGAGTTTTCGCGATCCTTTCTCCCTTCTAGCACTCGTCGATCACGCGCTTCTCAACTTCTCATGTCGAGAGAGCAATTAGCAGGGTAGCAGCTACGTCGAACAGCCTCACCAAGGTGTGAAGCCGGCCCAGCTACCGAACGTAGATCCAGCGCCTTCCCCGCGGGTGTGACCTTACATGCAAGAGGTGCCCTTCGGTGGCAAGCACACATTTGCAGTCACGTACGCTGCGTCATCCCTTTGTCCGAATATTCGCCCCGTTACAATGCATATAAATTATTATTTTTTTAAAATATAAAAGAACGGTTTCTTTTAATACATTATTTTTTTGAATCAGCTTTTTGACCCAGATAATAAACACAAACTGTTCTGGAAAGCTTTAAAAATGTACATGATTATTAAACTTTCTTTTCTACAGTTCTTGTTCTCTACAACAAATTCAATAATACCAATTTCTCTGATTTATTTATTTTTAAATAATTATCAATAAACAAATGTATGTGTGTAAACGTTTATATAGATTGATTTATACTTGTGTGTGTGTATGTGTGTATTTTTCATTATTTATTTGTTTATTTATTTATCTATTTATGTATTTAATAATACACATGTAACAAGACACACGGCTCATCACCAATTAATTAGGGCGGGAAGGAGAGGCAATAGCGCTCTGAGTAATTGAGAGAGGATTAAAGGTAAGAGAAAAGAAAATTAAAGCGGTAAAGAACTAGAAATACCAAATCTTATTCTATATTCTTACAACAACTCAATCTACTGTATAACGAAGCCCGATAATGAGTCAGCTCGTTGCCTGGCGAGATATCGCCGGGGCAATGGCACGGATACCGGCACAAAGAATCGCCGTAATAGTTGGCGGACGATCGCCTAACTATTGCGGCACTTATAATGGGTGCGGGCGATCGCCATGTCTGAGAGAGAGAGAGAGAGAGAGAGAGAGAGAATCTAGAAGAGCCCTTGAACTTTATCTGCCGCGACTCCTCGAGGAGCTGGAAGTGGTGAGCCATCTTCTTCACAGGCGCGTCGTCTTCTTCCGTTGAGCAGCTTCTTCCTCGGCTTCTTGCTCCTCGTGGTCAACTCTCCTCCGACGACCCCTGCCATACTCCTCCTCGCACTCGCTTGGCCGATGGCATCCTTAGCTGACTAACTCACTACTTGCTTCTTCTCCACTACCTTTCCTTCACTCCTTCTGTACTTTACTGCTCTTACTTAACTCTTGAGTCCTTCTTCCTGACTCGACTGCTGCCTCTACCTAGCTGTCGCTTCACTCTTTTCTTTCTTCACGCTCGACGCATCCCTTCTTGACCTAATTTTGCGGCGAAAAGCGACACCGCTGATCGATCTCTCGCCTGCCGCAAGCCATTGCCTAATACCGGCTCTTGTCCCTTATCTCTCTCTCTCTTTCTCTTTTACTCTTGTTGTCGCCCCTGCTGGCCCTACTGTCGGCTCACTAATCATCATTGGCCACTGAAAGAAAACAATCCACATTAGGCACACTCTAGAATGCGCTCAACGTCGATTGTTAGATCAGCCGAGAGCAGAGGAAGGGGAGGGAGCGGCGCACGACAAAACGTCATTGCCTACTCCCATCACACACACACATTTTTACAATATTTCCATAGATATCATTTTTTGCATTTTCTATGCATCATTCATAATGAATTTTGACCTAATTTGTATACGCGACCAAAATACAATGAAAATTATCAAGTTAAGTTTTTACTGATTATTAAAATATTAAGGCCCATGCCGAAACTGGGTAAGATAGCGTCAAACGAACAATACCCTTCATAGCATATTCAAAAAGAAATACTCTTTTTTTTTCTTTTGCCATTTGTAATTGTCTATAAAAAATTTATTTAAAAAATTACCCAAAATATCATTATTATTCAAAACTAATCATGATCGATTCTACGGAAAAAATTATGAAAAAATGTACTGTACTGATCATAAATTTACAGAAATTTTGTGGAAGAAATACAATTTTTGAACAAGAATATCTCCGATTCTATTGATCATAGAATAAAAATAATAAAGACAAATATAAGTGGAGGTAAAATACTAATTTTTTCTATATTTTGTACCAGTTTAAAAAGTGTCAATTTCCTAAAGTGTTTTTTAATTTCTTCAATCACTTGCATTTTTAAAACTATCAGTGACAGGTAAAAAGTTTTGCTAGAGATCAAAAGATCTTGCAAAACCCTAAAATGAATCACTCATGACCTTTTCCGCTACCATACTTTTTTAAAAAGTTACAAGCGATTAAATATCAACGTTGACGAAAAGTGATATGTGAACCTATCCATTTTAAATGTACATACTCTCATTTAAATTACTCCTCAGAAAATGAGAGTAATCGGAAATATAGTCATTAAAAAAGTTCTAGAGTTTAGACGAAAACATCATGTGACCTTGGATTTGTCCTTGAACTGAATCTTTAAGATCGTATAAAGGTCAATTTTATTTAATAAAATTCTTTTGATTACAGAATTGAAAAGGACGAAAAAATTTACGTTCAAAACAGACGTTTAGATGTTATTTTAAGTTTCAGCAGCAAATTTAATTAAGGCTCTACTTTGAAAAGATATATTTACTCTTGAAATTAAAAAACAACAACAGTAATAAATAATAATAATAATAATAATAATGATCCTCGAAAACATTGGGTTGAATAGTTGCATATTTTTTCAAATTTTTCTTATAAATACCAACCAAAATTTTCATTTCTTTTATGGATTTGAAATCGCTTCAATATAATGTAAATAGAAATGTTTTTCTAAGAAACACAGTTTATTTATAATCTATTTTATTTTCCTTCGAAATATTACTAATCTCATATATAAACAATGGTTAAGGAAAATCCCTCATGTAATTAATACAACACTCTTGAAATTTCTCAACGTTTCGCCATAAATTCATGGCCTCTTCAGGAAAACTTTATTAAAAAAAATTTTATGAACAATTAAAAACTTTTTTTTTAAACAATTGACATGATCATAACACTACAGTACACATCCAACAATAATAATAAACTCATTCGTACTCACAACTATAGAAAACCTAAGTCATAGTAATGTTAATTAATAAAATATTTTTACGATTCAGAAACAAACCGAAAAGTCAGAGATATAAAATGAACTGTGAATTTCAAAGTGGTACAACTGTCTATATATACTAGAAATGTCAATATAGTAAGCAATTTAACAACCAATCAGAGTCAAGCTTGAAATTCACAGTTCATTTTATATCTCTGACTTTTCGGTTTGTTTCTGAATCGTAAAAATATTTTATTAATTAACATTACTATGACTTAGGTTTTCTATAGTTGTAAGTACGAATGAGTTTATTATTATTGTTGGATGTGTACTGTAGTGTTATGATCATGTCGATTGTTTAAAAAAAAGTTTTTAATTGTTCATAAAATTTTTTTAATAAAGTTTTCCTGAAGAGGCCATGAATTTATGGCGAAACGTTGAGAAATTTCAAGAGTGTTGTATTAATTACATGAGGGATTTTCCTTAACCATTGTTTATATATGAGATTACAGTTTATTTATATTTCTCACTCCATATTTATGTAAATATATTTATTTCGACCTATGTATATTAATATATGGTATTTAAAAATCAGTTTAACCTTTAGACTACCGGAAAGTCATTATAGTGACTCACCCCTGATTGATAATTTGCCTATAATCAATGAATGTTATAAAATACCTTTTATACCAATTTTCTAAGAGCGATATGCTCCTTGAAATCTTGGACGTCTAAATATTAAAATAAATTTAATAACATATGAATAATAATATTTTTGAAATTGTTTTCAGAAACATCGTATGTTCAATTTTTGCGAACAGTATTTTCATTATTCATTTCGACTTCCTTATATTGCTTCACGTCATTACGTTATAAGACGTAAGATAATCTTAAGTTTTGTATAAAATTTTGAAAGCAAGAATTTTATTTCTTAGAACATTGCAAAATAGCGATCTATGGAAAATGACATAAAAAACTGTTATTGTTCAAAGTTGTAGAATAAACTTCAAACTTATTTAAATCCCTCTTCAATTAGCAAATTTAATGTAGTACATATATATATATATCAATAGGCTCCATTCTTTCTCTTCCTTTTCGTTATTGTCATCACAGAAACCTTCCTCAACAATAATATACCCGATTCTCACCTTGTTCTTGAAGGTTTCAAGTTCGTTTGATTCGATTGCAAAAACAAAGACGATGAAAGCGTAGTACTCTATGCACGCGAACATTATAATGTAAATACATTAATAACTTCTAATACGCAATTTGATAATACATCTAAATTTAAACGAGTCTCATCTTCCTCAATTGGTTTTCTTCAGCTATTTAGTGGATAGAATTCCTTCATTTAAATAGTTTATGCGGGCGGCCACAAACTAGCCTAAGAGGAAACAACCGTAATTCACCGTTACATGGCATCTCTGCAGGGAATTCACGTGACGCACGTGTAATTTACGGTTAAAATAGATGAGAAGTGACGGTTGCTCGGGCGCGCGATCAAATCGGTGGGTATTGACAGAGAAAGTTCGTGATTTGAGTGTGTGTACGCGGTAGCGGCACGGCGTGGAGTTGGTGTGTTCTCCTCTAACTATTAAGTGAACTCCAGCAGTTAAACTGAGTGCCGAAGCTGGTCTGAGCGCACGCGGGATGGCCACATTGGCTGCGCAAGTAGATTGGCAGAGCAGGTCAGTGGCGCGCGCAACGGCCGTTTTTAGGTGCACCTAGATATGCAGTAGCAACCCGAGTGCCCATGCTATGACGATAAGGCGGAGCGCATACGCATTGAGAGTACTCAGTGGCTCCATAGGTAATAGCAAAATCTAAGGTAATCGTAACGGCTCAAACACATGCGTAGATGTATTTAGCCTGATTCTTAACTGTGACAGGGTAGATCGGTTCGCTGTGACTGGGGTATTGCAATTGCATTTATTTAATGCTTCGTAATTTGATTTTGAATTACTCACTTGCCTGTACCAAATTGATATCAGAATATTCTCTACACCAGTGCAGTAATCTATTGAATATTGAGTGTTATAAATTTAATTTACCCGTATAAAATTGATTTCACGATTTTTTCTAGTTTAAAATTAATACAAATTCATCTGTCTTGCCAGTATTCTGAACATTTAATTTCGCTCAGATACAGTGCTGCTTTAAAATAATTTCAGATTAATGAATTCCTGAAGCTAGAATGCTATTGAACTATGAGATTGGCATTTGTATCGGAAATCATAAGTGAATAATAGCGCTTAAAATGTTTATTAGGTTAACATGAAATTATCGACTGGATAAATAGATACAAGTGAATATAATTATTATTAAATTATAATATCTTGTAAACTCAAGCTGAATTTATAGTTTACTGAATGCAGTTTACTAAATAGTAGTAAAAAACAGAGGTAATGTAAACACTGCCTTATGGTTTTACCATACTTTGAAAAATATGTGCGGAATAATAAGATAACAATGCCTACTCGTCTGGAATTTTTTACCTTCCTTGAAAGGTATGTGAGGGAAGGGGGGAGGAGATTTCATGCAAGGTATAAAGTCATGGCATCATGTACTATGGTAGTGCATATTCTTGACTAATGAGATTTCTTAACTCCTTTATATCTATAGAATATTTAGCCATATATTGGTTGAAGAATGATTTTATAATATCCAATTTTTTCTGCTCTGATATAATTTAAATCTTATTTCATCATAATATAATTTGGATACACATATTTGCATATGATGAAATACTATCTTCATTTGGAAGTCCTCTCAAATTTTCCCAATACTGATCATTAATTGGGGTTACTTGCTTATTAAATTAATCTAACAAATACTTTATTGGCATATTCCATTTATTATCATGAATCATAAATTCTTTATTCTAATTTTCATCCGGAATTGGAATCAGTTCTACAGGGGATCTAATAGTTATTCTAATTCTATTGTATTCAATCACCGCAGAGTCTCTGGCAAATATACTAGAAGAATCAAAGTTTATCAAATGTAATCCTTTTAACTTTGTAACTCTTGATAAAGCTACATACGTTTGGCCAGCGCTAAATATGGCGTTTTCTCCCTTAACAACGGCATTCTCTAAACTAAAACCTTAACTAAACTATAACAAATTGGAAATTGCTACCTAATTATAAAAATATTTTTCATAATAACGAATTGATAATGGAGCCTGGATATAGAGTACTCTGTTCCATTTATTAACTGAATGTTTATGTTGGTAATATTTTTTGCATCGTCTTTAGAAATGGATACTACTGTACCAATAGTTCTATTCACCAATCCAATCGAAATAGCGATATTTCTTCAAATCATAATTTTATATCCGACTTTAATTGTTATACTACGTTCTATTCCACATTCATTACCTTTATCTTTATTGAGTAAATTAGTAACTGTTTTTGCAAATAATTTGGGCATTTGAAACAATCATTAACTACGAAGCTGATTTGATTCTAAGTAATATGGTATCATTTAAGTTTTTTCACAAATTTCTAATAGGTAATAAACAAACAGCATCGGCCATTAATTTTTCTAGTTCCTCACATAATTTGTTCATTACTGCAAAACAATCAACGCCCGAAAAATGTAACCATCTTTTTTGAAGAATTTCAATATTTAGTTTTGTTACAATACCCATTTGAATTCTACCTAAAATATCAAAATATATTTTATCATTTTTTTGTCTTATATTGATTATTAATTCATCGAAATCGAAAAGTGACCACAAATATGAACCTACTGCTCCTAAGTATTTTAATTCTTTTTGTTTAGTTAATTCTTCAAAAACAAAGACTTCATTAACTCGTGGTAGTTGTAACAGATCACTGAAAAGAATAATATTTATTTTGCCAAACAAGACATCTTCAATATCAGATTATTATTAATTTGAGTTAACCGTAAATGGCTGTACATAAATAGAACATCAGATACCATGGATAATCAAATCAACATTTTTGAGAGACTGTCGTATCCTTTTTAGTGCCGTATTAGAAAGTTCTTTATATTTAGCAGTTTTGCCGGACTTAACGGGTATTTGTAAAGCTTTATGGATTGTAAGACCGTTATTGTTATAAGCACCTGTGCATGTTGTCTCCCAATTCCACTTCTACTGGTATGTGGTCTGACTTTACCCTCTCTTTTATTTAAACCCTTTTTATTGCCTCATCACCTTCCTCGTTACCTACGACATAGTCTATCGTTGAAATTTCTCTCGCTCCTATATATGTTATTTCTCACTCTTCATATCCTTCTTTTCTCCCATTCATTATCACTAAACTCATTTCTCCTAGCCATTTTAACATTTCTTCTCCCTCTGCGATTAACACTTTATCCTTGACCTTTATTTCTTCTAGGTTTTCTTCTGTCTTTCATTCTCTTCCTTCATTTCCTGTACTTGCGTTGAAGTCTCCTCCTATAATTATTGTTTTTCCTCTGTTCTCCTCTATCTCTTCGCTGAGGTATTAATAGTTTTCCTTTTTCTCATTTTGCATATGCACCGTTGCTATCATGTATTTTCTCCCTTCGATCTTTATTTCTTCTGCTATTACCTCACTTGTCCTTTTTTTCTTCCATTCAACCTTACTCATCCGTTTCCTCTCTCTTACTGCCATTATTCCTCCCCCTATTTTTCTCCCCCTTCTTCATTCCCTTCTTGAGTCTCTCCACTCTATGTTATACCCTTTCAGTTGTTTCTCCACCCCAGTTTTTGCCCCTTGCCTCTTCACCCAGGTTTCGGTTAGCCCTATTATATCAAATTCCCTAACATATTCCCAGTCGTCTTCCTCCATGCTCCTAATCCACGCCACGTTCCAGAATAGTATCTTTCCTGCCTCTTTTCCCTCTCTCTGCCTTCTCTCCTCTCTCACTCTTTTTTCTCTATTGTTTTCGAAACCCTTCCACCCTTTTTTCTATCATTTTTCCCTCTTTCTCGCTCCACCACCATTCTGCTTCCTTTAACTTCATCCCGTTATGCGACTTCTTTACCTCTTTACCTTTACTTTTTATTTCTCTCGCTTTACTTCTTACTTCCTCTCTTATCTTCCTCTGCTTTCACGTCCAGTCCTGATCTATAAAGATCTTTTTCTGCCCCAGCTTCTATTTTCTCTTCATAATTCCTTCTTTTTGTTCCCATGAAGCGCATCTAATTTGTCACATCTTTTTTCCTCTTTCTCTCCGATCATCCCTCCCCACTATCCCTCCCATTCTTCTCAGATTCACTATCTCCCCTTTCATTTCTATTTCCTGTCTTAACCAGTCCTCTACCTCATCCTTCTTTTCCCATCTTAACCCACCCTCTAAGTCTGTCACTATTATATTGATTATCCTACTTTCTCTATCCATTTTTTCTCTCATATACTCTATATATTCCTTATTGCCTATTTCTATTCCTCTATGCTTTTCGTTTCCTCCTTCTATACTTTCCTTTTATTTCACGCACGCTTCTTCCAACTGGTTCATCCTCTCTCCCCATTTTTCCTGCAGTTTCTTTTCTCTAAGTTCTGCTTTTTCCCTTTCTTCTTTCGTCTCTCTCCTTCTTTCTTCTCTCTCTCTCACTCTTATTCTCTCCTAACTTTTCCTATTTCTTTCTCCTATCTTTCTTCTCTTCTTTTCCCCTCTGTCTCCATTCTTTCCATTTTTTCCATCATTTCTTTAAACATTTCTGTCCATTCTTTCCTTTCTTTCTCCCATACCTCTCTTAAATCCCTTATATCTGTCCGTATCTTTTCTATTTTATCTTCTGCACCATTACTTTTTCCCACTTCTTATTGTGTTGTCCAATCTTTCTCCCCCCTCCCCTTCCATCTCGCTCCCCTCATTTTCACTCTTGCATCTTTTTGCCTCTCTCGTTTCTCCTCTAATATTCTCGCTCAGCCTCTCTCCGCTCTCTCTCCCCCTTACCACCTTTACTCTTTTCTTCTTTTCCTCCTCTGGGTCTTTCTTATCCATCCTTCCACCTTTACCTCTTAATTTTTCTGTTGTCACAAATCTTTCCATCACTATCCCGTACGCCTTAATTCGTCTCTCTAATTCTACTCGTGATGTCACCTTTATTCCCTGTCTTACTTTTTCTGTCTCCGCCTTTACTTCTTACCGCTCCTCCTCTCTGCTTACCTTTCCCGCTTCCTAATTTTCTCTGTTAACCTTAACTTTTCTTTTTTTCTTTATTCCTCTCTCTCTCTGCTTTTTGCTGCTCTTCTTCAAGCCCCTCTCTCTCTACTCCACTTCTCTTCCGCATCCACGCTCTTTTCACCTCTATCTCTCTCCTCAAACACTTTTCCTCTCAAACTTTCTCACCAAAACTCGCACTCACAGTCAAGACACGTCCACTCCCTTCCACGAGTCGAAACCCATCCATTTTTATATATTTTTTACGTTGGATCTTGCATGAGAACAGGTTCAAACATAAGAAAATGAGGCGAAAATATCCTACGGCGAAAACGTAAGAAATACGGGGTGAAAACATCCTACGGGATCTAACGATGTTTCGTATTCGAGTATTAGAACTAATGTAAGAATTTTTAGTAAGGTGTCGCAACGGATGGTTCTTTGGATAACATGAAATATTTAATCTAATGGAAAGGCAATGGAACAAAGTTTGTAGGCTGGAAATTGTATAGTAAGAAACCATCATATTTTTACTTTCTTTCGGATTTTGAATACCAATAATATTCCAAGAATTTATATTTTGATTGACTGTATTTTGTACAGACTGTATGTGAGTTTGTTTTATACGTTTATTTTTCGAAAAATCAGTCGATGATTCAGATGTAACGTCTTCAGATAATTAAGCTTTCTTCAATTTTGTTGAGCTATGGAAGGGTATTGCACGTTATCATTGCGATTAATAAATAAGTTGTCGCATTGATCTTAATTATATGTAGATTGTCAGTAGAATCCGTGACTTTTGATGACATTCCTATTGATCTAACTAGAAATTTTACAATGAATTTATTATTGGTTTTTCACTGGTTTTTTTTGTTAGTTATATCTCAATTTGATATCAAATCATTTTTCTACAATTCTACACTTATCATCAGTGATATTTGGAATATTAGTAGATTGAATTGGTAAATTATTAACGAGTTTTACATTTAATTTGTGATTAATAATGCTGTTCGGATTTATTGTCAAGTTGTAAATATTTTTATGAATTATTTTTCCAGTCGGTCCACTAATTTTTTCTAAGAAAATAATGTAAACACCTTCTTGATGTGGAAACACAGAACAAAAAAAACATTCAAGTCGTCGACTATTCTCCAATTATCTAATTCGCGAAGAATATTGGTATAATGGCCAAATGGAAGACTAGAAATTTACAATATTGTATTTCTAACTCTACATATTTTCTGAAATAAATATTGTTTATTTTTCAAATGATTCTAATTCAAAGATAGTAATTTTTTTACTATTGCCTTCATTGTTGAATTTCAATATCATTAATTTCAAAACCAAAAAGTCATTTGATGTTTAAATAGATCAGGGATCGCGGTCGAGAACCGTAGACGAGTAGGAACAAAGTGTCCACATCGACTGCTGGCCGACCGCAAGAATCTATACAGTAAAATGGAGAAAAGTCAGATTTGTTGAATAGAATATACCTATTTTTTAATGTTTCTACTTATCGATTTCCTAATGTGATACACAGCTTGAAAGTCTAGATTCTCTTCTATTATCCGAACAAAGATTTACTTCGATTGCTTTTGATTTGAGAAAGTTATTTGAGTTTGAAGTTTTGAGTAATGTTGCTTTTCAGCCATTTTAAGATTCTTCTAACGCTTTGTTTTATATTTTTATACGTCTCTATATCTTTTATGTATTTTACGTCCACTACTTACGTACAAAATAATTGATGATTCATGGTTCTCAATTGTTCCTTATTGTACGCCATGGGTTCGGATTTTATGGTATTCTACGGATATCGAAAAGCATGGATCTCTATGCTTCCTCGTGGTACTTCATGGAATCACGATGAGTTCATGGTTCATCATTGTTTTTTATGATCTCAATGGGATTACAGGGTCTTTTATGTTGTTTCACGAAAATTGATGAATACATGGTTCTCGATTCTTACTCGTGGTACTCCATTGATGTACTATCAATAATCATGCAAACCCATAAATGTGCGATTCAACTTAATATATTAACCAGATTTATTCATGAAATCATTTATTTTCAACTAATCTACGATAATATGCTGCCTGTCTACGTAGATAAAATTTGTTTTATTAATGAAAAGCACAAACTCTCGCGATGCAGAGTTAACCGCCACTCCGTTAAACACGTATGAGTATATGTGTATTCGCCTTTACGTTTGATACTTTCGTTCCAATGTCTCCTTTTCCAACAAAATTGAACTCACCTTAAGTCACCTGACTTGTGACACTCAATCTATCTTAGGTGTGAGTGACCTAATGTTTACTTCAATTATCTCCTAGATGAAATCGGTTTAAAATTTAACCGGTGACGGAGCCGTTAAACAAAAAGGGAACGAAAAAACGTAATGCAACGAATAAAATTGATATCATTTATGAGTAGAAAACTACAGTCTTTGATGGGCCGAAAGATTTACGCACACGAATAGGATTTACAATTTTCAATAATACCGGGAGAAAGAGATAGAGAGAATTCAAAATTCTACCGCGAAACTAACGCTCGGCGCAAATACAAAAATATTCGCGATAGACAAAATACTCTCGTTAGTATTTTGTCGCGCAAGAAAAGGGAGGTGCACCTACCCTGCGGTGCAATTACGGTGATCAGCCGTAATTGTTGAAGAAAATCGAATGTTGGTGCTCCTCTGGAACCAGCTGCGCTGCCTCGATCACGAAGATCGGTGCCTACTGTAATCAATATATGCTGCTGTTCACTGCTACTGTATTTTGCTGATACTTTTATTGTCCGCGTTCACTTGCGCACGTATCCGAAAATCCAGGGAAATTACTTTTGAATTATCAAATAGTAAAACACAGCGAAAACTATTTGGCGGTACTTTCACAAGCAACAGCTGAAGCTTAATTGAAACCTTAAACTCTTGCGCACTTCCTCTCTCTATTAGACGTTCGCTCTAGCATCGCGAGTGCTACCGAATCGCGAACGTATCGATTGATCAAATCGACTACCGTTGCAGTCCCCTCCAAGTCCTGACTACCCGGACAGGACAAATACCCGCGATACGCCGTCATCAGAAACCTGAAAAAGAAATGGAGGAAAGGAACCAAATGACTAAATACTCTTTCCTCTGTGATGTTCGTATCACTTATAAATAAAATAATTCGAACTCTCGTATCTAGCTAATGAGTAAGAATTTGTTTCTAATGATTTTACTCTAATTGTTAATGAAAAAATAGATAAATAAAACAAATGTAATCAATAAGTAAATCAAATATACATAAATAAGTACAATATTTCGAGGAAAGTCAGACAATGCCCTAGTTTCTTATGGTGCGAATGGTCCCATAAGCAGAGCTAAAGTCTTTCTTTGATAGGATATAATTCGGCCCAAGTTTCTTATAGCGCGAGATGTTCTATAAATCGAGCTCAAATTATAAGGAAAGGACAGTCTTGCTCAGTTAATTACAATGAGAGAAAGAACTTAGGTATAATCCAAGTTTATTCAGACTCATGCGCTCACCTTGCAAGGCTAGAAGTGAATGCTAGCCTGTGCAGAGGTGGGCCTATTTATACACAGATTTTCCCGCTTATTTTTGCAGGAGAGATGTCATCGAAAATTCGAGAGGCATTCGCGAATTTTGAGAAATGAGTTTTCTTAATTTACAAGTAAATAACCATTAATATTAAGCTTTTAACACATGTAAACTTTACAGAATTTGTTATTTGTTGATTTTGTACAATATACAATTATCGCCAATAGTGTCGTCAAAAGTTATTAACTAATAAAGTTAATTAACGTGATATTACAATATTTATAATAGAAAATTGTTAAATTTTTATATAACTTTATAGTTGATTAATTTTGGAAGTATTCTCTAAAAATAAATATTTAAATTAGTTAATAACATTTGAATTATGACTAATTTTTTATATTTGTAACGGTTTTTTCTAATCTTATAATGCAATTATTAGATTAATTATCTAAGATTTCTAAATTATAAAGTTGTCATTATCAAGTACAAACTTAATACTTTCGTTTTATAGGCAGCTTATTATTTAAATAAATTATTGATTGTTTATTTACTAATAACAGTTATTATTCAGCTGTTATTAATGAAACCAATTCTTACTCATGTTCTATGCTTATACACTTTGCATATGAATTATTTACATTTTTCTAATATTTCATATGTTAATGTAATAAATAAATCAACTTTGCATATTGATATTCATTATTATTTCATAATTAAATCTAATTTTTGTTATAATATTATGAATCTACATGCTAAAATCTATATAATCAATACTTTATTCTATTAAAATTATCTCTAATTAACATATTTTTCTTAATATCCAAAATCATTATATCTATGTCTATTACTTTGTGACGTCACGCTGTTTATTTTGATTCGACTCTTATTTGTATACAATCGCGTAAACAGTGAGGTAGCGCCGCTTAATGTATTGATTTGAATAAACAGATAGATACGTTAGGCTAGTTGCAGTAATTCAGTGATTTAATAAATAGCTCATAAATAGGACCGTTACACCTCTTTTCTGTAGGGATACTTTATTCATGACCCTCCCGGGCCTACATTATTTCTTCGCTACACCTGGCGCTCTGTGTTTCGGGTAGCACCAGTGCGTAGCCTTCTTCGGACACCGCTGGAAGTTGTTCACCCCAGGCTCCCCACAGATGTAGCACTCCCTCAGCTGCGATCGGGACTGAGCAGCCTCCCGATTCGGTGTAATCTGCTCGGCAGACCGAGGGTACTGCTGGGCGCTAACTCCCTGGGAGGCGGTGATTGTCACGCTTCCTACCTGGCGGTCGCACGTCCATCCTGCGACCTAACCACGATCATGGTGTCGGGAGCCACGCACCCGTCCATGTGGACCGTGAGCATCGGCCCAGCTCTTCTGTACCCTGCCGGTTCAGAAAACTGGAGATCTCCGACGTACCGCCAGGCACTCTCCACCTCGTTGAGTCCCAGACGTACATGTCTGGAGTCGAGGAGGAGAGTCTGCTGCGCGGGAATATCGGGGTGGTTGCAAATACTTTGTTGAGTCCCACAGGTCTCCCTGTATCCAGGGCACTGGCTCGCACTTTCCGACGTCTGGGGTACGCCGGACTTAAGGGTCTGCACCCCCTGGTCTACGGTGGACTTGAGACGCTCGACCTCATTTTTGTCCTCCGTTTGGGTCGAAGCATCCCGGGAAGCCTTCTTCGGGGCGACCCACGTCGCGTTCCAGAGAACGTCCGTCACCGATCCTTGGTAGCGCTCCTTTCGAGTAGTCCGCTCCAACTGGACCTTGGTGAAGCTACGCAGATCTTCAAACAGCTGCGTTGCATCAGAGCCCAACTGCAAATCCAAAAGCATCTGGATGACCACCTCGAAGGTCTCCTCTTCCACGACAATTCTCCGGTCCATCTGCAACATCCAAAAGAAAAAGATAGGATGAAACTCCCTGCGCGAAGAAAACACCTACTACACGCCGCATCCCGCCGGGTTACACGTTCCCTCGCTTTTCCTTGCGTGAACGCCCTGACCCTTGTCGATTACCGCTCTCTTCTCGTCTCTTGTTTAGGACGATCGGTCCAACCGTCTTTTGTGCGACGAGCACGGTCTTTCAAGGCCTACCTCTCCTTCTAGATTCCTTTATGGGAGAGTTATCGCCTCCTGCCAGACCGATGACCGTCTGTGGAACTTTCCGAGGTCGACTCGACCTCTCTTGGTTGGTATAGATATCGGTAAATCTGACGCCTCGGTGGGATTGTTACCTACGGCCGTGGGGACTGATATTTCGATCCCCTTGCTCGATAAATTCCCTCTCGGATGTTCGCACGCTCTCGCGGAATCGCTCATCTCCACCGATCCTTCTTCACGCGGTTCGCGAGGTTCGCTAACGATCGCTTCTTCTCCGTCTTCTTCGCCCGGACCATAGCACGGTTTAAGGTCTTTGGCAGGGAAGAGCTCGGGTAGGATCTCTAGCTGATTACCCAGTCTGAACGCGTTGGAATCACATATCTCTTCAATCACGTACGGACCGGCGTATTTCGGCGCTAATTTGGCTGATATGCCTTGGATAGCCGAGGAGTGTACCGTTTTTCTCTTCCATACCCAATCTCCGACCTTAAACTCGGGTTGCCGTCTCTTCCGGTTGTAATATCCCGTCTGACGTGTCACTTCCTCCTTTAATTTGCAGTTGGCACGCTCCCACAAATTAGGAAACTTCTCCATCTGTTCAGCACAATCCACTACAGCTTGACCCTCCGAACACTCAAGGTCCAGCAGATACTGGGATCTTCTGAACGTCAAAGGAGGTACCGGCTGACGTTCAAAGATGACCATCGCAGGACTTTACCCGGTGGCGCTATGAGTTGTCGAGTTCAACGCGAAGTTGAACTCTGACAGGTGCTCCTCCCAGCTCTTATGATCACGGCTCACGTACGACGTGATCAAGGTTTTGAGCGTCCTGTTTACTCGCTCTGTGGGATTCGCTAGAAGATGGTATACGGGAGTCAAGGCGAGCTGGATGCCGTTCATCTGGAGGTATTAATCGACTTCCTGATTGTTCAATTCGGTCCCGTTATCCGACAAGAATACCTATGGCGCGCCAAACCTAGTTACAATCCGCTCGCGTAATTCCCTTGCGATCGACTTCCCATTGGCTTTGCGTATCACAACGCACTTCATCCAGCGAGTAAAAAGGTTTATAAAGACCAGGACATACTTAAAACCTTTAGAGCTTTTGGGGAATGGTCCAGTGATATCACCGGCCACCACCTGCCAGAATCGTTACACTTGTCTACGACCCATCAACCCGCAAGGTGCCCTGCAATTGCTGATATACTGGGCAACTCTTTACATACTCCCTAACTTGATTATACATCTTACACCAGTAGTACAAGCGCCTAGCCTGGAGAACGTACGCTCTCGTCCTTGATGCCCTACCGTCGGAGCATCATGGACCTCCAGAAGCACTTGGTACCTTTTCTCTCTAGGCACCGCAAGCTTCCACGCTTCCTCGTTGTCCATGTATCCTTCACCGTCCTTATCAGGCTGATAGTGATAAAGCCTCTCCCCAATTACTTTCCATGTGGGGTGTGAGTGTGGGTCTTGGCATACCTTCTGGTATTGTTGTAAATACCAGGCATCAGTGGTTACCGGTCGACTATTTATGGTACTCACTTCAGTTCCCTCCTCTTCATATGCCCTAGACAATGCGTCCGGCACCACATTGATATCTCCCCTTCGATATTCAGTATCGAAGACATTGCTTTGCAATGCTACGTAGCGCTTAACGCGCTAATCTTCTCATGAGATTTTTCATACTATGGAGCCATTTCAGACAATTACTACTGTGGGCAAAAAGTAAGGTGAATTTTCAATTTAAACTTCGCGGGCTTAACATTTCGGGCTAGTTCTTTTTTTCTTGAGTTGGTAGGACTGCGAATGACATCTGGGACAAATTTCATGTCAATGTCATCATCAGTAATATATTTACGCTTGTGTTTACCAAACGACCAAGAGTGCATGTATCGATTTTTACAATGTCTGATTTAATTGAGCAAAGAAGTGCCATCAAATTTTGTTTGCGGAATGAAATTTCGGCTGCGGAAACGTTGAGGATGTTGCGGAAGGCCTTTGGTGATTCTACCATGTCGCAGAAAAATGTTTATAAGTGGTACAAAGACTTCAAAGAGGGTCGAGAACGTGTTGATGACTTGGAGCGCTCCGGACGACCATCGACGTCAACAGATGACCAACACGTCAATAAAGTGAAGGAATTAGTGCTCGAAAATCGTCGGTTGACTGTTAGAGACCTTACTGATATGATCGGAATATCAGAAGGATCTGTGAAAACAATTTTGAAAGACCATTTGGGCCTACGAAAAGTCAAATCTCGTTTGGTACCGAAAACGCTCAATTTCTTGCAAAAAAGTCGCCGCGTTGATGTGTGTGAAACAATGCTTTCTGACTATCAGGACAAGCTCAAATGCATGATGACGGGAGATGAGACTTGGATTTATGCTTACGACCCTGAAACAACCGACCAATCAAGCGAATATCGTGCTAAAGGCGAGGCCAGACCGAAAAGAGCACGTCAAAGTCGTTCAAAAATCAAGGTCATGATGACAGTTTTCTTCGATTTTCGTGGTGTGGTGCATTATGAATTCCTTCCACCCGGCCAAACTGTTAATAAGGAATATTATTTGAGCGTTATGCGTCGTTTGCGTGAAGCAATTCGTCTAAAAAGACCAGAATTATGGGCCAACAACTCTTGGTTTTTGCATCACGATAATGCACCATCTCACACTGCACTCGTTCTTCGTGACCATTTCGCCAAAAATTCGACGCATATCGTTCCGCAACCACCGTATTCGCCTGATTTGGCTCCGTGTGACTTCTGGCTATTCCCAAAACTCAAGAGACCACTCCGGGGAACGCGTTTCGAGTCGATTGAGGAGATAAGAGCTGAATCGAAGAAGGCGCTGATGGCTATACCGGAAAGGGACTATTTGGCATGTTTCGAGGATTGGAAAAAACGTTGGCATAAGTGTATTTTATCGGGAGGGGATTACTTCGAAGGGGATGACATTGATGTAGAAGAATAAATAAAGATTTTTCATTTTACAAACAAATTCACCTTACTTTTTGCCCACAGTAGTATGATCAGTGATGACCTTGAAGTGATGCCCTTCAATGTATGGCCGGAACTTTCAAATCGCCGAGCGATTGGCTAGCGTATTCGATTACACGCTCCTCTCCATCGACATCCTGCGTGAGGACCGCCCCGATTTCATTGTCACTGGCGTCAGTTTGTAAGTATAAACTGACCGCAATGATCAGGTGGTTGCAGTATTGGGGCGAAAGTCGTTGCTTCCTGCAACCTCGCTAAAGCTCGCTCTTGCTCCTCCTCCGAAGATAAACGTACATTCTCACCAATTCATCTTCGCCCTGGAACCGGTTCTGCGCTTCCTGTAACAGCCTTTGTTGCTGTTGCGCACTGGTGCTGAACCATTCTCGGGCGACGGGGACGAATTCGACGTAACTCAGCCGCTGATGCTTATTGTTGTCGTACCAGGTCCTCGCGTTACCTTCAAGGATCTCCGATATGGAACAAAGCACCTCGTCGTTGGTTACCCCTGCACCCACCTGCAGGTCTTCTAACCATGACAGAAATGTGTCCACGCTCTGTGCTCTACTTCCCGCAAATCTCAATTTCCATCCACAGACAATTTTTTCAATATCTTAGGTTGTGGAAAGCCCTGACGATATATGGGGAACGGTGCCAAACGATTCGCTTCGACTCTTCACCTCCTCTTCTTTAGAGGGCTTCCGGTGGGATGACGTCCCTCCTGGAAACGGGTCTTGGAGGAGCCGATTTACTTCCCGGAATCTCTGAGTCGTAGTGGCAGGTGTATGTGTCCTGGAAGACGGCATTGCGTCTGGGGCGCGGTTGAATCGAGTAGCGCTGGGATGAACTACTGCATCGGCCACTTCATGCACTTCGTCCTCCAGCTTTCGTATTCTCTGGCGCATGTCCTGCGTCTCCTGCTCCGCACACACCTGTATACAAAGGAAGGAGGCGGTCGCCTCCCTCCTATAAGTACTTTATTTCCCAGAAGTCTTCGCCCAAAGATAGTTCTCCTTGGGGCTCCTTCCGGGTCCAGGACTCCTGCGACCTCAGATCCGGGTTGCTCCATCTCCTATCTCCCTCCTCCTGTTCCTGGGTGTGGAGGACTCTCTGGATGACGTCATCCTCTTCTTGACGGTTGGCTTCAACTTCCGAGGCCTCATCCAGGCAGGCGAATATCCTTAACATATTTGTCAAGGTTATTCCCTCCCTATTGATGAGTCTCAGAGGATGATCGCTATGCTTCTCTGTCCTGAGGTTTTCCAACTTGTCCGAGATAGTATCGAGCCACGCTTGTTGGGTGCGCCTCCTGCTCCCACCACATGCTTACTACGCATGGTATCCTCAAAATCTGCGACGCTGTACTCACCCAGCAACCATCTCTCTAGCCTGTTCGCCTGCTGGATGACGCTTCCATCCCTGCGTAGTTCTAATTCTGCAAGGTAGCGTTCGCGCTGTGCGGAGGTCAGCTCTAAAGCCCACGTGTTGATTTGAGCTGACAAGAGAGCCATCTTGCCTCGGCACGCGTGTAGGATGCGGTCGAGGTTTGAAATATCGATCTATTCGACCACTACCACTTCCTATCACCCAAGGTATGAGCGGGGTATTACACTAATTAGTGTTACTACTCTTACTGCCTTCTTTTCAACGCGCAAACTCGCGAAATTATGAGCGCGTTCAGTCCCTCGCTTATAATCTAATTATAAGATAAAATATCCTACCTATAGGTCATACCCCGCTGTTTGCTTGCTCCGCCTGTATAATATTTTCTGGCTACGCTTGGTTTGCGCTCTCTGCACTTATCGTTGCCCAGGTGCTTTCTGCTCCCTTTTATCCACTAAAATGTAGCTTAAACGGGCTAACACCTGTAAATTCACAACGATGGGGATCGCTTCGACCTATTGATTATTACCGCTTTCGGCTCTTATTTACAATAAATATTACCATTTATAAAAAAAATGTCGAAGTGATTCCCCCCCCCCTCCCCGAAGAGTGAGCACCGCTCAAAATCTCATAATAACACCCGTTCAAACCTTCCTAAGCGCTCACGCAATCGTTTCTCTCTTCCGTGCATCGATTACTTTCGGCGCACAATCCTATTCGCATATAACGGGTCTCAATACCGGTTGAACGCCATGTAATGGGGTGGATTAGCTGGTACAAATAGCGTTTATTAAAGAACAAACTCCCACGATGCAGAGCTAACCGCCGCTCCATTAAACACGTATAAGTATACATGTATTCACCTTTACGTTTGATACTTTCGTTCCGATGTCTCCTTTCCAACAGAGCTGAACTCACCTTAAGTCACCTGACTTGTGACACTCAATCTATCTTAGGTGTGAATGACCTAATGTTTACTTCAACTATCCCATAGATGAAATCGGTTTCAAAATTAACCAGAAACGGATCCGTTAAACTAAAAGGGAACGAAATAACTTAAAGTAGCGAATAAAATCAAAATCGTTTATGACTAATAAACTACAGTCTTCGATGGGCCGAAAGACTTACGAACGCGAATAGGATTTACAATGTTTAATTTAAATAATTTAATTTAATTTTTAATACGGGGAGAGAGAGAGAGAAGATTCAAAATTTTACCGCGAAACTAACGCTCGGCGTAAATACAAAAATAGTCGCGATAGACAAAATACTCACGTTAGTATTTTGTCACGCAGAAAAAGGGGGGTGCACCTACCCTGCGGTGCAATTACGGTGATCAGCCGTAATTGTTATTCTGCTAAAATACAGGTGTTCCTACATAACCAGCTGCGCTGTCTTGGTCATGAAGATCGGTGACTGCTGCAATTAATGCTGTTGTTCACTGCTGCTGTGGTTTACTGCTGCTTTTATTATCTTCTTGCGATCATTTGCGCTCATATCCAAAATACCAAAAAAATTTCGATTAGAAATCGGCAAAACACAGTAGAAAACTATTTGGCGGTACTCTTACAAACAACAGCTGAGGCTTAACTGAAAAATTGAACTCTCGCGCGCCCCCTCTCTCTCTTAGACCTTTGCTACCATCGCGAGTGCTACCGAATCGCGAACGTATCGATTGATCGAATCGACTACCGTTACAACACTTAATAGAAATATATATTTCAACAAAACAGACATATTATAATACAAATTTATTTAACAATTAGTAATTAACTGTTTGTTACTTTTTTTTTTTTTTTTTTTTTTTGTAACGTCGCTCTATTTATGCTCCATCAGTGCTAATCAGCGACGAAGGCTTGCAATGTGTTTGAGAACAAAGCACATGAAACTTTTTTTAGTGGTGCTTGTATCAATCAGCAGGTACTGGGAATCGAACCCAGGCCTACCGGGTGCGAGTCCGTCGCCCTACCGACCGAGCCATTGCAGGCCTCTAATGTTTGTTACTTAATTTATTGATGTAAATTTTTTATTTTTTATTTCTCAATGAATTTTTCTTCAGTTTTGGTATCTCAGTAAATTTTTTTTAGAAGACTTAGATTTCATAGATTCTGATTTTTTCTTGACAATTTTTAAACCATTTTTTTCATCGATGGCAATTTTAGTTTTAATTGGTTTTTAAGTAATAAAGATCTGTTTACTCTAAACAAGTCAGGGTAATAATTTTTAATTTAATGAGAATTGATAAAGAATAAAGTTACAAAGGTGAGTGTAAAGTAATCTCGTGATTTATAGTAACGGGGAAGGGGGGTGATTAGTATAATGAATAATTAATTAATTAAGTTATTTACAAGTTATTTGTTATAATAAATGTTACATTTAGGCGGCAGAAAAAATCCCAGGTTTGAGTAGGGAATAAGCCGCCAATATAAAAGCATCAAGAAAATTGAATATAATAACTAAATATAACTAACACGCCAAACCTTGATAAGGATAAGTGACTAATCGCTAAACCATTAAAGTACAATATATAGATATAAAAAGGAAGGCGCGGACTCGATTAGCCTGATTATTCGTCCTACTGTGGATGGCCATCTAACGGTTATTACTCGCTCACCGCGCGACGCCGCATGCGCACCTTGCGCGAGAAGGAAGGCGCCTTCTCGAGCAGTATGGTGCCAACATCTTGGTCACGGGCACAGCCCGCTCCACACTGCTCCTAGTGAAGGGAGTGGATAAAAAGCCGCCGTTCGGACTCATAAATAGCTCCAGGGTGCAGGACGCCTCAGAGGATACCTTGTGTATCCTCAGCTAGGCCGATGGTTGCTGCTAGCCCTTGTTGCGGTCGCTGGAGTTGTGGATGTACGGGGGTGCACAGTAGCAACACTCACAAAGATGATGTTTGTGCGACGTCTTGTAGCTAGGCACTAAAACGCATTCACAGGAAGACGAACTAGGTGGACCGTGCGAGGCGATGTCTTGAAGCGAACTGAACTTGCACGGCGTGGTGGGTTTTCCGAGGATAGTCGATCGTAGCTCTCTCTTTTAGTTAGAGAGAAAGTGAAGAAGAAAAAACGTGCTCACTAATTATTAGGACGAAAAATATGTTCTGACCGCGCTGGGACTCAGGTTTTCCAGTCATAACAAGCTCGGCCGATGAGCACCTGGAGCACATGTGTTTGGGACTGATCTTTATCAGCATATCACGCGCGTGTCGTCTCATTTTCGAGTTTGCGAAAACATGAAGCGCATATGCCGCGAACATGATCTGAGGTAAAAATGTTTACATCAGTCATTGTAATAACATTCATAGCAACTAGATCACTTTCATTTTAAAACATTCATAAGCCCTTGAAAATCTAGGATATCTTTTCCGCTGGCTAGAACATCATCGGCTGTTCTTTTTATAAGTGCTCCTACACCGTCGCACGCACCTTTTCCGTGACCACTTTCAGAAACGTTATAAATTATAGTGAATATTTGTTCCTGGTACTGAAATATATAATTAACTAAAAGATAAAGCATATTCTTTGATCGATACTGCGTAGTAAGCCCATCGCTGAGCATATGCAAACTTGTTATGATTCTATTATTTTTCAGAATCTTGTTGAAGATAGGTTGAAGATGTGCTAAAATTGCTGCGATCGTGATTGAAATTCGAAGAAAGAGTACAAAAAGGTTGATGAGAATTTTTTATATAAAGTATACCTGTATGGAATGAAACTGATTCCCTTAAAGATTCAAAATGTACAGAACATGGTTCCACAGCATATTTACAGTTATAATTTTGACTAAAGTATATGTAACAGAACAATTCGGTATCGTCCAATGATTCTTTTTTATTTTACATGATTCTACTTTACTGCTTCATACGGTAAACATGCTGAATTAATAAAGGCCATTCTTTCAATAAACAATTTTGCATTCTTTTTTTTTTGTACAGGTAACTTAATATTAGCAATAACTTCATAATAATAATGATAATAATAATAATAATAATAATAATGCCGGGCTGGTCCAGTGAGTGGTAACACGTCACTGGGTAAATGTTAGCTTCCAACGTCCACGACGTGCCCGGTGGAAACGTTGTCCGTCGCGCCAATGCTCTGAGCAGAAACGCTATAACGGACACGGCCAAGAGGAAGATATGGCTCACAAATGACGCAAAAGAGAATGGTATTCTGCCGATGTGTCCAACCATTAATCACTTCTACACATACCCACACACACACTACGCAAACACACACACACACGCCTTCTGGCAAAACCGGGGAAGTGAATGTTCGGCGACCCTATAAACGGAGCCGCCCGAAAGTGAGTGAAGGAGATCTATCTAAACAGGCTCTCCCCGTGAACGAAGCCCGGTTTCGCCTATGGGCACTTACATACACGCACACTCCACAGGGAGGAACACTGAATACACAGGGTAAACACACATGGGAGGGGACCTCAGGGACCGCGCGTCGTTCCAGCGCGGTTTGTGGAGTTGCGACAACGAGGGACCTTTAGCATAACGGGACACAAAATTATGAAAATGCACAATGAAAACACTGATGTACCTCAAGTGGTAACTCCTTCTCAGGAGGAATCCACCCCGGGTTCCGATCGGGTGAAAGCCCCGGTGACCACGGGCAGCGGCACGGATTTTGAGGGCCGCACTTTGTGCACGGGAATGGGGAGAACGACACGAAACAACGACACGAACCTACTGAACTTACCGAGACGATAGAGGACGGACAGTGTGTCAAGCAGCGGCAGCGGGATGAGCTACGTCTCTGCTACTGACAGCAAATAACCGACGACAGGACGAACACCGACAATAACAAACGATACACGAGACGTGACGGAACTGCTGCGGCTCATACAAGAGACGGCCACGAAGATGGCCAAGGCAGCAAACATACAAAAGAACATGAACATGACAGTGAAAACGGGAATTAAGACAATTCTCGAGACTGTGGACATCGCGCTGCACAAGTGATCGGACACAGTTTCGGAAAGACGTTCCCAAGACAACAACAATATAGACAGGACAGCGGCAAATAACGAAGAAACGCCACGGATGAAACGAAAACGTTCGCCGGCCGGAACCACGCCGGAGCCCTCACAAAAGAGGCCACCGACGACGAAACCGACCAAGGACTGGCAGACGGTAACACGAAAACGATCAGACAAGACAAAAAAGAAAACGGACGTAAAGAATCGGTCTAACAGAGGCGGACCGACCCACCGGAAAAAAGGTCTGGTTGTCCTGATCAGGCCGGGCACGGACACGACGTACTCTGATATAGTACGGAAAATACGGACGACGATCGATCCGAAGGAGAGCCACGTGCAGGTGACAACCCTGAGGACGACGAAAAACGGCTTATGTCTTCTGAAACTACAGGTAGACGCAGACAAGCCGGACGGACGTGAGATGTTTGGACGACAGATCCAAAATACGATCGGGGAAGCGGGCAGTGTCAGGGCCATGACCTCCAAGGTCCGATTGGAGATTATGGATCTGAACTGCGTTGCGACTCCGAAAGACGTGACGGACGCGCTCAGACCAGAGACGGGATGAGACACGGACTTGGCCGCAAGGCTCGATCTAGCAGTGGTAAATATGGGACATACGCTGACGTATAGATGGCCAGGTGTCGGTGACTCTATCCCCGACGTCACGATGACATCGGACAGAATTCTGCCACGGCTGAGGGGTGGCGGGTGATCGAAGACTACACAGCCAGCGATCACTAGTACATCGCCTTTGAAGTAGTGGGACGGACGGGAACGAGACGAACGAGAACCCATCAACCCCCGCGATGGAATCTACGTAAACTCGACGGACTAAAATTTTCGGAAGAGCTAATGGCAGCACCGGCTCCAGGGGAGAGAATTCCCGCCGAACTAATGGGCCGGTAAAGAGCGGAAAGACTGACAGACGAGACGGCCAAATTCATAGACAGCGTGTGCAGAGGTACAATGCCGAAACGTCGACAGATACAACAAAGACAACCACAATTTTGGTGGACAAACGAAATAGCCGAGTTACGCAGGATATGCCTGACAAATCGGCGACAAGTGACAAGAGCAGGGGGCGGACCCGAAAGGGAAAACCTCCAAGCCATATACAAAACAGCACGGAAGGCGCTGACGAAAGCAATACGGGACAGTAAGACGCGATGCTGGAGGAAGCTCTGCGAGGAGGTGAACGAGAATCCCTGGGGAACCGGCTACAAGATTGTGACCGGGATACTAGGGGCCCGAGTCTCACCGGAACTTAAAGATGCCGAAACAGCAGGACGGATTGTTGACGGATTGTTTCCGACGCACCCGATTAGGACAAACGTTATGGATGACGTGGATGCACAAATGCCCCCCACCTTTACCGCTGAGGAGCTCATCAGAGCAACGAATGCGATGAAAACGGGTAAGGTAAGGTACCATCCGAGATCCTCCGACTTGTGGCTCGTCTACGGCCGGAGATACTCCTCGACCTGTACAACACGTGTTTGATGACAGGAACGTTCAGCGACCGGTGGAAGGTGGGAAGGCTCGTTCTTATCCCAAAAGGTAGGAGCGATACTGGCACGCCCTCGGCTTACCGATCGTTGAGTTTACTTGACACGACTGGTGAACTCTTTGAACAACTACTAAGACCGAGACTAATGGATGCGATATAGACCGGAGGAGGTTTATCAGATTTGCAGTTCAGTTTCAGGAGGGGTCGATCGACGATTGGAGCGATCCAAAGGGTGGTCGACTCTTTCCTGGAACTAGACAGACACTGCCACGCAGCGCGACCTATAGTGTTGCTGGCGACGCTCGACATTAGGAATGTTTTCAATTCGGCTAGTTGGAAGGATATCTTGGAGGCGCTGAAAAGCAACTTCGGGATCCAGCCATACCTGCTTCGGCTACCAATCAGACGGATAACGTACGAGACGATCGAGAGACAAGTAACAAGACAGGTCATCGCTGGGGTGGCACAGGTGTCGATACTGGGACCTGACTTCTGGAATGGCTTATACGATAGCTTGCTTCGGCTCGGGATGCCGCTCGGAGTGACCCTCGGCGCCTACGCTGATGACGTGGCGGCGGTGTTTACGGAGAGGTCCCCCGAGCTGGCGCAGTTGGCGTTGAACCAGACCACGGATAGACTCGCAACATAAAAAACGGAACTGATTTTTCTCACGAGAAGCCACATATAGACGATACTGCACATGAGGTTAGGGACATGCGAGATGGAGACCAAGAGGGAAGTAAAGTATCTTGGGGTAACCCTCGATACGAAGATGACCTTCTGGCCTCATATACAGAAAACAACCCGGAAAGCGGCAGAGAGGATAGCATCCTTGAGTCGCCTGATGGCAAATACGACGGGACCGAGATCGGGAAAATGACGACTGTTAATGGCGACAGCTCACTCGATCCATCTATACGGAGTGGAAATATGGGCAGACTCCCTGAAGAAAAAAAAAATACTGTAAGACGATGATGATGGTACAGAGACAGGGTGCACTGCGAATCGCTTGCTTCTACCGAACAGTTTCTGCGTAAGCTGTTTTGGTGGTGGTTGGCGTAATACCCGTGGATTTTATGGCCTTTGAACGCAAAAGGATCTACGGGAGCAGCGCGGACATAGGACGAAAGAACGCGGCAATAGCTGAGCGCGACAGGACAATTGACATTTGGCAAGGCCAATGGACAGAGGAACGAGGTGGTAATTGGACGAGACGATTGATACGGGACTTGAGGCTGTGGCTCGGCAGGAAATTCGGTGATGTAAATTTCTACGTCACCCAGCTCTTGACGGGCGACGGGTACTTCCGATGGTACCTCTACAATATGAACAGACTACGAACACCCGATTGTAAGTACTGTGGACACGAACGAGACGACGCGGAACGTGTGACCGCTGGACAAGACTCAGACAGGAACTGGAAGAAACGGTAGGCAGCATCACCCCCAATAACATCGTGGCTCTGATGTTGCGTGAACCCGAATGGTGGCGTTTAGTCGCTACCTATACGGAAACTATACTGAGACATCAGAACGCGGACGGCTGCCTGACAGATGACTGAGCAGACTAAGTGACGCGACGTAACGAGATACGTAGGAACGACACGAACGGACAAACACAGTCAGAACCTCCAGTTAGAAGTAATATCAATATATTCCCTGGCTGGGGGGAAGGACACCAAGGAGATGGCGGTTTAGTGGGTAGGCCTATTTTTTTTCGGGGAGTCCCACATAACCCCTTAGTCTTTCTGACTAAGGGGAATCCGCAAAAAGAATTCCGCAACTCCTTGTAAAATAATAATAATAATAATAACTTAACTCCATAATAGTTTTTTGTACCAATATTTCTTTTTTTTTGTTTTTGCAGATATTTTTCTTTTTTTTCACTACTTTCCAAACATAATAGAAAGTTTCATAGTCTTCGTCAAAATTATTAAAAATTATATTTTTATCACAACACAAGATACATTTTCGCAAAAGATAATCTGAAGTCCAAACGATACATGTAATCGATGACAGTAATTTAGATGAAGTGCTTTCCTTTATCAAACCATATCTGTGTAAAGCTTTTATAATTAAAGTCATATTTTCGTGCTTTATGCATGCGCAAGGTCTCTGGCAATTACTTTACCTTTCACTATCCAAAATAAACGAAGTCTACAAAGTGTACTGTAACTAATAGATTTGTAAGTAGGAGTGTAGCGTTTAAAATTCTTGTGCAGCTATCTAATACTGTCATTTAATTAAATCTTATGCTTTTTAACTTTATTTTCGGTCACAGTATCTGACTTACCAAGACACATTCGGCTATTTTGCTTAAAAAAATCATGAATTTTATCTTCTCAAAATTACTTTGCATTACTCTTTTTTTTTAATTTTTATTCAATTTTCTGCTATCGATATTTTTAATGATAATTTGCCGAAATTGTTTCGCGCATAAAATAGTAATTTATATTTTTTTATACGTAGTCCTACCGGTGCGAGAAATGCCGTACCATCAATTCCAGCCACTTCCATTGGTACTTTCACTTGGGCGTCCTTAAGCCATAATTCATCCTCATCGGGATCCAAAATTGCGCCGAACTCTCTTATAAAGTTCGCGCCTACATAGCAGTCATCTGTGAGCAGCGGCGTAATGGCGACTCTGATTGTCTTCGTGATTCCCCCAACTTTCAAAGGGAACATCACGTGACCAATTATAGGGCACGGGCGTCCATCAGCAAGCCTTGCATCGCCCGCCCTGGTCACATTCAACCCGAGTCCCATCTCCGATGCCAATCTCAGCCCTAATTGACCCATGACCGTGGATGAGGCGCCGGTATCATAGAGTGCTCTAATTTTAAAGTCACCTATGTCTACCCGCAACCACCACCTGGTCTCATCCTCTGGATCATATCCACGAGTCCCATCTTCGCCTCCTTTCATCGTGCTTTTCAGCGGCTTTTTCCCTTCCGCTGCCGCGACGACGGTGGGCTGGCTTCTACTCGTGGATCCCTTCGGCAGAGGAGCTTTTTGTGTGGAGGGGCTCTCCCTGGAGTCTTCCCCCTCCTCCACAACCTGTATGTGGCCATCTGGTCTGAGCAATTTTCCGGAAGTACTACCCAGTCTCAGATAGAGTGCGAGAGGAAATGCACACGCTGGTCAAAGATATGCTGGAAAAGGATGTTATCGAACCAGCGACCAGCGGATGGTCAAGTCCAGTAGTAATGGTAAAGAAGGCAGATGGAAAATATATTATCAAAATATATTATCAAAAGGTAAATGCAATTACCAAACCTGATGCCTATCCTTTGCCATATATGAACGACATCCTAAGACGAATAAGGGATGCAAAGTTCATATCTACTTTGGACTTGAGCAGTGCGTACCATCAAATTCCCTTAAAGGAAGAATCGCGTCCAATATCAGCGTTTACAGTTCCTGGATTAGGGCACTTTCAATTTAAGAGAATGCCCTTCGGACTGTCATACGCAGGAGCGACCTTCCAGAGGTTGATGGACAAGGTGATAGGCCCAGATATGGATCCATTAGCTTTTGCTTACCTCGACGACGTAATTGTGGTTTCGTCGTCCTTTGAGGAGCATAAGCGGCACCTAGAAAGGGTATTAAAAAGAATTCTAGGTGCGGGCCTAACCATCAACAAAGATAAAAGTCACTTCTGTAAGACGGAAGTTAGGTACTTCGGAGTTCTTGTGAACCAGGACGGAGTAAGACCAGATCCCGAGAAAATACGCCCGATATTAGAATATCCAACACCCCGGACTGTCAAACAGGTGAAGCGGTTCATGGGAATGACCTCGTGGTATAGACGTTTTATACCCGACTTTGCCATGATCGCTGAACCTATAAACCGACTGACAAAGAAGAATGTACGTTTCTCTTGGGAGGAGGAGCAAGAGCGAGCTTTCACGAAATTGCAGGAGGCGATGACTTCCGCCCCAATACTGCAATCACCCGATCCGAACGGTCAGTTTGTACTGCAAACTGATGCCAGTGACAGTGGAATCGGGGCAGTTCTCGCACAGGATGTCGATGGAGAGGAGCGTGTAATAGAATACGCCAGCCGATCTCTCAACAGTGCCGAGAGAAATTATACGGTCTCCGAGAAAGAGTGCTTGGCAGTGGTATGGGCCATTGGAAAGATCCGGCCGTATATTGAAGGGCATCACTTCAAGGTCATCACTGATCATAGTTGCCTGAAATGGCTCCACAATATGAGAAATCCCACGGGAAGATTAGCGCGATGGGCGCTAGCATTGCAAGGCAATGTCTTCGATATCGAATATCGAAGAGGGGATCTCAATGTGGTACCAGACGCTTTATCTAGGGCCTATGAGGAGGAGGGGATTGAAGTGAGTGCTATAAATAGTCGGCCGGAGACCACTGACGCCTGGTATTTGCAACAATACCAGGAAGTATGCCAGGACCCACACTCTCACCCTACTTGGAAGGTGGTGGGAGGGAGACTGTATCATTATCAGCCTGATGAGGATGGTGAAGGGTCCATCGACAACGATGAAGCGTGGAAGCTTGCGGAGCCTACGTTCTCCAGGGCTAGGCGCTTGTACTACTGGCCTAAAATGTATGATCAGGTCAGGGAGTACGTAAAGAGTTGCCCGGTATGTCAGCAGTGAAAGGTGGAACAAAGAGCACCTTGCGGGCTGATGGGTCGTAGACAAGTATCACGACCCTGGCAGGTGGTGGCCGGTGATATCACTGGTCCATTTCCCAAAAGCTCTCGAGGTTTTGAGTATATCTTAGTATTTGTAGACTTGTTTACTCGCTGGGTAGAGTGTGTTGCGATACGCAAGGCCAATGGGAAGACAATCGCAAGGGAATTACACGAGAGGATCGTCACTAGGTTTGGTGCGCCAGAGGTATTCTTGTCGGATAATGGAACCGAATTTAAGAATCAGGAGGTCGATTCATACCTGCAGATGAACGGCATCCAGCGCGCTTTGACTCCCGTGTATCATCCCCAAGCGAATCCCACAGAGCGAGTAAACAGGACGCTCAAAACCTTGATCACGTCGTACGTGAGCCGTGATCATAAGAGCTGGGAGGAGCACCTGTCAGAGTTCAACTTCGCGTTGAACTCGACAACTCATAGCGCCACCGGATATAGTCCTGCGATACTCATGTTTGGGCGTCAGCCGGTACCTCCTTTGACGTTCAGAAGAACCCAAGATCAGCAGGCCCTTGAATGTTCGGAGGGTCAGGCTGTGGAAGATTGGGCCGAACATATGGAGAAGCTTCCTAATTTGTGGGAGAGAGCTAACTCCAAGTCAAGGGAGGAAGCTGGATTCTATCTTCAGCTGCTCGAGGTATTTCAGCTAAATTAGCGCTGAAATATGCCGGCCCGTACGTGATTGAAGAGGTTTGTGGTTCCAATACGTACAGGCTAAGCAATCAGCTGGAGATCCTGTCTGAGCTCTTCCATGCCAAGGACCTTAAACCATATTACGGTCCGGGTGAGGATGGGGAAAGCGAGGAGGTCATCGAACCTCGCGAGCCGCCAGATGAACTGCCGTCGGAGGAAGCGAACGATTCCGCGAATGCACGCGAAAATCCGGGAGGGGATTTATCGGATAGCGAGCGGGTCCAATTAGCAGCCCCCACGACCGTAGATAAAGTTCCCACCGAGACGTCGGATTTACCGGTATCTGCCCCAACTAAGAGAGGTCGAGGTCGACCTCGAAAGGTTCCAGAGACGGTCACCGATCCTGCGAGGGGCAACAACTCTCCCGTGAAGGAGAATAGAGGGAGAGGTAGGCCTCGAAAGACCGTGCCCGTCGTACAAAGGACGGTTGGGCCGATAAAACCGAGCGGTAACCGACGAGGGCCAGGACGTTCCCACAAAGAATCGCGAGGGAGCGTATAACTCGGTGGGATGCGGCTATTATTAGGATTTTTTCTTCGCGCAGGGAGATTCATCCGAAATTTGTTGTTTTTGGATGTTTCAGATAGACCGGAGAATCGTCATCGAAGAGGAGACCTTCGAGGTGGTCACGCAGATGCTGTTAGATCTGCAACTGGGCCCTGATGCGACGCAGGTAATTGAAGATCTGCGGAGCTTCGCCAGGGTCCAGTTGGAAGGGACCACCCGAAGGGAGCGACGCAATGCCTCGGTGGCAGAGGTTCTCCGGGACTCATCGTGGGTCGCCCCGAAGAAGACATCTCGGGACGCTTCGACACAGACCGAGGACCAGGACAGTGTCGAACGTCCCAAGTCTACAGTGGACCAGGGGGTGCAGACCCTCAAGTCCGGCGTAACCCTTACGTCGGACAGTGCGAGCCAATGCCCAGGACCTAGGGAAACCTGTGGGGCCTCGCACTGGGTCTGCAATCATCCCCGGATCCCTGAGCAGCCTACTCTCCTCCTCGACTTCAGACACGTGCGTCTGGGGATCAACGAGGTGGAGAGTGCCTGGCGGTTCGCTCAAGAACTCCAGTCTCAGGTGCAGGAGCACCTGAGACGCTTTTTGAGCCGCCAGGGCGCAGAAGAACTGCTCGGGGAGTGGGCAGGGATGGCTCAGCGTCAGAGGGCCTACAGAGAGGCCCTGCTGCGGGTGGATAACGGACAAGAGTCCTCCGCAGCGCTCCCGGCGACGGCTCAAGAGAAGAGAGCCCCGGGAGCTACTGACGCTGGACCGACGCTCACGGTCCATGTGGACCGTGACGTGCGACCGCCACGGTGGGAGGCGTGACCATCACCGCCTCACAGGGAGTCAGTGCCCAGCAGTCCCCTCTGGCTGCTGAGCAGTCATCACAGGACCGGGAGGCTGCTCAATCTCGGTCGCAGCTGAGGGGCTGCTACATCTGTGGGGAGCCTGGGGTGACCAACTCCCAGCGGTGCCCGAAGAAGGCTACACACTGGCGCTACACGAAACATCGCGCGCCAGGTGTAGCCAAACGATGATGTAGGCCCTGGAGGGCAAATAAATTAGCCGAAATAAAGAAGGGAGTTATTATTTTGTTTCCTTTCCTTCTTTATTACTTTCAGGTTCCTGATGGCAGCGAATCGCGGGTATTCGTCCTGCCCGGGTAGTCAGGACTTGGAGGGGGCTGCAACGGTAGTCGATTCAATTAATCGAACCGTTCGCGATTCTGATTTTCGCGCGTTAGTTCTAAGTATTGAGAGAGAGAGGGGGCGCGCGATCTTTTGAATTAGCAGTTACGTCTCAGCTGTTACTTGTGTAGTACCGCCAAAATAGTTTAGCACAGTGTTACAACGATTTGCCAATAAAAAAAGTTTACTTGGATTTTGGATACTTGTGCAAGGGTGAGCGAGGAAGCAGCAACAGTAGCAGCATCACGGAAGCAGCAGCAAAAGTGACAGCTATTAAACAGCAGATTCGCGATCGAGACAGCACAGCTGATTTGGATCGGAGTAGCACCTTTAATTTGCTTCAACAATTACGGCTGATCACCGTAATTGCACCGCAGGGTAGGTGCACCTCCCTTAATTATCGCGTGACATAATATATTTGATATTTTGTCCAACGGTGTTAGCGTTAATTTTTTGTATTCGCGTCGAGCGTTAGATCGCGCCAATTCTCTCTCTCTCTCTTTCTCACCGAAAGTTATTTAATTGTAAATCCTATTCGCGTGCGTCAGTCTTTCGGCCCGACAAAGAATGTAGAGATTTTTATTAATAAAATCTATTAAACTTATTCGCCGATTTCGTCATATGATTTTTCCTAGTAGTTTAAACAATTAGAAAAAGGCTTAGGTTTTAATCCTATTATAGCTAGGGGATCAAGTGGAATAGGAGTAAAGTCGCTTACACTTAAAACTCATCGTGTGTCACAAGGCACGTGACTTAAGGTGAGTTCAACTCTGCTTGATCGAAGACAACTAAGTTAAGTCAGCTGTCGTTAAGGCGAATACACGTATTAACATACGTGTTAACGGAGCGGCGGTCTGCTCTGCATCGTGAGAGTTTGCTCTTAAATAAATTTCTCATTTTTTGCAGATTTATCCCCCCGTTACAAAATTTATTTAAAAATAAAATATTTACGTTCTACACGTCGGATAAAGTACGGATTAGTACAAGTAATATAAGTTAATACTATTTAATTCTAATTTCAATCAAAACATGCATTAAAAAGTTTTATTTATGCAGAAATTAATTGTGTAGCAAATTACACAAAAAATAAAAAGAAAATACTATGGAGATTACTTTTCACGGAGATTACGAATTAACTGTTCTATCAGTTACTTAAATAAGAATTCACTGAATTGAAAATCCAGTTACCTTAAACAAAAGTGATCTATAAAGCAATCTTTTAAAGCGTTCAAAACGTATCTTGAATATATAATTAAAGATATACAACTGACCTGGAGTTTACAAACAATAGTTCTCCACCTTTATCAAAAACGAAATGAGTACAAAAATACCTTAGATATTAAAATATATTTTTGTAACGTAGTAGGTACTTTATATTGACAGTCTACTATATGCACGAAAACTTAAAGCACCTTCTTTTGAGGGTAAGTAAAAAAAACAAAGCATTCATAATGTAATGATGAATTTTTGAAAATTTAAAGGACAAACTTTTGACTTGTGTAATAAATACATTAAGAAAAGAATTCAATATCTAATTTCTGTTCCTTATTAATATAAGTCATACTAATACTTCTACATTTTTACTAAACCATTTTTTGATTCAATATGCAGTTCAGAGCTACTGATATACTAAAAGTATTAACAAAGGACAATTACCACGATGTGAGGGTCCTATCTATAAGCTCTTCTATTATTTTCACTAGATTACCATCAATCTACTTACATCAATTAGTATTTCATGACCGTATGAGGGTGGTCCGATAAGTACTTAGCCTACAAAAGAAAAACGAAAATTTTGGAAAAGTGGCCTTTTATTTTTCAACATAGTCTCCTTTTAGTTCGATACACTTGGTCCAACGATGCTCTAACTTCTTTAACCCGTCTGAAAAATACGTTTCCTCGAGGTCTGAAAAGTACGCTTCCGTGGCAGCGATTACCTCCTCATTCGACTCAAATTTCTGCCCGGCGAGTGACTTTTTCAAGTTTGGAAACAAAAAAAAGTCGCACGGGGCTAAATCTGGAGAATACGGTGGATGGGGCAGCAGTTCGTAGCCTCATTCGACCAATTTGGCCATGGCGACGGCGGAGGTGTGAGCCGGTGCGTTGTTATGGTGGAAGAGCACTTTTCTCTTCGCCAAATGGGGCCGTTTTTTCTGCAATTCGACGTCGAATCGGCCCAATAATTCGGGATAGTACAGCCCTGTGACCGTTTTGCCCCTCTCCAGGTAGTCGATGTAGATCACACCTTGTGAATCCCAGAAAACGTTGGCCATCACCTTCCCGGCCGATGGGGCAGTCTTCGCCTTCTTCGGAGCACTTTCGCCGTGTAAAGTCCACTGTTTCGACTGTTCCTTGGTCTCTGGTGTATACCAGTGGATACATGTTTTGTCAACTGTCACGAAACGATGCAGAAACTCCTTCGGATTGCGCTTAAATGGCGTCAAACATTACTCTGAAATTGTCTCACGGTTGCGCTTGTTGTCCGGAGTGAGCAAACGCGGCACCCATCGCGCCGACAGCTTTCTCATGTCCAAATTTCATGCAGGACATGACCCACACGGTCTTTTGAGATGCCTACGATCTTAGCTATGTCGCGCACCTTCAATCGTCAATCTGCCAATACGAGATCGTGAATTTTTGACGGTCGCCATCGAAGGAGAAGAGTCACCGTACACAGCATCCAAGCGCTTTTTGATTTCGCTGCGCGAATTCCCTTCCAAAAACAAGAATCGAATCACCGACCGATTCTGCTCTTTTTCCATTTTTCAAAAAGCAACGGACACACTTGCTTTCATACGCTCTCAAAAATAAACTTCAACTCCGATCCGGCTGAAATCTTGACAGTAACCATCGAGAAGGATGTACTACGTGATAGAATATTTCTTTTACGGGAGTGGCGCCATCGGGCGGTGAGGCTAAGTACTTATCGGACCACCCTCGTATAAGGAACGTGACACCACTCTACTTATAGATATACGAGGTGTGATCAAAAAGTAAGGTGAATTTTTATTTTTCTCAAAAAATATTTATTTATTCATCAATTTTTATTTTATCTCCTTCAAAGTAATCCCCCTCGGATATAATGCACTTGTGCCAACGCTTTTTCCAATCCTCAAAGCAATTCAAAAAATCATTTTTTGTGATCTTGTTTAGTTCATCCTTCGATGCCGTCTTTATCTCCTCAATCGTGGCAAAACGCCGTCCTTTCATTGGCCTCTTCAGTTTCGGGAACAAGAAGAAGTCACAGGGGGGCCAGATCTGGGGAATACGGTGCCTGTGGCATCGTTACTGTGTTGGTTTTAGCCAAAAATTCGCGCACAAGCAACGATGTGTGAGCAGGCGCGTTATCATGGTGCAAAAACCAATTTTTATTTTTCCACAAATTCGGACCTTTCTGGCGGATTGCTTCGCGCAAATTGCGCATAACTTGCAGGTAATATTCCTTATTTACTGTTCTACCCTGTGGCAAGAACTCATGATGCACCACGCCCCTGCAGTCAAAGAAAACTGTAAGCAAAACCTTTACATTTGATCGAACTTGGCGTGCTTTTTTTGGTCTTGGTGATCCAGAATGCCTCCACTGGGACGATTGAGTCTTAGTCTCGATGTCATAACCGTATACCCATGTTTTGTCACCTGTTATAACCCTGTTGAGTAAATCTGGATCATCGTTGACGTCATTCAGTAGCTCTTGGGCGATGCTCATGCGACGTTTCTTTTGATCGAAATTGAGCAATTTCGGAACAAACTTCGCTGACACACGTCTCATGTCTAAAACACTCGTCAAAATTGATTGGCACGAACCAAATAAGATGCCAATATCATCAGCAATTTCTCTAATGGTAATTCGACGAGTTCCCAACACTATTTTCTTCACTTCTTCAACATTCTCATCAGTTGTTGATGTGCTGGGGCGTCCAGAACGAGGTTCGTCGTCGGTGTCTTCTCGGCCTTCTTGGAAGAGTTTATACCACTTGTAAACATTTTTTTGGCTTAAAGTAGACTCACCGTATGCTACTTTCAGCATTTCAAGTGTTTTGGAACATTTGATTCCATTTTTCACACAAAATTTAATGCAAACTCTTTGATCCATGTTTTTAGACAGCAGCAAATCGTGGAGCACGCAAAACACTTCTAACCTTGATGCCTCTCACAAACAAACCGAACATACTACAAAGCTGAAATTTGGAACGTATGTTCTAGACGAGTGTACCAACATAACCAAATAAAAAAGTCGAAGATCGAACGGACGTAGCCCGCTAAATTTCAAAATTCACCTTACTTTTTGATCACACCTCGTACACCGATGCTATCATGTATTCCCTCCCTCCGATCATTATTTCTCCTACTATTATCTCGCTTGTCCTTTCTTTCTTCCATTCAACCTTATTCATCCCTTTCCTCTCTCTTACTGCCATTATTCCTTCCCCTATTTTTCTCCCCCTTCTTCCTTCCCTTCTTGAGTCTCTCTCTAATTGAATAATAAAAACTTTTATATCTACACTGCCCCTCAATCACTTTTGCCATGCTTACCTCAAAATTAGGCAAACTTGAAAGTTTAGTATCTCGGTCGGAAATCATTGTGTCACAAAAAACCGCAGGGCATTTTAAAGGTAATTGCAAAAGCTTCCATTTAAGACGTGCAGAGACTTAAAAATGAAAATATGTGTTTTTTACAGTAAAAAAACTGATTAAAAAAATTTCAATTTTTTTAAACTCGACTTAAATCAATGCCAATTTAGAACCAGAATTGCATAATATGTAGGGTTAGCACCAATTCGCCGGGTAAATAACAGAACTGTGCGTTAGCTCGCGCCGATTTAGTTTT
Organism: Phymastichus coffea; assembly: GCF_024137745.1. Classification (NCBI taxonomy): domain Eukaryota; kingdom Metazoa; phylum Arthropoda; class Insecta; order Hymenoptera; family Eulophidae; genus Phymastichus; species Phymastichus coffea. Next base: position 4,777,086 of record NW_026706814.1, read on the forward strand.
GTATTTTCTTTCTTTCTCTCTCCCCGATATCGATTGTAAACCTTTTCACGCGTGAAAGACTTTCGGCCCGCTTTCAGTGTATCTAATGCTAATGATATTAGAAAGATTATCGTTTTAACTCGCCGCATTGCATACTTTCTTCACCTTTACATTTAGTAAGCTCTTTTCCCGGAAATATTTGAACGATTTGGTCTAGAGGATTGTAACAGATAAACATTAGTATTTACACATAGTACGGAAGACAAGGATCGCAAGTCAAGTGACTTAAGGTGAGTTCTTGAGGTCTGCAATGGCTCGGTCGGTAGAGCGACGGACTCGCACCTGGTAGGCCCGAGTTCGATTCCCAGTCCCTGCTAATTGATACAAGCACCACTGGAAAAACATTTCATGTGCTTTGTTCTCAAAGACATTGCAAGCCTCCATCGTTGATTAGTACTGATGGAGCATAAATAGAGCAACATTAAATAAAAAAAAAGTGAGTTCAACTGGCAAAAATGACGTACCTAACAGAGTGGCGGTTAGCTCCGCATCGAGAGATATTGTACAAATATTTTCCCCGTTTGTACGCTTATTTCCCTTGTTACAAAACATAGAAACTCTATAAAAAAATTCCAAACTAGATTACATTTAAGTTTAAACATATTTAGACTTGAAATTTTTTCAGTACATGAATTATTTATGTTTACAGTAGATAAATAATAATAATAATAATATTTAAGATATTTATTAATCTTTCCTGTACAATGAGTCTTTATATTAAATTTTTTTATTATTTTCATTTCAAATTTGAAAAAACAGTTCTATTTGAAAATAGTAATAGTAGCTTGTCTTTTATTTATTTGTGAAAAATTTATAAATTTGTAATTTTATAAATTTTCCGTACATATAGGCTGAGAACATATGCTCGAATGACCATATGTTCCAAGTGGGCGTCTGCTAATTACATGAAGAGGGATCTGTACAGTACTGTTTGACAACATACTGTGAGTTTTACGGAGGCTATCAACATTCTGACTCCAGAAAAGAGAGTATTTCCTAAAAAAATATACTTCTTGGATTAGTTCTAATTTGAGGTGGCTGATTGACAAGGGTGATGTCATGTACAAACGCTATTATCGATCTAGGCGGGCGAAGCTGTTAGAGGAGTATTCGAGACTCAAGTATCTGTGATAAGATATTTAGTCTTGATTGCCAATAGGGAGAAACGCGAGAAGATTCATTCTTATGCAGAATAACGCAAGGCCTCATACGGCGAACATCACTCGTCGATTCTTCAAGAGAAACGGCATTCAGTTATTAAGGCATCCTGCAATGAGTCCTGATCTCAATCCAATTGAGCATGTCTGGGACATATTGGTAACACATGAGGTCTCAGAATCTGGTCGATATAACGCCTGGTATTGAGGTTATCTCGAACAATAACCAAAGGAGTTCGAGATCCTCGTGAAACTCCTGCCCAAACCATTACTGATCCTCCATTGTAAGCGGCTACTGAACGCATCAAGCGTTGTGCATAACGTTTTCCTTTACGGCGCCAAACTCGAGGTCTTCTGTCGTTACCATACAGATAAAATCGAGATTCATCTGAGAAAAGAACATTGTTCCAGTTTGTCATGGGCCAGTTCACATGGTTACGAGAATACTGCAAACGAGCTCTACGATGTGCAGCGGTCAACATCGGCCCACGAGCAGCATTTCGAGCACGCAGTCCAGCTTCGTGAAGGCGATTCCTTACTGTTGTTCGAGAAATGTTTCGAGGCGGTCTTTGTTGTTGTCGTTGTCGTTGTTGTTGTTGTTGTTGTCGTTGATGTTGTTGTCGTTGATGTTGACGGTTGGGGAAGTTTTGGGCGATGATATTTGCTGGAGCAAAACTTTCTTGAAGGGCATGTCGAATGATTGCTCGATCGTCTCGGCGAGTCGTCTCTCGATGTCGGCCTTGTCCAGGGCGTCGCTCGAATCGATTTGTTTCCAGGTATCGGTTGTAGACACGAGACACTACCGAGGGACAGACATCAAGTCGTTCACCCACCTGCCGATACCTATACCCCTCCTGAACAAGAGTTACTAGCTGAACGACTTCTGGGGCAGATAAATGCAGCCTCGGAGGCATTATGAAAAAAATTAATGTTTACGAGAATCAAGCAGCCGTCAAAAAGTTCTTTAGAATTTACGAAAAGAAAAGTTTAGTTTAGAAAAAAACTGTTTTTTTTTATCATGTTTTAGCTTCACATAAGACGTTAAAAACTTATCGCGCGGAATTTCACAGACCGAGTAATGGATACGACTTAGAGGTATCAACTTTGATTTTTTTCAAATCAATTTTTTTTAAGCGTAATTGAGGCTTGAATGTATCCATGACTTAAATGAATCAAAATGAGTGACTAATCGATTATTAATTTTTTTTCAGTAAAGAAATTGAAAATGTTATTTTTATTTCAATTAAAAAAAAAATTGTTTTTTAAAGGTAAATTAGTCATCACGATGGCTAAAGAACCATATTTTATAGTCAGTGGAAAAATAGAAAAAAAAATTTTTTTTTGATTTTTGAAACATTTTTGTAGATTTTTGAAAAATTTTTTTTTATTTTTGAAAAAAAATGTTTTTGTTTTCCATTTTTTTCAAAATTAATCGTAAACAGACAAAAAAAATGGAATTTTTTGATTTTCAAAAAGTTTGCTTCAAGTTAAGGAACAAAAACCTTGTTCCTTTAATTTTTTATAAATTTTGATCAATTGGTCCGGAAAAACCGCTGAACCGATCGCTCAAAAAATTTAGGGGGTTCTTTGGGGGATATAAGACTGTAAAATTTCTCTTTAACCGTACCTTTTCCGCCCATATTACTGAAGTCAAGTAACCAAAAAAGGGGAAAATGTCACTTTTTTTCACTTTTTTCAATTCAATGTTAGAGATGGAAAAAAATTTTTCTCTTTACTAACGTTTGACTATATTTCATAGGAAATTTTATGCAGATGATGAAATTCGGTGTCCGCTCGCTGTGCGACCAGTAGTTCCAGAGATATCGAATTTTGAATGCAAAAGGATCCTTTTGCAATCAAAGTTCGATATCTCGGAGACAAATGATCGTAATTGAGCTCCGCGAAAAGCAGCGTGAAGCTGAATAAACAGGCTAAAAGACCTATGTATTGGCGTTGCTCGAACAAATTTTTCCATGCCCGTGAGTAAGAAACAAAATGTAAAAAATTTGGATAAAATTTTTTTTGCGCTTTCTATAAGGATTGCATGAAATACGGAGCTCCAAAAAATTTTTAACCAAAAAAACTAAAAACTAGAGTCTTCAAGCTTCAACAGATTTATTTTTTTATTTCCTGTACGACCATTTCTCACTGAAATACCGCCTGTTGAAAATCAGCCAAAAATTTGACAAATTTTTTTGTTCCCTTAATTTTTGCGAGGAGTGTATAATAATTAATATTTTCTGTTAAATATAATTTGAAAAATTAATAAAAATAAAAAAAAATTTATTTATACTACTCATTTTGTGATTTACTACGTCCCTAGACATTTTAAAACTAAGCGTAAAAAAAAAAGTTAAATTCCTTAATTTTTTTAATGCGCTAAAAAACCGAAAAAAAATTTTTTCTCTATTTCTTTATTTAGACTTTATTTTCATATTCTTGGACATAAAATGAAACTTTTTTCTCTTTGGCATTTTTTTCTAAAACATACGCAAGTTAAAGTAATTGAGGATTAGAAAAAAAGGTTGCTTTTTACAAAAAACGCCGTAACTCGGTTAAAATACATCGGATATAACCCCGCGGGAGCTCATTTTAAAGGAAAAGACATTACCCTCCGAACCCCTTAGACCGATTTTCCCTGCACCGCTTGGTTCTAAATTGGCATTGATTTAAGTCGAGTTTAAAAAAATTGAAATTTTTTTAATCAGTTTTTTTACTGTAAAAAACATATATTTTCATTTTTAAGTCTCTGCACGTCTTAAATGGAAGCTTTTGCAATTACCTTTAAAATGCCCTGCTGTTTTTTGTGATACGATGATTTCCGATCGAGATACAAAACTTTCAAGTTTGCCTAATTTTGAGGTAAGCATGGCAAAAGTGATTGAGGGGCAGTGTAGATATAAAAGTTTTTATTATTCAATTAAAATGCGTTAATTAAGTGTAATTTCAATGTAACAAAGTATTTTTTATATAGATTTTAGGGCATAGATTAAGATTATGATTTTGAATTACTTTTAACTACTAAATAATATTGAATTTTAATGTGCAAATTTAATTTGTTTATTATTTCATTATGTTTATTATGTGGGTATTTCTAGGCTATTTCGATTGACTTGTAACCCTTAGATTACGGATTTTTTTTTAATTTGGCACAATTGTTGTACACATAAAACTGAGATTTTTCCCAAATTTTGGAGACGATACATAAATTATTTTAAAAGTTATTAACAATTAAAGAAAAATGATAAAAAATTTTCAAACAGCTATATTTTAAAAACTAATAAAGATATCGAAGTCGGATTTTTTTCAAAATACTTATAATGCCTTAAAATTTCGAAATAATTACAACAATAAACAATAAAAATTTTTTTTCGAAAGTTATTAACTTTTTGTTTAAACAATTGCTAATATCTCAAAAAGTATATTTTTTTTTTGAAAAATTCTTGCTCCTACGTATTCCTGAGGATTTTTGCTATCGAAATCAATCATAAAATTCAAGGGCCCGACATATCGGAAAGCGTAGCCCTAATCAAAAGAAGACGCCTCGGCGTAAGGCTGCGGTAGCGCTCCAGCGGACTCACGGTCGAAAGGTACTTTAGCTTTAATCTAAAAAACTAATAAAGATACCGAATCGGAGTTTTCCCAAATTACTTATAATACCTTGAACTTTCGAAATAATTACAACAATAAACAATACAAATTTTTTTTCGAAAGTTATTAACTTTTTGTTTAAACAATTGCTAATATCTCAAAAAGTATATTTTTTTTTTGAAAAATTCTTGCTCCTACGTATTCCTGAGGATTTTTGCTATCGAAATCAATCATAAAATTCAAGGGCCCGACATATCGGAAAGCGTAGCCCTAATCAAAAGAAGACGCCTCAGCGTAAGACCACGAAGACGTCCTGCTGTCGTTGCGACGTACACTGAGGCATCTTCTTTTGATTAGGGCTACGCTTTCCGATATGTCGGGCCCTTGAATTTTATGATTGATTTCGATAGCAAAAATCCTCAGGAATACGTAGGAGCAAGAATTTTTCAAAAAAAAAATATACTTTTTGAGATATTAGTAATTGTTTAAACAAAAAGTTAATAACTTTCGAAAAAAAATTTTTATTGTTTATTGTTGTAATTATTTCGAAAGTTCAAGGTATTATAAGTAATTTGGGAAAACTCCGATTCGGTATCTTTATTAGTTTTTTAGATTAAAGCTAAAATACCTTTCGACCGTGAGTCCGCTGGAGCGCTACCGCAGCCTTACGCCGAGGCGTCTTCTTTTGATTAGGGCTACGCTTTCCGATATGTCGGGCCCTTGAATTTTATGATTGATTTCGATAGCAAAAATCCTCAGGAATACGTAGGAGCAAGAATTTTTCAAAAAAAAAATATACTTTTTGAGATATTAACAATTGTTTAAACAAAAAGTTAATAACTTTCGAAAAAAAATTTTTATTGTTTATTGTTGTAATTATTTCGAAATTTTAAGGCATCATAAGTATTTTGAAAAAAATCCGACTTCGATATCTTTATTAGTTTTTAAAATATAGCTGTTTGAAAATTTTTTATCATTTTTCTTTAATTGTTAATAACTTTTGATATAATTAATGTATCGTCTCCAAAATTTGGGAAAAATCTCAGTTTTATGTGTACAACAATTGTGCCAAATTAAAAAAAAATCCGTAACCTAAGGGTTACAAGTCAATCGAAATAGCCTAGAATTACCCATGTATTAGGGGTCACGGTGGCTCAGTAGGTAGGAGCCCAGGCTTCTGTGCAAGACGTCCCGTGTTCAAGCCTCGGACATGTGAAGATTTTCAGAAATGAAATTTTCATATATCTGTTACCGTGATTCCGGTAGTTCGGATTCCACCATAAAATGTAGGTTCAGTCATGATGCGTGATAAAATTTATCCCCCTACACCATTTAAAAAATGATCGGAGAGGTGAGTCTGCATATTCATATATATGAGTATGCATATTCATGACTATATGGAACCAAGACTAATGCGTACAGGTACTTAGTTTACTTCTACAGCGTTCCATGTGGACGTAGTTCTTGAAGTAACATTAACAATGTTGTAAATGTTTATTATTATAATAAAGCGGATACTCCAAACTCAAGATAACTATCGAAGAAACATGAGTAAGAATTCGTTTCATTGATAACATCTTGGTTATTACTGGTATCGATAAATAAAAAATTAATAATTTATTTAAACAAATATATGGATCGAAAGCGTTAATTTTGTACATAACAACGACATCTTTATAATTTATTAATTTTATTTAACTGATTTAATATTTGCATTATAAGATTTTGCAAAAATACGAAAATTGATTATAATTCAAATGTTATTAACTAATTTAAGTAGTTCTTTTTTGGAATTACTGCTACACTATTGATATATGTAAAATTTTATCATTATTTTATTGTAAATATTGCGCTATTATGTTAACTAACTTTATTAGTTAATAACTTTTGACTATACTTTTTCCTTAAATGTAAATTATACTTAAATAATCCCAATCTAATTCTGTAAATTTTACATGCTTTAGAATTTCATTAATGCTGTCTATTCTATTGTGAACAAGAGAAAATGATTTTTCATACTTGTGTAAACAGCTCGAAGAGGGCTGTCCTGCGAAAATAGATAGGAAAATCTATGTATAAATGCGCTTATTTTTCCATAGGCTAGCATTCTCTCCTAGCCTAGTAAAGTGAGCGCTCGAGATTCAATAAAATTGGTTTATATTTAAGTTCTTTTTCTCAAGTGATTAACTAAGCGATTCCTGCCTTTCCTATTGTAATTTACGCTTGACTCATAGAACATTTTGCGCTATGAAAATCTTGGGCTGAATTACATCCTTTTTACAAGAAAGACTTAAGCTCTGCTTGTGGGACATTTCGCACAATAAGAAACTAGGGTAAAGTCTATTTTGCCTTAAGCCCAATTCAAACAAACATAGATATTTCATTTATAATTTTATTTCAAACTAAATATTCATAAACATTTTCAAAATTAAAACGAATTCTTACTCATTAACGCGACAGATCACGAAAGTACGAACAAAATAAATAATAGGTAATATTAACATCACAAATCGCAGAAGAGGGTCCCGTCATGAGAGGATAAGAAATCTCCGACGTAACTACAAATCTATGAATGAATAAATAAATAAAAATAAATAGGGCAATCAAGACTAAATATCTTATCACAGATACTTGAGTCTCGAATACTCCTCTAACAGCTTCGCCCGCCTAGATCAATAATAGCGTTTGTACATGACATCACCCTTGTCAATCAGCCACCTCAAATCAGAACCAATCCAAGAAGTATATTTTTTTAGGAAATACTCTCTTTTCTGGAGTCAGAATGTTGATAGCCTCCGTAAAACTCACAGTATGTTGTCAAACAGTACTGTACAGATCCCTCTTCATGTAATTAGCAGACGCCCACTTGGAGCATATGGTCATTCGAGCATATGTTCTCAGCCTATATGTACGGAAAATTTATAAAATTACAAATGTATAAATTTTACACAAATAAATAAAAGACAAGCTACTATTACTATTTTCAAATAGAACTGTTTTTTCAAATATGAAATGAAAATAATAAAAAAATTTAATATAAAGACTCAAACATAAATAATTCATGTAATGAAAAAATTTCAAGTCTAAATATGTGATAAGGGTGAGGTGAGCAGGAAATAATAGTATAAGTTTTCTTAGTTTTTTATTATTTAGGTATACAATTATTAACTCCCGAGAGCAAGAATGAGCGACTTGCGCGCTTGCTGGCTGGACCAACAGTGCTGGTTCTTTCATGCTCTGCCTCGCTCGGCGGAATCCTTCCGCTAGAGGCGCTACAGGTTTTCGGCAGGCAATGTTGGGGAAACTAACCGAAGATAAGATCTGCCAGCAGTCACACATGTCGCTCAAACTTTTACATAATTTACAGCACTATATAACTTATCTAATACCCTACTTATCTAATGGTTCATGTGTCGCGCATATGGTTGTCGCTTGGGTCGCAGCACGCTTGCCGAACAAAAGATTTTAGAAAACAACCGCGGAAACCTTCTACGCTCAGTCCGGACGCGAGTTTCTTCGTTTGCCCCTCCATTCGGTCTTTCGCCCTCACTCTCGCTTATCCGCTCCTTTGTCTGCTTGCCTGCCGGTCTAGGGTAACATGTGATTACCCTTCCCGTATTTACGCAACTTACGTAACGCTGATTGTTGCTCAACTCTTCAGCCTCCACGAGATAACTCCTCAAAGCTGATGGGGCATCACGGCCACGAGTACGCCTTCCAAGCGCTCGCGCACGTCCATGAGCAAGACAAGGAGCGGCAAAAAGACGAGGCACATACATTCAAACATCCCGGTTCCTTAATTGTAAACAACCGCGCACGAACTCGAGAACGGCTTACGACGCAGGGTTTCGAAGAACCAAAGAGGAATATGATGGGACACGTCTGTGTCACACGTGGCTCGCACTCGTTCATTATCGCTATCGCCACCGAGATCGCTCGAACTCTCGCCCCTCACAACCTTCACGCGCTGGTCAAATTTTATTGCTTTTTCCCAAATTTGTCGCTTACGCCTCTCGAATACGGTTTGAGGGTCTTACTTTCGGCGTTTCTAACAATATGTTTAAGCTTAAATGTAATCTAGTTTGGAATTTTTTTATAGAGTTTCTATGTTTTGTAACAGGGGGAAATAAGCGTACAAACGGGGAAAATATTTGTACAATATCTCTCGATGCGGAGCTAACCGCCACTCTATTAAGTACGTCATTTTTGTCAGTTGAACTCACTTTTTTTTTTATTTAACGTTGCTCTATTTATTCTCCATCAGTACTAATCAACGACGAAGGCTTGCAATGTCTTTGAGAACAAAGCACATGAAATGTTTTTCCAGTGGTGCTTGTATCAATTAGCAGGGACTGGGAATCGAACTCGGGCCTACCGGGTGCGATTCCGTCGCTCTACCGACCGAGCCATTGCAGATCTCAAGAACTCACCTTAAGTCACTTGACTTGCGATCCTTGTCTTCCGTACTATGTGTAAATGCCAATGTTTATCTGTTACAATCCTCTAGACCAAATCGTTCAAATATTTCCGGGAAACTAAATCGGTGCGAGCTAACGCACAGTTCTGTTATTTACCCGGCGAATCGGTGCTAACCCTACATATTATGCAATTCTATTTTAAATAAGTGAACAGATACGCTAAGTACACGAACTCTTGGTTGTTGTTACAGTGATCAGTAGTAACCGTTAACGTCGATCGAAAACTGATGCACCTGGTCACTCCTGGCGTCAATGCTACTGCTGTAGTCGCCTATTTAGGAAGCTGCTACCGTTGACACCGCTGCCGATACAGCTACCGTGTGCTGGCTGTTGTCACTGCTGTTGCTGTTACAGTTGCTGCTTCTTGTTGGGGCGGTTGTCACTTGGCACCTCACATGCGGGTTTTTCTTTTTATCGCGATAAAAGTTCGGCACCAAAAACTATCGACGTGTATTTGACACTGGCTCAGACGATACTACTTCTAATTCCCGCGCGCGCCTTCTCTCTCTCTCTCTCTCTCTTTTTGGTGGCGAACTGGGCCCGGGATTCGGATCTGCGCCTGAACGCGGGCAAGACCAAAGCTATCATGTTTGGTACTAACAAGCATGTCAATGACATATGCGCTGAGGTCTTGCCTGGTGTTGGGGTGCAAGAGGGAGTATTTATTCCCTTTAGTAATGAAGTGACCAGTCTCGGGGTCGTTCTCGATAGCAAGCTGTCGTGGAGATCGCATATTGACCGGGTCGCGGCGAAGGTTTGGAGAGCTCTGTACGGCCTGCGTTTTGTTAGGCCGTGTACTACAGAGCTGCTCCGGCGCAGACTGGTGGAGTTCATGGTCCAGCCTCACCTGGACTACTGCACCGTGGTGTGTCTGGGGGCCTCGGCGGAGCAGAGGGAGCGGCTGCAGAGACTGAGCAACGCGTGCGTAAGATACATCTATGGTATCCCGCGTGATGTCTCGGTCTCTCCATATAGGTCGCGGTTAGGTTGGCTTCGCGTGGACGTACGCAGGGAATATTTCATGTCCCTGCTAATGTACAGGTGCTTGACCATGCGCGAGCCTGGCTACCTGGCTGAGCTCTTCATAGGGCACAAGTCAAGGTATCCGGGTAGGGCGGGGCAGGCTGAGCTTAGAGTTGCTAAGGTTAGAACGGAGACGGCTCGCAGGTCTTTCCAGGTGATGGGTGCCCATCTCTGGAACACTCTTCCATCTGACCTGCGGCACGCGCCGTCGCTTAGCAGCTTTAAGAGGGGGGCGCGCGGATACTTTGCGTCATTGAGGGCGTAGGGTGGTACCTCTGGAGTATTTTTATTTGTATTAGATTACTGTATAAATGTTTGTACAGTTATTTATTTTCGTGTTGTAGTGAATTATATTTATTTATTTATTTTTTGTGCTGTTTTGTGTCTGTATGACGAAAACTAGCCTAAACTTTTGACTGCATTACTAGTTATAAGTAAGCTAGACTGTAGTGATAAGAATTATTGTTTCCTCTGGAATATCGAACTGTGAACTAGTCAAATCCTAGTCTATTTATTTTAATGTAATAACCACAATCATAATTTTATTTATTGACTGAGGAACTAAAATTGTAATCGAACTGTGATGAAATGTGATGCCGGTACGGCATAATGTAAACTAAAGCTGTGACAATTACTGTATATATTTATATATTATTGTATTCTATGTTTTGCCATCACGGTGAATAAATTCTTATCTATCTATCTATCTATCTATCTTTTTGTTTCCCCGATCACTATTATAAGAGGACCAGAACACATACAACATTTTATAATTAATTTATTTGCATTAGACTAATAATAAGCTATTATTTTTGATATTCGTTTTAATAAAAAGTAAAATTATTTTACTTGTAATTATATCGAATTAGATAATCAGAGGCCCATTCCATATGGATTCAACCAGCAAATAAAATCGATGTCTGTGATCTTTTTGAAATTTTGGGATATTAATCTACATTGAATTTCATTAGATACGTACTTTTTCTTTTGTGCGAAAACCCGTTTTGAAGCCCTGTAGTGCTATGACAAAGCTGATAGGGTATAAGCGTTATTTTAAATGCAAAAATAACCACTGTGTTTTAAATGATCGCAATTTTCACCCAAATCATCGTACACGAACCGTCTTTTTTTTCAAAATGTGAAAAATTTGAACAGCTTTCATTTTCTACGTTCAGATTTTGATTATTTTGAAAACTTTTTTTATCGAAAAAAACCAAAAAAACGTCTTTTTTTTTGAAAATCGAATTTCTCAAAAAACACATCTTTGATTTTTTTGAATTTTGGATGTTTTTCAGGACGTCATAAGCTATCTTTCTGCCAAGCGGCAATATGCCATTTTTTTCCGTTCTCGAGATACAGCCTTGCAAAGAGAATGACTACTTTCACGTGTTTCAACCCTATTGTGGACTATGTGCAAAATCTATATTATTCTTTCAAACAGACGCAATCATCTTAAAGTTTACTAAATAAATGTTTAATAGATATGCTTGAAAGTGTTGGCAACATTAACCGGAATTTAATCAGCTTGACGACTTTATTTTCACGAATAGTTACGTTATATCATGTTGAAATACGAGGATAAATTGTCGAACAACGCTATATTTTGAAAATTGATTTCCTCAAATACATCACACTTAATTCCCTTGAATTTTGGATATGTTACCTTATGAGTTATATGTCCACCGAACGGCACAATGCCATTTTGCCCCATTTTCGAGAAACGGTCTTGCAAAGTAAATAGCGATTTTTATGTGATTTAGCCGTGTATATGTACGTTATGTACAAACTTCAATATGCTTATAGCTATCCACTCTCACCTTGGAATTGTCTAAATCTTAAAATATCATGCCTAAGATTATTGAAACTAGTGCCGACGTGTCGCTTCCCAACTATTGTGACAAAGGGCCCAAAAAATAAAAATCCAGGCCCGAGCACGTTCGATGGATTAAGACTCCTTAATGACTCGCAGTTTTCGAGCTCTAGTCCGTCCGCGCCGCCTATCGTTTACGACCGTCGTTATTTATGGTAATAAATATACCAACGATTCCTCAGAGCGCAGTACCATCGATACATTTTACACAAGGTTACAGGCCGTAAAACTAAATTTGGCAACTAGAAGACGAACGAGGGTGAGCGTGTGGATAAACATGTATTTTAGAATAGCCAGTATGGTTTCTTATACTTCTTCATTTTTCTGTCAGCTCTCGAGCAAGCAAGACATTATTTCTGACGGCTGGTGTATAGCAACGTTTCTATTATAAGAGTTTGGAGTTTGCATGATCGACGCAAATTCGTCTGTGTAATTTTGTTAATGTAGAATAAAGTTATAAATATTCTTCTGCAACATCAATTTCCAGTGATAACAAGTAAGTGATAGTTTTCATTTCACAATTTGAATATCGATCAATGTTTGATGATGTATTACGATTGATACGCGGGAGTTGAAGAATAAATTTATTTTTGATTATTATTTATTTCGAGTAAAATTCATATTTTTAGTACGCCAAAATGAAATGATTTTCTTCTTAATGATTTTATTCACTGTATGCTTATATTTTCAGTTTATTTCAAAATTATGGCATAAAAATAATATATACTAAAAATTAATACAATTATAAGTAATTTAACTTTGAAATTTCTCATTTTACATATTTTTAAATTCAATTGGACGATATGGAAAAGGGGACGTTTGGTTTACGAAGAGGAAGAAAGTGTCCAGATTTCGGAGGTGCTCATAAAAAAGCCATCTATAAAGAAAGTAAGCGACCGTTCAAATTGCTCGGTAATTTAGTAAACGGTTTACTAATGTCTGAAGAGTATAGAGACAAAAATGTTACTGAAGATAGTTATGTATGTAATGGTTGCTATGAAAGACTCAAGATTGTATCTGAAAAAAATTTGCAAGAAGCGCAAGATTCAACACCAACAGAGCCTTCTACCCAAGCGCAGGGATCTCAAAATTCACTGCATGCAGATTTTCGAGCATCAGTTGCCAGTATCCAGTTGTATGAAGAAGTGAATGACATTCTTGTTACGAACAAATTCGCTCTATCGCCATTCAAACGTCCTTCGAGCGTCGACCCGTCAGCATTGCCGAACTACGTCAATCGCAAACGTAGGCAACTTTTCAACACCTTTTAAGACGAAGTCGATTGGAAAATTATGAAACTATATGATGCTACAAGAGATAAAGTAACGTTTAATGAATGTAAAGTATGTGATGAATGGAATGAAAATTTAAGTTTCGCTTTAAAAAACGAGGATCTAACTTATAAAGAAAAAGTACGTTTGTTAATTTTAGTACCATCTAGTCTTTCAAAAAGTTATATTATATCGCACATAAATAGAACTACTGATCATATGATTAGAGCTTTGCGACAGCTTGTAGAAAGTAAAGCTATATATACGGTAAACCAAATCCGTATTCTGGAAATCCTTTAGACGCTGAAACTTTCAAGCTAGTAGAAAAATATTATCTAGACGAGGATTTTGATTGTTCACGACAAAGTCCTAACAAAAGCGAGTAGTAAATGTTAAGATCAACAGAGTTGTCGAAAAGAAAGTTAAACGTTTTCTTACTTCTAGAAATTTACGATCTATTCAAAGAATAGCGTCCGGAAATTTCCATTTCAAGATCTAAGTTTTATAATTTACTACCAAAATAGGTTATGCTTCAACCTTTAAATAATGCATGTTTATGCGATTATTGTGCAAATTTTGACCTTATGGCAACTGCATTAAAAAATTCTTTTAAAAAAAGAGCTCTGAATTTTCGATTCTTAAGCAAAAGCTCTTATTAATGATTGTTTGCTCTGAAATGAATGATACTTGTGTTTTTCGCGAATGTCAAGATTGTAATAATAAAATTATAACAGAGGCAAGTTTTCAATTAGAAGACGATATAATTTATGATGAAATTACTTTTGCAATATGGGAAAAAAATAATCTTGTGGAAAAAACGTGTACTTTAGACATATTTTTTAAAGAACTAAACAGTTGCGTTAATCTCATTAGCAACCACGAACGGATAAAGCAACTCCAGCAAAATAAACTCAAATTAGAAAAACAAGATGGTCTTGCAAATATCAGTCGTTTAATTTTACATGGGTATTTCGCAGAGAATTGGGCTGTAATTCAGAAAGATGCAATCTAGGGGTATTACTGGACTAATACGCAAATTTCTATTTTCACATCTGTTTGTTACATTGGAAAAAATACTGTAAGTGTGGGCATTATCAGTAATGATAGGAGACATGATACGGCTTTTGCGTTAGCAGCGATGAAAATAGTAAGGAGTGAATGTATTGACTTAATTGAGGGCGACGAAAAGAACATTACAATAATTTCAGACGGCGCGGCTGCGCAATTTATAAATCGGTTTTAGTCTCGCGAATTGGGAAGCGATGTCTATACAGGCAAATGGATTTTTTCTGCGACGGGGCATGGAAAGGGAGCATGTGATGGCATACGGTGTTTATTAAAACATTATGCTACAACACATAACTTGTCATCATCGCCGACCGAATGTATAAAAAATGCTAATGATTTTGTAACATATGTACACTGCCCGTCAATCACTTTTGCCATGCTTACCTCAAAATTAGGAAAACTTGAAAGTTTTGTATCTCGGTCGGAAATCATCGTATCACAAAAAACAGCAGGGCATTTTAAAGGTAATTGCAAAAGCTTCCATTTAAGACGTGCAGAGACTTAAAAATCAAAATATGTGTTTTTTACAGTAAAAAAACTTACAATAAATTTTTAATAATTTTTACAGTAAAAATTTCAATTTTTTTAACCTCGACTTAAATCAATGTTAATTTAGAACCAGGCGGTGGAGGGCAAATCGACCGGAGGGGTTCGGAGGGTAATGTCTTTTCCTTTAAAATTAGCCCCCTGCGGGGTTCTATCCGATGTTTTTTAACCGAGTTACGGCGTTTTTTGTAAAAAAATAACCTTTTTTTTCAATCCTTAATTACTTCAACTTGCGTACGTTTTGGAAAAAAATGCCAAGGAAAAAAAAGTTTGATTTTGTACCTAAGAATATGAAAATAAAATCAAATAAAGAAATAGAGAAAAAAATTTTTTTTGGTTTTTTAGCGCATTAAAAAAATAAAGGAATTTAACTTTTGTTTTACGCTTCGTTTTAAAATGTCTAGGGACGTAGTAAATCACAAAAAAACTAAAACTAAGCGTAAAAAAAAAATTAAATTCCTTTCTTTTTTTAATGCGCTAAAACACCGAAAAAAAAATTTTTCCCTATTTCTTTATTTTGACTTAATTTTCGTATTCTTGGGCACAAAATCAAACTTTTTTCTCCTTGGCATTTTTTTCCAAAACGTACGCAAGTCGAAGTAATTGAGGATTGAAAAAAAAGGTTATTTTTTTACAAAAAACGCCGTAACTCGGTTAAAAAACATCGGATAGAACCCCGCGGGGGCTAATTTTAAAGGGAAAGACATTACCCTTCGAACCCCTCCGGTCGATTTGCCCTCCACCGCTTGGTTCTAAATTGGCATTGATTTAAGTCGAGTTTAAAAAAATTGAAATTTTTACTGTAAAAATTATTAAAAATTTATTGTAAGTTTTTTTACTGTAAAAAACACATATTTTGATTTTTAAGTATCTGCACGTCTTCAATGGAAGCTTTTGCAATTACCTTTAAAATGCCCTGCGGTTTTTTGTGATACGATGATTTCCGACAGAGATGCAAAACTTTCAACTTTGCCTAATTTTGAGGTCAGCATGGCAAAGGTGATTGACGGGCAGTGTAAGTAAATATACAAGTAAATTCAGAATAATGCTTTTGAAAACTGAAGAACTTCAGAAATTCCGAGCTGATAAGGTCACGGAGCGGTAAAATGAAAGCTGTTCAAATTTTTCACATTTTGAAAAAAAAGACGGTTCGTGTACGATGATTTAGGTGAAAATTGCGATCATTTAAAACACAGTGGTTATTTTTGCATTTAAAATAACGCTTATACCCTATCAGCTTTGTCATAGCACTACAGGGCTTCAAAACGGGTTTTCGCACAAAAGAAAAAATACGTATCTAATGAAATTCAATGTAGATTAATATCCCAAAGTTTGAAAAAGATCGCAGACATCGATTTTATTTGCTAGTTGAATCCATATGGAATGGACCCAGAGCAAAAGAATACTAAATTAATAAATAATTTAGGTACTTTATATAAATTACGTTAGAGTTGATTAGAAGGTTATTATAAATGGAGTTGGTTTATCGTAGGGTAAGTATTGATGACGGTAAGAATATTTGGTTAACTTGGAAAAGCGTAGAGGAGATAGAGATGATTAGTTGAGTTGTGTAACATTTAATCTTTATCCTACGTTATGTAAATAAATAGCAACTTACTGAAAATATACCAGCAGAATGAGGAAATATTAAAATCGATTAGCCAAGGAACTAATGAACATAACACTAATAACTTCAAGACTTAAAAAATATAAAATACTTTATCTTTATCCTACGTTAAATAAATAGGTAGTTGGGATTCTAAGATATATTGATAATCGCGTTTCCACGAGCAAACAAGAAGTTGACACGTAAAAGTACCAATAATCTCTATATGAATTTATATCATGAACTCGCTACCAATTAATTAACACTGATGATGTTAAAACAAATAATGTATAAATTTCAAACTCTTTTATGTACACTCGAAAGCGACAAGCCGCGTATTCACTAAACTTAATAGCTAGCCGACGAAATTTGAAATCCTGACGAAACTCGCTGATGACGTCACGACCAATAGACAAATCATTATAATATTTGATTTCCGTCCTCATCAAAAGTTAGACAAGAGTAGGGATAACTCTCTCTCATAGATTTAATGCTGATCGACTTAGTGGGGGGGGGGGGGGGGGGTAAAAATCGATGCGCTAGGAGATAAGATGAGGGCGCTGTTCCTTTTTCTAATTTATATACTGACCAATGATGAAATATTCGGAGGGCGCTACCGATATCCGAATTAGCATATCGGCTAATAATAGGTTTTCTTCTCAGAAAGAGGAGAGGAACAGTGATCTTTGACCGCTAAAAGTCGATTCTCTTCCATTTTGCCGCTATCCTTCGAGCTGGAATGAGTGATCTGGGCCAGACAGCTTCATATTTTTAAATTTTCTCTCGTAGAATCTTCCACCGAAAATCGTAAGTAGACAAAGTGCCACTCACTATTAATAATTGCGGAGTGCGGGTATGAATTTTTTGGTCTAACAGGTCGCCGCGACGCGTGGATCCGTCGATGCAGATATTCTTTAGTACTTCGAGTGATTCGCGCTGACCATTCCGCCATTTCCCTCATATGACGGGAATAGAAAAAGGTGACCAAAGAGAAAATCAGTGATTTAGATAATTCGTGCTGACCTTTCGTTATCTCCCCAAATTAAAACGTGAGTGTTAGAATTGAGTGTATAAAAAATCAGTGCGTAGACAATTCGCGTTGACCTTTCGCCGTTATTCTAATTTAACGCTAGTGTTAGAGTAAGGCGCAAAGAAAATTAAACGTTAGTTTCGTTCGCGCTGACCTTTCGCCTTTATCCTAATTTAACGCGAGTGTTCGAGTTAGGCGGAAAGAAGACTAGTGCTTAGTTCATTCGCGCTGACCTTTCGCTTTTATTCGAATTTAACGCGAGTGTTTAGATTAATCGGAAGAAAGTTAGTGTTTGAGTTAAGTCCCGTTGACCAATTGCCCATTTATTAGGATGTAACCTGAGTGTTACATCTAATCGAAAAAAATACATATTAGTTCTTCAATTACGTCGCGTTGACCATTTTGCCATTTGCTTTTAGTTGAAGACCAAACGAAGAGAATTTTAGTCTCAATTAATTCACGTCTGTACCATTACGTGTAGAGTCGTGTTGTGTTATACTGACCTTTCGCTAATTAGAACACTTGTATATGTAGGTTGAAATAAATATAATAAAGAGTGATTAATTTTTTTGATAATTTTGCGCCTTGTTACCCTCCCTTACTTGCATGTTGATTATTTTCAGCCACGGACGGTTATAATCGGGAAACACTGGTTTGTCATTATCAGTTCCAACGATAGGTAACATACGCGAATTCGAACAAATCTCCAACCCGAGGTAAAGCGTCACAACTTGAGCTGTCGACATTTTACGAACGAGAGTATACGGAAAGAAACCAAATTATTGGACATCAAAGGCCTGAATTAGAGGAAATCGCGGGTCCACGTACGTTTGCCCACACGGCGCAGTCGCATTGTAAGCAAACAGGAATACGTCGCGTTGCATAGGCCCTATCCCCGACGATCGCCCTAATCACACGGCGGTCTGGCGCCCTAATAAATAATCGGGGATAAAGGGCCAATCAGGCCTTGTGGTGGAAGATCTTCGAGAGTGCGGCTAAAACCCCCCGAAATTCCCCGCCACAGTGTTCCTAAGGGACTTTAATGAAAATTCACCAAACTCACGCTTAATGAATTTTCAAAGAACGGATTACTTAAAGAAAGAAAAGGACAGCCAGATATAAGGTTTTATTTACTTTTATTTTATTTAATTATTTGTTATTTAGGCTGCGCACTCTGCTCCTTGACCTCTATTTCTCTCTCTCTCTAAATTCTCGATTCCAAATGCACTTGGCTGAGTTTTTGTTGAGTTCTTGGCTGACTTCTTGGCCCTATTCTGCACTACTGATTTCTGTGCTTCCTCCAGCACTCACTCATTGGTACTCACTCTCTGCACTTTGGGTCTTATATAGCCCTTTTTATATTTAGTAGGTGGTTGGGTTGGGGTGAGTCCCTCTCTTAGCCTCTCGGTTTCAGGAGGAGTGGAGCAGGCAATGGTGCGTTAATTGGCTTGTTTGTCTCTTCCGACTTATCCTCGCTGGGTTTTCAGGCCCTAATTGGAGCGGGGGCGTGGAGAAAATAGGGGGCGCGAATGAAGGGGTACAGGCCTTGGCTCGCGAGGTGGCTCCTCGAGTACCGTTCACAGCCAAGATTTGTTCAAAAATTTTGTAATTTTTAAATAATCGAATTCGGAACAAATCTAATTGACCATACATAACATATATGGGCAAATCCACGGAACATTTAACTTTTGTGAAATAGCCATAACACTGCAATTATTGTAGCTATGTGAAATTGTAAGCAAATACTTATATGCCATTTCGATAGAGCATCCTATTACTAACATTTATACAGAAAATTGAGTGCCCAAGTCTTTTTTATTTAAAAAAAATAGGCCGTTAAAACCTTGAAAACTGGAAATTTTTCAATAAAATAACCTAAATTTTTTTCAATCTTTCGCATGCCCTACTCGCGGCCCTTCAAGGTTCATATTGATTAAACTTTAGATAGATAACTAACCATAATGGGAAATCGTAGCATGAGTCATGTCGATGTGCGAATCCCCATAACAATCCTACACCATGCCAATGACGTGAAATAACTTTATGTGAAATCGATGTTTTATCAATATTTTGTTCTTTTGTGATCGCGGCCCTCAATATAACCAACTATTTGAACGTATTACTTATTCCTGATACCAAAACGAAGAGATCTAGCCATGACACGAATATGTGCGCAAGAACCCCAGTTATTATACCGTTGCTATCAAATAAAATGGATATATATTAATAAAACGACGATAAAGTGAAAGTTATACATTCCCAAAGAAAACAAAAATTAGATGTGCAGAAAAGTAGCATAAATTGAATACTTGCAGTTAAAATTACAAGCAAATGAATTTTTTCTTTACGCGACATATATTTTTTAAATAATTTTGTTTGCGATTCTTCTTGTTATGTATAATTACACAGGACCACAAATGGGAACCGGAAAAAGTCCTTCGGCAAAATTGATACCCTATATGTATTTCGACGCGCTGATTCCAAATCCGAGGTCCACATAACCCCAGCACGTCGTGTTCAAGGACATTTGAAGGTCAAACGCATTTACTACGGGAAAACATAAAATCTGACCACGGATTCGGAAAGAGCGGGAAATTTTACGTCCAAATATGTATTTTCTATTTTTTCCAACATGACCCTCCAAGGTCATCTGAGGGTCAAATGACTCACCGATAGATCAAATTCGTATTTCCCACATACATCATCACAACTAAAGACATGCGTACAAATGAGTCAGGTATCTTTAGGTTTCTCGATGCGCTGAATCCAAATCCGAGGTCCACATAACCCCAGCACGTCGTGTTCAAGGACATTTGAAGGTCAAACGCATTTACTACGGAAAAACATAAAATCTGACCACGGATTCGGAAAGAGCGGGAAATTTTACGTCCAAATATGTATTTTCTATTTTTTCCAACATGACCCTCCAAGGTTATCTGAGGGTCAAATGACTCACCGATCGATAAAATTCATGTATTCCATATACATCATTACACTACAGATTTTTAACTATAATTTGGTCACGTATCTTTAGGTATTTCGACGCGCTAAATCAAAATCTGAGGATCCTCGGTCTCAAATTCAAATATGAGTTACGGTGAGAACTTAGTTCATGGTTGTGTTAGCTCTCTTTATGGTTTTCTCGCGCGGATATTGCCAATCGATTCCAGCAATTAAAATTCACCTAGCTTGATATATAGACTTGATTTCAGATAGTGATGTCGATCAAAAAGATTTACGAATGACGCGTTCTTTTATTAGCAAACGATCTGCGGAGCGCTTTTCTTTTGTGTGGAGTAGTAGTGTCTCTTTTAAGAGACCAACAATAGTCTGACATCATGTTCACATCCCAATAGCCTTGATATCTTCTTTCGATGTCTTTGAAGTCTTGGTGGAATCTCTCTCCTTGCTCCTCGCTAAAGTCTCCTAAATTTTCAGGAAAGTAATCAAGATGAGAATGAAGAAAATGAATTTTCAAATTCATCAAGCAACCCATTATTTTGTAATTACCCAACATCTCATTTACTATATCTTCGTAATCGTCGTCTTTATTATTTCCTAAAAATTTATGCTGAACTTCTCTAAAGCTTTGCCACGCGTTGCGTTCCTTTATCGTCATTCTTCTTTCAAATTCTTCATCTCGTAATAGTTCTCTTATTTGTGGACCATCAAAGACTCCTTCGTTGATCTTTGCTTCCGAAAGTTTTGGAAATTTCTCGAAGAGATACATAAAAGCGTTGCTTTCGTCTTGTGAATTTTTCATTGCTTTAATGAACTGTTTGACCAAACCAAGCTTAATATGCAAGGGTGGGAGGATGACTTTATTTGCAGGTATAAGACTTTCGTGTAAAACATTTTTATTACCTGGGGTCAAATTTTGTCGAAGTGGCCATTCTTTTCTCACATAGTGTTGATCTCGGGCACGGCTATCCCATTCACAAATGAAACATGGATATTTCGTGAAGCCACTTTGTTGACCCAACAAAATTGTTGTTATTTTCAAATCTCCAACCAACTGCCACCCGTGAGTATCATAATGCAATTTCTGTAGCAGTAAATCGAGATTACTATATTCCTCTTTCAAGACAATGGAATGACCAATTGGTATAGGGGCGTATATGTTACCGTTATGGAGTAAAACTGCTTTCAAGCTTCTCGTAGAAGAATCAATAAACAGACGCCAATCAATAGCTTCATACTCTACGTTTCCAAATTCATTTATCAGTCCTGCAACGTCGTTGCAATAAACTAAATCGCATTCTTTCGAAAAAAATTTTCTAAATTGTTGATCACGATTTCGGTAAAATGTGATGGAAGTACCAGGAGCCAGACAATTTTTTTCTTTCAATCTAGATGCTCATAGTTCCGAAATTTCTTTTGAAAGTCCTGTGTCTCGAACTAAGAATGATTAAACCCATGAAATGTCTGGTCTTGCTCATCATCTTCTATATCTTCCATTCCATCAGTGCAACCTCTTCTACTTGGCCCCTCTCTCGTTGATTCTTCTGTTTGCATTTCTATATTCTCAGCACCTACATCGGACACATTTCTACTGATCGAAATCTCAGGTTCTTTAGCATCCAAGGTGGCGAGGACATTGTATTCGTGTGCCGAAACCCAGGGCACCTCCTCGTGGTGGCGGCGGGTAACGGCTTTTTTTGTCTTTTTTGTTTTCCGGCAAAGCCCTGGGGCGAAGGCATTATGCCGTCATGGTCGGCACACGAAAGAGTACGATGCAGGGTTTCGGATGCCCAGTATCGGCGGTTGGTCGGGGTGAGCAAGCGGGCCCGCAATCGTCGTCATCATGCGACCGCAGTTCCAGTTCTACACTGGTGGATAACTTGGCCTGTGTAGGATCTACTGCTACAAGAATAGAATTGGCACCATGCAAAGAGCGTATTGACAACTTTTGTGTTGTTTGTGGTAAATTTTGTTTTAAAACTCAAAGAGAATCTTTCACTGATAAACTGCTAGAAAATTATAAAATAGTTTTCCCTTTAATCACTGAACAAATAAACAACTGTTGGACTCCAAAAACTATATGTTTAAAATGTAAGATACAACTGCACCAGAAAATATCGCAATACATCTCGCCAATGATTTGGCGTAATCCGACAGATCATAATACAGACTGTTACTTCTGTTTGACTGATACACGTGGATATAATCGTAAAAATGTATCCCAATTACGTTATCCATTCGTTACGTCTGTAACTCTTCCTGTTCTCGCCACCTTGGATGCTGAAGAACCTGAGATTTTAGAAATGCAAACAGAAGAATCAATGGGAGAGGGTTCAAGTAGAAGAGGTTGCACTG
Organism: Phymastichus coffea; assembly: GCF_024137745.1. Lineage (NCBI taxonomy): Eukaryota > Metazoa > Arthropoda > Insecta > Hymenoptera > Eulophidae > Phymastichus > Phymastichus coffea. The sequence continues at coordinate 4,800,081 of NW_026706814.1, forward strand.
ATAAAATGGAAGATACAGAAGATGATGAGCAAGACCAGACATTTAATGGGTTTAATCAAGAAGAGCTGAGTGATTTAGTTCGAGACACGGGACTTTCAAAAGAACTTTCGGAACTATGAGCATCTAGATTGAAAGAAAAAAATTGTCTGGCTCCTGGTACTTCCATCACATTTTACCGAAATCGTGATCAACAATTTAGAAAATTTTTTTCGAAAGAATGCGATTTAATTTATTGCAACGACGTTGCAGGACTGATAAATGAATTTGGAAACGTAGAGTATGAAGCTATTGATTGGCGTCTGTTTATTGATTCTTCTACGAGAAGCTTGAAAGCAGTTTTACTCCATAACGGTAACATATACGCCCCTATACCAATTGGTCATTCCATTGTCTTGAAAGAGGAATATAGTAATCTCGATTTACTGCTACAGAAATTGCATTATGATACTCACGGGTGGCAGTTGGTTGGAGATTTGAAAATAACAACAATTTTGTTGGGTCAACAAAGTAGCTTCACGAAATATCCATGTTTCATTTGTGAATGGGATAGCCGTGCCCGAGATCAACACTATGTGAGAAAAGAATGGCCACTTCGACAAAATTTGACCCCAGGTAATAAAAATGTTTTACACGAAAGTCTTATACCTGCAAATAAAGTCATCCTCCCACCCTTGCATATTAAGCTTGGTTTGGTCAAACAGTTCATTAAAGCAATGAAAAATTCACAAGACGAAAGCAACGCTTTTATGTATCTCTTCGAGAAATTTCCAAAACTTTCGGAAGCAAAGATCAACGAAGGAGTCTTTGATGGTCCACAAATAAGAGAACTATTACGAGATGAAGAATTTGAAAGAAGAATGACGATAAAGGAACGCAACGCGTGGCAAAGCTTTAGAGAAGTTCAGCATAAATTTTTAGGAAATAATAAAGACGACGATTACGAAGATATAGTAAATGAGATGTTGGGTAATTACAAAATAATGGGTTGCTTGATGAATTTGAAAATTCATTTTCTTCATTCTCATCTTGATTACTTTCCTGAAAATTTAGGAGACTTTAGCGAGGAGCAAGGAGAGAGATTCCACCAAGACTTCAAAGACATCGAAAGAAGATATCAAGGCTATTGGGATGTGAACATGATGTCAGACTATTGTTGGTCTCTTAAAAGAGACACTACTACTCCACACAAAAGAAAAGCGCTCCGCAGATCGTTTGCTAATAAAAGAACGCGTCATTCGTAAATCTTTTTGATCGACATCACTATCTGAAATCAAGTCTATATATCAAGCTAGGTGAATTTTAATTGCTGGAATCGATTGGCAATATCCGCGCGAGAAAACCATAAAGAGAGCTAACACAACCATGAACTAAGTTCTCACCGTAACTCATATTTGAATTTGAGACCGAGGATCCTCAGATTTTGATTTAGCGCGTCGAAATACCTAAAGATACGTGACCAAATTATAGTTAAAAATCTGTAGTGTAATGATGTATATGGAATACATGAATTTTATCGATCGGTGAGTCATTTGACCCTCAGATAACCTTGGAGGGTCATGTTGGAAAAAATAGAAAATACATATTTGGACGTAAAATTTCCCGCTCTTTCCGAATCCGTGGTCAGATTTTATGTTTTTCCGTAGTAAATGCGTTTGACCTTCAAATGTCCTTGAACACGACGTGCTGGGGTTATGTGGACCTCGGATTTGGATTCAGCGCATCGAGAAACCTAAAGATACCTGACTCATTTGTACGCATGTCTTTAGTTGTGATGATGTATGTGGGAAATACGAATTTGATCTATCGGTGAGTCATTTGACCCTCAGATGACCTTGGAGGGTCATGTTGGAAAAAATAGAAAATACATATTTGGACGTAAAATTTCCCGCTCTTTCCGAATCCGTGGTCAGATTTTATGTTTTCCCGTAGTAAATGCGTTTGACCTTCAAATGTCCTTGAACACGACGTGCTGGGGTTATGTGGACCTCGGATTTGGAATCAGCGCGTCGAAATACATATAGGGTATCAATTTTGCCGAAGGACTTTTTCCGGTTCCCATTTGTGGTCCTGTGTAATTATACATAACAAGAAGAATCGCAAACAAAATTATTTAAAAAATATATGTCGCGTAAAGAAAAAATTCATTTGCTTGTAATTTTAACTGCAAGTATTCAATTTATGCTACTTTTCTGCACATCTAATTTTTGTTTTCTTTGGGAATGTATAACTTTCACTTTATCGTCGTTTTATTAATATATATCCATTTTATTTGATAGCAACGGTATAATAACTGGGGTTCTTGCGCACATATTCGTGTCATGGCTAGATCTCTTCGTTTTGGTATCAGGAATAAGTAATACGTTCAAATAGTTGGTTATATTGAGGGCCGCGATCACAAAAGAACAAAATATTGATAAAACATCGATTTCACATAAAGTTATTTCACGTCATTGGCATGGTGTAGGATTGTTATGGGGATTCGCACATCGACATGACTCATGCTACGATTTCCCATTATGGTTAGTTATCTATCTAAAGTTTAATCAATATGAACCTTGAAGGGCCGCGAGTAGGGCATGCGAAAGATTGAAAAAAATTTAGGTTATTTTATTGAAAAATTTCCAGTTTTCAAGGTTTTAACGGCCTATTTTTTTTAAATAAAAAAGACTTGGGCACTCAATTTTCTGTATAAATGTTAGTAATAGGATGCTCTATCGAAATGGCATATAAGTATTTGCTTACAATTTCACATAGCTACAATAATTGCAGTGTTATGGCTATTTCACAAAAGTGTTATTGTTATTGTTATGTATAGTTGTGCTTATTTGCGTTATTTATTATTGTCACTGAGTTTATTTACGTTATTTATCAATGAGAGATTATAAAGAATGATTTAATTTAATAAAATTTAATTTTTGTTCGAATTACTTATATTTGACCTTCTGACCTTGACGGCCCTCGGTAAAAATGTTGCACAAACGTGGAATATTACTCCTCGATGGTAGATAAACATATGTGCAAAATAACAAGAGTGTGCGATTAAATTTTTTTCCAAAATTTCTTGATATCTAAAGTTAAGAATTCCGTGGATTTGCTCATATACTACTTAATACTAAGAACAATGTTACAATTAAATCCGCCACAAAGTACAGTTATTATTAATTATGTAGTAATAAAATATATTAAAAATAGAGCGATGCTTGTTATCTCGCACGCTATGTTGTACAAATTCGTGGAGTGTTTATTATCATTGCAAGAATTTAAATTAATTAATAATTACGTAGTTTTATTTATTCAAATTTGTAATCGGGAACAAAAATTCTTATATAACTTAGCAGGCTGCTTACTAGCTGATTTGTCCTAATTTCTTATAATAAAAGTTCGCCAAATAACAGAGAATTTATTAAAATTAACTTTTTTTTTCACTTTCTACTATTTTCTGCTTAAACTAAGCTCCGGAGCGAAAACTTGATAAGAGATTTTGAGAGGCCCAAATTATTTGCGACATATTGCTGAAGTTAAAATTTTCTAATTCAAAAAAAATTATATTATCATTTCTAATGCTTAATTTCTAACTTGAAAGAGAAAAATTCGTTGGTCATGATGAAAACAGGATGCAGACGCGGTTTTATGGTCCTCTTCTCTTATCGACATCTTGGCGCCCTCCAATCACGTTTTCAGAAGCTGCATGCACTTGTTATGCAAGAGCGAGGGTGCGAGGGGCGGAAGAACGCAATAAAAAAAAAAGGAACGCATGCTTACATGAATTTGGAGTACAGATTTTATTGCCGTTTGGAGACTGTCAAGGAAAATTTTCCTGCGATACTCGACTCGGTTCTCACCGCTCATGGGCAATGATTTTCACTTCATCCTCGGTTTTAATACTAAGAAAAAAAATTATTCCCTTTTTTTTGGAATAATACGGCCCACCGTCACACAACAAACGGGTAATAATCATTATCAGTAATTTTATATGTATGTATAGTTGAATCACTATCTCGCAACGCAATTTGAATTTTTTAAATAAATTATAAATTTTTTATTTATAGATAATTCAGTTAAAAATCAGTTATCAAAATGTCAAATTCTTGCTTCTCTTTTTTAAGGTGCTAGGATCGCTGTTATATATTCGAATTTGCATCATATTTATTTGTTGCAAAACTACTAGCGATATTGACGCTGTGGTTCACTAAGAGTCGTTCGGTCGCACTCGCACGCGCTTACAACGACTGTTTACAAATTATCGTCCCGGCGGGCCTTCGCAAACTAACTTTTAGAGAAGCAATGTTTACTATGTGGCATTTACTCGAAGTGTGCACAACAACACTTTGAGTGACACCTGAGTCGCTGGTTGACTGAGCGCAAGGTCAATAATTAGAACCGGCGTTTTGAACAATCATAAACGCTGTAGGTTCTTTTACGTTGGGCGCCATGTAACGGGGTGTGAATTCCGTTTTAATCGGGGAGTAGGAGGAGACGGGAGTCAGTCAACTAACTTGCTACTTGTTAAAAATAATAACGGCGAAATTATGATCTGTATCACATGTGAGTTAGTTTATTTACCTATTCTCTACAGTATACTTGGTCCGCGTGTTTATATTTACGAATATTAGCGCGCGCGCGTCAACAGCATGCAGTGCCGGAGCGTTCGCAGCTCTTTGTTCGCAGAGTTAATACATGCACGCTACCGATTTTTATAGAGTACGAGGGATTAATAATTCGCTCCGCGCAGTCATACAAAAAGTTACGATACTAAGCTGGCCAGCTTAGCTTATTAGCGGTCGTACAATTAGCAAGAGAGGGAACAAGTTCGTGTATCAGCCTTCGGGATGTCAGTTCGCACACGGTTTCGCTCTCGATGGCGAAACGCTGCACCCACAAAAACGCGCACACACTCGTAATAGTAACGACAAATACACGGTTTTCGCTGATGTCCCTCTTATTCAGCTGGCTCGCTTCAGCACTCGGAAACTTTGGAAAAACTTTAGTTATTACTACGGCTAGATGCTTGGGTTACCAATCCTCGACTGGTTCATTTATATTCGCGCGCGTTCTCTACCGTCTCATACCAGGTTCTCTTTTTCTATTTTCCCCCCAACCAGTAGGTGCTGCCCTCGCAGGCAACCGCATGGTTGAGGTGATAGCACTAACAAGACGTTTACCGTCACAATATGTAGGAGAAAAAATGTTCGTTTTTGCGAGTGGAAAACTGTATTATTTAAAAAAAATTTTTTTTTAAATTATGTCGAATTAAAAAAATAGTTTTTTCACAGCTTATACGCCAAAAATATGAAAAACTACATCAATTTTTTTTTCACTCATTCAATATTATTCCATAATAAATATCACGAATTTTGCAAAAAAAAAGAGAAAATCCAATTTTTTGCCTAATACAAGATATTTATTATGGAAAAATATTGAATGAGTGAAAAAAAAATTTGATGCACTTTTTTGTAGATCTTTCTGGCGTACCAGTTATGTAAAAAAAATTTTTTTAAATCGACAAAATAGTTTTTTGAAAAAATTAAAAAAAAATATATTACAGCATTCTACTTGCAAACACAAACATTTTTTCTTCTATATATTTTTTGAATTTAGGGAGATAAAAAATAACAACTGTCACTTGCCGGAAATAATGCTCGTGCGCGCGTCGGTTTTGACGAAAATATTTTTTTGACCAGTGATTCAGATAGAGCTTGATAAAAGCTGAAAAACGCTTTAACTTAAATTTTTGTAATATTTTTTTTCAGATATGGCAAATTTTCAAAGTTAGCAAAAAATTTTCTGAATTTTCTATGTTGAATTATTGCTTGCAAAAAATTTAAAACCCATCGACGGCATTAATGAGTCATACCATTTGGAAGCTCTTTGAAAGACTTGTACATTAGATGACTTTTTACTAGATTTCGATTTGTACTGTGGGAGATATTCAACCGTTGGGGATAAATTAGCTAAATGTGCTTTAGGGACTCGAATAGTAATGAACTTATTAGAGAATTTCTTTTTAACGCTAACTGTTCGTAAAGTGAGCCTCTACCAGCTTTACATGGACAATTATTTTACAAGTTTAGACCTTTTTGTACATTTAAAAAAGCTGTGTTCGTGTAGCATCGGTACTATTAGAGAAAATAAGATAAAAGAAAGAAATGATATTGATAAAAAATCAAAAAGAGACACATTTGCTGTAAAGCACGATGAAAACAGCGAAATGACTTTAATTACTATTATTGATTTTAAACCGATTTCAATAATTTCTACAACATCTGGAGTAATACCATTTCTACCCTCGGAAAGATATTCCATAGAAACAAAGAAGTGAAATCAAAAACAGACATCCTTTCCCTAATGCATTTCATGTTTATAATAGATTTATGGGAGGGGTTGACGTTCATGATGGCCATTACAATAATGTTATGCCAAGCATCCGATCAAAAAAATGGACATGAGTTGTTTTCATTAGATTACTTTAGGCTGCTATCATCAATGCAGTAGCACTTTTTAATTGTGCTAATTCAAATTGCAAAAAAAGTTCGAAAGAATTTCTTATTGATATTGCGGAAAATTATTGACTGGATCTAAGACTGATTATGATATTCTACATGAAACGGTATCACTCAAACAACAGAAGAAATGCTGTTGCAATCCATGTATTATCAGGAAAAATAAATTTTGTAAAATATTTAATAATTTTTATTGTAAATCATGTTTTACAAAAAATCATAAATAAAAGACATATAAAAATGATAAAACTATGAAATAAAATAAAATAAAACATGTAACGAGCGGGCTCGTTAAGAGATGAATGAGCGATTTTCGAAAAAGCGCGCCATGCGCAAAAGACCCGCGCAGCGAGAAAGAGAGAGAGATAGCTACGACACGCGGGCTCGAGAGAGTACACGTGAGACCGGCAAGCGAACAACACGCGCTCGGGATTCCTCTGTTTGCTTTGTGTGGAAAAATCGAGTGGAGAATAAATTCCGCGTGGTGACCAGCGAGAACGGTGTGGAGTGAGTGCTGTGGGTGCACGGAAAAATCGACGACGGGCGAGGATCAACGGGGGCCGATTCAAGACTATCACACGAGCAGAGGGGCTCGACACGTCGCCCACCACCCACAAGAATCGGCCGATAGGACATTCACCCCTGACGACTCTGGGCGACGTCGATCGAACAGCTAGATTCGAGACCCAAGGCGTAGCTGTCTGCAGCAGCGTTCGCCCGCGCAAGTATCCTTCGTCGTAACAGTATTGCGTGCGAGAATGCCGGGAAGCGAGCGCATATAAGCAGCGCCGACTGCGTGCCGGCTAAGTTTGTACCTTCTGTCTCTCTCTCGCGCGTACGTACGGTTAGGTTGCGCATCGTGAATCTCTCGGTCAACGTGAGTAGCCGCGCCCTTGTAATTGTAAATAGCGAATAAACCCGGCAAAGATACACTATTAAGCCGACATATTTATTCGACAATCCTGGACATTCTCTACGTTCCCTTCTCCTACGCAACGTTTTCTAGGAACCTTCGACCATCGCTTTTCTCAGTTGCTTCGTGCTTTCGCGCTCATTTTCAGGTTGCGCGTCGAGCACAGAGCTAGCCTGAAGGGAAAAACAGCGGTAACATACAGACTTTGCTAACGGACGACGATTTACTTTTGAAGAAATCAACAACCGTTACAAACAAAATAAAAGTTATAAAAAAAGAAAATTAAAGAACAAAAAAAAACGACAAGACAAGACACTTTAACTCATTCACCTCCACGCGGTAAGTGTCGGGCAACGTTGTACATCAACAGCTAAGAAATAAAAATTCTTTAATGAGAAAATCATATTTTCTGGAATGTAACAGATACTGGGGCACTATTTTGAAGCAAATTTACTTAGAATCCATCACAGAGTGCACCTGAATTTTTGCGAGACGATTTGATTAATTTTTGCAATTTGTCATGAATTGTTAATTTTCAAAAGTAAAAAAGTTGTTCAAAACTCGTTGGAAAAAATCAGACGTATTCTTTGGATGGTTCTACGCATTTTTTGTTCTTATTAATTTTTTCATCAAATGCATTATTTCCGAGGAAAAAATTCGTGAATATTTGGCAAAAATTTGGCGCTTCCGGCACTATTTTATAGTCACCATATTGAATTTCAAGATTAAGTAATCGACTCAATTTTAAGTACAATTACTTTATGCACCCATAATTGAAAGCAAAAGTTCCATCCTTATCGTTAATTCAATAAAAAATTGTATTAAAAAAAAACAAGCATCGAAATTTTGCATTTTTTTTATAAATATCACCATAATTAATTTTTAGATGAAAAATTCGCAATTCTTAGACCAGAAATGGAAAGTACATAAAAAAATACATTAGAAAAATATTGTTTACTTTGAATTTGTCCATGGAATATGTGATAGATTTAGGCCTGAAAACAGAGTTGCGATTTCTCTGTTTCGGGCGTTAATGCCTTAAGGCACAGTTTTATCGCCTCTTAATAAATTTTGTTTTTTCAAAGTAGTCATTACTTTAATAAAATTTTCCAACGTAGTACTGAAATCATTATTCCAATACATCTCTAATTGAATTTTCTAGCGCACACCTCTTTTAAACATTCTCACCACTCCCAAAGTTAAGTTATTTCGTAAGTTTCGTAATCTTTATCTGTTGTGTTTGGATCTATTTTCTGAATTCTTTAATCTGTTAACTTCTGCAATTGCTGTGCATAACTCAAAACTGACTTATCAGATATGTTATAACTGGATATGATTGTCTTATCACTTTAATGGTTTCATCGAAACTTGTGTGTTCAAGGGGTGAGACAGCGCCCTGAGGCATAAATGCCGAAGGCACGGATTACGCGACACTATACATAATGAAATCGGATGTACAATTATCCAACTCCTTTTTTTTATATAAAATGTTAACTAATTGTTTCCTGCGCATCTATTTTATCTTATTGGTAGTCCAATAAGCTAAAGCCTTATGTGATTTTTCTGTAATATTCTTTTATTATTATTTTTTCCCACGAAGCATTACGAATAGCCCGATTTATTATTTTCTTTACTTCCAAGCCGTTATCTGGAATGCAGATAATTATCTGCTTCGTATATGCTGCGCCATATCTTATTATCTACGCACGGATGGCTGCGCCTGCGCAGTCGTTCATGTCATCAATCTTTTCAAATAGTCAGATGTAATAATATAGGCAAACTTACTGAGCATGAATTAACAATTGGAATAAGATATCCAGGTTGTGATTTTAGACCTGATCTAATTACAGGACGTAATTATATTTTTAATTTATACTTAAATTCAGAATCAACTAGAGCATATACGTTTCAACAAATTATTGATGAAAATATTAATGTGTGGCGGGACATTCAAGAAAATTGTCATAATAATTACAAACATAATAAACAAGAAAAGTATCTTTTCGTATTGATTTGGCAAAGATTTATATAATAAGACTATCCGTGTTTTCAGAAAATAATAAACTAACTAGGTTAAGATAAATGAGGTGCCAAAGAAGAAACTTTCTATTGATGATAAATGTTTTAGAGTAATAAGTGCAATTTTTCATTTTGAACCAAGTTTGAAAAACGGATATTATTTTAATGTTTCAAGAAAAGTAAATAATTGGTTCCATGTTTCTGATACTAAGTACGTATTCATTCAATATTAACAGCACGATATCTAGCAAATCAATGAGCCTGGTATTATTTGAAAATAGTATGGGCGCTGAAAACTGTAGTTGAAAATAGCTTTCATATTTAATGTCATAGAATAAATAATATATTTATTTATTAAACATATTATCACAATTTTAAAAATTACACATTGAAATACTATAACGAGTCTGATATCAGCTCGTTATGTCTCTCTCTCAAAGGCAATAATATTAAACAATTATAACATACGAGGTGTGTTCAAAAAATAACGAGAATTTTCGTTTTATGAAAAAAATATTTATTTATTCATCTACATTAATGTTGTCGCCTTCAAAGTAGTCCCCTTCGGATACATCACACTTATGCCAACGCTTTTTCCAATCCTCGAAACACTTTTGAAACTCGATCTTTGTAATAGCTTTTAGCTCTTTCAGCGATTTGCTTTTAATGTCATCTATGCTTGTAAAACGACGGCCTTTTAATGTTCTCTTTATTTTTGGAAATAGAAAAAAGTCACATGGAGCCATATCTGGCGAATATGGAGGCTGAGGCATCGTTACAGTTTCGTTTCTGGCCAAAAATTCACGAACAAGCAATGAAGTATGAGCAGGCGCATTATCGTGGTGCAAAAGCCATGAATTGTTTTGCCACAAATCCGGGCGTTATTTTCGGATTGCTTCACGCAAACGACGTTGAACTTGTAGGTAGTACTGCTTATTGATTGTTTAACCTTGTGGCAAGAATTCATAATGCACTATGCCATTAAAATCGAAGAACACAGTGAGCATAACCTTCACATTCGACCACACTTGTCGAGCCTTTTTCGGTCTTGGCGATCTAGAATGCCTCCACTGGGACGATTGAGCCTTAGTTTCGACATCATATCCGTAAACCCATGTTTCGTCACCTGTTATAACACGTTTTAGTAGTTCTGCATCGTTATTGACTTCATTTAGCGACTCCTGAGCAACTTCCATTCGCCGCTGTTTTTGTTCGAAATTCAACAATTTTGGAACGAATTTTGCTGCCACACGTTTCATACCCAAAACATTCGAAAAAATTTGATGGCATGAGCCAACTGATATGCCAACATCATCAGCGACTTCTCTGATTGTGATTCGGCGATCGTTCATAACCATTTCTTTCACTTTTTTCACGTTTTCATCGGTTGTTGATGTGCTTGGGCGTCCGGGTCGTTCGTCATCTTCAACGTTTTCGTGGCCATCTTGGAAACGCTTATACCATTCATAAATCCTTGCTTTACTCATAGCAGACTCACTATATGCCTTTGTTAACATTTGACAAACTTTACTACACTTTATTTCATTTTTTATGCAAAATTTAATACAAATTCTTTGATCCATTTTTTTTCACAAACGAAAATCGCCGAGCTCGAAAAACACGTCTAACGTTAGCGGCTGCCACTTAAAAAGTAAGCAATGAATATTGCTGAAAATTTTATCGTACTTCAGGGGCATGTGTACCAACATAATAAAAAAAAATTTTATACAAGCGGACTCTCCAAACCCGCGAAATTTAAAAATTCTCGTTACTTTTTGAACACACCTCGTATAATATACTATGTCTTTTAACATATATTTCTCCTTAGCTGCCGTAGATGACAACAGCGGAGAACAAGGTAAGAGAGAGTACCGGCAGAGAGAGAGAGAGAGAGAGAGACCGCGTGCGTGGGTGAGTATCGGTATGAGTGAGGAGCCGCGCGCCGCGGGCCGCGTGAAAAAGGGCTGACAGAGAGCCGATAGCTCGCGAGCCGCGAGGACGCAAACGACCGTGCTTGCGATTACCCGTGTGCCCTTTTCGGCGATTGTCTGTGATCTGCCTCGTGGCTAGCGAATGTTCCTCGACAGCGAGAGTGATCGTGAGGTGCTACTGTGGCCGCTACATTCCCTCCTTTCTGCGACGACCGATGAGACGCCTACGTGCGTTTTGCGACTTTCCCGTCCGGTCGATTCAAAGCAAGGGACAACGCCGATTGTAAGTACTAACTGTACTTTACGTCTCTCTCGCTCTGCCTAACTCGCTACTCTCTCTGTGCCGCTATGTACACGCCTTTTTCATTATATAAACTACATTTATATTTACTACTACTTATTCATCGCTTTTCTTTTGAGCCACTTTTTCTTCCTCTCGCTTTCCACAACTTTCACGATTTCAGCTGCGCGATCCACGACGCTCTCCGCGGGCCTGATAGCAACCTGGTCTACCGGGCCAGTCTTATGTGACATAGCACGAGCCCGCAACGATCTACAATCGTACCAGCAAATATTCATTGTCGGTTTTATTAATATTGTAGTGGCCTAAATCCCCGTTACAATACTTAGAGTTTTGAAAGAAGAGATAGAATAAAAATAAATGATATAATATTATATGTAACTTATACGTTAAACGGTAGTATCCAATAATTTATATACATTTAAGATAATTTTCATTCTTGTCGGGCCTCGTCGCCAACAGTATCAAATTCGATATATACAGGGTGATTCAAAAACACATGTAACTAATAATTCCATTCGATTCGTCTCGAAAAATTAATTTTGAATTGTGTTCTTAGTTTTTTGGTTAAATAATTAGGTAATTAGATAATTAGCTTCAAAGATCGGCCAATCAGCGCACAGCTTTAGAAGAACGGGCGTTTGGAGGCGAGCGCGGAGCAGCGAGGGGGGGGGGGGGGCAGCGGCGCGCGCCGCCGCTGATTGCAAGCGGTGCTCAACCCAATCGTGCAACACGGAGCTCCCATGTCTATATACTGATATACGTATTCATTGATTGAACGCGTATCAATAAAAAGAACTGTTCAATACCGATTGACTAATAACAATGATATACGTGAAAGCTTTTGTGTTTATTTTGCGAAATAGGTTATTTAGTATTCGTGGCCGTCGAATTCAAACTCGCTGTCTTACTTAAGAATTATGTTCATTTAATGCTGAAAATCGCTGTGATCGGCTACTACATCATTGCTTTTTCTTGCGTTTGAGAAAATTGAGATCAATAGGTAGAGGCGTACAGTGTGTTTCCAATTAGCTTGGTTATACGTTTTTTTAAGATTAAGAAATAAAATAATAAATAAATACTGACAACCCTCGGCTGAAAATTTCCAGGTGGGAAATTCACTCCTGATGTGTCATCACACTTGGAACAAAGTCTCAATTCGCGTGTGCGAGACGATTTACACTAGTCGCACACAGGAAATCCATCCTAAAATTTCTCACGCGTGCGAATCGTATCACATCTGAATTTAAGACTATGGGTGAGACTCTAATAGAGCCTATAATAGAAAGAGCTTTAAATCTCCGAGAAAAAACGCGTTTTAGCAAGTAGGCGGCTCGTAAACAAAAATGCTGTCGCTACGATGGCTTGCAGCAACTCGGCGCCTCGAATCAGGTAAGTGAAATTTGAATTTCAGTAATGATCATTAGTCATGAAATTATTTCCAGCACATAATAATTATAAAGAAAATATCGCAATGCTAAAGACTAGATCTACAATCTAACGAGCAAGCTACAATTATCAAAATAGTTAGGATTATTGTAGAACCCATTAGAACTTTAAGTCGTAGTCTGGGAAGCGAAACGCTTTTCATAAAGTGCGTAAATGTGTGTACATCAATTTTTCTAAGTTGAATTAAGAATTATAAATAATAAAAAACTGAAAATTATAAAAGTCGTCGCCACTTTTCGGTGAAAGGAAATTCCAAAAACAAATTTCCATAATTTTTTTAAAAATCAATCTCTCGTTGTCCTGTTCCGCATGGTAACTTCATCGTTTAAAAAACCGACATACGAAAGAAGATCCGTAATGAGTCAAAGGTGCCAGGCTGCTCGGAGAGAGTAGTGGATGTGGCGAAGGTGCGGATTTTGAAAAGAATAAACGAAACGGGGGATGAGGCTGGGGGGCATGAGGACAGACGAACGCAGTGCGACCTAAGAAATTAGACGGACGGTGAGAGGGATTCGTCGAAATAAGACGGACGAGCGGAAGGCAAGGTGTAAAAAGACGGACGAGTGGAGGGCAAGGTGTAATAAGACGGACGAGCAGAGGCCAGAGTATAAAAAGAGGGACGAGCGGAGGGCTGGGTGAAATAAGACGGACGAGCAGAGGGCTGCGTCTAAAAGGGCAGACGAGCAGAGGGCTACGTCGAAAAGGGCAGGCGAGCTGGAGGCTGGGCGGAATAGGGCGGACGAGCGGAAGTCAAGGTGAAATGAGACGGACGAGCTGCGCGCTACGTCGAAATTTAACGGACGAGCTGAGGGCGGGTCGTAATAGAACGGACGAGCGGAGGGCTATGTCGGAAAGGGCAAACGAGCTGTGGGCTTGATGAAATAGGGCAGACGAGCGGAGGGCAGAGTAAAATGCGACGGACGGGTGGGGGGCCGTGTGAAACAAGGTGAACGCGCGAAGGGCTACGTCTAAAAGGGCTTGCGAGCCGAGGGCTACGTCGAAATTAGACGGACGGCGAGGGAGAGACGCCGAAATAAGACGGACGGGCAGAGAGCTGGGTAAAATAGGGCACACGAGCGGAGGGCTGTGTAAAATGGGGCAGACTCGTAGAGCGCCAAGTCTAAAAGGGCAGACAAGCTGTGGGCTGGATGAAAATGGACGGACGAGCGGGGGCTTGCGTTCAGAAGGGTAGACGAGCACAGGGCTATGTCCGTGTTCGAGTCCACAGAAAAGAGTGCAGATGCGTTGTGCTGAATGGAAAAAACGGCAGAGGAAGCGGTTGCATAGATTGTAGCCAGTCGAACATGGAGAGGCCTGGCAAAAGGTTCAAGCAGTGCGGACTCGAAAAAATTGGCCAAGGAGCCCAGTGCTGCTTTAGTAAGGGGTCAGTCGGAGTGAGGGTGCGGAAAAACGCTTAGGCAAACGCAGTGCTGACTGGGAATAACAGCACATAAAAGCAAGGGCGCTAGTTGTAGGCTAGACGAGCAGGGGGTGGCCTTGGAAAAGGGTCAGGCTAAGTCGGGCTCAAATAAGAAGGTGGTCGAGCCCATTACTTCTCTGGAAATGACCAATCGAGCATAGTGTTAACTTGGATTGACAGTTAACGACGAGCATTAACAGCAGGCGGCTTGGGGACAAGATAAGGCGGTCATAGTAGGGTCTTAGGAATGGGTTCGATGGAGCAAGGGCGCGGAAATGATCCCAGACGAGCACATTGCTAACTAGTATTTATGTCAAACGGAGCGGGTTCTCGGAAAAAGAGGACAGATGTGTCTAATGCAGGTTTGAAATAGAGTTAGGCGAAGATGGGTTCGGAAAAGAGAGCGGACGAGGCCATTCTGACTTGGAGAAAGAGACGAGATCATTCTGACAGTCGAAGCAGAGTCTCAAAAAATAGGGCGGAGCGAGCATAGTTTAAGAAGATGGGAAGGTAGAGCAACGACTCGGAAGAAAAAGCGGTCAACCTCAGGGCGGTCTCAGAAGTGTGTCAGATATATAGAGATTTGTGTGAAGGGCAAATTTGCTCAGTGCTGCTTGATAGAAGAGTCAGAGTCAAACATGGACTTTAGTAGAAAGGCAAAGGAGCACAGTGTGGCCTGGTTTAGCCGTAGAAGACGTGAAGATAATATTGAAAAGACAAAAGCAACGGGCGGAATAGGTAATGCAACAGGCCAAAGGTAAGCTGTGGTATAAGTGTCAATTATCAAGAGTTAGACGTAGTCGATGTTTTGGGAAATATGGGAAAGTAAGGACGAGAGCGGAAAAAAAGGTAGAATAACGAGAACGGTCTCACCACCCTACGCTTATTTAACCTTTCGTCAGTTGACATTCTGTCACCTCACCCATAATTATTTGTCTTGATTCCAGTTTTAGAAGTTGAACGAGTAAATTATTACTCTTCTTTTTAATTATTTATCTAATTACCTCAATTCTAGAAAAAATTTTTTATAAGTCCACTTATCCATAACTGTTTGTGATGAACACACAAGGAAACCCCCCCAACCCGACCTCACCGATTTCAATAAACTTTTGATATGTTATAGTTCATCAAAAAATAAGACATACGTTTTTTTTTATCGGCGGAAAAACACTTTGAGGGGGTGAAAACAACCCTCAAAGTTCACCCCCAAAAATAGATTTTCCAATGTATCTCAGCATCTAATTGATATTTTACGACCAAACAAATTTCATATCACTTCTCATGTGAAAAGCGAACTAGCACATGCAATTCCGACCACAAGGGATGCAACCCTTATTTTTTTTATTTAAAATACAATCTATTTCATGGCTATTTTTATGAAAAAAATTAAAATAACCCGAAAAAAAATGGAAAAAATATTACCCTACATAAAATACAAAAATAAAGTTAATATAGTCAAGGTTTTTTTTGAAACTACCCCCTTAAAGTTGAAAAACCACCCCTAAAAAATTGTTTTCAATACATTACAGGAGGTGTTGATAATTTAGTGTAAAATTTGTTAAGTATCATTTATACTGTACAAAAACAACTATCTCGTGCAGTTTCGACCACAAGGGTTGCAACCCCTAATTTCTGTCATCGAAATTTTTACCTTCTTTGTACCTATTTTTGAAAAAAAGTTCATAATGAGCTTGAAAAAATTAGTAAAAATATTACCGTGGATAGAATAAGAAAAAAAATTTACTTTTATTTTTAAAACCACCCCTTATGTTGAAAAACCACCCCCAAAAAATTGTTTCCAATACATTACAGGTGGTGTTGATAATTTACTGTAAAATACGTTGCGTATCATTTATAATGTACAAACACAACTATCTCGTGCAGTTTCGACCACAAGGGTTGCAACCCCTAATTTCTGTCATCGAAATTCGTACCTTCTTTATTCCTATTTTTGAAAAAAAGTTCATAATGAGCTTAAAAAAATTGGAAAAAATATTACCGTGGATAGAATAAGAATAAAAAATTTACCTGTTCAAACTTATTTTCAAAACCACCCTCAATGTTGAAAAACCATCCTAAAAAAAGTTTCTGACATATCGTTGCAATCTCTTCTAAATCAAATAAGCTATGATTCCATAGCTATTTTGTTGCTCTCTTTTCAATTTTTTACGTTCTATCGTTTATTAATTCTATCAAAAAATAAATAACTTTTATTATATAAAAAAACAAGTCAAGAATAATATAATATTATAAGTATACCTAGAAGATAAGTATAGTTTCTCGGATGCGCAAAAATTTTGGTATATGAATGATAGTATTATCAGAATTTTATTTACGTCCTACTATCAGCGTCTCTGACGATTGTCTGTTATTTTCATGATTGATAAATATGAGTAAGTAATTCTTCATCAGTAGCCAACACAACTTTCTTGTTGTTGGACGTATTGTATCGACTATTGAACTAACAGCATAATAAATAGTAATAAGAATATAAGATTATAAGTACAAATAATAATAAGATACTATTCCGTTAATTCGTATTTCGTAGTACCTGCTACGTAAGTATAACTATAAAATTATTTTTTATATGCAAATAATTTTACGGCTTTTTAATATTTGTTATTAAAAAAATTGAAATTACACTGATTATGAGGATTTATTAATTAATGATGTTTATAATTATTGTTTACTTATTGATTTGTTTATTATTATTGTTTATTAATTAATATGTTTACTTTTTAATTTATTAATTAATTTTTTTCATGAATGTTTTCTATAAGTTTGTTTATCATTATTGTTTACTTATAAATTTGTTTATTTATTTGTTTTTATCCTAATTTGTTTATTTGTTATTCAGTTTATTTCTTATTCCCCAGCGATATCAGGAGAGACCTATACAGAGGAAAAATAAGGAAAAAAAGGGGACGGATGGATGGACGGACGCACGGAGAATTTCGCGCCTTCTGTTTAATATAATAGAAGATATATAAGATATATATATATATATATATATATATATATATATATATATATATATATATATATATATATATTTTTTTCTTTTATTTCAGATTAAAAAATGAAAATTAACGCTCTGAACGTTTTAAATTTATTATTAGCTTACTTTCAAACTCTACAAATACCTGAAAGTGAGACAAATTATAAAGAGATTCAATTGTCGGAAAGAATTAAAAGCATTTTAATAGATTCCGTGAATTATTTCAATGAAGTAGATATGATCGTTGAAGATACAGATCATGCTGCAAAAATAGTAGAAGATGAAGTTCAACACCATTTTCCTGACGATTTCGAAGCACCCACCGACCATTGTACCAAAGACAATGAAGATGTCAGTTTTGAATATAAGCAAAGAGCCGTAGAATACTGGAGAAGTGGCAAAAAAAAAAATTTAAGTGTTGAAAGTGTACGTCAAAAATTTAAGAAAGTTTCATCTGTGAGTCAGTTGAAACGTTGGGCTCATACAGTCAACAAAGGTGGTACTTATAGAGAAAAAATTGCAAGAATTTGTCAGTACACTTTTGATAATTTGAAAGCAGCAGTAGACGCTGGTTACATCATTCATGATCGTGACATACGTCGATGGGCATTGCAAGCTCAAAAGATTATAGGATCAGAAGATGTAAGATTCAAAGCTTCGGATAACTGGCTTTGTAAATTCAAGAAAGCTCATAGAATAGTATCCCGGAAAATAAATAAGTTTATAACCAAGAAAACACTAGAAAGTAATTCAGAACTAACGATTAAAGCAAATACTTTTATTGCTGATGTTAAAGCAGGCATAAGAATAATTGGAATTCATAATGTGTTTAATTCTGATCAGAGCGGATTCCAACTGGAAATGCACTCCGGAAGAACGCTAGCGGTTGAAGGAGAAAAGCAGGTACAGTGTTTAGTACAGTCAGTTTCTTCAACAACCCACAGTTATACTATACAGCCACTCATATCAGCCACAGGAGAATTACTGTCACCACTCTTTTTAGTTTTGAAGGAATCTAGCGGTGAGTTTGGACCCATTGTTGAAACCACTTTATTTAGACCCGAAAATGTTTACGTAGAAGCATCTAAATCTGGAAAGTTGACTACAGGTATACATAATCCCATCTAGTTCCAATTAATGTCATTATAAATGATTTTACAAATAAGATTTTTGATTTTAGATCTCTTTAAAATATGGCTGCAAAAAGTATATTTCCCTAATGTAGGTTCCAATACGATGCTGTTGCTTGACTCCTGGAGCGGTCATTGTGACAGTGCCATAGAAACTGTAACTCCACGTGATAAAATTATAAATTTTAAAAAAATACCGACTGGCACAACGGGAAAAATTCAGCCACTTGATGTTTTTGGATTTCGCATATGGAAGAACTTTGTCCGCCAAATTTCAGATACCGTAATTTTGATGAATTATGATTTGGATTTACATAAAAGAAACAACATTATTAAACTTCAGTCGTTAGTCCACAATCAATTATATTCACCAAGATATACTAATCTTTTTAAATATTCCTGGTTCAAGAGTGGTTACCTCACTAAAAAACCAGAAAATTTTGACAATCCTGTTGCTTACAGTTTTGGAGATTCCTGCAATACACATTGTGACATAGAAGGATGCAAAAATGTGGCTATTATACGTTGCGGTTGGTGCAAAAAATCATGTTTCGAGCACTTCTATGAAGAATATCATTATTGCAAGAAGTATGAACAATAAATCCGTCCTAATTTTTTTGATTGTTTTTAATTGGTAACTGAATGAATTATAGTAACGCATATAAAAATCAATTAAATATATATTACTTGGCAGTTTACAATTTTAGTCACAAGAAAGGAGAAAAACTCAACCAACAAAAACAATGGCAATGCTATCAACCCTCCTAATCACCGAATGGCGATGGTAATAAACCTCCCCCTAATAACCCTCCTAATATCCCCCAATGGCATTGCTTACAACCCCCCATTAACCTCCTAATAACTCCCCCCCCCCCCCCCCCAATAAGACCCTCCCCCTAATAACCCCCTAATAACCCCAGTAGTTAGCAGGGTTGATAACGTTGCCATTATGTTATTCGGTGGGTTGCAAGCATTGCCATAAGGTTGCAAGGGGGCTCAGCTATGTCTTCGGGCTATTAGTGGGGGGCTAACGGCATTTTGATTGGAGGTTTTTAGGGGGTTATTAGGGGGGGTTGTAAGCATTCTGATAGTGCGGGTTAGTGCGGGAAATTGCCATTGGAATATAAGGGGAGTTTTAGAAATTGCTACTGGGTGATGGATCATTTTTCCGGACAGATTCGGAATCGGCGCAACAAAATACTTTGGAAAAACGTTGTCCCAGTTCTGGGTCTTGTTAGGTGATATAATTTTGAATTGGTACATATTTTTCGTATTCTATCCACGATAATAATTTTTCCAATTTTTTAAGCTCATTATGAACTTTTTTTCAAAAATAGGAATGGATAAGGTAAAAATTTCGATGACATAAATTAGGGGTTGCAACCCTCGTGGTCGAAACTGCACGAGATAAATGTGTTTGTACATTATAAGTGATGAGCAACGTATTTTACAGTAAATTATCAACACCACCTGTAATGTATTGGAAACAATTTTTTGGGGGTAGTTTTTGAACACAAGGGGTGGTTTTAAAAATAAAAGGTAAATTTTTTTTCTTATTCTATCCACGGTAATATTTTTACTAATTTTTTCAAGCTCATTATGAACTTTTTTTCAAAAATAGGTACAAAGAAGGTAAAAATTTCGATGACAGAAATTAGGGGTTGCAACCCTTGTGGTCGAAACTGCACGAGATAGTTGTGTTTGTACAGTATAAATGATGCTTAACGTATTTTACACTAAATTATCAACACCACCTGTAATGTATTGAAAACAATTTTTTAGGGGTGGTTTTTCAACTTTAAGGGGGTAGTTTCAAAAAAAACCTTGACTAGATTAACTTTATTTTTGTATTTTATGTAGGGTAATATTTTTTCCAATTTTTTTCGGGTTATTTTAATATTTTTCTTAAAAATAGCCATGAAATAGATAGTATATTAAATAAAAAAAATAAGGGTTGCATCCCTTGTGGTCGGAATTGCATGTGCTAGTTCGCTTTTCACATGAGAAGTGATATGAAATTTGTTTGGTCGTAAAATATCAATTAGATGCTGAGATACATTGGAAAATCTATTTTTGGGGGTGAACTTTGAGGGTTGTTTTCACCCCCTCAAAGTGTTTTTCCGCCGATAAAAAAAATACGTATGTCTTATTTTTTGATGAACTATAACATATCAAAAGATTATTGAAATCGGTGAGGTCGGGTTGGGGGGGTTTCCTTGTCAGTGGTGTATGAAAATTTAAATAATTGAGGCCCATATTGAGAACAACCAAAACAGCTAAGGAAGATGATTGAAAAAACAGATTTATATAACAAATCATCTTTATTTACACAGAGTATAACGTTTTATTGAATTATTCGAATTTCGTCTACTATTAGGCTAACTAGATTTTAGTAAAACCTTAGTAGAAAAGAAAAAATATAAAAAACATGTAAATTCATATCTCCCAATCCGGATCGTTGCCAACGTCGTCATCATCTTCATCCATACTATCATCAGCCTCACCGTCTTCGCTGCCATCATTTTCACCATCGTTGTTCATATCATCATCATCATTTTCTCCATTTTCATCACCCAAGCATTATTCGAAATGCCCGCCCTGTTGCTGAATACACAAAATAGCTCTACGTCTTATCTGATGTGTAGCTGCATGTATTTTTTCGGGTTCTAGATGCTGGGCGTGATGTTGGATTCTTTGTATCATGTCATTTGGGTCATTGTGATAAACTGCTTCTTTGGATGTCCCCCAGTAAAAGTAGTCCAATGGGTTCAAATCAGGAGATCTTGCTGGCCAGCGTACTGGACCATTATTGCCTATCCAATGGCCGCCATATACTTTGAAGAATTAAAATATTTTATAAGCGATTTTAATAGACCTGCCTAAAACTTGTTATGAAACCAATAATTTTTCTAGCCGACAGTTGTACATGCAGGTGGATGTACAGACATATACATATTTGGTTTCTAGCGCTGTACTGTGAATGCACTCTCACATGCTCCCCGAAGTATACTAATGAAGTCGTGTTGGTTTTAAAACTTCTATAGACTGAAGTAGTATGAGTAATCAAAATATTGGCAGCATACGTAGAGATTAAAAAATTTTATATTCAAAGTAGAGTTGAAATAAAAGGGAAAGAGAAGGAGAGCGGATTTTAATTGAGATTTGAGAATCTTTGAGCGATGGAAATAAAACTCGTCAAGTATGATACAAAGTAGAAAATTTTCATAAGGCTATCTGTCCTAGAACGACTTTTATATTTTTATAAAGAATAATATAAATGTAATTAAATTTCCTTTCAAGTCAGAGCAATATTCCCTTCAGCAAATCCCATGGCATAAAGCCACGACAAAATGATCCTACATGAAATTTCAGAGCGTTAAGACTTTCATTAGGAGAAATCGCGTAATACAATTTTTGGTAAAGAAGGGTAAAGCAGGCAGAATAAGTGAATAAACAGTTGTAGAAAAGAAATGCTTTATTCGAGAGAAAGCCTTTGGCGTCCGCGTCACGGAAGAGACTAGAACGAATTGATCGGCAACGCCGCTAGCCGCCAAGAGAGAGCAAGACGTGTAGTCACGCACATGCGCAGAGAAAAATAGGTGAGATGCTTTTACATATTTCCAATAACAATGTATACTATAATAATTACCTGATCAAGATAATTCCTTACATTTGCAGCAGTATGTGCTGGTGCACCGTCATGCATGAAAATAAGATTTTCTTGCAGTTCTTCTGGCACACCATCTTCATCAAGCAATCCTGGCAGTATATCCTGCAGGAACTCAAGGTAATTTTAAGCGTTTAGTGGGTTTGGAAGTTGTACCGGACCAATAACTTGATTACCAATCAAGCCTGTCCACATATTGACTGAAAACCGATTTTGAAATCGATCTGGAAATAGTGAACAAAATTTATAAATTTTTCAGTTTATAGCACATTTTGATAGATGTTTGACGACGTAAGACGTCTCCTATCCACGCATATGTCGTATTGTGTTTTCTGAGACAACGTGAGCGAAGCGAGTCATGCCGTACAAAGAATTGCAGTTTGATAATTTAACCATATTATTTACAAAAAGTAATATTTATGTTAGTATTTTGATCTTTTATGATTGCATTTGTTCCATTTCGTTTATTCTCTTCTACGTGCTCACAATCTTAAGGCTATTAAAGGAAAATTTGACTGAAAAATACGTGAGGAATTGTATACATTCGTACTACAAAATAAAGTATCAGTGCATGATAATTTTTAAAAACGGCGAATGAACATCTCGCTTCACAAAAAATTATTGCTCTTAAATAGTCTTTCGCACTTATAGATGCATATACGAACTACATTTTCTTCGTGATTTAAATTAATACTCATAATAATGTATGAACTGTGAATCAGTTTTGACTTTATCGTCCCATTGTTTAAATGTGTGTGGCGGACGTGCTTTATCTGTTGATCTACTTGGTTAAAACTTTCAGTTTTTCCTCAGCATCAATAAAATAATTTAGTTCAGCTGTCGCGCGGCTGCCGCTTAACTGCCGCGCAGAATTTCGATTTTTATGGCGCGCCCGCAATAAATGAAAATTGCTTTGCGCTCTCGCTAATCCCTTGTTGTTAGCGACAAAACACGTCTCATCACCCTGCTTTCCCGTTGGTCCTCAGCTACCCTTTTCACGGACTTTGTGGGTGGGACTTACCTTCCCCCGATGCCCAAGGGAAGCGTTTTCGCTGAGGTATGACGAGTGAATCGTCACTCGCGCTAGAACTGCCGACACGCTTACATCTCTACTCTCTGCGAGATGCGCGGTCTTTGCGTAGACTAAGTCTCTACTATTAAGTATTTGTAGTAGTTAGTCTACTTTTAATAAAACATCAAGTTTTCCTTTACACTTAAATCATCGCTATATTTATTTAATATATTCATCTACCAAACGGACCTCCATGTGGATAAACTGAAAAAACAATTCGAACGAACTAAATAACGTTTTCATTAATAATTGTTTATAGAACTATAAATACAAATTTTATTTTGATAGAGAAAAATTTTTTTCTTAATCGCTAGAGATCGTAGACTGTTTTTTTTTATAAATCATAACTAACGCACCCAATGACAAATTCACGGCCGAATCCCGGTACGGAGACCCCGTATTCCAAAATAAATTGCTGGTCCGATTAAAATTTCCCTATGTGTGTGCGTGTATTATTGGAAGAAAGTTTATTTTTATTATACTCGTAATAATATACATTTTTAGATATATCTTTTTAACATTTTCGGTTTTCCGAACGCAAAGATACGACTTAGAGTACCATTGCTTTTTGAAGTGTGCGCAGAATCGCGTCTTCGTGCCGGGGGTATAGAAAAAGTGTTTGGAAAATGCTTAAAAAATGTTTATTATTAAGCGTATCCTAAAAATAAATGTTCTTTCAATAGAAGACGCACACGCATACGAGGGTGGTCCGATGAGTATTTAGCCTACAAAAGGAAAAACGAAAATTTTGGAAAAGTGGCGTTTTATTTTTCAACATAGTCTCCTTTTAGTTCGATACACTTGGCCCAGCGATTTTCTAACTTCTTTAATCCGTCTGAAAAATACGTTTCCTCGAGGTCTGAAAAGTAGGCTTCCGTGGCAGCGATTACCTCCTCATTCGACTCAAATTTCTGCCCGACGAGTGATTTTTTCAAGTTTGGAAACAAAAAGAAGTCGCACGGGGCTAAATCTGGAGAATACGGTGGATGGGGTAGCAGTTCGTAGCCTCATTCGACCAATTTGGCCATGGCGACGGCGGAGGTGTGAGCCAGTGCGTTGTCATGGTGGAAGAGCACTTTTTTCTTCGCCAAATGGGGCTGTTTTTTCTGCAATTCGACGTCGAATCAGCCCAATAATTCGGCATAACACAGCCCTGTGACCGTTTTGCCCCTCTCCAGGTAGTCGATGTAGATCACACCTTGTGAATACCAGAAAACGGTGGCCATCACCTTTCCGGCCGATGGGGCAGTCTTCGCCTTCTTCGGAGCACTTTCCCCGGGTAAAGTCCACTGTTTCGACTGTTCCTTGGTCTCTGGTGTATACCAGTGGATCCATGTTTCGTCGACTGACACGAAACGACGCAAAAACTCCTTCGGATTGCGCTTAAACAGCGTCAGACATTGCTCTGAAGTTGTCTCACGGTTGCGCTTGTTGTCCGGAGTGAGCAAACGCGGCACCCATTGCGCCGACAGCTTTCTCATGCCCAAAATTTCATGCAGGACATGACCCACGCGGTCTTTTGAGATGCCTACGATCTTAACTATCTCACGCACCTTCAATCGTCGATCTGTCAATACGAGATCGTGAATTTTTGTCACGTTATCCTCCGTGGTAGCCGTTTTTGGAGCACCTGAACGTGGCTTTTCAAAAATCGACGTGCGACCACGTTGAAACTCGTTAAACCAATTTTTGACGGTCGCCATCGAAGGAGAAGAGTCACCGTACACAGCATCCAAGCGCTTTTTGATTTCGCTGCGTGATTTCCCTTCCAAAAGCAAGAATCGAATCACCGACCGATACTGCTCTTTTTCCATTTTTCAAAAATCAACGGACACACTTCCTTTGACACGCTCTCAAAAATAAACTACAACTCCGATCCGGCTGAAATCTTGACAGTAACCATCGAGAAGGTTGTACTGCGTGATAGAATATTTCTTTTGCGAGAATGGCGCCATCGGGCGGTGAGACTAAGTACTTATCGGACCACCCTCGTAGGAAAATTTTCATGGGATTGATTTTTTTTAGAATATGGGATCTTTAAATATTCAAAACACTTAACTTCTCGAGCCACATGCGGATTTTCATGAGCCCACTGATGCTCATTGTGCTGATTAAACATTCCCTTCCGTACGTATGTTGATTCGTCAGTCCAGAGAATTTGATCCATAAAGCCTGGATCGGCATCTATTTCATTCAGCAAGAATTGACAGAACGCAATACGGTTCTGGGCATCTCTTTCATCTGTTTTGAGAATGTATAAGTAATATTCAAAATAACCATCGTGTATAATTATCTATGCTACTTAGAAAAATTGAGAGATTCTATGAATGCGAATTAACAATATTTCTTAATTAGAATTTTACATAAGAGTTTAGCTTGATAGCTAAAAAATGTGTACTTTTTAAAGTAAAGTAGCCGAGGTATTTTATTTGAATATACGTCTTTTGATACCCCAAATTTCTAAAAAAATTCATTAACTTCTAATAGACATGGATCATTTTGAAGAAAGAAAAATCAAGTAGGCAATCCAAGTTTAACAAACAGATTCCTATAAAATCCAATGCATTTATCAATTAATTTTTTTGTAAATTAAACTTGAGAAAAACCGTTTTTAGTCTATAGTAGGTTATTTTAAACTAACTACTACTTCAAAACTTGAATAAACTTTCTATCAAATAATTAAAAATGGATTTTTTTCAAATTTTTTTCGGCCGAATTGTTTTAAATTTATTAAGATACAGATCAAAACTGAATAAGTTATCAAACAAACTATTCTATTTATAACTTAATCGAAATAAGTAACCCTACTTTTTTTTGTCATTTATTTTTTATAAAATTCATTCTAACTCACGGTCATCAAAGATTACTAGAAAAACAAAACGACGAAGTTACTCTTATCGGTTGGAAAATGATGGTCAAGTGATCTCCGTGAAAAATGAATGGTAATAAAATGCAATGAAGCTTGAGATCTTTCGTGTCAATCAATTTGCCAACAATCTATTGGGATAATTGACAAATTTGTGACAGCAAAGGGAAAGAAAAAAACACGAATTCCTGAGCTGATTTCGAGACTATAGCTACTTTGCCTATTTGCCATTTGGTCAAAAAAGCTTAAACTACTGCAAAAAACTTATCTCATAGTTTAAGGTTTGATTCGAGAAATTGCAGGAAAATTTTCCAAGAAATTTCGATTCGTTTATTTCTAAATTACACCTTCTAAAAAAATTAGTTCTTAAAATGATGTTGAAGTTTGTATCGCTGTAGAGCAACGATTTTTTTATATTTAGGATATAGCCGCTATTTCGTGTCAAAATTTAATGGGCGTATCAAAAATAGTAAAACTGCATGAAATTATCAAATATACAATCTTTGCGATTTCATATTTTGAATATTTAAAAATTTGGTTGAGATCGCTATAACCAAAGCTGGTAACTCGCGATTTCGAGTGACACGCCCTTCTTCAGGAAAATCACGAGGCCGAGTTTGCGTTTCCCCTTAATTTCACGATTCGATCTCGCATTGTTAGAGGATATTACAAAAATTGTAGTTGCAAAATGAACATGTATACCGAGTTTCATCAAGATATCTAGTAAATTCTAAAAATGCCAATGGTTAACAGACATATAACAATAATAGCGAAAAATATACCTCATTTCAAATGTTTTGTAAGCTTATAATAACTATCAGATAGTCAGCAAACCGAAAAAAAAGTTTTAATTTACTACAACACAAAAAGTCCCAACAGCAAATAACAAAATTAGACGTCAAATTATGGAAATAAAAATTTTTTTAGGCAGTGAACTTGGAAAAAAATGAAAATGGACAACCTGAAAAAACGATTTTGAAAGCTTCTCACGAATTCCAGTTCAACTACAATCTTAAATGATCGTTCTACTTCGGTGTAGAACAATTACATTTATCGAATACAAAAAAAAATCGACCCGAAAACTGCAGAAATAAAAGTCAGAGCAAAAAAAAAATTTTCGATAAAACCCTTTACAATGCTTCCTCTTCAAGGAAGCAAAACTGCAGTAACAGTCATAAAATAATAAAAGAAATCTATATTTTCATGTATAACTTACGAAGTTCCTGAACGGCTCTGTAGTGATATGCGTGTTGTCCATCATCCCGCATGACTCTTTGTGCCATACTGTACGTACATATGACTCCTAGATTTTCGGAGACTTCACGGGCAGCTACACGCAAACTCTTCGCCGGGTCCTCTTCGAAAACTTCAACGATCGGCTTATGCAGTTGATTTCGCAGCTCGCGTGGACGACCTCCATCTGCATTCGTCAGCGCCACACAACCAGTATTTCTTAACCTCCGAACTGTGGTGTCGATGGTTTGGGGGTTAACTGGCCTTCCGTGTTGTGCCGACCATAGTTCAGCAGCTCGTCGAGATCTTCCAAGCCCAGGCCCAGCCTCACCAAAATAAATCACCATGTCGATGTACTCGTCAATCGTGAATTAACCAGCCATTCTGTTGCCCACGATGGAAGTCGCGCTCGCGCCGTAATCGTCGACATACAACTTGATTTTCGTTAGAAAAAAATGAAGACAAAAACAAATGCGTCTCTCCGTGGTCATTTTCGAATTCTTTCTTTAATTTTGAAATTTTTTGGTTTGAAAGTTCCTTACCGTGTCAACATTACGCATATCAAGTGTCGCGTTAGCGGCACGCAGGCGAGTAGGAATGAAATGTCTATGAAGCCTGGCCGCAACGGACACTATAATACAATAAGTTGGCTAAAGTGGGTGTGGCCAAAAATGTAGAGTTGAATTACTTCATATCAATTGTACAGTGTACAGCTCGTATCACTTATAACAATCATAATTTATTTTTCCGTTGACGTACATCAGGATATTTCACTGGCTTATGAAAATATTTTGATGGAAAAATCAACATGACAGCGAATAACTCACAGGACCGTAATGATTAATTTATTTCTTGCAAGAAAATTAATTATGAATTATTTGACTCACGGGTCAAGGTTTTACACACGTTTCCAATTAATTAACGAAAAAATAATATGACATAACATGGTAAAGTTATAGTCTCGTGAAAATAAAACATGAATAAAAAATTACCCATTGATTTATGCATCTATAGACATGTATGGAAAGTCCTAACTGTGTACCAAAATGTTATAGTATAACGTGAAAATTATTAAAGCATTGACAATAACTCGCATAAGTAAACTTGGAGGTTGCGGGAGTAACGCCTTAGCGTCAGTCGGCGAACGACGATGATGGTTTTAAACTTTCGACAGGCATGTCATTGGCGTGTGTCGTTCAAATTTTGTTCATTGATACATGATAATTTAAAACCATATGTAACGAAGCTTTCCATTAGTTTCGTCTCGATAAATAAATTTAGAATTGCTTGTAGAATTGTGTTAGTTTCGATTCAATAATTAGGTATACAGTAATCGCTCAACTGTCATACGCGGCGAGTATATAACATTTAGGAGCGGATTCGCTCAACTAACAATCGCGATAATTCAATTCACGGCGCTGCACCGGGCGAGAGCTGGTACGTGAGAGAGTCGCGGAATAGAGATGCAACAAACCCACCGGGTGGCCCCTCCCGCGGCTCGCTGCTGGAGAACCGGCGACGGCGAAATCGCAGTCCTGCCGGTAGTGGAGATCGTTGGATTACCGGCGGCTCTAGCGTATCTCGCGCCGTGACCTTATTAGCGTACGGTCACTCTTTCACTGTCCTCAATCTCTCCCGCTCTGTTAATTCTCGCGGCGCGAGCCGCGCTTTGCGCGTTCTCGCCCATTCCTCTTCCTCTCTCGCTCTCTCTCACGCTCTTCGCGCTCTCGCTCCTTCCCGCGCCGTCTTCTCCGCCAGCCGCGCTCTCCCCTCTCCAGGCCCTGCAACGACACGAACGCTTGAATGCTATGTTAACCATAGCCACGCTCGGCCGCTACATCCGTGCGAGGAGAGTGCCGCGCACAGGGTTAGCGAACATCGCTATCAGCCCTGTCACAAATTAAACTTGATTTTGTTCCACTCTCCATCGTTGTGTGTTTAAATTGATATTCTTTTAGTCGTGAGAGCTAACCCTGATGTTTAAATAAAAACTCTAAATTCTTCATTAACGTTTCGTTTCTGGTTTAAGGTCCCATCGGAATCTTTATTAAAAAATATAAACTTTTTAAATTACATGGCTGTGATGTAACGCAAAACATGAATGTATAGGTACAATTGTTACCTTAATCTATGATTTTTCGAGACGAAATTTTAACAAACAACTGAAAGAATATCAATTTAAATATTAAATTAATGTATATTCGATAGTGTTCCGCGGGATGGGCAGGACCGGGGATCCGCTCTGGCCGCGCGTGTCGCTATGCTCCCCGCGCACCTTTCCGGACAACCAATAATTTCCACTCGCGTTTTAATTATTTAATAATGATTTTCAACGGAAATCGCGATTCGAACTTCGTAGACGGTTTTCATAATATTTATTCTTTCTTGGCATCGTTTTCGAAAACGATCTCTCAATTATTAAAGATTTTACACTCTATCAATTCGTTTTGTTTATTTTGCTCTTCGTAAGAGCCCGTATATAAGCAACTTACTTTGTCATTTTTTTCCATTAATATTTCAACGGAAAAAACACCGAAAAAATTCATGCTGACGTGGAATACTTTCAAGTTTAACATATAAAAAAAGTCAGACAGTTTTCTTTTGCTAATCTTCAAAAATTCTGAAGCTTTATTCTCAGCTTCCCTATTCGTAATGTCAATATTACATTTTTTTTTTCAGTTTGTATAGTCAACATTACATAAACCAAGATCCAAGAAATATTGGTTTGCACAAGACGGTGTGGGCATTAAAAAAATATATGGCAAGTTATCTGCGAATAATCCTTGGGTGAACGTTTTCAGAAACTGGTTGAGAAGAGAAGGAAAAAATGTAGATGCACTCCTCTCCTTTCAAAATTTTCATGGCGTCGTCACACCAGATGATATACTCCAGATACAAAATTATATTCGTGGATATCTTAACAGAACTGTGGGAACAAAAAAGGCAAAGAAGCAATCGGCTGGACCCTCACTGGTCGAAGAGGATCGGTAACAATTTACGAATTGCAAAAAGCACGCGCCTAAACACTCCCGCGGAACGAATTGCAAAAAGCACACACCCAAGACACTCAAAATTGTCAAAAAATGCACTTCTTTGAATAATGGAATTAAAAAAAAATTTTCAATGCTAGAGCTTCCGGACTTTTTTCGCCTTAGTGCTTAGCATTTATAGGGACAGAAAATACTCGTGAACATTATAAAAGTAACTAGTAACTACATTTTTTCCTTTTTTAAATGAAAAAAGTCCTATTTTTTAAAAACTATTCACCGGTTTTGCCCTTTTTCAGCTGTTGATAAGTGATAGGTATGCGCTTATTCTGAATTTCATGAACATCAAACACAATTTTCATAACTTATGATAGATGATTTCCATGTATTTTTTAATGTAGAATACAATGGTGCTTTTGATGATGGGACACTCACCAACGACTCAAGAAGGGCAAAATCGCTAATAATTTTTAAAAAATATGACATTGCGTTACGTTCGGGTTTTGGGCATTAACGCGGGCACGATCGCGGAGGTAAGCGAGAGGGTGAGCACTGATTCTACGCTCGCCGCTGCTGCTCCGGCGGCGGTGTTGCTGCTCTCGTCCTGGGTGGCACAAAGGTCTTTGTGCTGCCGCGGCTAGCGGTGTGGGTTAGCGAATATGAGCCCGATTCGTGCGGAATGAGGACGGTGTGTGTAGATTGAAAATGAGCAGGGGTGCAAGTATTCTGTACTGGCACGTAGTTGCCCTAACTCGGCTTCAAGGTTCACAAGCTCAGCGTGATCGAGCTCGGGGTAACAGGAGCTGCGAGGCGAAATAGCTCTAGGGATAGCTCACGGTTGCCCGAAGGTGCAGGACTCGACCACGGGGGCGACTTTGGAGCTGCGAAGCTGTGCTCTAGCGTTAGTTCCAGGCCACCTGGAGAGTGATGAGTGTCCCGCGAGGAACTGACATTTATGGGGCGCGCGAGGCGTTAAGTAACTAAAGACTCCACTCTCGGGAAGTTCCCTTCTCGAGTTAAAACTTCAGCTACTCGTGGTCCCTGAAAAAGTGTTCAGCCTGCACAAATCAGCTCTCAACCTTTTGGACACGAGCCGAAGTGTAGGCGGGAGCATTGCGTGATAGGGTTGCGTATGTACACGGTCGTGGCTCGAGTTTCCCACTTGCGTGCGTGCGTGCTTGCGTGCCTGCTTGCGTGCGTGCGTGCTTGCGTGCTGCTTGCGTGCGTGCTTGCGTGCTGCTTGCGTGCGTGCGTGCGCGCGCGTGTGTGTGTATGTGTGCGTGTGTGTATGCGTGTGTGTGTGAGTGTGTGAGTGTGTGCCTTGTCTGAGAGAGAGATAAAAGGGGGCGCGAACGTAGAGCAGCACTCAGCTTATCGCAGATCATGTATGCAATTTGATTGTAAAATAAAATTGTATAGGAGAGCGTGCCCGTGTCAACTTTTTATTTAAAAGCGCAGAAAAAAAGTTGCCAGTTACTTTTCAAATTTTCACGAGTATTTTTTTAAGCAATAAGGCATAAAAGTTCGCAAGCTCTAGCGTTAAAAACATTTATTTCAATTACATTCTTCAGAAAAGTTAAATTTTTTGTAAATTTCGTTATGTGCGTGCACGCACGTATACACACAAACTATAATCTCAATCATAACTGAAAATGATTCCTCTATTTTATAATTATTTTCTCTTTTTACAATCAGTGAAACATCAAGTGCGTCTAGTGCTGATATGGCTCAAAAAGAAAATAATTTTTGGATCCTCCATCACCTCCCACACTCATAAAAGTTAGTAGGAAGAGAATCCGGTCACCTCCAAAAAATTTTTCTAAAAAAAATATACACTGCCCGTCAATCACTTTTGCCATGCTTACCTCAAAATTAGGCAAACTTGAAAGTTTTGTATCTCGGTCGGAAATCATCGTATCACAAAAAACCGCAGGGCATTTTAAAGGTAATTGCAAAAGCTTCCATTTAAGACATGCAGAGACTTAAAAATCAAAATATGTGTTTTTTACAGTAAAAAAACTGATTAAAAAAATTTCAATTTTTTTAACCTCGACTTAAATCAATGCCAATTTAGAACCAGGCGGTGAAGGGCAAATCGACTAAAGTGGTTCGGAGGGTAATGTCTTTCCCTTTAAAATTAACTCCCGCGGGGTTCTATCCGATGTTTTTTAACCGAGTTACGGCGTTTTTTGTAAAAAAATAACCTTTTTTTTCAATCCGCAATTACTTCGACTTGCGTACGTTTTGGAAAAAAATACCAAGGAGAGAAAAGTTTTATTTTGTGCCCAAGAATACGAAAATAAAGTCAAAATAAAGAAATAGAGAAAAAAATTTTTTTCGGTTTTTTAGCGCATTAAAAAAA
The DNA here is from genome assembly GCF_024137745.1 of Phymastichus coffea. Lineage (NCBI taxonomy): Eukaryota > Metazoa > Arthropoda > Insecta > Hymenoptera > Eulophidae > Phymastichus > Phymastichus coffea. Next base: position 4,832,929 of record NW_026706814.1, read on the forward strand.
TAAAGGAATTTAATTTTTTCTTTACGATAGAGTTGATGCGGGGTCTCTGAAAATAATATTTTACAATGGCACGAATACCTCGTACAAATGTTACAAAAGAAATTGCTATCCGTTTTAACTGTAAGATCACTTGCAGCTCTATGAAAAAGCTGCCGATAAAGAGCTTTTTAAAGAGTACATGAGAACATTTCACAAAGAAAATGATGCACACATGAAAATCAAAGCGTTGCCTGATGTAATTGACTTCTCCATTTACTCTTAATAAACTTTTGACATGTATCTGTACATATCTACAATTATTTCTGTGGCATCCAGCCATAACCGTCATTCGTGTTTTTGAGATATTCGAGTTTAAAGTTCAAAAAATTGCAAAAATTGGGAAATTATGTTTAAAACTTGATATTTTGCAAAAAATATCAATTGTACAGAACTTTTCGAATGGTAGATCCACCATTTTGTAAAAGCTCGTTTGTGTTGATATGATGGATGAGTTGTACTGCTATTTCAGTTAATCAGTATATGGTACTTTTATTTGTAGAATATTCGAGGGTTCCTAAAATTATTTATAACAATTCGATTCCTGAAAAAAGAGAACTAGCACCAAAAAACCTTTAATAAAACAAAAAAATTTTCTGACAAATTCGAATTATCGTTTCTAGCAATTTGAAGTTCAGTTTTGCATCAAATTATACCATAGTGTTCTGCGATAAATAATACTTGAAAAACACGTATCACATTGTTAAAAAAATTATTTGAAAATCTAAGAATATCAATAAAGCAAATTCCATACGTCGATCGATCCACAGGCGAAAGTTTTCCTCCGAATTCCTCGACATTCTATGAAACGTTTTTTTCAACTCATATACGTACATGACTTTACCGTAGTTTTCTTACGAAGAATACGATGGCGAATTTAGTTTCATGAGTTCGCCCGTATCCTTCATTCAAATTGAAAAGCTTGCCGAGTTTACGCTGTTATGCCGGGTACTAATTTTCTAAAACCGATTTACGTCTTTAAGCATCGTTGTTTACATGGGTTTAAATCTTCTGATTACAAATAAATAAATATGCGCCGATCATTTTCCGACAAATTTTTATAGTGGCTAGTATGGATGGGTACGCAGTATACGTGACATTAATATAAAAACTTTCTTCTTTCGCAATTCTTTTTATTTGTAATTTTTTCCACAAACAATTAACACAAAAATCGCATGTACCCCGGAGAGGTGCTCATTTGTTTTTACTTATTACTCACTATGCTGTAACGGGGTAGACACCGTTTAATTATTTTTATTCGCGCGATTTTCTTGAAAGGGCGAATGTAATCGTTTATGCTCAAAACGCAATCCGGAGAGCATGGGGAGACAGGTGTCAGTCAACCAATAAATCTATTAATCTATAAGAAAGTGAGTGGAAGCAATAAGAAGTAAGCGAGTCGAAAGCACTTGTTAGTAACACGAACAGAACCTTTTATTATCACTCAAATACTACATAAGGTCGGCCCGCGGGTTTGTTTACATCGACGCTCGCTCATCGACAACACGTATTGTCGGGACGCTCGCTGCTCTTTGTTATTGGAGCCGTTACATGCACGCTTCGGATATGATAAATCGATTATTAATCATGCAACCGCGATCGCGAGATGAAGCTGGCCAGCTTACCTTAATATCGCAGGCGTACGAAGGTGACACTGACGAGTCGCACAGCGAGAAAATTGTCTTATTGTTTATGTCGCGGATCGCGAGTTCGCGCACACGTGGTTTCGCCCTCGATGGCGAAACCTCACACACACTCTCTCGATCTCTTCGCGGGCGACGTTTCTCCGTCGGCTCGGGTCTCTCCTCTTGGTGGTTGAATGGCACCTTGGCGACAGCGATCACTGCTAGCTGGTACTGATCTGGGCGTTCTTCTCTCAATAATTAGCTTTAACGGCACACGGATCGACAATAGCGAAAAGAAAAGCGGGCGAACGTGACGATGGTCAGTGCTTCACTAGTCCAATTTCAAGCGCGCGCGTTCCGTCTGCTCGCGCGCCGAGTTCGTCACGTTCCTCCTCTTTCCAGTAGATGCTGCCCCCGCGAGCAGCAGTTAGGTTATTTTATTAGTGCTAATTTGACGCTTACCGTCACAATGCATAGCCCTTTTTCCCGAGCCTGAATTCCGTCCAAATCTATTGCAAGGGCAGTCTGCGCTAGTCTTAAGCTTGTTACAAAACTCCGATTTCGCCTGCATTTCCTCTGAGGCCACACTAGGCTTCAGGATGCAGCCCACCGCTCCTCTGCCCTATTTGACACAGCACTCCGCTCGTCCGACCTATTGCAAACAGCCCTCTGCTCGTCCGACCTGTTTAACGTTGTCGTCCGCTCATCCGCCCTATTTCTCACCGTCCTCCGCTCGCATGCTTTTTTCATCGTATCCCTCTGCTCATCTATCATTCATGACGCTGCCCTCTGCCCGTCCGTCTTATTTCGACGTCTCCCTCTCGCCGTCCGTCTAATTTCGACGTAGCCCTCCGCTCATCCGTCTTAATATTACACTTTGCGCTCCGCTGATACGTCTTATTTCGACGAATCCCTCCCACCGTCCGTCTAATTTCGACGCAGCCCTCTGCTCGTCTGCCCTATTAGACGCAGCCCTCCGCTCATCCGTCTTATTTCACCCAGCCCTCCGCTCGTCCCTCATTTTATACTCTGCCCTCCGCTCATCCGCCCTATTCTGCCCAGCCCCTAGCACGTCTGCCCTTTATGACGTAGCCCTCTGCTCCTCTGCCCTTCATGACGCAGACCCCGCTCGTCAGTTCTATTACGACCCGCCCTCAGCTGGTCCGTCACATTTCGACGTAGCCCCCAGCTCGTCCGTTACATTTCGACGTAGTGCCCAGCTCGTCCGTCTCATTTCACCTTGACTTCCGCTCGTCCGCCCTATTTCGTTCAGCCACCAGCTCGTTTGCCCTTTCCGACATAGCCCTCCGCTCGTTCGTTCTATTACGACCCACCCTCTGCTCATCCGACACATTTCGACGTAGCCCCCAGCTCGTCCGTCTCATTTTGCCTTGACTTCCGCTCGTCCGTCTCATTTTGCCTTGACTTCCGCTCGTCCGCCCTATTCCGCCCAGCCCCCAGCTCGCCTGCCCTTTTCGACGTTGCCCTCTGCTCGTCTGCCCTTTTAGACGCAGCCCTCCGCTCGTCCGTCTTATTTCACCCAGTCCTCCACTCGTCCGTCTTTTTACACCTTGCCTTCCGCTCGTCCGTCTTATTTCGACGAATCCCTCCCACCGTCCGTCTAATTTCTTAGGTCGCTATGCGTTCGTCTGTCCTTATGCCCCCCAGCCTCATCCCCCGTTTCGTTTATTCTTTTCAAAATCCGCACCTTCGCCACATCCACTACTCTCTCCGAGCAGCCTGGCACCTTTGACTCATTACGGATCTTCTTTCGTATGTCGGTTTTTTAAACGATGAAGCTACCATGCGTAACAGGGTAACGAGAGATTGATTTTAAAAAAAATTATGGAAATTTGTTTTTGGAATTTCTTTTCACCGAAAAGTGGCGACGACTTTTATAATTTTCAGTTTTTTATTATTTATAATTCTTAATTCAACTTAGAAAAATTGATGTACACACATTTACGCACTTTATGAAAAGCGTTTCGCTTCCCAGACAACGACTTAAAGTTCTAATGGGTTCTACAATATGTTAATCCTAACTATTTTGATAATTGTAGCTTGCTCGTTAGATTGATAATAATATTTCAGAAATGCGTAATGTATTGTAGATCTAGTCTTCAGCATTGCGATATTTTCTTTATAATTATTATGTGATGGAAATAATTTCATGACTAATGATCATTACTGAAATTCAAATTTCATTTACCTGATTCGAGGTGCCGAGTTGCTGCAAACCATCGTAGCGACAGCATTTTTGTTTACGAGCCGCCTACTTGCCAAAACGCGTGATTTCTCGGAGATTTAAAGCTCCTTCTATTATAGGCTCTACTAGAGTCTCACCCATAGTCTCAAATTCAGATGTGATACGATTCGCACGTGTGAGAAATTTTATGATGAATTTCCTGTGTGTGACTAGTGTAAATCGTCTCGCACACGCGAATTGAGACTTTGTTCCAAGTGTGATGACACATCAGGAGTGAATTTCCCACATGGAAATTTTCAGCCGAGGGTTGTCAGTATTTATTTATTATTTTATTTCTTAATCTTAAAAAAACGTATAACCAAGCTAATTGGAAACACACTGTACGCCTCTACCTATTGATCTCAATTTTCTCAAACGCAAGAAAAAGCAATGATGTAGTAGCCGATCACAGCGATTTTCAGCATTAAATGAACATAATTCTTAAGTAAGACAGCGAGCTTGAATTCGACGGCCACGAATACTAAATAACCTATTTCGCAAAATAAACACAAAAGCTTTCACGTACATCATTGTTATTAGTCAATCAGTATTGAACCGTTCTTGTTATTGATACGCGTTCAATCAATGAATACGTATATCAGTATGTAGACATGGGAGCTCCATGTTGCACGATTGGGTTGAGCACCGCTTGCAATCAGCGGCTCCAAGCGCCCGTTCTTCTAAAGCTGTGCGCTGATTGGCCGATCTTTGAAGCTAATTATCTAATTACCTAATTATTTAATCGAAAAACTAAGAACACAATTCTAAATTAACTTTTCGAGATAAATCGAATAGAATTATTAGTTACATATGTTTTTGAATCACCCTGTATAAGAAATAATTTACTGTTATCGTTTTTGTTAGCACTGTGACGGTGTAGGCTGGTCATGGCCTACACCGTGTATGCCTGTATTCTCTCTCTCGGGCGAAGGCACACGGCCGGTATCAAACGCACGTTATTATCACGTGCCTGATGCCTGCGCTTTTTATTTTCAGCAACGCACGAGAGCGGAGGACGAGGCCAGGGACGCGACGACGCGATCGAACATTGAGAGTGCGAGAGAGAGAGAGAGAGAAATTATAGTCTAGCGGTTGGGCTTGGCGCGCGGCACTTGTCGCGACCGGCATTGCCGCGTGCCGCCGATTAGGAGGCGAGTGGTGGGAGAAGGCGTGAGTAGCCGGCTCTCATGCACTCGCGACAATGACGCGCACGCACGCGAGAGTAATCGGCCGCATTAGTTGGTGACCATCGCTGCAAAGCCTGCCCCTTTGTTCGGGAAGTAGTCGGCAGTCCTCGACAGATTGGCCGGACGGGATTTTCTCTGCCAGCGACGCAGCAGTCAGGAGGTTTTCCTGCAGGAAGCCGTCATCAAGACAATACCCGACAGCTTCTTCTGCCAGATCGCCGGCCACGCAGCAGCCAAGGATCTTCCTGCCAAGCCGCTGGTGGGACACCTTCGAGACTGCCAGCGACAGCGACGTCCGCCGAAATTGGTCAGGTCATCTATTCCTCTCTCTCTTTGTATCTCTCCTTTTCCTCGGCGATCTTCACGGTTCGCGTTGCTACGCCAGGCTTCCCCGAGCCGGCGTAATTTTCGGCAGTGTTTAGTATAAGTTGTTGTTTGAGCCGGTTAACGAGGTGACATAGCGCTAACGTGCCGGTCATCTCGTTTAGAATAAGTTCGCGTGTTATTAGTATTAAGAGGTTTGTACTCTCGTCGGCACTCGAGGTAGTGCGTTTATAATAAACGGTTTATTAACGAAATTGAGTGTGTGTGAAGTTGTTTTGCACGCTGTTCTCCTTCCTGCTTTGCTTGGAGCGATACACCGCCTCCCTTACCTTCCCCCTTTATAAATAGTTGGTAATAGTGGTGAATTTATCGGCATTGTACGCCGACGCTATTATATGGCATCCCTTGTGGGAAGGGGCAAAGCAGAAGTGAGAAGAGTGCTTGCATGTGTGTGCGCTGATAGCTAATAAGTAGCATCAGTAATTACATTTTCTTTTTTTTTTTTACGGTTAATTCGGCAGTATGGTTTGTGAAAGTGATTTCGTCGCGTTTTGTTAGCAAGGGCAAAGCGTGTTAAAACAACGCGCCTTTGTCTAAAAAAAAAAAACTTGGAAACTGTAAGCATTAGAGTATCAGGTCGCGGCGCGCAAAGGTCGCTCGCGCCAACACGTGTTTGCTTCTGAGAATTTGAGCGTCCGAGTGTGTTTACGTTCGAACGCTGCATTCCTTTCTGGTTCTAGGCAAGGCGATAACTTACCGGCCTAGCACACTGAAGGAACATAGTTTTTTTTATTATTCTATTCATTTATTATTTATTTCTTTTTTTTCTCTTGGTTGGTTACACATAGTATAGTTTTTCCGTTTATATTTTTCTTTAGCGTGTTAGCTGTCTGTTGTCAACTCGCGCGCGTCGTTGGATTTGAAAATAGTTTTTTTAAGTATTTATTTCATTTGAATTTTTTTTTTAAAACTAACGATTCGATCGCACCATGCCGCTTTCGTGTAAGGATCGCGTAACCATGCGTAGAATTCTCCGCGACGCTCGCGTCAAGGAAGTCAAGCGCCGTATCGACTCAACAGAGCCGGTCGCATTGTTACGGTTAATGCGACATAGGAAACTTCTTTTACACGGCGAAATCGAAGAGTTGAGGGAACGCTACTTGCGCTTTACGCTTGCGATAGAAAGGCCAGAGTTAGGAGCACCGCTTCAACCGAGCGATTTTTAAGAAGGTCGCGTGCCTGACCTTTCGCAGAACCCACACACGCGGCGGTTAGCAGCGACGAAAGCCAGACTGGTCCGGTCGAATACGTTAGAGTCGCGTCACCAAGGGCAGTAGAGCCAGGCTTGCCAGGGCAGGCGACTTTGTCACCACAAAGTGTTGCCGCTCTGCATCGGCCAGCTCAGCTGCAGGGCGCTAGGATTACGACCCCTGATCGTGGGGAGGTAATTTTGCCAGCAACTGGCGCTGTCAGTACGGCTCAGCCTGAGGCTGCTAGAGCGATGACGCCCATTCGCGAGGAGGTTATCTCGCCGGTAACCAGTCCAGTAAGAACTACCCCCCCCCCCCCCCCCCCCAGAGCGAGGCGCGCGCGCGACGAATGCGCCCGAGACAGAGAGACGTAGTGCCGGCACCTTGAGCCAGGTATGGGATGCAATAACAGCTGTTCCGCGATGGATATACCGACGGGAAGTGCAACAAGGCATCACTGACGGCACAAATACCGTGTATAGGGTAGAGAGAAAAGCAATGCAGGGTGGTGCGGATCAGGCTGCGCAACAGGTTCAACAGCCGTTGCAAGCCGATCCGGCGATCGGCTGCGCGGCGCTCAACGTGCCAGCGGCCGCCAGCCCTGCTTACCAGATTCGCTCAAACGCTCAGCCAGTGAGTCAGGTCCTCTTTCCTGAGTGCCCACCATCAGACAGAGAGTCGTGGATCTCTGAATGGGAAAGAGCTGTGCGAGCGCCCGTTAGCGTAGGCGCGCAAGTGTTTAGGCGAGAAAAGGGCGACTCGGACTCGGAGTCCAGAGCTTCAACGAGAGCGTCGGAGTGTAAGCCGGTCAAGGCGAAAACTTTGCCGGACCATGGCAGCACCGTATACCTCTCGAGCTCCTCCGAGTCAGAGATCGGAGAGCAAAGGAAAGGCGCGTCGCGTAAAAGCGACAAGACGACGAAAGCTGAAAAGAAAAAGAAAAGTCCAAAGCACGTTAAATATATCAATGGCGTGCCAGCCGATGGTGTTAGTGCGCTAAATGCCTGGTCGCTTCGTTTTTCGGACGATGGTAATACGAGCGCGATTAGCTATTATCAGGACTAGAGGACTGTCAGCGCTTTTATAGAATTCCGGATAAAGAATTGCTAAACGCAGTAGGCACTAGTTTGCGTGGTAAGGCGCGTACTTGGTACGAGCTTAATCGAAAGCAATGGGCGACTTTATCGGAATTCAGAAAGAGCTTTTCAGCCAATTTTTGTCGTGGGCCTAGTAGGCAGCAGTTATACAGGAAATTGATGCAGAGGTCGCAAGGAAAACGCGAACGCATCTCTGAATATGTAGCGGCCTTCCAGTCGATCTTGAGACGATTCGATCCGCCGGTTTCTGACAAAAAGCAAGTAGCTATTATTGTGGAAGGGTTACATCCGCAGTATAGGCGATACCTTGAAACGAAAGCGTTTAAAGACCTAAGCCAATTCAAGGAAGCCGGCCTAGCGTTAGAAGATCGTATGATAGGTTGGAGAAGGTGGCAACGTCCACCGAGCGCGGACGTTACGCTCGTACCAGAGTCTGCTTATACCGAGCCTAAGAAACTGGCCGGAAAGAAAGCAGTCGTAGCGATAGAACAGGTCGCGAGCGAATTAGATGAGGTTTCAACAGTAGAACCGGCTAAAGATACGCGCGCTAGTAAAAAAAAGGCAAAGGTCAAGGGCAAAGGGCCGAAGAGCGAAGTTGCCGCGGCTAATGCCCAAGGCACGAAGCCGCAGGCGACGAACCGCTCTTCGCAGCAGGCTGCGCAACCGAACGTTGCAGCGCAACCGAATATTGCAGCTCAGCCGAACGTTGCGGCGCAGCCGCCGGCCTCCCATGTGCCGATGTTCTCCGCGCCGAGTTTGATAGCACAGCGACGTGGGCAAGCGAACGGTGCCCAAGTAGGTAACGCGAGAGGACAAAGTCCCTTTGCTGGCGCGTGTTTCGCGTGTGGTCTGGTTGGCCATCAAAGGTCTCAATGCCCGGCCGCGCAAAATGCGCAGCCGATTGTGTGCTATAAGTGCCAACAACCAGGGCACTATGCAAACAATTGCCCGCCGAGACCGACGGAGGCCAAGCCGGAGTGTCAGGTTTGCGGGACCGTTGGGTTTGTCTTCCGAAATTGTCCGACTTGTAGTCAAGTAAGACAGGGAAACTTGGGTGCGGGAGCAGCCGACCGCTCAGCGACTTCTGCTTAAAGCAAATCGAACGGGCGGTTTGGATAGACGAGTTGCTAAGAAAGAAGAGTAACTCGGATGTTGCGTCGGAAATAAGGAATTCCGATCGCATCATTAACGTAAGGTTAGAAATAGAATCGGATACAGGCGAAAGAAAGCAAGTCGTCTGTAGGCCAGTAGTTTTAAATGTAGGTGAGAAGCCAGAATCGGATGCAAACGAAAGAAAGCAAGTCGTTTGCAGGCCGGTAGTATTTGGTGTAGACGAGAAATTAGAGTCGGATGCAAACGGAAGTAAGCAAGTCGTTTGTAGGCCGGGTAGTGAGGTTGTTTACGATGTAGCTGACGAGAAGCTGGAGAGATCAGATCTCGTAGTTAATTGAGAGTCTATTTCCTCGGCGTTGGACGGGCCCCTAAAGCCAGAGAACCAAAAATCGAGCATTTCGCGCGGCGGAAAAGCCTCGGTTCAACGTGTTAGTGCTAGGGCCGGTCATGAACAGCGGGACGAGGCGACAAGCAAAACATTGCTTAAGTACGATGCGTGGGATGCGGTCGGAACAAAGTTCAGCTTAGCGTGGACTCTTCCACATCTGACGACACGGCAGGCTCAACAAATTCGCGCATAGATAATGCGCACATATTTGACGAACTCGCCAACTCCGTAGCTTTGGGCAAGCGTCCGGTTGTCTGTACAGACGCACCGTCCGTTTCGTTGAGGGGGGAGACTGAGGATAGCTTAGTACCTTTGCTAAGAACGGAAGAGTCAGATCAAGCGATAGTAGCCGTGAAAGAAAATAGGTTTTTCTTGAAGGTGAAGATAGGCAATGAAGTCTATAACGCGCTGCTGGACTCAGGTGCTCAGGTGTCAGTCGTAGGACTAAGGCTTGCACAAAGAAACGAGGAACATTTGAGGCCGCCAACTATATTCGTGCAAGGTATTTCAGGTGAAAAGGCGCGAACATTAGGCGATCTCAGACTGTGTGTTGAGATAGGTGGTAGAATCGCCTGGCTGACCGTGACGGCCGTGTCAACTTTAAAACACGACCTGATCTTAGGCGCGGATTTCTGTAAGAACTGGCAAATTAACATTGATTTCGGGAATCGTGCTTGGCGGTCAGGTGATCAGAGCGATTGGTGTCAATTTGCCGACGAAGGTAGCGAAGCAGTTGACGTGTTAGTTGAATGCGCAGGTTTGAATAGGTACGAAGAGACTCAGCACGAGACGATCATGGCGCTCGTTCGCCAGATCGTCCCTGAGTCTGGAGATTCACCGGCAGTCACTAACGTTATCGAACATATTATCGATGTCGGTGACGCGCGCCCGATTAAAACGCCAATGCGTTGAATGTCGCCGAAAATCTTGGCTTTCCTGCAGGAGGAAACGATGCGCCTGTGGAAAGCAAAGATAATCAGGCCGTCGAACAGTCAATGGTGTAGCGCGCCGGTAGTCGTACGTAAGCAAGACGGTGGTTATAGATTTTGTCTAGATTTTAGGCCGGTTAATAAAGTGACAAAGATTGACGCTTATCCAATGCCAAGCATGGACTCAATCTTAGATAGGTTGCGCGGCGCGGTCCATCTTTCGAAAATCGACTTAAAGTCAGCGTTTTGGCAAATTCTTCTCTCGGAGATAAGTAAGCAATATACAGCTTTCGTAGTACCGGGACTAGGTTTGTGGGAGTTTGAAAGAATGCTCTTTGGTTTAGTGAACGCGCTAGCAACGTTCATGAGGGTAATGGACGCACTTTTCGGGCCTGAATACGAACCGCACGTTTTCTAGTATCTTGATGATTTACTAGTGGTTAGCGCGGACTTTGAAAGTCATGTCTTTTGGCTAGAAAAGGTGTTAAAAAGGTTAGTTAGCGTAGGTCTGGAAATTAATCTCGAGAAGTCGGATTTCTTCTGCACAGAAGTGACGTACTTGGGTTATCGCTTAGACAGTGAGGGTTTGCGTCCGGACGACAATAAGGTGCAACCGATTGTAGACTATCTGGCTCCGAGCAATGTAGCTCAGTTGCGTCGCTTTCTCGAGATGGTAGGCTGGGACGCTAGGTTTATTGAACACGAAAGTGATATCAAAGTTCCTCTAACAAAATTAATTCGTAAAGATCAACCGTGGGATTGGGGTGAAGCTCAGCAAGTCGCATTTGAAAGATTGAAGCGCGCGTTGACTGAGGCCCCTGTTCTTGCGCGCCCGGACTTCGCGCGCCTTTTCTACTTGCACTGTGACGGATCATCTTTTGCGGTTGGCGCGTGTTTAGTTCAAATATTCGACGATGGCGAGCATCCGATATGCTATACCAGCCGAATGCTTAACACTCATGAGCGGAACTACACGGTTAGTGAGTTAGAGTTTTTAGCCGTTCTATTCGCTGTAAAGAAATTTAGACCGTACATAGAAGGGTCACACTTTATTGTAGTTACTGATCATAGCGCGCTTACGAAAATTTTGAATAAAAGAGAACTTACAGGTCGGTTAGAGAGGTGGGTACTTGAGTTCCAGCAGCACGACTGCGAGATAGTAAATAGGAAAGGGGCATTACACCGTGTGCCAGACGCGCTATCTAGAGAATTCGAAGGCGAATATGAGGTATGCGCGTTTGAGGACACGAGCGATAAATGGTATTTGCAACGGATACAGGACGTGTTATCTAGGCCGAAAAAGTATAGAACTTGGAGAGTAGAAGGTAGCACGCTCTATAAATGTATGCAAGCCGCCGGTGGGACACCTTCGAGACTGCCACCGACAGCGACGTCCGCCGAAATTAGTCAGGTCATCTATTCCTCTCTCTCTTTGTATCTCTCCTTTTCCTCAGCGATCTTCACGGTTTGCGTTGCTACGCCAGGCTTCCCCGAGCCGGCGTAATTTTCGGCAGTGTTTAGTATAAGTTGTTGTTTGAGCCGGTTAACGAGGTGACATGGCGCTAACGTGCCGGTCATCTCGTTTAGAATAAGTTCGCGTGTTATTAGTATTAAGAGGTTTGTACTCTCGTCGGCACTCGAGGTAGTGCGTTTATAATAAACGGTTTATTAACGAAATTGAGTGTGTGTGAAGTTGTTTTGCCCGCTGTTCTCCTTCCTGCTTTACTTGGAGCGATACACGGCCTCCCTTACCTTCCCCCTTTATAAATAATTGGTAATAGTGGTGAATTTATCGGCATTGTACGCCGACGCTATTACAGCACAAATATATGTTTTTATATCTAGTAGTAACTTGGTGTGGTTAGTCGCATCCTCACGGACTTCCGGTGTAGGAAGTAAATCTCCATATATATATATATATATATATATATATACATATGTCTGTGTGTGCATGTGAGTGTGGGTGTTCATCACTATCGGCTTATGACGACTTTTTTAGGTGTCGTATTCTGCATTCGATAACTTTTCGTGCATTTGGCGACTTTCAATGATAGTGCATAGAATAACAGAAAGCCATGATTATCTGAAATTAATATTGAAACGTAATTTGGAAAAAAAGTGAAAGTGTAGGAAATCTCTTTACGAAAAGCGAATTGTTATTATTAACTTGATGACTGCTGGGATAGCGTTTCTAATAGGAACGAATTTTTGTTAGTTCAGTAACGTCTTCATCAAAAGTCGCCAAAGACACATACCTATATTCTGTACAGAAGTTGTAAACCATATCATGGGCAGTCATCAATTATTTGACGGTCAGTACAGATCCGTCAGAAGATACAATTTGATTAACAACAAGATTAATTATAAACATTTGCTCCAGTATAAATGTGATTCAAAACATTAGCTAAGTTTCTAATAAGGTGCAATCCATGTCTTAAGTATTCTGTTCTGACTCCATACATGATGGTTCAGAACATAAGATATGAAAAGGTCGCAGAATGCATGTATGTGTAATATGTACATATATTGTAAACCACATCAAGGCAATTATCAATTCATTCTCAATGAGTGCGGACCCGTGAGAAAAGACTACTTGATTGGAAGATGAAATCAATTACGAACAAATACTCCAGCACGAACGTGTTTCGAAAGGCCATCGGTGTTTTAAGTCTTCTGTTCTGACTCAAATGTCATTTATCAAAAATTGTAGATGAACTAAAACTGTCATTAATGAGAAACATCGCCCAAGATATTTTCGAGGTATATGAAATTGCTAGATACTTTTGATGACGTATCCTATTATGACAAAATCTTAAATACGGAGAAATCAAGGAATGACATTCGTACTAGCATTCGAAAGACTCCATGGAAATACGAAAAGTTATTTCGTCTATCGGCCGCATTACTCATCTCATATTAATTGTTTGTTTAGTAGTTTAATCTGGACAGTTTAAACATTAGATGACTGGCGAGTAAAATACGAACAATGAGCCTTCTGCAATATCGACTTATATAATCATCAGATATGGCTATTTCCATTGAACGAACTGTCATACAAAATCATCCCTGTTAAGAATAGTATCGTCACTCTTGGTAGATACTGATGTCCTATGAGCTAATAAGACATGCTTTCGACAATCTGACGGTCACGACTTACAATCGGGAATATTCAATAAATGATCTAAATTATATCAATCGAAGAAAACATGATACGGATCATTATGAAAAATTGTACAGTCGAGACTAGCCGAATGTCTTTTAGGGATATTATATCCTTTCCGTGATTTGAAATACCGTCAATGTATATTTGATTGTTATATACTTTTGACGTTGTATGTGTCTATAATAATAAAACTAGAATATCCTGTAATAAAGAATTAACATTCGCTGTAGGCTTTGGAAAACTGGATTCAATTCCTGAATTCACGTTACTCATGTCATCTTTATTACCTGGTTAGGAACAAAATTCAGACTTCCGAAGCGTCCGATGAGGAAAGACAAAAAAACGAATTACGAGCTTCAGGCTATAGCGACTTCATTAAGCCTAAGAGGTGCTTATTTCCATTCCAGAAGTAACATTCGCTGTAGGCTTTGGAAAACTGGATTCAATTCCTGAAATTCTTCTCACCATCGACTACGTTACTCATGTGATCTTTATTACCTGGTTAGGAACAAAATTCAAACTTCCGAAGCGTCCGATGAGGAAAGACAAAAAAACGAATTACGAGCTTCAGGCTATAGCGACTTCATTAAGCCTAAGAGGTGCTTATTTCCATTAAACGAACTATCACCTGAAATTTACCCTGTCAAGATAAGTATCGTCAGTCGTGGTAAATACGGAGGACCTATGAGACAGAGAGACCTGCTTTCGACGATCTGTCGGTCTCGACATACTATCTAGATTATTCCATAAATGATCTATATTATGTGAATCGAAGAAATGTGATAAGGATTATTCTGGAAAATTGTACAGTCGAGACTAGGCGCATGTCTTTTAGGGATACTATATTCTATCCGTTATTCGAGATACTTTCAAGGTATATCTGATTGTTATATACTTTTGACGACGTAGCATTCTATAGTAACAAAAATAGAATATACTGTAATCAAGGTGTGACATTTGGTGTAAGATTTGAAAAAGTGAATTCAAATACGATAACATTTTTGCATTAACGTCTACATTACCCATCACATCTTTATTACCTGGTTAGGGACATAATTCCGACTTCATAACCGTCCGATGGAGAGGTGATAGGAACACGAACTACGAGCTTCATGTTATTGCAACTTCATTAAGCATAAGAGGAGCTTATTTCCATTAAATGAACTAATGTCTTTGCCGGTGTCATTGGAAGATGAGCCTCTGAGAAGGAAGAACGCCAATGATTTCGCTCACTTTGGAGAGAAAATGAAGCCGGTTCAAGACCCTAATCCTCCTCCGGTGGTTCAACACTTTGAGAAAGGGGAGCGCTGCGTCAGGATCTTTCCGAATGGATGGCTGTTCCTTGCAAAACAGACAGACGTTAAGGCACGAAGGAAGAAGGCCAATCGACTGACTCGGGAGTAGGTGGCGTCAGTGGACACGGTGGCTCCATTGCCTCCAGCGGTACGGACAAAGACGTCGTTGCCAGCGGCAGCACAACATTTGATCAACTACCATTAAGTCAATTTTATTTTTCTTTTGCTTAACATTTATCTTGTTCATTGTATTTTAGTTCTCCAAAGCAGCCGCGTGGCCGTGGTGTCTGTTGAGGGGGGCTGATTGATTGTCGCCACCAATATTCTGTAGGATCGGCGGCTTACGGGGGGATGTTACAAAAATATTGAGCTATTGCGCTCTCGTCGGGAAAAAGCTCTCCCTAAATTGACAGAATTGGTATTGTTTGACGATAATATATCAAGAGAAGAAAAATTGTAGATATGTAAAGCCTTGTAGTCAAGTTCTAGGGCTTTTGTTAATGAAAAACGAATTTTAGCTAATAAAAATAATGTAATAGATTTGGTCAATTCAAGCATACAGGATTTTATATGTTAAGATATATAACAGTTTTTTGAGTGATTCAAAGTCAACAAACTTTGTTAGCAAAAGATCCATCAAAATGGAAAAAAGACAGACATCATTAATGGCTTGGAAATTGTCGAGAATCTCATTGTCGTGAATGATACAGCTGAAAGAGGAGTATAGTTGATAAGTGAGTTCAATAACCTGACCAAAAATTCTAAGCAAACGCAATATTAATTGTTACCTGTGATTGACGTCACGAGCGTGGGAAAATTATTGTTTACAATGCAAAATCGACAATTACAAAGTTTTTTCTAATGAACAAAAGCATTTTTCAGTCAATTTTATGCGCTGATCTCGAGTCTCAAGTTATTATAGTCATTACATATATATTTGTTAGTTTAATTTAATTTACAAGGAAATAGTGTTAGTAATTTTGTAACAAAGCAAACAATAAGTATATTGCAAATTTGAATATACAACAGTGATCGTAGCGTATTAAGACAGGGAAGCAAGAATCTGACACTTTGATAACTGATTTTTGACTGAGTTATCAACAAATAAAAAATTTATAATTTATTTAAACAATTAAAATTGCGTTGCTAGATAGCGATTCGACTGTATATATCTATAAAATTAATGATAACGATTCTTACCCATTTGCTGATTTTATAATGGCTAAAAGAGACAAATTCGTTTTTTAATCATTATTCATTATTATTTAATTATGTGCTTTGTTCTCAAACACATTGCAAGCCTCCATCGCTGATTTAGCACTGATGGAGCATAAATAGAGCGACTTTAAATATTATAACGGGGTTTTAGCTCCAGCTCTTTTCGTGCTAAATCAGCTATATAAGTAAATTATTCTCGCGGATTAATATTTTAATAAAGCGAAGTGCGCTATCCAAGGCGACCCTGTACGCCAGCGCGAACAGTGCTTGGGTCCAGCTACATCAGCTTGCCTCCTTCCTTACGTAGAAATTCGGCCCGCGGAGAGTGTCGTGAGCTACAGGTCACTTGGCGAGAGACAACCTAAAGAGTCTCGCTGCGAAGTAGTTATGCAATAAGGCAGGTGTATCGGAATAAGACACTGCGGATTTTGGTGGAAATGAATCGTGTATTTAGGCACTCGCGAGTACATGGAAACGCGCGTGTTGACGAAATGTGAACGGCAGCGAACAAGGCGACAACAAAACGCAACGCGCCGATCTTGTCTGCGACCGAGCAAGATCGGACGACGAATTCGCTTAAAGCGGCTCGAGGCAATACGCAATGCCGAGCAAAATGACAGAGTGCGTAGGTTGGGCGAAATGCTAAAGTAACAAATGCGATTCGCAAGCAATAGGAGAGAGAGAGCCAAAGGCGAGAGGAAAGAATCGAGTAGGTAGTTACAGTTGTTGTCGTCGGTTGCTAGAACAATAGAAACGCGCATACAATAGATCGCGACCACGCTTACTCCTAGCCTACGCTCGCGCGGGCGTCGTCGCTTCCAAGCTTTATAGCTGACGGAATTCCTGTCAGCATTCACTATGAGTCTTCGCTCTTCACTGGCAATCTTCGGGCTTGTATAATCGCCACTGCGTACTCGCTTACTCCTCCGTGATCTCTCGTAGCGCAGAAAAAGATGTTGCTGTCAGACTAAGCTAGCGTCTGTCCCGGTCTGTGCTCGCATGCCAACTGACTCATTACGCGCTCTCTTTCTCTCTCCCCTTCGCGATCGCGGTCTCTCCGCGACATCCGCGTTAAGGACTATCGATAGTATAGATCGTAGGGCTCGACTCTTACCTTGTTCGCTGACATTTCAACTGCGCTACAAATTACAAATTATTATAATGCATGGTATGGTATAAATATGATTAATAAATAAACTGGCTGCAGGGAGAGAGAGACATAACGAGAATGTGGCTCGTTATAATATAATTAAAAAAAAAATTATTATTCAAAATTGGATTGTTAAGTTAATCGTTTTTATTTTGAATAATGTTTCACTCGTCACAAGCAATTTTTTTATGTAAAAATTTTCCGTAAATTTATTGTAAATTCTGTGTTATTTAAATATCTAACTTATATCACTTATAATTTTAAAAGGCGATTTTTCCTTGAGAAACGATTTATGTTAAAAAATTTGTTATTCCATACTTGATTTTTTAAATCATTAAATTTCAATTTCGATCGAGCCATTTTGCGACAAAACCTGTATAAAGTTTATGCTAATATCAAAAATAGCGTTGTAGGGGCTACCAAGCGTAGAAAGGAGCCGATTTCGCAAGTATAAATTCGCTCATCGCTGCGGCAAGCGGATTCATTATCCTACCTTGCTTAGCAGCGCGAGCATTGAAACGAAATAAAGACTAAGCTGTTTCCTGAGACTGATTTCATTATTCAGTGGTTAGCCTGCTAATTCCTTTCCTTACGATAATCTAAGCGCTCAACTCATAAGACTCTCTCTCTTATAAGAAAAAGTAGACTTTGAATATCTCCTCTCTAAAATTATTAATTGCCTAGAAATAAAACTGAATATTCATTGCGGCGCTGTCGGGCTTTTCCCCGATAGATACAACAATACTCAATTATATTTTAAACGGCTCAACGAAACAGCGAATATTGTGTTTGCTATTCGGTGATTATTGAAATATCAATTCTTATAGAGTATTTACGTGTCGACTTCTTGCTTACTCTCCGAAACGCGATTATAAATAAAACAATAAGAGTCCGAACTATTTACTTTACTAACGTAAGATAGAATCAAACGTTACAGATGTATGAATGAAAAGCTTTCTTATTCTATATGATTGTCAACTGGGATAAATTTCAAATGCACCAGCCATTAATCGTATATTTGCATTGAGGTAGATCGTGATGTAACCTCTGTAAAATGAATTTCGGTGAGTAGATAATTTTTGTTATGAGAAATAGAGAGAATCTATTGTTGACCAAGTATTAAGCATGCACATATTAGAAGTACTCATGTCATTGACCGCATACCTATGGTTGAGAATAATGCTATAAATTGTTTTATATCAGTGTAATAATTTTCTGAATTTACATTTCGTAAATGTAACGTCGTCTAATGCAGATGGAAGATCCTCATATAGCGGTTATATATGCATAGTGTGCCTCTTCTGACCATTTTATAATGTAGAATTTTTTCACAAGATTCAACTCTTCCTCTAACTAACTACACAAACGCTATTTCATTCGTTATATGACAACAGGTTCGACCGTATTTCTCGATTGACCTATTGATTGAAGTATCGTGAAAAGCAGCTGTTGAAGACATCCCTGTTGAAAAAATTCACTTGGTATTTTCATCTGAAAAAAATACCTGTAAGTTCCATCTAACAAATTGTTTCAAATTTTTACCTGACAAGTTTCAATTGGCATGGATACATTTCCACCAGGTGTTATCTTCGGGTGTTAATTACAGGTTTTTTTCATGCGGGGAATTCATATTTTGGGACTGGAATTTTTCAAGACGGTTTTTCTAACGAACTTAAACCCGTTCTTTTTTGTTTTTTTTACCTGAAAATAACAGGTTTGCATGAGTTTGAATTACCATCTCGAATATTTTTCTCCGACAATGTGTATTATTCACCTGTTTTTTTCAGGTGGAAAATATTACCCCCCTTCCTCCCAATAAAAATAGTGGGTGTGATTTGTAAAGGAAAAGCATATTCAACAACGCACGTTATGTAAAAATAAATAGGTTACATTTGTATTGTTCTCACATATTTTGATATGCTTTTATTTTTAACTAACTATTTTTAACAATTATGGTAAACATAATATTATCTATTGAATAATGACAATAATGTAATTCTAAATAATGTCCATGAGAGGAAGTCTGAGGAAACGAAATTGAGATGCTGTCAGATGCATCTCCACTTTTGATAAGTATTTTGAAGTATAACAATGATGATAAACATAATCGATTGAGTAATACAAAGAAAGGAACTCTAAATAATGCCAATGAGAGGAAGTTACTGAAGTTCATCGTCGTCAGACGAAATAGAGATGCTGTCAGATGCATCACCGGTTGCAGCATTCTCTTTGATTTCTCGTTTCCGTCTTTCTGATTCTTCCTTTTTTCTCACTAAACAATAAGTCACCATTAGAAGCTTAGCAACTTGAACAAAATTTTCCATGCTCTAAAAATCGTTCCCAATAATTGAGTATACAATAAATCAAATTAAAAACCATTTAGACATTACTATTTTCGTACGAATATTCAAAAAAAAAACCCCTTTATGATCCATGTAAAATAAAAACCGCAACAACCTCGAATTGTTACAGATGATTTTAGCAATCACCCGTGAAAAATGAAAACCAGCAAAAATCGATTGCAAAAGCCCTCTAACAAATGTAGGACGGCAAATAAAAATTTTATTTTATGCATTGTAGGCCAAAACTAGCAGTTTCATGTAATATATTATACTTCCCTCGACTATTCCAGCCCTTACGCTGTAAATATATGCAAGAATCGCCCGTTTAACATGAAAATTAAAAAAATTATTAACAAAATTGGTCAATTTTGAAAAAAAAATGAAGGTTACTTTCCAAAGGAGCAATAATGTAAGACACTGTCATATATGTTGACTTACAGAAACGTTTATGTTTTTCCACTAAAGCATTGACATATTCGCTGATATAAAGTTTCCAATTACTTCTGTGCCGGATCCGGTCATCAGACTCTCGGAAAGTGAAGTCAATTTTTGCAAAAAATGTCTCTGTAATATGGAAATATGTTTAAAATTCTTTAAAAGACTAAAACAACCAACTTAACCTTCACTTACTTCTAATCGCAGCGATTTTTCTTCTTGAAAATTGTCTCCGTTCTTATCCGGGTATCCTTTCTGACTTGCAAGTTTTTTTATTGAACACTTTATTTCTTAAGACATCTTCTGGATAAATCGAATGAAGCAGTACGCGCATGTACTCTCTCATGGCATTGCTTTTTTTGAGCTCGTCCTAGTATTTGTATTTGATGTTGACGTCGTGTTTTAGATGAATCATCTTGGCCTAAACAGAAAAAATGTTTCTATGAACACATCATTCAATTTAAGCCATCCCTGATAAGTATATAGATGTTGTACATCATAAGTTCAAAAAAGCCGACTCGTTGTTCTATGATTATTCTCTGTCAGAGCAAATTTGGGCTTATTCAAATTCCAACGATTTATTGCAAATATTTTTTGCTATGTAGATTGCGCTACAGCAGCGCGTGATGATTTTGTGCAGCCGTTTCAAGATAGATCTAGCTGTTATTTATGTAAACAAAACAAGCGAAGAGTGTTGTTGTTTTTACAACCTGAATAATTTTAGATCGTGATTTCAATTTTTATCCAACAAAACGACGGCTCAAAATTACCCCTGGCTACTTAAGCGCAAATTAAAAATCAATATGTATACGTAAGAATTTTTTCAAATACAAAAATTGCTCCGCCGAAGAATAATCATGAAGCAAAGGCTCACCTTTTTCATACGTGTATATCTATTTACATGTCAGCGTTGTCCGTGATGATTAGTTTAATCAACTTATTCCTTTTCGATCAGTGTAAGATTTGAAGTCTTCTCTCTTGCTAGGTCCAAGAAGGTCAGACAAATATTCATCGTCACTAGACCGAGATAAACGCTTGCTTTTTTTTTTCTCGATTTTTGCAGACCTACCGTCGGAATCTTCACTTGAATCGTCGTATTTGGATTTACGCGGTTGTTTTTTGGTATACTTTTTGTGCCGCTTTTCTTCTGAAATTAATGTAATGAATACTAAGATAACAAAAATCATGGCTATAATGAATTAAAAGCTCAAATTACCATTCTCTTTCGTATCA
Organism: Phymastichus coffea; assembly: GCF_024137745.1. NCBI lineage: Eukaryota > Metazoa > Arthropoda > Insecta > Hymenoptera > Eulophidae > Phymastichus > Phymastichus coffea. The sequence goes on from NW_026706814.1 coordinate 4,853,959, forward strand.
TCTGAAGTGTAGTTAACGATTTCTCTTTTTCTGTTGTTCAATTTAAATTGTAAATCAATGCTTTTATCCTTTTCTTTATTCTTTTTGTTTCGTTCATCACTGGATCCTTCTGAATGAGTCATTTTGATCCCTTTTTTTTGTTGACTTTAGATTGTAAATCAATGCTTATATCTTTTTCTTCATTCTTTTTGCTCCGTTCATCAATGAATTCTACTGAAACAGAGTCATTTTAAATTTCCACGTCCCCTAAAGATTTGGCGGAATATTAAAAATGAGTTTAAACAAATGACGGTCATCGAGAAGACTTGCATCTAAAAAATTACCTTCATGATTGTCTACTGCGTTTACAAAGTTTTCGACAATTGGTAGTGATTTTGACTGTAAGAAAAAATCATTTCCCTTCGTTTGTTTGGTTGTTGCTCCTCCATCTAGTTCATCGAATAAATGTTCCTCATGTGAACTAGGTGCTGTAAATTGGACAGAAATTGTATATTATTTGTCATTGTGCAGAATAATGTTAAAAATGAATTTGAAAGTAGAATAAATATAACTTAAGAGCTTCATACCTGGATAATTGGAACAATTGTTCTCTTGTTTTAAAAACTATTTTCAATTTGGTTTTCTTCAACAATTCATTGCTGCATTCTATCTGTTTTCTTAAAGCTGCTATTTCTTCTTCATAACCCGATGTAATTTGTTTCATTTGCTCAGATTTCGTACCTAGTTCTTCTTCCAAATCATTAATCTTCTTCTTCTGCTCCTCTACATCCGTGCAGTCCGCAGCATAGTTCAATTTGCTTTGAACTTTGAACTTTTGAACTTCTTCTAATTTCGCACTCATTATGTTCTGATCTATACTTTTTAAAGCTGCCTTAGCATGTTTTTTAATTTTCTGAAAAAATAAATCAACAAATAAATAAAATGAAAAATGTAACACATAATGCAGAGAGATGCCAATAATATTAAACCGAACATTATAAAAAAAATGTAATTTACTTTTTGCATAGCCTTTAGATCTGCGCCTGTTATTTTTGATTTTGTTGATTCATTTGAAGCACTCTCAGCCTTTTCAGAGTTTTGATAATTTTTTTCATTTTGTTCCCTTTTTGATTTGGATCTTACCCTTGAATCAAAGATTTCCTGGAGAACATCACTCTTCCTCTTGTTGCTAAAAATTCTCCTCTTACTTGGATATTTCAGCTCTTCTCGGTTATCTATAAGTAAAATTGAAATTAAAAAAAAATGTACTTGAAATTATAACATTCATTACCAGATATGGCAAACACTTGAACTGGAACTTCTGTTCTCTTCCTATCAATTACTTTTAGTATGCTGTGAGGAATTTTAAAATCAAAATCATCAACATTCTTAAAGTCGAGAATCAATGCTGGATCTATGAAATGAACTGTGTTGCTGCTATCGCTATAAAAGCGGATAGCAGCCTCTAGCTTCTTCGGGTGATCATCTGCCATAATGATGACTTGTCTTTCCTGCATGGAGTTATAAAACAACTTACTTAGTATCAAAAGTTAAAAAATCTTGTTATGTAAAAAAAACGTTAGCATACAACCGGACGAGTTTGAAAGAACAAGCCATGTATGTAACAGACATAAGTGCTCAAACAAAAGTCATATTGCTCATCCATTCAGATTTATTTAATATAATCAAGAATCAATATAGCAGTGAACTAACTTTGCTGAAAAAAATGTTTGAATTTGAAAAAAAAAGCAAAGCTTGAGTGAATCATAGACTCATGACACGAACCATGGAAGACTGAAAAAAAGCCATATCGCTGCTGTCAAATTAGTATACCCATCAGCCCATTTGGTAATTATAGCGTCAAAGATCAGTTCATTAAACCTGACTCACACTAGAATTTTTTTACAATATTCACAAGCATATTAATGTGATTGGCGTGACTCAGTGAAATTTTCTTGTTTCATCATCATTCCAGACAAAGACAGGTCCACGAGAGATGCACATAATAATATCTGGCTGTCAGCGATAGGTAAAATCAGAGAGTCAACACTATTATGGTTCTTAAGTATTTTATACAACAATTTGTGAAAATAAAAATCAATGGGAGCAGTCTACGTAATTCATGCTACTTTTTCAAATACAGATCAACAGAAAAAGAAAAGCATTTATGAGAAATAGTCATATATACAATTGTTCAATAACCAAAATAGTATTGGCTCTGATTGTACTTGTTATTAGCCAGACATTTCCATGTGCATTTGACATTAACGATATGGCTTTCATTGATGTGTTTCAAGTCCTCCCTGGTTCGTGTCAAGAGTCAAGGATTCATTCAAGATTTTTTTTTTTCAAGTTCAAACAACTTTTCCATTCAAGTTAAATTAACTGCGACTCTACTATTTATGCCATCACTAACAACTCTTTCCAATTATTTTATTTTACAATAGATTTTTTCATTTTACTTCTCATGGCCTCATAAGACTTTCACTTAAGTAGTTTTGTTCATTACTTACATGGCTCATGCTTGCAAACTCAACTGGTGATATGCTGATTTGACACCAGCAATTAGGTTTCCTTCCAGGTTCTTAAAATATTCCAAGGTTTATTTCAACGTCAAGGGTCCGGGATTCGTTCAAGCTTTCTTCTATTTCAAAGTTCAACAACTTTTTTCAACAACTGAAAACAATAGCTTTAGGTTAGCTGCTAGTAATATATAATTAATATTAATATATAATTTATATTTTTTTCTACCATAATATTTTTTTTTCAAAATTATAGTGACTTTGCAATAAATTTCCATAGTTACTCTACACTCCAAAGTAAAATAAACCACGTATTATTAAGAAATACTAAATATTCATTCAATTCATTTTTCATTACATAAAAAATAAATTGTAGTTGGGTAATTATAATACTTAACAGAGCGAAAAAGGCATCCATCCACCTTCTTTGACAGACATCAGACACGATCAAGCAGATAAATTATTGCTGGAGATATAACAACCGTTGTTATGGTGAATTCAAGCGCTCGCATGAGTAACGTCTCTGACACTTACACTTGACATTTTTATAACCGGTAATTTGATTGATGGGGTTTCTAATCCAGCAAACACGGTTACAGCGTTCTAATTACCGACGTTTACTCGTGATTAAGTTTGCTGGCTATCTGATGTAGCAAGATCCTTATAATTCGTCACTTCGCAGTCCGTAATTGTGCATATATAGTTTTTGTCCTATTATGGCAGTTAGATGATTCGTTTGTGCGCGTCCTCTATTCGTCAATTTCAAATTTCCAACGATACAAAATTTCCATCAAGCAAGCATGGGAGGTAGGTAACATGTACATACTTGCATTTGCTAAAATTAAATTTTAAAGCACACATAGTGCAAGCTACGACACCAACGTTTTTACCTTATTAAGGTTCTTTTTTATTGAGATATTTTTTTCTGGATTTTTATAGACTCTATGACTAATTCTACCGATAATTATGTGAATCCATATTTGAATAAATCAAGAACTACGAGATGGAGACGCCGGAAGGAGCAAAGCAACAATTACATAAGCAGCAGTAACGATGAATTATACAGGGTAAGAGCTAGAAAAAAGTATAGTATAAGTGAAAATACCAGCATGTGCTGCTGGAAGTAACGGTGAGCGAGAGAGAGAGAGAGAGCGATATAGCCGAAAATATAGATAGGTGCGCGAGGGAATGGAAGCGAGAAATCGTCAAAATGTGCGTTTCATGGGCCTCGGGCCGATCGGAATTGCCACACGCGTAACCGCAACCAAGATCAAAGGTAGAGATAGCAAGTGATTTCGCGAGTTACCAAGCGACGAGTCAAGCCGTTATTTGTGACGGCGAAGGAAGATGCGGAACATCATCGCCGAGAACTCCGACTGCCAAGTGACTGCTGCCGTACTGAGGCCTGGCTATACCAAGCAACGAGATGAAAAGATGCGAAACAGCTTTGTTCCACCGGCGACGGGCTAACCGTCAGCAAGGTGTTTACAGCAGGATGCCCTCCCGAAAGTAAGATTCTCCGCGCGAATTTTCATGTTACGTTACAGTGCGTTAGTTCCACGTTTAGTTAATTCTCTCTCTCTCTCTCTCTCTCTCTCTCCACGGTAGGTGTCGGACGTGTTTATCACGGCTCCGCTCGTATCTCTGCAAAGTATACAGAATACTAATCTTTTCTTCAACTTTTTGAGTTGAATTCTTTTCAGGCAGGGTGGACATCTCGGCCCAAGCTTTCGCTAACTATTGCATTCTTTGTTGTGCATCAGCCGAGTGTTTTACCATCTGCCTTCAAAGTTTTGTCACACACACATCCAGACACACATAAGCACACACAAGGCCTGGCTCTCTACATCTTACTCAGAAGAAAAAACTGAATTGGGTTCATCATTTGCTGTCTCTGCAGTCAATCGCACCAAAATGCGTTGGAAGTGAAAATTGTGTCTTCTCTGAATATGTGAACTAGTGACTGTGTTATCGTTTTTCTCTTACGTCTTTACATTACGATTCAGTGTTAAATCAAGTCTTTTTGTGTATCCTGTTGTGTAGAGTGGTGTAGTTGCGATCGAATTTTATTGTTTCTATGGACTATTATTGCAAAACAACGTGTAACATGGTGCTCAAGCAATAATTTTTGTCAATTTGTATATATTTATTATTTCGTGTATTTGTATAATCTCGTGCTCCCTATTTATTGATTATCTGTGGACTTCGCAACCTATTATCTCTGTTTCTGTTCTATAATACGACGTGTTATTATACCACAAATCCCGTTAAGTGGCTTAGGCATTTATCTTACCTACACATCGTTTCTTTGCGAATTCGCTCTCTCTCCGGCCTGTTCGTGAGTTTCGCTTGATCGTGTGTGGTTAGTTTTCTGCTGGGCCACTGTTTTCACCCGCGCTATTAATTAAAATCTTTCGGAACTCATAATCTATTATATAACTGTCGCTAGGTATTGGCAACCAGTGGGCCCTTGTTTTCAGAATGCCTGACCTGGATCTCGATAAATTTGTTACGCGGCGTGAATTTAATGTATGTTTCCAATCTTTTTCAAAAACGCATATCGATACTATAACAAAGGAAGTCAGAGATATGTTTCGCGAGGTCATTGATATGGTTAGCGAAACATCTTCAAAACAACTTGAACTAATTCAAAGTCTAACCTCGCGTATCTCTCAGCTCGAAGATGAGGTTGCTTTGCTGAAATCTCATATCTCAGTGCCAGCTAGATCTCATGCTGAACTCAATGTACCACAACCTAAGATTTCTGCAAAGCCGGATGCTGGCGTAGTCGCATCCTCAAAATCAAAATCTTGTATATCTCCATCTCGCCAAAAAATCACATCACATCATAAGAGCGTAATAAGTGATGATCCATGTGAAGTACTTATAACGGGCATTCCATCGTTTGTAAAGCTAAATCCCATTCAAATTGTAAACAAATTTGTCACGTTCTTGAATCTAGCAAATGTCATCAGTCATGTTATGTATACTAGAGAATGGAAACCGAAAATGGTAAAAACTATAAATCTGCAAAGATCATCTCATTCTTTTGTTGTTAAGTTTGCGTCGCCGACAATCCGCGATGAGTTTGTAAAGAGAGCGAGATCTCATAAAGGTTTAAATTTACTCTTCGGGGCCCAAACCTCAAGTAAATTATGCGTAACAAACTTGCTACCAAAACACACATACTTATTATTTGTAAAAGCTAGAAAACTGTCTGAATCCATAGGTTATGCACCACCGATTATTAGAAATGGAACCGTTTGTATGCGCGATATAAATAACATCTGTTTAACTCAAATCTTTTCTGACGAACACCTCACACGTTTCTTTTCACGCAGCTCTGATTAATGTAAATGTCTATGTAAATCAATCTTATTGTACCGTATCTTATTCTTTCGTATTGTCTTGTAATAGGAGAGTGAGCACCTTCTAATATTCTTCTGCGTTTCGTATTGTAAATTTGGGCGTCTCTATTACATTTTCATTTTATATTTTTGTCTCTTATGCCGTCCAATTTAGGTTAACGCCTGTATTCTATATTTATTCTCTGTTTTGTAAATTTTCTATGTCACGTCATTGTTTATTTATTTGTATGTTCAAGCATTTTTCAAATGGCCGGACGGGGTTCTACCTTATTGGCGCAATAAATGTACTATCTATCTCTCTCTCTCTCTCTCTTTCTCGTCTCTTGCGTAGAATAACCGAGCAGGCACTCATGAATTTATTTTATACATATACTGAGTTATTGTGCGAGGTGTGATCAAAAAGTAAGGTGAATTTTTATTTTTCTCAAAAAATATTTATTTATTCATCAATTTTTATTTTATCTCCTTCAAAGTAATCCCCCTCGGATATAATGCACTTGTGCCAACGCTTTTTCCAATCCTCAAAGCATTTCAAAAAATCATTTTTTGTGATCTTGTTTAGTTCATCCTTCGATGCCGTCTTTATCTCCTCAATCGTGGCAAAACGCCGTCCTTTCATAGGCCTCTTCAGTTTTGAGAACAAGAAGAAGTCACAGGGGGCCAGATCTGGGGAATACGGTGCCTGTGGCATCGTTACTGTGTTGGTTTTAGCCAAAAATTCGCGCACAAGCAACAATGTGTGAGCAGGGGCGTTATCATGTTGCAAAAGCCAATTTTTATTTTTCCACAAATTCGGACGTTTCTGGCGGATTGCTTCGCGCAAATTGCGCATAACTTGCAGGTAATATTCCTTATTTACTGTTCTACCCTGTGGCAAGAACTCATAATGCACCACGCCCCTGCAGTCAAAGAAAACTATAAGAAAAACCTTTACATTTGATCGAACTTGGCGTGCTTTTTTTGGTCTTGGTGATCCAGAATGCCTCCACTGGGACGATTGAGTCTTAGTCTCGACGTCATAACCGTATACCCATGTTTCGTCACCTGTTATAACCCTGTTGAGTAAATCTGGATCATCGTTGACGTCATTCAGTAGCTCTTGGGCGATGCTCATGCGACGTTTCTTTTGGTCGAAATTGAGCAATTTCGGAACAAACTTCACTGACACACGTCTCATGTCTAAAACACTCGTCAAAATTGATTGGCACGAACCAAATGAGATGCCAATATCATCAGCAGTTTCTCTAATGGTAATTCGACGATTTCCCAACACTATTTTCTTCACTTCTTCAACATTCTCATCAGTTGTTGATGTGCTGGGGCGTCCAGAACGAGGTTCGTCGTCGGTGTCTTCTCGGCCTTCTTGGAAGAGTTTATACCACTTGTAAACATTTTTTTGCCTTAAAGTAGACTCACCGTATGCCACTTTCAGCATTTCAAGTGTTTTGGAACATTTGATTCCATTTTTCACACAAAATTTAATGCAAACTCTTTAATCCATGTTTTTAGACAGCAGCAAATCGTGGAGCACGCAAAACACTTCTAACCTTGATGCCTCTCACAAACAAACCAAACATACTACAAAGCTGAAATTTGGAACGTATATTCTAGACGAGTGTACCGACATAACCAAATAAAAAAGTCGAAGATCGAACAGACGTATCCCGCTAAATTTCAAAATTCACCTTACTTTTTGATCACACCTCGTATATCTGGTATATTTGTACAAAAGCTCGAGCTGTCTTGAGGTTGCGATCTTTGTAGATGCATACGACACTAACATAGCAACGAATGTAGAGCCTTGGCTCGCTTCGAATATGTTGATCGCGCGACGTTACTAATGTTCGTTTGCTTATTTTCCTTGAAGCCCTCTTGGTCGCCGAGACATTTTGGAGCAGAAGAGCTTATCAATTTGTCTGCTGATACTGTTTATTTTGATACTAGATTCAAAAACAACATCGCTCTAAATTATATTTTCCGTCAGTTGACGTTCAAAGAAAGGTGTTAATTGAAATACCGTTAACTCTGATCATAATATGGTAAAATAATGATTAATAATTATTCAGTCATCAAAGTTCGTAGATCTTGTGAAAAAATTTTGGTTGACACGTTAAAAAAGCGTGAATTTGATTTAAAATATTTTTGATTTGTAGTCATTGTGTACATAATTCAATTATTTTCATTAGTTAGAAGACAAAACTTTGATAACTGAGTAATAAGTAATTCTTATCTCTTCTAGCATATCAATATCTTTTGCTGCAACTTAATAGCATTCACTTACATCCATGTCTAGGATATTCCAAAAAGAAGCCGTTCTTCAGATACTTCAATATCATCTTCGACTGATGTTTAAGAAAGAAGCCATTCCTCAGAGACTTCAATGTCATCTTCGAGTACCTCAATTTCAATACAAAGATCAAGTACTCCAACGAATTCTTCAACACTAAATTCAGAGCCGGCTGCTTATTCGTCACCTTCGAGTTACAATGAAGATTGGCAAAATATGATCAATGAATCATCAGAACAGGTAATTTTAAATGATCAAAATAATTTTTGTTGTCAGTTTTTTGAAAAGATGAAAATTACTTAGTATTTATAATGGGTTGCTACAAAGACTTGAAACAATGATATTTGTTTATGAATCTATTTGTTAATACTCTTATGATTTATTGTGGTTCTCGAATATTTTGATCAGCATGACATTTCAAATCACAGAATTTCAAACTTGGTACACTTATTACCTGTACGGAGCTCAACATTTGCATCAAGTTTCAGATAAAATTTTTTTTTTAAACCTCGACATCTCGGTGACAAATTAGATATTGAAATGGTTTTTCTTAACTGCGTACGGAAGAACTGAAACGTTGACATTGATTTAATAATAGTAATGGTAATTGATTTTTGCGAAAATTATTTTCGTACCATCGTATTCCTGAAAGCTTTTTTTTTCCAGAAGAATTAGCGTTAAAAATCTAGTGCTTGCAATTAGGTAGCCCGCAGTGAAAATATATTCGATTCAGCCCACCCTTTGTGAAAGCATGGCGAAGGATTGCAGGAAAATGCGGTCGAAGGAGAAGAGTTGTGGATGCGATCGGAATTAAATTCAAATGGAGTATTAAATCTCTGAGATGCTGTGCATCTGAGTATCTGTGTGTGTATGTGTGTGTGTGTGTGTGTATAATCAGTGCTAAATATATTATCAACGAATATAGAGCCAACTGGCCATATTCGTTGGTAGTGTCAAGCTTTTGTAAGAATGGGTATAACGACAATTTAAGTACATGTCAATGCTTCTTGACCTACATCTTTGTAATTCAATTAAACTGTAGCAATGAAACCTACAGCTTGATCAAGTCATTTGAAAGTGAAAAATTGATATACTGCAATGTTGAGTACGGGAGCGATGATTTTACATGCCAGGATTGAATGCACAAGGTTCATCAAAATATCAACACTGGATATTGTAGACCCAGTCTTATAAAAGCTTGACATTACTATAGCAATGGTTAACTACATTAACTTGACTGACAGTGAAAGATAGCAATACTTTGATGGTTTGTGTCATTTCTGAACTTGGATGATCCTTAGTTCCATGGCTGCCTCTGATAGCCAGAGTCATGCATGACAGTGTTGGTATTACGTTGATCATTTCAATTAATGGTTAAAATTGAACAACTTCTGAATTTAATCCTGGCATATATATTCATTGCTCCCATACTCATCATTACAGTACTCCAATCTATCACTTTCAGACAAGTTAATCAAGCTTGTATAAAAGTATGATTAGGTTGACCAGTGTTGAAGCAACGTCAAGCTTTTATAAGATTGGGTAACGACAATTTAAGCACATGCTGAAAGTGAATAATTAGAGTACTGTAATGATGAGTATGGGAGCAATGAATATATATGCCAGGATTAAATTCAGAAGTTGTTCAATTTTAGCCATTAATTGAAATGATCAACGTAATACCAACACTGTCATGCATGACTCTGGCTATCAGAGGCAACCAAGGAATCAAGGATCATCCAAGTTCAGAAATGACACAAACCATCAAAGTATTGCTATCTTATCATTACAGTACTCTAATCTTTCACTTTCAGATGAATTAATCAATCCGTATTTCATTGTCACAATTTCTTTGAATTTCAAAACAATAGCTGATGTAGAGGAAGGAGCATTTACATGTGCTCAAATTGTCGTTACCCATTCTTACAAAAGCTTGACACTACCAACGAATATAGAACCAGTTGCATAGCGCAGACCGAACTGAACCCTCGACCGTAAAAGCAGACGCCGCCAGTCAGCTGTTGAAATTAATAACAGTTCTTAAAAGATCGGGTCGACCCTGGCACAGAAATTGTATATTTTCCAATGAAGTTGAACGTAATTAGTTTCAATTTCATTTGCACTATCCGAAATTAAGATTTTTTTAATTTGTACCCCCATGAAAACCCGAGGAAAAGCGAAAAATCTAATATCCCTCAAAAGATATACTCTGGCACAAATATGTTTTTTTTTTAATTTAAATGTAATTTAATTAAATAATTCAATTTATCGATTTAATTTAAAAACTGGAGAATGCAGTTAAAAAAGTTAGCATTTCGGGAGGGTGTAGTTCAAACTCTATCGAAGGATTTTTTTTCCATACTCTGCAAGCTGGGGTAGGGTAGGTTGATTTTCCGACCACTCCGAAAGTTTTCATCAAAGTCTGGGAAACAGTTTTCTCCGTAACAAGTCTTTTTGGATGTTGATTACATGTCAAAATACCGCAAATGGTATTTTTGGCAATGATTTTTTTAAAATGATATTTCTTTTTTTTTTTTTTTCAATAATTTTGAAGAATCTGACGTTTAGTGGAAGTAAGAATATGAAAAAGTTATTTTTTTATATACAACATACAATTCATTGTCGAAGGAATTATGAATCAACAACACATAGAACAAATGTTTAAATCATGCCACCTTCAAATTATTATTCCGAGCTTACAACGGTTCGGGCATGCGCACAAGAATTTAAGCAGATGCGATCGCATCCGCAACTCTCCTCTTTCGATCGCACTCTCCCGCCATGCTTTTGCAAAAGTAGGTTGAATCGTGTATTCGGAAGCGTTATCACGCGTTTGCTTGCTGTAGGCGTCCGGGAGACTAATTCAAGCAAGCACAATCAGCGCCAGAGTGCTGCGTCATTTTATTTTCACTGCTACTAGGTGTTGCGGATGGCAATGTCACAAGAAACCGAAGAGAGAGCGAAGCATGGGTCGCGTGCATCTCATCTGCCAAACAAATGCGGCCGCGATAATCATGGCAGGAAATCTTTCGATTTCTAGCTAAACGGCGATCCTTATCGGGCATAAACTGGCGGGCAGAGGTATCGGGCGTGCCCGTCAGGAGGTCGACATATGTACGTGACAAATGGTCGAGACTTCTCGGGTTACTTAGCTTTTAAAAAAAAAAGAAACAACGTGCTATACGTACAAGATATTGAGGGTCTCCTCGCAAACTCGGGCAAAAGTTTAATTGGAATATATTTAATAAAATTAGAAAAATTATAAGGAAAATTGAATGTTGCGCGCGGCTTGCCTGGCAGAGTAAAGTAGGGTCTGATTAAAACATCGTCTGGTCGGGAGTCTGGGGTCAGCTGGTGATTCGCCCTCCAATAGTTAAGGGCAAAATTGTTTGTATCGAGGGGCAATTGTTGTCGCCAGGGTCGCGACTGTGATGGCACCTTTAGCCATGGACACCTCGGCGCGCGAGATCTCTAATCTACTCTCTGCTTGACTCGTCGAACGTGCCTGGTTGATGCTTCGCAGTAGCCAGGGCCGTACACGCTAGCAGCTCAAAACAATTGTTGTTTTGAGGCTGTCATAAGACTACTAAACAGATGGAAATTCAGTCTAACGGCTCGGACATAACACGTGGGTTAATCCGAGGCTATTCAGCGCCCCGCGAGTAAAGGCAGAGAGAAAGAGAAAGAGATAGAACAAAAAATGAGACACCGAGATTCAGCAACGGGCCCTATAGGTCGCACCTACTTCCCACCGCACGGAAAAGCATGGGAGAAGGGGTAGGGCGCGGCCTCTACTAGAAAATTTTTGAGCAACGGCAGACTGACCTCAGGGCTTGACCAGGCCAGTCATTAGCTTAAGCTAATTAGCACGCGTGCGATTTAAAAATTACCCGAGTTTTTGTATCGTTCGTTGTTTGTAAAACAAAGTGTATGCATGTGTGAATGTTTACTTTTTATTGTTCAATTTGTTTGTATTTGTAATTTGTGTTTGTTGTCATCTATCTATAATTAAAGTGTGTTTTATATATAAATTTGTATTTAAGTTCAATTCCTCGTTACTTTGCTCATCTGTTCCCAACAACTAGGTACCTATTTGCGGGTGTTCGAATTTTATTGATAATCAAACGAACTTGTAAAGTGAAGTTCGATTGAAATTATCCAAGTTCCTTGTTCGAAGAGATTAACTATATGTACTACTCCCTCGTGCCCCACGAGGTGTCACCAATGTTCAGAGTTTGAAAGAAAAGTGGGGGGCCCTAGGCCTCCTATCTCTTCCGTTCGCTACCTTGACTCATTTAGTTTAGAGTTAATTATTTGTTTTATTTATATTTTGGTGGATTTTAAAGTACGATGGGTGGGAAATTAATCTCTTCGAACATGGAACTTGGATAATTACAATCGAACTTCACTTTACAAGTTCGCTTGACTATCAATTATCCGTCGTTCCTTGTTCTTCAGAGATTAACTATATGTAGATATTTAGAGTAATTAGTGGAAGGAATAATTCCAAGTTTTATGATTTATTGAGAACACCATGTAAATTACATTGTACATTACATTTACAAAGTTCAATTGTTACAAACGTTCAACGTAAAGTTATCTTCTAAACGTGCTATCGGCCTATTGTAAAATTTCATAAATACTTTGGATTGCTTTGACCAACCGGCAGGGTTTTTGATTATATTAACATTCAACCCTTTTTTAAGAGCTTTGGAAGTAGAAGCATATCTCGTGGAGTGACCTGCAAATTGTTTGTCAATGTTACAAATTATCAGAACTGATTTTAGCCATCTGCTGATGCTTTGTGTTGATGCTGCTGTGTATGGCTTTTTGAATGTTAAAAGTAAATGTTGCTCATCATTTCTCAAATTCTTTGTGTATTCTACATAAAAGGTAATGATTTTTGCTATACAAATGTTTGGTCTATCAGTAAAAAATGGAAGGAATGCAAATGGCTGAGACGATCCTGGTCTCGATGTTTTAGTTGAATCAGAAATTCTAATTTCGGTTCCTCTTTGAGTGTTTTTCATTCCGTCTAATTTTATCAAAGATAAGGTTTGTGCTCTAAAGCTTGTACCAATGGCTAATAGCATCACTAGTTTTAAAGTTAACTTTTTCAAAGGTAGAGAATCCAGAGGTGACCATGTTTCTGATTCTTTCAATACGACCTCAACGTCCCATGTACTTTCATATTTAGGTTGAGGAGGTCTTATCCTATAAATGCCTTTGAAAAATCTGTTCAACTCTACATTCTCGAATAGCTCGTTATTACAAATCAATGATAGCGCTGCTCTCATCGAATTTAACGTGCCATATTGCGCCCCTCCGTTCAGCTGCTCAGTTAAAAATGTTAGTACTGAGTCGATAGTAAAATCTAATTTATCAATGTTCCTCTCTTTGTAACGGAGAATCTCGGCTAGGCGGATATCGTCCGTTTGGCTCTCGCAAATGTCCGTGCGCCGCGCCAGGCTGAGAGTGTGTGCGTTTGGTACACACACTCACACTTGAACCTTTTGTTTACGAGGTCCTGAACATGGGCTAAGCTGACGACTGGAGCGATGCAGATGACGTAGAAGAAAAGAGAAAGAGAGAGAGAGCCCTCGAATTGCGGATCGCCGCGGAAAAATTCGGGGAGTCTCTGCTAAGCTATAAGCAGAGGAAGTCGCGCGCGCGGATAAAACCGACACTGATGGTTTTTCCAAGTTGGCCTCGCGACCTCATCGACGATCGTTCATTTCGGAGACACGCCCGGTGCGCGGACGAGTATTGGAGCGTAAGGCTGGGTCGTGCCCAGCCGTGTCCCTAAGTATACCCGGCACCGGTGCGTGTGGGTAACCGGCTAGATGCCCGGGCGCGCGCGCGAGCAGTCTAGACGTGCTGCAGTACCGAACGATAAAGAGGCGGCGAAGACAACAGCAACAACAATCAACGGACGAGAGAACGAGTAGGAAAAAAATAGCGACGACAAAAAGAAAATACCAACGACACGGTCAACGAGGAGCACACCAGTGACGTCACGATGCAGAGCGCTCTAGCCGTCGGAGAGGCTGAAGGTCGAGGTCGGTCCCGTATTTTTCTCTTGTCTCTCTCTCTCTCTTGCATGTTTGAGCGCCAGTTTATGGCTGGTAGCACGGCAGACCTGCTGACTACCCGTTGATAGTCTATCGGCGAAAAGTGTTTGTCGGGCATTTGTTATAGTATTTAGTTTTCGCAAGGGAGTCGGCCGGCTGACCAGCCACCGATTCACCTTCGCGTTCGCGTTTGTTATTGTACCGCTCGTAGTATATAAGTCCGAGGTCGCCGTATTGTAATCGATTGTTGACAATTAAATGACTAGTGTGTTAATCCGCTGTTGTGTTTATTCACCGCTGTATCACTCCTCATCCCGACTTCGAATCTGTGCGTTTAACGTGTTTATGCTCGACGCGTTATTCAGTCATGGGAACGTCTTTTGCTTCCCGAATCCCCGAATAAATAATTTATGCGGACGGTCGCGAGCAACCCAGACGGGTACGGCCGGAATTCTCCGTTACATCCTCGCAAAACGAACACCACTTTTTTAGCGCGGAATCATACTGTTTATGAGTTTTTTCAGATAATGAAGATAGTAACACCTCTATTGATGCTTCATTCAGGTTTTTCTTTTTATACATTTCCCTGACAAGAGTCCTGCAATCAGGGTTAACTGATTGCAAAGTCGGTGCTGCTGAGTTCTGCAAGGAGATAATAACAACGCATTAGTAAGATTGAAAATAATAGGTTCTTTTATGAGTAAATTTCTAAATTTTGGGAACCATGCTTGAGCTTCCCAGAAAGGTACGACAAGAACGCCTGTTGCTTCGTCCTCTCGTTTTTTGTTTAAAACTTTGGTTATGAGCGCAAATGGTGGAAAAGCGTACCAAAAGAATTCAGACCAATCTATAGTGAAGGCGTTGATTTTATGAGCATCTGGATCTCGTTGCCATGAACAGAAAAGTTGACATTTTTTCTTTATTCTAATTGCGAATAGATCTATTTGTGAGTTGCCAAACTCTTTGATAATAGCGTTAAACGCGTAGTGTGCTAATTCCCCCTCTGTATCAATATTGCAAATTCGAGACTCTTTATCAGCTGGATTTTCTTTTGAGGCTATACATTCTGCAAAAATCCAAATATTTCGCTCGATACACCATTCCCAAATTGCTCTAGTAATCTTATTCAAATGGACATATTTTATACCACCCATTTTGTTTATGTATTAAATGGCCACAATATTATCAATTTTCAAAAGAATTTGACAATCTCTATATTTTTCTGCAAAAGATTGCAAAGCCAGAAAGGCTGCTTTCAACTCTAGAAAATTTATATGATTATTTCTTTCAGACCAATTCCATAATCCATAGGTGTTTTGACCATTATAAATTGCACTCCAACCGGTAGTAGAAGCGTCAGAAAAAATTTCTTTATCGAATTTGAAAGTGCGAATTTTACTCGATGCCGTTGAAAAGTTGAGATACCACCAATCTAAGTCCCTCAAGGCTAGGTTTATTAATTTTATGGTTTGCTTCTGGTTACATGAAACAATAGGACCTTGAATCCATTTTAATCGCTCTAATTCTTTATAATACAGCCAATCATGTTTAACAGCAGGGCATGCTGCAACCAGAGTACCTATTAAGCTTAAAAGTTCATTTATTGTGCAAGAGCCCTTTTTTCTAAAATTGAGTACTAATTTTTTTATGTTTTCCTTATTTACATCTGTAAGTTCAATCTACATTTTTTCCGAGTTCAATACCATCCCCAAATGTTTGCAAAACTTTTTTGGTTCAAAACATGATTTTTTGAAATTAATTATGAACCCTAGTTTTATTAATGCATTTTTCGTGTACTCAGTGTTATTCAAACATTCGTTATATGTTTTTCCAAATATGAGAAAATCATCAAGGTAATTGGTTACTCGAATGCCTTTTTGTCGTAGCTATCACAGGCTTCAGTATTTTCGTATAGAAATATGGGCTAGTGCACAAACCAAATGGTATACAATTGAAATGAAATATTTGTTTCTTGTAAATGAAGCATAAATATTTTCTGCACTTTGGTGGACTGGTATTATGAAGTAAGCATCTTTGAGATCAATACTATACATAAAATCATTTTCTTCAAGGAGATTTACCGCAGTGCGAATATCTTCCATTTTAAAATGTATACACTCGACATATTTATTGAATTTCTTCGTTTAAAATAAAGCGGAAACTACCATCTGATTTGGGTGTAAGGAAATATGGTTAAATATATTGATCATTTGAATTTTGAGTTAATTCAATTGCCTTCATGTTTTTTAATTTACCAATTTCTATTTCTATGTGGTCTTGTTCAATTTTTGAAAAATTTCCAAGATTTGGAATTTTTTCTTGGCACACTTGACTATTTAAAGGGATAATGTACCCCTGAAGAACATGCAAAACAAATTCATCCTCCGTTATTTCCTCCCAGGCGGATATAAATAATCCTAGTCTGCCAGCAATATTTGCCATTGTTGGTCCTTTTTCTTCGGTAATGGTTGGGATTGCATGTAATCCCTCCGGAATTGTTTCTTGAAGCCACCTCTGCTGAAATTTCTCGAGGTGTAATAATTTTTCTGATTCTGACTCTGGTTCCTCTGGTCCACCTCTTTCTTCGCAAAGGAACCTTTCCAGTTTAACGAATTGTTATTACCTTTGTTTGGTTTCTTTGCCTGGAAAGGCTTCAACTCTTTTCCAACTCTCTCGATGACCTTGACCCCACTCACAATGTCCTTGACATTATCGCCGAATAATAATTTTGTGGAATCTGCTTTGTCCAAAGCTGTTTTTATTTTCTTGTCAAAGGCTGGAGTAATATACACTTTTCTTGCTATCATCCAACAGCGAAAGAGGTCAGAGTTAATTTTCACTACATCCCACAAACATTGTAAAATCAGTTCTCTATCGAGAGGCTGTTCCTCATCATTGAGGATCATGCTTAGAACCAAGGCTGGCAGAGATAAACTTGAACCAATCATGTTCTGGTAAGCATAAAAATATCTATCACGCTTTACAGCGTCTTCTTTCAAATTTGATTGAATTTCAGGGTTCAGCTTTGGTGCGTTTAAATTGAAGTCCTTGTGTTTTTTTCGGGCTAGTTTTAAAATTTCTGCTCTTTCATCCTTCGAGATGCCCTCTTTGATCCACGTTTTTATTCTGTCAACAACTTCTGGGATAAGCATCAATTCTTCAACTTTGTTTTTGCTTGGGTGATCTCCCATAAAGACAGCTAACTCATCCGCCACTTTGTCTATCTTAACCTCTTGTGACTTTTCTCCACAGTCAATCGAATTTTTATTGGAGCTTGACGACGTATCTAGTGGACAAAAAAAATATAATCTATATAGACTTAAGCAAGGAGGATATTTTATTATGTGAGTCTCATATCGGCTCATGTTTTATCTTTAGATTAAAACTTTGGCAATTACTGCATCTTTCGATACTCCAACGTGAGACTGTAAATACAGGTGCTCACCTTATATGAGTTTAGTTGTTTTAGACTCGACACATGTCTCCGCTTACATTACGTGAGCTCGGTCGGCCGTGCAGCGTCTCGCGTGCGCAACGACGCCATTACCCATTTTCTGCAAAGTTACAATTTTTGAAAATGGTCAACTCAGCTCGTGTCTTCGCTTCTACAAAGCTCGGTCGGTTTTTTGTACGTTGATTTTCTCTCAGGTTGTATCTTCGCTTCAACGAAGGTTGGCTGGATTGTAACAATGGGGATTTCAACAATGCGTCTAAGCGCGAGACCGCGCGAACCTTACCCGAATTGTCGCCGTCGGTTGCTTTTTCCTCCTCCTCTTGCAACGCTCTCAGTCTTTTGCTCGCGTTTTTCAAGCATGCCTCCAATTCCTCTATTTCTTTCTGATTAGATGAAGGCCGCTTCTTTGCAGGCATGTTTTTCAGTTAACAGGCGACGTGAACCGCGTGGCGCCAAAAGAAGTAATAAGTCAAGGTAGCGAACGGAAGAGACAGGAGGCCTAGGGCCCCCCACTTTTCTTTTAAACTCTGAACATTGGCGACACCTCGTGGAGCACGAGGGAGTAGTGGAGTAGTACATATAGTTAATCTCTGAAGAACAAGGAACGACGTATAATTGCTGGTTCTTATATAAAAAAACCTCGTTTATAAACTTTGCACAAATTAATTATTATTTTTGTCAAATTGCCGTCAAAGTTTGAGTTCTTACAAATCATTTAAAAAAAGGTATTTCAATAACTTCATTTATCACCGAGAAATCCAAATTTTGAAAAATCAGTTTTTTTTTGTGGATAGCCCAACCTTTGGACATTTTTTCTTTTTTAACCGAATTTTCTTTGTTATTTCAAATTCAAACTATCTTAATATATCTTGTGCACAGGACTCGTCTCCCGACAGTTCTTCTTCTGAGCTCACGACTGAAGATGACGATTCTAATGATGAAGATAGAGCCTACCGAGAGATAATGGGCGATCAAGGCAGTGAAACCTCAGATGAAGATGATTCCTTTTATAAACTGAGGCATATTCTGAAGACGGATGAAGATATACGTTTGCACATCACTGTATCCAAAGCTGAGCTCTTAATGGCAGGTTTTAAGTTTGGAGATGAATATGACTTATCTCAGACAGCATTAGCAGATCTATTTGGATTGTTGAATGCTGTCTTACAGAGGAAAATTTTACCAGATACGAGGTATCTTGTGGACCAAATTTTTAACTCGGATAATACTATCACGTACTATGCAGTTTGTTCTGTGACGTCGGTTGACGAAACAATTCTCAGGCGCACTTTTTGGTCTATCCTTGCGGACAATAACCGGGACGTGCGTTACCACTATCGCGGGAAATTCCTTTTTTCGGCGACGGAGGATCGAAGCTCTGCTACACCACACGCTTGGCAATATAGCAATGCTTCGCGTTATTTTACCACACTCTAGGCGATAAAATAACGTAAAGGGGGACCTATCTAATATGCACTCGACCACACGCTCGGCAATCGAGTGTAACTATCTAAAAGGCAGACCGTCCGCGAAACTAAAATAGGAAAGAATACGGAGAGAAAAGGATGCAAAAAGAAGTTAGAGAAAAAAAGAATTTAGTTTAATTTTATTTACTTACTTTCGCCTTAATTTCCCACACACACCAACAAAACGAAGTCAAAAAAAAGAGTTGCACGAATCGAATTAACTTGAACTAACGAACGAACTAAATCTGAACTGGAAAATAACTGCTAACTTTGAACGAACTGAATTTAGAAAAATAATTGCCTAATTTTCGTGAAAAGATCTCTTTTATACTTTTTCACAGGAGACTTCCACTCGAAAATCTTTGTCATTTTTGGGCAGGAAGAACTCAAATTTTCTCAACTTAATTGGTTGGAAAATTTGGGCAGTATCTCAGCGTAAGCAAGGTTCGAACCCTAATTGGCCGGGGGGCGGAGTGTGCGGGTGTGGCCTCATCTTAGTGTTTTGGGCCCTCTTCACATAGATGGCCCTCTGTGTGTTATTTTGTCCTTTAATTATTGAAACTAATTCTATTTAAAATTAATTGTGTGTGTGGTACTCTAGTTTTACAAAAATGTTTCTTAATCTATAATAAAACTAAAGGAGAGAATAAAAGTTAAGAGTTACGTTTGACTAAAACAATCAGGATATTAATAGCTTTAACTATTAATTAATTATTAAAAAGCTTTGAGAAATGTAAAAAAAAAAATCAGAGTTAATTACAACAAACATAATTAATAACTTTTGTTCAAGCCATTCTTAAATTGTCTAACGCAAAGTTGAGCGCATCCAACAATTATATATACGAAACTCGCAAAGAAAATAATCCAATAAATTTCGCAAGTTTTCAAGAGATTTGCAGCAAATGTGCTTCCTTCAATTTAAATGAAATTAGTAATAATTAGAATAAATTTTTTTTAAATAAAATAATAGTACTGTTGGTAGGATGCACATGTGCGCTGCAGATCCCTACTTTCTAAACATGCGCGCAATCTGGCTAACTCCGGATGACACGATCGTAAAATCGCTCTGATTGTTTCCAACATCTGAAAATTGCCAGATGCGCGAGCCGAAAACTGCCGTTCACAGGAAAAATTTTCTTTATTCAGCTGTACATAGTTTTTCATCTTGATTTACGAGCTAAGTGTGTGGTCGGAATTTTTTTGTCTTATTTTTTTATATGTTTTTTTTTCTTCCCTTTTTTATGGAGCCGCCGTTACAGTTCTGATGAAAACTGCAATAGTTATATCGGGGAGTTCAGCAGGACTGATCGACAAATTTTATGCAATGTTTGTGGTAATATGGTCAACCTCAAAAATCCATGCTTTAATAGTTTTTTTACCATAATTAATATTAAAAACGAGTGCAGCAACTTAATTGAAAAAAATATTGATCATGTGAATGATGTAATTGCAAAAAGATGTTTAGAATCTATTACTATTAGTGATTTTGCACACAGCAATTTGTATAGAGAATTTATAAGGTATTTACCGCCACTGGAAAGAAAGAATTTCGTTACTGCTACCTTTAATAGCGACGGAGCACCGGTATTTGAGAGTTCGAAGTACTCAATTTGGCCTATCCAAATAATCATAAACGAGCTTGCGTACAAAATAAGAACTGCAAAACCATTGGATTGTGGGTTGTGGTTCGGTAAAAGTAAACCTGACATGAATGTTTACCTTGAACCTTTTGTTACTAAAATGAATATTTTGTCTGATGTCGGTGTTTTATATCAAACGAATGGCGAAATGAAACGTATGAAGATCCACACATTATGTTGCTGCGTTGATTCTAGTGCTCGCGCACCGATGCAGGGTATTATGCAATACAATGGTTATTTCGGTTGCTCGTGGTGTCTACACCCGGGGGTATACGTACCAACCAATAGAGGCGGCAGTATCAAGTACATTCAATTGAAAGACCCTCCACTCAAGCGTACTCAACTTCAAACTCACCAACATATGCAGCTTGCATTAGAACATGACGTCTCAGTGTTCGGTGTAAAGAGACCATCAAGTCTAATAGGTCTCCGACATTGCAACATAATTTCAGGCTTTGTTCCTGATATTTTACACTTTGGTGATGAAGATGTTAGAGAACAAATTTTAAGTTACTGGGTCGACACAAGTAACATGCCATACTCACTATCAAATGAAGATATTATTGCAGCTGATAGAATGTTGATGCAAATTAAGTCTCCCAATCAATTAACTCGTTTTTCTAGGGGAATAAAAGATAAAAGTTTGTGGAAAGGCAGAGAAAAAGAAAATTGGGTCATGTTTTATAGTATACCAATAATGTCTCAATTTGCGCACATGCAGCGATATGTTGAACATTGGTCACTTTATGTTGAGGCACTTTATCTAAATAATAAACAAGATGTAACTTGTTTAGAATTAGAATATGCACATAATCTGATACTTCAGTTCATTTATGAAGCAGAAATTCTTTATACTTAATATGCCATGACTTACAACGTACACCAATCAGAACATGTGACACAGAGTACACTTGATTGGGGTCCTTGTTTCAATCACAGTGGGTACTGCTTTGAAAACGGTAATGGGCGATTACTCCGAAAAGTTTACGCTGCTAAAGGAGTTTTATTTCAATTATGCCGTTCGGTTTGCATGACCCACAGTGAAGTTATTATGCGTCGTCATTTGGATTCTCGAGCAGCGACACCAGTACTAAATTTCGTGTACCGTCTTGACAACAAGTACGCACAATGTTCATTAAAAGGTGATACCTTAAAATATTTTGGACCAAACGCAAAAACGAAGCAGAAATGGATAAGGTTATTAGAATTATCGAGATTCAGTCGTACTTACACTAAAATGGTCAAGGATGGTTGCCTTTTTACATCACCAAGAAGAAATGGAATTAGATCCAATAACGCATACGCTTTTACTCGTGGTGGAATTTTTATAAAGTTGAGAGACTTTATATTCGATGATGATGGCGAAATTTCGAGAAAGTATGTTTTGTGCAAAAAAATTAGAGTTGAAAATGAACAGATCACTTTTCCGATTAAGAGAATACGAGAATATTCATCAGACGTTGTTGCAATTAAAACTTCCGAAATTTCCAAAACATGTGTTTACATGCCAATCAACAATCAAGAATACATTTGCGCTGTTTCTAACATGCATCATTATTGAAAATAAAAAAAAATATTTCTTTTTCTTAGAAATCGTATTGATCTAAACTACGTTTATGCACACACATTTTTAAGAGTTTGATTATGAATTTAGTCAAACAATTATTTGGTTAAAAAATTCTTAACACATGACATTTGCATTTCTTCCATTTGTATTGTTATTGTTATTGCTATTGTTAATGTTATATGTAGTTACTTATGCTTATATATATATATATATATATATATATATATATATATATATACACTGTGTTGGTTTCAAGAAGTAAATGAATATGTGAATAAATACATGAATAGAAAAAAATTCTGCGTTAACAACATTAATCTTCTACATATTAATTGCAAGGTGATTTTATTCCAATAGCAATCTTGAAAATTTTCAACTCTATTACACACCAAAATATAACGGGGGTGGATTTGTTAAGCATCTCATACATTTTCAGCTGCTATTTTAATCTTTGAATGTCACGTTCAAATTTCACTTGTAAAAAATAGATGAAAATACAAACTGTGCGAAGAAAATCTTCTAGGTGGCATTTCAAAAGATTTAAAACCTGTTGTATTCAGGTAAAAAAAAACACCTAAAAAGAACAGGTGTAAGTTTGTTTGAAACACCACCTCCATCGCAAAATTTTCACCTAAAAAATCAGCTGCAAATTCTACATTTTGCAAGGACCATATTTGAAATGGTAATTGAAATTAATTTAAACCTGTTAGTTTCAGGTAAAAAAAAACAACTAAAAAGAACAGGTTTGAGTTTGTTAGAAAAACCATCTTGAAAATTTCTAGTCCCAAAATATGGATTTTCCGCCTGAAAATAACCTGTAATTAACACCCGACGATAACACCTGGTGCAAATGTATCCATGCCAATTGAAACTTATCAGATAAAAATTTGAAACAATTTGTCAGGTGGAACTTACAGGTATTTTTTTCAGATGAAAATACCAAGTGAATTTTTTCAACAGGGCAAGTGATAGACATGAACATATTAAAACTATTCAAGTCAATGACCGTATATCTACCGTTGAAACTAATCCTATGAACTACTTTATCTCGTCGTACTATGTTCTTGAATTCGCAATTCGGTAATGTACCTTCGTCAATTGCAGATATAATCGAGTCTCCTCAGATGTCAGGAAATTTCTCTAGTGATTAGAGTACTCAATTTTATTTACTGTGCATTATAGCATTTTGACTATTGGAAAATAGTTAGAGACTTTTTGAGTGCGTTAACAACATTCAATATAATGTAAATACGACGTACCACCTTCACATAGAATACCAATGTATACATTCAGCGCCTTTTTCGGATTTACTAATGGATGGGATTCATAGTGTTTCCTTTAATATGAAATTCACAGATGATGAGATAATACAATGGTTAATTATAGATTTACTCTAAGTGTCAATATCCTTGAGCGTATTTTGCATACATACTATCTCAGCATATAATATTGATTTGATGAGAGTGTATAGTAACATGTAAGAAGGTAACTATCTAAGCAACAGTTTACTTTGTAAAATTTTGTATAATGGTATTTAAATAAGATTGATAAAAAAATAGTGTGTGTTCCGGATGTAAATGAGTATCAAGATCCTCGAAGTTGGCGATTAAACGAGTCGACAAAAAGCACGTAAAGATGAAAAAATGCAGGCTCGTGACGTAGTTGAATTTGGGCTAATATTTTTGTTTTATTCAGGCTAGATAAACACACATGCTTAGGCTCGGGTTTTCGCTTGCCTCCTCGAACCATAAAAAACCATAAAAAAGGAAAATATTTCGTCCTTCGTGTGATGGGTAAGACGTATTGAACGATAATGCTTGTAGCAGAGTGTGAGCGAGAGAATATGCGAGTTTTTTATATAGTTGTCGTACTTTAAGCGACTCGACTAAATGTACAAACAGGTTGCTGGTGATTTGTCTGTGATGCGCATTGACACGAGCCTATGTCAAACTTTTTTAACTATGTGAAGCGAGAAGATGAGTTCCTCGAGATACCTATCATGATTGACAAAACCGAGTGCCACTGTCCCAATGCTCAATAAGTGCGCGCATCGCCAAATCTGATGCAGCGTTGCGAACGAAAACCTAGCAGATTCGGAAATATCTATTTCCGAATCTCACGTCGAAATGAAAGGCTCGAGGGTTGGAAAAGCTTCGAGCGTGAATTATGGTATTCCCCCGAAAATCAAGTCACAACGTGCGACAAACCAGCAGATTCGGAATCATGCCCTTCCGAATCTCGCATCGAGATAAAAAAAAATAAGCTCGAAGGTTGATTGACTGAGCGCGGTGGCCATGGGCCTCCCTGAAAGCCAACAGTGACAAGCGAAGCGAGCGGAATAGCTGGCTACACGGAGTCATCGAAAACAAAGCTAAAACATGCAATGCCCCATGAACTCTGAACCATGAGAGAGAAAAAACTTAAAAAAAAAAAGAAAAAAGAAATGGGAGTGGGATGATTCACAGGAAAGACTCGCTTAGGGCAACTCACCAGAACGCTTGCAACCGTTGTCAAAGCAAGTACGCTAAGGACATTGTAACGCGAAATTTGTATGTTTCGGAGTGGTCTGCGATATTATTATTATTATTATTATTAACCAGAGTATAGTACAAAATATTACAACAAGTAGTAATAATTATACAATTTTACAATTACAAATTTGTAACCCGGCAGAGGATAAACCTGTTCACTGGTCTGGTATTTTAAAACTACTAAACACTTAAAGAAAAATTAAGAAAAAAAAATAAAAAAAAACAAAGAAAATTAAGAAAAAAATAAAAAAATAAAAAAAAAAAACAAAAAACTTAAAACTAAGAGTCGGTTTGTAACAGATTATAATATTTCACAGATGAAGTATGGTTTAATATTGGTAGCAAGAATGCTTCCTATAAAAGCTTACTTCACCAATTATCTTCGATTTTGTTCTGCTATCTCCAATATCTAATTAACATTTGTCTGGCCGTTACGATTGTCGTCATTGATGCTTTCATTTTTCTTGCATATGATATTCTTTCGTATGTATTTAGTCTAACAGGACAAGTAAGTCCTGTAGCACACGTGACTCTATAGTGAGGGAACATTTCAGTATGTTGTCTATGTGAATCACATTTACATGTTGCTGTGAATACTATGTCATCTAAGACTATCAAATCTTTATATTTAGGTTGTTGTTCAAGTGAGTACAATGAATTAGTGAAAGTTTGATATCCTCTGATACCTCTATAAAAGTATAATAATGCTGTATAATAATGTTTCCAAGATAATTGATGTCTCCATAGGTCATTCGAATATTATTTGTTTGTAGAATCGGTTTTCCTGGTGTATTTTTTAGTTTACTTGTTTCTATTTGCAAACTATTATTGTCTGCAATGTCATCTATTTGTTTAAATACTGTTTCTATGGGTTTATATCTTACTTTATCTGTATTTGGTTCTTTGTGATCTTCTTTGTTTTCTTCTTTTATGAAATGTAAATGTTTTTTACCAATTAATTGTTTGTATGTGCAATACACACATTTATTAATGAAATTTATGTTGGTTGTATCTGTTTTTGTTTGAATGTAAGTTTCGTTTCTTTTTCCCTCTTTGAGACCTTTTTTTGTTTTGGTATTAATAGTTATCCGTTGTGAGTTCCAAGCTATGTTAATCACATTAGCAATTGTTTCTATTATTTTTCTGTAGTTATCTGATACATTAATTTTTTTCATGTTATATTCAGAAATTCGACGATGACAACGATTGTAATGAAGTGTACAAGTGCCTTGTGAACACAAATATGTCCTTACATCCAAGAGAAACTTATCCCTATCCACATCCACATGGACTTCCAATGCTGAATGTAGACTATTATCAAAGTTCCCTTGTTGCTTTAGTTTGTAATATATTTGTTGTAAATTGTTGCAATGTATTTTGTGGTTCATTGTATTTCTGTATCTAGAATGAATGGCCTTTTATCCATTTTTTTATTTTGTCCTTTATTGTTTTAGTATTGCCATTTAAAGTTTTGAGGTGAGAAGATAGTTGATTGAAGGTGGCTAAAGCTCTTGTATAGCTATCTTTAATGCTGATTGTTAATTTTCTTTTAAGGGGCTGTATAGTTTTTTTCCTTGTTACGGAATTTTTCTTCAGGAACATATCTTGCAGGTTGACATAGTGATACACTAGAGATTCCATGGTGAATGTTTGATCTATGTTTAGTGGATTTTTTTCATTTATAAACTTGTTTTTATTTATTATTTGTAATAGTCGTGTTTGTAGAGTTTGTATATATTTGAGTCTTCCAATGTATGCTCCACCCCATGCTATAATACCGTATGTTGTTATGCTATGGAAAAGTGCATAGTAAATCATACGTAGATTATCTGTGCTCATTATCCTAGATAATTTGTAGAAAATATAAGTTAGATATTTTAGTCTATTGTATAGCATGTTTGTATGCATGTCCCATCTCATATGGCTATCGAAATGCACTCCAAGGTATTTAGTGTTATCAACTTTTCGAATGGATGTACCTTTTATATTTATATGTAGATATGTTGAGTTGCTATTGCAGTTATTTCCAAATGCCATGTATACTGTTTTGTCAATGTTTAATGAAAGTTTATTCAATGCTAGCCAAGTGGATAGTTTGTTTAAGTAGAAGTTCATATTTTTTTCGACTTCATGCCATGTTTCGCCTTTCACGATAATTACCGTGTCATCAGCAAAAGCAAACACATTATCATTTGGTAGCAATTGTAACATATCATTAATGTAGATTATGAAAAATAAAGGTCCCAATATTGTACCTTGTGGTACGCCAATGTTGACGTGTTGATATTGACTATATTCACCATTAATTTTAACTCTTTGTTTCCTATTACTTAGATAGCTTTTGATAAGTTCATACGCACTACCTCTAATTCCATATCTATAGAGTTTTTTGAGTAGAATTTTGTGGTCCACAGTGTCAAAAGCTTTCGCTAGATCCAAGAAAGTTGCTGCTATTGATTTACTTTTATCTAGTTGATTGTATATTGAGTTAGTTAGGTAGTATAGGGCATTTTTGGTGCTAAGACCTTTTCTAAAACCAAATTGTTTATTAGAAAATAAATTATGTTTGTTGAAAAAACTTGTAATCCTGATTTGTATTAATTTTTCCAAAATTTTGGCGATATTTGATATTAAAGATATAGGTCTATAGTTTGTTGGTAGATACTTCTCTTTAGTTTTGTGGATAGGAATAATTTCAGCACTTTTTAATTCGTCAGGCCATATTTCTTTTTGTAAGCATAAATTAAAGATATAGGTCAACGGATCACTTATATGGTTTATTATCATCTTTAGTACCTGAGTGTTGATGCCGTCAGATCCTCCGTTTTTGTTGCCCATTTTCCTTATTGTCTGTTGAACTTCTATTCTATTTGTTAAATGTAGAAAAATACTGTTGTTGTTCATAGATGGTAGATTAATGTTACTATTTATTGGTTGTCTAATATTATCACATATCTGTTTGCCTACTGTACTGAAAAATGTATTCATTTGTTCTGCAATGTCGTTTGAGTTTGTAATTTTATTATTACCTATTAATAGATGATTAATGTTATTGTTTTTTTTGGTTTTCTTCCCAATTTTGTTGTTGATTATTTTCCATAGTTTTCGTGGATTGTGTTGATTGTTTTGATTTGATTTTTTTCATATTTTTCTTTAGCTAGATCTATGGTCTTTTTTAAAGTTTCTACATAGTTTTTATATTTTTCTCTTTTTGTTGCATTATTGGGATCTTTTTTCCAATTATTATAAAGTTTTTCTTTATGTGCACATGATATCATTATTGCTTTAGTTATCCAACTACTCCTTGGGTTCATTTTATTCTTATTGTGTTTATTGTTTTTAAATGATGCCGTAATACATGTTTGAATTTTTTCTATTAATTTGTTCGTAGCTAGATTAGGGTCTTTTATAATTTGTATGTCAGTCCAAACAGTTCTTTTGGCTTTATTTTTTAGTTTAAAATAGTTTATTATTTTAAAATTGGTTTTTTGTGTACATTTATAATTATTCCTTAAACTCATCATTATGGGGTAGTGATCATTGAAGGGTACGTTGAGGACGTAAGTTTTATAGTTGACTTTTCCTAGCCTAACATAGAAATTATCTATACATGTACCTTTGTTAATATCAATATTGGATGGTCTTGTTATGGTATGTAGTCCAGGGCAATATCCATTTTCTAGCAGTACTTGTAAAAAATCTTGATCTAGTATTTCTTCACTCAATATATCAAAATTAAAGTCTCCCATTAAAATATTGTTTTTATATTTTTTGTTTATTTTCAATAATTCTTTGAGATTCAATAGGATATCTCGTTATAATAATCAAACTTGTATCGTTTTTTCTAAATATCTAAGTTACATTATATCTGTAATTATAAAACATAAAATTGAAACTCATTTCAATTGTTTTGCCCTTTGGATCTCCTTTCCAACCTTTGACTCTTCCTTACCCGAATAGTGTGTTTGAAAGAGTAGTAATAATAATATCAAAAAACTACAAAATATATAACTATAATTTGTATATAATTTTACAAAAGCATGCATGCAACTTTTTATTTTGTTAAAAGTGTTTTTTTGTTATATTCGTTAAAGCCTTACAAACCTCCCTTCTCAATGTAATTTTAACTCCAAGTTCGAAATTTTGCTGATTCTGCTGTTTCGATAATATTCACTCAAATCACCCGTCGCAATAATCATGGTTTTTTTGAGTCTAATTTTATTTTTAGTTTTATTCTTCGATGAGGAATGAGCAAGTTTACTCTTAAATAAATTTTTTGATAAAGTTGGTAGTGTAGATGGAATTATATTATTTTTCAAATTGGGATTTTTCTTTAATTGAAGTTGTCCAAGCATATTGCTTCCTTGTAATGAGCTTTATTTTGTCGTTCATCGATAATTGAAGAATTGCAACATCTGCATACTATAAACAGAAATTAAAAAAACAAAACCAAACTATCATTCACAGAGCCACTGATAAAGGTTTACTCTACTTTTTTCCAACTACTTAAAAAAATTTTATCTAAAATTATAAAATGTGAGTAAGATACCTTGTTTGTACTGGAACCGTTATTTAGTGTCGATCCAGTGATCAAGATTTGCTATTTATCTATCTAATTTATCTATCTATTTATCTATCTATTTATCTATCTAATATTTATCTTTATAATATTATCTGTTGTAATTATGTTATTGGTTTTAAAATAATATCTTTCACTATAATTGTTCTAAAACCTAAATATCTTTCACTATAATTGTTCTAAAATTAATGTGATATGGTTAATATTCAGTACGATATTAAAGCAGGACTTACTTGCTAGTCATTGTGTTTGCATTTTTTCGCTAGCTACTGACTTAGATTCTCTGGATAACTAAGCTTTGAGGAGGTAATCGTGGATAAGCAATAATTTCATATAAAATCTTCTAAAAAAAAATTTCTAACACTCAATAAAATGATTTTTTTCAACCTCAGCATTAACTGATGATACAATTTTCAGACATATATAACTTCAACGTTTTAATTTATTCGAAGTAATGAAGGTTCTAGTAATATAATTAAGTTAATTATAAAACTCAAAATAATATTTGAGTCTAGAAGAACTAGTTTAGTTATCGTGGGGAAACTAATCACATCTCACGACGTGACACATTATTGATCTCTTCAAAGACAATGTTTATGCAATAAATATGCAATTATACATATAATAATTGAATTGCTTAATTACACATTATGTGCAACTGTAAATCAATATAACATTACATCAATAAACTTTTACATCGAAGAGAATGTTTAACATTGCAGTCGAAATATCGCATTTGGTTAGTTATGAAATAAAGCAAATTTCATAGATCCTATTGCACAGGTCCGCATAATTTTGTTGTAGAACAACTGCAAATTCTTTTCAAAATAGTTTTTGACATAAAAACTGAATTTAAACTCATAATCACTCCATCACGTCAGGATTTTGATTAATCCTAACCTACAGTGTGAAAAACACGGGTTTTCGCTTTATTTGATCAGCAAAAACATTGTAAATTTTTATTATTTTTTCAATCTGAAAAAACCATAAAAAAGGAGTACTTTTTATCTGCAGAAAAAGCTATTTAGGGGCTGAGACAGCCCCTTAAAATTTTGGTCATCAACAGAAGGTTGGCTTTAAAATTTTTGATACAATAAATTAATATTTTTTAACCAAACTTATTTTTTTTATACGATTTTATCTAGTTTTAAGCATAAATTAAAAATTTATTTATAAAAAATTTCATAAGAAAAGACTTTAAGAAGTTAATTTTGAGCGAACAGATCTGAAAAAAATACATATCTAAGATGATATATTTATGTATTTTTTCTAAATAGAATTTTTGCAAGGGGATTACCACCCTTCAAATTTGTTACCACGTATTAGTACAAAATTGGGATCTTTTTCGGAAATAATAGCATATTTAATAGTTTTTTGAAAAATGAGACACACGTAATTTTTACCTGCAGATTAACGATTTTAGGGATGGAACAACCCCTGAAAGTTACGGGTGTCAAGGGGTAGATATTTTAAATGGAAAAGCTTTATATTTTGTAACTAAACGGGCGGAAAAATCCATATTACAAATAATGTTAGGATATGTCAATTAGTTCAAACAATTTTACCTAATTTCAAGTATAAACAAAAAATTAATTTATAAAAGATTTTAGTAGTAAGGGCTATAACGGTTCTAAATCACTTTTACCATGCGAGTTTTTATTCCTTCCTTACCAGCAATCGGTAACATAAAAATTCCATGTTATCGACCTATGGGATACTTTATCGGCAGATTTTTTATCGACGATGGATTTGTTTGACCGTCATTGCAGCCGACAGTTTTGTGTGTGTGTGCCGATATTCAAGCCCCGCCGGTAGTTACCGACTCTTGTATCGACGTGGATAGGTGCCCCCGGCCACATGCCCCCGATGATCAATGAATCAGATTGAAAAAATATACGATTAATGGTATCGACGGCGTACTGGCCTGCCTAGTCGGTATATCTCGTGGAAAGTTCCGGATTCACTGGGGTACGCATGCGCATGTGGGATAAGGTTTATTGGAAAATCAAGAAAATCACTAAATTTTGAATACATTTAAAATTTTAAACACATTTATTTAATAAAAGAAGTATACATAGCTATTATATTATAATACTTATACAAGTTTTATAATATGATCATTTGTATTTCTTCTTTTAATTGTCGAATTGTTGATAGCCTTTTTGTTCTGGAAAATGACTAGTGTTGGTTAAAAATTTAGAAGTGATTTGTTTCCATGTAGATTTTTTTTGTTTTTATCTCGGTCTTCTTGGAGAAGACGAGAGTATTTTATTTTTTTTTACTGAAGGGTAGCGGTCTACTATATTTTATTCGAATGCTGGCTGATGAATGATCTGATACTTGCGTTGTTTTGAAGGTCATTTGAAGGTCAAAATCATTTTTTGAATAGGAACCTATATTTTTGATCCCAGATTCGGAAAGAGCGGCAAATTCTACGTTCAAATAACGTATTATGTGTGGGATGCGGTTAACCCCTCCCCTCGCCTAAGGTCATGTAGGGGTCAAATTTATGATTTTCTTCATCTATGCACAGGGATATTCGGGCAAGAGTAAGGTTAATTGTAATAACCCAATATTTCGATATTCCAAATAACCCAATACTCCAATAAACCAATAACCCCAATAATTCAATAACCCCAATATCCCAAAACAATTACAGGGTAAAAACAACAGTGACCTTGAGCTTAAACTTCAGGTTGATTTTCAAAGTCGACTTCATGTATTCAAAGCCTTCATGAGAAGTGTCATTTTCCATTTTGTGGGATAACATGTTATTTTCATTCTTTTTTCTGGTGTGATTCCGGACAAGCCTACAAAGTTTCAACTGAATTGTTTAATAACACTTTTTTAGTATTGTTTATGACAATAGTTATTCGCGAACAGTCCTTCTCAGGATAGTTCAAGTGTAATTTTCTTAGTCGACTTAAAAGGAGGGAATATGCCGGATTATTCGAGAAACGAAATTGTTGATATTCTGTTGTCTCTCGGGGCATGTCAAGGCCGATATCGTGCTGCGGCAAGGTATTACCCGCAGCACCCGGCTAGGTAATCAATACCTTGCCTTCATTGGCTGGGTAATCGATACCTTACCTTCATTGGCTGGGTAATCAATACCTTACCTTCACTGGCTGGGTAATCAATACCTTATTAACCTCACCCTTCCCCTGGTGGGATGGGGGGTGAACCGCTCCCCCAATATAATACTTTATCTGAACGTAGAATTTTCCGCTCTTTCTGAATCCGGGATCAAAAATATGGGATCCTATTCAAAAAATGATTTTGACCTTCAAATGACCTTGAAAATAAATCTCAAGGTCAAATCGGATTTCACAGAAAGGTTGCCCCCATTGTCCCGAACAACTGTTGTTTGAACAATTTTTTTGTACAACGCCAACCGTCGAAAATTTCGGGGTGGTTCCTTCAAAATGGGACACCCTGTATATCATCTGATTATTTGAACTTATTTTATCCACTTCTCGCTTCTGAGCATTAATAATGATGAAAATTATTTCCAACTCGTCACTGATAACTTTTTGCAAAACTTTAAGATTAATAGCGTCTTGAATGTCTGCAGCATTAGTAACTATGCAGAGTCTTTCATTTTCTATATCAAACTGACCATCATCTGTGAATTTGAATCCCAAGCCAGGTAGACCCTGAGTGGTAACTGTAGAAAGTGATTTTAATTGACGTCTAAAGAGATCAAAGCTCATGATGATAATGAACTTGAAAGCTAACTAATACTATTAATATATTATTTCTGCACCTCTTAATTCTTCGATTATACACTAAATTTTATTTACATGATTTTGATTGCCTGCTAATGTCTCTGCAATTAATAATCTACGACATTCTACAAGCTCACTGGGATCATTCAAATATATATAATTAGTAAGATTATTATATCGTGTAATTTTACAAGGTGACTTCAAAGAAAACCCTCTGCCACTTGTTGTATTATAAGATGTAACTCTGATCAACTGAGATATATTATCTTGAAATTTTTCACTTGCTTGATAGCGTGTTTCCTCATCAGGTTTGTAATGCTTTTTATATGCATTCGTTTTATTTATAATACGACCGTAGGTACCTTAATCGTTTTGAGTTACAATGGAGCTATCAGGCTTTTTTTTTGAATAACAGTTATTATTTTCAAAATTCAATGATCTATCACCAATCTTAGGAGTACCATCTTTAATTTGACGTACTCCACAGATAGTATCTAATGTTGTTACTTGATTTTTCCGC
Organism: Phymastichus coffea; assembly: GCF_024137745.1. Lineage (NCBI taxonomy): Eukaryota > Metazoa > Arthropoda > Insecta > Hymenoptera > Eulophidae > Phymastichus > Phymastichus coffea. The sequence continues at coordinate 4,887,671 of NW_026706814.1, forward strand.
AAAATTGATAAATACTTATTAAGTGAATCTCTTTCAGGAATATGAAATATATTATCATTATTTTTCAGTTGTTCATTAGCATTCAATGCCTCTTCCAATCCACTATCATATAATTTTTCCTCTTTTTTAGATAATTCTTGTATATCATACCTATCTTTTTCTTCTTTTTTAGGTTGCAATAATTTTTTACGTTTGGATTTTGTCTGCTAACTAACAAGTAAGACTACCCAAGTGTTAATCGCCGATCATCCTGTAACTTTCAGATTACTTTTATCATATGTATACAAGATACTTTAAACCATTTTTAGCGGCCCGTTTCACCTTGGATTCATGAAATAGTGATTTATTGTCTAACCCATTAACGCTCAAAACCATCGATCTAACGCCGTGTTATCGACCACGAAATTCATGATCGAAGATACCGTATCTTATGTTTTTGGGCATTCTAAATATGAATCCGGGCTCAAAATTCAAAATTATCAAATACAAAATTAAATATGTCGATTTGTTTATAAAAAAAATCTCCTAAAAACCTGTTTTTCTCATTATTGTTCTTTTTCTCAAAGACTATAAAGTTGAGCAAAAAGTTCCAAAGGCAAAGATATCTTATAATTCGTCAACGAACTCTCTTAAAATTTTTTATATTTAAAAAAATTTTTTTTAATTTCATATTTCACTTATACGCGATAAACAAGTAAAATATTTGTATCCATTTAATTTAATTTTTAGTTAAATTAGTTTTTAACATTATCTTGTTTTTATCTTTTACATAAGTAGTACAATAATTTGGTAGTTCATCGTATTCTAGACGAAAAAAAGCTTATTTATATTTAAATATATTTTTATAAATTATTATAATTATTTTATTTAAACATATTTTTATCATTATTATTTTAAATTCATTTTTGTTTTAAATATATATTTATATTTTTCTGAAATCCGGTAATAAAAATTATATAGTGTGTAACGGGGGTTAATGCCGTTTTAATTAATTTTATCCGCGTAATCTTATTGAAAAGCGCACGTAATTACCTATGTTAAATACGAAAGTCGGAGAGCAAGAGGGAACGGGTGTCAGTCAACCAACTAACTACAAATACGAGAAGAACACTTCGAAAGTACTGTTAGCATCACATACGAGAACTTTTATTATCTCTCAATATTACATCAAATTCGGCCCGCGCGTTTGTTTACATTACCGCGCACGACAATAACATGCGGTGTCGGATCGCTCGCCGTTCTTTGTTTGCCGAGATGTTACATGCACGCTTTACTTCGAGTACGGAAAATTGGTTATTAGACATGCTATCGTGGTCGCGAGATCAAGCTGGCCAGCTTACCTTAATGACGAGTGTTCGGCAGCGAACGAAACTCAGCACACACAGCGCGTTCGGGCAAAGTCTTTTGTTCCCCCTTTTTTTTGTGGGTCGCGAACTCGCGCGCGCACGGTTTCGCCTTCGATGGCGAAACACCTCACACACACACACACTTGTGATAACAGGCGAAGGCACCGCGTCTGCAGGCTCAGGTCAGCTCTCTCTGAGCGTCTCGGCAACAACCAAACCACCTGCGATCGGAGGACTTCGATCTCGCTTTCGATTTATGCGTGTCTCGTGAAACGGCGACTGAACCTATCTTCGCCGCTCCTCGTATCGGTAGTTAGGCCTGCACTGGTTCGTTTTCAATCGCGCGCGTTCCGCCTCGTCGTGTGCCGAATTCCCTCGTTACATTTTTCGTCTACCGGTAAGTGCTGCCCCCGCAGGCAGCCACTAGGTTAGGCTATTAGCGCTAATTCGACGTTTACCGTTACAAGTGTAAGGGAGAACTTATTCGGGGAAATTCTTGTTACAATACTGAATAAGTCACTTTATTATCAATTTAAAAAGCTTTACCATTACCTAACATACATATTTACATTGATTTCGCTTCGCGACTAATGATGTTTCTAGTTTGGGAATCGAAACATAGTACATTACGTAACGCGTGCGGGAAGTAGATGATCTCCGCACGGGCGAAGTTAGTCGCCCGAGCGAAGCGAGGCTGTCTCAGCTCCCAAAAAGCTTTTTTCGTATGTAAAAAAAACACGTGTATTTTATTGTTTAATGCTTTACAATATATCAAATAAAGACTGAAATCAGCAAGGAACACTTGAGGTATTTTCTTTATTAGTTGTTAACTGTAAAAAATTAGCTGCAAATTATCGCAGAAACCATTCACGATCGCACTGTTTTTTAATTACCTTCGAGTCTGTCGCATGGATACGAAAGATGCGACAACATTATATACACTGGTAGTCAATGTTTCGTTGATCGACAAGGAATTTACTCACTTACAAGAGGTTCATATAAAACAGCAGGGAATATTCATTGCAATCGTTCACTAATTGATATCGAACTGAGAGAGAAAGAGAGCTATATAATTTCACTTAGATACAATTTTAATATTTATGCATTTTTACAATAATTCTTGCAAAAAATAATTAAAGCTGTCCATGAGTTAGAATGGGCAAAGAAATTTATGGCTTTGCTAATTTATTATCTTTTTAGGTTGAAGGTATGTATAAAATTAAAAATCTAGGAGTAAGAATATAAACTCATAAATTCGAGTCCAACTTCAGTTCAACTATATTTGTATAAAGCTGAGCTGATTTTTAGAAAAAAATTAAATATTTAAAAAGTATTTCACTTTTTTTTGTTGATGACATTATACATTTATGATGCAATAAATATAGTCAAGCATATTTGTTCCGTAACTTACATCTTCAGAAGTTAATATTATTGAAACATACATTGATATACAGTGTAATTTTCAGTATACTTACAATTCCAAGATTTCTCCAATCTAAAAGGTCACTCAAACGTTCCGTACGATTTCGTTGAATAATACGCTGACGTCGGTTTAGTCGACAAAAATCAAACATATATTGTGCTAACTGCTGTACACTCGCTTCTAAACTAATAAATCTACGATCAACGATGTAAATTCCATAGCTCATTGGATCTGCTACATGTTCTTGCATGAAACAACCAAATCCAGATAGATTCGTCGTAATACTTGGAATTCCCATCACAGTACATTCTGCTGGGGTATAACCCCAAGGTTCATAATAAGACGGAAAAACACCGAGATGACAACCCCGCACAAATTCTTCATAATCTAATCCAAATAGTGGATTTGTGGATGAAAGGAATTCCGGATGAAATACCACCTGTAGAATATTTCAAAACTATGATTATTACATTATCGGAAAATTTAATGAATTCTTATGTTAAAAAATGTAAAAAAAGATAAATAGAATCAAGAGTCTCAGTAATAAATCGGAGAAAGCAGCAGAGGTACTTTCTCATACAAGATGTAATTTTATACTTACATACTCTCATACAAGTTATACTTTCTTATATAAGATGTCTAAAAATATTCGAGGAATATTCTAGATATAATTAAAAAAAAAATTCAAGGTTATTTTCTATTTATTTTTATACATTTAACTTTGGTGTCACGGTCGCTCAGTGGGTAAGAGTCCAGGCTTCTCTGCAAGAGATCGTGGGTTCGAGTCCTGGACATGTGAAGATTTTCAGAAATAAAATTTTCATGTCTGTTACCGTGATTCCAGTGATTCGGATTCTACTTCAAACTGTAGGTCTAGTCATTATGCGTATAAAACTTTATCTTCCTACACTATTTAAAAAAAAGTGATCGGACAGGTGAGCTGCATATTCATGACTATAGACAACCAAGACCAACGCGTACAGGTACTTAATTTACCTCTGCAGCGTTTTACATGGACGTAGTTCTTGAAATAACAATAATAATAACAATTAATCCATTGGCGAACTTGTATTTGATTTGGAGTATGACGTTCAAGGATATTTAATGGTTAACTTGGTTTTCTTCAAATAAGAAACCCTATTTTTGGCAACCACAATCGAAATAGTAGGAGATTTTACTTCTCAACATGTATTCAGGTCACGGGTAAATGATGACCTTGAAGTTCAGTCGATGGTTTCTAGGATTAATCTAGTTATGGGTTGGGTTCAGTCTGTATAGCTCCAGTGTTTACGGACAAGGTCGAGGTCATTCTTTTTCTAGCTTTTTACGAGAAATCCAAAAGAGACCTTATAACGAGTTTGACGTCAGCTCGTTATGTCTCTCTCTCTATACGACGATAAAATTAAGAATATCATAAATTTAGTTAGTTAGTTTATTTATTTATTTACAACTTATATGTTACATTTGTTGACATTTCTTATATTACTATTTGTGTCTCGTATCCAGTTTGTGTAGTTGATTATGTATGTGTTTTGTGTGTGTGTGTGTGTGTGTGTGTGAGTGCGCGCGTGCGCGCGTGTGTGTGTGTTGTGTAAATATGTGGATTTATAGGTGTCTCTGCAACTCTTGTGTCCCTGTCTTCTGCGCCTGCTTGTACCTCTTGTCTTCTCATTTTTCTTCTGATTAATCTTCTCTTCCTCTTTCTCTCTCCAAGATCTGCCTTTTCCGCTCTTCTGTTTTTTTTTTCTCTTTCTTGCATATTTTCTTTTCAGCTTTTTCTTTATTACTTTCTTTTGCCTTTTCACCTTTGCCTTTCCTTTGCTTTTGCTCTCCTTCTTGCTAATCATTTCATCTATCTTTCTCCTTATAAAGGCTTTGACACCTTTTTCTTGTTTCCTATTGCTCCCTCTGCCTTTCTTTTTCTCAACCTCACTGATTTTTCCTTAGTATCTTATGATTTGTCTTCTAGTTTACCTTTTTCTTTCTCTTCTTCGATTCTTCTTCTTTTCCACTTTGCTCTATCCTCCAATACCAGCTTCCTCTCGCTTGTGTAGTTGTTGTTACTTGTGTCTTGTGTGTGTGTGTGCGTATGTAGATGTGTTTGCAAGTCTCGTATCTCTGCTTTCTGTTCCCGTTTGTCTTTAGGGTCTTGTAATTTCGTCTTTTTCTTTTTCTTTTTCTTTCTTCTCTTCGTTTCTTCTTCTTTTCCATTTTAGCTCCATCATCCACACTATTTTTTCTTTGCTTCCTATTATTATTTTTTCCCATGCTTCCCCTTCCTTTCTGCTTTTTTCACATTTTTCTACCATGTGCTTCCAATTATCTTCCTCTTTCATACACATTCTGCATCTCTTATTTTCTTCTTTTTCCCAATACCTGCTTCCTCTCGTTTCATTACCTAACCTAAACCTTTCCCTTATTTGCAGGTCTTTTATTCTTCCTTCTCCTTGAATGTCCTTTAACCTATACCTTTTCATTTCTTCTATTAGCTCTTTCCACTCGTTTATGTATCTTGATTTTTCTAGTTTTTCTTCTAGTTCTTTTTCATCTTTTTACTTTAGCTCATCTCTTATTTCTTCCAAAACTCTTCCCTCATTTCATCTCCCTCTTCCCTCTCTCTGTATATTTTACTTTTTTCCAGCCTTTCCTCTCTCTTCTCCTTCTTACCCTTTTAATCTTTTTCATTTCTTTCCCTTTTCTTTAATTCTCTCCATGCTTCTTTTTTTATTGAGCCATCTCTTTCTTCTCTTATTTTGTTTTCATACTTCATTGCTCTTTCTAATACTGTTTCTTTCATTTCTTGTCTTCCTGTTTCCCATCGTATTAGGTAACTTGGTGTGTTTTTATCTAATCCTAATACCCACTTTATATATTTTAGTTGTAGTCTCTCTATTTCCTCATATCTCTTCCATCCCCAGATTTCTGCTCCATACATAATCATGCTTTTCGCCAGAGCATCGAACAGGTTCATCCTTAGCTCCCAGTTTTCTCTAAATAGCTTTTCTCCTAGTCCCCATAGCTTTCCGAGTCCCATATTTATTTTCCCTTCTACCTTCTTTATCTGCTTTTTATTTCCGTTATTTCTGCTTATCACATATCCCAAGTAATTGTACTCTTTCACCATCTCTATCTTCTCACCTTCCCATTCGAATTCTTTTTCCTTCCCCCTTCCTCCTCCTCTCCTGCATTTCATCATCTTTGATTTTACTACATTTAACTCTAATCCCCTTTCTTCCAGGTATCTTTTTAATTTTTTCAGCATTGCTTTCATTCCACTTTCACTCTTTGCCATCATCACTATATCATCTGCGTATCCTAATGTCCATATTTTCTTCCTTCCTATCACTACCCCTCCTTCCTGCACCTGCTTGATCTTCACTTCCAGGTCGGCGAAGGCAAGATTAAATAGCGTGGTGCTCAAAGGGCACCCTTGCCTTACGCCTTTGTAAGTCTCAAACTCCCCAATTATTTCTCCTCCAATATTGCTCCCTGTTTTCTTGTATATTTCTTCTATTCTTTTCCTAATTTTTCTATTTATCCCTTTCTCTTTCATTGTTTCCCATATTTTCTTCCTCTTTATTTTATCAAAAACGGCCTTCATGTCTGCAAAGAATACGAACAGTTTTCCTCCATTTTCCCTTATTTCCTTCCCTATTATTGTTTTTAATATATATATTGCGTCCATTGTTCCTCTTTTTTCCTAAATCCCATCTGCGTATCACTTAGCATTTCTTTAGCTTCTAGTTCTCTTTCCAGCTTTTTCCTCAGTATTTCCGCATATATTTTATATCCCGTATCCATCAGCGTTATTCCTCTATAGTTTCCTACTTTTTCTTTCCTCCCTTTCTTATATATTGGTACTATTATTCCCTTTCTCCATTCTTCCGGATATCCTTCTCCGTTCCATATTCCGTTTAAGCATTTTGTCATATCTTTTATCAAGCCTTCCGTGCCTTCCACCCACGCTTCATTTGCTATACCATCTTCTCCCGTCGCCTTTTTCTTTTTCATTTTTCTTATTACCCCTTTTACTTCTCTTTCTTTGATTTCTTCACCTTCCTCTCCTTCACTGTCTTCGGTTTCTTCCCCTTTGCTTTCTTCCTTTTCTTTCTCTCCCAATTATTCCTTGAAGTGCTTTATCCATTCTTCTTTACCTATATTTTCATCTAATCTAATTCTTTTCTTCCTATTGCCATTCACTTTATCCCAGAATTTTCTTCTCGTCTTATCTTTTCTTATTTCTTCTGCCACTCTTTTCCCTTCATCTTCTTTTGCTTTTCTTATTTCCTCTCTGTATTCTCTCTTTGCTTCTAAGTATTTGCCTCTGTCTCCTTCACCTTTTCTTACCTTATTTAACTCTGCCATCACCCTATCCCTTTTTGCCTTACATTCTTTTCTCCACCAGCTTTTTTTTGATCCTTTTTTTTTCCTTATCTTCTTTTTTACAACTGCGTTCTTCACTCTATTTTTTATATCTTTCCATTTTTCTGTTCCCTCTATTGCGTCTATCCATCTCTGATACTCCTTTATACCTTCTTCGCTCCAGTCGTCTATCATTCTTTCTTCCTCTTCTTTTCTTTCTTCCGCTATTTTGTCTCCCAATTCCACCTCTATTGGTAAGTGGTCCGACTTTACCCTCTCCTTTATTTGAACCCTTTTTATCGCCTCATCACCTTCCTCGTTACCTACCACATAGTCCATCGTTGACATTCCTCTCGCTCCTATATATGTTATTTCTCCCTCTTCATCTCCTTCTTTTCTCCCATTCGTTATCACTAAGCCCATTTCTCCTAGTCATTTTATAATTTCTTCTCCCTCTGCGTTTAACACTTTATCCTTGGCCTTTATTTCCTCTAGGTTTTCTTCTGTCTTCCATTCTCTTCCTTCGTTTCCTGTTCTTGCGTTGAAGTCTCCTCCTATAATTATTGTTTTTCCTCTGTTCTCCTCTATCTCTTCGCTTAGGTATTCATAGTTTTCCTTCTTCTCATGTTGCATATACGAGGTGTGATGAAAAAGTAAGGTGAATTTTTATTTTTCTCAAAAAATATTTATTTATTCATCAATTTTTATTTTATCTCCTTCAAAGTAATCCCCCTCGGATATAATGCACTTGTGCCAACGCTTTTTCCAATCCTCAAAGCATTTCAAAAAATCATTTTTTGTGATCTTGTTTAGTTCATCCTTCGATTCTGTCTTTATCTCCTCAATCGTGGCAAAACGCCGTCCTTTCATGGGCCTCTTCAGTTTTGGGAACAAGAAGAAGTCATAGGGAGCCAGATCTGGGGAATACGGTGCCTGTGGCATCGTTACTGTGTTGGTTTTAGCCAAAAATTCGCGCACAAGCGACGATGTGTGAGCAGGGGCGTTATCATGGTGCAAAAGCCAATTTTTATTTTTCCACAAATTCGGACGTTTCTGGCGGATTGCTTCGCGCAAATTGCGCATAACTTGCAGGTAATATTCCTTATTTACTGTTCTACTCTGTGGCAAGAACTCATGATGCACCACGCCCCTGCAGTCAAAGAAAACTGTAAGCAAAACCTTTACATTTCATCGAACTTGGCGTGCTTTTTTTGGTCTTGGTGATCCAGAATGCCTCCACTGGGACGATTGAGTCTTAGTCTCGACGTCATAACCGTATACCCATGTTTCGTCACCTGTTATAACCCTGTTGAGTAAATCTGGATCATCGTTGACGTCATTCAGTAGCTCTTGGGCGATGCTCATGCGACGTTTCTTTTGGTCGAAATTGAGCAATTTCGGAACAAACTTCGCTGACACACGTCTGATGTCTAAAACACTCATCAAAATTGATTGGCACGAACCAAATGAGATGCCAATATCATCAGCAATTTCTCTAATGGTAATTCGACGATTTCCCAACACTATTTTCTTCACTTCTTCAACATTCTCATCAGTTGTTGATGTGCTGGGGCGTCCAGATCGAGGTTCGTCGTCGGTGTTTTCTCGGCCTTCTTGGAAGAGTTTATACCACTTGTAAACATTTTTTTGGCTTAAAGTAGACTCACCGTATGCCACTTTCAGCATTTCAAGTGTTTTGGAACATTTGATTCCATTTTTCACATAAAATTTAATGCAAACTCTTTGATCCATGTTTTTAGACAGCAGCAAATCGTGGAGCACGCAAAACACTTCTAACCTTGATGCCTCTCACAAACAAACCAAACATACTACAAAGCTGAAATTTGGAACGTATGTTCTAGACGAGTGTACCGACATAACCAAATAAAAAAGTCAAAGATCGAACGGACGTAGCCCGCTAAATTTCAAAATTCACCTTACTTTTTGATCACACCTCGTACACCGATGCTATCACGTATTTCCTCCTTCCGATCTTTATTTCTCCTACTATTATCTCATTTGTCCTTTCTTTCTTCCATTCAACCTTAGTCATCCCTTTCCTCTCTCTTACTGCCATCATTCCTTCCCCTATTTTTCTCCCCCTTCTTCCTTCCCTTCTTGTGTCTCTCCACTCTATGTTATACCCTTTCAGTTGTTTCTCCACCCCAGTTTTTGCCCCTTGCCTCTTCACCCAGGTTTCAGTTAGCCCTATTATATCAAATTCCCTAACATATTCCCAGTCGTCTTCCTCCATGCTCTCAATCCACGCCACGTTCCAGAATAGTATCTTTCCTGTCTCTTTTCCCTCTCTCTGCCTTCTCTCCTCTCTCTGTCTTTTATCTCTATTGTTTTCGAAACCTTTCCACCCCCTTTCCTACCATTTTTCCCTCTCTCTCGCTCCACCACCATTCTTCTTCCTCTGACTTCACCCCGTTATGCCACATCTTTACCTCTTTACCTTTACTTTTTATTTCTTTCGCTTTCCTTCTTACTTCCTCTCTTATCCTTCTCTGCTTCAACATTCAGTCCTGATCTATATATATCTTTTTCTGTGCCAGATTCTTTTTCTTCTTCATAATTCCTTCTTTTTGTTCTCATTAAGCGCATCTAATTTGCCACATGTTTTTCCTTCTTTCTCTTCGATCATTCCTCCTATTCTTCTCAGATTCACTATCTCTCCTTTCATTTCTAGTACCTCCCTTAACCAGACAACTGCCTCTTCCTTCTTTTCTCATCTTAACTCACCGTCTAAGTCTGTCACTATTATATTGTTTATCCTACTTTCTCTATCCATTTTTTCTCTCATATGCTCTAATTCTTCCTTATTGCCTACTTCTGTTCCTCTTTGCTACTTGTTTCCTCCTTCTATGCTTTCTTTTAGTTTCACGCACTCCTCTTCCAACTGGTCCATTCTCACTCCCCATTTTTCCTGCAGTTTCTTTTCTCTACGTTGTGACAGGGCTATAGCGATGCTCGCTGGCCCTGTGTGCGGCACTCTCCTCGCGTGAACGCAGCGACCAAGTGTACGCTATATAGCGACTACATACTTGTGTCGTTGCAGGATCTGGAGAGAGGAGCGCGACGATCGGCGAGGTGTCGCCGTGAGTGCGAGTGAGAGCGAGAAGAGCGAGAGGGAGGGAGAGCGATTTTGACTGATTTTTTACGGAGAGAGAGGTGGGAGCGCGGCGGCGCGAGGCTGAGAAATTAAGAGAGAAGAAGGGCAGTTAGGCGCGAGCTCTCGCGTAATTAGGGCCGCCTAAGGAGAGACTGGACGAGAGGACATTTCGGCCAGAGAGGAACGACTGCCAGGAGTGCGACTGCTATTTGCCAGGAGAACCAGGTGTTCCGAGCCGAGCCCGGACAAGCAGCGACTATTCGCCGTCCCCGGGTCAAAGGCCGTGCTGCGGCCTCTCCTGCAGCAGTCCCGATCATCGCCAGGGCGCCGTTTCCAGCGGGCCTGCGCTTTCGCCGGCGTCGTCTCTCTGTCGACGGACCGTCGGCATCCGGTGGGTCAAAAGCCTGTTTATCTCTCTCGCGCCAGCTCTCGCTCGATTACGGTCATTAGCGTATTTTGATTTTATCGCGCACGCTGAGCGATCTCGCTCGCGTGATCTCGCGAACTCTTGTCGCGGAAAGGCTGAGCGAGCGCGCTCGCCGCGGCGAAGTTAATCTTGTAGCGATATTTGTGAAAAGGCGTCAATAAATGAGATCGCCATATGTAATATCATTGATTAGAGTGTCCGTTTCTTTGTATCAACCTTCCCCAGCCAGCGCGAACTTCGGCCTATGAAAGTCAGCGCCGGCATTCTTTACCGAGAAAGAACCCAGAAAAATTAGCAGAGACCAGCCCATGGCGCACGGAAGCTGACCACTCTTGCAACGTTTTGCTTTTTCCCTTTCTTCTTTCGTCTCTTTCTTTCTTTCTTTTCTCTCTCTCTCTCTTGTTCTTTCCTAATTTTTCCTGTTTCCTTCTCCCATCTTTCTTCTCTTCTTTTCCCCTCTGCCTCCATTCTTTCCATTTTTCCCATTATTTCTTTAAACATTTCTGTCCATTCTTCCCTTTCCTCCTCCCACACCTCTCTTAATTCCCTTATATCTGTCCGTATCTTTTCCATTATATCTTCTGCACCGCTACTTTTTCCCACTTCTCTTATCGTATTGTCCAGTCCTTCTCCTCCCTCTCCATCCATCTCGCTTCCCTCGCGCTCAGTCTTGCATCTCTTTGCCTCCCTCATTTCTCCTCTAATATTCTCCCTCAGCCCCTCCCCGCTCTCTCTCCCCCTCACCATTTTTACTCTTTTCTTCTTTTCCTCCTCTGGGCCTTTCTTATCCAACCTTCCGCCTTTATCTCTTAATTTTTCTGTTGTCACAAATCTTTCCATCCTATCCCGTACGCCTTAATTCGACTCTCTATATCTACCCGTGATCCCACCTTTATTCCCTGTTTTACCTTTTCTGTCTCTGCCTTTACTTCTTACCGCCCTTCCTCACTGCCTGCCTTTCCCGCTTTTTGATTTTCTCTCTTAACCTCAACTTTTATTTTTTTTTTTATTCCTCTCTCTCTGCTTTTTCCTGCTCTTCTCCAGGCCTCTCTCTCTCTCTCTTCTCCACTCCTCCTCCACCTCCACGCTCTTTTCACCTCTATTTCTCTCCTCAAACACTTTTCCTCTTTAACTTTTTCATCAAAACTCGCGCTCACATCCAAGACCCGTCCACACTCCCCTCGAGTGAAATCTAACCTCGAATATCATATATCTATAATGTTACATTATTTGAATTATATTTCTTCTTAGCAGGAGCAGACGATGACTGCGGAGAAGGTAAGAGAGAGCGCAGCAGAGAGAGACCGAGTGCGCATGTAGGCATAGCGATATGTATGACGAGCCGCGCGCCGCGCGCCACGTGACGAAGGGCCGGTAATTAGCCGATAGCTCGCGAGCCGTGCAGAGGCATTCGATCGTGCGTGCACTCGTATAAGCTTTTCTTTGTGAATCGCCTCGTGGCAAGAGAGTGACTTTTGATTGTGACAAGTTAGTGAGGTGCAACTGTGCGTGCAATACCTCCTGCTCCTTCGCGACAAGCGATTGTACTGTTAGGTAAATTCCGCAATCGTGCCGAGGCGTAATTGAGAGGTTTCGATTAATGTATGCACCGACTTTTCCTGGGATCTCTCTCTCGCTTTGCCAATCTCGCCGCTCTTTCTGAACCGCCCTTTACACTGACTCGGACATGAACTATATATATTTGTATACTGGTAAAACTGCATGGCTTTTCTTTTGAATTACCCTTTTCTTCCTATCGCTTCCCTCAACTTTCGCGATTTAAGCTGCGTGACCCACGACGCTCTCCGCGGGCCAGTTGGCGATCTGACCTACCGGGCCGGTCTTGCGTAGCAGAACGCAGTGCCACGAAGAGCTGCATTTGTGCCAGCCACTACTTGATCTCGATTTAATTAATATATTGTAGCGGTCTAAATCCCCGTTGCAACTTTAAATCTAACCTTATTTAGTGTTATTCAGGAACAACAACTTCAACTTAGTAAAATGCACAATTAAATAGCTGGATAGATCACCTGATTCAATGCCTGTTGATTATTTTTGTTGAGATTATCTGAAGAATCGAGTGTTCAAAACGAAATCTCAAAAATTAGATGAATTACGGCAAAGAATCATAGATGAGTGAACTTCCATTCCTAGCTATTGATACTTTTTATTATAGTTCACTATCAAGAGGTGTAAGGAGAAAAATGCATGTATAAAAAATAAGATAATATGCAATGATATTAATCAAATATGAAAGATAATAGGATTTGTGTTGAACTGGCACCCTAATCGTGAAAGGTGAGGGGAATCAGGCAAATATGGTCCCCTGAACGTGAGAAACAAGAAGACTAATGTAAATTAAGCACTTCAAAGGGATGAAATTTTATTATATCAACGTCGTTGTTCCTAAATAACGCTAAATGTAAAAAAATGCTCTCGAAAGTCACGTGCAAGGTCAAATCAAAGATTACCAATGAATTTCGTTTCGTCGATAATTAACGTTTCAAATGCTGTACTATCTTGTCTTCATCCTACCGTTAGATATAGAAACTATCGTTATATCTCGTTATGTTGAACCAGTAATTATGCGCGGTTGAAAAAGAATTGAAATTTGATGATATAACGTTTCCTCTAGAAATAAAAAGTATTCCAAAATTTGAAAAGTTGAATTACACATCTATAAACGTTTACATTCTTAATAAATGTAGAAAAAATTTGACCATATCATGAAACTATTTCAAAAAATCCAAACACATTCATCTTTTTTTAATTCAAAAAGCCATATTGATGAATATAATGACTAAGCTAAAATATTCACAATGAAGAACCAATGTCAAAAGACTTTCTGTTTGGATTAAAAATCTGTCCGCTCTTGTTAGAAGTAAAATAACTTCGTATACTAAAAAAATCTGTCTTTATGAGCGCTACCTCCATTACTTTACTACCGAGGATCAATTGATAGCTCATGTTGAAAAATGAATAAGTGTACAATCAATCTGCCTGATGATACAATTCTAAAATTCAAACATTCGAAACGTAAGGAAGTGGTTCCATATGTTATATACGCTGACTTAGAATGTTTGTTAAAACCAGTTGACAATAGTCATGCTTTTCATGAACACGAAGCTTTCAGCGATGGATTATAAAGAAAATATAGATTTGATGAGAGTAAGTCAGAGTGTAAGTCTTATAGAAAACAAACAATAGAAGATGAAACGTCTGCTCAATGGCTTATAAAACAATTTAAAATATTATTAGCTCAATTGGAAGAAGTAAAAATGTTTTTCTAGATAATTGGTAATAGTATTAAAATTGTCGGCTATCAATGACCGACACTATTACAACCCCAATGGAAGCTGTTATGTTGCTTGATAAGCTATATGCTGGCTCGGCGTGGGCTCCCGGAAATAGTGTAGCGTCTCTAGCTTGAGCTCTTGCTAAGCTATATGCTAGTTAGTCGCGTCCCCAATAGTATGGGTGCTTCTATCTCTCTCTCTCTTTCTCTCTCTCTCTCCCTCACTTTAACACGCTATAGTTGTGTATAGTAGAGGGAGTATACGTTTATGTGTTCTAGCAGCATGAGTACGCCTTATAGCGTGGATGCTGCTGCTGCTCTCTCTCTCTCTCTCTCTCTTTACCCATCTCACTTAAGAAATCTAACTATATTTAAATAATAGCTGATGAAGGGGATATCGTAGCTATAATAAAAGACAGTTATTTTTTAAATTTGACTTTCATTTATTAAAAAGAACACGCAAGCACAGTATCGTATTTCTGAAAGCAGACGACCACAAGGTGAACTTTTTCAAGGTTAGATGAACACAAGGCGATATTTATTGACTTAGATAAATACAGGACGTACTTTTCCAAGGTCGAACGATTACAGGGTGATATTTTTTATTTTATACGAGTACAGAGTATATTTAAACAGTTCGGCTTGTGCTTATCGGCTGAGAAAAAGCATTCTCTATGCTTGTTCAGTTTTAGAAATACTCACCCTATTGTCATCTATCTTGGAAAACCACGATCTGTGCTCGTCTAAGATAGAAAATATCTCGGTTTACTCGTATTATTTTTTATAAGAAGATCTTTTCTAAGATAAAAACTATTGCCCCGTGATCGTCTGACTTTGGCTACACTTTGACTACAAAAGCTCGTTCTGTATTCGTCTGACCTTAACAAAGCACATCCTCTGCTTGTCTGCACAAAAAAATATGACATTGTACTTATATATTCTTTATAATGGTAGTCTTGGATTCATAAGCTTATCAACGGTTGTTTTAATAAGATTGATATCTGAAAATTTACCTGTAACTGTACCCAAAAAAGTATCCAAAAATGTATCCGAAAAAGTTCCCCGAAAAAATCCTCAAATAAATAGTTGATAGACTTCATAAATATCCATTAATAAGTGCTCTAAAAATTTCTCACATAAATATTCAAATAAGTACACGAAAAAGATTTAATTTTTATAACAATTTCATTGTTCCAGATAGATACGTATTACTAATAATAGTCTAAATACGTATTACTCAATGCTTATCAAATAATAATTAAATTTCGTTTTTGAAGCATAGTCGCGAGGTATTTTCTTATTTTTCCTGCTTTATCGAAGTTCCGGTTTTCACTCGTTGCACTCCTTTGAGTTGTCGAATTTATATTTATGGACAAGCGATAGAGTGTCGACGCACTGGCGAACAGAATTTGTAAAAATTGTAGCCGAACTCTTGAGCGCACGTGGAAGTGCCGCCCGCAATTAGATTTTGTCTCGTGGCATATCGCATTTCCTCGATCTATTTGATAGCCATAAGATTATAATATTTGGGTCAGCATATGTACGGAAAATTCAACAGTGACTCTCGAAGAAAGAAATCATTTTATACAGAAATGCAAACAAGAACACATTCCTCGCTACAATGAATATGAAAATATTTATTGTTAGCCTAAATGATTCGAAATTTGACTAGTTGATCTAGATGCACATGAAAACATTCGACATTCCCACCTTCATTCTTCGATATGCCTTAAAAAATTTGATTGCGTTGCTAATGCAAGAGGTATAAACGATCGTGCATTAGCAACGCATTTTAAAATTAAAAATCTCTCAGACCGGGTAAAACAATCATAAATATAGGTTGTGAAAAAACGTGTTGCTAGTAAAAAGGTATTCCAATATTTTTCGAAGCATGTTGAAAAACGAAGGAAGATTTTCTGCGGAATATTTTCACATACATCTAGACAAATTAGTGAAATCGTGAATTTTTTCAGGTAATAAAATCTTGACGTATATGCAACATTGGATTTGACGAGTGTTAGCCAACTAACTACTTTTCGTAAAGCCATCATAAGCTCTCGTGTATCAGTAAATGATACAAGAAGCTTGGGATTATATATTCTTTTGCATTGAGGGGTTAAGGAGTTTTTAGAAAGGCAATCCGGTAGTTAGATATAAGTATTAGGTTATTGGGTTATGCACATCTATTTGCATAACGGTAAGTACATTGAAAAAATTTTCTATTGTTAATTCGGGATATATAGTAGCGGGGTAATTATAAAAATAAGACTGATGACACTCTTACAATGTGTAAAACTGTTTACTATGTCGTTAGGCTGATTTCTCAAATGTTTTATAAAAAAAATATTAGCACGGTTTTAAAATCGCACACAGATTTTTTCAACGTGTCACAAATAAATTAATTGCGCATTTCCCAGATCGTCGCAATGATCTTCGAAACGCCTAATATACTACACACAACAAGGAATTTACTCGCACGCTTTCCAATCTGTAGATTTTCTAAGCATATAGCGATGAACAATCACGTATTTTCCAAACAGTATTACAATTTCCCAAACTTTAAACAACGCACACTGTTTTATTCAGAACTTGGGTGATTTGACACTAGAACTTTATACACTTTCGCTGAAAGAAAAGTTATTCTATCCTATTGACACTGCATGCCGGACATGCTCTTAATATGTAGGATTATAGTAACAGGGTAGCAAGGATTGGTAATGAATTGGAAGACTAACGTTAAACTAAACAAGTTGTTATGTAACATACTGTCTTGATTTCCTTATAGTTTTCTTAAATGATAAAATTTGTAACAATGGAAAGAAGGGAAATAGTGAGAGCTTGAAATTCATTTAATTTTAATTATATTCAGCAACGTTTCGTCAGCACATTTGCTCTTCAGGCTTTATTAACATAAAAACAACAAATTATTAACAATAAAGTTGCAAGTATAATTTTAATGGCATATAATTATATGTATATGTATGTACCTGATTTCTCTCGTAGTCAAATTATTATAGGCTAAAACGAATAGCTCGTAGCCAGTCACGTTACCATACAGTAAGAAATCAAGTATTTCAACACGCATATATATATATTCTTTATCTATCATACTTTGCTCATCGATCTCAATAAAGGCTTATAAATATGACTCAGACATTGTACGAGGTGTGTTCAAAAAGTACCCGGAATTATCGTTTTTCCAAAAAATATTTATTTATTCGTTTACATCAATGTGGTCCCCTTCAAAGTAATCCCCCCAGATATAATACACTTATGCCAGCGTTTCTAATCTTCGAAGCACTCTTGATATTCACTTTTTGGTATGTCCTTGAGTACTCTCAGCGATTCGGCCTTTATTTCTTCAATCGAGGAAAAACGCCGTCCTTTCATGGGTCTCTTCAACTTTGGGAACAGGAAAAAGTCACACGGAGCTATATCTGGTGAATATGGAGGTTGGGGCACGACTACGGTATTGTTTTTGGCCAAAAAATTACGAACAAGCAACGACGAGCGAGCAGGTGCGTTATCGTGATGCAAAAGCCATGAATTGTTTTTCCATAAATTGGGACGTTTTTTTTCGGATTGCTGCACACAAACGTCGCATAACTTCAAGGTAATACTCCTTATTAACCGTACGACCTTGTGATAAGAACTCATGATGCACCACGCCCCTGCGGTCAAAGAAAACTGTAAGCAAAACCTTCACATTTGATCGAACTTGACGTGCTTTTGTCGCTCTTGGTGACGTTGAATGCTTCCAGGTGGACGATTGTGCTTTGGTTTCGACATCATAACCGTACACCCATGTTTCATCACCAGTTATGACCCTTTCAAGCAAACTTGGATCGTCGTTGACGTCGTTTAACAGCTCCTGAGCGATGCTCATGTGATTGTTTTTTTGGTCAAAGTTCAGCAGTTTTGGAATTAATTTTGCTGCCACCCGTTTCATGCCCAAAACATTTGAAAAAATGTTATGATTGTGATTCGGCGATCATTCAGAACCATTTTTTTCACTTTTTTCACATTTTCATCGATTGTTGAAGTGCTGGGTCGACCGGAGCGTTCGTCATCTTCAACGTCTTCGCGGCCATCTTGGAAACGCTTATACCACTCGTAAACACTTGTTTTTTTTATAGCAGACTCACCATAGGCTTTTTGTAACATTTCACACACTTTGTTACACTTTATTTCATTTTTTACGCAAAATTTAATACAAATTCTTTGATCCAGTTCTTTTAAAAAACGAAAATCGCCGAGCTCATAAAAACACGTCAAACCTTAGCGACTACCACAGACAAAGTAAACAGTGAATATAGCTGAAAATTTTATTATACTTCAGGGGCATGTATACCAACACAATAAAGAAAATTTTGACAATCGGACTTTCCAGACCCGCGAAATTTAAAAATTCCGGATATTTTTTGAACACACCTCGTATATCCTCTTTTCTATTTAAGTGTTTTTATGTAAGCCGATGTGCAACATTTCGGATATTCTGCGTTTCTTTAATTCTTTTCATAATCCAATATCTTAGCTTTGTCCCAGTCAAATTCGTGTGCCAGAGTCCTTCTACGTGTAACTACTACTATATCTGAGTCAATGTTTGTTTTGTGTTCATTTAATCTAAGTTTAAGGCTCACTTACTTTCATCTACGTAGACCGGTGAACATTGTTGGCAGTTAAAACTTCAGACAGTAGCAATGTTGTCTAATAGATCAGATTGGTCTGTTCCTAAACGAATTAACTCTTGTAATTGTTTTTATAATAAAGGGATTGGAGTAATGTCATGTTTTTTTTAACACAAAAACCAGGAGTTCTGTTTCCTTTGCAGTCGTTATCTGATCCAAGGCTGTTTTCTAAACGTAACGATATGATGTTTTCTAACGTACGATTTATTCGTTTTAGCCTATAATAATTTAACTACAAGAGAAATCAGGTAAACACATATGCATATAAATATATGCTATTAAAATTAAACTTGCAACTTTATTGTAAATAATTTGTTGTTTTTCTGTTAATAAAGTTTGAAGAGGTCAGCAAATGTGCTGACGAAACGTTGCCGAATATAATTAAAATTAAGTGAATTTCAAGCTCTCACTATTTCCCTTCTTTCCATTATTACAAATTTTATCATTTTGTAACGGAGAATATGCGACCTTTCCCGTCTGGGTAACTTGCGACCATTATTTATTTGGGGATTCAGAAAGCAGAAGACGTTCCCACGGCTGAATAACGCGTCGAGCAAAACCACGTTAAACGCACAGATTCGAAGTCGGGATGAGGAGTGATACACCGACGAATAAACACAACAGCGGATTTACACACTAATCCTTTAATCGTCAACAATTGACTAGAAGACGGCGATCTCACATCTATATACAACAAGCGGCACAATAATAAACGCGAACGCGAAGGTGAATCAGTGGCTGGTTAGCCTACTGATTCCCTGTTCAAAACTAATTATTACAATAATGCCCGACAAACACTTTCCGCCGTTATTCCATCAATGGAGTAGCCAGCAGATCTGCCGCGCTGCTATCCATCAGCTGGCGCCCAAACGTGCAAGAGAGAGAAACAAGAGAAAACACGGCACCGACCTCGACCTTCAGCCTCTCTGACGACTAGAACGCTTTGCAGTGTGACGTCACTGGTGCGCTCGTGTTTATTGTCGTCGGTCTTTGTTCTCTTGCTCGTTCACTCGTTAACTCTATCAATCTTGCTGCCTTAACTGTTGTTCCGCTCGTTGATTACTGTTGTTGTTGCTTCCGTTGCTCCTCGTTGATTGGTACTGCAGCAGCGACGAAGATCGTTCACGCGCGCACCCGCGCACCTCGCCGGTCACCCACACGCACCGGTGCCAGGTATCCTTCGGGACACGGCTGGGTGCGACCCAGCCACACACTCTAATACTCGTCCGTGCACCGGACGTGTCTCCGGAAAATGAAAACGTTGACGAGGTCGCGGGGCCAAATCCGGAAAACCGTAAACTTTGGTTGAATCCACGCGCGCGACTTTCTCTGTCCAAATCCTAGCAGAGACTCTCCCAAATTTTCCGCGATGATCTGCAACTCGAGCTCTCTCTCTCTTTCTCTCTTCTTCTGCGCCATCTCAGTCGCTCCAGCCGTCAGCTCAGCCCGTACACAGCACCTCAAAACAAAAACCAAGCATGAGTGTGCCTGCTACACGCAGACACTCTCAGCTTGACGCGGCGCGCGGATATTTGCGAGAGCCAGACGAACGAAATCGGCCTAGCCGAGATTTTCCGTTACACAATGATCCTTACTACTCGCTTTTCTATAGCTTTCCTACTATTGCACCTACTAACCCTACATTAATTTTAAAAATCGTTAGAAAACTTGATTAATAAATAATTTCATTTGATTATTTTTTGTTAGGCTATATTTTGAGCGTAATAAAAATCAAGATATGCAAGCTATTAGTACCCAACAGACATTGTGGATTTTTGAAAAAATTTATGACTGTGAAATGTCGTCTAAGAACCCTAGAGATTTCGTACTGCGGATCTGGTTAAGAATAACGGGCGTTATCTACGAGGCACTTATGATTTTAGGAAATTCTCACGGCATCATGATGCCAACTCACGTAGAACTGATCAGAACAGATTTACTTGTTTCCCTTGATGAAGCTATAAGATCATAATCAAAAGTAAATATAGTAGAATCCTCGAATGACGAAGTTGTGCAAACATCTGTGGAAATGAGCTCACCTGAAAGAGTATCTGCAGAAAAAGATATAAAGTATAAATTATTTATAATATGAACACACACACATTATAACTAATTGTGCCTTATTTTTTCAGTCATTAATATATCTATTTTTAAATTCTTTAATTTTGAATTCCGAAGTAACATTAGTATACCTCAGTCAATACAGATCGCATTTCCTAGAGACTTCATTCTTTTTTTTATAAGAGGATTGATTCATTTTAACGAATCACAGTGTACCAAGTGATGTTGCAAAAGTTTCATTTGGGTTAGGTAATGAATACCTGATACTCGAACAACCATACTCTATAGAGCATGATGACACTGCTAATACCTTGGTTAACAAGAAAACTGATGATTATCAACCTTCTGTTTCACATTCTGATAACGCCAACGTCAACGTTATTCAACGACTTGAAGTTCATAACATTTAAAATTTTCATTAATAACAAGGAAGATGAACTTAGAATTTTCAATATAAATATTCTCAAATATTCTATAATATGAATTGCCGGAAAAGATTTTTCGAGTGCAACATATTAATTTCTCACACTAAAAAATAATACAGCTGCAGGGATTTTATTTGATTTTCTACAGGAAAGCCTTCTGATAAAAAATCTCTCTATTATAACAAAAATAATAGAAATCTTCACGAGATTTCACACATTCAATTTCGGACTAATTTAAAAAGTTTCAACAGTCATATCACGGACGTCTAGAAATAGATTGAACAGTACAATGGAAGTGAGAGGTCGTCCATCTATGAAAATAATATGACCAGGAAACATTGTATGGGCAAAATATGGATCCTATGGTGTTCTTTTTGGAAAAATTGAATAGGTTGACTTTGACTCATTGAAAATTAGATTTTAATGATCGCTCAGGAGATACTTACAAGTGTTACAAAAAGAATTGTTACCCTTTTAAACGCAAAACTCATTCTGAGTTACTTATGAAAGAACTTGATAAAGAAACAATTAAAAAGTCAATGAAGAACCTGTTTCGAAAAAGTCAAGGATACCAAAAAATAAAACAAATAACTGATCGGATAATAATTACTGAATATTCATAGTATAACATGTTACAATTTACTATTACGTAATAAAAATCATAATAATTATCTTTTTATTTGCTTTCATAAAAATACGATCTTATTCATTTGTCGGAATAATATTTCCTACAGAAATTCTAATAGAATTTGATCTCAGATCACCTGCTCTCTAGGACATTGGCCTTCTACTCGTCCAAACTTGGACGCCTTCGGTTCGTCTGTTCTCTGTTTTTCTAGAAGTAGACGAGCAGAGGTACACTCTATTGAGTGAAGACAAGCCAAGGACATGGCGTTCCGAGGGTAGATGAGCCGAGGGCGATTCTTTTCTAGCGCAGATGAGCGGAGGGCGATTCCAGTTGATTTGTTCTAAAATAATCTTACATGCTGAAGTATTTGCAACATCAACAAAAATTACTTGGAACTAAAATTATTATAAATTACAGGTATTTTTTTATTAAATCATGGGATCAGATTTTCCAAGTCTTCTAAATCATTGATCTCAATACCGTAGATATAGTCTTTCACAGTGCCCCAGAGAAAGAAATTCAAAGGATTTAAATCAGGAGATCGGAGTGGCTAAAGGATTGGATCTCTTTGTCCTATCCATCTGCCTGGGAACATATGATTAAGTAGTTGAACTACTTGTGCAGCTTAATATGGAGGAGTTCCATCGTACTGGTACCACATATTTTGCCGTAGTTCATCAGGCAAGCCATTGGACAAATGGATAATTGATTTTCTAAGAAATCAAGATAGCCTGTCCCGTCCATATTGTTAGGCATTTGTACTAGACTGATCTAAAATAATATTAATGTTTATGAAAGATTGTATAAATACTTTGATCTAAATAAAGCTAAATAAACTGTCAAGAATTTTTGCATCATTGTTATCACGAAAATCTATCCTGCGTCAGAAGAATTTTTGGCATACGCGGATAATTAATTCTCCTAACCTATTCCCTGCTAAATATTGAAGTAAGAAGAAAAATAGTCTTCCTCTATCATGAAGTTGATAAAATCATACTGCTGAAGGCTACTTAAAAATTGGTAAATGATATGGCGACAAGAAATTGTTTTAAAAGAAGTCCTAATAAACCTCATTTTACAAACATCCTCTAATTACAAATAATTATGAATTTACCACTTGATCATCAATGATACCGCACCACTTTTTTCTTGAGAATCGGTTCTGGTACCGGTTAACAATAATTAGTTTTGGATTTTCATCGGCGTAGTAATGATTATGACGAATATTGAAATTTCTATCTCTGCCGAACGACGATTCATCAGCGAACGAGATGCGATAACAAAAATCGACTCACAAGTGATGATCTCGTTCATTGAGCTGCTGGTCCGTTATGTTTAATAATTCTTTGTACCTAAACACGGAAAAAAGATTTTTACAATCAGCATTGTCAAATGTCCAAGTGAAAATCTAATGGTAGATTCGTTTTAGCGACAGTAAAAACTATAATTGTATAGTCGATTCCTGTGCACTCGCCAAGACAGCAAAAGTTATAAACTCGGGTCCTGATATTCGTAGTGATACCAAGACATGAAAATTCTTTTTGCCAGAGTTTTGGAAAGTTTGCGTAACAAGAGAGTTTGGCTGTTTTATGTTTCTTGACTTCGTACGTTAATTATAAGTAAAATACCATGTGTTGTCGGATATAGTAGGTCACCTACGATGAAATGGGTTAACACATGGTCAATCCCATATAATCGGTAAGGTAGGGATCGAGAGAATAGACGTGAAGGATGGAAGGGCAAGCGATTGAAGGGATGTGTACACCATTCAACGCTTAAAGACTGCGCGGAAGAGTTTACAGAAATAGAAGGGCAGAAGAAAGAGGCGCTCGTTAGAAATAGAAAAAGTCAGTTTACGTGACTTTTTCCTTAAATACGAGGCTTTCTATGCCTTTCAGTTTATGTAATTTGTTTCTTTGACTAAAGAAAAGAAAAGAATTGAAAGAAAAAAGGAAAAGAAATTTCTTTATTATACCAGCTTACCTTCACTATAATAATATAAAAAATGTAGCAAATTATCGTAGTAGATAGTAATCGGTAGTTTACTTACTGTCGAATA
Organism: Phymastichus coffea; assembly: GCF_024137745.1. NCBI lineage: Eukaryota > Metazoa > Arthropoda > Insecta > Hymenoptera > Eulophidae > Phymastichus > Phymastichus coffea. The sequence goes on from NW_026706814.1 coordinate 4,911,500, forward strand.
TGACATTTCATGTAAAGCAGCGATTCTTTGTAAGCTTCTTCTGGGGTCTTCATCGAGACAGTCCAATACAACATCTTCGTCTACAACTTTCCTCGCCCTGCGAAGAGCTCCCACAACTGCTCCTTACCCAGGGCCTCAGTGTTTAACAGGCATAACATTGCCATTTTCAAGGCCTTGTTGTACGGTGGCTAGAATTAATCGAGAACCAGGCAGCCTTCGATAAGGAAAACATCTCGGCATATAGCCTGGACGCTGCATTAGCGTTATTTTTTGCTCGGCTGAATAAAATTATTTTATCGACATACTCAGCAGCAGTATAACGCACACCTTGATTTCGACGAACCATAATGCGACAAAAAACAACACAAAGGTTACAAACGCGACTACTGATAAAATGCGAGCTACTTCGCCAAAACAAATGAATTGTCCACATGTTGACCAAATTCTCTATCTTGTAAATTTCAAATTCGAACACTTCAGTTCAAAATAATTATTTTTGCTTCATAAATAAAATGAAATACTTATCGTTAATAAAATTCCCTGGATTCGAAGAAATTTGATCGCAAAAATAATATCCCAAATTAATTTTAAAAAATAAACAAAATCATGTAACTCATTTTCATTCATAGCAAACGTTGTAGTCTGGAAAATTTAATAATTGTAATTACTAGATTTTTCGAAAATGTATAATTATTAATATTAATTATATATTATTAGTAAATTTCTTATAGCGTTCATCAAAAGTTAGAAAGACTAAAAGTATTTGCTATAAAGAAAATTTAAATAGTAGGCGCAGGCCGCTCGCGTCAACAAAGGCAAATTTGGCAATCGGATTAAATATATAAAGCAATAAAAAAGTTATTATAAAGTAATAAAAAAAGAATCTAATAGAGATATCTATAGGAAACATTTTCCACTTAAAGTATGCAATAGAACTTTAATTTTGCTTGTCGCATTTCTGAAAACCTTAAATCTATACTCCATAAAGTCAATGTATGCTGTAACGGGGTTGCTTACCGTTTAATTATTTTTATTACGATGATCACGTAAACGCGCTCGTTATCACCTATATCAAATAAGAAAGTCAAAGAGCAAGAGGAAACGGGTGTCAGTCAACCAACTATCTACGGGAGTGAAGAGAACGCTCTGAAAGTACTTGTTAATATCGTGTACGAAAGCCCTTTATTATCTCTTAAAACGCTACATTAGATCGGCCCGCGTGTTTATGTTTACATCGGCGCTCGCTCGACAACAACATGCAGTGTCGGGACGCTCGCTGCTCTTTGTCCGTAGAGCTATTACATGCACGGAAAATTAATTGTTACACATGCGATCGCGATCGCAAGATTAAGCTGGCCAGCTTACCTTTATTCGGCAGACGCACGAAGATCTCGGTGACAAGTCACACTGCGTAAAAGCGGTCTGTTTGTTAGTTCGTGTCGCGGATCGCGAACTCGCGCGCACGTGGCTTCGCCCTCGATGGCGAAACCTCACACACACTTTCAAAACCACAGGACACGGCGCTACTCTGCTGGCCCCGGGCTGCACTCTTGATATCTGCACGGCAGCTCGGCAACAGCAGTCTCCCAAAATCGGCTCTGGTGCGGATGCTCTGCTTACGGAATTCAACTCCGGTAACTCGTGTAGCGGTAGCTGGTTTCGTATACACGGGCGAGCGTGTTGACGGTTAAACCCTCACTGGTTCATTTTCGATCGCGCGCGTTCCGTCTGCTCGCGTGCCGAATTCCTTCGTTACATTTCTCGTCTCCCCGGTAGGTGCTGCCCCCGCAGGCAGCAATTAAGTTAGATTATTAGCGCTAATTTGACGTTTACCGTCACAGCTCCCTTCCAGTCTGGACTTACGGGGTCCTCGACGATAACCATATTAGCGCTGTCCCTTCCGAGGTGGAGAGGAGAACGGACAATAAAGGGTCACAGTCCATGTGGTGTTTAGAATAATATTTATTTGGTGAATGTGGTGTATGTGTGGCCCTGCTCACGGGGGCAGGGAACGATTACCTGGCTGATCTTGCTGGTTTCTCCCGGCCTTCATCGTCTAACGGAGGACGGCCGTGTGCCTCCCATTCCAGCCTCTCTTGGACCAAGTCGACGTGTTGCCGCACACGTGGGCAGCGGTCTGCGCAAGTCACCCCGGGGTAATGGCAGATGTTACACCCTTCTCACTGAGCGCGGAAGAGGGTGCCACGCGGGAGGCCTCGTTCTCTGGGGGTCAGTGGCAACCCATTCCGCCGGTTGGGGGCAGACCACAACGGCCTTTCTACCGTGGGGTCCTCACCCGTGGACTCTGCCACAAGATTAATGTGGATGGGTCCCGTTGTTTGACCTCCATTGCTGCCGTCTACATTAACCACCAGGTTTACCCCGCACGCTCGCGGACCCTGGTGTGTCGCGGCCTCTGACCTGTCCTCTGGGGCCGTAGGACTGGCCCCAACGACTGGAGGCTGGGAGAGGCCCATGGGTGCGTCACTCACCGGGCCCTCGAGGGCCTGACGGTGACGGCGCTGGACCTCCTTTAGTACCTGCGCGAACTGGCGTCGGCGGGACACCACCTTGCTCCAATGGTCCATATCATCGGGGCGGTGGCAGCCTAATAAGAGCGGGACGCTCGTCGCCTTAGTTCCCTCGGTGGTAGAGATCTCGTCGTCATCTCGTCGTCGGGTCCCATCGTGAATAATCAGCAAACCAAGGTATGTGGCCTCAGGCTTGCAGAAGACACTCTTCTCTCAATTAATCGAGAGGCCAGCCCTACACAACCTGTCCAACTCGGTTTTAAGACGTTGTGGGTGATCTCCTAATTCAGACGATACTACGATGATATCGCCCAAACGGGCGAAGGCGAAACCGCCAAGCTTGGATCCGATCACGCTATCTATCAACCGTTGGAAGGTGTCGTCGGCGTACGAGGTACCGAAGGGTATTCGTGCGAACCGAAGGTGTCCGAGTCCGGGCACTGTAAAGGCAGTGATATGTCGAGATTCGGTCTTGAATGGTACCGTATCACTCACCCGAATCTCGTGTTCGATGCCTGTTGCACGTCCCAGTCCCACGGGGGCCTGCGATAAGGCCTCGCCGATGGTCTTCTGCAATATCGCCCGTTGAGAGGCTGTTACTTCGGCTAGTCCGACAGTAGCTAATCTCGGACCAGCCTCCAAACTAGCTACCTCTAGTTTCATCTTGGTTTGTGATTTCTTGAGCAGCAACGTATCATCGTCCGGATCAAGTACTGCTCTAAATAATCTAATAAAGTTCACTCCTAGGATACATTCATCGACGAGGGTAGGGAGGATAGCTACTCTCGTCGGCATCGTCGTCTCCCCCACGGTAAACGGCAATATGGCGTGACCAACGATCGTTAACTTACGACCGTCTGGTAGTCCTGCTGTACCCGCGTGGGTGGTGTCCAATTTGACGCCTAGCACAGACGCTATCTGCAGAGCATTACTACCCATGGCTGTGGTGGAAGCTCTCAGATCATAGAGGGCCCGTATCTGGAAGTCCCCTATTTTCACCGGCAGCCACCAACGCGTCTCCTGTTCCGGAGAATATCGGGAAACAGTTTCGACGGCTCCACAGTTTTGCTCCTTGTACACCATAGAGCTAGCCACTGTGCTCTTGCGTGGTAGAGTGACGTCACTTGTCGTCCGAACCACCTTGGTTCGGACGATCGGAGTTTCCATGGGATTACGTTTCGACGGTTTATCTGCCGCTACCCGTGCCCCCGAGGGCGTGTGCGATCCATACGCCACCACCTCGGCCGGTCCAGGGTCATGGGCTTTACTAACGTCATTACCCTTCCTCTCCGCGTTCACTCTACCGCCACGTTCATCATTGGCGTCACCAGGGGAGTTCTCGCTCTCGTCGCTCAACACGCTCGCTACTAACGGTGCGGCCTGTGCTGACGAAGGCCGCGAGATCTCGTTAACGGGGTTCGGGTTGGGGGACGAAGGAGTGGGATCAACCCCACCTAACCACTCCTTTCCCCGTTTCCCTTGTTACATTGAGGACAGTACTTCCTGCTGTACCCCAATAGGCCACACTCGACGCATTTGATTGGCTTGGAGAAATCCCTTTCTCGTCTACGAGGGGTCTCCGGCTTCTTAGCTCGGTCCTCGGAGGTTAGATTTTTGTCGGCGTGGTTATTCCTTATCCCCTCCGATATCTCCCTGAGAGACAGCAGCACATATTTGGTTCGATATATCGGTGGGTAGGACTTTCTTCTCGCCATCGACCGACTCCAGGCTCGGATTAGATGTCGCCCCCGAGAGCGTCGGCGTGTAGACGACCTGGTGCGTCACCTTCTCGAGTACCTTCTCCATGCGGTCCAACCTGTCGCTAACCTCCGGTTTGTCGCCGGACATGGCTGCCACCTTGCCCTTACGGCCCTTGCTCGCATTAGCGCGGGGGGTGGTACGCTAACTCCGGGTACAGAGTTGACTATAATAACATTTTATTTTATTTAAAAAAGTTAATTTACTGCAAGCCTTAGAAGATCAGTGTAAAAGGAAGTAAATTTAAACGGGCCAATGTTAAAAAAGTTAGTTTTTCATTTTTAAAGAATTTCTTTCAATTTTATAGGAAATAAAATTTTATTTCTAATAAACTGGTTTTAAAACATAAGAAAGCCCACCCAATCCATAAAAAAATGAAACCTACTGATTGCTTCAATAAAAAATGTGTCATATCAGTAGAATTTATTAGAACGATTTTTACGAGATATTAAATACTATAGTATTTTTTTCGTTCTGTAACGGGGCGATTATTCGGATGGCGGGCTAAATAATGTGCATACGACTGGTTACGTATCGCTCAAAAGAGTGATGCGATCTCTCGTATAGTTACGCACGCTGTCGATTGGCGAGAAGCGGTGGCTTGTGCGTTGACAGCGAGCCTTTTTCGGACTTACTCCTCTTCGTTGCTGATCCTCGCCAGACCGAGCTCAGTATGCCACTGCTCCGGCGGTCGCAATCACGACGATCTCAGGAAGCTCGATTACGATCCGGTTAGCAAAAACATAGTAAATGCACATAGTGCACCATATGGCCAACCGCGAGGCTGGCCAGGTTACTTTGTGCAAAAATCTTTTTGTCAAAGCGACGTATCATGATTGTCTTCTTCATCAGAGAATAGAGACTTCTCAAACAAACAATTCGATGTTTTTGGGAGAGAATGTCATAAACTTCTTTTTTCTGTACGGGCATATGCAAATGCAAATGCTGATGTACAGAATGCGCCACCGATTACCCTCGACAAGCAGTAAATGTAACTCGACCCGAAGTGAATGCAATGTGTATTTGAATGAAGACTTGCAGTAACAAGTGCGGATGTGTGTACCTTCACGTATTGGGATTGAAAACACTGTCGCTGTAAAGAGACAGTAAGCAAAACACATAACGCTTGCCCCTAGGGCAATAGGCTGACTGGTCAAACAAAGCAATACCAACACGGACCATGAAAACACGTGGTGAGGTGCGGCCTGTAAACGCCCAAAAATTCAACGTGGATTCTACCACAATCCAAGAGCTCAACTCGAGCTCAGACAAGCCAAAATCTGGGAGTTGCTTGAGGGGAAATCTCTCAGGATTGTGGTACCGCGCGCCCTCTTAGAGGTTGGGAGACCGCTCCGGGCGCTAGTTGCAGAGGACCAATGGTCCCGGCAATCCGAATTTAATTCGGGTAGATAACAAATTACTCCCTGTCGACTGGCAATCGATAGAAGCCACTACTGTGGGTAAAGAGTCGCGGCCGTGGTCATAGCAGCCATCCAAAGTTCTTTGCTTCGAGCTCCTGGAGTAAGGCCCGACACCATTGTGCGAGAGAACATCGTCCATTGGGCTGAGTAACTCTCGATGATTAGAACGCACTACGGATGCTAAAACCCTCGGGAGAATTATTTTCCACAGAAGGGCAGCATCCTTCCTGCTTAAGAATTGTTTAAGCCCTGATAGCTAAAGCAGTTTTACAATTGAAAGCGAAATTAGCGAAAGTCAGCTCCCTTTGAAAGTGAAAAGCTGTACACTGAATGCCCATCAAATTCAGTGCTGCTACACATGAACACAGGCTAAGACGTAAGAAAAGGCAGAAACCCAATAAGCTCACTTAAGCGCTACTTTGGTTGCAATACGTCGAAACACCTAACCTCTGACTAATGCCATGTCATGACAAATAGAAATCTTAACATACAGGTAGCACTAGTGCAAGAACCATACCACTGGAATAACGCGATTTCAGGCATGGGCAGTATCACGGCCATTCATGGAGCCGAAAAAGGCGAAGTGATTCAAACCGCGATACTCTATAACCCGAACAGGGTCACAGCTACCAAGATTTGTGTGACTCCCACTGTGTCTGTTCACAGTTAGTGTATGTGTGTTGTTCATACTTTTCCGCTTTGAGGGTGGCGCAGCGTAATCAAACATTACCACCCCTCTCTCTGGGCGCCAATAGGTTGGCATAGCCCACTGTCCTTCACTCCTTCGCTTTCAAACACATTGGAGATCCGGAAGTCAAGTTTGCTACGACATCCCTGACGCACACAGCGAGTCGGAACCTTTTTGACCTAAGGCGGCGACCTTCTCGAAAGGAGAACCGATCTTTTCACGGTTCGACGCTCAAGGACAGCGGAACTAAAGGCTTGAACTTCGGTTTGAGCGCGACGAGACTCTAATTGCCCCAACGTCTACCACGTCGGAATCACGCGGCATATAAATCTTACGAGATTTGCTTGACCTGGTACCACTACCCCGCAGAGGCCAACCCAAATTGGGATGTCAGAAGAGAGACTCAGCCAGGACAGCCAGAGGAAATTCCGAAGACGATCAACCAGCTACGCCTTCCCTCCTGGGCTCGCGTTTGAAGATCATCCCACCCTGCGTTCCTGTATTAAGGGATTTCTCCCACGACTCACAGGTCCATCGCTTCGACGTACCGAGGCACGTCTTCCCATTGCGTGTCGGTCATCCCCGCTCACGCTGGTGGGTGTCCGTTATTCGAAAAGGTTGTGTCCTGATTTTTGCCCGAGTCTCGGATTTCGCTTTCTATGGAAGGCTTTTATGACTCGCTGATATTGATCTCTGCTCTTTCGATTAATATTTTCTCACTTAGGTCAGGAGCGGGGTCTCGCCTAGCCGACAAGGCGACTTCCCAGGCAGTTTTCAATATTCGTGCCAGTCATGCCACTCATTCGAATCAATTTCCGAGATCCAGGCTCAAATCAGGTGTTTTAGCGTTCGAAATTAACGTTCAAATTGTGTTTTCTCAAACAAAGGTGTAGGGCCTTACTCCCGGAGCTCGAGGCAAAGAACTTTGGGTGGCTGCTATGACCACGGCCGCGACTCTTTACCCACAATAGTGGCACCTACCGATTGCCAGTCGATAGGGAGTAATTTCTTCTCTACCCGAATTAAATTCGGATTGCCGGGACCATTGGTCCTCTGCAACTAGCTCCCGGAGCGGTCTCCCGTCCTCTAAGATGGCGCGCGGTACCACAATCCCGAGAGATTTCCCTCAAGTGAATCCCGGATTTTGGCTTTTCTGGGCTCAAGTTGAGCTCTTGGGGTGTGGTAAATTACGCGATGAATGTTTGGGCGTTTACAGGCCGCACCTCACCACGTGTTTTCATGATCCGTGTTGGTATTGCTTTGTTTGGCCAGTCAGCCTATTGCCCTAGGGGCAAGCGTTATGTGTTTTGCTTACTGTCTCTTTACAGCGACAGTGTTTTCAACCCCAATACGTGAAGGTACACACATCTGCACTTGTGATTGCAAGTCTTCGTTCAAATACACATTGCACTCACTTCGGGTCGACTAGCATTAGTTGCTTGTCGAGGGCAATCGGTGACGCATTTTGTACTTCAGCATTTGCATTTGGATATGCCCGTACAGGTAAGAGAAGTTTACGACATCCTCTCCCAAAACAACAAGTTATTTGTTTGAGAAGTCTCCACTCTCTGTTGAGGAAGACAATTACTGTCCGCCGCTTTAACAAAAGATTTTTGCATAAAGTAACCTGGCCAGCCTCGCGGTTGGCCATATGGTGCACTATGTGCATCATCTATGTTTTTGCTAAGCGGACCATAATCGAGCTTCCTGAGAGCGTCGTGATTGCAACCGCCTGTGTCTGTGCACAGGTAGTCGGAGCCTTTGGTGAAATTTATTTCATAAGCGTTTATTGCCAGTTCAGCCGCAGCAGGAAGATCTATCTTGACAAACTAGCTGAGACTCTGAAGCGATTGAAAGGAAAAAAAAGTCTTAATTGGAATAGATGCAAACGCCAAGTCAAAGATCTGGTCTAATACACAGGATAAGAATGGAGAATTCATTGAAGAATTCTAAACCTATACGGGCTAATAGTGGCGAACAGGAAGGGCCAGCTTTCAACATGCCGCAGTACGAGGGGGGAGACGGATATCGATGTAACTCTGCATACATCAAATCTGTCAAACCTCTTAGCTAGCTGGACGGTGAAGACCAATAACCACAGGCCCATAGTGATCGAACTGGATCTTACCTCACAACCAGCCAGACTTATACGAACAGTAGAACACTATAGAACCAAGGTTTAATATGAGAAAAGCTGATTGGGAGACTTTGAAAATTAGAGAAAGAGAACTTATCTAAGCTCCCTGTAGAAACCTCCAAAGACATCGAAACATACGTCTCAAATCTCGAAGAGGTTTCAATAAGAGCAGCAAAGGACTTTATCCCACCAAAAATGAGAAGAACGCGCTCTCAACCTTGGTGAAATCCTGACTTGCGAAGTAAGAAACGAGCGATACAAATACAACGCAAAGTCGTCGCTCTGAAGGACAAGGAAGGGCCGAATAGAAAGCAAAGGAAAGCCCTCCAGAGATCAATTGAAAATTTGAGTCAAATGAATTCTGAATATGCAACGGCTATAAAAAGAGCCAAAAACTAAAGCTGGCGAGATTTCTGCACTATTGAAAGCAAAAAGAATGCTTGGGCGTATCCATACAAACGAGCATCGAATAAAGTAAAAATCTCAAAAGCGATGTGCACGGATAAATGTAATGGTTCAGGAACAAAAGACTGGAAAGAAAAAAGCATGGCTCTACTAGAAGGACTAATGCCTGATGACGACCCATACTGCGAAAATTAAGCACATGCGGAGATTCGCTGATATATGCGGGAGATTCCAGTAACCGGCTACGCAACGTCTTTCCTATCGAGGGAAGTTGAAATGGCCCTTAAAGTAAACAAGGCAGGGAAATCACCAGGCAAAGATAGAATAGAGTTAGAAATGCTTATTAATGCAAAACCATTGCACCAGGGACTGACACGACTTTTCAACGCCTGCTTAAAATGTGGAGTGTTCCCCAGAAGATAGAAAAGTGAAATGCTAATCACATTGCTCAAATGGGTTGAGAAACCTGAGAACGAGATTAAATCATATAGACCCGTATGTCTACTCCCCAGAGCTGGGAAGACACTCGCGAGGCTTATGATTCAAAGAATGTCCAACATTCTAAATAGCTCGGACTGGTCTTCGGAGGATTTAGCTTTAAAGCAAATAAATCCACAGAGGATACCATTAGAAGACTATACAAAATAGTAGAAGAGGCAGAATCTGATCCGTCGATCAAGTACGTAGCCGCTATTCCGCTAGACGTCTCAGGAGCATTCGATGCCTTATGGTGGTCAAGATGGTCAATGCTATCCCAACTGAAAGAAAGAAATTGCCTGAAGAACATCTACAAGTTTCTCCAGAGTTATTTTAGTGACCGAGAGGTAGGCATATATGCTCATTTCGAAGAAACAATAAAAATAGTAACAAAGGTGTGCCCTCAGGGATCAGTCTTTGGACCGGTCGGTTAGAATGTCATCTTTGACAAACCACTTCGGGCAATCAGGGATGCAGGATATGAAGTACTAGCCTATGCAGACGATCTGCTTGCCATCATTAAGGCGACGACACGCATTGATTTTGAAAGACAAGCCCAAGAAGTCATTGATATAATGATGAATTGGTGCAAGTCCGACAAAATGAAATTGGCAGTGCAAAAGTCAGCACTAATATAGCTAAAAAGCCAACTGAGCGAGAATAGGAGCCCTACAGTCAAAATTGGGAAAGACAACATTAGAACGCACAAGACAATCAAGTACTTGGGAATTACGATTTCAAAGGGCTTGCGTCTAGAAGAACACATTCGAAACGTGGTTCAAGACTGCAGCAACACCTACTTCGAGTTAAGTAAAATAGCAAAAGCAAACTGGGACTTAAAATTCAATTCAATGAAAAAGATATACAATAGCTTGCTAGTATCGAAAGTTATATATGCCGCTGCGGGCTGGTGGCAAAGAATAAACATCAAACAACAATCTGCCTTCCAAAGATTGCAGCGATTAGTTCTTTGCAAAACACTAAAAGCCTACAAATCGATCTCTCACGAAGCGGCGCACGTGCTTGCAGCCACTCGACCAATAGCTCTCGAGATCGACGGGAGAGTTGCGAAGTACTACGTTAGGAAAGGGAACTTCAGTGCTATATAAAAAAGTACACTAGTTTAAATTTATCTTTGAGCGGTAGTGTTATGAAGCGAAAATCGACTATTGATGGAAAAGGTCTGTTACTTAACTATAAAATAGCAAGAAAAGGAACATTATTTGATTATGTATATTGGAGTGATCCAAATGAGCTCATTCATAGACTAAGATTGATTATTACTGAACAAACCGCTGGTAATCTTAGTCATGTTAACCCTATTAACGCCCAGCCGGACACGTTTTGTACAATTCTCTTTCTGCCCTCATAGCTATTGCATTTCGAGGTAAAAAAAATCTGAACACATACATTCTTATAGCATAAAGTGTACTCTTTCCGATGGTACCATTCAAATTATCGAAAAATTTTATTTTATATCAAAAAATGTTGTTTAAAATAAAAGGATCATGAATTTTGATGATAATTTTTTATTTCAAATCAAGTTTTCAATGGGTTACGGGTTTGGAATCAACTTGGATCTGTACTAGAACATCCATAATATCTGAGTCTTAAGAATATAGGATGCCAGAGTTAGTTTGACTAATTAGGAATTTCAAAATGGCGCCCAAAGTACAAAATTTTTGTCAAAACATTCATGAATTTTTTTCTCGGAAACGAAGTACATTACAAAAAAAATTTTCAAAAGAAAAAGTGTTAAGAATTTATCAAGGAATACGCCTGAATTTTTTCGAGAAGTTACAAGCTACTTCCTTAATTTTGCAAATTGTCAATTTTTAATCAATTTTGAAAATCCCTTGAATCGCTTTGAAAAAATTCAGCTGTACTCCTCGACTAATTCTAAACTTCTTTTATTCTTAGTAATCATTTCGTAAAGTGTTTTGTTTCCGATGAAAAAATTCCAAAATGTTATAATCGAGCTTAAATAATGATTATTATAACTGATTTAGGCTTTTTCAGGTTTGTTGAAACGCTTGTAGCCATTCGGAATAAATGTTGCTTAATTCTTACCCCTTGGAAGTAACTTTCATATAAAATTTCTTGTTTTTTTTTTTTGTTTTACGTTCTTAAAAAATTTTTTTTTAAGTTTTTATTTTTTTTCAATTTTCAAGTATACTTTACAATAATATTTTTCACAATCAACATAACATTTTGAAGTTCTTATTTTACATTTTTCATTTGTACAGTATCTTTAGGGTGCATCCGTTAGTATTACGTGGCCCTATTTTGAGCCCTTCAAATACTCTCGACAAATATTCAAAGCGAAATCTTTTGTAGTTACTTTCGCGTTTCTATTACAGAAATTCACTATATTGAGTAATATAACAGCATTTATGATAGATGCTTGGATCAAGCGCATAAATACTACCCATGTCTATTTTTTTGATTTTATGAGAGATGCAAGATGATAACAATATTGGTCACATGTATCAATGCCTGCCATATATTTGTTATAAGTAATGAAAGCATTTAGAAGAGATATATCTTTTTCTTGTTTTTCTTTTTTATCGTAACGTTGTGCTGTTATCCTGCTACAGAAGATAAAATGAAAACCGGCTTCGAGTCCATTAGTGTAATAACATTTTTTCCGCTGTTTTTATCATTTTTAACCACAAATGTTTCTCTTAGAACTTTATTATTAATCTCATATGGTACTCAAATTTGGTCTTATCTAATAGTACCCGTAGCCTGTAATCCTACTTTTTTTAAATAACTAATAAGTCCGGAGAAGTAAAATATTTATCGAAATAAACATGATATTGTGCAAGTTTCTTTATTGAAACATTGTGAAGCAGTTTTTGGAGCATCGATAAAACAACTCGACACCCTATAGAAATGTTAGACAAAAGTGGATTTTCGGAGTTTTTTCCACAATATAGATCGTAGAAGTATATGAAACCGTTAGCGCCACATAGAGAATACATTTTGAATCCAAATCTTATTGGCTTGGATCTTATAAATTGCTTTAGTACAGATTTACCATAAAATTTTAGCGTCATTTCGTCCACAGACAATGCAGTTGAAAAAAAACCAATCTGCATAATACTTTCATTGAAGATGTCTAACATTTTTCTTAGTCGTCAGATCTTTATTATTATTATTATTATTAACCAGAGTATAGTACAAAATATTACAACAAGTAGTAATAATTATACAATTTTACATTACAAATTTGTAACCCGGCAGAGGATAAACCTGTTCGCTGGTCTGGTATTTTAAAACTACTAAACGCTTAAAGAAAATTAAGAAAAAAATAAAAAAAACAGAGAAAATTAAGAAAAAATTAAAAAAAAACAAAGAAAATTAAGAAAAAAATTAAAAAAAAAAAAAAAAACTTAAAACTAAGAGTCGGTTTGTATAATAGATTATAATATTTCACAGATGAAGTATGGCTTAATATTGGTAGCAAGAATGCTTCCTATAAAAGCTTACTTCACCAATATCTTCGATTTTGTTCTTCTATCTCCAATATCTGATTAACATTTGTCTGGCCGTTACGATTGTCGTTATTGATGCTTTCATTTTTCTTGCGTATGATATTCTTTCCTATGCATTTAGTCTAACAGGACAAGTAAGTCCTGTAGCACACGTGACTCTATAGTGAGGGAACATTTCAGTATGCTGTCTATGTGAATCACATTTACATGTTGCTGTGAATACTATATCATCTAAGACTATCAAATCTTTAGATTTAGGTTGTTGTTCAAGTGAGTACAATGAATTAGTGAAAGTTTTATATCCTCTGATACCTCTATAAAAGTATAATAATGCTTTATTGTTTCCAAGATAATTGATGTCTCCATAGGTCATTCGAATATTATTTGTTTGTAGAATCGGTTTTCCTGGTGTATTTTTTGGTTTACTTGTTTCTATTTGCATACTATTATTGTCTGCAATGTCATCTGTTTGTTTAAATACTGTTTCTATGGGTTTATATCTTACTTTATCTGTATTTGGTTCTTTGTGATCTTCATTGTTTTCTTCTTTTATGAAATGTATATGTTTTTTACCAATTAATTGTTTGTATGTGCAATATTCACATTTATTAATGAAATTTATGTTGGTTGTATCTGTTTTTGTTAGAATGTAAGTTTCATTTCTTTTTCCCTCTTTGAGTCCGTTTTTTGTTTTGGTATTAATAGTTATCCGTTAAGAGTTCCATGCTATGTTAATCACATTTGCAATTGTTTCTATTATTTTTCTGTAGTTATCTGATACATTAATTTTTTTCATGTTATATTCAGACATTCGACGATGAGAACGATTGTGATGAAGTGTACAAGTGCCTTGTAAACACAAATATGTCCTTACATCCAAGAGAAACTTATCCTTATCCACATCCACATGGACTTCCAATGCTGAATTTAGACTATTATCAAAGTTCCCTTGTTGCTTTAGTTTGTAATATATTTGTTGTAAATTGTTGCAATGTATTTTGTAGTTCATTGTATTTCTGTATCTAGAATGGATGACCTTTTATCCATTTTTTTATTTTGTCCTTTATTGTTTTTGTATTGCTATTTAAAGTTTTGAGGTGAGAAGGTAGTTGATTGAAGGTGGCTAAAGCTCTTGTATAGCTATCTTTAATGCTGATTGTTAATTTTCTTTTAAGGGGCTATATAGTTTTTTTCCTTGTTACGGAATTTTTCTTCAGGAACATATCTTGCAGGTTGACATAGTGATACACTAGAGATTCCATGGTGAATGTTTGATCTATGTTTAGTGGATTTTTTTCATTTATAAACTTATTTTTATTTATTATTTGTAATAGTCGTGTTTGTAGAGTTTGTATATATTTGAGTCTTCCAATGTATGCTCCACCCCATGCTATAATACCGTATGTTGTTATGCTATGGAAAAGTGCATAGTAAATCATACGTAGATTATCTGTGCTCATTATCCTAGATAATTTGTAGAAAATATAAGTTAGATATTTTAGTCTATTGTATAGCATATTTGTATGCATGTCCAATCTCATATGGCTATCGAAATGCACTCCAAGGTACTTAGTGTTATCAACTTTTCGAATGGGTGCACCCTTTATATTTATATGTAGATATGTTGAGTTGCTATTGCAGTTATTTCCAAATGCCATGTATACTGTTTTGTCAATGTTTAGTGACAGTTTATTCAATGCTAGCCAAATGGATATTTTGTTTAAGTAGAAGTTCATATTTCTTTCGACTTCATGCCATGTTTCGCCTTTCACGATAATTACCGTGTCATCAGCAAAAGCCAACACATTATCATTTGGTAGCAATTGTAACATATCATTAATATAGATTATGAAAAATAAAGGTCCCAATATTGTACCTTGTGGTACGCCAATGTTGACGTGTTGATATTGACTATATTCACCATTAATTTTAACTCTTTGTTTCCTATTACTTAGATAGCTTTTGATAAGTTCATACGCACTACCTCTAATTCCATATCTATAGAGTTTTTTGAGTAGAATTTTGTGGTCCACAGTGTCAAAAGCTTTCGCTAGATCCAAGAAAGTTGCTGCTATTGCTTTACTTTTATCTAGTTGATTGTATATTGAGTTAGGTAGTATAGGGCATTTTTGGGGCTAAGACCTTTTCTAAAACCAAATTGTTTATTAGAAAATAAATTATATTTGTTGAAAAAACTTGTAATCCTGATTTGTATTAATTTTTCAAAAATTTTGGCGATATTTGATATTAAAGATATAGGTCTATAGTTTGTTGGTAGATACTTCTCTTTAGTTTTGTGGATAGGAATAATTTCAGCACTTTTTAATTCGTCAGGCCATATTTCTTTTTGTAAGCATAAATTAAAGATATAGGTCAACGGATCACTTATATGGTTTATTATCATCTTTAGTACCTGAGTGTTGATGCCGTCAGATCCTCCATTTTTGTTGCCCATTTTCCTTATTGTTTGTTGAACTTCTATTCTATTTGTTAAATGTAGAAAAATACTGTTGTTGTTCATAGATGGTAGAGTAATGTTACTATTTATTGGTTGTCTAATATTATCACATATCTGTTTGCCTACTGTACTGAAAAATGTATTCATTTGTTCTGCAATGTCGTTTGAGTTTGTAATTTTATTATTACCTATTAATAGATGATTTATGTTATTGTTTGTTTTGGTTTTCTTCCCAATTTTGTTGTTGATTATTTTCCATAGTTTTCGTGGATTGTGTTGATTTGTTTTGATTTGATTTTTTTCATATTTTTCTTTAGCTAGATCTATGGTCTTTTTTAAAGTTTCTACATAGTTTTTATATTTTTCTCTTTTTGTTGCATTATTGGGATCTTTTTTCCAATTATTATAAAGTTTTTCTTTGTGTGCACATGATATCATTATTGCTTTAGTTATCCAATTACTCCTTGGGTTCATTTTATTCTTATTGTGTTTATTGTTATTAGATGATGCCGTAATACATGTTTGAATTTTTTCTATTGATTTGTTCGTAGCTAGATTAGGGTCTTTTATAATTTGTATGTCAGTCCAAACAGTTCTTTTGGCTTTATTTTTTAGTTTAAAATAGTTTATTATTTTGAAATTGGTTTTTTGTAAACATTTATAATTATTCCTTAAACTCATCATTATTGGGTAGTGATCATTGAAGGCTACGTTGAGGACGTAAGTTTTATATTTGACTTTTCCTAGCCTAACATAGAAATTATCTATACATGTACCTTTGTTAATATCAATATTGAATGGTCTTGTTATGGTATGTAGTCCAGGGCAATATCCATTTTCTAGCAGTACTTGTAAAAAATCTTGATCTAGTATTTCTTCACTCAATATATCAAAATTAAAGTCTCCTATTAAAATATTGTTTTTATATTTTTTGTTTATTTTCAATAATTCTTTGAGATTCAATAGGAATTCAGATTTAGATAAATCATAAGATCTGTAAATTGCAGACAGCACCAAATTTTTGTTGTTTTCTAGTGTAATATTAGAGTTAATTATTTTTAATTTATCTATTTCAAGAAATTCTGTAATTTCGATGATTTCTTCTTTCATATACAAAACAACACCATCTGATTTGTTTATTTTACTTTCATTATAATATATTTTATAGTCTGGAATATTGACCATTTCATGATTGTTTAAATTCCATGTTTCTGTGCATACTATTATACATGGTTTTTTTTCGAGGTTCTTCAGAAATACTAGTAATTTCTTGTAATTTTTTTTTAGGCTTCTGATGTTTATACAAAGAATGATATTATTTTCTTTACATATATATTTGTTTAGATCATCAATATTATCTGTTTTATGTTCATTTTCAAATATAATATCATATAAGCTGTTATCCATATTGTAATATTGCAGTAAACTATTTAGTATTCCTGGTTTTATTACCTGTTGGACTTGGAGTAGATAATGATGATAACGATAAACTGTTATTTATTCTCGGACGGTTATATATCTTGCGGGTCTTTGTTTCAAAGTTTATTCTACCAAAATATCTTTGATGGGTTGGTTGAATTGGATAATCTGTCATTTCAATATACCTTTTTATTTTCATTTTTAAAACTTCACATATTTCGCTGTCGATTGCACTATGGTTTACGTTGTAGTTTTTACTATATGTTTCATTGTGGAAAATGCAGTTTGGACATTGGAGTATGCTGCTACTACACATTTTTGCTCGGTGCTTGCCAGCACATTTATAACACGTTGGCTCTTTTTTTGCTTTTTCACACTTTCCGCCGCCGTGGCCAAAACCTGAGCAGTAGTAACACGGATATGTGTTGATGACGTCAAAGACTCTACAGTTTTGACATGCAATAAATAATTTGTTACTATTGTTTTTTATATGTTTATATAGAATAGATGGAACTTCTATTATTGCAGTTACTGTTTTATTTTTTTCATTTGTAAATACATGACTTACTTTGCATTTTTCTTCGTATTGACTAAAATTTCTTGCATTAATATCAGTTTCTATATCTTTTACATTTGTTGTAATAGCTTTAGAAATTTCTACTACTTTAACTATCGGTTTACGTATTTCTTCTTTTAGAACAGTAAGTGCCGGTAGTTTTTTTTGTAAAGTTTTTTCTAACACTGTGACATTTTCTTCGGTCATGCAGTTGATAATTATTGTGTCATTATTTTTAACTTGTACACTTTTTGTTTGTATGTTTTTGTCTTTAATTAAATAATGTGCTACTTGATTTTCTAAGTTTATGTTATTATTACTCTTTTTCTTTATTATTAATCTTGGTATTCTTTTGGGCTTAGGTTTTGGTAGTGCAATTGTTTCAGCATATGTTTTTCTCATAATGTTAGTATTTGCATTATTATTTTGTTTTTCTTTAATTAGTAGTTCATTGAGCAATTCATTTTTTTCTTTTGTTTCTTTGTACAGTTCTTTTAATAGGTTATTTTCGGCTTTTAATTGTTGTAATTCATCCAAATCATTGATCTGTGTTACATCCATATGATCATCTTTTTCATTTAAAATTTGCTTTTCATTCACAAGCTCATTTAATATTTCCTGTTTTATTTGTTCTCTACTTACAAGTTAGAATTGTGTTATGAAAGCACTAGCTTGTTCACTTAAGTCCCCATATGGCAAGTTTGATGTTAGTGCAAAATTTGGATGCTCCTGGCATATTATGAATGAGCTGTTTATTAGTTTGATTGCATTTCCTGCATTGATTTTTGCTACTATTTCACTCGTATGATAGAAATTTCCACATACTAAACACACAACTGCTCCTACTTTTGTATTTGGATGACACTTGAAATGCTTATGTAGCGATGATGCGTCAGGCGGTTGCACTTCCACACCGCTCGACGGCGACATCGCGACTGAATCATTGCTATTTTGATTTTTAGGTTTCCAAAAATTTTAAATGAGCCTTTATGCTGTCAAATTCGTTTCTAGATATTCCTGATGAAATTGATTTATACTCTAGAAGCGAATCGGATGACCAGTAATCACATTGAGAAGGTCTTTAATTGAATATTGACATTATTATGATCTCTATAAATATTCTGAGTTAATCGGGCGAAAGATTAAAACCGTGCGAATTTATAGCTGTGATAATATAACTTTTCAATTCTGATGAAATAAATAGTTCAAAGAACTCTGTGTTAGAATAAGATGATATTTTACTCTTTTCACTTTCACTGAGTAACAAGTCATTTATAAAATCATCTTCATATTTATATTCACTATAAACCTATGAATATTTATGATCATCTTCTAATTTTTTTGTGATTCGTTATAGATTTCAAAAATTTTGTTGTATGATCTAGCTTGAAAGAGTTCGGGTTCAGATTCATTGTCAACTTCATTCTCAAAATCATCAGAATTTGAGTCAATAGAATCTGAGTCACTAGAATCATCAGCATTTGGGATATAAACAATTTCGATTTCATTATCACAGCTTTCGATGGAACCATTCTTTTTTTTTATTTTTACTACCCAACAAATTATTACTAGTTTCCCTTTTCGGCATCTTTTGAATGTTCAAACAAAAATTGAAAAACTATTGTTTCTATTGACAGAGGAAACAACTCAAATTATTCAAAACTATATGTATAAGATAAAGGTACGTATAAGGAATACGAGGTGTTGGAATACTAAAAGACTATATTAAAAATTGATTTGAAACTCAAATAGATTGTATTTTTAGAGTATTTTAAAGCGTACCAATGGTTTTTTTAATGCATTAGATATTACAGCCATCGAAGACAGTAAATTACAAATAAGAATACGAAATATTAAAATGTCGTCTTTTTCAGAATTTTTTCGTTCGAAAAAATTACTAAGGACAAAAAATGATTAGAATTGACCGAGGAGTACATATGAATTTTTTCGAAGTGATCATATTTTCATAATCATCATCAAGATGTCGAACGAAACGGAGCCGCCCAACGCAGCTACCTCGCTAACAAAATACTATAAATGTCATCCGAATACCAAAGTAGATGCGGTAGTATGCCTAGTGTTGGCAAGATGCACTAAAAGAAGCAGAAATAATACCTATACATAAAACCAAAAAAATATCTTTATCAAATAATTATAGGCCAAAATCGCTCATCTCTAACATAGTAAAAATTTTCGAAAAAATTATCCATAAAAGATTTTTAAGCTTTATTAAAGATTGCAACTTAATATCAAGTAAATAATTTGGCTTCCAAAAGAACAAAAGCACCAAAATGCATTAAATTATGTAACAAATATTATATACACACAACTTGATCAAAGTGATCCGATTGCTCTAACTTTTCTCGATCTTGCCAAAGCTTTTGACACAGTATACCATACAATTTTACAATTGACAAATTATTTAATTATGGTATAAGAGGCCAAACTTATAATCTTATAATAAATTATTTAACAGACAGAAAACAAAGAGTTAAAACAAACAATACATAGAGTGAAATAAAAACAGTAAGAATGGGAACACCACAAGGCACTACCCTTCGACCATTGATTTTTATATATAAATAATATTTTGCTAACAATGCCAAAAAATACAATTCTCTCTTTCGTAGATGACACAGCTATAATAACTACTGGTAAAACTTGGTAAGAAGCAGAAATAAATATGAATAAACAGTTGAAATTAGTAATTGGCTTGGAATAAACAAACTGTCACTAAATATAGACAAAACAGCTTACATAGATTTCGGCAGCAACTCTAATAGCATTCCTAAAAACCTAAAAATATCAATTCATGGTAAGACTTCATGGTAATAAACAAAGTAGATAGCACAAAGTATCTTGGAGTAGATTTCGATAGTAATATGAAATGGGACCTTCATTTGCAAATTATACAAGAAAACTTCACCTTTATATTTTAGAAGTTATCAAGAATAATGAGAACAGATATCTTAAGGATGCACTATTTTGCACTATTCCATAGTGTAATTATCTATGGTATAACTGCTTAAACCTACCAAAAAGATTATTAAATAAATAAGTATCAAAAATAGTTATATAAGAGCCATAACACTGTTGAACAAATTACCTAATGAGCTTAAAACAATTAACAATATGAGCACTAAAAGATAAAGTAAAAAAATTGATAAAAGAAAATCCATAACAATGTTAAACGCAAATAATATGGAGAAGATTGAAGATGTAAATTGTAAAAACTAAATTGTAATCAATTGAAACATCTACAAGTTACATGGTACAAAGGAAAAATGTATTCGGTATCTGAAGTCCATGAGGATACAAATTTCCAATAAAAGACACTACTATATGTTAGGACCTGTAAATGTTCACAAGGCAAATCTAACTTATATTACAATAGATCCCACAACAGATTAACAAACATTAATTATAATGAAATACGATGTACATCCACCGAAAACTTCAACAAAATCATTAAAATAGCATATGAATTCCAAGATTGCTATAAATAACATTCAGACTCACATAAATAGAAAAAAGATGACTTTAATACGTCCTTTCACAAGGGCTTTATATCAATAAAATTTGTAAAAGCCGAATCTGAATCTGAATCTACAATAGCAAAAGACAAAATAAAATACAAACCAATTGAAACTATCGTTGACGTAATAGACAAAATAACTGAAGATAATAGCAATAAAATAATTTCAAATAAACCAACATCAGCCCCTAATAATAATCCAATTCAACAACAAAATTACTATAAGATGACTTAGAGGAACATTAATTACATAGAAAATAACAAAGCCCTACTCTATTTTGATAGAGGTTTACAAGGTAAACAAACTTTTGTAAACTTTGTTTACTCACTCGAACTTCAACCTAAACACATAGACCTCATAGTACTTGATGACATAATATTCACCTCATCTTGCCAATGCGCCTCTATAAAGCAACATCAGAGAATTTTCCCCCACTACAGAACAACATGTGCAATTGGACTTATTTGCCCAACAAGATTCAACCATAGTGAAAGAATAAAACACATTATAGACTACAATGCTATAATGGAAGATTATACCACAGCCAGATCAAGATTTATTAGATTCTGGTGAAGAAGAATACTAAAAAAAATGCAATTATTTAATAAAAAATGTATCCAAACTACCATATTAGTTTTGAGTTAGTAATAAGTACATCTAGACCAGCGAAAAGGAAATTTTCCTCTGCTGGATTGCAAATTTTGTAAAAAAATGTTGTAATGTATATACGTATATTTTATTTCTATGTATTATTCTCGTATACGAGGTGTGTTCAAAAAGTAAGGTGAATTTTCAAATTTCACGGGCAACGTACTTTCGATTATCGATTTTTTTGTTTTGTTATGTTGGTACACTCTTCTCGAACATTGTGATGTTCGTATCACTTATAAATAAAAATAATTCGAACTCTCGTAATTTAGCTAATGAGTAAGAATTTGTTTCCGATGATTTTACTCTAATTTCAAGAAAATAGCTAAGTGAGACAAATACAAAAATTAAGTAAATCAAATATATATAAGTAATGATAAAATATCGAGGAAAGTCAGACAATGCCCTAGTTTCTTATGGTGCGAGTTGTCCCATAAGCAGAGCTAAAGTCTTTCTTGGATAGGATATAATTCGGCCCAAGTTTCTTATAGCGCGAGATGTTCTATAAGTCGAGCTCAAATTATAAGGAAAGGTTAGTCTTGCTTAGTAAATCACAATGAGAGAAAGAACTTAGGTGTTGATCCAAGTTTATTCAAACTCATGCGCTCACTTTGCAAGGCTAGAAGTGAATGAATCTAGCCTGTGCAAAGGTGGGCCTATTTATACACAGATTTTCCCGCTTATTATTGCAGGAGAGATTTCATCGAAAATTCGAGAAACATTCCCGAATTTTGAGAAATGATTTTTCTTCATTTACAAGTAAATAACCATTAATATTAAGTTTTTTACACATGTAAATTTTACAGAACTAGTTATTTGTTGATTTTATACAATATATAATTATCGCCAATAGTGTCGTCAAAAGTTATTAACTAATAAAGTTAATTAACGTGATATTACATTATTTACAATAGAAAATTATTAAAATTTCATATAACTTTATAGTTAATTAATTTTGGAAGTATTTTCCAAAATTAATTATTTAAATTAATTAATAACATTTGAATTATGACTAATTTTTCATATTTGTAACGGTTTTCTTTTAATCTTAATATGCGATTATTAGGTTAATTATCTAAGATTTCTAAATCATAAAATTGTCATTATCAAGTATTAACTTAATGTTTTCGTTCTATATATCGCTTATTGTTTAAATAAATTATTAGTTGTTTATTTATTAATAATAGTTGTTATTTAGCTGTTATTAATGAAACCAATTCTTACTCATGTTCTATGCTTATTCATTTTACATATAAATTATTTATATTTTTCTAATATTTCATATGTTAATAAATAAATTAACTTTACATATCGATATTCGTTATAAATTTATGATTGAATAAGATATTGTGAATCTGTATGTTAAAATCTATATAATTGATACTTTGTTATATTCAAATTATCTATAATTAACATATTTTTCTCAATGTTATGATTCATTATATCTATGTCTATTATTTGTGACGTCACGCTATTTGTTTTGACTCGACTCTTATTTGTATACAGTCGCGTAAACAGTGAGGTAGCGCCGCTTAATGTATTGTTTTGACTAAACAGATTAATACGTTAGACTAGTTGCAGTGATTTAATAACAGCTCATAAATAGCACCGTTACATAGCCCCCCTCTTGAAACTGAATAATCTGTGAGAATAAGGTTTCAAGAATTTTTATTTTATGAGCTTTTATTAGTATTTTTTAATTTGTTCTTTATATAATTTTTCTTTATTTCTTTATTGTTACAATTATAAAAAATTTCCAGGTGTTGGTGGTCGATCTGGCTGTTTTGATTTTATTTTGTTTTTTATTTCCTCGATTTTTTCTTTGGTTTTTGTAATTTTTGCGGCCAGCTTCTTGATCTTCTTCTGGATCCTGCGCTTTTGCTTCCTTGATGTTGTTGGTAGAACTGCAGCGGGCACAGGAGCAGAAGGACGTGGCACATTTGAAGGCAGGAAAGATATCGTGGTTTCTTTTTGCGTTTTTGCCTTTGCCATCCAAGTAGGCTTGGATGGTGTCTGTGTGCTTTTGCACAGGGACCAAGGCACCATATTCATTGATGGTACAAAAGGTCTGGCTAATGGTGCTGGGATATAGTATTTCAGATCTGACCCATTGGTCTGAGTGCTGTTACTTCTTCCAGACATCTTTCCAGATCGATAGTGTACTCTCTCTAGTGTTTACATATATTATATATATCTAATGATCAATATATAAATTTGCTTAGAGAGAGAATCTATCCTCTAGTGGCTAAATTTGGTACGGTTTTAATAGAGAAGTATGAAATACACCTCTATCTTTACCATTTTTATATTTCAATAAGTATGTATCTAAACCGATTATGGATTTAATTATATACGGGCCTTCGTATAAGTTTAAGAATTTTTTAATAATTTCTTCTTCTTTATTACTTATATTTTGACTCCGTAATAATACATAATCATTAACTTTATATTGATAATGATGTATATTTTTATTGAAATTATTTGCACGTTTTATAAGTTTATTGTGCATTTTTTTCTTAATATCTTCTACCTGATTATAATTTTTTGGTACCTTTGTTTTGGTATCAGGTATCCACCGATGCCAAAATCTCTCTGGTTTTATATGTAAATGAGCTTCTATAGGAGTTGTTTCAATTGTTTCATGATATACACAATTCATTATTTGTTGTATTTTGGGAATTAGTGGAGCCCAACCTTTATGATTGTCGTTAGCATATGCTCTTAAAAATCTTCCCAGTTCTCTATGTATTCTTTCTACAATATTGCTTTGTGGATGTCGAATACTGGAAAATACTAATTTTATGTTATTGGCTAGAAGCTTTTCTTTCCATGCTTTAGCTGTAAACTGTGTTCCATGGTCACATATGATTGCTGATGGTTTACCATAATTTGGTATATAATGTTCAAATATTTTTTTAATAGTAGTATATGTAGTTGATCTTTTTATAGGATACATTACTACAAATTTACTAAAGCAATCTATTGTGGTTAAAATGTATTTAACCCCTCCTCGTGAAGTAGGCAATGGTCCATAAAAATCTAAAGACAATAAATCATTTGGTTTTTCAACTAATATAGGCTGCATTATGGATGATATCTTCTTCGTATAATATTTTGTACGTTGACAGAGATCGCAGCGATTTATAGTTTTAGCTACTTTTTTGCGAAGCTTGTAAATATAGAAATTTTCTTGTAACATTTTCGTAATTTTTCTGGATCCAATATGACCATATATTTCATGTATCTCTTGGATCAATTCTTTAATAATTATTTCTGGTAGTAATAATTTATTGTTAATTTTATCTTTTTTATAGACTAAATTGTTATAAATTATATATCTATGGTTGAAATTTTCTTTATTTCTTAAATTTTGTGTATAACCATCATTTTGTTGTAGGGACTCCATATTCTTGAAGTATTTTATTAAATTACGTGAAGGTTCTTTCATCAACATAGCAATTTCAATTTCATCTGTATAATTATTACTGCAGTCTGTGATATGTCTAGATAGAAAATCGGCGGCTTTATTCTTATTTCCTGGTAGATACTCATACGTAATGTTGTAGTCTTGAAGAAACAAGCACCACCTCACTAATCTCGCATTTGTAAATTTACAAGTCGTTAAAAATTTCAACGCTTCGTGATCTGTACGAATAATTATTTCTTTCGCACCTCTTAGATACG
Organism: Phymastichus coffea; assembly: GCF_024137745.1. Taxonomy (NCBI): domain Eukaryota; kingdom Metazoa; phylum Arthropoda; class Insecta; order Hymenoptera; family Eulophidae; genus Phymastichus; species Phymastichus coffea. The sequence goes on from NW_026706814.1 coordinate 4,936,715, forward strand.
TTTCTAATTTTAAACATGACCAAGCTACAGCTAATAATTCTTTTTCAGTAGTAAAATAATTTAATTCTGCTCCTTTTAGAGTTCTAGATATAAATGTTATAACTTCTTCATCACCTTCATTATTTAATTGTGACAAAGCAGCGGCTATAGTATGATAACTGGCATCAGTAGTTAATATGTAAGGTTTATTAGGATCAGGAAATTTTAAAGTGATTGTTTCAATAAATATTTTTTTCACATTATTAAAAGCTGTTTCATGCTCAGGTAACCATTGATAGCCTTTACTTTGTTGCAATAAATTCATTAAAGGTCTACATATTTCAGCATAATTTTTTGCAAATTTTGTATAGAAATTAACAAAACCTAGAAAGCTTTGCAAGCTTTTCAAATTTTTTGGAGCTTTATAATTTTGAATTATTTCTAATTTGCTTTTTTGAGCTTTTATCCCTTGTGGAGTTATAATATGTCCCAAAAATTCAATTTCTTCTTGAACTAATTTAGACTTTGAAAATTTCAATGTATAATTATCTCTTCGACAACATGTAAATAATGTTCTTAAATGATAAATATGTTCATTGAAGGTTTTAGAAATACATAGTATATCATCCACAAATGGTATAATGAATTGTTTTAAATCGCCAATTGACAAATTTAAAGCTCTCACTAAAGCTGCTGTACTAGTACATGTACCGAAAGGAACTACATTAAATTCGTAGGTATTGCCCTCGATTATAAATGCTGTATATTTTTTACTTTCTTCATCGAGAGGAATCTGCCAAAAACTACTTGTTAAATCAAAACTAGAAATAAACTTTACTCCGAAACAATGTTGAAAAATATCATCAATATGTAGTGGGGCTTCATAATCTTTAACTAATTTTTTATTCAATTTTCGAGCATCTAAACAAAATCGCACTGATCCGTCTTTTTTAATGCTTATAACAATTGGATTAATATAATTACTAATTGATCGTCGAATAACGCCATCTCTTAGCATTTCTTTGATTGCAATTCGAACATTTTCTCGATAATTTAACGGTATAGGATACTGTTTTGAGAAATATGGCTCTTTATCTTTCAAAATCAATTTATGAGTATATACTTTCAATAAACCTAATTTTTTACGAAATACATCTTTAAATTCGTACACAAGCGAAGCTATCTCATTTTTTTGAGCATCGGTAAGGTTAGAGCTTTCATCAACTTTCTCATTAATTTCCCCTCGAGTTAGATTATCAGAATCATTATTTGTAATGCCTGCATCTATTTCATTTCGAGTTAGATCAATGAGTGATGGTATGTCATCCCCAAAATCCGAGACAGTATCATACTGAATAGTTAAGCTTTGATATGTACTTTCATCCATAAATGCATCGTTATATTTCATGTTTTCCAAAGTATTATTAATTTCAAAATAAATTTGCACTTTGAATGTGTCAAGTTTGAGCTTTATATTTTTCATAGTATCATAACCGATAATACAATCTTTAATTAATCTAGGAATAATTATGAAGATAATATCAATGTATTGACTACCCCATTTTACATTCAAATAAATTTGTTTTTTCAATCTCACCGATTTTTGGCCTGTAGCTACCTTAATAACGTGTCCACTAATCGGCAAAGTAGGTTTATCTTTAAAATTACTTAAGTTTTGATTGTAAAATTCTTCTGAAATAGCAGAAACTTCACTACCCGAATCAAGTAGAGCTTTTACTGGAATGTTTTCTAATAAAAGAAATATTTCAGGACAAATTCTGCCCCCACTACTATTATCGTTATTTGATAATTCACCGTTAATTTCATGTCTAGGATCTTCAAAAATAGTTAATAATTCTTTTGATAATAAATTGTTACTTGATTTTATTGTTGCAACTCGTTGCAAGCTTTTGCATTTATCCGATTTCCGAGAAGCAACATTTACTCGTTTCCCGAGGAAGTACTAGGTACATCTTGTAAAATCGGTTTTGCAATATTCTTATTTTTATTTACTTTATTATTCTTATTATTCGACTTACTATTTTCAATTGTTATGCTATTAATTTGTTGTTCTCCGCCGCTATCTTTTTGAATATGACGTGAACTAATATAATCATCATTATCCAAAGAAGATAAAATCTTAATAAATTCTGATATCTGTTTTATATGTCTAGCTTGAACTAATAAACGTACATCTCTATCAAAATGTCGAGACAATTTATCTATTAATTCTTCTTCATCTAGATTTTCATTTATATCAAATGCTAAATTAATTTTACGTATAGCATAATTATAACGTGATAATTTTCCACCAAAATATTTTCCAAATTCTATTTCGCGAGTAATATTTCTACGTATTTCAGCGTTCCAAAATTTCTCTTTAAATAACATTTCAAAATCTTCAAAATTTCTAATTTCCCGCTGTACTAAATCATACCAAGAAGAATTTACTCCCGTCATAGATTGAGATAACAAACATAACAATTGAGCAGTATTATAATTACTTGCTTGCAAATAACGTTTGAGATCATTTAAATATTTTACTGGTCGATATTTATAACTATCGTCAAAAACTGGACACGTTAAAGCAGGTTGCTTAATAGTTTCAATAATAGTTTCATTAACAATTGATCTATTTTGTTCATTATTCTTAATTTTATCAATATTCTCACGAAGTACTGAAAATGTTTCATTCATTTCCATAGTAACATTATTTTTCGCTCGAACAAATCATTAAAATTATCTTCACATCTATCTTTTAAAATAGCAATAATTTCATTTGACTTTTCTAAATTTGATTCTAAACTTTTAATTATTTGATCTTGTTCAACCATTTTATTCGTTAATCTATCAACTTTATTACTTAAATTGTTAATAGTTTCACAAATTGTCTTAAAATCATTTTGTAATTTAAATTGATCAGTATGAAATGTCTTTAATTCATCTACTACGGCTTTTTCCCATTCGTGCGTTCTTTTTTGTTGCACGGTCAATTCTTCACCAATTAGTGATTCACTAAGTTCGTTAAGAATTGTTTCGGGAGCACATTCAGTAGAATTATACATTGAACGTTTTTCGTTTGACATTGTAATATCAACAAAGAGAATCCAAAACATACAATCAATCTAATACCAATAATAAATAATATATATAGATGATACTAATCAATCAACTTACAATAATATATAGGATTTAACAAATAATTGAACAAATTCAAATTATATATCTTAGTAATCAAATTTATTATAAATAATAATACAATTTATGCGCCTGGAGCAGGCCTAGATACTAACATATGTTCTACAGTATCAGCCAAACGATTTAAATCAGAGCTCATATTTCTCAAACTAGTATCAAACAATTTCATGTTCTTTTTGTAATTATTGCCTAAATTAACAAACGATTCCGCAAGTTCCATATACAATGTACGTAGTTCATTTATTTCTTTTTCCAATGACGCATTCTTACATAGTACTGCTCGCATATGTTTGTTTCTTTTCGGCATAATAACAATTTACAATAAAATTACAAAATAAACAAACTAATAAACTAAATGACAAATACTTAACAATAACTAATGTAACAAGAGTCCTGTCACGGTCGCCAAATGTGATGTTCGTATCACTTATAAATAAAAATAATTCGAACTCTCGTAATTTAGCTAATGAGTAAGAATTTGTTTCCGATGATTTTACTCTAATTTCAAGAAAATAGCTAAGTGAGACAAATACAAAAATTAAGTAAATCAAATATATATAAGTAATGATAAAATATCGAGGAAAGTCAGACAATGCCCTAGTTTCTTATGGTGCGAGTTGTCCCATAAGCAGAGCTAAAGTCTTTCTTGGATAGGATATAATTCGGCCCAAGTTTCTTATAGCGCGAGATGTTCTATAAGTCGAGCTCAAATTATAAGGAAAGGTTAGTCTTGCTTAGTAAATCACAATGAGAGAAAGAACTTAGGCGTTGATCCAAGTTTATTCAAACTCATGCGCTCACTTTGCAAGGCTAGAAGTGAATGAATCTAGCCTGTGCAAAGGTGGGCCTATTTATACACAGATTTTCCCGCTTATTATTGCAGGAGAGATTTCATCGAAAATTCGAGAAACATTCCCGAATTTTGAGAAATGATTTTTCTTCATTTACAAGTAAATAACCATTAATATTAAGTTTTTTACACATGTAAATTTTACAGAACTAGTTATTTGTTGATTTTATACAATATATAATTATCGCCAATAGTGTCGTCAAAAGTTATTAACTAATAAAGTTAATTAACGTGATATTACATTATTTACAATAGAAAATTATTAAAATTTCATATAACTTTATAGTTAATTAATTTTGGAAGTATTTTCCAAAATTAATTATTTAAATTAATTAATAACATTTGAATTATGACTAATTTTTCATATTTGTAACGGTTTTCTTTTAATCTTAATATGCGATTATTAGGTTAATTATCTAAGATTTCTAAATCATAAAATTGTCATTATCAAGTATTAACTTAATGTTTTCGTTCTATATATCGCTTATTGTTTAAATAAATTATTAGTTGTTTATTTATTAATAACAGTTGTTATTTAGCTGTTATTAATGAAACCAATTCTTACTCATGTTCTATGCTTATTCATTTTACATATAAATTATTTATATTTTTCTAATATTTCATATGTTAATAAATAAATTAACTTTACATATCGATATTCGTTATAAATTTATGATTGAATAAGATATTGTGAATCTGTATGTTAAAATCTATATAATTGATACTTTGTTATATTCAAATTATCTATAATTAACATATTTTTCTCAATGTTATGATTCATTATATCTATGTCTATTATTTGTGACGTCACGCTATTTGTTTTGACTCGACTCTTATTTGTATACAGTCGCGTAAACAGTGAGGTAGCGCCGCTTAATGTATTGTTTTGACTAAACAGATTAATACGTTAGACTAGTTGCAGTGATTTAATAACAGCTCATAAATAGGACCGTTACAACATCTGTACCAAGTTTCAAGTGTATAGCATTTTTTGTTTGGTTGTGAGAGGCGTAAAGGTTATAAGTGTTTTGCGTGTTCGGCGATTTCTTGCTATCGAAAAATATGGATCAAAGGATTTGCATCAAATTTTGTGTAAAAAATAAAATAAAGTGCTCCGAAATACTTGAAATGTTGACGGTGGCATACGGTGAAACTGTTCTGAGTAAAAAAAATGTTTACAAGTGGTACAAACTCTTCCAAGATGGCCGGGAAGATGCCAATGACGAACCTAGCTCTGGACGCCCAAGCACGTCAACAACTGATGAAAACGTTCAAGCAGTGAAAAAATTGTTCTGGAAAATCGTCGAATCACTATACGAGAAGTTGCTGAGGATGTTGGTATATCGCTTGGCTCGTGCCATGAAATTTTTTCTAACGTTTTGGGCATGAGACGTGTGTTAGCGAAGTTTGTTCCGAAATTGCTAAATTTTGACCAAAAGAACCGTCGCATGAGCATCGCTCAAGAACTGTTGAATGACATCACCGACGACCCAGATTTACTCAAAAGGGTTATAACTGGTGACGAATCATGGGTATATGGTTATGATATCGAAACCAAAGTCCAATCGTCCCAATGGAAGAGCCCAGATGAGCCAAGACCGAAAAAAGCACGCCAAGTTCGATCAAATATCAAAGTTTTGCTCACTGTTTTCTTCGATTACCATGGCGTGCTGCACCAGGAGTTCTTACCATATGGACGTACGGTCAATAAACAGTATTATTTTGAAGTTATGCACCGTTTGCGAGAAGCAATACGAAGAAAGCCCAGAATTGTGGAAAAACAATTCATGGCTTTTGCATCACGATAATGCCCCTGCTTACTCATCTTTGCTTGTGAGAGATTTTTTGGCCAAAAACAACACCACAATCATGCTTCAGCCACCATATTCACCGGATTTGGCCCCAAGTGACTTTTTCTTATTCCCAAAACTAAAGAGACTATGAAAGGACGGAGATTTGCAACAATTGAAGAGATAAAGACTGCATCGCTGGAAGAGCTCAAGGCTATACCGAAAAGTGCTTATGAGAAGTGCTTTGAGGATTGAAAAAACCGTTGGCATAAGTGTATTATATCTGAGGGGGATTACTTTGAAGGGGACAACATAAATATTGATAAATAAATAAATATTTTTTCTTAAAAATACAAAGTCACCTTACTTTTTGAACACACCTCGTACAATATTTCTATGTAATTATGTGTATGTACTCTGGATAATAATAATAATAATTATAATAATAATAATAATAATAATGAGGTGGACCCGAAAGGGAAAACCTTCAGGCCGCGCACAAGACAACACGAAAGACGCTGACGCGAGCAATACAAGACAGCAAGACGCGATGCTGGAGGAAGCTCTGCGAGTGGGTGAACGAGGATCCCTGGGGGACAGGATACAAAATTGTGACCGGCAAACTAGGGGTCCGAGTTGCACCCGAACTCAAAGATGCCGAAAGAACAGGACGGATCGTTGACGAACTATTTCCGACGCATCCGATTCGGAAGAACGTGACAGACGACGCTGACGCATCGGCGCCCCCCGTCTTTGCCGCTGAGGATCTCATCAGAGCAGCGAATGCAATAAAGACGGGCAAGGTCCCGGAATCAGACGGAATACCGGCCGAAATTCTCCGGCTCGTGGCTCGTCTACGGCCGGAGATACTTCTCAACCTGTACAATACGTGCTTGACGACAGGAACGTTCAGCGATCGGTAGAAAGAGGCAAGGCTCGTTCTTATTCCAAAAGGTAAGGGCGAACCTGGCACGCCTTCGGCCTACCGACCGTTGAGTTTACTTGACACTACTGGTAAACTCTTTGAACAATTACTCAGACCGAGACTGACGGACGCGATACAGGCCGGAGGGGGTCTCTCAGATTTGCAATTCGGCTTCAGGAGGGGTCGGTCGACGATTGGAGCGATCCAAAAGGTGATTGATTCTTTCCTGGAACTAGACAGACACTGCCATGCGGCGCGACCCATTGTGCTGCTAGCGACGCTCGACATCAGAAATGCTTTTAACTCGGCCAGGTGGGTGGATATCTTGGAGGCGCTGAAAAGCAACTTTCGGATCCCACCGTACCTGGTTCGGGTTGTGGAGGATTATCAGAGAAACAGACGAATAACGTACGAGACGATCGAAGGACAGGTAACGAGACAGGTCACCGCTGGGGTGGCTCAGGGGTCGATACTGAGACCCGACTTTTGGAATGGTCTATACAATAGTCTGCTTCGGCTTGGGATGCCACTCGGAGTGACCCTCATCGCCTACGCTGATGACGTGGCGGCGTTGATCACGGAGAGATCTCCCGAGCTGGCGCAGCTGACGTTGAACCAGACCATAAGACAAGTTGGACGATGGATGACAGAACACGGACTGCAACTCGCAACAGAAAAGACGGAACTTATGCTTCTCACGAGAAGACGCATACAGACAAGACTACCCATGAGAGTGGGTACATACGAATCGGAGACCAAGGGGGAAGTCAAGTACCTTGGGGTAACCCTCGATACGAAGATGACCTTCTGGCCTCACATACAGAAGACAGACCGAAAAGCGGCAGAGAGGATAGCATCCTTGAGCCGCCTGATGGCAAACACGACGGGACCGAGACCAGGAAAGCGGCGACTACTAATGGCGACAGCTCACTCGATCCTCTTATACGGCGCGGAAATATGGGCAGATTCCTTGAAGACAAAGAAGTACTGTAAGACAATGAGGATGGTACAGAGACAGGGCGCTCTGCGAATCGCTTGCTCCTACCGAACAGTCTCTGCGCAGGCTGTCCTGGTGGTGGCGAGCGTAATACCCGTGGATCTTCTTGCCTCTGAACGCAAAAGGATCTATGGGAGCAGCGCAGACATAGGACGAAAGAACGCGGCAATCGTTGAACGCGAAAGGACTATCGACATGTGGCAAGACCGATGGACAGAAGAACGAGGTAGCAAATGGAGGAGACGACTGATACGGGACGTGAGACCGTGGCTCGGAAGGAATTTTGGTGATGTAAATTGTCACGTCACCCAGCTCTTGACGAGCCACGGGTACTTCCGACGGTACCTCCACAATATGAACAGAGTACGAACACCCGACTGCAAATATTGTGGACACGAACGAGACGACGCGGAACACACGTTTTTCGGGTGCGACCGCTGGACAAGACTCAGACGAGAACTAGAGACAACAGTTGGCAACATCACCCCCGATAACATTGTAGAGGTGATGCTGCACAAATCCGAATGGTGGCGTTTAGTCGCTACCTATACGGAAACCATACTAAGACGTAAGAACGCGGACGACTGTTTGAAGGACGACTGAGCAGACGGATTGACGCGACATAACGACGCACGGTGAAACGATACGAACGAACGAACACAGACAGAACTCCCCAGTCAGAAGTAATATAAACATAGTCCTTGGCTGGGAGAAGGATAACAAGGAGATGGCGGTTTAGTGGGTAGGCCTGTCTTTTTTTTTTGGGGGGGGAGTCCCACATACCCCCTTAGATATCAAGACTAAGGGGAATCCGCAAAAAGGATTCCGCAACTCCTTGTAAAAAAATAATAATAATAATAATAATAATAATAATAATGCCGGGCTGATCCAGTGAGTGGTAACACCTCACTGGGCAAATGCTAGCTTCCAACGTCCACGACGTGCCCGGTGGAAACGTTGTCCGTCGCGTCAATGCTCTGAGCAGCAACGCTATAACGGACACGGCCAAAAGGAAGATATAGCTCACAAATGACGCAAAAGATAATGGTATTCTGACGATGTGGCCAACCATTAATCACTTACACACACTTACACTCACACATTACACAAATACTTACACACACACGCCTCTTGTCAAAACGGGATGAATGAATGCTCGGCGACCCTATAAACGGGGCTTACCGAAAGAGCGAATGCCGGGGATCCCTATAAACGGAGCCGCCCGAAAGCGAATGAAGGGGATCCCTATAATCGGCCGTGAACGAAGCCCGGTTTTGCCACTATGGGCAGTCACAATCACGCACACTCTACAGGGGGGAACACTGAACACACAGGGAAGAGGAGGGGGGACTTCAGAGGCCGTGTGTTGTTCCAGCGCAGTTCGTGGAGTCGCGACCACGGGGGACCTTCAGCACAATGGGACAAAACCAAAAATATGAATATGCACATAAAAAACATTGATATACCTCAAGTGGTAACTCCTTCTCAGGAGGAATCCACCCCGGGTTCCGATCGGGTGAAAGCCCCGGTGGCCACGGGCAGCGGCACGGATTTTGAAGGCCGCACTTTGTGCATGGGAATGGGGAGAACGACATGAAAAAACGACACGAAGCTACTGAACTTACCGAAACGATAGAGGCGGACAGTGTGTCAAGCGGCGGCAGCGGGGTGAGCTACGTCTCTGCCGCTGACAGCCAAGAACAGACGACAGCACGAACACTCACAACGACAAATAACACACGAGATTTGACCGAACTGCTATGGCTCATACAAGAGACGGCGACGAAAATGGCCAAGGCAGCAAACATACAAAAGAACATGAACATGATAGTGAACGGACACGGACACGACGTAATCTGATATAGTATGGAAAATACGGACGACGATCGACCCGAAGGAGAGCCACGTGCAGGTGACAACCCTGAGGAAGACGAAGAACGGCTTATGTCTTCTGAAGCTACAGGTAGACGCAGACAAGCCGGACGGACGTGAGATGTTTGGACGACAGATTCAAGATACGATCGGGGAAGTGGGCAATGTCAGGGCCATGACCTCCAAGGTCCAATTGGAGATCATGGATCTGAACTGCGTTGCGACTACGAAAGACATGATGGACGCGCTCAGACGAGAGACGGGACGAGACAAGGACTTTCGAGTCCACATTTTCGTCCAAACCACGTTGAGCAGTATATGGCGGTCTGCAAATTAGAATCACGGGAAGCCGATGCACTGCTTCGGCGTGGTCGGATCAGAATTAGCTGCGTTCGGAAACGACTGACGGTGACAAAATGTTACAGATGCCTGGGCTTCGGCCATGTGAAAGCTGAATGCAGAGGTAAGGATAGGACAAAATAAGTTTGTCCTCTTTGTAATATTGCTCAAGATAAATTACTGAGCTTCAAATATCGATTAGTAGTGAAAGCAGAGATTGCTAAATTTTTCCATCTAATAAAATCATCTACATCGACTCCTATGTCAAAAGATTTATAATAGGCCGACCACAAATCTTTTACAGTTTCTTCAAAGTATGAAATTGAAGACATTTTTACTGAAATGCTCTAACTCTACTGATATCTAACTACTAGTAGTTTCATAGACTACAGTTGACTGTACTAACTATGGCTACAAACGGTCTATACAGACTGTGTTCTTTCTTACGACAGACTGAATTTTAAGCCCAGGCGGTGGCGCTGTTCACAGTGATACCGACGCTGTGAGATATGGAAAAGATAGCTTCTGCTGAAAAAATGGGGAGGTGACTGTAGCGCCATTGAACTAGTATTCGTAGTGCTGTGATCTATGGGAGGAATAGCTTATATTGAAAAGTGGGGATGCAACTGTAGAGACACCTAACTAAATAGAGTATATGTCATATACTTATGTATATATCTATGTAAACCGGACAAAATGTACTTAAATTTATGTTTCATATTAGAATCAAATATAACATTTATAGCCATTGTAACGGGGTGGATTAACTGATGCAAATTAGGTTTGTTTAAGAACAATCTCCCACGATGCAGAGCCAACCGTCGCTCCGTTAATCACATATGAGCATACATGTATTCACCTTTACGATTGATACTTTCGCTCTAATGTCTCTTTTCTAATAGAATTGAATTCACCTTACGTCACCTGACTTGTGACACTTGCTTTTTCTTAGGTGTACGGAGACTAATGTATCTTTTCACTATTCCCTAAATGAAATTGGTTTCAAAAAATATCAGGTGACAGATCCGTTAAATTTAAGGGAAACGAAACAATATAATGCGGCGAATAGTAAAACGATCCGTTTAATAGGATTAGTCGTTACAACCTTTAAAGGGCCGAAAAGCTTACGCAGGCGTATAGGATTTACAATTATCCAGGGATAAAGAGAGAGAATTCGAAATTCTACCGCGAACTATAACGCTCAGCGCGAATGCGATAACGGTCGCATATAACAAAATACTTTCGGAAGTATTTCGCCGTGCGGAAAAATGGAGGTGCATCTACGTTGCGGTGTAATTACAGTGATCAGCCGTAATTGATGTTGGCAAGAGATTTCTTCACCCGGTGGATGCTACGACGATTCTGCCTTGTTACCGGATCGGTTGCTGCGCATCTATTTCCTCGCTGTTTTTGGCTCAGTTGCTTTGTTCCTCGATTCCTCTCTTCTACATCACTCACGTACCAAGACCAAATTAACTTTCATTCGATAAACGGCAAAAAAACTCAAGGTGAAAATTTAACGGTTTTTCCAATCAACAGTTGAGGCTAAACTGAAAATTAAACTCGGGCACGCCCTCTCTCTCTCCTAAATGTTCGCTCTCGCATATTGCAAATTTCGAATTACGAACGTATCGAATCGACTACCATTGCACCATTATATACAATGAATTAGATTAAAAATTTGATTAATAAAAAACATTACTTTAAGTAAATATAAGTACATTATTACTGCCGGAAAGATTTATAATCTCTCCTAAATTTCATTCTTTAAAATAGGTCACCCTGTATAGATTACGTATAGAAATTGATACTTGGAAGTATTGCAAATCTTTTCTTTCATTCAAACTTAATTAAAATAATAATAAAAATAAATAAATGTTTTAGAAATTTACAGTCATAATGAACGTCTTAATTACACAGTCCTACAAAAATACCTTAATTTTTTGCACATGCAAACCATATATGTTTTCCCAAAGAAATTTTGGCGCTGAAACCAAATCCGGCCTCAAAATTGCTCCAGCACGACAGGATTTTGAGATATCTTAATATAAAAGTGTGAAAATAGCGATTTTTACCTTTATTTGAGGTTATGTAGCACCACAACATTATCTACACGTAAAAAACTACAAACGACATATTAAAGAAGCAGTCTAGTCCTTTTGAATGCCGTTGAGTTTGCTCAGTTCGCTTATTTTTTCTTTGAGATATTAAATTTCAAAGTTTTTCATTTCATGAATATTGTACCTTTCAGAACATATAGCTTTGAACGTTTCGACGTCGAATTTTGTGTCAAGCGTCTTCAATCAATTATAGTTCTATAGTAAAATTAAGATATACGAGGTGTGTTCAAAAAGTACCCGGAATTATCGTTTTTCCAAAAAAATATTTATTTATTCGTTTACATCAATGTGGTCCCCTTCAAAGTAATCACCCCAGATTTAATACACTAATGCCAGCGTTTTTTCCAATCTTCGAAGCACTCTTGATATTCACTTTTTGGTATGTCCTTGAGCACTCTCAGCGATTCGGCCTTTATTTCTTCAATCGAGGAAAAACGCCGTCCTTTCATGGGTCTCTTCAACTTTGGGAACAGGAAAAAGTCACACGGAGCCATATCTGGTGAATATGGAGGTTGGGGCACGACTACGGTATTGTTTTTGGCCAAAAAATTACGAACAAGCAACGACAAGTGAGCAGGTGCGTTATCGTGATGCAAAAGCCATGAATTGTTTTTCCATAAATCGGGGCGTTTTTTTCGGATTGCTTCATGCTAACGTCACATAAATTCAAGGTAATACTCCTTATTAACCGTACGACCTTGTGATAAGAAATCATGATTCACCACGCCCCTGCAGTCAAAGAAAACTGTAAGCAAAACCTTCACATTTGATCGAACTTGACATGCTTTTTTCGCTCTTGGTGACGTTGAATGCTTCCAGGTGGACGATTGTGCTTTGGTTTCGACATCATAACCGTACACCCATGTTTCATCACCAGTTATGACCCTTTCAAGCAAACTTGGATCGTCGTTGACGTCGTTTAACAGCTCCTGAGCGATGTTCATGCGATTGTTTTTTTGGTCAAAGATCAGCAGTTTTGAAATGAATTTTGCTGCCACCCGTTTCATGCCCAAAACATTTGAAAAAATGTTATGACATGAGCCAATTGATATGCCAACTTCATCAGCAACTTCTGTAATTGTGATTCAGCGATCATTCAGAACCAATTTTTCCACTTTTTTCACATTTTCATCGATTGTTGACGTGCTGGGTCGACCGGAGCGTTCGTCATCTTCAACGTCTTCGCGGTGTAACGTTTGAATATATCTCGCGTTATTAAAATACTAGTTCGGACTCTTTACATTAAATTCGCAATAACGTCTCCGAGAAAAGCAAGAAGTTGACACGCGCGCAATCTAAATAATCAAAAGAAAATCTTTCGAGTGGCAAACCACGAGGCTTGCCAACTCGATGAGCTGCTTCGAAGTGCAATTGATAGCAATCGCATCTATCGGGGAGAGGCCCGACAGCGCCGCGATTACTACTCAATTTGACTTCTTAACAATCGATGTGTTTCAGGAGGGAAGATCTCTAAGGCTGCTTTTTTCTCATGAGAGAAATAGTCTCATGAGTTGAGCTCTTAGAGATCGTTAGGAAAGGAGTTCAGCAGGCTAACCACTGAAAAGAAATTCGTCTCAGGAAATAGCTGAGGCTTTATTTCAACACAGTGCTCGCGCTGCTAAGCAAGGTAGGAGAGTGAGTCCTTTTGCCGCAGCGACGAGCAAATTTATACATGCGAAATGGGCTCCTTTCTACGCTGGGTAGCCCCTACAACGCTATTTTTGTCTTTGACGCAAATTTTGTACACGTTTTATCGCAAAATGGCTCGAACGAATTTACAATTATGCGATTTAAAAAATTAAACTGGAAAAGATGAATTTTTTAATATAAATTGCATCTCTAGGAAAAATCGCCTCTTAAAGTTATAAGCTATACAATTTAATAATCAAATTACGCCATTTTTACAATAAAATTATGGAAAATTTTTACATGGAAAAATCGCTTGTGGTTAGAAGATTGTTATCTATATAAAAGATGATTAATATTGCTCTCTAATTTTGAATAATAATTAAAAAACAGATTTATAATTTTCTTTTTTAGCGGTTTAAAAATCAGCAAATTAGTAACCATCATAATCATCAATTTTACAGATACTTATGATCGATTTTCTATCTAACCGTGTCATTTTAATTGTTTAAAAAAATTATAAATTGTTTATTTATTGATAACTTAGTTAATAATGGGTTATCAAAGTGTCAAATTCTTGCTTTTCTGTTTTAATACGTTGAGATCGTAATCGCATATTTGAAATAATAATATCGTTGTTTATTGCAAAATAACTAACAATGTTAACTTGTAAATTAGATTTGACTAACAAATATGGATTTGAGATGAAATTCAGGATCAGCACATCAAATTTAACTAAGAAATACTTTTGTTCGTTTAAAAAACTTTATAATTAACGATTTTCTGTTGTAAACAATAAATTTTCCCACGGTCGTGACGTCACGCTCCTTATATGGTAATGTTTTCGCAGAGTTGCCCTAACACATTTGCATATACGTGTGAAAAGCGCCTACGCTCAATTACCGATTTTCTTTAATTGTCTCGTGTGTGACGGGTTGCCGTTTTGCAGAGGAAAATAGGAGACAAATCAGACAGGACCGTTACAGCGGCCATCTTGGAAACGCTTATACTACTCGTAAACACTTGTTTTTTTCATAGCAGACTCACCATAGGCTTTTTGTAACATTTCACACACTTTGTTACACTTTATTTCATTTTCTACGCAAAATTTAATACAAATTCTTTAATTCATTTCTTTTAAAAAACGAAAATCGCCGATCTCATACAAACACGTCAAACCTTAGCGACTACCGTAGACAAAGTAAACAGTGAATATAGCTGAAAATTTTCTCATATTTCAGGGGCATGCATACCAACACTATAAAAAAAAATTTTGACAATCGGACACTCCAGACCCGCGAAATTTAAAACTTCCGGGTATTTTTTGAACACACCTCGTATACCATGGACAGGCTAACCCAACTTTAACCTAAATTACGTCATCCCCACGAACCGTTACAGTCCTTATAAACCACCCCTACCTGAGGAGGGGTATATCAGAGATAATGTCAATGAGATATTCATTTTTTTACAGAAAAGCAGTTGATTAAACTCGCTCTACCAAGGGTTAGGTGGGTTAGTTTGCTTGGGGGTTGGTAGAGGTGGTTTCTGAGGGTTGTATGGTTTTCTGAGGATAGATTACATCAAGGAAACAACAGGTAAGCCTATCTGGATGAGATTTTACGTTTCTCAGAGCAAAGCAATTGATTAAACACGTTCTACCCAGCGTTAGGTAGGTTAGCCTGCTTGGGGGTTGGTAGGGCGGTTTATGAGGGTTGTCAGGGTATCTGGAGATAGAGTACGTCAAGGAGAAAACAGATAAGCCTATCTGTGGTTGAGATTTTAGGTTCCTCATAAAAAAGCAGTCGATTAAACTCGCTCTACCCAGATTTATCGTAGGTAGGTTAGCCTGTTTGAGGGTTGGCAGGGGTGGTTTTTAAGGGTTGTAAGGATTTGTGGGAATGATATAATTTAGGTTAAAGGTAGGTTAGCCTGTCTATGGTATATATCTTAATTTTCTTGCAGAACAGTAGTTCATTCAAGTCGTTTGAAATAAAATTCGACGTCGAAACTTTCAAAGCTGTATGTTCTGAGAGGTACAATATTTATGAAATCGAAAAACTTTAAAATACAATATCTCAAAGAAAAAATAAGCTATTTGAGCAAACTTAACGGCATTTGAAAGGGCTAGGCTGCTACTTTAAGATGTCGTTTATAGTCTTTTGTGTATAGAGAATGTCGTAGTGCTACATAACCTCAAATATAGGCAAAATCGCTATTTTCGCACTTTTAGGTTAGGATATCTCAAAATCCTGACGTGTTCGAGAAATTCTGAAGCCGGATTCGGTTTCAGCGCCAAAAATTCTTCGGGGAACCATATATGGTTTGCTTGTGCAAAAATCTTGTCGGACTGTGTTATCAGTAAAATTTTAATATATTGCAATTTATACGCTAATTTTCAAACTATTTGTGAAAAAAATCCTTATTTCAAAATATTTATATAATAGTTAATTTATAGTAATGATCTATCTAGCCGTATTAATAATAATTCTATTATATAAATAAAACGGTAAGAGAAAAAATCATTTTAAATGAATGTATAGGGTACAAATTTGAAATTGATACAATACTGTAAATTGACTAGACAGAACATTTATAAAAACATCATAAAAAAAAGTATATAAAGCGAAATAAATGTATAAATCGATTGAAAACTGCAAATTGATTAGTTGAACATGACTAATATTAAAGATTATGTGTAAAGCCATGTACGTGTGTGTGTATATATTTAAAGTCTTCAGAAAAAATGGCTAACTCGTCTTCTAACACATCATTGGCTTTCTAAGTAGCAGTTAATTCAATTTCCAAGCTGTCTCTACAAGAATGCATTGCAACAATTAGAGCATCTTTACCAATAATTCTTTCATATTGCTTATAACGAGCAAGACTCGCGTCGCGAAATAGGATCGCACATGACCGTTGCAGCATAAGCTGCAAGGCAATCGAAGGGCAGCACTATCGAGAGTGCGCGGGAGAGAGAGGGGCGGCGCTCACGTGTGCGAGAAGTCTATTCCTGTCCGTACGTGTCGCCGCATCTATACTCAAAACCCTTATCTCTTCAAGATCCTGATGCAGCGATGATTAGGCGGATCCAGGAGAGCTACGCGTTGAGGGTCATCCACGTGTATTATTCCAGGCATTGGAAGGAGAGATGCAAGCCGAGCGTTGTCGGCCATAGTCGCGTGAATATTAGTGATCCCCTTCTTCTAGCACTCACGCAGCATCAGCTCCTCGACTATTCTCGTCGAAAGAACATTCAACAGGCTAGTAGCAACTTCGGACGTCGTCGCCAAGGCACATAGTCGGCAAAGCTGCAGAGCGACGAGCCAACATTCACCTCGAGCTTGCGATCTTATACGTGAGTACCACGTCCTTCAGGCGCAGCCACTCACTCACGGTTACGTATGTCATGACATTTCATTTCTCCGAATAACAGGCCTGTTACATGCTTTAATCAAGGTTGATGACACAGGAACTATATTTCTAGCTGAATGAAATGAATTTAGCTTGATTTCGCCAATACCAATATTGAGAATGTCTACAAATACGAGGGGGGGGGGGGGTCAATAAATCTTTACAAAATCCAAGAAATGATAGTCGTCACACTTAGATTATGATGTTTTTGGCAAGCAATACTACTAACTAGATATTATACAAAGTTTCAGCTCGATTCATTAAGTCGTTTTTTTGTGAGCGTTGGTCGATTAAAAAGTTATTGGTTTATTTGAAAAATGGAAAAAACAGAGTTTCGAGCGGTGATAAAACATTTTCATTTGAAAGGCCTTACACCAAAAGAAATCACAATTGAGTTGAACGCCGTTCATGGCAAGTCTGCCCCTGTGTTTAAGACTGTTTATAACGAGGTAAATGAATTTAAACGCGGCCGTACAATAACAAAAGATGAACCTCGTTCAGAACGCCCCGTAGAAGTAAGTACGCCCGAAATGGTCAACAAAATCCACGATATTGTGTTGAGTGATAGAAGATTAAAATTGCGAGAATTAGTTGAGGCAACAGGGGTATCAAAGGGTACAATCATTTCAATTTTGCATGAAAAATTGGGGATGAAAAAAATATCAGCAAGATGAGTGCCGCATTTGCTCACTGTTGAAAACAAACGAAGCCGTCTGGTCACCTCTGAGGCTCTTCTTTTGGCACGCATACGTTGTAATTATGAAGACTTTTGGCGTCAACTCGTAACTGTAGACGAAACATGGGTACACCACTACACTTCTGAAACCAAAGAACAGTCCAAACAATGGATTATCGCAGGAAAACCAGCCCTAAAGAAGGCAAAGACAGTAAAGTCAGCTGGCAAGATTATGGCCACGGTTTTCTGGGATGCGTATGGAATCGTCTACATCGATTACTTGGAAAAGGGCCAGACGATTACTGAACAATATTATTCGTCATAATTAGGTTAGCTGAAAGAAAAAATCAGAGAAAAACAGCCTCACTTGAACAAAAACAAATGCCTCTTTCTTCAAGACAATGCTCGAGTTCACACGTGTGCAGTTTCGATGGCAAAAATTAACAATTTAAAGTTCGACTTAATTGACCAACCACCATATTTGCCTGATTTGTCTCCCAGTCACTTTTTCTTATTTCCTAACCTCAAAAAATGGCTTGCCGGACAACGATTCACGTCGAATGAAGAAGTCATCGCCGAAACAAATGCCTATTATGAGAGTTTTCAGAAATCATATTTTTCTGATAGCTTAAAAAACTGGAAGGCCGTTTAATAAAATGTATCGACCTTCAAGGAGATTATGTTGAAAAATAAAAAAAAATTACATACGCAAAACTTTTTTTTTCTTCTTTTTATAAAAACTTATAGACCCCCCTCTCATATATTAATTTTTATATTTATGGAAAGATATAGTGATATATATGAAATAAAATTAATTATACCTGCTGCTGCCTTCGCATTAATAACAAATAGTTAGGCCCAAAAATTTTACTAGTTTTTATATAATATATTTTACAGCATTTCGAGCATTTAATATCGTACGCGGCTGCTAAATCTTTTTGTACTTTCTGTTGTACAAACTGAAAAAGCAATGGAATTTGGTAAAAGTCGCACCATATTTCTTTGACCAGCATACTTGGTTCGAATATTTGTCATCCATTAACATAATTTTTATTCGGTTCGCGTTCACTTTCCTACATAAAAATAAATATTTTTATAAGCTCCGTTGTTTATGCTTTTTTCTCTGTACAATGTATAATAAAAGTGTGTAATACAACATTTGAATAAAGATTGCACATATATTACATAATTTTTTCAATTTCAATTTGTTTCTCTTTGCTCCACAAAACTTTTTCATAAATTTTTCTTTTAAGTAGCCTCGCTATGTATGATTATATTTCTCCATTGCTTGTCTCCATTTTCTGAAGATCTTTTTCTCATCATTACAATTTTCTTTAAGTTACCAAAATTCTGTAGACTACAGTAGATGAACATGAATCAACAAGTCTTGATAGCGCGGAAATCACATATATATACATACCGCAGTATGGACAGTCGATATATAATATCCACCATATATACGAGGTAAGCCAACAACTACATTTTTTTAACTAAGAATGAAATATAAAGTTAAAATATAGTGAATACAATATAGCAGTACTTTAACAATAACATTTTGATTTTACAATAAATATCTAATTAAAGATGTAGGACTTAATTTTTTTATTTTATGCTTGTACTTAACTAGCACTGTACTCACAGGAACTCGCTTAACATTATAATATCTTATAACGAGTTTGACATAAACTCGTTATGTCTCTCTCACTCTCTTTATGACCATAATATTAAGAATATCATATATATAAATGTTATATTATTTGAACTATATCTCTCCTTAGCAGCAGCAGATGACGACTGCGGAGAAGGTAAGAGAGAGCGCCAGCAGAGAGAGACCGCGTGCGCGTGTAGGCTTACCGACATGTACGAGGAGTGTTCAAAAAGTAAGGAGACTTTGTATTTTTAAGAAAAAATATTTATTTATTTATCAATATTTATGTTGTCCCCTTCAAAGTAATCCCCCTCAGATACAATACATTTATGCCAACGGTTTTTCCAATCCTTAAAGCACTTCTCATAAGCACTTTTCGGTATAGCCTTGAGCTCTTCCAGCGATGCAGTCTTTATCTCTTCAATCGTTGCAAATCTCCGTCCTTTCATAGGTCTCTTTAGTTTTGGCAACAAGAAAAAGTCACATGAGGCCAAATCCGGTGAATATGGTGGCTGAGGCATGATTGTGGTGTTGTTTTAAGCCAAAAAATCTCTCACAAGCAAAGATGAGTGAGCAGGGGCATTATCGTGATGTAAAAGCCATGAATTGTTTTTCCACAATTCTGGGCGTTCTCTTCGTATTGCTTCTCCCAAACGGCGCATAACTTCAAGATAATACTGTTTATTGACCGTACGTCCATATGGTAAGAACTCCTGATGCACCACGCCATGGTAATCGAAGAAAATAGTGAGCAAAACTTTGACATTTGATCGAACTTGGCGTGCTTTTTTCGGTCTTGGCTCATTTGGGCTCTTCCATTGGGACGATTGGACTTTGGTTTCGATATCATAACCATATACCCATGATTCATCACCAGTTATGACCCTTTTGAGTAAATCTGGGTCGTCGTTGATGTCATTCAACAGTTCTTGAGCGATGCTCATGCGACGGTTCTTTTGGTCAAAATTTAGCAATTTCGGAACAAACTTCGCTAACACACGTCTCATGCCCAAAACGTTAGAAAAAATTTCATGGCACGAGCCAAACGATATACCAACATCCTCAGCAACTTCTCTGATAGTAATTCGACGATTTTCCAGAACAATTTTCTTCACTGCTTGAACGTTTTCATCAGTTGTTGACGTGCTTGGGCGTCCAGAGCGAGGCTCGTCATTGGCATCTTCCCGGCCATCTTGGAAGAGTTTGTACCACTTGTAAACATTTTGTTTACTCAGAACAGTTTCACCGTATGCCACCGTCAACATTTCAAGTGTTTCGGAGCACTTTATTTTATTTTTCACACAAAATTTGATGCAAATCCTTTGATCCATATTTTTCGATAGCAAGAAATCGCCGAGCACGCAAAACACTTATAACCTTTACGCCTCTAACAACCAAACAAAAATGCTATACACTTGAAACTTGGTACAGATGTTCATGAAGAGTGTACCAACATAACAAAACAAAAAAATCGATAATCGAAAGTACGTTGCCCGTGAAATTTGAAAAGTCACCTTACTTTTTGAACACACCTCGTACGACAAACCGCGCGCCGCGCGCCCCGTGACGAAGGGCCAGCAATTAGCCGATAATTCGCGAGCCGTGCAGAGGCATTCGATCGTGCGTGCGTTTATATTAGCTTTTCTTTGTGAATCGCCTCGTGGCAAGAGAGTGACTTTGGACTGTGACAAGTGAGAAAGGTGCAACTGTGCGTGCAATACCTCCTCCTCCTTCGCGATTAGCGACTGTACTGTTAGGCGAATTCCGCAGTCGTGCCAAGGTGTAATCGAAGGGCTTCGATTAATGTAAGTACCAACCGTTCCTTAGATCTCTCTGGCTTCGCCAATCTCGCCGCTCTCTCCGAACCGCCCTATACACTGACACGTACATAAACTTTATATATTCGTACACTATTAAAATTGCATGGCTTTTCTTTCGTACTACCTTTCCTTCCCTTCGCTTCCCTTAACTTTTGCGATTGAAGCTGCGTGACCCACGACGCTCTCCGCGGGCCAGTTGGCGATCTGACCTACCGGGCCGGTCTTGCGTAGCAGAAAACGCAGTGCCAGAAAGAGCTGCATTTGTGTCAGCCACTACTCAATCTCGGTTAATTAATATATTGTAGCGGTCTAAATCCCCGTTACATTTTGGCGCCCAAACGTAATGGTGCTGGCGTGCGCAACGAAAATCTTACCGAGACAAAAGTTTTGGAAAGTCGGTTTCTAGGAAGAACAAAGAATGCGCGTTCGCTCACAGCGTGTTGTTTGTAAACACGAGCCACGCGGCAAGCCACATGTGCGACGTTCACTATCAAATACCAGAGTATAAACGAGTATAATTTCGTCGCTACAGAAACGTATATTTTCGAAGCTACAGCTTGTATTGAGAATCGACCATATTTTTGAAATTACCAATTTGCTCGAAAGTCATACAAATAAAATTACGTGTTGGCATGTCATAGCGCGACTTGCTGTCCTAGTCAATATACAGATAGAAATTTATAATTTCTTCTATATATTCTTGATATAAACATATGTCTTAATGTAAACTATATTATAAGTTGATTTGCGAGCAGCGAGCTATCAGTTAATTCACCCTTGCGTTTACTCGTAACGCATAATAAACATTATAAAGATCATTAAATGTTCTCCTTTGTTAACAATCCTATAGCTTGTGATATAAATGATTAGTATATGATTATTTAAATAACAATTGTATATCTAACTTAGTAACTTTTATTAATATATTTAATTAATAAATTAACAATTGTTTAATATATTTTATCTTGAACGGATAACAGTACTTTTCACTTTTCGCTTTAATTAAACAAGCTGTTCAATTGTCTCGTAGGTACTTATCAATCTGAGTACGTACAATATGGGGACAAATTGGTCACTAAGTGACTTATCAATTTTCAAAGAAGATTTTGATAAAAAATTGTCATACTGGGTCAGAGACTTACCTAGCTTACAGGTAGATAGCTTATTAACTCAGTTAGAATTACGAACATACGGAACGCTGTATGAGCGAGTAAACTGATTATTTCGTAGGTGAAATGGCGACTACTCAGCTCAGGACTTTATAACAACAGATGACCTAGATGAAGAAACTGCAAGGGAAAGACGTGATAACCTTAGTCGTCTATTTTTCATGTCAGAAGCTTTACCAGCGGAAATCCGGAAAGATTTGCAAACTGCCATAGAGACAGAAGAAGCCATCGACGCCATAGGGCAGCCGAATTTAGAGGATAACAAACATATAACTACAAGCTCGTCACATGGCAGAGCCGTCGAAGAACCAGAGACCCTGGCAGATAATGACAGATGGTTGCTAAGACCTCGACAGTTAACCTCACAAAATACCGGATTAAATCAAGACGCTGCTACTGCTAAGCACATAACTTCAACAGCAACAACGACCAGCATCACGTCAACAAAAGTAGCAACTTCAAATTACGGTTCTGCAGCAAGTTATACAGTCACAGCTCACATGAACAACGTGCAAATAGTGGTGCCAGACGGTAAGACATACTTTGTGCCCTACGCCGTAGCACACGAACTTCATAGGTTCTGGCAAGTAGAAATTGACGCGTTATTGGCAAATAAACATTTTCTAATTCATACGTCGGCCTTAGAAAAGGAAATTGTAACATGCCAGGAAAAATAGCACAGTATGAATGGATAATAACTCAATAACGAGCTAATTTCACCAAAATACAGCAAGAACTGCACGAGCAGTTAAAATCAGTTGTATCTATTGCTCAACATCAAGCTACGGAGCAGGCACGCCTAGAGGCCACACGAAACAGAAATGTTCAGTTTGCATACACTTTCGAACTGAACTATTATAATCATCCAAACCAATTTGGCAATACAACGCATTCTCATACGCCATCCTCACTCAATCTGCAAGAGCCGTTGTTCCATTCGACAACACAGCCCTCCGCAATGCTCTCACAAGTACCCTTGCCATTGACGCTAGCGATGACTACGTCATCCTTGTCTACATTGCATCCTGCGGTATCCTCGCACTGGGAGAAGCATATGCCTTCCAGTACTTCTTTGTTGCTCGGCCCTGAGACTTCCCTCGCGTACTCGTTCACCTCCGTGTGCTCGAGTTGGGGGAGGAGGGTTTTGCCTAGTATTTTGGCAGGAGTCACACCGTAGCAGGCAACACTTAGCGCACCAACAGGAAGCCAAACTGCTAGCTCACAGCAAGCAACCACACTGAATACGATGTCTTCCGGATACTTTCGCAGGACTAAACCTCTAGGAAAAACAATAAGAAAGTGGAAAATAAAGTTTTCCGAAGACGAAGGACTGAGCATTGAGGAATTTTTGGAGCAAGTCGAAGAAAACCGACTGTTAGACAAAGTGTCAGACGAAGAGCTGTTAAATTCTATGACTCCCTTGTTCGAGAATTCAGCATTCTTTTGGTATCGCACTGTAAGGCCCTCGTGGACCTGGATCGACGAATCTGAGCTGGAAACGTACTTATGAAGTTTCTCGAGAAGAAAAACTCAGAGTTTAAAGTTTCTAAAACCTCTGCTTTGCCACAGAAGAAAGGAGGTTCTAGCCAGAAGACCGAGACAACTCCAAAGGAAAATTCTAATGTTTCCAAGGGAGACTCACCTCTCAGTAATGGACGAGGACATGGAGGCAGAAGTTGGGGACGCCCAAAGTTGATGGCCACTACGTACCTATTGGCACGACGTATCTATAGGTAGCGTAGAGTTACATTTTACTTTGGGAGGGGTAACGCGTACGATTGATTCTCTGATTTTAGCTGAAGTCGACAGTGAGTGCACTTTAGGTGCCAACTTCAAACGCGTCTTTTCAGCCATGTTAGATCCTAAATCTAACAGGTTGACATATGATGGCTGCGATGAAGGCGTGCCTGCAGTTCTCTCCTCTGAGAAAACTGAAAAGGCAACGGCCTTAGCCTCTCTGGGGATTGAAGATCTCACAGATGAGCAGAGAAAAAGAATTAAAAAAGTCATGCGGGAGTTGCTCCCCGATCCCTCTTGCGAACAGATAGGTTGTACAAGTTGGATCGCACAAAACATAGACCTCAACTGCCTGAGTCCAATTAAACAAAGATATTACCCGGTATCTAAGAGGATAGAGGACAAAATGCACGAGCAAGTGCGTAAAATATTACGATTAGGAATAATCCGGAAGTCCCAGAGCGAATGGTCAAGCCTAGTAGTTATGATCTTGAAACCTGATGGTACGTACTGATTTTGCGTCAACTACCGTAAAGTTAATGCGGTGTCGAATATTCCGGCATATCTGGACCACGTGGCTCTAAGAAAGCCATACCGCCACTGGTAACGACCTTGACCCGGCGGCTGCGCCCTAGAGGCAAGCTTGACGCTTAACATCCCTCTATCACAGCGTGCTTATACTACACGACACCATAACAATACTAAGCCTACGCTATACTCTTCAAGACATTTCACAGTCACTTCTACCCTTGGCTTGCTTACTGCCCTGCTTCCGCTTATGCTTCACTGCTTTCAATTTCTTTTCTTGGTTAGCTCTTATTAATTAAGATGAACCCTTTACAGAAAAATGTTACCCGTTAAGAAAGCCCGTGAAGAGCCAGACGTGGTCCAGGTAACCATTCCCCAAAGCCTGCTGGCCCAATTCGGGGAGGTTGCCTCTGAAATAGCTAGAGCGCAGGCTCCGCTCCCGCCAGAGATTAAGCCGGAGTTACCCTCGATCGAGGAGCTGGCTCTGCGCTGGGCGGAACGATACGCCGCCAGGCACCGAGAGGAATAGGAGCAGGCTAGGCGCTGGACAGAGCGTAACGCTGCCAAGCGTAAAGAGGAAGAAGAGGAGCGACGTCTGCGTGCCCAACGGGCTCTCCCCGCTCCAGATCACCAAAATGAGAGGCAGCAGCCACACTTCGAGCCGCGTCGATCCTCCGTGCGTCTGACCGACGTCACGGACGAAGAGCCAACACCGGCCCAAACCCACAAAGAAAGATGGGCCGACGCATAAGCTACGGCGCGATCGTGCCGATCTGCACGTATCAAGGCGCAAGAAGAGGAACGCCGGGCCTATGCTGCCGTTATGGCGTTCACCGAGCACCCTAACGCTCACGTTCGAACTGCCGCATCCCCCGACTTTGTCAAGAAGGTCCGGGATGAGATAGAGCACCAGGACTTTCTCACCTAAGCTGCACAACGCTGGGATGAGGTCAAGGCCATCCAGAAGGAGCGCGAACGCCTTCTGGTTCAGCAAGAGCAAAAGCGGCAGGAAATCATGGAGCTCCAACGCCAACTGGCTGGACTAAATGTCCAGTGCGCATGCGCTTCTGTCGGGACTGCGAGCGTTGCTGTTCCTGGTCCGTCCTCGAGCCATATGCCAGGTCCAACCAGTCCCGATCCTCGCCTGCTCATTCATGAAGAGCGTTGCGAGATCGCAAGACAGGCCTAAAAGCTGCCTGGCAGATTTTGCCGAGGAAATGAGGGTCTAACCCCTCAGTACTCTGCACTCCTGTACCAAGATGCCACAAGGCGATGTGGCAAGTACGATGGCCAAGCCCCGGAGAAGAGAGGCATTTGGTTCTGCTATATCTACAACTTAACGGCAGTCAGTAGGACCGAAAGCTGCCCCAACTTCTTCCAACAATAGAAGTTAGAGCAGGGGCTGGAGCCGCGATACACCTACGGTGACGAATTTGGTGAGCGCCGCCACTATTAGACTATCATCAGCACGGTCACCTCTCTTCAAATCTTCTGCCTCAAGGCCTTGACACCGAAGAAGAAAGAGAGAAGAGCAAAGATTGAAACTGAAGATCATTTGCCTCTTGACCTGTGCACCATTTAAATTTTGCGCCGTTGCGCCTATGATGTAAGGCTTTGCCGTGCCTCTTTTATTTTCTTAATCTTGGCATTAACGCCACTTTAATTCGTTTTCTTTGGTTGGCACGGTCCCTATGTCGCGGAGAGAGCGCGATAGGGAAGGTACGAGGGTGGCCCGACAAGTACTTAGCCTACAAAAGAAAAACGAAAATTTTGGAAAAGTGGCGTTTTATTTTTCAACATAGTCTCCTTTTAGTTCGATAAACTTGGCCCAGCGATGCTCCAACTTCTTTAACCCGTCTGAAAAATACGTTTCATCGAGGTCTGAAAAGTAGGCTTCCGTGGCAGCGATTACCTCCTCATTCGACTCAAATTTCTGCCCGGCGAGTGACTTTTTCAAGTTTGGAAACAAAAAGAAGTCGCACGGGGCTAAATCTGGAGAATACGGTGGATGGGGCAGCAGTTCGTAGCCTAATTCGACCAATTTGGCCATGGCGACGGCGGAGGTGTGAACCGGTGCGTTGTCATGGTGGAAGAGCACTTTTTTCTTCGCCAAATGGGGCCGTTTTTTCTGCAATTCGACGTCGAATCGACCCAATAATTCGGCATAATACAGCCCTGTGATCGTTTTGCCCCTTTCCAGGTAGTCGATGTAAATCACACCTTGTGAATCCCAGAAAACGGTGGCCATCACTTTTCCGGCCGATGGGGCAGTCTTCGCCTTCTTCGGAGCACTTTCGCCGGGTAAAGTCCACTGTTTCGACTGTTCCTTGGTCTCTGGAGTCTACCAGTGGATCCATGCTTCGTCGACTGTCACAAAACGACGCAGAAACTCCGGATTGCGCTTAAACAGCGTCAGACATTGCGCTGAAGTTGTCTCACGGTTGCGCTTGTTGTCCGGAGTGAGCAAACGCGGCACCCATCGCGCCGTCAGCTTTCTTATGCACAAAATTTCATGCAGGACATGACCCACGCATTCTTTTGAGATGTCTACGACCTTAGCTTTCTCGCGCCCCTTCAGTCGTCGATCTGCCAATACGAGATCGTGAATTTTTGTCACGTTATCCTCCGTGGTAGCCGTTTTCGGAACACCTGGACGTGGCTCTTCAAAAATCGACATGCGATAACGTTGAAACTCATTAAACCAATTTTTGACGGTCGCCATTGAAGGAGAAGAGTCACCGTACACAGCATCCAAGAGCTTTTTGATTTCGCTGCGCGATTTCCCTTCCAAAAACAAGAATCGAATCACCGATCGATACTGCTCTTTTTCCATTTTTCAAAAATCAACGGACACACTTGCTTTCACACGCTCTCAAAAATAAACTACAACTCCGATCCGGCTGAAATTTTGACAGTTACCATCGAGAAGGTTGTACTACGTGATAGAATATTTCTTTTGCGAGAGTGGCGCCATCGGGCGGTGAGACTAAGTACTCATCGGACCACCCTCGTATTTCTTGCTCCTTCTCTTTATAATAATAAATTACTTATTTTTACTATTCCCTGTAGTTTTCATTACGAGAGGGACCTGAGGTTCGAGTTGGTACCGCCCTCGTTACCAACGTCTGGGGGTGGGGGATATAACTAGTTTGCCATCAACTCGTTATGTCTCTCTCTCCCTCTATAAGACCATAATATTAAGAATATCATATATATAAATGTTATATTATTTGAACTATATCTCTCCTTAACAGCAGCAGACAACGACTGCGGAGAAGGTAAGAGAGAGCGCCGGTAGAGAGAGACCGCGTGCGCGTGTAGGCTTACCGACATGTATGACGAACCGCGGGCCGCGCGCCGCGTGACCAAGGGCCAGCAATTAGCCGATAGCTCGCGAGCCGTACAGAGGCATTCGATTGTGCGTGCGTTTATATTAGCTTTTCTTTGTGAATCGACTCGTGGCAAGAGAGTGACTTTGGACTGTGACAAGTGAGAAAGGTGCAACTGTGCGTGCAATACCTCCTCCTCCTTCGCGATTAGCGACTGTACTGTTAGGCGAATTCCGCAATCGTGCCAAGGTGTAATTGAAGGGCTTCGATTAATGTAAGTACCGACCGTTCCTTAGATCTCTCTCTCGCTTCCCCTATCTCGCCGCTCTCTCCGAACCGCTCTGTACACTGACACGTACATAAACTTTATATATTCGTACACTATTAAAATTCCATAGCTTTTCTTTCGTACTACCTTTCCTTCCTATCGCTTCCCTTAACTTTCGCGATTTAAGCTGCGTGACCCCTCCGTGGGCCAGTTGGTGATCTGATCTACCGTGCCGGTCTTGCGTAGCAGAAAACGCAGTGCCGCAAAGAGCTGCGTTTGTGCCAGCCACTACTCAATCTCGGTTAATTAATATATTGTAGCGGTCTAAATCCCCGTTACAATCTTTCTAGTTAATATATTTTGTTGTATATAAGTAATTATTTATATTTAATTATTTTGTTGTTTCTTTGTTAGTGTGTGGTTTTTAATGCTACTTAAGGGGGGGGGGGCGTGCTTTAGAGGCTTCAAAAAATCGATTTTTTTTTGTATAAATGTCTTCCTAAACTATCCAAGAATGTGTCCCTAAAATTTTAGAAGCATCCTCGAAATATTTTCGGAGTTATAAAAGAAATAGTGAGTAAGCGTCGAGCAGGTATATCCGCCCCTTGATCTATTGTACGTATTATAATACAAAGGAATCACGGTCTTTCGAGACACTATAGATCCTTCGTAGGTCTTGCTCGAGCTATAGAAGGGATAAAAGTGTATATTATAAGCAGTATACATGAGCTGACAGAGTCGGCTTGAGCCAAGCTGTATTAGCATTCGAGTTCAGTTTTGTTTTGTGTTTCGGTACGTGAACATCTTGAAATCATGCAGAGCTATCCGAAAGGTAGTAAATATTCAACTGAACGCACTGCTAAGCCACGGAAGCGCAAATTCCATGGCAATCAGTTCGTAAATGTTTCGACATCTGACGATGAAGAAGCTAATACGAGCTGTAGTGAAAATAAATTGGCTTCAGCAACTACGGACGATGTCATAATTCATCCGTCACATTGCTATGGAATAATTGAGTTTGTCTCTGTATTTTTAGCAATTTCCGAAATAGTTATTTGCAATTCGTGTAAGAAGCGAATAACTTTTGCCGAAAGCGGCCATCGAGGTCTCGGATTCAAAATCGTTTTAGCGTGCAAATGCGGTAAACGAGAAATTCAATCTGGACCATTGATCAACACTGGCTACGAAATCAATAGAAGAATTGTGCTCGTCATGAGGCTTTTGGGTGTCGCACGAGAAGGCATTAACATTTTTTGTGGTCTTATGGACATATCACCAGGCTTAGCTAAATCGACGTATGATCAAATCGTGCAGCACCTGTATTCAGCGTCGAAAAAAATGTTTGACAGCGCCTGCAAAAAAGCCGTCGCAGAGGAAAAAGAACTTAACGTTAAAAATGGAACACCAGCTGACCATTTGAAAGTTTCGGGCAATGGATCTTGGAAAAAACGTGGCTTTACTTCATTATACGGTGTAACTACACTTATCGGGTACTACAGTGGCAAAGTGATCGATTTCATCGTTAAAAGTGGATATTGTCATACTTGTGCTCTCAAGAAAAATATATTGGACGACGATGAGTTTGAAGAATGGTATCAAAACCATAAGGAAAATTATTCTCTGAATCACGCCGGCTCGTCCGGAAAAATGGAAGTTGATTCGATAATGACAATGTTCTTGAGATCCATCGAGAAATTCGGAGTAAAGTACAGTAATTACATTGGTGACGGCGACTCCAAAACATTTCTTGGCATTCTGAGCAGTAATCCATACGGCCCAGAGCTCACAGTGACAAAAAACGAGTGCGTGGGACATGTCCAAAAGCGCATGGGTACTCGTCTCTGAAACAAAAAAACAAGAAAAGCTCGGTGGAAAGAAGCGGCTCACCGAGACTTTAATAAAAAAATTAACCATTTACTACGGTCTGGCCATTCGAAGAAACTTGAATTCTGTAGAAGACATGAAAAACGCTATAATGGCGACACTCGATCACTATTGCTCGACGGATGAATTACCTCGCCACGACCATTGCCCAGAAGGCGCCGACAGTTGGTGTGAGTGGCGCAAAGCCGAGGCAGCAAATAAACTGGCTGATTTTCAACATTCGCCACGTGTCACCGACGAAGAGGTTGAGAAGCACATTCGTCCTGTGTACGAGGAGTTATCTAACGACGATCTGCTAACGAGATGCTTGGGTGGACACACACAAAATGCGAACGAGTCGTTCAATTCCACTGTGTGGCGCATAACACCTAAACACCTTCACTCAGGCATTAAAATTGTCGAGATTGCTACCTACATCGCTGGAGGAATGTTCAATGAAGGCTACAGTGCAGTATTACAAACAATGCAGATATTAGACTTGAAAATTGGACAGCAATGCATGAATTTCTCTCGGCAAGCCGACCAGGAGCGCATTGCCCGAGAAAATAGACGCAATCTACTCGCGAGCAAAGAGGCCAGAACAGCTCGTAGACTCGAAAATCTCGGCAAAAATTAGTTTTACGAAGAGTCTGAAGAACAAGTGTATGGACCAGGAATCGCCGATTAGCATAGTTACGTGGTAAGTTCAATGAAATTACGTTTTTTTATATACGAAAACTTTGACGCGCGATTTCTCGATTTTGTATTTTTACGATTTTTCCTAATTGGCGGGAAAGATAGAGAAAAAACTAAACGTCCTATCGAAACAAGACAAAGTGGGTTTTATTTGGAATTGAATTTTGTTCAAGTTGAACCTAAAAAAACTTAAGAAAGTTAAGATTAACTAACTTTTTAAACAATCTAAAGTGCATTTTTTTTCAAAAAAAATTAATTTTTTGTTCATTTAGCGATAAATTGTTCAATTTTCACTTTTTTTTTGAATTTTCTTGGTTTACCTAGAAACTACACTATTGAAGAATGGAAATTTTATCTGATTTTTTGTTTCAGATGAAAATTGCGATCTGCATTTTTCCCCCCGCACGACAACTACAGAGTGGAGGCGCCTCGGCCGAATGCTTCTACGAGCCACAATATGATCTGTATTTCAATAAAAAAATTTAAGAAGACTCTTGAAACATGTTATAATAAACCCTGAAAGTTTCATCCCAATCGGATATTTCATTCCTCCCCCAAAAAATTCTCGAAAAAATCGATTTTACGACGCCTCTAAAGCAGGCTCCCCCCTTAATGACATTACTAGTGGATAATGATCATTAAAAGACACGTTTAATATGTAAGTCTTATGCTTTGCATTTTTACATATTTGACTACTTCCATTGTAGCCTCATAGAACAAAAAATGAATAGAAAGTAATTTCAATATTCTACTGTATATTAGAGATTAAAATACTCAAAAAAACTTGACATTTAACTACTTACAGATAGCTGTAACGCGCTTACGAATATTACACACTAAACTTACTCATAAATATTTATTAGACAATACATTCTCAAACATACGCAATCTCTGTAATACTATACAATCAGTACTACCAAAATATCAATTTTACTAACAAATAAAAACTTTACTAAACCTTGCTAAAAATATTAAATTAACGTTAAATAACTAACTAACCAAACTCATTGAATCATTGTAAAGTAAATTCATTATTTTCATAGATTATCAATACCCACTGTCAAAATGTAATTTAATGCATCTTAACATCACTCACTATGTAATAATTTAATGTCCTATATCGAAATGATAATTATTTCATTAATGTATATTATCTATGGAATTGTTTATATGTACAGTGTAATTTAATTACACTGTAATAAATGTAATTTTCTATAACTTTTCCAATCTATGTACAGGTAACTTGTTTACCTCTTTAGGCAATTACAAATGTACGTGGAATAATTCACGAATTTTATATTTTTTGGATCAATAAATTAAATTCAATAACTTTATATAGCATTATGTACTTCATTTTGTCGTTAATGATCTTTGCGGATGCGACATTAAATAAATAAATTAATATAAAAATTTAATTTTTCTGAAATTTGTTCGTTTAAAAAGACAAGGTTTCTCAAGAAAAGACCATAAAATGAAAATACAATGCAACACGATCTTAAAAGATATTGAAAAATGATGCATGACAAACCATCCACCCGGACCCTTCTAAAAATGTTACGGGAAATAGGTCTATATACGAGGTCTGTTCGGAAAGTATTGGGCCTACCTTTATATTTTCGTGCTAGCCTTATTCTTTATCATCTGGTGGGTCGCATCCTTCAAAGTAATCCCCACTTGATTGAATAACACGGTTCCATCCATCGATGTTTCCACTTTTCAAAACAGTCCTGGAACTAACTTTTAGGGATATCCTAAAGTACACTCGTCGCATTGTTTTCAACCGTTGTTTTGTTATAGAATCGGTGTCCTTTGAGTGGTTTTTTTAGTTTTGGAAACAGCCAAAACTCACAAGGGGCTATGTCGGGACTGTATGGAGGTTGTCGAAGCAATGCGATATTGTGTTTGCTCAAAATCTGCTGCACAAGATTGTATGAATACGCTGGCGCATTATCGCGATGGAGAAGCCAGTCACCACTTTCCCAAAAGTGCGGCCGTTTTCTTCTTACTGCATCACGCAAACGTTTTAAAATTTGAACGTAGTATTTTTTATTGATTGTCTGACCTGCTGGTAAATATTCGTGATGTACAACACCTTCACAATCTAAAAAAACAGTCAACATTGCCTTAACATTGCTCCGACTTTGACGTGCTTTTTTTGGTCTTGGCGATTCAGAATGCTTCCACTGTGAAGATTGTTGTTTTGTTTCAGGATCATAACCATAAACCCATGATTCATCACCTGTAATAACTTTTCTAAGCACATTATCATCATTATTGACCATTTCCAGATTGTCCAGAGCGATTTCTAAGCGAACGTTCTTCTACTCTGCTGTGAGCAATTTTAGGATGAATTTCGCACAGACGCGTTTCATTCCTAAATTTTTGGTTCAAATTTCTGAAATGATAGTTTTTGGTATTCCAAGGTCTTCTTCTAGTTCTCGCACAGTCATACGACGATCTTGTTCGATTGCAAGTCGCACCCGCTCAATATTATCTGCGATTTTTGTCGTCAAAGGTCGGCCGGAACGAGGATCACTATCGACAGAAGTGCGACCATCCTTGAACCGTTTATACCACTCTTTTATTCGTACTTTGCTCATACACTCGCTTCCGAAGGCCTTTTGCGTCATTTCAATAGTTTCCGAACTCGCTTTTCCGAGTTGAAAGCAAAATTTGATGCAAATTCGTTGATCTTGTTTTTCAGTCATTTTTGACAATATCAAAATCCGACTAACGCGAAAAAGGCACTGTAAATAAAGACACGCTGCGCATGAACTATACGTCCGGCAGGTGTCAGTAAGTAACCAATAGATTCGTGAGGCTTTACTGTTGACGTTTCTGTCCGGTAGAGGTCGCTCGAACACTATGGCGTGTAGATATAAACGTAGGCCCGATACTTTCCAGACAGTCCTCGTACTCATAACTATAGAGAACCAAGACTAATCCTACAGGTACTTAATATATCTCTGCAGCGTTTCATTTTAATCTAGTTCTTCAAGTAACAACAACAACATTAATAGTCTGCTCGCTACACTCGCCAACACCCTATACTTGTAAAAGTTCATTTACAGGATATAAAATACAGAATAAAATAGTACTCGTATCTCGTAATATTAAAAAGAGACATAGTTTCAAAGTCTGTATACAAAAAGGGATTGTTTACGAACATGTTATCCGGAATCGCCAGATCTAACGGTAAAACGGTAAAACGGATCTAAAAGCTAAAACGGTATCGAATACTCAATCGCGTTACGTCTTGATTCCTATAAGTTGTAACGGGGATTTATCCCGTTGACATAAATAATAAATGACAATAAAAGGAAATGAGATGACTTCGGGCTCGGTTATGCAAGATGGTTCGGCTTGTTTCCTACCTGGGACTCCAATCCACCAGGTATTGTCGGGGCGTCGTGGCTCCAATGCCAGATCGAGGCGCTAGACCCGCACGCTTAAACGCGAAACTCGAGGGATCGACAGGATTGGCGGATCAATGAATTAAAAACAGATTTTAAATTAGTAAAAAGATAAAAACAGTGAGAACAGTAGACATGGTATTTATTAGCGATAACTAATAAAGAGAGAGAGAGAGAGAGAGAGAGAGAGAGAGCAAGAAGCCAATTGAATAGAGAAATAAGGTGCGCGTTGGTACTTACAAATCGCTGTCCCGAAGAAGTTGGTTCGCAGCAGGCGCTCAATCGGCAAAAGAAAAGGCCCCGAAGAGGCAGCCGCCGGTGGCAGAAGGCCGTCACACACACACAAAAATACTCTAGCTCTCTTCCTTGATCCTGCGACTATCCAAGCTCTTCTCTCCTGAATATCATCGTCAATTTCGTTGCCGCAAGCTTGAGTATCAAGAAGAAAGGGAATCGGATCGCTCGCCGGGTACATGTGTTCGCATCGAAACCTTCCAGCCGAATCTCTTGCACCGAGAAACCGAGCGTCTTTCTCGCAGTCCTTGCGTTCAATAATCGAACCCGTTTTTCTCTCTGTGCGACTCTCTCTCTCTCTCTCTTTCTCTCACCTACCTTATTTTAGCCCGCTGAAACTTAGTGATACATCTTAATACACAGTTAATTTAGAGTATATTATGATATGGGAGAGAGAGACATAACGAGCAGCAGTCGCACTCGTTATAAAGTGATATTGATAAATTAAGACATAAATATACAAAACTTGCACAATTTTCCAAATATAAAATAAGGATAGTTCGTTAATAATTAAAAATAAATGAATATAATAATTCCTTTACTTTATTATTGTTATTATATTAATTTTGATTCATATTAAACGATAAAATATTCTTAATGTGACCGCAATTTTAAAAACGGCGGTCACAAGCCTGATTAAACGCTATAAGCCGAAACTTCTGTCTCTTCCTGAAGACAGGAATGTAAATATTCATAATTATTTATTCGTAATAATTTTTTCGATACTCCATGCACAAAGTGCGTCTTTCCCACATGTTTGGCAGAAAACGTGCGTTGAAAATCGCACTTTCCACGCGTTGTATCAAAAAATACGATACGGCACATGTTCGGGAAAGAGTTTCTCATCTTGTATACCTTCCCACCCTCGTTTCGTTCGAGCGTAAACGCCACGCAAGACAAGAATCTACTTTTCCGCACTTGTATTGTAATGTACTAAGTATAATGTAATGTACTAAGTTGAAATAAGATTGTCTATAGCGCAGAGCAAATGTCAGCGAACTGATAAGTAACGAACCCAACCCTTCGATCGACTATCGATTGTGAATGCGCAATGCTAACCTGCTGGAGGAGCGATTATCGTGAGGAGAGATAGAAAGAGAGATTGATTGATTAAACTTTATTAAGCCATGAGGTATAACCCCGTAGGCTCAAGAGAGAGAGAGAGAGAGAGAGAGAGAGGAAGAGAATAGGCGCGATGAACATAGTTAACAGCTGACCGGAAACAAGTACACATTCGTGAATAGTTTGAGATACAAGTTTTGACATAGAAAGAGAATGTCGTCTCTTTACGCTAGAAGCGATAAAAATCAAATGGGTAAAGAGTTCTGCATTGACAAGATTATTAAATAAAGACAAGCGATTACGCTTATTATTATAAAGGCGATAACGCTACAGCTGAGGATACATAATATTGTATAAAGCGTGCGCGCTAGTAGAGATCGGACGAACAACAAAAAGCTGTAAGTACTAACTTGTGGCTTGGCTTTCCTTCTCCTTCTTTCTCGTCTAGATGGCTTGTTTTGTTTACTCATTAGTAATAGTATCGCCGTTGCAGTTACAGTCATCATAAAGGGTCATATTTAAGTGAAGCAGTGTTGTACTTTTCATGAAACACTATCTTCAGTTCACTTTTTTCAGCTATCCACTTTAATATCACCGTTACATGACCGTGTAACAAAGATAAGTGAGAGAAAGTTGCTTTTTTGAACAATATCATTGAGTTTTGTTAAATAATGAATGCTATTGACATTGATTACTAGTATCAGTGATCAATGCTTTCTTTCAATTGCATTATTATTAGTGAATTAATAGGAATAGAATATTAAGTTTGGTACTTTAAAATCAATACAATAAATATCACAAGAACAAAAAAAATAACGCTTTAAACAAGGCTAATATTCCAAGAGTATAAGTTATAAATCCTCGGAACCTAAGGTCTAAAACATCTATTTCTTACACTTTAAAAAATTAAATTCAACCATGTGGTTCTAAGCTTTTAAACTTCTGGAACCTCGGAACCTAAGGTTATATTTCTTTCAACCTAAAACTTTCAAAACGGAAATGAATTCATAGAATCCTATGTCTCCAAACACTTAATAGATCCAAACTCAAAACTGTTTAAGCCTGAAATCTCAAATCTCAAACCTTTACTGCAAAACACTAATACACAAAACCTTAAGTTATTAAACTTCATAAATATCTGTATCTACGTAACCAACCTTGGTAAATCGAGCTTGAAACTTTCAATAAGCTGTATACTTATGAAACTGGATCACAAAGCAATATATAATTCATTATGATAATCATGCTTACCTTTACACGATCTTGGGTTGTATTGAATAAGTTGCATCTTCTAATAGAATTAAGAACTGGATCATTCCAGTCATCGATAACATTATGAGTTGTGATTGGAGGTAATCCATTTCGTTGTAGAGCATAAAGACATCTGAAAAATATAAAATAACGTTGATATAATTTACATAAATGTAGTAGCAAATTTAATATTAATTGGAATATTATATTTTCATGCAAACATAAATGTTTTTGAAATGAAGATTTAGAAAAAATGGAATTATAGTTAATGTAAAAAGTAAATAATTGCATAACTAATGAATACATGTATTTAGAGTTGTTAAATAATTTCCGGAAAAAGTTCCACGAAAATAAAAAAAGCAAATGTTATATTTTTACTTAAACATTTGGTCAAGAAAAATAAAACGGGATAATCTATATACTTCATGCAGTTGAGGATAAACTCAAAATATATATAAATCTATATCTTTAAGAGCTATCAACATGCGATAATACTATAACAAGACTGGACACTTTGTGAATTTAATTTAAAATATAAAAAATAAAAATAATATGCGTTGTGACTCCTCGGATAATATTGCTCGATCGCCAGTCAACAAATTGCTTTGGTTTGTAGATTATAAGATGAAAAATTGCTATTTGTAAAGATAGATATTGAAATAAATCAAGATAGAAATTTGTGACAAGGTATTAGAGTACCAAGTATCGCTGTTTTTTATTGCTTGCTTTTTTAATAGAACACAGCGATTTGACTCAGTCAAACACGTATGAAATGATGAAATACGTATATGTTTCAAATTTTGTTTCGTTACTGAGCTTGTTTAGTAGAACATAAAGGCGTCACGAAAGAGAAAAAGAGAGCAACAAAGATAAACAAAAAAAGGAAAGAGCGTAAAATGGAGCAACAAATGGCAGAATGATTAAGATTCAGTGCAATCTATGATAATGACGATGCTTGCCAATTTGTGAAGTTTCGAAAAAGAGAAAAAAGATAGTACTTTCTTTCTAGTAAAAAAGAGTCTATCTTTCTAGCGTTCTTTATTCACTTTTGATTTTCTATTTACAATGCCCGATGCGACTTTTTACATTGGAGGGAAAGACCGTTTCCGTGCGAATAAACCAGCCCCTCTTTGTTGTCTCGAGACCTCACTTATGATTAGGTTTTCTCTCTTCTCTATTGTATCGTAATACTGGTCAAACCAGTACTACTCGCGCTCTTTCGTTTTTCGCGGCATATCTCTTGCCCCTCCGTACATTCTTCAAAAACGGCCAAGCGCTGTCGGCTACCACACATGTACGGATCACGCCATGCGTCACTACTTCACTCTCTCTTTCTGTTTCTCCTCTTCTCACCTATAGCTATCAGTTGCTCCGATCACCGACAAAGATCAGGAATTATACCTAAAACAAGGTCACATCGAGCGTTGGTACTCTGTTCGAACGATCAAGATATCGATACGGCAGCGGCAACGGGGAAGACACGCGGAAGAGACAGATATTCCCCGCTAGTCAGTCTTTTGTGCAGCCTCCCGAGTGAAGATATAGCGTTTGCCCTGTCTTTTATTCTTTGTCACATAAGTATGCACTTTGAAGTTCACAACAGTGTATCGATTCGTCTGCATATGGCGATCTAACAAGGAAACCCCCCCAACCCGACCTCACCGATTTCAATAATCTTTTGATATGTTATAGTTCATCAAAAAATAAGACATACGTTTTTTTTTTTATCGGTGGAAAAACAATTTGAGGGGGTGAAAACAACCCTCAAAGTTCACCCCCAAAAATAGATTTTCCAATGTATCTCAGCATCTAATTGATATTTTACGACCAAACAAATTTCATATCACTTCTCATGTGAAAAGCAAACTAGCACATGCAATTCCGACCACAAGGGATGCAACCCTTATTTTTTTTATTTAAAATACTATCTATTTCATGGCTAATTTTATGAAAAAAATTAAAATAACCCGAAAAAAATTGGAAAAAATATTACCCTACATAAAATACAAAAATAAAGTTAATCTAGTCAAGGTTTTTTTTGAAACTACCCCCTTAAAGTTGAAAAACCACCCCTAAAAAATTGTTTTCAATACATTACAGGTGGTGTTGATAATTTAGTGTAAAATACGTTAAGCATCATTTATACTGTACAAACACAACTATTTCGTGCAGTTTCGACCACAAGGGTTGCAACCCCTAATTTCTGTCATCGAAATTTTTACCTTCTTTGTACCTATTTTTGAAAAAAAGTTCATAATGAGCTTGAAAAAATTAGTAAAAATATTACCGTGGATAGAATAAGAAAAAAAATTTACCTTTTATTTTTAAAACCACCCCTTATGTTCAAAAACCACCCCCAAAAAATTGTTTCCAATACATTCCAGGTGGTGTTGATAATTTACTGTAAAATACGTTGCTCATCACTTATAATGTACAAACACATTTATCTCGTGCAGTTTCGACCACGAGGGTTGCAACCCCTAATTTATGTCATCGAAATTTTTACCTTCTCCATTCCTATTTTTGAAAAAAAGTTCATAATGAGCTTAAAAAATTGGAAAAATTATTATCGTGGATAGAATACGAAAAATATGTACCAATTCAAGATTATATCACCCAACAAGACCCAGAACTGGGACAACGTTTTTCCAAAGTATTTTGTTGCGCCGATTCCGAATCTGTCTGGAAAAATGATCCATCACCCAGTAGCAATTTCTAAAACTCCCCTTATATTCCAATGGCAATTTCCCGCACTAACCCGCACTATCAGAATGCTTACAACCCCCCCTAATAACCCCCTAAAAACCTCCAATCAAAATGCCGTTAGCCCCCCACTAATAGCCCGAAGACATAGCTGAGCCCCCTTGCAACCTTATGGCAATGCTTGCAACCCACCGAATAACATAATGGCAACGTTATCAACCCTGCTAACTACTGGGGTTATTAGGGGGTTATTAGGGGGAGGGTCTTATTGGGGGGGGAGTTATTAGGAGGTTAATGGGGGGTTGTAAGCAATGCCAATGGGAGATATTAGGAGGGTTATTAGGGGGAGGTTTATTACTATCGCCATTCGGTGATTAGGAGGGTTGATAGCATTGCCATTGTTTTTGTTGGTTGAGTTTTTCTCCTTTCTTGTGACTAAAATTGTAAACTGCCAAGTAATATATATTTAATTGATTTTTATATGCGTTACTATAATTCATTCAGTTACCAATTAAAAACAATCAAAAAAATTAGGACGGATTTATTGTTCATACTTCTTACAATAATGATATTCTTCATAGAAGTGCTCGAAACATAATGATTTTTTGCACCAACCGCAACGTATAATAGCCACATTTTTGCATCCTTCTATGTCACAATGTGTATTGCAGGAATTTCCAAAACTGTAAGCAACAGGATTGTCAAAATTTTCTGGTTTTTTAGTGAGGTAACCACTCTTGAACCAGGAATATTTAAAAAGATTAGTATATCTTGGTGAAGATAATTGATTGTGGACTAACGACTGAAGTTTAATAATGTTGTTTCTATTATGTAAATCCAAATCATAATTCATCAAAATTACGGTATCTGAAAATTGGCGGACAAAGTTCTTCCATATGCGAAATCCAAAAACATCAAGTGGCTGAATTTTTCCCGTTGTGCCAGTCGGTATTTTTTTTAAATTTATAATTTTATCATGTGGAGTTACAGTTTCTATGGCACTGTCACAATGACCGCTCCAGGAGTCAAGCAACAGCATCGTATTGGAACCTACATTAGGGAAATATACTTTTTGCAGCCATATTTTAAAGAGATCTAAAATCAAAAATCTTATTTGTAAAATCATTTATAATGACATTAATTGTAACTAGATGGGATTATGTATACCTGTAGTCAACTTTCCAGATTTAGATGCTTCTACGTAAACATTTTCGGGTCTAAATAAAGTGGTTTCAACAATGGGTCCAAACTCGCCGCTAGATTCCTTCAAAACTAAAAAGAGTGGTGACAGTAATTCTCCTGTGGCTGATATGAGTGGCTGTATAGTATAACTGTGGGTTGTTGAAGAAACTGACTGTACTAAACACTGTACCTGCTTTTCTCCTTCAACCGCTAGCGTTCTTCCGGAGTGCATTTCCAGTTGGAATCCGCTCTGATCAGAATTAAACACATTATGAATTCCAATTATTCTTATGCCTGCTTTAACATCAGCAATAAAAGTATTTGCTTTAATCGTTAGTTCTGAATTACTTTCTAGTGTTTTCTTGGTTATAAACTTATTTATTTTCCGGGATACTATTCTATGAGCTTTCTTGAATTTACAAAGCCAGTTATCCGAAGCTTTGAATCTTACATCTTCTGATCCTATAATCTTTTGAGCTTGCAATGCCCATCGACGTATGTCACGATCATGAATGATGTAACCAGCGTCTACTGCTGCTTTCAAATTATCAAAAGTGTACTGACAAATTCTTGCAATTTTTTCTCTATAAGTACCACCTTTGTTGACTGTATGAGCCCAACGTTTCAACTGACTCACAGATGAAACTTTCTTAAATTTTTGACGTACACTTTCAACACTTAAATTTTTTTTTTTGCCACTTCTCCAGTATTCTACGGCTCTTTGCTTATATTCAAAACTGACATCTTCATTGTCTTTGGTACAATGGTCGGTGGGTGCTTCGAAATCGTCAGGAAAATGGTGTTGAACTTCATCTTCTACTATTTTTGCAGCATGATCTTTGTAATCTTCTTGAAAATCTAATGTATCTTCAACGATCATATCTACTTCATTGAAATCATTCACGGAATCTATTAAAATGCTTTTAATTCTTTCCGACAATTGAATCTCTTTATAATTTGTCTCACTTTCAGGTATTTGTAGAGTTTGAAAGTAAGCTAATAATAAATTTAAAACGTTCAGAGCGTTAATTTTCATTTTTTAATCTGAAATAAAAGAAAAAAAATATATATATATATATATTATATATCTTCTATTATATTAAACAGAAGGCGCGAAATTCTCCGTGCGTCCGTCCATCCATCCGTCCCCCTTTTTTCCTTATTTTTCCTCTGTATAGGTCTCTCCTGATATCGCTGGGGAATAAGAAATAAACTGAATAACAAATAAACAAATTAGAATAAAAACAAATAAATAAACAAATTGATAAGTAAACAATAATGATAAACAAACTTATAGAAAACATTCATGAAAAAAATTAATTAATAAATTAAAAAGTAAACATATTAATTAATAAACAATAATAATAAACAAATCAATAAGTAAACAATAATTATAAACATCATTAATTAATAAATCCTCATAATCAGTGTAATTTCAATTTTTTTAATAACAAATATTAAAAAGCCGTAAAATTATTTGCATATAAAAAATAATTTTATAGTTATACTTACGTAGCAGGTACTACGAAATACGAATTAACGGAATAGTATCTTATTATTATTTGTACTTATAATCTTATATTCTTATTACTATTTATTATGCTGTTAGTTCAATAGTCGATACAATACGTCCAACAACAAGAAAGTTGTGTTGGCTACTGATGAAGAATTACTTACTCATATTTATCAATCATGAAAATAACAGACAATCGTCAGAGACGCTGATAGTAGGACGTAAATAAAATTCTGATAATACTATCATTCATATACCAAAATTTTTGCGCATCCGAGAAACTATACTTATCTTCTAGGTATACTTATAATATTATATTATTCTTGACTTGTTTTTTTATATAATAAAAGTTATTTATTTTTTGATAGAATTAATAAACGATAGAACGTAAAAAATTGAAAAGAGAGCAACAAAATAGCTATGGAATCATAGCTTATTTGATTTAGAAGAGATTGCAACGATATGTCAGAAACTTTTTTTAGGATGGTTTTTCAACATTGAGGGTGGTTTTGAAAATAAGTTTGAACAGGTAAATTTTTTATTCTTATTCTATCCACGGTAATATTTTTTCCAATTTTTTTAAGCTCATTATGAACTTTTTTTCAAAAATAGGAATAAAGAAGGTACAAATTTCGATGACAGAAATTAGGGGTTGCAACCCTTGTGGTTGAAACTGCACGAGATAGTTGTGTTTGTACATTATAAATAATACGCAACGTATTTTACAGTAAATTATCAACACCACCTGTAATGTATTGGAAACAATTTTTTGGGGGTGGTTTTTCAACATAAGGGGTGGTTTTAAAAATAAAAGGTAAATTTTTTTTCTTATTCTATCCACGGTAATATTTTTACTAATTTTTTCAAGCTCATTATGAACTTTTTTTCAAAAATAGGTACAAAGAAGGTAAAAATTTCGATGACAGAAATTAGGGGTTGCAACCCTTGTGGTCGAAACTGCACGAGATAGTTGTTTTTGTACAGTATAAATGATACTTAACAAATTTTACACTAAATTATCAACACCACCTGTAATGTATTGAAAACAATTTTTTAGGGTTGGTTTTTCAACTTTAAGGGGGTAGTTTCAAAAAAAACCTTGACTAGATTAACTTTATTTTTGTATTTTATGTAGGGTAATATTTTTTCCAATTTTTTTCGGGTTATTTTAATTTTTTTCATAAAATTAGCCATGAAATAGATAGTATTTTAAATAAAAAAAATAAGGGTTGCATCCCTTGTGGTCGGAATTGCATGTGCTAGTTTGCTTTTCACATGAGAAGTGATATGAAATTTGTTTGGTCGTAAAATATCAATTAGATGCTGAGATACATTGGAAAATCTATTTTTGGGGGTGAACTTTGAGGGTTGTTTTCACCCCCTCAAATTGTTTTTCCACCGATAAAAAAAAAACGTATGTCTTATTTTTTGATGAACTATAACATATCAAAAGATTATTGAAATCGGTGAGGTCGGGTTGGGGGGGTTTCCTTGTAAGATCGAATTATAATTA
Source organism: Phymastichus coffea (assembly GCF_024137745.1). Classification (NCBI taxonomy): domain Eukaryota; kingdom Metazoa; phylum Arthropoda; class Insecta; order Hymenoptera; family Eulophidae; genus Phymastichus; species Phymastichus coffea. The sequence continues at coordinate 4,980,490 of NW_026706814.1, forward strand.
AATAATGCAACGATTACCGAAAATCGTTTGACTCGCGCGATGGAATTAGCGGTTAAGCGAGGTGAGCCGCGTTCGGTTCGCGAGAGAGAGAGAGCGCGTAAGGGGCAACGACCGGGAGGGGAGGCTCCGAGCGCCAGTACGACTGTGTCACTCAGTCATCCCGTGTGCCTAACCTCCATATTCTCCGTGCCGTTCGATTTTCGTTTGGACATTGACATTGTTCTTGGTGAGTGTGCGTGGGTGAGGTGCAGCGGTAGCAGCAGCAGCAGCAGCAGTGATAGTTGCAGCAGCAGCTACAACAGTAACTGCAGCAACAGCAATAACAGCAGCAGGAGTAGCGGCAACAACAACACCGGCAACAGCTTCAGAGGCGGAGCGGAGTAGCGGCGTTTCCGTCCTCGCCTTTTGGATACGGTTGGCCACCGTATCCCCTGCGGTATTGCGGTAGGTGCACCTTCCCCTTTTGTCAACTGTGATCACGGTTTTGCGTGCGAATCCGCGCAGCGAGCGCGAGGAGCGTATTGTTTTGCGTGCGAGCAGGTAGTTCGCGGCATCGCGGTTTTTTCTCTCTCTCTCAAAAAGCGTGTATTGTCATTCACGCGTGCGCGCGTCAGTCTCTCGGCCAAATCCCTGTGTAATTGATTTCAGTTAATAAATCATCCCTTGGTCTTTATTCGAACGAGTTTCCGTTATTGTGTTTCCCTTTGTCCGGAGGTCGCGCATATTTGTTTACGTTCCGATTCGAATTCGCCGGTTGCGAAGCACGAATCGCGTAAGTATCGCTAGACGCGAGTCGACATCCTAGGTTCCGGTGGTGGCCGCTCGAGCGCTAATAGTACGAGCGACAGCGCCGCCAAGTGGCGAGTTGGGGGAACCCAACTCGGAACTTTGAAGAGACTCTGCGCAGGCGCACTCCTAGGCAAGGTAGGTTAATGCGCATCGAGCGCATAGATAACAAGGCTTCATATAGTTAGAGTACGGGCACTTTTAGGAGATTACCGACTAAATGACAGCCTGTTACAATAAATCGAATTGCTGAACGTGTTCCTCTTAAGTAGGAAAACTAGAGAGGCCACAGATCAGTGGGGGCCTAAGATCAGGGGAAGCCTCAGATCAGGGGGGGCTCAGATCAGTGATCTAAAGTGCATGAGCTATCAGATCAGCACTTTTAGATCACGCACGAGAGTCCTCGCTGCCGTCCCTCTTCTTTTCAAATCAGTGATCTGTAGCGTATAGCTATCAGATCACCACTCTTAGATCACGTGCGAGAGTTTCCGCCCTTCCCCCCAACCGCCCCATCTAAAATGCGTTTTAAATATTAAAATTTATTTGTATGTAATTGAACTTATTTCATTTACATAATTTATTGATGTGTACATGCAATGAAGATGTAGCTCAGCGAACAAAATGAACAGACACAACGGGGAATCGAACTCGCATCCTATGGATCGATAGATCGTAGCCTCTAACGACTGTGCCAAGGCTGCTTTTAGTTCTTGATAGTTCTTACTGTGTATATTAGCTACATAGCCAAAAAGCGACTGGAACGGCGTCCCCGCGCCTCGCCCCCCCCCCCTACCGCGAGTTAAATTGTGTGCGCGCGTTTTAAGATCACGCGTTATCATTTATATATATGCTTGAATAAAACAATATATTGATATATATTGTTTTTATGTATTAATTTATATATATATATACATGTTATATATAATTTTATATGTATATTATATCAATTTTATATATTTATAATTTTATTTTACAATTATATATATAAATTATAAATAATTTTTTATTATTAATCAAGTAGAGAAGCGGGGTATTAATAAATAATATATACATCGTATTTGAATTAAGAGTTTTTAATTGATAAGAAATAAATCGCCTAGGTATATACATATTACATACACTCATTTTCTTAAAATTATTTCAATTAATTAATTCAATAATTAAACTATTAATTAAAAACTATATTCATTCTTCTTCGTCGAACAGCATTGCCATTGTCTTGTCCAGTTCACATAAAATTTTCATTTTCTCGGGGGGAGCGAGCAGTGGCGATGTACTGCTTCTTTTTGTGAGCTGACGTTGTCCAACAGCCGCCTTACTCAACCTACTGGAAAAAAATATTTAAATCAATTTTAATTAATAAATAAAATAAAATAACCATTTATTATATAAATACCTTGTAATGATTCTTGCCGCATTATGCGGTACCTCCATCGATTACTGGCACGCGTAGGCGATTCTTTCCACGGCACGGCTTTGTTCTACGTCGTAGTGATGGGCCTTAGTCTGACTGAGTTCATGCATGGTATTGGTGGAGTAACTAGATCGATATTCATGATCCGCCGAGGTTTTAGTTGGTGCACCTCGCACACAATCTCGCAATCAAATCTGTAAAATAGCATTATATATATATATATATATATATATATATATATATATATATATATATATACGAGGGGTATTCAAAAATTAAGGTGACTGATATCGAAATAAACCATTTAATTCCTTTTTTAGTCTTATCTCGACGGCCCTACATTCCTCACTTTTGTTTTGTCTAGTGCATATCCGGTACTATTTCAGTTACTACGTTAGTCGTCGATCGTTTTCTTTTTCGTTTATTTCTCACTTTTTCTCTTGTACTATTTTTCACCACGAAATTTTCAAGGCAAGGTTATGATTGCGTTGTATTTTTAATGGCAAGAGACGCAAAAAACCAATCTATCACGTCCTTCTAGAAAGCCCCAACGACACTCCCATTGTCGAAATCATATCTAATGATTTTAATTGTGGCCAGGTTGACGCCATTAAAAATGTCGGCATTGTAAGACGATCTTCAACTCAACGTCAACGACGCTCCTCTTCTCAGAGGAGTCTCAGGCACTGATATAGAGACTATAGGTACAACCTATATAAGCATTTGTGGCTTACAAATTAGATTTATTGTTGTAACTGACCAATTCCCCATCAACATCCAAGCTTATTTAGGAGAAAATTTCCTTGGATAAAATCACGCCGTAGTTGATTTTAGCCTGGAATTACTGTAAACTCTAATGAACTAACACCCTTTCTTGAATAAAATTATCTAAGAAGTACTACTACGAATTAAATTAATCCTAAAAGTACCTCTTAAAAATTCAACCTTATTCTATAGAGATTATATCCTTACCTTGGAATTCCGAAACCCGTACGTTACGGGAAATTAAATAGTAAATAATATAGATGGCTAAGTTGACCTACAAATAGAGAATAGTAACTATTTTTCGGTCAAGATTAGATTCCCAAAATGAACTGTAACAGGGTTAATACCGTTTATTTAATTTAAGCGCGCGATCGTATAGAAAGGCGCGCGTGATTACCTACAAACACGAAAACCGGATAGCAGGAGGGAACGGGTGTCAGTCAACCAACTATCTACTAACGTAAAATAAATACATCGAAAATACTGTTAACATCACATACGGAATCGTTTATTGTCTCTTAATACTACACTTCATTCGGCCCGCGTATTTATGTTTACATGCCGCGCGCACGACAACAACATGCAGTGTCGGATCGCTCGCCGCTCATAGTTCGCAGAGATATTACATGCACGCTTTTTGTCGAGTACGAGAAATTAGTTATAGATAATTCTATCGCGATCGCGAAATTAAGCTGGCCAGCTTACCTTATTAACTCTCGCACGGGAAACAAGTGATACGAAGAAGGAGGCTCGTACAGCACACACTAGTCTTTCGGCAAACGTTTATATGCGGGCGATGATGCCTCTCATTCACGGTTTCGCCCTCGATGGCGAAATTCTCCACTCACGCACACTTGTACGCACACTCGCCGGACGTCAGGCTATGTCACCGCTTTTCTCTCTCGTCTCTGCCATCGGAAAACTCGGGAAAACGTCCAACAGGCGAACAGGGCGAGCGACCTCAATGATTACCTTATTCGTCAAAAAAAAAAGTAATACAGTAATAAAAATGAAATAGGTCAATAAGCGATTTTACTTTTGCGTTATTATGACTTTTAATAAGATAAACATACCATGCAAGAAAATGTAGAGTTGCTATCAACCTGTATTTTAATTTATTAAACCCCACCACGTGGAGGGAGTATTGAATAGCTAGTAAATGTATGTATGTGCTCGTGAGTGACTCTCTGTCCCCCAGTATGCCCTGCACAGCACTGCTTTCCAAGCACTTTGACAGTAAATAATAAAAGTGTATTTTTTGAGTTAACTCATTATCTCTTTATTTGATAAACCTGACTAGGGATAAAGTTATGACGTCATTGATTTATATTTTAATAAATCATTATTTTCACATTGATAGTTATATGCATGTTGCTTTTTCAGAGTGCAGAAATTGTAATAACATTTTTATTTAAGTTGTTCCTAAACATAAAAATATTATTAAGAATATTATATGAAAAAAATATTAAAAGATTTATCATCGTTTACTTTATTTCATAATATTAAGATCATGTAACTAATTTTTCAAGAATATTAAGAATAAGTAATAACAATAATAACAATGGATTAGACTTAGAAGAAATGGAACGATTAAACGTAGAAATGAATGACTATTTAAACTGGACAAATAATTTTGACAATTATTCAGTAGTCATGTTTGAGATTATGTGAAGTAGTTTATTTATACAAATTTATGAAATTATTTGAAAAAATCTTATGCTAATGGAGGATATAAAATTCTATATACACTTCTGGCGTTGTAAAAAGATATGTTAAGTTTTTTTATGTAATAACTTATGGCAAGATAATTTTTGGTTCACAAATTTCTTATGTTTAGATAAATTTAAAATAAAAATTGTTGATTTGATATCTGAGTGGGAAAATTACATATTTATGGTGATAAGAAATGATTAAAGCGAAGGGCCTGAAGGGCGCAGTCTCTTGTAAGCATGAGACACTTTTCAATTCTGAGTAGCTTTGATCTCGGGTGGCCAGTGCTTTTATTGAATCGGCTCTTCGTTTGAATGCGCAATATTTAATATTTCAAGCCAATCCATGAACGCTACGTAGCGTCGATGGAATCCTTGGAATTTTCGTCAACAATCTAAATCAATAAATAATATGAATGAGACAAATCAATTCCAAATTACTTATGTTTAATAAATTCTTTTTATTGATAAGGACAACCATCAGTTTTCTTGGCTCGATATAATATTATTGACTTATCCAAAATATTTTTATAAAATTTTCCTTAAAAGTCCAATGTATAATTTGTAATAAACAATTCGCCGACAGGTTCATAGTATATTTCATGATTAATTATAAATATATTTTATTTATTTATATCAGTAATTCGAATAACCGATTAAAATAAAACGGCTATTACATGAAATGCTTTAAAATGAGATTGTACGTGCTTATATCTCACCCGGAACTAAACTAAAATGTAGCTGAACAGAAGAGAGAGAGCGATTAAAATGACGTTAATCTTCTAATTAACATCTCGAAAACAAAGGCTTCACAAGACGCGTAACATCTAAATGTTGACACATACAGTTCTCATGGGAACGCTAAGAAATTGGAGTTACCTAGTAACTACCAAAGTGCTTCGTTTTCTGCTAGATAGAAAGATTGACAACGTACAAAAGATAAGTGAGAAAGGAAAAAATAAATAAAAGAGGATAATAAGATATACACCTTTTATCTAGTAGGGGAAAAAAATTATATGTCACAATATATACTCGCGTATATATTGTGACGGTAAAAGTCGCTATCATCTCGATCGTGTGGCTACCTGCGAGGGCAGCACCTACCGGCCCGGGTAAGTCGAAAACGGGAACTCGGTCCGAAATGGGAAGGAACGCTCGTGAAGAGAAAAAGACCAATGGGAAAGCGCCTTTGACACCGGCAACAGCGTGCAGGAGTCCAGGAGCATAAACGCTAGAGATGTGCAGCTATCTAAAAATCGCGAATAGCGTGCCCGAATCCAGGAGTGTCTCTAGCACCGGCTATAGCGTGCGTGAGTGTGCACGTCACGAGGAGTGCGACTATTAGACTGTCGGTAGTTTTTGTTGTTGCGAGTTTGAGTGACTAGCGGAAACGCCATCGGAGACCAGCCATGAGTTTGCTGAATCCGTCCGACGGAAGCAGCACGACGACAGAGAGAGCCTCGTGTTTAAGCGGAATAGTGACAACCTGAGCCGCGCGTTGAACTACGACATTGAACTGCTCCCCTTGACAGCGCGACTGATCGCATAAGGTAAGCTGGCCAGCTTCACGTTATTGTTTCGAAAAGCGGCCGCGCGTAACATCTTAACTCTCCCCTCATACCTGCGAATACAAGAAAATCGGCGAGTGAACATGCAAGCGAATAACTCGACCGAACGATTGTAAATGAAATGACGATACGTAAGACTGTCGCGCACCTCGTATAATCGTAAATGCGCGGGCCAAATGCGTTGTAGATTACTTGATGAATAAACTAGTTCATGTATGATTGAAACGTTAATCTATTGTTGTCTCTGCTATTAGTAAGTTGGTTGACTGACACCTGTCTTCTCCTGCTCCTCGGTTAGTAAACTTGATTATTTCGATCTCGCTGCGCGCATTCCGGTACGACTGCGCATCGGGCGAGACAAAGAAATTAAAACGGATTTTACACCCCGTTACAATATATATATATATATATATATATATATATATATAGAGAGAGAGAGAGAGAGAGAGAGAGAGAGAGAGAGAGAGAGAGCGCGTTTACATGTACGTTTATACAGAGTATCCAGAGGCTTATTTAGTTCAGTGTATATCCAATGCGCTGATTAATACTCAAGTGTTTACAAATAAATAAGGTGGTATTCTAAAACTCATCTAATCAAATATAGTCGAAATTAACTAGTCGATCGCTAACGATTCAAGTATCAACAACTATATCTGTGATATATGGTGATAATGGTTAAATCAAGACATTTCTCAGTACGGGAATGTAATAAGATTATTGCACTTCATGAACTTCAAATTTTATCTACATGTAATTTTTATTTTAAAAGTAAAGAAGAATACCTTACGTTTCAGACAATTTTTAGATTTTTTTTTGCATCAACTATATAGGAGAAAAACGTGAAAAATTTTTCTTTCGAACAAAATCTCAGAAAATTCTACTCTACAAAGTAAAAGGAACATTGTCTTTCATGTGCACTTTTTTCTATGGTTTGAACTTAGACAGTTATGAATATTTGAAAAAAAAACGTAAATTTTCGAGTAAAATGCTAAGACGAGAGCATATTTGACGTAAATAATTTGTGAATGAGTGATTTAGATAAGATTTGGAAAGATGTAGAAAATTCCGAGCACACTAAATTTTCCTGCGATTTTTTCTCTAGAATTGGTAAGAGATCAAAAATGTACTTAAAATTTCAGAATTTTCATCGATGAATAATTGTTTGAAAAAATTAGAAAAACCATTTAATTGTACTCGATATATACCATTTGCAAGCTCTTAGAAAGAGAGCTGCCGCTCGTCTCTGTACGTTAGTTTTGACTTTGAACATATTAAACTTCAAAGTTTGAATAATTTTGCTCGGGGCAGGGGGGGCGTAAAATTATGTGAGCAACAGTGTATAGTCTGTTAAATAGTTTGTTATTTTATTATTTATTTTTGCTCCCCACACTATTTCTATCATTAAATTTATTATTCTCACCGGCGATTAATTTAATTTTTTCACAATTTATAGTCAGCTTGTGTTACTAGTTAGTGCAGGCTAGTATGTTTGAATCATAAAGCTTCTTCTTCTAATATCAACTCCTCAAGATTTATTGTAGGTTTATTCAAAATTTGAATATGATCGGAATTTCCACATTCAAGCTTAAAATTTCGAACTCTAAATAATTTTATATATTAAAAATTTAATTTTCTTTTATTCTTCATATAACACAAGTACAAACCGGATACCTAATTCTTTAATTTACTATTACACATAATTTAGTTTTTTGTTCTATTGGATATCTTTATAATTGAAATCCCAAATTATATGTTCCGTAATAGCAGCTTTTATTTGGTTTATTTTTATTTACATCATAAAATGTATTTAGTAAATATTCTTTAGTTTCTAAATAAAAATTATATTTATTCAAAAATAAATTAAAAAATCTCTATTACATAAACGATAGTTATGTACTGCAACGGTAGTCGATTTCATTAATCGAACCGTTCGCGATTCTGCTTCTCGCACATTAGTTCTAATAGTTAAGAGAGAGAGGGGAGCGCGATCTTTTGAATAGGCAGTTACGCCTCAGCTGTGAACGCGAATTTACCGCCGAATTGTGTCACTTATTTCCGCCAAAATAAAGCTTCCTTGGGACAATTACGTGCGTGTGTGCAACGATAGTATTGCAGCAGCAAGCAGCGGTGCAAAAGCAGCAGATTGCAGCAGATAATTGGAGGCAGTACAAGACAGCGCAGCTGATAATCAAGGAGCAGCGGCAGTTGATATTTTTACAACAACAATTACGGCTGATCACCGTAAAAATTTGAAAAAATTCAGACGTGTTCCTTGACTGATTCTAAGCATTTTTTTTCTTATAAACTTTTCATGAAAGTCGATAGTTTTCGAGATAAAAATCGGTGAAGTTAGTGAATGAAATTTTTGTTTATTTACGCAAATTTATTAAAAAATATATATATTTGGGTTTTCGTAGGGCCGATATTTTTTAGTTAAGGTATCATGGACACCTTTTTTATGAATTTTAAGCCCATAAAAAAATCGAAAGGCAAACAAATTTCGATCACAAGAATTTTTTTTTCCAAAAAATCAGTGCTTTTTTTTTTAATCTTCAAATTTTACATGACAAAACTCATTTTAGAAAAAATTAAGTGTCATAATCGGAAAGAGCATACTTAAAAACATAGGAAAATGGTTCGCGAATTTTTTTGTAATTAAATTATTGGCTTAGTGGTAGCTTGAAGTTGGACACGAAAAAGTGTCCGTCCCGTCCTTAATGGGTTAAGCATTCGAAATCTGTAATAATAATGTTTTTTCACGTTTGATTTGCGACAGTGTAATTAATAACATAAAAACAATCAAGTATATCATAACTATGAAATTGAGACTTATTATTTGTTATTGTAAAAGCTAAGATAAATAGAAATTGCTTGCGCTATAAAATATACGACAAATCAGAATGTTCACTTGAATTTAATGTTAATTTTGGAATAAAAGCTATATGACCTTTATTATAGCCCGTTAAAATTATTGCTTTTATGTTATAATTATATAATTCTAAATTTTTAATCTAGTTGCATTACAAAATTCAATTTTTATGTTGATATCGCGTATTGCAGGTTGCTCTGTAGCCGAAGCTTTTTGCCCTCCAGGTTCCTAAGTAAATAATTTAGTAAATAGAGTCTCGCAGTGGGCCAATTACGATCCGGGTTTTCCCAACCAACAGCCAACAAATCCAAACGTAGAGTCCTGTAGCAATTTGCGGCGTTAAGTTATCGTCGTCCTTGTAGTTAGTACTGGCGTATAAAAAATGGAATTAAGTGCTCTAAAACACATGAAATGTTGACAATAGTATACGGTGCGTTTACTTTAAATCAATAAAATGTTTACAAGTGGTATAAGCTCTTTCAAGATGGCCGAGAAGACACCGACGATGAACCTCGCTCTGGATACCCCAGCACTTCAATAACTGATGAAAGTGTTGAAGAAGTGAAACAAATGGTGTTAAAAAATCGTCGAATCACTATTAGAGAAGTGGCTGAAAATGTCGGCATCTCTGTTGGCTCGTGCCATGCAACTTATTCCGAAGTTTTGGGCATAAACGTATAGCAGCAAAATTTGTTCCGAAACTGCTTAATTTTGAATAAAAGGACCGTCGAAGTAGAATCGCTCAAGAGCGGTTGAACGACGTCAATGATGATTCTGATATGCTCAAGAGTCATAACTGGTGACGAATTATGAGTTTATGGTTATGACGTCGAAACTAAAGCCCAATCGTCCCAATGGAAGACTTCAGATTATCGTGGCGTAGTACATCAAGAGTTGGTACCACAAGGTCGTACGGTCAATATAGAGTATTATCTCGAAGTTATGTGCCGTTGCCAGAAGCAATACGAAGAAAATGTCCAGAATTTAGGAAATAAGGAAAGTTATTTCCTTGATTCGTTACTTTTTGGACACCCTGTATATTATTAATTAATTTTATATTAATTTATTATTATTAATTAATTATTATTAATTTATTATTAATTTATTATTAATATTATTTATTTTTAAGTATTATTATTAATTCATGAAATAGTAGAGTAAGGGGGGGGAGGTTATAGCAAATACGAGATAAATTGTTATTCCTTAAATAAATATGTTCTATTAATAAACATAAATTGACAAAATTAAATTTTATTTATGACAATTAAATTACATAATTTATATATATTTATAACGAGTCTTCGTCGTCGTCATCGTCCAACAGCATCGCCATTGTTTCATCCAGCTCGCATACAATTTTCCTTCTCTTGGGGGGAGCGAACAGTGGCGATGGACTATTTCTTTTCGGAGGATTGTCATCAAAAAGCCGCCTCACTGTACCTGCTGGAAAAAAATAATGAAATTAATTTCAATTAATAAATAAAGTAAAATAATTATTATAGTTTATTTATTTACAACTTATATGTTACATTTGGTTTACATTTCTTAAGGGTCTAGCAGGGTAAAATGGTCAAAAATGCCTTTGAGTCATCCGGGAAAATAATTATACCCCCATGTTCAGCATGAAAAATGACTAGGATTCCCAGATTTTCAGACCCCTAAACCCATACAGGTCCCTATAAGGCTCAGTTTTGTCATTTTTGGTTTTTTGACCAAATCTCGGTCAGTTTTTGAGCTAGAAAAATCTTTCTTGTTTTAAATTGTAGGGTTTTTAAAGCCCTATAAAATGGCCGTGCTCAAAAAATTTTTGGCGCGAAATTCAAATTTTTAGAGCCGTTCAAAAATTTTAAAATTTAATATTTCGAAAATGAAGACCGACTCTTTGCTAGAAAAAAAATATGTTGTGTATTTTTGACTGAAAAATGTTCCTGATTTTTTTCAGATTTTTAAAAGTGGTGGAACGACCTTAAAAAAAATAAAAATCAACAAAAAACCTAGTTTTTCTCCCCTAGCGCTTTGTAGGTTAAATCTATGATGAAACAAATAGCACCATCAAATTCTGCGGAAAAAAATACATCGAAAACATGTATCACATTTATGGAAAAAATCAAAATCCTTCACAAATTCAGTACATGATAGCATCGGCCATGCCGATCGGCTCCACTGGCAGTGTAAATATTTATTCCTTTTCGATTCAAGGTCAACTCAAGATTGTTTTCGAACATGTGATACATGTTTTCGATGTATTTTTTTCCGTAGAATACGATGGTGCTATTGGTTTTTTCATAAAATTGACCTTATGAGCGCTAGAAGTTAAAAACTAGAAAAAAATCAAGTTTTTCGCGTCTTTGGTTGAGTTTTATGAAAAAACTCAGTAGCACTATCGTATTTTACGTGAAAAAATACATCGAAAAAGTGTATCACATTTTTTTATAATATATAAGACCTCAATAACACCGTATCATAGTTACAAGGCGTTTAATGTTGTATTATCGATTATTTTACTTGATTGGCATTTATAGTAAGCTTTTTTACTTGAATACTGTAGGGTAAAAATAGATTGCGCAGGTGGGGCTATAATACAGGATATTTGACTATTTCTGAAATAGAAATTGTTTTTTCCACAGGTATGTATGTTTTATTAACTTCACGGTTACAATCTCATATGCATTAAATCATTATTTTTACAAAACATGAGTAAGTGTGTGCATGTGTGTCAAATATATGTGATATAATATAATGTTTACAATTTTAGATACTTCTGGTTTAGTTCTTATACGCCAACTTATTTTGCTCAAAATCTTTCAAGCAATGGTCAAGTTATTATCACTTTTGCCATCACACCAAGCCGTGCCCTATATGCCGAAAGTGATATTTCCGTCTCGGAAACATAATAATTAAAATTAATTTTTTTCTTATTTTTGGTAATTTTTTATATTTACGGAACTTTCGTTTTAATTTTATTAGTTACGGTATAGCTTACGACATGGAAAAAAGTTTATTTAAAACAAACCAGAAAAAACTTCCTAATTCTAAATCACATGAATCGATTATTGACATCGACATTTTTTTTGCAAATGCATTGATCTAGCGTGATCAGAGGTAAATCAATGTCAATAGTCGAATCACTTGCCAATGAAAATAAATTCAAAGCTAACGATTTGCTGAGCATGTCTTTTTCATCGTTAAATATTCTATCGGAGGTTCCTGAAAAGATCAATCTACATTGTTCATATTAACATTGTAACGTAGTGGATTTACAAAGTCGGTTAGTGGCATACAAATATCTAATGCGGTTGAAGTGCTTCTAAAACAAAAATATTAGTATTGCATTAAAAAATAGTGATTAATGGTTTGATTTAAAAATAAATAGTGTATTAATTAAGTAGAGTTACAGAAAATAACGATTTTTATTCACTCCAACAGAATGAAATGACTCTGAATTTTTTCTATCATTCAACGAACATTTAAAAAAGATTATGACCTGACATTAGTTGGCGTATGATTTTCTTACATTCATAAAATAAATTATTCATTAATATTTTTAATTATAATGTTCTGCATTATTTCAAATTATGTAATAATTTTTGTTTTTCACAACGAAAGAGTTCATATAATTAAAAAAATTTTTAAATAATGAGTGTGATTTGAATACTCGAAAATTGGAATTATTTTTGCTGGATTGAAAATAATAATAACATTTTATTATAAAACAGTGAGTTCATTTTAGAACCAAACATTTAGTGATTTCTAATATATCTATATGCATAAAATCAAATCTTTACTTAACATATATTGCCAATGAAGTAAACACTTTATCCCCACGTTATTACTCTTTATTATCACATTAGATCAATTGTTCTTTAGAATTTTTTTGTGTTTTTTTCTAAATAAACTATTCTATCTCACAAGCTAATACTGCAACTGATAAAATTAAAATAAAAGTTCCTTAAAAATAAAAAATATCTAAAAAACGAAAAAAATCAATTATAATTACTTTTTTACAAACATTGCCAAATGTATTTAACATTTCAAAATTTTCTCTTCCAAATAATGACATTATTGATGAACTCCAATGTATTTTTTCCAGAATGTCACTATGTCAGCCTCAGGTATTGGTAAAAAATGCGCTTGCTGCGGTTTACCAGAGAAAAAATTAGTGGGACCCAAACAAACTGTTGACACAGATGATGAAGCTTATACTTTGTCCGATTATTTGGCTGTGACACTTGTAATGGGAGACATACTTTGTCAGAAATGCAGTGGTTCTGCCCGCTTCGCCAAAGCAAAACGCAGAAAAATCGATCAACCACAAAATGTAAATACTTTGCAAATCGACAGTCAAGGGTCAACATCTTCTTCAGAGACATTATCGCAACCACATAATGATACAGTTTATGTTCCACCAAAGAAAAAATTTATTGAAAAAGCAAAAGATACTATTGAGTTACCTTTAAAAAGAGTAGTTTCTACTCATGATTACTGTTGTTTATGCAAAAGCAAAACAAATATTGTTATTGTTCCTTTCGATGCAAGAAAACAAGCTTTAGTTGAAAGAGATATATTCATACCAGAGGGTAATAGATGTTGCCGAAAACACTTAATAAAGAAAAGATTTTATTCAGATGAGTTAATTAATTTAAAAGTAGTTTCTAATTCAACTACCACAACAGCTGCAGATATAACAAAACTATTTAAATCTTTGAGTTTAACTTCCAACAGAGAATTACACGATAGAATCGGAGATTTTTCAATCTCTGAAGAGAGGATTCGTACGTTTACTGGATTGAATTGGGAACAACTAATAGAATTGCGAGAAATGATGGTTTCGTTGAGGAATACCGACAATCGGACTGTTACGCAAGCTGTTGTTGTTTTTTTGTTCAGATTACGAACAGGAAACTCAAATGAGATAATCTGTTCTGTTCTCGGCCTTGATCGTCATCAGCAAGTCTCTGAATTTTCAAAGTCTGTGTTAAGTGCCTTTGAAAAAGATGTATTGCCTTCACGCTTTGGTTTACAAGCCGTCAATCGAGAGGACTTGATTGCTAATAATTCAACGATTCTCCTTCAGAAGCTTCATGGCATAAGTGATAACAATCTTTCGTTAGTTGGCGATGGCACTTATTTGAAGCACCAAAAAAGTTCCAATAACGAATACCAACGAAGATCTTTTTCTGGACATAAGAAAGTTCCTCTATGCAAGCCCTTTACTCTGTGCACTACAACTGGTTTTATTGTTGATGTACTGGGGCCGTTTTATGCTAAAGAAAACGATTCTATGATTTTGGAAAAAATTTTGAAGGCCCACGATAACAATTTAAAGAATTTGATGTGCAAAGAGGGTGATGTTTTTATTCTTGATCGAGGGTTTCGCGATATAAAATCAAAATTAGAAAATGATGGTTATCGGGTCCTCATGCCAGCCTTAAAAGATAAAAATCAGAAACAATTGTCAGCGGAAGATGCAAGCAAATCTCGACTTGTTACCATACTTCGTTGGGTGGTGGAAGCGGTACACGGAGCTGTAGCTCAGAAGTATAAGTTTTTCCATCAGCAATTAGATAATCGTTACCTGACTGAAGCTGGTCTTTACTGCAGAATTGTTTGCTTTTTAATTAATCAATTCGGAAAACGAATCGTGTCAAGGGCTTCGACCGATAATGAGATACTCAATTACATTCTTTCAAGAAATTCCAATGAAAATAGTTTAGCAACGGAAGTGATATCAGGAAAATATAGTCGAAGAAAGAGTTTATTCAAAACGTTAAGGTCTGATGAGCTAGAAGATTTTCCTGAAATGACGGAACAGGATCTAGTCAAACTATTCACTGGAACTTACCAACTCAAACAAGCAATATCCTATTTAGCTGAAATGATGGGCGACACGTATGAAATAAATGTAAGTTACTACCGTGAATCTGCTGATCTAATCAAGTTACAAGTGAGATCTAGACATATCGAAAGTAAACAATACAACTGCTATATTCACTACAAACCAAATACCATTGGCTGTGCTGGCATACTGCGTTTTTGCTGTGAGTGTGCTAACGGTATGAGAACAATTGGATGCTGTTCTCACGTGGCTGCCGTTATTTATTATTTAGCGTACGCCAGATTCCAATCTTCCATTGTAAAACCTGCCCAACATCTAACAAAGATTTATGAACAAGATCATGTGGTGGCTGTTATTGAAGCAGATAGTGATGACGATTGATACATGTGGCATGGTTATAGATTATCTCAAAAGAATATTTTTTCTATTTTTGTAAAATGTAAACAAATTATTAAATAATCACAGAAAATTGATATCTCTAGAAATTGTTTGTTGTCTTCTTATTTATTAGTCGCACACTAATCAAGTATACCCTTGAACCATGCTCCAGCTAAAAATGAATCTTTAAAAAAAAATTTTCGTAAGGTTAAAAATAATAGTAACGATAATTTTTCTTATTCGATATTTTTTGAATGAATCGCTCAAAGTAAATCTTAGAATCAAACCAATACCACTATCGTATTTCGTGCCAAAAAATACATTGAAATCATGTATACGTGTATGATGAAAAAAACGTCTGCTCTATTAGCCGGATCGATCGGCATAAGACATTTTCTTACCTGAACTTGTTAATGATTAATATCCTTACTGAAGTGTTAAAAAAAATGTGATACACTTTTTCGATGTATTTTTTCACGTAAAATACGATAGTGCTACTGAGTTTTTTCATAAAACTCAACCAAAGACGCGAAAAACTTGATTTTTTTCTAGTTTTTAACTTCTAGCGCTCATAAGGTCAATTTTATGAAAAAACCAATAGCACCATCGTATTCTACGGAAAAAAATACATCGAAAACATGTATCACATGTTCGAAAACAATCTTGAGTTGACCTTGAATCGAAAAGGAATAAATATTTACACTGCCAGTGGAGCCGATCGGCATGGCCGATGCTATCATGTACTGAATTTGTGAAGGATTTTGATTTTTTCCATAAATGTGATACATGTTTTCGATGTATTTTTTTCCGCAGAATTTGATGGTGCTATTTGTTTCATCATAGATTTAACCTACAAAGCGCTAGGGGAGAAAAACTAGGTTTTTTGTTGATTTTTATTTTTTTTAAGGTCGTTCCACCACTTTTAAAAATCTGAAAAAAATCAGGAACATTTTTCAGTCAAAAATACACAACATATTTTTTTTCTAGCAAAGAGTCGGTCTTCATTTTCGAAATATTAAATTTTAAAATTTTTGAACGGCTCTAAAAATTTGAATTTCGCGCCAAAAATTTTTTGAGCACGGCCATTTTATAGGGCTTTAAAAACCCTACAATTTAAAACAAGAAAGATTTTTCTAGCTCAAAAACTGACCGAGATTTGGTCAAAAAACCAAAAATGACAAAACTGAGCCTTATAGGGACCTGTATGGGTTTAGGGGTCTGAAAATCTGGGAATCCTAGTCATTTTTCATGCTGAACATGGGGGTATAATTATTTTCCCGGATGACTCAAAGGCATTTTTGACCATTTTACCCTGCTAGACCCTTAAGAAATGTAAACCAAATGTAACATATAAGTTGTAAATAAATAAACTATAATAATTATTTTACTTTATTTATTAATTGAAATTAATTTCATTATTTTTTTCCAGCAGGTACAGTGAGGCGGCTTTTTGATGACAATCCTCCGAAAAGAAATAGTCCATCGCCACTGTTCGCTCCCCCCAAGAGAAGGAAAATTGTATGCGAGCTGGATGAAACAATGGCGATGCTGTTGGACGATGACGACGACGAAGACTCGTTATAAATATATATAAATTATGTAATTTAATTGTCATAAATAAAATTTAATTTTGTCAATTTATGTTTATTAATAGAACATATTTATTTAAGGAATAACAATTTATCTCGTATTTGCTATAACCTCCCCCCCCTTACTCTACTATTTCATGAATTAATAATAATACTTAAAAATAAATAATATTAATAATAAATTAATAATAAATTAATAATAATTAATTAATAATAATAAATTAATATAAAATTAATTAATAATATACAGGGTGTCCAAAAAGTAACGAATCAAGGAAATAACTTTCCTTATTTCCTAAATTCTGGACATTTTCTTCGTATTGCTTCTGGCAACGGCACATAACTTCGAGATAATACTCTATATTGACCGTACGACCTTGTGGTACCAACTCTTGATGTACTACGCCACGATAATCTGAAGTCTTCCATTGGGACGATTGGGCTTTAGTTTCGACGTCATAACCATAAACTCATGATTCGTCATCAGTTATGACTCTTGAGCATATCAGAATCATCATTGACGTCGTTCAACCGCTCTTGAGCGATTCTACTTCTTTTCCATTTTGCTCCATCCTCCAATACCTGCTTCCTCTTGCTTGTGTAGTTGCTTTTACTTGTGTCTTGTGTGTGTGTGTGTGTGTGTGTGTGTGTGTGTGCATGTGTATGTTTATGTTTGCGCGTATGTTTGTGTTTTCTGTGTATGTGTGTGTATGTATGTGTGTGTAGATGTGTCTGCGAGTCTTGCTTCTCTGTCTTCTGTTTCCGTCTCTCCTTAGGGTCTTGTAGCTTCGTCTTCTTGCTTTTCTTTTTCTTTCTTCTCTTCATTTCTTCCTCTTTTCCGTTTTATCTCCATCATCCACGCTATATTTTCTTTGCTTCCTATTATTATTTTTTCCCATTCTTCCCATTCCTTTCTGCTTTTTTCACATTTTTCTACCATGTGCTTCCAATTTTCTTCCTCTTTCATACACATTCTGCATCTCTTATTTTCTTCTTTTTCCCAATTCCTGCTTCCTCTCGTTTCATTACCTAACCTAAACCTTTCCCTTATTTGCAGGCCTTTTATTCTTCCCTCTCCTTGAATTTCCTTTAACCTATACGTTTTCATTTCTTCTTTCAGCTCTTTCCACTCGTTTATGTATCTTGATTTTTCTAGCTTTTCTTCTAATTCTTTTTCATCTTTTTTCTTCAGCTCATCTCTTATTTCTTCCCATAACTCTTCCCTCATTTCATCTCCCTCTTCTCTCTCTCTGTATATTTTACTTTTTTCCAGCCTTTCCTCTCTCTCCTCCTTCTTACCCTTTTTATCTTTTTCATTTCTTTCCCTTTTCTTTAATTCTCTCCATGCTTCTTTTCTTATTGTTCATCTCTTTTTTCTCTTATTTTGTTTTCATACTTCATTACTCTTTCTAATTCTGTTTCTTTCATTTCTTGTCTTCCTGTTTCCCATCGTATTAGGTAACTTGGCGTGTTTCTATCTAATCCTAATACCCACTTTATGTATTTTAGTTGTAGTCTCTCTATTTCCTCATATCTCTTCCATCCCCAGATTTCTGCTCCATACATAATCACGATTTTTGCCAGAGTATCGAACAGGTTCATCCTTAGCTCCCAGTTTTCTCTAAATAGCTTTTCTTCTAGCCCCCATAACCTTCCGAGTCCCATATTTATTTTCCCTTCTACCTTCTTTATCTGCTTTTTATTTCCGTTATTTCTGCTGATCACATATCCTAAGTAGTTGTACTCTTTTACCATCTCTATCTTCTCATCTTCCCATTCGAATTCTTCTTCCTTCCCCCTTCTTCCTCCTCTCCTGCATTTCATCATCTTTGATTTTCCTACATTTAACTCTAACCCCCTTTCTTCCAGGTATCTTTTTAATTTTTTCAGCATTGCTTTCATTCCACTTTCACTCTTTGCCATCATCACTATATCATCTGCGTATCCTAAAGTCCATATTTTTTTCCTTCCTATCACTACCCCTTCTTCCTGCACCTGCTTGATCTTCACTTCCAGGTCGGCGAAGGCAAGATTAAACAGCGTAGTGCTCAAAGGGCACCCTTGCCTTACGCCTTTGTAAGTCTCAAACTCCCCAATTATTTTTCCTCCAACTTTTACCTTACTCCCTGTTTTCTTGTATATTTCTTCTATTCTTTTCCAAATTTTTCTATTTATCCCTTTCTCTTTCACTGTTTCCCATATTTTCTTCCTCTTTATTTTATCAAAAGCGGCCTTCATATCTGCAAAGAATACGAACAGTTTTCCTCCTTTTCCCCTTATTTCCTTTCCTATTATTGTTTTTAATATAAATATCGCGTCCATTGTTCCTCTTTTCTTCCTAAATCCCATCTGCGTATCACTTAGCGTTTCTTTAGCTTCTTGTTCTCCTTCCAGCTTTTTTCTCAGTATTTCCGCATATATTTTATATCCCGTATCCATCAGCGTTATTCCTCTATAGTTTCCTACTTCTTCTTTCCTCCCTTTCTTATATATTGGTACTATTATTCCCTTCCTCCATTCTTCCGGATATCCTTCTCCGTTCCATATTCCATTTGAGCATTTTGTCATATCTTTTATCAAGCCTTCCGTGCCTTCCACCCACGCTTCATTTGCTATACCATCATCTCCTGTCGCCTTTTTCTTTTTCATTTTTCTTATTACCTCTTTTTCTTCTCTTTCTTTAATTTCTTCACCTTCCTCTCCTTCGCTGTCTTCGGTTTCTTCCCCTTTAATTTCTTCCTGTTCTTTCTCTCCCAATTGTTCCTTGAAGTGCTTTATCCATTCTTCTTTTCCTATATTTTCGTCTAATCTAATTCTTTTCTTCCTATTGCCATTCACTTTATCCCAGAATTTTCTTCTCGTCTTATCTTTTCTTATTTCTTCTGCCACTCTTTTCCCTTTATCTTCTTTTGCTTTTCTTATTTCCCCTCTGTATTCTCTCTTTGCTTCTAGGTATTTACCTCTGTCTCCTTCCCCTTTTCTTACCTTATTTAACTCTGCCATCACCCTATCCCTTTTTGCCTTACATTCTTTTCTCCACCAGCTTTTTTTTTGATCATTTTTTTTTTCGTTATCTTCTTTTTTACAACTGCGTTCTTCACTCTATTTTTTATATCTTTCGATTTATCTGTTCCCCCTATTCCGTCTATCCATCTCTGATACTTCCTTATACCTTCTTCACTCCAGTCGTCTATCATTCTTTCTTCCTCTTCTTTTCTTTCTTCCGCTTTTGTCTCCCAGTTCCACCTCTATTGGTAAGTGGTCCGACTTTACCCTCTCCTTTATTTGAACCTTTTTTATCGCCTCATCACCTTCCTCGTTACCTACTACATAGTCTATAGTTGACATTCCTCTCGCTCCTATATATGTTATTTCTCCCTCTTCATCTCCTTCTTTTCTCCCATTCGTTATCACTAAGCCCATTTCTCCTAGCCATTTTATCATTTCTTCTCCCTCTGCGTTTAACACTTTATCCTTGGCCTTAATTTCTTCTAGGTTTTCTTCTGTCTCCCATTCCCTTCCTTCGTTTCCTGTTCTTGCGTTGAAGTCTCCTCCTATAATTATTGTTTTTCCTTTATTCTCCTCTATCTCTTCACTTAGGTATTCATAGTTTTCCTTCTTCTCATGTTGCATATACACCGATGCTATCATGTATTCCCTCCCTCCGATCTTTATTTCTCCTACTATTATCTCGCTTGTCCTTTCTTTCTTCCATTCTACCTTATTCATCCCTTTCCTCTCTCTTACCGCCATTATTCCTCCCCCTATTTCTCTCCCCCTTCTTCCTTCTCTTCTTGAGTCCCTCCACTCTATGCTGTAGTGGTGCAGAAGGGTACACCCTTTCAGTTGTTTCTCCACACCAGTTCTTGCTCCTTGCCTCTTCACCCAGGTTTCCGTTAGCCCTATTATGTCGAATTCCCTAACATATTCCCAGTCGTCTTCCTCCATGCTCCTCACCCCTGCCACGTTCCAGAATAGTATTTTTACTGCCTTTCTCCCCTCTCTCTCCCTTCTCTTCTCTCTCTCTCTTTTATCCCTATTGTTTTCGAAACCCTTCCACCCCCTTTTCTACCATTTTTCCCTCTCTCCCGCTCCACCACCATTCTTCTTCCTCTGATTTCACCCCGTTATGCTACATCTTTACCTCTTTACCTTTACTTCTTATTTATTTCGCTTTCCTTCTTACTTCGTCTCTTATCTTTCTCTGCTTCCACGTCCAGTCCTGATCTATGTATATCTTTTTCTGTGCCAGATTCTTCTTCATAATTCCTTCTTTTTGTTCCCATGACGCGCATCTAATTTGCCACATGTTTTTTCTTCTTTCTCTCCGATCATCTCTCTCCGCTGTTCCTCCTATTCTTCTCAGATTCACTATCTCTCCTTTCATTTCTAGTATCTCCCTTAACCAGACCTCTGCCTCTCCCTTCTTTTCCCATCTTAACTCATCCTCTAAGTCTGTTACTATTATATTGTTTATCCTACTTTCTCTATCCATTTTTTCTCTCATATGCTCTAATTCTTCCTTATTGCATACTTCTGTTCCTCTTTGCTTCTTGTTTCCTCCTTCTGTGCTTTCTTTTAGTTTCACGCACTCCTCTTCCAACTGGTCCATCCTCTCTCCCCATTTTTCCTGTAGTTTCTTTTCTCTACGTTTTGCTTTTTCCCTTTCTTCTTTCGTCTCTTTCTTTCTTTCTTCTCTCTCTCTCTCTCTCTCTTGTTCTTTCCTAACATTTCCTATTTCCTTCTCCCACCTTTCTTCTCTTCTTTTCCCCTCTGCCTCCATTCTTTCCATTTTTCCCATTATTTCTTTAAACATTTCTGTCCATTCTTTCCTTTCCTCCTCCCATACCTCTCTTAATTCCCTTATGTCTGTCCGTATCTTTTCCATTATTTCTTCTGCACCACTACTTTTTCTCACTTCTCTTAACGTGTTGTCCAATCCTTCTCCCCCCTCCCCACCCATCTCGCTTCCCTCGCTCTCACTCTTGCATCTCTTTGCCTCTCTCATTTCTCCTCTATTATTCTCCCTCAGCCCCTCCCCGCTCTCTCTTCCCCTCACCACCCTTACTCTTTTCTTCTTTTCCTCCTCTGGGCCTTTCTTATCCAACCTTCCACCTTTATCTCTTAATTTTTCTGTTGTCACAAATCTTTCCATCCTATCCCGTACGCCTTCATTCGACTCTCTATAACTACCCGTGATCCCACCTTTATTCCCTGTCTTACCTTTTCTGTCTCTGCCTTTACTTCTTACCGCCCCTCCTCTCTGCCTGCCTTTCCCGCTTTCTGATTTTCTCTCTTAACCTCAAATTTTATTTTTTTTTTTATTCCTCTCTCTCTGCTTTTTCCTGCTCTTCTCCAGGCCTCTCTCTCTCTTCTCCACTCCTCCTCCACCTCCACGCTCTTTTCACCTCTATTTCTCTCCTCAAACACTTTTCCTCTTTGACTTTATCACCAAAAATCGCGCTCACATCCAAGACACGTCCACACTCCCCTCGAGTCTAGTTTTAAAATCTAATTATTGTATAAATACCTTTGATTAATTCTTCCCGCTTTATACGGTACTGGAATCGACTACCAGCACAT
Organism: Phymastichus coffea; assembly: GCF_024137745.1. NCBI lineage: Eukaryota > Metazoa > Arthropoda > Insecta > Hymenoptera > Eulophidae > Phymastichus > Phymastichus coffea. The sequence continues at coordinate 5,002,987 of NW_026706814.1, forward strand.
GTAGATGATTCTATCCACGGCACAGCTTTCTTCTGCGTCGTGGTGATTGGCCTTAGGCTGACAAGATTGATGCATGGTATTGGTGGAGTGACTAGATTGATATGCAAGATCCGCCTAAGTCTTGGTTGGTGTACCTCGCACACAATCTCGCAATCAGATCTGTAAAAAGTATAATATAAAGTATTATACACACACACACACACACACACTTACACGTCTGGTGAAAGTTCTATACATTCCGGTGATGGACGTGGTGTTTGACGCGGACGGCTGTAAATAAAAAATAAATAATTAATCATTAATGCTTATATATAATTCTGTATAATATTTTCTCTAAAGAAAATCTTTAATTCCTTTTTTTACATTTGGAAACCGAAAAAAACTGTTTAATTTCTATTCTCAGTCTTATCTCGACCGCCCCTACATTCCTCAATTTTGTTTTGTCTAGAGCATATCCGTTACTAATTTCTGTTACGGACATCAACCGTTTTCTTTTTCGTTCATTTCTCACTATTTCTCTTACACCATTTTTAATATGAAATTTACAAGGCAAATTGACGATTGTGCGCAAACTATTTTGCGCTATTGTGCGCAGTATAGTATGGTACAGTATATCCATAATTTACATAATTTATATATATATATACATAATTTTAATAAAATATTACAAAATTCATAATGTAAGAGAGAGGTAAAAAATTACTATTCAATGAAATATAACATTATAAAATACAAGCTGACAATTGAGCACATAATTATTTTTGATATATGGATATACTGTACCATACTATACTGCATATAATAGCGCAAAACAGTTTGCGCACAATCGTCGACTTCCCTTGTTAAGCTCATATTAAAAATAGTTAAGTAAAATAGTGAGAAATTAAAGAAATAAATAAATAATGAATAATAATTAAAAGTAATAATTAAATCAATGAATAAACTTACCTAATTGTTTGTGACGGTGTTAGGGGCATTATAATTGTATTTGCTGAATGAATTGACGGCTCTTCATTCGGTCCTCTTACAGGTGTCCGTAGCACGTAGATGATCTCTTGCTCAACAATATTAAGATCATCGTTTATGGCGAAGTCTTCTCCCAGAGCTTCAATAGCTCGGTCGAGAACTTCCCTACACTAGTCACGTTCGGGTGAAAAAAACCGCACTGCAAATTCTTACACTTACACTTGTCGTTCAAACTCTTAAAAAACGTACACTGATGAAATGAAGCGAACTGGGGGATATTTTATTCATTTTCACCAAATTTGAGGGCGCATCGATCATTGGTCCACTAGTCGCGGATGGGGGTTATGCAAGAGCACTGATTTTGTCGCGCGCATAAGTCGAATATAATTATTAGTGGGAGTAAGGGGATTTGTGCGTGGGTATATTAATGTTTCCTTAGCCGTGCGCTTTTCACGCAGCAGGCAAGATATAAACGTCAGTTCAACGGCTTTTCATATACAGCAGACCAGTCGTAAAAATCAACGAACAGACCATGGGTGGTATAGCTGCAACGTCTTCAACGATTCTTTTTTTGAGAACCATTTTTCAAGACGATCGCACAGATATTCCAACGTTGAATTGAAATATAAAACAGCACTTTTCAGTGTTAAATTACGTATGAAAAAATATTTGTTCAATAAATAAATGAATTATATTTGAAAAATTTATTAAATTTTCCATAAAACAGCACTTTTCGTGCTAAATCAAAAAAATTTATTAAAAACTTTGTCTAGTGATTTTTTCTTTTTCCCAATCCAATTTGCAGCAAAGTCAATAGGTAATAGGTAAATAAGGTAGGTATTTTTTAAATTAAGTTATATGCGCTATTTCTTGTTCCTATACAGTTTGTAACAAAAACAATAGGTAAGTATGAGGTAGGTATATTTTAATTACCGTTTCGTTAAAAGTCTGTCTTATTTTTATAAAAAATTCTAATTACATATACATAGCCACAAATTAAATTTTTTTGAACAATCTTTACCAATTTCTATAGATTTAATTATATTACAGAATATGCATATTTATTAGAGATGAGTGACTAGTACTCTCTGAAAGAATGGCTACGGTTCAAGCGGCATAGCGTAGTCGGGCGAACGCATGAGGACCGCGAGTTCGATTTCCTCCCGTAGTATTGATATATATTTTTTTATTAATATTATAATTTGCAACTGTAGTCGATTCAATTAATCGATCCGTTCCTGATTTTATTACTTGCGTGTTAGTTCAAACGATTAAGAGGGAGAACGGGCGCGCGCGAGTTTGAAGTAGGCAGTTAAGCCTCAGCTGTTTTCACGAGAATACCGCCAAGTCGTTTTGCACTGTGTTTCGCCGTTTCAATTGAAGTTTCTGGGACTATCTTTTTACATGCGTGAGTGCAACAGCATTATAGTGGCAGCAGGAAGCAGCATTGCAGCAGCAACAATAAAAAAGCAGTAGCAGGTTGGAAGTGAGGTAGCGTAGCTAGTTTATTTGAGAAGCACCGAAGATTCTACAATTACGGCTGATCACCGTAATTGCAACGCAGGGTAGGTGCACCTCCCTTCATTGTTGCGTGAGAAAAGACGTTCGAAAGTATTTTGTCAATCGCGATCATAAATTTTGTATTCGCGCCGGGTGTTAGTTTTCGCGGCAATTTTCGAATTCTCTCTCTCTCTCTCTCTCTCTCTCTCTCTCAACGAATATTAATAATTAATTGTAAATCCTATTCGCGGGCGTTAGTCTTTCAGCCCATAAAAGACTGTAGTTTTTATTGATTGAACTTAGTTAATTTTATTTGTTGTTTATGTCATTTCGTTTCCTATTAGCTTAAACGATTCATAAAGGATTAGGTTTTAATCCAATTTCACTCAAGGGATTAAGCGGATTAGGCATAAAGTTAGTCACACCTAAGATAGATCGAGTGTCATAAGTCAAGTGACTTAAGGTGAGTTCAACTCAGTTGGAAAGTAGACACCGAAACGAAATCATCTGACGTAAAGGCGAATTCACGTATAATTATACATTCTTAACGGAGCGGCGGTTAGCTCTGCATCGTGGGAGTTTGTGCTTAAATAAATTTCCCATTTTTGTTAGATAACCTTCCCCGTTACAAATTATAATTAATGATAGATATTGTCTTATTTTTAAGAATTTTTTCCTATACAGTTTGTAGCAAAGTCAATAGGTAAGTATAAGGTAGGTATTTTTTAATTACCGTTTCGTTAAAAGACTGTCTTATTTTTATAAAAAATTCTAATTACATATACATAGCCACAAATTAAATTTTTTGAACAATCTTTACCAATTTTTATAGATTGAATTATATTACAGAATATAAATATTTATTAAAGATGATAGATATATAGAATACAAAACGCGCATAGTGACTAGTAATCTCTGAAAGAATGGCTATGGCTCAAGCGGCATAGCGTAGTGGGGCAAACGCATGAAGAGCGCGAGTTCGATCCCTCCTCCCTCCCCACCCCGTAGTATTGATATTTTTTTATTAATATTATAATTGTAATTAATGATAGATATTGTCTTATTTTTAAGAATTATTTATTTAAATATAATGAAATATTTTAATACAATTAAATATTTAAATACAATTTGATATTTTAAGTAAAATAAAATATTTAAATATAATGAAATATTTAAATATAATTAAATATCCAAATATATTTTTTCTGTTAGAGATTTAATCGATCGTTCTTTAAATGGAAGGGTATAAGGATATGACTATCATGAAAGAATAAGTTGATATATTATAAAAAAATTTCAATTTATTTGTTCATATAAAGAGTACAACATGTTATGTGTAGATGGTTTAAAGTTTTTTATATCCTTCTGACTTTGGTATAGATTTGCTGTTGGTTGAATAATTTCATAGTATGATTTCCATTGCAAAGATGGTTTTGTTTTCTTATCATTTGCATTGGAACTTTTACTAAATGTCGGGAAGACGTGTGTAAGGTACACTATTTTTCTCCCCATTCTGATGAAAAAATGATTACAACAAGTAAAGCACGTTTTATTGATAGTTTAACCTTTAAAGATCAACCACCGATAATTTTTGAAATACTTGTAGTGTCATCAAATTTTTATAATGGACTAAAGCGTTACTAAAAATGTGTTGCCTTATATAATCGATGATTTTGAATGGATAGAAAATTAGGAAAGAAATTAGGGAATTTTCATCTAGTTCATCTGCTTCTCATGGTATAAAAATGGACTAAAACTCAGTGCCAGTCGCATTTGACTATTCGCATCCAGCGTGTTAGTATTAAAAAGAAGTGGTAAGAGCTGTAACGCAACGTTTTCGTCTGAAAAAGTGATATTCTGCAACGATTATGAGCGAAAAAGTGATGGACTACAGGTAACTATTTTTATTTGAAATTAATTTATATAATTTCTTTTCATCACATATATGTCTTTTTCTAGATTTAAACAAACGAGGCTGGATAGCTTCACTGGTAAATGGTCTTGCGAGTATGTGTAACCAGCAGATCTAGCCACAGCTGGCTTTTATTATTCAGGACAGATTGATCGGGTAAGTTGCTTTGAATGTGGCAGAGAAATATGTAATTGGGAAGAAGATGACGATCCTATGACAGAACATCGACGATGGGGTGTTCTATGTCGTTTTATTCGTAATAAGGCTTGCGGTAATGTAGCAAACGGATCAAGCAATGTATCCATACTGCCATAAAGAGGTAGGGATGTTTGTGGAATGTATGAGCTCGAGTATTGGTTTGGGGCGTCAGGACAACCAGCGGTAGCAACGAACAGCATAGCTACAGAGAATGAAAACAGCCCAGCTGCAGCTAGCGCAAGTGCAGCAACAGCCAAGCCAACCGTAGCATCATTAACCCTTTGAAGCATACATTTTTCTCTCCAGGATATTTAGATGAAAATTTATATATAGGGGTTTTTGAGGTCGCTGATCATGAATCTGACATTAGATTGTTCGAATTTTGCATCTAAGATGGCGGATTCAGAATGGCGGACATAGATTTTTTTCTATAATCGCTTGAAAACTTTAAAATTCATAACTAATGAGTTTTAGGGGTCACTGATAACGAATCTGATATCAGGTTTCCTAAATGATGTATCCAAAATCGCGAATTCAAAATGGCGGACAGGCATTTATTTTCTATATTGGCCTGAATACTTCAAAATTCAATGTAAAGGCTTTTAGGGCTCGCTGATAACGAATCTGATATCAGATTTCCGAAATAATATATCCAAAATGGCGGATCCAAAAATTCGGATATCAAATTTCATTTTTAGGGACTTCATTTTCATTAAACGTAATTTCTAAGGGTTTTCGGTCGTGCTGATAACAAATCTGATAATATAATTTAGTATTCTGTTTCAAATATTCTAGTATTTTGTTTTCTGATTAGGTGAATGAATCTCTCAACAAAAAAAAAAATATATATATATATATGGCCCTCAGACCCATGGAGAGTACATTCAATACAAAGTGTTTGGTGCTCATACAAATCGCCAAAAGGCCCTCAACCCCCGACCTACGAAAAATAAATAAAGATCGGCTCTTTGCTTCTCGAGTCATCCATATATTTGTTGACACTCATTGACTAAAAGACCGGAGTGGATTCACTATATTAGTTGAAGAGCAAATAGGCGTTTTGTATATTTGTGTTCATAATATTCTTGTTTTGCGGGCATTTTTTCCCGCCAATTAGGAATCAATTTTTACGTAGTACTCTTCAATTTTCATATTTTTTATATCAACAAATTTAGAAGAGATTTATTTTGTAACTATGGGGAGAAGAAGGCGAATTGTGAATGAAATTCCTAGTGATTCAGAGTCTGTTGATGGGTTGTGCGATTCTAATGATGAAGATGAGGTATTGGATCGCAGAGTAGATCATGTTGCCCCTTCAATCAACAATCTTCTCGAAGATGAGGCACACGAAGAAAAAATTGACGACGAAACAACCACTACAGATTCAAATAAAAGTGAAATTTGGAGATCGACGAGTATTCCAAAGACTGATTTACCTTTCAGTAGGAGTCACGGACCCATCATCCCTGACTCCGCGTCTTCTCCAAAGGATATATTTCTTTGTTTGTTCCCTGAGTCTCTATTAGATGTTATTGTAGAGCAAACAAATTTGTTTATTTCTCAAAAGAAGTCAAAAGGAGATCTTATCACCAAAGATGAGTTGAAAATTTTCATAGCGATCAATATCCATATGGGTTACAAGAAGTTACCTTCGTATCGGGATTATTGGTCTAATAGCCCTCAATTCCATGTTTCATATATTTCTTCACTGATGACTGTGAATCGCTTTGGATTTTTTTTGTCTCATTTGCATATCAATGATAATTCAAAAGAACCAGCAAAAGGAGATCCAGAATACGATAAATTGTATAAACTAAGACCTCTTCTCGACACTCTTTCTGAAACATTCAGAGAATGCTGGAAACCAAGCCATCACCAAGCTATTGATGAATCAATGATCAAGTTCAAGGGGAGGAGTAGCATGAAACAATATATGCTAGCCAAGCCAACTAAACGTGGTTACAAAGTTTGGACCCGAGCAGATGAATCGGGATTTGTTTGTCAATTTCAGATCTACACAGGCAAAACAGATAGTCCTGAAAAACAATTAGGAGCACGTGTGGTTCGTGATCTTACACGTGACCTTGTTGGTCATAATCACCAGGTGTATTTTGATAATTTTTTCACAGGAGTAGAGCTTCTAATATCTCTAAAACAGGATAACATCCTTGCATGTGGCACAGTACGATCTAATCGCGCGAATCTCCCCAAAAGTGATAAGTCTGATAAAAAAATGGTTATTGGAGAGTACGAATACAAGACCTCGACATCAGGACTCACATGGATAAAGTGGATGGATAAAAAACCAGTATACTTTTTATCCAATTTTCACAACCCTACCGAAGTAACTGTTGTGAATCGGAGGCAAAAAGATGGTACTCTAACTCCTGTCAACAGTCCTGTCTTGTGTTCAGACTATAACACACACATGGGATATGTCGACTATGCGGATCGTGCAATATCTACTTACCAGATTGATCGTAAGTCCAAAAAATGGTGGTTTAGAATTTTTTGGCACTTCATCGATCTCTGCATATGTAACGGATTCATTTTGTACAAGGAAAAACAAATCAAACCACTTTTGTCATTGAAAAAATTCCGAATGAGATTGGTAGAACAATCTGTGGTACATAAGATCCCAAATCCAAAAGGTAGGAAAAGAACGGCACGAAATACTCCAAGCCATGCAAAAATCAAAGTACCTGATGAAAAGAGACTTTTTAATGCTGCTCACATGCCACAAGTCTCAGATACATATAAAAGATGTAACCACTGTTCTACAAGAGATAAGCCACAGAAGACGAGATGGATTTGTAGTACTTGTAATGTTCCTCTGTGTCTTTTACCGGAAAGAAATTGTTTTCAAAAACATCACATATAGACAGTAATGAGTTTTGTTGCTCTGGTTGTATGAAGAACATGTTTTTATGTCTAATTTCAAAGAATACTCAGTAACAATATTACAGTACAAATTTATTGATAATGCAAAGGGGATCCTCCTACAGGAAGAATGGAGGAAAAGAGGAAATAAAAACCCTGCAAATGAAACATAAAAAATGCAGAAAATAATATATAAAAAATAAAAAATAATATAAAATATAAAAAATAAAAAAAATATATAAAATATAAAAAATACAAAAAAATATAAAATATGAAAAATACAAAAAAAAATGTAAATGGAGCTTGAACTCATCACGTCCTCGTTGTAAGCTCCGGGTAATGCCGAGAATGAGTGAAAGAAGTATCCACTATTCTGAGATATTATACTTTCAAGTCATGCAAATAAGCATGTGCATCAATCATATCCTTTGGCCATCTTGGCTGCAGAATTTCAGAAAACTAGTATGATATTGATTATCACTGAGATTGAGGCACTTTAGATATGAGTTTGAGAATATTCAAGCCAATATAAAAATATACATATCCGCCATTTTGAAAGCATTATTTCGGAAACCTGATATCAGAATCATTATCTGCGACCCCTAAAACCTTTTAGATATGAATTTTAGAGTATTGGTATCAATATAGGAAATCTTCTTGCCCACCATTTTAGATCCACCATCTTGAATACACAATTTTTGAAATCTGATGTCAAATTATTATTCAGCGACCCCAAAAACCTTTGTATAACAAATTTGAAAGGGATACTCTCATTATTCGCATCAATAATGAATTTCTCCCCAAAAATTCAATTTTTTTCTTCTTTGTTCATTTAAAAATATTAAAAAATAACCCAATATATTGATTTCAACTGCAAAATTATGTTTTTGAACTATTAATGAACTGAAAGAATGCAAAAGACCCTGTTGAAATCCATAATGTTGTTCTAAAATGGCAAAAGAAGCAATAAATCAATGTGTCCATCAGGATGGACACTGTGCTTCAAAGGGTTAAATGAAATTACGAATGTGCTTGATGATTTAAATTTATTAGAAAAAATGACGAATCCATCAGTTTTTTTTTTTTTTTTATTCCAATAAATGTTACAATCTGTCCTATGTGGACAATAAGTACATGTTTTTAATACAAATTTTGATTTGAATTGCGTTTAGGCACATCTCCAGTGATCAGTACCTATATGTGTTCATTTAATTTTTCTTTACAAATGGTGTTTGATATTTTTTAAAGCTTGAAACTATTGGTGTTGTAGTTATTAGCTTTTTTGCTAGTTGATTAGGATGTTCCAAAATTCTATTGGTATATTTTCTTCTGAATGTTTCGATTTCTTCGCGTACAGTTCTTTTCTTATATTTTCATATGTAATAAACCATAGTGCATCTGTGATGTAACGTAGTGTTTTGTTTTGGAATCTTTCTATTATGTCTATGTTTGATTTTGTGGCAGTGCCCCAGAGTTGGATGCCGTATGTCCATATTGGTTTAATTATTACTTTTATTTTTAATGGCTAGCTTGGATTTTCTCCCAAGTAGCCAGTAATATTTTCTTGCCTGTAAGTTATGTTGTTTTCGTTTTGCCCATATATGGTCTTTCCATGTTAATCTTCGATTTAGGTGCATGCCAAGGTATTTGGCTTTGTTTGCTTGAGGTATCAATTGTTTGTTTATGTGTACTGGAGGGCAAGTCTCTTTTTTAAGTGTGTAAGTTACTTGGATTGATTTTGTTTCATTAACTTTTATTTTCCATTTGTTAAACCAAAGCGTAGCTTTATTTAAGTAGTTTTGAATATTATTAGAGGCGGTCGCTGCATTAGTGTATGTTATTAATATAGCTGTATCATCTGCATAAGTGGTAATATTAATGTTTTCCATGGTCAGGAGATCGTGTGTGTAGATTAAATATAATATGGGGCTTAGAACACTGCCTTGGGGAATTTTTTTATTAGATAACGTTCTGTTATTTCGTTTTTTATTTTTACTTAAAATGTTCTGGAACTTAAGTATGATTTTAGTAATAGTTATAGTTCTCCTGGTATGACTTTATCTAGTTTGTATAGTAGTCCTTCGTGCCATACTTTATCGAATGCTTGAGCTACATCAAGAAATACTACATTACAGTATTCATTTTTTTCAAAAATGTTTCTTATCTGTGTTGTAACTCTATTTATTTGTTCTATTGTAGCATGATTATTACGAAATCCGAATTAATGCTCTGGTATTTTATTTTGTTCTTATAGTGTTTTGTTTAGTCTTTTAATGATTATTTTTCGCAAATTTTTGAAAGTGCTGGTAATAGAATAATTGGCCTGTAAGATGTGGTATATTGAAACGGTTTACCCGGTTTATGTAGAAGAATTATTGTTGCTATTTTCCATATTGCAGGAAAATAATGTAATCGGAATATTGTGTTGAATATGATGGTTATGTATCTTACGGCTTTTATGGGAAGTTCTTTCAGTAGCTTGGCGTTTATATTATCGTGTCCGGGGCTCTTTCCATTTTTTAGCTGTTGAATTTGATGGCTTACTTCTTTTATCTTGGCAGCCTTAATTAGATAGCTATTACTGTTGTCACCCTGCGTGCTAGTTAGTATGGTGTGTTCTTCTTCTTCTGCTGTTATACGTTGTGGTGGATTGAATACATTCATTAAATGCTCTGCAAATGTGTTTGCTTTCTCGATATCTGTACGTACCCATGTCACGCTATTTTTTAAAATAAGTGGAGAGATATTTTTTGGTTGTTTAATTTTTTTTGTTGCTTTCCATAGTGAGTAATCAGAAGCCTCTGTTGGAGTTAGGTCAGTTAAGTAATTATTTATATTATATTTTTTTCGTCGTACAGAATTTATTTAAGTTCTTTGATTACCGTGTTATATTTTGTTTTATCGGTTTATAGTCTAGTCTGCTGCCATATCTATCTTAATTTTCTTTTTTCATTGATTTTTTCTGATGCTGTTTTAGAAATTGTTGTATATATCTTTTGATTTTCTGGGTATATTGGAGTTGCGTTTTTAATAGCGCTTTGAATGTTGTTATTTAGATTTTCTATTGCTATGGCAATATCTTGTTTCGGTTTTAGTGGTATCTTACATGTAAGTTTTTCATTAAAAATCGTTCTGTAAAACTCCCAGTTTGTTTTTTTGTTATAAAATGGTCTATTTTTTGCATTGGTTAAAATTGTTGAGGTGTAGTTAATAACAATTGGTGAGTGGTCTGAAGTTAAATCGAGGCACGATTTGACTGTTAGATGCTTGTAAGATATGCCTTTAGTGACTGCAAAATCTGTTAAGTCCGGTAGTTTGTGAATGTCGGGTGGCCAGTATGTCGGTTCACCTGTTGAAATTGTTCTTAGGTTTTCTGCTTTTATTATTGTGTATAAAATTGCTCCTTTTGGATTTGGAGTTATTGATCTTGATCCCCACCATGGATGTTTAGCGTTGTAGTCTCCTCCTGCGAGGAAACGATTTCCTAAGCGGTAGAAATATTTTTTGTATTGTTCTTTGGTTATTTGGTGTCTAGGCGAGCAGTATAATGCTGAAAATGTTATTCTCCGTAATTATCCGTTATTGCGATATTTATTGCTTGTAGATAGTCTTTATTATGTGCTTCCATTTCATGATGGTTTATATTGTTTTTTATTAGTATTGTTGTTCCTCCGTGAGCTTTGCCGTCCGGATGGTTTGTACTGTACAGTGTATATCGTGGGATTTTGAAAAAGCTGTATGTGTAAAGTGACTTTTGGATATTAGCATTATATCAATATTATTTTCTATAAGAAAAGGTTTTACTTCTATGTTTCTTTGCGCTAAACCATTAGCGTTCCAAATTGCTATTTTTATTTCTGTATTCATTTTATCTTGTTTATGAGTGTGATGAGTAGATTTAACATTGTGTCCATTCTATTCATTAGTTGTGTCATCATGTTTACAAGTTGACTGTCATTGGTATTATTTACTATTTGTTGTGGTGTCTGTGTTTGTTTGGGTTCTGTAATTATCGTGTTTTTATTACCGGTTGCAGCCTGTGCATATGAAACATCTGCTCTAACGGTGTTTTCGGTTATTTGTTTTGCCCTTAACGCTGGAAAAAGTTTTTATTGTAAGAGTATCCTTGCACTGCAACCTTTATAGCTAGCTACATGATTCCCACCGCAATTCGCACACTTAACTTTATCTATTTTTGTTTGAATTGGGTAGTTGTTGGTGAGGTGATTCTTTGCGCATTTTACACAGACTGTGACAATAATTTTTTGTGTGGCCAAATTCCTGGCAGCGCATGCATTGTGGAATATCTCTTTTTTTGTATGGAGGTTCAAACCTAACTATTTGTTGCATTATCTTGTTTATTTCAAAAATGCCCTTATTGTTTTCTTTTTGTTTTATCTCTATAAAAAATATTAGCAACGGTTGTTTCGTAATTCTATGTTTGATGTTTGTTATTCTTATTACTTCGTGGCTATATGATTCTATTTCTGTTTTTAATTCGTTTGTTTCTACTGAAGGAAGCATATTTTTTAATACAGCTTTATATGGTTTGTTCTCTTTTCTTAGGAATGTATAAAAGTTAGTTATAACGGGAATTTAGCCCGATTTACCCCGTAAATATAAAAAGAAAGAAAGAAATAATAAATGAGGAATGTCCGAGCGAAGTCTGGAGCCTCCTGGACTGTTCGTCTTCCCAGGTCCGGTGCTCGTCACGCCGATAATAGGACAGCCAGATCCGCGCAGATTCGTAGTGCTGGCCAAAGAACGCGAAAGTCGAAGATTCAAAAGCGGGCGTAGGCACGAAAAAGCGGAACGCTTGAAGAAGGCGGCGGGATACGATTAAATAAAAGAAACTTACGGTGAGCAGTATTTTTAATTAATAAAAGTTAATAAAAGCGGTCGGAAGGAGGGAGAGAGTACGCTGAGAGGATGGATAGAGAGAAAGTAAACCAACAAGCCGGTACTTACAATGACGGTGCTCGTCCTCTAGGCACATAAACGAGTCACACGGTTTGCATTAACGCGCAAGCACAAATTGTAGGGCACCACGTGCACTCTGCGGCTCGGTTTCTTCTAACAAAAGTTTCTCGCGCAATGAAGTCCTGCTCTACCAGCTACGACCCACGTGCGTAGATCCTCTACACGGCCAGGCGACGTCGCAATTCTTCTCTGGATAAAGGCACACGCTCCAAAATCAAAGAAGAAGGGAAGCGCCAGGTCACAACTAAGATCCGAGCAAGAAAAATCGTCGGGACAAAGAACTCTGTCCTCTCGCTCGCTAGTCCACAAAACAACCCTCTCTAGCATGTCGCCTGCTCGACTCTCGATTTCGTTCTCTTCTGAGTCAATCAGTGCGCGTGGTCACTCGCTAAGGCGCGATAATGTCTCTCTCTCTCTCTCTCTCTCTCTCTCTCTCTCTCTCTCTCTCTCTCTCCGCGCCTCGCGGTTGCGCACGGAAGTATCCCTGCGTACTTGCATCTCTCTCTCACCTCACTTACCTTGTATCCGTACAGAACATATGCAGATATAAATAATAAATGAATATAAACATAATAAATTCATAAATACATAGGATAAGTTCGGAGGAATATGTTATATTTACATATCGTTACTAGGGAGAGAGAGATATAACGAGGTTGCAATTTCACTCGTTATACAGTATTTTTATTTTCTAATTCGTTGATTACAGAGGCCAACAAGGTTTCAAAACCAGAGACCAGACATAGTACACCCGAAGGATTTTGGGGCGCTGAATTCAAATCCGAGCCCAGAATTGCGCCAGCACGTCAGGATTTTGAGATATCCTAACCTAAATGTGCGAAAATCACGTTTTTTGGCTATATTCGGTACCTTATAACATTGTGAATAAATTTTTTCATGCAAAACTGACAATGGCATCTGAAAGAGCAACTCTTGGTCTACAAAATGCATTACCGATTTTTGTTTTTATGTCTTTTGGTAATGGAGATATCATCGTTTGAAATTTAACACCTATGAATTTGTTTATACAGCGACACTACAGAACGAGTGACCAGACATAGTACACCCGAAGGATTTTGGTGCGCTGAATCCAAATTCGAGCTCAAAATTGCGCCAACACATCAGGATTTTGAGATATCCTAACCTAAAAGTGCGAAAATCACGTTTTCTTGGCTATATACCTTATAACATTGTGAATAAATTTTTTCATGCAAAACTGAGAACGGCATCTGAAAGAGCAACTCTTGGCCGACAAAATGCATTAACGATTTTTTTATGTCTTTTTCCAGCAGAGATACCGTCAATTGAAATGTGCCATTTATCAATTGATTTATACTGGAGTATGAAAAATCTTGATTTTTTTTGCAATCTTCAGTAGTAGGAAAAACTTACACTGGCATATAAAGGTCTACCATTGTACTAATTTACGGCGAATCTAGCTGAATTTATTAGATGCACTCTAAAATGGCAGCTATAAATTTAAGGCAGGCTAAGGCAGATGGTTATGACCTAAATGTACTGAAAATCCTATAACTCTAGAACCAGCGACAGATTAACTTAAGTGCGCTATAACCTGCAAGCTCAAAAACATGACAGGATTGCCTAAGTGCGCTATAACCTACACTCAGCTTAAAACCACGACAAGTTAACCTAAGCGCTCTATGACCCACGAGAGGTTAAGCTAAGTGCGTTATAATACGCGGCTGGTTGAATCAAGTGCACTATAACCTGCAAGCTCAAAATTACGGCAAGTTAACCTTAATTCGCTATAACCTGCTACAGGTTAATTTAAGCGCGCTATAATCCGCAACAGGTATATTGAGTACGATGTAACTTGCAAACTAGAATCCACGACAGTATAACCTATATGCGCAGTAACCTTCGAGCTCTAGACCACTACAGGTGAACTTACGTTCGCTATGATCTGCGAGCGCTAAACTCACAACAGGTTAAACTAAATGCAGTGAACAGTGAGGGTCAAGCACAGGACAAATTAATTTAAGTGGACTGTAATCCATAGCATTTCAACCTAAGCTCCAATGTAGTTAGAGAGGTTACACTAAGAAGCTGACAATCTTTAGAATGTATATTCTTGAACCTATAACCGCCAATTCTGTGATGTTATGCTTTCTTTATGTGAAAACGTTAGCGCTTCATTTCAAACGATCGTTGAAGAGATTTACGTTTGTGACTAGTAGGGTTATTATCATCCCTTTTCAATGACCAGCAGTAGTCGGCCATCATTTTTTCGTCCCACCTTCCTTGGTAGTGTTGTTCCTTTTGTTTCAAGTCTTGGTGAAATCGTTCACCCATCTCCTCACTATATACTCCAAGGTTTTCTGAGAAATAGTTTAAATGAAAATGAAGGAAGTGTATTTTAAGGCTCATTAGATACCCATTTAGATACCTCATTAGATACCCCAATAACCCATTTTTCGGAAATTCTGTAACATGTTGGACACAATAGTTTCAAACTGCGGGTCTCGATTATTGCCTAAAAATTTTTCTGTAATATCATTGAAGCTCAACCAAGCATTCTTTTCAACGAGAGCCATGGTTTCGATAAATGTATCATCTTTCATGAGTTTTCGTATTCAGGCCCAACGAAAATGCCTTCCTTAATTTTTGCATCACTCAATTTCAGAAATGTGGCTTTCAAATGATTGAAACATTTACCTTCTTTATTCAAGGCTTTCACAAACTGTTTCATTAAACCTAATTTGATGTGAAGTGGTGGCAGTAATATTCTCTCTCTATCAACAAGACCTACGTAGGCGACATTATGAGAACCTATTTTCCATTCTGATCTTGTGGGCCATTTTTTTGTTACCCAATGCTTATCTCTTGCACGGCTGTCCCAAAGGCAGAGGAAACACGGAAATTTGGTATTTCCCGACTGCAAGCCAACTATAAGATTTATCATCTTAAAGTCACCACAAACAAGCCAATTGTGAGTTTTGTAATTTATTTTTTCCAGTAGAAATTGAAAACTATTGTATGATTCTTTTAGTGCAGTTGAGTGACCAACAGGAAGTGCCGCATACTTATTTCCGTTGTGTAGTAACACAGCTTTGAGACTTTGTGTGGAAGAATCAATAAAGAGACGCCAGTTTTCTGGCTTGTACAAATCTTGGATATACAAGTTAACCAATTCTTCGATGTTATTACAGTACACCATCACATCCTCCATTGTCAAGTACTTTATAAACGCCTCTTCTCGGTTTCTGTAAACCGACACTTTTGTTCCAGGTAATAATAGCTTCCTTTCTTACAGTCTTAAAGCAGAGTTCAGCTTTATCCTTTGGAAGATTGAGGTCTCGAATAAAATCATCTAACGAACTTTCGTCAAAAAGCTTAGGACTCTCGTCATCAGAACTATCTTCAAAAAAGACATCTTCAATTGTATCAATATCCATCGGTTCAACTTTTGCCGAACCAACTTCTTTTCCGGGTTTACTTACTTTTCCTACTTTGGCTGATGTTACACTCGCTACCGCAGGGTAGATGATTTCATTTGAATTTTGTTTATTGAAACCCGTTGTATTACATAAGCAAAAGTAACAATCAGTTTCATGGTCCTTGGGCTCACGCCAGATGGTCGGTTCAATAACAGTCATATTGCTGCTATTATCATCCCACTTCAACATAGCAAGTCTGCAAGAATTACAAATTGAAGATGGTACCCATGTCTTATCTAAATTATCGATCGGAACCTTATAACATTTCATATATAGAGTTTTGATTGAATCATTAATCGATCGTAGAAGAAATTGTTTCAAACTTCCCACAAACATAACAAAATTTATCATTTTTTCTTGCACAAGGGATTCTGGAACTCATTTTTCTTATAATAAATAACAAAGAGGATAAAAAATGTTCTTATGATAAATATTCTTATAATAAATAAAGTAGAAGAAAATAAGATAATAGCATTTACAGGAAATTCAACCGTTAGCCCGCCACTCAAACGTGATCTCTAACACGGAAGGATTAGCATGTCACAAAATCAATTATCTCAGCTTTCACCTATCTCAGCTTCAGCATACAATCATACATTTCAAGTTACGTAATATTCTACATCATCTATCTACAGAATTTGAAAAACGAATGAAAGATTTCACGGTTTTTGATTCCGCTGATCGTATCGGATATCAGATTTTCAAAACTTATTTTATTCAAGCAATTCGTTTAAACAAATTCCTGTATAATAGAATATTTTTGCAAGCTGCACCACATTTCCATGGTTTTGGGGGTTACTAGTTACGAGTTTGATATCAGATTTGTACATTTAAATTTATATAAACAAATTATTTAAATTTTTAATTCTAATATTTGTCTGCCTATCACAGGCCGACAAACTTCAGAACCAAAAACTATACTTAACGCACCCGAAGAATTCCGATGCGCTAAATCCAAATCCCAGCTTAGAATTGCGCCAGCACGTCAGTATTTCGAGATATTCTAGAAGGCTATAATCTGCGTGGCCATAACCCTAAATCCGTTAACCCAATAACCCCCGACCCCTTAAGGGGGTATCCCTCAATAGATCGCAGAAAATCGACGAAAACTTTGGGAATTTTTTAAAAGAAAACTATTCAATATTTTTTCATGAAATTTAGACTGTGTTTTATTGAAATTTTAGCAAATTAGAAAAAATTTTTTGAGAAATATTGTAATAAATAAATGTGCAGTACTCGTTCAAAGTTATAAACTTTTTTTTTTTTCCTTTTTGGCGGTTCAAATCCTGGCTTTCCAATCACTCTGAAACATACAGAAAACATTTTTTTAGTTTCATTAGACATATTTCTCGTCGATGAACCTAAATTTATTGCTCGGAAAAATTATTTAACAAAATGGCGGACTATTAAAAAAAAAATATATTTTTTTTTTATTGTTTATGCAAAAAAGCGGTTAACAAACAATATTTGACAGAATTTTATAGGTACATCGACGAGATTATTTAATTTCCGTTCAAATGGTATTTTTTTTTTTTTTAAGTTGAAAATTCGCTGAGTAAGAGCGCCCGCCAAATCGACAAATCTAAAAAAAATGATTCGGAGATAAATGCGTTTAAAGTTTGCGGCAGGCGAAAACGACATTTTTTTTCATACTCACATCGAATAAAATTGGTTTTCACTCAATCAGCAATACCAGCACCATAAAGGATACCTTCTTCTTCATCATACTGTTGATTTGACTTCGCAGCTTTTAGTTTTTTAGCAGTCCTAGCTGCTTTTGTGGATTCTTGGCTGCGGATTTCTTGACGCTTCACGCGCTCATCGTCAGCGCTCTTCGCGTAGTTGGCTGCGGATAGCCCGATCTTGAACTGCAGCGATTTCATAATTCTTAGTACACCATAGAATCCGTCATTGAAGAGTACAGCAGCTGTATGAGCGGCAATTCCAACAGTTTTTGGCCCACAGTGTAAATGCTTCGGAGCTAATCGCCAAATGACTGAGTTGAAACTTTCGTTTGCATTTTGCGTATAGCCACCTAAGCATCTTTTCAATAAATCGTCTTTCGATAAAACTTGATAAATCGGGATTAAATGTTTTTGTATATCTGGGTGTAGTGGAGCTGGATGCTCATAAACATCCTACTTGCTCGCCTTCTTCAGTTGAGAATTGATTACTGCGGAAAGATATCTTCGTCTCTTTGCGGCACGATAGCCTTCTTCTTTTTCGCCCTTAGGATAACTAGTACTCATTTTCAAATTGTGAAAACTAGAAACACGATGCTCACTACCCAAAAGCCGAAATAAAACTGAGCAAACTGTAGTAACGGTCTCCCAAACGAATCCCTACCTTTCCCCAGAAATCTTTGTATCTACTATGCTACACCTAGCCTGACCCTGTAAACGAACGTATAGTTTATACAAAGGAAGATCGAGAAACATCTAATCCATTGTATATTATAAGTAGGAAGCGAACTGCAGCGCACCGCCCAGCGGGGTGCCTTGCCGCTCGAGCGCGCAGCTGCCTACCTGCTCTGCGCGCCAGAGTTTCTATACGAAAATAGCTATAGCAGCTGAACCGCTCTGAATTTCGGTCCAATATTTTAACAGCACATTCTTGAAATGATGTACTTTCGATCTATGCAAAAAAAAAAAAAAAGACTTTTTTCATCGATCTATTGAGAGATACCCCCTTAAACTTTAACTACCCCTTTAACCTTAAATCCGTTAACCCTGTAGCCCTGAAACCTGTGATGTCATAACCCTCGATGCCGTTACGCAAATCCCTTAATGCCTGAGCGTAATTTGCGCCACAAGGAATCTAGGGCTATTGTATCGCAGGTTACAGGATTCCGAGGTCAAGAAATTCGGGGTTAAGTTGGCACGTTTTATTACCGCGCTTGTTATAACCTTCTTGGGTTAAAATATTTGGGGTTAAGGGGACGGGAATTATTGCATCGAAGGTCACAAGGCTCGGGGGTTAAGGGATTTAGGGTTAAGTGGGCAGGGTTTTTTGTCCCGCAGGTTACAATGCTCCAAGATCAGGGATTTGAGTTATAATAGTCGAAATTCATTGCGTTGCCGTATAAACCAATTGATAAGTAGAACATTTCAATTGACGATAAAAGAAGACATAAACTAAAGATTGCTAGTCCTTTTGTACGATAAGAATTGCTTTTTAGATGCCGTTGTCAATTTTGCACGAATAAAATTATTCGCAATGTTATAAGGTACCGTATATAGCCAAAATACGTGATTTTCGCACTTTTAGGTTAGGATATCTCAAAATCCTGACGTACTAGCGCAATTCTGACCTCGGATTTGGATTCAGCGCCCCAAAATCCTTCGGGTGTACAATGTCTGGTCACTCGTTCTGGTGTGTCGCAGTATAAACAAATTCATAGGTGTTAAATTTCAAACGATGATATCTCCATTACCAAAAGACATAAAAACAAAAATTGGTAGTGCACTTTGTAGACCAAGAGTTGCTATTTCAGATGCCGTTGTCAGCTTTGAATGAAAAAATTTATTCGCAATGTTATAAAGTACTGAATATAGCCAAAAAACGTGATTTTCGCACATTTAGGTTAGGATATCTCAAAATCCTGACGTGCTGGCGCAATTCTGAGCTCGGATTTGGATTCAGCGCATCAAAATCCTTCGAATATATTATGTCTGGTCTCTGGTTCTGAACCTTTGTCAAATTTTGTTGGCCTGTGTTATTTGTTTAAAAAGTTCCGGTTTATTTATTTGAATTTTTATTTCATTATTATAAAGTACTATTAACGAGTATTCATTTTTCGCTACCTTATCGAGTAGTTCATGTAGCAGGATTACATTAAGGACACCGTTAACGAATATTGTTGGTGCTTTTGATATTTTATTTATTGTGGATGCTATTGTTTGTGTGTTTGTTTTAACTGTATCACTGGTTTTATTTTCTTTTAGTAATTCGAATTGGTTAGTTGTTTCTATTGGTTTTAAACTGCTACCTAGCCAGTAGTTTGTGATGTGTGTTTGTCTCTTTTTTGTTATTTTGTTTTCTACTGGGCTACTCCTTGTACGCTTTTGTTGTACAGTTTTCCAGGCTGTTATATCATTTCTTGCTTCTTCCGAATTTTTTACAGGAGTGATCTGCGCCTTTTCTTTAATTGTAACCATGACGGCTATGGCAATATTATTGTTTATCTGTATGATTTTGTTTTGTTTCGATTTAAATGCACTATGTTTGTTTACTGTGTCTGTTTATTTTCACTGTCTAACGGTCACTTTAAATTTAGAGAGCGATCATTCGCACATCTGAACTTCTCGAACGTTATGAGTGAACTGAATGCATCAGTTAGCATAGCAACTGTCTCTCAATAACTTATATGTAATTTCGAAAAGATTATTACTAAACACAATAAAGATATGGAAGAAGTCATTAAAAAATCAGAATAAGATACAGCTGATATCTTACAACAGCTTGATTTTAATGTATGCAAAATATGTTTGGATGCGAGAATTGAATTAGTCTTTTTACCATGCGCGCATGTTGTTTCATACGGTGCATGTACAGTAAAACTCAATCACTGTCCGATATATCGCCAAGTAATTACGAGACGTATTCATACTCATTTTGTATAAATTTTCCTTAATAAAACATTTTTTTATTTTAATTGTGCGTATATGTTTTTTTACTATCAATCACTCAATTAATTTTCTCAAAAGGATTAAATATTTCAAATTGTTTATACTAACATATTCATTTCGTGTTTAAAATCACGACTTTTTTAATAAATTAGTATTCATTTTGATTTTATTTTAAGTTATATAAAATCTAATACATAAAATAATAGTGTAATTATCAATGGTAACAAATTGTATATTTGACGAGCAAGCATCCATTTGGTGATAGCAAGTGCGTTTTGGTAGGCACACGATGGATTTGAGCGACACTTGGTGTGGTTACTGCATGGAGAAAAACTTTGATTTGATAGTTTCTTGAGTGAAGGACAACTCAAATCTTCAACATTGATCACAGTTGTTCTTTAATATGACCCTTTATATATGTGAGAAAGAATAAACTTACTTTGCATTGGTCAGCAAAGACCTTAATCAATTTGCTTTTTCGAAGCCTTTAACAAAAATAGTAGCATTAAAATGAGTTTTTCTCATTATTTTTGAAAGCTCGTCGTAAGGTAAATCGCCACATTCTCAGGGAATGCCATGAAAGTTCTTCAGCAAACAACGATTTTCGGATTGATTTTTTTTCAATAAGCAGCTCCACGGATAAGGTGGTTTGAATAGGAATATTCTGCTCTAGGAGTTGCAACTTCTTCTATAGAAACGATGGCCACCTCCTTGAACACAAATTCATTCAGGGAAGTCTTGAAGCCCTGTACGTCTACAACAAACTCCATCTTGACTGATTAAACATTAAACACTTGAATAAGCACCTTTTATATACGGCATACAATCACTCATTCCCCCCCACCATTTTTTTTGACGAATAAAATTTCTTTTTCGGTTAAAATAATATTTCTTGATCACGTCCCCCCTCAAACCCACCCAAACCCGTAATTTTTAACCAATCTAATTCGTTGACTCCCACCATAGTGTTTTTTTTTTCTTGTAACCAATCAGATTCCACTAGTCTTGAATAAAATGTCATTCAGTTTGCTAGATTTCATCAGTAGTTGCTCGCTTGTATCAGCGTGAACTGTAGTGAAATATTATTCACACATCGTTATAATTCCACATCATGGCTCAGTATTTTAAGGACACTGCTTCAATACTTTTGCGCGTATATCGCTTTACGAAGGCTGGTGATGCTACCGTTGAAAGTATCGAAAAGTGGTTGACATTGGGTTTGTTGGCTTTGCAGAAAGCTGAGAAACTTGTTCAAACGTCAAACTTAACAGTAGCTAATAGACAGAAATAGCAGGCAGCTATGTGTATTATTAAAAGTATTTTACATCTACTTAATGTTTATAAAATTAAACTTGTAGCGCAGCCCATTGTAATATCGTGGAAAGAAGCTGGGGCCTCGCAATCATCATCATCAGCATCATCAGCATCATCATCAGTATCATCATCGGTACACGAACCTTCGAGTGTGGTTGGTACTGATGTGGAAGCATCCAATGCCCTACGTACAACGATAAATGTAGCCGAAGATGCAACAGTTCGTTGGAGGGACATTAACAGTGCTTTCAAAGATAGAATCAACACTGGTATAATTATCAATCTGAAGCATTTAGATTTGGCTACGTTTTTGAGACATGCCAAACGACTGTTTCAAGCTCAATCGATGAAGCTTTGAAGCGACATAATTCTATAAAAGTGAATGTTGTATTGGATGCTGAGTATGTAGTTACGAAGAATGACGAGGAAACACTCGATGTAAAGCATTTCAATATTAAGATGATGCCGATACACATAACTACGAATATAAACGAATGGTATATTGAGAATGTACTCGAGCCTATCAACACTAGTATGGAAGAATTCCAAGAGCAAGATTTAGGATGGTCTTTTCGCGTAATACTGATTTTAACTATTAATATCAGTAAATACAATCCTATAAGGGCTGGTTCTTACATTGAATTACCAGAACCTATCAAAAAAAGAAGGGACTGTCGAAATGTGCAAAACTACGATGATGAGTGTTTCAAATGGGCTATCCTCTCAGCATTACATCCGGTTGCAATGAAACCAAATCGTGTTAGCACATATACTATGCATCAGCATAAGTATAATTTTAGGAATCTTACATTTCCCGTATATCCAAGGCAAGTCGTTAAATTTTAAAAGGAAAATGATGTTTCAGTAAATGTGTTTTTTCTAAATTTGAAAAATGGCATTTACGAAGTTTTACCTCGGCATTTGACCGCTGAGAAGAAGGAAAAGTACGTGAATCTTCTTCTAGTGGAGAATTATTACGTTGATGTACGAGGTGTGTTCAAAAAGTAAGGTGATTTCAAATTTCACGGGCAACGTACTTTCGATTATCGATTTTTTTGTTTTGTTATGTTGGTACACTCTTCCCGAACATCTGTACCAAGTTTCAAGTGTATAGTATTTTTTGTTTGGTTGTGCGAGGCGTAAAGGTTATAAGTGTTTTGCGTGCTCGGCGATTTCTTGCTATCGAAAAATATGGATCAAAGGATTTGCATCAAATTTTGTGTAAAAAATAAAATAAAGTGCTCCGAAACACTTGAAATGTTGAAGGTGGTATACGGTGAAATTGTTCTGAGTAAAAAAAATGTTTACAAGTGATACAAACTCTTCCAAGATGCCCGGGAAGATGCCAATGACGAGCCTCGCTCTGGACGCCCAAGCACGTCAACAACTGATGAAAACGTTCAAGCAGTGAAGAAAATTGTTCTGGAAAATCGTCGAATCACTATCAGAGAAGTTGCTGAGAATGTTGGTATATCGCTTGGCTCGTGCCATGAAATTTTTTCTAACGTTTTGGGCATGAGACGTGTGTCAGCGAAGTTTGTTCCGAAATTGCTAAATTTTGACCAAAAGAACCGTCGCATGAGCATCGCTCAAGAACTGTTGAATGACATCAACGACGACCCAGATTTACTCAAAAGGGTCATAACTGGTGATGAATCATGGGTATATGGTTATGATATCGAAACCAAAGTCCAATCATCCCAATGGAAGAGCCCAAATGAGCCAAGACTGAAAAAAGCACGCTAAGTTCGATCAAATGTCAAAATTTGCTCACTATTTTCTTCGATTACCATGGCGTGGTGCATCAGGAGTTCTTACCATATGGACGTACGGTCAATAAACAGTATTATCTTGAAGTTATTCGCCGTTTGCGAGAAGCAATACGAAGAGAACGCCCAGAATTGTGGAAAAACAATTCATGGCTTTTACATCACGCTAATGCCCCTGCTCACTCATCTTTGCTTGTGAGAGATTTTTTGGCCTAAAACAACACCACAATCATGCCTCAACCACCATATTCACCGGATTTAGCCCATGTGACTTTTTCTTGTTCCCAAAACTAAAGAGACCTATGAAAGGACGGAGATTTGCAACGATTGAAGAGATAAAGACTGCATCGCTGGAAGAGCCCAAGGCTATACCGAAAAGTGCTTATGAGAAGTGCTTTAAGGATTGGAAAAACCTTTGGCATAAGTGTATTGTATCTGGGGGGGATTACTTTGAAGGGAACAACATAAATATTGATAAATAAATAAATATTTTATCTTAAAAATACAAAATCACCTTACTTTTTGAACACACCTCGTAAATGCTGAAAAGAATGAAAATCAAATACAACGTTCTTATATGCCTTATAAAGTACACTATGTATAGATAAAGGACTTGTCTCGACTGATATATCGACAATTATTACCTAGGAGATATAAGTCATATATTTGTGATCGTTGTCTGGACTATTTTCGAACTAAAGAAAAATAGAAAATACACGATATTGATTGTAAAAATGTGAATATGTGTAAAATTGTGCTTCTTGATGATAAAGACAAATTTCTACAATTTAGCAATTTCAAAAATGTTTGTCCTGTGCCGTACGTTGTGTATGCTGATTTCGAGAGTCTCTTGAAGCAGGTGTCTAATGATGAACGCGTCTATCAGCATCACAAACCGTATAGTGTTGGTTTTTTCGTGATGTGTAGCTATGATAACTCTAATTCACATTACCGAAGCTACAGACAGAAAACTATCGATGACATTAGTCCAGCCAAGTGGTTCGTACATAATCTCTATGACTGAGCTATGTACTTACAGAATTTATACAAAAATCCAAAGCCTATGAGAAATTTAACTTTTCACGAGACATTCAACTTTCTTCATGCTACAGAATGCCACATATGTAACAAGCCCTTCGACACCGACAAGAATGATACAAAAGTTCGCGATCATTGTCACTTTACGGCAAAGTATCGAAGACCTGCTGATAGTACATATAACATTGCTTATCAAGAACTATACTCATATTTTTTCATAATCTCAGCGGATACGATGCACACCTATTCATTAAAGAATTTACGAATGAGTTCCCAGGTCGAGCGAGTCTTCTTCCTCAAATGAAGGAAACATATATACTTTTTACCAAATATATGGTAGGTAGTGACGTTAATCTACGATTCGTTGATTCATTCCGATTTATGGCTTCGTCTTTCGACAAACTGTCATCGTACTTGGAAAAATATGATATTCTAGAGCGCCACTTTCAACAAGAAGATACACCATCCAGCAGATCGCTTTATTGAAGAGAAAAGGTGTTTTTTCCTGTGACTATGTATCGTCATTGATGAAACTCGAGGAGATATCTCTTCCACAAAAATAAGACTTTTACAGCAGTCTTTATGATTCGCATATCAGCAACGAGGAGTAAGCTCACGCGGAAAAGGTTTTGAGAATATTCAATATCACCGATCTCGGCAGCTATTCGGATCTATATCTCAAGATTGATGTTCTCTTATTAATCTCCCGGATTAAGTTGGGATGCTATGTTAAAATATACAGGTGTAAAATTAGAGCTTCTGACGGATATCGCTATGCTCATGTTTATCGAACGCGGTATTCGTGGGGGAGGGGGGGGATCAGCCAGTGCTGCAATAGATATGCCGTCGCCAATAATCCGTACATGGGGACTGATTATAATTCACAAAAAGATGACAAACACCTTATGTATTAAGACATAAATAATCTCTAGGGGTGGAGTATGACTGAATCTCTTCCACAAGACGGTTTTGAATTGTGCGACATTGACGCAAACTTTTCTTTCGATGTGTTCCCTTTGGATACATACTCGAAGTTGACTTAGAGTATCCGGTGGGAATTCACGACGCACATAAAGATCTTCCATTCTGTCCGGAGCACAAGTCTGCTTCTGAATCCAAACAGAAAAAAAGTCATGACGACTCTGGATGATAAAGGACGTTACGTGATCCACTATAAAGCATTGAAGCGAGTAATAAAGCACGGTTTACGTCTTAAGAAAATCTATCGGGCTTTGAAATTTGATCAGAGTGCGTGGTTGAAGAAATATATTGATTTGAACAGCGATATGCGTAGACAGGCGAAAAATGAGTTTGAAAAAATGCCATCTAAGCTGTTCAACAATACCGTGTATGGGAAGACAATGGAAAATGAAAAGAAACGCATCAATGGTGAAATTTGTGAGCAAGTGGGAGAGGCGATATGGCGCTGAAGCTCTCATAACTCGGCCAAATTTCCATAGTAGAGATATTTTTGACCATGAGCTAGCGGAGATTCAACTCTTGCAAACGGAAATAACAGTGAAAACCCCCATATACATCGGTCTTGCTGTTCTTGACTTGTCGAAATCTCTGGTGTATCGCTTCCACTATGAGTATATGGCCAGTGCTGTGGGTGAGCATTGCAAATTGTTATACACTGACACGGATAGTCTGGTGTATGAGATCACCAATGTAGACATGTACGACGTCATGCGTCGAGATATTCATGAATTCGATACCTCAGACTTTGACGAACAAAATCAGTTCAATATTCCAAGAGCCAATAAGAAAGTAGTTGGACTGATGAAAGATGAGAACAACGGTGAAATCATGTTGGAGTTTGTCGGACTTATATTTCGGAATTATAGTCGGAATTATAGCGTTAGAGTGCAGAGTAGAAATCCAATAAAATAGGCGAAAGGACTAAAGAGTTCCGTATTGAATGCTACGATCATATTTGACGGCTATGTCAAGTGTCTTCGTGAGAATGCGATTTTAAGCCGAGTGCAGATCATCAGATCTCGCCATCATGAGTTATGCAGCGAGAGGCAGACAAAGGTCGCGCTCAGTGCGCATAATGACAAACGGTTCTTGCTTCCTGGTACCACCGATATGCTTCCTTGGAGTCACTACGGTATTCCATTGGTGAAAATGAGGGGATAGAGGCATGGGGAATGGTCTTAATCAAGCCCCCAGCTACCGTTCCAGTCGCCGCCGTCGAGCTGCCAATCGCCGCCGCCGCCGCCGCCACCGCCGTTACTCCAGCATTGGTCACCGCTAACGAGCCGCCGACGAATTTGGAGAAGGCAGCCGAGAATGGGGTGGCAGAAACGATATATCAATCGCAACCATGGACTGCGAAGCTCATTCTTGTCGAGAAAAAGTCATCGACAATAGCAGCAGCAGCAGCAGCAACCAGTGAGTAGCAAGAGTCTTCTTTTGATTATAAATTATTGTTAATTTTTTCCACTCCTGATGTTTGATAATTATATTAGTAATCTTGATCTTAGGAGTCGTCCCTATAATTCTTTTGATTATATTCTAAGTCAAATTACATCAAGGAAAAGAAAGTTACTAGAAGCTAGATTTGTCGCTAAAATTTCAAAGTTTAGTGATTGAAAGAAAAAAGTAAAAAAATTATTTCACCTTTGAGGTAAATACAAAATTTTCTACAAGTCATTTTTTCCTTTCTACAAGTTATCTTTATTACTAATTTGTTTCTTTTACAGATGGATCTTACTCAACTAAATATTATTGCACGTGGTGAATTTAAGCCCACCAAAAAAGTTAGGGAATTGACGAAAAGATGAAAATATATGATCACCAAACTAAAGCCAGTTGCAACACGATTTGGTGCCAAAATAATTGTTGAGATTAATGAGGAATTTCAACTGTTTCTGTCATCCAGTTTGTGATAGTTCGTTTGGTGGGAAATAGTGCGCTTCCAACAGTAAAGAATTACCAGAGAGAGTCAGAGTTAACGAATCCTTCATGACTGTCCCAACATGACTACCGATATTTTCACGTTGCCTTTACTTTTTCACCCTCACACAACAACTGTATGCAAAGATGACCACATACGAGAGAATTGAAATCTTTATATCTTTTCGTATTATATTTGATCTCGATATCGCCAAGATACATTATTAAATCAATAGGTGGCCTAAGATCTCCAACGCTATCCATTCAGTGCGTTCCTGTTCCTTCGACGTTATCAAGATTGGCTATAGCTGATTCGTGATAATAAGGTCCAGAACTCGATAAGTCATTTCTCATGAAGACTCCGCGAAAATTTGGCATATTCAAAATTTTTGCATACTTCATAAAGTCAGCGTTTGTGAGGGCTCTATACCGTAGATTTATTTTGAACTTTTTTTTCAAACCTGATCCCAGATAAGGTTTGAGATAAAGTCTATAGCCTTTTTTATAACGTTTGAGATACAAGCTTTTTCCTAGAGTAATAGCCTCCATCGTTTTGTTGTGTCTCTTGTTCTCTTCCTATTGCTGTTTTGCAGACTTTGCATCGTTCACGGCTTTCGCGATTCCCACGGCGCCAACAGCTAGAGCGCCAGTTGCACTCAAGCCTGCAAAAAGTGGTACGAGGAAGGGCAAAGCTCCACCCATCTTAGTTGATATTGGCAGAATTCGTGGAACCTTGATGTTTGCTTTTCCATCATCTTTTTTAACGGTTGTACGAGCTTTCTTCAAAGTAGAACCGATGGCTTTGCGCGCACATTTACCCTTGGACCATGTGAATGTGGCCGCTTTGATCACGCTTTTCAAATTACTTAACTTTTTCGTTTTCTTGCGTTCTTTCATCTTGGTTTTCTTTTTTCTCTTCGGGAGACCCATACCAAACTTTGATTTTAATTTCATGGCGTTAAATACAGCATAAGCAGCTGCTTTCTCACCAAAACTAGCGAAGACTCTCTTGATCGCTTTTTCAGCTAAAATTTTGTGTGCGATATTTCTAGCCTGGATATTTTCTCGATTTTTCGAGTACGCTATATCATGTTGCTTGCAAACTGCATCGAGAGGATTGATTCCTGGATCGCCGCGAGCTAAACGTCTCTGTAACTTAGTTCCTGGTCCGCAATATGGATAACCTGGAATATGAAGTTCAAATGATATAGCGTAAAATTTATTAATGATATCATTGACGAATCCTCGTCCTTTATTTGCTCTTTGACGTTTGCATATGACCATCACTCGATCAAGTCCAACACACGACTAATGTTTGAAACTATAAAAATAGGTATATATATAGCCATGTGGTCAGTTATCGTTCGAACTTTGTCTCGTGAATATGTAGTTAAAGGGACAAACTGTGAAACTTCCCGTAGAAAATTTTGACATCATCGTGCGGGAGGATAAGCAACCAAAGCGTCACGGAGATTTACTGCCGAATGGCATCAGAGCTATTTTTGTGGTCCGTCCAACTCTGGCAAGAACAACAGTCTTTTGGCGCTTATCACTCACCCCAATGGCGTTATATTTGAAAATGTTTACGTATACTCGAAATCGCTCGATCAGCCAAAGTATAAATTATTGGAAGAGATGTTAAAGCCTATAGACGTAGTGAAGTATTTTCCGTTCAAGAAGCACGAATCCGTGATCGATCTCGAGTATACATTGCCTAATTCAATTATGATATTCGACGACATCACCTGTGAGAAACAGGACAATGTACGCGCTTTCTTTTGTATGGACAGACATAGGAGCGTCGACTGTTTCTATCTCTCGCAAACGTACGCGCGTATTCCTAAGCATCTCGTGAGAGATAACGTCAATTTATTGGCAATTTTTCGACAAGACGAAGCAAATATGAAACATATATACGACGATCATGTGAATTCAGATATGACTTACAATCAATTTAAAGAACTTTGTGCAAAATGCTGGTTGGATGATAAATATGGGTTTTTAGTGATCGACAAAGACAGAGCTATAAACTGTGGAAGATATCGAAAGGGCTTTGATTAATTTGCTATAAATATATCATGATAGTAATGCATTATACAGTCTCTCGATGATCGTCGAATAGTCAAAATAGCTGATTACCAGCGGCAAAAACATGTGCTTTCTCAACTCGTAAAAGCGCAAGACGCGATAAGACAAAAATATAGTTTATTGAAGCATAGCCGAGAGTATACCGACGAAGTCTCGAATAAGACATTTAAACCAATAGTCGATCCTCTTAAAGCCATAATACGCGAAGTGGATAGAATCAAAAATTTAATAAGTAGGAAGGAAAAAAAAATCTTCCCCCCGAAACTCCCGTTACAGTTAAAAAATCAAAATTTCTAAACAAAAAAAAATTATACTACAAAATCAATAATTCGGCTGATAATGTCGATACATATGACACAGCTTAGTTTAGTGGCAGAGATAGCGATGCTACTGTCACACATAATACTACACAGTTTTATAATAGTTTATCCGACGAGCCGAGCGAGGATGAGCATTTAGCTAGCGACAAGTACACGAATACATTGGATAAAAGTGATTCAAATTTTGTTGACTTGATTTATGGAGTACGTAAAGAACGAAATGAATCATATACGCTTGGTAAATCTACGGTGTTTTTTGACAAAAATAACGTAGACGTCGATGGTTTCAAGTATCATAAAACACAGGGTTTAATGGAGTTACTGGTTGCGAAGCAACCTGATCAAAGTTTAATCACTTCCAATGATCTCAAGAGCTACAAAGAAATCTTGGAGATATCTAATATTCATACAAAGAAAAATAATCCAGACGAGTCTATACGAGGGCACAATAGTAACAAATTCAATAACATAATTGGTCCGCTATTGTCGAATGCAATTATACAAAATCAAAAATTGATGGATAATTTGATGGACAACGCTAATAAACTTAATTTATTTATAAATTATCAAGGAGGAAACTATAGAATTGAGTAGCGTATAGATACATTATTATTATAAGTAAATAAATACTCCAATCATATTTCTACTACAAATGTTTATTTATTTATCCTTCAATCTACATAGATAAGTTTAGAGTAACTCTTTTTTTTTCTACAGTTCACTTTTATCTATCCAACTATTATGTGAATTATCGAATTCTAACCATTTCACAAACACTCGATTATCACGCCTTTTAATAATTTTTTCGACCACATATATATCAGGATATTATTGCAAATATAAAAACCACATACTTTGTTTTATTTATTAAATATTTAATATGCTTATCCCATTTCTTATTATAATCAAATATAATACTTCGATACTTGTTCTCTGTTACTCTAGTTAATATATTAATATTTATTTTAATGTCTATTGTTTCAGGCACGCTATCACAGTATTTTCCAAAAGTTATATATACAGTTTTATTTATATTTAGTGATAATTTGTTTAATGATAACCGGTCAGCTACCTTTTATAAATTCTTATTTACTGCATCAGATTCATTCGTCCGCGTATTATACTTGTAATGATGACAGTATCACTAGTGTATGATATAATTTCTATATTCAGCATGTCTTTCAATTGATTATTGACATATAAAATGAAAAATAGTGATCCTAATATTATTCCTTGTGAAACTTCAATAGTAATTATTTTCATTTCGCTCATATAATTATTAATTTTAACAAGTTGCTTTCTATTGGAAAGATAGCTTTTAATTAGTTCGAGAGCATGTCCTCTGATTCCATGTCTCTCCAATTTATCCAGCAGGATTTAATCAGCGGTATCAAATGCCATAGATATATCTAGAAAAGTAGCAATAGTAGGTTAATTTTTGTCTAGGTTCCTGTACATAATATCAGAAATGTAATGCAATGCATCAATTGTATCCCTACTTTTTATAAATCCAAATTGTTTGTTCGATATTATTTTATGTTTTGCAACAAAAGAAAAATCTTTTATAAATAATCTTTTCTAGTATTTTTGCAATGTTTGATATTAGCAATATACATTTGCCAGTAATTTGATACATTTACTTTATAAATCGGAAGCACTTCTGCAGTTTTTAGTTAATCTGGCCAGATCGCTTTTTCTATGCATAAATTGAATATGTATTCTAAAGGTTCTTTCATATAATGTATAATACTTTACAATGTACCTATATTTATTCCATCAACTCTAACTGCTTTGCTTTTCATTTTTATAACATTTTTTTTAATATTTCCACTAATTGTATTAAAAAAATATAAAGATAACATATTTCTTTTTGGTACAAATAAGTTTTCGTTAGTTTAGTTTTAGGATTTTGGAGCTAAGCTCTGGTCTTATTTTACAAAAATAGTTGTTCATATAATTTGCTATTTCTGATTTGGTTTTCATCTCTATATTATTATCTTTTATTATTAGACATTTAATTCCTTTTTTATTGGTTTTTCCTAATTTGGTATTTATTAGGTTCTATAGGTTTTTTGGATGGTTACTATTGAATTAAACTTATTGACTTTTGAATTTCATTTTGGCATCTTATTACTTTATCTAGAGTTTTAGTATATTTTTTATATTTGCCCTTAAGTATCAGGCTTTTTGGATCTTTTCTCTATAATTTATATAATAATTTCTTTTTTTAGCATGATATCATGATAGCCGAGACACTCCCCAAATTTTCCAACCAATTAAATCAGAAAAATTTAAGTTCTTCCTGCCGAAAAATGACAAAGAATTTAGAGTGGGACTCTCTTGCGAAAAGCATAATAGGAAGTTCTTGAAGAAAAATAGGCAGTTTTTATCCCAGTTCGATCCTGTTCAGTATTCTATAAAAAGCACTTCCGTTTTATTTCGTGTATGTGTGCGGGAAATAAGTACAAAAAAAAGTAAATAAACTAATTTAATAAAAAACCAAAACTCTAATTCAGTTCATTCGGTTCATTTCTTTCCTTATTCGTTTCTTTCTTAGTTTCGCGTACAACTTTTTTTAATTTTAGATAGTTACACTCGACTGCCAAGCGTGTGGTCGAGTGCATATTAGATAGGCTTCCTGTTATGTTATTTCATTGCCAAGAGTGTGGTAAAATAACGGGAAGCACAACTATATTGCCAAGCGTGTGGTATAGTAAAGCTTCAATCCTCAGTCGCCGAAAAGAGAATTTCCCGCGATAGTGGCAGCGCACGTCCCGGTTATTGTCCGCAAGGATAGACCAAAAAGTGCGCCTAAGAAATATGTCGTGTCAACCGACGTCACAAGCATTTCTTTCATATAATCGTTTTTCTTCAAAATTAACGAAATTAGTTACATTAATTGGTTTAAACGAATCGATGATATCGTACTTCTAGAAGCTCCGGAAATTCTTATTCCTGTTCTACTTCTTCCGGTGTATGTATACCTCCAGGTAAATCTAAAACGGCAGCTAATAACGCATTTGTTTTTACGTATATTGACTCATTCTCATCAGCATCGATCAAGGAATGTGTTTTAGCTATTTTAACATTACCTCTTTGAATATTACTTATGAATTTTGTTGTAACAAGATTTCTTATAGTACAACGGACAATTCGTGCAGTTGGATTTATGTTGAACCCATTCCTTCCTCGAATTTTTAAATTAGTGTGCTCGACGCTGTCTTGATTGCAAAGACCAGTCGTTAATTGAAAATCTGCATACATCTCTTTCATACTTTCATATAACCCTAATGAAGCCCCTACAGTCAAAGGTAAACCTTTGAAACACGGAGGTCTGGTCGCACTGTTTTTCATTTTTCCCTTGGTATACAGTATGTGTTGTCCATCTTTTAGACCATTCAACGAGATTTTCTAGAAGCTTTTGAATTTTCGGATTGCAATCTGATAATGGACACTTTTGTTGTTCATGATTATTCAATCTATAAACATTACAAGCATCAATTACTTTGTCCATTTCTCTAATAAACTCTACTGACTGCTTCCATGTAACAGATCTCAGCCCTTTTTCGTCGTTTGATTCGCTAGCTTTACCAGCAAGTTCCATTCCAGCCGCCATTCTTCTACTCAACAGTTGGAAAGCTAAACTAACCTTCATGCATTCGAATTTATTAGGATAAAAATGATTTTCTTTCAAAAATGCTAATAAATTTGACAAATCATTCGAACTATCTATTTCAAATGTCTTCAATAAATCATCAATAGCCTTTATAGTTACGTCATCTATAAATATATACCTATGTTTTCTTAGATTATAAATTAAACGTTTGATAAGATGTGGCCAATCAAAAGCAGCGAAAATTTTTTGAGCTTTATAAAAGAAGTAAGGATTTTCTACAGTTACTTTTAATTGCGCGTAAAATAAACTTTGATTATTTGGACCCTGATCCGGCACGATAATTTTAACAAGGGCTCCTATTTTAAACAAAGCGGTTAATATTGATTGTAAAATTTGAAATAATCGATTACTACTAGCTCCATTTTCATTCAACCCGAAGGAAAGTATTTGACGCCAAGGTTTTACAGCATTGATGCTATCTAAATAAAATAATAGGGCATATTTAGCAACTTTACGACTTTTTAAATTATCGCCTGTGATGTTCGTATCACTTATAAATAATAATAATTCGAACTCTCGTATCTAGCTAATAAGTAAGAATTTATTTCCAATAATTTTACTCTACTTGTCAATAAAATAAATAGATAAATCAAATGTAATCTAATAAATAAATCAAATATATATAAAAAAGTATAATGTTTCAAGGAAAGTCAGACAATGCTCTAATTTCTTATGGTGCGAATTGTCCCATAAGCAGAGCTAAAGTCTTTCTTGGATAGGATATAATTCGGCCTAAGTTTCTTATAGCGCGAGATGTTCTATAAGCCGAGCTCGAATTATAAGGAAGGAACAGTCTTGCTCAGTTAATCACAATGAGAGAAAGAACTTAGGTATTAGCCAAGTTTATTCAGACTCATGCGCTCACCTTGCAAGGCTAGAAGTGAATGCTAGCCTGTGCAAAGGTGGGCCTATTTATACACAGATTTTCCCGCTTATTTTTGCAGGAGAGATGTCATCGAACATTTGAGAGACATTCGCGAATTTTCAGAAATGAGTTTTCTTAATTTACAAGTAAATAACCATTAATATTAAGCTTTTAACACATGTAAACTTTACAGAATTTGTTGATTTTATATAATATACAATTATCGCAAATAGTGTCTTCAAAAGTTATTAACTAATAAAGATATTTAACGTGATATTACAATATTTACAACAGAAAATTATTAAATTTTTATATAATTTTATAGTTACTTAATTTCGGAAGTATTTTCTAAAAAGAAATATTTAAATTAGTTAATAACATTTAAATTATAATTAATTTTTTATATTTGTAACGGTTTTTTCTAATCTTATAATGCAATTATTAGATTAATTATCGAAGATTCCTAAATCATAAAGCTATCATTATCAAGTATAAAATTAATACTTTCGTTTTATATACAGCTTATTGTTTAAATAAATTATTAATTGTTTATTTACTAATAACAGTCAATATTCAGCTGTTATTAATGAAACCAATTCTTACTCATGTTTTATACTTATTCATTTTGCATATGGATTAGTTACATTTTTTTTAATATTTCATAATGTTAGCGTAATAAATAAATCAACTTTGCATATTAAAATTCATTATTATTTCATAATTAAATGCAATTTGTGTTATTATATTCTGAATCTGCGTACTTAAATTTATATAATAAATATTTTGTTATATTAAAATTATCTCTAATTAACATATTTTTCTTAGTATCCAAAATCATTATATCAATATCTATTACTTTGTGACGGCACGCTATTTATTTTGATTTGAATCTTATATGAATACAATCGAGTAAACAGTAAGGTAGCGCCGCTTAATGTATTGATTTGAATAAACAGATAGATACGTTAGACTAGTTGCAGTAATTCAGTGATTTAATAAATAGCTCATAAATAGGACCGTTACACGCCCATATCTTCAAGACCTTCAATTTCATCATATTTTTTAAGTACTCTTCCATACATTTGATGCTCATCTCATCAAACTTCAAACTAAGAGTTGTTCGTTTAAACTCGGCCTAAGGTCTAATTTCGCGATCCAGTTTTTAACGGTTGATTCAGCCGCTAATATAATTTCTAATTGTCGCAATTGATGAGAACACGCAGAAGAGTGATAATATATTATATTACATAAATTTTGTTCGGCAAGTGTAAACTGTTGTTCATCTTCCAATTTATATTGCATTACTACAAAAGTTTCGCGTGATTCTGAAAATTGCTCTTCTTTCATTAAGTCATTAATGTTTTCGATTTTCCTTGTTTGTTCGATATCTATACAATTTTTTAATCTAATGTTGCATTCTTTTATTTTTTCGTAATCTACGAAGTTTCATTTTTGCTTTTTACAATTTCTTTATTTCTGCTTCTAAATGTTGTACACGAGGTAACATAGACCGTGTACGAGTATATTGTTTGCACTTAGCGGAACAAAATATTTTTGGATGCATAGACACATAATTTTCTTTTTATATAATTTCATTGGGAGTAATTTGATTATTATCTGTGTTGTTTTTCGTAGAGTTAACTATATCAAATTTTAAATATGATTCATCAGTTTCTATGTCATTAATATCAAAAAATTTATCTTTACCAGAAGGGTATTTAGCATCACTTGATTTTTTATGTAAAGTTAAATTGTCTGCACTATTAAGAAAATTGTGATCTACAGCATTAATTTCTTCTACGAATACATCACTCACGCTATCGCTTAACGCTTTACTACTCATTTCTGCCAACATACATTAATCTGTTGTTGTGTCCGTTAAGCCATCGGTTTCACTGGCACAACTAAGGCTTCAGCAGATCTCCAATGGATGAGCACCACATCCCCGCGTAAATGAAGTTTTCTAGTAATAGCACTAATTTCATAATTTGATTCCGTAAAAGGTCTTTCATAGAGTTGTGAAGCACATATGGTAGACGAAACCAAATGACGAACGGTATTGCCTAAAGAGATATATTTTTCCAAATAATTGATACGGACCGATGAATTGAATGAATAGGAATTGTTAAAAGACTACTATTATTGTTTATTCAAAATATCCATAAAGGCTATAGCGGGATGAGGATGTTAAAATTGCCCCTGCCTGTATTTTTTCGAAAGGACATATTTGAAAACTTCTTCAGTCAAATTTTTAGCCTCCTAGGTGGTAATGATAAAAAACGGGTTTTTTCGAAAATTATTTTTTTTTCTTCACTGTTTGCTCGAAAAAATCTGAAAAAATTCATGATAGTGTATACTATTGTACGAAAACAGCCTTATTTTTTTCAAATTATTTGGATCGAAAATGAAGTCAGAAAAAATTTTTGAATTTTTCGATGAATTTTTTAATTAAATTTTTTCAATATACTTGGCTAACTTCTAAATATTACTTTTTATGTACCTTTTTCCGTCCTTTTAAATGCCGGTATAAAAATCACCATTTTCCGACCGGAACTTGCTCAAAATTTGAAAAAACCGATATTTTTGGCATTTTTACCATGTTTTTGGCACATAACATCAATATTATATAGTTAAAAAAGTAATAGAATACTCAAGAATACTCAAACATGTCTTTTACAAGCCCAGAATATTTTTAAAACAATCAATTTTATCGTAAAATCTCCAAAAAGCCTGATTTCACAACTCACATTAATATTTTCATATTATAACATAATATGAATATATGTGTGCTATACCAACATAAACGCACTCATACATACATACACATTGGAACGACTCTCCGGTAGAATGAAATCTCTAACACTGGCGACGCTTTCAAAATACGTATATTTAACAATAAGTTCTTTTCAACAATTCTAGGCGATGTTTTGAAGCGTTATCGTTAGTTTCCTTATACAAAAGAATATATATATAAATGTACATGTATATGTATATATGAGTGAGAATATGGCAAACATATATATATATATATGTAAATATATTTAAGGGTGAAAATACTAGATTATACTATATCAACACATCGCCTAGCGGCCTATTCACGAAGCTAGAGTCAGCTTGATTTAGAGATATACTTCATGTTACCCTATAACACGCTCCTATACAGTTCCCCGTTCCCTTGCTCAGCTGACAGCTTTCCAATTGGGAAATATAAGCAAATCAACCGTTGAAAATTAACTGTGAGTAATTGAACTAGGAATCATCATTGTTGGGTAACTCGAATAATTAAATGAAAATAGGAGTTTAACGGTTTAGAGGTAACGTTTCAAAGAGATTGGGATGAAAAATAAATATTTAAACATCGCAAGTACTCACTGTTATTGTAATGTGTATCAGATTTATTGATGATTTAAATTAAAAGAAAAGGATATTTTTGACGTCGCAAACTGTTTTTGTCAGCTGATAACGTTTACTTGGTACGTTAAAAAAAATTATACAAATTCTTAATTTTGCTTGTTGGTTAATTCTTTTATTACAACTTGAAATCATTTTTTCAAGATTACGTGAA
Organism: Phymastichus coffea; assembly: GCF_024137745.1. NCBI lineage: Eukaryota > Metazoa > Arthropoda > Insecta > Hymenoptera > Eulophidae > Phymastichus > Phymastichus coffea. Next base: position 5,041,045 of record NW_026706814.1, read on the forward strand.
CCAGCGTGACATTAAAAATACTAAAATAAAAATTTGTATTTAAAGTAGTCATTAAAATTACTACGACTATTATTGAACAAATAATTCTTTTATTTTAAGCCCAAGTGTTTATTACTTTTCTAACTAAATGTAACTCAAAAAGACAAAATTGTGAGAGAGATTCCAAAAATTAAAACTCATACAGATTCTTTGTAAGTTTTAATTGTTTATAAACATTCGTCGAATGTTTATGGAGTTCTGTAAGTTTTAATTTTTGGGATCTCTCTCACAACTTTGTCTTTTTGTTATATATAGAAAATGGAGGGAAAAAATATTTTTTCTAACTAAAGTATACACTACATTGTTTATTTTTTACTAGTGAAACTGAAATATTTCTATACTTTATATGTATTGCAACGATTGCCGAAAATCGTTATGCCTCGCGTGGACTGTTAAGCGTGGCTAAGTGTAATAGCCGTGATCGGCTTAGGTTAGAGAGAAAGAGAGGGCGCGTTAGGGGCAACGACCGGGAGGGGAGAGCTGGCGAGCCAGTATGAATGTGTTCTTCAGTCCGGCGACATCGCAGTTTTTGCCATCCGAAACAACAACGAGTTAAGCCGTGCCAAGTAGAATACAGCAGGACTAAATAGATAATTTGTGAGTGGTGAGGCGAGTGCGCACACTGCAGAACGTCTGCGGCATCGGCCGCGGCGACCACAACCTCGGTAGCACCCACAGCGCAGCGTGATATCGGCAACGAGAGGCGGTTGCAGAGGCAGCTCGTTTTAGCGTAAGCGGATACGGTTGGCCACCGTATCCTCATCAGATCAACGGTAAGTGCGCTGCACTTTGCAATTCGTTTTGCGTGCGATCCTGCGCAGCGTGCCCGGTGAGCTTTAAGTAGCGTGCGTGCGACTAGTCCGCGACGTCCACGAAATCTACTCTCTCTCTCCCCATTCAAATTATTGTGTCGATACAGCGTGCGTTCAGACTCTCGGCAAATCGTCCCTTGTACAGGATTAGTTTTGTCCAATAAAGTGGTTAGATATCAATAAGAGACGATCTTATTATTTCGTCTCCCCTTTGTCCGGTGTCGGTGTTTATGTTTTCATTTTGATTCGAACGCACCGGTAGTCCAGCACAGATCGCGAGCGCAATAGAAGGAGCTGTTCGTCGACCGAGTTGTCTGCAGTGGCCGACAGAGTGCTGATAAGCAAGCGCATCAGCGCCTCTTGCGGAGAGTTCGCACATCTAAGTTAGATCGCTGGGAGGACTGGGGGCATGCGTACACCGGAGCAAGGTGAGTTAGTGTGCTCGATGCATACAGTTAACAGAGCACCGTTTGATAATATTGATAACTACAATTGCTCGGGATTTGCGGCTGAACGGCAGCCTGTTACATGGCGCCCAACAGTTTTTAGGACTCACACAAGGGGATTTGGTTTGCACGTAAAGAGTGAGTGACGCGCGGGAGAGAGAGACGTTTGCGCGCATGACAATTGCTCGTTCGGCACGTGTTCTGCAGTGGAGAAAAGATGTCTCTCCGACCTAATAGCGATTGCTTTTGTAAGCCGAGAGCATACTAACACCAGGGGTCGAAGAGACGTCCTGTGTCGCTCTAAAGAAAAAAAAAGAGGTGACAAATTTGTTTTTTTTGCGTTGTTATCCACATTAGAGTAATTTCAGGTGGGTGTTAGTCACAGAGCGACAATAGGTGCAGAACACGCAATTCGGGTGTGTGCGGGGTTAATTTAACTAACCCGGTGGAGCTAGCAAATAGTTAGTCTCCACCTATAGGTAAGTAATTGCGAGTTGAAGTTCCTACTTCTTTTGTTTACGCGGCACCTGCACACGCCCACGAGCCTCGTGGGTTGCTGCCTTGTAATTTAAGGCGTATTAAAGTAGTTGCCAGTAAAAGTTGCAAAACCCCGCTCACGCCTTGGGCGATAGGAGGCGGTAGTGGTCGAATAGGTAAAGTAACCTCAACCATCACCTACGCCCGTGTGTAGGCGGTATGGACGATACCGCCGATGCGATAACCCGATGGGCATCGGAACTGCCTTCTACACAGCTTGACAGGTACCTGACGCAGCTGGAGCTGTGCACAGATGGGCCCAAGCTGATGCAAGCGGTCCGGCTGACATATTGGCTATTGGGCGAGTACATCGACCAAGATTTCCAAGGAGCTGCGTTGGACAGAGATGCGGTGCAACGTAGGAGAAGAAGCCGAGAGAGATGGCTCGAGACCAGACGCCAAGAGCTCGAGGCAGCTGATGCCGAGGATCTCGTTACCCACCCACTCATGCTCTTATACAGCGATGAGACGGTGGAAACGAACCTGACGCGGACCCTCGCGGTCTACGGCAACCTCCATGAGGATAGTCGGAGCGATATTGGGGAGCGAGAGCCCGTCGAGGAGTCTGGGACCGGCGTAGCCAGTGGGTCCCCGGAAGGGGTTAGTAGTGGACGTGAGGATTCCACCGGATCAAGGATAGGCGAAGAGCTCGTCGTTTCGAGAACGAAGAGCTGCACCCTCAAGAAGACGAGGAGGAACGGTACGTGACCGAGTGGTTGAAAGAAGAAATCGAGCGCAACCGTGTCGGGATCAATCAAATACTTGAGATCCTGGAGAGGCACGATCAAGTATGCGCGCGGTGGAGCGACCAGGTGACCGCCCTACAGGTGGAGGTCCAACAATTAAGGAGCACGAACCCCACAAATCGACAAAGTGCCGTACAGGAGCGGCCCAGGAGAACCGTGGACTTTCAGTCCACGTACACGTACCACTACGACCCGAGGGTACCAGGAAGTACCCCGGAACCCACAAGACCGACCCCTGGTGAGCCTCGAGAGGCTCCTCAAAGGCAGGCGCCTCTGCGGACGGAGCAGCCGCCGCGGAGAAGACCGATCGAACCCAACATTGGTGAAGGACAGGCGATCCCGAACGGATCAGCCTGGTATGATACCAACGCGGCGTCAGAATTCTATACGACTCGGGATGCGGGTAGAATAGTCCGAGGATGGAAGCTGCGATAATCGGGTACGGCTTCGGAGTGCGTGGACACCTTCCTGTCAAGGCTAGAGGATCTACGAGGGCTCTAGGCTAACCGACGGCGAAGTTTTATGCTCCATATTAGAGCTCCTCGAAGGCGTTGCGAGGATATGGTACGAGCTCAATAAGCTCAAGTGGAGGAGCTATGCCGACTTTGTAGCTGGCGCTCGCCGTTGGTTTGGGTCAAGCGAATTGCAGCAGCAGAGACTACTGCAAGAGGCTCAAGCTCGGTATCAAGAGAAGGGAGAGTTGGTAAGAGAATATGTCTGCCACCTCCTCTTTATGCCTGCCCAATTACGCCCGCCGTTGCCAGAGCAGCGACAACTAGATTTGCTTTATGCAAATCTTCTACCCGCCATCCGAATGTAGCTGCGGAGAAACGCGTTCTCCAATGTGGACGAGTTTCACGCCCGAGCAACCGAAATCGAGACCGCTATGCGGGACGATGAGCGCCCGAGGACCAGGTTGGAGCCCACGTCCACATTATACCCCGAGCACATGGGTGTGTCAGCGAAGGCATCACCGCCCAGGGCAGGAGCCCGAACAGCGGCCATGTCGAACAAACATCGGGGTACAGAGCAGCTGCAAGCCGAGTCACCGGTGAAGAGCCAGGCTAGGAAACCCGAAGACCGGTCTTCGATCTCCGCGACGCAGGCGACAGACCGTATTGAAGATCTGTTGTCACAGGTAGCGACTCTGCGACGCGATATAGACCGGTATTTCAGGGAGAGGAAAGCCAACTCTCCCAAGCAGCCAAGGGGTCGACCGTAAGATAAGGGGAGGAGTAAAACCCCCCTGGGTCTCCTGGCCAGCGGCGAGAGGGTCAGAGGAGAAAGATTGATTTCTCCCAACCTATCAAATGCTCGTCCTGTGGCAAGCTGGGTTTCACTAGGAGGTACTGCCCAGATTGCAACAAGGGAAACGGGCAGGGAAACGGAGGCAGGAGGTCTCCTCCGCCTTCCCAATAGAGGTGACCTCTCGCCGCGGGTCGCTCAGACGAGGCAGTGGCTCGTCGGCGACCCCAGGGTTCAGGCAGGTCCCGGAAAGGCCAATGAGTCCTATGGGACCTAGCAGCAAGGTGGCGTACGAGGCGACAACGACCGTGCCGGTGCCTAACCCGGGTAATAAGGCGTTCTGTATCCTCGAAGGGTACGGAGGTCGGACTCAAGTGGTGGAGCATGGGTACGAATGGGCCGAAGAAGAGATCGACGGCTCCAGAAGCTCCAGGAGACCGACCGACGCTCTCGAAGATACGTCTAGAACCCAAGAAGGGGCGGGTGAGAGCACGTTGACGCGAGTAGCGGCTACACAAGGTAAGAGGAGCCGCGAAAGCCTTCAGACCACAGTGAAGAGTGGGACTGAGAAAACTCCCCGTAGTTATGCGCTCGAGGATGAGACCAGATGGTGGCTTCAGGTAGACATAGGTGCCTACAAATTGAGGGCACTCTACGATACCGGAGCCTCATCGACGGTAATGGGTCAGCTCGGGCTAAGGTTGGCATCGGACATGGGGCTGGGCCTCGATTTGACGCGCGCGGGCGAAGCTAAGCTCGGCAACGGTCGTCCATGCCCCATACTGGATCATGTGATCTTCCCCTTCACCGTAGGGGCAATCACTCGGGATGTCAGAGTCGCCATAACGCCACTGCTGTCGGACGATTGCTATGTGGGCGCGAATTTTGTAAGAGAATTCAGCGCCAACCTGAACCCTGACGCGGACCAGCTGTACTTGGCGAAAGCCAAAGTGGCGGTGCCGTTGAAGGTGGCAAGTGTCACTGGTACGTCGTACCTCGCACCTGTGGGCCTGATAGAAGCCACGGAAGCACAGCGCCAAGAAGTGGCTAGCCTCGTCGACGGATTGATTCCAGACGCAGGTGAGAGTTTAGGCTGTGCTGTAGGGGTCGAGCATGAGATAGATATCGGAGACGCTCGACCCTGTAAACAAAAATACTATCCGGTCTCCGACAGGGTGCGAGATGAGATGCACGCGCTGATCAAGACCATGCTGGACAACGACGTCATTGAACCAGCAACCAGCGGGTGGTCAAGCCCAGTGGTGATGGTGAAGAAGGTAGATGGCAAGTATCGATTCTGCGTAAATTACCAGAAGGTGAATGCGGTAACCAAGCCTGACGCCTATGCATTGCCCTTCATGAACGACATCCTGCGAAGGATCAGGGATGCCAAGTTCATCTCTACACTTGATTTGAGTAGCGCGTACCACCAGATCCCTCTAAAAAAGGAGTCGCACCCCATCACTGCGTTTACTGTCCCCGGCCTGGGGCACTTTCAGTTTAAGAGAATGCCCTTCGGATTGGCATACGCAGGTGCGGCCTTTCAGAGGTTAATGGACAAAGTGATCGGCCCGGACTTAGATCCTTTCGCTTTTGCTTACCTCGACGACGTGATCATTATTTCATCGTTCTTTGAGGAGCATAAGCGACACCTGGAGTTGGTTTTACAACGAATTCTGGAAGCGGGCCTCACTGTAAACAAGACCAAAAGCCATTTCTGTAAATCGGAAGTCAAGTACCTCGGGGTCCATGTGAACCGTGATGGAGTAAGGCCGGATCCGGAGAAGATCAAGCCGCTCGTGGAATGTCCAACACCACGGACTATCAAGCAGGTGAAGCGATTCATGGGGATGATGTCGTGGTATCGTCGCTTTATACCCGACTTCGCAACGATCGCTGAGCCGATAAACCGCCTGACGAGGAAGAGCGTTCCGTTCGATTGGCAACAGGAACAAGAGCAAGCTTTCGAAAGGCTACGAGACGCAATGGTCTCCGCACCAATCCTGCAGTCACCGGATCCCAGTGGACAGTTTGTTTTACAAACGGATGCGAGTGATAGCGGGATCGGCACCGTACTGACGCAAGAAATCGATGGACAGGAGCGCGTCATTGAGTACGCTAGTCGCTCCTTAAATAGTGCGGAAAGAAATTACACAGTCTCCGAACGAGAGTGTCTAGCTGTGGTATGGGCGATCAAGAAGTTCCGACCTTATGTCGAGGGGCACCACTTCAAAGTCATTACCGACCAAAGTTGCCTTAGGTGGCTCCACAGTATGAGGAATCCTACAGGCAGGCTAGCGCGTTGGGCGCTAGCACTGCAGGGACACGTTTTTGATATAAAGTATCGAAGGGATCGATACCTCAACGTGGTGCCAGACGCTCTGTCTAGGGCCTATGAGGAGGGAGTGGAGGAAGTGGATGCCATGACTCATCAGCCGGAAACTGCCGATGCCTGGTATCTGCAGAAGTACCGAGAAGTATGCCAGTAACCGCATTCTCAGCCTACCTGGAATGTAGTTGGAGGGAGGCTGTACCATTATAATCCGACGGAGGACAGCGAAGGATCCATCAACAACGAGGAAGCCTTGAAGCTTGCAGTTCCTGCTGAGAAAAGGAACCAAGTGCTCGAAGAGGTACATGATGCGCCAGCAGCGGGACATCAGGGGAGAGAACGGACGTTCTCCAGGGCTAGGCGCCTGTATTTCTGGCCTAAGATATATGAGCAGGTCAGAGAGTACGTGAGGAGTTGCCCGGTTTGTCAACAATGCAAGACGGAACAAAGGCCGCCTTGCGGGGTAATGGGTCGTCGAGAGGTCTCGCGACCCTGGCAGGTGGTGGCCAGCGATATTACGGGCCCATTCCCAAAGAGCTCGAGAGGGTTTGAGTACATCTTGGTCTTCTTAGACCTGTTCACTCGGTGGGTTGAGTGCATACCTATACGCAAGGCCAATGGAAGGACCAATGTGCGGGAATTGCACGAGAGGGTGGTAACCAGGTTTGGCGCGCCCGAGATATTCCTTTCGAACAATGGAACCGAATATAAGAATCAGGATGTCGATGCCTACTTGTTGAGGAACGGCATCCGACGAGCCCTCACTTCAGTCTACCACCCACAGGCCAACCCTACGGAGCGAGTGAACAAAACCCTCAAGACCATGCTCATGTCATACGTGGAGCGTGACCATAAGAGCTAGGACGAGCACGTGCCAGAGTTCAACTTCGCGTTGAACTCGGCAACTCATAGCGCGACAGGCTATAGCCCGGCTATGCTCGTTTTCGGACGACAACCCACTCCTTCCTCGACCTTTAGAAGGGCCCAGGATCAGCTAGCCCGAGAAGCTGGGGGTGAGCATATGCGCCTGTTGCCCAAATTATGGGAACGCGCTGGCTCCAAGTCCAGGGAGGAGGCAGATCGTCAGGCGGTCTATTACAACAAGAGGAGACGTCAGACCGACTTTAGGGTTGGGAACTGGGTGTGGAAACGGAACCGTATCCTATCTTCCGCAGCTCAGGGCGTGTCGGCAAAGTTGGCGCCGAAATATGCTGGCCCGTATATCATCGAAGTGGTATGTGGGACCAATACCTACCTCCTCGGTAACCAGCAGGAGATATTGCCCGAGCTGGTCCACGCCAAGGACCTCAAGCCCTATTTCGGTCCATTCTCGGACCAAGACGACGAGGAGCCGGAACATGGTGACTCAACACCGCTGGATGAAGAGGAGGGCGCAGGCGACTCGCCCGCGAAGGTCGACGGTTCCAGCGGGAATCCTCTATGCAAGCGCGCCGCGGCAGCAGCCCCCGCGAATGCGTGCGACGAGTCCGTAGTGGCTCCAAAGACGCTGACCGAGGCGCCGGCCAAGCAAGGCCGCGGTAGACCGCGCAAGAACCCCGTGAGTGAGCCCCAGGCGTTGGGTAGCAGTGACCCGGATGGCGAGAAACCAAAGGGAAGGGGCAGGCCCCGTAAAACCATCAAGCACGTGCGGAAGACTGTCCTGCCAATTCCCCTCGCAAATGAGCCAAACGCGCGAGTGAAGCACGGGGAACCGGGACGTCCTCGTAAAGCGTAGCGTCAATCGTGACATAACGCCGGTTAGGGTAAGGGCAAACCTGAAACATCCCTTGATCGCACTCTTCTCTTTTACAGATGGAGAGGAAACTGGTGATTGGAGAAGAGGCTTTCGAGGTGGTCACTCCTCGACCTGAAGCTGGGTCCGGATGCCGATCGGCTGATCGGCGAAGTCAGGAGTTTCGTCCGGGCCCAGGTAGAGGTGGCCACCCGAGAGGATCGCCCACACCAGCGGGTGGACGACTTCCTCCGAGAGGGGTTAAGGACGCCGCCAAGGAAGGCGCAATCCCGGGAGGCGTCCACCGAGACCGACGGCCCGTTTGAAAAGAACCGTCGGTCTCCATCCACCGTGGACCAGGGGGTGCAGACCCCGGGGTCGAGCAAACCAGAGGTGGCCGACAGCTCGACCCAGTGCCCCAGGCCAAGGGAGGCCTGTGGTCCGGAACAGTGGGTCTGCAACCACCCCCGCGTTCCCGAGCAACAGGAGCTCGAGAACTCCTGGAGGCATGTGAGGTTGGGTCTCCAGGGGCTGGAAAATGCCTGGGAGTTCGTTGGGAAACTCCAACGCCAGGTGCGTACGCACCTGGACCAGTTCCTCGACTTCCAGGGAGCCCGGGAGTTTATCGGAGAGTGGACTCCGGTGGTCCGGCGGCAGAAGGCCTATGGAGAGGCCCTGCTGCGTGTGGACCGGGGGCAGGAGTCCCCAGATGTCGCGGAACCGCCGGTAGCAGTACAGCCGACGGTACCGGGAGGCAAGGCCGCGACCAAGACTCCTGCCAAGCCCCCGGTGCAGGCTCAGCCGAAGAGAGCCTCGGGGGCCCCCGGCGCCGGACAGCAGTTCACGGTCCACGTGGACGGGTCGAAGGTTTCCGACCCTACCGTGGTGGTGCGGACACACGGTGGACGCACCTCCGCCACGGTGGGCGGCGTGACATTTACCGCCACCCCGGGAACCTCGACCCCACAGCCACCTCCATCTGCGGGGAATCAAGGACCAGGGCCAACGCCTGGTTCCTCCAGGTCGCAGTGGAGGGGCTGTTCCATCTGCGGCCACCCCGGGATCACCACCACATCAAAGTGCCCGAACAAGGGGGCACATTGGCGCTATCCCCGCAGCAAGGGGCCAGGGGGCGCCGACCGATGACTCCGGGTGTATAGTGGCCCGGGTGGGGCAATAAAATGTTTTTTTGCAAGATTGACGCATGGTGATTTCTCCCCGTCCTTCTCCTGTCCTTAGGATCGCGAGTCGGTGTAATAGTTCGGTCCGGTAGTCCGAATCTAGGAGAGGGCTGCAACGATTGCCGAAAATCGTTATGCCTCGCGCGAACCGTCAAGCGTGGCTAAGCGTAATAGCCGTGATAAGCTTAGGTTAAAGAGAGGGGGGGGGGGGGTTAGGGGCAACGTCCCACACAGCATGAAATATTTCAAACGAATCTTTCAAGAAATATTTCAAAGAAATATTTAAAAAACGTTTCCTAAATATTGTAAAAATATTTCGAAATATTTCTATGAAATCTTTCAAAATTATGTTTCAGCAAGATCGTTGAAATATATTATGAAATATTTTTCTGAAGCTCTCATGAAATATTTCATGAAATATTTCTGAAAGATTGAGCAATTATTTCATAAAATATTTATTAATAATATCACTGAAATATATCTCGAAATATGGAGGAAATAATTTCCGAAATGTTACTGAAAGTTATTAAAAAATGTTTCACCGCAAGATTTCGAAAATATTTTTGAAATATTTCCATGGAATATAATATTTTGCTTTCACGCAATATTTCAGGAAATATTTCCGAAAGATTGCTGGATACTGGCATGGAATATTTCCAAAAAAACTCGGTGAAATATTACTCGGAACATGCCTAATAAGTGTTTTAAAATATTTCTGCAATATTGAGTGAAACATTTCTCTGCAATCTTTCAGAAAGGTTTCTGAGAGGTTTCGGTTCGAGATTGAATTTTACATTTTTGCAATCTTTCGAGAAACATTTCGGAAAGATTGCTGGATACTGGCATGGAATATTTCCAAAAAAACTCGGTGAAATATTACTCGAACCGTGCCTAATAAGTGTTTTAAAATATTTCTGCAATATTGAGTGAAACATTTCTCTGCAATCTTTCAGAAAGGTTTCTGAGAGGTTTCGGTTCGAGATTGAATTTTACATTTTTGCAATCTTTCGAGAAACATTTCCGAAAGATTGCTGGATACTGGCATGGAATATTTCCAAAAAAACTCGGTGAAATATTACTCGAACCGTGCCTAATAAGTGTTTTAAAATATTTCTGCAATATTGAGTGAAACATTTCTCTGCAATCTTTCAGAAAGGTTTCTGAAAGGTTTCGGTTCGAGATTGAATTTTACATTTTTGCAATCTTTCGAGAAACATTTCGGAAAGATTGCTGGATACTGGCATGGAATATTTCCAAAAAAACTCGGTGAAATATTACTCGAACCGTGCCTAATAAGTGTTTTAAAATATTTCTGCAATATTGAGTGAAACATTTCTCTGCAATCTTTCAGAAAGGTTTCTGAGAGGTTTCGGTTCGAGATTGAATTTTACATTTTTGCAATCTTTCGAGAAACATTTCCGAAAGATTGCTGGATACTGGCATGGAATATTTCCAAAAAAACTCGGTGAAATATTACTCGAACCGTGCCTAATAAGTGTTTTAAAATATTTCTGCAATATTGAGTGAAACATTTCTCTGCAATCTTTCAGAAAGGTTTCTGAGAGGTTTCAGTTCGAGATTGAATTTTACATTTTTGCAATCTTTCGAGAAACATTTCCGAAAGATTGCTGGATACTGGCATGGAATATTTCCAAAAAAACTCGGTGAAATATTACTCGAACCGTGCCTAATAAGTGTTTTAAAATATTTCTGCAATATTGAGTGAAACATTTCTCTGCAATCTTTCAGAAAGGTTTCTGAGAGGTTTCAGTTCGAGATAGATTTCGCTTGTTTACAATCTTTTTAAGAAATATTTCGGAACGATTGCTGAATACCGGCATGGAATATTTCCAAAAAAATATAGCTGAAATATTATTCGAAACACGTCGCCAGCGCCATTGCTCGGTCACTTTTGTAGTCCAAACTTTACTTCTCACTGCAAACTGTCATTCCGTCGTTTGTACTGACACTGACGGGGGACATCTACACGAGGCACATTAAAAGTATTTATCAATACGTGATTATTGAATAATAAAAAAACCAGCTACTATCATTCTTTTGAATCATCAGGTAAGTTATATTATTTATGTAAGTTACATATTATTTAATGTGCATCAGCGAAATTTGTGTTTTAGAAAGGTTACGACCACGCGTTCACACATAAATTTTATTTTAACCAGACTGAATATAAAATTATCAATTATCTATATTATATTTTTAATTTATATTATGTTTATTCAGTTTAGTTGTTTAAATGTTACTATTTGACCTTATGTGAAGTTTATTTGAACTTTATCTTTTTAAGTGTGTTTAAAATTATAATCAACAACTGTTGCAATTGATCAGATCTTGGTGGATTATTTTAAGTCTTATAACAAAATTAGCAGTTTTCTTATATATTTGAAAATTGAATATAAATCTAATGTTTTGTAAAATTCGATTTATCAAATTATAATTACCTAAAAATGCTTTATTGATTTTTGAGGGTTGACCTATAATTAAAATTGAATTCATATATTGGTCTACATGTTTTTTAATGTTTTGACAACAGATTCTAAGCCTCTTCAGGAAATTTGTTTATTTAAAAATATGAATTATAATTTTTTACGATATGTATCAAATATCAATTGAATGACACATTTCTTAATCCTTAGCTGTCACTGTAAGATTGTTTGCTGCAAGGTCTCAAACAATTAGCAAGTATTTTTTTGAAGTTATGTAAATTATACTTTTTGAATATACTAAATTGACAAATTTTTGGAAATCATAAGTAATAAAGTAATGGTTTAAAACCAAGCACAAATTCTTTTCATTGTTCAAAACAAATTAGTTTATTTAAAATAGATGTATATGTGGCTAGGTCAAAAAGTAGCTAAAGTTGGTGTCACAAGTGTAGTATCTAACAGTTAACTTATATTTTCTAATTAAATTAATTCATGGTGGTTTATTGGGTAAAAATTAATGCTTCTGTGCAAAAAAAAGTTGTGGGGTCTAGCCCCAGGCATATAAGGATTTTCAGATATGAAATTTTCAATTGTTTATTATCTTGATTTGAATTCCTCATTAAATTGTAGGTCCAGTCATGATGTATGTATAACTTTCTCCTCTTGTACCATTTAAAAAATTATGGGATGTTGAGTTTAGAACAAGTACCTAGTGAACCTTTGCAACATTCCACATGAATATAGTTCTTGAAATTTAAATATTAATAAAAATTGTCATGTCAACTAAAAATTTTTATCAAAACTATATTATCAATTTTTCAAAAACTAAACAATTCATTGATTGAAATTAATTGAACAAAAGTATAAATACCCCATCTCTAGATCAGTAGAACAAATCTTAGTAACGCTATGACAATACATAAACTCAAATAGTTGGAGTACAATCACTGGTGGAGGATAGAGATATAACAGGATTTTACAAACTACTTTTGTAGATAAGAATCAATTAAAATTTTTAAGTCACATCAATTTATGAAATGATGTAAACTATTATATTCTGAGATCGAACATCTTCTCATTTGTTGTCAATAATATATTTATTAGTTTTTATAACAATTCTAGCATTTGTCTGTGTTGATGATCTGGTTTGATTTTTAAAATTATTATATTTTTTGCAATAAAAGCTATAGCTTGGATTTTCAAAAATATGTTTAGCAACAGGAATTAATTTTTTTGTAATTATTAATAAAATTCAATATTTCAATTCAATAAAGTTAATAAAAAGGCTATGTCTAAAGTAGGACAGAGTTTAGTCGAGGTTCAAAATTCTTGCCCAAATCTTAAGATAATCGACCAATAGCTGCTGTTACTCAAATCCATAAATGCAAAAGACAGCAATTATCCAAAAAAAGAAGAAAGTAATATCTATTAATTATTTATTTTATTAAAGTTTTAATTTTATGAAATCTCGACCTTCCAAAATTAAGGCAAGCTCAAGTCTCTAAAGAGTACTTTAATTATTGCACTTGGCTCTGTCTGTAACTCAATTAAAAATTATGTTTGGCATAACACAAACTTATATTCATGATGAGCAAATTGTTAGTTATTTTTTGTAGTCAACTGAACTGTGCTTAAATGATGAAAAAACAACCATGATATTGGGTGATAGAAAATATCATAACATCAAAAATGATTCCATCGATATCCAAAGAATAACTAAAAATTTGCTCATCATAAATATAGTTTTGTTATGGGAAAGATAATTTTTAATTGAGTTATAGACGAAACCCCCCAGTGCAATAAGTATTTCAGCTCAGTTCAGTTCATTCAGCATTCTAAGCAAGCATAAACTTATTATTAGGTTAGAAATAATTTTTTTAGTCTATCAACCAGTGATTATATTAGATGTATCATAGTTCATCTAACTCAACTATTCATTTTAACTAATAGTGGTATGTATTTATATATTATTGATAGTAAAAATTAAATAATAATAATTATTTCTGCTATATTAATAGCAGAATTATATAAGCAGCTTTGATAATTCAAATATCATATATCTTGAATTATTTAATAATTTTTAAAATTAATGACATCCTTATAATACTTTGGAATTGGGAAAATTCTTGGCTGTGCCAAGTTTTTCCCTACATCTACAAAAGGTTCTAATAATGTAGCTATTGGTTACAATGAAGTTAGTGTAATGCTAAAAGTTGTTTGTGAGGAACCAGCTGTGTCTATGGATTCTCTTGGTAAACTTATCACATATGCAATAACTTTCATGTTTCATTGTAAAGATCATTACGCTTAGAAAATTTTTTATGTATATAGGTGGTAAAATTGTATGGGCAAAACACAGTGAAATTCAGCAGGTCAATTTGAAAGTACTTGGAGAAGAAGCTCAGGAAGGTGAAAAGTTGCCATTAACTGTCAAAGACATGGGTGTTTGTGAAATCTAACCACGAACAATTCATCACAATCCTAAAGGAAGTTTCATCGTAGTTTTTGATGATAGTTTATGATTTATACATTTATAGGCTTGAGAAACAACGCTTTTGGACAGGCTTTTAAAGTTGTCTGGGCTGCAGATTCGAGTTGGTATGCTGTCAGAGTTTATCATGCCGATATTAAACAGCCAATATCTGAAGGAGGTAGTTTTATAAATTAATCGCTATAACTTCTAGATAAAGTTGATAAATACAGTAGAATTCGTTTTTTTATTTTAGGTAATAGCTTTGTTCAAAGATTATAAAATCATCAGTACGGTCTTCAGTAATTGTATACAAAGTGGATCACTTTAGGCTATTGTTTTCTGAATATGGACCAATGAATTAGAATCTTTCACATCTAATTTTGTGGAAAATTCATGCACATGTATTGGATCATTTACAAAAGCAGCTGCATATAGTAGAGTACAAGGGAGAATGTTAATTTGCTATTCTCACAAGAAAAAATATGCAATTTTAGGTAAAAACTCTGAAAAAATGTCTGAATCATGTGCAGTTGATTATTGCAATAAAGATTAAATGTTTTTGATTTTAAAGGCCATACAGAATTACAAAATGTAAAAGACCATTGTCTTTTATTATAGTATTTATATGATATTTGGTCTGGATAGTACAGAAGCTTGCAAACTAATGGAGCTTATTGTATTGAGTTTTTAGAGAAAAATATTGGATGGTTGATTAGAAAAGTTTTTAATTTCAAAAATCACTACCTTTTGATTAATTGCCCAGGACAGGTAATGAACACATATTACTTCAGTTTATTTCTTGGAATTTAGAACTATTATTTTATTCTTTGAATTACTGTGATAGATTGAACTATATATTGCATTGCATGAATATTTATGTATTAGTAGATATTAAATATTTATTATTATTTACAAGAAAGTATCTTTCTTCATTGATGGTTTGTACGATATTCATGGATAATTTGATAACGGTAAAAGTGTAAATTGTCATAAAATAAATGAAAGATTTTGCAATTATTACTGAATATATACTTCTTTTACAGGAGTCAGATGAGAAATATAAATTATTAATCTGCTTCGATGAAACTAAAGAATATCTTCATTTTAAAGAAGTTGTTGATATATTTTGAAAAGATTTAAAGTAGAACTACCAGAAGATTGGAATGTTATAGCTGATGTAAGACTTCAATGCTTTAAATAAGTGATGCATCCACAGGCTGGGCTTACAATGACATGATTATCAATGGTGTTGTATCCGAATGATTAAAACTGATTTATATAACTTCTTATATTTAGGGTATACTGTATTTCTTTAATATTTTTGAATTGTATAATATCAATCAAGATATATATTTTAATTATCAAAGCTGCTTATATAATTCTGCTATTAATATAGCAGAATTAATTGTTGTTAGTTAATTTTTACTATCAATAATATATAAATACATACCACTATTAGTTGAAATTAATGAATAGTTGAGTTAGATGAACTATGATACATCTAATATAATCACTGTGTTTCAAAAGAGTGAATTCGCTCTAGTGTGTTATAATTGAAAATTCTGATCTGCATAGCATTGAATATAATATTAATTATTTTAGTATAGTATACCAATATAATTAATTAATTTACAAAATTATCTATTCGAACAGCATTTACAGCTTTTCAATAAAAATGTTTTCGCGGAATCTTTTTTTAAAAATGTATCACTGAAACTGGAACGAGAAATAGAACAGCTAACTGCGGACGTACAAACGATTTAGATTCGTCTCGACTTCATGAAAATGATTTGTAGCGTCATCGGATTCTCATCACTACTATCAACATAAAATTTGGGCACTACTTTTTCACTTCGAATAAATGTAGTCCTACTCTAAAATTAGAAAATATTGCTTGATGTCCATGTAAAATTGAGTTTATTGATTGCTATTGTTCAATTGTATTTCCTTATGATCCCCTGGTTTTGTTTTGTTATTGATCGGATGTTAAAATTGATACAAATGTTCTTAGCTCTAGACAAAATTTTTCTTAAATTTCAATATGAAAAAAACAATATATTATCATATCACATTTTGGCTGACTGGCAAAAAATCAAACATTGCCAATGCGCTCTCTATTGCCTCTTAGTTGTTCTTATGTATTTTAAGCCGTTGAATCCAAATATGACACTCGTTTTTCGATAATTTTGGCAGGAATTGTTGACGTAATCGAGTTGATCGAGCTTTCGGTGCGATGCTTTGTCTGGCAGTTGGTCAAGAAAATTGATGAGCAGTTTGTTATAAGTGCGCATGACGGATTCTCGTCTATCGAGAATGTGCTAGAAATGCTTTATTGCAGCGAAAATTTCCAGCAGTTCTCTGTCATACGGAGTTTTTCAGTTGCTCCAGCAATGCTCCGATGGCTGTGGAAGAGCCGTCTGTATTGAGCCTGAGTGGTGCGTTGGGTGCGTGGAAACAGGCTATCGTGGCCTTGACAAGGCTTTCTTTGGCAGTCCTCGAAGGTTTCAGTGGCCTACGTTGTCCATTTGATCGGTCGCTTATCGTTTTTCTTGGCATCATGGAGGTAGTTTATGAAGGGATCCTTTAGCTTGGTAGCGTGTGGAATCAATGCTCGGAAGTAGTTTATCGTTCCGGTAAAGCGTCTTAGATCGCGCCAGGACTGCTGCAGATAGTATGCTATGGAAGGACGAGAGTTGCCCCCTGTTGATGGAGACGGAGAGCGAGAGATGATGGTACGCTCGGATGCGTTACTAGAATCCGCACCCGAGAGGCGCGGCGCTTTGCTTTAACGGAATGATGGAGCTAGCGTGCCCTCACGTTCGAGGCGGCAGTTACATGTACCGCGAGCGAAATTGTTCAGAAACTACCAAGAGTCACATCCCACACGAATAGATCACTGGTTTCACTGAAAGTCGCAGCACTTCACAATGAGAAAAAACTATTCGCGCACTCGTAATGCTAAAAATTCTGAGCACGCCGTGCAAGACCTTAGCGATGCGCGCGCGTATGTCAGAGTCACCATTTTGGAGTTAACGAAGTTTATGTGAAGTTGGAAGCTTTAGTTTGGGATAAGTGACTGTGGTCAATTTGAGTGAATTCATTAATACTATAATCTCGAACTACTTACAACGTACTTGTAATAAGTAAAATGTAGCAAAAGTTATGCATGGATAAGCCAGTCTATAAGGACTGCCTCGTGGCTTGCATTGCTGTTCATCACTTGAAATGAGAAATCCGTTGCGACTGACTTTGCGAACGGTCATAGGTCTAGACTAGCGCGTGTTGTCGCTCGCACGTTGGTTGTGCTCCTGCACTATCTGATGGTGCTCGGAACCGAAGTGATTTTGCGCGCTCAGTGCTTTGGTCCAGAAGTTAGCATAGTTGAGCGAATCTCTTTCGGTGGGAGATTCAACGGCGTCACAGACTTTAGGCTAGAACGAATAATGTCATCGTATTCTACATAAAAAATACATTGAAAACATCGTTATTGAAAGCGATAAGTGTGATTGGTACTGTTCAGAAAACTAATTTCTATTCGAAAACATATATCAGGTTTTTGTTTTTAATTTATTCTTGCATAGTAGAATGCGGTTATAGATAATATTATGATTTTTGAGGTTATGTGGTAACTACCAAAAACTAGACAAGTCTGGTGGGCTTCGCAAACGATAATTTCTATATACGAGGTGTGTTCAAAAAGTAAGGTGACTTTGTATTTTTAAGAAAAAGTATTTATTTATTTATCAATATTTATGTATTGATAAATATAAATATCCCCTTCAAAGTAATCCCCCTCAGATACAATACACTTATGCCAACGGTTTTTCCAATCCTCAAAGCACTTCTCATAAGCACTTTTCGGTATAGCCTGGAGCTCTTCCAGCGCTGCAGTCTTTATCTCTTCAATCGGTGCAAATCTCCGTCCTTTCATAGGTCTTTTTAGTTTTGGGAACAAGAAAAAGTCACATGGGGCCAAATCCGGTGAATATGATGGGTGAGGCATGATTGTGGTGTTGTTTTTGGCCAAAAAATGTCTCACAAGCAAAGATGAGTGAGCAGGGGCATTATCGTGATGCAAAAGCCATGAATAGTTTTTCCACAATTCTGGGCGTTTTCTTCGTATTGCTTCTCGTAAACGGCGCATAACTTCAAGATAATACTGTTTATTGACCGTACGTCCATAGGGTAAGAACTCCTGATGCACCACGCCATGGTAATCGAAGAAAACAGTGAGCAAAACTTTGACATTTGATCGAACTTGGCGTGCTTTTTTCGGTCTTGGCTCATCTGGGCTCTTCCATTGGGACGATTGGACTTTGGTTTCGATATCATAACCATATACCCATGATTCGTCACCAGTTATGACCCTTTTGAGTAAATCTGGGTCGTCGTTGACGTCATTCAACAGTTCTTGAGCGATGCTCATGCGACGGTTCTTTTGGTCAAAATTTAGCAATCGGAACAAACTTCGCTGACACACATCTCATGCCCAAAACGTTAGAAAAAATCTCATGGCACGAGCCAAGCGATATACCAACATCCTCAGCAACTTCTCTGATAGTGATTCGACGATTTTCCAGAACAATTTTCTCCACTGCTTGAACGTTTTCATCAGTTGTAGACGTGCTTGGGCGTCCAGAGCAAAGCTCGTCATTGGCATCTTCCCGGCCATCTTGGAAGAGTTTGTACCACTTGTAAACATTTTTTTTACTCAGAACAGTTTCACCGTATGCCACCGTCAACATTTCAAGTGTTTCAGAGCACTTTATTTTATTTTTTACACAAAATTTGATGCAAATCCTTTGATCCATATTTTTCGATAGCAAGAAATCGCTGAGCACGCAAAACACTTATAACCTTTACGCCTCTCACAACCAAACAAAAAATGCTATACATTTGAAACTTGGTACAGATGTTCGGGAAGAGTGTACCAACATAACAAAACAAAAAAATTGATAATCGAAAATACGTTGCCCGTGAAATTTGAAAAGTCACCTTCCTTTTTGAACACACCTCGTATACTTTCATAGAAACAAATCACCGTCAAGGTTGACTTACCTAGGTGTGAAATTAGTGGAAAAAAACTTTTTTAATAAACGATATAAACAAAATATTGTTACTTTGGTCTATACAAAAATTCGTTAAACAGGGAGATGCCTAAAAAGCGACAACGAAATCCTCAATCAACTAAACAACTTCGCCGGTTAGCAGCAAAGCAGACTAAATTAGATGTATACGATGTTGTTTCGAAAATTACTTCGTCTAATCAGACATCTGCTCCTGAAAGTGATGACGAAATGACACCAGCTACGAACGCAGCTTGTTTATTACATGCAACTTTCCTGGAAAACTCAAAGAAAAATGTAAACACTCGTGTATCCGAGTCTCGTTTAGTTGAACTAGACAATGTAGACCATAATCGATCGATTCCGAATATAGACACTATTATTCAGAGTGAAATGGATGGATATGACTCGGAAAGTAGTTGTAGTTCTCTTGATTCCGAAATATATCGTTACAGTGACAGCGAAGCTGAAAGTATTCCGGATGGTGATAGTGATACAGACTTAGATTTTGATCTGGCATTGGAAAATCCTGTTCAACTGAATAATAAAAAATTCGTAAACGACATAACTGAATGGGCAAAAGATTTTCAAATACGCCATAATGCTTTAAAATCATTATTATCAATACTTAACACATATACAAATACTCCATTCCCGAAAGATCCAAGAACTCTTTTAAAAACTCCAAAGTTTACACATATTGATGCTATGGATATCGGTCACTATTGCCATCTTGGGGTTACAAACGCTCTTCAAAATATCATTTTAAGTCATTCTGATACTAATTGTACGTTGGAGACTATAAAACTTATGATTAATATCGACGGTGCTCCTATTACTGGAACGTCATCAGGAAAAGGTGTTTGGACAATTCTTTGTAAAGATTTTCATTCAAAGTCAGTACATGTAATAGGCATTTATTACGGTTCTAAGAAGCCTGCAGATCCTAACGTGTATTTATCAAAATTTGTTGAGGAAATTATACCAATAATATTAAATGGTTTTGACTATAAAGACAAAAAATATAACGTGCAAATTTACGGATTTATTTGTGACGCACCTGCCAAATCATTCATTCTGTGTACAAAGGGTCACAGTGGTTATTCTAGCTGTAGTAAATGTTTAATAGAAGGTGAATATCATAATTCCATGGTTTTTCCTATATCTGATCAAACAAATTTTCTTAGATATTGTAATGAACTCATAAGAACCGATTTGAACTTCAAAAATTTAGATTATTTGGGTGATTATCAACACAGAGAAACAATTCTGAATAAATTGCCAGATGTGGGATTGATTTCCAATGTTCCTATTGATTCTATGCATTCAGTGCATCTTGGTATCATGAGGCAGCTTATAAGACATTGGATAGGTGACAAAGACCGGAAAAATAAACATTGCAGATTGTCGCATGAAAAAATTGAACTAATTTCCAGTAGACTCGAAAATATGAAATATATTTTACCCAGTGATTTTAATAGACGTTCAAGGTCTCTAAATTATTGGAAACAATGGAAAGCTACGGAATATCGACATTTTTTATTATATTATGGTCCGTTTATTCTGAAAGATGTTTTGGAATCTGACGTATATCATAACTTTCTCTTGCTTCATACGAGTATCGTAATTCTTTCAAGTAAATCTTATATTACAGAACCTAGTAATATTGAATTCGCTCAGTCGTTAATTATACAATTCTTGCAAACATTTCAAGAAGTTTATGGCAAAAATAATGTTAGTTTCAATGTTCACAGTTTGTTACACTTAACAAAAGATGTGGAAAAGTATGGCCCGTTAGAATCTTTTAGTGCATATCCATTCGAAAGCTACATTTGTTCTATTAAAAAATTTATTCGTAAAGGAGAGAAACCATTGCAACAAATTACTAGACGAATAGCAGAGTACGAATCTGTAAAAATACTAAAATATCGCTTTGATACAAGAAAAGGAATGTTGGAATTAGAGAAAGTACAATATAATGGGATCTTGATCGATACATGTCCTCGCGGTACACAATATAAAATATTAAACATCGCTGAATTATGTCGTATTGACATATGCGACGATCGAAATAATTGTGTCATGTTAAAAGACGGAACTATAATTACTGTTTTAAATTTTATAAAAAATGGTAGCTGTTTGTATACTATTGGCAGAAAACATGTAATTAGAAAAGATTTGTATACCTTGGAAAATTTTTCAAGTGGGACATTAGGTATTAACATTGTAAGCGAAGCAAAAGATATGGAATATTGGATGTGTCAAGAAGTACTATGCAAAATTTTTAAAATCCCTTACAAGAATGAAATTATTACATTTCCAATAATTCATACTTATCAAGATTCTTAAGTTTCTGATCGGGTTTGTGTCTAATTTGGGAGATGTCTCTACTGAAATTTCGCCTCTGCGTATATAGAAAGGTTCTCTTAGGCGAGAAAATGTAAGGTGTTGCGACAATATCAAGTAACGCTATTTTAGAAGAATTACTGCAAATTTTTCTCTAAGCAATTCTGCTTTAGTCTTGATTACAAATTTGAAATGTAACGGTATTACTTAAGTACATGATGTATATACTTTAGTTAGAATGCTCCGATATTTGTTGTTATCACTCTTTGTTGATAAATTTTTATTATAATGGCAGTTGTAAGAATTTGATTAGGAATCTTTATACTACTAATAATTATATTTTTTATTTTGAAAAATATGACTTTAAACATACAAGAGAATGTCTATCTTCACGTTTCAATTTTAATTTCAAATCTATACTTTTGTGTATATCACATCGAAAATAAAAATAAATATTTCTCATAACATAATTTCAAATATAATTAAAAAGCAGTAATCAAGAACCAATCTATTTGTAAATTTTATTTGATTCTGGTGAGAAATCAAACGAAATTATAACGTAATATTCGTTCATTCATTTTTCTGGGATTATTTCAGGGATGCAATGGGGAAGTAAATACCTGAACTATAAAAATATGTTCCTCTGAATCCATTTATTATTGCGCCCTGTTAGAGGAAGCTTTGTTTTATTGTAAAAAATTTTCAATAAATATCATAGGTGATATATGTTTTAAGGTCCGAGAAGTCAAAATATGATATTTTGGAAAATATGTATGTATATTTGTGTGTATATAAAGTTATTTTAATTTAATGTATAAAGACTCATTTAATGTGTTTTTAATTAATGATGGGTGCAAAGAAAGAGTCACATGATTATACGTATGAATATTTCTTTTTAATTTTTTTCATACTACGTTTTAACGCTTAGATTTTTTATCAGAAAATCTTAGGTTATTTTAGTTTCTCTCTTTAAGTCTCTAGATGCTTTTAATTCGCTTGTATAGTAGGAAAAGTAAATTTCATACAAAAATTGAATAAAATCGAAACGACTATTCAGTAACATTTAATTTACAGTGTGTCATAGCATTATTAAAATGTCAAAGTGATTTCAAGTCATTGTATCGCATATAACGTGAGGAAAATTTTCATTCTTAAAAAAAGACCTTATTTGCCATTTTCTTGATAACTCAATTTATTTTAATCGAATCATTATGAAATTTCGTACAGATATTGCTTTTTATAAACGAAGAAACTAGTTTCTTGAACAGAATTATTGGTTAATAAGTAGTTGAGGTAATGATAGCTATTTTTTTTATTTTTATCGCTTATGCACTCTGTGTTTTTCACACTAACCCAATAACTTGTAATCGAATCATTCTATATAATTCTGATCAAATAATATATTTAAGGAACCTAAATGTGATATTTAATAATTATCTTAGTTAATCTTCATCTCCAGAAATTATGAAGAAGTATTCGATCATAAAAGATGAGGAAGGTGAGATACGAGTAGTACCAAGCAATTGGTTGACCGACGATAAAGAATCTGTTTATTGGCCTCCATACAAGGACTCAGCACGAGTTAAATCTGCTGCCATAAACTTGGAGTCAAGAAATTCCGATTGGGAACTTTACTCTTGTACTTTTATCAAGTCAAACGGTAATTGGTATCCCCTATTAATAATAGGATCCATCCTATGAATAATAGGATTGGGTGAAGTTATTGGTTCTTTGATGTTTTAGCGGCTCATTCACAGTAGCACGTACGCGAGCGCTTTTTGATAGTAATGAAACGAACATTTAAAAAAATGTTAAAAAGCTGTCATGCGTGTATGCAGTCACAATTTGCTTGCAGGTAAAAAATTACTTTGAGTACAGTCTCTTTCAGAGCTTACACTCATGCCAGCTTTTTTACATGTTTTGAAATGTTTGTGGGAGGGGGGAAGATTTCAGTTACTGTTCAAGATTCTTAAACGTTTATAAGTATGCATATAATTTTTTCAATCGGCGTAGTAGATTCCCTAAAAAGACTCCCGTACATAATCTTCAATTGAGTTGAATAGATTATTAGTCAGATACTTTACAGATGAAAGATAATAGAGTTCGACATATTCTACGCGACATTTGACGTATACTACACATAGAGCGGTCAAAAACATATGATCTTATGGAAACCACAAAAATGCAACATTTTTCAAATGGTTTTACTCAAATAACTTTCTCAAAACTGCATGGATCAAAATAAAACTTTTTTTGGATTATAGGTAGTAAGCCAATCTTTCGATTTTACGAATTGGAAACATCATAATAACTACGCAGTTGAAAAAAAATAATAAAGTGAATTTAGAAGGGGCATTGAAGCACCATAATACTGTATAGAGTGTCGCGGTGCTCGCAGCGTTGCCGGCTTTGGCGCCTAAACGCATGCGGCTAGCTTCCGCAACCCTTGATTTTTAGATAGGTAGTCGTGCTACTAAATATGTGAGTTGGACAAACAGGGTTCACCTATCATTCACGAACCTTCCACCTGTTGCGACAACGATATTTTGCGTTATTAGTTTCTATTTATATGTTTCTTTGTTACTGATTCGCGCGTTAATCTTAATACTCGCTCAATTGTAACAGTATATTGCGCATTACTATGTATATCAATGAATTGAATTAAAATCGTTTGCAATGCTCTGGATGATCTTGAGCGCACGGCTTAGTACAATACCAACACGCATGCCATACAACCGTGCATTTAGGTCACATAGGTAGCTGTTAAGTTAAGGCTTGTCTCCATGAGGCACACGGACACTGTAATATTTGCAATACAGCACGTATATTGTGAGCGGTGAGTTTAACCAGAAAACTGCGCTAGAATCGGCCAAGTGTTAAAAAACGATTCTTTCTTTGTTGTTTCCAAGTCAGAATGTAGGTGTGGGTGTTGTCATGGCTAGCCATTGTCATTAGCCACTTCGCAAGTTCTCGGGCAATTGTGTTGTCAAGCACAACGCTTGCACTATGCGGGCTGTGTTGCTCACGACGCAGTGTCCGCGTGCTTGACGCAGAAAATTATTAACTTAGCCGCTGCTTATGTGACCTGATTGCACGGTTGCATAGCCTGCGTGCTGTTATTGTGCGAACCGATACGTTTGAACATATCTACTATATTGCAGAAATTCGGTTCGCTGACATCAAAAAGCGCTAGCGTACGTGTTACTGTGAATGAACCGAAATTACGAAATAAAATCTGAAATTGAGAAAAAATGAGAATATGCAAGCGATAAAATCCATGAAACGACATTTTTATTTATTTATTTTTTCAAATTAAAAACAAAATGTATAAAAATTTTTTCAGACGATTATGTTGATGCTCAAAAGGAAGCTCGATTTCCAAATCTTGACGATTTAACTGATGCTAGTGATGAGGAAAGACTTAAAGCAACTAGAGCGGCTAGAAATAAAATAACAGCTTCACCTTCCAAATTTATATCATCATTTACAAAAGTTAAACCACCTAAGACATGGGAAACTAATAATTCAGTTGACGGCAGCAAGAGCACAGAAGGAATATCTCCTAAGAAAGTCCTCCTTGCTAAAAATTCAGTGAAAAATGCGCCCCTTCTGAAATCTTTACAAGTAGATTTACAAAGAACCATCTCGCCGGCTCAAAAAAGCCTGTTCCCAAGATCAGAATTTTTAACAGGTGGACCCTCTGGTAATTCCGTAGTGAATGATTCAAGTCAAGAAGAAGAAGATGGATCAAATAACGAAGTGGAGCTGGAAATTACACTCCCTATGATCTTCGGTTTGTAATTTTTTTTTCTTACAAAAACCTTTCTACGCTATATTACTTTTTTTTAAATTATACTTAAGGGGAGAACTCCATGTAATTGGACCAAAAAAATCAATTTTTTCTATTGCATAAATTGATAGTGAAACATTTTGAAAAAATCCCAAAAATTCAGAATGAAATTCCGAATCAATTACGTACTACGGTCATTGAACGAATGCGCTTACGCGGTGTGAGGATTACTTTTCTAAACTTTGAAAGCCGTTTTCTCAAAACAACTGGTAGCCGTTTTACGTCTTCGTGAGCTACATCCTGACTTGTCTACATCGTCCCAATTTTTAAAACAATCTGTCAAATAGATTTTTAACATACAGTTTTTCCAAAAACTGTTTATTTTACCTCAGTTACAAGGAGTTCTCCTTCGTCTTTCTATCTAGTTCAGTATGTTGAAACCGCAAAATATACAAAAAAAATTATCTTTTCGACAAAATGTTTTATAGTATATTTACTGTGGCTTTTTGGCAAAATCGAATGAGTCGGCATTTCCCTAAGTTTTAATGTTATGCATATATATATATATATATATATATGCATAACATTAAAAACTGAGATATTCTGTTAAACTGAGTTAGGCATCTGACTTTTTAGGAGCATAGGTTAAAGTTTCACTCGTCTACGCTAAATATCTTGGAAGAGGGTCTCTTAAATACTAGAATGTAGTTATAACTCAGAACTGTATTCGGTTATGCCGAGAAGTCTCAGATTTGTAATGTATGTATTTCCTCAGAAAAAAGTTAGAACTCCATTTTGTTTTGTAATAATTTAAATTCATCAAATCTTCGTACAAATGTTGTTTTGTGCATAATGAAACTAGCCTTCAAAACGTCCCCGTTATCAGTATTTATGAATTTGGAATGTTCATGCTGTGATAGAAATCGTTTGTGTTTCAGAAATGCAAAAGACAATGGTAACAAAACTCAACTCCTTGGGCATCAAAGTAGATAATCTGTCAAAAAAATTACAACGCTGTCAAAATATACGCGTTGCAGACAAAGAAATTGTGGCTTCTCAAGATATGATTGAAAGCATGTCTAAAATATTTCCAATGACTGATGAGATTCCAGAAAGGAGTATGGATGGCGTGAACGAAAAAATACGCACTGACCCAACTTTCAGAAAAGAATTGGTAAATATTAGTCCAGTTATCTTATATACTTCAATTAACGTAATAATTATAATAATAGGAAATTTTTTATAAAAGTTCGATTTCGGTTTTAATGTGGGTCACAGTCCATTTTGTAAAAGTAACGATAGGGCTCTATTTCTAGCGGGTTCCGAAGTTTCTTCTTAGAGTTTTAGTGGTTTGAGGTAATTTTTTATGTTCATCGTCTCGTTTTCATCGTGAGAACGAGTTCAAACCCGCTGTAACTTGTATTTCAACTAAAAATCTCATTTTTATAGTACAGTATTTTACATAGGAAAAACTTGATTTTCTTTCTTCACTTCCTGAACCGAAATGTCTTTTGAAAAATCATAGTTTTCATATTTTTTCAAATGGTAGACAAGTGCTGGGATTTTAAACCCATAGTGAGCAGCCACATCTGTTAATTTTTCATTCATAACCTTAACGGCTTTGACATCCTCCAAAACAACTTCATGGGCGTGTTTATCATTCTGTGTCTTTCTGATATATTTTCTAACCACGACTGAAGGCTGTGAACAACATTCGTAAATCGATCATTTTCCCACATTGTGGTGGTAAACTCTAATCGCGACCGCGATTCTTGTTATAAGACGTTCGCTAGATACGCCTTTACAGAGAAAATTAATATTTTACGTATTTAGTCGCGTCGGTGGCTTAGTAGATAGGACGCCGGACTTTCGTGAAGAAGACCGGAGTCTCATTCCCGTGTGAGTCACTGGGACTTTTTTTGCAAGGAAAAATACTGTGCTCCGCTATATCCGCCAAAGCGACCGGGTTATCGTTCCTGGCGTAGGTTTTCCCACAGAAGAATTTTTTCTACGTCTTAGACGTTTAATTCAGGGAACGATAACCTGTGGGGTCTGGAAGCACATAGCCGTACAAGAAGAGGGCACAGGTCTCATGGCTACCCCGGGCATATTGGTAGTCCGAATGCTTCTCAGTGAAAATACCGCTTCTAGCCATGGGATAAATGAACGGGAAAAATGTCTCTCAAACTATGGTGGTGAGTGAGGTACCGTAAAATCCCGTAAAGGGTATAAGGAGATAAAATCGAATATAATTAAAAAATATATATGTTTTATGTACTTCAATCGTATATAATGTATTCTTAAAAAATTTTTTAGGGTCGGAAATAATTGCAAAATTTGACTGAGAATACAACTATAGGGTTTCGGTTTTGTGATATTTTGAAGGATTGATTGGTAAGGGTCATGTTCATCTATATAAAAAAACGAGCGGGTCGCGGAGTATCATAATAACTTGATAATCTACATATACGCTAGAAAATATTCGTACGAGTACAATTGGGAGAAGAACCTCAAATCAAAATGTTTTTCAGTTGCCTTAACGGTCGATAAAAAAGAAAAGTAATAAAACATCTTTTTCTTGCGTCTTATTTTTCCCAAAAAGTATTTTTTAAGAAAAAAATGTAAAAGGTGACTTGCGAATCTAGTTTAACTAAAGTCCCATAATTACTTTCACGAAATGGACTGGGGTCTACATTAACATAGAAACCCGGCTTTACCGTTTAATGTTAAGTTTAATTGATAATCGTCGATAAAAATCAATCTTATCAACGCGAAGCTAATTTTTTTTTGTCTTGGATGTAATTGCATTTTACAACCTTTGAAAGGATCTTAAGGTGGGTTACTGGTGAAACTTCTGATTTTTTTATTTATGGACCTAAACTTACAAAATTTGGGACATATATCAGTTGAAATAAAAACAAAAATTTTGATGCCCCTTAGAATTATTTTGCATGTTTTGGACCTATATTGTGAGCATTTTAATCATTTTTCCGGCTCAACTTTAAAAAGTCCCATGCGCATACCACATTCATCAAGTTTGATCTGTGGGAGCTCTTTTTCTTCTGGTAGACTCAAAGAATAATTCTTAGCAAGCAGATTTTTGTTAAACTCACTCCATACTGAATGGCACCATAAAACATACAGGAATATGAAAAAATCCCTCACTTTTCCATATTTTTTACCCTATTGCTTGAGCCTACTTAGCCCCAATTTGACCTATTAATTATTGGCTTGCTAACATTTATTCTACAGCTGTTCACAAAGAAAATGAGTCATCATACATTTAATTTGGTCAAAGTGGAATGCGCATGGTACATTTTTAATGGAAATAGAGATAACCAAACTGATATTGTCATAATTAAGTAGGATTATGCTAATACGGTGAGATTAGTCTCAAAAGATTTATAACATCCAGTACAATAACTGAACAAAATATGGTTACCCTACTCCAAGAACTTGAAATTCTATATCTATAAAAGTGTTGAAGAAAAAAAATGGAAAATCGCACCAGAAACCCACTTTCATTGGTTTTACTACTGTGGGCAAAAAGTAAGGTGAATTTGTTTGTAAAATGAAAAATCTTTATTTATTCTTCTACATCAATGTCATTCCCTTCGAAGTAATCCCCTCCCGATAAAATACACTTATGCCAACGTTTTTTCCAATCCTCGAAACATGCCAAATAGTCCCTTTCCGGTATAGCCATCAGCGCCTTCTTCGATTCAGCTCTTATCTCCTCAATCGACTCGAAACGCGTTCCCCGGAGTGGTCTCTTGAGTTTTGGGAATAGCCAGAAGTCACACGGAGCCAAATCAGGCGAATACGGTGGTTGCGGAACGATATGCGTCGAATTTTTGGCGAAATGGTCACGAAGAACGAGTGCAGTGTGAGATGGTACATTATCGTGATGCAAAAACCAAGAGTTGTTGGCCCATAATTCTGGTCTTTTTAGACGAATTGCTTCACGCAAACGACGCATAACGCTCAAATAATATTCCTTATTAACAGTTTGGCCGGGTGGAAGGAATTCATAGTGCACCACACCACGAAAATCGAAGAAAACTGTCATCATTACCTTGATTTTTGAACGACTTTGACGTGTTCTTTTCGGTCTGGCCTCGCCTTTAGCACGATATTCGCTTGATTGGTCGGTTGTTTCAGGGTCGTAAGCATAAATCCAAGTCTCATCTCCCGTAATCATGCATTTGAGCTTGTCCTGATAGTCAGAAAGCATTGTTTCACACACATCAACGCGGCGACTTTTTTGCAAGAAATTGAGCGTTTTCGGTACCAAACGAGATTTGACTTTTCGTAGGCCCAAATGGTCTTTCAAAATTGTTTTCACAGATCCTTCTGATATTCCGATCATATCAGTAAGGTCTCTAACAGTCAACCGACGATTTTCGAGCACTAATTCCTTCACTTTATTGACGTGTTGGTCATCTGTTGACGTCGATGGTCGTCCGGAGCGCTCCAAGTCATCAACACGTTCTCGACCCTCTTTGAAGTCTTTGTATCACTTATAAACATTTTTCTGCGACATGGTAGAATCACCAAAGGCCTTCCGCAACATCCTCAACGTTTCCGCAGCCGAAATTTCATTCCGCAAACAAAATTTGATGGCACTTCTTTGCTCAATTAAATCAGACATTGTAAAAATCGAAACATGCACTCTTGGTCGTTTGGTAAACACAAGCGTAAATATATTACTGATGATGACATTGACATGAAATTTGTTCCAGATGTCATTCGCAGTCCTACCAACTCAAGAAAAAAAGAACTAGCTCGAAATGTTAAGCCCGCGAAGTTTAAATTGAAAATTCACCTTACTTTTTGCCCACAGTAGTATTATAATTGATCCGAAAAAGTTTGTAAAAACGAATTCATATTTTTTTAAAGCCCTTGTGATAGAGAAGGACAATGTAAAAAATTCTCTTATGTCATAATGTTGTGTATTCCTTCAAATATCGCCATTGATTAATTGCTTATTCCCAATGTTAATTTGTTGCATAATTTCCCTTTGACTAGAGGTTTCGAGATAGTATAACTCATTTGAAATAGTATAATAATAATGAACTGCATTAAGCCCTTTAATTGATAATTAATTTTTAAATGATTTATACTACAATGATTACAGTAACAACAAAGGCAAGAAAGGACTACATATCCAGACTTAATGGAAAATTATGTATGTGCGAAAAGGTAACATACATGCATGCATACGCATACTTTCTTAAACATGAAATCCCTCTTCCCCACTCTTTTTATGAAAATATATACTGCATTTGTTAATTACTATTATTTTCGACTGAACTGAATGTTTTTACGAGCATGTCTTAGGGTAGCAGGTGAGGACAAAGATCACAGTGGTATGGATGGACATCTGCATGAATATTCTCTTGTTTGACATCAAAGGCATACTGTCATTCATAACACATGCCAGTGAATGTTGAAAACTGATACAATATTCCTGATATTATTTAAATTCCGATAAATATTGAATAGGTTTGTGGATTCGACTTAATTCGACTATATATATATATATATAACAAAAAACAGAATGACTTTTATAAATCATTCAAAATTTATCCAAGGATTGTATGTAGTTTTCAACATGAACACCCTTCATATGACTGCATATTTTTTTAAAACCAAATATTAATAGTTGAATATAATATTTCATTCTATATTTTTTGAATGCTACTATTAGCCTCAATCTTAGTTCTGATAACGTTGTAGAACTACGATGAACTATGCTAATCTTTCCACAAGTCGGCGAAACCTAGACAACTCTACGTCATCCGCTGAATAGTACAGTTTTTTGGCGTGGAATTTTCTCCTAACGGTCAGCAAGTAAAAAATGGATTGCAAAAAATTTCGTGTCAATAAAGGTGGAAATTTGAACGGTTGTCCCAAGCTTTCTACACGAGCATTTCGCACGTGAGCGTCAGGTAGAAAGTTAGGAAATTACAGTTTTCGCAACGTTATCATAGCGAAGCTTGCTATATAGTTGGTTAAAAAACAGTTTTTTGCATATTATACGTAGTGTGATGAGTTTGAGCCCTCTTCGCAGAAAGTTCAAAACTGCATGGACAACCAGAGAGTAAAATTCTTTCCGCACGTATCTCATGCCGGATCGCGCGGACACTAATAAGGGCAATCCCCCGACGGGTCATGTATTTGGTAGGTGGCCTTCTTTTGTCTCGATTCCGTGCAACAGGTCTTCGTTTGAGATATATATCTAACCTTTTATCTGATATATTAGAAAATCAAGCCTCCCTTCAAATCAAAATATTCTTGCAAGGGTGAGTTTTTGGAACGAAGTTCCTTATCGCGTGTTTACCGCAGGGACCTATATTTATTGAAAAAAAATTTTAAATATTAGGTTAACTTTATTAGAACGATTTCTACAAACCGATGGATAAGCCTGTAAATTTTTCCATTTAAACCCCATTCGGTCCCCTTAATAACCCAACTTATATAAAGTATTTACTTTTCAAAAGTGTTCGTGAACATCATCAAAATTGTACTGCGACATTATTTTTTCGACTATTTAAAAAAAATTGTTTAAAAGCAAAATTCATGCAATAAGCAATTTTTTTCAGATACTCATTACTCGACTTCAAAAAGGTCTAGACACATTTCTAAAGAAGTGAACTTATATTAAATAAAAAAAACAAATTAGTTATAAACAAAATAGTAACTATTGTAATTTCGTATTTTTCGTCTAATTCTTAAAAATTATTTTTCCACACACTGCGCGTACGGTGGTGACTGTGCGCCTTCTTAGCAAGGAGCACAAAACTACATGGCCAGCCTGGCAGTAAAGTGATTGGCGCATGCGCGATGTGCCCTCTTCCGCTCTCGGCTTAGCCTCGAGCAGTAAAACAGCGCATCGCACGGACACGAACCACTTTCCTGGAGACTGGAAATGTGGTTCTGTGTCGCCCGATGAAGGCGCAAGAGCACCACTGCGCGGGGGTGTACGGAAAAATTATATTTACGCCACGGGAGGACATTAGGCAAACACGCACTGCGTGAAATTCCGACCTCGCCTAGCTCGGTTGGCAACGTCGCGCGGGGCGTCCTTTGCCCACTGTGCTCCCTAGATGCAAAATGTACTATTTCGCGCAGAACTTTGTTGAATTCATATACATTTTTTTTTGAAATGTCGCAAAAACAATATCGCAGGGCGATTTTTCAATGTTATTCTTCAACTAGCAGATCGGAATTTCCGAACAATTTTTTTTTTCAATAGAAGGACTTGATCTCAGCTATGAATTGAGGGTACCCAAATTACAACGAACTCATCCTTGCTAGACGTATTTTGCTTTTAAAGAAGCTTTGTATTGCCAAAATATCAGGTAAAAGTTTGGATTATTTTCAACTGAATGCCTGAATCCTTAAAGGGGTTTTAATTTCGGGCAAAAAAAAGTCAACTGTCAAGTTTGAGCGAAATCTATGCCTTAAACCTTCATACGTTCTTTACATTTAGACAGTCAATGCGGTTCTGTATCGCCGATTGAGGGCGCAAAATCATCACTTCATTTAAGTGTGTAGAAATATTGTATAAAACACGGGAGTATAGTTGACATGCAAGAAGTGCATGATATGAACACGTCAAGCATTGCGTACAGTGCTTATTATACTTCTTTGGTGACTAATGTACTCTTTTAGCATGTTTGGGTGCAATTATGACTTGCGCACATGCACAGATTTATTTTCCATTCCATAACAAAATGGTGACAATTAGATGAAAACTGTTTTTAAAATTACGTGCATTAATTTTCATAAACTTTATTTGAATTGACATTCTATGTTATTAACTGGAAATACTGTAGATGCATTTTTACGTTATAATAGATAAACTTTAATATATAGAGACCATTCTCTGCAAGTCGATATACTAGTTTTATACAAAAACTTCTTCAAGTAGCATAAACTAAGGTACCTGTACTCCATATCGGACTACTAAGCGCGGACGGACTTAACTTTTGATTCGAAGCAAATTTTCAATCAAGAGTTGCTTTATTTAAAAGCTGCTATCAAAAGCTTTCAAATCAGCCCTCACACGACCAGAAAATTGCTTTTTGTCAGAAGTTACAGCAATTTTTAATCGATCTACTTTTTTCCGAATTCGAGCCAGTGTACCTAATATCGGACTTTCTGTAAAATGCGTTTTCAAAGTTCTAAATCAAAACTTAACAGGTAAAATGTTACAGATTGAGATGTCATAATTTGTTATTCTTTCGTTTTATATAGAATTTGACAAAGTTTAACTAACTAATGAAAAAAAATATGAAGTAAGTAACAGATGGCTGAATACATAATATTTAAACTTTTTATTCGATGTTGATATTAAGGTTTGGAAATGTACGATATTGGGTACTTTTGAGCATGAACAGTAATCAGGCTGGCATTTGAATAATTTATGTATTATCTTAGGTGGGGGGGGGGGGGGGGAGTGAAATTTCAGCCTACCTTTGAAAAAAAGTCGTAGGGAGATGAAATTAGAATCGATAATGTAGTATTTCGCGCTAAATCCAATGTTGCTATCAAATTGTTAAAAAAATTCTTTTGACATTTTTAATTTTTTTTTCGTGGAAGAAATCAATATTTCCAAAAGCCCATTCGCTAAGTTCTTGAAAATGTAGCAATAATTTCACGTCAAGTCGAAAAAAAATGTGATATTTTGTACCAATCGAAAGTACTGCTTATGCAGAATATCCCTAATTTTTCCCGATTTTTAAACTTATAATTGAATTTTTGGCAGAATTTTCAAAATTGTCACTTTAAACTTCGACGTAGATTATTAAAATAATATTAGTTTTTAAAAATACACATCATGAAAAAAAATATATATCTATAAATATATATACATTTACCAAAAAGTCAAAGAGCGACAAAGTTTAGATCAAATTTTATAACCAAATAATGGGTATCCTTTTCCTTCTATAGATTGTAAGGGTCAGCTAAACGTGCGAGAAGTTACGGGCAATATCAGCGCCGGAATTAGCGATACTTACGGGCGACCGTCAAATTTTCCCCGAGTTTGTAGTAGAGCGCCAGGTAGCTCGGAGGCTACCGGAGGAAAATCGTACCACGACGTGTGAATGTGTTAGAGCTGTTCGACGGCGGTCGGTCCACAGATGCTGGGCTAGCGGTAGGTCGAGTGGCAGAGAGCTTCCTCGTTGTCTGATTGGCTGAGCGAAACAAGATGGCGAGGTTTCGGCGTCAGGAGTCGGTTCAGAGATACGTTGCATAAAACGACTAATAAGAATCGAGCTACGCTAGATGGACATTTAATTTTACCGCCTGCGGTGGTATCAGATTGCGATGCAACGTATCGTCTCAAATAAATTTTCAGATGCAAAATACTGTAAATGACTTAATGCTTCAGGTAGCCCGGTGGTCAATATTTATAAGTGTCGCGCCCGCGGCTGAAATTGAAAGTGATGACGGCGTGCCAAGGGATAGGAACGTAGTCAAGATATCGCAAATACAGAGAGTAATTAAAAAAAAATTGAGTCGATTTATTCCAAACAGTTTCCAAGGTGTCGCTAAAGCAAAGTTGAATTTGTAGTCGAAGATGAATGTGCAAGATGCACGACGCGTTCAAGGTCAAGGCCAGAACATCCGTGAGAAAAGTTGGGTCAGGATGAGTGTTTCACTTCTACATCGGTCTACCATGAAAGTTTTTCCGGCGTAATAGTCAGACGCGTAGTTCGCGGAGGATCGCTTTAGACAAGGTCGTGGGTCGGTAAATGCCGGTCAGCGTTGACACATGACTGTCGGAGTCGCGTCGCGAATAACGTCAGATCTGTCAATAGTGTACTTACAGCGTGATAGAGTGCGAAGATCAATATCTCGTCCCTCCAGCAACAATCTCTAGCGAGTATATTTCGTCCGAACAAACTAGTATTCACACAATATTGAAACTATGTTCAAGCACAAGAAATACGTCCTATCACTGATACAACAGGCGGCAATATGGATGAGCCGATACGTCTTCTTCGTGCAGCTCGTCGTCTGTCTCTTTTTAATTTTGTGTTAAATTCGGTGATTGGTCGCGGAGAGAAAATCAGTCATTAGTCAAAAATGTTATCAGCGAGATAATTCAGTACTACGTCATCACCTCCCCCATAATTCCCCAGTTTTGGTTGGTCAGTTAGAACCGAGTAATAGTCCCGTATAACTGAAATTATTTGATTAGTAGATCGTAGCGCGCGAATCTCGAAATCCAATACATTTATCATACGTCTGTGGAGCGGTCGGTAATCGAACGCAGATCCGTGCGAATGGTATCGAGCGTCATCTACCGTGCGTGGTCTCTCTCGCTATAGTATGCTCGTCGCCACTTTATGGATTTTCTATGCTCCGTGGTCATCAAGCTGCTCAGCTCCGCATGCTGTGTCGTCTGCTGCTCGTTCGCTTCTGAAGGTACCGCGTAGTCTGCGTGTCAGTGTGTATATATACGCGACCTTAGAGTAGCGGGTTATACCGGTGTGAGTGTATGTGCGAGGTGAGAGGGCGCTCGCTTGTCGGGTCAACTCGAGATCGGCTGCTACGCTCAAATGCTAGCTAGCATCCGCCGGCTAGGAAAGTACGCGGAGTCAGCGATTATACATCGTCGGCAGGGGATATCGTGGCCAAATTATGATGCCATTTCCGCATCATAACAATATTTAACACGCAAATATAAAAAAAATCACATTATCTCATATATAATTTGATGTAGTTCCCCCACAATAAATAAACAATAACAAAGTGGTACATGTTTTCGATGTATTTTTTCCCGTAGATTACGATAGTGTTATTAGTTTTTACGTTACTTAGGAAGTAGGAATAGTAAAAATCCTCTAAAAATCTTTGAAAAATCTTGTTTTTAGCTTCTAGCGCTTTTTCGATAAACTTTATGATCAAACCAATAATACCATAGTGTTCTACGTGGAAAAATACATTGAAAACATATCATTTATTAGAAAATAATTAGATATGTCTGTAGGTAGTTCTTTGCCAAATTAGCTATTAATATATTGCCCTACACGCGGTAATTGGGCTACTAAAATAACTATTATTTCTGTTCAAATGCCAGTGTTAAATAATATGTTTTTCAACATATAGGATATGTTTTTAATGTATTTTTCCACGTAGAACACAACGGTGTTATTGGTTTTATCATAAAGTTTACCGAAAAAGGGCTAGAAGCTAAAAACAAGATTTTTCAAAGATTTTTAGAGGTTATTTGCTATTATAGCTTTCTAGGTAAGTCGTATTCAAAAACTAATAACACCATCGTATTCTACGGGGAAAAATACATTGAAAACATGTACCACTTTATTTTTTATTTATTTTGGGGCAACTACATCATATTATATATAAAATGATGTGATTTTTTTATAATATTTGCTTCTTAAATATATAGAAGTAAAGGGATACCCATTCTTTGCGACATTTCTTTCGGAAGCTACTGGAATAAGATACATTTTGATGGAATAAAATTTGATCTAAACCTTGTCGCTCTTTGACTTTTTCGTGTGTATATATATATATATATATATATATATATATATATATATATATATATATACATTTTTTCAAAATGGTTATTTTGAAAAACTAATATTATTTTCATAATCTATGTGAAAAGTACATGTTATTTGATGTATATATGTATATACCTAACATGATTCCTTCCTACTCAAAAAAATTCATGAAGTTATACAAGTTTTCAAAAATTTCAAAAATTGAAATTTTGAAATTGCTGCCAAAAATTTTGATCCGGTGAACCGACGTGAAATCGCCCATATATATATATATATATATATAACAAAAAAAATGAAAAAAATGCTAAAAGAATTTTTTTTTATTTTTGATAGCACTATTGAATTTGTCGGGAAATACTATATTATATATATTATTTTCAGCCCCCTAAGTCATTTATAAAGGTAGGCTGAAATTTCACGTGTCCCCGCCCCTCAAATGTAGTAAAGCGCCTTGCAAAGAGCAAGAAATTACAAATCCAATGGTATTATATAGTTTTATGTTTAGAAATAATAGCATAACTTAAATAACACATACTTACTCGTAGCAAATTTTAAATTAAAAATATGATGCTATACGGGACATGAAACTCTTCTTAAAAAACGGAGTTGGCGTTTCGAAGCAAATCGTGAAATCTTAATTAATTTATACTACTAACATAATGGTAACCCATTAGAGGGCGTTAGAGCGCGAATATTTGAGTTTTGAAAAAAGTCCGATATTGGGTACAGTTTGATATTAGGTATACTGACCTCAATAGATAGTATGGCTAAAATAACTTTAGCATTATTATTTTTATTATGCTGTGAGTTGGTTTTTAATTTGTACTATTTGTATTATTTATTGAACTATATTCATGGTATGACTTATTCCTAGCTTGGTATCCCTATAGTTGAGTTGACTCTTATCGAACTCATTTAGTCGCATCACATTCATTCACTAATAATCAGATTTTAACCGTTAGATAAATGAATTGATTCCCTTTGAATTCCAGGTACTTTTTTTTAAAAGCAAAGGAGGCGCTGACATACATAGGTTTATTTACAATATTCTACCCGCTGCTATGACTAATAAGGTAGCAAACAAATACAGCTATGTAGGGCACAAGAAGAAGCATGCATTTAAAGATTTGCCGTTGTGCACAGTTATATACAGTGAGTATTATACACGGATTATTTCTGATTGTTTTTCTGAATTATATAGAAATATATTCTTTTAGAATCAGTGCGTCATCTATTTCCATCATCACAGGACGAAGAGATTCGTTCAAGAATCAGTAGCTGGTTAGATCAGTCTGGCACAAGACTCAAGAGGGAATCAGACACTGAAGCGTAAGTATTACATAGTATATTACTTTACGGGTCACCTAAGTAGTTCTCTTGTGTACAGAAAGACTGATTACCGACAAAACGTTAATAATGTAATCTTCCCTGAGGGTTCACCATTGCCTTAAAGCAATTTTCATGTTCCACGCGTGATTTCCAATTTCAAAATTACCTTTTTCATAGATATCCGATATTAAATACACTCATTTTTGCGTATCTAAAAAATATAGTATGTTTGAAAGTGGAATAGTTCGCGCTAGATTTGTCCAAATTGATCATGCGATAGCTCTTTTAAGCGGTTTTAAAATAAGACCATGGGTAAAAATTAAGAATTTTACCAGAAGTTACGTTTATTCGTGCTTATCTGTTCGATATTCGGTCCTCGAAAATTATTTGCAATGTGCTCCAAACCACTCCTCGTAATGAGAATATGCCCTCCAAGTAGTGTATGCCAACCTTTAATTAAAGAGTACTATTGTAATCATTTTTAAACTTTTCGGAAACATTTATTGATTATCTATGTGCGTCAGTAGCTTTATTTTTTGAATTTCAGTCCTATAAATACATTTTGATGAATTCCATTTTATATGCTATTTTTTGTCGGTTATGCCACCGTGATGCCATTAAAATTAGAACGCCTTGGGGCATGCTCAAGCGCGGCCTATGTGCAGATTTAGGATATATAGTGCTATAATATAATGAATTCTAGTACTTCAGATACCTATAATTTGAATTGTAATGAATAATTTTATATATAAATTTCAGAGCCGGTTCCAAAAAACGAAGAAGAGATGTAAAATATTACATCGATTTAGAGGAGAATGTAGCAGAAGAAAATTCAATGAATGAAGAATAAACTTTGTAATTTTAACTTTTTCATGTACTATTAATATAAGTAAGTTATTTATTAATAAATGAGAAACACATATTTATTTCTTGAACCTGAGAGTGAATTATTTCAATCCTTTTTTGCCGTTATATTTTAGAAATAGATCAGGAAATATTTATAATAAATATTTAGAAATGTATATGAAACGTTTTCTTCTTTCAGCGCAGTTGTCGGAAACAATTCCATATTTTTTTTAACACGGTGCGTGAAGTGGTGACTGTACGCCTTCATATCAGGAAGCACAAAACTGCATGGACAGCCTGGCAGAACAATACTGTTATATTTTATGAAATATATCCGAAATATTTCATGAAATAATCCAGGAATCTCTATCATAACTAAGCTGGAATATTTCAGGAAATGTTACAGGAGTATTTCATGAAATATATCCGGAACATTTCATCTAATATTTCTAGAATCTTTGAAGCAATTTAGCAGTAATATTCCCTTACAATACTTCTGGAATATCTCATCAAATATTCTAGGACTATATCATGAAATAATCCGGAACAATATCATGAAATATATCAGGAATATTTCACGAAATATATCCGGAACATTTGATCTAATATTTCCGGAACCTTTGAAGCAATTTAGCAGTAATATTTCATACCAATACTTCTGGAATATCTAATGAAATATTCAGTGAGTATATCATAAAATATTCCGGAACAATATCATAAAATATATCAGGAATATTTAACGAAATATATCCGGAACATTTGATATAATATTTCCGGAATCTTTGAAGCAATTTAGCAGTAATATTTCCTTCCAATACTTCTGGAATATCTCATGAAATATTCAGGGAGTATATCATGAAATATTCCGCAACAATATCATGAAATATATCAGGAATATTTCATGTAATATTTCCGGGATACTTCACGAAATACTCCCACAATCTTTAAAGCAATACATCAGTAATATTGCATGAAATAATCCAGGAATGTATATCGTAACTTAGCAGGAATATTTCATGATATACACCAGTAATATTTCAGAAAATATTTCCGAAATATTTGAAGCAATATATCAGTAATATTTCATGTAAGATATCCGTAATATTTCATGAAATATTTTAGTACGGTTTATGTGGCGGACATTCCCATATTTCCGAAATATGTCATGAAATGATCCAGGAATGTATATCGTAACTTAGCAGGAATATTTCATGAAATACACCAGTAATATTTCAGAAAATATTTCCGAAATATTTGAAGCAATATATCAGTAATATTTCCTGCAAGATATCCGTAATATTTCATGAAATATTTTAGTACGGTTTGTGTGGCGGACATTCCCATATTTCTGAAATATTTCATGAAATGATCCAGGAATGTATATCGTAACTTAGCAGGAATATTTCATGAAATACACCAGTAATATTTCAGAAAATATTTCCGAAATATTTGAAGCAATATATCAGTAATATTTCCTGCAAGATATCCGTAATATTTCATGAAATATTTTAGTACGGTTTGTGTGGCGGACATTCCCATATTTCTGAAATATTTCATGAAATGTTTCATCAATATTCCTAATTTTTCATGAAATATTTCAGAAATATTTCGGAAATATTTCATGCTCTGTGGGGTCCGGGAGGGGAGAGCTAGCGAGTCAGTATAGCAGTGTTCGTCAGACTTGCTATGTCGTGTCCTTCATCAACATTTTTCATAGCAAAGTACAGAGGCTATTTTCGAGATATTCTGTGCCGAGTGTGTAAGTGAGTGTGAGCCTTGCACCTCGTGCGTAGCAACGAAGACTGTGGCAACAACAGATTAGCAGCAGCATCCACCTCGCAACTCGACAACAGCAACAAAAGCCGGTTGCAGAGGCAGCTCGTGGCTCGCGTAAGCGGATACGGTTGGCCACCGTATCCTCATCAGATCTGCGGTAAGTGCGCTGCACTTTTGAATTTGTTTTGCGTGCGATCCCGCGCAGCGTGCGCGGTGAGTTTTGTAGGTAGCGTCGTGCGTGCGATTAGTCCACGACGTCCGCGAAATTAACTCTCTCTCTCTCCCCGTTCGATCTATTTTGTAGATACGGCGTACGTTCAGACTCTCGGCAAATCATACCTTGTATAGGATTTATCTCGTCCAATAAAGTGATTAACTAATAATAAGAGACGATCTTATTATTTCGTCTCACCTTGTCCGATGTCGGTGTTTATGTTTACGTTTTGATTCGAACGCGCCGGTAATCCAACAAAGGTCGCGAATAATATAGAAAGAGCTGTTCGTTAACCGAGTTATCTGCTGCGGCCGACGGAGCGCTGGCAAGCAAGCACACCAGCACCTCTAGCGGATAGTTCGAGCATCGAAGTTGAATTGCTGCGAGGGCTCGGCGCATGCGCACACCGGCGGAAGGTGAGTCAGTGTGCTCGAAGCACACAGTTAACAGAGCACCGGTTGGCCGTTGCGGTAAATATAATTGCCTGGGATTTGCGACTAAACGGTAGCCTGTTACACATTGTAGGGTCCTATTACCACCTAGGGAGCTAAAAATTTGGGTGAAGAAGTTTTCAAGTATGTCCTTTCGAACGACTAACTCCAAATAAAAATACAGGCAGGGTCAATTTTAACATCCTTATCTCGCTATAGCCTTGAACGTGCAGTTCAAAGATCACAGTTTTCCGCGTATATTAGATTGGGTTTATACAATATTTTTTCTAAAATGAATATTTATTGGTATAAAGATTTGAATATCATCTGAAATATATTATTTTGAATGTTCAATTAATGAACAAATTGAAATTGTTTTCAACTACATCTGTTAATTCTATGTTTTAATGGTTTCGTTTAGTAAACTGACTGCTAATGATTATTTACATGTATATTTTTTACCAGCAATTTTAAAGATAACAAAAGTGAAAATATAGGATAGGACATTTCAATCGACCTAGTGAGTTTCTCAAAAATTATGAGTGTTAGCAAAAAACGGTTCACTGAAAGTGGCTCAAGTTTGAGCGCGACATATTCCTATGATCTTGCCATTGATCTTGGTGATCATGACATCAAGGTGAACTTTGTTTACAGGTTAAGTTTGCTATTGTATGTTTTTCTTATTAGAGACTTCTATGTAGATAATTTTTTTTTTAACATCACCACTCGAAAAATCAGATAATAATCTTCAATCAAGCTCTCTCTATACACATCCAAACCGTACTGACTCACTACAAATTTGTTACAAGTAAGAATCTTACTAAATTTGAAAATAAGAGAAGAATCGAAAAATTCTTGATTTGTATTTTGTAATTACATAAAATTAAATTGTTGTAACATCAAAACGAAATGTTCATTGCAAAAAATAATACTTTATTGCTCAAAATTATCATTGGAATAAATCATACTGAAAACTTATGAAAGATGCTACAGCTTAACAAAAAAATAACTTTAATTTTTTTAAGTTTCAAATATTGTCTTCTTATCAGTTTTGAGGTTTCGATTGCAATTACATGATCAAAATTTTGTATACGTGACTAACTCCTAAAATGGCTGACAATCAATCAAATGAGATTGTGGCTATGTTGATGGTTTTAGGGGAAAATCGTAACAATTATCGTGTTGCAGCAAGTCTTTACGCTGAACGCTTTCCTCATAGACGACATCCAAATCATAGAGTAATTAGTCGCTTAACTCAGCTCCTCGTAGACATGTGATTCGGCAACGCCGGCAACACGTATTTGACGTAAATGATGTACGTGTTTTTGTTCTTGCAATCATTCATCTTGATTATCATACCAGCAGTCGCCGAGTTGAGAGAGAGAGAGAGAGAGAGAGAGAGAGAGAGAGAGAGAGAGAGAGAGATTGATTATGTTATACCAAGAATAACATTTTTGATAATTCTTAGAGCTCTTCACTACAATACTTATCATATGCGACGGGGAAGAGGGAGGGGAAAATAAGTGGTAGTCAATTTCCCGGGCTCGACTGCCGCCAGCGGCGCAGTTAGCCGATAATGTGCAGCTTTTATATATTTGAGTTGGGCACCAGCTACCGTGCTCTCGCGTTAGGAGAACAGGTAGCGCTGCAACGTCGGCTGTCGGGCGTGGGCCCTGCTGGTCGCTATGATTGTCGAGTGGTTTCCCCGCTGCCTCCTTCCTCGTCGTCGTCGATCTCGCGCGGGTTATCACCTGTAAGAGATGAAAGGGGGAGCGCGAAATCCTATACGTAAATCGTTCGGACACGAGGAGATACCGAGCGAACGAGAAAGAGACAACGGGTGATTTTCAGCCACCCACGGCTGCGGCTCGTCCAGCTAGTCAGGCTCTTGTTCGGGGCACTAGGCTCTCATCTCGGGAATGGGTACATCGAGGGGCGTCACAGGGGCGCCTCGTTAACGGATAAGTAGCTGGGAGAGAGGTTCCCTCCGATTCTTCGTCGACTGGTGGCGTGGTTCACGCGACAACTATTATTGGGCTGGGCGGCAATCAAGTCGATTACATGTGCGTTCGTTAATCTCGGGACTGATCGCGATAGCTACGGGGGATGAGGTGATCAAGAGGTCAAACTCAGTAACAAAACCATGATTAATAAAGACTCGAGTTTATTAGATCAACTATTCCCTAGGTCAGCCCAGTAGTCAATCCCTCAAGGTCATGCGGCACTCGCGTTAACGCGGACGTTTAACAATCACGCGAAGAATTCGTCTTTCGGACAACGTACGGTACAACGGCGCAACAAAAGAAATCGCCCGGAAGCTTAGCGATGCAGTGTGCACAAAGACGAATCTATGGAACGCGCGAAGGTCATGCGGCACTCGCGTTTAACAATCACACGATTTATTAGAAAAAGCAAAGCGTACTCACTCGGGCGCTTCCTTGATACGATCGCGATCGCGACCACGGTCGCTAATGCTGCCGTAGCTACTGTTGTTGAGGCCGCTGCTTGTGGCTTGCTGGCCTGTTGCTGCTGTTAGGCTGCTCTGCTTCTGTTACTACTGTTAGGCTGCTCTGCTTCTGTTGCTGCTGCTAGGCTGCTCTGCTTCTGTTGCTGCTGCTAGGCTGCTCTGCTTCTACTGCTGTTGCTGCTGCTCTGCTTCTATTGCTGTTGCTGCTGCTCTGCTTCTATTGCTGTTGCTGCTGCTCTGCTTTTAGGCCTGGCTCGCTCCAGAATCTAACGGGGGCGTCTGGTCGGCATCAGGGCTGAACGACTACTGGCGCGGCGTTTTTCGGCGACGCGCCGCTTCTCCTTGCTTACCTCCCCTTAGCGGTTACATGATTGGTTAGCTTGTTGCTAAGCCGGGTGTCAGCGCCGTCTATATCAGTATTTCTTGCCCGCGTAATTTATTCATTGGTCGTGTCTTGGCGCCTAATTTCCCTACTGGTTGTGGAGATAGCGTCGGTTTCACTCCATTTGTCTAGCTACCCCTAAGCTAATAACGATTGGCCGCTCTGTTATCGTCGCTTGTCTATCCTTGTTTATGTGTTTCTCGTTGGTCTTACCGGTTCCCCTCACTCGCGTCCGATCGGTCTCGTATCGGTTGTCTCGCTCGCTCTCACGCGCTCGGTTGCCCCTACCTCGGTCTAGCCAGGTCTACCTTAGTTAACGGGGGCTTGCGATCAGCTGATTACAGCTGGAATCTTTAAGGGCTTCCAGCTTCCCGGGGGAGTATCGGACCGGGTCGTGAGTGTGCGAGGGGTTGTACGCGGGCGTAAGGGTCGTGCGCATCGGTCGGGAAGACTTCGGGGGATTATAGGTCGCGAGATCTGGACATGCGTGGGAGGGTATATGCGGCAATAGCCGTTTGGCCACACGTTTCTAGCAGGAGCGGGACTAGCATAAGGTAACATAGGTTTTTCTGTGATGACGCGGCATCACACATATTACTTTGGTTTAAGAGTTGCAAGCTGCACATTTACAACAGCGAATTGTGTTTTGTCAATGTGCCTTACATATAAAACAAAATGATCTAAATTTTATTAACTTTGTTCTTTTTTCTGATGAGACTAAATTTTAAAGTGACGGAGAAGTTAATAAGCATAATTACCGCTACTGGTAGAATGAGAATTCTCAGTGGCACAGAAATGTAAATCGTCAGAAGTGTTG
Source organism: Phymastichus coffea (assembly GCF_024137745.1). Taxonomy (NCBI): domain Eukaryota; kingdom Metazoa; phylum Arthropoda; class Insecta; order Hymenoptera; family Eulophidae; genus Phymastichus; species Phymastichus coffea. The sequence continues at coordinate 5,086,042 of NW_026706814.1, forward strand.
AAGTCTGATAGTTTAGTGTGAAATCATCAATGGATATTCGATCGGTTTTTTATTTAAGGAAAATGTTAACAGGGATACCTATTCACAGTTAATAAGATATCAGTTACCTGAAATGATGAAAGATATTGATTTACAAACACGACAAAGAATGTAGCTTCAACAGGATAGTGCAGCACCATATTTAGCTTGAATCACACGGATTTTTTTGGATGAAAATTATCATCGTAGATGGAGGAGGTCTGGGTTAATTGGCCTGCAAATTCACTTGATCTCACATCTCTAGACTTTTTTTGTGAGGCTATTTAAAAAATATTGTTTTTGAATAACAACTTACAACTAGAGAAGACATGCAAGATCGCATTCGCATGCGTTGCAATACCAACAGAAACTTTTCTTGGCACCGTCCGCCATTTCCAGAGGCGATTAATTTTATGCCTTCAAGCAAATATACGAAACTATGAACATTCGCAACTCAAGTTGTATTTAACCGTGTCTTGTATTTGGCAAAATAAAATAAACATTAAATAAACGTAAAAATTAACTTTTTTCAAATCCTTACTACCACTTCCTCTTACCAACTTAACTTGTACTTGATATTGTCATGACTGGTAAAAATGAAATAAATGTAAAATGAAAGTAAAAATTTTTCTTTGATTATTGGGTTATAATTTTCAATGACATGACTTTAATGTGACATTGTTACTTTTTTTAAAATACTTTAGATATAAAATTTTCTGTTCATTCCGAATTCGGGATAAATAAGACAGATTACCATTAAAAAAAATAAAATTGACTTTGAAATTGACCTTGAAACTTGAGCAAACATGGTCTAAAACATTTTTCGCTTAACCTTACCTTGTCCGAGCATTCGGGTGAAAAGAAAAAAAAAACTAACCTTTACATTACCTAGGGGGTCACGTGGACCTCAGTTATGTTACCTCATTTGAACGTAGAATTTCCCGCCTATTGCGAATCCGTCATCGAAAATAGATGTATCCATTAAAAAAAATTAAGTTGATCTTGAAATAACCTTGAATACAATCTCTAAGGTCAAAGGCAAGGTCATAAGGACATAATGACCTTGCCATCTCAAAGTTGAACCACTTTCATCTGACCCGTTTTTCGCTAACTCCCAAAGTTTCTGAGAAAACTCACTAGGTCAATTAAAATAGTCCACCCTCTATAGACTCCAGCGTTAATGTGTTTACATTCATTTTATGAAACTAGCAACCAATAAATCATTTCGAAAAAAAAGAGAATGAAATCGTTCTAATTATTTTCAATTACTAATCGATAATCTGGTTTTCGAACGTGTAAGATTGAAATAAAGGTTGTAAAGTCACAATCTTTATTCAATAAGTAGAATAAACGTTTAATAATAATGAAATATTTTAAAAACAAATTAAAAGATTATTCATTGCAATTTTTAGTATGACAAATCATAAATTTGAAAACGTAATTAATCACTAATACACATTTTTCCGCTTTGATATGTGTTTTGTAAAAAAAATGAAATATCTTCCTTTGAAAAGAGTAATTTATGTAAAAAATATTAATAATATAACAATAAAAAAATGAAAAAAGAGATAAGAACGCTATAACGAGTGAAATCGCAAACTCGTTATACGAGGTCTGTCCGGAAAGTATCGGGCCTACCGTTTATATCTTCGCGCCATAGTGTTCGAGCGACCTCTACCGGACAGAAACGTTAACAGTAAAGCCTCACAAATCTATTGGTTACTTACTGATACCTGGCGGACGTATAGTTCATGCGCAGCGTGTCTTTGTTTACAGTGCCTTTTTCGCGTTCGTCGGATTTGATATTGTCAAAAATGACTGAAAAACAAGATCAACGAATTTGCATCAAATTTTGCTTTCAACTCGGAAAAACGGGTTCGGAAACTATTCAAATGATGCAAAAGGCCATCGGAAGCGAGTGTATGAGCAAAACACGAATAAAAGAGTGGTATAAACGGTTCAAGGATGGTCGCACTTCTGTCGATAGTGATTCTCGTTCCGGCCGACCTTCAACGACAAAAACCTCAGATAATATTGAGCGGGTGCGACTTGCAATCGAACAAGATCGTCCTATGACTGTGCGAGAACTAGAAGAAGACCTTGGGATATCAAAAACTATCATTTCAGAAATTTTAATCGGAAATTTAGGAAAGAAACGCGTATGTGCGAAACGCATCCCAAAATTGTTCACAGCAGAGCAGAAGAACATTCGCTTAGAAATCGCTTTGGACAATCTGGAAATGGTCAATAATGATGATAATATACTTAGAAAAGTCATTACAGGTGATGAATCATAGGTTTATGGTTATGATCCTGAAACAAAACAACAATCTTCACAGTGGAAGCATTCTGAATCGCCAAGACCAAACAAATTACGTCAAAGTCGGAGCAATGTTAAGTCAATGTTGATTATTTTTTTCGGTTGTGAAGGTGTTCTACATCACGAATATGCACCAACAGGTCAGACAATCAATAAAGAATACTACGTTCAAATTTTAAAACGTTTGCGTGATGCAGTAAGAAGAAAATGGCCGCACTTTTGAGAAAGTGGTGACTGGCTTCTCCATCACGATAATGCGCTAGCGCATTCATCCAATCTTGTGCAGCAGTTTTTGAGCAAACACAATATCGTATTGCTTCGACAACCTCCATACAGTCCCGACATAGCCACTTGTGACTTTTGGCTGTTTCCAAAACTAAAAACACCACTCAAAGGACACCAATTCGATGACAAAACAACGGTTGAAAACAATGCGACGAGTGTACTTAAGGCTATGCCTAAAAGTGAGTTCCAGGACTGTTTTGAAAAGTGGAAACATCGATGGAACCATGTTATTCAATCAAGTGGGGATTACTTTGAAGGATGCCACCCACCAGATGATAAAGAATAACGCTAGCACGAAAATATAAAGGTAGACCCGATACTTTCCGGACAAACCTCGTATCTCTCTCTCCCTAGTAACGATATGTAAATATAACATATTCCTCCGAACTTATCCTATGTATTTATAAATTTATTATGTTTATATTCATTAATTATTTCTATCTGCATATGTAATTACCCTTCTGTTTAGATATAAGGTGAGTGAGGTGAGGTAGAGATGCGAGTACGCAGGGATACTTCCGTGCGCGACAGCGAGGCGTGGAGAGAGAGAGAGAGAGAGACATAGTCGCGCCTTAGCGAATGATCGCGCGCACTGATTGACTCATGAGAACGAAATCGAGAGTCGAGCCGGCGGCACGCTAGAGAGTTGTTGTTGTGTGGACTCGCGAGCGAGTGGATAGAGTTCTTTGTCTCGACGACTTTCCTTGCTCGGATCTTGGTTGTGAACTGTTGCTTCCCTTTTCCTTCGATCTTGGAGTGAGCGTGCCCTTATCCAGAGAAGAATTATGACGTCGCCTGGCCCTGTGGAGGATCTACGCACGTGGATTGTAGCTGGTAGAGCAGGACTTTGTTGCGCAAGGAACTCTCGTTAGAAGAAACCGAGCCGCATAGTGTACGTGGTACCCTACAATTCGTGCGTGTGCGTCTACGCAAACCGTGTGACTGGTTTGTGTGCCTAGAGGACGAGCACCGTCATTGTAAGTACCGGCTTGTTTGTTTACTCTCTCTCTCTATCCATCCTCTCAGCGTGCTCTTTCCCTCCTTGCAACCGCTTTTGTCAACCTTTATTGGTTAAAAAATACTGTTCACCGTAAGTTTCTTTTTATTTAGTCGTATCCCGCCGCCTACTTCGAATGTTTCGCTTTTTCGCGCCTAAACCCGCTCTTGTATCTTCGACTTTCGCGTTCTTCAGCCAACACTACGAATCTGCATGGATCTGGCTGTCCTATCACCAGCGTGACGAGCACCGGACTTGAGAAGACGGACAATTCAGGAGGCTCCAGACTTCGCTCGGACATTCCTCATTTATTATTTCCTTTTTTTATATTTACGGGATAAGCCGGGCTGAATCCCCGTTATAATACGTGAAACGTAACTGATCCTATATATTGTTATGTTATATATTTACATCGGTAACATGTTTACACATATGTCAAATTTACAAAGTGCAAAGGAAAGCAATTAAACAGCGATACTTATGATACTTGCAAGAAAATTATTCATAGAAAACCTGTACCTGAATTCGTTATCCAAATTTCAGCTCTTTCTGATTGGGTCTTTGAATTTGGAAATCGGTGCATTCTACTGTTGAGCTTCGAGTTTATACACTCCCGATATTTACAGTAGTCATACGATTTTAACGTTGGCGCCATTATTGCAATATTGAAAAAATAATTAAGAAGAAGTGAATGAGAATCAATGAGATTAGCGCAACGTTGACAACGTATAACCTCGGAAGAAATCGCACTTTTTGTGGCACTGTCTGGCACTGTTTATGTTATTTGTGTACTTTTTCAATGATTCATGAAAAATATTATTCACTGATTCACTAATTATTATGAATTGCAAATCAAATGATTAAAACGGGTAGATATTTGAGATTGACGAACTAACGTTGTCAACGTGCAGTGGTTCTGTAAACAAGTGCACGCCAGAATACTCGTATGCTTTTCATATATATGAACTATTATCACGCGCAGTCCCGCTGATAAATATCAAAACAAAAGACAATTCGTTTCGACGGCGAGAATTTTCGCAGATTTGATAAGTGTTTTATATTTGAGAGTTAAAATATCAATTATAAGTAACTTACATTAATGTTATTAACATGTATCGTAACGGGATGGATTAGCTAGTACAAACGGGGTTTATTAAAGAACAAACTTCCATGATGCAGAGCTAACCGCCGCTCCGTTAAACACGTATGAGTATAGGTGTATTCACCTTCACGTTTGTTACTTTCATTCTGATGTCTTCTATCCAACCGAGTTTAACTCATCTTAAGTCATCTGAATTGTGACACTCGATCTATCTTAGGTTTGAGAGACCTAATGTTTATTGCAACTTATCCTCTAGATGAAATCGGTTTAAAATTTAACCGGTGACAGATCCGTTAAACTAATAGGAAACGAAATAACGTAATGCGGAGAATAAAATTAATATCGTTTATCTCTAATAAACTACAATCTTTGATGGGCCGAAAGACTTTCGTAGGCGAATAGGATTTACAATAATACGGGGTGAGAGAGAGGAAGAGAATTCAAAATTCGACCGTGAAAACTAACGCTCGGCGCGAACACACAAATAATCGCGATAGACAAAATATTCTCGTGAATATTTTGTCGCGCAGAAAAAGAAGGTGCACCTACACTGCGGTGCAATTACGGTGATTAGTAATTGTTGTAGAGTAAATAACTGGTGCTCCTCTGGAATCAGCTGCGCTGCCTCTGACACGAATATCGGTGACTGCTGCTGTTTTGCTGCTGTGATTCTACTTCTTTTAATCAGCTTCCTCGCTATCACTCGCGCACGTATTCAAAATCCCAGAAAAAAACTTTTTATAGTAAAACGGCAAAACACTGTGCAAAACTTTTGGCGGTTTTATCTACAACAGCTGAGGCTTAACTGAAACTTTGAAATCTTACGCGCCCCCTCTCTCTCTCTCTCTTAGACGTTCGTTCTAGCATTGCGAGTGCTATCGAATCACGAACGTATCGATTGATCAAATCGACTACCGTTGCAGTATTCAATAACTATTAATGTATTTATTTATCTAATAAATATGAAAATGATTGCGTTAATTAAAATAGTATTTATATAAGTCCTAAGAAGAATTTTAATTTTAGTATTTAATTCTAATTCTCCGTCAATAAGCTTATTATACAATTGAATATTAAACAAATTTATTAATGTATATAATTAGAAGCTCATGCACGTGGGCATGTGACCATGTGTGTGTGTTCTGTGTATAAGCGTATGCGATCATAACTAACTTATCGACCAATTGAAAAAAATAAGTACAGCTAACAATGTGTACTTAAATATATGATACGGATTCCGCGATTGTATTTCTTCTTCGCTGTGTGCATTCTATTCGTTCTCTGGTTTTCGCAATGCAAAATCAAAATGAACAAATATTTTTTTGAAATTTCCAAAAGCGGATGCGTCCGTTTATTTTGTCATCGTGGTTTATAATAACAAATAAAATAAAAAGAATGAATTAAAATTTCATTATTTTCCAACAAATTTAAATCCGTACTATCCAAACTCGAAGTCAAATGAACATTATTTATTTTTATTTGTATTTTATGAGTATTTCAAAACGCCGTATAAAACAAGGATAAATATCGTTTTCATCGTCAAAAACTACTTCCATAAATAAAAGATAAGTATCAGGAACGTGAACCCTCATTAATCAATTTTTTTTGTCGAGGAAGCTATGCGTTTTATAGAACGAAAAAATACAAAATTAAGAGCGTAATCCTAAAACAGTGGTAACGATATATGAATGTTCGCAAATGCAATGCTGAAATATTGTGCTTTTTTATGAAATTGTTTATATATATTTCAACATCATCTATGTCAATCAAAGCTAATATAAAATTTATAGCGAAGACACGCGTATAAAAATATTTCCTAAGAATATTAATAGTTATATTATATAATTTATTGAACATAATTATACATTGTTAAAAGCGTCCACTATTACGATAAAAATATTCCAACTTGTGAGATATACATTGACTATATCATGTAGTGCATATTCATATAATACATATTAAAATAACAATTACTAGCTTGCGTTCGAAAATATATATAATCTATAAGTGTGCGTATAGGTACGCTATATTGGCGGCAAGACGTATGTACGAAATAATAACAAAAATAAATAGCATACTAGAAAAGAACTAAATATACTTAAACAATTTTATTGATAAAGGCTGAAAATTTTGAAACGATATTGTTGTTTCAATGAAATATCAATTAATATTATTATTATATGTATTTTACGACAAAAACATAATTTTGACCTTTGATTTGTATAAAAATCTTAAAAAAAGTAAGTTGTCAGAACGAAACATCCTTGCAATGTCACCAAAGAATATAATACCGAAACATTTTTTTATTTTTCTACAATACATATAATTTTTTAAATTAGGTAATCTTTCAAAATCATATATTCTTTTTAATAAGTATAACTGTATGTGAAATGAAATGTAAACCTCACTATAATGAATAGTTAGAAATATTTCAATAGGCATTTTATTAAATATTATTGTAAGTGAGTATAACATTAGTAGCCCAATTTTTTCCACGCCAAGCTATTTAAATATCGCTGAACATGTTTCATATTTATGTTATTAAATCTGTTATTAAATCTGTCAATCTCACTCAAAATAATTGATAACCAAAAATATAAATAAATAACGAAATCATTTCGGACTCATTAAAAGTCTGTCCATTCAATTCTATTATTTCAATCTTAGACCTATCATATTTTTATAACAGGAAAATAAGAGGAATGTAATAATAATCAATATAATCAATATAATAACAATCAATATAATCATTGCAACGGTAGTCGATTCAACTAATCGATCCATTCGCGATTCGTATACTCGCGATGTTAGTTCGAACGAATAAGAGAGAGAGAGAGAGAGGGCACGCGAGGGTTTGAAAATAGACAGTTAAGCCTCAGCCGCTTTTGCGATAGTACCGCCAATTATTTTGCACAGTGTTTCGCCGTTTTTTTATAAAGTTTTCCTGGACTGTTTGATACGTGCGAGTGCAGCGAGGAAGCAGCACAGCAGCATTACAGCAGCAGCAAACAGCAGCAGATTTGTGAGCGAGGCAGCGCAGCTGATCTACCTAAGGAGCACCAATAGTTAATTTGGCTGATTAAACAATTACGGCTGATCACCGTAATTGCACCACAGGGTAGGTGTACCTCCCTATTATTGCGTGACAAAATAATTTCGAAAGTATTTTCTCAATCGCGAGCGTTATTTTTTGTATTCGCATCGAGCGTTAGTTTCGCGGCAAAAGTTCGAATTCTCTCTCTCTCTCTCTCTCTCTCTCTCTCTCTCACCGTATTATTAACAATAATTGTAAATCCTATTTCGCGTGCGTTAGTCTTTCGGCCCGTCAAAGACTGTCGTTTCTTATTAATTAAACATCATTAATTTTATTCGCCGTGTTACGTCATTTCGTTTTCCTAATAGCTTAATAGATATATAAAGGATTAAGTTTTAATCTGATTTCGCCTAGGGGATTAGTCGGATTAAGCATTAGGTCACTCACACCTAAGATAGATCGAGTGTCACAAGTCAGGTGACTTAAGGTGAGTTCAACTCGGTTGGTAAGAAGACACTGAAACGAAAGTAACAAACACTAAGGCGAATATACGTATAACTATACGTGTTTAACGGAGCGGCGGTCAGCTCTGCATCGTGGGAGTTTGTGCGTTAATAAATTTCCCATTTTTGTTAGATAACCACCCCATTACATCATATAAAATTCACAGATTACGTAATTTCGTAATTAAAAATTTAATTGTTTATCGTATCAACTTCGTGAATGCATATTATTTTTGATTTGTCAAATAAATAACTTAGCGATTAAACAGCCATTGCAAAAATATGAAATTACTGAAATGAGATGGTAAAAACAACATTGGTAGATCAACATTGTTATGTCTGAAATTCTATTTTCGATATATAAAGAAACTTTACGTTGCATTCACCTATTTATTGGGTGAACTGAAATTCGTATCATATCTGATTATAATATAAATTAATATAATATAAATTATATCCGTTTTCCACGATACAGTCAAATTTATCTTTAAAATCATAAGTCCATCCTAGCTATAAGATAATACTACATTTTTCTCATTATTTGACGCTTCGTTGCGAGTTAGAAAGAAATCTTAAGCTTAAGAAATCTTAAGCTTAAGAAATCTTATATCACAAGTTAATATACATCAAGTATTGCACATACGAGTAGATGATAATGTTAGGCAAAAAATATACCTAGGATGGACTCTCACCATTGAAAAGATCAATTTTATATCTGATTATATTCAACAGATAATAATATATTTTATAGGGCTTATAAACGAATAAATATATTTATTGATTAGGTTATTACCCAGTTATACATCAATTTGTCGTCCAATGTACCACCTCGAAATTTTGTCGTACTTGTTGATGAGTGCACCTCGTTCAACGAAAATCAACATAAGATTAAAAGTACGTATAGCTAAAATTTTTACCACGTCGTTATTCAAAACTTTTTTGAAAAGTGGTGAATTAATTAGGGTATTATGCTGTTTGCTATATATTTTTAACGCTCCCATTATTGTTGGTATTGCTTACTTTTCGAATTTTATTGTACATTGCAAAAGTAAAAGATCTTATTGCTAACATCCTATCATTGTGCGTTGTTGATTAGTTAAACTATCATAAAATTTGATTAATTATTATCCAGTAGCACACTCTATTGACTTTATTTATATATGTACACATAATAAGTTATAAAATACAGATCGATATAGGTGACGTAGTCCAATTAAAAAAAATGTATACGTAATTTACTAAGAGCGGACCAGATTAGAAAAATATATAAAAAACATGCTATTAATAAATATATTTATTACCGTTACATGTGTAACAATAAATTGTGGCGGGGAATTTCAGGGGGTCTTAGCCGCGCTCTCGGATCTCATCCGCCACCATGCCTGGTTGGCCCTTTTTCCCCGATTAATTATTATGGCGCCAGACCGCCGTGTGTGATTAGGGCGATTGTCAAGGATAGGGCCTAGATATCGCGACGTATTCCCGTTTGTTCACAATGCGACTGCGCAGTTTGAGCAGGTGTACGTTGACCCGCGATTTCCTCTGATTCAGGCCGTTAATGTCCAACAATTTGGATTCCTTCCGTCCTCTCGTCCGTAAAACGCCGGCAGCTCAGGTTGTGACGCTTTACCTCGGGTCGGAGATTCGTTCGAATTCGCGCGTATGTTACCTAACGTCGGAACCAAAACTGGCTAACAAGTAACTTTCCGATTATAACTGTCCGCGGCTGAAAATAATCAGCATGCAGGAAAGGGAGGGTAACGAGGCGCAAAATTATAAAAATTGATCACTCTAAGTTGCATTTATTTCAAAATACGTGTACAAAGGCGGTCTAATTAGCGGATAGTCAGTATAACTCGACACAACTCTACACGCAATGGTACGGATCTACACGTCCCGGCGAGTTATATCTGTGATGGTCTTATCTATAATGTCGATTCTGCCATGGAACCCGTGATTCCCCAGTCCACTATTTAAATCTTGTTACTCTCTCCTAACCCTCTGGACAAATTTAGAAGAAACGGCAAAAAGGTCAGCGCGACTTAACTGAAAATAGCATTCTCTTCATTTAATCTTCAATTAAAAGAAAATGGCGAAATGGTCAGCGCGACGTAGTTCAAGCACTAAAATAATTCTCGATTAGATCTAGTACTCAGGTTAAATTCTAATAAACGGGCAAATGGTCAGCGCGAATGAAACTAAGCACTAATTTTCTTTTCGCCTGACTCTAACACTCATGTTAAATTAGAATAACGTCTAATGGTCAGCGCGAATTGTCTAAACACTGATATTCTGTCCGCTCAATTCTAACATTCACGTTTGATTCGGGGAGATAACGAAAGATCAGCACGAATTATCTAAAACACTGATTTTCTTTTCGGTTACTCTTTATTACTCTCGTCAATTCGGAAAAATGGCGGAATGGTCAGCACGAAATACCCTAAGCACTAAAATATATCGGCGTCAACGGATTGACGCGTCGGGACGATCTATTAGACCGAGAAATTCACGCCCGCACTCCGCAATTACTATTAATGAGTGGCACTTTGCTTACTTACGATTTTCTGCTGATGATTCTACTAGCAAAAATGGTAAAGGAAAATGTCTGGCACGGATCGCTCCTTCAGGCTTGAAGAATAGCGGCAAATTGGACAAGAATCGGCTTTTCGCGGTCAAAGATCACCCTTCCTCTCCTCTTTCCGAGAAAAAATCCTATTATTGGCCGATGTACTAATTCCGATATCGGTAGTGCCCTCATTTTATTTCCTACTTTCGTTGCTATTTACCCTCTCTCACACCCCACTAAGTCGGATAGCATTGATTGATGGGAAAGATCTACACCTACTCTTATCTATTTTTCGATGCGGACGGAAATAAAATTTTATTCTAATCCGATTATTGGTCGTAACGTCACCAGCGAGTTTCGTCAAAAGTTCGAATTTTGTCAATCAATTTATCAATTTAAATTGTCGGATTATTTGTCGCTTATCATTACATAAAAAGGGTTGTATCGGTCACAAACACATTTTCGTAATTATTTATTTTCCATTTTTCATACTTAAGTTACAACTTTAAATTAATTGTAAATAATAAAATAATTAAAGTCGTTTTATTCGTAGTGCCCTCATCATCGCATTTAAATTTGAATCTATATAATACTTATTTTAGTTCTCTCGCTTCATATGGTCTGTCTCGCTCGCTCTCGCTCAGTCTGTCTCGCTTACTCATGTTTAGTCTAACTCGGCGCTTCAAAATGGCTGTCCGCTCTCTCGCGTGCACCTCGTGTCTCGGCACCGGTCTTTGGAGCGCCTCCTGGGGCGCTCCCTTTTCTGTTTTTGTGGTGTGTATGCGTGTGTTTCCGGGTGCCGCTAGTGGTCAGCAGTAGTGTATGTGAGTGTGGCGTTCAGGGTATCGCCGATGGTGCGCAGCAGCCTGACACAGCTGATTGCTGGCTGTCGCTTCATCGGCGATTTTCTGCTCGCCCCAGGTGTGCCAGCGTTCTCCAAGTGTCAGTGTTAGTATCTGGGAGTATAATGGACCTGCATGTGTTATCAACATGCATTTCCGCTGCATTTCCTAGTCAAGTTTTCCGCGTTTTTCTCTCCAGCCGGCAACACATGGTAGTAAGTGTGTGTGTACGTGCGCTCTCTTTTTTCATATAATGCGCTCCTTTTTTCGAGTACCCATCGGATCGCGTTCGTCAACTTATTTCGTCGATTTCTCTGGTTTAGGTGAACGTATATAAAAAAACAATAAGTGCTTGTATTAGGGCGCGTATTGGTTAGTATTATACGGCTGATTACGGGGCGGCAAGGGACGGGAATGGCTTTCCTGAGGTGTTGCAAATAATGCAACACTCTCAGGCAAAGCCTTGTAATATATCGTATTACAAAATACATAACATTTGTACTAAATTTAATAATCATACAAAAGTAAAACAAGAGATAAAATAAAGATACTTGATTGTAATGAAAAAAAAAAATTGAATCGAACGGAAATTGGACCCGCGGTAGGGAAAATGAAAGCATCTCTTGTACGCTTTAGTTATGTCAGCTATTAGCGCATTTAGTATGTTAGTTATGAAAGTTACATATGTTCATAAAGGAGCATAGGGGTTAAGATTAAATACTTTGCTTAGTTAATAGTTAATTACTTAATTATTCCGACATTGATCTGAAATTTACGAAAATAGAGACAATAGTACGTATCAATTTTATTTAAAAGAAGTGTAAACTCGAGCGGAGCTTGAAAGTCCTACATGCTTCTGAACGTGCGAGTAAGCGCACGCCATAGCTCCTTTTAGTCAGATGTAGCTAGACGCACGTTCCGTTCACTCGAAAGATGCACGTTTGTATACCCCTTCCACAGCTCAAAGGGGAACGTGCGTCCAGTTCGACGCTTGACCGACAAGGGGCGCTCGAACCAGTAGCCCAGACCTGGGACGCACTAAAGCATTGCGGTTAGTAATCTCTCAACTAATCTCTGCTATTATTACTGCACCAACCCCTTCGATCTATGTCTGATCATACAGCTGATCTGGGCAACCTTAGGGGTACCAGAAAAACCAATTAAGAAGTACAAGAGACTAACTAGATCAACGGATCACTGACAACTGATAGGTAGCAGACCATGGTATAAGTAGGATGAACCCCAATCCCTAAGAAGCTCTGACTCCATAATAACCCAGATCGGGGACACGGCGGCAAAGAGGGCTGTGGTTCTAGCTGTTGAACGGTACAAACGGTAGTGTATCGATATAGAGGGAAATTCAGTAATGCTATGTGTTGGGGATGGTGGAATAAAGTAGTATTACAAATTTTAATAAATTAATATTTAATAAATACAACACAAGAACACAAAATGACTAGCAGAAGAAGTTAAACTATACTAACGCAAAAAATACTATCGAGTAAAACTAGTACAATTTTCAAAACTAAACTGTTACAAAAATTCGAATGCGTGCTGTACAGCAAGGCTACTTGCCTCATCGAAACCTCAGATCAGTCTGACGCTTTTTCTTTTCTTCCGAGCCGTGTTTCTTTCCTTCCGTAATAGGTGTAGCTTAAGAAGCTCACAACCAAACATAAGTGATTTTCTCTCTATCTTAGTCTCTTTCTTCCTCACCGAAGATGAACCACTGCTAAGACTCGTGGCGAATTGGTCATATTAAACGGGAACGCCATGCCACCGTCATATGAAAAAATCGTAACACCATGACACTCTCTCGATGCCCGTTGAATTTATGACACCATGTCACCTTCTGACAAAATTACATGAGACAGGAGCGCCATGCCCGTATCACATGCAAGGAACCATGACGCCATGCCACTGTCATATGAGAAGATCGTGACACCATGCCACTTTCTCGATGACAGTTGAATTTATGACACCATGTCACCTTCTGACGAAATTGCATGAGACGGGAGCGCCATGCCCATATCACATGCGAGAAACCATGACGCTATGCCACTATTCTCCTGCCAAATGTTGCAGTTGTGACGCCATGCCACCTGCGTACGATATATTTTCTCTACACCTCTTGAACTCATCCTGATTGAATTGAATTATGAAGGGATGATGGCTGTTTCCTGACCCTAAGATTTCGATTCGAGGCCACTCTGACCTTCGGGGTGCTAATACTACTTCGCTGTTTCATAAATCACAAATTACAAAGATAGAAATTCGTTTTACTGCGCATTGTACTGACGAAGACAAATTTTCACGGCTCAATAACACACTCGCTCCCATAAATATCTTAACCATAAACCGTTTTCAAAGGAAACCCTCAAAATTACCACTAATTGTCTTGCCATATACCAATCGTCTGTCCTCACATGCTAAACTCATGACGCATACAATATAGCCACACAAATAGAGGAGAAGACGGAGAAGTCGTGGCCGCATTCGGCAGGATTGACACATCGAAATTTATAGCGGTTATTTATGGCCGTCCCTTATTTATGCATTTTCCGAGGACCACCAGCAAGAAAACGATCGCGCACTTATTATCGCGACTGCTACCAGATATGGGATAAGCTATTTGCCGAACCGCAACACTACATATTACAAGAATTTATCTGAGAGTGTTGCATCTATTGCAACATCTCAGAAAAGCCATTTCCGCTCTTTACCGGCCCACGATTGACCAAATAATTATGCCCGATTTACGTGCTAATTTGGGTACTTTTTATTTTTCATTTTTGGAATGATACTCCGTCACAATTCAATATTGCAAAACTTAAAATAAAATTAAAGGCTTCATTTATATCAAAAAATAGCTTTTAATTCGTAGAACATAATGGCGTCTTTTGTTTTTCAATTTAAACAATAGACTTTAAATGATAAATAAATTTTAAAATTAGCAAAATTTTTAATTGTTAATATAAATTCGTGTAATGTTTTATGCTCGCTTTTAACAATTTTCTCTGTACATACAAGTTGAACTCTATCTCACAAGATATTTTAATTCGTTAATATAAGGCATAACCTGAGGTGAATCGCCGGCCGATCTTACGCGAGCTCGGAAATCGCGACGGCATAATTGGGCGCGTGTTATAGCACACCCGTGGGTGAACGATCGCTGCGTGCGCACATGGCAGCGAATAAAATGGCAGCACCCGTACCTGCTACATTCTATGAATTATGACTGTTGCGTAGGCCTCAACGTAAAAACGAACCGTTGATAAATAAATGATACCGTTGTGATAATAAAGGACGGCTTATGTTAATCATTAACTGACCCTTAAGAAGTGCCCATTCTCATCTCATACTCGTATGTTCATTTCTGTCATACGCCTTCGCACTTTCGCGCCCATTTTCAGATAGCTGAATTTAACTATAAATCCGTGCGAGACTGAAGCTGACCAGGAAAAGCAACGACAGCAATTAACAGAGACTTCGTCTGGAAACAAGGGCATATGCCCAAAGTAAGGTCAGGGTGCAAGGTTTAACGTAGAAGAAGCGTTTGCGGTTGTCCATTTTGTCTGTGACCATGTAAAATCAAAGTGTATGCCTCGTCTTCCCAAGCTAATTTTGCTGACCACGCAAAAGCGAGTATTGTTGTGTGAATCCGACATAGAGATAAAGATAAAGTGCCACGATTATTTTTCCGATAATCCGGCGTTGCGTATCTCTGAAATTGTACTATGCAGGTTGTGAATTCACTAACGTACAACCATGAAGACGCCGCGCTGACCTTCTCCCGTTTTCAAAGAAGCTGATCGTGAGAGATCAAGAAGTGAAATAAAGTGAAAAAAATTTGACTAATTTATTTCTCTGACCCAAGCCGTTCATTTTTTCCGTGTATGCTGTCATTAATTTTCAGCCCACCAAAAACAGATTTAATCGGTGATATGAGTTTCCACACGAGTTAACAGCTTTTTTCGTTTTCTGAGGTGAATCCGGAATCTCTGATAAAGCTCACTCGTTAAACAGATTATATATTTAAAAGGTTAGTTCGTTGAATTTTCTACAAAAAAAAACTCTAGTCCTCGTCTTTATATGAGTTCTGTTGTAGCTCATTCATTAACCCCTTTACATCTCTACAGTATACTAAAGAATTTTCTGTATCGTTCGTAAAATACTTTTGAAATTCGTTTAGCTTATTAATTTCTCTCGCTGCTCTTTTTAGAAGAAAAGTTAGCTACGAGAGCCAGACCGGCCAACTTTCAAACTCACATGAACGAGCCATTGGAACATCAACCCTCCCATTTTGTTACGAAAAATCGGTCTGGTGGAACGAAAATTCACCAACATTTATCGTAGTCGTTGAGTGTTGTGTGAGACTTTTTGTTTTACCTTTTCGACTTGAATTCCCGACGACTGCTTTAACTCAGGGAAAGTAATCATCAACGGATAGTCGGTGCCAAGATTTTTGCTGGCGGATTTATTTCTCAAAATTTTCTGTCACAAAGTATAGCAAATAATGCTGACTGAAATAAAACTGTACTGATAACTGACCCGAAACAAGCAGCCAACAAACTTGTAAACAATAATAAATAATCTATTAATAAAGCCGAAACTATAAGGAGTTAAGCTCAAAAGCACTCGTTATTTCTCTCTCTCTCTCTCTCTCTCTCTCTCTCTCTCTCTTTCTCTCTCTCTCCCCTATAGCATGCCTTCATAAGCTTATATATATTTTGTAATTATTACTAATGCAATTGTCTTACAGCCACTGCAACAAGATAAGTGCGGGACAGAACACTACAGAACTAATGCGTGAACGCAAAGTTAGGTCGCGAGAGAGACTCGCGCGCGTATTTGCGTGACAGTAGTCGACGATTTTAGAAAAAGAGAATGATATCGGTAGAACGTCCGACAAAGGAGTCTAATTAGTTGCCAGTCCTTGAAAGAAACGCTTTATAATGGTAGCACTGTAGTGACCTTTGGTATAGATTCGGCTCAGCACAGCATAGTAGATATTGTCGTGTTAATAAAATCGATTACTGCCGAGATGCGTGTTCATGATTGAATCTGTATAGAAATAGTTTATTCTGAATCTACCGCAACCTCGGTAAGAAGCTTTTTGGCAATGAGGTTGATGCATACTTGCCACGCTCACCAACATACGCATATTCGGCCACGAGACATACAGCGAGTAAAGTGACGATTGTTTGTAATATATACTGCTTTTGTCCTGCTTTTGCTACTGATTGTAAGTACCGGCTCGTTTATAATCTCTCTTTCTCTCTCTCTTGCTCGATCTCTCCTGCAACAAAGCTTCTCCTTCTGTACTTATTGCTTAAAATACTACAGCTGACTCATGTTAATTTTCTTTGATATAAATTTATTTCATTTTAATTGCTACTTTTTTTGTTTCACACCTGACTCTAGTCTCGTGCATTCTCTAGTTTGTAACATCTACGCTTTTGCCCATCTTCTTTTCGGGTATTCTAGGAATAAAACCATGACTCTCTCTACGTGCTCATGTGTACGAGAACAAGCCACCGGATCGACCTTGGAGTAACTCGCAAGAAGCGCACCACGAGCAGCTCCAGTGATTTCTCTCAACTTTTCTATTTCTCTCATTTATACACGGGGTAAATGAAAACCTTTTTATAATACGAAATAAAGTTATAAAAGACAAAATAAAAACATAAAATCTAGAAAAATATGGATAACTAAAATAATTCTAATATCTTGCAAAACTAAAAAAAGACTTTATATCTGGAAAAAAGATCCGTTCAGTATATATTTAAAAAGAGAACTATAACTTATATGTTAAAGAGCTACGAAAAAATCTTTAACAAAGCAAAAGAAACTTTTCACAAAAATACAATTCAGCCTTTACCACACAATCTAAGGAGTCTATGATAAGTTATTAACGACAAAATAGTTGAAAAATTAAAGAAAAGCACCGTAGCATTAATTATATAATAGAAAATAATACTAAAATTAAGAAAAAAATGATGATTATAAAGAGAATGAACAAATTTCTGTGTAATATAGGCGATAATTTAATAATAAGTAGTCAAATCTCTTTACTTCATAACAAAGACGCTGCAATACCCACGATAAATAACATCGGCACACAAAAAAGAGTGATCTGTTCAAGAAACCAAATTTATCTATCCTTATGTATTTTGACGCGCTGAATCCGAATCCGAGAATAATTTTTCCCAAACATCCTCGAAATTATTTTAAAATCGTAAAAAACCGTGAAAAATCGCGAAAAATCGTGAAAATTTGCATTCAAGAGCATAATTTAATTGCAATACATTTTTTACAAGTATCTTATGTATGATTTATGTGAATTTTAGGCGTCAAAAATGAGATCTGGCGAGTATTTGACTTTTATATCTCCACAACTGTGAAAAAATGTCAAAATCTTGTGAATCCCCTTAATAAATAAAAATATTATAAGAAAGGACAAAATGTAAATCGTGATAGTTAAGAAGTTCTTTCTATTTATAAATATGATTTTTTGAAAAAACCTGAAAAAATAGTATTCAAGGATGAAACTATGATATCCGAATGCATGGATGTAGACACTTCAAGGGTAGCAAACAAAATGGAAGTTGAGGCATTTTCTGAAAAAGAAACTTTCAAGTGAAAATTAGGAGAGAGGAGTTCTGAAGATAAATACTTGCCAGATGGCGAAAGAAAAGCTCCTCAAATCTTCAATCGAAAGAAGTTGAGTGATCTTATTCGGGATTTAAGACTGTCTAAAGATGGAGCCGAATATCTAGCCTTGGTACTCAAAAAGAAAAACCTGTTGGCATAAGAAACAACAGCTTCGTTTTAAGGAGATAGAGAAAAAGAATTTCAAAAGTATTTCAGAAACGATACAGGAAATTCTTTATCGTAATAGTAACGTTAACGTTACAAAGTATATTATCTGATTAGAAATTTTTATACAATAAAAAATAAAAAGCTATATTATAAAAAATAGTGAGCCAGATTGAAAATAGTGTATCAAATTGAAATATGACGTATGAAAGTACCATGAGGTATTATCGTAGAATCATTAATTTTCATAATTTACACAAATAATATAATACTGTTAATGCTAGAAAATAAAACTGTCGCTTTTGAGAATGATACAGCTATTATCTAAACTGGAACAAACTGGAAAGCAGTAGAAAACAACACGAACAGGCAATTAATGACTGTTCATATCTTATTAGCATTAAACAAATTAGCATTGAAAATTGATAAAACAGCTTACATCGAATGGTAACCGATGAATAAATACAATAAAAAATTTAAACATTTAAATAATAAGAAAAAATAATCAAGTAGTCTCCATGATTCAGCGTATCACCACCGAGCTACCATATTGGACCGATGCGCGCGCACCACTGCCGAGTAGCCATGTTGGATTCAAAATGTAAGTGCGGTAATGGCTCAAACAGAAATACATATCGTACATTGGAAGTCCATGAGGATTCGAATTTCCCAGACAAAATACTAATCAATATTGAAAACTACATATATGCAACAAACTTATATTAGAACTGTAATTTATATCAGAGCAGATCTTACACAAGGATAACTTTATACAATCACAAAAAAATGCAAACAAAAGCCGGTGATGCATTAAATAATACATCCTTATTAGTAAAAGAATTTATATTATATTACAATAAATACAGCGACACCAAAGAAAAACAGTACAATAGTGATAAACCCTACCACAAGGGTATTGAACAAATACAATTTGTAATAGCCTTATATTCCATGCCAGAACCTGTATCAATGAAATATAATGATACATATAAACCTATTGAAACTATCTTTGACAAAATAGTTGAAGAAAACAATAATAAAGTAAAAAATATTGATAATAAAGTCTGCTCCAAGAAAACCTAACCAGTGTTCTAACTGTATTCAGATGACCTGCGGGAATAGGAACTATTTGGGCAACAACAGAGCACTATTATATTTTAATAGAGATACATAGAAGAAACTATTTTTGACAAACTCGGTGTACTCTTTGAAAGTACAACTAAAACATAAAGAACTAAAACATAAAGAACTAATAATTGCCAATAACATAGTTTTCACACTTCACACCTTCTTGTAAATGCAATTCAACGTTACATCACCAAAAAATGTTTCCTCACTATAGAGTTACTTGTACAATACAATAGGACTAACTTGTGTCACAAAACTTTATCGCAATTAAAGGGTATAAGAAGGCTAACGTGGGATATTTCACAAAAGCTAGGCCGTGCTTCATAGAATCTGCTATAGAAGATGAAGATAAACATAAAATGTTGACATTGTGTTCTTTTTTAATTAGCTTTTAGTTTAATTTAATTTTAATTTTTTTATTATTATTTTCCAGAGCAGTATATAAAAATTTAATTTCTCAGCAGAATGATAAATATTTTATAATGTATGTAAATATATGTATTATTATATGTAATCACTCTATTTGTATTCTGGAATAAATAAATAAATGTATAACATTAGATTCTTATCTATTTTTCTAATTAGTTTATGTAGATCAATTACAAGTTACATGTCCGAGCCTTAAATATCACTACAAGTCCTACGCAGCTGATGTGAAAGAATCTGTAAATGAAATTAAAATAGATTTTATCATAAAAAGTCAAAATTGTATCTCTAAATTTTTAAGCTAGTATCAAACATACTCTAAATATTCGAAAATAATAATGAATTATAGAGAATAGGTAATTAAGGCTCTTTATTATATTGTTAAGATGTTATAATTACCGCAGAAAAATATGTTCTTAAGTATGTGTGACGAGGAATTTCGGGGGGTCTCAGCCGCACACTCAAAGTGCTTCAGCCACAAGGCCTGATTGGCCCTTTTCCCCGATTAATTATAAGGGCGCCAGACCACCGTACCTAATTAGGGCGATCGTCGGGGATAGGGCCAGAATATCGCGGCGTATTTCTGTTCCCCCATGGTGCGACGGCGCAGAGTGGGGAGGTATACGTTCACCCGCGATTTCCTTGGATTCACGCCGTTAGTATCCAACAGTTCGATTCTTTCTGTTCTCTCGTGTCCTTCAAGTGCCGACAGCTCAGGTTGTGAATCTTTATCTCGGGTCGGAGATTCGTTCGAATTTGCGCGTATGTTACCTAATGTCGGAAACGAAAATGGCGAACAAGTACTTCCCGTTATTAACCGCCCGCGACTGAAAGAATATCAGCATGCAGGGAAGGGAGGGCAACGAGGCGTAAAATTATGAAAATTGATCACTCTTAATTTTCATTTATTCCAAAATACATGTACAATGATGGTCTAATTAGCGGATGGTCAGCGCAACTCGACACAACTCTATACGCGGTGGTACGGATCCACACGCCCCGGCGAATTAAATCTGCGACGGTCTATACTATCGATTCCTGCCTTGGAAACCGTGATCCCCCAGTCCACTATTTAAGTCCTGTTAGTTACTCCTAGCACTCACGACAAATTCGAAGAAATGTCGAATGGTAAGCGCGACTTAACCGGAGTAATAAAATCCTTTCCGTTTGATCCTAACACTCACGTCCAATTCGAAGTAAATTAGGAAAGTAACAGCGCCCTCGTGTTATCTCCTACTTTCGTCGTTATTCCCCCCCCCCCCCCCCACTAAGTCGGGCAGCATGGATTGAAAGAAAAATGTAATCCTACTCTTATCTAATTTTCGATGTGGACAGAAATCAAATTTTATTCTAATTCGCTTATTGGTCGTGACGTGTCCAGTTTCGTTAGAGGTTCGAATTTCATCAATCAATTTGTCAAATTCATTCGTCAGATTGTTTGTCGCTTATTATTACATATAGGGGATTGTAGCGGTCTCATACAAGTATTTATCTTCATGTATTTTAATATGTTTCATGTCTTTGTTGCATCGCTAAATTATTTACAAATGATAAAATAATTAAAGTCGGTTTTATCTTCGTAGCGCCCTCATCATAGCATTTACATTTGAATCTATATAATACTTATTTTAGTTCGTTCGCTTCATATAGTCTGTCTCGCCCGCTTTCTCTTAATCTGTCTCGCTCGCTCTTGACCAGTCTGACTCGGCGCTTCAAATGGCCGCCCGCTCTCTACGCGTGCACCTTGTGTCTCGGTACCGGTCTTTGGAGCGCCTCCTGGAGCGATCCCTTTTCGGTTATGTGGTGTGTGTCTGTATGTCTACGGGTGCCACTAGTGGTCAGCAGCAGTATATGTGTATGACGATCATGATATCACCGATGATGCACAGCAGCATGACACAGCTAATTGCCGGCTGCCGCTTCATCGGCGATTTTCTGTTCGCCCCATGTGTGCCAGCATTCTCCAAGTGTCAGTGTTAGTGTCTGGGAGTGTAACGGATCTGCATGTATCATTACATGCATTTCCGCTGCATTTCCTAGTCAAGTTTTCCGTGTTATTCTCTCCAGCCGGCAACACATGGTAGTGAGTGCGTGTGCGTGCTCTTTCTTTTGTCTCATCGTGCACTGCGTTTTTCAAGTATCCGTCGGATCACGTTCGTCAACTTGTTACATCATTTTCTGATGTAAACTGCAACTAAATTGACTGGAATTAGTGCTCAATACGGTTATAATTTTTATATTTCTTTCTGCTGATGCGGCTCCATTCGAAAAACCCAGCAGTTTCAAAAATTATGCTAGATAGCGTGCAAAGGGAGGTAAAAATATTCTCGAAGACATAGCCAAATGCGCCACTGCTATGCCCCCTGCGATTTATTAAAGGGCCCGATTTCGGTGAAGGAAGCCGGCGCTGACTTCCACGGGCACGAATCTACCACGGCGACGGGAAAAGTGAATGGAAGAAGTCGGAATAAATACAAAGAGGCGATCCCTTTATTTACGCCATCGGAAAATTAAATTTACGGATTCCTACAAATTACAATGGTGAGCGCGTTCGCTCAATTCACAGAACGCGACATCAGGCGGCGAATAGGAGCGTAGTCGCTCAACTATCATACGCGACGAGTCTATAATATTTAGGAGGGGATTCGCTCGACTATCAAACGCGATAATTCAATTCGCGGCGTTGCACCGGGCGAGAGCTGGTACGTGAGAGAGAGATCTGCGAAATAGAGAAGACTCGAACCCACCGGGTAGCCCCTCCCGCGGCTCGCAGGTGGAGAGCCAGCGTCGGCAAAACCGCAGTCCAGCTGGCAGTGGAGATCGTCGGATCACCGGCGGCGGCTGGTTGGCAGCTGGCGGCCGGGATCGGCTCCTCAATCGTCTGATGGTGATCGCTGTGGGGCTGCTCAAACAGTAGCCGGAGACTTGCCACACAAAGACTCTCTCTCTCGTCCTGGGTTTTCTCTCCCTTGGTGCACTTCACCCTTACTTCGTGGCGTGACCTGATTAGCGTACGGTCACTCTTCAACTGTCCTCAATCTTCTCCGCTCTCCTCATTCTCGCGGCGCGAGCCGCGCTTTCCGCGTTCTTGCTTATTCCTCTTCCTCTCTCGCTCTCTCTCTCACGCTCTTCGCACTCTCGCTCCCTTTCGCGCCGTCTTCTCCGCCAGCCGCGCTCTCCCCTCTCCAGGCCCTGCAACGACACGAGCGCGTGAATGCTATATCAACCATAGCCACGCTCGACCGCTACATCCGTGCGAGGAGAGTGCCGCGCACAGGGTTAGCAAACATCGCTATCAGCCCTGTCACAAGCGTTAATCAAACTATGCTATTCATAGACAAGTTGAAACAAAAAGCAAGGTTTTTTCTTGTGTTATTTGCTATTGTTGAAAAAAATATTTGAAATAAATTATTAAAAAATTGTTTATTTAGAAAAAAATTTAACGTCATTTTTTATATTGATTTTTAAATATTAAGATACGAGGGTGGTCCGATAAGTACTTAGCCGACAAAAGAAAAACGAAAATTTTGGAAAAGTGGCGTTTTATTTTTTAACATAGTCTCCTTTTAGTTCGATACACTTGGGCCAGCGATGCTCCAACTTCTTTAAGCCGTCTGAAAAATACGTTTCCTCGAGGTCTGAAAAGTAGGCTTCCGTGGCATCGATTACCTCCTCATTCGACTCAAATTTCTGCCCGACGAGTGACTTTTTCAAGTTTGGAAACAAAAAGAAGTCGCACGGGGCTAAATCTGAAGAATACGGTAGATGGGGCAGCAGTTCGTAGCCTAAATCGACTAATTTGGCTATGGCAACGGCGGAGGTGTAAGCCGGTGCGTTGTCATGGTGGAAGAGCACTTTTTTCTTCGCCAAATGGGGCCGTTTTTTCTGCAATTCAACGTTGAATCGGCCCAATAATTCGGCATAGTACAGCCCTGTGACCGTTTTGTTCCTCTTCAGATAGTCGATGTAGATCATACCTTGTACATCCCAGAAAACGGTGACCATCACCTTTCCGGCCGATGTGGCAGTCTTCGCCTTTTTCGGAGCACTTTCGTCGGATAAAGTCCACTGTTTCGACTGTTCCTTGGTCTCTGGTGTATACCAGTGGATCCATGTTTCATCGACAGTGATGAAACGACGCAGAAACTCCTTCGGATTGCGCTTAAACAGCATCAGACACTACTCTGAAGTTGTCTTACGGTTGCGCTTGTTATCCGGAGTGATCAAACGCGGCAACCATCGCGCCGACAGCTTTCTCATGCCCAAAATTTCAGGCAGGATATGACCAACGCGATCTTTTGAAATACCTACGATCTCAGCTATCTCGCGCACCTTCAATCGTCGATCTGCAAATACGAGATCGTGAATTTTTGTCACGTTTTCCTCCAAGGTAGCCGTTTTCGGAGCACCTAGGCGTGGTTCATCAAAAACCGACGTGCGACTACGTTGAAACTCGTTAAACCAATTTTTGACGATCGCCATCGAAGGAAAAGTGTCACCGTATACAGTATCCAAGCGCTTTTTGGTTTCGCTCCGCAATTTCCCTTCCAAAAACAAGAATCGAATCACCGACCGATACTGCTCTTTTTCCATTTTTCAAAAATCAACGGACACACTTGCTTTCACACGCTCTCAAAAATAAACTACAACTCCGATCCGGCTGAAATCTTGACAGTAACCATCGAGAAGGTTGTACTACGTGATAGAATATTTCTTTTGCGAGAGTGGCGCCATCGAGCGGTGAGGCTAAGTACTTATCGGACCACCCTCGTAATTCAGAAAAATAGACTAGAAGCACAAGCTAACGAATCAAATTAAATTAAAATAGTACATGCAGTTCGAATACGAAGTTTTATAAAAATAATAGTTTTTTATTATGATCTTCGCAACTCTCTCTTCCTCTGTGGTAATTTCGTTTGCGAGTGAACATGTGTACGTGCGTTTACGCACTACCGATATTCCATTGTAGATGATAAAATAAGCACTTACTTTTTTTACAAACGATGCTTATTTTGTGAAAACAATATATCTTAATTCTTAAATGTTGAATTTTCTAAATGCATAATGCAAGAGATTTGAAATTTTATTTCAGAATGTATATTTTAATACTAGTGCAAGAAAATGATTTGAGTCTCTTGTAAAGATTTGCGCCCAAGCGAAGCGAGGGTAAAGACGCCACACGAGGGAGAAATAACTTTCTCGTGTATGTATTTGTGCTTTATTTTTCGACGTGCCGTATACGAGACGAAAATTGATATGCGCTTAATTTTCCGAGCGTAAAATGAAATTAAAAGAATATTGAAAAAGTGAAAAAATTGAAAAAAAACAATAATCTCTGAATCTTCTTCCGATGACTGAGTCGGGTTATCACGAACTGATCGGCATAGCTGCTATCCCGTTGATTACTCTCTCGATATGAGAAGTCAAGAAGCGAGTGATCGAAAAGTGCTAGAAGGAGGAGGAATTGCGAACTCTCGCGGTCGCGGCCGATTCACTTGTTGCTCGTGGGTTCGTTCGACGAGGGACTTTGGAAAAATGACCGGAAAAAGATAGCTATCTGGTATTTGACTTCAAGCACCTCGGCTTTATTGAACCGCCAGGTAGACGACGCCGATCGCCTTTCGGATGATCACTACAGATGGCTTAAAGTGACAGTCAGATCGGGCCCACACAACCGTTCCAATCCAGGACGCGAAAGAGAGAGAGAGATTGTACGCAAAGCTAAGTAAAATCGCGCGCACACTTTTGCTCGCAAACATTATAGATTTTATGCTACTTTAGCTTTGTCGCTGGTTAGCCGATGAAGCTTTATCCCTTCGCTCTTGCTGTTACCGCTAACGACAACACTGGTACGGGCGCCTCTTAACGAAGACTTCACCCTCTTCACAGTGCTGGATTTCGAGCTAGTCAAGCTCGGAGTTCCACTCTGGTACTGGAAGTATGCTGCGGTTATCCGAGCAGATCGTCACACAAGATTATGCTCGAGAAATCTCACGGGAGATTCTTCGCGACAATTCGCTGAAGGTTCCACACTGTTTGTCGTACGAATATCGCTCTAAACCTGCTTTCTCTTGCCCAACACACAATTAACCAACACACTGAAATCTCAGAAACTTTTTTAACTTCATACTAATATATGAAAATTCGAAAAATCCTTAATACTAAAAAAAAAATTAAATGATACCCGCCTGAACTCAGTGAAATGTCATTCAGCCTCATCCTTATTATTCTTATATTTAAAAGTTTTATGCCATCATTTATTATTGTATTATCGTGTTAAAATATTATATCATCATGGTTCGCGTACAATAGTACAATATACGGTCATATAGTACACCGATGTGGTGTTAGGTCTAGGTTGGACGGTAGGCAATCGTGAACAGTCAGCTCGAGAATACCGTCGTCATTTTGAGGGTATTAGAATATACCTACTACTAATACTATCGCGGCGATGGAACCGAGGTTATGCGAAACGGCAGCACGGTCGTGAGAAACCCTGATGGTGGATGCGAAAGAAATTTGCGCGATGACCTTCACAATTTAGTATTCGAAGTTTTTGACCGGAATCTCACCAATAGCTTGCACAAGATCGCGTGTGAAATGCGAGACATTTTCGGCATGAGATGCTCGTATAGTACGGCACAGCGGATTATGAAGGACGACAGACAACATCCTTAATATTATAGGTGCGTTCAGGAACTTGATGAGTTTTGATATTTTAATTAATTGTCGCACTCCCACACGCGCGCGTTTGTACTCACAATCACAAACACGTATACGTCTGCATGCATCCTAATACTATAAAAATTAATAATATCATAATAATAATAATAATAATAATAATAATATTATAATTGTTGGTCAAGAAGGGAGACCAGGACTCAACATTTCAAATAATTTATTTTATCATCAGTTACATAATCGTAGTAACATTATATGGTCACACACGCTGATACTCACACGTACATGCGCATACATATATACATGCAACATCTTTTGTACTCCATTTACATGTTCTGAAAAATTATAGTTGATGGCGATGCTAAACAACGCGTAGCATACAGTCGATGATTGTTGGATCAAGTCAAATCCGATGAGGGTATCTTAGACCGGATTGTATGGACAGATTAGTCCACTTACTGAAAAGTTGGGTCATTCAACCACCATAATAAACACTCGTGGTATTATAAGAATCCCAATTTGATCCGCGAAAGTACATCACGGGTGAATCGATCGTTGAGTTCGATCGCCCTGTTCGCCTCTCTCTCTTTCTCTTTCACGTGCCTTCCCCTGAGCCGCTGCCACATCGATCTCGGTTGATGAAAATCGAGTATCAAGGCACGATGTTGCAGGTTTGATTCCTGATCGGCGGAGATGCCTGGCGTTGGAGGGATGGAATGAGAGCGGGGAACGGAGGAGAGAGAGAAGTAGTGTCGTTGGCATGAGTCGCACGTGTGTGCGTAGCCGGCGGCGCTCGGCCGTTTCGGGACAAGTTGTAAGGTGATGTACTGTCTCCTGTGCGTTAATTCGCATGGAACGGACTTAGCCCGGACTCGGCCGACGCACACGTCAAACGCCGTATATACATTGTTGTTGTAATAAAGTGTAAAATATCTGAACTGATGAGTTTATTTGGGCAACCTGTCTCTCTTGTAACTAGTTAAACTGCGATTATCGATATTGCTGGACGACATAGCCTTCGTTAATTTTCTGCGACGAAGCGAGTACGCCTTCCGAGCCTTCCCCCTTAAATAATTTATGACGCAACGTTGTTCGGGCTTAAATTATTAACGTACGTGTTACAAGTATGTCTTTCCACAATTCATTAACTATTAAAGGGATCAGCTAGTGCTCTACAAAAAAGATTAAAATTCTCTTTATTTGCGTATAAAAATCGTTATAATTATAATATCGACATGAAATTTATTTCATTCTAAAGCACTCAGCATAAACTTTCATTTTTATTATTCTAATGTACTTAATTCATAATTAGGAGTCCTAGAAAGTCTACTTAACCGTAAACTTTTTATTTTCGAACAATACTGCTATACAATCTTTTAGCAATAAAATAAGTGAAAATGATTTTGAGAGAAATCATTTTCTTCATTAACATCTCTACTCTAACTTCAGCAATGCACTTTTTTCAATGGAATCCTTCAGCTGGCTTCCAACATCCCTCCACTGTTAATATTTGGAGAGGATTAATTGGTGATAGATTCATTAGTTCATTCGAACTTCTGAAAGACGAAAATAATTTGAAGTTTTTACAAAATGATCTCTAGGGCTTATTGAAAGACCATTTAGCGTAGAAGCTGCAGGAACATGATTTTTATGCATGATGGAACATCATCACATTTGCTGTTAAATGTCCGAAATTACCTAGATCAAGTAAGATTTCGTGAAATTCATATAATACCCACAAAGACACACACACACAAATATGAAATATATACACAAGCAAAGACACACATACTCGTACGCATACACACACACATACGTAATGCATACATACACGCACGAGTAAACGAACACACACACGCACGGAATTTTCACACTCACACACACACAGATGCGCGCATCTATAGATACCCACACGGATATAAAAAGCGTATATTTACTCTTACACACATAAACTCTCGCATACTATTTTCACATATATGCGCACGTATAAATATACTAAACATGGGAATTTTATATTTATCGTGGACACTGGATTGTTCATAATGTCCCAATCGAATGGCCTAAAAGATCACTGGACTGTAAACCCTGGAACTTCTTTTTATAAGAATTGTTTGAAGATCAAGTATATCGGTGACGAAAAGGTGACGATAACAGTAACAATCTCGGTGATGACAATAGTAACAATGACGATGGTGCCGATCCTGACTGGAAAAATTAATGATTGAAAGTATGTGTATGCGTGTGCGCGCGTATTGTTTAGTTTATATTGGTTTGTTCTCTGTTTATCGTTCTATTTATATTACTGTAGATATTATTTAGTTTAGAAAAAAAATGTTTGGAATAAAAAAATTGCTTTTCTTTTGCACCACAAGACATCGTGAAAAAGTCGTAGAAAAGTCCTGGAAAACTTATGTAAAAGTCGTAAAAATGTTGTAAAAGTCATAAAAACGTAGAAAAATCGTAAAAAGGTTGTAAAAAGTCATAGAAATGTAAAAAAGTCGTGGAAAAGTCGTCCAAATAACCCTCGTCATTTAAATAAATAGCTCAATCATACACATACAGACCGTTGTTATCAAGTGTAAGTGAGTGCGTGGCTGTCTCCGAGCTTGTAAGCATATGTGTCCTACGCGTTATACGCGTGTATATTTGTATTTACTTACCGTTCGATGCCACAAGATCGACGTCCAGCCATTTTCGCCCGAATTTGGCTTCGTACCTCTCATCTATGGTAAGTGTCTTACATTTTTTGACGCCAGAACACTATACGAGTACTGTACCAGATCATATAATTTCCACAGCACCAAGAAGAACATGTCAATGCAATCGAATGCAGTATATTAACCATCAGTCTTCGTTTTGACAATTAGGTTCGATAAATAATGTGAAGTTACCGTTGCTTGCAATTTGTTAGTCTTTTATACTGAATTCGAAATTTCATTAATGTTTCTATTAATTTCGTGTTTACTCATTATACTAGATTGATATTTATTTTACTTGGCTCTTTTCCTTATTGTAAACTCAAGTGGATTCTTTTCTAATAGAAATTTCCGTACACCAACGTTACTTACAAACGAATAAAGTATAAATGCAATTTCATACTATTTTCATATTGCTAGTAAAATATGATCTTAATGATCTTTATCTGTAGATTTGATTGACGAAATTAATTTTTCAGAAGCCATTATATTTTTAATTCTGTGTGTGTGTTTATAAAGAGTTTATAATAAGAAATTAAATTGTTAAATTTGTTAAAAACGCTGAAAAATGCTTATATTTCCAAGTTACTTAGTAACATCAATTGTTTGAACCTATCTTAGAACCTCTTAGAACCTCTCTCGGAATATTTTGACAAGTTAATTTTATGTTGTTGATGGTTGAGTATTAGATCCGAATATTCGCATACTCATCTACTCTAGTATACTAGTACTCCGTTATGCTGAAACATACGGGTTGCAGTTTTCAATGCAATGTTTCAATGCGTGTTACGTCTTGTTTTTATGTTATTTTATAAGGAGATAATTCGCGTGTCCGCGCGAATAGAGAAGATTTATGGAATAATAATCATTTGACAGTATGAAATAGCAATATTCAATAGCGTGGAAGCAATAAAGTTAGCAAAAATGCCGTATATCAAATCAATTAATAATAAAAATGTAACTTCAGATAATGAGAAATGTTAACTCTCCGTACCTATACTTATCAATGTGTTAGATAAAGTCCGTTAGTTGGATTTATTATTTTTCTTTTTGTTTTGTTGTTTGGCTGACTGATATTACCTTTATTAGTGACTGAGCCTCGGCTTCATTGTTTTTTATGTTGTGGATTTCATGTGATTCCTTCTATATGCGGCAACGATTGCACGAATGTGCCATTTTTAGCCAATCATACTTAGCATACGTTCGTCGAGAGATTAGGAGAATAAACGTCAATTATAAAATAATTAAAATACGTGGAACTACCGGTTGCACTTGTGTGGTTAGATATTTATTTCTCAAAAAAAGAAAAAAAAAACAGAATAACAGAAAGATAGATTTAGAACTAAGCGGTATTCAATACTTATCAAAAAAGAGTTGTATTACTTGGTCGTGATTTTCGAGCTAGACTGACTATCGTTGAAAAAATACACTGCGAAAGCCCTAATTTTCCCACCTTGGCTTATCGCGAGTTAAGAAAATTTGATATTTGGCACTTGGAGGTAGGGCATTCCACTCTTGCTGACTTTCGTGTAAACGGTTTCATTTTACCTTTAGCACGCACTCGCGAATCAGATGTTAATTTTGCATTATTAACTAATTTCGCATGCCTTTGCCGCTGGACTTAGTAAGAAGACTTTTTTAAGAGCTATTCCACAGAGTCAGCAACAAAGATATACGAATTTATGGTCTCCTTATGACGACCTTGCCTATGTAAGCCTTATCGAGACGTAACACACAATTATCAATTGCTTTGTCATATTGCTTTGTCACTAAATAAAACATAGCGGAAGAAATCAAGATCCAGTCGTAATATCTCTTGTGCCCTTCTGCAAAATACTATTCTTCGTCGGAATTTATCCATCGTTAATTGTTCCGTTAACGTGATTCGCTATGGATGAAAGTTATGGAGAGAAAATATTTTTTGAGCAGAAGATTTAGAGATATCTAATTCTCTCTCAATTTATTGTAAACTAGCTTGCGAATTCATACTTACGTACATTTAAGCACATTCACTTTATGCCGTCTTCTATTTGAAGGGATCTGTCGTTGACGAATTAAAATTCTTACAATCTGATGATCATTTGGATGTCTCTTCTGTGGAAAACTTTAACGATATAAATTTACTGCTCGAGAGTAGTTGCTTACGACATCAACTTTTCGAGATATTTAGATCGGTTGTTTGAGATAATGACATACCCTGTATGATTACCTGTGGTGTATTAGCTTTTATTCTTTAGATAGCTATTTCTTAATTAAACTAAGATATCGAAATTTCAAAAATTAAAATTGTTCAATATGAATTATTATAAGCTTGATGTCTTTTATGGTTTTATTGACTGTTTGGGTATGTTTTCGGTATATTTCATAAAAGCTACTGAGCAATTTGTCGCACGAAAATATTGCTATGAATTTTATAGCTCATTTGCCGAATAGAACGTATTAACCAACTATATAGCGATACTCGATATATAAATGTTTAAAATATAATAAATATAAATGCTTTTCAAGTATTTGCTAAAAATGTATTCAAAAAAATAGAAACATCAAATCTTTAATAAAAGTTACACCGTACATATGTACACATATGAATATCATTTAATATTGCACTAATAAATAGTATGACATACTCTATGATATATCATAACATCAAAGAGATTATATAATATGGAATAGCTGATTTTTTTATCAATTTTCGACATCACTGGTATTAATTACATTCAATCAATTTTATTTGAACGGATTGCGAAATAAGTGACACAAAAATATTGCATTAAAAATTTTAATATCATCACACATTATGGTTAAACAAATAGTAGTTGACTTACCTTTTGATTTTCATCAATTCTTCTTTAAGGCATAAATCTTTATTTTCTGGCAAACGACCAGAGAGACAAGCTTCATACATTCTTTTTCCTATTTTTTGCTGTATGTCATTAATTGTTCCTCTTAAAGATTTTGTAACCTGCAAATTGAATCAATACAATTTTGAAACTGTTTGTCATTAGTCTAATCAATATTTTATATGAATGTCAAAGAGGAATCGTAAAGATTTATTTTATTTATTATACTAGTTTCCATTTCTTATACTAGTAAATGAAAAAGACACAACTTGTTTTTTTAAAGATATATTATCCATAGTAAGATACCCCTATCTGTGAAATTTATTTTTCACTTCATTTACAAGAATAATCATGTTTCCTCAGTAGTTTTAATATTAATTTAAACAAATATTGCGATATTTTGTCAATAATTTATCGTATAGTATGATTAACAGCGAATCGAAACGCTGATGAGATTGCTCTCGCGTTATGTTTCTCACCTTTCTCATCTATTTATTGTATGTTTACATTCACTATGTAATTCTTTTTTTATTCCAGGCAGTCGACGCTATAGGTAAATGAAAGAGACACGCCGCGACGCGTTCGTGATGGCGAAACATGGGGTCATAATCATGTGTACGTTTTCACTGCAGGAGACAGGGGCTCGCTCCTTCCGTAATAGTTAGTACCAGCAAAAAGCCAATAATGTGAACATGTTTGGAGATAATTGTCGAGAATGAGAGGATCTCTGCGTCGTGTGAGCGATCGACAGCTTTCTTTTTTTTGTATATGCGCGCTGAGAAGTTGTTGTCGATCTGATTTCACAGACAAGTTTTGTCGACAGATTTTGTGCATACCGGTATTTTCTGCCAACTTCACCTTGACTGGCCTATTGCACTGACCCGTTTGTAAACACCGCGAATTACCTGTACAATTAAAGCTACTTTTGAGTACCAACGTTAATCTTTCTTTTTTGTACTTCGGCTTACTCTCTTGTTATTTAGTCGCTACAGTTATATAACTTCCTTCTTTTTTTATAACCTAATAATTACTTATTTATATTCGCTTGATTTGCTTGGTTCTTACTGATCTCCTTTTCCCAGCCTCCGCTCCACCGCAACACGCTACCTTCCACACTCCAGCACTGATGCTGAGCATACCGCTCCGCTTTAGCCACGAGGTCAAAAGGCTCATGCGGATTGCTGAGTTGTATTACACCAGAATTTTTCGAGTTTCCGACGAGGTTGGATTTGCTGTTTGACCTCTCCATTGACCGTTCTTTATTAAGTTATATGCTTACGAAAGTTCCAAAAATCCCTTTACAATATATCAAATATTAGTTTATAAAATCATATAAATATTTAATGTTTTATAATTTTACATTATATATTGCTTATAAAATTGTGCTAAAAAAGTCTTGTATTACATGATATTATCTAACACCAAAGATCTAAATCGTTTTCGCAAGTAGATGGAAAAGTTTTTTTTACATTGGTTTTCATTTTTAATTCATTACTATTCTATTTCCTTCAAATTAATTTTTTTAAACAGTATATCTGTTAACAATGTTATATCAAGCATAGAAACGTTTCGCATTAAGAATGATACCACCGTTTAATTATAGAAAATGGCGATCATTACTTTTAACTCTCAAAATTAACATAGCACTTGCCAAACTTAAGCAAAACTACTTATTTGATTTTTTGACTCACTTGAAGATAATTTTTCTCATACATCTTTTCTAAACGTTTTGTCTAGACTTATTTATGAAAAAATTTACTAACTAGTATATACACTATTGAATATTTTTCTTCAACGTCAAATTGTGTAATAGCGATTTCTATTTCTATTTTTTGAAAAAAAAATGACCTTTTCTCAATTTTTTTGATAACTTTTTTACAGTTTTGATTAGTATATAATTTAGCAATATTTTTACCTATACCATTTGATTTTTCATGGAATAATACAAAGGAAAATTCTTCCAGGTTCTTCATGCTTGCTACGCTTCCAGACTTCTATTACACAGGCTGACAAATTTCTGAACCAGAAACGAGATCTCGCGTAACCAAAAGATTTTAATGCGTTGATCCGAAAACCGATATGAGCGTAAACCCAACCCAACGCGTCAGGTTTTCGAGATATGCTATATTATAAATACGAAAAATACGATTTCTAGCTATATTCGTGATTAGCTACTAACACTAATAATTTTTTTTTTTTAATGGATAGCGCTTTTGAAGTAAAACTGTCATTCTACGAAATTCTATAACCAAATCTTGTACATCTGTTTGTTCCACTAAGATATCGAGGACTGAAATTTGAATATTTTCGAAATTTCACTAGTACTTCGAGAACCCGGTAAATTAAGATATGAAGTGATATAGTATATTTATGTTCTATGAGACGTAGATCCGATATTGAATATCAAAACTATTTAAAAATTTCAAATTTTCTAACCTCAATATACAAAAAAAATACTTATTCGTGAGAATAAGATATGAAGAGGAAAATATATTTATACATGAAGTTATATCGTATTTCCTCAAATCTTGGACCAGATATTCTTTAAGCATATAACGTCAGACCTCTGAATTTTAATGTTCTTAATCTCCGAACCCTGTAACTAGCGAGTCTATAACCACAATCTTCTAAATGCCTTAGAATCCTGTAACTAACCTTAACCTTAGAATCCTGTAACTAGCAAGTTTATAGTCCAAGATCTCTAGATCCCAGTTTTCTTAACTCCAGAACTCTGTAACTTGCAAATCTATAATCATACCCCTAAATCCCAATTACCTCCCTCCTCCCCAGACTCTGTATGTTATTTCGTTTGTGCATGCAAAAACTTTTTTTTTTCTTATGTAATCGTTAACTTTTCATATCATATCAAATGATCTTTGTAGGAACTTTCACTTATGGCTAGCTGGGTCATTATGTTATCTTTTCAAAGACCAATAGTAATCTACCATCACATTTTGATCTCATTGGCCTTGATAATACTGCTCTTTTTGTTAAAAGTCTTGATAAAAACCTTCCTCTATTTCTTCATTATAGGCTTCAACATTTTTTGGGAAATAGTACAAGTGAAATTTCAAGAAATGTATTTTTAGGCTCATCAAATATGTTAGCTACAAATGTTTCATATTTTAAATCTCGTGTATTTCCTAAGAAGTTTGTGACAACTTCTTTAAAACTACCTCAAGCATTCTTTTCCAACAATAGTCATAGTTGCAGTAAAGTCTGTCATAAGTTTCCTTATGTCGAATCCAATGTAACACTTTCGTTAATAATTTTGAATTCCGCCTAGGAAATAAGCCCGAACAACGTCGCGTCACAAATTATTTTAAGGGGGAAGGCTCGGAAGGCACATTCGCTTTGTCGCGGAAAATTAACGAGGGCTTCTGTCATCCGGTAGTATCGACAATCGCGATTACCTAATTACGAGAGAGACAGGTTTCGCAAATAAACTCATCATTTCAAATGGATTTACACTTTATTAAAAACAGCAATTACATACGGAATTTGACGTGTGCGTCGGCCAAGTCCGGGCTAGTCCGTTCTGTGCAAATTAACGCATAAGAAATAGAACCTCGCCTTACAACTATTCCGCGAATCCCCGCGAGTGCGATGCGAATTTACGCATGCAGCCACTCGTACGCGTCCGGCCGATACGATGCTCGGAGAGAGAGAAATCGAGGCGCGCACCGAGAAACGAAAAAGAGTACCTGACCTTAGGAGGGAGCGCTGCTGTGGAAGTCCACGTCTGCTGGGCCCACTATGCAGTCCTCCAACGGTGGATCTCTAGGTGGATGCAGCTGGTTTTCCTCTTTAATGCTGGTCACTCGATGGCAATCAACTATTCACACACTTGTTTTTGTCGCGAGACTCAACTAGCTCGGAATTCGTTGCTGGTCAAAGCCCTACTACTCCCGCGATCTCGCGCTTTCCGCGACGTCTTACGCTCCCCTCCCTATAGGTACCCGAAACGACCGAGCGCCGCCGGCTACGCACATACGTGCGACTCATGCCGGCGACACTACCTCTCTTTCTCCTCCGTTCCCCGCTCTCGCTCCATCCCTCCAATGCCAGGCATCTCCGCCGATCAGGAATCAAACCTGCAACAAAGCCACATCGTGCGTCGATACTCGGTTTTCATCAACCGAGACCGATGTGGCAGCGGCTCAGGAGAAGGCACGCGGAAGAGAGAGAGAGAGGCGAACAGGGCGATCGAACTCAACGATCGATTCGCCCGTCACACCAATAAAAATACTCTCTTTCAGTTTTGCATCATCTATGCGAGGAAATAATTATATGTAATGATATAATCGAAACATTTCCCTTCAATAATCAGTGTTTTTGCTAATTACTTCGTTAAATCAAGTTTAATATAAAATGGTGGTAATAAAACACTTTTCTTATCAACAAGACTTTTATTATCTACATTACTTTTTCCAACTTTCTATTCCGATCTAACTGGTCATTTTTCGTTATCTAGTGTTTATCTCTTGCTCGACTTTCCCAAAGACAAACAAAGCAAAGGTTTCTGGTTTCATGATTGTAAACCGAGTACCAGATTTACCATCTTAAAATCACCAACAATTAATTATTTATGGGTGTTGTATTTTAGATTTAAAAAATGAAATTGTGACGAGAGCAGGCCGTTTGCCCGTCTCTCGTCCGCGTTTCTCCCTCCCCCACTCGGCTAAGCGTGGTGGCCAACGTTGGGCGCATTTAAGTATGCGCCTAACACTTGGTCTTTTGTTTCAGCGCTAAGGACGAGCCAGCGTAGTTGAGCGCAAGAAAAGTTGAAGAGCGCGGAGAGAGAGTGAGAGAAAGAGAGAGAGAGAAAGAGAGCATTAGGCCTATGCAGGGATTGGCAGGCGCGCAACGCGTGACCGATAAGCGACGCGTCGCGTGCCGCCTAACTAATAGGTCAAGGTAGGGAGAGGAGCGAGCGCCGCAGAGCGACTGCAAGAATGCGCGCAAGAATTAGTGCGTGAGAGAGTCGCAGCCGAGCCTTACGAGAGTGAGGGAGTCTAAGCCTAGTCTTGCTAGAGTGCGGAAGTCCGAGCGCAGCAGAGAGAGCAGTTTGGGATAGCCGGAAGGAAGGACGG
The DNA here is from genome assembly GCF_024137745.1 of Phymastichus coffea. Lineage (NCBI taxonomy): Eukaryota > Metazoa > Arthropoda > Insecta > Hymenoptera > Eulophidae > Phymastichus > Phymastichus coffea. The sequence goes on from NW_026706814.1 coordinate 5,123,392, forward strand.
TTAACCCTACCGGCAACGGCTTTGCCAGCAACAGCAGCCAGCCCATCTGCCAAGAGAGTCAACGCCACCGACGGAGACCTGGTCAGCGACAGCGGGTAGCGACGATCTGACCAGCGACGCCCGGTACGTCCTGCGGCAGCACATCGCCCAGGATTCTCGACGTTGCAAGGAACAAAGAAAAAAGGTCAAGTCTTCCTTTTCTTCTTTCTCTCTATACTCTCTCTCTCTGTTGATGCGACGACCGGTACGCGGTGAAAGAGATAGCCTGGCACTCACGTGCCGGCTATCTGAAGGTTCGCGCTAAGGTTAATTTGTAGTGATATAAGTTGCGACCGGTGAATTGTCCAGGCGCCCACGTGCCGTCAATTTCCCGGTATTAGTCCGCGTAGTTTTAAGTAAGTTTGTAATAGGTTAAGTATGCGATTTGTTATTAGTGAGATGCGAAATGTTCATTTGTGATTATCTTAAGTAGTTCATTGTTCGATTTTCAGTTTATTAGTCGGTAATTTAGATTATGTTATGCGCGCGTTTGTTCAGTGTGAATGGTTATTAATAATAATAGGTTATAAGTGAGATTTGATTCGTGTCTGTATATTATTTATTATCAACCTCCCCTCATTCTTCCCTCTCAATTGTCATGAGCGAAAGCGCCTCACTTACCCCGCAAAAGAATTGGTAACAAGGATCAAGTTTTGTTACATGGCATCCCTTGTGAGTCTGACAATTGGGAGATAAATGAGAGAAATGGTTTGATAAAAATTTTGGAAATAACGGTTAAATGATTTTCTTTGTGAACTAAGGGCAAAAGAGTGCGCGTAAAAGAATTTCGAGTTTTCGGTATTTTGAATTCTTGTTAGTGCTTGCCAGTGACCTTTCTTAATAGCGGTGTCGGATGACAACGGTGCGTCATTGAGTCGCTTTGACGCTAGACGACTGCGTTCTTTCTTCGCTTTAGTTTTTTTTTGTGTTTTAAGAATTTTACTAGACTGCCTATTCAAAATTACGGTAAGTAAATTTTGATAAATTATAATTTCTTTCTATAAGCGTAAGCAAGGCGATTTCTTGCCGGCTTATAGCTTGGAAAGAAATTAGTCAGTAAGGTATCAGGTTACACGGACCGGTCGAGACTTGCTTAGTCCCATAGGCTCGCGTCGTAGTCAAGTTACGGATTTTCACTTTTAGAAATAACAATGTCGCTAGCGTGTAGAGATAAAATAGTCTTGCGTAGAATATTACGCGATGCGCATGCGAAAAAATTAAAACGCAAAATTGATTCCACAGAACCGGCTGTTCTGTTAGAATTAATGCGCTATCGCGAACTTAGTCTACACGGTGATCTTGAGGAATTACAAACCCGGTATTTTCGATACATGCTGTTAAGAGAGCGGCCAGATTTGCAGCCACCGTTGCGCTCGAGCGATTTTGCTTCAGGCCGAATCCCGGAAAAGCTGTATGACGAACAGCAAGAAACAACGGTAAGCAGTGCGCGGAACGCGAACCTGGGCGATGAATTCGCGGCAGCTGCAGCACCTTTGGCGGCCGAATTATCAAGCGAGCAAGAGCAGGCGACACAGGCAAGAGCAAGTGTTGCCGCTCCTCGCGAACAAGTTCGACCGCCGGGCGAAAATGCAGTCGCGCTCGGTGATAACGACATGTTACCGATGGCGACTCGCTCGCCGTCGGACAATAGGATCGAACGCGCACGCGAACAAGTCGCGGAAAACCAAGGCGAGCGTAGCACTAGCGCGATAAACCAAATCTGGGGAGCTTTAACTGCAGTACCGCGTTGGATTTATAGGCGCGAGGTTAGACAGGGCATCACGGATGGTGCGAATGCAGTCTTTAGAGTTGAAAGAGAGGCGATGCACGGTAGAGCGGCTCAGGCCGAACAGCAGGCTTCATTGCCGCCTCAGGCCAAGCCGCTCGGCGACCGCGAGACGCTAAACGCGCCCGCGGTTGCGACTGAGCCATCGGCCCACGCGAACGCACCGAACAATAGAGCAGATAGTACATTCCTCTATGCCGATTCAAATAGATCGGCGAGCACGAAATATCACGCGCCTAGAGTAAGTTCATGGGTTGAAGACTGGGAGCGCGAGGTACGGGTAGCTACTAGAGAGGAAATGGAAATACCAGCTCCGTTAGGTGAAGGTTCGATTATTAGCGAGAAGAGCGTAATGAGTATAAGGCGACCTAAACAAAAACAGGTGAGACAGGTACAAAATATCAGTGGAAGCGACACTAGCTCGAGTCTATCGGATACTGATAGCTGTAACGGCTATAAAGTTAAATCGCCGCGGAAAACTGAGCAAGTTAGAGCGGAAAGATCAGGCAAAAAGAGTGCTCCTCCAAGAATCAAGTATATTAATGGTATACCTGCGGATGGAGTAAGCGCGCTCAATGCCTGGTCTCTTCGTTTTTCCGGTAAGGATAGTACAAACGCACTAAGTTTTCTATCAGGTTTGAGTGATTGCCAGCGCTATTATGGCATCTCGGACGAAGAAATGCTGATAGCAATAGGCACCGCATTCCGCGATAAGGCGCGTCCGTGGTACGAGGTTAATCGCGGTATGTGGAAGACGCTGAAAGACTTTAAAAAGAGTTTTTCTAGCGAATTCTATCGACGATTGAATAGAGAACAACTTTACGGCGAATTGCGTCAAAGAACACAGGGCGAGAATGAGAACATTACGGACTATGTCGCGGCTTTTCAGACGATATTACGCCGTTTTGATCCGCCCGTTTCGGTGAGACGCCAGTTAGCTATGATCATAGAGGGTTTACATCCAAGATATAAGCGATATCTTGAAACTAAGACCTTCTCAGATCTAAACAGTTTTAAAGAGGCGGGTATGGCGCTCGAAGATCGCATGGCCGGTTGGAAAAGGTGGCAAAAACCGCCCACGGCTGACGTAACACTAATTCCGGAATCCGCGTACACAGAGACGAAGAAGTCGCCCGGTAAGCAAAAATCGGTCGAAACTATTGACGGTTTAAACGACGCGATTGACGAGGTCTTAATAGTTGAATCTCCTAAAAAGAAAGCGCAGCAGCAGAACAAAAAACTAGGTAAAAAGGGCAAGAAGCAGAACGGTGAAATTGCCGTGGCTATTGCCGATAGGCAACAGCCACAGGCAAGAAACCAGCCTGCGAACGAAGCCGCGCCTGCTCGTCAGAGCGCGCAGGCTTCGTTGGCCCCGGCTGCAGGTGTAGCCCCTAGTCTGGTCCCGCAGCAGCGCAATCAGGGAGGTAGCAACTTAAATAGACCATTCACGGGGGCTTGCTTCAATTGTAACGCGGTGGGACATAGGAGGGCGCAATGCCCGATAGCTCAGGTCAATCCGCGGGTAGTTTGTTATAAATGCCGACAAACGGGGCATTACGCTAATAACTGTCCAACGCGAACTTCAGAGTCGACATTATATTGTCAGGTTTGTGGGACAATAGGTTACGTGTTTAGAGAATGCCCTACTTGTAATCAGGTGAAGCAGGGAAACCTCAGCGCGGGAGCCGTCGACCGCTCGACGACTCCTGCCTAAGATGGATTGAGCGGGCCATTGAGGTAGAGAAAGTGCTTCGCGCAAGGAGCGAAAGCACCTTAGAAGAAGGGAATAGAGTTGAGGTAAAAAGGGAAGGCGAGAACAAGGCAGAAACCGCCAGTTCTGCGCCTCCTTTTATGAACTTAGTAAAAAGGGAAGGCGAGAACAAGGCGGGAATTGCCAGTTCTGCGCCACCTCTCTTAGACGAGGTAATAGGAGAGTATTTGAAAGTCAAGGCTAAGGTCAAGCGTGCAGTATTCGTAGAGTATGAGGATCCGGAAAAAGGAAGTAAGGAAATTGTTGAGTTTAAAAACGTGTTTAAAGGCGAGTTTAGTCGTTCGACATTGAAAGAAGTTCAGGCGCAGAGTGACGAGGGCGTAAATTTCCCTAGTAGGATCAGCAATGAACCCAAAGAGGCAAATAAACGCGACTCGTTACAGCAGGACGCGGAAAGTCTTCAAAAAGATCGACACACTATCGCGCGAAAAACTTTGCCCGATAAGGATATGCATGATCCGATAGGGTTTAATAAACTTTGCGCAATAGCTAGCTCGCCTGAGAAGTGCCCAGCGAGGCAAAACGAGTTGCCATCGTTGCGCACGAACACGAATGAGGCAGGTTTGAGTATTTCGCCCACGGTTGGGCAGGCTTCGGAAAAGGCCGTTGCTTTAGGAAATCAGGGTGAACCTGTGAAGGAATCTATTAGTAAGGAAACGAGCTCAGGCGCTGCGCTCCCGTCGGAGCGGGCTGCGACAAAGGTCATGATCACGAGCGATAGAAGTGAGCTTGTTGATACTAGGGTTTTGTTGTTGGGACGTTCGGTCGTCGGTGCCGACGCACCTTCCGTTTTAGTGAGGGGAGGGTCTGAGTGGAACTCAGAAATCCCGAAGAAAACGGCAGATGAATCAGATGCAGCGTTAGTCGCAGTAGTAGAGAATAGGTTCTTTATTAAGGTCGACATAGGCGGGCAAGTCTATACAGCGCTACTAGATTCAGGTGCTCAGGTATCAGTAGTAGGGCCGAATCTTGGTTTACGTTTTAAGGACCGGTTAAAGCCGCCTACGATTTTTGTACAGGGCATCTCAGGCGAGAAGCCGCAAACGTGGGGCGACTTGAGGTTAAGTATTGAAATTGGCGGTAGGACGAATTGGTTAATTGCGACGGTAGTATCTACGCTGAAGCACGACTTGATTTTAGGAGCCGACTTTTGGATAGCGTGGAATATAAATATTAGCTACGGTAATCGCGCTTGGCGGGCAGGTGACCAAGGCGATTGGTATCCGTTAGCAGAGCAGAATAGTAACGAGATAGTTGTTTTTGCGGAATGCGCAGGTTTAAGCAGCTACGAGGAGGCTCAACGAGAGACAATCTTGACGCTCGTTCGCCGGATTGTCCCGGAGCCTGGTGAATCTCCGGCGGTTACAAAAGTTATCGAGCACATTATCGACGTAGGCGATGCGCGCCCGATAAAGACGCCGATACGCCGAATGTCGCCTCCTATATTAGCATTCACGCAGGAAGAAACCATACGGCTATGGAAGGCGAAAATAATTAGGCCATCGAATAGTCAGTGGAGTAGTGCGCCGGTAATCGTACGTAAACAGGACGGCGGCTATAGGTTCTGTCTCGATTTTAGACCAGTAAATAAGGTGACGAAAGTAGACGCGTATCCGATGCCTAGCATTGACGCTATTTTAGATAGGTTGCGCGGAGCAGTCTATCTGTCGAAAATAGATCTGCGAGCGGCGTTTTGGCAAATTCCGCTTTCAGAAAATAGCAAACAATATACGGCGTTCGCGGTCCCAGGTCTTGGTTTATGGGAGTTTGAGCGAATGCCGTTTGGTTTGGTAAATGCGCCGGCTACTTTCACGCGCCTCATGGACGCACTTTTCGGTCCAGAGTATGAGCCGCACGTTTTCTGGTATTTGGACGATCTGCTAGTAGTTAGCGCAGATTTTAATAGCCACGTGATCTGGCTAGAGAAAGTTTTGAAGCGTTTAGTAAGCGTTGGTTTAGAAATCAACTTAGAGAAGTCCGATTTCTTCTGTACCGAGGTAACTTACTTGGGGTACAGGTTAGATAGTGAGGGTCTACGTCCGGACGACGACAAGGTGAAGCCGATAGTAGATTATCCTGCGCCGAATAACGTAGCTCAATTACGCCGATTCCTAGGTATGGTTGGATGGTATGCGCGTTTTATCGAACACGAGAGTGAGATAAAGGTCCCGTTGACCAAGCTCATCCGAAAGGACCAGCCATGGGAATGGAAGGAGGAACAGCAAGTTGCATTTGAGAGGTTAAAGCGCGCATTAACGGAGGCGCCGGTACTCGCGCGCCCTGATTTTACGCGCCCCTTTTACTTGCACTGCGATGGCTCCTCCTTCGCGGTTGGCGCGTGTTTGGTCCAGGTATTCGACGACGGCGAGCATCCCATTTGTTACGTCAGTCGGATGCTGAACGCGCACGAGCGAAATTACACGGTGAGCGAAATCGAGTTTTTGGCAGTACTTTTTGCGGTAAAAAAGTTTAGGCCTTATATAGAAGGCTCACACTTTGTCATCGTTACGGATCATAGTGCGCTTACTAGGATTCTTAATAAACGCGAACTTACGGGTCGATTGGAAAGATGGGTATTAGAATTTCAGCAGTTGGATTGCGAGATAATACATAGAAAGGGAGCGCTGCACCATGTGCCGGACGCACTTTCGCGAGAATTTGAGGACGAGCTCGAGATTTGCGCGTTTGATAAGATACAGGATGCTTGGTATCTACAACGCGTGAAAGATGTTCTTCAAAGACCGAAGAAATTCGAGAATTGGAGAGTAGAGAATAACGTGTTGTATCGATTCATGCGCGATCACCTGCTCGATCCGATAACTAATCGCGAGGAATGTTGGCGCATGGTGGTGCCGCTGGAGTACCGAGAAAGGGTGTTGAGAGACGCTCATTGCGAGCCATTCGCTGGACATTTCGGCCGTGAAAAGACTTACGATCGGATTGTTCGTGAGTATTACTGGCCAGGAGTATGGTATGATGTGAGGACGTTCGTAAGTGAGTGCTCTCAATGTCAGAAGTACAAGGGAGTCCAGCATGCACCCCAAGGTCTAATGGGTAAGCGCGTGGTAGAAAGACCATGGGCCGTAGTAGCGACCGACGTCGTAGAGCTGCCCCGTAGCAAAAATAGGTTTAAATACCTGGTGGTTTTTCAAGACCTATTTACTAAGTGGGTCGAGCTGAAACCACTGCGATCGGCGGACGGCCCTGCTCTTGTTGCCGCGCTTGAGGAGTTAATCCTGTTCAGGTGGGAAACTCCGGAGTATATCATTAGTGATAATGCGAAGGCATATAGGAGCAAAGTATTTCAAGACAGGTTGCGAGAATATGGTATAGAACATGTATTTTGTCCTGCGTATCATCAGCAAAGTGACCCGGTTGAGCGCGTAAATCGTACGCTAAAGACGATGATAGCGATGTTTGTAGATGCCGATCACAGGAGCTGGGATAGGCATTTGCACGAATTTCGTCATGCTATCAATACGGCGACTCAAGCGTCTACAAAAGTATCGCCGGCGTTTCTAAACTTTGGTAGGGATCCGCGTCCGGTAAAGAGTTTAAGGCGCGAGATCGAGGCAAAGGCCCCTATTGTTAAGATAGATACGAAGGCGTGGGAAGATAGGCTATCACGTTTAAATGCATTACGCGACTTGGTAGCTAGGCACATAGATGAAGCTCAGGAAAAGCAAAAGAAACACTACGATAAGGGTAGGCGTCAGGTACTTTTTCAGGTAGGTGACTTGGTTTTGCGCAAAGTGCATACGCTTTCGAGCGCAGCGGATGGTAAAAACGCGAAACTGGATCCGAAATTCGACGGACCGTTTGAAATTATTTCAGTGATTTCGCCCGAGATCTACGAGCTAACGACGAACAGTAAGCATCGTACAGCTAGGGTACACGTCTCCGAAATTAAGCGATATATACCACCGCGTAAGGTAAAGAAATAGTTTGCGAAATAGGATAGGTGTAATAACTGAATTGTTTTGTTTTAAAGGTACAGGAGGTTCATCGACGTCAGGTGATGATGGCTGAAAACGAGGAGTCGGGCCGCATCGCTCAAGTCGCCGAGGCTCGAACACCTACAGGCGACGTGACCGCATCGGTGAACTCGGCGGGAATTGTTGAGGCGATGGAGGTAGACCGAGCGTCGGAGTCTGCCGCCCGGTTTTCAGGCCTTGGGCAGGCGGCCTCCTTTGACGGCGAGGTTGCCTCCTGTGTTTCACGGTTGGCACAGGCGTCGGTTGGCGGGGACAGTGACGGGCAGGCGAAGGGGTTCCCTTTGCCGCCGCCTTTGCCTTCGCCCCCGACGCCGTTCGTGAGCGACCGACGAGGGGTCCGTTTGCTAACGGGAAATCGTCGTGCGGGTTCGATAATTCGTCTGGCTGCGCCCACGCGTACCTGGGACGAGGCAGTGCGTCGCAGCGCAGCGTTTCGGCTCACGACGCTTTGCATACGCGAAGCATCCGAGAAGTCGAGAGTTATCGCCGCAAAAGAGGGAATTGTCTTCTCGCGGGCGGGCACGAGTAGCCAAGGCGAGAAATCGCCGGGCTCTCGAGCTACCGCGGGAGGACATCTCGCGGGTAGGGCGGCAAATCGGAGCCGTACCGCGAGGGCTTGTATAGGAAGGGAAAACTGGAGTCCCATAAAGCGAGGCGCCACCAACGGTATATTGGAGGTGGTGCTAAGCTCGAGCGACTCCGAGGATGAGGTGATGCCGGTGCAGGAGCTGCCTCGAGTAGCTCTACAACCACACGTTTATCCTAACCTCCCTTTCAAACCGCTCGCGTTACAGAGGTTAGACCCCGCGTATCAGTTCGTCCGCAGGGGTGGGCCCGCGCAGTTCTACCCAGCGGGATATTTGGAGGACGAGAGAAAGAAGGAGGCTGAGGCTCGCCAGAACTCGGGTAGGAGGAAGCGCACGATGCGTTTCAACCTATCCGCGTGTAACTTTGAGAGGCCAACCTCCGGTTCGACGCCAACTCTACCTGAGATGGCGGAGGGAGCCGTTGCTGAGGCAACAGGCGCCCTCCAGCCATCGGTTTCGTTGGCTGTCGGCAAAGGGAGAGTCTCGGGAGTTAGTGCGAGCACGGTCACCGAGAAGACGGGAGAGGCAGGCACAAGGATGGAAGTGTTGGTGCCGCCGACCCCACGAAGAGTGGAGCCGGTTGTGCCGGAGCGACCAACACTTAGGCCGGTACGACCTGTCCCGACTCCTCAGGTGGCGAGCCCGGCCTCGTCCTCTGCGTCGCCGTGTTGGGTCGATGAAACAGGGTTTCGGTTGGTAAGAGGTAGCTTCCTGCAAAACCTGGCTCCGGTCCTCTGGGATGAGGAATTGGACGTACCCTCGTTCCGCTGCTTCAATTGCAGAACGGGGTCACATCCCAGGTCGGCCTGCAGGAACCCGCCTCTCTCGCGTCCGGTTTGTAGGAACTGTGGGCGACTCGATGTCCGCGTGCAAGACTGACCGCGTTGCCGCGATGCCTTTATGGCAGACCAGGCGCGCGCACGGTTGGTGGAGGAAGCAAGGGTTCGGGCTCGCCCGGGCGAACCAGTAGAGCTCCTGGCGACGCAGCCAAAGACTGTGGAGCCGGAGCTCGAAGCTTCTAGGTCAATGCCCGAGGTAGCCAGCCCTGAATCCTCCGTCGGGGAGCCCAAGGCGAAAAAGCCCAGGCACCGATGCGGCAAGCGTTTTCGCGCTAAGCTCGCGCGTAGGTCACAGGCGCTTGCTGCAGAGGGAGCCGGGACTGAAGCTAGTTCGGTCGAAGACACGGGGATGGAAGTCGCGTCGCGGACGGAGCAGGCGTCGGTCCCTGCGGGTGAGCCGAGCGATCGGGGCGCCGGGGTGATTGAGTCCGAGGCGACTGAGGATGCCGGCCAAAGACTCTCCGGGGTAAGTGCCTCGTTTCCTTCGGCAGAGGAACTACGAACGCTCAGGCTCCGGTATTTGGAGTCGTTGGAGCGGCAGTGATTGGTAAGATTCTTGGTTTAATTGAGTACTGAGATAGTCGCGATCTTGGCGCAGTGGATTAGTCGGCTTGCTATGACGAAAGGTTAGGCATATTACTCGGATTAAACTATTCGGTTTGTTAGATTTTGCTCTTAGTTGATCTGGTTGTTACCAACTTAGAATTAATTATAATTTAAGCTAAATATAAGGTATTCTTATATGAATTAGCGTCTATCGTTGGTTGCCACTGCCGGTCGACAGGGAGAGAGAGAGGGAGACACGGAGTCAGGCCGTTCGCGGGTGCGAACTTTGGCCTTGGAAGGGGGTGTGACGAGAGCAGGCCGTTTGCCCGTCTCTCGTCCGCGTTTCTCCCTCCCCCACTCGGCTAAGCGTGGTGGCCAACGTTGGGCGCATTTAAGTATGCGCCTAACACTTGGTCTTTTATTTCAGCGCTAAGGACGAGCCAGCGTAGTTGAGCGCAAGAAAAGTTGAAGAGCGCGGAGAGAGAGTGAGAGAAAGAGAGAGAGAGAAAGAGAGCATTAGGCCTATGCAGGGATTGGCAGGCGCGCAACGCGTGACCGATAAGCGACGCGTCGCGTGCCGCTTAACTAATAGGTCAAGGTAGGGTGAGGAGCGAGCGCCGCAGAGCGACTGCAAGAATGCGCGCAAGAATTAGTGCGTGAGAGAGTCGCAGCCGAGCCTTACGAGAGTGAGGGAGTCTAAGCCTAGTCTTGCTAGAGTGCGGAAGTCCGAGAGCAGCAGAGAGAGCAGTTTGGGATAGCCGGAAGGAAGGACGGTTAACCCTACCGGCAACGGCTTTGCCAGCAACAGCAGCCAGCCCACCTGCCAAGAGAGTCAACGCCACCGACGGAGACCTGGTCAGCGACAGCGGGTAGCGACGATCTGACCAGCGACGCCCGGTACGTCCTGCGGCAGCACATCGCCCAGGATTCTCGACGTTGCAAGGAACAAAGAAAAAAGGTCAAGTCTTCCTTTTCTTCTTTCTCTCTATACTCTCTCTCTCTGTTGATGCGACGACCGGTACGCGGTGAAAGAGATAGCCTGGCACTCACGTGCCGGCTATCTGAAGGTTCGCGCTAAGGTTAATTTGTAGTGATATAAGTTGCGACCGGTGAATTGTCCAGGCGCCCACGTGCCGTCAATTTCCCGGTATTAGTCCGCGTAGTTTTAAGTAAGTTTGTAATAGGTTAAGTATGCGATTTGTTATTAGTGAGATGCGAAATGTTCATTTGTGATTATCTTAAGTAGTTCATTGTTCGATTTTCAGTTTATTAGTCGGTAATTTAGATTATGTTATGCGCGCGTTTGTTCAGTGTGAATGGTTATTAATAATAATAGGTTATAAGTGAGATTTGATTCGTGTCTATATATTATTTATTATCAACCTCCCCTCATTCTTCCCTCTCAATTGTCATGAGCGAAAGCGCCTCACTTACCCCGCAAAAGAATTGGTAACAAGGATCAAGTTTTGTTACAAAATTTAAAACTGTTGTAGGATTCTTTATTGGCAGATGAATGTTCTAAAGGGAGAGGTACATATTTTTTTCCATTATATAGCAAAATAGCTTTGAGGCTATTTGCTCTGTATTATGAATACTCTATAAAAAGAAGCCAGTTTTCTCGCTTATAGAAGCTTTTTCTATGTACATCAATAAGCCCCTCAACGTCGTTACAATAAACAATCCCATTTTCCATCGAAAAGTATTTCATAAACTCAGCTTCTCTTTTTCTGTAGAAAGTTAATTTTGTTTCAGGTAACAAGAGATTTATTTCTTTGAGTTTGTGATGTTCGTATCACTTATCAATAATAATAATTCGAACTCTCGTATCCAGCTAATAAGTAAGAATTTGTTTCTAATAATTTTACTCTACTTGTCTATAAAATAAATAAATAAATCAAATGTCCTCTAATAATAATAAATAAATCAAATATATATAAATAAGTACAATGTTTCAGGGAAAGTCAGACAATGCCTTAGTTTTTTATGGTGCGAATTGTCCCATAAGCAGAGCTAAAGTCTTTCTTGGATAGGATATAATTTGGCCTAAGTTTCTTATAGCGCGAGATGTTCTATAAGTCGAGCTCGAATTATAAGGAAGGAACAGTCTTGCTCAGTTAATCACAATCAGAGAAAAAACTTAGGTATTAGCCAAGTTTATTCAGACTCATGCGCTCACCTTGTAAAGCTAGAAATGAATGCTAGCCTGTGCAAAGGTGGACGTATTTATACACAGATTTTCCCGCTTATTTTTGCAGGAGAGATGTCATCGAACATTCGAGAGACATTCGCGAATTTGGAGAAATGAGTTTTCTTAATTTACAAGTAAATATCCATTAATAGTAAGCTTTTAACACATGTAAACTTTATAGAATTTATTGATTTTATATAATATACAATTATCGCAAATAGTGTCGTCAAAAGTTATTAACTAATAAAGTTAATTAACGTGATATTACAATATCTACAATAGAAAATTATTAAATTGTTATATAATTTTATAGTTACTTAATTTCGGAAGTATTTTCTAAAAAGAAATATTTAAATTAGTTAATAACATTTGAATTATAATTAATTTTTCATATTTGTAACGGTTTTTTCTAATCTTATAACGCAATGATTAGATTAATTATCTAAGATTCCTAAATCATAAAGTTATTATTATTAAGTATAAAATTAATGCTTTTGTTTCATATACAACTTATTGTTTAAATAAATTATTAATTTTTTATTTATTAATAACAGTTATTATTCAGCTGTTATTAATGAAACCACTTCTTACTCATGTTCTATATTTATTCACTTTGCCTATGGATTATTTACATTTTTTTAATAATTCATTGTTAAGTGACAACTTTTAAAATTCACTTAATATTGATATACTATATGTATTAATGAAATGTAAAACTTATATGTATTAGTTGTAACGGGGGGGGATAGCTGCAAAAATGAGAAATTTATTTAAGAACAAACTCCCACGATGCAGAGCAAACCGCCGCTCCGTTAACACGTATATTAATACGTGTATTCGCCTTAACGTCAGCTGACTTAACTTACAAGGAAGGTACCCGAGGTGTACCTCACCGATTTTCTTGAAATTGTGATATGTTGTAGAACATCAAAAAATATTCGACGCGTATTTTTTTATACGTGCCCATAAGCCCATTTAAGGGGTGAAACCCACCCTTGAAGTTCACCCCTAAAAACAAATTTTTTTTAATTTCTCGAATACAATTCGTAATTTTTTACTGAAACAAAGTGGGTAACACTTGTTATTGAAAAGCACATATTTATGCATTGTTTTTAGTCATCAGACTCGTAACCCCCGTTTTTTATTAATGAAAAACTATATTTGATGACCATTTTTTTCACTATACACATTCCAAAATCTGTTAAATCTTGACAAAATTAATTGTTTTATGCACAATAATCAAAAATAAAGTTGACCTGTTCCGGCATTTTCAAAAAAAAAATCCCTTGAGGGGGTGAGCTACCCCTAACATTTATACTATTATATTTGATTATTCCATTACGATATCATGGTGTAAATCTCTTGCATACTATTAAAATTGTTAAGTAATTGATGTAGTTTGAAATGTTCTGAAATCAGCCCTTACAAATGAATTCATCCCTAAAACTCAATCTCAAGTATTATTTTTTCATTACTTGAAAATACCCTAGGACTATTCAGTGGCGTAAAACGTGTAATAATATTAGTTCACATCCTTGGTATTGAATTAGAATTCTTCACCCCACTAATGTATCAACCCCTATTTTTCAATAAAAAAATGACACCCTTTTCCATATGAAAATACTAGTTTCTTGAGTTTGACGAAAAAAATTTTGGCAGTATGCACAATATTCAAATACGAAATCGACTGTTCTCACCTTAATAAAAATAACCTATAATAAGGGGTGTACCAGCCCCACAGGAGATATTGTCGTATCTCTATGATTTTATTCTTTTTCTATGGGACTTTCAAAAGTAATAAAAAATTAATGATTCAAAGCAAGAAGAACTAACTAATTATCGAATAAATGCATACGAAGAATAAACGTATAAACGCTTGGAAAACAAATTAAGAGAAGTGAACAGCTTAAAATAACAAGATAAGATTAAATTTATCATTTTCTTGTTGTTGTTGTCGAGATCGGACGGTGGGAAAAACCTCAACGGTTAAATTATCGTCTTGCTATGTTTTGGATAGATAAGACCTTTTTCGACGATACGATCACACTCTTGAACTCACAATCAGCTCGCCAAAACAACACTCGAATACTCGATATTACCTCTCATCAGTCTTTAGTCAGAGCTTCATCGAGCTCGTTTGAATCAGTATATTAATTGTGAGTGCAGTGTTTGTTGAATTTACAAGAAATTACATTGGAATCCAATAAATGTGCAACCAAATTTCAAACTTCAAATTTCATCAAAGTATAACATAGTATTTTGGAATTCGTACATATTAATTCTACCATATAATTTTTGGTCAATACTTATTTCCTGATTGTAAGTAAAATTTCCTTTTGCGTAAAATTTCTTAACGCGGTAATTGATAGATATTGTATACATGCCCTCGCCATTTTTCAAAAAACGCACAGAAATTGAAAGTACTCTATTTTACAGCTCTTTACAAGCCCTATCTAAAGAAACCATAAAAAATTATTTTCATCATTTTTTTTACTCTACATTTTTGAATTAAATATTTTTCCGAAGAAAAAAGCTCAAAAATTTTCATACTCACATCGTATTTGATGAAAATAATTTTTTAATTAGTGATTTGGATATAGCTTATAAAGAGTTATAAAATGCAATACTTCATATTTTTATGTGGTCTTTTTCCAGAATTGGTGAGGGATCAAAGATGGACAAGAAATTTTGGAATTTTCAATATTCAATTATCGTTCGAAGAAATTAGAAATGAAATTGATACGTAATTGTCAGTGTAATGTTGATTTAAATGATATTAAAAATTATTGCCTGACTTTGTAAAAAAATATTCAAATTAATGCGCTTCGGATTTCATCATATAAAAAACAAATAATAATTATTATTTCTAGGTATTGGAAAAATGACTATTAATCCTATAAATGTTATACAATTATTATTATTATCTTTTCAAGCTATGAATATACAAGAAAGTCCCATTACTAAAGATGAAATTGCTTTGAAGGATAATATAGAAAAACTATTACTTGATTGTATAAATAACTTTGAGGATCCAGAATTCATTGTGGAATCTACATTAGCTTTTCAAGAACCATTTAAGGATACTGAAATGCATATTGTTGAAGATATTGATAAAATCTGGTCAGCGGATGTTGATGAACACTCACTAGTATGTACAGCGGATACAGAAGATCTATCTTGGGATTACAAACGAAAAGTTGTGGACTATTGGAGAAGCGGAGTTACGAAAAATCTCGCTCTGCAAACTGTGCAGCATAGATTTCGAAAAGTCCAATCAATTACACAGTTGAAACGATGGGCGCATACTTTGAATAAAGGAGGCACTTATAAAGAAAAAATTGGAAGAATCAATAAATTTGTATTAGATAATTTTCAGTCGGCTTCCGATGCCGGTTATATAATTCACGATAGAGATTTACAAAAATGGGCATTACAAGCTCAGAAAATCGTTGGACATGAAGATATAAGGTTTAAAGCGTCACGTCATTGGCTACAAAATTTTAAAAAGGCTCACAGAATAGTCAGCAGAAAGATAAATAAATTCGTAACAAAAAAGACTGTTGAAGGGAGAGAATATTTACAAAAAACAGCTGATGATTTTGTTTAAGATGTGAAAAAAATAATTAAAAGCAAAGGTTTGGAATCAATTTACAATTCAGATCAGAGTGGATTTCAAATTGAAATGCACTCGGGAAGAACACTAGCTATTGAAGGCGAAAAGCAAATTGAATGTCTTGTAGAATCTGTAAGTTCGACGACTCACAGTTACACAATTCAACCACTCATTTCAGGTGATGGGAGACTGCTTTCCCCATTATTCATTGTTTTAAAAGAAAGTAAAGGAACCTTTGGACCGGTAGTAGAATCCAAATTATTCAAGCCATCAAATATTTACGTGATGCCTTCCGCTTCTGGCAAACTGACTTCAGGTATGATATTTATTATTGATGATTACAGTTTTTAACTTATGTCATGTGAATAAAAATGAGTTTTTTCAATGGTTACAGAACATTTCAAAACATGGCTGAAGCATGTGTATTTTCCCAATGTTGGGCATTCAAGTGTCTTATTAATTGATTCGTGGAGTGGGCATTGCCCTGATGCTGTAAAGGAAGCAGCACCTCCAAACAAAATTGTTGATGTAAAAATAATTCCAAAAGGAACAACAGGCAAAATTCAGCCACTAGATGCTTTCGGCTTCCGAGTGTGGAAAAATTACGTCCGTCGCTTCGAGGACAGTGTAACATTAATGAATGAGGATATAGAACTTCATAAAAGAAATAACATTATAAAACTCCAATCCTTGGTACATAATCAATTGTCATCTCCTCGATACAATAACCTATTCAAATATTCATGGTATAAAAGTGGCTACGTTGAATCAAAGCCAGATAAATTTGATAACCCCGTAGATTTTAGTTTTGGTAATGATTGTAATGAGCGTTGTGAAGTTCCTGGTTGCTCTAACTCAGCAATTGTAAGATGCTCTTGGTGTAAGAAATCATTATGCTTGAAACATTTTTTTAATGATTATCATTATTGCCAGGATTATAAAAAGTAACATTAAAACTCGAAACTATTGAAATATTAAATTTAAAATTTTTTTGTACTTTGAATCATTAATTTTTTATTACTTTTGAAAGTCCCATAGAAAAAGAATAAAATCATAGAGATACGACAATATCTCCTGTGGGGCTGGTACACCCCTTATTATAGGTTATTTTTATTAAGGTGAGAACAGTCGATTTCGTATTTGAATATTGTGCATACTGCCAAAATTTTTTTCGTCAAACTCAAGAAACTAGTATTTTCATATGGAAAAGGGTGTCATTTTTTTATTGAAAAATAGGGGTTGATACATTAGTGGGGTGAAGAATTCTAATTCAATACCAAGGATGTGAACTAATATTATTACACGTTTTACGCCACTGAATAGTCCTAGGGTATTTTCAAGTAATGAAAAAATAATACTTGAGATTGAGTTTTATGGATGTTATATATGCAGTTACATATAGTTAAATAATGAAACAGGTTTTGGATAAAGAAGATGATGGTATTTATTAGTAGAGGTGTACGGAGGAAATACATATGTTCGGCGTGAGAGTCTACGCGAGAGTGAGTCGGTACCTTAAGGTATAGCTTGTCAACTACAACCATAGCTATCTATATTAGCTATCTCTCAAACTACTAACAGTCGTGCGTAATTACGACTTTATACCCTTTTAACATACATCACAACTCCTCCCGCTTTAAGTATTTGTTTTCTGCGCTTTTTGACGCCAAGCGCTCGGAACGTCTTACGGCTAAATCAGCTTTACAATCAATCAGTTGGTCGCAGTGACGCTTATGCATTTTGTCGTCAATTTTGACCTTAAATGTCGACGGCGTTAAGCGTTCTACAATTTCTGCCGGTACACGTTTTTTATTACCGGCATTGTACACATCTGCCAAAACGGTATCGCCAACATCTAGTGCAGGGTTTCGAGAACCGCTACAATTCCTTATTTGCGCCTCTTGCTTTACTTTGACTGTGACGTCTGCGCTCGGACGCAACTTATCAAAACGCGTTCGTAGCTGCCGTTTATACATTAAAAATGCAGGGCTTTTGCCTGTAGTGCAGTGCGAGATACTTCTGTAATCGAACAGGAAAATATCTATTGCTTCATCCAATCCTCTTCCTCCTTTTACAATTTTATTTATTTTGTCTTTAAAAATACCGACGAAATTTTCAGCTGCACCGTTAGTCGCTGGATGATACGGTAGAGAAAAAGATTGTTTAATACCTAATTCTGACAAAAATTTTTTAAATTTTTCGCTTACAAATTGTCTACCGTTATCGGAAACGATATGTTCCGGTAATCCATGTCTCGCAAAAATTTTTCTCATACTACAAATTAATTTTTCCGCAGTTGTGTCCGTCTTAAAATCTATAATCTCTGGCCATTTTGAGTGCGCGTCTATCACGACTAGCAACATTTTATTATAAAATGGGCCAAGAAAATCTAGATGTACTCTACTCCATGGTTTTTCGGGCCATGGCCATGGTGTTAACTGTGTTTTAGGCGGATTCTTTCGGTCTTGCATACACGTTACACATGAATTTACCATAAATTCGATATCAGCATCAATGCCTGGCCACCAGATATACGATCTTGCTAGTGTTTTAATTTTTACAATTCCCAAATGCGATTTGTGAAGTTCCTTTAAGATATTCGGTCTTAATCTTTCCGGTATAATTAAGCGATGCCCCCATAAAAGACAACCATTATCTACCGAAATTTCTAGACGTTTATTGAAAAATATTTTTTCGTCTTGCGATAGTATATCTGTGTTCTTTGGCCAACCATTGATTACAAAATTTTTAATTTTATTTAATAATACCGCTTTTTCGGTTTCGTACGCTACAAGTTTAATATTTACATTTTCTAAACCTTCTTGTATATAATACAGCGGCGTAAAATCACTCTCAAAAATATCTGTATCGTCTTCTATCGGTAACCTTGACAAGGCATCACAGTTCCCGTTTTGTTGTGATTTAATATACTCAATATTATATTTAAAACCTGATAGAAAATATGCCCATCTTTGCAGTCTGTTAGCTGCTGTAAGAGGGATACCTGTTTTTGAGCCGAAAATAAATTTCAAAGGCTTGTGGTCTGTTCTCAACGTAATTTCTCTTCCGAAAATATAGTCATAGAATCGTTTAAACCCGAAAACGATTGCTGCCGCCTCTTTGTCTATAATCGCTCTGCTATTTTCTTTTTCTGGTATTTTCTTTGAGGCAAAAGCAATCGGACGTTCAGTGCCATCGTCGAATTTATGCGAGAGCACTGCTGATAGACCGTAAACCGAAGCATCACATGCTAAAATTAGTTCTTTCTTTTGATCATAATGTGCTAATATAGTTGGTGAAACTATTTCTTTTTTTACCCACTTAAACTCTTCCTCGCATTTTTTTGACCATACGAATTTTTCTTTACCGGCGCATTCGTATAAATTTTTTAATTTATTAGCACGATTTGGCAAAAATTTTGCATAAAAATTTACTAATCCTAAGAATGATTGTATTTGTTTTTTATTTTCAGGCTGCGGCGCTTCTAAAACCGCTTTCACTTTAGAGTATGCCTTGTGCAAACCATTTTTGTCGATAACATGCCCTAGGATATCAATTTTATCTTTCATGAAATTACATTTTTCTTTGTTAATTCTTAAACCGGCGTTTTCCATTCTTTTACAAACTTCTTTTAAATTTGCTAAATGCTCGATATCATTACTACCTGTTACGTAAATATTATCCAGGTACGAAATCGTATTCGGAATACCTCTTATAATATTTTCCATAATACCTTGAAATTCACCCGGGCAGGTCGAAACTCCTTCTGGCATTTTCGTATATCTATATAATCCTTGGTGCGTTGTTATTGTTAAAAACTGTTGACACTCTTTTTTTATCGGTATTTGCATATACGCGTGCGGCATATCGAGTTCGGAGAATTTTTCGCCACCTTGCATCGCAGCAAAAATATCTTCGATACGCGGCAACGGATTTTTATTAACGATAACCGAGCGTTCAATGTTAATTTAAAATCGCCACATATTCTGACCGTTCCGTTTTTCTTTACTATCGGTACGATGGGTGTAGCCCATTCGCTAACTTCTACCGGTATAATGTGTCCTAGACGGTTTAGTCTATCTACTTCTTGCTCTATTAGCTTTTTCATCGCATATGGTACGTGTCTTGTCTTCAAAGCCGTCGGCGTTGTATTTTCTTTTAAATGTATGTTTAACTCTTCTTTATTGAAACACCCCGGTGTGTTTCCAAATAAAATTTTAAATTCGTTAGTTATCGAACTTTCGACCGAATTAATATTAAACATTGAAAAATTCGAAAATTCTCTCAGAGGCCACAATCCAAACATTGCTAACCAACGCCTGCCTATGAGCGGTGGACCAGTACCCTTGAAAACAAAACAACTCAACTTGAAATTCTTGTTATTGAATACGACTTTCAAGTTCTCTAGTGAGCCCAACGGTTTTATTACTCTATCGTCGTAACAAAATAAATTCCTTTTCTGCTCGACCAGTTTAATATCTCCGAAAAATTTATCTTTTGTTATCTTTGACATTACTGTGTTATACGTGCCGGTGTCTATCTCGAATTCGACTATCTTATTGTTTATTTTCAATTTTAGCCTCATCGGCTCCGCTTGAATATTATATAATTGATTTACAGGATTATCATTACAATCGCGCAATGAAAAGAAATCGTGCTCGCTGCACGTACACTTGTCTCTGTTTTCTTCCATTGCCGATGTATCTGCTTTTTTTTCCAAGAATTTAACCG
This sequence comes from Phymastichus coffea, assembly GCF_024137745.1. Classification (NCBI taxonomy): domain Eukaryota; kingdom Metazoa; phylum Arthropoda; class Insecta; order Hymenoptera; family Eulophidae; genus Phymastichus; species Phymastichus coffea. The sequence continues at coordinate 5,143,487 of NW_026706814.1, forward strand.
TTGTCTTACCCTTTTCCTTGCAGACTGCCGCCAGATGACCCCTCCGATGACAAACATTGCATTCTTTCGCCTTATGTTTGCATTGCGATGTCATGTGACCTTTTTTTCCACAAACATAGCATGTTAAATTTTTTTGGTTTTTTTCATCTTGCCCGTTATTTGTTATACCGGTAGTCTTCTTTAAGTGCTTAAATTTATACACGTGATCTTTACTTGTAGTCACTTCCGGTAATTTCATCGAATCTTTAGCATTTTCTACTGCTCTTTCTCGTGCTAGCGCTTCTGATTTTGCGATATCATACGTTAAGTCTTTTTTTTGAACAATTCTATCTTTGTGTCGGTGTCTCTTAAACCACACACGAATTGGTCTCTTAGAGCTTCCTTAACATCCTTAAAGTTACAAAATACCGCCAGCTTTTTTAAGCGTGCCGCAAAATCTGCCACTGACTCTGTTTGCTGCTGCCTAGCCTGGTGAAAATTATGCCTTTCCATAACCTCCGAAGGTGCCGGATTCAAATGTTGCTTAAACAAATCTTTTAATTCGTCGAAAGACTTTTCTTTCGGCTTTGCTGGCGCACATAAATCCCTTATCAACTTATATGCTTCATTATCCAGTCTCATCAAAAATACTGGCACCCTTTTTGCTTCTTGGCTTCTGGAACTTTTTGGCGTCGAAATAATTTTCTAAACGTTCAATAAATGTGTCCCAGTCCCCTTTTTCCAGACAAAACTATAGCTTCGTTGCTTCACTAGCCATTGTGGTTTCGCTGTCGCTATCGCTTACTATTTCACTCTCACTACTAATGTCAATTTTAACTCCTTTTTTCTCGACTACTTCAATACAATCTTCAAAATTCTCTTCTGTAGCTTTCTCTTCTACCTGAACTTTAGCCGCTTTTTCTGCCTCTTCTCTAATTGCGTTTTTTAACAGCTTCCTTAAATCGTCGAGTTTCTGGCCTTTCTCGTGCTCGATGTTTCTTTTTAGTAATTCTTCGATAACTTGATCTTTATTCAATTCGTAAAACCAACTAAACATATCACTGTTACTTTTTTGCACGAGCACATATTAATCGAAAAAATTTACTCAGGCCGGCACTTAAAAAATTACTTTTTTTTACCAAAACCGCAAGTTCGAGAATTGATCCTCTTCGCCAGTTGTTATATATGCAGTTACATATAGTTAAATAATGAAACAGGATTTGGATAAAGAAGATGATGGTATTTATTAGTAGAGGTGTACGGAGGAAATACATATGTTCGGCGTGAGAGTCTACGCGAGAGTGAGTCGGTACCTTAAGGTATAGCTTGTCAACTACAACCATAGCTATCTATATTAGCTATCTCTCAAACTACTAACAGTCGTGCGTAATTACGACTTTATACCCTTTTAACATACATCACAAGGGATGAATTCATTTGTAAGGGCTGATTTCAGAAAATTTCAAACTACATCAACTACTTAACAATTTTAATAGTATCCAAGAGATTTACACCATGATATCGTAATGGAATAATGAAATATAATAGTATAAATGTTAGGGGTAGCTCACCCCCTCAAGGGATTTTTTTTTTGAAAATGCCGGAACAGGTCAACTTTATTTTTGATTATTGTGCATAAAACAATTAATTTTGTCAAGATTTAACAGATTTTGGAATGTGTATAGTGAAAAAAATGGTCATCAAATATAGTTTTCATTAATAAAAAACGGGGGTTACGAGTCTGATGACTAAAAACAATGCATAAATATGTGCTTTTCAATAACAAGTGTTACCCACTTTGTTTCAGTAAAAAATTACGAATTGTATTCAAGAAATTAAAAAAAATTTGTTTTTAGGGGTGAACTTCAAGGGTGGGTTTCACCCCTTAAATGGGCTTATGGGCACGTATAAAAAAATACGAGTCGAATATTTTTTGATGTTCTACAACATATCACAATTTCAAGAAAATCGGTGAGGTACACCTCGAGTACCTTCCTTGTTAGAACTAACGCGCGAAAATCAGAATCGCGAACGGTTCGATTAATTGAATCGACTACCGTTGCATAGTATTATGTATAATTGCGCCGCGCGTATTAATTGTACACGTTAAGCACGCGTGGGCGGTTCGGCGGCCGCGTAGTAATGCGGTGACGGCGTAGTAACACTCTCGCGCGGCCTGACTGTATCGCCCACGCCTAACAAAGCAGTCTCGTGCCAGAGCTAATCACGACCAGTCGTACACACCATAATTCTCTTCAGATTTACGTACAGTTTTATTCAGTTCTTTTCATACAGTTTTGATCTCAGTTTTTTTGTCAATCAGTTTTTATTTATCGTTAAATTCCTAAAATCAGTATATTCATATCCTTGCTATCAGCGATTAACGTATACGCGCCACGAAAGTAACGGCGTTCATTAACGCATTATTATTTGTAACAGGCTGTCGTTTAGTCGATAATCTCTAAAAAGTGCCCTTATTATAACTAGACGAAGCCTTGTTATCTATGTGCTCAAAGCACAGTAACCTACATTGCCTCGGAGTGCGCCTACGCAGAGTCTCTTCACTGTTCCGAGTTGGGTTCCCCCAACTCACCGCTTGGCGGCGCTGTCGCCCCTTGCTAGTAGCGCTCGTGCGGCCGCCGCTGGAACCTGAGTTGTCGATTCGCGTCTATCGGTATTCGCACGATTCGTGCTACGCAACCGGCGAATTCGAATCCACTGAAAATTAACACTGGCGCGACCTCCGGACAAAGGAAAGACTAAATAACCGAAACTCGTTTAAATAAAAATGATGATTGATTTATTCAACGAAATCAATGACACGGGGAATCTGCCGAGAGACTTACGCACGCTCGCGTGAATGACAAGACACACAGATTGAGAGAGAGAGAAAACCGCGATTACCGCGAACTACCTGCTCGCACGCAATAAATAAATTCTTCGCGTTCGCTGCGCGGATTCGCACGCAAATTATATTAACAATTGAAAAGGGGAAAAGGTGCACCTACCGCGAGAACGATGAGGATACGGTGGCCAACCGTATCCGACTAGCAAATCGCTGAAAAGCCGCTTCGCTGCTCGCCGCACCGCCGCGATTACTGTTGCTGCTGTTGTTGTTGCTGCTGTCGCTGCTACTGCTCTTGCTGCTATTGCTGCTTCTGCTGCACCCAGCACTCCGCACCAAAGTTCGCACTGTTCGCCTTGACACCACCACGCGAAAACTTCAAAAAGGCTCGGGGAAAACGGAGGTTAGATCGGCACGAACGGACTGAGTGGCACAGTCATACTGCCGGTCGGAGCCTCCCCTCCCGGTCATTGCCCCTACGCGCTCTCTCTCTCTCGCGAACCGAACGCGGCTCCTCTCGCTTAGCCGCTCGTTTACCTCGCGCGAGTCTAACGATTTTCGGTAATCGTTGCATATTAAATATATATATATATATATATATATATATATATATATATAGTAACAGGCTGCCGTTTAGCCTATAATATCTCTGGAACGTATCTATATAATGACTAAACGACGCCTAGTTATCTATGTGCTCGAAGCACATCAACCTACCTTGTCTCAGAGTGCGCCTGCGCAGAGTCTCCTCGCTACTCCGAGTTGGGTTCCCCCAACTCGCCGCTTGGCGGCGCTGTCGCCCTTGCTTAGTAGCGCTCGCGCGGCCGCTGCTGGAAACCATGTTGTCGATTCCCGTCTACTGGTATCCGCGTGATCCGTGCTACGCTACCGGCTTATTTGAATCGAATGTAAACAAATATAGACGCGACCTCCGGACAAAGGAAAGACAAAATAAAGATTACTAGATTCGGTAAAGATTAACGTTCACTTTATTCATGCAATTCGATTACACGGGGGATTTGCCGAGAGTCTTGCGCACGCTAGCGCGAATGACAATATACGCTGTATGAGAGAGAGAGAAAACCCGTTCGCCGCGAACTAACCGCTCGCACGCAACAATTAATCTCTTCGCGCACGCTGCGCGGGATCGCACGCTATTGACAATAATAGGAAGGTGCACCTACCGCGAGATAGTAGAGGATACGGTGGCCAACCGTATCCGATCAACAAGCCGCTGAAAAGCTGCTTCGCTGCTCGCCGCACTGCCGCGATTACTGTTGTTTCTGTTGCTGTTGCTGCTGTCGCTGCTACTGCTGTTGCTGCTATTGCTGCTGCTGCTGCTATTGCTGCTGCTACCCACGCACTCAAGTTCACGCTGTCCGATTTAGCACCACCAAACGAAAACGCGTTGAAGGCACGGAAAAGGGTTAGCTCCACGATAAAGGCGGACTGAGTGACACAGTCATACTGCCTGTTGAACGCTCCCCTCCCGGTCATTGCCCCTACGCGCCCTCTCTCTCTCGCGAACCGATCGCGGCTTCTCTCGTTCAGCCGCTTACTAACCTCGCGCGAGTCGAACGATTTTCGGTAATCTATATATATACGTATACGTATATATATACGTATACGGCGTACGTTCAAACCAATTCCAGCACAATTACTTGTTACAAGGATAACAGTTATTATAAGGACCAGCAAAAATAAAAGGATTATATTTCTTGGACGAATATTTTGACAATATACACATTTATATAACTATATAATTTCAAGGACAAGTCTACTAATAATAATAATAAATAAACTTTTAACAAGTAAGTAACTCAAGGTTCATTAGTGTAAACTTATTTTCTTCTTACCTATTTTCCTATAATAATAATAATACTTGGAATAATTACCATTTGGCAAATTTCCACATATTCATTTTGTGTATAACTACATATATATATATATATATATATATATGTATATATGTAGACGTGTATGCGTTCGTTAAATTTTTAATTATTTTGGCTTTGGTATTTTGCTCTCGCGACTCTTTCCATTTATTATCATAAATACCGGTCGTGCCAGCGTAATGTGATCTTCTCAATTATATAGCATTATAGCCTACGCTGACGAAGTATTTAAAAATTAAGCACGTCCCCAGATAACATGATATGCATGTGTACGGGATAAATAGTACGTCTACAATATTTCGACAAGCTCGGTTCCAAGCTGCTAAAATTCTTGAGTAAGCTTTAATTCGAACTTTATAGAGAACCTCTATATATATATATATATATATATATATACATATAAATACTCAAGAATTTTAGCAGCTTGGAACCGAGCTTGTATATATATATATATATATATTCCAGTTATTTGATTTTTCCCATAAATATACTTATACGTAAAATATATTTAATGATTAACTAGCGAGCGTTAAGTGAGCGGGGCCTCATATATGCAGCAATACACCACATCGAGTTATAGTGTCGCTCGTTTGCTAAAAAGACACTAACGACGTGTGTGTCTATTAGAAAACACGTATCAAATGGTAGCAGAGCGTGGTTTTTGCTGTTTTAACGCTCCTAATTAATGAATTATTAACATTTAATATCAAAAAAAAATATATATATTAAAAAATATTATTTACCAAATAGGGTGTATGATGATAATTATAATATATTTATACTATAATAAAAAAAAAAATTTTATTTCAATAAAGTGAATAATTTAATTAATTAAAATTAATTTTAATTAATTAAGATAATTATTAATTGATTTAATTAATTAAAAATTAATTATTCTAATTTAATTGATTGATTTAATTATACTTTAATTTTTAATATTTAATTTTATTATTTTAAATTTTATAATATACCCACTATACCGTCCCCGAAATAAGTAGTAATATTAAATAACGCGTAATACGAGGTGTGTTCAAAAAGTAACGAGAATTTTTAAATTTCGCGGGTTTGGAGAGTCCGCTTGTATAAAATTTTTTTTTATTATGTTGGTACACATGCCCCTGAAGTACGATAAAATTTTCATCAATATTCATTGCTTACTTTTTAAGTGGCAGCCGCTAACGTTAGACGTGTTTTTCGAGCTCGGCGATTTTCGTTTGTGAAAAAAAATGGATCAAAGAATTTGTATTAAATTTTGCGTAAAAAATGAAATAAAGTGTAGTAAAGTTTGTCAAATGTTAACAAAGGCATATAGTGAGTCTGCTATGAGTAAAGCAAGGATTTATGAGTGGTATAAGCGTTTCCAAGATGGCCACGAAAACGTTGAAGATGACGAACGACCCGGACGCCCAAGCACATCAACAACCGATGAAAACGTGAAAAAAGTGAAAGAAATGGTTATGAACGATCGCCGAATCACAATCAGAGAAGTCGCTGATGATGTTGGCATATCAGTTGGCTCATGCCATCAAATTTTTTCGAATGTTTTGGGTATGAAACGTGTGGCAGCAAAATTCGTTCCAAAATTGTTTAATTTCGAACAAAAACAGCGGCGAATGGAAGTTGCTCAGGAGTCGCTAAATTAAGTCAATAACGATGCAGAACTACTAAAACGTGTTATAACAGGTGACGAAACATGGGTTTACGGATATGATGTCGAAACTAAGGCTCAATCGTCCCAGTGGAGGCATTCTGGATCGCCAAGACCGAAAAAGGCTCGACAAGTGCGGTCGAATGTGAAGGTTATGCTCACTGTGTTCTTCGATTTTAATGGCATAGTGCATTATGAATTCTTGCCACAAGGTTAAACAATCAATAAGCAGTACTACCTACAAGTTCAACGTCGTTTGCGTGAAGCAATCCGAAAAAAACGCCCGGATTTGTGGCAAAACAATTCATGGCTTTTGCACCACGATAATGCGCCTGCTCACACTTCATTGCTTGTTCGTGAATTTTTGGCCAAAAACGAAACTGTAACGATGCCTCAGCCTCCATATTCGCCAGATATGGCTCCATGTGACTTTTTTCTATTTCCAAAAATAAAGAGAACATTAAAAGGCCGTCGTTTTACAAGCACAGATGACATTAAAAGCGAATCGCTGAAAGAGCTAAAAGCTATTACAAAGATCGAGTTTCAAAAGTGTTTCGAGGATCGGAAAAAGCGTTGGCATAAGTGTATTGTATCCGAAGGGGACTACTTTGAAGGCGACAACATTAATGTAGATGAATAAATAAATATTTTTTTTATAAAACGAAAATTCTCGTTATTTTTTGAACACACCTCGTAAATTACGTTACGTTAACGATCTATAAGGACGCACGTTCGGAATATTAAGTTTTAACTAATTAAGCATATATATCCTAAATTATATATATATACATATATGTGTTTAACTGTATATGTATCTTAAATCGGTAAGCGATCCCTATGATAACGTTTTGAATACATTAAAATAAGAGGATAATATTATGCGATTAGTGTAGAAATCAGGAATAAGACTGATAGCACGCATTCGCATTACTTAACAAAACAAAATGGACCCTGCAGCGGTAGCAGCAGCGCAACAGCAGGCGCAAGAACAGCAACAAGCAACTCTAGTTATGCTGCAATCGGCATCAGCGAGTTTTGCTTTACAAAATTCCTTGTTAGGAATCCCAGAGTTTGACGGAAAGAATCTTCCATTAAAAGATTTTATTCAAGATATAAAAAATGGATCTGCCACAGTACCTGTCGCCCAAAGACCGAATTATGTAAAAGCCGTCATAGCAAAATTAAGGGGACCGGCTAGGGACTGTTTGTATGGCAAAACCGTTAATACTGCGGAAGAATTAACGAAAGCTTTAAAGGAAAGATTTACACCGTGTAAGGATTTTGCTTATTATGATGCAAGATTACATGCGTTAAGAATGAAACAGGGCGACACTGTCGGAGATTTCCATGACCGAATAAATATATTGTTGAATTGTGCAGAACACGCATTAAAAGACGAATTGGGAGCACAATTTAACGAGATTATGTTGACACCATTGAAGTCAGCCGTAGTAAAAATATTTGTAAACGGTTTACCTAAAGAAATAGGGGACTTAGTGGATGTCAAATGCCCTACTTGTTTGAGCGATGCTTATAAAGAAGCCTTGAGAATTGAGGCTCGAAATAATATGAAACCTAAATTTGAAGCTAACAAATGGACTGGTTTCAACAAAAATTTGGACGTTGCTTACGTGCAAGAGCAGGGATTGGAATCAGAAGAACAGTTGCCCATTGAATTCGAAGAATTGTCCGCTGAATTTCAGCAACTCTATATCCAAAAGAACCAGTACCAACAGAGGCAATTTCAACAAAATCTAGAGAACGGTAATAACTACCAAACAATAATAATCAGTACTTCAATAACGGAGGCTACTCTGGAAATAACTCTCAGCATAATAGATTTCAAGGACAGAGGCAATATCAGCCTAGGACTGGGAATTGGATTCCGAGATTCCAAGGCTCGCAAGGCCGCTCGTATGAACAAAATAACGGAAGACCATACAATCCGGATACAGACACTTATCTGTATCCTACAGGAAGACGGTATGGCATGATTAGTTATGAACAACCAAGACTTGGATTGCCCCAAGGACAAAACGGCCAGTTGAAACAAATTGGACAATATCAACGAGAATTAAGACCGAATCCGCCATATAACCAACCGACGAATGCTGAGCCTTTAAACTCGCAAACGGCTCGTCCCGACATCAAGGTGACGAGCCTCGCAAAACCAACACAAGCAATGATCGAGGAAGCCAAGGCAGTTCTGGCACGACTGGCAGACCAGCCGAGTCAGAAAGAGGGAATGCCACCGGCACCTGTAATGACAGTGTTACAGAAACCCCTGGCTACCAGTATGGAGGACCAGGCATCTGCATTGCCGCGAATCGGGGATCTGGAGATTGTGAGTTCCATGAGCCGACGAGAGTAAGGTTTTGTATACCTGAAACTAATCAAAAATGGACAGTATTTATGGTAGACAATGGCGCTTCAGTAAATATAATTAAATTTAAGACTCTGAGGTGGACAACGACTTTTAATCCGAGGAAAGCTACTTCGCTTAGTGGCATTACAGCTCATACAGTACCGACCTTGGGGACCGTTATGCTAAGCATAAATGGACGAAGTACTAAATTTCATATTGTTTGGGACAATTTTCCAATTCAAGAAGACGGAATGTTGGGAAGAACATTTCTGAAAACTACAAGGGCTGTGATATCTTATCACAACGATGCCTTAATGTTAAACAGCGATGTGATGAACCCAGTGCCGTTCCTGCCAGGGAATGTTCCAATAAACAATCTACGTAACGATCTTATCGCTATGTACCCCATCAAGTACCAAGAAATGCTGAAAGAAGGTAAAATACCTCCTTATGAAGGGGAGACCGATTCTTCTGAAATTAATGTAAATGATGCGAACATCAACCATAGCAAGGTAAAATATATGATACCTGCAAGGTCGCGCCAAGTTATCCAAATAAACTTGGTACGGACAAATCTAGTGGAAGGTTATCTCCCCCGAATCAACGTAGGAGACGATCGAGTATGCATGGGACAAGGAGTAGTAACAAACCAAAATGGAACTTGTAAAATTATGGCTGTTAATACTCATTTTGATAAAGACGTGACGATAGAAGTGGACCCGAGGATCATACTGCCATTCGAGCATATGAACCCCGAGGGTAGTTCGCTTTCGGAAAGTGAAAGCGAATGCACTAGTCCACGGAATGCTGAAATACAGCTCAAACAAAAATATAAGAGGCTACTTAAACTATTGAGAACAGGACATTTGGCACCAAACGAATACAGAAGTATTAAACGTTTGATAAAACAATACCCAAATGTATTTTTACTGCCAGGTGAGCCGCTACCATGTACAAGTATTATTGAACATGAAATTCACCTGGAAAACAATGTGCCCATTAACACTAAACAATATCGACAGCCACCGGCTCATAAGCAGTTTATAGAAGAACAAATTACAAAACGACTTAAGGATGGAATTATAGAGGAGTCAAATTCCCCTTATAATTCTCCTTTATGGATTGTACCGAAGAAAGCCGGAAGCGATGGTAAACCGCGTTGGCGAATTGTGATAGACTTCCGTGAATTGAACAGTAGAACTATTGGAGACGCTTACCCTCTCCCTAACATCGCAGATATTTTAGACCAGCTAGGAGGCTGTACCTATTTTTAAACTTTCGATCTTGCAAATGGCTTTCAACAAATTCCTTTGAAGGCCGAGGACAGAGCTAAAACTGCATTTTCTACTTTACGTGGACATTTTCAGTATATACGTATGCCCGAGGGTTTGGTGAACGCCCTGGCTACGTTTCAACGAATGATGAACCATTTACTAAGAGGATTGCTAAACGTCGAGATGCTAGTTTACCTCGATGATATAATAGTTTATGCAAAGGACTTGGACGACCACGAGAGAAAGGTCAGAAAACTATTCGAAAGATTGTCTAATGCAGGATTGGTCCTACAGCCGGACAAAGTAGAATTCTTGCGTAGAGAAGTCAAATTCCTAGGACATATAATTAGCAAACGAGGCGTGGAACCGGACCCAAAACTGGTCTCTGCGGTCATGGACTTTCCACGCCCAACCGGTGTAAAAAGTATCCGATCCTTTTTGGGACTATCAGGCTACTATCGACGTTTTATTAAAGATTACTCGAAAATAGCAAAACCACTGAGTGATCTAACTAAAAAGGACAGAGAATACGAATGGGGATCCGAACAAGAAGAAGCTTTCAATACACTAAAAGAACTCCTATGTAAAGCTCCCATACTGACGTTCCCCGATTTCGAGAAACCTTTCACTTTGACTACCGATGCTTCGGACTATGCTGTAGGAGCTATCCTATCGCAGGAAGTAGATGGCGTGGAGCGCCCGGTGGTATATTTCTCGAGATTATTAAACAAATTAGAAAGAAATTATACGACGACAGAAAAGGAATGCATTTCGTGTCTATATGCCATGAATCAATTCCGCCCATACCTGATGTGCAAGAAATTCACCCTAATAGCCAATCACGAGCCATTGAATTATATGCACAACCGTAAAGACCCAGGACAAAGATTGATGAGGTGGATGTTCAAGTTCACCGATTTTCAATACACCTTCAAATTTAAACCCGGTAAATTGAACTGCAATGCCGATTCACTTTCCCGCAATCCAGTGGACCTGAATAAGTATTCAAAAGAGAAAGAAAAGTGTGAACAGGATCTCAATGACAATATACCTAATATACAGGTAATGATGTTCAAGAAATGGAAAGACAAATGAAAAGAACAAGAAGCCGCTAAAGAAAAGTCAGAGGAAGAAAAGAAAAGAATGCGCAGACGAGCAAACACGATTGCTGGCGAACCTAGACCGATAGGTAGACCTTTAGGCTCTAAAACCAACAAACAAAGGCCGGAGTTGGAACATAGTGTGATAGCTGGGAGAACTAGGAGTACGAATCCTGCTCCATTGACGACTGCCGCCGACCCACAGCCTAGTACATCCGGTCAAAGGTCAAAGGCAGAGACTAGATTGCCTACGGATAAAAGGGATCTTACGACACGAGCTTCGGGAACTAGACCGAAGGTACCGCAAGGTCAAAACTCGAGTAATGTCTCGACTAACCGAGAAAGCGGAATTAGGACTGACATTTCCCGGAGGCCGCTGGTGCGGAAAGATACGCCTCTAACGACGTCTGAAATAAAAAAACATCCGAGAGTCCAAGAAATCCAGAGTAAGGTTGACACCGCGGGATCTTATGAGGCTCTAACGGACGAATCTAGTGTAGAAACCGATAGGATCACTACTAAAAGCCCGACATTTTTTCAGAGGTCTATGATGTCGTCGACGGGTATAGAGGAAACGGACGTTAACACACGCAAACAAGGGAGTTCTGAAAGCGAACCGCCGATTCCGGATTTTACTCGTACTGGATTAAGGAAACAGGAGAAAACCGAAAAGTTAGAAGATTCAGCTGAAAATATACAGGACAAAACATTAGTTGAAAACACTGAAACGAGTACACAACAAACGTCGCAATCTGACGAAAGTGATGGATCATTGGATATTGAAGTGACTGACCCTCAAACGAGTAATAACACTGATAGTACTAATGACGACGACGTCTTTGAGAACAAACACGATTCTACCGAAAAGGAAATCGTGACCAACCTAACTCAAAATGAACTTGCAGAATCGTGTGCTAGGTTCGAGGAGAATTTGAGACGACATCGTAGTGCCGAAGACGTGACGTTTTATTGGGACAATAGAGATTTAGAACCGTACGAAATCAGCCACTTCTCTGATGGGGACGAAGTAGATCCTGAATTACAGAATGTGTTAGGAGAAATGGATCCATACAGTGACGAAAACTCAGACGAAGAAATGGAAAGAAGAATAAAACAATTAGTGGAATTGTCGCAACATGCTGTGGAATCCGAAATAGAACAAAGAAATTCTGAACCACAGAGCGATACAATAACGTCAGACAACGACTCTGTTCATATCAGTGAACATGAAAAATCTAACGAAAGGGATGAGCTAATCCCTTTGCAGAGACGAGAACTATCGGTGACGCCTAATGTGAAAATTGGTGAACCTAAAAGCCGAAGTACTCCATTAAATAAGGGATAAACGGGTATTAAATTTAAGGGACACGAAGAAATACCGGAAGAAAAGGAAAGTGTAAATAGCGAGACTACACAATCCCCGGTCGAATTGAATTTTTCAAAGGATCCCATAGATGATGACTTCTTTTTCATCCTGCCTCACGCAAAGGGACCCATAAGTCAGTATAAAAGACCTAGCGATTATAATAATCCTAGTTCCTCAAATACAGAAGATAGCGAAACCCTTTTGGGTCCTGGGTATTTCACTTTGCAAAATAATGTGAGAAACTCTCAACAATGCTTGACTTACCAGAGAGACAATAAGTACATTTGATTTCACGGGATTGTGATAATACTACGGCAATATCCAGATTATTAAGCGAGATAGGTGCTATTGACCTACGTAATATGAAAAATAAAAAACCTAAGATTGGACAAATTTTAACGACAAATTATAAAAAACATAAGATATATTCCGTAGTGGTAAAAGACAAATATTATAACTCAACGAGCGTAGAAACTATAAAGGTCGGATTGGCTAAAGCTTGCGCATATCTAGGAAAAGTGATTACACAGATGATTTGGGACCAGGTCTGTTAATGGAACTATTGATCGGAGCCTTTGAAGGTAGTCCGATAACAGTTACCGTATGTTACGGGAAAACGACTTTGCCTCCCAAAGAAGAGAGAACAAATATCGTTAAAACGTTGCATGATAGCTTAATAGGAGGTCATAAGGGAGTAAACCAAACTTATCAGAAAATAAGGGCCCGTTATTACTGGCAGGGCATGAGAAATGATGTACTGGACTATGTTAGGAAATGCCCGAAATGTCTATAAAAGAAAATAGACAGACATAAAACCCATGAACCGATGATTGTCACCGATACTCCTATAGAAGCTTTTGACAAGGTCTCAATAGACACGGTAGGCAAGCTGAGGACGACACCTCGTGGTAATTGTCATTTATTAACAATGCAATGCTACCTAATGAAATACGTAATCATTGTACCCACAAAGGATTTAAAGGCGACTACTATAGCCGACGCACTCGCTAGACATCTGATATGTCAATTCGGAGCCCCTAGGGCTATTCTTTCAGATCGAGGGACAAGCTTCTTTTCGGATATAGTTGAATCTTTGTTACACCTCTTTAAGGTAAATCACCTTACTACGTCCGCATATAGGCCTCAAACGAACGGGTCATTGGAACGTAGCCATGCCCCTCTTATTGACTTTATGAGGACTTATTCAGAAAACTTCGATGATTGGGACAGGTTGGTTCCATTTGCAGTCTTTACTTATAACACCAGCGTTCATGCTGCAACGGGCTATACGTTTCATGAACTTGTATACGGACGAGTAGCCCGATTCCCAATGATGATACCGCGGGAAGAAAAACTGCGTACTTATAATCAGTACTTAATAGACCTCGTTAATAGATTATCGGAACTAAAATTAGCTGCCGGTACGAACAAAATAACTGCGAAAGCACGATCTAAAAAACGATACGACAGGAAAATAAACATGTTTAAGGGTAAGAAAGGCGATTATGCCTGGGTCTTAAACGAGCCCCGCGTAGGCAAGGCAGATAGTTACTATAAGAACCCTCTTAAAATTATTGAAATACTAGGACACAAAAATGTTATTTTGGAGTTGCCAAATGGTAAAAGAATTAGAAAGCATGTAGACAAGCTTAAGTTAAAACTATAGTATATATATATTTTGTTTTAATTTTATTATGTATTTATTAATCACTATTAGTTGCACTATTATACATGTTGAAACTCCTTTCTTCTCTTCTTTTTGCTTCTATTTATTTATTTTTTTTACTTTTCTCCTTCCATGACGAATCTGTATTTTTGTTTTTGTTCTTTACATGTGATTACATCTATTTTCAGGACTATCCTACTATTTTTTTTTCCTCTTCTTTTGCATTAACCGATATGTGTATTCAATTCTATCTACTGTCGTTGCTATTTCTACCTTTCTTACGGACAAAAGGACAGGAAACATATACAATAGAAAAATTAGACAATAATCCTGGACTGTATTATGAACAATTGAGTCAGGTTAAAATGAAAAGAGCTGATTGGAAAGTTTATATAGCTCTCGATATCGCTTATTTAGTAACACAGTCGCGACAATCGGTAGATTTCCGCTCATTTTATGACAAATGTGTTATTCATCTACACATGGCGACCTGTGCCAATACTTTGGGAGAACAAGGACTGGACCTAAAAATGAAAACTTTAAATAGTTTGCACAGGGACGTCATTTATGTTTCTAAAACAATGGACAGTATTGCTCCGCCCAAAATAAGGAGTCCACATAGTATAAGAACTAAACGTCTAACGCCTTTTGGAGGCATTGGTACGCTTAGCCATAGCTTATTTGGACTAGTGACAGAAGACGAAAATAATGAGATAAATAAACATATAGATCGGCTATTTGCAGACCAGAAAACTATGGCAAATCTAGTAGAAAAGAAAACTCATGTAATATTAACTGGCATGGACAAATTATATACTATGATGGACAAACATAGCGAAATTATAACACACCTAGAATCGCAAGTTACGGATGTACTAAATAAAATGGAGGACGACCGGAAAAAATGGGACTACATTATGCTCTTGTATTCTTACGGAAGAGCACTAGAGGCGCGTTTGGATCATTGTATTGATGAATCCAGGAGACTATTGGACATATTGCATAATGTCAGAGAGGGTACGATACATCCAGACCTGCTTACCACCGACGTACTACACCAAATAACCTCTGATATCAAACACGCATATCATGACTTGGATTTTCCGATACCTTCAGAATATTTAAGAATAGAAGAGATTGTAAAAATTTCTAAAGTAGATGCAATTCACAAATCAGGACGGACATTCATAGTTTTGCATCTGCCCTTAGTGGACAGAAATTCATATAATCTTTACAGGTTGCATTCCATATTAGTCCCTCAACCATACACATCTACAGGAAATTCAGCCTACATAAGATACAAATACCCATATCTGGCCCTGAACAACGATCTAAAACAATATATGCGTTTGGATTATGCCACTCTAAAAAAATGTATAAGTACACATTATACATTCATTTGCCCGACCAAGGCGCCGCTACTGGACATTAACCTCAACCAGGATTGTGAAGTCCGAATGATATTACAACCATCGCAAAAGGAAATCTATAATTGTGACTTGGTAATTAGGACACAACAAACGACGCAGTGGAATTACATCGAATCCGACGGATCTTGGTTGTTTTCAGCGGTAAAACCCGACAACTTACGTATCAGTTGTCCGGGTCATAAAGATGAACCTGTCCGTCTGGAGGGCATTGGTATTATTAAATTAGCGCCAGGGTGTATAGGACACACAACTGACGCAACGTTAATGACCGAAATAGATAGAAGTGCTACAGAGCAATATATCTACAAACCGGACCTTACCCTCAATGTATCCTTCCTTTACCCTATACTAAACAAATCCCCTCATAACCTCCAAATAACATCATCTAAACGACAAGAAATAATAAAATGGGCACCTCAATTGGTTGGCTGGAAAAATAAAGAAAGAACATTAACCGAAATAATGGACAAAATGGAAATAGTGGGCGAGCATAAACGTGTGACGTCCTATCATTCGAATCTAATCTACGGAGGGTTGGGAGTGAATGGAATTATATTCCTAACTGCTACACTCTTGCTAGCTTATAAATGTTGCAAAACAAAGAAATGGGAAACGTGTACTAACAATACTAAAAATAATGAATTGGACATAAAACAGAACTCTGCTACTATGATTACCTTCACCAATACACCAGAAACAACTAGCGTCACTCGACACGATCTTACTAATATGTTACCCGACCCCGAAATTTCCTTCTCCTTAACCAATCGAGAGACAAAATCGGGACTTCCGAAACAAAGCCCTGTAACAATCTAAACTACTGACTAACATAACTGGGACCATTAGTACCGGACTTTATCTCGTGTATGGAAACAGCATGGACGGACCCGTATTTTCTTTTTTCAGCCCTAGCATTCTTCTTGGACATAATGAATAATCAGCTTGCTTCGAGTATTGAAGATCCAAGAGGCATTAGATTCTTGTACTCGGCCGACATAAAATTGAGTGACTTACTCGTAAAATTGGAATCTGTAGGGACGATTATAGAATTCCACTCCATAGAAAGTACATCAGGACCGGATACAAAATTGGCTCTGTGCCGATACCAAGACACCAAATAGGCTGAAAAGGCTAGAAAGCTGGCGCAAGGCATTACCGGAACTTCCCGAAAGGAAGCCGTATATTCAGCCGACTTGAGATCTCGAATATACAAGAGTATAATAATAAAACCAAAGACACCCGTTAATAAGAAAAGATTATTTTGTAGACTACCTTGGGCAGTCCCGGAACAAAATAGGGAGATTGAATTTTTCGAACATTTTGTCGAATTTGGACGATTATTATATCATAGAGTAGTAAGAGACAATAGAGGACGACTTTCATTGGGGTATGTACAATACTGTGATGAGAAGGATGTAACTAAAGCTTTACAATTCAGTAACCCTAAGTATGGTGCACAATATGCTAAAGACCGTGAACAAGAGGCGAAGCGAACCGTATTATGCTGGTTATGTGAGGATTATGTCGATGCAAAGCTAGAAGATGAACATTTCTATACTTGCAAGTGGCAATACCAGAGGACATTGTGGTTAAATAAAAATAATTCTGCATTTAACAACAAACAACGTAAAGTTAGCAAAAAACGGCGTACATCGAACTCACTCGAACGACTGTCAGAAAAGCCTAGATACATGTCAAATATATTGGTACAAATAACAAACACCGGTGCCGCCGGCTCCTCTAATACATTGACCGAATCACGAACAGGACATGGAATGGACGTTGCTGAAATATACAGGAAGAAACCAAATTCAGAATCTGACCGTCCAGAAAGAACGGTCATCGAACAAGACTTGGAAATGACTGATGGAGAAATCGAGACTGAGGTCAACTCAGAAGATGAGAAGTACTTAGAAGATACAGCTGCGTCATAAGAAAATATTTTTTTTTAACTCCTCTCTTACATGAACTATTTTATATATACAATTTTATATAGTTTCGTGATGTTATGAACATTTTTATTTATCAAAACCTGTATTATTTTACCTTAAATTTTAGTATGTAAAACGGGTAAAAGGACAATAATCATATAATCGGACTTCACAGACTGTCTTTATCACTCATAACTCCATTCATTCATATACTCTCTTTAAAACTTTTACTAATGTCTCTCTCTTGTATATCCTTATCCTACTATTATTTTCTTATACATGGACATAATCTTACAGGACATAATCATGTCAACGCCCAATAGGATGAACGCCTTAACGAAAGGGGTCACAGTAGCACCCTACCATCAAGAAGAAAACACCTTGGTGGTTACTTTCCCTTGGACTACCGCGGAATCTGATGTAGTCCAAAACCTCTTAACTTATGGACCTATCGAACAACTGCATCAATTAGAATCTCGACTGGATGGACACAAGTCCCTCCGTATACGCTACTGCGCCCACGTGGACTATCATTCGGCCTTAAGCAACTACCTGAATGATAGTATCCAGTCCTTAAATCCCAACTCTCCCAGAGTTGTGATCAGAGAACACGAATTTGGACATCGGGTATTCCTCCGAATCCCGATGTACTGTTCGCGGGAACAAGTATTTAAGGACTTGGCAACCTGTGGGACTCTGGACTATATGTATTTCACGCCTATCACGACATATGGTTCGCACTTCCATTTGACCTGCAGTGTGCAATTTGTGTCCGAGGGTTCTGCTGCTGAGGCTGTCCGACTATACCATAGGGTATATGGAGCCAAATTGAACGAACTAGAAAGGATTGTCCCCCTGTCCCTGCACAACAAGAATCAGTACATTTTTCATGCACAATGCAAAAGCATTGTCATGAAGAGGGATTTCGAAGCCCATAAAAACCTATGTAACAAGCAAATAGGTAAGGATTGGAAGAAACATTGGCTATGTGACAAATCCTTCGAAAAACGAAGCTTCCACCTCCATCTACGTCAATGTCAATATGAGGACTGGGTGGAACCAGAGCAGTCCGAAGAATCTGTGGGACAAAACCTGGTATTCACCACCATCCTGGAAAACATTTTGGACAAGTTGGCAGCAATGCCCATAAACGCTACCAACCTTTAACTTTATCAATCCTTAGAAAACTTTTTATTTTTTCCTCTTCTTTTCTCTTATCTTTATAAAAAAAAAAAATAAAAATAAAAAAAAAATAATAATATAACATGTATAGTAACCATTTTAATAGTACATATATTACCCGTTTTCGTCATCCTTAATCATTCATGTTTATTCATTCTCATTGGACATATAATTCCCGAGGACGGTAATCATTCTAAGGGAGGGAGGATGTTAAGTGACAGCTTTTAAAATTCACTTAATCCTGATATATGTATTAATGTAATGTAAAACTTATATGTATTAGTATTATGTATAATTGCGCCGCGCGTATTAATTGTACACGTTAAGCACGCGTGGGCGGTTCGGCAGCCGCGTAGTAATGCGGTGACGGCGTAGTAACACTCTCGCGCGGCATGACTGTATCGCCCACGCCTAACAAAGCAGTCTCGTGCCAGAGCTAATCACGACCAGTCGTACACACCATAATTCTCTTCAGATTTACGTACAGTTTTATTCAGTTCTTTTCATACAGTTTTGATCTCAGTTTTTTTGTCAATCAGTTTTTATTTATCGTTAAATTCCTAAAATCAGTATATTCATATCCTTGCTATCAGCGATTAACGTATACGTGTCACGAAAGTAACGGCGTTCATTAAAGCATTATTATTAAATATATATATATATACGTATACGGCGTACGTTCAGACCAATTCCAGCACAATTACTTGTTACAAGGATAACAGTTATTATAAGGACCAGCAAAAATAAAAGGATTATATTTCTTGGACGAATATTTTGACAATATACACATTTATATAACTATATAATTTCAAGGACAAGTCTACTAATAATAATAATAAATAAACTTTTAACAAGTAAGTAACTCAAGGTTCATTAGTGTAAACTTATTTTCTTCTTACCTATTTTTCTATAATAATAATAATACTTGGAATAATTACCATTTGGCAAATTTCCACATATTCATTTTGTGTATACCTATATATATATATATATATGTAGACGTGTATGCGTTCGTTAAATTTTTAATTATTTTGGCTTTGGTATTTTGCTCTCGCGACTCTTTCCATTTATATAAATGGTCGAGCGGTAATAGTTTTTTTTTTTAAGAAGGGAAAAATAATTTGTTAGCTAAGGGCAAAACGCGCGTGCTATGAACTTTCTTTTTTTTTTTAGAAGGAATTTCGTCGTTGTTCTCTCGGATTGTTTTGTTTTGGGCCTACCGGCGACCTTTTCTTATCGGGGAGTCGGGTAGCCGCGCGTGCGTCATTGAGCCGTTCGAGCGCTAGAGTTCGACACATTTTAAGTTTCCTATTTCTTAGAAAGTAAAACTTTGCCTTGCTGTCTTGTTTTGTTTTGTGATATTTTCTAGTAAGTGGGCACATGTATATATTTACGGTTTCTTTCTTTGGCTCATGCAAGGCGATTCCTCGCCGGTTCAGAGCCTAGAAAGAATCGGTCTTATTATTTGGCAGTAGTGTCGAATTACATGGATCGTGGTTGAGACACGTTCGTTCTTGTAGCTCGCATTTCAGTCTCTTAAAAAAAATTAAATTTTTTTTTTTAGACGCAAAATGTCATTAGCGTGTAGAGACAGAATCGTCTTACGCAGAATATTACGCGATGCGCACGCGAAAAGGTTAAAACGTAAAATTGACTCAACAGAGCCGGCCGTTCTGTTAGAGTTGATGCCCTATCGCGGATTGACTTTGCGCGGCGATTTAGAAGAGTTACGGGACCGGTATTTCCGATTTATGTTGATGAAAGAACGACCAGATTTGCGGCCGCCGTTGCATTCTAATGATTTCGCGTCGGGCCAAATCCCGGACTTGCTATGCGACGAGCAGTAAGAAGCAGCGGCAGACAGGGCGCAGAGCGCAGATCTTGGCGATGAGCTCGCGACGGCTGTGACGCCCTTGGCGACTGAATTAACGCGCGCGAGAAAGCAGGCGACGCAGGTAACTGCTTGTGTTGCCGCTCCTCGCGAGCGGGTTCGGTCGCCGGGCGAGAGCGCAGCCGCGCCGGTTAACGAAAACGCGTTGCCACCGGCGACATGCCGGCCGTCGGTTAGCGCGACCGGACGCGCTCGCGAGCAAGAAGCCAGAGATCGGGGCGAGTGTAGCACTGGGGCGCTAAGCTAAATCTGGGGAGCTTTAACTGCTGTTTCGCGTTGGATTTTTAGGCGCGAGGTTAGACAGGGCATCACGGATGGTGCGAATGCAGTTTTTAGGGTCGAAAGAGAAGCGATGCACAGTAGGTCGGTCCAGGCCGAGCAGCAGGCTTCAATGCCGTCTCAGGCCAGGCCGTCCGGTAACCGTGCGGCGCTAAACGTGCCCGCGGTTGGAACTGAGCAATCGGCACATGCGAGCGCATCAATTAATAGAGCAGGTAGTACGCTTATGAGCACTGATTTAAGCAAATCAGTGAGCAAAAGGCACCAAGCGCCAAGGATAAATTCGTGAGTGGAAAATTGGAAACACGATCGTTTTTAGAGATTGCCCTACTTGTAATCAGGCCAGGCAGGGAAACATCTTGGCGGGAGCCGTCAACCGCTCGACAACTTCTGCCTAAGATGGATCGAGCGGGCCCTTCAGGTAGAGAGAGTGCTTTGCGCAAGAGGCAAGGGTATCGTGGTTGAGGCGAGAAAGGAAGGCGAGAACAAGGCAAAAAAAAAAAATTGCCAGTTCTTCGCATCTTTTCTCGGATAGCATATTCGATAAGCGTGAAAATGAGGATGTGAAAGTCAAGTGTGTATCTAGAGTAGAAGGTAAGAGTTTAGCAGAGGATAGAAATGAGATTGTAGATTCGAGAGGTTTGCGAAATAGAGTAGGGAAAGTTGCGTTTGAGAGTGAGCTGCCGAGTTTGACTTTAGACAGGAACCGGGCGCAGAGTAGCGTAGCCGTGGATTTCCCCAGTAAGACCAGCAATGGTACCGAACAGGTAAATTCTCGCGACTCGGTACAGGAAGGCGCAGAAGGTTTCTGCAATAGTCAAAATGCTAAAATACAGAAAGTTTTACCAGACACAAATGCGCGAGATGCGATCGTTCATGGTAGAAATTCTTTGGCGGGCAGTTCGCTCGAGAAGTGCCTAGCGAGGCAAAGTGAGTTGCCATCGCTGCGCATGAACGCGAGAGAGACAGGTTCGAGTATTTCGCCCACGGTTGGGCAGGCTTCGGAAAAGGCCGTTGCTTTAGGAAATCAGGGTGAACCTGTGAAAGAATCTGTTGATAAGGAAACGAGTTCAGGCGCTGCACTCCCGTCGGAGCGGGCTGCGACAAAGGTCATGGTCACGCGCGATAGAAGTGAGCTTGTTGATACTAGGGTTTTGTTGTTTGGACGTTCGGTCGTCGGTGCCGACGCACCTTCCGTTTTAGTGAGGGGAGGGTCTGAGTGGAACTCAGAAAGCCCGAAGAAAACGGCAGATGAATCAGATGCAGCGTTAGTCGCAGTAGTAGAGAATAGGTTCTTTATTAAGGTCGACATAGGCGGGCAAGTCTATACAGCGCTGCTAGATTCAGGTGCACAGGTATCAGTGGTAGGACCGAATCTTGGCTTACGGTTTAAGGACTGGTTAAGGCCGCCTACGATATTCGTACAGGGTATCTCAGGTGAGAAACCGCGAACGTGGGGGGACTTAAAGCTAAGTATGGAAATTGATGGCAGGACTGATTGGTTGATTGCGACGGTAGTATCTACACTTAGGCACGACTTGATTTTAGGTGCAGATTTTTTTGGAATAAATGGGATATTAATATCAACTACGGTAATCGCGCTTGGCGGGCAGGTGACCAAGGCGATTGGGTTTAGTTAGCAGAGTAGGATAGTAGAGAAGTAGATGTTTACGCCGAACGCGCGGGTTTGAGTAAATACGAGAAGGCTCAGAAAGAGACAATCATGGCGCTCGTTCGCCGGATTGTCCCGGAACCTGGCGAATCACCAGCGGTCACCAGGGTTATCGAGCACATTATCGACGTAGGCGATGCGCGCCCGATAAAGACGCCGATGCGACGAATGTCGCCTCCAATCTTAGCATTCACGCAGGAAGAAACCATGCGGCTATGGAAGGCGAAAATAATTAGGCCATCGAATAGTCAATGGTGTAACGCGCCGGTGATCGTGCGTAAACAAGACGGTGATTATAGGTTTTGCCTCGATTTTAGACCTGTAAATAAGATGACGAAAGTAGACGCGTATCCGATGCCTAGCATTGACGCTATTTTAGATAGGTTGCGCGGAGCGGTTTACCTGTCAAAAATAGATTTGCGAGCGGCGTTTTGGCAAATTCCGTTATCTAAAAATAGCAAACAATATACAGCGTTTGCGGTTCCAGGTTCAGGATTATGGGAATTCGAGCGAATGTCGTTTGGATTGGTTAACGTGCCGGCTGCTTTCACGCGCCTTATGGATGCACTTTTCGGTCCAGAGTATGAGCCGCATGTTTTCTGGTATCTTGATGATTTGTTGGTGGTTAATGCAGATTTTGAGAGCCATATGTTATGGTTCGATAAGGTTTTGAAGCGATTGGGTACAGGTTAGACTGTGAGGGCTTGCGTCCGGAGGATGATAAGGTAAAACCGATAGTTAAGTTAGATACAAAAGCATGGGAAGATAGGCTATTACGTTTGAATGCGTTGCGCGACTTAGTAGCCAAGCATATTGACTAAGCACAGGAAAAGTAAAAGAAGTACTAAGATAAAGGTAGGCGACGAGCTCTTTTCCAAGTGGGTGATTTGGTTTGGCGCAAAGTGCATACGTTTTCGAATGCAGCGGCGGGCAAGAACGCGAAACTTGATCCGAAATATGACGATCCGTTTAAAATCGTTCTGGTAATCTCGCCCGAGATTTATGAATTGGCCACGAATAGCAAAAACATCGCACCACTAGAGTACATGTTTCGGAGATTCGCCACGGAAAGTAAACACGTAATTTTTTTTACGAATATTTATTATTTTAGAGTTGGATTGCTATGATGGCGTGAGGGGTTGGTCGATTCTTCGGTGAGAGAAGTTTGTTCACTTTGTTGTAAGGGTTTAAGTTTAGATTTTGGGGATGAAGAGTTTGCCCTTTGTTCTATCTGGGTGTTATCAGAATAAATTTAAGTTATAGAATAAGTTATGATTAAGAAATTAATTAAGGTTATTATTTTGTTTAGCGTTTAGCGCTGGCTGCAAGTTGCCGGTCGAGAGAGGAGAAGGGGGAAGAGAGTCAGGCCGCAGTGAGCTTTGGCCTTGGGAGGGGGTGTGACGAGAGCAAGCAGTACGCTTGCTCCTCGTCTGCCCTTCTTCTCTCTCTCCCTCTTATCACTCGGCATGGCGACGTGGTCAGCGTTCGGCGCATATATTTATTGCGCCTAACCACTGGCCTTTATGTTTTTCCAGCCGCCGAAGATTGCCGAGCGAGATTGAGAGCGCCCGAAGAAGCAAGAGCGCAGCGACTATGAGGTAGAGAGAGACAGAGAGAGAGAGAGAGAGAGAGAGAGAGAGAGAGAGAGAGAGAGAGAAACTTAGCGAGCATGCTAGAGTGCGCGTCTATGCACGCACTATGCAGGTTTAGGCCGGCGTGTGACGCGCGACCAATTAGCGCTTATGTCGCACGCCGCCTAATGAGTAGGCTTGGTGGGAGAGCCCGGCGAGAGCGCGAATGCTGACCATGCGTCAAGTCGCGTGAGGCAGTTCCTGGAAGAAAGTTGAGGAGAGAAGTTGGAAGTAGCAGCGAAATGAGAGAAGAAGAAGCACACGTGCAGCAGTGACCAGACCAGGGCGAGCCGAGGCAACGTGTGGCGGCAACACCTGCAGCAGGGCATTCAGTGTCGCCCTCGCCGCCAGGCACGGCATGACTTCCAAGGGGTTCATCACGGGCTACGTCGAGGAAGACGTCCAGCCAGCGGCCAGGTCAACTCCCCGTTGCCGGCTCATCGCCAAGGACAAAGGTCAGGTTATCTCTCTCTCATGGTGATACGCGGCCGCGTAGGAACGATAGGTAGCCAGGCGATCACTTGCCGGCTACGCTCATCGTAATGCGGTAGAGAGGTTTCGACGTATTCTTTCCTTTGTAAGGAGGTAAATGGCCAAGGCGATTTAGTCGCCGGGCCATTCGTCCTCCCGCGTTAGTTTAAGTTGTTCTGTATATGTGCGCGTGATGTAAACTTTATTGTAACCGATTTTGTATTTGTTTGTCTGAATAGATTTAAGTTGTATGTTCCAAGTCAAGAAAATTATTTATTCGTTCGACCTATCCTCTCGTTCCCCGATTGTTAAAGAGCGAAAGTACCTCTCTTACTCTCCCCTTAATAAATTAGTGACGTCAGTGCCGAATAAGGCGCTGCCCCCGTTACAACCTTCTTCCATGCTTTATTCAAAAGGAAAATATTCAGGTGCATCATCATTATCAAAATCCATTTATATCTTGATGGACAACTTCCTTCTCGAAGAAACTTTTAACACCAGTTACAGCTGGTATCACACTTTCAACATCAAGATACTTGATTATGTGCAATTTGTTTGTTACATCCTTGCGTTTCACATAGGCTAAAATAATAATGCTTATCATGATCCTGAGGCTCACATCAAATAGTTAGTTTGAGTACAACCTTTGCTTCGGACCATTCTTCTTTCCATTTTAATAAGTTTACTTAACAAGTATTAAAAATAGACGTAGATACTATTTATCAATATATTTCATGATATTCCACAACAATTTAAATATAAAGTTTTGATGAAATCATTAAGGGAGCCAGCCAATGTTTCGGATTGAAAAATCGATTACTTTTTATTCACTTTTTTTAATGGAAATTCTCGCAAAACATCATTTTCCGATTTAAAAAATATCGCTCCATTCAAAAGTTATACAAAACTTTGCAAAAAATATTTTTGGCTATTTTTCATAAATTCCCGAATTACGATTATTTGACACGCAACTATATTTATAGCTATTAAATACTACAATATTTATTAATACCAATTTAAATCATCATATTTACATATTTAGTTCATAAAGTATACCATCGCGTTGAATAATAATTTATATTATGATGTTGAAAATGGCCATTTTTTTTGGAAAAATAACATTTCTAATACTTCACTAATAATAATTGTTTATTACCTGTTACTCGATGAGTACAAACTCTATTAAAAGAGGATTCGAAAGTGTATACTTACACATGTAAATATTCATTTTATACTATCCATGAATAAAATCTGTAATTTTCATTACAAATAGGCAGAAAAACTTTTTATTTAAGTTTTACGTGATTTCATATCCATCAGTGCTCAGTATATAATAATTTACTTATTTTAATTAGTCGAAAGGTTCACTTGTGAGTTTAACAAGTGAAGCTGAGTAGTTTATTAAACAAAATTAGAACATGGCAAATCCATATGATAAAATAGATTTTCGTCGAAGAATACCTGGAAGTTCAAGTAATTATCAAAAAGGTTTCGAAAAAACAAAAAGAGAAAGAATATGGAAGTATGAATGATTGCATACTAGTAAATAAACTCAAAAATGCTTCATTAAGAAAATACAATTAAAAATATAAGTAGACATTTTAGATACTAGATTTAGGCTTGTTGATGTTCATATTCTTTATGGAGCTTTGCAAGATAAAGTTTGTTGTACAGGCTATCATGGAAAAGTACATTTTTGTGAAGAAAATTTTCGAGGACTGAGTTTTCAAATTGTAATTACTTTTGCTGATTATAAAATAAAAGATGTAATTGAATCTAATAAAAAGATTGGTAAACAGAAAAATGAGTATGAAGTTAATAGAATATTAGTATTTGCAATGCGTGCATTTGGTTATGAACAAGCTGGCTGTGAAATTTTTTGTGATTTAATGGATTTACCAAAACCTGTTGTTAATAATGCACATGATGCACTAAATAATCAACTGTTGGAAGCATGCGAGTGAGTAGCTAAAAGTTTTATGAAGACAGTTATTGAAAAAGAAACTGCTGGTTTACCAATGGAAAGGAAAAAACTGAATATTTCTGGTAATGGTACTTGGCAGAAAAAAGGTTTGTCCTCTCTTCAAAGAGTTAAAAGTTTGATTGGAATAGAAACTGGTAAGGTGGTAGACACATGTGCAAAAAATAGTTATTGCAGAGGATGTAACAAGTGGGAAAATCAAAAAGGGGCTGCTGAGTATAAAGAATAGTATGAAGAGCATCAAAATACTTGTCCAGTGAATCATACAGGTTGTGCAGGTAGAATGGAAGTAGATGGTACCATAAAAATTCATATAAATATCATAGAAATGAAAAGTTGTACAAAGAAGGTATTATGGTAGAATATTATATTAGTGATGGAGATAGTAAATTTTTTTCAGCTATATCGAAAATGTATGGAGATGAATTTACATAACAGAAGAAAGGGTGTGTTGGCAATGTACAAAAAAGAATAGGCACTTGTCTAAGGAACCTCGAAAAAAGTTTAAGAAGTAATAAACTGTCTGATAGAAAAAATATGGATGGGAGAGGAAGATTTACTGCACAAGTGATAGACCAACTCACTAAATATTATGGAAATGCTATACCTGCTCATAGTTCATAATCAGTCCAAGAAATGAATAAAAACCATCTAGGTAACATTCTTCCACAAAAATTTAACAGATGAAAATCCACAGCATCAGTTTTAACCTGAAAGAGAAGAATGTTGATGTTCATACCAGAAAGCTAAGGCTTAAGGGATTGAAGACGGTTATAAGCATTAATGTGGACTCCTCAGTGCAGTAATAGACTCTAGCAAAAGTATTAATACAGATTTTACATATAATGATCTATTGCTAAATTCTTAGGAGGCTTCACCTAGAACAATAACGAAAGTGTGAATAACAGTATCTTGAAAATTGTTTCAAAGACTTCATTCAGTGGTTTGGCTATTTTAAAAGTTATTGTGGACATAGCTGTATTCAGTGATGGAAGAAGGGGATTTCTTTAATTCATGGAATAATTCGATATCCATCCTGGAGAAGCTGCACTGGACTGGGTAAAAACTAGCAACGACTAGAGACTATTTTTTGCAGAGAGAAGAATATAATAAAGTATCAATGAGGCTCGCTAAGCTCTGAAAAATTTACAACTATGAGTGGAAGAAGATTCTTATACTGCTGGAGCCTACTAATACGAATACATTATAAAAAAATCATCACTTGCATAATGTACAACTTCGAACAATTTTTCTACAAAAAAACTTTTTTACAAAATTTTTTATCATTTCACTAAAATACATACTTTTATACACAGAATAAAAAGAGGGTTTCTGCAAAGATTAAGCAACTTTTGCTTGAAAAGCTGGAATTCATCAATAATTAATTTCATTTACAGCCATGTACAGCTATGTGCTTACTTTTAAACAACTGACGAGCAGATTATATAGGATAGTAGCAGATTATACACTACTACATAGTCATATGTAGGTCAATAAAAAGTCTGAAGGGGCAAGCAATCAGATGTTCAGTTCTGCTGTTATGACTGGTGACAAATAAGTGTTTTTGATTATTATGTTTGAGTTTCAACATTTTTATTAAGTGATCGACAGGTCAATCGACAGGAGTATATTTTTATTTGTAAGCCTTTGGAAAATTTCTTGTGCTGTAAATTATTTTGGTCATATTTGAAGCCAACTTGATGTCAAAGTTATGTTTTTGTAAGAGTTAGATTCAGTGATTCAACAGCTCATTATGCGGGTTAAAAGTTTAAATTAAAATATAGCCATTAGTGATTTTCAAGAAAGTTGGGACCTTTGCCATAAGGTTTTGAACTAAATTTTGAATGGATCAGGTTGAAAATTGAATCAGATACTCTTCAATATATTATCCACTTAAGTTAACCTCATTTTAAATTACGTGAATTGGTGTTAAAAAAAAATTTGTTTGCAAACATAAATCTCAAAATCATGAAAAACAGGTTATTTTGTTCATGATTATTTTTCAGAAAAGTGTTACACATAATTGAATTACATGCAAAAAAGGAGTAGAATTCCTTTGAATAAAGTGATGGAACCTTAATAGTTTTATTTTGAATTCACGGAAAAGGACATTTGGATGGTTTGGACTCACATAGCTATTCCAACTCTCTAAGAAGTAAATTCATATATTAAAGGGTAAAAAATGGTAGTTTATGTACTCTATTTTGAAGGTAAGTACTTGTTATTATTCAATGTTATTTGCTTCAATTTTTTTTCATCATTTATAATTTTTCAGATTTAACATTGGCTGGCCCTCTTAATTAAATGACAAAAGATCATTACACTGTAACAAGGATTTCTTGAACTGATTTTTATTGCACGATAGAATGGTAACGTCAAATTTGTATGATCTATAAAATAAATAATTTATTAGAAAATAGTTATCACACGCTTAAACTTTATCTTATAAAACCTTATTCATAAAATCTTTCTATAAATAATAAACAGAATAAGAAGTAAAATGTCTGGTACTATATACTAAAAAATATAATATAGCAGATATTGAGCTGCTACCCTTATTATCTGATACTAACTAATTTTTGTCAATCTTTATATATCGGCAAGATTTGTATTACTTTGTACTACTAAATGACCTAGCCGGATAAGATAGTCAAACTACCCTCTCCCCCTAGCCCCCCAGAGGTTTTGCCAAAGGGAAGATAGTTTCTTATGGGGCTCCATTTAAAACTTCTCTGGCTAAAATTTCAGGCCGCTAGGTGGTCAGAGAGCCTCTGTAGGTCCAAAAAAGTCCATAACGTTTTTTTTAATCACTCTGATTTTCTGACAGTTTACGGAACTAGTCAGGAAGCAAAAATTTGTTTTTAAAAGATCTTTAGTAGTTTAACTAATAATCAACTCGCGCGGGAAGGGAGGCGAGGTTATAAAAAACGCTTATGTGTGTTGGAAGTATGAATGCCACTTATTATTATTCACATTGAACACAGACTAAAGTTCGGAATCCCCGGTGATAGTTATAGCGAAGAAACAGCGATCTAAGCGGAGGTACAAGGAAGAGAAATCTCTCTCAAAAATCGGAGTTGAACGAGCTTCGATGGCGTCCGGAAGAAGAATCCTCGAACAGGAGAAAACGTCGTCATCTGGTTCCGCTTCGTGTCATCCACGCCTGCGCATTTACCTTGCTCCTCGCTGCTGAACACTCAACCAAGGAGGTAGCGCCAGAACCCACGTGCGTGAGTGGCGAGTTAGAGAAGGACGCCACAAATCTATCAATCAAAAATTTTTCAGATTTTTTGGCGCCAAATTCAAATTTTCAGAACGGCTTTTAATTTTCAAAATTTCAAATAAAGAAAACTAAAAATACCTACGGCTGGAAAAAATTTATTTTGTTTACCTTGTGTTCCTTGATAATTTCAAAATTTTTTTAAATTTTAGGTCATTTTTTCGATGATTTATTTGATTGCATCTACCGCAAATCACTCCTTGTTCTATAATATCATCGACTCAATGTTTCCTGTAGTGATACATACCATGATGTACAAACGTTTAAACATATAATGAGCATGGACTGAACCTCTTATTCAAACACGTATACACAATAAGGTGGGTTTTCATATTTTTTGCTATAAGAATTAGTGTATTATGGTAGAAGATTCAATATGTAATCGTACCAGTTTCTGATAAAATTGTTCTACATCGTAAAGGTGATGTAATTGGTCAAAAAATTCATTATAGCCGATTGATGGACATGTTCGATTTAACTCTGGTTGTTCGTTTCTGTTGATTGATTACGTACGATACCGATAGTGACCGTAGATTATTTTAGGAACAAACAAAGATTATCTATATAAGCATTTTACTCAATATTGATAATCTAGCATGTATTTCGTATTCACTTATTCAATCAATAATCATATGGATATTTTAATTTATTTGATGAAATTCTTTTCACAATTTCATAATATTAAAATAATCGACGGACATTGTGGTATCGTGTGGTAATGTGACATTGTGGTAATGGGACTGAGCGTCAGAAACGGTAAAAACAGACGAGTCCTTATCTTGTATTTTTGTCATTCTGTTTCATCTTTATGTGTATATGACGATAACCAACTGCCTTGTCATCTCAAAACTACGACTATATTTCATACGATAAAAGTCAAAAGTTATTCTTGAATACAAGTGATTGTTTTTAAATTTTTGTCCTATAAACGTGTAGAGATGCATTAGTAATTACTTTTATAGATGATCGTAATCCTGATATTAATAGATATTTAAAGATTTTACTTTACCTTTCTCTCCTACATTTATTAAGGGGGTATCTTCATGTAAATCGACTAAAAAATCCATTTTTTTTATTTCATAAATCAAATTTACTACATTCAAGGAAGAACCTGTGGAAATATCAGAGCGGAATCCTAAGAGATTTAACCACTATGGCTATTTCGGTAAAGAACATTCACCGCGTAGTACTGGTAGGCGGCTACGCGCTCCAAAACAAAAAGCTTCCTGCTGCGCTGGGGTTCGTCGCTTGCCTGTAGGACAATAGTAGCCCACTTTATCCGATTCTAAGCTATATTAGTGTGCATTCATGTACGCAGTGAAAGATATTTGTATATTCGCAACTGTAGAATGTAGTATAGGCAGAACGAGAAATTTCGGAGATATTTTTGCGATGTTGGCTTAGTCTACTTGAGTCTCTCAACCTGTTATGACTTACTACAGGCAACATGAATACTTATCCAAGAGGTAAAAATTCCGATAGGTTTCGGGCGGGAGAAAGAAAAAGAAAGTTTCAAGAAAACCAATACACGACAAAGGAAGACGAAGCGTCGGGGCTTAGTGCAAGTACTAGAAAATTAGCATCGGTTTCTGTTGAAAATATGAAAATCGATAAACTCGAGTTTGTTACTGTTTTTAGTGAATTATCTGATATTTTGTGCTATCAAAAATGTTGACGTTGGTCATCTTTGCTTAGGACGGAAACTAATCATGACATGCAAATGCGGTGAGACTGCAGTAAATTCTGGACCATTTATCAATAATGGCTTTGATATAAACAGAAGATTTGAATCTCAGGAAGAAAAATGTTACTCAAATCGAGAAGGCTCGGCTAGAAAAATGGAGGTGGATGCCGTCATTGAATTGTTTTTACGATCTAAAGAGTTGTATGGAGTTATCTATACAGTTTACATCGGTGATGGTGAACCTAACGGACTTTATAATAATTCATTGATTAATCCGAACCTTTTTTTTCATAAACAATTAAAAAAACATTTTTTTCATTTTTTTTTGCTTCGTCAAATTTTTACATAACTTTTTTATACTTTAATATAAGGTTTGTGGATGAAAATGTGACATAATATAACCGATAAAATTCGTTTCATGTGTTTTAAATCAATGCAGCGAGCGTAAAACACGGTACAAATTGAAAAAAAAAGATAACACCGTCATTTTTTTTCACAGCTGTATTTACTTAAATAATGTGAAAAAAATATATTATCTGTTTGTTCAATATTTGAATAAAATAGTATTAAATTTTCAAACCAAAATATTGCAGTTTTTTCAAAACAAATTCTCAAAGTTTGGGTCGATTTTTCACAATTTACACGAGTAAAATATGTTATTATTTCTAACATTGTTTTAGGAGAAGTAAAACACCCAATGGGTTTTGGGAGCAGTAATATTTGAAAGAGCCAGCCAGAGGTCGAGCGAGAGGTTGAGCCAGTGGTCGAGCTAGAGGTTGAGCCAGATGTCGAGGTAGAGGTCGAGCGAGAGATCGAGTGAGAGGTCAAGCGAGATATTGAAGAGCGACGGAAATAACACCAGTGAGGCGCTCATCAGGAAGGAGTGCACCAGTGACGTCATCCAACGACGTCTTCTAGCCATCAGAGGGGCTGACGGTCGAGGTCGGTGCCGTGTTCTCTCTTTTCTCTCTCTTGCATGTTTAGGCGCTAGCTGATGGGTGGGTAGTGTGGTAGATCTGCCGTCGGCTACATTAACGGCGGAAATTGTTTATCGAGCATTCATTGTATGAAGTAGATTCAAAAGGGAACCGGCAGGCTGATCAGCCACCGATTCACCTTCGCGCTCGCGGTTTGTTGTTGTGCCGCTCATAATCTATCAGCATGAGATCACCGTGTTGTAAATATAGTATTGACAAGTAAAGGATTGGTGTGTTAATTCGCTGTTGTGTTTATTCGCTGCTGTGTCACTCCTCATCCCAAATCTTAATCCTTGTGTTTAACGAGGTTTTGCTTGACACGTTATTCAGTCGTGGGAACGTCTTTTACTTCTCAAATCCTCGAAATAAATAATTTGTGCGGACGGCCGCGGCTACTTAAGCGGGAATAGCCGATTCACCGTTACGAATTTTTATTTAGTTGCTCTTTAATTTCAATTAACCTTTTAGTTGCGAGGGTGGTCGCTATATGGAACACTCTAGAAACATAGAATATTTGAAGTTCTTAGGTCAAATTTGATATTCTGAATACATAATAAGTAGTTTTAAAATTTTTCAAAACATTCTTAACCTTGAAATACTAATTATACGAGAATGCTATTTGACCTTGAAATAGAAGTTTTCAAGGTCAGAATTGTGAACAGGAATTTTTTATTATTTTTTACGTATTCAGCACATCAAACTACATACAAAAACCGTCTAAAAATTTAACTTATCGTAGGAATAAAATTTGACCTTCAAATTTATCAAAGTTAAGGGTGTTTGCGAAAATTTCATTAGTATTTTTTTCATATTCAATGCTTGGATTTACATATAAATACTCTTTCAAAACTTCATAACAGAAGAGACAAATTTTTTTACATTGTACTTTACGTTCCCTGTGAGGCTGGTCGATATATGGACCAGCAGTCAGGTCAACGACTCTATCTGAGATATTCAATGATATTATGTATACATTTTACATATTTTGAGAGCTTAATTTATACTGAAATTCTCCGCAGCTTAAAGATTAATAAATACTTTTGTCATATCTGCTATGAAAAGTAACATTTAATTAAATATAATAAGTAATAAAAAGCTCATACGATTTCAAATAGTTCCAGTAACCGACCGGTCAAAAACAATGATTGTTTTCAAGGATTATTGCGAGAGAATATTTTTTCAAAGCTTTTGCTGAATTTGTAAGGTTTAACTGAAACATTTGTTTGAATAAAGTGATAAGAAAGTAAGTATTAAAAAGACAGCGTACATATACGTACGTTTTCGTATTCAGGTGTGGGCCTAAGATTTGTTTACAATTTTATAAGATTTTTCAAATATTTTACGTTCTACTTTCAGTCTTTTTATATTTCAGACCCTTTGATAAGTGAATTTTATTAAAAATATATTATTCCATGAAATTGATATAAAAAGTTATATGACTTTGTATCTAATTATTTTTGCTAAAACAATAAGAAAATATCAATAATACGAATATTTTTATGAATTGGCATATTGATTAATTTTGATAAATATTTTGTTATAATAAAACCGATGAATTTAGATTTTGAATTAATAATTTATTTAAATATGAATATTCCTATGCCTTATGGATCATTGATATGAATTTTAATTTGTAGAGTCACATGGATTTCCATAAGACTTCTTTTGATAAGATATTTATCAACATGAATGGAAAAAACGTATTAAAATTAATTTCAAGTGATATGCAATAACTCCGTATTCAAACGTTATGCTATGAGAGTAATATTGTACTTAATAAAGTCGGCAAAATAAATATTTAAATAAATATTCAATCATCTGGTTTTAGTCTTTGATCAAGAGGATGTCGAAGTGAATTTACCTTCCGGAAGAAACGATTTTACGTACATAATTTACAGTTTACATAAAATATACCAGTTGTCTAGCCTTTTCTACACCTTAATGAAAATAGTATTTTTCCTATTAAATATTAAAACCTTTCCCTTATTTGTAGGCCTTTAATTCTTCCCTCGCCTTGAATTTCCTTTAATCTATACTTTTTCATTTCGTTTATGTATCTTGACTTTTCTAGCTTTTCTTCTAGTTCTTTTTCTTCTTTTTTCTCTAGCTCTTCTCTTATTTCTTCCAAAAACTCTTCTCTCATTTCGTCTCCCTCTTCCATCTCTTTATATATTTTACTTTTTTCTAGCCTTTCCTCTCTCTCCTCCTTCTTACTCTTTTTATCTTTTTCATTTGTTTCCCTTTTCTTTAGTTCTCGCCATGCTTTTTTTTATTGAGCCATCTCTTTCTTCTCTTATTTTGTTTTCATACGTCATTGCTTTTTCTAAGCTGCTTCTATCATTTCTTGTCTTCTTGTTTCCCATCGTATTAAGTAACTTGGCATGTTTCTATCTAATCCCAATACCCACTTTACGTATTTTAGTTGTAATCTCTCTATTTCTTCATATCTCTTCCATCCCCAGATTTCTGCTCCATACATAATCACGCTTTTCGCCAGAGCATCGAACAGGTTCATCCTTAGCTCCCAGTTTTCTCTAAATAGCTTTTCTCCTAGCCCCCATAACTTTCCGAGTCCCATATTTATTTTCCCTTCTACCTTCTTTATCTGCTTTTTATTTCCGTTATTTCTGCTTATCACATATCCTAAGTAGTTGTACTCTTTTACCATCTCTATCTTCTGATCTTCCCATTCGAATTCTTCTTCCTTCCCCCTTCCTCCTCCTCTCCTGCATTTTATCATCTTTGATTTTCCTACATTTAACTCTAACCCCCTTTCTTCCAGGTATCTTTTTAATTTTTTCAGCATTGCTTTCATTCCACTTTCACTCTTTGCCATCATCACTATATCATCTGCGTATCCTAATGTCCATATTTTCTTCCTTCCTATCACTACCCCTTCTTCCTGCACCTGCTTGATCTTCACTTCCAGGTCGGCGAAGGCAAGATTAAATAGCGTGGTGATCAAAGGGCACCCTTGCCTTACGCCTTTGTAAGTCTCAAACTCCCTAATTATTTCTCCTCCAACTTTGACCTTACTCCCTATTTTCTTATATATTTCTTCTATTCTTTTCCTAATTTTTATATTTATCCTTTTCTCTTTCATGATTTCCCATGTTTTCTTTCTCTTTATCTTATCAAAAGCGACCTTCATGTCGGCAAAGAATACGTACAGTTTTCTTCCTTTTACCTTATTTCCTTCCCTATTACTGTTTTTAGTATATATATATTGCGTCCACTGTTCCTCTTTTCTTCCTGAATCCCATCTACGTATCGTTTAGCGTTTCTTTTGCTTCTAGTTCTCTTTCCAGCTTTCACTCAGTATTTCCGCGTATATATTATAACCCGTCTCCACAACGTTATTCCTCTGTAGTTTTTTACTTCTTCTTTCCCCCCTTTCTTATATATTGGTACTATTATTCCCTTCCTCCATTCTTCCGGGTATCCTTCTCCGTTCCATATTCCGTTTAAGCATTTTATCATATCTTTTAACAAGCCTTCCATCTACGCTT
Source organism: Phymastichus coffea (assembly GCF_024137745.1). Lineage (NCBI taxonomy): Eukaryota > Metazoa > Arthropoda > Insecta > Hymenoptera > Eulophidae > Phymastichus > Phymastichus coffea. The sequence goes on from NW_026706814.1 coordinate 5,179,543, forward strand.
CATTTGCTATACCTTTCTCCCTTTTCATCTTCTTCTTTTCTCCCATTCGTTATCTCTAAACCCATTTCTCCTAACCATTTTATCATTTCTTCTCCCTCTGCGTTTAACACTTTATCCTTGGCCTTTATTTCTTCTAGGTTTGCTTCTGTCTCTCGTTCTCTCCCTTCAATGCCTGCTCTTGCATTGAAGTGTCCTCTTATAATTATTGTTTTTCTTCTGTTTTCCTCTATCTTTTCGCTTAGGTATTCATGGTTTTCCTTTTTCTCATGTTGCATATACACCGTTGCTATCATGTATTTCTTCCCTCCCATCTTTATTTCTCCTGCTATTACCTCACTTGTCCTTTCTTTCTTCCATTCAACCTTACTCATCTCTTTCCTCTCTCTCACCGCAATTATTCCTTTTCCTATTTCTCTTCCCCTTCTTCCTTCTCTTCTTGAGTCTCTCCACTCTATGTTATGCCCTTTCAGTTGCTTCTCCACCCCAGCTTTTGCCCCTTGCCTCTTCACCCAGGTTTCGGTTAGCCCCATAGCGCCCTACTATCGAAGGAGAGCGAGAGAGAGGGATAGAGAGAGAGAGAGAGAGAGAGAGAGAACAGCATCCGCACTATACGGTGTACACGCCTAGCAAGCTAGAGACACTACCCCCTCTCCGAGGGTCCACACTCAGCCAGCATAAGCATATAGTTTACCAAACACCCTACCGACTTCTACAGCATCCTACCTTAACAACCTCTGTGGGTGGGTGGGTGGGTGGGTGAAGCGCCCTAGTATCGAAGGAGAGCGAGAGAGAGGGATAGAGAGAGAGAGAGGGAGAGAGAGAGAGAGAGAGAGAGAGAGTGAAAACAGCATCCGCACTATACGGCGTACGCGCCTAGCAAGCTAGAGACGCTACCCCCTCTCCGAGGGTCCATACTCAGCCAGCATAAGCGCCCTACTATCGAAGGAGAGCGAGAGAGAGTGAAAACAGCATCCGCACTATACGGCGTACGCGCCTAGCAAGCTAGAGACGCTACCCCCTCTCCGAGGGTCCACACTCAGCCAGCATAAGCATATAGTTTACCAAACACCCTACCGACTTCTACAGCATCCTACCTTAACAACCTCTGTGGGTGGTGGGTGGGTGAAGCGTCCTACTATCGAAGGAGAGGGGGGGGAGACTGGCCCCCTCGAAGGGGCCCACTGGCACGCGGGAGGTGTCGAACGAACATCAAATGCAACACTCAGCATGGGGTCTCACCTTATCGCGATTAAAAGGTGTCACTGTCGCGACACCTTCATCGGGCGGCCTCTTTGTGTCCCAGAACATACACATATCCCTTATACATTGGCGGCATCCTTTGTCGGCTCCTCTGTGTCCCAGAACATACATTGCTTATCTACTATCATCACTTAAGCTTATTTATTGTAGATCAATAATATATAAAAAAATATCGATAATTGATTAATGAAGTTTTTTTTACTTTAACTAATTCTTAATTATAGATATTGTGACGGTAAACGTCAAATTAGCGCTAATTTTCTAACCTAATTGCTGTCTGCGAGGGGTAGCACTTGCCGGGAGACGAAAAATGTAACGACGGAATTCGGCACACGAGCAGACGGAACGCGCGAGATTGAAAATTAACCAGCGAGGGACTAACCATCATCACGTTCGCCCGTGGTTACAACGCCAGCTGTCGATACGTGAGCCGCTAAGATCGAAATCCGCGATTAAAGTGTCCGAACCAGAGCCGATTACCAGTTACCGCTGTTACCGAGTTGTCCGGAGTGCTGACCTGAGCCAGTGGAAGCGGTGCCATCGCCTGCGAAGCCGAACGTCAGCGTGGGAGGTGTTTCGCCATCGAGGGCGAAACCACGTGCGTGCGCGTTCGCTATCCGCGAGTAACGAAAGACAGACTTTTCTCGCAGTGAGCATGTGAATCATACTTCTTGTCTCCGTATGTCTGCTAAATAAAGGTAAGCTGGCCAGCTTAATTTCGCGGTCGCGATACAATTGTTACTCGGCTAATCACTCGAAGCGTGCATGTAATAGCTCTACGGACAGAGAGCAGCGAGCGTCCCGACACTGCATGTTGTTGTCGAGCGAGCGCCGATGTAAACATACACACGCGGGCCAATTCTAGTGTAGCATTTGAAAAATAATAAAAGTTTCGTATATGATATTTACAGTAATTTTGGAGCGTTCTTTTCGTATTTGTAGTTAGTTGGTTGACTGACACCTGTTTCCCCTTGCTCTCCGACTCCCGTATTAAACATAGATAATTACGTGCGCTCTTCAATACGATTACGCGAATAGAAATTAATTAAACGGTAACAACCCCGTTACAATATGTAAATGCTGATGATACGATGTATTGTATTCTAGGAAGAATATATGAAAAACATACATGTAGCACGAGGTAAGAGTGTTTTTGAGAAGCAATGAGGGAATCGACGAGGAGAAGATTGATTTTTTCGTGGTTCTACAACAGTGCGGTTTTGCGTCATTGGATTCTTTAGATGGTCGTAGTAGATCTATAAATGGAGTTACACATGTTTTCAATGTCTTTTATCTCATATAATATAACGGTGACGTCATTTTTACCGAAACTAACTTTTGTGAAGCGCTAACAGCGGAAAGCGACTGATAAATGACTGAAAACATGATTTATACCTTGTTTTCGTCCGTTAGCTGTTCACGAAACTCAATAACGATAAAACGAATATCTCCATCGTATTGTACGGGAAAAATCACAAAAGAATATATGTAAGAATCGATAAAGTCTTTGATAATTAGCTTTAAAGGTATGAGTCATGAGAGGCGGGAGGCTATTTTGGCATGCCTGGCGTAACCGCCATTGTTATTCTTTTGTTTGCCGCAAAGTAGAAAATAGTAGAGAGATCATACAATACATGTTTTTGATGTATTTTTTCTCGTAGAATGCGATGGTGACATTAGTTTTACCAAAGCTGCCGTTAGTAGAGCGCAAAGGTCCAAAAACCACTACAAAACGGAGTTTTTTGCATTCTTGAAGGTGGCGAACCACTGGAACCGTTTTCAAACCAATTTAAAGAGATTTCTTAGATAATTTCGAATATCTTCTGAAAATTTTGTATCTGTACCTTAATATGGATGAATTTTAGAAGAGTTTGAAAATAAAATTTTTTTTTTGGTCCCATAAGTCTGTAATCTTGGAAAAAATTACAGTGAAATTACTTTTTGTAGGAATATGAATGCCGGAAACCCGGTGTCGATATCATTTTTAGATCCGAAGAAAAAAAATAAAATGTAAAAAAATCCGTTTTATATATATATATATATATATACACATACATAGGGAGGCTCTAGGAAAGTCCGGTTAGCGGCAAACCTAATCTTTTTCTATGTAGAATGCTACTGAAAACTTAGTTTCAAGATTCATTTTGGGTGTCTTTTTGACAATCTTAATAGAGGATACCCTTTACTTTAATTATTCTATGCGATATTGAACGATAAATTGATCTCTCTAATTGTAAGTAACTTGGAAATGCAAGCGTTTTTCAGCGATTTCAACGAATCTAACAATTTAATTTCTTACTATAAAATCGTTAGAAACACACACATAATTTAAAATATAAGAACTTTTAAAAAACTAATTTTAACAATCAACAGATGAAGATCATTAAGGTCACATTTTACAAGCAATATGAAAATAGTACAAAACTGCATTTATGCAAACAATACGAAAATAGTACAAATCTGCACGCATGCTTGCAGGCTTACAAAAATATAAAAACGCACACCTTCACAAGAGGCTCAAATTACTTTATCGCGCTAGTATTAAAATGTGGATCATTCTGAAATAAAATTTCAATTCTCTTACATTATGCATTTAGAAACTTGAACATTTGAGAATTAAAAAATATCGTTTTAAAAAAATAAGCATAGTTTGAAAAAAAACTCAGTACCTATTTTATCATCTACAATAGAATATAGGTAGTACATAAACGAACGTACACACGTTCATTCGTAAACGAAATCGCCATAGAGGGAGAGAGATAGTTACGAGGATCATTAAATAATAACGATTTTTATAAGACTTTGTACTTGAAATGCATGTACTATATTAATTTAATTTGATTCGTTAGCTTGTGCTTTTAGTCTATTTTTCTGAATTACGAGATCTGTTCAAAAAGTATAGCGAATTTTGTATGTTTTCAAAAATTATTTATTTATTCATGAATATCCATTTTATCTCCTTCAAAATAATCCCCCTCGAATATAATGTACTTTTATCAATGTTTTTTCCAATCGTCGAATCACTTAAAAAAATTATTTTTTGTGATCTTGTTTAGCTCTTCCTTTGATGCCATCTTTATCTCCTCAATCTTGGCGTAGTGTCCTCTTTTTATGGGCCTCTTCAGTTTTGGGAACAGGAAAAAGTCACAGGGGGCCAGGTCTGGGGAATACGGTGACGGCGTCACCATTACTGTGTTGTTTTTGGCCAAATATTGGCGCACAAGCAACGATGTGTGAGCAGGGGCGTTATCATGGTGCAAAAGTCAGTTTTTGTTCTTCCACAAATCCGGACATTTCTGGCAGACTGCTTAGCATAAATTGCACATAACTTGCAACTAGTATTCCTTATTGATCGTACTACCCTGTGGCAAGAACTTGTAACGGGGGCAGCGCCTTATTCGGCACTGACGTCACTAATTTATTAAGGGGAGAGTAAGAGAGGCACTTTCGCTCTTTAACAATCGGGGAACGAGAGGATAGGTCGAACGAATAAATAATTTTCTTTGCTTGGAACGTTCAACTTAAATCTATTCAGACAAACAAATACAGAATCAGTTACAATAACGTTTACATCACGCGCACATATACAGAACAACTTAAACTAACGCGGGAGGACGAATGGCCCGGCGACTAAATCGCCTTGGCCATTTACCTCCTTACAAAGGAAAGAATACGTTGAAACCTCTCTACCGCATTACGATGAGCGTAGCCGGCAAGTGATCGCCTGGCTACCTATCGTTCCTACGCGGCCGCGCATCACCATGAGAGAGAGAAACACCGGGGGAGAGAGATAACCTGACCTTTGCCCTTGGCGATGAGCCGGCAACGGGAAGTTGACCTGGCCGCTGGCTGGATGTCTTCCTCGGCATAGCCCGTGGTGAATCCCCTGGAAGTCATGCCGTGCATGGCGGCGAGGGCGACACTGAATGCCCTGCTGCAGGTGTTGCCTCCACACGTTGCCTCGGCTCGCCCTGGTCTGGTCACTGCTGCTCGTGTACTTCTTCTCTCATTGCGCTGCTACTTCCAACTTCTCTCCTCAACTTTCTTTCGAGAACTACCTCACTCTAGTAAGGCTCGGCTGCGACTCTCTCACGCACTAATTCTTGCGCGCATCTTGCAGTCGCTCAGCGGCGCTCGCTCCTCTCCCTACCTTGACCTATTAGTTAGGCGGCACGCGACGCGTCGCTTATCGGTCACGCGTTGCGCGCCTGCCAATCCCTGCATAGGCCTAATACTCTCTTTCTCTCTCTCTCTCTCTTTCTCACTCTCTCTCTCTCTGTCTCTCTCTCTCTCTCTCTCTCTGTCTCTCTCTACCTCATAGTCGCTGCGCTCTTGTTTCTTCGGGCGCTCTCAATCTTGCTCGGCAATCTTCGGCGGCTGGAAAAACATAAAGGCCAGTAGTTAGGCGCAATAAATATATGCGCCGAACGCTGACCACGTCGCCATGCCGAGCGATAAGAGGGAGAGAGAGAAGAAGGGCAGACGAAGAGCAAGCGTACTGCTTGCTCTCGTCACAAACTCATGATACACCACACCCCTGTAATCGAAGAAAACTGTGAGCAAATCCTTCACGTTTGACCGAACTTGGCGCGCTTTTTTCAGTCTTGGCTCATACGGCAGCTTCCATTGGGATGATTGAGTTTTGGTTTTCACATCATAACCATAAACCCATAATTCATTATCAGTTATGATCTTCTGAAGTACATTTAGGTCATCACGGACGAGTCCAACATATCCTGAGCAATGTTAACGCGATGCTGTTTTTGGTCGAAATTGAGCAGTTTTGGCACGAATTTCGGAGCGACCCGACTCATGCCCAAATCATTGGTTAAAATCGAATGGCATGAGCCAATCGATATGTTTAGATCTTCAGAAACTTCTCTAACGATGATTCGACGATTGGCGAATACTATTTTCTTCACTTTATGAATGTTTTCATCTGTTGTTGAACGTGCTCGGGCGTCCGGCACGTTGTTTGTCGTTCACATCTTCTCGGCCCTCTGAGAATAATTTGTACCACCGATAAACGTTGATTTGGTCAAAGATAGCTTTACCCTATGCCACAGTCAACATTCGAATGCGTCCGCGCACTTTATTTTGTTTTTCACACAAAATTTGATACAGATTCTTGGATCCATTTTTTAGAATAGGTAAAAATCGAAGACGAGCCAAAACACATCCAAGAAAAAGAGCTGTCAAATATTAACTAAACATTCAAAATGGCCGACCTTGTTAGCATAAGTAAGGGACACGAATACCAACATAAGGCTATAAAAAAATCAAAAATTTTCAAAATTCAAAATTCGCAATACTTTTTGAACAGACCTCGTATCTTATTATGTAAAAATCAGCATAAAAAATGACGTTAAAACTTTTTATAAATAAACAGTTTTTGAATAATTTATTTTTAATATTTTTATATACAAGAGCAAATAACATAAGAAAAAATATGGCTAATTTTTCAATTTACCTGTAAATAGCATAGTTTGTTTGCCGTTATGTAGCATAATTTTTGAAACTGCTTGATTTTCGAATAGAGCCGAAAGTCGCATTAGCACAAAGAAATCTAAAAATTCTAGCCATATTGAGCGCCGATTCTAGTTAATTTATTTGGAGTTATTGAGTTGCTGAATTTGCAGATAGAAAGTTAGATTTATAACGCGCATTAATGTAGTTCAGCACCGTCGACTGTGGCACGCACATATCAGCACTTTCATAGCTCAATGATCGCCACGCCGCGTTCTATGTTCTGAAGCCGCCTGCTGATTGGCTACTCTTTAAAATGAATTCTTTTATTATTTAATTACCAAAAAAATTTCTGAATAATTTAATATTAAATAATTTTTTAAGACCAATCCAGTGGTATAAGTTCCATTCAATGTTTTAGAATTACACTATATATATACACGTTTAATTATATTGTTAATGATTATTAAATTTCTTTGAAATATTTAATAAATGGAATTTTATAGGAATATTATGAAGAAATAATATAATACCATACAAAATTTTAAATCAGACTATACGTTATCATTTACATAATTAGGGAAATATTTATGTAAAAGGATTACAAAAGTAATGGCTTCGACAAATTATTCCCCAAAAGTAAATTTGAATAATTTATAGATTAACTTAATAATAATAATCTAAATTTGAATTTACTTATTTTTTATTATAGCAAAATTTTTGATATTGAAACTGAAATGAGATGCCTGCGATTTAAAAACTTAAGTCTTAAATTTAAATCATCATGCATATATTATAGTCGAAATTGAGAAAATATAGTCTGTACTACAATAAATGTCCAAAAAATATATGATATTATTGGTTGGAATAAAGGCACAAACAAATAGAATCGGAAGCGATCGATAAAGTTGAAAGATTTACAGATGATTATAATTTGTATAACAATTCAATTAAATATTTTGAAATAGCAATAACGAATACTGAACAGAAAGATTATCGATAAAGTGTACTGTAGTCAACGTATAATTAAAACTAATAAGTAAATTCAAGTAAATAATTGATATGTGTAATTATTTAACTAATTACAACTGCAAGAAAAGGTACGATGAATAGATGGTATAGAAGGTTCTCTCCTAGTAGAGATGTTTAGGAGAAATATCTTAAGGAGGAAGTAGTTGAGAGACTGTGCTTTTAGTCTCTCTTTAACTCTCAAAAATGACAAGGGTAGCACATCGTTCGACAAGGATTAGCGGAGATTCAAGTAAGTATAGCTGTCCTCCACGTAGAGAGAGGAAACCAAAATATCTCCTCTACGAGAGAGAGAAAGAGTGAATAGTCCCAAGCCACGCTGAGTTAGAGCGTAAGAGAGAGAGAGAAAGAGAGAAAGAGAATATCCGTTTCCTACCATAGCGCATCCCCAAGCCAGAACTATAGACAGCAATTGCTCCCTTACTCCGCGCACCGGTAAGCTACGCCAAGCCATAGCGAACACATCCTTCCTTCTTCCGCGCGCTCGAACTCTATACCAATTGTGTAACTAATATATAGAATATATCCAACGTACATGTGATAGTAACTCTAACGATAGAACACTAGTTTACTGACCCAGAACATGGGTGTTTGATTCTTCAATCTGTCCCTTCATTTTTTCAACTACTCCTTTCTCTAATTTTTCAATTTATTGTTTTAATTTATTAACAATATATTAAAACTATATTCTTAGCTCACTAGAGTCCCTAAGGACTTTCTCCAAATACATGGCCCCCTTCTAACCCAAAACATACATTGCTATACTACTATGGTGTTATAATAGATTTTAAGAGTAAATTGATTAATAGAGCAAATAATAACCGATTTGTTGTACCATATAATCTATATTTATTTTTAAAATTTAATGCACACATTAATGTTAATGTTCGACTACACAATGTATCAAGTATTTATTCAAATATTTGGTATAAAGGCCAGGACTACATTGATTAAAATACAATGCAAATATAGATTTTCAGAAAGATGACGAAGACATTATTGGAAATGAACATAATGATATTGATGAATATAATTATTATGAAATAAAAAAAAACACGAGATATAAATCTTCACCAGAAGCTACGCATAGACTATTATACGTAGTATCCATTATACAGGGTATCCAAAAAACCTGGAAACATCCAAATAACTTCCCAGGTGATTTATTTTTAAAATATATCAAGAACTCATTTAAAGTAATTTTCAAAAAGGAATTCAACAGTTACTTTGGATTTGACCTTCAAGAAGTATTAAAATTAAATAATTATATAAATTTTACATGATGATTTTCTCAAGGTTAAGATCATATTTTTAAATAGAAAGCGCCTTTTTTAACATCAGCAATCGAAAGAGCGAGAAATTTTACGTTCAAGTCATGGAGGACAAAAATTTTCTGTTGACCTTAAAGGTCATTCAAAGGTCATTCAGTTCTTAGGCTCTCAGAAGAACTCGATTGATGGAAATAAACCAAAGCATATTTTAGTTTTTTGTATGATCGTAATTAGCGGTGATCTGAAACTCGATCTTGCTTGTATCCTGTAAGGTCATTTCAAGGTCAAAGTTTTTTTTCTAATGACCTCCTCATCTGATATCGGCAATTAAAAGAGCAGAAAATCCTATACTTTTACTTTCAGCGTCACACAGGAACAACGGCGTGGACGTAGTAATTTCTGTTCCCTTTGGGGTACTTTATTATCGTGAGTCCCCTTGCCTCTCACGTGATTCAATAAATATTTTCTGGCTATATTTATCGCAGATGCTCGAACTGCTCTCCATTTACTTCTTGATAGTGTCATTCAATGGGAATTAGAGCTTATATATCAATGATCCTTTGCCATAATTCATCCAAATTTTAGGGGTTTGATTTTGTTTTGCATACTCGATCTTTCAAATATCCCCAATAGAAGTAGTCAAAAGGTGTCAAATTTGGTAACCTAGCTGGCCATTCAATGGTACCTTTTTGTCCTATCCTTCGATTAGTAAATACTGCATCTAAGTAAGCGCACACAGTTCGTGTATAATGAACTGCTGCGCCATCCTGTTAATACCATGTGTCATTGAAGTTTTCTCCAGTTATTCCTCTTATTGCAGGAACTATTTGATTCCACAGCATAACTTCATAGTTTTGGATATTCAAGTTACTATCAATAAAAAATGGCCTTAAAATTCGATTATTTAGTATCCAGCCGAGGCATTTAATTTTTATGGATATTGTAATTTGGCTTTTTTTGCGCAATGAGAATTTTCAGTTGCCCAGTATCTATAAGTATGTCTATTTAAACTTGAGTCAAGTTGAAATGTAACTTCATACGAAAATACTATATTAGATAGAAAGTTGGGATTTGAACTATGCGAGCCACCATATCATCACAAATTTCAACGCGACGATTCAAATCATCTTCGTTTAGCTTTTGTATAAGTGTTACTTGAAATGGATGGAAATTCACTTTTTGTAGTACGTTATGAACAGATGATTTACTTATTTCGTGCTCTTAAGCGGCTCTACGAATGGAAGTATGTGCATCGGTAGTGAATGTTAACAAAACATCTAATGATTTCTCTTCACCACTTACGGACCTTGGTCTGCCTAATCTAGGTAGATCACTAATCGTGCTGGTTTTTTCAAACCTTCTAACAGTTTTTTGAACTGTTAAAAATGAAATTAGAGTTCTATCAGCCCTAAATGTTGCATTGAAAAGATCTCTCACAGCTCTATAAGATCGCTGCACTGGACGCCAACCTCTCATTATGAGAAACTTTATACTTTCTTTAATCAGTTAGTTTATCTATTGCCCTATTCTTTGCAGTAGACCGTATCCATAAGCTAATCAGAATATGAAAATTTAGAAACAAGTAAAATATTTTTTTGAATTGTAAATTATTACACTGAAAAATTTATTGACGAGCATACTAGAACAGCTTGAAAGAGCAATAACCAGTAGTTGTTCTTGGGTAACGCTAAAAGTAAAAGTATAGGATCTTCTGCTCTGTCAATTGTCGATATCAAATGAGGAGGTAATTAGAAAAAAAAACTTTGACCTTGAAATAATCTTTCAGAGTACAAGCAAGATCGAGTTTGAGACCACCGCTAATTGCGATCAAACAAAACAACTAAACTAAGCTTTGGTATATTTCCATCAATAAGTTCTTCTGAGAGCCTAAGAATTGAATGACATTTGAATGACTTTCAAGGTCAACGGGAAATTTATGTCCTCAATGACTTGAACGTAAAACTTCCCGCTCTTTCGATTGCTGATGTCAAAAAAGGCGCTTTAAATTTGAAAAATTGATTTGACCTTGAAAAAACCGTCAAGGTCATCTTCAAGGTCAAATTCATGGTCATCATTGAATTTCTTGTTGAAAATTACTTTAAATGAGACCTTGATATATTTTAAAAATAAATCACCTGGAAAGTTATTTGGGTATTTTCAGACTTTTTGGACACTCTGTATGCACTTTCATATGACATAAAACGCTTAGCTATTCAAAATGAAAATCAACAAAGTTTTTATTTTAAAGAAGGAAAAGAAGGATCAATAATCAATAAAAATTTTGAAAATAGATTAACAGCATATTTTGAATTGAAATAGAGAAGTTAAGCAATGTATGTTTCAAGCCACCTCGTGAGGGGTCCAGGTGGTTTGAAACATACATAGGGGTTTGCATATACGAGTACGCGCGTTCTGTGCACGCATTGTCGATGATCATGAAGTGGGTGGTGCCTCCTGCCGACCCCTCGGAGTCGTTCTTTGACCTAGTCGCGACACCTCTGAGCTCCCCCTCCATTATATAGACTATCAAGGTAGTTTCCTTCTATAGAGGATATAAAGGTAGGACACTGTAAAAGTTGGTAAGGCTCTTGGTAAGCTATATGCTGGCTAAGTGTGGCCCCTCAGAGAGGGGATAGCGTCTCTAGCTTGCTAGGCGCGTATATCGTTTAGCGTGGATGCTGCTGTGGTCAGGGAGTGTATGGTACCTCCTGATGACCCCCCAGAGTTATTTCTTGACCTAAATATATAAAATTGAAGACGTTGATATATATAAAATCATGAAAGAAGATATTGATAAATTTGACACATCTGACTATCCGATTAATAATCGATTTGGTATACCTCGAGCTAACAAAAAAGTTCTTGGTATAATGAAAGATGAATAGAATGGAAACATTAAGAAGGAATTCATTGGCTTAAGGAGTAAATGTATAGTGTTGAAGTAGATAATCAACTAACAATGAAAAAGGCGAAAGGAGTCAAAACGCATACAGTTAAGAAAACAATTTCACATGAAGATTACCTCAGTTGTTTAATCGATATAAAAATTATAACTTGAGATCAGTATGATATTCGAAGTAGATTTCATCAACTACGAACTGAAAAGGAGCAGAAGACAGCTTTAAGTCCTTTTGTCAATAAAAGATATATTAGATGGTAAATCTGATACACTTCTATGGGGACATTACTAAACGATAGAAATCTTAAAACTGAAAGATAAAATTGCAGCGCTACACCGAAAGAGAGGTGGAAAAAAAGTGGATGATGAAAACACTGAACATAGAGGGTAGCATAAAAATTCTACTTCAGCAATAGTTAATAGATGTCGGTTAGTAGAAGGTAGCAGTGTGGGAGAAGGTAGTAGTGAGGAAGAAGAACCTCTTGGGAAAAGGAAAAATTTGGAAGAGAGGAAAACTATATAAATGTCGCTCAAGACAGAGTGGTGGGCGAAAATAGAGGGAAATGACAAACACTAAGACAGGGAATGCTGATTATAAAGCGGAGAACACGCTCCAGTCCAATGCAGTTGTTCAGCATTCGCTTAAAGCAGTATTCTTTTTCTAATCCTCCTATTCCTCTACTAGAAGAAGCTTGCCAGTAAATTTGATAATAGTAAGTTTTATGAATAGTTCTCTAAATCTAACTCTAATAGTAATAAAAAAGTATAATAGTCAATTAATCATTGATTTTTTTTTCTTGTAGAATGGATTTTTCATCAAAAATCAGGTTGCAAAATCAGATTTCTTACCCAGAAAGACTATGTCACAGTCAGATAAAACTGTACATACATGGTAACTAAATTGAGATAGCTGAATACTAGAGTGGAAATTAATTTTTTTTTCTTCGGGAACTCACTCTCCGGGCAAAAATGTCTTCTTTACCTCTAAAAACTCTGCGGAAAAAAGTTTTAGAACCTCAAAGTTGATTTAACCCGTGCCGCAAAGCCCCTTAAGATTTCCGATGTATTTTAAATGGGAAAAATGAGTAAGTATGTTCGTCCTCACAAAGGTTAGTCTAAATTTCAAATTTTCATTTTTAAAACAATGCTTTCTTGTGTATTTTGAGTCGCTGAATCGAATGACCGTGTCAGTTTTTGTCTAGATAGCGATAAAAAAAAATTATAGGCAAAAATATTTGAAAAATCCGAAAAATGAGTGAAAAAAGGAGTTTTAGTTGACCTTTAACGGCTGTAATCAATAAATTTCGTTATCAGTAGTATATTTTTTCATGTATTTTCAGTCGATAAATCGAATGGTGCCATTAGTTTTTGACCAGGTGAGCGATAAACTAGAGTTATAAACCTAAATCGTTTAAAAACTTAGAAAATCAGTCAAAAATGCAGATCATTTGCTGACAAGATTGAAAGAAACCATAATCCTTTTTCATTAACATGTATTTTTGTATATTTTGAACTATCAAGACGAATGGTGTGGGTAGATTTTCTCTAGGTAGCGATAAACAAAAGTTATTAGCAATATTTCTCGAAAAATTCCAAAAATTTGTGAAAAAAAAGAGAATTTTCAAATTTATGACGGCAAAAAACGATCAATTTTTTTTTCAATATATATTTCCATGTATTTCGAGGCACTGAATAGAGCAGTATTATTCGTTTTCTGCTAGCTACGCGATAAATCAAAGTTACAAGCCAAAACCGTCGGAAAAAGCAGATAATTTGTTTACAACCCGGCTATTGAGCAAGAAAAAATAGTTATTTTTCTCGAGAACATGTTTTGAGCCATATTTCTAGTGTATTTAGATATTTCTGTAAGTTGTGGTTTGTAGTTACTATTGATTCATGTGTGGTCAGGATTGCTGTGTCATCTGCGTATGTAGCTGTAATCGTGTCTGTTTTAGCGGGTAGATCTGCGGTGAATATTAAATATAATGTTGGTTCCAGTATACTGCCCTGTGGTACTCCGGCCATAATTGGGAATAATTGTGTTACAACATCATCAATTTTTACCTGAAATGTTCTTTTATTCAGGTATGATTTTAGTATTTCATAGTATACCTTTCGAAAGTTTACTTTTATCTTATGTAGTAAACCCACATGCCAAACCTTATCAAAAGCTTGTGCCACGTCGAGGAATAGGCCTGTACAGTACTTTTTGTTTTCAAATGCTGTTCTTATTTTTGCTGTTATTCTGTTGACTTGTTCAATGGTAGAATGATGATTTCTGAAGCCAAATTGGTGATCAGGAATCAATTTTTTTTCAGTTATTATTTTATTTATCCTGACTAGAAGAAGTTTTTCACAAATCTTTGACATAATGGGCAGCAAAATTATTGGTCTATAGGAGGTCACAACATCCGTATTCTTGCCTGGTTTTGTGATTACTATGATTTGAGCGACTTTGAGCTGTTCTGGAAAATGTTTTAGACGAAAAATTGCATTTATTAGTATCGTAATATACCTTATGGCTTTTTGAGGGAGTTCTTTTATCATTTTTCCATTTATGTTATCATAGCCAGGAGCTTTTCGATTTTTAAGATTTTTTATCATATTTTGTACTTCACTTGCTTTAACGTTATTGATTTTCGTATTTTCATCTTGCGCTTCGCAGTACTCATCCGCCAGTAGTTCTTCCTCCTCTTCTTCTGTAATTACTCTTGTGTTTGGTTTAAAGGTTTCAAAAAAATGTTGAGCGAAAGCGTTGGCCTTTTCTAGTTTCGTTCTTGCCCATTTTCCATCTGGTAGTCTTATTGGTATTAAAAATTTTTTTGGTTTTTTAATTTTTTGTGTTGCTTTCCACAAAGAAAAATTTATGGCCTTAGTTGGTGTCAAGTTTTTGAGATAATTTTGAATCCCCTCATTTCTTTCTGTTTTCAATGTTTCTTTCAAATTTTTTATAGCTTTATTCAGTTTAGCTTTATCCGTTCGAGATCTTGTGTTTTGCCAGATTTTTCTTAGTTTCCGTTTTTCTTTTATTTTTTTAGCGATGTGATGTGGAATTGTGCTAGTTACTTGTCCCTGTTTTTGTGGTGGAGTAGCTTCTGCTGCGGCCTCGTGTAATAGTATGTTGAAGTTTTCTATACTGTTTTCAAGATCTTCTATTGTTTTCATTGGAATATTACAATGGATATGGTTTGTTAAATAGTCTTTATATATTTGCCAATCTGTTTTTGAGGTATAAAGCATATTTTTATGTTGTTTCTTCTTGAGGTCTTCTTGAAAATGTATTAAAACTGGGTAATTGTCGGATGTCAATCTAAGCAGGATTCGGTAGTAAATTTTTCTTTTATAATACCTTTAATTACTGCGAAGTCTATAAGATCTGGTAGTTTTCTTGTGTTAGTTGGCCAGTAGGTTGGTTCTCTGGTTGTTATTGGGATAAGGTTTTCCTGTTGGATTGTTTCGTATAACTGTCGTCCTTTTGGATTTGGAGTTACAGATCTCGATCCCCACCAAGGGTGCTTGGCGTTGTAGTCGCCACCTGCAATGAATCGTTGCCCCATTTTTTTGAAAAATTCGGTAAATTTTTCTCTTTTGATTGTGCACCTAGGAGGACAGTAAACGGCAGAAATCGTGATTTTGCCAATACTATCCTCGACTGTGATACTGGTTGCTTGTAAATAAACTTCTTTATGGCTTTCCCCTTCTTCATGTTTTATTGAGTTTTTGACAATCACTGCTGTATCTCCGTGCGCTTTGCCTTCAGGATGGTTTGTGAAATAGCTAGTGTAGTTGGGAATAGATATGAAATTTTTATTTGTGCAGTGTGTTTCAGAGATCAACATTATATCGATGTTGTGGTCCTTTAGAAATATTTTGAGTTCGTTAGTCCTCTACGCTAATCCGTTAGCGTTCCAAATAGCTATAAGCAGTTCAGACATCCTTAGCCAATTTTGTTATTAGTACGGTTAATAGGTTTAGCAATGTATCCACTTTTGACAACATATTAGCCATCATGTCGTCCATCTTGCTTAGAGTAGCCGAAACTTGTTTATTCAATTGCTGGTTTTCAGGACTCTGCTCATGCTTATCACTATTTCCGCTAACAGCTTGCGCGTATGAAATTTTGGAGTTATTTATGTTCCCGCTACTATTGTTACTATTGTCATCCTGTTCTATATTTATTGAATTTATCTTTCTTTCTCTTATTGGGGGAAATAGCTTTTGCACCAGTTGTTTTCTTACACTACAACCTTTGTAACTGGCTGGGTGATCTCCTCCACAGTTTGCACATTTTACATTTTTTATCCTGTCTTTAATCGGGCAGTCCTCTGTTAAGTGATTTTTTGCGCATTTGACACAGGCGGGTCTTTTATGACAGTAGTTTTTGGTATGGTAGAATTTCTAACATCTGGTACACTGCGGAACTTCTCTCTTTTTTCTTGGCGGTTCGATTTTTACTACTGTATATTGTAGCCTGACTATGTCATATATCTGTTTGTTGTTTTCTTGTGTTTCTATTTCTATGAAAAATAATGGTAGTGGTATTTTTGTTTGGCTCTGTCGAATATTGGTGATGTTTTTTACTTCGTGATTATAGCTTTCTATTTCAGTTTTTAGTTCCTCTGTATCGACAGATGGATGGATATTTTTAAGCACTACTCTGTAATTTCTGTCTTGTTTTCTTTGGTAGGTGTAAAATTCGGCATTTTTTTTCTTTTAGTATTTTTATGATTGGGTTGTAATATTGTGATACTACTGCTTGTATTTTAACTTCATTGTTGTTTAGAATTTTGAATGTATAACTGTCTTTTGCTATACGATCAAGTTCTTCTTTCATCGGTCTTACGTTTTCTACATCAAACACGAATATTGGTGGGGATTTGGGTGGTTTGTCTTGGCTTAACGGTTCGTTTGATTCTTTTGTATCATCCGCATCTAACCGTCCGAAAGAATGTTTTAATTCCACTGGTTTGCCTAGCCAGTAGTCCTTCAATGTCGTTCTTTTGTTTTGCACTGTTTCTGGACTAATTTCCTTTCTTTTGCGCTCCTTTACTACGGTCCAGTCCTCCTTGTTTTGTTTATTATTTTCTGTTTCTCTTTCATTTTTTATTTAGGCATTTAGCCCATAGACCTTATCAGCCTTATCAGCCATTTATTTAAATTTTTCCAACTATCACTATTTTTGTTTATGTACACTTTGGAACAATCACAGATTGGATTAGTGTAGATTAGCAAGCACTACAGTTCAAGCAGATATTACGTCTGCATTCACTAAGAGCTAAATGCGGACTGTATTGGATTAACTAGCAATCAAATAGTAGCGACTGATAATTTACCAACAATCAGACAAGTTATAGCTGTTTTATTTTACAATCTTTGAAGAGTGTCGAGTACATTACACGAAGCCGCCAAGTTAAATATTGAAGAGTGTATTATTATTTGGAAGAAAGATTTAATATCCATACAAAGATTGGATAAGTATATTGATAAGTTAAAAGCTGAGTATAAACGTCATAGACAAATACAAAAAATCCTCTGCACATAAATCAGAACTTCAAGTACGGAAAAACAAAGAATATCAAGAAAGCATTGATAAATTATTTGATATGCTAGTTCAAATGCCTTGGATACAATGAAAAATGAAAGCAACAAGCAGTATCTACTTGATCAAAGAAGTAATTATGCTTTCTTTCTTGCAAAAGGCTTTAATGAGATCTTTTTCTATGGGTTTCACTCTCAATTACTATTATTCTAATAAATAATATATTTATTTTCAGAACTTCTAAAACCTGACAATTTAAGTTCTAGTATAATAAATGCAAGTACAATTGAACCTTTGCCAATGGAAATAATGGATGAAAATTCCAATGATAAAACAGATACTACTTCGATCAACACTAGCAATGATAAGTTCATCAACCCTTCAGCAATATCGCCAAAAAAAACCTTCGTGGAATAGCATCTAAAGGGATATAATTTTCATTAGATGGTTAAACCAAATTATTATTAATAGAGACAAAGTGAACTATTTCATCTTATTGAATTCTACTTCATTTTATAAACATTTTTTCTTTCTTCAAATGTAATTAACATTTATTTATTTTTTTCCAATTGACTTTTTATTTAAAACTGATTCAAATTTTCTTTTTACAGAATCAGTAGAAAAATTTATCGGACCAGAATTCGAATCTCCACTTTTTCAAAGTGCGCGTCTTCTAAAGCGACGAAATTATGAAGTGATGATGACTGCAAAATTTGCAGCTGTATTAGACAAATGTAAAGTTAATAAGAGCGATGCAATGCATTTGTTAATGGCAGTGGCTGAAGCATTCGGTGTCGATGTGCGTGATTTCAAGATAAATACTATATCTATCCATGAGGATCATAAAACTTTACGCAAACCACGGTACACAGCTATTAAAAAACTGGCTCCAGATCTTTTCTTTGGTCTGCCGAGTACCATTCATTGGAACGAAAAAATTCTGCCAGAGTTAGAATGAAACAAAACTGCCGATAGACTAGCTGTTATTATCACATGTAGCGAAGTAGATCAACTTTTGGGCGTGCCGAAACTTTCTACGGGTAGTGGAGAGAATCAATCTCAAGCAATATTTGCTATTTTGATAAACTGTTCTCTAGTAGATACCATTGAAGCTCTCGAATGTGATTTAACATCTAGCAATACTGGTTGTAAAAATGGTGCATGTATTTTATTGGAAAAATTAATTGGGAGAGAACTGCTCTGGTTAATTTGCAGACACCATGTATACGAAATTACTATCAAAGGTACCTTTGAAATAAAGTTTGGAAGCTCTACTGGTCCTAGAGTAAAAATATTGAAAAACTTTAGTGACTTGTGGAAATCTTTCGATCACACAAAATATGAGGAAGGCATCAAAGATAGTTTCGTTAGTGAATTTCTTCAAGATGTGAAGGAAAAAATTATAAACTTCTGTTTAGAATTTCTGAATAAGGACTTGATTACAGGTGACTACAGAGAATTTTTAGAACTCGTGATCATTTTTCTTGGAGGACAATTATCATATGATGTAGCTTTTCACCCACCTGGTGCAATCCATCATGCACGATTTATATCAAAATATCAAAATTCTTTACTGTTTGAAAATGTTTCTTTTCCGAGAACAATTTTTTCTCAATAACAAGGTTGATGAAAAAAAATGTAGAGATCTTTGCATATTTATTATAAAAGTTTACGTTCAAGCTTAGTTCTGTGCCCCGTTTGCTTCTAAAGCACTAACTCAAGATTTGAATTTTTTGAAACGTTTGTTAATTACCGTGAGATTGACGAAAGTATATCAAATGTCGCTATTAAAAAATTCAGAAATCACTTATGGTATTTGACTTCAGAAATGACAGTATTAGCATTTTTTGATGAAGATATTTTGAGTGAAGAAAAGCTAAAGATGTGCCAAGCTCTCCGATCAACTTCCAGTACTTTCGCTTACGATAAAGGAGTCTTGTGCAATTAAAAAAATATTGAAATTACTGACTTGGTTAATTCAAGTATTTGGGATTTTATATGCAAAGATACATACAAATTTTTTGAGCTGTTCAAAATGTTCAAATCCAACTACATCGGAAAAACACAGAAACTACACCCACGGTCGGAAAATAGTTGAGAATCTCAAAGTCGTCAACGATATAGCTGAAAGAGGAGTTAAATTTATGACTGAATTCAATAAATTACTGATAAAGGATCCTGATCAAATACAATACTTGCTCCTGGTGATAAACGAATACCGTACTGCGTTTCCAGACAGCAATAAACCAATAGTGAACTTATTTGAATAACTATTTTGAATATGTGATTTGTATATAATTTAGATTCATCAGAAAAATTTATTGAACTTTTTTGAGTTTTAAGAAAAATTGAACACTTGCGACGACTAGTAGTGCAAGGAACATTACTTTTATCATTAATTTATTATTAAATTACTAAACATTTTAGTGATAAACTTTCATACCAATATTCATTTGTATTATTTTATGAGCCTTCAAAGGCTTTTTCTCACAAACTTTACCTCTCATTTTACCTGTGTTATCTATCAATATAAATAATCTGAATCATTAACATAAATAAAGCATTCTGTCTTGTTTTCGATTTCCGAGACTTGAGTCGACTACTTCGACTTACATGCATTTGCCACTAATATTTCAAGTTTTCCGACGGTTTGGGCTTATAACTATAGTTTATCAACTAATTAACTAACTATTTATTTACTGGACCAATTACCAGTAGAAGTGGAATTGGGAAATAAAATAGCAGAAGAAAGAAAAGAAGAGGAAAAAAGAATGATAGACGACTGGAGCGAAGAAGGTATAAGAGAGTATCAGAGATCGATAGACGCAATAGAGGGAACAGAAAAATGGAAAGAGATAAAATATTGAAGGAGGAACGCAGTCGTAAAAAAGAAGATAAGGGAAAAAAAGGATCGAAAAAAAGCTAGTGGAGAGAAAAATGTAGCATAAAAGGGGGATGGCAGAGATAAATAAGGTAAGAAAAGGGGAAGGAGACAGAGGCAAATACCTAGAAGCAAAGAGAGAATACAGAAAGGAAATAAGAAAAGCGAAAGAAGCTGAGAGGAAAAGAGTGGCAGAAGAAATAAGAAAAGATAAGACGAGAAGAAAATTCGAGGATAAAGTAAATTTCAATAGGAAGAAAAGAATTGGATTAGATGAAAATATAAGAAAAGAAGAATGGTTAAAGCGTTTCAAGGGACAACTGTGAGACAAAGAAAAGGAAGAAAGCAAAGGGGAAAAAACCGAAGACAGCGAAAGAGAGGAAGCTGAAGAAATCAAAGTAAAAGCAGTAGAAGAGGTAATAAGAAGAATGAAAAAGAAAAAGACGACAGGAGAAGATGGTATAGCAAATGAAGCGTGGATGGAAAGCACAGAAGGCTTGTTAAAATATATGACAAAATGCTTAAATGGAATATGGAACGGAGAATGATACCCGAAAGAAAGGAGGAACGCAATAATAGTACCAATATATAAGAAAAGGAGGAAAGAAGAAGTAAAAAACTACAAAGGAATAACGTTGATGGAGACGGGATATAAAATATACGCGGAAATACTGAGAAAAAGCTGGAAAGAGAACTAGAAGCAAAAGAAACGCTAAGCGAGACGCAGATGGGATTCAGGACGAATATAGGGACAATGGACGCAATATACAGGGTGGTGAAAAAGTATGGAAACACCTGAAAATCTCAGAGGGTTGGTCATAAAAATAAAATTCTTAAGGTCAGGTCCTATATAACTTTCAACGAGGAATCCAGTGCTGACCTTGAATTTGACCTTGGACCTTACCTTCAAGGTCATTTCAAGGTCAACCTCATTTTTTCAAATGAGAACCCCTATTTTTGATGCCGGAATCAAAATGAGCGGGAAATTTTACGTCCGGATGCGTGGTTAGGTATGAGGTTAAAGTAACCTCTGGAGGTCAAATAGAGGTCAATGTCGGAAAAAGTATGGAAACCCCTGAAAATCTGAGCGTTGGTCGTAAAAATAAAATTGTTAACGTCAGGTCTTATGTAACTTTCAACGATGAATCCAGTGATGACCTTGAATTTGACCTTGGACCTCACCTTCAAGGTCATTTCAAGGTCAAATTTCTTTTGTTAAATGGGAACCCACACTTTTGACATCGGCAATTGAAAGAGAGTCAAATTTTACGTTAAAATATGCCTTGAGGTCCAAGGTTGACGTGACCTCTGGAGGTCAAATAAAGATTAACAGTATATTAATATCGAAACTCCAAAAATCTGTCTATTTTGATTATTAAACAAGAAAACTAGTTTCTCAATCAAAAGTGTGGGTTCCCATTTAACAAAAGAAATTTGACCTTGAAATGACCTTGAAGGTGAGGTCCAAGGTCAAATTCATGGTCATCACTGGATTCATCGTTGAAAGTTACATAAGACCTGACGTTAACTATTTTATTTTTACGACCAACGCTCAGATTTTCAGGGGTTTCCATACTTTTTCCGACATTGACCTCTATTTGACCTCCAGAGGTTACTTTAACCTCATACCTAACCACGTATCCGGACGTAAAATTTCCCGCTCATTTTGATTCCGGCATCAAAAATAGGGGTTCTCATTTGAAAAAATGAGGTTGACCTTGAAATGACCTTGAAGGTAAGGTCCAAGGTCAAATTCAAGGTGATCACTGGATTCCTCGTGGAAAATTATATAAGACCTGACCTTAAGAATTTTATTTTTATGACCAACCCTCTGAGATTTTCAGATGTTTCCATACTTTTTCACCACCCTTATATATTAAAAACAATAATAGGGAAGGAAATAAGGTAAAAGGAAGAAAACTGTACGTATTCTTTGCCGACATAAAGGTCCCTTTTGATAAGATAAAGAGAAAGAAAACATGGGAAATCATGAAAGAGAAAAGGATAAATATAAAAATTAGGAAAAGAATAGAAGAAATATATAAGAAAATAGGGAGTAAGGTCAAAGTTGGAGGAGAAATAATTAGGGAGTTCGAGACTTACAAAGGCGTAAGGCAAGGGTGCCGTTTAAACACCACGCTATTTAATCTAGATCAAACAGGTTCGAGAAGGAGGGGTAGTGATAGGAAGGAAGAAAATATGGATATTAGGATATGCAGATAACATAGTGATTATGGCAAAGAATGAAAGTGGAATGAAAGCAATGCTGAAAAAATTAAAAAGATACCTGGAAGAAAGGAGATTAGAGCTAAATGTAGGAAAATTAAAGATGATGTAATGCAGGAGAGGGGGAGGAAGGGGAAAGGATGAATATTTCGAATGGGAAGGTGAGAGGATAGAGATGGTTAAAGAGAACAACTACTTGGAATATGTGATAAGCAGAAATAACGGAAATAAAAATCAGATAAAGAAGGTAGAAGGGGAAATAAATATGAGACTCGGAATGCTATGGGGGCTAGGAGAAAAGCTTTTTAGAGAAAATTGGGATATAAGGATGAACCTGTTCGACGCACTGGCGAAAAGCGTGATTATCTATGGAGCAGAAATCTGGGGATGGAAGAGATGTGAAAAAATAGAGAGATTATAACTAAAATACATAAATACATAAATTGGGATTAGATAGAAACACGCGAAGTTATTTAATACGATGGGAAACATGAAGACAAGAAATGAAAGAAATAGTTTAGAAAGAGGAATGAGGTATGAAAACAAAATAAGAGAAGAAAGAGATGGCTCAATAAAAAAAGAAGCATAGAGAGAACTAAAGAAAACGGAAAGAAATGAAAAAGATAAAAAGGGTAAGAAGGAGGAGAGAGAGAAACGGCTAGAAAAAAGTAAAATATACAGAGAGATGAAAGAGGGAGACGAAATGAGAGAAGAGCTTTGGGAAGAAATAAGAGAAGAGCTAAAGAAAAAAGAAGAAAAAGAACTAGAAGAAAAGCTATAAAAGTCAAGATACATAAAGGAGTGGAATGAACTGAAAGAAGAAATGAAAAAGTATAGATTAAAGGAAATTTAAGACGAGGGAAGAATTAAAGGTCTACAAATAAGGGAAAGGTTTGAGTTAGGTAATGAAACGAGAGGAAGCAGTTATTGGGAAAAAGAAGAAAATAAGAGATGCAAAATGTGTATGAAAGAGGAAGAAAATTGAAAGTACATAGTATAAAAATGTGGTAAAAACAAAAACGAAGGGAAAGAATGGAAAAAAATAATAATAGGAAGCAAAAAAAAGATAGCGTGGATGATGGAGCAAAAAAGAAAAAGAAGAAGAAACGAAGAAGAGAAAGAAAATGGAAAACAAGAACACAAAGTTATAAGACACTAAGGAAAATAAGTGAGGCTGAGGAAATGAAAGGCAGAGAGAGCAATAGGAAATGAGAAAAAGGTTTCAAAGCTTTAATAAGGAGAAAGACAGGTGAGATGATTAGCAAGAAAGAGAGCAAAAGAAAAAGAAAGGCAAAGGTGAAAAGGCAAAAAAAGTAGAAAAGGAAGAAGTCGAAAAGAAAATAAACAAGAAAGAGAGAAATAAAAGAGTAGAAAAGGCAGATCTCGAAGAGAGAAGGAAGAGAAGATTAATCAACTGAAAAATGGGAAGAAAGGCTGAACAGACAGCTGCAGAAGACAGGGACGAAGATTTGCAGACAAACCTATATACGCACACATATACATAAAACACGCACACACACGTACATACACATACAAAACACATACATTAGTAACTACACAATCTGGACACGAGACACAAATAGTGAAGTAGGAAATGTAAACCAAAATGTAACAAAAGTTGAAATAAATCATATATACATGTTCATGAAAAAGGATTATGCATTCTTTCAATCTTCTCAGCAAATGATCTGCATTTTTGACTGATTTTCCAAGTTTTTAAACGATTTAGGCTTAAAAATCTGGTTAATCGCTCAGCTAGTCAAATTCGATTCAACGGCTGAAATTACATGAAAAAATATACTGCTGATAACGAAATTCATTGATTACGGCTGTTAAAGGTCAGCTAAAACTCATTTTTTCACTCATTTTTCGGATTTTTCGAATATTTTTGCCTATACTTTTTTTGATCGCTATCTAGACAAAAACTGATATGGTCCTTCAATTCAGCGACTCAAAGTACATAAGAAAACATTGTTTTAAAAATGAAAATCCGAAATTTAGACAAGCCTTTGTGAGGATGAACAAACTTACTTATTTTTCCCATTTAATATACATGGGAAATCTTAAGGGTTTTTGAGGCACGGGATAAATCAATTTTTAGGTCCTAGAACTTTTTTCCGCAGAGTTTTTAAGGTAATAGAAAAGATTTTTGCCCGGGGAGCAGGTCCCTGAAGGAAAAAAATTAATTTCCACCCTACTAAACACTCGCTACGGATTTAGCGTTTTAGTAAATATAGATGATGAATTTGAGGTATTTCTACCGAAGTCATTAAGTTTGGCGTTAGAAAAAGATGAAGAAAAGCTACAGAATTTGTACGAGTCCACAGAGATGAAGGAATGGTTTCTACACCATCTAAAAGGCTCCAACTTTGAATTTAAAAGTTAATTTAGAATAATGTATAAATTTATATAGCAAATAAGTAATAAAATTATATTTTTAATTTTAACCATGTATTTTATCCTAATTTAATTATTCTTTCAAATCCTTTTTTCGGAGAGGTAGAAGTAATTACTTATGCATCTTTTCCTCTAAGTTTTAGCAGAAAGGCAAAGGAGAGAGGCAGAGTAATAACGAGAAACAGGTTTGTGCTTACTCTCGTCATACCTTCTCCCAAGGCCAAAGCTCGAACCTGAGAGAACGGCCTTCCCCTTTTCTCTCTCCCTCCCTCTCGCCAGGCAACCAATAGCCAGCACGAAACGCATATCAAATTATTAAACCTTAATATTGCCTTAATCTAACTTAACTAAAACCATATCTCTAATTAGATAAAAATCCAGGAAACCCAAAGGCAAACGCTCACTGATTGTATACCGTAACATAAATGATAATAAAACTGAACACTTTTCTTCACCGAGGATGTAATGCTCAGCGACGTCGATCATCACTTCCGTCAAAATAAAAGACATAAAAGTTACCTTTGTAACCTATTTTGCCTTTAAAAGGACTCCAAATACCGGAGCCTTAGTGTCCGAAGCTCTTCAGGTGTTGGTGATGAGGCATTAGCCCCGGAGAGTCGGTAGTCTGCAAACCCCGTCATCTTGGTCATAATAACCCCGACAGAGGGCTCGTCATCGGACGTCTCTATAGAGACCAGCACGTTTACTGCCTGCAATGCAACTTCTACTCGCGACGCGTTTTTCGTCCGAACTTCAGCGCTGGCTCCGTTCGGAGCAAACACTTGCAATTTATGCGCAAGTTTTTCGCAAAACCGCTTTCCGCACCGGTACCTGGACTTTTTTGCTTTTGGTTCTCTGACAGAGGACCCAGGACTCGTTACCGCCTTCAGTTCCGTTGGCTCCGGCTGTGTCACCTTTGGTGAAGCCTGAAGCTCAACCGGTTCACTAAGGTATTCCTGAATCCTCTTTTCCTCAGACAATCTTCCACGCACCTGTCCGCCTGAAAGGCGTCACGCCAACGTGGGCAGTTGTATACCGAAACATTTACCCGCAATTCCAACAAACCGAATGAGTAAGAGGTAGGGCCCTACACGACAACCGTTGATGTGCTTCCTTTCAACAATTAAAGCAGTGGAAAATAGGCACATCAATTTCCAGATTCCACAGGATCTGTACCAGCCCTCGCAGGAACGTTCCCCGTATCAACATCTCTCCCGACCTATCTGCCTAGATCCCTACCTCAGAGGAGGAGAAAACCAAGCTCGCCGCCTGAGAACGCGCAGCAGATTGAGCTCGTGGAGGTACCGGCAGCTCAGGCACAACTGGTTTCGCTCGTTGCGCCACCAACCTCGCCCTTGCCGCCACCCTCCAGTCTTTTACCACCGTTTCTTCGGCAGCTACTCCCGAGGCCTCCCTCCCATCAGTCATCAAAGATTTAGGCATCGTACGGGCGTCTGTCGTTTTAATGATAACTTCCTCTGCCGCACTGGACGGCGTCCTCTCGAAATTGTACGCGGATAGGTTGAATCACATCGAGCGCTTACTCCTACCCACGTTCTGCCGGGCTTCAGCTTCCTTCTTTCTCTCGTCTTCTAAGTATCCCACCGAAGGGAACTGCGCGGGCCCACTCCTACGGACGAATTGATAAGCGAGGTACAGCTTTTGTTCCGCGAGAGGCTTAAAAGGGATAGGAGCATGTACATGTGGCTGCGGGGCTACGCGAGGCAGCTCCCGAGCTGGCACTGTCTCTTCCTCGGATTCGCTCAAGCTCAGCACCACCTCCAAAATACCGTTGGTGGCACTTCGCATTGAGACACTCCAGCCCACTTTCTCGATCATGGCCCCCGTGCTACGGCTTCAATTCGCCGCTCTACCCGCGAGATAACCACCCGCGGCAGTTCGAGAACTCGACGATCTCTCACCTTGGCTGCTCGTCTTCTCCTGCGGGAAAACAATTTCCCCTTTCGCGGCAATAATTCTCGACTTCTCCAACGCTTAGCGAATGCAAAGCGTCGTGAGCCAAAATGCTGTGCTTAGGCGCACCACCTTATCCTAGGTGCGCATCGGCGCAGCCAGACGGATTATCGAACCGGATCTTTTGTTGCCGGTCAACAACCACACCCCACACCGGCCATTCATAAAAGGTTTTGGAGGCGAAGGCAAAGGCGGCGGTAAATGTATCTCCTTTGTCTCTTCTTCACTAACTGACGCCCGAGCTAACTGTGAAGCGTAGGAGGCAACCTCGGTGTCGTAAGAGACCGCCAACTCTACGCCCGAAAGCGGGGCGGCAGACTTCAACACCTGGTCCACCTCCATGGTCCTCACAGTTTCCGTGGTATGCGCCGGTGTTGTCATTGCCCACGAATGTCCCTGGATCTTAACAACCTGAGGAATGCGGCCCGATTCTCCAGTTTCGTAAGCTATCATCATCCGGCGTCAATGAACCTCTTGATCCTTTAAAATAAAACGACTTAGTTATTAAACCTGTCCTGTCTCGCGAACCTATTTATTTACCTTACGCGGCGGTACGTAATTAATTTCGGAAACATGCACTCGAGTAGTACGATGCTTACTGTTTATTGCTAGCTTGTATCTTTCTGAAATAATTTCCAACGGTCCGTCGTATTTCGGATCAAGTTTTGCGTTTTTACCCGCCGCCGCATTTAAAAGCGTATGGACCTTGCGCCAAATCAAATCGCCTACCTGGAAAAGCGCATGACGTCTATTTTTATCGTAGTACCTCTTTTGTTTTTCCTGTGCCTCGTCGATATGTCTAGCTACTAAGTCGCGTAACGCATTCAAACGCAATAACCTATCTTCCTATGCCTTCCTATCTAACTTAATAATCGGTGCTTTTATTTCAATCTCGCACCTTAAAATCTTTACTGGGCGCAGATCTCTTCTAAAGTTTAAAAACGCTGGCGATACCTTTGTAGACGCCTGAGTCGCAGTATTTATAGCATGATGAAATTGATGCAAATATCTGTTCCAGCTCCTGTAATCGACATCTACAAACATCGCTTCATCGTTTTCAAATTACGACTAACACGCTCTACCAAGTCACTCTGCTGGCGATACGCCGGGCAAAGCAAGTGTTCGATACCGTACTCTCGCAACTTGTCCTAAAATACTTTGCTCTTGTACGTCTTCGCGTTATCGCTAACAATATACTAAGGAGTTTTCCACCTAAATAGAATTAACTTCTCGAGCGCGGCGGGAAGAGCAGAACCATCTGCCAATCATAGCGGTTTTAATTCGACCCACTTAGTAAATAAGTTTTGAAAAACCACCATGTATTTTAACCCTATTCTTGCTTCGGGGTAGTTCTACCACGTCAGTCGCTATCACTGCCCATGGCCTTTCTACCACGCGATTACCTATAAAACCTAGAGGCCCTTGCTAAACCACTTTATACTTTTGAAATTGAGGGCACTCATCTACGATCGTGTTCAGGTCATACCACACTCCCAGCTAGTAATATTCACGAGCTATTCGATCGTAAGTCTTTTTCGGGCCGAAATGTCCGGAAAACGGTACGGAATGAGCGTCTCTCAACATTCTTTCTCGGTATTCCAGTGGCACCACCATACGCTAACACTCCTTACGATTAGTTACCGAGTCGAGCAAGTGATCGCGCATCAACCGATATAGGACGTTATTCTCTACTCTCCAGCTCTCGAAGTTCTTCTGTCTTTGAAGAACGTCTTTCACGCGTTGTAGATGCCAAACATCCTGTATCTTATCAAACGCGTAAACCTCAAACTCGTCTTCAAATTCTTGCGAAAGTGCGTCCGGTACATGATGCAGCGCTCCCTTTCTATGAACGACTTCACAGTCTAGGTGCTGAAACTCTAGCACCCACCGTTCCAAACGACCTGTCAATTCCCGTTTATTTAAAATCCTAGTGAGAGCACTATGATCCGTAACGATAACAAAATGTGAACCTTCTATATAAGATCTAAACTTTTTTTAGTCCTCGAGATATTATAAAACATGCGGCCCATACTCTAGACCGAAAAGCGCATCCATAAGGCGCGTGAAATTAGTCGGTACATTAACGAAATTAAACGGCATTTCTCAAACTCTCATAGACCTAGACCTGGGACTGTAAACATCGTATGCTGTTTGATGTTTTCCGATAACGAAATTTACCAAAACGTTGCTCACAGATCTATTTTCGACAGATATACTGCTCCGCGCAACTTATCCAAAATAGCGTCTATGCTATACACCGGATATGCGTCTACTTTCGTTACCTTATTTACCGATCTGAAATCGAGATAAAACCTGTAACCACCATCTTGTTTACGCACTATCACCGGCGTGTTACATCATTGACTGTTGGATGGCCTAATTATTTTTGCCTTCCATAGCCACATGGTTTCTTCCTGCGTGAATACTAATATTGGAAGCGACATTCAGCGCATCGGAGACATTATCGGGCGCGCATCACCTACGTCTATGGTGTGCTCGATAACCTTCGTAACCGCCAGCAATTCACCACGCTCAGGGATAATCCGGCGAACTAATGCCATGATTGTCCTTCGCTGAACCTCTTCGTACGTACTCAAACTTGCACATTCCGCAAAAATATCTATCGCTTTGCTGTCTCGCTCTGCTAGCTGATACCAATCGCCTTGGTCGCTTACCCGCCAAGCACGCTTACTATAACTGATATTTATATACTACGTATTCCAAAAATCCGCACCTAAAATCAAATCGTGTCTAAGCGTAGACAATACTATCACAACTAACCAATCAGTCCTACCATCGATTTCCATACTTAGCTTTAAGTCACCCAACGTTCGCGGTTTCTCACCTGAGATACCCTGTATAAATATCGTGGAAGGCCTTAATGGTCCCTAAACCGTAAGCCAAGGTTCGGCCCCAACACTGATACCTGAGCACCCGAACTTAACAGCGCTGTATAGACCTGCCCGCCTTTGTCAACCTTAATAAAGAACCTGTTCTCTACTACTGCGACTGTCGCCTGCATCTGATTCATTTGTCGTTAGTTAGGAAGTCATGAATTACACTCAGACCCCCCCCCTCACTGAAACAGACGGTGCGTCGGTACCAACGACCGAACATTCGTTCAATCAAATCACATCATCAACAAGCTCACCTATACCGCGCATAGTCGCGACCTTTGTCAAAGCTCGTTCCGACGGGAGCGCAGCGCTTGAGCTCAATTTCTCACATGAAAAATCTACCGCAGGTTCGTCCCTATTTTCAAAAGCAACGGCCTTTTCCAAAGCCTGTCCAACCGTGGACGAAATACTTGAACCTGCCTCTCTTGTATTCATGTGCAGCGATGGCAACTCATTTTGCCTCACTGGGCACTTCTCGGGCGAGCTAGGCGCCACACGCAAATTAACTGGACCAATCGCTTCCCGCGCCTTGCCATTTGGTTAATAATTGTGCGATGTGGAGTTTTGACATTTCGAGCTCAATTCTTCGCTTTCTTGTACCGTATCGCATTTATTTACCTGTTCGGACCTACTCATATGGTTAGCTTTACTGGGAACATCTACACTTATACTACCCTACGTTTGAAATTTCTCTACTATCGAAATAGGAAGCTCACCCTTTAACACGTTTTTAACCGCTTCATGCTTCTCATTACTCAATCCCACATACTCTATACTCGTACTATTTTCTTCCGCATCCTCGTACTCATTAATAATCACACGCTTGACTTTAAGATTCTTATCTATTATCCTATTTAACAGAGGAGGCGCTAAACTTTTTACCTCGGCTTTCATTTCAGCACCTATAGTGCCTTTACTCCTCAAGCAAAGCACTCTCTCCCTCAATGGCCTGCTCGATCCATTTTAGGCAGGAATCGTCGAGCGGTGGCTCCAGCAAGGATGTTTCCCTACTTTACCTGATTACAGGTAGAGCAATCCCTAAAAACGAACCCGACGGTACCGCAAACTTGACAAACTGGTGCACGCTCAGCCGATCGAGTCGGGAAATTATTGGCATGATGCCCTTGTTGCCGACACTTGTAGAAAACAACAAGTGGGTTGACTCGAGCTACCGAGCATTGACCAACTATAACCTATCTCCTTGCAATTAAAACAGGTCCCATTAAACGGCCTCTTTAAAGTGCTCCTGAACCCGTCACCTTTTTGATCGCGCTACTGCGGAATCAAGCTAGCGGCTACTGTTGTAGCCGTGGCTATCGAAGTCTGCGTGCTCTGTTGAGCGGGCGTGGCTTCTTTCGCAGATTGGTTTGTTGTCGGCGGCTGCTGCCTGCCGGCTACAGCTAGAGCAACTTCACCTCTTTGGTTTTCGTCCTTTTTACCTTGCTTTTTCTTTGGCTGCGTTTCCTTCTTTGAAGATTCTATCGCTAAAATTCTATGCTAAATTCTATCGGTAAAACTTCTTCTATCCCATCGCTAATACCTTAAATAACTCCTACCGACTTCCGATAACCTTGAGACTTTTTGGTCTCAGTGCGGATTTTGGTATTAACGTTGCGTCGGCTGTTAGCGGCCGTTGCCACCTTTTTCAACCTGCCATACGATCGCCTAATATCATTCCTACTTCTTTAAACCCGTTCAAATCTTTAAACGTTTTTATATCGTGGTACCGTTTGTATTTCGGATGTAAGCCTTCCGCGAAAATGGCTAATTGACGCTTAACCGAGACCGGCGGAGCGAAACGGCATGAAATCGTTTGACAAGCCGTGACGTAATCAGTTATTTTCTCGTCTTCGCCTTGCTTCCTCTGCCTAAGCTCACCGTAAAGCTGTTCCCTATTCAATCGGCGGCATAATTCGACAGAAAAACTTTTTTTAAAGTCTTTCAGCGTCTTCCAATTGCCGTGATTTACCTTATCCCACGAACACGCCTTGTTACGGAACACGGTGCCTATCGCGATAAGGATCTCTTCGGTAGGGATGCCGTAGTAACGCTGACAATCGTTTAAACCCGATAAGAAACTCAATGCGTTCATACCGTCTTTACCTAATAAGCTGAGAGACCAAGCCTGAGTGCGTTTACTCCGTTCACAAGTATACCATTGATTTACTGTACTTGCGGACGGCTCTTTTCTCTGCTCGATGTCTCTATCTTTTATAACCAATCTCTTTTTTAAATCTTCTTTTAAACGGTCTCTCTTTTCGCGTATTATAATTATCTGACAGACACGTATTCGTATCGCTTACCCCATAAGTCTCTGCTTTTTCTGCTTGCTTTTGCCTAGGCCACTTCATACTAACCACACTTTTCTTATCCTCGACCGAGCCTTTCCGTAACGCTCACGTTTTATTTCTAGTGGCTGCCTGTACCTCGCGCTCCCACTCTTTAACCCAAAAGTTGACCCTTGGCGCTAGATATCTCGTGCTCGCTGACCTGATAGAATCAGCTTTGATACGCGTACTACCTACCCTACTCATTGGTGCGCTCGTATATCCTGATTGCTCAGCCATAGCCACGGGCACGTTTAGCACCGCGCGGTCGCTTGATAGTCTGGCCTGAGGTGGCAATAAAGTCTGTTGCTCGGCCTGAACCGCATTACTGTGCACCGCTTCTTTTTCCACTCTAAAAACCACATTCGCACCATCTATGATTCCCTGTCTGACTTATTGCCTATAAATCCAACGAGGCACGGCTGTTAGAGCCCCCCCCCCAGATTTGGCTTAACGCACTAGTGCTACGCTCATCTTGATCTCGCTCGTCCTGCTCGTGCGCATATCCATCTGTGTTAGCTGACGGCAAACGAACCGCCGACGGCAACACATTTTCATCGTGCATAACCATGCTTCTGCTCAACGACTGGGTTTGCTTATGAGGAACGGCCGCGCAGTTTACCGGCACCGCCTGTTCTTGCTCGTGCTGCATTCCAGGCGCCGAGGGCGCAGAAGCCATCGCGAGTTTGTTGCCGAAATCTTCGCACATCGTCCGTTGCTACTTCGTGCTGTTCATCGCACAGCAAATCGAGCTTTTCAGCACACCTGAATGCAAGGGCGGTTGCAAATCTGGTCGCTCCTTAATTAATAAGTATTGGATATATCGATCGCGAAGCTCTTCCAATTCGCCGCACAAGGTTAGTCCACGACAGCGCATCAATTCTAACAGAGCAGCCGGTTCTGTTGAATCGATTCTATGCTTTAGATTTTTCGCGTGCGTATCGCGTAATATTCTGGTCATGATTATTCTATCTCTGTATATCAGCGACATGATTGCGTTTGGAAAAAAAATTATTCCGTGCGCGAACTATAAACGTGTACCTTGACCGCGAGCTACGTAACCCGATACTTCTAAATACCTTATCTAAAATTCCTTCTAAGCTTTGAGCCTAAGAAAGAAAACCGTTCAAAATATCGTAAATAAGGCACACAAAAGAAAACACCATGAAGAAAATTCCGAAAACAAAACAAAGAACTCTAAGCGGTACTATGTCTGCATCCGGCTTCAAAGTGACTCATCGACGCACATGCTGTTACCCAATTCCTTGATAAGAAAAGGTCACAAAAAAATCCAAACTTTCCAAAAACAACTAAATTCCTTCGCGAACAAGTGCAACGAGCACAAATTTTTGACGTTGGTTTACAGTTGATATACCATAATTTATTAATTTAACCGGCATTCGCCTTCTCTACCGATTTACATCCTTTTCCACAAGGGATGCCATGTAACAGTTTTGACACACTGCTACTTATTTTTAAAGGGGAAGGTAAGAGAGACGCTTTCGCTCTAAATATAATCGAAAGAGTAGGCGGAAAAATAAACCAATTTTAATTAATACCAAATGACAAACCTTTAATTATCTTATAATTCAAACAAACTCGCGCTTAAAATAATCACAAATCTAAACATCTTAATCGTACATCTACAATATTCTGTACCTCAACCGAATAACAAACGTTACTTATTCTAACACAAAGAAACTTGTAAAGTAGCCGGCGAGTGATTATCTGGCTACCTAATAATTCGGACGACCGCACATCACTGCGAGAGAGAGAGTAACCGGGAGAGAGAGATAACCTGACCTTTGTTTTCTCCTCGATGATCTCTGGGAGGCAAAGGTGGCAACTGCAGGGCAGGCCAATTGTCCGGCTTCTCATGGTTGACGCTGCTGCAGGCGGTGCGCTTTTGACGAAAGGCCAGGGCGTGGGGCTGCTCAGGATGGAAGGCAGCCAAACCTTTTATTTGCAGGGAAACAATTGCCAAGATGATCGGCAGCGCGAGCTAATTTCTTGGTCAACTAACCTCAATTACTGGCTGACGTAGAGTGACGCCACGCAATACTCCTGCGCGGGCAGTGACCGCACTCTCGCAAACTATCCCTACTTAGCCTATTTTTAGGCGGCGTGAAACGAAACACTAATTGGTCGCGCGTCGCCCGCCTTCCTAATAACCGCTTAGTGTGCGCTTACGTGAACGCTCTCTCTCTCTCTCTAGTTCTCTCTCTCTTTCTTTCTTCAACTGCACCGTCTTCTTACGTTTTCGCTCGACTTCCTCGGCTGAGCCTGGCAATTTATGGTGGCTAAAATAAAAGAGGTACAGTATTAGGCGCATAGAGAAAGTGCATCCAATACTGACCACTGAGCCTTGCCGAGGGTAAAGGGGGTGGAAGAAGCAGAGGGACCGACGAAAAACAGGCTACTGCCTATTCTCGTCACAGATGTATTTCGTGATTTTCGCAAAGATGGAAAAAGAGCAGTATTGTTCGGTAATTCGCTTTTTATTTTTAGATGGGAAAAAATACGAGGAGATTAAAGTAAATTTGGATAATGTTTATGGGGACACATTGCCATCTATAACTACAGTTAGCAGTTAGTGCGATATTGGTTTAACGAATTTAAACATGGGCAAACATCCGTTTTTGATGAAGAGTGACCAGGACGCCCAATAGACCGGGTTACCAGGGAAATCATTGAAAAAGTCCACGATATGATTCTTGCTGATCGACGAACATAAGTGCGTGAAATAGTAAACGTCGTAGGTGTGTCGACCGGAACGGCAATTAATATTTTACATGATAAGTTGTCAATGAAAAAATTGTCGGCCCGATAGGTTCCGCGATTGCTCACGATGGTCAACAAGCGAATGCGGCTGTTAACTTTGAAGCAGCGTTTGCATTAATTTAAGCAAGATCCAAAGACATTTTGCGTCGATTTTTCGCCGTTGATGAAACCTGGATCCATTATTACACACCAAAAACTAATCAACAATCAAAACAATCGATTTCACCCGGAGAATCTGCTCCAAAGATGGGAAAGAAGGCCCCATCGGCCCGAAAGATTAGCGCCACAATTTTTTGGGATACAAAGGGCTTCATTCTAATGGATTTTTTTAGAAGATAACAAAAGGAAGAACG
The DNA here is from genome assembly GCF_024137745.1 of Phymastichus coffea. Taxonomy (NCBI): domain Eukaryota; kingdom Metazoa; phylum Arthropoda; class Insecta; order Hymenoptera; family Eulophidae; genus Phymastichus; species Phymastichus coffea. The sequence goes on from NW_026706814.1 coordinate 5,214,843, forward strand.
ATCACTGGACAATGCTACAGTGAATTAATGGACCGTTTCGACAAAAAATTGAAGGAGATACGACCGCATTTGGGGAAAAAGGTGTTGTTTCATCAGGATAACGCACCAGTGTATTCATCTAGAGTTGTCGCTGTCAAACTGCATGAATTGTATTATGAATTGCTGCTGCACCCAAAGTATTTACCCCATCTAACTCCCTGCGACATTTTTAATTCTCTAAAATGAAGAAATGGCTCGCAGAAAAAAAATTTTGTTCAAACGAGAAAGTTATCGCCGAGAGAAAGTCGTATTTTGGAGAGTTCAACAAAGCCTATTGGGGGGGGGGGTAAAAAATGACAGCAACGTTGGGAGAAGTGTATTTTTTTAAAAGATGACTATATTAAAAAATAAAAAAATTTTTTTTGAAAAAATGGTATCTTCATTTCTAACAGAGGTACTTATTGAAAAGCTCTCGTATGTTCTTTTTCAGATTGCGTAAAGTCCAGTTTTTTACATTATTACCTACTCGATATTCAGTAAACCAAATTTATAATGAGTATAATGTATTAAAGTGACTAGCAAGATTGGCAAAAAATTTAATATATGATACAGATCATTAAATACTTTTGGAAAGCAAAAACCAGGTAGACAAGCATTGGACATATTTATAGCTTATAGAGTTACTCAATTTTATGAAAGCTGCAAAGAGGGGGAAGAAATATCCTCAAAGACACAGCCAAGTGCGCCACTACAGTGCCTTTATTGAAGGGTCCAATTCCGGTAAAGGAAGCCGGCGCTGACTTCCACAGGCGCGAATCTACCGTGATGACGGGAAAGGTGAATGGAAGAAATCGAAATAAATACAGAAAGGCGATCCCTCTATTTACGTCATCGAAAATTACATCTACGGATTCTTAAAAAATCACGATGGTGAGCGCGCTCGCTCAATCCACGAAACGCGACAGTAGGCGGTGAATAAGAGCGTAGTCGCTTAACTATTAAACGCGACGAGTCTATAATATTTTAGGAGCGGATTCGCTCAACTATCAAGCGCGACAATTCAATTAGCGGCGTGGCACCGGGCGAAAGCTGGCACGTGAGAGAGAGAGATCGCGGAATAAAAGTGAAATCGAACCCACCGGGTAGCTCCTCCCGCGGCTCGCTGATGGAGAGGCGGCGTCGCAGTCCCGCTGGCAGTGGTGATCGCTGGACCACCGGCGGCGGTTGAGATCGGCTCCTCGATCGTCTAATCGTAATCGCTGTGGAGCTGCTCAAACAGCAGCCGGAGATTCGCCACAGAAAGCTCTCACCCGACCTGGGCTTGCTCCCCGTCGGCGCGTCGTTCAAGCTCACTTCGCGCCGTAACCTCAATAGCATACGGTCACTCCTCAACTGCTTTCAATAATTCTCTCCGCTCTCATAATCCTCGCGGCGCGAGCCACGATTTCCGCATTCTTGCTTATTCCTCTTCCTATCTCGCTCTCTCTCTCACGCTCTTCGCGCTCTCGCTCTTTCTCGCGCCGACTTCTCCACTGGCCGCGCTCTCCCCTCTCCAGGCCTTGCAACGACACGAGTGCGTGAATGCTATGTCAACCATAGCCACGCTCGGCCGCTACATCGCGTCACTACGCGAGAAGAGTGCCGCGCATAGGGCTAGCGAACATCGCTATCAGCCCTGTCACAAAGCGAAGAAAATTTTAGGCAACTTCCCGGGAAAAAAATATTTCAAATCAGTAATTCAAGAGAATGTAACAAGAAAATGTATTCAAAGAAAGTTGATTTTGTGTAATAATTCAGAATAGTAAGAAGCGTAAAAACAGATATACCCCTATGATGTGATAAGCTTTCTGATATTCACTTTTACACGACCAAAATACTGTGTATAAGTAGGAAGTAATAGAATACACAATGTGTATGTATGCTTATACCATGAAAATGTAAATTTACTGCTAGAAGATTAGTGTCAAACATAACCTCTATACAACTAAAATTTTTGTAGAATGTATTCATTTAATAATACTAATGTTTTCTATATCTAGGGTGTAAATTTAGAAATCTATTCAGAAATAGTGAATGGATAAACAAAGATAGACCTAATTATAAGCAGTTGTTTGACAGAATGGTTTATAGAAATCCTACTGGGTCATGTTTTGATTGCAGTTGTTAAACGTGCAAAAACACTGATCACGTTTGTGAAATTTTTGACAAGATTTTTGAAGAAAATGATATAGACGAAATCATCTATAAAGTTTAGGCTACAGTATATCGCTGTGCTGTGCTTCAAGCTGGTAATGAGTTTGATGAATTTCTAGACACTCTTCAGAAAATTAGAAGAACTCTCATTATACAGGGTGGTGAAAAAGTATGGAAACACCTGAAAATTTCAGAGGGTTGGTCATAAAAATAAAATTCTTAAGGTCAGGTCCTATATAACTTTCAACGAGGAATCCAGTGATGGCCTTGAATTTGACCTTGGACCTTACCTTCAAGGTCATTTCAAGGTCAACCTCATTTTTTCAAATGAGAACCCCTATTTTTGATGCCGGAATCAAAATGAGCGGGAAATTTTACGTCCGGATACGTGGTTAGATATGAGGTTAAAGTAACCTCTGGAGGTCAAATAGAGGTCAATGTCGGAAAAAGTATGGAAACCCCTGAAAATCTGAGCGTTGGTCGTAAAAATAAAATTGTTAACGTCAGGTCTTATACGATGAATCCAGTGATGACCTTGAATTCGACCTTGGACCTCACCTTCAAGGTCATTTCAAGGTCAAATTTCTTTTGTTAAATGGGAACCCACACTTTTGATGCCGGAATCAAAATGAGCGGGAAATTTTACGTCCGGATACGTGGTTAGATATGAGGTTAAAGTAACCTCTGGAGGTCAAATAGAGGTCAATGTCGGAAAAAGTATGGAAACCCCTGAAAATCTGAGCGTTGGTCGTAAAAATAAAATTGTTAACGTCAGGTCTTATGTAACTTTCAACGATGAATCCAGTGATGACCTTGAATTTGACCTTGGACCTCACCTTCAAGGTCATTTCAAGGTCAAATTTCTTTTGTTAAATGGGAACCCACACTTTTGACATCGGCAATTGAAAGAGAGTCAAATTTTACGTTAAAATATGCCTTGAGGTCCAAGGTTGACCTGACCTCTGGAGGTCAAATAAAGATTAACAGTATATTTATATCGAAACTCCAAAAATGTGTCTATTTTGATTATTAAACAAGAAAACTAGTTTCTCAATCCAGAATCCTTCTTTTAGCGCTATCCAGGAACAACGACGTGGACGTAGAAGGATTCTGTTCCCTTTGGGGGGCTTTTTTAGAGTAAGTTCCGCTTGCCTTTTACTTGGGGTGCTTTGTTGAATAGGTTTTAGTATCACTGATCTCGATCACGCTACCCTGAACCTGAATCGGGATACACGGCTACACGGAAACACGGCGATTTCCAAAATTACTGAATGAGTTGGCTAAAATAAGAAAATAATTTAGAAAATCAGATATGTAGTTTGTAATAATTTGCAAAAACGATTCACTTGCAGAAATTTGCAAAAACTATTCATTTACGAAAATTTGCTTAAATGATTCATTTGCATAAATTTGGTAAAACGTTTCATTTGCAAAAAATTTCTAAATCGTAGCCTTTCAAACAAATAGCGAAAAAGAAAAGTTGGATCCCGCAAAAATTCGTTTCTATTTTCATTAACATTCATTTACCATTCAAACCGTTACATTAAAAAAGTATTGCTAAGTTTAAATTAGACAAGAAAAAATTATTTTCGTTACGCCCGCTTCTACAAGAAAGAAAGAAAAGAAAGAAAGCCAACGTATCCACATTTTCAAATGAAAATCCGACGTGTCCGCTTTTACAAATAAAAACTCAACTTGTCCGATTATTCCGCCAAACTGACGAAATGTATCTTTAACAAAATAGCTGTCTCATTAAAAGTCGTAAATTCAATATTATGTGTGGCTTTTTCATGTCCGCGTAGTTACATAAATGATATTGTTAAAAAAAGGTTTTCTTTAGATAAAAAATAAATTTATGAATGAATGAATTTTTATTTCAATTCGCTTGACGAATACATTTTTGGTATTACTGCATAAATAACACTCTGTAGTTGCAAGAGATAAAATTTGACAAAATCACCAAATATTTTTGTTATAAATTAGTTTTGTACGAAGAAGTCATTTTGAAACCAAAATGTTTCGATTGTCCGAAAGAGAACGGATATCACTTTTGATGATGAGAGGTTGGGGTGATATGCATGGGTCATATACACAGGTAACTAATCTGTTTAATGCAACATTTCGAAACGATGGTACTCCTATATCAAGAGGAACTGTTTCAAAAACAATAAGACGTTTTGATGACACGGGACCTGTTCGAAATCGTCCTGTTGCTGGTAGACCATCGACAGCAACAAACGAAGAAAAATTTTTACATGTTTTACAGTCTTTTGTAGAAAATCCTCATGAGACTCTTCGATCTGCAGCTTTACAACACGACATCCATCACACATCTGTTCTTCAAATTTTGAACAGAAACAAATTGCATCCCTTCAAAATTAAACTCGTGCAAGAATTAAATGAAGATGATCCTGATCGTCGCACTGAATTTTGTGAGACGATGATGGAAATGATAACTGACAATCCACAATTTTTAGGAAATATTGTCTTTTCAGATGAAGCAACGTTTCAGTTAAACGGTAATGTCAATCGACATAACTTTCGATATTGGTCTGATAAAAATCCTTACTGGATGGACGCAACTCACACTCAATATCCTCAAAAACTAAATGTGTGGGCAGGAATTGTAGACGACACAATAATAGGTCCCTTTTTTATCGAAGGAAATTTAAATGCACAAAATTATGAACAGCTATTGCGAAACCAAATTGTTCCAGCAATACAAGCTGTAAAAGGAGACGATTTCGAAAACACATGGTTCCAGCAACGGTGCAGCACCATATTTTGCAGTTAATGTTAGAGGATTCTTGAATGAAACATTCTTCGAAAGATGGATAGGTAGACGAGGTAGCATAGAGTGGCCTCCAAGATCTCCAGACTTAACACCATTGGATTTCTTCTTATGGGGTTATTTAAAAGATCGCGTTTACAGAACAAATCCAGAAAATCTTGATGAATTAAGACGCAGAATTATTGAGGAAACTGCTCTCATTACAAGAGATATGATTCGACATGCAGTTCAGTCATTTTACATCAGGATTGGTTACTATCAAGAAACAAATGGAGAACAATTTGAGCATCTGTTATAAATTTACTCATCTACTATAATAATTCATAAAAACGCCCTAAGTGAGAGGCAAGGGGAACTCACGATAAGCCAGCACCCCGACGTGAGAGGCAAGGGGAACTCACGATAATCCAGCACCCCGACGTGAGAGGCAAGGGGAACTCACGATAATCCAGCACCCCGACGTGAGAGGCAAGGGGAACTCACGATAATCCAGCACCCCGACGTGAGAGGCAAGGGGAACTCATGATAATCCAGCACCCCGACGTGAGAGGCAAGGGGAACTCACGATAATCCAGCACCCCGACGTGAGAGGCAAGGGGAACTCGCGATTATCCAGCACCCCGACGTGAGAGGCAAGGGGAACTCACGATAATCCAGCACCCCAAAGGGAACAGAATCCTTCTACGTCCACGTCGTTGTTCCTGGATAGCGCTAAAAGAAGGATTCTGGATTGAGAAACTAGTTTTCTTGTTTAATAATCAAAATAGACACATTTTTGGAGTTTCGATATAAATATACTGTTAATCTTTATTTGACCTCCAGAGGTCAGGTCAACCTTGGACCTCAAGGCATATTTTAACGTAAAATTTGACTCTCTTTCAATTGCCGATGTCAAAAGTGTGGGTTCCCATTTAACAAAAGAAATTTGACCTTGAAATGACCTTGAAGGTGAGGTCCAAGGTCAAATTCAAGGTCATCACTGGATTCATCGTTGAAAGTTACATAAGACCTGACGTTAACAATTTTATTTTTACGACCAACGCTCAGATTTTCAGGGGTTTCCATACTTTTTCCGACATTGACCTCTATTTGACCTCCAGAGGTTACTTTAACCTCATATCTAACCACGTATCCGGACGTAAAATTTCCCGCTCATTTTGATTCCGGCATCAAAAATAGGGGTTCTCATTTGAAAAAATCGCAAAAGCGAAACGTTTTACTTTTCGCATAGGGCCCTCGTTCTGACATTCCTTTTATCATTATATTTTTTATTGATGAAACATGTATTTGTTCAATGTTATTTCATTTTCTCAGGATTTATTTTTTTACTTGTTGGAATGCATGTTGAATTTCGATAAATTATAATTTATTATGTATACAATGTTAAGGTAAAATTTGCATATATACAATCAATTTTGTATAATAACGTTTTTTTCATTCATTGTACATGTAAAAATCTCAAAGAGAAATGTTAAAATAATAATATTGAAGTAAAATTTAGGGTATCGATATATTTTTAATTATATTATAACTAATTTTCATATCAAGAAACATTATAGGCTATAGAATAATAAAAAAATGATATGTCAATTAATCATTAAATGTAGTTTGTCGAGTATTGGTGTGTTCCCATGCACTGTTGTTGATTTTGTACTATTCATGAATTAAATTAATATCATCAAACTATCAATTGCACCGTTTGATAGAAATAAATCTGATTCACGATAGTACTTATTTTATCTGAAAATTTTTTATAAATAATATATTAAATCATTGTAGATTATGTTTTTTTTGTAATTAGTACTTTGAATTGATTATTGAAATCGTTGATCATTCCATAACTTATACTATAATATTAAGAATAGTCATTGTTAATTATTTATGAAAGTTCAATTTCATTTTATGTTTCATTATCGTATTACGAGTAAATGTGGAATATGTTACTGCTGATAATACACCATTCAATTCAAATAAAATAGACTAAACTACTCCTGACATTGTTACATTACTGTTTATATGTTTACATTGGACTGATTCATTATTTTCATGTTTTGACATAATAAATTTGAATATTTTTCATTGTTTGTTCTGCCATTCTTGGAAAAAATATTTTTTATACAATAATTAAAAAATTAAAGTCTTCATTTACCATTGTAATATTCATATATTGATTTTTTAATCTAATATCATTTTGATCCATTTATAAAAATTCTTTTTTTATTCATTTTCATAAGAAATACCGTTTTTGCATTTTTTTCAAAAAAGTCATTTTTTACTACATAAATTAACTGTATTTGTTTTACTTTTTTTGTGAATTATATGTTCTATATCTATATATCATATTTGCTACGTATTCATTTTTTCAAAAAAGTAATGTAACTAATGACAGGCTGAGTTTAGTCTATTTTTATTTGAAATGAATAGTGATTCTAAAACAAATACAGTTCATGTTATCTTTCTATATTTAAAATTTGTAAGACATGTTTCATTAATATAAAAACAATTGGTAATAAAAAATGACTTTCTGTTTTGATATGAAATTATAAATTTGATTAGATCTATGTACAAGCCAAATTATATATAGTATTGTATTCTGAAAAGTGATATAAGTTATGGAATGATTGGCAATATTTTATGTTTTATGGAATTGTAAACCATAGTGGTTTATGATCACTAAATATACTTTCGTATACATTTACGTCGATATCTATTGTACTGAAGCATAAGTCAATTGTTGTGTTATAATCGGTGGTGGAAATATTTGTTGGTGTAACTAAGTGTAGCTTGAACTGTGACATAAATTGGATGAAATTTTTATTAGTTAAAGTATTTTTACTTTTTATATTTATGTTAAAGTCACCTATTAATATGCATTCTTTTGTTTTTTCTTTATTAACTAAATACATAATTTCTTCAATATTTGATTTAAAAATTGTTATTTCATATTTCGGTGATTTGTACAGTGTTATAATACTGATATTGCCTACGTTTATACCTATAAATAAAGTGAATCCATTGTCAGATGTATATAGTTTATTCACAAAACACGTAGTTAAAGTTGGTAAGTCATTTTTTCGGTGATCGACATTTATTGAGGTATATTTGCCATTTGATTATAAACATTAAATTAGAAATTAAGGAGGTTTTAGTTAAATATTGTTATCATTTATAATGACTGTACAAAATATTAATATAAATAATAATAATGGTAGCAGCTTAGAAATTATTTTTCAAATTTACTTGAAAAAAAATAGTAGTATAAATAATAATAACGATAGTAGCTCTCAAATTATTTCTTAAATTTACTTGAAAAATTCCCTTACATTTTAATTTAATGGATCAACTATCCTCACATTCTATATGATGAAACAATATACTTTCTTTACCACTGAATTGATATGAATTAATAAAATTATAAGTACATTCTGATTACTTTTTGTAATTAGAACCTTGAGAATATGGAAAATTTCTCAAATTAATATGCAGTCAAAGATTTTAATATGAAAATAATTTTAAACATGAGTTATTATGATTTGCCATTTGATTATAAACATTAAAACATTAATTAAGAAATTAAGTGAGTTTTAGTTAAATATTGTTATCATTTATAATGACCGTACAAAATAGTAGTATAAATAATAAAAAATGGTAGCAACTTACAAATTATTTTTCAAATTTACTTGAAAAAAAATAGTAGTATAATTAATAATAACGATAGCAGCTCACAATTGATTTTTTAAATTTACTTGAAAAATTCCCTTTTATTTAATGGATCAACTATCCTCACATTCTATATGATGAAACAATATACTTTCTTTACCATTGAATTGATATGAACTAATAAAATTATAAGTACAATCAGATTACTTTTTGTTATTAGTACCTTGAGAATATGGACAATTTCTCATACTAATATGCAGTCAATGATTTAATATGAAAAAAAAATGAGTTATTTGCCATGTTTGCGATGAACATTATTTATTTGATACTATTAATATTTTTCAAACTACTTGTTTTTTGTATTAATTAGAATCATAGTAATATACAATTTTTCAAAGTAATATGAAGTGATATGAATTGATGGAATATCCGTAGTTTGAATTTTTTATTTCCAATCATATGGACTCTTTTTGTGAAATAATATTAAGAATTAATGTGCTAATTCAATAATATGATTTTATATATACAATAAAATTCTGAATTTATGTATATATAAAATGGAATACAGTTGAAAGCTTAAAATGTAAGAAATATATAAAGTTATGATAATCTAGATATATAAAACCAAGATATTGTCCAGTAGAGTAGCAAATTTAGTGAAATTGGGGTAGTCCGTACGGACGGAACATATTTCCAGGATGGCTGGATACGTATACCCTGTGGGAAAAGTCTTGGTTTAACAAGTCAAACTGAATTCCTAATTATACGGAACCACTTTTCTGAGATCAAATTCAATAGGCCCTCTCTATATGACTGGGCAGTGAACGAGGGCCCAAAAATGAGGTTGACCTTGAAATGACCTTGAAGGTAAGGTCCAAGGTCAAATTCAAGGTCATCACTGGATTCCTCGTTGAAAGTTATATAGGACCTGACCTTAAGAATTTTATTTTTATGACCAACCCTCTGAGATTTTCAGGTGTTTCCATACTTTTTTACCACCCTGTATCATTTTATATCTACGAAACATAGCAAATTTTTCAGCAATTAAAAAACTCAGTTGCTGGAAAGTGAATTACTTCATTTTGCAGAGAATTATACATTCGTTATTCAAGATACTATTCAAGCGTTTTATTGAAATAATAACCAGGCAACTCTATTTCTAGTAGTGGTTAACTATGAAGAAAGCAATAAAACTAAATACTGCTGTTTTACTTATATGTCTGATTGTTTGAAACATGAATTTACATTAGTTTACGTATATCAAAAATACTTATTTAACATTTAAAAACTGAAATTTAACATAATAAACAAAATTTATATGTCTAACCGTGCCCCTTAGCAGTTTCAAAATAAGAAAGCTTTCTCAAATTTATCCAAATATTTTTCCGACTTTAACATCACAGCGGAATGGTATTTTTTCATCACATCTCATGAAAAAAGACCATGTAATGAAATTGCTGGTAGTGTAAAACGACTTGATTTTCGAGCAAGCTTGCAAAGACGATCAAAAAGACCAATCTTAAAATCTATAGATCTATATAATTGGTCAAAAACAACAATAAAAACCTCATATCCTATTATTTTAAAGAAAATATTTAAGAGACCGAATCATTTTTAAAAGAAAGTTTTTAAAATTTATAATTATCAAAGTTACATTAGGCTATCACGCTTTCATACCATTACCTGACAATAATGTGTATGTCAACGTTAAAACATATTCTGTATCTACCTGCTGCAAAACAGTGAAAATTATTAAGAAATAACATCCATGTTAAAGCTAAAGCCTATTTTTATTGCCAAAAATTGTTCTCGTATCTTACTATTTGTAAAATAAGATTATTTTAAGCATGTTCTATTTGAGTTTTCGTACAATATTGAATAAAAGAACGTTCAATAGTATTTTAAAACAAAGAAACAACGTTGCCCAAAGTTATTTATGAAATCTGAGATTGAAAGCCGATATAATCTCGAAGAATAATGAAAAAATTTGAATGCTTTAGTTCTCATTGAATATCTCGCATCATGTTTTTTACATGATTTTCGAAGTAAAAAAGCGCGAGGAATTGAATGGTCAAATTCACTTTGAAAAAAAATTTGGGGAACGAGGCGAAAAATCAATTTTTTTAAATTTAATATTAATAACTCAAATATAGATTTTTTATCATATACTAATGATGCATTTAGGTTTGATAAAACTCAGAGATATTCAAACTTTGGAAAATTCACCGTGACGGGTGCAGGCGACGACGTTTCGTCGTCCGCCGCTCCCTCCTCTTCCTTAGCTCTCGGCTAACCTAACAACCGACGTTGGGCACATTCTAAGAGTGCGCCTAATGCGATTTGTTTTCTTTCAGTGGTCAATAGTGATCAACGAACCGAGAATAGGGCTAGCGAGGGCGACAATGAGCGAAAAAAGGAGAGAGAGAACGAAAGAGAAAGAGAGATAAGGGACCAAGTGCCGGTATTAGGTAATGGTTCGCGCCGGGCGCGCGATCGATTAGCGGCGTCGAAGCAAATACGAAATTTCATTGATGATGTAGATGAAGGAAATCTGACTAATCTTCTGAAAGTTCGAATGAAAGTTGAACAAAATGAAAATTCGGATAAGCAAGTGATATTTTAGGAAGTAGTAGAATAACAACAATAAAGGATTTGATAGCTGGAGTAAAAACTATATTTGATTGAAGATAATATTTACGAATTATACACTAAAGTTTCTAAAATAATCCACAGATTGAATGAATCAGTGGTCCATATAGAAATACTACTATGGGCAAAAAGTAAGGTGAATTTGTTTGTAAAATGAAAAATCTTTATTTATTCTTCTACATCAATGTCATCCCCTTCGAATTAATCCCCTACCGATAAAATACACTTATGCCAACGTTTTTTCCAATCCTCGAAACATGCCAAATAGTCCCTTTCCGGTATAGCCATCAGCGCCTTCTTCGATTCAGCTCTTATCTCCTCAATCGACTCGAAACGCGTTCCCCGGAGTGGTCTCTTGAGTTTTGGGAATAGCCAGAAGTCACACGGAGCCAAATCAGGCGAATACGGTGGTTGCGGAACGATATGCGTCGAATTTTTGGCGAATTTTTTGCAAGAAATTGAGCGTTTTCGGTACCAAACGAGATTTGACTTTTCGTAGGCCCAAATGGTCTTTCAAAATTGTTTTCACAGATCCTTCTGATATTCCGATCATATCAGTAAGGTCTCTAACAGTCAACCGACGATTTTCGAGCACTAATTCCTTTACTTTATTGACGTGTTGGTCATCTGTTGACGTCGATGGTCGTCCGGAGCGCTCCAAGTCATCAACACGATCTCGACCCTCTTTGAAGTCTTTGTACCACTTATAAACATTTTTCTGCGACATGGTAGAATCACCAAAGGCCTTTCGCAACATCCTCAACGTTTCCGCAGCCGAAATTTCATTCCGCAAACAAAATTTGATGGCACTTCTTTGCTCAATTAAATCAGACATTGTAAAAATCGAAACATGCACTCTTGGTCGTTTGGTAAACACAAGCGTAAATATATTACTGATGATGACATTGACATGAAATTTGTCCCAGATGTCATTCGCAGTCCTACCAACTCAAGAAAAAAAGAACTAGCCCGAAATGTTAAGCCCGCGAAGTTTAAATTGAAAATTCACCTTACTTTTTGCCCACAGTAGTAGACTACGTAAATAAGTGATTAAAATTAAAGAATTGAAGAAAACATAGGAAATTACAGAAACAGAAAAGATTAGATTTTATGTAGAATTGAATACAGATGCAATTTAAAGTTATAAGAAAGGTCTAAAGTCAGAAATTAAATACGAACTAAGAAATGAAGTAACATTGACAAACATATCTAGAAAACCCGTATAGAAAGAGACATCAGAAGAAAAAAATCAATAAAATCAAGTGATATTAATGATACTTCTGTAAATTATCACGGAATCTTGAAATACCAAAGAAAGTGCTCTCATGCCAGATTTGCAACGACTATCAGCATGAAGCATTATTCTGTTGCATGGTCTGATATATATACTGTAAAGGAACAGTCCACTTTTTAAACAATGCAAGAACGTGTCCAATAAAATAAACTTGATCTGTAAATTTCGCAACCACATAGGCACTCAGTATGTACCTGCTCGTTAAATAAAAGACAAAACATGAACTGTCAATATTGTCAGAAATTAGGTCATGAAGTAGACCAATGTTCTTACATTATCGAATACGAAACATGCTGGAAATGTACAGAAATGGATCTTAATCCTAATATATGCAGAATTAAAACTATTATTAGGTTAGATAAATCCGAATACTGTTACGAAATTGGTCACACTATATAAGACTGTCCAGATATCATCTGTAAATGTGCATTAAAAAGGGACTCAACTAACAACATCAAATCCGAACAACTGCAATAGCAGTGTTAATATATAAGATTGTGTGTTTTGCATCAATATGGGACATCTAGTAAACCACTGCAGGAAATTACAAGCTGTGAAAAAAAATTATGACACTGATAGTAAGAAATTTACTTGCGAATTTTGTGATATTATAGGACATAATATCAATAGCTGCAGCAAACTCAAAGCACGTTAAAATATGATAGAATCATTTTATCCAACTTGTAAGAACCTGAGATATACAGAAGAGCGATGTTTTATAATCAAAAGTAGTGCGGGAAATTTCGAAGCATTTTAAAAGAGAACGTCTAGGAAAATTCTAGGAAATCTAGAAAATCTAGGAAAATAAATGTAGCGTTCTCATCGCAAATGAATAAAGAATCACAAAATTATAGAAAATACACTTAAAATAAATCAGACAACTTAATGGAAACAAAAGATGTAACGCAGTATATGGATAACGTAATCGAAACTTATGTAGTAAAACTTAAAAGACTTCGTCAGTATATAAAAACAAATGACCCATATTCCAACAAGAAACTACGACTACTGGTAGCCAGTGGAGCATAATTAAATATTATATGGAACTAGAGTCTTACTTTGAAATACATAAATAATAGAAATCAAACATCCATTTCAGGATTCACAGAAAATGCTATAGAAACTTTAAGATTGATAAAGATGAATATTTCCATTGTCATGTAGCACCAGAAAGCTTTTCTATTCCTTACGATGTAATATCAGGCATAAAAGTTCTGATGAAATAAAAACTAAAATCAAATAAGGGATATTTACCAATTAATGGCAAGAGATTTCAATTGAAAGCAGCTACTAACAGATATCGAATAAATACAACCATGGAACCCATCAAAAATTGAAGTAATTCAAAAAATTGATTACAAAAAAATTGCTGAGATCTATGACTAGCGCATTTAATATACCGGCACGGATCGTACCAAAAAAATTACTGTCCAAAGAGAGAAAAAGAAAAAAAATCAATGATAAATAATCGCAAAATAAATGTTAATACAATTCCATATCCTTACTTATTACCGAATATAGATGAAATCTTTGAGTCTATTGGAAAAAATAGGTTTTTTTACAACTATTAATATGGTTTCAGGCTTTCATCAAATAAAAATGAAACAGTCGGGTATATACTAGACGGCATTCAGTATACCTGGTTTGGGACATTTTGAATTCAAGGAATTACCATTTAGATTAATTAATTCTCCAAGACTGTTCCGAAGCGAACTAACAAAAATACTCGAAGACTTGCTAGAAAGAGTTACGAGGGTGGTCCGATAAGTACTTAGCCTACAAATGAAAAACAAAAATTTTGGAAAAGTGGCGTTTTATTTTTCAACATAGTCTCCTTTTAGTTCGATACACTTGGCCCAGCGATGCTCCAACTTCTTTAACCCGTCTGAAAAATACGTTTCCTCGAGGTCTGAAAAGTAAGCTTCCGTGGCAGCGATTACCTCCTCATTCGACTCAAATTTCTGCCCGGCAAGTGACTTTTTCAAGTTTGGAAACAAAAAGAAGTCGCACGGGGCTAAATCTGGAGAATACGGTGAATGGGGCAGCAGTTGGTAGCCTAATTCGACCAATTTGGCCATGGCGATGGCGGAGGTGTGAGCCGATGCGTTGTCATGGTGGAAGAGCACTTTTTTCTTCGCCAAATGGGGCCATTTTTTTTGCAATTCGACGTCGAATCGGCCTAATAATTCGGCATAGTACAGCCCTGTGACCGTTTTGCCCCTCTCCAGGTAGTCGATGTAGATCACACCTTGTGAATCCCAGAAAACGGTGGCCATCACCTTTCCGGCCGATGGGGCAGTCTTCGCCTTCTTCGCAGCACTTTCGCCGGGTAAAGTCCACTGTTTCGACTGTTCCTTGGTCTCTGGTGTATACCAGTGGATCCATGTTTCGTCGACTGTCACGAAACGACGCAGAAACTCCTTCGGATTGCGCTTAAACAGCGTTAGACATTGCTCTGAAGTTATCTCACGGTTGCGCTTGTTGTCCGGCGTGAGCAAACGCGGCACCCATCGCACCGACAGCTTTCTCATGCCCAAAATTTCATGCAGGACATGATCCACGCAGTCTTTTGAGATGCCCACGATCTTAGCTATCTCGCGCACCTTCAATCGTCGATCTGCCAATACGAGATCGTGAATTTTTGTCACGTTATCCTCCGTGGTAGCCGTTTTCGGAGCACCTGGACGTGGCTCTTCAAAAATCGACGTTCGACCACGTTGAAACTCGTTAAACCAATTTTTGACGGTTGCCATCGAATGAGAAGAGTCACCGTACACAGCATCCAAGCGCTTTTTGATTTCGCTGCGCGATTTCCCTTCCAAAAACAAGAATCGAATCACCGACCGATACTGCTCTTTTTCCATTTTTCAAAAATCAACGGATACACTTGCTTTCACACGCTCTCAAAGATCCGGCTGAAATCTTAACAGTAACCATCGAGAAGGTTGTACTACGTGATAGAATATTTCTTTTGCGAGAGTGGCGCCATCGGGCGGTGAGGCTAAGTACTTATCGGACCACCCTCGTATACTACCTGTATATAGACGATATAATTTTAGTATAAAATCCAATTAAAGAACATAATGAAAGATTTTAACTAGTAGCACAAAAGCTTAGAGACGCACGATTAAAGCTAGAAACAAGCTAGTCACGATTACCGTCAAGAATAGAATGCAGAAGTAACAGTAGAGACCGGCAAGAAAATCGACACAACTGGCGTGAACCAGGGAAATAACTATTTGACTCATAACATTCGGATGAATACTCTCGTAGAAAGGTAACGACTTAAAACGATTTACACAGATACCGATTAATAGAATCCAATTATAACATAGTCTGCCGAGATTTACATAACATTAAATTGCTAGAAAGTTGGAAAATACGATTTAATAGCTCTGATGGAACAGAAGAATTCATTAACCAGAGTGAAGAACAAAAAAGATGAGTAAGGATATAAAGTTTTGACCTACTGCAAGCAACAACGAATTTTTTTTCGAAAGAAGTCAACTAATGGTACCAAGGAATTCCGAAAGAAATCTATAAGTGGAAGAACCTCAAGTGATAATTACATGACCGTTATGATAGACGGGTGACCTATGATGACAATGAAGAGAAATTACAGCAAAGAACGCAAAATGGAGCATGAACGCAAAATATATTACTCAGTTAGTTCCATTCCAGTCAGTTCAATATTTAGATAACAACAGAAAACCATTGAACAAATTAATACGGAGAACAGATTATCATACAGATGTTGCCAAAGCGACCATATTTACCGACAATATCCATAGAATCTTTGTTTCTTCTGCTACAAATCAGATCATTTCGCTGGCAATTTTCCGAAGAAAAACATGTTATTTTCTCATGATTAATCTAGAAAACAAAGACTGACATATAGTTAAATCCGCAAATATATAGGAGACTCTTTCAACGTCTGCAAAATTTACAAACTCATTCGCTCAAAGCTTTTGGGACGCGATTACGGTGGAAAACAAAGAAGACCACTACTTCCCTCAAATCGCAATAACAGGCTAATATCATAGAGACTGAAAGCTCATAGTTAAAATAATATCGGAAATAAAAATTGTCAACGTCAAAGAAGACCATGACCGTCTAATACGGGAAGTTTTGTCGGATGACGAAATAAATCAAGACGTCTCGAAGTCATATAAAGAGAATTTCCTAATCTGACTGACTCGAAACTATCTTGGATAAATGATGAACCGTTAAGTAAACTTTTGAAACAGCTGGAAAACCGCGAGACAATACACTTCGACATTAATGACGAGTTACAGAAAAATGATAAATTGGTTGAGAATCAATAATTTCTATCGATAGAAACCATGAAACTGATGGATAATGGCGTTGAACTTTAAAAACCCAACCTATGCATGCTTAAATACCTAAGGAGTTAGAGGCAACTAAAGCAGAAACGACAAAAAGTACTAGTCAAAATTCAACTGAAGCAAGCCCAAGTACGCTACTGATAAAGATGCTAGGAACAAGTGACCTCAATACAACAAATAAACCAGAAATCAATAACGTGATCCGAATCACTGACTTTGATATCAGTAGGGTAAAGTTCTGGCACTGTTCGCTCTCGCTTCTTCACTCGCTCGCTTTCCTCGCTCTCCTTCTAGTAATTATTGGTAAGTCTCATTAGTTGCTCCTCCAAAATTTTCGCTTCTATGCTCTTGTACTTTAGAAATATAAAAGCACTAATTAACTAATACGCTCGTTACACTGTATATAATAATCATTACTTTGCGATTACTAAAAAGATGACATAATAGCATAAGCGCACATATAGTACTGATATTGTTCAAAATACAAAGGTAAACTCGATCATTGGTAATATACATAGCCTATGGCATAAGAAAAAAGTATAATCTCAATAACCAAATATTTACAGGACGAAAATATAACGATACCTTTTGTGTTATATTGCGTTATATTTGCGAAATATAACAATATGTGATAAATTTACTGGAATTCATATAAAAAAATAAACAATTATTTCGTTTTTTAATTAGAATGGAGTCGGATTAACATTATTTGAAAGTTACTTACCGCATGCCCTCGAAGAGATTCGACGTTAAAATTATTTGTTTTAGCAGGAAATATTAAAAAAGCTACCACTGTAATATCAAGCTTGGAGACTTTTATATAATGGTTAAGCCTGGCTAATGATTCAATGAAAATATCAGCTCCTTTATTTCCAAATTCATACCTTCCAGCAATGAAAAAATATAATGTCTTTTCTAGGTCGAAGTCAAAATGCCTGAAAAATCAAAACGTTATAGCCTAAGTAACTTATATTGATATTAAAAATATTTTACCTCAGCTTTTTAATTTCAAATCTTATTCAATATATCTATGATTGTAAGTTATTCTATGAAGTATGTAATCTATGAATTAGAGATATGAGCGATTTATAAATATTAAAACGAATAAAAATGAAGCCATTATATATGTATTTAGGTTTTTCAGGATGTGTTCGACGCAGTTTCAATACCGTTTATTTTAGCGTTAGTAGTTACTATAAAAAGCCCGAAAACTGTCTCTTCTCTACTCATGTATAATAACTAATACGTTTTTCGATTTATTGAGGACATGAATTTGAATCACTTTAATTCCTAATTATAAAATTAATTTCACTATTTTATCCAGGTTACTGCAAAATTAAAGGATGACAACTTATTAATAAATACATAACGCGTGGAATTAACAATACCTACTTATCTGACAAATTTTATCTTTGTCAAAAGTTATGTTTATGTAATAAGTCACATAATACGTTATCTATATATTAATTAAGAGTTTTAATATTCTTTCATCATAACTTTCACATATGAAAAAATTCTGATACATACTTTTACGTATTAATAGACACATTTCATAGTGTAGGAATTATAATGTGTATGATTGGGAAACGAGCAAAGATTTCAGTCGGAATTAATCTGATGGAACACTTTTAATAAGTACAGACGGATACAGATCGGCACTCTTCCTCGTTGAGCGTCCTCGCGCTACTCTCCCATCTCCCCGTCCCCGCTTCCACCTATAAGGCCTATCAAAAATCTCCTCCCCCCTCGTCACCGTGGCTCTACAATCGCTCAGACT
The DNA here is from genome assembly GCF_024137745.1 of Phymastichus coffea. NCBI lineage: Eukaryota > Metazoa > Arthropoda > Insecta > Hymenoptera > Eulophidae > Phymastichus > Phymastichus coffea. Next base: position 5,233,532 of record NW_026706814.1, read on the forward strand.
CCCGCGTTCCTACACTTGGTCTTTCTGCTCAGGCGCGTTCGGCCTCGAATGTGCATCATCCTCGTCGTCGGTATCCGAGTACCTCGACCAAGGTTTGAGGCAGTCGACTGCAGTCGACGTTTGCCGCGGTCCCTTATGGTCACCTATCTTCTGCATGATGTATCGGTCGTTGCGCAAAACTTTCGTTATCTCATACGGACCACGATACCTCGCTGCAAATTTTAACCCTGGGCCTTGTTGCGTTCTCTTTATCGCGACGTGTACAAAAAATTATAGCAATACATTAAAATGTACTGTTACAATACATAAACAATTTATTATATATTAAATATATATCAAATACTAGAATCTATATTACAAATAAAAATAGATTAGTCTATAGATTACTATGGTAAAGAATTTATATATTTGTAAACCGTTGAAAATCAGATTTAAATATAATATGAATTTATGAAATGTGTCTATTAATACGTAAAAGTATGTATCGAAATTTTTTCATATCTGAAAGTTATGATGAAAGTCGCATGACCAGAGAACCCCAATCTATCTATTACAGAGTAAAGCCAGCATTCGACATTTCTATTGTAATCAGTTCACTGTCTGGCTCACTTTCTCTCTCTCTCTCTCCCGATTTTTGATTTTTGTACATGCTCTGTCCGTCACATGCAGCATAACAATTGCGCTCTTCATTATTTGATTCATTTTACCTTGCCTTGTCCTAGCTATCCGACATCGCGTTATCTCTTTTTGAGCTATCGCATACCCGTGAGTTATTATTGTCATTCGCTGCAGCTCACGCCACTAAGGCGTACATGCTTGCATCGCATCCGCCATACATAATACGAGGGTGGTCCGATAAGTACTTAGCCTACAAAAGAAAAACGTAAATTTTGGAAAAGTGGCGTTTTATTTTTCAACATAGCCTCTTTTTAGTTCGATACACTTGACCCAGCGATGCTCCAACTTCTTTATCCCGTCTGAAAAATACGTTTCCTCGAGATCTGAAAAGTAGGCTTCCGTGGCAGCGATTACCTCCTCATTCGACTCAAATTTCTGCCCGACGAGTAACTTTTTCAAGTTTTGAAACAAAAAGAAGTCGCACGGGGCTAAATCTGGAGAATACGGTGGATGGGGCAGCAGTTCGTAGCCTAATTCGACCAATTTGGCCATGACGACGGCGGAGGTGTGAGCCGGAGCTTTGACATGGTGGTAGAACACTTTTTTCTTCGCCAAATAGGGCGTAAATAGATATAATATAATATTCGTGTGATAGAGAGAAGCAACAACAAGCTAATGGAGAGAGAAAGAGAGAGAGAGAGAGAGAGAGAGAGAGAGAGAGTAATATCGATACTTACTAATATGTCGATGGCTCCTTTCGATTTGTTTAAGCGCTGTTTGGATCGTCGCCGAAAACGGCGTCAAAGGTAAAATGAACATTGGTGCATTGGTACATGAAGCCACCTAACCGATCGCAAACAACCAATCCGCATGAACAAATCTAGCACGAAAGATAACACATAAAATAATAATCAAAACAGTCTTCCACATGCACAATGAATTCGCTAGAATAGTAATAACAAAGATGATGCTTGCAGAATGCCGACACGGATACACGGTAGCATAGCCGAAAATATTCTAAGTACTCTCTACAGTGATGCCTTTGCGACACACGGCAATTTGTTAAGATTTTTGCCCTCACGCTTGTCACGACCTGTCTTCTATCTCTTTCTTCACAACAACCTATCGTGTTCTGCTGTCTCTCCTCTCACACCTTTGCTTGCTGAAAGTTTTATACAAAGTATAACATAGTTTGAATATCATTAATATAATTAAATATAATATATGGAAATTCTAGGAGAGATAAACATAACGAGAGAGTCAATCATTCTCGTTATAATGTATAACATGAAATTGTACAATTTAAATGAAACAAATAATTTATCAAAAACACATTTTATCAGTTTAGTAAAAAAAGTTGACAAGTCGATTTTTTGTTTGTGAAGTAGACATGTAAAAAATTTTACATTTATTTACTAATTTGCAAAAATTTTCTCTCACAAATTAGATGACATTTTGAATTAAAAAAAAATCTGCGAGCCTAAAAACTATATAAGGTACCTTCATTTTTGTTGTAGAATTTACATAAAAAAGTGCCCTTCAAAGGGACAAGTGGCATAAAATTGAGAAAAATCATTCATTCAAATAAAATTTCCAAGGCCATTTCAAAAAGATGTAGATACATTGATACATAATTTAGTATTTTATGTGGTCAAAGTATGGAGCATAATAGGTAGATTTTTTAAAGATTTCACCAAAATATGGATGATCACAGGCGTAGTTTTTTTAGGAGAGTTAAGAACTTATCATTGTCGCATGCAAATCTTATTTCAACATGTAAAACTTAACCACGATCGTATAATTTATGAAGAACATTTTTTCTTTTAATTCTTTTAAGTATAAAAAAATAAATACAATAGAAATAGTTTTCTATGAACTATGTAACACTGTATAAACCCTATTAAAAGCTTTGGTAATCTTTAAATAAACAAACCTATAATTAGTATATATTTATAATAAAAAAACCATAACTTAATTGGATAACTAATATTATCTTCGTGTAAATCTTTTGTTACCCATTATACGTTGCGGTAAATACGTTTCGAAAAGGTTGCGTGCAGTAAAGACATAGTTTTTGTCTAATCTTTTGAGCGCATGGAACACAAATTCTATGTCGGTCTAGACATAATTTCTAGACTATTCCATTACTGGAACAGAGGCAGCAGACTTTAGAAAAAAAATTCGTATTCAATATGAAATATTAAGTTCAAGATTAAAAAAAAGGTATTCTTGTAATAAGAAGATCCATCTCAAAGTAACTTGAAAAAGAATTCTTTAATGTTCATGATTTATAACCTTAATGTTCATGATGTTAAAGAATATCCATAAAATTAGGCAATAAATAACAGTACATTCTAATTATTGATCGTTACTTGAAAACGACATACAAAATGAAAGATAATACATCATTGTTAATAATCCAGGAGACCAATCACAAATTGACAATCGAAATTAAAAAGACAAGCCACTATTATTGTACAATCATGAATATGTCAGAAATGATACAATGGATTTATTTCTAAATAAAAATAGGAGCTGACACGAATTTCTGTAAAACAGTCAACTTCTTGGAATTAAAAAAGTACGATCATATTACAATGGTACACAAAAGCTTCAAACTATAGATTGTAACGGGAGAGATAAATCTGAAAAATGAGAAATTTATTTAAGAACAAATTCCCACGATGCAGAGCAAATCGCCGCTTCGTTAAGAACGTATGATAGTACGTGCCTTGACGTCAGATGATTTATCCTAGTTGTCTTCTATCGAACGGAGTTGAACTCACCTTAAGTCACGTGTCATGTGACACTCGACGAGTTTTAAGTGTGAGCGACTTTACTCCTAATCTTCTTAATCCCCTAGAGTTAATCAGATTAAAACCTAAGCCTTTTCCAATTACTTAAGCTACTAGGAAAATCAAATGAAGTAAACGGCGAATAAATTTAATAAACTTTAATTAACAAAAATCACTACAGTCTTTGTAGGGCCGAAAGACTAACGCTCGCGAATAGGATTTTACAATTAACTATGTTCGGTGAGAAAGAGAGAGAGAGTAGATTCGAATTATACCGTGTTACGTGCCAGTTTTGATGTGTCTTCAAAACGGGCACGTGTTAGACCGTTTTTAGCTCCGAGTGGTCCCGACTCGGGCGGACTAGACCTTCAGTACGGTACCCCGAAAATAATACAATGAAGCGTCACGTAACATCCCTCCCCCCTTAGAATCGTTGCCGTCCTCGGCAATGTATCAAGAGCCACAGGGTCTGCAATGGGTCGGTAAGGAATAAATTAGTGACTAAATTAGTAAATATACAAGGTCCTTTATTCCTAGTCCATTAGTATAATCGATGATAGCGTATAAAGAGGGGGGTGGGGGTGTGTACATGTATTTAACAAGGGAATAACCTGGTCCTAGATTGTTATCCGTGCTAAATCATCCGAGATGGCCTGCGCCGTATTGTTGGTCCTTGCTGCTGATTCTGGGGGCCCAGCGAGGTCGACTAATGTCTGTTCTTTTACGTTACTGACATAATCAAAATTCTTCATACTACAGCCCTTTAGGTGCTGGTCCCATTCTCTTAATTCTATGGACCTGCCGCAGAAGTAGTGTTTTCTTAAGTTACTTCCAATCTGCATATCGCAGAGTAACACGTGCTTGCCACGTTCGTTAGAGGTAATCCAGTGGCCACAGAGATCGTGCTTTTCGTAGAGGTCCAACACGTTTTCGCCGTATTTTACGATCCTGGGGCGAATAAGTCTGGCCTTTAAATACTGGCCAAGCTTATTCGCGACCACCCTTTCTGCGTCGGAGGTATGGATAAATGCGGCGAACCCCATTAAACCGTTTCCATTCCGCATCGGGACGTACTTTATGTAATCCATAGGGCCAAACTTTAGTAAGGCCTTATTTGCCATTACTTCGGTCCAATTATAGGGTAATAAGAAGTGAATCCTATTTAGGCGATAGTGTTAAGGACCAAGATTTTTTTGTTGGGGGACCAGGGCGGCACTACTCACACCGGTTTTTTGCCCATCCTCGTCATCAGATAAGTCTGGTTCGTTGGCGGCTTCCGAGAGGTCGTTGCTGTCAAATATTACCTTCTCAAGGTGATAATAGGTCGGTAAGTCCTCTTCCAGTCCCAGAATTTCCTTGGAAAACGGTTTCCGATTGTTGAATAAGTGCTCGATTGCTTCCAGGGCATGAATGGGGTCCGCAAAGTAAAAGATTGTGCATCCTATGCTTTCCCTGAAATTCTCGGGAATCGCCACGTCAATCATCTTTTCTAAGGGTCCATATTGGCAAGCGAGCCACATTGCTTCCGCTTTCCTGTTCGGGTCCATGTATATCATTGTAAGACCATAGTTTTCGTTAAGCATTGGCTCAACGTCATATCTGAGCCGTGGGTCCATGTTAAAGGTCTTTCTGTAAATTTTAAGTATGGTCTTTTAGAGAGATAAATGATAAAATGTAGATGAATCGGAAGAGGGATGTACTACGAGAAGCGTTAAACGGGGTTTTACAATTAGTTCACAGGTAGTAGCTACAAACATGCAATTATTCAAGGTATTATTTAATCGTCGGCGCGCGTATAACTAAGATTAACAAAAGTGACAAAGGTGATCACACTTGGTTCGAAAGAATTTCCTTTAAGCTACAAAATGTTCATTTTTTTTTTTTTTTTTTTGATAGATTTATATTTATATTTTAGTGTAATCAGCTTTCTCCCTTTTGCCCCATTTTATACATAAGTTTCTAAATATTCTCGCTCTTGGTCAATGTTTATGTTCATTTCATCTTCAGTTGGAGTATCAGCTTGGTCATTGGATTTCACGCGCTTGGATTCAGGATCAATCGTGGTATTGTTCGTGTTTATAACTATAAGGTTTGACGATGGTCTTCTAACTTCTGATTTTGGATAACGTTCGTTAGCCTTTTTCTCTCTTATCCTTTTCTGATGCTGCCACGTGCAAGTCTTGTCATGGTCTGCGTAAATCGTAAGCTCTATATGTTCGTCGCATAACCAGTGGTGTTTGGTTTCGTAGTCCTGATTCCAACGACGTTTCTGTAATTGCGCGAATTCTGCGCCATATATCGGGTCACAACTTTTTACTGCTCTGTCTGCGTCAGTCGCATTGTAGTATTGGACATATCCCAGAACCAATGATCCAGACTTATCTTTTAATACTTTATGATACAGCAAGGGTTCGAATTCTACGAAATGCTCGAAAAAGGCTACTTCTCTTCGATTTTCTTCGATACTCCACGGTAGTCTGCAGAATAAGCGTGTGTTATCAATTGGTCTTGGAGGATTTTCTAAAAACTCTGGTCCTTTCTATACGCGGCGAATGTTTAGTTATTAGGTCAGGGGTCCATGATTTAGTCCTCCTAGCTATTTTAACATGTTTGACCTGATCGAATTTACATAACACAAATTTTAAGCAGTTATTGGCCCTTTTTCTTAGTGCATGAAACTCCTGAACTGGTCCGATCTGTTCCAATCTGTATAGAAGTCCATTTAATGGCAGGTGGTTAGGGTAAAGAATTTTTATACTTTTAGGGTCCTGTACCGTATTATCGATTACTTCACTCATGTCGTGTTTTCTTCTCCCCCTTTTTTTTCTGAAACAGATCGTGAGTTGGTCATATAAATATGTTAATAGTCATTAAGTTAATTCTGCGATTTGGGTTTGCAGTGCAAGGGTATTGTCGTGTCGCTTTTGGGGGTTAGGTTTCGGTGTAGATGATGCTTTTGATTTTGTTTCGTTTTGGTCCAATGAATTGTCGCTTAACGTATGAACAATAGATTGTCTTGGTTCATCCGTCCGTTTAGAATTCTTCCTAGTCCTAGTCATTTTTAGACTTTGGAAAATCGATGTGGTTCTTGCTATAGAGTCTCGGTTAGATTTACGAGCGTCGGGTGATTTGTGAGTTTTGGTGCTATGCGAGGTCCATGTGCAGTTAGTGCACCATCTATACGCAAGTGCAATTAGTAACATTATCATAATAATATTGATACTTAGTCCTCCGTAGATCAGTCCAGATTGATAGGTAGTAATTTTATTCTGTTGACTTATAGTTTCTGCCTTCTCCATAATATCATTTAAGGCTTTTTCCTGGCTAGTCCACATTCCGGATTGCGGGACCCATTTTTCTAATTTTATATCTGAATCGAATAAGTGATGTACGGTAGGGTATAGAGTCGTTAAGTTGAGGTTCAAATCTGGTTTATATAGATAAATGTTCGTGTCATTCCTTTTTGCTTCTGTTAACAGAGTCGCGTCACTCGAGTATCCAATACAGCCTGGGGCGATTTTGAGTATCCCTAGCCCTTGTATGTGGATCATCTGGTCCATTCGGTCCGGACAAGCGATTCGTATAGTGTCCAGTTGATGAGCAGAGAAAATCCACGATCCGTCCATCGAAATATAATTCCATTGTGTCATTTCCTGACTTTTCAGTACTATATCACAATGGTACAATTCATGGGCGGATGGTTGTATTAGCATTCCTAATTCACAGTTCTTATGCAGATTAACATCTAGAAGGGGTCCTTTTACTGAGCATACAAAGATGTAGTGCTTATTAAATCTGGGTGCACTTTTCCTTCTTTTAATGCGCGGAGAATTTCTAGAAATCTTTCTGAACCTTTAATGAAATAATCTAATCTAGATTCCAACATTCTTCCAAAAGATTGTACAGAAATCATATATTCTAAGCGTGCGTTTTCATTTTCTAATTTTTCAAATTTTTGCTGCATCTGGGTTCCAAACTGGAAGATTTTGTCACCATGTATGTCTATCATCTTGAATAATTTGTTTATTCCCGTGGTAATAATGTGTGTCCTTTTGTTAAAGAGGTTGATTAACGATTTCTGGTCTTGTATTTTTTCGATTTAAAATTTCGATGATTTTCAAAGGTCGTTTGTAGTAACTATCGGCCTTACCTATTCGTGGTTCGTTTAGGACCCATGCATAGTCTCCTACCTTCCCATTGAATGCGTTAGAATGTTTGTCATACCGCCCTTTTGATTTGATTTTCTCACGTATTTGATTTTCGCCGGCCGCTATCTTTAATTCGGTAAGACGTAAAACAAGATCTTTCAAATATTGGTTATACGTTCGTAATTTTTCTTCTCGCGGTATTTTCATTGGAAACCTAGCAATTCGTCCATATACTAATTCGAACGGGGTATAACCGGTCGCTTTATGGATACTAGTATTATATGTGAAAACCGCGAACGGTGTCAAGCGGTCCCAGTCGTCAAAGCGCTCTGAATATATACGTATAAAGTCTATCAAGGGTGCATGGCTCCTTTCGAGTGACCCATTGGTCTGAGGCCTATAACCGGAAGTGGTTAAATGATGGATTTTGAATAGATGTAGAAGTGATTCTACAATTTCCGACAAGAAACTGGTACCACGATCTGACAATATTGCTCTAGGGGCACCGAATTGGCATATTAGGTGTCTGGCTAGCGCGTCAGCAATAGTGGTTGCTTTAAGGTCCTTTATCGGTATTACAATTAAGTATTTAGTTAAATTACATTGCATCGTTAGCAGGTGGGAGTTTCCACCAGGGGTGGTCCGGAGCTTTCCTACAGTATCAATTGACACTTTATCAAACGCCTCTATCGGCGTATCTGTAATTAACATTGGCTCTTTTGTTTTATGCCGGTCAATTTTTTTCTCGATGCATTTCGGGCACCTTCTGACGTAATCCAGCACATCATGTAGTCCAGCCCAATGATACCGGGCCCTTATCTTTTGATAAGTTTGATTGACTCCCTTATGTCCTCCAATAAGACTATCATGTAGAGTTCGGATAATCTCTTTTCTTTCGTCCTCTGGGGGTATAATGGATTTACCGTAGCAAATTGTAACCTTTACAGGACTGTTTTCGAATACTCTTATTAATATTTCGGTGAATAGTCCGGGCCCTAGGTCATCAGAATAATCTCCTCTCCGAGCTATACGAAAACTGTTCAGTTTTTTCTGCAGGAGCAATTTTTTTAAGTTTATTAACCCTATTTTAATGGCTTCTATACTAGTGGAGTCGTGGTACTTGTCCTTAACGACGATTGAGAAGATGTATTTATTTTTGTACTCGGTCGTTAGAATCTGTCCAATTTTTGGCTTTTGATTCTTCATGTTCCGTAAGTCTATCGCTCCAATTTCCTCTAATAGCTTGGAGACAGAGGTTTTATTGTCACAATTCCGTGAAATAAAATGAACAATGTTATCCCTCTTATAAGTCAAACACTGTTGGCTCGTGCTGACATTATTTTGAAGAATATATTTCGCAGGTCCCAACGTTTGGTCACCGCTAGTACCCTCGCTACTAGAAGTCGGATTTCGATAATTTTCGGGTCTTTTATATTGATTTAATGGTCCCAAGGGTGGGGGTACCATGAGAAACAATTCATCCTCTACGGGTGCTTGTGAAAAATGTAATTCTACCGGCGTTTCATCTTTCGTAGCCGATTCCTCAGTGATAGCGTTTAGTCCCTTGAAACTCACTATGGGGCGTCGCCCCTGAGTCATGGGCGTACTTTTGGCAGTTGGTGCTCCTACCTTTATGCTCGGAGTCACTGAAATTTCTCTATGGCGCGCCACTTCCGTCATGTCGTCACGGTTCTCTCTGTTGATTTCGCTTGAATACTCTGCGTGTTGCCTCTGGTTTTCACGTGACGCGTCATTTTCATCGCTATCACTACTCTGTTCAATTTGAGAGGCAACGACCCTTTGAGATTTTTTCACCAATTTTTTTATTCGTCCAGCCATTTCTACATTAGTCTCATTTTCGTCGTCGTATGGGTCGAATTCCCATAGTGTTTCCTGTATTTCCGGAAACGGTTCGTCACCGTCTGAAAAATGGGAAGGCATCTCTATGGTTTTGTTATCTTGGGCTACACCCAAATCGTCCCAAAAGTACGATACGTCCTCTATGGGAGGCCGGTTGTCTGTACTGTAATGAGCTTCTTTCGCGTCCCTATCCTCTATAGTAGAGGATATTACAGAACGTCTCGAGGAACTGGGCCGTAGTTTGCTCATATCCGCCTCAGAGTCCGACATAATCGAACTTTGACTCTCTCGGTCCAATCGATTTAAAATTTCTTGCACGCGCCAATGTAATTTAGGACGGCCCGACTTTTGTTTCTCGTCCTCATTCGCATTTTCATTTACAACTATTTCTATTTCGGAAGTATTTGCCACGGACTCATAGTTTTGGTTGGTCAGTTGTTTTTTCTGTTGGATCTCCTTGGTGGGTTCTGTACTTGACTCGTCTGTGGGAAGTTCCGCTTCGTAATTCTTTAGCTTGGACTCTTTTCGATCGCATCTTTTCTTTATCGGCTGGCGCCCAGGTTTTCTCGTGTATTTCAGTATCGATAGCATTTGGGCCAGCATTCTTAGTATCTTTCGAGGTCGTAGGCACAGGCCTTTTACTTCTGGTTCTTTCTGCTACGGTGCTATCATCCAGCTGCGGTCTTCCTTTATTCGTTTTGGCCCCTACTGGCCTGCCTTTTGATCTAGGTTCGCTGGATATGGTGTGCGCTCTTCTTCGTATTGCTACCGGTTGTTCTGGATCTTCTTCGGTCTGTTCTTTAGTGACATTCCTTTTACTCACTTTATTTCTCAGCATCATTACTTGAATTTTCGGTATGTTTTCATTCAGTTCCTTCTCTTTTTGTTCCTTTTCATCCAAGTATTCTTGTAAATTTACCGGGTTCCTTGACAGTGCATCGGCATTACAATTCAATTTTCCCGCCTTATACTTAAAGGTGTATTGGTAATCCGTGAACTTGAACATCCATCTCATAAGGCGTTGCCCAGGGTCCTTGCGCGTATGCATATAGTTCAAAGGTTCATGGTCACAGACTAGCGTGAATTTGTTGCATAAGAGATATGGCCGGAACTGATTCATCGCGTATAAAACTGAGATACACTCTTTCTCAGTGGTCGTATAGTTTCTTTCGGGTTTACTTAGCAGTCTCGACAAATAAGCTACAGGCCTATCGACTCCATCTTCTTCTTGTGAAAGTACCGCTCCAATCGCGTAATCTGAGGCGTCTGTAATTAGCATGAATGGTTTATTGAAGTCCGGAAATGTTAAAATCGGGGCTACACATAGGAGTTTTTTAAGCTTTTCAAAGGCTTCTTCCTGTGCAGGTCCCCAATCATATTCTTGTCCTTTTTTGGTAAGATCACTGAGGGGTTTGGCAATTTTCGAATAATCCTGAATAAATCGCCTATAGTATCCGGACAGTCCTAGAAAAGACCTAACACTTCTCACTCCTTTCGGCCTTGGGAACTTCATTACAGCTTCAACTAATTTAGGGTCTGGCTCGACTCCTCGACCACTTACAATATGCCCAAGGAATTTTACTTCCCTACAAAGGTAATTCACCTTGTCGGGCTGTAGGACTAGTCCCGCATTCGATAGTCTCTCAAAAAGTTTACTAACCTTCACTTCGTGTTCATGAAGGTTCTTAGCATAAACTATTACGTCGTCTAGGTACACTAGCATCTCTATATTTAGGAGCCCGGGCAGCAATACATTCATCATTCTCTGGAATGTTGCCGGCGCGTTCATTAATCCTTCCGGCATCCTTTTATATTGGAAGTGCCCATCAAACGACGAAAACGCTGTCTTGGGCCTGTCTTCTTTTCTTAAGGGTATTTGTTGAAATCCATTCGCAAGATCAAATGTTGAAAAATAAAGGGATCCCCCTAGTTGATCTAATATATCCCCTATATTCGGTAAAGGGTAAGCGTCACCGACAGTTTTTTTATTCAGTTCTCGGAAATCGATGACCATTCTCCACCTCGGGGTTCCATCGCTTCCCGGGCTTTTAGGTACTATCCAAAGTGGCGAGTTATATGGTGAATTCGATTCCTCTATTATTCCGTCTTCCAGTCGTTTTCTTAACGTTTGAGAAATAAATTGTCTATGAACAGGAGGGTGCCTATACTGTTTGGTATTTACGGGAATTCTATTTTCAAGATGAATTTCATGTTCTATTAAGTCCGTGCAGGGCAATGGTTCTCCGGGTAGTAGGAATACGTGTGGGTACCTTTTTAGTAATCGCTGAACGCTTTGGAGCTCGCTTGGACTAAGATGTCCGGTCCTGATTAATTGTAAGAGGTTCTCTCCCCTCTTCTTATATTGGTCATCGATCTGCCTGGTAACTTTAGATTCCGAAACACCTTCGCCGTCAGAGCTGGAAAACTGCGATTTAAACCGCTCGAATGGCAAAATTTCTCTCGGGTTCACTTCAATGGTAACTTCCTCGTCATCGTGTGTATTAATTGCCATGATTTTACAGAAATTATTTGCATTTGCGACTACTCCCTCTCCAAGAAATACCTTTTCGTCCTTCACGTCAATCCTGGGCAGGTAGCCTTCTATCAACTCGGTTTCGATCAAATTAATTTGAATAATTTGACGAGATCTTGGTCCTATTGTGTATTTGACCGTACCGTGATTTTCCACGTTCTTCACTCGTCCGGGCTTAGAGTTACTAATCCTTTCATTTGCAAGCTGCTCTATCGCATAATCCAGGTCCGAATCAGTTTCAAGTTCTGATATTTCATCGTCTTTCGGTACTATGCGCATAGTTTTGATAAGATTGTCTTGTAAGTGCTCCATGGGCACATTAGTAGGTAGAAATGGTATCGGGTTCATTAAATCACTGTTTACCATCAATGTTCCATTATAATATGATATAACTGCACTTGTGTCTATTAAATAGTCCCTTCCTAGCATGCCATCCTCTTCAATGGGGAAATTATTCCACACTATATGGAATTTTGCAGGCTTGCCATTTATTGTTAGCAATACAGTGCCAAGAGTCGGAACAGTGTGTACAGTTATCCCGCTCAGCGTAGTCGACTCTCTTGGGTCGAACCTCGTAGTCCAATGTAAAGCATTAAATTTTATAAGATTTACAGCCGATCCATTATACGGTCCACCGTTTATCGGTCTCGGGTATTCGAAATCTTACTCTTGTAGGCGCATGGATTTTATTATCTCTTGCGCCAGATCCCCGATCTGCGGCAACTGTGACGACTGACTCGGAAGCAACGTCTCCGAATTTTTCAGTATCGTCATCACTTTCGCTGGCGGTACTCCCGGCTTCTCCGCTTCCGGCGTCTGTCGAACTTCCGTTATCAGAGTTTTCGCCTGTTGCTGCCGATAATTCTGAGCCGGGGATGTCTGAGATGGGCCCGCCGCAGTCACTCCAGGGCGAGCCCTATCGGAGTTTAAATTACCAGGATTTACTCCAGAGTGTTGATACGGTGGGTTCGGTCTCAACTCATTGAATCTCTGTTGTTGGTCGTCGGCAATTGCCCCGTATCTTCGTCCCGTAGGGTTTTGATACATGTCCGTATCAGGATTGTACAATCGTCCTGGGTGACTGCCGTTATCTTGAAAATTTTTATTCCGCTGGCGTCCCCTCCAATTTCTGAACATAAACTGCCTCTGCCCCTGGGACTGATTTTCCTGTTGTCTAGCCTGGCTTTCCTGGTTCTGATTCTGGTATTGTTGTCGTTGATTGTTCTGATAAAATCGTCCGTTCTGTCGTTGGATAAGAAATTGTTGCACTTCCGCGGGTACCTCTTCCCATTCCTCGTAGTATAGTTCCTCAGCTTCAACTTGCTGATCCTGAATATACCCAACATTACATCCATGGTTAATCGACAGCCACTTACCCATACTAAGGTCCTCATTTTTTTGGCTTGTTCTTATTTCTAGTCTCTATGCGAAGGGCTTCCTTGTAAGCCTCCTCAAGAGACTTCGGCTGCTTAATATCGACTAAGTCCCCGATTTCCTTCGGCAGCCCGTCAATGAAGGTTTTAAGTGTGGAATTCTTTATCGGGGTCATCATGACATCACTATAATCAGCTCCAAGTTCTTCCTTCAGCGCGTTCTGTGCGCAGTTTAATAGGATATTGATGCGGTCGTGAAAATCTCCGACCGTGTCCCCATTTTTCATTGGCAAATTATGAATCTTAGAATCATAGTAAGAGAAGTCCTTACACGGGGCAAATCGCTCCTTAAGAATTTTAACTAGTCCCTCGGCTGTATTTACGGTCTTACCGTAAATGCAATATCTCGCTGGTCCCTTTAATTTCGCTATAATCAAGCGAATAAAATTTGGTTCTTGTGTATCAGCTATAAGTGCCTTTCCGTTGCGGATGTCCTGAATAAAGTCCTTTAGGGGAACATTTTTCCCGTCGAATTCCGTGATTCCTTGCACAATACTTTGCAAAGTAAAACTCGCTGACATATTAGTCAATAACTGGAGGGTTGCCGACTCCATTTCGTTATGGTCTAGGTCCTAGGTCCTATATTTTTCTTTTTAAATTTTATTTTTTATTATTTAAAAATTTTTTTTTTTTTATATATTTTTTTTTTATTTATTTTATTTATTTTATTAATTAATCAATAATAAATGGATAAAGCTGATAATACAATGATTATAATTTATTCAAATAATCATTGCATTAACAAAGTACCAATTATAATTATTGATTAATTATAATTAGCAAAATAACGTTTATTATCCTTGATCAGCAACAATCCGTTATATTTATTTATAAGTTTCTGTTTTAATAATTAATTTACATTGTTTCATTAGTCAATAAATAAATTATATTAATAAAATATTATTCCTAATAAAGATATTATTCTTATATTAATAAATACTTTTAGTAGCAAAAGTAAACACAAAAATAATTAAGGGAAATTTTAATAGCCGAACGACACGGGACAATGCCAAGGGTCAGTCCCCTATTACAGCAGAGAAAAAAAAAAGAAATAAAATATTTCGCTGACCCGCATGTCAAAATTATAAACGACCGTCCATAAATCAAGGGAATTTTCTAACCCGCGTTTTCACTTTCAAACATTTGTAAGCGAAGGATCACGTTGCCAATGCCATTCTGCCAACCAATCACAAAATGTGAGAGCGGATAAGGAGACCCACCCGGTTTCAGGCGCAAACACTCTGATTACGCTTACGTACGATTGAAAACGAAACTCCAACGAATTCCGTGTGAGAAAAAAAAATTTCTCGCGTCTCCGGCGTGGCTTTACCTCGCTCAAAAACGAGCATCCTATTGCCCGTATCGCGTTTCAAGATATGAGAGAGAGGAAAGGCAGAGAAAAAAAAATTTAAAAGAAGAGAAAAAAAAATTTAATATTAATAACGATAAAAAAAAGGAGACGACAGATTTATCAATATGAATTAATATTAATTAATACGCGTCAATATATTATTAGTGTCGCCGAATGGATCGCGTCTTTACCGATAATATCCGAATTTCGTCCTTGCGAGAGCCAAGCGGCAGTAATCAGGCGGGAAAAAGGGAGGGGGGCTTCGCCGATTGACTTAAATGAACTTACGCCGGTATGTTAGATAAGTTTATATATATATATATTTTAATACGTCGGATAACACTTCTAATAATAATATCGCGCTACTATGTGGTTCGCGATTTATTAAAATAAATATTTAAGTTTACGCGGTCAGCGGTGTTCACACACTTGGTCCCGGTACGCAATCACGTGGATTCACCGAAAGGGGAACCTTGATTATGCTTAGTAATATTAGAGCGCAGAGGGGGAGAGATAATAAAGAAAAACAATAAGGAAGAGATTTCAGCTTATCGAAAATAGAGCCCAAAAGTACTCACTCTGTCGTCTAGGTCCAAAATATTGTTTGATTTGTGATATAGGTAATCACTGGTTTCGAACTCGTTCAATAAACTGGTCCAATATATTTTCTTTATCCAATAATATTCCAATAGTATTCCAATAGCAAATAAAGTGAGTCCTGGTATGACTTTTGTTCACGCAAGAAAAATCGTTAGAAATAACGATACTCGGTATTTCGATATAACTTTACTGTAATATTCTCAAACTCTTGCAGGCTTCTTAGTTGAGCGCTGACTTCTGACTGACTAAGGATTAGTTCGTTGTTTACGCCTGTTCGTTATATATCTTTTGTCCCTCGCTTTTCGTCTCTCTCTCGCACATATACTTTAAACGTTTACGCTTCTCGTATTGCAGCCAGCTTCTTGATTCTCTTCTGGATCCTGCGCTTCCGCTTTCTTGAGCTAGTGGGCAAGGGTGTTGAGGGCGCAGGAGCAGCAGAACGTGGCACATTGGAAGGTAGGAAGGTAATCGTGGCTTGTTTTTTTTTGTTTTTGCCTTTGCCATCGAAGAAGGCTTGGGTGGTGTCTGCGTGCTTTTGCACAAAGACCAAGGCACCATATTTAGTGATGGTACAACAGTTTTGGCTGATGGTAATGGGATGTAATGTCTTAAGTCAGATGTATTGTCTGAGTGCTTTGACTCTTTCCCACCATCTTTCCAAATTGCTATTCCACTTTCTCCAGTATTCACATATATTAGATCAATATGCAAATTTGCTTAGAGAGAGAATGTATCCCCTAGTGGCTAAATTTGGTATGGCTTTAGTAGAGAAGTATGAAATACGCCTCTATCCATACCGTTCTTGTATCTCAATAAGTATATATCTAAGCCGATTATAGCTTTAATTATATATGGACGTTCATATAAGTTTAAGAATTTCTTAATAATTTCTTCTTCTTTATTACTTATCTTCTAACTCCGCAATAATACATTGTCATTAACTTTATATTGATAATGACAGATATTTTTATTGATGTTATTTGCACGTTTTATAAGTTTTGAGTGCATTTTTTCCTTTATATCTACTATTTGATTATGATTGGTTGGCACATTCGTTTTGGTATCAGGTATCCATCGATGCCAAAATCTCTCTGGTTATATATGGAGATGTCCTTCCATAGGAGTTATTTCAATCGTTTCATGACACACACAGTTTATTATTTGTTGTATTTTGAGAATTAATGGAGCCCAACCTTTATGGTTATTATTGGCATAGGCTCTTAAAAATCTTCCCAATTCTCTGTAAATTCTCTCCACGATATTGTTTTGTGGATGACGAATACTAGAAAATATTAATTTTATATTGTTAGAAGAAAGCTTCTCTTTCCATGCTTTTACTGTGAACTGTGTTACATGATCGCATATAATTGCTAATGGTTTTCCATAATTTGGTTTGTAATGTTCAAAGATCTTTTTTATAGTCGTATATGTAGTTGATCTTTTTATAGGATACATAACTACAAATTTACTAAAACAATCTATTGTTGTTAAAATGTATTTGACTCCACCTCGTGAAGTAGGTAATGGACCATAGAAATCTATAGATAATAAATCATTTGGTTTTTCAACCAGTATAGGCTGCATTATTCATGATATCTTTTTTCTATAATATTTTGTACGTTGACATAAGTCACAGCGATTTATTGTTTTAGCGACTTTTTGACGAAGCTTGTAAATATAAAAGTTTTCTTGTAACATCTTCGTAATTTTTCTGGATCCAATACGTATGTCTTGAATCAATTCTGGAATAATTATTTCCGGCAATAATAATTTGTTGTTAATTTTAACTTTTTTATATACTAAATTGTTATAAACTATATATCTATGATCAAAATTTTCTTTATTTCTAAGGTTTTGTATAGTCATTTTTCTGTTGTAATAACTCCATATTTTTGAAATATTTAATTAAATCTCGAGAAGGACTTTTCATCAACACAGCAATCTGAATTTCATCAGTGTAGTCGTTGCTGCAGTCCGTTATGTGTCTTGATAAAAAATTAGTGGCTTTATTCTTATTATCTGGTAAATACTTGTACGTAATGTTATAGTCTTGAAGAAACAAGCACCATCTCACTAATCTCGCCTTCGTAAATTTACAAGTGGTTAAGAATTTCAACGCTTCATGATCTGTACGTATAATTATTTCTTTCGCACCTCTTAGATACGTTTCTAATTTTAAACATGACCAAGCTACAGCTAAAACTTCTTTTTCAGTTGTAAAATAATTCGATTCTGCTCCTTTTAGAGTTCTAGATCTAAATGTTATAACTTCTTCATCACCTTCATTATTTAATTGTGACTGTTCGTGTTAAGGAAGAGTGAAATGATAGTCAATCGATAGAGTGAAGGTGTACTTTAATGTATAAATGGTATTGTTAAATGGTTGAACAAATCAACTACAAAAAAACCTCGGTTAAGTCCCGAAGTACAAAGAAAAGCTTAACGCTAATGCAAGTTGAGTCGAACGCAAATCTAATTACAGGCTAAGCCGCGAAAGGAATTACTAATCTACACTTGCAAGTGTGAAGAACGGCTACGCTATATAATGAAACCACCCGATCGTTCGAGCGCCCGATCGAGAGTGAACTGACTTCGCTGCTCTTTCGGCTGCTGAGAGAAGTTTTTGCTCGTTTTCTCCTTCCACTCCGTCTCCTTAACCGCTGCGAACCTCGCTCGTCCTGGCCCCTTCTATATAGACCAAATAGGTGAGGGCGTAATTTCCTTCGGCCGTTTGGCCAATTGTGCGCGCGGCCTACCACCCCGCTCCTCGTGCGACGCTGCCGGTCGGCCTCTGTGAGGCCCGATTTGGCCTCCCATTCCGCAGATTCGACTGATGGGAGCGACGGGCTCCTGATCTTTGCGGGTATCGGACGCGAAAACCGATGTGTTGTCGGCCCAATACCTAAACACGGCCGCGAGCTCGCTTATTGATAAGCGCTCAGGGCGCGTGGTGGCATGCGTCGAGGGCGGTGGTAGCGGCGTTGCGTCTTCGACAACGAGGCAGGGCATTAGCCACTGCATGACGTGGGCATATGAAAGTGGATGAAGGCGTGGGGAACTTCCTAGCGGCCGGCGTTGTTTTGTGGAGCTACAAAGGCCCAAGGTAAACGAAAGGAAACTCGGGAGCTCGCACGATGAAGTGATTTCACTTCTCGCTATTTATAATTTCGCTGTCAATACAACACATATTTAGTGAACATACAGTATTCACGCGGGATGTATCCGGGTTTACATCCGCAGCACCTATTTGGGTGCGGCGCGTGAACCTCGACTATTCGAGCCTCACCCGCCGCCCTGTAAAGGCGCTCGACCCTGGCGCTCGCTGACCGTTTTAGTACCCTGCGGCGGCGCACGAACAGGAAGACATCTGTTTTCGCGGATTTTCCAAAACGCGACCGTAAATCTAAATTTTAAACTGTAGCTGCGCTATCTCGCAGCGACATCGTCGTCGATCAGAAACGTTCGGCACACATGCTCTCTGCCGCAGCCTCATTAGTTCGTTTATCTTTACAACCCGCGCGCGCTCCATCGACCGCGCCAAAGCTCTCCGTAAACGCGTTTGCACACATTTTCGGCATGTGCTGGGAAAGCCCAACGTCTTCGAACTATAACGAGCACGAATGAGTGTCTATTCCCGAAACAATTACTTGTCCGGAACAGTGACAAAGCAGCGGCTAAAGTATGATAACTAGCATCAGTTGTTAATATGTAGGGCTTATTGGGATCAGGACATTTTAAATTTATAGTATCAATAAATATTTTTTTCACCTTATTAAAAGCTGTTTCATGCTCAGGTAACCATTGATAGCCTCTGGCTTGTTGCAATAAATTCATTAAAGGTCTACATATTTCAGCATAATTTTTTGCAAATTTTGTATAAAAATTAACAAATCCAAGAAAGCTTTGTCAGCTTTTCAAATTTTTTGGAGCTTTATAATTTTGAATTATTTCTAATTTACTTTTTTGAGCTTTTATACCGTATGGAGTAATAATATGTCCTAAAAATTCAATTTCTTTTTGAACTAATTTAGACTTTGAAAATTTCAAGGAATTATTATATCTACGACAACATGTAAATAATATTCGTAAATGATGTATATCTTCATTAAATGTTTTAGAAATGCATAGTATATCATCCACAAACGGTATAATAAATTATTTTAAATCGCCAATTGACAAATTTAAAGCTCTTACTAACGCTGTTGTACTAGTACATTTACCGAAAGGCATTACATTAAATTCGTAGGTATTACCTTCGATAATAAATGCTGTATATTTTTTACTTTCTTCTTCGAGAGGAATTTGCCAAAAACTACTTGTCAAATCAAAGCTAGAAATAAATTTTACTCCGAAACAATGTTGAAAAATATCATCCATATGTAGTGGGGCTTCATAATCTTTAACTAATTTTTTATTTAATTTTCGAGCATCTAAACAAAATCGTACTGATCCGTCTTTTTTAATGCTTATACCAATTGGATTAATAAAATTACTAATTGATCGACGAATAACGCCATCCCTTAGCATTTCTTTGATTGCAATTCGAACATTTTCTCGATGATTTAACGGTATAGGATACTGTTTTGAAGAATATGGCTCTTTATCTTTTAAACTCAATTTATGAGTATATACTTTTAATAAACCTAATTTTTTACGAAATACATCTCTAAATTCGTACACAAGCGAATCTATCTCATTTTTTTGAGCATCGGTAAGGTTAGAACTTTCATCTACTTTCTTATCAATTTCCCCTCGAGTTAGAATCACAGAATCATCATTTGTGATGCCTGCGTCTATTTCATTACGAGTTAGATCAATGAGTGATGGCATCTCATCACCTAATTCCGAGACAGTATCATACTGAATAGTTAAGCTTCGATATGTACTTTCGTCTAAAAATGTATCATTATATTTCAAGTTTTCTAAAGTATTATTAATTTCAAAATAAAATTGTACATTATATGTATCAAGTTTGAGCTTTATATTTTTCATTATATCATAACCGATAATACAATCTTTTATTAATTTAGGAATGATTATGAAAATAATATCAATATATTGACTACCCCATTTTACATATAAATAAATTTGTTTCTTTAATCTAACCAATTTTTGGCCTGTAGCTACCTTAATAACGTGTCTACTAATCGGAAGAGTAGATTTATCTTTAAAATCACTTACGTTTTGGTTGTAAAATTCCTCTGAAATAGCAGAAACTTCACTACCCGAATCAAGTAGAGCTTTTACCGGAATATTTTCTCATAAAAGAAATATTTCAGGACAAATTCTGCCCCCATTGCTACTATCATTATTTGATAATTCACCATTAATTTCACGTCTCGGATCTTCAAAAATACTTAATAATTCTTTCGATACTAAATTGTTATTTGATTTTATTGTTGTAACGCGTTGCAAGCTTTTGCGTTTTTCCGATTTCCGAGAACAACATTTACTCGTTTCCCGAAGAAGTACTTGGTACCTCTTGTAAAATCATCTTATTACTTTCAATTGTTATAGTATTAATTTGTTGTTCTCCGCCACTATCTTTTTGAGTATGACGTGAACTAATATACTCATCATTATCCCAAGAAGATAAAACCTTAATAAATTCTGATATCTTTTTTATATGTCTAGCTTGAACTAATAAACGTACATTATATAAATGTTGAGATAATTTATCTATTAATTCTTCTTCATCTAGATTTTCATTTATATCAAAAGCTAAATTAATTTTACGTATAGCGTAATTATAACGTGACAATTTTCTACCCAAATATTTTCCAAATTCTATTTCACAAATAATATTTCTACGTATTTCAGAGTTCCAAAATTTCTCTTTAAATAATATTTCAAAATCTTCAAAATTTTTAATTTCACGCTGTACTAAATCATACCATGAAGAATTTACTCCCGTCATAGATTGAGATAACAAACATAACAATTGAGCAGTATTATAATTACTTGCTTACAAATAACGTTTGAGATCATTTAAATACTTTACTGGTCGATATTTATAACTATCGTCAAAAACTGGACACGTTAAAGCAGGTTGCTTAATTGTTTCAATAATAGTTTCATTAACAATAGATCTAGTTTGATCATTATTCTTAATTTTATCAATATTCTCACGAAGTACTGAAAATGTTTCATTCATTTCCATAGTAACATTATTTTTTGCTCGAATAATATCATTGAAATTATCTTCACGTCTATCTTTTAAAATAGAAATAATTTCATTTGACTTTTCTAAATTTGATTCTAAATTCTAAATAATTTGATCTTGTTCACTTATTTTATTTGTCAATCTATCAACTTTATTACTCAAATTGCTAATAGTTTCAGAAATTGTTTTAAAATCATTTTGTAACTTTAACTGATCAGTATGAAATGTCTTTAATTCATCTACTACAGCTCTTCCCCATTCGTGCATTTTTTTTTTGTTGCACGGTGAATTCCTCAACAATTAGTGATTCACTAAGTTCGTTTAGAATTGTTTCGGGAGTACACTAAGTAGAGTTATATATTGGACGTTTTTCATTCGACATTGCAATATCAA
This sequence comes from Phymastichus coffea, assembly GCF_024137745.1. Classification (NCBI taxonomy): domain Eukaryota; kingdom Metazoa; phylum Arthropoda; class Insecta; order Hymenoptera; family Eulophidae; genus Phymastichus; species Phymastichus coffea. The sequence goes on from NW_026706814.1 coordinate 5,255,426, forward strand.
CTCAAAGGAATATAAAGTATATAAATAATTCAAAACTAATGATAAATAATATATGGATGATATTAATTAATTAATTTTAATAATATAAAGGATTTGACAAATAATTAAACAAATTCAAATTGTTGTATTCAAAATGTAATGTTCGTATCACTTATAAATAATTCAAACTCCCGTATCTAGTTGCGCTAATGAGTAAGAATTCATTTCTAATAAATCTACTCTACTTGTCAAATAAATTGAAAAATCAAATAAAAGGTGATAATAATAAATTGAAAAATCAAATATATGCGAATATAGCTAAGGTTTTAAGTAAAGTCAGACTATGCCCTAGTTTCTTATGGTACGAATTGTCCCATAAGCAGAGCTAAAGTCTTCTTGGGATTGGATATAATTCGGCCCAAGTTTCTTATAGCGCGAGATGTTCTATAAGTTGAGCTCGAATTATAGGATAGGAAAAGTCTTGTTCAGTTAAATACAATGAGAGAAAGAACTTAGGTATTAGCCAAGTTTATTCAGACTCATGTGCTCACTTTGCAAGACTAGAAGTGAAAGCCAGCCTGTGCAATAGTGGGTGTATTTATACACAAATTTTCCCGCCTATTTTCGCAGGAGTGTTTTCTTCGAGAAGTTTTCGAATATTCGAGAAACATTCGCGAATTTAAAGAAATGAGTTTTCTTAATTTACAAGTAAATAAACATTAATAATGATCATTTAACACATGTGAACTTTACAGAATACGTTATTTGTTGATTTAGTGTAATTTACAATTATCGCAAATAGTGTCGTCAAAAGTTATTAACTAATAACGTTAATTAATGTAATATACAATATTTACGATAGAAAATTATTGAATTTTTACATAACCTTATAGTTTATAATTTAAGAAGCAATTTCCAAAACGAAATATCCAAATTAGTTAATAACATTTGAATTATAGCCAATTTTCATATTTGAAACGGTTTTTTCTATAATCTTATAACGCAATTATTAGATTAATTATCTAAGATCCATAAATTATAAAACTGTCATTATTAAGTATAAAATTAACCCTTTTGTTTTATATACAACTTTGTTACGTGACGCTTCATTGTATTATTTTTTTTATTTTGTCAAATAATATTTCGGACCCGAGACTTCCGTTCGGACATAGTATAATCAGCAGTATTCGTGTGCGCGACTCGGTGGGAACGTGCGGCAGAGGCTGATTCACGCTGCGCCAACATGCTGCGACGGCATGCTTCGGTCAGCGTGCTTAGCTAGGTAAGACGAGCCGATACGAGAAGCGTAAACGTTTAAAGTATATGTGCGAGAGAGAGACGAAAAGCGAGGGACAAAAGATATATAACGAACCGGCGTAAACAACGAACCAATCCTTAGTCAGTCAGGAGTCAGCGCTCAACTAAGAAGCCTGCAAGAGTTTGAGAATATTACAGTAAAGTTATATCGAAATACCGAGTATCGTTATTTCTAACGATTTTTTTTGCGTGAACAAAAGTCATACCAGGACTCACTTTATTTGCTATTGGAATACTATTGGAATATTATTGGATAAAGAAAATATATTGGACCAGTTTATTCAACAAGTTCGAAACCAGTGATTACCTATATCACAAATCAAACAATATTTTGGACTTAGACGACAGAGTGAGTACTTTTGGGCTCTATTTTCGATAAGCTGAAATCTCTTCCTTATTGTTTTTCTTTATTATCTTTCCCCCTCTGCGCTCTAATATTACTAAGCATAATCAAGGTTCCCCTTTCGGTGAATCCACGTGATTGCGTACCGGGACCGAGTGTGTAAACACCGCTGACCGCGCAAATTAAAATATTTATTTTAATAAATCGCGAACCACATAGTAGCGCGATATTATTATTAGAAGTGTTATCCGACGTATTAAAATATATATATATATAAACTTATCTAACATACCGGCGTAAGTTCATTTAAGTCAATCGGCGAAGCCCCCCTCCCTTTTTCCCGCCTGATTACTGCCGCTTGGCTCTCGCAAGGACGAAATTCGGATATTATCGGTAAAGACGCGATCCATTCGGCGACACGGTCGGGGTACCGTACTGAAGGTCTAGTCCGCCCGAGTCGGGACCACTCGGAGCTAAAAACGGTCTAACACGTGCCCGTTTTGAAGAGACATCAAAACTGGCACGTAACAAATGGTAGCAGAGCGTGGTTAGTGCCTTCGATTAGTTGCCGTTGAATAATCATATAAATTTATTCAAATGCCGGGTAGCACGAGTACAAATGTAACAAGTATCAATAATCTATACTATTAGAATATATGTATTATTCATTAGTGTGCGATATATATAATCATGTAATACTATATGTATTGCATAGCGTTAATATATTGACGCGTATTAATTAATATTAATTCATATTGATAAATCTGTCGTCTCCTTTTTTTTATCGTTATTAATATTAAATTTTTTTTTCTCTTCTTTTAAATTTTTCTTTCTCTGCCTTTCCTCTCTCTCATATCTTGAAACGCGATACGGGCAATAGGATGCTCGTTTTTGAGCGAGGTAAAGCCACGCCGGAGACGCGAGAAATTTTTTTTTCTCACACGGAATTCGTTGGAGTTTCGTTTTCAATCGTACGTAAGCGTAATCAGAGTGTTTGCGCCTGAAACCGGGTGGGTCTCCTTATCCGCTCTCACATTTTGTGATTGGTTGGCAGAATGGCATTGGCAACGTGATCCTTCGCTTACAAATGTTTGAAAGTGAAAACGCGGGTTAGAAAATTCCCTTGATTTATGGACGGTCGTTTATAATTTTGACATGCGGGTCAGCGAAATATTTTATTTCTTTTTTTTTTCTCTGCTGTAATAGGGGACTGACCCTTGGCATTGTCCCGTGTCGTTCGGCTATTAAAATTTCCCTTAATTATTTTTGTGTTTACTTTTGCTACTAAAAGTATTTATTAATATAAGAATAATATCTTTATTAGGAATAATATTTTATTAATATAATTTATTTATTGACTAATGAAACAATGTAAATTAATTATTAAAACAGAAACTTATAAATAAATATAACGGATTGTTGCTGATCAAGGATAATAAACGTTATTTTGCTAATTATAATTAATCAATAATTATAATTGGTACTTTGTTAATGCAATGATTATTTGAATAAATTATAATCATTGTATTATCAGCTTTATCCATTTATTATTGATTAATTAATAAAATAAATAAAATAAATAAAAAAAAAATATATAAAAAAAAAAAAATTTTTAAATAATAAAAAATAAAATTTAAAAAGAAAAATATAGGACCTAGGACCTAGACCATAACGAAATGGAGTCGGCAACCCTCCAGTTATTGACTAATATGTCAGCGAGTTTTACTTTGCAAAGTATTGTGCAAGGAATCACGGAATTCGACGGGAAAAATGTTCCCCTAAAGGACTTTATTCAGGACATCCGCAACGGAAAGGCACTTATAGCTGATACACAAGAACCAAATTTTATTCGCTTGATTATAGCGAAATTAAAGGGACCAGCGAGATATTGCATTTACGGTAAGACCGTAAATACAGCCGAGGGACTAGTTAAAATTCTTAAGGAGCGATTTGCCCCGTGTAAGGACTTCTCTTACTATGATTCTAAGATTCATAATTTGCCAATGAAAAATGGGGACACGGTCGGAGATTTTCACGACCGCATCAATATCCTATTAAACTGCGCACAGAACGCGCTGAAGGAAGAACTTGGAGCTGATTATAGTGATGTCATGATGACCCCGATAAAGAATTCCACACTTAAAACCTTCATTGACGGGCTGCCGAAGGAAATCGGGGACTTAGTCGATATTAAGCAGCCGAAGTCTCTTGAGGAGGCTTACAAGGAAGCCCTTCGCATAGAGACTAGAAATAAGAACAAGCCAAAAAAATGAGGACCTTAGTATGGGTAAGTGGCTGTCGATTAACCATGGATGTAATGTTGGGTATATTCAGGATCAGCAAGTTGAAGCTGAGGAACTATACTACGAGGAATGGGAAGAGGTACCCGCGGAAGTGCAACAATTTCTTATCCAACGACAGAACGGACGATTTTATCAGAACAATCAACGACAACAATACCAGAATCAGAACCAGGAAAGCCAGGCTAGACAACAGGAAAATCAGTCCCAGGGGCAGAGGCAGTTTATGTTCAGAAATTGGAGGGGACGCCAGCGGAATAAAAATTTTCAAGATAACGGCAGTCACCCAGGACGATTGTACAATCCTGATACGGACATGTATCAAAACCCTACGGGACGAAGATACGGGGCAATTGCCGACGACCAACAACAGAGATTCAATGAGTTGAGACCGAACCCACCGTATCAACACTCTGGAGTAAATCCTGGTAATTTAAACTCCGATAGGGCTCGCCCTGGAGTGACTGCGGCGGGCCCATCTCAGACATCCCCGGCTCAGAATTATCGGCAGCAACAGGCGAAAACTCTGATAACGGAAGTTCGACAGACGCCGGAAGCGGAGAAGCCGGGAGTACCGCCAGCGAAAGTGATGACGATACTGAAAAATTCGGAGACGTTGCTTCCGAGTCAGTCGTCACAGTTGCCGCAGATCGGGGATCTGGCGCAAGAGATAATAAAATCCATGCGCCTACAAGAGTAAGATTTCGAATACCCGAGACCGATAAACGGTGGACCGTATAATGGATCGGCTGTAAATCTTATAAAATTTAATGCTTTACATTGGACTACGAGGTTCGACCCAAGAGAGTCGACTACGCTGAGCGGGATAACTGTACACACTGTTCCGACTCTTGGCACTGTATTGCTAACAATAAATGGCAAGCCTGCAAAATTCCATATAGTGTGGAATAATTTCCCCATTGAAGAGGATGGCATGCTAGGAAGGGACTATTTAATAGACACAAGTGCAGTTATATCATATTATAATGGAACATTGATGGTAAACAGTGATTTAATGAACCCGATACCATTTCTACCTACTAATGTGCCCATGGAGCACTTACAAGACAATCTTATCAAAACTATGCGCATAGTACCGAAAGACGATGAAATATCAGAACTTGAAACTGATTCGGACCTGGATTATGCGATAGAGCAGCTTGCAAATGAAAGGATTAGTAACTCTAAGCCCGGACGAGTGAAGAACGTGGAAAATCACGGTACGGTCAAATACACAATAGGACCAAGATCTCGTCAAATTATTCAAATTAATTTGATCGAAACCGAGTTGATAGAAGGCTACCTGCCCAGGATTGACGTGAAGAACGAAAAGGTATTTCTTGGAGAGGGAGTAGTCGCAAATGCAAATAATTTCTGTAAAATCATGGCAATTAATACACACGATGACGAGGAAGTTACCATTGAAGTGAACCCGAGAGAAATTTTGCCATTCGAGCGGTTTAAATCGCAGTTTTCCAGCTCTGACGGCGAAGGTGTTTCGGAATCTAAAGTTACCAGGCAGATCGATGACCAATATAAGAAGAGGGGAGAGAACCTCTTACAATTAATCAGGACCAGACATCTTAGTCCAAGCGAGCTCCAAAGCGTTCAGCGATTACTAAAAAGGTACCCACACGTATTCCTACTACCCGGAGAACCATTGCCCTGCACGGACTTAATAGAACATGAAATTCATCTTGAAAATAGAATTCCCGTAAATACCAAACAGTATAGGCACCCTCCTGTTCATAGACAATTTATTTCTCAAACGTTAAGAAAACGACTGGAAGACGGAATAATAGAGGAATCGAATTCACCATATAACTCGCCACTTTGGATAGTACCTAAAAGCCCGGGAAGCGATGGAACCCCGAGGTGGAGAATGGTCATCGATTTCCGAGAACTGAATAAAAAAACTGTCGGTGACGCTTACCCTTTACCGAATATAGGGGATATATTAGATCAACTAGGGGGATCCCTTTATTTTTCAACATTTGATCTTGCGAATGGATTTCAACAAATACCCTTAAGAAAAGAAGACAGGCCCAAGACAGCGTTTTCGTCGTTTGATGGGCACTTCCAATATAAAAGGATGCCGGAAGGATTAATGAACGCGCCGGCAACATTCCAGAGAATGATGAATGTATTGCTGCGCGGGCTCCTAAATGTAGAGATGCTAGTGTACCTAGACGACGTAATAGTTTATGCTAAGAACCTTCATGAACACGAAGTGAAGGTTAGTAAACTTTTTGAGAGACTATCGAATGCGGGACTAGTCCTACAGCCCGACAAGGTGAATTACCTTTGTAGGGAAGTAAAATTCCTTGGGCATATTGTAAGTGGTCGAGGAGTCGAGCCAGACCCTAAATTAGTTGAAGCTGTAATGAAGTTCCCAAGGCCGAAAGGAGTGAGAAGTGTTAGGTCTTTTCTAGGACTGTCCGGATACTATAGGCGATTTATTCAGGATTATTCGAAAATTGCCAAACCCCTCAGTGATCTTACCAAAAAAGGACAAGAATATGATTGGGGACCTGCACATGAAGAAGCCTTTGAAAAGCTTAAAAAACTCCTATGTGTAGCCCCGATTTTAACATTTCCGGACTTCAATAAACCATTCATGCTAACTACAGACGCCTCAGATTACGCGATTGGAGCGGTACTTTCACAAGAAGAAGATGGAGTCGATAGGCCTGTAGCTTATTTGTCGAGACTGCTAAGTAAACCCGAAAGAAACTATACGACCACTGAGAAAGAGTGTATCTCAGTTTTATACGCGATGAATCAGTTCCGGCCATATCTCTTATGCAACAAATTCACGCTAGTCTGTGACCATGAACCTTTGAACTATATGCATACGCGCAAGGACCCTGGGCAACGCCTTATGAGATGGATGTTCAAGTTCACGGATTACCAATACACCTTTAAGTATAAGGCGGGAAAATTGAATTGTAATGCCGATGCACTGTCAAGGAACCCGGTAAATTTACAAGAATACTTGGATGAAAAGGAACAAAAAGAGAAGGAACTGAATGAAAACATACCGAAAATTCAAGTAATGATGCTGAGAAATAAAGTGAGTAAAAGGAATGTCACTAAAGAACAGACCGAAGAAGATCCAGAACAACCGGTAGCAATACGAAGAAGAGCGCACACCATATCCAGCGAACCTAGATCAAAAGGCAGGCCAGTAGGGGCCAAAACGAATAAAGGAAGACCGCAGCTGGATGATAGCACCGTAGCAGAAAGAACCAGAAGTAAAAGGCCTGTGCCTACGACCTCGAAAGATACTAAGAATGCTGGCCCAAATGCTATCGATACTGAAATACACGAGAAAACCTGGGCGCCAGCCGATAAAGAAAAGATGCGATCGAAAAGAGTCCAAGCTAAAGAATTACGAAGCGGAACTTCCCACAGACGAGTCAAGTACAGAACCCACCAAGGAGATCCAACAGAAAAAACAACTGACCAACCAAAACTATGAGTCCGTGGCAAATACTTCCGAAATAGAAATAGTTGTAAATGAAAATGCGAATGAGGACGAGAAACAAAAGTCGGGCCGTCCTAAATTACATTGGCGCGTGCAAGAAATTTTAAATCGATTGGACCGAGAGAGTCAAAGTTCGATTATGTCGGACTCTGAGGCGGATATGAGCAAACTACGGCCCAGTTCCTCGAGACGTTCTGTAATATCCTCTACTATAGAGGATAGGGACGCGAAAGAAGCTCATTACAGTACAGACAACCGGCCTCCCATAGAGGACGTATCGTACTTTTGGGACGATTTGGGTGTAGCCCAAGATAACAAAACCATAGAGATGCCTTCCCATTTTTCAGACGGTGACGAACCGTTTCCGGAAATACAGGAAACACTATGGGAATTCGACCCATACGACGACGAAAATGAGACTAATGTAGAAATGGCTGGACGAATAAAAAAATTGGTGAAAAAATCTCAAAGGGTCGTTGCCTCTCAAATTGAACAGAGTAGTGATAGCGATGAAAATGACGCGTCACGTGAAAACCAGAGGCAACACGCAGAGTATTCAAGCGAAATCAACAGAGAGAACCGTGACGACATGACGGAAGTGGCGCGCCATAGAGAAATTTCAGTGACTCCGAGCATAAAGGTAGGAGCACCAACTGCCAAAAGTACGCCCATGACTCAGGGGCGACGCCCCATAGTGAGTTTCAAGGGACTAAACGCTATCACTGAGGAATCGGCTACGAAAGATGAAACGCCGGTAGAATTACATTTTTCACAAGCACCCGTAGAGGATGAATTGTTTCTCATGGTACCCCCACCCTTGGGACCATTAAATCAATATAAAAGACCCGAAAATTATCGAAATCCGACTTCTAGTAGCGAGGGTACTAGCGGTGACCAAACGTTGGGACCTGCGAAATATATTCTTCAAAATAATGTCAGCACGAGCCAACAGTGTTTGACTTATAAGAGGGATAACATTGTTCATTTTATTTCACGGAATTGTGACAATAAAACCTCTGTCTCCAAGCTATTAGAGGAAATTGGAGCGATAGACTTACGGAACATGAAGAATCAAAAGCCAAAAATTGGACAGATTCTAACGACCGAGTACAAAAATAAATACATCTTCTCAATCGTCGTTAAGGACAAGTACCACGACTCCACTAGTATAGAAGCCATTAAAATAGGGTTAATAAACTTAAAAAAATTGCTCCTGCAGAAAAAACTGAACAGTTTTCGTATAGCTCGGAGAGGAGATTATTCTGATGACCTAGGGCCCGGACTATTCACCGAAATATTAATAAGAGTATTCGAAAACAGTCCTGTAAAGGTTACAATTTGCTACGGTAAATCCATTATACCCCCAGAGGACGAAAGAAAAGAGATTATCCGAACTCTACATGATAGTCTTATTGGAGGACATAAGGGAGTCAATCAAACTTATCAAAAGATAAGGGCCCGGTATCATTGGGCTGGACTACATGATGTGCTGGATTACGTCAGAAGGTGCCCGAAATGCATCGAGAAAAAAATTGACCGGCATAAAACAAAAGAGCCAATGTTAATTACAGATACGCCGATAGAGGCGTTTGATAAAGTGTCAATTGATACTGTAGGAAAGCTCCGGACCACCCCTGGTGGAAACTCCCACCTGCTAACGATGCAATGTAATTTAACTAAATACTTAATTGTAATACCGATAAAGGACCTTAAAGCAACCACTATTGCTGACGCGCTAGCCAGACACCTAATATGCCAATTCGGTGCCCCTAGAGCAATATTGTCAGATCGTGGTACCAGTTTCTTGTCGGAAATTGTAGAATCACTTCTACATCTATTCAAAATCCATCATTTAACCACTTCCGGTTATAGGCCTCAGACCAATGGGTCACTCGAAAGGAGCCATGCACCCTTGATAGACTTTATACGTATATATTCAGAGCGCTTTGACGACTGGGACCGCTTGACACCGTTCGCGGTTTTCACATATAATACTAGTATCCATAAAGCGACCGGTTATACCCCGTTCGAATTAGTATATGGACGAATTGCTAGGTTTCCAATGAAAATACCGCGAGAAGAAAAATTACGAACGTATAACCAATATTTGAAAGATCTTGTTTTACGTCTTACCGAATTAAAGATAGCGGCCGGCGAAAATCAAATACGTGAGAAAATCAAATCAAAAGGGCGGTATGACAAACATTCTAACGCATTCAATGGGAAGGTAGGAGACTATGCATGGGTCCTAAACGAACCACGAATAGGTAAGGCCGATAGTTACTACAAACGACCTTTGAAAATCATCGAAATTTTAAATCGAAAAAATATTTTATTAGAATTTCCGAATGGAAAGAAAGTACGCAAGCACGTGGATAAGCTATAATTGAAACATTGACTATATGCTATTTAAATTCTACCTTTTAAGGCCATAAATCTACACTTACTATCTCGTACCTTACAGAAAAAAAAAAGTTCTTCCTTTCCAACATGCAAAACTTTCTCCTTCTTCTCCTATGCTCTTTACTCGCATTATCTGTTACGGACCCCCAAGCTTACACGATAGAAAATTTGAGCCAAAATCCAGGATTATATTATGAAAGATTGGACCCCATAAGAATAAAAAGAGCAGATTGGAAAGTATACCTTACGGTTGATACGAAGTACTTCTTGGCAAGGACCACCATAATACATAACTTTCATATATTGCTTGGGAATTGCACCAAACACCTAGATGGAATTACGTGTAACAACCTGTTAAATAAAGATATTTTGGATATAAAAGAGCTCACGCTTCAACAGCTACAAACGGAAATTACTGAATCAATCGGAAATATGGGAAACATCCAGCCACCCAGAGTTCGGGGGCCCGGAAGCATCAGGAACAAAAGATTAATACCATTTGGAGGGATAGGAAGTTTAAGCCACAGTTTGTTTGGATTGGTAACTGTGGATGAAACGAATAAAATAGACGCGAACATCGATCAATTATACCAAGACCAGAAATCGTTAATCAACCTCTTTAACAAAAGGACACACATTATTACCACGGAAATAAACAAATTATTCAAGATGATAGACATACATGGTGACAAAATCTTCCAGCTTGGAACCCAGATGCAGCAAAAATTTGAAAAATTAGAAAATGAAAACGCACGCTTAGAATATATGATTTCTGTACAATCTTTTGGAAGAATGTTGGAATCTAGATTAGATTATTTCATTAAAGGTTCAGAAAGATTTCTAGAAATTCTCCGCGCATTAAAAGAAGGAAAAGTGCACCCAGATTTAATAAGCACTGATGTGCTGCACCAAATAGTTAATGATATCAAACATACGGTAACGGACCTTGATTTTCCCATCCCAACGGAGCATCTCAGAGTGGAAGAAATAGTTAGAATTTCGAAAATCGATGCATCGCATCGCGAAGGAAGGACATATATAGTAGTGCACTTGCCCCTTGTGGACAGAGATTACTATAATTTATATAGAATGCATTCTATATTAGTACCACAATTATCGATCTCTAAAAAAGGGTCAGCATACATAAAATATAATTACCCTTACTTAGCCTTGAGCTCAGACCAAAAACAGTATATGCAAATGGACCATCAATCTCTATTAGATTGCACTCGAACTCACTACACCTTTGTATGCTCAGTAAAAGGACCCCTTCAAGATGTTAATCTGCATAAGAACTGTGAATTAGGAATGCTAATACAACCATCCGCCCATGAATTGTACCATTGTGATATAGTACTGAAAAGTCAGGAAACGACACAATGGAATTATATTTCGATGGACGGATCGTGGATTTTCTCTGCTCATCAACTGGACACTATACGAATCGCTTGTCCGGACCGAATGGACCAGATGATCCACATACAAGGACTAGGGATACTCAAAATCGCCCCAGGCTGTATTGGATACTCGAGTGACGCGACTCTGTTAACAGAAGCAAAAAGGAATGACACGAACATTTATCTATATAAACCAGATTTGAACCTCAACTTAACGACTCTATACCCTACCGTACATCACTTATTCGATTCAGATATAAAATTAGAAAAATGGGTCCCGCAATCCGGAATGTGGACTAGCCAGGAAAAAGCCTTAAATGATATTATGGAGAAGGCAGAAACTATAAGTCAACAGAATAAAATTACTACCTATCAATCTGGACTGATCTACGGAGGACTAAGTATCAATATTATTATGATAATGTTACTAATTGCACTTGCGTATAGATGGTGCACTAACTGCACATGGACCTCGCATAGCACCAAAACTCACAAATCACCCGACGCTCGTAAATCTAACCGAGACTCTATAGCAAGAACCACATCGATTTTCCAAAGTCTAAAAATGACTAGGACTAGGAAGAATTCTAAACGGACGGATGAACCAAGACAATCTATTGTTCATACGTTAAGCGACAATTCATTGGACCAAAACGAAACAAAATCAAAAGCATCATCTACACCGAAACCTAACCCCCAAAAGCGACACGACAATACCCTTGCACTGCAAACCCAAATCGCAGAATTAACTTAATGACTATTAACATATTTATATGACCAACTCACGATCTGTTTCAGAAAAAAAAAGGGGGAGAAGAAAACACGACATGAGTGAAGTAATCGATAATACGGTACAGGACCCTAAAAGTATAAAAATTCTTTACCCTAACCACCTGCCATTAAATGGACTTCTATACAGATTGGAACAGATCGGACCAGTTCAGGAGTTTCATGCACTAAGAAAAAGGGCCAATAACTGCTTAAAATTTGTGTTATGTAAATTCGATCAGGTCAAACATGTTAAAATAGCTAGGAGGACTAAATCATGGACCCCTGACCTAATAACTAAACATTCGCCGCGTATAGAAAGGACCAGAGTTTTTAGAAAATCTTCACCAAGACCAATTGATAACACACGCTTATTCTGCAGACTACCGTAGAGTATCGAAGAAAATCGAAGAGAAGTAGCCTTTTTCGAGCATTTCGTAGAATTTGGACCCTTGCTGTATCATAAAGTATTAAAAGATAAGTCTGGATCATTGGCTCTGGGATATGTCCAATACTACAATGCGACTGACGCAGACAGAGCAGTAAAAAGTTGTGACCCGATATATGGCGCAGAATTCACGCAATTACAGAAACGGCGTTGGAATCAGGAACACTACTGGTTATGCGACGAACAAATAGAGCTTACGATTTACGCAGACCATGACAAGACTTGCACGTGGCAGCATCAGAAAAGGATAAGAGAGAAAAAGGCTAACGAACGTTATCCAAAATCAGAAGTTAGAAGACCATCGTCAAACCTTATAGTTATAAACACGAACAATACCACGATTGATCCTGAATCCAAGCGCGTGAAATCCAATGACCAAGCTGATACTCCAACTGAAGATGAAATAAACATAAACATTGACCAAGAGCGAGAATATTTAGAAACTTATGTATAAAATGGGGCAAAAGGGAGAAAGCTGATTACACTAAAATATAAATATAAATCTATCCAAAAAAAAAAAAAAAAATATGAACATTTTGTAGCTTAAAGGAAATTCTTTCGAACCAAGTGTGATAACCTTTGTCACTTTTGTTAATCTTAGTTGTACGCGCGCCGACGATTAAATAATACCTTGAATAATTGCATGTTTGTAGCTACTACCCGTGAACTAATTGTAAAACCCCGTTTAACGCTTCTCGTAGTACATCCCTCTTCCGATTTATCTACATTTTATCATTTATCTCTCTAAAGGACCATACTTAAAATTTACAGAAAGACCTTTAACATGGACCCACGGCTCAGATATGACGTTGAGCCAATGCTTAACGAAAACTATGGTCTTACAATGATATACATGGACCCGAACAGGAAAGCGGAAACAATGTGGCTCGCTTGCCAATATGGAGCCTTAGAAAAGATGATTGACGTGGCGATTCCCGAGAAATTCAGGGAAAGCATAGGATGCACAATCTTTTACTTTGCGGACCCCATTCATGCCCTGGAAGCAATCGAGCACTTATTCAACAATCGGAAACCGTTTTCCAAGGAAATTCTGGGACTGAAAGAGGACTTACCGACCTATTATCACCTTGAGAAGGTAATATTTGACAGCAATGACCTCTCGGAAGCCGCCAACGAACCAGACTTATCTGATGACGAGGATGGGCAAAACACCAGTGTGAGTAGTGCCGCCCTGGTCCCCCAACAAAAAAATCTTGGTCCTTAACACAATCGCCTAAATAGGATTCACTTCTTATTACCCTATAATTGGACCGAAGTAATGGCAAATAAGGCCTTACTAAAGTTTGGCCCTATGGATTACATAAAGTACGTCCCGATGCGGAATGGAAACGGTTTAATGGGGTTCGCCGCATTTATCCATACCTCCGACGCAGAAAGGGTGGTCGCGAATAAGCTTGGCCAGTATTTAAAGGCCAGACTAATTTCTCCCCAGGATCGTAAAATACGGCGAAAACGTGTTGGACCTCTACGAAAAGCACGATCTCTGCGGCCACTGGATTACCTCTAACGAACGTGGCAAGCATGTGTTACTCTGCTATATGCAGATTGGAAGTAACTTAAGAAAACACTACTTTTGCGGCAGGTCCATAGAATTAAGAAAATGGGACCAGCACCTAAAGGGCTGTAGTATGAAGAATTTTGATTATGTCAGTAACGTAAAAGAACAGACATTAGTCGACCTCGCTGGGCCCCCAGAATCAACAGCAAGGACCAACAATACGGCGCAGGCCATCTCGGATGATTTAGCACGGATAACAATCTAGGACCAGGTTATTCCCTTGTTAAATACATGTACACACCCCCACCCCCCTCTTTATACGCTATCATCGATTATACTAATGGACTAGGAATAAAGGACCTTGTATATTTACTAATTTAGTCACTAATTTATTCCTTACTGACCCATTGCAGACCCTGTGGCTCTTGATACATTGCCGAGGACGGCAACGATTCTAAGGGGGGAGGGATGTTACGTGACGCTTCATTGTATTATTTTTTTATTTTGTCAAATAATATTTCGGACCCGAGACTTCCGTTCGGACATAGTATAATCAGCAGTATTCGTGTGCGCGACTCGGTGGGAACGTGCGGCAGAGGCTGATTCACGCTGCGCCAGCATGCTGCGACGGCATGCTTCGGTCAGCGTGCTTAGCTAGGTAAGACGAGCCGATACGAGAAGCGTAAACGTTTAAAGTATATGTGCGAGAGAGAGACGAAAAGCGAGGGACAAAAGATATATAACGAACCGGTGTAAACAACGAACCAATCCTTAGTCAGTTAGGAGTCAGCGCTCAACTAAGAAGCCTGCAAGAGTTTGAGAATATTACAGTAAAGTTATATCGAAATACCGAGTATCGTTATTTCTAACGATTTTTTTTGCGTGAACAAAAGTCATACCAGGACTCACTTTATTTGCTATTGGAATACTATTGGAATATTATTGGATAAAGAAAATATATTGGACCAGTTTATTCAACGAGTTCGAAACCAGTGATTACCTATATCACAAATCAAACAATATTTTGGACCTAGAGTGAGTACTTTTGGGCTCTATTTTCGATAAGCTGAAATCTCTTCCTTATTGTTTTTCTTTATTATCTCTCCCCCTCTGCGCTCTAATATTACTAAGCATAATCAAGGTTCCCCTTTCGGTGAATCCACGTGATTGCGTACCGGGACCGAGTGTGTAAACACCGCTGACCGCGCAAATTAAAATATTTATTTTAATAAATCACGAACCACATAGTAGCGCGATATTATTATTAGAAGTGTTATCCGACGTATTAAAATATATATATAGACTTATCTAACATACCGGCGTAAGTTCATTTAAGTCAATCGGCGAAGCCCCCCTCCCTTTTTTCCGCCTGATTACTGCCGCCTGGCTCTCGCAAGGACGAACTTCGGATATTATCGGTAAAGACGCGATCCATTCGGCGACACGGTCGGGGTACCGTACTGAAGGTCTAGTCCGCCCGAGTCGGGACCACTCGGATCTAAAAACGGTCTAACACGTGCCCGTTTTAAAGAGACATCAAAACTGGCACGTAACAAACTTATTGTTTACATAAATTATTAATTGTTTATTTATCAATAACAGCTATTATTAAGCTGTTATTAATGAAACCAATTCTTACTCATGTTCATTTCTTATTCATTTTGCATTTGGACTTTTTACATTTTTCTAATAATTCATAAATAAATTAACTTTGCATATTTAAATTCATTATTATTTAATAATTAAACGCAATTCGTATGACTATATTCCAAATCTACGTACTAAAATCTATATAACAAATGCTTTGTTATATCAAAATTATCTCTAATTAACATATTTTTCGTATTAGAATTTATATTAAATTTATATTTTATTTATATTTTATTTTAATTTGTATTTTATTTATATTTTTATCTATTACTGTGTGACGTCACGCTCCTTATTTTGGTTATGAAATTAGACTCTTGTACTAATACAATCAAATAATCTTCCTCGCGGGCTCCTTAGCTTGCGCTCTCTGTCCCACTTACCTGCTCTTGGCTGCTGAAAGTAGGGTCACATGATAATAGGATAAATTGTGTAATCGAGCAATACATTTATTGTTATGTAGGGGAGAGAGAGACATGACGAGTGATAACGCACTCGTTATAACATAGAAATGTCGATTGCTTCTATCTTTCAGAAACGTATGCTCGTATTCCTAAACATCTCGTAAGAGATAACGTTAATTTGTTTTGGCGGTTTTTCGACAAGACGAAGCAAATATGAAACATACATTTGACGATCACGTGAATTCGGACATGACTTACAATCAATTTAATGCTATCAATTTAATTCTATGCGCGAAAAGTTGGCTAGATGATAAATATGGATTTTCAGTAATTGACAAGGATAGAGCAATAAATAATATACGATATCGGAGGGTTTTGACTGCTTTGTTATAAATATATCACACCAGTAATATAATATACACAGTCTAATAGTACGCCTTGAAGCGTCAACATGGAGGTTCATCAAAAAGAAAAACATGTGCTTTCTCAACTTATGAAAGCGTAAGATGCAATCAGAAAAAAGTATAATGTACTAAAGCATGCTCAAGATTGTGCTGATAAAGTCTTGAATAAGACGTTCAAGCCAATAATTGATCCGCTAATACTATAATGAACGAAGTGGAACCTATCAAAAATTTAGTAGAACCAATCAAGAATTTTGCGAGTAAAAATCTTCCTCCTTCTCCTCCTCCTCCTGAAGTTTTTTCAGTTAAACAGACAGAGTTTTTCAAGGAAACACCACAACATGAAAATAATTATTTTGGTGCTGTTAGTGATGATTATGAAAAGCTACAGACTAGCAATGAAGATACTGATGATACAGTTACGCACAACAATACACAAATTTATCACAGTTTATCTGAACTAAGCGAGGATGAGAGCTTGCCTGTCGATAAGTACATAAATGCTTTGGATATAGGTGACTCTAGTTTTTTGGATTTGATTTATGACGTGCACAAAGAAAAAAATGGAACTTATGTTCTTGGTAACTCCACAGTGACTTTTAATTAGAATACGATAAGCGTTGATGATTTCAAGTATCCGAAATTAAATGGTTTAATGGAGTTACTTGGACAAAGCAGCCTGATAAAAGTATAATAACGCAAGATGATTTCAAGAGATATCGAGGAATTTGGAAAAGTCTAGCGTTCATAGAAAAAGCATGAATCCAAATGAGCCTGTACGAGCGCATAATAGTCACAAATTTAATAACATCATTAGTCCATTATTTAATAAGACTAAAAAATCTAAGATAGAACAGACGGAATTAAAAATTGGTGCGTCTTCACCTAGTTATAAAGTTGCACGAAACAACAACAACAACAGCAACAACATTTATATAGATTATGTGTTATGGGATGATTCAAATGAGCTCGTTGATCGTCTTCAATTACTTGTAGCTAAACAATCAGCAGGTAACAATATTCATATCAACGACATTCATTCGATAATTTAGAAAATACGTGAGGGTGGATATATACGAGGTGTGTTCAAAAAGTAACGAGAATTTTTAAATTTCGCGGGTTTGGAGAGTCCGCTTGTATAAAATTTTTTTTTATTATGTTGGTACACATGCCCCTGAAGTACGATAAAATTTTCAGCAATATTCATTGCTTACTTTTTAAGTGGCAGCCGCTAACGTTAGACGTGTTTTTCGAGCTCGGCGATTTTCGTTTGTGAAAAAAAATGGATCAAAGAATTTGTATTAAATTTTGCGTAAAAAATGAAATAAAGTGTAGTAAAGTTTGTCAAATGTTAACAAAGGCATATAGTGAGTCTGCTATGAGTAAAGCAAGGATTTATGAGTGGTATAAGCGTTTCCAAGATGGCCACGAAAACGTTGAAGATGACGAACGACCCGGACGCCCAAGCACATCAACAACCGATGAAAACGTGAAAAAAGTGAAAGAAATGGTTATGAACGATCGCCGAATCACAATCAGAGAAGTCGCTGATGATGTTGGCATATCAGTTGGCTCATGCCATCAAATTTTTTCGAATGTTTTGGGTATGAAACGTGTGGCAGCAAAATTCGTTCCAAAATTGTTGAATTTCGAACAAAAACAGCGGCGAATGGAAGTTGCTCAGGAGTCGCTAAATGAAGTCAATAACGATGCAGAACTACTAAAACGTGTTATAACAGGTGACGAAACATGGATTTACGGATATGATGTCGAAACTAAGGCTCAATCGTCCCAGTGGAGGCATTCTGGATCGCCAAGACCGAAAAAGGCTCGACAAGTACGGTCGAATGTGAAGGTTATGCTCACTGTGTTCTTCGATTTTAATGGCATAGTGCATTATGAATTCTTGCCACAAGGTCAAACAGTCAATAAGCAGTACTACCTACAAGTTCAACGTCGTTTGCGTGAAGCAATCCGAAAAAAACGCCCGGATTTGTGGCAAAACAATTCATGGCTTTTGCACCACGATAATGCGCCTGCTCACACTTTATTGCTTGTTCGTGAATTTTTGGCCAAAAACGAAACTGTAACGATGCCTCAGCCTCCATATTCGCCAGATATGGCTCCATGTGACTTTTTTCTATTTCCAAAAATAAAGAGAACATTAAAAGGCCGTCGTTTTACAAGCACAGATGACATTAAAAGCGAATCGCTGAAAGAGCTAAAAGCTATTACAAAGATCGAGTTTCAAAAGTGTTTCGAGGATTGGAAAAAGCGTTGGCATAAGTGTATTGTATCCGAAGGGGACTACTTTGAAGGCGACAACATTAATGTAGATGAATAAATAAATATTTTTTTCATAAAACGAAAATTCTCGTTATTTTTTGAACACACCTCGTATATTGAGAGCATTACTGCCATCCATTCATTATCAAAATGAGCGTTAACGTATTCAGACGTAAACTTAGACATCGAGCTAACACCTTTGCGGTCCGCCAAGTCTTGGATTCAAGCTCACGTCAGAAGGTCATTTAGATCCGTAAAATAAAAGATTAGAGAATGTTGCTCCACTACTAAATTCCAACGATGTCGTTAATTTGCAAACTGTTCAACGTATCGTTCAGTCGAAAGTCAAAACTGTTATAGACACCATCATAGCATACCTGCAAAGTAATCTCAGTAACTTAGTTGAAATAAATAAATCAGTGATAAAAATTGATAATAAAAAAAAATAGATACTGAAAATACAGAAGTAGATGTCTTGTCCGCCCATCGAGCATCAAAAAATAGTGGAAGAGCTTTATAAACCAGCGAGACGTAATTATCCATGACGCAAGTACGATATCCGAGGAATAGACGGGACCTGGCAGGCCGATCTCGTCGATATACAGGCTTATTCTAGAGAGAATCGCGGCTACAATCAGCTTCTTATGATAATCAATAATTTTTCAAAGCTTGCCTGGACTGTGTCAGTGAAAAAGAAAACCGGTAGTGATGTGGCAGCAGCACTGAAATCTGTTTTCGTGAAAGGTCGAGTACCAAGTAATCTTCACACGGACAGAGGCAAAGAATTTTACAATGCAACTTTTGAAGCTCTCATGAAAAAATACAACATTAATCTCTATTCGACTCGTAGTTCACTCAAAGCTTCAATATATGAACGATTCAATCGTACGTTGAAAAATGCTATGTGGATAAAATTTAGTCTACGCGGCAATCACAAATGGGTAGATATACTACCAAAGCTCACTGCTACTTACAACAATCGTAAACACAAAACATTGATATGAAACTTTTTCAAGTGACAACGGTGATCAAGCTCAAGTATCACGCAATTTTGCTAGAGAATGTACAAGAAGGAGGCCAAAGTTCAAAATTGGCGATAAAGTGAGAGTGAGTAATGCGAAGCAAATGTTTGAAAAAGGATAAAAACCGAATTGGTCTACGGAAATATTTACTATTGTACGTGTAGTTTCATCAAATATTTATCACTGGAAAGATTATCAAGATCAGCCCATTCTTGGTGGTTTTTACGAGCAGGAAATACAAAAAACGAAACATACCGATATATATCTGGTCGAAAAAATTATTAAAAGGCGTGATAATCGAGTGTTTGTGAAATGGTTAGAATTCAATAATTCGCATAATAGTTAGATAGATAAAAGTGAACTGTAGAAAAAAAGAGAGTTAGTCTAAACTTATCTATGTAGATTTAAGGATAAATAAATAAACATTTGTAGTAGGAATATGATTGGAGTATTTATTTACTAATAATAATAATGTATCTATGCGCTACTAAATTCTATAGTTTCCTCTTTGATAATTTATAAATAAATTAAGTTTATTAGCGTTGTCCATCAATTTATCTATCAATTTTTGATTTTGTATAATTGCATTCGACAGCTTGGATGACAGAAACAGTTGAAATTCTTCATCAATCTCAACAATTATTTTGGCACCAAATCGTGTTGCAACTGGCTTTAGTTTGGTGATCATATATTTTCATCCTTTCGTCAATTCCCTAACTTTTTTGGTGGGCTTAAATTCACCACGTGCAATAATATTTAGTTGAGTAAGATCCATCTGTAAAAGAAACAAATTAGTAATAAAGATAACTTGTAGAAAGGAAAATAATGACTTGTAGAAAATTTTGTATTTACCTCAAAGGTGAAATAATTTTTTTTCTTTTTTCTTTCAATCACTAAACTTTGAAATTTGAGCGACAAATCTAGCTTCTAGTAACTTTCTTTTCCTTGATGTCATTTGACTTAGAATATAATCAGAAGAAGACTGTAGCTGCTCACTGGTTGCTGCTGCTGCTGCTGCTATGTCGACGATTTTTCTCGACGAGAATGAGCTTCGCGTGGTTGCGATTGATATAACGTTTCTCCCATCCCATTCTCTGCTGCCTTCTCCAACTTCGTCGGCGGCTCGTTAGCGGTGACCAATGCTGGAGTAACGACGGTGGCGGCGGCGGTGGAGGCGATTGGCAGCTCGACGGCAGCGACTGGAATGGTAGCTAGGGGCTTGATCGAGACAATTCCCCATACCTCTATCCCCTCGTTTTCACCAATGGAATACCGTAGTTACTCCAAGGAAGCATATCGGTGGTACCAGGAAGCAAGAACCGTTTGTCATCATGCGCACTGAGCGCGACCTTTGTCTGTCTCTCGCTGTATAACTCATGATGGCGAGATCTGAGGATTTGCCCTCGGCTTAAAATCACATTCTCACGAAGACACTTGACATAGTCGTCAAATATGATCGTAGCTTTCAATACCGAACTCTTTAGTCCTTTCGCCTTTTTTATTGGATTTCTATTCTGCACTCTAACGCTATACATTTTACTCCTGAGTCCGACAAACTCCAACATGATTTCACCGATACTCTCATCTTGAATCAGTCAAACCACTTTCTTATTGGCTCTTGGAATATTGAACTGATTTTGTTCGTCAAAGTCTGAGGTATCGAATTTATGAATAACTCGACGCATAACGTCATATATGTTGGTATTAGTGATCTCATACACTAGACTATCCGTGTCAGTCTATAACAATTTGCAATGCTCACCCACAGCTCTAGCCATATACTCATAGTGGAAGCGATACACGAGAGTTTTCGACAAGTCAAGTACAGCAAGACCGATGTACTCGCATACGTAAGTTGTTGACAAACAATTGCTATGTTAACTGATGCATTCGTCATTTTTTCTAATAAATTGAAATCATCAAGCACCTTCGTGATTTCATTTACTGATGCTACGGTTGGCTTGACTGTTGCTGCACTTGCGCTAGCTGCAGCTGGGCTGTTTTCATTCTCTGTAGCTATGCTGCTCGTTGCGAGCGCTGGTTGTCCTCTAACAGAAAAAAGATACTTGAATATTTAATTATCTTTAAATATTTAATTATATTTGAATATTTTATTTTACTTAAAATATTTAATTGTAATTAAATATTTAATTGTATTAAAATATTTGAGGAGCGCAGTGCCCGTCAGTAGACCGCGACAGTGAGGTGGTGTGACACGTTCTTTTTCTGTACGATTCATCTAATTGCTAAATGTCTTCCGTAGCCTTTGTGAAGCGCGTGAGCGGGCCTCTTTTCTTCGTCGCGTGTGCAGCGGAGTGTGGGTGTCTGCTCGAGGCCGGTGATTTCGAGAGAGGAGTTGAGAAGGTCCCTGGACGAGCCGTCAGCATCTGCAAGACCCGGTGACATCGAGAGTAGTCTTCATCCAGGTTGGTCGAGATTTCTCTTTCTCACAAAGTCGCGTCGCCGACAACTCGCGTAGGATAGGGGGCTCAGCGGTTATTTCGCTCGAGAGCCTATGGAGAGATTAGAGTAAAATAACTCATAACCGTCGCGTCAGCCGGGTTCCATGCGATTTTCCGTAGGAACTCGCGGCTGCGATGGTGCGAGTTCGCGATTGTCGTCACGTCGAGATATGCAATGAGGAGAGTTGTTAAATTGTAAAGAGAAAATATATCTATTGAACGAAAGGATATCCTCCATTAAGATAATAAAAAGGACACCCGAAATGAATCTTGAAACTAAGTTTTCAGTAGCATTCTACATCGAAAAAGATTAGCTTTGCCGCCAACCGGACCTTCCTAGAGCCTCCCTATGTATATTTACATACAAAAAACAGGTTTTTTCACATTTTATTTTTTTTCTTCGGATCTAAAAATGATATCGACACCCGATTTCCGTCATTCATATTACTGGAAAATGTAGTTTCACTGTGATTTCTTCCAAGATTAAGGATTTATGGGACCTAACCTAAAAAAATAATTTTAAACTTCAAACTCCATTAAAATTCAGCCATGTTAAGGTACAGGCATAAAAATTTCAGAAGATATTCAAAATTTTATATGAAATCTACTTAAATTGGTTTAAAGACGGTTCCAGTGGTGCACCACCTTCAAAAATTCAAAAAAAAACCGTTTTGTAATGGTATTTGTCCCTTGGCACTCTACCAACGGCAGCTTTGGTAAAACTAATGTCACCATCGTATTCTACGAGAAAAAAAAACATCAAAAACATGTATTGTATGATCTCTCTACTATTTCCTACTCTGCGGCAAACAAAAGAATAACAATGGCTGCTACGCCAGGCATACCAAAATGGCCTCCCGCCTCTCATGACTCATACCTTTAAAGCTAATTATCAAAGACTTTATCGATTCTTACATATATTCTTTTGTAATTTTTCCCGTACAATACGATGGCGATATTCGTTTTATCGTTATTGAGTTTCATGAACAGTTAATGGACGAAAACAAAGTATAAATCATGTTTTCAGTCATTTATCAGTGGCTTTTCGCTGTTAGCGCTTCACAAAAGTCAGCTTCGGTAAAAATGATGTCACCGTCATATTATATGGGATAAAAGACATTGAAAACTTGTGTAACTCCATTTATAGATCTACTACGACATCTAAAGAATCCAATGACGCAAAACCGCACTGCTGTAGAACCACGAAAAAATCAATCTTCTCCTCGTCGATTCCCTCATTGCTTCTTAAAAACACTCTTATCTCGTGCTACACGTATGTTTTATATATATTTTACCTAGAATACGATGCATCGTATCGTCAGCATTTACGTTTCTATAATTGAAAATTAGGTAAAAGTGAAAAAAAACATACATTATACAAATGTTGATAGATAAACAAGTGCCACAAAACGAAACAATATAGTCTTCATCATTCATACCATCTGTGAAAATGATTTTGAGATTTTCATGTTATTGCAATTATGTTATTATAATGTTTTTAACATTCCTAGGGTTTTTTAGCCAATAATCAACCATCTCTACACTTGTTATATGTCAGAATCCATGTCTTCTTCAATGTGTCAGAATCGTTGTGTAGAGACCCTAAGCTCCCGGACTCTCCGAGAGCCGCAGTGGTCTCAATAAAGTAAGTAGAGATATAAACAGACAGACAGACATGATTTAACCTTACGTATACGAGGTCTGTCCCGAAAGTATCGGGCCTACGTTTATATCTTCGCGCCATAGTGTTCGAGCGACGTCTGCCAGACAGAGGCATCAACAGTAAAGGCTCACGAATCTATTGGTTACTTACCGACACCTGCTAGACGTATAGTTCATGCGCAGCGTATCTTTGTTTACACTGCCTTTTTCACGTTCGTTGGATTTTGATATTGTCAAAAATGACTGAAAAACAAGATTGGAAAAACGAGTTCGGAAACTAGTGAAATAATGAAAAAGGCCTTTGGAAGCGAGTATATGAGTAACACACGAATAAAAGAGTGGTATAAGCGGTTAAAGGATGGTCACACTTCTGTCAATAGTGATTCTCGTTCCAACCGACCTTCGACGACAAAAACCGTAGATTATAATGAGTAGGTGCGACTTGCAATCGAACAAGATCGTCGTATGAGTGTGCGAGAACTATAAGAAGACCTTGGGATACCAAAAACTATCATTTCAGAAATTTTAACCGAAAATTTAGGAATGAAACGCGTGTGTGCGAAATTCATCCCAAAATTGCTCACAGCAGAGCAGAAGAGCATTCACTTAGAAATTGCTCACAGCAGAGCAGAAGAGCATTCACTTAGAAATCGCTCTGGACAATCTGGAAATGGTCAATAATGATGATAATGTGCTTAGAAAAGTTATTACTGGTGATGAATCATGGGTTTATGGTTATGATCATGAATCAAAACAACAATCTTCACAGTGAAAGCATTCTAAATTGCCAAGATCAAAAAAATCACGTCAAAGTCGAAACAAAGTTAAGTTAATGTTGATTGTTTTTTTTGATTGTGAAGGTGTTGTACATCACGAACATGCACCAACAGGTCAGAAAATCAATAAAGAATACTACGTTCAAATTTTGAAACGTTTGTATGATGCAGTAAGAAGAAAACGGCCGCACTTTTGGGCAAGTGGTGACTGGCTTCTCCATCGCGATAATGCGCCAGCGTATTCATACAATCTTGTGCAGCAGTTTTTGAGCAAACACAATATCGCATTGCTTCGACAATCTCCATACAGTCCCGAAATATCCCCTTATGACTTTTGGCTGTTTCCAAAACTAAAAAAACCATTCAAAGGACACTGATTCGATGACAAAACAACGGTTGAAAACAATGCGACGAGTGTACTTAAGGCTATCCCTAAAAATGAGTTCCAGGACTGTTTTGAAAAGTGGAAACATCGATGGAACCGTGTTATTCAATCAAGTGGGGATCACTTTGAAGGATGCCACCTATCAGATGATAAAGAATAACGCTAGCACAAAAATATAAAGGTATATCAGTTGTACCATGCCCATTCTATATTTTCATGAAAAATCCATATCAATTCGAAACTTCATTGCCGACACATCTCAATCGCTGCAAGCTCGTAATCCCTGAGTTATTTCATTCTTTGTCAGTAATTCTTTTTATTGAAAAATAATTGTACTTGAATATCTATCAGTTATGGGCAAATAATATAATTTTATATCAATTAGTAAGTTTTGCTGAGATTATGGATTCGAGACACGACTAATAATTTATATGTATCAATAAAATTAAATATATGATCACATTCTGGTATCAAGATTCAATAATCCATTTGAATACTCATAATCATCACTTAAGCTTATTTATTGTAGATCAATAATATATAAAAAAATATCGATAACACAGGCACACAAAAAATAAAAAGTGGTCTGTATCAAAAACAACACACATATATTCCCATGTATTTTGCCACGCTGAATCCGAATCCGCAGTCAGTTTGACCTCAGCACGTCAGGATCAAGGTCATTTGAAGGTCAAACTCGAATAAAAGTAGTATAAAAAAATGTAACTACTATTTCTATGGTTTCGAGGGTCGCTGAACATAAATCCGACATCCCCTTGACCCAAGCACGCCAGGTTCAAGGTCATTTCAAGGTCAAACATAGACATTGCACGAAAAGTTGAATTCTGACTACAGATTTTGAAAGTACGGAAAAAATTACGTTCAGAGACAATTTTTTCAATTTTTTTTATCGTGAATCTAGCGGTCATTTCGAGGTCATTGTATTTTGATCCCATGAAAATCAGTATGACCATTTTGAAAAGACAGAAGTACGTCTTCAATGAATAAAAAAACTCTTTCCATACGTTTTGACGGTTGCTGAATCCAAATCCGTCATCTCCGTGACCCAAGCACATCAGGTTCAAGGTCATCTGGAGGTCAAACTCAAGAAAACGTAGTTTAAAAAACAGTAACTAGTATTTCTATGGTTTTGAGGGTCGCTGACTCCAAATCCAAAATTAGAATTGCTCCGACTACTCGAGTTTGGTGTGCAAAGTGATAGAATTTATACTTCTCTTCTCTTGTAACGGACCCTTTTATCTTCAAAAGATCTATGCAGCGGTTTTCTTTTTCTTTTTTCCGTTTCTGACTCGTTTTCCCTTTTAAGCATCCAGCAAAAATCTGCCATCATATTTACATCCCATCTTCCTTGATACCGGCGTTCCATCTCTTTGATATCTTGATGAAACCGTTCACCCTGTTATTCGCTATCGCCTGAAAGCGTAAGATTTTATATCACACCTTCGTTTTTCGTGTGCCGGAACCCAGGGCACCTCCACGCGGTGACGGCGGGAAACGGCTTTTTTTCTTTTTTTTGTTTTCCGGCAATGCTCTGGGGTGAAAGCACGATGCCGTCATGGCCGGCACACAAGAAGGTACGATGCAAGGTTTCGGATGCCCAGTATCGGCGGTTAGTCAGGGTGAGCAAGCGGGCCCGCAAGCGTCGTCATCAAGTGACCGCAAGTCTAGTAGAATAGAATCTACTTTTCATAGGTGTGATGGAAAAACAGATGATTTCTGTTATGTTTGTGGAAAATTTGAAGTGCCAAAATATCGAAGGCTGTTATCAGATAGGTTTATAACTATTTACGAAGAATGTTTTAATTTAAAGGTTGTCAGCTAAAATACAGTCTGGGTACCTCATATGATTTGCAATTGTTGCAGAACAATATTATCACGATGGGAGAAATGTCGGACTCGTAGTCAGCTCAAATTTACACAGCCTATGATATGATCTGAACCTTTATGTCGAGACGATTGCTATTTCTGTATGACCAAGACTTTTGGCTTTAACGCAACTACAAAAAATAAAATCGTGTACGCTGAAGTAGCATCAGTAAAAAAGCCAATACCGTTAGAAGAGGAAGCTAATGACCAAGAACCTATGGAAGTTGATACATCACTTGCACCAAAGGAAATGGAAGTTGTTGAATCCTCAGATGAGGAAAGTGACAGTCAAAGTGATAGCAAAGAAGATGAATATTTACCAAGCGTTGTCTCGAATAATACCCCCGAAACTTTCAATCAAAAAGAGTTGAATGATCTCGTAAAAGATTTGGGCTTACCCAAAGATGGAGCCGAGTATCTGGCCGCAGTATTGAAAAAGAAGAATTTGTTGTCCAAGGGGACCAAGGCTTATGTTTAGAGAAGAGAAGTTTCGTAAGTTCTTTGCCAAAGATTCAGAGAACTCGATGACATTCTGTACAGATGTGAGAGGATTAATGAATGAATTGAAACCTAATATTTATAAAGATGAAGAGTGGAGGTTATTTATTGACTCTTCTAAACGAAGCCTCAAAGCTGTACTTTTGAACAATGGAAACTCTTTTGCGCCTATTCCGATAGCTCATTCAACGAAGTTGAAGGAAACATACCAGAATTTGGAAGTTGTATTAGAAAAAATCAATTACTCGGATCACAAATGGAAAGTGTGTGGTGACCTTAAAATTTCAACTCTGATTCTGGGTCAGCAGTCAGGTTTTACAAAATATCCCTGTTTCTTGTGTCTGTGGGATAGTAGAGATAGAAAGCATCACTATGTACAGAAAGAGTGGCCAAAAAGAACTGATTTCAATCCAGGCGTACAAAACGTTCTCCGGGATCCTTTAATAGATCCTTCAAAAATTTTGCTCCCACCCCTTCATATCAAACTTGGTCTTATGAAGCAATTCGTCAAAGCTCTGAACAAGGGTGGAAAATGTTTTGAATACTTAGGACAGAAGTTTCCAGACATAAGTGATGCCAAACTAAAAGAAGGTGTTTTTGATGGTCCCCAAATCCGCACTTTATTCAGAGATAACGACTTTATTACAAAGATGACCCCTGTAGAATTGGCTGCATGGTCAAGTTTCAAGAAAGTAGCAGAAAATTTCTTCGGGAATCAGAGAAGTGAAGATTACGAAACTTTGGTGGAAAATTTATTAAATAGCTACAAAGAATTAGGATGCTTAATGAATTTAAAATTGCACTTTCTACATTCTCATCTTAATTACTTCCCAGAAAATCTCGGAGACTATAGCGAAGAACAGGGTGAACGGTTTCATCAAGTTATCAAAGAGATGGAACGCCGGTATCAAGGAAGATGGGATGTAAATATGATGGCAGATTTTTGCTGGATGCTTAAAAGGGAAAACGAGTCAGAAACGGAAAAAAGAAAAAGAAAACCGCTGCATAGATCTTTTGAAGATAAAAGGGTCCGACACAAGAGAAGAGAAGTATAAATTCTATCACTTTGCAAACCAAACTCGAGTAGTCGGAGCAATTCTAATTTTGGATTTGGAGTCAGCGACCCTCAAAACCATAGAAATAGTAGTTACATTTTTTTAAACTACGTTTTCTTGAGTTTGACCTCCAGATGACCTTGAACCTGATGTGCTTGGGTCAAGGAGATCGCGGATTCGGAGTCAGCGATCCTCAAAACCATAGAAATACTAGTTACATTTTTTTAAACTACGTTTTCTTGAGTTTGACCTCCAGATGACCTTGAACCTGATGTGCTTGGGTCACGGAGATCACGGATTTGGATTCAGCAACCGTCAAAACGTATGGAAAGAGTTTTTTTATTCATTGAAGACGTACTTCTGTTTTTTCAAAATGGTCATACTGATTTTCATGGGATCAAAATACAATGACCTCGAAATGACCGCTGGATTCACGATAAAAAAAATTGAAAAAATTGTCTCTGAACGTAATTTTTTCCGTACTTTCAAAATCTGTAGTCAGAATTCAACTTTTCGTGCAATGTCTATGTTTGACCTTGAAATGACCTTGAACCTGGCGTGCTTGGGTCAAGGGGATGTCGGATTTATGTTCAGCGACCCTCGAAACCATAGAAATAGTAGTTACATTTTTTTATACTACTTTTATTCGAGTTTGACATTCAAATGACCTTGATCCTGACGTGCTGGGGTCAAACTGACTGCGGATTCGGATTCAGCGTGGCAAAATACATGGGAATATATGTGTGTTGTTTTTGATACAGACCACTTTTTATTTTTTGTGTGCCTGTGTAATTGATTAATGAAGTTTTTTTTTACTTTAACTAATTTTTAACTATAGATATGTAAATGCTGACGATACCATGCATCGTATTCTAGGAAGAATATATAAAAAACATAGTGTAGCACGAGGTAAGAGTGTTTTTGAGAAGCAATGAGGGAATCGACGAGGAGAAGATTGATTTTTTCGTGGTTCTACAGCAGTGCGGTTTTGCGTCATTGGATTCTTTAGGTGGTCGTAGTAGATCTATAAATGGAGTTACACAAGTTTTCAATGTATTTTATCCCATATAATATGACGGTGGCGTCATTTTTACCGAAGATGACTTTTGTGAAGCGCTAACAGCGAAAAGCCACTGATAAATGCCTGAAAACATGATTTATACCTTGTGTAACGGTCCGGTCTGATTTGTCTCCTATTTTCCTCTGCAAAACGGCAACCCGTCACACACGAGACAATTAGAGAAAATCGGTAATTGAGCGTAGGCGCTTTTCACACGTATATGCAAATGTGTTAGGGCAATTCTGCGAAAACATTACCATATAAGGAGCGTGACGTCACGACCGTGGGAAAATTTATTGTTTACAACAGAAAATCGTCAATTATAAAGTTTTTTAAACGAACAAAAGTATTTCTTAGTTAAATTTGATGTGCTGATTCTGAATTTCATGTTGATATAACTCTCAAATCGATATTTGTTAGTCAAATCTAATCTACAAGTTAACATTGTTAGTTATTTTGCAATAAACAATGATATTGTTATTTGGAGCATACGATTGCAATCTCGACGTATTGAAACAGAAAAGCAAGAATTTGACACTTTGATAACTAATTACTCATTAAGTTATCAATAAATAAACAATTTATAATTTTTTTAAACAATTAAAATAACACGGTTAGATAGCAAATCGATCATAAGTATCTGTAAAATTGATGATTATGATTGCTACTAATTTGCTGATTTTTAAGCCGCTAAAAAAGAAATTTGCAAATCTGTTTTTTAATTATTATTCAAAATTAGAGAGCAACATTAATCATCTTTTATATGGATAACAATCTTCTAACCACAAGCGATTTTTCCATGTAAAAATTTTCCATAATTTTATTGTAAAAATGGCGTAATTTGATTATTAAATTGTATAGCTTATAACTCTAAGAGGCGATTTTTCCTCGAGATGCAATTTATGTTAAAAAATTCATCTTTTCCAGTTTAATTTTTTAAATCGCATAATTGTAATTTCGATCAAGCCATTTTGCGATAAAACATGTACAAAATTTGCGTCAATGACAAAAATAGCGTTGTAGGGGCTACCAAGCGTAGAAAGGAGCCCATTTCGCATGTATAAATTCGCTCGTCGTTGCGGCAAGAGGACTCATTTTCCTACCTTGCTTAGCAGCGCGAGCACTGTGTAGAAATAAAGCCTCAGCTATTTCCTGAGACGAATTTCTTTTCAGTGGTTAGCCTGTTGAACTCCTTTCCTACTGATCTGTAAGAGCTCAACGCATGAGACTATTTCTCTCATGAGAAAAAAGCAGCCTTAGAGATCTTCCCTCCTGACACATATCTATTGTTGAGAAGTCAAATTGAGTAGTAATTGCGGCGCTGTCGGGCCTCTCCCCGATAGATGCGATTGCTATCAATTGCACTTCGAAGCAGCTCATCGAGTTGGCAAGCCTCGTGGTTTGCCACTCGAAAGATTTTCTTTTGTTATTTAGATTGCGCGCGTGTCAACTTCTTGCTTTTCTCGGAGACGTTATTGCGAATTTAATGTAAAGAGTCCGAACTATTATTTTAATAACGCGAGATACACTCAAACGTTACACTTGTTTTCGTCCATTAACTGTTCATGAAACTCAATAACGATAAAACGAATATCGCCATCGTATTGTACGGGAAAAATCACAAAAGATTATATGTAAGAATCGATAAAGTCTTTGATAATTAGCTTTAAAGGTATGAATCATGAGAGGCGGGAGGCCATTTTGGTATGCCTGGCGTAGCCGCCATTGTTATTCTTTTGTTTGCCGCAGAGTAGGAAATAGTAGAGAGATCATACAATACATGTTTTTGATGTTTTTTTTTCTCGTAGAATACGATGGTGACATTAGTTTTACCAAAGTTGGCGTTGGTAGAGCGACAAGGGCCAAAAACCACTACAAAACGGAGTTTTTTGCATTTTTGAAGATGGCGCACCACTGGAACCGTTTTCAAACTAATTTAATGAAATTTCTTAGATAATTTTGAATATCTTCTGAAAATTTTGTACCTGTACCTCAATATGCCTGAATTTTAGAAGAGTTGGAAGTTTAAAATTTTTTTAATGGGTCCCATAAGTCTGTAATCTTGGAAAATATTATAGTGAAACTCATTTTCCAGGAATGTGAATGCCGGAAACCCGGTGTCGATATCACTTTTAGATTCGAAGAAAAAAATAAAATGTAAAAAACCCGATTTTTGTATATATATATAGGGAGGCTCGAGGAAGGTCAGGTTGGCGGTAAACCTGATCTTTTATCGATGTAGAATGTTACTGAAAACTTAGTTTCAAGATTCATTTCGGGTGTCTTTTTCACTATTTTATTAGAGGATACCCTTTGCGAGTAATAATTGTGTTGACCATTCCTGCCTGTTCCATCCTGTGCGCGTCAAAACGTAGTCTTTCGCGTCCCCCGCGAAGCAGCTTGGGCTTTCGGGCCCCGATTTGTAAAAGAATTGGTCGTATTCTCCGGCAACGGGAGAAATGGCAGGACAATTTAATAAATTTTTCAAATATAATTCGTGTATTAATTGAACAAATATTTTTTCATACGTTATTTAGCAATAAAAAGTGCTGTTTTATGGAAAATTTAATAAATTTTTCAAATATAATTCGTTTATTTCTTGAACAAATATTTTTTCATACGTAATTTAGCACTGAAAAGTGCTGTTTTATATTTCAATTGAACGTTGGAATAGCTGTGCGATCGTCTTGAAAAATGGTCCTCAAAAAAACAGCCGTTCAGGTCGTTGCAGCTATACCACCCATGGTCTGTTTGTTGATTTTGACGACTCGTCTGCTGTATGTGAAAAGGCGTTGAACTGACATTTATGTTTTGCCTGCTGCGTGAAAAGCAGTGTAAGTGTAAGAATATAGTAGCAATAGCGCAAAATAGTTTGCGCACAATCGTCAATTTGCCTTGTAAATTTCATATTAAAAATAGTGTAAGAGAAATAGTGAGAAATGAACGAAAAAGAAAACGGTCGATGTCTGTAATAGAAAATTGGAACGGATATGCGCTAGACAAAACAAAATTGAGGAATGTACGGGCGGTCGAGATAAGACTGAGAAAAGAAATTAAACGGTCTTTTTTCGATTTCCGAACGAAAAAAAAACAAATTAAAGATTTTCTTTCGAGAAAATATTATATAGATATTGTGACGGTAAACGTCTTGTTTGCGCTACCGTCTCAATCACACGGCTACCGGTGAGGGCAGCACCTACCAGTTGGGGAAAATAGAAAAAGGGAACTCAGTACGTGACGGGACGGAATGCGCGCGAATATGAAAGAACCAGTCAAGAATTAGCAATCCGAGCATACTACAGTATCACGAGTTTTCCAAGAGTGCGGAAGTGATCCAGCTGATAGTCTTACTGAAAGTTATACTTTTGTCGCTACCGTTACGTGAGTGTGTGGGTGAGAAGTTTCGCCATCGTAGGCGATACCGAGGGCGCAAATCCCCTCCTTCAAAAAAACTAAGATACCGGAAGCGGTAATATGAACCTGCCCCCCCCCCCTGATAGTGTGACCGATACTAAGGTAAGCTGGCCAGCTTAGTACCGCGATTTTTAATGTATGGCGGCGCTTAATTAATTGCTATTCCTTCGTACCGGCGACTGTGTGAAAATCGGTAGCGTGCATGTAAACTAACTTAGCGAACAAAGAACTACGGACGATCCGGCGATGCATGTTATAGTCGCGCGCGCGCTGCGTAAACATAAACGCGCGGGCCAAACGTCTTGTAGAGTTATCGGAAAATAAACTAACTCATGTATGACCGAAACAATAATTTTATTGTTGTCATTATTAGCTAATAGTAAGTTGGTTGACTGACTCCCGTCCCCTCCTGCTCTCCAATCAATTAACGCCAATATTTCGATTTCACAGCGCGTATTTCGGTACGATTGCGTGTCGAGCGAAATAACGAAACAGAACGGATTAATCACCCCGTTACAATATATATATATAATTATTAATTATTAATTATTTCTTTTTTATTTAAATATATCTTATGTTTTCACTCCTGATATTTGATAATTTTATTTCAATTTCTTGATCATATAGGGATAACTCCTATGATCAAGAAATTGAAATAAAATTTTTTATTTAAAGCCGTCCACGTCAACTACCGCGTCCATCACCGAAATGTATAGAACGTTCATCATCTGTGTAAGTGTGTGTGTGTGTGTGTAATACTTTATATTATACTTTTTACAGATCTGATTGCGAGATTGTGTGCGAAGTGCATCAACCAAAACCTAGGCGGACCGTGCATATCAACCTAGTCACTCCACCAATACTATGCATCGACCTTGTCAGCCCAAGTCCAATCAACACGACGCAGAAGAAAGCTATGACGTGGATAGAATCACCTACATGTGCTGGTAGTCGATGAAGGTACCGCATAAAGCGGTAAGAATTAATCAAAGGTATTTATATAATAATTATTATATTTTATTTATTTATATTAATTTCAATATTTTTTTCCAGCAGGTATAGTGAGGCGGCTGTTTGACGACAGCCCTACGAAAAGAAGCAGCACATCGCCACTGTTCACTCCTTCCAAGAGAAGGAAAATTGTATGCGAGCTGGATGAAACAACGGCGATGCTGTTGGACGACGACGACGAAGACTCGTTATAAATAAATATAAATTATGTAATTTAATTGTTATCAATAAAATTTAATTTTATCAAGGTATTTTTATTAATAAAACAATTTATATAAGAAAAAACAATGTATATATTTGCTATTACCCCCTCTCTACTCAACTATTTCATGAATTAATAATAATACTAAAAAAATAATAATAAATAATAAATAATAATAAATAATAATAAATTAATAATAAATTAATAATAATAAATTATTAATAATAATAAATTATTAATAATAATAAATTAATGATAAATTAATTAATAATATATAAAAATGCACTCACCAAAATGGCAAGCACGGCGATGGTGTATCTCTTTGACAAGCACAGGCATTCGGGTTTGCAGTAAGTACTCGTATCAATGTGTTGCACACACACACACACACACACACACTTAAAACGCATTTCACATTGGGCGGGCGGACGGGGGGGGGGAATCTTGCGCATGATCTAACAGTGCTGAGCTGATAGTTTATACGCTTCAGATCACAGAGAGCGAGAGCGCCTGATCTAAGAGTGCTGATCTCATAGATCATGCACTTCAAATCACTGATCTGAGGCCCCCCCATGATCTGAGGCCCCCCTGATCTGTGGCCTGCCTAGTTTACCTACGACTAGCTGAGAAAATCCAGATCATCTGAGATTCTGACAGCTAAAGGCTGGCTGAGAAAATATATAGATTTTTTAAATGGAGTTTTTATAGGAGCATTCATCTTTGACCACTGAGGTGTGCAGATGTGACAACACTGCGCTCTACCTGAAAAGTTAAAGTATTAGCCAATCAGTAAAGTGACAGTTACATAAAAAAGTTAATTTAATAAACTCCAAAAAAAGAAAGCAACGGCCGATATGGCTTTTCAGTCAGGAGATGATAACACCACTCCTACTAAAAACGACGAAAATTGGAAAATCATAAGCGGCAAAAGGTAAATAATCAGGCCAGAAATACAAACCCAAAAAAGAACGACAAGCATAATTATCAGATTACTGGTAAAGTAACACAAGAAACCGATACGGGTAAGAAATACTTCAAGAAAATAAAGATAATCATAGTGAAGAAGAAAATAACGAAGCAAATAAGTTGAAAAGCAAATCACTTCCGAACTTCGTTTCGGAAGTGATTTGAAAGAATATCAAATCGTTAGCAAATCTACTAAACTCAATAGCTAAAGAAAGAAATCATACTTACCAGAGGAAAGAAAAAAAAATTTCAAAGTTATATTAAGAAGTGTTCACCCGTCAGTTGATATAGAGGAATTAAAAACATCCATAGTAGAACATGGTATTAAAAGTATTAAGTATTCATAATGTAAGCCATCGTATCATAAAATTACCATTGCCGCTATTCATAGTTGAAATTGAACATGATTATAAAAGCCAGCATATTTATAAAGTAAACCGACTATTAAACACGGTAATCAAATTCGAACCACCGCACGTTAAATGAGAAATTCCTCATTGTTAATACTGCCAAGAATACGAGCATTCAAAAAACTATTGTTACAAAAGTGCCGTGTATGTCGAATGTGTTGAACAACACCAAACTAAAGAATGTCGAATTAAACAACAAATAAAAGAGGTATTATGTGTAAATTGTAAAGAAAACCACACCATAAACTATAATGAATGCCCAATACGTAAGCAATTACAGCAAAAACTATTTCCTAGACTAAGAGAAAAAACGTTAAATCAAAACAGATTTCAAGTTCATCAAAATTCAAATTCAAATTTAAATGCTAACGTCAATAGAGTTAGACCAAATATAACATATGTAATGATAATATCAAAACAAAACGATCAGAGTGAGATAGAAATATCAAAACAAATAGTTATTGAAGCAGAGCTAAGTAGACATACTAACAAAGTAAACACAAATAATAAACTCGAATATATGATGTAGCAGCTGATGCAAAGAATGGATACTATGTTAAATCTATTAGCCGTACTAGTAAATAAAATGGCACAATGAGCAATCTAAAATTTGCTATTTGGAAAGCAAATGGACTTATGTAAAGGCATCTTAAATTAAAAGCATTTTTAATCTATTAAAATACAGATATCATGTTGATATTCAAAACACACTTTACTAGTAAAAACTATTTTAATATACCAAACTACACTGTATACGAAACCAATTATCCGTTAAATAATGCACACGGAGGTACTGCGATTATAATCAAAACAAAAATAAACCATTACATCCACACTTACACTAGTGAAATCTATTTACAAGAAACCAGTGTAATCATTGAGGATAAAGACGGATCGATAATAATATCAGCTGTTTACTGTCCTCCAAATAAAACAAATACAAAGGAAAACTAAACTGACTTTTTCAACACACTTGAAAATCACTTTATAGTAGCAGGTAATTATAATGCGAAACATCCGTGGTGGGTATCAAGATCATTAATTCCGACATACAGAGGCGGAGTACTCTATGAAATACTACAAAATAATAGCTACATTTCGATATCCACTGAAGAACCAATATACTGGCCTACAGATATAAACAAGCTTCATATGATTTTGTCAATAAAATTCATATTGTATATGAATTTCATTGACTTTGCTATAGTAAGAGGTATAAACAAAACTTATTTTGAAGTGTCATCATACTTAGATTTATCATCAGATCATTCGAGTACTATATACTCGACACTACGAAGTATTTAATAAAGTAATCAATAACATAAAAGTCAACTGGAAAAAATATGCTCTTTACATAGAGGAATGCATAACGTGCAACGTTCCTCATAAAACAGTTAACAATGTAGAAAGCAGCATTAACTCATTGAATGATATTCTAACTGAAAGTATTAAAAAATGTTCTACTACAATAAATAAAACTAAAACACAGAAAATTAGTTCCATTAAAATAGCCCGAAAAATCAAAGAAAAGAGATTATTTAGAAAAAGGTATCAGATAACTAGATCGAGGCGGAACAAAACTAAAGTAAAGAAAGCATCCAAAAATCTAAAGAAAATGTTATATGAAAAAAAATCACACAAACGCGGAATTATCTCAGATCATTCATGTAAGTCCTACAGAAGCAACAGATTACTTATAATGGAAAGCTACTAAATAACTTAAAAGAACAATTATATTCATATCGCCTATCAGAAAATCTAGTGGTAACTAGGCAAGATCGGAAGAAGAAAAAGCTGAAACGTTCGCAAATCATTTCAGTACAGTATTCTAGCCTTACCAAAGAATAATTACCGAAGAAGAAGAAGAAATCTTACTAGAAGATTTTGACGTGTAAGATGTTTTCCGTTTTCGGAGCACCTGGACGTGGCTCTTCAAAAATCGACGTGCGACCACGTTGAAACTCGTTAAACCAATTTTTGACGGTTGCTATCGAAGAAGAGTCACCGTACACAGTATCCAAGCGCTTTCTGATTTCGCTGCGCGATTTCCTTTCAAAAACAAGAATCGAATCACCGACCGATACTGCTCTTTTTCCATTTTTCAAAAATCAACGGATACACTTGCTTTCACACGCTCTCAAAAATAAACTACAACTCCGATCCGGCTGAAATCTTGACAGTAACCATCGAGAAGGTTGTACTACGTGATAGAATATTTCTTTTACGAGAGTGGCGCTATCGGGCGGTGAGGCTAAGTACTTATCGGACCACCCTTGTATCATAGGAAAATTGATCAAAATATTACCCCTAATTACAATAAGATATCTAACAATTATTTTTAAGGTATGCTTGCATCTCTGCTATTTTCCTCCCCAGTGGAAACTAGCAGAGATCGTTTTAATACTTGAACTCGGTAAAGAACCAGAACTGGTAACGTCATATAAACCGTTGAGCCTTTTATCAGCATTTTCTAAAATCTTTGAAAAACTATTTCTAGCTAGAATTAATCTAATAATACAAAATAGAAAACGTATTCCTGATCATCAATTCGGTTTCAGGTGTAACCATTCCACGATTGAGCAAGTAAATAGAATAATATCTGTTGTGAGCAAAGCCATTGAAGATAAACAATGGTGCATTATATATTCCTGGATCTTGCCCAGGCTTGTGATGTTCGTATCATCTTTTATTTAATTATTGTTCGTACTTTCGTGGTTTGTCGCGTTAATGAGTAAGAATTTCAATTTTCAAAATGCTTGTAAATATTAACTTTGAAATAAAATAATAAATAATATATATAATTATATAAATGAGATTTTAAGGAAAGATAAAATTTACCCTAGTTTCTTATGATGCGAAGTGTCTCATAAGTAGAACTTAAGTCTTTCTTATAAAAGGATGTAATTCAGCCCAAGTTTCTTATAGCGCGAAGCGTTCTGAGTCAAGCACAAATTACAATAGGAAAGAGAAGATTTGCTCAGTTAATCACTTGAGAGAAAGTATTAGCCAAGTTTATTCAATCTCATACGCTCACTTTGCAAGGCTAGAAGTGAATGCTAGCCTGTGCAAAAATCAGCGTATTTATACACAGATTTTCCCACCTATTTTTGCAGGACAACTCTCTTCGAATTGTTTACGCAATTGTGCGAAATCATTTTTTCAAATTTCCAAGAGAATAAACAGTATAACGGGGATTTAGGCCGGTTTACCCCGTAAATATACAAAGAAAGAAAGAAATAATAAATAAGGAATATCCGAGCGAAGTCTGGAGCCTTCTGGACTGCCCGTCTTCTCAGGTCCGGTGCTCGTCACGCCGGTGATAGGACAGCCCGTTCCGCGCAGATTCGTAGTGTTGGCCAAATAACGCGAAAGTCGCAGATTCAAAAGCGGGCGTAGGCGCGAAAAAGCGGAACGTTTGAAAAAGGCAGCGGGATACGATTAAATAAAAGAAACTTACGGTGAGCAGTATTTTTAATCAATAAAAGTTAACAAAAGCGGTCGGAAGGAAGGAGAGAGTACGCTGAGAGGATGGATAAAGAGAGAGTAAAGCAACAAGCCGGTACTTACAATGACGGTGCTCGTCCCCTAGGCATACAAACGAGCCACACGATTTGCGTTAACGCGCACGCACAAATTGTAGGGCACCACATGCACTCTGCGGCTCGGTTTGTTCTAACGAAAGTTTCTCGCGCAATGAAGTCCTGCTCTACCAGCTACGATCCACGTGCATAGATCCTCTACAGGGCCAGGCGACGTCGCAATTCTTCTCTGGATAAAGGCACATGCTCCAAGATTGAAGAAGAAGGGAAGCGCCAGGTCACAACTAAGATCCGAGCAAGGAAAATCGTCGGGACAAAGAACTCTGTCCGCTCGCTCGTGAGTCCACACAACAACCCTCTCTAGCGTATCGCCTGCTCGACTCTCGATTTCGTTCTCTTCTAAGTCAATCAGTGAGCGCGGTCACTCGCTAAGGCGCGACTATGTCTCTCTCTCTCTCCGCGCCTCGCAGTTGCGCACGGAAGTATCCCTGCGTACTCGCATCTCTCTCTCACCTCACTTACCTTATATCCGTACAGAAGGGTAATTACATATGCAGATATAAATAATAAATGAATATAAACATAATAAATTCATAAATACATAGGATAAGTTCGGAGGAATATGTTATATTTATATATCGTTACTGGGGAGAGAGAGATATAACGAGATTGCAATTTCACTCGTTATGATAGTAATAATGAAATTCTGAAACATGTAAACTTTACAGAAGTAGATATAAATCATTTTAGTATAATTTATAATTATCGCAAAAAGTATCGTCAAAAGCTATTAACTAATAACGTTAATTAATGTGATAACGCATTATTTACAATAAAACAATGATAAAATTTTACATATGGGTAATTCTTGGCTATTTCGATTGACTTGTAACCCTTAGGTTACGGATTTTTTTTTAATTTGGCACAATTGTTGTACATATAAAACTGAGATTTTTCCCAAATTTTGAAGACAATAAATTAATTATATCAAAAGTTATTAACAATTAAAGAAAAATGATAAAAAATTTTCAAACGGCTATATTTTAAAAACTAATAAAGATATCGAAAGTCGGATTTTTTTCAAAATACTTATAATGCCTTAAAATTTCGAAATAATTACAACAATATACAATAAAAATTTTTTTTCGAAAGTTATTAACTTTTTGTTTAAACAATTGCTAATATCTCAAAAAGTATATTTTTTTTTTGAAAAATTCTTGCTCCTACGTATTCCTGAGGATTTTTGCTATCGAAATCAATCATAAAATTCAAGGGCCCGACATATCGGAAAGCGTAGCCCTAATCAAAAGAAGACGACTCGACGTAAGGCTGCGGTAGCGCTCCAGCGGACTCACGGTCGAAAGGTACTTTAGCTTTAATCTAAAAAACTAATAAAGATACCGAATCGGATTTTTCCCAAATTACTTATAATACCTTGAACTTTCGAAATAATTACAACAATAAACAATAAAAATTTTTTTTCGAAAGTTATTAACTTTTTGTTTAAACAATTGCTAATATCTCAAAAAGTATATTTTTTTTTTTGAAAAATTCTTGCACCTACGTATTCCTGAGGATTTTTGCTATCGAAATCAATCATAAAATTCAAGGGCCCGACATATCGGAAAGCGTAGCCCTAATCAAAAGAAGATGCCTCGGTGTCCGGTCGCAACGGCACCTGAGGTCCCCTCACAGTAAATAACCTCTTGAATGTCTTTTGGGCCTTTATTTGGTTTTCTTAGACAAAACTCGATCAAGCAGTTACTCTTCTGTGTATTTGAAAGTTATTTAAGCATTATCTAATTACTCAATTATTCATGAAAATAAAAT
This sequence comes from Phymastichus coffea, assembly GCF_024137745.1. NCBI lineage: Eukaryota > Metazoa > Arthropoda > Insecta > Hymenoptera > Eulophidae > Phymastichus > Phymastichus coffea. Next base: position 5,296,307 of record NW_026706814.1, read on the forward strand.
ATTTTTAGAAATAGAATATGTTAAATGAATCATAAATAAGTCATAAATCGCCCTAAGACCTTAAAGGCCCAAGAAATAGCCGAGAGGTATCGTGCTGTAAAGCGTCTTCGGAGTCAGCGGGACGTCTTCGTGGTCTTAAGCTGAGGCATCTTCTTTTGATTAGGGCTACGCTTTCCGATATGTCGGGCCCTTGAATTTTATGATTGATTTCGATAGCAAAAATCCTCAGGAATACGTAGGAGCAAGAATTTTTCAAAAAAAAAAATATACTTTTTGAGATATTAGCAATAGTTTAAACAAAAAGTTAATAACTTTCGAAAAAAAATTTTTATTGTTTATTGTTGTAATTATTTCGAAAGTTCAAGGTATTATAAGTAATTTGAGAAAAATCCGATTCGGTATCTTTATTAGTTTTTTAGATTAAAGCTAAAGTATCTTTCGACCGTGAGTCCGCTGGAGCGCTACCGCAGCCTTACGCCGAGGCGTCTTCTTTTGATTAGGGCTACGCTTTCCGATATGTCGGGCCCTTGAATTTTATGATTGATTTCGATAGCAAAAATCCTCAGGAATACGTAGGAGCAAGAATTTTTCAAAAAAAAAATATACTTTTTGAGATATTAGCAATTGTTTAAACAAAAAGTTAATAACTTTCGAAAAAAAATTTTTATTGTTTATTGTTGTAATTATTTCGAAATTTTAAGGCATTATAAGTATTTTGAAAAAAATCCGACTTCGATATCTTTATTAGTTTTTAAAATATAGCCGTTTGAAAATTTTTTATCATTTTTCTTTAATTGTTAATAACTTTTGATATAATTAATGTATCGTCTCCAAAATTTGGGAAAAATCTCAGTTTTATGTGTACAACAATTGTGCCAAATTAAAAAAAAATCCGTAACCTAAGGGTTATACTCGTAAGTCAATCGAAATAGCCAAGAATTACCCATATATTAATAGTTTATCATTAGTAGAAATAATTTATAAAAAGAAATACTTAAATTAGATAATAACATTTGAATTATAATAAATTTTCGTATTTGTAACGGTTTTTTGTAAAATCTTATAATGCAAATACTAGATTAGTTAATCAAGATTAATAAATTATAAAGTTGTCATTATTATGTACAAAATTAACGTTGTCGATCTATACAGGGTGTAAAAAAAGTAACGATACACCAAAAAAATTTTGACCTTGGATTGGTGACCTTGGATTTGATCTTGCGCTTAACCTTCAAGGTAATTTCAAGGTCAACTTTTTTTTCAAATGGGAACTCCTAGTTTTTATTTCAGAAATGGAAAGAGCGAATAATTTTACGTTCAGATATGAACTCTACCTTGGGTCAAAGTAATCCCTGGGGGTCATTTCAAAGTCATATTTAATTTTAATGACGAATCTCCAAGTAAGTCGCATTACGAATGATCTTGCAGATGGAAGTTATAGGGTTTGGTCCAAGAAATTATCTAATGGTCTTGACCTCGTCCCCAAGGTCATTTTTGAAGGTCATTTCAAGATCAACTTTGAGTTTTTAAATGGGACCCGCTAGTTTTTATTTCAGAAATGGAAAGAGCGGAACTTGGAAAACTATTCTCGAGGTTTTCGGGATCACTTAAAACTAATCTACTATCAGAATTTCCGGAAGAACCGGAAAACAGCTTGACGACTTTATTCTTACGAAGACTTGCGTTATGTCTTATTGAAATACGGGGATAAATCGGCGAACAAGGCTCTATTTTGAAAATTGATTTCCTCAAATACATCACGCTTAATTTCCTTGAAATTTGGATATGTTGCCTTATAAGCTATATGTCCACCGAACGGCACAATGCCATTTTGCCCCGTTCGTGAGAAACGGTCTGCTGATTTTTATGTCATTCAGTGTTTTATACGCTGTGTAAAAGCATATTGTACTCGTATTGTTGTATATGAAAATTTCATCGCATATAAATTAATGGTCGAAGGAAAGTCAAGAATAAATATATTTAGAAATAAAATTGAGAAGTAATAGTTACATAAAATACATTATTTTATTTAAAATTGTTATTTCACAATCATTTGGGAATTTTTACTTAAATGACGGGTAATAATGGAGATGTAAATAATATTATAATAATAACAGATCGCCAGACGCACTCATTATTGTTCAGCATACAACTTTCAGCCACTCATGCTTGTTCGTTTTTCTCATAGATTGTTCAACATTGGTATTGCCTTCATTATCTGACTTGCGGATAACTCGCCAAATATGACTATCGCGAATGCCATGAATTGATTGAACTATTTTCCACTCCGCGACCTTATTAGCTCGGAATTTCTGAAGTTCTTCAGTTTTCAAAAGCATTATTCTTATTTTACTTGTATATTTACTTACATATGTTATAAAATCATTAGCATTTTTTATACATTCAGTCGGCGATGATGACAAGTTATGCGTCGTAGCGTAATGTTTTAATAAACCCCCTATGCCGTCACATGCTCCTTTTCCATGCCCCGCCGCAGAAAAAATCCACTTGCCTGTATAGACATCGCTTCCCAATAGGCGAAACTGAAACAAATTTTTAAAATGCGCAGTTGTAATGTCCTTTTCGTCGCCCTTAATTAAGTCAATACATTCACTCCTTACCATTTTCATCGCTGCTAACGCGAAAGCCGTATCATGTTTCCTATCATCACTGATAATGCCGAAACTTACAGTATTTTTGCCAATGTAACAAAGAGATGTGAAAATAGAAATTTGTGTATTAGTCCAGTGATACCCCTGGAGTGCATATTTCTGAATTACAACCCAATTCTCTGCGAAATCCCCATGTAAAATTAAACGATTGATATTTGCAAGACCATCTTGTTTTTCTAAGTTGATTTCATTTTGCTGGAATTGCTTTATTCGTCCGTGTTTGCTAATGAGATTAACGCAACTGTTTAGTTTTTTAAAAAATACGTCTAAAGTACACGTTTTTTTCACAAGATCATTTTTTTCCGATACTGCAAAAGTAATTTCATCATAAATTACATCGTCTTCTAATTAAAAACTTGCCTCTATTATAATTTTATTATTACAATCTTGACATTAGCGAAAAACGCAGGTATCATTCATTTCAGAGCAAACAATCATGGATAAGAGCTCTTGCTTAACCCATTAACGTCCAAAATGTCAAAATTTCTTGCACGTTTTCAAAGTGATTTTTTCCTATGTAATTGGCGTTAAAAAAATTCTTGAACCACATATTCTGATGTAAAATTGCATGCTCTTTCAGAATCCGTTGCCAGAATCATGATAAAACTCACAGAAAAAGAGATATGCTCGATTGAAACATAAAAAATACCTAAATTTTCGAAAAAAAAAATTTTTAGGATTTTTTTTCGAAGTGTTAAGGTGAAGATATCACCTTGCGACCGTGATCAAAGGTGATCATGGGATTTGAAGTTTAACAGGGAATTTTTTTGTTTACCTTGAACCATCGCTTCTTTACAAAATGGCGGAAAAAACGAATTTTTTTTTTTCAATCTTCATCAATTTTTTTTTCTCGAAATCTATGGACTTTAGAAAAAAATTCATAAGAACAAAAATACCTTAGAATCGCTTGAGGAATATTGTCAAATTTTTTCAGAATTTTTTGAGACATTTTTGAAAATCCCATTTCCCAAGTTTCCCGGAAAATCAAAAATTGTCTTAAAAAATTCTGAAAAAATTTGAGAATGTTCCTCGAGTGATTCTGAGACATTTTTGTTTTTATGAATTTTTCCCTAAAGTCCATAGATTTCGAGAAAAAAATTGATAAAGTCGAAAAAATAAAAATTCGTTTCGGCCGATGTTTTGAAAACCTATTGGTAAAAAAGCGTTCTGTCTACGAAAACTCGGAAAAAATTTTAATATTGCTCGAATGATTCTAACTTATTTTCATTCTTTTTTCAAAGACTTATAGATTCCGACAAAAATTTCATCCTTTATTTCCATTTCATTTCGGCAGATAAGCGTAATTTTTGGTCTCATGTATTCATGAATATTCGTCTTTTTTTGTTCTCTTCTTTCGTGCTTTTGTACATACGGATGAGTAATAAATAAACGAAATCATTAATTTCATACATTATGTCGCGGAAACGTGTAAGATCTTCTGAATATGAATCAGATTCTTCAGATAGTGATTCAGAACGCAACGTATTGATTCCGGATCCTGACTATTCAGGTTCCGATGATTCTGGTTCCGATTTTGATTCAGATTGCGAACATGAAATACCCAATATCACTTACAATAAAGCTCGTGCAAATTATTCTGAAAAACAAGATAAACTTGAAAAAGGTCATGAATTCACTTGGATTGAGGGTGAAAAGTTACACCCTGATTCTTGTGAAGATAAAGTATTATTGTCCGAATCGCAAAAAAAGAAAATACGTAGGAGCGAACCTTTTCAATTGTTTGAAACCTTTTTTTCTATTGAAATGAAAAAATATATTATTGATGCGTGTAAAGACAATGGTTATGATCTGAAATTGAAAGATCTTGATACTTTTATTGGAATAGTTATTTTTTCTACATTCAATCCCAGAAAATCACAGAGAGATTACTGGTCATCTGATCCGTATTTATCTAATGAAGTAGTTTCTTCTGCAATGTCTCGCCAACAATTTGAAATCACAAAATCTAAATTGAAGTTTTCAAAAAACAAAGACAAAGATTCAAATGATCGAGGATGGCGCGTTCGTTCTCTACTGAAACTTTTTCAAAATAACATCATGAAATTCGGAATATGGAGAACTGCTCTATCCGTTGATGAGATGATGGCCAAATCCTATTCAAAAACTGTTTTGAAACAATTTATTCGAGGAAAACCGATAAGATTTGGTTTGAAATTTTGGGGCTTGTGTACTTCAGACGGCTATCTACTGAATGTGGATCTTTATTGCGGCAAGAATTCTCAAATTGGAGATAAGTTATCTAAATGTGCTTTAGGTTCACGAGTAGTATTATATTTATTACAACCATTTTTTCAAATAATAAGTTATAACAAAATTTCTCAATTTCATCTGTACTTTGACAACTTCTTCACGAATATGGATTTGGTATTACATTTGAAGAAATTGCGTTTGAAATGCACTGGTACTATCAGAGATAATCGAGTCAAAGAAAAAAATGTGCTTGATAAGAAAGCTTCAAGAGGGACATATGTGGTGAAGCACGACGTAAACAGTGGCATAAATTTCATTACTATCATGGATTCGAAGCCCGTCTCAATAGCTTCAACTGCAGCAGGTGTCAATCCTCTATCTATTTCAAAAAGATACAGCGCAGAGGCTAAATCTAAAATTGAAATACCTTTTCCGCAAGCTTTTCACCTATATAACAAATTTATGGGAGGTGTTGACCTGCATGACGGACATTGCAATGACATACTCCCAAGTATACGATCAAAAAAATGGACATGGGTAGTTTTTATGAGACTTATACAGGCGTCTATTACTAATTCTCTTGTAATTTTCAATGCTGCTAACGATGGAAAGAAAAAAGTTGGAATAAAAGAGTTCACTATTTTGATTGCCAAATACTACGTACAAAAAAGTAGTCGCAAAAGTAAAGCACATGAACGATCTAATAGTGACAAATTGAGGATTTGTTCGAATGGAAACTGTCCAATAAGAACAAAAATTTTCTGCAAAACATGTAATTTAAATATTTGCAATAAATGTTGGCTAAAAAAGCACAGCTAAAAGTATGAATAAGTGAGAGGCAAGGGGACTCACGGAAAACAAGCACCCCGAGACGTGAGAGGCAAGGGGATTCACGAAAAACAAGCACCCCAAAGGAGACAGAATTTTACCACGTCCACGCCGTAGTCTCTGGGTAACGCTAAGAGTAAAAAAATGTTCCTAAAATTTGCACAGAAATCGTTTTTTACCAATAGGTTTTTAGAACATAGCAGCCGAAACGAATTTTTATTTTTTCAACTTTATCAATTTTTTTCTCAAAATCTATGGACTTTAGAAAAAAATTCATAAGAACAAAAATGTCTTAGAATCACTCGAGAAACATCCTAAAATTTTTTCAGAATTTTTGGAGACATTTTTGAAAATTCCATTTCCCAAGTTTCCCGGAAAAACAAAAATTGTCTCAAAAAATTCTGAAAAAATTTGAGAATGTTCCTCGAGCGATTCTAAGGCATTTTTGTTTTTATGAATTTTTTTCTAAAGACCATAGATTTTGAGAAAAAAGTTGATGAAGATTGAAAAAAAAAATTCGTTTTTTCCGCCATTTTGTAAAGAAGCGATGGTTCAAGGTAAACAAAAAAATTCCCTGTTAAACTTCAAATACCATGATCACCTTTGATCACGGTCGCAAGGTGATATCTTCACCGTAACACTTCGAAAAAAAATCTTAAAAATTTTTTTTTTCGAAAATTTAGGTGTTTTTTATGTTTCAATCGGGCATATCTCTTTTCCTGTGAGTTTTATCATGATTCTGGCAACGGATTCTGAAAGAGCATGCAATTTTACATCAGAATATGTGGTTCAAGAATTTTTTTAACGCCAATTACATAGGAAAAAATCACTTTGAAAACGTGCAAGAAATTTTGACATTTTGGACGTTAATGGGTTAAGAATCGAAAATTCAAAGCTCTTTTTTTAAAGCATTTTTTAATGCAGTTGCCATAAGGTTAAAATTTGCACAATAAACGCATAAACATGCATTATGTAAAGGTTGAGGTATAACCCATTTTGGTCGTAAATCATAAAACTTAGATCTTGAAATAGACATTTCCGGACGCTGTTCTTTGAATAGATCGTAAATTTCTTTGATACTGCGAGTAAGAAAACGTTTAACTTTCTTTTTGACAACTTCGTTGATCTTAACATTTACTACATCGTTTTTGTTAGAACTTTGTCGTGAACAATCAAAATCCTCGTCTAGATAATATTTTTCTACTAGCTTCTAAAGTTTCAGCGTCTAAAGGATTTACAGAATACGGATCTGGTTTACTGTTTATACCTTTACTTTCGACAAGCTGTCGCGAAGCTCTAATCATATAATCAGTAGTTCTATTTATGTGCGATATAATATAACTTTTTGACAGACTAGATGGTATTAAAGTTAACAAACGTACTTTTTCTTTTTAAGTTAGATCCTCGTTTTTTAAAGCGAAACTTAAATTTTCATTCCATTCATCACATACTTTACATTTATTAAACGTTACTTTATCTCTTGTAACATCATATAGTTTCATAATTTTCCAATCGACTTCGTCTTAAAAGGTGTTGAAAAGTTGCTTACGTTTGCGATTGACGTAGTTCGGCAATGCTGACGGGTCGACGCTCGAAGGACGTTTGAATGGCGATAGAGCGAATTTGTTCGTAACAAGAATGTCATTCACTTCTTCATACAACTAGATACTGGCAATTGATGCTTGAGAATCTGCATGCAGTGAATTTTGAGATCCATGCCCTTGGCTGGAAACCTATGTTGGTGTTGAATCTTACGCTTCTTGCAAATTTTTTTCAGATACAATCTTGAGTCTTTCATAGCAACCATGACATACATAACTATCTTCAGTAACATCCTTGTCTCTTTACTCTTCAGACATTAGTAAACCGTTTACTAAATCACCGAGCAATTTAAACGGACGCTTAATTTCTTCACAGACGGCTTTTTTATAGGCACCGCCGAAATCTGGACACTTTCTTCCTCTTCGAAAACCAAACGTGCCCTTTTCCATATCGATCAATTGAATCTGAAAATACGAGGGAGGTCCAACAAGTACTTAGCCTCACTGCCCGATGGCGCTACTCTCACAAAAGAAATATTCTATTACGTAGTACAACCTTCTCGATGGCTACTGTCAAGATTTCAGCCGGATCGGAGTTGTAGTTTATTTTTGAGAGCGTGTGAAAGCAAGTGTGTCCGTTGATTTTTAAAAAATGGAAAAAGAGTAGTATCGGTCGGTGATTCGATTCTTGTTTTTGGAAGGGAAATCGGGCAGCGAAATCAAAAATCGCTTGGATGCTGTATACGGTGACTCTTCTCCTTCGATGGCAACCGTCAAAAATTGATTTAACGAGTTTCAACATGGTCGCACGTCGATTTTTGAAGAGCCACGTCCAGGTGCTCCGAAAACTGCGACCACGGAGGATAACGTGACAAAAATTCACGATCTCGTATTGGCAGACCGACGATTGAAGGTGCGCGAGATAGCTGAGATCGTAGGCATCTCAAAAGACCGCGTGGGTCATGTCCTGCATGAAATTTTGGGCATGAAAAAGCTGTTGGCGCGATGGGTGCCGCGATTGCTCACTCCGGACAAGAAACGCAACCGTGAGACAACTTCAGAGCAATGTCTGACGCTGTTTATATGCAATCCGAAAGAGCTTCTGCGTCGTTTCGTGACAGTCGTCGAAACATGGATCCACTGGTATACACCAGAGACCAAGGAACAGTCGAAACAGTGGACTTTACCCGGCGAAAGTGCTCCGAAGAAGGCGAAGATTATCCCATCGGTCGGAAAGGTGATGGCCACCGTTTTCTGGGATTCACAAGGTATGATCTACATCGACTACATGGAGAGGGGCAAAACGGTCACAGGGCTGTACTATGCCGAATTATTTGGCCGATTCGACGTCGAATTGCAAAAAAAAATGGCCCCATTTGGCGAAGAAAAAAGTGCTCTTCCACCATGACAACGCTTCGGCTCACACCTCCGCCATCGCCATGGCCAAATTGGTCGAATTAGGCTACCAACTGCTGCCCCATTCACCGTATTCTCTAGATTTAGCCCCGTGCGACTTCTTTTTGTTTTCAAACTTGAAAAAGTCACTCGCCGGGCAGAAATTTGAGTCGAATGAGGAGGTAATCGCTGCCACGGAAGCCTACTTTTCAGACCTCGAGGAAACATATTTTTCAGACGGGTTAAAAAAGTTGGAGCATCGCTGGGCCAAGTGTATCGAACGAAAAGGAGACTATGTTGAAAAATAAAACGCCACTTTTCCAAAATTTTCGTTTTTCTTTTGTAGGCTAAGTACTTATCGGACCACCCTCGTATGAAAAATGAAAAATTTCAAAGTTAAATTATTTATAATCGTATTAATTTTTAGTATACAGGGTGTCTCAGACCACCCGTCCACCCCCCAAAGTGTGCCGAAAAATTTTTTTTTTTCAAAAATTGATAACGCAATTATATATAAATCGAGTGCGCTCTATCGATTGGACGTAAAATCAACTTCCGGTTCCAACCGGAAATGGCCTATTTAGACCGGAAGTGCATGAGAATCCATTTTTTTAAATGAAACATGCATACTTTTTTTTCAGATTCAGATTCTACGGTAAAAAATACGAAAATTTCATAAGAAGAATTCTTTGAAAAAAGTTGATATTTGACCTCTAATTGACGTCTGAAGTCTGTAATCCACCAGTTCGTACTCAAGCTGCGAATATGCACGTTTTAACAATGGAATAGGATAATGTGGCTCCTCTAAGAGGTTTTCGGGGTCGCTGAGTCCGAATCCAAGGTGAGTTTGATCTTATCAGGTCATTTTGAGGTCAATTCAAGGTCATTTAGAGGTAAAACAAAAAAAATATTAGATTTATAAAGAATGAAGTACTTTTAAAATTTTAGCCTTAATATTACAAAAATATGAATCTCGTCGTTTTTTCATTTATTCTTGTTATTATTAATCTATGTATTTACATAGCGTACTTTTATGAAATTAGGGGAAATGAAATTCCAAAACAAATTAGTTTAACGAGATAAAAATCTTTATTCTCAAAACATAAGAGATTTCGTTACAGTAGCAACATTTGTTTATAATAACATAAATAATGATAATTTGTTTTAATTTAATAAATTACGTAGGCTTTAAAAAATCAGCATACTTTATCGAATGTTATGTATTTCAAACACTGCGATCGCGTTATACAAGATAGGTCTTAAAAAGCAGCTTTGAAAATTTTTGCCACCGACTTGAATTTTGCAACTAGTCAATCCGCCAAAGAGATGAGTTTCACAGATCTGTTCTATTTTCGGATGAATGTACCTTCAAGAGTGATGCAGAAGTTCATACGTGGAATTGTCGTTATTGGTCACCACAAAATTCCCGGAAAACCTCCCGCTGCAGTTACGGCGTGACATGTGGTTTCAGCAAGATGCATGTCCTGCACATACGGCACATATCTGCCGAAATAGTGTGAATCGTATGTTCCCTAATAGGTGGATTGGAAGATTTGGTCTTGTCAATTATCCACCTCGATCCCCAGATCTAACTATCCTGGATTACTATTTATGGGGAAGAGGAAAGGACATAGTTTACCAAGAACGTCCGATAACGAGATCCAATATGATTGGCAGAATCACGGATGCAATTCGGTCACGTAAGGCAGCAGAAATTAGAAGAGCTGTTGATAATTTCCAAAGAAGAGTTCAAGCATGTATTTTTCAAGGCGGAGCGCATTTTGAACATTAAAGTTTTTGTCAAATCTTCACCGTCTATTTTCGCACAGTTATTTCAGCGTTATTCATAAAAAAATTTTATTTACAGAACAATAGAAGATAAAATCTAATTATATTATAAAAATTTTCATTATGTTAGGTTCTAATAAAACAAATTATTATTATTTATGTTATTCGAAAACCTCTTAGAGGAGTCACATTATCCTATTCCATTGTTAAAACGTGCATATTCGCAGCTTGAGTACGAACTGGTGGATTACAGACTTCAGACGTCAATTAGAGGTCAAATATCAACTTTTTTCAAAAAATTCTTCTTATGAAATTTTCGTATTTTTTACCGTAGAATCTGAATCTGAAAAAAAGTATGCATGTTCCATTTAAAAAAAATTGACGTTAGTACATAACGTACATATACACGGCTAAATCACATAAAAATCGCCATTTACGAGGTGTGTTCAAAAAATAACGAGAATTTTCGTTTTATGAAAAAAATATTTATTTATTCATCTACATTAATGTTGTCGCCTTCAAAGTAGTCCCCTTCGGATACAATACACTTATGCCAACGCTTTTTCCAATCCTCGAAACACTTTTGAAACTCGATCTTTGTAATAGCTTTTAGCTCTTTCAGCGATTCGCTTTTAATGTCATCTATGCTTGTAAAACGACGGCCTTTTAATGTTCTCTTTATTTTTGGAAATAGAAAAAAGTCACATGAAGCCATATCTGGCGAATATGGATTCTGAGGCATTGTTACAGTTTCGTTTTTGGCCAAAAATTCACGAACAAGCAATGAAGTGTGAGCAGGCGCATTATCGTGGTGCAAAAGCCATGAATTGTTTTGCTACAAATCCGGGCGTTTTTTTCGGATTGCTTCACGCAAACGACGTTGAACTTGTAGGTAGTACTGCTTATTGATTGTTTGACCTTGTGGCAAGAATTCATAATGCACTATGTCATTAAAATCGAAGAACACAGTGAGCATAACCTTCACATTCGACCGCACTTGTCGAGCCTCTTTCGGTCTTGGCGATCCAGAATGCCTCCACTGGGACGATTGAGCCTTAGTTTCGACATCATATCCATAAACCCATGTTTCGTCACCTATTATAACACGTTTTAGTAGTTCTGCATCGTTATTGACTTCATTTAGCGACTCCTGAGCAACTTCCATTCGCCGCTGTTTTTGTTCGAAATTCAACAATTTTGGAACGAATTTTGCTGCCACACGTTTCATACCCAAAACATTCGAAAAAAATTTGATGGCATGAGCCAACTGATATGCCAACATCATCAGCGACTTCTCTGATTGTGATTCGGCGATCGTTCATAACCATTTCTTTCACTTTTTTCACGTTTTCATCGGTTGTTGATGTGCTTGGGCGTCCGGGTCGTTCGTCATCTTCAACGTTTTCGTGGCCATCTTGGAAACGCTTATACCACTCATAAATCCTTGCTTTACTCATAGCAGACTCACTATATGCCTTTGTTAACATTTGACAAACTTTACTACACTTTATTTTATTTTTTACGCAAAATTTAATACAAATTCTTTGATCCATTTTTTTTCACAAACGAAAATCGCCGAGCTCGAAAAACACGTCTAACGTTAACGGCTGCCACTTAAAAAGTAAGCAATGAATATTGCTGAAAATTTTATCGTACTTCAGGGGCATGTGTACCAACATAATAAAAAAAAATTTTATACAAGCGGACTCTCCAAACCCGCGAAATTTAAAAATTCTCGTTACTTTTTGAACACACCTCGTACTTTGCAAGACCGTTTCTCGTAAATGGGGCAAAATGGCATTGTGCCGTTCGGTGGACATATAGCTCATAAGGCAACATATCCAAATTTGAAGGAAATTAAGTGTGATGTATTTGAGGAAATCAATTTTCAAAATAGAGCCTTGTTCGGCGATTTATCCCCGTATTTCAATATAATATAACGCAACTCTTCGTAAAAATAAAGTCGTCAAGCTGATTAAATTCCGATTAAGGTTGACAATACTTTCGAGCATACTTATTAAACATTTATTTAGTAAACTCCAAGATGATTGCCTCTGTTTGAAAGAATAATATAGATTTTGCACATAGCCCGCAATAGGGCTGGAACACGTGAAAGTAGTCATTTTCTTTGCAAGGCTATATCTCGGGAACGAGGAAAAATGGCATATTGCCACTTGTCAGAAAAATAGCTTATGACGTCCTGAAAACATATCCAAAATTCAAAAAAATCGAACATGTGTTTTTTGTAAAATTCGATTTTCAAAAAAAAAGTAGTTTTTTTGGTTTTTTCAATTAAAAAACAAGTTTTCAAAATAACCAAAATCTGAATGCAGAAAACGAAAGCTTTTCAAATTCCTCACATTCTGAAAATAAAAACGGTTCATGTACGATGATTTGGGTGTAAATGGCGACCATTTAAAACACAGTGGTTATTTTTGCATTTAAAATAACGCTTATACCTTATCAGTTTTGTCGTAGCACTTTAGGGCTTCAAAAGAGGTTTTTGCACAAAAGAGAAAACACGTATTTAATGAAATTCAATGTAAACTAATATCCCAAAGTTTCAAAAAGTTCGCAGACATCGATTTTATTTGCTGGTTGAACCCATATGGAATGGGCCAAATATAAATTTATATGTATCTAGCTTTTATTGAAATAAATAGTGTTGTTTTCATTTGTAAAGCTTACATTATTTTTTTTTGTTTGAAAGATAAGAGTCCTAACCATCGCTCTTGCCTGTGAGGTACTTGCATTTTATCTTCGTCACTAGTGAATCCATTAAGACAAGTCGAAACCTGCTTTAATAAAAACGCTAATGATTCATTTACTTCTCTAGAAAATAAATTTATATAATACAATCTTTATTGACATATCAGAAGATATAAAAATACATTTAGAGATAATAAATTAAAATCGATCACATTCATGATATTGAATAAATAATGCATATTTTTGAACTCTATAGGATAGTTCAATAAAAAGATCATAATGATAAATTATTGCTCTTGAAATTCAGTCTGGTAGAACAATTTCGATCTCACAATTGAGTTCAAGAATAATTCGAGAGTCATTTTGCCTCATGTATGTTATTAGGAGTGATGTTATTAGGTCATGATGACTTTTTTCAGGAAGTACGTCGAAGAACTTCATTCCAATGTTATTCAACATTTCAAAATTCATCTTGCTATAGGTAAAGAGCCTAGAATGTTACATCTTCTACTGCTACTCCTACTACTTCTGTCACTGTTGCTGCTGTAACAGCTACTACTCGATTCTTGAGACAGAATGAAGCACTTCGATGCTCGCAGCTCTTTTAAAACTTCTCCCCACTACTTTGGTTTTCGAGTCGCCACAACCGCCTCCCTCAACTTTGAATTACTTTTTTCATTTTATTTAACATATGTATACTGTGATGATTTTCTAATATAGAACCAAGCATTCGATTCATCATCAGTATACGTTTCTTAAATAATACTCGTGATATAACTTTATTCAATTCAAGAATACGCCTTTGGAAACAGACGTGATCTGCTCCCAAATACCTTTTCTAGTCTTTTTCTTTGTATGTAAGATGATATATTATAACTTTCTTCGCAAACTATACATGCTTAGAAGAGGTGCGAGTTCTCCTATTGTCTATTATAGCTGGTATGGCTAAGCTTCTACTACTTCTTCTCACTGCTGCTTCGAACAGAATAGGCTTCCTATTAACGTTGTATCGCTATTTGAGAATCTAACCCCACTAATACGCTTTTCAAGCCGCCGAAATCATCCCCTTCTCTTTCTTATTTATTTTATTTTATTTTTTTAATTTTTTTATTAGGGACTGGTGAGAGCCCCAACTTCAAGCTCTCATCTCTGAGCTACTTCCACTACTAATATTGCTTATGAGACCTTTACTTATAAGTCGAAACTCAGCGGAAAGTACACATAGGTAATTACTTCAACCTCTCAAAAAAAAAACGATTTAAAAGAATAATTAAATTAGGATTAAAGACGTCATTAAAATTAAAAATATAATTTTATTTACTATGTACATTATACTAAATTAATTTTTAAATTCAAAATTCGAGCCTTCTTGATGGTGTAGAAATAATTCCTTCTTCTCTGTTGTCTCATACAGCATCTCCTCATCTTTTTCTAACGCCAAGTTTACTCGCATAGGTAGAAATACCTCAAATTCGCCATCAACTGTTACTACTACACTAAATCCGTATCGAGTGTTCAACCATCTTAACTTAGTTATCATATATGTACAGTTTTTATCTAACTGTGATTTCTAGGTACAAAAGCTGATTTTGCAATTTTATTGATTGATGAAAAATCCATTCTACAATAAAAAAAACAGATCAATCATTAATAGAATAGATACTGTTTGATACTACTAGGATATAGTTAGAGAGCTATATAAGAAACTTACTTTTAATAGAAAATATACTACTACTGAAAGAGGAGAGCTAGGAAGAGACTGCTGCTGCTTCAAGCTGCTGCTGAATAACTACGATGGACTGAGGTTCTCCGATTTGTATCCAGCACCCTCTCTAAGAACTCAAGCCTCCGTCATTTTGCTCTCTTTTCGCTTTATCCCTACTTGAGTAATTTCTCGTCTGATTCCATTGCCCTACTCCTTCGACTTGAGTCGCCATGTCTATCGTTGACCCCACTCTATCACTATTCTATCCCAAGTCCATTTCTAACTAACCCTTCTTCCTCCCCACTATTGCTACTCTGTCCTGAGCGACTTCTATCGGAGTTTGGAGGAAGCTTACAACTTGGTATTGCTTTCTATAGTCATCTCTACTACTTGTTGTAAAAGCATCTTGAGGATTTTCCCCCATTTTTATGATCTTTCTGTTCCTTCGTTGTACCGCACTACTGATTTTAAGCTTTGTTGTATCAATAGTATCGTAATGACCCGATGGAAGTGTATCTGTATTTTTATCAAATATACAACGTTTATCATCATATGGATTTAGTGCTACTTTCTGCGCTCTTTCTGTTCTTACTTGATGTAATACTTTACGTATATTGCATTGCTCACGCATAATACTTTCTAATTCCAATAAACAGTTTCGATAATCTTCATAATCAATTATTTTTGTGACAGTATGTGTTTTCACGCATTCTGTTTTATTTCTTGGTTGATGATTTTTTATTAGTATACTATACATTTTGCTTCGAAGGTCGATGAATTCTCTCATAATATTTCCATTGCATTCATCTTTCATAACACCGAGAACTTTTTTATTAACTAACGGTATATTAAATTAATTATTTTCTAGGTAATCTGATGTATCAAATTTATTGATATCTTCTTTCATAATTTCATATATATCAACATCTCGAAATTCATACACTAATCTATCTGTATCAGTATATAGTAATTTTGCTTTATGAGCTAGTCTTTGTTTTATGTACCCATAGTGGAAATCGTATACTAATGTTTTTGAGAGATCGAGCACACAAAGTCCAATACATATTGGTTTCTTAATATTAATAGACGTCCATGATAACTGTATTGCTACTAAATTTTCAACAAAGATGGAACTACTATGAAAGTTAGGTTGAGCAATCCGTGCTTCTGCTCCATATCTATGACCACACCACTAATTAATTTGACGTCTTTTCGCTTCCTCCTTTCATCCTCCATAGTCTTTTCGTATACTGCATTAACCATGAGTTTATAGAGTAACTTTTTAAACTCATTTTTAGCTCGTTTTCTTTTTTCAGTATTCAAATCTACATAAGTTTTAAGCCACGGCTGTTGATTAAACTGTAGTGCTCTATGTATTTGTTTTAGTTTGAGTCCGTATTTGATAGCCTGCTTTAGCGCTCTATAGTGAATGACATACCGTTTTTTATTATACAGCGTTATTAAAAGTATTTTCTGCGTTGATCCAGAAGGTGTGCTATGTTCAGGACAAAGGTCCTTATGTTTGTCATGTAGCTCATTTGGATACTCTAGATCAACTTCTAATCCAACCTCATTAATATCAGAAACATCGAAAAAATTAGGTTCATCAATGTTAGAGATCCACTTAAAATTGTTATATGGTAATGATTGCGTCATCGCCCATCCATATAAATTGTTTACATCAAAATACTTGCTTGGTTCTTTTTTATTGTATTCTGAAACCATGTATCAATTATTAGCTTTTGAATGGGTCTATTACAACATTGGCTAATACCTCCTCGAATACCTTTTTAAATGAATAATACCATGTCTATATCAGTTAAGAGTTCTAGCGCTATATTTGTACACTTTAACATAGCCTCCTATGTTAGACCAGGAGTAGCATAATAGTATGCTGGGTCGAGTTGATACACATCCATACAAGTTTGACGAAAATATCAGCCAAGAGTAATACATCAATTTTTAAGTATAAATCAGAATACTGTCCGACATAGATTATGTCAAAAACATTCCATACTTTTTGTGCATGCTCATAGTTAGCTTCAGAGATGTTGCTATTTATCGATTGACTATGAAAATCTTCAGTAGGTGGTAATTAAGTCTGTTTTAATCTTTCAAAACTGTTAATATACCCGTATTGGACATCATGGAAAAACGCCTTTTCTCTTCAGTAATTCTATTTCTGTTTTCGTATATTTATCTTTCTTAAATTCATGCTCTATAATATCTAGTTAGGTAAAATATGAAGCCATTTTTTCGAGAGATAATGGCATAAAATAAAACGAATCAATAAATCGGAAATTAACGTTACTACCGTCCATGTGTTTTGTGAAAGCTATATACCTTTTCTTAGTTTTAGCTACGAGGGTGGTTCGATAAGTACTTAGCCTACAAATGAAAAACAAAAATTTTGGAAAAGTGGCGTTTTATTTTTCAACATAGTCTCCTTTTAGTTCGATACACTTGGCCCAGCGATGCTCCAACTTCTTTAACCCGTCTGAAAAATACGTTTCCTCGAGGTCTGAAAAGTAAGCTTCCGTGGCAGCGATTACCTCCTCATTCGACTCAAATTTCTGCCCGGCAAGTGACTTTTTCAAGTTTGGAAACAAAAAGAAGTCGCACGGGGCTAAATCTGGAGAATACGGTGAATGGGGCAGCAGTTGGTAGCCTAATTCGACCAATTTGGCCATGGCGATGGCGGAGGTGTGAGCCGATGCGTTGTCATGGTGGAAGAGCACTTTTTTCTTCGCCAAATGGGGCCATTTTTTCTGCACTTCGACGTCGAATCGGCCCAATAATTCGGCATAGTACAGCCCTGTGACCGTTTTGCCCCTCTCCATGTAGTCGATGTAGATCACACCTTGTGAATCCCAGAAAACGGTGGCCATCACCTTTCCGGCCGATGGGGCAGTCTTCGCCTTCTTCGGAGCACTTTCGCCAGGTAAAGTCCACTGTTTCGACTGTTCCTTGGTGTCTGGTGTATACCAGTGGATCCATGTTTCGTCGACTGTCACGAAACGACGCAGAAAGTCTTTCGGATTGCGCTTAAACAGCGTCAGACATTGCTCTGAAGTTGTCTCACGGTTGCGCTTGTTGTCCGGAGTGAGAAAACGCGGCACCCTTCGCGCCGACAGCTTTCTCATGCCTAAAATTTCATGCAGGACATGACCCACGCGGTTTTTTAAGATGCCTACGATCTTAGCTATCTCGCGCACCTTCAATCGTCGGTCTGCCAATACGAGATCGTGAATTTTTGTCACGTTATCCTCCGTGGTAGCCGTTTTCGGAGCCCTGGACGTGGCTCTTCAAAAATCGACGTGCGACCACGTTAAAACTCGTTAAACCAATTTTTGACGGTCGCCACCGAATGAGAAGAGTCACCGTACACAGGATCTAAGCGCTTTTTGATTTCGCTGCGCGATATCCCTTCCACATACAGTTTTTTTCTACAGTGTTCACATTGTTAGATAGACGAACATGAAAAAAAAAATGATTTAAAAAATATAATTAGCGTAATTTTAGATCGCTTCGATAAGAAAGAATTTTGTTCCACTTATTTTAAAGAGAAGGCAAATACTTATTCATTTCATTTTATTTTTTAAAAAACTGCAGACTTCTTCAAAAGTTAAAAAGGGTTTTTATGGTTTGAAAAAAATGAAAAAATATGATCTGGTTTTTTTAGTGTAAAAACATGGTATTTTGAATTGTTAAAAAAACCAGCAAAATATAAAAGGTATTGCTTTACCCTTTAAAATAATCCGCGGGTTCACCTACGACTACTTCCGAGTGAGCTACAAAACTTTGAACTTATCGTATAGAAATATTTTGATAAATAAATAAAAATAATAATTTTTGTATTTACTACAGAGATTGCAATAATAGTTATCGTTATGAAATAACTATGAGTAAAATTTTGCTGTTGCTATCCGCAAACAAAATAAAACCTAAGCTGTTTTAACAATTAAATATGCACCGTAGTTTCTTTATTTTAATCGTGATTTCTTATTGTTCATGAATATGAAAACGTACTTTTAAATATTTTATCGAGTGGACAGATACATAAAACGATTTTATTTATCATAGTCATGCACAAGATTGAATTATTTTTACAGAGGAAGGAAAAATAATTCAATGTTTACATACAATGTATACAATGTATACAATGTATTCAAATTAGTTTTGTAAAATTACATTGATTTCATTTCAAGTTGCTTGATTTGAAATTTACAAATTTGACTCGAATTACCAACTTTTCTTTAATAATACGTAATAAAAAACATTGAATAAAACCGGTATACAAAAAAAAACATCTCTTTGATATTTTAACGTGACACATATACTCCCATGTAATTTGACCCGTTGGTCACGAATCCACGGTCCGTTTGACCCTGGGTCACAGGCATTTAAAAGTCAAATTTGAAAAAATATCATTTGAGTAGAATAAACTACTAATCTTCATATTTTTCGGGTCGCTGAATTCTAACTCGAGATCTGTTTGACTCCGAGTAGTGAAAATTACGGTCACATGTGTTTATTTTAGAAAAAATGAATTTTTGACTGCAGATTCTGAGTAGAAAATGTTATGACCTGATATATATTTTGTTTTTTTTTTCTATGATTTAGAGGTCATTGCGAAATCATTATATGTGGTAATGTAGAGAGTTTAATTAACCACTGCTAAGATATGATAATAAGGTTTCCTAGCATTAAACTGCAATGATGTTTTTCGTTATCACTAAAAGCGAATACGATGTTCGTTCGTCTCCTCAAGAACTTGGTCAAGGTTTGAAGGTAGACTTCAATAATATCTATCTTGTGTCGGTACCCAGGCGATCTCCACGTAGTGACGGAGAAAATTGCGGTACCTTCATGTGCCTTATCAGATAAGTGATTTATTTTACGAGGGTTGTTAGAAAAGCCCGGGCAAAAATGTAAAATTTTTATTTTTTTTAATAAATATTTTCTATTTTTCAAGATGATCTCCTTTTAGGCTTACACACTGTATCCAACGCTGCTCTAGTTTGCTTATCCCTTCCAAATAATAAGATTTGTTCAAGTCTATAAAATACGCATTTGTTCCTGCAATCAATTACTCGTTTGAATAAAATCTTTTTCGCGCCGGCTATTTCTTCATATTAGGGAACAAATAATACTCCGACGGAGCCAAGCCTCGATAACATGGGGGATATGAAATGAGTTGGAATCCTATTTACATCAGTTTTGTGGCTACAACTGCTGAGGTATGAGCTGGTGCGTTGTCGTGATGAATGAGGACTTTTTTGTGGGCCAATCGCGAATGTTTTTCTTGCAACTCAGTTTTCAAACGATCCAATTTTAATGAATAATATTCACCTATAAAATGGTTTTACCCTTTTCTAGATAGTTAATGACGATTATTCCTTACGAATGCCAAAAAACAGTCGCCATAACCCTTGGTACAGATTTCCCCTTGGCAACGTATTGTTTAGATTGTTATTTGGTCTCAGGAGTGTAATGATATCTATGTTTTATCCACAGTGACAAAACAACGCTTCAACTACTGCGGATTTTTCTAGAACAGCTGCAAACCATTCTTGTAACATTTCACACAATCTCATTTTTGGTCAATCGTGAGTATTCGCGATGCCCACCTGTCGGGTAGCTTTTTCTGTCCAAATATTGGTACAAAATATAATGTATCTATTCACTGGAGGTATCTATAGCACTAGCAATCTCACGTATTTTTACTCTTCTGTCAGCCATCACCATATCATGGATTTTCTTAATAATTTCTGGAGTAATGACCTTGGTTCAGCGTCTTTTGTGTTCGTATGGCCACTCTGAAAATTTGGAAACCACTTATAAACCACTTTTGTTGAAGATGTACAATCATCATAATGTTTATCAAGATTCTGTTTAGTCTCCTGAGTCGTTTTGTCTTTAATAAAGTAATGTTTAATCAATACACGAAATTCTTTTTCGATCATTTTGTTACAACCATTCGATTTCTTTGATTCAAACAAATGTTAGATACAAAAAAGCAATAGATCCAGCTGGCTGAAATTTGGTGTATATTATTTCCAGAAAAGCTACTAAATGAAAATAACCTCGATAAGCATCACTAGTGCCAGTTCTCTTAATTTGCATGGAATTTCAAAGATCCTGGTATACAAATGTATAGAATTAAGTAATTTAATTATTGAAAAATATTTTCCAATAAATAACTAAAAAATTATATTCAGGATTACATATTCAGAGTTTATTGTAACATTTATAATAAAATATGAAATATTATTTTAATGGCTTAATTATTACTGCATTGAAAAAAAAATACGCAATGTTACACTTACCTGCGTAAAAAAGAAAAAGATTTCAGAGTTATATTAAGAAGTATTCATCCGTCAGTTGGTATACATGAATAAAAGCAGCCATAATAGAATATGGACACAAAGTAATAAGTATTTATAATAAGTATTTATAATATAAGTCATCGCCTCACAAAACTACCATTGTCGCTTTTTATAGTTTAAATTGAACATGATGATAAAAGCCAGGAAATTGATAAAGTAAACTGACTATTAAACACAGAATTCAAAATCGAGCCACCGAAAAGAGAAATTCCTCAATATCAAAACTGACAAAAATGCGGGCAGACAAAAAACTATTATTATAAAAGTGTTGTATGTGTGTGAAATGTGCTGCACAACATCAAAAAAAATGTCCTATTGAACAACAAATAAAAGATATAACATGTGCAATTTTCATAGGAAATGACACCGCAAATTATAAAGGATGCCCAGTTCGTAAGCAATTACAGCAAAAACTCTTTCCTACACTATGAGAAAAAACCTTAAATCAATATTATATGTATTCAAGTTCATTAAAATCAAAATTCACATTCTAAATTCAGTCGCGATGTCGCCGTCAAGCGGTGCGGAGGTGCAACCGCCTGACGCATCATCGCTACATAAGCATTTCAAGTGTCATCCAAATACAAAAGTTGGAGCAGTTGTGTGTTTAGTATGTGGTAATTTCTATCATACGAGTGAAATAGTAGCAAAAATCAATGCAGGAAATGCAATCAAACTAATAAACAGCTCATTCATAATATGCCAGGAGCATCCAAATTTTGCACTAACATCAAACTTGCCATATGGGGACTTAAGTGAACAAGCTAGTGCCTTTATAACACAATTCAAACTTGTAAGTAGAGAACAATTAAAACAGGAAATATTAAATGAGCTTGTGCATGAAAAGCAAATTTTAAATGAAAACGATGATAATATGGATGTAACACAGATCAGTGATTTGGATGAATTACAACAATTAAAAGCTGAAAATAACCTATTGAAAGAACTGTACAAAGAAACAAAAGAAAAAAATGAATTGCTCAATGAACTACTAATTAAAGAAAAACAAAATAAAAATGCAAATACTAACATTATGAGAAAAACATATGCTGAAACAATTGCACTACCAAAACCTAAACCCAAAAGAATACCAAGATTAATAATAAAGAAAAAGAGTAATGATAACATAAACTTAGAAAATTTAGTAGCACATTACTTAATTAAAAACAAAAACATACAAACAAAAAGTGTACAAGTTAAAAATACTGACACAATAATTGTCAACTGCATGACCGAAGAAAATGTCACAGTATTAGAAAAAACTTTACAAAAAAAACTACCGGCACTTACTGTTCTAAAAGAAGAAATACGTAAACCGATAATTAAAGTAGTAGGAATTTCTAAAGCTTTCACAACAAATGTAAAAGATATAGAAACTGATATTAATGCAAGAAATTTTAGTCAATACGAAGAAAAATGCAAAGTAAATCATGTATTTACAAATGAAAAAAATAAAACAGTAACTGCAATAGTAGAAGTTCCATCTATTTTATATAAACATATAAAAAACAATAGTAACAAATTATTTATTGGTTGTCAAAACTGCAGAGTCTTCGACGTCATCAACACATATCCGTGTTACAACTGCTTAGGTTTTGGCCACGGCGGCGGAAAGTGTGAAAAAGCAAAAAAAGAGCCAACGTGTTATAAATGTGCATGCAAGCACCAAGCAAAAATGTGTAGTAGCAGCATACTCCAATGTCCAAACTGCATTTTCCACAATGAAACATATAGTAAAAACTACAACGTAAACCATAGTGCAATCGACAGCGAAATATGTGAAGTTTTAAAAATGAAAATAAAAAGGTATATTGAAATGACAGATTATCCAATTCAACCAACTCATCAAAGATATTTTGGTAGAATAAACTTTGAAACAAACACCCGCAAGATATATAACCATCCGAGAATAAATAACAGTTTATCGTTATCATCGTTATCTACACCAAGTCCAACAGGTAATAAAACCAGGAATACTAAATAGTTTTCTGCAATATTATAATATGAATAACAATTTATATGATATTATATTTGAAAATGAACATAAAACAGATAATATTGATGATCTAAATAAATATATATGTAAAGAAAATAATATCATTCCATGTATAAACATCAGAAGCCTAAAAAAAAATTACAATAAATTGCTAGTATTTCTGAAGAACCTCGATAAAAAACCATGTATAATAGTATGCACAGAAACATGGTATTTAGAAAATCATGAAATGTTCAATATTCCAGACTATAAAATATATTATAATGAAAGTAAAATAAACAAATCAGATGGAGTTGTTTTGTACATGAAAGAAGAAATCATCGAAATTACAGAAATTCTTGAAATAGATATATTAAAAATAATTAACTCTAATATTACACTAGAAAACAACAAAAATTTGGTGCTGTCTGCAATTTACAGATCCCATGATTTATCTAAATCTGAATTCCTTTTGAATCTCAAAGAATTATTGAAAATAAACAAAAAATATAAAAACAATATTTTAATGGGAGACTTCAATTTTGATATATTGAGAGAAGAAATACTAGATCAAGATTTTCTACAAGTACTGCTAGAAAATGGATATTGCCCAGGTCTATATACCATAACAAGACCATCCAATATTGATATTAACAAAGGTACATGTATAGATAATTTTTTTGTTAGGCTAGAAAAAGTCAAATATAAAACTTACGTCCTCAACGTACCCTTCAATGATCACTACCCAATAATGATGAGTCTAAGGAATAATTATAAATGTACACAAAAAACCCATTTCAAAATAATAAACTATTTTAAACTAAAAAATAAAGCCAAAAGAACTGTTTGGGCTGACATACAAATAATAAAAGACCCTAACCTAGCTACGAACAAATTAATAGAAAAAATACAAACATGTATCAAGGCATCATCTAATATCAATAAACACAATAAGAATAAAATGAACCCAAGGAGTAATTGGATAACTAAAGCAATAATGATATCATGTGCACACAAAGAAAAACTTTATAATAATTGGAAAAAAGATCCCAATAATACAATAAAAAGAGAAAAATATAAAAACTATGTAGAAACTTTAAAAAAGACCATAGATCTAGCTAAAGAAAAATATGAAAAAAATCAAATCAAAACAAATCAACACAATCCACGAAAATTATGGAAAATAATCAACAACAAAATTGGGAAGAAAACCAAAAAAAACAATAACATAAATCATCTATTAATAGGTAATAATAAAATTACAAACTCAAACGACATTGCAGAACAAATGAATACATTTTTCAGTACAGTAGGCAAACAGATATGTGATAATATTAGACAACCAATAAATAGTAACATTACTCTACCATCTATGAACAACAACAGTATTTTTCTACATTTAACAAATAGAATAGACGTTCAACAAACAATAAGAAAAATGGGCAACAAAAATGGAGGATCTGACGGCATCAACACTCAGGTACTAAAGATGATAATAAATCACATAAGTGATCCGTTGACCTATATCTTTAATTTATGCTTACAAAAAGAAATATGGCCTGGCGAATTAAAAAGTGCTGAAATTATTCCTATCCATAAAACTAAAGAGAAGTATCTACCAACAAATTATAGACCTATATCTTTAATATTAAATATTGCCAAAATTTTTGAAAAATTAATACAAATCAGGATTACAAGTTTTTTCAACAAACATAATTTATTTTCTAATAAACAATTTGGTTTTAGAAAAGGTCTTAGCACCAAAAATGCCCTATACTACCTAACTAACTCAATATACAATCAACTAGACAAAAGTAAATCAATAGCAGCAACTTTCTTGGATCTAGCGAAAGCTTTTGACACTGTGGACCACAAAATTCTACTCAAAAAACTTTACAGATATAGAATTAGAGGAAGTGCGTATGAACTTATCAAAAGCTATCTAAGTAATAGGAAACAAAGAGTTAAAATCAATGGTGAATATAGTCAATATCAACAAGTCAACATTGGCGTACCACAAGGTACAATATTGGGACCTTTATTTTTCATAATCTATATAAATGATATGTTACAATTGCTACCAAATGATAGTGTGTCGGCTTTTGCTGATGACACGGTAATTATCGTGAAAGGCGAAACATGGCATGAAGTCGAAAGAAATATGAATTTCTACTTAAACAAAATATCCATTTGGCTAGCATTGAATAAACTGTCACTAAACATTGACAAAACAGTTTATATGGCTTTTGGAAATAACTGCAATAGCAACTCAACATATCTACATATAAATATAAAGGGTGCACCCATTCGAAAAGTTGATAACACTAAGTACCTTGGAGTGCATTTCGATAGCCATATGAGATGGGACCTGCATACAAACATGCTATACAATAGACTAAAATATCTAACTTACATTTTCTACAAATTATCTAGGATAATGAGCACAGATAATCTACGTATGATTTACTATGCACTTTTCCATAGCATAACAACCTATGGTATTATAACATGGGGTGGACCATACATTGGAAGACTCAAATATATACAAACTCTACAAACGCAAACATTACAAATAATAAATAAAAACAAGTTTATAAATGAAAAAAATCCACTAAACATAGATCAAACATTCACCATGGAATCTCTAGTGTATCACTATGTCAACCTGCAAGATATGTTCCTAAAGAAAAATTCCGTAACAAGGAAAAAAACTATACAGCCCCTTAAAAGAAAATTAACAATCAGCATTAAAGATAGCTATACAAGAGCTTTAGCCACCTTCAATCAACTACCTTCTCACCTCAAAACTTTAAATAGCAATATAAAAACAATAAAGGACAAAATAAAAAAATGGATCAAAGGCCATCCATACTAGATACTAGATACAGGAATACAATGAACCACAAAATACACTGCAACAATTTACAACAAATCTATTACAAACTAAAGCAACAAGGGAACTTTGATAGTCTAAATTCTGCATTGGAAGTCCATGTGGATGAGGATAAGGATAAGTTTCTCTTGGATGTAAGGACATATTTGTGTTCACAAGGCACTTGTACACTTCATCAAAATCGTTCTCATCGTCGAATGTCTGAATATAACATGAAAAAAAATGAAAGTATCAGATAACTAGAGAAAAATAATTGAAACAATTGCAAATGTGATTGACATAGCATGGAACTCACAACGGATAACTATTAATACCAAAACAAAAAATGGATTCAAAGAGGGAAAAAGAAACGAAACTTACATTCTAACAAAAACAGATACAACCAACATAAATTTCATTAATAAATGTGAATACTGCACATACAAACAATTAATTGGTAAAAAACATATACATTTCATAAAAGAAGAAAACAAAGAAGATCACAAAGAACCAAATATAGATAAAGTAAGATATAAACCCATAGAAACAGTATTTAAACAAATAGATGACATTGCAGAAAACAATAATATGCAAATAGAAACAAGTAAACCAAA
This sequence comes from Phymastichus coffea, assembly GCF_024137745.1. Lineage (NCBI taxonomy): Eukaryota > Metazoa > Arthropoda > Insecta > Hymenoptera > Eulophidae > Phymastichus > Phymastichus coffea. The sequence continues at coordinate 5,323,006 of NW_026706814.1, forward strand.
AAATACATCAGGAAAACCGATTCTACAAACAAATAATATTCGAATGACCTATGGAGACATCAATTATCTTGGAAACAATAAAGCATTATTATACTTTTATAGAGGTATCAGAGGATATCAAACTTTCACTAATTCATTGCACTCACTGGAACAACCTAAATATAAAGATTTGATAGTCTTAGATGACATAGTATTCACAGCAACATGTAAATGCGATTCACATAAACAACATACTGAAATGTTCCCTCACTATAGAGTCACGTGTGCTACAGGACTTACTTGTCCAGCTAGACTAAATACATATGAAAGAATATCATATGCAAGAAAAATGAAAGCATCAATGACGACAATCGTAACGGCCAGACAAATATTAATCAGATATTGGAGATAGAAGAACAAAATTGAAGATATTAGTGAAGTAAGCTTTTATAGGAAGCATTCTTGCTACCAATATTAAGCCATACTTCATTTGTGAAATATTATAAACTATTATACAAAATGACTCTTAGTTTTAAATTTTTTTTTTTTTTTTCTTTTAATTTCTTTAAGTGTTAGTAGTTTTATAATACCAGACCAGCGAACAGGTTTATCCTCTGCCGGGTTACAAATTTGTAATGTATAATTGTATAATTATTACTACTTGTTGTAATATTTTGTACTATACTCTGGTTAATAATAATAATAATAATAATAATAATAATAATTAATTATTATAATAGTATAATAATAAGTAAATAAGATCAAACATAACATGCACAGGTAATTTAAAAATAAAACGATCAGAGTGAGATAGAAATATGAAAATAAACAGTTGTTCAAGTAGAACAAAGTAGACATACCAACGAAGTAAACACAAATAATAAACTTGAATATATGATGGAGCAGCCGATACAAAGAATGGATACTATGTTAAATCTATTAGCTGTACTAGTAAATAAAATGGCACAATGAGCAGTCTAAAACTTGCTATTTGGAAAGCAAACGGTCTCAAAATAAACCACTACAGCCATACTTACTCTGATGAAACTACTTACAAGTAACGTGTAATCATCAAGGATAAAGACTTTTTCAATATACTAGGAAATCGTTTTATAGTGGGAGGCGATTGTAATATAAAATATTCGTAGTGGGAATCAAGATCATAAACGCTAACACACAGAATTACTATAAAATATAAACATGAAATCTATGAATTACTATAACAAAATAACTACATTCGGATATCTACTAAATAACCAATATACTAGCCTACAGATATAAACAAGCTTTCGGATTTGATTTACTTTACTATAGTAAAAAGTATAAACAAAAATTATTTTGAAGTGTCATCAAACTTAGATTTATCATCAGATCATTCGAGTACTAATTACTCGACACTGCGAAGAATTTAATAAAGTAATCAATAACATAAAAGTCAACTGGAAAAAATATGCTCTTTACGTAGAGGAATGCATAACGTGCAACGTTCCTCATAAAACAATTAATAATGTAGAAAGCAGCATTAACTCATTGAATAAAATTCTAACTGAAAGTATTAACAAATGTGCTACTACAATAAATAAAACTAAAACACAGAAAATTAGTTCCATTAAAATAGCCCGAAAAATCAAAGAAAAGAGATTATTTAGAAAAAGGTATCAGATAACTAGATCGAGTCGGAACAAAACTAAAGTAAAGAAAGCATCCAAAGATCTAAAGAAAATGTTATATGAAGAAAAAACCACACAAACGCGGAATTATCTCAGATCACTCATGTGAGTCCTACAGAAGCAACAGATTACTTATTATGGAAAGCTACTAAATAACTTAAAAGAACAATTATATTTATATCGCCTATCAGAAAATCTAGTGGTAACTAGGCAAGATCGGAAGAAGAAAAAGCTGAAACGTTCGCAAATCATTTCAGTACAGTATTCTAGCCTCACCAAAGAATAATTACCGAAGAAGAAGAAGAAATCGTACTAGAAGGCTCTGACGTCCAAGACAATACATCAATCAAATCAATTAAAATAAAGAAAGTATTGATAATATTAAAAATAGAAAAGCTACGGGTTCTGATAACATCACAGGAGAAATTATCAAAATGTTACCCTCAATTGCAATAAGATACTTAACAATTGTTTTCAGCGCATGCTTGCGTCTCTGTTATTTTCCTTCCCAGTGGAAAGCAGTAGAGATTGTTTTAATACCTAAACTCGGTAAAGAACTAAAACTGGTAACTTCATTTAGACCGATTAGCCTTTTACAAGCTTTTTCTAAAATCTCTAAAGGTCTAATTCTAGCTGAAATTAACCCAATAATACTAAATAGAAAACTTATCTCTGAACATTAATTCGGTTTCAGGGTGTAACCATTCCATTGATTGAGCAAGTAAATAGAATAGTATCTGTTGCCTGAAAAGCCATCGAAGATAAACCATACTGCATGGCGTATTCGTTTCCCAGGCTTTTGATAAGATTTGGCATAAAGAACTACTACACTAGCTGAAGATTTTTTTCCTCAGCCCCGCTACAAATTATTACAGTCTTATCTACACAATAGAGCTTATCAAGATAAAATAAATAAAAACGTATCGAAACGTTAGTTAATAAAAGCAGGAGTACCGCAGGGCAGTGTTCTAGGTCCAATACTAGATCTATTATATACCTCGAACTTATCAAAGTCTATTAATATCTTGACAGCAAAATATACATATAATACAGCAATTTTAACAATACACCCAGAGGCAACAATACCAACCAAAACATTACAAAACTACAAAAAAAATCACCTTCAAAATTGGTCTATCTCCTGGAGAGTAATAGTAAATGAAAGCGGATCGATACATACGACATTCACACTTTGGGAATATACCTGTCCTCCTATTACATTAAACGAGAAATATACTCCGCAAAGCAATCACATAAAATATTTAAGTATTTACCTAGATCGAAGACTTACATGGAAAGAATACATATTTACCAAACGTAAACAGTTGGATCTAAAATGGAGGAAAATGTATTGGCTCATCAGAACAAAATTCGATCTGTTAATTGAAAATAAACTGCTGCTGTATAAAGCTGTACTTAAACCAGTCTGGATATATGGTATTCAACTATGGGGTGCGGCTTCTAACTCGAATATCAAAATAATCTGAAAAAATTTTAAAATACCTACAGTCAAAGAAGAAAGTGAAAAATTCTACGCAAAATATAATTCCAGACTTCGAAACCACTCAAATAAACAAACAAACTTCTCAAAATATCCATCGCCAACACCAGACTATACAAACATAAACAATGAATGCGCCAACAAATTAACATAATTATTTCAATCATACTGTAAAACAAAGACAGTGTATTTACTGGAGTATACTACTTTTTATTATTATATATATCTAATAGTAATATTATTTGCTTATTGTCTCATTGACGCGAGACAGATTGTAAATAAATTTGGAGTAATAATTGAAACAAAACAAAAGTTTTAGTGGTTTCGACTGTAAAACTATTACTAGTAGAAACAAACATACAGTATACGGTAAGAATAGGGTTCGACCCATGAATTACTAAGTCTGTAGTTGAATCAATTCAGTTTCTAGTTCTAACATGCCGTCGTCAAATTTGTAAAAAAACATTTTTTGATAAAGTTACAGAGGTTGGAAAACAGCAGAAAACCTAATTTTTACGTTTTTAGGTTAGGATATCTCGAAAACTGAGGATGATTTAACAATTTTGAGCTCAGATTCAAATTTAGCGCATTGAATCCCTTCGGAAATATCTTCTCTAGTTTCTCAGTGCGGACTATTATTCAAATTTTATCGGCCTGTGTTATTAAAAAGCTTTCCACAAAAGCAATTCGATACGTAACAATAATATTTAATACATACTTCTATGCTACTTTTCTTTGCAATAGAAAGTAGCAGAGATTATTTTAATATCTAAACACGCTAAGAAACGGAACTTGTGACTTCGTATGGACCGATATGTGTACTGCCAGTACTTTTAAAAATTTATGAAAAAATCATACTAGCTAGAGTAAACTCAATTATTAGAAATAGAAAACTTATTCCGGACAACCAATTCAGCTCCTGGTATCACCACTCTACCATCGAACAAGTGAACAAAATATTATATGTCGCGAATAAATCCATTGAAAATAAAAAACAACTACACAGGCATATTTCTCGACATTGCTCAGATGTTTGACAAAGTTTGGCATAAGGGAAATAGTTGTTCTTACTACACAAACATTTATACATAAACTAATGAAATTTTTTCCTGAACCCTATAGTGACCTGTTACAATCACACCTCCGAGATAGAAGTTTTCAAGTAAAAATCAATAAAAAAATGTTCGTCAAGTAATAAAAGCAGGAGTACCGTAGGGTAGTATTTTAGACCCAACACTATACCTATTATATACATCGGACCTGCTAGCCTCCCAATATTTTGACAGCAACATACGCAGACGATACAGCAATATTAACAACAGATAAAGAAGCAACAATAGCATGAGAAACACTACAGAATTACATAAATAACCATCTTTAAAAATGACTAATTTATGCAGAATAATAGTAAATAAAAGAGTAAATCAATTCACGCGTGTATACTCTCCGTAAAGATAAATATCCACATATTCAACTGAACGACAAATACATTCCGCAAAAAAACGATGTCAAATAATTAGGAATATACTTGGATAAAAGGAAGTTGGTTTCGACTCGTGGAAGGGAGTGGACGTATCTTGGCTGTGAGTGCGAGTTTTATTGAGAAAGAATAGAAGAAATATACAAGAAAACAGGGAGTAAGGTAAAAGTTGGAGGAGAAATAATTGGGGAGATCGAGACTTACAAAGGCGAAAGGCAAGGGTGCCGTTTAAACACCACGCTATTTAATCTAGATCAAACAGGTTCGAGAAGGAGGGGTAGTGATAGGAAGGAAGAAAATATGGACATTAGGATATGCAGATGACAGTGATTATGGCAAAGAATGAAAGTGGAATGAAAGCGATGCTGAAAAAATTAAAAAGGTACCTGGAATACAGGGGATCAGAGCTAAATGTAGGAAAATTAAAGAGGATGAAATGCAGAAGAGGAGGAGGAAGGGGAAAAGAAGAAGAATTCGAATGGGAAGGCGAGAAGATAGAGATGGTTAAAGAGTACAATTACTTGGGATATGTGATAAGTAGAAATAACGGAAATAAAAAGCAGATAAAGAAGGTTGAAGGAAAAATAAATATGGGACTCGAAAGATATGGCGGCTAGGAGAAAAACTATTTAGAGAAAATTGGGAGCTAAGGATGAATCTGTTCGACGCACTGACAAAAAGCGTGATTATGTATGGAGCAGAAATCTGAGGATGGAAGAGATATGAAGAAATAGAGAGATTACAACTAAAATACATAAAGTGGGTATTGAGATTAGATAGAAACTAGCCAAGTTACTTAATACGATGGGAAACAGGAAGACCCAAAAAATAAACAGCATTAGAAAGAGCAATGAGGTATGAAAACAAAATAAGAGAAGAAAGAGATGGCTCAATAAAAAAAAGTATGGAAAGAATTAAAGAAAAGGGAAAGAAATGAAAAAGATAAAAAGGATAAGAAGGAGGAGAAAGAGGAAAGCCTAGAAAAAAGTAAAATATATTGAGAGAGGAAGGAGGGAGACGAAATGAGAGAAGAGTTTTGGAAAGAAATAAGAGAGGAGCTAAAGAAAAAAGAAAGAAAAGAAAAGCTAGAAAAGTCAAGATATATAAACGAGTGGAAAGAACTGAAAGAAGAAATGAAAAGGTATAGGTTAAAGGAAATTCAAGGAGAGGGAAGAATAAAAGGCCTGCAAATAAGGGAAAGGTTTAGGTTAGGTAATGAAACGAGAGGAAGCAGGTATTGGGAAAAAAAAAGAAAATAAGAGATGCAGAATGTGTATGAAAGAGGAAGATAATTGGAAGCACATGGTAGAAAAATGTCAAAAAAGTAGAAAGGAAGGGGAAGTATGGGAAAAAATAATAATAGGAAGCAAAGAAAAGATAGCGTGGATGATGGAGATAAAATGGAAAAGAAGAAGAAATGAAGAGAAGAAAGAAAAAGAAAAGCAAGAAGACGAAGCTATAAGACCCTAAGGAGAGACGGAAACAGAAGACAGAGAAGCAAGACTTGCAGACACATCTACACACACATACATACACACACATACACACAAAACACAAACATACGCGCAAACATAAACATACACATGCACACACACACACACGACACAAGTAACAGCAACTACACAAGCGAGAGGAAGTAGGTATTGGAGGATGGAGCAAAATGGAAAAGAAGAAGAATCGAAGAGGAGAAAGAAAAAGAAAAACAAGATGAAATTTTAAGACCCTAAGGACAGAAGGTAACAGACGAGAGAGACGCAAGACTCGCAGACACATTTACATACGCAAACATACACACAAAACACACACACACGCAAACATACACATACACACACACAATATACAAGTACTAGCAACTACATATGAGAGAGGAAGCAGGTATTGGATGCAGGAACAAAAATGGAAAAGAAGAAGAATCGAGGAAGAGAAAGAAAAAGGAAAACAAGAAGAAAAATTATAAGATACTACAGAAAATAAGTGAGGTTGAGGAAAGGAAAGGCAGAGGGGGTAATAGGAGATGAGAGAAAGGTGTAAAGCCCTAACAAGGAGAAAGACAGATTAAATGATTAGCAAGAAAGAGAGCAAAAGCAAAGTAAAGGCAAAGGTGTAAAGGCAAAAGAAAGTAACAAAGGAAGAAGTCGGAAAAAATAAGTAAGAAAGAGAAAAACAAGAGCGGAAAAGGCAGATCTAGATTAGAGAGAGGAAGAGAAGATTAATCAACAGAAAAATGAGAAGAAAAGCTGAACAGACAGAAGCAGGAGACAGGGACGCAAGAGTTGCAAAAAGAAGAGTTGTTGAGTTTTATAGCTTTTCTTCTAGTTCTTTTCCTTCTTTTTTCTTTAGCTCCTCTCTTATTTCTTTCCAAAACTCTTCTCTTATTTCGTCTCCCTCCTCCCTCTCTCAGTATATTTTACTTTTTTCTAGCCTTTCCTCTTTCTCCTCCTTATCCTTACATACCTACATACGTACACATATACACAAAACACACACACACACACACACACACACAAAACACATACATTATCAATTACACAAACTGGACACGAGACACAATCGTAATATAAGAAATGAAAACCAAATGTAACATATAAGTTGTAAATAAATAAATTTTATATATATATATGTATACACACACACATACATACATGTGTGTATGTGTGTGTGTGTATACTTGGATAAAAGATTGACATAGAAAGAACATATATTCACAAAACGAAAATAACTGAGATTGAAATGGCTCATTGGAGCAGAATTAGAGATATCAATCAAACATAATCTTCTATTTTAAAAAGTTGTATTTAAACCAGTCTGAACCTACAGTATTTAACTTTGGCGAGCCGCTTTGAATTTATATGCTTAAAAAAGATTTCAATCAAAAGTCCTACCTAACTTCGTACACGCGCCGTGATTCATTACAAACGAAGTTATCCGAAATAATTTACAGAATGTATCAGTAAAAGAAGAAATTGAAAATTTTTACGTAAAATACAATATAAGAGTACGAAACCACTCAAACAAACTGATGAGCAAATTTTTCTTGGAATAAAATACAATCACTTGACTCAAGAAATATAAAATAATGATAGCATAATCAAACCTCAAGATAATAACCACATAAGTACGCACAAATTTCAAGACCAAGATAGAATGCTCACTAAAGTACTCTGCTGAATACATGTAAAGATATCTGTATAACAATGAAATTTACCTATTGTCTTTATAAATAATAGATAAACTGTAAGCTTTGGAGTAAATAAAAAAAAGTTATACAATTCAAATGACAAAATGGTTATAAATCAGAAATTTAGAAAAATAGAAAAATAGAAATATTTAAAAAACTCACCAAAGCTTATACCTAAAATGGTATGATAGTTTTTCAATAGATACAGTCTCTAGTGTGCCACTTAATGTATAGAATCCAGTTGATAACAAAATCAATAAATTTACGCTTGGATAATTTGAAAAGCGCATAGCTGTAAAGCGCATCAGTAACTAAGAGATGCAAATCATTAACGCAATAAAACCCAATCCAACTTAAATAAAATAGCTTATAATTAATTAATATTCACCGTACTAAAGCAATGCTCATCATAATAGAATTAGCACTTTTACATGCAGCACGCCAAGAATGAAACAAGCTAGATTAATCAACCGACACTAATTGAACTCCAAATTGGCTAGGAAAACAACAAAAACAGCTAAATTAACAGATGAAAAAACAGTCTTCTACGACTCTAAAATGAATCCAATTAAAGAAGAGCCCAGTACTACTCTATATTGATAGCACTATGTTAGCCTTATTAGTGAGCGTAGATGTTAAGGGTTGATTTAAATAGTATAACTGTAATGAAAATCATTCCAGACCACTAATATCGTCAAATTGCTAAAATATATCTGCAAAAATGCAAAAATTTCAGTGAGTCATAAGCAAGATCTTTGACCTGCAACAATTCACTCAACAGAGTAAAAAATTAGATTAGAATCCAAAATATCCCGGGAGTGAGTTAATTAACATGTTAAACGAACACTTACTAGAGAGCAAAAGGATAAACATTAGCAGTCTATCAAAAAAGGAAAGAACGACAGTTACGGCAGAACATGCGATGGCTAAGAAAAAGTGACATAGGCAACGGATCCAGAATAGCAGAGAAAAAAACTCAACGAAAACACCAACTATAGAAGTGGAAAAGTTTTCAAACGTTGATGTTTAACCGGTAATCCGGCAATCATCCAAACTTTTCTCCTTCTAGTAGCATTGACCAATGACCACCTCCGATCTTCCACGTAGCGAGTCCATAGCTCAAGTCATATAGGTGGTTCAGTGGATTTTGGCTGTTTCTGTAGAGGATGATCGTGACAACTATACGTCTGGCATATTTTCACAATCACTCTTTATGCGACGAATTATGGGATAAGTAAACATCGTATCGCGGCGTATTACGCTGATGAAGGCGAGAGCTATGAGCCTAATTTTTTTTCTCTCTCCCTCTTTCTCTTTCTTTCTCACACTCTCTTTTTCTTTTTTTCTTTTTCTGTTATAACAATTTAATACATTGTTTCATATCATTGTATGCGCATCTGTCGATTTTTTATTCGTTATGATATAATGTTCTATGTAGTCTGTTAAATAGTGTTTTAATTTATTATTTCTTTTTTCTCCTCATATTATTTCTATCATTAAATTTATTATTCTCACCGGTGATTAGTTCGATTTCATTTAGAGTTCATAGTCAGCTTTAGTTACTAGTTAGTACGGGCTAATATGTTTGATTGAATTTGCATTATCTCACTTAAAAAAAAATCGCACGCGGTTAATTTATCGCACCATTTGTTGATTTTATTCCACACTATATTTATTGATATGACATATGTAAATAATGTTATATGTGGTCTATTTTCAGGGAATCAATATAAATTGAATACCAAGCAGTTATAGATATCAGAATGTTACATTAATGAAATTAGAAAAGTTGGATGAAAGTAAATCTCTTGAAAATACTGGTTAGTTCAATATTGAAAAAATATAGCTTTGATGTATCATTGTCACTTTTAATGATTTGAGGATTTACTTAAAACTGCAAAAAATTATGAATGTGAAGCATAAACTTATTTCAACATGATCGAGAGATCATCTTAATACAATAATACAAAATATGATCGAAATTGGTTTCGAACCTTCAAACTAGAATTTACATCTACTTAGTTACCAATATCTTACGTAATTATATTAGATAAACGTAAAATGCAATTATTTTATTTTATTGAAAAATGTATTTCTATATTTTTTTGATCCTATAACTTATACCAACGTAAATTTCTTTAAATATGTGCGATTGTAGTTATGATATGTTGCATTAATCAACTGTTTTTTGACCTTAGACTTCGCTAAAACTGTAGGTTGACCTCATCACATAGCAGTTTCCTGTTATATAATACTAAATGGTTTAGTGAACCTTTTTATTTTATAATCTATGCACTGTGTTTTACAGACTGATTTTTGCTATATTATATTATTGTTTTCAGCTAGATGGAGTCCACCCGAAAGTCCAATAAAAATCAATCTAACCTAATCTTTCTTATCTTACTCTTTCTTCTCCTCGCATCTCTCTCTTTCTCTCTTTCTTTCTCTCACTCTCTTTCTTACTCTTAGGTATAGCCAAGATATTGAAATTCAAAGAACTCCACCGCATGCCGCGTGTCTCACTATCGTGGATTTAATTTAACTCTTGGTAAATTACACTAACTGAAACGAAATATACTTGACGTGTCTTGATTTCGTTAATATATTTACTCTTGAAATTTAAACACACTTTATCTGTATAATATATTTCTCGTAGTTCACAGTTCATTTAATGAAATTGCGATATGTATTCTATAACAAAATTACGTTGTTCTGGTGAATAAATTACTTTACTATCTATACTTATTTTTGTCTTTTTCTAGTTGAAAGTAGTAATATTCTGAACTTAGAAATCAGCCTAAACTTTTTTTATTGACAATTAGTAGATTATTAATAAGATTACATATATCACATATTATAAATTTTTGCTTACCCATAAAAGTGTCCTCTTACAAATTCATGAATTTTCTCTTTATTCACAGCGTGAAGATTCTGAAATTCATGCAAGGCAGAAAACTTCTTTACGTTTAATCCATTTGGCGTTATAATGTCTGGTTTTCTTTTAAGAAGATGTTCGGCTTCTAGTCCTGTAATATCTGATACAGTAGTAAATGTATGTGATAAATGAGCCGCAGCTCTTTCCATGCAATATCGATGATAGATTTGACGTTTCCCAGCTTCTTCATCAACGTTGAACTGATAAAGATACAATTAAATATAATAATGAATATACTTAACCTTTAGGTATTTTTGATTACATTTAAAGAATAAAATATACGTAATAGTAATATCTATAGTTCTATCTACCATGTGTGGGGAATGAGCGGGCAATAAATGAGTATATTTGCAATTGATTAAGATCATTTACTTGTATCTTCATAAGAACTCTCAGAATTTTAGCTAGACTCAACTAATGTAATATTAATCAAAAAAGTTAAACATTTATATAAGAGCAAGTCTTACGAGAGATTAGTCAGAATCACATCGGTTCAGCAAATTTTTGCAAACAGTAAATCTTTGCAAACAGAAAATCTTTGTAAGTAGACCTATTGAGTAATAGCTGCTAAATTTCCGTTGGGCAAAAAAGTACACGCACGCATGTTATGAGAAATGTATGGAGCCGTCAAATAAAGTTGAAAAACCAAGTATGTATCACAAATGAACTAAAAACTATATTTTTGTTCACAAATAAACTATGCACGCACATAATATACTGGATGTTAGACGTGCACCTTTAGCTCATCTTTTAAAATATTCGAATTACACTCGCAAATGTTCTTTATAAAATTGGTATCGACCACACGTAGCAGTGCTGTTGTCTGTTGAGTGTTGGGATGGTATAATGCTCTTAAGATGTACGCGTGTTTTTGCACTACAGGAAATCTATTTTTCGAACCCATCACAGGTATACTACTTGAATCTAATTGTCACTATGTATACCTTTTAATTATTTTTGAGAAACGCGAATGTTTCGTTGACCGTCTTCGGGAAATATTCACCTGCATACGGAAAATATCCACTTGCATTTGGGATTCTTCCGAACCCTGTATCATACATATAGTCAGTGTATATAAAAAAAATTTATCACAAATACCATTTTACTTGTTGCATGTGAAGACAGAAATGAAAAGGCGTTTCTATCGCACATTCATAACGACAACTGATCGACACATAGATCAATTATTTGATATTCAATCGGATTCAAATGAGTGTGTCAGGCGCTTGTGGAGCACTTTTACGGTAGCTGAGTCACAAAGCTCTGTAACGTCACAGTACATAAAAAGTGACGTTGTACATCCGCTGCTAATGATTAATGTAATATATGCACGTTCTGATGAGCGCACCGACATTCGATCCTCTGATATAATAGAGGGTAAAAGGTTAACAACAACAGAAAAAGTAAAGTTATCAAAACGTGCTTTATTAAATATAATACAAATATTTACATGGTATTTATGTTTTTTTAATTTAGTTAGTTAAAAATAAATTAGTTATAATTTACATGATAAGTATATTACGTTTGATTCATATCAGTACATTAATTCCATGTTTGTTTAACTAAGAGCAAACAGCGTTTTATATTTTTTTTAATCTAAATTTTGGTGTTGTGTGCATTAATTGCTTTGCTAGTCAATTTGGATGTTTCGATATCTTATTACCATATTTTCTGTAACTGTTTCAATTTCTTCTCTTACAGTAGTTATATTGTCATTCTCTCTTATGTACTTATTTGAGACTAACCATGTGCATCGGTGATGGATCATAGTACATTATTTTGAATCTTTCTATTATATCAATGTTTGACTTTGTAATAGTACCCTAGATTTATATGCTATATATTTATAGTGGTTTAATTATTATGGATTTATATATAAGTAGTTTATTTTTGATTGACAGTTTGGATTTTATTCCTAGTAACAAGTAATATATTTTTATCTGTATATTCAGTTGTTTTCATTTAGACCATATACGGTCTCTTCACATTACTATTTTTTTACAATTTTTAGATAATATAGACAGCAGTTGGTCTGTATAACGTAACGTACTGTAACGGTCATACAGTTTTGTTATCAGTATTATTGTTGTTATTTTCTGTTGAATTATATCTTTTTTAAAAAGTTCTTTGAGTAACATTGGATTTATTATATTGTGTCCAGAGTTCTTTTTATTTTTTAGCTGATGAATTATGTAGTTTATTTCTTTTACTTCAGTATTATCAACTGAGTAATTATTACTATTTTTACTTTGCATACAGCTTAATAAAATTTGTTCTTCATCTTGTGGCGGGGAACTTCGGGGGATCTCAGCCGCACTTTTGGAACACTTCCGTCACAAGGCCTGATTGGCCCTTTTCCCCCGATTAATTATAAAGGCACCAGACCGCCGTTCCTAAAATAGAGCGATCATCGGGGGTAGGGCCTGAATATAACAAGGCATGGCTCTGTTCGTCCACAGTGCGACTGCGCAGCGTGGGGGCTTGACGTCGTCATAGCGATTTTCTGGGTATCAGGCCGATGGTGTCCAACAATTGTCGATTTATATTCATCATCTCGCGTCCTTGAAGTGCCGGCAGCTCAGGATATAACTCCTCATCTCGGATCAGAGATTCGTTCGATTTCGTGCGTAAGTTACTTAATTTCGGAACCAGAAATTGCAAACAAAGAATTCTCGTTATCAACCGTCCGCGGCTTAAAATAATATCAGCATGCAGAGAAGGAAGGCTTAACGAGGCGTAAAATTAAGAAAATTGGTCACACTTGACTTTTCTTTATTCTGAAATTAAAGTACAATTACTGTCGGAATGACGGATGGTCAGCGCGACTTGACGCGACTCAATGCGCGGCGAAACAGATACACACGTTCCGGCGAATTAAATCTACGACAGTCTAACACTCTCGATCCCCGAATTCGTAACTGTAATTCACTACCTCGATATCTAAAGTCCTTTTTTTTTTCGATCCTATCACTCACGCTAATTCGAAAAATGGCGGATGGTCATCGCGACTTGATAGGAGCACTAAATTTCCGGTGTCGACGAATCCACGTGTCGTGATGGTATTATTTGCACGAGAAAAATCACGCACCGCATTTCACAATCAGTATTAGTGAGTCGCATTTTTCCTACTTACAGATTTCTGCTGAAGAACCTGACAAACGGGAACTGTGGCAGTGAATCTGGGAAAATTGCTTTCTCTCAATGTAGTGATCAGCGGCAAAATGGACGAGAAACGGCTTTTCGCGGTCAAAGATCATTTTTCCGCTCCTCTTTCCGAGAAGAATTCCTATTATTGGCAGATATGCGAATTCGGATATCGGTAGCGCACTCTGAATATTTCGTCATTGGTCAATATGTAATTTAGAAAAGAACAGTGCCTTCATTTTATCTCCTCCTATTGTCGCTATTTATCCTCTCTCGCCCCCCCCCCCCACTAAGTCGACTAGCATTGATTGATGAGAAAGATCTACCCCTACTCTTATTTATTTCGATGCGGACGGAAATCGAATTTTATTCTGATTCGCTTATTGGTCGTGACGTCACCAGCGAGTTTCGTCAGAATTTCGAATTTCATCAATCAATTTATCAATTTAATTCGTCAAAATGCTTGACACTAATTAATACATTTAAGGGACTATAGCGGTCGCATATAAGTATTTTATATTTTAATATGTTCCATGTATAAGTTGCATCGCTAAATTATTTGTAGTGATAAAATAATTGTAAGTCGGCCTTATTTTCGTAGCACCCTCATCATCGCATTTGCATTTGAATCTGTATAATATTTATTTTAGTTCGCTCGCTTTATATGGTCTGCCTCGCTCGCTCTCGCTTAACCTGACTCGCTCGCTCTTGTTTAGTCTGTCTCGCTCGCTCTTATTTAGTCTGTCTCGCTCGCTCTTGTTTTGTCTGTCTCGCTCGCTCTTGTCCAGTCTGTCTCGCTCGCTCTCATTTAGTCTGTACCGCTCTTCATGATGGCCACCTTCGCTCCCGCGTGTCAACCTCGTACTTTGTTGCTGGTCTCCGAAGCGTCTCCTGGAGCGTTCCCTTTTGGTTGTGTGATACAAGCGTGTGCCCGGGTGTTGCGTGTGTATGTCTCCGGGTGTTGTCAGTGATCGGCAGCAGTGTCAGTGTGTGTGGAGCTCAGAATGTCCGATGGTGCGCAGCAGCCTGACAAAGTTGATTACCGGTTGCGCTTCATCGACGATTTTCTGTTTGCCCCAGGTGTGCCAGCATCTCCAGAGTGTTTGTGTCAGCGTCGGGGAATGTAACGGATCTGCATATACCACTATCACGCATATCCGTTGCACTTTCCAGTCAAGTTTTGGTGATTTTATTTCCAGCCGGCAACACGTGGTTGGGAGTGTATATGCGTGCACTCTCTTTTTTCTCATGATGCGCTCCATTTTTCAGTCCTCCGTCGGATCGCGTTCTTCAACTTGTTACGTTGTTTTCTCGAGTTTGGGTAGACGCATATGAAAAAGAATTAGTGTTCGAATTAGGGCGCACATGGGTTATAATAATCCGACTGGTTACGTGGCGGCAAGGGACATGGATGGCTTTCCTGAGGTGTTGGAAATAATGCAACACTCTCAGGCAAAGCCTTGTAATGTTACCGCATTACAATCTTCTGTTTTTTGCGTTGTGGGGGTTGAATATATTTTGTAAATATTTGACAAATATGTTAGCTATATAAATACTTGTTTTAGACACGTCATATCATTTTTTTTAAATAGAAATAGAGAATTTTTAAAGATATTTTATTTTCTTAGTTGCTTTCCAAAACGAAAATCAGTGGCTCCAATTACAGTTAAGTTAGTTCGGTAGTTACTTATAATTTCATTTTTTTAATCGTAAAGAATATTTTCAGGTTCATTAATAGACGGATTATATTTTGCTTTATCACTTTATAATCTGGACTGTTGCCATATTTTTCTTAATTTTATTTTTACGTTAGTTTTGTCAGATACTATTCTCGAAATAGTTCAATTTCTTTTTTTATTTATTGAATACATAGAAGTTGCATTTTTAATGGCTTTATAAATGTTGTTATTTAATTCAATCGCCATATCGATATCTTGTTTTCTTTTTAATAGTACATCACATAAAAGGTTTTGGTTTGTTACTGCTTTATAAAATTTTCAATTCATTTTTTTATTGTACAAAGGGCCATTTTTTAAGTTTGTTTTAATTACACAGACCAACAATTTTAAAAACTTGAAATCAGACATAGTATACTTAATAGATTTTTATGCATTGATTCCAAATCTGGGCTCAAAATCACCCTTGGTTTTCCAGCTATCTTAACCGAAAAGCGTCACTGTAACATGACGAAGGATTTTTTCTGCGCAATTCTGACCATAGTTTCTAAAAGAGCAACTCTTAAGTTACAAAAAGCACTATTTAAAATTAATTTTATAATTTTTTCAACGGAGATATAGTCGTTTGAAAAATGTTGGATCTGAAGATTCTACTATAGGTTTATAATAATACGAAACTCAATATTACCGTGTTCTCGAAACTCGACCAGCAGTGCCCGACTGGGCGTTTGATTGATGTGATTCCGTCAAATGTTCTGGATTGAGGATTATTCAAGAAATGACATGTGAATTGTTACTGACTTCGGAAATTTCAAATTTGAGGTTATGACGTTTCAGCTGACTGAACACTGTGGTATACGTGGATTCTCGTACTTCTGATGCTATTATGCGTGTGCATTTATAAGTATGAGAAGTGAATATTGAGTTTCGTGTTATTATAAACCTATAGTATAGTTCAGATTCAACGTTTTTCAAACAACCATATCTCCGTTGAAAAAATTATAAAATTTATTTGAATAGTGCTTTTTGTAGCCCAAGAGTTGCTCTTTTAGAAACTGTGATAAGAATTTCGCAGAAATAATCCTTCATCATGTTTCAGGTGGTCAAATATAGCAAAAAAGCGTGTTTTTGACGCTTTTAGGTTAAGATATCTGGGAAACCAAGGGTGATAGAGCAAATCTAAGCCCAGATTCAGAATCAGCGCATAAAAATCTATAAAAATCTTATATTTCTAGTTTCAGGTTCTTGACTTTTGTAAAATTTTATTGGCCTGTGTTATTGAGTTGAAATTGATAATAATTAGAGGACGATCTGAAGTTAAATCAAGGCATGATTTGGCTGTTAGATATTTATAGTATAATCCTTTAATGGATAGGAAGGTTCGCATATTGATATTAGTATTAAGTTTTCTATTTTCATTACTGCATATAAAGTTGCTTCTTTTGGAATTGCTGTTAATGATCTTGATCCTCATATGGATGTTTGGCATTATAATTTCCTCCTGCAAGGAAGCGATTTCCTAGGCTATCAAAATATTTTTTGTATTGTTTCTTGTTTATTGTGTGAGTTAGAGAATGATAATATAATTTGACTGTTATTTTCTATAATTGCGACGTTTATATTGTCGATTTAATGTGCTTCGAAATTTTGATTCATTATTTATTTAGACGAAGAGGACTATTTGAATAGTTTAGAGGTTTTGGCGGATGGAACAGTAATTTGTCCTGTTGAGAAAAACCAAAGTAATTTAATTTTTTTTTAATTAGTTGGTTTATAAACAACGAAATCTATTTTATAGATACTGTAACTGTTGAGAAAGATAAGAGCCAAGAATCTGCAAACAGCAAAAAATAAGAGGAATAGCGTGAAGCAGGTTTCGAAATCAATGAAAATAACGCAGCTCTAAATAAGGTCTTAAGAAAGGAGTTCGTTGCACTGAAACGAGGATCTAGAAAGGTAAAATTAAACCAGTAAAAGAAAGGTAAAAAAACACGTGCGCGTGCAATATACAACACAAATGCGTCCGCACGGTTGTACACTACACCCATACATATATACTTACATACATACGCATATAATACTCATACAAGCGCTCGCACCTTCAAGTAGATACATGCACTTACGTAATTGAGATTTCCAATTCAATAGTGAAATTTGTTTACAGGTCGAGCTGTGGGAAGGTTTTAAACTGCATATTTACAAGCTTGAACTGAATAATCTGAAAATATAAGCTGAAAATTATAAGAACAGCCAAAAAACGGTGATCAAGTAATGTACCTTATCATTAAGAGAGAAGAACTTCGACAATAGACACAGACGAGATAAAAAGGTAGGTGGTTATACCACCAGCAATCTAGATAATTACTGCATTAAGTATTATATATTTAAAACAAAATTTCTTGTCGATGCTGGTGAACAAATTCGTCATTTTGCCTATTTTAGAATTTGTTAATGATACAATGGATGAACAACAGAGACTATTAGCTGCGAAGTACAGACAGGTGTTTACAAGAATATGCAATAATCTACGAAGGGAAAAGAAATAATTGTAAATAGTCGTGTTACCTAATTAATTGACATAATTTTTAAATTATTATACTTGTTTGTACAAAAATAGTCATTTTATAATACAAAATTAATTAATTTAGTAATAACAACACACACACATACACGACCGTGCGCAAACAAAAGCTGTAAAAAAGTAGTAGAAAGGTTGTATAAAAGTCGTATAAAAGTAGTAAAAAAGTAGAAAAGTTGTAAAAAATTAGTGAACAGATCGTATAAAAAAGGTTGTGAAAAAAGTTTGACTTTTCTATTACTTTTTTACGTCTTCTTTTCAACTTTTTTTCTGCTACTTTTTTACAACTCCGTTTTTTCTAATGTATTTCGTTATTCATCCATGTCCCAATCTGGATTATTTAGATCATCTGGCTCATTCTCGTCGTTTTCATCATCATCTGCATCGTTAAGCTCAGCTTGAGTTTCATTGCCATCATTTTCTGCGGAATTTTCCCTGTCCAACTTTACTTTCATGTACTGCTCAAAATATTCCCCTGCCATTTTGATATCATAGAACTAACAACTTAGCTGACTAGATTTCCTCTGATGGTATGTCTTCTACCCATTCTTCCGTACATTCCCAGACCTCGTCAGCGTTAGCAGGTGCACCGTTGTGGTAAATATTTTTACATACTCCTCACATAAAAAAATCTAAAGGATTCTGATCCAGTGTACGTATAATGAATGTGCAATGTCGTTAATAATTATTTAATAAAGGCGAATAAGTGAGACACTTTCGCTTTCAGTAATCGAAGAAGGGAATAGAGGAGAGGTTGACAAATAATTTCACATTATCGTTTGAATCCAAAACTATCAATCTTATTCTAATAACAAATAAAGAAAACGAACATATATACAACTTAAAAACTATCACTTAAACTAACATATGTATAATTTACAAGCTACTTACATTGATTGAATAACCGCAAACAGATAGACGCAAACTACCAAGTGGGTAAACGCCTTGACAGTGTTTAACCTTTCAATCATAGCTTAACGTAATGAGCCGCTAGTCGAATCGTAAAGAAAAGAACTAGATAGCCAGCGAATCAATGTTTTACTACCCTACACTACCGGACTTATAACTAGCATAGCCGCAAGTGTGCCATGACGAGAGAAAGAAAAGAATATTTGAGAGAGAGAGAGGGGGGGGGGAGAGAAAGAGAGAGAGAGAGAGAGAGAGAGAGAGAGAGAGAGAAAGAGAGAGAGAAAGTAAAAATAAATTTGATCTTGTTCGTTGCTGGTTGGAGGATGTGTGTGACAATGAAAAGACTTTTTTCGCTCATCTACATACGTCCCAGAAGCTCGGCTATATCAACTAGCTGATCTTGTCTTCCTCTTCAGCACTAGATACACGCACCGAGTTAGTGAATGTGCGCTGTCCGTGGTAGCTGACCCACAAAGTCGTCCAGGAAAAAAATGCTCTCTCTCTCTCTGGTAAAAGAAGACTCATGTTAACCCATTAAGAGGTAACACCTATGTAAAAATTTCAAAAAATCAATTTTTTTTTAAGCTAAAATTGTAGAGAAAGATCTTAAAAACAACGCCCTCAAGTGGTTTTACGAAAATAAATTTTTTCTCCGAGTTATGAGCATTAGACGCCAGGTATCTCACAGCGCGGTCGAGCTCACGCGGTGAGCCCTTCGCTCCGAAAGACTTACCGACCTCTGATGTAGCTTAGCGGCTTTGAAATCATCGAGAAGAGTATCACAGCAAGAACATGCCCAGTTGGAAGGACAAATTTATGGTGCTGGTATCGCAGACTAAAGGTAAAAACCATTAAAAGTTAATTATTTCGATGTTATATACGATTATTTTCATTGTCAAACTTTACTCGCGTTTTTCTCGAAACCACTTTTTTGACACGGCTTCCTCAATTATTCTGCCAATTTTCATCCGATCGATTTGAAACTTTGACAGAGGCTTTACAACATTATTTTCTTAGAAAATACGTACGATTTTGTTGATAATTTGAAAACTTTGTTATGTTATTATTAGCACTCTCCATTTTGTTCAGCAAAAAATTCTTTAATCCAATTTTAGAGCCAGTTTAATAACATGCATCAAATAGTAATCAGATAGATTGATAGATCGTTATTACTATCTGATGCAAACTTTCATGAAGATAATATAGAAATTGTTAAGAGTATTTAAAAAAATAATGATTACCCGGAAAAATTTGTCAATACATGTATATTGGATCGCATTCGTAAACATAGATTTTGTAATAGTATTGCTGCTCAGGATGATAGAAAAAATACTAATATTAAATCGATGGTTTTAACGTTGCCTTTTCATAAAAGATTTTTTAACTTATGTAACCATAGTTTAAGAAAATTTAATATTCATTGTATACCATTAATTAATCATAAGCTGGACAATATTATAAAACTGGGTAAAGATGTTACAGATAAATGGAATGAGACAAATATAGTATACAAATTTTGTTGTGATAGTTCCCCGTCTGTATATATTGGTTAAACTAAGAGAAGTTTAAAAAAACGCATAGATGAGCATAGTAAGACACCTTTAGATAAATCTCTTCCTGTGCCTATGCATTTGAAAAATTATCCTACACATTTGTTTGACTGGGACAACACAATAATTTTAGATAGAGAGTCTAATTATTGTAAGAGATTAATTTCGGAAATGATATATATTAATTTGTCTGATAACACTATAAATAGACAAGAGGACACTGGTTTATTGAGTAAACAATATAAAGGTTTATTTGATGTTTTAACTAACTGATCTTACATTTATTTATAATATTTTTTAAAAATTTTGTTTTGATGTATAATGATGCTTAATGTACCGGTTTTCTTGGCATAGTAGAGGGGATACATTTGATTGTGTGTCTACCTGTGATTTGTTTTGGTATAAAAGGTAGCAGACACTGTATGATTTGCATTATTTCATAGTCGATGTCTGATTTGAATTTTGAGTATTTGAACGAATGTTAAGTTATAAGATGAGTTTAACAATTTATTTTTGACTTTATTGTGATATTTGATTTGATTGTGACTTGCGAATTGAGGTAAATGTTTTGTTAACGTGATTTTTATTTGTTTGTGTTTATATCTGTAACTATTCTCTTTTTGTTTTTTAATAAAGATCTGATGAGGTTGGATATTTACCAACGAAACACACGTGTGTAACCACCTGAGATGATTGTTTGATTATTTTTTTACAACGGGTTGGCTCTAAAATTGGATTAAAGAATTTTTTGTTGAAAACTTTGTTTTATGACGATTTTTCACCCTTTTATTATACGAAAAATAAAAAAATTTTCGAACTTCTGCCAATTTATTAAAATTTGATATTTTGAAAAACCCCTACGTATTTCTTTTACCTTTAGTTCATGTATTAAGAAGAAATTTCGTATTTGTGTTTCAGATGAACAACATAGCGACGAAAAAGTGGGGGCCGTGGAGGCCTCTTTCAAAATACCATGGACGCTTATGACTCTGTACAGGCGCCATTTTGTTTTTGAATACTCTGTAAAAAATAATTTTTGTACCTAAAAATATGTACAATAAAGCAATTTAATTAGATTCTGCATATAATATAAAGTTTCTTTGAAATAACATTCCAAAAATGACCTTAAAAAATAGGGCTCTACGTAGGTATTACCCCTTAACACCGAAAAAGCCAAAAATCTTAACTATACGTACTTTGCATTTTTTTTTAAACACTTAAACATCAAGAATATGTCTAAAATGACTTACTTTATGGTTTTGGGGTCTCTCTGCAAGATTTTAAAGACAAAATGATGATTAGATTTCAAGAAAAAAAATATGGCGACTTTTTTCGAAAAAAGCATTGAAAAATTTGTCGAGAAAAATTTAAAGTACTACTGTGGGCAAAAAGTAAGGTGAATTTATTTGTAAAATGAAAAATCTTTATTTATTCTTCTACATCAATGTCATCCCCTTCGACGTAATCCCCTCCCGATAAAATACACTTATGCCAACGTTTTTTCCAATCCTCGAAACATGCCAAATAGTCCCTTTCCGGTATAGCCATCAGCGCCTTCTTCGATTCAGCTCTTATCTCCTCAATCGACTCGAAACGCGTTCCCCGGAGTGGTCTCTTGAGTTTTGAGAATAGCCAGAAGTCACACGGAGCCAAATCAGGCGAATACGGTGGTTGCGGAACGATATGCGTCGAATTTTTGGCGAAATGGTCACGAAGAACGAGTGCAGTGTGAGATGGTGCATTATCGTGATGCAAAAACCAAGAGTTGTTGGCCCATAATTCTGGTCTTTTTAGACGAATTGCTTCACGCAAACGACGCATAACGCTCAAATAATATTCCTTATTAACAGTTTGGCCGGGTGGAAGGAATTCATAGTGCACCACACCACGAAAATCGAAGAAAACTGTCATCATGACCTTGATTTTTGAACGACTTTGACGTGCTCTTTTCGGTCTGGCCTCGCCTTTAGCACGATATTCGCTTGATTGGTCGGTTGTTTCAGGGTCGTAAGCATAAATCCAAGTCTCATCTCCCGTAATCATGCATTTGAGCTTGTCCTGATAGTCAGAAAGCATTGTTTCACACACATCAACGCGGCGACTTTTTTGCAAGAAATTGAGCGTTTTCGGTACCAAACGAGATTTGACTTTTCGTAGGCCCAAATGGTCTTTCAAAATTGTTTTCACAGATCCTTCTGATATTCCGATCATATCAGTAAGGTCTCTAACAGTCAACCGACGATTTTCGAGCACTAATTCCTTCACTTTATTGACGTGTTGGTCATCTGTTGACGTCGATGGTCGTCCGGAGCGCTCCAAGTCATCAACACGTTCTCGACCCTCTTTGAAGTCTTTGTACCACTTATAAACATTTTTCTGCGACATGGTAGAATCACCAAAGGCCTTCCGCAACATCCTCAACGTTTCCGCAGCCGAAATTTCATTCCGCAAACAAAATTTGATGGCACTTCTTTGCTCAATTAAATCAGACATTGTAAAAATCGAAACATGCACTCTTGGTCGTTTGGTAAACACAAGCGTAAATATATTACTGATGATGACATTGACATGAAATTTGTCCCAGATGTCATTCGCAGTCCTACCAACTCAAGAAAAAAAGAACTAGCCCGAAATGTTAAGCCCGCGAAGTTTAAATTGAAAATTCACCTTACTTTTTGCCCACAGTAGTACCTTTAATAAATTTTGCTTTCTCAAAGTATTTTTTTAATTAATCTGTTATATTATCGTGTTCCTCATTACTGCAATAAACGAAACAACTCAAATTGGGCAGAGTTTGCTGTGCCCAATAGTACAACTCTTTAGGTAATCTAATTTAAATTGCCTTGTCTACTAGCCCGTCTAACTAACCTTTTAACTGTTTCTCCAGTGTTATCACGTGAACTTTTACCGTGACAAGAAGTAAAAAACTGACATTCAGCTTTGATTGAAAATTTTTTATATTGATCTGCTAAATTCAAAAAGATCTATTTATTTTTATGTTAAGCTTATGCGCCATGCGATACGTAAATGATTTTATCTATATTATAATTTTTTTCTCTCAAGTAAAAAATTAATTTTTTTTGAAACAATGTAACTTCTTGTACATTGTGATTTAAGTTTTCAGAAATTATTACCAAATTTTCCGGCACTACTTCGCTATTAATTTTTCTGTAAATACAAAAAGTATGAATAGTAACTTCTTTATGATTCCAGTGTTGGGCTTGGATTTCATTTTGAATAATACAACTATAATTTTCTGAAAAATCTAACATTATTAACAACTGGTTATGATTTAAATTATTTATTGTAGATCATATGAAATCATTTTGACTTTTAGCAATATAATCGTGAATTTTGAAATCCTGATTAAACTTTTTTCTTAATATTTCAATATACTATAACGGGTGAATTAACTAATACAAAGGGAATTTATTAAAGAACAAACTCCCACGATGCAGAGCTAATCGCCGCTCCGTTAAACACGTATGAGTATACGTGTATTCGCCTTTACGTTTGATACTTTCGTTTCAGTGTCTTCTTTCCAACAGAGTTGAACTCACCTTAAGTCACCTGACTTGTGACACTCGATCTATCTTAGATGTGAGTGACTTAATGAGTAAGCTTATTAGATCTAATCCCCTAGATGAAATCGGTTTAAAATTTAATCCGTAATTTATCCGTTAAACTAATAGGAAACGAAATGATGTAATGCAACGAATAAAATTAATAATGATTAATTCTAATAAACTCCTGTATTTGACGGGCCGAAAGACTAACGCACGCAAATAGGATTTACATACACTAACAATAATACGGGGAGAGAGAGAGAGAGAATTCGAAATTCTGTGACGAAATCTAACGCTCGGCGCGAATACAAAAATAACAGTCGCGATAGACAAAATACTCTCGCTAGCATTTTGTTGCACGTAAAAAGGGAGGCGTACCTATCCTGCTGTGCAATTACGGTGATCAGCCGTAATTGTTGAAGCAATTCAACTGTTGGTGCTCCTCAGGAATCAGCTGCGCTCCCTCGCTTGCTTCCAAATTGTTGTTGCTGCTCTAAATGCTACTATCCGCTTGATGCTGCTGTGATTGCCTCTATGCTCACTTACACACGTATTGAAACTCCCAGAAACTCCTTTAGATCAGCAAAAACGGTAAAACACAGTGCAAAACTAATTGGCGGTACTTTCGTAAGTAACAGCTGAGGCTTAACTGAAGACTTTGAACTCTCGCACGCCCCCTCTCTCTCTTAATCGTTCGCTCTAGCATCGCGAGTGCTACCAAATCATAAACGGATCGATTAATCGAATCGACTACCGTTGCAATACTCGTTTATTGTCAGCGTAACGGTAATTAATTGATACTTTTTATCAATGGTAGCCTACTGTCTACACTCGATATTTTTAATAGTATTTTGATTAAAAAAGATATAGAACTGGTTTGCGACTTTATTGAAACATAGACAATTAAAACACTCATCGTAAAGACACACTTCGGTGGAGTTTTCACATAACATTTTTTTATAATCAGTTGAAATCTTTTCCTTTAATTTAGCAATTAAAGAATGTAAGGTATCTAGTAGTAAATTTATATTTTGATAATGGATACAAGTGCAATCGTTATGAATCCCTTTTGAATCATTAGGTAATACACACTCTTCCGGTCGGTACTGATAAAAAGTCGAAAACCCATTTTAATATCTTCTTTATAATTTTCATTATACCACTCTTTAAGAAACATATAAGCTTCTTTTTAATTAAAAAGTATTAACTATTTTTGTGTTTTAACTTTTCCAGGATCTGTTTTAATAGTTTTATAATCTTTTGCAGCAGGTCGAGGGCTATTTATATCAATTCCTGATATAATTTTCGAATTCATTGAATGACACCATCGGTTAAAATACGCATTCTATTACGCGGTAAAGGTTTGTCTAACATGCTTTCATTTTCTCTGAAATTCTTTGATTCTTGAGCAGCGTGATATGAATAGCCTATGATGTTTTCTACTTAACGAGCACTCCAAGATTCTAGGAAAAGCGTTAAAATACTTAATTTTTTTGCGTAACTTGAAGCTTTGTCAAATTTTTGTTTAATATTTTCGATCAATTGCGTATCGAAATCACTCGGTTTTTTAGTTTATCTTGCTCACAATCTTTTATTAATATACTTTTTAATTTTGACGACAAAAAATAAATTTTTTTATTTATAGTTTGTGGATTTTATATACCATTTAAATTTATTACACCTATCTGTAGTTTATTTAGTAAAAATTAATGGATTTGAACACATCTTTTTTTAGTTCACATTGATTTAATTAGAATTCGATATCTTTCTCAAGATTTTAGCGTGATAAACGGCTTTTTGCGTGTTGTTTTTCATTGGAAGTGTTACAAAATTCGTCATTACTTGTAACGGTCCCATCTATGAGCTCTTCTCTTATTTTCACTGGATTACTGCAACCCGCTAAATTCATGAATCAACATATATCAATTAGTATATTAAACGGCGCCACCTCATATATTATATGATTGTTTAGTGCTAGAGTAAAATTTCATGACCATATAAGGAGCGTGACGTCACTCTACTTATAGATATAAAAATGATAATTTTTATTGTTCAATTAAGATGCGTTATTAAGAGTAATTTCAATGTAACAAAGTATTTTTTATATAGATTTTAGGGCCTAGATTAAAATTATAATATTTTCAAGTACTTTCAACTATTAAATAGTATTGAATTTTAACGTGCGAACTTAATTTGTTTATAACTTTTGTTGGCAATAAGGTGGCGCATTCCTTTCTCGGCGCAAGGCCTTGTCCAGCCTACCTTCCCCTTCTCCCTTCTACCGTGCTTCGCGGCAAGCGCGCCGACGAGAGCGCTCAGTTCTCTCCTGCCGCTCGAGCTACATCGACGCCTTTTACGATTGCAACGATCTTTTCTTTTTCAATAAATTAACACTAGACGTAATTACAATTAAGCATCTGACTTTATTAATTGACCCATCCCTGCATCTAACAGGTTATGGGCCCAGAGCCACTTCCACTGCGCGAGTGTTAAGAGTGTTAAAAAGTGAAAAGTGAAAAGTGAAAAGAAATTTTGACGAACGAGCGGAGAGAGGACGAAGAACGAGCGCGAGAAAGAGAGATACGAAAGGACAAAGAACGAAGGAAGAAGGAAAGAGAAAGTCAAGAATGACGGAGGATCGGGGAAACAGCAACATGAACTCATCAATGCGTAAGTAGTTAAAATATAAGATAATGACGCGAACGCGAGTGAAAAGTGAAAATGCGAACAGAAAAACCCGAAAAGAAAATATAGAAAGAAAGATAGAAAAGAAAATAAAATCGAAATAAAAATGGAAAGAAGGAAAAGAGTGACCGAAGCGAAAGTATAGGAAATCTAGATAATTAAAAGGTAAAAGAAAAGAGCAAAGGAAAGTTCAAAATGGCGGCAGAGCACGCGGGCAGAACCGGCAACGACGTGTTGCAGCGCGCCAAATTCCATGCGCACGCGCGGAACGCAACAGTAGAGAAAGGAAAGAGAGAGAGCGAAAGAGACGGAAGTAGTTGCGCGCGCAGGCACAAGCCAGACACGAGGTAGCCAGGCGCATGCGTACATGAAAAGAACCCTCATTATACGGAACAACGAAAGACAAAATATATATAAATAAAGTGAACACTAATATAAAAAAAAAATGCTAATTAAATTTGAAAATTACAGAGATGATGGAGAGCATTAAAGGAAAAATTGAACGATTGCTGAACGAAACGAGGATACATCCAGGCGAAGGAGTGTATATCATTACGAACCCAACGAAGATAGGACTAGTACTGTCATTTACGAATAAGGAAATATTCGTAATAGGTAAGAAAAGAAATTTATATAAATATAAAACGAATGAACGAAGGAATATTCCCAGCCAAAGGAATATTCATACGAGTTGTTGTTTTTACATAGTAAAAATAATAACATGACCGGTCAAAGAGTAACTTTCCAAATGATGAGAGTTCACTCTTCTGAAGGGTTCACTGAGCGTGGTGTCACAGCTGTGCGTGACACAATACACACTCAGTGTCCTAAGGGTGAAAACAAATGTAATCAAGTTGTACTGGTTACAGGAGTGGACACTCGTTACAGGCATCTATAAGTTGTACTGTAGCGCTGCCTAGTAGCATCAAACCTTTAGTAACGAAAAACGAATTTTTACAGACAACAACGTACTGGATCCCATCGAGACTGGATGGCTGGTTGGGAAACTTGAAGGCATGAAGGAGCCCAAACGAATCCTTATAAGAAACAAAACAGACGTAGCAACGAGGGACTTGGCGAGCCTGAGCCGCAAACTTGACGAGATAGTTGAAAGTTCTAGGCAAGAACGACAAGCCATACAAGAAAACACAGCGATTGTCAAGACACTGTGCGCCAAGCTCGACACATTGCTCTATGCAATAATAGGACAGACGACTGACGAGCAACAGAAGGCTGGAAATCAAAACGTGCAAGAAGTGCAGGTGGTTGACGAAAGGCGAGAGAATGAATCATCATCAGCACAAACGGGAACAACAACCAGTCAGTTGCTGAAATCGACACCACTGGCACACAGCACGTTAATTACACCAGCGAGAGACAGCGATGATAGAGCTGATCGAATTGCCCAGGTAAACACGTCTGATCTAATAAGTAGTCAAACGAATGATAAAGGGGAAGACAACACATACGTATGTAAGAATGTAGACGAATTAACAAAATTAATTACCGAGAAAATTAGCAACAATGTTATTGATAGAATAAGTAAGTTAGATACGCGAAATGAGCCGATAGATTATAGCAAGATGAGCGTAGAAGTAACAAACGCAGACTCCGGATCTAATAGAAAGTACAGTTTGACCAAAGAAACGAGATACGACATGTTTGAGAAACTATTATATACCGAACTGAAAACGCGGAAAATTTTTTATGTCATAGATAGTGATGAAACTGCACGTAATAATACGAATCCAGGTAAATATAAAGACGACAAGGTTAGAGTTCTTGACATAATACTCAATCATTTAGGTAAAGAATATGTAGATATCGGGACAAAACATGATAACCCAAGAGAATTACTAAATGAAATTAAACAAGTTAAGGTGTCGGAAACAGGTATGACTGAACACGACACATATAGACGATTGATAAATATTAAATTTAATCCGAACAAAGAAAATATAGTTCAATTTTGCTCACGATTTGAAGATTATGTGAAACAATACGAAAACCAGTCTAATATAGGAGAATACGCAGATAGAGACAAAAAGAATTTGATATTTCAGGCTGTAAAGAAACATATACCGTCTATAGCAACAGCCGATTGTATAACCGAAATGACAAAAGGAACTAAATTGACATACATGGAACTAAAACGAATCTTATTGCAGGTAGGACCTGTACAAATTATGTAAACTTCAAATGCAAATCATGCGATGACAAAACGAGCACATAAAGAAAAGGAAATCTGCTACGGATGCGGAGACGATGGACACATCAAAGACAAGTGCCCTAATCCGGGCAAATTCAAGTGTTACAACTGTAACCAAATCGGCACACATAAAGCTGAAGAATGCAGACGAGAGAAAAGGAAACGAAATTACGATGACAAAAGACGTAATACGTCGGTTAAGAGGCCAAGGAACGATGTCACAACTCGTTACAACGAAAGAAGAGGCGACAGTTCGAAGCAGTACAGCAAGGATAGGTCAAGGTATCAGCCTGAAAAAGGTAAATCCCGAAAATTTAATAAAAACAAAGCGCGTTGTAATTTCGCAGATAACGAAGGCGAAAAACAAAGCGAAAACTCGGAGACAGAACGAAGTGATAGCGAAGACAAAATTGATCAGGATCAAACCGCGGACAAATACATCACTGATACGGAAGCGTCAGATCACATGAATAATAACTGACTAAGCTTCGTCACCCTCGATAGAGATAAAACAGGTTTTATTTATTGCGCGAATAAATCACCAAACGCTAGGTTAAAATATAACGGAAAAGGAATAATCGAAGGATTTAATAACGAAGGAAAACCCGTTCAATTAAAAAATGTAATATACGCGAAAGATATAGCCAAAAATCTAATATCATTAAGAAAATTCGTGGATCGAGGATTAAGTGTATATCTACATGGAAAAATAATCGATATATACGATCCTAAAACCGAACAAATGTTTTTGTCAGGCAAATATAAACGACCTTTTTGGATTATTAAAATAGGATCTCAAAATAAGAATTTAAAAGCGATCGAGGGTAAACGAATTAAAACGGACGTGCACGCAAACGTAGTAATAAGAAGTAAATTAAACACGACTAAAGAAAAATCGGATAAACAAATAAAAGAAAAGGTTGAAAAGCCGACGATTAGAGTAAGTGAAACTAAAGATCCGTTGAGTATGGTTCGAGACAGACAAATAGAAAACCTAACTGAAGAAGGAGATATAACGAATGTATACACCGAACTAGACGAATTTGCAAAATTAGATAGAATTAGTACAGCGAAAATATGGCATATGAGATTAGGACACGCGTCGAGCGAATATATTCGAAAACTAAAATTAGAATACCCCGAGATTAAAAATTTAAAAGAAAACGAAATTGACGAAAGCATTAAAGAATGCGAAACGTGTATACAAACTAAACTCAAGAAACTTCCATTTAAGAATGTAAGACATCGCGAAGATAAACCTTTGTTACGAATACACGCAGATTTAATGGGATATATCACGCCGACAGCTCATCCGAAAGGCTATAGACATATCTCGTCGTTCACTGATAGCCACTCTCGATACGCGGGTACATATCCAATCAAACATAAAGACGAAGTGCCCGAGTGTTTAAGAGATTTTATCGTCTCGACAAGAAATCTTAGAAGAGAAGATTCTAAAGTATTTTACTTAGAATGCGATCAAGGAACCGAATATACTGGAAAACGAACGATTGAAATGCTAAAAGAATTCGGGGCGGAACTCCTGGCAGTATGTCCAGGCACTCCGCAGCACAATGGGGTTGCCGAAAGGTTCAACCAAACCATACAGCGGAAGATTAGTTCAGCCTTGTTAGACTCCGGATTACCGCCCAACATGTGGGATTTAGCGTTAGGCGCAATGACATATGTGTATAACATTACACCGCATCGAACTTTAGACTTTCGACCTCCAATTAAACTATTCGCTCCAAACTGTAACATAGATATAAATCAAATTAAAAGATTCGGTTGTATAGCCTATATCACAAAGAATCCATCGAGTGAATTTGATAAGCGAACGATTAAAGTTGTACACGTTGGATACATGCGCACAGGATATACAGGGTGAGTCATTTTAATTTCCCCAGTTTAATAACTTTTGAAACAAGCAAATTACGCAAAAATGTTTCAGACCAAAGTTGTAGGGGTTCAAGGGGGACATCTAGGGGTGACTTTGAAATTGACCTTGAGCTTGACCTTGACGGCTTTCTCAAGGTCAAGTCTATTTTTTTATTGGGAACCCCTATTTCTGACCTCGGAATCGGAAAGAGCGGGAAATTTTACATCCAGATAACATCTTTTAACATGGGTCAAAATAAACCCTTAAGGTCATGCTAAGGTCAAAACTATCCTGGAACAAGAATCGAACAATGTAAGCAAAATACGAAAAAATGACTCAGAAAAAAGTTGTAGGAGTTCAAGGGGGACGTCTAGGGGTGACTTTGAAATTGACCTTGAGCTTGACCTTGACGGCTTTCTCAAGGTCAAGTCTATTTTTTTATTGGGAACCCTTATTTCTGACCTCGGAATCGGAAAGAGCAGGAAATTTTACAGGATTTAAATTTTTTAAATTTTAAAATTTTTAAAATTTAATTTTTTTAAATTTTACGGGACTATTCTTGTTTCCGTTCCCTATCCTTTTTTATTTTTCACCGGACTGTATGATTATTATTAATAAATTTCAAATATTGGAAGTTGTTGCTAATAATTTGCTATTACAAGTCTATTAAATTAATGAAACTATTTCAGTATCAATCTGATGTTCTGCAAAGAAATAAGAGTAAAAGTTAAATACATAAGGATAAATTTCATGTTCAATGAAGAATCTATTACATTTGGAAGTCGTTTAGAAAGTAATCGCAATACATTCAGTCGTGATTTCAATTTTGAAAAAGCTTTAAATATTACTTTTGTTTTAACCATGCTTGTGTTCATTGTATCACTATCATTATTTCTTCATATTTGAATAAGAGACCTTTCTTATTGCCATCGATCATATGAAATCTAATTTGGACAATATTGCCTCTGTTTTCAGTAATATTTAATTTGTATCATCTTTCTATGATCTTTGCCTTTGTTGATTTGTATTGAGGTTTTTTGAAAAAATCTTTTAAATATGGCTGATTTTACCCCAACAGAGATAGTTGATATGATTTGGATTTTAGGAGAATGTAGAGGTAATTACCGTGAAGCGTCAAGGTTGTATCGAATTCGATACCCACAAAGGCGCCATCCTGATCACCGTACCATTCATCGTCTTGAAGAAAGAGCTCGACAAGGGCATCTACGAAGAAGTCGACCAAGACATGAGTATGATGATAGAGATGCTAGGGTTTTGGTTGTCTTAGGATTGGTTCACCTAAATCCTCATATCAGCAGCCGACAAATAGAGAGAGAAACAGGAATACCTCAGAGAACCGTTATTAGAATTTTAAGAAGTAATAGATATCATCCGTATCA
This sequence comes from Phymastichus coffea, assembly GCF_024137745.1. Lineage (NCBI taxonomy): Eukaryota > Metazoa > Arthropoda > Insecta > Hymenoptera > Eulophidae > Phymastichus > Phymastichus coffea. The sequence continues at coordinate 5,355,345 of NW_026706814.1, forward strand.
TATTACCTTAACGCAAGCATTAAACGCTAATGATATGAGAAACAGAGTAAATTTCTGTCGGTGAGCTCTACAGATGATTTTGCAGGATCCGAATTTTTTTAATTATGTCCTTTTTTCTGATGAAGCTACGTTTCATAGTACTGGCCAATTGAATCGTCACAACAGTCATTATTGGTCTGATCAGAATCCTCACTGGTACAGACCAGTCGATAATCAACATCGTTGGAGTGTAAATGTATGGTGTGGAATAGTTAATGGTCATCTCATCGGGCCATTCTTTTTTGAAGAAAACGTCAACGGCAATGCTATTTTAGAACTTTTAAGGGATCATCTTCCACTTTTACTTGAAGACGTAGATCTTGAGACTAGACGTCGAATGTGGATACAACTGGATGGTGCAGGACCGCATTTCGCTTTAATTGTACGAGAGTTTTTAAATAGAAATTTCCAACAAAGGTGGATTGGTGGATTGGTCCAGTTGCTTGGCCTGCACGATCACCGGACTTAACTTCCCCAGATTTCTTCCTTTGGGGATACTTAAAAAATACTGTGTTCGCCGAAGCGCCCACAACAAGGGAGAATATGATAGAAAGGATTAGAGTTGCATGTAGACAAATCTTTAGAGATATCTTACTGCGCACTATTGAAAGCTTCGAACAGAGGCTCAGGCAATGCATCGACGTAAATGGTAATAATTTCGAGCAAAACCGATAGGAAATAAGTTTATTCTAGTTTCATCACGAATTGTGAGAGGCAAGGGGACTCACATTAATAAAGCACCCCAAATCGTGAGAGGCAAGGGGATTCACGTTAATAAAGCACCCCGAATCGTGAGAGGCAAGGGGACTCACGTTAATAAAGCACCCCAGAGGGAACATAATCCTATTACGTCCACGTCGTTGTTCCTGGGTAGTGCTAAAGATAGGAAGTTTATGATCTTAAACATCAGCATCGTTAGTACATGGCCAGTCCCTTATTCTTTGGAAGTTTATTTAACAACGGTCATATGCGATAAAAGCTTCGCCTCGAAATGTAACAAAATAAAAGAATTTTCAAGAATTTGACCTTTGCTTCACATTGAGAATAGAAGTACGACAAAGGTCTTCGATGCTCGTTAAACCTTTTGATGTTTGAAAGCGGCTTCAATTTCTTAAGTAAAAACTGAAATATTGTTTATGTTCTTATGAAAAAAAACTAAATAGATACTTGAACGTAAAATTTCCCGCTCTTTCTGATCCTGAGATCAGAAATAGGGGTTTCCATTAAAAAAATAGAAATGACCTTGAGAAAACCGTCAAGGTCAAGCTCAAGGTCAATTTCAAAGTGACCCCTAGATGTCCCCCTTGAACCCCTACAACTTTGGTCTGAAACATTTTTGCGTAATTTGCTTGTTTCAAAAGTTATTAAACTGGGGAAATTAAAATGACTCACCCTGTATACTGTACGATCCTATTAATAAGAAACTGTACGAAAGTAGAAATATTAGGTTTGCCGAAAGAATAACTTACGGGAAAGTATATAGAAAATCAAACGAAGAATACGAGAAATTGAAATTCAACGAAAAGGAAAATTTAGAAACGGAGGGAGAAACGCGTGAGTTAAATAACGAACAAGAGATATCGGAAACGGAGGGAGTAGTGCTAGAAAAGACGGAAAAACGAAAACGAGGTAGACCTAAAAAGACTAAGACGGCAATGTTGATCTTGAGCGAGTGTAACAATAACGAAAACTGTGACGAGACTTACTACACACTGTTAGCCAAAATTAACAAAGATCCGACAACGTATAGACAGGCAATGAAAAGTACTGACAGATTCGAATGGAAAAGAGCAGTAGACGAAGAATTAGAATCACTGAATGAAAACGAAGTGTATAAAGTAGTGTCTAGACCAAATTTAGACAGTAACGGTCGGAAACCAAACATATTAGATTCACGTTGGATTTTTAAAACTAAAACGGATAATATAAGAAAAGCGAGAATAGTTGTACGCGGATTTAAAGACAGTAATTTTTACAATTTACGCGAAACTTATGCACCGGTATCGCGATTGCCACTAATTAGAACAGTACTTGCATTCGCGAATAAACATAAATTCAAAATAGTTCAATTAGATGTAAAAACTGCGTTTCTAAACAGTAGAATACATGACGAAATATATATGGAAATACCCGAAGGGATGCCGTACACGACAGACGAAAAACGAAAACTCGTGAAAATTAGAAAAATCATTATATGGTTTAAAAACTAGTCCGAAAAGGTGGTACGAAACCATCACAGAAGAATTAATTAAGTTAGGCTTCAGAGTAGAGGATTCTGACACGTGTATGTTTATATTTATTAAAGACGAAGTAAAGATTGTAATCATAATATATGTAGACGACGTACTCATGGTAGGAAATGACGAGGAGAAAATGAACGAAATAAAACAAAAACTGCAAGCTCAATTTAACATAAAGGATTTAGGAGAACCGAAAGAATATCTTGGTATCGCGATCGAAAGAAACAAACGCGAAAGAATGTTGAAATTACATCAAACTAAATTTATAGAGAAAATTATAAGAAAATTCGAGTATACGGAAATACACCCTAAACGAACTCCCAACCCATGGTGTCGAGTCAAGTCTTAAATAGAGAAAGACGAGAACGAGAAGCAGAATGGCGAAATGAACGCGTAATTGATCCGAGCAAATATCGCGAAGTAATTGGTTCACTTTTATATCTCGCGAACGCAACTAGACCGGACTTGTCGTATACAGTAAACGTACTAAGTCGTCATCAGCTCAATCCGACAGACACAGAATGGAAACTTGTAGAACGCGTATTCGGATATTTAAATAAAACTAAGGACTACACTTTAACGTATAGAGGTGACACAGACAATATGCAAGTTTATTCGGACGCCAGTTTGGCAGACTGTAAAGGATCGATAACGACTTGCGGATACTTAATTAAAATGTACGGAGACACGGTGTCTTGGCGAACGCGAAAACAAACGTACGTGTCATTGTCAACATGTCAGGCTGAGTATATTGCAATGAGCGAAGCTTGTGTTGAACTCATATCGATAGCGAAATCACTCGAGAAACTCACTAACGAACAGATATATCCCGCGATATTACACTGCGATAATAATGCAGCTATTGCAAGTGCACAAATACAAGGAGGAATACGATTGAGACACCTCACAGAAATACGCGAACACTACGTAAAGGAGTGCTTATTGAGGGAAATAATCAGTCTGAAGTGGATAGCTTCAAAACAACAACTAGCAGATATATTCACGAAACCACTGACGTTCACGATACACGAAGAACAAACAAAAGCGATATTAAACATACAATAAAGAATAGACTAACGAAGCGAACAAAATAACGAAAGTTGACGAACGAATAACAATTATTTACAGAGGTGGAACGACTCAAGATGAAGAGAGGTTTTGGTGATCGAAGGAGGCAGTTCGGCTTTCATACACAACACACCGATCCATATCCCAAGGAAGATACGAGATATGAAGGCACCTTCAAACTACACTGGACGAGTATTCCTGACTGGAAAGTGGGTTTAGATGTCACGGAGGTAACAGAGAGAATAGAAATTACGGAAGTAGTCGATACGGTGGAAAACCGGGAGCCTGAAAGGGAAGAGGAGGACTGGGACAAGTAAACTCAGGGACGGATGAGCCAGGAGGGAGTGTTGGCAATAAGGTGGCGCATTCCTTTCTCGGCGCAAGGCCTTGTCCAGCCTACCTTCCCCTTCTCCCTTCTACCGTGCTTCGCTGCAAGCGCGCCGACGAGAGCGCTCAGTTCTCTCCTGCCGCTCGAGCTACATCGACGCCTTTTACGATTGCAACGATATTTTCTTTTTCAATAAATTAACACTAGACGTAATTACAATTAAGCATCTGACTTTATTAATTAACCCATCCCTGCATCTAACAACTTTGTAAATATTAATTATTATAATAAAGCGGATACTCTGAACTCAAGATGACTATCTGAGAAACATGAGTAAGAATTCGTTTCATTGATAACAACTTAATTATTATTTTTATCTGTAACAAAACTCGATCCTATGTTACCAATTCTTTTGCGGGGTAAGTGAGGCACTTTCGCTCATGACAATTGAGAGAGAAGAACGAGGGGAGGTTGATAAATAAATTATACACAGACAAGAATCAAATCTAATTTACAACCTATTATTATTAATAATCATTCACACTGAACATACGCGCGCATAACATAATCTAAATTACCGACCAACAAACTACAAAAAGAACAATAAACCACTTAAGATAATCACAAATGAACATTTCACATTTCACTAATACTTAATCGCGTACTTAACCTATTACAAACTTACTTGAAAACTACGCGGACTAATACCGGGTAAATTGCCCGGCACGTGGGCGCCTGGACAATTCACCGGTCGCAACTTACGTCACTATAAATTAAACCTAGCGCGAACCTTCATATAGCCGGCACGTGAGTGCCAGGCTATCTCTTTCCACGCACACCGGTTGTCGTATCAACAGAGAGAGACAGAGTGTAGAGAGAAAAAAGAAAAGGAAGGCTTGACCTTTTATCTCCTGTTCCTCGCAACGTCGAGAATCCTGAGCGATGCGCTGCCGCAGGAAGTACCGGGCGTCGTCGCTGGTCAGATCGTCGCTAACCGCTGTCGCTGACCAGGTATCCGTAGGCGACGTTGACTCTTTTGACAGGTGGGCTGGCTGCAGTTGCTGGCAAAGCCGTTGCCGGAAGGGTTGATCTTCCTTCCTCCCGGCTATCCCAAACTGCTCTCTCTGTTGGGCTCGGACTTCCGCACTCTTGTAAGACTAGGCTTAGACTCCCTCACTCTCGTAAGACTCGGCTGCGACTCTCTCACGCACTAATTCTTGCGCGCATCTTGCAGTCGCTCAGCGGCGCTCGCTCCTCTCCCTACCTTGACCTATTAGTTAGGCGGCATGCGACGCGTCGCTTATCGGTCACGCGTTGCGCGCCTGCCAATCCCGGCATAGGCCTAATACTCTCTCTCTCTCTCTCTCTCTCTTTCTCACTCTCTCTCTCCGCGCTCTTCAACTTTTCTTGCGCTCAACTGCGCTGGCTCGTCCTTGGCGCTGAAACAAAGGGCCAAGTGTTAGACGCATACTTTAATGCGCCTAACGTTGGCCACCGCGCCTAGCCGAGTGGGGGAGGGAGAAACGCGGACGAGAGACCGGCGCACGGCCTGCTCTCGTCACACCCCCTTCCAAGGCCAAAGTTCGCACCCGCGAACGGCCTGACTCCGTTTCTCCCTCTCTCTCTCCCTGTCGACCGGCAGTGGCAACCAACGATAGACGCTAAATTATATAATAATACCTTAGATTTAGCTTAAATCATAATTAATTCTAAGTTGGTAACAACCAGATCAACTAAGAGCAAAATCTAACAAACTGAATAATTTAATCCGAGTGATATGCCCAACCTTTCGTCATAGCAAGTCGACTAATCCACTGCGCCAAGATCGCGACTATCTCAGTACTCAATTAAACTAAGAATCTTACCATTTACTGCCGCTCCAACGACTCCAAATACCGGAACCTGAGCGTTCGAAGCTCCTCCGCCGAAGGAAACGAGGCACTTGCCCCGGATAGTCTTTGGCCGACATCATCAGTCGCCGCGGACCCAATCACCTCGGCGCTCCGATCGCTCGGCTCACCCGCGGGGAATCGACGCCTGCTCCGTCTGCGGCGCGTCTCCCATCCCCGTAATTTCAGTCGAACCGGCTTCAGTCCCGGCTCCCTCTGCAGCAAGCGCCTGTGACCTACGCGCGAGCTTAGCGCGAAAACGCTTGCCACATCGGTGCCTGGGCTTTTTCGCCTTGGGCTCCCCGAAGGAGGATTCAGGGCTGGCTACCTCGGGCATTGACCTAGAAACTTCGAGCTCCGGCTCTACAGTCTTTTGCTGCGTTGCCGGGAGCTCTACTGGTTCGCCCGGGCGAGCCCGAACTCTTACCTCCTCCACCGATCGTGCGCGCGCCTGGTCTGCCATAAAGGCATCGCGGCAACGCGGACAGTCTTGCACGCGGACATCGAGTCGCCCACAGTTCCTACAAACCGGACGCGAGAGAGGCGGGTTCCTGCAGGCCGACCTGGGATGTGACCCCGTTCTGCAATTAAAGCAGCGGAACGAGGGCACGTCCAATTCCTCATCCCAGAGGACCGGAGCCAGGTTTTGCAGGAAGCTACCTCTTACCAACCGAAACCCTGTTTCATCGACCCAACACGGCGACGCAGAGGACGAGGCCGGGCTCGCCACCTGAGGAGTCGGGACAGGTCGTACCGGCCTAAGGGTTGGTCGCTCCGGCACAACCGGCTCCACTCTTCGTGGGGTCGGCGGCACCACCACTTCCATCCTTGTGCCTGCCTCTCCCGTCTTCTCGGTGACCGTGCTCGCACTAACTCCCGAGGCTCTCCCTTTGTCGACAGCCAACGAAACCGATGGCTGGAGGGCGCCTGTTGCCTCAGCAACGGCTCCCTCCGCCATCTCAGGTAGAGTTGGCGTCGAACCGGAGGTTGGCCTCTCAAAATTACACGCGGATAGGTTGAAACGCATTGTGCGCTTCCTCCTACCCAAATTCTGGCGAGCCTCAGCCTCCTTCCTTCTCTCGTCCTCCAAATACCCCGCTGGGTAGAATTGCGCGGGCCCACTCCTGCGGACGAATTGGTACGCGGGGTCTAACCTCTGTAACGCGAGCGGTTTGAAAGGGAGGTTAGGATGGATGTGTGGCTGCGGAGCCACTCGAGGCAGCTCCTGCACCGTCATCGCCTCATCCTCGGAGTCGCTCGAGCTTAGCACCACCTCCAGTATACCGTTGGTGGCGCCTCGCTTTGTGGGACTCCAGTTTCCCCTTCCAATACAAGCCCTCGCGGTACGGCTCCGATTTGCCGCCCTACCCGCGAGATATCCTCCCGCGGCAGCTCGAGAGCCCGGCGATTTCTCGCCTTGGCTACTCGTGCCCGCCTGCGAGAAGACAATTCCCAACCCTCTTTTGCGGCGATAACTCTCGACTTCTCGGATGCTTCGCGTATGCAAAGCGTCGTGAGCCGAAACGCTGCGCTGCGACGTACTGCCTCGTCCCAGGTACGCGTTGGCGCAGCCAGACGAATTATCGAACCCGCACGGCGATTTCCCGTTAGCAAACGGACCCCTCGCCGGTCGCTCACGAACGGCGTCGGGGGCGAAGGCAAAGGCGGCGGCAAAGGGAACCCCTTCGCCTGCCCGTCACTATCCCCGCCAACCGACGCCTGTGCCAACTATGAAACACAGGAGGCAACCTCGACGTCAAAGGAGGCCGCCTGCCCAAGGCCTGAAAACTGGGCGGCAGACTCCGGTCGACGCTCGGTCTACCTCCATAGCCTCAACAATTCCCGCCGAGTTCACCGATGCGGTCACATCGCCTGTAGGTGTTTGAGCCTCGGCGACTTGAGCGATGCGGCCCGACTCCTCGGTTTCAGCCATCATCACCTGACGTCGATGAACCTCTTGTACCTTAAAACAAAACAATTCAGTTATTACACCTATCCTATTTCCAAACTATTTCTTTACCTTACGCGGTGGTATATATCGCTTAATTTCCGAGACGTGTACCCTAGCTGTACGATGCTTACTGTTCGTCGTTAGCTCGTAGATCTCGGGCGAAATCACTGAAATAACTTCAAACGGTCCGTCAAATTTCGGATCAAGTTTCGCGTTTTTACCATCCGCTGCGCTCGAAAGCGTATGCACTTTGCGCAAGACCAAGTCACCTACCTGAAAAAGTACCTGACGCCTACCCTTATCGTAGTGTTTCTTTTGCTTTTCCTGAGCTTCATCAATGTGCCTAGCTACCAAGTCGCGTAATGCATTTAAACGTGACAGCCTATCTTCCCACGCCTTCGTATCTATCTTAACAATTGGGGCCTTTGCCTCGATCTCGCGCCTTAAACTCTTTACCGGACGCGGATCCCTACCAAAGTTTAGAAACGCCGGCGATACCTTTGTAGACGCCTGAGTCGCCGTATTGATAGCATGATGAAATTCATGCAAATACCTATCCCAGCTCCTGTGATCGGCATCTACAAACATCGCTATCATCGTCTTTAGCGTACGATTTACGCGCTTAACCGGGTCACTTTGCTGATGATACGCAGGACAAAATATATGTTCGATACCATATTCTCGCAACCTGTCTTGAAATACTTTGCTCCTATATGCCTTCGCATTATCACTAACGATATATTCCGGAGTTTCCCACCTGAACAGGATTAACTCCTCAAGCGCGGCAACAAGAGCAGGTCCGTCCGCCGATCGCAGTGGTTTCAGCTCGACCCACTTAGTAAATAGGTCTTGAAAAACCACCAGGTATTTAAACCTATTTTTGCTACGGGGCAGCTCTACGACGTCAGTCGCTACTACGGCCAATGGTCTTTCTACCACGCGCTTACCCATTAGACCTTGGGGTGCCTGCTGGACTACCTTGTACTTCTGACATTGAGAGCACTCGCTTACGAACGTCCTCACATCATACCATACTCCTGGCCAGTAATACTCACGAACAATCCGATCGTAAGTCTTTTCACGGCCGAAATGTCCAGCGAATGGCTCGCAATGAGCGTCTCTCAACACCCTTTCTCGGTACTCCAGCGGCACCACCATGCGCCAACATTCCTCGCGATTAGTTATCGGATCGAGCAGGTGATCGCGCATGAACCGATACAGCACGTTATTCTCTACTCTCCAATTCTCGAATTTCTTCGGTCTTTGAAGAACATCTTTCACGCGTTGTAGATACCAAGCATCCTGTATCTTATCAAACGCGCAAATCTCTACTTCGTCCTCAAATTCTCGCGAAAGTGCGTCCGGCACATGGTGCAGCGCTCCCTTTCTATGTATTATTTCGCAATCCAACTGCTGAAATTCTAATACCCATCTTTCCAATCTACCTGTAAGTTCGCGTTTATTAATAATCCTAGTGAGCGCACTATGATCCGTAACGATGACAAAGTGTGAGCCTTCTATATAAGGCCTAAACTTTTTTACCGCAAAAAGTACTGCCAAAAACTCGATTTCGCTCACCGTGTAATTTCGCTCGTGCGCGTTCAGCATCCGACTGGCGTAGCATATGGGATGCTCGCCGTCGTCGAATACCTGGACCAAACACGCGCCAACCGCGAAGGAAGAGCCATCGCAGTGCAATTAAAAGGGGCGCGTAAAATCAGGGCGCGCGAGTACCGGCGCCTCCGTTAATGCGCGCTTTAGCCTCTCAAATGCAACTTGCTGGTCTTCCTTCCATTCCCATGGCTGGTCCTTTCGGATGAGCTTGGTCAACGGGACCTTTATCTCACTCTCGTGTTCGATAAAACGCGCATACCATCCTACCATACCTAGGAATCGGCGTAATTGAGCTACGTTACTCGGCGCAGAATAATCTACTATCGGTTTCACCTTGTCGTCGTCCGGACGTAGACCCTCACTATCTAACCTGTACCCCAAGTAAGTTACCTCGGTACAGACGAAATCGGACTTTTCTAAGTTGATTTCTAAGCCAACGCTTACTAAACGCTTCAAAACTTTCTCTAGCCAGATCACGTGGCTATTAAAATCTGCGCTAACTACTAGCAGATCGTCCAAATACCAGAAAACGTGCGGCTCATACTCTGGACCGAAAAGTGCGTCCATGAGGCGCGTGAAAGTAGCCGGCGCATTTACCAAACCAAACGGCATTCGCTCAAACTCCCATAATCCAAGACCTGGGACCGCAAACGCCGTATATTGTTTGCTATTTTCCGAAAGCGGAATTGGCCAAAACGCCGCTCGCAGATCTATTTTCGACAGGTAGACTGCTCCGCGCAACCAATCTAAAATAGCGTCAATGCTAGCCATCGGATACGCGTCTACTTTCGTCACCTTATTTACTGGTCTAAAATCGAGTCAGAACCTATAGACGCCGTCCTGTTTACGTACGATTACCGGCGCACTACTCCACTGACTGTTCGATGGCCTAATTATTTTCGCCTTCCATAGCCGCATGGTTTCTTCCTGCGTGAATGCTAATATAGGAGGCGACATTCGGCGCATCGGCGTCTTTATCGGGCGCGCATCGCCTACGTCGATAATGTGCTCGATAACTTTTGTAACCGCCGGAGATTCACCAGGCTCCGGGACAATCCGGCGAACAAGCGCCAAGATTGTCTCTCGTTGAGCCTCCTCGTAGCTGCTTAAACCTGCGCATTCAGCAAAAACAACTATCTCGTTACTATTCTGCTCTGCTAACGGATACCAATCGCCTTGGTCACCTGCCCGCCAAGCGCGATTACCGTAGCTAATATTTATATTCCACGCTATCCAAAAGTCGGCTCCTAAAATCAAGTCGTGCTTAAGCGTAGATACTACCGTCGCAATTAACCAATTCGTCCTACCGCCAATTTCAATACTTAACCTCAAGTCGCCCCACGTTTGCGGCTTCTCGCCTGAGATGCCCTGTACAAAAATCGTAGGCGGCCTTAACCGATCCTTGAAACGTAAACCAAGATTCGGTCCTACTACCGATACCTGAGCACCTGAATCTAATAGCGCTGTATAGACTTGCCCGCCTATGTCGACCTTAATAAAGAACCTATTCTCTACTACTGCGAGTAACGCTGCATCTGATTCATCTGCCGTTTTCTTCGGGATTTCTGAGTTCCACTCAGACCCTCCCCTCACTAAAACGGAAGGTACGTCGGCACCGACGACCGAACGTCCAAACAACAAAACCCTAGTATCAACAAGCTCACTTCTATCGCGCGTGACCATGACCTTTGTCGCAGCCCGCTCCGACGGGAGAGCAGCGCCTGAGCTCGTTTCCTTACCAACAGATTCTTTCACAGGTTCACCCTGATTTCCTAAAGCAACGGCCTTTTCCGAAGCCTGCTCAACCGTGGGCGAAATACTCGAACCTGCCTCATTCGTGTTCGTGCGCGACGATGGCAACTCATTTTGCCTCGCTGGGCACTTCTAAGGTGAGCTAGCTATCCCGCAAAATTTATTAAACCCTATCGGATCATGCATATCCTTGTCGGGCAAAGTTTTTCGCGCGATAGTGTGTCGATCTTTTTGAAGACTTTCCGCGTCCTGCTGTAACGAGTCACGTTTATTTGCCTCTTCGGGTTCATTGCTGATCCTACTAGGGAAACTTACGCCCTCGTCACTCTGCGCCTGAACTTCTTTCAATGTCGAACGACTAAACTCGCCTTTAAACACGTTTTTAAACTCAACGATTTCCTTACTTCCTTTTTCCGGATCCTCATATTCTACAAATACTGCACGCTTGACCTTAGCCTTGACTTTCAAATATTCTCCTATTACCTCGTCTAAGAGAGGTGGCGCAGAACTGGTAGTTGCTGCCTTGTTCTCGCCTTCCTCTTTTACTAAATTCATAAAAGGAGGGGCAGAACTGGCGGTTTCTGCCTTGTTCTCGCCTTCCCTTTTTACCTCAATTCTATTTCCTTCTTCTACGGTGCTTTCGCTCCTTGCGCGAAGCACTTTCTCTACCTCAATAGCCCGCTCAATCCATCTTGGGCAGGAGTCGTCGAGCGGTTGACGGCTCCCGCGTTGAGGTTTCCCTGCTTCACCTGATTACAAGTAGGGCATTCTCTAAACACGTAACCGATTGTCCCACAAACCTGACAATATAATGTCGACTCTGAAGTTCGCGTTGGACAGTTATTAGCGTAATGCCCCGGTTGTCGGCATTTATAACAAACTACCCGCGGATTAACCTGAGCTATCGAGCATTGCGCCCTCCTATGTCCCACCGCGTTACAATTGAAGCAAGCCCCCGTAAATGGCCTATTTAAGTTGCTACCTCCCTGATTGCGCTACTGCGGGACCAGACTAGAAGCTACACCTGCAGCCGGGGCCAACGAAGCCTGCGTGCTCTGACGAGCAGGCGCGGCTTCGTTCGCAGGCTGGTTTCTATTGCCTATCGGCAATAGCCACGGCAATTTCACCGTTCTGCTTCTTGCCCTTTTTACCTAGTTTTTTGTTCTGCTGCTGCGCTTTCTTTTTAGGAGATTCGACTATTAAGACCTCGTCAATCGCGTCGTTTGAACCGTCAATAGTTTCAACCGATTTTTGCTTACCGGGTGACTTCTTCGTCTCTGTGTGCGCGGATTTCGGAATTAGCGTTACGTCAGCCGTGGGCGGCTTTTGCCACCTTTTCCAACCGGCCATGCGATCTTCGAGTGCCATACCTGCTTCTTTAAAACTATTTAGATCTGAGAAGGTCTTAGTTTCAAGATATCGCTTATATCTTGGATGTAGACCCTCTATGATCATAGCTAACTGGCGTCTCACCGAAACGGGCGGATCAAAACGGCGTAAAATCGTCTGAAAAGCCGCGACATAGTCCGTAATGTTCTCATTCTCGCCCTGTGTTCTTTGACGCAATTCGCCGTAAAGTTGTTCTCTGTTCAATCGTCGACAGAATTCGCTAGAAAAACTCTTTTTAAAGTCTTTCAGCGTCCTCCACATACCGCGATTAACCTCGTACCACGGACGCGCCTTATCGCGGAATGCTGTGCCTATTGCTATCAGCATTTCTTCGTCCGAGATGCCATAATAGCGCTGGCAATCACTCAAACCTGATAGAAAACTTAGTGCGTTTGTACTATCCTTACCGGAAAAACGGAGAGACCAGGCATTGAGCGCGCTTACTCCATCCGCAGGTATACCATTTATATACTTGATTCTTGGAGGAGCACTCTTTTTGCTCGGTCTTTCCGCTCTTACTTGCTCAGTTTTCCGCGGCGATTTAACTTTATAGGTGTTGCAGCTATCAGTATCCGATAGACTGGAGCTAGTGTCGCTTCCACTGATATTTTCTACCTGTCTCACCTGTTTTTGTTTAGGTCGCCTTATGCTCATTACACTTTTCTCACTAATAATCGAACCTTCACCTAATGGAGCTGGTATTTCCATTTCCTCTCTAGTAGCTACCCGTACCTCGCGCTCCCAGTCTTCAACTCATGAACTTACTCTAGGCGCGTGATATTTCGTGCTCGTCGATCTATTTGAATCGGTATAGAGAAATGTACTACCTGCTCTATTGTTTGGTGCGTTCGCGTGGGCCGATGGCTCAGTCGCAACCGCTGGCGCGTTTAGCGTCTCGCGGTCGCCGAGCGGCTTGGCCTGAGGCGGCAATGAAGCCTGCTGTTCGGCCTGAGCCGCTCTACTGTGCATCGCCTCTCTTTCAACTCTAAAAACTGCATTCGCACCATCCGTGATGCCCTGTCTAACCTCGCGCCTATAAATCCAACGCGGAACAGCAGTTAAAGCTCCCCAGATTTGGCTTATCGCGCTAGTGCTACGCTCGCCTTGGTTTTCCGCGATTTGTTCTCGTGCGCGTTCGGTCCTGCTATCCGACGGCGAACGCGCCGCCATCGGTAACATGTCGTTATTACCGAGCGCGACTGCATTTTCGCCCGGCGGTCGAACTTGTTCGCAAGGAGCGGCAACACTTGCTCTTGCCTGTGTCGCCTGCTCTTGCTCACCTGATAATTCGGCCGCCAAAGGTGCTGCAGCTACCGCGAACTCATCGCCCAGGTTCGCGTTCCGCGCACTGCTTACCGTCGTTTCTTGCTGTTCGTCATACAGCTTTTCCGGGATTCGGCCTGACGCAAAATCGCTCGAGCGCAACGGTGGCTGCAAATCTGGCCGCTCTCTTAACAGCATATATCGAAAATACCGGGTTTGTAATTCCTCAAGATCACCGTGTAGACTAAGCTCGCGATAGCGCATTAATTCCAACAGAACGGCCGGTTCTGTGGAATCAATTTTGCGTTTTAATTTTTTTGCATGCGCATCGCGTAATATTCTACGCAAGACTATTTTATCTCTACACGCTAGCGACATTGTTATTTCTAAAAGTGAAAATCCGTAACTTGACTACGACACGAGCTTATGGGGCTAAGCAAGTCTCGACCGGTCCGTGTAACCTGATACCTACTAACTAATTTCTTTCCAAGCTATAAGCCGGCAAGAAATTGCCTTGCTTACGCCTAAGGAAAGAAATTATAATTTATCAAAATTTACTTACCGTAATTTTTTAATAGGCAGTTTAGTAAAATTCTTAAAACAAAGAAAAACTAAAGCGAGGAAAGAATGCAGTCGTCTAGCGTCAAAGAGACTCAATGACGCACCGTTGTCATCCGACACCGCTATTAAGAAAGGTCACTGGCAAGCACTAACAAGGAATTCAAAATACCGAGAACTCGAAATTCTTTTACGCGCACTCTTTTGCCCTTAGTTCACAAAGAAAATCAGTTAACCGTTATTTCTAAAATTTATTATCAAGCCATTTCTCTCATTTATCTCCCAATTGCCAGACTCACAAGGGATGCCATGTAACAAAACTCGATCCTTTGTTACCAATTCTTTTGCGGGGTAAGTGAGGCACTTTCGCTCATGACAATTGAGAGAGAAGAACGAGGGGAGGTTGATAAATAAATTATACACAGATAAGAATCAAATCTAATTTACAACCTATTATTATTAATAATCATTCACACTGAACATACGCGCGCATAACATAATCTAAATTACCGACCAACAAACTACAAATAGAACAATAAACCACTTAAGATAATCACAAATGAACATTTCGCATTTCACTAATACTTAATCGCGTACTTAACCTATTACAAACTTACTTAAAAACTACGCGGACTAATACCGGGTAAATTGCCCGGCACGTGGGCGCCTGGACAATTCACCGGTCGCAACTTACGTCACTATGAATTAAACCTAGCGCGAACCTTCAGATAGCCGGCACGTGAATGCGAGGCTATCTCTTTCCACGCACACCTGTCGCCGCATCAACAGAGAGAGAGAGAGAGTGTAGAGAGAAAGAAGAAAAGGAAGGTTTGACCTTTTATCTCCTGTTCCTCGCAACGTCGAGAATCCTGAGCGATGCGCTGCCGCAGGAAGTACCGGGCGTCGTCGCTGGTCAGATCGTCGCTAACCGCTGTCGCTGACCAGGTATCCGTAGGCGACGTTGACTCTCTTGGCAGGTGGGCTGGCTGCAGTTGCTGGCAAAGCCGTTGCCGGAAGGGTTGATCTTCCTTCCTCCCGGCTATCCCAAACTACTCTCTCTGCTGGGCTCGGACTTCCGCACTCTCGTAGGACTAGGATTAGACTCCCTCACTCTCGTAAGACTCGGCTGCGACTCTCTCACGCACTAATTCTTGCGCGCATCTTGCAGTCGCTCAGCGGCGCTCGCTCCTCTCCCTACCTTGACCTATTAGTTAGGCGGCACGCGACGCGTCGCTTATCGGTCACGCGTTGCGCGCCTGCCAATCCCGGCATAGGCCTAATACTCTCTCTCTCTCTCTCTCTCTCTTTCTCACTCTCTCTCTCCGCGCTCTTCAACTTTTCTTGCGCTCAACTGCGCTGGCTCGTCCTTGGCGCTGAAACAAAGGGCCAAGTGTTAGACGCATACTTTAATGCGCCTAACGTTCGCCATCGCGCCTAGCCGAGTGGGGGAGGGAGAAACGCGGACGAGAGACCGGTGGACGGCCTGCTCTCGTCACATATCAATAAATAAACAATAAATGATATATTTAAAGAAATAATAGTATACAGGGTGAGGAAAAAGTATGGAAACCCCAGAAAATTCGGAAAACCGCATGAAATTAGTAATGAAACAAAGGTACCCTATGTATCTTTCAACGAGGAATCCAACGGTGACCTCTGATTTGACCTTGAACCTCTATTTCAAGGTTATTTCAAGGTCAACCTGATTTTTTCATATGGAAACCCCTATTTTTTATACTGGAATCAAAAAGAGCGATAAATTTTACGAGTGGGAACGATTCAAAGATAGCGTGGCCCCTAATCCTCCTTGAAACCATGTATTTTCAAAATCATCACATCTTAACGCCTGGATAGCTGAATCAATCTGATTTCACAAAAGTTACAACGTTCAAATTTCCTGTGATAAAAAAGGGACCTATTATTGTATCACCTACTATTTATGCCCACACGTTTAATTTTTGAGGATATTGAGTGTGACTTTCTCTCATCCCATGAGGATTTTGTCATACCAATATCTAAGGTAATGGCGAAATTCATGATAAAAATACTTTAATCTTACGATAAGTTTATTTTGCATATATATGTGTAAAGTATAAATAATTTTTAGCGTCCGTATTTATTAAAATGTATCTTCTCATACCACAAAGGTTATGAACCCATTCACACTCATTGTGCTCGTTGAACATGCCAATGAAAGCAAAGGTAGATTCATTTGTTCATAAAGGGTCTTCATCTTGCTCAACCGTATCCATTGACCAGTGACTGCATCGTACACGGTGGTCCTGAACCAACTTTAAATAGCATGGAAAAGCACCACGAAAAAAATCATGGGGTTCGATTCAGAAACACAAAATGTAAGCTCATTTAAATTTTTACAGAATTTCTGAGGGCCGTTTTTGAAAAAACTCATTTTTGAAAAAAAAATATAAAAAAGTGAAAAAAACACGTTTATGTCAATTTTTTTCACGAAAAAAATATTTGCAACGTCTAAATATATTTTTTGAAGCTTAAGTAAAAGTAGTTTTTCTAATTGGTATTCAAATAAAAAATTATTTTTACAAAAAATTCTCTATTAGCATAAATGATGTACATCTTTTCATTATAGTGCGTATCAATATATCAGTCTTCGTCGAAATGTTGAAACAGAGCGTCGCACTCGATTGTCAGGTGTGTTGTGGAAGTTATTTCTCTGTTTTGATCGCGTCAATGCATGAGAAGTATTGTAGTCTTTCGCGAATATGCATAAAATAAAAAGTCGCGCTCTAATCCACGAAGAAAATCGATCGAAAATATGTTTGTTGTGTTTACAAAAGTAAAATGATTTGAGGGATATTGCTGGTGCATTACTGTTAAAGATTGAAAAAGTTTGCAGTTATGATGTTAATGATGTTAATTTACCCAGTGCTATTTGTAGTTCATGTAAAATTAAAGTATATCGTGCTGCGAAGAAAAAAGAAAATGGTGATAGTACAATTAAAATCACTTTGCCAGATTATTCTGGTTTCAAAAAAGTTATTCGTAATACGAGGAATGTTGATGGTAATATTTGTCAGTGCGGCTTGTGTATGATTGGAAGATCAAATCGTGCTACATCTAATAAAAATGACACTGCAAACCAAGAGAAAAGAAAATGTGCCAAGTGTCAACGGGATTATACTTATGGACGAAAACATATTTGTCGAAAAGTTATGAACTATAAAAAAATAGAACGTGTCACACAAGATTTGACCTTGAAAGAAAAGGAACATTTGGCTTCTAAATTGATTAAAAACATAACAGAAGAAACAAATACATCGTTTGATGAAGGTAAACTAGTAGCATTATCCCAAACTCACGGAAAGAGAATGCGAATAGAAGTTAATAAATCTGAGCCAAAAGGTAAAAAACTTTGTCGACAAATTTCGGCTGAAGACATTAACAAAATTTCAATAGATCTCAATTTATCATCAAACAAAGCTAAACGTTGTGCTAGAGCTATTCGAGTTGCAACGAATGATAGAAAATTTTTCGAATCCAATCTGAATACTAAATTACAGAAACTAAATCACACACTCGATTCTTTTTTTGAAGTCAAAAACTGTGATATAACAGATATAGCGAATGGAAAAAGAACTATTTCCTCCCAAACCCTCGTATTTTGTAACAATGTTGAAAAATTAGTAAGCACAATTGTAGAAAAAAGAAATATTAATAATAAACACTTGAAATTTGGAATAGACGGAGGTGGGGGTTTCTTAAAAGTCTCTCTTTCAATACAAAACGACGATGACAGTATTATAGAAACAAGAAAAAATACACGGCAAAGTTATAGGGATGGTATTGCTGCAAAGCAGTTTAAAGATACAGGTGTGAAAAAAATATTATTGCTTGGCTTGGTCGCACACACACAAGAAAATTATGAAAATGCTTTGATGTTATGGCAACTTTTGAAGATTAAAAATATTGAAAGTACAATAGCGACGGACTTGAAATTAGCAAATGTTCTAACAGGTATAATGGCACACTCAAGCATGCATCCTTGTACGTGGTGCACTGCATCGAAAAATAATCTCAATGAATGTGGAGTTTATAGAACTATTCAAAATTGTGAAAATAGTGCCTGTTCCTGGAAGAAAAAGGGAAGTATTAAAACAAATGCTAAAAATTATAATAACTGTACAGATAACCCAGTGTTTTCATCACAAGACAACAATAAGAAAATCATTGATATAATACCACCACCAGAATTACACCTTTTAATTTGCGTTGTAAATACTGTATATAAAGATATGCTCTCTTGTTGCGAAAAAGACAGCTTACAGTGGGCTCACGATTGTAATGTAACTCGTGAATTCGTGCACGGTAGTCCAGCATTTGCCGGAAATTCTTGTAAGAAACTTTTGAATAGTGTTGATTTATTACGAGCGAAATGTTGTATCAATTGCTTGAAATACGTTCAGTGCTTACAAAATTTCCGAATCGTGGTTGACTCTTGTTTTTCTTCTGTGCTTAAACCTGATTTTCGGTCTTGTATCGCTAAGTTTAGAAGTAGTTATATTGCTTTGGATATTTCAATCACGCCGAAAGTTCATGCAGTTTTTTTTCATGTACCTGATTTTTGTGCCAAAGTTGGAAGAGGTCTTGGTTTCTACAGCGAACAAGCTTTGGAGTCATTGCATTCCGATTTTCAAAGTATTTGGGCGAAATATAAAGTTCATGAGTCTCATCCATACTATGCCGAAAAATTGTTAAGAGCCGTTCAAGAATACAATTCGAGGCACATATAAGTGATCGATCAATTAGAAATCTATTCTCGAAAACTATAAACTGTGTTATATATGTGCCTTATATAATTGTTATGCGTTACTATATGAAGTTATTTTATTTATTATGTGTTTTATGAAGAATATATTTATTACAAAAACTCAATTGTCATTTTTATTTCTATTTTCCAACGTATCATTTATGCTAATAGAGAATTTTTTGTAAAAATAATTTTTTATTTGAATACCAATTAGAAAAACTACTTTTACTTAAGCTTCGAAAAATATATTTAGACGTTGCAAATATTTTTTTCGTGAAAAAAATTGACATAAACGTGATTTTTTTTCACTTTTTTGTATTTCTTTTTTCAAAAATGAATTTTTTCAAAAACGGCCCTCAGAAATTCTGTAAAAATTTAAATGAGCTTACATTTTGTGTTTCTGAATCGAACCCCATGATTTTTTTCGTGGTGCTTTTCCATGCTATTTAAAGTTGGTTCAGGACCACCGTGCGTAGTCTTGTTGATAGATCTTCGAGTTTTATTGAAAATAGTATATTATTCAGCCTATTCTATCCATTCCGCTTGTGAATGCTAATATCGGGGTGACCGTCAAATAAGCATCACAGATACGCACATTCGTAGCAAAAGGACATCGGTTATGTAAAAATTTCTATCTAATTATTTTCGCTAGTTTTACAGTTTTTTTTTTTGAGAACAAAACTATTTTACGAAATTTGAGGTGCTAAGTTACCTGCATTTTATTAATTTATAACACTTTTCAAAGTTTAACGTAAATCGTTTAATTTATTTTTTAGAACAAAATTTGCATTATACTTCGAAAAGTATTGTAAATCAATAAAATACAGGTAATTATACTCCTTAAGTCTTAAAAAAATGGTTAATTTATTCTTGAAAAAAATATAAAACTGATGAAGATAAGGTAGGAATCTTTGTGGAAAACGGAAGTTTTACAATGGGCTGAAAGGTAAGAAAAAGTAAAATCACAATGTAATACGTGTTTTTGATGTATTTTTTCACAAGAAATTCAAGTCCATTTGCCATGAAATGATATTTTTACAATGTAACGTCAAAAGCCGGCGTGTTTAACAATAATTTTCTTAATAAAATTTTTAGTTTTACTACAGCAAATTTAATATTTGCCCTAAAAATATGTTTTGATATGTTTCATATACTTTTTCCTGTTGAATACGATAGCTTAGTTAGTTTTACCGTATAAACGCCTATTCTAAAAGTGTCAAAAACAATAAAAAACACTAAAAAACGTTTTCAAAGGTATTTTGCTTTTGACGCTTTTAAGAAAGATTCTATGATAAAAGAAACTCAGCTATCGTGTTCCATGAAAAAAATACATTTAAAACGTGTACAACATTATCATTATAGCCTTAACTAAATTCATTAAACTCTCGTGACAGTTCCAGCCCACTATGATTCCGGCAACTTTCGGCACATCTTTCACGTGAATGCGTGCTCAGCTATCGAAGGTGTTTAAGATATCCGTATCGTTCTACTTTACATTCGATCGTAACCACGATCACGTCCTGTTACAAAGTATGCCAATTCTGATTCATTATCAGCGCCATAGCGCTTTGAAGCTTTCAACTATGCGTGATAGTATGGCCGTAATTATAGACAAACAATATTTACCTAGCATATGTACTCACTGAACATGATACGAATACTGATCATTGTTCTTCATAACACGTTATACCTACTACCATATATGGAATCTCCACACCTATCACCTCCTCTATACGTGACCGATCGCAAGCTATCGGTTGAATTATGAGCAAAGACTGCAACGAACGGATCATGGAGGCGATTGCGTTATCGTGGTTTATCTCCATTGGGATTTCTCACCACAACACTGCCTGTTTCCCTCAATATACGTACGGTATTTTCGATGATTCGATGATAAGGATGAGGAGGCAGATGAAGTATAGCGTACCTCTGAACAGTCACTCAGCCGTTACCCTCAGCCCAACCCAGACACACCACCACGTTGATGTACTTCTCGTTAGTGTAAACATTACGCCTAGCCATGTTTTATACAACGACGAATTATATCATACCAAGACAGTTCAACTACTAATCCCATCAGCATTGACAAAAAAATGAACAGCAAAGGAAATGTCGTTATTCATTTGTTTATAAAAATTGATGTTTAACTATTCGAAAGTACAGCTCTCCATTTTATTCCTTGAACTACGGAAACTATCATATGCAGATTGAGAGAATCAGACAGCGTTGTAGTCAGAAATCCCGATGATGTCGACAACAAGAACGCCATTGCCTTCATGGCCCTTCATGAGCTTTCGTCGCGAACTCGATGAATAACGTACATTACAGAATATTCTGACTGTATTCATATTTTGACTGTATACATTGCAGATAATCATTGTAATTGTGTCATATACAGTAATTAAAGGGCTGGATGCAATAACGTACTTAGTACTTGATCTTTCTAAAATATGACTCTTCCAGGGTTGATTTTCCGAAGTTAAAAAATCAAATAATAAAATATATCATCATAATTATAGTCATTTTCACTCTCCCTTATATATATATACACACACACACACACACACATATATATATATATAGTGACGGTAAACGTCTTGCTTGCGCTATCGTCTCAATCCCGTAACTGCTTACGAGGGCAGCACCTACCGGTCGGAAAAACGAAAAATGGAAACTCGGTACGAGACGGAACGGAACGCGCACGAAGGTTAAAGAACCAGTCGAGGATTAGCACTCCGAACATCCAGGTGCACACAAGAGCAAGACGCGAACACGAGCTTTCAAAGAGTGCAAAAGTGATCCAGCTGACAGTTTTTACCAAAGCTTATATCATTGTCGTTGCCGTTTGGAGGGTGTATGTGGGTGTGAAGTTTCGCCATCGTAGGCGATCCCGAGGGCGCGGATTACCTCTTACGAAGTCGACAAGACAAAGGAAAATTCCAGAGACAATAACCTTAGATATCGGAATCAGCAATAGGGACCTGTCCCCTCTGATAGTGCGACCGTGTATTAAGGTAAGCTGGCCAGATTAACACCGCGATTTCTAATGTACGACCGCGCTTAATTGCTATTCCTTCGTACCGGTGATTCTGTAGCGTGCACGTAAACTAACTTTGCGAACAAAGAACTGCGAACGATCTAGCGATGCATGTTATTGTCGCGCGCACCGAATAAACATAAACACGCGGGCCAAGCGTCTTGTAGAGTTAATGGAAAATAAACTAACTCATGTTGGATCGAAACGATAATTTTACTGTTGTCATTGTTATTAGTAGTAAGTTGGTTGACTGACTCCTGCCCCCTCCAGCTCTCTGGTTAATAAACGCGAGTATTTCGATTTCGCCGCACGCATTCCGGTACTATATATATATATATATATATATTACTCATATATATATATATGAGTAATAATATATATCTATAATATATAATTATATATATATAATAATAATAATAGTAATAATCATATCCAATAATATATATATATATATATTACTAAATATAAGAAAATTTCGATGATGGATAGTAATCTTTTATTCGATGTACAACTTAATTTAGTTGTATGAAAACATACAACTATTACTCTTTTACAAAATCGATGTTTCGCTGACTACGTTTGTTAGTCTGATCAAGATTTTTCTTCACTTAAATAAATATTGTAAACATTAAATTGACATCAATAAAAACATACAATAAGATAGCACAAAAGCAACACTTACATCAATTATAATTAAATAAAAGACAACTAATCACTGACTCAAACTGTTCGTAATATCGACAAATTATATTTAAATTTAAAATGAATCAAGAGAATAAAATCATCTTTAGATTTTTCAGTCATGATCACTTAAAAAGACAACAGTTATTAAACAAATTAACTTTATACATTATCATCATAACCGTGTCCATATAATAATTGAAATATATACAAGGAATGCGACAAATCAATATATCACGGGTCGCGGCAACGACCTGAGGCATGAATGCCGGAGGCGCAGCTTACACGAAACTATACACATTGATTATTTTTTTTTTTTTATTTAACGTCGCTCTATTTATGCTCCGTCAGTGCTAATCAGCAACGGAGGCTTGCAATGTATTTGAGAACAAAGCACATGAAACTTTTTTCAGTGGTGCTTGTATCAATCAGCAGGGACTGGGAAGCGAACCCTGGCCTACCGGGTGCGAGTCCGTCGCCCTACCGACTGAGCCATTGCAGGCCTCACACGATGATTTTCTAATGCACAGATTTCGTGTAATTAAATTAATACAGAAATAACTTTGAAGAATGAACAAACTTATTCTATAATTTTTATATTATTACCTTGATAAATTTAATACAAAATTTTATTTATTTACTTGACCAATAATTGATTTTTTTATGGTTTTTTGTTTGATATGGTCAATTATTTTTTTCTTCTTTTCCTCCTTCATTTTTTCATCTAATCATCTCAAACTCATCTTTTCTCTCTTTCTCTCTCTTCTAACCGTACGTCACGACAAAACCAATCATATGGAGAGGTTAGTGATCAAACTATCAAACTAAAGTATAAGAACAAGTGTAAGTGACATATATGGCGAGATAATAGTGATAAGAAAATTTAGACATGACATATTTGGTGGAAAGAAACAACGATCAAAAATTGTATTAAGGAAAGATTGTGAAGTTCGTGAATGATAATGTTTTTTTTATTTGATGAAATTTTACAAGTCAGTGTAGCAAATAACAATAAGTGTTTACTGTACAATTACTGAGAAAAACAGAAATTAACTTTTTCACTTTCAATGATGCATTACTCCTTCTGAATGAAGAAATGTCAAGTAAGAAGAGTGATATCGTATTCTAATGATAGAAACTCAACAGTTAAGTGACACAGTAAGTGTCAAGGATTTCATAACATCATTAGTGAAAGTTAAGTCATATTAGTCATGCTTGTAAATCATCAGAAAACAATAAGCATGATTGGTGTTGGTAAGTAATTAAAAAGTAGTGGAGTCAGTTATAAAAGTAAATTGAATTAAATATTGTTTTTCAGAGTTTATATGACTGAATGATGAATACAAGTTCAAATGATGAAGATATTGACATAGGTGATTTATTAGTTAAATATGGAATGGCTGAAAAGTGTTGAAAATATGAAAAATATTGCTGGTTTTTTCACATACAGAGCCTATCACTCAAACACACAATCTTTAACATATTTTTTAAAGTTTTGGTTCGATATTGAAATGAAATTAGAAAGTTCAAATTATCAGTTCATGAGCACGAATAAGAATATTTTAAGAAAATTTAAAGGGTGATTCTACACTGTCACAGGATCATCTAATGTTGGAATGTGCTGCAAAAGTTTATGGACATGAAACTGAAATCAACAACATTTCTTGAGCCATATTTTACTGTTTCAAAATTGTATATCTAGTTTGTAAATTAATTGCTAATTCAAATGGAATTCTAAGTATGCCTCTTTAAATTGAATATATTCTCTAGCCATTATTAATTTAATGCAATTTTTTTATCTATCAGTCTCGAGTACAACTTATATTATTCTTTTGCACTGTTATGCTTCACTTTACAAAAGCATATCTAAGGAGCATAATACAGTTCACAATAAGTTGCTAAAATATTATATTACTTTATTACCTCCTAACTTAAGTTATAGATTTATATTTATATTACATAGTTACATTTTTTTATTTTTTTTCCTGGATTCCTGAAGACACCCCTTTTTTTGTTGATAATTGTTTGTAGCAGCAGCATTGGTCATTGCTACAGTGAATGCTGCAACGTTGTTCATTTTAAATAAAGGACCTTGGCCATACTGTTGCCTGAAATATTTTCTTTTTTGGATATTTCCGCCTCGTACTCCTCTATACAGGGTGTCCAAAAAGTAACGATACACCTGAGAAATTTTCTAAGCCGGTTATTTTTTTAACCGGATGAAGGTTGTTCTTGAAGTAACTTTTTACGAGGAATCCGATGGTAACCTTGGATTTGACCTTGAACCTCATTTTCAAGGTTATTTTGAGGTCAACCTCATTTTTTTAAATGGAAACCCCTATTTTTTATCGCGGAATCGGAAAGAGCGAAAAATTTTACGTCCAGATATGTATTGAGGTATGAGGTTGAGGTAACCCCTAGAGGTCAAAAGGAGGTCAAAGTATGAATTCTTAAAAATCTCGCGAATTCAGTGGTTAAACAAAACAAACAAAAGGATAACCCCAGGTAACTTTCAACGGTGAGCTTTAATTTGTCCTTGAACCTCATTTTCAAGGTTATTTTGAGGTCAACCTCATTTTTTTTAATGGGTACCCCTATTTTTTATGGCGGAATCGAAAAAAGTGGAGACTCTCACGTATGGATGAGTTGAGGTTTGAGGTTAATGTGACCTCTAGGGGTCAGATGAAGGTCGAACTGTGGCTTTGTAATAGTACCGGGATTTTAGTGGTACAAGGAAGCAAATAAAGGTCATGGAAACCCCCATTTTCGACAGCGGCAATCGAAAGAGCGGAAAATTTCACATCCAAATATCTACTTAGATCATAAGTCAAGGGCGAACTTAAAGTTTAAGGTCAGTCGAAGGTCATCCAAACTTAAAGAAGCCCTAAAATTTTTTAAAGTTTTTTTCATAATGGAGAAGGGTATTTATTTAGTAATTGCCCATCGGAGATCCGTAACCTTGAATTTAACCTTCAACCTCATTATCAAGGTATTTTCAAGATCAATTTTTTTTACTTTTAGCGTTACCCAGGAACAACGACGGGGACGTAGTAAAATCTGTGCCTTTGGGGTGCTTTATTTTCGTGAGTTCCCCTCGCCTCTCACGATCGGGGTCCTTGGTTTTCGTGAGTTCCCCTCGCCTATCAACAATGATTTTTTACGCTTATTTTCTTAATAACTTGATTAGCCGGTGAAACTTTTTAAGGATACTATCCCATACCTATTCATTGAAAATCCACTAACAATTTTACTTGGTTCTATCTTTAGGAAATGTACTATGCCTAACTTTATCGTTTTGAGCTTATTCTTCGGGACAATTGCATTTTCAAAAATTAATATTTAAAAAAGCAACATATTTGAAAAGATTTTACCATTCGAAAATCTCCATAAAGCATTAGTGCATTAGTCGGACTGTAGTAGAACTTTTTTGTAAAAGTACTCAATTTATAATTTTCATTTTTTGAAAACATTTATTTGGGTTGCAAACTTTTTGTTTTTAATTCTGATTGATTTTTGAGTAAATTTCGATTCGCTGACTTAAAATAGAACGCCTCACTGAACGAGAAAGAATATCACTTCTTATGATGAGAGGCTGGGGTGGAGTAGAAAGATCTTACAGGGCAGTGAGAAATCTTTTTAATGAGACATTTCGGGTTAATAGAACTCCAATTGCTGTGTCTACTGTTCAGAATACTATTTCAAGGTTTGTAAATTTTGGCCATGACAGAAATCTACCTAAGTCAGGCAGACCACGCTCAGCAACAAATGAAGAGAATTTATTAAATGTTTTATTATCATTCACTGAAAATCCACATCATTCCATCCGCAGAGTTGCTCAAGGGCATGACATAAGTACATCGTCTGTACATATCATTTTAAAAACAGCAAAATTCCATCCGTTTAAAGTACACCTGGTTCACAAGTTGAATGAAGACGATTTCGATCGTCGTGTTGAGTTTTGTGAAGATATGATGGCACGCATAATTGAAAATCCAAATCTTCCATCAAACATAGTTTTCTCTGATGAAGCAACTTTTCAACTTGACGGAACATTAAATCGACATAATTGCAGGTACTGGGCTGCGGAAAATCCACACTGGATGCGAGAAGATAAATCGCAATATCCGCAGAAGTTGAATGTTTGGGCTGGAATAGTGAATAATCGAATCATAGGGCCATTCTTTATTGATGGTAACTTAAACGCTCAAAATTATGAAGAGATGCTTCGTAATCAAATAGTTCCAGCAATTAGAGAAATAGTCGGAGATAACTTCGAAAATACATGGTATCAGCAGGATGGTGCTGCAGCTCACTATGGACGAGACGTTCGAATTTACTTAGATGAGGTGTTTGATAATCGGTGGATAGGAAGGAGAGGCACAATTGAATGGCCAGCTAGGTCCCCCGATTTGACGCCTTTAGATTATTTCTATTGGGGTTATCTAAAGGATCGGGTATACAAAACTAAACCCCAAAACTTGGACGAATTACGTCAAAGGATCATAGACGAATCAGCTCTCATTCCCACTGAAATGATCCAAAATGCTGTTGATGCTTTTTACCACCGATTAGCTTACTGTCAAGAAGTGAACGGTGAACAATTCGAGCACTTAAAATAAGATGTGCTGATGTAAGATAAGTCATACGTGAGAGGCCAGGGGAACTCACGAAAATCAAGCACCCCGATCGTGAGAGGCGAGGGGAACTCACGAAAATCAAGCACCCCGATCGTGAGAGGCGAGGGGAGCTCACGAAAATCAAGCACCCCGATCGTGAGAGGTGAGGGGAACTCACGAAAATAAAGCACCCCGATCGTGAGAGGCGAGGGGAACTCACGAAAATAAAGCACCCCAAGGGGACAGATTTTACTACGTCCACGTCGTTGTTCCTGGGTAAAGCTAAAAGTAAAAAAAATTGATCTTGAAAATACCTTGATAATGAGGTTGAAGGTTAAATTCAAGGTTACGGATCTCCGATGGGCAATTACTAAATAAATACCCTTCTCCATTATGAAAAAAACTTTAAAAAATTTTAGGGCGTCTTTAATTTTGGATGACCATCGACTGACCTTAAACTTTAAGTTCGCCCTTGACTTATGATCTAAGTAGATATTTGGATGTGAAATTTTCCGCTCTTTCGATTGCCGCTGTCGAAAATGGGGGTTTCCATGACCTTTATTTGCTTCCTTGTACCACTAAAATCCCGGTACTATTACAAAGCCACAGTTCGACCTTCATCTGACCCCTAGAGGTCACATGAACCTCAAACCTCAACTCATCCATACGTGAGAGTCTTCACTTTTTTCGATTCCGCCATAAAAAATAGGGGTACCCATTAAAAAAAATGAGGTTGACCTCAAAATAACCTTGAAAATGAGGTTCAAGGACAAATTAAAGAGCACCGTTGAAAGTTACCTGGGGTTATCCTTTTGTTTGTTTTGTTTAACCACTGAATTCGCGAGATTTTTAAGAATTCATACTTTGACCTCCAGTTGACCTCTAGGGGTTACCTCAACCTCATACCTCAATACATATCTGGACGTAAAATTGTTCGCTCTTTCCGATTCCGCCATAAAAATTAGGGGTTTCCATTTAAAAAAATGAGGTTGACCTCAAAATAACCTTGAAAATGAGGTTCAAGGTCAAATCCAAGGTTACCATCGGATTCCTCGTAAAAAGTTACTTCAAGAATAACCTTCACCCGGTCAAAAAAATAACCGGCTTAGAAAATTTCTCAGGTGTATCGTTACTTTTTGGACACCCTATATATAAATATAAATGTTCGTTAAATATTATTACATTTTTATTATTAAACTATAATCAATTATTCACTTGTAATATTAGTTGGCAGATTGTGCTATCTGCCAATCTTTACACGTCACTATTTTGCAATTTTTGTTTTGTTATTCCTCGCTATTGTTATCTTTTTGTTCTTGTTGCCTCTCGTTGTTAATTTTTTCTTGTTGCTTCTCGTTGATAATTTGTTCTTGTTGCTTCTTGTTATTAATTTGTTCTTATTGCTTCTTATTTTGTTCAAATCCTTGTTGCTTGTTTCTGTTAATTATTGCTTTTTGTCTGGTTATTTCTTTTAATTGTAGAATTTCTTGTTGTTATTTTTGTTAATTTCTATTAAAATGTTCATTTTTTGTTGCATTTTGGCAAACATATTGGACGTTAACGAGATGCCTAATATTGAAATAATAATTTATTAATTCCTCAGAAATAAAAAAAATATTACTTACTTTCATTTATGAGAGAATCTTCGTCGATATCCATTGCAATTTTGCTAATATATATTATAACCTATCAAGTATAACCTACACGGAGAATTGAGAAAAGTTAGCACTTCTAACTCATCTATTCTCTCTGTCTGTTCTGTTCTGTTAGTATTCATTGGCTCTGATGTCGACTCACAGTATAGCGAGTCTGTGTCTCATACGGCCATCAACTGACTTAATACGTTTGCGCGCGTGATTCAAATTGGCATTTTATTTGGGTAGAGCAAAGCGAAAGAAAAGAAAAGGCAAGTAAGTAAGTAAGAAGTATCAAATGTGTTGAGGAAAGGCGAGAATAGATGAGTTGATCATAGAAGTAGAAGTAAATGTTATTAAATAGAGAAATTAAAGAAAAAATTAAAGAAATATTTCTGAATTTTTAAGGAATTTACATAGAAGGTCATTGATCTGCGGTTTAGGATCTGCAAGAAATTGGGAGATGGTGTAAGGGGGATAGATTTTCAATTTGTTAAGTTTGAGTAGTAATACTTTACGTTGTTCGGCAAAGCGTTCACATGCCCAAAAGACATGATTAAGGTCTTCTACATCTGATTCATAGGAACAAATGGGGGAATCTACCAAATGCTTTCTGTGAAGGCTAAAAGCTAAATTGTGATGATTTGTTCTCATACGAGTGATGAAAACTATCTGTGTTCTACAATGGCAATTGTTAAAAAACTAAGGTTTTGAAGCTTTATTAAAGTAATTTTGAAAATATTGTAACCTTTTGTTAGTATCGGTATTCAATAAATATTCAAAGAAGCGATCTTTACAGCGCTCATTGGTAAACTGTTGGAAATCGGTATATGGCAAGAGAAGGGATGGGAAAAAGCCTATATCTATCGCTTTTTTAGCAGAGTCATCTTCTATTTCATTACCAGAAATACCTTTGTGGCTCGGGATCCAAGCAAGGATGACCTCTTGATTATTTTCTAATAGTTCTAAAAGTCGAAGTTTTATTCTAAAAATTGTGATGTGAGATGACTCGACCACACATCCATTTTGTGAGATGGACGTAAGACAGCTTAAAGAATCAGTAAAAATTATGGCTTTGCTTATTTTTTTTAAAATGATAAATTCCAGTGTCAGCTGGATTGCAAAAGCTTTGGCGGAGAATATGGAAGCATGAGAGTCTATCCTAAATTGTAAATTAATATTAAGAGGTTCAGGACTATAAATTGCTAATCCGACATAAAGCTCAGGACCTTTTTATGATCCATCAGTGTAGAAGGGTGTATAAGAGTTTAGAAGGTCATGAAATTGTATATTTAATTCATTGTCGGGATTGTCATAGCAAAAACCAAACAATCAAAGATAATGGATGCTTGGACTTATTGAGCTTCAAGAGAGAAAACGTAACAAGGAGGGATGGGGCTTGAATATAACTTATTTCGAAATGGTTTTAGCTCTAAGTATGCAGTAAGAAGAGGAAGTGTGCGTAGATATTTAGGGGAGCTATTGTTTGTACAATCAGCTAACTGACATATAGCAGAAATAGAAGGATGGTTGGTAATTGAGAGTGAGCGGAGAATATAGTTGAAGGAGAGTTTATTTTGTCTCAGATGTACGGGATGAATTCGAGATTCAGCATAGACAATCCTGTTGGGGGTTGAATTCCTCATACGTAGCGCAAACCTAAGAGCACGTCTTTGAATAATGTTAATTTTTTGGAAAAAATTCGATGAGCTACGGGAAATACAACAAAGATCAAAATCAATAGTAGCAGAAATAATTGCGTTGTAAATCAATAGTAGCGAACTTGGGTGGCCACCCCACCAAGTGGTGCGCAACAATCTGATCACATTTATGCCTAAGGAGGTTTTTTTAATCAAATAATTTAGATGAGCAGTCCATGAAAGGCTTTTGTCTAACGTCATTTCGAGGAACTTAGCGCTGGAAGAGACCGGTATTTTTGCTGAGTTTATTGTTAATGATAAGTCTGAGAGATCCTCGACTTTGTTGGTGTGAATGACTATTTTGGTTTTTTCAAACAATAAGAATAGACCAATTTTTTAGAGTAATATATTGATTCTAGATAAATTACGTTCTAAGATCTTCAGGGCAATATTAGTATCAGGGGCAGCAGCAATTAATTCAATATCGTCAGCAAATTAAAGGCATTCACAGTTTGTAAGAATAAGAATAAGTTGGCTAACACTAATACTATATAAAGTTGGACTGGAAACGCCACCTTGCGGAACGCCTTTCCTTGGTAATAAGGGACCAATAATCTTCCCATTAATTTTAAAATAGATGCGCCTTTCTGATGTGAGGTTAAAATAAAATTTACACAATAACTTTGGAATGTCTATATAACTCAATAGATGAACTAGAGAGGTAGGATCGACGTCGTCGAAAGTGGATTTTATGTCTAGGTATGCTACAGCAGTGTAAAGGCCTTTTGCAAAGCTAGTATAGATTTTGGTGGTTAGGATAGATAAATTGTGTAAGCAGGATCTTGATTTACGGAAACCAAATTACGAAAGTGGAACTTGACATTATGTTTAAGCCACCACGATAAGCGAGTGAAAATCATTTTCTCAAAAAGTTTTAAAGGGGCCGAGGCGAGAGAAATTGGTCTGAACTTGTTATTAGCCGATTTGGGGATAAAAAAGATTAAATATTGTTTCCACGCTTGAGGAAAGGTGCCCTAAAAATAAATTTCATTAAAGGAATTTAACAACTCTTCAGTTACATTGTCAGGTATATTGGATAGTATACGATAATCTATCTTATCGAGGCCTGGGGCAGAGTTTAACCTATGTGAACACGATTTTATTGCGGATTTGATCTCCAAAAGAGTAAATGATTTATTAAAATAAGCATTAGTTGAATCATCATCAATAAAAGTTTGAGAAAAGTCGTTAGGAGTACAAGAACTTGGACAGATTGTATATATAATATCTTCTTGGGCTTGAATATTTTTGATATTGGTATGAGCTTGGTTTGCTCCTAAAGAGCGGTGTCGGAATTTTTTAATAGTTTGAAATATGGTTGTGATTGGGGTCGATGGGTTTATTGTTTCACAGAATTTTATGAAGATCGAGGCTTTTGCCTGTTTGAAAACCTGTTTAGCGTGTCTTTCTGTAATTATAAGTTCGTTAATTAATCTTGGGTCATGACGAAAGTTCTTTAATGCGTCTTTTCTTAATTTATTGGCTTCATCACACTCAGTATCCCACCAAGGAGCATTTGAATTTCTGGTGCATAATTTCTTTCTTTTATTGCCTTGTTTTGAATGTGATGGTCGACGAGGAAAGAATACGTGTTCAACGGCTTGTTGAATAGTGTTTATGATATGATCACATTTATCCGAGATGTTCTTAGAAGTAAAATCAAAAGCTATGTTTTCTAGATAATTGCTAAAAGGTAGACAGTTAGATGTGTTTTTAAATTTTCTAAGGTTGTATCTTAAATTTGGTGATGATTGTGGGGAGGGATATGGAATACCGATGTTAATGAGCAGAGGATAATGATTACTGCCAAGGTTATTATCGCTGACCATTCACAAAGATTAAATAATTGCGGCGAAATGAAGGAAAGATCTAATTGGGTAGGATTATTTGGATTTATCTTATTTATAAAGGTTGGAGATCCATCATTGAGAAGGAGAAGGTCATTGTCTATGAATGTATCATAGAGACTACGTCCTATATTATCAGTGGTTGTACTACCCCAAACTTCATTATAGCAATTAAAGTCGCCTCCAATGAAGATGGATTTATAGTGGAAAAATGAGTCTATGAGAAGCTTCCAGTTCAAAATAGGAAAATGATTGTTTGGTGATTTGTAAACTGCTACAATAGTAAGATCTGTATTATTAAGTTTAACTGTGATGGCTATCGTCTCTAGAATTTCAGGTAAGTTAAGAATTGTTTCTTGAATATTAAATAAAATGTCATTTTTAATAGCTATTGCAACGCCTCC
The DNA here is from genome assembly GCF_024137745.1 of Phymastichus coffea. Taxonomy (NCBI): domain Eukaryota; kingdom Metazoa; phylum Arthropoda; class Insecta; order Hymenoptera; family Eulophidae; genus Phymastichus; species Phymastichus coffea. Next base: position 5,388,138 of record NW_026706814.1, read on the forward strand.
GCTCTTGTTATCAAGTCTATCTCTGCGTATAAAAGTAAAATTTTTCAATTTCATTTTATATTTTTCTTTAGCTTTTGTTTCCAGAAGAATAAATACATTGAAATCATCGGAAATGCCTTCGAGAAATGAGCGTCTTTGAAAAAAGAGTTGCAGTTCCATTGAAAATTACGGAGAATCTTTGTATTTTTAGTTGTGTGAGCCATCATTTGAGCATATTTTGACAATAGAACTTAGGAGGTCTTTGAGTTTAGCTGCATTGTTAGCATCAGACTGAGCAATTAAAGGTAAAATAAATTTGTTTGTTATCTCTAATAGTATGAATAAAGCCTGTGAGGCACCTTTAGGAGTTTCAAATACACATAGTCTAGTTCTGGTTGAATATTAAAAGAAGGAGAATTATTTCCATTAACAACATTGAGAGGGCAAAATGATGGGTAGGTAGGTGACGAAGGTAAGGACATAGATTTCTCACGTCTGTCCTGTATATTTCATGACGTAAACCTTGTACTTTAAGTGTTATAGCTTGATAGTTGAGATAAGCTCATTTGAAGTGGTGAAGAAGGAAGAGAATTTGATGATGAGGATGATGAGTGTTGCTGAGACTGAGGAGATATACATGAAGAGTATGAGTTGGTATACTGAGTTTTGTGTTTGGAGTGATGAGAATAATTATTTTGATCAATGAAATGATCATTGGAAGTATTTGAGTTTGCTGAATGACTGTATGTAGCATAAAAGTTAGGAGAAGATAGATAGAGAGATGAATTTAGTGGTTGTAGACTGGGTGAGTTATAGTGAAGGGAGGAGAAATGAGCTGGTGTAGTGGGAGGAGGCATTGAGTTGTGAGCAATTTTCTTTTTTTTGAAGATTGCAAAAGATCTAGAAGAATAACGTGGAGGAGAGTACCTATATCGAATATTAAGAGCCTCTTGGATCGACAAGTTATTATCAGCTGCAAATTTTCTAACATCTTGTTGGTATAATTATTCACGACAATTGTTGAATGTGGGAGAGTGATCACCTTTACAATTAATGCAAATAGGGGTTAGGTTTAGTCGAGGACATATATCCGTTGGATCGATCTTGGTGTTGTGTTGAAGTCTGCCAAAATGACAGCAGAGAGCCTTGCCTTTACATTCAGAGATGTCCAAATATGAAACAATTGAAACAGATCTTGGAAGGAAGAATATAAGTTGAAACTGGGTGATTTGCAGAGTAGATGTATATATTTGGCGGTAGAGACTGACCATCAAATGTAAGTTTAACAAATTGAGTAAGAATAAGTCCAATAGTGCCATCAGGTTTGATCCCTTTACGATGAAGTCGCCTGACTTTAGTTATGGGAATGGGAGAATGGATTATGTTTAAAAGTTGCGAGGCTGAGAATTCAAGAGGAACATCCTTTATTTGACCTTGTTTATTACAACGGGAGAGAGGAATAGAAGCTCTGAGATCGTTAGAAGCCAATTTAGGATCATGAATAAGTTTATTTGAAGCTTGTCTAGTTTTTAGTGAAATGGACACTTTCTGAGGACCAGAGGATTCGATACAGCCAGGAAAAAAAGAATTACCGTATGAGTTGGCAAGAAGTTTACCAATTTTTGTGGCATTCAGTCTTGATTTTGTGAAAGTCTTGTCCAAAGGTTCAATAAAGACTATATATAGGCCAGTGTTTGATGATGAGTATGTATTTAATGAGTTTGTAGGCTTATCTAATTTGGCAAAGTGAACTTCAGGATTGGGAATGCTTATAACTTGTGTGGGAGAGATTAAACTGTTTTGGAAGCTATCGACAAGCTTATCAGGTTTAATAGATTGGGAATCATCATTAGGTATCACAACACTAGATTTATCAGGTGGTATGCCACTAGTTAGCTCTGTAACTATAACTTCAGTAGTTGAATCCTCAACTAACATATTTTTACTCTGTGAATCATCATCATCTTCAGAGATATTTCCATCACTTTAAGACTTACATCTTTTTGAATGATTATTATATTGAACTTCGTTCAATCTTTTATTCTTGATCTTACTCCTAATTTTGTTATTGTTAATATTCTTTTGCCCCATTTCTGAAATAATTGTATTAGGATTAAACTGAAAAATCAAATCATAATTGTTAGAAAAAGATACATGGTGGTCAGAGGCCACCTGTAAGAGGTTATCTTTGGATGACAGAATTAGAAATATACAGGAATTAGAGAAAAACAGAAAAGATAGTCGAAAATAGAAGTATTATAAAGTAAGATAGTTATTACTAATAAAGAAATAAAGAGTAAGAAAGATTAGAGGGATAGATAAAAACAAAGAGAAAAACCAAATAATGCCTGAGTACGATGTATGCGACGCAGCTGCCATCACCAGACTCCCGTCAGTATCTCTCTCTTTCTCTTTCCTCCCCTCTTCCAACCGTACGTCACAAAACAAATCATATGGGGAGGTTAGTGATCATCAGATCAAACTATCAAACTAAAGTGCAACAACAAGTGTAAGTGACATATATGGTGAGTTAATAGTGGTAAGTAATAATAACGATAAGAATTATTTTAAGAATAAAATAATTTTAAACAAATTATTCTAAACATTCTTTAATGCTCAAATATAAATGCCATAAACTAATTCGATTCAACGCTTGAAAATGGTTTAGATAAATTTGTAAACATTGGACTGACAATTTCATTTCAATAAAAAATAATATACCTATTGATTGTATTGATGAACTTGTTTATGAATAGTATTACAATTATTTATATTTGTATTAGAGTGAATTGACATTTGATAAAATAGCATTAATTACTATATGATTTCCAGGTTTTGATTGGATATTATACAAAAAGTGTATTATATTGGTGAAAACACGTGATTACATTTGACAACCAAAGGATGTCTATTCTCACTGAGTACTTACGTTTCTAATATTATAATTATTTAAATTTTTATTAGAGTGAATAGATGTAAAAATGCTTCAGATACAATTGTAAACATTGGACTGACAATTTCATTTCAATAAAAAATAATATACCTATTGATTGTATTGATGAACTTGTTTATGAATAGTATTACAATTATTTACATTTGTATTAGAGTGAATTGACATTTGATAAAATAGCATTAATTACTATATGATTTCCAGGTTTTGATTGGATATTATACAAAAAATGTATTATATTGGTGAAAACACGTGATTACATTTGACAACCAAAGGATGTCTATTCTCACTGAGTACTTACGTTTCTAATATTACAATTATTTAAATTTATATTAGAGTGAATTGATATTTGATAAAGCCTTCATTTAAAAATTGTGGTAATTGTTTTTTTTTTAATTTTTCAACTTTCTATTCAATTAATGAAAATTTTTTTCAGATTTTGTTTCAACTCTAAAAAAAATTATACTTTGCTCGTCTGCGCTTATATCCAGCGCCTGTGTCTGCGCTTATAACCAGCGCCTGTGTCTGTGCTTATATCCAGCGCCTGTGTTTGCGCTTATAACCAGCGTCTGTGTCAGCGCTTATATCCAGCGCCTGTGTCTGCGCTTATAATCAGCGTTTATGTTTGCGCTTATATCCAGCGCCTGTCTGCGCTTATATCCAGCGCCTGTCTGCACTTACAACAAGCGCCTTAATTATTTCAATAATATATAAATACATATTATGTACATTTTTTAAATATAATACAAGAAATAAATCTTATTGGTTGAAAAAGATTTTTCAAGTTTTATATTATTTGTGATGATGCGTCATCACAGAAATTAATTATTAGGCCCGCACGAAATCCTCTCCCGACAAGAGGATGCGACCGATCAGCTGATGCTGTATAGCCCACTCGCGCACATCTGAGAACTCGCGAAAAAAACACTTCTCAGGGTCTACCAAACTGACACGTACGACCCTTACACCCGCGTACAAACACTCGCGCACTCAAGACCCAGACCGATACTCCCCAGGAAACTAGACAACGGAAAAGATTGCAGATGGGATCAGCTGATTAGCAACTGTTACTAAGGTCGCGTTAGACCTGGCTAGACCAAGAGAGGAGCAACCGAGCGCGTGAGAGCGAGCGAGACAACCGATACGAGAGCGATCGGACGTGAGCGAGGGGAAATCGGTAGGGCTAACGAGCGCGTGTAAGAAAGAGACAACTGATAACGACGCGAAACTGACCGATGCGCGCGACTTGACCAACCAATCGGTAATAGGATAGGGGTAGATCGCCAAATGAACTAAAACGACGCTACTCAACCAACCAATCGGTAATAGGATAGGGGTGAGTTAACAAATAGGACAAAACCGACGCTATCTGACTAACAAATAGGAAAATTAGGCGCCAAAAAACGATCAGTCGTAAAATTGCGTGGGCCGAAATAATAAAATAGACGGCGCTAATGATCGACTTAGCAATAAAATTGACCAATAAGATAAAATCCCGCGACTGTAAGGGAAAGTAAACGAGGAGAAGCGACGCGATGCCGCGAAAAGCCGCGGCAGTAGTAGCGCAGTAGCCGAGTAGCCGCCAGACTCTGGAGCCGGGCGGAAGTCCAGAAAAAATACGTGAGTGAAAGTGCAGAACAAATGACATATACAGCAGCAGCAGATCAGATATTCAGCAGCAGCAGAACAGATATTCAGCAGCAGCAGAGCAGATATACAGCAGCAGTAATAGACTCAAAGCTGGCAGCAGCGTTAAAGTGAAAGAGTGAGTACTTCCCTCTCTCATTTTTTCTTTTATTACACGCGATCGCTTAGACTTCGTGCATTAACGGGAGTGCCGTCCGATCTTCGCGCAACCGACGTATTCCTCGCGCACGTTAGTCTGCTGCCTGTATTATTTGTGCAATTCGTTCTAGACCTTCGTGTATTAACGAGAGTACCGCCTGACCATCGTGCGACCGACGAATTCCTCGCGCGCGTGTTAGATTGCCGCGAATTTTCTTTGTGCGATCAATTGAGTTTTCGCCCATCAAAAGAGTGCCGTCTGACCTTCGCGCGATAGACGAATTCCTCGCGCGCGCATTAGATTGCCACCGAATTTTCTTTGTACGATCAATTGAGTTTTCCCGCATCAACGAAAGTGCCATCTGACCTTCGCGTGACCGACGAATTCCTCGCGCACGCATTAGATTGCCGCCCAGTTTCTTTGTGTGATCGCGTAAGCCCTCGCGTAAACAGAAGTACCGTTTGACCTTCGCGCGATCGCCGAGTTCCCCGCATATGTATTAGATTGCTGCCGATACTTTTGTGTTATCGTTAAATATTCGCGCATCGATGGAATATCGCCTGACCGCCACGCAATCCTCGTAATCGCACGTGCATTCGCCCATGCCACCTGACCTCTGCTCTATTGCAATCGCGTCGCGGTGCTCCATCCGCGTTTTTAGGAAAATTTAGACGAGACAGACCGCCGCAAATAGTCATTTTATATTGAGCATAGAAAGAAACCGAATTACGTAAGAACGCGATTACCGGATACCAATAGCATTTTCCCCCCTCTTTCCCCCTGTTTTCGATTAAACCTGAGATACGACCGACCTTGGGCTGACTCAGGGAACTTGAACTTTATTTATCAATAAATGAATTGTAGCTTAAATTCTTATTGTTATTGACTGAACTTCGTTCGACTCTTCCATATCCCCCGTAGCTATCGCGATCGGGTGTACAAAACCACGTAACACGTCGACGCCTCGGCGCCGTTTCAGTCTATGTGACCGGTTGATCCGAACCTTCTTACTACCCTGGATCGTTGACGTGGCATCTTGAGACGCCGCTCCGATTACCCGCTGCTGAGTCAAGAGCGCTTGCCCCGACATATTGATTAGCCGTTGTTGCGTCGTTGAGCCGTGGGTGATTGCCCCCCCCCCCTTGATTTTCTTCGTACGTTGATTAGAACTTCACGCTCCCTTTTTTTTCATCCAATAGGTAGCCAACGAAACCAGCGTGCGGAGGAAACAACGGGACCGCCCGAATCACAGCGACCAGCACCCAGCTGATCTGCAGCGCTACCCGCCCTCCTAACGCGAGGACGGTAGCTGGCGCCCAACGATAAATCAATAATAATAAAGCTGCAATTATCGGCTGACTGCGCCGCTGGTGGCAGTTGAGGCCGCGAAAAATTGTAATAAATTATTTTTCCCCTGCCCTCTCCCGTCACATATTATAATACAATACCTTCAATTATATATCTAAATTTTATATAAAACTAGAGTATTATGGCTAATCGTAATAATCGTAATGTAATATATCAGTTTAAAATTAGTGAAGATGACAAGAAATTAATTTTAGAGGGTTAAAATTGAAAGATAGCCATATTGATCTATTTCATATTATTTTACGTGTACATTCTGAGAAATCTTGTACTATTATTCAACCTAGCAGTACACTATCTCTCCAAAAAATCATGCAAGCCCTAAGTCTTCAATGGTTTAAACCAATTCCGTGCGACTCAGTACATGTACAAATATTACACAGTTGTAATGATTTACGTAAGGGCTGCGTAGGTGGTCACTGATAGTGCGTTATTATGATACGCATTACATTCGTATTTATGACTTGTATAATTTAAATCAATTACATATTTACCATGATCAATTCTTAAATCAATTATTTACTTATTTAATTAAAAATAGAAAGATAGATAGAGAGAAGCTTATTTTTGAAAGAGTGCTATTTCAAAGAAATGATAATGATTGTGGTATTTTAGCTATAGCATTTGCCACATATGATTTTTCGGACCAAATCCTTCAAAAATAAATTATGATTATGAAAAAATGAGTAGTCATTTTTTTAATATGTTTCACAATCATAATTTGATACTTTTTCCTTTCACGTACATTCATTCAACATACGATAAAGACAATTTATGTAACTTTATTAATTCGGTCATTGCTAATAAGAGACACCACAATGAAACAGAACATTATCATGTCGAACTCAATGCAGAAAGGAATGATAATAAAAATAAATATAATAATCAAATGCTATTAGAAAGTAATTCAAATTCGTACAATTCTTTATGGAAAATCGTCAGTTTGCCTAATCACGACATGGTTTCTTGTTATGCAAATGCATCAATAAAAAGTTTATTAAATTGCTCAGCAATCAGAAGAAACCTGAATAATAACATTAAGGAAAAATTGTCTGTAATAATGGCACAGTATAAGTTAAAATGTGACAATGTTACTGTTAACGTAGACGTGATAGGTTTTAGAAATTTCGTTAACGTTTTGTATCGAGAACCAGTTCAACAAGACGTACCAGAATTCATAAGTCATCTTCTTAGCAAATCTGGAGTTCAGGGCCTTTAATTCAGCATAATCTCCGACCATCTTTTAAAAAAATTAATGAAGAATGCAATCAAGTGAAATATTTCAAAATGTACAATAATAATATTTTACTCTTGTACCAGAAAATAATGTAGCTTTTACGCTACAAGATTTAATCAACATAAATTTGAATAACTCTGTAGCTACTGATGTTCTATGCACCTTTTGTAAAAAGGGATTTTTTTACGAGTCGACAAATTTTACTACTAATAATCAAATTGTAGTGATATAATTACAACTGTTTGCATTACGTGGAACAGAAGTTATCAAAATAAATAATTTCATCCTTCATGATATTGGAAAATATGTTCGTATTAACAATAAAGAGTATGTAGTTTTACTTTAATATTTTACGACAACATAATCGCTGGTTTTTGGTCAACGATTCAAATGTTGAAGAAATATCTCCCCCAGACTACGTAACAAATGTTTATGTTCTTTTTCTACAGTCTGTAGATTCAGATGATAACATTGTATTTCAAAGTCAATCTCGTAAAAGAAACTTAGATTCAATAAATAGAGAGTTCTTGACCATTCCATCCAAACGAGTGAATATGCAAGTAACGACACATTGATCTCAAAATAAAGACCAATTTAAAATGTATTATGCCGATAATAAAGAAAAAGTAAAGGTGCGTATACAAACATATCATGAAATGAATAGAGATAGAATAAATGCAAATAAAAAAGTTCATTATAGACAGAACAAAACAAAATAAGTGCATAAAAGAAAAATTACTATAGAAAAAATGAAGAAAAATGTATCGCATATGAAAAAAATTATTATGCTATAAATAAAAATAAAATATTGAGAGATAGAAAAAATTATTACAACCACAATCGAGAAAAAATATTGATAAAATCTAAGCATAAGTCCGCTTTAAAAATAAAAAAGAAATATTTCATTATAAATATTAAGCACAATGCCAGAAAACTTGTTCAGCTGAAATATAATTGCGTGAAAAAAATTATGCCTTTTTTAAATGTAAATTCCATGACTGAAGCTAAAATTCGAGCCGAGCACATTATTACTCGAATGATTGCTATTAGAGATAGAATCATATCAGCAACTAAATAAAAGTTGAATACCTTGAAAAATAAAGTCAGTATTGATTTGAATCATTTGGGGTACATGAGTATTACTAACAATACCATTCGTAATGCCATCTCAGCTTTATGTGGAACGTCGCTACATACTTCCAAATCAGAATCATACTTTTTTGAGGCAATTTATGACTTTTGTAAAGGACTGCTTGTAGCTAATTCGAATAAAATGAATGTTATAGTTATGGATGAAAGTGGGTAGTCAATGAATATCATACCTCTACTGGAGGGTGCTAAAAATCCAAAAAGTTGGTTATGTAATCGGTACTGTAAAATGCCTGATATCCATACCGTAATAGAAATAAAAAATCTTTTAGAAAAACTAATCGAGTTAAGTTTTGCTAACGCTTATGAATTTTTGATAAACATTGATATATGTAGTGCTGAATCTGGTCATTTCGAGAAATTTGGTTATCCAATTGTTTGTTACATTGGAATTTTCTTATGCAGTTCAACATTTATTAAACTTTTTACAATAGAATGTCATTTTCCTCTTTTAAGAATAACAAGAGATCTGATTTACGGGTTGAAAAAATTTTACAGAAATATTGAACAGGTAAATGATGCTTTGAATAGTGGTGATATAGATAAACTTAATGGCATTATATCAAAGGATTCATCCACTGTTATTTTCTATACGAAAATAATGATGAAATCTCGTTGAACGAAAATGAAATTTTACAGAAACTTCATGAGGGTATCAAAATTTATTAAAAAATATTAGAAGATCTTCCTGTGACTGCGTGTGTTTCCTGCGAACGACTATGTCAAAAAAAGGCCAATACCAGTTAAAAATTACAAACAAAATGTTACGTGCCAGTTTTGATGACTCAACGGCATCAAGTTCGAGAACGTAGACCACAAGATGAAGTTCCGCTCGAAGAAGGGCAACTTGCCGTTCGTCGAGCTGAACGGCGAGGAGATCGCCGACAACAAGCGAGCTGGGACAGAAGTTCGGCAAGGACATCGACGCATGTCTGAGCACCGAGCAGAAGTCCATATCTCACGCGACGATATCGATGATCGAGAACCACCTGGTCTGGATGGTCGCGTGTTGGCGCACCAAGAACCTCGACCTCATACTCAAGGGCTACAAGGTCAATCTCCAGCACACCCTTGGCACTCGCATCCCGAACAGCATCCTAAACTTCTTCTTCAAGTTCACTTTTGGACGCAAGGGTGCCAAGAAGGTCAAGGCCCAGGGCATGGGCGTGCACACGCCCGAGGAGGTGCTTCAGTTCGGCTGCGACGACCTCAAGGTGCTCTGCGACATGCTCGCCGACAAGCCGTTCTTCTTCGGCGACGAGCCAACTATGCTGGACGTTGTCGCGTTCGCCAACCTTGCGCAGATCTTGTACATCGACAAGGAGGTGTCGTTCGCTCTCCGCGATTATATGCAAGATAATTGCGCAAACTTGGTCGGCCACTGCTCCAGGATGAAGGAACGTTGCTTCCCCGACTGGGAAGAGATTTGCTCGACCCTCGACATGAACACGCATCTGCCGAAACCCGAGAAGACAGAAGAGAAGGAAGGCAAGGAAGATGCTAAAGAGACCAAGGAGTCCAAGGAAGAAAAAGAAGGTGATAAGGAAAAAGCCGACAAGGAAGAAAAAGACGTCGAGAAGGACAAGGAAGTCGACGAGAACAAGGAGAAAGAAAAGGAAGGAAAATAAGTTGATCAACGCTAGACCGAGATTCACTTGGTCCAACTATTGTGTATCGGAGGAGAGAGAGATTTTTAATGAGACAGATTATGAGGAGAGAGAAAGAGAGAGAGAGCGAAAATTTATATTTAGTGTATGTTGTGGACTATTTTATATACTCGATGCTTTCTAATTAATCTTAAGATCGAGAGGAGGGGCTCGATAAAAACATGTATGTGTGTTTTATTTTTTTTTTTCTCCTTTTTTTATGATTTCATAACGATCAAATGAGGAAAAAAGATAAAAAATGATATATAATTAAGGAGTTTTTGTAACGAGGAGAGAGTAGGAAGAGAATTTGATTTTTCTTCCTGCTCTCTCTCTCCCTCTCTCACTGCCGCTCTAAAAAAACTTGTGTTTTTATTTTTTTGTACTATTGTAAGTTTTTTTCTTCTATTTGTTTAATTTTATGCATTGCAATTTTTTTATATCGCCACGTATATGTATATATATATGTATATATATATATATATATATATATATATATATGTGTGTGTATACATGTGTGTATATATTTATGTACACACATACGTATTGTAATAACATACAAAACGAGGCGGAAATACAAAAAACTCTCACAGTATTCTTTTCTTTTTGTCGCGCGTAGAGACTTCTAAAAGATTTTTTTTATTCCTTCTCATCAATTTCCGTTCTCTCCCTCTGGCGGATATTTGATTAAATGTTCATGTTTTTAATTATCCTTTAATTCGAGTCATTATAGTAAAAAAGCCATAGTGTGTATAACTGCAATATTAAACGAATGCAATAGCCTGTGTCGCTATAAGGACGAAACGGGGAATGTGGGGGGAAATTCGCTGTTTTACAATATGTGATGCGAGGTTAAAAAACTTTTTCTCGAAAAATATCATTATTATATAATTATAATTACCTTTGTACGTAAGAAACATTTTTTCTAAAAACAAGAACAACACGACGATTAAACATATAAACTCGGTCTCTTGCTGAACGAAGTTACCAGACGATGAATCTTTTTATACTCGGTAAATAAACATAAAAGAAATGCTTTTTTGTATGAAAAATAACAAATTCTACGAAAGTAACAATTGTAATAGACTTTTTTTAACAAAATGAAGCGAATCACCCTTCCAAAAAAAAAATAAAAACAAAGATTTTTAGCCTCCGGTGCGTCTACAATTATTTTTTCAATCGTCAAATTATTACAAATGAATATAATCTCTCTCGTCGATATCACGATCTTGTCGCAAATGGTAAAAAAAAAGAAATAAAAGAACAACAGCGTATATTTATTAGAGAAAGAACTGAGAAAACGTCGCAGATTAGCCTCGCTAGTCCATGAAAAAAAACTCTAACTCAAACGTAAATAAGGCAGGTGCGTAAAATACGCGAAAAGGAAGAAGGAAGAACGCACGTCTGCGACGAAGCGACGACACGCAAACACGCATTTTTGCATTTACATATGTATACCCTTTACACATGTACACGCTAAATATGCTTTATTAATTAGAAAATAAATGAAAAAAAAAAGAATTTGAGGATTGAGTAGCGGGCTAGACTGTGATGATTTAAAGAGTCGACAATTGCATCGAAGGATTTTGTCAGACGCGTTAGTTTATAGGGATAAAAAAAGAAAAAAATGAAGAAACATTTGATTGGATTGAGCAGAAGTTTATGAAATTTTATGACAAAAAGAAAGAAAGAAAGATGAGATATGCTATTGTATTTGTAGAATAAGAGCACGAGATGCGACGAAAACAAAAAGTCTCTCGGCTCGCGACTGAGTCTTCGTGAGCGTCGCGAACAAAAAATAAATAAATAAGCGCGCGCGCTTCTGGTATTGAAAAAAAATTTGTAATGTACTTTTGTTCGCGTATGCGTGTGAAAGAAACTTTAAACCGGTGCGGAAGTTGATAGCTGGCTTATCATTTCTTAAGCGTGTCTACTGATTGTGGTGCGACAACAGCGACGAAAGAACGATGCATTTTTTTCGTCGAAGATAGTCAGCCTTCGAGAAAAAATCAACCTTCGTATATTTCTTAAGTGTGATTGTTTATACTTTGAATTAGTGCATTTTTCTCTAGACAAAGTCACATTAACGCGACAAGTACATTACAAAGGCGACAGTAGAGCGCGCGTACGCAACATTGTAACATCCATAATATCGCCTTTTAGTGCCGAGACATGGATGCCCGATTGTCTTTCTGTTTGCATTGCGCAATCTCTCTTTCTCAGTCTAGCTAACAAAAAAATAAAACAAATAAAAAGAAACACAAGGTACATCTACCCGCGCAAAAATGGACATAGAACAATCTCCTTTTTTGCACAGGTACCAACGCCTAGTACAAGATATATCAGGCGACCTCGGCTCGGCGCGGCGCTCAAAAATTTTTGATTGTCAAAGCGACGACGCTCGTTGTTCATATTGCATTGGCGCTTGAACTCATTATAAATGTGCAACACATACACACACACACACACACACAACCACGCTCTGCTACCATTTGTTACGTGCCAGTTTTGATGTCTCTTCAAAACTGGCGCGTGTTAGACCGTTTTTAGCTCCGAGTGGTCCTAACTCGGGTGGACTAGACCTTCAGTACGGTACCCCGACCGTGTCACCGAATGGATCGCGTCTTCACCGATAATATCCGAAGTTCGTCCTTGCGAGAGCCAGGCGGCAGTAATCAGGCGGGAAAAAGGGAGGGGGGCTTCGCCGATTGACTTAAATGAACTTACGCCGGTATGTTAGATAAGTTTATATATATATATATTTTAATACGTCGGATAACACTTCTAATAATAATATCGCGCTACTATGTGGTTCGCGATTTATTAAAATAAATATTTTAGTTTACGCGGTCAGCGGTGTTTACACACTTGGTCCCGGTACGCAATCACGTGGATTCACCGAAAGGGGAACCTTGATTATGCTTAGTAATATTAGAGCGCAGAGGGGGAGGGATAATAAAGAAAAACAATAAGGAAGAAATTTCAGCTTATCGAAAATAGAGCCCAAAAGTACTCACTCTGTCGTCTAGGTCCAAAATATTGTCTGATTTGTGATATAGGTAATCACTGGTTTCGAACTCGTTCAATAAACTGGTCCAATATATTTTCTTTATCCAATAATATTCCAATAGTATTCCAATAGCATATAAAGTGAGTCCTGGTATGACTGTTGTTCACGCAAGAAAAATCGTTAGAAATAACGATACTCGATATTTCGATATAACTTTACTGTAATATTCTCAAACTCTTGCAGGCTTCTTAGTTGAGCGCTGACTTCTGACTGACTAAGGATTGATTTCGTTGTTTACGCCGGTTCGTTATATATCTTTTGTCCCTCGCTTTTCGTCTCTCTCTCGCACATATACTTTAAACGTTTACGCTTCTCCTATCGGCTCGTCTTACCTAGCTAAGCACGCTGACCGAAGCATGCCGTCGCAGCATGCTGGCGCAGCGTGAATCAGCCTCTGCCGCACGTTCCCACCGAGTCGCGCACACGAATACTGCTGACTATACTATGTCTGAACGGAAATCTCGGGTTCGAAATATTATTCGACAAAATAAATAAAATAAAAAAAATAATACAATGAAGCGTCACGTAACACAAAATATTGCATGTGAATTATTAGAAATCGTAAATACTGTTTGGCAGAAATTGATTCAATATCATGAAAATAATAATTCAATGGAAATATTGAACAATGGTAAAATTTGCAAGACTTGTTTGGGAAAGTTTAAAAATAATTCTATACCTCCTATATGTCTTCTAAATAATCTGTGGTTTAAACCTATTCCGCATGAACAAAAATATTTGAATATGTATGAAAAAATTTTGATTCAGCGTGCAAAAGCATTTCAAGTCATACAGAAAAAAAGTACCGTTAAGAAAAAAATATACCTCATTACACGCGCCGTGACAAACTCGTGGGGAAAGTATTTCATTTACCTTTACCTTTGGAAGAAACATTTAAAAAATTGTGCAAAGAAACTGATCTATTGAACATTGATCATGAGTTATATACAGGATGACATGATGTTATTTTCGTATAGAAAATAACAGTGGATGAATCCTTTGATATAATGCCATTAAGTTTATCTATATCACCACTATTCAAAGCATCATTTACCTGTTCAATATTTCTGTAAAATTTTTTCAACCCGTAAATCAGATCTCTTGTTATTCTTAAAAGAGGAAAATGACATTCTATTGTAAAAAGTTTAATAAATGTTGAACTGCATAAGAAAATTCCAATGTAACAAACAATTGGATAACCAAATTTCTCGAAATGACCAGATTCAGCACTACATATATCAATGTTTATCAAAAATTCATAAGCGTTAGCAAAACTTAACTCGATTAGTTTTTCTAAAAGATTTTTTATTTCTATTACGGTATGGATATCAGGCATTTTACAGTACCGATTACATAACCAACTTTTTGGATTTTTAGCACCCTCCAGTAGAGGTATGATATTCATTGACTACCCACTTTCATCCATAACTATAACATTCATTTTATTCGAATTAGCTACAAGCAGTCCTTTACAAAAGTCATAAATTGCCTCAAAAAAGTATGATTCTGATTTGGAAGTATGTAGCGACGTTCCACATAAAGCTGAGATGGCATTACGAATGGTATTGTTAGTAATACTCATGTACCCCAAATGATTCAAATCAATACTGACTTTATTTTTCAAGGTATTCAACTTTTATTTAGTTGCTGATATGATTCTATCTCTAATAGCAATCATTCGAGTAATAATGTGCTCGGCTCGAATTTTAGCTTCAGTCATGGAATTTACATTTAAAAAAGGCATAATTTTTTTCACGCAATTATATTTCAGCTGAACAAGTTTTCTGGCATTGTGCTTAATATTTATAATGAAATATTTCTTTTTTATTTTTAAAGCGGACTTATGCTTAGATTTTATCAATATTTTTTCTCGATTGTGGTTGTAATAATTTTTTCTATCTCTCAATATTTTATTTTTATTTATAGCATAATAATTTTTTTCATATGCGATACATTTTTCTTCATTTTTTCTATAGTAATTTTTCTTTTATGCACTTATTTTGTTTTGTTCTGTCTATAATGAACTTTTTTATTTGCATTTATTCTATCTCTATTCATTTCATGATATGTTTGTATACGCACCTTTACTTTTTCTTTATTATCGGCATAATACATTTTAAATTGGTCTTTATTTTGAGATCAATGTGTCGTTACTTGCATATTCACTCGTTTGGATGGAATGGTCAAGAACTCTCTATTTATTGAATCTAAGTTTCTTTTACGAGATTGACTTTGAAATACAATGTTATCATCTGAATCTACAGACTGTAGAAAAAGAACATAAACATTTGTTACGTAGTCTGGGGGAGATATTTCTTCAACATTTGAATCGTTGACCAAAAACCAGCGATTATGTTGTCGTAAAATATTAAAGTAAAACTACATACTCTTTATTGTTAATACGAACATATTTTCCAATATCATGAAGGATGAAATTATTTATTTTGATAACTTCTGTTCCACGTAATGCAAACAGTTGTAATTATATCACTACAATTTGATTATTAGTAGTAAAATTTGTCGACTCGTAAAAAAATCCCTTTTTACAAAAGGTGCATAGAACATCAGTAGCTACAGAGTTATTCAAATTTATGTTGATTAAATCTTGTAGCGTAAAAGCTACATTATTTTCTGGTACAAGAGTAAAATATTATTATTGTACATTTTGAAATATTTCACTTGATTGCATTCTTCATTAATTTTTTTAAAAGATGGTCGGAGATTATGCTGAATTAAAGGCCCTGAACTTCCAGATTTGCTAAGAAGATGATTTATGAATTCTGGTACGTCTTGTTGAACTGGTTCTCGATACAAAACGTTAACGAAATTTCTAAAACCTATCACGTCTACGTTAACAGTAACATTGTCACATTTTAACTTATAAGTACTGTGCAATTATTACAGACAATTTTAACTCAATAATCAGAACATGATCTGAATAATGCTGATCCTCTTAATGCTATACAAGTTATTAAAGATGTTCAAGATGTAATTGAAAAAGTTGCTGAAAAAAAAGATGAAAATGATATTGACGAATCTACGTATTAAAAATTTTAATACTGATTAATTACGAATATTCAATACAATTAGTTGTACAATATCATCTAGCAATAAAGTATTAAGAATGTTTGTTAGTGGATTTGGAGGTACTGACGAAACGTATGTCATTGAAAATTTGATTTTATGAAACAAAATAAAGAGAAATAAAAATTCTGCTGTGGCTGCACCTACTGGTATTGCAGCATCTAATATTCACGGACTTACAATAAATATGAGACAAAAAAACGATTACGTTTATTAAGCCATTTTAAGCAGAATAAGATTAGGTTATTTAACGAATTCTGATATAGATGCTTTACGAAAAAAAATATTCATTTTTCAACTGATACACCTTCAATTTTTCTTCAGGAATTATGTCAATATCTAAATAATTTACTAAATAATACAGTTTGTCTCATGCCGACTAAAGATATGTGTAAAATAGTCAATGAAACGATATTGAATAAACTTGAGTCTGAAGAGATAAAGCTGTTTGCTAATGATTGTTATAAATGTCCCAAGAGATTAGAAAAACGCGTTTTGAAAATCTTGAATGAAGATGATGACAATGCATGCGGTATTTCTCGAGTTATTACAATCAAAATAGGGTACAAAATTATGATACAAAAGTATATCGATGTTTCTATTGGATTAGTTAATGATACTATAGTAACAGTCATTGCAGTAACCGAAGGAAAAACTAATATAGACAACGTTACTATTAACCTTCAGTCAAATCAAGTATATTGCATTAAATGATTAGAATACCAATTCCAAATTACGAAACAAATACGAGGTGTGTTCAAAAAGTAAGGTGACTTTGTATTTTTAAGAAAAAATATTTATTTATTTATCAATATTTATGTTGTCCCCTTCAAAGTAATCCTCCTCAGATACAATACACTTATGCCAACGGTTTTTCCAATCCTCAAAGCACTTTTCATAAGCACTTTTCGGTATAGCCTTGAGCTCTTCCAGCGATGCAGTCTTTATCTCTTCAATCGTTGCAAATCTCCGTCCTTTCATAGGTCTTTTTAGTTTTGGGAACAAGAAAAAGTCACACGGGGCCAAATCCGGTGAATATGGTGGCTGAGGCATGATTGTGGTGTTGTTTTTGGCCAAAAAATCTCTCACAAGCAAAGATAAGTGAGCAGGGTGTAATGCGGTACATTACAAGGCCTTTCCTGAGTACTGCATTATTTACAACACCTCAGAAAGGCCATCCCTGTCCCTTACCGCCCCGTAACCGGTTGCTAAAATAAAGATAAGCGCGCCCTATTCAGAACTATTACTCTTTTTTATGTCCGAACAACCACGCCGGAGATATGGATGAAACAAACTTGTCAAACGCGATCCGACGGACGCTCAAAGAGCAGACAGAAAAAAAAAGGAGCGCACCACAGAAAAAGAGAGCGCACGCACACACTCACTCACATACACTCCCGACCACATGTTGCCGACCGGCAAAAGAAAAATGCAAAACTTGACTGGGAAATGCAACGGAAATGCATGTTGATGACACATGCAGATCCGTTACACTCCCAGACACCAACACTAACACTCACAAGGCACTGACACTCCTGGGGCAAGCAGAAAATCGCCGATGAAATGGCAGCCGGCAATCAGCTGTGTCGGGCTGCCGAACACCATCGGCGACATCCTGAACGCCACACACGCGAATACCAACAACCACACACACAAACACCCGGGAGAACATCACAGAACCGACACGGGAGCGCCCCAGGAGACGCTCCAACAACCGGCACAAGGACACGAGACGTACGCGCTAGAAACTGAGCGGCCATCTTGAAGCGCCGATATAGACTGAGAGCGAGTGAGCGAGACAGAGCGAGCGAAGCAGACTAAGCAAAAGCGAGCGAGACAGACTGAGACAGAGCGAGCGAGACAGAGCGAGCGAAATAGACGAAACAAGAGCGAGCGAGACAGACGATACAAAATAATAGATAAAATAATATGCAAATGCGAAGATGAGGGCGCTACAAATGAAACGACGCATATTATATACATATTTATGACACAATAAAATTAAAATTATAAATTGGAAAAGAATGAACATGGAACAAATATCGAATTGTAAAATTCGCACGCGACCGACACCCCTATTATGATAGCGAGCGACAACTACCCCCTTTAGGTTTAAATAATAATTTAACTGACCGAATTTGAACCTCTGACAAAATTCGCTAGTGACGTCACGACCAATGAGCAAATTAGAATAAAATTTGATTTCCGTCCGGATAGACAAATAGATAAGAGTAGGGGTAGATCTTTTCCAACAACTAACGATAGCTACCTTAGTGGGGGGTGAGAGAGGGTAAATAACGACAAAAGTAGGAGAGTTAAGGAGGGCGCTGTATCCTTCTAATTTACATACGGACCAATAATAAAATATTCGGAGGGCGCTACCGATATCCGAATTAGCATACCGACCAATAATAACATTTCTTCTCGGGAAGAGGAGAAGAAAAGCGATCTTTGACCGCGAGAAGCCGATTCTCGTCCATTTTGCCACTGGATCTCTCGATAGAAGGAGCCTCTGTCAGATAATTTTGCTGCAGAATTATTAGCACTAGACGCCTTCCATATTCTTTTGCCAATTTTGTTGCTAAAACCGCAAGGAAAAGATCTTAAGTAGGCAAAGTGACACTCACTTTTATTTAATCGCGTAGTGAGGGAATAAATCGCTCAGTCCCGTCGGTCGTCGCGACGCGTGGATCCGTCGACGCCGGTGCCTATCAGATCGTGCTGACCTATCCGCCATTCCGTAGATATAAAGTGAGTGTTCGGTTTTACGAAAGAAAATTGCGATTTAGGATTCGCGCTGACCTTTCGTTAACTACACAGGTCTGCAAGATTTTGTTATAGAAAAGCCATAGGTCATTTTCGAAGTAATTTTTGGCGTAGAAAACGAATCCGGAGTCCAAATCGCTCCATCACGTCAGGATTTTGAGATATCCTAACCTAAAAATGCGAAAATAGTGGTTTTTTGCTATTTTGGAGGCTATGTAGCACCGCGGCATTCTCATTAATCAGAAAAAAACCAACGACACCTTAAAGTATAAGTCTGACACTTTCAAATACCGTTGAGTTTGCTCAAATAGCTCATTTTTGCATCAAAATATTCCATCTTGAATTTTTCAAGTTTCATGAATTTAGTTGTTTACTTCGTTGGTAAACTCACATAGTTCTGGAGAAAAAGTGTTTGACTAATCGCCTTTCTTTTAAAAAATAAACAACTTAACCTCAGATAGGCTAACATGACTTAACCCTCAAGTATTTTATCCAAATACATCTTATGAACCCTCATAAACCACTCTAGCACATCAAACAGACTAGCCCACCTAACCCTGGGTACACCAACTACTTTTCTTTAAGCAAACCGAATTCTCCATCACTGATGGACTACCCTATTTTAAGCTTTATAGACTTCATTATCACATACCCTTAAAACCCTTGTAACTGCTATACTTATACTTCTATACTCAAATAGGTGAACCCACCTACCCTAGGTAAAACAAGTTGGTAAATTTTTTTTTTTCGAAAAAAAACCTAATTTTGTTATTTAGCAAATCCGATATTTTTGCAGTTTATCTAGTTGTAGATTTATACTTAAGATGTGATTCTAGTTTTAAATCTTGAATCAACTTTTTTTTTTATTCAAAAGTTATTAAAAGCCAAAATGACTCAAAGTTCAACATCCTAAAATACCTTTGAGTATCCTAAATTAGTGAAATTACTGATATATTGTTATTCAGTTTATGTGTCTGTGTATTTCTGTAAACTTTTGTATTTTCATTACTAAATCTTCGTTTCCAAATTCTTTCGTAACCGTATTTTCATGGGATTATTAAACAAAATTCGTATTCAAGTTCATACAATTTATGATTAATGTAAATGACGAGTGTTAAGTACTTTATTTTAACCTTTATAAAAACTACAACGTGAACTGCTATAACTAACTTTTTTGATAATACCTATCAAGCTTAAATTCTTAAATGAGTAAAAAAAATTTATGCTGTAATCAATATTGTTATTTTTTTATTTTTATTGATAGAGTCACCTTAACCTGGTGCTAACAACTTGTGAAGCTATATACTTCTATCGTAATTTAATAAATTTTGGTAATAATTTGGTTGCTTGTCCACAAATCAGCCGTTATAACGGCTACTTTATTTACACAATGGGATCTCGTAAGTGTTCTAATGACCCTGATCAATTTTGCTATATTTGTGGCCGTTTTACGTTTGAGAACAAAAAAGTAGGTATCAATGAATCTATTAAAACTCAATATGAATCTTACTTTAATATGCCAATTTCTCATCAAGATAAGCCGTCGGCTCCACATGTTGCATGTAAGTCATGCGTTGCATCTTTAAATCGTTGGAATAATGCTACGAGCACGACGACACCAATGCCTTTCAAAACACCTATGATTTGGCGAGAACAATCTAATCATGATGAATGTTATTTTTGCTTGACTAAAACTATTGGATTTAACAGTAAAAATGCACATAAAATAGAATACCCCAATGTCTTGAGTGTAACAAAAACCATTTCTTATGATTCTCATGATAAACCTCCGATTCCTCCTCTCTTACAGCAAAAAGTTAAAGATGATGAAATCCTCGATAAAAGTGATTTATATGATGCAGATTTTTGTGACTCTGATCCTATTCTCTTTGATCAAGCTGCACTAAATGATTTAGTTAGAGATTTGGATTTACCTAAAGATAAGTCCGAGCTACTTGGTTCACGACTGAAGGAAAGAAATCTCTTAACTTCTGGAACAACTTTTGCGTGGTATAGACATCGAGAAAAATCTTTAATAGAATTTTTTTCTCAAGGCGATAACTACGTCTATTGCAGTAATATTAAAGGCTTAATGCAAAACTTTAAACTAACTTATAATCCTGAAGATTGGAGATTATTTATTGACTCATCTAAGAGGAGTTTAAAAGCAGTTTTGTTGCATAACACAAATAAATATGCTTCTATACCTATTGCTCATTCCGTATATTTGAAAGAATCTTATGATAATGTAAAAACTATCCTGAATGCAATTGATTACAAACAGCATAAATGGAAGATCTGTGGGGATTTGAAAATCATATCGATGATACTTGGACTTCAATCAGGATATACAAAATATCCGTGCTTTATTTGTTTATGGGATAGCAGAGATAAGGATCAGCATTATATCCAAAACAGTTGGCCTAGACGTAACTCTCTTAAAGCTGGAGATCCAAACGTTCTTGAAAACCCTTTAGTTGATAGCAAACAAATTTTACTACCCCCCCTTCATATTAAACTAGGACTCATGAAGCAATTCGTGAAGGCTCTTGATAAAGATGGTGCTTGTTTTAATTATCTTGTACACACATTTCCCGGTTTAAGTGATGCAAAAATAAAAGAAGGTATTTTTATTGGGCCCCAAATACGTCAACTGATGAAAACAATTGAATTTGAAAATGTGATGACCTCCGTTGAAAAGAATACTTGGACCAGCTTCAAAAAAGTTGTTAAAGGATTTTTAGGAAATAACAAAGAAAATGATTATGAAAATTTAGTAAAAGACATGCTAGTTAACTATAATAAACTAGGTTGCAACATGAGTATTAAATTACACTTTTTGCATTCTCATTTGAACTGGTTCCTAAAGAATTTAGGTGATGAAAGTGAAGAACAAGGAGAACGTTTTCATCAAGATATAAAAGAAATGGAACGTCGCTATCAGGGAAAATGGTCTCCATCTATGTTGGCAGACTATTGCTGGTGTCTTCAACGTGATGAGCCAAATGCCAAACACAAAAGACACAAGAACACTAGAAGAAAAGAAAAAACGGTTTCACAAAGATGACGACAGCGATCAGCAAAAGGCCACACAAAAATCAAAGATTCCGATTCGTAAGCAACAAAAAAGCAAACAAAAATCTAAGATACCAGTTCTCACGTAAATCCAGCACCCCGTAAATCCAGACTCACGTAAATCCAGCACCCCGATTCGTGAGAGGCGAGGGGACTCACGTAAATCCAGCACCCCGATTCGTGAGAGGCGAGGGGACTCACGTTAATCCTGCATCCCTTTATGAAGACGTTAAACAGTGTTAGTCTACATATGATTGATATTTTAGTTTGCTTAAATGGAAAATGTTGATTGAACTCGCTCTACCCAGGGTTAGGTGGGTTAGTCTGCTTGGGGGTTGGTAGGGGTGGTTTATAGGGGTAGTGAGGGTGTGTGAAGGTATGTGGAGATACGATCCATCAGAATTGAGTCTGCTCATTTTATTTGTGATTGTGGTATCAACTTTTTCAAGGAAACCAGTCGATAAAACTCGCTCTACCCAGGATTAGGTGGGTTAGCTTGCTTGGGGGTTTGTAGGGGTGGTTTATGAGTGTTCATAAGATGTATTTGGATAAAATACTTGAGGGTTAAGTCATGTTAGCCTATCTGAGGTTAAGTTGTTTATTTTTTAAAAGAAAGGCGATTAGTCAAACACTTTTTCTCCAGAACTATGTGAGTTTACCAACGAAGTAAACAACTAAATTCATGAAACTTGAAAAATTCAAGATGGAATATTTTGATGCAGAAATGAGCTATTTGAGCAAACTCAACGGTATTTGAAAGTGTCAGACTTATACTTTAAGGTGTCGTCGGTTTTTTTCTGATTAATGAGAATGCCGCGGTGCTACATAGCCTCAAAAATAGCAAAAAACCACTATTTTCGCATTTTTAGGTTAGGATATCTCAAAATCCTGACGTGATGGAGCAATTTGGACTCCGGATTCGTTTTCTACGCCAAAAATTACTTCGGAAATGACCTATGGCTTTTCTATAACAATCAAAATTCTGATTTTGCAGACCTGTGCTATTTATTAAGTGTTAGATGTTACGAATAAAAATTGCGATTTAGGATTCGCGCTGACCTTTCGTTAATTATTTATTACGAACGTAGGTTTAACTGAATAAAATTTGTCTTGATTAGTTATTTGTGTTGACCTTCCCGCCATTTCGCAAACCGAATGTGAGCGTTAGGATTAACCCATGAAAATTGAGATCTAGGATATTCGCGCTGACCTTTCGCTAATTATTTATTGCGAACATAGGTTTAATCGAATAAAATTGTCGTGCTTATATAGTTGTTGATCTTCCCGCTATTCCACAAATTGAACGTGAACGTTAAGATCAACCAAGGAAAATTGTGATTTAGGATTCGCGCTGACCTTTCCGCCATTTCCTAGATTTAAAGAGTGTGTTCGGTTCATACGAATTCGAAGCAGTAATTGAGTTATTCGCGCTGACCTTTTTGTTAATAGTTCGTCACGAAAGTAGATTTAGCCGAATAAAAATACCGTACTTATTCGATTTTGTGCTGATCTTTCCGCCATTTCGTAAACCGAGTGGGAGCGGTAAGATCAGACAAAGGAAATTCGCGACTGAGTTATTTGCGCTGACCCTCTCTCTTTGTTAATTGAAGACCGACCGGAAAATCATTAACGTTCCGATTAAATTGTATCCTTACGGATTTATGAAAATTCAGAATTTTACCAAGCATATTCACTCCGACCTCGTATGTGAGAATTATTAATGCATCAATAAAGTGATTGATTATCTTTATATTTATATATAAAATTTACTTTGACACCCTACCTCTATTGCATGCTAGCGATTTTCAGCCGCGAGCGGTTACATACGGGTATCACTAATTCGCTGTATTTTCGAGTCACACGATAGGTAACATACGCGCGATTTCGAACGTATTCACAACCTGAATCAAGGAGCCATCACCTGAGCTGCCGGCATACCCTAGTCAAGGAGACGTAGAAAGAGAACGAGAGTTGGACACCAAGGCCTGAAGTAAGAATACAACGCGTATCCCCCGTTTGCCCACTCTGCGCAGTCGCCGTTAAGCAAACCGGGATACGCGACAACCCTACTGGCCTTACCCCCAACGATCGCCGTAATTAGCCAACGGTCTGGCGCCCTAAATAATCGGGGGTAGAGCCAAACAGGCCTTGTGGCGGAAGAAACTCGGAGCGTGGTCAACACCCCCGAAATTCCCTGCCACAAGGGGCATTATCGTGATGCAAAAGCCATGAATAGTTTTTCCACAATTCTGAGCGTTTTCTTCGTATTGCTTCTCGCAAACGGCGCATAACTTCAAGATAATACTGTTTATTGACCGTAGGTCCATATAGTAAGAACTCCTCATGTACCACGCCATGGTAATCGAAGAAAACAGTGAGCAAAACTTTGACATCGAACTTGGCGTGCTTTTTTCGGTCTTAACTTATCTGGGCTCTTCCATTGGGACGATTGGACTTTGGTTTCGATATCATAACCATATACCCATGATTCGTTACCAGTTATGACCCTTTTGAGTAAATCTGGGTCGTCGTTGACGTCATTCAACAGTTCTTGAGCGATGCTCATGCGACGGTTCTTTTGGTCAAAATTTAACAATTTCGGAACAAACTTCGCTGACACACGTCTCATGCCCAAAACGTTAGAAAAAATTTCATGGCACGAGCTAAGCGATATACCAACATCCTCAGCAACTTCTCTGATAGTGATTCGACGATTTTCCAGAACAATTTTCTTCACTACTTGAACGTTTTCATCAGTTGTTGACGTGCTTGGGCGTCCAGAGCGAGGCTCGTCATTGGCATCTTCCCGGCCATCTTGGAAGAGTTTGTACCACTTGTAAACATTTTTTTTACTCAGAACAGTTTCACCGTATGCCACCGTCAACATTTCAAATGTTTCAGAGCACATTATTTTATTTTTTACACAAAATTTGATGCAAATCCTTTGATCCATATTTTTCGATAGCAAGAAATCGCCGAGCACGCAAAACACTTATAACCTTTACGCCTCTCACAACCAAACAAAAAATGCTATACACTTGAAACTTGGTACAGATGTTCGGGAAAAGTGTATCAACATAACAAAACAAAAAAATCGATAATCGAAAGTACGTTGCCCGTGAAATTTGAAATCACCTTACTTTTTGAACACGCCTCATATATATTACGAGATAGCAATTTCCTTTCTGCCTTAGTTATGCTATCACTATCCATAAAAGTCAAGGTTTAAGTTTGGACAATGCTGTTGTAGAAGCAGGAAACAGCATTTTTAGTTGTGGTCAAACTTATGTAGCATTATCCAGAATTACTACATTAGAAAGTTTGCATTTAATTAACTTTGACCATTCTAGTATAAAAGTTGACAAATCAGATATAACAGAATATAATAGATGAAGAAAACAATATCGCTCAGATCTTGATATTTATAATAATATACCACATAATGATCCACACAAAAGTAACAAAATATTTGACAGTATATGGTCTGTTTCACGTCTTATAATGCAGATTTAAGATAATACTATCAATAATATTCGTGAGCACCCGTTGAATGATTTCATTCAACCGTTACTTGATAAAAATAGCTTATCTTACGCTAAATCGTGCTTACATAGTCTATTTCATTATCATTTAATTAGAAAAACTTTGCTGGAATGTAAGCATCAAGATATTCTTTTATAAAAATTTCAAAAGTATGTTAACAAAACTTCGTACGATTTATTACCGCTTTCAAATTTTCTTGATTCTGATAAATATACATTACTTGTTTAGAAAGATGCTGCAGATTATTTATCAGATTCATTGAAACAAGCTTTAAAATGCTGTTAAATAAAAAATTTTTAATTGTCAAAGAATCCAAATGAAAACTAAAAAAAGACGATAACGTAAAATTGGCAACATGAATAAAGCGCGAACAAGGGTATTGATGACTCAGTGGGAAGAATAAACGAACGTCTAGACGAGTCAAATAAGAACATAATTTATATTTATGTATTGTATGAGCATTGACAGGTCTCCGAGTAAATATAATGTTTGTTTATATTTTTTTGCACTCTGAAACTGAATTTCGATGTTAAAACGTTCTCAGATAAATCAACCAAATTATTTCATAGTTGTTGTCGGAGTTGAAATTTGAATATTTGTGTGAGAGAAAGTTAGAAAATGATTTTGATACTTTAATTTTTGTTAATTGGATTGTGATTGATAAATTGAGATCTGATGAGGTTGGATATCTGCCAACGAAACATACGTGTGTAACCTAATATGAGTGTTTGATTTATTTTTACAACGGGTTGGCTCTCAAAATTGGAATTAATTTTACTTAAATCAACCAAAGTTACTAACTATTTTAATAAGTAAATCATAGTATTTCAAAAACCGCACAAGATATCGACATTATTTTGATATTATCGATTTCTGTTACGCAGATAAATGAAAAAAGTCTATAAAATTATTGAAATATTTAATAATTGATCGAAAATTTGCTAATTGAGTTCGGTGGAAATACCGGTGTCATGATAATTTAATTGCTAATATTAGCGACCATATTGTTAAATATTTCAATAATGTTGTAGAATTTTTCATGTATCTGCAGAAACAAAATTCGATGCTATCAGAATAATGTCGATATCTTGTATGGTTTTTGAAATATTATGATTTACTTATTAAAATAGTTAGTAACTTTTGATTGATTTATCTGAGGACGTTTTTGAGGACGCGGAGACCTGTCAATGCCTGTACAACATACTGGTGTTATCAATTATTAGTCGAAAAATCATGTCTGTCTTTTAAGCGTAACGCTGAGCGCAGCTTGGTTGGAGCGCTACGCAGACTATGTCGTAGTATCTACAAGTAACTTGATGTAATCGAGTGATTACCTATTGGTTCAAATCAAAACATAAAAATTATATTGTTTTTTGATGACATCGATACAGAAAAATATTTACCCTGACCTCTAAACTGGCAGGTTAAGTATTAGTTTAATGTAAATACACAGTGAAAAAGAAACAATATTTATTTTATACCCTTGATGTACACGAGCTGAAATACGATTAGCGCCTCGATGATTTTGTGCCGTTACAATCCCAGCATTGGATATTTTAGTTTCAAAACTTATTTTCCATTGCTCGGACAAAGTACGCTTGGTTTTTAAATTTGAACGACTCTTGTTCAGCACTGTGACAATAAAAACAAAAAATCTGACAAAATACTGTCTTAGGAATTAATAAAAAATTAATTTCCAATAAACTAGAGTTAAGTTCAAAAAGTGCTTTTCATGCGCCAATCTGGGTAGTTATAAAGAAAACTTTAGCTGACGAAAAACCGATACACTGGTGTTTATTAGTCTGTTTATATAACTGCCAATTATTAGTCGAAAAATCGTGTCTATCATTTAAGTGTGACGTTAAACGCATCACGATTGGAGCTCTACGCTTTCTCCGCCGTAGTCTATACAAGTTACTTAATGTAGAAAGAGTCAGCATTAACTATATTTTTCGTGCAAAAAAATTTGTTTACTTACTGCTACCTTCTATTACATCTACCTCCAAGTTTTTTCTTTCAAATTTTGCTTCCATTTTCTTTCCATTACATATAAAGTTTCTTGTTGATACTACACTGTATTTTTTCACAAGAGAAGACAGGGAGGAGTCTCTCCGATTTTCTTGAAACTTTGCACATGAGTAGATTAATAAAAAATATTAAAAACAAAAAAAATATTAAATACGTATTTCTTTAGCTGCCGATATGATGATTAACGGGATGAAAACCACCCTTAAAGTTTATCCCTCAATATCGCCATTAAAGCACTTTTACAGATATTTTCATAATATTTTTGAACCAAATAAAATTATTTTTATTAACCCAATAACCAATAACCGAATAGTAAAATCGGTTTAAGAGTTTGCCTCCCTTATTTTGGAAGGGATGGAATCGTATTATAAAAAATATTATTTTTATAATCTTCAAAGTTTTTTTTATTAAAGATCACGAGTTCGTCATCAAAATTTGAAAATTTAAGTCAATGGATTCAATACACTGGACGAAACTTTTTTAAAAACTTTTAATTTCGATAAATAATGGCTTTTTTATGCCGCTGAATATCAATTTATAACCATATTTCTAAAGCTCATAATATTGACTCTAATATGGTAGAAAAAATTGACGATGAGAGTGAGATGTATAATTTTTATAGAAAATTTTTAAAGAAAATTTTTAAAAATAATTTTAAATGAAAAAAAATTAATTTTTATTTATTTTTATTTATAGTTACTAAGTCTACATGAAATTTATTAAATTAAAAATTTGTTGATTTTCTATTGGATTAGTCTATAGAGTTAATAGTATAACAATTGTAACGGAGAACCTCAGCTAGGCTGATTTCGTCCGTTTGGCTCACGTCAATATCCGCACGCCGCGCCAAGCTGAGAACGTGTGCGTGTGGCACGCACACTCATGCTTGGATTTTGTTTTCGAGGTGCTGTGTACAGGCTGAGCTGACGGCTGAAGCGATCGAGATGGCGCGAAAGAGAAAGAGAGACAAAAAGAGAGAGAGAGAGAAACAGAGAGAGCGCTCTAGTTGCGGATTACCGCGAAAATTTAAGGAGTGTATCTGCTGGGCTTTAGCAGAGAAAGGCACGCGCGCGGTTTTAAACCGAAATCAACGGTTTTCCGGAGTTATCTCCGCAACCTCGCCAACGTTCGTTTTCGGAGACACGCCCGGTGTGCGGACGAGAATTAGAGTGTTGTGGCTGGGTTGCGCCCAGCCGTGTCTCAAAGGATACACGGCACTGGTGCGTGTGGGTAACTGAAGAGGTGTGCGTGTGCGCGCGTGAGCTGCTGCAGATACCGAGCAACCAAAGGACCGCGGAAATAACGACAACTGTAGCGGAAGCAATAACAACAACAGCGACGAGCGTAACAACAAGTTGAGGCAGTAATCTTGGTAGAGCGAACGAGAGAATTAGCGAGAGAACAAACAGCGACGAGAATAACACCAGCGAAGAGGACAGCGAGAAGGACGGTAGACTGCGTAGCGTTATATTCGTCAGAGAGGCTGAAGGTCGAGGTCGGTGCCGTGTTTTCTCTTGTCTCTCTCTTGCATGTTTGGGTGCCAGCTGATGGGTGGGTAATGTAGCAGATCTGCCAGCTACCCCGTTGATAAAATAACGGTTGAAATTGTTTATCGGTTATTCATTGTAATAATTAGTTTTAAAAAGGGAATCGACAGGCTGACCAGCCACCGATTCACCTTCGCGCTCGCGTTTGATATTGTGCCGCTCGTAGTATATCGGCGTGAGATTGCCGTCATGTAGTCGATATTTGACCATGAAGGATTAGTGTGTTAATCCGGTATTGTGTTTATTCGCCGCTGTATCACTCCTCATCCCGACTTCGAATTTGTGCGTTTAACGTGCTTTTGCTCGACGCATTATTCAGTCGTGGGGACGTCTTTTGCTTCCCGAATTCCTAAATAAATAATTTGTACGAACGACCGCGAGCTACCCAGACGGGAACGGCTGATTATCTCCGTTACACAATAATAGTATACTCAAATAAATATAATAATAAACAATAAAATCGTATTGTATTTTTAATGAATTATAATTTATTTATTTTTTTGTAGTAGGGATTACAAACTATCAAAAGATTAATGAAAGTTTTATTTATATAAAATAACAATTTTCCAATAATTTGTTTAAAAAAATAATTTAATTTTTAATTTAATTAAAAATGTTTAATTTAAACTTTTTGAAATAATACCAAAGTTTTAATTTTAATTTTAATTTAGAAAATTTTTAATTTATGTTAAAAATAAGCAAAATATAAACTATCATTTATATTTGTTCATTTAATTTTATCTATTTATTTATATTTATTTATTGTGACGGTAAACGTCTTATTAGCGCTAACAGCCCAACCATGCCGCTGCCTGCAAGGGCAGCACCTACCGGTTGGGGAAAATGTGTGTGTGTAATGAGGGAATTCCAGTAAAGTCTAAATTTTTGCGTCTTTGCTTGTAAACATTAAATATAGCACTCGCACTCGCATCATCCGTCAAACAAGCGTGTAAATCTGTATAAAATCTAGTCGCGACATAATTAGCATATAACAATGAACTGCACTCAAAAAGAAGTCGAAGACTGGGTGTTGACGCTCCAAGACGAGGAAATAAACGAATACCTCGAACACTTGGAGCTCAAAACAAGCGGGAATAAGCTCTCGAGAGCTGGGCGACTACAAAATTGGTTGTTAGACGACTACTCTGCGGCGGATTTTGTGGAAGTCGACAACCAATACAGCAATCCAGCAAGAAGGGCAGCCCTACGCTTAGAGCTCATAGTATCCATATGCGCGGAACACACAACATTCGAACAAGAAGGTGAACACACGCTAGCCCAGCTAATGCAAAGTGCAGAGGTGATACCGCGGATTCAGGAAACAGTGATAAACATCACAAACGTACTGGACGATGGCGAGAGTACTAGCAGTAATAAGTATATTACTATGACGGCTAGTGATGGTAGCTAGTTTCAACTCCACCGGCATTCGCTGTAATGATCCAAGACCTCATTTTCCGGTCCAGAGAAAATGAGAAGAAGCTCAAGTTGCTAGACTCGTAAAGAGTAAACGTGTCGAGTCTATCGAAAGTATTAGACCAGATATACAACAACTGCAGCAATGTTAAGAGCCAACTGGACGACCTATCTGCCAGAATGAGCGCATTGGAAAATGCCGAAAACAGGAATGTACAGCAAGATAATGCGAATAATTCTAGCGAAATGCGACAACAAGAAAACACGCGTAGGAGCGTCGCATTCCAAGATACCTTCACCTATCATTACGACACCAGGTTACCTCACAGTACTCTGGACCCGGATAGAGGCCCACGGGAGCCACCGGCAGAACCCCCTGCCGGACGCTCCCTTTCGGAGAGGGTGGACAGCATTAACTCAGTGGAGATAATGCTGAAGTGAATAACCACCCGCCGAGCACGTGGTCATCTCAGCAGACTACAAACCCTTCGTCGACTACAAGGGATGTTGGTCGCATTGTTTGAGGATGGAAACTGAAGTTTTCAGGAGAGGGCAATGCGAATATTGACACCTTCCTGTCTAGGCTGGATAACTTGAGGAATGGCGCAGGACTTACCGAAGACAAAATGCTCTTAACGGTATCAGAGCTACTCGTCGGTCCCGCCCTTACCTGGTACGAGGCGATGAACGAGGAATGGCTCTCCTCTGCCGAATTCGAAATGGACGCACGGGAATGGTTCGGGACCAGCGTGCAACAGCAACAGCGTTTGATGAGAGAAGTCCAGAGCCGATATCAGTGCTCAGATGAACCCGTCAACGTTTACATCGCCAACATGATGGGCCTGATGAAGCGGCTAAACCCACAGATGACGCCTGAATGTCAGTTAGACCTATTGCACGCTTACATCCTCCCGGACATTCAGAGCCAAATGCGTAGGTCCAAAGTGAGCTCCATACGAGTCCTGAACGCGCTAGCCACGGCAGCACAAATAACTTGCACCAAAGAAAGGTAGAACGGGTGGTACCTGATCCACAGTCAACTCTATATCGGGAGTTAGCGTACCACCCTCACGCCGATGGGAGCAGGGGTCGCAAGGGCAAAGTGGCAGCGATGTCCAGCAATAAGCCGGTGGTCAATGACAGGTTGGACCGTATGGAGAAAGTGCTCGAGAAGGTGACGCACCAGGTCGTCTACACGCCGAGCCTAGAGGCAGTTGTTGGCGAAAAGAAGGCTCCACCCGCCGATCTACTGAGCCAAGTACTATTATCTCTTAAGGAGATATCTGAAGGGATGAAGCACAACCTCGTTGGAAAAAACTTGACCTCGGAAGACCGCACTAGAAAGCCGGAAGCTCCTCGAAGACGGGAGAGAGACTTCTCCAAGCCACTCAAGTGCATCGAGTGCGGGTTACTGGGGTACAGCAAAAAGTACTGTCCCCAATGCAACAAGGGAAACGAGGAAAGGAATGGTTAGGTGGGGTTGACCCCACTCCTTCATCCCCTAAAATAAACCCCGTTAACGAGATCTCGCGGCCTCCGCCAACACAGTCAGCACCGATAATAGCGAGCGTGTTGAGCGACCAGAGCGAGGACTCCCCTGGTGGCGCAAATGATGAACGTGGCGGCAAAGTGAACGCGGAGAGAGAGGGTATTGACGTTGGTAAAGCCCAAGACCCTAGACCGACCGAGGTAATGGCGAATGGATCGCACACGCCCTCGGGGCGTGCGGGTAACGGCAGATAAACCGTCAAACAGTAACCCCATGGAAACTCCGATCGTCCGAACCAAGGTGGTTCGAACGACAAGTGGCATCAGTTTACCACGCGAGAGCACAGTGGCTAGCGCTATGGTGTCCAAAGAGCAAGGCTGTGGAGCCGCCGAATCTGTTTCGCAATATACCTCGGAACAGGAAACGCGCTGGTTGCTACCGGTGAATATAAGAGACTTCCAGATACGGGCTCTCTATGATCCGGGAGCTTCCACCACAGCAATGGGTAGTAATGCTCTGTAAATAGCGTCTGTGCTAGGCTTCAGGTTAGATACCACCCACGTGGGTACGGCAGGACTACCCGATGGTCGTAAGTTGACGATCGTTGGCCATACCAGGTGATATCGCCTTCGCCTATTTGGATGATATCAACGTGGTATCGTCCAAATTCGAAGATCACCTACAACATCTTAAGATCGTATTGGATAGGTTATGTCGAGCCGGACTCTCGATTAATCGAGAGAAGAGCGTCTTCTGCAAGCCTGAGGCTAAATATCTAGGGTTGTTGATTAACCGCGAGGGTATCAGGCCAGACCCTGAAAAGGAGCGCTCTATCGTGGAGTACCCTCGACCAGGAAACGTGCGACAGCTGCGTATCTTCCTGGGGGTTGCTTCATGGTACCGCCGATTCTTGAGTGACTTCGCCACACACGCTCAACCGTTGACGAAATTAACGGTTGAAACCAATCGAGATCCGTGGAACATCTTAAAATACTATGACACCCATGGAGTGCCAGAAGAATCAATGGAGAACCATGAATCCATCGAGATCCGTGGAACACCGTTAAACACCATAAAATACCACACAATTTCATGAGCAACTATGGAACATCAGAAATTCATCGAAAACCGTGACATACCATAAAACACCAGAAAACTTCATGGAAACTCATGGAATACAATGAGAAAACATGGTAAAGCATGAATTCATCGATATCCGTAAAACACTATAAAATTCTATATAAACATGATGGAGTCCCATAAGAAACAATGCAAGACCATGAATCCATTAAGAGCAGTAGAACATCATAAAATACTATAAAACTCTATGGGTATCATAAGAAACAATGGAGGACTATCAATGCATCAAATTTCGTGAAACATCATAAAATACCTTGGAATTTTCGGATTCCTTTTTTCGGATAATAGAAGAGAATCTAGACTTTTTAAATTATATACCAGATTCAGAAATCGATACGTAGAAGCATGAATAAATTGGTATATTGTAACGGTCCTATCTATGAGCTAGTCTATTATTTTATTGAATCACTGCAACCCGTTAAACTCATCTATCTGATTACATCAATTAGCATATTAAACGGCGCCACCTCACCTATTATTTGCTTGTCTTAATACAAGAGCCTAATTTCATGACCATATAAGGAGTGTGACGTCACAAACTTATAGATATAGATATAATAGTTTTTGTTATTTGAATAAAATATGTTAATTAGACGTAATTTTGATGTAACAAAGCATTTCTTCTATAGATTTTAATTTGTTTATTACACTATAAATATTAATTATTAAAAAAATGTGAATATTCCATATTTAAAATGAATATCTGAAAAACATGAATAACAATTGGTTTCATTAATAACAGTTTAATAATAACTATTATTAATAAATAAATAATCAATAATTTATTTAAACATTAAGTTGTATATAGAACGAAAGCATTAATTTTATACATAATAATGATAGCTTTATAATTTATAAATCTTAAATAATTAATCTAGTAATTACATTATAAGATTATAGAAAAAACCGTTATAAATATGAAAATTTGTTATAATTCAAATGTTATTAACTAATTTGATTATTTCTTTTTATAAATTACTTCTAAAATTAATAAGCGATAAGCTTATGTAAAAATGTAATATTGTTTTATTGTAAATATTGTAATATTGCATCAATTAAGTTTATTAGTTAATAACTTTTGAAGATACTATTTGTGATAATTGTAAATTACACTAAAATGAGCAATAACTAATTTTGTAAAGTTTATATATGTTAAAACTTTAGTATTAATGTTTATTTACTTGTAAATTAAGAAAATTCAATTCTCAAAATTTGCAAATATTTCTCCAAGATTCGAAAACTTCTCGAAGAGAACTCTCCTGCGAAAATAGGCGGGAAAATCTGTTTATAAATACGCTGATTATTGCACAGGATAGCATTTACTCCAAGCCTTGCAAAGTGAGCGCATGAGATTGAATAAACTTGGCTAATACCTAAGTTCTTTCTCTCATTGTGATTAACTGAGCAATTATTTTCCTTTCCTATAATTCATGTTCAACTTATAGAACATTCCGCGTTATAAGAAATTTGAGCTGAATTATATCCTTTATAAGAAAGACTTTAGCTCTGCTTATGGGACAATTTGCACCATAAGAAACTAGGGCAGAGTCTGACTTTCCTTGAAACTTTGCTTACATTCGCATATACTTGATATATCAATTTATTTTATATTAATAATCACAAGCCGACAAGGAAAAAAACCCAGAAACCAGACAGTACGTTCCCAAACGTCTTTGGTGCGCTGAAACCGAATCTGATCTCAGAATTGCTCCATCACCCTAGGTTTTTGAGAAATCCTAACCTAAAAGTTCAAAAAACACAATTTTTTACTATATTTCGCGTAGTATTACGTCGTAAGCCAATTTTATTTAAAAAAACGAGTAATTCTATCTGAAAGTACTACTCTTACCCTTCAAAACCCTTTTTTCAGATTTAAAAAATCTTTTTTTTCCATCGAGATATCGTAGATGGAATTTGAGTGATTTAGCGATTTCGTTACAGCACGAAATAGTGGTGAATTTCCGAATAAGGAGTTATAGTGTAATTATATGTTTTTTGGGTAACTGAATCCAAATTTAACGTTAGAATGACTCTATAATCTCAATTCCCTTAACCCTAGAGCCCCATAACCTGCGACGCTGTAACCCCTGACCGACATACCCCAATTTCCTTAACCCTCGAGCCCTTGAACCTGCTGCGGTATAACCCCCGACCCTCACACCCCAATTTCCTTAACCCTTGAGCCCTTTAACCTGCTGCGGTATAACCCTCGACCCTCATACCCCAATTTCCTCAAACCTCGAGCCTTTAACCTGCGAAGCTATAACCCCCGACCCTCACACTCCAATTTCCTCAACCCTCGAGCCCTATTACCGCGACGCTATAACCCCCACCCCTCAGACCGAAATTCGCTACGCAGAATACCTCAAGCCTCCAAATTATATTCAACCCCCAAGCCCTGCAAGTCTGCAACCTTAGACTCCTTTGCCAGAATTTCCTCAATCAGCACTTCAAGCTGCTATCGTATAACCGTATGTCTCTACATTTCAATCCCTTCAATATCCAAGCCTTGTATTCTACGTAGCTTTCAATTACGCGTTTTAAATCTCATTTATTCAGTTTGTGAGTGTTGCATCTGAATATCTGCAACACTACAGTTTTTCACTCCTTTTTTTTATGAAAGCGCTGTCGTTTATCTTGAAATGAACGTTTAAGAGATTTGCGTCTATGATGATCTGTCATTGTATCGTGTCGGTGTAGAGCCCAGCAATAGTCAGCCATCATGCTCTCATTCCATCTACCTTGATAATGTTCCTCTTTGTTTCTGAAATCTTGATGAAATCTTTCACCCATTTCTTCACTGAACGCCCCAACATTGTCCGGAAAGTATTCCAAATGTGAAAACAAAAAGTGTATTTTCAGGCTCATCAAACACCCTAATTTTTTAAAATTCTGTAGCATTATCGACACAATAGTTTTGTATTTTGGGTCCCGGTGGTTTCCGAGAAAATTCTCGGTGACACTTTTGAAACTTATCCAAGCATTTCTCTCATTAGTCGTCATTGTCAACAGGAATTCATTATCTTTCATAAGTGCTCGAATGTCTGGCCCTACAAATATGCCTTCCTTAATTTTCGCTTCAGACAATTTAGGAAATTTGCCCTGAAGATACTTGTAACATTCGCCTTCCTTATCTAGTGCCTTGACGAATTGCTTCATCAAGCCCAGTTTTATATGGAGTGGAGGTAACAAGATATGTTTAGTATCAACAAGGTTCTCATGGACGACATTGTGTGATCCAACAACCATTCCGATTATTTTCGTCCATTCTTTCCGAACCCAATGTTCTTCTCGTGCACGACTATCCCAGAGACACAAATAACAAGGGTGCTTCGTATTTCCAGATTGCAAGCCAACTAATATATTGATCATCTTGAAATAGCCACAAACGAGCCATTTGTGTTCATTGTAATTGATTTTCTCAAGAAGGAATCGAAAGTTATCACAGTGGAATGAGCAATGGGAATAGCTGCATACTCATTCCCATTGTACAGAAGTACTGCCTTGAAAACTTTGTACAGATGCACCCATGAAGAGTCGCCAGTTCTCTGGATTATAACCTCCTTGCATTCCATATAAACTGATGAGATGCTTTATATCGTTGCAGTAAACAAGGTTATCCACGCAAGTAAAATATGGCCGAAATTTAATATCTCTCTTCCTGTAAATAGAAACTTTTGTCTCATGAATAAAAGATTTCTTTCTTTTAGTCTTGACGCTAAGAGTTCTGAAGAATCTTTCGGAAGATTTAAATCACGGATCAGATCATCCAAAGAATTTTGGTCGAAAAGTTTGGGCTTTTCTGAGTCAGAAAAATCTTCTTCATCACTACTGCTGCTTTTGTCTGTTACCGGAACTTCTATTGGTTGAAGTTTTTTTGGCTCAGAATCAGAATTTTTTTTTCTTTCTATTTTTCCATACTGAGCTGCTGTTACACTAGAAACGTTCGGATAAAAGAGAGAAGCTTTGTTATTATGATTAAAACCTAAAATATCACATTTACAAAAGTAACAGTCATCATGGTGATTTTTAGGTTCACGCCATATTGTTGGTTGGAGAACAACTTCGGTTTTAGTTTTATTCCAGTTTTTCAAACTTCGGCGACAGTCTTCACAAATATATTTAGGAACCCATGGTTTGTCTAAATTCTTCATAGGTGTCTCGTAACATTCTTCAAACTGATTTTTAATTATATCAGTGATTGATCGACGAAGTCGAGCTACCTCAAATTTACCGCAGATATTACAAAAGGAATCGATTTTTCCTTTGCATGGAATTCTACATGCCGACATCTTCAATAAATTATAAGTTAATTGGAAATCACGAGTAATATTATAAACTTATTCTAATAACGAAATGGGTAAATATAATTAAATTTCTAGAAGACAAAGTAATAATAAAGATCAGTAAAAGTACTGCACGCAGTGTTATATGAGAAATAATAGAAAGTATTTAATTCCAGTGACTTCTCCGTTAGCCTGCCGCTCAAACACGATCTCTAATACGAATGAAGAATAGAACACAAAAACTTGGAGTTTTCGAGCAGTGTTAAAACACGAATAATATTATAAACTTATTCTAATACCGGAATGGGGTAATGATAAAATTTCTGAAAAATGAAGTTATAATAAAAATCAATGAAAGTACTGCACGCAGTGTTGTACGAGAAATAATACCAAAAATTCAATTCCAGTGACTTATCCGTTAGCCTGCCGCTCAAACACGATCCCTAACACGGATGAAGAACGAAGCACAAAAATTTGTAGTTTTTGAGCAATGTCATACACAGTTATCCTCAAGTAAGGAAATGTAAGCCCTAAGTGAATCCGATATCTGCTAACGTAGATACTTTCTTCATCGTTAGTAGACCAGAAAAATGTAAGATTAAAAATCGCGGTAATAGGGCTCGAGGGTTGAGGAAATTGGGGTGTGAGGGTCGGGGGTTATAGCTTCGCAGGTTAAAGGCTCGAGGGTTGAGGAAATTGGGGTATGAGGGTCGAGGGTTATACCGCAGCAGGTTAAAGGGCTCAAGGGTTAAGGAAATTGGGGTGTGAGGGTCGGGGGTTATACCGCAGCAGGTTAAAGGGCTCGAGAGTTAAGGACTTTGGAGTATGTCGGTCAGGGGTTACAGCGTCGCAGGCTCTAGGGTTAAGGGAATTGAGATTATAGAGTCATTTTGACGTTAAATTTGGTTTCAGTGACCCAAAAAACATATAATTACACTATAACTCCTTATTCGCAAATTCGCCACTATTTCGTGCTGTAACGAAATCGCTAAATCACTCAAATTCAATCTACGATATCTCGATGGAAAAAAAAGATTTTTTAAATAGCATGAATAGATGGAATGAGATGAATGGTCGGGCATGATGGTTGGGATGGATGTGCATGATGGTTAGCTTGATTAGAGTGGTTTGGCATGATGATCTGGATGGTTTGGATGCCTATGATGATTTGCATGGTTGCGATAAATGGGCATAATGGTTGGAATTGTTGGACATGATGGTTCAGATGGACACAATGTTTGGGATGGTTGGATATGATGGTTTGGATGGGCACGATGGTTCGGATTGGCAGGATAGTTCGGATGGATGTATGAGATGGATATTTCTTACAGAATTAGCCACATAATGATAGTTCTTTCATGGATTTACCATTATGTGTTATCCGACTCTCATGACGTGGACGTGTTGGTAAGGTATAGTTCTTGAGGCTCATTTTTTTTATTTCTTGACGGCTGTCGACTGATAGCATTCATAATTCTCATCATCTAGCACTCGCCTTCGTTAAAATTCTGTTTTTTTTCTTTTGTCCTTTTATAAATTTCCAGCGTTCACATTGTTGGATAAGTTTCTGCCGGTTTTTTCGTTTTTACAAAAGTTTGTTTGGCTTTTTTTTCCTTTTGTTTTACATTATTCATAATATTTCTTTGTAGACAATATTTTTTGTATAAATAATATTTTTTGTTTTTTGTTTTCTTTATTCGTTACAATGGCATTGTTCATCAGTAGCACTTTTAAATGTTTTTATGATCTCGATCTTGATAATTCAACATATAATTATCTATAGTTGAATACTGGTGGCGGCAAATAAATTCCTACTTTTTCATATAATTAACCTTTACATTTATTCATCGTCATGGCAAAATCTACTCTTATAGGAAATTCCTTTCTGTGCATGTTAAATGGGACATCTTCTTTCGACGGTGGCTAATACGTGGTATTAAAACTAATTTCCCAATATTTATTCCACTTACGATTTCTGCATGAATTGAATATTTTAGTGAATTTCTAATGATTAGTATTGTATCGTTACAAAGAGCTTCATTTAAGTTTAAATTTCTCATGAGAACTACCATAGCTCCTATCTTGAGTTTCAGTTTATGTGGCGGTAATCCATTTGGTAACAGTATGTTAAGAAATTCTGTTGGCAACATAACATCTAAATTATCTCCATTTGTTCCGATCTCATGTTGCCTTATGGATTTGTAACCTTGTTGTTTGTAATCGCGCATTCCACTTAGCACAATGGTGTTAAGTAGGCTGTACTGCATTTTCAGTCATTAATGATTGGAGTGCGAGTACCTATATCCTTTTCTGATTACATTAGTAATCGTAAAAGAAAAGGCACGTAGCAAGTGAATCGAATGTCGGTTCATTTGGGTTACGGTAGGCCAGAGAATGTTAGCAACCACATTCTAAATTAGTATTGATTTTTATGGCAGCATGGTAACGGTCACATTTTCTTGTTTTGAAATTACCAAGCAACATAAAAAAAAAAAACAAAAAAAAAAGTTAAAGTGTGAGAACGATAAAAATTAATCAATTAATCTTAAAGCTTCAAAGAGTATGTTACGAATATTAATTCTTAAGTAATTGTAAAAAGTTATCAGTTATTGTAAACGTTTAAAAATAAAAATAAAAATTTGTTAAGAAACACCATTATCATCTAAAGCAGTATCTATACTTAAGTATTCATGAGATTCTCTTTCCATTATGTATAAAATGTTATTATTAATTTCGATTACGTCGTTATTTGTTGGTGCTAAAATTACACTGTCATTCAATGTTGTACTGTCTTTTTTTATTGTTAATCCAAAAATTTCTTTTACAATATTGTCTTCTCGTGCTATTAAACTGTATGTTATTTGTAATAATTCATTATTTTCTTCAAATGCGGTTTTTCGTTTACCTTCTTCAACGTCTAATAGACATTTTTTAAAAGTATCGTCGTTATCCGAAACCCAAAGATTTTCATTAAGTGTCATGATTTCAAAGTTTTTCCATAAATCGCTATATTTAACGAAATTTTTAATGATATTTGTACGGCTTCCATGTCTAACAACTGGTAATATTTGTCGAAAATTATTAGATACAATGACGCAATTTCCTCCGAATGGTTCGTTTATATCACTAATGTCTTTCAATAAACGATAGACTGTTTCTAATGCATATTTTAATATCATTGATATTTCATTCGATACAATTACTTGAATTTTTTTTCATTATTTGTCCATTCTTTGAGATTACCTTGATGTTACATATTGTAGCGTCCGTTACATTTAATGGCAATTTGAATGTGCTATGAACTGTCCGACAATTTTTTAATAAATTTGCTGCTATGCCTGTCCAACACACATATAAATATTTGATATTGTGAAATTCGAATTATTTTATTAAAACGTTTTGTAAATAGCTTTTTCCAGTTCCTCCTGGTCAGCCATGAAAATGCAATTATTTTCTGATTTTTTTTCTAAAATTCTTATTATAGTATTAAATATTTATTTTTGCTTATATTTTAATGAATTTATTTGCATATGTAAACTACTATAACAATATTGTTATGAAATGGTTGTGCACTATTGTAAGTGTCATCTATGGATGCTGTTGGACTAAGTAAATCAAAATCTTTCAAAGAATAGCTAATTATTTGGTATGTTTGTTCTATTAAATTCAGAGAAATATTTTCACCAATATTGCTTTTATATTTTGGGTGGTAAAAGTTCATTTTATATTTTTCATTGTAACGGGGTTGCTACCGTTTAATTAATTTTATCCGCGTAATCATATTGTAAAACGCACGTAATTACCTATGTCCAATACGGAAGTCGGAGAGCAAGAGGGAACAGGTGTCAGTCAACTAACTAACTACGAATACGAAATAAACACGTCAAAAGTACTGGTTAATATCACTGACGAAAACTCTTTATTACTTCTGAATGTTACATTACATTCGGCCCGCGTGTTTATGTTTACATACCGCGCTCGCACGACAACGACATACAGTGTCGGATCGCTCGCCGCTCTTTATTAGCAGAGCTATTACATGCATGCTTTGCTTAGAGTACGGAAAATTGATTATCAGGCATGCAATCGCGGTCGCCAGATTAAGCTGGCCAGCTTATCTTTTTAGCAGTCTTGCGATGAACGGATGAGCAAGTCGCACTCTCGTAGCGGTAGAGTTTGTCTGTTCTTTGTCGCGGATCACGAATTCGCGCGCACACGGTTTTCGCCCTCGATGGCGAAACCTCACACACACACTTGATTCCGCAGGGAACGACGCTGCTTCAGTTGGCTCAGGTCGACACTCCGTATAGCTCGGTAACAACAATCAGTTGATCTCTGGGACACGTTCGGGCAATTAGGTCGCGAACCTCAATTTTTGTGGCCTCCGTATCGATAGCTGATTCTCCATTGGTTCGTTTTCAATCACGCGCGTTCCGTCTCCTCG
Source organism: Phymastichus coffea (assembly GCF_024137745.1). Lineage (NCBI taxonomy): Eukaryota > Metazoa > Arthropoda > Insecta > Hymenoptera > Eulophidae > Phymastichus > Phymastichus coffea. The sequence continues at coordinate 5,430,138 of NW_026706814.1, forward strand.
CGTGCCGAATTCCCTCGTTACATTTTTCGGCTACCGGTAGATGCTGCCCTCGCGGGCAGCCGCATGCATGGGCCGTTAGCGCTAATATGACGTTTACCGTCACATCATATAAAAATCTTGCATTAGTTGGATTATCGAAAGTGCAAATATAAGCGGTTAATTCACAAAGTGCATAAGGAAATTGTACTTTTGATGCTTCTTCTAGACTGTTATTCCATTCACTCTCTTCTGAAATTAATTGTTTTGCTTTTGCTGCTTCAAAAAATGTGTTGTAAAGGACTTCATCAATAGTACGTAAGTTCTCAAATGATGTTGATCCTTTTGTGTGTAATAGTAGTTATTTTATATATTTTTTATATTTTATTTTATATCATTAGTCTTATATAAAAACGTTCTCTATCTTTCAGACTTACTAGATACATTCTACTAATTATTAGTTTTATTTTTTTTTCTTCTGTTCCATTGTTTATATTTGCAGTTGTTATGTCTAGACGAGGTGGTGTTATGGCTAGACACAATAATGTTTAAAATACTATCGCGTTGGTAAAGGTTGGATCTTAGTCAGGAGGTAATCATAGGTTGGTTAAAGGGATAACGCCTTTGTTATATCTGGTGTAATTAGGTAGATAACTAAGTTTCTTACATTGTTAGGACCGGGCTTCAGAAGAGATTTTATGAATGAGTCTCAGGTGTTCGTACTTGATTTAGATTTATTATTTGAAAAAACAATTTTAAAGTACAATTCAGGTTCAGAATAACCGGGTAGCGAAACTTAGAAATAATATAATAGTACTATACTACAGAATTACTAAACTACTCCTGCCGATTCGCGGATCTTGATCCAGCCTTTTTTATACTATGGGCTAAGGTCCCCCTTCCCTGTCTTTTTGCTAAATTAAGATGTGATGAGTAATACTGTGGAGAATGTGCTAGATTTACAAATCTTCCCGGGAAAGTTGACAGTTGGTATAATAAGAAGTTAAATTACCGATACCTGATTAGTTACCATAGCCCGTCACGTGCGTTCTCTTAGTATCGACGTGACACCTGATTAGATACCAAATAGTGTTGTGATATTTCTGTATATGTATAAGTGTTTGCTTCCGGATCTACTTTATTCAATTTAAAATATGCTGTAAGGGTAATTGCAATATTTTTCTTTGTTACTATCTCTTCATCACCTTTAAAAATATATCTATTGCTGATTTTTATCGTGTTCAGCTAATCGCATTATTGTGTGTGACATTGCATATAAAGTATATTATAATAATCTGTACATTGCTTCTGTGGACATAAGAATCTCGTGTTAATGTATTGATTTAATTCATTGAAGTTAAATTCTATTTTATTCTCGTTCTAAGTCATTTGCATTTTCATCATTATTATAATTTACATGTATGTTAATGAACGCACAATCATGGCCTTTATAGTAATATTTAAATAAATATTTAATACATTATACTGTTGAACAAACTTCAACGTTAATATGTGAGTTGAATCTTAATAATAAGTAAGGCTTATATGGAACGACATATCTGTTATCAGCAACTCTGTTGGAAAATTTTCCTTTGAAAATTATTTTAGTACCATTATTACTCCGTTTGTATTGCAGATATCCATTTGCTTGGAAATTAGTTGTCAGAGTAAATTGTTTTGGAACAGATTTAATGCATTTATTTGTATTTTTATCCATGCACGGAGAATTAACATGTTGATCACCACAAGGGCCATGAATCATAAACTGTTTAACAATGTTATGTAATTTTGGATAAATATCGACATTAAGTATTTCTGCATTTATGAATTCGTCAACCTTTTCTGGAGTGTTGAATTTCTTATTTTTATCCAAAAATAATATGCATATGTATGTGAGGAAGTCTACGTTTTTAAAATTCTATAACATGAGTATAAGCAATATATTTCCCTAAAATACCTTTTTTAATTACTATATCTTTTAATTCTTGTATTTTCTAATTGAATACTTTTGCAACGATATCAGGTCTGTTTATCGGAGTTCCATATTCTTTTATATTATCCATTATATCTTTCTATTTCGGATTACAAGTCATGGTTATAAATAAACCTGGTTTTCCGTAATAATTGACAAGTGTCATATAGTCAAGATAACTCTGTTTTAAAAATCTTAGACTTCCAGTAAAGGTTGATGGTAATATAAACATTTTACCAATTTTGACATTTTCCGTGATTTGTTTATTATGCAAATAGTTCATAACGCCTTTGTAACAGTCACTTCTTAATGTTTCGTGATTTTTTCTTATGAAATACAATCTTGAACTTTCTACTTTTAAAAATGCATCAACTGTTGCTTGCTACGTGATTTTTCCAAGATTTAAATACGGATTAAACCCATTTCTGACACTCATCCTGTATGTGTAAAATTATAAGTGTGAAATGTTATTTTTTTCTAATTTCTGTTTCATATTTGGTTACCATCCGTCGTTACCATTTAGATAAATAAGTGTGTGGCAGGAGATTTCGAGGGGTCTTAGCCGCGCTTGCGAATCACCTTCACCATAATGCCTGAGGACCTGTCTCCCCGACTAGTGATAAGGGCGCCAGACCATTGTTTCTTACGGCAATCGTCGGGGATAGGGTCAGAAGTTGGCGCGCAAGTTTGGTTGCCCACTGTGCGACTGCGCAGAGCGGGCAAGGGACTTCTCTTACGCCGACTACCTTTTTCCAGGCCGCTCCAACAACCAATGTTTTTTGCTCTTCGTCCTCTTACGTCCTGGGAATGCCGGCAGCTCAGGAAGCAACTCCTAATCTTTGGTTAAGGGCGTACAGTTACCTTACTTTGGGTACTATTTAAAAAAAGTCTTCGCTACAAATCGTCCGCGGCTGAAAATAAAATCAGCATTCAAGGAGAAAAAAGTCAACGAGGCATAAATGACAGATATCGGTTACTCTTCACTTTCCTTTATTCTCTAGTTAGGGTACATGGCCAGTCAAAATGACGGATGATCAGCGCGGCTCGGTGCGATATTTAATGCGGGGCAGCCACGGATCCCCACGTTCCGGCGAAATAAACACGCAACAAATTATGCACACGATTCTTAATTTTCAACGGGGAGCAGCACTTAACCAAACTATCCGGATTCTACACTTCTGTTATGCTCGAATTAGTTAAAAGAAAATGGCGGTTGATCACCGCGATTTGGTTGTTTCCTGCGGCGACGGATCTATGCCTCACGGCGAAATAAAAAATACGACAAATTACGCGTGGCAACACGTAATTTTTACTAATACAAGCGATACTTCACCTACTTACTTATTTCAAGTCTAAAGATTTACTCGACTGCTCTCAAATTACTTGATTTCTCGGCTCGTAGCAGGATCTGCGTACAGCAAAGCTCACGATCAGTGGCAAAATGGACGAGCAACGGCTCTTCACTATTTATTTTTCAATACGGACGGAAATCAAATTTTATTCTAATTTAATTATTGGTCGTGACGTCAATGGCGAGTTTCGTCAGAGATTCAAATTTCATCAGTCTATTATGTTAATTTAATTTAACTGGCTACTTGTCGCTTATGAGTACGCCTATTGAATTGTAGCGGTCGCGTAATGTATTTCCAGTTTTTTCTTTGTACGTTACACATAATAAGTCGCAACGTTAGGTATTTTGCAATATACATTTCATTTCGCTAATTTCCATAATAGTCATCGGACCGTTTTCATTTTGTAGCGCCCTAATCATCGAGTTCGCGTTAGAATTAGTATTTGTATATAAATTCTAGTTCGCTCACTCTCATATGGTCTGTCTCGTTTGCTCTTGTTTAGTCTGCCTCGCTCGCTGTTATTTAATTTGTCTCGCTCTCTCTCTGGTGAGCATCGAACAACAGCTCCTGGTTTTTGAGTGAGAGATTTTTTTCTGTTGCGCTATAGCAAACTGTCCTTTACTTTTGTGTTTATTCTGCTTTACATTATTAATATTGTTATCTCTGGATGCGTTTTGTTTCTGTGCTGTCATGTTTTCTCCGTCATATACTTTTTAATTTTTATTGCTTACTTTTTACCTTAAGGATATTACAAGTATTATAATTTTAATTAAGCGACGATAGTTTTGTTTTCTGGTTAGTTTCATTTTGTGAATTTAAAATGTGAAAATCAGCGAAAAATAGCGTTTGACCAACTAACCGGTATGGGAAACTTCACGCCAATTTTATGTATTAATTTTTTTTTATGTAGTTGCCATTAGTTGCCATTAGTTTTTATGTATTTTGTGCTATAAAAGAGAACTCAAAACAATTGTAACAGAGACTCTGTATTCTACTCTGTGACACTACGCACCTTCTGTAATTCGATCAATAAATATTATAAATCTATTTCTATAATAACTTATTCGAGAGTTATACCTAATCCACGTCTATCTCTAGGTTCTGAGGTACGAGTTTCTGGACCAGTTAAACTGCAGGTAAATTATTTAATTATTACTTATTCACTAGGTATTTTAGATACGTTGCCGCCCTGCTTTCGTTTGAGTCTCGCACTAGTGGTAAAGCTCTTACGCGTTGACCGAAAAGAGACAGTCGCGTTTAAGTAATTCTTGTCAATTCGCGGCCGTTACGTGAGACGTAACGATTGGGGACCTCTTCGGGTAAATTTTTTAATAAGAAGCAGGATTAGGCAAAAGTAAATTTTTTTTTCAAACATGGCTACGGGAGCCGATTTAAGAGACAATCGAAATGAGGAAGCACTATTAATATTAAAAAACTGCGTAGGAAAAGTAGATTCGAATTTTATAACTAGTAGAGAACTAACATTACTAGAATGTATAAAATTCCTGCAGGCTCGTCAAGATTTAGGTTTCGAATTAGAAGGCAAAAAACAACAACTAGAAAAATTAATAAAAATTTTAGAACATTATATAAATGAACAATTAATAAGTAATTCATGTCAAGATCCATTTTTACTACTCATTGTAGAAGAATTAAAAAAACGTAATATAAGTCCAAAAGAAATTTTAGTCGCAGTAAATCGTACTGACAAACTAGTACAATTTGAAAATAAATTTGAGCCAATAATTGAATCAAACACGGAAGTAATGGAAGACGAGTCAAGGGAATATTTCCAAGCCATGACAAACTTGACAATTGACAATGATAACGAAGACGAAATAGATAAAATAAGAAACGAAATTTTTATTATAAATCATAAAAACATTAAATTTTTAATACTAAAAATCACTGAAAAAAGTCAAAATGAGAAAAGTAGCAATTCAGAATACTTTACGCCAAAGTCAACAAGCAGATCATTTGCCAGCACAAGACCGATTTATTATTCAACTCCACAAGAAGTAACCCGTACAGTACAAAATTCCACAATTAGCCCTTTGAGAAAGGTAGGTTTGAAAGATATCGTAGATTTCATTCCTAAATACGATGGATACTGCATTCCATTACATGACTTTCTAGACGGTTGTTGGGAAGCTTCTAATGTTATTATACCCGGAAATGAAGCGGATCTAGCAAGATTAGTTAAAATGAGATTATACAGGGATGCATTAAAAAGTATGCGTGGAAAACATTTTGAGACAATTAGCGAGATTGAAATGTATTTAGATCACCTTTTCGGATCAGACAAAACTTTCAACCAATTATCTGGTGAGCTGGCTATGCTCAAGCAAAAAGTCTCAGAAAATGTAGTAAAATTCTCAAACAGAGTTAAAACAATAGCACGAGAATTAGTAAGCGCAGCAATGCGTGAAAAAAGATATAATGTCGGATTCTTAAATCAATTAGAAAAGGATAAAGTCAAGTTTTTCATCCGCGGCTTACACTGGGTGATTAAAGCGCGAATAGGACAGGCAAAAAATCTTGAAGAAGCAACAGCAAAAGCAGTAGAGATTGAACACGATTTTGCAACACAGGAACCCAACGATCTCAACCAGACAGTAAAAGTAGTTGCAGAACCAAAAAAAAATTAGCAAACATTAAAAGTGTAAAAGTAGTAAAAACCGATAACTCGAAAGGATGTCAAATTTGTAAGTTGTCAAATCATTTAGCAGATACTTTTTCTTACCGTAACAATGGTAGTACAACATTTAGAAATGAAAGATTCAATAGTAACCAAGGCCAAAAGCAAATTCATAGTCAAAATTCAGCCAATAGAGAAAGAATGAACCAGCAAGTAGCTCCGCCCCAAGCAAATCAGAACTCTGCATCAAAAAATCAATACCAGGGAAATTTTAATTCTAATAATCGCGGACCAGGGAACCCAAACAGAGATCCGATTATTTGTAATTATTGCGGTATTAAAGGTCACTGGAAAATAAGATGTAACAAAAGAATTTTTAACGAACAAAAGAAACAACAACAGGGAAACGGCGGTGGTTTCCAGGTGAAAAGCGCGACCGGGGAAACAACCAACCAAATGGAGCGCCGAGCTTAAGTAATAATACAAAGAAATTAGAAGTAACGAAAAGACTGGTATTGCTAAACTTGAATAGTAAGTCACCATCTTTCATTTTAGAAGATAAAAATTAAAATATCAGTCTTCCTATCATGTTAGATACTAGTGCTGGACCATCTCTACTGAAATGGTCTAAGAAACCAAACGAAGCATATCTGAATAAATTGAATATTTTAGAGTTACAAGGTATTACACATAACAGTGTAGTAACATTAGGAAAAATAAATATTACAATAAAAGATTTAGAATTCGAATTTCAGATGATACCCTATGATTTACCTATTGAAGAAGACGGACTAATCGGCATTGAATGTTTGCGTCAATTTAACGCTAAAATAGATTATAAAAACAATATTTTAAAAATCGCTGATATAGTATTCTCTTTATCCACAAACAATACAACTACTGATAATCAATATACAACATCGCAAGATGATAATAGTTATTCAAAATCAGTAGCAAACTGCAAAACTTATGCTGGAGTAGTTAGAAATCAAATAAAAATTTGTAACAATTTAGACAGATTTGTGAGAAGCGTTCCCAATAATAAGGAAAGCAATGAAGAATCAAAAATAGCTTTTGAGCCAGATAAAAACTATATTAGGAAAATTAGACAGAGTGGTTACGAAGGCAATCGTTCAAATAAAATTGGAGTAAAATTGCGAAAATGCAAAATTTGTAAACTGCCACACAAAAAATCTAAGATTTATAATTCCCAAATTGAACTGGAAAAAGCTAGCGAAGTTAAAATTAGTGAACTTGAAATCTGTACATCCGAAATTAGAAATTCGAATATTGAAAATTGTAAAAAATCAAAAATTAGAAAAAATCAAAGTACGTAATCAGTTTGTAATTTAACATTAGCCAACAAAGAATACGGGAGTGCACGCCCAAGTTCCGCGAAAGCTAATTCGTTATTTATTCAGAATAGTATAACAAGTAAGGCTGCGCAAAGCCATAATGAAATCCCAGAAAATAAATTGAGTATACAGCCATACTATAAGTTAAAAATTAGAAAAAGTAGTACCAACGATCGCAAAAGGTAGATTGTTACGATAATGCTGACGAAACTACCCTATTGGAAAGGGTTAACAAAGGTATTAATGTATTAAATAATACGAATTCTTACATAAGTAATAAACCATATTCGGTGAGTAACTTTTTATCAGTAATTAATTCTACAACCACCCTCCTCGAAACATTGGACAAAATCAGAGATAAAAAACTATTAGCAACCTTCAAAGGTCCAATAAACAACGAATAGTTTTACAACTTTTGGTCGCCGTAAAGTTTTATTGAAGGGGAAGACACGAATACCTCCAACTATCAACGAACACGTGCGGATAGCCAAAATAAGTATGAATCAGAATACGGAAGATGGGGCATCACGAATAATCGGCATGTCACTACTAGATCATTTGAATTTAAATGGAAAGGAACATATAGTTGATATAATAAATAAATTCAACGACAGATATTACTTACCTGGAGACAAATTAGGATATATTAATCTACTCCAACACGAAATTCCATTAACATCGGAGGAACCTATCCGCATAAAACCTTTTAAATAACTCCCAGAGTTAAGAAAAGAAATTTATGCTCAAGTTTTAAATATGCTCGACCAAGGTATAATTGAAAGGTCTTTTAGTCCTTATTCGTCTCCAATATTTTGCGTAGACAAGAAAAGGAATGCTGAAGGCATAATTAAGAAAAGACCAGTAATAGACTTCCGCGCAGTAAATATACCGATTCCGGATTACAATTTTCCAGTGCCGAATGTAGACGATCAGTTAGATGCGTTAGGAGGATCCACAATATACTCGGTCTTTGACCTTCATTCAGGATATCATCAATGCCTAGTTAAAAACGAGGACAGGCAGGTAACAATATTTCAAAGCGACCAAGGCCTTTCTTAGTTTACAAGGTCGCCTTTGGGATTGAAAACAAGCGCGCCGGTCTTTCTATCTCTAATTCACCTTTTAACGACAGGAATGAAAGTAGTAGTAACCATCTTCGATGATATTTGCGTACATAGTAAAACTATTGAGGAACACTGTGAGAGCATCATTGAATTAATGGAACGTCTAAGAAAGCGAATTTAGTATTAAATCCGGAAAAATGCGAGTATTTTAAATCAGAGATAGTATACCTAGGATATGTAATCTCGAAAGACGGTTTACTACCTCACAATGATAAAATTTTATCCGTCCAACAATTTCCCACCCCGAGAAATCCAAGGAATATTAAACAATTTATCGGCCTGTGTAGTTACTACAGACGATTCATTAACAAATTTTCCAACATCGCGCAACCCTTAAATAAACTGTTAAGAAAAAATCAGCAGTTCATATGGGAAGAAGAGCAGCAGAAAGCCTTTGAACTGTTAAAACGCAAATTGTGTGAGCCACCTATATTGGTTCACCCAAACTTTGAAAAACAAATTATTTGAACAACAGATGCTAGTGGATACTGTGTAGGATGCATTTTATCTCAAAAATAAGATGAGGATGACTTTGATAAGCCAGTAGCTTATGCATCATGACGTTACAGCACTCTCAAAAAAGAAATGTTAGCAATTGTTTTCGGAATTCTTAAATTTCGACCGTACTTATATGCAAAAAAATTTACCGTCATTACTGATCATAAACCTCTAGTTGGATTAAGATCGCACAAAGATCCCAACTCACCAGTAACTAGAATGAGACTGAAGGTAACAGATTTTTAATATGAAATGAAATATAAAGCCAGAGCTACAAATATAAATGCAGATGTTTTATCACGTAACCCGATAGAATTACATACATTAGATCCTCAATTAATTCAAGAACCAATCAATATAGTAAAACGATTAGAAGCAAATGATGATAAAGTACCGGAACCGGAAGGGATGATCACACGATCATGCACTGGACGAAAGCCTAGCGCTAAATACGAAGAAGCTATAAGCGCACTGAAACCTAGTAAACAGAAAAAGAGACGAGACCAAAGTGCCACTGACGTAACAACACAACAAAAAAGAGAAGACAAGGGGTCAGAAAACCCTGAAAACACCAATAGTAACACACCATGTACGCAACAAGTCGAGAAACAAGCAACAGATGTACAAAGCAAGGGGACAGGTGTACCATTAAAAACTAGTTTAGAAACCATCAAAGAAGAAGACGAATACGAATCAAACGAAACTAAGATAGACGCAACAGAGGAGATCGTAAATAATGACAATGAAATAGAAAACAAATTACCTCAAAGCAACATCATTTATTATCGCGAAAAATTGTTTATGAGAAAAGATAATTATTTGTATTTTGTCAATGATAAAGGAGAACCACTCGATGAAGGAACTCGTCTTTTAAAAGAAGTAAATAAATTACCAAGATTAGAAAATATAAAAGTAGGATATCCTAAACTAATTAAAGTTGGAAAAAGATATCACTTAGTAATGCCACTAAGGTGAGAACAGCGAGAAAGCACTGAGGATATAATTATTATGCTAAATTTAATTATGAAATTTATTAATAATTTATTAATAATTAACATAATTATTTTAAATTACTCATGAATTTAAGAAACATTATTGATGCAAACAAGATAGTTATTTTTCCATAGCCAAGAGTGAAAGTATAGAGAACGTGTTATTTGGTAAAATTATTAATTGTATACGAGACAAATTTGGAAAACTAGATGTCAAGATCATATTGTGCACAGGACAGGTAAAATATCCCCGACCTAACGAAAGAGCAGATATTATACAAGAGGCACATTCTTCAGCAATCAGGGACACGCGAAAGTTAATAAAACATTTAATCATCTTCACCACAAATCAAACTAGGAACATCTTAAAGAAAACGTACTTAGTTTCATATAACAGTGTGTCAATTGTCAAATGAAAAAATTAGTACGTGAAAAAACTAAACAAAGATGGTCGTCACCGATTCTCTGCCAGTACCATTTTTCAAAACTGCAATGGACATTGTGGGACCGATGCCAACGACCAAACTAAATAATCGTTATTGTTTAACATTTCAGTGCATGTTTACACATTTCGCTATAGGTATTCCAATACCTGATCAAACAGCTATTACTATAGCAGATGCTTTTATTAAACGCGTAGTCTGTGTTTTCGGAGCACCAAACAGCTTACTCACCGATTGCGGGCAAAATTTTTTGTCAAAATTAATGAAAAGAGTTGCAAAAAGATTTCGTATTAAACAATTTCGCAGAAGCGCTTTTTATCCTGAATCAAACGGATTAAAAGAAAGACAACACTCTTCATTAAACGAATATTTAAAAGTTTTTACAAATAATTTTGAAGATTGGGATGAATTTGTAGAAATGGCAATGTTCAATTATAACACTAGCAGACATGAGGCTACGCATTATACTCCATATGAACTCATGTTTGCAAGAGTTGCACGAGTACCATCAGCAACTCCGCCAGAACCGGAAGATCTTGTGCCTACTTATGCCGATTATATGTCACAACTAATTAACCGTTTGAATGCTTTGCACCAAATTGCTCTTGAAAAAATTACACTTACAAAAATTAAGACAAAACATTATTACGACAAAAAATCAATCCCAGAGAAATGAAGGTAAACGACTATGTTTGGCTTTTAAGTGGCCCTGAACCAAAAAAACTCGATGATCAATATTTTGGTCCATATCTAGTATCGGAAATATGGCCCAACGGAAATGTACGAATTGAAATCGGTAAAAACCGCAGCAAAATTGTACATACGAACTGTTTACGCATATCGCACATAAGGCCAGCCGAATAATCGTTTCGCGAAATTTAATAAACAGTCGCACAGATTGCATGTTCTGTTTAAGATCTATTAAGGAATAACTTAAATTTATTGTTTGCAGATGATGAATCTTCTAATTTGCCTACTGCTCTTGGAACTTGTCACCAAGGCGACGGCCTTCATTGCTTATGATTGTGAGCAAAAGTTCGCAAATATTGCATCTTTTTCTTTAGTAGATGTTGCAGACTGCGAATTGCCACCACCAATCGTCAATTCTACGCGGATCGAAGTATCACTATTGCAACTCAATGAATATTCGTCGGTCCGAGTGCGCTATTGCAAAATAGAAATAGATAGGAACGCTAACAGATGCGGCTATAATAATCATAATATGGAAGTTGGATTAGGAAGAATAAAATACCTACGCGAAACATCAAGAGACGAATGAGAAAGAATGCACGTACATAGATCAATATCTATAGGAGATCGCCTCTTTCAGTCCTTACTAGTGAATAATTCAGTAGTACATGCTACAACTTTCGCAGGATCAGTTGGTAGCACAGGTGGATGCAGTAATGCAGGCTACTATAATGAACCATATGGCGAATTTCAAGACGTTTTTGTGACAAGATATGTTAAAATTTCATTGCAAGAACAATGGAAAACAGTATCGCTAGATAATAATAAAATATATTATCAACAGGTACGGTTTGTAAATTCAGTGACGATAAATGCATAGATAACGTTCTCGGTTACGCTTTCTGGGACCCAATTTCCATGCACGAGTGCCAAGAAAATAAGTTCACAGAACTTTACACCGGATACGTAGATAAAGTCATGGAACAGGGTAGCGAAAGGCTACCACTATACGTATTAGATACATAAGGAGTGTCCTTCACATTTAAAGATCTCGGAGCATTGCCTAAATACGGATTGGTCTTAACCAGAACAGAACATCCGAAAATTTTTATCCTAGACCATGAAAATAAACATACCTTCCCGGCAGTAAAAGATGAAAACATTAAAAACATTGATTTATTTGCATATTTTAATGCAAAGATACTTTTCTTTGAAAAACACGTAAGAAAAAGTTATATTATGACATGTTATTTGAACAGTGCTAGTTAGAAAAGAAAGTCATAATGAATGCACTAAATATCGCAACAATTAGTCCGAATTTATTAGCCTATTATTTGATGAACGGACCAGGCTACATGAGCCTACTCGCAGGTGAAGTTATTCACATAATTAAGTGCTTACCAGTAGATGTACGGACAAGAAACTCTTCAGAGTGCTATCAAGAACTACCTGTAGAGCGCGACGGTAGACCTATGTTTATGATACCTCGCATGCACATATTAAAGTTTTTCGGTACAGAAACAGCCTGTGATGAGATAGTACCATTAATGTTTAAGGTGGGAAGTGGATGGTTTAAGATGTTACCTATTTTGCCGATGGACCACGAGTTTTAAAGCCTCAGGCAAAACAAACATGGAAATATCTAGCACACATTGACATAACTAACAGCGGAATTTATAGTCAGATATTAAAAAATTAAAAAGCTACATCATGTTTCCAAACGAACAAGCCGCGATTTTAAATAAAGTAGCAAAAAGTGTATCTTTGAACGGACGTCCCGGAACAGAATTATCATTTCATCATATGCTCGATGAAAAAGCGCTAGAAAAATTAGCCGAATCCACATGTTCGAAATTATAGGGAAGATTTATGAGTTTTGGTTCGATAAGCGCGGGTATTATTTCCGTAATTATGCTTTTTCGCGTTATTAAATTTTTATTCGTTCATTCATGGATACGCACTCTATTCGCTTTTCTATCAAAATAATAGGTGTAGTGTGGAATTCACTTACAAATTTACTTGTTCATTTAGCTAAGACTCCTACTAAAAAACGCGAACAAGATAAGAATCAAAATAAAATCGTGCGAGGAACAGTGGCCAACACCAGTTATATAAACGCCCCTCCAAATTCCCCATCTGCTCCAAGTTTCTCGGACGCACCAGCATTGAAAGCGAAAGTAATCGAGTGTACCTTTAAACCCAACACACAGCAGGTAGAAAACAGATTAATAGATACTAGACCGTATCCCGTATTACAAGAGCCTTGGATTCGATCAATTACTCCAAGGAACAAACGGGCTCGTTCAAATAGGGACGAATAAATAAAAAAAATTGGTATTAAAATTAGATTTGTCATCATGAATGATTCAGAAAAAATCGAAGTACTAGAAAATATAATTTGTATAAAGACAAAATTAATATGTATGGCTCAAAGAAATAACGAATCAACTCATAAATTTGGAAAAAGAGCCATAAACTTATTAAAATCATACAAGATTGCAGGCCATTTAGCTCAATTACCGTTAGATGAAGTAACAGACACTATGGAAGAAAGAGAACAATTAGCAACGATGTGTTTTGTTGAGTACCTAAACAAAGGCATAAAAAGATATATGTGTCAATACAAATTTTATAATTCATTACAGCAGGCAGTTGCACACGCTGAACAAATTAGCAACAATCTAAATTAATTAGAAAATATTGCAAACTCAACAGATTTAGCAGCTAATCAATATCAAAACATTCAAAGATCTTTTTTTTAATCACATAATGTATTTGTTCATTAGATAAAATTTGTAAAAGAGTATTATAAAAAAAAATGTAATAACGATAATACACAACCTGACCCAAGCATAGATTAACAATAGGGTATTTGACGTTAATGGTCCTATAAGCTTGTATAAAAAAATGTATAATTTATCGAATAATTATTGTAACCTATATCGAATTGCAGTTTGCAGAACACACAAAAAAAAAAAAAACAAACAAGATGAAAAAATCAGCAATCTGCCTGTATTTTCTTCTCGGATTTATGGCAGTTAGGGGACGAGAAGAAAACCCCGTCGTACATCTGATTGAAGACAATCTAGGGATTGCGTTTCATAAAATTGAACGTATAGCCTTTACGCGTGAAAATTGGAGTTTACTAACAACCATTGACATGCAACACATTTTCATTTGGAACGACGTACTTACTAATCAAGTAACTACTTTAAATAACATCTTCATAGAAGATAATGTATCCAACATAGAAGCAAGTTCGATTATACAGCATGTTATGGATGATCTGCGGGATATTAATCATGTTGACGATTCCCTCAATCGTCTTGTCAACACTTTGCATGTTGACAAAATTAAGGGGGGAGGAAAAGCTTTATCATTTCAAAACAGTTACGCATTGAGTAACACAAAAAAAGTTATAGAAAGAGCAACTAACATGCGTATAAACGATCTATTTTATATTGTGGGAGATGAACCGAACACTTATTACTTTGACAATGGCCTGCATGCCATGAACAAATTAAATCAGTAAACTCGAAAACTGACTATATTAAAAGATGCGTGCAACTGTTAAAACAGAACCCGAACATAACAGACAAAAATCAGGCCGCCAATTTCCATAAAACAATTTCACTCATTAAAGAACTACAACATGAAAGTAAAAAAATTATGTTATTAATGGTTGAAATGTTTAAATATAACAAATATTTATTAGCTATGCACACCTTACAAACAGTAATACATGAAATAGAAAAGACATCACTTTTAAAATCCATTGTTAAATCTAATAGTATTAATACAGCAAATATTGCTGACATAACACAGTTACATTTTATGATGTATAAAAAAATACTAATTGTAGAAATAATACTACCGTTCATAGATGCCGAACAGTTTGTCGTGTACAAAATGATATCTTTTCCAGTTTTTCAATAATCTGAGACAAACAAGTCAATCGCTGCATACATTGAACCGCGGAATGATTACATTGTTGTATCAGAAACTAATAATTCATATTTCTTTATGAGTGAAACGGCCTTTGAATTATCTAACATCATAAAATATTATAGAATATGTAGTGTAGAATTAATAGAAAATACCAAAGCATCTTGTGAGTTCAACATGCTAATAAAGCCAAAAATCAAAACTTTATATGAATGTAATGTTAAATAAAGTCAAGATGAAGATTATTTCCTAATCAAAACTGCTAGCAGTCATCTCTGGTTATTCTCAACGAGAGAATATGATTCATTAAAAATTAAATGCACTAACAAATTGATATCTATTCCGAAGCTTTCTTCTGGCATAATTGATTTCCCAAGATCTGGTGACATATGGGCCGACGGAAAAATATATAGAGGTGCGACCGGCAATAAACTAATAAAAAATCTAATTATTCCGCCTTTTCGACTACCCCTTTTACATATAGATCAGCGGTTAGACAGTACAACTAAAATTGAGATAAAACCGATCAATACCCCAACAACAAAAGTAGAGTCAAAAACAACTAACTTGTTAACTTAGAACCTTATTTGTATCAGCATTGCAATTTTATGTTTAAATATAAGCTCTCTAATTATGTCTATAGTATATATCACTATGTCAACAAAAAACAAAGTAGAAGAGGCACTACAGTAAGCGAAACATATATACCAATGTCGAAATTAGATACCGGGTTTAGATACGATTTTACGGGACCACCGTTTTACGAGATACCCCGCATACTTCCTAAAAAGGTTCATGACTATGAAAATATGTTACCAACTCTATAAGAATCAACCCAGGATGAAGAACTAAAGGAAGAATCGTCTGAACAAATAGGAATCGAAAGCTCAGAATCAATAAATATCAAAGAATAAATAAGTATACCTGTTATTGAGCGAGTCATTCAGCCAGTTGCAGTTTTAGCATTCATATGAAATATTTAGCTTTGCAGGGGAACGTATCCGTAGTATTAGGCCAGGTGTGGGTAATAAAGCTTTCCTAGTGTGACTAGAGTAGATCATGGATTGTAAAATGGTAATCATCCAGCAACATAAAATTAGAAACAAAGAGGTAGGGAATTAGAAAAATCACTATTAAAACGAATAGAGTAAGAGGAAATTAATTAGTCTATAGAAAACAACAGATCAAGCAATTAATATAATCCAGTGAAAAATGTACGCTCAGTGTGTTTCCATCAAACTCATAAGTGAAAGAGGATTTTGCCACGGTTTTCTATTTAACGAGAAAAGTGTTGTGCAACGAGACCCTCGAGGACTGTTCGAAACGAGTGAAAACTACTGTTGAACACCCGAACCGTTCTCTATTTATCGCTGGGGAGCTTGCCGCTGGTTCAACAAAACAGCAAGTGAATACGGATACAAAGTGCGGACCTTATAGTCAACCAACACGTATGAATTAATCGGAGAAATAATATATAATAACTCATCAAAATTTCAAGAAATATGCAAGGAAAGTGTAACGAAGATGGGATACTCACTGCTAGGTCCAGTAATACCAGGACTCACAGTGGCACAACAGCAGGCCAGAGGCAAACGTTTTAGATTAAGAAACAATAATGAGATATTTCAATATCCGGAATATCTTACAGTACCAAAGGATAGTTTATTCAGGAGCCAAAATTTGCTATTTCAAACCGTGAGTGAAAGTACTGGTATCTTCATTCAGCATCTGTTTAAGATAAATTATGGTAGTCTTAATACAGATAACTGCCTTACGTTTGGATATTGTGCAGTGTGTCAAGTACCATTATTAGCAGTACGTAATTGTCGTTACTGCACGGCGTTACATTTAAGCAAACAGTGTGAGGACGTGTTGATGCAAATTTTGGACTGCCCCTTTGCCGAACATCGGAAGTCGTTAGAAAATGATGGCGACAGGTGCCGATTCCATTAAGGAGGTAGTGAATTAATTCAGGCGTGGAGTAGGCAAGTAAATCAGTTATTTTTATCAATTTTTTATTTATTATCATCAATTTTTTTTGGAGGCTATTTTTATATAAAAATATAAATAAATAAAAAAATTATTATTAGAGTGAATTTATACTGCAATTTCCTGGCAAGACTCCTCCAAATACAGTTGACATAGAATACACTAAATTCGACACCTGCTTTTCGAATAAATTAAGTGGTATCTAGCAGTAGGAAAGAAACAAAATTAGAATATTATAGCTAGATTAATGATTAAGTTCCCGGTTTGAAAGGTAGAGTAAAATAAAAGGGACTTAGTTGCCAGTAAGACAGCATAGTGTCAACTAGTTTTGTGTCTGTGTCTCTATAAGTAATTGTATAACATGTTCGTGAGTAGGGTCTTGCAAAAGTTGGAAGAAGTTTATGGAGAAAACCACGGATTTGTGATCACAGAAGAAGGAGTGATAAGTGATCCCTTAAACTTGTTCAACAGTCCGGAACCGTACGACAACGTGGTTTTACCGGAAATGTATCGACGAGGAATCATCTTGTGGTTAAACGGCGAAGCAATGAAAATGGGACGACCATCCAGAGCGAGTAACCCAACAAATCAGGCCCAAGTCTTAGGACAGATTTGCTATGACAGCTGCGAAGACTACCGAAAGGCATCGGATGATTGCGCTCGTATGATGGGATACGATCTAATCCTACTGCTAGTACCCGGACCGGATATCACGAATAAGCAACTTCAAATCATCATGAAAAGGTGGTAGTTAAGATACGAAAACGACCAGTTGAAATATATAGAGTATGTTCTTCGACCACCGGATGAATGTATGAGAGAAGATATGCAGGAATGGATAGATTATCTTGTAGCATATTTTCATGGAGAAAGGATCGAACGCGGAAAAACATACGCCGAATTTGTACATCTGCCTTATGGACGTGTGGGTTTTGCGGACTTATTAACTTTTGATAACTGTGTACAGTGCTCTCGACCTCTACCTGTGTGGCGTTTTTGTAAGCTGTGTATTTTTAAATATTTAACCCATGGACCAAAGTCTATCTTCCTCATCTATTAGGAGTGCTGGTCAACCGCCCATCAGAATGCCCTTCAACCCGGAGAAAAATGTCGTATATGTAAACCTGGCACCATAGGAGAAAAAATATTTCTAAGAAGATTAAATGTAGTGTGGAGTGGTGGTTTCTTGCCTTTTGAAAATTAGAGACTTTATAGTGCTTCGAAGTTTTTCTCATTCAAACATATATATATGTAAAATTACTGGGTGTTTAGTACGTAGTGCTTATTGTAACTCATTATGTGCAAAGTATAAATATATTATCTTGATGTACGCAATTTCAAATAGGCAGGTGCAACTTGCGAGCGCCCTGCGTCGCTGGTCTTCAGGGGCGGGCGTGTTACGTCGAGGATGAGTCAAACTATTTTATGGCGGTAAAATTTAAATTTTTTATGGAAGGGGAGTTCCCGTAATTAAAAGCAATAGTCATTTAATAGCTGATTTGAATCTCAGTGACGCACTTACCCCTTCTGGGATTAACCCTTTATCGATTAGTTTTTATGTATTTTGTGCTATAAAAGAGAACGCAAAACAATTGTAACAGAGACTCTGTATTCTACTCTGTGACACTACGCACCTTCTGTAATTCGATCAATAAATATTATAAATCTATTTCTAAAATAACTTATTTGAGAGTTATACCTAATCCACGTCCATCTCTGGGTTCTGAGGTACGAGTTTCTGGACCAGTTAAACTGCAGGTAAATTATTTAATTATTACTTATTCACTAGGTATTTTAGATATGTTGCCGCCCTGCTTTCGTTTGAGTCTCGCACCCGTGGTAAAGCGCTTACGCGTTGACCGAAAACAGACAGTCGCGTTTGAGTAATTCTTGTCAATTCGCGGCCGTTACGTGAGACGTAACAACTGCAACACTCTCAGGCAAACCTTGTAATGTACTGCATTACAAGTGAATAAGTCAATGGATCTGTATGTTTATTTAAAATGGAAAGATTAACTGGTTTATCACATTTAGCCTATATGACTATGTCTCGTTCATTTGGAGGTTGCCCATTTTCATCAATAAATACCATTGCAATCTTGTTACAAGTTACTACAATGTATCTATTTTTATGAATTTTATTATTTCTTTGTAAAGACATAGGAATTTCTTTAGGAACAATACCGAGTTTTGTACATCTTTTAATTTCCTCTTGCTCTACTTCATACATTATTTTATAGCTTTAGTATATTTATTCTTATTTTTTATAATCATATCGATTAATTTTAATATTTCTGGTTTACAATCGAATAGTCTTTGTCGTTCAACTGTTGCCATTACATTATCTAAAATATACAGTTGTCCATATTTTCTGTTTTCATTATTTTTAAAATGAAGTGTATATGCATTGTGATATATTTGTCCACAAATTCTAATAACTTGTAGACCTTTTCCTGGTAATTTTTTTAATTTGCTCCAAAGCTTGCAAATGCTAAAGCATTGTTGTATAATTGAATTTTGTCGAAATTCTACATTATCTGCAGTTGATTCTGTTACAAATATTTCAATTTCTTTAGGATATCGAGGATTTTCCGGTAATATAACTGTTCCTTTATGACAGCAGTTAAAAAAACGTTTATCATGCATATATTCAAAACGAAAATATTTTACATTACATTCTTTGTACATTTTATTCATGGACCCTAACAAATTTTTTTCTATGAGCTTCTCATTGAATTCAATGTTTGCTATTCGTTCTATAATATGTGATAAACTAAATAACATTAATTTTTTTGTTCTGCTTTTCATGTAGGTTTTCTTGATTGTTTGATATTTTTCAGTGATCTACGTACTTTTCGAGTTGTTTCTTTTATGATAGTTTTCATTATTAATCTCGATCACAAGTTTTTTGTTTTTACAATATTTTATATCATCAAGTTTCAATCGTCCCATTTTAACGTAACATTCTTTAAAATGTATGTCACTGTTTTTTCATTTTCTAAATATTTTTATTAATTTTACATTTTCTATTGCTTTGATTTCATTATTTAAATTATCACTTTCATGTTCTACGATTCTCAATATATTCCTTTGAAATTATTGGACGTAGTGGCACGTTTTCTTTATGAATTTTTGGTAATCCATAGCATTTTGCTATAGTTGTGTCCATTTGAGTCAAATCATTATTATGTCAATATTTTTTCAGAAAACCATAGCCATTCCAGTCTTTTAAAATTGTTTTTACGTCTCCTTGTAATTTTTTCAGAGGGTTTGATTTAACTTTGATATAAGTGATATTGTCTTCTAATAAAGTATTCATTTTTTCTAAATATTCTTTTTTTGACGTGACTGCTGTGACATTACCTTTGTCTGCATTTGTAAACATAATGTCTGGATACAATTTCAAAAATTGTTTTGTTGATTTTATTTTTTTGTTAAATTCTTTTTGTTCAATATATATATGTTTTTTATTTTTATTAGCTGTTTCTAATATTCTTGTTATTTTACTACGGATATCTTGTTTTTCATAAGTCGTTTTTATATGGTCTGTTTCTAATAGACTTTCCACATTTTTTATAGTAGTTAAAATTTGTGGTTTATAAACCTCAGTGGAGTAACAAAATTTTGAACCAAGTGAAATTGTTTGAGCCACTTCTTTAGAAAGATTAATGCTTGTTAAATTTTTTATCCAACTTTGGCAACAAGTGAATTTTTGTTGTTTTTTGTTATGATTCTTTGACATCAATTTCTGAAATTTCATTTTGTGTGATAAGTCAAGCTTTTGTCTAAATTTGTTCATGTTCGATTCAGTCATGCAAAAATAATTATCTAAAATTTTATTGTCAATTTTTGATATCTTTAGTAAGGACGTCGTTTTGTCTAATTGTTTTTCCAAAAATTTAATATGTCTGTTTATATCTTGTATCTTAATTTTTAAGATTTTATTTGCTAGAGTTGACAAAACATTATTAAATTCATTTTTGGAATGTCTACTTACGAAAGAGATATTCTTTAGTTTTGTCATATGTTGAAAAATGTGTGACGGTAGAATGCCATTGCTTCTGCATCTTAGTAAAAAATAGCGTTTGGACAAGGAAACTATTATATGTTTCTTGGTCAACTTACATTGTTTAAAATTTCTTGTAGTTTGCTGTCCAAAATTAGATCGTATGAGATAGAAGAAACCAGGAGTTCTGTTTCCTTTGCAGCCGTTATCTGTACCAAGGCTGTTTTCTAAACGTAACCATAAGATGTTTTCTAACGTACGATTTATTCGTTTTAGCCTGTAATAATTTGACTACGAGAGAAATCAGGTATACTAATATACTTAATACGATGAAACGTTGCTGAATATAATTAAAACTAAGTGATTTTCCATCTATCACTATTTCCCTTCGATCCATCACTACAAAATTTAACATTTAATCAAATCATAAGGAATCAAGACAGTATATTACGTTTAACATATGTTGCTTTTTCTAGATAACGTTTATAGAGGAAGCAAAGGAGAACTAAGACACAAAAATTATAATAAAAAAAATAAATATGTATATACAAGAACATAAAACTAATAATAAGATTTATAAAACATACATAATTTGTACATACATACGAGCACATTGAATTTCGTATCTATTTTTCCTACAACTAATATCTGTAGGCACCAAGACCTTTTAAATATATATGTGTATCGGCCTGTTCGCTTCTCTCTCTCTTCCGCGTGTCTTCCCCTTCGCCTCTGCCACATCGATATCTTGGTAATTCGAACCAAATATCGACGATCGAAATGGCTTTGTTTCAGGTTTAATTCCTGATCGGCGTCAGTGGTTGGAGCTACGGAGAGAAGAGGAGAGGAGAGAAAGAGAGAGAGAGAAATGGTGTCGCCAGTGTGACTCACACATGTGTGCGTAGCCGGTAGTACTTAGCCAATTTTGAGTGCTGAGGGAAGGGGCTAGAATATGCCGCGAAAAACGGCAGAGCACGAGCAGTACTGACCGGACCAGCGTCGCGAGTAATAGCGTGAGTGAAAGTTCACAAAAAGATTATTCCAACGGACATTGGTCTTCTCTCGCGGCAACTGGAAGCGGGAAGGAAGCTGAAACAGACTACCCACCCTCTACAGCTATTTTCCAGCCGAAAATGAGAGGATAAGCAGCAGCAGTTGAAGGGACGTCGACGAGCGGCAGAGCGGCATCAGTAGTGACGCTCACAGCGCCGACAGCGCCCCTTCCTCTGGTCAGGTATCCCATCGTATTTTCAGCCCGCTCTTCGTTTCTCTTTCTCTCTCGACAAATGACCAGGACATGGATAAGTAGATGCGTGTGCGCTTAAATCGCACCGCATCTGCCGGACGGTTGGACGAGTGAGTGTGAGGCGATGCTTTGTCTCCGGTGCATTTATTCGCACGGAGACTAACTCGCGGGGCCTTTCTTTCTCAACGCGTAAAACCGCATCGAAGCATTGTAATTAGCTAGAGTAAATAAAGAGTGTGAATAGACAAATAATTTTCGATTATTCCTGTTTCTCTACCTGTCTCATAATTGTAACATTCGGAATTATAGACGATGAGAGCCTATCGGCACCTTCTGCAGAGAAGTGAATGCGTCTGCCATACCCTCCTTTTTATAAATAATTAGTGACGCGACGTTATTTGGGCTATTTTATTTGACCTGCGAATCGCGAAGTCAAGTGAAAGAAATGAACCCGTTACATGGCATCCGTTGTGGGGACTCGCAGAAATTTTTGTTCTAATAACTGCAAAGAGAAAAAGACAGACAGGACGCGATTTGACAGAGAATTTGAATAAGTCAAGAGCAAGAGAAGCAAACAGACCGGCCGAGCGGTCATTTGAGCTGCGTGATGCAGCTCGAGCGATGTCTTATTACGCTTGCATTTTCTCGGTTTAAATTTGAAGCGAGAGAGTGAGAGAGTCACATGCCCAAGAGAGAGAGAGAGAGAGAGAGAGAGAGAAGAGGCTAGCATATACCAAGCCTAGTTGTTGTTGTCGCTGCGTTCAGGCACGGGTGAGTTAGTCATCGACCTAACGTGTCGAAGTGCACTAAGCACCGTGAGTATAGTATATGATCGGTGAAGAGGCCGGCGAACGCTGAGGTGTTCGTTCTGTTGATTGGATACTTGGATGCTCAGCCTGTCCGACCGTTGAGAAATAAATTTTGTTTTATTGAGGGATAATCTAAGGTGTGCCTTTGCCTAGGAGCCGCGACGAGTGTGCTGTAGTGTTGAAAATTGTTGTCTTCATTTGAATTACGGACTAAAGACAGAGCGTGTAATCTGCACTGCGCGAAATATTATTTTAAATCATAACAGATGGAAACGAGTGCCCTTGGCAGAGAAGGGAACCGAAGAACGAGTGCGTCACAGTCGCACTCCTGGACGGAGCTCTGTATAATTCTGTTCTTCCATCTGCTTAATTAACCAGTTAAAAGAAAATTTTTTTATAGCTGTGTGACGAGATCATCGGTGTTGCCCATATCGCGAGCGTGACGCGGATAATCGAGTGTTCGGGGACGGCGCAGAGAGCGGGCAGTTTGTCGAGATGCCGCCGGGTTAAGTGATGAACCCGTTGATGCGCGAGATTATAAAGGATAGAGCAGTGCGGGCTCTTAAGCGTCAGACTAATGAGAAACCGTTAGCGGAATTAGTGGACCTTTTAAAGAGATATCGGCTAAATGTCATAGGTAGCCTCGGTAAACTCCAGAAGCGCATGTTGCGTTTCATGATTTTATGCGAGCGCCCGGAATTGAATTCGCCGCTCAGTTCGGCCGATTTCGAGACCAGTGTTATGTCCGGCCCGCCTGAAGACATTTTACGCGAAGAGTCGCACGATATATAGACCCGCACTCAAACGGAGCTGAAAGGACCAGCGAACGAGCAGAGAGCCAAACAGAGCCTACGTTAAATCACAGGCGAGGGAGCGCTGCAGCTACGAACGAGCGATCGCAACCGATTGCGGTGCAGAGAGACAGGGCGGAATTCGATGCGTTGGACGGACGGCAGGATGCTCAGGACGCAACGAATGGTGGGATGACAGCTGCCGCTGAGCCAAGGAAGAAATTTGCTCCTCATGCAAATCCTCATGCAAGGGCAGCGTTTCGGGATGACAGGGCCGAGTCGAACGTCTTCGGCCAGGTATGGAAAGTTTTCGCAAGCCTGCCTGGATTAGTAATGCGCAGGAAAGTGCGAGAGGCGTTGACAGAGAGCACGAATAATTTATATCGCGTGGAAGAAGCAGCGTTGGAAATGCAGGCGGGCAAACAGGACGAGCCGCGGGACGGGAACAGGACGGCAAATCGGGTACCGTATAGACAGGTACGGGGAGAGCGATTGTCTCGTTCGGCATCACGTCGGTGGCGGGAGGATAGCTCGTGCGCACCGGCCTCGCAGGACGAATTTTTTTCAGAGGAGAAAAGTGGTGCCATCGCGAGAGGACTTTCCGTATTGTCGGATAAAAGAACGAGTACTCCGGCTATATCGCGCGAGGTTGAAGAGGTAATGAAAAATTGGGAGGAATTAGTTATAAATGTAATGAGGGATTGTACTCGAGAGAATCACGCCGTGAAAGTTGAAGGGGCAGAATCATGTGTCAAGCCGCAGCTTAGTCGTCCGGAGAGACGAGAACGAAAGGATAGGCGGAGGGATCCATCAACGAGCGAGTGGAATGATAGCTGGAGCGAGTTCTTGGACTCGGAGGCTTATCAATCGAACGCAGCTAGGCCGGCAAGTCACGGACCAAGGCGCATGAGGACTCATAGATGCCCAAGTCCGCGTATGTAAGGATAGTATATCGGCAATAAACTGGTGGACGCGGTAAAGTCTCTTCGCGCATAGTCACTGATGTTCTCAGGCGAAGGGGGAGCAAACGTGGATGGCTTTATTAGTGAAATAGGGAAGTGTCAGGATTTTTATAGGTTGGAGGACGACGAAGTGCTGGGGGCAGTGAGTATTGTGCTCACGGGAAAAGCTGCGGTCTGGTATAGGAATAGTAAGTATAGTTGGCGAAACATCGAAGAGTTTTTCTAGGATTTAAAGGAGAAATTCGAGAGGTATTTTTAAAGAAAGGAATTATACCAGGAAGTGCGGTTGTGGTCACAAACGGAGGGGGAAACGTTTTAACGATTACCTGACCGCGTTTCGTACGCCGTTTTGATAGGCCCCCTTCGGCAAAAAGGCAAGTGGCGATTTGTAAGGAAGACTTGCATCCCACCTTCGCTAGGTATTTGTACGGGAAGTCGTTGGCCACTTTGTAAGAGTTGGAGCGAGTAGGCTATGAGCTTGAGCGCTAGTGCACGAGAGAAAAGAGTTGGTGACCGCCGCCGGTGGCCAATAGCATGCTCATCCCGGACGCGGCTTATAGGAGTTCGACAGGACACGCTAAAAAATTGGTAAGAACAGCAGCGGTATAGGCGTAAAAAACGCGGAGGTGGCACTGGTAGAAAGAACAAATGGCAGGCGTGTGAAGAGGAGGCCGAGAAGGAAGAACAGCAACGCGTCGGAGAGTGAGGTGTTGACGGCTGCGGCATAGCAAGACGGGGACAACAGGCTGAGTTCGGGCGCAGGGACAGACCTCAGTACAAATGTAAATAATGCTGCACCCGCAGCCACCTTAGCGGAACCGAGGTTGACGCAGCCGTGAACTTCGTTTCCGCCGAGTTTGATTTCCCAGCAGTGGGGCGCACGGCAGTACGCCAAAGGTACAAGCGGAAGCTCGTGCGCGTTCGGGGAAAATTGATTCTCGTGCGGAAGATGGGAGCATAGAAGCTCGTAGTGTCCGAGCCGTATGAATTGTGAGGGAGGTAGGCCATCTCTCATACGTTATAGGTGTAGAAAGTTTAGCCATTTTGCGAATGCGTGTCCGAGTATGGCGATCAGCTGTCAAGATTGTGGAATGGTAGGATTTGTATTCCAGAACTGTCCGTCGTGCGCGACTAGTATTCTGCAGTAGGGAAACGCGCAGCCAAGCCACGCAGTGAAAACACTGGGAGTAGACAGGTGCGCATAACCGGATACGCGCATTCGGAAGTGACTAATAAGAAAGCAAGAGAGTTTTAGGATATTTTATCGCGGCATTATGAACAATTGGAGAAGTGAATATTGATGACGGTGAATTTTGGAAGACTATAGTAGGAATAGTGAGAAAGAAAGTGCTAGAGTCCGGTAGAGAAAAAAGGAATAACGCGGCCAAGAATAGGAAGTCTGAGGTGCTACATCAGCGATCCGATCGAGCGCAGATTGAGCGCGTGGTCAAGGAGCCACTACGGAGCTCCCCGCTGCTCTCGGATGCGCGCGTGGAAAGCGACCGATCCGATCGAACGCGGGTTGAGCGGATAACGATCGTATCGCTGTATCGCCCCTGTCGCTCTCGGACAACCGAAAGCATAAGAATGAGAGTGAGCAAAGAGAGTCGAGAATAGATCAACCGGTAGACTACGCGAAAATAGCAGAAACTCCTTCCGTTTTAGCGGAGTGGAGGGCCGAAGCAAGCTCGGGTAGTTAGCCCGCGAACCAAGGCGAAAAGGATAACGCAGCCCAAGTAGCAGTGACAGAAAATAGGTTTTTTCTTGCCATTAACGTAAACGGAAAGGATTACCTGGCATTGTTGGATTCGGGTACGCAGGTTACGGTCATAGGCCCAGGATTGGCGAGTAGGTTTGCGTCGCGTTTGAGGCCGCCGACAATTTTTGTAAAAGGAGTCTCGGGCGAGGAACCGAATCCATTAGGCGACTTAAAGCTGGATATTGAAGTAGGAGAAAAGAGCAGGATGTTGATCGTCTGTGCGGTAGCACAGTGCACCCATGAATTGATGCTTGAAGCGGATTTCTGGAATGCATGGATACAGAAGATTAGCATCGAAAGGCGGGAATAACGACCCAGGGGCTCACAGGAATGGATCTCCTTCGCTAGTAACACAGATACGTAGGTCGGCATACGTAGGTTCGCTGAGTGCACGGGACTTGCGAGATATACGAACACTCAGCATGAGCAGGTGATGGCACTGTGCATAGCATAGTGCCCAAGCTTTGAGCCGCCCCGGCTGTGACAAAGTTGATCAAGCACATAATAGACGTCGAGAATGCGAGACCGATTAAAACGCCTACGCGATGAATGTCACCACCGATTTTGAAGCTTACACAGGAGGAAACGACGAGAATTTGGCAAGCAGGTATAGTTAGGCCGTGAGATAGTCAGTGTAGGAGCGCACCATTGGTCGTGAAGAAGGCAGACGGGACGTATCGATTTTGAACTTTAGACCGGTAAACAAAGTAACAAAGATAGATACATACCCGATACCCAGTCTTGATTCAATTTTAGATCGACTGCGCGGCGCTGTATTCCTGTCAAAGATTGATCTCAGGTCAGCGGTCTGGCAGATTTTCTTGGTCGAAGGAAGCAAGCAGTATACCGCGTTTGCAGTTCCAGAGTTAGGATTATGAAAGTTCGAGAGGATGCCATTTGGCCTGGTGAACGCGCCCGCGACATTCATGTACTTTATGGGCGCGCTTTTTGAACCGAAGTTCATGCAGAATGTGTTCTAGTACATGGATGATTTGCTAGTGGTGAGCACAAATTTCGTAGACCATATGTGGTGGTTAGAAAGAGTGTTGGGACGGCTAGTTGAGGTGGGCTTAGAGATCAACTTGGAAAAATCAGACTTATTTTGCACGGAGGTGACGTATCTTGGCTATAGATTGGACTGTAAAGGCCTGTGCCCAGACCCGGACCGAATTTAGCCGATCATGTCTACCTAGTGCCTCGAAATATAGAGCAACTTAGGAGATTTTTAAGTATGGTGGGATGGCATGCTCGATTCATCGGAAATGAGAGCGATATCAAGGTACCGCACACAAAATTAATAAGGAAGGACCAGTCATGGGTTTGGGAGAGGAGCAGAAGGAGGCCTTTGAGCGACTAAAAGAATCGCTCACTAAAACCCCAGTGCTGGCGAAACCGGACTTCGGACGGACATTTTATTTGCATCGCGACACTTCATCGTATGCGATAGGAGCATGTCTAGTGCAGATATTCGAGGACGGGGAGCATCCGACTTGATATGCGAATCATATGTTAAACGCGCATGAGAGACGATCTACGGTGAGCGAGATTGAATTCTTGGCGGTATGATTTGTGGTTCAAAATTGGTTTGAATTTTGGTTGAAATCGTCGGCCGGTGAAAAGCTTAAGGAGGAAAGAGGAGGAACGTGTTCCTATCATGAAAATCAAACCGGAGTTTTGACAGAACCGACTGCAAAGGTTGAGTGTATTACGAGACGTCACATCGTGCAAGCACACGAAAAACAGAAAAGGGAATAAGATAAGAAGCGAAGACATGTAGTATTCGACGTAGGCGACTCAGTCTGGCTGAGGAAGTACTCGTTGTCAAGCGCGGCGGCGGGTAAGAATGTGAAACTCGATCCAGATTACGCGGACCTGTACAAAGTAATGAGAAAGATCTCGAACGGGGTATACGAATTGGAGACTGATAATAATCATCAGGTAGGAATGGTCCACGTGAAGGATTTAAAACGCTATATTCCGCCACGCAGTTTGGGCAACGATCGATGACAGCCAGTTTAAAGTAAGGCTGAATGAGTTTTACAGTTTTAATTAATGGACTTAGGAGTGAAGCATCGTTTTTGTTTGTTTTTTTTCTAGGACTTTTTTATTTTTATTCTTTTTAGTACCAGCAATATTGATGGAAGTTGAAATTTGCAGAAGGAGAAAAAGATTGCGGAGTCGGCAGCTACGACCGCCGAGAAGGGCGTCATTAACGAGCCCCCGCTAAACCCGGACGGACCTACGACACCGGAACTCATGTACACGGACTCAGGAGACGCGAGGCACTCGAGTGCTTAGGCTGGCTGTAGCTATGATCGCGGGGATCTCGGTATACCGAGATATTAGTGTAGGCGTCGGACTCCCCGATGAAAAGGCGAATTGCGTTGTATTTTTTGTAACTACTACAAAAAATACAACGCAACATGTAGAAATTTAAAATTTATATTATCCATTGCTAATAGTCCAAACTTTTACGGAAATTATTGTCATTAAATTTAAAATTATAGTCATGTCAAAAATCATAGTGTTATAATTAACAATAAGACAACATAAAATTAATTGACAACCAAAGGTTCCAAATCACAAGTCATACTTGAGTATGACTTGTGCCAATAATATTTAAATGAATATTATTTTATTATATAATAATATTAAATATTATTAATATTAATATTAAAAAATATTAATATTAAATAATATAATATAGTATAATATTATATCATTATTATATTATTATATAATATATTATTTAATATATTAAATAATAATATAAAATAGTAAATATCCAAAGTAATATTTAGATATTTACGAGTATTATGCTAAAAAAAATTTGGTAAAAAAATATTTTTGTAATTTGTCACTATTTTTTTTCTAAAAATCCATCATATTAAATTTTTGCGAGTAAAATTGTTAAATTTTGAAACCAGATTCGTATTCAGCATACCCAAAAATATAAGGAATGGTACCTTGGATCAATTTATTGTTTTGTTTTACACATGAATTTTGCGATTAAAAACATGTCTAAAAAATGACGTCTATGATTGTTAATAGGTTAACTCATAATACTGTTGTTTATATTTTATATGCCGTTAATTATGTGATGAGTTTTTATAATTGATAAAATGTTCATATTTTATTAATTATATGTATATATACGAGGGTCATTCAATAAGTCCATGACTTTAAATAAAAAAATACTTTTTATTTGAATACTTACAATTTATTTTTCAACATAGTCCTCTTTTAACTCTATACATATATTATCGAGGTGCTCAAGCTTTGTTAAGCCCTCTGAAAAGTAATTTTTATCAAACTCCCCAAAATGCTCATCTGTCACAGCAATTACCTCTTTGTTGGATGAAAATCTTTCAACCGCAAGTCAAATTTGGACGATTTGGAGGATAGGGTGGATAAGGAAGTATTTAGTATCAAATAAATCAAGTAAATAAAATTTGGCCGTTGCAACGGAACTTGTGCGAACTGTTACATTGTCGTGGAGGAAATATCTTTTTTTTGACAAATAGAGTCACTTTTCCTTCAGCATGGCATCAAATCAGTCTAATAATAAGGCATAATATTCTCCTGTAATAGTTCTTCCACTCTGTAAGTAATTCATTAACCTATTAATTCATTGGCCCATGCCAAATCTGGATAAGATAGCAATAAAGTAATTACGCCATCCTTTGCATAATTAAAAAATAAAATATACGTGTTTTTTCTTTTGCCAATCACAATTGTTTATAACAAATTATTTAAACAAATTACTGAAAAGTTTCTAAAATTAATCGATTCTACGGGAAAAATCATGACAAAAACTTATGTAACATTTTTTTGTCTGAGTCTAATTTGTTGATGTATAATGAGAATAAACAATCGCATCATGGGAATGAAAGAGATGTGTGATGTCAATATCACCTATTATTTATTATTTGTCCGTACTCTCGTAATCTGTCGCGTTGAAGAGTAAGAATTCGTTTTAACTTTGAAAATATTTACGAATATTGAGTTTAAAATAAAATTATAAATGAAAGATCAATTATTTGAATTGAACATAAGGAAAGATAGACTTTACCCTAGTTTTTTATGGTACAAAGTCTCCCATAAGCAGAGCTTAAGTCTCTTGTAAAAAGGATGTAATTCAGCCCAAGTTTCTCATAGCGCGAAATATTCTATGAAGCGAGCATAAATTACAATAGGAAAGGAAAGAATTGCTTAGTTAATCACTTGAGAGAAAGAAGTTAGGTATAAGCCAAGTTTATTCAATCTCGAGCGCTCACTTTGCAAGGCTAGGAGAGAATGCTAGCCTGTGCAAAAATCAGCGTATTTATACACAGATTTTATCACCTATTTTCGCAGGACAACCCTCTTCGAGCTGTTTACGGAAGTGTGCGAAATCATTTTCTCTTGTTTACAAGAGAATAGACGATAACGAAATTCTAAAAGAGAATAGACAATAACGAAATTCTAAAACATGTAAAAGTTACAGAAGTAGATATGGATTATTTAAGTACTATAATTTATACTTATCGCAAAAAGTATGGTCAAAAGTTATTAACTAATAAAGTTAGTTAATATAATAGCGCAATATTTACAATAAAATAATGATAAAATTTTCATATATGAATATAGTTTATCGCTTGTAGAAGGAATTTCAAAAAAGAACTACTTAAATTAGTTAATAACATTTGAGTTATAAACAAATTTCGTATTTTTGCAAAATCTTATAATGCATATAATAAATCAGTTAATTAAACTTAATAAATTATAAAGACGTCGTTGTTATTTACAAAATTAACACTTTCGATTCATATACAGTTATTTGTTTAAATGAATTATTAATTGTTTATTTATTGATGACAGTAATAACTAAGCTGTTATCAATG
Source organism: Phymastichus coffea (assembly GCF_024137745.1). Taxonomy (NCBI): domain Eukaryota; kingdom Metazoa; phylum Arthropoda; class Insecta; order Hymenoptera; family Eulophidae; genus Phymastichus; species Phymastichus coffea. The sequence continues at coordinate 5,461,568 of NW_026706814.1, forward strand.
TGACGAGAGCAAGCATTGCGCTTGTTCTCGTCGGGATTTTTCCCAATTCCTCCTCTTTCTCGGCAAGGCACGGTAACCAGCGTTAGGGACATTTCAAAATGCGCCTAATGCATGGTCTTTGGTTCAGCCGACGGAGATTGCCGAGCGAGGCCGAGCCGGCCCGAAGTCGTCAAGTGGACGACAAAATATATGTGTTAGAAAGAGAAAGAGAGTTAGGGGCGTGCGTGCCCCACGCAGGATTAGGCAGGCGTGGGTCGTGAACCAATTAGCGCATTGATCGCGCGCCGCCTAATAAGTAGGTCAAGTGGAAAGAAAAACAGCGAGCGAAGAAGCTGTCGATTACGGAAGCGAACGAGCGACAGAAGGTTTCCAGTTGGTATGAGGTACAGATGGTAGTGAGTTGGTCAGAGTACAGTTGAGAGCGCAAAAAGGTCAGCCGAACGCACACGCCACCAAGGAGCTGAGAAGAAGCCGAGAAGAAAATAGGACCTTTCTAGCATCTGCTTGGGACGCTACCCGGAGGAGCCGGCAAGAGTTACCCAGCGACAGCCAGCAATACCATCCGCACGGCGCAGCCAAACCTTCCGTTCCTGCATCGATAGTCAAGGCTCGTAATATTTCTCTCTCTCTCTCTCTCTCTCTCTTTAGCGGTATGGCACAGCGGGTAGTCGTAAGAGTCAGGTAGGTAGCAAGGCGTGCACGCGCCGGCTACCTGCCTTAATTACGGTCGGCGTCATAAATTTATTCAGGTAGAGTATCGTCAAGGCAATTCCTTGCCGGACGGCTTTCTCTTTTAGGATAAGTAGGCTAAGTCGGTTCATCGTCATGGCGGTCACCTTCCGGGCGACACGTGCTGTATGTCGGTTAGATTTGTAAGTGCGATAAATTAGTTAATTTATTCTTTGTTCCTCTATTGTAATAGGTGTTAAGAACACCGTTGTGTTCTATAGTGTTAAGTCGTGTTTGCAACACCGTTGTGTTCATTAGGTTAAGAGTTTGTAAAAGCTGGTTATAAGTACAATTATGCGGTTTGTTCTTTTGCGGTATTTGATGTTTAAGTATAATTTCGCTTCGTTTTGATTTTGATTAGAATTAGATTTTTATTTGAATGCGATTTTGTGTGTAATTTTTAGTTACTTTCATTTCTTTACCTTTCTCTCCCTTCCCTGCCTTGATTGCTATGAGCGAGTGCGCCTCACTTTCCCACCTTTAAAATAGATAACGAACGTGCTTTCGTTAGATCAATGAAACGAATTCTTACTATGTTTCTCAGATAGTCATCTTGAGTTCAGAGTATCCGCTTTATTGTAATAATTAACATTTACAACATAATAAACAAATTAAATTTGTACATTAAAATTTAATATGATTTAGTAGTTAAAAGTAATTGAAAATATCATAATCTTAAACTATGCTCTAAAATCTATATAATAAATACTTTGTTACATTGAAATTACTCTTAATTAATGCGTTTTAATTGATCAATAAAAACTATTTTATCTATATTTATAAGTAGAGTGATGTCACGCTCCTTATATGGTCATGAAATTTGATTCTAGCACTAATACAATCATATAATATATGAAGTGGCGCCGTTTAGTATACTAATTGATGTAAGTAGATTCACGAGTTAAGCGGGTTGTAGTAATCCTGTGAAAATAAGAGAAAAGCTCATAGATACGACTGTTACAGATGCAACTCAAACGTGATCTCTAACGCGGAAGAATTCGGAAAATAAAAAATATTTATCCACTTTTATTATACAACCAAGAAATCGATTCACAAGTTTATATTTTATACATAACAATAAGTTTTTTTTTTACATTGCTCTATTTATGCTCCATCAGTACTAATAAGCGACGAAAGCTTGCAATGTGTTTGAGAACAAAGCACATGAAACTTTTTTCAGTAGTGCTTGTATCAATCAGCAGGGACTAGGAATTGAACTCGGACCTACCAGATGCGAGTCCGTCGCCCTCCCGACCGAGCCATTGCAGGCCTCCAAAACAGTAAGTATTTTGAAACGTAGAAAGTTTATCCTCATTTCACACTGCAAATTGGACTGAAAAAAATGTTACATAGGTTTTTTTCATGATTTTTCTCATAGAATCGATTGTTGCATTTAGTTTTCCAAATGTAAGAATTTTTCATTAATTTGTTTAAATAATTTTTTATAAACAATTGCAAATGGCAAAAGAAAAAATACGTATATGTTATCTTTGGATTATGCAAAGGATGGCGTAGATATTTTGTTGCTATCTTGTCCACGTTTTGCATGGGCCTTAATGGGTTAATATTATATCACTTGAGTACTAAACAATTGTAGGCATCACTTTTCCGATTGCTTGTACCGTCTTCGCTTTTTTCGGTGCAGATTCATCTGACCCAATCCACATTTTCGACAGATTTCTCATTTCTGACGTATAATAATGAATCTATGTTTCATCAACAGTAACATAGTGTCGCAAAATTTCCTTAAGATTACGTTAGAACATGTGCAAACATTACTCAGACGCAACTACACGAGCTCACTTGTTATCAGCTGTGAGCAAGCGCAGTACCCATCTTGCAGGCAACTTTCTCATGCCTAAATATTTATGTGAAATGTTCCATGTACATCCTACTGAAATGTTAAGAGCCTCATTAATCGCACATATTTCCAATCGACAATCGACGAGTACAATATCATGAACTTTATCGATTTGTACGAGTATTGAGTAGTCACCTCTTTTGGATGGCCAGTTTGCTCAGCAGCACTTATGCTCTTATGGCTACAACGAAATTTAGTAAACCACTTTTGAACCATGTCATGTGGTGGTCTCCATAATATATTCTGAGCTTTTCTTCAATTTCTTTGATTGATTTTCCTCGTCGGAAATATGTTTAATAAGCACATGAAACTCATTTTTACCCATGATTTTATTAATACAATGAAAAATTAAATATAAATGACTGTAAAAAATTTGCAAACCAACGTACTGACTTAAAACTTTGTATATGCACTTATACTAGATGAGACTATCTTACGTCTAAAATACGTTGCGATAACACGACCATCTTCCGAGAAATCACGGACTTTTATTGAACGACCCTCGTATGTATATGGGTCCTTCTCAGAGAGTATTTACTTTTATGTCACTTTAGAACATTTGTGTTAAAGGACTGTTTTCTATGATTGGCAAATGAGAAATCTTGTTATGAATGTTCTGTAGATCTTCTACATACCAAAAAAATGACCGCACTTTAGATTATGATTCAAAGATACGCACAATGTAAAAAAAAATAGGCAAATTTGCGTGTATTTGAATGTCGAACTTTCTCATTTTGCTTTTTTTTCACACTGTAAAATTTGGTGCGTTAATCAAAAACATTCAAATCAGTAATAGATGGAAAGTATTTGAATAGTAAAATCAAAAGCAACTTGTCGAAATGGTGTGCCTACTGCAGAAATAATATTAAATATGTAATCAAAGCAGTGTCACAATTTTTTCAAGCTGTTAGAATCCATGAGTTTAATTAAGTATATTAGGTGGTACGCATCTTAAATAGATATCAGACAGGATACAATAGTAATGTAGGTCAAAAAAGAAAGAAATCTAGACCTGCTAGAATCATACGCTACTAAAAAGAAGTAATTTATATACAACTTATTAGTATAAGATCAGTGTGTATATGATATTTTTTAATAACACATCGACTGCTGGTTGAAATTCTTGTTAAATACAAGTGTGTTCTCATGCTTACTACATTATTAGACGGTAGTTTACTCACACCTTATTTTTAGCGACTATTATATAAGTGAAACTTATTTAATACGCACGGAAAGCAATGAAAAAACATAACGTTCAAAAATTGTTTATAATTTTTGCTGCGTTACTTTAAAACGTTGCACGTAAACGTTAGATATAGTATTCTGATAGCTAACAGAACATGTGGTCAAAATTTTAATCATGTTAAAAAACAAAATTTATACATGAGCAGGTTCAAAGTTTTTCAGAAATGCCTATATGTTAATTTTTTTGCTTCAACGACACTAAAATACTGTATTATATATGATTTGTTATTTGCAATGTCAATGTTTATTTAAGTTCAATTAATGTATTATATAATTTATGTATTATTTTTATTCAATTCAATTTATAATTAGTAATTTAATCTATTATAATTATTTTATTTATGCATTATTGTATTGGGATGTAGTATTAAGTTATGTATAATTTACAGAAAGTAAGATTGCTAACTTAATATGTCACTCTCCCTTCCTATTTCTTAATAACTATTATTATTCTATAAATGGAATTATATTATATTATTATGTATGATACAAATATATACAGACATTTACATTCCGGCATAAAGTAAAAGAAAGAAAGAGAAGTACGTAAACGTATTAAACGTATTAAATATTTAATAAAAAAGGGAAGTAAAAGAGGCACATTCACTTTCAGTAATCGAAAGAAGAAAAGAGGAGAAAGGTCAAGAAATGGATGCACCATAAAATTAACTCAAACTATGAATTCTATTTTAAATAAACAACAAAGATAACCTTACTAGCTAATATATAGATATAAACAAACTATCGGACTAATAAATAATTTATAAATAAACAATTTGCTCTAAATACCGCAAACACTTAATGAAATATTAGGAGATGGGGGGGGGGGGGGGTCAATAAGTTTTTACAAAAAGAAGGAAAAAAAAAGTTTTGCTTGTGTAATTTTTTTTTATTTTTCAACATAATCTCCTTGAAGTCGATACATCTTATTAAACGGCCTTCCAGTTTTTTTAAGCCATCAGAAAAATATGATTTCTGAAAACCCTCAAAATATGCATTTGTTTCGGCATTAACTTCTTCATTCGACGTGAATCGGTGTCCGGCAAGCCATTTTTTGAGGTTAGGAAATAATAAAAAGTCACTGGAAGCCAAATCAGGCGAATATGGTGGATGGTCAATTAATTCGAACTTTAAATCGTTAATTTTTGCCATCGAAACTGCACACGTGTGAACTCGAGCATTGTCTTGAAGAAAGAGGCATTTTTTTTTGTTCCAGTGAGGACATTTTTCTCTGAATTTTTCTTTCGGCTAACCTACAAATGTCGCATAATATTGTCTAGTGATCGTGTGGCCCTTTTCCAAGTAGTCGATATAGATGATTCCATACGCATCTCAGAAAACCGTGGCCATAATCTTGCCAGCTGACTTTACTGTCTTTGCCTTCTTTGGGGCTGGTTCTCCTGTGGTAATCCATTGTTTGGACTGTTCTTTGGCTTCAGGAGTGCAGTGGTGTACCCACGTTTCGTCTACAGTTACGAGTCGATGCCAAAAGTCTTCCGGTTTACGACATATGCGTGCCGAAAGAGCCTCAGAGGTGACTACGCGGGTTCGTTTGTTTTCAACAGTGAGCAAACGCGACACCCATCTTGCTGATCTTTTTTTCATCCCCAATTTTTCATGCAAAATTGAAATGATTGTACCCTTTGATACCCCTATGGCCTCCACTAATTCTCGCAATTTTAATCTTCTAACACTCAACACCATATCGTGGATTTTGTTGACCATTTGGGCGAACTCACTTCTACGGGGCGTCCTGAACGAGGTTCATCTTTTGTTGTTGTACGGCCGCGTTTAAATTCATTTACTCAGTTATAAACAGTCTTAAACATAGGACAGACTTGCCATGAACGGCATTCAACTCAACTGTGATTTCTTTTGGTGTAAGGCCGTTCAAAAGAAAATGTTTTATTACCGCTCGAAACTCTGTTTTTTCCATTTTTAAAATAAACCAATAGCTTTTTGTTCAACCAACGCTCACAAAAAAACGACTAAATGAATCGAGCTGAAACTTTGTTTGATATCTAGTTAGTAGTATTGTTTGCCAAAAACATCATAATTTAAGCGTGACGAGCGCCATCTCTTGGATTTTGTAAAGACTTATTGACCCCCGTCGTATCTCAAGGTTCTGTCGCTCCCCTTGATAATATCAATATTGCTATAAATTAAAAGTTAGGAAAGGAATGGAATCTGTGAATGTTGACAAGTACATCTTTTCCTAATTAAATTATAGCATTTTGAATTAACATGACGTATGATATTGAATCATAATTGTAACCTTTTCAGACATATCAGGATTTTGTAGACCCGATGTCTTCGTGCTCGAGAAGCGAGACGTGAATGAAACCGATTTAATTTCAGTCGACGTACCGACAGCCATGTTGCAACGCCTCGGGAATTTTCCAATCGACTTTGAGAATGAAATCGATTATTCTGTTCTTTCGTATTGGGCTCGTTTGTCACCCGGTCACAGGAGTCCAGCGGAGTACCAATACCCTAGCTGACTCTGCTCTGGTCCGAAAGGAGGAAGGTTAAGGAGTATTCGTGTGATTTCTTTCGTTTAATGGCAAAATTTGTTTGCTATCGAAAATTGTTACATTAAGTCGGGTGGATAGCCAGAGCAGGAATACCTGACCAAGCTCGCCTGCTCTTATAAGGTATATACGTTTTCGATGCGGTGCGCCTTATTTACATTTGCGCTTAAGCGCATCGCTAATCCTTTCCTCCTAATCTCGCGGCAGCACCCGCCGTGTTGTTATCTATTAATCTTTTGTTTATTGTTATGCGTGATCGGTGTTTGTGTCAAACGAGTTACTATGAAGACTCCATTATTTGAATCAATTGATTGTCAGTCTTTTTTTTATAATTCTACATTTTTATTTCTGATGAACTAAGTATATAATATAAAGATACATGTTCCAGGTTAAAAGCAAATATGTACTCGTAGTAAAACTATTAAACTATTAATATGAAATTATTAAACTATAAAATTATTAATATAAAAGTATTAAACTATTTATTACGTTACAATAAAATAATAAGTAGACAAAATATTTTTTGTTTATACTGCAATTGAGCTTGTATTTGTTGCAATTTCTTCATAGAGTATCTATTTTTCTTTTCTCATAATTTCATTCTTATTCAATATGATAAGTTATACAATATGCCATAATTAATTTGAAATAAGCATACTTATTAGCATTTCATAGATTCAATTTCTTTTCTAACTTTTATTTTATAGCAATTATAACATTATTAATAACAAAACAAATGAATAACATTCATCATTCGAGTAATTATTACAATTTAAACGCATTGTAACATTATATTATTATTGATAGGCGTTATATTTCTGGTTTCATTCCTTTTATAACTTCTTTTTAATATAACCTTAACGCAAATATTATTTTCATTAAAATTTATTTAATCAGTGAATAAATAGAGATAGATTATTTAACTTAGGATACTGTCATTTCATTTAGATATATACGAGAGCTGTTCAAAAAATAAGGTGACTTTTCAATTTTCGCGGGCTGCGTACATTTAAGTTTTGATATATATAAAATCTTATATATAAGTCAATCCGTGTCAACCGGATAATTGCTCTGTCAAAAATTGTAGATCATCAAAAAAATCATGGATGGGCTCAAAATTTTCGTCTTACACTCTACTTTCCTTTGCGATGTGGTGATTTTGTTAAATCTAAAATGGCGGCTCAGATCTAAAGATTTCATAAAAAATTTTCAAAAATCGATTTTCATTCATTCAATTATGATTCTTAATATATTTTTATGCTAGAAATGTATTCAACGTTAAATTTTACATAGAGATATAGTATTGCACTCGAGGTAAAAAAATGTTTGTCATCTGACGGTCAAATCGGGAAACAATAATTAAAATTATTGTTTAATTTTGTCGGGCCGACAAAATTCAAAAAATGGAATAACCCAGAAACCAGACAGTACGTTCCCAAACGTCTTTGGTACGCTGAAACCGAATTTGATCTCAGAATTGCTCCATCACCCTAGGTTTTCGAGAAATCCTAACCTAAAAGTTCAAAAAACACAATTTTTTACTATATTTCGCGTAGTATTACGTCGTAAGCCAATTTTATTTTAAAAAACGAGTAATGCTATCTGAAAGTACTACTCTTACCCTTCAAAACCCTTTTTTCAGATTTAACAAATCTTTTTTTTCCGTCGCGATATCGTAGATGGAATTTGAGTGATTTAGCGATTTCGTTACAGCACGAAATAGTGGTGAATTTCCGAATAAGGAGTTATAGTGTAATTATATGTTTTTTGGGTCACTGAATCCAAATTTAACGTTAGAATGACTCTATAATCTCAATTCCCTTAACCCTAGAGCCCCATAACCTGCGACGCTGTAACCCCTGACCGACATACCCCAATTTCCTTAACTCTCGAGCCCTTTAACCTGCTGTGGTATAACCCACGACCCTTACACCCCAATTTCCTTAACCCTCGAGCCTTTAACCTGCGAAGCTATAACTCCCGGCCCTATCGAGGGTTAAAGAAATTCGGGTTTGGTGGGCGGGGAATACCGCTGGGTCAATGGAACAACGATAGACGTCATTCCTGCGGTAAAAGAAGGTAGAAGAATTTGTGTCTGTGATAGGAAAATTCATATCCAACTTACGTATACAAGTACAATTTACGTTTACATACAAGTGTCTATAACTTGCGAAATCGATCAGTTAGGATTTTTCATCTTACATTTTTCTGGTCTACTAACGATGAAGAAAGTATCTACGTTCGCAGATATCGGATTCACTTACGGCCTACATTTCCTTACTTGAGCATAACCGTGTATGACATTGCTCAAAAACTACAAATTTTTGTGCTTCGTTCTTCATCCGTGTTAGGGATCGTGTTTGAGCGGCAGGCTAACGGATAAATCACTGGAATGAAATTTTTGGTATTATTTCTCGTACAACACTGCGTGCAGTACTTTTACTGATCTTTATTATTACTTTGTCTTCTAGAAATTTAATTATATTTACCCATTTCGTTATTAGAATAAGTTTATAATATTATTCGTGTTTTAACACTGCTCGAAAACTTCAAGTTTTTGTGTTCTACTCTTCATCCGTGTTAGAGATCGTGTTTGAGCGGCAGGCTAACGGAGAAGTCACTGGAATTAAATACTTTCTATTATTTCTCATATAACACTACGTGCAGTACTTTTACTGATCTTTATTATTACTTTGTCTTCTAGAAATTTAATTATATTTACCCATTTCGTTATTAGAATAAGTTATTTAATATTTAATATTTAATATTACTCGTGATTTCCAATTAACTTATAAGTATAGAAGATGTCGGCATGTAGAATTCCATGCAAAGGAAAAATCGATTCCTTTTGTAATATCTGCGGTAAATTTGGGGTAGCTCGACTTCGTCGATCAATCACTGATATCATTAAAGATCAGTTTGAAGAATGTTACGAGACCCCTATGAAGAATTTAGACAAACCATGGGTTCCTAAATATATTTGTGAAGACTGTCGCCGAAGTTTGAAAAACTGGACTAAAACTAAAACCGAAGTTGTTCTCCAACCAACAATATAGCGTGAACCTAAAAATCACCATGATAACTGTTACTTTTGTAAATGTGATACTTTATGTTTTAAACATAATAACAAAGTTTCTCTCCTTTATTCGAACGTTTCTAGTGTAACAGCAGCTCAGTATGGAAAAATAGAAAGAAAAAAAAATTCTGATTCTGAGCCAAAAAAACTTCAACCAATAGAAGTTCCGGTAACAGACAAAAGCAGCAGAAGTGATGAAGACGATTTTTCTGACTCAGAAAAGCCCAAACTTTTCGACCAAAATTCTTTGGATGATCTGATCCGTGATTTGAATCTTCCGAAAGATTCTTCAGAACTCTTAGCTTCAAGACTAAAAGAAAGAAATCTTTTATTACCTGAGACAAAAGTTTCTATTTACAGGAAGAGAGATATTAAATTTCGGCCATATTTTACTTGCGTGGATAACCTTGTTTACTGCAACGATATAAAGCATCTCATCAGTTTATATGGAGTGCAAGGAGGTTATAATCCAGAGAACTGACGACTCTTCATGGATGCATCTGTACAAAGTCACAAGGCAGTACTTCTGCACAATGGGAATGAGTATGCAGCTATTCCCATTGCCTATTCCACTGTGATGAAAGAGTCTCACGATGACTTTCGATTCCTTCTTGAGAAAATCAATTACAATGAACACAAATGGCTCGTTTGTGGCGATTTCAAGATGATCAATATATTAGTTGGCTTGCAATCTGGAAATACGAAGCACCCCTGTTTTTTGTGTCTCTGGGACAGTCGTGCGCGAGAAGAACATTGGGTTCGGAAAGAATGGACGAAAAGAATCGGAATGGTTGTTGGATCAAGCAATGTCGTCCATGAGAACCTTGTTGAGACTAAACATATCTTGTTAACTCCACTCCATATAAAACTGGGCTTGATGAATTAATTCGTCAAGGCACTAGATAAGGAAGGCGAATGTTAGAAGTATCTTCAGGGCAAATTTCCTAAATTATCTGAAGCGAAAATTAAGGAAGGTATATTTGTAGGGCCAGACATTCAAGCACTTATGAAAGATGATGAATTCCTCTTGACAATGACGACTAATGAGAGAAATGCTTGGATAAGTTTCAAAAGTGTCACCGAGAATTTTCTCGGAAACCACCGGGACCCTAAATACAAAACTATTGTGTCGACAATGCTACAGAATTTTCAAAAATTAGGGTGTTTGATGAGCCTGAAAATACACTTTTTGTTTTCACATTTGGAATACTTTTCAGACAATGTTGGGGCGTTCAGTGAAGAAATGGGTGAAAGATTTCATCAAGATTTCAGAAACAAAGAGGAACATTATCAAGGTAGATGGAATGAGAGCATGATGGCTGACTATTGCTGGGCTCTACAGCGACACGATACATTGACAGATCATCATAGACTCAAATCTCTTAAACGTTCATTCCAAGATAAACGACAGCGTTTTCATAAAAAAAAGAAGTGAAAAACTGTAGGGTTGCAGATATTCAGATGCAAGACTCACAAACTGAATAAATGAGATTTAAAACGCGTAATTGAAAGCTGCGTAGAATACGAAGGCTTGGATATTGAAGGGATTGAAATGTAGAGACATACGGTTATACGATAGCAGTTTGAAGTGCTGATTGAGGAAATTCTGGCAAAGGAGTCTGAGGTTGCAGACTTGCAGGGCTCGGGGGTTGAATATAATTTGGAGGCTTGAGGTATTCTGCGTAGCGAATTTCGGTATGAGGGTGGAGGGTTATAGCGTCGTAGGTTAAAGGCTCGAGGGTTGAGGAAATTGGGGTATAAGGGTCGGGGGTTATACCGCAGCAGGTTAAAGGGCTCGAGGGTAAAGAAAATTGAGGTGTGAGGGTCAGGCGTTATACCGCAGCAGGTTAAAGGGCTCGAGGGTTAAGGAAATTGGGGTATGTCGGTCAGTGGTTACAGCGTCGCAGGTTATGGGGCTCTAGGGTTAAGGGAATTGAGATTATAGAGTCATTCAGACGTTAAATTTGGATTCAGTGACCCAAAAAACATATAATTACACTATAACTCCTTATTCGGAAATTCGCCACTATTTCGTGCTGTAACGAAATCGCTAAATCACTCAAATTCAATCTACGATATCTCGATGAAAAAAAAGATTTTTTAAATCTGAAAAAAGGGTTTTGAAGGGTAAGAGTAGTACTTTCAGATAGCATTACTCGTTTTTTAAAATAAAATTGGCTTACGACGTAATACTACGCGAAATATAGTGAAAAATCGTGTTTTTTGAACTTTTAGGTTAGGATTTGTCGAAAACCTAGGGTGATGGAGCAATTCAGAGGTCAGATTCGGTTTCAGCGCATCAAAAACCTTTGGGAACGTACTGTCTGGTTTCTGGGTTTTTTTCCTTGTCGGCTTGTGTTATTGAATTACTAATTAATAAATGTTGATTAACGAGGAAATGAAGATACTCATAAGTATATCGAGTCACTGAATCCAAATCTGATGTCCGTTTAACCCTATCAGGTTTCGATGAAAATCATTTGAAGGTTAAATCCCGAATAATTTTTATTTCTTGTTGAGATTAGTACACTCACAAGTTTTATATATTGCTGAATCCGACTTGACCTCGATCAGTGATATATCGCCCGATTATATATAAAAGAAATCAATTATATCCGTCTTTTAGATCATAGAAAATTAAAAGACACGAATTTTTTCTTATTCTGTTTCATAAAAAATTGGCTGAGTACAGTTTAGACTTGTCACTCTCACTTATGCGTCATGTTATCGCAACACCAACTAGCCTATCTATATCTTTTCTTATTCTGTATGCAAGTTGTGTTTCTCATTTGATTCGGTGCGTTCGTTTATTTGCGCATAACCTCCTAAACCTTGCAATTTCCCAGTGCACATTCATTATTTATTTGGTATGTTTTCAGTCGTGGGTTTGGACTATATAACATTCTTTGCGAACCTATAGACAGAATACCATATTAACATCAGTTAACGGCGTATGCTGAGCTATCTGGTCGGGTTCGATCTAACCCGTACTAAATTATATCTACATATCTACATATTCTCTCATTTCTCCATATAATAATATACACGACGATCCTCTTAACCCTTTGCGGCACACATTTTTGAAACAATAATATAAATATGAAAACTGTTACCCGGTAGGTTTTTGGGGTCACTGATTACGAATCTGAAGTCAGAATTTGAAAATTTTAATTTCCAAGATGGCGGATCCAATATGGCAGATCCATTTTTCAGCTAGATTGAAGTATCCTGAATGGAAGTAGAAAGCCGATATATGACAGACCCATGTGTTTGTTGAGTGTTTTTTTTACACTCGCCATTCCATACTATATTCTGCTATAATTTTTACATTTTTGATAATATTACCACTCTTAGCCGAACCCAGAGACACGAGCGAGGACGTGGTGGTAAGTCTCCATTTTTGTATTTTTATTTATTTTTTATTTTTTATTTTTTTTTTTATTTTTTTCTTATTTTTTCTTTATTTTATTTTTTTTTTTGAAAAAATAAAATTTAGCTGAAAAATGGATCCGCCATATTGAATCCGCCATCTTGGAAATTAAAATTTTCAAATTCTGACTGCAGATTCGTATTCAGTGACCCTGAAAACCTACAAGTAATTTTATTTGCACGATTATAGTAACATTTGCTTTCAATAATGATTTTTTTTCTAAAAAATCGTCATTTTGGTGCACTTTTCAGCCATTTTTTAAAAAATGGCGACTAAAAATCGATAATTTGATATAGTTATACATTCATTAACATATTAGAAGGATAAAATATTAAAAATCCCCGTGAGCAACGATTTATTAGAGCCCTTCATACATGAAAATCTCATTTCAAAAAGGTGGTAAGTATACTTACCACTATGCCGCAAAGGGTTAACAAGTTACTGAGAAGAATCCGCCATTATAGTTGTTATAAATTGTTAGCACCAGACATTTTCTATGAGTTTTTCTTTCTAATTCCGCTTTTAATCCCCCTAATCCTTCGGTTTAGGTTTAGAGAATATTTTTGAGTTTACTTTGCCAATGCCAATGATTTGTTCTACTTCATTGGTTTTTGTAAAAATGTGATTTTTAAAATAATTTTCTCTCCTCTTTTTTTTACGTTTCTTTCTTTTATAACATTCTTGGTAACTCCAGAATCCTTAAATCCATTTGATTCTTTCTTAATATATGTAAAATTTATATTCTCTCTATCGAATTTAATAAATTAGCATAAAGATATAATATAATGATGATATATACATGATATGATATTGGCAACGATAATATGCGGTGAATTTTCTTTTTCCGCAAAATTAAATTCCGCAAAAATCAAACTTAAATTTTTGAATCATTAAATTGAAGCTTTTTCTAAAATCTTTTTGTGTATGTTTTCAGATTTCAATTATCGTGAAAAATGGGGATAATATTCCATTTGTTATTTAACAAAAAAATTATCTGTTTAAAAAATAGTATAAGTCAACTTAAGCAACAAATCATTGATTTAATCATTGCAAATAATATTTAGAATATTCTACTGTATAATATTACAAAAACGTTTATCTCGTTCATTTTAGTTTACACAATTCTTGCGGTTATTCTGCGGTGCAACTGAAAATTGTATCGAGATCGGGATTTACGTTATTGAAATCGTAAAAGATTGTATAATTTATTTATAGAAGAACGGATAATAGCCGCGTATATTTTCAATTATTTTTCAGTTAACAAAAACAAAGCTACTTTTTCTTTCGTATAATTACCTTATCGCCTATGGAAAATGAATTTTACAACTTTAAACGATGGAATTTTGTAAGAAATTTCACGGCGAATAAATTTGCTTCTATGAATTTCTATCGTAGTACTAACATTTTGAGATGAAAATGGGGAAATCGTTCTAAGAAAAGGTCTATGTTTTGCATTTTTTACCGATATATGTTTATTGTAGGAAAGCCAACCCATAAAAAAAAATGCGTACGATATACCATTCTATTCACTATCTTTTTTATGAATGATTGCAACAAATATATTAAATTTCAGGAGCACAGTCATGTTTCTCAAGTTTTGAGCTAATTCGATCATTATTTTAACTATCCGCGTTCCCGATGAAACAGTTCAGTATGCATGGAATAAAATAATTCACAATATTTAATCATTTTACTTTCATTTTAGGAAATATTTACATGTAACGATAGCTCTTTTCTTGCAATAAATTTCCAAGATATAATTTAGTAACAAATTAATAATAGAGAAATAAAGCTATTATTTTATTAAGATTAATTTTTACTAACCTTATTTAAATTATTATAAAAATCTGTTTTTCCAGCGCATAAATATCTTCCGAGAAGAGTTGCGTGGGTAGTAAAAATTGTAGCCACACCTACATGACGTGTGCGTAATGCGATTAATCCGACTCCTGCTTGCCACTCATGACAATGTACTACAATTCGTGGCTCGTCGACTGATGACCGTTCTGCTATCTTTCTAAGAAAAAAATAATTTAAATTATGAAAGTAACATAGTTTTAACAATTAATTATTATTAGCTAATTACATTCGAATAATTTTGGACTGTAGCATACAAATTATTAATTGGTCTGAAAAATTTTCAAATTATTTATAAATTTACTGTTAGATAGTTTTTTTATACGAAATAAATAAGTACATTGAAGTAATCAAATTATTTTTCAAATAATAGCCAAGTCAAGTACGATGTTACGTAGTACATTAAGTTACCAAACAGTGCAAACAAAAGCGTTTTCTTTTTAAATAAGAATTGCAATTGACCAGGAGATAGTATAGTTAATTTAGTCACATAAAATCTGCTATGCGGTATTTTATATGTCTTATAACGGCCGGGGCCGTTTTCGCGGAAGATTGTCCGCGCACGAGGCCGAGCATGGCCAAGCGGGCAAGCGAGCGAGGAGTGAAGAGAGAGAGACAGAGCGAGACTCGATGAGGCGCGTGCCGTAGCGGTAGAGTGGGGGGAGAAAAACGATTTTTCGAACACTTGGACTTAGACCGGCGAGCTCGAGGGATTGTCACGTGCGTGCGCGACCAAAAGAAAAGAGGAAGAAAAGGAAAGCGACCGGCAGATAAAGAAAAGTGCGAGTGCGCGAGAAAATTGGAGACTATCCTCAAAAATCGCCGGAACCTGTGGATCGTCATCTCGAGTGGGCGATTACCAGGGGCAGAACTTGCCCGCCCGAGCAAGGGCGATAACGCGGGCGATTAGCAAGGAGTAGTCTGTCTGCAGCAGCTACTTCCCGGTGAGTTCCTCTCTGTTTATAAGCGACAACTCAGCGTGCGTTAGTTACGCGAGCGAGCGTCTCTCTCTCTAAAATAGTATTGATAGCGAAATCTCGGCATGCGGTATTGTATGAAAAGTTCGTATGAATAAATAAAGCCCGGTTTAACCTGTTTAAGCGTTGACTTTGTGTTGGGCGTACCCAGGAAGGCACCTCTGTCCCTTCCCACGCCCGTGATTAGAACTCACGCACGCTCTCGTGCTTAGCCGTGCTTTCGCGATCCCTTTTCAGGGCAGCGCGTGCCCGCCCGTATTCGGCGGAACGCCAGGAAGCGGCTAGCTGACCGGGGCGGCGGTGAGCCCCGCATCGAACAGCGAAAACAAAATTCTTAACGGGACGCGAGAATAATTTGATTATTTTTCAGATCGTTACAGTCTCTATTTACATTAAAAATATTAATTATTTTACAAATAATCATTTGAGTTTTGAATATTGAAACCAATCTGATAAAATACATTAAAATTTTTTTGAAAGAAAAACATTTTTCATCAACTTTTACTATTAACTTCTTAATATTTTATATAAAATTTAATTGTAGGAAAAAATCGGAGACTAGGACAACTCTTATAAACTAAAGAAATCAAAAAGACCAAAGAGATGTAGGAAAGATTAACTTCAACCAAAGTTATGAATAAAGTTTCTTATAGAAACTGATAATATCCATGTTTTAGGATATCAACTCAAACAACCATTTTAAAAAGCAATCTGTTAAGTGACAACTTTTAAATTTTCTTAATCCTGATTAATATTGAGTATTAGTATTATGTATAATTGCGTCGCGCGTATTAGTTGTACGCATTGGGTGCGCGTGGGCGGTTTAGTGGACGCGTGGTGGCGCTCCCGCACTGCATTACTGTATCACCCACGCCCAATAATTCTTTCCCGTGCGAGATTTAATCACGGAAAGTCGTGCCACAACTTTGTTCTCTTCAGAATTACGTTATACAGATTATATTCAGTTCTTTTGTAAATTTGTCTTTCTTGTTTATAATCGGTTTTCATCTCAGTTTTCTTAACAATTAGTTTTTGTCATTAATTTCTAAAATCAATACATATATGGGACAATCCATGTCAACCGGATCACTGCTGTGTCCAAAATTTGATGTGACCAAAAAAATCGTGCAACGACTCATTTTAAAGCTTAGCATATCTACTTTCTGATGCTGTGTGCGCCTTTGCAAAATCCAACATGGCGGCTCCAATATGGCGGCTACAAGAGACAAACTCGTAAACAAAAAATTTTATTTTTCAAATTTTTAGTAATAAATGTTAAAAAAATTAATATTTCATATTTTTTTATGAAAATCTGGCTCATTTCCTACAAAACAGTAACAGAAATCATTTTCGCTAAAATGAAAAATAAAAAAGTTATAATTTTTTGAAAATTTTCAAAAATAAAAAAATTTGCGATTTTTTTACTCAGAAGGAATTGACTTTGGAAAAAAAATTTAAGGAACAAAATTGCTTGAAATTCATCAAAACACAAGTGTGAATTTTTTCGAATTCCTTTGAGCGATTTTTTGCTTTTTGGATTTATCGGATTGTTTGAAAAATTAAAAAACTTCCCAAGATCTTTTACAAAAATTCATACGTAGTCTACGACTAATTCTAAGAGCTTTTTATTTTATAAGATTGTTCAGTAAAGGCGATCCATTTTGAGTAAATCGAAAAAGTAACTTGGACCGCTAGACACCAACCAGATAACCCACGCAAGCTCAGGAGAAGCTGTTTATAAATAAAAATGTAAGAAAACTAACCCCAAGCTATTAAACCTGCGTGCCCAGGGGCAGCAATTTTTAAATTATAATGAGAATAAACTAGTGAGGCTAATAACCAAATAACCCACACAAGCTATGAGGCAAACTGTTTGCAATTAAAAATTCAATAAATTATAACCCCAAGGCGTTAAACATGTGTACCCGGGGGACAGCTGTTTTTAAATTATACTGGGAATAATTCAGTGGTTAGATATGGTGTAAGATATTGTCCAATTCATGTACAACTGCTGTTAATTCTAATATTGTATTATATCCACATTATCTTTTGCAGCCGCGTAGCGTTTTACTATCAATTTATTGTCAGTATTTGGAATAAACGCATGGCTACTTTGAATCTTGGTTACAGCAGGTGGGTTGGGGAATTTTCTTTTTAATGTATCAGATAACCTCTTATGTTCTTCTTTTGTATAGTAAAGAAATTGTATGTTCTTGAACTTTTCCTTAGCCCATTTAAAGAGAGTTATAGAATTTAATATAGCATTTTTTGGTTCTGCTTGTAAGCTATATCGGGTTGCCTCACTCTTCAAACAAGCACCTAGTCCATCACAGATGCATTTACCATGAGACGTTGCATAACAGTGCCATTCCGTATCAATTTGAAAATCAGTCTTGTGATGGGCAAGGTGCATCATTTGAGTTCTATTCTTAAAATGTTGCTTGGCACCATCAGATATATAATAAATTTTTGTACTTTTTGGATACAACATTTTAATTATCGGTATCACTTTCTGCTGCATTAAATAAACTGCTGTTGCATCATGTTGTGATGTTTTAATTCGGTATTGGAGCGATAGTAAAATGCAACAGTAAAAACAGAACATTGGTCATTGTTATAATGGAAAGCTTGAGCGGCATCCTGAGCCACGTATGCATAATTTTCCGCAAAATCATAGTATAGCAATATTTCATTTTCTTTTAAATTTTCCCTTTTATCAGATATAAATTTTGTTTGTTCATTTGATATAAAACTATGCGTAATGAGAACTTTGATGCGATCACACAATACTTCTATAAATTCATCTGAGGGAAGACATTCTTGTTTGAGGGTACAGCGATCAGTAGATTGCCAAGTGCTGAATATAACTTGTTCGATTTTATTTTTTTTCAATAATTCCAAAAGGAAGTCGGAAAGCTTCTCAGTATTAGGACATTTGTTACACTGTAGCAAATGACAATCAGTTGTAGGTTTCTTACACTGAATGAATTTAAAACAATCTTTGTAGTCACATAATTGAAATTCAGAATCCCTGCTCAAAAATTTAAGATTTATAGCATCTAACATTAGTTTAACATTCTGGTGAGTCGTGCATATGCAAACGCTGTGTGTTCCTGATGATCCAGTTAAAACACACCATTTAGGATGCAGCTCTGCGAACTTAGATGATCCAATAAGATATTCTGGATATTTCTTCTTGAACATGAAATGTAAAACTTTAACATCATACAGTAGTAAATGTTTTTGTTTAGAAACTATCACACCATCTATCTTGACCTTGATAACTACTTTTTTATGCGGCATAATGCGACCGTTTGAGTCATTTTCGTAAAATTCAATAACTTTCGATATAGTTTCTTCATCTATATTTTTTCCCCTTTTGAAAGGTGGTACTGATAATACTCCACCAGAATTTTTCAAATCCTTAGAGTTTTTTGCCAGTCTATGAGAACATTTAAATTCTTCCATGATTGTACGAATGCTCCAACTATCAGGAGCTATAGTGAGAATAGACGTACGCATTGGATCATTTTCAGATAAACTTAGGAATTTCTTTTTAAGGCCATTCAAGAGTTCTTCTAACTGTTCTTCTCTAGATTTGCATGCAAGTTCTTCCAAGGAATCATTAAATTTCATGTCCTCTATACTATCATTTTTACTGCAGGATTCGTGTATTCCGTTATTCGGAGGTTCATTCAAGGAGTCATCGAATTCCATGTAATCTCGACTATTACCTTCAAAAGAAAGATCTTTATGAGAGTTATAAATACTTTTTCTATAAGTGTGACAAATTTATGATTGTGGATGCAAATTTGGATAGGACTCAAAAATACCTTGCGAAATATTCCGCAAGTTTTTACCCACATGACCATCTTTACCTAGTGGGTTACAACATCTCTTAGAATGGAGATTTTGTGACGAATCAGCCATGTCCACAGTTAGGATGCGAATACGTACTTGTAAAAACAATGGAAATAAAATAAAAATTAAAAGAAATGAAACAAGTAGGAAATACACCAACTATTCTGAAAACGACTGTTGGAAATTGACCATCGATGTTCCGCACAAACCTGGAAAATTATCTTAATAACTATCCTGAGAAGGACCGTTACTGTGTTTCTACCGATGCTGAGTACCACCCAATATATCAGAAAAACGACTATCTTGAAAAAGACTGTCGTTTCCGATAATAAAGGGCGTAGACAGAACAGGTGAGAGTAGACCAACTATCCTGAAAAGGACTGTTGGAAATTGACCGCCGATGTTCCGCACAAACCTGGAAAATTATCTCAATAACTATCCTGAGAAGGACCGTTACTGAGTTTCTACCGATGCTGAGTACCACCCAATATATCAGAAAAACGACTATCTTGAAAAACACTGTCCTTTCCGAAAATAAAAGGCGTAGAAAGAACAAGCTAAAATAGACCAACTAATTTAAAAAAAAGTTCTTATAATTAGTCGTAGACTACGTATGAATTTTTGTAAAAGATCATGGGAAGTTTTTTAATTTTTCAAACAATCCGATAAATCCAAAAAGCAAAAAATCGCTCAAAGGAATTCGAAAAAATTCACACTTGTGTTTTGATGAATTTCAAGCAATTTTGTTCCTTAAATTTTTTTTCCAAAGTCAATTCCTTCTGAGTAAAAAAATCGCAAATTTTTTTATTTTTGAAAATTTTCAAAAAATTATAACTTTTTTATTTTTCATTTTAGCGAAAATGATTTCTGTTACTGTTTTGTAGGAAATGAGCCAGATTTTCATAAAAAAATATGAAATATTAATTTTTTTAACATTTATTACTAAAAATTTGAAAAATAAAATTTTTTGTTTACGAGTTTGTCTCTTGTAGCCGCCATATTGGAGCCGCCATGTTGGATTTTGCAAAGGCGCACACAGCATCAGAAAGTAGATATCCTAAGCTTTCAAATGAGTCGTTGCACGATTTTGTTGGTCACATCAAATTTTGGACACAGCAGTGATCCGGTTGACATGGATCGTCCCATACAGGGTGGTGAAAAAGTATGGAAACACCTGAAAATCTCAGAGGGTTGGTCATAAAAATAAAATTCTTAAGGTCAGGTCCTATATAACTTTCAACGAGGAATCCAGTGATGACCTTGAATTTGACCTTGGACCTTACCTTCAAGGTCATTTCAAGGTCAACCTCATTTTTTCAAATGAGAACCCCTATTTTTGATGCCGGAATCAAAATGAGCGGGAAATTTTACGTCCGGATACGTGGTTAGGTATGAGGTTAAAGTAACCTCTGGAGGTCAAATAGAGGTCAATGTCGAAAAAAGTATGGAAACCCCTGAAAATCTGAGCGTTGGTCGTAAAAATAAAATTGTTAACGTCAGGTCTTATGTAACTTTCAACGATGAATCCAGTGATCCTTGAATTTGACTTTGGACCTCAACTTCAAGGTCATTTCAAGGTCAAATTTCTTTTGTTAAATGGGAACCCACACTTTTGATATCGGCAATTGAAAGAGAGTCAAATTTTACGTTAAAATATGCCTTGAGGTCCAAGGTCGACGTGACCTCTGGAGGTCAAATAACGATTAACAGTATATTTATATCGAAACTCCAAAAATGTGTCTATTTTAATTATTAAACAAGAAAACTAGTTTCTCAATCCAGAATCCTTCTTTTAGCGCTATCCAGGAACAACGACGTGGACGTAGAAGGATTCTGTTCCCTTTGGGGTGCTGGATTATCGTGAGTTCCCCTTGCCTCTCACGTCGGGGTGCTGGATTATCGTGAGTTCCTTTTGCCTCTCACTTAGGGCGTTTTTATGAATTATTATAGTAGATGAGTAAATTTATAACAGATGCTCAAATTTTTCTCCATTTGTTTCTTGATAGTAACCAATCCTGATGTAAAATGACTGAACTGCGTGTCGAATCATATCTCTTGTAATGAGAGCAGTTTCCTCAATAATTCTACGTCTTAATTCATCAAGATTTTCTGGATTTGTTCTGTAAACGCGATCTTTTAAATAACCCCATAAGAAAAAATCCAATGGTGTTAAGTCTGGAGATCTTGGAGGCCACTCTATGCTACCTCGTCTACCTATCCATATTTCGAAGAATGTTTCATTCAAGAATCCTCTAACATTAACTGCAAAATATGGTGCTGCACCGTCTTGCTGGAACCATGTGTTTTCGAAATCGTCTCTTTTTACAGCTTGTATTGCTGGAACAATTTGGTTTCGCAATAGCTGTTCATAATTTTGTGCATTTAAATTTCCTTCGATAAAAAAGGGACCTATTTTTGTGTCGTCTACAATTCCTGCCCACACATTTAGTTTTTGAGGATATTGAGTGTGAGTTGCGTCCATCCAGTGAGGATTTGTATCAGACCAATATCGAAAGTTATGTCGATTGACATTACCGTTTAACTGAAACGTTGCTTCATCTGAAAAGACAATATTTCCTAAAAATTGTGGATTGTCAGTTATCATTTCCATCATCGTCTCACAAAATTCAGTGCGACGATCCGGATCATCTTCATTTAATTCTTGCACGAGTTTAATTTTGACGGGATGCAATTTGTTTCTGTTCAAAATTTGAAGAACAGATGTGTGATGGATGTCGTGTTGTAAAGCTGCAGATCGAAGAGTCTCATGAGGATTTTCTACAAAAGACTGTAAAACATGTAAAGATTTTTCTTCGTTTGTTGCTGTCGATGGTCTACCAGCAACAGGACGATTTCGAATAGGTCCCGTGTCATCAAAACGTCTTATTGTTTTTGAAACAGTTCCTCTTGATATAGGAGTACCATCGTTTCGAAATGTTGCATTAAACAGATTAGTTACCTGTGTATATGACCTATGCATATCACCCCAACCTTATCATCAAAAGTGATATCCGTTCTCTTTCGGACAATCGAAACATTTTGGTTTCAAAATGACTTCTTCGTACAAAACTAATTTACAACAAAAATATTTGGTGATTTTGTCAAATTTTATCTCTTGCAACTACAGAGTGTTATTTATGCAGTAATACCAAAAATGTATTCGTCAAGCGAATTGAAATAAAAATTCATTCATTCATAAATTTATTTTCTATCTAAAGAAAACCTTTTTTTAACAATATCATTTATGTAACTACGCGGACATGAAAAAGCCACACATAATATTGAATTTTCGACTTTTAATGAGACAGCTATTTTGTTAAAGATACATTTCGTCAGTTTGGCGGAATAATCGGACAAGTTGAGTTTTTATTTGTAAAAGCGGACACGTCGGATTTTCATTTGAAAATGTGGATACGTTGGCTTTCTTTCTTTTCTTTTTTTCTTGTAGAAGCGGGCGTAACGAAAATAATTTTTTTTTGTCTAATTTAAACTTAGCAATACTTTTTTAATGTAACGGTTTGAATGGTAAATGAATGTTAATGAAAATAGAAACGAATTTTTGCGGGATCCAACTTCGTTTTCGCTATTTGTTTGAAAGGTTACGATTTAGAAATTTTTTGCAAATGAAACGTTTTACCAAATTTATGCAAATGAATCATTTTAGCAAATTTTCGTAAATGAATAGTTTTTGCAAATTTCTGCAAGTGAATCGTTTTTGCAAATTATTACAAACTACATATCTGATTTTCTAAATTATTTTCTTATTTTAGCCAACTTATTCAGTAATTTTGGAAATCGCCGTGTTTCCGTGTAGCCGTGTATCCCGATTCAGGTTCAGGGTAGCGTGATCGAGATCAGTGATACTAAAACCTATTCAACAAAGCACCCCAAGTGAAAGGCAAGCGGAACTTACTCTAAAAAAGCCCCCCAAAGGGAACAGAATCCTTCTACGTCCACGTCGTTGTTCCTGGATAGCGCTAAAACAAGGATTCTGGATTGAGAAACTAGTTTTCTTGTTTAATAATCAAAATAGACACATTTTTGGAGTTTCGATATAAATATACTGTTAATCTTTATTTGACCTCCAGAGGTCACGTCGACCTTGGACCTCAAGGCATATTTTAACGTAAAATTTGACTCTCTTTCAATTGCCGATGTCAAAAGTGTGGGTTCCCATTTAACAAAAGAAATTTGACCTTGAAATGACCTTGAAGGTGAGGTCCAAAGTCAAATTCAAGGATCACTGGATTCATCGTTGAAAGTTACATAAGACCTGACGTTAACAATTTTATTTTTACGACCAACGCTCAGATTTTCAGGGGTTTCCATACTTTTTTCGACATTGACCTCTATTTGACCTCCAGAGGTTACTTTAACCTCATACCTAACCACGTATCCGGACGTAAAATTTCCCGCTCATTTTGATTCCGGCATCAAAAATAGGGGTTCTCATTTGAAAAAATGAGGTTGACCTTGAAATGACCTTGAAGATAAGGTCCAAGGTCAAATTCAAGGTCATCACTGGATTCCTCGTTGAAATTTATATAGGACCTGACCTTAAGAATTTTATTTTTATGACCAACCCTCTGAGATTTTCAGGTGTTTCCATACTTTTTCACCACCCTGTATATACGTATACGGCTTACGTGCGGCAAAATTCAAGCATAATTACTTATTGTTAGGACAAAAATTATTATAAGGACCAGTCGAGATAAATGGTTATACCTTTGGACAAACATTCTAACAACATATACACATATATAGCAATATAAATCAAAGGACAAGTCCATTAATACATATATAAATATAGCGATATAATTGACACCAATTAATAATAATAATAAATAAACATTTAACAAGTAAGTAACTCAAGGTTTATTATATAAAACTGTCTTCTTCTTACTTATTTTTCTATAATAATAATTATTCTTGGAGTAATTACCATTTGGCAAATTCGACGTATTCATTTTGTGTATAACTACAAATATATATATGTGAATATATATATATATATATATATATATATATATATATATATATATATATATATATATATATATATATATATATATATATATATATATATATATATACATATACATATACATATACATATACATATATATGCGTGATTGATAAATTCTTAACTATTTTGGCTTTGGCATTTTATTCTCACGACTCTTTTTATTTTATTGTTATAAATACCGCTCGCACCGACCGGTCGGACTAGCGTCATACGACCTCTACGAAAACGTCGTATAATAGCTTACGCTGACGAAGTGTTTAACAATTAAGAGCGTTGCCGGATAATATGATATGCATGTGTATAGGATAAATAGTACGTCTGCAATATTTTGATTATATTTAAAAGAACTTAATTTCAAATTGCTCGTCAAACGCAGCCATTACTACCTTTTATATATTTGTCTTTAACCAGTGCAGTCGAGACTAATAAGAGTTTCGATCTATATCATTATTTTATTATACAGGGTGAGTCATTTTAATTTCCCCAGTCTAATAACTTTTGAAACAAGCAAATTACGCAAAAATGTTTCAGACCAAAGTTGTAGGGGTTCAAGGGGGACATCTAGGGGTGACTTTGAAATTGACCTTGAGCTTGACCTTGACGGCTTTCTCAATGTCAAGTCTATTTTTTTATTGGGAACCCCTATTTCTGACCTCGGAATCGGAAAGAGCGGGAAATTTTACATCCAGATAACATCTTTTAACATGGGTCAAAATAAATCCTTAAGGTCATGCTAAGGTCAAAACTATCCTGGAACAAGAATCGAACAATGTAAGCAAAATACGAAAAAATGACTCAGAAAAAAGTTGTAGGAGTTCAAGGGGGACGTCTAGGGGTGACTTTGAAATTGACCTTGAGCTTGACCTTGACGGCATTCTCAAGGTCAAGTCTATTTTTTTATTGGGAACCCTTATTTCTGACCTCGGAATCGGAAAGAGCAGGAAATTTTACAGGATTTAAATTTTTTAAATTTTAAAATTTTTTAAATTTAATTTTTTTAAATTTTACGTGACTATTCTTGTTTCCGTTCCCTATCCTTTTTTATTTTTCACCGGACTGTATGATTATTATTAATAAATTTCAAATATTGGAAGTTGTTGCTAATAATTTGCTATTACAAGTCTATTAAATTAATGAAACTATTTCAGTATCAATCTGATGTTCTGCAAAGAAATAAGAGTAAAAGTTAAATACATAAGGATAAATTTCATGTTCAATGAAGAATCTATTACATTTGGAAGTCGTTTAGAAAGTAATCGCAATACGTTCAGTCGTGATTTCAATTTTGAAAAAGCTTTAAATATTACTTTTGTTTTAACCATGCTTGTGTTCATTGTATCACTATCATTATTTCTTCATATTTGAATAAGAGACCTTTCTTATTGCCATCGATCATATGAAATCTAATTTGGACAATATTGCCTCTGTTTTCAGTAATATTTAATTTGTATCATCTTTCTATGATCTTTGCCTTTGTTGATTTGTATTGAGGTTTTTTGAAAAAATCTTTTAAATATGGCTGATTTTACCCCAACAGAGATAGTTGATATGATTTGGATTTTAGGAGAATGTAGAGGTAATTACCGTGAAGCGTCAAGGTTGTATCGAACTCGATACCCACAAAGGCGCCATCCTGATCACCGTACCATTCATCATCTTGAAGAAAGAGCTCGACAAGGGCATCTACGAAGAAGTCGACCAAGACATGAGTATGATGATAGAGATGCTAGGGTTTTGGTTGTCTTAGGATTGGTTCACCTAAATCCTCATATCAGCAGCCGACAAATAGAGAGAGAAACAGGAATACCTCAGAGAACCGTTATTAGAATTTTAAGAAGTAATAGATATCATCCGTATCATATTACCTTAACGCAAGCATTAAACGCTAATGATATGAGAAACAGAGTAAATTTCTGTCGGTGGGCTCTACAGATGATTTTGCAGGATCCGAATTTTTTTAATTATGTCCTTTTTTCTGATGAAGCTACGTTTCATAGTACTGGCCAATTGAATCGTCACAACAGTCATTATTGGTCTGATCAGAATCCTCACTGGTACAGACCAGTCGATAATCAACATCGTTGGAGTGTAAATGTATGGTGTGGAATAGTTAATGGTCATCTCATCGGGCCATTCT
Organism: Phymastichus coffea; assembly: GCF_024137745.1. Classification (NCBI taxonomy): domain Eukaryota; kingdom Metazoa; phylum Arthropoda; class Insecta; order Hymenoptera; family Eulophidae; genus Phymastichus; species Phymastichus coffea. Next base: position 5,488,298 of record NW_026706814.1, read on the forward strand.
TTTTTGAAGAAAACGTCAACGGCAATGCTATTTTAGAACTTTTAAGGAATCATCTCCCACTTTTACTTGAAGACGTAGATCTTGAGACTAGACGTCGAATGTGGATACAACTGGATGGTGCAGGACCGCATTTCGCTTTAATTGTACGAGAGTTTTTAAATAGAAATTTCCAACAAAGGTGGATTGGAAGAGGTGGTCCAGTTGCTTGGCCTGCACGATCACCGGACTTAACTTCCCCAGATTTCTTCCTTTGGGGATACTTAAAAAATACTGTGTTCGCCGAAGCGCCCACAACAAGGGAGAATATGATAGAAAGGATTAGAGTTGCATGTAGACAAATCTCTAGAGATATCTTACTGCGCACTATTGAAAGCTTCGAACAGAGGCTCAGGCAATGCATCGACGTAAATGGTAATAATTTCGAGCAAAACCGATAGGAAATAAGTTTATTCTAGTTTCATCACGAATTGTGAGAGGCAAGGGGACTCACATTAATAAAGCACCCCAAATCGTGAGAGGCAAGGGGATTCACGTTAATAAAGCACCCCGAATCGTGAGAGGCAAGGGGACTCACGTTAATAAAGCACCCCAGAGGGAACATAATCCTATTACGTCCACGTCGTTGTTCCTGGGTAGTGCTAAAGATAGGAAGTTTATGATCTTAAACATCAGCATCGTTAGTACATGGCCAGTCCCTTATTCTTTGGAAGTTTATTTAAGAACGGTCATATGCCATAAAAGCTCCGCCTCGAAATATAACAAAAATAAGAGAATTTTCAAGAATTTGACCTTTGCTTCACATTGAGAATAGAAGTACGACAAAGGTCTTCGATGCTCGTTAAACCTTTTGATGTTTGAAAGCGGCTTCAATTTCTTAAGTAAAAACTGAAATATTGTTTATGTTCTTATGAAAAAAAACTAAATAGATACTTGAACGTAAAATTTCCCGCTCTTTCTGATCCTGAGATCAGAAATAGGGGTTTCCATTAAAAAAATAGAAATGACCTTGAGAAAACCGTCAAGGTCAAGCTCAAGGTCAATTTCAAAGTCACCCCTAGATGTCCCCCTTGAACCCCTACAACTTTGGTCTGAAACATTTTTGCGTAATTTGCTTGTTTCAAAAGTTATTAGACTGGGCAAATTAAAATGACTCACCCTGTATATATGAATAATTGTGCCTATATTTGCGATAGTAATAGAAGGACCCCTATATATATATTTTAGTTATTTGATTTTATTTAATTACTATTTATGTCCCATAAATATACATATATATAAGTTATATTTATCAAATAACTTGCGAGCGTTAAGTGAGCGGGGTCTCATACATGCAGCAATTCACCACAACGAGTTGTAGTGTCACTCGTTTGCTAAAAGTACACTAACGACGTGTGTGTCTACTCGAAAACACGTCTCACAATCTAAAGGCTACTGTTAATTTTTAAAGTTGAATCACGTCTGTTGGCTCTGACCACCGTTTATTTGATGTAAGTTTCAGATAGATTATTTTAATTCACAATTTTCAGATTGACGCGCCAAATAAAAAAAATTTTTTTTTGCATAACAATTATTTGCAAGTTAATCAAATGGTTAAAAGTACTTACGCTATATTTTCGATTTTTTTAAAGTATATTTCTATTATCACGGACGATAACATTTGTACAGTCTGACTACATAAGATAAAATCTCCAGTATAATATTATAATATAATACAGATATAAAATTTACAGATATACAGATATTCTATCGGCATATAACAAATTTTACACACTTACATCACGCTCTGTAATACGTGTGCATTATCTTATCCGATTGATCGTGTCCTCTCAATCAGAAAGTACAATTTTCATGTATGTGTATTATTAGATACGTAGCTCAGATCGACAATCCCGATCATATATAGTAGTTACATTAGACAATAAATTACATTTTATGCATAATATGTATGCTATCAAATTGCAGCATTTTTTATGTTCAAGTTAAAAGTATAGTAGTAGAGGCTATGAGAATCCTGGCCCACATTTACCATCCGAGAAATTACTTTCTTCTATACTAGCAGTCGATATAGAAATTACCCTGGTGTACCGGCATTTTGTTGTATCGATCCCGGGTTTACGGACGTTTTCTTTATCGGTATGTGATGGTAGTATCACGGCCAGTCTCATACAGACATCGGAGTGTGTGTTGCGGCCCGATGAGAGTCCCCATGCTGCTTTACCGATCGTCTCCATGCCTCCGTGCGTGCGAGTTAATGACAATAGGTGGAAAGAAAAAAAAGTACTATCTGATAAAGATCTGCATAACTTCTGCTATATATGTATGATCTTTCAAAGTTTCATGTTACATTCTGACTTCGACATTAATTTAATACAATATCACTAGTTTCAAAAGAACTGATGATGGAAAGATAAAAGTTTCATATACGTTTAAAAAAAGTTTTTATTAGTTAGTATTCATATCATATAATTTTTGCTACTGTGTTGATAATCTCCATGATTATGAAAAGAAACTAATAAAAACTTGAAATGTAATTAGAGTTATGACATTCTAGTCCTAATTTTTTATAATTATTACACAATTTTTAATGTGTATGAATAACGTAATGTACTTTGAATGTGTATGAATAATATCTAATGAATAATGTATATGTAAATTAGTGAAGAGCCTATTCTTTGTGAATGCAGAAAAACGAATGACGCTTCACTTCGTGGATGGTCTGTTGCAGACAACAGGATACTCGGAAGCCTCGATCATGCAGAACAGACACATGAAATCTTCGAAATCTAAGACGTGATATACATATCCAGTCAACCACTTGACTTTATGTTTCCCTTTAACGGAAATCATTACAAAATCTCGTCAGGCGAGGTATTAAATAAATAAATATAAATTATTGTGATAGGTGTTGTTTAATTATTACGTAACTATAAGAATTGTAACGGGGGTGGTTATCTGAAAAATGGAAAATTTATTTAAGAACAAATTCCCACGATGCAGAGCAAACCGCCGCTCCGTTAAACACGTATGATAGTACGTGTATTCGCCTTAACGTCAGATGATTTATCCTAGTTGTCTTCTATTAAACGGAGTTGAACTCACCTTAAGTCACGTGTCTTGTGACACTCGTTGAGTTTTAAGTGTGAGCGACTTTACCTAATTTTCTTAATCCCCTAGATGTAATTGGATTAAAACCTAAGCCTTTTTCAATTACTTAAGCTACTAGGAAAATTAAATTACGAAAACGGGGAATAAATTTAACAGACTTTAATTAATAAAAATTACTACAGTCTTTGTAGGGCCGAAAGACTAACGCACGCGAATAGGATTTTACAATTAGTTATATTCGGTGAGAAAGAGAGAGAGTAGATTTGAATTATACCGCGAACTAACGCTCGACGCGAATACAAAAAAATAACGCTATCACGAATAGACAAAATACGGAATGTATTTTGTATCGCTTATAATAACGGAAGGTGCACCTACCATTCGGTGCAATTACGGTGATCAGCCGTAATTGTTGTTGCAAAAATATCAACTGCCGCTGCCCCTTGATTATCAGCTGCGCTGCCTTGTACTGCCTCCAATTAACTACAATGTGCTGCTTCTGCACTGCTACTTGCTGCTATTTTTTACCTCGATAATACCTTTGCACTCATGCACGAAATTGTCCCAGAAAACTAATTATTCGGCGAAAACAAAGTGCAACACAAATCGGCGGTAAATTCGCGTTCACAGCTGAGGCGTAACTGCCTATTCAAAAGATCGCGCGCCCCCTCTCTCTCTCTTAACTGTTAAAACTAACGCGCGAGAAGCAGAATCGCGAACGGTTCGATTAATTAAATCGACTACCGTTGCAGCCCCCTCCAAGTCCCGACTACCCGGGCAGGACGAATACCCGCGATTCTCCGCTATCAGGAACCTGAAAAAAAATAAAGAAAGAAAGGGATCAAATAACCAACACCCTTCTTTATTTTTGGCTGATTTTATTGCTCTCCATGGCCTACATCATCATTTGGCTACACCTGGCGCTCGATGTTTCGGATAGCGCCAGTGTGTAGCCTTCTTCGGGCACCGCTGGGAATTGGTCACCCCAGGCTCCCCACAGATGTAGCAACTCCTCAGCTGCGATCAAGATTGAGCAGCCTCCAGAGCTTGTGTAGGCTGCACAGCAGTCAGAGGGGACTGCTGGACGCTGACTCCCTGGGAGGCGGTAATAGTGACGCCTTCCACCGTTGCGGTCGCACGACCATCTTGCGACCTGATCACGATTGTGATATCTGGAGCCATACGCCCGTCCACATGGTCCGTGAGCATTGATCCAGCGTCAGTAGCTCCCGGGGCTCTCTTCTCTTGAGCCGGCGCCGGGAGCGCTGCGGGGAACTCCTGTCCGTTGTCCACCCGCAGCGGGGCCTCTCCGTAGGCCCTCTGACGCTGATCCATCTCTGCCCACTCCCCGAGCAGTTCTTCTGCTCCCTGGCGGCTCATGAAGCGTCTCAGGTGCTCCTGCACCTGAGACTGCAGCTCTTGAGCGAACCGCCAGGCACTCTCCACCTCGTTCATCCCCAGACGTATGTGTCTGAAGTCGAGGAGGAGAGTAGGCTGCTCCGGGATGCGGGGGTGGTTGCAGACCCAGTGTGATGCCCCACAGGTTTCCCTGGGTCCTGGGCACTGGCTCGCACAGTCCGACGTCTGAGGTACGCCGGACTTGAGGGTCTGCACTTCCTGGTCCACTGTGGACTTGGGACTCTCGACACTGTCCTGGTCCTCTGTCTGTGTCAAAGCGTCCCGGGAACCCTTCTTCGGGGCGACCCACGATGAGTCCCGGAGAACGTCTGCCACCGAAGCATTGTGGCGCTCCCTTCGGGTGGCCCCCTCCAACTGGACCCTGGCGAAGCTCCGCAGATCTTCAATTAACGTCGCATCAGGGCCCAGTTGCAGATCTAATAGCATCTGCGTGACCACCTCGAAGGTCTCCTCTTCGACGACGATTCTCCGGTCCATCTGTAACATCCAAAACAAAAAATATTGGATGAAACTCCCTGCGCGAAGAAAAACCCTAATATACGCCGCATCCCATCAAGTTATACGTTCCCTCGCAATTCTTTCCGGGAACGTCCTAGTCCTCGTCGGTTACTGTTGGGTTTATCGGCCCAACTCTCCTTTGCACGACGGGCATTGTCTTTCGAGGCCTATCTCTCCCTCTAGTTTCCTTCATGGGAGAGTTGTTGCCTCGTACTGGACCAGTGACCATCTCTGGGACGTTTCGAGGTCGACCTCGACCTCTCTTGGTTGGGGCAGATACCGGTAAATCCGACGTCTCGGTGGGATCCTTATATACAGCCGTGGGGGCTGCTAATTCGATCCGCTCGCTTGGTAAATCCCCTCCCGGATCTTCACACGCATTCGCGGAATCGTTCACCTCCTCCGACGGCTGGTTATTTTGCGGCCCGCGAGGATCGATGACTTCCTCGCTTTCCTCATCCTCACCCGGACTGTAGTACGGTTTAAGATCTTTGGCATGGAAGAGCTCGGGTAGGATCTCCAGCTGATTGCCTAGTCTGTACGTGTTGGAACCACAAACCTCTTCAATCACGTACGGACCGGCATATTTCGGCGCCAATTTGGCTGAAATGCCTTGGGCAGCCGAAGAGAGAATCCTGTTCCTCTTCCAAACCCAATCTCCGACTTTAAACTCGGGTTACCGTCTCTTCTGGTCATAATAAGCCGCCTGACGCGCAGCTTCCTCCTTTGTTTTGGAGTTGGCCCTCTCCCATAAATTAGGGAGCTTCACCATATATTCAGCCCAATCCATCACAGCTTGACCCTCCGAACATTCAAGAACCTGCTGATCTTGGGTTCTTCTGAACGTCAAAGGAGGTACCGGCTGACGTCCAAACATGAACATCGCAGGACTATATCCCGTGATGCTATGAGTTGCCGAGTTCAACGCGAAGTTGAACTCTGACAGGTGTTCCTCCCAGCTTTTATGATCACGGCTACGTAAGACGTGATCATGGTTTTGAGTGTGCTGTTTACTCGCTCTGTGGGATTCGCTTGTAGATGATACACGGGAGTCAAGGCGCTGGATGCCGTTCGTCTGGAGGTATGAATCGACTTCCTGATTCTTGAATTCGGTTCCATTATCCGACAAGAATACCTTTGGCGCGCCAAACCTAGTGACAATCCTCTCCTGTAATTCCCTTGCGATTGTCTTCCCATTGGCTTTGCGTATTACAACACACTCTACCCAGCGAGTAAACAAGTCTACAATGACTAAGATGTACTCAAAACCTCGAGAGCTTTTGGGAAATGGACCAGTGATATTATCGGCCACCACCTGCCAGGGTCGTGACACTTGTCTACGACCCATCCACCTTGCATTGCTGACACACCGGGCAAGTCTTTACGTACTCCCTGACCTGATCATACATCTAAGGCCAGTAGTACAAGCGCCTAGCCCTGGAGAACGTACGCTCTCGTCCTTGATGACCTGCTGTAGGAGCATCATGGACCTCCTGGAGCACCTGGTGCCTTTTCTCCCTAGGCACCGCAAGCTTCCACGCTTCATCGTTGTCGATGGACCCTTCCCGTCCTCATCAGGCTGATAATGATACAACCTCCCTCCCACTACCTACCAAGTGGGGTGAGAGTGTGGGTTTTGGCATACTTCCTGGTATTGTTGCAAATACCAGGCGTCAGTGGTCTCCGGCAGACTATCTATGGCACTCACTTCAATACCCTCCTCCTCATAGGCCCTAGACAATGCGTCAGGCACCACATTGAGATCCCCCCTTCGATATTCAATATCGAAGACATTGCCTTGCAATGCTATCGCCCATCGCGCTAGCCTTCCCGTGGGATTTCTCATATTGTGGAGCCATTTCAGGCAACTATGATCAGTGACGACCCTGAAGTGATGCCCTTCAATGTACGGTCGGAACTTTCCACTGCCAAGCACTCTGTTTCGGAGACCGTATAATTTCTCTCAGCGCTGTTAAGTGATCGGCTGGCGTATTCTATCGCACGCTCTTCTCCATCGACATCTTGCGTGAGGACTGCCCCGATCCCACTGTCACTGGCATCAGTTTACAGTATAAACTGACCGTTAGGATCGGGAGATTGCAGTTTTGGGGCGGAAGTCATCGTCTTCTGCAACCTCGCGAAAGCTCGCTCTTGCTCCTCCTCCTAAAAGAAACGTACATTCTTCTTTGTCAGGCGGTTTATAGGATCAGCGATCATGGCAAAGTCGGGTATAAAACGTCTATACCACGAGGTCATTCCCATGAATCGCTTCACCTGTTTGATAGTCCGGGGTGTTGGATATACCAATATCGGTCGTATTTTCTCTGGATCTGGTCTTACTCCGTCCTGGTTCACAAGAACTCCCAAGTACCTGACTTCCGTCTTGCAGAAGTGACTTATGGCTTTGTTGATGGTTAGGCCCGCACCTAGAATTCTCTTTAATACCATTTCTAGGTACCGCTTATGCTTCTCAAAGGACGACGAAACCACAATTACGTCGTCAAGGTAAGCAAAAGCGAATGGATACATATCTGGGCTTATCATCTTGTCCATCAACCTCTGGAATGTCGCCCCTCCGTATGACAGTCCGAAGGGCATTCTCTTGAATTGAAAGTGCCCTAATCCAGGTACTGTAAACGCTGATATCGGACGCGATTCTTCCTTTAGGGGAATTTGATGGTACGCACTGCTCAAGTCCGGAATAGATATGAACTTTGCATCCTTTATCCGTCTTAGGATGTCGTTCATATATGGTAAAGGGTAAGCATCAGGTTTGGTAATCGCATTTACCATTTGGTAATTCACGCAAAACCTATATTTTCCATCAGCCTTCTTTACCATTACTATTGGACTTGACCATCCGCTGGTCGCTGGTTCGATTACATCTTTTTCCAGCATATCTTTGACCAGCGCGGGCATTTCCTCTCGCCCTCTATCAGAGACTGGGTAGTATTTCTGTTTGATGGGTCGAACATTTGCAACATCTATTTCGTGCTCAACCCCCACGGCACAGCCTAAAGCCTGACCTCCGTCAGGAATCAATCCATTAACGAGGTCTTCTATTTCCTCCAGCTGTATCTCCGTGGCCTCCCATAGCCCTACCGGTGCGAGAAATGCCCTACCATCAATTCCAGCCACTTCGATTGGTACTTTCACCTGGGAATCCTTCAGCCATAATTCATCCTCATCGGAATCAAAAACTGCACGGAACTCTCTTATAAAGTTCGCGCCTACGTAGCAGTCGTCCGTGAGCAGTGGCGTAATGGCGACTCTGATTTCTTTCGTGATTCCTCCTACTTTAAAGGGGTACATCACGTGACCAATTATGGGCGCCCATCAGCGAGCCTTGCATCGCCTGCTCTGGTCACATTCAATCCGAGTCCCATCTCCGATGCCAATCTCAGCCCTAATTGACCCATGACCGTGGATGAGGTGCCGGTATCATAGAGTGCTCTAATTTTAAAGTCACCTATGTCTACCCGCAACCACCACCTGGTCTCATCCTCAGGGTCATATCCACGAGTCGCATCTTTGCCTTCCTTCGTCGTGCTTTTCAGCGGCTTTTTCCCTTCTGCTGCTGCAACGGCGGTGGGCTTGCTTCTACTCGTGGATCCTATCAGCAGAGGAGCTTTTTGTGTGGAGAGGCTCTCCCTGGAATCTTCTCCCTCCTCCACAATTTGTATGTGGCCATCTGGTGCTTCCAGAATGACCACTCCTCTATTCTGCCGAGGGCTGGCATCAGGTTCGATCGCCTTCTGCTCCAACATACCGCTATGCCCCGGGCTCTTTCGATGCCCTTCCAGGACCTGTTTAGATCCCTGGGTCGCCGACAACTTGCTGTTTCCCATCGGCAACCCGCAGCGAGAGGTCGAATCTACTGGAGGCGCGAAGATGACCTCGTCTCTTCGCTCTTCTTGCCATTTCCCTTATTGCAATCTGGGCAGAATTTACGACTAAATCGCAGTTTGCCACAAGCGGAACACTGGAGAGGTTTGGTGAAGTCGATCTTCCGCCTCTGTCCTTCTCGCCGCTCGCCAGGAGACCTGGGAGAAGGAGAATTTTTCCTTCCCCCACGCCATCGGCTCGTACGCTGTTCTGGAGGGCTGCCTTGCCTTTCATTGGCCAACTTGCGCAACATCCGCCCGATGCCCTCCAGACGCTCTTCCATCTTCTTAGCAGAAGTGGAAGCTTCCGTAGCCGATACTGATGCTTGTTCGGTAGGCCTCCTGGTAGGGTTCTCCACACCCTGTCCGCGCTGCGGATCTCCCTCCTTCTTCGCACGCGCCTTCCCTTCGCTGGCCATTGCAGCGGTTTGGGATTTATTACCAGCCGTTCTTTTGCTCGGCTGGTAGGCGTGCTGAGGGAAGATCATCGAGTTGGGGTCGGCGAACACACGTGGACGACGACCTTAAGATAAGGTGTTCTGTACCTCGGTCGCCCTCCTGTTGAATTCGCGTATCGACTTCATCTCGCTCCGACGCAGCTCAATTTGGATGTTTGGAAGGAGGTTTGCATGGAGTAGGTCTAATAACCTCTCCAAGGGCATTGGTGGTTCTAGTCTATTGACAAGAGCCACCAGGTTGAACACGTAGTCTCGCACTAGTTCGTCCTCACCCTGGAACCGGTTCTGGGCTTTCTGCAACAGCCTTTGTTGCTGTTCGTGTTGTGTGTCAACATCTCGGGTTGTGGAGAGCCCTGAGGATAATTGAGGACCGGTGCCAGATGATCCGCTTCGACTCCTCTGTCGAACATGTGCGGATCTCCCATACTCTTCCGGATCCTCTTCACCTCCTCTTCTTTGGAGGGCTTCCGGTGTGGTGACGTCCTTTCTTCTGGGTAGTGGTCTTGGAGGAGCTGGTGTGCTTCCCGGAATCCCGAATTTTGACAAGATCATTTGAAGGTCAACTTCATTTTTTTAAATAAAAACCCTTATTATTGACACCACATTTGAAAAGAACGGTGAAGTTTATGTCGAAAACCGTATTTAAAAATATTTTTCATGACCTTAAGTACATTTCAAAGTGAAATGTTGGAAAACCTGTGATTTCAAAACTGTTTGAAGATTGGTTAGTTGTTAAGTGGAAACTCTTATTTTTGATGCTGGACTCCAAAACAGTGAATAACCTTCAGAAGGTCATATCAACTTTGAATTCTAGAATGTGCTTGGTATCAGTTAATTTTACCTACTGCTGACATGAGAATCAAGATAAATAATTGCAAGAATAGTAAAAACATGAGCATCATCTTAGTTGTACTCGCAACGTCTCCGTTGGCAAACATGGCGTTTTCGAAAATATATCTCTTAAAAAACATATTTTCTTATCAAAGATAATTTTTTTAACTTTAGCAGTACTCTATTTCATCAATCACTGCGAAGAACGATAGATAACTTTATGTTGAATTTTACCCCTACTAATTATTGAGTTTTATTTTGAAACTATAATTTCGCCTCTAGTCATTGTTGAAATACGTATAAATTATTTTTAAATAATATTTATTAGCTGAATCAGACGTTTATTTAAATATTGTAAAGCGTTTTTCGTAGTCATTGAAGAAATAAAGTGCTATTAAAGATAAAAAAAATTTTTTATGAAAAAATTATCTTTTACAAAAATATTTTAATATCTAATTCCTGTTTAAGTTGAATGAAAATAATCATTTATGACTAACTACTTCTTAAGTTTTTTTATTATCAAAAATTTTTATTTATTGCACTACTTTTTTATTTATTACTACTTGTAATATTAATGTATTGTGTTGTAATAATCACAGGCCGACAAAATTAAAAAAATGGAAAAACCCAGAAACCAGACAGAAGGTTATCAAACGTTTTTGGTGCGCTGAAACCGAATCTGACCTCAGAATTGCTCCATCACCCTAGGTTTTCGAGACATCCTAACCTAAAAGTTCAAAAAACACGATTTTTCACTATATTTCGCGTAGTATTACGTCGTAAGCCAATTTTATTTTAAAAAACGAGTAATGCTATCTGAAAGTACTACTCTTACCCTTCAAAACCCTTTTTTCAGATTTAAAAAATTTTTTTTTTCCATCGAGATATCGTAGATTGAATTTAAGTGATTTAGCGATTTCGTTACAGCACGAAATAGTGACGAATTTCCGAATAAGGAGTTATAGTGTAATTATATGTTTTTTGGGTCACTGAATCCAAATGTAACGTCAGAATGACTCTATAATCTCAATTCCCTTAACCCTAGAGCCCCATAACCTGCGACGCTGTAACCCCTGACCGACATACTCCAAAGTCCTTAACTCTCGAGCCCTTTAACCTGCTGCGGTATAACCCCCGACCCTTACACCCCAATTTCCTTAACCCTCGAGCCTTTAACCTGCGAAGCAATAACTCCCGGCCCTATCGAGGGTTAAAGAAATTCGGGTTTGGTGGGCGGGCAATACCGCTGGGTCAATGGAACAACGATAGACGTCATTCCTGCGGTAAAAAAAGGTAGAAGAATTTGTGTCTGTGATAGGAAAATTCAAATCCAACTTACGTATATAAGTACAATTTACATTTACATACAAGTGTCTATAACTTGCGAAATCGATCAGCTAGGATTTTTAATCTTACATTTTTCTGGTCTAGTAACGATGAAGAAAGTATCTACGTTCGCAGATATCGGATTCACTTAGGGCCTACATTTACTTACTTGAGGATGACCGTGTATGACATTGCTCAAAAACTACAAATTTTTGTGCTTCGTTCTTCATCCGTATTAGGGATCGTGTTTGAGCGGCAGACTAACGGTAAGTCACTGCAATTGAATTTTTGGTATTATTTCTCGTACAACACTGCGTGCAGTACTTTCATTGATTTTTATTATAACTTCATTTTTCAGAAATTTTATCATTACCCCATTCCGGTATTAGAATAAGTTTATAATATTATTCGTGTTTTAACACTACTCGAAAACTTCAAGTTTTTGTGTTCTACTCTTTATCCCTGTTAGAGATCGTGTTTGAGCGGCAGGCTAACGGAGAAGTCACTGGAATTAAATACTTTCTATTATTTCTCATATAACACTGCGTGTAATACTTTTACTGATCTTTATTATTACTTTGTCTTCTAGAAATTTAATTATATTTACCCATTTCGTTATTAGAATAAGTTTATAATATTATTCGTGATTTCCAATTAACTTATAAGTATAGAAGATGTCGACATGTAGAATTCCATGCAAAGCAAAAATCGATTCTTTTTGTAATATCTGCGGTAAATTTGAGGTAGCTCGACTTCGTCGATCAATCACTGATATCATGAAAGATCAGTTTGAAGAATGTTACGAGACACCTATGAAGAATTTAGACAAACCATGGGTTCCTAAATATATTTGTGAAGACTGTCGCCGAAGTTTGAAAAACTGGAATAAAACTAAAACCGAAGTTGTTCTCCAACCAACAATATGGCGTGAACCTAAAAATCACCATGATGACTGTTACTTTTGTAAATATGATACTTTAGGTTTTAATCATAATAACAAAGCTTCTCTCCTTTATCCGAACGTTTCTAGTGTAACAGCAGCTCAGTATGGAAAAATAGAAAGAAAAAAAAATTCTGATTCTGAGCCAAAAAAACTTCAACCAATAGAAGTTCCGGTAATAGACAAAAGCAGCAGTAGTGATGAAGAAGATTTTTCTGACTCAGAAAAGCCTAAACTTTTCGACCAAAATTCTTTGGATGATCTGATCCGTGATTTGAATCTTCCGAAAGATTCTTCAGAACTCTTAGCGTCAAGACTAAAAGAAAGAAATCTTTTATTCCTGAGACAAAAGTTTCTATTTACAGGAAGAGAGATATTAAATTTTGGTCATATTTTACTTGCGTGGATAACCTTGTTTACTGCAACGATATAAAGCATCTCATCAGTTTATATGGAGTGCAAGGAGGTTATAATCCAGAGAACTGGCGACTCTTCATGGATGCATTTGTACAAAGTCTCAAGGAAGTACTTCTGCACAATAGAAATGAGTATGCAGCTATTCCCATTGCTCATTCCACTGTGATGAAGGAGTGTCACGATAACTTTCGATTCCTTCTTGAGAAAATCAATTACAATGAACACAAATGGCTCGTTTGTGGCGATTTCAAGATGATCAATATATTAGTTGGCTTGCAATCTGGAAATACGAAGCACCCCTGTTTTTTGTGTCTCTGGGACAGTCGTGCGCGAGAAGAACATTGGGTTCGGAAAGAATGGACGAAAAGAATCGGAATGGTTGTTGGATCAAGCAATGTCGTCCATGAGAACCTTGTTGAGACTAAACATATCTTGTTAACTCCACTCCATATAAAACTGGGCTTGATGAATTAATTCGTCAAGGCACTAGATAAGGAAGGCGAATGTTAGAAGTATCTTCAGGGCAAATTTCCTAAATTATCTGAAGCGAAAATTAAGGAAGGTATATTTGTAGGGCCAGACATTCGAGCACTTATGAAAGATGATGAATTCCTCTTGACAATGACGACTAATGAGAGAAACGCTTGGATAAGTTTCAAAAGTGTCACCGAGAATTTACTCGGAAACCACCGGGACCCTAAAAACAAAACTATTGGGTCGACAATGCTACAGAATTTTCAAAAATTAGGGTGTTTGATGAGCCTGAAAATACACTTTTTGTTTTCACATTTGGAATACTTTCTGGACAAAGTTGGGGCGTTCAGTGAAAAAATGGGTGAAAGATTTCATCAAGATTTCAGAAACAAAGAGAAACATTATCAAGGTAGATGGAATGAGAGCATGATGGCTGACTATTGCTGGGCTCTACACCGACACGATACATTGACACATCATCATAGACGCAAATCTATTAAACGTTCATTTCAAGATAAACGACAGCGTTTTCATAAAAAAAGAAGTGAAATACTGTAGGGTTGCAGATATTCAGATGCAACACTCACAAACTGAATAAATAAGATTTAAAACGCGTAATTGAAAGCTGCGTAGAATACAAGGCTTGGATATTGAAGGGATTGAAATGTAGAGACATATGGTTATACGATAGCAGCTTGAAGTGCTGATTGAGGAAATTCTGGCAAAGGAGTCTGAGGTTGCAGACTTGCAGGGCTCGGGGGTTGAATATAATTTGGAGGCTTGAGGTATTCTGCATAGCGAATTTCGGTATGAGGGTTGGGGGTTAAATACAGTAATAGGGCTCGAGGGTTGAGGAAATTGGGGTGTGAGGGTCGGGGGTTATAGCTTCGCAGGTTAAAGGCTCGAGGATTGAGGAAATTGGGGTATGAGGGTCGGGGGTTATACCGCAGCAGGTTAAAGGGCTCGAAGGTTAAGGAAATTGGGGTGTGAAGGTCGGGGGTTATACCGCAGCAGGTTAAAGGGCTCGAGGGTTAAGGAAATTGGGGTATGTCGGTCAGGGGTTACAGCGTCGCAGGTTATGGGGCTCTAGGGTTAAGGGAATTGAGATTATAGAGTCATTCTGACGTTAAATTTTGGATTCAGTGACCCAAAAAACATATAATTACACTATAACTCCTTATTCGGAAATTCGCCACTATTTCTTGCTGTAACGAAATCGCTAAATCACTCAAATTCAATCTACGATATCTCGATGGGAAAAAAAGATTTTTTAAATCTGAAAAAAGGATTTTGATGGGTAAGAGTAGTACTTTCAGATAGCATTACTCGTTTTTTAAAATAAAATTGGCTTACGACGTAATACTACGCGAAATATAGTGAAAAACCGTGTTTTTTGAACTTTTAGGTTAGGATTTCTCGAAAACCTAGGGTGATAGAGCAATTCTGAGGTCAGATTCGGTTTCAGCGCACCAAAAACCTTTGGGAACGTACTGTCTCGTTTCTGGATTGTTTTCCTTGTCGGCTTGTGTTATTGTGCTGCAGCAAGACTTTCCGCTGAACGTTTTCAAGATACAAGACATCCTACTTGTATATCAATAAATAGTTTAATTGCCAAAACGCGTCGAAAACATTCTAAATAGGCTTAATCACTATGCTTGCCATATCATGCTTGGATTTTATTTTGCCGATAGGCTTTACAGATGACCAAAAATGATCCCAATTTTTACAACTATGTCCTTTTTTCCAATTGAAAATCCTGACTGGTACATAGCTGTAGAGCATCAGCATTGTTGGAACCTTATGGAATGATGTAGAATTGTAAATGGATATTTGATTGGCTCTTACTAATGAAGCAGGATGTTGATAGAGATAGCTATTTGCAGTTAATAAGAGACGAGTTACCAGAATAATTAGGGGATGTTAATTTAGAAACTAGACGAAAAATGTAGTTTCAGCACAATGATGCAGGATTACACTTTACACAAATTGTCTGAGAATTTTTGAATCAAAATTACCGTGAAAGATGAATCGGTAGAAGAGAACCAGTTAATTGACCTTTTAACTCACCTGATATGACGTCTCTAGACTTTTATTTGTGGAGCTTTCTGATAAATGCTATTTTTGAAGAGCAGCTCACAACTAGATACAAAAATCGCATTCATTAAGCATGTGTAGCAATTCCGAGACAGACTCTACTAAACATTGTACGTCATTTTCAACGGCACTTAACTTTGTGCCTATAAGCAAATAGAGGTACGAGGTGTGTTCAAAAAGTAAGCTGACTTTGTATTTTTAAGAAAAGATATTTATTTATTTATCAATATTTATGTTGTCCCCTTCAAAGTAATCTTCCTCAAATACAATACACTTATGCCAACGGTTTTTCCAATCCTCAAAGCACTTCTCATAAGCACTTTTTGGTATAGCCTTGAGCTCTTCCAGCGATGCAGTCTTTATCTCTTCGATCGTTGCAAATTTCCGTCCTTTCCTAGGTCTCTTTAGTTTTGGAAACAAGAAAAAGTCAAATCCAGTGAATATGGTGGCTGAGGCATGATTGTGGTGTTGTTTTTGGCCAAAAAATCTCTCACAAGCAAAGATGAGTGAGCAGGGGCATTATCGTGATGCAAAAGCCATGAATTGTTTTTCCACAATTCTGGGCGTTTTCTTCGTATTGCTTCTCGCAAACGGCGCATAACTTCAAGATAATACTGTTTATTGACCGTACGTTCATATGGTAAGAACTTCTGATGCACCACGCCATGGTAATCGAAGAAAACAGTGAGCAAAACTTTGACATTTGATCGAACTTGGCGTCCATTTTTCGGTCTTGGCTCATCTGGGCTCTTCCATTGGGACGATTGGACTTTGGTTTCGATATCATAACCATATACTCATGATTCGTCACCAGTTATGACCCTTTTGAGTAAATCTGGGTCGTCGTTGACGTCAGTCAACAGTTCTTGAGCGATGCTCATGCGACGGTTCTTTTGGTCAAAATTTAGCAATTTCGGAACAAACTTCGCTGACACACGTCTCATGCCCAAAACGTTAGAAAAAATTTCATGGCACGAGCCAAACGATATACCAACATCCTCAGCAACTTCTCTGATAGTGATTCGACGATTTTCCAGAACAATTTTCTTCACTGCTTGAACGTTTTCATCAGTTGTTGACGTGCTTGGGCGTCCAGAGCGAGGCTAGTCATTGGCATCTTCCCGGCCATCTTGGAAGAGTTTGTACCACTTGTAAACATTTTTTTTACTCAGAACAGTTTCACCGTATGCCACCGTCAATATTTCAAGTATTTCGGAGCACTTTATTTTATTTTTTACACAAAATTTGATGCAAATCCTTTGATCCATATTTTTCGATAGCAAGAAATCGCCGAGCACGCAAAACACTTATAACCTTTACGCCTCTCACAACCAAACAAAAAATGCTATACATTTGAAACTTGGTACAGATGTTCGGGAAGAGTGTACCAACATAACAAAATAAAAAAATCGATAATCGAAAGTACGTTGCCCGTGAAATTTGAAAAGTCACCTTACTTTTTGAACACACCTCGTATCTTTGAATATTTTTTCGTGGTTAAAACAGTGAGAGGCAATGGAACTCAATTTAATCAAGCACCCCACACAGTAAGAGGCAAGGGGACTTGTTTTAATCAAGCACCACAAAGGAACACAATCCTACTACATCTCGTATGTCGTTGTTCCTGGATAACGCTAAAGTTAGGATATGCATTTTTTGTTATTTGACCTTAAAATGATCTCCGTTAGCTCCATTCAATACAAAACAAACTTAAAATATCATTTCCAGCGTTGCTCTTCCTGATTCGAAGGTCAAAACTAGGATTTTCTGCTTAAACAACTACGCAATATTTAAATATCCTTGAAATCACAGGTTTTTCAACAATTAACCTTGAAATGTCCTTCTGAAAGTCATGATAATTATTTCAAAATACTGTTTCCGACATA
Organism: Phymastichus coffea; assembly: GCF_024137745.1. Classification (NCBI taxonomy): domain Eukaryota; kingdom Metazoa; phylum Arthropoda; class Insecta; order Hymenoptera; family Eulophidae; genus Phymastichus; species Phymastichus coffea. The sequence continues at coordinate 5,505,630 of NW_026706814.1, forward strand.
AAATTTTCCACTCTTTTCAAATCTGGTGTTAAAAATAGGGATTTAAAAAAAAATGAAGTTGATCTTCAAATTACCTCGAAAATGAAGTTTAAAGTCAAAATAAATTACACCAAAAGTTGGTCCCCTCTGCCATGAACTACTTTTGTGTGAATTTTTATTTTATATCGCGCTTAGGAATGGAGCAATTTGGGTGAATAGATTATAATGAGCCACCCTATATATACAAGTAACACATTAAAAAAAATTGTTAGCAAATTAAAATTTCTCGATATCTTCACTCGTACAGCTGTCTTATTTTTGTTGTTATCCAGTTCCCTCGGTCATACTTCTATATCTTATAGATTCCTTCTTCGGCAGATGATCCGGTTTTGTCTGATGTGCCTTCTGTCCGGTATCCATCATCGCCAGTATACATTTAATCTGCTTCATCTTTTACTTCCTCTCCGAGATATATCACCCTCGGATGGTATAGGCAGTAGATCTTATAGTTATAGATTGTTAGGAACTCGAAGAAGCGTTCGTTCATCATTTTTCTCAAAAATTTATGTATTGGCACTTGAAGTACTTCTTATCCATACGCCTAACTTTACGAGGATTTAGGATTATTGTATAACTGAATGATATGATACTTTGTACTTGGTTCAGTCGTCAATCTTGAATCTCTGAAGAATATTCAAGTTCTTAATTGGATTTGGATGAGTTTTCATCTTTGATCATTCCAATTCTAATTCTACCTCTTTTTTCATTCTATATATTTCGAACATTCTAAAAAACTAATTATAGTTTTCTCTTATTTACATAGCGATGCAATACTCCAACACAAAGTGATATGAGTGCTGCAACCTCATTAATGTAAGTATTTAAAAAAATTTTATTTAAAAAGCTCAATTTCGTGAGCCTTATAATTAATCAATCATTTTTTCTCTCAACATAGATTGATACAATGCTAAGCCCACATTGCTCTCTCTCTCTCTCTCTCTTTCTCTACAGCACGCTAATGCATTTTAACGGCTAAGAGTCGATACGCATGTAGCGACTATTTTCCTTTATATAAATTCGACTAACACCTACTAAAGCGTCAAGTGTAATATCTATTAATACATTGTCACAATACTTCTCTGCCTCCTGTTTCTCCGACTATCTCTTTCTCTCTTTCTCTCATCGTGTATATTAATTGAATGTCAAACCATAATGATGCTATCAATCATTTTTTTTCTTCAGAAACATTTGGCAGTGAATAACATGTACCTGGAAGAAAATGTATACGATTATGGAACGGCACTTGAATTTTATTCAAGTACATTAATAAATAAACTAATGAAACAATTTTTTTATTTTGTAGAATGATTTTAATAAAATTTGGGATATAAAGCTGTTCGACAATAGCAAGAATGATGTCTCTCTTCCACAAGTACGTTACACAATTTTGCTGTGTTACAGTCATTAAAAGATTTAATAATTGAATTATTTCATTTTTTCAGACGCTGCATAAGGAGCATACTACCGAGTATGCTCAATGGAAAGCATGAGAGCTCCAAAACCGCGCTGTTCATCATCAGGTATGAATTCCGTTTTATAATTAAAGTTTTTTCAAAGTCTATTTACTACAAAAAGAAATATATTTTTCAGCCTTTGAACTTGGCACTGCCAGTTGTACAATTGACTGTTGTTGCGTTTGAAAAGTTGTGTATCGATCAGCAGATAAAACTTGTAACGGAGAAAATGCGACCGTTTCCGTCTGGGTAGCTCGCGGCCGTCCACATAAATTATTTATTTGGGGATTCGGGGAGCAAAAGACGTTCCCACGACTGAATAACGCGTCGAGCACAACTACGTTAAACGCACAGATTTGAAGTCGGGATGAGGAGTGATACAGCTGCGAATATCCATTAATCGTCAACAATCGACTACAAGACGGCGATCTCGCGTCTATGTACTACGAATGGCACAATAATAAACGCGAACGCGAAGGTGAATCGGCTGGTCAGCCTACGGATTCCTTGTTTAAAACTAAATATTACAATCAATGCTTGTATTACGTGACAGTTTTGATGTCTCTTCAAAACGGGCACGTGTTAGACCGTTTTTAGCTCCGAGTGGTCCTGACTCGGGCGGACTAAACCTACGGTACCCCGACCGTGTCAGCGAATGGATTGCGTTTTTGCCGATAATATCCGAAGTTCGTCCCCGCGAGGGGTAGGCGGCAGTAATCGGGAAGGAAAAAGGGAGAGGCCTTCGCCGGTTTACTTAAATGAACTTACACGGGTACGTTGGATAGATTTATATATATATTTTGATACGTCAGATAACACGTCTAGTAATAATATTGCGCTACTATCTGGTTCGCGATTTATTAAATAAGTATTCTAAATTGCGCGGTCAGTGGTGCTTACACACTTGGTCCCGGTACGCAATCACGCGGATTCACCAAAAGGGGAACCTTGAATATGCTAAGTAGTATTAGAGCGAAGAGAGAGAGATAATAAAAAAAAACAATAAGGAAGAGATTTCACCTTATCGAGAATAGAGCCCAAAAGTACTCACTCTGTTGTCTAGGTCCGAAATATTGTTTGGTTCGTTATATGCGTAATCACTGCTTTCGAATTCGTTTAATTAAGTGGTCCAATATATCTCCTTTATCCAATAATATTCTAATAGCCAATAAGGTGAATCCTGGTATGATTTTCGTTCACGCAAAATCGTTAGAAATAACGGCACTCGGTATTTCGATTATGTAATTTTACTGTTATATTCTCAAACTCTTGTATTTAAGTAGGAAGATTGCAGGCTTCTTAGTCGAGCGCTGACTCCTGACTAACTAAATTCTGTCGCTCTGCTTTCGCTGGTTTATTATATAGCCTTTGTCCCGAGCATACCGTCTCTCTCTCGCGTATACGCTTCGGATGGTTACGCTTCTCGTGGCGGGTCGTCTTACCTAGCTAAGCACGCTGACTGCAGCGTGCTGTCCCAGCATGCCGGCTCAGCGTGAATCAGCCTCTATCGCTCATTCCCTTCGAGTCGCGCACACGAATACTGCTAGCTATGCTATGTCCGAACGAAAATCCCGAGAGCAAGGTTTTATTCGATAGTATATTTTTGTAACATAATAAGACGTCACCTAACAGCTTGAAAAACACTTTCTGCCGTTATTTCATCAACGGGGTAGCCAGCAGATCTGCTGCGCTACCACCCATCAGCTGGCATCCAAACATGCAAGAGAGAGAGAGAGAGAGAGACAAGAGAGAACAAGACACCGACCTCAACCTTTAGCCTCTCTGACGGCTAGAATGCTTCGCAGTCTGACGTCACTGGTGCGCTCCTTCTCGCTGACCGCCTCGCTGGTGTTGATTGTCGTCGCTGTTTGTCCTCTTGCTCGTTCTCTCGTTCGCTCTATCAATCTTGCTGCCTTAATCTGTTGTTTCGCTCGTTGATTGCTGTTGCTTCCACTGCCCCTCGGTTGCTCGATACTGCAGCAACGTCGAAAACAGCTCACGCGCGCACCCAAGCACCTCGCCGGTTACACACATGTGCAACGGTGCCGGGTATCCTTCGGGACACGGCTGGGTGCGACCCAACCACACATTCTAATACTCGTCCGCGCACTGGATGTGTCGCCGAAAACAAAAACGTTGACGAGGTCGCGGGGCCAACTTCGGAAAACCGTCATCTTAGGTTTAATTCGCGCGCGCGACTATCTATGCACAAAGCCTAGCAGAGACTCTCCTAAATTTTCCGTGATAATCCGTAACTCGAGCGCTCTCTCTCTCTCTCTCTCTCTTTCTCACTATCTTTCTTCCTCTTCCTCGCCATCTCAATCACCCCAGCCGGGGTTGATATAATTAAATGATTATTTTTTTCACAATTAAGAAAAAGTTTCATTTCAGGTTAATCCACCGCCTTCACAATTACTGTTGTGATACCGATGCGTGAAGATTATGATGTCCTCACAGTATATTGCAAAGATTCGCACAGTATTCATTCAAGCCGTACCATCTGGTTATAAGATTATTGAAGTTCCTAAACAGATCATACAAATATCTTTCACTGTTAATTTAATTAATCAATTACAGTTACGTTTAGTCAATCAAGACGGTAATTTAATTAATTTTTGAGATGAAGTTATAAAAATTCGTTAAAAAGAGTTTCATGATGGGAATACTTTGTAACTTAAAAGTAGGTAGTGGCTATATAAGAGTCCCATCATACGCTCAAAAAGCCCGCCCACGACGAATAGTCAAAAGTCTAGCACGTCGCAACATTCAGTTTTTGAAGAGCCTCAATCTCAATATCATCGCGAGCATCGCTCAAGGAAAAAGAAGAAAAAAAATCAAAGTTTTGAAAAATTAAAGTATGTATTCTTTTATTGTTGATGGAGGAAATACTTAATGTACAATCACGAGTCGCTTTTGATAAGTCTATAGCTCATTATGAAGTTCATGGCTATCAACCATATAACTCACAAAACTTTAATAATAGTGATGAAATTCGTATCGCCGTTCAATATCAAGATTTATGTCTTTTACCATCAAAAAGTTCTCTATATGCACTAAGAAAACTAATAAGAAGTGTTTGTACTGCAGTTACTGGTACAAAGTTCGTAAACAATGCAATTTATCACCTATTTGAAGATATAAGCAGATTTCTTAAAAATGCTGGATAGCTTGATGTCGAAAAAACTCAAAATATATTAGATTGTACTAATAACTTTGATATTTCATTACCACTTTCAATGATCTTAGGGTTTACGGATCAAAAGGTTATTGTAAATGTAAATCATGAACTTATTTTAACTCGATTAGAGATAATCAGAATGCAATCACAGAAAATCGTGTTAAGATTGACGCTGATATGTATGAATCTGTTAAAGACGTGGGAAGCACATGCATTCCGGAAGGTGCAGCAAAGATAAACGACGCAAGATTGTCGGCTATCGCACGTGGTATTAGACGCGTCTCGGCAGTAAAAAAAAAAGAAGAAGGACAAAGGAAGGAACGAGGTCCACGTGTAATCTATAACAAACTAAGCTCAAACGTTGGGTTTCTCAGCTTTCCCGTAATTAGTGGTCCATTAGAGTGGGTTTCCCCGTGGTCGGGAATTCTCTCGAAGACCACACGGAGCGTACAAGAAGGAAGACGTGCAATCTCTCTCTCTCTTTCTTTCTCTCTCTATCCTCTCTCGGCTTAAGTCTGATCCATGGACTTGCACCCGTGCATTATGCCATCGCCGTGGCTGCGAAGCCCCATTGTAGCTTCAAGGGGAAAATCCTTGAAGGTTATCGATCTCGCGAGGGAGGTGATCCTCCCGGGCATTGTAGGCCAAGCAACGGAATGGGAGAGCATATGGCTACTCCTAGGTCCGATAGGCTGGCAGGCGAGAGTATAAACGAGAGTGGCAGGGAGGAAGCGCGCATAGTTGAATGGAGGACGGCGGGGGTGCACGCGTCGCGATAGATACGACGAAGGGCGTAGATCGCGTAAAGCCCGAGAAGAAGGATCTGACCGAAATAGTACCGCGGTAAAAAGGCAAGCGAGAAAAAGTCTACGACGAACAAGAGCAGTCTGCGTACGACGATCAAGCAAAGCGCAACATTCGTTTCGTTAGGAGCCGCTGCGTCTTAAAAGTGTCCTGCGTGTTATTGTTGTGTTGTGTATTTTATCATTGTATTGCGTGTTCGTTTTATTATTGTATCAGTGTTTGTTAGTATATTATTTTGTTGCGAATAAAACTTCAAAAAAGAAGAAGAATCGTCATCCGTGTCTGTCTGCTCAACCTTACCCCTTACAAAATCTCTCAAAATAAAAATAACTCATATTGAATGGTTGAAGCTCTATATTATCATGTCAGATAAGCGTAAAATACAGCTTTTCAATTTTATTCAAAATAATGATCATGGGAACTTATGAGTATCTAGCACTTCCGCAAACATCTAAACATATTTGGACTATCAAAACGTTCAATTAATTAGCAAAATCAAGATTTATCATACTCGGTTTCCAAACTAAGCGCAAAGCTGACAAGAAGATAAGTACTAGCAATTTCGATTATTGTAGCAGAACTAATATGAAACTCTTTTTCAACTCACAGCAATAACCTTATGACAATTTGAATCTTGACATCGACAAAAACCATTACTCTATCTTATATAACATGTATGCACAATTTCATTGTAAGCTATTACAATAGAAATTATATGTATAATCCACTTTTAGACAGGAAAAAATGTAATATGTATGCACTATAGATAGTGATAGATTGTTCGAAACAGAACAAGTCACTGAAATAAGCTGCTGTCGATGTATATTTAGAGTTTCAGGCTAAAAATAATATTCCTGATAGTAAAATAACGTAGTTTAATTTTACACGATCGTATAATTAAGTATAATCCTAACAGTGGAAATGTTGTAAAACTCGTATAAATATAATGATATTCACGATAATAAATGGCAATAAAATTTTTTTTACTGAAAAAATAAATACGAATGAAAATTGAAGTATTGCTTTTTTTACTTACCTCCATTGCAATCACTATTTAATTCAAAATACCTGTTTCCCCCTATCATTTCTAAAATAAGTGTCAACATGTTTGGACGTACACTAGGAGATATTGAGAGTAAACATAGTTTGATTACATTACAAAACAAATGTTAATAAAAATCCGAAATATACAAAAATCTATAACTAAATTGAAACGTGAGATACAAAAAATATATTTATAGATCGATCTTAACAGAAAAGAATATGAAGTTCATTAACGTTTACTCTAGCATTTGTAACCTGAGAGAGAAAGCGAACATTTAAAAGCTTAAGTACAGAGCAAAAATGAGGCTTATTCTGGTTTTTCCTCTGGTTATATAAGCAAATAGATTTTATGACAAATCTCACTCATTAGAATACATTCTCATTCACCAACATGAGTCAGAATAACACTGTACAGTACGTTCATCTCCTAGAGACCAACGGGAGTTTGAAAAATAAAAAAGAAGACAAACAGACTACATGGAAATCAGTTACAAAAAATTATTCTTTCAACTCCAGATCAATGTAAAAGTTTGAAGGTTGTAAAAAATTTTTAAATATCATATTTTCAAAATAACTTATGTATATGTCTCTTATAAATGAATTAAAATACTTTTATGATGATAAATGTAACATACACCTAATTGTATCTTTTTTAACATACACCGAATTGTTTTTTTTTTTTATTCGTCCATTATTCATCACTCATTATACATCGCCGGAAAATATAGATCTTGTGCGACTCATGATTGAAGAAGATCGATGGTTAACTCTGAGGGAACTAGAATATGATCTTAGAATTTCCAAAACTACTGTTTAGAAAATTTTAAATGAGAAAATTTATTCCAAAATTTTCACAGAAGAGCAAAAAATCTTCGTTTTGAAATCACTCAGGACAACTTGCAAATGATTTTTGATGATACAAAGTACTAGAAAAGATTAGTGATGAATCATGGATTTATGATTATGATCTTCAAACCAAACAATAGTCTTCATAATGGAAGCATTTTTGATCTCCAAAACTGAAAAAAGTATGTCAAAATCGGAAAAAAGTCGAATCAATACGGATTGTTTTCTTTTATTATGAAGGTATTATGCATCACAAATATGTTTCTAGCGTTCAAACTGTAACGGAGAATCTTGGCTAGGCCGATTTCGTCCGTATAGCTCTCGCCAATATCCGCACGCCGCGCCAAGCTAAGAGTGTGTGCGCGTGGCACGCACACTCATACTTGGATTTTGTTTTCAAGGTGCTGTGTACGAGCTGAGCTGACGGCTGGAGCGATCGAGATGGCGCGGAAGAGGAAGAGAGAGAGAGAGAGATCAGATTAGATTAGTTCGTTTATTGCGCCAATGAGGTGGAACTCCGTTTGGCAGTTTAGAAATGTACAAATTAAACATAACAAAATTTATAAAATGACAAAACAAGAGATACAAGAATAAATATTAAAGCATTTGACTATTTAAAGAAGATAAGTTTAGATAAATGCATGAATTATATGTACGGTGAGCAGCGAGTTTACAATAGCAGTAATTATAAGGTGACTCAGAAATGTATATAAATGTGAAAATAGAATAAAATATGTAACATATAAAAACGTAAAAAAAGATAAAACAAAAATATAATGAAAATACCAGATAAAACAACAATAATAACAATAATAAAAGATGAAAAATAATAAAAGTAATAAGAATAATAAAGACGATAAAATAATAAAAGTAATAAAAAAAATTTTTAAATTAAAAAATAATAAGAAATAATAATAAATAATAAAAACGCGATGGCACCTATTTTACAGAAAAACGGTCTGAAAGGAGGAAAGGTATAAAAGGGAAGCGACGTGCATTTGGTTAAAAAAAGCTAATTTTGATTAGCTATTCAATGAACCGAAGGTCAATAGTGGGGTATTTGTGGGAGGTTGGATAATTTTGGGAGAACGCGACTGATTGACCTTGTTTGGTATGCGAGTGTAATCGGACAGTGCCGGCACTGACATTAGATTTTCGCGAGTCGCCCTCTCAATCCATGCTCTGGCCATGTAATTTAAAAACAGGTCACGTGTCCAATCCTTGATGTCAGAGATCCGATCAGTGGAGAACAGGGTCACGAACAATGAATTGAGTATTCTCTTTGCAAGGATAACAAATGAATGGTTCCAGGCCTCAGTTCGAGGAGCTTTGTATTCAAATGCCGACAGTGGATGGCGACTCGAGTGCCGGATAATGACACTATCAAGCAGGACAGACAGATTTTTAGCTAGGTAATGAGGCGATTTCCTAGACACTAAAAAGTCGGTCAGAACGGTAAGGGCTCTATACCTATTTAGTGTAAGTGATAACTAGCCTAGGGTTAATCTATGGTGGATGATGTGGCTGTTTAAGGATAGTGAAGGAATATGTGAGATCCAACCTATTACGAAGCGTACACAGGCGTTTTGAGTAACTTGTAGCTTAGACGAGCGCTCTCTATCGAGCTGAATGCAGACCACTGAAAGGTAGTCAAAATGTGGAAAAATGAGCTGCTCGATAAGAACTTTTCTGAGGGTAGACGGATCTGATCAGCGAGTTCGAAAAGTACTCCGATCGTGCAGCAGATTTATCGACCAGACACGAAAGAAAACTGCTAAGGGTCTCATTCAGGGCCGCTTCTTCCACCGGATTTAACCCGCGAAACCTAATGAATCTAGTGACGTGCTTATTCGTGCTAAAACGATAAGTGAGCGTGATAAAATCATGGCCAGCAATAAAAGGAGTCTTGGATTTTCCAAAGCTCTGGATAGAATTTGGATCTTTCACTATAAAAAGGTCAAGTATACTATGGGAAGAGGGATTTATGTCAAGACAGTGATGTGTGGGATCAGTAGATACGATGTGAAGGTTGTGTAAATCAACGAGAAATCTCAAAGCTCAAACATCAAACAGAGAACTAGAAATCAGGTCGGTGTTAAAATCGCCGGTAATAATGACATTTCCGTACAGGCCAGGCAGTTGAAGAAATGTGTGGGAGAGCATGAAGAAGAACGTCTGTATACCATCGCCATTAAAAGCTTGGTCTTGTCGGACTTCATTTCGCCAAGGATGAATTCAGGTGTGTTATCAAAGACTGGATTTGAAGTGGCTAGAATACTAAATTTAAGGTGAAATCTGACATACAGGCCCACCCTGCCACCCCGTTTCCCAATTCGGTCAAGCCTGAAATATTGAATTCAGGGAGAGAGAGGTATGAGTCAGAGATGTCAGGTGAGATGAAGGTTTCAGTAATGGCTATGATATCAAAATAAATAGAATGGGCTTGTGCTTCAAGAAGAGTAAAGTGACAGGGAGAATTTAGTCTATTAATATTAATGTTAGTATTAACATTAATATTAATATTAATGACGACAAAAAAGAAAGTAGAGGGTGGGGTATGGTCCTGGGTTAGCTGGCATCATTGACCAGAAATTGGAGGAAGTGGATTTGGCATCGCTTCATATAGCTGAGCTGGAAAAATAGACATTGTCGGGCTAAACCAACCGTCGGTTGTGTTAAGTTACGGAGCGGAGTTTTTTGGGATGACGGCAGTGGGTCGTTGTTTGGCAACCTGGGGCACGAAATTGAGGTTGAGCGGCGCGTGTCTTCGAATGCCGATCGGAGTAGCAGCCACTGACATGGCACCAGAGCGCCGAGCAGATAGAACAGGAAGCTGGCCGGGAGGCAAAAGCGTACAGCTATCAAGGTCGCTCTCCGACATTATGGGAATAGGAGTGGAACGCATGTTTTTCCGCATGTGGATGATCATGCCTGAGACGAAAGGACGCGCGAAACCCAGCTCGTGACTACATGTAAGCGCCTTTCACAAATAGATTGAGGATCGGCTGGGGTAACAGCTGGCGGATGAAGACGGGATTACCTAATTAATGACGTCCCTCGCCATCTTCCCAGCGAGCGTCCCAGAGCATTCCAAAATAATGTCACGCATCACCGTTGAGTCGATACGCACGACGAAAGCGGACGTAGAAGCGTGCGTCTGACCCCGCAGGGCAGTCTCAGTCGGGTCTGGACGTGAGCGAGTGACAATCCACTTCCTGGTGGCCGCTATGCGACCCCGAGCGTTTGGGTAGCCAATCGCTTCAAAAAGCATACCGGCAGCATCCTCCAACGAACCCTGGAACTCTTGCAGAGGGTCCAGAATAAGGAGCTCGGAGCGATCCTTGAGACCCATTGCAGACTTAATACTCTTCACCTCGTCGGCGACACGATCGACTTTGGTTAGGATAGAAGTCTGGGTAGCTAATCTCGTTGCAAAACTTGGTAAATTCGTTATTTACGAAACCGAAAAACCATGCTGGCAATTGGCCGCCCATGGTAGGAGCCATTCTATCGAGCAAGAGAATTTGGTCCGTACTGGAGGAAGAAACAGTAAGAAGGGCAACCGATCGGGCAGCGTTCAAGGAATCACTCCACGATTCCACCTTCAACGTCTTCGACGGGAAAAGCTCATAAGGTGACGCTTGTCTCTTTCGGCCTGAGGCTTCGAGAAGAGAAAAGGTACCAGTTGGGGCAAAGTCAATTTAAGTGGAAGAAGGGGATGGTAAGAACACCGATTTGACGAGGGTTAGCCGAGACCGCAGACTCAAAAGAACAGGTACGGCAAATAAAGATCGCGAGATCAGGTTATGTCAGTACAGTGTTGATGGAAAAATCTAGCACAAGCTTCGCACTGTGAGATATTGCCACCCTGGCAACTCAGTGCTTCATCATACTTGGCGCATAAAGATAAGACCATTTGATAAAAGTGAGCAGTTTGGAAAATTAAAAACGAATTATGTAATATGTAGAGGACAGATTGATACGGCAAATTGAAATGTTCGAATTTCGCGCGAAAATTTGAGTCACTGACCAGTTATAAACAGGAGCTAAGAAAAATTAGAATTTAAAAGATTTGAAAATTGGCGCCACAGTGGCACCAACTCTGTTTGTTAAAGATCAAAATTGCCGAGAGATTCGGGAGTAAAATGATGCCATTTACAGGAGGCGGAAAAGGGATTCGCAAATTATCCTATTGATGAAAACAAATGCAAGAATTACATTAAAATAAAATTAAAATTAATTGTAGAAAAGAACACGAATTGACATTTTCGATAAAATAAAACTGAAATTAAAATTAAAATTAAAACTATGTAGCGTGTAGATAGCGCTAGATATACAACAAAAACTAAAATTAAAGAAAACAAAACAAGATAAAGTAAAATAAAAGTAAAGTAGGATAGCCGTCGCGATAACTAAAACGCAAGATAATTTAGTGATGAGAAGTACTGCAGCAAAAAATAACACTGGCAGTGAGGAGTCTCTCCGAGTAGATTATAATGTGTGGAGTAACGGTAAAATTGCTGACAGGTACTTAGCAGCAAAAGTTTAGATGTATTGCACTGATGAAGCATAAATAGAGCGACGTTAAATAAAAAAAAAAAAAAAAAAAAAATAGATGTATTGCAATCGGTAAGGTGTGCAGTGTGTAATACATAGAGTGTAGTGGTCCTGGTGTGGAGGTACTGTTGTTGTTAGCGTTGTTGGCAGAGGTGTGTAGCTTGAAAACTCGTTAAAATTGGTGATTTGGTGAACGTTATGTTATAACCAGACGAGCGAATAATTCATCTACTGGCCAAAAATTGACTAAAAACCAAGAATTTTTAGCATGAAGCGCAGAGGTCAGCTGGACGAATTCGCCTGCAAAAGTATGCCGTTCGAGGAAGTGGCAAGAGTAAGAAAATATTAACAAAAGAAGAGCACCTCAAAAACCAGTGTGACGCTACTGACCGAGAGAAAGAGAAAGAGAAAGAGAGAGAAAGAGAGAGAGAGAGAGAGAGAGAGAGAGAGAGAACAAGTGCTCTAGTTCCGGATCACCGCGAAAATTTGAGAGAGTCACGGCTGGGCTTTAGCAGAGAAAGTCACGCGCACGGATTAAACCAAAGTAAACAATTTTCCGGAGTTGTCCCCGCGATATCGTCAACGTTCGTTTTCGGAGACACGCCCGGTGCGCTGACGAGAATTAGAGTGTTAGGACTGGGTCGCGCCCAGTCGTGTCCCGAAGGATACCCGGCACCAGTGTGTATGGGTAACCGGCGAGGTGCGCAGGTGCGCGCGTGAGCAGACTTCATCGCTGCTGCAGCCACCGAGTGACCGAAGTGCAGCGGGAACAACGGCAATCGCAGCGGAAGCAACAACAAAAACAACGAGCAGAACAACAGGTTGAGGCAGCAACATTGGTAAAGCGAATGAAAGGATTAGCGAGAGGTCAAACAGTGATGACAATAACACCAGCGAGGCGGTCAGCGAGAAGAAGCGCACCAGTGACGTCAGACCGCGAAGCATTCTAGCCGTCAGAAAGGCTGAAGGTCGAGGTCGGTGTCTTGTTCTCTCTTGTCTCTTTGTCTCTCTTGCATGTTTGGATGCCAGCTGATGGGTGGATAGTGTGGCAGATCTGCCGGCTACCTCGTTGACGAAATAACGGCGGAAATTGTAAATCGGGCATTTATTATAATAAGTAGCTTGAAAAAGGGAATCAGCAGGCTGACGAGCCATCGATTAACCTTCACGCTCGCGTTTGTTATTGTGCCGTTCGTAGTATATTGGCGTGAGGAGAATTTTATCGTGAAGTTTTCAAATGATTTCTTATTGAGTAAGGCAATAAGAAAAAAAGGACCATAATTTTGGTTAAGGGATGTTTGTACATCCACCAATCTCCATACAGTTCCGGTAGAGATCTTTGTAACTTTCGGTTATTTCGAAAACTGACTTCCAGGACTACTTCAAACAGTATCAAAGACGCTGCAAGTACGTTATTCAATCAAATGAGGATTACTTTGGAGAATACCACTCGTCCGATGAAAAAGATTAACAGTAGCGTGGAGATATAAAGGTATTCCGGATACTTCTCGGATACATCCCGTACATTCGAATTGATGCCTGAAAGTACCTCCTAGGAACTAAAAATATCTTTGAAAACTAAATTAAAATTTTGTGAATTTCTGTTTAATATCTGTAATTTTTAATATTTAATTATGGCTTACTTGAATTAACAGAACATATAGAAGAAAATCGCCGAGTACACCAAACACGTCTAACCTCTGATGCCTTTGCCAGAAAAACAACACATGCTATATAGTCAAAACTATGAACATATGATCGTGGCGAGTTTGCATTAAATTTTGTGTGAAAAATGGAATCCAGTGCTCTAAAACTCTTAAAATGTTGACAATTGCATACGATGAGTCTACTCCGAGTAAGAAAAATGTGTATAAGTGGTATCAGCTATTCCAAGAAGGTCGAGAGAATTTAGTGGCATATCAACAACAGATGAAAACGTCGAAGCAGTGAAAGAAATTGTGTTAAAAAATCGTCAAATCACTATCAGAAAAGTTTCAGGAGGTCGGTTGACTCATGCCATGATATTTTTTCAGATGTTTTGGACATGAGACGTGTGTCAGCGAAATTCCTTTCAAAATTGTATAATTTTGATCAAAAGAACCGTCGCATGACCATTGCGCAGGAGATGTTGAATGAAATCAATGAAGATCATGATTTTCTTAAAAAGGTTATAACTAATGATAAATTATGGGCATATGGTGATGATATCGAAACTAAAGTCCAATCGTTCCAAAGGAAGACCCTAAAAGAGCCAACACCCAGAAAAGCACACCAAGTTCGATCAAATGTCAAGATTTTTCTCACTGTCTTCTTTGATTACCGTGGCGTAGTTCATCAGAAACAAGGTTGTACAGTTAATAAGGAGTATTATTTTGAAGTTATGCGTCGTTTGCGAGAGACAGTACGCAAAAAACCTTCGAAACTTTGGAAAAACAGTTCGTGGATTTTGCATCACGATAATGCACCTACACACATATGTAGGCCTTAGCCTACATATTCACCGGATTTGGCTCCTAGTGACATTTTTCTTTTCCTAAAACTTAAGAAACCCATGAAAGGACATCGATTTTCAACGATTGAGGAGATAAAAATTGCATCGCTGAAAGAAGTCAAGGCTATACCTCAAAATGATTATCAAAAGTGCTTCGATGATTGAAAAAAGCGTTGGAACAAGTGTATTATATCTAACAGGGATTACTTTGAAGGGGACAACATAATCTTATACATATTGTAACGTCTCGATTTTGCTACGTTATAATTAATTAAGTTCGGACTTTAAGATACATATGCAAATCATGTTTCCGAGAGTAAGCAAGAAGTTGACATACAGTACTAGACGCTCGAAAAGATCGAAATAATAGTTGTTTGTGTATTTCATGAATTATTATTGAAGTTAATCATCGAGCAGTGAACATAGTATCAATCTACACAGTTCGCTACTTCGACGTGCCATTTGAAATGCGACTAAACATCATGCAACTAGTTAATTTTTTTCAAAGCAATTTAGAAAAAAATTTTTGTTCTTTCTTTTCAAAAAATGCAGCCCAAGATCGTTAGAAAGTCAAAACACAATAAAGAGCTAATTACACTTTATGACTGACTGCATAGAGCACCAGAGTCTCATCAGTACGCATTTTTATCTTGAGCTTCTTTACGAAGTTATCTATAATCCGCAAACGTAAGCTATCTTTGACGGACAAACCTCGCTGTTGACTACAATGAGTAGTTGGTTCGAATTGAAAGCAGAAGGATGGAGGGATGGATAATTCTAGAGTTGCATGATTGATATTCTAAGAAGGAACCCCCCCCCCTCCCAACCCGACCTCATCGATTTTGATAATTTTTTGATATGATATAGTTATATGAAAATAAGTTATGTTTTTTTATCGGTGAAAAAACACTTTGAGGGGATGAAAACCGTTCTCAAAGTTCATCCTCGAAAATGGATTTTCAAATGTATCTCAGCTTCTAATTGATATTTTATTCATTATAAATTATTAATAAAAATTTGAAAAAATATTATAGTATATATAATACAAAAAAACGTTGAGATACAATGAAAAATCCATTTTTAGATGAAATTTGAGAGTAGTTTTCATCCCCTTAAAGTATTTTTCTGTTGATAAAGAACACGTATGTCGTATTTTTTCATGAACTGTAACATATCTAAATTTTAGGTTAAGGGAGGGGAGGTTTCATTGTAAGTGATTAATACTGTGAAGAGAGTAGGCAATTACCCGTTTCTCGTCGGTTCCTCTGCCTCTTCCGTTTGCCCTCGGCAAGGCTCAATGATCAGTATTGAGCGCACTTTCTCTATGCGCCTAATACTGTACCTCTTTTTCAGCCGTCATAAATTACCAGATCCGGCTGAGGTAACCTAAGGAGAGCGAGAGAGAGCGTTGCAGAAGGAAAAATTAAGAAGACTCTGCAGTTGAAGGAAGAGAGAAAAAGAGAGAGAGCGCTGACGTGAGCGTACACTAAGCGGTTATTAAGCAGGCGGGCAACGCGTGACCATTTAGCGCTTCGTTGTACGCAACCTAAAACTAGGCTAAGTAGGGATACTTTGAGAGAGCGCGCGCAGGAGTATTGCATAGCGTCACTCTACGTCAGCCAATAATCGAGGTCAGTCAATCAAGGAATTAGCTCGTGCTGCCGATCATCTTGGCAATTGTTCCCTGCGAAGAAGAGGTTTGGCTGCCTTCTATCCTGAGCAGCCCCACGCCCTAGCCTTTTGTCGAAAGCGCATCACCTACAGCAGCATCAACGACGAGAAGCTGTACAATCGGCCTGCCATGCAGTTACCATCTTCGCCTCCCAAGGATCATCGAGGAGAAAACAAAGGTCAGGTCATCTCTCTTTCTCCTGGTTGTTTTCTCTCTCGCACTGATGGGCGTCCGCACGAATTATTAGGTAGTTAGGGGATCACTTGTCGGCTACCTTTGTTTAATTCCTCTTCTTTAATTAATGTATTGCGTGTTTTGTTTAGTTGTAAGTGCGCACTAGCCAGGTGATCACTCACCGGCTACTTTACAAGTTTCTTTGTGTTAGAATAAGTCGCGTTGGTTATCGATTAAGATACAGCATATTGTAAACGTATGATTAAGACGATTAAATTGTTGATTAGTTTAAGCGCGCGTTTGTTTGAATAAGAAGGCAATAAAAGATTTTAATTAATTAAAATCTTTTATTGCCTTCTAATTCAAACTACAACTACAACTTCAACTTCTAATTGGTATTAATTAAAATTGGTTTATTTTCCAGCCTACTCTTCCGATTGCATTTAGAGCGAACTTTACTTATCTTCCCCTTTAAAAATACGTAGCAGCGTGTCAAAACTGTTACAATAATTAAGTGATACTCTAAGACAAGGCGGTCCTACATTACTTCTAATTCTCTTTCTGTACTTAGACTTTGTACTATGATACAAATTTCAAGTGAACCTTGCAGTATCGCCTAGATGCGCGTTAAATTCGCAAATTCGAATTGGTGCTCGATATAGCGAAGGATAACTCATCTTTCCAACCCAAATCAAACCACAAGGAATGAAACCAAAAGCGTAAACAATAAGAAACATGAGCATAAAAAAGAAAGAAAGAAACATTCAGAGAAATTTTTTCAATTTAGAAACTTTCAGCATGGTGACAGCAAGTGGCATGACGCGAGCAACCGTTCAATACTGAAACCAATTCTTCACTCGGAAGTTGACAACGATTATCCAAGAATGAATTATTGATTATAAGAGGCCTTACTGATGTAATACTGATAAAAGGTCATAACGGATGCTTAGTATCGCGCTGAATAATTTGTTATTTGAAGATAGTTTACGTATGTCTAAAAAACACATATACATACAAATACACAAAATCCTATAAATTTTTCATGACAGATTACCGCACAGAGTCATAAGAAATCCTATGTATTACTTATGACTCTGCGGGGCTTCATCATCCCATTAATGAATTTTGTTTAAATTTAGCTTTCAATTAATTAAATTCAAACGGATTGTTATTATTATTAGTACTTCAAGAACTAAGTTCATGTCAAACGAAGCAGAAGTATACTATGTATCTATACACATTAATTTTGATTCCCTTTAGTCATAAGTATCTCAACTTCACCTATCACCCTATCACTTTTGAAATGACTAGAGAGAAATTTTGACAAATATTATGACTGGAATTATACTTTAAAATGAAATCTTAACCACTAATAAATAACTTAAAATTTTCAGGGCAGGAAATTAAAAGGATATATAACTTTTCATTTTATTCAAATGAATAATCAACAATAAATACCTGAATTCGATCATAAACTGACAAACGAGGTAACCGAAAATGACAGCATCATTCGCTTCAATATCTAAATGAGGGATACCAAAGCCACAGCAGGACCATAATTCTTGTTTATATTCGTCCAATTTCCAAGCTGCACTGCCAATATCAAAGAGAATAATTTGTGGATTTCCATCAACTAACCATGTTCCTGTAACAACCTGAGATAAGGATAATAATTTGAAAAATTATATGATTGAAATCTAGAAATAAAATTACGATAATTCAATGAATGATACTATTGACTTTGCAGGAAAGTGTATAGTTTTAGTAATTTGTATACGTAACAATTTCTATCATTTTGATATATAATCTCTGGCCCTTGTCAAGTTGAAATTAATGTATAACATTCTTTCATGTTTTCTTATTCTTGTTTTTATATTTCTTCTTGGCTCTAACTTATTGGCAAGCAATTTTAACCTGAGCCATTTTATCATTTCACATGAATCAAATTATAACTAAGTACCAATAATTTATAAATTGTATATAATTCTTGGAAGAGTAACCTACGTAACTATAGTCAGATGTACAACTGTATACGAGGTGTCTGAAAAGTATCTAAAATACTTTTGAATCTCTCTATCGGAACATTTAAGCACCCCCTGTCGGTTATCACGGTTAGCTATACCTCTTTAAGAACTCGCTCTACGTCGTAGTTCATGACAAGACGTCTTCGATCATGCACAACGTAGATTTTTTACGAAGTCTTTTTTTGGGTCGTTACATTTATTGCTAAAAATGACTGAAAAATTTAACAGCTAATTTAAATAAAGTTTTGCTTTAAACTTGAAGACTTATGCCAAAACGGTTACAATGATAAAAAGGTTTTTTAAGATGATTATATGGATAAAAATCACATATGAGAGGTACAAATGATGTAAAAATGGCTGCCGATCTGCTGAAAGTGATTTACACTCCGGATATCTTTTTGTTTATAACAAAACTGGAAAATATGAATCTTATGTGACTCACGATTGAAGAAGATCTCTAGTTGACTATGCAAAAACTAGAATATGATCTTAAAATTTCTAAAACCATTGTTTCGGAAATTTTAACCGAGAAACTGAAAATGATTTGTGTATACAAAATTCATTCCAAATTTGCTCACAAAAAAACTAAAAAAACTTAGCTTTATAATCGCTGAGGACAACTTGCAAATGACTTGTGATGATGCAAATATACTCAAAAAGATAATTACTAGTGCTGAATTATGAATTTCTGGTTATAATGCCAAAACCAAACAATAGCCTTCACAGTGGATGCATTTTGGATCGCTGAGACTGTAAAAAGCACGTCAAAGTCAGAACGATGTCAAGTCAATGCTGATTTTTTTTATTATCTGTTATTACACTACCTACGTATTGTAATCGTCGTTGAACGCAATTTGAGAATATCGCTCAAATACATATTATTATAATAAGTGTATTTGTAGGGGGTAGGTTAGAGAGATAGGATAGATAGTGCACGTCACACGTTTGACGTGAATGAGAAACATAGAGAGAGAGAGAGAGAGAGAGAGTGAGAGAGAGAGAGAGAGAAAATGAGAGAGACAGACAGACAGACCGACATAATACAGCGACAATGTTTAGCTAGTAACGATGCTGGAGAAGCTAAAAGACATATACTCGGCGTTTTAAGTTAGTGATCATTACGAAAAAGCAGGAAAAGGAAGAAGTGCATTGAAAAAGCAGAAGAGAGCGATAGTTGCAAAAGCATGAACACTGTCGACGTTAGTGAGGAGAGTTTTGAAAAATTTCAATGATAAGTAGCCACAGATACCATGAGTGGCCAAATCACTTTCTTATGATTAGACACACCGAACCGATAGCTATTCGAATTTCGTTCTTTCAAACCGTTAGCAGTAATTTTAAAGTGTCTCAATAATTTTTATTACAAAATTATTATTCATTAAAATTTATCAAAAAATTTATAAATATAAAAATTACTAATATAAAAAAAACTATATTTTTGAATCATTACTAACACAAACATTCTGAATATACAGCTAATAATAGAATCATTTTACCATTCGTTGAAAATAAAAATTTTTAAACAAAAAATTTTTATGAAAATTATAGGATATGGTTGATTAATACTTTTATTAATATTTGTTTTCATGCATCACATTAGATAGAAATAAAACTATATTGTTAGATCAAATGAATTCAATTAATAAAATTATTGATTCAATTGTTACGTCCCAAGTAAGCCAGACATCAGACGCTGAAATTTTGCCAAAACAGCAGTTTACGTGCAACTTTCAGTTTTTCTCACGCAAACTGCTAACTGCGCGAATTCTCGCTCTCTGCAGCCTCGGTACGGATGGACCTCCAGACAAAATTTACATTTAAGTCGACGCCGTTTCTTTCGTAGAATGAGAGATACGTACCTTTCCGCCTAATATGCGCTTTTGACAAAAGTATATCGCGGGAGTGGGAGAGAGACAGTCCTTCTCTTTTACGCTCTTAAGGAAGGAGCGGATAAAGGACCATTCATGAATCTGAATGAGCAATTATCCCATTGCTGGTGAGATTAGTTATCACGCCAGTAGGCGGGCCATTACGCGCCTTTTTTTCGATTGCAGAGACGACTGAACACGTACTCCGCAACTGTGAGCGAAACAGTAACGATCAAAAGCAGTGAATCATCAAAAATCAGTGAAGTTACAACTCAAACCGAAACATTCCGCCAATCCCAAACCCTCTCGATTTGTGAAGTGTGACTGGCTGCGAGCGATGCTTTAGACACATTCTCGTCAACGCCGGATTAAAGTTAGACAAATCGCACAAAAATCCACAAACTAAAGGCGGCGAAGGGTAACTCACCATGACAGATTTTTCCTTTCGATATTTCTGCCTAGCTTTGCTGGCTCTAGATAGATTTTCCTAGTAAATTACGGATATTTTCGAGATTAAAAAGGGAAAGTAAATATTTTGGAAATTTCAGACGTAATAATGTTCTACACATTACATCGAAACAAAATACATTTGATTATTTTTTATTAATAGGTAGAATTATATTAATTATATAATTTATTCAATTATATATTTATTTCTGTAGAAATATTTTATATAGAATACATTATATTATATAATAATCCTGTCAAAAAAACTGAATAGCAGCTGCAGAAAATCTGTACAGAATCTGTATAAAAAACGTTCAGAAAAGCTCAGATTTTTTCCGAAATTTACTGTACAACAACTATGCAGGAGCTATACGGATATATATATGTAAACTATATGGTTTCTGAATAATGTTTTCTGAGATTTTGCAAATTTTATAAAGCTTATGTATAATTTGTAACGGTGAAATCCAGTCGTCCCTCTCAAGGTAGCTCGCGACTGCCCGTACAAATTATTTATTTGATAAAGGGGATTCGGGAAGCAAAGAAAACGTTCCCACGACTTAATAATGCGTCGAGCAAACGCATTAATCATACGTGAATTAATTATCATTGGATCAGGAGTGATTCCAGGTGAATTATGACAACAAAAATCGGAATAAAACAACAACTTTAATAATAATAAAATAACAAAACTTATTCTGAACAATAAAATAATACCGCCGTTACATTAAATTTATAAGCGCAAACGTGCAGCAGATCGGCTGCAGGACTGTTTTCCGAACCGCTGTTTGTTTAATAGAGGAAAAGATATAAAAGAAAAGATATATTCGAATACAAAATAAAGAAGCAACAACGTCCGAACAAAGTCAATAAATGACTTCGTAGCCGGCAGATCTAACGGGCTACGTAGTACTCGATCGTCACCTCGGACAGAGAGAGAGAGAGAGAGAGAGAGAGAGAGAGAGAGAGAGAGAGAGAGAGAGAGAGAGAGAGAGAGAGAAACATAGCACCGACCTTGCCTCGCGCTGTTGATGTGTGGCTCCGTTCTCCTTTGACCTCTGCTTGTGCTGATAGATTCTGTGGTGATATAAATTTCCTTTGTTAAATATGTTCCTCGAGTTTTCTAGTTCTTGTTTGTTAAGTTTTGGTAGTATCGTTGTTGATATCGATGTTGTTAATATTGTTGCTGTTGTTATTACTCTTAGTATTATTACTTAGTTATTGCTGTTAGCGTTGTTGTCGCTGTTAATACGGTAACTATTATTGCTGTTATTATTACTTTTATTGTTGTTGCTATCGTCCTGGAGTGTATGTGTGTGTGTTCTAGATGTGTCGTGCTCCCTGTTCAAAGCAACAGAAATGCCACTCACCGCCAAGAGAAGATGGCCGCACGCGCTCACAAACCCGCGTCACCTCACCGGTTGCCCACGTGCACCGGTGCCGGCCTCGCTTCACTCGCGGTATCACCTTCTCACACACAGAAAACAAACGTCAATCATTATTTCGCGCACCGGGCACGTATCCTTAACTGAAAATCACGGAAAGGGCGCGGGAACTTAACCGACGAAAACGAACAAAGTCCAGGGAAAAACTTGTGCGCGCGGCGGTCTGTTTCGCTGTCCAGCTGCTACTGCCGATTTTCTCTCTCTCGGCCAGCGAGATACGGGCCCAGGTCTGCCGGCGACTCGCTGGCTCTCTCTGATCTTCTGTCTCTCTCCCTCTCACTGCCGTCTACTCGTCAGCTGCCTCCAATCGCCGTCGCCACCGTCGCACCTCAAGAGAACAAAAGAGATAGCTGATGAGAATGTGCTCAACCAGCGCACACTCTCAGCTCGGTAAGGCGCACGGGCATAGATAGTGCTCGACGGAGAGTAACGGCTGAGCCGTGATTCTCCGTTATAAATTAAAAAAAATGGTATAGATATTATATGCGGATTATTTTACATGAATTTACAAAATGATTAAAAATCACCCTGCAAATGTATTATTTATAAATAACGAGATTAATATTTATATATAAAATAATGTAGTGCAACGGTAGTCGATTCGAACAATCGATATGTTCGCAATTCGACATACTCGAAGTAGGGTGAACGTTTAAGAGAAAGAGGGGGCACCCGTAAGTTTAATTTTTAGTATTGTTTCAGCTGTTGATTAGAAAATCGCTAATTTTTACCTTGTGTTCCTTTGCTGTTCGTCGAATTAAAGATTTGAGTTTTTGTTTTGGTATGTGAGTGGTGAGAGATTGAGGAGCGGGGAAAACCAAAACAGAGATTAACAGCGAGGAGTCGGACGAGCAGCCAGTCATCCGGTAGCTAAGGCAGCGTCGTCGCAGCTTCACCCGGGAGCAAAAGTTGTTTGCCGACATCAATTACGACTGATCACCGTAATTACACCACAGGATAGGTACACCACCTTTTTCCGCTAAATTTGCACGTTCGAAAAGAATTAATTGTTTCTCGAACGACGAGAAATGTGCCTATGCTTTACGTCGTTTCACAATTTTTGGCCGTGTGCCTTCTTTCGGGCAGATAAATGCACGAGGGCACGTTATAAAATGTGTCCAAAACTATCCGGAATAACGTTCGCAAGGTACGCTGGGCTCGCGGATGATCGCGAACACCTTGCCGCCGCGTCGCGCACTAACGAATAAAAGAAGAGAGAGAGAGAGACAGAAAGAGACAATCTGACCTGAGGGATGCCTTTGGCCTCAACCGATGATGGTTGTGCTAGTCCGCCGCTGCTGGACGACTGTAGTTGGCAGAGATCTCTGGATAACGTGTTAAGGGCGATCCTTGGATGGCACTAGTATGTCTTCTTAACCCTCTACTTGGCTCAATACGGTTGGATACTATCACGGTTGCTGGCGTTTTAGCTAGAGATATATCCTTGAGCGTGTGGCCTCGGTCGTTGAGATCGATACTCTGCTCGATATCTCAGTCTGCTCTCTCTCCCTACCACGCGCGTGCCCACGCGAGCAACGCCGGTGGCTTCACTCTTGCTCTTTTGCCCGTGCGACAAATCAGTTTTCTCTCTCTTCGCGTGCCGCTGCCTCTCTTGTCCCTCATTGGCTCCACGTAACGATGCCGCTCACAGGTACAGGATCTGAAGAAAGCGTGGCAAGCATCGATGATGGTTCTCAATTTCCATTACGCTCACTATAGCCACCGTGAAAGAGCGAGTCGCGAGAGAGAGAGAGTGAGCCTGTCAAAGCCAGCCAACTCGGCCAGAGCCCCATCATAAATGCAAATTTCAAATTATAATAAATTTTATTAATCAATATAGATATAATTATGTTGTATTCTAAAGGGAGCATCGTTTTCGTACTTTAAATTTTGTCCATGACTCTATTTACATAAATTGTTTGGTTGGGAAATGGGAGGCACGACTACTCCAACTACTACTTCCTACTCCTACTAGACGTCTAGATTGCGAAGTTGGCGTGCGCAAGAACTTAGAATAGAAAAAAGTATACAACGAGAAATTACGTCGGCAATTTAACAATCAAAGTTTATTTCCAGTCCATCTACAACAAAAATAAAATTATAAATAAAATAAAATAAATAATAAGGAAACAAAAATTACGGCCTGATAATAACACGCTCGTAACGGCGGACGAGCGAGATAGGAAGATTTTGCACATATACTCGACAAGTTTTATAATAAGTTATAAAGAATATGTATGAATTAAAATAATTATTAACCAAATTTAGGATTATACAATAAAAAATTTAAAGTTCGGTTATAAAAAATATGTATGAATTAAAATAATTATTAACCCAATTTAGGGAGACAAGGTTATTCGGCGAGGGATAAATTTAGCTTTTGACATACGTATTATTACTATATTCATAGCCAACCATTATCGCATTAATAGATACATGAAATAAATTTAATTCTACAATCTGAAATACTAAAATATCTTAGTATTTAAATCTTGTAAAGATAAAGGCAGAAATTTGAGCTCAGTTAAAAATTAAAAATAACAACGAAGATATTATTTAAATCAAATATTTTAATACTAAAAATGTACCTATTTATAAAACGACTGATCTAAAATTATTCTTTACAAAAAAAGTTAAAGACGTTATACTTAAGATTATAGAAGAATTTTCTGAAAAAGACTATAGCTGGCTATTAAAGGTTATTGCTGGTCTTCTATTATATTGATTAACAGAAATCAATAGCTAGAAAAACGCATATATTAATATTTAGAATACGAACAATCAATGTTTTGAATGGGCTGTGTTATCCTTCCTTCATTCGTTTAAAGATCTTAGTGATGGAGTTAGTAATTATCAAACCTTTGCAGATGAATTCAAACTCAATGGCATCAACTTTTCTGTAAAAATCAAAAGTACACCTAAATTTGAAAAGTTCAATTTACTTAAATAAATTTATACACACATAAAATATATACAGTGCCTATCAATCACTTTTGCCATACCTATACCAAAATCAGGCAAACATGAAAGTATTGTATCTTAGTCGGAAATTATCGCATAAAAAAAATCGAATTACGTTTTGAAGGTTGTTGTAAACACTTCGATAGAACATGTAAAGAAAGTTAAATAAAATAAAAAAACTGTATTTTTCACAATAAAAAACAGTGTGACGGTAAACGTCAAATTAGCGCTAATAATATAACCTAATTGCTGCCTGCGGGGGCAGTACCTACCGGGGAGACGAAAAACGTAACGAAGGAATTCGGCACGCGAGCAGACGGAACGCGCACGATTGAAATTGAACCAGTGGAGCAATAACCATCAAGGTATTCGCCGGTAGTCACGTCGTCAGCTGCCGATACAGAAACCGCCAAGATCGCGATCCAGGATTGAAGTGCCTGAACGAGTGCGGACCTGAGCCAGAGGAGAGCGTCATTCCCCGCGACAGCGAGAGTGTGTGTGAGGTTCGCCATCGAGGGCGGAACCACGTGCGCGCGAATTCGCGAGCCGCGACGAAAGAACAGACAAACTTTTCCGCAGTGCAAATCGTGCATTCTTGTCTTCGAACGTCTGCTAAATAAAGGTAAGCTGGCCAGCTCAATCTCGCGATCGCGATTGCATGCGTAATAATTAATTCCTCCTGCTCAAAGCGTGCATGAAATAGCTCTGTTAACAAAGAGCAGCGAGCGTCCCGACACTGCATGTTGTTGTCGAGTGAGCGCCGATGTAAACGTAAACACGCGGGCCGATTCTGATGTAGTATTTGAGAAGACAATAAAGGCTTTTGTAACGTCGGTCGACGAAACGATTCTCAGGCGCACTTTTTGGTCTATCCTTGCAGACAATAACCGGGACGTGCATTACCACTATCGCGGGAAATTCCTTTTTTCGGCGACGGAGGATCGAAGCTTTACTACACCACACACTTGGCAATATAGTAATGCTTCGCGTTATTTTACCACACTCTTGGCAATAAAATAACGTAAAAGGGGAGCCTGTCTAATGTGCACTCGACAACACGCTTGGCAATCGAGTGTAACTATCTAAGAAAGAAAAACCCGTACGCGAAACTAGGAAGAGTAAGGAGAGAAAAGTTAAAGGAGAGTAGTTAGAGTGTAAAATTTTTTATTTAATTTTTCTTACTCACTTTTTATAATAGTTTTTCCACACAAACTGAAAAATTAACTGGGTCTGGACGAACTTGAAGAATAGCTAACGAATTCGAAATAGTTGTACGAACTGAATTTGGAAAATATCACACACTTCTTAATTTTCTTGAAAAGCTCTCTTTTATACTTTTCGCAGGAGACTCCCACTCGAAAATCTTTGTCATTTTTTTGGGCAAGAAGAACTCAAATTTTCTCAACTTAATTGGTTGGAAAATTTGGGGAGTGTCTCAAGCGTAAGCAAAATTCAAACCCTAATTGGCCGGGGCGGAGTGTGCGGGTGTGGACTCATTTTAGTGCTTTGGGCCCTCTTCGCATATATGGCCCTCTATGTACTATTCTGGCCTTTATTTATTTAAACTAATTCTATTTAAAATTAATTGTGTGTGTGGTACTCTAATTTTACAAAAATGTTTCTTAATCTATAATAAAACTAAAAAACAGAACAAAAGTTAAGAATTACATTTATCTAAAAACAATTAAGATATTAATAGTTTTAACTATTAATTAATTATTAAAAAAAAGCTTTGAGAAATACTGAAAAAAAAATCAGAGTTAATTACAGAAATATAATTAATAACTTTCGTTCAAGCCATTCTTAAATTGTCTAACGCAAAGTTGAGCGCATCCAACAATTATACATACAAGACTCGCAAAGAAAATAAACCAATAAATACGGGAAGATAAATTTCGCAATTTTTCAAGAGACTTGCAAGCAAATGTGCTTCCTTTAATTTAAAAAAAATTAGCAATAATAAGAATAAATAAAATAATAGTACTGCTGGCAGGATGCACATGTGCGCTGCAGATCTCTACTTTCTAAACATGCGCGCAATCTGGCTACTCCGGATGACGCGATCGTAAAATCGCTTTGATTGTCTCAAGCATCCGAAAATTGCCAGATGCGCGAGCCGAAAACTACTGTTCATAGGAAAAATTGTCTTTATTCAGCTGTACGTAGTTTTTCATCTTGATTTACGAGCTAAGTGTGTGGTCGGTATTTTTTTGTCTAATATTTTTATGTTTCCTAAAATTAGAAAAATGTTAGTGTATTTGTTTCGACATTTTCAACAATATAAATTTAGTTAGTTGTGCTTCATTTATTTGCGTGAACTGTTTTTCGTTTCCCGTTGTAATTGCTTATTATGCTGCCAATGTCAGTTATTTTTAGGATTTAAAACGGACCTAAGTAGAATGATCTTCTAGTTTTCCCGGTTTGGGTTCTTTCATAAATATGACTTTATCTCCGATTTTAAACTCTAATGAATTTATGTTTCTGTCGAACTGTTCCTTCGATTTTTCTTTGGATATTTTTTGTATTTTAGTGTTGTTATATAAGACTCGCATTGACCTATTTTTGAAATTTATTTTCTTGTGTTGTAACCAATATCTGCGTTTCCACAGGATTTCTTGATAGGCAATCGGCTGGCCCGTTTTCTTTGCCTGACCGATAAATTATATCGAAGTCGTAGTCGACCAGTTTCAGTCTTCATTTCTGTTCTCTACTCATATTGTCCGCGGATTTTAAGGAGAGCAATGGTTTGTGATTGGTTACCACCGTGAACTTGTTTCCAAATAAGTATGTTCTGGACATTTTAATCGCGAATGTAACCGCAAGGATTCCCTTCCGTAGGTTTAGTAATTTTGTTTGGGTTTATTCAAAATTCTAGAAGCGTATGCGATGGGTCTGGCCGTATCCATTCACAAGGAATTCGATTCTCGTATTTTAGTTAAATTAATTATCAATTTTTCAAAAGAACGTGGAGCGTCACGTGTCGGGGTAACTACAACAAAATTCATATAATTTCTTAATCTTCTAAAAATAAGCTCATACTTGACGCTTACAACAATTTTCTGATAGTCTTCAGCAGATTCCAGTAACATACTGAGGGGGATAGTAACGTCAAAATTGCCAGAACTATATGTCGTTGTAACTGTATTATTACCAAATAATCCTGCATTTTCAGCAATTGAACTCTAACTGGGATTGAGTGAAAGCTAATTCTTTATAAGACTCGTCAAACCATCATTTTTTGCTTTATCTATCTCAGTTAAATTAATTTCGTAATCGTATATCTTCAAATAATGACAGAAAGAATTATTGACAAACTTGGTATTTGTTACTGTTATAGTTCTATTGTCTTACGTTAATCGCGATGGCAATAAGCAGAAATCCTGATGTGAAATTGCTATACAAATTTCATCGCTATTGTTGAATTGTAACGATGAATAAGACTGATGTTCATGGACTTTGTAATGAGTACTGACTCACCGAATGCGACACATGTATGAATGCTTAGAATATCGTCCATTTTTTTATTGTAGATAACACAAAATAGTGTTATGTACGATATTTTCATCCACGATTTTCGACAACTTTTAGTCTTAGGTTTTGCAGAATGTTTTAATGTGACAGCAGTGTGGTACCGCTCACTTTTGACTGATCGTTGATTAACATTTATGGCTCTTAATATAGCCTCGACCAGCCTTTATATTGTAAATAATACCCATTACTGTATGGTTTTTATATGCACTGTGATGACTTCTCCTCGAAATTTAATTAGTTTTATCAACTTCAGAATCGTAATAGGTATTCATCAATAATCCAACTATCAAGAATATGGACATATAAAACAATTTCTTTTATAAAAATGCAGTGTAAAATATTTAAAACAACGCATAACTGAAAACTGTCCGATCAGAGAAAAAATTAAAGAAATCAAATATAAAGGATGTTCAGTTCACAAATAGCTAAAATAAAAACTATTTCCGAGATTAAAAGAAAAAACTAAGTCAAAACAGTAATCAAGCTCAACCAAATTTTAATATAAATACAAACAGAATCAAACCAGATAAAATACAGGGTGTCCCAGACCACCCGTTCACCTCTTCTAGTTTTTCAAAAACGCCTTTTCAGAAAATATGAAACATACAAAATTTCAGTAAATTAGTCAAGGATTTCAGCGGTGACCTTTAATTTGACCTTAGAAATAATTTTCAAGGGCATCTCAAGGTCACCTTGGTTTTTTTTAATAAGAACCTAGTTTTGACCTTGAATTCTTAAAGAGCACGAAATTTTGAGTCAAAAGTGTTTTTATAATTTTTGTTTGTGAGTACTCACAACAAAGATTTCTATGGAAAAGTGCTCGAGTTAAATAAGCGCGCCAAAGAAGCAATTCCTTATATATACACCGGACATTTTCTCGAGTGATTTTCCGTACGGTGAATTTCGCGAAAAGCTTCGAGAAACCGTTAACCTTCAAAATTAGTAACATCGCCTGATTTTCAACGGTCAATCATAGTTTAACTTGAAATCACGCCACCGAGTGCAAAGACTGAGCATCAGTCACGTCATGTGTGCTTCGAACAAATGATGTGCGCTCTTAGTAGCTTGATCGGAAAGCGGCGACTCTTAGGGACGTCCACGGTCTCGACTTTGGACTCTTGATTTGCGTTCGACTTTCCTCGACTCTTTTATCTGAAAATGGCTACTCTCTATTATGTTTCGTTATTATATCTCGTACTATTAAGACTTAGTACTTTATTGATGTTGCGGTTATGTCTCTGTCCATCGCTACAGTCCTAAGTCCACATCGTGCATTCTCTCTCTCTCTCTCTCTCTCTCTCTCTCTCTTACTATTTCTCGTCTATGCATCTCAACGGCTAAGAGTCAATAAATTATTCTGCGGCTAAATCTCTTTCTACCGCTACAGCGCTAAGTTCGCATGGCGGGAAAACTGTGGTCAAGTCAATTATTAGCGCCGTTTATTCAAGTCGACTAGCCCGCGTAATTTTATTACTGGTCGAGTTTTAGCGCCTAGTTTCCTTATTAGCCAATCTACCCCTATCTTACTCTATGATTAGCCGGTCAAGTCGCGCGCGTTGGTCAGTTTGGGTCGCTATCACTGATTTCTTTCTCGTCTCTCGCGCTCTCTCCAGTCCTACCCATTTCTCCTACGAGAGTATCGGTAGCGCCTATCTCGCTCACACGTGTGACAAAATTTCCCCCTTTTGTCACCAATTCTTTTGCGGGGTAAGTGAGGCACTTTCGCTCAAGGTAATTGAGGGAGGAAAGAGAGGGGAGGTCAATAAATAAATTATGCAATGACAGAAATCATATTAAACTTAACCCCTTATTATTAATAATTATTCACACTAAAAACACGCGCGCATAACATAATCTAAATTATTGACCAACTAACTACAAAATAGAACAGTAAACTACTTAAAATAATCACAAATGAATATTTCGCATTTCACCCTAATACCTAATCGCGCACTTAACCTATTACAAACTTACTTAAAAATTACGCGAACCTGTACCGGATGAATTGCCCGACACGTGGGCGCCTGGACAATTCACCGGTCGCAATTTACACTACTACGAATTAAACTTAAGCGCGAACCTTTAGATAGCGGGCACGTAAATGCCTGACTATCTTATTCAACGCGTACCAGTCGTCGCATCACCAGAGAGACAGAGAGAGAGAGAGAGAGAGAGAGTGTGTAGAGAGAAAGAAGAAAAGAAGGCTTGACCTTTTATCCACTGCTCCTCGCAACGTCGTGAATTTCGAGCGATGTGCTGCTGCAAGAAGTACCGGTCGTCGCTGCTGATCAAATTGTTGCTAGATGCTGGCTGTTGTCGCTGGCCAAGTATCTGCAAGCTACGTTGGCTCTCCTTGCACGTGGGGCTGGCTGTAGTCGCAGACAAAGCTTTTGCCGGTAGGGTTGGCTTTCCTTTCAGCTATCCCAAACTGCACTCTCTGCACTCTCACAGGACTAGGCTTGGACCCCCGCACGCACTTTTTCTCGCGCTCTTCTCGCGGCCGCTCAGCGGTACTCGCTCTTCTCCCTACCTTGACCGATTAGTTAGGCGGCACGCGACACGTCGCTTATCGGACACGCGTCGCGTGTCTGCCTATCCCTGCATAGGCCTAATGCTCTCTCTCTGTCTCTTTTTCTCACTCTCTCCGTGCTCCTCAACTTATTCCTTCGCTCAGCTCCGCTGGCCCGTCCTCGGTGCTAAAACAAAAAGGCCAAGTGTTAGGCGCATACTTTAATGCGCCCAACGTTGGCCACCACGCCTTGCTGAGTGGAGGAGGGAGAAACGCAGACGAAAGACCGGTACACGGCCTGCTCTCGTCACACACGCATGTCCAACCCCATCCCCTCTGGTACTCGGTCAGTCTCCTATCGGTCGCCTCACTGGCATTCATAGGCTGACATTCTCTTTCCCTTCCCCACTCCCGCTCTGGCTTAAGCTTGCTACCGAGTGCCTCGCAACATGGCCACCGCTCAGCTCACGCGTTAGCGTCGCGTCCCGTTGCCGTTCCCCGTACCTGCTTCCCGGTGCCCGGAGGGTCGGTTAGTGTGTGTGTGTGTATGTGTGTCTTTCGGACGGTTCTTCGGGTGTTCTGATTGGGTAACCAGCGGTGTTAGTGCGTGTATGCGGTGCTCTCCTTGTGACGTTAGCCACCAGGATCAGCTGATCTCAGCTCTCAACTTCCTTGTAACCTGGCTTCCTGGGGGAGCGGCTGTCCGTGATGCTGTGTGTGAAAGTGTGTGTGTGGGAGTGTAAAGGTGGTGCGAGTGAGAGGTCTTTTCGCGAGGTCTCGGGACTGTTTATAGGCGCTTATATGAGCTAAGCGATATCAGCTGATCATTCGTCCACGTTCTCTTGTCGGAAGAGGATTTCGCGCGAGCCCTGTAGGTCAGGTTTTTCGCGTGATGATGCATTATCACAAGTGAAAAAAACCGCATTAACCTCATAATTTGATAATCTCGTGACACCATAACCCCATAACCACATTACTCTCAAATCAAACGAAAACAGTTTATCTCAAGCTATTTTTATCAATGCAAATTTTAACTGACATTCAGGAAACGTTCGAAAAGTAAAATAAAACACAATAACTCCATTACTCCATAACTTATTGATAAGATAACTCCATAACCGTATCACTCCAATGTTTTTAAATCAAACAAAAACAGTTTATCTGGGTCTATTTTTATTAATACCAATTTCTACTGACATTCAATTTACATTTGAACATTGAAATAAAAGGTTATAATCCCGTAATACCACTACAAAGGGGAGTCCTAAAACTGAGTGTCTGCATCCAGGATAACATCCTCACGGTGGCGGCGGGCAACAGTATGAGCCCATTATTCGGGTGAATCCCTGAATTGCAACTTAGAAGCCGTCATGGCAGGCACATGCAAGTGTCTCACTATGCAGAGAAATCTTGGAGCCTTAGTATCGGCGATTGGTATGGGTGTGAAAGCGGGCCTCCAGGCGTCATCATTAAGCGACCGTAGATCCAAATTAGTTGGTGACATGACTAATGTGGAATATAATGCTACAAGAAAACAGCCATAAAAGTTCGTGAAATCTCATGATTGTCAAGTATATCATGATTAATTTTGTTATATTTGTTCAAAATTTGCAATTAAATCCTTGCGTAAAACAATTGACAATCTATTTGTGAATTGTATGAAGAACTATATGATTTGCGAACTGATAAGAATAACGGTTGTCTTCTATCTATTATTTGCAATGCTTGTAAACAGATCTTGTTAAAAAGGAAGGTGCAGAAAAGTAGAGATGTCATAAAATTCTCCACTCTAATAATTTGGAGATATCCTCGTATTTTGAAAAAATGATACTTTTACGTGAATGACATTAAAGGTTTTACCATTAAAACTAAGAGTAAAATTATATATAATTCTGTTGAATCGGTTACAACACTCATATCGTATTAATAAACTGATTCTAATCTTAAATGCAGTGAAAATACTATGGAATTTGAAGAATTGGAAACTTCAAGTGGCATTAACAACAACAACAGCAGTAGTGAATCAGTGTACGTAGTAGATACAAAGAAATCAAAGATTCTTTCCTTAGTGTAGCAAATGGAGTTGAACGATCTTGTTAAAAATCTAGGCTTACCGAAAGATCGTTCTGATTTTTTGGCTTCATTTATAAAAAAAAGAATCTTTTGGTACCTACAATGAAAGTTTCATTTTATTACATTGTAATTTTGAATTCCGAAAGTATTTGAAAAGTCATCTTTAGTGTTTTGTAGGGATATTGAAGGTTTGATGAATGTATTCCAGTCAAATGGTTCCTAAGCTTAATAATGGTAACTTTTCATTATCTCTTTAAAACTAAGTATTAAAGCTGTTCAACTGTTCAACACAAATGTTTTTGCAGCAACACCAATCGCTTACTTAACCGTTATGAACCAAAAGTATGAGAGTATAGAAATATTTTAATAAAAAATCCAGTTCCAAAAACACTTATGGCAGATTTATGGTTATTTTGAATAATAACGTTGCTTCTTGGACAATAGTCAGGCTTCACAAAATATCCTTGCTATTTGTGTTTGTGGAATAGCAGAGACAGACAAAACCATTTTAATAGACTGAGACAGTTGCTTGTGAGATCATCCTTTGACCCTAGTTCAAACACTATCATCAATGAATCTCTCGTGAATCTATCAAAGATTTTTATTCCTCCTTTGCATATAAAACTTGGTCATATGGAACAATTCGTGAAAGCCTTGGACAAAACAGGGAAAACGCTTAAATATGTATTTTCTAAATTCCCTAAACTTTCGGATGTCAAGTTGAAAGAAGAAGTATTTGATGGACCACGGATTCGTCAAACTTTCAGAGACAATGATTTTGTTAAGAAAATGAATAAACTTAAAAAATCACCTTGGCTGAGTTTTAAAGATGTGTGTTACAACATTTTAGATAATAACAAGAGTTTAAAATATCAACAAATTCTTGCCAAGATGGTTCAAAACTTTAGAAATTTAGGATGCTTGATAAATGTGAAATTATACTTTTTGGATGCACATCTTGATAAATTCCCAGAAAATCTTGGAGATTTTAGGGAAGAACAGCGAAAATGCTTTCATAAAGATATGAGTTATGGAAAATCGTTATCAGGGACGGTGAGATGTTAGGACTGTAAAATGAGATATACCAAATAGTGATTGAAAGCGAAATGTATTATGTAGAACGTTTGATAACAAAAGAACTCGCTAAAGGAGCAAAAAGAGTGATATATTTTAAATTTCTGCATTGTAGTTATTTGTTTTTTATTCCAACCATTGGTTTTTTCTTCTAGTCAATTATATTTTATTTTAGTCATTCGTTTTTGATTTTGATCATGTTATAAGAGGTATCATAAAAAGGGCTATATGGTGAACAAAATCCGATTGTGCGACATCCCGCGGTGTACATCAAGTAACACTAATGCCGACGGTTCTATCATTGTTAAATGGTGGTAGAGGCTTATAACCTTTTATTTCGCTGTTCATAAATATTCTAGATATCCATGGCGAAAGGAATTGAATGCCAAAATTAAACAGTTTTCGATTGATATGGGGAAATGGGTTATGAGGTTATATTAATATAGAGTTATAAATTAAAGGTTATATAGAGTTATTGTATTGTGGTGTTACATCTCGTGCATCAACTAAGAATAGCTAATGAATGAGACGTTCCAATATGTTGACTAGTGGTTGGATATGTCTCACTTATAATAAATGTATGTGGAAATGTATGTCTGATAATTGTACTACCTTGATAATCGTAGCTTTTAATTGTTGATAAAATGTAGCAGGCTCTAACTGCTTGTTGAATTGTATGAGTGTAGCAGGCTCTAACTGCTTGTTAAATTGAATAGGATAGGTTGTTCAATAACACTTGTACGATATTACTTTGTAACAGTCGCGAGTTTATTAAGTAAAATGATCACCAATTGTCCGACTGGTGTGTACGGAGTTGAGTCTTACAGGTACTTATTGACTGACTGACGAACTACTGATCAACTGCTGAGAGTAATTTGTTCATTGCTTTTTATATCTTTTATAGCTCTTTTCAGGTCAGTATTGCGATATTATGTGACATTTTTGTTTTCGCTGATTATAAATTCTTGCGTTTTGGTGACTTAGTTTCGGAGTGTGTTTCGACAGTTTTTTGCTGTCGTGTGAATAGTTTAGAAGTTTTGAATGTGCATATGTTACAAAAAGGATGCGTCGTAAGGCTTAATTTCGGAGAGTCATTTACCTCGTGTTTAATTAGCTTTTGCTGACGTGCGAATAGTTTAGTAGCTTTGAATTTTGCGAGCGTGCATTTTATAAAAAGGATGCGTCTTAAGACGTAACTGTGGTTTCAAGGGATTAAGGGGTTTTATATGAATGGTTAATAGTTATATAGTTTTAAAAAAGTTTTTTTGAGGTTATGGGAAACTCTAGTCCGGTGGAGCTATTCTGACCTTAAATTTAGATTCAGAGACCCTAAAAATATATGGTTAACATGATCTGACTCCTAAACCTAAAAATTTTTTTTTATATGGCTGTATAATCGTTTATTAATTAGTTAATGATTTTTATTATTATATAAGGTGAGGTATAAAATAAATAAATATAAATAACTAATAGGTGTTATTCATTTATCACATAATTACAATTAACATAAATACGTATGTGTATATATACGTATATATAGAGGGTATTCTATTTTAATTGATCCACCGAAAAATCTAGGAAAGTTAGAGTTATTCAAAAAAATTGTTTAGACAAATCTTATTCAGGGCAATGAAGGTTTTATGACTGTCAAAATAATGTTGTCCTTAAGAATAATTTCGAAGGTCATTTGAAGGTTAAAGTGATATTTTTAATTAAGAATCCCTAGTCTTGACACCGAATTTTATACACACGTAATTTGACGTTTTTAATGTTTTTTTTTCATCCGATTTACTATTATGCAACGTAAGTCTCATTTTGAAATAACGTTTTGAACAAGCTAAGACATTCAAATAAATTGTTTTTTTAAATATTGCTTAAAAATTTAATAACTGTTCATTAGTTAGTACAGTTTTATTATATCCGGATATTTTGATCAAATAAATATTGCAACCAGAACACTTTTTATATGCTGAATTTCCTAACATCTTTATCTGTAACAAATAATAATCATATTTTTTGAAAAAAAGTTGAAAATTTTAATGTGGTTGAATATATTAGTCATTTTCAATTCAAGTATTAAATAATTAATTACATAATAAATTATGACATATAGAAATGCTATTTCAATGACGCTAACAAATATTTTTCGATTCACAAACGAACTTATGAAACGTTATTAACTTGTGCTAGACAATTTCAGTACCTAGAATTTCTCAAACATATTTTGAATTGGCAATCAATTTTACAAGTAAAAAATTCAACATCCATATATTCATTCAAAATTGGCTTGCAAAACCAAGAATTTTTCAATTTCAATAATTTAAAAATGCTAAATTACGATAGTCCTAGAAAATTTTTTTTTCTAATCTTTAAAAAATCTTCTAAACACCTTCTAGAATGGACTTTAAAATCAAAATACCGAAATCGTAATTTTGAATCTGACAACGCTTATCAAAATTTAATTTTTGTGCAGGGTAAATCGAGTGGTGTGATTACCGAGAAAGTCAAATGTAGAATATACAGATATATTAATATTAATATATTCTACAATTCAAATATTGGAAATGCCATGATCCATGGATATAATTAATATAATAATAACTTAATTGAAATGGAGTTTTACTAAAACAATAAAAAGCTAGATCAGTAACATACCTGCCATGAACTA
This sequence comes from Phymastichus coffea, assembly GCF_024137745.1. Taxonomy (NCBI): domain Eukaryota; kingdom Metazoa; phylum Arthropoda; class Insecta; order Hymenoptera; family Eulophidae; genus Phymastichus; species Phymastichus coffea. The sequence goes on from NW_026706814.1 coordinate 5,542,489, forward strand.
TCTCCAGCTCCACGATATAAAATTTTAGCTAGCTGAATTTGAATCGTACAATCGTAACTGAATATAGATTTTAATTTACTGGGTAGTTAGCTAAGCAACAACTCCTATACACGATTACATATAATAGAATACGATTAGCTTGAACAGGTAGTACTGGTCCTAGGGAGTTGCTGCGAATAACATCTATTATGCCGATTCCACGTTCCATCTAGTGTGTCTCTAACAGGCACCAATCTTTCAAAAAGAGATAGGTCCTTCGTTCGCCTGCATGATTGGTAGTGTGAATTTAAGTCAACAATTATGTCGTACCTATTTGGATTAATGGTAATGAAAAAAATCAATGTCTTCTCAGTCCGATTGAAGTCCTCTTCTCGAATCCAGATAATGAATTATAACGTTAATAATAAGAAAAAATTTCATGTCATTAAATACTTGTAAAATAAAATATAACTTTTGAGTATATTAAAACACTAGAAATAGCAACCTCCAAATATATAAATACCGTCAAGGGTAAAGGTATTGAAGCTACTGACTTGCATATATTGTTTATTGTATATATAATCTATGTATATTTGTGAATAGCACAGGACCACACAATGAAACCTAAAAAAGACAAAGAAACCACTTCCATAGCCTTATGTTTGTGGATGCGCTGAATTCGAATCTGATCTCCGTTTGACTCCAGCACGTCAGGTTCAAGGCCATTTGAAGGTCAAATTTTTATTTTACGATCAATCTAAGTTTTGACTTTAGCTTCGGAAAGAGAAGTCAATTTATAGTCAGATAAGCTGGTATACTTTTTTCAAAATGATACTTGAAGGTTATATGCAGGTCAAATGCTGAGAGTACAGTACAGACAAAAAAGACGAAACTATCTATGCTCTACCATATTTACATATTTCATATATTTTAACGAACTACTACCGATGCTGATATCCGTTTGACCTCATCAACTCAGGTTCAAGGTCATCTGAAGGTCATTGCCCTTATTTACGCGGAATGGTGAATTTCAATCATGTACTAAAAAAATAGCACCATTACTTAGTTAAAAGGCTTCAATATATTTCCAAACGTGACCTATCGTCGTTCTTTTACGTAAGCCCTAGTTATACCTTCATCCGACCTTCAGATAGAGTATTCACAAATCCAAAAATCTAATTTCATAACTTTTAAGTCTCAAATTTCTTCACTCTTAACTATCATACGTCGACCAAGAACTAAACTCTCAATTTTTCATCTCCGTAGGTTTAATTTCAGATTTTTTCAAATCTCAAATACCCCTAAAAGACCCGATGTGATAAAACAAGTTCTGAACATTCACTATACTTTGTAACAGGGTGGTTATCTAGCAAAATAGAAAATTTATTAACGCACAAACTCCCACGATGTGGAGCTAACCGCCGCTCCGTTAAACACGTATGGTTATACGTGTATTCGCTTTTACGTTTGATACTTTCGTTTCAGTGTCTTCTTTCCAATCGAGTTGAACTCACCTTAAGTCACTTGACTTGTGTCACTCGATCTATCTTAGGTGTGAGTGACCTAATGCTTAATCCGCCTAATCCCCTAGACGAAATCAGATTAAAACTTAAGCCTTTATAGATATATTAAGTTAATAGAAAACGAAATGACGTAAACGGCGAATAAAATTAATAATGTTTAATTAACAAAAACTACAGTCTTTTATGGGCCGAAAGACTTACACTCGCGAAATAGGATTTACAAATATTGTTGATAATTCGGTCAGAGAGAGAGAGAGAGAGAGAGAGAATTCGAACTTTGCCGCGAAATTTAACGCTCGGCGCGAATACAAAAAATTACGCTCGCGATAGATAAAATGCTGTCGAAAGTATTTTGTCGCGCAATAATAGGGAGGTGCACCTACCCTGCGGTGCAATTACGGTGATCAACCGTTATTGTTGAAGGAAAATGTAGATGGTGCTCTTTGAATTAGCTGCGCTGCCTCGCTCGATTCCAAATATTTGCTGCTTTAGCAGCTGCTGCTTCGAATGCTGCTGCTTCGGATGCTGCTATTGAGATGTTTCCTCGCTACACTCACGCATGTATCAAAATCCCAGAAATTTTATAATAAATAACAGCGAAACACAGTGAAAACTAAATCGGCGGTACTTTCTCAAAAGCAGCTGAGGCTTAACTGAAATTTAAACTCTTGCGCGCCCCCTCCCTTTCTTAGTCGTTCAAACTAACATCGCGAGTGTACCAAATTGCGAACGTATCGATTAATCGAATCGACTACCGTTGCAACTTGAATACGATATATCTAAGACTGACTTTGGTAAGTATTTTATAAATAGCAATATTCTCAACTTAACATTCATCAAATGATTTTCTTTCTTATTTTCCGATCATTTTTTTTCCAGGTGTATTAAGTACTCTGCAACAATGTCCATTTATAAAGGAAGGGATATTTTCTGCATTGTTTGCGGACAATATGTGATTCCCGAACAGAGAAGGAGTTTCACAACTAATGTAGAAGAAAATTATGAAAAATGTTTTAATATACCATTCGACACTCTTGACTACATATGGGCTCCAAAAATCATATGTTACCAATGTCACATGTATCTTTCTAACTTAGCTAAAACTTATGAAAAATGGATTCTTAGTCCAATGCTTTGGAGAGAACCTCTTGATCATAGCACAGATTGTTATTTTTGTTTGTGTAAAACAGTAGGCTACAACAAAAGAAACAAAAACACTATACAATATCCTGATGTTCGATCCGTCACTTTCCCTATCTTGGCCAACCAGCATATTGACTCATCAGCAAATAGTAGGCAATCTGAAGACTCCGATGAATTTGAAAGCAAGGAATCTTTACAGGATGAACAGCTATCAAAAAGTACTTTCAGTCAGCATGAATTAAGTGATTTGATCCGAGACTTAGAACTTTTGTAAGAAAATGCAGAGTTGTTAGCATCCAGATTGAAAGAAAAAAATTGCTTGTCCCACAAAACGAATGTGACATTTTATCGCACACGAGATGACCTATTCAAAACATTTTTGTCTGAAGATAACAATTTAGTTTACTGCAATAATGTCCAAGCTTTAGTTGAGGAAATTGGAATAACTTATGATGCCAATGAATGGCGACTTTTTCTTGATTCATCAACAAGAAGTTTGAAGGCAGTTTTGTTACATAATGGTAATATGTATGCTCCTATTCCGATAGCGCCTTCTATTGTTTTAAAAGTAGAATATACAAATCTTCAATTTGTGCTGCTAAAATTACAATATAATAAGCACAATTGGTTATTGTGTGGAGACCTGAAAATTATATCCACTATATTTGGACAACAAAGTGGTAATACCAAGTATCCGTGTTTCTTGTGCGAATGGGATAGTCGTGCCCGCACTCAGCACTACATCAGAAAAGAGTGGCCTTCTCGAGTGAATTTAGAACCTGGTTCCAAGAACATAGTATGTAAAAGTTTGATACCTAAACATAAAGTATTACTTACCCCACTTTACATCAAATTAGACTTGGTTAAACAATTTGTGAAGGCTATGAAAAAACATGATAGTGAAGCATTCAAGTATCTTTTTTTTAAATTTCCTAAGCTTTCTGAAGCCAAAATAAATGAAGGAGTGTTCGACGGTCTGCAAATAAGAATCCTGTTGAAGGACGAAACTTTTTAACAAAAATGACTGAAAAAGCAAAGGCTGCATGACGAAGTTTCAAAGAAGTAACTGAAAAATTCCTGAGAAATACAAAAGACACAAATTATAAAAATATTTTCGAAACAATGGTAGCTGTGTTCAACGATGTTGGCTATCTGATGAATTTGAAACTCCACTTCTTGGATTCTTAAGGAGTTGGAATATCAAGGAGTTCTTGGTATATCAAGGAGTTTGGAATGAGCACATGTTATTGGACTGTTACTGGGGCTTGAAGAGAGACACTCCACTGGCACATAAGAAAAAAGCCATCCGTCCAAATTTTGCATTCAAAAAAATACGCCATTCATAAAGCATAATCTGTATATAAAATATATGTACATAATGTATATAGAATTCCTCTATAATAAATGTTTATTTTTTCGTATCTTTAATCGTATTTTTTAGTATATTCCTAGATGTCTTTTAAAGCGAATATTCTCATATGAATCGGAGTAAATAAACGAAGACTTTGACCTCTTCCAACTGTATGTCTGTACAGTATCCATGGCATTGATCATTCCCCGTAAATAAGACCAATGACTTTCAGATGACCTTGAACCTGAGTTCATGAGGTAAAAAAGAGATCAGCATCGGTAGTAGTTCGTTAAAATATATTGAAATATGTAAATATGGTCAAGCATAGATAGTTTCGTCTTTTTTGTCTGTACTGTACTCTCAGCATTTGACCTTCATATGACCTTCAAGTATCGTTTTAAAAAAAGTATACCAGCTTATCTGAATATATAAATTGACGGTTCTTTCCGAAGCTAAAGTCAAAAATTAGATTGATCATAAAATAAAAATTTGACCTTCAAATGACCTTGAACCTGACGTGCTGGAGTCAAACGGAGGTCAGATTCGAATACAGCGCATCCAAAAACATAAGGCTATGGAAATGGTTTCTTTGTCTTTTTTAGGTTGCATTATGTGGTCCTGTATAGTTTTTGAAACTAAAATATAAAATTTGAGTCAACGCAATTTTTTTTACTGAATAATGTGCTCCATTTCCTTCATCGAAATATCATATTTATTGGATATATATTCTTTTATATATTATTCGAGTCGCGGACTAGTAAATTAGAAGAAAATTCACAGAAATCATAGATTTTAGATGTTTTAACAAATTTATGCGGTTAAATAGATAAAAGAAGGATTTGAAAAAACTGATATTTGTGTAAATATATCCTAGAAAATATTTTTAGAACTTTCATGACCTCACAGGATCTCAAAATAATCGAAATAATGGATTTTAATTTTACTTCATCCTCGAGTTCGCGAAAAACCTATAAAACACAGTTTAAAGTAGAGAAGTTGAGAAAAGCGTAAAGGAAAAATTAGAAATTGCTTCTGAGTTTCAGATTCCTTGGAACATTCTGTCTACTTTTATCAAGAATAAGGAGAAGATTATTGCCGAATTTTTGATGTCAGATGAAAGTAGATAAAGACACAGAGCAGCAGAGAATGAAGAAGTGAAAGGGTGTATAAAATAGTGGTTCAAGCAAGTACGCGATAAGAGGATACCGATAAATAGGTCGATCGTCCCAGTCAAAGGTTCAACAGTTTGCAGCTAGTTTGAAGTCTGACAAATTTAAAGCTATTAATGGTTGGCTGCAGAGATAAAAAAACAGAAACGACGTTATGATAAAGAATGCGTATGGTGAGAAAGTTGCTGTTAACCTGCAGAAATCAGAAGAATGAAAGGTATTTTTAACGGAAAAAATCACGGACTTTAAGCCAAGAAATGTTTACAACACTAACTAAACAGCACTTTTTTACGAGTAAAATATAGTTTTTATTTCAAATAAAACCTTGGCCTTAAAGGAAACAGATTGCAACAGCGACAAGTTGAATAAAGTTCACGTTACTATTCTTGTAGGAGCTAACTCTTACGGTATTGAAAAACTTCCTCTATTCATCATTGGAAAGCGTGCCAATTAGTTGTTTTAAAATCTTTAAAACGAAGCTCTGTAATTACGAAGCAAATAGAAAAGCATGGATGACTCACAATATTTTTTGATATTGACTGCTGAAGATAGATCGTAAATTCTGGCAGCAAATAAAGGAAAATGCTACATTTTGGCGACGATTAAAGTTCGGTTTCGAAACTATAAAACGTCGAACTTGTCTTCTGTTCACCTACCATGACGTCGGTCTTTTCGCCCATGGACTAAAGAGTTCTAAATTCATACAATTTTTGCTAATGGTCAATTTTAGTCAGCGATATTTTGGATGAACACATAAGTTTAAACAATATTAGAATGAAGATCAACAAGCTATGAAGATATATACTGATTTATGGCGACAGTGAAGAAACTATTTAGAAATATTTCATAGCAACAGGTTCCAGATGAAATAATTCCAACAGATGAAATTATTTCATCGATATCGATATAGAAGATTTTTTAAACGTCGATCAATGTGTGGCTATCTATGGACACCTTTTAGATGAGATGAATAAAGAAACAAGGTCGAAAATATCGGATAACAGGGAAGGCGAAGAATAACCTGCGTATCTAGCAGCCCCAACACTCACCAAAGTTTTAGATTTTTTACAAAAATTCCGAGAATTTACTAAATCAACGTCCAACGAGGACGACGGAGATTTTGCAGGGATTAGCATGCTTACGAGGTTGGCTTCAAAAGTTACGAATATAAAGCAATCGAGCAATATAAAACAATCTCCGATTTTTTAGAAAATAATCAAGAAATTAAATATATATGTCTCGTTTTTCAATTTTTGCCACAAAATAATCGGTGCTTTTCAGGACCAATAATGCAATTATTCAAATGTATAGTAAATTATTCATGAAAAATAAATGAATAATTCTACCCCTCTTCCTTTACACTCATTCAAACTCCTTTTTTTGATCTCATAGTTTATCTCTTCCATGACAATATTTATATAAATTCATAATTACACAAGCTAACAGTTTTAAGAATCTAAAGCCAGACATAGTACATTTAATAAATTTTCATGCGCTGATTCAGAATCTGGCCTCTGAAGTGCTCTATCATCCTTAATTTTCTAGATATCTTAACCTAAAATCGTCGAAAACGCGCTATTTTCCTGCATTTGACCACCTGTAACATGACGAAGGATTTTTTCTGCAGCAACTTTTGGGCTACAAAAAGCACTAATCAAAATTAATTTTATAATTTTTTCAACGAAAATATGGTCGTTTAAAAAATTTTAGCTTTGAACATTCTACTATAGGCTTATAATAACGCAAAACACAATATTACCGTGCTCTCGAAATCGACGAACAGTGCCCGACTAGGTGTCGATTTGATGTGATTCCGTCAAATGTTCTAGTCTGAGGATTATTCAAGAAATTACATGTAAATTCCCACTGGCTTAAAAAATATAGAGTTTAAGGTAATGGAGTTCCAGCAAACTAAACACTGTACTATATGCGGACAACGCTTCTATATATTATAGGCATGAGAAGTGAATATTGAGTTTCATGTGATTATAACCCTATAGTAGAATAGTCAGATCCAACATTTTTCAAACGACCTTATCTCCGTTGAAAAAATTATAAAATCATTTTTAAACAGTGATTTTTGTAGCCCAAGAGTTGCCTTTCCAGAAACTGTGGTCGGAATTGCGCAGAAAAAATCCTTATATGGTGATCAAATATAGTAAAAAAGCGTGTTTTTGCGGTCCTTTGCTGTTCGAATTATCGAGATTCGACTGTACCGGCATATCACTCATTTCATAATTATTATATAGTTTCAATTTATTTGGTTGTCTCACAATCGTTCTTTACTGCAATAAATCTTAAACAACTGTGGTATATATAATTATTTCGATATATCGAAAAAATGTAGGAAAATCTACTCAGCTTAAAACTAGCATTTGTACACGTGCATATTGCATCTAAACGAGAAAATGTACATTGTTTTTTGATTTTCTAGTCTCTGAAAATAAAGTCGTGTGAAGTTTTTAAAACTTTGGACATTTGTAACTTTAAATGAAATAAATAAATGCTCTGAATTATCTCCTGTATCTCATAATTTTGCTTAAGTAATATTAATAACAATGTATATCACTCAGAGTAAAATATCTAATACTTTAGAAGGGTTGGACAAATTCATCCATAGCTAGTGAGCTTTGTATTTATTCTGTTTTACGATTTACAATAATAAGTCTTGATTATTACTTGAAATCTAAGTTCCTTTACTTTTCTTGAGTTGAGAAAATATCATAGAGTACATCGATATATTAAGAAATTTATCAATTTTCTTATTATACAAGCATCTATGTCTTCGCTCATAATATTTAGATTTATTCATAATATCTTATTTTCCTTTTACTATCCGCTTCAAAATCTTTAGAACTAATTAGTTTATTTATTTACAATTTATATGTTACATTTGGTTTTCATTTATTACAATTGTGTCTCGTGTTCAGTTTGTGTAATTGATAATGTATGTGTTTTGTGTGTGTGTATGTGTGTTTTGTGTATATGTGTACGGATGTAGATGTGTCTGCGAGTCTTGCTTCTCTGTCTTCTGTTTCCTTCTGTCCTTAGGCTCTTGTAATTTCGTCTTCTTGTTTTTCTTTTTCTTTCTCTTCTTCGTTTCTTCTTCTTTTCCGTTTTAGCTCCATCATCCACGCTATCTTTTCTTTGCTTCCTATTATTATTTTTACCCATTCTTCCCCATCCGTTTTGCTTTTTTCACATTTTTCTACTATGTGCTTCCAATCTTCTTCCTCTTTCATACACATTCTGCATCTCTTATTTTCTTCTTTTTCTCAATATCTGCTTCCTCTCGTTTCATTACCTAACCTAAACCTTTCCCTTATTTGTAGGCCTTTTATTCTTCCCTCTCCTTAAATTTCCTTTAATCTGTACTTTTTCATTTCTTCTTTCAGTTCTTTCCACTCGTTTATGTATCTTGACTTTTCTAGCTTTTCTTCTAGTTCTTTTTCTTCTTTTTCTTTAGCTCTTCTTTACTTCTTCCCAAAACTATTCTCTCATTTCGTCTCCCTCCTCCCTCTCTCTATATATTTTAATGTTTTCTAGCCTTTCCCCTCTCTCCTCCTTCTTACCCTTTTTATCTTTTACATTTCTTTCCCTTTTCTTTAGTTCTCTCCATGCTTTTTTTTTTATTGAGCCATCTCTTTCTTCTCTTATTTTGTTTTTATATCTCATTGCTCTTTCTAATGCTGTTTCTTTCATTTCTCGTCTCCCTGTTTCCCATCGTATTAAATAACTTGGCATGTTTCTATCTAATCCCAATACCCACTTTATGTATTTTAGGTGTAAACTCTCTTTTTCTTCATATCTCTTTCATTCCCAGATTTCTGCTCCATACATAATCACGCTTTTCGCCAGTGCATCGAACAGGTTCATCCTTAGCTCCCAATTTTCTCTAAATAGTTTTTCTCCTAGCCCCCAAAGTCTTACGAGTCCCATATTTATTTTCCCTTCTACTTTCTTTATCTGCTTTTTATTTCTGTTATTTCTGCTTATCACATATCACAAGTAATTGTACTCTTTACCATTTCTATCTTCTCACCTTCCCATTCAAATTCTTCTTCCTTTCTCTTTCCTCCTCCACTCCTGCATTTCATCATCTTTGATTTTCCTATATTTAGCTCTAATCCCCTTTGTTCCAGGAACCTTTTTAATTTTATCAGCATTGCTTTCATTCCACTTTCACTCTTGGCCATCATCACTATATCATCTGCATATCCTAATGTTCATATTTTCTTCCTTCCTATCACTACCCCTCTTTCTTACACCTGTTTGATCTTGACTTCTAGGTCGGCGAAGGCAAAATTAAATAGCGTGGTGCTCAAAGGGCACCCTTGCTTTACGCTTTTGTAAGTCTCGAACTCCCCAATTATTTCTCCTCCAACTTTTACCTTACTCCCCGTTTTCTTATATATTTCTTCTGTTCTTTTCCTAATTTTTCTATTTATCTTCTTTCTCTTTCATTGTTTCACATATTTTCTTCCTCTTTATCTTATCCAAAGCGGCCTTCATTTCGGCAAAGATTCCAAACTGTTTTCCTCCTTTTTCCCTTATGTTCTTCCCTATTATTGTTTTTAATACATATATTGCGTCCATTGTTCCTCTTTTCTTCCTGAAGCCCATCTGCGTATTGCTTAGCGTTTCTATAGCTTCTAGTTCTCTTTTCAGCTTTTTCCTCAGTACTACCGCATATATTTTATATCCCGTCCCCATCAGCGTTATTCCTCTATAGTTTTCTAGTTCTTCTTTCCTCCCTTTCTTATATATTGGTACTATTATTCCCTTCCACCATTCTTCGGGATATCTATCTCCGTTCCAAATTCCGTTTAAACATTTTGTCATATCTTTTAACAAGCCTTCCGTGCCTTCCATCCACGCTTCATTCGCTATACCATCTTCTCCTGTCGCCTTTTTCTTTTTCATTTTTCTTATTACCTCTTTTACTTCTTTTACTTTGATCTCTTCACCTTCCACTCCTTCGCTGTTTTCGGTTTCTTCCCCTTTGCTTTCCTCCTTTACTTTCTCTCACAGTTGTCCCTTGAAGTGCTTTAGCCAATCTTCTTTTCCTATATTTTAATCTAATCCAATTCTTTTCTTCCTATTGCTATTTACTTTATCCAAGAATTTTCTTCTCACCTTATCTTTTCTTATTTCTTCTACTACTCTTCTCCCCTCAGCTTCTTTCGCTTTTCTTATTTCCTCTCAGTATTCCCTCTTTGCTTCTATCTATTTGCCTCTGTTTCCTTCCCCTTTTCTTACCTTATTTAACTCTGCCATAACACTAGCCCTTTTTATCCTACATTCTTCTCTCCGCCAGCTTTCTTTCGATTCTTTTTTTTCCTTATCTTCTATCTTACGACTGCGTTCCTCATTCTATTTTTTATCTCTTTCCATTTTTCTGTTCCCTCTATTGCGTCTATCCATCTCTGATACTCTCTTATACCTTCTTCGCTCCAGTTGTCTATCAATCTTTCTTCCTCTTCTTTTGTTTCTTCTGCTATTTTGTCTCCCAATTCCACTTCTTCAGGTAAGTGGTCCGACTTTACTTTCTCTTTTATTTAAACCCTTTTTATTCCCTTATCACCTTCCTCGTTACCTACTATATAATCTATCGTTCAAATTCCTCTCGCTCCTATATATGTTATTTTTCCCTCTTCATCTCCTTCTTTTCTCCCATTCGTTATCACTAAACCCATTTTTCCTAGCCATTGTAATATTTCTTCTCCCTCTGCGTTTAACACTTTATCCTTGGCCTTTATTTCTTCTAGGTTTTCTTCTGTCTCCCATTCTCTCCCTTCGTTTCCTGTTCTTGCGTTGAAGTCTCCTCCTATAATTATTATTTTTCCTTTGTTCCCCTCTATATCTCCGCTTAGGTATTTATAGTTTTCCTTTTTCTCGTGTTGCATATACACTGTTGCTATCATGTATTTCCTCCCTTCGATCTCTATTTCTCCTGCTATTACCTCACTTGTCCTTTCTTTCTTCCATTCAAACTTACTCATCCCTTTCCTCTCTCCTATCGTCATTATTCCTCCCTCTATTTCTCTCCCCCTTCTTCCTTCCCTTCTTGAGTCTCTCCACTCTATGTTATACCCTTTCAGTTGCTTCTCCACCCTAGTTTTTGCCCCTCGTCTCTTCACCCAGGTTTCGGTTAGCCCTATTATATCAAATTCCCTAACATATTTCCAGTCGTCTTTCTTCATGCTCCTAATCCCCGCCACGTTCCAAAATAATATCTTTACTGCTTCTCTTCCCTCTCTCTCCCTTCTCTCGTCTCTCTCTTTTTTTCCCTATTGTTTTCGAAACCCTTCCGCCGTTTTTTCTACCATTTTTCTCTCTTTCTCACTCCATCACCATTCTTCTTCCTTTAACTTCAACCCGTTATGTCACATCTTTACCTCTTTACCTTTACTTTTTATTTCCCTCGCTTTCCTTTTTTCTTCCTCTCTAATCTTCCTCTGCTTCCACGTCCAGTCCTGATCTATAAAGATCTTTATTTGCCCGAGCTTCTTTTCCCTCTTCATAATTCCTTCTTTTTGTTCTTATGAAGCGCATCTGATTTGCCACATATTTTTTCCTCTTTCTCTCTGATCATCTCTCTCCGCTGTCCCTCCTATTCTTCTCAGATTCACTATCGCCCCTTTCATTTCTAGTTCTCTTAACCAGTCCTCTGCCTTACCCTTCTTTTCCCATGTTAACCCACCCTCTAAGTCTGTCACTATTACATTGTTTATCCTACTTTCTCTATCTATTTTTTCTATTATATACTCTATTTCTTCCTTATTGCCTTCTTCTGTTCCTCATTGCTTCTCGTTTCCTCCTTTTATACTTTCTTTTAGTTTCACGCACTCTTCTTTCAACTAGTTCATCCTCTCTCCCCATTTTTCCTGCAGTTTCTTTTCTCTAAGGTCTGCTTTTTCCCTTTCTTCCTTCATCTCTTTGTTTCTTTCTTCTCTCTCTCTCTCTCTTGTTCCCTCCTAACTTTTCCAATTTCTTTCTCCTATCTTTCTTTTCTTCTCTTCCCCTCTGCCACCATTCTTTCCATTTTTTCCATCATTTCTTTAAACATTTCAGTCCATTCTCTCCTTTCTTCCTCCCATACCTCTCTTAAATTCGTTATATCCGCCCGTATCTTTTCCATTATATCTTCTGCTACACTACTTTTTCACACTTCTCTTATCGTGTTGTCCAATCGTCCCCCCTCCTCTTCCATCCCTCTCCTCTCCCTATCACTCTTGCATCTTTTTGCCTCTCTAAATTCTCCTCTAATATTCTCCCTCAGCCCATCTCCGCTCTCTCTTCCTCTCACCACGTTTACTCTATTCTTCTTTTCCTCCTCTTGGCCTTTCTTATCCATCCTTCCACCTTTATCTCTTAATTTTTCTGTTGTCATAAATCTTTCCATCTCTATCCCGTACGCCTTAATTCGACTTTCTAATTCTGCTCGTGATCCCACCGTTTTTCCCTGTCTTACCTTTTCTGTTTCCGCCTTTACTTCTTACCGCCCCTCCTCTCTGCTTGCCTTTCCCGCTTCTTAATTTACTGTCTTAACCTCAACTTTTTTTTTCTTTATTCCTCTCTCTCTGCTATTTCCTGCTCTTCTCCAAGCCTCTCTCTCTCTCTCTCTCTCTCTCTCTCTCTCTCTCTCTCTCTGCTCCATTTCTCTTCCGCCTCCAAGCTCTTTTCACCTCTATCTCTCTCCTCAAACACTTTTCCTCTCAAACTTTCTCACCAAAACTCACACTCAGAGTCAAGACACGTCTACTCCCTTCCACGAGTCGAAACCCATTAATCTTTGGAACTATATGACTTATTTCTTTAAATCGATTGCTATCCATTTAGACGATCACAAAAATCTTTTTATTAATTTCGTTGTATATTCATATTCAGATAAACAATTTTATAAAGGTATAGATTCAAATAATCATTAAATAAATCATTAATGTCTTACCTTAAACCCTTGATCACGCAAAGCTTGAACTGCTTCATTTAAAGGACTACTTTTTGGAAAATCCGTTTCTTCTACTTCAGTTTTTGCTGAAGCTTCTTTATAGGGTCCTACTAAACAGTATTGATCTCCCATTTCTTCTGTAGATATATATGCTTTGGATCTTATAACGGTATAAATCCCTCCAACTTGAAGTAATATTCATTGAATTATTAATTGAATTATGAATACATTTATAATATGTTCTAATTTCAATTGATCACATCAGTCGAAAAAATTCAAAATTGAAAAAATGCAGAAACATAATACTATATTTTGTAGGTTTCTTGAAGCGCTGAATTTGAATCAGGCTTCAGAATTTATCCATCAACTAAGATTTTTGAGGTATCCTAACTTAAACTTACGAAAATTACAATATTGTGCTATATTTGAAGTTATATAACACCGTGGATATATATTTTTTTTCAAAAACAATTAGAATCATGACAATGCAGTACGTCTATTCAATTCAGTTGTCTATTTAATACTCTCTTTTGGATTACAATTATCTTCTTTTTTTCATCAAGATATGATTGATTAAAATTAAGTACTTTAGCAATTTTTCAACAACATTAAAATAACACAATTGATAAATACATGTATCTAGTATACTCCAAATCCTTAAATCTCGATCGCCTCACCATTCAACTCCTGTAAATTGCGAGACTATAACCCAGAGCCCTTAAACCCTAACGACCTTAATCCAATCCCCGACCCCTGTAACCTATGATTTTAATGTTGTTGCGAAATAGATGAAATATTCAACATCAATCAATTATATGTTGATGAAAAAAAAAATCTCTAATCCAAAAATTTTATTCCAAGAGCAAAAGTGCTACTTTATGATGATTTTACTGGTTTTTGGAAAACAAAATTTACTTGTAGTGTTTATAACATAAAAAATAATCGAGATTTTTTGCAGCGGATTGTGGGTCTCTGCCACGAGGCCGGTGATTTCGAGAGAGGAGTTGAGAAGGTCCCTAAACGAGCCGTCAGCATCTGCACAACCCGGTGACATCGAGAGCAGTCTTCCTCCAGGTTGGTCGAGTTTTCTCTCTCTCACAAAGTCGCGTTGCCGGCAACCCGCGTAGAATAGGGAGCTCAGCGGTTATTTCGCTCGAGAGCCTGTGGAGAGATTAGAGTAAGATAATTCATAACCGTCGCGTCAGCCGAGTTCCATGCGATCTTCCGCAGGAACTCGCGGCTGCGGTGGTGCAAGTTCGCGATTGTTGTCACGTCGAGATATGCAATGAGGAGAGTTGTTAAATTGTTAAGAGAAAATATATGTATTGAATGAAATTTGTGAGTAATAATTGTGTTGACCATTCCTGCTTGTTCCTTCCCGTGCGCGTCGAAACGTTTGCCTTTCGCTTCCCCCGTGAAGCAGCTTGGCCTTCCGGGCCCCGATTTGTAAAAGAATTTGTCGTGTTCTTCGGCAACGGGAGAAATCGCATAACAAATATGTGATCATATTTAAAAAACGATTCCACTGTTTCAAGTCGAAAATTCCTCAAAACTGTATCAGTTAACTTTTTAAATGTACTTTGAATCAGAGATCACGTTGTAGCAAGCTGATTGGTGGTTTAAAAATTATGTTAATGTAAAATGTAAAATGTGAATGGAAAAATATGTAAATGTAAAATGTAAATAGGGTGAAAAGTAGAGATAATAAGATTTATTTTTTAACCCGTTCTAGCAGAGCTTGGTACGTGAGAACGAGCAGAATGGATAACGTTCAAGACAATGGAATTGATAATGCAACTGTCCAACACCACGATGTCCAGGCGCAAGGATAAAACAGACAAAAGAGAAATGCTGGTGGACAGACGAGATCAGCCTCCTCCGTGTGAAATGCGTTGCCTGCCGCGGGAGGATGAAGCGCGCGAAAGAAAAAAAACTAGATGCGGACAGAGTAGCGACCACGTACAAGAAGGCATGTAAGAAATTGGCCGCGAAAATTAAAGACAGTAAAAACTGATGCACTAGAAACTATGCGAAGAAGTGACAAGATTGTGATCAAGAAAATAGGGGCCCTAGAGTGATCTTAGATACGAAGCTGACCTGGCGGCATATGCAAAAGACCGTAAAAAAGGTGGTTGAGATGATTTCCGCTCTCAGTCGTCTTATCCCAAACATATTTGGACCGAGACAATAAAAGAGACGACTACTGATGTCTACGACCCTCTCAATCATGCTATACGGGGCCGAGGTGTAGGCCATCGCGTTGGGGGTTAAGAAATACAGCAAGCGACTGAACGTACAAAGACATTGAGGATTGCTTGCACCTACAAAACGGTCTCAGCCGAGGCTGTTCAGGTGATGGTGCGGGCGTTATTCCGATAGACCTGCTTACCAGAAAACGAAAACGTTTATACGAATAATACAGGGACGTGACTAGAACAAAAGCTGAGAAAAATGAAAGAACTACGACAATGACAGACTGGATAGAACGATGGAGGACAAGTACGACCGACACATGGACACGACGTCTCATTAACGATCTGAGGCTGTGGATGGAAAACAGATTTGGGGAAATGAACTTTTTCCTAACCCAGTTTCTTACCGACCACGTATACTACAGGAAATCTTTATTCGACAGAGGGAAAGGAAACAGGCCTGACTGTAAATACTGTGACCATAAAAGAGAAGATGCAAAGTATAAATTTTTTGCGTGCAACCACTGAAACGAGTAAAGATAAAGCCTAGAAACGAAACTTGGAAATATCACGCCTAATAACATCGTGGCAAAAATGCTGCATGACAAAGACAGCTGGACGATAACCGCGATTTACGTCAAAGCTATCTTACGATGGAAGAAGGCGAATGGATGCCTGGAAGTCGAGTGGAAGACGAGAGTATATGAGAGTAAATCGTAAGAAAGAGCGGATAAATGTCAATAGACGAACGTAACGATACAGGACCTGACGAACAAGAGAGAACACGACGCGGTTCTTTTAGCGGGCAGTAATGCTAAAGCAGTTCTCCGCTGGAGAACGTAGGATGGTAAATATTACTTTCCCCTGTCTTGACAATCAATTGCCGGGCCAGGAGAAAACAGGTTTAGGCGGTAAGAGGTTGACTCTGATGATTCGCAATTATTTATAATGGTTCAGTCTGAGTCAGCCGATAAGTCCGGCACACGAGAGAGCGCGACGGGGGCCCACCCATTGGGGTGCTCAATCATACCAGGTCTATGAAGATTTGCCTGTTTTTTAATCGCTAAATAAAAAATAATAATAATCATAACGATAATAATGCAGGGCTGGTCCAGTGGATGATAACTCCTTACTGAACAAACGCTAACTTTCAACGTCTACGCCCATGTTCTATGGAAACGTTGTCTGCCGCGTCAATACTCTTAGCAGCAACGCTACAGTAGACACGGCTAGAAGGAAGCAATGGTTCGGATATGACGTAAAAAAAGCGGTACCTTGCTAACATGTACAACCACTCATCACTTATCGGGCTGCCGATAAGATGGAAACCGAGCCCGATGTACCCGACACGAGAGGCCGCTCCGTACATTGGTAGAGTGAAAACTCGAAATCCCGCCACTCATAGTAGTGTCGATTATGGATTTCTACTGCTAGAAGGGGGGCTAGGAACGGTCGAGGCCACCGGACTATCGAGGCGCTGTGGTACTGGAGAGGTTGGGAACTAACCGCTGGTCCTGTAGACTTCGAGGAGTTACTTTTGATCACAACACGACATTTTATTTACACATAAATAGAGAAAAATGAAGAATACACCAAGTAATGAAGGCTTCTCAGAGCCACCTGCGCAGAACATTGAGGACTCACAGAAGGCTCAATTGTAACCCAGTACAACACAATAAGAACGTCGACGATCAACTTAGACCGCACGAAGATAGATAACAGACAGACGATCGACGGCTTCCAGTGCTTCCGGGCGTAGCTCACAAATAACACTATCCAAGTGTCACTCACTAAATTCAGTTCACCAATTCATCAGTTCTTCGATTGTCTCGTTTATGGTATTTTCGAGGAAGAGGCTTAGGCGGTCTTCTTCATACCATGTAATTTCCACTGCTTCCTTTATTATGTTGATGTTCGTCGTTATGTCCATACTAATGTTCTTTTGTATCTTCATTCGAGCCTCCATCTGCTCAAGCGGTGCATCGATTCTTCTGATAAGTAACACTACTCAAGCGTCACTCACCAGATTGTATGAAATTTGGCACACGGATAAAATATTCAAAAATATTAGACACGTATTTTTTTATATCGGTTCAAACGCATTGTAAGTGATGGAAACTACATCTAATAGACGAAAGCTTTGAAACAGCGAGTTTAATCGCCCGTTTTCCATAAAATAATAGAATTGAATAGAAGTAGACAGCTGAACCACCTACCATATAACTATTCAAGTTCCCCTAAACAGCATCCCTACCCATAATTTGTTCATTTTTCTTGAAACTATTCTATTTTTTATATTAAATTTATGGATCCATTTTGGTGAACCTGTAAATAGTTTAGTTGACAACCTCATCTTTTCTCTAGCAATGAGTGACGACCTTTTTAGGTCAATATCATGGATAGGTAAATATTTATCTGTTGTATTTCGACATTGTTGTAGAACCTAGTTGCAAATATATTGCAACTTTTCTTTTCTAGTTCCTTGATTTTTTACTTAATTTTCCCACCTATACAACTGTCTGAAGCTATTAATTTTTTTATACTAATACTACACAGTAACTAAACTCTTCCGTTTATTTTTTAACGAACGTCAAAACTCGACCGCATTTATTTAATAATCTATATCTATATCCTTATCTGCAATGTTTTCTTTAAACATATTCTAATCAAATTTATCGGTTATATCATCCTCTTCTACTATAACAGCTTCATCAGTAAGTACACTATCTTGATTAAGGCATAAAGTATCATAAGTGACGATGAAAACTTCATTATTAATTGCTTCTTTTATTATATTTATGAAAGATTGTGCAAAAGATGTTTCTGAATCATTCACAATAGACTGTATGTCGTACATTAGATGGTCAAAAGGCGTAATTTAACAATTTGAGATAGTTTTTTGGATTTAAACTCATATTACAGTAGATATTTAACAAATGAATTTAAACAATACACAGTTTTCCGCCAAATGCTTAACTACATAAAAAATTAGAATTAAGCTGATATTAAAAAATGTTATTAAACGTTCATCAGTAGGAAGTAATTTATTAAGTTAACATTCCATAGCTATGGTAATTTGAAAAAATGTAAAATTATATTATTCTTGTTATGAGATTTATGTATTTATAAAATATTATTTTTAGATTATAAGTATATTTTTTGGTTTTAAGAAAATAATGATAGGGAATGCGTAATTTTAGTTTTAATTTTTAGTTAATGTAGCTTCAACTTATAGTGAATTATTTCTTGAAGTAATAAAAAATTATTTATAAATTGATGCATGTAATTATTTTTTAAAGAATGAAACATTAAATTCATGGATGAATTTAGGAAGGATCCAAAAAATTTAATATAATATATAATTTAATATATAATATAATTAATATTGTGATGATAAACGTCGAATTAGCGCTAATAAAATAACCTAATTGCTGCTCGCGGGGGCAGCACCAACCGGGGAGACGAAAAATGAAACGAAGGAATTGGGCGCGCGAACAGACGGAACGCGCGCGATTGAAAACGAACCAGTGTGGGTTCATCCATCGTCACGCTCGTTCGCTTTTCCACAAGTGATTACCGATCCGCGAGCTGCAAAGACCAAAAAACCGAAAATCAGCTACAGAACATCCGTACCAGTACTAGCTTGGCGTGACCGCTGCTGTGGAAGTGCTGTGCAGTCCCAAGCCGACGGAAGAGTGTCGTCCTCAGCGAGATCGACAGCGTGTGTGTGAGGTTTCGCCATCGAATTCGCGATCCGCAACACTAACAAAAACAGTTTTCTCGCAATGCGACTCACTATCGTCAACTTCGTACGTCTGCAATATTAAGGTAAGCTGGCCAGCTTAATTTCGCGGTCGTGATACGATTATTGCTCGGTTAATTATTCGTCCGAAGCGTGCATGCAGTAGCTCTGCGAACAAAGAGCAGCGGACGTCCCGACATTGCATGTTATCGTTGATCGAGCGCCGATGTCAACATAAACACGCGGGCCGATCTAATGTAGCATTTGATAGAAAATAAAAGGTTCTGTTCGTGATTTCAACAAGTGCTCTCAGCGTGTTTATCCCGTAACAACTCCACTCCTTATAGACTCATAGATTTATTGGTTGACTGACAGCGGATTCCTTCTTGCTTTCCGACTAATGTGTCGAGTATAGGTAATTACGCGCGCTCTTCGGTGGAATTGCGCGAATAAAGTAATTAAACGGTACCCACCCCGTTACAATATATATATATATATATATATAATTTAATATATATATATAATTTAATATATATATATAATTTAATATATATATATAATTTAATATATTTAATATAATAATCTAATATATTTTAATTTCAAAATTTATGAAAGCAATAATTCCAAATTATTTCTAAATTAATTCATGAAATAAATATACAATGGTGAATAATGATACACCTTTCGATCAGGTCGGGCGCATGAACATGAGAGGTAACAATAATGAGACAGCCTGGCCTATAAGAGGCTAGGAAGCCTAAGTTAAGCTAGAATACTGAAACATTTATAAAATCAAATAAAAATTCTAACTATAATCACATAAAATAATTAAATTCTTTATTTCGAGAATTAAGTAGGTTGGGGAGGGGAGCTGTTTAGGTGGACTTTAGTGGTTATATGGTAGGTGGTTCAACTGTCTGCTTGTATTAAATTCCATTATTTTATGGAAAACGGGCGATTAATCTTGCTGTTCCAAGATTAATGTATTTCGGTGTAAGAGGAGTACTTACGATACAGATGAATCAGATACGAGATGATAGACGTAACGAATACCAGACGGATCACTACAGGAGTCACTTAAGGGTCCGTTCTGCGTCTAGACCTTTGGAACATAGTGTATGATACATTATTTATACTCAACATGCCAACAGGGGTTAAGCTGGTTGCCCACATTAACGACGTAGCAGTAGTGATAACAACACAAAAAATGGAACTGACACAAATACTGCTGAAACACGCGATGATGCAAATCAAAAGATAGATAGACAAATATGGACTGAGTTTGACCCCAGCTACACTAAAAAACGGCAGAGAGGACACCGCTCTCAACTACCTCATAGCAAATACATTTGGATCAAGGCAATGGAAGAAACTACTGATGTCCACGATTCATTCGATCATGCTTTATGTGGTGGAGGTGTAGGTCGACGCAGTGGATGTCAAGAAATGACTCACGAACATACAAAGATAGGAAGCATTAAGGATTACCTGCACCTATACGAGGTGTGACAATTAGGTAATGAGACTGATTCTATAAAAATCGTATATTTAAAAATTATTTTAAAAATTTGCCATCCCCTTAAAAGTAGTCCCTTTAGGCAGCTTTACAGCAATTTCAGCGCGTTTTCCGTGCTTCGTAATATTTCTGGAACCCTTCGACTGGGATGTCCGCGACAACCCTCGTCACGGCCGCCTGGATATCCGTAATTGACTCAAATTGGGTTCCATTGACCACCGATTTTGTTCTAGGGAACAAAAAAAAGTCATAGGGTGATATATCGGGCGAACAAGGCGGTTGTTGCAACACGGTGATCCCTTTAGAAGCCAAATATTGGGACACTTTGAGGTTGGTGTGGTACGGCGCGTCGTCGTGATGAAGGATCCAGTTACTCCAGTCTGGCCGCACCTCGTTGACTCGTTTTCGCAATCTTTTGAGTACTTGGCAATAGTAGTCTTGATTTACGGTTTACCCCGATGGAACAAATTCTTTGCAAACGATTCCAGGGCTATCAAAAAAGGTAATAATCATCGTTTTTACCTTCGACTTACTCATGCGAGCTTTTGTCTGGCGGTGGGCATGCGGAGACAACCATTGTGAGCTTTGGCGTTTGGTTTCCGGGTCGTATTGGAAAAACCAGCTTTCATCGCCTGTAATAACTCGATCAAGCAGCGTGAGATCATTTTCCACTTGTTCCAAACAGGAAGGTTCTTTGAAACCATCTTCGCGCACAATTTTTTCATCCCAAAATCATCGGTTAAAATTTGTCTGACTGTTTCACGGTTCATACCCAGTTCCGAGGCCAACATTCGAACTGTTCAACGCCGCTCTTCACGGATTACGGTGCACATACGCTGCGCATTCGCGTCAGTCCGCACCTCGATTGGTCTCTTGCTCCACGCTTCGTCTTCCACGCTTTCACGCCCCTCCTTAAACTCTTTATGCCATCGAAACACCTGGGCACGACTAAAAGCACTATCACCATGCATTTTTAAAATTTTAGCATACGTTTCCGAAGCTGTTTCGCCTAATCTGGCGCAAAATTTTATCGCGTCGTGTTGCTCTTGATTTCGTTTCTCCGTTTCCGTGACGAGTACCACCAACACATGTCTACTCAACACAACATAGCAGACGAACTAAATAAGCTAGAGCGATGGTAAATATATCAATGGAGAGAGGAAGGATGCCGGGAAAGTGAAAGGGAATTTCAAGGTCACAGGTTTGCCACAAGCGCGGCATAAAATCAGTCTCATTACTTAATTGTCACATCTCGTAGAACGATCTTGGCTGAAACCTTTCTTGTGCTGACGGGCGTCATTCCGATAGACCTGCTAACTAAAGAACGGAAGTACGTATAGTATACGAACGAAACCGAGATGTAACAAGAACCGAAGGTGCAGAAAAGGAAAGAAACAAGACAAGATCAGAATTGAATAATCGATGGAAAACGAACATGACCAGTACATGAACGAAGCGACTCATCGACGAGCTGAGATTGCGGATGAATAGGAGATTCAGGGAAGTGAACTTTTACTTAACCCAGTTTCTTATCGGCCACGAGTACTTTAGTAAATATTTATACAACAAAGGGAAAGTAAACAAACCGAACTGTAAAAACTGTAAACATGAATGAGACGATGCAGAACACACATTTTTTGAGTGTAACCAGGAAAATGCCAGTGTAACCATGGGAAATAGACAGCATCATGCAAAACACAAAGTGGCAAAGATGCTGAAGGACAAAAACAGTTAGACATAAACTGCGACATACGTCAAGACTATCCTGAGAGGACAAAAAACGGATGAATGCTTAGAAGACTAGTGAATGACGAAAGTATATGTGTGTCCAAATGTATGAAAAATAAATTAAATATTCGCAGAAAACAAAAGAAAAGAAGATGTTCGTGCCGATTGTCGATTACATGCTTTGAAGATTAATTATAAAAGAAAGGAATGGAGATGTTAATGCCAGATGATCCGGATGGTACGATATGCCACTAGATTGACATTGGAGGGGACCCTAACCTACCTGTAGTATCGATACACTGGGAATTCACCACATAAGAACTAGGAATCCAGGTAGAAATTGGGATAATTGTTTGTCCTAGATACCCTGGTATGGTTGCAAATGGCGCAGTACCGTTTGTACCGAACGTCGGTAGTGCCTTATTTTTTTAAACTCAAAGATGAAGATTAATCCTTTAAATCTAGTGAATTTGTTATTAGCGTATGCTAAACCTTACAAATATCAAACAGCGTAACAAATTATAAAGAAATGGAGTTGTCAGAAACATTGAAACAAATATTAATGGATGTAAAGTATGACCTTAATAAAGTTGATATGATTGTTGAAGAGACGTTGGATTTTTATGAAGAATATAAAGATGGGGATGCTAAAAAATTGAGGATAAAGGTCAATATCATTTTTCTAATCCTGATTTTGTATCAACTAATTAATGTACTAAAGATACTGAAAACATCAGTTCTGATTACAAACAAAAAGCCGTAAAACATTGGAGTAGCGGAAAGATGAAAAATTTTATTATTGAAACGGTACAAAAAAGATTTAGAAAAGTATCATCGATCAGTCAGCTAAAACGTTGGGCTGACACGATTGATAAAGATGGTATGTATAGAGAAAAAATTGCACGAACCTGCCAATATACACTAGATAATTTCAAAGCTGCTATTCATAGTGCTTTGCTAATTCACGATCGTAATATTCGTCGATAGTCTTTACAAGCTCAAAAAGAAATTGAATTTGAAGATATAAGACTCAAAGCGTTCTAAAAATTGTATATCAAAGTTTAAAAAGACTTATAGAATAGTGAGTAGAAAAATATATAATTTTGTTACTAGAAAAACATTCAAAAGTGGTTTAAAACTTCAACAAAAGCTAATATGTTTGTACGTGATGTAAAATCTTGTATACCATCAATTGGAATTGAAAATTCATATAAATCAAATCAAAATTGATTCCAATTAGCATTCCAATTAGCAAAATTGGTTCCATTATGCATTCTGGAATAACATCTTCAGTTAAAGGAGAAAAACAGGTACAATGCCTAGTACAGTCACTCTCATCGTCAATACATAGTTACATTATACGACCACTTATATTAAGTATTGGACAACTATTCTAACTGCTTTTCGTCGTTTTAAAAGAATCAACTGGTTAATTCGGCCCTGTTGTAATAAAACAGTTCTTAAGACCAGATATCGTGCATAGAGAAGTATAGTATATATACGAGTAGATAAGTAGTCAAATCTGCAAATATAACTACAGGTGAGTAATTTTTGTTTATTATAATGAAAAAATAAAGAAAATGAGTTGATGACTATATTTTTTTAATACAGATGTATTTAAAATTCGGTTAGAACAGGTATTTTATCCAATAATGAGAGTCGCTTACTATTATCCTCCACCACCGTCGCGAGCGTCGGTCAGTAACCTACAATACTTCATCGTGCGAGAATACGCGCTGCGCGCGTATCCGCGAAGAAGAGAGAGGGAATGTGCGAACAGGCAAAAATCGGCATTTGTTTTTTTTCAACTAGAGCGAGAAGATGAGCTGTATTGTTTTCCGAAGAACGGCTGAGGTGCACGAACAGCAACGACAGCAACAAACGAAGAAAAGCCATCAGGAGAGAAGGATAGAGGCAAGCTTCTGACTGTTGATCCTCTTTACGACCGACCCACTCACCTCCGAGGGTAACGTTTCAACCACCGACGATCGCCATAGCTTTCGGCAGATTTGGCCCTACCCAATAAGTCACGTAAATCGTTTTGCGATGCCGAAATAGCGAAACCACGCGGAATACTATAAACTCTTTAGCTTGAATAATTACAATATTTATTATTTATTAGAAAAGTGATAATATAAATAAAGCTTATAAGGTTGTGTTATATATTAATGATAGACTTAGTCATAACGTCATCTATAAGCATGTTGATTTATTAAATGCTATCAGCTGCGAAAATATTCTGAATAATAACGTGAAAATCAAATTATCTGAAATTTATAGATGTTATTAGATATTTTGGAGTATTAAGTACATATCGTTATATGAGGATCATTCAATAAGTTCGTGACTTTTCGGAAGATGGTACTGTTATCGTAACGTACTTTAAACTGTAAGAGAGTCCCATCTAGTATAAATGCGTATACAAAGTTTCAAATTAGTACGTTGGTTTGAAAAGTTTTTACAGTCAAATTTAGTTTTTCATTATGTAAACAAAATAATGGAAAAAATGAGTTTCGTGTACTTATTAAACATTATTTCCAACGGAAAAAATCAATCAAAGAAACTGAAAAAAAGCTAAGGAAATACCATGAAAACTCTGCTTCAACGCATGGCATGGTTCGTAAGTGATTTATTGAATTTAATTGTGGCTCTAAGAGCATAAGTGATGCTGAGCGTCGTTTCCTGGCCGTTCATATTTCATTTCATATATTCATGATTTCAATACACTACGTATATCTTATATACACAGTATACTTAAACCGATGGGCATAAGAAAACGACAGAGTACCAAATATTATGACTTTGCGAACATGCCCCCTACAGAGAAGGAGAAGAATAGGGGCGGTTTTACTTCCATTTCTTAAATTGCTCGAGTCGTAGTATAGCTTGGATTTTGAAAGTGACAGTTGTGGCGTCGTCCTCGTTGAGTTAGCAGCTAATTTTCAAATCGGTATCGTGAAAAATGAGTGATTTATTTTTTTCTTAAAATTTCGCTTGTAGTGGTGATTTTTGTAACAATGGAGAAAATAACGTCATTTGAACGTATGGCAACAAGATGTCCGAAATCAGATTTTGACCTTCCTAATCTCAGTAATAGAAGCCAACTGCAGAAAGAACTCCGTGGAACAATGCTAACGACGCATGAAGAAATGATGCATTGCCTCCTCTATTACACGTTAATTGAAAGAAAGACACTAAATGAGAGTGCGCGCATCGTCATTAGGAAATGCTTTATTTATTAGGAAAAAGCAAACATCCCAACAAAAACAGAAGTAGGTTGTATTTATAATCTTAAAAAAATGTACGAAGAGTGGCGTAATGTTTTGAAGACAAATGGTTTTACAACCGACGCTTTCGCTGTGAAAATTTTTGAATATAAGCAGAAACTGGCACAGACGTACGATATTTCGGCCGCCGATACGCTCGATAAAATTGAAGACAAGTGGGCAAAGAATTTTTTAGAAGATCAACGGAATTTAAAGAGGTATATGAAGTTTGACACTGAAGTGGATACGAGCGTTGACATTTATCAGCCGCCAAAAAGATGAAGAAAAGGACGCCAGCCAAACGAAGGTAACACCTCCCTCTCTCTGTCGCGCTCTCGCTTTCGGTCTCTCTCTCTCTCTCCCTCTCTCGCTTTTTCTCTCGCTCTTTCTCTCGGCCGGCCTAAATAAATTGATTCATTTCTAATCCCTTTAGAAAATTCAGAATAAAAATTGCTATTTCGGTGGTAGCTCTTTCATCAAGCAAAATATTGTCTCAATATATACATAAATATGTTAATAGGTGAGCGCCGAACCCCACTTTAATGTGAATGTTAAATGAAATATGTACGTATATTTAAATTATTGGTAAAGCGGTACTTGCCAAAAATATAGTTCCTTCGGTAAAAAAAAATTAGCGGCATCATAAACAAATTCGAGAAAAACATGTGAAAAAGACGCTTTTCTTACTTTCGTCGATATAGTTGTTTTTGTAAGACCATGAAATTTTTACCCTTTTTCAGCGATAAAATTACTTGCAAAACGAGTGGTCACACGATAAAATCGGATGAATAGTTTTTTATTTATTGCAAAAGAACCGTTAAAATAGGCTATTAGTTAATTAATTAATAACATTTGCAATATGCAAAATAACGAGTTCCAATCAATTTTAATCAATGCTATCTGACGAGATGACTGTACGATTCTAAATTTCAATAAAAAATATTTACAACTTCGTCTGTGAAACCCATTGTTGTTAAAAAGGTTAATTTGTTTAAACATAATTTTTTGCAATTGGGGCTGTCTTACAGCTGTCTACGAGGGCTTGTTCTTTTCGTTAAGAGTTCTAGATGAACGCTACGTACGAGGTGTGTTCAAAAAATAACGAGAATTTTCGTTTTATGAAAAAAATATTTATTTATTCATCTACATTAATATTGTCGCCTTCAAAGTAGTCCCCTTCGGATACAATACACTTATGCCAACGCTTTTTCCAATCCTCGAAACACTTTTGAAACTCGATCTTTGTAATAGCTTTTAGCTCTTTCAGCGATTCGCTTTTAATGTTATCTATGCTTGTAAAACGACGGCCTTTTAATGTTCTCTTTATTTTTGGAAATAGAACAAAGTCACATGGAGCCATATCTGGCGAATATGGAGGCTGAGGCATCGTTACAGTTTCGTTTTTGGCCAAAAATTCACGAACAAGCAATGAAGTGTGAGCAGGCGCATTATCGTGGTGCAAAAGCCATGAATTGTTTTGCCACAAATCCGGGCGTTTTTTTCGGATTGCTTCACGCAAACGACGTTGAACTTGTAGGTAGTACTGCTTATTGATTGTTTGACCTTATGGCAAGAATTCATAATGCACTATGCCATTAAAATCGAAGAACACAGTGAGCATAACCTTCACATTCGACCGCACTTGTCGAGCCTTTTTCGGTCTTGGCGATCCAGAATGCCTCCACTGGGACGATTGAGCCTTAGTTTCGACATCATATCCGTAAACCCATGTTTCGTCACCTGTTATAACACGTTTTAGTAGTTCTGCATCGTTATTGACTTCATTTAGCGACTCCTGAGCAACTTCCATTCGCCGCTGTTTTTGTTCGAAATTCAACAATTTTGGAACGAATTTTGCTGCCACACGTTTCATACCCAAAACATTCGAAAAAATGTGATGGCATGAGCCAACTGATATGCCAACATCATCAGCGACTTCTCTGATTGTGATTCGGCGATCGTTCATAACCATTTCTTTCACTTTTTTCACGTTTTCATCGGTTGTTGATGTGCTTGGGCGTCCGGGTCGTTCGTCATCTTCAACGTTTTCATGGCCATCTTGGAAACGCTTATACCACTCATAAATCCTTGCTTTACTCATAGCAGACTCACTATATGCCTTTGTTAACATTTGACAAACTTTACTACACTTTATTTCATTTTTTACGCAAAATTTAATACAAATTCTTTGATCCATTTTTTTTCACAAACGAAAATCGCCGAGCTCGAAAAACACGTCTAACGTTAGCGGCTGCCACTTAAAAAGTAAGCAATGAATATTGCTGAAAATTTTATCGTACTTCAGGGGCATGTGTACCAACATAATAAAAAAAAATTTTATACAAGCGGACTCTCCAAACCCGCGAAATTTAAAAATTCTCGTTACTTTTTGAACAGGGGTAAATAATATATTTCTATGAAAATTACGCAGAAGTTAATATTTTATTGAATTACTCCAAATTAAAAACAAAATTATAAAATTCTAAGCATTAGTTGTACAATAAATGCAAATTTATCGCTCGATTTCAGTTTGAAAACGCACAACATTTCGTTTTATTTTTTCAGCTTTTTCCAGCTTAAAAAAGTGGTTCAATCTGAAATCGAGCGATAAATTTGCATTTATTTTACAACTAATGCTTAGAATTTTATAATTTTGTTTTTAATTTGGAGTAATTCAATAAAATATTAACTTCTGCGTAAGCAATTTTCATAGAAATATATTATTTACCCCTGCTGTTCCTACATTTCTCACTGTCGATCAACATTTTACAACATTTATGAATGTTTAATTCTAAATAATATAAATGCCAAAAATAAGAACAGAAATTACGTAGCGTTAATCCAGAACTCTTAACGAAAAGAACAAGCCCTCGCAGACTGCTGTAGGACATCCCCAATCGCAAGAAAACAAATTACCCTTTGAAAAACTTTTCATATAAATTGGACAAAAAAACATTTTGAAAAACATTTATATTGAAACAATGTTTTGCTTGATGAAAGAGCTATGCTCGAAATATCATATTTTATTCTAAAATTCCTGGCTTATAGACTTAGTTTTTCATCTTGAAGATTATGCGTAAATGTTTTGGGTATTTGACAATTAATTTGAATTATGAATCTAGGTCCAGAAATAAACAAGACTATAACCAACATGGCAAATTATGCTTTAAATGACGAAGATTTGATTCATATTTTGAATGAAATTCAAGCTTATGATGCCGATAACGATCCTGATTACCGACCGGGTCAGATAAATAATGTGAATAAAGGTCAGTTGAAGGTAATGTCGTCAAATCTAGTGGCGTTTCTCGACCGCAAAGTCTCGAGTAAAACAGCTATTTAAATAGCATCGGTTATTCTACAAGAGGTTGGACTAAATTTGGATGATGTTTGTTTGAGTATATCTTCAATAAGACGCTGTCGTATTAACTTGCGAAAGAAGATGGCCGCCAAAATCAAAAGTAATTTTGCTCCTATGGCGAAATTGACACTGCACTGGGATGGCAAAATGTTTGATGACGAAAATCATCATAAAGTACACAGGTTGACGGTAGTTATTTCGAATTATAAAACCGATCAAGTTCTTGGGATCCCAACTATTAATGACGGAACAGGAAAGTCTTAGTCAGATGCAGTGAAAAAATTGCTAGTTGAATGAAAGATAGACGAGTTGGTGAGTGCATTGTCTTTCGACACTACAAAGACCAACACAGGTAATACGAATGGCGCCTGTGCTCTTCTCATAAAAGCTTTAGGAAGACCGCTACTGTAATTAGCCTGATGACATCACATTTTCGAGTTTTTACTGAGAGCAGCTTATGAAATATGTTTTGGTAAAACGTCAGGCCCAGACGTGAAGCTGTTTAAGCAGTTACAGCAGTGTTGGAACGATATAGATGCGACTGATTATAAAAAAGGCATCGACGATCGAAGGATTGCAGCTAAATTTGCTGGTAAAAAAGATGAACTGCTTGCTTTTGCTTACGAGAAATTACAGGTAAATTTAAAAATTGATATTTTATATTCCGAGTTATATTAATTTCCAAATTAATCATTAATGTTTCAACAATTTTGTTTTAGGGAAATTATAAATACCACTGTGATTACTTAGAATTGTTGGAGTTGGTAATTTTATTTTTAGGAGGAGAATTGAAGAATGGGAGATTGAAAAAGCCTGGTGCTTTTCACCACGCCAGGTGGATGGCAAAGAGCATTTATGTACTGAAAATGTATGCTATCAAAGATTAACTTATTGGGCGAGGTTTGATCAATGGCAAAATAGGTGAGGATTTGGAAGAGACCAATATGTTCATTGTGTCATTTTACTTCAGATACTTGTTTACTGCAAGTACGACGACGATAGCAGCGCACAATGATTTACAGCTGTTGCAAGAAATCAGACGTGATAATTGTATAAGCGAGCGGATACATGTTGCAATCTTAAATAAGTTCCAATCTCATTTGTGGTATTTAAGTGAACAACTTATTTCAATTGCGTTTTTCGATAAAAATGTGTCTGTTGATTGTAAAACGAAAATGGTTAAGGCTATTCGTCAACGTCCGGAAAATGAAGAAAATTAGATTTTGAAAACTCTAAGCGAAGAGGAATCAGACAATATTGAAAATTTCTCGCTTGATGCCTTCACAACACAAAATTCAATGCAATTTTTCGACATCCTTGGAATCAATACTAAATTTTTACATACTAATCCTGGAACGTGGTTTCAGCGAGAAGATTTCCTGAACGCCCGAAAAATTGTGAAAGGATTGAGCGTTATGAATGATAGAGCAGAGTGGGCGGTAGCATTGATGACAGAATACCATAATATTTTGACGTCGAATGACGAGGACAAGCAAAACCTTTTGAGAGTAGTAGTCGAGCTACGAAAAAAGTTTCCAAAATTCGACAAGGCAACATTGGAGAAAGATTTCTCAGAAGCTTTGTATGGAGTACGAATGGATGATTGAATCAATAACTGAATCAAGGCATGAAAAAAGTAAATTTGAGTTACAATATTTTACAGAAATGTTGCGTAGAGTAAGATAAATTAAATAATTACTGTTGATTAAACATTAAAATGAGTTTTCTGAAAAAAATGTAATTAAAACATTGTAACTTAGTCTTAAAGAAAAATCAATATTCCAACTTTCTTTTTTATAACTTACTAATATATTTAATCAGTACAAAAATTATAAAAATATGATTCTAAAAACTTGAAAAACTATGAAACATTTTGCAATTGAAAACTCAATTATATTTATTAATGATATTCATATTTAAGATAATAAATACTTCTGTGTCTTAGACTGTGTTAAATATAAGTATAAAATAATGCTTTATTAAAAATTTGTTATTTAAAAACCCCAATATTACTTTTTGTTTAGATTATAAATATACAATTATGCAAAAAAAGTTGAATTATCAAACTTCTAATCGAATTTAGCCGAGATAGCCTTGAACTAACTATTAGATCCATGGTGTAGACAAAAAAAATTACCCGTATTTATTTTTTTGAAATTTTCAATTGTTTGGAAAAAGTTATTTAAATAAATAGTCAAAAAAATATTTAATTTTGAAAAACCAAATGTACCAATCCATTTTACGAAAAAAATGAAGACGAAAACCCATGAGACTTTTTTTTCCTTATGTTATAACTATCCTTAAGTGATTCCTTATGTTATAACTATCGAAAGAGCTAATTTCCGCCATAAAATTCCAAAAATTTTTATATCTGAACAGGTCTAATGCACATAGATCATTTTACATGAATTTTTGGGCATGAGAAAGTTGTCTGCAAGATGTGTGCCGCGCTTGCTCACAGATGATAACAAGCGAGCTGATGTGGTTGCGTCGAAGCAATGTTTGAGCATGTTTCAATGTAATCCAAAGGAGTTTTTGCAACGCTACGTTACTGTTGAAGTCTGGTGAATCTGCACCGAAAAAAGTGAAGACGATACGATCAGATGGAAAAGTTATGTCTACAATTTATTGAGATTCTAGTGATATAATATTAATCGATTACCTACAGAGTGGAAGAACTATCACAGGAGAATATTATGCCTCATTATTAGACCGCTTTGATACCATACTGAAGGAAAAGCGGTCCTGGCGAAAAAAAAGTTCTGTTCCACCACGACAATGCACTAACTCACACGACTTCCATTGCAACAGCCAAAATATTTTATTTACGCTACGAAATACTTTCTTATCCACTTTATTATCCCCATTAGGCTCCTTCCGATTATTTTTTGTTTCCTAATATTAAAATTTGGCTTGCGAGTAAAAGATTTTCATCTAACGAAGAGGTAGTTGCTGCGACAAATGAGTATTTTAAGGAGTTAGATAAAAATTACTTTTCAAAGGACAAAAAATCTTGAGCGTTGCTATAATAAATGTTTAGAATGAAAAGAAGACTGTTAAAAATAAATTAGAATTACTTAAATAAATGTTTTTTATTTAAAGTCACGGACTTATTAAACTGCCCTCGTATTTCAAGGTAACAAGCTTAAATTTTAATAATGTAAACATGGCAACTTGCATGGACAAAGTTTTTGCCAAACAAACATTACTCTTAATCAAAGTCAACATAGTTTCCAGTGACTACTATCCAATTATCATTACTTTGGATATTTGTTGAAGAGTAATCTCAAATAATACCGTAAATACTACTCAAATTTGTGACGGGCGAATCGATCGTTGAGTTCGATCGCCCTGTTAGCCTCTCTCTTTCTTCCGCGTGCCTTCCCCTGAGCCGCTGCCACATCGGTCTTGGTTGATTAAAACCGAGTATCGACGCACGATGTGGCTTTGTTGCAGATTTGATTCCTGATCGGCGGAGATGCCTGCCGTTGGAGGGATAGGGCAAGAGCGGAGAGCAGAGGAGGAGAGAGAGAAGTAGTGTCGCCGGCATGAGTCGCACATGTGTGCGTAGCCGGCGGCGCTCGGCCGTTTTTGAATACCTATAGGGAGGGGCGAGTAAGACGTCGCGGAAGGCGCGAGATCGCAGTCAGTGCGGCTTCGACCAGCAATTAATTTGGAGAGTTGAGCCTCGCGACCGAGAAGTGTGTGCGATAAACGAAAGTATATCGAGTGAACGGAATAAAAAAAAAGGACAGGACCATCTGCATCCATCCAGAAACCCGCCTTTCGAGGACGACATCGTTGGCCCAGAAGACGCGGACTTCTGCAGCAGCGCTCCCTCCCAAGGTCGGGTACCCTTTTTGTTTCTCAGTGCGCGCCTCGATTTCTCTCTCTCCGAGCATCGTATAGGCCGGACGCGGACGAGCGGTTGCATGCGTGAACTCGCATCGCCCTCGCGGAATTCGCGGGACAAGTTGTAAGGTGATGTTCTGTCTGCTGTGCGTTAAGTCGCACGGAACGAACTTAGCCGGGACTCGGCCGACGCACACGTCGAACGCTGTATGTACGTTATTGTTGTAATAAAGTGTAAAATAGCTGAACTGATGAGTTTATTCTGTTTAACCTGTCTCTCTCGTAATTAGTTAAATTGGGATTATCTATATTACCGGACAACATAGCCCTCGTTAATTTTCCGCAACGAAGCGAGTGTGCCTTCCGAGCCTTTCCCCTTAAATAATTTGTGACGCAACGTTGTTCGGGCTTAAATTATTAACGTACGTGTTACAAATTATTTAAAAAAAAATAAAAAATCTTGATAAAAAGACTGATCAAAATTTTATTGCAGTTATGAAAAATCCAGAAACAGCGTGCAATCTTTTAATATATTAAAAATATAATCAAACTTTCTACCACTGCCATTATTCGAAATATAAAAAGAAAACAGCGTAAAACTTGAATGACCAAAGGCATTTTTAAGACAGTAGATAACTACATTTATTCTACTCATCAGAATACCCTGTAGTAAGTAGGCCAAATCAGCAGAGAAAAAAATCGATACTTCTGCTATCCCCTACACAGAGTATTCGAACCACACCAAAGAATAATCATAGAACAAGAAGTTACATTACTTTAAGACTTTAATGTCCAGGACTGTATATCAATTGAAGCAGTTGAAGTAAAGATAGTATTACAATTAATCAAAAATATTAATAATAAAAATGCATCTGGTTTTGCTAACATTATAGGAATAATTGTTAAGGGGCCCGGAAACGAGTTTGAATAGGGCTCTCTCTCTTTCTTTTCT
This sequence comes from Phymastichus coffea, assembly GCF_024137745.1. NCBI lineage: Eukaryota > Metazoa > Arthropoda > Insecta > Hymenoptera > Eulophidae > Phymastichus > Phymastichus coffea. The sequence continues at coordinate 5,576,214 of NW_026706814.1, forward strand.
TTTTTGTGGGGGTGATCGCTATGGCCATGGAGAATGGGGGTTAGTAACTCTTGAAGGAGAGGGCCAGGTGAGGGCTGCTCTCAAGAGTTTGGCTCACAGAATGGTCGCGCTTATTGTTCATGCGGGAAAAGACATTTCTTTACCCCGTGACAGAGACGATGCATTACCGGCCTCCTGTCCGAAAGCGGAATGATGAGGGAGCGATCCAGCAGACGGATGGCAGGCTCTGCAGGGGGATAGCGCTGCGGAAGACGGTACATGATGTCCCTAAAAACTGGGGTCGGTGCGAGCTTTGAGAAACCCCGGGTCGCGTTCCTGGGGTCTCGCAGACCGGTTCCCGAGGTGAGGGTGGTCTGAGGCTAGAGCGCGTTGGCTTGCGAGTCCCAGTAGGATGTTCCTCGAATTCTGGCACGCCCTGGACTACTCTGGATGACGGATCGAGAACTCTGGGAGCTGAGGGGTGGAGGGCCTTGGTAGCCGAGGTGTGGGTGACCTTGGGGGTCGAAGAAGCCAAGGGAGGGTCCGAGATGACTCCCGACTCGTGGGAAAGCCGCCTTTTCCCAACGACGACGATGACGCGCCTGGAAGGCTCCTTCTTGGCCTGTTTCCTGGCAAATCTGGCCCTGATCTCAGCTTGCCGGGAAAGTAAACGCTGTAGACTTCGTTCCTGTCTCCGCTCCCTACGCGTCTTGCTCATTCCGTCGGGGAACGAGTCTCTCGGCTACGGGGGGAGGGGGAGACTTGAGGTTGTCCAGAGGTGCGTCCGAACGTGACTCTTAAAGGGATGGTCACGGAGGGTAAACTCCCTTGACCCGTGGGACTCGAGCGAGGTTCGCCATCTGCCAAGGGGATTGCCGCTGGGTTGGCCCTGAAAAGGGCCGGCGAATCACGGACCTACCGGGCTAGCAGAACTGGAGTCTTGCGAGATTCGCTACTTGCCCGGAAAGGCGCGCAAGGAGGCGGATCTCTTGGCCGAGGGGACTCGAGCGAGGCTCGCCACCCGCCAAGGGGATCGCCGTTGAATTTGCCATGAGAAATAAGTGCCAGGCTCAGGTTTGTGTGGAGACCTTTATTTCTGAGGTGGATGCCTAGCTGGCGACTGTTGGCTCCGAGGAGGGAGCCTCGACTGGCTGAGTGAAAAGAAAACGCGGCCTTATACGCCTTTCGGCATCATAGCGGCGCACTAATCAGCCACGGCCAGTTTTCCCACCATATCAAGCACTTAGCGTTCGTGCCGAGCTTAGACACGGAGAGGGAAAAAAAAGAAAGTTCCGCTAGGTGGGAAGACTGTACGTAGTGCGTCGTCAAGTATAGACACGGAGAGGGAAAAAGAGAAAGTTCCGCTAGGTGGGAAGACTGTAGTGCGTTGCCAAGTATAGACACGGAGAGGGAAAAAGAGAAAGCGCCGCTAAGAGGGAAGCCTATGCGCAGGCGTGCGATTGGGCTTATATCATAATTGCTAAAAAGCTACCTGTGATAGCAATAAGATAATTAACAATTATTTTTAATAGATGTCTCAGTCTATCCTATTTTTTCATACAATGGAAGGTTGTGGAAATTATGTTAGTCCCGAAACTCGGTAAATAAATTAAATTGGTGACGTCATGCAGACCGATTAGTATTTTACCAGTTTTTGACAGATTAGTTTAAAAAATGTATAAAAAAATAATTCTAGACATAATTCATTCAATAATATTCCACGTGTATTCGCTGACCCCAATTCGACGATCTTCCCTCAGCATGCCTACCAGCCGAGCAAAAGAACGGCTGGTAGTAAATCCCAAACCGCTGCAATGGCATGCGAAGGGAAGGCGCGTGCGAAGAAGGAGGGAGATCCGCAGCGCGGACTGGGCGTGGAGAACCCCGCCAGGAGGCCTACCGAACAAGCATCGGTATCGGCTACGCAAGCTTTCACTTCTGATAAGAAGATGGAAGAACGTCTGGAGGGCATCGAGCGGATATTGCGCAAGTTGGCCACTGACAAGCAAGGTAGCCCTCCAGAACAGCGTAAGAGCCGATGGCGTGAAGGAAGGAAAAATTCTCCTTCTTCCAGGTCTCCTAGCGAGCGGCGAGAAGGGCAGAGGCGGAAGATAGACTTTACTAAGCCTCTCCAGTGTTCCGTTTGTGGCAAACTGGGTTTTAGTCGCAAGTTTTGCCCAGATTGCAACAAGGGAAACGGCAAGGAGAGCGAAGAGAAGAGGTCATCTTCGCACCTCCAGTAAATTCGACCTCTCTCTGCGGGTCGCCGATGGGAAGCAGCAAGTTGTCGGCGACCCAGGGATCCAAACAAGTCCTGGAAGGGCATCAAGAGAGCCCAGGACCTAGCAGTATATTAGAGCGGAAGGCAATTGAACCCGATGTCAGCCCTCGGCAGAATAGGGGAGTGGTTATCCTGAAAGGACCAGATGGCTACATACAGGTTGTGGAGGAGGGGGAAGACTCCAGGGAGAGCCCCTCCACACAAAAAGCTCCTATGCCGAAGGGATCCACGAGTAGAAGCCAGCCCACCGTCGTCGCGGCAGCGGAAGGAAAAAAGCCGCTGAAAAGCACGATGAAAGGAGGCGAAGATGGGACTCGTGGATATGACCCAGAGGATGAGACCAGGTGGTGGTTGGGGGTAGACATAGGTGATGTTAAAATTAGAGCACTCTATGATACCGGCGCCTCATTCACGGTCATGGGTCAATTAAGGCTAAGATTGGCATCGGAGATGGGACTCGGGTTGAATGTGACCAGGGCGGGCGATGCAAGGCTTGCTGATGGACGCCCGTGCCCTATAATTGGTCACGTGATGTTCCCTTTTAAAGTAGGGGGAATCACGAAGACAATCAGAGTCGCCATTACGCCGCTGCTCACAGATGACTGCTATGTAGGCGCGAACTTTATAAGAGAGTTCCGCGCAATTTTGGATCCCGATGAGGATGAATTATGGCTTAAGGACGCCCAAGTGAAAGTACCAATGGAAGTGGCTGGAATTGATGGTACGGCATTTCTCGCACCGGTAGAACTATGGGAAGCCACGGAGTCACAGCTTGAAGAAATTGAAGACCTAGTCAGAAGGTTGCTTCCTGACGGGGGTCAGGCTTTAGGTTGTGCCGTGGGGGTTGAGCATGAAATAGATGTTGGAAATGCTCGACCCAGCAAACAGAAGTACTACCCAGTCTTAGATAGAGTGCGAGAGGAAATGCACACGCTGGTCAAAGATATGCTGGAAAAGGATGTTATCGAACCAGCGACCAGAGGATGGTCAAGTCCAGTAGTAATGGTAAAGAAGACAGATGGAAAATATAGGTTTTGTGTGAATTATCAAAAGGTAAATGCAATTACCAAACCTGATGCCTATCCTTTACCATATATGAACGACATCCTAAGACGAATAAGGGATGCAAAGTTCATATCTACTTTGGACTTGAGCAGTGCGTACCATCAAATTCCCTTAAAGGAAGAATCGCGTCCAATATCAGCGTTTACAGTTCCTGGATTAGGGCACTTTCAATTTAAGAGAATGCCCTTCGAACTGTCATACGCAGGAGCGACCTTCCAGAGGTTGATGGACAAGGTGATAGGCCCGGATATGGATCCATTCGCTTTTGCTTACCTTGACGACGTAATTGTGGTTTCGTCGTCCTTTGAGGAGCATAAGCGGCACCTAGAAAGGGTATTAAAAAGAATTCTAGGTGCGGGCCTAACCATCAACAAAGATAAAAGTCACTTCTGTAAGACAGAAGTCAGGTACTTGGGAGTTCTTGTGAACCAGGACGGAGTAAGACCAGATCCCGAGAAAATACGCCCGATATTAGAATATCCAACACCCCGGACTGTCAAACAGGTGAAGCGGTTCATGGGAATGACCTCGTGGTATAGACGTTTTATACCCGATTTTGCCATGATCGCTGAACCTATAAACCGCCTGACAAAGAAGAATGTACGTTTCTCTTGGGAGGAGGAGCAAGAGCGAGCTTTCACGCGATTGCAGGAGGCGATGACTTCTGCCCCAATACTGCAATCACCCGATCCGAACGGTCAGTTTGTACTGCAAACTGATGTCAGTGACAGTGGAATCGGGGCAGTTCTCGCACAGGATGTCGATGGAGAGGAGCGTGTAATAGAATACGCCAGCCGATCACTCAACAGTGCCGAGAGAAATTATACGGTCTCCGAGAAAGAGTGCTTGGCAGTGGTATGGGCCATTGGAAAGTTCCGGCCATATATTGAAGGGCATCACTTCAGGGTCATCACTGATCATAGTTGCCTGAAATGGCTCCATAATATGAGAAATCCCACGGGAAGATTAGCGCGATGGGCGCTAGCATTGAAAGGCAATGTCTTCGATATCGAATATCGAAGAGGGGATCTCAATGTGGTGCCAGACGCTTTATCTAGGGCCTACGAGGAGGAGGGGATTGAAGTGAGTGCTATAAATAGTCGGCCGGAGACCACTGACGCCTGGTATTTGCAACAATACCAGGAAGTATGCCAGGACCCACACTCTCACCCCACTTGGAAGGTGGTGGGAGGGAGACTGTATCATTATCAGCCTGATGAGGATGGTGAAGGGTCCATCGACAACGATGAAGCGTGGAAGCTTGCGGTGCCTAGGGAGAAAAGGTACCAGGTGCTCCAGGAAGTCCATGATGCTCCTACTGCAGGACATCAAGGACGAGAGCGTACGTTCTCCAGGGCTAGGCGCTTGTACTACTGGCCTAAGATGTATGATCAGGTCAGGGAGTACGTAAAGAGTTGCCCGGTGTGTCAGCAATGCAAGGTGGAACAAAAAGCACCTTACGGGCTGATGGGTGGTAGACAAGAGTCACGACCCTGGCAGGTGGTGGCCGGTGATATCACTGGTCCATTTTCCAAGAGCTTTCGAGGTTTTGAGTACATCTTAGTCTTTGTAGACTTGTTTACTCGCTGGGTAGAGTGTGTTGCAATACGCAAAGCCAATGGGAAGACAATCGCAAGGGAATTACACGAGAGAATTGTCACTAGGTTTGGCGCACCCAAGGTATTCTTGTCGGATAATGGAACCGAATTTAAGAATCAGGAGGTCCATTCATACCTCCAGATGAACGGCATCCAGCGCGCTTTGACTCCCGTGTATCATGCCCAAGCGAATCCCACAGAGCGAGTAAACAGGACACTCAAGACCATGATCACGTCTTACGTAAGCCGTGATCATAAGAGCTGGGATGAACACCTGTCAGAGTTCAACTTCGCGTTGAACTCGGCAACTCATAGCGCCACCGGATTTAGTCCTGCGATGCTCATGTTTGGGCGTCAGCCGGTACCTCCTTTGACGTTCAGAAGAACCCAAGATCAGCAGCCCCTTGAATGTTCGGAGGGTCAGGCTGTGGAAGATTGGGCCGAACATATGGAGAAGCTTCCTAATTTGTGGGAGAGAGCTAACTCCAAGTCAAAGGAGGAAGCTGCGCGTCAGGCGGCTTATTATGACCGGAAGAGACGGCAACCCGAGTTTAAGGTCGGAGATTGGGATTCTATCTTCAGCTGCTCAAGGTATTTCAGCTAAATTAGCGCCGAAATATATCGGCCCGTACGTGATTGAAGAGGTTTGTGGTTCCAACACGTACAGGCTAAGCAATCAGCTGGAGATCCTGTCTGAGCTCTTCCATGCCAAGGACCTTAAACCATATTAAGGTCCGGGTGAGGATGGGGAAAGCGAGGTTGTCATCGAACCTTGCGAGCCGCCAGATGAACTGCCGTTGGAGGAAGCGAACGATTCCGCGAATGCGCGCGAAAATCCGGGAGGGGATTTATCGGATAGCGAGCGGATCCAATTAGCAGCCCCCACGGTCGTAGATAAAGTTCCCACCGAGACGTCGGATTTACCGGTATCTGCCCCAACTAAGAGAGGTCGAGGTCGACCTCGAAAGGTTCCAGAGACGGTCACCGGTCCAGCGAGGGGCAACAACTCTCCCGTAAAGGAGAATAGAGGGAGAGGTAGGCCTCGAAAGACCGTGCCCGTCGTACAAAGCACGGTTAGGCCGATAAAACCGAGCGGTAACCGACGAGGGCCAGGACGTTCCCACAAAGAATCGCAAGGGAGCGTATAACTCGGTGGAATGCGGCTTATTTTAGGGTTTTTCCTCGCGCAGGAAGATTCATCCGAAATTTGTTGTTTTTGGATGTTTCAGATGGACCGGAGAATCGTCGTCGAAGAGGAGACCTTCGAGGTGGTCAGGCAGATGCTGTTAGATCTGCAACTGGGCCCTGATGCGACGCAGCTAATTGAAGATCTGCGGAGCTTCGCCAGGGTCCACTTGGAAGAGACCACCCGAAGGGAGCGACGCAATGCCTCGGAGGCAGAGGTTCTCCGGGATTCATCGTGGGTCGCCCCGAAGAAGGCTTCTCGGGACGCTTCGACACAAACCGAGGACCAGGACAGTGTCGAACGTCCCAAGTCTACAGTGGACCAGGGGGTGCAGACCCTCAAGTCCGGCGTATCCCTTACGTCGGACAGTGCGAGCCAATGCCCAGGACCCAGGGAAACCTGTGGGGCCTCGCACTGGATCTGCAATCATCCGCGGATCCCTGAGCAGCCTACTCTCCTCCTCGACTTCAGACACATACGTCTGGGGATGAACGAGGTGGAGAGTGCCTGGCGGTTCGCCCAAGAGCTGCAGTCTCAGGTGCAGGAGCACCTGAGACGCTTTTTGAGCCGCCAGGGCGCAGAAGAGCTGCTCGGGGAGTGGGCAGGGATGGCTCAGCGTCAGAGGGCCTACGGAGAGGCCCTGCTGCGGGTGGATAACGGACAAGAGTCCTCCGCAGCGCTCCCGGCGCCGGCTCAAGAGAAGAGAGCCCCGGGAGCTACTGACGCTGGACCGACGCTCACGGTCCATGTGGACGGGCGCATGGCTCCTGATACTACCATCGTGGTCAGGTCGCAGGATGGACGTGCGACCGCCACGGTGGGAGGCGTGACCATCACCGCCTCACAGGGAGTCAGTGCCCAGCAGTCCCCTCTGGCTGCTGAGCAGCCATCACAAGATCGGGAGGCTGTTCAATCTCGGTCGTAGCGAGGTGTAGCCAAACGATGATGTAGGCCCTGGAGGGCAAATAAATTAGCCGAAATAAAGAAGGGAGTTATTATTTTGTTTCCTTTCCTTCTTTATTACTTTCAGGTTCCTGATGGCAGCGAATCGCGGGTATTCGTCCTGCCCGGAAAGTCAGGACTTGGAGGGGGCTGCAACGGTAGTCGATTCAATTAATCGAACCGTTCGCGATTCTGATTTTCGCGCGTTAGTTCTAAGTATTGAGAGAGAGAGGGGGCGCGCGATCTTTTGAATTAGCAGTTACGTCTCAGCTGTTACTTGTGTAGTACCGCCAAAATAGTTTAGCACAGTGTTTCACCGATTAGCCAATAAAAAAGTTTACTTGGATTTTGGATACGTGTGCAAGGGTGAGCGAGGAAGCAGCGACAGTAGCAGCATCACGGAAGCAGCAATAAAAGCAACAGCTATTATACAGCAGATTTGCGAACGAGGCAGCACAGCTGATTCTGATCTGAGGAGCACCTTTAATTTGCTTCAACAATTACGGCTGATCACCGTAATTGCACCGCAGGGTAGGTGCACCTCCCTTAATTATCGCGTGACAAAATACATTTGGTATTTTGTCCAACCGTGTTAGCGTTAATTTTTTGTATTCGCGCAGAGCGTTAGATCGCGCCAATATTCGTATCTTCTCTCTCTCTCTTTCTCACCGAAAGTTATTTAATTGTAAATCCTATTCGCGTGCGTCAGTGTTTCGGCCCGACAAAGACTGTAGAGATTTTTTTATTAATAAAATCTATTAAACTTATTCTCCGATTTCGTCATATAATTTTTCCTAATAGTTTAAACAATTGAAAAAGGCTTAGGTTTTAATCCGATTATAGCTAGGGGATTAAGTGGATTAGGAGCAAAGTCGACTACACTTAAAACTCATCGAGTATCACAAGGCACGTGACTTAAGGTGAGTTCAACTCTGCTTGATCGAAGACAACTAAGTTAAGTCAGCTGACGTTAAGGCGAATACACGTATTAACATACGTGTTAACGGAGCGGCGGTTTGCTCTGCATCGTGGGAGTTTACTTTTAAATAAATTTCTCATTTTGCAGATTTATATCCCCCGTTACAACGTATATATTCGTATGTAATATATGCACTGCGGAAAATAGCTCTAAAGAAATAAATATTTGCTTTTTCATGTGGAATAAATATTTACTAAAAAAAATTAAATTTTGAAAAAAACAATTCTTTTTTTTTTTGTTTTTATCGGATTTTATTTCTACAAATTTTTTTTAATTAAAATAGTCAAGTTATTGATAAAATGAACATCACTATTTTATTATATTTAGAAGATTTGCTGCTAAAAATTCAGAACCAAGTAAATTGTTATCACAATTATTTAATGTATAAGAATAAATATATTAAAATATTTTTTTCAAAATTTAATTTTTTTTAGTAAATACTTATTGTACATGCAAAAGCAAATATTTTTTCTCTTTCAAGTTTTTTTCACAGTGCATATGTTGAAAGATAATCAAATTGGAAAAAATGATTATTTTAACAAAAATGAACGTAACTTATTTTTGGCTCGATAAAAATGAATCCTGTTCCACTTATTTTAAGAGGAGACAAATGCGCAGCTACTCCACCTATTTAAAAAAAAATTGTTTTATTCGCTAAAAAATTAAAAGGTTACTTTTACGAAGGGTAAAAAATAAAGAAAAATGTTCAGTTTTTTAGTGTAAAAAACGCGAATTTCAAAATGACGAGCGGAATACGAAGGGAATTGCTTTATTTTTTTAAATGAACCCCCGCGAGTTTTTCTATGTCCAATATAGACGGAGCTAAAAAACTTTGAATTTTGGATAATTTTAGCCATCAGTAAAAAATCGCAAAGCATGTTTAAAAAATAATGAAGTTATGCTGTGTATCGCTTAGTGTTCCTTTTTCTTCCATTTCCTTGTCTAGTCTTTTCCTTAGAATTTCTGCATATATTTTATATTCCGTATCCATCAGTGTTATTCCTCTGTAGTTGCATATCTTCTTCTTGCTTCCTTTCTTGCATATTGATGTTATGATTCCCTATCTATTTTCCATTCTTCCGGGTATCCTTCCTCGTCCCAAATTCTGTATATGATCTTATTAAGTCTATTTTTAAATAATTTGGTTCCTTTTTCCGTGCTTTATTTGTTATTTGGTTATGTTCTGAAGTTTCTTTATGTTCATTTTTTTGGTTATCTCTTCAACTTCCCTTTTTTCTATTTTTTGCGCTCCTCTTGTCCTTTTCGTTTGTTCTTTTCTTTCTCACTTTCATCTTCCTCTTTTTACCTTGATTATCTTTCAAAGTATTTTCTTCAATTTTCTTTCATTATGCTGTCGTCGATTCTTTCTCTTCTTCTCTCGTATTTTTTTAATTTTTTCGAAAATTAATGTTCCATTTTATATGTTTCTATATCATATAATTTTTTTCACTTTCTTTTTCTTTCGCTTCTTTAATTACCTTCCTATACACTCCCTTTGCTTCCGAGTACTCTTTTTTCTTCACTCTACTTTCTCTAACTTCCACCATCCATTCCTCGTCCCTTTTTTCTTTCTTACTTTTATGACAGGGCTGATAGCGATGTTTGCTATCCTTGCGCGCGGCACTCTCCTCGCACGGATGTAGCGGCCGAGCGTGGCTATGGTTATCATAGCATTCACGCGCTCGTGTCGTTGCAGGGCTCGGAGAGGGGAGAGCGCGGCTGGCGGAGAAGATGGCTCGAGAAGGAGCGAGAGCGCGAAGAGCGTGAGAGAGAGCGGGAGAGGAAGAGGAATGGGTGAGAACGCGGAAAGCGCGGCTCGCGCCGCGAGAATTAGGAGAGCGGGAGGGATTGAGGATAGTTGGAGAGTGACCGCACGCCAATGAGGTCACGGCGCGAGAGAAGTTAGAACATGCGCCAGGAGAGAGAAACCTCAGGACAAGAGAACGTCTTTGTGTGGCGAGTCTCCGGCTGCGGTTTGAGCAGCCCTCCCGGCGATCACCATAAGACGATCGATGAGCCGATCCCGGCCGCCAGCTGCCAACCAGCCGCCGCCGGTGATCCAGCGAGCCCCACTGCCGGCTGGACTGCGATTCCACCGTCGCCGGCTCTCCACCAGCGAGCCGCGGGAGGGGCCACCCGGTGGATTTGTTACATCTCTATTCCGCGACTCTCTCTCACGTATCAACTCTCGCTCGGTACGACACCGCGAATTGACTTGTCGCGATCATTAGTTGAGCGAATCCGCTCCTAAATATTATATATTAGCCGTGTATGATAGTTGAGCGATCGCGCTCCTAGTCGCCGCCTGCTGTCGCGTTTGGAGGATTGAGCGAACGCGCTCACCACCTTTGTACTTGTATTCGTAGATGTACTTTCGTTGGCGTAAATAAAAGGTATCGCCTCTTTGTATTCATACCGATTCGTTCTGTTCAGCTTTCCCGTCATCGCGGTAGGTTCGCTCCCGTGGAAGTCAGCGCCGGCTTCCTTCACCGGAAAAGGACCCTTTATTAACTCGCAGGGGGCATAGCAGTAGCGCACTTGGCTATGTTTTCGAGGATAAATCCTCCCCCTTTGCACCCTCTTCCTCACTATCGCGTTTGCGACTCTAATTTTCATTCCTTTATATTCATTTGTACTTTCCATTGCCCTCACCTATCTTATATTTTTTCCCTTCCTCACTTCAATCACATACCATCCGTTCTTCTTCCTCTTATAATTTTTTTTTCTTCCATTATCTTTATCTCTATCTGCAGGTAGTCCGATTTGTACCTTCCCTGTATTCTCATTTTGCCTATATACTTATCCGCCTTTGTGTTAATCACTACATAGTCTATCATCGTTGATCCTCTCGCTCTTATATATGTCAGCTCTCCCTCTCTATATTCATCTTTCCTTCCATTTATTATTTTTAGCCCTGCGCCTCTGATCCATTTGAGCATTTCTTTTCTTTCTATATTTATTCTTTTATCTTTTATTTTCACATCATCTTTATCCTATTCCTATTCCCACACTCTTCCCTCTTTTCCAGTCCTTGCATTATAATACCCTCTTATCAATACTTTTTTGTCTGTTATTTTCCGCCACTTTTTTTAACAGCACATAGTTTTCTGTCTTTCTGTGTCTACTTCATATAAACCACTGCTATAATCAACTCTACTTTTCCACATCTATTTGCGCCACAATACCTCTTCTGGTTTAGCAATATGACTCCTCTTATTTATCTTCCTCTTACTCCCTCCATTTTCGAATCTTTCTATTCGAATTAATAATTTTTGAGGTATATCTCAATTTTTTCTCCGCTTTTTTCTTTCTCACTTATGTTTCCATCAGATGGACTATTTCATATTCACTTATACGAGGGTCGTTTGAAAAGTCCGTGCAAAGTCAGAGAGATGGCGCTACTAGTGCGTATCAAGGTTATTTTCAGTTAGCGGCATATCTTGGAAGAGCACACACCAAGTTTCAGCCAGATCGGCCAATTACTTTGCGTTTTACATTCGTTTCAATCAAAGAAATCGAGTGGTTGTAAAAAAATGGACGAAAAAGAATTTCGTGTATTCATTAAACATTACTTTTTCAAAGGTAAAACGCCTCAGGAGATTAAACAGAAGCTTGATAAACATTATGGTGATTTGTGCACCTTCGATTAGAATGGTTTATAAGTGGTTTCAAAATTTTCGGAGTGGCCATATGAGCACAAAAGACGCTGAACGTTCTGGACGCCCTGTTGAGGTTACCACTTCAGAAATCATTGATAAAATCGATGATATGGTGATGGCTGACAGAAGAGTGAAGGTACGTGAGATTGCTAGTACTGTAGGCATCTCGAGCGAACGGGTACATAATATTTTGCACCAACATTTGGACATGAAAAAGCTATCCACTAGATGGGTGCCGCGATTGCTCACGATTGACCAAAAACGAGATCGTGTGAAGTGTTGCAAGAATGGTTTGCAGCTGTTCCAGCAAAATCCGCAAGACTTTAAGCGTCGTTTCATCACTGTAGATGAAATATGGATACATCACTACACTCCTGAGACCAAAGAACAGTCTAAACAATGGGTTACCAAGGGGGAATCTGCTCCGAAAAAGGCGAAGACAATTCCTTCGGCCGGGAAGGTTATGGCAACTGTCTTTTGGGATTCGCAAGGAATAATCTTCATCGACTATCTGGAAAAGGGTAAAACCCTTACAGGCGAATATTATTCATCGTTATTGGATCGTTTGAAAACCGAGTTGCTAGAGAAATGTCCACGATTGGCCCACAAAAAAGTCCTCTTCCACCACGACAATGTGCGTAATTAAGCACGTGCTCACGACTGGAAGCCAGAACAGTCTTAGTAGATACTCACCGGTAATCGCGTGGCGAGCAAGCAATTAGCCGCGTCCGGCATGTGCTGCAACCACGAGGCGCCCTAATCACTCTCTAAAACACGCCTCAGCAGTTGTGGCCGTAAAACTGATGTAGATAGAGTTCCAACTCGTTTCACATCCATCCTATTCTCCAGACTTGACTCCGTCGGACTACTATTTGTTCCCTAATATGAAAAAATGGCTGGTGGGGAAAAGATTTTATTCAAAAGAGGAGGTGATTGCAGAAACGAATGCCTATTTTACAGACTTGGACAAATCCTATTATTTGGAAGGGATAACAAACTAGAGCAGCGATGGATGAAGTGTATAAGCCTAAAAGGAGACTATGTTGAAAAATAAAAAAGATTTATTAAAAAAAATCAAGCAGTTTTTATTTTTGCACGGACTTTTCAAACGACCCTCGTATATTCCTAGTTCTCTTCTGTTAAACTTCCTAATCCTGATATTCCAGAATAGTATCCTAGGTCTCTCTTCTTCATTCTCCTTTTCTTTCACTTTCCCTTCCCTTTATTTTCTTACTCCTCTATTTACTAGTTTCTTTTCTTTTTCGCTCCACCTACATTTTTCTTTTATTTTTCTTTGCTTTTATGTCTGTTATACCGGTATAACTGCAATTCGTCAAACACGCGTACATTTGAATAGACAGTGATCAGCTAGGAGGTACAGAGCTCACACGTATTAACCAATACATGGAGACGTTCAAAGTTGGAAAAACAACTCATTTGTCAACGTTATGGTACGGTACATATACTCGTATACATGGGACGATCCATGTCAACCGGATCAGTGCTGTGTCCAAAATTTGATGTGACCAAAAAAATCGTGCAACGACTCATTTTAAAGCTTAGTATATCTACTTTCTGATGCTGTGTGCGCCTTTGCAAAATCCAACATGGCGGCTCCAATATGGCGGCTACAAGAGACAAACTCGTAAACATAAAAATTTTATTTTTCAAATTTTTAGTAATAAATGTTAAAAAAATTAATATTTCATATTTTTTTATGAAAATCTGGCTCATTTCCTACAAAAAAGTAACAGAGACCATTTTCGCTAAAATGAAAAATAAAAAAGTTATAATTTTTTGAAAATTTTCAAAAATAAAAAACTTTGCGATTTTTTTACTCAGAAGGAAATGACTTGGGAAAAAAAATTTAAGGAACAAAATTGCCTGAAATTCATCAAAACACAAGTGTGAATTTTTTCGAATTCCTTTGAGCAATTTTTTGCTTTTTGGATTTATCGGATTGTTTGAAAAATTAAAAAACATCCCAAGATCTTTTACAAAAATTCATACGTAGTCTACGACTAATTATAAGAACTTTTTTTTAAATTAGTTGGTCTATTTTAGCTTGTTCTTTCTACGCCTTTTATTTTCGAAAACGACAGTCTTTTTCAAGATAGTCGTGTTTCTGATATATTGGGTGGTACTCAGCATCGGTAGAAACTCAGTAACGGTCCTTCTCAGGATAGTTATTGAGATAATTTTCCAGGTTTGTGCAGAACATCGGTGGTCAATTTCCAACAGTCCTTTTGAGAATAGTTGGTGTATTTCCTACTTGTTTCATTTCTTTTAATTTTCTTATTTTATTTCCATTGTTTTTACAAGTACGTATTCGTATCCTAACTGTGGACATGGCTGATTCGTCACAAAATCTCCATTCTAAGAGATGTTGTAACCCACTGGGTGAAGATGGTCATGTGGGTAAAAACTTGCGGAATATTTCGCAAGGTATTTTTGAGTCCTATCCAAATTTGCATCCACTATCAAAAATTTGTCACACTTGCAGAAAAAGTATTTATAACTCTCATAAAGATCTTTCTTTTGAAGGTAATAGTCGAGATTACATGGAATTCGATGACTCCTTGAATGAACCTGCGAATAAAGGAATACGCGAATCCTGCAGTAAAAATGATAGTATAGAGGACATGAAATTTGATGATTCCTTGGAAGAACTTGCATGAAAATCTAGAGAAGAACAGTTAGAAGAACTCTTGAATGGCCTTAAAAAGAAATTCCTAAGTTTATCTGAAAATGATCCAATGCTTACGTCTATTCTCACTATAGCTCCTGATTGTTGGAGCATTCGTACAATCATGGAAGAATTTAAATGTTCTTATAGACTGGCAAAAAACTCTAAGGATTTGAAAAATTCTGGTGGAGTATTATCAGTACCACCTTTCAAAAGGGGAAAAAATATAGATGAAGAAACTGTATCGAAAGTTATTGAATTTTACGAAAATGACACAAACGGTCGCATTATGCCGCATAAAAAAGAAGTTATTAAGGTTAAGATAGATGGTGTGATAGTTTCTAAACAAAAACATTTACTACTGTATGATGTTAAAGTTTTACATTTCATGTTCAAGGAGAAATATCCAGATCATCTTATTGGATCATCTAAGTTTGCAGAGCTGCGTCCTAAATGGTGTGTTGTAGCTGGATCATCAGGAACACACAGCGTTTGCATATGCACGACTCACCAGAATGTTAAACTAATGTTAGATGCTATAAATCTTAAATTTTTGAGCAGGGATTCTGAATTTCAATTATGTGGCTACAAAGATTGTTTTAAATTCATTCAGTATAAGAAACCTACAACTGATTGTCATTTGCTACAGTGTAACAAATGTCCTAATACTGAGAAGCTTTCCGACTTCCTTTTGGAATTATTGAAAAAAAATAAAATCGAACAAGTTATATTCAGCACTTGGCAATCTACTGATCGCTGTACCCTCAAACAAGAATGTCTTCCCTCAGATGAATTTATAGAAGTATTGTGTGATCGCATCAAAGTTCTCATTACACATAGTTTTATATCAAATGAACAAACAAAATTTATATCTGATAAAAGGGAAAATTTTAAAGAAAATGAAATATTGCTACACTGTGATTTTGCGGAAAATTATGCATACGTGGCTCAGGATGCCGCTCAAGCTTTCCATTATAACAATGACCAATGTTCGGTTTTTACTGTTGCATTTTACTATCGCTCCAATACCGAATTAAAACATCACAACATCATTTTACTATCAGATTGCACAACCCATGATGCAACAGCAGTTTATTTAATGCAGCAGAAAGTGATACCGATAATTAAAATGTTGTGTCCATAAAGTACAAAAATTTATTATATGTCTGATGGTGCCAAGCAACATTTTAAGAATAGAACTCAAATGATGCACCTTGCCCATCACAAGACTGATTTTCAAATTGATACGGAATGGCACTGTTATGCAACGTCTCATAGTAAATGCATCTGTGATGGACTAGGTGCTTCTTTGAAGAGTGAGGCAACCCGATATAGCTTACAAGCTGAACCAAAAAATGCTATATTAAATTCTATAACTCTCTTTAAATGGGCTAAGGAAAAGTTCAAGAACATACAATTTCTTTACTATACAAAAGAAGAACATAAGAGGTTATCTGATACATTAAACAGAAAATTCCCCAACCCACCTACTGTAACCAAGATTCAAAGTAGCCATGCGTTTATTCCAAATACTGACAATAAATTGATAGTAAAACGCTACGCGGCTGCAAAAGATAATGTGGATATAATACAATATTAGAATTAACAACAGTTGTACATGAATTGGACAATATCTTACACCATATCTAACCACTGAATTATTCCCAGTATAATTTAAAAACAGCTATCCCCCGAGTACACATGTTTAACGCCTTGGGGTTATAATTTATTGAATTTTTAATTGCAAACAGTTTGCCTCATAGCTTGTGTGGGTTATTTGGTTATTGGCCTCACTAGTTTATTCTCATTATAATTTAAAAATTGCTGCCCCTGGGCACGCAGGTTTAATAGCTTGGGGTTAGTTTTCTTACATTTTTATTTATAAACAGCTTCTCCTGAGCTTGCGTGGGTTATCTGGTTGGTGTCTAGCGGTCCAAGTTACTTTTTCGATTTACTCAAAATGGATCGCCTTTACTGAACAATCTTATAAAATAAAAAGCTCTTAGAATTAGTCGTAGACTACGTATGAATTTTTGTAAAAGATCTTGGGAAGTTTTTTAATTTTTCAAACAATCCGATAAATCCAAAAAGCAAAAAATCGCTCAAAGGAATTCGAAAAAATTCACACTTGTGTTTTGATGAATTTCAGGCAATTTTGTTCCTTAAATTTTTTTTCCAAAGTCATTTCCTTCTGAGTAAAAAAATCGCCAAGTTTTTTATTTTTGAAAATTTTCAAAAAATTATAACTTTTTTATTTTTCATTTTAGCGAAAATGGTCTCTGTTACTTTTTTGTAGAAAATGAGCCAGATTTTTATAAAAAAATATGAAATATTAATTTTTTTAACATTTTATAACGAATCGTTTATATATTCGTTATGTCTCTCTCTCCCCAAGAAGCCAGTAACTAATATATTCAATAATCATTATAAATTACCATATTGTTTGAATAGTTACAGCTTTACGGACGTCAGCGAACTGGTAAGCGACGCGACTTGCGTACGATAATCGATATCGACTCGCGGCGCGGACCTCGCGGAGAGACGCTTCCTTGCGAGGAGAGAGAGAGAGTTTCGAAAATTGATATAGTCCGCTTTCGACGATCGACGGGTTAACGTTCCTCGCGCGAGTCGTCAGGAGCATTCTTCGACTTCCTTCTGGCGAGCCGAGGCCTACCGCGGACATCCAGCCTTACACGCTCCTACGTACGCTGCATACAAAAGAAGAGAGGCGTTATTGCGAGTCAGCCGACCAGCGGAAGCGAATACGCAGCAGAAGCGAGCCCGCTATCGTGTGCCCTTGGTTTGCGGGTTAGAGTAGGCGTACAAGCGGCTATACTGTAAGTACCAGATCTAGTACCTGGCTTCTCTCTCTATACCGCTCTCTCCCTTTTTGCGTTAACTAAGCCGCGCGTTTACGCTCGCCTTTTCTTTTGTACACGTTGCGCCGCGGCCACGGTTGGTACCGGCAATTTCTCTCTCTCCGCGAACGTGCTGTCGCTTCTATATATTCGTCGTACCTGAAACGAATAAGTGCGGTTTGCCGTTCGCGAACACCCGGCTCCTGCGAGGCGATTTCGCTGTTACTTGCTTCGACGAGGTTAAGCGCTGTCGCTTCCTCGTTCGAACGGTGCGCGCCGGTTCGCTGTCGCCATTGTGCACAGCTCACAACAGAGCGAGTGCTTGCGCGACCTTAACCGCGTAGCGCGTGTGCAGTTCCGTTCGCTTCACCGTCAAACTATTGCGAGTTGTTGCGTTGCGATTAACATTGTTTATATCGACGCGTTTCGATACTATGTATTCTTTTGTTGCTAATTAAAATGTATACGCCTCTACTTTTAATTATATTCGAGTGCTTATTGTCCGCCGACTCCCTGTTCCTTGAATTGCAATTGTGTATGCGACTGTACACGCGCGAATCTCTCTCTTTGGCCGTCGCGCATCTTCACGCGTAGCCTACGACACTCTCCGCGGGCCAAGCTTTCTGACCGAAAAGGAGGCAACTGAACTGCTGGACCCAGGACCACCCACCGTGCTGCTCTGGAGAGCAACCTAATTTATTTCCCGCGACTTATATATTATATAACTGTTCCTGTCCAGGTGAAGCTGGGCAGAAACCCCGTTATAATTTATTACTAAAAATTTGAAAAATAAAATTTTTTGTTTACGAGTTTGTCTCTTGTAGCTGCCATATTGGAGCCGCCATGTTGGATTTTGCAAAGGCGCACACAGCATCAGAAAGTAGATATCCTAAGCTTTAAAATGAGTCGTTGCACGATTTTTTTGGTCACATCAAATTTTGGACATAGCAGTGATCCGGTTGACATGGATCGTCCCACATATATTGAGTTTGTTAATTAACGTTTTTCACGGCTTTTTCGCAAATTATAGGAAAAAGAGCTTTCATCTTATTCATCACATCTTGTCCCGTCGTTACATGTTAATTCGTTAGTTTGTAAGTATGTGTTTTAGAGAGTGATTAGGGCGCCTCGTGGTGGCAATACATGCCGGACGCGGCTAATTGCTTGCTCGCCACGCGATTACCGGTGAGTATCTACTAAGACTGTTCTAGCTTCCAGTCGTGAGCACGTGCTTAGTATCGCGTTCTTAAAATTACGTTTCATTTTTTAGGCATTCGCGCCCCAAGTTTAAGTGAAGACGTAAAACAACGTATTGTGCACCCTTATTCGATTATCAATTAATTCAAGTAAACCAAAGGTTTACTTGAATTAATTGATTTTTTGGTGATAGTCAAGATATTGCACCACGTAGTGCAACACACTCACTCGCCGTCCGGCGTTTGAGAAGCCATTCAAGTTCACGGCATTCATTGCTACTAATTTCTTTTTATGCCAGTCAAGGCTTTTTCCAATTACTTAAGTGTTATTAATTTAACACCTTCCATCAATATTAATAATTAGCAATTACATTCAAAAAAAAAAAGAAAAATAAGGGCATTATGCCACCTGAGGCATGATGGCTCAGTAATTACAAGATAAAACACACCTTATGTATGAAAAAATATCATAATTTCTGAATTCATTTATATAAAAAAATGAGCATTCAATTTTTTTTTTTGTTATTTTAAGACAGATTATTAACTATTACTGATGAAATAAGTATATTGAAAGACCTCGATTTATAACATATTATTATAAAAAAATATCGAACAAATATCAATGGTAAAATAGCCGATAAAAATATTTGTAATTGACCAAATTATTTAAATAAAATAATGTATGGAAAAATTTTGTATATAATGTAATTAATAAAATTGCGTATAAAAGAGCGAAATCCTTCCAACATTTTTTAAGTTATTAAGAGTTAAACAGTTATAGAAATGATTTCATAAGAAAAGAAAATTTATTTATTGTCAAATCAAAAATTTGTAAAATGGTTATTACTGGTATCAGCATTTTGTTTCTATATTATTAAATTACGTCAAATCGATCAAGTCAATTATTTATAACATTATAAAATAAGAGCATTGCGTTATAATACCAATAACAAAGCCAGAAATAATCTTAGAGATCAACAAGCTAATGAAAATTAAGTCCACAATCTGTACGATTTTGTAAATAAAAGAAAAATTTTATGTACAAAAATAGCAAAGTTATAATAGAAAGAAAATTTTGTACTAAAAAATGTAACAGCACCTCAACACAAAATTTAGTATAAATATGATAGCTCTGCGCAGCTCAAAGGCATTCTTACAGCACCTGCAGTTAAGGATAATTTTAGCATCCTAATCAGTAAAAAGATATATTCATACGTTTTTTAAAACATATTTCGCGTTTTATTATGCGTTTTAATCTAAAAATATATTCATTAGTAATAAAATAAGTCACAAAAGTATAAATTTCATTATTACATTGTGTAACGGTTGGTGATTTCTTCAAAAGTAAATCATCGTCCGTTAGCAAAATCTATATGTCACCGCTGTTTTCCTCTTTTGGCTAGCTCTGTGCTGGGCGCGCAATCTGAAAACGAGCGCGAAAGCACGAAGCAACAAAGAAAAGCGATGGTCGAAGGTTCCTAGAAAACGATGCGAAGGAAAAGGGAACGTCGAGAATGTTCAGGATTGTCGAATAAATATGTCGGCTTAATAAAATATCTTTGCCGAGTTTATTAACTTTTTACAACTACATAGGCGCGACAACTCACGTTAGCCGAGAGATTCACGGTATACGACCTAACCGTACGTACGCGTGAGAGAGAGACAGAAGATACAAATTTTGTCAACACGCAGCCGACGCTGTTTACAAGCGCTCGCTTGTCGGATACTCCCGCTCGCAATCCGGGAAACAAAGGAGGAGACTTACACGAACGAACACTGCTGCAGACAGCTTCGCTTTAGATCTCGAGCCTGGTTACACAAAGGTCGTCGCCCAGGGTTGTCGAAGCTGGGAGGCCTGTGAGTCGATCCTCGTGGATTGTGGGCGACGAGTCGGCTCTCCCTATTCCGATGGCGGCCTTCGATTTGCTCGTCCTCACACGTCGATCTTTGCCCTATTCCTACCGCAGTCACCGTGCTCACACTTCACAAATCCTCAACCCGCGGGATCGATATGTCACTCGATTTTTCCACACCAGAAAAAAATAAAAGGATTCCGAGCGCGTGTTATCCGCTTGCCGGTCTCACGTGTATTGCCTTGTCCGCGTGTCCTAGCTATATCTCTCTCTCTCTTTCTCGCTGCGCGGGTCTTTTGCGCATGGCGCGCTATTTCGAAAATCGCTTATCCACCTCTTAACGAGCCCGCTCGTTACAATTGACATTTGTTAATTTTTTTATTGTTTTTATTTCTGAGGTGGTACAATTTTATTTTCTTCTCCTCTGTGAAAAATTTATTCAAAACTTTCTACTGCGTATGCTCGATCAAGCAATCGATAATCGATTTCGAGATCTCAATTGTCTGAAATGAATTGAACTGCAACCTGCAACTACTCATGGAGCTTGTCAGTCAGCTTTCAGCTTGAGTTACCTCATCATTCGGTTCAAAAAGCATGATCGAAAGGGTTGAAAAATATTTATATATTTTTAGAACAAACTAATGCCCCTCAAAAAAGACAATAATATATAATAAATATATAAAGAAGAATTATTATTCATTCAGAAGTGTCAAAATTTTAAAATACAGAGCTACTTATGTCATTTAACAACAATTTCATTTAAATAATTTGCATATAGTAACTAACTGATTGTTTTTAATTCGTATTTTATTATTATTTTAGCTTATATTGAAACAAGCGAAATCTAAAAAAAATGTTAACAAAGTAAAAAGTTGCATGAAAGCTTTTGTACTATAACAAAAATTATAATTATATTATATTTTATAGTTTTTTTCTATTATTGCTACTCTTTCAAATACACAATTTTTGTATCAGTTGTAACGGGGTATGAATTCCGTATTCATTTCTTTGTCTCGCCTAATGTGCAATCGTACCGGAATGTGCGCGACGAGACTGAAATGATCAATTTTTGTTAACTAACCGAGGAGTGAGGAAGGACAGGTATCAGTCAACCAACTTACTAATAGCAAAAGACGACAGTAAATTAATGTCTCAATCATACACAGACTAGTTTATTTACTATATAATCTACACGCATTTGGCCCGCGCATTTACGTTTATCCGATGTGCGCGACAATCTTGCGCGCCACCATTTCATTTACAGTCGCTCGTTCGAATTACTCACTTGCATGCTCGCTCGCTACCGATTTCTTTACGTTTGCAAACGTAAGGGGAGAATTAAAATATTACGCGCGGACGTTTAATAAAAATCATATCGCGAAGCTTGCCAGCTTACCTTAATTGACTAGTCGCGCTATCAAGAGGAGTAATTCGTCGTCGTTTCTAGATACGTGGCTCAAGTTGCCGCTTTTCCAAATCAAAAACGAGGCTTTCTCTATTGTCCTGTTGCTTCCGTCGGACTGGCTCGCTACTTTTGTAGCTGGCCTACGATGACGTGTTCGCTGCGTTGACGTGATAGCAGCAACAACAACTACTATTAGCTATGCACGAGTTCGTTTATCCACACTTTTGATTTCTAGATACAGTTCTCGTCTGCACTCGCACTATTGCCGACTCTAACGTTAATTCTCAACGACGCGCGCTATTAACGAATCTCGAGTTACTACTCTCCTGAAACTCACACGCTGTTGACAAAGCCAGCGGTACTCTTCAACTCTCTGAATCTTTCTAGCATTGCTTCTCGACTCCTGCACGCTATTATCGGTGTCAAAGGTACTCTCCCACTCTAGCTGCTACTCAATCTAGTGTTACTCCTCGACTGATCCTTCTTTCTTCACGGCCGTTCCGTCCCGTTTCGGACCGAGTTCCCGTTTTCAACTTCCCCCGGCCGATAGGCGCTGCCCTTGCAGGCAGCCACGCGATCAAGACGGTAGCGCAAACCGGACGTTTACCGTCACACAATCTTATTTAAATACCACTATAAAAAATCTTCACAAATCCAAATGTTACGTAATTAGTTACTTTATTACTTACTGTATCTTATCAAATCTTTATATGAATAATTACTAATTCTTTCTTATCTCACTATGTATCTCAATTGTGTTTTATGTATTTTTTTTTTAATTAAGAATCTAATCTTTTGAAAGTAATGAAATCAATCTTATAACGGCATGGATGCTAATTTGTTTTAAAAACGGCTTACATAAATGTAAGATTGTATTCAATATTTTTTAACATCACTATGGCAAATCAATTAGCCTGGTATCAAGGGTCGCGGCAGCGACCTGCGGCATGAATGCCGAAGGCGCGTTTAACGCGACACTTATACACAACAGCTTCAGGATTCACGATTGAATTTCATACTATTCGTGTAACGAAAATCTCTTAAACACATAAAACAAATTTCCTGTATTTTAAAAAATGTCATCAGTCCTATTGAATTGAAATTTTTTTATTTCTGAATTGAAATAATATTGTTTTTTATTTTTTTTATTTCTGTGATGGCTCAATCTTTTGTTCCTTTCCAGCCAGAAATTTTTTCAACACCTCCTATTGCGCATGCGTGCGCAGCCGTATATTCAGTGTAGTAGCTGGCTGATGTAATACATATATTACTTGATACTATATTCAGCCGGCTGCATATAGTGTCAGTTTTTTTTGTGTCGTATATAGCCTGCTGCACAGTCTCATTGAAATTGAAATAATTTTGAATTTAATATTGAAAACTGTTGTAATATTGAAAATATTGTAAGTTCAGCGTTGAGAAAACAACAGGTGAGTACATACACGTGAGTACATTTTAAAATGTTTTTAATGTAGGTGATGCCGTCATTTCACAACCACGTTTTTCGGTATATAATATATATATAAAATATAGTTTGACAACCACGTTTTTCGGTAATAGTGCAATTCTTAGTGTTTTTTTTACAATGGTATTTGATTTATTGGAAACCTATTAATTTCAAGATTGTTATGATATTAAAAATCGAAAAATCCATTTTCAATTGTGTACAAAAATTTTTTCCATAACATAACCTTAGTTTTTTTATAATATTCATTTTATTCTGTTTGCTATCTTAGCTATATATTCTATCATTAATTTAAAAACTATTTACAGATTAGAAACTTAAGATGCCTATCAATTCAGAAGGGAAACAAGTTAATTATACAAGTAATCAAGATATCCAGTACTTATTGGAAACACCAGGCGATGACTTTGTAGTGTAAGCTTTATTATCATTCAATCATTTTTTTCTGAAGTAAAATAATAATACACATAAAATTAATAAGAATATATAATTTAATAAGAATATATATATATATTTTTTTTTTTATTTCCAATAAAAATTACAATCTGTCCGAGGACAATAAGTAAATGTTATTAAACAATACATACATTGGTTACAATAAATTTGTTATGATTACATGAAGGTACTTCACTGTTGCTCAGTACCTGTACGTTAATTACCGTATTTACTTAATTTACATTAAAAATGGTGTTTTATATTTTTTAAATCTTGAAACTGTTGGCGTTGTATTTATTAGTTCCTTGGCGAGTTGGTTTGGATGTACCGAGATTCTATTTGTATATTTTTTGCAGAATGCTTCTATTTCTTCTCGTACGGTTACTATGTTTACGTCCTTCCTTATGTATTCGATTGTGACAAACCATGGAGCGTCAGTGATGTATCGTAATGTTTTATTTTGGAATCTTTCTATTATATCTATGTTTGATTTTGTAGCAGTGCCCCACAATTGAATGCCGTACGTCCATACTGGTTTAATTATTGCTTTGTAAATTAATAGTTTATTTTTTATTGATAGTTTGGATTTCCTTCCGAGTAACCAGTAGTATTTTCTCGTCTGTAAATTTAATTGCTTTTTTTTTGTCCATATGTGGTCTCTCCATGTTAGTCTTCGGTCCAGGTGCATTCCTAGATATTTTGCTGAGTCTCCTTGTGGGATCAGTTTATTATTTATATATACTGGTGGGCATATTCCTTTTTTTTGTGTAGGTTACTTGGATTGACTTCGTTTCATTTATTGTAATCCTCCAGTTATTGAACCATTTTAGTGCTATATCCAAGTATTTTTGCATATTGTTTGAAGCTTCTATTTCATTAGCATGTGATATCATTATTGCTGTGTCGTCTGCGTATGTGGCTACGTTACGTTATCTACAATTGGCAAATCGTGTGTATATATTAAATATAATATAGGACCGAGTACGCTTCCTTGGGGAACTCCGGCTTTTATTTGGTATAATCCAGTTATTTCATTATTAATTTTTACCTTGAAAGTTCTAAAGTTTAAATATGATTTTAGTAATGAATAGAGATTTTTTGGTACTATTTTATTAAGTTTATATAAAAGTCCTTCGTGCCATACCTTATCAAATGCTTGCGCTACATCAAGAAATACAGCATTGCAGTATTCATTCTTCTCAAAAGTTTTTCTTATTTTATTAATGACTCTGTTTATTTGTTCTATTGTGGCGTGATTGTTACGGAAACCGAATTGATGTTCAGGTATTATATTTTGTTCTGTTAATATTTTGTTTAATCTTTTACTTATTACTTTTTCACAGATTTTAGATTTATTACAGGGTAATAAGCTGATTGGCCTGGAAGACGCGACGTTTTGGGGCGGTTTTCCTGGTTTTGGGATGAGTATCATTGTTGCTATTTTCCATACAGTGGGAAAGTAACTTAAGCGAAAAATTGAATTTATTACAATAGTTATGTACCTTATGGCTTTTATGGGTAGTTCTTTCAGTAGTTTTGCATTAATATTATCATGACCAGGGCTCTTTTTATTTTTTAAATTGCGTATTATAAAATTTATTTCTTTTACTTTAATATTTTTATTTAATTGTTCATTATCATTGTTATTTTGTATATTATTTAATAAGTTTTGTTCTTCTACTTCTGTTATTTTCCGTTGGGAGGGATTAAATACATTTTGTAGGTGTTTAGCGAATGTGTTAGCTTTATCCATATTAGTTCTAGCCCAGGTCATATTATTTTTTAATATGGGAGGTGAGAATTTTTGCGGTTGATCAATTTTTTTAGTTGCTTTCCAGAGTGAATAGTCAGTAGCGTCAATTGCAGTTAGGTTAGTAAGATAATTATTTATATTTTCATTTTTTTCTTCATATAAAATTTTTTTAAGTTCTTTAATAGATCGATTATATTGCGTTTTATGTACTTGTAATTTAGTTTGCTGCCATATTTTTCTTAGCTTTCTTTTTTCTTTAATTTTATCCATTACTGTTTTAGAAATAGTTTGATTTATGTTTAGTTTTGATATGTTTATAGGAGTTGCATTTTTGGCAGCTTGATATATATTTTTATTTAGTTTTTCAATCGCGATATCGATATCCTGCTTGGTCTTTAGTGGTATATTACATGTAAGTTTTTCATCTATTATTTCTCTGTAAAGTTTCCAGTCTGTTTTTTTATTATACAGTGGGATATTTTTTGAAGTTGTTTTAATTGTTGAATTAAATTTAATAATAATTGGGGAATGATCAGAAGTTAAATCAAGGCATGTTTTAGCTGTAAAATATTTAGGGCATAAGCCTTTTATAATTGCAAAATCTATTAGGTCTGGTAATTTATTTATGTCAGAGGGCCAGTAAGTCGGTTCGCCTGTTGATATTGGTGTTAAGTTTTCATTTTTCATCACTGCGTATAGTATTGCTCCTTTAGGATTTGGAGTTAGCGACCTTGATCCCCACCATGTATGTTTAGCATTATAGCAAGGAAGCGATTTCCTAGGCTATCAAAGAATTTTTTATATTTTTCTTTTGTTATTGTGTGTCTTGGAGGGCAGTATAATGCAGATAGAACTATTTGGCCGGTATTATCTGAAATTGCTACATTTGTTGCTTGTAAGTAGTCGTATTTGTATGGTTCTACTTCATGATGATTTATTGTATTTTTAATTACTATAGCTATACCTCCGTGTGCCTTGCCGTCGGGATGATTTGTGCTGTATAGTGTGTACTGTGGGATTTTAAGATGGTTTTTATGTGTAAAATGTGTTTCAGATATTAACATGACATCTATGTTATTTTCTATGAGAAAAGGTTTTAATTCTATACTTCTTTGCGCTAAACCGTTAGCGTTCCAAATTGCTATTTTTATTTCTGTGTTCATTTGATTTTGTTTATGAGCGTCGTAAGTAGATTTAGCATTGTGTCCATTCGATTCATCAACTGTGTCATCATGTTTTCAAGTTGACTGTTATTGTTTTGGTTTTCTATTAGTTGAGGTGTGTGTGGTGTCTGTGTTTGTTTTGATTCTTCTTGCGCTGTGTTTATGTTACCTCGTGCAGCTTGTGCATATGAGACGGTTGGTCTTATGATATTTTCCGTGTTTATTTCTATTTGTTTTGGTCTTAATGCCGGAAACAATTTTTGTTGTAGAATTTTTCTTGCGTTGCATCCTTTGTAGCTAGCTACATGATTTCCGCCACAGTTTGCGCATTTGACTTCTTTTATTTTTGCGTGTATTGGGCAGTCTGCTGTGAAATGATTTTTCGCACATTTCACGCAAACAGGCAACCTATGGCAATAGTTTTTCGTATGGCCATATTCTTGGCATCGCATGCATTGTAGAATGTCTCGCTTTTTACGCGGGGGCTCGAAGCTAATGATTTGGTTCATTAATTTATTGATTTCATATATTTCTTTATTGTTTAAATTGGTTTTAATTTCAACGAAAAAAATAGGTAGTGGTTGCTTTGTTATTCTGTGTTTAATGTTCGAAATTCTAATTACGCTGTGGTTATACGATTCTATTTCTTTTTTAAGTTCTTGTAAATCAACCAACGGATGAATGTTTTTAAGTACCGCTTTATATGATTTGTTTTCTTTCTTTTGGAATGTATAAAAGTTGGTGTTTTTTCTCTCTAGTTCAGTTATTGTAGGGGTAAATAATTCCGGATTTTCTATTTGAATTTTAATTTCATTATTTAGCAATACTTTTAGGGTGTATTCATTTTTTGTAACCTGATCTAAAAGGACTTTTAGGGGACTAATATTTAATACGCCACTTACGAATATCGACGGTGATTTTGCTGGTTTTCTGACTACCTGTGATGACGTTGGTGTGTTTACGTTTTCGTTTTCTTTTTCATTGTTTTTGTTATTTTCCGTTACTTCCAGCACTTCAAATTGGTTGTTCAGTGTAACTGTGTCATTGGAATTACCAAGCCAATAGTCTTTAATATAAGTTTGCCTTTTCTTGAATAAACGATTTTCTTCTGGGCTACTTCTTAATCTTTTGTTTTGCACTGTTTTCCATACTGTTGTTTCTTCGGTTGTTTTTTCTTTTTGCACTATTTGGTTATTTTCAGCCATACTGGCTGCGTTTTGTTTAATTTCGAGAATAAATGTGTTTTAAAATAATCTTAGAATAAACTTAGAATAAACTTAGAATTTCTCAGATTTTTCACGAGCGTTTCATCACACGTCCGTACAGGACGAGCTCAACAGTCGAAGTGAATAAGAATATATAAAATAGTTTTTGGTTTCCAAAATTAGCTGTTACTTGACTGTATGTGTATTTAATTTGGATGACATGACGCATATAAGAATTGCTTTATTTACAGAGAATTTACTGGATATCTAGTTGAAATTCTTGGTCATAGCAAACCTAAACCAAATGAGGATGAAGAGCTATTTAAAGCTGTGATTACAAATGGTAACAAGCGAATACTATTAATCATTTGGGATTCTACCTTGATGACAAAACTGGCACCACTATTTGTTCCAAACAAGGTATGTTGAATACTAATGAGTATCAAATAAATATATTGATGTTTTATTTATATTCTATCTTCATTAACAACAAATAAATATTTTTTCTAGATACTCCACTTAGATGGTTGCCAAGGTCACACTGTACGTCCAACAAAAAAATCTATTGAGAACAATTTGATAAACTATGAAATTATTATTCAACCAGGATCTGTTGTAGAAGAGAACGGTTTCCACGTTCCATCCATTGTGGAAAAAAGTATTCCGACTATAAAATTTATTGATATAGCAAAAGCCACTAGTGAATTCAGTTAGTAATTAATTTTTTCTAATACTTTCAAAATTCTTTCATATATCTACATAAATCAAATTGTTTTTTAACCGGTTTTACTTTGTTGTTTTGCAGAAGTAAAGGCTTATATAAAAACAGTTGTGGCCCCTTCGTACAATAGATTTGGTTTACTCAACTGGATCCAGCAGCTCAGTTGCCTCCTTTTCGGTCAGAAAGCTTGGCCGGCGGAGAGTGTCGTAGGCTACGCGTGAAGATGTGCGACGTCCAAAGAGAGAGATTCGCGCGTGTATAGTCGCATACACAATTGCAATTCAAGGAACAGGGAGTCGGCGGACAATAAGCACTCGAATATAATTAAAAGTAGAGGCGTATAAATTTTAATTAGCAACAAAGGAATACATAGTATCGAAACGCGTCGATATAAACAATATTAATCGCAACGCAACAAACTCGCAATAGTTTGACAGTGAAGCGAACGGAACTGCGCACGCGGTACGCGGTTAAGGTCGCGCAAGCACTCGCTCTGTTGTGAGCTGTGCACAATGGCGACAGCGAACCGGCGCGCACCGTTCGAACGTGGAAGCGACAAAAAAAAAAGGCGAGCGTAAACGCGCGGCTTAGTTAACGCAAAAAGGGAGAGAGTGGTATAGAGAGAGAAGCCAGGTACTAGGTCTGGTACTTACAGTATAGCCGCTTGTACGCCTACTCTAACCCGCAAACCGAGGGCACACGATAGCGGGCTCGCTTCTGCCGCACACTAGCTTCCGCTGGTCGGCTGACTCGCAACAACGCCTCTCTTATTGTGTAGGCCGCGTACGTAGGCTGGATGTCCGCGGTAGGCCTCGGCTCGCCAGAAGGAAATTGAAGAATACTCCTGACGACTCGCGCGAGGGACGTTAACCCGTCGATCGTCGAAAACGGACTATATCAATTTTCGAAACTCTCTCTCTCTCCTCGCAAGGAAGCGTCTCTCCGCGAGGTCCGCGCCGCGAGTCGATATCGATTATCGTACGCAAGTCGCGTCGCTTACCAGTTCGCTGACGTCCGTAATGCTGCAACTATTCAAACAATATAGTAATTTATAATGATTATTGAATATATTAGTTACTGGCTTCTTGGGGAGAGAGAGACATAACGAATATACAAACGATTCGTTATAGTACGCTTGAATCCTATTACGTGATATCATGATACGAGTTGCATTTCGATAAAACAAGTAAGTAAAATTTTGGAATGTCATAATGATAAAAGAAAAATTGATTCTAAAGGACACTTAAACATTCCCTCAAAAACCAAAAAAAATAACTGGACTTCCTAATCTAGACGGTGTATCTTGTTATGCCAATTCTTCTGTGCAAAGCCTATTTAATTGTTCATCTATCAGAAATGTTCTAGAAATAAGTAACCAAAATATATTATCTGAAGTATTTACAAACCACAAATTGAAATGTGACGATAATAAGGTTTACGTAGATATTTTTAATTTAAGAAAATTTTTGAACTCAGAATACGAGCAAGCTCAACAGCAAGATGTTCCGGAGTTCATCAATTATGTTTGTAACAAATTAGATTTTATAAAATTTGCTGTTTGTCATGAATTAGAAACAACATTGACATGTATTGGCTGTAACAGAATAAAAGTTCTTTCTCCATATTATAATAATATATTATGTTTACCTATTCCTTCAGATCAATTAACGTGCAATTTACAGGAGTTGATAAACAGAAATTTAGAATTTTCAAATCCAAGTGTGTAACGGGTGATTTCGGTCGGGGAGTCGACAAAAGTCTCACCCATTAAAGAAAGGATGTTCCCAGCGTTGCGAGGCTGACCGCCGCCTCGATCCGCTCGTTAGAATAGCCTTGATCCTCCGAGCTTTCGCCCCAGACACCGTGGAAACCCACACATGGGAGGCACGTGCGGCGATCCGGGTTGCCCAGTGACTCAAGGTCGGGCAGGTTCTGTCGTGGGCGTTAGGAGAGGAAAACCAAAAGGGATTCGGAAGAAGAACTCTTAGCCAGTTATCGGAAGAATTCTGACTCAATCACTTGTCACTTACGTTTATCTTGCCCGCAGGTCCGGACTTGACTAGCTCTACGCATTCATCACTCCCTTGTCGCGCGCACGCCGGCCGGCGGCCTGATCGCTCTCTTTCCCCTTCCCATTATTCCTTGTGTTCCGCGATACGCGCGCCTGACTCGCGCTGGTCGGCGTCCTAATCTCTCTCCTCTCTCCCGCTTTTTCGCTCGTTCGTCTCGCGGGCGCTTCTCCTTCTCGGGTTTGTTTTTGCGGGCCGGCTTTTACGTAGCTCCACACGATAGAAGCGCTTAGGTTTCACCTTTAACGAGTGACACTCGTTACAGCCTCCCCCTAGTCGACCGATGCGGGGTCGACATCGGCGACGATCTGCGTTCAATCGCCTTGGTGATATGATGAGTGAGAGATGGACGGACAGAGATTTTCGGCGGGATTGAAATGACCAGGGGAAATAGACTTTGAACTTATCTCTTTCTCGTTTCGTCTTATTTATTACTTTTTATCCGCCGTCGTATAATCTGTTCTCTTGTTCTTCGGGTCCGGTTCTTCTTCTTTTCCTTCTGTCTCGTCGGATAGCCCCGTGTTCTTCTATCCGTGGGCACCGGCTGGACTTAGCTACCCCAGGATGTCCGCAGATGTAGCAGCCCTGATCGTCCTTCCGCGACTTCCCCTCGCGTACCCCCGAGGGGTCGACGATGTTGGGGTTGGGCTGCCTCCCGACCTTGTGTCTGGGGAGTTTGATTAGGGCGAGGACGCGATTTTTCCCTCGCCCGCTCCCTAAATCGTCCGCCATCCAGGTTGATTGTGATGTTGACGAAACCAAGGCCCGACGGGGACGTATCAACGCTTATTCTACAGGGCGAAGGGTTTCGACTTCGCCTTGCCGTCCGGGTGGCTGAGGTCGGATGTTCGGGCATCCTCCAAGGTGTCTGCCCTGTGAATTTCTGGGTTCGCCGGATGCTTACGATGGCGTCGCGATACGCCTGTCATCTTAACTCCCGGTCCATCCAGATCTCGACGGAGAGGTGGGTCCCCGGTAGCTCGTTGTACGCCTGGAATTTCGCCATTACCCGCGAGTGTAAGTGGCTAATGAACTTCCAGGCGTTTCCAGCTCCCGAAGGCCCCTCTCCATCACTTGCCACCGTTCCTCCGGCGACGTCGCCTCGCTCCACGATAGAGACGAGGTGGGCCAGTCCTCTTCATCGAAGGGGCGGTCGGGCGTCGGTGTCCCGTGGCCCCGCCGGGCCGCGCGGGCGGGTTCCCCAGCGTCGGATAATGGTCCTGTATCTCCGACGACGCTGGAGGTTTCGCCCTCTCTCTTGGTGGAAGTGGGTGCGCGGTCCGGATCTTCTGGTGCCACGCGCTTGCTCCTTCCTTTTTCCATGGACGACTCGGTGGGGCGCGGTACCTCCGACCGCGAGGTTTCCCTGCCGGAGACGGATCGACCTCCTTCGGGAGAGGCGGGCGCCGGCGGTATCTCTTTCTCCACGGGTGGTTTGGAAGGGGGAGAGGTTTCTTCTTCCTCGATGTGGATGTCCTGTCCATCTTCCTCGTCATCCACGAGGTCTATCAGTTCTACGACGTGGGGCTTGGGCCTTGGTTTGGAGGTCCCCATTGGTATGTGCCGCGAGAACAACTCCTTGCGGAGATCGTTCTTGGGCGATGGGCAAAGCCCGGACCGCCCCGCGGTATTTATGGGTAACCCCTCCGTGGCTCCACGAGCCTCGTGGATGGTTGCCTCTGGCACCGTTTTCTGCAGGTAAGCCGGAAGATCTGGTTCCTTCCGTGCGCGCTGCAACCCAAGGGCGAAGCGAGCCTTCGCCCCGTCCAACAAATGTTGGAGCGCCCGTCCTAGTTGGGATGCCCACAGGGCGTCGGCCAGCAAGTTCGCGGCTTCCAGCAGCTCCGAAGCTCGGCTCTCATCGTCTTCGATGGACGAGGCGCGCCGCAGGGCATCGCGAAATCGCCTACGGGCCGCGATGAAAACGGCCCTCTTCTCGGGCTCGAGCTGTAGGCGCTCCACATTCTCGACGAGCCATTCAACGGCCTCGTGAAGGGCGCTTTCCATCCTGTAAAGGAGTTATATGGTTTTGATGAAGAGGTAGGATAGGGAGCCCATTAGGCTGAAGGAAAAAGATGAAGTTTAGATGATTTAATGAGTCGATTCGTCCACTCGCTTTGCTCTAATTCGCACGCTCGTCCGGCGGACCACTTGTACGCTTTTCCGTGGTCGGCCTCGGGGACGTCTTACCGACGATAATTCGAGAGCTGGAGTGGGGATTTTCCGCGGACGGCGTCGCCCCCTCTTAATCGGTCCGACGGGGTTTTGACCTCCCGGGTCTCCGCCTGATGCGTCGTCGCCCTTGTTTTCAGGCGGTGGTTCTCTATCCGGACTCACGTTTACGTCTTGCGGTGACCGATTACTTTCCTGGGGAGGGTCGCGCTTCGCCTCGCTTCCCTCCGGTGGTTGGGTATGTTCGTCCTCTTCATCATCCCCCTCTTGATAGAAGGGCTTCAAGTCTTCGGCATGGACTACTCCGTCGAGGTCCTCTAGATGATTCGCCAGGTGATATGTATTGGGGCCGAGTTTTTCTCTCACCGTATAAGGCCCCGCGAACGTCGGCGCCAATTTTGCCGTGATTCCGCTATCTGTTGAAGATAGGACGCGGTTCACTCGTCAAACCCAATCTCCAACTTTGAAGGGAGTGGGGCGGCGCTTCCGATCGAAAAAGCTCGCCTGCCGCCCTTGCTCTATTTCTGATCTGTTTACCGCTTCCTGATATAGCATGGGTAGACCTCCCATATGGTCTGCCCAGTTCTGCCGCTCTTTCTCGTCCTCCTTTCCGCTAACGAGAGCGTCTTGAGTACGGCGCAACGTACGGGGCGGGATCGGTTACCGCCCGTAATTCAACATCGCTGGGCTCACTTTCGTCGTGCTATGTTTCGCTGTGTTTAATGCGAATACCAAGTCATTGAGTTTTATGTCCCACTCATTGTGCCGCCCTTCGAGATACGACTTAATCATTGTCTTGAGAGTGCGATTATACCGCTCCGTAGGGTTCGCCCTTGGACAGTAAACGGGTGTCAACTCATGGAGGATACCCTGCTCCGACAGGTATTCGTCGAAGTGCCGGTTTTTGAATTCTGTTCCATTGTCCGACAGAAACGTCTCCGGCGTGCCGAAACGCGTCAATATTTTCTCGTGGAACTCCTTCGCTATCGTCTTAGCGTTGGCTTTTCGGATCGGTACATACTCTACCCAGCGCGTAAAAAGATCCACGAAGACAAGCATATACGAATATCTACGTGCCGTTCTGGGCAGCGGTCCGGATATATCGCCCGCCACGACTTGCCACGGGCGGCTTATCGAGCGACGCCCCATAGACCCGTAAGGGGGACGCTGTTTCACCTTGCATTGCTGCCAAATCTGACAGACTCGTACGTAATTTTGGACGTCTTTGAGTAGTGAGGGCCAAAAGTCGAAGCGCTGAACGCGGGCGAGTGTTTTCTCTGGCCCTAAGTGGCCGGCAGTGGGGGCGTCGTGGCACTCCTCCAATACCTTTTTCGGGTATTCGCTGGGCACGACCAGCTTCCAATTTTCGTCCTCGCTCATGTCGTCGGATGAGTCCCGGTCGGGGGAATAAAAATACAAATTCTCCCCGGCAATCTTCCACGTAGGCCACGACTCCGGGCTCTCGATGATTTGCTTCTTGCGATCCATAAACCATTTGTCCGTGGTTTGATTTGCCCAAGTGAAGGCGCTTACTGCCGCCCCGGGCTCTTCTTCTTCAAAAATCCTAGATAAGGCGTCGGGTACTGCATGGAGTACCCCCTTACGATGTTCTACTCCAAAGGAATACCCCTGCAGCTTTAGCGCCCATCTAGCTAACCGACTTGTCGGGTTTTTCATGCTTTGTAGCAACCGCAAGCAACTATGGTCGGTGATCACCTTGAAATGGTAACCTTCCAAGTATGCTCTGAACTTTTCGGTGGCCCAAGCTACCGCAAGGCACTCCCGCTCCGACACTGAAAAATACCTTTCCGCTTTGGAGAGTGCCCGACTGGCAAATTCAATCACTCTCTCCTCCCCTTCCACGGTCTGCGTCAGGACCGCTCCCAATCCGGAGTCGCTCGCATCAGTTTGCAGGACAAAATCGCCGTCAGGATCGGGAGACTGGAGAATAGGGGCCGAAATCATGCGGCTTTTAATTTTCATAAAAGCTGTCTGTTGTTCGTCGCCCCATACGTAAGGTTCCTTTTTTCTTGTGAGCTTTATCAACGGCTCGACAATAGTCGCGAAGTCATCGATAAACCTCCTGTACCAGGATGACATTCCCATGAAACTGCGCAATTTGCGGGTTGATCGGGGTATCGGATACTCGACGATGGGTTTGACTTTTTCGGAGTCCGGCCTGATTCCTTCTCGGTTGATCAGCACTCCCAAGTATTTCACCTCTGATTTGCAGAAAACGCTCTTGTCCTGGTTTACCGTGAGCCCTGCGCTTTTCAATTTCAACAGTACTCGCCTCAGATGTTCTTTATGATCTTCGAACGTAGCCGATACTATTATAATGTCATCTAGGTAAGCGAAAGCAAACGGATCCATTTCGGGCCCGATCACTGAGTCGATCGCTCTCTGAAAGGTCGCCCCTGCATACGATAGCCCGAAGGGCAGGCGCCGAAATGGAAAGTGACCCATGCCCGGTACTGTAAATGCGGTGATCGGGCGAGACTCTTGCTTCAGGCTGATCTGATGGTAAGCCGAGCTGAGATCGAGCGTCGATATATATTTTGCATTTCTCAGACGCGGCAAAATATCCTGCATATACGGGATTGGATAAGCGTCAGGTTCGGTCACTCTGTTCACTTCCCGAAAATCTATGCAAAAACGATATGATCCGTCAGCCTTGCGCACCATCACAATGGGGCTTGACCACCCGCTGTTCGACGGTTCTATCACGCCTGCAGCTAACATTTGCTTCACTTGGCGATGCATTTCTCGTTCTACTCGCGGTGAGACGGGATAGTACCTCTTCTTAATTGGGCGGGCGTCGCCCACGCTGATTTCGTGCTCCACACCGATCGCGCGACCCAGAGTTTTGTCGGGCTCGGGCAACAACCGCCCTGCAAGCTCTGTTATCTCCTTGCGTTGCGATTCGAACACATCTGCGATTCCGATTGAAGTCATCTCCGGTACACCGTACAAATTCGCGAGCTCCACCGGCACGCTCACTCGCTCGTCTTTCAAAAGTAGCGTGTTGTCCGTTGGATCGGGGATTGCTTTGAATGCCTTCATGAAATTCATACCGGCGTAGCACTCACTTTCCAGATGAGAGATAATTGCTACTCTCACTATCCGCGTTACGCCGCCTACCGTAAAGGGCAACATAACGTGTCCTATGATAGTGATAGAGCTACCATTGGGGAGCCGGCACGAGCCCGCTTTCCTTACGTAGAGAGTGATTTTCATCTCAGCCGCTATCTGTTGGCCTAACGAACCCATCGTCGTACATGATGCTCCCGAGTCGTACAATGCCCGAACTCGAAAACTACCAATTTGGACGGGTAACCACCATCTCGTCTCGTCTTCAGGTTCGTAGTCGTCGCGTTCCATACTGCTTGAGCGATTCCCTCCTGTAGCTCCTACTGCCGGTGACTTGCCGTTTGCGTCCTTTGGCACGCGTTTATTCACGGTGTCTGTGCTCGTGAATTTCTCCGCGTTGCTCTTCGAGTCAATACGACGTCCCGAGTCACTTCGGCCTTGTGTCGAAGTCGTCTGGTCCTGCTCGTCTCTGGTTCGCGCTTCCTTCTCTGGGACCTTCTCGACCTTTGTGACGAATGGTTCCGTATCACTCTCCTTTTCTCGTAAGCGAGGCACTGCCTCACTTTCCGGACGGGTTCCCTCTGGTGACGCTCCTTCCGCGCGGTCAGCCTTTGTCGCGAGGCCATAGAGTTGATCCGTCACTCCATCCCTCAGTGCTGCTTCGCTACCGCCGGGCGAGACCATGGGCAGCGCGCGGCATAACTCCTCACGTGACTGCCTTGCCTGGGGGAGCCCTTTAACGTTGGGAGCGGCCCGGGCTCCTCTTAGCCGCTGTCCCTCTCGTTTCCCGTCCCGGCGGGCTTATTGCAGTCGGGACAATACCTCGCGCTATAACCTAATTTGCCGCATTTGCCGCACTGGAGCGGCTTCGAATAATCCACTGGCCTCCTGGGCTTGGGATTAAACTTCGCTTCTTGTCCTGTAGGGCTGGTGCAACCCTGGCTACCCTCATTGGGCGGGAGGGCCTTCGCCCACTCTTCCCTCAATAGGCGCGTGAGCAGCTCCTCTGTTGTCGGACGTTGCTGAGAGGTGCGCTTGGTTCGCCTCCTCTTTTACCTCGCCCTTTTCCGCCGCCAAGCCGGAAATTTTAGTCCTTTTTGGCTGGGATTGAGTGGAGGTGGCAGTCGTGGGGGACTGGTACATCCATTCGGGAAAGAGTGCTGTCTTTGGATCGATCATTTGTCGCTTCTGATGAGCGTAATGGAGATCGTTCTGGACTTCAGTTGCTCGTTTGCATAACTCTCGTATGTTCGAGCATTCCTTACTCCGAATGTGTTGTTGGATTTCCGGCAGCAGGTTCGAATAGGCCAACTCCATTACTTCTTCCTGAGGCATTGGGGGTTGCATTTTATTCATCATCACTTGGATTTTCGTCAGGTAAATTCGCGCGGGCTCGTCGGATCCTTGATACCTTGCTTGAGCTTCTCTTTTCAAGCGTTGTTGCTGCTGTATACTCGTGCCGAACAAATCTTGTGCGTCCCGAATAAAATCTCCGTACGAAGTCCAGTCTCTATTATTATTCAGGTACCATGTTTGCGCTGCTCCCGTGAATAAATCCGCTAGCCCGTTTAGCGTTTCGTCTTCAGTCAGCCCCGCTGATATCCTTTGTGCCTCGAGTTTCTCCAAAAATACGTCGATGCTCTGCTGATCCTCCCCCGAGAATTTATTTCGCCAGCCTCGGACTATCCTGCCGACGTCTTTTGGGAACGCAAAACTGGCCGTCGCGTTGTGCGGGAAATTGTTTGTTTGTCCGGCGACGCGATCAGCTGAGAAGTCGTTAGTCCTCTGCTGTCCACTCCCTCCTGAGGGCGGAATCGGGGGGCGCTCGTTGGGCCACCGAGCGCCCGGCGTCGGGTTCGCCCGGAGGGGAGTGCTTCCTAGCAGAGCGGGATCGTAGTGGAGCGTGAAGGTGTCCGCGAAATTTACTGATTTCGCCGGAGGTTGTGGGCTTCGACTATTTTCCTTGTTTGTTTCCACCATATCATCAAGGTCATTTTCTAGTATACCTATCCGATGTAAAGCTCTATTTAGTTTATCCGCTTCTATTGCTTGGGTAGCGCATATTGATTGGCACATTGATGCTATTGACGATGTATTTTCCATCGCTCGCGTTAGCGCTTTTTCCAAATAGTCTATTCGCTCTTTATATTTGCCGAATAGGCATAGCAACTCGGGTGGCGTTTGCTGTAGGAGCTTTTCGACGTCAGTGGGCTCCGATGTTTGCGCGTTTGGGCGAGTCGGCTCTTCGTCTTCCTCGCCCGCGCATTCTTTGCTGCTGCGTTTTGCATTGCTGCTCCTGTTGTGAGGCTTAGTTTTGTATTAATTTCGTCGTCGGTTGTAAGCCTGTACAGAGGGTGGCTACTTGCTTCTGCTGCTTGCGTTTTTTCTAGTGCTGTGCACTCTTGTTCTATGTATCTGGTTCGGAGGGCTATCCTTCTCATCGTGTCCGATGTCTTGTTTGCTGTCTTCGTTATCTCAAAATCGGCTGCTGTGTAGTCTCCCATCAGCCAGTTTTTTAATCTTTCTTCCTGGTCGGTGCGCTCTCCTGCCTGTTTGAGCTCTAGTTGATTGAGTGTTCGCTCGAGCTCTGGTTTGGACATGCCTTCTACGAAAGCTTCGATTTCCGATGTTGTGTCGTCGAGATTAGACATTTTAGTTACGAAACTCCTTGTCAACAGGGAGACAAAAACGCGTGTTTGTTTCTCTGTTTTTGGATTTCGCTTATTATGCGCACGTGTATTTTTTTTTTTTTTTTTTTTTTGGTAATATACGGCTAGTCGTTTTGTCGGGATGACTTCGGACTTCGACAATACGGACTATTTTGTTGACTGGCCGATTTGTGCGCGCGCGACTCGTAGGCGCGTCCTGCTACGCTTTTGTTAACAACTGTCCTACCTATTAATTTCGTCAGCTATTTGCTAGCGAAATTATTGTTAGTTTCTTGGGCGCGCTGTTTTATACAAGCTCGTCGCTGGGCGGTTGAGTGAGAAAAAGGAACACAACAAAAAGAGGTAATATTCGAGTGAAATTCTTAGGATTGTGCCTCGCGTGTTATGTGTTGTGAGTTTGACCTCGGCCGGTGTTTACGTCGGTCTAAGCCTAGCTCTATCAAATTCTTGAAAAAACCCCGCACAAAACCAATGGAAAAATACTTTCGGTTAATTTAAATCTTACACTGACAAATCGATAGTTCGTAACATACTGATCAAATGTCTCCATGGGTACCATATCTGGAAACTCGTTTTTTAGGGACAA
Source organism: Phymastichus coffea (assembly GCF_024137745.1). NCBI lineage: Eukaryota > Metazoa > Arthropoda > Insecta > Hymenoptera > Eulophidae > Phymastichus > Phymastichus coffea. The sequence goes on from NW_026706814.1 coordinate 5,615,229, forward strand.
ATCAAGGGTGTTAGCTCCAAAAATACATAGTATACATCTTAGCCATTTTAAGACGACAATGATATGCTTTTATTGAATGCATATACATTGATTTATATTTTGTGGATATTTGAAAGTCGATGCACATATACGAGGTGTGATCAAAAAGTAAGGTGAATTTTGAAATTTAGCGGGCTACGTCCGTTCGATCTTCGACTTTTTTATTTGGTTATGTCGGTACACTCGTCTAGAACATACGTTCCAAATTTCAGCTTTGTAGTATGTTTGGTTTGTTTGTGAGAGGCATCAAGGTTAGAAGTGTTTTGCGTGCTCCACGATTTGCTGCTGTCTAAAAACATGGATCAAAGAGTTTGCATTAAATTTTGTGTGAAAAATGGAATCAAATGTTCAAAAACACTTGAAATGCTGAAAGTGGCATACGGTGAGTCTACTTTAAGCCAAAAAAATGTTTACAAGTGGTATAAACTCTTCCAAGAAGGCCAAGAAGACACCAACGACGAACCTCGTTCTGGACGCCCCAGCACATCAACAACTGATGAGAATGTTGAAGAAGTGAAGAAAATAGTGTTGGGAAATCGTCGAATTACCATTAGAGAAATTGCTGATGATATTGGCATCTCATTTGGTTCGTGCCAATCAATTTTGACGAGTGTTTTAGACATGAGACGTGTGTCAGCGAAGTTTGTTCCGAAATTGCTCAATTTCGACCAAAAGAAATGTCGCATCAGCATGTAATAGAGTCGGCTTACAACGCCGATGAATCTATCGCTATTACCAATTATTTAGAAGGGGGAAGGCAAGGGAGGCAGTATATTGCTCCTGACAAGGTAAAGAGAAAGGTGGACGCAATAATCATTCCTCTTATCTTAATAAATCCCTTTATTACACCATGCTACCCTGAGCATACAGTTCGGACATTCAATCGCGCGCCTTACTTATCTATACTACAATCTACGATCGCTAAAAGAGATGGCCGGCACGTTAGCGCCTTGCCATCTCGATACCGACTCGATACAATCCAACTTATGCTAATAACCGAACCAGCCGTGCCGGCCCGTGAGAGCCTGGCATAGCGCACAAGCCACGAGTAGCCGTAGAGTGAGAAATAGAGAGAGAGAGAGATTAGAAATTGACCTGACGATTGAAGATCTTCGATGCAGGGCCTCGCCAAAGATGGTGTTAGCGTCTAATTGCAGGCAAATCTGTCCGTGGTCGGAAGAACTCGGCGAAAGATAGGCTGGATCCGGGCCGATACTGATGCCGTCTCGATTTCCTCTTATCTTTCTTTGCGGTTGACTGCAGGGGGTCCGTGCACCTCTCTCTGCTAATGGCCACTCTGTACTGCCCGCCGCGAGTATACTTCCGAGTGCGTGAGAGACTGCTTCTCACGCTCTCCCCACTCACTTGCCTAATCGGCGGCACGCGGCACCGCCAAGTGCGGCTAGTGTCACGCGCCTGCCTGCACTAATCGTGTTCTTTCTTTCTCTCTTATCTCTCTCTTTCTCTCACTCTCTCTCTTTCTCTCCTACAAGAGCGCCTGTTACTATGTGCTCTTGTCGACCAATGCCACTGCCTCTCTCTCTATCTTTCTTCTCCTTACTCGTTGCGGTGGCGATGCTGAAAACATAAAGGCAGGCATCAGGCACGTGATTTATGCGCTATAGGTCTGCCATGAGTCCACGCCGATGGTAGAGAGAGATAGGAGACACACGGTGCAGGTCAAATCCACCGGCACCGTTACAAGCATCGCCCGAGAGCTACTGAATGACGTCAACGATGATCCAGATTTACTCAACAGGGTTATAACAGGTGACGAAACATGGGTATACGGTTATGACGTCGAGACTAGGACTCAATCGTCCCAGTGGAGGCATTCTGGATCACCAAGACCAAAAAAAGCACGCCAAGTTCGATCAAATGTAAAGGTTTTGCTTACAGTTTTCTTTGACTGCAGGGGCGTGGTGCATCACGAGTTCTTGCCACAGGATAGAACAGTAAATAAGGAATATTACCTGCAAGTTATGCGCAATTTGCGCGAAGCAATCCGCCAGAAACGTCCGAATTTGTGGAAAAATAAAAATTGGCTTTTGCACCATGATAACGCCCCTGCTCACACATCGTTGCTTGTGCGCGAATTTTTGGCTAAAACCAACACAGTAACGATGCCACAGGCACCGTATTCCCCAGATCTGGCCCCCTGTGACTTCTTCTTGTTCCCAAAACTGAAGAGGCCCATGAAAGGACGGCGTTTTGCCACGATTGAGGAGATAAAGACGGCATCGAAGGATGAACTAAACAAGATCACAAAAAATGATTTTTTGAAATGCTTTGAGGATTGGAAAAAGCGTTGGCACAAGTGTATTATATCCGAGGGGGATTACTTTGAAGGAGATAAAATAAAAATTGATGAATAAATAAATATTTTTTGAGAAAAATAAAAATTCACCTTACTTTTTGATCACACCTCGTAAATACAACCTCTTTCTCTGATCCGTATATCTCTTTGTTTCACGCGAAAGTGATAGTGTACGGTGACCCATTCTCAGCCGAATCCAGGATCAATGGCGTGGACGTGATGGGCGTCTGATCCCTGTGTGTGTGCGTGTGTGTGTGTGTGCGTGCGTGTGCGTGTGGGTGTACGTATGCGTGTGCGAGTGCGTATGTGTGTGTGTGTGATTGTGTGTGAATGTATGTATTTAAATGTAAGTCAGCGTGTGTATGTGTGTGTGTGTATGTGTGTGTGAGTGTGTGTATGTAAAGGTGTAAATCAGTTTGTGTATGTGTGTGGGTTTGTGTATATATACGTGTGTGTATAAAACAAAAAAAATAAAAAAATAGAAACAATAAGCATAAAACCTATTTCCTCTCTCTTCTTTAACATTACTAATCTCTATTAACCGAGAGGATCTATTATTTCAATTAATTGATCAATATCCATCTGTGCATCTTGTACGCTTCGGAAAAATCTGAGCGATGGATAGTGCACCTGCTTTTCATGTCGAGCGTATCCCAAATACCAAAGAATAGTTGCTACATGGGCGCAAGTTCCAAGAGTTCTTGCTCCAGCCTTGCATGTACAGTAGTAACCAAGAATAGGTTCTCCTTCATTTGCAACATCTTGCTCTTGATTATACTCCTCATTAAATGCTATCCATACTTGATGTTTCGCAGCATTTCTGAATCTAGAGGAAATTCTTATTCTCATAAAACCTGATTCATTGGTATTCCGATCGATTTCAAAGGTTTGTTCGTCTTCTCCGATTTCTTCTTCATTTTCCAACTCAGCCCTTAAAGAAGAATCCTGAACGTATGAAGGTGCCAGCCCAACTTGATAAGTTCCATAAGTTAATCCTCGTAAATATTCCAAAGTCAAATTCGGAAACAATGGCACATGCATTGCAGTTAGGTTATCCCATCGACCTCGTCTTCGTTGAAGACCTTCAACTTCTACTCGAGCTTGCACTAGATTGAGCTCGTTAACTTTATTTAACATCTGTTCTGCTAATTCTACGTTTGCATCAGGCATCATAATTATTCTATGATATTTATTTATTATAGCACCGGCTATACGCAGAAAATCAGTCAAATTGGGAATATGAGACGTAGGAATAACGTTTGCAAAGAATTTAAATAAACTTTTCAGATGGCCATTTCTGGCTTCCACGATCCATCTAGTTTTTGTGATGATTCGAGCTTGGTTGGCATCTTCTGTTGAGAACTGAGCTTGATTACGATTAAGTAAAGGTGGCATCAATGTAACTAAGCCAATATCCGTTAAAATAAGAATGGCGTCTCGGTATCCGCGATCCAGTATGAAAATGTCTTGTGCTCTAAACCATCTTTGCATTCCGTCAACATCCATTTGGAACTCTTTTAAAAGGATTCTGGCATCATTGTTAGCGGCATTCGAAAAATAAGGTCCTTGAATATCAAGTATATATCCATCTGGAGCTACAAACATGGCAGGTTTTAATAAATGTCTGTTCTTATGAACACAAAACGATTGACGCAAGGCTTTAAAACAAGAACTCTTCTCAATATTTAGATAAGTACAATCATTGTACACAATTGCCGTCGGTTCTTCAGGTGTGGCATTATACAAGCGATTTGCAAATGGTGTTATATGTCTTTCTATGTATTCCTCCCTTGTTATTGATCCAAACCCTATGTTCTCATCTACAAATCTCGTCATCAACGATTGTCGAACTGTACTGATTGCTAAACTCGTAGCTTGCCTTGAAGAATAATGGAACATTACCCATAAAAATTCATCCGAAAAACCCTGTTTTAACTTACACAGGAAACATAGAAGGTCTTTTTTAGACACATAACGATGGCCACCTGGAACGATGACAGGATCAGAGTATGTGAAAAGATCATTAAAGTTATCTTTTGAAATAGGAGAAATAGCTGCAAATTGTTCATCTGTTAAAGTGCGTTCATCTTCATATCTGCGTACAGGGCTATGCACAATTTCTTCACGCATCGCTTGAACAAATGATTGTAATTCTGGACCATTCAAAATGTATGGTCTATTAATGAACCTGAAATCTTCAATAATATTGAGTGGTAATAAACCCTTTTCATCCAAATGCTCATTACAGCAACAGTATCTTGCTGGCACATAAATGTTTCGCTCTACAAAAATATGAACTCTGGATTGCAAACTTAATCTGTGAATGTTAATACGTCTATGGCACACCAAACATTCATTATTAGTACGATGAGAAAGAACATTGAGTCGAGTGCAATTGGGATCAGCCTGTAACATTTGAATTTCACGGCGTATTGTTATATTACAATTGTTACAGATCCGAGTTTCAAGATCAATAGGAGCTTCTGGTCTTCCATTCTCCAAGCGTCTTGTAAAAGCGATTTCTCGTAGAAGGTCATCTTCAGCGTTAGCCAAACGTACCATTACTGTAGCATGTAAAGCGTTAGGGCAAATATAGCAAGGAATCCGAAATCTATTAGCCATTTTAACAACCAGAAATAATTATATTTTTTTGCAATGAAATCAAATCAGTACTGTACAGTTAATTATTCTCTACGATGAAGACTTGTATTTTTTGTATTCTACTGTATCCCAGTATACATTGTAAGATATGTAAATCAACAGCGTAAGCATTTATTTCTGGGTGTATAATTAATAAACGTTGTTCAAATAACAATGAATAAGGAAGTCTGAAGAAGACTGCCCTGGATTTATTCTAAACTAAGATTATTTTTAAGAATTGAGAAAAGAAATATTACAACTATCTCTCTACAAGCCACGAACTCTTCTCCGCAATATCCTGCAATGGTGGACTACAGTGGTGGCAGCCTCATAACCATGCATATTGAGATTACAATGGCAAGAGTTGGTATTTTTAGAAAAAAAGGAATGTTTTTTTAAAAATATAGAATTGTGTATCGGCTTACGACTACTGACCGGCCATCGTCAGTACGAAACAAGTAGTCGCTTTCGTAGACACATATTGAAAAAAATAACGAAACGGTTCTACTTAAGGATTATGGCAAACAAAAAGTTCTAGAGAGAGTGAGGCTCCTATCTAGTGGTGAAAAAGTGAAATGAAATATATAAAAAGTGAAATGAAATATTCAAACTCGATTACTCCTGGGCTAGTCTCTCAATAACAAGTCGAGTTTCAATATTTCATTGTGCATTTTCTGACACACTAACACGCATAATGAATAACACACACAAACACTAACACACGTAGATAATTACACATGAACTAACCCACACACACATAAACTCACACACACACACGCGCGCACACACACACACAGGGATCAGACGCCCATCACGTCCACGCCGTTGATCCGGATTCGGCTGAGAATGGGTCACCGTACACTATCACTTTCGCGTAAAACAAAGAGAGATACGGATCAGAGAAATAGGTTGTGAGTATTTATATGTGCATCGACTTTCAAATGTCCACAAAATATAAATCAATGTACATGCATTCAATAAAAGCATATCATTGTCGTCTTAAAATGGCTAAGACGTATACTATGTATTTTTGGAGCTAACACCCTTGATTTGTCCCTAAAAAACGAGTTTCCGGATATGGTACCCATGGAGACATTTGATCAGTATGTTACGAACTATCGATTTGTCAGTGTAAGATTTAAATTAACCGAAAGTATTTTTCCATTGGTTTTGTGCGGGGGTTTTTAATGCTTTTGTTTCACTCGTGACCGCACTTTGTCCTGCCTGCTCGGTGTTATTATTATGTACTCTCGGCCTTACAAGAGTTACGCAATTTTTATTTCCGATCAGGCTGGAATTTTTCCGGCGAACTTGTATTTTTGAGTCGCGCGTTCTCGAGCTTTACTCGTGCGCTCTTACAATTTGTTTGTTCGACCTATCTTTGTCTTTCTCTCTCGGGTTGTAAAAGAAACGCGAGTGTTTAATGGAGGTTTCCACTCCTTACCCTTACCACTAGTTGGGCGCCACTGTAACGGGTGATTTTGGTCGGGGAGTCGACAAAAGTCTCACCCGTTAAAGAAAGGATGTTCCCAGCGTTGCGAGGCTGACCGCCGCCTCGATCCGATCGTTGGAACAGCCTTGATCCTTCGAGCTTTCGCCTCAGACCCCGTGGAAACCCACACGTGGGAGGAACGTGCGGCGATCCGGGTTGCCCAGTGACTCAAGGTCGGGCAGGTTCTGTCGTGGGCGTTAGGAGAGGAAAACCAAAAGGGATTCGGAAGAAGAACTCTTAGCCAGTTATCGGGAGAATTGAAGTCTTTATTCATGTTCGTCGCTTCAATCTTATAACGGTGACGCTGTGGCCGAGAGAGAGAAAGAAACACACTATCTAACTTCACTTTCCGGTCGCACGCATTCGCATTTAAAGTCGGGGACTTACGCTGCGGGGACGAGTCACTGCTGGTCAGGTAGCCTCGGCGGTGTGCACAGGTCACGTTGGCCTCTGACCCTTCCTGGTGACAGACCTCTCAGTCGGGGTTTCTACTGCTCGAGTCTGCAGTTGCCCGCGATCCTTGACTGTTGCCTCAGATCGCTCTGGGCAACTGACAATAATAGGCAGCGAATGACCTTTCACTGAGTGGCGATTTTCTAGCGATCTCTGGGCCGCTGGGTATTCGTGTACTATCGGCCGAGAAGCCCCTCGAATTTCTGACTCAATCACTTGTCACTTACGTTTATCTTGCCCGCAGGTCCGGACTTGACTAGCTCTACGCATTCATCACTCCCTTGTCGCGCGCACGCCGGCCGGCGGCCTGATCGCTCTCTTTCCCCTTCCCATTATTCCTTGTGTCCCGCGATACGCGCGCTTGACTCGCGCTGGTCGGCGTCCTAATCTCTCTCCTCTCTCCCACTTTTTCGCTCGTTCGTCTCGCGGGCGCTTCTCCTTCTCGGGTTTGTTTTTGCGGGCCGGCTTTTACGTAGCTCCACGCGATAGAGGCGCTTAGGTTTCACCTTTAACGAGTGACACTCGTTACAAGTGATATCTTATGTGATTATTGCCCGCGGATCAATGTGAAAAAATTTTATGAAATATTAACTTTGAAAACTAACAATGACGTTTTAATAACACAAACTAATTTATTCCAGGTAACTGCTACGGGCGTTTCAAAAGTTAATAATTTCATTTTAAATGATGTACTAAAACTTGTTAGAATAAATAATGATTTATACGAAATAAATAGCGTGATCTTGGACAATCTAACAACAATGGACATTACATTAATTACACAAGGCAGGGTAATAATTGGTGGAGAATTGACGATAATAATGTAACTAAAATTTTTCCTCCAAGTTTTATTCAAGATGCTTATGTTATTTTCTTGCAAAAGGTTGAATCAACTGAATCATCATCAACTGAATTTTTTACTAACGAACTTATACAGTCGAATAACGTAATCACATCTCATACCACTCAAAGTTTTATTAACTCAAAAAGAAAACTAATTGATGTTGAAGATTTTGACGATTCTTGTAATATTAAAAAACAAAAGTTATTAGTGATATCGGATAATAAAATTATCAGTAATAATCAATGTACTAGTTTTTAAACGGTATTATCTAGTCATAGTGATAAAAATACCAAAAAAATGCAAAGGAAGGCTTATTACCAAGAGTATTATCAGAAGAATAAAGGCAAATACCAAAAGTACTATCATAAGAAGAAAAACGAGTTAAGTAAAAAAAAATTATTAAAAAATGACGAACTCCAGAAAAATTTAACTCAAAAGAAGAAACAACAGAATAGAACGTATTATAGTAAAAATAAAAATATAATATTAGAAAACAAAAAGAAATATTATCAAACTAATAGAGTATTGTAGAAAATCACAAAAAATATTACAATCTCAATCGAGAAGATAAACTGATTAAATTAAAGCGTCAAAGAGCTTTGAACATAAAAAAGAAATATTTCATCGTAAATGTTAAACACAGTACAAGAAAATTATTTTATGAAAAACAGAATTGGGTAAAAAAAATTATACCCTTTTTTAATTTACTTTCTGTAACTGAAGCTAGAATTAAAGCTGAATATTTAATTACTCGAGTTATTTCAGTTAGAGACAAATTTATATCAGAAGCTAAGTGTACATTAAAAAAATTAAAAGATAAAGCGACAGTTGGTTTGAGTCGTTTAGGGGATATTGATATTACCAACGTTAATATTAATAATGCAATTGCAGCTTTGTGTGGAACTTCAATGCATTCTTCCCATTCAGAGCCATATTTTTTCGAAGCAATTTATGACGTTGGACATGGACTGCTTGTGACTGATTCGAGTAAAATAAATGTCATAGAGTTGAATGCAAGTGGACAGTCAACTAACATCATACCTTTACTCGAAGGTACAAAAAATTCAAAGGTTTGGTTGTGTAATCAATACTGTAAAATGCCTGATATTTACACTGTAAACGAAATTAAAAATCTTTTTGAGAATTTGATTAAATTAGCTTTTACTGATACTTATGATTTTTTGAAAAATATTGATATATGTAGCGCCGAAGCGCAAAATCCTAATAAACATGGTCACCCGATTGTTTGTCATATTGGAACTTTTGTATGCAAATCAATATTTTTGAAAATTCGTACGTTAGCTTCGCATTTTCCATTTTTACGGACAATAGTGGATATAATTCATACACTGAAAAATTGTTATTCAAATATCGAAGCAGTAAACGATGCTTTGAATAATGGTGACTTGGATAAACTAAATGATTATGCATCAAAATCTGCTGCTTCTTTGGTTTTTCAATGTAAAAGTATAGATGAAATTTCATTAGATGAAAATGAAATATTACAAAAGCTTCATGAAGGTGTTAAAATTTATTATAATATTTTCAACGATCTTTCGTTGAATATTTGTGTTTCCTGCGAATGACTATGTCGCAATAAAAGTGTAGTAAATGTTAAAAATTATGAACCGAATGTTGCGTGTGAATTATTAGGACTTATAAATGATGCTTGGACAAATTTAATGCAATACTTTGAAAATAATAATTTGATGGAAGCATTTAACAATGGTAAGATCTGCAAAACTTGTTTGGAAAAACTTAAAAAAAATACTGTACCTCCTACTTGTCTTTTAAATAATCTTTATTTCAAACCTATCCCAGATGAAATAAAATGTTTGAATATGTATGAAAAAATTCTAATTCAGCGTGCAAAAGCTTTTCAGGTTATACAAAAAAAGGCACTGTTATGAAAAAAAATCTACCTCATTATGCGCGTCACGACAAACTCGTGGGAAAAGTGTTTCATTTACCTTTACCTTTAGAGAAAACGTTAAAAAAATTGTGTAAAGAAACTGACCCATTGAACACTGCTCACGAGTTGTATATATTAGTCAGAAGTATTTCTACTAAAAGTAAGATTATTTGGGAAGAATATGTTGATGTTATGACGGGGTTTTAGCTAACTCGTCGTTATAATCGAGAGGATAAAATGATTGACAGCTCGGCTTTACCAGTTACGAATGCCACGAGGCTAGTACGCTGGTGCACGTGTGGCCAAGCCCTTCAACTAGCCACAATGTCAAGCAGCCTCGTGGCCCGCGTAGAGCGTCGCAGGTAGCAGTGGCTGAAAAGCGCGAAAAGTAGCGACGAGCGCAGAGAATTCGCTAAGGATAGGGAGTGAGAGTCGGGTGCAAAGTCAGAGAAGCACAGAGGATAAAAAGGGTAAAAATAATTTATATAAAGCATCCAGGGAAAAGCATACAGAGCGGTAAGGCGGCAAAGAGAGAGAGAAGCGGCAAGCCAGCAAGAGAGAGCTAGACAAGTTGGTACTTACAATGCGATGGCAATGGCCAGGCCCTCGGTACAATGAGTATTCGCTCGCCGAACGGCGTTCCCGGACGCCGAGTGCAGTGGTGAAGAAGCGAGGGACTGCCTAACACTAGGCCCCAGCACGCGCACATCACTCTATCAAATCGCCGCACCACTGTACGCACTCGCAAACAATCCCAGGCAAACAAAGCCAGGCCGAAAGTACAAGCACTCCAGTAAAGGGAACGAAGTCGAGGAACGCTAAACCGCGGCAGCTGCCCAAGCAGGAAGAAAAAGGACAAAGCCTCTGCTTCAATGCGCGTCCAGACACGTGTCGCCCGTATCACGTTTGCCAGTCAATTGCCGCGGGAGGCGTCCCCACTCTTTCATCGCACTTTTCGGCAGCGCGACCACACGCATACGCGCGTACCCGCGGGCGCGACTCTCTCTGCTTATCGGCTCGCTGATAAACCTAACGCGCTCTCTCTCTTACCTTACACTTCGACGTTGTCGGCTGCTGCAGGCCGCTATATAATATAATGTGAGTTCAAATATAATATAAGTGTATGAATTATGTGCATGCATGCGTGGGAAGAGAGAGACATAACGAATGAATTAAATTCGTTATAATGTGAATAAAATATGGAAAGCTCTGAAATGGCTGAAAGAGAATAATCCAATTTATTCGAAAATCAATATTCCAATCAATCCGGAAGATTTATTGAATGAACTCAAAGATACAGATTTAGAGTTTTTTGAAGAAGATTCCTATAATAATGATAATAAAGTCGATGAAGACAGTAAGAAAGCTGATAGTAAAATACCTGAACCAGAAGCTTTCTTTACAGCAAAATCACAATCGGACACATTTTACGATGAATATACAATAAATGCTTTGCATGTTAAAAAACCGAATGAATCAGATACCAAATTATATCAAATGAAAAAAGTTTATGAAACTCTTTTGACTTACAAAGAGAGAGACTTAGATTTGAAATGTTTTCCAGATATTTATCCCTATGGTGAATGTGGTCAACGTGTTCTGAGAGACATCAGATTAAGAGATTCAGATTTTATAAAACATATATTAACATCTAAATATTCACAATTTAGAGAAAGCAAACAATTACTCTTTTATTATCTACATGATAGCAATATGAGAAATCTCAATGCTGGAATTTATCACATGTTACATATTTTGGATACACGTCATAAATATACTGCAGGAAATTTTAGAAAACAATTGGACGAAAATGCTTTGGAATCAAATCTTTATTCAATTTTTTCTCGCTTAAGAGGAACTGAAACATATTGGCGAAGACCAAGAAGAGAATTAAATTGTATGGCGCAGGAATATGGCCCAGTTACATTTTTCGTAACGTTAAGTCCGGCAGAATGGAACTGGCCGGATTTAGGTGAATTCATACGAAATTATCAATCATTGGATAATGATAGTAGATCTAATAGTCAACTTATCGTGGACTATCCTGTTCCTGCTGCAATTTACATCGAGCAAAAATTCAAAGCTATGATGGCTTATTTGCTCTCTGACGCAAAACCGATAAGAAAAATTGGACACTACTATTATGTTCGTGAGTATCAAGGTCGAGGATTACCTCATTTCCATTGTATTTTCTGGATAAAAGATGCTCCAGTATATGGAATATCCTCGAATGAAGATGTAAAAAAATTTGTATTGCAAAACATTACTTGCCATATACCCAATAAATATACATCCCCAGATATGTATCGTAGAATTATGGAATATCAACAACACAAACATAATGACTATTGTATGCGTAAAAATAAAACACAAAGTGGTTTTATATCCGCTTGTCGTTTCGAATTTCCGCGAAAAATAACAAAAGAGTTCATTTTACGTACTGTTATCATGGCTATAACAAATCGTAGAAAGTTGAAGAATAATAGTAGGCTTTATGATCTACCTCAAGGTTTCAATGAACGATTTACAAATGATTATATGCCTGCTATATTAGTTTTATGGGAAGGAAATACTGATGCTCAATTTATTGGTGAATCGACATTTCTTTTGACACAGTATGTTACATTTTATGGGACAAAAGGTGAAAAAGGTAACATTGATCTTACTGATATAGCATTAAATAAATCTCTTTGTAGTAGGCTTTGGACCATAGGTCTACGCGGACTTACTCACAGAGAATGTGGAGCTATCGAAGCTGCTGATACTTTATTAGGCCATCCACTTCATGAAACTGATCCAAGTACTACTTTTCTATAGGTTGACGTTGGTTTTAAGAAAAAGAGAAAAATAAAACCGAAAGAACTGTTGGAGCAATTGCCTGAAGATTCAACTGACATATTTTGTGATAATTTAGTAGATACATATTATCCAAAGCGCCCTAAAGAATTAGAAACCATGTGTTTATATGATTTTGCGAGATTTTTTGATATATGGAAAAAAGAGCCAATTCGCAAAGCTGAATATTATAAGATGGAAGAAAATTTATATTGCAGAAAAAGGAAGCAAGCTCGTTTAATTCTTCATATGAACTATAATCCACAAACACAACCAGAAGCTTACTATTATTCTATACTTATATTATTTAAACCATGGAGAAAAACTGAGGAGCTACGAGGAAATCAAGACACATGTCATGATGCTTTTATTGAAATAAAGAATGAATTATCTGCAGCACTTAAATATCATGATAAACTGCAGATGATTCAAAAAGCTATGGATGAGGCTAGTAAATTAATCGAGCAACAATTATTAGCAAAGACTCAAGAATCAGAACATGAGGAAAATGCTGATCCGCTTGATGCATTGCAAGTTATAAAAGATGTTCAAGATTTGATTGAAAAGGTTTGTGAAAAAAAAAATGATAGTGACATAAATGAATCTATCAAAAATTTTAATACTGATCAATTGAGAATATTTAATACAATTACATCTACAATATCATCTGGCATTAAAGTAATAAGAATATTCGTTAGCGGATTTGGAGGTATTGGTAAAAGTTATCTGATTGAAAACTTGGTTTTATGGAACAAAGTAAAGAGAAACAAAAATACCGCTGTTGCGGCTCCAACAGGTATTGCAGCATTTAATATTCAAGGACTGACAATCCACAGATTATTACAATTACCTGTAGAGCAAGGAGGCACGGCAAAATATAAACCTCTATCCGATAATGCGTTAAAAAGAGTACGTCAAAGTTTAAAGGATGTAGACTGTATTATCATTGATGAGATTTCAATGATATCAAATGTAACCCTTATGTATATCCATTTACGACTGGCAGATATTTTTGGTACATCGGACAAAGAAGACGGTTGGTTTGGTAAAATATATATTATAGTATTTGGCGATTTACTGCAACTACCACCTGTGCGAGAAGATTTTGCTTTCATTACACTTACAAGATCGCAAATTGAAAAATATATTAAAGGAATGATGTTATTTAATTTATGGACCTTGTTTAAATATGAGGAATTAACTATAAACATGAGACAGAAAAATGATAAAGTTTACTCAGAAATTTTAGGTAAATTGAGATTGGGTTACGTAACCAACTCTGATATAGAAACATTACAAAAAAGAAAGATTCCTTTTTCCAGTCATACTCCTTCAATTTCTCTTCATGAATTGTGCGAATATTTGAATAATTTGCCAAATAATACTGTATGCTTGATGCCAACTAAAGATATGTGTACAATACTTAATAAAACCATGTTGGATAAGTTAGAAACAGAAGAGATACAGTTAATTGCTAATGATTGTTACAAGTGTCCCAAAAGATTAGAAAAAAGGGTTTTGAAAATTTTAAATCAAGACGATGACACTGCATGCGGTATTTCTCGAGTGATCAAAATAAAAGTAGGTTGCAAAATTATGATACGAAGGAATATTGATGTGTCTATCGGATTAGTTAATGGAACGATAGCAACAGTTATTGCATTGAGCAAAGGAAAAACAGGTATAGATAGCGTTACCATTAAACTTCAATCGAATCAAGAGTATTCTATCAAACCATTACAATACCAATTCCAAATAATAGATCAAGTATTCATTACTAGAGAACAATTTCCTTTTTGTCTGAGTTATGCTAATACTATTCATAAAAGTCAAGGTTTAAGTTTAGAAAATGCTGTTGTACAAGTAGGAAATAGCATTTTTAGTTGTGGTCAAACGTACGTAGCTTTATCCAGGATTACTAAATTAGAAGGTTTGCATTTAATTAATTTTGATCCTTCTAGTATCAAAGCTGACGAGTCAGCTATAAGAGAATATAATAGATTGAGAAAAGAACATCGCCCAGATCTTGATATTTATAATATACCAGACATTGATCCGTACAAAAATAACAAAATATTTGACAGTGTATGGTCTGTTTCACGTCATGCACTGCAGATTCAAGCAGACAATCGTAATAGTATTCTTGAATGTCCATTGAATGACTTTGTTATACCATTAAAAGATAAAAATAGCTTATCTTATGCAAAATCATGTGTACAAAGTCTATTTCACTGTCAACTTATCAGAAAATGTTTGCTTGAATGTAAACATCAACACATTCTTTTACAGATATTTAACAAATATATTTTCAAAGCTTCAGTTGATTTGGTTCCACTTGCTAATTATTTAAACACTGATTATTCACTGCTTATTCAAAGAGATGCTGCAGATTTTTTATCAGATATTTGCACAAAATTTGAAATAATACGCAAACTTTCTGATCATGAAATAACAATTGGAATTAGATGCCCGGGATGTGATTTTAGACCCGACCCTATTAGAAAATCTAATTATATTTTAACCTTGTCTTTAAACTCCGAAATTAATGCAGCATATACATTACAACAAATTATTGATGAGAATATTAATGTATGGCGTGATGTTCAAGAACATTGTGACAGTAAATGTCAATATGAAAAACAACATAAAGTATCTCTTTCTATTAAACCCGAAAGAATTTTGATAATCAGACTACCATTATTTTCAAACAAAACGAAATCAGCTGGATTTAAGATTAATGAAGTACCAAAAACTAAACTTTCTATCGGTGATAAATGATTCAAAGTAATAAGTGCAATTTTCCATAGTGGGAAAGACTTGAAATATGGACATTACTTCAAAGTCTTACGCGAAGAGACAAACTGGTTTCATGTATCTGATTCTTCATGTGTTAAAAAGCCATGGTCTAAAGGATCGAAAGACATTTATATAACATTCTTAGAACAGATTAAGGGTCCTCGAAAAAAACAATAATCTTTACCGTCACGTGATTGGAAATTCTCATTCAATAAAAATTACTCGAATAGTCATCAATGAAAATAAATACAAAAATATTCTAGAATTTTTAAATAATCATGTACCAAAGGCATAAAATATAATTGTATAACGTTTTTAAAACAAATTAAAGCCCCTCAAAAAAGATATAAGCCGATAATAGATATCTAATACAATTTACACATCTATATTTTCCAACAATATGCAATGCTGTAAATCCAAATAAAATAAGCGAATCTGCATTGACAGCATGATTGATAACAATTTTGTTTATTAAAAAAAATTCAACAGCTTCTACTTGTTTCAATATACAAGCGATGGTTAAATAATATTAATGATCTAAATATGATCTAAATATATCCATGTGCAATGATTAATTGACACCTGAGAACTAACTTTCACTCGGATGAGTTATACCTTTCCTGCCATTTTAGGATATTCTTTTTATTTATGTCTTGTAACGCGGGCGATAAATCTGCAAAATGAGAAATTTATTTAAGAGCAAACTCCCACGATGCAGAGCAAACCGCCGCTCCGTTAACACGTATGTTAATATGTGTATTCGCCTTAACGTCAGCTGACTTAACTTAGTTGTCTTCGATCAAGCAGAGTTGAACTCACCTTAAGTCACGTGCTTTGTGATACTCGATGAGTTTTAAGTGTAATCGACTTTGCTCCTAATCCACTTAATCCCCTAGCTATAATAGGATTAAAACCTAAGCCTTTTTCAATTGTTTAAACTATTAGGAAAAATTATATGACGAAATCGGCGAATAAGTTTAATAGATTTTATTAATAAAAAATCTCTACAGTCTTTGTCGGGCCGAAAGACTGACGCACGCGAATAGGATTTACAATTAAATAACTTTCGGTGAGAAAGAGAGAGAGAGAAGATACGAATATTGGCGCGATCTAACGCTCGGCGCGAATACAAAAAATTAACGCTAACA
The DNA here is from genome assembly GCF_024137745.1 of Phymastichus coffea. Taxonomy (NCBI): domain Eukaryota; kingdom Metazoa; phylum Arthropoda; class Insecta; order Hymenoptera; family Eulophidae; genus Phymastichus; species Phymastichus coffea. Next base: position 5,631,705 of record NW_026706814.1, read on the forward strand.
CGGTTGGACAAAATACCAAATGTATTTTGTCACGCGATAATTAAGGGAGGTGCACCTACCCTGCGGTACAATTACGGTGATCAGCCGTAATTGTTGAAGCAAATTAAAGGTGCTCCTCAGATCAGAATCAGCTGTGCTGCCTCGTTCGTAAATCTGCTGTATAATAGCTGTTGCTTTTATTGCTGCTTCCGTGATGCTGCTACTGTCGCTGCTTCCTCGCTCACCCTTGCACACGTATCCAAAATCCAAGTAAACTTTTTTATTGGCAAATCGGTGAAACACTGTGCTAAACTATTTTGGCGGTACTACACAAGTAACAGCTGAGAAGTAACTGCTAATTCAAAATATCGCGCGCCCCCTCTCTCTCTCAATACTTAGAACTAACGCGCGAAAATCAGAATCGCGAACGGTTCGATTAATTGAATCGACTACCGTTGCAGCCCCCTCCAAGTCCTGACTACCCCGGCAGGACGAATACCCGCGATTCGCTGCCATCAGGAACCTGAAAGTAATAAAGAAGGAAAGGAAACAAAATAATAACTCCCTTCTTTATTTCGGCTAATTTATTTGCCCTCCAGGGCCTACATCATCGTTTGGCTACACCTGGCGCGCGATGTTTCGGGTAGCGCCAGTGTGTAGCCTTCTTCGGACACCGCTGGGAGTTGGTCACCCCAAGCTCCCCACAGATGTAGCAGCCCCTCATCTGCGACCGAGATTGAGCAGCCTCCCGATCTTGTGATGGCTGCTCAGCAGCCAGAGGGGACTGCTGGGCACTGACTCCCTGTGAGGCGGTGATGGTCACGCCTCCCACCGTGGCGGTCGCACGTCCATCCTGCGACCTGACCACGATGGTAGTATGAGGAGCCATGCGCCCGTCCACATGGACCGTGAGCGTCGGTCCAGCGTCAGTAGCTCCCGGGGCTCTCTTCTCTTGAGCCGGCGCCGGGAGCGCTGCGGTGGACTCTTGTCCGTTATCCACCCGCAGCAGGGCCTCTCCGTAGGCCCTCTGACGCTGAGCCATCCCTGCCCACTCCCCGAGCAGCTCTTCTGCGCCCTGGCGGCTCAAAAAGCGTCTCAGGTGCTCCTGCACCTGAGACTGGAGTTCTTGAGTGAACCGCCATGCACTCTCCACCTCGTTGATCCCCAGACGCACGTGTCTGAAGTCGAGGAGGAGAGTAGGCTGCTCAGGGATCCGGGGATGATTGCAGACCCAGTGCGAGGCCCCACAGGTTTCCCTGGGTCCTGGGCATTGGCTCGCACTGTCCGACGTAAGGGTTACGCCGGACTTGAGGGTCTGCACCCCCTGGTCCACTGTAGACTTGGGACGTTCGACACTGTCCTGATCCTCGGTCTGTGTCAAAGCGTCCCGAGAAGCCTTCTTCGGGGCGACCCACGACGAATCCCGGAGAACCTTTGCCACCGAGGCATTACGCCGCTCCCTTCGGGTGGTCCCTTCCAACTGGACCCTGGCGAAACTCCGCAGATCTTCAATTAGCTGCGTCGCATCAGGGCCCAGTTGCAGATCTAACAGCATCTGCGTGATCACCTCGAAGGTCTCCTCTTCAACGACGATTCTCCGGTCCATCTGAAACATCCAAAAACAACAAATTTCGGATAAATCTCCCTGCGCGAAGAAAAACCCTAAAATAAGCCGCATCCCACCGAGTTATACGCTCCCTCGCGATTCTTTGTGGGAACGTCCTGGCCCTCGTCGGTTACCGCTCGGTTTTATCGGCCTAACTGGTTCTTAAATTCGGTTCCATTATCCGACAAGAATACCTCTGGCGCACCAAACCTAGTGACGATCCTCTCGTGTAATTCCCTTGCGATTGTCTTGCCATTGGCCTTGCGTATCGCAACACACTCTACCCAGCGAGTAAACAAGTCTACAAATACTAAGATATACTCAAAACCTCGAGAGCTTTTGGGAAATGGACCAGTGATATCACCGGTCACCACCTGCCAGGGTCGTGATACTTGTCTACGACCCATCAGCCCGCAAAGTGCTCTTTGTTCCACCTTGCACTGCTGACATACCGGGCAACTCTTTACGTACTCCCTGACCTGATCATACATTTTAGGCCAGTAGTACAAGCGCCTAGCCCTGGAGAACGTACGCTATGGTCCTTGATGTCCTGCAGTAGGAGCATCATGGACTTCCTGGAGCACCTGGTACCTTTTCTCCCTAGGCACCGCAAGCTTCCACGCTTCATCGTTGTCGATGGACCCCTCACCATCCTCATCAGGCTGATAATGATACAGTCTCCCTCCCACCACCTTCCAAGTGGGGTGAGAGTGTGGGTCCTGGCATACTTCCTGGTATTGTTACAAATACCAGGCGTCAGTGGTCTCCGGCCGACTATTTATAGCACTCACCTCAATCCCCTCCTCCTCGTAGGCCCTAGATAAAGCGTCTGGCACCACATTGAGATCCCCTCTTCGATATTCGATATCGAAGACATTGCCTTTCAATGCTAGCGCCCATCGCGCTAATCTTCCCGTGGGATTTCTCATATTATGGAGCCATTTCAGGCAACTATGATCAGTGATGACCCTGAAGTGATGCCCTTCAATATACGGCCGGAACTTTCCAATGGCCCATACCACTGCCAAGCACTCTTTCTCGGAGACCGTATAATTTCTCTCGGCACTGTTGAGTGATCGGCTGGCGTATTCTATTACACGCTCCTCTCCATCGACATCCTGTGCGAGAACTGCCCCGATTCCACTGTCACTGGCATCAGTTTGCAGTACAAACTGACCGTTCGGATCGGGTGATTGCAGTATTGGGGCAGAAGTCATCGCCTCCTGCAATCTCGTGAAAGCTCGCTCTTGCTCCTCCTCCCAAGAGAAACGTACATTCTTCTTTGTCAGGCGGTTTATAGGTTCAGCGACCATGGCAAAGTCGGGTATAAAACGTCTATACCACGAGGTCATTCCCATGAACCGCTTCACCTGTTTGACAGTCCGGGGTGTTGGATATTCTAATATCGGGCGTATTTTCTCGGGATCTGGTCTTACTCCGTCCTGGTTCACAAGAACTCCCAAGTACCTGACTTCCGTCTTACAGAAGTGACTTTTATCTTTGTTGGTGGTTAGGCCCGCACCTAGAATTCTTTTTAATACCCTTTCTAGGTGCCGCTTATGCTCCTCAAAGGACGACGAAACCACAATTACGTCGTCAAGGTAAGCAAAAGCGAATGGATCCATATCCGGGCCTATCACCTTGTCCATCAACCTCTGGAATGTCGCTCCTGCGTATGACAGTCCGAAGGGCATTCTCTTAAATTGAAAGTGCCCTAATCCAGGAACTGTAAACGCTGATATTGGACGTGATTCTTCCTTTAAGGGAATTTGATGGTACGCACTGCTCAAGTCCAAAGTAGATATGAATTTTGCATCCCTTATTCGTCTTAGGATGTCGTTCATATATGGTAAAGGATAGGCAGCAGGTTTGGTAATTGCATTTACCTTTTGATAATTCACGCAAAACCTATATTTTCAATCTGCCTTCTTTACCATTACTATTGGATTTGACCATCCGCTGGTCGCTGGTTCGATAACATCCTTTTCCAGCATATCTTTGACCAGCGTGTGCATTTCCTCTCGCACTCTATCTGAGACTGGGTAGTACTTCTATTTGATGGGTCGAGCATTTCCAACATCTATTTCATGCTCAACCCCCACGGCACAACCTAAAGTCTGACCCCCGTCAGGAATCAATCTTCTGACGAGGTCTTCAATTTCTTCAAGCTGTGACTCCGTGGCTTCCCATAGTCCTACCGGTGCGAGAAATGCCGTACCATCAATTCCAGCCACTTCCATTGGTACTTTCACTTGGGCGTCCTTAAGCCATAATTCATCCTCATCGGGATCCAAAATTGCGCGGAACTCTCTTATAAAGTTCGCGCCTACATAGCAGTCATCTGTGAGCAGCGGCGTAGGGGCGACTCTGATTGTCTTCGTGATTCCCCCTACTTTAAAAGGGAACATCACATGACCAATTATAGGGCACGGGCGTCCATCAGCAAGCCTTGCATCGCCCGCCCTGGTCACATTCAACCCGAGTCCCATCTCCGATGCCAATCTCAGCCCTAATTGAACCATGACCGTGGATGAGGCACCGGTATCATAGAGTGCTCTAATTTTAAAGTCACCTATGTCTACCCGCAACCACCACCTGGTCTCATCCTCTGGGTCATATCCAAGAGTCCCATCTTCGCCTCCTTTCATCGTGCTTTTCAGCGGCTTTTTTCCTTCCGCTGCTGCGACGACGGTGGGCTGGCTTCTACTCGTAGATCCCTTCGGCAGAGGAGCTTTTTGTATGGAGGGGCTCTCCCTGGAGTCTTCCCTCTCCTCCACAACCTGTATGTGGCCATCTGGTCCTTTCAGGATAACCACTCCCCTATTCTGCCGAGGGCTGACATCGGGTTCAATTGCCTTCCGCTCTAATATACTGCTATATCCTGGGCTCTCTTGATGCCCTCCCAGGACTTGTTTGGATCCCTGGGTCGCCGACAACTTGCTGTTTCCCATCGGCGACCCGCAGCGAGAGGTCGAATTTACTGGAGGCGCGAAGATGACCTCTTCTCTTCGCTCTCCTTGCCGTTTCCCTTGTTGCAATCTGGGCAAAACTTGCGACTAAAACCCAGTTTGCCACAAGCGGAACACTGGAGAGGCTTAGTAAAGTCTATCTTCCGCCTCTGCCCTTCTCGCCGCTCGCCAGAAGACCTGGAAGAAGGAGAATTTTTCCTTCCTCCACGCCATCGGCTCTTACGCTGTTCTGGAGGGCTGCCTTGCTTGTCAGTGGCCAACTTGCGCAATATCCGCTCGATGCCCTCCAGACGTTCTTCCATCTTCTTATCAGAAGTGAAAGCTTGCGTAGCCGATACCGATGCTTGTTCGGTAGGCCTCCTGGCGGGGTTCTCCACGCCGGGTCCGCGCTGCGGATCTCCCTCCTTCTTCGCACGCGCCTTCCCTTCGTTTGCCATTGCAGCGGTTTGGGATTTACTACCAGCCGTTCTTTTGCTCGGCTGGTAGGCATGCTGAGGGAAGATCGTCGAGTTGGGGTCAGCGAATAGACGTGGACGGCGACCATAAGATAAGGTGTTCTGTACCTCGGTCGCCCTCCTGTTGAATTCGCGTATCGACGTCATCTCGCTCCGACGCAGCTGGATTTGGATGCTTGGAAAGAGGTTTGCATGGAGTAGGTCTAATAACCTCTCTAAGGGCATGGGCGGTTCTAGTCTGTTGACAAGAGCCACCAGGTTGGACACGTAGTCTCGCACTAGTTCGTCCTCACCCTGGAACCGGTTCTGGGCTTCCTGCAACAGCCTTTGTTGCTGTTGCGTACTTGTGCCAAACCAATCCCGGGCGTCCGCGACGAACTCGTCATAACTGAGCCACTGGTACTTGTTGTTATCGTACCAGGTCCTCGCGTTACCTTCGAGGATCTCTGATACGGAACAAAGCACTTCGTCGTTAGTTAGTCCTGCACCTACGCGCAGATCCTCCAACCTCGACAGAAACGTATCTACGCTCTGTGCCCTACTGCCCGCAAACCTCAATTTCCATCCGCGGACAATTTTCCCAAAATCTCGGGTTGTGGAGAGCCCTGAGAATATCTGATGTCCGGTGCCAGATGATCCGCCTCGACTCCTCTGTCGAACGGGTGCGGATCTCCCATAAACTTCCGGATCCTCTTCACCTCCTCTTCTTTGGAGGACTTCCGGTGTGGTGACGTCCTTTCTCCTAGGTATTGGTCTTGGAGGAGCCGGTGTACTCCCCGGAATCCCCGAGTCGTAGTGACAGGTGAATGTGTCCTGAAAGTCCACATTACGTCCGGAGCGCGGTTGAACCGAGTCACGCTGAGAAGAACGGTTAGCATTGGCCATGTCATGCATTGCGTCTTCCAGCTCTCGAATTCGTATGCGCATGTCCTGCGCCTCGCGCTCCGCACACACCTGTAATCCCTGCAGAGTCTGAAGGGTTTCTAGGATTCGACCTACCAACTTTTGGTTATGGTCTACTCCCTCCTTCAGATACTCTATTTCCCGGAAGGCTTCACTCAAGGATAATTCTTCCTGAGGTTCCTTCCGAGTGCAGGATTCCTGCGACCTGGGATCCGGATTGCTCTGTCTCCTCTCCCCCTCCTCCTGCTCTTGCGTGAGGAGGGCCTTCTGGATGAATTCATTCTCTTCTTGGCGGCTGGCTTCACCCTCAGAGTCCTCGTCCGAGCAGGTGAATGTCCTTGACATATCAGTCAATGATATTCCCTCCCTATTGATCATCCTGAGGAGATCACTGTTATCATCCGCGTTGGATTTTTCCAACTCGTCACAGACTGTGTCGAGCCACGCTTGTCGGGCTCGCCTCCTGCGCCCCGCCACCTCTTTGCTGTACGTGGTCTCTTGAAAATCTGTGGCGGTGTACTCACCCAGCAACCATCTCTCAAGCCTAGCCGCCTGTTGAATGACACTTCCATCCTTGCGCAGTTCGAAATCAGCTAAATAGTGTTCGCGCTGTGCGGAGGTCAGCTCTAATGTCCAATTGTCGATTTGAGCTGACAACAGAGCCATCTTGCCTCCGCACGGGTGTAGGATGCGGTTGAGGTTTAAAATTTCGGCCTAATCGACCACTACCGCTTCCTATCACCCAAGGTATGAGCGGGGTGTACACTATTTAGTGTTACTATTTTTAATGCCTCCTTTTATAAGGCCTTTTAAAAGGAGATTATGAGCGCGTGCAGTCTCCGCAAACTTTCTATAAATATTATAAAAATATTCTACCTAAGGTCGGAGCCTGCTGTTTGCTTGCTCCGCCTAGCTAATATTTGGACTGCACGCTTGGGTCGCGCTCTCTGCTTTATCGTTGATCAGGTGCTACCAACCCCCCTTTATCCACCAAACTATGGCTGAAATGGGTTAACACCTGATTATCCTGTGCGACCTGAAATCACTTCGACCTACCAATAATTATCGCTTTCGGCCCTTTTTACAATAGTCTTAGCAATTTTTAACAAAAGGTTCGAAGTGGTTTCGTTTTTTCCCCAGCAGAGGGCGTACCGCTCACGATCTCGCTCTACCACCCGCTCAAACCTTCCTAAGCGCTCACGCAATCGTCTCTCTCTCTCGTGCGTCGATTACCTTCGACGCACAATCCTATTCGCGCCCCACGTTGGGCGCCATGTAACAGGGGCGATAAATCTGCAAAATGAGAAATTTATTTAAGAGCAAACTCCCACGATGCAGAGCAAACCGCCGCTCCGTTAACACGTATGTTAATATGTGTATTCGCCTTAACGTCAGCTGACTTAACTTAGTTGTCTTCGATCAAGCAGAGTTGAACTCACCTTAAGTCACGTGCTTTGTGATACTCGATGAGTTTTAAGTGTAATCGACTTTGCTCCTAATCCACTTAATCCCCTAGCTATAATAGGATTAAAACCTAAGCCTTTTTCAATTGTTTAAACTATTAGGAAAAATTATATGACGAAATCGGCGAATAAGTTTAATAGATTTTATTAATAAAAAATCTCTACAGTCTTTGTCGGGCCGAAAGACTGACGCACGCGAATAGGATTTACAATTAAATAACTTTCGGTGAGAAAGAGAGAGAGAGAAGATACGAATATTGGCGCGATCTAACGCTCGGCGCGAATACAAAAAATTAACGCTAACACGGTTGGACAAAATACCAAATGTATTTTGTCACGCGATAATTAAGGGAGGTGCACCTACCCTGCGGTACAATTACGGTGATCAGCCGTAATTGTTGAAGCAAATTAAAGGTGCTCCTCAGATCAGAATCAGCTGTGCTGCCTCGTTCGCAAATCTGCTGTATAATAGCTGTTGCTTTTATTGCTGCTTCCGTGATGCTGCTACTGTCGCTGCTTCCTCGCTCACCCTTGCACACGTATCCAAAATCCAAGTAAACTTTTTTATTGGCAAATCGGTGAAACACTGTGCTAAACTATTTTGGCGGTACTACACAAGTAACAGCTGAGAAGTAACTGCTAATTCAAAATATCGCGCGCCCCCTCTCTCTCTCAATACTTAGAACTAACGCGCGAAAATCAGAATCGCGAACGGTTCGATTAATTGAATCGACTACCGTTGCAGTCTATACCAGGAAAAATAAAAATTTTGCATTCAATGGTTTCGTGTAGTACCGCCATATTTTTGTCATTTTGGATGGTAAAATCTGCGCTACGATTTATTAACATTTTCAATGTACCAGTATTATTGCAAGTACATCAGCCCACCCCCCAACCTCAAACACCTTTCAATAATAGTATAAACTTGCAGACGAGTAATGATTCACTCAATATTTCTAATGTGTATATCAGTGCCATGTTTCAGCGTTTCTATTGCGTGTTAACGCCATGTTTTACGCGTATTTTTACCGTTTCAAAGAATGATAATTATAGCCTACGTTGAAATAAGTGATATCTAAAAAAAAAAACTTCTAACAAAATAAAAAGTTGCATGAATGCTTTTTTAACTTCCTCGACATTTTTATGACTTATGACTTTGCTACTTCATCCATAGTGAATAATTTTAATTTATAAAATGATACAAGCCCTGTATATTACTTGCTCATACACGTCCAGACAGATTTTTCTATACCAAAAAATATCCATTTTTTACATATTACTCTTTTTAAATCTTAACTCAATAATAATATTTTCTTATTCATCATTAAATTTTTGAAAGTACTGAATTCAATATAAATAAAGCACGGATGCCATTCATATGTGTAACATCATAAGAATTGATAAAGTACTAAAAACTTCACGATTTTATGTCTAGTTCTCTATGTCTAAACATCATAGTTACAATGACTGAAACATGTTCAGCCTCTGTAAATAGTGAATCATTTTTATGTATTTAAATTTAAATTAAATATATATATACACTATGTCTCATTCAACCTTATTTTCTTTTTGGGATCGTTTTTAAATTTTTGAAAGACATTAAATCTGTTTAAAAATGGCACGGATGCTATTAATTCGTTTCAGCTACTACATATTGATTTTATGAGTGCATATTTAATCATGAAAACATTATATCTCTAACAAATCAAAACGTCTTGCGGAAATGATTAAATATATATTTTAATTTTTTAATAATAACTTGAGTAATAGTAAATCCACGAATAATCTCCAAAAAAAAAAAAACGTTAAATATTAACAAAACAATCTCTAGCGAAACAAATAGTCACGGATTATTTATATGTTGAATTTTTCAAAAATTTATATAAATTTTTGGCAACTTTTATTCTTGCAGGGCCTGTCGCCTGAGTTAACAAGAAATTTATAACTTAAATTATAACTTGTTTTAAGATTAATTTATAACTTGTTTTTCATTATACGCACCATTACTACCATTATTTAATATTTTTATGAATATTTTCAATCAATATTTGGTAAACCAATAATTAATTTGTATTTGTAAGTGTTTAATCAGATGATTTTTACTACTCAATTGAAAAGTATACAATATTATATTAATTATTGCATAGTTCTGCAAATGCTAAAGTGCCGCTTTACAATTTTTAAAATGATATCGAAATATTCTTTTTGATACATAGTAAAAAATAATTTTTTTTATACCAGGTAGAAACGTAAAGTTCTTGTTAATAATTCTGTAACGTTAGATACTTTTCATTTTCAGTACGCGATTAAGAGTAATTCATTTATAATATTTTATTGCCCATGCTTGTACCTGATATTGTTGGCGGACAGGCCCAGCAAGAATAAAAGTTGCCAAAAATTTATATAAATTTTTGAAAAATTCAACATATAAATAATCCGTGACTATTTGTTTCGCTAGAGATTGTTTTGTTAATATTTAACGTTTTTTTTTTGGAGATTATTTGTGGATTTACTATTACTCAAGTTATTATTAAAAAATTAAAATATATATTTAATCATTTCCGCAAGACGTTTTGATTTGTTAGAGATATAATGTTTTTATGATTAAATATGCACTCATAAAATCAATATGTAGCAGCTGAAACGAATTAATAGCATCCGTGCCATTTTTAAACAGATTTAATGTCTTTCAAAAATTTAAAAACGATCCCAAAAAGAAAATAAGATTGATCGAGACATAGTGTATGTATATATTTAATTTCAATTTAAATACATAAAAATGATTCACTATTTACAGAGGCTGAACATGTTTCAGTCATTGTAACTATGAGGTTTAGACATAGAGAACTAGACATAAAATCGTGAAGTTTTTAGTACTTTATCAATTCTTAAGATGTTACACATATGAATGGCATTCGTGCTTTATTTATATTGATTTCAGTACTTTCAAAAATTTAATGATGAATAAGAAAATATTATTATTGAGTTAAGATTTAAAAAGAGTAATATGTAAAAAATGGATATTTTTTGGTATAGAAAAATCTGTCTGGACGTGTATGAGCAAGTAATATACAGGGCTTGTATCATTTTATAAATTAAAATTATTCACTATGGATGAAGTAGCAAAGTCATAAGTCATAAAAATGTCGAGGAAGTTGTAACGGGAGATTTGAGAGAAATAACTACCCGTCGATTATCAAAAAGAAATCAGTATCTTTATTTTCGTTCGTCACTTCGAGTATACAATCACAATATCGCGGCCGAGAGGTTTTGCCGAGTGTTACATGGACGCGGCGAGAGAGAGAAAGAAGACGCACTATCTATTCGCACTTCCCGCCCGCACGCATTTACAATTGAAGTCGGGGACTTACGTTACAGGAAACAGTCGCTGAAAATCGATCAACACTGGCGGCGTGTTCGAATCGCGTTGTCTCCTGCAGCTTCTTGACGGGGGATCTCTCAATCGGAACTTTCGCCGCCCGGATCTGCAGTTGCCCGCGACCCTCGGTTGTTGCCTCAGATCGCTCTGGGCAACTGATAGTGGGCAGCGAACAGCCTTTGTTTGAGAGATGCTCCCTAGGAGATCTTTATGCTATTGGATCCTCGTACGCTGTCGGCTAGGCCGTCTCTCGAACCACGCTGGTCTAATTACTTCGCGCTTCCGTTCGCGTTGTCCGCAGGTCCGGACTTGACTAATTTCTCATACCTTCTTTTTCGTTGACGCGCGCTCGCCGGCCGGCGGCCCGATCGCTCTCTTTCCCCTCCCTATTATTTCTAACGTCTCGCGATACCCGCGCCTAACTCGCGCTGCTCGGCGCCCTAATCTCTCTCCTCTCTCTCGCTCCTTCGCTTGTTCGTCTCGCGGGCGCTTCTCCTCCTCGGGTTTGTTTCCGCGGACCGGCCTTTACGTAGCTCCACATGGTAGGGGCGCTTAGGCTGCACCTTTAACGAGCGACACTCGTTACAAAGTTAAAAAAGCATACATGCAACTTTTTACTTTGTTAAAAGTTTTCTTTTTAGATTTACTATTACTCAAGTTATTATTAAAAAATTAAAATATATATTTAATCATTTCCGCAAGACGTTTTGATTTGTTAGAGTTATTTATATATTTAAATTTTCCATGATTTCTATCCAATTTTTATAACTATTATTCTTGACGGGCCTATCTGCTAATTATATATGTAAGCAATATAAATCAAAAGGAAAAGTATCCAATTATCTTACAAAAATATAGACCGTTCAAAAATAAGCAGTTGATGCAATTTTTTACTTTTAAATAATATAAAACATTTGATTTCATTCTATATTAAATAAATAATTAGATGCGAATTTTATAGCGCAATATATAAATCTTTTTGTTTGTTGCATATACGAGGGTCGTTTGAAAAGTCCGTGCAAAAATAAAAACTGCTTGATTTTTTTTAATAAATCTTTTTTATTTTTCAACATAGTCTCCTTTTAGGCTTATACACTTCATCCAACGCTAGTCTAGTTTGTTAATCCCTTCCAAATAATAGGATTTGTCCAAGTCTGTAAAATAGGCATTCGTTTCTGCAATCACCTCCTCGTTTGAATAAAATCTTTTCCCCGCCAGCCATTTTTTCATATTAGGGAACAAATAGTAGTCCGACGGAGTCAAGTCTGGAGAATAGGGTGGATGTGAAACGAGTTGGAACTCTATCTACATCAGTTTTGCGGCCACAACTGCTGAGGCGTGAGCTAGCGCATTGTCGTGGTGGAAGAGGACTTTTTTGTGGGCCAATCGTGGACGTTTCTCTAGCAACTCGGTTTGCAAACGATCCAATAACGATGAATAATATTCGCCTGTAATGATTTTACCCTTTTCCAGATAGTCGATGAAGATTATTCCTTGCGAATCCCAAAAGACAGTCGCCATAACCTTCCCGGCCGAAGGAATTGTCTTCGCCTTTTTCGGAGCAGATTCCCCCTTCGTAACCCATTGTTTAGACTCTTCTTTGGTCTCAGGAGTGTAGTGATGTATCCATATTTCATCTACAGTGATAAAACGACGCTTAAAGTCTTGCAGATTTTGCTGGAACAGCTGCAAACCATTCTTGCAACACTTCACACGATCTCGTTGTTGGTCAATCGTAAGCAATCGCGGCACCCATCTAGCGGATAGCTGTTTCATGTCCAAATGTTGGTGCAAAATATTATGTACCCGTTCGCTCGAGATGTCTACAGTACTAGCAATCTCACACACCTTCACTCTTCTGTCAGCCATCACCATATCATGGATTTTATCAGTGATTTCTGAAGTGGTAACCTCAACAGGGCGTCCAGAACGTTCAGCGTCTTTTGTGCTCATATGGCCACTCCGAAAATTTTGAACCACTTATAAACCATTCTAATAGAAGGTTCACAATCACCATAATGTTTATCAAGCTTCTGTTTAATCTCCTGAGGCGTTTGGCCTTGTAAAAGTAATGTTTAATCAATACACGAAATTCTTTTTCGTCCATTTTTTTACAACCACTCGATTTTTTTGATTGAAACGAATGTAAAACGCAAAGTAATTGGCCGACCTGGCTGAAACTTGGTGTGTACTCTTCCAAGATATGCCACTAACTAAAAATAACCTTGATACGCACTAGTAGCGCCATCTCTCTCACTTTGTACGGACTTTTCAAACGACCCTCGTAATGTCATTACTAATGTGATAGAATCAAGTATTTTTTAATTGAGCACAGAGCATCATCTGAATATTTTAATAATTATTACGAAGAAAGATTGATAAATCAATTCAAATACTATATAATCAATCACTATTGTAGGAACGAAGTGTTCTAGATAATGCCCGAATTTTCGAGAGCGATCTAACGTCGTACATAATATATATTTGTAAACATGCGTAATCGAGATTAGATTCAGTTCAAACGCGGACAAGAGATGGTCCGCAAAAGTGTTGCTAAATTAACTTATCAAATAAAGATGACTAATTGTTCGCTAATGAATGTGTTTTTATTCCACTAAAATTCTAACTTGCTGTAAAGGAAAATATCTACAATTGGAGACTCGTCCGAGATAGATGCGAATGGACACATTTTTAACGTGTGAGTGAATACACGACGATGACTGCGAGTGCTGTGTTCTGCCGCGATAAGGAAGGACGCGAAGTCGAAGTTTATTGCGACGCATTGAAGAGCGTAAAGACGATGGAACTAAATAGCTGGAAGGTTGAGGAATTGAAGGAGAAGCTAAGAGAGAACGGGTTAGCCATGATGGGAAATATAACCGAACTTGTATTAAGATTGGGTCAGACACTGAAAGGCTGCGAAATCTCTGTGGAAAATTTTAATCAGATGCCAAGGAATATCGACGTAAACGATAGCAGTAAAACTCATGAAGGCGACTGAGAAATGCTAGTCCGTGTGCCCGAAAGTCAACAGTTGCTTGAATTATATAGACGCGGGAAGGAATTGGCCGAGCGGGAGCTCGCACTTGCATGATGTGAGCTTGATCTGGCGCGTAGAGGTTAGGTACTCGATGCAGCAGGCATACCGGATGTAATGAGCAGCCGTACATCGGGTGTCTTTCAGGCGGGCGCATCTTTGTTTAGCCATGCACCCGCAAAGATGAGTATATCTGCAATGGTCGATTTGTTAAGCACGTTTAATGGCAAGGCGGAAATGTACGAGACATGGAAAAAGCAGGTGCAATTTTTAAAAGACGCTTACGAGCTTGACGAGAAAGTTGCGAAAATCATGATTGGAATGAGGCTTAAAGAAATAGCGCTAGAATGGTTTCACTCGAAGCCTGACCATATTCAGATGACCTCCGACAAGCTACTAAGAGGATTGCTTAGTATGTTCCACCACCGGCCGAATAAGATGGTATTAAGAAGACGATTCGAGGAACGTGTATGGAAGAAGACGAAGGCTTTTCATGACTATGTGCATGAAAAAATATTCTGGTGAATCGAGTAACATTACCGGAAGACGAAAAATTGGCATATATTATAGACGGCATTCCAGACACGATCCTTCGAAATATGGAGTCTCTTCTCCATGGTTTTGAAGACATATCTCTCCAGGATCGACATCTTCTAACAACGAAGAACGACGAGAGCAGCAGCGATAAGGAGAATAGCGGTAAACGTAGGCCCGATAAAGATGCGAAAGATGATACAAGCAATGAAAACGCGGCGCATGATTCAAAAAATCGCAACAATTCGAAACGTTGCTAGAATTGCGGATCGCGTGATCATATAACTTGAAATTGTCCTACGAAAGGAAAAGGTCGAAATTGTTTTAAATGTAGTAAATATGGTCATATTGCGTCGGAATGTACAGACGTTCAAGGTGCGACGAAAAGTACCTATGCGATCAATGAGGTGAAACGGAAAAAGCGCGTGTTGGTAAACAGTCTCCCTGTTGACGCGGTGATAGATACCGGGAGCGATATAACGGTAATGCGGGAAAAGAAATATATCGAGCTCGGAGTACCGGAGTTAGAGCGCGATGCGATGTTATTATGCGGCATGGGAACCGAGATAAACAAAACGCTTGGCGAATTTTGTGCGAAATTAATAGTCGATGATCACGAGTATCACGCTGTTATAAAAATCATCGCGAACGAAGTCTTAAGGCACGACTTGTTGATTGGCGCCGATTTTCTTGATCGAGTGGAGTTTGTTTCGAGGCGAAACGTAATAACAATTAAGCCTTTGTTAGTAAAAAATAGCTACGACGAGGAACACGTGCCTAAGATTTATTGAATCGAAGCGGTTTATACAAATGGTACGAATGCGATTGATGTACAGCAAATACCCGAAGCAAAATATCGAAAAGAAATCGCGAGCATGGTTACAAATTATAAGCCCGCGAAAACTCACGAGATGGATAAAAAAATGTCGATTATACTGAAAGATGTTGAACCCGTTTGTCAACGTACGCGATGGCTGAGTACGTTTCAGAGAGATGTGGTAAACGCTCAAGTCGAAGAATGGTTAAAAGACGGTGTTATCCAAGAGTCGCATTCCGATTACGCCAGTCCGGTCGTGCTTGTTAAAAAAAAGACGAATCGAGCAGACTCTGCATAGTTTTAGATTTTTAAATAAGAAGATTATAAAAGATAGATATCCTTTACCATTGATCGAGGATTATCTTGACTTACTGCAGAGTGCAGAGATCGTTAGGATGCTTGATCTTAAGAATAGATTTTTCATGTTCCAATAGATGAAGCGAGTCGAAAATATACGGCGTTTGTAGTGCCCGATGGTCATTATGAATTTCTCAAAGTCCCATTCGTTCTCTGCAATTCGCTGACAGTTTTTCAAAAATATGTGAACGCTGTCTTTAAGGAATTAGTACGTGAACGGGTTGTATTAGTATACATGGATGACTTAATCGTACCGTCGGAAGATAGTCTAAGAGCGATGGAAAAACTGAAACAGGTATTTAAAACGGCTAGCAGAGTTGGTGTACTGTTTAATTGGAAGAAGTGTAGCTTCTTACAGCGCAAGGTTGATTTCTTGGATTATACAATTGAACGCGGAACTGTTCGACCGTCCGAGCGGAAGTAGGAAGCAGTTCGTAAGTTTAGACGGCCGACGAACGTGAAGCAGGTACAGGGATTTTTGGGCCTCATGGGGTATTTTCATAAACTCATCCCAGCCTATTCAACTATTGCACGACCATTAACCAACTTGCTGAAGGCAAATGTAAAGTTTAAATTCGAAAAGGCCGAAATCGATGCGGTTATGCAATTGAAAATTTTATTGAGTATCGAACCTGCATTGAGATTGTATAGAATCGGTGCTGAAACCGAGCTACATACCGACGCGTCTATGTTGGGTTATGGAGCGATACTACTGTAACGTAGTCGCGATGACAATGCATGGAACCCGGAATATTATGCGAGCGGAAAAACAACGGCAGCCGAGGAAAAATATAGAAGCTACGAGCTTGAAGTTCTCGCGATAATTAAGTCGTTGAAAAAATTTAGAGTGTACTTGTTAGGTATACCGTTCAAGATAATTACAGATTGTCGTGCTTTTGCGTTAACAATTAATAAGAAAGATTTATGTGTGCGTGTAGCTAGATGGGCATTATTAGTCGAAGAATTCGATTATAGTATCGAACACTGTCCCGGTAAAAACATGACTAACGTTGACGTGCTCAGCCGTAATCCTCTCCCGGCGTGTCTGCTTATCGACGAGTGCAAAAATGGTTTGATAGCACGATTAAGACGGGCGCAAGGTGAATGCAACGAGATTAAGAAAATTGTCTAAAAAACCAAGCAAAAACAGACGCGTAAATACAGCGTGAGTAGTGAGTTGTTGTATAGAGAAGTTGACGACGATATCAAATTGATCGTTCCACGCAAAATAAGTTCGTAAATTATTAGGCGAGCGCATGAGAGAGGGCATTTTTCCATTGGCAAGACCGAAGAAATTGTAAAAAAGGACTATTGGATTCCGGATGTGCGATCGAAAATAGAACAAGTTGTGAAAAATTGCGTCGACTGTATATTGGCGGAGAAAAAACACGGAAAATTAAGAAGACTATCTTAATCCGTTGGATAGAAGATATAAGCCACTCGATACGTTTTACATTGACCACCTTGGCCCATTAGCATCTACAAAAAAGAGTTATAAACACATTTTAGTTGTGATTGACGGTTTTTCAAAGTTCACATGGTTGTACGCGACAAAGTCTACAACGACAGCCGAAGTAATTGATCGACTGAAAAAACAACCCGTAGTATTTGAGAATCCTCGTCAGACAATTTTGGATCGTGGCACGGCTTTTACGGTGGGAGAATTCGAGAACTATTGTAAAGACGAAAAAATACGGCATATTTTAACGACGACAGGGATTCCGAGAGCGAACGGCCAGGTATAGCGTGTGAATAGAATATTAATTCCGTTAATTACAAAACTAACATCGCTGAAACCTGAAGAGTGGTACAAGCATTTAAACATCGCGCAACAATGTTTTATCACCACACTGTAGAGAAGCATCGGCATGTCACCATTTCAATTAATGTTCGGTACACAGGCATGATTGAAAGACGATCCGCATATACGAGAGCTCATTAATATGGAAATGATAGCATTATTCGAAGATGAGCGGGATATTATTCGCGAACAAGCAAAAGAAAAAATTAAAAAGATACAAGAAGAAAATTGCAAACAATTTAACAAAAGACGAAAAACAGCTGCTGCGTATCGCGACGGCGATTTAATTGCAATTAAACGCACACAGCAGGGACTGGGTTTGAAGTTCGCGGTTAAATTTCTTGGGCCGTACAAGGTCGTGCGTATTATGCGTAATAATCGATATTTTGTCCAAAAAATCGGCGAACATGATGGGCCAATTAAAACATCGACAGCGGCCGACTATATGAAATCATGGATTAATGTCGCGGGCAGCGACAAGAAGGACGATGACCCGGAGGATTCGGAAATATAAAATTTTTCTTTCTCCGTTCTCAACATACAGGGTCGTATGTATGCGTTCGATGGCCGAGTGTAGGAACGAAGTGATCTCGAACTTGCCCGAAGTTTCAAGAGCGAGCGAGCGACGTACATAATATATATTTATAAACATGCGTAATCGAGATTAGATTCAGTTCGGACGTGGACAAGTGATGGTCCGCAAAAGTGTTGCTAAATTAACTTGTAAAGAAAAGATGACTAATTGCTCGCTAGTGAATGTGTTCCTATTCCTCTAAAATTCTAACCCGCTGTAAAGGAAAACATCTACACTATATAATAAAATCAATCAATCACTATAAATACGTATCTAATTATTTATTTGGCATAGAATGAAATCAAATTTTTTATATTATCTAAAAGTAATAAATTACTTCAATTGAGTATTCTTCAACGGTATATATTTTCGTAAGAGAATTAGATACTTTTTCTTTTCATTTATATTACTCACATGTACATTCGCCCAATAATCTTTGCCCACCCGAGAACAAAACGACTCTAACTTTGAAACTCCATATCTCGGCTGGAAATAAACCTACAGAGCTCGTTGAACCATAGATTATAATTGTAAATATATTTAAAAGTAGCGACAATGTTGAAAACAAGAAACGATCTGATAGACCACGAAAAACAACAAAGTCTGATGATGCTTTTATAAAATATATATGTTTGCGTAATAGACGTCTTACAGCTAGACAAATCACTGCTGATGTAAATCGGCATCTAAGAAAATCAGTGAGTTGCATAACCGTAAAGCGTAGACTAAATAAAGACGGATTGTTTGGAAGAATTGCTGTAAAAAAAAGCATTTCTGCGGAAGAATAATATCACTAAAAGATTAAAATGGGCTAAAGAACGCAAAAATTGGACTGTAGTAGATTAGAATAACGTATTGTGGACCAACGAGTCTCAATTTCAGATTTTTGGTACTTAAATAACAATTACTTTTCAAAGACGTATTGGAGAAAAATATTCAAAAAGTTGTCTTGTGCCAACGGTAAAGCACGGTGGAGGATCTATTATGGTTTAGGGCTGTTTTGGTGGATCAAACGTAGGAGGTATTATGAAAATTGATGGAATTTTGAACAAAAAAAATACAAACAGATTATTCAAAACATGTTGTTCTTTCAGGCTGACGCTTAATTGTTCCTGGAGTTATTTTTCAGCAAGATAATGTTCCCAAACATTCTTCCAATATATGCAAAGATTATATTATGAATTTAGAAAGACAAAAGAATTTAAAAATGATGGAGTGGCCACCTCAATGGCCGGATCTCAATCCATTTGAGTTATTATGGGAAGAACTAGATAAAGCCGTGAGAAAAAAACTTCCAACTTCTGCAGAAGATCTATGGAAAATAATACAAGAGCATTTTCTTCCAAGTAAATTTTTTTCTACAATTCAAATTTTTCCGAGATAAAGAACAATGAATATAGATGCTGTTTTTCAATGAAATGCTCATATAATCGCTGAATTTAGATCAACAGCATTTATGAATGAGTGTTCTAGATAGTATAATAAAAGTGCTATAAAATGCTTTTTTTTAGATTTTTTCTACGATTTTTTTTCTCGAAATGGCGAGCGGTTAATGAAACAACAAAAATTTCGTAATTTTTGTTTTGACATTCACCCTTTTCTACACAAGGAAAATATGTTAATATAATTTTATTATGCACCATTTAAAAGTGCGTGAAAAGACCTTTCAAATGAGCGCCTGCAGAGCTCTGTAGATTTATTTTCAGCCGAGATATAGAGTTTCAAAGTTAGAATCGTTTTGTTCTCGGGTGGGCAAAGATTATTGGACGGGAGTGTACCACATAGAAGAGAATTGGATACTTTTCCTTTTTATTTATATTGCTTACATATATAATTAGCGGATAAGCCCGGCAAGAATAATAGTTATAAAAAATAAATATAAATTATTGGAAATTTAAACGTATAAATAATACCAGATTAATTAATTTGCCGTGATGATGTTAAAAAATATTGAATACAATTTTACTTAATTTATGTAAGCCGTTTATAAAAATAATCAGTATTCGTGCCGTTACAAGATTGATTTCACTATTTTCAAAAGTTTAGATTCAAAATAAAAAAAAAATAAATAAAATGCAATTAAGATACATAATGAGATAAATAAGAATTAGCGATGATTCAAATATAGATTTGTTAAGAGTAGTAGAGTAAGTAATAAAGTAACTATTTACACAACATTTGGCTTTGTAAGATTTTTTATAGCGGTATTTAAATAAGATTGATACAAAAATAGTGTATTTGAAAAGTACAATTTTAGTAGTGAAAAGGACCTAGATATTATTTCTTATGTCATCGTTCTTATGATTTCTTACTACAATTAGTTACAATTCGGAATTGTTAGTATTATGAATTTTGTTATACCATCTTGCGCATAGATAACTGTATGTATCTCTGCAAGTAGTTCAGTAGGCTACATGACCAGTAACCATTTAGTATAATATCCAGAAAAGTTCAGTTTTGATTGCAAATGAGAGACATTCTCTAGCTTACATATGGTATGTTAATAAGGGATTAGTCTCATGAGGTGAGTGAAATTACTAACGTTACTGGAAAATAAGAAATAAGTTTATTTACTTGCCTGCTTTTCCCTCATTGATCAATACATTTTTTTAATAACCTACAAAAAAGTTATTGTAGCTTACTGCCTATATCACATTGTAATAGTTTATGAACTGTAACGGAGAATATGCGACCATTCCCGTCTGGGTAGCTCGCGACCGTCCGCACAAATTATTTATTTAGGGATTCGGGAAGCAAAAGACGTTCCCACGACTGAATAACACGTCGAGCACAACTACGTTAAACGTATAGATTCGAAGTCGGGATGAGAAGTGATACAGCGGCGAATAAACCCAACAGCGGATTAACACACTAATGCTTTAATCGTCAACAATAGATTACAAGACGGCGATCTTACGCCTATACACTACGAGCGGCACAATAACAAACCCGAACGCGAAGGTGAATCAGTGGCTGGTCAGCCTGCCGATTCCCTTCTTTAAAACCAATAATTACAATGATACCCGACAAAAAACTTTCCGTCGTTAATTCATCAACGGGGTAGCCAGCAGATCTGCCGTACTACCACCCATAAGCTGACGCCCTAACATGCAAGAGAGAAAAATAAGAGAAAACACAGCATCGATCTCGATCTTCAGCCTCTCCGACGGCTAGAACGCTCTGCAGTGTGCCGTCACTGGTGCGCTCCTTCTCACTGACCGTCTCGCTGGTGTTTGTTGTCATCGCTGTTTTTCCTCTTGCTCGACCTTTCGTTCGCTCTATAATACTGCTGCCTCAATCCGTTGCTCCGCTCGTTGTTGTTTCCGCTGCCCTTTCGTTGCTCAGTACTGCAGCAGCGATAAAGTCCGCTCACGCGCGCACCCGCGCACCTCGCCGGTTACCCACACGCACCGGTGGGGAGTATCCTTCGGAACACGGCTGGGCGCGACCCAATCACACACTTCAATACTTCACACTTTAACGGGCGTGTCTCCGAAAACGAGAAACGTTGACGAGGTCGCGGGGCCAACTTCGAAAAACCGTTGACTTCGGTTTAATCCGCGCGCGCGACTTTCTCTGCACACAGCCTAGCAGAGACTCTCTGAACTTTTCACGATGATTCGCAATTCGAGCGTTCTCTCTCTCTCTCTCTCTCTCTCTCTCTTTTCTTCTGTGCCATCTCGATCACTCCAGCCGTCAGCTCAGCCCGTACACAGCACCTCGTAAACAAAAATCAAGCAGGAATGTGCGTGCCACATGCACACACTCTCAGCTTGGCGCAGGGCAGGGACATTTGCGAGAGCCAAACGGACGAAATCGGCCTAGCCGAGATTCTCCGTTACAGAACAAAAAGCCGATTATTTTAATAATATCTATAAAAAATTTTTAATCAAACACCTGACTCACAGTATTCCTGAGAATAGTTTTAAACAAAATATAAATACCCCTCTTAGATTATTTTTTCTTCATATTAGACTGAATTCTGAATAATTTAAGTCTATTTGGAAATAAATTGTACTAACGCTTTTCAGAAGTAAAAAAATTATGAAATTTTTTTTATTTTTCTACAATTTCTTTAACAATGTAGATTTATTAATGCTATTTATCATATATAAATTACATTACATCATAGTTTAATAATAATTTTATAACATTTTCAATTATTGAAAGAAAAAATTAACAACTGTTACGATTTGGTTATTAAATTAATAATAATCAAAACGTGTAAGTATGAATTTAATAGGGTAAGGCTCACTTTAATTTTGAATGTAATGATCAATAAATTTCGACTTGTAAACAAGGAAAAAATAAATGTATTAAATAATAGCTTATTACAATATCTTGAAGATTATCGTGGAATACGTCTGCAAAACCAGATCAGGTGATGTTGGAATAAACAAGTCTCACTTTATAATCACTAAATAATATTTATTGAAAAATAATATAAGATTTAAATACTTTTACACCAAACATTAACAGGGTAAGTGAAAGTAATATGTAACAGTAATATATAAAATACCAAATTAACGAACTAGTGAGTGCACGAAGTATTAATGCTGATCTGTCGGCAAAAGCGTATGCAAGTCTTTTTATATCGGCTTTATTACATCAACCATCTTCAAAATTTGGGAAAATATGTCTTATTCTATCTTTATTATAATTTTACTATATGTTACATATTTGGATGTAATTCCTTGAAGCTCAAATGATCGTTCTACTAGAAAAAACATTGTTGCAATCAATTTTCATTCCCTTTTTTATCAGGATATGTATTTTTGGTACGAGAAATCATGTTTTATTTCCATATTATACCGATAAATTTTTGCAGCAATCATTTTTGTCCGTAATTTTTACTGTTTTAGGTACGCATTTTATAACATGCATAACTTCTCCTGCAATTGTGCCATGTAGGCTGGTTATTTCATGATATTATATGCAAATTCATCTAGTGAAAGTGATGCGATGGATAGGAAATTTTAGATTAGTTTTCTTTTAATTTCACATTTTTCTATTATTAAGTTAATATACAAATTGTTTATCTGGCTTTTTAAGTGGTTTTCAACAAACACGAAATTGGAGTGCATCTACGTAAATAATAATTTAAAATTTACTTTATTTTCGTTTCTGATTTTATAATTGTCAGAAAAAAATTTGTTTAAACTGCTTTGTTTTTCTGCAATATGTAATTTTTGATGCTCAGTTCTAATGAATTCTTTGTTACATTGTGTTACTATAGTTTTAGTTGCTAATGCAAATGTTACATCGTTAGTGTATACTGCGTAAACTATTTCATGGTTATCATTTCTAAAATATTTGGTTGCTATACATTTAAAGAAAATATCATATATATTAGCAAAGTATTCCCCTTGTGGTAAAGTTTCCCAAAAGGTATGACCATTTTTCATATCCATACAATATTTTTCAGAAAATTATAGATAACGCTCGAGCTTAATCTACTACTGTGGGCAAAACATATTAAGACTTTTTAATTTAAATTTTACGTGGAAACTCATTTGTCAAAATTTGTATCAAATGTCACATCAAAATAATCATCAGTGTTTAATATACGCTTGTCTTTCTGAAGATCAAAAAATGCATTCGGCGATTTTTACAATGAGTGAAATTATTTAACAAAGAAGTTCCATCAAATTTTATGTACGGAATCAAATTTCTGGTGCCGAAACATTTAGAATATTGCAAAAGGTCTTCGGTAATAATTATATGTCACGAGTAAGTTTTTTTGATTGGTACAAATTGTTCAAAGAGAATCGAGAACGCGTTGATGATGAACCCCGTCTAAGACGGCCATCAACATCAACTGATGATCAACACGTGAATAAAATCAAGGAATTGATGCTCTAGAATCATAAGTAACAGTCAGAGACCTTAGTGGCATTGTTGGAACATTAGAAAGATCAGTGAAAACCATTTTCAAAGATCATTTGGGCCTAAGAAAAGTGAAAGTACGATCGGTTCCAAAATCACTCAATTTTCTTGAAAAATAGCGTCACGTTGACGTCTGTGAAACAATGCTTTCCAACTATCAGGATATATTATAACTATTATAAATGGCGATTAATCTTGGATCTATGTTTATGACCTGAAAACATACGATCAATCGGCCGAATATCGTCCCAAAGATGATCCGAAGCCGAAAAAACCACGTCAAAGCAAGTCAAAAATCAAGGTCGTGATGATAATTTTATTCGATTATCGAGATGTGCTGATGACTATGAATTCCTTCCGACCGACCAAACTATCAAAAAGAAATACTTGAGTGCTATAAATATTTGAGTGTTATGCTTTGTTTGTACGAAGCTATTCGTACAAAGAGGCCGGAATTATGGGTCAATAACTCTTGGTTTTTGTACCATGATAATACACTGTCGTATACTGCATTGATTCTTCGTGAGTATTTCACCTAAAATTCTACCAATATTGTTTCACAACCACCGTATTCGCCTGACTTAGCTTCGTGTGACTTCTAGCTGTTCAGCAAACTCAAACGACCGCTCCAGGGAAACCGTTTTAAGTCAATTGAAGACATTAAACATGAATCGTTACGCGCATTGAAGGCTATTCCGGAAATTGACTTTAACAATTGTTTCGAGGGCCGGAGGGATTACTTTGAGGGGAACGAAAAAAATTTGGAAGAATAAATAAAGAATTTAAAAATTATGAACAAAGTCCTAATAGTTTTTTTACCTGCAGTAGTAATTTTATCACTGTTTCAATTTATTTTCACTTTATTTTGTACAACTATAATTATTATTATGATCTGAATGATACTCTGTACATGAGCGTAGTCTGTACATGAACAGAATGTCCCTTATGCGGTGCCCGCAAAATATGGAGCATAATAGATTTTGTTATTTTATTAAAATATATTAATTAAGAATCATTTTGATGACACAAAGCATTTTTTATATAGATTTTGGGGCATAGATTTAGATTATAATAATTTTAATTGCGTTTAACTACTAAATTATATTAAATTTGAATATGCAAAGTTAATTTATTTATTACATTGTAAATATTAATTATGGTAATAAAACAAATACTCTAAATCCCAGATAAATATCTAAGAAACATGAGTAAGAATTGGTTCCATTGATAACAGCTTAATTATTACTGTTATCAATAAAAAATAAATTAATAATTTATTTAAACTGTAACGGGATGGATTAGCTGGTACAAATAAAGTTTATGAAAGAACAAATTCCAACGATGCAGAGCTAATCACCGCTTTGATAAACACGTATGAGTATACGTGTATTCGCTTTTACGTTTGATACTTTCGTTCCGATGTCAACTTTCCAACAGAGTTGAACTCACCTTAAGTCACCTGACTTGTGACACTCGATCTATCTTAGGTGTGAGTGACCTAATGTTTACTCCAACTATCCCCTATATGAAATCGCTTTAAAAAATAACCAATGGCGGATCCGTAAACTAAAAGGGAATGAAATAACGTAATGCGACGAATAAAATTAAGATTGTTTATGACTAAAAAACTACAGTATTCGTTTGGCCAAAAGACTTGCGCACGTGAATAGGATTTACAATTTGTTACAATAATACGGAGAGAGAGAGAGAGAAAGAGAGAGAGAGAGAGAGAGAGAAAGAGAGAGAGAAAGAGAGAATTCAAAATTCAACCGCGAAAATTAACGCTCGGCGCGAACACGCAAATGGTCGCGATAGACAAAATACTCTCGTATGTATTTTGTCGCGCAGAAAAAAAGGGAGGTACACCTACCCTGCGGTGCAATTACGGTGATCAGTCGTAATTGTTGTTCAGCAAAAATACAGGTGCTCCTACGGAACCAACTCCGCTGCCTCACTCGAAAAGATCTGCTGTTGTTTTGATCACTGCTGCTGTTTTGCTGCTGCTTTAGTTGCTGCTGCTGTGATTGTTGTTGCGACCACTCGTATAAAAAAAACCCAGAAAACTTTTGCTAACAAAAAGGCAAAACACAGTGTAAAACTTTTGGCGGTACTCTTACAAGCAACAGCTAAGGCTTAACTGAAAAATTGAACTCTCGCGCGCCCCCTCTCTCTCTCTTAGACGTTCGCTCTAGCATCGCGAGTGCTACCGAATCGCGAATGTATCGATTGATCGAAACGACTGCAGTCGCGAAACATATAATTGTATACAGGGTAAGAAAAGTAATGATACATCCAAAAAATTCTCCAGCTTACAATATTTTTATAAATACTGAAGGTCACTTTTGTAGTAAAATTCAACGAGGAATTCAATGGTGACCTTGGATTTGACCTTGAGCTTGACCTTTAATGTCATTTCAAGATCAACTTTTTTTTTAAGCATTTAAACATAACGATTAAGTTGGAGAATAAATCAGACTCAGAATGATTACCTCGATTTTAAGGTTTAGGATCATCCGGTTCTTAATCCTATCCTGTGCACGATCGAATGTATTGTTTAGTGCTACTCTTTCGCAATTTCACGGTGTCACTTTTGTGAGTGAGCCGACACGCATCCCTTCTTGTAGAGTAGCATCAGACGACGGCATCGTCGAACGCTCCCAACGGGGAATCCGTATGAGAAAGTCCGCGCCATGATCATGAAGTTAAGAACATGGCAGGAAACTTGTGCCGTGACATTAATCATGGCAGCCCGCGTGGGCAAGAGCGCGCGATACGCTAAGCCACGCACAACGACGCAGAGTCTCGCGTGTTACATAAACTACAGTTCAAGTCTACGTGCAGTCTTTACGCATTAGTCCGCCTCAAAATAAATGTCCCTGTTACAGCTAATATTTTACATGTATGAGTAATTCCCGGGATTTTAGAACTTAAATTTACATGCGGCATGAATCATATTTGAACAGATTACATAGAATATAATAAACCTACTAATTGCCTACTATACGAGGGTCGTTTGAAAAGTCCGTGCAAAAATAAAAACTGTTTGATTTTTTTTAATAAATCTTTTTTATTTTTCAACATAGTCTCCTTTTAGTTTGTTAATCCCTTCCAAATAATAGGATTTGTCCAAGTCTGTAAAATAGGCATTCGTTTCTGCAATCACCTCCTCGTTTGAATAAAATCTTTTCCCCGCCAGCCATTTTTTCATATTAGGGAACAAATAGTAGTCCGACGGAGTCAAGTCTGGAGAATAGGGTGGATGTGAAACGAGTTGGAACTCTATCTACATCAGTTTTGCGGCCACAACTGCTGAGGCGTGAGCTAGCGCATTGTCGTGGTGGAAGAGGACTTTTTTGTGGGCCAATCGTGGACGTTTCTCTAGCAACTCGGTTTGCAAACGATCCAATAACGATGAATAATATTCGCCTGTAATGATTTTACCCTTTTCCAGATAGTCGATGAAGATTATTCCTTGCGAATCCCAAAAGACAGTCGCCATAACCTTCCCGGCCGAAGGAATTGTCTTCGCCTTTTTCGGAGCAGATTCCCCCTTCGTAACCCATTGTTTAGACTCTTCTTTGGTCTCAGGAGTGTAGTGATGTATCCATATTTCATCTACAGTGATAAAACGACGCTTAAAGTCTTGCAGATTTTGCTGGAACAGCTGCAAACCATTCTTGCAACACTTCACACGATCTCGTTGTTGGTCAATCGTAAGCAATCGCGGCACCCATCTAGCGGATAGCTGTTTCATGTCCAAATGTTGGTGCAAAATATTATGTACCCGTTCGCTCGAGATGTCTACAGTACTAGCAATCTCACACACCTTCACTCTTCTGTCAGCCATCACCATATCATGGATATTATCAATGATTTCTGAAGTGGTAACCTCAACAAGACGTCCAGAACGTTCAGCGTCTTTTGTGCTCATATGGCCACTCGAAAATTTTGAAACCACTTATAAACCATTCTAATCGAAGGCTCACAATCACCATAATGTTTGTCAAGCTTCTATTTAATCTCCTGAGGCGTTTTGCCTTTGAAAAAGTAATTAGTAATCAATACACGAAATTCTTTTTCGTCCATTTTTTTTCAACCACTCGATTTCTTTGATTGAAACGAATGTAAAACGCAAAGTAATTGGCCGATCTGGCTGAAACTTGGGGTGTGCTCTTCCAAGATATGCCACTAACTGAAAATAACCTTGATACGCACTAGTAGCGCCATCTCTCTGACTTTGCACGGACTTTTCAAACGACCCTCGTATAATAGTAGTAGATACAATAGATGATTAGATACAATAGATGAGTACAAATGATTAATAGCGAAATATTTTATCATTTTAATAATAATAATTCATCATTATTTAATGACGTGTCCATTTGCCTCTCATGTTAAAATAGTGCATTCTCATTAGAGCATATGTTCGAAAACATTACCTTCAGCTGCTTGGCAGAAAGCTATCCTATCATAAAAGTGATGCACCGCCTTCCTTATTATTTCAGCATCAATAAGTGCTGCTTCTTGAATAATATTCTGCCTCATTTCTTCTAAGTCTTGGTTGAGTTCTGTAAAGTCTTTCTTTCAAATATCCCCAAAAGAAGTAATCGAGAGGAGCTAAATCTGGTGAACGCGGTAGCCACTTAATTTCTCCTCGTCTACCAATCCATCTATTAGGAAATGTTTCATTCAAAAATCTTACAATGGTCTTCATTCAAAATTCTTTCCACAATGGTCCGAAGAGCCATCTTGTTGAAACCAAATGTTCTCAAAATTTTCACCTGATATTCGTCTAATTTCCGGTAATATTTCATTTCGTAACATTGTTTCATAACTTGCAGTATTTCGATTGCCATCAATAAAAAAAGGACCAATTAATCTATTATTTAAAATACTGGTCCAAACATTTAGTTTTTGAGGATATTGCGTATGTGCTTCCATCATCCAATGAGGGTTAACGTCAGTATAGTAACGAAAATTATGTCTGTTTACATGTCCATTTAATTCAAAAGTAGCTTCATCTGAAAAAACAATATTATAAAGAAAACCATTATTATGATCAATATTCATCATCATTTCTTCGCAAAATTCCATACGCCAATCAGGATCGTCTTCATTTAGTTGTTGCACTAAGTGCATTTTATAAGGATGAAAAGGTATTGATTTTAAAGTTCTTTACACAGATATATGACTTACGCCAAATGCTGCACTCCTGCTCGACGAGTAGAAAGATAAGCATCTTCCACAAAAGAAAATGCAATATCAAGTTGCGTTTATTCGTTGGTTGCCGGTCGCGGCCTATCTATTCTAGGTAGATCTTTAACACTCCCTGTGTTAGTGAATTTTCTTATTAAACTTGATACAGTTATCTTAGAAATGGGTGTAGCATTTATGTGAAAAGTTTCACTGAAAAGCTGTCGTACTTGATTTAGAGATTTTTTCCTATCACCCCATCCGCGCATTATCAGAATTGATGTCCGCTCTCGTTCACTTAAACGAACATAAGCCATTTTTTATTGGAAATTAAGAGTAAGTACAAAAACTAAGTACAATAAGAAACTTAAAAATTTTATTTTACTGAAAATTTGAGGTTGTAGAAAATGAATCTATTATCAGAATTTAGATACTCAAAATGGCGAATACTAAATTGCGGCCGCGAACATCTGATTTCATCAAACATTGCTGAAATCAAGTTAGAAAATTATACTCGAGAGTTTTTAAGTTTACTGACAATGAATAATTATCAGAATTTTTATATTCAAAAACACAGACAATATTCGACTAGGGGTGGATAGGAGTTGGGAGGTTTGGAAGCTCGTGGTTAGGGAATTATTCATTTATTGAAAATGAAATGTAAATCTAAGCTTTTGAATGCTATCATGATTTACTAATTAACTTATTTTTCGCTCACAAGCAATACTAAATTCAGAGTGGACAGGGTTTCTTAATTTTACTTAAATTTTTTGGTAAAATCTAAGGTATATAGTCATTATTTTGAATCCGCTTTCTGATATTCCACCTTCATTTCCAAAGTCCAATAGTTTATTCATTTTCAGCGAACTCAAAAATTCCCGAGAATGAATTTTCAAAATGATTTGAGCATTTTTTTATGAAATCAGCTGTTCACGGCTGCCATTTTTAATATCGAAATTCTGATAGCAGATTAGTTTTAAGTGACCCCGGAAAACCCAAGAATAGTTTTCCAAGTTCCGCTCTTTCCATTTCTGAAATAAAAACTAGCGGGTCCTATTTAAAAACTTAAAGTTGATCTTGAAATCACCTTCAAAAATGACCTTGGGGACAAGGTCAAGATCATTAGATAATTTCTTGTACCAAAACCTATAACTTCCATCTGTAAGATCATTTGTGAAGGGACTTACTTCGAGATTCGTCATTAAAATCAAATATGTTTTTGAAATGACCCTCAGGGATTACTTTGACCCAAGGTCAAGTTCATATCTGAACGTAAAATTATTCGCTCTTTCCATTTCTGAAATAAAAACCAAGAGTTCCCCTTTGAAAAAAACGTTAACCTTGAAATTACCTTGAAGGTTAAGCGCAAGATCAAATCAAAGGTCACCATGGGATTTCTCGTTGAATTTTACTACAAGAGTGACCTTCAGTATTTGTACAAATATTGTAAGCTGGCAAATTTTTTTGGTGTATCGTTACTTTTTTTACACCCTGTATAGATCGACAACGTTAATTTTGTACATAATAATGACATTTTTATAATTTATTGATTCCAGTATTTGCATTATAAGATTATACAAAAATCGTTACAAATACAAAAATTAATTATAATTTAAATGTTATTAACTAATTTAAGTATTTCTTTTCAGAAATTACTTCTACTAGTGATAAACTATTAATCTATGTAAAATTTTATCATTGTTTTATTGTAAATAATGCGCTATCACATTAATTAACTTTATTGGTTAATAACTTTTGACGAGACTTTATGCGAGAATTGTAAATTATACTAAAATGATCTATATTTACTTTTATAAAGTTTGCATGTTTTAAAATTTCATTATTACTGTTTATTCTCTTGTAAATTTGAAAAAATGATTTCGCTCAATTGCGTAAACAACTCAAAGACAGCTGTCTTGCGAAAATAGGCGAGAAAATCTGTGTATAAATGCGCTGGTTTTTGCACAGGCTAGCATTCGCTCCTAGCCCTGCAACGTGAGCGCATGAGATTGAATAAACTTGGCTTATACCTAAATTCTTTCTCTCAAGTTATTAACTGAGCAAATCCTCTCTTTTCTATTATAATTTGTGCTCGACTCATAGAACACTTCGCGCTATGAGAAACTTGGGTTGAATTATATCCTTTTATAAGAAAGACTTAAGCTCTGCTTATGGAACACTTCGCACTATAAGAAACTAGGGTAAAGTCTATCTTTCCTTGAAATTTCACTCATATAATCATATCTATTATTTATTATTTTATTTCAAAGTTAATATTTAGAAGCATTTTGAACATCGAAACAAATTCTTACTCATTAACGCGACAGACCACGAGAGTACGAACAATAATATAAATAAAAGGTGATACGAAGATCAGAAGGTATCTTTAAACAATAAACTTAACGCATATATGTATTCTGATTCATCTGAAATATTAACTACAAATTATTCTTAAACAATGTGAGATATATAATTATGAATTAGAAAAAAATTGAAATCGACAAAAATATATGAAAATTCGAAGAAACAATAAAAAAAATTTCAAAAAAAAATAAAAAAAACAAAAAAAAAACAAAGAATATAATAGAAAAGGAATGCAGGCTTCATACTTAGGAAGACTGTCTTAAGCCTGTAAACGCAGAAAGCTTTTTAAAAACATAGGTTGTTTCATGAGCTTACCGATCAAACTTTAATGGCTGTAAGAAAGTTCTAAAGCATAAACTTAGATCGGACGTAAAAATCATTATTATTAACAGAAATGAACATAATTTTTTCATTTTTCTTATACGTCGAATCTTGATTTTGGAATTGTTAGAAATCTGCCAAAAAATGCTCTTTTAGTGACCTAAAACAACACTATATTCGCCAAATTTGGTAGACAGGTTGATTTTTTGAAATTCCGTTTGTCGTCTTGGATCCACCATCTTGTCTTTTATAGTTTCAGAAATCAGACTTCAAAACCGTATTTAGTAATTCAGAAACACCTTTCTACATACCAAATTTGGTATTAAAATATTGATTGTATAAAATGATGCCCGCCATCTTGGATCCGTCATTTTGAATTCCGAAAATTTTATACGGATTTGTAATTAGTGACCCCAAAAAACCAATTTTGCTCCATGTTTGAAGGAAAATATTTGATCGTTACCACTCACTCCGCTATATCAGATTTTGATTTGCCATATTGTATCTGGCATGTTGAATTTGATTAACTTAAAATATCAACTATTTAGAGTAATCTTTTATCACCAATTTGATTTACAAAAGCAATAATATTTTGACCAATGTCTTTTTTCGAATATTTTTGTCTGAAAACTTTCTTTTGTTGGACTTTTAGCCACCATTTTAAGCCGCCATATTTTAAATTTCGTAAATACCCAACGAGACTAGATAGTGGTGTGATGTTCGTATCACTTATAAATAAAATAATTCGAACTCTCGTATCTAGCTAATGAGTAAGAATTTGTTTCTAACGATTTTACTCTAATTATCAATGAAATAGATAAATAAATCAAATGTAATCAATAAGTAAATCAAATATACATAAATAAGTGCAATATTTCGAGGAGTCAGACAATGCTCTAGTTTCTTATGGTGCGAATTGTCCCATAAGCAGAGCTAAAGTCTTTCTTTGATAGGATATAATTCGGCCTAAGTTTCTTATAGCGCGAGATGTTCTATAAGTCGAGCTCAAATTATAAGGAAAGGATAGTCTTGCTTAGTTAATCACAATGAGAGAAAGAACTTAGGTATAATCCAAGTTTATTCAGACTCATGCACTCACCTTGCAAGGCTAGAAGTGAATGCTAGCCTGTGCAGAGGTAGGCCTATTTATACACAGATTTTCCCGCTTATTTTTGCAGGAGAGATGTCATCGAAAATTCGAGAGACATTCGCGAATTTTGAGAAATGAGTTTTCTTAATTTACAAGTAAATAACCATTAATATTAAGTTTTTAACACATGTAAACTTTACAGAATTTGTTATTTGTTGATTTTATACAATATATAATTATCGCCAATAGTGTCGTCAAAAGTTATTAACTAATAAAGTTAATTAACGTGATAATACAATATTTACAATAGAAAATTATTAAATTTTCATATAACTTTATAGTTGATTAATTTTGGAAGTATTTTCCAAAATTAATTATTTAAATTAATTAATAACATTTGAATTATGACTAATTTTTCATATTTGTAACGGTTTTTTCTAATCTTAATATGCAATTATTAGATTAATTATCTAAGATTTCTAAATCATAAAGTTATCATTATCAAGTATAAACTTAATATTTTCGTTCTATAAATAGCTTATTGTTTAAATAAATTATTATTGTTTATTTACTAATAACAGTTATTATACAGCTGTTATTAATGAAACCAATTCTTACTCATGTTCTATGTTTATTCACTTTGCATATGACTTATTTACATTTTTCTAATATTTCATATGTTAACGTAATAAATAAATCAACTTTGCATATTGATATTCATTATTATTTCATAATTGAATGTGAATTTTGTTATAATATTATGAATCTACATGCTAAAATCTATATAATCAATACTTTGTTATATTAAAATTATTTCTAATTAACATATTTTTCTTAATATCCTAAATCATTATATCTATGTCTATTACTTTGTGACGTCACGCTGTTTATTTTGATTCGACTCTTATTTGTATACAATCGCGTAAACAGTGAGGTAGCGCCGCTTAATGTATTGTTTTGAATAAACAGATAGATACGTTAGACTAGTTGCAGTAATTCAGTGATTTAATAAATAGCTCATAAATAGGACCGTTACAGTGGAATGAAAAACTGATATTTTTAGTCTAAATCATTAAAATCTATCAAAAGGATTTTCGGTCAGAGCGTTCTTCCGTTGGACAATAACCTTCCTATATGTATACTAGGGGTACCCTTTGCTCGCTCCGCTCGTTAACCTTCTAGACTAATAAAATATATATTTATAATATTTATTAGTAAATTATACATAAATTTAGTAATAATATTCCATTGCAAACAGTTTTAAACTTATTTATTATCATGTATTAATTGTTTGAAAGATAATCCCCACCACGCAAGTTTCCAGTCTTGTAAATACGATTGTACTTATAGTATAGAAGCTAAAATGTATATTTAATTCTCTTACAACAATAAATATTAATGAAACAATTACGATATTTATGAGAAAATATAAAGAAAGTAGGTCACATATGTGGGTTAATGGCAGCAGGGAACAATCAAAGTTGAATTTTATTACGATTTCTATTCAATAATAAATTAAAAATTAATGTAAGGTAGATCTGTAGTTAAAATTGTTCTGCGAATACACGCATGTTTTTGCAATATTACTATATGAATAGAATGAATGCTTATAAAGTTGATAGATATATTCGTATTATCAAACGTAACAGAATGAATAGTAGAAA
Source organism: Phymastichus coffea (assembly GCF_024137745.1). Taxonomy (NCBI): domain Eukaryota; kingdom Metazoa; phylum Arthropoda; class Insecta; order Hymenoptera; family Eulophidae; genus Phymastichus; species Phymastichus coffea. The sequence goes on from NW_026706814.1 coordinate 5,666,097, forward strand.
ATTATAATATGTTGAAATCATTTCTTTTATCTAATTTAAGACTAAGGAAAAAAATGTGATTCTAATAAAGATGGATTGTGTGGCGGAGAATGTACGTAGAAGGGAAGGGGAGGTGGGGGTGGAGAGGAGGTGGAGGAGTAAAGTCGTATAATCTTTAATACATTTATGTATATGTGGTGTATGTATGTATATATATATATATATATATATATATAGTGATTCTAAAACATTCACTGAAACTTATATCGTCTCAAAAAATTACAAAAATATTATGATTCAATGTTTTAGAATCACTCTGTATAACCAGTTTTTTCACATTTTATCTTTTTCTCTAAACCGAAAAAAGCTAACAACATAGGAATTGCGTTAAATACATTCTTTTCTTTTTGTAATGCTTTTCAATGTCATTTTATTAAGGTCACTCGACGATAAAAACCACCTTAAAAATTTTTTTTTCATTTTTAAATTGATTTAAAATTGAGCCATTATAGGGTGCAAGGCCAAATGTTGGTACAGAAGACATAATTTTTTTACTCGATCTGCCTGAATTATTTTTCAATCGCTAAAAGTGGCGGGCCATCTTCAAAAATTCAAAAAACCTACAGTGCCGCTCACGCACTTTTACCCCCCCACGGGCAAAATCAGACTAACTTCAAAGTTTTATATCTCTGGTAGAAATTAATGTACAGAGACGCGCGTGGGTGCGTTTGAAAGGTCTTTTGGAGAGCTTTCAAATGATATGACTCACGGTTCCCATCGATTGTTTTTTTAAATTTTGCAACAATTATGCAAAATTGAAAATTCTGAAATTTTTTTATTATTTTTCACAATTAGCCAATTTTGGAAAAAAAATCGTACGAAAATTTGAAGTACACCATTTTTTAGCTATTACCAAGCCCTATCTGAATCACTCATCAAAAATTTATTTTCGTCAAATATGACGCGCGCACGGGCATTTTTTCCTGGAAGTGACAGTTTTTTTCAACATTTTTTATCTCCCTCAAATTGTAACAATCGAAAAAAATTTATAGGAGAAAAAAATGTTTGTTTTTTCACGTAGAATACTGCAATAATTTTTTTTTTGGTTTTTCGAAAAATTTTTTTTTTCGGTTTTTTTCAATTTTTTTTTCTCACAGTCGGTACGCTAAAAAGATGAGAAAACACAAAAAAAAATTTTTTTCCACCCATTCAATAATACTACATAACAAGAATCGTAAATTACATAAAAAAAAAAATCTTTTTTTTTTCGACCTTGAAAAATAATTTAAACCGAAAAAAAAAATTTTTCGAAAAACCAAAAAAAAAATTATTGCTGTATTCTACGTGAAACAACAAACATTTGTTCTCCTATAAATTTTTTTCGATTGTTACAATTTGACGGAGATAAAAAATGTTGAAAAAAACTGTCACTTCCAGGAAAAAATGCCCGTGCGCGCGTCATATTTGACGAAAATAAATTGTTGATGAGTGATTCAGATAGGGCTTGGTAATAGCTAAAAAATGGTGTACTTCAAATTTTCGTACGATTTTTTTTCCAAAATTGGCTAATTGTCAAAAATAATAAAAAAATTTCAGAATTTTCAATTTTGCATAATTGTTGCAAAATTTAAAAAAACAATCGATGGCAACCGTGAGTCATATCATTTGAAAGCTCTCCGAAAGACCTTTCAAACGCACCCACGCGCGTCTGTGTACGTTAATTTCTACCAGAGATATAAAACTTTGAAGTTAGACTGATTTTGCCCGTGGGGGGGTAAAAGTGCGTGAGCGGCACTGTATTTTTTTTGTTGTGGTTTTCAGCCGATAAAACCTGAGGCAGATACAATAATATATTTATCACCATCGTATTTTACAAGAACAAGTACATAAAAAAATATATCAGACATTCGATTATAATCATTCTCAAAGATACAAAATTATAGAAAAGTCAACCACCGGGGCCATGTCAACAAGTCTCTCCTCCTTTCATCTATCACGTTTTCATGATTATTTATCGATATTTATAGCGACAGTTAAATATATTCTTTTGTATTTTTTTCATGGAATACGATGGTGATGTAAGTTTTATCTGCTTTTGATCAAGCGCTAGAGGTGTTAAACAATTCAAATTGTGACACAAACTTTCGAGGGATTTACTGGGCGCAACCGAAGGATTGCCGCCACCACGGCCGTGTTGACTCGTTTCGCTAACTTTGGTTCAGGGCGCCATACTACCGCTCGTTAATCGCGGGGGTCGTTGGAGATTCGAATGGGAAGCGAAAAGGAAAATCCGCCTAGGTGCACCGTACAACTGCGAAGAATACACGGCTCAATTCCCTTGGTTCCTTGTCAACGGCCAATCTCAAGTTCCACTGCAGGGTTTCTCTTTCTGATGTGGTTTTTAACTGATGCCGGTTAGATCTGGTCGCAATTCCATCTCAAGATCAGAGAACGAACGAACGATAGCGCAAGCGGGCTATAATTTTTTAACGCAAGGAATTGTTCTCTAAATCGAATAACCTCATTTCACTAACTCCAACCACGGCTGAAAATTAAAAGATTAGCATGCAGAGGAAGGCGGTGGCGGGGAGATAAACAAATTAACTCACGGCTTAATTGAACTCACTTTATTCTTTTCGTCATATAAACCACAAAGTGCGTAATGGCGGTTGGTCAGTACGAATTTTACGCAAGTTTAGCGGCGCAACGGCTATGGATCCTTCACGTCTCGAACTACCCGCAGCAGAAAGTCAACACTCTTCAACCGATTTACGATGCAAGTGGCGACAGTTTTCCTACTTACTTTTTTGCTCTATCAATTCCCAGCAAAGCAGGATTATACATTAGTGAAATATTTCCAGGGTTACGATCAGTGGCAAAATGGATGAGCAATGGTTTTCTAACAACAAACATCCCTTTTTTTCCTCTCTTTCCTCCAAGAAGAAACCCTCTTATTGGTCAGTGAGCAAATTCGAATACGGCCAGTGTCCTCCGATTATCTTTTCTCGCATCGCTGATTCCGCCCCCCCTCACTAGGTCGGTCAACATTAATAGGTATGAGCGAGGTACACCCTTACTCTTATTTTCCTTTTGATGGAGACGGAAGTCAGGTATATTGATTAGTCATCTATTGATCTCATCTATGTGTAATGTTAGTGTCATATCTCAGAAATTTTGAAATTGCTAATTAAGTCTGTCGGTCCTGCTGATTTCATTATACGTAAATGCATTTCTCTAACTCTCGCATCGGCCATATACTATTACATTATGAAATATATTAAATTAATAAAAAATAAGAGATCTGACTGAAAAATTAAATTTTATAAACATTTCATTGGAATCATAATATTATTAATATACTAATGAATCACATATACGAGGGTCGTTTGAATAGTCCGTGCAAAGTCAGAGAGATGGCGCTACTAGTGCGTATCAAGGTTATTTTCAGTTAGTGGCATATCTTGGAAGAGCACACCCCAAGCTTCAGCCAGATCGGCCAATTACTTTGCGTTTTACATTCGTTTCAATCAAAGAAATCGAGTGGTTGAAAAAAAATGGACGAAAAAGAATTTCGTGTATTGATTACTAATTACTTTTTCAAAGGCAAAACGCCTCAGGAGATTGAACAGAAGCTTGACAAACATTATGGTGATTGTGAGCCTTCGATTAGAATGGTTTATAAGTGGTTTCAAAATTTTCGAGTGGCCATATGAGCACAAAAGACGCTGAACGTTCCGGACGTCTTGTTGAGGTTACCACTTCAGAAATCATTGATAATATCCATGATATGGTGATGGCTGACAGAAGAGTGAAGGTGTGTGAGATTGCTAGTACTGTAGACATCTCGAGCGAACGGGTACATAATATTTTGTACCAACATTTGGACATGAAACAGCTATCCGCTAGATGGGTGCCGCGATTGCTTACGATTGACCAAAAACGAGATCGTGTGAAGTGTTGCAAGAATGGTTTGCAGCTGTTCCAGCAAAATCTGCAAGACTTTAAGCGTCGTTTTATCACTGTAGATGAAATATGGATACATCACTACACTCCTGAGACCAAAGAAGAGTCTAAACAATGGGTTACGAAGGGGGAATCTGCTCCGAAAAAGGCGAAGACAATTCCTTCGGCCGGGAAGGTTATGGCGACTGTCTTTTGGGATTCGCAAGGAATAATCTTCATCGACTATCTGGAAAAGGGTAAAATCATTACAGGCGAATATTATTCATCGTTATTGGATCGTTTGCAAACCGAGTTGCTAGAGAAACGTCCACGATTGGCCCACAAAAAAGTCCTCTTCCACCACGACAATGCGCTAGCTCACGCCTCAGCAGTTGTGGCCGCAAAACTGATGTAGATAGAGTTCCAACTCGTTTCACATCCACCCTATTCTCCAGACTTGACTCCGTCGGACTACTATTTGTTCCCTAATATGAAAAAATGGCTGGCGGGGAAAAAATTTTATTCAAACGAGGAGGTGATTGCAGAAACGAATGCCTATTTTACAGACTTGGACAAATCCTATTATTTGGAAGGGATTAACAAACTAAAAGGAGACTATGTTGAAAAATAAAAAAGATTTATTAAAAAAAATCAAACAGTTTTTATTTTTGCACGGACTTTTCAAACGACCCTCGTATAGTAGGCAATTAGTAGGTTTATTATATTCTATGTAATCTGTTCAAATATGATTCATGCCGCATGTAAATTTAAGTTCTAAAATCCCGGGAATTACTCATACATGTAAAATATTAGCTGTAACAGGGACATTTATTTTGAGGCGGACTAATGCGTAAAGACTGCACGTAGACTTGAACTGTAGTTTATGTAACACGCGAGACTCTGCGTCGTTGTGCGTGGCTTAGCGTATCGCGCGCTCTTGCCCACGCGGGCTGCCATGATTAATGTCACGGCACAAGTTTCCTGCCATGTTCTTAACTTCATGATCATGGCGCGGACTTTCTCATACGGATTCCCCGTTGGGAACGTTCGACGATGCCGTCGTCTGATGCTACTCTACAAGAAGGGATGCGTGTCGGCTCACTCACAAAAGTGAAACCGTGAAATTGCGAAAGAGTAGCACTAAACAATACATTCGATCGTGCACAGGATAGGATTAAGAACCGGATGATCCTAAACCTTAAAATCGAGGTAATCATTCTGAGTCTGATTTATTCTCCAACTTAATCGTTATGTTTACATGCTACAACGCCGGTCTGCGCTCGGAAAAACATCTTACCGCGTGGCGAATATTGGCGCCAACATTTTAGGTCTCTCGCACCGTATCCGCCGGATGCTCTAATCTCTCATGAGACAGTCCGCTAGCTATCACGGCTCCGCGAATGCCGCGTCTCCGCAATAATAAAAAGCATTAAACTATTACGCATATAATGAATGCCAGTGCTGGTCAGCGTATTTGTATCACGGAGCGGATCGCTTTTCGTCGTCTCGTCTACGAAAACACCGTTGGGCGTGGTAATCTTTCGAAAGGATGATGAAGTGGGACTTACAAGGAAGGTACCCAAGGTGTACCTCACCGATTTTCTTGAAATTGTGATATGTTGTAGAACATCAAAAAATATTCGACGCGTATTTTTTTATACGTGCCCATAAGCCCATTTAAGGGGTGAAACCCACCCTTGAAGTTCACCCCTAAAAACAATTTTTTTTTAATTTCTCGAATACAATTCGTAATTTTTTACTGAAACAAAGTGGGTAACACTTGTTATTGAAAAGCACATATTTATGCATTGTTTTTAGTCATCAGACTCGTAACCCCCGTTTTTTATTAATGAAAAACTATATTTGATGACCATTTTTTTCACTATACACATTCCAAAATCCGTTAAATCTTGACAAAATTAATTGTTTTATGCACAATAATCAAAAATAAAGTTGACCTGTTCCGGCATTTTCAAAAAAAAATCCCTTGAGGGGGTGAGCTACCCCTAACATTTATACTATTATATTTCATTATTCCATTACGATATCATGGTGTAAATCTCTTGGATACTATTAAAATTGTTAAGTAGTTGATGTAGTTTGAAATTTTCTGAAATCAGCCCTTACAAATGAATTCATCCCTAAAACTCAATCTCAAGTATTATTTTTTCATTACTTGAAAATACCCTAGGACTATTCAGTGGCGTAAAACGTGTAATTAGTTCACATCCTTGGTATTGAATTAGAATTCTTCACCCCACTAATGTATCAACCCCTATTTTACAATAAAAAAATGACACCCTTTTCCATATGAAAATACTAGTTTCTTGAGTTTGACGAAAAAAATTTTGGCAGTATGCACAATATTCAAATACGAAATCGACTGTTCTCACCTTAATAAAAATAACCTATAATAAGGGGTGTACCAGCCCCACAGGAGATATTGTCGTATCTCTATGATTTTATTCTTTTTCTATGGGACTTTCAAAAGTAATAAAAAATTAATGATTCAAAGCAAGAAGAACTAACTAATTATCGAATAAATGCATACGAAGAATAAACGTATAAACGCTTGGAAAACAAATTAAGAGAAGTGAACAGCTTAAAATAACAAGATAAGATTAAATTTATCATTTTCTTGTTGTTGTTGTCGAGATCGGACGGTGGGAAAAACCTCAACGGTTAAATTATCGTCTTGCTATGTTTTGGATAGATAAGACCTTTTTCGACGATGCGATCACACTCTTGAACTCACAATCAGCTCGCCAAAACAACACTCAAATACTCGATATTACCTCTCATCATCAGACTTTAGTCAGAGCTTCATCGAGCTCGTTTGAATCAGTATATTAATTGTGAGTGCAGTGTTTGTTGAATTTACAAGAAATTACATTGGAATCCAATAAATGTGCAACCAAATTTCAAACTTCAAATTTCATCAAAGTATAACATAGTATTTTGGAATTCGTATATATTAATTCTACCATATAATTTTTGGTCAATACTTATTACCTGATTGTAAGTAAAATTTCCTTTTACGTAAAATTTCTTAACGCGGTAATTGATAGATATTGTATACATGCCCTCGCCATTTTTCAAAAAACGCACAGAAATTGAAAGTACTCTATTTTACAGCTCTTTACAAGCCCTATCTAAAGAAACCATAAAAAATTATTTTAATCATTTTTTTTACTCTACATTTTTGAATTAAATATTTTTCCGAAGAAAAAAGCTCAAAAATTTTCATACTCACATCGTATTTGACGAAAATAATTTTTTAATTAGTGATTTAGATATAGCTTATAAAGAGTTATAAAATGCAATACTTCATATTTTTATGTGGTCTTTTTCCAGAATTGGTGAGGGATCAAAGATGGACAAGAAATTTTGGAATTTTCAATATTCAATTATCGTTCGAAGAAATTAGAAATGAAATTGATACGTAATTGTCAGTGTAATGTTGATTTAAATGATATTAAAAATTATTGCCTGACTTTGTAAAAAAATATTCAAATTAATGCGCTTCGGATTTCATCATATAAAAAACAAATAATAATTATTATTTCTAGGTATTGGAAAAATGACTATTAATCCTATAAATGTTATACAATTATTATTATTATCTTTTCAAGCTATGAATATACAAGAAAGTCCCATTACTAAAGATGAAATTGCTTTGAAGGATAATATAGAAAAACTATTACTTGATTGTATAAATAACTTTGAGGATCCAGAATTCATTGTGGAATCTACATTAGCTTTTCAAGAACCATTTAAGGATACTGAAATGCATATTGTTGAAGATATTGATAAAATCTGGTCAGCGGATGTTGATGAACACTCACTAGTATGTACAGCGGATACAGAAGATCTATCTTGGGATTACAAACGAAAAGCTGTGGACTATTGGAGAAGCGGAGTTACGAAAAATCTCGCTCTGCAAACTGTGCAGCATAGATTTCGAAAAGTCCAATCAATTACACAGTTGAAACGATGGGCGCATACTTTGAATAAAGGAGGCACTTATAAAGAAAAAATTGGAAGAATCAATAAATTTGTATTAGATAATTTTCAGTCGGCTTCCGATGCCGGTTATATAATTCACGATAGAGATCTACAAAAATGGGCATTACAAGCTCAGAAAATCGTTGGACATGAAGATATAAGGTTTAAAGCGTCACGTCATTGGCTACAAAATTTTAAAAAGGCTCACAGAATAGTCAGCAGAAAGATAAATAAATTCGTAACAAAAAAGACTGTTGAAGGGAGAGAATATTTACAAAAAACAGCTGATGATTTTGTTTCAGATGTGAAAAAAATAATTAAAAGCAAAGGTTTGGAATCAATTTACAATTCAGATCAGAGTGGATTTCAAATTGAAATGCACTCGGGAAGAACACTAGCTATTGAAGGCGAAAAGCAAATTGAATGTCTTGTAGAATCTGTAAGTTCGACGACTCACAGTTACACAATTCAACCACTCATTTCAGGTGATGGGAGACTGCTTTCCCCATTATTCATTGTTTTAAAAGAAAGTAAAGGAACCTTTGGACCGGTAGTAGAATCCAAATTATTCAAGCCATCAAATATTTACGTGATGCCTTCCGCTTCTGGCAAACTGACTTCAGGTATGATATTTATTATTGATGATTACAGTTTTTAACTTATGTCATGTGAATAAAAATGAGTTTTTTCAATGGTTACAGAACATTTCAAAACATGGCTGAAGCATGTGTATTTTTCCAATGTTGGTCATTCAAGTGTCTTATTAATTGATTCGTGGAGTGGGCATTGCCCTGATGCTGTAAAGGAAGCAGCACCTCCAAACAAAATTGTTGATGTAAAAATAATTCCAAAAGGAACAACAGGCAAAATTCAGCCACTAGATGCTTTCGGCTTCCGAGTGTGGAAAAATTACGTCCGTCGCTTCGAGGACAGTGTAACATTAATGAATGAGGATATAGAACTTCATAAAAGAAATAACATTATAAAACTCCAATCCTTGGTACATAATCAATTGTCATCTCCTCGATACAATAACCTATTCAAATATTCATGGTATAAAAGTGGCTACGTTGAATCAAAGCCAGATAAATTTGATAACCCCGTAGATTTTAGTTTTGGTAATGATTGTAATGAGCGTTGTGAAGTTCCTGGTTGCTCTAACTCAGCAATTGTAAGATGCTCTTGGTGTAAGAAATCATTATGCTTGAAACATTTTTTTAATGATTATCATTATTGCCAGGATTATAAAAAGTAACATTAAAACTCGAAACTATTGAAATATTAAATTTAAAATTTTTTTGTACTTTGAATCATTAATTTTTTATTACTTTTGAAAGTCCCATAGAAAAAGAATAAAATCATAGAGATACGACAATATCTCCTGTGGGGCTGGTACACCCCTTATTATAGGTTATTTTTATTAAGGTGAGAACAGTCGATTTCGTATTTGAATATTGTGCATATTGCCAAAATTTTTTTCGTCAAACTCAAGAAACTAGTATTTTCATATGGAAAAGGGTATCATTTTTTTTATTGAAAAATAGGGGTTGATACATTAGTGGGGTGAAGAATTCTAATTCAATACCAAGGATGTGAACTAATATTATTACACGTTTTACGCCACTGAATAGTCCTAGGGTATTTTCAAGTAATGAAAAAATAATACTTGAGATTGAGTTTTAGGGATGAATTCATTTGTAAGGGCTGATTTCAGAAAATTTCAAACTACATCAACTACTTAACAATTTTAATAGTATCCAAGAAATTTACACCATGATATCGTAATGGAATAATGAAATATAATAGTATAAATGTTAGGGGTAGCTCACCCCCTCAAGGGATTTTTTTTTTGAAAATGCCGGAACAGGTCAACTTTATTTTTGATTATTGTGCATAAAACAATTAATTTTGTCAAGATTTAACAGATTTTGGAATGTGTATAGTGAACAAAATGGTCATCAAATATAGTTTTTCATTAATAAAAAACGGGGGTTACGAGTCTGATGACTAAAAACAATGCATAAATATGTGCTTTTCAATAACAAGTGTTACCCACTTTGTTTCAGTAAAAAATTACGAATTGTATTCGAGAAATTAAAAAAAATTTGTTTTTAGGGGTGAACTTCAAGGATGGGTTTCACCCCTTAAATAGGCTTATGGGCACGTATAAAAAAATACGCGTCGAATATTTTGATTATATTGAATTACAGCAGTTATGTAACGCCGATTAGTAGTCGAAACCCATCAGATTCAATAGAATCATCAAACAACAATGAAGTGCAAGCCATAGTACCTATAAACACTGCCAGGTAATATATTTCCAAAGTCAACAACAGTCAGTTTCTGAGTTATCTAACACGCCAAGTAGTCAGAATTACAGTGTAGAATATGTTCTGCCTACTAAGCATGAGGTTGAGTAAGTTTCTATGTTCTTTTCTAAAGTAAGCATAAGCCATAGATTTTGTTTTACATGAAAAAGTACGTTGGAATCCAAAATGTGCCTTTGGAGGCTCGTAAATAATTATTTGTTACCAGAAAAGATTTTAATCTTTAAGAAAATAGATATTGTTCCAGTCATTTAGTCAACAAAACATTTTATGAATATGATATACCAAATTACAGATTTTCTCCAATGAAAGTGACATTTTAACTACCGAGCTCAATAAATTCATGGACGTGTTGATAGAAAAATCAGACTTTCAACTTTATGAACAAGTAGGGATTCAACTAATTTCAGAAAAATGCATTATACCTTTTACTGATTTTACGTGGCAAAATATATTTCAGCTCAACAATGTAATGAAATCTATAAGAACTTCTGAAAAACATAGTATTAGGCAAGCATTATTAATTTTTCTATTCGGATTGACTAATTACCAGACTCGCGCTCTCCTTCATCCCTACTTAACCTACATTTTTAAATAACATGCGATACAACGCTTATCGGTTGTATGCCACACGCCGATCTAAAGCTGCATAGTGCATGCGTTGTCTCTCTTTGTCTCTCTCTCTTTCTTTCATTATACTCTTTTTCGTTATGCCTTTCGTCTTCGAGCCGACTCGGCCTCGCTCGGCAATCCTTGTCGGCTGAAACAAAATACCAAAAGTTAGGCACGTTTCTAATATGGGGCAACTCTGGCCACTGTGTCTTACCAAGAAAAAAGAGGAAAGGGAGAGAGGCAAATGAAAAGCAAGCATATTGTTTTTAACGTTTGATTTAATATCTTTATGAATTGAAGGAGTTTTTCCCGGCGGTCCCATGGATAATTTTTACATATGTTATACATGATTTCTATGTATTTTTTGATGTAGAATGCGATGGTACTATTATTTTTATCATACGGTGCAACAAAAATGTGCTAAAAGTAAAAAACCACTAAAAAAACAAAAAAAAAAGGATTTTTACGTAGTCTTTTACTTTCAGCATCTTTTGGGTACGTCATATCATAAACTTGATAGCACTACCGTATTCTACTTGAAAAAATACATTGAAAACATGTATATCATATTTCAAAATGACACAATAATGTCCTTGAATTTCAATAGAACACACGTATTTTTTGGGTAGAACTTGACTGTGCTGTTGATTTTAACATAAAACCTATCAGAAAATTGCTAGAGGTGAAAAACTTATAGACATATATGAGGTCTTATTTCAAAACTTATGTTATCCAAAATTTTGCACTAATCTCAAACGATTATATCCTTATCTTTATACTCGAAGTCAATAACCCACTTCAGATGAATATCGATCGCACAAGATTATTTTTCGCTTTATAAGAAGTAGTCAGTAAGTCTACTGCTTGCCGATTTATCACACAAAAAAAGTATTTGTCATTAATAAAATTAGTTATGTCACACCATATATCTTCGATGTAGTGAAATATCAGATATGTATATTTTAGAAATACTTTTTGTACATATATATTTTTTTATAAAACTTGAACTTTGTGTTGTTTTTCTGTTACAGTTTAAATATATGTACATTTCAATGAAATACAATCTAGAACAGTATTTGTGAAAGGGGAGTAGTGTGAGGATTAATACTCTGTCAATAGTAACCAAATTTTATAGATTTATTAACATCAAAATTTATAGTTTTTGGCAAATTGAAATTTGAAACACCTAGAAAATTCGAGTTCTCTGCATCTATATTTTTCTTTTTTTGTTTCAGGAGAAAAACATATTTGTTTCCATTTTGAAATATCTCTTTATCTGCAATTAATCCAGAAGCAAACCAAGCCTATTGTAGCATGTTTTTAAACGCTGAAGCGCTTAATTGAATATGTATTAAAACATGCTTCTTGATGTAATCACTTCAGGAGCAGATACAAATTTAATTATTGAGTACATAGGTAGAATTTTCCAATGATTTTATGAAATATTTTATTTGGCGATAAAAATATACATCACATGGTTGAATCAATGGAGTGAAACCAGGTAATATAAGTTTGAGTAACTGACTTATATCTGGATGATCTCGAGTAAATAAATTATTATGTTCAGGCAATTGATTTAACAGTAATACGAATTTACTCTCTTATATGTATGGCTTCACAACATTGATAACATATTGCTTGTAACGGAGGAGGTTATCTGAAAAAATGAGAAATTTATTGAAGCACAAACTCCTACGATGCAGAGCTAACCGCCGCTCCGTTAAACACGTATAGTTGTACATGTATTCGCCTTTACGTCAGATTATTTCGCTTAAGTGTCTTCTATTCAACGGAGTTGAACTCACTTTAAGTCACGTGACTTATGACACTCGATATATATTAGGTGTGAGCGACTTTACGCCTAATCCGCTTAATCTCCTAGATGAAATCGGATTAAAACCTAAGCCTTTACAAATCACTTAAGCTAATGGGAAATTAAATGATGTAATCGGCGAATGAACTTAACTAACTTTAATTAGTAAAAAAAACTACAGTCTTTTATGGGCCAAAAGACTAATGCACGCTAACAGGATTGACAATGAATTATTATTCGGTGAGAGAGAGAGAGAGAGAGAGAAGTATCGAAATTTTCCGAGAAACTAATGCTCGGCGCGAATACAAAAATATTAGATATCGCGGTTGACAAAATACCGATTGTATTTTGTTACGCAATAATAACGGGAGGTGCACCACCCTGCGGTGGAGTTACGGTGATCAACCGTAATTGTTGATGACGAAGAATCAACTGCCGCTGCTCCTCCTGTTAATCAGCTGCGCTGCCTCGCTCTTCTATCAGCTATAATAGTCTGCTTCTAAACTGCTGCTGTTTGTTGTCGCGGTAATGCCGTTGTACTCACGCACATAAAATTGTTTCGGAACACTTATTATTTGGCGAAATACAGTGCAAAATAAATTTGGCGATATCGACACGGAAACAGCTGAGGCGTAACTGCTTATTCAAATGCTCGCGCGCCCCCTCTCTCTCTTAATTGTTCGTACTAAAGCGCGAGTTACAGAATCGCAAACGGATCGATTAATTGAATCGACTACCGTTGCATGCTCTAATAAATTTAGTCATAATTGACCAGTTCTTGAGCAGGTAACAAATATATTTTCATACAGTTGACACATCTGATTGATATTTTTTTGTTCTATTTAGTTAAACTGTCCTGTTGGTTGTGACAGACATATAAAAACTTTTGATAACAATGTACCTGAGAACCTAATGGTGTACTACGCTGTTATTCCATTTTCAATTGCAGTATTTTACACCAACCCCGCAAATAATGTGATTATCTATTACGTTGTACTCTTTTCCAAAAAAAGCTCTATAATTAAAAAATTACAATATTTTTCGATTTTGCTCTGCGCTATAAACAAAAGTAAATACAAATAATTCACTTTTTTCAAACATAATATTTCTATAAGTAACTTACATTACTTGTAATTTCTGACTGAAACTCAGAAAAAATTAAATTAAAATAAATTTGCAAGTTCAACAGTTCTAGCCTACATGGTCAACAAAATCAGTGCTTTATAATAAAATGTTTGAACTTTATTTTATAACTTGTAACGGGGTGGGTAGCGTTTAATTACTTTATTCGCGCAATTCCACCGAAGGGCGCTCGTAATTACCTATGCTCGATACGTTAGTCGGAAAGCAGGAAGGAAACAGCTGTCAGTCAACCAATAAATCTATGAATCTATGAGGAGTGGAGTTATTAGGGAGTAAACACGCTGAGAGCATTTGTTAATATCACGAACAGAACCTTTTATTTTCTATCAAATGCTACATCGGATCGGCCCGCGTGTTTATGTTGACATCGGCGCTCGCTCAACGACAACATGCAATGTCGGGACGCTCGCTGCTCTTTGTTCGTAGAGCTACTGCATGCACGCTTCGGACGAATAATTAACCGAGCAATAATCGTATCGCGACCGCGAAATTCAGCTGGCCAGCTTACCTAAATATTGCCGACGTACGAAGTGGACGACAGCGTGTCGCACTGCGAGGAAACTGTTTGTGTTAGTGTCGCGAATCGCGAATTCGCGCACTCGTGGTTTCGCCCTCGATGGCGAAACCTTACGCACACTCTGTCGATCTCGTGGTGGGCGACGCTTCTCCGTCGGCTCGGGTCTCTCCCTTTGGCAGCTATACGGCACCTTGGCAACAGCGATTACTCCTGATTATCACTGGCACGGACGATCTTCTCTTGATTTTCGGTCTTAGCGGCTTGCGAATCGGTAGTTATCGAATAAGCGGACGAGCACGATGATGGTAGAACCCTCACTGGTTCGTTTTCAATCGCGCGCGTTCCGTCTGCTCGCGCGCCCAATTCCTTCGTTTCCTTTTCCGTTTCCCCGGTCGGTGCTGCCCCCGCGAGCAGCAATTAGGTTATTTTATTAGCGCTAATTCGACGTTTACCGTCACAAACTTAATTTTATAATGTGAATTTTTATTTATTCTAATTATTTGTTACTATGTAAATTTATGCCAATAAAATGTTGTTATTAGAGCTTAAACAAAATAAAAATTATTTTGTTTCATAAACTCCCTTTCCAATTAGTTAACGTATACAAACTATATACGTATATTATACGTATTATACGTATGTATTGTAGACAAAAAATAGACAGTCGAAATTTTTTTTATCCTAATATTCATAAAATTATTTTTTTTTAATATTTACTTCAAATAGTTTATTGTAATTTCCCTGCGCTTCGTTTTATTTGATGATTTATGTTCAAATTATAACATCATTTAATTTAAAAAATTATATTTTGTATTTTGCTGAACAACGAAATATTGAATTTCTTCGTTCCAATATTCAATAACAAATCTAATTTATAGGTATGGCGATTTCAAAACGAACTAACAGTTTGAATAAGATATAGAGAATTCCACAGAATGAAAAGTGTCATGAATATTACACATAAATGTTTAAATTATTGAAGGTATTTATAAAAGTTAATTATCAGTTAAACGTTGAAGAAAATGGAGCCTTTATCATCAACAAGTGAATTAATTAATATATCATGTGTAGAGGAGAAAGATAAATTTATTTCTGATAGTTTACTAATTTACTTTCAAATATTAAAAGAAAATAATTACATACAAAGTGATGAAAGGAATAGTTTCTTACCTTATTTAGAAATGATTGGTGAAGAATTTACTGATTACGTGATGGATTTTATTGATAATCATGAAACAGACCAGTCTGATCAGGTTTATTTAGAAAATGAGTTGGACATGACTTCGCCAGATATTTCAAGACATCGAAAGCTTTTGCGAGAAAATGGCATCGGACGTTCTTGGTAACTCTTAAAAACTTGTGATTATTCAAACATTTTTAATTTGAAAGATTTTTTAAATATTTTTTTGTCATCATTTCTAAAATTGTTAAATTTTAAGTATTGATCTATATTTAAATGTAATGTGATTTATTATATGTGCATATTATTAGTTAATTAAATATTAAATTTTTAATTTTTAAACTGAATCAAATAAAATCATGTTCCTAGGCAAAATTATTTTTTCTACGCATAATCCATAAATTATTTTTTTGGCATAATCAGTCTTGTAGAATAAATGATATTTATTACAGACTTCATAGCACCAAGTGAATCTCAAACAACTGATGGATCAGGCTACCCTGAATCCAGTCAATCCTCATACGAATCACAAGAAAAAAAGTCGAGATCTGATTATGTTATTGTTTCATTAGATTACAAAATAAAAGTCTGTAATTTAGTCACAGAATATATTAACTGGAAACTGTTTACAATTAAAAATAATGGTAGTGCAAAATTGTATCATAAAGACAAACTGATCAATTGGAGAAATCACATTCAAAAAGGTGGAACTAAATTTGAGAAGTATTTTATGATTACAAAGTGAACACTTGATAGATTTAATGAAGCCCTAACAAATAAATCTCATGTGACAACCAGAAATTTGCAAGAATGGGCTATGCAAACTGATATACAGTTTATATCAGAAGAATTCCAAAACATTGCTTTTCTTTCATGAGTAAAAAAATTTAAAAGACAGTTTCGCACGAGACAAAGAAAAGTTAATAGATATATGAAGTCAACATAAAAAAAATCAATCGATACATTACAAAGTCATGTACTAAATTTTAAAATAAGAATGTTTATCTTTGATAAGAGAATTTGATTTAGACTATGTATAGAACAGTGATTAAGCTGGCTGCAAATATCGTACAAATGTTAATCGTACTCTTACTATTCGGGGCCAAATGAGAGTTGAAGTACATATTGAAGATGTAAACAAAGTTACACATTCTTATAGCGCAGTACACCTTGTCAGCATCAGGAAAATTACTTTCTCAAGTTTTTATATGATTGCAAGAACCCAGTGGAAAGTTTGGTACCATTATTCAGAAAACTGTTGACTCATTAACTCAGCAATATGTAAATACATTTTTTACATGTTTAAAATCTAGCAAATTGTCATTATTTTTGTTGGAATAGTAGGTTGACAATGTTTTAAAGCCATATAGATCAGAATAAGATTATAATACTATTAGACAGTTGGTCTGGATACAAAAATCTAATCCATTTGATCAATTTATAAATGCTAATTCAGAAAATATGTACACTCTCAAAATTATTCCACCTGTTTGCATTATTGTATATCCAACATTTGGATATACGAGGTGTGTCCGGAAAGTATCGGGCCTACGTTTATATCTTCGCGCCATAGTGTTCAAGAGACCTCTACCAGACAGAAACGTCAAAAGTAAAGCCTCACGAATCTATTGGTTACTTACTGACACCTGCCGGACGTATAGTTCATGCGCAGAGTGTCTTTGTTTACAGTGCCTTTCTTGCGTTCGTCGGATTTTGATATTGTCAAAAATGACTGAAAAACAAGATCAACGAATTTGCATCAAATTTTGCTTTCAACTCGGAAAAACGAGTTCGGAAACTATTGAAATGATGCAAAAGGCCTTCGGAAGCGAGTGTATGAGCAAAACACGAATAAAAGAGTGGTATAAACGGTTCAAGGATGGTCGCACTTCTGTCGATAGTGATTCTCGTTCCGGCCGACTTTCGACGACAAAAACCGCAGATAATATTGAGCGGGAGCGACTTGCAATCGAACAAGATCGTCGTATGACTGTGCGAGAACTAGCAGAAGACCTTGGGACACCAAAAACTATGATTTCAGAAATTTTAACCGAAAATTTAGGAATGAAACGCGTGTGTACGAAATTCATCCCAAAATTGCTCACAGCAGAGCAGAAGAACATTCGCTCTGGACAATCCGGAAATGGTCAATAATGATGATAATGTACTTAGAAAAGTTATTACAGGTGATGAATCATGGGTTTATGGTTATGACCCTGAAACAAAACAACAATCTTCACAGTGGAAACATTCTGAGTCACCAAGACCAAAAAAAGCACGTCAAAGTCGGAGCAATGTTAAGTCAATGTTGATTGTTTTTTTCGACTGTGAAGGTGTTGTACATCACGAATATGCACCAATAGGTCAGACAATCAATAAAGAATACTACGTTCCAATTTTGAAACGCTTGCGTGATGCAGTAAGAAGAAAACGGCCGCATTTTTGGGAAAGTGGTGACTGGCTTCTCCATCACGATAATGCGCCAGCGCATTCATCCAATCTTGTGCAGTAGTTTATGAGCAAACACAATATCGCATTGTTTCGACAACCTCCATACAGTCCCGACATAGCCCCTTGTAACTTTTGGCTGTTTCCAAAACTAAAAAAATCACTCAAAGGACACCAATTCGATGACAAAACAACGGTTGAAAACAATGCGACGAGTGTACTTAAGGCTATCCCTAAACGTGAGCTCCAGGACTGTTTTGAAAAGTGGAAACATCGATGAAACCGTGTTATTCAATCAAGTGGGAATTACTTTGAAGGATGCCACCCACCAGATGATAAAGAATAACGCTAGCACAAAAATATAAAGGTAGGCCCGATACTTTCCGGACAGACCTCGTATATCCCTAAAATATATTTCCCTCAACTATGTTTTAAAATGATCTGTAAATTTATCCTTTTTGAATTGCTATATTTACAAGTATGTGAAACATGATTGTACCTGAATTCATTTTTCCAGACTTTGAAGCGGCACATACACCTTCGGAGGCTTAAATATTTTTTGTGGGACAGTTGGTCCCAAATCTCCGGTTCATTCTTGTAAAATTAAGATTAAAGGTAATAATAACTATCCCTCTGCTGATATCGTTGGTTGTACTGTATAGCTGTGTGTAGTTGACGAGACAGATTATACAAGACACTGTACTTGCGTTTCTCCTTCAATGCTAAAGTACGACCAGAATGCATTTCTAATTGAAAACCACTCTGATCTGAATTAAATGTATTCGGAAGACCAATTTGTTTTATTAATTGATTGACGTCTTTTGTAAATTCCATCTCTTTTATGTGCAATTCATCTCTATTTTCTATGCTTTTTTTTGTTACAAATTTGTTAATTTTTCTAGAAACTATTCTATGGGCTTCTTTAAATTTTGCAAACCGACCTTTGGAAGCTCTCAATCGTACGTCCTCGTTCCCAATCAAGTTTTATGCTTGTAAAGCCGCCCTTCTCAAGTCATTATCATGAATTATAAATCTAAATTGAAGAGCCGCGTTAAAGTTTTCCAAGGTATAATCGCAAATCCTTTCAATTTTTTCTCGGTACGTACCACCTTTGTTAATTTCATAAGCCCAGCGATGTAACTGTGTTTCAGATGTGACTTTACGAAACCGATTTTGTACTATTTTAAGAGACAAATTTCGCTTTCCTTTTCTACTCCTCCAAAACTCCACAGCTTTTTTCTTGTATTCGAAACTCAATGGCTCACTTTGGCTCTGGCAATCATCTGTCGAAAATTCAGGATCAACTGAAAGTGAATGTAGATCAATATCCTCGACAATAATAGCATTAGGTTCCTTAAATTTTTCTTGGAAATCTAAAGTAGTTTCTACAATCGAATTGATACTATTACTTGAGTCTTCAAATCTAATAATATTGACTGAAGAAGGTCTTTAATTTCCACTTCCTTAATATTGTAATTACTTTCTTCTTATTTTTTTCTAATTTACGGTTAAACTATCCTTAAATTAATTTTTTTATTTTCATTGAAACTAAGCGCTTTGAGTTAACTGTATAAATGAAATTGATTTAATTAACATTGAATCTGTTCAATATACTATGCACGACTAACATCAAACCAGAAGTATTCATTTGTGAGGCAAAGAAGCAATTAAATGGGTGGAAACTGTTCATCATGTTCACCTCTAAGAAACGTTCTTTGAGTATATTTCCTTTTCGATAAAACATTTTTTCTTGAAACCAACTAAAAATTATTTGTTACCATGTCACATTGTTATAAGTTATACCACGGATCCAGGGAGTTGCATCTCTTATTTTTCACAAGGGTGAAAGTATTTTTTGGAAATCTTATTCTTTCAAACTAAATGAAACTTCTTTTATTCGGAAGGACATTAAAAATTACAGGTAATGTATTTCGAATTTTTTTTAAATTATATATAAGAGGGTAAGCCCCTTTTCAGTTAAATATATAGTTTCCTTTCAAAAAATAGCTAAGATAATCGCTTTGGATAAAATTTCAATCTAAAGAAGGCCTGAAATAATGAAAAATGTATATCGTTGTATGTCAATAGTACATTGCAAGCGGTAAAGACTACCATCAAATTTCACTTCTAAAATCAGATTTTCATAAAAAAACTCCATTTCTATAGAATATTTTATAAAACTTCAAATACACAATACTTATACGATGATGCTTTTCTAAAAAATTTCTTAAATCAAAAAAGCTTTCTCGAATTGAAACAATACAAAAAATTAGTTATTCATATCATTAAACATATTCAAAGATAATAAAAATTTGTTTTTGATCACTTTAATAGTTATTAATTTCTTTAAATTAAATATTAAAAAAGAAAGTTCTCATTTTGTAGCCAACAATATTCTACATTCTTTAAATATTGTATAATTGAAAAAAGTAGTAAAGTTAATAATAATTACGTTTACAATTATTTACGCGAACAATTAATTACTCTAACATTATTATGACCATAAGTTTCTGGTGTGAGTCACTGGAATATTTTCAACTTGTTCATCTGCTAAAAATGAGTAGGTTTCATCATCATGTGTTTACCACATATATTTTCATTCGGTGCCAGTCAATCGAATGTTTTGTTGTGAGTCGTTGCTATTCTGCGAAAGAAATTTCTGCGAAACGTTCGAAAAAAATATATACATATTTATATTATTCCAAGTCTCAAAAAAATTTCAAGAGTAGGAAGGTATGTAAGTTTTAGGTCATATATTTCAGCCATGTGAAAAATATTATATCGATGCAAGAATGCTACATATGGATTTTGAATTGGAATATGTGTAGAAATAAATGAATTGAATCAGGCATTCTACATGTTCGTATTGAAAATAACTTTTATATTCATCTTTGATTTTCAACAATCTTTTTCTCAAAAAAATTTTTTTTCTCTGTTTGTGTGAATAATTGTTTTTTCTTAATTTATATATAATGTGTAACGGGGTGGTAATTCTACAAAATGAGAAATTTATTGAAGCACAAACTCCCAAGATGCAGAGCTAACCGCCGCTCCGTTAAACACATATAGTTATACGTGTATTCGCCTTTACGTTTGATGATTTCGTTTCAGTGTCTTCTTTTCAACCGAGTTGAACTTACCTTAAGTCACTTGACTTGTGATACTCGATCTATCTTCAGTATGACTGATTTAATGCCTAATCCGCCTAATCCCCTAGACGAAATCGGATTAAGACTTAAACCTTTATATAAATTATTGTTAATTTTTTCCACTCCTGATGTTTGATAATTATATTAGTAATCTTGATCTTAGGGACGACTCCTAAGATCAAGAAAAAAAAAATAGGGACGACTCCTAAGATCAAGATTACTAATATAATTATTAAACCTTTATAGATCTATTAAGCTAATAGGAATTGAAATGACGTAAACGGCGAATAAAATGAACAAAATTTAATTATCAAAAACTATAGTCTTTTATAGGCCGAAAGACTAACACTCGAGATAAGATTCACAATTATAAATTATAATTCGGTGAGAGAGAGAGAGAGAGAGAGAGAGAGAGAGAGAGAGAGAGAGAGAGAGAAAGAATTCAAAAATTTGCCGCGAAATCTAACGCTCGGCGCGAATACAAAAATTACGCTCGCGATTGACAAAATACTTTCGAAAGTATTTTGTCGCGCAATAATAAAGGGAGGTGCACCTACCCTGCGGTGCAATTACGGTGATCAGCCGTAATTGATGTTGAAGAAAATCAACGGTCGATGCTCCTCGAATTGATCAGCTGCGCTGCCTCGCTCTCAGATCTGCTGCTATTTGCTGCTACTGCTAAAATGCTGCTGCTCCTGCTAACATGCTACTAAGCTGCTTTCTCGTACACTCGCGTACGTATCAATAAATCCTAGGAAAACTTTTAAAAAAATGGCGAAACACAGTGCAAAAAAAGTTGGCGGTATTCTCCCGAAAACAGCTGAGGCTTAACTGAAACTTTTGAACTCTCGCGCGCCCTCTCTCTCTCTCTTAATCGTTCGCTCTAACGTCGTGAGTATTACCGAATCGCGAATGGATCGATTAATCGAATCGACTACCATTGCAAACGTAAGTTTATATTTGATATTGTCTCTTCAAGTAATTTTCTAGTTAAATTCTTTATGGAGTACATGCGTAAATATAACATTCTTCATCGACTAATTATGAGCCTAGATAAGATAAGATGAAGATTTTTCTTGTATTTATAATTATTTTTACCAGCATTTCATGTTTATTTTAGCATTCAAAATAAAAATCAATCTTCTAAACGTGATAAATATGCTACTCGCTTATTTTCAACAACTACCTATTGAAGAAAGTAATTACAATATTAAGGAAGTGGAAATTAAAGATCTTTTTCAGTCAATATTATTAGATTTGAAGACTCAAGTAATAACGTCAATTCGATTGTAGAAACTACTTTAGATTTCCAAGAAAAATTTAAGGAACCTAATGCTATTATTGTCGAGGATATTGATCTATATACACTTCCTGTTGATCCTGAATTTTCGACAGATGATTGCACAAGCCAAAGTGAACCATTGAGTTTCGAATACAAGAAAAGAGCTGTGGAGTTTTGAAGGAGCAGAAAAGGAAAGCGAAATTTGTCTCTTAAAACAGTACGAAATCGGTTTCGTAAAGTCAAATCTGAAACACAGTTACATCGCTGGGCTCACGAAATTAACAAAGGTGGTACGTACCGAGAAAAAATTTAAAGGATTTGCTATTATACCTTGGAAAACTTTAACGCGGCTCTTCAATTTGGATTTATAATTCATGATAATGACTTGAGAAGGGCGGCTTTACAAGCACAAAACTTGATTGGGAACGAGGACGTACGATTTAGAGCTTGCAAAGGTCGGTTTGCAAAATTTAAAGAAGCCCATAGAATAATTTTTAGAAAAATTAACAAATTTGTAACAAAAAAAAGCATAGAAAATAGAGATGAATTGCACATAAAAGAGATGGAATTTACAAAAGACGTCAATCAATTAATAAAACAAATTGGTCTTCCGAATACATTTAATTCAGATCAGAGTGGTTTTCAATTAGAAATGCATTCTGGTCGTACTTTAGCATTGAAGGAGAAACGCAAGTACAGTGTCTTGTATAATCTGTCTCGTTAACTACACACAGCTATACAGTACAACCAACGATATCAGCAGAGGGATAGTTATTATCACCTTTAATCTTAATTTTACAAGAACGAACCGGAGATTTGGGACCAACTGTCCCACAAAAAATATTTAAGCCTCCGAAGGTGTATGTGCCGCTTCAAAGTCTGGAAAAATGAAGTCAGGTAAAATCATGTTTCACATACTTGTAAATATAGCAATTCAAAAAGGACAAATTTACATATATCTTTAAAACATAGTTGAGGGAATTATATTTGGATATATATCCAAATGTTGGATCTACAACAATGCTATTACTTGATTCATGGAGCGGACACTGTCCAGAAGCTCTGCATCATGCTACGCCACGTGATAAAACGGTCCATCTAAAACGAATATCTACAGAAACCACTGGAAATATTCAGACATTAGATTTTTTTGGGTTCCGTGTTTGGAAAAATTTTGTTAAGCAATTTTCAGATAGTATTATGTATACAGATCATGATTTAGAGTTGCACAAACGAATAACATTATCAAATTACAGTCACTAGTTCATAACCAGTTTTCATCCCCACGTTATAAGAATCTATTCAGGTATGCGTGGTATAAAAGTGGGTATCTTGTAGATAAACCAGAAGCATTTGAAAATCCTGTAGATTTTAGTTTCAGAGATTCATGTGGAACGTATTGTGAAATAGACGGTTGTAAAAACGTAGCTATTATTCGTTGCGGTTGGTGTAAGAAATCTTTATGTTTCAAGCATTTTTTTGAAGAATATCATTATTGTTCTGCTTATAAATCATAAATTTATATCGATATTCTCAATGCATTTTGAAAGAATTTTTTTTATTTAAAAAAATTAATAAAGTTGATAGATAAGTTTCCTAACAATAAGAAGTAATATGGAATATCATCTAGTGTATTATTAAAATTTAATTCTGCTTCCTTATCATAGCTATCTATTGTAATAAAAATGAATATTCAACTGGAGAGGATTGATAATAAATAAATGTTCAAATAAATATTTAACTCTTTACCGTCTAATATATAATTTAAAAAGAAAATTCAAAATACATTACCTGTAGTTTTCAATGTCCTTCCGAATAAAAGAAATTTCATTTAGTTTGCAAGAATAAAATTTAAAAAAATACTTTCACCCTTGTGAAAAATAAAAGATGTAACCCCCTGGATCTGTGGTATAACTTATAACATTGTGACATGGTAACAAATAATTTTCAGTTGGTTTCAAGAAAAAATGTTTTATAGAAAAGGAAATATACTGAAAGAACGGTTCTTGGGGGTGAACGTGATGAGTAGTTTCCACCCCTTAAATGGTTTCTTCGCCTCACGAATGAATATTTTTGGCTTTTTGTCAGTCGTGCATAGTATATTGAACAGATTCAATGTTAGTTACATCAATTTCGTTTATACACTTAACTCAAAGCGCTTAGTTTCAATGAAAATAAAAAAATTAATTTAAGGGTAGTTTAACCTTAAATTAGAAAAAAATAAAAAATACGTCAAGTTGGATTCTTAATTTCCTTCTAAATAAAAAAAGTTAGAAGAGGATTAAATTGAATTCACAATATTGGCAGACAAAAATGTAAGAAACAAATCACTTCCATCCTTATAAAAAGTAAGGGTTGCAACCCTCTGGAGCATTGGTACGCAACGTGACATTGGTATTGAGTAACAATGAATATCCAGTTGGTTCCAAGAGAATATCTTATTTAGAAGAAGAGATATATCAAAAAAACGATTTTCAGGGGTGAACTTTAGGGGCAGTTTTCACCCCTTTAAAGTACGTATTAGCACATAAAAAAAATACCTGTCGACTATTTTTCAGTCCTCTACCACATATCAAAGTTTCATCGAAATCATTTACTTACACTTGATGTACCCAAACACGCCACAGCATCTAATTTTGCATTTACTTTCCAAACTGCTGTATCAAAATTTTCCACAAAGAAGTAGATTTTTTTAATAATTCTTAACAGAATGGAATTTTTTGATTGCATAAAAAAAATAAACATTTATTTTACCTTTATTCGCAGCTTCCCAAGCTATTTCAAAATTCCATCTATTATCTTGCTGAGTGTTGGAATTTGATTCAGTATTACTGGTAAAATCATTCATACTATCCAACCTATAAAATCGTTTATTTGCACTACGGGACATACTGGTGAAGATATGAAAATATACTCAATTTCTGCAAAAATTGTAAAGTATATTGTAGTTTTTCATCTGAAATTGTACATTTAACTAGTAGATAAATAATAAGATAAACATAACTTAAATGATTTAATTTTTGTTGAATAAATTGTTGCGGTAGTAAATAAATTAAATAATAACATTTTATTTTTTCATGAAATGCGCGTAAAATAGTGAGTGTACGCCTTTCTCACTCTTGTCTAACGACTGTAGTAAAACAGATGATTTAAAATACAGTCGTTGTAGTTCTGTATCATCTATTGAGGGCGCAATATCACGCTTTTACGGAAATTGCGGAAAAGTCATGTACACAACATCGGAGTGTAAATAAGTAAACGCTGTAATGAGATTTCTGACGGTTGTTACTATATAAAAAAAAGGAAGACTTTAAGTCTAGTTGATTCATTCGATGCAGGGTACATGCTATGGCTACGAATGGCCCTGTTTGATAGTCCAGGTTGCCGTATCAATAAAAGCTGTCTTGCCTTCTAACCCGTGGAGAGCGTCGCAGATTACGTGACAAAAATTGACTGACGACAATAACGTACCAACGCTAGAAAGAATCGATAGGAAGAGGAGAGTCAGGCACGAGTTTTAAATGAGACGTACGTACAAAACAGTGGCGTAATAATTCATGTATAAGAAAACGAAGCGTGGATACAGCGCAGCGAAAGAGAGAGAGAGAGAAAGAGAGAGAGAGCGCAGATAAAGCAGAGAAAGAGAACCCAACAAATAGGTACTTACAAAATGGCGATGCCCCTGCTAAGTAGTGCTTAAATAACGCCTCATGCGATCGCCGTTCCATTTCCTGTATATCTTGATGAAATCGTTCACCTTGTTCTTCATTGTAGTTCCCGAGATTTGCGGGAAAATAGTCCAGATAAGAATGCAGAAAATGTAATTTCAAATTCATCAAACAACCCAATTTCTGATAATTCTTCAGTAGTTCATTAACTAGAATCTGACACTGATCAGTTTTTTTATTTCCCAGGAATTTTTGTGCTACTGCTTTGAAGCTGATCTATGCATTCTTCGCGATATCGTTCATTCTCGTTACAAAGTACTCATCTGCAAATAAGGTTCGAATTTGTGGTCAGTCAAAGATTCCTTCTTTTAACTTCGCATCGCTCATTTCCGGAAATTTCGATCCCAAGTATGCGAAACAATCACCATCTTTGTTCATAGCTTTGATAAATTGTTTCATAAGATTAGGTTTTATGTGAAGTGGAGGAAAGAGGATATTTGTGGGCTCAACCAGAGATTTGCAAATAATATTTTTTTTGTGGTTTTCTGGAGACTTAGGGGGTTGCAAATTTCGAAAACCTATAAATGATGCTCTGCACCTGAGTGTACGTAGAACTTTATTCTTTAAGCTTGGCACCGGATACTCTGATTCCGTCAATCCCCGCAATTTTCTAACAATTTTCGTGACAAGAATTTTTCCGTATTAAGGGTGGGATTATGCAGACTTAGGGGGTTGCATGGCTCTAACACCCCAAAATTCAACTTCAGCTCATTAAAATACAGAACTGTAGTTGTTAATATTACACCGGGGTCCAACTTATCTATAAAAATGTGCTATAAATGAATTTTAGGGGTATTTTACCCCGATTACGAGTAACTGAACGGTGTAGGAACAATTCTGACGGTGGTTTCAGATTCAGCGCACCAAAAAACATAAGGGTACATAGGTGTCATCTTTGGAACAGCCCACTTTTTTTGTGTGTGTGCCTGTGTTATCTAGCTCGTACAAGAAGCTACCAAAGAAAATGATAAAAATGGAAATAAGACAGCTCATGTGTTAGCGTACATGATCAGCCAGTTAATTGTCGTGGAAGAGTTCCCCACTTTTTCTCATCCCTTATTGAAAAGCGCAGACACGTTCTCTCTCTCTCTCTCTCTCTCTCTCTCTTTCTCTCTCTCTCTCTGGTAGGTGTCGCACGTACTTCACATCGGCTCTCGTTCTTTGTGTTGTTATTAATATCATTGTTTCGCTCTTGAGCAAAATTTGTTCACAGACAGTGCAGTTTCACCGGGCCGACAAGCTTCAGCTATCAACTTGCACTTTCAGCTGCAATTAGTGCCCGACAACTGTATTGCTTCTTACACCAACAAAACCTCGCACTCTCACCGGCCAATCTTTCAACTCTGCACTGCCAATAACACAGCGACATCTCCAACGCCTGCTACACATACACAAGCGTCAACAACAAACAACAACAACATCTCTAAACAACAACCACCTTCAGTGATTTTTATCATTTGCCAACTCGCAGATTAATCTCCGCTGCAACGCGAAGCCCAAGCAACTCATATCATCGCAGCTCTACTATTTGTTCCTGATTGCGTGTCCGTTATACGTCTTGATTTCACCGCAGGATTGTTTCTTGGTGCATTTCGTCTCGTCTATCACTGCGCTCAACATTGTTGCGGCTTAATAGTGTAGTGTCTTTGCCGCATTGTTTGCCATTGCGCTTTTCATGTGGTGACTGTGCATTTTGGTAACCTTGGGGTGGTGCATTCATGGTGTTTGCGATGACTTGCACATTCATGTTTTCTGCGTGAATTGTTATTCTTGCGTTGGCTATACTTTTGCGCTGTCATATTTCGCACCCCTAGGCTGGCACTTCTTAGGACCTTACCACTTGTCTTCTCCGTCGGTATCGACGCGGCGCGCCACCTCTACGCACTTGGAGGTAACAACGTTACTTACTCTCTAATGGTTATTTGTGCTTATTGCGATCGCATCTTATCGAGAAAATCTGACACTGTCGTTCAGTGCATTAAATGCCTTAAACTTTCGCACGCGGCCTGCGTTGATACCAGATCGCTCCTTCACGGCAAAGATTTTTATTGTGGTTGCGCCGAATCTGCCAAACCCACTGCACACACCGACAATACTGCCTTAGACAGCTCCTCCCAAGCCACGCCACTTCACACTGTATCGGCTAATAGGAAGCGTAAGGCCCAACCACTCGATCGCATTGCTAAGCAACTTCGTCCAATAGACGCAATTACCACTCAGTTTCTACTGCCCGTCCACCAGCGTTCTCCACCGACGTCAACTACTATTAACATAAGCTCGCCGGTTACGCTACGTGTTTTTCGTACCCTCTCCAGTCCAACAAAGTCTACCTCTCAGTCAGACTCTAATCTATTACCACTCTTAACTGCCGAACAGTCCTATACCATGTCAACCATTAACGACTCGACTCCCTCTTGGTTTCTACATTACCAAGACAATCTTTTTACACCTTTTACAGAGGAGGTTCGTACGGGTTTGAGTCAAAACCATCATGATGTTAGGGCTGCTATACACGAGGTTCGTAGCCTCAAGCGTGTGGTGGGACTGAAGGACAAGGCAGAACTTCTGGTACTCGGTATACCGAATCACTTTACTCGGAATCTCGATGATTCACTGCTGCCACTCCTTCAGGCCATGGGCTGTCCTGCGGTCAGATCTCACATCATCTCTACAAGAAATTGGCTACCGCAAAGAAATTCGTCCCCTACAAATGCTACAAACGAGCCTACCACTTGCGCCCTGGTCTTTCGAGTGGATTCTACAGTGGTTCGAGACTTTATTCTTGAATCGGCTAGCAGGTTGAGGGGCAAATCAACCTACAGTATCTTTGGGGCTGGCGGGGGAAACCCAGTTTCCATTCGTCAACTACTACCCAAGCCTCTTCATGACCTCCTAGTCAGAGCTACCGAACGTAGCAGAGAGTTCGGATATGCTCGTCCATTTGTTTACCCTATGATTATTCATATGCGCCAAACCTTACGATCTGAGCCGATACCGATCTGCTCTCTCGAAGAGCTAGCTGATCTCCAGCTTGCTCCAACGAGCTCGGACCAAAATTCTCACGACCAAATGCAGCTTAACTCCTCACATCAGTCGTAAAGTTCTCACCTATCACAGCAATCACAGCATTTACAGCCGACTCATTTCAGTCGAAATGAACCACCGTACGACAAACAACCAAATTCTCATCAGCCTCCTCAGCAAATCCAGTCTCAAAAATCTCTTCAGGAATCAATGCCCACTGATCAATCATTGTTTCCGCCATCACCTACTCCGGATCCACACGCAAATGGTTTGGGTTACGGTATTGTAAAGCAAGCCACTGCTTCTATACCGGGTCATCAGCCTCCACTTGGCTTTACTCACAGCACTGCCCACTCTGCTACTACCCAACCGAGATCTAGCTCTCTAGGACCTGACTCTCAACAAGTCAACTCTTCGTCAACAGGTTATCATCTTACTCAATCCCAAAATCAGCAGCTACCTCCTAGACCAAACTCTAACCTCATTAAGCCGCAATCCTTCAACAAAAAGGTTGCCAATAGTAATTCCTCTACTAAACCAGTGGCATGACTCCCTCTGTCACCGAAGAATCGCCCTTCTATATCATCGCATTCCATAGGTCACATTAACGTCGACCGTCTCAATTCGGCATCGCATTTCGCTCTCTTGGAGTCCCACATCTCAACTATTCACTACGACATTATAGCTGTTTCTGAAACAATTCTAAAGCCTGATATACCTGACTCCCATTTGCGATTGCCGGATTTTAACTTCTTCAGACTTGATAGATTAGGTAAGCGTGGTGGGGGTGTCGGCCTCTATATCCGCACACACTTAAGATTTGATCTACTGGCTAACTCCGACCCCGTCTACGACAACTCACCCGAGTTTATTATTGGTGAAGTCAACACAGGTAAAATGAAACTCGTTATGGCAGTAGTGTATCGTCGTCCTGCTGCCTGCTTTCCCACACACTTCTTCAACTGCTTGTCCATTTATCTGCCTTTGTATAATGATGTTATAGTTGCTGGCGATTTTAACTCAAACTTGATGCTACCAACTCTCTCCGAAACTATCGCGCTGCGAGAACTACTTGACACCCACTCTCTCCACGTCGTATCAACTGAACCTACTCATCACTGTTTTAGCGTTCACCCTCCATCATACACAACTCTTGATCTAATCATTGTTAAGAACACTAGTTCAGTGTCGAGGTTCTTTAAATCACCTGCACCTTTTATCTCTGGTCACGACTTCATTTCTATTACTTATGCTACTGAATCGCTTAAGCCAACTACCAAGGAGATGAAGTCCAGACAGCTCAATCGTTTCTGCTCAACCAGTCTGTCTAACTCCCTCTCCATCAATCTTGCTGAGCTCAATGCATGTCTCCAATCGCCACCTTCTAACACGGTCTCCTCACCTGCTTCTGGTCTAACCGCATCACTGGCCGTTATCGACAGTCTCGAGTAGCTACTCACTGCGTGTGTAGCTTACTTTACTTTTTCGATTACTTTTTTCGATGCTTATATACTAAGGTAACCTATTGTAAGATTTTTTAATACGGTTTCATAAAAAAAATACATTAATAATAGTGAAAGAAGTTTGCTCTCTAGCGTGATGTCAATGTGCCGTTATTTGAAGCTTTCAGCTTACAATTAGTATGTATTTCTTGTAATTGTCGACGTGGTTTCTTTTCGCCGGCGTTCTTGAAGGTGATCTTGGGTGATGTGGTTCTATAACGGATAAATTGCCTATCAAATGCCATGCTCTCTTCTTACGATGGTGTGATTTGTCCATTGATAACTGTTGCAGATTTTGCTAGATAGGGAAACAAGTGAGCCACTGACGACCATACACCAACAAATAAATATGTGCTCCATCCGAATATGCTTTATAAAGCGTATCTATTGATGCAAGCATCGATGCTCATTTTGATAAATTGTACAATTACTACTATCATGAAAATTCCTACTGAGATAGTGTTAAATTTCATGAAATTTCCCCAAGTTTTTTGTATTACTGACTCGGTAATTTCTTCTATTACGTCCTTGTATAGTAGGTTTCTTAAGTTCACTGTATCTGTGGAATAATATAATGTGTTTAGAATGTGAGATAGTTTTTTATATATGTGCATTGTAAAGTTGTGAAATATACTTGTGGTTAGTAATATACCAGTATGGCCAAAAATAAAAAAGCTGTGATTATAGAACCCATAGAAAGTGCATCATCATTGCCAAAAAAAGTAGGTTGGCCTAACAAGAAGCTTGAATGGTCTAGTGTTCATAGTGGTAGGAAACATGTTGAAACTGCTCTAGCATCAAACAGAATAAAACGTCAACGTGCGATAGAATTAATTTGTGAAAATAAATATGATAATTCTGTTTTTGACATTGCTAAAGAAAAGCAGTATAACAATCAGAAAAATCCAAGTCCAAAAGAAAGTAACAAAACACAAAAGAGACATTCTAAAAGCTCAGCTTTAGCTTTTCTCTTGAAACATGACTATAGCAAAGAATAATATAAAGCTATAATTGAAGATACAAAAACTACGGGTTACAATATTTATCCAAGTTATGTAATTTTCCAAAAACCGATAAAGTGGTATGTGTAAACCTTCAAGATATGCTGAATATAAATAGCGAACAATGATGTAAAGATATGGCATTAAATTTCCCCGATAGTGTTTTTATAATATAAGAATTTATTATATTTTAACCTAGCTGTAAAAATGTATTCGTTTAATTAAACTATTTCTACTCTATTTAATACTATGATAAAATTGATTAATTATTTTTCTCAAAGTAAAAAATTCAATTAATTACGCAAATAGTGAAATTTGTTTAAAGCTAACAATAAGTGATGTATGACTAAATGAAACGTTTTACTTTAATCCTCCTAAGACTAGGAAGGCTAACGTACCAGTATCATAGGAGAAAATAACAAATGTTTAAGATAAAAATGAATTTCTTCACTCAGTACCTGTATTAGGACAAGAAGGTCTAATAGAACTAGGGAGCGAAGAAAAAACACCTTATTCAAAATTTAGTGAATTCAGATTCCCTTTTTTCATGAGGATAGGATGTCTCATGAAGTGAACATCTAGATCCGTGGCGGTAGCAGGTTAGGTAGCTTACTAGGCAATTGATACATTAAAACCAGAAAAAAGTAAGTGGTATGCTAATTTTATTGATCAGACTATTTGCCGAAATTGTAGTCAGTTTAACTCATCTCAATCGTGGCATACAATTTGAACATATATATTACAATAGTTCTCATGTTTTACATAGGGAGGAGCTGTCGCTATCTATCAACAGTTTTTGTAGTAATTAATATAGTAACAGTTTTGATCGTTCCAATAAATTATAATTTATAATTTATTGTACATATTGAACAATTTATAATTAAAAGTATCTGTTGGATTTGATAGTTCATCTGAACATAGAAATCCACAACAGCAGCATGAAATTAATGAATACGAGGATAAAGTGCTTCACAATTACTTTTCGTGATAGGTATGACTATCACTCAATTGAGAGACTGAAAAAGTAAAAGTTGAATAGTTAAATCCAACGCCAATGAATGTACGATTTTTCAGACCACAAAAATTGGCATACGAAAACAAACTCCCGATAGCTACAGAAAGAATATAACAGAATATGCCGAGAAATTCATTTGTTGACTTCGCACTCGTTTAAGATGTCGAATGGTAAGGCAGTTAAATTGAAGTAGAAGGTATTCATTATTTTGTTCGACGAGAAGTGTATGAATACTTTAATGGGTAATCCTTCCACATCTCAATGTCCAATGTGTGGTTACACTACAGCTCAGTTTAGAAATTTAAAGAATGAATTCATGATCGATGAAAATACACTGAAGTTTGTGTTAGGCCAGCTCGATTGTGAACTCAAAGCTTTTGAACATTGCATGAATATTAGTTATCGTAAACCATTTCATCGTTGAGAAAGAACGAATAAAGACAAAGGTGATTCATGTATTATAATTAAAATATTAAATGTAGTTTAAAGTATGCAATCGTAAATTTTTGCCCAAGTACTGAATGAACATTCACTTTCATAAAAAAATGATTTTTTTCGGCTTTTCTATGTGCATAATGACAATTTAAATTGTAAATTTGATATAACAGATCCATATGGAGAAAGAGAAAATATTATCAAAGAAAATCTCAATAAAAAATTTATTATTAGAACTAAGCAAATGCTACAAGGAATAGGAACGACTAATACCGAAAATCTCGCTAGAAAATGTTTCAGAGACCTACATAAACTAGCAGAGACATTAGAATTAGATAAAACCCTAACAATAATTCTAGCGGCATACATGTGTAAAAAAGTTTTAAATTTAGTGAAAATGGAAAAATTGAGTTTAGATACTTATCAGTTGTATTATAAGCTTTATTCTATGAGCCTAACTCTACATAAAATATAGAGATCAAGATACGGTGTAAGATAAAGAAAATTGGATAACTGGCGTAGCAAAGAAATAGGTTGTAGGCAGGTTAAACTTTTTAACAATGGTTGTTAGTTGCTGCTTCCTAGGTATTATCTCGTACTGTTTTTTCGGTACCTGCGTCTTAGTGTATGCCGCCTTGACTGGTTTAACTTTACTAGGTGATCCGGAGAGCTCAGCTGCTAGTCCAATCAACTATTAGAATCTTGAGCATTTGTAGCATGGAGTTGTATTTATAATGTCAAAAACTCTACAATTGTGACAGCCAACAAATAGTCTATTATTGTTTTCTTTGATGTGCTTGTATAAATTTCGAGTTACTTCAATTATTGCAGTTACTGATTGAGCCTTATCATTGGGATAAACATGTAATACTTTACATTTTTTATCATACTGATCAAAGTTTCTTTGGTTAATATCTGATTCAATGTCTTTCTCATTTGTTATGAAAGAATCCTTTCGTGAACGGTGGATTTTCGAATTGGAAGAAAGGTGAATAATGCGTACATTCTCATGAAAACAGCAAAGAGCACGCAAAGTGTATGGTTGCATATCTTGCTTATTGTACAGAAAGTCTCCGAATCGATAAAAGTATGGTCAAGCCATTTGAGGAAGAAGTGCAATATTGGTACAAAGTATTGAAGAGAGTGGTATCGGTCGTACGATTGCTGGCTAAAAGGAGACTTCCGTTTCGAGGTTCGAATGAAGTAGTTGGTTCGCCAAACAATGGTAACTTTCTGGGAATTATTGAGGTAATCGCTGAGTACGATCCATTTTTACATGAAAATTTGAAATTATATGCAAACAAAGGACGTGGCAGTGTATCATATTTGTCTAAGACAATTTATGAAGAGATTATACAGACCATGACTGAGAAAGTTAGAGAACACATTGTAGGTGAAATAGACAAAGCAAAATACTGGGAACTTGTTTTAGATTCAACACCAGATATCTCTCATGTCGATTAGTTATCTGTAGTATTTCGGTATTATCTGAATGGCCGCGTGTATGAACGATTTTTTTGCTTTACAAAAATCAAAAGTCACAAGGGTCGGTCAATGTCAGATGTAATGTTGGATTTACTGGCAGGTCGGCACATTAAAATGGAAAATTGCCGAGCACAGACTTACGACAATGCCTGAAATATGTCAGGCAAATATAATGGCCTTCAGGCATGTATAATTTCTCAAAATAAATTTGCAGTTTTTGCGCCTTGTCATGGACACACTTTGAATTTAGTGGGTGGATGTAGTGTCGAGGAATGTATCATAGCAATTAATTTTTTTGGAGTGTTGCAACAAATTTATGCATTTTTCACTGCATCAACCTACAGATGGGAACTATTAACTGAAAAAGATGCTAATGTGAAAAGTTTAAGCAAAACGAGATGGTCATGCAGGAAAGAGGCATCTAGAGCGATGAAAGATAATTTTAAAGATATTTATGAGGCTCTTGAAAAGATAACTGGCGACACAGATCAAAAGTTGGATGTTCGAAATGAAGCTTCGACTTCGATGAAGCATATGACTAAACTAGAAAATTCGTTTATGCTCGTTTTCTGGGACTGTATCCTGACACGCTTTGACCATGTTAGTCAATATTTACAAAAAGTTGACATAGATGTAATTTCTGCAAACAAGATGTTCTCTTCTTTAGTAGACTTTGTAGAAGACTTAAGAGAAAAATTTTCTATGTTTGAAGAAAAAGCTAAACAGCTCAGTCCTTTAGTTAAACAAGATTACGTCGATAAGGACAAGAGCAAAGTTTCTAAGAGATTAGCTGACGGAGAAATCCAAACTTGTACTTTAGCTGGTTCGGATAAATTCAGAATTGACACTTATTATGTTATTATTGACAAGCTTGTGACTGAATTGCGAACTCGAAGCGAAGCTTACAATCATATCACTAAATTATTTGGATTTTTACAGCATCTACTAGTCATTGATGAAACTGAATTGCGAGAAAGTGTAAATGAACTTGTTGAATTTTATTCAGAAGACATAAATGAAGATTTGTTTCTTGAGATGCAGCAATTTATTCTCTTAATAAAAAAGCAGCCTAAAGGTTTTTTTTCTAGCCGCTTAACAGATATTGAAAAAGAAAAAGATCCATTGTTGAACCCGCTTAAAGTTTTAAATTGGGTAATTCAACTGGATATGATACATGTTTTTCCTAACGTCTATATTGCATATAGACTTTTAGTCACGATTCCAATCGCAAACTGCGAGACTGAGAGATCATTCTCTGTTCTAAAACGTATCAAAAACATGTACTGATCTACAATGTTGAATGAAAGATTGGCCTCATTGACTGTACTAAGTATCGAAAAAGAGTTACTTAGAGGACTAGACTTTGACAATATTATTACTGAATTTGCGCGCAGAAAATCAAGAAAGAAATACTTTTAATGTATAATGAAACTAGAATAGAAATGTTTATATTTATTCTAAAAAAGTTGTTTTTAATAATAAAAATTAAATGATACAAAAAAAACATTATTTCCTTCATTTTGCGGAAATTTGGATTTTTGCTGCCCTTAAGAGGGGCCCCTGCAAGATTTAGCCCCGGGCTCCGAAAAAGTCTAATCCGGCGCTGCATATCGATGTAAAAGAAAACGGTAGTGATGTAACAACGGCACTGAAATCTGGTTTGGTGAAAAGTCGAGTACTAAACAATCTTGAGTCGGATAGAGGCAAGAAATTTTACAATGCAACTTTTGAAGCTCTCGTGAAAAAATATATAATTAATCTTTACTCGACGTATAGTTCACTCAAAGCTTCAATATGTGAACGATGCAATCGTACGTTAAAAAATTCTATATGGATAAAATGTAGTCTACACGGCATTCACAAATGGGTGGATATACTATTAAAGTTCACTGCTGCTTACAACAATCGTAAACACAGAACGATTGGTATCAAACCTATTTAAGTGACAACGGTGAATCTAACTCAACTATTACGCAATTTTGCTCAATAATGCGTAAGGAGGCCAAACTTCAAAGTGAACTGTAGAACAAAAGAGAGTTAGTCTAAACTTATGTATGTAGATTTAAGAAGAAATATTGATGCAAAACGTGTGCGTAAGCGAAAATCAATGTAATACTACAATTTCTTAAAAATAACTAAAATTACCACACCCTATCTCACTAGGGTGACTGATTCACAATTGCAAGCCTAATTTACATCTAACTTTCCAAGTTATTCTTGTTTTCATATATCACGTCATGAAAAACTATTAAAATGGATTTAAAGCAAAGATTTTCAAGAAAACCATTAAATTTATTTTACAAGTTAACTTCAACTAGGAGTAGTCTATTAAAAAATCTGACGTCAAATTTATGATCATCAACTTCAAAAATACCCAATATAACATTTATAATGCTTACTAATTGTTTTGAAGTGATAGAATCAAAGTTAAATCGATTTCAAATCAAATTTAGCATGAATTTCGGCGTTCTCCATTTTGTAGCAGTTTCAATTCAGTATGACGGGTTGAAAAATAATTAAAAATATATTCAAGACATAGTTTTCGATATATTTTTTCCTGTAGAATTGAATTCTGTAGTCAAAATAATTTTATTTTCACTCTTTTTAATTTATAATTTTGAAAAACCCTTAAAAAACCTGAAAAAGGAGATTTTTAGTCATAAACCTCAAAATATGAAGTGAAAGGCTATGTTTCTATTGCAGATTCAGATTCAGCGTCTAAAAATACGTAAGAAAAAATATGTCTGATCAAAAGTACAGACACCTTTTTTTTGTGAGCCTGTGTACTCACAATGAGTACATGCATGAATACATGCATGCATGCATACATTGTGATTAATTGTGCATACAGTATAAGGGTATCCCATTTTAAATGAAGGACTTGAATATCTCGAAAAGTTCACGTTGTACGCAAAAATTATTCATACAAAAGTTGTTTAGGACTATGAGGGTCATCTATTTGTCAAATCAATGTTCACCTTGAGAATGATTTTCAAGGTTATTTGAATATCGACTTTGTTTTTTAAATAGAAACTCCTATTTTTTATTCCGAATTCGAATAGAACGGGATAGTCGAGGATTAGCTATCGATATCTCAGCTGCTGCTAGTGACAAAAGAGAGTTTTTCACCGAGTTTTCCAGAGTGCCGAGACGAACTGATTAGAGCAGAGATAAGCTGTGCCTTCGCCTGACGGAGACGAACGTGTGGGAGCGTGTGTGAGTGTGAGGTTTCGCCATCGACGGCGAAATCGAAAGCGAGAACCGCTTGGTCACGGAAGCGGACTTCCCCGAGATTTGGTTGCGAACTTTTTCTTTCTCGTTCACTGTACGACTGCTAATAAGGTAAACAGGCAAGCTTAATTTCGCGATTGTTAAAGAATTGCCGATAAATAATCTCTCGTACTCCATAAGAAGCGTGCATGTTTTAACCCGGCGAAGAAAGAGCGGCGAGTGATCCGACAATGCATGTTATTGTCGCGCGCGCGCTTTGAAAACATAAACACACGGGCCGAATATATTGTAGAAGTAAGAGGTAATAAACGATCTCGCATGTGATCTTGACTGTAATTTCGATGTTATTATTTTACGACAGTAGAAAGTTGGTTGACTGACACCCGTTCCCTTCTACTCTCCGATTTTTGAATTTGAACGTGTAGATAATCCCGCGCGCTTTTTGATGCGATCGCGCGCATAATTAAATAAACGGATAGTTACCCCGTTACAATGTATAGGGTCCAAATGACCGCAACCCCACCCCCAAAGTCATTTCGAGGTTAATCTTACGAGGTCGTTTGAAAAGTCCGTGCAAAAATAAAATCTGTTTGATCTTTTTTAATAAATCTTTTTTATTTTTCAACATGGTCTCTTTTTCGGCTTATACACTTCATCCAACGCTGCTCTAGTTTGTTAATCCCTTCCAAATAATAGGATTTGTCCAAGTCTGTAAAATAGGCATTCGTTTCTGCAATCACCTCCTCGTTTGAATAAAATCTTTTCCCCGCCAGCTATTTTTTCATATTAGGGAACAAATAGTAGTCCGACGGAGCCAAGTGTGGAGAATAGAGGGGATGTGAAACGAGTTGGAACCCTATCTCCATCAGTTTTGCCGCCACAACTGCTGAGGAGTGAGCTGGCGCATTGTCGTGGTGGAAGAGGACTTTTTTGTGGGCCAATCGTGGATGTTTCTCCAGCAACTCGGTTTTCAAACGATTCAATAACGATAAATAATATTCGCCTGTAATGGTTTTACCCTTTTCCAAATAGCCGATGAAGATTATTCCTTGCGAATCCCAAAAGACAGTCGCCATAACCTTCCCGGCAAAAGGAATTGTCTTCGCCTTTTTCGGAGCAGATTTCCCCTTGGTAATCCATTGTTTAGACTGTTCTTTGGTCTCAGGAGTGTAGTGATGTATCCATGTTTCATCTACAGTGATGAAACGACGCTTAGTCTTGCGGATTTTGCTGGAACAGCTGCAAACCATTCTTGCAACACTTCACACAATCTCGTTTTTGGTCAATCGTGAGCAATCGCGGCACACATCTAGCGGATAGCTTTTGCATGTCCAAATGTTGGTGCAAAATATTATGTACCCGTTCGCTCGAGATGCCTACAGTACTAGCAATGTCACGCACCTCCACTCTTCTGTCAACCATCACTATATCATTGATTTTATCAATGATTTCTGAAGTGGTAACCTCAACAGGGCGTCCAGAACGTTCAGCGTCTTTTGTGCTCATATGGCCACTCCGAAAATTTTGAAACCACTTATAAACCATTCTAATCGAAGGTGTACAATCACCATAATGTTTATCAAGCTTTTGTTTAATCTCCTGAGGCGTTTTGCCTTTGAAAAAGTAATTTTTAATCAATACACGAAATTCTTTTTCGTCCATTTTTTTACAACCACTCGATTTCTTTGATTGAAACGAATGTAAAACGTAAAGTAATTGGACGATCTGGTTGAAACTTAGTGTGCGCTCTTTCAAGATATGCCATTAACTAAAAATAACCTTGATACGCACTAGTAGCGCCATCTCTCTGACTTTGCACGGACTTTTCAAGCGATCCTCGTACTTTTTAATGGGAACCTCCATTTTTCGTCGCAGGTTTGAATTCATGACTTTGGGTGGGGGGGGTCATTCGGACCCCATAAATATCCCATCATCTAAACGTACAATTTCACGTAGAATTCCAACCTGCGACAAAAAATGAGGGATCCCATTTAAAAAGTAAGATTTGACATGACTTTGAGGGTCGGGTGGGGGTCATTTGGACCCCATTCATATTACATGATTTAAACGTAAAATTTCCCGCTCTAAAACGAATTTTAGTCAGGGTTAGGTGGGGAGGGAGAGGGGAGGGATCCTCGCGCGTGATCTAACAAGGCTGATCTAATAGCTCATGTACTTCAGATCACTGATCTGAAGCCCCTCTGATCTATAGCCTCTCTAATTTACCTAGGCTTCACGACAAACTGTGAATGACCCGAAGAAGTTTTGTTATGTCTGTGGTCGTTTCATCCCAACTAAACAACGTACGAGGGGAGGTCAATAAGTCTTTACAAAATCCAAGAGCTAGCGCTCGTCACGCTTAAATTATGATGTTTTTGGCAAGCAACACTACTAACTAAATATCGTACAAAGTTTCAGCTCGATTCATTAAGCCATTTTTTTGTGAGCGTTGGCTGAACAAAAAGTTATTGGTTTATTTAAAAAATTGAAAAAACAGAGTTTCGAGCGGTGATAAAACATTTTCATTTGAAAGGCCTTACACCAAAAGAAATCACAGTTAAGTTGAACGCCGTTCATGGCAAGTCTGCCCCTGTGTTTAAGACTGTTTATAACTGGGTAAATGAATTTAAACGCGGCCGTACAACAGCAATAGATGAACCTTGTTCAGGACGCCCCGTAGTAGTGAGTACGCCAGAAATGGTCAACAAAATTCACGATATGGTGTTGAGTGATAGAAGATTAAAATTGCGAGAATTAGTTGAGGCCACAAGGGTATCAAAGGGTACAATCATTTCAATTTTGCATGAAAAATTGGGAATGAAAAAAATATCAGCAAGATGGGTGCCGCGTTTGTTCACTGTTGAAAACAAACGAACCCACGTGGTTACCTTTGAGGCTCTTTTAGCACGCATACGTCATAATCCGGAAGACTTTTAGCGCTGAGTCCTAACTGTAGACGAAACATGGGTACACCACTACACTTCTGAAACCAAAGAACAGTCCAAACAATAATTAACGCAGGAGAACCAGCCCCAAAGAAGGCAAAGACAGTAAAGTCAGCTGGCAAGATTATGGCAACGGTTTTCTGGGATGCGTATGGAATCATCTACATCGACTACTGAAAAAGGGCCAGACGATATTATGCGGCATTATTAGGTTAGCTGAAAGAAAAAATCAGAGAAATCGTCCTCACTTGAACAAGAAAAAATGCTTCTTTCTTCAAGACAATGGTCGAGTTCACACGTGTGTTTATTCGATGGCAAAAATTAACGATTTAAAGTTCGAATTATTTGACCATCCACCATATTCGCGTGATTTGGCTCCCAGTGACTTTTTCTTATTTCCTAACCTCAAAAATGGCTTGCCGGACAACGATTCACTTCGAATGAATAAGTCATCGATGAAACAAGTGCCTATGTTGAGTGTTTTTAGAAATCCCTCCGTACATCCGTAACAACGTCTATCAAATTATTGTACAAAGAATCTTTTAATAATCAGTTGACTAATTTAAATAAAACTTAGGTTCCTAACATAATTTGCGATATGTGCAGAGTAGGTTCAACACACTGAAAAATAGAAAAAGAAAGTGTATGTCATTCACACTCCTACAGTATGGCGAGAATAAAAAAATCACGTAATTGGTTGATATTTTTGTTTATGCCACGGTGGTAAACAAATCAGTACCTTCAATAGCAAAAATAAACACATTATTAAATATGCAAACGTACAATCTATTACAAGACCTACTCCTCATACGCCTCAAAATCCTATTCCTATTCCAATTATCAAAGTGGAAGTATAAGAAGAAGAAGACGAAGAAGAAGAAGAAAGAAAACAAAGATACAAAGATAACAAAAATGAAAAGGAATTTGAAATTGTTTATAGTAGCAACGAACTGTGCTCGTCGTTTGATAAACCTTGTATGTTTAATCAGGCTGAGTTGAATTACTTAAATCAAGATTTAGGGAATTCGAAAGTAAAGTCGATGCCGTTAGTTTCAAGATTGCAAGAAAAAGGTGTGCTGTCTCCCGAGGTAACTACTTATTTTACTTGATACAAAAATCGCAAGGGAGAATTTCTAAAATATTTTACGGAGGCGGAATCATGAACTTCTTATAAAGATATTTCAAGTTTAATGGCTGCTTTAGGCCTTAAAACTTGTAATCCAGACATGTGGAAACTTCTTATAGATTTCTCTACTTGCAGTTTGAAGGCAGCTCTCCTTCATAACGGAAATCTGTATGCGTTCGTTACTATTGGATATTCAACAGATTAAGATAAGAAATATGAAAAAATGAAACTGCGTCTTGAAATAATAGATTACTAAAAACATAAATGGAAGATATGCGGTGGTTTTACCGTCTTATCCATTCTTCTAGACCAACAAAGTGAATACACCAAATACTCATGTTTTATCTGCGTGTGGGTAGAAGTGATAAGTAGCACTAGGTAAAATGTACTGGCGTAGTAGGATGATTCTGATATTCGGATCCATGAATATCCTTCGCGACGCGTTAGTTGATTCAAAAAAAAATTCTGTTACCTCCTCTGCATATAACATTAGGTCTAATGAAGCAGTTCATAAAGACGCGCGATCAATCAAGTGCATTTTTTTAGTTTATAAATTATATTGATAACAAGTTTGGCAGAGTAGTCCCTTAAATTTGGTAATTAAAAACAAATACACCACATCAATTATCGATAACGTTTCGTCAGCATGGTCACTGACCTCCTCAGATCTTTATTGAAAAACATTATATAATAATGAAATACAAATAAATACGGTCAATACACAAACAATTAAAAGCTTAATTTACCTACCAAATAAATATTTTCATTTCTCTTCAGTACATCTTCAATCAGTCACATAATTTGTGTAACAAAAATTTGTTAAAGTCATTTCAGTACAGTTTAACTATTGATGTGATCACTGATTTGACCAAATGTTTTGACCACTGTTTTTATATCATACTTTGACTTTAACAAATTTTTGTTACACAGATTATGTGACTGAGTGAAGATGTACTGAAGAGAAATGAAAATATTTATTTGGTAGGGAAAATAAGCTTTTAATTGTTTGTGTATTGACCGTATTTATTTGTATTTCATTATTATATAATGTTTTTCAATAAAGATCTGAGGAGGTCAGTGACCATGCTGACGAAACGTTATCGATATAATTGATGTGGTGTGTTTGTTTTTAATTACCAAATTTAAGGGATTGCTCTGCCAAACATGTTATCAATATAATTTATATATAAAAATGGAGAGTTCAAAAAATTCTTATGCATGTTTTTAGTATTTACATAAAACATTTCCAAAACTTCGTGACGCAAACCTAAAATGAGGAATTTTTATTGGACTTCAAATAAAATTGCTGTGTAAAGATGACGATTTCAAGAAAACTGTCTATCAAAAAAAAATGCCTGGTATGCATTTGAAAAAGTCATAAATAGTTTCTTAAAAAGGAAATAAATAGGAAATAAAAAAGGAACCAATTACAAAGAGCTTGTTTTAGATATGTTAGAAAAATCTAAAGATCTAGGATGCCGTATGAGTTAAAAACTACATTTTTTGCATAACCATCTTGATTTCGTTCCGGATGGAAATTTAGGTGATGTTAGTGATGAGCAGGGAGAGAGATTTTAGCAGGACTTGCTAGTTATTAAATTTAGGTATCCAGGACGATGGGATTCTCTCATGATAGCTGATTACTATTGGTTACTCAAACGTGATGATGTAATAACTGCATGACAGGATACTAAACTTAGATTTCTGCCTATATAAAAACTTAAGGTACTGATTTTTTAAATAGTAACTTTTCACTGAAGTATTTTCAAAAACAATAAAATTTCAACAATTGTACGTAATACTAACAGTATATTCAACAGTCTATTGTTCAAAACTTTAAAAATAATAATACTAGTAAAATTAAAAAAAAAACAA
The DNA here is from genome assembly GCF_024137745.1 of Phymastichus coffea. NCBI lineage: Eukaryota > Metazoa > Arthropoda > Insecta > Hymenoptera > Eulophidae > Phymastichus > Phymastichus coffea. The sequence continues at coordinate 5,709,861 of NW_026706814.1, forward strand.
AATCAAAAACAAAAATAAAGAGGACTCAGTGATCGATACCTTCTCGCGGTTCATTCCGGAAACGTACGTTGCTGCTACAAACGTTCGACATTTGTTTATAGTTTTAGGGTTGTGAACTTGGGATTTGGTGAGTTTAGAGTTCGTAGTTTAAATGTTGTGTGAAAAATCGTATTTTCACTGCATTCTCATCCCTCTTATAAGGGTCGTAAAGTTTTTCGAACGACAAATTTGGTAAATGGTTTCGTATCATCACTATGAACATTACCGAATATACGAGGTGTGATCAAAAAGTAAGGTGAATTTTTATTTTTCTCAAAAATAATTTATTTATTCATCAATTTTCATTTTATCTCCTTCAAAGTAATCACCCTCGGATATAATGCACTTGTGCCAACGCTTTTTCCAATCCTCAAAGCATTTCAAAAAATCATTTTTTGCGATCTTGTTTAGTTCATCCTTCGATGCCGTCTTTATCTCCTCAATCGTGGCAAAACGCCGTCCTTTCATGGGCCTCTTCAGTTTTGGGAACAAGAAGAAGTCACAGGGGGCCAGATCTGGGGAATACGGTGCCTGTGGCATCGTTACTGTGTTGGTTTTAGCCAAAAATTCGCGCACAAGCAACGATGTGTGAGCAGGGGCGTTATCATGGTGCAAAAGCCAATTTTTATTTTTCCACAAATTCGGACGTTTCTGGCGGATTGCTTCGCGCAAATTGCGCATAACTTGCAGGTAATATTCCTTATTTACTGTTCTACCCTGTGGCAAGAACTCATGATGCACCACGCCCCTGCAGTCAAAGAAAACTGTAAGCAAAACCTTTACATTTGATCGAACTTGGCGTGCTTTTTCTGGTCTTGGTGATCCAGAATGCCTCCACTGGGACGATTGAGTCTTAGTCTCGACGTCATAACCGTATACCCATGTTTCGTCACCTGTTATAACCCTGTTGAGTAAATCTGGATCATCGTTGACGTCATTCAGTAGCTCTTGGGCGATGCTCATGCGACGTTTCTTTTGGTCGAAATTGAGCAATTTCGGAACAAACTTCGCTGACACACGTCTCATGTCTAAAACACTCGTCAAAATTGATTGGCACGAACCAAATGAGATGCCAATATCATCAGCAATTTCTCTAATGGTAATTCGACGATTTCCCAACACTATTTTCTTCACTTCTTCAACATTCTCATCAGTTATTGATGTGCTGGGGCGTCCAGAACGAGGTTCGTCGTCGGTGTCTTCTCGGCCTTCTTGGAAGAGTTTATACCACTTGTAAACATTTTTTTAGCTTAAAGTAGACTCACCGTATGCCACTTTCGGCATTTCAAGTGTTTTGGAACATTTGATTCCATTTTTCACACAAAATTTAATGCAAACTCTTTGATCCATGTTTTTAGACAGCAGCAAATCGCGGAGCACGCAAAACACTTCTAACCTTGATGCCTTTCACAAACAAACCAAACATACTACAAAGCTGAAATTTGGAACGTATGTTCTAGACGAGTGTACCGACATAAGCAAATAAAAAAGTCGAAGATCGAACGGACGTAGCCCGCTAAATTTCAAAATTCACCTTACTTTTTGATCACACCTTGTAAATAATGTAAAATTTTGTGTTGAAAAACAATGCAATTAGATTTTAGTATAATTTTTTTCAGTCATACTGTATTTTTACTCATTTCGTACGAGTTGTAATTTTTTCCAGCAGGTAAAACTTGGTTAATGCATTCTTCTTATCGTGAGGGTCGGGAGTTGAAAACCAGCAGGTTATCGGGCTCGAGGATTAATGAAATTAGGTTGAGATGGTCGGAGGTTGAAAACCAGCAGGTTACCGGCCTTAAAGGTCAAGGAAATTGGTTTGTAAGAGTCTCTTGCACCGCTTTAGGTTAAAGTGTTTATCGTTGAACCGATGTCTGCTCCAATGCCTACGGTATCATTGGATATAAGTTAGGTATTTAAAGGTTTCCAGTAATAATTTATTCTATAAAAAATACTATTTCGATCATCTACACTATCTTTATATCTGTAGAAAAAACGTCTCATGGAGGTCCATAATCGGGTATTCTGAGGTTATGGTGCAGTTTCCATAATGAGTATCGATTCGGTTATCCCAAGAACAATAAAATACGTAACATCGATTTTTTAAATGACTCACTCTATTTTCAGGATTTAACGGAATTGCTATAACAGTAAACTTCAAATGACGATATCTTTGATAGAAAACAAGATATTCCAGACTTAAAAAAAGTGTTTGAGAGGGTAAAGGTACTTCTTTAAGATAGCATACTTAGATTTCAAAAAAAAAAATATATTCAAGATGTTATTGTACTTCAGCGACCAAAAATCTACCGGAAATAACTAGTCTCATCTTATGAGCAAATTTCACGTCGGGCTGGGTAATGTATTTTAACTTTGTTTTTTCTTATTTCGAATAATTCCTGAGAGGATAATTCATTTAAAATAAAACGTCAGTGAGAGGCATGGAGGCTCACATTGAATAAGCACCACCAAAAAAACAAAACTTACTACGTCTACGTTGTTGTAAGATACGCTAAAAGTAAGATGAAAGTACTTTTGACCTTGATGTGACCTTCAAAAAGGTCAGGTTAAAAAATAAAAAACCCCTATACTTGTGTTAAAAATGCCATTTTTTAAGTATCCACTGTCAAAAAACAGGTTCTGCAGTCAAAAATATGGTCTAACAATCAAAAATGCATTATAACTTCCCACAACTTTGAAAATTTACCTGAAGTTTAAGCTAGTCAAAGAGATTGAGAGTTCACGTGTGGCTCTCGTAGCGTTCGGACGTACGGTGCTGTCGCTCCGCACAAGTGTTATTGTATTCAGTCGCACGTGTACACGGACTTAGCCGTATAAATTCCTCACTTCTAGAGAGCTATTTTCTAGAGTAAGGAAATGGCATTAATATCTCCAAGTCAAAATACCAACTATCACAATTAATACCTCCAACTCCAGTTATGCTAACGTCACTCAAAAGGATCAGATACCCAAAAGAGAGCAAGGCCTACTCATACTGTACTGAAGAACTCACACTCACTGAATACACATGTACCATCGGGGATTTAGTGCAACCAAAAAATGTCATTTATACATCACATATGAGGAGTGTTCAAAAAGTAAGATGACTTTATGGTTTTCTCAAAATATACTTATTTATTGATCAATATTTATGTTGTCCCCTTCAAAATAATCCCTGTTAGATATAATACACTTGTACCAGTGCTTTTTCCAATCATCGAAGCACTTTTGATAATCATTTTGAAGTATAGCCTTGAATTCTTTCAGTGGAGCAGTTTTTATCTCTTCAACCGTTGAAAATCGATGTCCTTTCATGAGTTTCTTAAGTTTTAGGAAAAGGAAAAAGTCACTAGGAACCAAATCCGGAAAATATGGAGGCTGAGGAATGACTGTGGTGTTGGTTTTGGCCAAAAAATCTCTCACAAGCAATGATTAATGAGCAGGTGCATTATCGTGATGCAAAATCTACGAATTGTTTTTCCAAAGTTCCGAACGCTTTTTGCGTGTTGCCGCTTGCAAACGACGCATAACTTAAAGATAATACTCCTTATGACCGTACGACCTTGTCGTAAGAATTCCTGATGAACTGTGTCACAGTAATCAAAAAAGACAGTGAGCAAAACCTTGACATTTGATCGAACTTGGTGTGCTTTTTTGGGATGATTAGACTTTAGTTTCGAGATCATAACCATATACCCACAATTCATCACCAGTTATAACCCTTTTGAGAAAATCAGGATCTTCATTGACTTTTTTCAACATCTCCTGGGCGATGGTCATGCGACGAATCTTTTGATCAAAATTGAGCAATTTTGAAACGAATTTCGCTGACATATGTCTCATGCCCAAAACATCCGAAATAATATCATGGCATGAGCCAAACGATATGCCAAAATCTTCTGAAATTGCTCAAATGGTGATTCGACAATTTTTTAACACAATTTCTTTCACTGCTTCAACGTTTTCATCTATTGTTGATGTGCTGGGACGTTCAGGGCAAGGTTCGTCTTTGACATTCTCTCGGCCTTCTTGGAATAGCTTATACCACTTATACATATTTTTCGTACTCACAGTAGACTCACCGTATGCAATTATCAATATTTCAAGAGCTTTAGAGCACTGGATTCCATTTCTCACACAAAATTTAATGCAAACTCTTTGCACCATTCTTTTCGATAGAAGAAAATCGCCGAGCACACCAAACACTTCTTACCTCTGATGCCTCTATCAGAGAAACAACATATGCTATATAGTCAAAACTGAGAATTTAAATGCTCACATATTCCACTAGAAGATCCACAACAAGGTAACTATGATAACTCAATAAATAACATTATCTTGTTGGAAGAATTGACTAAAGTACTTCAAAATAGTAAAATACCTGCCCTGGACCTGATAATATTCCGAATATTCTACTCAAAAATTTACCACCCAGAATTATTCAATGTCTAGAAGATATCTACAACCTAATATGGACAAATAAACGTTTCTCCAATGAACGGAAATAAGCTATAGTAATTCCATTGCTAAAACCTCACAAAAACAAATACGATAAAAACAGCTATCAACCTATCGCCTTAATTTGCTGTATGTGCAAAATTCTCGAAAAAATCGTTAATAAAGGACTGAAAAGGTTTCTTGAAACAACTAACATACTCCACAACTAATAAAGTGGATTTAGAGAGGGCCGTATCACTTTCAACTGCCTGGTAACAATAAAATCCAACATATGCGAAGCCATCGCGCGAAAGCACCACCTACTCGCAGTTTGTTTAGATATAGGTAATTCTCATCTAAAGTTCAAACTTATGTAAATAACATATAATCTCTCTAATAATATGAGTTAAGTTAATATCAAAATCATAATTTGTTTGTTTTTTATAGCCAAATAACTTACCATCACAACATTTTTTAATATCGCATTATTTATTTATTTTTCAAATAAATATTCGTTAAATTGTAACGTCCCCTGGCTGTAATTTTTTTTCCATGATTTTAAAGATGCTGTACATACGATTGTATTAACCTTGAATCAACGTACACATGGCACAAGTTTGTAGTTAGTATGTGAGTATTGCATCAAAAATTTGGTAAACGGATCATTTGTATTTTGAGCTTTGTTACAGAGTTTTATGTACTTTCGACATTTTTTCGTAAAATTAAGGATTTTTTTTAATTATATTAAAGTTAGTCTTATTCTGATTACAATTAATGGCTATTTCTTGGAAGTTATTTATTTTGGTTGTTATTATGATGTAGAATTGAAATATTAGTGATAACATTATTAAATATAATAGTTATATCAAATATAATAAGAGTATGGCCGCGTATACTTTTTGTTGTAGTAATTTCCCCGGCAGGCTATTTCTTTTAAAGCAATAGCTACTGCTTATTAAATTATATGCGGTAATTTGACACTCATTTAATAGTTTATTACGTGATTATTCCGAATTGCCTATTTTATAGTAAAAGTCTGAAAATATAAAAAAATTGTCATGTAATTTCCCTGGCATGTGAAATTCCCCTGGCATCCATGTAATTCTCCTGGCTAACAATTTTTGTTAATTTGTTTAATTCTTTGAATCCTGCATGCCCACGCTATATCCTTCTTCTATAGCTTAGTACAAACATATTACATGTGATAGAAATGAAAAATTAAACTATTTTTTAAAATCTTAATTGACTGTCAAAATTTGAACTTCAGATGAGAATCACCCATATGACTAAAACCTATGATCTATTATGGCGTCGTAGAATTTTACAAATTTTAAACTAACTAAAAACCACAGGATTCATGTACCATTTTATTAAAAACTTTCTTACTGACAGGAGCATTAGAGTTCAAATACTCAACATCCTATCTAAGGCGGTAAGTATCTAAAATGGGAGTTCCACAAGGGTTGGTTATCAGTGTAACCCAATTTTTACTTGCCTTGAACGATATATTCCAATATATCCAAGCACCGGTCACAAGTTTAACGTTCATCGACGACATCATCTTATTTGTTCAAGGCAAAAATATAGAATCAAGTGCTAAACTCATGCAGTCAGCCCTAAACAAACTAAATAAGTTTGTCTGCATCTCCAGATTTCAGTTCTCTACGGCCAAGTCTTTACGACTTTCCAAGAGCTTTCAAATGGTATATATCACGAGTACAATAAAATGGTTTTTCTAATTCTTTCAAATAATTATTCATCGATAAAAATTCCGATATTTTAAGTACATTTTTTATCTCTTGCCAATTCTAGGGAAAAATCGTAGGAAAATTTTGAGCTCGAGATTTTCTTCTTCTTTCCAAATCCTATCTAAATCACTATTGCAAAAATTATTTACATAAAATATGACTCACGTTTGAGCATTTGTCTCGAAAAATTACATTTTCTTTCCAAATGTTCATAAATCTCTAAGTTCAAATCAAAGATAAAAGTGCACATGAAAGAAAAAGTTCCTTTTTCTATGAAATTTATTTATCGTGGAATTTTCTCAGATTATTTTTCGAAAACAAAAGTGAAAAATTTGTAAATGAACATTTGGAAAGAAAATGAATCTCTTGTAAAGAGCTTTCAAATGTGCTGCGCTCATCTCTGTACTCGTACGTTAGTTCTGAAAGAAAATATGAAACTTGCTTTTGAAAGGAAATATGAACAAGTTTGCTCGGAGGGGGTAAAAGCACGTGAACGACAGTGTAGATGTCCTCGTTGCTGTTGCCTAAGTTTTGGAAAATTACAGCTTGGGATTTGGTCGTAGAAAACTGAAATCCGCAGATGCAGGCAAACTCATTTAGTTTGTTTAAGACTGACTGCATGAATTTAGCACTGATTCTATGTTTTTGCCTTCAACAAATAAGGTGATGTCATCGGCGCATGTTGATCTTGTAACCGGTGCTTAGATATATTGGAATATATCGTTCAAGGCAAGTAAAAATTGGGTTACACTTTAAAGTTTGATTAATTTAGCTCGGAGGGGGGGGGGGGGTACGTGAGCGATAGTATACTTATACATCAGGAAAGAACCTAATAAAATAATCAATGAAGTCCAAATTGTAGGCCTCATTATCGACAAACGACTAACCTGGGGACCATACATTACCCAACTGAAAAATCAATGCATACGCCGAATGAATACTTTAAAAGCCCCTATCAGCAAGGAACTAGGGAGCAAATCAACAAATAATAACAAACACCTACAAAACCCTGATTCAATCCAAATTAGACTACGGATGCACAGCATATGGATTAGCCAATGAAAGCACACTAAACAAACTAAATGTAATTTATGTGCAAGTATGAGAATAGCAACAGGAGCATTCCGAACAAGTCAGGTAATCAGTATACTCAGTAAAAGCAACATGTTACCCCTATCCCTTAGGCGGCAAAAACTAGACATGAATTATGCAATTAAAATTCTATATTTACTCAAAAACCAAACCTACAGCCTGTTCTTAAAAAATCATATTAATATACGAGGTGTGTTCAAAAAGTAAGGTGACTTTTCAAATTTCACGGGCAACGTACTTTCGATTATCGATTTTTTTATTTTGTTATGTTGGTACACTCTTCCCGAACATCTGTACCAATTTTCAAGTGTATAGCATTTTTTGTTTGATTGTGAGAGGCGTAAAGGTTATAAGTGTTTTGCGTGCTCGGCGATTTCTTGCTATCGAAAAATATGGATCAAAGGATTTGCATCAAATTTTGTGTAAAAAATAAAATAAAGTGCTCCGAAACACTTGAAATGTTGACGGTGGCAGATGGTCAAACTCTTCTGAGTAAAAAAAATGTTTACAAGTGGTACAAACTCTTCCAAGATGGCCGGGAATATGCCAATGACGAGCCTCGCTCTGGACGCCCAAGCACGTCAACAACTGATGAAAACGTTCAAGCAGTGAAGAAAATTGTTCTGGAAAATCGTCGAATCACTATCAGAGAAGTTGCTGAGGATGTTGGTATATCGCTTGGCTCGTGCCATGAAATTTTTTCTAAAGTTTTGGGCATGAGACGTGTGTCAGCGAAGTTTGTTCCGAAATTGCTAAATTTTGACCAAAAGAACCGTCGCATGAGCATCGCTCAAGAACTGTTGAATGACGTCAACGACGACCCAGATTTACTCAAAAGGGTCATAACTGGTGACGAATCATGGGTATATGGTTAAGATATTGAAACCAAAGTCCAATCGTCCCAATGGAAAAGCCCAGATGAGCCAAGACCGAGAAAAGCACGCCAAGTTCAATCAAATGTCAAAGTTTTGCTCACTGTTTTCTTCGATTACCATGGCATGGTGCATCAGGAGTTCTTACCATATGGACGTACGGTCAATAAACAGTATTATCTTGAAGTTATGCGCCGTTTGCGAGAAGCAATACAAAGAAAACGCCCAGAATTGTGGAAAAACAATTCATGGCTTTTGCATCACGATAATGCCCCTGCTCACTCATCTTTGCTTGTGAGAGATTTTTTGGCCAAAAACAACACCACAATCATGCCTCAGCCACCATATTCACTGGATTTGACTTTTTCTTGTTTCCAAAACTAAAGAGACCTAGGAAAGGACGGAGATTTGCAACGATTGAAGAGATAAAGACTGCATCGCTGGAAGAGCTCAAGGCTATACCGAAAAGTGCTTATGAGAAGTGCTTTGAGGATTGGAAAAACCGTTGGAATAAGTGTATTGTATCTGAGGGAGATTACTTTGAAGGAGACAACATAAATATTGATAAATAAATAAATATTTTTTCTTAAAAATACAGTCACCTTACTTTTTAAACACACCTTGTATGACGCAAATAAATTGCATCAAAAAACCCATTCCACTTTCGAGCCAAGAAACTTTTTATCCAACACAATATAGACTGCGACTACTATTTCTCCAACTGAGACTCAAACCTTATGGAAATAGCAAAAAAAATTAACCGAAAAATAACTAATATGTGGAGACACAAATCCAACACTAGCTCACTAAAAAAATAAAAAAAACGTATTGCAAAATAACCTATCAAAAAACTTCAATAGAAGAGAGAAAATCTGTATCACTCGATTGAGAATAGGACACACACATTGAATTCACCAACATATACAGGGTGGGCCATTTTAAATGACCCAGTCGATTTTCTCGGAAACTATGGGGGTTAGCGAAAAATAGTTCAGATGAAAGTTGCCCAACTTTGAGGGGAGCATATCCCTGTGACCTTGCCTTTAACCTCTAAGGTCATGTTCAATGTCATTTGAAGGTCAACTTTGTTTTTTTAAATAGGAACCCCTATTTTTCACCCCGGATTCGGAAAGAACGGGAAATTCTACGTTCAGATAAGGTAATATGTGTGGGATCCGCATGAACCCCAAGGCCATGTACAGGTCATTTTTCCGGCCCGAATAATCTGGGACGCCTAAGGTTAAGCGTAAACTCTTCAAACAAGTTTCTTCAACTTTCAAGGGTACATATCTGTATGACCTTGCCTTTCAAGTTATGTTCAAGGTCATTCCGCCTTCATCTTCGGTTACAGACTAAGCTTTCGTTTTTATGTTTTTCTCATTAAAGAATTATGTAGATATTTATTGTCATATTCTGACATCACCATTCCAAAATTCAGATGATAATCTTAAAGTTATTATTTGTATTTTGTAATTATATAATATCAGAATGATGTTACATGTAAATTAAATATTCATTGCAAAAAATTACTAATGCAATATCATACTACAAATGTATGAAAAATTCTTCAACTTAACAAAAACAAAATAACTTCAATTCCTTTACGTTCCAAATTTTGAAAAATCATCAAAAGGAAATTAATCATGAAAATTGAGTAATTTTTCAAATTTTCTATTTCCATTAGTCTTGGAAGTTCCGATTGTAATTACGTGATCTTAATTTTGTTTGAGTGATTGAAACCTCTAAAAATGCCTGACTATCAGCCGAATGAGATTATGGATATGTTATTGGTTTTAGGGACAAGTCATAATAATTATCGTGCTGCAGCTAGACTTTACGCTGAACGCTTTCCTCACCGACAACACCCAGATCATAGACAAATAAGTCGCATAACTCAGAGAGCTCGTCGTGGACGTTTGGTTAGGCAACGCAGGCGTCACGTGTATGACGCAAATGATGTACGTACACGTACCAGAACGAACAGCGCAAACACAAACTAGCAAATAACCTAAGCAAGCTTCTTAATAACGTTCTACAATTCAAGAATACTAGCAAGTTCCTTCAAGAAACAAAAATCATGAATATATTGTAAATTCTTTATACATGGAACCACCTAATCACAATAATTTATACCACATTACAACTGCGGTCTATGTAATAACTAATATTAATTCTGCTAATTAATGTAATTAATATATGTATCTATGAGTCGCTAATAGCCTTACAGGGGGATGCGATAATAAATAAATAAAGAAAGAAAAATAAAGTGATTTACGCTTCACTGATTCATTTAGGATTCATTGACCTTTTTGCTTCAGCATTATACATATTTCTGTTACCCAGAAAATGTCATTTCAACAAAAGGATACCAGATCACTTTTCAGACATTTAAACTTCATTTTTTACCTCTCAAAAGTTGCAAAAATAATATTTTCATAAAAACAGTTTGATGTAAAATTTTCTGCTCTTTCGAAATCCGCAGTGTTACGTCCCAAGCAAGCCAGACATCAGACACTGATATGTTGCCGAAGTAGCAGTTTGCGAGTGACCTTTACTCTTTCTCACGCGAACGGCTAACTGCGCGGTCTCTCGCGATCAGCAACTTCGGTACGAATCGACCTCTAAATGGAATGTACATGTAAGCCGATGCCGTTTCCTGCGGAGAAAGGAAATCGCGTATAGCTTTCCGTCTAATTGCGCTTTGACAAAAGCACGTCATGAAGGCGAGAGAGACAGTTCTCTTCTTTCATGCTTTCACGAGAGTTGCTGAATGGAATATGCAACGATTCGCGAAGCTGATTAAGCAATTAGCCCATTGGTCGGTGACATTGGCGAATACGTCCATGGGCGGGTCATCGCGAAGCTTTTTCCTCGATTGCAGGAGGACTCGCCACACTCGGTAACCAGCAGTGAAGCAGTAAAGACTTGCGCGTAAAGTCTAGTAAAGGTGTCGAAACTTTAAAAATTAGAAAAGTGCATTTAAAACCGATTAAATTTTCTTGTAAACGTCAAGTATAAGTATTAATTTAATAAAGGTGTCGATACTTCTTAAAATTGTAATTTCAACTTAACCGAAAACTTCCGAATTCCCTCTCGTCTTGTGGAGTGTGACTGGCCGTGAGCGGTGCTTTAGGCACAATCATTTCCTTGGCAAGCGACGGACTGCAGGTCAACAAATTAAAAGGAAACAACTCGAAAAACAAATCAAACAATAAAGGAACAATTCAAAAGGTAGCGAAGGGTACCCGCTACAACAGGTTCTCCCTTTAATTCTTTTTTTTTCTCTTTCTATAATTTTCGCTTACTCTAGGCGGATTTTCCAAGTAAGTTTAATTAAATATTGATAAATTCCGGACGTAACAGCAGATATAAATAGCGTATCTATTAAAAATAAAATCATCGTGACCTTGAAATAACCTTCAAAATTGATCTCAAGGTCAAAACTAATGATACAATCAAATGACCCCTCTTCCTGGTCAACATCTATCTAAACCATATTTTATAGATACCGTAAATTGGTATATATATATAGACTTTACTGTATTGTTTAGAACCTCCAATAATTGCAACGCGTAGAAAAAATTATAAATCAATAGATTATTTTAATAAAAATACTGTAAATCATTTTTGGATTATTTGGTATAGTAGCTTTTTCAAAAAAAAAGTTAAAAAATGGTCCTTCAATAAAATTCAATAAAATTTAATAAAATTTTATTTTTCAATTGTTTATAAACATGTCAATTTTGAGCTTTTATTTATATTTGTAGAATCATTTTCAACATTTTTATTTGCTAAAACTACTGTTATGTACACGTTGGAATTGATTTAGAGTACATTGATTACAATAATTTATCCATTTATATTTTTTTCTATATATTGTTATCATTATTGTAAATAAAATGATAGAAAAAACTCTATCTAATTTTGCATTAGTTTATATATTTATGAAGGGATATGAAGAACTCTTAAAAATATTTCATATAATTTAACATCAAATATAATTTATTCAATATTTTTCCATTTAATCTTGATTCTTGTAAAATTTTCTTGTGCTCATGACTTGACTAACATTAACTTAATTAAGTGAATAACATTGACTTTTTTAAAACTGAAAAGTTTTATTTAACCATCTAAACAATTTAAATGAAATTGTATTGAAAAAGGAATGGTCGATCTCTAAATGTAAAAACTTGCAATGATTTAATAGTTGACAAGGGTGATCAACTACTACAGAATTTAGATTAATAGTTGGATGCATTTAAAAATAAATATATATATTAATGTATTTAGTTATAATTAGGGGTACTACTCATTGATTATTTCGACTCTTCTCATAAGTGTGTTAAAAAATATGAAGTTAAAAATATTTATAGGCTTTTGTTAATGACTTTTACATTCATGCTAGGATTAAAACATGAAATAGGAAAATGTAGGTTTCTGAAGAAGCGTCAAAAGACATATGTATAATACATATTATTTTTTATTGCTTATTTTCATTTCATAGATTTTTTGAATACTTAGGTATGAAGGATTTCTAGAATAATTTTAGTTTTAAGATTCATCATCTTATTTTTGATATATTCAAGTTAAAAAATACTATTGGTCATTATACCCTATCAGTTGATTGATATTTCGTGAACTATATTAGTTCTAAAAAGAGTATTACAAATATTGAATACAAATACATAATATATACATAGAATTATAACAGACACATTTAGTATGATTTTGTTTGAATTGTATATAAAATCACCCACATTACTATATATTTTAACACAGGGATGCAGAAAATTGCCAAAACACAGACCCCCCTGAATTTGAATTGCTTACCGATGCTAATAAATAATCAGCATAATATTGATTTTCTTTATAAATGCATAATATACTGAAATACTAATGCATTTTACAACCTGTTACCATAAAATCCACAGGAAAATATTACAAATAAATAGAAGTGAACTTCTCTATTATTAAATCTCATATGAAAATTTTGATATGATTGTCATCAGCCTAATAAAAAATTCTGTGGTTCTTAAACATGTGCTCAATCAAGAAAAAAAAAATTAAAATAAATGCAGTTAAAACTTGGTCAATTTTTCAAATGGATTAATGTGGTGGCACATGGTTATTGGAGACAGTCAAAGTGGTTAATAGAGAGATAATGTCATGTAAAAGGTACCTATGTTATGAAACTTTTTATAACATTTGTGCCTTTTGAAGTTGAACATTAGTTATTTGATGTTTTAAAATACATTAGTGCCAATAATATATTAAGGACAAAGACTTAATACAAATATATAATACATATACAAGTTAGATTTGTTTTTGTAAATAAAAAATTTTAGATACATCATATTACAAAAAAGCAATGATAATATGTAGTACCAATATATTACTATTTTTATTATCAAGATATGATTATTCTTTAATTTTTGACTAAAAATGTATTTAGGAATTTTATTAATTATGATTGTAATAATATTTTAGGAATTTTCAATTATTTATGTTCATATTTTTTTTTCAAATCCAAATAAATCTTATTAACATTTCTTGATTGAATAGTAGTTCAACATTAAAAATATTGTCCATTTTATATTATTTTTTTAATTATTGAAATCACCAAACTACTAATGATTACATAAATAATCTATCATTACATTATAAACTCTGTAATAAAAGAAAATATAAGTAAAACAGTAATATTCACTACTAATTGTTAATATTATAGTTATAGCCGTTGGTTAATAATCATAATTGCCAATCTAAATAATCTTTGAATATTATTGTTTTCAAATAATTATAAGCATTATTTGCAATGTACTATATCACATACAAAAATATATATTTATTCAGATTTGCAAAAAATATATATATTATTCATATTTGCATTTTACAATCATATTTTTTTTATAAAAGCCTATTAAATTTAATATGAAAATTCTAGGTTAATTCACAAATTTTAAGCAATGTCATCACACCTAACCATAAATACATATATATAGGCATATATATATGTATATATATATATATATAATATTTCTATTATTGACTGGTAAATCTAAGTAAAATAATTATAAATTGTATAATAATATTTGTGCAACTTAAAAATTGTCAAAGGAGGAAAAGCTACTAAATCATACATATATAATGTTCATATTCCTATAATTTATTTTGTAAAACCGTTACCTCTAATTTAAAAACAGAGAAGACAAAATTTTTAGTATTTTTATAATAAAAAGATTATATTCTAAGAGTTAAAAAAATTTTATTCAGACATATATACTTTGTTCAAACCAAATATAATAATAATAGATGAAATAAAAAGAAATATTCATTATGATAGTTATGCAAGTTAAAAAAGGTCAAATAAGGGTACAACCGTGTGATGAATCGGTGACAAGCAGTCACATGACAATCAAGGCAATATTTTACATTACGGGTAGGTATAACAAAATTTTCTAGGAAATAAGGCTTTTAATGTACGGCCACATATGCGCGTTCAGATGCGTACAAAATACTAAAAGTATTTAATTATACCTTATAATGCCACGATATATAGAAAAATAACTATGTTGGTTTTGTCTCGTATGATCAAAACGTTCATACCGCTTTCATTGAAGAGAATCAAATATGACTCCTAAAATTAATATAATGACTATTCACATTGGCGTTGATTTTAGAAGTGCTTTAAAATACAATACCAGTAATGTTATAAATAACTGCGATAAATAAGAGAAGAGAACAGCGTTGATTAGAAAAACAACTTTATAAGAATTTTTGTTGGTGTGTGCATCAGAGATCGCATTAGAAAATATACATATAGTCATAACAATACACAGAATAAAAACAATAACGATAAACCGACAATTTACTTTCCAATTCCATTTAAAGAAGAATTTTTCTATAAATACAAATCATCATTAAAGAAGAGTAACATTGTATGCATACCAAAAATGACAAGCAAGCTATCTAATATTATTGTTCTAGGCAAAGATAAATTAAAGAAATGGGAGAAAACAGGCACAATTTATAATATTCAGTGTAAACAATGTCCATCGAATTACATCGGTGAAAGCAAAAGGGCTCTCAAAAATAGAATTAGTGAACATAAATATTCCGTGAAAAAAACTATTGAAGATCCAGTCAACTCTAGATTTAAACTTTTACCTATACCGGCCCATATCGTGAATAATCCGGAACATGAATTTGATTAGGAGAATGCAAAAATCAAGCATTTAGAAGCTAATTACAGAGAGAGATGCATCGCAGAGTCAGTGTATATTAAAATTACGGATAATACCATCAATTCACAGGAAGATACAAAATATTTAAACAATCAATACTCAAGAATACTCAACATCATAAAAGCTATTTAGTTTCAGTACGAAAAATAAACATAGATATTACACTACATCACTAATTCCCTTTCCTTCCAGTGTTTCCCCCACTCATCAAGTACACTCTTTCTCTTGTTGTGTCTCTCTCTGTCTTTCTCTTTTATTTCATATACAGTACGATATGTTATTATATTCATAACAGTTACTTGGCTTTTAATTTGCTGATCATGATGTGTTTTTACCTAATTGACAAATTATGTTTTTACCTAACTGACAAAAGATTGTTAATTTATTTATATTTATTATTAGACAGAAAAATTAATATTTATTTAATTAAAGTGTAATGACTATATATGTGCGGAAGAACTTTTAATTTATTCAATTTTATCTACATTAGAAAACGTATGTTTATATTATAATACAATACTAATATTGAAAGAATTCATTTATTTATAATAATATATATATTCAACAGATGTACTGAGGTGGCAATAAATAAAATTGCGAAACGTTTATAATAAAATAAGTGTGTAGTTTATTTATAGGGATGACTCCTAAGATCAAGATTACTAATATAATTAACTTTATAAGAAGTTTAAAAATTCATTTAATTTCAATTATATTCAGCAACGTTTCGTCAGCACTTTTCCTGACCTCTTCAGGTTTTATTAACAGAAAAACAACAAATTATTAATAATAAAGTTGCTAATGTAATTTTAAAGGCAAATTATATGTATATGTGTGTACCTGATTTCTATCGTAGTCAAATTATCATAGGCTAAAACATATAGTTCGTAGCCAGTCATGTTACAATACAGTAAGAAATCAAATATTTCAACACACATATATATATATTCTTCATCTATCATCCCTTCCTCATCGATCTTAATAAAGGCTTATAAATATGACTAAGATATTGTGTATCCTCTTTTCTATTTAAAGTGTTTTTAGGTAAGCTGATGAGCAACATTTCCGATATTCTGCGTTTCTTGTAACTCTTCTCATATTCCAATATCTCACGTAGCTTTGTCCCAATCTAATTCGTGTGAGAAGGTTCTTCTATGTGTAGCTACCACTGTATCTGAGTTAATGTTTTTTTGGTGTTCATTTAATATAATTTTTAACCCTTTGCACTCGAGAGGTGACTCTCACTCACCATCGGGTGTGCTACCGCAACTCGAGAGGTGACCTTCGCTCACCACTTGGTTTGCTGCGGTAACTCGATACGCGGGACTAACTGTTTTCGTTTACTTTGTTCGACGCATGTTCTTACGCTCTTTCTATACAATGTTAAGAAGTGTAAACGGAAATGGAGATAACATTTTCTTATTTGGGATTAGTCCGCAACCACGAACCGGACTGCATTTTCGGCATCAGTTCGAACCTGACAGTCGTAGCAGAGAGACTGCTGAATGTAAAGTTTTTGATCCCTAAAAACATGGAACGTAATGCTGAATTAAGTTCAAGTGAAGATGAGTTCGATTTCACGATGCTCAAGGAGGAAATTACGGGTCTACACAGAGAGCTTCAAGGTACAGAGAATAACAGCAGTAGTGAAGATAGTGACGAAGTGAGAGGTGTCATAAGGCGAAAGATCCGAGTAATAGACAGTGAATGTGACAGTGATACTTATACTACAGAAGACTCACAGTCGGACAGTTCCGAATGGATTACTTGCACTGAATCTGAAGAAACACCGGCAAGAATACCATTCATAGCCGGCGACACTACTGCAGGACCGCACGCACCATCAGATAAGGAAGAACCATTGGATTTTTTAAAACTCTTTGTTACTAATGAACTGGTGAATGAAATTGTTATCGAAACCAATAATTATGCCGCAAAAAAATTAGATGGAAAAACATTATCTCCTTACTCGATATGGCGAAATTAGCGGAATGTAACCATCGAAGAAATGTGGGCGTTTATTGGTGTTATAATAAATATGGGGACAATGCCGTTGGCAAATTTGCAAGAATATTGGTCACGGAGTGATGCCAGCTACATTCCTTTTTATTCGAACAAGTTTACAAGAGACAGATTCAATCAGATTTTTTGGATGCTTCATCTAAAGACAATCCAAAGACAAGATGCAGGACCACGAACACGCTTACAGCTAGTTAGCTGTTTCCTGGATTACATAAATTCAAAATTTCTAAACTATTTTACACCGGGAAGAGAAATTTGTGTGGATGAATCTACGATCAAGTTCAAAGGTCGGGTCTCCTTCATTACTTACAATCCGAAGAAACCGACCAAATGGGGGATTCGAGTTTATACGATGGCAGACTCAACTACCGGTTACATCTGTGGCATTCTTCCTTATTATGGAAGTTTGACAACAGACAGCTTGATAAGGCACGACCTTCCGGTGTCAACGAGAATACCATTGCATCTGTACTCAATGCTGCTGGAAAAACTACCTGGTGCTCAAGGACATCATATGTTCACCGATCGTTATTACACGAGCTATATCTTGGCCGAAGAATTATTGAAATTAAAATGCCACCTTACAGGAACTATCTTAACAAACAGGAAGCATCTACCAGAACAAATAAAAAGAATAAAATTCGGAAAAAAATCAATAGTAGCATACCGGAAAAAAAATACATTAATTTTAGCGTGGAAGGACAAAAGGGTTGTCACATGCTTGACCAACTGGAACAATGCAGGTATGACGCGTGTAAAACGAATTTTACGAGGTGGAGTAGAAGTGACCGTCAAGAAACCTAACGTAATAATAGATTACACCAAACATATGGGCGGTGTCGATCGTGCCGATCAGTATGCTTCAACGTACTGTTTCCTAAGAAAATCACTCAAATGGTGGCGTAAACTGTTTTTTTGGGGTTTGGAGATTTGTTTAATAAATTCATATATTTTATATAAAACCACTAAAGAACAGAGAAGCGAACGGCCGCTTAATCACTTACAATATTTGAAGACATTAGTCAAGCAATTGACTGGAGATTTCCACCAGCCGCGCGACCGAGCCTCGACTTCAACAGCCGAATCCGACAACATCCGCCTAAATGGAAAGCTGCATAGCATTCTAACAGGAGTTAGAAAAGATTGCAAAGTCTGCTCTCGAAGAAACAAGCCCGGCAAACGACACCAAACAACCTATTATTGTGACACTTGTCCCGACAAGCCGGGCATGCATCTAGGCAGTTGTTATCTCAAATATCATACAATGCAAAATTACAAAGAGTAACGTTTGAGAAATTATCATCTTAAATATGTAAAGATACATTTAATATTAAAATATAAGTTTTATGTGTTACTTTATGTGTGTAATCATTTCAAGCTAGAGGTAAGAAATTCACCAAATACGCTACAAAACGCTTCGAGTTGATGGTGCGCCGCGCGAAAAAGGTCCCGAGTGCAAAGGGTTAAGGATCGCTTACTTTCACCTACGAGGGGAGGTCAATAAGTCTTTACAAAAAGAAGGAGAAAAAACTTTAGCGTATGTGATTTTTTTTTATTTTTCAACATAATCTCCTTGAAGGTCGATACATTTAATTAAATGGCTTTCCAGATTTTTTATGCCATCAGAAAAATATGATTTCTGAAAACACTCAACATAGGCATTTGTTTCGGCGATGACTTATTCATTCGAAGTGAATCGTTGTCCGGCAAGCCATTTTTGAGGTTAGGAAATAAGAAAAAGTCACTGGGAGCCAAAACAGGCGAATTGGTGGATGGTCAAATAATTCGAACTTTAAATCGTTAACTTTTGCCATCGAAACTGCACACGTGTGAACTCGAACATTGTCTTGAAGAAAGAGGCATTTTTTTTTGTTCAAGTGAGAACGTTTTTCTCTGATTTTTTCTTTCACCTAACCTAATAATGACGCATAATATTTTCCAGTGATCGTCTGGCCCTTTTCCAAGTAGTCGATATACGAGGGTGGTCCGATAAGTACTTAGTCTACAAAAGAAAAACGAAAATTTTGGAAAAGTGGCGTTTTATTTTTCAACATAGTCTCCTTTTAGTTCGATACACTTAGCCCAGCGATGCTCCAACTTCTTTAACCCGTCTGAAAAATACGTTTCCTCGAGGTCTGAAAAGTAGGCCTCCGTGGCAGCGATTACCTCCTCATTCGACTCAAATTTCTGCCGGCGAGTGACTTTTTCAAGTTTGAAAACAAAAAGAAGTCGCACGGGGCTAAATCTGGAGAATACGGTGGATGGGGCAGCAGTTCGTAGTCTAATTCGACCAATTTGGCCATGGCGACGGCGGAGGTGTGAGCCATTGCGTTGTCATGGTGGAAGAGCACTTTTTTCTTGGCCAAATGGGGCCATATTTTCTGCAATTCGACGTCGAATCGGCCCAATAATTCGGCATAGTACAGCCCTGTAACCGTTTTGCCCCTCTCCAGGTAGTCGATGTAGATCACACCTTGTGAATCCCAGAAAACGGTGGCCATCACCTTCCCGGCCGATGGGGCAGTCTCCGCCTTCTTCGGAGCACTTTCGCCATGTAAAGTCCACTGTTTCGACTGTTCTTTGGTCTCTGGTGTGTACCAGTGGATACATGTTTCGTCGACTGTCACGAAACGAGGCAGAAACTCCTTCGGATTGCGCTTAAATAGCGTCAAACATTACTCTGAAATTGTCTCACGGTTGCGCTTGTTGTCCGGAGTGAGCAAACGCGGCACCCATCGCGCCGACAGCTTTCTCATGCCCAAATTTCATGCAGGACATTACCCACGCGGTCTTTTGAGATGCCTACGATCTTAGCTATCTCGCGCACCTTCAATCGTCGATCTGCCAATACGAGATCGTGAATTTTTATCACGTTATCCTCCGTGGTAGCCGCTTTCGGAGCACCTGGACTTGGCTCTTCAAAAATCGACGTGCGACCACGTTGAAACTCGTTAAACCAATTTTTGACGGTCGCCATCGAAGGAAAAGAATCACCGTACACTGCATCCAAGCGCATTTTGATTTCGCTGCGCGATTTCCCTTCCAAAAACAAGAATCGAATCACCGACCGATACTGCTCTTTTTCCATTTTTCAAAAATCAACGGACACACTTGCTTTCACACGCTCTCAAAAATAAACTACAACTCCGATCCGGCTGAAATCTTGACAGTAACCATCAAGAAGGTTGTACTACGTGATAGAATAATTCTTTTCGGAGAGTGGCGCCATCGGGCGGTGAGGCTAAGTATTTATCGGATCACTCTCGTAGATGATTCCATACCCATCCCAGAAAACCGTGACCATAATCTTGCCAGCTGACTTTACTGTCTTTGCCTTCTTGGGGGCTGGTTCTCCTGCGGTAATTCATTGTTTGGACTATTCTTTGGTTTCAGGAACGTAGTGGTGTATCCATATTTCTTCTACAGTTACGAGTCGACGCCAAAAGTCTTCCGGATTACGACGTATCCGTGCCAAAAGAGCCTAAGAGGTGACTACGCGGGTTCGTTTGTTTTCAACAGTGAGCAAACGCGGCACCCATCTTGCTGATATTTTTTTCATCCCTAATTTTTCAATCAAAATTAAAATGATTGTATCCCTTGATATCCCTGTGGCCTCAACTAATTCTAGCAATTTTAATCTTCTATCACTCAACACCGCATCGTGGATTTTGTTGACCATTTCGGGCGTACTCACTTCTACGGAACGTTCTGAACGAGGTTCATCTTTTGTTGTTGTACGGCCACGATTAAATTCATTCACCCAGTTATAAACAATCTTAAACACAGGGGCAGACTTGCCATGAACGGCGTTCAACTCAAATATGATTTCTTTTGGTGTAAGGCCTTTCAAATGAAAATGTTTTATCACCGCTCGAAACTCCTTTTTTCCATTTTTAAAATAAACTAATAACTTTTTGTTCAACCAACGCTCACAGGAAAACGACTTAATGAATCGAGCAGAAACTTTGTACGATATTTAGTTAGTGGTATTGCTTGCCAAAAACATTATAATTTAAGCGTGACGAGCGCCATCTCTTGGAATGTTGTAAAGACTTATTAACCCCCCCCCCCACCTCGTATATTAACAGCTGAACATTTTTTGCAGTTAAAACTGTAGACAATACCAGTATTGTCTAATAAATCAGATTTACGAGGTGTGTTCAAAAAGTAACGAGAATTTTTAAATTTCGCGGGTTTGGAGAGTCCGCTTGTATAAAATTTTTTTTTATTATGTTGGTACACATGCCCCTGAAGTACGATAAAATTTTCAGCAATATTCATTGCTTACTTTTTAAGTGGCAGCCGCTAACGTTAGACGTGTTTTTCGAGCTCGGCGATTTTCGTTTGTGAAAAAAAATGGATAAAAGAATTTGTATTAAATTTTGCGTAAAAAATGAAATAAAGTGTAGTAAAGTTTGTCAAATGTTAACAAAGGCATATAGTGAGTCTGCTATGAGTAAAGCAAGGATTTATGAGTGGTATAAGCGTTTCCAAGATGGCCACGAAAACGTTGAAGATGACGAACGACCCGGACGCCCAAGCACATCAACAACCGATGAAAACGTGAAAAAAGTGAAAGAAATGTTTATGAACGATCGCCGAATCACAATCAGAGAAGTCGCTGATGATGTTGGCATATCAATTGGCTCATGCCATCAAATTTTTTCGAATGTTTTGGGTATGAAACGTGTGGCAGCAAAATTCGTTCCAAAATTGTTGAATTTCGAACAAAAACAGCGGCGAATGGAAGTTGCTCAGGAGTCGCTAAATGAAGTCAATAACGATGCAGAACTACTAAAACGTGTTATAACAGGTGACGAAACATGGGTTTACGGATATGATGTCGAAACTAAGGCTCAATCGTCCCAGTGGAGGCATTCTGGATCGCCAAGACCGAAAAAGGCTCGACAAGTACGGTCGAATGTGAAGGTTATGCTCACTGTGTTCTTCGATTTTAATGGCATAGTGCATTATGAATTCTTGCCACAAGGTCAAACAATCCGAAAAAAACGCCCGGATTTGTGGCAAAACAATTCATGGCTTTTGCACCACGATAATGCGCCTGCTCACACTTCATTGCTTGTTCGTGAATTTTTGGCCAAAAACGAAACTGTAACGATGCCTCAGCCTCCATATTCGCCAGATATGGCTCCATGTGACTTTTTTCTATTTCCAAAAATAAAGAGAACATTAAAAGGCCGTCGTTTTACAAGCATAGATGACATTAAAAGCGAATCGCCAAAAGAGCTAAAAGCTATTACAAAGATCGAGTTTCAAAAGTGTTTCGAGGATTGAAAAAAGCGTTGGCATAAGTGTATTGTATCCGAAGAGCACTACTTTGAAGGCGACAACATTAATGTAGATGAATAAATAAATATTTTTTTCATAAAACGAAAATTCTCGTTATTTTTTGAACACACCTCGTATCTTTTCCTAAACGTATGAACTCTTGTAATGGTTTTTGTAATAAAGATATTGTAATAATGTCATGTTTTTTAATACAGAAGAACATTTTTTGAAGATGTTGCAATTATTTGAAATAGCGACTATAGGTAGTTTTTGATTTATTGATTTTTTAAAATCATTCTTCCCTTTTTTATATTTGTTAATCCGTTTGTGTATAAGTTTGTTAATAAATTCAGACGGATAATTATTCTTTTTCAGGATAATAGTAACTATTTTTAAATTGCGTGAACGAAATTTTTTGTCAGCATGTAAAAACACTCAGTCAACTGAATTTGAAACTATATTAACTTTTTGATGAATTGTATGTTCTGAGTTAAAAGTTAAAATTCTGTCAGTTTGTGTTGTTTCTCTAAACCAGTCAAATTCAAATTTATTATTATTTCTGATCAATTTTAAGTCGAGAAGTGGAATAAAATTATTCATTTCAATTTCAAACGTAAATAGTAGTCTATTATGATAAGAATTGAACGTCTCGACAACTAAATCAATTTTATCTTTCGGAACGCATATCAAAGTATTGTTACATCGAGGATGAGTCAGACTATTTTATGGCGGTAAATTTTGAATTTTTTATGGAAGGGGAGTTCCTGTAATTAAAAGCAATAGTCATTTAACAGCTGACTTTAATCTCAGTGACGCACTTACCCCTTCTGGGATTAACCCTTTACCGATTAGTTTTTATGCATTTTGTGCTATAAAAGAGAACGCAAAACAATTGTAACAGACTCTGTATTCTACTCTGTGATACTACGCTCCTTCTGTAATTTGATCAATAAATATTGTAAATCTATTTCTATAATAACTTATTTGAGAGTTATACCTAATCCACTTTCATCTCTGGGTTCTAAAGTACGAGTTTCTGGACCAGTTAAACTGCAGGTAAATTATTTAATTATTACTTATTCACTCGGTACTTTAGATACGTTGCCGCCCTGCTTTCGTTTGAGTCTTGCACCCGTGGTAAAGCGCTTACGCGTTGACCGAAAAGAGACAGTCGCGTTTGAGTAATTCTTGTCAATTCGCGGCCGTTACGTCAGATGTAGCAATTAGGGACCCCCCCCCCCCCCGGGTAAATTTTTTAACGAAAAGCAGGTTTAGGCAAAAGTAAATTTCTTTTTACAAACATGGCTACAGAAGCCGATTTGAGAGACAAACGAAATGAGGAAGTACTATTAATATTAAGAAACTGCATAGGAAAAGTAGATCCGAATTTTATAACTAGTAGAGAACCAACATTACTAGAATGTATAAAATTTCTGCACGCTCGTCAAGATTTTGGTTTCGAATTAGAAGGCAAAAAACAACAACTAGAAAAATTAATAAAAATTTTAGAACATTATATAAATGAACAATTAATAAGGAATTTATGTCAAGATCCACTTTTACTACTGATTGTAGAAGAATGAACAAAACGTAATATAAGTCCAAAAGAAATTTTAGTCGCAGTAAATTATACTGACAAACTAGTACAATTTGAAAATAAATTTGAGCCAATAATTGAATCAAACGCGGAAATAACGGAAGACGAGTCAAGGGAATATTTCCAAGCTTTGACAAACTTGACAATTAACAATGATAACGAAGACGAAATAGATAAAACAAGAAACGCAATTCCTATTATAAATCATAAAAACGTTAAATTTTTAATACCAAAAATCACTGAAAAAAGTCAAAACGAGAAAAGTAACAATTCAGAATACTTTACGCCAAAGTCAACAAGCAGATCATTTACCAGCACAAGACCGATTTATCATTCAACTCCACAAGAAGTAACCCGTACAGTACAAAATTCCACAATTAGCCCTTTGAGAAATGTAGGTTTGAAAGATATCGTAGATTTCATTCCTAAATACGATGGATACTGCATTCCACTACATGATTTTCTAGACGGTTTTTGGAAAGCTTATAATGTTATTCCACCCGGAAATGAAGCGGATCTAGCAAGATTAGTTAAAATGAGATTATACGGGGATGCATTAAAAAGTATGCATGGAAAACATTTTAAGACAATTAGCGAGATTGAAATATATTTAGATCACCTTTTCGGATCAGACAAAACTTCAACCAATTATCTGGTGAGCTGGCTATGCTCAAGCAAAAAGCCTCAGAAAATGTAGTAAAATTCTCAAACAAAGTTCAAACAGTAGCTCGAGAATTAGTAAGCGCAGCAGTGCGTGAAAAAAGATATAATGTCGGATTCTTAAATCAATTAGAAAAGGATAATGTCAAGTTCTTCATCCGCGGCTTACACTGGGTGATTGAAGCGCGAATGGGACAGGCAAAAAATCTTAAAGAAGAAACAGCAAAAGCGGCAGAGATTGAACGCGATTTCGCAACACAGGAACCCAACGATCTCAACCAGACAGTGAAAGTACTTGCAGAAGCAAAAAAAGAATTAGCAAACATTAATAGTGTAAAAGTAGTAAAAACCCATAACTCGAAAGTATGTCAAATTTGTAAGTTGTCAAATCATTTAGCAGATACGTGTTTTTACCGTAACAATGGCAGTACTAAATTTAGAAATGAAAGATTCAACAGTAACGAAGGCCAAAAGCAAATGAATAGTCAAAATTCAGCCAATAGAAAAAGAATGAATCAGCAAGTAGATCCACCAGAAGCAAATCAGAACTCTACATCAACAAATCAATACCAGGGAAATTTTAATTATAATAATCTCGGACCAGGAAATCCAAACAGAGATCCGACTATTTGTAATTATTGCGGTATTAAAGTTCACTGGAAAATAAGATGTAACAAAAGAATTTTTAACGACCAAAAGAAACAACAACAGGGAAACGCCGGTGATTTCCAGGTGAAAAGCGCGACCGGGGAAACGACCAGCCAAACGGAGCGCCGAGATTAAATAAGAATACAAAGAAATTAGAAGTAACCAAAAGACTGGTATTGCTAAACTTGAATAGTAAGTCACCAACTTTCATTTTAGAAGATAAAAATCAAAATATCAGTCTTTCTATCATGCTAGATACTGGTGCTGGACCATCTCTACTGAAATGGTCTAACAAGGGAACCACCCCAACCCGACCTCACCGATTTGAATGATTTTGGGATATGTTGTAGTACTTGAACAAAAATTAGATACGTGTTTTTTTATCGGCCCATAAGGGCTTTTAAGGGGTGAAATCCACCCTGAAAATCAACCACTAAAATCAGTTTTTTTAATATTTCTCAGCATCAAATGAATATTTTTCAGAAAACTCAACGTTAAAAAATTTCTTATAAAAAGGCGCTTTTAAGGACATAACATTTATACCGAAGGGTTGCAACCCCCTTTTTAATAGGGGTAAATACACTATTTTTTGTACTGTTTTACGACATATAATATAGTAAATCAGCTCGAGTGATTTAAAAATCGCACTGATAATGAGAAAATACCAAATTAAATTGACGTGTTTCCGGATTAAAAAAAAATATATTTAAGGGGTGTTTCACCCCCTAGAAACCACCCCCGTCAAACTATCAGCAGGTTAATCCACCTGACCCTGGGATAAACAAGTTTAGTCGATTGTTATTTCTTGAAATAATTTATTCCTATGCATGAACGAGCTACCTCAACTAACCAACCTGCCTCTAACCCACCAAACCCCCATCAACCACCCTAACCGAACCACATGCAGGCTAACCCACTTAATCCTGCGAAAAGCAACTTTAGTCGTTTGTTATTTCTTGAAATAATTGAATTTTACACCATGAGCGAGTTATCTCAGCTGTATAATATACCTTTTATCCACCTACCCCCAACCTATCTACCCCCCACCCTTATAAACCACCCTTACTGAAACACAAGTAGGCTAAACCTCCTAACCCTGGGAAACACGAGTTAAGTCGTTTGTTATTTCCTGAAATAATTTAATCCTACGCCTGAGCGAGCTACCTCAACTAACCAACCTGCCTCTAACCCACCAAACCCCCATAAACCATTATTACCCAACCAAATGTAGGCTAATAGACCTAACTTTGGGAGAATTGAGTTTATCAGTTGCTTTTTCCTAAAATAATTGATTTCTACACCGTACATGGGGTATCCCATTTTTTTTTGATAAAATATATCTCTAGCTCAAACATAATTTATGACAAATAAAAATATGTTTAACCTTTAGACTGCGGGGATTTGAAAATGCATATCACCCTCAAAAAACTGGTATATAAGGTATCTTATATCAACTATTGATATACATAAAGTGTCGATCAGGGGGTGCGTCAAAATATTGATATTCCGGCAGGGAACGGAATTGCTAATGTTGAAAATTTCGAATTTTAAAAATATTATTTTTTAATGGTACAAAGTGCTTCTTTCTTCATAAGAATATTATATAAGTTAGATTTATCGATTTAATTAACTATTGAAAGTATTTTAAAGGGTTGTTAGTTAAATTTTAGGGGTTGTTTTGAAGATATTTCATCCCTTTAGACACGGCATTCAAGATTTATCTACTTTGTAATGCAAACACACTTTTTCGGGGTATTTTTTGACGCTGAATCCAAATCTAATATCAGAATTATAATAAGTTCGAAAACCATCCGTAAAGTAGAGTATTCATCATAAACTACCCCTTTTGTTTCCCGTCAACGATTACGAAACACCCTCCTCTTTTGAACGCGGACTTGGGACCGACTGTGGCAGAGTTATGTTTCTTTTTTTTTGTTTTTTTTTTGTTTTTTGTTCTTTTTTTGTTTTTTTTTTAATATTTTTTTGGTAATATTATAGAGATTTTAAATACTTTGGTGTAAGAATTCTAACTTATGGTAAAGATTCTTTTGTATGATAAATTTCAAAACAAGGTTTAATACATAGAGCTTTAGAACATATTGAACACTCATATGTAGATCGGGACTTTTTGTTGAGCATATGACATAAAGCACATTGACGTGGTAATGGTTTATCACTCTTTTCAGATTTAGATTTTCTAAGAAAATGGCGACCCTTTATACGACCAGGTGTAAGAGATTGAGTTAGAGCTTTTTCAATGTCTAGTTTTGGAATTTCTCTTACTACGCTCAATCGAAAATCGAGGAACAAAATTTCAGTTGTAGTCAGCATCTCAAATAATTTATGAGAATTCGTCAACATCAAGTCAAGAAGATGAAAAAATAGTTTTCTATACCATTTCATACATTTTCGGATTGTCTCTGTCATTGATAACTGTCTGTCAATAATAAGGAAGGCGATGAAAAATCAAAGATAGATTTTGAGCCAGATAAAAACTATGTCAGGAAAATTAGATAGAGCGGTTACGAAGGTAATCGTTCAAATAAAATTGGAGTAAAATTGCGAAAATTCGAAATTTGTAAATTGCCACACAAAAATCTGAGATTTGTAATTCCGAAATTGGACTGGAAAAAGCTAGCGAAGTTAAAATTAGTGAACCTGAAAACCGTACATCCGAAATTAGAAATTCGAATATTGAAAATTGTAAAAATCAGATATTAGAAAAAACCAAAGTACGTACTCAGTTTATAATTTAGCATTAGCTAATAAAGAATACGGGAGTGCACGCCCAACTTCCGCGAAAGCTAATTCGTTATTTATTCAGAATAATATAACAAGTAGAGCTGAGCAAAGCAAAGGGATAATAAAATTTACCCCACGAAATTCTCCATGACAGAAAATAAATTGAGTATACAGCCATACTATAAGTTAAAAATTAGAGAAAGTAGTAGCAACGATCGCAAAAATGTAGATTGTTACGATAATGCTGACGAAACTACCCTATTAGAAAGGGTTAATAAAGGTATTAATGTATTAAATAATACGAATTCTTACACAAGTAATAAACAATATTCTGTGAGTAAATTTTTACAGTAATTAATTCTGCAACCACCCTCTCGAAACATTGGACAAAATCATAGATAAAGAATACATTAAAGAATTATTAGAGAAAGTGGCAGAAATAGCCGAAAAAGATAAAACTATAAGCCACCTTTAAAGGTCCAATAAACAACGAATAGTTTTACAACTTTTGGTCGCCGTAAAGTTTTTATTGAAGGGAAAGACACGAATACCTCCTACTATCAACGAACACGTGCGGATAGCCAAAATAAGTATGAATCAGAATACGGAAGATGGGGCATCACGAATAATAGGCATGTCACAACAAGATCATTTGAATTTAAATGGAAAGGAAGATATAGTTGATATAATAAATAAATTCAACGACAGATATCACTTACCTGGAGACAAATTAGGATATACTAATCTACTCCAACACGAAATTCCATTAACGTCGAAGGTACCTATCCGCATAAAACCTTTTAGATAACCCATGGAATGAGTTAAGAAAAGAAATTAATGCTCAAATTTTAAATATGCTCGACCAAGGTATAATTGAAAGGTCTTTTAGTCCTTACTCGTCTTCAATATTTTGCATAGACAAGAAAAGGAATGCTGAAGGCGTAATCAAGAAAAGACTAGTAATAGACTTCCACGCAGTAAATACACTGATTCCGGATTACATTTTTCCAATGCCGAATGTAGACGATCAGTTAGATGCGTTAGGAGGATCCACAATATACTCGGTCTTTGACCTTTATTCAAGATATCATTAATGCCTAGTTAAAAAGGAGGACAGGCAGGTGACAGCATTTCAATGCGACCAAGGCCTTTTCCAGTTTACAAGGTCGCCTTTCGAATTGAAAACAAGCGCGCCGGTCTTTCTATCATTAATTCACCTTTTAACGACAGGAATGAAAGGAGTAGTAACCTTCTTCAATGATATTTGCGTACATAGTAAAACTATTGAGGAACACTGTGAGAGCATCATTGAATTAATGGAACGTCTAAGAAAAGCGAATTTAGCATTAAATCCGGAAAAATACGAGTATTTTAAATCAGAGGTAATATACCTAGGTTATGTAATCTCGAAAGACGGTTTACTACGTCACAATGATAAAATTTTAGCCGTCCAACAATTTCCCACGCCGAGAAATTCAAGGAATATTAAACAATTTATCGGCCTGTGTAGTTACTACAGACGATTCATTGACAAATTTTCCGACATCACGCAACCCTTAAATAAACTATTAAGAAAAGATCAGCAGTTTATATGGGAAGAAGAGCAGCAGAAAGCCTTTGAACGGTTAAAACGAAAATTGTGTGAGCCACCTATATTGTTTCACCCAAACTTTGAAAAACCAATTATTTTAAGAACAGATGCTAGTGGATACTGTGTATGATGCGTTTTATCTCAAAAACGAGATAAGGACGACTTTGACAAGCCAGTAGCTTATGCATCACGACGTTACAGCACTTTCGAAAAAGAACTGTTAGCAATTATTTTCGGAATTCTTCAATTTCGACCGTACTTATATGCAAAAAAATTTACCGTCATTACTGATCATAAACCTCAATTCAATATGAAATTAAATATAAAGCCGGAGCTACAAATATAAATGCACATGTTTTATCACGTAACCCGATAGAATTACATACATTAGATCCGCTATTAATTCAAGAACCAATCAATATAGTAAAAGGATTAGAAGCAAATGATGATAAAGTACCGGAACCGGAAGGGATGATCATACGATCGCGCACTGGACGAAAGCCTAGCGCTGGATACAAAGAAGCTATAAGCGCACTGAAACCTAGTAAACAGAAAAAGAGACGAGACTAAAGTACCACTGAGGTAACAACACAACAAAAAAGAGAAGACAAGAGGTCAGAAAACACCAATAGCAACACACCATGTACGCAACAAGTCGAGAAACAAGCAACAGATGTACAAAACAAGGGGACAGGTGTACCATTAAATACTAGTTTAGAAACCATCAAAGAAGAAGACGAATACGAATCAAACGAAACTAAGATAGACGCAACAGAAGAGATCGTAAATAATAAGAATGAAATAGAAAACAAATTACCTCAAAGCAACATCATTTATTATCGCGAAAAATTGTTTATGAGAAAAGATAATTATTATTAGTATTTTGTCAATGATAAAGGAGAACCTCTCGATGAAGGAGCTCGTCTTTTAAAGAAAGTAAATAAATTACCAAGATTAGAAAATTTAAAAGTAGGATATCCTAAACTAATTAAAGTTGGAAAAAGATATCACTTAGTAATGCCGCTAAGGTGCGAACAACGAAAAAGCACTGAGGATATAATTATTATGCTAAAAGCATTACTCATGAATTTAAGAAACATTATTGATGCAAACAAGATAGTCCTTTTTGCCATAGCCAAGTGTGAAAGCATAGAGAACGTGTTATTTGGTAAAATTATTAATTGTATACGAGACAAACTTGGAAAACTAGATGTCAAGGACAGGTAAAATATCCCCCACCTAACGAAAGAGCAGATATTGTACAAGAGGCACATTGTTCAGCAATCAGGGACACGCGAAAGTTAATAAAACATTTAATTATATTCGTCACAAATCAAACTAGGAACATCTTAAAGAAAACGTACTTAGATTCGTACAACAGTGTGACAATTGTCAAATTGAAAAAATTAGTACGTGAAAAAACTAAACAGAAGATGGTCGTCACCGATTCTCCGCCAGTACCATTTTTCAAAACTGCAATGGACATTGTGGGACCGATGCCAACGACCAAACTAAATAATCGTTATTGTTTAACATTTCAGTGCATGTTTACACGTTTCGCTATAGGTATTCCAATACCTGATCAAACGGCTATTACTATAGCAGATGCTTTTATTAAACGCGTAGTCTGTGTTTTCGGAGCACCAATTGGCTTGCTTACCGATTGCGGGCAAAATTTTTTGTCAAAATTAATGAAAAGAGTTGCAAAAAGATTTCGTATTAAACAATTTCGCACAAGCGCTTTTCATCCTGAATCAAACGGATTAAAAGAAAGACAACACTCCTCATTAAACGAATATTTAAAAGTTTTTACAAATAATTTTGAAGATTGGGATGAACTTGTAGAAATGGCAATGTTCAATTATAACACTAGCAGACATGAGGCTACGCATTATACTCCATATGAACTCATGTTTGCAAGAGTTGCACGAGTACCATCAGCAACTCCGCCAGAACAGGAAGATCTTGTGCCTACTTATGCCGATTATATGTCACAACTAATTAACCGTTTGTATGCTTTGCACCAAATTGCTCTTGAAAAAATTACACTTGCAAAAATTAAGTCAAAACATTATTACGACAAAAAAATCAATCTCAGAGAAATGAAGATAAACGACTATGTTTGGCTTTTAAGTTGCCCTGAACCAAAAAAATTCGATGACCAATATTTTGGTCCATATCTAGTATCGGAAATATGGACCAACGGAAATGTACGAATTGAGATCGGCAAAATTGTACATACGAACCGTTTACGCATATCGCACATAAGGCCAGCCGAATAATCATTTCGCAAAATTTAATAAACAATCGCACAGATTGAATGTTCTGATTAAGATCTATTAAGAAATAACTTAAATTTATTGTTTGTAGATGATGAATCTTCTAATTTACCTACTGCTCTTGGAACTTGTCACCAAGGCGACGGCCTTCATTACTTATGATTGTGCGCAAAAGTTCGCAAATATTACATCTTTTTCTTTAGTAGATATTGCAGACTGCGAATTGCCACCACCAATCGTCAATTCTACGCGGATCGAAGTATCACTATTGCAACTCAATGAATATTCGTCGGTCCGAGTGCGTTATTGCAAAATAGAAATAGATAGGGACGCTAAGAGATGCGGCTATAATAATCATAATATGGAAGTTGGATTAGGAAGAATAAAATACCTACGCGAAACATCAAGAGACGAATGAGAAAGAATGCACGTACACAGATCAATATCTATAGGAGCTCGCCTCTTTCAGTCCTTACTAGTGAATAATTCAGTAGTACATGCTACAACTTTCGCAGGATCAGTTGGTAGCACAGGTGGATGCAGTAATGCATGCTACTATAATGACCCATATGGCGAATTTCAAGACGTTTTTGTGACAGGATATGTTAAAATTTCATTGCAAGAACAATGGGAAACAGTATCGCTAGATAATAATAAAATCATATTATCAACAGGTACGGCCTGTAAATTCAGTGACGATAAATGCATAGATAACGTTCTCGGTTACGATTTCTGGGACCCAATTCCCATGCACGAGTGCCAAAAAAATAAGTTCACAGAACTTTACACCAGATACGTAGATAAAGTCATGGAACAGGATAGCGAAAGGCTACCACTATACGAGGGTGGTCCGATAAGTACTTAGCCTCACCGCCCGATGGAGCCACTCTCACGAAAGAAATATTCTATCACGTAGTACAACCTTCTCGATGGTTACTGTCAAGATTTCCGCCGGATCGGGGTTGTAGTTTATTTTTGAGAGCGTGTGAAAGCAAGTGTGTCCGTTATTTTTGAAAAGTGGAAAAAGAGCAGTATCGGTCGGTGATTCGATTCTTGTCTTTGGAAGGGAAATCGCGCAGCCAAATCAAAAAGCGCTTGGATGCTGTGTACGGTGACTCTTCTCCTTCGATGGCGACCGTCAAAAATTGGTTTAACGAGTTTCAACGTGGTCGCACGTCGATTTTTGAAGATCCACGTCCAGGTGCTCCGAAAACGGCTACCACGGAGGATAACGTGACAAAAATTCACGATCTCGTATTGGCAGAACGACGATTGAAGGTGTGCGAGATAGCTAAGATCGTAGGCATCTCAAAAGATCGAGTGGGTCATGTCCTGCATGAAATTTTGGGCATGAGAAAGCTGTCGGCGCGATGGGTGCTGCGTTTGCTCACTCCGGACAACAAGCGCTACCGTGAGACAATAACAGAGCAATATCTGACGCTGTTTAGGCGCAATCCGAAGGAGTTTTTGCATCGTTTCGTGACAGTCGACGAAACATGGATCCACTGGTATACACCAGAGACCAAGGAACAGTCGAAACAGTGGACTTTCCACGGCGAAAGTGCTCCGAAGAAGGCAAAGACTGCCCTATCGGCCGGGAAGGTGATGGCCACCGTTTTCTGGGATTCACAAGGTGTGATCTACATCGACTACCTGGAGAGAGGCAAAACGGTTACAGGGCTGTACTATGCCGAATTATTGGGTTGATTCGACGTCGAATTGCAGAAAATATGGCCCCATTCAGCGAAGAAGAAAGTGCTCTTCCACCATGACAACGCAATGGCTCACACCTCCGCCGTCGCTATGGCCAAATTGGTCGAATTAGGCTACGAACTGCTGCACCATCCACCGTATTCTCCAGATTTAGCCTCGTGCGACTTCTTTTTGTTTCCAAACTTGAAAAAGTCACTCGCCGGGCAGAAATTTGAGTCGAATGATGAGGTAATCGATGCCACGGAAGCCTACTTTTCAGACCTCGAGGAAACGTATTTTTCAGACGGGTTAAAGAATTTGGAGCATCGCTGGGCCAAGTGTATCGAACTAAAAGGAGACTATGTTGAAAAATAAAATGCCACTTTTCCAAAATTTTCGTTTTTCTTTTGTAGGCTAAGTACTTACCGGACCGCCGGTACTCGTGGCACCAAACATGGAGATCAAGAAAAATATTATACAGAAAAACGGAACGGAGACGGATCGGGACTTTGTACCAAACGTCAATGCTACGGAGGCACCACAGGGGGACTTGACTGGAGAACCCCTGAAAACGAACCACAAAGGGACGAAATTTTGAAACCTTAGTAGGGCGTAACGCAGGAAACTGCTTAGGCAAAAAGCCAGGACGAAGGACGGCCGATTCCTAAGTTTGGAAAGAAGAAGCGACCGAGAGCAGGGGACGGGAGCCAGAATGATACTGGCTCAGGATCCGCAACATCGGGAGACTGTTCTCAGACGGAGAAAAGGCCGGCTTCGCATAGCCTTGAGTCGACTGAGCGGGAGCGAAGACCACTCTAGAAATCCAAGGATAAGGGCAGCTTCGCGTCAATGGCATCGAATCTCCCGAAGGTGATACTCACTTGTGGGAAACACCGTGGGGGGTGAAATGCCAAACGACATCTGCGTTAGATTGAAGGAGGCCGTAGTTAACCAGATCATTGCTTTACGAGAAGAAGAATTTGTACCTCGCTTTAGAGAATCCTTCCCGAGAGAGGGCACCATGGTCTTTGTCTGCGAAGATAAAGAATCAGGTGACTGGCTGGGGAAGGAGGCGGGGCATCTGAAGTTGGGAGTACTGGACCTTAGGGTGCGGATGATCAGTCCAGATGAGACAAAGGTAACTAAGGTAGTGACTCGGTTACCTAACGGGGTAAAAACTGCTTCGGACTTCTTTAAGCTGGTCCGGAGGCAGAATGGGAAAGTGGACACCACCAAATGGGTGGTCTTGAAGTAGGGGCCAAATGGCGTTCTGATTCTGAGCCCAAATAAACCATCAGTGAGTGTCCTGAGGAGCCGGAATTTCAGACTGCTGGCGGGAACCGGACGTCTACTTTTAAGGTACTGAACCGGACCGTGCTGGTGAGAAAGAAGTGAACGCTCAAGAGGAAACGCAGCAAAGGATGGAGTCATAATCATGGCTCTAGCCAAGATATGTTTCACACAGATTAATCTGCACCACTGTAAAAGCGCCTTAGCGGTTCTAGTGAGGAGCACTGCAAGGGTGCAAACACATATAGCACTAATACAAGAACCTTGGCTTTGGAGGGGATGTATTAAGAGATTGAAATCAAACAGGTAACTGTTTGTGGGTAATAATGATGGAGATGCATGTGCGTGCATCTGCATCAAGGAGATTAACCGTTTTTTGTTACAGGAACTTAGCTCCAAGGATTGCACTAACATCAGGACGGAACTAGAAAACTAGAAGGGCACAGAAGAACTGTTATAGTAACTTCTGTATACCTACCACATGACAAGGAAATACCTACCACTGGTATGAGAAAGGTAATAGAGTACTGTAGACAAAGGGACTTAGATTTGATTATCGGTTGCGACGCCAAATTGGTCGAATTAGGCTACGAACTGCTGCCCCATCCACCGTATTCTCCAGATTTAGCCCCGTGCGACTTCTTTTTGCTTCCAAACTTGAAAAAGTCACTCACCGGGCAGAAATTTGAGTCGAATGAGGAGGTAATAGATGCCACGGAAGCCTACGTTTCAGACCTCGAGGAAACGTATTTTTCAGACGGGTTAAAGAAGTTGGAGCATCGCTGGACCAAGTGTATCGAACTAAAAGGAGACTATGTTGAAAAATAAAACGCCACTTTTCCAAAATTTTCATTTTTCTTTTGTAGGCTAAGTATTTATCGGACCACCCTTGTACGTATTAGATACATAACGCATTTAAAGATCTCGGAGCATTACTTAAATGCAGATTTGTCTTAACCAGAACAGAACATCCGAGAATTTTTATCCTAGACGATGAAAATAAACATACCTTCCCGGCAGTAAAAGATAAAAACATTAAAAACATTGATTTATTTGCATAATTTAATGCAAAGATACTTTTCTTTGAAAAACACGTAAGACAAAGTTATATTATGACGTGTTATTTCAACAGTGCCAGTTAGAAAGAAAGTCATAATGAATGCACTAAATATCGCAACAATTAGTCCGGATTTATTAGCCTATTATTTGATGAACGGACTACATGAGCCTACTCGCAGGTGAAGTCAGTCACATAATTAAGTGCTTACCAGTAGATGTACGGAAAAGAAACTCTTCAGAGTGCTATCAAGAACTATCTGTAGAGCGCGACGGTAGACCTATGTTTATGACACCTCGCACGCACATATTGAAATTTTTCGGTACAGAAACAGCCTGTGATGAGACAGTACCATTAATGTTTAAGGTAGGAAGTAGATAGTTTAAGATGTTACCACGACCGACCTATTTTAGCGACGGACCAGGAGTTTTAAAATCTCAGACAAAACAAACATGGAAATATCTAGCACCCATTGACATAACTAACAGCGGAATTCATAGTTTGTCAGATATTGAAAAATTAAAAAGCTACATCATGTTTCGAAACGAACAAGCCGCAATTTTGAATAAAGTAGCAAAAAGTGTATCTTTGAACGGACGTCCCGGAGCAGAATTATCATTTTATCATATGCTCGATGAAAAAGCGCTACAAAACTTAGCCGAATCCACATTTTCGAAATTATGGGGAAGATTTATGAGTTTTAGTTCGGTAAACGTGGGCATTATTTCCGTAATTATGCTTTTTCATGTGATTAAATTTATACCCGATACAATAATTCATGGATACGCACTCTATTCGCTTTTCGGATAGTCTATCAAAATAATAGGTGCAGTGTCGAATTCACTTACAAATTTACTTGTTCATTTAGCTAGCACTCTTACTAAAGATCGCGAATAAGATAAGAATCAAAATAAAATCGAGCGAGGAACAGTGGCCAACACCAGTTATATAAACGCCTCTCC
Source organism: Phymastichus coffea (assembly GCF_024137745.1). Classification (NCBI taxonomy): domain Eukaryota; kingdom Metazoa; phylum Arthropoda; class Insecta; order Hymenoptera; family Eulophidae; genus Phymastichus; species Phymastichus coffea. Next base: position 5,747,122 of record NW_026706814.1, read on the forward strand.
AAATTCCCCATCTACTCCAAGTTCCTCGGACGCACCAGCATTGAAAGCGAAAGTAATCGAGTGTACCTTTAAACCCAACACACAACAGGTAGAAAACAGATTAATAGATACTAGACTGTATCCCGTATTACAAGAGCCTTGCATTCGGTCAATTCCTCCAAGGAATAAACGAGCTCCTTCAAATAGGGACGAATAAAAAAAATTGGTATTAAAATTAGATTTGTTATCATGAATGATTCAGAAAATATCGAAGTACTAGAAAATCTAATTTGTATAAAGACAAAATTAATATGTATGGCTCAAAGAAATAACGAATCAACTCATAAATTTGGAAAAAGAGCCATAAACTTATTAAAATCATACAAGATTGCAGGCCATTTAGCTCAATTACAGTTAGATGAAGTAACAGACACTATGGAAGAAAGAGAACAATTAGCAACGATGTGTTTTATTGAATACCTAAACAAAGGCATAAAAAGATATATGTGTCTACAAATTTTATAGTTCATTACAGCAGGCAGTTGCACACGCTGAACAAATTAGCAACAATCTAAATGAATTAGAAAATATTGCAAACGCAACAGATTTAGCAGCTAATCAATATCAAAACATTCAAAGATCTTTTTTTTAATCACATAATGTATTTGATTCATTAGATAAAATTTGTAAAAGAGTATTATTTAAGAAAAATTGTAATAACGATAATACACGACCTAACCCAAGCATCGATTAACAATAGTGTATTTGACGTGAATAGTCCTATAAGCTTGTATAATATATATATATATATATATATATATTATATATATATATATATATAATTTATCGAATAATAATTGTAACCTATATCGAATTGCAGCTTTCAGAACAAACAAAAAAAAACAAACAAGATGAAAAAAGCAGCAATCTGCCTGTATTTTCTTCTCGGATTTATGGTAGTTAGGGAATGAGAAGAAAAACCCGTCGTACATCTAATTGGAGACAATCCAGGGATTGCGTTTCATAAAATTGGAGTTTACTAACAACCATTGACATGCAACACATTTTCATTTGGAACGAGGTACTTACTAATCAAGTAACTACTTTAAATAACATCTTCATAGAAGATAATGTATCCAACATAGAAGCAAATTCGATTATACAGCATGTTATGGATGATTTGAGGGATATTAATCATGTTGACGATTCCCTGAATCGTCTTCTCAACACTTTGCATGTTGACAAAATTAAAGGGGGAGGAAAAGCTTTATCTTTTCAAAACAGTTACGCATTGAGTAATACAAAAAAAGTTATAGAAAGAGCAACTAACATGCGTATAAACGATCTATTTTATATTGTGGGAGATGAACCGAACACTTATTACTTTGACAATGGCCTGCATGCCATGAACAAATTAAATCAGTAAACTCGAAAAATGACTATATTAAAAAATGCGTGCAACTGTTGAAACAGAACCCGAACATAACAGACAAAAATCAGGCAGCTAATTTCCATATAACAATTTCACTCATTAAAGAACTACAACATGAAAGTAAAGAAATTATGTTATTAATGGTTGAAATGTTTAAATATAACAAATATCTATTAGCTATGCATACCTTACAAACAGTAATACATGAAATAGAAAAGATATCACTTTTAAAATCCATTGTTAAACCTAATAGTATTAATACAGCAAATATTGCTGACATAGCACAGTTACATTTTATGATCTATAAAAAATACTAATTGTAGAAATAGTACTACCGTTCATAGATGCTGAACAGTTTGTCGTGTACAAAATGATGTCTTTTCCAGTTTTTCAACAATCTGAGACAAACAAGTCAATCGCTGCATACATTGAACCGCGGAATGATTACATTATTGTATCAGAAACTAATAATTCATATTTCTTTATGAGTGAAATGGCCTTTGAATTATGTAACATCGTAAAATATTACAGAATATGTAGTGTCGAATTAATAGAAAATACCAAAAAATCTTGTGAGTTCAACATGCTAATAAAGCCAAAAATCAAAACTTTACATGAATGTAATGTTAAATTAAGTTAAGATGAAGATTATTTCCTAATCAAAACTGCTAGCAGTCAAATCTGGTTATTTTCAACGAGAGAATATGATTCATTAAAAATTAAATGCTCTAAAAAATTGATATCTATTCCGAAGCTTTCTTCTGGCATTATTGAACTCCCAAGGTCTTGTGACATATGGGCCGACAGAAAAATATATAGAGATGCGACCGACAATAAAGTAATAAAAAATCTAATTATTCCGCCTTTTCGACTAACCCTTTTAAATATTGTATAATTCCAAGAGGATATTTAATAGAATTAAGTATGTTATTACCAAATTAAATAACACGAAGGATAATAAAGCAAGAGAAATAATTTCCCAGCGTGAATGACAAAGGCACACAATGAAAACCAAGTGATAGACCTACATCTTATAATCACTTTATTTAATGAGTCGACTCAGCGCAATATTACCATTATAATCATTATTTTAACGCCGTACTAAACTAAAGACTTTGTTTTTTCGCATCCATATTATTAATTACAATCGTCATTTGTTATCTAATATTATAAATCTAGAGGTACTTTACACCGCACGACCCACGCTAGTCTCTCGCATAAATACTGAATCTAAACAATCAAAGATCAATGGCGAGGCAGGTAACGATAGTTGCTCACTTTTATGTACGACGCGTGAGCAAGTATGTTGGCTCAATCGTTCGTCCGGCGCACTGCCTCCTCGCTGCCACCTTATGCGCTGTCCATCCAGTCTCGAATGTCGTCGTGATGGCCCAGATTCCTTGGTCAATATAATGTTGATACGTGATACAAGTCCAGAACCGGGGACATGAGCTCTGCTCGAAGGTAGATGTTGCTAGGTGAGCGGGTGGTGAACGAAAGAGAGCGAGCTCACAGCGACCACGAGCAGCAGAACTCGCCTCTCCCCCGCCGAGCAGGTCAACACATTAATGGCAGATCGAGCGCAGAGAGGGCGCGAATATTCCACTTTATATATGCACGTTACAATATAGATCAGCGGTTACACAGTACAACTAAAATTGAGATAAAACCGATCAATACCCTAACAACAAAAGTAGAATCAAAAATAACTAACTTGTCAACTTGGAACCTTATTTGTATCAGCATTGCAATTTTATGTTTAAATATAAGCTCTCTAATTATGTTTATAGTATATCGCTATGTCAACAAAAAACAGAGTAGAACAGGCACTACAGTAAGCGAAACATATATACCAATGTCGAAATTAGATACCGGATTTAGATACGATTTTACGGGGCTACCGATTTACGAGATACCCCGCATACCTCCTAAAAAGGTTCATGACTATGAAAATATGTTATCAACTCTATTAGATGAAGAACTAAAGGAAGAATCGTCTGAACAAATAGGAGTCGAAAGCTCAGAATCGATAAATATCAAAGAATAAATAAGTATACCTGTTATTGAGGGAGTCAGCCGGCTAGTTGCAGTTTTAGCATTCATATGAAATATTTAGCTTTGCGGGGGAACGTTATCCGTAGTATTAGGCCAGGTGTGGATATTAAAGCTTTCCTAGTGTGACTAGTGTAGGTCATGGATTGTAAAATGGTAATCATCCAGGAACATTAAAGTAGAAAGAGTTAGGGAATTAGAAAAAATCACTATTAAAACGAATGGGGTAAGAGGAAATTAGTTAGTCTATAGAAAACAACAGAGCAAGCAATTAATATAATCCAGTGAAAAATGTACGCTCAGTGTGTTTCCATCAAACTCATAAGTGAAAGAGGATTTTGCCACGGTTTTTTCTTTAACGAGAAAGCTGTTATGCAACGAAACCCTCTAGAACTGTTCGAAACGAGTGAAAAATACTGTTGGACACCTGAACCGTTCCATATTTATCGCTAGGGAGCTTGCCGCTGGTTGAACAAAACAGCAAGTGAATACGGATACAAAGTGCGGACTTTCCAGCCAACTAACACTTATGAATTAATCGGGGAAATAATATATAATAACTCACCAGAATTTCAAGAAATATGCAAGGAAAGTTTAACGAAGATGGGATACTCACTGTTAGGTCCAGTAATACCTGGACTCACAGTGGCAGAACAACAAGCCAGAGGTAAACGTTTTACATTAAGAAACATTAATGAGATATTGCAATATCCGGAATATCTTACAGTACCAAAGGATAGTTTATTCAGGAGCCAAAATTTGTTATTTCAAACCGTGAGTGAAAGTCCTGATATCTTCATTCAGCATCTGTTTAAGATAAATTATGGTAGTCTTAATACAGATAACCGCCTTACGTTTGAATATTGTGAAGTGTGTCAAGTACCATTATTAGCAGTACGTAATTGTCGTTACTGCACGGCGTTACATTTAAGCAAACAGTGTGAGGACGTGTTAATACAAATTTCGGAGTGCCCCTTTGCCGAACATCGGAAGTCATTAGAAAATAATGACGAAAGGTGCCGATTCCATCAAGGAGGTAGTGAATTAATTCAGGCGTGGAGTAGGTAAGTAGATCAGTTATTTTCAGAAAACAGTAATTATTGGCTAAATCTTAGTGAATAAACTTTTTTTTGGGGGGGGGGCTATTTTTATATAAAAATAGAAATAAATAAATAAATTATTATTAGAGTGAATTTATACTGCAATTTTCTGGCAAGACTCCTTCAAATACAATTGACATAGCATACACTAAATTCGACACCTGGTATTCGTATAAATCAAGTGGTATCTAGCAGTAGGAAAGAAACAAAATTAGAATTTTATAGCTAGATTAATGATTAAGTTTCCGGTTGAAAGGTAGAGTAAAATAAAGGGGACTTAGTTGCCAGTAAGACAGCATAGTGTCAACTAGTTTTGTGTCTGTGTCTCTATAAGTAATTGTATAACATGTTCCTGAGTAGGGTCTTGCAAAAGTTGGAAGAAGTTTATGGAGAAAACCACGGATTTGTGATCACAGAAGAAGGAGTGATAAGTGATCCTTTAAATTTGTTCAATATTCCGGAACCATACGACAACGTGGTTTTACTGGAAATGTATCAACGAGCAATGAAAATGGAACGACCATCCAGAGCGGGTAACCCAATAAATCAGGCCTAAGTCTTAGGGCAGATTTGCTATGACAGCTACGAAGACTACCGAAAGGCATCGGAGGATTGCGCTCGTATAATGAGATACGACTTAATCCTACCGCTAGTACTCGGACTGGATATCATAAATAAACAACTTCAAATCATCATGAAAAGGTGGCATTTAAGATACGAAAACGACCAGTTGTAGTATGTAGCGTATGTTCCTCGACCACCGAATGAATGTACGAGAGAAGATATGCAGGTATGGATAGATTATCTTGCAGCATATTTTCATGGAGAAAGGATCGAACGCGGAATAACATACGCCGAATTTGTACATCTACAGGAGATACTTACATCTAATGATGATGATCTTACATCTAATGATATTAAAACCTGATCATTTGGAATAAAAATATCTTTTAATTTATGTTTTAACTGTCCACTGTTTAAAATGTGAGAGTTAGGTTTATTTATAACTGCTTTAAGAGCATTTTATAAGAATTTTGCTAATTTGTGAGTAGGGCTATTAATTAATGATATTATTGGTCGTAATGGCACATTTTCTTTCTGTATTTTTGGTAATCCATAGCATTTTGCTATAGATGTGTCGGTTTGAGTCAAATCATTATTATGCCAATATTTATTCAGAAAAACATTATCATTCCAATCTTTTAAAATTATTTTTACGTCTCCTTTTAATTTTTTCAGAGGGTTTAATTTAACTTTGATATAAGTGATATTACGTATCATCTAATAAAGTATTCATTTTTTCTAAATATTCTTTTTTCGACATAACTACTGTGACATTACCTTTGTCTACGTTTGTAAACATTATATCTGGATACATTTTCAGAAAATTTTTTGTTGCTTTTATTTTTTTGTTGAATTCTTTTTGTTCAATAGATATATGTTTTACGATTTTATTAGCTGTTTCTAATATTCTCGTTATTTTACTGCGGATATCTTGTTTATCATACGTCGTTTTTATATAGTCTGTTTCTAATAGCCCTTCTACATTTTTTATAGTAATTAATATTTGTGGTTTATAAACCTCAGTGGAGTAACAAAATTTTGAACCAAGTGAAATTATTTGAAAAAATTCTTTAGGATAATCAATGTTTGTTAAATTTTCTATCCAACTTTTGCAATTTATGTTGTTTCTTGTTATGATTCTTTGATATCAATCTCTGGAATTTCATTTTATGTGATAAGTCAAGCTTTTTTCTAAAATTGTTCATGTATAATTCAGTCATGTAGAAATAATCGTATAAAAATTTTATTGTCAATTTTTCACGTTGTTGAATATAATTGAAATTAAGTGAATTTCCACCCACACAGCACGAAATCTTGCCGCAATATTTCTGCAAGGTTTCATGAAATGTTTGAAAGGTTTCCATTATGTTTTCTTGAAATATTGCAGAAATATTTATATGTCTGTGTAACCAAAGCCACTGAAATGTTATTTGGAAAGTTGCTGCAAGGTTTATTGTAATATTATTAAAAGAGCCTTCATGAAACATTGTGATCTTTATACGAGTATATTACTTTTAGATCATGTTCAAAAATATTATTTACAGATTGAATATCATAGCGCTGGTAGATTTCAATTTATTATTTAATGTAACAAAAATGTATCTTTATTTCAATAAAGTATGTACAATAAATTTATTATAAAATATATTGTGGAGAGGTAAATGAGTCACAGGTGTTTCTACTAAAGCAGGTTTCGACTTGTTCTTATGGACTCACAAGTGATGATGTTCAAATGGAAGTACCTCACAGGTGAGAGCGAAGGTTGGGGCTTTTACCATTAAAATAAAACAAAAATTATTTATTATTATTATGATATTTATTTGAATAAAAGTTACTTTACATAAACGTCTTTATTCTTTCATACGTATAAACTCATGCAAGTTCTGATACTAGATCTTATGATCTAATTTTTAAGAGGGTCGACGTGACACTTCACTCTGAGCCGAGATATTTAATTTATTTACATTAAAAAAATAGTCCATAGTGCGGCGACTATCACCAAATGAAACAAAAAAGTTACATATGTTCTTCAAGAGTCCAAGAGCTTAGGATTAAGTTAAGAATATCAATAATTAAAAATTTTTTTTAATTTTTTTGAAACGTTTTTGTTTCTTACATTATATCTGAAATCAGGCGGAATAGAATGGCGGCTTGGGTCTCATACAGTTGCGTGTACTTTCACACTAGTGGTAGGCATAGGTTATTTATCATCTTTCAGCGCGAATTGAGTTACCGATGTACCTGAGGTAACCACTTAAAACGCTAGAACTTTAAGGTTAATGGTGGAATTAAGCTGGATAATTCACCCCCCTTACCCCAGCCTGCAAAAATTATAAACAGTGAAAAAAAAATATTCGAAATATCTCTAATTGAACGCTCAAAAAATGCTCATTATTTTAATTGAATCCCTTCAGTTATCCCAAAAAAAATTAAAAGCTATGATAATGTGACATCGATTGACGAGACATTTCTCAGGCACACTTTTTGGTCTATCCTTTCGGACAATGACCGGGACGTGCGTTGCCACTATCGCGGAAAATTCTCTTTTCGGTGACGGAGGATTGAAGCTTTACTATACCACACACTTGGCAATATAGTAATGTTTCGCGTTATTTTACCACACTATTGTCAATAAAATAACGTAATAGGGAGCTTATCTAATATGCACTCGACCACACGCTTGGCAATTGAGTGTAACTATCTAAAATAAAAAAAAACCCGTACGCGAAACTAGGAAAGAAAAGAGTGAGGAAAGAAATGAACCGAAAATTAGAGAAAAATTAAATGAAAGAAATTAGAGTTTAAGTTTTTTATTTAAATTCTTTTACTTACTTTTTATACATATTTTCCCACACACATGAAGGTCCTTTTTATAAAATATTGAACTAAATGAACTGAACGAACTAAACAAACTGAATAAACTAAAAAAAACTGAAAAAACTGAAAAAACTGTCTCTTCTCCCCCTTCTCCTGCTCTTGCGTGCTAAGGGCCTTCTGGATGAGTTCATCCTCTTCTTGGCGGCTGGCTTCACCCTCAGAGTCCTCATCCGGGCAGGTGAATGTCCTTGACATGTCAGTCAATGATATTCCCCCCCTATTGATGATCCTGAGGGGATGGTTGCTGTTATCATCCGTGGTGGAGTTTTCCAACTCGTCACAGACTGTGTCGAGCCACGCCTGTCGGGATCGCCTCCTGCGCCCCGCTACCTCTTTGCTGTGCGTGGTCTCTTGGAAATCTGTGGCGGTGTACTCACCCAGCAACCATCTCCCAAGCCTAGCCGCCTGTTGGATGACACTTCCATCCTTGCGCAGTTCCAAATCCGCTAAATAATGTTCGCGCTGTGCGGAGGTCAGCTCTAATGCCCAATTGTCGATTTGAGCTGACAACAGAGCCATCTTGCCTCCGCACGGGTGTAGGATGCGGTTGAGGTTTCAAAATTTCGGCCTAATCGACCACTACCGCTTCCTATCACCCAAGGTCTGAGCGGGGTGTACACTATTTAGTGTTACTACTTTTAATGCCTCCTTTTATAAGGCCTTTTAAAAGGAGATTATGAGCGCGTGCAGTCTCCGCAAACTTTCTATAAATATTATAAAAATATCCTACCTAAGGTCGCAGCCTGCTGTTTGCTTGCCCCGCCTGGCTAATATTTGGACTGCACGCTTGGGTCGCGCTCTCTGCTTTATCGTAGATCAGGTGTTACCAACCCCCCTTTATCCACCAAACTGTGGCTGACATGGGTTAACACCTGATTCTCCCGTACGATCTGAAATCACTTCGACCTACCAATAATTATCGCTTTCGGCCCTTTTTACAATAATCTTAACAATTTTTAACCAAAGGTTCGAAGTGGTTTCGTTTTTTCCCCAGCAGAGGGCGTACCGCTCACGATCTCGCTCTACCACCCGCTCAAACCTTCCTAAGCGCTCGCGCAATCGTCTCTCTCTCTCTCGTGCGTCGATTACCTTCGACGCACAATCCTATTCGCACGACACGGGTCTTAATACCAGTTGGGCGCCATGTAACGGGGGGGGGTAAACCTGCAAAATGAGAAATTTATTTAAGAGCAAACTCCCACGATGCAGAGCAAACCGCCGCTCCGTTAACACGTATGTTAGTACGTGTATTCGCCTTAACGTCAGCTGACTTAACTTGGTTGTCTTCGATCAAGCAGAGTTGAACTCACCTTAAGTCACGTGCCTTGTGACACACGATGAGTTTCAAGTGAAATCGACTTTGCTCCTAATACACTTAATCCCCTAGCTATGATCGGATTAAAACTTAAGCCTATTTCAATTGTTTAAACTACTAGGAGAAATCATATGACGAAATCGGCGAATAACTTTTATAGATTTTATTAATAAAAATTACTACAGTCTTTGTCGGGCCGAAAGACTGACGCACGCGAACAGGATTTACAATTAAATAACTTTCGGTGAGAAAGAGAGAGAAAATACGAAAATTGGCGCGATCTAACGCTCGGCGCGAATACAAAATTATCAACGCTAACGCGGCTGAACAAAATAATAAATATATTTTGACACGCGATAATAAAGGGAGGTGCACCTACCCTGCGGTGCAATTACGGTGATCAGCCGTAATTGTTGATGTCAGCAAAATATCAACTGCCTCTGTCCTTTGAATAATTGGCTGCGCTGCCTCACTCTGCTTATCAGCTGCAAACTGCTTCCGAAGCCCCGTACTTGCTGTAATATCGCTATCACACTCACGCACGAAATTGTCCCAGGAAAACTATTACTCGGCTAGAAAAAACAGTGCAAATAACTTCGGCGATATCTACTTGTCACAACAGCTGAGACGTAACTGCTAATTTGAAAGATCGAGCGCCCCCTCTCTCTCTCAATACTTAGAACTAACGCGCGAAAATCAGAATCGCGAACGGTTCGATTAATTGAATCGACTACCGTTGCAGTACCTATATGCTTGTATGTTTCGAATTTTTGACTTGTAACAATAATACCCTAATTATTTAATTAATTGAACCTATTAATATTATAAAAAATCTGAAATAAAACTAAAAAAAATTGAAACTTGTACAAATTTTTAACTAGCGGTAATTTGTTAGGATTTGTGGATTTTCATTAACGTCTGAAAAAATTAACTTTTTTCTGCAATTTTTGGCAATATTTCTTATAAAACGGTCATTCACTTTACTATTTTTTATGCCAGGATTTCACACCACGTTCATATCATTTTTCATGTAATTAATTAGTAATTAGTAGTTTTTTTTAGTAATCGCGTTGTGGAAGTAATATGGCTAACAGTATTAAAAATAAAAATCATTTGAAACTGAAGTAACAACTTTATTAAAGTGCTTGGAACAGGGTGGTTTAGCTAGTACAATAAGAATTTATTAAAGCATAAACTTCTACGATGCAGGACTAATCACCGCTCCGTTAAATACGTCTGAGTATACGTGTATTGGCCTTTACGTTTGATACTTTCGTTTCAGTGTCTTCTTTCCAACAGAGTTGAACTCACCTGACTTGTGACGCTCGATCTATCTTAGGTGTGAGTGACCTAATGCTTATTCCACCTAATCCCCTAGATGAAATTGGTTTAAAATTTTATTCGTAATATATCCGTTAAACTAATTGGAAACAAAATGACGTAATGCGGCGAATAAAATTAATAACGTTTAATTCAAATAAACTAGTCTTTTTCTGGCCGAAAGATACCCCCCTTACCCTAGCATGTAAAGTGTAATGGACAGTGAAAAAAAAAATACCATTCGCAATATTTCTAATTGAACCCTCCAAAAACGTTCATTATTTTAATTGAACCCCTTCAGCTGTCCCATAAAAATTAATAACTATGATAATAAACTTTTATTATGGAAAACGGCGAAATACTGTGCATATCTAATTTGGCGGTACTCTACCATAAGTAACAGCTGAGGCTTAACTGAAAACTTTAAACTCTCGCGCTCTCCCTCTCTTTCTCTTAATCGTTCGCTGTAGCATCGCGAGTGCCACCGAATCGCGAACGGATCGATTAATCGAATCGACTACCGTTGCATGCTATAAAAATAAGATACGGATTTCGTAATCCTTCACAGCTTCAAACCCGAAAAAATAATTATTGAAAATATTGTGAAGTCATGGGAAATTTAATCGCGACGAATTTTAAATATGACTACATACTTTGGCTAACGCGCAAATTTCGAATTGTTGAAGTCAAGTACATGGGGTAGAAGTACGACTTTATTAAACTCTATAATAGTGTTTCTATAATTTGAATCAATAACAAGTTGACGGATTTTCTGATCTGAGTAGTTACGTATCCATCGTTCTTTCTTTGTAATAGCGTCGGCCGTCCGTGGTCGGCAATTCCTTCCCGCTATTACCGAATCGTTTAAGGAGGAGGCAAGGGAGGTGGTATATCGCTCCCGGCAAGGCAAAAGGGGAAAGGTGACCATAATGACTACTCTCCTTGTCTTAAACGAATTCAAATTTATTACAAAACGCTACCTCGAGCGTTAACGGTTGAAACACTTTTTCACATACCTTAACCTACTATACACTAATCCTTAATAACTAAATGAGACAGCCGGCATGTGAGCGCCTTGCCATCTCATTACCGACTTGAAACACAATAAATAAATTGAAGGGAAAATTGATAACTAAAGTAGCTGTGCTGGCCCACGAGAGCCTGGCACAGCGCACAAGTGTCGAGTAGTCTTAAAGGTAAAACTGATTAAGAGAGAAAGACAAGAGGAGAGAGGATGACCTGATGAATCGGCGAAGTCCAGTGGGCTGGCATGTGGATCTTTTCGCCGACTGGAGACTTCGTGGATTATGGCGCGGCTGGTGGACAAAGGCTGGCTCAAAATACTATCCCACTACGCTGGACTGCTGCACTATCGCTGGCGAGGTCACTCGCCTAATGCTAGCGAAAGACGTCTAAAGACTACTAATGCATGAGAGACTGCTTGTCACGCCTCCCTCATCACTCACTTGCCTAATCGGCGGCACGCGGCACCGCTAAGTGGCCAGTACCGCACGCCTAGCCGCACCATAGCTGCATTCTCTCTCTCTCTCTCTCTCTCTCCATCGGTGACTGACGGGAGCTCATGTTGTTGCGCGCTCCTGTTCACTGGTACTGCTGCTGCTCTCTCTTTCTTGCTTGTGGAAGAGAAACCGATGCTAAAACAGAAGCTGGCATCAGGCACGAAAATACACGTGCGTCAGATGCCCGCCATGAGCCCTTGCTTGGAGAGAGAGAAGGAATACACGGTGTAGGCCATGACCAACATACACCGTTACACCTTAGACATTTTGAGAATAAAAAAAATTAAATGATATTATTACGTACGAAATTGGTATATTTATGATTGTGTGCTTTATTTCTAACAAGCATATGCGGAAATTTATTTGTTCATATAAAAACTTAACTGATTTTGCAGTGTTAGCACAGCAAGGAAAAGCTATTGATGAATCAGACGGATCAATAGATCCTCAATTAAACAATTTGTCATGCGGATTTGAAGATGAACATGGAAACGTAAATATATTGAAAAGCATTAAAATCTAAAATGTTAATTCATATTTAAAGCTAATCATTTATTTCTACGTAGATTCATCTCGGTTGAAAAATGTACATAACACGTTCTGAAAATGATAATTTGATAGCAAGTTCCACTACTTCATCAGCGTTTGTAGGTAATCTTTTAGTCATTGTATTTGGATCACCAACTTTACAAAGAGCACTATAACTGGTCGTATTAGTAACAAAACGCGAGGAAATTTGAAGAAAGAGAAAGAAATGAACAATTAAGAAGACAATAATTTGGAAATAACGGAAAATGAATTAAATGAGATTTAGGAAGAGTCATTTGCGCCGGAAAAATTAGATGCCACCAAGTTGAATGCTTGTAGTGGTAATTATGAATCAAATAAATTTATTTAAAAAGAAATTGTAATTGATAAAAAAATATAGAAGATAATTTAATGTACAAAATAATTGAAAAATATAAAATAGTTTTAAAAAATATATAACAATCTATTTAAAAATATAAAAATTATAAAAAATACTAAAATTTTTTCACATTTTTCAGCTTATTATAGAGCATTGGCTCCAAATTTATTATGAGAAGTCTTTAACTAAAGGTCAATGGAAGAAATATAACGGAGCTATAGAAATAGCAAGCTTTCGTGAATATGTCATATATCTAAAGTGGCATATCTAAAGAAACCTAAAAGACCGAAATTTGTTAACAAGAATATTGAATTAAGTGACCCATAAACTCTTGATCGTACACTCGTAAATGTAAACTCTTTGCCTGGTACATCAAACCTAGATGTGGCTACAATACCTGGTAATGGTAATACATCGGGCGACTGCATTCCAGATATCTTTAATTACTCTGTGAACATCCAAGACGAAACTAACCAGAATAAAGAAATTTTTGATGATAGTTTACTGGAATCTTCAAGCGATGAATTTTAGGTAACGATTAAAAAGAACTAGCCATGTTTTATGTACAATATTATATTTTAATATTTATTAAAAATGTACTCCTAAAATTGATTTAATACTCTAAGGTGTTTTTAAAATAAACAGAAAAATATATTTCATTAAATCTTTTATTTTCTTTATACGTAAATTATATCACACTCGTTCTTTCATTAATAATACAATTTATTATATAACAGGAATGCAGGTGAATGTAATCATCATAAAATGTGCAATGTATAAATATGACATACACAATTAATACATTTATTTTTAATACAGTTGTATTAAATCGCTTCTAATATTTTATAATATAACCATTCCTGTTAACAAGAATGTTTTCTACTCAAGTCGTTATAAATTTTTTGTAATAAATCATTTTTAATCTTAAATTGTTATCATTACATATTAATACTGTGACAGGGCTGATAGCGATGCTCGCTAACCCTGTGTACGGCACTCTCCTCGCACGGATGTAGCGGCCGAGCATGGCTATGGTTGACATGGCATTCACGCGCTCGTGTCGTTGCAGGGCCTGGAGAGGGGAGAGCGCGACTGGCGGAGAAGACGGTGCGAGAAGAAGCGAGAGCGCGAAGAGCGTGAGAGAGAGCGAGAGAGGAAGAAGAATAGGCGAGAACGCGGAAAGCGCGGCTCGCGCCGCGAGAATTATGAGAGCGGGAGAGATTGAGGACAGTTGGAGAGTGACCGTACGTTAAGGAGGTCACGGCGCGAGAGAAGTCTGAGACGACGCGCCAGGAGAGAGGAACCCCAGGACGAGAGAAGTCTTCGTGTGGCAGATCTCCGGCTGCTGTTCGAGCAGCCCTTCAGCGATCATCATAAGGCGATCGAGAAGCCGATCCCGGCTGCTAGCTGCCAACCAGCCGCCGCCGGTGATCCAGCGAGCCCCGCTGCCAGCCGGACTGCGATTTCGCCGTCGTCGGCTTTCCACCAGCGAGCCGCGGGAGAAGCCACCCGGTGGGTTTGTTCCCTCATTATTTTGCGGATCTCTCTCTCACGTACCAGCTCTCGCCCGGTACAACGCCGCGAATTGAGTTGTCACGATTATTAGTTGAGCGAATCCGCTCCTAATCATTGTATATTTGTCGCGTATAATAGTTGAGCGATCACGCTCCTAATCGCCGTTTGTTGTCGCGTTTTGAGGATTGAGCGAGCGCGCTCACCATTTCGTTTGTAAGAAACCGTAGCTGTAACTTTTATTGGCGTAAATAAAAGGGATCGCCTCCTTGTACTTATTTCGATTCTGTCAGTTCACCTTCCCCGTCATCGCGGTAGGTTTGCTCCTGTGGAAGTCAGCGCCAGCTTCCTTCACCGGAAAAGGACCCTTAAATAACTCGCAGGGGGGCATAGCAGTGGCGCACTTCGCTATGTTCCGAGGATAAATTCCCCCCCCCCCCTTTGCATGGCATCCCTTGTGTTCTTTCGGCGGGAAAATCTTTCGCATCGCTTTGTTTGACGGGAGGTGAAGGTGATCGCGAGTGCGGTTTGGAAAATCGCGTTTTCATTGTGTCAGAGGCAGTGCGGTATTTTGGTCGACTTGTGCGTTTTCGGCGAGTTCGCTGAGTTGCGGGTAAGTACCGGTGAGACGCTGAGAGAGGCCAGAATTGTATTTTGAAATTAAAATTTCTTTGTTGCGATGTCGTCAACACGCTAGGCTCGAGTTACGCCAGAGTCCGAACGTTCCAAGAAGGGCAACAGCGAGAGTCACTTTGTTTACATTGCGCGATTAGCGCTGGTAATTTGAAATATAGCCTGGAGTTCGGTGCGACGAGGCGAGCCTGGTGTTTTGGCTAATGTGCGTGATTGGTTTGTAATGTGTGTTGTGTGATTGAATCGTACGATTGGTATCATCACTTCTGGCTGTTTGAATTTAAGTTTGTAGGGATTAAGCGATTAAGACGTTGTGTTGCGTGTTCGCACCAAAGTCATCGCTGTTAAGAGACTTAGCGCGCGCACGGATAACTGTTGCAAGTCGCAGAGCAACCCTTAGCGGGTCTGTTTGTTTACGCCGGACTAAGCGTGTAAAACGATGACTTTGGCAAGGTCGCCGAAACGGCCGAAGCCAGGCGAGTCGCGCGCGCGACCGGAAACCTTTAGGCGACGAGTTATGAGAACGCCGGAGATAAAGGAACTATGGGAACGCGTGCGCGAGACACGTTTAAGCGACCTGCTAGCATGGATGGCGGCCCAGAGTCTCGCGACGGAGGGGACAACAGCGTCCGTGCAGGATAGGGCATTTCGCGTATTTTTATTTAGCGCGCGGCACGAATCGGAGCCCCCGGTAAAAACAGAGGACTACGTAGCGGGTGAAATCCCGATTACCGTTGACGCGACGCTCGCGTCAGCGGCGTGGGATGGCGCGTTGTTAGAAGCTTGGGAGGCGGCGGTGCGCGCAGCGGTGATCGCGCGGCGGACGATGGTCGAGCACTCACAACGCGGCGACGCGGAGCCGTCGGAAACGCGTATTCGCGTAACCGACGGTATCACTGCGAACGAGAAGCCGCTGGGAACAAATGTGAGGTCGGCGCTGAATCGGTCGGCACCGGTGGGCCACGCGCGACCAGAGGGTCTCGCCGACGGACAGACCGAGACGGCGCGGGTGCGCGGACAGCAGCGACCGACGAGCTTTCATGGGCAGGAGCCGTCGATATGGCGGCGCGCGGTTAGCTTAATTTGGCTAGTGCGAGAGACATTGCCGGCGCGCGAAGCACGAAACATCGTGGGCCAGGGCGAGATGAATAACGCACTAGAGTATGAGCGGGCGCGCGGCCCAAATGACACCAGTACTCCGGCGCGTGGAACGCTCAACGCGAGGCCCGTGGCGAGGCGCGAGTCTGCGCGGCTGAACGCCCGGGCGCGCGAGAATGAGCGCCCGGCACCGACGAGAAATGCCGCGATGAAAATGCGTCAGTACAAAGACGAAGAGGAGGAGTCAGAGCACTCAGAGTCCGACGAAGCGAGTTATGACTTAGCGCTCGAGGACGATGAAGCGTGGAAGTATGACTCGGATGACGATAGGTGCGTAGGAAGGCCAAAAGCTCGTTATATCGATGGCCGGCCGGCAGATGCGGTGTCAGCGTTGAAAAACTGGTCGGTGGTATTCACTAAAAAGGGCGGGCTGACGGCGGAACAATTCCTCCAGCGACTGCACGAAGTGCAAGCTTTTTATAGATTTCGCGACGCGGAGATGTTGTCGGCTTTGATGACCGCGTTCGTAAGCTCGGAAATGATGCTCTGGTGGGAGACAAATCGTCCGAGTTGGCGAACGCTGCGCGAATTCAAGGATGAGTTTCGACGACAGTTTTGCCCGCGACGCTCGCGCAAGGACGTATATGACGCGCTGCGCCGTCGTACTTAGGGCGAGGGTGAGCCGCTGGGCCAGTATCTTACAGCTTTTCTGTATATTGCGGGTAGGCTGGAGCCGGGACTCTCGGAGCGGCGACAGCTCGAGCTGATAAAAATTAATCTATATCCGACGCTGCGGAAGTTTATCAGGTCGAAGAAGGTTAAAACGTTGGCAGAGCTGCGTGCGTGGGGAGAGAAATTTGAACGTCGGCGCGACATCGATGATGTGTATCGGCCGCCTCCTACGCCGCAAGAATCATTGATGCCGGAAGTAGCGTACCGAGGAAATACGGCGAACGAGAATGCGAAACCGGGTATCAGAAACGCGGGCCCTGCGGTAAAAGAGTCTGTCGCGTCTGTCCAGTCTGCGAGGGGGAAAGATCAACGTGGTAGGACGGCAAGGCCGGCGTCGAAGTCTGGAAGCGACAACGGAGGTCCGAGCAAGGAAAGCCCGTCACAACAGGATCCGGCGGCTTCGCCAGACATGTTGCCGACAGATGTAGTGGCTGCGTTGTCGCGGCTGCTGCGGACGCGCGGCGGGACGCCATCGGGAAGCGCAGCCCCGGCGGCGAGTAACGCAGCCGGCGGAGCAGCGTTCCAGGGCGTATGCTATAAATGCGGGGGGCGCGGACACCGTAAATCTGAGTGCGCGAGCCCGCAGGATGCGCGGATTCCGCAACAGGCCGCGGGTGGGCCAGCAGCCGCTGAGGCAGGCGGTAGCGCGGGTGTTAACCAAGCTGCGAGACGCGGCGAGGATAAGGGCCCAGTGCGCTGCTATAAATGCCAGCGGCTCGGTCACTATGCCAACAAGTGTACGTTGGGGACGCGAGCCTCGCGAAGGTGCCAAGGTTGCGGTTCGGATAGTGGAACCCTTGAAATATGCCCGGAATGCCGAAGATGGATCAGGGCGATGGGAAACTCCAACGCGGGCTCCGCGCGCCCAGCGGGCCCTGCGTAGAGTCGCATGATAGGGCACTTCATCCGGGTGAGATCGCGTTTAATAGATTGTTAGAGGGCGGACTCGCGCAGTACCGCAGACTGACTGAAACACGTCGATCAGAGCATCCGCGAGGTGAAGACGCGAGCGGCGCGCGGCCAAGTACTCCAGAATATCGCGAGTACACAGGACGCGAAACGGAGAGTGTAAGGAAGACGTTCGATTGGACTGGGTTTAATGAGCAGTGGCTGAGGATGCGTGAGACCGAGTCGACGCGCGAGAATGAGAGACAGGCTGCGCAAACGCTGAATGCAGACCGAGAGAATATCCAAGGGTGTCCGAGGGATAGGCGCGGGTCAATCGGGAAGGATTTGACGGCAACGCCAGTATCGGACGATGGTATTCGAAACTCGAGGGAAACCGTGGAAACCACGCGGTCTTTGAGCAGTCCGGGAGTAGGTGCGAAGCGCGTACTACAGGTCCCGGAGCAGGCTCAGGCCGCGAAACCGGGTCAGCACGACATGAGACGAGAGGTAGACGACCCTGGCAGTGTAGACGAGACGTCGTCGCGATCTGTCACCTCGTCGAACGAATTCATGGTGCTGAGCGGTACGGTTGCGGTGAAAGCATCTTTGCCGGGAGCGTTAGGCGGACCAGGGCGTGAACCGATGCGTAAGGAATCGGTGGGAAACGCGGATACTGGAGCCAGCGAGGAAGTCTCGCGCTTATGCGTGCGCGTGTGCATGGGTGAACCGAAGGCGGACGCCGTGGAAAACCGCGCGCTTTTGGTAGTGCACATCGCGGGGAGACCGTATAATGCGCTTTACGATTCTGGGGCGATGCTGACCATCGTAGGATCGCGCGTACGAAGAGAGTTTGTGGACCACATAGAGCCGTGCGATGTGGCATTGTTTGGTTTCGCGGGAGCAAAAGCGAAAATTATAGGGGAACTTCGTCTTAGAATTGAAATTGACGGAGTAATGCGCGAGGTAGAAACGCGAGTCGTGGACGCGCCAATACAGTACGATATGATAGTCGGGATGGACATCATCGAGGGCTTCGGTATTGGCACGGAGCATGCGGAAAGGCGTTGGCATATAAGGAATGGCCCGTGGCACTCGTTTGCGGAGTTAAAACGCGAGAGGGTGGAATTTCCGAGCGACTCGGGATTCACGCGTGCTCGCGTCAGGGCCGAGGTCGCTGGACTTTCTGAGTTGCGACCTTCGCAGCGCGAGGTGATAGAGCAGCTAGTGCGGCGGATTGTGCCCGAGAAATCGCCGGCATGCACGCATTTAATTCGGCACGAAATAGACGTGCAGGGTGCGCGGCTGATGAAGACCCCTTTGAGGCGATACTCGCCGCAGGTAATGGACTTTATGCGCGGCGAAACGAAAAGGTGGTTGGAATCCGGGTTGATTCGAAGGTCGACTAGCGATTGGAGCAGCGCGCCGGTGATCGTGAAGAAGCAGGACGGCACAAATCGAATGTGTATCGATCTTAGACCGGTGAATAAAGCGACAAGGGCAGACGCATACCCGATGCCGAGTATCGATGCGATCCTTGATCGTTTGCGAGGGGCGCGATTTATTTCGAAGATCGATTTGAAAAACGCATATCTACAGGTACCGTTGAGCGAGGAAAGCAAGAAGTATACGGCATTTGCGGTTCCAGGGATGGGCCTGTTTGAATGCAATTATATGATCTTCGGGTTGATAAACGCGCCGGCAACATTCATGCGTCTGATGGATGCGCTATTCGGTCCGGAATTTGAGCCGTTTGTATTTAAATATCTCGACGACGTGATAGTCGTGACCGAGACTTTTAGCGATCATCTGGTGTGGCTCGAGCGGGCATTGGAAAGACTGGTTAACGCGGGACTCGAGGTAAACGTAGGGAAATGTGAATTCGGATGCTCGGAGGTGACATTTTTGGGATACCGTCTGGATAGCCAGGGGCTGCGACCTGACGCAGACCGGATCCAGCCGGTAGTTGAGTTTCCTCAGCCCAGAAATGTCAAACAACTGCGACGCTTCCTCGGCATGTGCGGATGGTATGCGCGATTTATTGAGCACGAGAGCGAAATGAAAGTGCCGCTAACGAAGCTCACGCGCAAAAGCGAACGCTGGCATTGGGGATCGGAGCAGGCCGAAGCATTTAAAAAACTGAAGAAGGCGCTAACGGAAGCGCCAGTGCTGGCGAGACCCGACTTTGCGAAAACGTTCTATATCCATTGCGATGCGTCGTCATATGCGCTGGGAGCGTGTTTGATGCAGAAGGACGCGGACGGTTTCGAGCACCCCATCTGCTACGCGAGCAGGATGCTCAACACGCATGAGCGAAATTACTCGGTATCAGAACTGGAGTGCGCGGCAGTAATAATGGGCATAAAGAAATTCCGCCCGTACGTTAAGGGAACGCATTTCGTGGTGGTTACTGATCACACAGCGCTCACGTGGCTGCGGAATAAGAAAGAGCCCGCAGGTAAACTCGCGAGATGGATTCTAGAGCTTCAGCAATACGATTTTGAGATTGTGTATAGGAAGGGTCGCCTACATCATACGCCGGACGCGTTATCGCGCGCGTATGAGGACGGCGAGGAGGTAGCGTCATTCGCAACCATTACGGACCCAGACTACTTACAGCGCATGAGAGATGTGCTTGCGAGACCGGATAAATTCCGAAATTGGCGAGTAGAGGACGGAATGTTGTATAGATTCTCTTCCGATAGACTATTCGATCCAGTCACAAATCGCGAGCAATGTTGGCGCTTAGTAGTACCGCTAGAGCATAGGGCTCGAGTGATGCGAGACGCACACTGCGAGCCATCGGCAGGACATTTCGGTAGGGATAAAACGTATGATAGGGTTGCGAGGGAGTACTCCTGGCATGGGATGTATCACGATATCACGGAGTTCGTGCGTTCATGTGAGGAATGCCAGAAGTACAAGATCGAACAGAAGCTACCGATGGGATTGATGAGCAGACGTGTAGTCGAACGACCATGGCTAGTGGTAGCGGCGGATGTAATTGAACTGCCAAGAAGCAAGAATAGGTTTAAGTATCTAGTCGTATTTCAGGACTTATTTACGAAATACGTGGAGTTTAAGCCTCTCGTGTCGGCTACAGGGAAAGCTCTTGCGCAAGCTCTTGTGGAACTGATTTTATTTAGATGGGTGGTTCCGAGCTACTTAGTCACGGATAATGGTAAGAATTTCTGTGGAAACGAATTTCGAGCGATGTTGGACGAGTACAAAATCGAACAGGTACTCTGTCCGCCATACCATCAGCAGGCGAACTTCGCCGAACGAGCGATTAAGACGCTGAAGCTGATGGTGGCGATTTTCGTGGATCAGGACCACAGAAATTGGGATAAATATTTGCATGAATTCAGACAAGCAATGAACACAACAATCCAGGCGAGTACGAAAGTCTCGCCGGCGTTCCTAAACTTCGGGCGTGAGCCGCAGCAAGCTAAGAGTCTGCGACGCGAAGTGGAAGCGCGAGCGCCGATCATCCGCTCGTCAATCAAAGATTGGAGCGAGCAAATGGCGAGGCTCGACGCGCTGCGCGACTTGGTTATCAAGCATATTGAGGAAGCGCAGACCCGGCAGAAGAAGCATTATGATAGGAAACGGCGTGAAGCGGAATTTTCGGTCGGGGACTTAGTTTTGAGACGCGCGCATATGTTATCAAGTGCAAGCGCTGGGAGAAATGCTAAGTTAGATCTGAAGTTCATAGGCCCGTATAAAATTTTGCGTGTGGTTTCGCCAGGAGTGTATATTTTAACCACGGACAATAAGAAACAGGTACCAATGGTTCACGTGTCCGAACTTAAGAGGTACATACCTCCGCGTAATGCGGGTAGGGACAGCTGAAAGTAGATGTTACTGTGTGGAGTGATTGTTGTGTGTGAGTGTAATTAGCCGAAGACAGGACTATTGATGACGGGACTATCATGGCGATACGAAACAATAGTCATGCGTTTCCGGAATTATTTGCTAATTTTATATGGAATTTTATTACAGAGGACACAGCGATGCATACGCTGGAAGGTGTGGCGCCGGAATCAGTGGAAATGGCTCGGCCAGAGATCGCGTTGGTAGACGCTAGTAGAACCGCGAGTGAGGATACGTCGAGGCGGAGTGAGGGCGAAGTCGCCGAACTCCTGCCCGACACGGGGACCGAGGTGGTCGTCGCGGATGCGCGAATCGCGGTGGGGCAGTCGAGCACGGGCAGCGCTGTCCGTGTGCCGGGTTGTAGTGCCGCTGTCGCTGCTGCCGCCGCGGCCGCCGATGCGAGGGCGAGAGACGCGGAGCGCGCGCTGGATCCCCGTGTCAATATGGTAAAGCCGTCGGTGAGGCACGGATTTAGCAATGAAGTCGCGATGGCGGAGCCGCGGGGCCAGATCCTGCTGGTGGATACGCGACCACTCACCACAGGGGCGAGTTCGCCGAGTGTGTGGGAGGGTCGCGAGTCGATTTCGCCGTTGGTTATCGCAGAGGTCCGACGCGGAATCCCAACTCGGGAACGGCGAGATGAGCTGCGCGGACGATTCGGGTCGGTGGTGGACGAGCTCATAACGCCGCGAGACCTGCTGCCGCAGCGTCCGCTGCGATTCGGGATAGCGGAGACCTCGTCCACATCTGATCGCCAGGATTCAGGGGCCCGGATGCCGCCGAGTACAGCGGCTCGCGCTGGCTCAAGCGGGGCGCCGCCGCCGGAGTACCTGCAGGAGCTCCGGAAGGAGGAAGCGGCGGAACGCTACGGTACTTCCAAAAAGAGACGTCGCAATAAAAAAACGCCGGATTTCGGGGGTTATGAGCCCGGGTTTCTAACCGTTGCTCCGGTGGCTCATAGTACCCCTATGGAGCGGGACGTGACGTGGGAGTTACCAGTGCTACCGCGGGAGCCCCAAAATCTGTCTCCGATAGCGGAGGTGATTGATAGTCACAACGCGTCGGGTTCGGTTGCCGGTTCGCAGAGCGAAGATCGCGGGACGACCGTGGAGGATGCGGTGTCGGCGGACTCGCAGGTAGCGGATCAAGCGCTGACTCCAGGACCTTCGGAAGTGGTGGCTGAGCGGCCGGCTAAGCCATACAACGTGGGAAAGGGCAAGGACAGGTATCGTGTGTTCCCTGATGGAACACGCGTGCCTGCTCCGCGAGCAGGAGTTAGGGTGCGCCGTCGTCGCGAGATGCGCGAGGCGAGAGGGGCTGAGGCAGCGTCAGCGAGATCGCAGCCGCGGCCTCAGAGCGTCGATCGTCGCGCAAGCGAGCCGACGCATCGGCAGCGTCAGGTTGAGCATGGTACTCGAGAACGGGATCCTGTCGCGGCAATTCTGGCTAAGATGGCGAGACTCACACCATCCCAGCGCGAAGAAGTTGCGAGGGCGGAACGCCAGGCGCGCGAGCTCGCCGCCTGGGCGTTAAGCCGTAGCGCAGCTCAGGAAGACGCGCAGGGTGATTAAGGTACCAGCATGGATGACACTAATAATTATGTTCATTTTATTTTTTTTTAGCTATATTGATTTTATTTTCGTGATTGTGCTATATTTGGTTTCTTTTTTTTTAGCATTGGCGAACCGTTGTTTGTTTTATTTGGTTTTATTTTGTTTTATGTTCTCGTACTGATACATGTGTTTTAGTCAAAACCTCGGCCTTGTGTCCGGGCTAGGGGAGTTGCGTGGGGTAACCCTCGGGTGCCTCCGGCTCCCGTGGCTTAGCGGGGGGCTGTGACAGGGCTGATAGCGATGCTCGCTAACCCTGTGTGCGGCACTCTCCTCGCACGGATGTAGCGGCCGAGCGTGGCTATGGTTGACATGGCATTCACGCGCTCGTGTTGTTGCAGGGCCTGGAGAGGGGAGAGCGCGACTGGCGAAGAAGACGGTGCGAGAAGAAGCGAGAGCGCGAAGAGCGTGAGAGAGAGCGAGAGAGGAAGAAGAATAGGCGAGAACGCGAAAAGCGCGGCTCGCGCCGCGAGAATTATGAGAGCGGGAGAGATTGAGGACAGTTGGAGAGTGACCGTACGTTAAGGAGGTCACGGCGTGAGAGAAGTCTGAGACGACGCGCCAGGAGAGAGGAACCCCAGGACGAGAGAAGTCTTAGTGTGGCAGATCTCCGGCTGCTGTTCGAGCAGCCCTTCAGCGATCATCATAAGGCGATCGAGAAGCCGATCCCGGCCGCTAGCTGCCAACCAGCCGCCGCCGGTGATCCAGCGAGCCCCGCTGCCAGCCGGACTGCGATTTCGCCGTCGTCGGCTTTCCACCAGCGAGCCGCGGGAGGAGCCACCCGGTGGGTTTGTTCCCTCATTATTTTGCGGATCTCTCTCTCACGTACCAGCTCTCGCCCGGTACAACGCCGCGAATTGAGTTGTCGCGATTATTAGTTGAGCGAATCCGCTTCTAATCATTGTATATTTGTCGCGTATAATAGTTGAGCGATCACGCTCCTAATCGCCGTTTGTTGTCGCGTATTGAGGATTGAGCGAGCGCGCTCACCATTTCGTTTGTAAGAAACCGTAGCTGTAACTTTTATTGGCGTAAATAAAAGGGATCGCCTCCTTGTACTTATTTCGATTCTGTCAGTTCACCTTCCCCGTCATCGCGGTAGGTTTGCTCCTGTGGAAGTCAGCGCCGGCTTCCTTCACCGGAAAAGGACCCTTAAATAACTCGCAGGGGGGCATAGCAGTGGCGCACTTCGCTATGTTCCGAGGATAAATTCTCCCCCCTCCCTTTGCAATACAATGATTTAAGAAAATTATAAAAATATGTAACCGTAAGTTCAAGTTTTAATTGTGATTGAAAATGAATGATTATGTTCATTGTGGAAATCTACGATTTTATTCAGAAGAATTCCTGCAATCGTGAATATTGTTATTGAAAGTAATTGAAAATTATTTGATACAATGTTATTACAAATAGAATAGAATAATTAGATTTGTTATTAAATGTTATTAAAAGCGATTCGTTCTACGTTTACATTCAATGTAATTGAAAATGAATCGTTAGATATAGAATTCAGAATATTCGTATCGATTTAAAAAAATTCGTTTTAATAAGATTTAAATACTTTTAAATGCTATTCACATATTAGTAGGAAAAATGAATACTTTTCAATCATGAATCTGAATACCCAAAAAATAGAATTAAAATGGATACAATGCTAACTTAACATCCAACCGATTAGATTTTATTAATTGTGATTTATTTAATACGTCCTTCTCTTAATAGAAGTTATTTAAAATTATCAATTTAAATCAACTTTAATAATAATAATAATCATAAATTTTATTTTTTTGAATAGTTTTTAATGGTCTCGCTTCACGGTACAGTTGGGAATTGATTTCAATTGGCTTATGAAGGATTCAGATTCACGATTAAAAATGATTAGTTTTTTTTAATCTCTTTTAATGGAACATTTTTAGCAGGGTATTGCTGCATCTCCAGGATCTTCTGATTTGCCTAAATTTCCAGCACATTTTGGACAGATTGCGTGAAATTCAAGATCATTTTGTTGATTGAATATCTGATATAATTTGTATTTAGACTGCGATACTATAGAATTTTCAAAAATACAATTTAGTAAAGTGATCAATTTTGATAACATTCCATCGAAAGGTAAATGAAGATTTTTACAAAATCGTAATATCATAAATAATAGTTCAATAGAACTAATTGATACTGGAGTGGATATTTTTTTTGAAAAATATTTTTAGTTGAGTATATCTTTTAATAACTTAATATTTTTTATATTATCACGTTGTGATGTTGGGATCACTCTCAGGTACGCTTGGAATAAGCGTAAATTCAGGATTGCTCTGATTTGGCTATCATGTAACACATAAGCCGGGACGAGCGATATTGTTGCGTGAAGAAAACTGTATGCTAGCGCGGTATGTAATAACATTTGGTTATTACGAACACACCAGATTCACGCTTAATGTGTTCTTAAGGGACTTTAATGAAAATTCATCAGACTCAAGCTTAATGAATTTCCAAAGAAGGGACTACTCAAAGAAAAAAAAAGACAGCCAGATATAAAGTTTTACTTACTTTTATTTTATTTGATTATTTGATATTTAGGCTGCACACTCTCTGCACTTTGACCTCTTTCTCTCTCTCTCTCTCTCTCTCTCTCTCTCAATTCTCAATTCAAGATGCACTTGGCAGAGTTTTTGCTGAGTTCTTGGCTGACTTCTTGACTGAGTTTTTGGCTGACTTCTTGGCACTACACTGTTCTACTGATTCTTCAAAAATGTTTTTATTCTGTGCTTCCTCCAGCACTCACTCACTGGTACTCACCTTGGTTCCACAGTCTTGTACCGAGCTTTTTATAAACAGTGGGTGGTTGGATGGAAATCCCTTTCCTCGAGCCCATGAAGCGATAACGGCCAAGTTTTGTATTGGTGGAAAATTTTCTAATCACATTTAGGATTTCTTTATTGGTCTGTGGGCGTGAATTTTCAGAGAGAGATAGGGCGGTCCTTTTTTGACTTGGGCCTTTTTCTTCAGAGATGGCTCTTGGAGTGCTACTTTTGAGAGCAAGATTGACGCTATAGTTTATAATTACTTATACAAAATCGTACTAAACTTAGTTAATTTTAACGATACATATTGATTACTTAATAGCTATAAATTACAATAATTCTATAATTAATTATTATAAAAATCTAAAAACTTCTAAGAGTTATTATAAAATACATTACGGTTTTAATGTAAAATTATTTATTAGTTATGTT
Organism: Phymastichus coffea; assembly: GCF_024137745.1. Taxonomy (NCBI): domain Eukaryota; kingdom Metazoa; phylum Arthropoda; class Insecta; order Hymenoptera; family Eulophidae; genus Phymastichus; species Phymastichus coffea. The sequence goes on from NW_026706814.1 coordinate 5,773,761, forward strand.
ATGATTGCAAGGATAGAACTGGATAAATGATATATTTTTAAAAGATACGCTTTATGGTACAATAGTAACTTATAAAATTGATTAAAACTAATTAAATATTACGGATATTCTCTTAAAATTCGGTTGGGAAATAAAGATAAATTGCATTTTTATGGCCCCTACTATTATCAGCGTGATAACGCTTCACGATGTATACGCGATGATCGTAGGCTTCTGTCAACACATACGCGTGGGACAAAGCAGGATAGAGTGTCAATTGTAAGGCCGGGCCACACTGACAAGTACTCGTAAAGAATCCAAATAAGTGATCTAAATTTGGCCATCTCCTAAAATTTCCTTTTCCGTTTCTTCCTCTGTCATGGCCACGTGTTGCTCCTCTCCAACTGCCGTTGACTCGTCCAACGCTACCATTTTGACCAGCTTGGCAATCACGAGCGAAATGACCATTTCTTCCAAAGTTGAAACATTTGTCTCCTTTATGTTTTCCAGCCGCAAACACGTTCAATTTTCTTTCTCCTTCTTCGCCATTATTCTTCTTTTCAGCAATTTCAATTTTATTTTTCACATAAGCTGTAGTCTGATCCTCTTCTTTTAACGTATCGATTAGATCACCAATATAACTATACTCGTTCGGCAAAGTATTTAGTATGTAATTTAACTTCTCTTTTTCAGTTATTTTTGCGCCCGCACCTTTTCATTCATTTATATTTTTTCCAAATTCACAAAAAAATGTTGTCGAGTCATTGTATTGTACAAGCTTCATTTTTTCTAACTTATTCCTACACACAATTTGCATCGCTGTTGATTCTCTCAAATACATTTCATCAAACTTCTTAATTATCTTGTAGGCAGTTTCTTCTTCACAGACAAATTCTAATTGTTTGTTGGAGATCGCACTGTATATGTAATTTATTGCTTTTAATTCTTTATCATTCCACTCGTCTTCTTTATCTGCGTTTGTCTTTTCTCTTTTAATTACTTCTTCACATTTCTTAAGCTTCACATACGTACTTATCCTCTTTTTCCACATGCTGTATTCATCTCCATTAAATACCGGAATTATAATATCACACTTTCCTGCCATCTCGTTTTCTTTCTACATCTTTGAACTTTCCTTTGTGCTCACAAGACTTCTTGATCGTTCTTTTGTGCTGTGAAAATCTCTCGAACGTTTCTTCGTACTCTTAAAACTTTTCACACACTTACTTAAATATTCCCCGAAAGTTATATTAAAGCAAAGATTAACTTTTTATTAACCACGCTCTGCTACCATGCTGAATAAATAAAAGGAACGATAATTAATAATAAAGAACATTTATTAATGAAGAAACTTAGGACTAAAGAGAATACATCTTTATTCGGTGCGAGTCGCTAAGTATCAGAATATAAGCACGCACGCAGTGCTCCGCTTCATATACACATACGAGTATAGACATCCGGAGAGGGAAGGGATTGACGTGTACATGGTAGTGTCTCACTCATACTCTATAACACACATGTACACTCTACAGTCCAAAGGAACTTGAAGCGCACAAGGAACCTGAAAAAGAGAACTTGAGAATGGAACCTGACGGATGAAAGGTGATGAAAAATATTACAAAAATGAAACCAATTTATTAATAAATGTGAGTATTTACCACAAGCTGCAGGTATTCAAAATAGTTTATTAGAAAATGTTGATCCTGATGAACTGACAAGGGAAGGCAGGGAGGTGTCCGTCACTGATTTTCTTTAAACTTTGCATACAATTAGAGTATCAAAAAATATTAGACACGTATTTTTTTTTAGCGGCCCATACGGTAATTTAGGTGGTAAAAACAGGGTTGCCAATTATAATTATCTACATACGCTTGAAGTGCATAAGTTGGCGAGACGCTAAATTCAAATTATCATATCTCGGTGAAAGAAAAAGATATCTTAACGATTCAAAATTCATTTTGAAGGGAAAGACTCATACTTTCAGATATATTAATTAGTTTGACCGAAAAAAATTATCTTATGATCTTACATAACCTCAAATATGTGTAAAAGTCGTGTTTTTTGCACTTGAAAAGATTTATAGTGTTTCTTTTGTAATGTTTTTCGTTCTTTCAAATGGGAAACTCAGTTTTTTGGGTCCAATTCCAAAAATTGGCCCAAATCTGGCTCAACTTGAAAATTTCAAATGGAAACTACTGTTGCTTATGGCAGATTCGAATTATGGGGAAAATTACACGCTCAAACGTGATATCAAATTTTACCGAAAAAATTAGTATTTTGAGTCCCAAAGAGGCACCAAAAATAAAAACCTGTGGTTTTTGGGACTTTTTGAATTTCACAAACTTCGCTTGTTTTTGTTTCTTAATTTTTTTCTATTGTTTATTATAAATATTATGCAAATTTTTTTGAAAAATGATTTTTACGCAGTTTTTCTGGCTCAAAAAATAATTTTATTTTAGTTAAAAATTTTTCTGAAAAAACTGTTATCAACCAGTTAACAGTTTATTATGATTTCTGTTATTATTATTATTATTATATTGTTATTATTAGGAGATGTATTATTATGAATTATTATTGATTTGCTTATGTTCCTCATCGTATTGTATACCTATAATCCATTACATTGATGTGCATATGAATATAAAATCTTATCACCAAATAAATAATTTTGTATTTTAACAGCATTAATTATATATATAACAATAATAGAAATAAAAATATTGCAGACACTTTGTTGTTATTCTTTTATTGACCACTGCAAATGCGGAAACCGCGATTGATTAATCATATTGATACTAATATGCGGAAGCAGTGCCGCAATAGTTAACCACTGGATATTTTTGACAATGTTATTCGGTTTTTGTTATCATTATAATATTATTTTATTTTGCTCATAAGGAAAAATATAAAAACACGTTTCATGAAAGGTCGAGTTTAGTTTAAAATTGTACTTGTATCACATAATACCTGTATATATTCAGTAAGTGCCAATGCATTTAGATTTACAATTCATATAAAAGATTGTTCATAAAATTGTTAAGACTACTTGAAAATAATTAGTTTTACTATCATCGAAAATTCTGTGCTCAGAATTTGATTGCGTGACTTTTCAAATCAGACTTTTCACTATTCATACATATTGGATATTATATATATTTAAAAAATGCCTGTTGATGCAAAAGTTGTAACAACCATACTTTCAATGACATTTGATCGGAGCAATAATGGCGAACCAAAGTTTTTAATCAGTGACGAAGAAATGCAATTGCACAACATACTGGAGAAGATAATAAGACAGCATGCAGATAATTCTGATTGACAGCCCTGCTAAAAATGTTCAATTGAAAGTTATTAAAAAATGGTAATTTCTTTTAATCGTGAATTTGTATCCCACATAAGCCAATTGAAAACAATTAAAAATCGCGACACGAAAGCAAGATAATTAAAAATTATTCAAATCGATATAATTGATTAAGATTCAACATTATTAAATTCAATAATATTTAAAAGCTTTTAATCTCAAATTTTCTTATAAAATTAATTATATTTAATAAATTTCAATGAATAATTATTGTGGCAATGTTAAATTTATTTTAATCGCATATTCTGGTATACATATTCACGATTAAAAATTATTTGAATTTATATACTATTTTCAAATAATATTCAATACCATTTAATCATGATAATGGTATTGAATATTATTTAATTATCGTATCAAATAATATTCAATACCATTTAATAGAAAAAAAGACCAATTATTAATCATTTTTAATAATTGTAAAAACCTTAAATACCTATTAAGGTGAATCATTTTTAATTATTTTGAATATTGATATTTCAATATACTGGAATTCATTTTAATAATATTGAATCTATTTTTATAAATATAAATCCTTTTAAATAAAATTAGGAGAAAATAAAAGACGAAAAACCAGTTTATACATTTATTGAATATTTATGCGTACATGTTTTTAATAAATACTTATAATTAATAAATACTTGTGATAAATTAGTAATAATAATAATAAAAGTGCTTATAAAAAATGTTAGATAATCATAATGAATTAAATAGTGCTCACAAAAATTTTTAAGAATTACTCATCATTTTCACTCGAAGAGTGTAATAACGTATCATCGAATATATCGTTACATTCTAAAGGATCATCTATTTCATTGCTTGGTTCGATACAATCATCAAAATCTTCAGCATCATTTTCTGATTTTTTCTTGATAATTTTTGGCCTTTTTGGTTTTTTTAAATAAGCTATTTTTTTTGTTGCGTAATCCCGAAAACTTGCAATTTCTACAGATCGATCATATTTTTTCTTTTGAGAATTAGTAAGTTGTTTTTCATAATAAATTTCTAGCCAATAGCCGAAGTAATCTACAAAAAAATCAAAATTATTTATTTATTTATTTTAATGGGTTAAAGGGATCAAGCCCTTTACATAATAATTATATACATGTTAACGGTACGGAATTAAATCAATAATAGTACGTTGTAGACGGCTTAAATACAAATGAAGAAAATATGAAAATTGCCAATTACAATTGATTATTGATATTTCTAGTTGTGTAGATATAATAAGTAAATTTAGTTAACTATATTAATATTTAAGTGGAAAATAAATGAAAATTATAATAATTTAAATATTTTTAACGTATTTTATATTGATATTGTTAATACAGGTAACAGTATACCTTGACAGGCTAGCAGTAATTTAGCATCTAATTTTTCCAGCTTTTCCGGATCCTGATTTTCTTCTTCCGCGTCGTCTTCATTTTCTCCTTTCTTAGTCTTAATTTTTCCTATTCTTCTATTACTTATCCGGCCAGTAATGCTACTCTTCATCAAGACCGTGGGTCCAAATACTCCCAACAATAAATTCCCTACGAAAGTAGCAAGGCTCTGAGAAGATACCACAGTATCATTAATAGTGCCTGCTAAAAATTTATTTTGACCCATATGGATCTGTAAATGAATTAGAAATTTTAATTAGAAATAATACTTGGACACGAGAACATTAGATAATAATAGTAAGAATAATATATACTTACACTACCATCTTGTTCAGTGAACCCAATTGGCAAACTTGATAGTTTGGGATCAACAGCATTATTACTGCTCAATGAAGCACAAACTTTATTTTGTTGGTCTACCAACACTAGAAAATTAAAAAAGTTAATTACTGATTAATAAAAAACTAATTATTTAATCAATAGCCAAATAAAATTATAAAAAACACACACTAAATCAAGCTAGCACATAAAAAACAAAGTTTTCTTACTGCTGCATTAAACGTACGTAACAGACACTGGACATCGCAAAAGCCTAAGCCTTTAACTGAAATTTTGACATGTTAGTTGGAAGATTAGAGGTATAATTACATATAAGAATAACTATTAACATTTTTAATTTTAGCTTGCTTATGTATAGATACGTTAATTATATTGCATTATACATATAACATAACCGTTAAAAAATATATATATATATATAACGTAAAATAATATATATATATATAACATGAACTATAACATAAAATAATATATATATATATATATATAACACATAACCATTAAAAAAAAACCTTTAATTACCTCCAATCTTCATTATATCATGCGTAATATTATCTTGTAGTTTAAAATTTTTTTCTCGCAAATCATTGTTTTCTTTTTTTATATCCTTGAAATCATTTTTTAAATTTTGATATTTTCTGTCTACCCCATCGGAAATAAGCATACAAAATTTATGCGAAACTTGTACGAAATGTGTACAAGAATATGTGCAAGATTTGTACAAAACTTGAACAAAACTTGAACAAAACTTGAACAAAACTTGAACAAAACTTGAACAAAACTTGTACAAATCTTGTACAAATCTTGTACAAGTTTTGTACAAATCTTGTACAGATTTTGTACAATTTTTGCACGAATTTTGCACATTGATTGATTTTTATTTTATAAAAAAAATTATTAATGAGAATTATTATTGCATAATTCGCTTTATTATTCATTATTAATTAATGGTATGATGGTAAGTAATAATAAATACATTATTATGCAATGTTTCTATTTTTATTACTCATAACTTCAATACAAAGTTTCTTTCAAAGGAAAAGTTTCTCTTACAATAGAATACATGAAAAAAATGTGCGTATCTTTGTCAACATCTTATAATCAACTCAACAGTATTTATGTTTATTATATTACTGTTTCATAAAATCTACTAAAGCATATCTCAAAAAACTTGAAACTACAGGTAATAATGCTCTAAAAGCATCATTAGTTTGTCTTACAATACAAAATAACAAAAAATATTTTCTTAAACAGTATTTTTTTCAAAGATTACAGCACTTTCTATTAATTATAAGTAAATACTTCTGTTTTTTTTTTAGACTCTAAACAGTTTATTATAAGTAGATATTTCTTTTTGGTAAAATCTATTTAATTATTCAAACAACAAGTTTTTAAAACTAAACTAGGAAAATGGAAGACTTAACGAAATCTACTTTGTTAGGATGCTCTTCTTGAAACTTTTTAAATTGATCGTTGATCTCTGTCGACAAAATTTTACGTATATTGCCAAGTATTTGAGTCATTGTGCGTTCCTTTAATAGATAGGATTGTTTACGGAAGACAAAATATTTCAGGCATTCTGAAAAAAGAAAGAAATGTAATATCTCAAAAAATATATATGCATAAATAAAGAAAAGTCAAGAGCATAACTCACTTTTAAATGCCTTTACTTCTTTTTCTGTAATTTGTCTTCTTGGTTTTCCTTCCCTATTGAAAAAATCCAGCTGGAAATCCAGGCTGGATTTCCACATGGATGTCCAGATAGATTTCCAGGTGGATTCATATGGATTCCATATGGATTTCATATGGATTTCCAGGCTGGATTTCCATATGGATTTCCAGGCTGGATTTCCATATGGATTCCAGATGGATTTTTTTGAAAATCCAGGTGGATTTATCAATCTGGATTTGACGTGAAGTAAAATTTCAAATAATAAATAAATAACGTATTGGTTATCAGTATATAAAATTTTACTAATAGGTTCTATGGAGGATGAATTATAAAAAAAAAAAAAAAAGTGTCTTGATCAAGGCTTGAACCCGGGATCTTTATATTATCAGACTTGTCCTTTACCACTTTGCTATCGATGACTGTTGGGATGCATTCGTTTTCTTTCCTATATCACGTGCAACTTCAAAGTTGCGAATAAGCCATATTTCTACTTATTGTATTGTTCATCTCTGATTATATGCATGAGTTTCAAATTAAGGACGTCGTCTGGTCCATTTCAAATAATGACAGAATTTACTGAAACTCAAACTGATCATCGTTTGAAGTCTTCTGTACTCACACCAGTTTTTTTGGGACATATAGTATAGTACTACATAAAGAGAAATATGATGTTTAACATGTGCTCTTATGAGACGGCATCGAAATTATGCGTAAAAAAATAAGTGCACTTATGGGGCAGTGTCAAAACTATAAGAAAAAAATGTAAGCTGCTAACGCCGAGACTGCGATGATGACTTAAGAGAGCCTTCTTATAATAAGGAAAAAAAAGTAAAAATAATGAGCGTTAGACTCGCAGGGTACTTCGGTTGTGGCTCTCGTGGTTTACCTGTCTGAGTTGTAGCGCTGTTACAGATTACGGTTTTCTTTCTAAAGGAAAAAAATTAAAATAATAAGCCTAAAACTCGCAGGGTATAGGGTTAGAAAAGAAAAGCACTAATCTGAAACAACGCTACAACTAAGAGAGGTCAAACTCGAGAGCCAAAATCCAAGTACCCTGAACCCTGCAAGTTTTACGTTACATATTTTTTCTCACGCTCCCGGTGAAATATAAAATTTTACGCTCGATATTCTTACACGCATTTTCCATTAAGAAAAAATAAATAGAGCCGACGCTACACCTACGCCGGCTATTTCCGGGAGCCAATACCAAACTACCCTGGACCCGCCGAGTTTTACGCTCATAATTTTCTATTTTTTCCTGTAGAAAAAAAAACACTAATTTGAAACAACGCAACGACTCAGAGAGATAAACCACGACAGTCATAATCTAAAAATCTTGTACCCTGCGAGTTTTACGCTCATGATTTTTACTTTTTTCTTAAAAAAAAACACTATAACGGGGATTTAGCCCGGTTAGCCCCGTCAATATAAAAAAAAAAGGGAATAACTAAGGTTAGATGAGGAATGTCCGGGCGAAGTCTGAAGCCTCCAGGACTGTCCGTCTTCTCAGGTCCGGTGTTCGTTACGCCGGTGACAGGACGGCCGGATCCGCGCAGATTCGTGGTGTTGACTGAAGGACGCGAAAGCCGATGATTCGAAAGCGGGTGTAGGCGCAAAAGGGGGAAGCGTTTGAATAAGGCGTCGGTGTACGATTAAATAAAAGAGACTAACGGTAAACAGTATTTTTAATCAATAGAAGTTAACAAAAGCGGTCGGAAGGAGGGAGAGAGTACGCCGAGAGAACGGATAGAGAGAGAGTAAACCTACTAGCAGGTACTTACAATGACGGTACTCGTCTTCTAGGTACACAAACGAGTCGCACAGTTTGCGTAAACGCACGCGCACAAGTTATCGGGCACCACGTGCACTCCGCGGCTCGTTTCCTCTTGACGAACTCCCGCTTTCACAGCTACAGCGCACAAGCGTAGACCTTCTGCAGGGCCGGGCGACGTCGCAACTCCTCTCCGGATAAAGGCCACAGCTCCGAGATTGCAGAAGAGGGAAACACTAGGTCACAACCAAGGTCTCAGCAAGGAAAGTCGTCGAGACAAAAGAATCTACTCGCCCGCTGACAAATCCGCACGATGACAACTCTTTTGCTTGATACTTGCTCGGCTCTCGATTTCGTTCTGCTCTGCTTTCGTCGATTAGTGCCCGCGGTCACTCGCTAAAGCGCGACTATGTCTCTCTCTCTCTCTCTCCGCGCCTCGCGGTCGCGCGCGGAAGTATCCCTGCGTACTCGCATCTCTCTCTCTCTCTCTTACCTTATATTCGAGCCGAAAAGTAATTACATGTACAAATATTAATAATAAATGAATATAAGCATAATAAATTCATAAATATATAGGATAGGTTCAGAGAAATATGTTATATTTACATGTCGTTACTAGGGAGAGAGAGATAGAACGGGTTGGCAATCTCACTCGTTATAACACTAATCTAAAACACCGCTGTAATTTAGACATGCAAACCACGAGAGCCAAAATCCAAGAACCCTGTACCCTGCGAGTTTGGTGCTCATATTTTTTTTTATATTATACCTAATATTTCGTAAGTATATGTTATATTTTCTGTAGGTATTTCTATGAAAGCAAATAATTTTTGAATAAATAGAGCTAAATTTCTTAAAATTTTGTTGTTGATCTTGATCAACAATTAAAAGCCGAGATCAAATTCTTCAGAGTGAACAAAATTTGTTCAAGAAGAAAGAAAAACTCGTGTAAAAGTCTGGAGCATAAAACTCGGCGGGTCCAGGGTGGTTTGGTTTCGGCTCCCGGAAATAGCCGGCGTAGGTGTAGCGTCGGCTCTATTTTTTTTTTCTCAATGGAAAATGCGTGTAAGAATATCGAGCGTAAAATTTTATTTTTCACCGGGAGCGTGAGAAAAAATATGTAGCGTAAAACTTGCAGGGTTCAGGGTACTTGGATTTTGGCTCTTGAGTTTGACCTCTCTCTGTTGTAGCGTTATTTCGGATTAGTGTTTTTCTTTTCTAACCCTATACACTGCGAGTTTCAGGCTCATTATTTTAATTTTTTTCCTTTGGAAAGAAAACCGTCATCTGTAACAGCTCTACAACTCTGACAGGTAAACCACGAGAGCCTGCGAGAACCGAAGTACCCTGCGAGTCTAACGCTCATTATTTTTACTTTTTTTTCCTTATTTTAAGAAGGCTCTCTTAAGTCATCATCGCAGTCTCGGCGTTAGCAGCTTACCTTTTTTTCTTATAGTTTTGACGCTGCCCCATAAGTGCACTTATTTTTTTACGCATAATTTCGATGCCGTCTCATAAGAGCATATGTTAAACATCATATTTCTCTTTATGTAGTACTATACTATATGTCCCAAAAAACTGGTGTGAGTACAGAAGACTTCAAACTATGATCATTTTGAGTTTCAGTAAATTCTGTCATTATATGAAATGGACCAGACGACGTCCTTAATTTGAAACTCATGCAAATAATCAGAGATGAACAATACAATGAGTAGAAATATGGCTTATTCGCAACTTTCAAGTTGCACGTGATATAGGAAAGAAAGAGAATGCATCCCTACAGTCATCGATAGCAAAGTGGTAAAGGACAAGTCTGATAATATAAAGATCCCAGGTTCGAGCCTTGGTCAAGACACTTTTTTGTTGTTGTTTTTTTTATAATTCATCCTCCATAGAATCTATTAGTAGAATTTTATACACTGATAACCAATACGTTATTTATTCATTTTTTGAAATTGTACTTCACGTCAAATCCGCATTGATAAATCCACTTGGATTTCCAAAAAAATCCATCTGGAATCCATATGGAAATCTAGCCTGGAAATCCATATGAAATCCATATGGAATCCATATGAATCCACCTGGAAATCCACCTGGATATCCATATGGAAATCCAGCCTGGATTTCCAGCTGGATTTTTTCAATAGGGTTCAACAACTCTCATAAAAGGTTTTCTTTGTAGATAGATTTCAAAAATTGATTTCCCATAGAGAGCCCTTGATAATTTTTGAATAAACGAATAGTCATCTGAAGCATGAGACTTTACAGTTTTCCATGATTCTTACGTAATTTTGAAATTATATCCTATGTGAATGTAAGTTATTTTCTGTAAAGTAATTAGTTTTTAATTGTTATTAGTGGTTTATATTTAATATTATTATAAAATTACATTTCGAAACTGAAAAACATTTTTGTCTAACCTCTCCAGAAGCTGCGTCTGTAACATCAAATTGCTGAAGCATTGCGTATTCATCAGTAGAACCAGTGCTACTGTCAGAGAATGCTTCATCGACGTGCTTACCGAAGCTTGATGATTCTTGTTGTTGCAATCGTTTATTTTTTCTGGCTTTTTTTCGTTCTCTCTGGCTTGATTTATGTACACGTAGACTAGGTTGATTTTCTTCGTCAGAACTACTTATTGAAACATGACGATGACGTCTTTTCGTTCTTGGTTTTTGGTGTACGGTCCTACCATTTTGAGCTAATAAACAGTTTATACAATAATCAGTAATTATAAAAGAATACTGTGATTTTTATATTCATGTTATTATCTCTATATAAATATGCTTAATAATTTTAATATTTCTTTATATGTTTTACCTTTGTTAGATAAATTGGACGAAGCAAGAGGATTTATTTGCTGCACATGTGAGAGAGAAGAACTGTGACCTACATTATCAGCTTGAAAAACATTATAGAACAATCAATTATAAATATAAAATGATATTGTAAATTGATACTTATTTTAATATTTATTTTTATAATTTACCATGGAATTGACTGATTTCTTTGAAAGGATTCATGTGATGTGAACTAGAAATAATAGGACTAGCCCAAGAACGTTGATTGTTATTAATACGTTCACTCAACATGTTGGTTTCAGAATCTTCTTCCTCAGATGGTTTTTTTTGTGACTCCTCGGTAGCCATTAAAACTCTTCGCTTTCGTTCAAACTCTTCTCTTTCTTTTTCTGTACGATTTTGGTTTTTGTTGTTCTTCTTAATTTTTTTCTTGTATAGTTTTTTTCTCTAGAAAATATATACATATGTACATTATATAAATTGTCGAAATACTCATCACAAGTAATTTAATTTTTTACGTGTTTGATTCTTTTTGGTGCATCGCTATCAGAATCCTTTGATGTGATCTGCTCTCTTCCATTGTTTGCTGATCTTTCATCGTTACTGCTTGCTGTTACTGACATATCACAAGCTTCCATTAAGCTTTTATTGAATTTTGTCAACCTCAATCTTTTTGTTGCGTTTTTCTGTAGGAATAACAAAATGTCTTGGTCTAAAAAGAGAGAAATATATCAATCATTGTTTTGAATACACATTGAAGTTTTTGAAAAATAATTGAAACTTACGGCCAAATATGATAATTTGTATTGCAGAGTATCTAGGAGAAGATAGTAGACGACCTGAATATGGCTTGTCTTTCTGAAAGTCTGTTGAATGCTCTGGTGGTTCGTCTTGAAATTCCTTAATGTTATTATAAGGAATTATTTCTTCAGCATTATTCAATGTTTTGAAAATAACAAAAGCGTGCAAGCACTTATTGTATTCATCTATAAGCTGTGCACAACTTTGGAAGCCTTTAAAATGAAAAAATTTCTATTATACGACATTGATGACAAATTAGTTACTGAATTACACTTGGAATCTACATTACAAATTAAATAATATACCACAAAAAGTAACCGTAGACTACTATTATATAAAACTTATAAATCAGAAACTCACTCCCCAATTTCAAAACTTGAATACTTTTTTCTTCATCATCATCTTGGGTTTTTATATGATAAACATTCCACGGTTCAAAATCAGTTTGATTTCTGGGCTGTGATAACTGAAATTCTTTGATCTCTGATACCTGTATTACTCTTATCGAATCACTATCTACAATGTATACAAGAGCATGGAAAGTATTTTTCAATAGGTCAAGCTTTGACGTCATTTCACATTCATCTGAAAATTGAAAAATTGCAGTGTTTATAATGTAATAAGGCAACTATACTTATAACGTATTCATATTATTATAATGTACTAAGATCAGTTTGCTATATTCTCACCTCCTAAAGCATAAATGTTAATATCCATGTAGATATCACTGCTTACTTTTGCACTATACAATTTACGCTCTAGAAATTGAAGTTTGTGTTTGGGCATTCCAAAATCTTTAATGTCTGTTATTTCTATAACTGCTACACGCTTCTCATGAAGATAATCAACTACAGCATGTGAAATCAAACTTCTTTCAGATTCATTTTTGGCCTTTTTCATCTCAACTTCATCTGAAAAATCAACTCCTTGTAACGCATTCAAAAATAACCATTTACTGTACACTAATACTTCATACAAAACATTTTTCATCGATAAGAATTAGATCAATATATCATGTGCACGTTACATGCATCAATAAAAAAATGCGCTAATTTAATGAATTGGTTTTTGAAGTTAATATCTATTTTGAATCTGCTAAGCTTTCAAATACATGATTATAGGCTTTTGCCATTTTTAGGGCACATTAGTTTTGCTTAAAGATCATGATTTGTAAAAACTCGTATTTAAGAGCAATAATTATATTTTAAGGCATATTTTAGTGTAAAATAAACATAATTTCTACGTTATCAGGCATATTTAATGATACATTGTACCATAACATAATCAACATAAATACAGTTTAGTTGATAATAAGATGTTGACAAACACACATATATTTTTTAATATATTCTACTGTAAAAGAAACTTTTCCTTTGAAAGAAATTATGTATTGAACTTATTACTTATAAACATAGAAATACTACAAAATAATGTATTTATTATTACTTACCATCATACCATTAATTAATGATTAATAATAAAGCGAATTATGCAATAATAATTTTCATTAATAATATTTTTTTTAAATAAAAATCAATCAATGTACAAAATTCGTGCAAAAATTGTACAAAGTCTGTACAAGATTTGTACAAGTTTTTTCGGAAAAAACTTGTACAAGATTTGTACAAGTTTTGTTCAAGTTTTGTACAAATCTTGTACAAATCTTGCACATATTCTTGTACATATTTCGTACAAGTTTCGCATAAATTTTGTATGCTTATTTCCGATGGGGTAAACATTTGAGTTCATATTTTAATTCTGAAAACTGCTTATCTTTTTTGTTCAATAAATTAGTTTGTTTGATTAAGTCAATTTCCTGTAGTTGAAAGAATTATTAATTAATAATAATTTATTATTATTATTTCGAACAAATATTTATATTATTGAACCTACTTCGATTATTATTGGTTTGTTACCACGACCTGCTGGATGCTTATCCTAAATGAAAATTTATATATCAATCCATATATTAACCACATTCATTCTTGCATGGATACTGACCTTCTTTACATTAGTTTCATATAAATCAAAATTTGTTAATTTATGTACTTCATCTTCTTCAGCAGATACTTTTTGGCGATGTACCTCTTCATCTGTCAAAAAGGGTCCGCTTGGTTCAACCTGTGTTAATAAATTTTGTTAATATCCCTACTTCAATTATAAATATTATTTTTACCTCATTTTCAACGTTTTTCAATATATCGTTTACATTTATATAGACTATCTTGTTACTTTCATGCTGTTCTTTTGAGAAGGAATTCGTTTTGTTTCCTAATTGAGATGAACATGAAGGCTGTTGATCCAGTATAGGTAGTGCAGCGTCTTCTTCTTTATTTAAATCCTATAATTTTCATATGTATTTAGCTATATATTTTTATATTTATTTATTCATATATATGTTGTTTGTAAAACCACCATTGTATGTAAATTTATTGTTAAAATGCTAATTTAATCATTTAAGTAAAAAAATTTTTTTTGTGTGCATAATTATTTTATGCTCACCTTCTGTTTCAAAATTGGTACACCATCGACTTCATGAGATTCATTTCCTTGGTTATGATCTGCTGAGAAAAAATCATTCCATTGGCCTTGCAGTTTCATCGATTTGACTTTGATTTGTTGATCACTTAAATCCTGCAATTTTATAAATACAAAATGTGATTACTGAAAAGCTTGGTCATTATATTCAGATGAGATATATATGTGTGTGTGTGTACCTTGAGTTTTCTCTTTTGCAAAGCCTTCTCTTCTTGCCTAATTTTATAAAATTTAGAGTAATCTGATGCTCGTTTCACCTAGTTCATCAAATTGAAATATATGATACATGCTCGCTAATTAAAGTTAAAACTAATTGATGTTTATACATGTAATACCTTGAACGTATTTGTAGATTTTTGTGAATTGGTAGATGCGATTGGCCTAATAATTGCATCTTGGGTATCACTTTCATCAGATGCTGAAATTAAATTTTTAGAGGATGGAATCCTTAAGCTCTCCATCTTTTTTTGCAATTCGCATTTATTTTCTGTAACAAAAACAATGAAAGATAAATGTTCAAATTATATATGATCATTTTTTAATCATATGTAATGTATAATAATAATCTAATATTAGTATGTGTAATGCGGTGCATTACAAGGCCTTTTCAGAGAGTGTTGCGCTAATTGCAACACCTCAGAAAAAGCCATCCTTGTCCCTTGCCGCCCCGTAGCCAGCTGAAAATACTTAATTAAAACGCGCCTAATGCGAAAATCATACATTTTCCCTTACATGTTAACCACAACCGAGTAAATAAGGAAAACAGAGAGCACATGCACACACTCCTGACCACGTGTTGCCGGCGGGCAAGAAAAACGAGAAGACTTGACTGGGAAGTGCAGCGGAAATGCACGTAACGGCACGTGCCGACCCGTTACACTCCCAGACACTGACACTGACACCCGGAGCACGCTGACACTCCTGGGGCGAACAGAAAATCGCCGATGAAGCGGCAGCCGGCAATCAGCTGAGTCAGACTGCTGCGCACCATCGACGACATCCTGAACGCCACACACACACTTGAGATGAACCACTGCCGACACTCACACACAACACTCCGAAACCGCACACGACCGAAAAACGGAGCGCTCCAGGAGGCGCTACGATTACCGGCACCGAGACACGAGGTGCACGCGTTAAAGAGTAGGCGGCCATTTTGGAGCGCTAAGCTAGACAGAACGGCAGCGCGGTAGACTAAGCGGGAGTGCGAGCGAGATAGACTAATTGAGGGGAAGAGAGAGAGAGATAGATAGATTTATTAAAGGCGCGCCTATAGTTGACTCAAAATTACGATATTTATTTGTACGCGTATGCGAATTAATTGTAAATAAATGTAAGGCGATTTAAAACTTGTTTTAAATTTAGAACTAACTTAAATTAAATGCATTAATTATAGTTGAACCGTATCGTATGGATTAAATAATGTATGTAATTTCGCACGCTCTTATACACTTGAAAGCGATAAGCCGCGCATTTATTGAAATTAATAGCTAGCCGATGAAATTTGAAACTCTGACGAAATTCGCTGATGACGTCACGACCAATAGGCAAATCATTAGGATATTTGATTTCCGTCCTCATCAAAATTCCGACAAGAGTAGGGATGAATCTTTCTCTTAGATTAAATGCTGACCGACCTAGTGGGGGGTGAGAGAGGGTAAAAATTGATGCGTAATAGATAAGACGAGGGCGCTGTTACTTTCTTAATTTACATATTGACCAATAACGACATACTCGGAGGGCGCTACCGATATCCGAATTTGCACATCGGCCAATAATAGTGTTTCTTCTCGGAAAGAGGAGAGAATGAGAGATCTTTGACCGCGGAGAACCGTTTCTCTTCCATTTTGCCACTGGATCTCGCCAAGGACAGTTCCGAGCGGAGTAGTGATAGCAAATAGTTCTGTGATTTCTTTTTGTGAAGGATTTATCGCCGCACAATTTCCAAGTAAGTAGTGGAAGTGTGACTGACCTTCGCGAATAGTTAGGGCATTAGGATACGAGTAGACCGTAATTCGCCGAGGCGCGTGGATCCGTCGCGGTCGCGATTGCGAGTTCTGACCGAAGCGCGTTGACCTTCCGCCATTTCAGTGCGCGGTGTATGGCTTTAAGAATAAATGAAGTTAACTTGATATTGCGTCCCGGTAAGTTCACCTAAGTCCCAATATTTTCCTCTGCAAATTATTTTCAGCCGCGGACGGAATTTTATAAGTGAAATTTTGAATTAATTTTCTCTTTACGGTAACGAAACGTACGATTCGACGAAACACGACCTGAGACAAAGGAGTGAGAGCTAAGCGGCCGGATATCCTCTGTGATTCTGCTGGAAGCAGGATATTGGACATAAAGGATTGATTTGAACGAGTATATCAGGACGAACATCGTCAGAGCTTTAAGTGATTTTTCAAGTTTCGAACAGTTTTGAAAATTTGAAATTACATTGCCCGCTCTGCGCAGTCGCACGGCGGGCAATTCTACCGACGAATTCGCCGTTGACTCGATTTTCCAACGATCACTGTAGGTAAGGGCGGTGATCTGACACCCTGCTACCAAAGTTAGGAAAATCACGTCCAACGAAAATTGGTGTTGGCGATTTTAGCTGGTGAGGCCTACGCCCCCCGAAATCCCCCTTCACAAATGGCGCCCAACTTAGTTTCGAAATTCGTCGAATCCGTTTCGTTTAGCTAGTGTAGCTGACCGTTTATATTAAAATTTAAATCTGAAAATATATTTATTCTGACCATTTTATTGATTATTTGTATTTTATGTGGAAATTATATATTAATTAATATGCATGTTAATGTTATTTGAAGTTCTGATAATTCAGAACAATCACATATTTAATTAATTATTTTCAGCAAATTTTCTGACCATCAGTATTAACTGATAACCAGTATTTTCTGACCATCAGTATTAACTGATAACCAGTATTTTCTGACCATCAGTATACAATACTGATAATTAAATTTTCTGACCATCAGTATTAACTGATAAACAGTATTTTCTGACCATCAGTATTAACTGATAAACAGTATTTTCTGACCATCAGTATTAACAGATAAACAGTATTTTCTGATGATCAGTATTTACAGATAACAGGTAATTTTCTGACCTTCAGTATATTAAGTACAGGATACGAACAACTATATTTCAATTTAATAGTATTATGTAAATTAACTGATACAGTGTTATAATAAAATCAAGATGAGATAAAATCTGACCGATCCTACAAAATTAAGTGAAATTCAAGTTCGAAACTTCGAAAACAGAGCTATATTGCAGATTCACAGCAAACTGAAAATTCAACTGTCTAGTGCTGACAATCCAGACTGTACAGTATGAATACGCGTCAGTAAACTCTAACAGTTTAGAGTCTGACGATTCAAGTTTGTGAATATTGCGTAGCTTGCATTTCAAAACCAGATTCTGACAGTTCAGATTTTGGAGAAGTTCGGATTGACTACTTCCAAATTCAGATAGATTAATTCAACAGTTTGAATTTAGTATTAAGAATTTGGAAAACTCGGATTTGGTAGGAGCGGACAGATAAAATATAGATTTACAAAGCACTTTGATATTGAAATAGACATTAATCAAAATGGTGGTAGTACATGATGACATTCCAACTAATGCACCAATTAAATTGCCATTATCAAATGCTGACCTATTACACATATTAAAGAAGAATAAAATAGCCCGAGATGTGGCAAACAGGATAGCTGACAACACAGAGGAAGAAATTCGTAATGAATTACGCCAAGGAGGATGGCGAATATCGAACGATGACAATATAGACCGACTAGAGCTATTGAGATGGGTAATCCGAGAACAAAGACTCTCAGCTAACCCGTCCATGACTCGCAGCCAAAGAATCGATACTTTTCCGCCATTTGCAAGAATGCTTTGGAACGAAGACCAAGAAACTGACTCTAATAAAACCGCCAACCAGCCTCCGAAAACAAATACAACAGAGGCAACATCAACAGCAGGTGAAGAATTAGAAACTGACGAACGTCGGGTGATAGATACAAATCAATTAATTGATTTACCACTCGAAATGGATGTTATTCGTCGACAAGCAACACCACCGAAACCACTCCACGCAACTTCGCCGACATTAACTTGGAATCAGACTAATGAGGCTGTATTAACTAATACCAATAGACGAACAACGAGGAATAGAGAAACGGAAATAGCTCAGATCACCTCAGAGGAAGATTATTCCCGAACACAGGCATTGCATTCGCCGTCATACAACAGACCTCGTAAAATGCGTACTAGACAGTCAAATTGGTCTGACAGCAACTCTGAATCACCATCAGAAATAGAACGGAAAAGACGCAGGAGACCGAAACCATTACTCAAAGAACGAGTAACCTGGGCTGTTTCCAGGGAAGCTCACGGTCCCTCGAGTATTGACAAGACCGATTACAGACCACAGTTAGCCACAGCCAAGCCGACCAGGGCCAAGCTTGCAACAATAGATGAGCCTGTAAAGAGGAATAAAACAGGTCCAGACAAAAATTATACTCCTACGATAAAGTCCATACAGAACACAGCAGAGATATATAAAGATCAGTCAATTCGTCATAACAAAAAGTATGCAGACGAAAAAGAATTTTCTGACGACGTTGATAAGAAAATAAGTACTCATAATCAACAACAACTACAAGTACGGCCATACAGAAAGAATGAGAAACACAGAGAGAAGAAAATAAAAGTAAGAGATTCCCTCAGAAATTATTCACACCGACCAACTAGTCCCCTCGACTCATCAATGGAGACTTATAGGGATAAGAATAACCACAGACGAACTGAACAATCCGAAAGAAGGAAATATGTAAACAGATATTCAGACTCGTATAGTGAAAATGATACGTCTGATAACAGTTGTTACTCTAAAAAACAACAATTTCATCATTCAGACCGTAGACGATCACGAACTGTCCACCGGCATAGAAAAAATAGAAAGTACTCATCAGGAAGTGAATCTGACATTGAACAACGGCATAGACGTTCACATCACCAAGTAAACTATCACTCCCGATCACGATCACGATCACGATCACGATCACGGTCGCGATCTGGATAGAGGAACAAACATTTAGGTCATCGATACTCTCGTGAACAATGGCGAGAACCACCCAGACATTATCCTGACACGGAGAGCTCGGATTCATCATCCGAATCAGAATATGAGCCGAGGCATAGTTCGCGCAGGCTAAGAGAGCGAGACTACGACACGGCCCGACGAGATCTTCGTAATATTAAATTATTAGAGAGCCGTAAAATAAGATTTAATGGCACAGACGGACCTGAAGAATTTATTAATCAGATTGAGGACCAGAAAAGACGTGTTAGAATGTCGAGTGAGGACCTGCTGCAAGCAATAACAGCAGTGTTCTCCAAAGAAGTTAATTCGTGGTACCGAGGGATATCCAAGGAAATTTACTCATGGCGAGACCTGAAAAGAGCCCTGCGAGACCACTATGGCAGACGTATGACCGATGATGATATTGAAGAAGAACTTAGACGACGGACACAAAATGAAGGTGAATCGATAACAGATTACCTGAACGCCTTCCGATACATAGCCAGCCATTTTAAACGTCCTATTTCCTTGAGACAACAAATTAAAATCGCTAGACGAGGACTCCTTCCGACATGCCGAAAATACATGTCTGATAAACGGATAGAAAGATTCAGTGATTTGACATATTACAGCCGAAAATGGGAAGATTTGGAGGAAATGGATGAACAATACCATCCGCCTTCGACAAAGACACATTTCCCAGCAGCAGCACCAAAAACCAATAAGAGGATAGCAAAAACCTCAGCGGTACAGAAAATTGAAACAAAACCTGACAATACACGTGAAAATCCTCAAAATAATAACAGAAAAGACAAGACAAATAAAACAAAACAAAATAATACACAACAACAGACCAAGCAAGGAAATATATATGCTACACTCATGATGGCACAAATTGCAGCATACCAAGGACCTCACCAATACTTGGGCTTCCCACCAGTCAAACAAGAACGACCATGGACAAGCCAAGAAAGATCACAGACAGCAAACAACAATCAGATAAATGACAGAATAAATTACCGGAACCAACAGAGACAAAATTACAACCAAGGTCAACAAACACCGACATCGAATGGAGTGGAAACAAGATGGAATCTGCCCTCACTGATACCATTCCAAAACAATCAAACAGACAATGATAATACAATGAATAATGATAATCAGACCGACAGACAAAACAGAGAACCATGCAAATGCTGCCAAGGTGATCATAACTACCGACAATGCCCAAAGAACCCTTGTTTCTTCTGTTACCAACCAGGTCATTATGCAGCATCCTGCCCAAAAAGAGAATCTTTATTCCCAAAAACAGGACCAAGAATAAGACAGACACATTGCCAAGTTTGTAAAAACATAGGCTCGCCTTTTGACTTTTGCAAATTTTGCCAACATATTCGTTCTGAGTTGTTGGGAAACGCGCTAGGTGGGGAGCAGACGAGCCCACTGCTTCCCCCCGATTCCCAATAATGGGCCAACATTACCATATAGAGGAAATAACCATGAAAATGGCCTCCCATATAGAAATTGATACGGACTCAGAAGAAAATACTCGCCCAATATGGGAAATATCATCAGATGACGATAGAGGGATAAACAACCAGACATCAGAGGAGGATGAAAACTGCACCGACAGACATACCACTCCAATAAATGGGCAAGAATTATCCTGGATTGATGAGGAACCACTCAATAAGTTACTGAAACGCCTCAAGGATCAAGAGACGTTACTCTTTGACATGGATGGGGAAATACAAAACAGCGAACAGTCAGTGGAAAACCTAACATTTCCACCAGCTGAAAAAGTAATAGTAATGAACGACATTGACCATCAGATTCCAACAATAACAGACCAAATAATTGAACTCCCAGACAAAATAGATACTGTTACACCTGAAGAAAAACCTGAAGGAATGCCTAAAGGAATAATAAAAACCGTGAAATTCCTAGACAAGGAAGAGATAATACAAACAATAGACGAAGAATCTACAATACCCTCACAATTAGACCTACCAACAGCTAAGGAACCTGATAAAAGACAACAGAAAGCTTTAGATGAGACTAAAGACAAAAGCAAGACAGCGATATTGACCGCACCTCCACAGTCGATAGGAGGGTTAAGCTCAGACAGTAGGTGTTTCATATCAATTATTATTGGTAATATAGCATATGACGCCCTAGTTGACTCAGGAGCAGAACTCTCACTAGTAGGACCGGAAATAACAGACAGATTCAAAGAAAGACTAACGCCTAGTTCCACTACAATCCAAGGAATCACGGGAAAAACCGAGAAAACCATAGGCGAACTTCCCCTACAGATTGATTTCGATGGACATACACAGAAATTTAGATTTAAGGCAATGAAAAACCTACCTGGACCGCCAATTATCTTAGGCCTAGATTTCCTGACACAGTGGAACATGCTTATACTCTTCCGAGAAAGAAAATGGAGAGTACATAATAGTAAATGGCATCACCTACAACCTAGACAACCGACACAACGAGAAGCTTTCTACGCAGAATGCGCGGGCCTCACAGAAATTACACCTGACCAAACTAAACGAATCAAAGAAATAACGGACCGTTTAATACCACCTATGACTGACAAACTAGGAAGAACACCGATAGTAAAGCACATAATAGATGTAGGTAATAGCCAACCAATAAGACAAGGTCTACGACGAATGTCACCCGCAATACAAAAAATAGTACGAACTGAAATAAGGAAAATGTACGAAATGGGCATTATCCGACCGTCCAAAAGTGCATGGCGTAGTGCCCCAGTAATGATAAGGAAACCTGACGGTTCCTGGAGATTCTGCATTGACTTTCGCGACTTGAATAAGGTTACAAGGAAAGACGCATATCCACTGCCTAACATGGATTCAATATTAGACAAATTACGACACGCCAAATATATTAGCAAAATTGACCTTAAACAGGCCTACTTCCAAGTAGCCCTAGATGAAAACAGCTGCGAATATACAGCTTTTGCAAGCCCAGGTGAAGGATTATGGGAGTTCATAGTTATGCCATTCGGACTCGTCAATGCCCCAGCGACCTTTCAACGATTAGCTGACGCATTATTTGGATCTGACTGGGAACGTCAAGTATTTCCATACCTTGATGACATTATTATAGCAACCGAGACCTTCGATGAACATACCAAATATTTAGAATTAGTACTACGCCGAATTAATGAAGCTGGACTGCAGATAAACGAGAAGAAATGTGAATTCGGCTGCACTCGTCTCAATTACTTAGGCTTTTTATTAGACCAAGAAGGATTGCGACCTGATCCAGACCGAACAAAGACAGTACTTGAGTTTCCAAGACCCAAAACAGTAAAGCAATTACGTAGCTTTCTAGGGATGGTCGAATGGTACTCTAGATTTATAAAAAATTGCTCAGGAATAAAAATACCGCTACAAAAGTTATTAAAGAAACATCAAGTATTTAATTGGGAAACTGACCAACAAGAAGCGTTTGACAAGCTAAAAAGAGCATTAACGGAAGCCCCAGTATTAGCAAGACCAGACTTTGCACGACCATTTACGGTTCAAACAGGTGCAAGTGATTTTGCGATTGGAGCTGTGCTGACTCAAAACTTTGATGACGGCGAACACCCAATAGCATATATTAGCCGAACGCTGACTGGACCAGAACGAAATTACTCTGTGACTGAAAAGGAATTGCTGTCAATTATGTATGCCATCAAGAAATTGAGACCTTACCTTGAGGGGTATGATTATACAGTTATTACCGACCATTCAGCTCTAGTATATCTGTTTAATATAAAAGAACCGAAAGGTAGACTAGGAAGATGGATATGTGACCTTATGCAAGAACGAGTGACCTTTAAACATCGTAAAGGCACAATGCATAAAGTACCAGACGCCCTATCACGAATTAATGAAGAAGATAATAAAATCTCAGCCTTTACAACAGTGCAAGATAATTGGTATTTAAAAAGGCGTAAAGAGATAAAAGATAAGCCGGAAAAATATCCTGACTGGAAAATTGAAGATAATATGATATATTACAGTAGACCAGACCCAATTATGGACCCGGTAACTAATGGAGAAACAGAATGGAAACTAGTGGTACCTGACGAATATAGGATGGAAATATTGAGGAATGCACACTGCCTACCAGTAGCGGGACACCTAGGAATAGAGAAAACATATATGAGGATCGCTACGGAATATTACTGGCGAGGAATGTATACGGACACCTATAACTTTGTCACAAAGTGCCCATTATGTCAGAAATTTAAAACCAATCAACAAGGTCCACAAGGTCTCATGGGACGACGTAAAGTAGACCGACCATGGGTCATAGTAGCAGCCGACACCATGGAATTCCCACGGAGCAAGACACAGAATAAATACCTATTAGTTTTCCAAGATCTCTTCACACGTTGGATAGAAATGAAACCGGTACGCTCCGCAGATGGAAAAACCGTTGCAAAAGCACTAGAAGAGTTGATAATATTCAGATGGGAAACACCTGATTACTTATTGACCGACAACGGGAAAGAATATGTTAATAAGCACTTAGACAGCATGTTAAATGAATATGGGATTAAACACAACACGACAGTCCCGTACCATCCACAGGCCAATCCAGTCGAGAGAAGTAATAGGACAATAAAAACAATGATAGCGACGTACGTAGAAAATGACCATCGAAATTGGGATAAACATATCAACGAACTCAGACACGCCATAAATACAGCAATACAATCTACCACGAAAGCATCCCCAGCATTTCTAAATATGGTAGACAACCAAGATTGATAAAAAGCTTACGAAGGAAGATAGAATCAAATGAAATAGAACCGACACTGACACCAAATGAATGGACGGAAAGGCTTAAAAGATTAAAAGACCTATATGAACTAGTTGAAAGGAACCTAGAGATAAAGCATGAGAAAATGGCTGACCGATTCAATACTGGAAGAAAGTTGACCGAATATAAAACCGGAGACCTAGTATTCATCAAAACACATCACCTATCGAATGCAGCGAATAAGTTTTCGACCAAATTAAGCGAAAAATATGAAGGACCGTTTAAGTTGCAACAAAAGCTCTCGGACACAGTATTTACTATCGAAACGATGACAAAGCGGAAAGTTGGCAAAGTACACGTGGAACAGCTGAAACCGTTTAAAAGCGCTGACAACAACAACTACGACATTAAACCCTGCCAAGAAAACAAGCAAACAGAAAAATGCAAAACAGACAATAAGATATTGAATAAGAAGATTGAAACTGACCATAGAGACTAAAAGAAGCCAACCTTAACCTTGACAGGATAACTTTTATCCTAATAACCTAGCAACAATTAACGACCACAATACCCACTAAAACCGTATTAGACCGCATGTGTATCTCCAAGGTGATGGTTGTGTTGTCTGACAAGCCTGGACAGGCAAGCCTCTCCAGGCATAAAGGGGAGGTAAAGCCGGTGGCTATGACCCCCAGGAAAGATTCCAGTGACTGCATGCACTGTGCTGTCCCGACTCATGACCTATGACCTGGTACTAAATTTATTTTCTTTCAGAAAATGGCACTGAGTATTCTAATCGCCAAGAAGAAGGGTCTGAGCATGGTGGTGAAGATCCCGCTGACCGCAATCCCCAGGACCATCACGGGGACCAGGGCGCGGGAGATCAAGCCAGCTTAGACCCGGGAGACTGACGGCGGAGAGGAGAGCCTTCGCCTGCAGGCACTCGCCACCATGCCGGGATACCAGGAGGGAGTGGGAGCTCAGGCCATCGAGCCCACCACAACCCACTCGACAGAAGACCCGTCGGCCTGGTATATCCAGGATATGGTAGACGAGATAGAGCGGGAGAAGGCTCGCCTGGAGGTCACGGAGGCGGAGGACCAGCGACCGCCGCGCCCCCTCCCGGTGGGACAAGAGCGGGAGCGCCTCCTCCGCTGGGCCCTCACGTTCCAGACCCGTGTTCCTGAAGCGGACTGGCGACGGGAGGAGCGTCAGCGGATGGAGGTTGTTCGGGCCATCCGCGAGGAGGCCGGTGCGGCGGTTGAAGAGGAGGACGGCGGAGCAGTCGAGACCCTATCTGAGCATGGGACCTCCAAGTCCCATTGCTCGGATACCTCTAAGGGTTCCCGGCTGTCATTGGATGGACAGGCGGAAAAAGAACTGGCGGACTACCTGGGCGGCAATGCGGAGTCGGTACCAGATGGGAAGGGGGAAGTCACCAACCCCCAACCTACTGGACCATCGACTCCGCCCCCAACACTCCGTCGCCCAGGAGTGGTACCATCACCACTCTCCACCGCCACCGCCTGGACCACCATCGCTGAGAACACCACCACCTCAGCCACCGCCGGGACCACCATCACCTCAGCCTCCGTCCGGAACACCACTACCTCAGCCGCCACCTGGACACCGACCACCCTGACCATGACCACCAGCGCCCGGAACACCACCACCTCAGCCACCGCCTGGATGACCACCACTTTGACCACGACCACCACCTCACCGACCACACTGACCACCAGACCAATACCGACCACCATCGCTCTGACCACTACAACCACCATCAATGTCCGACCACTGACCGACCCCGAAAATACGGTACAGCCAGCAATATCCAGAAACCGAGGTCACCCTGGCTGGCTGCCGGTGACCTCGGCAACTCCAAGGACCGACAGAGTACCGACCAACCCAACCCACGACAGACCACGCCCAGGGTGGACCCGGTCGACAGGCCGGAGATACAGAACCTGCACTACCGGACGGCCAGCGGGAAACGCCGCAGGTACAACCCGCGGCGGCATCTTGAACTGGACGACCTGGTGGGTGCGGGTGATGAATCCGGGGAGGGGTCCGATTACGATCTACCGGGACCCCCCATCGACCGGGTTAGGCAGACCACCGCCAAAATGCCATCCTGGGGCAGCCTGCCTCGTCGAACAGGGGCAGGCTTCGGACATCTGACGGAGATTCCGACGGACCCCACAGTTGACCCACCACTCCGTGCCTGCTTCAACTGCTGGCAACTGGACCACAATTTCGGGAACTGCCCAAAGCCTAAAGATGGGCAGTTCTGCGGGAATTGTGGTCGCAGGCGTCTGGATGTGTTCAACTGCCCGATGTGTGCCAAGGCTTATGAGCGGAGGCACACACCTTCGGGCAGGAACAATCCGGTGGACCCACCAGCTATTCCACCGAGACATCCACACTGATGATGATATTCAATCTGATGACTAATGATGATATTCAATCTGAAATCGACGAAATTGAAAGTGATGATGATATTTTTACTAACCAGACAATACACTTTTTTGATCAAACAATGTTTTATGAATCAAATTTGAAAGTACGCGATGTCATTACAATGATAACAGCACTAGCACTAGATTTAAAATTATCAGATGAAGGGAAATTAAAACTAGGCAAATTTACGAAAGTTCTTGCAGGTAAAAAGTTTGATAACTTAAACCTCTCTAAACATATGATGAACAAATGCTTCTCATCACAAGATGAACACGTAACGAATAATTATTACTGCAACAACTGTTCTGCTGTAAAACTCTATTCTGTCAAAGCTAGTGAAAAAATTAGTAAAAACAAAGAAATCTTTTGTCATAACTGTAGGGTCAAAGATAAAATAACGCCAAGGTCTTCAAATTACTTTTTACGCATAGATCTAAAATACCAATTACAATTATTATTAAGTGATGCTGTTTTGTTAGATGACATCTTAAGTAACGTAAGATCACGAAATTGCACCAAAGACGTAAATGCTGGTTCTATACATAAAAGTGTAATCGCTGATTCAAGTAATTCTGATATCATATTGACCATTAATATGAATATAGATGGAGCACCACTTACTAAGAGCGGTAAAAGAGGCTTTTGGCCTGTCCAAATCATTCTAAATGATTTATCTCCGAAATTGAGATTTCGCAACGTATTACAAAGTGGTTTGCTTTTGACAGAATCGGAACCAAAAAGTAATTTATTAAATATGTATCTTTCTGAAGTGTATGTCGATCAAATGTATGAGTTGTATACTGAGGGCATAGCAATAACGTGTACTGGAAATGAAATTGTGCTTAAATTTTGTACCCATTCATGTCCTGTAGATTCTGTTTGTCGACCTATCATTCAGAATAGAATTCAATTTAATGGTTATTACGGTTGTAGTTGGTGATACCAGCTTAGGGAGTACATTACCAGTGTTCGTGGGGTACGTTATCCTGTTAATCAAACTGAGACCGAAAGAAGTAACGGTAGTCACAAACAAGACGTCGAATCAGCTACTATATCTGGAAAAGTAACTAACGGAGTAAAAGGTGATTCGGTTATGACAAAATTACCTCACTTTGATATGGTATGGTCTTTTCCATATGAGTATTTGCATGCGTTATGCCTTGGACCTGTACTACAAATTTGGAATGAGTGGAAAAATGGCGATTCGCAATTTAAATTGAGCAAGAAGGAAATAGATTTCGTAGAACAAAGGTTTTTGGAGATAACGCCCACTCAAGAAATTCATAGACTTCCCAGAAGTGGCATAATCAAAGGATCTACTAAACCAAAGGCCTCTGAACTCAAATCGTGGCTTTTATATTTTAGTTTACCGTGCTTGAAAAATGTTTTGCCAGAAGAAGCTTTAAAGCACTATAGCTTACTAGTGAATAGTGCTTTTACTGCACTAAAGCCTACACAATCTGAGATAGAACTTGATAAACTTGATGATGATCTATTACGTTTTGAAGTTGATTACGAGAAACTTTATGGCAAAGAGAAAATGACATTTAACATCCATATTCTTAGACACATGGTTAGTTCTATAAGAAAAACGGGATCTTTATGTTATAATTCGGCTTTTCCCTTTGAAAGTTATATTTATACCTTAAAAACATATGTAAATGGTCCAAATAGTATGGATCGACAAATAAGCAGAAAGCATTTACAGTATTTAATATTTAAGACAGGCAACATAGGATCTATTTCAACGTCAGATACAACGAAAATTTTTTGTTCAATTTTATTCAACCCATTCAAATTCAGCAAATCTTTTCGTCACCAAGCAGATATTGTATATTGTGGAAAAAGTGAGCTGAAAAATATAGACGGATTTGGTATATGTACGGTTTACAACAGGTGTATATATAAGAATACTGTTTATCACAGTGAAAAATATGCTAAAAGCAAGAAAACTAATGATTCTGCAATACTTTTGACTTCAGGGGAATATTGCAAAATAATAAATATTATAGAACATAATGAAAAACCTTACATGCAGGTACAGATTTTTAACATATTTTCCCATTTGCCATTCGAAGAAGTAGAACATATAAGAAAAATAGAATCTGAATGCAATAATAAAATTGTAAAACCAATGAGCGATATTGAATGTAAAGTTATATTAGTGAATGTCAGAAACGGTAGATACTTGTGTAAAATGCCCAATGATTTTGAAGTACAATAACTATTTTTTCAATAAAACTAAACCGTATATCCTATTATCTTCAATAATGTAAAATACAATAAAATGAAAATATTTTGTATATTTGTATATAATGTGTAGTATAACGAGGTTATATATGTTTGCACACGAAAAAAATTCACTTTCTTTCTCCTCATTTTTTAATGCTGTTGAATAAATACTCATTATTTTTTTATAACAAGTGATGTAAATTTATTGTAATCATTCTTATAGAAATTTCCAGTCAAGCTGATTAAATAAAAAAAGATTAACTACTACATAAGTCAATTGAATATTATTCAATAAGATTGAAACGAATTCACTTAATACCTTTTTACCGAAACATTTGAATACGACTTCAAGTAATTTGATTGATTTTTTGTTTTTTTCAACGATACAACAAACTTTTCGATTTAGTCAATTTAATCAATTAACTTTGAAAAACGTAATATGAAACTAATTAAATTAAATTAGCGTATTTGTATAACTATCATTAATTTTCTGGAAAAATTTGAAAAATATATATTGAAAAATGCTGCCAGTCAATATATATATGGGTCATTCCATGGAATTTTTAACATTCGCAAATCCGGTAGAGTCACCAATTTTTTCGGCGATTTTTTCTATGATAGTACATAGAAAATGAAGACTTTTGGCTATCTCAGAATTTTTTTTATCCCCCCCATGTATATATATATTATTTATTGAAGTTTTAAAATGCGCTGATTTTCCGCCAATTTTGAAAAATTGTAGCACCGAGCATCGTACAGGTTCCTTGGGGATTGAGATTAGCAACGTACAGGGTCTTGGGGTTTAGAGACTAGAGACGTACAGAGTACTTGGGGTTTAATTGAGACTAGCAGCGTATAGTGTTCTTGGGGTTTAAACTAGCAGCGTATAGGGTTCTTGGAGTTTCAAAATTAGCATCGTACAGGGTCTTGGTGTTTGACACTAGCAGCGTACAGAGTTCTTGGGGTTTGAAGTTTATTATTTACTCGTCCAGCGTTTTAAAGTCGCAGAGTACAGGGCATTTGGGGTTTGAAGCTTGCCGTTTACTCTCCTGGGTTTTGAGACTTGCATAGTACAGGGCATTTGGGGTTTGAAGCTTGCCGTTTACTCTCCTGGGTTTTGAGACTCGCAGAGAACAGCGCATTTGGGGTTTGAAGCTTGCCGTTTATTCTCCTGGGTTTTGAGACTTGCAGAGTACAGGGCATTTGGGGTTCGAGACTCGCAGAGTACAGGGCATTTGGGGTTTAAAGCTTGCCGTTTACTCTCCTGGGTTTTGAGACTTGCAGAGTTGACGTGAAATGACCTATATATATCAGTAACTTAGGGTTATAATGTCCTGATCGACTATTACTGGACGTTGGTTTAATCTTGAGAGAATTAATCATCAGTTAAAATTTTTGATGATGTAATTATAAATTTTCCGATATATGAAAATTTTGTCTGTAAAAAAGGGATTTCGTCATTAACGGTCACTAAGGAGGTCTTTTTTCAAATTGCAGATGAAGCAGTTTTTTATAAAATACTATAATAAAATACTTCGGAATTGATATAAAAAAATTAGAAAATAAAAAACTGAAAATTAAAAAAATTTTATTTTTTTTCTATGTATTAAGGACTGGCATACTTCATTCGGCAAAAACGAATTGAATGAGTCTTTGTCCGTTGAATTCTGTGGTAGAGAAATTTAGTTATTGAGATACACACATACTACACAGACACAAACAGGCGTTTCTTAAAAATTGATTAACAAACAAATTCTACGTTCGGATTCAAATTCTATGCAAAAAATTAATTAAAAAATGATCCCCATTTGGCCAAGAACAAAACAATGCAGATCTATGTAATTATTCGATTATATGTGATTAAATATGGTGTTTCATTGGAAAATGTTAAAAGAAATAACAAACTATTCGACTAAATGTGATCAAATATAATATTTGATTGGAAAATATTGAAAGGCATAAAAAAGTATTAAAATAAAATTTGACTAAATATGATGTTTCATTGGAAAATATTAAAAAGTATAAAAAATATTCGATTAAATGTTATTGAAACCCAGAACTAATATTTATTGTTTTATATCAATAATTATTCGATTAAATGTGATCAAATATTATATTTGATTGGAAAATACTTAAAGGAACTAAAAAGTATTAGGATAAGATGTGACTAAATATGATGTTTAATTGGAAACTATTAAAAGGAATAATAAAATATTCCATTAAATGTTATTGAAATTGAAGTACTAAGCATTTATTAAAATATATTAATAATTATTTGATTGGATGTGATTAATTAGTATAAGTGATTGGAAAATATTGAAAGGCATTAAAAAGTATTAGAATGAATGTGATTAAATAGAATAATTGATTGGAAAATATTGAAAGATGTTAAAAAAGATTAAATTAAATGTTATTAAGTTATTTTTCACTGAAAGCACTATTAAAAATGATTCAAAAATATTAAAATTAATCCTAAATTTTCGCATTAATTGTGATTAGAATTTAATTGTATTAAACATGATTCAACTTTAATTCTTGACAGGATTGGAAATCAATCATTTCATTGAAAATTAGTGAAAATGATTGAAGTTTAATCCATTTTTATAATTTTCAACAATTTATTTTTAGCAGGGAGCATGCAGAAAATTCTGATGTTGATGTTCAAGAAGAAACGACATTGTATTTTTACGATGAAAATGAAATTTATTCAGAAGCTATTGAGTACATGGAAAACGAAGAATCTGAGGATTTTCTAGAAGAATTAAACAATCCATGTGAGCAAGACAAAATTGACTTTAAATATAAAGAAGAAGAAGTAAAGTTTTGGTTGAGTGGAAAAGGTAAGCTTTATTCATTTAATACTGTAAAGCACAAATACAAACAAGTAACTAGCGAGCGACAATTACGACGATGGAAACAGCAAGTTGAAGCAGGAGGCAGTATATATGATAAATTATTCAAGATATCAGAATATGTTTTTAATAATTTTAATGAATCTATGATATCGAAGATGACTGTACGTGATATTGATTTGAAAAGATGGGCTTTACAAAAAAAAAGCTGAAATAGCTATGCCTTTGTTTAAAGCATCGAATTGGTAGATCTGGCAATTTAAAAAAAAAACATAATATAGTATCTCGAAAAATCACTAAATTTGTTACAACAGATTCATTGAAAAATATTTGAAAAATGATGAAATTGAAAATCAATGTGAAACTTTTAAAGTTGAAATTAAACAATTGCTTACAAGATACGGTGCAAGCAATGTATATAATTCTGATCAGAGCGGATTTAATTTGGAGATTCACAGTGGTAGAACATTAAATTATAGAGGACTGAAAGAAATTCAAAGCATAGCACAATCACTGTCTTCCTTAACACAGAGCTACACTATTCAACCTGTTATATCAGTAGAGGGTAATATGCTTTCACCTTTATTTTTAGTATTGAAAGAAGCAAGTGGAGACTTTGGGCCTCGAGTTAGACAGACATTATTTACACCAGAAAATGTATTAATACGAGCTTCTACATCTGGAAAGCTTTCTAAGCAACTGCTTCAGACGTGGATGCAAGAAGTATTTTTTAAAAATACTGGGAATTCATCGGTCTTACTTTTAGACTCTTAGAGTGGGCAATGTAATAATACCGTACAAGAAGTTGTACCGGAACAAGTAAGTTTAATGGTAATGACAATACCACCTGGCACTACAGGTAAAATTCAGCCTTTGGATGTTTATGGTTTTCGATTCTGGAAGAATTTTGTAAGAAAGCTATCTGATTTTATTATTTTAATGCAATACAATATCAATTTACACGAAAGAAATTTTATCATAAAAATGCAATCCTTCGTACATAATCAGTTATCTTCTCCGAGGTATCATAATACTTTTAAGTATGCATGGTTCAAAAGTGGTTATATTGATAGACCTCTAAAATTTGATAATCCTGTTGAATTTTGCTTTGCCATAAAAGAAGAACCTGTATGTACCTACGAAGATAACATTGCAATTATAATTTGTAGTTGGTGTAAAAAAAAGTTATGCTTCAATCATTTTTTTACAGAGTATCATTATTGTAAGAATTATATACTATAATTATATAAAATAATTCTCAAAAATATCAAACATATGTACGGGATAAATAGAAAGTTGTATTTTATATATTTAATATGTATATGAATGTAATTATTAAAAAAAATAAATAAATAATATTTATAATAAACAAAATATATAATAAAATGTTTTTTTATTGCCACTTTGGGACTCAAAATACAAATTTTTTCGGTAAAATTTGATATCACGTTTGAACGTGTAATTTCCCCCATAATTCGAATCTGCCATATACAACAGTAGTTTCCATTTGAAATTTTCAAGTTGAGCCAGATTTGGGCCAATTTTTGGAATTGGACCCAAAAAACTGAGTTTCCCATTTGAAAGAACGAAAAACATTACAAAAGAAACACTATAAATCTTTTCAAGTGCAAAAAACACGATTTTACACATATTTGAGGTTATGTAAGATCATAAGATAATTTTTTTCGGTCAAACTAATTAATATATCTTAAAGTATGAGTCTTTCCCTTCAAAATGAATTTAGAATTGTTCAGATATCTTTTTCTTTCACCGAGATATGATAATTTGAATTTAGCGTCTCGCCAACTTATGCACTTCAAGCGTATGTAGATAATTATAATTGGCAACCCTGTTCAATATTTTTCGATACTCTAATCGTATGCAAAGTTCGAAGAAAATCGGTGACGGACACCTCCCTGCCTTCCCTTGTGAGTGACGTAGAAAATATTTCAAACAATGGCATATATTTAAATAAATATATATGCTTATTTCTCTGTTATTTCTTCGTCTTCTTTTTTTTCTCTTTTTCTCGTCTGTTAACCCAACCCCAACAATCAATGGTGTATATATATATATATATATATATATATATATATGTATAAGAAAGGAAAATTATATTTTGTCTGTTATTTATAACTTTCTTGAATTTTTTGAATCGGCCAAATTCATTATCATTCAATTATAGTAACTTGCCAGAAGATGAAATTGAGCCAGCCAATGAGTCCGATAATGAATTTAGCCAACCAATAAGTCAGATAATCCACCAAAATCTTTGTCATAAACAATTTTCAGGAGTCACGAAAGACAACTTTCAAAAGTTCATTATGCTATGCCTCCAGGTTCATAGGGTTTATTTAATGATTACATGCTGTAACGGGGTGGATTAGCTGGTACAAATAGGGTTTATTAAAGAAAAAACTCCCACGATGCAGAGCTAACCACCGCTCAGTTTATCACGTATGAGCATACGAGTATTCTCCTTTACGTTTGATACTTTCACTCCAATGTCTCCTTTCCGACAGAGTTGAATTCACTTTAAGCCACCTGACTTGTGACACTCGATCTATCTTATGTGTGACCTAATGTTTATTCCACCTAATTCCCTAGATGAAATCGGTTTAAAAAATAACCGGTAATGGATCCGTTAAACTAAAAGGGAACAAAATAACATAATGCGGTGAATAAATTCAAGATCGTTTATGACGGAAAAAACTATAGACTTCGTATGGCCGAAAGACTTGCGCATGTGAATAAAATTTACAACTTTTCAATAATATGGGGAGATAGAGAGAGAGAGAGAGAGAGAGAGAGAGAGAGAGAGAGAGAGAGAGAGAGAAGAGAGAGAGAGAGAGAAAGAGAGAGAGAGAGAGAGTGAATTAAAAATTCTACCGCGAAAATTATTGCTCGGCGCAAACACACAAACGGTCGTGATAGACAAAATACTCTCGTAAGTATTTTGTCGCGCAGAAAAAGGGAGCTGCACCTACCCCGCGGTGCAATTACGGTGATCAGCCATAATTGTTGAACAAAATTCTTGTTGGCTAACGGATTCCTCCCTGGAAAGGTTGCGCCGGTACTCTTCCCTACCAATCGGGTGTTGCTGTGTTAATGCTGCTGTTCGCTTGCTGCTGCTATGATTGTCTCTACGATCACTCACACACGTATCGAAAAACCCAAAAAAATAATTTTTGATCGGTAAAACGACAAAAACACAATAGAAAACTATTTGGCGGTATTCTCACGAACAATAGCTGAGGCTTAACTGAAAAATTGAACTGTGGTGCGCCTCCTTCCTCTCTCGATTAGACGTTCGCTCTAGTATCGCGAGTACTACCGAATCGCGAACGTATCGATTGAACGAATTGACTACCGTTGCAATGCATTTATTGGCCGATTTTTGTCTTTGTCCTCTTATAAAAAAGTGATATAAAACTGAAGTGAAATATAACTGAATCTTAGTATCAATGCGTAATTATTGATGAATTAATAACAGCATACGGTGGGTTTTGTAAATACTAAACTTTTTATATGTATGCATATAATTTAAAATTTTTAGATAAATTTGTATCAAACGTCAAACTAATTAACAGAACAAATAAGATTTGATCGCGCAAAACGCGCGTGATGTAACTAGTATTAAAAATAATATGTGACTCTATTTCTAAAAAAACTGAATTTGGGTACAGAAGGAACTATATATGATAAAGTGAATGACAATAATCAAGTACGAATAGAAAGCAGTTTTATAAATTTAAATTAATCATCCATGTTCTTACCTCACTCTTTTTGGATAGGTGTATTTAGGACTAGATGTTTATGTTGATAAAGATGTTTGGGCAAAATGGGAATTTACTAACTTGGTTATGAAAGCCTTTGATGTATCTTTATGTACAGCAGTAACACCAGGAATAACGGCTGATAGAGTACCTTTTGAAGAAGACAAATGGTAAATACTGATAAGTACGAAACATTTTTTTAGAGATTGCAATGGGAAACTGTCCCGTTGACATAAAAGTTAATATATGAGGATCTGAGGATAATGCAGCTAAAGAATTTGGTCTCGGTTAAGCAGGAACAGCTCGGCTCGTCAGGTATTGTCGGGGCATTGTGGCTCCAATGCCAAGTCGCGGCGCAAGACTTGCACGCCTAAACGCGAGATTAAAAGGTCGAGGAGATAGGCGGGAGGATGGAATAAAGCGGACGCGTGTTAAGAAAACAAGCGTGTTATTTATTAGAATAACGGATAAATGTTAACAAAAATAATATAAAAGCGGCGAAGCAAAAAGGAGAGAAAGAGAAGCAAGAAGCTGAATAACTTCGGTTTCATAAACTTCTAAAATATTGTAAAAATGCTTTGAAAACTTTTGCAATAGTTTTTGATGTTATCTTCATGCTCTTTATCTACACCCTTGTTAGACTCTTTTATTGTCTTTTTATTGTGACATGAAAAGTCTTCTATTAAAGACTTGAGTTTCAAAACGTTCAAAGTAACTTTAGGCACATTTTCATATCTGTCAACAGTTGGAGAAATTTTATTATTTTCCCCCTGTTTGAATAATGTTTCTCTTACTTCCGTACAGATGTTGAGATCATTAACTTCCTAATAATGAAAAAATATATGTACGCTGCAACGATAGTCGATTCGATTTGGTAGTACTCGCAATGCTAGAGCGAACAATTAAGAGAGAGAGGTGGCGCGCGAGAGTTTAATTGTCAGTTAAGCCTCAGCTGTTGTGTAGGAAAACCGCCAAAATTTTCTCTCGTGTTTTGCCGTTTGCCGAAAAGTAGTTATATTGGTTTTGTACGTGCGTCAGTGACAACGAGGTGCGATAAAAAAAAACAATTGAGCCAGAAGCAGCGAGGAATTGCATGCGCAGCAACCGATCCGGTAGCAAGGAGTATCGACGCAGCCTTCTCAGGTTGAAGAAATCGTTTGCCAACAACAATTACGGCTGATCACTGCAGGGTAGGTGTACCTCCCTTTTCCGCGCGACAAAATACTTCTGAAAGTATTTTGTCATACGCGACCGGTATCGCATTCGCGCTGAGTGTTAGATTTCGCGATAGAATTTCGAATTCTCTCTCTCTCTCGCTCTCTCGCTCTCTCTCTCTCTTCCCCCCTCGCCCCCCGTATAATTGTAAATCTTATACGCGTGCACAAGTCTTTCGGCCCAATAAAGACTGTAGCTTCTTTTGTTATAAACGTCTTGATTTAATCGCCGCATTACGTTATTTCGATTCCCTATAGTTTAACGAATCCGTCACCGGTTATTTTTTAAACCGATTTCATGGACGGAATATTGAAAAGAAACATTAGTCTCCGTACTCCTAAGAGAAAGCTAGTGTCACAAGTCAGGTGGCTTAAAGTGAGTTCAACTCTGTTGGAAAGGAGACATTGGAGTGAAAGTATCAAACGTAAAGCCGAATACTCGTATGCTCATACGTGATGAACGGAGCGGTGGTTAGCTATGCATTGTTGGAGAGTGTTCTTTAATAAACCCATCGATTATACCCATTTTATCCACCCCATTACAACGCACCTATAAATATAATATATACATATATGCAAATTTACGTAATGGTATATTAAGTTCAATTATACTATACTCTTCTATTTTTTTAAAAATCATTTTTCTTATCACGTTCATTATCGTCACATTTACGGAATACAAGCTGTCGTCTGCGATTTGTATTTGAAACATGAGATTGAGTAGTATTTTTCATACGGCTGTTTATACTAATATATTCAGAACATCTGCAAAATCAAGATCATACTTTTCTTCATGCACATGTGATTTTGGCGAGACTTGAAATTTCGCTGGGAATATCTGTTTTTGTGGCGTATTTTGTTGCACAGGAGCTCCTGGAAAACATTAAGCAAATGGTTGTAGGCTTAAAGCTATCCTTCATCAATGAGTCTTAATTAAAAAAATTTTTAAGTAACAA
Organism: Phymastichus coffea; assembly: GCF_024137745.1. Lineage (NCBI taxonomy): Eukaryota > Metazoa > Arthropoda > Insecta > Hymenoptera > Eulophidae > Phymastichus > Phymastichus coffea. Next base: position 5,811,775 of record NW_026706814.1, read on the forward strand.
TAATTTTAATACGACAAAAAAAATTATATATAATTTATTTTAATCTCTTATAGTTGTTGGTTGTACTTCTAAATAATTCAAAAAGTGAATTAGCTGTAATCATTGACGTAGCTATATTTCGGCATGTCGCTATTAATACAAGAAAGGTGTCAATCAAAAAATGAAAGGGCAAAAACAAATATTTACAATCAATTACAAAAACTTCCTATTTTTTTTTCACTTTTTTTATTTCCTTTTTTTGACTTACTTTTTGCTTGTGGCATTGATATCTCTTGTCTGGAAATATAATTCCCTCTGTCATGTTGCTGGACTCATTGAAAATATTCGTCTCATCCAATGATACTTATAACATACTATATACGTGGTCTGTCCGGAAAGTATCGGGCCTACCTTTATATTTTCGTGCTAGCGTTATTCTTTATCATCTGGTGGGTGGCATCCTTCAAAGTAATCCCCAGTTGATTGAATAACACTTTTCCATCAATGTTTTCACTTTTCAAAACAGTCCTGGAACTTACTTTTAGGGATAGCCTTAAGTACACTCATCGCATTGTTTTCAACCGTTGTTTTGTCATCGAATCGGTGTCCTTTGAGTGGTTTTTTTATTTTTGGAAACAGTCAAAAGTCACAAGGAGCTATGTCGGGACTGTATGGAGGTTGTCGAAGCAATGCGATATTGTGTTTGCTCAAAAACTGCTGCACAAGATTGGATGAATGCGCAGGCGCATTATCGTGATGGAGAAGCCAGTCACCACTTTTCCAAAAGTGCGGCCGTTTTCTTCTTACTGCATCACGCAAACGTTTCAAAATTTGAACGTAGTATTCTTTATTGATTGTCTGACCTGTTGGTGCATATTCGTGATGTACAACACCTTCACAGTCGAAAAAAACAATCAACATTGCTCCGACTTTGACGTGCTTTTTTTGGTCTTGGTGACTCAGAATGTTTCCACTGTGAAGATTGTTGTTTTGTTTCAGGGTCATAACCATAAACCCATGATTCATCACCTGTAATAACTTTTCTAAGTACATTATCATCATTATTGACCATTTCCGGATTGTCCAGAGCGATTTCTAAGCGAATGTTCTTCTGCTCTGCTGTGAGCAATTTTGGGATGAATTTCGCACACCCGCGTTTCATTCCTAAATTTACAGTTAAAATTTCTGAAATGAGAGTTTTTGGTATCCCAAGGTCTTCTTCTAGTTCTCGCACAGTCATACGACGATCTTGTTCGATTGTAAGTCGCACCCGCTCAATATTATCTGCGGTTTTCGTCGTCGAAGATCGGCCGGAACGAAAATCACTATCGACAGAAGTGCGGCCATCCTTGAACCGTGTATACCACTCTTTTATTCGTGTTTTGCTCATACACTCGCTTCCGAAGGCCTTTTGCATCATTTCAATAGTTTCCGACCTCATTTTTCCGAGTTGAAAGCAAAATTTGATTTAAATTCGTTGATCTTTTTTTTTCAGTCATTTTTGACAATATCAAAATCGGACGAACGCGAAAAAGGCAATGTAAACAAAGACGTGCTGCGCATGAACTATATGTCCGGCAGGTGTCAGTAAGTAACCAATAGATTCGTGAGGCTTTACTGTTGACGTTTCTGTCCCGTAGAGGTCGCTCCAACACTATGGCGCGAAGATATATATGTAGGCTCGATACTTTCCGGATAGACCTGATATATACAATTTATTTTGCAGCAAGAATATCTTCCTTGGTCTTTCTTTTTCAATTTCTTCAAAATTGTCATACCTTTAAACGCTGATTTCTTACTGCATGTATTTTAGACACATCCATGAACTTTATATTATTAATAAGGATGAAGAGAAAAATCTCAAAAGTGATTTTGAAGCAAAAGGAACTTCTCGATAACATACACCAAGCATAAATATTCTCTCTCCGATACCACGTAATTGCGCTCTGCATTGTTGAGGATGCGGCTGGCGAACTTAGTTATCCAATCTCCTCTATTAACTAACTATGCGAGAACTGCAGCGCTGCCCGTATTACTAATGTCTGTATGGAATGAATTCTTCGTTAGGATCCAAGGACCTCGTTAGCGCTGAGGTTATGAGGGCTTTAATTCTCATGAAGGCCTCTTGTTACTTCCGGCTCCATACATACGGTACTCCTTTCCGGGAGAGTTTAATAAAGGACCCAATGAGTGTATCGAAGTCCTCAATGAAACGCCGATACCATGATACCATGTTCATGAAACTACGCAGCTTCCGAACATTTTTAGGGGAAGAATAGTCGACGATCGGCGTTCCTTCTAGGATTCAGGCCTGATACCTTCTCGGTTGAGCAAGACGCCTGGAAATCTCGTTTCCGATTTACAGAAGACGTTTTTCTCGGCGTTGACGCTCAAACTGATTCTTAATACACATTCAGGTGCTTCTTATACTCCTCAAACGTAATTGACATGATAATGATATCATCCAGGTATGCCAAAGCAAAAGGGCGTATCCAGCCCGATTACCGAGTATATCAGACGCTGGCAGGTGACTTCCGCGTATGAATCTTTCCGGACAGATCTCGTATTGTTATTATGAACAGGTGTTTTTAATTTCAAATAAAAATATTTGTACTCTAGGAATGAGTTGATTTTACTAAAACAATTAATTGTGCAAGAATGCTCACTTTTGGTGATTGAAATATGAGGTTTTCTGTTGAAACATCTGATACCAATTGTTTTATCTTATTAAATTTGTAAATGATACATTTACATGACTCAAGTTCATTATGTAAATCTGATATTTTTACTTTTATTATTTTATTATTTATTACTTTCTTCGCGTATACTTTTATTATCTTCTTGCAACATTTTAATTAAAATATCTTTACTCAGCATCTGCCAGGCGGATGCAAGAAACTACGTACGGCTTTCAGTGCCAAGTCAATTAAAAATCCAAGAGAGATTTAAAATATTTACATAAAAATACAAATAACTCAGAACAATTGAATATACGAGGCTGGTCCGATAAGTACTTAGTCTCACCGCCCGATGACGCCACTCTCGCAAAAGAAATATTCTATCACGTAGTACAACCTTCTCGATGGTTACTGTCAAGATTTCAGCCGGATCGGAGTTGCAATTTATTTTTGAGAGCGTGTGAAAGCAAGTGTGTCCGTTGATTTTTGAAAAATGGAAAAAGAGCAGTATCGGTGGGTGATTCGATTCTTGTTTTTGGAAGGGAAATCGCGCAGCGAAATCAAAAAGCGCTTGGATGCTGTGTACGGTGACTCTTTTCCTTCGCTGGCGACCATCAAAAATTAGTTTAACGAGTTTCAACGTGGTCGCACGTCGATTTTTGAAAAGCCACGTCCAGGTGCTCCGAAAATGGCTACCACGGAGGATAACGTGACAAAAATTCACGATCTCGTATTGGCAGATCGACGATTGAAGGTGCGCGAGATAGCTAAGATCGTAGGCATCTCAAAAGACCGCGCGGGTCATGTCCTGCATGAAATTTTGGGGATGAGAAAGCTGTCGGCGCGATGGGTGCCGCGTTTGCTCACTCCGGACAACAAGCGCAACTGTGAGGCAACTTCAGAGCAATGTCTGACGCTGTTTAAGCGCAATCCGAAGGAGTTTCTGCGTCGTTTCGTGACAGTCGACGAAACATGGATCCACTGGTATACACCAGAGACCAAGGAACAGTCCAAACAGTGGACTTTACCCGGCGAAAGTGCTCCGAAGAAGGCGAAGACTGCCCCATCGGCCCGAAAGGTGATGGCCACCGTTTTCTGGGATTTACAAGGTATGATCAACATCGACTACCTGGAGAGGGGTAAAATGGTCACAGGGCTGTACTATGCCGAATTATTGGGCCTATTCGACGTCGAATTGCAGAAAAAACGGCCCCATTTGGCGAAGAAAAAAGTGCTCTTCCACCATGACAACGCACCAGCTCACACCTCCGCCGTCGCCATGGCCAAATTGGTCGAATTAGGCTACGAACTGCTGCCCCATCCACCGTATTCTCCAGATTTAGTCCCGTGCGACTTCTTTTTGTTTCCAAACTTGAAAAAGTCACTCGTCGGGCAGAAATGTGAGTCGAATGAGGAGGTAATCGCTGCCACGGAAGCCTACTTTTCAGACCTCGAGGAAACGTATTTTTCAGACGGGTTAAAGAAGTTGGAGCATCGCTGGGCCAAGTGTATCGAACTAAAAGGAGACTATGTTGAAAAATAAAACGCCACTTTTCCAAAATTTTCGTTTTTCTTTTGTAGGCTAAGTACTTATCGGACCACCCTCGTAAAGTATTATTAATGCTGACAAAACTCCAATACGTACTTGTCGGTGTGGCCCGGCCTTACAATTGACGTTCTATCCTGGTTTGTCCCACGCGTATATGTTGACAGGAGCCTAAGATCATCGCGTATACATCGTGAAGCGTTATCACGCCGATAATAGTTGGGGGCCATAAAAATGCAATTTATCTTTGGTTGGGCTCCATTAATTCCCAAAATACAACAAAGAATGAACTGTGTGTATCATGAAACGATTGAAATAACTCCTATGGAAGCACACCTCCATATAAAACCAGAGAGATTTTGGCATCAATGGATACCTGATACCAAAACGAATGAACCAACGAATCATAATCAAATAGATGATATAAAGAAAAAAATCCACTCAAAACTTATAAAACGTGCAAATAACATCAATAAAAATATCCGTCATTATCAATATAAAGTTAATGACAATGTATTATTGCGGAGTCAGAACATAAGTAATAAAGAAGAAGTAATCAAAAAGTTCTTAAACTTATATGAAGGCCCCTATATAATTAAAGCTATAATTGGCTTAGACACATACTTATTGAGATACAAGAATGGTAAGGATAGAGGCGTATTTCATACTTTTCTACTAAAGCCGTACCAAGTTTAGCCACTAGGGGATACATTTTCTCTCCAAGCAAATTTGCATATTGATCTGATATATGTGAATATTGGAGAAGGTGAGCTAGCAATTTTGGAAGATGATGGGAAAGAGTCAAAGTACTCAGACTAACACGTCTGACTTAAGACATCACATCCCATTCCCATCAGCCAAAACTTTTGTCTACTATCACTAAATATGGTGCCTTGGTCGCTGTGCAAAAGCACACAGACACCATCCAAGCCTTCTTGGATGGCAAAGGCAGAAACAAAAAAACAAGCCACGATTACCTTCCTACCTTCAATTGTGTCACGTTCTGCTGCTCCGGCGCCCTCCACACCCTTACCTACGACCTCAAGGAAGCGCAGGATCCAAAAAAAAAATCAAGAAGCTGGCTGCAAGGATCACCAGGACGGAAGAAAGAATCGAGGGGATAAAGAAGAAAATGTTTTCAACCAGAGCGATCTCCAACTCCTGGAAAATTTCTATTGTAAATAAATAAATAAATAAAAGAGAAACCAACAAACAAACGAGAAATAATAAAAAGTTCATAGAGTACTGAATCATGAGACTTCTTTCTCATAGATCATTCAGTCTCAAGAGAGGGCTATGTAACGGTCCTATTTATGAGCTAGTTGATTATGTTACTGAATTACTGCAACCCGTCAAACGCATGTATCTGTTTACTCAAATCAGCACATTAAACGGCGCCACCTCACCGATTATTCGATTGTATTAGGACAAGAGTCTAATTTCATAACCAAAATAAGGAGCGTGACGTCACAAAGTAATAGATATAGATATAATGATTTTTGTTATTTAAGAAAAATATGTTAATGAGATGTAATTTTGATATAACAAAGTATTTCTTATATAGATTTTAGTACGTACATTTAGAAAATAGTCATACGAATTGCGTTTAATTATTAAATAATAAGGAATTTTAATATGCTAAGTTAATTTATTTATTACACTAAAAATACGAATTATTAGAAAAATGTAAATAGTCCATATGCAAAATGAATAATCAAAGAAAATGAGTAAGAATTGGTTTCATTAATAACAGCTTAATAATAACTGTTATTGATAAATAAACAATTAATAATTTATTTAAACAATAAGTTGTATATCGAACGAAAGTGTTAATTTTATACTTAAGAATGACAGCTTTATAATTTAGAAATCTTAGATAATTAATCTAATAATGGCGTTATAAAATTATAGAAAAAACCGTTACAAATATGAAAATTTGTTATAATTCAAATGTTATTAACCAATTTGAATATTTCTTTTTAGAAAATACTTCTACAATTAATAAACTATAAAGTTATGTAAAAATTTAATAATTTTCTATTGTAAATATTGTAATATTACATTAATTAACTTTAATAGTTAATAACTTTTGACAACACTATTTGCGATAATTGTAAATTACGCTAAATAAACGAATAACGAATTCTGTAAAGTTCACATGTGTTGAAAGCTCATTATTAATGTTTATTTATTTGTAAATTAAGAAAACTCATTTCTCAAATTTCGCGAATATTTCTCGAATATTAGAAAACTTCTCGAAGAAAACGCTCCTGCGAAAATAGGCGGGAAAATCTGTGTACAAATACGCCCACTATTGCCCAGGCTAGCATTCACTTCTAGCCTTGCAAAGTGAGCGCATGAGTCTGAATAAACTTGGCTAATACCTAAGTTTTTCCTCTCATTGTAATTGACTGAGCAAGACTTTTCCTTTCCTATAATTCGAGCTCAACTTATAGAACATCTCGCGCTATAAGAAACTTGGGCCGAATTATATCCTCTACAAGGAAGACTTTAGCTCTGCTTATGGGACAATTCGCACCATAAGAAACTAGAGCATAGTCTGACTTTCCTGGAAACCTAATTCATATTCGTATATATATTTGATTTTTCAATTTATTAGTATTAGCTTATATTTGAATTATCTATTTATTTTATTGACAAGTAGAGTAGATTTATTAGAAATGAATTCTTACTCATTAGCGCAACTAGATACGAGAATACGAATTATTTATAAGTGATACGAACATCATAGTACAGATTAAAGGTAATTCAAGGAGAGAGAAGAATAAAAGGCCTACAAATACGGTATAGGTTTAGGTTAGGTAATGAAAAGAGAGGAAGCAAGTATTGGGAAAAGTAGGAAAATAAGAGATGCAGAATGTGTATGAAAGAGGAAGAAAATTGGAAGCACATAGTAGAAAAATGTGAAAAAAGCAAAAAGGATGGGGAAGAATGGGAAAAAATAATAATAGGAAGCAAGGAAAAGATAGTGTGGATGATGGAGCTAAAATGGAAAAGATGAAGAAACGAAGAGGAGAAAGAAAAAGAAAAACAAGAAGATAAATTATAAGATACTAAAGAAAATAAGTAAGGTTGAGGAAAGGAAAGGCAGAGGGAGCAATAGGAAATGAGAAAAAGGTGCCAAAGCCCTAATAAGGAGAAAGGCAGATGAAATGATTAACAAGAAAGAGAGCAAAAGCAAAGTAAAAGCAAAGGTGAAAAGGCAAAAGAAAGTAACAAAGAAATAAGACGAAAAGAAAATAAGCAAGAAAGAGAAAAACAAGAGCGGAAAAGGCAGATCTAGGAGAGAGAGAGGAAGAGAAGATTAATCATCATAAAAATGGGAAGAAAAGCTGAACAGACAGAAACAGAAGAGAGGGACGCAAGAGTTGCAGACACACCTACATATGTACACATACACACAAAACACACACACACCCATACACACATACACACACAACACATACATTAACAATTACACAAACTAGACACGAGACACAATTGAATGTAAGAATTGAAAACCAAATGTAACATATAAGTTGTAAATAAATAAACTAACTGTATGTTTCAATGTATAAAAAGGTTGATAAGTATAGCTGAACGTAAGATCCTTGAATGATAAACATTAACAAATGGAAAGGAATTTCGTTTGGTTCAAGTACATTCTTGATTCAAAATCGTTTTAAGTTTTATAAATTAAAGAAGCACATAATTGATATTGAACAATTCGTTGAAGTTTCAGAAACTGAAATAGAAAAAGATAACGAAAAACTTTCAGAAGACAGTGATTTTCTAGTAACATGAGTTATACATATTATATATAATTTTTCTTTAGATATATTTTGTTTTATGAATTATATCAATTTTATAGATTGTTGTGGAAAATCCTGATTTTTATATAGAGAGAAAATAAATTTTTCTGCATTTCACTGCACTTTGTACATCACTTTTTAAAAATTGAATTGTTACGAATATTAAAAGTTATATTTCGATAAATGATTTGCAACGGTAGTTAATTCGATAAATCGATCCGTTCGCGATTCGTGCACTCGCGATGTTAGTTCGAACGACTAAGAGAGAGAGAGAGAGAGGGCGCGCTAGGGTATGAATATTCAATTAAGCCTCAGCTGCTTTCACGAGAATACCGCCAATTTGTTTTGCACTGTGTTTCGCCGTTTTTCTAATAGTTTTCCTGGGACTGTATACGTTCGTGAGTGCATTAATCGAGTAGTAGAAGCAGCATTACAGCAGCAGCAAGCAGCAGCATTATAGCAGCAGCAAGCAGCAGCAGATTTTTTTATTGAGGCAGCGCAGCTGATTAGTGGAGTATCTTTAAACTTTGCTTTAACAATTACGGCTGATCACCGTAATTGCACCGCAGGGTAGGTGCACCTTTCTTTATTATCGCACGACAAAATACCTTCGAAAGTATTTTGTCAATCGCGATCGTATTTTTTTTATTCGCGCCGAGAGTTAGATTTCGCGGCAATTTTCGAATTCTCTCTCTCTCTCTCTCTCTCTCTCTCTCTCTCTCTCTCACCGAATTATAATCTATAATTGTGAATCCTATTCGTCTTTCGGCCCATAAAAGACTTGTAGTTTTTATTGATTAAACTTTGTTAATTTTATTCGCCGTTTACGTCATTTCGTTTCCTATTAACTTAATAGATCTATAAAGGCTCAAGTCTTAATCCGATTTCATCTAAGGGATTAGGCGGATTAGTAGGCATTAAATCAGTCATACTGAAGATAGATCGAGTGTCACAAGTCAAGTGACTTAAGGTGAGTTCAACTCTGTCGGAAAGGATACACTGAAACGAAATCATCGAACGTAAAGGCGAATACACGTATAGCTATACGTGCTTAACGGAGCGGCGGTTAGCTCTGCATCGTAGGAGTTTGTGCGTTAATAAATTTCTCATTTTTGCTAGTTTACCATCCCGTTACAGATTCCTTATTCTTCTAAAATTTCTGTAGTCAACAATATCGAAATAAGTGTAAGTATAAGGGCTTTGTAGGTTTTTTTCAGCGTTAGAAAAATGTTCAACAATTTTTGGGATAGTCGTTGATGTAGGTGCGGAAATAATCGACACAAGTATAAGTATTTATTTTAGTTTTATTTATGAACAAAAGTCACGTCCTTTTCTTTTAAGCGAAGTCACGAGGCTAATAGCTCGGATGCCGGAACTCGAATGAATAGGAGCAGCGCAGCAGCTCTCTCCCCCCACTCTCACACGCGCAGGCATAGGCCGTGCGCGTCTTAATAGAATATATAAGCTGTGTATGATCGACATTTCAACAACAATTTTTTATGCCAGATTTTGATTTGTAGTAGCAAATTGTATAAAATACTGTACATTCATTCTGAAACGGTTAAAACTGGTAAAAGTAGAAAAATATTGTAAAAATTTGGTTGCATCAAATTTTTAAGATCATTTGAAGGTCATATAATAGAACTATCGTCTCTATAGTATGTTTTTCGGATTGTACATCAGTCTCGACTTCATTTGCTTCGCCGCTCATATTTTTGGCTTCACTCTGAGCTGAGATATTTAATTTTTTCACACTCAAGAAAAATGATCCATAGTGCGCCATAGCTACGAATGCTACAGCATGCGCTGAACTTTAGCCAGCTTTGTTAAGATTGACAGTTCGATTTCTCTTGATTTTTATATATTTTTTAAATGAATTGTTATATGTTATACCAACATATGAAATAGAACATATTTTATCGCCATTTTTTGAATAATTATTAGAGTTGGTTCCCACACAGCACGAAATATTGCTGCAAGTTTCTTACAAGGTTTCATGAAAGGTTCGAAACATGTCAGTAATATTTAATTGAAATAGTTTAGAAATATTTACGTGTCCGTGCAAAACGAACTACAGCAATGTTTCGGAAAAGCTTGCTGCAGCATATTCTAAAATATTTCAAGAAACATTGTAGAAACTTTTATTAAAATTTCTGCAGCCTCCCTTGAACGGACATATAAATATATATTTGTGTACCTGTACAACAAAAACTATGAAAACTTCGTTGTTACGTCCTGTTATTCTGTATTGATTAGTGTGACCGGACGAATTGTTCAAGGAATACAGTGTAGAGGCAGCAAAGCTAGACAGAAGGTCGTAAGAAAAAGTTAAACAAAAATCAACCTTAAGTAATAAGAGATATTGGTCTTCATTACTTATCGATAAGTTCAACAAATTCCGTAAGTTGGAGTGTAATGGTTTTATTTGATTAGTTTTGATATTCTTCTTATCAGCCTCTGCACCTTAGCTTTTTTATTGGCAATGTTGTGGATTAAGTGTGGTTTCTCCTATATGTGACAACGGTTGTACGAATGTGTTATGGACAGCTACTCACGCTCAGCACAAGTTCTTCGAGGGATTTGTAGAATAAACAACAATTATAAGTGTTCAGGTGAGTTAGGTGGAAATAATCACTCAGGATTCACGTTTTCAAACATTCTGAATTTATTTTATTTTAAACATACAATCAACTATCTAACGATAAATTATACAAAACACAAGCAACTTAAAACTAGGAAAACATTGCAAATATAAAGAGAAAAACGCTTGTGCAATTTAAGGCAAACTTGGAAAATATTCATAAAACCGCTGAACAGTTAACGTGGCGAGAAAAGGTCTAGAAAACGTGTGGAAGGCGTCCGGTCGAATATTAGAGCTATTTTCCGAGCGCCCCGAATGTATATCCAAAATCCGGCCACTCACCTGACTTTCCCTCCTTGCAGCCATCTCCCCGTTTCCGGCCTGAAAAAGCCCGGAAAGATCTTTTTATGCCCTAAATCGTTTTTTTTTCGCGCGGCCTGCCGCCCCACTACTCTTCCAAGTCTTGGGACTCGACCCAAATGGCGGCTAACTGCCTGCCTGCTTAATCGAGGTAGAGGAGTCTTTTTCTCGACTTTTCTCGCTTTTTATTTATTTTCCAACTACGGGATTTTTATCTCCCAAGTTGCAATGACGTGGCTCCCTTAATTAAGTAAGAGGTCACACGTAGATCTGAGGGTAGTGACGGCGACTATGCGATGCGCTTTCCTGCGCTTATTCATTTTCTTTATTGGCTCCGCAAGGAGGATTGTTGTCGGCTGTTTGCGGTCGCGTGTATCTCCGCGAAGGGCGCATCAGAAAACGTCACTGATTCCAAACATTCTTTTTCTCGCCAATCTCTCGCATATAATTAAGAGTATCCGCGCGCTTTAGACTTCAGTGTCCGTGGTACCGTTATTAATTTCTTATATTATTTTTGGGCGGCCTTAACGCAATTTCTCTTTTGAGAAAATAGGCGAAAGCGAACACAACCCTTACACATGTGCCTAACCCGAGCGGCCTTTCACCTATTTTGATACTCTATTTCCCAATGTGATACGATTTCATTTTCAAAAGTCCGTCCTGTGCACCACCATATACTACCCAAAACTCTTACTTGTCTGCATAATCCCCTTGTTCGTTACTTGAAATGTCCGGAACAATAAGATGAATATATTCGAAACTATTACTAGCACTTGTGTGGTTAGAAGTATTTGTTTTTTAAAACAAAGATAACAAAAAGATAAACTTGACTAGTTATTGAAAGAGAGCTATGTAATTTAGGCATGATACTCGAGCTAGACCGACTATCGTTTACAAAGAATGCTTCGCGGGAGCGCTAATTTCCCCTTGGCTTATCGCGAGTTAGGGAAATTTGATATTTGGCTAGTGGAGGTAGTGTACTGTGCTCTTGCCGACGTTCGCGTTACGGTGTCCTTATGTTGACTTACTAAACTTACGGTGTCCTTATGTTGACTCTGCCTGTGTTAGACTTATCGGGGAAATATGTTTAACAATGTTTCTACAAGGTTTGTGCAAAGTTTGATTGAAATATTTCAACGAATATTTTATAACATATTTCTGAAATATTCAAGCATTTTTTTCCGAAATTATTTCTACAATATTTCAGGGAATGGTTTGCGTGATTATCGCGACAATGTTTTTAGAATATCTTTGTACAATATTGCAGAAAAACGTTTCTAATAGTTTACTAATTGTTTGCGGCATTTGCGATGGTTGACAGCGAAATCGTCCGTGCTCCTCGAAGGTGTACCTTCAAGCATATGCGGCCCATAAGAACGCGCATTTGACGCAGTCGACCGGCAGGTCTGCCGACCGTCTGAGTTGCAGCTGCGAGCGATGCCAAGACGATAACATCTGCGGAACAACAGATCTTATCAGCGCGTCATCATCGACACGTGGTCGCCTGTGCCGACCACCCGCTGAGCGTCGCACGCGACCCTAAATGCGACGCTCTTGTTTTGCTTTCTCTCTCTCTCGCTCTCTCTCGTTTTCTGTCATTTCGCGGGCCAATGACCCGTCCGTTTCTCTTGAGAAAACTGCGGTGAGGGGGAGATTCATACCACGACCGAGTCGAACACGGTCCGTGAGTTTTTCCTGAGTCTAGCTTGGTCAGTTCCGTGAAACTTGCCTTCCTCTGAAGAGCGCTAGTTCTTTTACGTGCGTGCGTGTGTGTGTATGCGCTTCGACGAGTCTTGTGTGCGACAAAGTGCGATTGAGTGAGCCACCGCACAACGTGCCAGGGACGGTGTACGACAGGGCCACGGATAGGGCGACCTGCTGCCGTAGGTGAAGGTGCTTACAGCCTTCAGGGGTGCTTCCAACCGCGCGGCACTGTGCCCACTCAACAACTCGGGCGGCGCCGTAGCGAGGGCTGTCCCTGTCCCCGAGACGTTGGGGGTACGTCGTGCCTCGACCACCGGAAGCACACTCTCCTCTCTATCTCTCAGCCTCACTGGTGCGTCGGATGAGCTGGTGCAGGTTGACTGGCCATCAACCTGCAAGTGTGAGTAACAAACCCTTGTAAAGACGAGCGCCGCCTCCGTGCCGACGGTTCCTGTACCACTCGGATAGTTGTACGCAAAATAAAATTTCACCGTATCTAAGAGGCTTTTCCCCACTTATGACTGGGGTTTTTATGCCGAATAGATACGGTTTAACTTAAGATAATTATAAACTGCGTATTTATTCAGTCCTGCCTTGATCCTCTTATTATCATACACGCCCCTCGTGTTTATTAGAAGAACTCTTAAGTTTGATGATTATTCCCAAACACTAATGTTTCACAAAATACTATTACCAACATTCCAAAAATTTGTTACGAAAGAATACTTGCAATATTTATGAAAAGTTTATGCAAAGTTTTTATAATATGTTTCCAAACTTGACATGGAATATTTTAGTAAAACATTGTTGTAATACGTTAGGTATATTACATGAAACATTTTAATGGAACCTTTATTATTTATTTCACGAACATTTCTACAATATCTTTGCAAGATTTTTCTGAAATATTGTAGTGAATTTTTCAGTGCAATCGTATTTCATGTTATATGGGTTATGCTGTTGTATATACGATTTATAGTAAACAAACAAATAATTCATACACGAGTGTCTGATAAATACATATGCTATTTTTCAATATATTGAGAAAAAAAAAATAACCTTGATTAGTTAGAGTAGTTTAGAAGAACGCTTTCTTATTTACATTGTTAAGTATTTTGACGGCACCCGGTAGACGAGCGAAGCCCTTCCCATCTCCGAATAGTAAACGTGCAGTACTTCAGATTCATATAAACTGAACCATTATCCGTTACATGTTGTTGGTTGCGCTCTTCGTTACTGATCGTTTAAAAAAAAGCTCTTTTCTTTAAAACCATTCTGAAGGAAGATATGCCAATTTATTAGTACGTATGTCCAGCTTCAATTTCCGTCTCGAGTAACCAAGATGCGAGAAATTCATTCTACTAGCATAATATGCTTCAAAATACTTCTGATAATTATGTTTTTATCAACAAATAGAGAAAAATAAAGGACTTTGATTAATTAGAGTAGTTAAGTGATGGAAGCTTAGCGGAGGATAGAATAAATGATTGACACAAGATTCTATTTTAACAGAGAGATTTATTTGTACGTCTCGCAGAGAGTTGTGTACAGCCAGACGGTTACAATCCAAGTGAAGCTTAACATACATATATCGGCGGCTCGCAGGCCGCTATACGCAACTATAGTACACACACACTCTTACAGAGTGCACGCATGCGCACACATATGAAATGCTGAGCAAGCTATCTTAAACACTCCCTCTCTTGCTTTGCATTCCATATATTTAAATACAAAAAAAAACTTCTAAACATTAATTATGTCACATCTAACTTTTAAACTAAATTTGTTTAATTAAATAAATAATATATATATTTTTGATCACACAACGCACAATATTCTAATGAATATTGAAATCTATCTTACTATCTAAAATACAAAATAAAAAAGGAACTAACAGTTTCTCATAGTTAACTTTTGACTTATTTCATACTACATCTTCTTAATTGAGTACTTCTAAATTCATCTAAAGAAATCATTATCGTCTCTAATCAGCATTAGTGACAGCAGCCGCCTCTGAAAAATTTAAATAAGAGAATGTTTTTACATTTATGTATCTAAAATCAATTACAATAATTCAACAATATATTTCTGAATTTTCTAAATGATTGAAGAGGAAGCGACTTAGTAAATATATCAGCGCTATTATCGTGAGTAGATACCCTTCTAATACTGACTTTACCTTCTAAAGCACACTGTTTCACGTAATCTCCGTGAGTATCAGACAACTTTCTTTTAACACCTATTCTTTCTCTTTCATCCAGACGTTTCTTAATCTCTTCTAAAGTGTCATCAAAATCTTTAAGTTTGTGACTACCCTCCTTTTGGGTACAATCTCTAGCAGATTGATTATCACAGTACAGAGTCACTGGATACATGGTGTAGCCTAATATATCTCTTAATGCCTTACCTAACGAAACGATTTCTTTGCATGCCTCACTCATAGCCAAATACTCTAACTCATAAGTTGAAGAGGTTACCAAAGTTTGCTTATGACTTCTCCATGCAACAGTGTCTTTATACAATGAAATGGCCATGCCACTTGTGGAAGTGGAATCTGGCCCATCTTTAAAACTTGAATCAGAGTAAGCTTCTAAAGTATCACCATTACCTCTAAAAGTAAGTCCTAACTTGGCTGTCCCCTTTAAATACCTAAGTACTCTTTTGACATCTAACCAATCTTCTTCGGTGGGATTAGATTGCTTACGCGAGAGGAAATTTAATCTAATTTTCTTCTAGTCTTTTCTTGATCTTGGTTGATTTTCTTGCTTCTAGCTTGTCGAGTAACCATAGGTGTTTCGTGTGGATTATAATCAGTTATTCCAAACCTTTCTAACACTTTGTAAACATACTCTGTTTGATTGATTGTCAATATTTTATTACTTCTATCTCTCTTTATAGTCATGCCTAAGAACTGTTTTGGTTCGCCCAAGTTTTTCATTTGGAAAACACCGCTCAAATGATCTATTATTTCTTTTAATTTCTTTGAACAGTTGCTCGCCGCAATAATATCATCCACATACAAGACTAGAAAAACAACAATCTCTTGATATCTAAAAGTAAACAGGCAAGGCTCATTAATATCTTTTTGCAGACCCAGTTTTAGCACTTCTACTGTGAAACGTTCATTCCACTTCGTGGGACTTATTTTCAAACCATACAGTGCCTTATGTAATCTACAAGCTTTAGTCTTTTTAGTGAATTCATCTACTTCTAAGCCCTCTGGTATCTCCATATAAATTTCTTCATCTTCATTTAAAGTACCGTTTAAGAAAGCTGTTTTAACATCTAACTGGCGGACTTCTAAATCCAATTTGTTTATAATAGCTAGAGCTGCTCTTATAACCGGCAGTCTAGAAACTGGTGCATTTGTTTCTCTGAGCTCATAATTATTTTTATCCATAAATCCTCTAATAACGAGCCTACCTTTTCTTTTCAGTATGTATAATTCATCTAATTTCTTCTTAAATACCCATCTAGAGTCAATAACATTTGCTCGTTTACCATTCTTCAAGACTGTTGGCCTGTCCACCAAACTCCAAACTTTGTTAATTTCCATTGATTTCAACTCTTCTTTAACTGCTATAAGCCATTCATCTTTGTCTTCCATACTCATTGCTTCTTTAAAACTAATGGGATCATGATTTATGACAGCCAAAAGAGCAAATACTGACTCATCTTTATCTTCTAAGTCAATGCTTTTTATTTCACTTAAAAACGCAAAGCTGACATCTACTACCATTCGAGCATCAGAAGTTCCTTTATCCATGGCCTTATAGTCTTTGGCAGTTTTTACATTTCTTTTCGGTTGCTTTCTAATGGGCTGTACATCTATAGATTGTTCCTTAGATCGGGCCTTCTTACTCCCTTTAGATTTAGGTTCGGCTGAACTATCGACTCCCATGTTTTGGTTTGATGTCAGTTTCATGTTTTTAAGATTATCTTCTTCGACTTCTAATACTTCTAAATTATCTCCATATAAATGCACTGTCTTTTCTTTTTCATCTTCTTATTCAATATCTTGATTTCTTTTAATGCTATCTTCTAAAATTCTTTTGTTCTCAATATTTTTGTATGTTAGTTTTTCCTTGATTTTAACGTGCTTTGAGTGAACAAATTTGCCCGAGCTGGGATGCCATAGTATATAACCATTTGATGTTTGACCTACCAGCACACCTTTAATAGCCTTGGCTGAGAATTTTGTTTCAAGGGCGTGTTTCGTAGCATAAGCAATACTTCCAAACCTTCTAATTTTGTCTATGTGGCATTTGCTTTCAGGATTTATTAACTTCAAAGGAATCTTGAAGTCAATTGATTTATTAGGAGTTCTATTATATAAGTTTATAGATACATCTACAGCAAGTGGCCACATACTCTTGGGCAAATCGGAATCAATCATAAGTGACCTAGTTTTCTCAATAAGGGTTCTATTAAATCTTTCTGCAGTACCATTATGTGGTGGAGTGTAAGGGCTAGAAAAATTTGGTTCTATGCCCTCCATTTTCATTACTTCCAAAAACTTTCTTCCTGTAAATTCAGTACCATTATCAGCACGAATAAAACTAACCTTTTCATTTTTACCTAGCAGATTTCGTGCACTAACCAGAAAAACCTCTAAACAATCACCTGATTCAGACTTGTGTTTTACCGAATAGGCCATTGCAAATTTGGTGTAATCATCTACAAAAACTATTATATATCGACATTGATCTGGGAATGAAGTTGGTTTAATTGGACCAATGGTATCTGCATAAATCATATAAAGTGGCTTTGTCGCTCTGGTTCTAGTTTCTTTAAATAGTAATTTCGTCAATTTAGCAAAAATACAGATTTCACAGTTCATTATATTTTTATCGAATTTTATTCCTTTCAGGTTTACATCTAATTTCTGTAATTCTTTGAGATAAGCCATTGAAGGGTGACCTAATCGAACTTGCCATAACATACCTTCGTTTAATTTTTCAGTGTGGAGTTTTTCTAATTCAAATGACGTGAACAGGTCTTCTATTTTATCTGCATCTTCTAAACTATCTATGTCTACCAATTTTTAATTTAAGTATTTGAGTGAGGGATTATTGTTAAGTATTGAACTAGAATTTATTTCGTCCACAATGCACTCCCTCTCAATTTCAGCATCTATATCTTTATTTTTGTTATTTTCGTCTAACTGATCGGATGATTTAATATGAGTTTCATCGAGGACTTCATCAAGAGTGATCATTCTCGCGTCACATCTACAACTATGATATTTTTCCTCTAAAGCATCAACAGGACTCTTAATACTCAGCGATATAATCCAATTTGGTTTACTATAAACGCCTGATAAATACACATGATTTGTTTCTTTGTCAAAAACTTTCAAAATTCGATCATCTAAATATATACTAAAACCTGCATCAACAAACTTCCTAAGTGACATTAGATTTTCACTAATATTATCCGCAGCTAGAACGTTTGATAGTACAATAGTTTTACCCTGACTATCAAGTTTTTCTAGAACAAGGTCCCCTTTTCCATCTATTTTAATATCAGCAGTACTATTTTTATTCGCACTTCTAATAACTGTTCTGTTGCACCGGAATCAGCCAAGAAACTTGATTGAGGTATGAGTATTACTCTTACCTTGGACCGCTGCATGTGCTGCTGCAGTTTTGGCGTTATTCTGTTGCTGATTGTGTGGGGTGTATAGTCTAGCGTTGGATTTAAAGGATCGACTTTTACCTCTAAATATACCCCCACCTCTGTTTCCTTTATTATTTTTTACCTCGATAATTATTACTTTTACCTCTATTGTTATTATTATTATTGCCTCTTCCTCTAAAACCTCCGTTATAGCCGACTCCCTCTGAACCCTGACTCCTTTTGTAATTACCTCTATAATTATTATTTAGATACCCTCTAGATCCATAATTGCCTCGTCCATTGTTAGGACACCTTCTTCCATTGTGAGAGGCTATCCTACGACATACGTAGCAGAACCACTCATTTGTTGCAATGAGTGGGCAGTCATCTTTTGCATGCCCATGCTCATTGCAACGCCAACAAGTATCAGTGCCACCTCGGTGACCAAGGGAAGGCTGAACAGTATTAGCCATATTTGCTTGACCTCTAGCTTCTAATTGCTTTCTGAGAGCATCTGCTTCTAACTGCAACACAATTGATTTTATTTCATCTAAAGTCATGTTGCTATTTTCTGGATTAGCCTTTTTAATCGAATATGCAATGCTAAGTCCTGGGAACTCGTCTTTCACAGCTTGATAAAATGCACATCTTTTTTCAGCCTCGGTAAGAGGTAATTCCCTTCCACAAAGTTCTGACTCCTTTATTACAGCATTAAACCTGTCACAAAATTTATCGACCTTTTCGCTTCTACCTATTTTCATGGAATAAAGTTTAGCTCTCACCGTTACTTCAGAGACGTTATTCTCAAGTTTCTTTACATCTTTTATTATTGACAAAATAGTAATAGGATCTTTAACATCTAAAATTTTCTTATGATAGTCTTCCTCTTAATGATTAATTATTATGTCTCTAACTATTTTGTTTCTTCTAGACTTTTCTGATGTATTATATGACTTAGTACAAGGTATTGAGGGATCTATTACATCTAAAAGATCTCTAGCTTCTAATTCAGAATTCAAATAGTCAAACTCAATGTTTAGGTTCATGCTTCTAGTCAATTTGTATTCACGTTTTAAATTATCCTTCGCTACAGTATTATTTTTTGCAATAGAGTGCAATAGCGTGCCTATAGATTCTGATAATTCTTTATTAATGTCAATTGATTTTTCAGTGATGGATTCTCTTATAGTGTTATTTGAAACTGGTTGTACTAAGTTTTGAAAATTAATGTTTGTGGCATCTAATATAGCAGAATTATTTGGTATTCGGATTGCTAAATTAGTATTATTTAAAGGAGTCGAGCTATTAGGAGTTAATAAATTGTTGGGCTGTGTGTGATTTACCTCTAAACGTCTAATAGTAGCATTTTCTAAATCAAGGTTCTTTTGGAGTACTCCTTCTGCTGCTGCCACAGCTGCCTTCAGAGTTGCTGTCGCTGCTTCATTTGATTGCAGCATTTCTTCTACTTGGTCCAGTCTTTGTCTGAGCAAACTGTTTGCTCCTCTGTCGGACGGCAACAGAAAAGCAGATGGTGTGCTTGGTTCAAGCAAACCAGAGAACTTTTGGTTCAGTCTATTAATCACTTCTAAGGTGACTCTGTCTAGAACAGCATCTGCTATTCTGGCAGAGTCCACAATTCCTCCAGGTGTTGTTTGAACACCTGTATCGGAATTCAATGTGAATTGTGTTGGGAAGTCATCAACACCTCCCTGAACAGCAACATCCTCCTCAATATTACTAGAGCTACTGAAAGTCTCCTCAGCATAGTTGTTGCTGTTTACGTCATCTAAATAAAATGAAAATCTATTTAATGTTTGGATTTTTGTTTACAACTTCTATAATGAACTTCTAGTGGCGGATCTGCACATCTACTTATAAGATGACTTCTATTTAAATCTTCATGTAATTTATATACATGTAATTTTATTTTAATTGTTATCATTTTGTTATCCTTACCATGAGAAACATGAGCCCTTCTTAAGGTGGGTGGTGTTCCCGGAGGAGTGCCGATTTTGGCATCAATATGTTGTGTGACGTCACCCATTTCGTTGAGTAGTAGGCCTCTAGATAAATACCAAACATTTCAATTAGTTTCTCATGGATATTTTGCAGTTTCTTTTCCTTCAAAACATTTGATAGTTCGGATTGGAAACAACGTTTGCTGTTAGCACACACTAATACTCAACACATGCACCCCACTAAAAACAAAATCGTACAACGACAAAGTTTTAAAAGTAGGGGGCGATCGCACACATGCAAAGCACCAAAAATGTGTTCCAAGCTTACGCCAGTCTATTGAGAAAAAAAAAATGTTCGAACATCGCCCGAAATTACTCGACTTTGCATTTAGGATTTACGTTATGATTATTTTCACTTTGATTTTGTACAGTCTGACTGATATAACATTTTATAATTTTAACAACTTTCTAATTTTACATCAATAAAATACGTCTAATTTATTCTTCGAATACATCTAATTTATTCGTCAATCACTTTAATTTATTCTTCTAGTTACTTCTATTTAATTTCATAGTCACATTAATTTTTCTTTCGAAGTACATCTATTTTATTATATCACTTAATTTGATGATTTGAAATTATAACCCAATAACTTTTGTTTTCGTTTCACATTCTTTCTTTTTCCTCGAATTTCAGGCACGCGCCGACCTGTTGCTCGGAAACACGATAAGAAGACGGCGTTACTGTATATGCTCGCATCTTTATGCCTTCTACACGTGCTCAACTCGGCGTCATGGCGTCGCGCCTTTGTTAAGCCGGTCGAGACAACATGTAACGCTTGCTATCAAACTTCCAAATTTTTTTTTATTACGACAGCCTCTAAAACACTCGCGATGCTACTATCTTCAATAGATTTATTTTGCACTATTCCTCTAGTAACACTCACGCTTCTAAATCGCAAACTTTTAAAAACTCACATTTCTGTGACACTCCCACTTCTAAACTTAAACCCACATTTTATATCGTGTCATCTCTATCTTTTCGTCTACTCTCTCTAGCTTCTAAGCCACTCGCGATTTCATCAATTTTTCATCTACACTTTTTCGTCTAAATTACTCACTTCTACTTAGTTGATTACTTGTCAATCTTTGCGCAGCGGAAGCGTGCTGGGCCCATAACCTAATGGAAGTTTAGCGGAGGATAGAATAAATGATTGACACAAGATTCTATTTTAACAGAGAGATTTATTTGTACGTCTCGCAGAGAGTTGTGTACAGTCAGACGGTTACAATCCAAGTGAAGCTTAACATACATATATTGGCGGCTCGCAGGCCGCTATACGCAACTATAGTACACACACACTCTTACAGAGTGCGCGCATGCGCACACATATGAAATACTGAGAAAGCTATCTTAAACATTAAGCGAAACACTTTCTTATTTACATCATTAAGTATACTTTGATTGCTTACAATAAATTGCATACAAAAGCATAACTTACTTTAATAATGATTCAAGAAATCGCAATAAATTATGTTTTATGTTATATGTTAGTATAATATATAATAATTCATTTTAAAAAATCAAGAGAAATCGAACTATCAATAATCTTAATAGAGCTGGCCAAAGTTCAGCGCATGCCTTAGCATTCGCAGCTACTGCGACTATCACTATCATGTATAAAACAAAAATGTTACATATGTTTATCAAGAGTCTAGAGGTTTAGGATTAAGTTACGAATAATAACCATTTAATGTTGTTTGTTTTATTATCTTATTCACCCTTTCTGTTTCTTATACACTAGTGGAAAAAATTAAAGGATCAAAAAAAAATTCCAAATTTTTTGACGCTTTTTAACTCGCTGTATTTCCCTTGGAAATGGTCGTACTAGAATTTAAAAAACGCGTTTTCAAGTTTGAAGTTTCTAGTTTTGAGATCTCATAATCAAAAAATTTTTCAAGCAAAATGTTCTGCTCAATCGCGCCTTGCGCAATTGCCACGATATTCGCATTGATGAAAGGTTCACGTCGAACTTGTCGGACAATCGCCGACAAATAACCCTATAACCCATCTATTTGGAAAGAACATACTATAACGAATTTAATTCATTCGTTATGTCTCTCTCTTCCCACACATGCATATATATAATTCTTATACTTATACTATATTCAGATTCATATTATATTATACAGCAGCCTGCAGCAGCCGACAACGCCGAAGTATAAGGTAAGAGAGAGAGCGCGCTATGTCTATTAACGAGCCTATAGGCAGAGAGAGTCGCGTTCGCGTGTATGTGTGTGTGGTCGCGCTGCCGAAAAGCGTGACGAAAGAGTGGGGACGCCTCAGAGGCGAATTGACTGGCGGAGTAACGCCAGCGACACGTGTTTGGAGCGCACGTGGAATATCAGGTCTTTGCTCGGGCAGTTGCCGCTGTTTAGCGATTCTCTTTTTTGACTTTTTTGACTTGACTTCTCTTTTTTTTTGCGTAATCCGACTTCCAATCTGGCGTTGCCTTGGTTTGTTCGCGAATGCGTGCAGTGGTGCGGCCTTTTGACGAGACTGAGTGTGTGCGTGCAAGGACATAGCGCTAGGTAGTCCCACACTTCGTCACCACTGCGACCGGCGTCCGGGAACGCTGTTCAGCGAGCGAACGTTATTTGTACGGAGGGCTTGGCCATTGTCGCCTCATTGTAAGTACCAAGTCGTTTAGCTCTCTCTTGCTTGCCTGCTCGCTTCTCTCTCTCTTTACCGATTTGTTACTCTTTCCTTTTGATGCTATATATAAATCATGTTTGTCCCTCTTATTCTCTGCGTTTCTCTGACTCTGCGCCCGACTCTCATTCCCATTCCTTGGTGAATTCCCTGCGCTCGCCACTACTTTTCGCGCTTTTCAGCCACTGCTACCTGCGACGCTCTACGCGGGCCACGAGGCTGCTTGATATCGAGGCCGGCTAGTAGGCTTGGCCACACATGCGCCAGCGCCCTAGCCTTGTGGCATTACTTATTAAACCGAGCTGTCAACCAATCCATCCTCTCGATTGTAACGGCGGGTGAGCCAAAATCCCGTTATAATACAATAAAATTAGATTATTGTTTTTGGCATATATATTAATAATTTTGAAAAAGTAAGAGGAGTGCAATTAAAACGAGCAAGGGTTCAATTTTTTGCCTTATTTTTTTGCAAAAATATCAAGTATTACTAAAGATATCGCAGATGCAAAAAACGAAAAAATTATCATAGTTTTTAATTTTTGTTGGTACAACTGAAGGGGTTCAATTAAAATAATGAGCATTTTTGGAGGGTTCAATTAGAGATATTTCGAATGGTATTTTTTTCCACTGTACATTACACTTTGCTGGCTGTGTTAAGGAGGGTGGAGTAAGGACCTCCCTTACTCCAGCCGGAATGTTACTAAAAAAAAACACCGGTCGAAATATCTCTAACTGCACCCTCCAAATATGCTAATAAATCAAACTGCTCCTTTATGGTTCATTAGAAAAAAAATTATAAATAATCTGACAATTACGGAATCTTTCAATAGCGATAACTTGAAAAAAAAATTGTTATCTTCAAAAAATAAATATCTGACAAAACTGTACCTTGGCTAATCTTAATTGAGTCAACTTTATTTTCCGAAAAATATTTATACTAATGATAAATAATTGATAAAAACGATTCTCTCCTTACCAATACTATAGTAATGAGCAGAGCGCATGCGCGATTTACGAAATTGAGGCGGGAAGATTGGACGATATTGGATTTCTGATAAATAACAATTTATTAATTATAGATATAACACCCTATCAAAGCACAATAACACGAGTACACATTCATAGATTCCACATTCTCTTTCTCGTTATCTGAAAAATCTTTTAAAAAAGTATGGAAACAATAATATTTTCTATTGCTACATACTAATATCGCTGAGAAACATTTTCTCTTTTGCTCGGTAACGAGAAACTAAACAATACAGCGGTCGTTGCGGACACTGATAAATAATTGTTTATATCTCATATCTTTCTTTAGGACAAATGTCAAAATAAAATTTTTTAAATTTCTTTTATAAGTTATGCTATCTTCACGGTTGCGATGAATCTGTACTCGTATTATTGTGCTTTGATAGGGTGTTATATTTATAATTAATAAGTTATTGTTTATCAGAAATCCAAAATCGTCCAATCTTCCCGCCTAAATTTCGTAAATCGCGCATGCGCTCTGCTCATTACTATAGTATTGGTAAGGAGAGAATCGGTTTTATCAATTATTTATCATTAGTATAAATATTTTTCGGAAAATAAAGTTGACTCAAGTAAGATTAGCCAAGGTACAGTTTTGTCAGATATTTATTTTTTAAAGATAACAATTTTTTTTCAAGATATCACTATTGAAAGATTCCGTAATTGTCATATTATTTATAATTTTTTTTCTAATGAACCATAAGGGCGCAGTTTGATTTATTAGCATATTTGGAGGGTCCAGTTAGAGATATTTCGACTGGTATTTTTTTTTTTTAATAACATTCCGGCAACGGCAAGGGAGGTGGAGTAAGGGAGGTTGAGCATGCATTCTAGTTTGGTTGATGAATATTAGCCTTTAATAATAGACATAAACGGTTTTACATTTTCAATTGCATAAATATTTAATAAATGTTTAATGCGGGAGTTGTTTTTTTCGTGAAATGAACTATCGATTGACACATTGATTATTTTTTTTAGAGCATATTATGTTGACTTATTCATTGAATGAAATATGAGCGTTAGGTGTCGCAACATCCAAAAGATTTTTTTAATGTTTAATGACTTATTTGTTAACGAGCAATCAAATATTTACAACAAAATTTAGTGTTTAATTAATGAACAATCTAATACCATTATTAGCTTTTCGATTATATGAAAAAAAAACTTATAGATACTAACTTTTAGTAACCGTAATCTCTGTACTACGATATTATATTTTGTGTTTGTATTGTTAGAATAATAATAGGAAAATATTTATTGTTCTGCATTTGAAATTGCATTGTTAATAAACTAATAAGCTTATTGGTTACACTGTTGCACAAGTAAATTTTTTTCTGAAATGATTTTTGTATGAATAGTAAAACTACTTTCTGTTATTTTATTGATATTTTATTATATTTATTTTAAAAATTTTTAATTTGCAGTAAAAACTGCGCTTTTGGCATTCATCCCACAGATTGTTACTGTAATCTTTTATTGAAATCAAATTTGCTGTACACACTGACGAATGATTATTAATAAATGATGGTTAATTAGTTGAGTGGCGAATGTGCTGAACAAATAAGTATGGATATAAATGCAATGAAAAATAATCATATCAATTTGAAAAACAATATGCTTTGGAAAGAAAATACTAATTTCACGTTTTAATGTATTGAGAAGAAGATATATTGTTTACCTTATCAGAATAATTTCTATTCAGGTATGTAGATGTGTTTTTTAATCTGTTAATTAATTGAATGATTATTCGAGTGAGTGAATAATACATGTTAGTGACTGAATTAATAATATATATATTATTAATTCAGTTAGTTGTTACTTAAATAATTTCATAATTTATAATCATATTTCATCATATCAGAAATGCCATATATTTAATTTAAATTTTTCATATTCATTTTTTGTTCATATGGTTTGGGTAATAGCATTAATATTACTTCAAAAACTAAGTTCATAGTGTATTCTACAAAGTTATACAAGGTATAATATATGCATTAGCTTTGGTTCTCTATCTATATGAGATTCATGTAGACCCGTCTTCAGTATCATTTTCAGAAGGGTTGATGAAGTAATATATCATAACATATATGATGAATGTATTAACGATATAAAGAACCAGAATTGTGATAACAAATAAAATATTCAATTCCGGAGTTTGTTGGATTCATAGTGTTTTAGATAAAATCTCAAATTCTGGCCACTGAGCCACCATAACACATGTATGAATATTTGTAAGATCATTTTACTTTAATTTGAAATATATGAACTAGATGATTTGATTAATAATATTAACTCAATCATGAGAAACAGTAAAAATAACAGTTAAATCAGATGATTTAATATATTACCAATACGTAAATAAATTGAATATTTCCAATATTAAGCTAGACATTAAAGGAATGAATAAATTATGGTATATCTAAATTATTTCTAAAAATTTGTTAACATTATTTATTTAATTTTTTATAAAGAATATGAATAAGATATATAACATTTACCTTAAACTATGATTTATCAAAAAAAAATTGTGTTAAATTATATTTGAAATATAATTTCTAAAAGAATTGTTCTTAGTGTAGCTCAAAATTATATTAGAGAAATAGAGTATTAACTTAAAGTTATTTTAAATAATAAGTTCAGCTATTGTACTGTACCAAATATTAACATTGAAAAATGGCGAACATAGAAATAATTATCAATAGACTAAGGAAGAATTAATAATTTATTTTTGTTAGTTAATATTTGTGAAATTTAGAAATCTTTCTAATTATTCTTGGCCATATACTTGCTATTATAATTGGTAATAAGCAAGGAGAATTCAATGCTGGTTTCTAATTTGGTTCAACTCCTGAAAAAGAGAAATCTTTATTTCTAGCATGATTTGATAAATGTAAACACACTGCATAGATTGCTTGTTTCTAGCTATCACTTTGCTTATTAATTTGAAAATGTCAACTTTGCATGTATATTATTTATACATAACATTTTATGTTTATGGTGTTAAAAGTGTAAGAATAGCACATTTGGACTGTAAATAGTACTCTACTCCCAGATTAGAAGAGTGAAAAAGTAGACATGTAGCGAGACTCTGGACATTGTTGTACAAATGATCTAGACACGTTACGAGTACATGAAAAAGACATGAGTTTGAAGTTTGGAACGTTCAACTTGAACGAAAAAAACGAAATTTAGAAAAATGCCTTCTTATCAAAATTAATCGCTGAAATTCAATATAATAATGATAAAATGCCAAAACAAAACTATTGGAATCACCTACCACCCTCTAAAAAATACCCTTAAAAATTAAGACATTGTCGAATATTGTTATATGTTATTTAGTACAAAATAATTAATTATTTTCAACAACAATTATTTATTCTTATGTAAAATCATGAGTGAAAATTTTGAGCGCTTGGAACTACCCCGAACCACCCCTAATTTCATTTAAACAGGTAAGAAAGCAAAATTTATATCTTTTAGCTCTAATTTGTTATTAGCCACTAAATCGTTTTATATTTACGCATATAATTATTTATTGTCATGTAAGGAATTGGTGTACAAAGTTTGAGCGAGCGGAACGATACGCAACTACCCCTAAGTTAATTTAACAACTAAACACATATGGGGAATACGCAGTTTTTGGGCTGCCATTTGTTATTAGCCACTCGGTATTTAAATTTTTTTGTATATTATTGTTGAATGTCATGTAAAGAACTGGTGTACAAAGTTTGAGCGATCGGAACGATACGCAACTACCCCTAAGTTTCATTAACAATTTACGCGATCAAGGAAATTCGCTGTATTTACGCCCCCATTTGTTATTAGCCACTCGATATTTAAATTTTTTTGTATATTATTGTTGAATGTCATGTAAAGAACTGGTGTAAAAAGTTTGAGCGATCGGAACGATACGCTACTACCCCTAAGTTAATTTAACAACTAAACACATATAGGGAATACGCAGTTTTCGGGCAGCCATTTGTTATTAGCCACTCCTTTTTATAGTTTTTTTGCATAAACTTGTTGAATGTCATGTAAAGAACTGGTGTAAAAAGTTTGAGCGATCGGAACGATACGCAACTACCCCTAAGTTTCATTAACAATTTACGTGATCAAGGAAATTCGCTGTATTTACGCCCCTATTTGTTATTAGCCACTCGATATTTAAATTTTTTTGTATATTATTTTTGAATGTCATGTACAGAACTGGTGTACAAAGTTTGAGCGATCGGAACGATACGCAACTACCCCTAAGTTTCATTAACAATTTACGTGATCAAGGAAATTCGCTGTATTTAAGCCCCCATTTGTTATTAGCCACTCGATATTTAAATTTTTTTGTATATTATTTTTGAATGTCATGTACAGAACTGGTGTACAAAGTTTGAGCGATCGGAACGATACGCAACTACCCCTAATTTCATTAACAATTTACGTGATCAAGGAAATTCGCTGTATTTACGCCCCTATTTGTTATTAGCCACTCGATATTTAAATTTTTTTGTATATTATTTTTGAATGTCATGTACAGAACTGGTGTACAAAGTTTGAGCGATCGGAACGATACGCAACTACCCCTAAGTTTAATTAACAATTTACGAGATCAAGGAAATTCGCTGTATTTACGCCCCCATTTGTTATTAGCCATTCCTTTTTTTTACTTTTTTTGCTTGACATTGTTGAATGTCATGTAAAGAACTGGTGTAAAAAGTTTGAGCGATCGGAACGATACGCTACTACCCATAAGTTAATTTAACAACTAATCACATATAGGGAATACGCAGTTTTTGGGCTGCCATTTGTTATTAGCCACTCGATATTTAAATTTTTTTGTATATTATTGTTGAATGCCATGTAGAGAACTGGTGTACAAAGTTTGAGCGATCGGAACGATACCCAACTACCCCTAAGTTAATTTAACAACTAATCACATATAGGGAATGCAAAAAAACTATAAAAAGGAGTGGCTAATAACAAATGGCTGCCCGAAAATTGCGTATTCCCTATATGTGATTAGTTGTTAAATTAACTTAGGGGTAGTTGCGTATCGTTCCGGTTGCTCAAACTTTTTACACCAGTTCTTTATATGACATTCAAAAATAATATACAAAAAAATTTAAATATCGAGTGGCTAATAACAAATGGGGGCTTAAATACAGCGAATTTCCTTGATCACGTAAATTGTTAATGAAACTTAGGGGTAGTTGCGTATCGTTCCGATCGCTCAAACTTTTTACACCAGTTCTTTACATGACATTCAACAAGTTTATGCAAAAAAATTATAAAAAGGAGTGGCTAATAATAAATGGCAGCCCGAAAACTGCGTATTCCCTATATGTGTTTAGTTGTTAAATTAACTTAGGGGTAGTAGCGTATCGTTTCGATCGCTCAAACTTTTTACACCAGTTCTTTACATGACATTCAACAATAATATACAAAAAAATTTAAATATCGAGTGGCTAATAACAAATGGGGGCGTAAATACAGCGAATTTCCTTGATCGCGTAAATTGTTCATGAAACTTAGGGGTAGTTGCGTATCGTTCCGATCGCTCAAACTTTGTACACCAGTTCTTTACATGACATTCAACAATAATATACAAAAAAATTTAAATACCGAGTGGCTAATAACAAATGGCAGCCCAAAAACTGCGTATTCCCCATATGTGTTTAGTTGTTAAATTAACTTAGGGGTAGTTGCGTATCGTTCCGCTCGCTCAAACTTTGTACACCAATTCCTTACATGACAATAAATAATTATATGCGTAAATATAAAACGATTTAGTGGCTAATAACAAATTAGAGCTAAAAGATATAAATTTTGCTTTCTTACCTGTTTAAATGAAATTAGGGGTGGTTCGGGGTAGTTCCAAGCGCTCAAACTTTTTACACCAGTTCTTTCCATGACATTCAACAATAATATACAAAAAAATTTAAATATCGAGTGGCTAATAACAAATGGGGGCGTAAATACAGCGAATTTCCTTGATCGCGTAAATTGTTAATGAAACTTAGGGGTAGTTGCGTATCGTTCCGATCGCTCAAACTTTGTACACCAGTTCTCTACATGACATTCAACAATAATATACAAAAAAATTTAAATATCGAGTGGCTAATAACAAATGGCAGCCTGTAAACTGCGTATTCCCTATATTTGATTAGTTGTTAAATTAACTTAGGGGTAGTTGCGTATCGTTCCGATCGCTCAATCTTTGTAGACCAGTTTTTTACATGACATTCAACAATCATATACAAAAAAATTTAAATATCGAGTGGCTAATAACAAATGGCAGCCTGTAAACTGCGTATTCCCTATATTTGATTAGTTGTTAAATTAACTTAGGGGTAGTAGCGTATCGTTCCGATCGCTCAAACTTTTTACACCAGTTCTTTCCATGACATTCAACAAGTTTATGCAAAAAAACTATAAAAAGGAGTGGCTAATAACAAATGGCTGCCCGAAAACTGCGTATTCCCTATATGTGTTTAGTTGTTAAATTAACTTAGGGGTAGTAGCGTATCGTTCCGATCGCTCAAACTTTTTACACCAGTTCTTTACATGACATTCAACAATGTCAAGCAAAAAAAGTAAAAAAAGGAATGGCTAATAACAAATGGGGGCGTAAATACAGCGAATTTCCTTGATCGCGTAAATTGTTAATTAAACTTAGGGGTAGTTGCGTATCGTTCCGATCGCTCAAACTTTGTACATCAGTTCTCTACATGACATTCAACAATAATATACAAAAAAATTTAAATATCGAGTGGCTAATAACAAATGGCAGCCTGTAAACTGCGTATTCCCTATATTTGATTAGTTGTTAAATTAACTTAGGGGTAGTTGCGTATCGTTCCGCTCGCTCAAACTTTGTACACCAATTCCTTACATGACAGTAAATAATTATATGCGAAAATATAAAATGATTTAGTGGCTAATAACAAATTAGAGCTGAAAGATATCAATTTTGCTTTCTTACCTGTTTAAATGGAATTAGGGGTGGTTCGAGGTAGTTCCAAGCGCTCAAAATTTTCACTCATGATTTTACATAAGAATTAATAATTGTTGTTGAAAATAATTAATTATTTTGTACTAAATAACATATAACAATATTCGACAATGTCTTAATTTTTAAGGGTATTTTTTAGAGGGTGGTAGGTGATTCCAATAGTTTTGTTTTGGCTTTTTATCATTATTATATTGAATTTCAGCGATTAATTTTGATAAGAAGGCATTTTTCTAAATTTCGTTTTTTTCGTTCAAGTTGAACGTTCCAAACTTCAAACTCATAAAAAGACTTGTTTTTAGCGTCATCGGATTTTCATCATTGCGACTCTTAGAGACCCTCAGGATTGAGTATTTTCCTATATAGACAGTTCAAGTAATCAATTAGTTAGTTGGTTAATTTTATATGATCACTGAGCTCCAGGTTGTTATTCAAAAGTTAAGCTTGAGTAAACAATAGTAACACTATCCCGCGTGCCTTCGGTTCGCCGGGCGAGCATAATATTAAGATAGACGACGGAAATGTTATAAATAGTTCAAAAAATGACGAAACGAGAACTTACATGCAATGTAAGAGAATTTAACTCTTACTGAAAACAACATGGTAAATAGACGATAATAAACTTTGTAACTCGCAATCAAATAACAACAACAAAACTTACAGCAAAGTTGAAAATATAAGTTCACCTTCTTCACTAAACAAAACCTACAGCGCTAGCACATTTGAGCCTATGTAAATACCGACAGACTATTTAGAATTACATGGAGGCCCTACCATATTCGGGTAAAATACAGTACACCTACAGATAAGTGGTAAAGTTGTAGTAAACAGATATAAGTGAATTATTTAAGTCAAGAGAGACAGTAAAACGAGATGTCTTATTATCTTTCAGAATAGAAATAAGGTTAATCTATCACTGACAATAAATTCAATTGCCATGGATTAAAACGTTCATCCCTGGCCAACTGCAAAGAATCCCATACATCAAATGACAGAGAATGTAGAACCTTTATATAAAATACCCTTATCAATTAATAAATGGCATATGAATACATCTACTGCAAGGCAAAACGTTTGATGTTTGGTACGACTTCTTCAACATCTAACAATACAAAGGCATCCTCTAGACTCGTCACTAACGTAACGATCAATCTTACCAAAACTTTTGTTGACACAAATAAAAACACTGACTTACAATTCAGACCAACTGTATCAAAATAGTAAAAATCTCAATAGATGAAATAAGAAACACCTACATTTCAAAGAATCTTTTCAAATGCCACTAACAAGAATACTGCTTCTTATCAATAAGGTTATGTCTGTCCAAATAACCGTGATGCTACATGTTTGGAAAAACTTCAACATCGTCTACAGCCTCAATTCCAACCTCAACAGCAGCCGTTGCCGTAACATCAGCAGCAGTAGCAGTCGGAATGACGGCGACAAGAGCAAAAGCAACATGAACCGTAACGATGACGGTAACCGCCGTTACCTTATATATAGGTTAACCCTTTCAGGGGCGGGTTCCAGTGTTCTGGCACCCTATTTTTCCTCAATTTTTTCTTTATAGCTTGAATAATCTGAGTTTTAGATCGCTTTAATCTTTTTTGTTTGAACACTGGATGCTTGGGGAACAGGTTTTTTAGGTCAAAATTCAGAATAGCACTATATATAATTCTTTATAAACAATTAACAAACAAGATAAGGAGAGATTTTTAATGAAATTCGGGTTTGAGCTCATTTTACGACTAAATTCGCTGATATTTGGTATACGGGGGTTTTCAAGGGTGCTGATTACGAATCCAGTATCAGATTTTGGAAATTTAAAATGGCGGATCCAATATGGCGGCTTCGTCGCAAGAAAAGTTTACAAAATTCAATTATTTCAGCTGGTATTGCCTGCACATGGGTTTTCGAGGTCGCTGATAACGAATCCAGTATCAGATTTTGAAAATTTAAAATGGCGGATCCAATATGGTAGCCTGATTGTAAGTAAAATCTAAATAAATTTAATTATTTGAGCTGGTATCTATGTAGGGGTTTTTGAACGTGCTGAATACAGCCTGATTGTAAGGAAAATTCACAAAATTTTGTTATTATAGCTGTTATCACTTGTTTTTGAGGTCGTTGATGATGAAATGAGTCGTGGGTGTAGAAAACTTAAAACGGTGGTTCAAATATGGTGGTAAAGTTTTCATAAAATGTACTTATTATTATGTATTTCTTTTCGGCTAGATATTTGATTGCATCCGAATTATCCCAATAGGGTGGATAAATTTTTTTTATGACGATTTTTAGTATACTAGAAAAAGAATATCTGAGAAAGAAAAAACAAGCTTTCATGTATGTGAAATTTTGACCGTGTTAGAGATCACGTTTGAGTAGCGGGCTAACGGTCAAAATAGTGTGATCATAGTTTTCACTTTGTGATATATTCCTATTTTATTAGTTGAATAAAAGAGGAAAGTAGTATCGATAAATCAAGAAATTTTGACCGTGTTAGAGATCACGTTTGAGTGGCAGGCTAACGGTCAAAATAGTGTGATCTTAGTTTTAACTTTGTATTGAATTTTCTTATTGATTAGTTGAATTAAAAAAAACAAATAATTTTGAATAAAATAGTGATTCTGAAGAAGAGTATGAAGGATATCAAATCCCATCAGACGATGAATCTGCCGATGGAAATGACATAAGCGATGAAGAAGGTTGTGACCTGAATGTAGACTCTGGAAAACATTATGAGAATGATTCTCGTAGGTTCGAAAACAGTAAAATTTCATCAGATGAAACTTGGTCAAACCTTTACTTTTCTATAACTTACTTTTCATACAGAACGTTGGGCCAAAGAATATTCCTGATACTGTCATAACACCTGGAGATATTTTCTTGATGCTCTTATCGGTAGAAAATATCGAAAACATGGTTCAACAAACAAATCTATATTATCAGCAGAATAAAATTAAGAATGACGTTCCAGTGACTGCAGATGAGATAAAGAAATTTATTGGAGTGAACATAATGATGGGGGTCAAACGTTTACCGTCTTATCGTGATTATTGGTCTTCAAATCCTCAGTTGAATGATGCTTACATAAGCTCGTCAATGCTGGTCAAAAGATTCTCTTTTCTGCTTAGTAATTTGCATTTGAATGATCAAACTAAAGAACATAAAAAAAAGAGAAGCTAATTTCAACAAATTATACAAAATAAGGCCATTTATTGACAGAATTTTTGAAACTTATATGCAATATTATGATCCAACCAGAGAGTAATCTATAGATTAGAGCATGGTACAGTTCAAAGGCAGAAATACTATGAAGCAATACATGCCTCGGAAACCCATAAAATGAGGATATAAGATATGGGTAAGATCAGATATGAACGGTTACATATATGAATTTTAAATTTACACGGGAAAAATTAATGTTACTGAGAAAACTTTAGGAGAAAGAGTTATCATGAGTTTATCTCAAACTCTGAAAAATAAAAATTACCATATCTATTTTAGCAATTACTTTACAAGTACTAATTTGATGATAACATTATTGAAAGATGGAATTTCTGCCTGTTGGACAATTCGAAAGGACAGAAAAGGTCTTACTAAAAATCAAGGAAAAGATAAAGACATGAAGATGGGTGGCAACGAATACCGTACGTCAAATGATGGCATTAGATATTTGAAATGGGTAGATAAAAAACCAATTCATTTTTTATCAAATTTTCATGATCCATCTGATTTGTCTGAGGTAGAGAGAAGACAAAAAGATGGTTCATTGAAGACTATAGCTTGCCCTCAAATGTCGAAGGATTATAATGCTCATATGGGATGTCTTGACAAATCAGATCAGATGAAATCATTCTATGAAATCACAAGAAAAAGTAGAAAATGGTGGCACTGCTTACTATGGCACTTCATAGATGTCACTCTTGTCAACTCTTTTATAATTTTCAAATTACTCAATCCTGATAAAGATTTGAAATCGAAAGAGTTTCGTTTATTAGTTGTAGATGAGTTGATAGGACTAAATTGCCAAAAGAAGCGAGGAAGACCATATTCAAATAATCCCAAAACTCCTGCTTCAAAAAAAATCAAAACACCTGAAAGTATCAGGACGTCAGGACAGAAACATTTGCCTGGTGTTTATGAAGGACTCTACCAAAATTGTGAGTTTTGTAGTACTAAAAACAATCGACTTCGATCCCAATTCTACTGCATAACATGCAATGTGACTTTATGCATCAAGTCGAAGAAAAATTGCTTTGCTGAATATCATAAATAAAAAACTACTGCAGCATGGTACTGAATATCAAATTCATATTGAGCAAAGCTACAATTAGATTCTATTGGTAGAATTTTCAAAATATTTATTCACTAATTTAGATTCATAATCTTTATTTTGAAAATTCGGGACTACACCCGTGATCAGTTACTCTACATTGCAAACTAAAAAATAATTACAAACTTATGTAACTAGTAGAAAATTTTCTAGAATGCTGAAATCAAAATTAGCGACTTCTCAGACTCCCGTATAAAAAAAATCATTTTCTAATTTCAAATGTTTCACCAGCCATATTGCATCCGCCATTTTCAATTTTGAAAATAGGAGTTCAGATTCGTAATCAATGACCCTAAAAACCTAAGTATACAAATTTTAATTTATATAAGCT
Source organism: Phymastichus coffea (assembly GCF_024137745.1). NCBI lineage: Eukaryota > Metazoa > Arthropoda > Insecta > Hymenoptera > Eulophidae > Phymastichus > Phymastichus coffea. Next base: position 5,847,421 of record NW_026706814.1, read on the forward strand.
AATGTTTGGAAATTATGTACGCCATATTGGATCCGCCATTTTAAATTTTGAAAATCAGACTTCATATTCGTAATCAGCGACCCCGAAAACCCTTATATACACTTTCATGTCTAGGATAAGTGCAGCAGAAAAATGTGCCCCTGAAAGGGTTAAATAAAGATAACAGTAAGAATGTAACAAATAATAATATGAGTGCTGTTAACTCTACGATACTTAGAATTAACCCATTAACGTCCAAAATGTCAAAATTTCTTGCACGTTTTCAAAGTGATTTTTTCCTATGTAATTGGCGTTGAAAAAATTCTTGAACCACATATTCTGATGTAAAATTGCATGCTCTTTCAGAATCCGTTGCCAGAATCATGATAAAACTCACAGGAAAAGAGATATGCTCGATTGAAACATAAAAAACACCTAAATTTTCGAAAAAAAAAATTTTTAGGATTTTTTTTCGAAGTGTCACGGTGAAGATATCACCTTGCGACCGTGATCAAAGGTGATCATGGGATTTGAAGTTTAACAGGGAATTTTTTTGTTTACCTTGAACCATCGCTTCTTTACAAAATGGCGGAAAAAACGAATTTTTTTTTTTCAATCTTCATCAACTTTTTTCTCAAAATCTATGGTCTTTAGAAAAAAATTCATAAAAACAAAAATGCCTTAGAATCGCTCGAGGAACATTCTCAAATTTTTTCAGAATTTTTTGAGACAATTTTTGATTTTCCGGGAAACTTGGGAAATGGAATTTTCAAAAATGTCTCCAAAAATTCTGAAAAATTTTTAGGATGTTTCTCGAGTGATTCTAAGACATTTTTGTTCTTATGAATTTTTTTCTAAAGTCCATAGATTTCGAGAAAAAAATTGATAAAGTGAACATAGCGGCCGAAACGAATTTTTATTTTTTCAACTTTATCAATTTTTTTCTCGAAATCTAGGGACTTTAGAAAAAAATTCATAAGAACAAAAATGTCTTACAAGGAAGGTACCCGAGGTGTACCTCACCGATTTTCTTGAAATTGTGATATGTTGTAGAACATCAAAAAATATTCGACGCATATTTTTTTATACGTGCCCATAAGCCCATTTAAGGGGTGAAACCCACCCTTGAAGTTCACCCCTAAAAACAAATTTTTTTTAATTTCTCGAATACAATTCGTAATTTTTTACTGAAACAAAGTGGGTAACACTTGTTATTGAAAAGCACATATTTATGCATTGTTTTTAGTCATCAGACTCGTAACCCCCGTTTTTTATTAATGAAAAACTATATTTGATGACCATTTTTTTCACTATACACATTCCAAAATCTGTTAAATCTTGACAAAATTAATTGTTTTATGCACAATAATCAAAAATAAAGTTGACCTGTTCCGGCATTTTCAAAAAAAAAATCCCTTGAGGGGGTGAGCTACCCCTAACATTTATACTATTATATTTCATTATTCCATTACGATATCATGGTGTAAATTTCTTGGATACTATTAAAATTGTTAAGTAGTTGATGTAGTTTGAAATTTTCTGAAATCAGCCCTTACAAATGAATTCATCCCTAAAACTCAATCTCAAGTATTATTTTTTCATTACTTGAAAATACCCTAGGACTATTCAGTGGCGTAAAACGTGTAATAATATTAGTTCACATCCTTGGTATTGAATTAGAATTCTTCACCCCACTAATGTATCAACCCCTATTTTTCAATAAAAAAAATGATACCCTTTTCCATATGAAAATACTAGTTTCTTGAGTTTGACGAAAAAAATTTTGGCAATATGCACAATATTCAAATACGAAATCGACTGTTCTCACCTTAATAAAAATAACCTATAATAAGGGGTGTACCAGCCCCACAGGAGATATTGTCGTATCTCTATGATTTTATTCTTTTTCTATGGGACTTTCAAAAGTAATAAAAAATTAATGATTCAAAGTACAAAAAAATTTTAAATTTAATATTTCAATAGTTTCGAGTTTTAATGTTACTTTTTATAATCCTGGCAATAATGATAATCATTAAAAAATGTTTCAAGCATAATGATTTCTTACACCAAGAGCATCTTACAATTGCTGAGTTAGAGCAACCAGGAACTTCACAACGCTCATTACAATCATTACCAAAACTAAAATCTACGGGGTTATCAAATTTATCTGGCTTTGATTCAACGTAGCCACTTTTATACCATGAATATTTGAATAGGTTATTGTATCGAGGAGATGACAATTGATTATGTACCAAGGATTGGAGTTTTATAATGTTATTTCTTTTATGAAGTTCTATATCCTCATTCATTAATGTTACACTGTCCTCGAAGCGACGGACGTAATTTTTCCACACTCGGAAGCCGAAAGCATCTAGTGGCTGAATTTTGCCTGTTGTTCCTTTTGGAATTATTTTTACATCAACAATTTTGTTTGGAGGTGCTGCTTCCTTTACAGCATCAGGGCAATGCCCACTCCACGAATCAATTAATAAGACACTTGAATGCCCAACATTGGAAAAATACACATGCTTCAGCCATGTTTTGAAATGTTCTGTAACCATTGAAAAAACTCATTTTTATTCACATGACATAAGTTAAAAACTGTAATCATCAATAATAAATATCATACCTGAAGTCAGTTTGCCAGAAGCGGAAGGCATCACGTAAATATTTGATGGCTTGAATAATTTGGATTCTACTACCGGTCCAAAGGTTCCTTTACTTTCTTTTAAAACAATGAATAATGGGGAAAGCAGTCTCCCATCACCTGAAATGAGTGGTTGAATTGTGTAACTGTGAGTCGTCGAACTTACAGATTCTACAAGACATTCAATTTGCTTTTCGCCTTCAATAGCTAGTGTTCTTCCCGAGTGCATTTCAATTTGAAATCCACTCTGATCTGAATTGTAAATTGATTCCAAACCTTTGCTTTTAATTATTTTTTTCACATCTGAAACAAAATCATCAGCTGTTTTTTGTAAATATTCTCTCCCTTCAACAGTCTTTTTTGTTACGAATTTATTTATCTTTCTGCTGACTATTCTGTGAGCCTTTTTAAAATTTTGTAGCCAATGACGTGACGCTTTAAACCTTATATCTTCATGTCCAACGATTTTCTGAGCTTGTAATGCCCATTTTTGTAGATCTCTATCGTGAATTATATAACCGGCATCGGAAGCCGACTGAAAATTATCTAATACAAATTTATTGATTCTTCCAATTTTTTCTTTATAAGTGCCTCCTTTATTCAAAGTATGCGCCCATCGTTTCAACTGTGTAATTGATTGGACTTTTCGAAATCTATGCTGCACAGTTTGCAGAGCGAGATTTTTCGTAACTCCGCTTCTCCAATAGTCCACAGCTTTTCGTTTGTAATCCCAAGATAGATCTTCTGTATCCGCTGTACATACTAGTGAGTGTTCATCAACATCCGCTGACCAGATTTTATCAATATCTTCAACAATATGCATTTCAGTATCCTTAAATGGTTCTTGAAAAGCTAATGTAGATTCCACAATGAATTCTGGATCCTCAAAGTTATTTATACAATCAAGTAATAGTTTTTCTATATTATCCTTCAAAGCAATTTCATCTTTAGTAATGGGACTTTCTTGTATATTCATAGCTTGAAAAGATAATAATAATAATTGTATAACATTTATAGGATTAATAGTCATTTTTCCAATACCTAGAAATAATAATTATTATTTGTTTTTTATATGATGAAATCCGAAGCGCATTAATTTGAATATTTTTTTACAAAGTCAGGCAATAATTTTTAATATCATTTAAATCAACATTACACTGACAATTACGTATCAATTTCATTTCTAATTTCTTCGAACGATAATTGAATATTGAAAATTCCAAAATTTCTTGTCCATCTTTGATCCCTCACCAATTCTGGAAAAAGACCACATAAAAATATGAAGTATTGCATTTTATAACTCTTTATAAGCTATATCTAAATCACTAATTAAAAAATTATTTTCGTCAAATACGATGTGAGTATGAAAATTTTTGCGCTTTTTTCTTCGGAAAAATATTTAATTCAAAAATGTAGAGTAAAAAAAATGATTAAAATAATTTTTTATGGTTTCTTTAGATAGGGCTTGTAAAGAGCTGTAAAATAGAGTACTTTCAATTTCTGTGCGTTTTTTGAAAAATGGCGAGGGCATGTATACAATATCTATCAATTACCGCGTTAAGAAATTTTACGTAAAAGGAAATTTTACTTACAATCAGGTAATAAGTATTGACCAAAAATTATATGGTAGAATTAATATGTACGAATTCCAAAATACTATGTTATACTTTGATGAAATTTGAAGTTTGAAATTTGGTTGCACATTTATTGGATTCCAATGTAATTTCTTGTAAATTCAACAAACACTGCACTCACAATTAATATACTGATTCAAACGAGCTCGATGAAGCTCTGACTAAAGTCTGATGATGAGAGGTAATATCGAGTATTTGAGTGTTGTTTTGGCGAGCTGATTGTGAGTTCAAGAGTGTGATCGCATCGTCGAAAAAGGTCTTATCTATCCAAAACATAGCAAGACGATAATTTAACCGTTGAGGTTTTTCCCACCGTCCGATCTCGACAACAACAACAAGAAAATGATAAATTTAATCTTATCTTGTTATTTTAAGCTGTTCACTTCTCTTAATTTGTTTTCCAAGCGTTTATACGTTTATTCTTCGTATGCATTTATTCGATAATTAGTTAGTTCTTCTTGCTTTGAATCATTAATTTTTTATTACTTTTGAAAGTCCCATAGAAAAAGAATAAAATCATAGAGATACGACAATATCTCCTGTGGGGCTGGTACACCCCTTATTATAGGTTATTTTTATTAAGGTGAGAACAGTCGATTTCGTATTTGAATATTGTGCATACTGCCAAAATTTTTTTCGTCAAACTCAAGAAACTAGTATTTTCATATGGAAAAGGGTGTCATTTTTTTATTGTAAAATAGGGGTTGATACATTAGTGGGGTGAAGAATTCTAATTCAATACCAAGGATGTGAACTAATTACACGTTTTACGCCACTGAATAGTCCTAGGGTATTTTCAAGTAATGAAAAAATAATACTTGAGATTGAGTTTTAGGGATGAATTCATTTGTAAGGGCTGATTTCAGAAAATTTCAAACTACATCAACTACTTAACAATTTTAATAGTATCCAAGAGATTTACACCATGATATCGTAATGGAATAATGAAATATAATAGTATAAATGTTAGGGGTAGCTCACCCCCTCAAGGGATTTTTTTTTGAAAATGCCGGAACAGGTCAACTTTATTTTTGATTATTGTGCATAAAACAATTAATTTTGTCAAGATTTAACAGATTTTGGAATGTGTATAGTGAAAAAAATGGTCATCAAATATAGTTTTTCATTAATAAAAAACGGGGGTTACGAGTCTGATGACTAAAAACAATGCATAAATATGTGCTTTTCAATAACAAGTGTTACCCACTTTGTTTCAGTAAAAAATTACGAATTGTATTCGAGAAATTAAAAAAAATTTGTTTTTAGGGGTGAACTTCAAGGGTGGGTTTCACCCCTTTAATGGGCTTATGGGCACGTATAAAAAAATACGCGTCGAATATTTTTTGATGTTCTACAACATATCACAATTTCAAGAAAATCGGTGAGGTACACCTCGGGTACCTTCCTTGTAAGACATTTTTGTTCTTATGAATTTTTTTCTAAAGACCATAGATTTTGAGAAAAAAGTTGATGAAGATTGAAAAAAAAAAAATTCGTTTTTTCCGCCATTTTGTAAAGAAGCGATGGTTCAAGGTAAACAAAAAAATTCCCTGTTAAACTTCAAATCCCATGATCACCTTTGATCACGGTCGCAAGGTGATATCTTCACCGTAACACTTCGAAAAAAAATCCTAAAAATTTTTTTTTTCGAAAATTTAGGTGTTGTTTATGTTTCAATCGAGCATATCTCTTTTCCTGTGAGTTTTATCATGATTCTGGCAACGGATTCTGAATGAGCATGCAATTTTACATCAGAATATGTGGTTCAAGAATTTTTTCAACGCCAATTACATAGGAAATAATCACTTTGAAAACGTGCAAGAAATTTTGACATTTTGGACGTTAATGGGTTAAGGTTCCTAAGAAAACAGTAGGTTGGATATTTGTTATCTCCTTGTAAATATATAAGTATTATTCTAAGTAATAACTATACTTTTCTGTATTATTTATCACTATAGATCACACGAATAGACAATTAAAAGTTTTACAATGAAACTGTTGTAGCGTTAACAACAAACTTAACCTTCATAAGAAACCCAAGAATTATAGCATAATTATTTTTATTAAAATATGGTTAAACGAAACTAAATATTTTGAATTAAAAGGTTTTAATACCATAAGGTTTAATAAATAAGCTGGCTTAAGTGATGGCCAGCCATATGTCCAAGAATAAGTTTATTTTATGAAGTAACAGAAATTATTTACAGGGGTAGAATACTTGAAACTATCTCTGTGATAGTTATAGTAAACTAAGATAGTTTTTCTATAACGACATATATAGGCCTCAACAAACAATACAAAAATCTAACTACAAATGAATGAACCGATTTTATAAATGCGGTCATTAATCATGACTAAATATTTTGTTATTGGAGGCGATTTAATAGCATATCATCTCCAATGGGGGTGTGACAATTATTGTAGTAACGGCAACGATATTGCCGAGAATTGAGACTTCAAATATATCATCTTAGAAAATAATAAAAGTACAATGTAGTTTATTCTGTTGTACTTGGGTTATTCAACCACATCCATTGACATAATTTTCTGTTCGTCCAATCTCTGTCCTAGGAATATCTGGAAAAATAACCATTGAATACACCAACCAAGATGCAACTTCTAGACATAAATCATTTATAAAATCCCTAAGTAAATAGATTATCGATTCCTTATTTCCCCATACATGAAATAAACCCAAAGTTATATCAAATATCAACGATCCTAGGAAGAAATCCAAATGCATCTGGTGAGATGACTTTTGCGATTGAGTAATGAGATAAAAAAAAGTGGCATTCAAATTTGTATATAATACATACAAAATCCAAAAATCCATAAAAGTAAAAAGATTAAAGGCTTCTATAGATATAATCCTTAGAGATGAAAAGAGAAAGTTGTTTAATTCCTTCACTGAAAAGATTGTAGGACATTTTTCCTAATGAAAATTTTTCCTAACAAATATTTTTCCTAATTACTATTTTTACCAAATTATATGTAAAATATATTAGTTCTAAAATAATGTCTCGTGTACTACGGGGGGGGGGGGTCAATAAGTCTTTACAAAAAGAAGGAAAAAAAAGTGTTACGTATGTAATTATTTTTCAACATAATCTCCTTGAACGTCGATACATTTTATTAAACGGCCTTCCAGTTTTTTTAAGCCATCAGAAAAATATGATTTCGGAAAACCCTCAAAATAGGCATTTGTTTCGGCGATGACTTCTGCATTCGATGTGAATCGTTGTTCGGCAAGTCATTTTTTGAGGTTAGGAAATAAGAAAAAGTCACTGGGAGCCAAATCAGGCGAATATGGTGGATGGTCAATTAATTCGAACTTTAAATCGTTAATTTTTGCCATCGAAACTGCACACGTGTGAACTCGAGCATGGTCTTGAAGAAAGAGGTATTTTTTTGTTCAAGTGAGGACGTTTTTCTCTGATTTTTTCTTTCAGCTAACCTACAAATGACGCATAATATTGTAAGACAGATTAAGCAGACAGACCAACGAAGTAAACATAAGTAACAAACTCGAACATATGATGGAGCAGCTGATGTAGAGAATGAATACTATGTTAAATCTTGTAAGTATACTAGTAAACAAAATGGCATAATGAACAGTCTAAAACTTGCTGTCTGGAACGTAAACGGTCTTATGCAGAGGTATCTTGAATTAAAAGCATTTTTAATCTACGAAAATATAGACATCATGTTAATATCAGAAACACACTTTACAAGTAAAAACTATCTTGATATACCAAACTACACTGTATACGAAACCAATCATCCGTTAAATAATGCACACGGAGGTACTGCGATTATAATCAAAACAAAAATAAACCATTACATCCACACTTACACTAGTGAAATCTACTTACAAGTAACCAGGGTAATCATCAAGGATAAACATGGACCAATAATAATATCAGTTATTTATTGTCCTCCAAACAAAACAATTACAAAAGAAAATTGGACAGTCTTTCTCAACTCATTAGGAAATCACTTTATAGCAGGAGGCGATGCCAAGCATCCGTGGTGGGGTTCAAGGTCACCAACTCTAACATACAGAGGCAAAGTACTATACGAATATTACAAGCAAACAACTAATTCCAATATCCACTAGAGAACTAATTTACTGGTCAACAGATTTAAACAAGTTGCCGAATTTGATTGACTTTCCAATAGTAAAAGTAATAAATAAAAATTACTTCATCGTATGACTTTATATCATGAAGTGTCATCATGTTTAGAATTAACTTCAGATCAATCACTAATATTAATTACTTTAACCTCTAATAACTCTCAGGTGATTAATACTGTAAACAGCCGTACTACAGTCGACTGAAAAAAATATACTCGCTTTATCGTGGAACGTATATCGTGTAACGTTATTCTTCAATCAGCCAATAACATAGAAAGCAGTATCGTATAATAGTAAACCAATTCTAATGTGTGACGGCGGGTCGTATAATTCCAAAAATTTTTTCTTAGTATTATAACCGAGGACGGAGTGAGAACCGTTGCCCACTAGCGAGGAGAACCGAGTTGAGCATCGCAGAAAAAATTTTCCTTGATAGTCTCCAAACTGCAATAAAATCTATACTCCGCATTTGATGGAAGCGTGCGTTTTTTTAATGCGTTCTTCCGCTCAACGCGCCCTCGCGCTTGCGTACAAAGGACACGCAGCCTCCGAACACGTGTTCGGAGAGCGACAAAATGTCAATAAAAGGAGAGAGTCATAAAACTGCGACTATATCCTGTTCTCATCATGAACAACGAATTTTCCTCTTTTGAGTTAGAAATTAAGCATTGGAATTAATAGTATCATTTTTTTTCCTAATTTGAATATTTAACTTCCGCAATGTGTCGTAAATAATTTTGGTCTGTCTAAACCTCTTACCGAGTTCTCGCTCCGGAGCTTAGTTTAAGCAGAAAATAAAAAAAATGAAAAAAATATACGTTAATTTTAATATGTCCTTTGTTATTTGACTAAGTTTTATTTTAAGAAATTAGGAAAAATTAGCTAGCAAGCGGCCAGCTAAGTTAAATAAGAATTTTTGTTCACCGATAAAATTTCGAATGAATAAAATTGCATAATTAGCAATCAATTTAAATTTTTGAAATGATAATAGACAGTCCACGATCTTGTACAACATAGCGTGCGAGATAACAAGCGTTGCCTAATTTTTATTATTTTTTATTACAACACAATTAATAATTAACTGTACCTTGCGGCGGATTTAATTGTAATATTGTTCTTAGTATTAAGTAGTATACGAGTTATGGAAGGTTGATTAGGTTTGTTCTGAAATCAACTATTATATAATTACAAACTTTTTGAACATATCTTGACTGTGAATGGTACTTGAAGAGCCATCTCACGAGCCAAGGACTGTACCCCAGTGTTCGCGCCCCCGATTTTTCCCACGCCTCCGCTTTAATCAGGGTTCGAAAACCAAGCAAGGGAAAATCGAAAGAGACAAGCAAGCCAATTAGCGCGCCATCGCCTGCTTCACTCCTCCCGAAATCGAAAGGCTAAGAGAGGGACGACTCACCACGCAACCACCCTCCGAGTATAAAAGGGGCTGTACAATACCCAAAATCAGATTTTTCTTGTGCTACCAGCAAGGAGCAAGTCAAACAGCTAAGCAGTCAAGAAGTCAAGCAGCTAAGAAGGCAAGTAGCCAAACAGCCAAGCAGCCATACAGAACAATAAAAGAAGTTGAGCAGCAAAGCAGCCAAGCAGCCAAATAGCTAAACAGCCAAGCTGCCAGTACGCAATAATAGTGGAGGAAAAATATAATTTCTAATAAAAAAAAAGTAAGCGAACAAACAAAAACTTTTTAATTACTCTTCTTTCCACTATTTTAGTAATAGCTCGTGCCCCAAATATTCTTCCTTTTTCCATATCTAGAGACTATTATTGATAGGCTCTAGGTACGACTTTTATAGGAAAACTCGGGTACTACTATTGATAGGACCCGGGGTACTTCTCGTTCTTGGATTACTACAATTGATTGGAATCCAAAGACAAAAGTATAGGTACAATAGCACTATTCCCCCTCGGCTAAAATAATTTTCGATAAGTGATCTCAGCTAGTTTAGACGAGAAATCGCTTTTCTAAGTAACAACGAATTCGTGAGACTGCGCCAAGCCTCAGGTGCACCTGAGATGTGCCGTTGCCACGACGTCAGAAATGTAATAGTTCAGAAAATCTAAGAAAAGAGATCACTAAGAAAAAGGTACCAGAAAACCATATTCAAGATAAGATAAAAGTAAACATTAACTTTTATTAATTTGTTAATATTGTTAAACAAAGACGAAAAAACAGCCCTATTTATAAACAAAATTCATTATTGAAGAAACTTTCAGTTATAATTTTACAAAAATTTATACAAAGGAGTTTTTGGGATCGCTAATCACGATTCTAAACTTAGAATTTTGAAATTTAAAATGGCGGATTCAAGATGGTGGCATAAATTCAGTGTATATTTTTTATTTCATTGAAAATTTGTATACAAGGTTTTTTGGGATCGCTGATCACGATGTTAAACTTAGAATTTCGAAATTCAAAATAGTGAATCCAAGATTAGATTGATTTTTTTTTGTATTTTTGTTTTTTTTTGTTTTTTTCACTTTTATATTTTTATCTTCTCACCTTCAATTTTTTATTATCTTAGCTTTCTAATTCATTTCAATCTTTCATGAATGATACTTCAAAAAGCAATTTCTGTCTACTTGTAAACATAATGGTACGTTGCACGTACTACATGACCATTTGTTCGCACATCTTTTGTTTTTGTACTGCAGTGAGCGCATCTCCTATAATTATCAATGGGTGTTGGCATATGAGCAGATAGAGAGCGTCTTTTTTCAACAGAAACTTGTGGTTTATGAAGATTGGTTTGTGTAGGTTGTCGCTTTCTTCCTTTTTTAGTTGTAATTTTGTGAGAAACCAATCGATCCACTAAAAGTAGTCTGAACTTCTTCAATGTTATAGGATTATCAGCGTTTATTTTTGAAAATATGTTGAATGAATTTGTAATAGTTAGATCAATGAAATGCCAGAATAATCCGTGCCACCACTTTTTGGACTTTCGATCTATTTTTATGTAGATAACAAACGATCAGAGTTATCGACAAATCCCATGTATTTGTTGTAATCAGAGCACATGACTGGACAATCTACCTGCACTCGTGTGCCATCTTTCTGTGTTCGATTTACTGTTGTCACTTCAGATAGATCATGGTAATTTGACAGGAAACAAACACCTTTCTTATCCATCCATTTTATCCAAGTAATACCAGTATCAGACGTTCGAAAATCGTATTGTCCATGTTTCATTTGTTTGTCAAGCATTACAGATTTAGGTAACCCAGTACGATTGGAACGTACAGTTCCGCAAGCAAATATTTTGTCTTCTTTCAGCGAAATTAATAGATCGACACCAGTGAAGAAATTGTCAAAGTACACATGGTGATTTTTACCAACAAGTTCACGCGTCAAATCTTTGACAACTCGTGCTCCTAACTATTTCTCAGAACTTTCGGTTTTGCCAGTATAAACTTGAAATTCACATACGTAACTGGACTCATCCGCACGAACCCAACATTTATATCCTCGTTTTATTAGGTTTGCTGGCAAGTATTGCTTCAGGCTACTTCGACCTTTGAATTTTATCATGGATTCATCGATAGATTGATATTTGCTTGGTTTCCAGCAAGTTTTGAATGTTTCTTGAAGTCTATCCAGCAATGGTCTCAATTTATACAATTTATCATAATTAGGCTCACCTTTTTTAGGTTCTGTGCTGTTGTCGGATATATGCAAATTACCTAATATGAATCCGAAACGAACAACCGGCATTAGCGAGCTTACTATATGAATCCTTCAACTTTGGGTCACTCGACCAATAGTCGTGATAAGAAGGCAGTTTTTTTATTCCCATCAGAATATTAATTCCTAGAAAAATCAGTAACTCTTCTTTTTTGATCAATTGCTTTTCCTGAGTTTTCTCCTGTGTATATTTATTTGTTTGCTGAACTAGTAAATCCAGCATGTCGTCAGGAAAAAGACACAAAAAATTATCTAGTGGAGATTTTACGTTTTCGGGGATATTTGGTCCGAAATCAGCAGTGAATTGATCATCATCTCTATTTTTTCCTTTTTTCTTCCATACTTCATTGCCAGAGCGTTCTCCTTGATCTTCATCTGAATCGCTGTCACCTTCATTCTCTTCAAGCTGATCTTCGGTTTCTACATTTATATCATCCTCTTGGTCTGAATCAACAAGTCCATCTACTGACTCCGTGTCGCTAGGAATATCAGCGATTTCCATTTTGTATGAGATACGTTAATATTTGTAATTATAAAAAAACTCGACTACTAGATAAAAAAAATTTTTCATGCTACAGGATCGGTACAAGCTCTTACGAAAATTGCAACTCACAACAGATTTTAGTGTATTATACTACAATGATCCGTACGAATCTATTTTATCGCTCTAAAATTGTTTTTCCATCGGTGTCCAATAGATGACTTGAAATGTTCGATGTGCTATATAACTGAAAGAATTTTTAACACTCGCTATATTTTTACTCTTATGTATACGTATATAATTTCACGATTATTGAAGTCAAGTAAGTTTGGTAATGATTTATCCTCTGATTTACTGAATTGGCATTGGATCTAATGGAGTACCAGCATACAGAAATTACAACATTTGAACAGATGACGGTTTGTTACAGCCTCTATTGATGGAAGGAGTTGACTTTTAAAAATATGGAATTTCAGAACTTTCCGCAGAACGAAAGGAAATTTTCGAAGAAATATGATCACCCATCCCGTAAACCTCTACATGCACATTTTCAGAAGAAATTCTGAAATATCAATATTTGCTGTCGTCTTGGATTCGTTATTACGAATTTCGGAAATTTGAGTTTAGATTCATAATTAGCGACCGCAAAAACCCTTGTATACCAACTTTCAATAAAATAAAAAATATACACCAAATTTTTGCCGCCATCTTGGATCCGCCATTTTTAATTTCAAAATTCTGAGTTCAGAACCGTGATCAGCGATTCCAAAAACCCTTGTATACAAATTTTCAATGAAATAAAAAATATACATTGAATTTACGCCGCCATCTTGAATCCGTCATTTTGACCGCCATTTTGAATTTCAGAATTCTGAGTTCAGAATCGTGATCAGCGATCCCAAAAAACCCTTTTATACCAACTTTCAGTAAAATAAAATATATCTAAAAAAAAAAAACTTTTGACAAAGTAAAACGTTGCATGAATGGTTTTATAATTTTTATTTCTCAAAATCTCACAATTGGTTGATAGTGATTTATATAAAAATTATACGGGCAATGTATATGACCCTCCAATAACACATTTTTTCTCTTGGACGATTTCTTAATACTCACGCTCACAAGCAAGCTCAAACAACAAAAGCTTGATTTACATCCGTATTGTAAGGGTTATATGGCATCCCTTACAAAATGATTATCTAATTCGTTTTTAAACTTACGAAAGTAATGAAATCAACATAACAATAGCATGGATGCTCTCGATAAGTGTCAAAAATATGTATTTAACCATCAAGAAAGGTTAAAAATTGCAGGCCAGTAGGCATTAAAATCTTATTCATTGACATGCATACATCTTTCAAAGTATTGTAAGACAAAAATTTTTGATTAACTTCGTTGACCACTAGGTGACGTTTACATTGATTTTTTTACTACTATCTAGTAAATTAATTTTTCAATATACTATAAATTCAGTTCTATTGATCTTAAAAGATATAATTCATTAACGGATGCTTATGTAAGCTTTTAATGCTTACTTGTATTTATTCCGTCTATAATTCAATTATACACTTTACAGCTCACTGTGTCTCAATCAAAAGTTTTCAATTGTTTCTGAACTTTTGAAAGTAGCGAAATCTAAATAACAGTAGCACGGATGCTGAAAACTATTATTTATACCTTAAAATTTTCTATTATTTCGATCAATTTTTAGCAACTTTTATTCGTCCAAGAGAAAAAATGTGTTATTGGAGGGTCATATACATTGCCCGTATAATTTTTATATAAATCACTATCAACCAATTGTGAGATTTTGAGAAATAAAAATTATAAAAGCATTCATGCAACGTTTTACTTTGTCAAAAGTTTTTTTTTTTTTTAGATTTCACTTCTTTCAATGTAAGCTATGATACCTTACGTACGCATTGCATAAGCTGATCAACTGGCGTATATTTTTGTATTTATTTTCAATGATTACAATCCAAGTACTTTTTATTGATTGAGATTTTTCAATCATGTGATGGTAAAGATTATTGTCTTTTTTTAGGGCCTTTAATCTGCTCTAAAAATATTATGTAAATGTCTTTCGATCCTTTAGGCCATGGCTTTTTAACACATGAAGAATCAGAAACATGAAACCAGTTTGTCTCTTCGCGTAATACATTGAAATAATGTCCATGTTCAACATCTTTCCCACTATGGAAAATTCCACTTATTACTCTAAAATATTTATCACCGATAGAAAGTTTAGTCTTTGGCACTTCATTAATCTTAAATCCAGTTAATTTTGTCTTGTTTGAAAATAATGATAGTCTGATTATCAAAATTTTTTCGGGCTGAATACAAAGAGATAATTTATGTTGTTTTTCATATTTACAGTTATCATCACAATGTTCTCGAACATCACGCCATACATTAATATTCTCATCAATAATTTGTTGCAATGTATAAGCGCCCTTAATTTCGGTGTTTAAGTACAAAGTTAAAATATAATTAAATTTTGTAATAGGGTCGGGTCTAAAATCACATCCCGGGCATCTAATTCCAATTGTTAGTTCATGTTCAGTAAGTTTACGTATTATTTCAAATTTTGTGCACATATCCAACAAAAAATCTGCAGCATCTTTTTGAATAAGCAGTGAATAATCCGTGTTGAGATAATTTGCAGGTGGAACCAAATCAATTGAAGTTTTAGAAATATATTTGTTGAATATTTGTAGAAGAATGTCTTGATGTTTACATTCAAGCAAACATTTTCTGATAAGTTGACAGTGAAATAGACTTTGTACACATGATTTGCATAAGATAAGCTATTTTTATCTTTTAATGGTATAATAAAGTCATTCAATGGGCATTCAAGAATACTATTACGATTGTCTGCTTTAATCTGCAGTGCATGACGTGAAACAGACCATATACTGTCAAATATTTTATTATTTTTGTATGGATCAATGTCTGGTATATTATAAATATCAAGATCTGGGCGATGTTCTTTCCTCAATCTATTATATTCTCTTATAGCTGCCTCGTCAGCTTTGATACTAGAAGGATCAAAATTAATTAAATGCAAACCTTCTAATTTAGTAATCCTGGATAAAGCTACGTACGTTTGACCACAACTAAAAATGCTGTTTCCTGCTTCTGCAACAGCATTTTCTAAACTTAAACCTTGACTTTTATGAATAGTAATAGCATAACTGAGACAAAAAGGAAACTGTTCTCTAGTAATGAATACTTGATCTATTATTTGGAATTGGTATTGTAATCGTTTGATAGAATACTCTTGATTCGATTGAAGTTTAATGGTAACGCTATCTATACCTGTTTTTCCTTTGCTCACTGCAATAACTGTTGCTATCGTTCCATTAACTAATCCGATAGAAACATCAATATTCCTTCGTATCATAATTTTGCAGTCTATTTTTATTTCGATCACTCGAGAAATACCGCATGCATTGTCATCGCCTTGATCTAAAATTTTCAAAACCCTTTTTTCTAATCTTTTGGGGCACTTGTAAGAATCATTCGCAATTAACTTTATCTCTTCTGCTTGTAACTTATCCAACATGGTTTTATTACGTATTGTACACATATCTTTAGTTGGCATCAAGCATACTGTATCATTAAGTAAATTGTTCAAATATTTGCACAATTCATGAAGAGAAATTAAAGGAGTATGACTGGAAAAAGAAATCTTTCTTTTTTGTAATATTTCTATATCAGAGTTGGTTAAATAACCTAGTCTCAATTTAGCTAAAATTTCTGAGTAAACTTTATCATTTTTCTGTCTCATATTTATAGTCAATTCTTCATATTCGAACAAGGCCCATAAATTAAATGACGACATTCCTTTAATATATTTTTCAATTTGCAATCTTGTAAGTGTAATGAAAGCAAAATCTTCTCGCACAGGTGGTAGTTGCAGTAAATCTCCAAATACTATAATATGTATTTTACCAAACCAACCGTCTTCTTTATCCGATGTACCAAAAATCTCTGCCAGACGTAAATGGATATATATAAGGGTTATATTTGATATCATCGAAATCTCATCAATGATAATAAAGTCTACATCCTTAAAACTTTGCCGTACTCTTTTCAACGTATTATCGGATAGAGATTTATATTCTGCCGTGCCTCCTTGCTCTACAGGTAATTGTAATAATTTGTGGATTGTCAATCCCTCAATATTAAATGCTGCGATACCTGTTGGAGCCGCAACAGCGGTATTTTTGTTTCTCTTTCGTTTTTTCCATAAAACCAAGTTTTCAATCAGATAACTTTTACCAGTACCTCCAAATCCGCTAACGAACATTCTCATTACTTTACTGCCGGATGATATTGTAGATGTAATTGTATTAAATATTCTCAATTGATCATTATTGAAATTTTTGACAGATTCATCTAAGTCACTATCATTTTCTTTTTCACAAACCTTTTCAATCAAATCTTGAACATCTTTTATAATGACATTCATTTTACTCGAATCCGTCATAAGTAATCCGTTTCCGAAGTAATAAATTGCTTCAGAAAAATATGGTTCTGAAAGCGAAGAATGCATTGAAGTTCCACACAAGGCTGCAATTGCATTATTAATATTAACGTTGGTTATATTGATATTCTGTAAACGACTCAGTCCGATAGTCGCTTTATCTTCCAATTTTGTCAATGTATATTTGGCTTCTGATATAAATCTGTCTCTAACGGAAATAACTTTAGAAACTAAACACTCAGCTCTAGTTCTAGCTTCGGTCATAGATAGTAAATTTAAATGTGGTATAATTTTATTAACCCAATTGTGTTTTTCATGAAACAATTTTCTTGTACTGTGTTTGACAGTTATGACGAAATATTTTTTTTTTATATTCAAAGCACGTTTAAGCTTCGAGTTAATCAATTTATCTTCCTTATTACGAATGTAATATTTTTCGCAGTACTTCAAAACTTGTTCCTTGTGAGTTTTATAATATTTCTTTCTATTCTCTAATATTTTGTCCTTATTTTTCTCATAGTATTCTGCGTAATAATTTTTTCTTTTATTTTTCAATTTCGTTTGGGGATGTTCTTTAGATTTTAATCGTTGTTTTTCGCGTATTTTGTCTTTATTTTTCTCATAGTATTCTGCGTAATAATTTTTTCTTTTATTTTTTAATGACCTATCATTGTTTTCGTCTCTAGTTATTACTGTTTCGAAAGTAATAAATTGATTATCATCAAGAATTTCATTATTCAATACAGAATTCTCTGGTAAGCTATGTTTTTTGTTATTATTACACGCGTCGCTACAATCTTCGACTTCGATTAATTTTCTTTTTCGACCAATAAAGCTTTGAACTGTATTTTGTAAAACTTTAGTTTGGGGATGTTCTTTAGATTTTAATCGTCGTTTTTCGCGTATTTTGTCTTTATTTTTCTCATAGTAACTGATATTTATTTATTTTAAGTCCAGAGTAAATATACATTAATAATAATTAATAATATACAATTACATTACATATACATGTAATCCAGCAGAGGAATTTCTTCCTGTACGCTGGTCTGGCATGTTTAATAAACTAATACTAATACTTAAAACTAATTAGTAATTTGTATAAAGATATTCGTGATTTGTTGTTCTAATCCCATGTTCTATTTAGCATCTGTCTGGCTGTAGTGAAATATCCTGTTGTTGCATTCTTGGTTCTTCTGTAGATGACACGTTCTAAGCTTGTTAATCTTGCTGGACATGTTAGTCCTATTGCGCAAGTTTCTCTATAGTGTGGAAAAATTTCTTTGTGTTGTCTGTTCGAGACACATTTGTGTGTTCATTAGTTGAGGTGAACACTATGTCATCGACAACTACAATGTCTAGGTGTTGTGGTTGATATTCTAGAGGTGATGCTGAGTTCTTGAAAATTTGTGCTCCTTGAATACCTCTGTCAAAATGTAACAGGGCTTTATTGTTGCCTAGATAGTTTATGTCTCCATAGGTCATTCTGATACAATTTGATTGTTCTATCAGTTTTCCAGGGGCTGGCATCGGTTTTCTTGACAGTGCTCTATAGTTATTTTCATTTGCCATCTCATCAATGACATCGAAAACTGTTTCTATGGACATTTTGTTATTACTGTTTATGTTATGTTCTTCGAGTGTGGACTTAGTGAATTTTATTCTGTTAATTTGTGTAGCTGTCGTTGTTTTCATATTATTCAAGAGGCTGTTAGCTAGCTTTGCGATCCTGTTGATTTCTTGTGTTGATCCTTTCAGCATTTTTTCATAGTTATACTGAGTGATTCTTTTGTGTGATCTTTTATGAGATAAATTGCAATTGTTATTTGCACAAATAAATGTTCTAATATCTAGTATTAATTTGTTGTGGTCTACTGCATCCTCATGGACTTCCGATGTCGGATACAGAGTACCATAGAGATCAATTAATTGTTTTATATTTTTGCAGTTTAATCTATTTGCCATATTGGGTTTCCTTTGATCCATTTTTTAAGTTTGTTTTTCCTAGTTGTCGTGTTGCTAATTGTTTTCAAGTCATTTGGTAGTTTATTGTATAACATAATTGCTCTTACATAACTGTTTTTTATGCTGATAGTTAGTGTTCTTTTTGGGTTTTGGATTGAGGCGAATCTTGTTTTTCTTTCTTTTCCAATATATTTGTCCTTAAAAGTATTGTAGTGGAATAATAGAGATTCCAATGAAAAGCATTGATCTAAGTTAAGTGGGTATTCATGTGTCACAAATTGGTTTTTATAGATTATTTTTAGTAGTCTGTTTTGCAAGTTTTGTATTACTTTAATTCGACCTGTGTACGCTCCTCCCCAAGCTATAATTCCATAGGTCATTATGCTGTGAAAGAGTGCGTAGTAGATCATTTTTAATGTACTAGTATTCATTATTTTTGATAGCTTATATTTGAAATCGCCTATTAGTATTGAATTTTTTTTCTTTATGTGTTGAGTTATGTATGTTTTGATCGATTGTATGAATTGTGGTTTGTGTAGGTCATGTGATCTGTATATAGCTGCTAACAGTATAGTTTTTTCATTTTCTAACTGTATTGTAGTTTGTAAAATTTTTAAATTTTGTATTTGAATTATTTCTGTTGATTCAATTATGTCGTCTCTGATATAGGTCACCACGCCATCAGCCTTATTAATACTACTGTTGTTATAGTACATACTGTATCCTTCAATATTGAAGACTAGGAAATGTTGTAAATTTCATGTTTCAGTACATATTATAACACTTGGTTTTTTTTGTAGGTTGTTTATAAATGTTAGAAGTTTGGTGTAATTGGCATTCAAACTTCTGATATTAACACAGATAATAATTTCCTTTTCTGTTATTATGTGATCATTTAATTCATCAGTGTTATTAATAATAATTTCGTTGCTAATATTTTCATCGATGGGATGCATTTTTATTTGTATTTCGTATTATTGTTACCATGTAAGTTGAGCGAGGATATGGAGGCTAATGACGCTAATGATGCGCCGCTTGATAGAGCAGTATTCTGCGAAATAATTTTTTCTTTTATTTTTCAATGACCTATCATTGTTTTCGTCTCTAGTTATTACTGTTTCGAAAGTAATAGATTGATTATCATCAAGAATTTCATTATTCAATACTGAATTCTCTGGTAAGCTGCGTATTTTGTTATTATTACACGCGTGGCTAAAATCTTCGACTTCAATCAATTTTCTTTTTCGATCAATAAAGCTTTGAACTGTATTTTGTAAAATGCAAGAAGGATCAACTGAATTTCTACTGAATCTTTTATCACACTTTTTCTCATCATCATTCAACGAAAATGGAGTAATACTTTCAATTATATCTAATCGCCTGTGCTTCACATCAGGAAACATAAGATCTGATGAAGGCTCACTTTCTAATTTTCTATTTTTGAAGTTACTGAGTCTATTTGTCCAGTCTGATATCTTTATATTTTGCATACCTGACTCAGTTTGTTCAACTTTCTCCAAGAAAATAACATAAGCATTTTGTATAACATTTGGAGAGGAGATAACAGTTATATTGCTATCATTAATTATCCACCAATTGTCACCTTGTCTAATATAATTAAAGTAATGTCCACTGTTATTGGAATGACCAAGGTGGACGATCACGCTATTAATTTTGTAAAATTTATTGTTGATCGTAACTGGTGTCATTACGTCTTTTAACTCAAAATTTTTAATTTTTGAGATTTCCGTACCGGTCAAACGAAATAGATTAGTTTGCATTATTAAAATATCACTATTAGTGGTTAAAAACAATGATTCATCAAATTTATTTGAATTAATACTGCAATGATCGCAAAATATATCGCTTGGCTTTACCGTTCCTAAATTGCTATCAATCAACTCCTGTAAATTACACGTTAATCTATCTAAAGAAATGGATAGAGGAAATATATTGTTGTAATAAGGACAAAGGAGCTTTACTTTATTACAATTGGTACATGACAATACTGTTTGTAACTTATGCCGAATAACTAATTTTATAGCTTCTAATTTATTGCACAGAAAACCAATAAATTCTGGGACATCTTGCTGTCGAACTACTCTATATTCTTCGTTCACAAATTGTTTTAGGGGAACAATATCTATATAGACATTATTTTCAGTGCATTTAAGTTTATAATTCTTAAATATTTTACTAAGTATACTTTGGTCAGTTGTTTCGAGAATATCTAATAGATGAATAGTTAAATAAACTTTGCACAGAAGAATTTGCGTAACAAGATACACCATCTAAATTAGGAAGGCTAGTTATTTGCCAAATCATCACATTTCGAAAATTTATTTACAGGCTGTATCGAAATGCAGTTACTGTCATTACGCTGTATAAGAGGATTCAGCCTTTCGTTATTGTTCGGTATCGAAGGGAAAGGTGTTAACTATAATTTTTGAACATTTCTTGAAGGTGATTACGCATGTTACTTTGAAAGTAATGTATTGTTGAAGGATTTTCATGAAAAAATACAGATGTTATAAATGCAATTGCAAACACACCACAATCATTACCATTTTTTTGGTACTGTACTTTTTCAAAAATAATTTTTTCTTTGTCCAATTTATCATTTTTTATAAAGTAAGGAAATAATTGCTTTAGAAACTGTTCAATGCAAGGATGTAAATCATTTGAATTCAACGAGTCATAGATGCGTACAAATTCAGTGTCATAATGACAGCCAATCCAATAGTCTCCCACACATTTTCGACAATTACCATTACAACTATGTAATATTTGGAAGTGTACCGTATTGATTGGAACCGGTCGAAGCCATTGTTTTTTCGGATTTTTCATAATATTTTGTATAATCAAGGTAGACCTCGGCTGAATAATAGGTGGCTTTTCTATTGAACAATGTTTCAGTATAGCATGAAAAAGATCAATATGAGTGTCTTTTAACAAAGATCCATTTTCAATAATCAACTTATCTGCGCAGGTCAATTTGTATCTAAAAAATTTTGTCTTATTCATTATGGCAGTATTCATCTTAAACGCAAATTTCAGAAAAGTATTTTGATTCTGTTCATTATCAACTATGTTTTTTTATTAACACCAAGAATACTTGGGGTAAATTTCATACATGTACAAGATATCATGTATTTAATTTCAATTCAAGACGTATAAACAATATTTGGTTCTTTAAAAGATTTCGCGGAAAAAGCTAGTGGTGTATTACGTTATTAATATTTTTTGTACATACAGGGTATGATACTTTGTTGAAGAGATGTAAAAAAATACTCTATAGTTGCAGTATTGAGTAATATATAGTAAATAATATTTATAGTGATAAATATTAATAGTAATAATATTTATAGTGATAAGATATATAGATTTATTACATAGAGTATATTGTGTCGTTAAATAATTATCAATAATACAAGTATTAAATACAAGTATAAAGTGGGTATAATAATATATTGATTGATATTGATTACAAGTATGTAAGTTTATATAAGTGTATAAGTATAAAGTATAAGTATATTTGTAGTTCAATTAATAAGTAACAGTATAAGTATAACTATTTGGTATATCAGGTCAGGTACATAAGGGTATAAACTTTCAATAGCGTTGATATTTGCTGTCGTTACATTCTAAACAAACATCAAGCCTCTGGTAACTTGATGAAACAGACCTGAAACAGAAAGAGAAAGATTTATGTTCATTACTAGAATGAATAGTTTACATTATTATTTTATATGACTAAGAGAAATTAGACATAATAAGTAGTTTGAGGCAGAATGCATTCTATATGTTTTATCTTATAGAATAGAAAAAAAATTCGTTGCACACAGAAAAAGGTAGTTCATTACTTCAATCTTTTCAATTTCTACGATTTTGATGTATAGTAGTTGAAAATTTTTTTTAGATAATTTTTTTAGATAATAGTAGTTGAAAATTTCTTTTTAGATAATTAATTACATTTGTTAAAACATTTATCATGATGTTTTTTAATAAAAAACAATAATATCATCAAAGAGGCATTGTTGCTAATGACATCATATAACGAATAATGACGGCATAACAACAATAATAAATCAAAGAGTCATTGTCAATAATTATCCTCATGTAAAAGTGAAAAGTCAAAGTTGAATTGTAAGTGCAGATTTTTGTCTTTTACAATTTGAGAATAGATGTACACAGTGTAATGTTTGAAGTAATATTAAGCGTACCTAAAGATAGGTGTAATGTTACGTAATTAATTAAAAATGAAAGTGATTTACAGTATAAAACACGATACAGTGCCAATTGCTTACTGTGTATTGATTTATGGAAGTCATAATCACTAATGTGAAATTTATCATAATCATGAGGATTGAGACTTTTTGAACATTGTAAACAATAATTGTAACAAAAATAATCTGCTGATACAGTTGTTTTTGATCAGCTTAAGAAAAAAAAAGCCAAATATAACTATGTTAGTAGACTTATACAATTGAAAAAAAGAGTGCATGAACTCAAAATCAACTTTTTGTGTAAACAAAATGTTTTCATTACCAACATCGATTATCATACATTGAAAATGAGAAAATGTATTTCAAATATTACAAACCTCTCAGCAGTACCAGTCGAAGGTGAAAGGATAATAATAGCAATTCCAATTTGTTACAAATGACTGCAGTTATTAAATCAGTAGTACCAGTCGAAGATGAAAGAATAATAATAGCAATTCCTATTTGTTTCAAATGACTGATAGTTATTAAATGTTACAAAACATAACTCTTCAATAAAATCATACTGTATTCAAAATGATCTGCAAAACAATTATTATTTATCCATGAGATAGGTGCAAAAATACATCATCATACAACTTATATTCTACCAATCTAAAATAATAGTAGATTGTTGACATTGAATTAGATTTCTAGGTTATACTTATATAAAGTCTACAATAATTTTGATGTAGGATATTAAAATATAAAACAAATTATGAAAAATTCGATTATAATGAATGAGTAAATTTACCTGTTATTCTGTAATACTAAAAATTACGTTTTTGATTATCGTGAAGCGCCTCTTCAAAGTAATAAATTTTTTGATCGTATTCTATCAAAAGCAAAATAGATGTATGCGCGCGCAATAATTAATCAACACTTGAAGAAACACGATAAAAAATTATGCAGGAGCCCGATGCACGAAACAATGGATTTTGTTATGAAAAAATGGTAAACGAAGCAAACATTGTTAGCCAGTTTATTAATAATGTCAAGAGCCGCAGTTATATATCTAATCTCTAATATCTAAAAATATGAAAGTCAGGGCTGATTCATTAATAGTCTTCGCTACTTACACTTACCGGCAGAAGTCATTATATATATATATGTATATTTATCTATGATGACAAGGCACTTCATTGGAAATTCAATTTTTTTTTAATGAAGCAAAGGCAAAATAATTATTCGATTGTTTTTTTATATAATAATAGAATGACAAAAATAAATATAAATATTAATTTCAATTTTCTGTATAATTTAAAACTCTGTTCATTTTATTCAACATACATACAGCAAATTTAAGATAGAACGAAAATTTTCAATACTTAAAGTAATTCAAGAATTGGACAAAAGTAACTGAATATAGTAGTATAAAAATACTATTGCGATTGTTAAAACATTACATGTTAATTATAATTTGCAGTTATTACTTTTTTACAGTTTAAATGCATCTATCCAACAATTCAACATTAGATACATGCATTTTTCATCTGTATATAACGTATACTAAAAATATCCTAAAAAGACGTACAGCATTTAATTTACATTTTATGTACCCGTATACAGACTATTTATAAATAGAAATATTCTATTCTAATAACACAAGTATTATTTCTGTACAGCAACTGCACGCATTAATTATAAAATCACAAATGACTGTTCGTCAAATACTACACTGAAATGCGGCAAGATACTAGATATCACTCTTTAAAGTTAATAAGTCTCTATTTACTCTTTTTGGCAAAAAATGAAATTAACGGTCGTAATTTCAGTCGAACAATTTCTAAAAAAAAAACTGCTTTTTATGATAAGATTAATGAACGAAATAATTACGATGAAGTAAATAAAAAAAAAATTAAATTAGGAAATTGAATTATTAAAATTCAAGTTATTGAAAAAATGTCATAATCAAATAAAACTAGTCACTCTTCTTCCTATCATGTATGTTCAGAGAGTTGGCTGAGCTAGAAAGATTTTCTTTACATGGCTTCTTGTTACTTTTTAATTCTTCCTCGTCTGGCTTGTACCGTTTCAGTGGCTTATTGGCTTGAATTATAGTTTTCTCCGACATCTTTGGTTCATCTAAGATTTTAATATAAGAGATATCTGAGCAAGCAATCGAAATAGGACCTAAAAGTGTAAAATAATAATATTCAATGGAGCTTGCTCTTCATTCAATAATACTCAATGGCTCTTTATTCTTCCATTCTTTCACCCCAGTTTTTGCCCCTTGCCCCTTTACCCAGGTTCCGGTTAGCCCTATTATATCAAATTCCCTAACATATTACCAGTCGTCTTCCTCCATGCTCCTAATCCCCGCCACGTTCCAAAATAGTATCTTTACTACTTCTCTTCCCTTTCTCCCTTCTCTCCTCTCTCTCTCTCTCTCTTTTCCTAATATTTTCGAAACCCTTCCGCCGTTTTTTCTACCATTTTTCCCTCTTTCTCACTCCACCACCATTCTTCTTCCTTTGACTTCAACCCGTTATGTCACATCTTTACCTCTTTATCTTTACTTTTTATTTCTCTCGCTTTCCTTCTTTCTTCCTCTCTTATCTTCCTCTGCTTCCACGTCCAGTCCTGATCTATAAAGATCTTTATTTGCCCGAGCTTCTTTTTCCTCTTCGTAATTCCTTCTTTTTGTTCCCATGAAGCGCATCTGATTTGACACATCTTTTTTACTCTTTCGCTCCAATCATTCCTCCCCGCTGTTCCTCCTACTCTTCTCAGATTCACTATCTCCCCTTTCATTTCTAGTTCCTCTCTTAACCAGTCCTCTGCCTCACCCTTCTTTTCGCATGTTAACCCACCCTCGAAGTCTGTCACTATTACATTGTTTATCCTACTTTCTCTATCCATTTTTTCTATCATATACTCTATTTCTTCCTTATTGCCTTCTTCTGTTCCTCATTGCTTCTCGTTTCCTCCTTCTATACTTTCTTTTAATTTCACGCACTCTTCTTCCAACTAGTTCATCCTCTCTCCCCATTTTTCCTGCAGTTTCTTTTCTCTAAGTTCTGCTTTTTCCCTTTCTTCCTTCATCTCTTTTTTTCTTTCTTCTCTCTCTCTCTCTCTTGTTCTCTCCTAACTTTTCCTATTTCTTTCTCCCATCTTTCTTCTCTTCTCTTCCCCTCTGCCACCATTCTTTCCATTTTTTCCATCATTTCTTTAAACATTTCTGTCCATTCTCTCCTTTCTTTCTCCCATACCTGCTCGTATCTTTTCCATTATATCTTCTGCTCCACTACTATTTCACACTTCTCTTATCGTGTTGTCCAATCCTACTCCCCCCTCCTCTTCCATCTCTCTCTTCTCACTTTCACTTTTTCATCTTTTTGCTCTCATTTCTCCTTTAATATTTTCCCTCAGCCCCTCTCCGCTCTCTCTCCCCCTTACCACCTTTACTCTTTTCTTCTTTTCCTCCTCTGGGCCTTTCTTATCCATCCTTCCACCTTTATCTCTTAATTTTTCTGTTGTCACAAATCTTTCCATCACTATCCTGTACGTCTTAATTTGTCTCTCTAATTCTACTCGTGATCTCACCTTTATTCCCTGTCTTACCATTTCTGTCTCCGCCGTTACTTCTTAACGCCCCTCCTCTCTGCTTGCCTTTCCCGCTTCCTAATTTTCTCTCTTAACCTCAACTTTTCTTTTTGTCTTTATTCTTCTCTCTGCTTTTTCCTGCTCTTCTCTAATCCCCTCTCTCTCTCTCTACTCCACTTCTCTTCCGCCTCCACGCTCTTTTCATCTCTATCTCTCTCCTTAAACACTTTTCCTCTCAAACTTTCTCACCAAAACTCGCACTCACAGTCAAGACACGTCTACTCCCTTCCACGAGTCGAAACCCATTTCCAACTTTTTCTGTCTAATATTTCTACATTATCGAAATCAAAACTATGCGGAAGGTGTTTTTTCATCGAAAAATCTTTTCATCCTCTTTAATACGTTTCTTAAAGTATCTTTTTGTTTGTCCAATGTGTAATTAATACATTGAAATTTCTAACTTAAGCCTGTTTCTTCTCATTTTTTTGACAAGTTTTTAGCTAACAATATTGTTAAGTTCGTATAAATTGTTGTTATTTCTAATTTCAAAATTTGTTTCTTTTATAACTTTACTATATTTTGGTATTTTTGGTGACACAAATGACTCTTGAAACTAAACAACTTTTTAACACTAATATTTATATGTATATGTGTGACTTCTTTACGTTTACGTCTCTTGAAGAATGATAACCTAGCATTTCATTGTGTCAAATTATATCTAAGTATTTACGAGGGTGGTCCGATAAGTACTTAGCCTATAAAAAAAAAAACGAAAATTTTGGAAAAGTTGCGTTTTATTTTTCAACATAGTCTCCTTTTAGTTCGATACACTTGGTCCAGCGATGCTCCAACTTCTTTAACCCGTCTGAAAAATACATTTCCTCGAGGTCTGAAAAGTAGTCTTCCGTGGCAGCGATTACCTCCTCATTCGACTCAAATTTCTGCCCGGCGAGTGACTTTCTCAAGTTTGGAAACAAAAAGAAGTCGCACGGGACTCCATCTGGAGAATACGGCGGATGGGGCAGCAGTTCGTAGCCTAATCGACCAATTTGTGCGTTATCATGGTGGAAGAGCACTTTTTTCTTCGCCAAATGGGGCCGTTTTTTCTGCAATTCGACGTCGAATCGGCCCAATAATTCGGCATAGTACAGACCTGTGACTGTTTTGCCTCTCTCCAGGTAGTCGATGTAGATCACACCTTGTGAATTCCAGAAATCGGTAGCCATCACCTTTCCGGCCGATGGGGCAGTCTTCGCCTTCTTCGGAGCACTTTCGCCGGGTAAAGTCCACTGTTTCGACTGTTCCTTGGTCTCTGGTGTATACCAGTGGATCCATGTTTCGTCGACTGTCACGAAACGACGTAGAAACTACTTCGGATTGCGCTGAAACAGCGTCAGACATTGCTCTGAAGTTGTCTCACGGTTGCGCTTGTTGTCCGGAGTGAGCAAACGCGGCACCCATCGCGCCGACAGCTTTCTCATGCCCAAAATTTCATGCAGGACATGACCCGCACGGTCTTTTGAGATGCCTACGATCTTAGCTATCTCGCGCACCTTCAATCGTCAATCTGCCAATACGAGATCGTGAATTTTTGTCACATTATCCTCCATGGTATCCGTTTTCGGAGCACCTGGACGTGGCTCTTCAAAAATCGACGTGCGGCCACGTTGAAACTCGTTAAACCAATTTTTGACGGTCGCCATCGAAGGAGAAGAGTCACCGTACACAGCATCCAAGCGCTTTTTGATTTCGCTGCGCGAATTCCCTTCCAAAAACAAGAATCGAATCACCGACCGATACTGCTCTTTTTCCATTTTTCAAAAAGCAACGGACACACTTGCTTTCACACGCTCTCAAAAATAAACTTCAACTCCGATCCGGCTGAAATCTTGACAGTAACCATCGAGAAGGTTGTACTACGTGATAGAATATTTCTTTTGCGAGAGTGGCGCCATCGGGCGGTGAGGCTAAGTACTTATCGGACCACCCTCGTACCATCTTTTTAAGAAATTCATTGATTAACAACCATATTTATTAAAAATTAGCTGATAAAAATGCATTTTTCTTTGAGTCTGGTAGTTATCCTTTGTAGACCGAAATTTGAGTTTATTTTTCTTTCTCTCTCGATGATGCTAAATAAAAATACTCTAAGAATATGTGAGTGTAAGCCCTTAATCAAGCAAATAGGAAGAAATTATTATAGTTTTTAAATGTTAATATACTAAGTGTCCATCGTTGTACTTAGGATTGTCACGTAAATTGCGATTATATTTTATTAAAGTTCTTTTTGGTTTGCACTTTTACATGCATAAACCGGGCAGCCCTATTTGAATACTGCCACTTAGTTTTATATAGCAAGCGGGGCTTGAAAGGTGACTTGCGTTTAGACAAGCGAGGCCTGTAAGGCGACTTGCGTATAACATAAAACAAGTGAATCACAACTTTCTACCTCGCGGGGCAAAAACTCGACTCGGAATTGGGAAAGATGAAGGGCTTGTTTAAGGAATTACTTAAATTGGACTTACTTTTTATTTCAGGAAAATATATTTCCGCAAACACTTTTAAAAATACAATAGAGCTTTGTGCGCTCAGAATTCAACGATGGTTTTCTTCTTGGTGGCTTCTGGGTTCTTTTCTGGAGTCATCGGTGACGTGGAACTGCCCTTCAAATTTTCTTTGGGTGGCTCATGCCCTCGAAAGGCTGTTGGAGGTGGAAAATCTCTTCCTCGGGTCCCCTAAGGCTGCTTCCTGTTAGATTTAGATTGGTCGAGGATTTTTCCCGCTAAAAATAGTCATCCTAATTGGCCGGAGGGCGTGAATTTTCCAGATGATTGAGGGCGTAAACTTTTAAGTTTGGTCCATTTTCTCAAGAGATTGCTCTTAATGGACTGTTTTATCTTATTCTCTTCTTTTATTTTACTAATTTATTTATTGTATTTTTGCGCAAAGCTCTTTACAAATTAATTAGTAAAATCTATTAACAAAATTCATTTCATTGATGTAAGTTGAAAATTATATTTGTAATGAATATTTTTGGAATTTATTAAGTATTTAGTAAAAATATTAAATTATTATTTCTTTTAATTTTACCATTAAATATTAACTATTATTCTTAATCAACTATTATCAATTAAAGAAAACTTTTACTTGGAGCAGAAATTTCGACTAATACCTAATATAAAATATTAATACATTAAGAGAGAGAGAGACATAGATTTGAATTTTTACTATTAATAGCTTAATTTTAATCGTTATTTATCAAAAGTGCAACTATTTTTGTAATTCTTCGATGAATTTTTTCATAACTTTGTTCCCTTTATTAGATATTTAACTATAGTACTCTTAATTTAACTTTGCCGGTTATTCGTACGATTTAACATATAAAAATTGGATAAATATAGAAATATGTAATAACTATTTAATTCTAAATAAGTTTTGCGTAGCATAATGGTTTCCAGATTTTCGGAAAAATAGAAAACAGGACGTCATAAAAATTTTATAGCTTCCTCGAGCTCGCCAAAATTCTTTGTCGGCATAGCGTTACAGCCTGAAATATATATTTTTTTTCTTTTGAAGTGAGAGACATGCTCCAGATGCTGAGTCTGGACAAGATCTCGTTTTTATGGGTCTTTTCAGAAAACTCTAAATTCATTTGAGGAGATACAGGTGTTCAGAAAAAATAAGGCGAAATTTATCAATTAATATAAGAAAAAGAAATTGAAATATTACCCGTCGTCACAGGACAAACTACTCGTATAATATGCCTTAAGATAAGTATTGAGGAGCATGTAAAGATACCTCTTGATAATCCTTTGCCTATTCGAACTTATTTAAAAAATCGTCCTGTAAAAGAAATATTAGACAGAGAAAGTAAGTACCACAAGAGAATGATTGTTGAAATGCTGTTTATTAAAAATACTAATAACACTATAATTAAAGAAGAGGACATTCAATTTCTGAGTGGTCAATATACGATAATGAATAGATTTTTTATACAACATAGACAACCGAACTTATAATTTTGCTTTCTATATTACATAATTATCGCGATGATTAAAGTTTCAAATAGCAGTTTTGATATTATATGATATGATTTGATGTGATGCTAAAAGTTTTTGTAATATAGATAGGAAGGGTTATGACGGTTTGAATGTTGATAGTTGCTACAGAATAATGCCAAGTGTCGTAGCAAGATGACTCCCTGATATTCATAGCATTAACTTCTCCGAAGACAACCTAGTAAAATATACCAGGGTAATGTCCCAGAAGGAGGAGTTTGACCGTGGCACCGATGACCCTGGTGATGGCAGCGTCATCAACTCTGCTGATGATGCTAGCGTCATCAAGATCATCGCAGGTAATGCAGCTCGCTGCTCAGCGATCCTCCCAGATCGCAGTGTTTTCTTTGCAGTCCTCGTTGACTCCGATCCGGATGGGTAGACTGCCGTGGGATCAGGAAAGACCGTCGCACCAATCGACTCAGGCTCAAAGGACTGACACGGTGTATTTACTAATGCATCTTCACTAGACCAGGAGGCTCCTAGATCACCACCTTCCGGTAGCACTTGCCGGTATCGCTCAACCTTTCCGAATGCGTCTAGTTCCAATAAACGCCGGTTAGTGGTGTCTACTTCCGCGCCAGTTGCTACATAAGGGAATAACTTACCATCGATGTAGTGAAACTTTATATCTTGGAGAAAAGAAGTCGGGCAGGCGCTCAATCTCCTTCTTGCGCGCGGTCTTGGGGACTTCTTCATCCATATAACCAGCCGCAGCGTTTAGGCCACGACATCTAGACTGGACCAGCAGAAGCAGCTTGCGTGACCGTTGTTCTGGTAGTGTCAACATTGGGAGGAAGCGAACCTCGAGAGGAAATTCATCCCATCTCGTGGTGCTGCTGGATGCCATCGACTTCTACTCGATCGTCGCCGAACGGCTACACGTTGGTGAAAACTCACTGGAGGGGTAGTGTCTGGCAAATTGGGCCTGTATTCAGCTGGTTATCTCATTCAGCCTGGCCCTACGAGAAGGTTAACTCTACTAAGACATATCGGACCTAGAGGGGCTTGTTCGCCAGTCATTCCCACGAAAGCCCCTCGCCACTCATTGAAGGGTGGTTGACAGTAATGGGCGACAACGCCTTAGACGATATAGTTAGCATAGTCGATTTTTCCGCCAAGGATGCTGCAAGCTTAAGTTACGCAGGTTCGCTATTCACCTTCAACACGCCCCCAGCCTATGTAGGATCGGAGACGGCCCCCGATGCCTCACTTTGCTCACTTGCGCCAGAGGAGATAGTACCTTTCTCTACCGCCGGATTGTCTTAGACGGATATTGTCGCAACGACAGATCTGCCAGTCGTGGTGGTCCTTCGGCTCTGAGGTTGAAGTCTT
Source organism: Phymastichus coffea (assembly GCF_024137745.1). Lineage (NCBI taxonomy): Eukaryota > Metazoa > Arthropoda > Insecta > Hymenoptera > Eulophidae > Phymastichus > Phymastichus coffea. The sequence continues at coordinate 5,879,643 of NW_026706814.1, forward strand.
TCTTTTTTCACTTTCGTGCTCTCCTAGCTCACCTAGAGAGCGAAGTTGCTAAATCTTCTCCGTTAGCGACATCCTTTTAAAAACCACCTGTAAATTCAAAATCATTAATACTGCACTAGTGCTTCCCATCTAGGCCAGACGAGTTAGAGCCCACACTTACAAGATAGCTCCCCTACCATGTTAGCTAGACATAGATCGTCATCCTAGAACATACGAAGGTCGGTCAATAAGTCCGTGACTTTAAATTAAAAAAAACACTATTTATTTAAATAATTCTAATTTATTTTTCAACGTAGTCCTCTGTCCCCTCTATACATTTATTATCGCGGTGTTAAAGCTTCTTTATGCCCCCTCAAAAGTAATTTGTATTAAACTCCTTAAAATGTTCATTTGTCGTAGCAATTATCTCTTTGTTATATGAAAATATTGTATTGCTTGTATTGTTTGTTGTAAGGTAGTTCAACTGCATCCGTAGCAATTACTGCCCACGGACGCTTAACTATTCGTTAAATATAATGTCTTTAGGTACACTTTGTTCGACCTTGTATTTCTGGCATTCGAGGCATAATTGCATGAAATTCTTCACAGAGTATCTCGCATTAGATGTTCTTGATATTCTCTCGGTACAATGATTTGCCATTACTACTCCAGATAAGTTACGTGGTTCAGTAGTTCGTTGGTACCATCCTTGTACAAAATTTTGTCCCCTACCTTATAACCTCGAAACATAAGTGGTTGCGTTTTCACTTCCTTTATCCGATTGAGGTACCCCACTAGTCGGTGATGTCCTCGAATGCTGCAACATCCAGTTCACTGCTAAGTCTCCGAGGTAACGCAAAATTATATATAACCCATTCGTTTTTGTTAAAATTAATGTATAATGATAATTGAAATGGCTTATTACGAATACGTCATTGGATTTTCAAAATTCAAGATGGTAGACAAAAATTTCAAAATACGAGATCTGTTCAAAAAGTATCGCGAATTTTAAATTTCCGCGGGATACGTAAATTTAATATTTGATAGCGTTATGTTAGTACTCATGTCCCTTATTTATGCTAACAAGGTCGGACATTTTGAATGTTCAGTTAATTTTTGACAGCTGTTTTGCCTGGATGTGTTTTGGCTCGTCTTCGATTTTTACCTATTCTAAAAAATGGATCAAAGAATCTCTATCAAATTTTGTGTGAAAAGCAAAATAAAGTGCGCGGACGTATTCCAAATGTTGATTGTGGCATTTTGTGCTGCTAGCTTGCATCAAAGCAACGTTTATCAGTGATACAAAATGTTCTCAGAGGGCCGAGAAGATGTGAACGACGAACAACGTGCCGAACGCCCAAGCACGTCAACAACAGACGAAAACATTGATAAAGTGAAGAAAATAATATTGGCCAATCGTTTCTGAGAGAAGTTTCTAAGCCAAGAGAAGTTTCTGAGGATCTAAACATATCGATTGGCTCATAACACTCGATTTTAACCAATGATTTAGGCATGGGTCGGGTTGCCGCGAAATGGTACCCCCCATTAACAATGGTGTAATTCCCTCTTTCGAAAACCTCAAAATAACCTTTGGCTATCTTTAATATAGTGTTTAAGAAGTGCTTTACCCATATAATTAGCCTCCGACCTCCCCCCCATATATATATATGCAAAAAACGATTTTTTTACGAATTATTTTTTTTCTCGAAAAATAATAGCGATATCAGTACAAAAAAAATCATGGATATACTACTTGCCAAAAGGAATATACCTGATTTTTTTCACATCTTAAGGTGGTGATTTTCTAACCTAAAAAAATTCCCGAAATTTTCAAAGTGCGATAACTTTACTTAGAAAAGTGGCTACAGAAAATTTTTTTTTTTTAAATTACGTCTTTTTTTCTGACAAATTCAGTGGTATCGTTAGAATTTTGAAAATCGTAGTGGGTCATTGAGAAAAAGTCAAAAAACTGAGTTTTTCGACTTTTTTCGTGGTTTTTGGTCGCTAATTCTTCGCAGTCGATTTCTATGCCAAATCTGATTACACCATTCGATTCTACAGGAAAAATTACATCGAAAACATATATAATAACTTAGAAAATAATAATGGATCATCGTTGAAAAAATTCAGTAAGCTGCGTACAGGTACCTAGTGTACCTCTGCAGAGTTCAGAAATGAACTAAGTATTGCAGTAAATAAATAAATAAAATAAATAAATAAATATATGCATATATATATATATATATATATTATATTAACTATGCGCAGCTGGATGGACTTACAGATTGACAATATGTCGGCCGTGAAGGGCCAATAGCAAAGCAGTCAAGATACCGTCATGCAATGTCATGGTGCTGTTTTATAACCATAGCAGAGCAATCTAATTACGGAATCCGGAACGGAATAGAGAGGGGAATCAGAACATAGAAATCTCGGATGTTAGATGGTTTCACCTTTTGACACTCGTTGCATGTTGAATGTTTTTTTATTGAAAAAAGCACTGATCCGATTGAACTCTCAACTTAAAATTAAATAGGAATTAAATTGGAAACTTGAATAGGAAAATTAAATAGGAAACTTGAAATTAAATAACCAAAAATTATACTTGTCAGTTAGTTTGCCAAGTTGACAACCCAATATAAAAAAGACATACCATGTGAAAACACTGAAGACATTTGGATATTTGGATTGAAAAGTATATATAATTCAAAAGGTATGATAATGTCAATTTTTGCGACTTTAATATCAGTATTAATTATTCAATATACTTTAATACATTAATATAGTAAATTAACCATCACACACAAAACTTGGTATCAATATAGTTTGAATGGCAGACGATAATTTTTAAATTATTGTAGGAAAGAAATTACGATTCCATTAATTATATTCTATTTATTAATTTATTTCAACAGTTTTAGGTACCTTGGAATACATATTTCTGGTACTCTTCAGGCTATAGTACTATTAGTTGAGTTTGTTTTCATTTCCTTGGATAATTTCAAAACATTTTTACATTACCCATAGTTGAATATGAAATTGTAATCCTACTTCTGAATATAAATCATTAAAACTGTATTATTCCAATATTATTTTTTTTATAGTAAACAATAAGTTAACAGTTATTGTACTGCATATTTTAATAGAATAATTTTTTTTTCATCAAATAAAAAATTCTATCGAAAAATTCTTTTCGCATCTTTTATAAGTTTGATAATATATCAAAAAACTTTTCTTTATCTAAACTTTATATTATAAAATTTGTTGCATCTACTTTTAACTTTAAGGTTGTTACGAGAGTCTTTTTTTAATTTTCTTGTATTTTTTAAATATTGGAATTATATTAAATTAACTAATAGCCAATAGATTTTGCAAGTTATTTTGACACATCAAATAAAGCAAAGATTTTTTCAAGCAATATATTACTATGAGTGCTACCATAACTATGTGTGATTATTTAATAGTAATTGGTTTTGCAATCGTATAAATTGTGATACACTTGTTGTAAAATAGTCAAACAGAACTATTGAAATTGCTTAAGATTTTATAATATTCTGTAATTTGTACAAAATTAACTTTATCGTTTGTATGGTAGCTGATTATCGTAAGAACTTTTATTTCTTCCTCGTTTTAACATAATTTATATGTTTTCATGTTGGACCATGGAAAAAGAGTTTGACATAATAAATATACTCAGTTTTTGACGTGTGCAATTATGTTTTAGATTTCCCTTTTCTGCAATTTATACTTTCATGATCTACAGGAATGAATATTTAACTTTGATTGTTTGTTTTCATTTTCTTTTTAATTATCTCTAACAAACTTCCATATAAAAATATATATGCTATGAAAATTCCGGTGGTGATTTTCCAAATAGTTAGAAAAATAAGTATTAGAGCATTTGAATGTTTCAAAGATAGTAAAAGAAGTCTCGAGCTTTTGATTATTTACAGAAATGTTTACTACTAAATATTTCGTTAAAATTGTACTTGTTGTGATATTAAAATCTAGTAATTTGACATTATGAAAATTAAAATATGATCCTTTTTGTTATTACAGACACATAAGATGTCTTCTGATGATGAGCCTTCAGTCAAAAAGCCTCGTTCAAGAGATGAATCAAAATGTATTTCGTGCGACAAACATATAAGAAAATTGAGTGGATCCCATTTGTATATTGATAGTCGGGAAAAAGCTTTGGATTTTAATAAAAAGTATGGACAATTGGTCCTTGTGGATGATACAGTATGTTCCAAGTGTTACGCAAAATTGCGAATTTCGAAATCTTCAAAAAATACTGACAACGAGAAGTATAAAGCTCAAAAATCTGGAGTCGACGGCAACTTCTTCAGCAGATGTTTTAGGTGAAAATACTGTTCAAGAAGATGAATCTGAGTCTCAAATTGAAGAACAGACGTCAAGAATTTCACTGGAAAATACTCAAGAAAGTAAGACAGAGAGTAATACACCTTCATAGGATACAAAGCTTGGAGAAAGTAAAAGTAGTCAAGATACAACTACAGATTATAGTCAAACATCAGATTCTTCCGGAACAGATCCAACATATGTGCTTATTAATACTATTGAAGTTGAATTGGTAGTCATGCCTTTTCCAAGGACAATTATATCTCACCAGTATTGTTTTATGTGTAAAGAAACTAAGGATCTTCAAGACGTACCATTCGATGCCCGAATATACGTGTTCACAAAAAGGAGAATATTCATTCCAAGGAGAAACAGATGTTGTAAGAAGCATTTAATTAAAAAACGATTTTATAATGAAGATTTGTCAATTATAACCTGTGCTAGCAGTGAATGTGAAATTGAATCCAAAGAATTGCCCAGATTCCTTGAAGCCTTATCAGATTCAAGTAATTCTAGTCTGCATGATAAAATTGGTGAGTACGCAATTTCTGAGGAAAGAATAAAAGCATTAACAGGTTATACGTGGAAAAACATAATTACTCTTAAGGAAATGATGATAACTATGCGTAGTTCAGGTAATCGAAACGTTACACAAGCTCTAGTCATATTTTTAATTAAATTAAGAACTGGTAACTCGGATCTTTGTATATCTGCTATACTGGAAATTGAAGAAAAAGTAGTGCAACAATCAATTAGTGCTGTTTTAAAATGTTTTGAAGAAGAAGTATTACCCAAAAATTTTGGATATGGGGCTTATTCGAGAGAGTTCTTGTTGACCCAAACCTCACCAATAGCTAAAATATTATTTAATTTAGGAGATAGACTGGGTTTAGTATGTGATGGTACGTATTTACGGCATCAAAAAAGCAGTAACAATATGTACCAAAGGAAATCCTATTCTGGGCAGAAGAAAACAACACTATGTAAACCTTTTACAATAACAACTACAAATGGCTTTACAGTTTATGTCGAAGGACCATACAATGCTAACCTCAATGATGCTACAATTTTAAAAGAAATTTTGTGCTCTGCTGGTGGTCTTAACAACATTTTAGAAAAAGGAGATTATTTCATTTTAGATAGAGGTTTTCGTGACGTGGTTCCATTCCTGACGAGTAAAGGTTTCAATGTACTTATGCCAGCTGAAAGGAAAGCGAAATCAATTGACGGTTGAAGAATCAAATCAATCGCGATTGGTGACCAAAATTAGATGGGTTGTCGAAGCTGTTCATGGGATAGTAGGGCAAAAATGCAAACTTCTTCATAATCAATTTCATAATGCCAGGTTGCCCAATGCTGGATTGTACTGTCGAATTGCATGCTTTCTCATTAACTTATTTTGTAAACGACTTAATTCAGATGTTGGCAAAAGTGATTTGATAATTGCTAGAATTCTTAAAATGATCAATGTCAAAAATACTCTAGCAGAGTTTGTTGAAGAGAACAACTGGAATAAAAAAGTTAAACCTTTCAAAATAATTTCGTCAAACGATTTGCTAGATTTTCCAGAACTGACTGTAGATGAGCTACAAATTCTTTTTACGGGTACATATCAATTATCTCAAGCTATTTGTTACTTAGCGGAAATGTTGGGCGAGAATGAATCTTTAAATCTGAAGTGTTCTATAGAAGAAAATTGTATCATTAGATTTGAAGTCAAATCAAGACACATCAATAGTAAGACGTACAAGGCCTATGTAGAATACGAACCTCAAACTTATGGCATAAAAGGTATCAAAAGATATTGTTGTAATTGTTCTAACGGCAACAGGACCGTTTGCTGTTGTTCACATGTGGCATCTATTATTTATTACTTGGCTCATGCCTGATATTTATCACGCATCCCGAAACCAGCAGAACAACTAACTAAGTTGTTTGATGTTAATAGTACAGTTCCTGTCATCGATGAAGACAGTGATGAGGACTAAAGTGATTTTCAGTATTGCTTTTCAACAATTATCTGTAAATACTACGACACATTGTAATTTTAATGGTTTATTCAGCTAATAAATCATAACAATTATCAGTAAATATGTCCAATAATTTCAGTTGTTTTATTTCATAAATTTTTTTTACGATTAACCGTTTTCTTCCATAAGTTGTTTTCTATATAATTTCTTTTGATTTTCAAAAGATTAATTTTTAGGTACTCTGATAACACTGAAATGCATTTACACACTCACTCGCTTACACACTCATATATATCTAACTATATATATATAGTTGTAAGGGCGCCTTCGGAAGTAGACCCTCCCCCCCCCCCTCCCCCCTGATTTGTTCCCCTCCCCCCATCCCCTTTTCAATATTACGTTTTTGGTATTTTTGTACTAAAAAGCTTAATATTTACGGTGTTTATACCGTGTTTTTGTTGATTTTTGCTAAACTAAAACAAATATTTTATTTCTTATGCCCCCTCCCCCCCCCCTCCCCCCTAACTTGGCCCCCTCCCCCTCGATTTTGAAACTTTTTTTGTCCCTTTCTTTTTCAATTTCATGGCATTCATGAATTTATATACATGACCATGTAATTGATTATAACATTTGTTTCAGAATTTCAGTTCTTATATTATAGCAATTTATTCTTAATTCAGTTAGCGAGTTTGGTTATTCAATGAGTATTGTAATATTAATCAGTTTTTTTTTTAAATATTTAATAAGCACAATGTTTTAATTGCTGCACGAATTCATAAATTTAAAGTTTACTAAACTTATAGATATTGCCGCGGGAAGCGCTGTGATCGCTATGTGCTACCGTCAATCTGATGTGTTTCACTATAGTTTCTCATGCTTTCGACTCGTGACAACAGCCGTTGTTGTTGTGTGTTTTTATAGTTCTATAAATTTAGTTCATATCACTTATTTATTGGCAAATTTGAAGTATTTATTAAACGTAAGTAGTCCCTATATTTACTACTATATCTATTCTACTCATGCTTTCGACTCGTGACAACAGTCGTTGTTTGTTTATATTGAGAAAATGTTGTATTACAACTGCAGGAGTGCCAAAGAAGAATATATCCAGTAGGTAGGCAAATGGCACTAAGAATTACCAGTGCATTCAGGACTGTCTCCAGAGACGCAGCACATGTAATTTCAGGGCTATTACCCATCGAGATTTTGGCTGAAGAACAGACGCGGCTGTACGAGCATCGGAAAGCCAGGCAGTTAGAAATAGATGACTGCAGGAAAAGAGAAAGGCAGAAAAGCATTCAACGTTGGCAGGCACAGTGGGATAGCTCCGGAAAGGGCCGATGTACCTATCAGCTTATCCCAGAGATAGCGAAATGGGTGAACCGCCAACATGGAGATCCCAGCTACTACCTGACACAGTTACTGACTGGGCACGGATGTTTCCGCAAATACTTGCACAAGTATAAACATGAGGACTCACCAGAATGCCAAAAATGTCGAGGAATAGAGGAGGACGCGAGGCATGTATTTTTCACATGCCCAACATTTGAAACACAACGACGAAGGCTCGAAAGCACACTTGACACGGCGATCAAACGTGAAAACCTTGTCGAACAGATGCTAAGATCCGAGAGCAGTTGGAATGCCACAGCGGACTATGCCAGAGAAGTAATCGAAGAATTACGAAAAGAAGAGAAGACGAGAAAAGAACAACGAACCCAGGGCGCTCGCACTAATGCGATTCCCTTGTAGTTAACTTGACAGATTCTTCTCGGATGAGAAAAAAAACACAGAAGAAGACGACCGGACGATGCGGTAAGAAGAAGACGACCGGACGATGCTGTAAGAAGAAGACGACGTAGGAGTCTGACAAACCTGAACCCTCGATCAATCAACGACGATCTGGGGACGTAGGGAAGGACAACAAGGAGGAAGAGCTAATCAGCTATTGCCACCCCCGCGAAGTAATACCTAGCGGCAATTCCGCGGGGGGTTCCTGCATCCTGCAGTTGTGGTCACCACTATAAAAAAAATGCGCCATGATATTTACCTCAACGGTGGTGTGGAAAAAATATCAGTAATGTTTCTTTTATATTTTCATTCACTAAAATGGGGGGTTGGCGAGCGGAGCGAGCAGGGGGGCGGAGCCCCACTAGTATATATATATATATTATGTAGGGTCATTAATTTCTTTAATAAGACAAAAATTTCAAGTAAATACGTCCGATGTTCTTGATTTTTTTCTTTACTGAATTTTTTCAACGATGATCCAATATTATTTTCTATGTTATTATACATGTTTTCGATGTAATTTTTCCTGTAGAATTGAATGGTGTAATCAGATTTGGCATAGAAATCGACTGCGAAGAATTAGCGACCAAAAACCACGAAAAAAGTCGAAAAAACTCAGTTTTTTGACTTTTTCTCAATGACCAACTACGATTTTCGAAATTCTAACGATACCACTGAATTTGTCAGAAAAAAAGACGTAATTTAAAAAAAAAAAATTTTCTGTAGCCACTTTTCTAAGTAAAGTTATCGCACTTTGAAAATTTCGGGAATTTTTTTAGGTTAGAAAATCACCACCTTAAGATGTGAAAAAAATCAGGTATATTCCTTTTGGCAAGTAGTATATCCATGATTTTTTTTTGTATTGATATCGCTATTATTTTTCGAGAAAAAAAATAATTCGTAAAAAAATCGTTTTTTGTATATATATATATATATGGGGGGGAGGTCGGAGGCTAATTATATGGGCAAAGCACTTCTTAAACACTATATTAAAGATAGCCAAAGGTTATTTTGAGGTTTTCGAAAGAGGGCATTTCACCATTGTTAATGGGGGGTACCCTTTGTGCCAAAACTGATCAATTTCGAACAAAGACAGCATCACGTTAACATTGCTCAAGAGATGTTGGACTCGGTCCGTGACTACCCAAATGTGCTCCACAGGATCGTAACTGGTGATGAATCATGGGTTTATGGTTTTGATGTGGAAACCAAAGCTCAATCATCCCAATAAAAGCTGCCGTATGAGCCAAGACTGAAAAAAGCGCGCCAAGTTCGGTCGAACGTGAAGGTTTTGCTCACAGTTTTCTTCGATTACAGGAGCGTGGAATATTGTGAGTTCTTGCCACAGGGTAGTACGGAATATTACCTGTAAGTTATGCACAATTTGCGCGAAGCAATCCGCCAGAAACGTCCGGATTTGTGGAAGCACAGAAACTAGCTTTTGCACTATGATAACGCCCCTGTTCATACATCGTTTCTTGTGCGCGAATATTTGGCCAAAAATAACAGAGTAATGGTGCCGCAGCCATCGTATTCCCCAAAACTGGCCTCCTGTGACTATTTCCTGTTCCCAAAATTGAAGAGGCCTGAAAGGACGACGCTACGCCACGATTGAGAAGATAAAGATGACTTCGAAGGAGGAGCTGAACAAGATCACAAAAAATGATTTTTTTAAGTGCTTCAAGGATTGGAAAAAACGTTAGCACAAGTGCATTATATCCGAAGGGGATTACTTTGAAGGAGATAAAATAGATATTCATGAATAAATAAATAATTTTTGAAAATATGCAAAATTCGCGATACTTTTTGAACAGACCTCGTACATTGATTTTTGTTACAATTAATATATAGGGGTATTTGGAGTTGTTTATTACGAATATGTGATCAGATTCTCGAAACTTAAAATGGTGGATCCAAGATGATAGAAAGAAAACTTTAAAATATATAAATATTCACTGATACCGGTGAATCTTTAAAATTCGTTTAATAAAATTTAAAAAACGTTCATTTGCGCCTTCATGAATTAAGTAAGTTTATTCATGAATAGGTGGATTATAACTTCGCAAGTTACTAGTTACCAATTTGGGAGGTTGAGGAACCTGGATTGTAGTAATGTTTGATGGATACAGTCTTGGATTTTACCGGGTTAGGGGTTAATCAAATTAGGTTTAGAGTTATAGCTCCATAAAATACTGAGTTCTAGGGCTAAGGAAATGAGGTTGTAATAGCCTGAGATTATATCTTTTGAGGTTACAGTGTTTTAGGGTTAGAAAAATTAGATTTTGAGGATACAGACTATATCTTCGCAGGCTGCAGGGTTAAAAAATTGGGTTTCAGAGATCTGGAATTATAATGTCGTAGGTTACAGGGTTGTGGGGTTAAGAAAATTGGATTGTGAGGGTCTGGAATTATAGCGTAGCGAGTTACAGGTTTTTTGGGTTGTGGAAAATAATTTGCTTGTGAGATGTATAATTAAAAAAATTAAATAGTGAATGTCTGGGTTTATAGCGTCACACGATACAGGATTTTAGGGTTAAAAGAAATTAGTTTATGGGTATTTGAAATTATAATGTCAGCGGTTAAAGATCTTGAGCGTAAAAAGGGAAGTTCTATCTTGGTTCTAGAGTTAACTGATTGGAGCGTGGATTGGATAAATACCTTAACGTTGCTGAAAAATTGGTTTTTCAGCTTTTAGGTTAGAATATCTTAAATAGTTTAGATAGTGAAATTATATAGAGTTTAGGTCTAGATTCAGCGGCCCAAAAAGTAGATTACGTTTGTTTTTTAAAGAATTGTTTTTATTTTTATCATGCTTCATCAGCGTTTTAACGTAGTAAGCTTTATTGAGCGATATATTTGTTGAAGAAAGATATTTATAAATAAAAAAAAACAATATTGAAGGTTAAAACTAATACTTTCGACTAGCTCGATCCATTTTCCGAAAAATTTCATTCGCGATGTTATGTGACCTCAAATATAGCATAACATATTGTTATTCGCACTGATAGGTTAGAATGTTTGAGTAACCTGACGTACAGGGTAATTTTGAGCCAGGATTCGAATTTAGTGCATTAAAATTCTTGAGATACGTAAGGTCTTGTTTCTGGTTCAGGAATTTGTTGTACTTTGAATTATTAAAAACCGTTAGTCACTCGTTTGATAATCGTAAGAGCGCTTGACTTTTCTCAAAGATAATGGCTTGTAACGTTGTCGTTAATTAAAGATATTGAGTGCCAGGCATTAAATATTTCCAAATTATAAGTAAGCGAAGCAATGCTATTCCGCTATTATTTGTAAATTAGAGACTAAGAAAAAAGAGCGGGTTCCTGATATGTATTAAGGAGCGATAGGAGGGGAAGGAGGAGAAAAAATAATTCAACATTTCGGTATTATCGTAAATATGAAATTAAATGTAGCGTTTACTTTATTTACTAGTCAATGACGAAGCTAACTTAAAACTAATAAATTAACTAAATAACGCAGCAATAAATTGATGAATTAAATATCCAATTAAATAATGCTCACAAATTAGTTAAATAAAAAAGACGCAAAAAGGAAAAGAAAATAATTAATAAAGTAAATACCAAAGCAACGTACTTCCATACCAGAGAGCGAACGTAAGGTAGGCTCTATAGAAAATTATTTAAGATACATTATGCTCTTGCTTGTCAAAGAACTTTGGTCGACACTTATATTTGATGCGTGTAACAGGTAGTCGAGCTATTTAACAATAGGTAGATAAACTACGAATAAGATGATTTGCTGGGCTTTCTCTCACACTTACCTTCTAGCTACTCGCTGCTAGCTATGTGTACATATGTAAAATGTGTTTGAGAAAAATAAGGTATAATATAATATATATATATATATATGTATATGTGTGTGTGTGTGTGTGTGTGTGTGTTTTTTTTTTTTTTTTTTTTTTTTTTTTATTGAAGAGTTGGAGAATGCTTTATGCACGTAACGGCCTTCCGGCTCGTCCTGCGTGGGAATCCCTAAGCATGGTATACCCACTAAACTCCCATCTCTCTATGTCCTGCCTGTATCCCCCGCGGGAACCGCCGCTAGGCATTACTTCGTGGGGGGGTGCTTTGCTCTCCCGCAAAGGCAGGGGAGCGCTTAGGATAGGCTGGCGCCTTGTTATCCTATGGACATAGGTGACCCCAGAGCCTACGTTCCTCTGCATCGGATGGGGTAACCGCGCTCTACCAACTACTCTGTGGTAGTTTAGGAGCGCTTTTTAGTCCCATAGTCTGGCACCTCGCTCTATCTATGCATGATAGACCTGTCGCGTCTTCTCTCTTCCTCCTTTCTTACTTCGGTCAGCCGGTTTACCACTGACGTGGCAAAGGTCACTACCGTTTCCCATCCCTCTGGCGAGCTGAGCAGGCAAGCTCCGAGCGAAGCGGGGACTCACAAATAAGACATGTTCTACGTCCTCGTCAGTGCCTGGACAGGCTGGGCATTCGGCACTCGCATATACACCAATGCGTTGGAGATAACTGCGGAAGCAGCCATGACCGGTGAGCACCTGTGTTAGTTGGAAGGTGAGGTGTCCGTGGAGCCCGCCTGTCCACTTGTCAATGTTCGGGATGATGCGATGAGTCCAGCGACCTTTCACTGCGTTGTCCCATTTTCTCTACCATTCTCGCATTAAATTTTGCGTCCACCGTTTACTGTGGACATGTCTATCAGCATTGTTCTCTTCGTTACGACCTCCTTCACGGTATATTTCTGCTCTGTCGCATGCTAGTAGGTCGATAGGCGCTATTCCAGCGATTACCGAGACTGCTATGTCCGATACAGTTCGGTATGCACGGGCAACTCGTAGCGCTGTTGCTCTGCAGGCTCTTCGACACGTCCCTCCGTAGCTTGCATTATTTCTTAGCGCATCCACCCATATAGGAGCTCCGTAGAGAATTACCGAGCTTACGACCGACGATAGGAGGGTTCTGCGTGGTTGCTTTGGCCCCCCGACGTTTGGCATGATACCTGCCAACGCTCTAGCAACGTTAGTGGCTTTGACACCTGTTTTCGAGAGGTGTTCCTTAAACGATAGCCGCGCATCTAGTATAACTCCCAGGTACCTCACCGCGTCAGTCGACTGTACTCGCTTATTTTCCACCGTGAATGTGGCGTACTTCCGAGCTTTTGTGCGGGAGATGAGCACCGCTTCCGTCTTTTCCGCAGCGAGACTGAGCCCATGCTCTTTTAGCCATCGAGCCACCACCTCGATGGAGACGTTTCCTATATATTCTATCTCCTCAACGCTCTTTGCTGTGACCACTAGTGCTACATCATCGGCAAAAGCTATTATCTCTATTCCCCTTGGCAACTGCTGTCTTATTAGTCCGTCATATAGGACATTCCATAGCAAGGGGCCAAGCACCGATCCCTGCGGTACTCCTCCCGTGATGTTGTATGAATGTGTGCCATCGTCGGTTTTATAGTGCAGGATTCGGTTGCTTAAGTAGCTCGATAGGGCTCTACGCAAATACAGCGGCACCCTCAGTCCTTCCATGGCTGTCATAATGATGTCCCATCTTGCCGAGTTGAACGCATTTCGGATGTCTAATGCGATCACAGCGCACATGCGTCTTGCGCTCCGTCCTCCGCTAATGGCATCTTTGGCCAGGTCCACAACTCGACCAATAGCGCCTAAGGTTGAACGGCCTTTTCTGAAGCCGAACTGGTTTCCAGACAGGTCCCCCGCTTCGGCTATAGCTGCCTCCAATCTGGCATGGATTACTCTTTCCAGCAGTTTTCCTATAATGTCCAACATGCACAGTGGTCTGTAGGACGAAGGCTGCTCGGGAGGCTTCTTTCCCTTGGGTAGCAGCACCAGTCTTTGCAGCTTCCACGAGTTTGGAAAATGTCCTTCTCGCAGGCACGCACTAAATGTATCGCGAATTATTTCCGGGGCATTCAGTGCTGCCGTCTTGATGGCAATTCCCGGTATCCCATCCGGCCCTGGCGCTTTCCGGGTTCGAATTTTCTTCGCGGCTACTATCAGTTCTGCTTGGGTTACTTCTGTAAACTCGATTTCATCGTCTCTTTCCATTAGGCCTGTTTGTTCTGGTCTCTACCGATGTCTTGGGAACAGATATCGCACTACTCTGTCGAGGAATAATGGGCAAGATGGTGGTGCGCCACTCCTGGGCTTGATCTTGCGCATGACCGTTTTATACGGCCGGCCCCAGGGGTCCTTATCTACTTCCTCGCAGAAGTCTCGCCAGCACTGTCTCTTAGCTGCTTTGATGGTGACCTTGAGCAGTGATCTTAGCTCTTCAAATTTTGCGGTCAGAGCTCGGAAGTTGGGCTTGTTCCTTGCTCTTTGATGGCGCCTTCTGGCTGTAAGACATTTATGCCTCAGGCTTGCGATGTCTTCATTCCACCAGTAAACCGGTAGTCTACCCCTTGCGTTGCTCTTGACAGCCATGGATGCATCACATGCAGTGTTGAGAGCTCGTGTGAGACCCTGCGCCTTTTCCTCCGCGGTTCCGGATACTGATATTCCTTCAAGGGAGTAGAGAAATAATTCTCTGTCGAAGGTATTTGGTGCCCATCTCCTCTTGTTTTCCGTTGTCCTGGTGGATACCGCTTTTTTGGTCAACTGGAGCCGGTACATTATGGCTTGATGGTCACTGCCCGTGTACCGATCGCTGACTCTCCAGTTGAGCTCCTCCGTCAATAGTTTGGCATCTATGAAGGTAACATCCACTATGGATGATTTCCCCGCCTTGGAATAGGTCGGGGTCGTTCCTCTATTGGCTACCTCGAGCTCCAATACTCCGAACGCCTCTAGAAGTGCATGCCCGCGAGCATTTGTTTTCGCGCTTCCCCAGTTTACGGCCCATGCATTAAAATCGCCTGCGATGACCACCAGTAGGCGTGATGTCATTGCGCTGGTAACAATGTCAACCAGGGATTTCTTAAACTGGCTTATCTCTTCGCTAGGTGGGAGATAGCAACTATATATACGCATGCCAGCCACTTCTATCCACGTAAAGTTTGAGGTTGGATCGGTCATCCTTGCCGATACGTGTAGGTGTCCGCATACCCAGACAGCCGCCCTACCAGTCGCATCTTTCACCCAGTTCGGCTCATCGAGATCACGGTACTTTTCGCTAACTATGACGATGTCGGCCATTTCCTCCCTTACCAACTTGTGCAGCAGGTCTTGAGCCGCTGCATAGTGGTTGAGGTTGATTTGGAGGACTTTAGTCATTTTTAGCGTGAGATCCCTCCGTCTTTGCGTCCGTGCAGACCGCTGCCTTATGCCCCTCCTTTCTGCACCTGAAACACTGCTTGGAGCGGTCTTCATCGCTTTTGCAGTCCTTTGCGATGTGACCATTCTCCAGGCACCGGTAGCATCTTTGTGTCGGTGTGTAAGGCTGAACTCTACAGTTCACCCATCCTATTCTCAGCTTCCCGTTTTCAAGTAGCTTTCTGGCCGCTGCTACCGGGAGCTGGATATGTGCCGCTTGTGTGCCGTTGTATAGTCCTCTGATTTTTATGCTGCTACTTGCAGCTGCCTCTGGTCCGATAACTGCAACTACAGCTTCTATCACTTCCTCAGGTGTGGTTGTCTCATCCATGTCTTTGATCCTGAGGGTTTCTTTATCGGTCATCAGGTGGACTTCTACTGACTCCTCAAGTGTGGCCAGGACCATCTCTTCTATGTTTGGGGACCTGGTTCCCGGTTTCCCCAGTTCGAGGAGTAGTTCTCCTGCTCTAGTACGCCGTATTCGGGTGACTCTTTCACCTATCTCCTTCATGTTGGGTGCTGCCTTGACCTTCCTCAAGATGTCGGCATACGAAGTCTCGCCCAGTGCTTTGATCTTAATAGCTTCTGGACGAGGCTTCCTGCTCGTGGTCTTAGTGGTTTTTCCCTCTCTAGTGCCTTCTTTTTTATTGGTCTCTTTTCTCTTCTTTTCTTTCTTCTTAGCTTTGCCCTTTCTTCTTACCTCTTTCCATTCGGAGGCTTTTTTCTCGGCAATCTCCTTTCTTTCTTCGCTCTCCCTTGTGAGCAGGGTTTTTTCCTGGTCGCTTTTGGCCTTCTTCGTTGCTGGCGGGATCGTCGGCGATTGCGTCTCTAAATTTCCACGCTTTTTCGCTTTTTCTCTAAAGATGGGTGATGTTTGGGTCTCATCGTCCCTTACCGTCAGGTTTTCTGTACTTCTTTTGGCCACTTGGCAGGAGAGCACGCGCAGCTTCGCGTACTCCTCTAACATACAGTCTGCCGTTCTGGCCATGGTCTTCAGTTCTCCGTGGGTGTTCTTCTTTTCTAGAATAAACTCCACCAGCTTTTTGACCTTTCTCTCCAGGCTCTTGAAGCATTTATCAGCTTCACTGCAGTCTTCTTTTTTTTGATTTAATTGGTTATTCTTCATGTTGGTCCCACGAGTAGCTAGGGAAGTTGTCGTCGATCCCACGTAGAGCCCCGCGTGCGTGGGACAAGGCTAGATACGAGGGAGTTTCGCCAGGTGCTCCCAAGGCTCCGTTTGAGACTCTCTGTTACCCCCGAGAGCCAACCAGGCTACATCGGCACGGGTCGCTTCACACCTTCAGCTTGGGGGGTCCATTACCCTGGACGGGGACCCTTTAACAAGGTGCTATCTTCCGGGCCAGATGAGCCTTGGTTTTTTAACGAGGTTGATACTCCTCCCCCTCCTCCTTCCCTGTTTCTTGAGTAGCAGGGTCCCGGGCTTGGGACCGGCGGTGGCGGAGTTGTGTGTGTGTGTGTGTGTGTGTGTAATGAGGGAGAGGGACATGCGAGGGGGGGTTAATAAGTCTTTACAAAAAGAAGGAAAAAAAAAGTTTTTCGTATGTAATTTTTTTTATTTTTCAAGAAAATCTCCTTGAAGGTCGATACATTTTATTAAACGGTCTTTCAGTTTCTTTAAGCCATCAGAAAGATATGATTTCTGAAAACCCTCAAAATAGGCATTCGGTTCGGCGATGACTTCTTCATTCGACGTGAATCATTCTTCGGCAAGCCATTTTTGAGGTTAGGAAATAAGAAAAAGTCACTGGGAACCAATTCAGGCGAATATGGTGAATAGTCAATTAATTCGAACTTTAAATCGTTAATTTTCGCTATCGAAACTGCACAAGTGAGAACTGGAGCATTGTCTTGAAGAAAGAGGCATTTTTCTTTGTTCAAGTGAGGACGTTTTTCTTTGGTTTTTTCTTTGAGCTGGCCTAATAATGACGCATAATATTATATAGTGATCGTCTGGCCCTTTTCCAAGTAGTCGATATAAATGATTCCATACGCATCCCAGAAAACCGTGGCCATAATCTTACCAGCTGAGTTTACTGTCTTTGCTTTCTTTGGGGCTGGTTCTCGTGCGGTAATTCATTATTTGGACTGTTCTTTGGTTTCAGGAGTGTAGTGGTGTACCCATGTTTCGTCTACAGTTACGAGTCGACGCCAAAAGTCTTCCGGATTACGACGTATGCGTGCCAAGAGCCTCAGAGGTGACCACGCGGGTTCGTTTGTTTTCAACAGTGAGCAAACGTGGCACCCATCTTGCTGATATTTTTTTCATCCCGACTTTTTCATGCAAAATTGAAATGATTGTACCCTTTGATACCCTTGTGGCCTCAACTAATTCTCGCAATTTTAATCTTATATCACTCCTTACCATATCGTTGACCATTTTGGGCATACTCACTTCTACGGGGCGTTCTGAACGAGGTTCATCTTTTGTTGTTGTACGGCCGCGTTTAAATTCATTTACGCAGTTATAAACAGTCTTAAACACAGGGGCAGACGTACCATGAACAGCATTCAACTTGTCTGTGATTTCTTTTGGTGTAAGGCCTTTCAAATGAAAATATTTTATCACCGCTCGAAACTCTGTTTTTTCCATTTTTCAAATAAACCTATAACTTTGTGTTCAACCAACGCTCACAAAAAAACGACTCAATGAATCGTGCTGAAACTTTGTACGATAACTAGTTAGTAGTATTGCTTGCCAAAAACATCATAATTTAAGCGTAACGAGCGCCATCTCTTGGATTTTGTAAAGACTTATTGACCCCCCTCGTAACGAGTGATCTAAAACTCGTTATACCGGTTCGATAGTTAAACTTTAACATGAAGAAAATCGCGATTTTCTATGAATTTCCACGAAATTGCACCTCTAACTGAGGTGGAGAATCAATTATTTTTACCTATAAGAAATTTTTACTTCTACTCTTTATTATCATCGAATTTTGTGGAAATTTATAACTGTTCAATAGTATAAATCTCATAAAAATCAGGTATATCGTGTGATGAATGATTTGGTTATTCATATGGAAACTAATATGCTTTATGATATTATCTAATCCCAATTTTATATAATTATATAAACATTTGCAACTGTTCAAACTAATGCTAATAACTGCATTGGTGTATGATGCTAACAAGGGAACCACCCCACCGATTTAAATGATTTTTGGATATGTTATAATACTCGAAAAAATATTCGACACGTGTTTATTTTATCGGCTGGCATCCACTTTTAAGGGACCCCTGAAAACCATCCAGAAAAATGGTTTCTTAATATCTCTGCATCTAATGAATATTTTTAAATAAAATCAACGCCAAAATATTTCTTATATGTAGGTGTTTCTACTGATATGATTTTATTTTTAGTATTGATATGATTTTATTTTTATTATCTAATTGTATAAAATCTCATTGAATTATAAGATTGAAATAAAATTAGTAGAAAATTTTTTTAATTCGAAAAGTGCGCATGAGCATACCGTATTTATAAGCTCGAAGATTTATTTCCACTTTCTTATTTGAGAAATTTTCTCATTGATTTTGAAGTTCAAAATAACGTTAATAAACATAGTAAATTAGTTTTTATACTAGAGATATCCAATTTATTCACGAGATTAGTATTAAAGCTTTAAATTTTCTGTAAATGGTGATAATTCATAAGTCGTATAAAAGTTGTTTTATTTTTATTTTCAGCCGATTTCAAGATTCTATTCTTTAATTTAAATATACGTAGTTATGTAAATTATTCACGCCAACTTCAACTTTGACCCTCCAATACTTAATTTAGAATTGAC
This sequence comes from Phymastichus coffea, assembly GCF_024137745.1. Classification (NCBI taxonomy): domain Eukaryota; kingdom Metazoa; phylum Arthropoda; class Insecta; order Hymenoptera; family Eulophidae; genus Phymastichus; species Phymastichus coffea. Next base: position 5,898,824 of record NW_026706814.1, read on the forward strand.
ATTTTTTCTTGATTAGATCGTCATTTCCATATATCTTGTAACGGTGTATGAATTCCGTTTTAATTTCTTTGTCTTGCCCGATGCGCAGTCGTACCGGAATGCGCGCGACGAGATCGAAATAATCAAGTTTTGCTAGCTAACCGAGGAGAAGGAGAGGTCGGTTGTCAGTCAACCAACTTACTAATAGCAAAGACAACAATAGATTAACGTTTCGATCATATACAGACTAGTTTATTCATCAAGTAATCTACAACGCATTTGGCCCGCGCATCTACACTTATACAATGTGCGCGATAATCTTACGTATCGTCATTTCATTTACAATCATTCGGTCGAGTTATTCGCTTGCATGCTTGCTCTCCGCCGATTTTCTTGTATTCGCAGGTGTGAGGGGAGACCTAAGATGTTACGCGCGGTCACTTATCGAAACAATAACGCGAAGCTGGCCAGCTTACCTTATGCGATTAGTCGCGCTGTCAAGGGGAGCAGTTCTATGTCATCTTTTAGCGTGTAGTCGTTTAACGTTCACTCTTCTTGTGGTGTTTACATGCACGCACGTCGTTGCCGGTGATAGAGGCACTTCTAGGTTCAGACACGCTATTCGCGACGTTCGAGTAGCTGCACAACTCTAGCGTTAGTGCTCCTGGACTCCTGCACGTTATTACCGATGTCAAAGGCGCTCTCCCACTGGTCATTTTCTCTTCGCGAGCGTTCCTTCCCATTTCGGACCGAGTTCCCGTTTTCGACTTACCTGGCCCGGTAGGTGCTGCCCTCGCAGGCAGCCATGCGATCGAGCCGGTAGCGCAAACCGGACGTTTACCGTACAGTCTGGACCCATGGGGTCCTTGACGAGAGAATCGTTTGCGCTACTCACGTCGAGGTAAGGTAAATAAAGAGCAACATGAAATCGTGTTTACTAGTATACCCTTTATTAATCAGGTATTATCTGAGGTAGGTCCTGCCCACAGGGGCAGGTACCCTTACAAATGTGGTCGAGGGTATCCAAGGACTGCTTCTTCGTACCCTTCCTCATTCAGATTGGGGCATCCGCGCGCTTCCCAATCCAATCGCTCGGTCACGATTTCCGAATGTTGCCGAGCGCGAGGACACTGATCTGTGCGGGTTACACCGGGTTAGTGGCAATTATTGCAGCCTTCCTATTGTGCCCGCGACATGGTGCCTCGTAGGAGTCCTTGCTCTCGAAGGGTTAACGCAGCCCATCTTGCCGATTGGGCGCCGATCACAGCAGTAACTCCGCTGGAGGCGCTTCGTCAGTGGACCCCACCACCAGATTAATGTGGATAGGTCCTGTGCCTTGGTCCACGCTACCGCCGTTAAGGTTGACTACCAGGTTTACCCCGCACGTCCGTTGGTTTTGGTTGACGGTCGCCGTGGGGGTGGATACTGGGATCTTGGTCACCGGAGGTTGATCGATGGCCGAAGATCGGTCGCCAGTCGGGCCCTTGAGGGCCTGGCGGTGTCGTCGCTGCACCTCCTTTAACGCTGCGGCGAACTGGCGACGACGAGACACCACCTTGCTCCAGTGGTCTAGATCGCTGGGGCGGTGTCCCTTGGCCGTAAAGGCGTCAAATTCAGCGTACACTGCTGGCTGAAGAGCGTTGAGGGTAATCCAGCCTTGTTCAACCTCCCTCAAGCCCTTGACTATTTCCTCCCATGACCTCTGACTTCCCGGCGCTAAGGGCTAGTGAAGGAAATCTGGACGCCAGTCATTATCAATGGGAGCACCGTCAGTTTGGGTGCTCTTTGATACTTTCGGTGCTGTCGCCGGAATAGCTTCAGCTGGTGGTCCTGGCAGCGACGGGGTTTCTTCATATACAATGCCCGGAGCAGACGATGGAGTTTGGGGTTCGTCTTCGCCCACCTCCTTAATCAGCACGGATGACGAGCTCTAGTGAGTTCGTGCTCGTGCCTGTTCCTCCTCTTTTCTCGTTTCCTCGATGAGGTGGAGGGCGGCCTGCACTAATCCGTTGACGGCGGGGCCCAAATCTAATCCTATGAGGGCAGCCGCCGCTTGCTCGAACTGCTCCTGTGTGATCTTCATCATGTAATATTTCTATATGTCAATACCGGTAGGCGGTTGCAATCGTGACGCTCTTCGTTGCTTTGGGAAAAAATGTCATAAACTTCTCTTTTCTGTACGGGCATATGCAAATGCAAACGCTGACGTACAAAATGCGCCATCGATTGCCCTCGACAAACAGTAAATGACTGCAAGTCGACCTGAAATGAATTTGCAATACGTTTTTGAAAGACGACTTGCAATCACTAAAGCGGATATGTGTACCTTCACGTGCTGGGGCTGAAAACACTATCTCCGTAAAGAGATAGGAGGCAAAACACACAATGCTCTGCTATGAGAACGCAGGCCATATGACCAACATAATAATTTGAACGCTAATTACGAACGTTAAATAAATACCTGATTTAAGCTTAAATTTCGGAACTTGATTCGAATGAGTGGCAGACTGGCATGAATATTGAAAACTGCCTGGGGAATCGCTTTGTCGGCTAGGCGAGACCCCGACTCTGACCCAAAGTCAACAAATATTGAACGAAAGAGCAGAGATCAGTATAAGCAAGTCATAAAAGCCTTTCCAAAATTGGGGCGAGAATCGGGAAACAACTTTTCGAATGACGGATCCCCACCAGCGTGAGCGGGGATGACCGAAACGCAATGGGAAGACCTACCCTGGTACGTCGAAGCGAGGGACCTGTGAGTCGTGGGAGCAATCCCTTAATACAGGTACGCAGAGTGGGATGTTTTTGAATGAGCCCAGGAGGGGAGGCTTAGCTGGCTGGTTTATCGTCTTAGGAATTTCCTCTGATTGTCCTAGCTAGGTCTTTCTTCTGACATCCCAATTTGGGTTAGCCTCTGCGGGGTAGTGATACCTGGTCAAGCAAATCTCTCGTAAGATTTGTAGACACGGTAGACGTCGGTACAACTAGAGTCCCGTCGCGCCCAAACCGAGGGTCAAGCCTTTAGTGCCGCTTTCCTTGAGTGTGAACCTTGAAAAGATCGGGACTCCTTTCGAGGAGGTCGCCGTCTTTCCGTAACTTAGTTCAAATAAATAAATCAGTGATAAAAATAGATACTCAAAATATAGAAGTAGACGTGTCGTCTGCCCATGGAGCATCAAAAAGTGGTGGTGGAAAAGCTTCACAAACCATCCAGACGTAATTATCCACGACGCAAGTATGATATTCAAGGAATAGACGAGACCTGGCAGGCCGATCTCGTCGATATGCAGGCTTATTCTAGAGAAAATCGTGGTTACAATTGGCTTCTCACGATAATCGATAATTTTTCGAAGCATGCGTGGATCGTGCCAGTGAAAAAGAAAACCAGTAGTGATGTGGCAGCAGCACTGAAAGCTGTTTTGGTGAAAAGTCGAGTATCAAATAATCTTCACACGGACAGAGGCAAAGAATTTTACAATGCAACTTTTGAAGCTCTCATGAAAAAATATAACATTAATCTCTATTCGACTCGTAGTTCACTCAAAGCACTATGTGAACGATTCAATCGTACGTTGATAATGCTATGTGGATAAAATTTAGTCTACGCGGCAATCACAAATGGGTAGATATACTACCAAAGCTCACTGCTGCTTACAACAATCGTAAACACAGAACGATTAGTATGAAACCTACTCAGGTGACAACGGTGAATCAAGCTTAAGTATTACGCAATTTTGCTCAAAAATGTATAAGAAGGAGGCCAAAGATCAAAGTTGGCGATAAAATGAGAGTCAGTAATGAGAAGCAAACGTTTGAAAAAGGATTTACACCGAATTGGTCTACGGAAATATTTATTATTGTACGTGTAGTTTCATCAAATCCAACTATTTATCACTTGAAAGGTTATCAAGATCAGCCCATTCTTGGTGGTTTTTACGGACAAGAACTACAAAAAACGAAAAGTCCCGATAATATCTGGTTGAAAAAATTATTAAAAGGCGTAATAATCGAGTGTTTGTAAAATGGTTAGGATTCGGTAATTCGCATAATAGTTGGATAGATAAAAGTGAAATGTAGAAAAAAAAAGAGAGTTAATCTAAATTTATGTATGTAGATTTAAGGATAAATAAATAAACATTTGGTGTAGAAATATGATTGGAGTATTTATTTACTAATAATAATAATGTATCTATGCGCTACTAAATTCTATACAGTTTCCTCCTTGATAATTTATAAATAAATTAAGTTTATTGGCGTTGTCCATCAAATTGTTCTTTAATTTTTGATTTTGTATAATTGCATTCGACAGCTTTGATAACAGAAACAGTTGAAATTCCTCATAAATCTCAACAATTATTTTGTAACCAAATCATGTTGCAACTGGCTTTACTTTGATGATCATATATTTGCATCCTCTCGTCAATTCACTAACTTTTTTTATGGGCTTAAATTCACCACGTGCAATAATATTTAGTTGAGTAAGATCCATCTGTAAAAGAAATAAATTAGTAATAATGATTCAACTTGTAGAAAGGAAAAAATGACTTGTAGAATATTTTGTATTTACCTCAAAGGTGAAATAATTTTTTTTCTTTCAATCATTAAACTTTGAAATTTTAGCGACAAATCTAGCTTCTAATAACTTTCTTTTTGTTCAAGTAATTTAACTTAGAATATAATCAGAAGACTGTTGCTGCTCACTGGTTGCTGCTCACTAGATGCTGCTGCTATTATCGACGACTTTTTCTGGACGAGAATGAGCTTCGTAGCTCGTGGTTGTGATTGATGTAACGTTTTTCCCACCCCATTCTCTGCTCCCCTCTACAAATTCGTCGGCGGCTCGTTAGCGGTGACCAATGCTGGAGTCACGGCGGCGGCGGTGACTGGAAAGGCAGCTGGGGGCTTGATCGAGACCATTTTCAATGCTTCTATCCTCTCTCTTTCCACCAATGGAATACCTTAGTGACCCCAAGGAAGCGTATCGGTGGTACCAAGAAGCAAGAACCGTTTGTCATCATGCGCACTGAGCGTGACCTTTGTCTGCCTCTCGCTATATAACTTATGATGGCGAGATCTGATGATCTTTTGCTCTCGGCTTAAAATCGCATTCTCTCGAAGACACTTGACATAGTCGTCAAATACGAACGTAGCTTTCAATACGGAACTCTTTAGTCCTTTTGCCTTTTTTATTGAATTTTTATTCTGAACTCTAACACTATACATTTTATTCCTGAGTCCGACAAACTCTAACATGACTTCACCGTTGATTTCATCTTTCATCAGTCCAACCACTTTCTTATTGGCTCTTGGAATATTGAACTGATTTTGTTCGTCAAAGTCTGAGGTATCGATTTTATGAGTATCTCGACGCATGACGTCATATGCGAGGTCTGTCCGAAAAGTATCGGGCCTACCTTTCTATTTTCGTGCTGGCGTTATTCTTTATCATCTGGTGGGTGACATCCTTCAAAGTAATCCACTTAATTGAATAACAGGGTTCCATCGATGTTTCCACTTTTCAAAACAGTCCTGGAACTCACTTTTAGGGATATCCTTAAGTACACTCGTCGCATTGTTTTCAACCGTTGTTTTGTCATCGAATCAGTGTCCTTTGAATGGTTTTTTTAGTTTTGGAAACAGCCAAAAGTCACAAGGGGCTATGTCGGGACTGTATGGAGGTTGTCGAAGCAATGCGATATTGTGTTTGCTCAAAAACTGCTGCACAAGATTGGATGAATGCGCTGGCGCATTATCGTGATGGACAAGACAGTCACTGCTTTCCCAAAAGTGCGGCCGTTTTCTTCTTACTGCATCACGCAAACGTTTCAAAATTTGAACGTAGTATTCTTTATTGAATGTCTGACCTGTTGGTGCATATTCGTGATGTACAACACCTTCACAATCGAAAAAAATAATCAACATTGACTTAACATTGCTCCGACTTTGACGTGCTTTTTTTGGTCTTGGCGATTCAGAATGCTTCCACTGTGAAGATTGTTGTTTTGTTTCAGGATCATAACCATAAACCCATGATTCATCACCTGTAATAACTTTTCTAAGCACATTATCATCATTATTGACCATTTCCAGATTGTCCAGAGCGATTTCTAAGCAAATGTTCTTCTGCTCTGCTATGAGCAATTTTGGGATGAATTTCGCACACACGTGTTTCATTCCTAAATTTTCGGTTAAAATTTCTGAAATGAGAGTTTTTGGTATCCCAAGGTCTTCTTCTAGTTCTCGCACAGACATACGACGATTTTGTTCGATTGCAAGTCGCACCCGCTCAATATTATCTGCGGTTTTTGTCGTCGAAGGTCGGCCGGAACGAGAATCACTATCGACAGAAGTGTGATCATCTTTGAACCGTTTTTACCACTCTTTTATTCGTGTTTTGCTCATACACTCGCTTCCGAAGGCCTTTTGCATCATTTCAATAGTTTCCGAACTCGTTTTTCCGAGTTGAAAGCAAAATTTTATGCAAATTCGTTGATCTTGTTTTTCAGTCATTTTTGACAATATCAAAATCCGACGAACGCGAGAAAGGCGCTGTAAACAAAGACACGCTGCGCATGAACTATACGTCTGGCAGGTGTCAGTAAGTAACCAATAGATTCGTGAGGTTTTACTGTTGACGTTTCTGTCTGGTAGGGGTCGCTCGAACACTATGGCGCGAAGATATAAACGTAGGTCCGATACTTTCCGGACAGACCTCTTATGTTGGTATTAGTGATCTCATACACCAGACTATCTGTGTCACTGTATAACAATTTGCAATGGTCACTCACAGCACTAGCTATATAGTCATAGTGGAAGCGATACACGAGAGTTTTCGACAAGTCAAGGACAGCAAGACCGATGTATATAGGTTTTTTCACTGTTATTTCCGTTCGCAAGAGTTGAATCGCCGCTAGCTTATCGTCAAAAATATCTCTACTATGAAAATTTGGCCGAGCTATGAGAGCTTCAGCACCATATCGCCCCTCCCACTCGCTCACCAATCTCACATCGATGCGTTTCTTTTCATTTTCCATTGCCTTCCCGTACACGGCATGGTTGAGCAGTTTAAATAGCATTTTTTCAAACTCATTTTTCGCCTGTTTACGCATGTCGCTATTCAAATCAACATATTTCTTCAACCACGCACTCTGATCAAATTACAAAGCCCGATGGATTTTCTTGAGACGTAAACCGTGCTTTACTACTTGCTTCAATGCTCTATAGTGGATCACGTAACGTTCTTTATCATCCAGAGTCGTCATGAGTTTTTTCTATTTGGATTCAGGAGCAGACTTGTGCTCCGGACAGAATGGAAGATCATTATGTGCGTCGTGTATTTTCACCGGATACTCCAAGTCAACTTCGAGTATGTATCCAATGGGTGAATCATCGGGAACATCGAAAGAAAAGGAAGAGGTTCAGTCATATTCCAACGGTAGAGATTATTTATGTCGTAATACATAAGGTATTTGTCATCTTTTTGTGTATTATAATCAGTCCCCATGTACGGATTGTTGGCGACGGCATACCTGTTGCAGCACTGGCTGATTTCCCTACGAATACCGCGTTCAATAAACATAAGCATATCGATATCCGTCAGAAGCTCCAATTTTACGGCTGTATATTTTAACATAGCATCCCAACTTAATCCGGATGTTGTATAATATAGTGAGCAGGATCCAAACGATACGTAATTCGACATTTGTTCCTAAAATTTTCAAATACTTCAGCTAATAAGAGAACATCAGTCTTGAGATATAGATCCGAATAGCTTGCCGAGATCGGTGAAATTGAACGTTCTCCAAACCTCTTCCGCGTGAGCGTACTCCTCGTTGCTTATATGCGAATCATAAAGACTACTGTAAAAGTCTTGTTTTTGTGGAAGAAATATCTCCTCGAGTTTCACTAATTTATGATACATAGTCATAGGGAAAAACACCTTTTCTCTTCAATAAAGCGATCTGCTGCATGGTGTATTTATCTTCTTGTTGGAAGCGGCGCTCTAGAATATCATGTTTTTCCAAGTACGATGACAGTTTGTCGAGAGATGAAGCCATAAATCGGAATGAATCAACAAATCGTAGATTAATGTCACTACCTTCCACATATTTGGTAAAAGATATATATTTTTCCTTTGTTTGTGGAAGAAGGCTCACTCGACCTGGGAACTCATTCGCAATTTCTTTAATGAATAAATGTGCATCGTATCCGCTGAGATTATGAAATAATATGGGTATAGCTCTTGATTCTTGATAAGCAATGTTACATGTGCTATGGTCAGGTCCTCGATACTTTCCCGTAAAGTAACAATGATTGCGAATTTTTATATCCTTCTTGTCGGTATCGAAGGGCTTGTTACATATGTGGCATTCTGTAGCATGAAGAAAGTTGAATGTCTCCTGAAAAGTTAAATTTCTCATAGGCTGTGGATTTTTGTATAAATTGTGTAGGTACATAGCTAAGTCATAGAGATTATGTACGAACCCCTTGGTTAGACTAATGTCATCGATAGTTTTCTGTCTGTAGCTTCAGTAATGTGAATTGGAGTTATCATAGCTACACATCACGAAAAAACCAATACTATACGGTTTGTGATGTTGATAGACGCGTTCACCGGCTTCAAAAGACTCTCGAAAGCAACATTCGCAACGTACGGCACAGGACACTTGTGAACAACTTTTAAATTGTTAAATTGTAAAAATTTGTCTTTCTCATCAGGAAGTCAATTTTACATATATTCATATTTTTACTATCAATATCGTGTATTTTCAATTTTTCTTCAGTTCGGAAATAGTGCAGACAACGATCACAAATATATGACTTACATCTCCTAAATGATAATTGTCGATACATCAGTCGAAACAAGTCCTTTATCCATACATAGTGTACTATATAAGTACTTTATAAGGCATATAAAGACGTTGCATTTGATTCTCTTCAGCATTTACATCAACGTAATAATTCTCCACTAGAAGAAGATTCAGGTGCCTTTTTTTCTTCTCAGCAGTCAAATGCCGAGGTAAAACTTCCTAGATACCATTTTTCAAATTTAGAAAATACACATTTATTGAAACATCATTTTCTTTTTTAAATTTAACGACTTACCTCAGATCCACGGGAAATGTAAGATTTCTAAAATTATACTAATGCTGAGGCACAGTATATGCGCTGACGCGATTTGGGTTCATTGCAACCGGTTTATTGATGTAATGCTGAGAGGATAGCTTATTTGAAACACTCATCATCATCATAGTTTTGCACATTTAGACGGGTCCTCCTTTTTCTGATAGGTTTAATTTAATGTAAAAACTAGCCCTCTTAGGATTATATTTACTGATATTGACAATTTAGTATAACGCGGAGAGATCACCCTGAATCTTGCTCTTAGAATTCTTCCATACTAGTACTGATAGAGTCAAGTACATTCTCAATATACCATTCGTTTATTTTCGTAGTTATGTATATCGGCATCATCTGAGTATTGAAATGCTTTACATCGAGTGTTTTCTCGTCATTCTTCGTAACTGCATACTCAACATCTAATACAACATTCACTTTTATAGAATTATGTCGCTTCAAAGCTTCATCGATTTGAGCTTGAAACAGACGTTTGGCATGTCTCAAAAACGTAGCCAAATCTAAATACTTCAGATTGGTAATTACACCAGTCTTAATTCTATCTTTGAAAGTACTGTTAATGTCACTCCAATGAATTATTGCATCTTCGGATACATTTATCGTTGTACGTGGAGCATTGGATTCTTCCACACCAGTACCAATCACACTCGAAGGTGAATGTACCGATGATGATGATGATGATGATGATGATGATGATGATGATGATGATGATGATGTGTGCGAGGCCCCAGCTACTTCACACGATATTACAGCATTAAGTTGCGTAGTAATGGGCTGCGCTACAAGTTTAATTTTATAAACATTGAGTAGATGCAAAACACATTTAATAGTGCACATAGCTGCCTGCAATTTATATCTGTTAGTTACTGTTAAGTTTGACGTTTTAGCAAGTTTTTCAGCTTTCTGCAAAGCCAACGAACCCAACGTCATCCACCTTTCGATATCTTGAACGGTAGCATCACCGGCCTTCGTAAAACTATATGCGCGCAAAAGTATTGAAGCAGTGTCCTTAAAATACTGAGCCATGATCTGGAATTGTAACGACGTGTGAATAATATTTCACTGCAGTTTAGGCTGATACAAGCGAACAACTGATCAAATCTAGCAAATTGAATGACATTTTATTCAAGACTAGTGGAATCTGATTAGTTACAAAACCACTATGGTGGGAGTCAGCGAATTAGATTGGTTAAAAATTATGGGTGGGGGCAGGTTTTTTTTCGGTGGGGTGGGGGGGATCAAGAAATATTATTTTAATGGAAAACGAAATTTTATTTGTCAAAGAAAAAATGGTGGGGAATGAATGATTGCATGCCTTATATAAAAGGCGCTGATTCAAGTGTTTAATGTTTAATCAGGCATGATGGAGTTTGTCGTAGACGTACAAGGCTTCAAGACTTCCCTGAATGAATTTGTCTTCAAGGAGGTGGCAATCGTTTCTATAGAAAAAGTTGCAACTCTTTCAATATTCCTATTTAAACCACCTTATCCGTGGAGCTGGTTATTGAAAAAAAATCAATCCGAAAATTGTTGGCTGCTGAAGAACTTTCATGTCATTCCCTGGGAATGTGGTTATTTACCTTATGACGAGCTTTCGAAAATAATGAGAAAATCTCTCTTTGGAGCTACTATTTTTGTTAAATTCTACGAAAAATCAAATTGGTTAAGGTCTTTGCTGACCAATGCAATGTAAATCTATTCTTTCTTACACATATAATTATAAAGTGTCATATATATATATATATATATATATATATATATATATATATATATATGACACTTTATATATATATATGATATTATTATTTTATTTTTTAAAGAACAACTGTGATCAATGTTGATGATTTGAGTTGTCCTTCACTCAAGAAACTATCAAATCAAACTCTTTCTTTATGCAGTAACCACACCAAGCGTCGCTTAAATCCATCGTGTGCCTACAAAAACGCACTTGCTGTCACCAAATACGAGTAGATGCTTGCTCGTCAAATATACAATTAGTTATCATTTATAATTACACTATTATTTTATGTATTAGAGTTTTTATAACTTAAAATAAAATCAAAATGAATACTGATTTATTAAAAAAAGTCTTTTCGATAAGATTTTAATCATGACACTAATATGTTAGTATAAACAATTTGAAATATTTAATCCTTTTGAGAAAATTAATTGAGTGATTGATAGTAAAAAAACATATACACACAATTAAAATAAAAAAATGTTTTATTAAGGAAAATTTATACAAAATGAGTATGAATACGTCTCGTAATTACTTGGCGATATATCGGACAGTGATTGTGTTTTACTGTACATGCACCGTATGAAACAATATGCGCGCATGGTAAAAAGACTACTTCAATTCTCGCATCCAAACATATTTTGCATACATTAAAATCAAGCTATTGTAAGATATCAACTGTATCTTGTTCTGATTTTTTAATGACTTCTTCCATATCTTTATTGTGTTTAGTAATAATCTTTTCGAAATTACATATTAGTTGTTGGCAAACAGTTGCTATGCTAACTGATGCATTCGTCATTTTTTCTAATAAATTTAAACTATCAAGCACTTTTGTGATTTCATTTACTGATGCTACGGTTGGCTTAGCTGTTGCTGTACTTGCGCTAGCTGCAGCTGGGCTGTTTTCATTTAAGTTCTCTGTAGCTATGCTGCTCGTTGCGAGCGCTAGTTTCCCTGACGCCCCAAACTGATATTGGAGCTCATATATTCCACAATCATCCCTACCTCTTTGTAGCAATATGGATACAGTCTTTTGTAACGGTCCTATCTATGAGCTAGTTTATTACTTAACTGAATCACTGCAACTCGTCAAACGCATCTATCTGTTTACACAAATTATCATCTTAAACGGTGCCACCTCATCGATTACTCGATTGTCTTAGTACAAGAGTCTAATTTCATAATCAAATAAGGGGCGTGACGTCCCAAATTAATAGATATAGATATAATGATTTTTGTTATTTGAAAAAAATATGTTAATTAGATGAAATTTGGATATAACAAAGTATTTTTTATATAGATTTTATTACGTAGATTTAGAATATAGTAATAAGAATTGCGTTTAATTATCAAATAATAAGGAATTTTAATATGAAAAGTTAATTTATTTTTTACACTATAAATATGAATTATTAGAAAAATGTAAATAGTCCATATTCAAAATGAATATCTAAAGAACATGAGTAAGAATTGGTTTCATTAATAACAGCTTAATAATAACTGTTATTAAAAAATAAATAATTAATAATTTATTTGAACAATAAGTTGTATAAAGAACGAAAGCGTTAATTTTATACGTAATAATGATAGCTTTGTAATTTATAAATCTTAGATAATTAATCTAGTAATTACGTTATAATATTATAGAAAAAACCGTTAAAGATATGAAAATTTGTTATAATTAAAATGTTATTAACTAATTTGAATATTTCTTTTTAGAAAATACTTCTAAAATTAATAAACTATAAAGTTATGTAAAAATTTAATTATTTTCTATTGTAAATATTGTAATATTACATTAATTAACTTTATTAGTTAATAACTTTTGACGACACTATTTGCAATAATTGTAAATTACACTAAATCAACAAATAACGAATTCTGTAAAGTTCACATGTGTTGAAAACTCATTATTAATGTTTATTTACTTGTAAATTAAGAAAACTCATTTCTCAAAATTCGCAAATGTTTCTCGAATATTCGAAAACTTCTCGAAGAGAACTCTCTTGCGAAAATAGGCGGGAAAATCTGTGAATACGCCCACTATTGCACAGGCAGGTATTCACTTCTAGCCTTCCAAAGTGAGCGCATGAGATTGAATAAACTTGGGTAATACCTAAGTTCTTTCTCTCATTGTGAATAACTGAGCAAGACTTTTCCTTTCCTATAATTCGAGCTCAACTTACAGAACATCTCGCGCTATAAGAAACTTGGGCCGAATTATATCCTTTACAAGGAAGACTTTAGCTCTGCTTATGGGAACTCGCACCATAAGAAACTATGGCATAGTCTGACTTTCTTTGAAATCTTATTCATATTCGCATATATTTGATTTATCAATTTCTTTTATAGACCATTAGAGTAATTTTACTAGAAACGAATTCTTACTCATTAACGCAACTAGATACGAGAGTACGAATTATTATTTATAAGTGATACGAACGCACGCGATAGGATTTACAATTATAAATTATAATTTGGTGAGAGAGAGAGACAAAGAGAGAGAAAGAGAGAGAGAGAGAGAATTCGAAAATTGCCGCGAAAAATAACGCTCAACGCGAATACAAAAAATTTAAGATCGCGATTGACAAAATACTTTCGAAAGTATTTTGTCTCGTAACAATAAAGGAAGGTGCACCTACCCTGCAGTGCAATTACGGTGATCAGCCGTAATTGTTAAAGCGAACATGAAATGTGCTCCTCGGATCAATTAGCTATGCTGCCTCGCTCTCAAATCTGCTGTTATCTGCTGCTACTGCAATGCTGCTACCGCTGCTGGTTTTTTGTAACTCACGCACGTATCAAATAGTACCAGGAAACTTTCAACTTAACGGTGAATCACAGTGCAAAATAACTTTGGCCGTACTTTCGCGAAAGCAGCTGAGGCTTAGTTGCCTATTTTCAAGCTCTCGCACGCCCTTTCTCTCTCTCTCTCTCTTAGTCGTTCGAACTAACACGCGAGTAAAAGAATCGCGAACGGATCGTTTTTTCTAATTGACTACCGTTGCAGAACAAATAAATTGAATTTCTTTATAATATATCAACTTATTCTTTCATGACAGTCATATCCTTATACCCTTCCGTTTGAAGAACAATCGATTTAATCTCTATCAGAAAAGAGATATTTGGATATTTATTTATATTTAAATATTTAATTATATTTAAATATTTTATTTTACTTAAAATATTTAATTGTATTTAAATATTTAATTATATTCAAATATTTAATTATATTTAAATAAATAATTCTTAAAAATGAGACAATATCTATCATTAATTACAATTATAATATTAATAAAAAATATTTACCAATATTACGGGGAATCGAACTCGCGCTCTTCATGCGATCGCCTGACTACGCTATGCCGCTTGAACCGTAGCCTTTCTTTCAGAGAGTACTAGTCACTATGCGCGTTGCGTATTCTTAATATCTATCATCTCTAACAAATATTCATATTCTGTAATATAATTAAATCTATAAAAATTGGTAAAGATTGTTCAAAAAATTTAATTTGTGGCTATGTATAAATAATTAGAATTATTTGTAAAAATAAGACAGATTTTTAACGAAAAGGTAATTAAAAAATACCTACCTTATACTTACCTATTGACTTTGCTACAAATTGGATTGGGAAAAGAAAAAACACTAGACAAAGTTTTTAATAATTTTTTTTGATTTAGTACTGAAAAGTGCTGTTTTCTGGAAAATTTAATAAATTTTTCAAATATGATTCGTTTATTTATTGAAAAAATATTTTGTCATACGTAATTTAGCACTAAAAAGTGTTGTTTTATATTTTAATTGAACGTTTGAATAACTGTGCGGTCGTCTTGAAAAAATGGTCCTTAAAAAAAAAGGGCCATTCAAGTCATTGCAGCTATACCACCCATGGCCTGTTCGTTGATTTTTATGACTGGTCTGCTGTGTGTGAAAAGCCGTTGAACTGACGTTTATGTCTTACCTGCTGCGTGAAAAGAAAAGTGCACGCGCGACTAAGAACACATAATAATATACCCATGCCAAGCTGCTCCGCACAAATCCCCTTAGACTTAACTACTCCCACTACTAATTATATTCGACTTATGCGGGCGACAAAATCAGTGCTCTTGCATAACACCCACCCTCGATCAGTGGACCAATGATCGATACGCGCTCAAATTTGGTGAGAATGAATAAAATATTCCTCAGTTCGTCTCAATGCATCAGTATACGGTTTAAAGAAGTTAGAAATACAAGTGTAAGTGTCAAGTGTAAGAATATGCAGTGCGGAGGTAATGTAAACGAGTTTTTTTCACCGGAAAGTGACTTGTGAAGGGATGTTCTTGACCGAGCTATTGAAGCTCTGGGAGATTTCCCTATAAACGATGAACTTGATGCTGTGGAGCAAGATATTATCAATGCGCTACAGACACCTATAAGAGAACCAGACGAAGAGGAAGAGCCATCAATTCATTCGGTGAAAACCATAAAAATGCCCTTAACACCACCACAGTCAATCAGGTAAGTTTATTAGTTTAATTACTTATTTGGTCTTTTTGTTTTATTTCTCACTATTTCTCTTACACTATTTTTGAACAGTTTTTCAACTATTTTAAACAGTTTACATGTAAAAATAATTATGTGCATGATTGTCAGCTTATCTTTTATAATGTTTTAGTTCATTGAATAATAATTTTTACCTCCCTTGCATATGAACTTTTTTATATTTTATTTTA
Source organism: Phymastichus coffea (assembly GCF_024137745.1). Classification (NCBI taxonomy): domain Eukaryota; kingdom Metazoa; phylum Arthropoda; class Insecta; order Hymenoptera; family Eulophidae; genus Phymastichus; species Phymastichus coffea. The sequence goes on from NW_026706814.1 coordinate 5,914,398, forward strand.
CATAATTTTAATAAAACATTACAAAATTTATAATGCAAGAGAGAGGTAACAAATTATTATTCAATGAAATAAAACATTATAAAAGACAAGTTGACAATTGAGCACATAATTATTTTTACATGTAAACTGTTATGTACAATAACATACGAGGTGTGATCAAAAAGTAAGGTGAATTTTTATTTTTCTCAAAAAATATTTATTTAATCATCAATTTTTATTTCATCTCCTTCAAAGTAATCCCCCTCGGATATAATGCACTTGTGCCAACGCTTTTTCCAATCCTCAAAGCATTTCAAAAAATCATTTTTTGTGATCTTGTTTAGTTCATCCTTCGATGCCGTCTTTATCTCTTCAATCGTGGCAAAACGCCGTCCTTTCATGGGCCTCTTCAGTTTTGGGAACAAGAAGAAGTCACAGGGAGCCAGATCTGGGGAATACGGTGCCTGTGGCATCGTTACTGTATTGGTTTTAGCCAAAAATTCGCGCACAAGCAACGATGTGTGAGCAGGGGCGTTATCATGGTGCAAAAGCCAATTTTTATTTTTCCACAAATTCGGACGTTTCTGGCGGATTGCTTCGCGCAAATTGCGCATAACTTGCAGGTAATATTCCTTATTTACTGTTCTACCCTGTGGCAAGAAGTCATGATGCACCACGCCCCTGCAGTCAAAGAAAACTGTAAGCAAAACCTTTACATTTGATCGAACTTGGCGTGCTTTTTTTGGTCTTGGTGATCCAAAATGCCTCCACTGGGACGATTGAGTTTTAGTCTCGACGTCATAACCGTATACCCATGTTTCGTCACCTGTTATAACCCTGTTGAGTAAATCTAGATCATCGTTGACGTCATTCAGTAGCTCTTGGGCGATGCTCATGCGACGTTTCTTTTGGTCGAAATTGAGCAATTTCGGAACAAACTTCGCTGACACACGTCTCATGTCTAAAACACTCGTCAAAATTGATTGGCAAGAACCAAATGAGATGCCAATATCATCAGCAATTTCTCTAATGGTAATTCGACGATTTCCCAACACTATTTTCTTCACTTCTTCAACATTCTCATCAGTTATTGATGTGCTGGGGCGTCCAGAACGAGGTTCGTCGTCGGTGTCTTCTCGGCCTTCTTGGAAGAGTTTATACCACTTGTAAACATTTTTTTGGCTTAAAGTAGACTCACCGTATGCCACTTTCAGCATTTCAAGTGTTTTTGAACATTTGATTCCATTTTTCACACAAAATTTAATGCAAACTCTTTGATCCATGTTTTTAGACAGCAGCAAATCGTGGAGCACGCAAAACACTTCTAACCTTGATGCCTCTCACAAACAAACCAAACATACTACAAAGTTGAAATTTGGAACGTATGTTCTAGACGAGTGTACCGACATAACCAAATAAAAAAGTCGAAGATCGAACGGACGTAGCCCGCTAAATTTCAAAATTCACCTTACTTTTTGATCACACTTCGTACGTGAAAATTAATGTATGGATACACTGTACCATACTATACTATACACATTAGTTTATATTGTAACGGGGAAGGTTATCTAACAAAATGGAAAATTTATTTAAGCACAAACTCCCAAACGATGCAGAGCTAACCGCCGCTCCGTTAAACATGTATAGTTGTACGTGTATCCGCTTCTACGTCAAATGATTTCGTTTTGGTGTCTTTTTTCCAACTGAGTTTAACTCACTTTAAGTCACTTGACTTGTGACACTCGATGTATCTTAGGTGTGAGTGGCTTTATGCCTAATCCGCTTAATCCCCTAGATGAAATCGGATTAAAACCTTAGCCTTTCTAAATCGCTTAAGCTAATAGGAAATGAAATGACGTAATCGGCAAATAAAATTAACTAACTTTAATCAATAAAAAAAACTACAGTCTTTTATGGGTCGAAAGACTAACGCACGCGAATAGGATTCATAATGAATTATTAATATTCGGTGAGAGAGAGAGAGAGAGAGAGAGAGAGAGAATTCGAAAACTAACGCTTGGCGCGAATACAAAAAGATTTAAAATCGCGGTTGACAAAATACTTTCGAAAGTATTTTGTTACGCAACAATAAAGGGAGGTGCAGCTACCCTGTGTTGGAATTACGGTGATCAGCCGTAATTGTTGTAGAATCAACGGTGCTCCTCAAATGAACTAGCTGCGCTGCCTCACTTCCAATCTGCTGCTGCTTATTTATTGTTGCTGCTGCAATGCTGCTTCCTGCTGCCACTGCAATGCTATTGCACTCACGCACGTAAAAGACAGTCCCAGAAAAACTTTGTGAAACGACGAAACACAGTGCAAAATAATTTTGGCGGTATTATCGCGAAACCAGCTGACGCGTAACTGCCTATTTCAAACGCTCGCGCGTCCTCTCTCTCTCTCTCTCTCTCTCTCTCTCTCTCTTAATCGTTCGAACTAACTCGCGAGTAATAGAATCGCGAACGGATCGATTACTTGAATCGACTACCGTTACAGTATGTAAAATAGTTAGATGAGCAATCGTCGACTTGCCTTGTAAATTTCATAGTGAAAAATAGTGAAAGAGAAATAGTGAGAAATGAACGAAAAAGAAAACGGTCGATGTCTGTAATAAGAAATAGTAACGGATATGCGCTAGACAAAACAAAATGTGAGGAATGTAGGGGCGGTCGAGATAAGACTGAGAAAACGAATTCAACGGTTTTTTTTCGATTTCCGAACAAAAAAAGAAATTTAAGATTTTCTTTGGAGAAAATATATTTAATTATTAATTATATATTCTTTTATTTCTTTTATTTACAGCCGTCCGCTTCGAGCACCGCTTTCACAATAAAATGAACTGGTATATGTGGAACTGTTACCAAATATGTAAGTATTATTTATCAATTTCATTTTTACATATATGAAACATTTTTATACTTTTTTACTTTTACAGATCTGATGTGGAAATTGTATGCGAGGTACACGCTCCGAGGCGCATCATAAACATTAATCTGGTGACGCCTCAAGTAATCGACCTTGTCACCCCTGACCACATCAGAATGTTACAGGATGAAAATGAAGGTCCGCTTCTTGCACCCGTCGATCAGCTGCATTGGACCGAATCACCCACGTGTGCTGGTACCCGAATAAGACATCGCATAAATCGGGAACATCTTTTAAGCGGTAGGTAATAATAAATAATTCTTTCATTTTGTTTATTAATTAAAATTAATTACAATGTCTTTCTCCAGCAGGTATAGTAAGGCGGCTATTTGGTGACGTCAGTCCTCAAAAAAGGAACAACACATCGTAACTGTTCGATCGCCCCAGGAGAAGGAAAATTTTATGCGAGCTGGATGAAACAACGGCGATGCTGTTGGACGACGACGAAAACTGATTATTTTATTATAAAATTTATTTTTTATCAATAAAACAATTTTATTTATGAAAAAACAATGTATATATTTGCTATTACCCCCCCCCCCCCTCTACTCCACTATTTCATGAATTAATAATACATAAAAATAATTAATAATAAGAAATTAATAATAAATTAATTAATAATAAATTAATTAATAATACATAAAAATGCACTCACCAAGACAGGCGAGCACGGCGATGGTATATCTCTTAGACAAGCACGGGCATTTGGGTTTGCAATAAGTATCAATGTGCTGTAACGGTGGTCTTCGGTTCCCGTAGGGAATCAAGCGAATGCTGCTTACCAAATCCTCTTTCATCTTCGAAACCTTTGTTGTCTTTCACGTGCTCCCTATATGTGTGTGTGTGTGTGTGTGTGTGTGTGTGTGTGTGTGTGTGTGTGTGTGTGTGTGTGTGTGTGTGTGTGTGTGTGTGTGTGTGTGTGTGTGTGTGTGTGTGTGTGTGTGTGCGTCTGTGTGCGTGTGAAAACAATATATATAAATATATGTATTCAAATACACCCACACACACACACACACACACACACACGATAACGCGTGTTTTAAAACACGTGCACATATACCGATGAACTCGTGGCGGGGGGGGGGGAGACGCCGTAGTCTAGTCGCTTTTTGGTTGTGTACCTAAAAGCAGCCGTAGCTCACCTGCTAGAGGCTACGGTCTATCGATCCATAGGACGCGAGATCGATTCCCCGTCGTGTCTGCTCATTTTTTTTACTGAGCTAAATGCATTACTCTGTATACACATAAATAAATTGCATCAAGTTAATTAAATTCAATTAAACATAAATTTATTTTAATATTTAAAACGTATTTCACATTGGGCGGGCGGGGGGAGGGCCCCGGACTCTTGCGCATGATCTAACAGTGCTGATCTGATAGTTCATATGCGCAGATCACTGAAGGAGGTGGGGACGGCGGCAGGGGCTTTCGCGCCTGATCTAAGAGTGCTGATCTCATAGATTATGCACTTCAGATCACTGATCTGAGGCCCTCCCTGATCTGAAGCCTCCCTGATCTGTGGCCTCTCTAGTTTATCTACTATTATGTCCGTTATTTTGAATTCATCATTTTTTGTTTTGAAAATTTAACTTCAGATTCGTAATCAGCGTGCCCAAAAATCTTTGTATAGATTTAGGATAAATGTTAGATTTAGGATAAATCCAATAGAAAAATATGCCCCGAAAGGGTTAATTGTGTAATAAAAATCTTATAATTTACAAACAAATACCAAAAAGAAAGTCCCAAATTATTGTGGCAAATGCACAGACATACAAACGATTACTCAAGATTCTAAACTAATATTTATAACGCTATGGTAACAATGATCTTGTAAGTTATTATTCGAGTCAAAGTCTGCATTAGAAAATCAATAGTGTAATATGTATTATTGAAATGAGATATGTTTCTATTCATTATTTTTTCGTTTCACATGAGAGTAGAGAAATCGATGCCAGACAAAATACGAGATTTAAAATTTTTTGATCTGCCATTTTGTGATTGAAAAATAAAAATTATGATTACATATTTTTGCTCAGCAATCTCAAAAACTTTCGAGTAAGAAATTTCAAGTAAAATTATTGTATGATGCCAAATGTCGTCATCTCGGCTGTCGAAAAGTTAATCGCCCAACCAACCGACTTAACCCTTAATAACCTAGAGTTTCAATTTTGATACCAATCTTTTAAACCGAATGTTCACATTACTATTAGTTTTTTTTATAGGTTGGCTGTACGTATTTTACTATTGTATAATATTCTTTCCAACGAAATTAAAAAAATATCAAATATCATCATCATCATTATTTTATCTATGACATATTACTTGCGCGGCAAAGTGAACAAGTAAAATCACTTTCGTAAATCAGGCTACTAAGGTTAAAACATAGATTTTGAAGATAAATCGTGATTGCGTCGTGGTGCATCTATCGAAAATGGCATGGGTATATATCCCTTTTTTCTTTGTTTCATTACGCATTAAATAAGTGAATAAAGTTAAAGTTCAGTGACCGTAGGCATTAGATAAGTGAATAAAGTTGAAGGTGAGTGATCGTAGGTATTAGATAAGTGAATAAAGTTAAAGTTCAGTCACCGTTAAATTCGTTTAATGAATCATTAATATGACCCCACACCTTCTCTGTAACTATCGCGATCGGATTGTGTAGGACAAATCAATGCGTAGACACGTCGACGCTATCTTGGTAAGATTATCTTAAGTATTATCGTAAGTAATCTTTCGTTACTCTGAAATTAAATCTATTGCTGACTAGGGCTATCAAAGCAACCCCGATTTCAACTACCTTCTCTTAAGAAACAGCACATCTCACCGGATACGAAACATTCGTCTGTAATCTGAAATTTGGTTAGGACTTTCGCATTTTTTCCAGCTCAAAGCAGCCGAGAGAGTCGCTATCGTCGGACATACTGTAACCGATCCCCAACCTGCCTGCTCTTGGTGTTAATCGCCTTCCATCGGTAAGACCATAGTTGGCACCCAACAACAAATAAGCCGAGAGTCCAGCTAATGACGTTGTTGATGACTGAAGGGTGCAGAGAAATATGTCTATTTGAATTTTTCACGAATTCCCCAACGTTACAATTTATAGATATAACAAGTTTTCAGCATTTTTTCTGAATTTTCCGCCATTTTCCTAATTTAAGTGAATTTTTGAGATTGTAGCGGCTAATCGATTATACCTTCGATCACACCAAAACAAAATGCATAAAAATTCATAAGTCTGGATTCGTGTACAGGACACTATTTTTTGTATGTACCGGTGTTATTCTTAATCATCATTTCAGACAAATTTTTTTTCATTTAGGAAAATCGTGTCCTAGAATCTGGTAGTCTAAAAGCAACTGTCTTTGATCATATTTTTGTTAAATCATGTAAGGTGTAGATTAATAAATAAATTATTACAAGGTAACTTGCATTCTGTGAGTTGTCTGTGACTGACAAGGGAACCACCCCAACTCGACCTCACCGATTTGAATGATTTTGGGATATGTTGTAGTACTTGAAAAAAAATTAGATGAGTGTTATTTTTTTATCGGCCCATAAGGGCTTTTAAGGGATGAAATCCATCCTGAAAATCAACCCCGAAATCAGTTTTTTTAATATTTCTCAGCATCAAATGAATATTTTACAGTAAACTCAACGTTAAAAAATTTCTTATAAAAAGGAGCTTTTAAGGACATAACTTTTATACCGATGGGTTGCAACCTCCTTTTTAATAGGGGTAAATACACTATTTTTTGTACTGTTTTACGACAAGTAATATAGTAAATCAGCTCGAGTGATTTAAAAATCGCACTGATAATGAGAAAATACCAAAATTAAATTGACGTGTTTCCGGATTTAAAAAATAATATATTTAAGGGGTGTTTCACCCTCTAGAAACTACCCTCGTCAAACTATCAGCAGGTTAATCCACCTAACCCTGGGATAAATAAGTTTAGTCATTTGTTATTTCTTGAAATAATTTAATCCTATGCATGAGCGAGCTACCTCAACTAACCAATCTGCCTCTAACCAACCAAACCCCCATAAACCACCCTTACCGAACCACATGCAGGCTAACCCACCTAATCCTGGGAAAAGCAACTTTAGTCGTTTTTTTAGAAATAATTGAATTTTACACCATAAGCGAGTTATCCCAGCTGAATCACCTACCTCTTATCCACCTACCCCTAACCTATCTAACCCCCACCCTTATAAACCACCCTTACTGAAACACAAGCAAGCTAAACCTCCTAACCCTGGGAAACACAAGATAAGTCGTTTATTTCCTGAAATAATTTAATCCTACGCCTGAGCGAGGTACCTCAACTAACCAACCAGCCTCAAACCCATCAAACTCCCATAAACCAGCCTTACCCAACCAAATGTAGGCTAATAGACCTAACTTTGGGAGAATTGAGTTTATCAGTTGCTTTTTCTTAAAATAATTGATTTCTACACCGTACGTGGGGTATCCCATTTTGTTTTTGATAAAATATATCTGTAGCTCGAACATAATTTATGAGAAATAAAAATATGTTTAATACATTTTATTTTAATAGTACCAAAATGGCGAGAAATATCTCTTAAAAATAAACACGAGAATAACACGCGGTCTAATTATCATTTATAGATCATTTTTTGTTTATTTATACATATATATTTATATTCGTATGTAGATACATAAATACGAGGGTCGTTTGAAAAGTCCGTGCAAAAATAAAAACTGCTTGATTTTTTTTAATAAATCTTTTTTATTTTTCAACATAGTCTCCTTTTAGGCTTATACACTTCATCCAACGCTGCTCTAGTTTGTTAATCCCTTCCAAATAATGGGATTTGTTCATCCTCGTTCGAATAAAATCTTTTCCCCGCCAGCCATTTTTTCATATTAGGGAACAAATAGTAGTCCGACGGAGCCAAGTCTGGAGAATAGGGGGGATGTGAAACGAGTTGGAACCCTATCTCCATCAGTTTTGCGGCTATAACTGCTGAGGCGTGAGCTGGCGCATTGTCGTGGTGGAAGAGGACTTTTTTGTGGGCCAATCGTGGACGTTTCTCTAGCAACTCGGTTTTCAAACGATCCAATAATGATGAATAATATTTGCCTGTAATGGTTTTACCCTTTTCCAGATAGTCGATGAAGATTATTCCTTGCAAATCCCAGAAGACAGTCGCCATAACCTTCCCGGCCGAAGGAATTGTCTTCGCCTTTTTCGGAGCAGATTCCCCCTTGGTAACCCATTGTTTAGACTATTCTTTGGTCTCAGGAGTGTAGCGATGTATCCATGTTTCATCTACAGTGATGAAACGACGCTTAAAGTCTTGCGGATTTTGCTGGAACAGCTGCAAACCATTCTCGCAACACTTCACACGATCTCGTTTTTGGTCAATCGTGAATAATCGCGGCACCCATCTGGCGTATAGCTTTTTCGTGTCCAAATGTTGGTGCAAAATATTATGTACCCGTTCGCTCGAGATGCCTACAGTACTAGCAATCTCACGCCCTTCACTCTTCTGTCAGCCATTACCATATCATGGATTTTATCAATGATTTCTGAAGTGGTAACCTCAACAGGGCGTCCAGACCGTTCAGCATGTTTTGTGTTCATATGGCCACTCCGAAAATTTTGAAACCACTTATAAACCATTCTCATCGAAGGTGCACAATCACCATAATGTTTATCAAGCTTCTGTTTAATCTCCTGAGGCGTTTTGCCTTTGAAAAAGTAATGCTTAATCAATACACGAAATTCTTTTTCGTCCATTTTTTTACAACCACTCGATTTCTGTGATTGAAACGAATGTAAAACGTAAAATAATTGGACGATCTGGCTGAAACTTGGTGTGTGCTCTTCCAAGATATGCCACTAACTGAAAATAACCTTGATACGCATTAGTAGCGCCATCTCTCTGACTTTGCACGGACTTTTCAAACGACCCTCGTATATTTACGTAAAAGCCATCGTACACGATACTATATATATTTTTATTTTGCATAATAATTTTCATCTTTTTCTTTTTTTATTTATTGGTAATTTAAAATGTATCATTCAACGAATTCCTTACAGAAATGATAATCATCGAAAAAGTGTTCGAAACATAATGATCTTTCACACCAACCACACCGTATTATAGCAACATTTTTACATGCTTCTACTTCGCAATGTATATTGCAAGAATTTCCAAAACTAAAATCAACAGGGTTATCTGTTTTAGCTGGTTTTTCAGCAATGTAGCCGCTTTTATACCAGGCATATTTAAAAATATTTGTTTATCTTGGTGAAGAAAGCTAGTTATGGACAAGAGACAGCATTTTTATGATGTTATTTCTTAAATGTAGATTCATTTCATAGTCCATCAAAATTACTTGTTCTGATAAACGTCGAACGAAGTTTTTCCAGATACGAAATCCATAAACATTGAGTTATTGGATTTTTCCTGTCGTTCCTGTGGGAATTTTTTTTATATAAACAATTTTGTTTGTCGGCATCATTTCCCTTACAGCTTTATGGCAATGTCCACTCCAAGAGTCGAGTAAAAGTACAGATTAAGGTCCAACATTTGGGTAAAAAATTTCTTTCAACCAAATTTTAAAATGATCTAAAATAAAAAAAATGTCAAAATTTTTTTATGTCATTGCATTAGAATAAACAAAAATATACTAACTTCTCGTTAATTTTCCAGATTTAGATGCTTCCACATGCACATTTTCTGGTTTAAATAATGAAGATTCCACTATGGGACCGAATTGACCACTTTTTTCTTTTAATACCATGAAAAGTGGTGATAAAAGTTTCCCGGTTGCTGATATAGTTGGCTGAATTGTATAACTGTGCGTTGTTGATGAAACCGACTGTACCAGACATTGCACCTGCTTTTCTACTTCAACTGCTAATGTTCTTCCAGAGTGCATTTCTAATTGGAAACCACTCTTATCTGAATTATAAAAGTTGCAACGATTACCGAAAATCGTAGGCTCGCGCGAGGTTAGCGAGCGGCTAAGCGAGAGGAGCCGCGTTCGGTCCGTGAGAGAGAGAGAGAGCGTAAGGGGCAATGACCGGGAGGGGAGGCTCCGACCGGCAGTATGACTGTGCCACTCAGTCAGTTTGTGCCGATCTAACCTCCATTTTCCCGAGCCGTTCAAGTTTTGTGTTTTTCTGGTGACATTGCGAAGGTGAGTGCGTGGGTGCGTTAGCAGCAGCAATAGCGGCAGCAGCAGCGATAGCAGCAGTAATATCGGCGGCAGCCTTAGCAGCAACAGCAGCATTAGCGACAGCAGCAACAACAACAGCAGCAATAGTAATTGAGGCGGTGCAGCAACAGCGGAGCAGCTTATTAGCAGCGTGTTGATCGGATACGGTTGGCCACCGTATCCTCATCGTTCTTGCGGTAGGTGCACCTTTTCCCCCTTTTTGTTATTGTAATTTGCGTGCGATCCCGCGCAGCGTGCGCGAGGAAGATTAGTTGTTGCGTGCGGGCGGTTAGTTCGCGGCATTCGTGGTTTTCTCTCTCTCTCATTTTCGGCGTGTGTCGTCATTCACGCGTGCGTGCGTAAGTCTCTCGGCCAATTCCCCGTGTAAATTAGTTACCTCAATAAAGTGCATCTTTATCGTTATTTTCGAGTTAGATAGTCGTTATTTAGTCTTTCCTTTGTCCGGAGGTCGCGCCAGTGTTTATTTTCAGTGGATTCGAATTCGCCGGTTGCGTAGCACGAATCGTGCGATTATCGATAGACGCGAGTCGACGGCTTAGGTTCCAGCGGCGGCCGCACGAGCGCTACTAGCAAGGGGCGACAGCGCCGCCAAGCGGTGAGTTGGGGGAACCCAACTCGGGACAGCGAAGAGACTCTGCGCAGGCGCACTCCGAGGCAAGGTAGGCTACTGTGCTTTGAGCACATAGATAGCAAGGCGTCGTTTAGTCGCAATTAAAGGTACGTTTGCATGATTATAGACTAAACGGCAGCCTGTTATATGGCGCCCAACTAAATTAGGACTCACACACGAGGGAAATTGCCCGAAAAGAGAGAGCAACGCGCGCGAGAGAGAGACGTTTGCGCGCGTGCGTAATAAGGTGCGAGCGGGTAAAGTAACGCGTAGCTCGTTCGGTACGTGCTCTGCGGTAGGGGAAAGACGCCTCTCCGACCCAATAACAACTGCTTTTGTGAGCCGAGAGCACACTAACCCCAGGGGTCGAAGAGACGTCCGTAGTCGCTCTAACGCGAATATAAAAGGTGACTAATTGTATTTTGGTTAACTTTTCGCTTTTTAAGTGTTTTATTACACATTAAAGTAATTAAGTGGGGGTTAGTCACCGAGCGACAGTACCAGCAGAGCGCGCAATTGGGGTGTGTGTAGGGTTAGATTAACTAACCCGGTGGAGCTAACAAACAGTTAGCCTCCACCTAGAGGCAGGTAGTTGCGAAACGGAAGTCCGTACTTCCTTAGAATACGCGATACCCGCACACACCCACAAGCCACGCGTATTGTTGCCTTGTGAATAAAGGCGTAATTGGGTGGTTGGCGATAAAAATCGCAACACCCCGCTCGCGCCTTGGGCGATAGGAGGCGGTAGTGGGCGATTAGGGGAATTAACCTCAACCGTCACCTGCGCCCCAGCATAAGCGACATGGAGGATACCGCCGACGCGATAACCCGGTGGGCTTCGGAACTGCCTTCGACACAGCTGGACAGGTACCTGACGCAACTGGAGTTGCGAACAGATGGTCCTAAGCTGATGCAGGCAGTTCGATTAGCATATTGGTTGCTAGGCGAGTATATCGACCTAGACTTCCAAGGAGCGGCGTTGGATAGGGAGGCCACACAACGCAGGCGACGGAGTCAAGAGAGGTGGCTGGAGTCCAGGCGACAAGAGTTAGAAGCAGCTGATGCGGAGGATCTTGTCGCCCACCCACTCATGCTGTTATATAGGGATGAGGTGGTGGAGGCCAACCTGACGCGGACTCTCGCAGTCTATGACAACTTTGAAGAGGAGAGTCAGAGCGAGACGGGGGAGCGAGAGCCCGCAGAGGAAGAGGGGACCGGCGAGGTCAAGGGGCCCACGGAGGGGGTCAGTAGTGAGCACAAGGGCTCCACCGAATCGCCGGATAGGCGAAGAGCCCGTCGCTTCGAGAACGCGGAGCTACAACCTCCAGAGGAAGAGGAAGAGCGGTGCGTGACCGAGCGACTAAAAGAAGAGATCGAGTGCAACCGGGTCGGGATAAACCGCATATTGGAGATGCTGGAAAAACACGACCAGGTATGCGCGCGTTGGAGCGACCAGGTGACCGCTCTGCAGGTGGAGTTCCAGCAGTTTAGAAACAGAGACCCCACCAATCGACGAACGGTCATACCAGAGCGGCCCCGGAGGACCGTGGACTTCCAATCCACGTATACGTGCCACTACGACCCAAGGGTACCAGGTAGTACCCCGGAACCCCAGCGACCGACCCCTGGCGAACCTCGAGAGGCTCCCCAAAGGCAGGCGCCTTCAAGGACGGAACAGCCACCGAGAAGAGGACCAAGAGACGCCGACATGGATGAAGGGCAGGCGATCCCTGAAGGATCCGCCTGGTATGACGCCAATGCGGCGTCGGGGTACTACGCGACTCGGGATGCGGGTAGGATTGTGAGAGGATGGAAGCTGTGATACTCTGGCACGGCTTCAGAGTGCGTAGACACCTTCTTGTCGAGATTAGAAGATCTACGCGCGGGTTCTGGGCTAACAGACGGCGAAATCTTGTGCTCGGTATCAGAGCTCCTCGAAGGCGTTGCGAGGACCTGGTACGAGCTTAACAAGCTTAAGTGGAGGAATTACGCCGACTTCGTGGCAGGCGCTCGACGTTGGTTTGGGTCGAGTGAGCTTCAGCAACAAAGATTGCTACAAGATGCCCAAGCCCGGTACCAGGAGAAAGGAGAGCTGGTACGAGAATATGCCTGCCACCTCCTCTTCATGTTAGCCCAGCTACGTCCGCCGTTACCAGAGCAGAGGCAGTTAGATTTTCTGTATGCAAATCTCCTACCCGCCATCCGGATGCAGCTGCGGAGGAATGCGTTCTCCAACGTGGACGAATTCCACGCCCGGGCGACCGAAATCGAGACCGCCTTGCAGGACGACGAGCGCCCGAGGACCAGGTTGGAGCCAACGTCCACGTTGTATCCCGAGCACATGGGGGTGTCAGCTAAGGCACCACCGCCCCGGGCAGGACCCCGTACGGCGGCCATGTCCAACAAGCCTCGGGGTAAGGATCAGCGGCAACCCGAGTCGCCGGTTAACACCCCGGCCAAGAGACCCGAGGACCGGCCCACAATCGCTGCAACGCAGGCGACAGACCCCATTGAGGATCTGTCGTCGCAGATCGCGACCCTGCGGCGCGATATGGACCGGTACTTTAAGGAGAGGAAGGCTAGCTTTCCCAGGCGGCCGAGGGGTCGGCCGCAAGAAAAGGGGAGGAATAAAACCCCCCCAGGGTCTCCTGGCCAGCGACGAGAGGGTCAGCGGAGGAAAATAGATTACTCCCAACCGATCAAGTGCTCGTCTTGTGGCAAACTAGGCTTTACCAGAAGGTACTGCCCGGATTGCAACAAGGGAAACGGGCAGGGAAGCGGAGGACGGAGGTCCCCTCCGCGTCCCCAGTAAAGGTGACCTCTCGTCACGGGTCGTTTGAACGTGGCAGGGGCCCGTCAACGACCTCAGGGTTCAGGGAGGTCTCGACAGGGTTATCGGACCCCACGAGACCTGGCAGTGCGGTGGCGTTGGAAGCGACAGCGACCGAACAGATGCCTGATCTGGGTAACCGGGCATTTTGTATCCTCGAAGGGTACGGAGGCCGGATTCAGGTGGTGGAGCAGGGGTTTGAAGGGGTCGGAGAGGAGACCATCAGACCCAAAAGCTCCAGGAGACCACCTGACGCTCCGGAGGATACGCCGGCGACCCAGACACCTGCGGGCGAGAGCACGTCGATGCGAGTAGCGGCTGCCCAGGGCAAGAAGAGCCGCGAAAGCCTCCCGTCCACAGAGGGGAGAGGGACGGCGAAAGCTCCCCGCAGGTACAGACCCGAGGATGAGACCAGATGGTGGCTTCAGGTGGGGATAGGTGCCTACAAGTTAAGGGCACTCTACGACACCGGGGCCTCATCGACGGTAATGGGTCAACTCGGGCTTAGGTTGGCATCAGATATGGGATTGGGCCTGGACGTCACGCGAGCGGGAGAAGCGAAGCTCGCTGACGGTCGCCCATGCCCCATCTTGGGTCATGTGATTTTCCCTTTCACGGTAGAGGGAATCACAAAAGACGTAAGGGTCGCTATAACGCCACTGCTGTCTGATGACTGCTACGTCGGCGCGAATTTCGTGAGGGAATTCAGCGCCAACCTGAACCCTGACACGGACCAGCTGTACTTGGCGAAAGCTAAAGTGGCGGTACCGTTGGAAGTGGCAAGCGTCACTGGTACGTCGTGCCTCGCACCCATAGGCCTGGTAGAAGCCACGGAAGCACAGCGTCAAGAAGTGGCTAGCCTCGTCGATGGATTAATTCCAGACGGAGGCGAGTGTTTAGGCTGTGCTGTGGGGGTCGAGCATGAGATAGACATCGGAGACGCTCGACCCTGTAAACAGAAATACTACCCGGTCTCCGATAGGGTGCGAGACGAAATGCACGCGCTGGTCAAGGCCATGCTGGACAACGACGTCATTGAACCAGCAACCAGCGGGTGGTCAAGTCCAGTGGTGATGGTTAAGAAGGCAGACGGCAAATACCGGTTCTGCGTGAATTACCAGAAGGTAAACGCAGTAACCAAGCCGGACGCCTACCCTTCATGAGCGACATCCTGCGAAGGATCAGGGATGCGAAGTTCATCTCGACACTGGACTTGAGTAGCGCGTACCATCAGATACCTCTTAAAAAGGAGTCGCGCCCCATTACGGCGTTCACAGTCCCTGGCCTGGGGCATTTTCAGTTCAAGAGAATGCCCTTCGGATTGTCCTACGCCGGCGCGACCTCCCAGAGGTTGATGGACAGAGTGATTGGCCCGGATTTAGATCCTTTCGCTTTTGCGTACCTCGACGACGTGATTATTATCTCGCCGTCTTTTGAGGAGCATAAGCGACACCTGGGATTGGTTTTACAACGAATCCTGGGCGCGGGCCTCACTGTGAATAAGACCAAAAGCCACTTCTGTAAGTCGGAAGTCAAGTACCTGGGGGTCCTAGTGAACCGTGAAGGGGTAAGGCCAGATCCAGAGAAGATCAAGCCCATCATGGATTACCCAGTACCACGGACGATCAGACAGGTGAAGCGATTCATGGGGATGATGTCGTCGTATCGTCGCTTCATACCCGACTTCGCAACCATCGCTGAGCCGATAAACCGCCTGACGAAGAAGAGCATCCCGTTTGCGTGGCAGCAGGAACAGGAGCAGGCTTTCGAACGGTTACGAGACGCAATGGTCTCGGCACCGATCTTGCAGTCGCCAGATCCCAACGCGCAGTTCGTGTTACAAACGGACGCGAGCGATAGCGGGATAGGCGCGGTATTGACGCAAGAAGTCGATGGACAGGAGCGCGTAATTGAGTAGGCCAGTCGCTCCTTAAACAGTGCGGAAAGAAACTATACAGTCTCCGAACGAGAGTGCCTGGCAGTAGTATGGGCTATCGGGAAGTTCCGGCCTTATGTTGAGGGGCACCACTTCAAAGTCATCACCGATCATAGTTGCCTTAAGTGGCTCCACAGTATGAGGAATCCTACAGGAAGGCTAGCGCGTTGGGCGTTAGCACTACAAGGCCATGTGTTCGATATAGAGTATCGAAAAGGAGACCTCAACGTGGTGCCAGACGCTTTATCTAGGGCCTATGAGGAGGGGGTGGTAGAAGTGGGTGCCATGACTCATCAGCCGGAAACTGCCGATGCCTGGTACCTTCAGAAGTATAAAGAAGTATGCCAGGATCCACATTCTCAACCTACCTGGAAGGTAGTCGGAGGGAGATTGTATCACTACAATCCGGCTGAGGAGAGCGAAGGGTCCATCGACAACGAGGAAGCCTGGAAGCTAGTGGTTCCTGCCGAGAAGAGGCATCAAGTACTCGAGGAGGTGCACGATGCGCCAGCAGCGGGACACCAGGGGAGAGAACGAACTTTCTCCCGGGCTAGGCACCTGTATTTCTGGCCAAAGATGTACGATCAGGTCAGAGAGTACGTGAGGAGTTGCCCGGTATGTCAGCAATGCAAGGCGGAGCAAAGGCCGCCTTGCGGGCTGATGGGTCGTCGAGAGGTCTCGCGACCCTGGCAGGTGGTGGCCAGTGACATTACTGGCCCCTTCCCGAAGAGCTCGAGAGGGTTCGAGTACATTTTGGTCTTTTTAGACCTGTTCACTCGGTGGGTGGAGTGCGTACCCGTACGTAAGGCCAACGGAAGGACCATCGTACGGGAATTGCACGAGAGGGTGGTAACCAGGTTTGGGGCGCCAGAGATTTTTCTTTCGGACAACGGGACCGAATTTAAAAACCAAGAGGTCGATGCCTACCTGTCGAGGAACGGCATCCGGCGCGCCCTTACCCCAGTTTACCACCCGCAGGCAAACCCCACAGAGCGAGTGAACAAAACCCTCAAGGCCATGCTCATATCGTACGTGGAGCGGGACCATAAGAGCTGGGACGAGCACCTGCCAGAGTTCAACTTCGCGTTGAACTCGGCAACTCACAGCGCGACAGGTTACAGCCCGGCCATGCTGGTCTTCGGGAGACAGCCCACTCCCCCCTCGACCTTTAGGAGGGCCCAGGATCAGTTGGCCCGGGAAGCTTCCGAGGGCCAAGAACTGACCGAATGGGGCGACCACATGCGCCAGTTACCCAATTTGTGGGAACGTGCTGGCTCTAAGTCCAGGGAGGAGGTGGCCCGTCAGGCGGTCTACTACAACCGGAGGAGACGTCAGGCCGACTTTAGGGTTGGGGACTGGGTGTGGAAGCGGAACCGCATCTTGTCTTCCGCAGCTCAGGGCGTTTCGGCGAAGTTGGCGCCGAAGTATGCTGGTCCCTACGTAATTCAGGAGGTATGTGGGACGAATACCTATCGCCTAGGTAACCAGCAGGAAGAGTTGCCCGAGCTGATCCACGCCAAGGACCTCAAGCCCTATTTCGGTCCATTCTCAGATGAGGACAACGAGGAACCAGGAGGCGGGGACTCAGCACCGTTGGAGGAAGAGGAGGGCGTAGGCGACCCGCCAGCGAAGATCGAGGAATCCAGCGAGGATCCGATATGCGAGCGCGTCGCGAATGCAGCCCCCGCGAACGAGCGTGAGAAACCCGCGGCGGCTCCAGAGGTACCGGTCGAGGCGCCGGCTAAGCGAGGCCGAGGTAGGCCGCGCAAGAACCCCGCGTGCGAACCTCGGGAACCAGGTGGAGACGACCTGGATGGCAATGCGGTAAGGGGAAGGAGCAGACCACGTAGAACCGCTGAGCACGTGCGGAAGGTGGTACTGCCAGCTACCCCCGCAAATGGGCCATGTTCGCGAGGAAAGCGCCGGGGACCGGGACGTCCTCGTAAACAATAGCGTCGAGCGTCACACGGCGACGGGTAGGTTAAGGGCTGAGCCTGAGAAATCCCTTGACCCCACTTCTTCTCTTTTACAGATGGAGAGGAAGCTGGTCATCAGTGAAGAG
This sequence comes from Phymastichus coffea, assembly GCF_024137745.1. NCBI lineage: Eukaryota > Metazoa > Arthropoda > Insecta > Hymenoptera > Eulophidae > Phymastichus > Phymastichus coffea. The sequence goes on from NW_026706814.1 coordinate 5,931,953, forward strand.
GCCCTCGAGACGGCCACCCAACTGCTGCTCGACCTGGGATTGGGTCCGGGCGCCGATCGGCTGATCGGCGACCTCCGTAGGTTCGTTCGGGCCCAGGTCGAGGTGACCGCTCGCGAGGGCCGCTCGCGCCAGCGGGTCGACGACTTCCTTCGGGAAGCCATGAGGCCCCCGGTCAGAAGGCCCGAGACCAGGGAAGCGTCCACCCAGACCGACGGTCCATCCGAAGAGGGCCGTCGGTCTCAGTCCACGCAGGACCAGGGTGTGCAGACCCAAGGGTCGAGCGTGGCAACGACGGAGAGCTCGACCCAGTGCCCCGGGCCAAGGGAGGCCTGCGGCCAGCAGCAGTGGGTCTGCAACCACCCACGGGTCCCCCAGCAAGATGGGCTTGTAAACTCCTGGAGGCACGTGAGGTTGGGCCTCCAGGAGTTAGAAAATGCCTGGGAGTTTGTCGGGGAACTCCAGCGCCAGGTACATGCACACCTGGGGGAGTTCCTCGACTTCCGCGGCGCCCAAGAAATGCTGGGGGAGTGGGCTCCGGTAGTCCGGCGGCAGAGGGCCTATGGTGAGGCCCTCCTGCGCGTTGACCGGGGGCAGGAGTCCCCAGAGGCCGCGGGCCCGCCGGCGGTGTTACCACCGGCGGCCCCGACGAGCAGGGACGCGGCCAGGACTCCGGCCAAGCCCCCGACCAAGACTCAGCCCAAGAGAGTCTCGGGGGCCCCCGATGCCGGACAGGAGTTCACGGTCCGCGTGGACGGGTCGGTTTCCGACCCTACCGTGGTGGTGCGTACCATGGGGGGACGCACATCCGCCACGGTGGGCGGCGTCACATTCATCGCTGCCCCGGCAGCAGCAGCCGCGCCGCCCCAACAACCAGCAGGAAGCCAGGGCCATGGGGCGGAGCCCGGCCTCATCAGGAGACCGGGCAAGGGCTGCTACATCTGCGGCCATCCCGGCATCACAACGACCTCCAAGTGCCCCAACAAGTCGGAGCACTGGCGCTACCCCAGACACAAGGCGCCAGGGGGCTCCGGCAGGTGACGTGGGGGAGTGGTGGCCCGAGATGGGCAAATAAAGCCGTGTTTCAAAGAGGATGGATTGTGCTGATTTCTCTCCTTTCCCAATCCTGTCCTTGGGGTCGCGAGTCAATGGGGTAGTTCGATCCGGTAGTTCGAAGCTAGGAGGGGGCTGCAACGATTACCAAAAATCGTAGACTCGCGCGAGGTTAGCGAGCGGCTAAGCGAGAGGAGCCGCGTTCGGTCCGTGAGAGAGAGAGAGAGCGTAAGGGGCAATGACCGGGAGGGGAGGCTCCGACCGGCAGTATGACTGTGCCACTCAGTCAGTTCGTGCCGATCTAACCTCCATTTTCCCGAGCCGTTCAAGTTTTGTGTTTTTCTGGTGACATTGCGAACGTGAGTGCGTGGGTGCGTTAGCAGCAGCAATAGCGGCAGCAGCAGCGATAGCAGCAGCAATATCGGCGGCAGCCCTAGCAGCAACAGCAGCATTAGCGACAGCAGCAACAACAACAGCAGCAATAGTAATCGAGGCGGTGCAGCAAGCAGCGGAGCAGCTTATTAGCAGCGTGTTGATCGGATACGGTTGGCCACCGTATCCTCATCGTTCTTGCGGTAGGTGCACCTTTTCCCCCTTTTTGTTATTGTAATTTGCGTGCGATCCCGCGCAGCGTGCGCGAGGAAGATTAGTTGTTGCGTGCGGGCGGTTAGTTCGCGGCATTCGTGGTTTTCTCTCTCTCTCATTTTCGGCGTGTGTTGTCATTCACGCGTGCGTGCGTAAGTCTCTTGGCCAATTCCCCGTGTAAATTAGTTACCTCAATAAAGTGCATCTTTATCGTTATTTTCGAGTTAGATAGTCGTTATTTAGTCTTTCCTTTGTCCGGAGGTCGCGCCAGTGTTTATTTTCAGTGGATTCGAATTCGCCGGTTGCGTAGCACGAATCGTGCGATTATCGATAGACGCGAGTCGACGGCTTAGGTTCCAGCGGCGGCCGCACGAGCGCTACTAGTAAGGGGCGACAGCGCCGCCAAGCGGTGAGTTGGGGGAACCCAACTCGGGACAGCGAAGAGACTCTGCGCAGGCGCACTCCGAGGCAAGGTAGGCTACTGTGCTTTGAGCACATAGATAGCAAGGCGTCGTTTAGTCGCAATTAAAGGTACGTTTGCATGATTATAGACTAAACGGCAGCCTGTTACAAAGTTTGCAATGCCGATTTCTGGTATACATGATTTAACATCAGCTACAAAAGCATCAGCATTAGTTTGTAGTTCTTCTTTACTTTCTAATGTTTTTTTGGTGATAAATATATTTTTCTAAATACTATTCTATGAGCTTTTTTAAATTTTTGTAACCAATTTTGAGAAGCCTTAAATCTTATATCTTCATGGCCAACAATTTTTTGAGCTTGCAATGCCCATTTCCGTATATCTCGATCATGCACTATCGTACCAGCTGCAATAGCGGCTTTTAAATTATCAAACGTGTATTGGCAAATTTGCGCAATTTTTTCTCGATAAGTTCCATTTTTATTAATTGTTTTCGCCCAAAGTTTAAGTTGACTTATAGATGAAACTTTTTTGAATCTATGTTGTACAGTATCCAGTTTCAAGTTTTTTTTTTCCGCTTCTCCAAAATTTGTTTATAATCAAATGTGATTTCTTCATCATCATTTGTGCACTGATTTGTTGGTGCAAAATCAGGATCAGGAAATGATGTTGAACTTCATCTTTGATTATTTTAGCATCAGTATCTTTATAATCTTCATGAAAATCTAACGTCTCTTCAACAATTATATCAATATCATTAAACTCATACACGGCATCTATTAATATTTCTTTCAACTTTTCTAACAATGTAATTTCTTTGAAATTAATCTCGCTATCTGGTATTTTGAAAATATGCTAATAATAAATTGACTACGTTCAAAGGATTGATCTTCATATTTTAATCTAAAACAAAATCAAGCTATAAATATTCTTTTTTGCAGTTGAATAATTTTACAAAAGACAAAAGAAAACCTAGTCTATAGATAGAATTCGATCATACGTTTTTAACAGTTACATTTCACATGTTTACAAATCAAAATATTTGAATAAAATTATGTATGATAAGTGACATAAATACTTACGTAGTAGACAAAAACTTTTCTTCTTGTTATGTACTATATTTTCGTATTCGAGAAATTTTTATGGAAATATAGAATAAGTTTATTTATAAATCCAGCACTATAAAAAAACTTTAACTTTTCAAATACTTCACTTTTCTTCAACTACTATGAATAATGAAATATGTATCGGATTTCTTATTATCGTAAGGGGCGTAGATTTGATATAACTTATCTTCTTCGAGCCATTGATAAGAGAAAATTGTAAATAAGATAAAGTGTACAGCAAAGTAAAGTACCAACAAAAAGTAAACTAAACCAAAAGTGAAAATTTAAAAAAGTAAACAGTTTAGAAGTATAGGAATTGAGACTATAATAACTATTTAAAACTATTAATATGATCAATTATTTGTTATAATTTCGTTTCTCATTGACATATTGTAAATGATTAAAAAATAAATAATAACTATATTAAACTTCCACTTTTGAAATTAATAATTTTTAACTGTTATTACTTGTTATTTTTCTTTATTACGAATTATCTTTACGTTTAAAAAATAATAACTATTATTATTACTCTTTTATACACAGCTATATGTAATACAATGCAAATAATATAAAAAAAAACTGATACTATAACTGTTATTATTAATTTCGAAAAAACAAAATAGTTAATAATTATTTATAATTTATTTTAGTCTCAAATCTTATATATATAAGCCGTTATTAATTATTTTGATCTTTTTTCTATTTATAATGAAAAGAAAATAATTATTACATAAAATTTGTAATACTTGGGACATATTGTTAGTCAACATGAATGGTATTTATATAAGGTTAGCCCGCATGTGGTTCGGTAAGGGTGGTTTATAAGGGTTGGGGTTAGATAGGTTAGGGGTAGGTGGATAAGAGGTAGGTGATTTAGCTGAGATAACTCGCTTATGGTGTAAAATTCAATTATTTCTAAAAAAACGACTAAAGTTGCTTTTCCCAGGATTAGGTGGGTTAGCTTGCATGTGGTTCGGTAAGGGTGGTTTATGGGGGTTTGGTGGGCTAGAGGCAGGTTGGTTAGTTGAGGTAGCTCGCTCATGCATAGGATTAAATTATTTCAAGAAATAACAAATGACTAAACTTATTTATCCCAGGGTTAGGTGGATTAACCTGCTTATAGTTTGACGGGGATGGTTTCTAGGGGGTGAAACACCCCTTAAACATTTTTTTTTAAAATCCGAAAACACGTCAATTTAATTTTGGTATTTTCTCATTATCAGTGCGATTTTTAAATCACTCGAGCTGGTTTACTATATTACATGTCGTAAAACAGTACAAAAAATAGTGTATTTACCCCTATTAAAAAGGGGGTTGCAACCCATCGGTATAAGTGTTATGTCCTTAAAAGCTCCTTTTTATAAGAAATTTTTTAACGTTGAGTTTACTGTAAAATATTCATTTGATGCTGAGAAATATTAAAAAAACTGATTTTAGGGGTTGATTTTCAGGATGGATTTCACCCCTTAAAAGCCCTTATGGGCCGATAAAAAAATAACTCATCTAATTTTTTTTCAAGTTCTACAACATATCCCAAAATCATTCAAATCGGGTGAGGTCGGGTTGGGGTAGTTTCCTTGTGAGTGATACAGAATAGTCTGTTTTTTAACTTTAATTCGAAAGTGTCATTGCTGGGAATGATATAATTTATAAATATTGCGTAGTATCTAATCTGGAAAAACACAGATACATGCTTATGATTAAGATATAAATATGTCTTAATTAAGATATATTTTATATTTTAGGTCGATAAACTATGGAAACAACATTAGAATTACCTCTTGGAAGAGACATGAAACAAATCAAAGTTGATAACTGGGGAACATTTTTTTTACAAAAATTATTACAATTATACGTTAACGAAGAATTACTAGATTTACATATAAAATTTCATCAAAGCAAGCACATTGTCAAAGTAAGTAAAACATTTTTCCTTTTTATTTAAATTCGCAAATCTAGTTATCTATTAGTCTTTGCCAAAAATTTTTGTTTTACTTATTCTTGACGTACTTTGAGAATAAGATCATCCTGTAGCTAAAGGATTTTTTTATGTATATAATAAACTTTTTCTTGAAGTATGTGATTTAAAATATAGAACCAGCTATTATACATTAAAAAACTATTCAATTCTTGCGTAACTACGATTTTTAAAAAAGTGAAAAATCGAATTGCTTAATGAGAAAGATATAATTTGTTCGCTAGTTTCAATACAATTTTTTAACGAGTTTTCAAAAACTTTTGCAATGTTACAAAAGCAATACAAATATTACAAATAAAGTCATGTTAATATAATATTTTATAAATTTTTAATTATTTGTATGTTAATAACTTATTGTTATTGGACTAAAGTTAATGTCATCAGTTAAAAGGTATACAGCCGATTCATCTAATTGTAAACAATGATGGAAAAGTTAGTTTTCAGTTATGTGCTGTTGTACTCTGCAACGTGCTACTGCACTCTACAACATTATACACCTGTATTTAATAATGTTTCAGAATTTTCTACTGAAGATCTATGGGCGGCTGCCCTTGGATCTCTTTGTAGGTACACTGCCGTCGCGAATAGGATCTACCGAGAAGGTTGCTGAAGAATCGCTGGTTATGAGAGCAAAGAATGCTCAATAAGTCGCACTTATGCCGAAGTACCACTTTTCACAGCCACTAGTTTACATAAACATACTTTATTGAAATGACGTGCACCTTCACCAAAAACAGAGAAACGCTTCAAAAGTATGCTGTGATCTAAAACAAGGAATCCCTTAGTAGCGCACATAAACGTGTATGTCTCGTAATTCGATATCAGCTATACTGTTTCGGTGCCCTTCACCTCTTTATAGTCACGCCTTAGGTTGCCTTTCTCCCACTCATTCACTCTTTCTCTGTCTGCCTGTCTGTCTGTTGTCTATTTCTCGTTATTTCAATTTTAACTTATTACTTTTAAGTCTTATTTGGTCTTGTGTAACAGTTAAACTTTAAATTAAATATATGAAAATAATATAAACAATTTATATTATCACATCTTATTTTTTACATCTTTTAATGTGTGCAGTTTAATTTTTTATACATTATTATTACCCTTACCTTTTAGTTATATTTAATCAAGTAATTTTCAAACGATGCGATTATCTAGTTGCAAATAACGTAGAACTAATACAAATCTACGTTATATTTTGAACTTATTAGACAGGATGTTGTTCCACGGCGTAATAACCATCACACGTATAACTTTTGGCGTGTTTTTAAAATTTTACTTTTCCCTTTTTTCAATATTTATGTATATAACCAATTATCACTTTAATTGTGTAATAATCTTTTTAGTTTGTTAATCTCAAAATTTCGTGTTTTTTTTCTTCTGATCGCTATTAAGCTATATTTAATTAAGGTAGACCGACCGGTGATAAATCAATTGACGCATAAAACGAAAAGCTTTAACGCTAATTTTTCTATGTGACTGTGTGATTTTTGTTACAGAACTAGACTTTCGGAAAGTAAGAAGCCTATCATTCTTTCATTGATAGTAGTACGTAATATCTAAGAGCTGGCGTTGACCACTTTTAACCTTTTCGCTCCGAGACTGGTCCATATATGGACCAACAAGAAAAGTGAACGTAATAGATGTTTATAAGGTCAATTTAATGCATTAAATTTAGGAAAATATTGAAAAAATCCTGGTTACTTCTTTGACCTTCAGAATTAACTTTGAAGGTCAAACAATGAAAATGCGTATTTGCACTTGAAAATTGGTATACCTACGTTTTATGAGTCGCTGAATACGATAAAATTAGTAAAAAAATTCTAGTGATATCTTTGACCTTGAAGTTTGAAGGTTAAACAAAGTTTAAGGTCAAAAAGGTGACTAGAACTTTTTTTACTATTTTTATCGTATTTAGCGGTTTATAAAACATAGGCATACCAATTTTCAAGCTTAAACGCATTTTCATTATTCGACCTTCAAAGTTCAAGGTCAAATATGAATCTGACATTTTTTTCACTATTTTTATTGTAATCAGCACATTATAAAATATTTAAAAGCGCTCTTAAACTTTCACTTGTAATTTTTTACATTAGCCTTAACTTTCTCTCCGGGACTGGTCCGTATATGGACCAGCACTCCGTGTGGCGACTTGACATAAGAAGTTCATTCACGTAAGTCTTAAAATTGAGCTAAAATGCGAGGTAAATTCTAAAGGAAAAATCCCAAGCGAAAAGGTTAAACCAATCAAGCTTCTGAGGCCTCTTCAAATTATTTACGTGATAACTTAGCTATATTAATCGATGATTATGAACAAATAGCTTATGGCGTTTTTCTTCAATACAATGACACTGATTATGACACTGCACGGACTATTGTTGGATTGTTTGGAACTGGTGTTGGTTGTGGTATGCCTAGCATTCACTACACCTGTTCGTGAAATTCTTCGTTGGTGGGGTAAAAAATACTTCTCGTATTATTCAATCGAGCCCACAAATCCAAGGTGGCCAGCCTCGAACTAGTGCGCTTGTATTTCAAACTGGAAGCACCATGTTATGTCATAAAGTATTGAAACTCATTTACTTGATCAAGGATGAAACGGTAATGAATGTTTTCAAATTTGGGGGTAATATCCATATTTATATCCCTGCTCTTTGGCCTAAGACCGTACATGATCTATATATGATGGCATTGGAGTGTAGTAAGGAAATTAGTTACGCTAGATCCAGAGTGAGAAACTTATAAGGATTTATCTATAAACTTGATTATTCGTGTTGGTAACAGAGTAAAGTGCAATAACGCTCCTAGTTGTACCGACGGTGCTGACATATTTGACTTGATTGGAAATAAACAATGTCGAGAAACTGATCAATCTCAATGTCATATTACATTATTTTTCAGCGTTGTTCATATCAATATAAATAGGTTTGATTCGTTTGCATACTTTGCACTCCTGCTAGCTTGGTTGATTGAAGAATATTTCAATACTTCTTACTCAAACATTCTTGACCAAAACTTTTCCACATAATCACTTATGTATAACCGGTTTTAACTTTTTCCGTCTGGACTATGATGGAGAGGAAAGGTGTAGTTATCTATGTGCGTGATTTTTACACAGTTAAATTCTAAGTTACTTCCGATCCTGAATTTGATAATACCCTTTAATTTATTATTGCAGGAATTAAGCGTGAAAAATCAAATCTTGTTATATACCTCAGCTCATCTGCATCTTCTTTTTATTTTTTCAACGATATTTCTGCTTACGTGCTATTTCATCATAATGTCATTATCACCGGTGACTTTAACGTTAATCTCTCCTCCACCACCTTGTATGAAGCTTCTCACTTTGATTGATTGTAATGCTTGTAATGCTCTTTTCAATATTTCTCTTGAGCCTATTCACTATTGTCTCCGACAGAGATCCCTCGTCTCACACAACCCTTAACCTGTTGTAAACGATTCCGATTCTGTAGAAAATTTTTCTAACTCATATATTCCGTTTATTGCCGGAGACCACATTATTAGTATACGATTTGTTGTTGTTACGAGACAGATCACAGTCATCATGAGATTTCTTCCACTCTTTAACTAAATTCTATTGACATAGCGTTTTTTTTCTTTATATTTTTTGTACAGGTCTGATAATTCTCATTTAGATCTAGATATTTCCCCACCTTAGTTAGATAATATTGAAAGGGCGATTACGTCTGTAATAATGGTTAGATATTATGCCGTTGTGCTACTTATAATTAGAAAAGTAGTACTGTCAAACAGACACAAGCGATGGGTTACAGCTCAGATACGTACCCTTATGAGATCTTGTGAACAGAAATGCCGAGTTGACTAATAACGGTAATGACTAATATCTATGTATATTTGCTAATTACAAAAGTCTGTGTTTTGATGTAAGTAACAAATTCTCTACTTGATGATCTTGACACTGCAGATGATACAAGAACTAAATGGAGACAAATTTCATACCACTGGAGTCAACTAAACAAGTCTTGCTGCGACAGCAACCTACTATACAAGCATAATGCTTTTGTCTTATATCGATATCCACCTCTAACCTACTCTAACTTTAAATCCATTTTAACAACGCAAACCATACAAACTAACTCACCAAAATAAGTTTTCCCACATTAACGAATCTCCAATGCCTCTATTCGTTCAAGTACTTCTCCTTCTTTGTGTAAAAAACGAAAATTCGCCCACTGTTTAAAGATCGCAATCCTTCCTTACCATCTAATACTTCTACGTGGTCTGTTCAAAAAGTACCATGAATTTTGTATTTTTTCATAAAAAGTATTTATTTATTTATGAATATCTTGTTTCTTTCCTTCAAAATAATTCCCTTCGGATGTAATATACTTAAGCCAGCGCTTTTTTCAATCCTCGAAGCACTTAAAAAATCATTTTGTGTTCTTGTTTAGCTCTTCCTTTGACTCCATCTTTATCTCCTCAATCGTAGCGTAGCATCATACTTTCATGGGCCTCTTCCGTTTTAAGAACAGAAAAAAGTCTCAGCGGACCAGATCTGGAGAATATCGTGGCTGCTACATCATTACTACATTGTTTTTGGTCAAACGTTCGCGCATAGGCAACGATGTGTAAGCATGGGCATTATCATTGTGCAAAATCCAGTTTTTGTTCTTTCACAAATCCGGGCGTTTATGGTACATTGTTTAGCGCAAATCGCGCATAACTTTCAGGTAATATCTCTTATTGACCGTACTACCCTATGGCAAGAATTCATGTGCCACGCCCCTGCAATCGAAGAAACTGTAAGCAAAACCTTCACGTTCGACCGTACTTGGCGCTCTTTTTTCGGTCTTGGCTCATATGGCAGCTTCCATTGGGATGATTGAGCTTTGGTTTCTATCCATGATTCGTCACCAGTTATGACCTTCTGGAATACATTTAGGTCGGTACGGACCGTGTCCAACATCTCCTGAGTAGTGTTAACGTAATGCTGATTTTGGTTAAAATTGAACAATTTTGGCGAATTTCGCGGCGATCCGACTCATGTCCAAATCATTGATAAAAATCGAATGGCACGAGCCAATCGATATGTTTAGATCCTCAGCAACTTGTCTAATGGTGACTCGACGATTGGCCAATACTATTTTCTTCACTTTATGAATGTTTTCGTTTGTTGTTGACGTGCTCGGGCGTCCGGCACATTGTTCATCGTTCACATCTCGGCCTTTTGAGAACATTTTGTATCACCGATAAACGTTGCTTCGGTCCAAGGTAGCTGCACAATATGCTACAATCAACATTTGGAATACGTCCGCGCACTTTATTTTGTTTTTCACACAAAATTTGATACAGATTCTTTGATCCATTTTTTAGAATAGTCAAAAATCGAAAACGAGCAAAAACACATCCAAGCAAAACAGCTGTCAAAAGTTCACTAAACATTCAAAATGGTCGACCTTGTCAGCATAAGTAAGGGGCATGAGTACCAATATAACGCTACAAAAAAACCAAAAATCAAATATATGTAGCCCGCGAAAATTTAAAATTCGCGATACTTTTTGAACAGACCTCGTATAGCTAATCTCTGCGCTACCTCAGAAACATTGGAACGCCTGGTCCATGTCTATCTTACAACTTTTCTCAGTTCTAATAATATTTTGAATCTTCTTCAGACTTGTTTTCGTTGTAGCTACAGTACACAAACGACTTTATTAGCATTAGCCGACGATATAATACTACTGGCAATAGGAGACTAACATTCTTTATTGTGTTTGACTTTTCTTTGCTTCATAAACTTCTCTCATTTGTATACTTTACAATAGTATTTCTCTTACTTAGCGGCTGGCTACAGGCGGTCATTGAAGAAGGTGGTGTAAATTCTTAATGTCTCTATATGTCTTTTGATGTTCTTTAGGATACTATTATTAGGCCATTGTTGTTTGCTATGTAGAAAAATCATCTATCAAATATACTGCAATTTGGTAATTATCTCATTTATGCAGATGATATACAAATATATTTACATTGTGCTTACAATGATCTCCATAATGCCATTGGTAAAGCTCAACTTTAAGTAAATACAGTTGCTCAGTAGGTTTCCCAAAATGGATTATACTTGAATCATTAAAAACAAAGGTAATTATTATCGGCAGAGAACTGCACGTAGCGAGTTGACTTATTGTTACTTTCTCATATTATCTTAAATAAAAGTGGCATTTTTTATACAATAATAGTTCTGAATCTCGAAGTCACTATTACAAATACTCTTGATTGAAAATTTCATGTTTACACTTCATTTTTGCATCGATATACTTTTCAAAATTTTATAAAAACTCACTATGCTTTACTGTGAGAAAACAACTCGTGAAAGCACTAGTTTTTCCATAGTTTTAGTATTGTCCAATAGTTTATTAAGATTTTGATAAAACAAGAGTATCGATCTTGCAGAATGTATAGAATGATAGTGTCACATTCGTAATAGGTTTTATTTCTGCTATTCCGTCTCAAAATATTACTTCACATGTCACTTATTATAGGTTCCACTTAAATTGGCCTACTGTTTCCAGTAAGTGATTACACTCCTTCAGGGTCTAATGCCTTAAAACGTCAAAGTTTGATTATCTTGATATATATTTCTCGAAATATAGAATCCACGTTTCACAGCAAATTTGAAGACGTAACCCTTCTAGCTCTGTCATGTCCAGTTCCTCGTACTGAGACTTAGAAAGGATCATTTGTCGTAACTGGGGCGAGGCTAATGAACTCTTTCCTAGTAACTAATTTCATTTTTTATTTCTTTGATGAGTTTAAATCCTGGTTGAAAATTATTGTTATTGCTCTTGAAACTGAAATATCGTGGTCTAGGGTCATTGCTGAGAATATCGCTCCTATCAATGCTCCCATTCTCTAAACGACATCCGTCTTTCTATCCTTTCCATCCATCTGGCTCGGTTTTTATTCTTTAGTAATCACCTTCTAGTAACTGGTCGCTACCTTGATTATGACTTATATCCTACCTTCTACCGTTCTATCTATCAGTTAAATTGTAAACTAAAATCTTATAAAACTATTAAATTTTAAGCTGCAATCGATCAATTCAGTGAGTTTATAAACATATGTCTGTTATTATTTTTCTTTGTGAGGGCCGTCGGCTCTACCAACCGGCTCTGTCTGTCTGTCTGTCTCTCTCTCTCTCTCTCTCTCTCTCTCTCTCTCTCTCTCTCTCACTGTCCAACGGACCCGAGCCACATCTCCGGTCATATGTATGTGTGCACAGCTAATGTTTGGATGTTAGTATGTTGTAGCAAGTGAAGTAGAGATAGGAGTTGCAGAGGGCAAGAATGACTGACGAAGAGAGAGCGAATGCGAGAGAAAAGTATAGATAAAGAAGAAAAGAGAAAGCATGGCAATCCAGGGTTATCCTATGACGGTGCCTTGCCGGCTTCGCTAGAGCGGACGAATAGGAGAAGAGAGCGATGCACAGACTCGCGTATAGTAGTAGCTGTCGAGAGTCGAAAAAGAGTTGACAGACGATCAACAAGGATTATAAGAGAGGTTGAAATTCGTGTAGAAGACAAGCCTTGAAAAAGAGGCATCCGAACATCATTGAGGTAGTAGTAAGGGCAGTCACATCAATGGTAACGGCGTCACCCCAAATCATGCCAGTAGCAGAGAAGTCACAGCGAGCAACAACTATTGCTTCTATCTTTCCCAAGGTCAGGTACTCTTTGTATCTCTCGAGTTCCAGGCATCTTGCAGCATCAAATTTATGGTACGTTTAACTTGCACAATATAGTGAAAATCGACGAATCACCCTGTAACGCGAGAAAGTATTTATTCAAATTGTGATGTTCGTATCACTTATAAATAAAAATAATTCGAACTCTCGTAATTTAGCTAATGAGTAAGAATTTGTTTCCGATGATTTTACTATAATTTCAAGAAAATAGCTAAGTGAGACAAATACAATAATTAAGTAAATCAAATATATATAAGTAATGATAAAATATCGAGGAAAGTCAGACAATGCCCTAGTTTCTTATGGTGCGAGTTGTCCCATAAGCAGAGCTAAAGTCTTTCTTGGATAGGATATAATTCGGCCCAAGTTTCTTATAGCGCGAGATGTTCTATAAGTCGAGCTCAAATTATAAGGAAAGGTTAGTCTTGCTTAGTAAATCACAATGAGAGAAAGAACTTAGGTGTTGATCCAAGTTTATTCAAACTCATGCGCTCACTTTGCAAGGCTAGAAGTGAATGAATCTAGCCTGTGCAAAGGTGGGCCTATTTATACACAGATTTTCCCGCTTATTATTGCAGGAGAGATTTCATCGAAAATTCGAGAAACATTCCCGAATTTTGAGAAATGATTTTTCTTCATTTACAAGTAAATAACCATTAATATTAAGTTTTTTACACATGTAAATTTTACAGAACTAGTTATTTGTTGATTTTATACAATATATAATTATCGCCAATAATGTCGTCAAAAGTTATTAACTAATAAAGTTAATTAACGTGATATTACATTATTTACAATAGAAAATTATTAAAATTTCATATAACTTTATAGTTAATTAATTTTGGAAGTATTTTCCAAAATTAATTATTTAAATTAATTAATAACATTTGAATTATGACTAATTTTTCATATTTGTAACGGTTTTCTTTTAATCTTAATATGCGATTATTAGGTTAATTATCTAAGATTTCTAAATCATAAAATTGTCATTATCAAGTATTAACTTAATGTTTTCGTTCTATATATCGCTTATTGTTTAAATAAATTATTAGTTGTTTATTTATTAATAACAGTTGTTATTTAGCTGTTATTAATGAAACCAATTCTTACTCATGTTCTATGCTTATTCATTTTACATATAAATTATTTATATTTTTCTAATATTTCATATGTTAATAAATAAATTAACTTTACATATCAATATTCGTTATAAATTTATGATTGAATAAGATATTGTGAATCTGTATGTTAAAATCTATATAATTGATACTTTGTTATATTCAAATTATCTATAATTAACATATTTTTCTCAATGTTATGATTTATTATATCTATGTATATTATTTGTGACGTCACGCTATTTGTTTTGACTCGACTCTTATTTGTATACAGTCGCGTAAACAGTGAGGTAGCGCCGCTTAATGTATTGTTTTGACTAAACAGATTAATACGTTAGACTAGTTGCAGTGATTTAATAACAGCTCATAAATAGGACCGTTACAAAATCAGCGCGCGAGACATCGAGGCTTCCGACTGTGTATGTGTGTTGAATATGCCTCATGGCTGGTTCTTCGAACTAATTGTGCGATCTGTGCGCCGAATAAAGAAAAGAACGGAGGAAGTCCTCTATTCTTGCTTGCCACCTCGACTTAACCGTGCTTCACGTCCAATAATAGGCCTGACCTTGTCGAACATACGATTGCAATGGGAATATGTGCGTCATTATCACATTCGCCGTGGTCCAAGGGTAGTAAGTAAGGAAAGAAAATGAAGAAACCCCAAGCGATTAGCCATCGATTGTCTCCGCTCCTTGTAGAAGATGAGTATCCCTTTTCGGTAGCGAAATGCGCGTAAATTTCAATAGATCCAATAACTATACTCAAAGTTGATTTCGAGTGTGATAGCGTTAGATTCTGAGTTTGATTGAGAGAATGGTCGAGTGCGTGATTAAGTATTACTTTACTTCAATAAATTGACAAGACATAAGCAACACACATATTTTTTGTTCTTCTATTGTTTTCTAAATGATAGTCGTTACAACCTCATGGTCATCACGTATTTGCTATAGTTTCATTTATATAGCATTTGTATTATTCGGTGCGTATAAACCTGCAAGAACAATGGCACAAGGCGCTTGAGCTATGCGTTAATCCACATGTTTACTCTCTTTTGATTTTGTACAATAGGTCTAAGATTGCTTTTATAATGACATAAAAATGAATATGAGCAATCAACATTTATTAATTTAATAATCTTTTCTGCATCCAGCAATTTTTACACAACTTTAGGCGAACGAAACCAACATTGCTATAGCACCGGAGCCAATATGCCTCCTAGTACTCATCTCTTTTATAACTAATTTGTGGCGTTTCTTGTTTGGGCAAACGGTTTTCTGATTATTTCAACCGTTGAGTTGCATCATATCACATCTTAGATTATTATTTATTAAGCTGTTGTTATTTAACACATGTATTATTATTCTTATTTTATTTTTTTATTATTTATTAATTATACGTAATAATTTGTTTCTTATAGATAGTTTATGCATATATATCTTAAGCGATGCGTTAATTTATTAATTGTTAATGATTAACTAATTAGTTATTAATAATTTATAGCTACTATATAACTGTTATATTTTTAATAGAACAGACGGGGTTTCACCTTCTAGTGAAATAAAGCTAATTTATCTCATCTCTCTTTATCTCTTTATCTTTCGAGCGCAAAAACGAATAGATAGCACTGATAAAAAAGAGAGATTGATTGATTGATTGATTTTACTTTATTACACCATGGGATATGATCTCGTAGGGTGTGATACTCATACAGTAAAACAAAAAATAGGTTATACATTTTACAACCTGTAAAACGCTTTGCTTGAGAATTGTGTATATAGGATATAACTAGGCTTAAAACTAAAGATATTATAAATCTAGAGCATTATAACTAAATTTTATAATATTGCTAACCTAAGAAAAATAAACAAAAGAATAAAGGTAGAGTTTTTAAGAGAGATACTTTTTAGAGTTGCTGTCAAGAAGAATAAACTAATGATTTAACAAGTAAATAGGAGATGGAAGCAGCTATCACAGTTTAGTTGCTGCGGGAAATGGTAGGAATGAAGAGTATAATAAGTCATAGTTAAGATATCTAAAGGACAAAACTAAGCCATATGAATAGGAAGTGTAGGAGACGGAAAATCATGTAAATTGGTCATAAGAGTAAGATTCTCGAAAAGGACTGTAGATCTTCATGCTTGTGATTCAAGAATGAAAAGGATAGTTGTCAACCAATACATGAATTCCTTAACTCGATCTGGATTAAAATTAGGTTCTCAAATCAGATTCATCAGTTTTGCATCTATTATAGTAAATCTATTCCAGGCTGTAGTGCATGAAAAACAATATGAGAGCAACGATGGTTACGTTTAAATTCTCATTGTGTAACATCAATCTTATAAGATGGGAGGTAATGTTAATGTATGTGCGTTCTAAACACTTTATCTAGGGGCTTGCCTGCCTTCCAGTATACGTTCTTCTTTCGTACGCAAGCATTTTCGATCACACATTGAGAATGAACTCTATTCACTTAGAGCATCAGCCTTCCGCTTTTTAAAGGAAGTTCCAAACTCATAGGAATCGCGCAAGGAGAGCGATCCTAGAGCATTAGCCCTTGGTGATGGTTCATCGTCAACCTAGTTCAACGGCGTCTTCCACACAATAACAGCTATGCAGTTTTAGCTCATGTCGGAGCTTTTTAACCACTACCCCGCAGAGTCCAACCCATTGCTGGGACTGAGAATGAAAACTCCCGCGTTCAAATAAGAAAAACCTTCTGGGCTTGTAGTCACATTCTGCATTTCTGTGTTCGGCTTACAAATCCTCCGTGTAAACACAATTACGTGTATCTCCCTATTACGCTTCTTGGTCTCCAGCTATGCTGGTAGGTCACCACAGTTTTTGAAGTACACAGACTCTTTCAATTCAATTTTTTTAGGTCATTTTAAAATTTTAACTTTGTTTTTGGTGCTTGTCTACTTTGTGTATTATGTTTTGTTCTGTTTCGTTTTGGCTTTTTTTGTTGTGTTTTATGTTGCGTTGGTCATCTGTTTCTCCACCAGCGATTTCTCTTTCATTTTGCTTTCGACTTCTTATCGCTTTTAAGTTTGAGATTTAAAGGTTTCTTGTGTTTGTATATATTTTTCACGTACAACCTGAAATAACCATGTGCTCCAGCGTTTTCTTTCAAGTTTAAGTTTGATTTTAATTTCGTCTGGGTGTTATGTACTAACTTGTGATCTCGTTATCGGAGGAGTTGTTTGCCTTTCCACTTTTTTATAAGAGCTCCTACACCTTTCGCTTTCTAATGATTCCATGTATCTTCTTGCGAAGTTCCTGAACCTTTCAAAAATCTCTTTATTTGAAACTATTACTTGTTCCGGGCAGGGCCACAAATGCCTCTGCTTTTTAATCGCTTCTATTAGTTGTTTTTGAATGTTACAGTAGAAGAAAATGTGCTTTGATATTTGCACTTTTCCACAGCCGCACCTTGGAGTCTCGCTTGAACCTACTTTATGTAATTAAGATTTAAAGGCTCCAATCCCAGTTAAGAACTGGATGGTAGTATTCTGGGTTTAGCCATTTATTTTCGATTCTGTTTTTGAATGTAGGAAAGAACTTGTGAGTTGTTCGACCTTTCTTCTCTGAATCCCATCTTTGTTGCCAAACTCTATTGATTTCACTATCAACCATGAGGTTCGACTTTTCCAATGTTGATTCTACCGAAATTCAACTCCTTGGATTATATTTTTAGATTAAATAGCGATACACTTTTCTCTCATCTGGCACAGAATTTGATGACCTTTCTGTCTAGTTCGAGATCGATTGGACATGCGCCGGCAATAATCTGTATAGCTGCCAGCGAGGTTCCTTTGTATGTCATTGTGGTCCATCTTAGCGCTTTGCATTGAGCTGAGTTCAATATCTTTCTAGTTTCACAATCTTCTCTGGATCACTACCATGCTGCAGCATACGAGGTGTGTTCAAAAAGTAAGGTGACTTTTCAAATTTCACGGGCAACGTACTTTCGATTATCGATTTTTTTGTTTTGTTATGTTGGTACACTCTTCCCGAATATCTGTACCAAGTTTCAAGTGAAAAATATGGATCAAAGGATTTTCATCAAATTTTGTGTAAAAAATAAAATAAAGTGCTCCGAAACACTTGAAATGTTGACGGTGGCATACGGTGAAACTGTTCTGAGTAAAAAAAATGTTTACAAGTGGTACAAACTCTTCCAAGATGGCCGGGAAGATGCTAATGACGAGCCTCGCTCTGGACGCCCAAGCACGTCAACAACTGATGAAAACGTTCAAGCAGTGAAGAAAATTGTTCTGGAAAATCGTCGAATCACTATCAGAGAAGTTGCTGAGGATGTTGGTATATCGCTTGGCTCGTGCCATGAAATTTTTTCTAACGTTTTGGGCATGAGACGTGTGTCAGCGAAGTTTCTTCCGAAATTGCTAAATTTTTACCAAAAGAACCGTCGCATGAGCATCGCTCAATAACTGTTGAATGACGTCAACGACGACCCAGATTTACTCAAAAGGGTCATAACTGGTGACGAATCATGGGTATATGGTTATGATATCGAAACCAAAGTCCAATCGTCGCAATGGATGAGCCCAGATGAGCCAAGACCGAATAAAGCACGCCAAGTTCGATCAAATGTCAAAGTTTTGCTCACTGTTTTCTTCGATTACCATGGCGTGGTGCTTTAGGAGTTCTTACCATATGGACGTACGCTCAATAAACAGTATTATCTTGGAGTTATGCGCCGTTTGCGAGAAGCAATACGAAGAAAACGCCCAGAATTGTGGAAAAACAATTCATGGCTTTTGCATCACGATAATGCCCCTGCTCACTCATCTTTGCTTGTGAGAGATTTTTTGGCCAAAAACAACACCACAATCATGCCTCAGCCACCATATTCACCGGATTTGGCCCCATGTGACTTTTTCTTGTTCCCAAAACTAAAGAGACCTATGAAAGGACGGAGATTTGCAACGATTGAAGAGATAAAGACTGCATCGCTGGAAGAGCTCAAGGCTATACCGAAAAGTGCTTATGAGTAGTGCTTTGAGGATTGGAAAAACCGTTGGCATAAATGTATTGTATCTGAGGGGGATTACTTTGAAGGGGACAACATAAATATTGATAAATAAATAAATATTTTTTCTTAAAAATACAAAGTCACCGTACTTTTTGAACACACCTCGTATGTTAGATTTGTCAAGAAGAAACCTTTATATATATAATTTAGTGATATGTACTTAAGTATTCATGTCGCTCTTGCAATGTTTTGTTATTCCATTATATGTCTGTCCACAGGTATCTCCAACAATCTTAGCTTGGTTCAATACTTTGAAGTCCCTTTCGATTGTTACTCCAAGGTATTTGATCGTCTGTTTCATCTTTACGTTTCTCGCTTCAATTTTACTTTTGGGTGTCTTTTTTAGCTTAGACTTGCTTTCAATAGTATAAGCCCTGATATTTCTGCTGCTAGTTTCATCTTGTCTGACTTACACCAGTCCGTCATAATCCTTATGATTTCTTGTGTTTGTCTTTCAAGATCCGATATATTATTCGCCTTTATGTTGGGTATTACGACGTTTGCGTATGCCAGTAAGTCGTATCCTGCTTCTCTTAGAGCACGGAGTGGTTTATCAAAAATGATGCGCCATCTGACTGGTCCAAAGACTGGCCTTTGCGGGCACCCTTTGGTTACTTTCTTTCTGACTTTATCGAATAATACAGTGATGCATACTTCTCTGTTGTCAAAGTAAGTTTTTAGAAGCCCATGTTCTTTGGGCATTTCCTTCTTTTGATTTCTGCAAGCAGGCTTGGCCACCACAAGGCGTCGAATGCTCCTTAGATGTCGAGTGGAATAGCCGCAACGTATTCAAAGCTGTTGTTTCATTCAATTTCATCTACAATCTCCCGTAATCGAGAGATTGTGTCTTCTGTAAATTTTCCGGAATTAAATCCGAACTGATCTGGTGAAGCTCATTCGTTACTGCTACTCGCAAACCCGATCGAACGGGTAATTCGCACGGTAATGGCCGTATTTAAGGTTTTCTCATACGATACGTATTGAAATTAGAACGAGTACTTGCCGGAGTTCACGTTTGCGCTGAACACGGCGGTACACCACAGGACTAGTCTAAGCTCGGCGGTACTGAATTCCGGGAGACAGCTCGATCCGCCAAGTTCGAACAAGGAGAAGCAAACTCGCAAGCGCATTGGGCAGAACGATTGACCGGGAACTTCATCCTCGCCCAAAGGGCAAAGAGCACGTGTTCAAGGAAAATGAGCGCCAGACACGCACACACAACCAAAGGTGTTGCACAGCGAATTTTAAAGTAGATAACTGGGTACTGAAGAAAAACAGAATATTACTAAACGCCGCACATGGTACCACACTGCTGGGCTGGTACTCGCATACGCCGGTCTCCATATCATTTCCGAGGTCGTAGGGTATAATAGCTACCTACTCGAGAATCAGCAAGACAAACTGCCAGGATCGACACACATTAAGGATTTCAAGCACTTTTATCACTCATCGAGACTAGATAAAGGGAAAAATATGCGCGGAACAATCGCTGCACCTTAACCACCGAGGAACGCGAAGGCGACAAGCAAGTGCGCGAGCGAATCGAGCGATATCGACGGCGAAGAAGAGTGAGCGCCGGACGCAAGTGAATCCGAAACGCGTAGCAAACGTGGCGCACCAGGAAGCGCCCGCCGCTCGCAGAAGTAGAACCGTCACAGCCCGCGACTCTGACGCCCAAGTGAGGACTTGGTCGTCCTAGAAAAGCCATACGCTTTATGGTTAAAGGCAGACTGGTTAAATCACCCGTTGCTTCATCTAAAGTATGCTCCAGGAGAACACCAGAGCAACCGCGGGAAAGATAACGGTATTTGCGCGACGAATCACGTGCGCGATCGCCTCGCTTGTGCTTTTTAGCCGTGGGGAACCTAGACTAGTCTGATGAGACGCCCACCCTAGCTGAGGGCGAAGCCTCATGACGGACTGAAAAGCATGCCGAAAAGGGGCCCCCTTTTTTAACGATCACGCACGCCTTACACCTCGTCTAACTCCGAGGAAATTCCTATTTATTTGCAGTGGCCGAGATGCTGAACCTCGACCTCGAGCAGCTCGACAAAGTAGCAACGGAGCTTGAGGCGCTAAAATGGCGACCAGGAGTGAAGCCGCGGCCCACTTCAAACTCTGGGGCGGAATCCCGAGCTCGATGAGCTTCAGACCCAGCGCCGCGCATAGGATGAAGTCTGCAACGAGGGGCGTCTATACCAGTGTGTCGTCGTCAACGGTAGCAAACGGTTGCAATCATGACGCTCTCAGGAGGATCGATTGCAACCCGCTTAGCAATAAAACACATGAACAAAACACATAGATGATGCGCATAGTGCACCATATGGCCACGTGGCTGGTCAAGTCACTTTGTCCAAAAATCTTAATCAAAGTGGCGAATTGCGATTGTCCTCCTCAAAGGAGAGTCCAAAATTCTCAAACAAACAATTCATGCCTTGGGTGAGAATGTCTACGACTTCTCCTTTCCATACAGAAATTGAAGCAACACGCAAGAAGAAGGATGGTGTGCATTATTGAAAGGCTAAGGATGGAGTGAGTTAACTACAAAGTCCCAAGTAATGCACATACCCCTGCAGCAATGCGTGTAATCGAATGTATATGTATGAAGAACGTGACACCGATTGCCCTTGATGAGCAGTAAATAACTGCAAGTCGACCCGAAGTGAATATAGGACGGTTTTGAAAGACGACTAACATTCACAATTGCGGATGTGTGTACCTTCACGTGGTAGGTCTGAAAACGCTGTCTCTGCGAAGAGATAGTAGATAAAACACACAACGCTTGTTCTACGGGCAGCAGGCCCATAGGCCAACCGAAATTAATAAGGTACAATATCAACACGGATCATCAAATTACCTGGTAAGATGCGGGATATAAACGCTCAAAAATTCAACGCGGAGTCTATCGCACCCCGAAAGCTCATCTCGAGCCTAGACAAGCCAAAATCCGGGAGTAACTCGAAGGGAAATCTCTCAGGATTGCGGTACCACGCGCCTTCTTTAGAAGACGGGAGACCGTTCCAGGAAATAGTTGCAGGGGACCAATGATCGCGGCAATCTGAATTTGATTCCGGTAGATAAGAAATTACCCCCTGTCGATTAGCAACCGGCAGGTGCCACTACTGTGGGTAAAAAGTTGCGGCCGTGGTCGTAGCAGCCACCCAAAGTTTTCTACCTCGAACTCCTGGAGTAAGGCCCGACATCTAAAGAATTATTTTTAGCCCCACTGCCTAAAGTAGATTTACAATTGAAAGCGAAATTAGTCAAAGTCAGCTATTTTGGTAAGCGTAAAACCATGCACCTTGAACGCCCATTGAAATCCAGTGCTGCTGTATACGAACACAAGCAAAAGACAAAAGGTAAGGCAAGACACTTAAAAAGCTCACTCAAGCGCTGTTTTTAGATGCAATCCGTCGAAACACCCAATTCTCCTTGAACAAGACCAGGTTTGACTAATCTCAAGCCTAGCGTGGAACCAAACGCCTGTACAAACGCAAGTAGTTATAAGTTAAACTAGTTTTAAGCAGTTACAAGTAGTATAAGCATTAGTAATAGAAAAAAATGAACAAATTAATCAAATTAACTAATTAAAAGTTAAATAAAAGCTAGAAAACTAGCTAGCTCAAATCAATGTAAATAAAAGAGCCATGGAAAACCATGGAGAAACCCGCAAAGGAAACTGAACGAAGCTCAAATGTCAATTCGCACACGCTCACTCATTCACCTATTCGCTCGCTACTAGCTTATTTGAACGCACATTTGAACGCATGCTTGAACGCACAATCGAATGCTCTACTCCAGAAACGCTGTAAAAAAAACTTTGCATATTTGAAAAGGAAAGCCTTTCGTCTCCCTGTAAAGACTTCTGAAGACATCGAAACCTAAGTTCCGAGACTTGAAGAGGCTCTATTAAGGGCAGCAAAGGGCTCTATTCCACCAAAAATGAGAAGAACGCGCTCTTAACCTTGGTGGAATTCCAACTTAAGAAGTAAGAGACTGCAGATACAAAAACAACGCAGAATCGTCGCTCTGAAAGACAAGGAGCGATTGAATAGAAAGCAAAGGAAAGCCCTTCAAAGATCAATCGAAAAAGAAATCAATAGAAAATATGCAGTGGCTATTAAAAAACCTATGAACAATAGCTGGCGAGATTACTGTACTATCGAAAGCAAAAAGAATGCTTGGACGTATCCGTACAAACAAGCATCTAATAAAGTTAAAATCTCAAAGGCTGTGTGTACGGTTAATTTTAATCGTCCTGTGACGAAAGATTGGAAAGAAACAAGCATGGCTCTACTAGAAAAACTAATGCCTAATGACGACTCAAACTGCAAAAACGAAGCATATGCGCAGGCTCGCAGACACATGCAAAAGGTTCCAGAAACCGATGACGCAACGCCTTTTCTGATAAGGGAGATTAGAATGGCCCTTAAAGCGAACAAGGCAGGGAAATCACCAGGCAGAGACAGAATAGAGTCGGAAATGCTTGTGAATGCAAAACCATTACACCTGGCGCTGACGCAACTTTTCAACGCCTGCTTAAAATGCGGAGTGTTCCCCAGAAGATGGAAAAGTGAAATGCTAATCACGTTGCTCAAAGAGGTTGAGAAACGAAAGAACGAGATTAAATCATATAGACCCGTATGTCTACTCCCTATAGCTGGGAAGACACTCGAGAGGCTTGTGATTCAAAGAATATCCAACACACTAAATAGTTCGGACTGGTCTTCGGAGGATTAATATGGTTTTAAAGCAAATCGATCCATAGATGATGCCATTCAAAGA
This sequence comes from Phymastichus coffea, assembly GCF_024137745.1. Lineage (NCBI taxonomy): Eukaryota > Metazoa > Arthropoda > Insecta > Hymenoptera > Eulophidae > Phymastichus > Phymastichus coffea. The sequence goes on from NW_026706814.1 coordinate 5,955,763, forward strand.
TTGTATGAAATAGTAGAAGAGGCTGAATTTGACCCGTCAATCAAGTACGTACCCGATATTCTACTGGACGTCTCAGGAGCATTCGATGCCTTATGGTGGCCAAGCCTGCTTTCAAAAGAAAGAAATTGCCCTAAGAACATCTACAATCTCCTCCAGAGTTACTTTAGTAAGCGACAAGTGAACATTCATGCCCATTTCGACGTAACATCGAAAGCAGTAACGAAGGAGTGCCCCCAAGGATCGGTCTTTGGACCGGTCGACTGGAATGTCATCTTTAACAAACCACTCCGAGCAATCAAAGAAGCAGGATATGAAGTAGTACCTCATATCCTACTAGCCTATGCAAACGACGTATTTCTCGTCATCAAGGCAACGACACGCATTGACTTTGAAAGGTAAGCCCAAGAAGTCATTAACATAATGTCGAAATGACGCAAGTCTGACAAAATGAAGCTGGCGGTGCAAAAATCAGCACTAATATGTCTAAAAGGCCAACTAAGCGAGAATAGGAGCCTTAGAGTCAAGATCAGGAAAGACAACATTAGAATGCGGAGAACAGTCAAGTATCTAGAAATCACGATTTCGAAGAGCTTCCGTATGGAAGAATACATTTAAAACGTGCTTCAGAACTGTAGAAAAACCTACTTCGAGCTGACTAAGTAAAATAGTTAAGGCAAAATGGGGCCTAAAATATAATTCCATGAAAATAATCTATAACGGTTTCCCACTATCAAACTTTGCATACGACCCTGTGGACTAGTGGCAAAGAATCAACGTCAAGCAACAATCCGCTTTAGAAAGATTGCAGCGCTTGGTTCTATACAGAATACTAAAAGCCTACAAGTCGATCTTTCATGAAGCGGCACATGTGACACAATGACTAGACACGGTGCTTTTAAGTACCTCTATTAAAGAGGATTGTGTGAAGACCAACTGTATAGCTGTGGAAAAATTGAAAGCGAAAGCCATGTTCTCTTTGACTGCGAAGAATTAAGGGAATTAAGGAAGCCGTTAATAGAGGCTGTACTAGAGGACGGCCATGAATGGCCTTGCCCTGAAACAGCCCTAGTATCTAACCAGAAAACATAACTCGCATAAAGATTAAGCTAATTTTTGAATAATTTTTGAAATACTTTTGAATTTTGAATTTCAATAATTTGAACACTAATTTTTGAACAACCGATCTGAGCTTTGAATTTTGGGACTTGAATCCAATAGACGGCAGAAGTCGCATGAGCGCTGAAAACTGTCAGGCGAGTCGCCTTGTCAGCTAGGCAAGATTCGACCCTACAACCAATTAACATCGAAAGACAGCACAGCGATCAGCACCAGCAAGCCATGGAAGCCTACCTGAAATTTAAAAGTGAAATCTGAAATTTAAAAACGAAAATCGGTGATACAAATTTTGAATCCACCATCGTAAATGGGGATGACCGAATCGCAATGGGGAGACGTGCTTAAGTACGTCGAAGCGAGGGACCTGTAAGTCGTGGGAGCAATCCCTTATTACAGGTACGCAGGGTGGGATGAATTTGAATGAGCCCAGAAAGAGAGGCTTAGCCGGTTGATCGTCTTAGAAATCTCTTCTGACTGTCCTAGCTGGATCTCTCTTTCGACGTCCTAATTTGGGTTGGCCTCTATGGAGTAGTGGTACCTGGTCAAGCAAATCTTGTAAGATTTGTATGCCGTGTACTTCTAACGCGGACGGAATTGGGATAACTAGAGTCCTGTCGCGTCCAGTCCGAGGGTCAAACCTTTAGTTCCGCTCTCCTTGAGCGTTGAACCGTGAAAAGATCGATACTTCTCTTGAGAAGGTCGCTACCTTAGATTAATAAGGCTCCGACTCCCTGTGAATGGCAGGGAGCCGGAGCAAACTTGACTTCCGAATCTCCAAGGTATTATTTCTAAAAGTGAAACCGAGGAGTGAAAGACAGTGTGCTATGCCAACCTTCGGCACCCAGGGAGAGGGGTGGTAATGTCTGACGACGCTGCACCTCTCCCATAACGGAAAACTGAAAACACAGAGACTAACCATCAGTGGTAGCAGTGAGAGCGAGGCGATACAGCTTTATCGGTTGACCAGCGATGAAGCTAAGGTAGCGTCTAATTTGTATCGTTTGCGAGCGAAAGCGTGCGCACGATTTTACTTAGTTGACTTAGCGTAGGACGGTCTATCGATTGCGTGCGTCCGACCTGCCATTGTCACTGTTGTTAAACCATTTGTAGCGATCACCCGAAGGGCGATCCGTGCCGTCTATCTGGCAGCTCAATAAAGTTGAGGTGCTTAAGGTAAAATACCAGCTAACCTTCTTTTGCTGGTCATTTTTCCAAAGTCCCTCGCCGAACGAACTCACGAGCATCGAGTATACCGGTCACGGTCGCAAGAGTTTTCGCGATCCTTCCCCCATCTAGCATTCTACGATCACCCGCTCCTCGATTTCTCACTTCGAGAGAACAATTAACGGGGCAGCAATAGTGGTGAACAGCTTCGCCAAGGTGTAAGACCGGCCCAGCAGCAGGACGAAGATTTAGTGTCTTCCCCGCGTGTGTGACCTTGCTCGTGACCCTTCGGCCGTGAGCACCCATTCGCGATCACGTACACTAAACCTTGAGGTTATGTCATGTTTGCTTACAAGATTGATACATTTTGCAGTATATTGGTCAAGGACACCATTTACGACGACTTTAATGAAATTGTCATATAGACAGACTATTCGCCTCTCCGTTCCCTTTATGCAGGAGTACTAGTCTAGCCATCTTCCATTGTGTGGGGAAGATGCTAGCACACATGACCGCGTTATACCTGTCCAGGACGGGTATCGGGCATGCAACCGCAATCCGATGGATGATATTCCTCGGGAAGCAGTCTAGTTTCGGTGCCTTGCCGGGTTTAACCGTTGATGCAGCTCGGGTGTGCTCTGCCTCGCTAAACTTAGGCACTGTCGTCTCTCGGTAGTTCGTAGCATCATCCATCTCTGACTGATTCGGGAAAAGTTCATCGACTTTTGCGTTCATGGTAATCCTTGTCATTTGGCTCGGAAGGGCCAAGGAACCCCAGTCTCTTGAACACAATGTTGTAACCAAGACCCCAAGGATCCCTCTCCACTTCTTAGCACAGTTCTCTCGAGTAGCGGTTCTTGCTTTCTTTAATCCCGGCGGTCAGTACCTTTCGTGCCGCCTTGTACGCGGTCGCTAGTCTGTCCGTGTCTAGGCGTTTCTTATTTCGCGCGCGATTCATCCTCCTGCGTCAGGCAATGCATTCTCTCCGGAGAATATTGATCTCGTCCGTCTACCAGTCCATCGCTCGCTTGTCCTTTCTGCTCTTGCGTCGGGTCATTATGGCGTTGCATAGTTGCGTTATGAAGTCCATCGTCTTGTCCATTATCCAGTTTGCTCGTTCCCGTGTGTTGAGCTCTGCCAGGAGAGCTTCGGCGGGTGCCGTCGCCTCCTGCATTAGTCTTTTGAAACGCTCCTTGTCTTGCTTCCAGAGGTTCCAGTACTATGTAGTCCTGTCTGTGATCTGTCTGTTTCGTTGAGTCATTGTATGATCCGCCACCTCAAAGACAATGTGTTGGTGATCGCTGGCTGTGCAGTCTTTGATCACCTGCCATCCTCTTATCCGTGACGAGATCGTGCCTGAAGTCATTGTTACATCAGGTATTAAGTACCCGAAGCCCGGTCGTCTGTACGTCGACGTCGTTTCTTAGTTGGCCATTTCCAGATCCAATCTTGCGGCTATCTTCAAAAGCAACCTCTATCGTTTGTTCGTTCTTGTCATGCCCCATTCGATCGCCGAACAGTTCAAATCGCCCGCAACGATGAGGTCCCTCGGCAGATCTCTGAGAGCGTCCTCTAGCTGACCAATTTTATCCTCGAAAACTGCCATCGTGCATTTGAGGGTCTCACCCACGCGTAGTCTTCCCCCCTTCCATACATCTGTATTCTTCTTGCCGATTTTCCCTTTACCCAAATGGCTAACATACCGAAGGCATTTGAAAACCAGCCCTCTTGTGCACCTAAGTTTTATAATTGCTGGCTTATTATCAGTATGTCTGTGTCACGATCTCTCTTTCTCTTTCTCTCTCTCTATGCTTTCTCTTTCCATTTTTTTTTCTTTCTCTGAAGTCTTTTTTATTTTTCCCTGCATCTAAATATTTTTGTTTGATCACCACTTCTATTTTTCATTTTTGTAATTATTTCTTTGGTTAATCTTTTGAGTCTTGTGTTATTTCTATTCTACGATATCTTATGTCCTAGTTCTTTCGTTTTATTCTAATGTTTTTCTTTACCTACAAATTTTTTATTTCTTTTCAGTCCCTCCATCAGTGTTCTACTTTATCCACCTGAGTTTTTTTTATTTCCTTACATAATTCTTTTATTTTTTTTTAAATTATTCAATTCTTCATTCCAGACTATAATTTCCTTTTTTCTATTTTTTGATTATTTTTATTATTTTGTATTCCTTTCCTGTCTTTTGTTTTCTGCGATTTTCCCTCTATCTGATATTGATTATTTTCCTGTTTTTTTTTCAAATTATCTATTTTTTCTTTTATACTTTACAGTCATTTTGTCTTCATTTTCAATTAATTTTTGAGCTTGTAAAGCCCATCTTCACAAATCATTGTCATGAATTATAAAACCAGATTCAAGAGCCACGTTAAAATTTTCTAAAGTATATTCACAAATTCTTGCAATTTACTCTCGATACGTACCATCTTGATTAATTTGGTGTGCCTAGCGAGGTAGTTGTGTTTCAGATGTGACTTTGAGGAAATGATTTTCTTTTCTTCTTTTCGTTATTGAACTGCTGATAGCCTTTTTGTCCAGGAAAATTATTAGTATTACTCGAAAATTTTGAAATAGTTTGTTTCCATGTCAATAATTGTTTATTCTTTTCGTCTGGGTCTTCTTATGGAAGACGAGCCTACCCATTCGTTATTTTTAATTATAACAAAGCCTTCTGTCGATACGTAATTTAATAATATAAATCAATACGTCATTTAACCCATTAAGGACGGGACGGACACTTTTTCGTGTCCAACTTCAAGCTACCACCAAGCCAATAATTTAATTGCAAAAAAATTCGCGAACCACCATTTTCTATGTTTTTAAGTATGCTCTTCCCGATTATGACACTTAATTTTTTCTAAAATGAGTTTTTTCATGTAAAATTTGAAGATTAAAAAAAAAAGCACTGATTATTTGGAAAAAAAAATTTTTGTGATCGAAATTTGTTTGCCTTTTGATTTTTTTATAGGCTTAAAATTCATAAAAAAGGTGTCCATGATACCTTAACTAAAAAATATCGGCCCTACGAAAACCCAAATATATATATTTTTTAATAAATTTGCGTAAATAAACAAAAATTTCATTCGCTAACTTCACCGATTTTTATCTCGAAAACTATCGACTTTCATGAAAAGTTTATAAGAACAAAAAATGCTGAGAATCAGTCAAGGAACACGTCTGAATTTTTTCAGATTTATGGGGACCATTTTTGGTTTTTTCAAAAATGGCCATTTTCCATAAAAAGTTGGACACGAAAAAGTGTCCGTCCCGTCCTTAATGGGTTAATAATATAAATAACACAGGTCTGCAAAATATGAGGTTGTGATTGTTATGGAGTATATGATAGTCATTTCCAAAGTAGTTTTCGGCGTAGAACTCAAATCCGGACTCAGAATTACTCCATCATGTCAGATTTTTAAGTAATCCTAACCCAAAAGGGCGAAAAACACGGTTATTCGCCATATTTGAGCATCCATAATACCGCTTTTTTTATTATTTTTCAAATCTGAAATAACTATTGCAAAGGGCTACTCTCCAGCTTTTCACGTCACTATTTATATGTATGATTATCATTTTTTAAATGGAAGATATCGTCGATTGAAAAGAAATAAATTACAGGTTTCGCAATGTCCGATATATGAACGGAAACAAAGACATGTAAATTCCTTTGATGAATCTTTGTTCAACGAGGCAATATATTAACGAAAAATCTTAAATAGCTGGTAGCTCTCAGTTTATAAAACCTTAATAAGCTATAATCCCGTAACCTCAAACACAATAACATCAAGCCCATGACAAGTAAGGCTCTGCTATTGTAAGCCGAAATAAGTTGTAACTCCAAAAAGCAATAACATCAAAGCCACGATGGTAGGGCTCTGCTGTTTCAAACTCAAGTATGCTGTAATTTTTGCCGTTCATATATCGGTCATTGCGAAACCTGTAATTTAGTTCTTTTCTTTTAGTGAGCTGATACCTCTCCGAGCTAAGTTTATCTACTGTCAGCGACTGATATATTGTAATAAAAATAAGTTTAGTACTTGGTGAATGCTACGAACTGTTCAGAGAAAAAATATAATTAAACAATATTTAAAATCTTATAACTTGATGAACTTTCTCAAAAGTGTATTAAAGTATCGAACAAGCTGATATTTTTCGAGTTGTAGATAGCAACATCAACATTTCATTCTGTTATTACGAAGATTTTAAACTAATGTGTGGAAAGGATAAACAAAATGAGTGAATGTTGAAGAAGCTCGCAATAGTCATATCTATAAGCCTTTATTAAGATCGATGAGGAAGGGATAATAGATGAAGAGTATATATATGGGTTGAAATACTTGATTTCTCACTTTATTGTAACTTAACTGTGCTACGATCTATTAGTTTTAGCCTATAATAATTTGACTACGAGAGCAATCAGGTATACATATATACGAGGCCTGTCCGGAAAGTATCGGGCCTTCCTTTATATTTTCGTGCTATTGTTATTCTTTATCATCTGGTGGGTGGCATCCTTCAAAGTAATCCCCACTTGATTGAATAACACGGTTCCATCGATGTTTCCACTTTTCAAAACAGTCCTGGAACTCACGTTTAGGGATAGCCTTAAGTACACTCGTTGCATTGTTTTCAACCGCTGTTTTGTCATCGAATCGGTGTCCTTTGAGTGGTTTTTTTAGTTTTGGAAACAGCCAAAAGTTACAAGAGGCTATGTCGGGACTGTATGGAGGTTGTCGAAACAATGCGATATTGTGTTTGCTCAAAAACTACTGCACAAGATTGCATGAATGCGCTGGCGCATTATCGTGATGGAGAAGCCAGTCACCACTTTCCCAAAAATGCGGCCGTTTTCTTCTTACTGCATCACGCAAACGTTTCAAAATTGGAACGTAGTATTCTTTATTGAATGTCTGACCTGTTGGTGCATATTCGTGATGTACAACACCTTCACAATCGAAAAAAACAATCAACATTGACTTAACATTGCTCCGACTTTGACATGCTTTTTTTGGTCTTGGCGATTCAGAATGCTTCCACTGTGAAGATTGTTGTTTTGTTTCAGGATCATAACCATAAACCCATGATTCATCACCTGTAATAACTTTTCTAAGCACATTATCATCATTATTGACCATTTCCAGATTGTCTAGAACGATTTCTAAGCGAATGCTCTTCTGCTCTGCTGTGAGCAATTTTGGGATGAATTTCGCACACACGCGTTTCATTCCTAAATTTTCGGTTAAAATTTCTGAAATGAGAGTTTTTGGTATCCCAAGGTCTTCTTCTAGTTCTCGCACAGTCATACGACGATCTTGTTCAATTGCAAGTCGCTCCCGCTCAATATTATCTGCGGTTTTTGTCGTTGAAAGTCGGCCGGAACGAGAATCACTATAGACAGAAGTGCGACCATCCTTGAACCGTTTATACCACTCTTTTATCCGTGTTTTACTCATACACTCGCTTCCGAAGGCCTTTTGCATCATTTCAATAGTTTCCGAACTCGTTTTTCCGAGTTGAAAGCAAAATTTGATGCAAATTCGTTGATCTTGTTTTTCAGTCATTTTTGACAATATCAAAATCCGACGAACGCGAAAAAGGCACTGTAAACAAAGACATGCTGCGCATGAACTATACGTCCGGCAGGTGTCAGTAAGTAACTAATAGATTCGTGAGGCTTTACTGTTGACGTTTCTGTCTGGTAGAGGTTGCTCGAACACTATGGCGCGAAGATATAAACGTAGGCCCGATACTTTTCGGACAGACCTCGTACATATAATTACATACTATTAAAATTACTTTTGCAAACTCTATTCTTAATAATTTGTTGTTTTTCTATTAATAAAGCCTGAAGAGGTCAGCAAATGTGCCGACGAAACGTTGCTGAATATAATTAAAATTAAGTGATTTTCCATTTATCACTATTTCCCTTCTTTCAATCATTACAAAATTTATCACTTAAAAAATCATAAGGGAATCTAGACAGTATGTTACGTTTAGAAGCTCGCAATAGCTATCTTAATGTTTATAAAAACCACCACTTCTGGCCTACTGACATGCGACTTGCAACCATGACTTGTGATATTGTGATACTTATTGACCTGTCTAATTTCACTTTTCTTAATATGTGTGTGGAAAAGGGAAAGGATTAATTAATATTACTATTAATTTCTTATATAAAAACATCAAATATCTAACTTATTTTATTTTTCAGGTTCATCGATTAGTGGTGACAACATGCACTGATTATTTTCTTGAATTAGAACGACAGCAAAATGAAAATAACTATATTGAAAATCGATCAATAACTATGCCACCTGATATATCGTACGAAAGTATAAAATCAATAATAAGGTTGGTAAAACATATATTCAATCTTTTTCCATAAAATGAATCGTGATAGAGATAAATCATATATAGACTAAGGTAGTCAAACAAATTCTCTTACAGAGTTCTAAAATGCATTTGTGTATTTTGTTACTAGCTGAATCTTCCTACAATATGCTCAAATCCTCGTAACCCGGAAAGATTGAAATATTTTTATTTTTCAATTTTGGTTATTTTTGTCAATATCAGTCCACCACAGAATCTAACTAAAATAAGTATTCAACCATTCAAAACGCTAAGTGATTAAATCGAATTAAGGTCCACTCGCGTACTTTGGGAAAAAGCACCCAATTTGTTTTTTCTACTTGCTTGAATTGTTTCCGAATCTCTATGAATCTTGCATCATTTTCAAATTTATTTTAGTTTCTTGTAGCCAGCAAAGTTCGATCTAAGATAATATAGCACAGTTGTATCCCCATTGTATTTATGACAATAATAATATGAATAATATAATAATAATGAATCAATAATATGTATAACTTATACAATCAAAGCTTAGTGACTTATAAGGGTATTCAGTGTACATAATAATTACATACAAGCTTACATATAATCACATACTTTGTTTGGTTTGTAAAAATGGTCTGAATTATTAAAAATTGTCAGTATATTAAAAATATTTGTAAATATTATAAAATATCAGTTATATTTTGATCCCGGTAATGTACGTATATATTCAACTTTCAAATACGCGTCTTGAGACACGGACTCGATCACTTGTTCTTATCAAAGATCTATCAATTTATAATTACTCATAAATTTTTTAATTTATCTAGACTACTGTTGAGGATTTATCATATGCTTAATTCTAAGCACTTGTGTCTATTGATTTCATTTTATATGGTTCTGTTACAGTTAATGAATCTCCCCCTTCCCCCTTTCCCATTATACTTTTTGCAAAAAACAAAATTTATGAGCAAGTAAGCTGCCGCAATTACCTGGAGCCTAGAAACCATTTTAAAATCAATTTTAAAATGGTAAATATGAGAAATTTATAATTTAACAATTTTTATTTAATTACAAACTCGCAAATTCGTCATGTTGTTCAATCAAGTTCAATGTTTTTGCTTCGTAATTATAATAAAAATTATTAAATTACAATTTTTACTTGCTTGTGACTACAAATTGATTTTGAAACAGTCTCTACTGGCAGAGTAATCAAATTAATTATGATGTCAAACCAATAATTCTTCAATTTTTTTAGTATAATGGTAATGATATCTTGAAATAAGGATAAGTCGCCAAGATCTAACGTTGTAATTGGTTGATGCTAAGAAAAAGCTCAAAATTTTGATTTTTCTTATACTTTGAAATATTGTTATTATACAGAGTGTCTCAAAAGCCCCGGGACTGACCAAAACTCGAAAAGATCGCGTTATCGGGAAAAATGTTACAAATAAAGTTGATATGTTCGTTATTGATGCACTCAGTGATGACCTTGCTTTTAACGTCAAAGTTATTTTTCAAGATCATTTCAAGGTCAACTTTGATTTTTCAAATAAGAACCTCTATTTTTTACCTTTGATCCGGATAGAGCGAGAAATTCTACGTTCAACTGACATATTATACGTGGGATCTGAAAGACCCTGCAAGGTTATTTCAAGGTCAGCTTTCGTTTTTTAAACAGAAACACCCATTTTTACCCGACATTCAGAATTAGCGGAAAATTTTATATTCAGATGAAATAATATATTTGGGGTCCGGGAGATCCGTTAAGATGATTGCCAAGGTTATGCGAATTCCAATTTTTTTTCTGTTTAATCTAATGATCCTACAATAATACGGTTTGTCGGAAAATGTTTCAGATGAAAGTTACTGGACTTTGAAGGGAACACTTTCTGTTGAACGCGACTTTGATCTTGACGTTTATTTTCTAGGTCACTTCATGGTCATTCTTATTTTTCTTTAAAAAAATCTCAGTTTTGACCTCGGATTCTCAAAAAGCGTAAAATTTTACATCCAGATATGTACTCGTACTCACAACCGAGGGCCAGAAGAACTTCAAAGGTCATTTGTACAATAATATTGTATTTTTTTCGAATAGAAATCTCCTTTCTCGTTTCAAAATCGATTAACGTAATTATTCAACAATCAAATATCAAATCTGATCTTGATTTTTCGGTCATTAAGTTATTTAAAAGAATCCAAAGTCAATTAGTACAACTTATACGAAAGAGATTTATTCAAAAGTATTTTAATAATAATAATTTTATGTAAAGCCATAATACAAGTATTTTACATAATAATAAGTACTTTAGTAATAATAACAAACTAATAAGAATAATCACATATTAATGAATTAAATGTTCAAATAGATGACTACCGACTTCTTGACAGTAAGCTAATCGATGGTTAAAAGATGTCGTAGCATTTGCAAACGAATCTGCTGGTAAAAGTTCATCGATAATACGTTGACGTAATTCATCTAAATTGAGTGGCTTCATCTTGTACATTCGATGTTTCAGATGACCCCAGTGAAAATAGTCTAGCGAAGTTAAATCTGGTGATTTCACTGGCCACTCAATTGCACTCCTTCGACCTATTCACCAATGAGAGAATACAGCATCCAAATAATTGTGCACCTGACTTCCAAAATGTGGGGCAGCACCATCTTGCTGGAACCATACATTTAAAAATTATTCAAAATTCCAGCCCATATATTTATTTTTTGAGGGTATTGCGTAGTATGTTCCTGCATCCATTGTGCAGGAACATACTACGTAATACCCTCAAAAAATAAATGTATGGGCTGGAATTTTGAATAATAGATTAATAGACCCATTCTTCATTCAGGGTAATCTGACAGCGGCAATTTATGAAGAAATGTTTCGAAATCAAATTCTTCCTGCAATAAGAGAGATCGCATTTTTTAAGGTTAGGAAATAAGAAAAAGTCACTGGAAGTCAAATCAGACGAATATGGTGGATGGTCAATTAATTTGAACTTTAAATCGTTAATTTTTGCCATGAAACCGCACACGTGTGAACTCGAGCATTGTTTTGAAGAAAGAGGCATTTTTTTTGTTCAAGTGAGGACGTTTTTCTCTGATTTTTTTCTTTCAGCTAACCTAATAATGACACATAATATTGTCCAGTGATCGTCTGGCCTTTTTCCAAGTAGTCGATGTAGATGATTCTATACGCATCCCAGAAAACCGTGGCCATAATCTTGCCAGCTGACTTTACTATCTTTGCCTTCTTTGGGGCTGCTACTCCTGCGGTAATCCTTTGTATGGACTGTTCTTCGGTTTCAGAAGTGTAGTAGTGTACCCATGTTTCGTCTACAGTGACGAGTCCACGCCAAAAGTCTTCCGGATTATGACGTATGCGTACAAAAAGAGACTCAGAGGTGACGACGCGGGTTCGATTGTTTTCAACAGTAAGCAAACGCGGCACCCATCTTGCTAATATTTTTTTCATCTCCAATTTTTTAGGCAAAATTGAAATGATTGTACCCTTGATACCCCTGTGGCCTCAACTAATTCTCGCAATTTTAATCTTCTATCACTCAACACCATATTGTGGATTTTGTTGACCATTTCGGGCGTACTCACTTCTACGGGGCGTTCTGAACGAGGTTTATCTTTTGTTGTTGTACGGCCGCGTTTAAATTCATTTACCCAGTTATAAACAGTCTTAAACACAGGGGCAGACTTGCCATGAACGGCGTTCAACTCAACTGTGATTTTTTTTTAGTGTAAGGCCTTTCAAATGAAAATGTTTTATCACCGCTCGAAACTCTGTTTTTTCCATTTTTCAAATAAACCAATAACTTTTTGTTCAACCAACACTCACAAAAAAACGACTTAATGAATCGAGCTGAAACTTTGTACGATATCTAGTTAGATTGCTTGCCAAAAACATTATAATTTAAGCGTGACGAGCGCCATCTCTTGGATTTTGTAAAGACTTGTTGACCCCCCCTCGTATATACATTAATTACATAGTCGCAATAAACATACATACATTACACAATTAATAAATTGTGTAATCCAGCAGAGGAAATAGCATTTCTGTTTGCCAGTCTGGACATATTTAAACTTAAAGCTAATAAAATAAAAATAATGAAACAAAAAAGAAAATATTTGTATAGTCGGTTTGAAATTTGATAATCAAAAACTATCAAGTCAAGCAAACAATTATAATTCAGTTGATGTACTTTACAATATTATACACTTATCGAAATTGAATGAGCATTGTTGTGGCTGTAGTTCTATTGGTGTAAGTTGCTTTTCTGTCACTTGCATAGTAGATTTTCATTACAGGTGGTGTTGATAATTTAGTGTAAAATTTGTTAAGTATCATTTATACTGTACAAAAACAACTATCTCGTGCAGTTTCGACCAAAAGGGTTGCAACCCCTAATTTCTGTCATCGAAATTTTTACCTTCTTTGTACCTATTTTTGAAAAAAAGTTCATAATGAGCTTGAAAAAATTAGTAAAAATATTACCGTGGATAGAATAAGAAAAAAAATTTACCTTTTATTTTTAAAACCACCCCTTATGTTGAAAAACCACCCCCAAAAAATTGTTTCCAATACATTACAGGTAGTGTTGATAATTTACTGTAAAATACGTTGCTCATCACTTATAATGTACAAACACATTTATCTCGTGCAGTTTCGACCACGAGGGTTGCAACCCCTAATTTATGTCATCGAAATTTTTACCTTCTCCATTCCTATTTTTGAAAAAAAGTTCATAATGAGCTTAAAAAATTGGAAAAATTATTATCGTGGATAGAATACGAAAAATATGTACCAATTCAAGATTATATCACCTAACAAGACCCAGAACTGGGACAACGTTTTTCCAAAGTATTTTGTTGCGCCGATTCCGAATCTGTCTGGAAAAATGGTCCATCACCCAGTAGCAATTTCTAAAACTCCCCTTATATCCCAATGGCAATTTCCCGCACTAACACGCACTATCAGAATGCTTACAACCCCCCCTAATAACCCCCTAAAAACCTCCAATGAAAATGCCGTTAGCCCCCCACTAATAGCCCGAAGACATAGCTGAGCCCCCTTGCAACCTTATGGCAATGCTTGCAACCCACCGAATAACATAATGGCAACGTTATCAACCCTGCTAACTACTGGGGTTATTAGGGGGTTATTAGGGGGAGGGTCTTATTGGGGGGGGAGTTATTAGGAGGTTAATGGGGGGTTGTAAGCAATGCCATTGGGGGATATTAGGAGGGTTATTAGGGGGAGGTTTATTACCATCGCCATTCGGTGATTAGGAGGGTTGATAGCATTGCCATTGTTTTTGTTGGTTGAGTTTTTCTCCTTTCTTGTGACTGAAATTGTAAACTGCCAAGTAATATATATTTAATTGATTTTTATATGCGTTACTATAATTCATTCAGTTACCAATTAAAAACAATCAAAAAAATTAGGACGGATTTATTGTTCATACTTCTTACAATAATGATATTCTTCATAGAAGTGCTCGAAACATAATGATTTTTTGCACCAACCGCAACGTATAATAGCCACATTTTTGCATCCTTCTATGTCACAATGTGTATTGCAGGAATCTCCAAAACTGTAAGCAACAGGATTGTCAAAATTTTCTGGTTTTTTAGTGAGGTAACCACTCTTGAACCAGGAATATTTAAAAAGATTAGTATATCTTGGTGAAGATAATTGATTGTGGACTAACGACTGAAGTTTAATAATGTTGTTTCTTTTATGTAAATCCAAATCATAATTCATCAAAATTACGGTATCTGAAAATTGGCGGACAAAGATCTTCCATATGCGAAATCCAAAAACATCAAGTGGCTGAATTTCTCCCGTTGTGCCAGTCGGTATTTTTTTAAAATTTATAATTTTATCACATGGAGTTACAGTTTCTATGGCACTGTCACAATGACCGCTCCAGGAGTCAAGCATATTTTAAAGAGATCTAAAATCAAAAATCTTATTTGTAAAATCATTTATAATGACATTAATTGTAACTAGATGGGATTATGTATACCTGTAGTCAACTTTCCAGATTTAGATGCTTCTACGTAAACATTTTCGGGTCTAAATAAAGTGGTTTCAACAATGGGTCCAAACTCACCGCTAGATTCCTTCAAAACTAAAAAGAGTGGTGACAGTAATTCTCCTGCGGCTGATATGAGTGGCTGTATAGTATAACTGTGGGTTGTTGAAGAAACTGACTGTACTAAACACTGTACCTGCTTTTCTCCTTCAACCGCTAGCGTTCTTCCGGAGTGCATTTCCAGTTGGAATCCGCTCTGATCAGAATTAAACACATTATGAATTCCAATTATTCTTATGCCTGCTTTAACATCAGCAATAAAAGTATTTGCTTTAATCGTTAGTTCTGAATTACTTTCTAGAGTTTTCTTGGTTATAAACTTATTTATTTTCCGGGATACTATTCTATGAGCTTTCTTGAATTTACAAAGCCAGTTATCCGAAGCTTTGAATCTTACATCTTCTGATTCTATAATCTTTTGAGCTTGCAATGCCCATCGACGTATGTCACGATCATGAATGATGTAACCAGCGTCTACTGCTGCTTTAAAATTATCAAAAGTGTACTGACAAATTCTTGCAATTTTTTCTCTATAAGTACCACCTTTGTTGACTGTATGAGCCCAACGTTTCAACTGACTCACAGATGAAACTTTCTTAAATTTTTGACGTACACTTTCAACACTTAAATTTTTTTTTTGCCACTTCTCCAGTATTCTACGGCTCTTTGCTTATATTCAAAACTGACATCTTCATTGTCTTTGGTACAATGGTCGGTGGGTGCTTCGAAATCGTCAGGAAAATGGTGTTGAACTTCATCTTCTACTATTTTTGCAGCATGATCTTTGTAATCTTCTTGAAAATCTAATGTATCTTCAACGATCATATCTACTTCATTGAAATCATTCACGGAATCTATTAAAATGCTTTTAATTCTTTCCGACAATTGAATCTCTTTATAATTTGTCTCACTTTCAGGTATTTGTAGAGTTTGAAAGTAAGCTAATAATAAATTTAAAACGTTCAGAGCGTTAATTTTCATTTTTTAATCTGAAATAAAAGAAAAAAAAAATATATATATATATATATATATATATATATATATATATATATTATATATCTTCTATTATATTAAACAGAAGGCGCGAAATTCTCCGTGCGTCCGTCCATCCATCCGTCCCCCTTTTTTCCTTATTTTTCCTCTGTATAGGTCTCTCCTGATATCGCTGGGGAATAAGAAATAAACTGAATAACAAATAAACAAATTAGAATAAAAACAAATAAATAAACAAATTGATAAGTAAACAATAATGATAAACAAACTTATAGAAAACATTCATGAAAAAAATTAATTAATAAATTAAAAAGTAAACATATTAATTAATAAACAATAATAATAAACAAATCAATAAGTAAACAATAATTATAAACATCATTAATTAATAAATCCTCATAATCAGTGTAATTTCAATTTTTTTAATAACAAATATTAAAAAGCCGTAAAATTATTTGCATATAAAAAATAATTTTATAGTTATACTTACGTAGCAGGTACTACGAAATACGAATTAACGGAATAGTATCTTATTATTATTTGTACTTATAATCTTATATTCTTATTACTATTTATTATGCTGTTAGTTCAATAGTCGATACAATACGTCCAACAACAAGAAAGTTGTGTTGGCTACTGATGAAGAATTACTTACTCATATTTATCAATCATGAAAATAACAGACAATCGTCAGAGACGCTGATAGTAGGACGTACATAAAATTCTGATAATACTATCATTCATATATCAAAATTTTTGCGCATCCGAGAAACTATACTTATCTTCTAGGTATACTTATAATATTATATTATTCTTGACTTGTTGTTTTATAAAATAAAAGTTATTTATTTTTTGATAGAATTAATAAACGATAGAACGTAAAAAATTTAAAAGAGAGCAACAAAATAGCTATGGAATCATAGCTTATTTGATTTAGAAGAGATTGTAACGATATGTCAGAAACTTTTTTTAGGATGGTTTTTCAACATTAAGGGTGGTTTTGAAAATAAGTTTGAACAGGTAAATTTTATATTCTTATTCTATCCACGGTAATATTTTTTCCAATTTTTTAAAGCTCATTATGAACTTTTTTTCAAAAATAGGAATAAAGAAGGTACAAATTTCGATGACAGAAATTAGGGGTTGCAACCCTTGTGGTCGAAACTGCACGAGATAGTTGTTTTTGTACAGTATAAATGATACTTAACAAATTTTACACTAAATTATCAACACCACCTGTAATGTATTGAAAACAATTTTTTAGGGGTGGTTTTTCAACTTTAAGGGCGTAGTTTGAAAAAAAGCTTGACTAGATTAACTTTATTTTTGTATTTTATGTAGGGTAATATTTTTTCCAATTTTTTTCGGGTTATTTTAATTTTTTTCATAAAAATAGCCATGAAATAGATAGTATTTTAAATAAAAAAAATAAGGGTTGCATCCCTTGTGGTCGGATTTGCATGTGCTAGTTTGCTTTTCACATGAGAAGTGATATGAAATTTGTTTGGTCGTAAAATATCAATTAGATGCTAAGATACATTGGAAAATCTATTTTTGGGGGTGAACTTTGAGGGTTGTTTTCACCCCCTCAAAGTGTTTTTCCGCCGATAAAAAAAAATACGTATGTCTTATTTTTTGATGAACTATAACATATCAAAAGATTATTGAAATCGGTGAGGTCGGGTTGGGGGGGGTTTCCTTGTAAGATACAAGTCTTTGATATAACAATAAATACAAGGATAAAGATTTTCAATTTTATTAAAAATAAAAGTCTAATTGAATAATAGTAACTTTATTACTTAGTGAAGTAAACATAAAAAAGAAGTAAAAATAAGTAAGAATAAAAATAAAAAAGAACGAAATATGAAAAATAAATAAATATAATTAAGTAAGAAATAGGAATACAAAGTAAATAAATATATAAACGCTTGAAATGTACCGTAAAACAAACACAATTGACTTTATCTTTGAAAGAAGTTCTCGATATTTTGAATCTTTATCCGTTAGCCGATTGCTCAAATACGATCTCTAACACGGATAGTAATATTTGCACTCCTAGTATCAAGTCAGAACTATATCATTCGACTGCATCCCTTGAGCTCTCGAGTGACGTAGAAC
Source organism: Phymastichus coffea (assembly GCF_024137745.1). Lineage (NCBI taxonomy): Eukaryota > Metazoa > Arthropoda > Insecta > Hymenoptera > Eulophidae > Phymastichus > Phymastichus coffea. The sequence continues at coordinate 5,973,601 of NW_026706814.1, forward strand.
AAATGCTGTTATTCCACTAGACGAAGATGGTAGCCACCTATTGAATGAAAGGTTAACTTGTTAGAATATCGCGTACCTCGAAGTTACCGGGCTCGTGGACTCATTGGGTTGTAAGAATCTCTTGCACCGGTTTAAGTTAAAGTGTCCATCGTTGAAACGATGTCTGCCTACGACATCAGTAGATATAGTTAGATATAAGTCATTTAAAGCTGTCCAGTAATGCTTTGTCCTATAAAAAATACTATTTCAATCATCCACACTTTATATCTGTAGAAAAAACGTTTCATGGGGGTCCACAACAGGGTTTTATCGAATTTTAAGGCTAGATTATCAGGGTATTCTGAGGTTATTGTATAGTTTCGGTAATGAGTATCGGTGATCCAAATCACAATAAAATACGTTACATGGATTTTTAAATGACTCACTGTGTTTGCAGGCTTTACGAAATTGCTGTAATAGTAAACTTCAAATGACGATATTTTGGAGAGAAGAAAAGATATTCTAAACTTAAAAAAAGGGTTTTAGATGGTAAGAGTGAACCTTTAAGATAGCGTACCTAGTTTTCCAAAAAAAAATTTATTCTAAATGTTATTGTGCCTGAAAAACAGCGAGAAACAGTATTTCTTGCACCTTTAGGGATATTTAAAAAAACTTGATGTGATTCTAAGGTCAAATTTCAATTCAACGACCCAAACTCTACCAGAAATAAGTAGTATCAACTAATGAGCAAATTTCACGTTGGGCTGTGTAATAGATGGGTAATTCCGTATTGTGCTAAATTATTACTCATTTTCGATTGCCATATCAATGTAGAAATTGTTTCAAGTATTTAAGCTGTTAAATATTTGCACACACACACGCAAAGAAGACGGTGCAGCTAAAGTTATGATTAGCCAAGCAGATTGAACCTATTGTACCACTATTAAACATGATGAATACCATAATTTTATTGAAACGCGTTATCTTGGTCCTGAGGAAGTACTCGTATATTACAGAATTTTCAGTAAAACAATGCAAAATAAGAGTCATACCGTTACAAGATTACTAATACATTAATGTGATGAACAAGCAGTAATTATTATGCAGAACGAAGATGAAGATTCCCTGTTCGTAAATTTAAATAATTGAAACAGTAAGTTATTTAATTAATTTAATTTGAAGAAAAATAACAAAGCACCAAAGCAATATAACTATGCTGAAATTCCTAAACATTTTACGTACAAGGAAAATAAAGTTCATGGTCAAACTATTACATCATGGGAAAATAGAAAAAAAAAACATTTTAATTGTATAGGACGGATGTATACCGTAAGTCCTACACAAATTGAATTATTTTATTTAAGATTATTATTACTTTACGTCAAAGGTGCTACAAGTTACGATGATTTGAAAACAGTAAATAATGTATTACATCCTTCTTTTACTGCAGCCTGTCTAGCATTAGGAATTATTGAAGATGACGATGAATGGAACAATGAATGGAACAAAGTTACGAGAGAAACCGTCACTTGGATGATGCCTAGACGACCAAGACATTTATTTGTTGTTATATTGATTCACTTTCAACCTATTTATCTAGAAAAATTATGGAAAACCTTTAAAAACCCTATGTCAAAGGAATTTCCACGTGACAACGAGTTTAATATTAGTTATCAAATGGCTTTTCTAACATAAACAATATGTTAATTGAGGAAGGAAAAGTTTTAACTGATTTTCCGACGATGGTAATGACAACGTTGACAAAAATAATTTATTGCAAATTGGCAATCAATAATATCAAAAATTAAATGCTGAACAAAAAGAAATAGTTGACAATATTATTAAATCGCCAAATTCAGATAATTATACTGGCTTAACTTGCTTCTACGTAGATTTTTTAATTTTTTGCTTTTGTAACAGCAATTTACTATAACGTATAAGGTAATGGAAACTGTTTAACATACGAGGGTGGTCCGATAAGTACTTAGCCTCACCGCCCGATGGCGCCACTCTCGCAAAAGAAATATTCTATCACGTAGTACAATCTTCTCGATGGTTACTGTCAAGATTTCAGCCGGATCGGAGTTGTAGTTTATTTTTGAGAGCGTGTGAAAGCAAGTGTGTCACACCTTCGCCGTCACCATGGCCAAATTGGTCGAATTAGGCTACAAACTGCTGCCCCATCCACCGTATTCTCCAGATTTAGCCCCGTACGACTTCTTTTTGTTTCCAAACTTGAAAAAGTCACTCGCCGGACAGAAATTTGAGTCGAATGAGGAGGTAATCGCTGCCACGGAAGCCTACTTTTCAGACCTTGAGGAAACGTATTTTTCAGACGGGTTAAAGAAGTTGGAGCATTGCTGGGCCAAGTGTATCGAACTAAAAGGAGACTATGTTGAAAAATAGAACGCCACTATTCCAAAATTTTCGTTTTTCTTTTGTAGGCTAAGTACTTATCGGACCACCCTCGTAGTGACGAGATTCGTATATCAATTCAACATCAAGACTTGTGCCTTTAATATTATTATTATTATTATTATTATTATTATTATTATTATTATTATTATTATTATTTCAAGATTATTCCTTGCGAATCCCAAAAGAGAGTCGCAATAATCTTCTCGGCCGAAGGAATTGTCTTCGCCTTTTTCGGAGCAGATTCCCCCTTGGTAACCCATTGTTTAGACTGTTCTTTGGTCTCAGGAGTGTAGTGATATATTCATGTTTCATCTACAGTGATGAAACGACGCTTAACGTCTTGCGGATTTTGCTGGAACAGCTGCAAACCATTCCTGCAACACTTCACACGATCTCGTTTTTGGTCAATCGTGAGCAATCGCGGCACCCATCTAGTGGATAGCTTTTTCATGTCCAAATGTTGGTGCAAAATATTATGTACCTGTTCGCTCGAGATGTCTACAGTACTAGCAATCTCACGCACCTTCACTCTTCTGTCAACCATCACCATAGCATGGATTTTATCAATGATTTCTGAAGTGGTAACCTCAACACAGGGCGTCCAGAACGTTCAGCGTCTTTTGTGCTCATATGGCTACTCCGAAAATTTTGAAACCACTTATAAGCCATTCTAATCGAAGGTGCACAATCACCATAATGTTTATCAAGCTTCTGTTTAATCTTCTAAGGCGTTTCGCCTTTGAAAAAGTAATGTTTAATCAATACACGCAATTCTTTTTCGTCCATTTTTTTACAACCACTCGATTTCTTTGATTGATACGAATGTAAAACGCAAAGTAATTGGCCGATCTGGCTGAAACTAGGTGTGTGCTCTTCCAAGATATGCCACTAGCTAAAAATAACCTTGATACGCACTAGTAGCGCCGTCTCTCTGACTTTGCATGGTTTTTTCAAACGACCCTCGTAGTATACATGGTGTCCCATTTTAAAACAACCACCCCGAAATTTTCGACGGTTGGCGTTGTACAAAAAAAATTGTTCAGACAACAGTTATTTGGGACAATGGGGGCAACCTTTCTGTGAAATCCGATTTGACCTTGAGATTTATTTTCAAGGTCATTTGAAGGTCAAAGTCATTTTTTGAATAGGAACCTATATTTTTGATCCGAGATTCGGAAAGAGCGGAAAATTCTACGTTCAGATAATGTATTATGTGTGGGATGCGGTTAACCCCCCCCCCCTCGCCTATAGTCATGTAGGGGTCAAATTTATGAGTTTCTTGATCTATGCACAAGGATGATCGGGCAAGGGTAAGGTTAATTGTAATAACCCAATAACTCGATAACCCCAATAACCCCAATAACTCAATAACCAAGAAATATTTTGAATAAGGACCCCCATTTTTTATCCCGGATTTGAAAAGAGCGGGAAATTCTACGTTTAGATAAAGTATTATGTTGGGGGATCGGTTCAACCCCTATCCCACCGGAGCAAGGGTGAGGTTAATAAGGTATGGATTACCCAGCCAGTGAAGGCAAGGTATTAATTACCCAGCCAATGAAGGTAAGGTGTCGATTACCCAGCCAATGAAGGCAAGGTATTGATTACCCAGCCAACGAAGGTAGAATTTCCCGCTCTTTCCGAATCCGGGGTTAAAAATAGGGGTTCCTATTTAAAAAAACAAAGTTGACCTTCAAATGACCTTGAACATGACCTTAGAGGTCAAAGGCAAGGTCACAGAGATATGTCCCCCTCAAAGTTGGGCAACTTTCATCTGAACTATTTTTCGCCAACCCCCTTAGTTTCCGAGAAAATCGACTGGGTCATTTAAAATGGCCTACCCTGTATAATGAATATAATTAGAGAGAACGAAATATATTTATGAATAAACAATAACTATAAAACCGGTTAAAATCTTTTTTAAGGGCCTTAACTTATTCTAAAAATTTTATTTAAATATCTTTTGAGCCTTTAAGCCATGGCTTTTTAACGATTGTAGAATTTGAAACATTAAGCCAGTTAGTAAGTTCGCATAGTACATTAAAATACTCTCCGTACACTAAATTTCGTCCAAAATGAAAAATGGCATTACTCTAAAACATTTATCATCGATATAAAGTTACGTCTCTGATACTTCATTAATCTTAAATCCAGTTAGTTTATCTTTATCTGAAAACAGCGATAATTTAACTATCTAAATCTTATCCAAATCAATACGTAGAGATAATTTTTCTTGTTTTTCATATTTACAATTATTATGACAATGTTCTTGAATATCCCGCCAAACGTCAATATTTTCATCAAAAACTTGCTGCAATGTATATATTTCATTGATTTCTAAATTTAAGGAAAAGTTGTGTAACGAAATTTACTTCGTTATCAATTTTTAAAGGTGGGAAAGTGAGGCGCATTCGTTCATAGCAATCGAGGAGGAGGAGGGAAAGGTAAAGAAATACAATTAAAAATTACACTTCAAGTACCATTAAATGGTTTTACCGTATTATTATAATTTACCAAAGAAAAAAACTTTACAAAACCTTACTCACTAATGAACACAACAATCAAACACGCCTTATACACTATTGAACACAACGGTTTTCTTAACACATATTACGCAATAGATGGAACGGAAGAACAAATTAACTTATATTAACCACGTTTACAAAAATAACAATGAACCCGTAACGTGTCGCCCGACAGGTGACCGCCTTGACGATAAATCGACTTAACCTACTCATACTAAGAGAAAACCATCCGGCGAAGGATCGCCTTGACGGTACGCTACCTTAACAAATAATGCCGGCCGTGTAATTATAAGCAGGTAGTCGGCGAGCTAACACCTTGCCACCTACCTGACCATTACACCTAATCGCTGTGCCATACCGCTAAAGAGAGAGAGAGGGGGAGAGAGGGAGAGAAAGAAAAAAATAAAGAGCCTTGACCTTAGCTGTGCGGAAACGGGGAGGCTTGGCTGTGCCCTGCGGATGGTGTTGCTGGCCGTCGCTGGGTGACTCCTAGCCGACTCCTTCCAGGTAGCGTCCTTTGCAAGATGCTGGTAAGAGGTACTTGTCCTTTGTCCCTCTTGGCTTCTCGTCTCAGCTCCTTGGCGTCTGCGTGTTCGGTTGACTTTTACCTCTGCACTCTGCACTGCTGACCGACTTAGTACTGTCTACCCGCTCGCTTGCTTCCGTCATCTATAGCTTCCTCGTTTTCTTTTTCTCTCCCCACTTGACCTACTTATTAGACGGCTCGCGACCAAAGCGCTAATTGATTATGCGTCGCGCGTCTGCCTAATCCTGCGTGGGGCATGCACGCCTCCCTCTCTGTCTCTCTCTTTATCTAACACTTCTCTCTGTCGTCCACTTAATGATCTCGGGCCGACTCGGCCTCGCTCGGCAATCTTCGTCGGCTGAAACAAAGACCATGCATTAGACGCATTCTTAAATGCGCCCAACGCTAGCCACCGTGCCTTGCCGAGAGAGGGGGAAATGGGGAAAAATACCGACGAGAACAAGCGCAATGCTTGCTCTTGTCACAATTTAAAAAAAATTACTTGTAATAGGATCAGGTCTTAAATCACATCCCTGCATTTTGTTCCAATTGTGTGTTCATGTTCTGTAAATTTTCCTATTATTCCAAACCTCATACATATATCCGAAAAATAATCTACAGAATCTTTCTGAATAAGTAACATATATTTATCAGCATTAAGAAAATTTGAAAGCGGTACTAAATTAATTGAAGTTTTTGTCACATCTCTGTTGAATATTTGTAAAAGGATATCTTAATGCTTACATCCAAGCAAACTTTTTCTGACTAAGTAATGATAAAATAGACTATGTGCGCATGATTTAGCGTGAGATAAGCTATTTTTGTCAAGTATTAGTTGAATGGAATTATTCAACGAAAATATTATTATTATTATTATTATCAGTTTCAATTTGCAGTTTGACGTGAAACAGACGATATATTGTCAATATTTTGTTATTTTTATATGGATCATTATGTATTATATTATTATAAATGTTAAGATCTGTGTGATATTATTTTATTAATCTATTATATTCTCTTATAACAGATTCTTCAGTTTTTATACTAGAAGAATCAAAATTAATTAAATGCAAACCTCCTAATTTAGTAATTCGGGATAATGGTTCAACCATAAAAATATAAAAATATTGTTTCCTGCTTCTACAACAGCATTGTCCAAATTTAAACCTTGATTTTTATGAATCGTGATAGCATAACTCAGGCAAAAAGTAAATTGTTGTCTTGTAATATATTTTGTTCCATTATTTGAAATTGGTATTCTAATTGTTTGATATATTATTCTTGATTTGACTGAAGTTTAATGGTAACGTTGGCTATACCGATTTTTCCTTTAATCACTGCAATGACTGTTGATATAATGCCATTAACTAATCCAATAGATATTATTGATCATCTATCCAATAGATAGAATTTATTTGATTTATGCACGCTTTGAAATTAAAAATAAGAGAATACGCACTGAAATATTTCTCTTAATTTCATATTCATATAACCATATTCTAATAACATTTTTTTATCACATGGGGTCACGATGGCTCAATAGGTAAGAGTCCAGACTTCTGTGCAAGATGTCGTGTATTTGAGTTCCGGGCATGTGAAGATTTTCAGAAATAAAATTTCCATATATTCAGAAAAAAATAGTGACGGTGGTGAGTCTATATATGAATGACGATAGGAAATCAACACTATTGTATACACGTACCTAGTTTATCTCTGCAGCGTTTCACGTCGATGTAGTTCTTGAAGTAACAATAACAATAACAATTTACTTATTGTCTCAAAATATTAGACAGATTATAAATAAACTGAAAGTAATAAAAAATAAAAATGTCTTGGATTTTAAAAATTTTCGTAGAATTCTATTTAAAATTTTTTTCAGTTTTGTAGATGCAGCTTGTTAGGGATATAGACCTTTGTTAGTTTATTCTTGTTTAGTTTTAGGATAGGGACCACTATTACTTTTCCTTAAGACTCTTAAAAAAGTCTGTTTCTTATCCATATCAAGTTATAGATATTAAGAAGGTTACTGAATGAAATTTCTGGTAAATTTTTAAGGAAATGATAATTTTTAGATGAGGACCTTAACTATATTTTTTACAATTTTTTAACGCTGTTTTGAGTTTTGTTAGTGAGATTAGGTTGTTGAAGAGAGGTTCCAATGTTTCTTTGTAGTGTCATAGTACCATTTGAGTATTTTTTGAAAGTTTGTTTTGTGATCGACAAATTCTTTACGGTAGTTTCCATTGCTTGAATTTTAAGAAAACTTTTAGGTTGTTATATTTGCTATACTTACAGATTTTTCAATGATTTCATAATTTTCTTTAAGTATGGCTTGCTATCATTTTTTACGAGGTGTGTTCAAAAAGTAAGGTAAATTTTTATTTTTATAAAAAAATAATTTTTTATTCATCAATATTTATGTTGTCCCCTTCAAAGTAATCCCCCTTAGATATAATACGCTTGTGCCAACGTTTTTTCCAATCCTCGAAGCACTTCTGGTAAACACTTTCTGGTATAGTTCTTCCAGCGATTATTTTTTTATCTTCTCCATCGTTCCAAACCTCCGTATTTTCGTGGGTTTCTTGAGTTTTGGGAACAGGAAAAAGTCGCAGGGGGCCATATCCGGTGAATATGGTACCTGAGGCATGATTGTGGTTTTGTTTTTGGCAAAAAAGTTTGACACAACTAACGATGATTGAGCAGGTGCATTATCGTGATGCAAAATCCATGAATTGTTTTCCCACAATTCCGGACGTTTTTTTCGTATTGCTTCATGCGAATGGCGCATAACTTCAACGTAATACTCTTTATTGGCCGTATGACCTTGTGGTAAGAACTCTTGATGTATTATACCACGATAATCAAAGAAAACAGTGAGCAAAACTTTGATATTTGATCGAACTTGACGTACTTTTTTCGGTTTTGGCTCCTCCGGAGTCTTCCATTGGGACGATTGGGCTTTAATTTCGACGTCATAACCATAAACCCATGATTCGTCACAAGTTATAACTCTTTTGAGCATATCAGGATCATCATTGATGTCGTTTAACAGCTCTTGAGCGATGCTTCTTCGACGGTCCTTTTGTTCAAAATGAAGCAGTTTCGGAACAAATTTTGCTGCTACACGTTTCATGTCCAAAACTTCGGAAAAAGTGCATGGTACGAGCCAGCAGAGATGTCGACGTCTTTAGCCACTTCTCTACTAGCGATTGGACGATTTTTTAACACAATTTGTTTTACTTCTTCAACATTTTCATGAGTTATTGAAGTGCTGGGGCGTCCAGAGCGAGGTTTGCCTCACCTGTCCAGAGCTAATTGCTTTCTCATAGTCTTCATTTTACCATGGTGCGTTTTTGCTTTTACATATATTCTTAAATTTCGGAATGCTATTATTGGTAGAGTCACTCATGTTATTCATAAATTCGTTTACTAACTTATTTTTACAATCTATAATTTTTTTTAGATATTGGTTCTTGGAATTTTATTTAGTTAGTTTTTTAAATACCCATGTTGGTTAAATGGGGAACGGACCATTCGTTTAATTTATGGTAATAAATATAACATAGTGGTGATTACTATAAGAACTTGTTTCCCAGTGAGTGATTAAGGTAAAGTTGCTACAAAAACTTAGATTGATTGCGCTCTCTTTGCTACTAACAAATTCTTAATGTACATAAATTTTACCTTAAAATACAAAATTGATTTTTTTATAACGACTTCGAATGTCATTTCAAAGTTACTGTATGTTGATATCTTGAGAATTGCTACGACGATTGCAAAAATACAAAAGTATGCCTTCATAGGATTAAACAACAATTTTCATACGTTTTGAGCATCGTTGAATTCGATGATGGGGCACGCTTGATCCCATTGAGTCTAGATTGAGATTAGCTTAAAATCAAATCAACGAAAAAGATATACCCTGGTCCAAAAAACCACTCTACTTTGTTTTAAAGGTCGCTGAATCTAAATCCAGTGAAAATTATTCATTCTTATTCAAATTGGAAGGTTTAATACTCTTGTATAATCAAATTAATTATTTGATAATTAAAATTAACATTCAGTACGAGTAAAGATGACGTTGAGGTAATTACGACGTTTTGAAGTTTTTATTTATGATTCCCTTATGAGGCAATAACAATAACAATGAGGCAATATCTACTAAGTTAAAAATGCATTGAAAAAAATATTATCAGGCGTTATCAAGAATAAGACCTCAGAAACTTTTAATCAAGAGGAGTTGAATGATCTCATAAGATATTTCAGATTATTCAAAAATGGAGTCGAGTATCTAGCCCCAGTATTGAAAAAGAAAAACTCATTATCCAAGGGAAGTAAAGCTTATGTTTATCGAGATAATGAAAAGAAGCTTCCTGAGTTCTTTGCGAAAGATACAGAAAATTCAACAATGTTCTCTAGAAATGTAATAGAGTTAATGAATGAATTGAATCCTAATATTTATAAAGATGAAGAGCGCAAGTTATTTATCGACTTTTCTGAACGGAGCCTGAAAACTGTACTTTTATATAATGGAACCTTGTTTGCACCTATCCTGATTGCTCATCTAATAAAGTTGAAGGAAACATACGAAAATTTGGAAATAGTATTGGAAAGATATATTACGTGGAACATCAATGGAAAGTTTGCTATGATCTTAACATTTTAACTCTGATTCTGGGGTAGCAGTCAGGTTTACAAAATATCCCGAATTCTTATGTTTGTTGGATAGTAGAGATAGAAAAAAATCTCTATGTACGGAAAGAGTGTCCACGTACAACAGATTTTAATACAGGGATTAAAAAAATACTCCGTGAACCTTTAATAGATCCAGAAGATTTCTGGAACACTCCTCGTGGTCATTTCAAGGTCAGATTTATTTTTTCAAATATGAATCCCTATTTTTTACCCCGGATATAAATATAACTAAAAATTCTACGTTTAAATGATATATAACTTGTGAGGAAAACCATGTAAGATCATTTCCAGGACTTTTTTTTGAGCTTGCTGCTGTGATATAAGTTATTTTCCTCGACATCGTCCAAGCGTGTGTTAGGCTGTTTGTTGGTTCATTCTGATCTAAGCAGCCAAGGGGCTTGACCTCAGTAACGAAACGACCTATAATTCACATAGCATGAAAGCTCTGGTTATCACTGTACAAATTAAAGATTGTGATGAAAAAGAGAATCATCGGATATAGCCGTCAACGATAGCCGCGAACTCCGATACAGTGCCTGGTGAACTTTGACTTCGATAGGATCAGTTCCATGACTAACGATTGACTTGATGTATCGAAAGCCGGACACTTACATAAGTAAGATTTCTACTTTGTTGCACTACAACTTGGTTATAAAATTTCTTAAAATAATTCAGTGTCTCATTTTTATGTTTTAAAAAATGTACTATATAGAGTTTTTATCTTTTAATAACATGAAGAATTTAAAGTTACCCATTGAACAGGACATGGTACCACATAGATCAGCATAGGTGTTTTCTCCAACATCGTATTCATATTCTTAATTAACTTTTTTAAGTGGATGAGGATTTATGCATTTTTCCAAGGCCCTTGCAGAAAACACTTTTCTCTGGAACTTCGTTAACTCTATCTATGGCTCCATTCGTGACTATTTTCTTGAAGGTTCTTTGGTTAAAGCGTCCCAGGCTTTCATGTAGTTGTTGAAATTTACAGTTGTTAGCATGCTTTTCCATCATAATAACTTTAAAATACAAACAACATATATTATTATGACATCTAATACCTTCTGCTAGCGTTTTATTCGACGACGTGGTCTTAATCTTAACGTAGTCTTCGAAAACAACTCTAAAACATTTTCGAACTGACAAGCCTGTAGCAAACAAATGTTTCTTTAACAACGGAACTTGTAGAACTTTTTCGATTTTTCCATTAAAGCATTCACTGTTCACTAGTTCTTTTATTTAAAATTGTATCGTCCATACAAATATCGCACGGTTTAATAAGCCTGTACACATGAAACCATTCGCATCTCGGCGTCATATGGTTTGTGCATGCACTATCAGTGAGTCAAGCGTCTTCTAGATCGGTAATATTCAATTTGCGACTAACTACCGATACAACATTGGTCTCGAATTAATTGGACTCACATTTGAGCGTGTTGATAAACGCGACATTAGATTTCATCTCCATTAAATTTGAATTTGAAATTTGAACGATTATTCGATGTCAATGTTGCTTGCTTACCTTGTACTTATTATCTGTTACTTAGATTTCTTACATTGTCTCGTGAAATGGCCTCTATCATTATAACTATAATACCTAATTCCTTGCTTACCTCTAGCATAGATCGCCGACTTACCTCTCTGGAGACAAAAGTGGCAATTGAAATTTCTTCCGAAATTGGATTTTCTTCTCTTTTTTTCAGTAATCTTTCTTGCGGATTTTGAATTGTTTGATTTCTTAATTCTACATTGTTTCAGGCAGTGTAAAAACTTGAAAAACTTGATGGAATTTTCGCCATTATTTAATTATTGTAAATATTTTCTTCTATATCTTTTAATTGGCAAACGATGCTTTTCAAACTTGTTATGTATTTTATTACAGTTTTTTTTGGCTTCATTTTACTTGGTAGACTAAGCAACCTAGCTACCAGTATATAGGCTTTCATGATATAATTCTAGACTCGTAACCAATAATTCTATCGTACAGAGTATGTCGCCTTCTTCAATCTTACATACTTTTAAACTCTCAAACATTACCTCGGAATCTGTTATTAACAATTGTTAGCATAAAATCGTACCTTTTTTGGTTTTTGCACTATAACTTTGCAAATAATGCAAATGCAAATCCCAGGAAATGATACACTTGTAAAAAAATTCATACGAGGTCTCCGTCAATTTTCAACTTGAAGAGCTAAGATTCAAAGCAAGAGTAGCTGGATATTTACATTAAGTGCACGAAATCCTGATTGCGTGTAACAGTTAGTTTTTACGCAATCAACGTTTAAACAAATTCATTCGAAATTTTTCGACGCTTCCCAGTCGGAACGGCAAATTTAATTCCAATTTTAAAAACAATTTTGAAAAGGAGATGTTTTTCGCTTCAAAATGTATATTCTGTTTATGAAAAAAAATATGCAAAATAGACAGAAACGACACGGAAGTCCGACGTTTTCGGCTGACCGCACCGAAATAGTCGAGTAGTGGGGGTAGCAACGGCAGAGGAGATACGTGCATATATGGTAATACATACGTCGCACTTGCGGCATGAGTATATTTTTATTCCATTTGATTAATGTACTAGCGATTTCTTAAACACTTATATTGATTTTTTTGTAACTCTCCAACTACTGAGCACTTCACAACGACCGTCAGCGTCGCTTTACTTTCTCTTTCCATTCAAATGCTGGAACACAGCTGGATATGGCTTACTGTGATGAAAGAGAAGCGTGAACTACTATATATACGCGTATCTCCTCTGCCGTTGCTACCCCCATTACTCGACTATTTCGGTGCGGTCAGCCGATAACGTCGGACTTCCGCGTCGTTTCTGGTCTATTTTGCATATTTTTTTTCATAACCAGAATATAAATTTTAAAGCGGAAAACGTCTACTTTTCGTAACTGTTCTTAAAATTGATATTAAGCTTGCCATTTCGACTGAAGAAACGACGGAAAATTGCGCATGAATTTGATTAAACGCTGATTGCATAAAAGTAACTGTTGTACACAATCAGGATTTCGCATACTTAATGTAAATATATCCAGCTACTATTGCTTGGAATCTCAATTCTTCAAGTTGAAAATTGACGGAGATAAGAATTTTTTTTTACAAGTGTATCAGCCGGAATTTTCTCGGCTAGTAATAATGTTACAAAGTCGCGCGAAATCTCATGTTTATTATTCAATTATCTACAACTTTTGCATTGACACTATTGTAATCGCTACATTATTTGCAAAGTTATAGTGAAAAAACCAAGAAAAGTGCGATTTTCTGCTTAAAATTGTTAATAACAAATTCTGGTATAATATTTGAGAGTTTAAAAGTATGTTAAATTAGAGAAGGCGACATACTCTATACGCTAGCACTATTGGTCCAGAATTATGTCTCGAAAAAATTCTTATTGTTTGGCCTATTAGTGGAAATTAACTATCTATGAGTGTAAGTTTATTATTTTCCTAACGCTCATCATATAGTATACATAACTTGTTCCATATTCCATGAGCTGTTTCGCACGTGAGATACTTCTCAAGCAAATCGCTGGTCATATCGAAAGATAAAATTACCGATGCTTTAGCGTCCTTTACATCCCATGGTTTCTGTATGGCAGCGTTATCATCTCCGGCTGATCGAGTTTCCTTACCGAACGTAATATCTCAGTGACATTTAATTTTAGTGACATCAGTACTCGAATAATCTGAAACTTCCATTGTTTGAAATTTGTGCCACTAAACTTCATACAATACAGATTCTGCACTGGTGACTATAAGTGATGGGCTCATAACCTGATAACTATGAGAGTATATACAGTGGATAGTCGCAGTGAATATAATAATACTGTCTGATACACTATAAGAATGACTTATTATTATATTCTTGACAAGACTTCGGAGCTTTTGTAAGTGTACGAGGGTCGTTTGAAAAGTCCGTGCAAAGTCAGAGAGATGGCGCTACTAGTGCGTATCAAAGTTATTTTCAGTTAGTGGCATATCTTGGAAGAGCACACACCAAGTTTTAGCCAGATCGGCCAATTACTTTGCGTTTTACATTTGTTTCAATCAAAGAAATCGAGTGGTTGTAAAAAAATGGACGAAAAAAAATTTCGCGTATTGATTAAACATTACTTTCTCAAAGGCGAAACGCCTTAAAAGATTAAACATAAGCTTGATAAACATTATGGTGATTGTGCACCTTCGATTAGAATGGTTTATAAGTGGTTTCAAAATTTTCGGAGTAGCCATATGAGCACAAAAGACGCTAAACGTTCTGGAACGCCCTGCTGAGGTTACCACTTCAGAAATCATTGATAAAATCCATGATATGGTGATGGCTGACAGAAGAGTGAAGGGTGTGAGATTGCTAGTACTGTAGGCACCTCGAGCGAACGGGTACATAATATTTTGCACCAACATTTGGACATGAAAAAGCTACCCGCTAGATGGGTGCCGCGATTGCTCACAATTGACCAAAAACGAGATCGTGTGAAGTGTTGCAAGAATGGTTTGCAGCTGTTCCAGCAAAATCCCCAAGACTTTAAGCGTCGTTTCATCACTGTAGATGAAATATGGATATACTACTGTGGGCAAAAAGTAAGGTGAATTTTCAATTTAAACTTCGCGGGCTTAACATTTCGGGCTAGTTCTTTTTTTCTTGAGTTGGTAGGACTGCGAATGACATCTGGGACAAATTTCATGTCAATGTCATCATCAGTAATATATTTACGCTTGTGTTTACCAAACGACCAAGAGTGCATGTTTCGATTTTTACAATGTCTGATTTAATTGAGCAAAGAAGTACCATCAAATTTTGTTTGCGGAATGAAATTTCGGCTGCGGAAACGTTGAGGATGTTGCGGAAGGCCTTTGGTGATTCTACCATGTCGCAGAAAAATGTTTATAAGTGGTACAAAGACTTCAAAGAGGGTCGAGAACGTGTTGATGACTTGGAGCGCTCCGGACGACCATCGACGTCAACAGATGACCAACACGTCAATAAAGTGAAGGAATTAGTGCTCGAAGATCGTCGGTTGACTGTTAGAGACCTTACTGATATGATCGGAATATCAGAAGGATCTGTGAAAACAATTTTGAAAGACCATTTGGGCCTACGAAAAGTCAAATCTCGTTTGGTACCGAAAACGCTCAATTCGTTCACTCGTTCTTCGTGACCATTTCGCCAAAAATTCGACGCATATCGTTCCGCAACCACCGTATTCGCCTGATTTGGCTCCGTGTGACTTCTGGCTATTCCCAAAACTCAAGAGACCACTCCGGGGAACGCGTTTCGAGTCGATTGAGGAGATAAGAGCTGAATCGAAGAAGGCGCTGATGGCTATACCGGAAAGGGACTATTTGGCATGTTTCGAGGATTGGAAAAAACGTTGGCATAAGTGTATTTTATCGGGAGGGGATTACTTCGAAGGGGATGACATTGATGTAGAAGAATAAATAAAGATTTTTCATTTTACAAACAAATTCACCTTACTTTTTGCCCACAGTAGTATCCTGAGATCAAAGAACAGCCTAACAATGGGTTACCAAGGAGGAATCTGCTCCGAATAAGGCAAAGACAATTCCTTCAGCCGGGAAGGTTATGGCGACTGTCTTTTGGGATTCGCAAGGAATAATCTTCATCGACTATCTGGAAAAGGGTAAAACCATTACAGGCGAATATTATTCATTGTTATTGGATCGTTTGAAAACCGAGTTGCTAGAGAAACGTCCACGATTGGCCCACAAAAAAGTCCTCTTCCACCACGACAATGCGCCAGCTCACGCCTCAGCAGTTGTGGCCGCAAAACTGATGGAGATAGGATTCCAACTCGTTTCACATCCCCCCTATTCTCTAGACTTGGCTCCGTCGGACTACTATTTGTTCCCTAATATGAAAAAAATGGTTGGCGGGGAAAAGATTTTAGTCAAACGAGGAGGTGATTGCAGAAACGAATGCCTATTTTACAGATTTGGACAAATCCTATTATTTGGAAGGGATTAACAAACTAGAGCAGCGTTGAATGACGTGTATAAGCCTAAAAGGAGATTATGTTGAAAAATTTAAAATATTTATTAAAAAAAATCAAACATATTTTATTTTTGCACGGACTTTTCAAACGACCCTCGTATATCGGGATTGGATAATTCGTTTAGCAAATCTTGAGCAGAACTAGCCTAATTGGAGTACGGGTAAACTGAGAGATAACTCACGGCAGTTACGCTCTTTGCATACAGAAAGACACACACATCATACGCAATACGTGAGAACACACACTCTAAACAAACCAATTTACTACTATCCCATTGGGGTTTTCAATTTCGTTCAAGAATAAGATTACTGGAATCTTAAGTTAATCCTGAACATTAATAGATCCAAATTGTCTAGAATGGATTAACTGACGTGATGAAAAAAAGCAGTTGGAAAAAAAAAGAAGCACTGATTTTGATAAGTATGAGCTAATAAATAAATGGACACTTGAACGATTTACAGAATAGTCAATTAAGAAAAAACCTGTACGAGGTTTTTTTAAACTAGTATCACGAATTTTGAATTTCCGTGGGCTACGTAAATTTGATTTTTGATTTTTATGTAGCATTATGTTGGTACTCATGTCCCTTACTTCTGCTGACAAGGTCAGCCATTTTGAATGTTTAATAAATTTTTGACAGCTGATTTGCTTGGATGTGTTTTGGCTAGTTTTCGATTTTTACCTATTCTAAAAAATAGATCAAAGAAACTGTATCAAATTTGGTGTGAAAAACAAAATAAAGTGCGCGGACGCATTCCGAATGTTGACTATGGCATATGGTGAAGCTACCTTGGACCAAAGCAACGTTTATCGGTGGTACAAAATGTTCTCAGAGGACCGAGAAGATGTGAACGACGAACAACGTGCCGGATGCCCGAGCACGTCAACAAGAGACGAAAATATTCATAAAGTGAAGAAAATAGTATTGGCTAATCGTCGAATCACCGTAAAAGAAGTTTCTGAGGATCTAAACATATCGATTGGCTCGTTCCATTCAATTTTAACAAATGATTTGGGCATGAGTCGGGTCGCCGCGAAATTCGTGCCAAAACTGCTCAACTTCGACCAAAAACAGCATCGCGTTAACATTGCTCAGGAGATGTTGGACTGAGTCCGTGACGACCCAAATGTACTCCAGAGGATCATAACTGGTGATGAATCATAGATTTATGGTTATGATGTGGAAACAAAAGCTCAATCATTCCAATGGGATCTACCGCATAAGCCAAGACTGAAAAAAGCTCGCCAAGTTCGATCGAACGTGAAGGTTTTGCTCACAGTTTTCTTCGATTACAGAAGCGTGATGTATCATGAGTTCTTGCCACAGGGTAGTACGGTCAATAAGGAATATTACCTGCAAGTTATGCGCAATTTGCGCGAAGCAATCAGCCAGAAACGTCCGGATTTGTGGAAGAACAAAAACTGACTTTTGCACCATGATAACGCCCTTGCTCACACATCGTTGCTTGTGCGCGAATATTTGGCCAAAAGCAACACAGTAATGGTGCCCCAGCCACCATATTCCCCAGACCTACCCTCCTGTGACTTTTTCTTGTTCCCAAAACTGAAGAGGCCCATAAAAGGACGACGCTACGCCACGATTGAGGAGATAAAGATGGCATCGAAGGAGGAGCTGAACAAGATCACAAAAAATGATTTTTTTAAATGCTTCGAGGATTGGAAAAAACGTTGGCACAAGCGTTGGCATAAGTGCATTATATCCGAGGGAGATTTGAAGGAGATAAAATAGATATTTATGAATAAATAATTAATTTTTGAAACCATACAAAATTCGCGATACTTGAACAGATCTCGTATATACTACAAATTTAAGGGTGTGAGTTATCAAAGCTACTATTTAATTTGAATCTGAAAATTTTTACTTTTCATCATTCGAAAGTTGGGTTAATAGATTTATAAGGAAACACTGTATTGCAATGTGAAAAATTACTAGTTATATAAAACCAAAGAAATATAGATCTCATGAAAATATTATCGAAACTATTAAAAACTTCCAACTTAAGTGTTCTGCTGAAATACCACAGTATGATTTAGATTGTATGATCGACACGGAATAAATAGGCTATGAATACAGAATCAATTCACAATCTACTTTAACAGATAAAGGAGCCAAAGTTGTAGAAGTGTACATAAGAGATTTGAATAATGTTTCAAATAGCTATACTACGCAATATTCAATTACTGTCTCTGATTAAATCTTATACCACAAGTATTCATTTTTTACAGGAATCTAAAGGTATCTTGGGTTCTTTCAGAATGAAGTAAATTGTTGAAGTGTATAAAAATGTTGATGTTACGTGTTTGAAATCGAGAAAACTAACGATTGATATAGTAGAGATATAGGTTAACAATATCTGAAAACCTTATATTAAAAAAGATAATTTACTTATTCAAGATAGATTTGGTGGTCAGTTGCAAAAGAACTTATCATCAAAATCAAATATTTTATGTTATAAATATGACGTTGAAATAATATCTCCTAACATAATAAGATTTGAGCAGCCATCTTACTATACAAACTCATGTACGGATATGCCTCATTTTACCCTTAAGTTGCAGTTATGAGTAAGAGTCAGTATGTAAACTTTGTAAAAATGATCACATTTAAAATTCTAATAGTAAATTTAAATTAGAAAAAAATATACTTCTCAGAGTTATAAGTAATTGAATTTTAGATAAGTATTTTTTTTTACTTTATTGTTTTTATGTATTAAATGTAGTTGTAAAGGCTAGAATATCTTGTGTCAATTTTATTTATTTTAGATTGATAGAGTTTATGGGAAAAATTTCAAAGTTCAAGTATGAGCCAGCGATACCAGGAAGTATAAACTGATGGACTCTGATAAGTAACAAATTAATTATAAATAAAAAATTATAGAGATTATTGCAAGTGCTCGGTCAAGGGTTTTTATTTTTTAATGTGAAATAAATATGTACTAGTTTGCAAACTTTTTTTTAATGTTAAAGTTGTACTTGTCTGCTATATATATTTACATATAGTATATATAAATAAAGGATAAATAGTACATATAATGTGATTTTCGTTTATTTATATCATTTATTAGATTTTATTTATTTTAGATCATTTATTTATATTATTGTTCATACTCTCGTGATCTGTCGCGTTAATGAGTAAGAATTTGTTTCAATTTTCAAAAATGCTTCTAAATGTAAACTTTCAAATAAAATAATAAATGAATATCTATGATTATATGAGTTAGATTTTAAGGAAAGATAGACTTTACCCTAGTTTCTTATGGTGCAAAGTGTCCCATAAGCAGACCTTAAGTCTTTCTTGTAAAAAGGATGCAATTCAGCCCAAGTTTCTCATAGCGAGAAGTGTTCTATGAGTCGAGCATGAATTACAATAGTAAAGGAAGGATTTGCTCAGTTAATTAATTGAGAGAAAGAATTTAGGTATAAGTCAAGTTTATTCGATCTCGAGCGTTCACTTGGCAAGGCTAGGAGAGAATGCTAGCCTGTGCAAAAATCAGCGTATTTATACACAAATTTCCCCGCCTATTTTCATAGGACAGCTCTTCTCGAGTTGTTTCCGAAATTGTGCGAAATCATTTTTTCTAATTTACAAAACAATAAACAGTAATAATGAAATTCTCAAATATGTAAAATTTACAGAAGTAGATATAGATCATTTAAGTATAATTTACAATTATCGCAAAAAGTATAGTAAAAAATTATTAACTAATAAAGTTAGTTAATATCATAGCGCAATATTTACAATAAAATAATGATAAAATTTTATATATATATCAATAGTTTATCACTAATAGAAGTAATTCCTAAAAAGAACTACTTAAATTAGTTAATTACATTTGAATTATAATCAATTTTCGTATTTGCAACGGTTTTTTGTAAAATCTTATAATGCAAATAAAAAATAGTTAATTAAGATTAATAAATTATAAAAATGTCGGTGTTATATATAACATTAACGCTTTCGATCTATATACAATTATTTGTCTAAATAAATTATTAATTGTTTATTTATTGATAACAGTAATAACTAAACTGTTATCTATGAAACGAATTCTTATTCATGTTTCTTAGATATTCATCTCGGACTCACAATATTCACTTTATTAAAATAATTAATATTTACAATGTAATAAACAAATTAAATTTGCACATTAAAATTTAATATAATTTAGTAGTTAAAAGTAATTACAATTATTATAATCTGAATCTATACCCTAAAATCTATATAAAAAATGCTTTGTTACATTGAAATTACTCTTAATTAACATATTTTAATAAAACAACAAAAACTATTATATCTATATCTATAAGTAGGTAACGTCACGCTCGTTATATAGTCATTAACTTTGACTCTGGTACTAAGACACAATCATATAATATATGAGATGACGCCGTTTAATATGCTAATTGATGTAAGTAGATTGACGAGTTTAGCGGGTTGTAGTAATCCAGTGAAAATAAGAGAATAGCTCATAGATAGGACCGTTATAATAACACATAAGCAGCAGCTATGGTTTGAATTGCTCGAGCAAGGAAATTTCTGTTTTAATATGTTTGCTAAACTTGTGAAATTTTCTGTCGTTGAAACAAATTTAATGTATTGCATTTTCTATATGTATTTTAAGGTATTATGTAAACATGTGAAAAGTTTTACAATACTTAAAAAGAAAGAAGCTTATTGAAATGTTATATAATAATAAATATTAATTTAAGTCAATTACTCTTATGCAATATTTATGGACAGAGACTCAAGTGTATATTTATCTATACATGCATGTTTATTATATAAATAAATATACTCATGTATATGTCTTTGTGTTAACCCGTATAATCCTGCCATTAACCCTGAATTGCTATGATCCTGGAGTTTTTTTAGACTTTGTCATTAGGTCCAATTCTGTAAAAATATAAGAATAATATTTTGTTTTCTTAAAATTAAAAAATGGCAAACCAACGCGGCAAACCAAAAAACGAAAAGTTTCTTTGATATTCGTAAACAATTTTTCGAGTGAATCTCCAAATATAAGTATAATTTAGATTTTCCAAATTCTATGTAACAGATTCAATATGTCGAAGTTAAAATATCGAAATTCTCATACCTCCACAAAAATCAGAAATAAATAGGTAAATTGTATGCATTGTATCGCCTTTTCTGATATCTTTACAAATTTTCTTTTCAATTCTTGGTTGTACTTTCCGTGTCTCCTGTTTCTGCGTTAATGTACTCATTCCTAGCGTAACCCAGATGGCGGGTATTTAATCCCATTGTATGTGTGCGTGTGTAGCGTATTCGTATGTGTGTGTTCACTGTGTATATGTATGTGTGAGTGAGTGTGTGACTATAGATAATACGAATATGTGGATGTGACGAGCATTAGATCTCGTTATGTGTCTGTATGCGTGTGTGTGTCGAAAATTCACAATTTATGAAATTTAGAATTTAAACTCAAATTTGTAAAAATATCAGGAAAGGTATTCTATAAATTTATACTATTTTATAAATTTACATATTTACTGACAATTTTTATGGAGGTACGAGAATTTCGACATTTCGCACCGCCGCGACTTTAAAGCATGACCTTAAAGCATCTCCTGGATTCCACGTATAATATGTCATCTGGACGTAGAATTTTCTGCTTTGTTCGAATCCAGGGTAAAAAATAGAGGCTCGTGTTTAAAAAAAACAAAGTTGACCTTAAAATTACCCTTAAGGGTTCCCGGGATCCCACGTATAATAGATCATGTGGGGTAGAATTTCCCGCTCTATCGGAATCCGGAATCAAAGTTCCTGTTTTAAAAAACAAAGTTGAACTTGAAATAATCTTATAAATAAACTTAAAAGTCAAGTTTATGGTCATCCTGGGTTGACCGTCTTTGAACCATACAATTTTTATTTGAAACATTGTTCGAATATTTTGCAAAGTTTCGAGTTATCTTACTGTCGAAGTTAAAGTGAAACATCCTGTATATCAGGGTTTTTACAAATTTTTATATTTTTAATGTGTAAAATCTTTAAAGTAGCTAATCTTTTCTCTACTGACATATGATATATACTTGTGCATTCTACGGTATATGATTGGACATGCGATTTCAATTTACATATGTATGAAGTCTGTCGTAAAAGTATCCGACGTTCATATCTTCGCGTGGAGAGACTCAAGCGATCTCTAGAGGATACGAACGTCACCAGCAATCCCTAATTTTCTCGTCAGTGCCCGAAATACTGATGAAACGCCTTACTTCCCGTGCAACGTGTATTTGTTTACACCGACTTTTTTGCGTTCCTTGCAATTCGTTTATTATTAAAAATTGCAGAATGAATCAAACAGCGAATTTACATAGAATTTTACTTTAATCTTGGTAAAAGTTGTGTAGAAACTATTGAAATATTGCAGATAAAACAACAACTTTGCAGTGGAAACTTCCATCCAATCCTCGGCCGAAAAAAGCTTGTCAAAGGTGAAGTAACATCAAGTCAATGTTGACTGTTTTTTTCGATTATAATTATTTTGATTATAAAGACGTTGTGCACTACGAATATGCTCCTACAGGCCAGACAATCAACAAAGAGTACTATGTTGAAGTTTTGAAAAGATTGGATGATGCAATTAGAAGAAAACGACCGTAACCTTGGGAAACTGTTGACTGACTTCTTCATCACGACACTGCTTCAGCGCACGCATTAAATTTTATACCGCAGTATTTAATGAAATACATTGTTGCACAGCTCCACCATCCTCCATACAGTCCCGATATAGCTCCCTGCGACTTTGAACTGTTTCCTCGATTGAAAATGCCACTTAAGAGACATCGATTCGACGATAAAGAGACTGTTGAAACTAATGTGACGATTGCACTAAAGACGATTCCGAAGTCTTACTTTTAAGAGTGTTTTAATAAGGGAAAACATTGATATGAACGTCTTATTTAATAAAATGGGAACTACTTTGCAGGATGCCACCTCCCAGATGTCGAAGATTAAATCAAGCGCCGAGAAATCGAGGTGGGTTGGATACTTTTGGAACAAAACTCGTATGTATATTGGTCTTCTATATTACATAATCTATTAATCATTCTAATTGGTCTGTCAATATTACATTCATCTGTATGAAGTAATCAAAATATTATGTTCGCTAATTGTTCACTACAGGCAACAACCGCACATTTGTGTCATTTCTTTTGAGAAGCATAATAAGACGAGAAAAATTATATACCGATGACACAGTCCGACAAGATTTTTGCACAAGCAAACCATACATGGTTTCCCGAAGAATTTTTGGCACTGAAACCGAATCCGGCCTCAGAATTTCTCCAACACGTCAGGATTTTGAGATATCCTAACCTAAAAGTGCGAAAATAGCGATTTTTGCCTATATTTGAGGTTAAGTAGCACTACGACATTCTCTATACACAAAAAACTATAAACGACATCTTAAAGTAGCAGTCTAGTCCTTTCAAATGCCGTTGAGTTTGCTCAAATAGCTTATTTTTTCTTTGAGATATTGTATTTTAAAGTTTTTCGATTTCATAAATATTGTACCTCTCAGAACATACTCGTACAGCTTTGAAAGTTTCGACGTCGAATTTTATGTCAAATGACTTCAATCAACTACTGTTCTGCAAGAAAATTAAGATATATACCATAGACAGGCTAACCTACCTTTAACCTAAATTATGTCATTCCCACAAATCCTTACAACCCTTAAAAACCACCCCTGCCAACCCTCAAACAGGCTAACCTACCTACGATAAATCTGGGTAGAGCGAGTTTAATTGACTGCTTTTCTATGAGGAACCTAAGATTTCAACCACAGATAGGCTTATCTGTTTTCTCCTTGACTTACTCTATCTCCAGATACCCTTACAACCCTCATAAACCGCCCTACTAACCCCCAAGCAGGCTAACCTACCTAACGCTGGTTAGAACTAGTTTAATCAATTGCTTTTCTATGAGGAACGTAAAATTTCAACCAGATAGGCTTACCTGTTGTCTCCTTGATGTACTCTATCCTCAGAAAACGCTACAACCCTTAGAAACCCCCTCTACCAACCCCCAAGCAAACTAACCCACCTAAGCCTTGGTAGAGCGAGTTTAATCAACTGCTTTTCTGTAAAAAAATGATTATCTCATTGACATTGTCTCTGATATACCCCTCCTCAGGTAGGGGTGGTTTATAAGGGCTGGATGGGTTCGTGTGGATGACGTAATTTAGGTTGAAGTTGGGTTAGCCTGTCCATGGTATATATCTTAATTTTGTTATAGAACAGTAATTGATTGAAGACGCTTGACACAAAATTCGACGTCGAAACGTTCAAAGCTTAATGTTCTGAAAGGTACAATATTCATGAAATGAAAAACTTGGAAATTTTTCCAGCAGATCCACCTGGATATACAATGCTTGCTTACGTTATTTACCTTCGAATCAGCGTCAGGAGTATTGACTATTTACAAATTTGTATTGATGATCAAGATGGAAACCTAGTTAACTTTCGAGGAGAAGTCAGCACAGTGCATATACGAGGTGTGTTCAAAAAGTAAGGTGACTTTTCAAATTTCACGGGCAACGTACTTTCGATTATCGATTTTTTTGTTTTGTTATGTTGGTACACTCTTCCCGAACATCTGTACCAAGTTTCAAGTGTATATCATTTTTTGTTTCGTTGTGAGAGGCGTAAAGGTTATAATTGTTTTGCGTGCTCGGCGATTTCTTGCTATCGAAAAATATGGATCAAAGGATTTGCATCAAATTTTGTGTAAAAAATAAAATAAAGTGCTCCGAAACACTTGAAATGTTGACGGTGGCATCCGGTGAAACTGTTCTGAGTAAAAAAATGTTTACAAGTGGTACAAACTCTTCCAAGATGGCCGGGAACATGCCAATGACGAGCCTCGCTCTGGACGCCCAAGCACGTCAACAACTGATGAAAACGTTCAAGCAGTGAAGAAAATTGTTCTGGAAAATCGTCGAATTACTATCAGAGAAGTTGCTGAGGATGTTGGTATATCGTTTGGCTCGTGCCATAAAATTTTTTCTAACGTTTTGGGCAATAGACGTGTGTCAGCGAAGTTTGTTCCGAAATTGCTAAATTTTGACCAAAAGAACCGTCGCATGAGCATCGCTCAAGAACTGTTGAATGACGTCAACGACAACCCAGATTTAATCAAAAGGGTCATAACTGGTGATGAATCATGGGTATATGGTTATGATATCGAAACCAAAGTTCAATCGTCCCAATGGAAGAGCCCAGATGAGCCAAGACCGAAAAAAGCACGCCAAGGTCGATCAAATGTCAAAGTTTTGCTCACTGTTTTCTTCGATTACCATGGCGTGGTGCATCAGAAGTTTTTACCATATGGACGTACGGTCAATAAACAGTATTATCTTGAAGTTATGCGCCGTTTGCGAGAAGCAATACGAAGAAAACGCCCAGAATTGTGGAAAAACAATTCATGGCTTTTGCATCACGATAATGCCCCTGCTCACTTATCTTTGCTTGTGAGAGATTTTTTGGCCAAAAACAACACCACAATCATGCCTCAGCCACCATATTCACCGGATTTGATCCCACGTGACTTTTTCTTGTTCCCAAAACTAATGAGACCTATGAAAGGACGGAGATTTGCAACGATTGAAGAGATAAAGACTGCATCGCTGGAACAGCTCAAGGCTATACCGAAAAGTGCTTATGAAAAGTGCTTTGAGGATTGGAAAAACCGTTGGCATAAGTGTATTGTATCTGAGGGGGATTACTTTGAAGGGGACAACATAAATATTGATAAATAAATAAATATTTTTTCTTAAAAATACAAAGTCACCTTACTTTTTGAACACACCTCGTACAGTACAAACGAGACAGAGACCACTGCTATCTGGGTACGGGGTGGCACCCAATCTAGAGTCTCCAATCGCGGTGTCGGGGACGACTACGTCTGGGACACAGTTGGCTCTATCACTTATCTCAGCATCTATCTTACACCCAACTGCACCGCGATGGAGTTCGAAAGAAAGGCGGCACTCCTAGAAGACGGGATTAGGGACCTGCCCGGGGATGTCATCGTTGCGGGGGATTTTAACGCGAGGGCGACTGAGTAGGAAATGAATGAAACGAATCGACGCGGACGACTACTACTGGAAATGGCCACAAGGCTCGATCTAGCAATGGTAAATACGGGACATACGCTGACGTATGACGGCCAGGTGTCGGGGATTCTATCCCCGACGTCACGATGACATCGGACAGAATTTTACCTCGGCTGAGGGGATGGCGGGTGATCGAAGACTACACAGCCAGCGATTACCAGTACGTCGTCTTTGAAGTGGTGGGACGGACGGGAACGAGACGAACGAGAATTCATCAACCCCCGCGGTGGAATCTACGTAAACTCGGCGGACGAATATTTTCGGAAGAGCTAATGGTAGCACCGACTCCAGGGGAGAGAATTCCCCCCGAACTAACGGGCCGGTAAAAAGCGGAAAGACTGACAGACGAGACGGCCCAATTAATAAACAGCTTCTGCAGAGGCACAATGCCGAAATGTCGACAGATACAACAAACACAACCACAATATTGGTGGACGAACGAAATATCCGAGTTACGCAGGATATGCCTGACAAATCGGCGACGAGTGACAAGGGCAGTAGGCGGAGCCGAAAGGGAAAACCTCCCAGCCATATACAAAACAGCACGGAAGACGCTGACGAAAGCAATATGGGACAGCATGATGCGATGCTGGAGGAAGCTCTGCGATGAGGTGAACGAGGATCCCTGGAGAACCAGCTACAAGATCGTGACCGGGAAACTAGGGTCCTGAGTCTCACCGGAACTTAAAGATGCCGAAACAGTAGGAAGGATTGTTGACGGATTGTTTCCGACGCACCCGATTAAGAAAAACGTGATGGATGACGTGAACGTACAAATGCCCCCCTTTTTACTGCTGAGTAGCTCATCAGAGCAACGAATGTGATGAAGACGGGTAAAGCACCGAGACCGGACAGAGTACCAACCAAAATCCTCCGGCTTATGGCTCGTCTACGGCCGGAGATACTCCTCGACCTATACAACACGTGCTTGATGACAGGAACGTTCAGCGACCGGTGGAAGGTGGCAATGCTCGTTCTTTTCCCCGCCAGCCATTTTTTCATATTAGGAAACAAATAGTAGTCCGACGGAGCCAAGTCTGGAGAATAGGGGGGATGTGAAACGAGTTGGAACCCTATCTCCATCAGTTTTGCGGCCATAACTGCTGAGGCGTGAGCTGGCGCATTGTCGTGGTGGAAGAGGACTTTTTTGTGGGCCAATCGTGGATGTTTCTCCAGCAACTCGGTTTTCAAACGATTCAATAACGATAAATAATATTCGCCTGTAATGGTTTTACCCTTTTCCAGATAATCGATGAAAATTATTCCTTGCGAATCCTAAAAGACAGTCGCCATAACCTTCCCGGCCGATGGAATTGTCTTCGCCTTTTTCGGAGCAGATTACCCCTTGCTAACCCATTGTTTAGACTATTCTTTGGTCTCAGGAGTGTAGTGATGTATCCATGTTTCATCTACAGTGATGAAACGACGCTTAAAGTCTTGCGGATTTTGCTGGAACAGCTGCAAACCATTCTTGCAACACTTCACACGATCTCGTTTTTGGTCAATCGTGAGCAATCGCGGCACCCATCTAGCGGATAGCTTTTTCATGTCCAAATGTTGGTGCAAAATATTATGTATGCGTTCACTCGAGATTCCTACAGTACTAACAATCTCACGCACCTTCACTCTTCTGTCAGCCATCACCATATCATGGATTTTATCAATGATTTCTGAAGTGGTAACCTCAACAGGGCGTCCCGAACGTTCGACGTCTATTGTGCTCATATGGCCACTCCGAAAATTTTGATGTCTCTTCTTTAAGATGTCTTTTGTAGCTTTTTGTGTATAGATAATGTCGTGGTGATACATAGCCTCAAATATAGGCAATAATCGCCATTTTCACACTTTTAGGTTAGGATATTTCAAAATCCTGACGTGCTGGAGTAATTCTGAGGCCCGATTCGATTTCAGCGCCGAAAAATTCTTAGGGAAACCAAGTACGGTTTGCTTGTGCAAAAAATTAAGGTATTTTTATAGGACTGTGTAATATTGGAAATTTAAAAAACTGTTAAGCATCTTTTATCGTTAATATCTTGCAAGGAACGTTAATTACGATTCCGCGATCAAATTATCTCAATTTCACGAGTAAATTGAATGCTGGAATAAATTGAATGAATTGAATGAATTGAATAAAGGAATTGAACACTGCCACCCGATTTTTTCGACTGTCTAGGCATACCTTGTGATACGGTGCATCATTATTAAAAAGGGCCATCGTAATTTCCCTCGCCACGTAACCGTGCGAATTAATTAAACAGATAAATAGAGAAACCGAAACACTTTGTTTCACGAAAATCGGCTTATCCGCGACCGGGAAAACGATGATGTAAGCCGGCAACGCGATCCGACGGGAGCTTATCAACGATAACAATAGCTGACGAGAAAGAAAACTGAGGATCGTACGCACCCTACCACGCGTTGGTACCGTCACGGAATGAGAAACGGCGATAATACTTGATTCCACGAACGTGGAATGAGGGGCGCCCAGCAAACAGGACTACTACCGCAGCTGATGGAGAAGAGCGACCGGCAATCAGCTGTCGCCGGCTACTCGTATATGACGACGGCGCCCTAAGCGCGACGCTGTCACCATGAGGGGAAAAACCTATGTTTTCATACACACACGCGCACACTAGACACACAGCTGGAGCGATAATCGAGCACTCGAGGAAGTGAAAACCGAACCGGTACCGGGAGCGGATCGCACGTAGATGAGCGGCGACAGCCATTTTGACGATCAGCGACAAACAGGATAGACCATAGAGAGAGAAAGAGAGAGAGGAAAAGCAAATTAGAAAGAGAGAGCAAATAACGAACGGCGCGCGCACGTAACTGATCAATACCTTTTTAAATTATTCGTATGTGCACATACATTGGCCGCGAAGGCGCTACGAAACGAAGAAACTATAAATCACCATTGAAAAAGAATCGTCTTACGGTGAATAATGAATGCGATGTAAATAAAAATTGTAATGCGAGGACTAAAAATTGTAAATACGATCTAGCTCATACGGAAGTTTCCGTATACTTCTGACCAACCGCCATTTTCTGACCGGGTGTAATAGTTGAGTGGTGTGCAGAAACGATTACAATGATGCAGAAGGCTTTTGGAGATGACTTTATGGGTAAAAGTCAAATGTGTAAATGGTACAAACAGTTAAAAGATGGCTACCAATCTGACAGTGATTCGCGCTCAGAACATCTTTTAAGCACAAAAACACCGGAAAATATCGATCTTGTGCCATTCGCGATTAAAGAAGATACCGATTGACTGTGCGGGAACTGAATATGATCTTAGAATTTTGAAAAGCACTGTTTGGAAAATTTTAATCAAGAAACTGAGAATGACTCGTGTGTGTGCAAAAGTCAGAACAATGTCAAATCAATGCTGATTGTATTTTGTATTATGAAGATGTTATGCACCACGAATATATTCCTAGAGACCAAATAATCAATAAAAAATTTTATTATGAAGTTTTGAAAGGATTGTGAACGATTGCAATAAGAAAACGGCATTAACTTTGTTCAAGTGGTGACTGGCTTCTTCACCACGACTATGCCGCTTAATGTTTTCATTACTTATGTTGTTGGTTGCTATCACCACTGTTTAATGTACATTTATTAAAAGTCGTTCGGATTTTGAAGAGCATCCAGTCGCATGTCCGCACAGGACGGGCGCCATAAGAAAAGTACTAGCCAATTAACGTTAGAAAACAATCTTCTATTATTCTTTTCTCTTCTCTTCACTGCACTCACTTCACTTTTTATTACACGTAAATATATTTATTAATTTTATAAAATATTAATTTC
The DNA here is from genome assembly GCF_024137745.1 of Phymastichus coffea. Lineage (NCBI taxonomy): Eukaryota > Metazoa > Arthropoda > Insecta > Hymenoptera > Eulophidae > Phymastichus > Phymastichus coffea. The sequence goes on from NW_026706814.1 coordinate 6,003,733, forward strand.
TTTATTTTAATTTAACATGTGTATTGGAGCAGAATTTCAATAAACCATTCCATAGTATCACAAAAAAGTAAAAAAACGGCGTTCGTTACTATAGAGCATACCCATAGTTTTTAAAATCCGTTTACTCCGAATTCAAAGTTTACTCAATTTAATTAAGTTTTGATAAAAGATACTTAACAGTTAAATGATTAATTTGCATTAAAACCTAATTTTTTATTCTAGATTTCAAAAGATCCAGAGATTTTACTTTTAACTTTGTTATTGATTGTAACAGGGATAATGTACATAATTTTTTATTATTAAAATGATTTATTATTATTTGTAAGGGGATTGAGTAACTGTTGTAATGAGGGTCTGTCTAAGAACAATCTTCCACGATGCAGAGCTAACCGTCGCTCCGTTAATTACGTATGAGCGTACGTGTATTCGCCTTTACGATTAATACTTTTGCTCCAATGTCTCCTTTCCAATAGAGTTGAACTCAGCTTTAGTCACCTGACTCATGACACTTGTTTTATCTTAGGTGTACTTAGACTAATGTTTATTTCCACTAACCCCTAGACGAAATTAGTTTAAAAGATTGCAGGAAACGGATCAGTTAAATTAAAGGGAAACGAAAGAACGTAAACAAACCTTTTATAGAAATAAAAGTTACAGTTTTTTGTAGGCCGAAACATTTGCGCACGCGTATAAGATTAACATTTATCCTGGGAGAGAGAAAGAGAGAGAGAAAGAAAGAGAGAGAGAGAGAGAGAGAGAGAGAGAGAGAGAATACGAAATTCTACCGCGAACTATAACGCTCGGCGCAAATGCGATAACGATCGCTTACAAATCTATGCGAGGAATTATACGGTCACGTGGAAAAAGGGTGGTACACCTACCCTGTGGTGCAATTACGGTGATCAGCCGTAAATGATGTCGGCAAACAACTTTTGCTCCCGGGTGATGCTGCGACGACGCTGCCTTAGCTACCGGATCGGTTGCTGCTCGTCCAACTCCTCGCTGTTAATCTCTGTTGTGGTTTTCCTCACTCCTCAATCTCACACCACTCACGTACCAAAACAAAAACCCAAATCTTTAATTCGACAAACGACATAGAAACACAAGATAATAATTGGCAGTTTTCTAATCAACAGCTGAGGCAATACTAAAAATGAAACTTGTGCACGCCCCCTCTCTCTCCTAAACGTTCACTCTAGCACTTCGAGTATGTCGAATCGCGAACGTATCGATTGTTCGAATCGACTACCGTTGCACATTACATCTAATATTTATTTATAAACTAAGTGAGAAATTCAACAAATACGCTTCATATATATCAGTATTAATAATCAAAAGAATTTTCTCAGAATGAAAATATTTTACAGTTTTAACCATAAAATATATTTTACAGTTTTATGTATACTGGTCAACTAGAATATTGGGCATCAGAGCATAATGACCTGTACCGAACAGCTCAAAAATTAAAAATGTCTATTTTAATAAAACTACTAGATGCTCAGTTAAATCAGACTCACTCAATATCTGCAACCAAACCAGAAGTAGAGTTTACGACTGATAAACAACAAGTGATATTCCAACGAAAACCATTTTTTGAAGACACCGCCTCTAATGAAAAGTAAGTGGCAATAAAAATATTCTTCTTTATTGCTGAAGACTAGTTGTTTATTTGAATGCATAGTTCAATGTTATATGATTGTATCATCCTATAATAATTATTAAGTTCTAATTTAATTTTACTTAAAATTGATCTGGAAAACATTCTTGCACTACAAATATATATTATAAAGTTTATATAAAAATAATAGAATTGAGATTTAGGATGCCATAAAATATTTTATTATCTAACATGGCCCTTTGCACTTTCGTTGACCTGTGAATAAGTCAAATAATATATTAATTATGTTTTAGATCCTTAGTACAGTATATACGGTTTTTCATTATTTGACACATTCATTCTTAAAAAATAAATAAATAATCTTGAGCGGATCATAGTCCAATGAATTGGTTAAAATGTTAACTTTTTCATAGGCTTGAATATTTTAATACATAAGTTTAATTATTTATTTTTCTTCTGATTTTTAAAAGTATATGATTTGTGTATCATGTTGTATTCTTAATTATACTACTGCTCACATATGTTGTATATTTCAGGAAATCTTTGATACGATTTTTCAGCCATTTTAAATGGTGGATAATTCAGGTGAATCTTGACCTTCATCGAACTTTTAAATTTCGAATCCAAACAAAAAATTTTACCGTGGTACTTATTACGAGGGTGGGTCAATAAGTCCTTAGAAAATCCAAGAGATGGCGCGCTAGGTATTACAATTTATATTGCTACAGTACACGTCACTTCTAACTAGAATACTCTCAAAATTTCAATCAGATCCATAAAGAGGTTCCGTTTTTATTGTTGATCAAAGTGAACAATTTTCGCTTATCTTTCAACAATGAAAAAAGTAATTTCCGAACGGTGATAAAACATTTCTATTTAAAAGGCCTAACATCCAAAGAAATTAAAGCTGAGTTAGATACAGCTCATGGTGTATCCCCTCCTATATATGCAACTGTATACAATTGGCTAAACTATGTAACGGACACATTGTATTAGAGTAAAGGCAATGACCTATCGGACGTTTCGCACTTAGATAACAGCGACTCTCGCTATGACGTCACGCGCGAAAAGTCAAATTAGATAAATATAATAGGTGAAAGACCGCTCAAGGTTCCGTCAACCTCCAAATTAATATACATACTAAGGAGAAATTATACCTTACGCATATAGAAACAAATTTTAATCTACCAAACGAATAACATACTTAATGCTAATTTACCTAAATTGCAATTAAAGAGAATTTGATCATTGATAACAATTTAACTCTACAGGTATCAACAAAACTAGTTATTAAGTCGATATACATGTTATATGAACTAAAAAGCCATGAACTCTAAGAAATGTAATTAAACAAAATCATGAAGTTATCATAAACATCTGTAAATAATACAAATAACTTGAAAAACAGCTAAGATTGACTTTAATCGATGTTGATTGATAATATTCGCAGCATACGTATAAGTCATTGAAAATGAGTAGATATCTATAAAATAATTATAAGTCAACGACTACTCAGTTTAATAAATGATTGATTGTATCGAAACTGATAAAATTCTATTGATTAAACCAAAATACATGGAAAATTGCGAGAATTCATAGGCAAAACGGCGCTCTAGAATTTTCGATGTGCGAAAACAAAGACTCTTCTAAATAAATTAGTGGGGTAAGATTCGCAATCCGCTCTACTATGTATAAATACGTAGGCCAGTGTACGTCGCTTGAATCACCATTGATCTGAGTACCACGCAGATAGTTGGATTGAAGTTGAATAAATGACTGGCAACAGTCTTTATTTAATAATTCTGTTTCTTTGTTTGTCGATTTGGAACCTTGCCCTTCATCTTACAAGTAGTTTGGATCATTTCCGAATTATTTCTATCCGAAAGACAGTATCCTTCTAAGATTATTATTAAACAATTAACATAATCAACAATGGGAAGAGTGACCTTTTATTAATGCCCCGATGCTATGTGGTCTATTTTCCTGCGGTGAGGGTAGAAATAATTGGTCTCTCTCTCTCTCCCCGTATTATTGAAAACTTGTAAATCCTATTCACGTGTGCAAGTCTTTCGGCTAAACGAAGACTGTAGTTTTTTAGTCATAAACAATCTTAATTTTATTCGCCGCATTACGTTATTTCGTTGCCTTTTAGTTTAACGGATCCGCCATTGGTTATTTTTTAAACCGATTTCATCGAAGGGATAGTTAGAGTAAACATTAGGTCACTCACACCTAAGAGTGTCACGAGTCAGGTGACTTAAGGTGAGTTCAACTCTGTTGGAAAAGGAGACATTGGAATGAAAGTATTAAATGTAAAGGCGAATACACGTATACTCATACGTGATTAACGGAGCGGCGGTTAGCTCTGCATCGTAGGAGTTTGTTCTTTAATAAACCCATTTTGTACCAGCTAATCCACCCCGTTGCTATATATACGAGGTGTGATCAAAAAGTAAGGTGAATTTTGAAATTTAGCGGGCTACGTCCGTTCGATCTACGACTTTTTCATTTGGTTATGTCGGTACACTCGTCTAGAACATACGTTCCAAATTTCAGCTTTGTAGTATGTTTGGTTTGTTTGTGAGAGGCATCAAGGTTAGAAGTGTTTTGCGTGCTCCATGATTTGCTGCTGTCTAAAAACATGGATCAAAGAGTTTGCATTAAATTTTGTGTGAAAAATGGAATCAAATGTTCCAAAACACTTGAAATGATGAAAGTGGCATACGGTGAGTCTACTTTAAGTCAAAAAAATGTTTACAAGTGGTATAAACTCTTCCAAGAAGGCCGAGAAGACACCGACGACGAACCTCGTTCTGGACGCCCCAGCACATCAACAACTGATGAGAATGTTGAAGAAGTGAAGAAAATAGTGTTGAGAAATCGTCGAATTACCATTAGAGAAATTGCTGATGATATTGGCATCTCATTTGGTTCGTGCCAATCAATTTTGACGAGTGTTTTAGACATGAGACTTGTGTCAGCGAAGTTTGTTCCGAAATTGCTCATTTTCGACCAAAAGAAACGTCGCATGAGCATCGCCCAAGAGCTACTGAATGACGTCAACGATGATCCAGATTTACTCAACAGGGTTATAACAGGTGACGAAACATGGGTATACGGTTATGACGTCGAGACTAAGACTCAATCGTCCCAGTGGAGGCATTCTGGATCACCAAGACGAAAAAAAGCACGCCAAGTTCGATCAAATGTAAAGGTTTTGCTTACAGTTTTCTTTGACTGCAGGGGCGTGGTGTATCATGAGTTCTTGCCACAGGGTGGAACAGTAAATAAGGAATATTACCTGCAAGTTATGCGCAATTTGCGCGAAGCAATCCGCCAGAAACGTCCGAATTTGTGGAAAAATAAAAAATTGGCTTTTGCACCATGATAACGCCCCTGCTCACACATCGTTGCTTGTGCGCGAATTTTTGGCTAAAACCAACACAGTAACGATGCCACAGGCACCGTATTCCCCAGATCTGGCCCCCTGTGACTTCTTCTTGTTCCCAAAACTGAAGAGGCCCATGAAAGGACGGCGTTTTGCCACGATTGAGGAGATAAAGACGGCATCGAAGGATGAACTAAACAAGATCACAAAAAATGATTTTTTGAAATGCTTTGAGGATTGGAAAAACCGTTGGCACAAGTGCATTATATCCGAGGGGGATTACTTTAAAGGAGATAAAATAAAAATTGATGAATAAATAAATATTTTTTGAGAAAAATAAAAATTCACCTTACTTTTTGATCACACCTCGTATATAACGTCCCGAAACTTAATATTTAACAGTTATAAATTAGTTGACGATAAAGCAATCGATCGAACTCAGCCAAATAAAAAATTTAGTAAACTAAAAGTTAAAGCGCTCAACACCTTAATTTCTTAATTACTCGACATATTAATGTAGGCCGAAAAGTTAATATATTAAATCACTACTCAACTTTTCGGCAGTTGATTCGCGACACACGATTAGCTGTCCGTGAAATTATCGGTCTAATTTTATTAATATTTCCTCGTACAATCTTAGTCGTACATTTCATAATAAATTATAACTACCATTGATTTTGAAATAAAATCTCTTTCTTGAATTAACAAATATCGAGTGTTGTGAGTGCATTATCATTAATTCTTTTACATCATACTACAAAGACAAGTAGTACAAATTTTTAAGAGAAAATAACACAAGGCAAGGACAAATCATCAAAAGGCAAGTCTTAAATATCCCCTTATAAAAAAGTGGTGTGTCAGCAAACTATTCGTGATCTGATTAACTGAGCGAAAGTCACGTGATATTGATAGAGTGTAGCGTGTAGTGTCGTAGCAGATATCTTATATTGAAAACTATTGAGTAAGGTAATAATAAATTCTATTGCATTCTATAAATGGAGTCTATTAATTAAATATATAATTTCGTAAGTATAATATAATTTCATAGACTATAAAAGTGATTATATATATTTAATAAGGGGTTATGATTTTAAATTAATTGTTAAATATCACTGGAAAATGTCGCCATATTCTTAGTAGTTTGGTTTTGAGAGGGCAGAAAGCAGAGGGGATCGAACTGTCAGGAAGTCTTTTCGCGCCATCACTCACGTCCTTTCCGACTCCTGACAGCGAACGGACCAGGTCGACCAAAAAACGTGCCAAGCGTAATCACTATAAATCGTTCGATTACTTCAATGGTAAAAGATATTTCAATATCAAATAAAAAGGTATTGTAGTATAATTACATATAGGTCATATATTTTTATTAATGAATGTCTATAATAAATAGTTATTGGGAATTTTGAAAGTAAGGTTAAATTAGGTTATTACACCTTGATCATCATTATTTTTAAAGGTGTAGTTGAATTGGCAGAAATAAGGTGTATTTTTGATAATAACTTTATTTTTAAAATAATTAATCAAAAAAAAATTCCAGATCATTTAAATATCTTCTTTTTGAAAATGTTGTGAAGATTATCATAAATTAATTTTTATTAAAACAATTTGTCATTTTATTTATTTGTCAATGATGTCTAGATGACAGATGCACAAAACAATCAAGCAGCAGTAGAGAATGCAGCGAATGGAGCTCCCCAAGAAAATGTTAACGGAGCAGTACATAGTCAGTCTAATCAAGATAAAATGGAACAGGAAATCAATTATCGACTATCAAAGAACATTGTCTTTGACAATTTAGTTGATAAAGATAAAACCACGTAACATATTCTTTTTGACATTGTTTTGTCTCACACCTATTTCTATTATTGTATGATTTTTATTTGAATTTGTTGCAGTGAAATTACTGCCTATGTTGAACAATTGAATGCTCCTAGGGAAGTTGGCAAAGTGAAAAAGTTGAAACTCTTCAAGTTCGTCTTAAGCAACGGTGTCAGAAAAATTTCTGTCTGTATCTGGAATGAACCATTAATTTTTCAATACGAACGTGAAATTAAAGTTAACAGGGTATGTAAAATTATTGCACTACTTTTTTTTATTTGAACATTTTAAAAATTTTCTGTTTATAGTATTTTATATTTCAATTCTATCTGCTGTAATTGTTTTACTTTGTTATTATTTTAACATAAAAGTTTTGAATAACATAAAAATATAGAAATATATATATATATACATATATATATATATATATATATACTGTACTTTAACAGGTATTGCATATAACTGGGTGTGAAGCAAAGACTGTAACAGCAAACTATTACAAATCAAACGAAGGATGTGTTCCTTATGAACTTACTATTATCGACAGTTCCAGTGTCGAGTATTTGGGTCTGCATAGACTTTCTGCTGGTGCTGGTCCAAATACCCCAATCAATATTACATTTGATACGATCAAGGATTACAATACTGGCATTGTTGGTAAGCGTTAATTTTTCGCTATTGTAACTTATAACATGTTATTATAAAAACATTAAACTTTAAAATTTTTTTCAGCCATTACTGGATACATCAAGCAAACATTTAGAGTAATTAAAAATCGCTAGAATAATATAAGTTATGGCAGTGGTGCCATTTGTGATGCTAAAATCAAAGTTAATGTCAATATCACTAACTTCACAGAAGCTCCAATGTTTACTCTTGGATCTAACGTTACAGTTAATGGAGAGTTAAACGTAGGTTTTTGTAATTTTTTTTATGTAGTACAAAAGTTTTAAAATAATATGAATCTTTTCATTCAATTATACATGTATGTTTTTTATTATTCCAGGTACTCTGACCATCATCACCTGCAACAACATTGATAGCATCACTTTAAATGAAGGGGTAAAGTCAATGACTTTGGACGAATTAGAAGATGTTGCGCAGTTCCCAAAACGTCTGCTTCCATAATTTAACTGTAAGGATTTTATATCATATGATTTATTTAATTTGATAATTTGTTTCGTTACTGTTTATTTTGGTAAAAATATAGTTTATATAATAAGATGTAGGGTAGAATAGGATGAGATTAAAAAAACAAATTAAAAAGGAAAATTTAATAATTATTTTATAAGATTTGACTCTGTAAAACTATATTGAAATTAATTTTAATATCATCAGAATTAGTAGACTTGAAACATTCCACTTACGCATTATTTATAATGCCAATTTTGTGATATCAATCATTACAAGGTATCTTGATAACATTTTCTTATAGATATAAGAAGTAGAGCTTTATAATAGTATAATTAAAAATAACCATGCTGTGATTACAAAATAAAAGTTATACCTTGGTAAGTTAAAACAAGATATTAATCTGTTTTATGATGTGTGTGTGTGTTTTAAGTATAGTTTATACAGAATGTTTTATAAAGATTTGATATTACTTGCGAAAAGATGTGTTAACGTCAATAGATGTTTTTGTATAAAAAATACAATAGAGTTTAACATGATTTCGTACAGAAATTTTTTCTCCTTCATAATTTTGAAAATTATAAAAGTTAAAAAAGTTCCTGCGAATACTTAAATAACTGTACTTACAAGGAAATCCCCCCAACCCGACCTCACCGATTTCAATAATCTTATGATATGTTATAGTTCATCAAAAAATAAGACATACGTATTTTTTTTTATCGGCGGAAAAACACTTTGAGGGGGTGAAAACAACCCTCAAAGTTCACCCCCAAAAATAGATTTTCCAATGTATCTCAGCATCTAATTGATATTTTACGACCAAACAAATTTCATATCACTTCTCATGTGAAAAGCAAACTAGCACATGCAATTCCGACCACAAGGGATGCAACCCTTATTTTTTTTATTTAAAATACTATCTATTTCATGGCTATTTTTATGAAAAAAATTAAAATAACCCGAAAAAAATTGGAAAAAATATTACCCTATATAAAATACAAAAATAAAGTTAATCTAGTCAAGCTTTTTTTCAAACTACCCCCTTAAAGTTGAAAAACCACCCCTAAAAAATTATTTTCAATACATTACAGGTGGTGTTGATAAATTAGTGTAAAATTTGTTAAGTATCATTTATACTGTACAAAAACAACTATCTCGTGCAGTTTCAACCACAAGGGTTGCAACCCCTAATTTCTGTCATCGAAATTTTTACCTTCTTTGTACCTATTTTTGAAAAAAAGTTCATAATGAGCTTGAAAAAATTAGTAAAAATATTACCGTGGATAGAATAAGAAAAAAATTTTACCTTTTACTTTTAAAACCACCCCTTATGTTGAAAAACCACCCCCAAAAAATTGTTTCCAATACATTACAGGTGGTGTTGATAATTTACTGTAAAATACGTTGCGTATCATTTATAATGTACAAACACAACTATCTCGTGCAGTTTCAACCACAAGGGTTGCAACCCCTAATTTCTGTCATCGAAATTTGTACCTTCTTTATTCCTATTTTTGAAAAAAAGTTCATAATGAGCTTTAAAAAATTGGAAAAAATATTACCGTGGATAGAATAAGAATATAAAATTTACCTGTTCAAACTTATTTTCAAAACCACCCTTAATGTTGAAAAACCATCCTAAAAAAAGTTTCTGACATATCGTTGCAATCTCTTCTAAATCAAATAAGCTATGATTCCATAGCTATTTTGTTGCTCTCTTTTAAATTTTTTACGTTCTATCGTTTATTAATTCTATCAAAAAATAAATAACTTTTATTTTATAAAAAAACAAGTCAAGAATAATATAATATTATAAGTATACCTAGAAGATAAGTATAGTTTCTCGGATGCGCAAAAATTTTGGTATATGAATGATAGTATTATCAGAATTTTATTTACGTCCTACTATCAGCGTCTCTGACGATTGTCTGTTATTTTCATGATTGATAAATATGAGTAAGTAATTCTTCATCAGTAGCCAACACAACTTTCTTGTTGTTGGACGTATTGTATCGACTATTGAACTAACAGCATAATAAATATTAATAAGAATATAAGATTATAAGTACAAATAATAATAAGTTACTATTCCGTTAATTCGTATTTCGTAGTACCTGCTACGTAAGTATAACTATAAAATTATTTTTTATATGCAAATAATTTTACGGCTTTTTAATATTTGTTATTAAAAAAATTGAAATTACACTGATTATGAGGATTTATTAATTAATGATGTTTATAATTATTGTTTACTTATTGATTTGTTTATTATTATTGTTTATTAATTAATATGTTTACTTTTTAATTTATTAATTAATTTTTTTCATGAATGTTTTCTATAAGTTTGTTTATCATTATTCTTTACTTATCAATTTGTTTATTTATTTGTTTTTATCCTAATTTGTTTATTTGTTATTCAGTTTATTTCTTATTCCCCAGCGATATCAGGAGAGACCTATACAGAGGAAAAATAAGGATAAAAAGGGGACGGATGGATGGACGGACGCACGGAGAATTTCGCGCCTTCTGTTTAATATAATAGAAGACATATAAGATATATATATATATATATATTTTTTTATTTCAGATTAAAAAATGAAAATTAACGCTCTGAACGTTTTAAATTTATTATTAGCTTACTTTCAAACTCTACAAATACCTGAAAGTGAGACAAATTATAAAGAGATTCAATTGTCGGAAAGAATTAAAAGCATTTTAATAGATTCCGTGAATGATTTCAATGAAGTAGATATGATCGTTGAAGATACATTAGATTTTCAAGAAGATTACAAAGATCATGCTGCAAAAATAGTAGAAGATGAAGTTCAACACCATTTTCCTGACGATTTCGAAGCACCCACCGACCATTGTACCAAAGACAATGAAGATGTCAGTTTTGAATATAAGCAAAGAGCCGTAGAATACTGGAGAAGTGGCAAAAAAAAATTTAAGTGTTGAAAGTGTACGTCAAAAATTTAAGATAGTTTCATCTGTGAGTCAGTTGAAACGTTGGGCTCATACAGTCAACAAAGGTGGTACTTGTAGAGAAAAAATTGCAAGAATTTGTCAGTACACTTTTGATAATTTTAAAGCAGCAGTAGACGCTGGTTACATCATTCATGATCGTGACATACGTCGATGGGCATTGCAAGCTCAAAAGATTATAGGATCAGAAGATGTAAGATTCAAAGCTTCGGATAACTGGCTTTGTAAATTCAAGAAAGCTCATAGAATAGTATCCCGGAAAATAAATAAGTTTATAACCAAGAAAACACTAGAAAGTAATTCAGAACTAACGATTAAAGCAAATACTTTTATTGCTGATGTTAAAGCAGGCATAAGAATAATTGGAATTCATAATGTGTTTAATTCTGATCAGAGCGGATTCCAACTGGAAATGCACTCCGGAAGAACGCTAGCGGTTGAAGGAGAAAAGCAGGTACAGTGTTTAGTACAGTCAGTTTCTTCAACAACCCACAGTTATACTATACAGCCACTCATATCAGCCGCAGGAGAATTACTGTCACCACTCTTTTTAGTTTTGAAGGAATCTAGCGGTGAGTTTGGACCCATTGTTGACACCACTTTATTTAGACCCGAAAATGTTTACGTAGAAGCATCTAAATCTGGAAAGTTGACTACAGGTATACATAATCCCATCTAGTTACAATTAATGTCATTATAAATGATTTTACAAATAAGATTTTTGATTTTAGATCTCTTTAAAATATGGCTGCAAAAAGTATATTTCCCTAATGTAGGTTCCAATACGATGCTGTTGCTTGACTCCTGGAGCGGTCATTGTGACAGTGCCATAGAAACTGTAACTCCACGTGATAAAATTATAAATTTAAAAAAAATACCGACTGGCACAACGGGAATAATTCAGCCACTTGATGTTTTTGGATTTCGCATATGGAAGAACTTTGTCCGCCAATTTTCAGATACCGTAATTTTGATGAATTATGATTTGGATTTACATAAAAGAAACAACATTATTAAACTTCAGTCGTTAGTCCACAATCAATTATCTTCACCAAGATATACTAATCTCTTTAAATATTCCTGGTTCAAGAGTGGTTACCTCACTAAAAAACCAGAAAATTTTGACAATCCTGTTGCTTACAGTTTTGGAGATTCCTGCAATACACATTGTGACATAGAAGGATGCAAAAATGTGGCTATTATACGTTGCGGTTGGTGCAAAAAATCATTATGTTTTTCATAACTGAATGAATTATAGTAACGCATATAAAAATCAATTAAATATATATTACTTGGCAGTTTACAATTTTAGTCACAAGAAAGGAGAAAAACTCAACCAACAAAAACTATGGCAATGCTATCAACCCTCCTAATCACCGAATGGCGATGGTAATAAACCTCCCCCTAATAACCCTCCTAATATCCCCCAATGGCATTGCTTACAACCCCCATTAACCTCCTAATAACTCCCCTCCCCCAATAAGACCCTCCTCCTAATAACCCCCTAATAACCCCAGTAGTTAGCAGGGTTGATAACGTTGCCATTATGTTATTCGGTGGGTTGCAAGCATTGCCATAAGGTTGCAAGGGGGCTCAGCTATGTCTTCGGGCTATTAGTGGGGGGGCTAACGGCATTTTCATTGGAGGTTTTTAGGGGGTTATTAGGGGGGGTTGTAAGCATTCTGATAGTGCGGGTTAGTGCGGGAAATTGCCATTTGGATATAAGGGGAGTTTTAGAAATTGCTACTGGGTGATGGATCATTTTTCCGGACAGATTCGGAATCGGCGCAACAAAATACTTTGGAAAAACGTTGTCCTAGTTCTGGGTCTTGTTAGGTGATATAATCTTGAATTGGTACATATTTTTCGTATTCTATCCACGATAATAATTTTTCCAATTTTTTAAGCTCATTATGAACTTTTTTTCAAAAATAGGAATGGAGAAGGTAAAAATTTCGATGACATAAATTATGGGTTGCAACCCTTGTGGTTGAAACTGCACGAGATAGTTGTGTTTGTACATTATAAATGATACGCAACGTATTTTACAGTAAATTATCAACACCACCTGTAATGTATTGGAAACAATTTTTTGGGGGTGGTTTTTCAACATAAGGGGTGGTTTTAAAAATAAGAGGTAAAATTTTTTTCTTATTCTATCCACGGTAATATTTTTACTAATTTTTTCAAGCTCATTATGAACTTTTTTTCAAAAATAGGTACAAAGAAGGTAAAAATTTCGATGACAGAAATTAGGGGTTGCAACCCTTTTGGTCGAAACTGCACGAGATAGTTGTTTTTGTACAGTATAAATGATACTTAACAAATTTTACACTAAATTATCAACACCACCTGTAATGTATTGAAAATAATTTTTTAGGGGTGGTTTTTCAACTTTAAGGGGGTAGTTTGAAAAAAAGCTTGACTAGATTAACTTTATTTTTGTATTTTATGTAGGGTAATATTTTTTCCAATTTTTTTCGGGTTATTTTAATTTTTTTCATAAAAATAGCCATGAAATAGATAGTATTTTAAATAAAAAAAATAAGGGTTGCATCCCTTGTGGTCGGAATTGCATGTGCTAGTATGCTTTTCACATGAGAAGTGATATGAAATTTGTTTGGTCGTAAAATATCGATTAGATGCTGAGATACATTGGAAAATCTATTTTTGGGGGTGAACTTTGAGGGTTGTTTTCACCCCCTCAAAGTGTTTTTCCGCCGATAAAAAAAAATACGTATGTCTTATTTTTTGATGAACTATAACATATCAAAAGATTATCGAAATCGGTGAGGTCGGGTTGGGGGGGTTTCCTTGTTAGTAAATCTATAACAATTTGATAATAATTATAATTCTACTGTGATGATAGTTATTGTAATGTTCCTTGGTAGCAGGTATATAGATATATAATTCTAACGAGATCTTTATAAAATAAAGGTATAATGTGTAATCGAGTATTAACTATGACTGCTGTTTATAATGAAACTAAAATTTCAGAGAAATTGATAATATAAATGCGGGAGTTCAATAAAAAAGGGGGTTGACTGGATAAAGCTGGGCAAGGTCCTGAAATCACAACTACAATAATCAAGAAGAAGAAAACAAGTATCGGTACATTTCTTAACAAATTCAAAGTGATTTTTTAAAGTAGCCTAAAAAATAAAACCCAATTGCATGTGAAAAAATAAGCCGTAAATAAATTATAACTAGGAAAAATTACAATGGCGTTAATATAAATTTTCGCTAGAGGCCTGCAATGGCTCGGTCGATAGGGCGACGGACTCGCACCCGGTAGGCCCGGGTTCGATTCCCAGTTCCTGCTGATTGATACAAGCACCACTGAAAAAAGTTTCATATGCTTTGTTCTCAAACACATTGCAAGCCTTCGTCGCTGATTAGCACTGATGGAGCATAAATAGAGCGACGTTAAATAAAAAAAAAAAAAAAAAAAAAAAAAAATTTTCGCTGACTAAAGTTGAGACAACGGAAATCACATATATATTAGCGGATGCATCCGAAATCGCGCGCATATAGAGCTCTCTTACTTACGCTGATATACCAAGTGAAAAATAAGAAAAAACGTTGATCGCAGAAGGTGGCCAACACTTATGCGTCCTGGTACTCCAACGTCTTGGAGACAGGTACAGCCTTTGCACCAGGACCGCGTTGGACTGCTTACTGCGTGCAAGCAGCGCTGTCGCAAAGATGGGACCTTGGAGCCGCTGCTGTTTCGCTCTGTGGCGCACAACGAACGCACTCCACGAAGCTGTAATTGCTTCGCCCGGATCAATAATGATAGCACAACCAACCCTAGAACCCGACACGGTATCGCAATAACAAACAACACGAAGATTCGCGGATCGCTACAATATTGCAGAGCTCGGGTTGCTACCGCACGCGTCGGACTCTCGCACGCTAGTGAAAAAGTCTTTTAGTCTGACGTCTTATTTTGAAAAGTCTGCCAAGTGGGCATCTCTTTTCCTTTTGGCCCCTTGCAGGGGGTCCCATTAGTGAGCAAGGGAAGAGTGACCCCGCGCACTCTCCTTGGACCGATGGACATCTGGCTAAGGTGTGTTGGAACCCTTTTGTTTTTGAGCCCGCACACCGAACAGCGAGACTGGGTCTTCTTTTTCGCTGTTCGGTGATTTATGACGGCTTACAGTACAAGCACATGCCACTCGTTTCGGTTGCGGGAACTGTCTGAGTTTTCCCTAATATTCACACATTAACGAAGAGAGAAAGATGTTACGAAACACGTGTGAACAGCAAGAACACGTGGACAACGTCGCAAGCGCAGACAGCGCGAACAACTGCCTAACAAATAAGCACAAGCTAACTTGGTATGATTTAATGTAGTTGTAGGAACAAAAAAAAATATTAATGTTTGATGGTAACATAACATGTTTTTGATGATTACAAAATGAGACTAATATAAATATTATCAAATATTAGTTTACTGATATTTTATACATTGTTTATTAAGGAAAGAATATTATATAGATTCGTAGATTTTAAAAGTTTTTTACTAAACCTGTTTTATAGCTGAATACGAGTCTTCAAATTTTTTTATATAATATATACAGTGATTGTATTGTTTACAACTAAGCAAGTTTGAACACACTTTTTACCATGTACGAATGTTTAATAATTAATATTTCATTGCTAATAATTATTAATTTAAGTGTGACAGTTCATTTTACAACAAATATAATACTAAAAAATTATTTTTAATTTAGATTTAAAAACGTTTTTATACAACTGTATTAAAACAAAAAACCATATAGTTTTTAAAAAATTCTTTAATAACAAGTCAGGATGTTACATATAATATATTCCTGGTACTGTTATAAATATATGTATTACTGGTGAAAAGATTTGTAGAACAATTGTGTGATGTATAAGCAAATAGATATTGATTTTAATTTTTTTAAAAAATGATTGTGAATTTAATATTATTAATAATAAACAACAAGTCTATTTGCGAATCTTATCGATTTTAACATTGTATTGCTAATTTATATTTCAATAAATAATAAATACCTTTCCATGCCTAATATTTATTTATGAAATAAAGTTTGATTTCAATTATTACATTCTTTCTTTTTGTTTATTTATTTTTTATTTCAGAAAGTACAAAAAACGGCAATTAAAAGTTTTTTACTAAACCTGTTTTATAGCTCAGTACGAGTCTTTAAATTTTTTTATATAATAATATACAGTGATTATATAGTTAACAATAAGCAAGTTTGAACATTAGAAAGTCAAATAAAGTTGTTATTATCGTAATAATAACGTCCGTTGTATTATATTGATTTTAGATTATTCAAACTTATGATATTATAAATAATAGTTACAAAGACGATATGATTTAATACAAATTTTATGATTGTTATTTTAGATACTAAAGTGTCTCAACGAGTAGTTGTAGTACGAGTAGTACGAGAGTACATGTAGTACATGTGACTATAGAGGAATTCTTATTGTATCTTTCTTTATCTTCAAGTCTGAATAAGGTACTCTTTTTAAAATTACGTTTTTAATATGATTTTGATTCAAGCTTTATTACAAACATTTTATGCAAGTTACATAGCCGAGTCTTAACATCAATTTGTTACATTTCTTTCAACTATATATACATACATATATACGAGGGGGGTCCGATAAGTACTTAGCCTACAAAAGAAAAACGAAAATTTTGGAAAAGTGGCGTTTTATTTTTCAACATAGTCTCCTTTTAGTTCGATACACTTGGCCCAGCGATGCTTCAACTTCTTTAACCCGTCTGAAATATACGTTTCCTCTAGGTCTGAAAAGTAGGCTTCCGTGTCAGCGATTACCTCCTCATTTAACTCAAATTTCTGCCCGGCGAGTGACTTTTTCAAGTTTGGAAACAAAAAGAAGTCGTACGGGGCTAAATCTGGAGAATACGGTGGATGGGACAGCAGTTCGTAGCCTAATTCGACCAATTTGGCCATGGCGACGGCGGAGGTGTGAGCCGATACGTTGTCATGGTGGAAGAGCACTTTTTTCTTCGCCAAATGGGGCCGTTTTTTCTACAATTCGACGTCGAATCGGCCCAATAATTCGGCATAGTATAGCCCTGTGATCGTTTTGCTTCTCTCCAGGTAGTCGATGTAGATTATACCTTGTGAATCCCAGAAAACGGTGGCCATCACCTCTCTGGCCGATGTGGCAGTCTTCCCCTTCTTCGGAGCACTTTCGCCGGGTAAAGTCCACTGTTTCGACTGTTCCTTGGTCTCTGGTGTATACCAGTGGATCCATGTTTCATTGACTGTCACGAAACAACGCAGAAACTCCTTCGCATTGCGCTTAAACAGCGTCAGACATTGCTCTGAAGTTGTCTCACGGTTGCGCTTGTTGTCCGGAGTGAGCAAACGCGGCATCCATCGCGCCGACAGCTTTCTCATGCCCAAAATTTTATGCAGGACATGACCCAAGCGGTCTTTTGAGATGCCTACGATCTTAGCTATCTCGCGCACCTTCAATCGTCGACCTGCCAATACGAGATCGTGAATTTTTGTCACGTTATCCTCCGTGGTAGCCGTTTTCGGAGCACCTGGACGTGGCTCTTCAAAACTCGACGTGCGACCACGTTGAAACTCGTTTACCCAATTTTTGACGGTCGCCATCGAAGGACAAGAGTCACCGTACACAGCATCCAAGCGCTTTTTGATTTCGCTGCGCGATTTCCCTTCCAAAAACAAGAATCGAATCACCGACCGATACTGCTCTTTTTCCATTTTTCAAAAATCAACGGACACACTTGCTTTCACACGCTCTCAAAAATAAACTACAACTTCGATCCGGCTAAAATCTTGACAGTAACCATTGAGAAGGTTGTACTACGTGATAGAATATTTCTTTTGCGAAAGAGGCCCCTTGGGCGGTGAGGCTAAGTAGTTATCGGACCACACTCGTATATATATCGGTTTATGATAGTTATTATGTTATACAAGTTTTATTTTGTTATTCTATACCACAATTGAATATTTTTAATTATATTTACAAATACTTACGCTAAGTAACCAATGTTTTTTTTTCAGGTTCAACGAGCATCAGTAGCTTTTTTGGTTTCTGTTAGAATACTGTTCATTAAAAGTTTATTTGATTAATTTTAATTAGTATTTCTATATTGAACAAGTTACATTTATAGCTGCAAATAGCAAAACTTTTGTAGTGTTTAATAAAAAACTGAACAGTTTATTTGACAAATCATTATTTAACGTTGCTATTTTTACCATATCCTCATACTTAGCTATTTAAATCATCTTTTATTTTCAAATTGAATTTATTGGATTATTAATTGAAAATTTACGATAACTGAGAATTGAATCATTAATGAAATTTTAACAAACTGAAATAAGAGAAACAAAATTGAAAAAGAAATTTTACTGAAAAACCAACTGTTAACTCACTAATAATCAAAAATCAAACCAATACTATACCAAATACCAATACTATGCCAAATACAACAATAAAATAGCAATAAAGTAACAATAATAAAAACAACCTACTAAACTACAACTGCAATAAATTATAATTCTTTGAAACACTTTTTATGAATTTTAACTATCAATAAAATTTACAATTTTGACTTACAATGAGTAGAAACAAAATTGTTCGAACCCCAGAGGAAGAACAAGAACATCAAAGTTAAAGACGCTTAAAAATGCACAATACCAGAGAAATAAACGTCAAATTGCACGAGAATCTGTATATAATATTCGTCGAAATACTCCAGTACAGCAAGATTGTTTAGGGAAAATGGATGTTCTATGTTCACATGGCAATGCGAAACACTTTGACGGTGAAAAAGTTAGTAATAAAGGTGTATCTTTTAATGATTGCTGTTCCCATGGGGCAGTAGCTTTGAACGAAACACGAGATTTTCTTAAGAACTTTCATCTTTATCTGATGGAACTCATCCAAAATCTAACAATTTTTTTAATAATATTCGTAATTACAATAATTCACTATCATTCGCCTCTTTCAATGCTAATTTAGTTAATTTCCAATTTCGCCGTCGAGGACCATATTGTTTCAAAATTCATGGGCAAATTTATTATCAAATTAACACAGCTTTGTATCCTTCTGAAAATGAAAACCCGGCATATGAGCAACTGTTTTTTGTTGATCAAAATGAAGCTCTTGATGTCAGAGTGTCTCGAAATCCTGATTTTGATTATAAAACAATTTCAATCTTGGACAAGATAATACGAGAGAATAATGTTTTTGCAGAGTCTTATGCAATGATGAAACAAGAAATAAACGATCAGCAATTGCTAATGAATGATGAGAATGAACCTGAATTACAGTTATTATTTTTTTAAACCAGGAACTGACAGGTCCAGATTCAATTTTCAATGAACAATTGAGGTAACTGCTATTTTTTCAACCACTGTCGATGGTGAAATTGCAGAATCTTATGTTACTATTATGAACAAAAGCACAAAAGTTTTACAATGTGTAAGTACTATGGATCCAAACGTGGAACCATGGATACATCCACTGTTTTATCCTTACGGATCACGAGGTTGGCATAGAAATTTAGAACGTATCAAGATGAATGACAATGATCCAACTCGACGAATAACGCGATTACCATATACAAAATATAAAATTGTTGTAAAGCCTGACGAATTTAATGCTATTTTAATGGGTCGTCTATTATTTCAGCAGTGGGTAGTAGACTCTTATGTTAAAGTCGAAAAAGATAGGATTCAATGTTGCAAAGATCATCAAAAAGAAATAAAAGCAGACACGTACCAACGATTACATGATTATTTACAAAATTCTGCTAATAATATTAATGGGCAAGTAGGAAAAACTGTTATATTACCATCAACTTTTTTAGGTTCACCCCGTCATATGCACTGGATCTTATCAAGATGCAATGGATTTAGTTGCTAAAACTGGTAAACCAGACATTTTTCTCACCATGACTTGTAATCCTCAATGGAGAGAGATACAAGAAAATCTTTTACCAGGCCAACAGACTTACGATCGACCAGATATTGTAGCTCGCGTATTTCATTTAAAAAAAATCGTCTACTTGACTTGGTTATAAAAAAAAATTTTTTGGAGAGGTAGCATCTTACGTATATGTTATAGAATTTCAAAAAGGTGGTTTATCACACATGCATTTATTAATAACGTTAAAAAGCGGTTATAAAAATGGTTAATAAATTTATTAACACACTTGAAATGGTTAATAAATTTATATCAGCTGAACTTCCAAATAAAGATATTGATCCTATATTATATGACATAGTTGTGAGAAATATGACACATGGACCTTGTGGTGATTGGTATATGATAAATAATAAATGTTCAAAAAAATTTCCCAAACAATTCCAAAGTGAAACTATTATGGATGAAACTGGCTATCCTTATTATCAAAGATCAAATATTGGTGTTACTCATGATTTACATAATGGTCATGTAGTTGATAATCGATGGGTAATACCATACTGTTGTGAATTATTAGAAATGTTTGATTATCACATAAATGTAGAAATTTTATCTAGTGCCCGAGCTATGAAATATTTATATAAATATATTTATAAAGGCCACGATTCAGCAACTGCAACTATTGGAAATGAAAATGTATCTGCAAATTATATTAATCATGATGAAGTTAATAATTTTATAGAAACTCGATATGTAGGACCTGTTGAAGCATGCTATCGAATTTTTAGTAAGCCACTCCAAATAAAAGTAATACTATTGAACGGTTACCAGTTCATCTACCACATTATCAATATGTAGTAATTTCAAATAACGCAGACAACATTATAGAAAATCTCCATCAAGCGAGTAGTAAGTTACTTGATTATTTCAAATTGAATATTGAAAATAACAATGCACCAGTATTTATATCATGATATTCCATCCTTTTTTACTTATAAGAAAGAAAAGATTAATGGTATTATGGGGACGAAATGGGCAACACGTAAAAAGTCATTTAATTGCATCGGACGAATATTTTCTGTAAGTCCTACACAGCCTGAACTATTTCACTTAAGATTGTTATTGTTGCATCTAAGAGGAGCTACGAGCTTTGATTCATTAAAAACAGTTAATGGTATACTTCAACCTTCGTTTACAGCAGCTTGCCTAGAATTAGGATTAATAGAAGATGACCAAGAATGGACTAAAGCAATGCAGGAAGCAACAATATTTGATGATGCCACGTAGACTTCGACAATTTTTTGTTCGAATTTTAATACACTGCCAACCAATACATCCTGAAGAATTATAGGTTAAATTCAGAAGATTTTTCGCAAACGCATGATCTTATTATAAGTTATCAAATAACATACGCTGAAATTAATAATTTGTTGAAATATGAAGGTAAGAGTTTAGTTAATTATCCTACTATGGATCAAACAGTAGTTAGTCATCTATTATTGGAAAACAATAATGAATCATTACAAACTTTGCAGAAATTGAACAACGACAATATCAGTTATTGAATGAACAACAGAAAGAAATTGTCGACGTTGTTTTGAACTTAGCAAATGATACAAATAATCATGACAACAATTGTATGTACATCGATAGTCCAGGAGGATCAGGAAAAACTTTCATTTACACAACTACTTACAATTTACTATGCTCCAAAAATATCAAAGTATCTTCAATGGCATTCACTGGAATTGCCGCAGTATTACTTCCACAAGGAAAAACAATACATAAAACATTCGGGCTTCCTGTTCCTATGTACAGTGACTCACCCTCAAGTATAACAGCGCAATCTAAGGATGGTATCCTATTAAAAGAAACAAAAGTTTTTATTTGGGACGAAGCGCCTATGGCTCCCAGATACGCATTAGAAATAGTGAATAGTACATTACAAAAATTTATGAACAATGATTTACCATTCGGTGGTAAAGTTATGGTGTTAGGCGGTGATTTTAGGCAACTTTTACCGATTAAAATCAATGGAACGCGAACTGAAACCTTAAACCTTTCTAGAAAATACAGTGAATTGTGGAGGCATTTCATTAAATACAATCTTACTACTAATATGAGAGTATTACGTAATGAAGTTGATTTGGCAGAGTTTTTATTATTAGTTGGCAATGGAACTCTGAATGACCAACAGGACAATTTAGCTTTACCCGAGCATTGTATCTTGAACCAGAATGATGACGTTGTCCGGAGTGTATTTGAAAGGCTAATCGTAGAAAAGAAATTTGATACAATGAGTAAATCTGCTGTCTTGTCTGCTCGAAATGCGGATGTTGACGAATTAAATAAATTAGTTATTGATTTACTAGATATATCGATAGAACATATATATACAGGGTGTCCCATTTTAAAGGAACCACCCCGAAATTTTCGACGGCGTTGTACAAAAAAAATGTTCAGACAACAGTTGTTTGGGACAATGGGGGCAACCTTTCTGTGAAATTCGATTTGACCTTGAGATTTATTTTCAAGGTCATTTGAAGGTCAAAGTCATTTTTTGAATAGGAACCTATATTTTTGATCCCGGATTCGGAAAGAGCGGAAAATTCTACGTTTAGATAACGTATTATGTGTGGGGTGCGGTTAATCCCCCCCCCTCGCCTAAGGTCATGTAGGGGTCAAATTTATGATTTTCTTCATCTATGCACAGGGATGCTCGGGCAAGGGTAAGGTTAATTGTAATAACCCAATAACTCCAATACCCAATAACTCGATAACCCCAATAACCCCAATAACCTAATAACCAAGAGATATTTTGAATATCTCTTGGTTTATTTGTTATCCATTTTTTATCCCGGAATCGAAAAGAGCGGGAAATTCTACGTTTAGATAAAGTATTATGTTGGGGGAGCGCTTCACCCCCCCCCCCCCCCCATCCCACCGTGGCAAGGGTGAGGTTAATAAGGTATTGATTACCCTGCCAATGAAGGCAAGGTATCGATTACCCAGCCAATGAAGACAAGGTATTGATTACCCAGCCAGTGAAGGCAAAGTATTGATTACCCAGCTAATGAAGGCAAGGTAGGAATGCTCAGCCGATCAAGACAAGACGTTGTCTACAGATAGAGTTATGGTCAAGATTGTAACACGAACATTTATCTCATAAGATGTTCAAAAATACCCCCGTTCAAATTTATACAGTGTTGAATTCTACGTTCAAAATTTTCAACTGTGGACATCAAAATGTGACGCGGAATAGCTCTGCAAGCTTATATGATGAGTTGCATCATATCGTGCCGTGTTGTTGATTGCTGTGCATAAACAACATTTTTCAAATAGCCCCATAAAAAGAAATCTGGACTTGTCAGATCTGGTGATCTTGGACACCACTCAGTAATGGCACTACCAATGCCTATCCATCGTCTTCGGTATCGCTAGTTCAAGAAGTGACGAACCATTAGTGAGCGATGACATGGTGCACCATCCTGTTGAAGCCATAATCGTCTTCTGGTTTCCAAGTCCACATCTTCCAATAATTCTAGTAATTCATTTTGCAGGAAATCAAGATATGCTGTGCCGTTGACATTCCCATCGAAAAAATAAGCTCTTATCAGATAACCATTTATTATACCGCACCAAACTACGAGGCTCCATCTATGCTGATTATCAACATGACGTACCCAATGAGGGTTCTGGATAGACCAATAATGACTATTATGGCCATTGAGTTGCCCATTACCATGAAATGTAGCTTCGTCTGAAAACATGATGTATCTGAAAAATTCAGGATCTTCACGAATCCTTGCTTGTGCCCAATTGCAGAATTCGAGTCTGCGGCGGAGATCATCTGGCATCAAAGCTTGAGTCAAAGTTATGTGATACGGATGAAATCTGTATAG
Source organism: Phymastichus coffea (assembly GCF_024137745.1). Classification (NCBI taxonomy): domain Eukaryota; kingdom Metazoa; phylum Arthropoda; class Insecta; order Hymenoptera; family Eulophidae; genus Phymastichus; species Phymastichus coffea. Next base: position 6,027,506 of record NW_026706814.1, read on the forward strand.
CCGCAAAAATCTAGCGGCTGTTGATCTTCGGATTCCAGTACGTCTCTGAATTTCACGCAACGAGATATGATGATCCAAATCAACCATTGCCAAAACGACGAGAATTCATGGATCATCGTTGTTCGGCATCATAATACTACGACGATTTCTGCATATTCGGGGTCGATGTCTCTCTCTTTGCTCGATGATTCGGATTCTCACGTGGTTTGGGTAGTGAAGCCTCCCTGGGTAATTTTGGCGATAATACTTTGCCGCAGCACGATATCGGCCTTGACATGCCCCGAGAGACAACAGAATATCAACAATTTCGTTTCTCGAATGATCCGGCATATTCCCTCCTTTTAAGTCGACTAAGAAAATTACACTTGAACTATCCTGAGAAGGACTGTTCGCGAATTACTATTGTCATAAACAATACTAAAAAAGTGTTATTAAACAATTTAGTTGAAACTTTGTAGGCTTGTCCGGAATCACACCAGAAAAAAGAATGGAAATAACATGTTATCCCACAAAATGGAAAATGACACTTCTCATGAAGGCTTTGAATACATGAAGTCGACTTTGAAAATCTACCTGAAGTTTAAGCTCACTGTTGTTTGACCCTATAATTTTTTTTAGATATTGGGGTTATTGGATTATTGGGTTATTTGGGTTATCGAGTTAGTGGGTTATTACAATTAACCTTACTCTTGCCCGATCATCCCTGTGCATAGATGAAGAAAATCATAAATTTGACCCCTACATGACCTTAGGCGGGGGGGGGGGGGGTGTACCGGACCCCACACATAATACGTTATCTGAACGTAGAATTTTCTGCTCTTTCCGAATCCGGGATCAAAAATATGGGTTCCTATTGAAAAAATGACTTTGACCTTCAAATGATCTTGAAAATGAATCTCAAGGTAAAATCGGATATCACAGAAATGTTGCCTTCATTGTCCCAAACTGTTGTCTGAACAATTTTTTTGTACAACGCCAACCGTCGAACATTTCGAGGTGGTTCCTTTAAAATGGGACACCCTGTATATTGCAATTGACAGTACGGATAATTGTGATAATGGTGAATTCGAAGAAATAGTCTAACCAGAATATTTAAATACGTTACGTCCTTCCAGTTTAGCTCCATATGAATTACGATTAAGAAAAAATTGCATTGTCATGTTCATTAGAAATATAAGTAAACACGAAGGTTTATGCAATGGTACATATTTATGAGTATTAGATTTTCGAATTATTTATTAAAATGTGAAGTTTTAACGGATGACAAATAAAATAGTATAGTATTTTTAAATCGTATTTCATTCACTTGCGAAAATGAATACCCATTTACATTCAGGAGACGTCAATTTCCAGTCAAATTAGCATTTGCTATGACAATGAAGAAAGCTCAAGGTCAGACATTTGATAATATTGCTATTGATCTTCGAAGAGATGTTTTCAATCATGGGCAATTGTATGTAGCATTGTCTAGAGTACGGTCATGGGAAACACTTAAAATTTATCTAGGGAATCAGCAACGTAATAGTTTTGCAGTTAAAAATTATGTTTACAAAGAACTTTATACCTAGAAGACTTTATCTGACGTACGTGCAATAATTAGGCCTGTATTTAAATAATTATGGTTTGTTTATTTTTTAAGAAAAGTGTCATATTTAACTTACGGCGCGCGTAGCGTGCTAATGACTTCTAGTATATAAAACAATAAATGAGGAAAAAATAAAGAATTGACGATCCTCAATCAAATGATGTAGGATTTAACAATATATATATTAGAGGTTGTCATTGTTTGCTAAATTATTTGCTAAACTATTCATAATTTGGTGTTAATTTTATTTGTTATTAACAATTAATTGCCTATTTTTCATACTTTTTTCAGTTCATCGTTAATATTTTGTTTTTTTTTCAGACAGTAATTTGGTGGGTGTCGTTCGATTCGTAATATAATTCTCTATTGAATAATGTTGTGTTGTTCTTTGTTATTTTGTTTTTTTATTAATACTGTTATGTGTGGCTCATCTGAAGAGCAAAAGAACGTTTACGTTGCTAAGCAACCTCTCTCTCGTCGGTGTTATGATTTTTTCAGTTAGTCGTATTAATAGCTCGATTCTAATAATACCTGTTGTTAACCTATTTCTGAGTTTCGAAAATAAAACTCGTGATTCTTTAATAATAAAGTTGTTAATATCTTTTGTGAGTGTGTGAGTTTAACATTTTGGGGACTCGTCCGAAGATTTTCTTGAAGACTACTATGTCCGGAAAAACACCACGAACACAGCCTCGAGTACCATTTCAAATAAAAACGAGATCTCGAACTGCTGCTGACGCTACTCCTGCTAATGTCGAGGGTGATACTGCTGTTACTGCTATCAATACCACGGACACCGATTTTGCCACTGCTAATAACCAACAACATCAAGCAGGTACTCTTGACCGTGCACATGCTAATCCAGTGCTCATCGATTAAAACAGTCCACGTGACGAGCTGCACTCGGCGGCTGATGACTCGTGCTCCAATGATTTACGCGATGGTGCGCGTTCGACGGGTGGCGCAGCGCCGCCGGCAGTTGGTGCCTCGCTGACAGCCGCTGACGGCACGTCGGTAGTGCCCAACATCTTATCGACGGCGACTGATGCTTCTCCGCTCGTGCGTGACGTCCCACCACCGCTGCCTGTACCCTAACCACCTCTCCTTCGCGAGGCGCTCTTAGAGCTCAACGAAGCTAGGACGCAATTGGATGCATACCGATGATGGCTTGAAACGTTGGAGTTTATTCGGGAGACCGAACGTCAACATCGTCAGCAACTTAAGACGACGTTACAACACATTGAGAAAGAGCAGAGTCTTACGGCAGAGCTACGCGTGCGTGACGATGAGGTCATCGAGGGTCGACGCATTATCAAAGGACTGCAGTCGGAACAACTATCCCTCAAACAACAGTTTGTCCAGCTTCAACAACGATTGAACCAGATGAGTCGAAACATGATTTCTCTGTCACACACAGAATCAAATACTACAATGACACCAAACAATACCAACAACACTACGTTACAAGTGAACGATACAAGAGATGGTTATGACCCGAGCACACAATTACACACACGAAACACATTACGACTGTCGATTTAGGGTTAAGTTACAGTCTGAAGCCCGACACTTATGATGGCTCAACCCCTTTGTCTGAATATCTCAATTAATTCAACTTGGTTGCTAGAGCTAATAATTGGAGTGATGAAAAACAGGTAGTCGCTTTAGCCGCTTCTCTGCGAAAACCGGCAACGAGCGTGCGGAATAACTTTAAGAATACAGAGACTTCAAATTTAAAATTACTTCTTGAAAAATTAGAGACACGTTTTGGTGAAAATTTGGGAGCGAATAGCTATTCATTATTTCAAAATAGACGTCGAAAACTCGATGAAGATCTACCTACTTTGGCATCCGATATAGAAAAATTAGCTGCATTAGCTTACCCAGAATGTTCGATAAAAGTTCAGGATAAAATTGCTTGTTTTCAATTCATCAGTGGAATTTATCACACGGGGGTCAGAGAAACTCTACAATTAGTACGTATTACTTCTCTCAAAGTAGCTCTTGAACGAGCCTTGGAAGTGAAAGTTATTAAAGAACAAAATAAGAATTTGGCTTCTCAACGTTTGAAAGGTTCTTCAAATAATAATCAAAATTCTTCACAAAAGAGGTTTGACGATGACGCAAAAAGTTCTGACAAACAGGCCCAATCTTTCGATCATCAAGAATGGTTGAAAAATCTTGAATGTTGGGGTTGTCATAAAAAAGGACACACGCGTTCTCGTTGTCCTGAACAGAGAAACTAGCTCGTGTCAAATTTTCAGGGGCAAGTTTGACACCCGATAAAGAGGCTCCTACTGATTTTACTGGTGAATCGGATTATAAGAGTTTGCATGATTGTAGGGTTCTTCAGAATTTAAAAACTTTTGAATTTGAAGGTAGCATAAATAAAAAATCGTGTATTTTGAAAATTGATTCAGGTTCAGACGTTACTATTCTGAATTCTAAATTTGTTACTCCGAATTGCCATCAAATCTCACTCAATAAAAAAAATTTGAAGTATTCCATTGGTGAAAATGTTCCTCTTAAGTTTAAAACACTTGCTAGAATTGATTTAGGTCAATATTCAGTTCAGATGATTGTTTTTGTTGCAGATATTACTGACGATTGCATACTTGGGTGTGATTTTTTGAATAAGACTGAAATTACAGAGTCGATGTATAAAATTTTTAAAGGTATCCCAAGTAGAATCGACAGTGATATGGATGGGCAAAAGTGTTACAGAATTATGAAGTGGGCTGGGGAATTACCAGATCTTTTGAAAGATGTTTTTGAAGATAATTCCCGAAATTTGGATTCTTCACAGAAAGAAAAATTCTCTCAGCTTTTAATAGATTTTCAAGATATTTTTCAAGATGATGATGTTGCCGAAAAATGTAATTTGGTTGAGCATAAAATTGAATTGAATTATTCCAATCCTGTGAAACAGCCGGTTCGTCCTCTTCCTTTTCATATACGAGTAGAAATTGATAAAATGATTAATGATATGCACAAACAAGGGGTTATCGAGGAATCATCAAGTTCTTGGTGTTTTCCAGTAGTGTTAAAACGAAAGAAAGATGACACTTGGAGATTTTGTATTGATTTCAGAAAGTTGAACGATAAGACAATCAAAGATTCATATCCGTTACCTAGAATCGATCAAACTTTAGATAAGTTAGCTGGTAACTCTTGGTTTTCGACTTTGGATCTTAAGAGCGGATATTGGCAAGTTAAGGTCCGTCCAGAGGACAGAGAAAAGACAGCTTTTTCGATGGTTTATGGCAGTTTATCGTTATGGCTTTTGGGCTATGCAATGCTCCAGCTACATTCGAACGTTTAATGGAAAAATTACTCCGTGATCTTTTAAATGAAATTTGCTTGATCTACTTAGATGATGTCATGGTAATGGCAAAATCGTTCGATGATATGCTTGTTAACTTACGTACAATCTTTACAAGGATTCGAGATGCTAATTTGAAGCTGAATAAGAAAAAATGTGTTTTCTTTCAGCGTGAAATCGAGTATTTAGGGCATATTGTTTCGGAAAAAGGAAAGAGGACCAATCCTAAAAAGATAGAAGCTACGGTTTCTTGGCCAGAACCCGTCTGTAAAAAACAGGTTAAGGCTTTTATTACAGGTCTATGTCCTTATTATAGACGTTTCATTAAGGGATTTTCGTCGATTGCGAAACCCCTTTATCGGTTAACCGAAAAGAAGACTAAATTTGAATGGACAGATGATTGTAAGAAATCATTCTCAAATTTAAAGAAAGTTTTATCAACTCCACCCATTCTAGTATTTCCTTGTACCGATTTACCTTTCATTTTGGATACAGATACTTCTGATCATGGTATAGGCGCGGTTTTATCACAAATTCAGGATGGGGTAGAAAGGGTGATCGGTTTTTACAGTCGTGGTTTGTCTAAAGCTGAAAGAAATTATTGTATTACTCGTCGTGAACTACTAGCTGTAGTAGACTCAGTCCAAAACTTTCACTATTATTTAAGTGGTAGACCTTTTTTTGTCAGAACAGATCACTCTGCATTGACATGGCTTTTTATTTCAAACATTTAGATGGCCAATTAGCACGCTGGATAGGAAGATTAGACCAGTATGATTTCAAAATTATACATCGAAAAGGCGTTTCTCATGGCAATGCAGATGGACTCTCTAGACGACCTTGTCCTAATACATCTTGCAAATATTGCTTCAATGTAGAGTCAAAATATGAGAAAGATAATTCTGTAAGACGTATTATTTTTTAGGAAATACCTCAAACTATTTGGAGAGATCGTCAATATCAGGACGATGTTATTCGGGCTATTTTAGAAAGTAAAAAGAATGAGGTAAAATTATCATGGCAAGATGTTTCTTCTAAAGATGAATATATAAAAATTTAAATATCTCAATAGGATTCTCTAGTAATTAAAGATGATGTTTATATAGAGAATGGATTTCTTCTGATTTAAAAACCAAAATTCTTCAATTAATTGTACCCAGAAACTACATCGACGTGATTTTGGAAGAAGCTCATGATTCTCCTTCTGGTGGTTATTTTGGAGTTAATAAAACACTAGAAAAATTTCGTAAAAGATTCTATTGGGCTTCTTAGAAAAATGATGTTGAAAAGTGGTGTAGATCTTGTTCCATCTGTATCGCAAAAAAAGGTCCTTCTAACAAAGGCCACAGTCAAATGAAAATTTACGATGTAGGTTTACCTTTTGAAAGAATTCAAATGGATATTTTAGGACGTTTCCCAATTTCTTCTTCAGGAAATAAATATCTTTTAGTTTTGATAGATTGTTTTACTAAATGGGTAGAAGTTTTTCCTCTTTCCGATACGAGAACGAAAACTATTGTGGATGTATTTGTTCGAGAATTCGTAAGTAGATATGGAGTTCCTCTTGAAATTCATACAGATCAAGGTGGTAATTTCGACTCTAAATTAATCAAAGAATTATCTCACTTACTTGGTATCCGAAAAACAAGACCAACACCGTTACATCCTCAATCGAATGGTCAAGTTGAAAGACAAAACAAAGCAATACTTGAATACTTGTCTAAATACATCACAAATAATCAGAAAGATTGGGATCGTTGGGTTTCATTATACCTTTTATCTTACAGATCTTCGATACCTGCAACAACAGAAGTTACTCTAGCCAAGATGGTTACTGGATTTGACTTACGACTTCCATTGGACCTGATGCGTGGATCTCCACCCACTGATGATCTATTCACCCCCGGAACCTACATACACAAACTCAAGACCACACTCAACAAAATCCACCATTTTACAAGATTCAACATTGGAATTTCTTCTCAAAGAACAAAGAAAGCCTACGACAGAACAGCTCGAAAAGTTGATTTTCAAGATGGTCAAAAAGTTTGGTTTTACAATCCTCGTCGCATCAAGGGTAAAACACCAAAACTCCAAAGTAACTGGGAGGGACCATTCAAGATCATAAATAAAATCAACGACGTGATGTTTTGCATCCAAAAGACTCCAAAACACAAAATAAAGATAGTCCACATTGACCAACTGGCAATTTATCACGATAGGTAACTCATCTGCTCTGCTTACGGTTATTTTAAGCTGTGGTTTTTTCCCGTGAGCCACAGGGCAAGTGCCAGAGCAGAAACAGAGTTGTAGTACCACAGCACATCACCATTCCCACTCTCGTTCATAACTTATCAAGTAATACTTCTGCTTATAATCACAAGATCCCAACAATAACGATACAATTCTACTGTCAAGAGACGGGTCCTTTGACCAGATGAGTTGAGGATCAACCCGCTTGACAAGTGGATGATTCCTGATGATTATATCGAAATTTTAAGATGGATCAATTCAAGAGACGGACCCTTTGACCATGAGCGAAGAAAAGCCCGCTTGAAGAGAATGCTATTTTCGAGAAGTAAAGAATTTTGAGAAGACTGTGCTAATTTTCAAGAGACGGGCCTTTGGTTGAGAAAACCAAGACTCGACCCGCTTGATGTCATCGGTCTTTTCTTCTCTTTCTTTTTGAGATTGTCGGGACGATAATCTGAAAGACGGGAGGATAATGTTATGTGTGGCTCGTCTGAAGAGCAAAAGAACGTTTACGTTGCTAAGCAACATCTCTCTCGTCGGTGTTATGATTTTTTCAGTTAGTTGTATTAATAGCTCGATTCTAATAATATCTGTTGTTAACCTATTTCTGAGTTTCGAAAATAAAACTCGTTATCATTCTTTCATAATAAAGTTGTTATTATCTTTTGTGAGTGTGTGAGATTAACAATACTTCAAATATTTATTTCATTAATCAATATTGTAAATACAAATTTAGTTCACGTAATTGTTCTCTTACTCTTTATCTTCTTTTAGTTACATAACCTTCTCACCGTTAAAAGTCCTTTAAAAAATCCTTGAAAACATATGAGTGTAACCGAAAAAGTGGCGAAAAATATACGCCAAAAAGTAACCGAAAAAGTGACCAAAAAAGTGACGGAATAAGTACCCGAAAAATTAACTGGATAAGTGCCTGAAAAAGTAAACGAAAAAGTTACCGAATAAGTTCTCCGAATACGTACATGAAAAAGCTATAATCGAATAAGTAACCGAATCAGTGCTCTCCTAAAGAGTATTTAAAAAAGTGCCAGAAAAAGTAACCGGATAAGTAATCTATTAGGTCGAGCCCCCCGCACGCGCCATTCAACAGATATAACCTGAACCCACCCTATCAATGTGTGATAGTTTTACTCGATTGTATTTTTTCGTTGGTATTGTATTTGAAATTAAATTATCTTGTGTTGATAATTAAACCGTGTTCTGTTCTTGATCATCATCACCAACAACATGCTTATTGTACCTACATTCAATAACCTTTACGTACCAAGGTACAGATTGCATGACGCGCCAACCGTGGTACGCTCAGAATCCTACTCCGAGAACGGGCACAATTTTTTGGGTAGATCATAACATATAGTCCAAGAATTTTCTGCGTAAATCGATATATCTCCCGAACCTATGGTTTCTATTTTTTTTAACACAGAATCTGAAAATCGATTTATTTGAGGGCATTTCAACATCAGTTTTTGAATTCAATATATGAAAAAACATAAATAGAAATTATAGTATCGTAGAGACTTATCAATGCACTCATAAATACCTTAGGTTCTAAATTAAGACCTACCTGAAAATTCATGTCTGTCTTCGAAAAAGAACTCCGAACGCGCCACGGTTAGCGCGTTACGCGTTCTGCGCCTTGGCACACAAAGGTTACTGTATGTAAGAATGATACTGCTTTTTTTTCGGTGCAAAAAAGTTTATAAATTCGAGGGTCAATAAGGTCTGCGCTTTTTCATCTCCTAAACCGAGGGCCCAAACTTAGTACACCACCAAACGTCAGTTCTTAAGGCTAGTACAGGTTGGATATGAAAATGCTAGCCGGTATTCCTGGATAAAAAAATTGGCTGAAAAACCCTATCTTTTAGCGCATGAAATCTTTTGTAACGTGGCATTTGATCCTCAAATAAGAGCGGTGTAATAGTGCCAGAAATTTTGCACGTTGAAAAACCCTCGCCAGAAGTAATTGAAAGTGTCGGAAAATTCATCTGAAACACCTCATGCGGTGCGCGCGTACAACTTTTTTACTATATATTTGGGATCTCAACTACGAGTCTTATCATAATACCAGAACTTTTTAAGACGGGAAACCTCCGAAAAGAAAATCGGCGTATATTTAAAATGAAAATTTTTCGCATTCGGCTCAGTTGAAAATTATTTTGGATAACTCCACTCAAAATATCTGTTTGTGCTACACAAAATTTGAAAAAATCATTAAGACACGATGAAATCTGGCTAAATTATAATAATTTTTTATCGCATGCGCGATTTTCTACCGCTCATTCATTTTCCGTCTATTCGAACCGCCATCGGCAAAGCTAAATAAATCACGAATAATTTTGCAATAAATGTAATACGAATTCAATTATTAAACAATTAAAATAGCATGTTACGGAAGGGAAGTAATAATTTGACACGTTGATAACTAATTTTTAAACAAAGTTATCAATAAATAAAATTCTTAATTTATTTGAACATCAAAATTGCGTTGCAAGATAGCAATTCATCCAACTGTATATACTGCAACGGTAGTCCATTCGATCAATTGATACGTTCGCGATTCGATAGAAATCGCGATGCTAGAACGAACGACTAATAGAGAGAGGGGGCGCGCGAGAGTTCAAAGTTCAGTATAGCCTCAGCTATTCGTGAGAGTACTGCCAAATATTTTCTACTGTGATTTTTCCGTTCGCCGATTAGAAAATTTATTGGTTTTGGATACGTGCGCGAGTGATAACGAGGTGCGAGGAAAGCAGCAGCAAATCACAGCAGCAGCGAAACAACAGCATTACACAGAGCAGCAATCGATCTCTGTGACCGAGGCAGCGCAGCAGGTTTTCCAGGAGCATTAACTTAGCCAACAGTAATTTTGCTGATTAACGGTTACGACTGATCACCGTAACCGCACCGCAGGGTAGGTACACAAAATTAATTTTCGTGCGACGCTAATAATTCCGCGCGTTTATTTGTAAGCAACCGTTACCCTTTTCGAATTCGTGGATACGACTAAGAAGATGAGATCAGATGGCGGTTACGGGTAGTCATAGGTGACTTTAAAATTAGAGCACTCTATGATACCGGAGCCTTATCTACGGTAATAGGTCGGTTAGGGCTGAGATTGGCATCGGAGATGGGACTCGGACTGAATGTGACCAGAGCTGGCGATGCAAGGTTCGCCGACAGACGCCCATCCCCATCAGTGATTAAGTGATATTCCCCTTTAAGGTAGAGGGAATCACCAGGAAGATAAAATGTCCTGGTCTTTATAGATCTTTCTACTCGCTAGGTGGAGTGCGTTACGTTACGGAAAGCTAATGGGAAAACGATTGCAAAGGAGTTACACGAACGGATTGTCACTAGGTTTGGCGCGCCACAGGTATTCTTATCTGATAATGGGATCGAGTTTAAGAAGCAGGAAGTCGATTCATACGTCCAGACGAAAAGCATCCAACGCTCCTTGAGTCTCGTGTACCATCCTCAAGCAAATCCTATAGAGCTAGTACACAGGACGCTTAAAACCATGATCACGTCATACGTTAACCGTGATCATAAGAGCTGGGAGGAGTACCTGACAGAGTTCAACTTCACGTTGAACTCGGCAACTCATAGCGCCACCGGATATAGTCTTGCGATGCTCATCTTTGGGCGTCAGCCAGTCCCTCTTTTGACGTTCCGAAGATCCCAGGATCCCAGGATCCCAGTAGGCCCTTCAGTGTTCGGAGGGCCAAATTGTAGTGGATTGAGCTGAATATATGAAGAAGCTCCCTAATTTATGGGGGCGTGCCAACTCCAAGTCAAAGTAGGAAGCGGCACGTCAGGCGGGTTGAAACGGCCGGAAGAGACGTCAACCCAAGTTTCAGGTCGGAGATTGAGTATGGAAGAGAAACAAGGTACTTTCCTCGGCTTTCCAAGGCATATCAGCCAAATTGGCGCCGAAATACGCCGGTCCATATGTGATTAAGGATATATATGGTACCAACACATACAGACTGGGTAATCAGTTAGAGATCCTGCTTGAGCTCTTCCATGCCAAGGACCTTAAACCTTACTATGGTTCGGGTGTAGAAGAGGGCAAACAAGCGACTAACGGCGAACCTCGCGAGCCGCGGGAAGAAGGACCGGAGGAGGCGAGCGATTCCGTGAGAGCGTGCGAAAATCCGGGCGAGAATTTATCGAGCAGGCGGATCAAAATAGCAGCCCCCACGGCCGTAAGTAACAATCCCACCAAGGCATCGGATTTACCGATATCTGCACCAACCAAGAGAGGTCGAGGTCGTCCTCGAAAGATCACAGAGACGGTCGCCGGTCAAGCAGGAGATGACAACCCTCCCATGAAGGAATCTAGAGGGAGAGGTAGACCTCGAATGACCGTACCTGTTGTACAATGGACGGTTGATCCGGTTATCCCGAACAGGCGAAGGGAAGGGAGCGGTAACCGACGAGAACGAGGGCGTTCACGCAAGGATAAGCGAGGGAACGTGTAACCCGGTCGAATGCGGCGTATCATAGGTTTTTCTTCGCGCAGGGTGTTTCATTCCTTCTTTTCTTTTGGCTGTTACAGATGGGCCGGAAAATCGTCGTGAACGGAGAGACTTTCGAGATGGTCAGCCAGATGCTATTGGATCTGCAGCTGGATCCTGACGTAACGAAGCTGATAGAAGATCTGCGCAGCTTCGCTAGGGTCCTATTGGAGGGGACCACTCGAAGGGACCATCACCAGGGTTCGGTGGCGGACGTTCTCCGGGACGCGACTAAGAAGGCTTCCCGGGACGCTTCGACCCAGACGGAGGCCAAGGATAAGGTCGAGGGTCTCAAGTCGACTGTGGACCAGAAGTTGCAGACTCTTAAGTCCGGCGTACCCCAGACGTCGGACAGTGCGACCCAGTGCCCAGGACCCAGGAAGACGTGTGGGGCTCAACACTGGGTTCGCAACCACCCTCGTATCCCTGAGCAGCAGACTCTCCTCTTCAATTTCAGGCATATACGCCTGAGTCTTAACGAGGTGAAGAGCGCCTGGCGGTTCGTCGGAGAACTCCAAGATGCTCATACACCTGAGACGTTTTTTGAACCGCCAGGGGGAAGAAGAGCTACTCGGGATGTGGGCAGAGGTGGTCCAGTGCCAGAGGATCTATGGAGAGGCCCTGCTGCGGATGGAAAATGGACAGGAGTCCCCTGCAGTGCTCCCGGTGACGGCTCAAGTGAAGAGGGCCCCGGGAGCTACTGATGCTGGATTGATGCTCACGGTCCACGTGGACGGGCGCGTGGCTCCCAAGACCACGATCGTGGTCAAGTCGCAAAAATGACGTGCGACCGCCACGCCGGGAGGTGCGACGATCACCGCCTCCCAGGGAGTCAGCGCCCAGCAGTCCCGTCGGTCTGCGGAGCGGACCAAGCAAGATCGGGATACTGGTCAATCCCGATCATAGCTTAGGGGCTGCTACATCTGCGGGGAACCCAGGGTGATAAACTACCCGAAGAAGGCTACAGACTGGCGCTACCCGAAGCATAAAGCGCCACTTTTATTTCAGGTCCTTGATGACGGCGAATCGCGGATAGTCAGGACTTGAAGAGGGCTTCAACGGTAGTCGATTCGATCAATCGATACGTTCGCGACTCGGTAGCACTCGCGATGATAGAGCGAACGACTAAGAGAGAGAGAGGGTGCGCGCGAGAGTTCAAAATTCAGTAGAACCTCAGCTATTCGTGAGAGTACCGCCAAATATTTTCTGTTGTGATTTTGCCGTTCGCCGATTAGAAAATTTATGGGTTTTGAATACGTGTGCGAGTGATAACGAGATACGAGAAAAACAGCAGCAAATCACAGCAGCAGCGAAACAGCAGCATTACGTAGAGCAGAAACCTATCTCTGTGACTGAGGCAGCGCAGTAGATTTTCCAGGAGCATTAACTTGGCCAACAGTAATTTTGCTCATTAACGGTTACAACTTGTCACCGTAACCGTACCGTAGGCTAGGTGTACCAAATTAATTTTCGTGCGACGCTAATGATTCTGCCCGTTTATTTGTAAGCGACCGTTATCCTTTTCGAATTAGCGCCGAGCGTTAGATTTCGCGGCAGAATTTCGAATTTCCTCTCTCTCTCTCTCTCTCTCTCTCTCGTATAATTGTAAATCCTATACGCGTGCACAAATCTTTCAGCCCAACGAAGACTGTAGTTTTCATTAATTATAAACGTCTTGATTTTATTCGCCAAATTACGTTATTTCCCTTCCCTTTAGTTTAACGGATCCGTCACCGGTTATTTTTTTAAACCGACTACATCTAGAGAATATTGGAAAAGAACATTAGTCTCCGTACACCTAAAAGTAAGCAAGTGTCACAAGTCAGGTGACTTAAGGTGAGTTCAACTCTGTTGGAAAGAAGACACTGGAGCGAAAGTATCTCACGTAAAGGCGAATACACATATAACCATACGTGTTTAACGGAGTGGCGGTTAACTCTTCGTCGTGGGAGTTGGTTCTTTAATAAATTCCTATTGTACTAGATAACCCACCCCGTTACACATCTTATTATAAATATTATTCATTTATTTAACTTTGTCTGTTTATAATTTTGTAAGACTATTTTTTTGATAAACAACAAATATCATAAAATTCATCGTCTTCAAGTCAATTTTTTACATCACAAACTTTTCATTTCGCATGCGCGATTTCCCGTTAGAGCTTTTTCAAATGTTGTGCTAATTTGTGAAAACAGGGCTGTAGGAGCGATCCAGTATAAAAAGGATCTTTACCATGAATATAAATTCACTTATCGCTGTTGCAAGAGAACTAATTCGGATCGAACCTTACCTAGTAATGCGAGCATTGTAATAAGTGAAATAAATTCTCGCAAGGAATCCACAAGGTATCCATCCACTTCCAAGTTTTACGTACATATAATATGTTGTTCAACATAAAAAATTAAGAGATACGCATTTTTATTTATCTGCGGAAAAGCGTTTTTAGGAGGTAAATACAACCCTTAAAAATACGCCCTGAAAAAAAACTCTTCTTAATGCGAGGGTCGTTTGAAAAGTCCGTGCAAAGTCAGAGAGATGGCGCTACTAGTGCGTATCAAGGTTATTTTCAGTTAGTGGCATATCTTGGAAGAGCACACACCAAGTTTCAGCCAGATCGGCCAATTACTTTGCGTTTTACATTCGTTTCAATCAAAGAAATCGAGTGGTTGTAAAAAAATGGACGAAAAAGAATTTCGTGTATTCATTAAACATTACTTTTTCAAAGGTAAAACGCCTCAGGAGATTAAACAGAAGCTTGATAAACATTATGATGATTTGTGCACCTTCGATTAGAATGGTTTATAAGTGGTTTCAAAATTTTCGGAGTGGCCATATGAGCACAAAAGACGCTGAACGTTCTGGACGCCCTGTTGAGGTTACCACTTCAGAAATCATTGATAAAATCGATGATATGGTGATGGCTGACAGAAGAGTGAATGTGCGTGAGATTGCTAGTACTGTAGGCATCTCGAGCGAACGGGTACATAATATTTTGCACCAACATTTGGACATAAAAAAGCTATCCACTAGATGGGTGCCGCGATTGCTCACGATTGACCAAAAACGAGATCGTGTGAAGTGTTGCAAGAATGGTTTGCAGCTGTTCCAGCAAAATCCGCAAGACTTTAAGCGTCGTTTCATCACTGTAGATGAAATATGGATATATCCTGAGATCAAAGAACAGCCTAACAATGGGTTACCAAGGAGGAATCTGCTCCGAATAAGGCAAAGACAATTCCTTCAGCCGGGAAGGTTATGGCGACTGTCTTTTGGGATTCGCAAGGAATAATCTTCATCGACTATCTGGAAAAGGGTAAAACCATTACAGGTGAATATTATTCATCGTTATTGGATCGTTTGAAAACCGAGTTGCTAGAGAAACGTCCACGATTGGCTCACAAAAAAGTCCTCTTCCACCACGACAATACGCCAGCTCACGCCTCAGCAGTTGTGGCCGTAAAACTGATGGAGATAGGGTTCCAACTCGTTTCACATCCCCCCTATTCTCCAGACTTGGCTCCGTCGGACTACTATTTGTTCCCTAATATGAAAAAATGGCTGGCGGGGAAAAGATTTTTTTCAAACGAGGAGGTGATTGTAGAAACGAACGCCTATTTCACAAATTTGAACAAATCCTATTATTTGGAAGGGATTAACAAACTAGAGCAGCGTTGGATGAAGTGTATAAGCCTAAAAGAAGACTATGTTGAAAAATAAAAAAGATTTATAAAAAAAATCAAGCAGTTTTTATTTTTGCACGGACTTATCAAACGACCCTCGTATTTCTAAAAAATAATGTAATCTTGATATAATTCCAATGTTAAATTGTTTGTTATCAATTGGCAGTTTTATGACAATTATGTGTTTTTTAAAGGGTTGCAACCCCTAATTTTTTTAAGAAAAAGTATTGCTTTTTTACAATTTTTCGAGTGCCAGCTTTTCAAAATCGCTTAAATTAAATTTCTTTTTTCCACGTTAACTTAGACTCTATCTTATTAATTAGACAATAAATAAGTTCATTTACGAATAGATTACAAGTTTTACGAGGGGAAATGACAGTGAATATTCCAACTCAATTTTAAGTATATATGTATACATGAAACTGAAAAATTTACAAGAGAATTATATCAATATAAGAAAATTATAATCAATTTACGTAGTTGAAATTTTGTGTTTTTTGAGTCTTGAGATTTGAACAGATGTACTGAGGAGTTCGCTGATTAGTTGGTTTGGATGATTCCGTAGTCTAGTTTTATATTTTTTATAGAATGTTATTATTTCTTCTTTTACGGTTGGTAGTTGAAGGTCGTTGTGAATTATTCCGTTTAGTACCAACCAGGGAGCTTGTACAATGTCTCTTAGTACTTTTGATTGAAATCTTTCAATTATTTCAATATTTAAATTTGAAAAGACACCCCATCATTCAATGCCGTAGGTTCAAATTGGTTCAAGAACAGTTTTACAGCTTAAGCTTAAGCTCTAGTTATTTACGTTTGATGAATATGTGCTCACTCCATGTAAACCGCCGATCCAAATGTATTCCTAAATATTTTACATGACTATTTTGTGGAATAGTTTTGTTGTTTAGTGTAACTGTTGGACAAGTGTCTTTTCATAAAGTGAAGGTTATGTAAATGGATTTACTTTCATTGACTTTGATTCTCCATGTGTTGAGCCAGCTTTGAAGATTATCTAAATAGTTTTGTAGGTATTTCATTGCAACCGATGACACCAAGAATAGCCGTATGTTGCTGTAGTGATACCCGAGGACTTAATTAAATCCGCGGTGTAAATTAAATATAATGTAGGACCGAAAACACCGCCTTGAGATACTCCTGCATTTATTTGTTGTCGATAAAACTTTGTTTATTTTAATATGAAATTTTCTACCTTGCAAGTACGATTTCAGCAACTCGTATTGGTGAACAGGAAAATTATTTTTGAGCTTGAGTAATAGCCTCTCGTGTCAAACTTTATCAAAAGCCTGGGCGACGTCAATAAAGGCGGTAGAGCAGTATTGTTTTTCTTCGATAGATTTCCTCGCGGTAGATACTATCCTGTTCACTTGTTCTATAGTCAAGTGGTCACATCTAAAACCAAATTGATGTTCTAGGATGAGTTTTTTATTAAATATTATAAAGTTGATTCTAACTAGGATTAGTTTTTAGCAGATTTTAGATAGTATTGGCAAGAGACTAATTGGTCTGTATGATGTTACATGTTCCGCTGCTTCACCGGGTTCAAGTATCAATATAATTTCTGCCACTTTCCACTATGTAGGAAAATAGCATAAACGACAACATGCATTGAACATTATTGATATGTGTCTTATTGCTATTGGCGGTAGCATTTTAATCATTTTTCCTGTGATGTCGTATTCTGGAGCTATCTTGTTCTTAATATTATAAATTAATTTAGATACTTTATTTATTTTAACTGGTTTGATTGGTTTGGTAGCAATGGTGTTTATGTCTCCTAGTAGAGTGTTTTCTTCTTGTTCTATAATTGTTCTTGGATAAGGTTTGAATTCTTTGCATAAATGTTTAGCAAACGTTGTAACTTTTTTCTCATCTGTTTTAGCCTATTTTCCACAGGGTTTTTTGATTGGTGGAATGAAAGTTGTCGGATTTTTTAACTGCCTTATAACTTTTCATAATGACTAGTCTGTTGCCTCCATTGAGTCCGATCCTCTGAGATATTTTTGTTATAAGCATTTTTTTCCTCGTATAATATTTTCTTTAATTCTTTTAATGCTTTATTTAGTTTATTGTTGTCTTGATATGATCTGATAGCCTGATATGTTTTCCTTAGTATTCTATTTTCTTTGATGTTTTTTAGCTATTTTGATGGGGATATATGGTTGACTTCTGAGATTTCTGCTAGTAACTGAGAGATTTTCAACAGCTTCATTTAAAATTTATAACGTGTGATAAACCACTCGTTATGTCTCTCTCTCTCTCTCTCTCTCTCTCTCTCTCAAATAACCACTCTTATATATATATATACTTATATACTTATATTTATATTAATTTATGTAATTTTATGTACAAAGCCTAGAAGTGGCTGCCACTTAGCTGACTGAGATATTAGCAATTGTTTAAACAAAAAGTTAATAACTTTCGAAAAAAAATTTTTATTGTTTATTGTTGTAATTATTTCGAAAGTTCAAGGTATTATAAGTAATTTGGGAAAAATCCGATTCGGTATCTTTATTAGTTTTTTAGATTAAAGCTAAAGTACCTTTCGACCGTGAGTCCGCTGGAGCGCTACCGCAGCCTTACGCCGAGGCGTCTTCTTTTGATTAGGGCTACGCTTTCCGATATGTCGGGCCCTTGAATTTTATGATTGATTTCGATAGCAAAAATCCTCAGGAATACGTAGGAGCAAGAATTTTTCAAAAAAAAAATATACTTTTTGAGATATTAGCAAATGTTTAAACAAAAAGTTAATAACTTTCAAAAAAAAATTTTTATTGTTTATTGTTGTAATTATTTCGAAATTTTAAGGCATTATAAGTATTTTGAAAAAAATCCGACTTCGATATCTTTATTAGTTTTTAAAATATAGCCGTTTGAAAATTTTTTATAATTTTTCTTTAATTGTTAATAACTTTTGATATAATTAATGTATCGTCTCCAAAATTTGGGAAAAATCTCAGTTTTATGTGTACAACAATTGTGCCAAATTAAAAAAAAATCCGTAACCTAAGGGTTACGAGTCCATCGAAATAGCCAAGAATTACCCACATACAAGCGCGCGTGGTGGCGAAATGTGAGCGGCAGCGAACAAAGCGACGACGCAACACAGCGCGCCGATCTTATCAGCAACCGAACAAGATCGGACAACGAATTCGCTTAAAGCGGCTCGAGGCAGGACGCAATGCCGAGCAGAATGACAGAGTGCGTAAGCCGGGCGAAAAACTAAAGCGATAAATGCAGTTAGCAAGCAATAGGAGAGAGAGAGCCTAAGAGAGAGAGAGAATCGAGTAGGTACTTACAGTAGTTGTCGTCGGTTATTAGAACGGCAGCACGAACAGTAGATCGCGACCACGCTTACTCCTGCCCTACACTTGTGCGGGCGTTCTCGCTTCCTAGCCTTATAGCTGACGGAATTCCTGTCAACATCAGCTATGTGCCTTCGCTTATCGATGGCGATCTTTGGACTCGTATAATCGCCACTGCGTACTCGCTTACTCCCTCGAGATCTCTCGTAACGCAAAAGAAAAGGGTGTTACTGTCAAACTATGCTAGCGTCCGTACTTGTCTCTGCTCGCATGCCAACTAACTCATTGCGCGCTCTCCTTCTCTCTCTCCTTTGCGATCGCGGTCTTTCCGCGACGTCCGCGCTAGGGACTATCGATAGTATAGATCGTAGGACTCGACTCTTACCTTGTTCGCTGACATTTCAACTGCGCTACAAATTACAAATTATTATAATGCATGGTAAAGTATAAATATGATTAATAAACAAACTGGCCGCAGGGAGAGAGAGACATAACGAGAATGCGACTCGTTATAATTTTTCCCCAGTTAATAATTTTATTGTAATTTTCTGAGCTAGCTATATCTGCATTTACTTTTAATAAGACTGGAGAATGGTCTGATTATATTTCCAAGCATGAGCATGCCTTTGATGATTGCGAAATCAATTAGGTCTCAGAGCTTGTTCATATCTGATAGCCAGTACGTTGGTTCACCTGATGATATTAGAATGTAGTTGTTTTTTGCAAGACATCATATAATACTCTGCCTCTGTATGTCGGAGTCGGCGCTCTTGATCCCCACCATAAATGTTTTGCGTTAAAATCGCCTCCTACTATGTATTGGTTTCCTAGCTTTTCAAAATATTTTGTCCATATTTCTTGCGTTATTATTTTTTTTTGGTTGGCAGTAAATAGTAGAAACAGTTATTGGGACATGTTTGTCTGTTATTGCGACACTAGTTGCTTGTAAGTATATTTCACTGGTGTGTACACTGTCGGTCACCTACTTTGGGTCCCCCTCCTTAAAATTAGTCAAGACTTTACAGTTAAATGTCACTAGTAAAATTTTACGTACAGAGTCGCCCGAGGGCGCATTTGAAAGATCTTTTCAAGAGCTTTAAAATTATATGACTCATGGATGCCATCAATGATTTTTTAATTTTTTGCAAGCAATAATTCAACATTGAAAATATAGAAAATTTTTTACTAACTTTGAAAATTTGCCAAATCTGGGAAAAAAAATCTTGCAAAAATTTCAGTTAAAGCATTTTTTAGCTTTTATCAAGGTCTATCTGAATCACTGATTAAAAAATTATTTTCGTCAAAATCGACGCGCACGTGGGCATTTTCTCCGGAAAGTGACAGTTTTTTAAAATATTTTTTATCTCCATAAATTCTAAACATTCATAAAAATGTATAAGAGAAAAAATGTTTGTTTTGCAAGTGGAATACTGTACTATTTTTTTTTTATTTTTTCGAAAAAAAATGTTTGTCAATTTTAAAATGTTTTTTTTTTTAACAGCTGGTACGCCAAAAAAAAGAAGTACATCAAATTTTTTTTCATTTATTCAATATTATTCTGTAATAAATATCATTAATTTTGCAAAAAAAAAAAAGGAAAATCATTTTTTTTTTGAAAAATTCATGATTTTTAATTTTGTGGTGGGGGGCCTAAAGTAGGTGATCGGCAGTGTATGTGTACGTGATTTATTTTTGTTTTTATTATGATTGCAGTGCTTTCATACACCTCGTCGTGTGGATGATTTATTTTGTGTATAATTTAGTTTGGTATTCGTAGATAGTTTTTATTCGTAAAATGAGTTTCAGATATTACGAGGGGGCGTCAATAAGTCTTTACAAAATCCAAGAGATGACGCTCGTCACGCTTAAATTATGATGTTTTTGGCAAGCAATGCTATATATAGATATAGTACAAAGTTTCAGTTCGATTCATTCAGTCATTTTTTTGTGAGCGTTGGTTGAACAAAAAGTTATTGGTTTGTTTGAAAAAAGGAAAAATCAGAGTTTCGAGCGGTGATAAAACATTTTTATTTCAAAGGCCTTAGACCAAAAGAAATCACAGTTGAGTTGATCGCCGTTCATGGCAAGTCTGCCCCTGTGTTTAAGACTGTTTATAACTGGGTAAATGAATTCAAACGCGGCCGTACAACAACAAAAGATGAACCTCGTTTAGGACACCCTGTAGAAGTGAGTAAGCCCGAAATGGTCAACAAAATCCACGATATGGTGTTGAGTGATAGAAGATAAAAATTGCGAGAATTAGTTGAGGCCACAGGGGTATCAAAGGTATTTATCATTTCAATTTTGCATGAAAAATTGGGGATGAAAAAAATATCAGCAAGATGGGTGCCGCGTTAGCTCACTGTTGAAAACAAACGAATCCGCGTGGTTACCTCTGAGGCTCTTTTGGCACGCATGCGTCGTAATGCGGAAGACTTTTGGCGTCGACTTGTAACTGTAGACGAAACATGGGTACACGACTACACTCCTGAAACCAAAGAACAGTCCAAACAATGGATTACCGCAGGAGAACCAGCCCCAAAGAAGGCAAAGACAGTAAAGTCAGCTGGCAAGATTATAGCCACGGTTTTCCGGGATGCGAATGAAATCACTTACATCGACTACTTGGAAAAGGGCCAGACGATCACTGGACAATATTATGTGTCATTATTAGGTCAGCTAAAAAAAATCAGAGAAAAACGTCCTCACTTGAACAAAAAAAATACCTCTTTCTTCAAGACCATGCTCGAGTTCACACGTGTGCAGTTTCGATGGCAAAAATTAACGATTTAAAGTTCGAATTAACTAACCATCCACCATATCCACCTGATTTGGCTCCCAGTGACTTTTTCTTATTTCCTAACCTCAAAAAATGGCTTGCCGGACAACGATTCATGTCGAATGAAGAAGTCATCCCTGAAACAAATGCCTATTTTGAGGGTTTTCAGAAATCATACTTTTCTGATGGCTTAAAAAAACTGGAAGACCGTTTAATAAAATGTATCGACCTTCAAGGAGATTATGTTGAAAAATAAAAAATAATTACGTACGCAAAACTTTTTTTTCCTTCTTTTTGTAAAGACTTATTGACCAACCCTCGTAGTATGATATCTATATTTTCTTGAGTTAAAAATATTCTTAGTTCGAGATGTCTCTGCATAAGTCCATTTGTATTCCAGATAATAATTTTGAAGTTATTCATTTAGACATATTGTATAGTGGTTAATAAGTTTAATATTGTATCCATTCTTGTTTTGCTGTAGTTTCTGCGTTGTGTAGGTCTTGTTTTCATGCTGCTTGGGCGTATTATACGTTTGTTCTAACTATATTGATATTTGTTTGTAAATTCTTTTCTTGAATTTGATTTTGAATTAAGTCTAACGTCTTCTCACGTAGTGTGGTAAAACGTCTCTGTTGCAACTGTTTACGATACGCACAACCTTTTTAACTTGTAGTATGATTTCCTTGACAGTTTGTGCATACTAAATCCTTTATTTTTTCATTGATGGGACATTCTTTGGTTAAGTGATTTTTTGCACATTTAACGCCAACTGAGCTTGTATGACAGTAGTTTCTTATATACCTGAATTCTTGACAGTTTTGGTACTGTGGGATGTATCTCTTCACATTCGGAGGTTCGAATTTTATTACTGTATTCATCAGACGGTTAACTTTGTAAATATCGTGATTATTACTGCTGTGTTAAAGTTCAACGGTAAATAGTGGAAGCGGTATTTTTGCAACTCGATGACGAATATTATGTAAGCAATATATTGCGTAATATTATGTACTTTATATCCTATTTCTTCTATAGCTCTTTTCAGTTTATCCAAAGCAACTGAGAGGTACATACTACGTAGAATTACTTTCAATCCTTTGTCTTCTTCACGCTAATACGTGTAAAATTTCGTTTTTTTCCCTTCAGTTCATTTACAATAGGTAAATATTTTTCAGAATCTGCTTAATGAATTTTGATTCTTTTGTTCCAGAATTTTGATGATATAACTTTTCTTGGTTATTCTGTTTAATAATTCTAATGGACGGATGTTTTCTACGTTATAAACAAATATCAATGGTGATTTAATTCTCACCGCTTTCTCTTCTTGTACTTTTCTATTTGTTTGATTTTCAGTGTGTTTACGGTTTTCTTATTCATTTTGAAGAATTTCAAATTTATTGTATATTTTATTTAACCAATAATCTGATATTCTGGCCTGTTTTTTCTTAATAATTGCTTAAGGGCTTGATCTCTATCGTTTGGTGGTAAACGTATTCCACTTGTTTGAATTTGTGTAGTTTTGTGTAGATTGGAGGAAGTGTCCACTTTCTTGGTGGCAATTTCGGCCGTTTTATTCGTTAGATTCGAGTCAATTATTATTATTATCCACTGATGTTATTATTTTTTTTTATCACCTTAAATATTTGTTTTTACTTACATTCATTTTTAATACATTTTAATTGATTCACATGAAGTATCCGCGACCGCGCAATGTCAAACAGTTACGTAACTTCCTCGGTGTTATCTTCTGGTACCGATGCTTTCAGACCGCTTTCGCTATTTACGCTCCACCGTTGAAAGCATTAGCCGAAAAAATATTGCGACTATATCCGAGGCAATGATCAGGAAACATTTGAGAACATAAAAACCCTTATCATGTCACTGCCTTGTTTACATCCACCCGAGTGTTCATCCTGGAAATGGATGCCAGTGCCACTGAAGTTGGAGCCGCACTGTTACAGCGCGTGGATAATAATATCCGCGTTATCGAATACACTAACAGGGTGCTTAATGCTGCGGAATAGAACTACTACTTAGAAGCGGACTAATTCAAGGTAATTACGGACCGTAGTAAACTGGAATGGCTACATAACCTGAAGAGCTCGACGGGATGCCTAGCCCAGTAGGCCCTACCTTTGAAAGGGCCCGGTGACCTTTGATCAGTTGGAGTAGGTCGCCGCCGCTCTACTGAACCTAGACCTGGGACCCGCCATTGACGGCATGGTCTAGACGGCTCTCAATCTGACCGGGCAACAATATTAAGCTGAAGAAGAGGTGCAGCTAAAGGTCCGCGTGAGCCAGCGGAGCGCCGAAGCAATGGAGCTTGATCTAACGCGTCCTTAGTGGGAGGGGAGGGGTGCGCGGTATGTTACTTCTCAGGCGTGTCTCGGTCTTTCATGTACCCGATACCTCAAATATTATAGATAAAACTTTTTTACCAGGTACAATTGAACAATCATCAATAATGTATAATACATTTTTTTGTAATACTTTAGTACATATTTTTGTGTAATATAGATGCTACTTAAAAATGACGTCTGTTGCATTATGGTATTCGACACAGATGAAATAATTCAGGTAAAATATTTCAACAAAATGTAACATATTCTATATTTTCATGAACATTAACACAATTGAAGATCGCTGCTAATTATGGTAATAGTACTTTCGAAGTATGCATAAAACCTTTTCGAGAAATATCACCGAAAGCATCTGAAACAACAGAAGCCTGTTCTAATAGAGATGCGTTCATTAGTTTTCTGTATTTTTTTTAAATGCAAAAATCTCCTTATATTCTTATAGCTCATAATTACTTGGGGTATGGGCCGTATAAATACGAAAAACACAAAACCCATTTTTTTTTAGATTCGATGCACCGAGACTGATTAGTAGCTTATAATGCAATAAACGACGTGATAGTGCTAACAAAAATTAATATAGTTGATTTTTACAAATACAAGTATTATTATCAAGAATACTCACAGTGTAACTTATATTATACAAAGAAAAGAATGCAAAGAAAAAATTAAATATTAAAAAACAGCCTACACACTTTAGGTTTATGAACTACTCTAACTAATAAAATAACAAATGTAGGAATACATTTTGAAGCTTTCAAAAAAGCTTTGAGAGAAACTGAAGGCTACGGGGCTTTAAAACTTTTACTTAACGAAGCAGTGGATAAGAAACCACGAGTAGCAACTCGAGTAAGAGAATTATTACAACAATTTTTACTAAAGTGAAAAGTCTAGATGTAGAAAAGTGACTCTTATATAAAGAAGATCGATTATTTAGTAAAACTATATTTATTGATGTTATAAAAATTAAAAAATTGAGACAAATTCTACTCTTAAAAAGAAATATATGTAAAACTGTATGTTACATTTAAATGTATGAATAATTAAAATTGTTATGTGAAGACCAATAAAAAAAGTTAATTTATCAAAAACAACTTTTTGTTACTTTCACCAAATTACGAAATATTATCATGTGATACTACTTCTTAAAGTACTGATTACGTAATTATTAATAAATATTTTATAACAATCGACTTATAACTAATCCATAAAATCTCTGAATAATGCTTATAATTATTATTAACAACTCACTTTTTCATATAAATTAAACCATATAAATAATAATATATATAAATAAAACCAATGAGAACGTCTCTACCAACTTTACGCCGTTGTCATATTATATACACGTTGTTTACAGTTAGTGGTTTATCATATTTTTCCATATTTTCAATCAAAGAAATTAGTTTGGAGAATTTTTTTGACGAATATAGTTTCAGTATGGGTTATTGTACAAAGTCATAGTTTTTATAAAAAATCTGTCACGGTTTTTTAATATAATTAAAGAATATGTCATTCCGCCAGTGTAACCTCTTATCTAATCATTGCATAACAATTCGAATTTGATCATTTATTTCTCAGAATTAAGTTCGATAATACCTATTTATTTTTATGGTATCTGAGAGCTATATGTACAAAATGCTACAAGTACAAAATGCTATTTGCATAAAAATTATTGCTTGATTCTGTCATAAATGAAAATTAGATTGATGAAGAATTCTAACATTCTTCTCTATCATTAGATCCCGAGCTATAAGTTCTATCAAAAGGAGAGAGTCACTGACAGAAGCCTAATCCTTGTTAAGACAGAACTCATCCCTATGATAGAAAGCAGGATTAATACCCTTATTCTAATGTGAGTGAAAGACATACAGACGCACACCAAAAGGACGATCATGTATCTAAGCGTGACCCTGGATACGAAACTGATCTTCTGGTTACACAGATAATTAAAAAGGCGGCAAAGAAGACTTCCGCTTTCAACCATTTCATGGCAAACACATTTGTACTAAGATAATGGAAGACATGACTACTAATGTTCATAACCCACTCAATTATGCTTCATGGAGCTAATGTGCTGGATGTCAAGAAATACGGTAGACGACTGACGAACGTACAGAGATAACGTACGGCTGAAACCGATCTTGTAGTTGCAGATTTAATCATGTTAGACCTGCTTGCTAAAGAACGGTAGCGCGTATATGAACTAAACTAAGATGTAACAAAAACAGAAGCTGTGAAAAAGGAAAGATACGAAATGATAATAGATTGAAACAATGATGGAGGATGAACACGACCAGTGCATGGACGAGATCTCTCATCAATGACCTGAGACCGTGAACGGGTAGGAAATTCGAGGAAATGAATTTTTTCCTGATCCAGCTCTTGACCAGTCACGGGTGCTTCAAGAAATACTTATACGACAGAGGGAAAGTAAACAGACCCAACCATAAATATAATGAACACAAACGAGACGGCGCAAGGCACACATTTTTTGAATGCAAACAGTGAAATGCAGAGATACGACGACTAGAGACGAGAATAGGTAGCATCACGCCAAAAAACATAGTAGCAAAGATGCTGCAAGATAAAAACAGCTAAACAATAACTGCCATGTACGTTGAAGCTACCCTGAGAAGGAAAAAGGTGGATAGATGCCTGAAAGTCGAGTGAATGACGAAAGTTTGCGAGTGTGCAAATGTATGAACGCATGAGTGAATGAAAGAATGAACGCTGACGGATAAGACAATAAACGAGATACAGGACCAAACGATAGACAAAAATCACGACACAGTTTTTTCTAGTGGAAAGTTATACTAACGCAGTTCCCTGATGAAAAATAGACAATAGTGAATATTACAACTCTTTCTCGGACGGTTCAACATTTGCAAAAGAGAAGCAGATTTTGGGCAGTCAGCCGAGTTTCGATAACCTCAAGGTTCCTCGCGATCGAACGACAGATAGTCTGAAATAGCCCAATCTAAGAAGTACAATAATCCTCGCTATACGGCGGGACGAGTTGGTAGCACTGGTGAACTGCCATTACACTCAACATAATCCATGAAAATTTTACCTGACTTTTTACCACCAAAAAATTCAAGTTGCCAACTGTGCGATATTTTCTTTCTAAAAATAAAATTATATTTGTCCCATTCAGAAGAACATTTCGGATTTAATATTTGAACTTTTTCATTGGAATTGGATATCATGTTCTGATGAACGATTTCCCCCAGAATTCGAATCTGCGATAAATAACAAAGGTTTAACATTTAAAATTTACAACTTAGGCCAGATTTTGGCTTATTTTAGAAATCAGATCCAAAAACTGACTTTTCAATTTGAAAAAATGAAAAAATTACAAAAGATACGCTATAAAAGTTTTGAAAATTCGAGATTCCTCAAATACTAAACTAAAAGTACAAAAAACACAATTTTTACACATGATTAAGGTTAAGTCACGTTATAAATAATTTTGATTCAGTAAAATTAATCAATGCATCGTAAACTATAAGCCTTTTCCTTTAAAATATAGTAATTTAGAAACTGAACATAGGATTGCTAATTACACAGCCCGACTTGAAAAATGTACATTGGATGAGACAAGTCATGTCCGGTCAATTATAAATCCGAATCTAGACTCAGAAATACTCTACCATATTAGGTTTTCAAAATATTCTAACCTAAAAGTGCAAAAAAACACCGTTTTTGACATTTTTAAGGTTATGTAGAATCGTCGTTTTTCGACAAACAGACATTATACTCAAAGCATCTTAAAGAGTTAATCTTCCTCTTTAAAATGCCGTTGAGTTTGCTCAAGTATCATTGTTTTTCGCAGAGATATGCAATTTTACAGTTTTTGAATTTTAAGAATTTTACAGCCTGCTGTACATAGCATGCTGTACTTTACGTTTGACTACGATACCCTTATTACTTTTTATCGATGAAAATAAATTAAACACCAAAAGTCTGATTTAATGGCTTTTTTTTTAAATAAATTCCATGAAAATCTCTCACAGATTAAGCTTCCTTTTACATTAACACGAAAAATTAGCCTTATATTAAAGAGCTTTCCAAATAGACAATTAGCTTCACTTGCTAGTTTAATTTATAAAAATAGTATTAAATATGTGTTTTCCATTCCACGAGTCTTACTCGCGACTAGATAGTAGGTACCCGCGCAACTGCGCGAGTTCGCGTAAGCTGGAGGCTCGCTCGCGTCGCGGAGACAGACGATAAGAGCGGAGCTCGCCCGCCCGCTCCCTCTCTCTCTCTTGCTCGTCGCGTCTTTTGGCTCGTCCCGTGTAACGAACCGCACGCGCAGCACGTCACACGGCTCTAAACCCAAAAGATCCCCCTTCTCGCGATGACGACGGCGGCGGCGACTGCAACTCGCACGATGTCGCCAGCGCAGTGGTCTTGCAGTCGACTCGGCTCAGTCCCTCGGCGGAGGGCCGCGAGATTGACAGGGCGCCGCTGTGCTTTACCGTCCGCCGGTGGCGCGTCTATTGCAGCTTGGGGGCGAGCAGCGGCAGCAGGCTGAGCCACAGCGCCGCCGCTTGAAGTCCATTAAACCCTGCTCGATCTAAATAACATGAAGCAAAGCTTCCGTTAAACCACAAGCCTCCAAATCCACCAAACTTAATTCTCTCCAAGTTTAGTTAACTCATACATCAGCTAAATCACAAGCCTTAAAATCTACCAAACCCGGCTCACTCAAACTCAATCGAGCATACCTTTAGCCAAATCACAAGCCTTGAAATCCACCAAATCCTGTTCCTTTAATTCCATCAAACTCTATTCACTTGGACTTCGATCAAGTAAAGTTTGATCCCTCTTCATTTCGTGTTTAATCAAACATACTTTTAGCCATACTAAAAGTCTTGAAATTTACCAAACTCCGCTTTAATTTCAAACGCTAAATTTTCATAGCACATGTGGTATCCTAAAGCGAAAGGATTTATTACTTCAGTGATATTTTTTTTAAGAAATGGTTATTTTAATGGTTGCTACTTGAGAATGTGATGTATTATATTGGAAATTTCAGGCAGCTAATATAGCATAGATGCTTAATATGTTCATTTTAGACTATACTTTTCTTTCTCATATTCTTACTCTCACTCTTCCTGCTCAAATTCCATGTACCCTGAACTTAAATAACTATCATACTCTGAGTTAAAATATTAGTTTGTTTTCTTTTCAATGCGTTAATTTAAAAAAATCTTGAATTATAGAATTGTAGGCACTAAAAGATTAAGTTAAAAAAAGACTTAATTTTAATACCTTGAGCCATTGGATCGTAAGTTCAGAAGCCACGTATGCTTAAACTCCAAAACTATTAAATTTCGAAACTCAAAAACGTCTAGCCCGCCAATTACAACAGCACGTACTCTTATCTCAAAATCTGCAGAAAACTTACCTGGATCTTTTAAGATTTAAAGTTACTGTAACGCACAAAGCTTAATTCTGTTAAAACACTTAAAAATTCTGGAAGTTCAAAAAAATTTTCATTTACGTTTTGATTGTTTTCATTAAATCACCTCTAGTATTAAAAGTTTAAAACGTTTTGATTTACATACTTTGATTTAAAAAACTCTTTGTAAATATTTTACCGTAAAAAGTCATTGAAAAACAGTTTAATTTACAATGTCTTCTTGGAAGTGTCTAAATGATCCACAGATATTTTGTAATGTTTGTGCTAAATTTACTCCTTTAAAACAACGTGAAACAATAACAGAGTATGTAAAAATAACTTATAAAGCATATTTTAAGAAAGAGTTGACTAATTTAAAAAAACGTTAGGTCCCTAACACTATTTGTAGTACTTGCAGGACATCTCTTTTTCTTTGGAAAAATGGATCTAGGAATTCTGTACCATTTGAAATTCCACCAATATGGAGAGAACTATGGGATCATATCAATGATACTTTTGTTTATGTCATGGTGTTAAAGAAATTCGTACTTTCAATTTTTAAAATAAAAATACTATTAAATATGCAAACTTAGAGTCATTTACAAAGCCTACTCTTCACAGACCAGACAATCATATTCCTTTGTCCCCTGTTTCAAAACCATCTTGCTCATCGACAAGCTCTCAAGAAGCCTCTATTCCATCCTATATTTTAGAGAAAATAGAAGAAGAAGATAAAGGTGGAAATAAAAATAAAAAAAGAAAACTCGATGACAATGAATTTTCAGTAGTATATAGTAACAAAGAATCACGTTCATCAACTGGAAAGTTCCACCCATTTAATCAAGCTAAATTGAATGATTTAATCCGAGATTTGGTTCTTTCCAACTCAAAATTATTAGCTTCAAGATGACAAGAGAAGGGTGTTTTACTTCCAGAAGTACGTTTTACGTGGTATAAACATCGTGATGAAAAATTCATCCATTTTTTTTCCAGAAACAGATTCATTAGTGTATTCTAACAATGTTGAAGTTTTAATGTTTGCTTTAGGTCTTAAGACGTATAATGCTGATGAATGGCGACTTTTCATAGATTGTTCCACGCGTAGTTTAATAGCGTAGTTTTAATCATTATGGTAATCTATATGGATCAGTTCTCATCAGATACTCAACAACCCTTAATGAAAAGTATGACATTACTTTTAGAAAAAATGGAGTATGCAAAACGCAAATGGATAACGCTTATATGCAGACTTCGTAAGCGTAATGAAGCAAAGAGATATTTGATTGATAATCATACGTGTTTAAGTGCTCGCAAATTACTCAATAATATTCGACTTAATATTCGACGGTATTTATCTCAAATACCAAAAAAGTTTTAATAATGAATTTCAGCGTAACTCATATTCAGAATGAAAAAAAGTGCCTTTGGTGAAACCTTTTAGAGTTACTACAACAAATGGATATATCGTGGACATATGTGGCTCTTACGAGGGTGGTCCGATAAGTACTTAGCCTACAAAAGAAAATTTTGGATAAATGGCGTTTTATTTTTCAACATACTCTCCTTTTAGTTCGATACACTCGGCCCAGCGATGCTCCAACTTCTTTAACCCATCTGAAAAATACGTTTCCTCGAGGTCTGAAAAGTAGGCCTCCATGGCAGCGATTACCTCCTCATTCGACTCAAATTTTTGCCCGGCAAATGACTTTTTCAAGTTTGGAAACAAAAAGAAGTCGCACGGGGCTAAATCTGGAGAATACGGTGGATGGGGCAGCAGTTCGTAGCCTAATTCGACCAATTTAGTCATGGCGACGGCGGAGGTGTGAGCCGGTGCGTTGTGATGGTGGAAGAGCACTTTTTTCTTTGCCAAATGGGGTTGTTTTTTCTGCAATTCGACGTCGAATCGGCCCAATAATTCGGCATAGTACAGCCCTGTGACCGTTTTGCCCCTCTCCAGGTAGTCGATGTAGATCACACCTTGTGAATCCCAGAAAACGGTGGCCATCACCTTACCGGCCGATGGGGCAGTCTTCGCCTTCTTCGGAGCACTTTCGCCGGGTAAAGTCCACTGTTTCGACTGTTCCTTGGTCTCTGGTGTATACCAGTGTATCCATGTTTCGTCGACTGTCACGAAACGACGCAGAAACTCCTTCGGATTGCGCTTAAACAGCGTCAGACATTGCTCTGAAGTTGTCTCACGGTTGCGCTTGTTGTCCGGAGTGAGCAAACGCGGCACCCATCGCGCCGACAGCTTTCTCATGCCCGAAATTTCATGCAGGACATGACGCACGTGGTCTTTTGAGATACCTACGATCTTAGCTATCTCGCGCACCTTCAATCGTTGATCTGCCAATACGAGATCGTGAATTTTTGTCACGTTATCCTCTGTGGTAGCCGTTTTCGGAGCACGTGGACGTAGCTCTTCAAAAATCGACATGCGACCACGTTGAAACTTTTTTTAAACGAATTTTTGACGGTCGCCATCGAAGGAGAAGAGTCACCGTACACAGCATCCAAGATTTCCCTTCTAAAAACAAGAATCAAATCACCGACCGATACTGCTCTTTTTCCATTTTTTAAAAATCAACGGACACACTTGCTTTCACACGCTTTCAAAAATAAACTACAACTCCGATCCGGCTGAAATCTTGACAGTAACCATCGAGGAGGTTGTACTACACGATAGAATATTTCTTTTGCGAGAGTGGCGCCATTGGGCGGTGAGGCTAAGTACTTATCGGACCACCCTCGTATGAGGGTACAAAGAATGACGCTGAAATCATAAAAAAGGTAATAACTGATCCGCACAGCATGTGTCTGGTCATGGGAAAAGGTGATGTTATCATCATTGATCGTGGGTTTAGAAATGTTGTTAGTTTGCTGGAAGAAAAAGAATTTATCATCAAGATGCCTGCCCTGAAAGGAAAGAGGAAACAGCTTGAGACGAAGGAAACTAATGAGTCGCGTTTTGTTACAAAGTTAGGCTAGGTATTCGAAGCAACTCATGGACAAATATAACAGAAGTATAAGCTTCTTTATTATCAACTTGACAATAAACTGCTTCTTAAGGCAAAGTCCTTGAATCGAATGCGTATTATTTAAACAATTAATTTGGAAAAAGATTCAAAACAAATGATAATTTGTGCGACGAAATAATTAGTAAAATGTTCAGCTATAGTAGTACCAAAAATACTATCAAAAGAAGTAGAAGGGGGAAAATGGAGTCGTCAAGCTACGTTGTTTTAAAAATTGAATGCAAATGATCTTGATTATTTCATAGAAATAACTGAGAGAAGTCTAAAAATTTTATTTTCTGGTTCTTATCAGCTTGCCGTGGTAGTTTCATATTTGACTGAAATGTTAAATGAAAAAAATAAACTTGAATTAAAATATGTGAAAGGTTTTAAGAACATCATTGCAGTTTTAGTACAATCACGTCATAAAAAAAGCACAATTTACAACTGCTACATCGACTATAAACCCGACACTCAAGGACTTAGTGGTATACAGAGATATATATGCAAATGTCTAAATGGGTTGAGGACTGTCGGTCGTTACTACCATGTTGCTACTGTCACATACTTTCTTTCTTGTGCAAGATATGAGAGTAGAATTCTTCGGCCTGCTGAGAAGCTTACAATGCTCTTCCGAGAAAAAGAAGTTCATTTGACTGAAGTTATAAACCAAGAGACTGCTAGTTAAAGTGAAATCATATCGACACAAAGAGAAATAGCGCCAAGTTAACGAAAAGATTAAGCAAGTGAAACAAAGATTGATATCGACAAGTAGTCTATTGGTAACCTATTTATCGACACCAAGCCCAACGGATAAAAACATTACTAGTAAGAAAAATTAATGTATAATGATAATGATATCATTATTAATGAAACAATCATACATGATAAATGTACCCTAAACAAAATTTTAAAATATGAAAGATAAATTATTCTATGCATAAACATTATACGTTTAAATGCTAATTTCTCTAAATTCATAGTTCTTATAAATAGTTTGAAAATAAACCTAGCATTATAATTTGCACTGAATCTTGGAATCACTTGGTAACTTGGAAGATCACTATCAGTATATTAACATAAAAGGATACAAAATGTACTAGAACTATAGTAGAATAAATAAAAATAACTGGAGTGGTTATATCAGGGATGACATAGAGAAAACGACAGAAATAATATAACTAAATAGATTGAAAATAATATTCACTAAAATTGTGATAGATAGAAATAAAGAACTCACAATCTTAGTCTTGTATAAAAAATTCTTAGTCTTGTATAGATCACATGATATATAAAAAATCTAGTTCCTAATTGATATAAAAACTTGATAACGCAAGATAGAAAAAAACAAAAATACGAGTAGTATAATTGTTGGAGACTTTAATATTGATTTATTAAGCCAAGACATAATTGACCAAGAATTTCTGCAAACGTTGTTTATAAGTGGATATTGTTCTGGTATTAACGTGACAAGGCCATCTATTGAGAATATCAAAACAGGTACCTGTATTGATGACTTGGAGCGCTCCGGACGACCATCGACGTCAACAGATGACCAACACGTCAATAAAGTGAAGGAATTAGTGCTCGAAAATCGTCGGTTGACTGTTAGAGACCTTACTGATATGATCGGAATATCAGAAGGATCTGTGAAAACAATTTTGAAAGACCATTTGGGCCTACGAAAAGTCAAATCTCGTTTGGTACCGAAAACGCTCAATTTCTTGCAAAAAATTCGCCAAAAATTCGACGCATATCGTTCCGCAACCACCGTATTCGCCTGATTTGGCTCCGTGTGACTTCTGGCTATTCCCAAAACTCAAGAGACCACTCCGGGGAACGCGTTTCGAGTCGATTAAGGAGATAAGAGCTGAATCGAAGAAGGCGCTGATGGCTATACCGGAAAGGGACTATTTGGCATGTTTCGAGGATTGGAAAAAACGTTGGCATAAGTGTATTTTATCGGAAGGGGATTACTTCGAAGGGGATGACATTGATGTAGAAGAATAAATAAAGATTTTTCATTTTACAAACAAATTCACCTTACTTTTTGCCCACAGTAGTACATAAATGATAGTTTGTTATCAATGCCAAAAAATACCATACAATCATTGGCTGATGACACAGTAACAATTGCAACTGGTAAAAATTGGAAAGATATAGAGAATAAAATGAATAATTTTTTATATGAAGGAGGTAAATGGCTGGAAATAAACAAATTATCTCTGAATAAAGACAAAACGGCATACGTAGAATTTAGATATAATATCAAAAGTATACCTATAAAT
This sequence comes from Phymastichus coffea, assembly GCF_024137745.1. NCBI lineage: Eukaryota > Metazoa > Arthropoda > Insecta > Hymenoptera > Eulophidae > Phymastichus > Phymastichus coffea. The sequence goes on from NW_026706814.1 coordinate 6,062,052, forward strand.
CTAAACATATCTATTCAAGGTAACAAAATAAATCGTGTGGGCAACACCACATATTTAGGTCTCACATTTGACAGTAACATGAAACGAGATATACAGTTACAAAACTTATATAATAGAACTAAATATCTTACTTTTATTTTTTACAAGCTTTGTAAAATCACGAGTATAGAACTGTTAAGAACTCTCTACTTCGCATTATTCCATAGCGTTACAACCTATGGAATAATAGCTTGAGGAAGTGCATACCCAGGAAGAATTACAAAACCTTCAAACCAGATTACAAAACCTTCAAACCAGATTACTCAAAATAATATACAGGGTGTCCCATTCTAAAGGAACCACCCCGAAATTTTCTACGGTTGGCGTTCTACAAAAAAATTATTCAGATAAAAGTTGTTTGGAACAATGACGGACACCTTTCCGTGAAATCGGATTTGACCTTAAGTTTTATTTTCAAGGTCATTTGAAGGTCTAAGTCATTTTTTGAATAGGAACCTATAATTTTGATCCCGGATTCGGAAAGAGCGAGAAATTCTACGTTCAGATAAGGTATTATGTGTGGGGTGCGGTTAACCCCCCCGCGTAAGGTCATGTAGGGATCAAATTTATTATTTTCTTCATCTATGCACAGGGATGATCAGGCAAGGGTAAGATTAATTGTAATAACCCGATAACTTGCTGGTAATATTTTGCCCCCCCCCCCCCCCCAACCCAATAACTAGACGGTATTATCTTGCTGTAGCACGATATCGGCCTTGACCGTAAAAATTACCCAGAGGCTTCGATACCCAAATCTCGTGAGAATCCGAATCATTGAACGAAGAGAGAGATGTCGACCACGAATACACCCCGAGAGATAACGGCATGTCAACACTTAGGAAGTTCACACGGCGTCTAAGCTAAAAAATGGATAATAAGCTTTCGTTAATTAAAAGAAATAAAATTGTACGTAATCTTCAACAAATCTTGAATGAATCCTTGAATAAAGCTTCGAAAAATGTATAAAGAATGGAAAATAAGCTTCCGTTATTATTAACATGTTTGCCTAACTTGGCTGGGTACCAAGTCAGCTACTCAAAACACCTAATTTTTTTATTTCGGATTTGGAAAGAAAGTTGAACTGGTTACTCCCACATTGTCTTAATCCATTAAGGCCCTTGCCAAACCTGGGAAAGATAGCGCCAAACTAACTATGCCAATAGTAGTTAAATCGAAAATAATACCCGTGTTTTTTCTTTTGCCATTTACAATTATTTATCAAAAGTTATTTAGACAAATTATCGAAAGGTAATCATTTGAAGTCTGACAAAAAAACGTTATATACGTTTCTTTCATATTTCTGACCGTAGAATCAATTTTAAAGAATAATTTTGTAGGAAAACAAATTATTTTTGTTTTCTTTTCTAGTGTGATTCCCGACAAGCCTACGGAGTTTCAACTAAATCGGAAAACAACACAACTTTAGTATTATTTATGAAAATGGTGACTCGTGAACAGTCCTTCTCAGGATAGTTCACGTGGAAATTTCTTAGTGTCTAGCGACTCAAAAGGGCCAAATATGCCAGATTATTCGTGAAACGAAATTGTTGAAATTCTGTTATCTCCCGGGGCATGTCAAGGCCGATATCGTGCTGCAGCAAGATATTACCGTTAAAATTACCCAGGGAGGCTTCGGTCCCCGAACCACGTCAGAATCCGAATCATTGAACGAAGAGAGAGCCGTCGACCAAACGCAGAAATCGTCGTCGCATTATGAAACAGAACAACGGTGATCCGCGAATTCTCGTTGTTTTGGCAATGGTTGATTTGGATCATGATATCTCTTTGCGTGAAGTTCAGAGATGTACTGGAATCCCAAAAATAACAGCCGGTAGAATTTTGCGGCTTCATAGATTTCATCCGTATCACATAACTTTGATTCAAGCTTTGATGCCAGATATCTCCGCCGCAGTCTCGAATTCTGTAATTCGGGCACAAGCAAGCATTCGTGAAGATCCTGAATTTTTCAGATACGTAATGTTTTCGGACAAAGCTACATTTCATAGTAATGGGCAACTTAATCGCCATAATAGTTATTATTGGTCTATCCAGAACCCTCATTGGGTACGTCATGATGATAATCAGCATAGATGGAGCCTCGTAGTTTGGTGCGGTATAATAAATGGTTATCTAATAGGACCTTATTTTTTCTATGGGAATGTCAACGGCTCAGCATATCTTAATTTCCTGCAGAATGAATTATCAGAATTATTGGAAGATGTGGACTTGGAAACAAGACGACGATTATGGCTTCAATACGTCGGTGCACCGTGTCATCGCTTACTAATAGTTCGTCACTTCTTGAACCAACAATACCGAAGACGATGGATAGGCATTGCTAGTGAGATTACTGAGTGGTTTCCAAGATCACCAACCACTAACAAGTCCAGATTGCTTTTTATGGGGCTATTTGAAAAATGTTGTTCGTAAACAGCAACCAACAACATGGCAAGATATGATGCAACGCATCATACAAGCTTGTAGAGCTATTTCGCGTCACGTTTTGTTGTCCACAGTTGAAAACTTCGAACGTAGAATTCAAACGGCATAAATTTGAACGGTGGAATCTTTGAACATTTTATGAGATAAATGTTTGTGTTACAACCTTGACCATAACTCTATCTATAGTTATCGTCTTGTCTTCATTGGCTGAGCATTCCTACCTTGCCTTAATTGGTTGTGTAATTAATACCTTGCCTTCATTAGCTGGGTAGCCAACATCTTGTCTTGATCGGCTCAGCATTTTCACCTTGCCTAGATAGACTGGACACTCCCTCTTTTCATACATTGGATAGATTGGTTCACGTTACTAAATGTGGCACGAACCGACGTAATGATTAAATCAAAAAAGACCTTGATAATCGAACTTTTATTTTCTTGGGTATTGGGTTATTATTGTCATTTTTTTTTTTTTTTTTTTTTTTATGGTGGTAAAAAAAACAGGATAAATCCTCATGGACCATAACGGTTGGAGTGTGACGGCAGTTCACCGAAGCTACCCACCTACACTCTCCCACCCGCCGTGTGACGTGACTCGCTGATCCTCTCAGACCGGGCTGTTTCAAGCGATCTATCAATCGAGCGCAAGGAGCCTCCGGGTCGTCGAAGACCAGCTGACCGCCCAAATCCCGTTTCTCTTCAACCGGAGGGTAAACCGTCCGGGGAAGAGTAGTAAAGTCCACCTACACCATACTCCAGCGGGGAACCGCGTAAGCATTACTTCCCGCTGGAGAACCGCGTCAAGTCCTCTCGTTGTCCACGGGTCCTGTATCGTTTCGTTACGTCCGTTTATTCACATTCATCCATTTGTTCATACCATTTACTCTCGCATTCTTCTCGTCTAACACTCGACTTCCAGGCAACCGTCCGCCTTTTTCCCTCGTAGGATAGTCTCAACGTACGTTGCCGTTACCGTCCAGTAGTCTTTGTCTTGTAGCATCTTTGCCACAATGTTGTTGGGCGTGATGTTTCCAAGTATCGTCTCCAGTCTTTGCCTTTCGTCGTTCCAGTGTGAGCATTTGAAAAATGTATGCTCTGCGTCATCACATTTGTGTCCACAGTATTTACAGTCGGCGCTGTTAACTTTGTCTCTGTCAAACAGATATTTCCTGAAGTACCCGTGGCCGGTAAGAAACTGGGTCAGGTAAAAATTCACTTCCCCAAATTGCCTCTCCGTCCACGGTCTCAGGTCGTCGATGAGTCGTCTAGTCCATGCTCCGTTCATGCTCATCCTCCATTGTTTGTTCCAGTCCGTCATCGTCCTAGTTCTTTCGTCCTGGGCGGCTTCCGTTCTGGTCATGTCACTGTTTCGTTCGTACACGCGTTTCCGCTCTCTGGCGAGCATGTTTATCGGGATAACCCCCGCCACCACCAGGACAACCTCAACCGAGACTGTCCTGTAGGCGCAGGCTATCCTCAGTGCTCCCTGTCCTTGTACGTTTGTCAGTCGTTTGCAGTATTTCTTGACCCCCAACGCGTCGGCCCACACCTCCGCCCCGTAGAGCATGATCGAGTGGGTCGTTGTCATCAGTAGTCGTCTCTTCCATTGTCTCGGTCCAAATGTATTTGCCATAAGACGACTGAGAGCGGAAGTCCTCTCTGCCGCCTTCCTCGCTGTCTGTTGTATGTGCGGCCAGAAGGTCATCTTCGTATCTAGAGTCACCCCCAGATACTCGACCGCCCCACTGGTCCGCAGCGATACCTCTCCGACTGTCATGGGAATCAGGGTATTAATCCTGCTTCCCGTCAGAAGCATGAGTTCTGTCTTGGCCAGGGCAAGGCTAAGTCCGCGTTCAGTCATCCATCTATTGATTCGTAACATCGCGTGGTTCAGAAGCATTTGCGCCAGCTCCGGGGTACGGGCTATTATCACCACAGCCACATCATCGGCGTAGGCAACCAGCTCCACCCCCGGTGGCATCGGTAGTCTTAGTAGTGCGTCGTACAGTATGTTCCAGAAGTTGGGTCCAAGGATTGAACCTTGGGCGACTCCTGCTGTGATTCGTCTGGTCACTGTTCTGTCGGTCGTCTCGTATCGAATCCATCTGTCGTGTAGGTACTCCCTCATCACCCGCATCAGGTATTCAGGAACCCTGAAAGTTTGTAGGGCCTCCAGAATATCCCCCCACCGAGCGGAGTTGAAGGCATTCCTGACATCAAGAGTCGCGAGAAGTACTATTGGCCTCGCTCCGTAGCACACGCGCCCCGTCCGCCGAAAGGCGTCGGTCACTTGTCGAATCGCCCCTATAGTTGAGCAGCCCCGTCTGAATCCGTGCTGGTTTCCTGCAAGTCCTCCGTTTGCAGTTACCGCGTTCGTCAGTCTTGGTTTCAATAACGCTTCGTAAAGTTTGCCCGCTGTGTCTAGAAGACTCAGGGGCCTATAGGAAGACGGACTATTCGGCTCTCCTTTTCCTTTATGCAAGAGAACCAGTCTAGCAGTCTTCCATCGTCTGGGAAAGATGCCCGCACGTAAGACCGCGTTATACTTATCCAGGAGGAGTCCTGGACGTACGCCCACGATCTGCTGGAGGATCTCTCCCGGGATACCGTCTGGTCCGGGTGCCTTACCAGGCTTGATCGTGGACACAGCCTTAGTGAGCTCTGCCCCGACAAACTCTGGCACTGTCGTCTCTTGTTCGTTCGTCATTTCTTCCGTCTCTGGTTGGTTTGGGAAATGTCCATCTACTATTGCTTTCATGGTGTCTTTGTCTTTTGGTTCAGAAGGGCCAAGGGCCCCCAGTTTCTTGGTCACAATCTTGTAGCCAAGTCCCCAAGGGTCCCGCTCCACTTCTTCACACAACTGTCTAGCGCATCGGTTTTTACTGTCCTTTATTTTAGTAGTCAGTCTCTTACGTGCCATCTTGTACGCTGTCGATAGTTCGTCCGCGTCTGGTCTGCTCTTTTTCCGTGCGCGGTTCATCCTCCGGCGGCAGGCAATGCATTCCCCACGGAGGAGGCCAATCTCGTCCGTCCACCAGTAGATTGCTCGTTTGTACGTTCGGCCCTTGCGTCGAATCATCGTGGCGTCGCACAATTCCGTTATCAGTTCCATTGTCTTGTCCGTTATCCATTCGGCACGCTCCCGCAGACCAAGCTCTGCCGGGACAGACTCGGCGGGTAACGGTGCCTCCCTTAGCAGTTTGTCAAACAGCTCTCTATCTTGTCGTCGTAGGTTCCAATACGTTGAAGTCCTGTCTCTAGTTTGTCCGTTTCGTACGTTCGTCGATTGATCTATCACCTCAAAGACGATGTGCTGATGATCGCTGGCTGTATAGTCCTCGGTCACCCGCCATCCTCTTATCCGCGACGAGATCCTGTCTGACGTCATCGTCACATCGGGTATTGAGTATCCGAAGCCCGGTCGTCTATAGGTCATTGTCGTCCCTTGGTTGACCACTACCAGATCAAGCCTTGCGGCCATCTCCAGAAGCAGCCTTCCTCGTTTGTCCGTCGTTGTCATACCCCACTCGACCGCTCTCGCGTTCATGTCTCCCGCGACGACAAAGTCACCCGGGAGACCTGTGAGGGCGTCTTCCAACTTACCGACTTTTTCCTCGTACACTGCCATCGTGCAGTTTGGGGTCAAATATACGCTGACGTAGGTGACGGAATCAACCCTCACCCACGCGTAATCTTCCCCTCTGCCAGACGCTTGTATTCTCCTAGCCGGTTTGCCTTTGACCCATATGGCCGATGTACCGAGGGTATTCGAGAACCAGCCGTTCTGCTCTCGTAAGTCCCACAGTTGCTCGCTCAGTATCAGTATGTCTACGTTTCGTTCCTTCGCTGTCTGTGATACAAGCAGCTGAGCTGCCTCACACCTACGCAGGTTTCCTTGTAAGATTCCTGTCATTGTCGTGTCTGCTTCCGGCACTCCTCCAGCGCTGCCCGGTAGGCCGCGCACGCTCCCGTTCCCGGGACGTGCGCCCTCTCCGTTGCACGCGCCTCGGAACATAGGAAGCACGTCGGCTGTTTGGTGGGGCAGGCTCTCCCGACATGGCCGGTCCCCCCGCACCTCCAACAGCACTGTCCTCTGTCAGGTCCTGTGCAGTCCGTTCGTCTATGTCCGTATCCGAGGCACCGGTAGCACCTCGGGACCGTCAATCTTTCTCTCAGCCGACAGTTGACCCAGCCGATCTTGATTCTGCCCTTCTTGAGCAGTTTGTGGGCCGTGTCTCTGTCTGCTTCGAACACTGCCATACAAACGTCGTGTTTATTCGGTCCGAAAATGTGGATCTTATAGTCCGCATCTTGTCCTGTTTCTCATTTCAATGCGTTCTGTACATCATTCGTGTCTGTAACACAGTCGAGGTCTAGTATCTCTAGCGTCTGTCCGTGTGTCATGTCTCGTACATTACCCTCATTTCCAAGAGTAACCTGGAGTTTCTCCTGGAACTTCCGTCTTGCGTCTGCGTTACAGCGAAAACGCATGAGGAGTCCTCCGTCTTTCGATATCCCGAGATACTCACTTTAGAGTCCTCGGGATTAATCTCCGTCTTTAGTCGGCGCAAGGTATCCGCGTACGTTCGTCCGTCGTTTGGCCGTACCAGTATAACGTTGGTCCCCCCCTTCCGGCGAGGACCAGCCGCCCTGGGCCGGTTCTTGTCTAGTTCGGACCGTTTGTTCCCGTGGGTAGGCGTCGCCGCTGCGGATGTCGAAGCTAGTGGCCTCTCCCTCCGCGCGCCCAGCGCCACCACAGGGGTAGTCTTTTGAGTCTTCTGTTTGAGAGAAGTCGTCTCCGTCGTTTGGTCATTAGTCTTCTGTTTAGACTTCCTCTTTTTTCTGTTCGCGGAGTTCACCGTGGTCCAGCCCGACTCGTCCGCAACCCTTTGATAGGCCACGGCTTGTTCAGGGCTGGCCCCCGTGTCCTCCCTCTTTCTTTTCTGTCTTTCTGTCCTCCTATCGTTTACGGACTCCAGGAGGGGATTTAGGCGGTCGCATTCACTCCATGCAATCTCCACCGCTTCCCTTATTACAGCCATACCAGTCGTTATGTCCGTACTAATATTTCTCTGTATCTTAGTCCGTGCCTCCGAGCGCGGCATCAATGCGCCTGAGCTGCGTGCGAAACAGCTGGAGGTTTTCTGTCATATGTCCGTTGTCATTGTCCATGTCTTTCATGTCGGCGTCAGTGTTGGAGGTCTGCTTTTCGGAGCCCTCGTTTTTCCGCGCAGGTGGCACTTGTATGCGCCGCAGCGGTACCGTCACGTCACGTGTATCATTAGTTCTTGTCGGTGTTCGTCCTGTCGTCGGTTCTTGGCCCTCAGCGGCAGAGACGTAGCTCACCCCGCTGCCGCCGCTTGACCCACTGTCCGTCCTCTGTCGTCTCGGTATGTTCAGTAGGTTCGTGTCGTTTTTTCCTGTCTTTCTCCCCATTCCCGTGCACAAAGTGCGGCCCTCAAAATCCGTGCCGCTGCCCGTGGCCACCGGGGCTTTCACCCGATCGGAACCCGGGGTGGATTCCTCCTGAGAAGGAGTTACCACTTGAGGTACATCAATGTTTTCATTGTGCATATTCATGTTGTTGGTTTTGTCCCGTTGTGCTGAAGGTCCCTCGTGGTCGCGACTCCACGAACCGCGCTGGGACAACGCACGGCCCCTGAGGTCTCCCCCCCTGTATGTATACCCTGTGTGTTCAGTGTTCCCCCCTGTGGTGTGTGCGTGTATGTGAGTGCCCATAGGTGAAACCGGGCTTCATTCACGGGGAGAGTCCGTTTAGAGATATCCCCTTCTCTCGCTTTCGGGCGGCTTCGTTTATAGGAGTCCCCGACCATTCGCTTTTCGGTAAGACCCGTTTATAGGGTCACCGAGCATTCAATTCTCCGGTTTGCCAGAAGGCGTGTGTGTCTGAGTGTTTGCGTAGTGTGTGTGTGTATGTGTATAAGTGTTTAATGGTTGGACACATCGGCAGAATACCATTATCTTTTGCGTCATTTGTGAGCCATATCTTCCTCTTGGCCGTGTCCGTTATAGCGTTGCTGCTCAGAGCATTGACGCGACGGACAACGTTTCCACCGGGCACGTCGTGGACGTTGGAAGCTAGCATTTGCCCAGTGAGGTGTTACCACTCACTGGACCAGCCCGGCATTATTACTATTATTATTATTATTATTATTATTATTATTATTATTATTATTATTATTATTATTATTGTTATTATTTTTTTTACAAGAAGTTGCGGAATCCTTTTTGCGGTTTCCCCTTAGTCTTTCTGACTGAGGGGTTATGTGGAACTTCCCAAAAAAAAACAAGCCTATCCACTAAATCGCCATCTTCTTGGTGTCCTTACCCCAGCCTGGGACTATGTTGCTATTACTTCTGACTGGAGGTTCTGTCTGTGTTTGTCCGTTCATGTCGTTCCTCCGTATTTCGTTACGTCGCCTTACTTCGTCTGCTCAGTCATCTGTCAGGCAGCCATCCACGTTCTTACGTCTCAGTATAGTTTCCGTATAGGTAGCGACTAAGCGCCACCATTTGGGTTCACGTAACATCACGGCCACAATGTTATCGGGGGTGATGTTGCCGACCGTTCCTCTCAGTTCCTGTCTGAGTCTTGTCCAACGGTTACACGCGAAAAACGTGTGTTTCGTGTCGTCTCGTTCGTGTCTACAGTACTTACAGTCGGGTGATCGTAGTCTGTTTATATTGTAGAGGTACCGTCGGAAGTACCCATGGCCCGTCAAGAGCTGGGTGACGTAGAAGTTTACATCACCAAATTTCCTTACGAGTCACAGCCTCAAGTCCCGTATCAATCGTCTCGTCCAGTTACCACCTGGTTCCTCTGTCCATCGGCCTTGCCAAATGTCAATTGTCCTGTCGCGCTCAGCGATTGCCGCGTTCTTTCGTCCTATGTCCGCGCTGCTCCCGTAGATCCTTTTGCGTTCAAAGGCCAGAAGATCCACGGGTATTACGCCAGCCACCACCAAAACAGCCTGCGCAGAGACTGTTCGGTAGGAGCAAGCGATTCGCAGTGCACCCTGTCTCTGTACCATCATCATCGACTTACAGTATTTCTTTGTTTTCAGGGAGTCTGCACATATTTCCGCGCCGTATAGAAGTATCGAGTGAGCTGTCGCCATTAACAGTCGTCGTTTCTCCGATCTCGGTCCCGTCGTATTTGCCATCAGGTGACTCAAGGATGCTATCCTCTCTGCCGCTTTCCGGGTTGCTTTCTGTATATGAGACCAGGAGGTCATCTTCGTATCGAGGGTTACCCCAAGGTACTTGACTTCCCCTTTGGTCTCCGTTTCGTATGTACCCACTCTCATGGGTAGTATCGTCTGTATACGTCTTCTCGTGAGAAGCATAAGTTCCGTCTTTTCTGTTGCGAGTTGCAGTCCGTGTTCTGTCATCCATCGTCCAACTCGTCTCATGGTCTGGTTCAACGTCAGCTGCGCCAGCTCGGGAGATCTCTCCGTGATCACCGCCGCCACGTCATCAGCGTAGGCGACGAGGGTCACTCCGAGTGGCATCCCAAGCCGAAGCAGACTATCGTATAGACCACTCCAAAAGTCGGGTCCCAGTATCGACCCCTGAGCCACCCCAGCGGTGACCTGTCTCGTTACCTGTCCTTCGATCGTCTCGTACGTTATTCGTCTGTTTCTCAGATAATCCTCCACAACCCGAACCAGGTACGGTGGAATCCGAAAGTTGCTTTTCAGCGCCTCCAAGATATCCACCCACCTGGCCGAATTAAAAGCATTTCTGATGTCGAGCGTCGCTAGCAGCACAATGGGTCGCGCCGCATGGCAGTGTCTGTCTAGTTCCAGGAAAGAATCAATCACCTTTTGGATCGCTCCAATCGTCGACCGACCCCTCCTGAAGCCGAATTGCAAATATGAGAGACCCCCTCCGGCCTGTATCGCGTCCGTCAGTCTCGGTCTGAGTAATTGTTCAAAGAGTTTACCAGTAGTGTCAAGTAAACTCAACGGCCGGTAGGCCGAAGGAGTGCCAGGGTCGCCCCTACCTTTTGGAATAAGAACGAGCCTCGCCTCCTTCCACCGATCGCTGAACGTTCCTGTCGTCAAGCACTTATTGTACAGGTTGAGAAGTATCTCCGGCCGTAGACGAGCCACGAGCCGGAGGATCTCGGATGGTACTCCGTCCGGTCCCGGTGCCTTACCCGTCTTCATCGCATTCGTTGCTCTGATGAGTTCCTCAGCGGTAAAAGCGGGGGGCATTTGTGCGTCCACGTCATCCATCACGTTTGTCCTAATCGGGTGCGTCGGAAACAATCCGTCAACAATCCGTCCTGCTGTTTCGGCATCTTTAAGTTCCGGTGAGACTCGGGCCCCTAGTTTCCCGGTCACAATCTTGTAGCCGGTTCCCCAGGGATCCTGGTTCACCTCCTCGCAGAGCTTCCTCCAGCATCGCGTCTTGCTGTCCCGTATTGCTTTCGTCAGCGTCTTCCGTGCTGTTTTGTATATGGCCTGAAGGTTTTCCCTTTCGGGTCCACCTCCAGCCCTCGTCGCACGTCGCCGATTTGCCAGGCATATCTTGCGTAGCTCGGCTATTTCGTCCGTCCACCAGTATTGTGGTCGTCTTTTTTGTATCTGTCGTCGTTTCGTCATTGTGCTGGTGCACAAGTTGTTTATTAATTTCGCCGTCTCGTCTGTCAGTCTTTCCGTTCTTCGCCGGCCCGTTAGCTCAGGAGGAATCTTCGACCCCGGGGCCGATGCCGCCATCAACTCCTCCGAAAATTTTTGTCGGTCAAGTTTGTTAAGGTTCCACCGCGCGGGTTGGTGGATTCTCGTTTGTCTCGTTTCTGTCCGTCCCGCCACTTCGAAGACGATGTATTGATGGTCGCTGGCTGTATAGTCCTCGACCACCCGCCACCCCCTCAGCCGTGGCAGGATTCTGTCTGAATTATTATTATTATTATTATTATTATTATTATTATTATTATTATTATTATTATTATTATTATTATTATTATTATTATTATTATTATTATTATTAATATCATTAATCTCACCCTTGCCCCGGTGGGATAGGAGGGGGATTGACCGCACCCCACACATAATACCTTACCTGAACGTACAATTTCCCGCTCTTTCCGAATCCATGATAAAAAATGGGGGTTCTTTTTGAAAAAATTACTTGGTTATTTAGTTATTGGGGTTATTGGGGTTGGATTATTGGGTTATTGAGTTATTTGAGTTTTTGGGTTATTGAAATTAATCTTACCCTTGCCCGATCATCCCTGTGCATAGATGAAGAAAATAATAAAATTGACCCTTACATGACCGTACGCGGGGGGCGGGCGGTTAACCGCACCCCACACATAATACCTTATCTGAACGTAGAATTTCTCGCTCTTTCCGAATCCGGGATCAAAATTATAGGTTCCTATTCAAAAAATGACTTAGACCTTCAAATGACCTTGAAAATAAATCTTAAGGTCAAATCCGATTTCAGGGAAAGGTGTCCGTCATTGTTCCAAACAACTTTTGTCTGAACAATTTTTTTCTGTAGAACGCCAACCATAGAAAATTTCGGGGTGATTCCTTTAAAATGGGTCACCCTGTATAGTAAAAGTTTTGTCACAGAGAAATATCTACTCAACATTGACCAAACGTTCAGTTATAAATTTTTATTATACTGCTATGAGGAACTGTCTGGAATTTATAAAACCAAAAACAAAGTTACAGGAAAAAACAACTACCAAAAAGATTCAGACAGATCAGTATTAAAAAAGTTATATTAGAGCCATAACCTTTTTCAATAAAATAATTTCAAATTAATAGACAATATAAATAACAGAAAACCAAAATTTAAAAACTGAATAGAAGAAAATCCTTATCTATAAGTACGAAAGCTAGTATAAATAAAATTGCAGGATACTACAGATATCACAAAAAAAGCCAAAATATCTCATATAAATAAAGAATGAAGACGGAAAATAAATTTTAGTATTAAGTTAGTTATAATTTTTAGTTTGTAATAATTTTCAGTCCAGTGAACAGGAAAGATCTTCCTCTGTTGAAAAACAATGTTTTATTGTAAATGATAAAATTTGTAATATTGGAAAGAAGGGAAATAGTAAGAGCTGGAAATTCACTTAATTTTAATTATATTCAACTACGTTTCTTCAGCACATTTGCTAACCTCTTCAGGCTTTATCAACAGAAAAACAATAAATTATCTAATAAAGTATTTATTTTTTCTAAAAACATATATCTATTGAACAAAAAGAATTCAACAAAAAATAAAATCAACAAAAAATTTTCTGAAAATGTATCCAGATATTATGTTTACAAACGCAGACAAAGGTAATATCATAGTAGCCATGTCGAAAAAAGAATATTTAGAAAAAATGAATACTTTATTAGATGATAATATCACTTATATTAAAGTTAAATCAAACCCTCTGAAAAAATTACAAGGAGACGTAAAAATGATTTTAAAAGATTGGAATGAATAATGGTTTTCTGAATAATTATTGGCATAATAATAATTTGACTCAAACGACACATCTATAGCAAAATGCTATGGATTACCATAAATACATAAAGAAAATGTGCCACTACGACCAATAATTTCATCAATTAATAGCCCTACTCACAAATTAGCAAAATTCTTATATAAACCTTAAACTCTTTAAAACTGTTAAAACAGTTATAAATAAACCTAACTCTCACATTTTAAACAGAGGGCAGTTCAAACAGAAATTGAAAAATATTTTTATTCCAAACGATCACGTTTTAATATCATTAGATGTAAGTTCCTTATTCACAAACATATCTTGTGACTTAGTCTTGGACGGATTGGACAAATGTTATGAACAAATTAAAAATTGTGAGATTCCAAAGGAAGAGATTGGGAGAGTTATAAAAAAAATTTTTATTTAATAACACATATTATGTGTTTAACAAAATTTATTATGAACAAATATTTGGAAGCCTGATGGGCTCTCCTATCTCTCCTTTATTGGCTGATATTGTAATGGGAGACTTAAAGAAACACTGCTTGAACGTGTTGTGGAAGATATATCAAATTAATCCTGTTTTCTATAGGATTAGGTTACCAATAGGTTACCAATAGACTACTTGTCGATCTCAATCTTTGTTTCACTTGCTTAATATTTTCGTTAACTTGGCGCTGAACTATAGCGTAATTTGTTTTACCAAAATATCTTTAATATGTTCGTTGCACAGGATACTCAGTCATTTTAATTACTTTTTTATTTTGTTTTTCGAAATTTCACACAATGTACTATTATTAGCAGAAATGATTTATTTAAGATTTGTTTTATATCTGTTATTACTATAAGTATGATTTGGGCATGTATGCTTTTCTTCATAACATTTATCAGTAGTATATTTGCCGGCACATTTTATGCATATGGCTTCATTTGTACATTTTTTGCCACTGTAACAAAATCTAGAGCACTCGTAGCATGACATGATATTAATGACATCAAAAACTCTACAATTCTCACAGCCAACAAATAATCCGTTCTTATTATCACTGACGTGTTTATAAAGAGCTGATGTTAACCTCTAATAATGCTGTTATTGTTTTTGATGTTCCATTATCGTATTCATTTCAGCATAACAACTTTAAAAAATGGTTGGATTTTTGTTTTGTCTTTCTTTAGTTAGTAATTCTTCAAGTAATTTGTTCTTTTCTTTTGTTGCATGGTACAGTTCTCTTAATAGATTATTTTTTATCCTTAGTGCTTTTAGTTCATCTATATTTTCTTAGATTGTTGTTTCCGTACCATTGTCGTTTTTTTCTTCGTGTATTATTTTATTGATTATGTCCTGTTTTATTTTTTATTTTTCTATGAGTTTCTATTGTGCTATATATTGTTCCACTGCGTCAGTAAGTTCTTCATATAGTACTTTTGAAGTTAGTGAAAAATTTGGATGATTTTGACATACCACAAATGAAATATTTTATATTTTAACTGAATTTTCAGTATTATATTTTACTACAAGCTCACTAGTATGAAAAAACTCACATACTATTTATACTACTGCATCACCTTTCACATTTAGATGACACTTAAAATGTTTATGTAGAAAGAAGTCCACCGGGTCTTTAGCATCTAACGCCATGGTGACTCTTAATTATGTTTGATTATTCAGAAATAAAAGATACTATGATTACTTCAATGCCGTTATCCTCTTAACATAATAAATGTTTTATTTTTTTACTAATTTTCAAATTATTATTTAGTACATTTTATTTTATATTGGTTATCATAAAAGAAACTTCTGTGTGTGTGTGTGTGTGTGTGTGTGTGTGTGTGTGTGTGTCATTATGAAGTCATGTCAAATGTATGTATCAAAACATTTTTCTAGCCGTATTTAAGCAGGTTTTAGCATTCTTGTTTATATCTCGAGAGGATATAGCTTGAATCAACATGCAAAGAACAGACTTTGCCGTGATTTTTAGTTGATGTATTATAAATAAATTTAAAAGAAAGACAAATTTATTTGGTTTATTGCCCAGTAAAGACATAACTCTTGTAATGGATCAACGTGGTATAAAAAAAACTGAAAATAGCATATTTCTGTTGTAGTTTTTAGGGAAAGTCTTTATGCCAAAAAATAACGAAGAGAAGAATAATTTTTTTAAATCATAATTTTTCAAGCGTAAAACTGAAAAAAGATAGTTAAAAAATAATTTAATGCAGCCAAGCTAGAAGGAAAAGAGTAAAAAAAGTCGCAAAAAACGGTTTTTTGGGACCCACCTCTACCCAGGTTCATCTAATGAGTTGAAAATTTGTGAAAAGGCTTCTTTTTCTATCCCAAACATGATGCCATAGCTAGTTTTTGAAAATGGCCTGAGGCCCAAACCAGCCTATAAACCCGGCCATACTCTTTATAAAAAAATAATTCTACACGGAATCAATTCAACAATAATAAATAACGAACGCAACCCAGATTATCCATTTGATTCCAGATGCAATGACTCCACGATAGAATAAGCAAACAGTATAGCAGTTGCTACGAGAAAATCTATCGAGGAAAACCATTATTGTACCGACATATGTTTCAACGTTGCACAGATATTTAATAAAGTATAGCATAAAGAGCTGCTGTAAGAACTAAAAGGTGTTCTGCAAAGAAAGACTATGGATTACTTTAAACATACTTCAATAATACATGAGCTAGTTCAAAATTATATAGATAATTATCTACCAAATTGGCCGAACTCGTGGAGAATCGTAATAAATGAAAGCAAATCAATATATACGACATTCACTCTTAGAAAAGACACCTGCCCACCTATTAGATTCAACAAGAATTACATTCGGCAAAATAACCATTTAAAATATTAAGTTATACACCTTAATTAGAGCCTCACATGGACTGAGCATTGTGACGGTAAACGTCGAATTAACGCTAATAGCCTAACCTAGTGGCTGTCTGCGGGGGCAGCACTTACCGGTAGACGAAAAACGTAATGAGGGAATTCGGCACGCGACGAGGCGGAACACGCGCGATTGAAAACGAACCAGTGCAGGATTAACTACCGATATGGAGAGCCGCCAGTGAAGGATCAGCCATCGACACGTTTAGCCAAAGTGCGGAATCAGCTACCGGATATACGAACCAAAAGTCGAGGAGTAGAACCCGATTGCAGAGCTACGCTACCTAGACTCTAGACGTTTCCCGAGCTCTCCCGGAGTGCCGATACGAGTCGAGTCGGAGTTGCGACAGCGGTGCCTCCGCCTACCTGTAAAGCGTGTGTGAGAGTGCGCGTGTGAGGAGTTTCGCCAACGAGGGCGAAACCGAAAATGCGAGCTTCCTCGTAAAAAAGGACAGACTTTCCCGCAACGAAATTGCGAACCGTTTCTTTCGTTCTTCGTACGTCTGCAATAAAAGGTAAGCTGGTCAGCTTAATTTCGCGGTCGCGATATAATTGCTACACGACTAATACCTTGATTCGACAAAAAGCGTGCATGTAACATCTCGGCAAACAAAGAGCGGCGAGCGATCCGACACTGCATGTTGTTGTCGTGCGCACGGCATATAAACATAAACACGCGGGCCGAATACGATGTAATATTAAGAGATAATAAAAGTTCTCGTATGTGAAATTAACAGTACTTTCGAAGTGTTCTTTTCGTGTTTGTAGATAGTTGGTTGACTGATACCCGTTCCCTCCTGCTCTCCGATTTTCGTATTTAACATAGGTAATTACGTGCGCTTTTCGATACGATTACGCGGATAAATTAATTAAACGGTATCCACCCCGTTACAGCATATATTTACAAAACTTAAAAAACTAGAACTGAAATGGATGAAAATTTACAAGCTTATTGAAGAAAAAACAAAACTATCAACTCAAAATATATTATTGCTATTAAAGCAGTACTCAAACTAGTTTAGACATATGGCATTTAATTATGCCGTGCTGCATAAAACTTGAATGTTGAAATCATTCCAAAATTTCAATCGTAAATTCTGGGATCTTTCTGGACGGAAAAAAAGGGTTCGGTACGGAAGTCATCCTAGTAAGCAAAACAGTGTAATGAGATTTAATTATCTATTGCTTAATATTTGTGGTTTATCAGTATCAGGGTTCCAGCGGTTTCCAGTTGGCCAGCCTGCAAGAAATGAATAAACTAATTATAATATAATTTTATAAATACGAGGTCTGTCCGAAAAGTATCGGGCCTACGTTTATATCTTCGTGCCATAGTGTTGGAGCGACCTCTATGGGACAGAAACGTCAACAGTAAAGCCTCGCGAATCTATTGGTTACTTACTGACACCTGCTGGACATATAGTTCATGCGCAGCACGTCTTTGTTTACAGTGCCTTTTTCGCGTTCGTTGGATTTTGATATTGTCAAAAATGACTGAAAAACAAGATCAACGAATTTGCATCAAATATTGCTTTCAACTCGGAAAAACGAGTTCGGAAACTATTGAAATGATGCAAAAGGCCTTCGGAAGCAAGTGTATGAGCAAAACACGAATAAAAGAGTGGTATAAACGGTTCAAGGATGGTCGCACTTCTGTCGATAGTGATTCTCGTTCCGCCCGACATTCGACGACAAAAACCGCAGATAATATTGAGCGAGTGCGACTTACAATCGAACAAGATCGTCGTATGACTGTGCGAGAACTAGAAGAAGACCTTGGGATACCAAAAACTATTATTTCAGAAATTTCGCTTAGAAATCGCTCTGGACAATCTGGAAATGGTCAATAATAATGATAATGTGCTTAGAAAAGTTATTACAGGTGACGAATCATGGGTTTATGGTTATAATCCTGAAACAAAACAACAATCTTCACATTGGAAGTATTCTGAATCGCCAAGACCAAAAAAAGCACGTCAAAGTCGGAGCAATGTTAAGTCAATGTTGATTGTTTTTTCCAATTGTGAAGGTGTTGTACGTCACGAATATATACCAGCAGGTTAGACAATTAATAAAGAATACTACGTTCAAATTTTAAAACGTTTGCGTGATGCAGTAAGAAGAAAACAGCCGCACTTTTGGTAAAGTGGTGACTGGCTTCTCCATCACAATAATGCGCCAGCGCATTCATCCAATCTTGTGCAGCAGTTTTTGAGCAAACACAATATCGCATTGCTTCGACAACCTCGATACAGTTCCGACATAGCTCCTTGTGACTTTTGGCTGTTTCTAAAACTAAAAAAACCACTCAAAGGACACCGATTCAATGACAAAACAACGGTTGAAAATAATGCGACGAGTGTACTTAAGGCTATCCCTAAACGTGAGTTCCAGGACTGTTTTGAAAAGTGGAAACAATGATGGAACTGTATTATTCAATCAAGTGGGGATTACTTTGAAGGATGCCACCCACCAGATGATAAAGAATAACGCTAGCACGAAAATATAAAGGTAGGCCCGATACTTTCCGGGCAGACCTCGTATATCCGCCACGGCTGGGATATGTCAATATTCGTGAGCGTTACGAAGTGCTGTTCAGCTCTAGTTAATATAATATGTCGCTGTCTAAACGGTTGTTTCAACCATGGACGGAGCGCCGTCTGCAGGAGAAACAGTTTTTCTTGAATCAGCCGCGCAAAGTCCTGGTGGGCCAGTACTTCGTTGATTCCAGAGCGCATGCGCGGGCTGGGCAGTAGTGTAGAACGATGTCGGACTCTCTTTCTTACAACGAGGTACCGCCGTTAGGAAGCGGCGGGTGGCAAAATTGATCCGTATCTGGTACGCCAAAGACGAGGCAACTGCGGTCCGGTCAAGTGGTGGCTCGGGTCCCTTCTCCTACACAATAGAGCACCGCTGTGAAGGAGATTGGGTGATCGGGCAGAAAAGTAGCCGTTGGAGCGCATTGTGGACAGTTTTTTTTTTTTTTTTTTTTTTGAGTGGAAAAAATCAAGTATCTCGGCTCAGAGTGAAGTCAAAAATATGAGCTGGGAAGTAAATGAAACCGAAACTGATGTACAATACAAGAATAATACTATAGAGACGATAGTTCTACTACTATATGACCTTCAAATGATCTTCGAAACTTGCTGCAACCAAATTTTTACAATTTTTTTTCTACTTTAACCAGTCTTACTCGTTACAAAATTAATTTCAAAGCACAGTATTTTATACAATTTGCTACTACTAATCCAAATCTGTCATAAAAATTGTCTAACATTTTTCTAACGCTGAAAAAACGCCTACAAAGTCCAGCTTCTACTTACACTTATTTCGATATTGTGGACTACAGAAATTTTAAAAAAATAAGAGATCATTTATTGAAATGTAACTTTTAATACTCGTGACAATTCAATTTTGAAAAACCGCTGTACAAAGTACAGTGAAATGCAAAATAATTATTTTCTTTCCAAACGAAAATCAAAATTTTCCACAACAATCTATACAATTTGTAACGATATAATACGGGTCGTCGCCAATTATTTAGGGCGGGGAAGAAATGTAATGACACTCTAAATAATTGAGACAGGATTAGAGTAAGAGAAAAGCAAAATAAAGGGTGTAGACTCGTTAATTTCAAATCTTATCCTTTATTCTACACAGCGATATAAAATCACTCGACTTCGTAGAATGACTCGACTTCAAAATGCCATGTGCACGGGTTATTTCTTGATTGATTCTGACCAAATGGAAATAGAAAACTCGTATTCGAGCGAAACGAATATAACCGTCGACTTTAGCGTTATCCAGTAAGCACCACAACAGGTAGTCGATTGGGTTTGGCTTATCATGTGTATGTATGCGTGTATGTGTCCGTGTATGTGCATGTATGTGTGTGGGTGTATCAGTGTGTGTGGATGTGTTAGTGTGTATGAGTGTGTACGGAGGGGCCCTTAAAATGGCCGATTACTAATAATTAATATCTCGTGTTGCCACCTCGGCGTCGAGTAACCTCAGCTAATCTTGCAGGCATATTAATGCAAACCCTTATCATGTCTTAAGATATCTCGTACCATATTTTATTTAGAAATAGTCCCAATTCCTCAAGATTCCTTGGCTGTTCGTGCCTACTGTGCAATCGTACGAGGTGTGTTCAAAAAATAACGAGAATTTTCGTTTTATGAAAAAAATATTTATTTATTCATCTACATTAATGTTGTCGCCTTCAAAGTAGTCCCCTTCGGATACAATACACTTATGCCAACGCTTTTTCCAATCCTCGAAACACTTTTGAAACTCGATCTTTGTAATAGCTTTTAGCTCTTTCAGCGATTCGCTTTTAATGTCATCTATGCTTGTAAAACGACGGCGTTTTAATGTTCTCTTTATTTTTGGTAATAGAAAAAAGTCACATGGAGCCATATCTGACGAATATGGATGCTGAGGCATCGTTACAGTTTCGTTTTTGGCCAAAAATTCACGAACAAGCAATGAAGTGTGAGCAGGCGCATTATCGTGGTGCAAAAGCCATGAATTGTTTTGCCACAAATCCGGGCGTTTTTTTCGGATTGCTTCACGCAAACGACGTTGAACTTGTAGGTAGTACTGCTTATTGATTGTTTGACCTTGTGGCAAGAATTCATAATGCACTATGCCATTAAAATCGAAGAACACAGTGAGCATAACCTTCACATTCGACCGCACTTGTCGAGCCTTTTTCGGTCTTGGCGATCCAGAATGCCTCCACTGGGACGATTGAGCCTTAGTTTCGACATCATATCCGTAAACCCATGTTTCGTCACCTGTTATAACACGTTTTAGTAGTTCTGCATCGTTATTGACTTCATTTAGCGACTCCTGAGCAACTTCCATTCGCCGCTGTTTTTGTTCGAAATTCAACAATTTTGGAACGAATTTTGCTGCCACACGTTTCATACCCAAAACATTCGAAAAAATTTGATGGCATGAGCCAACTGATATGCCAACATCATCAGCGACTTCTCTGATTGTGATTCGGCGATCGTTCATAACCATTTCTTTCACTTTTTTCACGTTTTCATCGGTTGTTGATGTGCTTGGGCGTCCGGGTCGTTCGTCATCTTCAACGTTTTCGTGGCCATCTTGGAAACGCTTATACCACTCATAAATCCTTGCTTTACTCATAACAGACTCACTATATGCCTTTGTTAACATTTGACAAACTTTACTACACTTTATTTCATTTTTTACGCAAAATTTAACACAAATTCTTTGATCCATTTTTTTTCACAAACGAAAATCGCCGAGCTCGAAAAACACGTCTAACGTTAGCGGCTGCCACTTAAAAAGTAAGCAATGAATATTGCTGAAAATTTTATCGTACTTCAGGGGCATGTGTACCAACATAATAAAAAAAAATTTTATACAAGCGGACTCTCCAAACCCGCGAAATTTAAAAATTCTCGTTACTTTTTGAACACACCTCGTATACCCATCATGTCCCATAGACGTTTAATTGGATTAAGATCCGAACTATTCGATGGATGCGGCAGCATCTCAAAGTGGTGTTCCCGAATGTGAGCCTGAGTAATTTTTGCGGAATGGGATAGTGCATTATCTTGTATGAAAATAAAATATGAACCTATGCGGCAACTAATTGAAAGCACCTGAGGTTTCAAAATTGCAACAATGTAGCGTCTAGCTGTTAACTCGGGAGGTGGAATCGCAATGAGATCATTTAAAGAGATTCCTCTCTATACCATGACGGATCCACCGGAAAAGCTCTTGGTCGGTTGAATGCGGTTTGGATCAAAACGCTCCCTCCTACGACGCAAAATTCGTATTCGAGCATTATTACTATACAGGTAAAATCGTGATTCATTTGAGAAGAAGACGTTCCCCCACTGTCCAACCGTCCATTGTCCATAAGTTCTAGCATATTACAGACGAGATTTACGTAAAGTTGCTCGTATTATACGACGGTCCTCACGAGCACTTGTTACGCGTCTCCTACCTTGCTGGATCCTTCTGCTAAAGTCTACGGTAATATTCATTTTGCTCGAATACAAGTTTTCCATTTTGATTTAATCAGAATCAACGAAGAAATAACTTCCGAACCCGTGCACATGGAATTTTGAAGTCGAGACATTCTACACCGCTGATTCAATCGTAGCTTAGATCGAAATTATTAAATTTTCCATAAAAAGACGAGTTTTTTTAATACAATCTTCAAAATGTTACAAAATCGTCAAAAAAAAATTGTAGCGGTTTAATTTTTTAATTTAAGAAAAAAAGCTGTTCTTTAAGATGAAATGATCAGAATTATCGAAAAAAACCACCTACACGTAGGCACAATGCTAAAGCTTACGATTTTTGAGCTTTAAAAAATGACCTTGAATTTCAAGGTCAAAAGTAGAGGTTGGATCAAATCGAAAATCCAGTTCCACAATCTTAAAGTAGAGACTATAACCTTTAATTTAAAAGAAATTAAACTCAATACAATATTTTTTACTTGAGATATCGATCTTCGAAGTTACGCCTTTTTTTATCGGAATCAGATGTTGCGCTAATTTTGTTGCGAGTGTACATAGCATCAAAGTGTTACTGTTAATTTTCTGACACACACAGTAGTAAACTGGCAAATAAGCAAACTTTTTCGCTATGATGAGATGAATGTTACAGTCAAGATTTAAAATCTATGATGAATTTTATAAGTAACACAGCTATTTAGTTAATATATTAATAATTTTATATAGATTTTACATTAATCATACAAAGGTAACAATTAAGTGAATAAATTTATATCTAAATCACAATTTCATCTAAAAAGACGCATAACGCAAACGTTATTTCAAAAATTTTTTACCAAATTGGCTTATACGTTAAATTGTATAGAACGCATTCTATATGGATTCAACCGACATAAAAAATTGATTGCTTCAATTTTTTGAAATTTCTTTATATCATTTTATGTTAAATTTCATGAGACACGTATTTTATTCTTTTTTCCGAAAAACGTTTTTAAGGTCATTAAGGGCGGAGTCATTGAGGCCTGCAATGGCTCGGTCGGTAGGGCGACGGACTCGCACCCGGTAGGCCCGGGTTCGATTCCCAGTTCCTGCTGATACAAGCACCTCTGAAAAAAGTTTCATGTGCTTTATTCTCAAACACATTGCAAGCCTCCGTCGCTAATTAGCACTGATGGAGCATAAATAGAGCGACGTTAAAATAAAAAAAAAAAAAAAAAAAAAGGCCGGAGTCAAAGTAAACACCTTAAAATCGATTTACGGGAAATGAAAATTTACATTTTTTTAAAATGACAGCAATTTTGGTCCAAATTATCCCGTGAGAAAATTTTTTTTCTTCAAAATGTAGGGAATTTAATCAGCATTCACGTGATGCTTTCAAATTTTGAATATCTTGGAAAAACAACTGCGTAAAATGGAAAAATCTGAAAAAAGTTTTTTTTTTTTCGAAATCGATTTTCTCAAAAACTACATCTTCAATTTGCGCGAATTTTTTTATATATTCTTCTAAGATACCTTTTGACAGAACCCCAATCTGCTATCTTGTTCTTTTCACAAAATATAATCTGACAAACATAAAATACCATTTTTTACATGTTTAAACTAGTGATATTCGCATACGGCTTTTTCTTAATGATTTCTATGATAAATCTAATCAAATCATTGTATTCTGCGTAATAATATACATCGAAAACATGTGTCACATTTAAAAAAAATAATTTGATTGATCTCGAAAAGCTCAAAAAACATAATGGAGTATCGTATTCGGGTTGCTATTCATGTTCTTAAGCGTACTTAATCAGTTTAATATGGTCTGTTTATTTACAATGATATACAGTAATTTTATTAATATTAATTTTTATTCTCTTAAATCACAGAAAAGCACAGTAATTAGTAGTATCATTTTCAGAAACATTCAGCACTGAAGTATCCATTCATCTTTGGCTGTTTTTTTCATAACTCCTTGTACAATAAAATTTCCGTCATCATTTATCTGTCGAGTCATTTGTCAAATATGGCTATCACAAATGCCTTTAACAGACCTTACCGACTTCTATTCTTCGTTATTCAGAGTACGAAAATCTTCAAGTTCTTCAGCTTTCAAACGTATAAGTCTTATTTTATTGGTATTCTTCCTCATTTAACGAAATTAAACAAAATCTTCAGCGTTTTTTATGCTTTCATTGGGCAATGAAGACAAGTTATGAACTGTAGCATTATGTTTTAATAATCATCCAACACCATCACATGCGCTCTTTCCATGTCTCGTAGCTGAAAAGACCCACTTTGTATTCTTATAATCATTGCCTAATTCGTAAAACTCGAATCTATTCTTGAAATGAGCTGAAGCGCCATTAGACATTGCAGTGATACTATTTATCGTATCGAATAATTTTTTACACTCACTTGCTATCAAATTCATAGCTTTCAAAGCAAACGTTGAATCATGTCATCTGTCATCACTCACTACTCGTAAAGTTTCGATAACCTCTCTAATATAGCAGACAGATGTTAATATAGAATTCTGTGTATTTGTCCAATAAAATCCTTGAATAGCATTTTTCTGAACGAGAGACCAGTTCTTTGTGAAATATCCATGAAGAATGAGACGATGGCTATTTAACTTGCCGGCTTCTTTCTTTAATTTGATAGCATCTTGCTGAAGCTCTTTGATTCATCTATGCTTACTCATGTTTTCCAAGTACTTATTTAGTTTCTTTAGATAAACATAACATGTGCACGTTTGTTTCAAAAGACCGTTATTCTCTCAGATTGCGTAAGTGATTTCATCATAAAGTAAGTCTCCTTCTTGATGAAAATTTTCTTCAGTGATAACTTAATCTTGGCATTCTTTATACTCTCGAAAAATATAAAAATCGTTCTTTCTAGCGAACTATCATGGTTAAGAGCTCTTCTTTTAAAATTGAAAATTCAGAATGTCTCTTATTGAGTTTATTTTTCAAAGTGATCACTGACATGGAAATTGGTACAATGAACACATAAATACGAATCATTAAATGGTTGAATAATGACCCATTTTTGGTGCAATTGAGGAATCTGCTTTTGAAATTATGAGATCAGGATTTTGCTTGAAAATCAAATCATGAATTTCCTTGATGCTACGAGTGAGGAATCGCTTGACTTTTTTTGTTATTTCTCCATCAACTTTAATACTTTTGACGTCGCTTTTGTTGGGATTTGTCTGGAACAATCTAGATCATTGTCGAAGTAATATCATTTAACTAACATAATAGTTTCATTTTTAAAAGGATTTCCAGAATACAGATCAGGTGCTCATGTATAAGAAAATCTCCAAAGTTGTCGCCTTATGCGAAAAAAAATTTTTTTTTTTAAACTAATAGCATACTTTTTTTTAATTGATATTTTACCTTCAAATACGTAGATATGAAAAACAAGGTTTTGAGAAGTTACCTTGTTGTAAATTAATTTTCAAAAAATTAGAGATTCAAAACAAATACAAAATAAAAAATAACACGAAAATCATTAAATTTTCGAAAATTATCATTACATATGTTAGTACTATAAATAATAACTTCAATATAATACAAAACCGTCAAATTATAAGTTCTATTATATTATCATTAATATTAGGAAGTAGGATGGATAAACGAGGTTAAACAATTTAATTAAGTAGATCATGAACTGTAAGCTTTTTCAAACAAAAGATGAGGAGTAATTTTATAGCAACAAAATTAGTAATCAATAATGAACATCAACAACAAAACGCAACGATAATTATACTTCTAGATTTGAAAGTATACGCTTTAATACCCAAAGAACAGAATTTCACAGCGAGAAATTTCGTATACACCATTTTTAATATTTTAAGTTATCGAATAAACACAGAAAAAATAATGATGCCTTTTGAACGTTTTTTTACAAAGTTTGTACATCTTAAATTACCAGACAAGTAAGTTATTAACATGGTTCAGTCAAAAATTAATTTTCAGAAAATAAATTCTGTATGAAATATAAGAATCAGTAACTTTTTCATTTTTTAAGACGCCTACTATTGACCTATAAAATCATGTATTTGGAAGAGAAGAGTATTTACAAAAAATTAAACTTAGTATCAAGATAATGTTCAATTTGTTATATACGAAAAAGTGAAAAAAATTTAAATTCCAACAAAAATAGGGACAACGATATTACAGTCTGCTATTCTTGATATTTTGATGACACACACTAACCGATCCATTCAAAAGATGCGCCTATATGCCTGCTTTCACCATCTCCAATTTCCAATTCCTACTCCGAATGTTCAAAAAGTTATAAAAAATTGAAAATTCAAATTTTTCCAAGGGACACATTAAATATGTAAATTTTGAGCATTTTTTCCACGAAGATCCTCGTTAATATAATTAATTATTGCGTAAATCGAACTTGTTATTGAATAGAAATGTAGAAATAATACTATTTCATATACTCTTAGTAGTTTTGCTTGAACATTTTTTATTTCGTTAATAAAAGCGAAGGACAAAAAATCAACAACTTCGGAGATTTACCTATTATACCTTTAGTTTGCACATGCTTTGACGAGTTTTGGATGATGTAACCTGTAGTTCCCTTGATGCGACAAAATGTAAATTTTCTGAAGACTCGAAGGTATCAGCGTTGCTAAACTTAATTTTTCTTGATAATTTAAATTTTCATTCCATTCGTGATATATTTTGCATTTATCAAATACTAATTTGTCTCTAGAAACATCATATAATTTTCTAATTTTGCAATCACTTACTTCGATGAAAGTATTGAATAATTATTTGCGTTTGCGATAGACATAATTTTTTACGTTTGCTGAACTAATACTCGAAGGAGGTTTAAATGGTGATAGTAATAAATTGTTACTAATCACAATGTCAATTTCATCGTATAATTTAATACTGCTTGTAGACGATTGAGAATCAGCTGGTAAATTGTTTTGAGATTCACTAGATTGAGTAGAGGAAACTAAATCTTGTGCCTTTTCAAAGATGTGCTGCTGATATTTTTTGAAGTTTGTCATAACAAAGAAAACATACAGACATGTCTTCTGTTATATCATGATTTTGATATTCTTTAGATATAATTAGTCCATTCACTACATTGCTGAGAGATTCAAATGGGCATTTTTTATCTTCGTACAAAACCTTTTTATGAATCTTGTTAAAATCTGGATATTTCTGAACTCGTGGGTAATCAAACGTACTTATTGTTGATAATTTAAATTTTTGCAGACAGTAACAATTCTTTTTTTAATAAATTCACGCAGACCTATCTGAATTAAAGAAAAAAAAGTCAGTTAATTCTTTCAAAAGCTTTCAATTACACTGCATTAGTCAAAGAAAGAAAATTATTCATGAGGTAACATGAGGCTGTTTATTCAGACACGAACATCAGCAAGATACTTATCATTAAAACGAGAGCTTATAGATAGCGCAGTAGTTGATAATTATTTGAATCACTGTTTTATATTACAAAATTTAAATGAAAACGATTGATAACAGTTAAAAATTATTATAAATAACATTACTGTGTATCATTGTACATGAAGACTATATTAAACTAATTAAGTATGTTTAATAACACGCAATAACAAGCTGAATAATATACTATATTTTGTTTTTTAAGTTATTTGAGGTCAACTAAATTATTTTTTAAACATGTGACACATGTTTTCGATGTACTTTTTTACGTAGAATACAATGATTAGATTTATCATAGAAATCATTAAGGAAACGCCGTATGCGAATAACATTAGTTTAAACATGTAAAAAATGGCATTTTATTTTTGTCAAATTATATTTCGTAAACGGAGCAAAATGGCATATTGTGATTCGGCCAAAAGATAACTTTGGAAAATATATTAAAAATTCGCGTAAATTGAAGATGTAGTTTTTGAGAAAATCGATTTTGAAAAAAAATGCCTTTTTTCAGATTTTTCCATTTTACGCAGTTGTTTTTCAAAATATTCAAAATTTGAAAACATTACGTGAAAGCGAATTATACTCCCCACATTTTGAAGAAAAAAAATTTACTCATAGCATTATTTGGGCTAAAATATCGGTCATTTGAAAAAAATACATATTTCTATTTCCCGTATATCGATTTTGAGGTGTTAATGTAGACCCCACCTCCAATGATCTCAAAAATGTTTTTCAGTAAAAAGAAAAAACACTTGTCTCATGAAATTTTTACATACATTTTTACATTGAAATTTCAAAAAAATCGAAGTTATCAATCTTTTTTGCTGGTTGAATCCATGTTGAATGGACCATAGATCAATCAAAGGCTAAAGTTTCGATTTTTAACCAACGAATAAAAAAATTTACATGTTTCATTCATGAAGATTCTTTTTTGAAGAAATATAGTTTATCACAGGATTGTTCATCAATTTGTTAGTCTTAAGTCCTACTATTTTTCTTACTTAAATTAAACATATCTTGTAAAAGATGTATGTATTAAAAAACTTATTATACTCGTATATATATATAACTTCTGATTGAAAAATTGCGCTTTACAAATGGAAGAGTTGCACTACTACGTTCAATTATATTTTCTTTCCTACCATTTGCATTTTTATATTTGCAGGAATTACGTCAAACAAAAATACGTTATTAAATAAGAAAAATTCTATAAAGGGAGATTCGATGCTTTCCTCTAACTTCTTATGATTTTTTTATCGCAATATGACCCAGATTATTCGAATGTTTCAACAATTTTCGAAATACATATTTGTAATTTAACTCGATTGATTTATTTTGTAATGAATATCTAATATAGTAGAATAAACACAGAGATTGAATTTGAGTGTTTGGGACACAAATTTCAAAAAATATATGTCTAGTAATGTAATAATAAAATACTTTACATCTTACCAAATAGGGACTATCGTATTAGTCATTCTAAGAATAACAATTATAAACTATGTTTTATAATAATATTAATCATAAATATTATGCTTGCAATGTATATAGAATATAAAGAAAATTCACACTCGTGGAACTGGATGGACTAAATGCTTAGTTGGTATAGCGTAACCAAGTACTTTCATAAGGTTTTTATTTCATACAGCTCCACAGTTGAAAATAAAAATTCAAAATGGTAAAATATAACATGTAGATATTATTTTTACAGATCACCATTTATAAAAAGGAAACAAGATGACGACCACTTACTGCAAATTTCGAAGAGTAATATAGATTTTTGGAATTCTGAATCCCACCTCGGTAATTCTTCCTCAAAAAATTATCAGGGTCCATCTCGTTTCGATCTCCCGGAAATAGATGAATTAACACTTGGAGTCTTTTCTTCATTTGATGATATAACTTATAATACTCAACCTATTGTTCAAGCACCGGAAAGAATGAATTATAGTAACAAAATATTCAGCACTTTTATAAATGACTCTTCAAATTTAGAGCCTAGCAATAAATCAAATTTTTCAAGAAAAGAGGATGGAAATTCAGATATCTCAGATGATGATTGGTCACAATCATATTTTACTAAAATGAAAGAGGTTCAACATATTTCTAAAAATTTTCGATTTGATACAAGTAACAAAGAAAATTTTAAAAAATTAGAACACTTTAGCAATAACACCGAAACATCTGTTGAAGTAGTCGACAACCATGCCAAAATTATACGTGAAGTTCTAAAGAAATATCCACATTTGGTTCAACAAAGTAAAAATATTAGATTGAAAATAATGCAAAAAGAAACTAAAAATTCTGAATGTGCAACTACTGGAAGAACTAAAATATCATATGTAGTTCTTAAATCAGATTCTCTCATGGCTAATAATTCTGGTGAATTAGATTCTAACTGTAGTACTATGGATAATGATGAAATGGGACCATGGAAATGTGCAAAATGCAGTTTAGATGAAAAGTATATAAATTATTTCATGTACAGAAGACATATGCAGGATGTACACAATGAAAAATTTGATCCTCGAATTTGTGAACATTGTGGATACAAAGCTACGAAAAGAAACATTTTGATGTACCATATGTATACAAAACACAATATAACACCCCCCAAAAATATGACTTTTCCAAAATGTAAAGTTTGCAATTATATTGGATTGTCAGAATCACTTTTAGCAAGACATCAAGCTAATCATAAAAATCAATTAGTTAACATTTCGCCAACTCTACACTTGGATGTGCGCACAAAAAGAAACGTGCAGTCGAAAGAGGATCGAAAAATTAACTTAGATACTGAAATGAATTGTTGTAAAGAAAATATTAAACTAAAAAGTTGTCTGAATTTACAAAACAAATGTTCGGAATGTGGTAAACATTTCCGAAATTCAAATAGTTTACTATTTCATTTGAAATCTCACCAACACGAAATTTCACAGTGTGAATCGTTGATTTCGGAACCAACATCATCTGAAATGACGTTATCAATGAATAACGATTGTCAAATAAATGATATCAAAGAAGCAAATGCAGAAATAGAATGCCATACAATGATAGAAAATACACCTCAGAGTAACAATAATGAATTACTTGAAAATTCAAAAATTAGCTATAAATTAGACAGCAAAATATATTGTGATACGTCTACTTACATACAACACCGTGAAAATTGTAGAAGTAATACCATTTGTAATTTTACTTCAAGTAAAAATTTTATAAATAATTTTGAACAATTCGAGGATCGGGATGAAATTGTTACAGAAGTCGTAGAGGAAATTCAAGAACCAATGCAAATTGAAATGAACAATTTTGATTACGGAATTTCTAATAATTTTGTAACTAATTATAAGAGGAAACATAGATTGGATCATATCCTAGATTCTTCTGATCATACAAAAGTAAATATCGGAAATATAGAAAATGCGATCCAATACGTTGAAGAAGAAACCGAGATTTTAGAATATGAAACCAATTGAAGTTCACAAACCTTGAAATCTTGATTCTGCTGCGACTCTAATTGTATATTAACGAAAGTTTTACGGAAATATATTTCTGTCATTGAATAGTAATAGTTAAATGTATTTAATTATGTGGAAAATATAATTATGAAGTAGTTTGTTTAATTTTTACATAATTCACTAATATATAATATGATTCTTTTATTCCAATCATTAGTTACACACACACGCGTACGCATGTATGTGTGTAGGTATAAAAGATTTTTGACTCCACAGCCGTGGCCTTTTTTGCTTCCCTCGTTGCCCGGTTTTGCTCCTTTTTCTGTGTGATGATTTTTATATTTATTTTTAGAAAAAATTCCTGAAATTAGAGTAAAAAGTGGCTTCATTGGTATTCCGTTTCATTTTTCTTCAAATAATATTATTCATAGTGATAAACTGCTTGTTGGTCTATAGATAGTGCTGTACGAGGTGTGATCAAAAAGTAAGGTGAATTTTGAAATTCAGCGGGCTACGTCCGTTCGATCTTCGACTTTTTTATTTGGTTATGTCGGTACACTCGTCTAGAACATACGTTCCAAATTTCAGCTTTGTAGTATGTGTGAGAAGCATCAAGGTTAGAAGTGTTTTGCGTGCTCCACGATTTGCTGCTGTCTAAAAACATGGATCAAAGAGTTTGCATTAAATTTTGTGTGAAAAACGGAATCAAATGTTCCAAAACACTTGAAATGCATACGGTGAGTCTACTTTAAGCCAAAAAAATGTTTACAAGTGGTATAAACTCTTCCAAGAAGGCCGAGAAGACACCGACGACGAACCTCGTTCTGGACGCCCCAGCACATCAACAACTGATGAGAATGTTGAAGAAGTGAAGAAAATAGTGTTGGGAAATCGTCGAATTACCATTAGAGAAATTGCTGATGATATTGGCATCTCATTTGGTTCGTGCCAATCAATTTTGACGAGTGTTTTAGACATGAGACGTGTGTCAGCGAAGTTTGTTTCGAAATTGCTCAATTTCGACCAAAAGAAACGTCGCATGAGCATCGCCCAAGAGCTACTGAATGACGTCAACGATGATCCAGATTTACTCAACAGGGTTATAACAGGTGACGAAACATGGGTATACGGTTATGACGTCGAGACTAAGACTCAATCGTCCCAGTAGAGGCATTCTGGATCACCAAGACCAAAAAAAGCACGCCAAGTTCGATCAAATGTAAAGGTTTTGCTTACAGTTTTCTTTGACTGCAGGGGCATGGTGCATCATGAGTTCTTGCCACAGGGTAGAACAGTAAATAAGGAATATTACCTGCAAGTTATGCGCAATTTGCGCGAAGCAATCCGCCAGAAACGTCCGAATTTGCGGAAAAATAAAAATTGGCTTTGGCACCATGATAACGCCCCTGCTCACACATCGTTGCTTGTGCGCGAATTTTTGGCTAAAACCAACACAGTAACGATGCCACAGGCACCGTATTCCCCAGATCTGGCCCCCTGTGACTTCTTCTTGTTCCCAAAACTGAAGAGGCCCATGAAAGGACGGCGTTTTGCCACGATTGAGGAGATAAAGACGGCATCGAAGGATGAACTAAACAAGATCACAAAAAATGATTTTCTGAAATGCTTTGAGGATTGGAAAAAGCGTTGGCACAAGTGCATTATATCCGAGGGGGATTACTTTGAAGGAAATAAAATAAAAATTGATGAATAAATAAATATTTTTTGAGAAAAATAAAAATTCACCTTACTTTTTGATCACACCTCGTATAACTATCAGAAATATAAAAGTACATATGAAAATTATATAAATGATATTATTTCCATACTACCATTAAGATAAAGATTGTAATGCTGCGCATTATAATGCTAAAGCTCTACAGTATTGTACACATTACAATATTCCAAAAAAACCACCGTCACCCTTTCCCGTCTCGTAGCTAACCGAGTAATATTCGCCAAATAGTGGCCTAACTTTTACAATACGGCTCTCGGTTGAACGGTAGTTGAACCCAGAGCAGACGAACGATGAAAAATAAAGCACATAATCGCGACCAGATGTTGCTGGCACTCTCGAAAAACGTAGAAGAAATTGTAGAAAATTGAATGAAAAAACAAAGAATGAAGCGTTATACACTCGCATACATCAACACATACCGCGAGAGTACTGACAAACCTGATGCAGCCAGGTTGACAGATGGTAAAAGCGGTAGCCGATAATTAGCTGTACGAGACTACTGCACACCACCGACGGCATACTAGACGTCATACATCGTATTCGCTAATCACGAGGTTTGGTGTCCATGTAGAGACACACACACACAGCATTAACGACGAAGAACGCT
Organism: Phymastichus coffea; assembly: GCF_024137745.1. Classification (NCBI taxonomy): domain Eukaryota; kingdom Metazoa; phylum Arthropoda; class Insecta; order Hymenoptera; family Eulophidae; genus Phymastichus; species Phymastichus coffea. Next base: position 6,095,144 of record NW_026706814.1, read on the forward strand.
TTAGGAAGCGCAACGAAGAATGTTGTCGAAATGTAACGTGCACGAGTAATAGCAGTAGCGGCCATTTTGAATCATCTATACCGTCTAAGCGAGAGCGAGCGAGACAGACTAAACAAGAGCGCGAACGAGACAGACTAAACAAGAGCGAACAAGACAGTTTAATGTAAGCAAGAGCGAGCGAGATAGCGACAAATTGACCGATAATTGACTGCCTTTATATATATTGACAAACGAATGCTTACTGGAATGTATGAAAATTACAAGATAGAAGCGAATAAAACAAAAGAAATTAAATTGTATGTATGCGAAAATTGGACAATCATGCATACCGAGACAGTAGCATTATGACTCGTAAATCGGATGAATTATACTGTGTTATACGATAGCTAGACATAGTACATAGCGAAACTGGCCATACCAATCATAATTTCATGAATCCGAATAAAAAATGATAAAAGCTACTGATATCAAAGATAGCCAATAAAAGGGTGACTTTCAGAAACCTGACTGAAAGTCACCCTTGAAACCTGACTGAATAAAAGTGACTTTAAGATTTATTAGAATTTATCAAAAACTTTCTTTAGAATATCACCAATAAGCAATATAATATTCTACAAGTTATGAAAAATAATAAGTAATAATTTTTTACATGGGTACCCATATTAATTTTAGAGCTATATTTTCATTAAAAATTGTAATTCAAAGGCTTTTTTCATCATTTCTGAGGGGAAAGCTCGGAAACTTTGTAACGCTGCACTGCTACAAAATTCGAAATCGACAAAAATGTGCGTATGGGTACTTTCAAAAACCATTCGAGTAGGTGTATTTTATTACCAATATTTGTATAGTAATGAAATCAAATGCAAATAAAATAATAAAATAATAAACCACATTCGCTATGCCTAAAAATACGTAAATTATTTATTTTTACTGAATTGATCTACAAGTTTTTATAAAAGAATTTTTTCGGTAACATTTATAAATTTACTTATGCAATTGTACATTTAATAAAAAGTAATAGGTTTATAACAACCCTTTTTTCAGAAAACAATATATTGTTTCTCACGGTTATTGTTTTATATGTGGTAAAAACTAAGTGAATCAAATAATCTAATAATTTAAATAAAACTTTTTTATCTTTCGTTACTTTAACTTTTTCACTTAGAATTAGAAAAATACTGAAACCATTTTCTCAATTACATTTTAATATTTTATAGAGTATAACCAAATAAGCATGTGAAATCGGACCTTTCACTAACTAGGCTGAAACTTAGCTTATTTTATTGTCTTGTTAAAAAGATAAAGATTTTAAAAGTTTCAGCCTTTTACTCCCACTAGGGGAGTCCTAACCTCAAAAAACGTGCTTTTTCGTTTTTAGCTCTAAAATTGCAAGTTTATAACCGGTTTGAGCAAACTTAACGCCAAATTAAAGGTAATTTGAAAGTGCACAAAACTGTTTTTAACATAATCCATTTTATACCAAAATATTATATAAAAATTCATTTAAAATTTTTAAACTGGCCAAAACATAGGATTTTGATTGAGTAATGCTCTGTAATTGGTAGCATAAAATTTGTGATACTCAATTTTATCGCTCTGAATTTTTACAGATTTTTAGAAGAGATGGAAAGTACCGAAAATTATAGAAAACGTCATTTTTCACTAATTTTTCAATTTTTAAGGCCTTTAGAGATTTTCATTGAACAAACTATGGCCAAAAATAAATGCAACCCAAGAAACTCCCTAGAACAGTATATGATTCTCTTTTTTTAACAACTCTGGTCATAAATAATAAAATCTAACCTCTAACAATGCATTGTTGCATGAAAAAACTGGTAAAGTACAATTTTTTTTTTTTGAAAGCTTTAAATTAAATACAGATTTATTCGCTTTATAGTAATTTATGTGCGCAATCATTACCGAACAATCTTTGTCATATCAGTAAAAATTACAGTGGGTAATAATAGCATGTACAGTTAACTTTTCTCTTCCTTTTACTGTAGACGTGAAAGATGTTACATAAATAGAATTAAATAGGAGTAATACATTTGAATCAGTCTATTTACCAATCTAAATACGCAATGTACATTTTTTTAGGAGGTTTATGATACATAAACACGCAGTAATATTAGGTTTTCTAATTAATTTCTTTGTGCACAACGGTGGGATAAGATTAATTTGGAAAAGCTGATTATACAATTCTAACCTTTCATCATAGTAAATAGGACAATTCCACAGTATGTGATCAATATCTTGAGATGAAAAGGAACACGGACAACTAGGATCTTTCATTATTAATACTCTGACGGGAGACGCGTCAAGATTGTAATGATCTGCTCTTAATATTTACTTAATAATAACTTAAAATTTACTTAATAATAACTTAATATTTACTTAATAGTTACTATAGATTCGCGTGAAAGCTTTTTATTTCTAAACCAGGGTTTACTGGATACTTTATAGTAAAAATCAAAGTGAAATACAATTACTTTCGTAATTTAACAAACCAGCTTTGCTTTGGGTTTTACTAAAAACTTTCTTTAGAATCGAGTTCAACGACCCAAAAAACCTCCTAGAAAAGTATATGATTTGATTATTTTCTGCAGCTCTGTTCAAATTCCAAAAATTAACTTATAAAATAGTGTTTTTGTAAAGATATAGTAAAAGTCTAGTTATTTTCTTAATTCATAAAGCCTTTTTTATCAGTTAGTGATATTGTTTTAAACTAAATTTATGAAAGTAATTGAAGGCCGGCAGAAAAGTATTCGGTATGTTCCGATGACTATAAAGTACGTCCATATTGTAGGACATTTAGGATATATAGTTATAATGCATAACTCACAAGGCAATTATTATTAGAGATAAAAATATTATGTATTAGCCCATTAAGGCCCAGGCCAAAACTGGAAAAGATAGCGTCAAACTAACTATGCGATTCATAGGCAAATCGAAAAAAAATACCCGTGTTTTTTCTTTTGCCATTTGCAATTGTTTATAAAAAGTTATTTAAACAAATTACCAAAAAATTTATTGTTTTACGAATCTGATTGCGGAAATCGATTCTACGGGAAAAAGTATGAAAAAAATGTATGTAACATTTTTTTACCGGACTTCAATTTTTTATGTAAAACGGCAATAACAAATTGCGGCTCCGACAGTCAAAGTTTCTTCGCCAAATCCCAAGCAAAATCTATGCTAGATAGCGAAAAATTAACTATGCCATTCATAGGCAAATCGAAAAAAAATACCCGTGTTTTTTCTTTTGCCATTTGCAATTGTTTATAAAAAGTTATTTAAACAAATTACCAAAAAATTTATTGTTTTACGAATCTGATTGCGGAAATCGATTCTACGGGAAAAAGTATGAAAAAAATGTATGTAACATTTTTTTACCGGACTTCAATTTTTTATGTAAAACGGCAATAACAAATTGCGGCTCCGACAGTCAAAGTTTCTTCGCCAAATCCCGAGCAAAATCTATGCTAGATAGCGAAAAATTAACTATGCCATTCATAGGCAAATCGAAAAAAAATACCCGTGTTTTTTCTTTTGCCATTTGCAATTGTTTATAAAAAGTTATTTGAACAAATTACCAAAGAAATTATTGTTTTACAAATCTGATTGCGGAAATCGATTCTAAGGTAAAAAACATGACAAAATTGTACGTAACATTTTTTTGTCGGACTTCAATTTGTCATGAAAAACAGCTATCAAGCATTAAATTGATACCGACAGTCACAAGTGATTCAACCTGATGGTTGAGTTCAGTTCAGTTGAAAAAAAATTTTTTGTAAAAATTTGTAAACCGTGTTAGAGATCACGTTTGAGTGGCGGGCTAACGGTTTTACAGAAAATTTAGAGATTTTGTTTCTTGATACGAAAAGTTGATTTCTATCTGACTTACAGCGAAAATCTATAATTTCTTGTAAATTACTGTCTATTTTTGAACTAAGCAAAAATGACAAGGCGGATGGTTAAAGATTTAATCGATTTTGTCGAGGATGATGATATTGATGATTCCCGAGCTTATGTCGATATATCGTTCATTCCCGGAGATCACGAAAGCTCAGATGGGGATTCTGATTGCAATGTTGACGAAAATATATCATTTGAATTGATTCCTGTTGGTTCGTATGAATATATAAAAAGCGCATACAGCAGCATTCAAAAACTATTAGAACCCAATCATGTTTACGATTGGCAAGTATTAGATTTGAATGATACCTCAACTGTGAATAACGATGATCCCTTCAACGTTCAATTCATTTCCTCTTTGTATTCTAAAAACTCTTTAGAATTATTTGAAGTATATTTCTCAAATTCAATGAAAAATTATATCATAGAAGCTACAACTGAAAACAATTTTTAATTAAGTATGAATGATCTAGAAAAATTTATTGTTATTATAATGATTACTATTTTCAATTCGAGAAAGAATCTCCGTGACTATTGGTCAACTAAAAAAATCTTACAATGTCCAGTTATTTCTGAACTTATGACAAGAAATAAATATATTGAAATCAAGAAGAAAATAAGATTTTATAAACTTCAAGATGAAAATAAAAATGATAAAGTTTGGAAAATCAGAAGTTTATATGATTATTTTCGTGAAAATAGTATGTAGTTCGGTTTTTTTGATTACAACTTATCAATAGATGAGATAATGGTAAAATATTTCGGGAAGTTTGGCATAAAACAGTATATTAGAAATAAGCCAATCAGATTTGGAACAAAATTATGGGCCCTTTATTCCTCAGATGGATATTTATATGAACTAGATATTTATACAGGTAAAGCAGGACTCGATGAACGGATGAACTCTAGTTGCTGTTTGTTTGGGATCGAAAGTCGTTATCAAGTTGCTATCGCCTTTACTACAAGTAACTAATAAAGAAGATCTTACTAAGTATCATATGTATTTTGATAATTTTTTCACCAATCCAGATCTTATGGTATATTTGGAAAAAATGGGATTATCAGCAACTGGGACGGTCAAACAAAATCGCGTCAAAGAAAAAGTTGAAATACCAAGAAAAGCTGAGAGGAGAACAACTATCGCTCTTCACGATCAAAATTCCAAACTGAATTATATAACTGATGGATTCCAAACCTGTATCAGTGTTATCAACAAAATTTGGGGAAGAACCGAAAATAGAAGTGCAGCGATGGCATGAAAAAGCTAAGAGGTCCATTCTTTTCCCTCAAGCGTTTTCTTCCTATAACCAAAACATAGGTAGGGTTGATTTGCATGATCAATATTGCAATGCTTTGATGCCTTCAATTAGAAGTAACAAATGGACATGGTGTCTGTTCTTACGACTTATTCAGGGTTCATTGACTAATGCTACTGTGATTTATAATAAGCTGCACCCAGACTTGCCTAAAGGTTGAAAAGATATTGTACAAGAAGTTTGTGAATTTTATCTTGAATAATTTGCGAATCAACGTCCTAACAAGCGAAAGAGATCAAGTGACACATCATTGCATAAACACGTAATCAAACAAGGTATGTACACAACATGTGGGGTATTATCGTGTGAGATGAAAACTGAATTTTATTGCCAAAAATGTGCTATACCCTTGTGCAAAAGACACCGAGAAGATCACGAAAATAAAACTGAATAAAAATTCAATCAAATTACATGATCAATGTTTGATAGCTGTTTTTCTTGACAAATTGAAGTCCGACAAAAAAATGTTACATATATTTTTTTTATGTATTTTCCCGTATAATCGATTCCCGCAATCAGATTTCAAAAAAAATTACTTTTTTGGTAATTTGTTTAAATAACTTTTTATAAACAATTGCAAATGGCAAAAGCAAAAACACGGGTATTTTTTTTCGATTTGCCTATGAATGGCATAGTTAGTTTTTCGCTATCTAGCGTAGATTTTGCTTGGGATTTGGCGAAGAAACTTTGACTGTCGGAGCCGCAATTATTTATTGCCGTTTTACATTAACAAATTGAAGTCCGGTAAAAAAATGTTACATACATTTTTTTCATGCTTTTTCCCGTAGAATCAATTTCCGCAATCAAATTCGTAAAACAATAACTTTTTTGGTAATTTGTTTAAATAACTTTTTATAAACAATTGCAAAAGCAAAAGAAAAAACACAGGTATTTTTTTTTTCGATTTGCCTATGAATCGCATAGTTAGTTTGACGCTATCTCTTCCAGTTTTGGCCTGGGCCTAAATAGGTTAATTATATATGTATAATACATAAGATAATATTTAGTTGAATTTTACATTAATTTGTATATTATAGTTTTTGATATAAAAAGTTTTTTCTAGTTCATTGTTAATAATTCTGCGACTTTACATATCTAGAATTGAAGGGCCCGATCGAATAACCACTTGGACGCTCGGCCCGAGTCGACTAGCCCCTGAAACTATGCAATCACCGCTGAGCGCGGAACGAATTCTTTCCGATTAAAAAACATTAATAAAATGTTCGGAAAGTGTAATACAGTCAGCGAGGAAGTTGTTCATAATGATTTAAAGTTTCCACCTACCGAATTTCGAGAATTTTCATCGTGTACTATGTTTGCGCCGTTTGCGCTTCAAGGCTAAGAGAGAGTGTGCCTGTGTAAAAAACGATGCTCCGAGAGCAGAAAATGTAAAAAAAACAACCAACCATAGTCCGTAAATCATCACGAATGCCGCGCCGGCCTGCATGACGTCCGTTAAGAATGAGTGCGATTAGAGGGTTTCGAGCACTTTTTGTCCGTTCGCCTTAACAACCCGCGTTGCAGATGTCCTTCGTCTGTTAAACAGCTCGAATTGCTGTGCGCTATTTATGATGTTTTCCAACAAATATAACAGCGAAACACGTGGGCGTCATCTGAGCAATCCTCGGTCTCATCACGTCTGGGGAAACTCAAATTGCTTAATGACCGACGCGCGCCATAAATTCGCTGATTTCGGATTCGCCCACAGGGAATAGGCCCAGAGAGTAGGGAGGAGTTTTCCGTGCTTCCCTCGATTCTCTCGATGCCAAATCGAGTTTTATTAGTTAGTTCGATTTGAACACTCAACAGCTAAGCACGGATAACTCCGCTTATCCTTGCCGGTTCGTGTATCGCTAAGTTCCGCGCCGCGCCTGCATCAACTAGAAGGTGTCTTGGACGACACTGCCACTTCTTAGTTTACAACTCTGTAGGTGTGAGTATGCGCGAGTGTCGAGTGGCTTCTGAACTGTGGTTGAGAATCATCGAACGACGAAAACTGTGTGATCTGAGAGTGATCGAGCGTGTTTTGTCATCAAAGGCGTAGAGTGTAATCGTCATTGTGAGTAAGGGCCAATTGCGTTGGCTGGTGACGTCTGCGCGTCCCTGAGGTATTGCCCGGGATTCAACTCCGCCCATCAGCTCGGCAACCTAGGTGTTACCGCAGTTCGTGTGTGTGCCCGAGACGTCGGGACTGCGGTGCGCCCGTGCGTGTGTGGGGCAACACCTTCCTTCCTAATCACCTGCGAGGACGAGTAAGTGTAAGAACTACCTGAATGGCCATTCAAGCGTGCAAGGCGACATAAGCTTTGCGAGGCTCAATTGACCATCGTATGTACTTATATTTATCAGTTGAGAGCTCTCTCTCTACCTGCATTTGCTGTGCTAATGTAATTCCGTCCGCGAAATTCCCTTTTAGGTGTTAATAGTTTACCAGCGTAACAACTATTTTGTCCGGTTTGCATCTATGTAATTGTTATATCATTAGTTGTAATTGTGGCTTGTATTTAAATGGCTTTTCCCCCACTCATGACTGGGGTTTTTTATGCCAGCTAAATATAACGCATTCATTCATTTTCTCTTTTTCGTTAAATAAATTACAATCACTAGTTAAACTAAATCTCAGCGTATCTATTATAAATTGCACACGCCTTCCCATCCTGATCTTGAATTCCCTTTTGTTTGTTATTTTATGAGACTTTTAATTAACATCTTGCAAAATGGAGAATTTAGTGTCGCATTTACTTGGATTAGTCCAAGGGCGGGCAATACTGCTGTATGTAATAATATATTCAGGCCTAAAAGATTTTATTTGAATGCGAATAATATACTATCCCTAAGTATTTTGAGTTGCTGAATACGAATATGTCCGGCATATGTCCGTAAAAATAATACGTTCGGTTTAAATCGCAATTGTTTAAACTATCGGTTATCGATAAATTTATTTATTAAACTAGAAAATTTTTTTCTACCAAGCCTAGCTTCTTATAAAACGAAAACGTCTCTAGTAACTTTTTCGTAAAGTCTACATTTCAAAAGTTATGAATTTTTAAAGGTCAAAAATTTGATATTTTACACCAACTTTGATTTATTTACTTTCGGTCTGATTAATTTAACAAATATAGTTCTCTCAATTAACTTACAGCGATGAAGTTCTTCATTATCCTTCAGAGTATATGCCTATAAAATTGTAACGATCTACATGCTATATTTTCGGAACAATGAGAGATTAAATTGCCAACTCTACCAGAAAACGATTTGCATTTTAATTTACAAAAAAAAAATTATAAAAGATTATTTATAATGGTGATAACGTTCATGTGATCGATCATTATGAACTTCTATATTTTTCTTTCCTTTATTCAGTTTTTTTTCTTTTGATCGGTTTGAATATTTTGCTTATTTCTCTTTACGTTTTTTTTTCATTACTGTTTGTAATTTTTTTCCTCCTTGGTTTAAATATTTTTCTTATTACTTTTCACATTTTTTTTTGGTAACTTTTTGTAATTTTTTTTTCCCCTCGATTTCAATCTTTTACTTTTTGCTTTTCAATTTTTCAGAAAAGTTAATAGAGATGTTTTTGTCTTAAAAGAAACTAGGCTTCGTAGAACAAAATTTTCTAGCTTAATAAATAAATTTATCGATAACCGATAGTTTAAACAATTGCGATTTAAACCGAACGTATTATTTTTACGGACATATGCCGGACATATTCGTATTCAGCAACTCAAAATACTTAGGGATAATATATTATTCGCATTCAAATAAAATCTTTTAGGCATGAATATATTATTACATACAGCAGTATTTCCTGCCCTTAGACTAATCCAAGTAAATGCGACACTAAATTCTCCATTTTGCTAATAGTACGCGATGAAAATTCTCGAAATTTTCCCGAACATTCTGTTAATGTTTTTTTAATCGGAAAGAGTTCGTTCCGCGCTCAGCGGCGATTGCATAGTTTCAGGGGTTAGTTGACTCGGGCCGAGCGTCGAATTGGTTATTCGATCCGGCTCTTCAATTAATAATTATTAATAACGATAAATTACGAATCTAACAGAGATCTAAGAGAAGAATGCTAACAGAGATCTATTTCAAAAATTTTTTTAAAAAAGGCAGGATTTTTTTTCGTTCAATTACGTCATTTTGGTATCCATTTGCCCACAATCTTAGCGAGCGAATTATCAACTGCATATTTTTATATATCTACTATTGAAGCTTGTACTTAAATATTATATATTGTAACGGGATATGATTTTATGAGGGGCTACGCCGGGCACGGTTTTAGGTTCGCCACGTATACTCGTATGTGCTCAAATGAGCGTGAGCTGTGAGAACGTTGCCGCTGCGCCTCACAATAGCACACACTTTAGCGGCGCATTGAAATTTTCTAAGAGATTGCCCACACGGACAATCACGAGCGCCTTCTCCGCGGCAATCCTTCCGCCGATACCTACCTCGGGCGTGGACACTTGTCTCCGAGTGAAGTCCCCGTTGGTTGCTATCGTTACTTTATTCGGTAGCTCAACCTCGCTCAGAAGTATTTGGATAAAATTCAACTAGCTGAAACCTCCTTGGGCTTGTGTGGTCTCTCGTCTCACTCGTCTCTACAAAAGCGTCTCTTTGTTTCTGGCACTCGTGCACAACTCGGCACGTCCGTCCCCGTTGAAGACTCCGGCACAACAGGCCGCGGCTTCGCATCGCGTCTCTCTCGGTTACCTCTCCCTCTTTTCCACGAATTTTTATCCTATTGGCTCGTACTGTCGTCATTTTAGTCATCAACACCGTCTATTTTAGCGTCTTATCCTGCATAATCTCGCTACTGATCAATTAGTTAGCGTCATTTTGTTTTATTCGTCGACTTACTCCTTTCTCCGTTATCATTGGCTAATCGGAGCTGAGGAGCATTGGTCCTGAAAGGTATTAATTCGCAAGGTCTCGAAGCGGTAACTAAGTGTATGTAAGCTAGTGGGATCAGCTGATCGGTCAATCGCGTTCTCTTGAACGAAGAGGATTTCGTAAGTCAGGAGTTACGTATAAAATAGCGGGCACGCAATTTTCTTATGATAATGTATTGTCACTCAGTAGCAGTTTGAAACGAACGTGTTTTTTTTTCTAGTACCGAAAACCATGTGTGACGAAAAACATGAGCAACGTATCAGTCTCAAATTTCTCGTTAAATTGAAAAAAAAACTCCAATTGAGCGCTTCAAATTATTACAACATGTCTATGGGGATAATTCTCTATCTCATGCGCGTGTTCTTGAGTGGTATAAGCACTTCAGTAAGGACCGAGAAAGCACTGAAGACGAGCAGCGTCCAGACCGCCCTGTCACTCTTTCAACTTCGAAAACAGTGACCAAAATCAACTAAATTGCGTCTGCAGATCGAATGAGCATCTGGATGATTGCCGAGGCTATCAACGCCGATAAAGAAATGGATAAGACAATTTTACACGAGGAATTACACACGATAAAAGTCTGTACGAAATTGGTGCCAAAAAACCTGATTCCTGACTAAAAGCTCTTGCATTAACAGGTTTGCTCAGATTTTCTTGAAAGGTTAGAAGATCCCGGACTGTTAAAAAACAACATTACTTGCGATGAAACGTGGATTTTTCAATACGATGTTGAAACAAAACGGCAATCGATGCATTTAAAGAATCTTCCAGAATAAAAAAAGCCAGGATATCCAAATCAAAATTCAAGGCAATGTTGATCGCTTTTTATGACATTAACGGTATCGTGATGACTGAATGGGTTTCAGAGGGTCAAACTGTCAACAAGATTTACTGTTTATCAGTTTTGGCAACATTGCGGTAACGAGTTCATAAGAAGCACGGTTGATTTTAATTGGAGTTGATTCTATATCTAGAGAAGATTTAATAAAAAATCACATATCACCCATGGTAAAAGAATTATCTAATATAAAAATGATCAGTTAGCAGTGATTTGTGATGGTGCCTACGTTCGACATAAAAAAAGTAAAAATAATGTTTATCAAAAAGCATCATTTTCTGGCCGGAAAAAAAGTACCTCTATGTAAACCTTTTACTATTTATACAACAAATGGTCGAGTAGTTGATGTGTTTCGTCCATTCGAAGCTAATTTAAATAATGCTGAACTTAAAATAATTATTTTATCTCATGAAAAAGGTGTTAAAAAGATACTTAAGAAAGGAGATATTTTTATCCTTGATAGAGGATGGTTTAAAGAGCAAGATTTTATCGTTTATATGCCAATTTTAAAAGAAAAAAGATTACAGTTGACGGCAAAAGTTAGATGATCCGTTGAAGTAGTACATGGAATAATTGGGTAAAAACATCATCTTCTTAAAAATTGATAATAAAGTTCTTCCAAAAGCTAAAGAATATTGTCAAATTGCTAATTTGTTACATAATGAATTCGGAAAACGCTTAAATTCAGACCAAAAGAACTATCAAGAAATAATTGCTTAAATGAAAACAAGAAAAAGTGATAAAAATACTTTAGCTGTTGAGGTAGATAATGAGAAATGGTGTAGGAGAAAGTTACCGTTTTAGGAGCTTAACTCAAAGGATTTACTTGATTTCCCCAAATTGACCAAAAATGATCTCAAACTGCTTTTTACTGGAACTTATCAGTATTCATAAGCTACCTCATATTTAGCAGAAATGCTAGATGAATATGACAAGCTTAATTTAGAATATGTAAGAGAAAAGCAAAATATAATTAAAGTTAAAGTTAGATCTCTTCATATAAATTGAAAGACTTATATAGTATTTGTTACATCGAATACAAATCAGACAGCATAAGAGTTGCAGGTATATTGCGCTACACTTGTAATGGTTCCAACGGACTTCGCACGATTGAATATTGTTTTCATGTATCTGCCATTGTTTATTTTTTATCAGAGATATTTATTTGAATATCAGCAAAAGATATTTATCTAAAACGTTAAAGCCGGCTGAAACATTAACAAAATTATTTCACGTAGAAAAAGTCGTACCTATCATTCAAGAAGACAGTGACGAAGATTAAGAAATAATAATAATAACATTTTAAAACCTATTAAAAAATTTATTTATACCCACTGTGACGGTCAACGTTCGGTTTGCGTTACCGTCTCGATCGCGTGGCTGCCTGCGAGGGCAGCACTTACCGGCCCGGGGAAGTCGAAAACGGGAACTCGGTCAGAAATAGGACAGAACGCGCGCGAAGAAAGAAGGACCAGTCCAGGAACAACGCTAGAATAAGTAACAGCGTGCGAGAGCGGGAGAACGTCTTTGACACCGGTAACAACGTGCAGGAGTCGAGGAGTAACGCGAGCTGGCTTTGTCAACAGCGTACAACGTGTGAGAGTCTAGGAGTACTTCAAGCACCGGTAAAATAGCAGCGTGCGTGAGTGCGAACGTCGTAAGGAGCGCGAATACTAGACTGCCAATAGTTTTTGTTGTTGCTGCAGTCTCGAGTGGTTAGCTGAAACGCCATCGTAGGCCAGCCACGAGGTTGCTGAATCTGTCCGACGGAAGCAGCAGGGTAACAGAGAAAGACTTGTGTTTTAATTGAGAAAAGCGGCAACCTGAGCCACCTGTTAAGAGGTGACGCTGAATTGCTCCCCCTGATAGCGCGGCTAATCGTATAAGGTAAGCTGGCCAGCTTCGCGTTATGATTTTTACTAAACGACCGCGCGTAATATTTTAGCTCTCCCTTCACGTCTGCGAACGTAAAGAAATCGGTAGTGAGCGAGCATGCAAGCGAGTAATATGAACGAGCGACTGTAAACAAAATGGCGGCACATAAGATTGTCGCGCACATCGTATAAGCATAAATGCGTTGGCCAAATGCGTTGTAGATTACATAGAAAATAAACTAGTCTGTATGTGATTGAAACACTAATTTGCTTTTGTCTTTTGCTATTAGTAAGTTGACTGATACCTGTCCTTCCCCACTCCTCGGTTAGTTAACGAAAATTGATTATTTCGATCTCGTCGTGCGCATTCCGGTACGACTGCGCATTAGGCCAGTCAATGAAATTAATACGGAAATGTACCCCGTTACACCACACAATACTAAATTCAAAGATATTGACTTATTAATATTACAAAAAGTTTAATATTGAAATTATTTTTTTTGAGTTGTTGAACTTGATTCTAAAGAAAGTTTTTAGTAAAACTCAAAGCTGGTTTGTTAAGTTATGAAAATAATTGTATTTTAGCTGTTTTTTCGTGCAACAATACATTTTTAGAGGTTAAATTTTATTATCTATGACCAAAGTTGTTGAAAAAATGGAATCATATACGTTCTAGGAGATTTCTTGGGTTGAACTCATTTTTAGCCATATTTTTTTCAATGAAATTCACTAAAGACCTTAAAAATCGAAATTAGTGAAAAATGATGTTTTTTGTAATTTCTGGTATTTTCGACCTCTCCTAAAAATCTGAAAAAATTCAGCGTGATAAAATTGAGTATCAACAACACTATACTACCAACCGCAGATAAACTACTCAATAAAAATTCTGTTTTGGCCAGTTTAAAATGTTAAATTCATTTTTAGGTTAGGTTTTAGTATAAAATGGATTATATTAAAAAACAGTTTCGTGCGTTTTTAAATTACCTTTAATTTGGCGTTGAGTTTGATCAAATCGTTTATAAACTCGTTATTTTAGAGTTAAAAACCGAAAAAACACGTTTTCTGAGGTTAGGACGCGCCTACTAGGTCTGAAAGACTGAAACCTTTGAAATCTTTATCTTTTAACAAGCCAATAAAATAAGCCAAGTTTCAGCCCAATTGGTGAAAGGGTGACATACCTATTTAACTATACTATTTCATCATAAGTAATGTCATATTTTGCAATTTTCTTGAACATTGCTGTAGATAAAACATTCAATTTAGTTAAGAACTGTAGATTATGGTTTATTTTTCAGAAATCTTCATTTTTATTATAATTTTTGTAATATGTTTTATAAATACGAGTAACTTTTGTTCGTATTCTAATTCATTAATAAGCTTCTCTGAAATTGAAAAACCGTATATAACACCATAAAAATTTTTTTGGTCTTCTAATTTTACGAAATTGTAGCTAATATTTTAATTTGAAAATTTAAACAAGTACTTTGCTATTCTTGAATAATTTACGGAACATTTGTCAGGTATCACATGTACGAGGGGGAGGGAGGTCAATAAGTCTTTACAAAAAGAAGGAAAAAAAGTTTTGCGTACGTAATTTTTTTTTATCTTTCAACATAATCTCCTTGAAGGTCGATACATTTTATTAAACAGCCTTCCAGTTTTTTTAAGCCATCAGAAAAATATGATTTCTGAAAACTCTCAAAATAGGCATTTGTTTCGGCGATGACTTCATCCGACGTGAATCGTTGTCCGGCAAGATATTTTTTGAGGTTAGGAAATGAGGAAAAGTCACTGGGAGCCAAATCACGCGAATATGGTGGATGGTCAATTAATTCGAACTTTAAATCGTTAATTTTTGCCATTGACACTGCACACGTGTGAACTCGAGCATTATCTTGAAGAAAGAGGTATTTTTTTTGTTCAAGTGAGGACGTTTTTTTCTGATTTTTTCTTTTAGCTGACCTAATAGTGACACATAATATTGTCCAATGATCGTCTGACCCTTTTCCAAATAGTCGATGTAGATGATTCCATACGCATCCCAGAAAACCGTGGCCATAATCTTGCCAGCTGACTTTACTGTCTTTGTCTTCTTTGGGGCTGGTTCTCCTGCGGTAATCCATTGTTTGGACTGTTCTTTGGTTTCAGGAGTGTAGTGGTGTACCCATGTTTCATCTACAGTTACGAGTCGATGCCAAAAGTCTTCCGGATTACGACGTATGCATGCCAAAAGAGCCTCAAAGGTGACCACGTGGGTTCGTTTATTTTCAACAGTGAGCAAACGCGGCACTCGTCTTGCTGATATTTTTTTCATCCCCAATTTTTCATGCAAAATTGAAATGATTGTACTCTTTGACACCCCTGTGGCCTCAACTAATTCTCGTAATTTTAATCTTCTATCACTCAACACCATATCGTAGATTTTGTTGACCATTTCGGGCGTACTCACTTTTACGGGGTGTCTTGAACGAGGTTCATCTTTTGTTGTTGTACGACCGCGTTTAAATTCATTTACCCAGTTATAAACAGTCTTAAGCACAGGGGCAGACTTGCCATGAACGGCGTTCAACTGAACTATGATTTCTTGTGGTGTAAGGCCTTTCAAATGCAAATGTTTCATCACCGCTCGAAACTCTGTTTTTTCCATTTTTCAAATAAACCAATAACTTTTTGTTCAACCAACGCTCATAAGAAAACGACTTACTGAATCGAGCTGAAACTTTGGTCGATATCTAGTTAGTAGTATTGCTTGCCAAAAACATCATAATTTAAGCATGACGAGCGCCATCTCTTGGATTTTGTAAAGACTTATTGACCCCCCCCCCCCCCTCGTATCAGATATTACATCCAAATCACAAAGAAGATTATTATTTATTATGTTCCATAACATTATTTGTACATTGAAATTGGTATTATAAGTGACTAATAAAAATTTTTTTTATTTTGCTGAGAGTAACAAAAAGTTTTTGAAATGAATCTAAAGTTTCTCGAATCGACAGAGTTTGTAATGGCTTATAATTGTAATATAGCATCTGTTATTTCGTCTAATAATTCTCAGGTACGACCTAGAGCAGTCGTAATCCCAGGCGGACGTTTTAGTCTATCCTTTCGGATAGTGACCGGGAGGTGCGTTACCACTATTGCGGGAAATTCTTTTTCAGCGTTGTAGGATTGAAGCTTTACCATACTACACGCTAGGCAATATCGTTTGGCTTCGCATTATTCTACCACACACCAGACAATAAGATAACGTAAAGGAGCTAGCTAAATATGCACTTAACCATACGCTTGGCAATCAAGTGAAACTATTCTAAATTTCCGAACGCGAAATATGAAGTAGAAATATGAAGTGTGACGGTAAACGTCAAATTAGCGCTGATAACCTAACCTAATTGTTGCCTGGGAGGGCAGCACCTACCGGGGGGACGAAAAACGTAACGAAGGAATTCGGCGCGCGAGCAGGTGGAACGCGCGCGATTGAAACCGAACCAGTGAAGCTTTGACCACCATCACGCTCGTCCGCTTTTATTGTCCCGCTACTACCGATTTACGTACCGCCGATACCGGAAGCATACGAGAAAAATACGTACCAGTGATCCAGAGAAGTGACCGCTGTTGTCAAAAGTGTCGTACAACCGCACGAGGGAGAGACCTGAGCAGACGGAGGAGTGTCACCCCCCCCCCCCCCCGACGAAATCAAGAGAGCGTGTGTGAGGTTTCGCCATCGATGAGCGAGCGTCGATGTAAACAAACGCGCGGGCCGACCTTATGTAGTATTTGAGTGATAATAAAAGGTTCTGTTCGTGCTACTAACAAGTGTTTTCGACTCGCTTACTTCTTTTTGCTTCCACTCACTTTCTTATAGCTTAATAGATTTACTGGTTGACTGACGCCTGTCTCACCATGCTCTCCGGATTGCGTTTTGAGCATAGATAATTACATTCGCCCTTTCAACAAAGTCGCGCGAATAAAAGTATAATTAAACGGTCTTACTCCGTTACAGAAGGAAGAGAGAAGTTGAGTTATATTATATTTTCTTTTACTCACTTTTGTTTGTAACACTCAGTGTATTTTAGCTAACCTGTGATTCTCACACATACTAATTACTTAAATTGGATAAGGCGACGAAGGACGAAGAAGTAGATAATAAACGAATACGAAATAATCTGTTGGATTTGCCTACTAATAAGCGGGACCTCCCTTTAAAACCCTTGGCTAGAGAGTTTCCCATTCTAAAATTTTGGGCATCTTGAAAAGAGCCAATTTACCTTATTCAAGCCTAATTAGCTGGAAAATGCCGAGAGTCTTCTAGGTTTAGCTACGATTTGGGTCCTAATAGGTCGAGGCGAGGTTTCCCGAGATCTACGGGGCCGGCCTGATCCGAAGGTTTGGACTACCTCTCCAGAGATAGCAGTCCATGTACTATTTTGATCTTATTTGTGCTTTATTTATTTAAACTAATTTTAGCTATTTTATTTAATTGTACATATAAACAAGTTTTATTCCATTTTTAATATTAGTAAGTTATTGAAAATTATTAAGGGGTCTACCCTCTACTCGCCCTCAAAAAAAATGCCTACTTTTGGGAATTTTTTTAAAACATATTGTGAACCATATTGATATAAATATTGTTAGGTGTGATAAATAATGTCTAAAACTGTATAAAAAATTTTTTTTAATCCATTTTATTTAAATTTTGTGAACAAAAACCATGGCTGAACGTAAGTCCTAAAAAATAAGCGAGGTGAACGGTACCACCATTTTCTGAAGAACGGCTCGTCTGAAACAGAAAAATCGAACTTTTTTAGATTCAGTATGACAAATGCGAGCTATATTTACAAATATTTAGAACAAATAACAAAATCGCTGTCAAAAAATCACAAATATAAAAAAAAACACTGATTTTTTCGCTGTTTTTTGAGGTTAAGATGTATTAAAAGTATAATATTGTAATGTAAAATAGCTTGCAAACCTCGGCTTTTATATGTAGAATACGTGTTTTAAATTTCAAGAGGATCGGTCGAGTAGTTTTGCTTAAAATGGTGGTACCACCTTTGAAAACGATGTTTTGAGAAAAACGCGTTTAAAGTTTTTTTTAATGAAAAATTCTTTAAAAATCTTACCTAAACTCAATCTGCGATACCAGCACCGTACATTTCATCTTCTTGTTGTTCAAATTCTTCATTCTCTGCTAATCTAGCTTTCTTTCGTGCTGACCTGGACTCTTTAGAAGATTGACTACTCCTGCGGTTCGCCGTTGAGATGCGCGTTTTGTCGCTCTTGTTCGCGTAACTTTTTGCGATAGGACCGATACGGACGTTCATTACGTCCAAAATTTTAAGCAGTGACTTGTTCCCTTCGTTAAAAATACATGCTGCTGTTTTGCAAGCAATCTCAACGACTTGTTTTCCATGGAATATGTGTTTAGGTGCCATAGTCCATACAGTTGTGTTGAAACTTTCGTTGTTGTTCTGCGTGTTACCACCTAAACACCTTTCAAGTAATTCCGTCTTGGTCAAATCTTCGTAGATGGGCTTCAGCACTTCTTGGACTTCATCAGCGAGAGCAGGTGGATGTGTGTACTGCTCTTTAGCTGCTTTTGCTTTAAGGTACTTACACCACTCGATCGAACAGTACGAGTGCTGCGGCTTGGCGTCAGTTGAAATCTTGTGATAAAAGCCAGCCCAAATCTCTTTACGCATCCCTTCAACAGAATTTACATTTCTACGTACAGCTAAACCGTAATTTGTTGATAATTCCTTCATTAGTTTTACTGTCAAAGTTTGAGTTTTAACTGCAGGAACTTTCTTTTGAGCGGATGGCTTTGATGGCGTTTTCTTTGCTGCGACTTTTTTTGGAGTACGTTTTTTCGGTGTGTCCTCTGAGTCCTTCGTGGTTTCTGCTTGTTTGACTGCTTTTCTCTTTTGAATGAGAGCCTTTCTTGCCTCATTAGCACGTTTAAAAACCCTTTTTGCAACGTGTAAAACGCACTCCAATTTTTTAACTTCAAAATCTTCACCGTAGGGCTCACTCTCGAGCAACCATTTGAATGTTTTGGTATCTCCGTCTCCAATATAATAACCATAGCGAACTGCAAATCTTTCTATTCATCGGAAAAACATTTCGACAATACCTCTCATTTCCATTTTGCCAGAAGATCCCTCGTGATTTTATGAACACTCAGGCTCGTGTTTTTCGTACCAGGCAGCGTACTCCAAAGTGTGCTCTTTTCCTTTCCACAATTGGCATCCTTTACAGTAACTTGATTTTATAATGACGTCTACAACTTTTCCAGTGAACTTAAGAATGAGAGATATTATGCCAATTAAAGAAGTGAAACCTTTTTTGCCCAAGAGCCGTCACCAGAAACAGATAAAACATCTTCGAGAAGTCCTTTTTCTTTTTGTATCTTTTGTTCTTCGGCAACAGCTTTGCGAGTCACTAGGGTGAAAACAGCGTCCACTGCCGTGAGAATCTTATCAAGGATACTATAATAAGCTTTCGAACGCAGTCCTATGCCTAGTTCCATCAGATTACAAAATTTATTTATACCTGTTAGTCCAATTCCAAGTAACCGAAAAATAAATACTAAGCGACGATTCACTTCATAGCCATTTCCAATTTTGGGACAAGAATTGATATACTTTTCTCCGCACTTTTCACAAGCTATACACAATTGGAAACCTAGTCCATGCTGAGCATATTTCGTAAATTTAACTGCTCCGTTACACACTTTACACTTTAAATATTCTTGTAACATACAAAAAACTGCAGCAAAACTTATAAACACGTAACCAGACGTGGGATCTTCGTGTATGTCTAAGGTGGCATCTTTTGAATTTTTGAGTTTTTCAGCTGATTTACTTGCATGGTCAGTTCCGGTTTCGTCGGAGAATTGATTCCCGCGAAATTGTTGTTTTTTCTTCCCCGTCAAACCTGCACGAACTCGGTTTATTCTGCTCCCATTCGGCATGATGCTGGTCGTACGAGATCACAGACAAAACTGACTGTCGAAATATATATAAGAACAGCACTAGAGCTGGCTTATTTCACTCCAAAAACTATATAGTAACACTTAAATTCAAAGAAAAAAGGTCGAAAACATAGTCGAAAAAGAGAATATACGATTTACTTCAGGTAGCAGCAGCATTTATTGTCTAAGAGATTTAGCCGGCAGAAGGGGCGGGCAAGCGCGTGCAGCTGGCGTAGCGCGCTCAGGTAGGCGCGCCGAGGTAGTGATGTACAGGTCACAAAAATATATAGTTACACTGCTCGGATCT
Source organism: Phymastichus coffea (assembly GCF_024137745.1). NCBI lineage: Eukaryota > Metazoa > Arthropoda > Insecta > Hymenoptera > Eulophidae > Phymastichus > Phymastichus coffea. Next base: position 6,115,263 of record NW_026706814.1, read on the forward strand.
TTATAAAATTTTGACACAATATTCTTACATACATATACATTCGAAAAATGTAAAAAAAAATCGATTTTTCAAAAGTCGAGTAGTGGGTAGACCCCTTAAAAATCAGGTGAAAATTAAATTCAATCGTCACGAACATAACGGTCAACTTTTGTTCTAGATCTTCTTATTAAGTAACGCAAAATTAAATTCAATTAATCCTGAGGAACAGATCTCTATAAAAAGATTATACTTATCAAGAAACATGTAGAAAAAATAGCTAACGCTTTTACATTAGATGAATTGCTGATAAATTTATTATCGGAAAATTTGATTAATTAACATAAGAGACGCAATTGGATAGAAAAAAGAAGTCGGAACTTATTATCACTAATTTTTGTTAATATGGAGTATAAAGAAAGTCTTAAATATATAAAAACATTATTCGAGCAATAAACAAGCAACTGATATTTGTTTGGAAGCGATTAAACAGTTTTTGCCGATTATTCGAGAACTACTCTAGATAATTAATTTCTGCAAATTTTCGACTAACCAGTGAAATAACGCGTATCTTCTCGTATAAAGTGAATTATAGAAAATAGAAAAAGTTAATTAAAATAAAAAAAACGCAACAAAACAGGATATGGTCCTCTTTTTATTATTTTTCCGAGATCAACATGCTGTTTGTATTTAGTAGGCGCGCGAGGGCTAGCGATCTTAAGCAGTACAGTCGCAAAACTGCCCTATATATATATATATATTATAACGAGCGGCCAGACCCTCGTTATGTCTCTCTCTCCCCATACATAATTATAATTATTCTTATATATATAATTGTCTTATAATTATCCCACATGTATGGCAGCCAAAGGTAAGTCAGAGAGAGCGCTAATAGAGGGCGAGCTAGAGAGAGAGAATTCGGGAGGCCAGCGCGACGCGCGCGAGTAGAAGAGTTCGGAGAGGCGCGCGATAAGGATTCGCTCTTGTACCGGCGACTTCGAAGCATGCGGACGTGTGACGAGCGGCTATACTTGTGCTTGTGATCTTTTGCTGTCCGACTTTACGCGACTAACCTTTTGTGACTGACTTTTCGGTTGTCTGCGAATACGCGAGTGTCCACTCGGTGTGAGATATCGGTGCCGAGGTCGCCCCTAGTGCCTTTGGCGGGCCAGTTCCTGCGGCCGCGCGTGCGAGCCTTTAAGGTCACCCGCTTCTTGACTGCACCCGAGCTGTACACTGCGCGTCATCGCGAGCCACGTGCGAGGCTGAGGATATCACCTGCAGGGCTAACGCCGAGACGTTATTGTAAGTACCTTCTCGAATACATGTTTCTCTCGCTAGCTTTTCGCCGCTCTCTCTCCCGCTTACGCTGCGTATTAATTTTGTATTACTCTCCGTAGTAAACTCGATGCTATTTGTATATCTGTTTTCTTCTTTTGCGCTTCCTTTTACCTATCGTAATCAATCCCGTTCCGTCCGGCTTTCGCACCTAAATTTCGTGATTATTCCAAAGCGCCCATAGGACTACACGACGCTCTCCGCGGGCCAAGGTAACAGACGCTGCACCACGACGTTCCTGTTGCCGCTGGGCTAGGCTTTGCGCAGCCTATTACGAGGCCCACACCGAGCTGTTTATTACCCTCGTAATTTATATAACGAGTGACCCGCGCTGGGTCACTCGTATATATATATATATATATATATATATATATATATATATATATATATATATATATATATAATCATATTTGTTCGAGAACTGCCAGATTTAAGGAAATAGTAATAAGTGTATATTTCTTTTTAGCTATATACGGCCTTCGATTTTCATGAGAAGGTAAAATACGTACAGCTGGTATACAAGAAAAATAAATTAATTAATAGCTAGAAATCTTGAGATATATTTCTAACCGCCGTTACATATTCCATTACACGTAGTTAAACCAGTGACTTTAGAAGTAATTGGTGGGATTGTTTTATCTAGATCGATTTAGACATTAAAAGTGTATTTTTTACTTTTCACAACAACTTGTAATATTTCAGCTTCAACATATAAACATGTTATCTCTAAATTGAAATATATTACTTTATTTATATGATTAACTTTGGAATCACATTAACTTAACATAATAATACCTACATATAAGCCATAATTAGTTTTATGCATTATATCTTCTAATTTTTTTCAACATTTCCTATAATTTTTTCAATTTTTCTTATTTTTTTTAGTTGTTTTGTTTGCATTTTTTCTCGGTAATCTTTTTCTGTTTGCTGATTTTGCATGTTTCATTCAGATATTTGATAATAGTAAATTTAATTCAGAAATAATATTGATTAAATATTACTCGCCATCATTTTTTACGCATACACTGTCAAAAACTTTTACATCACAAGCTACCCTTCTATTGAAACATATATTTCTAGGAGCTTTATATGCGATTAAATATTATTGAAACTTTCGTTAGCTTGGCTAGATGAAGTAATCCATGTTTTTCATACCTGCCAAAGAGATGATCGAATAATTTGTGAATCTACACTGATAACACAGGCAGCAAAATGACAAATTAGAAAAAAAACCCAGACAGGTGACTAGGTGTGCCCAAAAGCTTTTAATAAGCTGAATCTAAATCCGGCGTCAGAATTCATCTATCATCTCTGATTCTCGAGATATCCTAACCTAAAAGTGCCAAAAACACTTTTATTGCTAATTTTTAGCTTACGTCACATTTTGAATAAATTTTTTTTTCCAAAACCAGAAATACCGTCATAAAGTGTACGTAACTCTTACACTTTGAAATCTTTTTTTCAAACCTTGAAAATCTTTTTTGTTTTCATCGTTGTTTGAAATTTGCGTACATTCCCATGCAGGTAGCAGGGTCTGTGGATTTAGAAAATTGAGTTGTGAGGGACAAGGGTTATTGCCGTGCAAATTACAGGGCTCGTGGGTGAAGAAAATCGTGTTATAAAAGTCCAGTGATACTGTCATTGAAATATATATGGATTACTTGCATTGAGGTTCAGTTTTTTCAGCTTCAAAAAAGGTTGAGTAAGAAATCCTGACATTTGAAGTTACTTTTGAAATCGTTAAAATACAAAACTTCAAATAACAATATCTCGGTGAAAAAAAGAGTTTCGAGGTCGAAAAAAATTATTTTGAAGGCTAAGAGTTTACATTTTAAAATGGTATTTCTGATTTGGAGAAAAAAATATATCCAAAGTGTCACGTAATTTCAAAATTAGCTAAAAACAGTGCTTCTGGTTAAAATATTTCGAGAACCAGAGGTGATGCACGAATTTAGACGCATACATTTTTTATGTGAGCTGCTATTTTATTCAACTTTTTGTGAGTAGTGAGCATTTTATACAACTCATTAGAAAAGTTCTTGACTAAATAATTGTAATCAATTAATTTGTGCAAACGAAGGATAATCTTTTTTCACAACAACGATCATCCAATTGTCTTTATCACCAATGACCATTCGAACTAGTAAACCAACTTCTTGTAAAATTCAACTATTGTTGATCAATTAAACTCCTGCAATAGCTTTCATATCTTTAGCACTATCGTAAAAATTCAATCAATAATCATGATCCGAGCTATTAACTCACATTTTCTGCACTTAGGATTGCAAGTTATATAGTTTAAATGATAAAATTTGTAATAATGGAAAGAAGGGAAATAGTGAGAGATGGAAATTCACTCAATTTTAATTATATTCAGCAACGTTTCGTCAGCACATTTGCTAACCTCTTCAGGCTTTATTAACAGAAAACATCAAATTATTAACAATAAAGTTACAAATGTAATTTTAATGGCATATAATAATATGTACATGTGTGTACCTGATTTCTCTAGTAGTCAAATTATTATAGGCTCAAACGAATAGCTCGTAGCCAGTCACGTTACAATACAGTAAGAAATCAAGTATTTCAACACATACGATGTGTGTTCAAAAAATACCCGGAATTTTTAAATTTCGCGGGTCTGAAGAGTCCGATTGTCAAAATTTTTTTTTATTGTGTTGGTATACATGCCCCTGAAGTATGAGAAAATTTTCAGCTATATTCACTGTTTACTTTGTCTACGGTAGTCGCTAAGGTTTGACGTGATTTTATGAGATCGGCGATTTTCGTTTTTTAAAAGAAATGAATCAAAGAATTTGTATTAAATTTTGCGTAGAAAATGAAATAAAGTGTAACAAAGTGTGTGAAATGTTACAAAAAGCCTATGGTGAGTCTGCTATGAAAAAAACAAGTGTTTACGAGTAGTATAAGCGTTTCCAAGATGGCCGCGAAGACGTTGAAGATGACGAACGCTTCGGTCGATCCAGCACGTCAACAATCGATGAAAATGTAAAAAAAGTGGAAAAATTGGTTCTGAATGATCGCCGAATCACAATTACAGAAGTTGCTGATGAAGTTGGCATATCAATTGGCTCATGTCATAACATTTTTTCAAATGTTTTGGGCATGAAACGGGTGGTAGCAAAATTCATTTCAAAACTGCTGATCTTTGACCAAATAAACAATCGCATGAACATCGCTCAGGAGCTGTTAAATGACGTCAACGACGATCCAAGTTTGCTTGAAAGGGTCATAACTGGTGATGAAACATGGGTGTACGGTTATGATGTCGAAACCAAAGCACAATCGTCCACCTGGAAGCATTCAACGTCACCAAGAGCGAAAAAAGCACGTCAAGTTCGATCAAATGTGAACGTTTGCTTACAGTTTTCTTTGACTGCAGTGCCGTGGTGCATCATGATTTCTTATCACAAGGTCGTACGGTTAATAAGGAGTATTACCTTGAATTTATGTGACGTTTGCATGAAGCAATCCGAAAAAAACGCCCCGATTTATGGAAAAACAATTCATGGCTTTTGCATCACGATAACGCACCTGCTCACTCGTCGTTGCTTGTTCGTAATTTTTTGGCCAAAAACAATACCGTAGTCGTACCCCAACCTCCATATTCACCAGATATAGCTCAGTGTGACTTTTTCCTGTTCCCAAAGTTGAAGAGACCCATGAAAGGACGGCGTTTTTCCTCGATTGAAGAAATAAAGGCCGAATCGCTGAGAGTGCTCAAGGACATACCAAAAAGTGAATATCAAGAGTGCTTCGAAGGTTGGAAAAAACGCTGGCATTAGTGTAATAAATCTGAGGGGGATCACTTTGAAGGGGACCACATTGATGTAAACGAATAAATAAATATTTTTTTGGAAAAATGATAATTCCGGATACTTTTTGAACACACCTCGTATATACTCGTATATTGTTCATCTGTTATCCCCTCTTTATTGATCTCAATAGAGGCTTATAGATATGAATAAAATATTGTACATCCTTTTTTCTATTTAAAGTGTTTTTATGTAAGCCAATGTGCAACATTTCGGATATTCTGCGATTCTTATAATTGTTTTCATAATCTAATATCTTACATTTGCCCCAGTCAAATTCGTGCGAGAGATTTCTTCTATGTGCAGCGACTACTGTATCTGAGTCAATGTTTTTCTTTGTATTCATTTAATCTAATTTTTAAGGATCACTTACTTTCACCTATGTAGACTGCTGAACATTGTTTGCAGTCAAAACTGTAGACAATACCAGTGTTATCTAATAAATCAGATTTGTCTTTTCCTAAACGAATAAACTCTTGTAATGGCTTTTGTAATAAAGGGATTGGAGTAATGTCATGTTATTTTAAACATTTTTTAAAGATGTTGCAATTATTTGGAATAGCGACTATGGGTAATTTTTGATTTATTAATTTTTTAGAATTATTCTTCCCTTTTTCATATTTGCTAATCTGTTTGTGTATGTTTTTTGATAAAATCAGATGGGTAATTATTCTTTTTCAGGGTATTAGTAACTATTTTTAAATTACATGAACGAAATTTTTTCTCAGCAAGTAAAAACACCCGGTCAACTAAATTTGAAACTATATTGACTTTTTGATGAATTGTATGTTCTGAGTTAAAATTCAAAATTCTGTCAGTTTGTGTTGTTTTTCTAAATCAGTCAAATTCTAATTTATTATTATTTCTGATCAATTTTAAGTCGAGAAATGGAATAAAATTATTCATTTCAATTTCAAACGTATATTGTAATCTATTATGATAAGAATTGAACGTCTCGATGACTAAATCAGTTTTATCTTTCGGAACGCACATCAAAGTATCATCAACATATCTAATAGTAGAAAAAAAGGATTAATTTGATATTTCTTCGACAACACGTTCAAGCAATGTTTCTCAAAGTCTCCCATTACAATATTAGCCAATAAAGAAGAGATAGGGGAGTCCATCGGGCTTCCAAATATTTGTTTATAATAAATTTTGTTGAACACAAAATATATGTTATTAAATAAAAATTTTATACCTTTCCGAATCTCTTCCATTGGAATCTCACAATTTTTAATTTGTTCATAACGTTTGTCCAATCCCTCCCATGACTAAATCACAAGATATGTTCGTGAATAAAGAACTTACATCTAATGATATTAAAACGTGATCGTTTGTAATAAAAATATTTTTCAATTTCTGTTTGAACTGTCCACTGTTTAAAATGTGAGAGTTAGGTTTATTTATAACTGTTTTAAGAGTTTTAAAGAGTTTAAGGTTTATATAAGTATTTTGCTAATTTGTGAGTAGGGCTATTAATTTATGAAATTATTGATCGTAGTGGCACATTTTTTTTATGTATTTTTGGTAATCCATAGCATTTTACTATAGATTTGTCAGTTTGAGTCAAATCATTATTATGCCAATACTTATTAAAAAAAACAATTATCATTCCAAACTCTTAAAATCATCTTTATGTCTCTTTGTAATTTTTTTAGAGGATATAACGAACATAGTATAGGTGCCTCTCCCCCTATACAAACATATCGTGTAACTGGGGTTCGGCAGACAATCTTTCCGCGATACAGATGCGTTGACGCGGGTGAATACTGTAGATCCTCCTAGTCGTTGTAGGAGTATGGGGTCAAGGGTCCCTGGGCCCACTTCCAGTGCTGGATGTAGTTGGAACAGTCCCTTCCCCTGGACACTCCAGTCAAACCACAGTGTGGTCAGCTTCGGATTCACCAACGGTCCGGACGGTGGCCATCACATTTGCCACACGGGCGGGTAGCAGTCGCTCCCTGCTTCGCATGTTGATCCGGCTCGTTCCTCATCCTGTTGGATGTGTACGGATGGGGAATAAGAAGAGGACGGCTGGCATTTTCCTCTTCTATAGTCGCCAGCTAGGGCCGCAGGTCATGCAGTTCCTGGAGCTTCCTGGCCTGCTCCGCTATGATGCACTTCCTCTCCTGCTCTGCCTCTAGTCGTCTTTTCCTCTCTGTGAGCCAGACCGAACGTATCTCTTCAAGAATAGGCAGCCAAGTCAATGGCTTCTTGCACCCTAGGGAGCCACTCTTTGGCAAGCTCCGCTGCTTGGGCATCCGAATGACCAGCAAAATCGAGGACAGCCTGGTAAGCCCTGCTTGGCAGCTTCGATCCAGGCCTTCCTAGCCTGGCTATGGCTTGAGCCAAGATTCTGTCCCACTCCGCAGACAGATCTTTGCCGCCTTAGGCCACCGTTTGTCCGGATAATGGACTCGGGGCTACCTCGTCCTCAAAGACTGCCCCGGTAGCTGTTTATCTTCTTGCTCGTCCTCTCGCTTGCTCCACAATACTGCTGCCTCAATCCGTAGTTTCGCTCGATGATTGCTGTTGTCGTTGTCTCCGCCGCCTCTCTATTGCTCGGTACTGCAACAACGTCCAAACTGTTCACGTGCGCACCCTCGCACCTCGCCGGTTAACCACACGCACCGGTGCTGGGTATCCTTCGGGACACGGCTGGTCACGACCCAGCCTCACACTCTAATACTCGTCGGCGTATCGGGCGTGTCTCCGAAAACGAACAATCGTCGATGAGGTCGCGGGGCCAACTCCGAAAAAACCGTGACTTTCGGTTCAATCCGCGCGCGCGATTTCCCAAAGCCTAGCAGAGACTCTCGAACTCTGCCACTTGCTTATTCCAAGTATTGTGACGTTCTTCGATGAGTGCAGAAACCATGGTCTTAATAGTCCTGTTGGCTCTTTCCGTGGGATTGGACTTCGGGGAATAGGGTGCGCAAGTCGCATGAATCACTCTCTTGGACTCGAGGAAGCAATCCGCAAGCTTATTCTTGAACGGTGTACCATTATCCGACAAGAATTTGTCAGGAACACCATACCGGAGAAATATGCGCTCGTTGAGCTCCCGTTTAATAGTCTTCGCGTTGGCGTTCCTAATCAGAATGCATTCGATCCATGGAGTGAAAAGGTCTACAAACATGAGTAGATATTCGTGGCCCTGTGGTGATTTAAGAAACGGCCCCATCGTATCTCCTGAGACTATTTCTCAGTGGCGGTGAACTATATGCCAACCCATGAGTCCTGTAAGAGCCCTTTGCTCGACCTTCACTTACTGACAGGTGGTGCAGTTTCTGACGTAGCGGGCCACATCCTTATAAATTTTGAGCCAGAAATACTGTGTGATCGTCCGTTGATGAGTTTTAAAACGTCCTAAGTGTCCAGCTGTGGGTTCATCGTGGCATTCCGTGAGAATACGTTCTCGCAGCTCCCGAGGAATCACGAGTTTCCACGCGTCGTAATCCTGGCCCAGCACATCATCAACGGCAGGATTTGGCCGATACGCGAACAGTTTACCCCCGGTAACTTTCGAGTACGGGTATTCACTCGGACTTTCAAGGACTTTTCGTACCACCTTCCTGTACCATAGGTCCTTGATGCTCTCATCAACTCTTAATGAAGCGGCGGCGGCTATCACGTCCTCTTCAGTCTCGTACATATGAGATAAGGTGTCTAGTACAACGTTACAATGAAGCGGCGGCGGCTATCACGTCCTCTTCAGTTTCGTACATATGAGACAAGGCGTCTGGTACAACGTTACAACGAAGCGGCGGCGGCTATCACGTCCTCTTCAGTCTTGTACATATGAGACAAGACGTCTGATACAACAATCTTTCTTTTTCCGGTATACAATATCAAAATCGTACGATTATAGGCGCAATTACCAGTGACTTAGTTTACCGTTCGGGTTCTTCAGGTTGTGCAGCGAGATCAAACTGTGATGATCAGTTATGACGGTAAAGTGATAGCCCTCAATGTATGGCCTATATTTTTCTATTGACCATATCACGCTTAGGCATTCCCGCTCCTTAACTGACAGCTTCCGTTCTGAGGTAGAAAGAGTACGGCTCGCGAAGCATAGGACTTTATCTTCCCCATCGATGTGCTGCAGCAAAACCCTGCCTAGACCAGTATCACTTGCATCACACTCGATGATGAACGGCACTCGATAGTCCGGACGGGCTAATACAGGCGCAGTAGCGACTAACGCCTTAACCTGCTCGAAAGCCGTTTCTTGCTCATCTCCCCATTCAAACTTGGCGTCTTTACGCGTTAGCGCCGTGAGGGGTTCACAAATCGTTGCGTAGTCGTCTAAAATTTTCTATACCACGCGGCCATCCCAAGGAACCTACGTAGCTACTTGAGATTTCTTGGCGCGAGGTATTCAAGGATAGGGCGAGTTCTTTCGGAATCAGGGCGACAGCTTTCGCGATTGACTAGTACGCCGAAGTAGCGTACCTCAGCCATACATATCCGCGACTTCTTGCGATTTATCGCTAGACCGGCTTCTTTAATCCGATACAGGATCATCTTAAGCTATTTGACATGGTCTGTGAACGTTTTGGTCGCGATAATCAAATCTTCTAGGTATGCAAACGCGTAGGGTTCTATTTCTGGAGTGATTACCTTATCTGCCAACGATTGAAAGGTTGCTGGTCCACCGGCGAGTCCATACGACATCCTAACAAACTCGAACAGTCTTATACCCGGAACGGTAAACGCTGTGATCGGGATCGATCGCTGGGTCAAGGGAATTTGCAAGAATGCGCCTGAGCAGTCCAGGGCCGTGATGTATCTCGCGTACTGTAGCTTGCGCAAAATCACGTCCATATAGGGTAAAGGGTATGCGCTGACGCGTGACACTGCGTTCACCTTCCGGTAGACAATACAGAATCTGTAAAAGCCATCAGGCTTACGTGCCATGATTACCGGACTGGACCATTCGCTGGTCGATTTACGAATTATGCCGGCCTCCAACATCTTGCCCACCTGTACGTACATTTCTTTCTTAATCTTTGGAGAAACAGGGTAATAACGTTGCTTTATGGGGATCTCTTACCCGACGTCGATGTCGTGCTGGATCCAACTGGTAAAACCCACTCGCGCGCACGAAGAATCTGGCAGCAGTTCATCAATCACCTTCCGTATCTCTTCGCGCTGACTTTCCGAAATATCTTTTATATCCAGGGAAGCCAAAAATAGGGATTTCTCCGTATGCAACAAAGAAAGGATGGCAAGAATCTCCTTGCCTTCCCTCCCCATTCGAAACATATTCGTCTTGGGGTCTAACACTGCTGCGAAAGCTCAAATAAAGTCGCCTCCTAGGGTACACTCTGCATCAGCCTCCTTTAAGATGAGGGTATCGATGGGGTGTGTTATCTCCGCGACTGTGAAGGGTAATCTTACGTGGCCTAATATGGGTATACAATGACTATCGCCCGTGTGACCTGGCCCTTAGTATAAATCACGCGGCAGTTCAGTGCTGCTGCTATCTGCAAATCTAAGAAGTTAAGTACCGTGCGCGAGGCATCAGTAACATATAAAGCACGGAAAGTAAAAGATCCGATGCGTACCGTCAGCCACCACCTGGAATACTTTTAAACCAAGGCGCTTGCCACAGTACCTCCACCGCCTTGCGTCTGCGCATCCTTTGAGCTGCTCATGGCTAGCGTTGAGTCAGCTACATCGTTACGTAAAGCTTGCACTACTGCTGTGACGCTATCAGTTTCGAAGGTCCGGGTGTCTAATGGGGCAGTAGGGACCTCATCTACTTGCCCCCTTCCTCGATTTTTTCTTCAAGTATTCCGGGCAGTCGCACTTAGTGTAGCTAGGCCAACTACATCCCCAGCACTAGAGCTTCTCTGCAGGACCGGGTGCCTGGTCCTTATTCTTACTACTCTTGGGTATTCGTGCTTTATTAGATAGGCCCCGCTGCCATCCGCCACTTCGGCCACTCTTAGGTACGTCCGTCGAAGTTCCCTGCGGTGATGCTACTTAATATTACATTTTTTCTGCTTTTAAAGCACGTCGTAATTCATCTGCAGCGGGTTTGGGAATTGATTGGACGATACCGTTCGGCAGACGCATTTTAATGAGGGGTTGCATCGTAGCGTGAATGCTCTCGGAGCCGCGTAACTTGACCATTTGGGTAGTGTTCCTGTGTTGCACACCGTTGAGAAGAGATCCGACATCGTAGAGGTTGTCGTTATCGGTTGCGTGTACGCGTCGGTCATCGTTCTAGTCGTTTCTACGTTCTTCGTCGTTACTTGCGTTCGTAGTCCTAGCGTTAGCGCATCTGTTTGATGTGTATCGAATTCATTTATGACTAAGCGGTCCACGGCATGAGTTAAATGCGTATTATTGGATGATGCTGGGTTTGCCTCTGCTGTTGTTGTAAGCGACATATCTGATGGCTATGTATTACGCGTAGAGCTGGCCAGTAGTTCTTCAGTATCTAACGCATTATCGTTGTTATTGTCTTTCTCTATTGTATCCATAACCGAATTGATAAAGTCGTTCTCAAGGTCAACAGGTATTGCGTCTCCGTGGATGAACGTTAAACACAGGTCATCTTTTCTACTGTGGGCTATATCATCTGATTCTCTTGTTTCTATAAAATCATCTGCCGTATTGTATAATCGTATTGCACGCGCAAAGATCCTTCGGTTTGTAATTCAAGCTGGTCTAATACAACATCTAGCCTATCGCTCGTTAAGCTGCGTATCCAGTCGTATATATGTCTATCAACATCTGCTCTGAAAATTTCTAGTTTGCTGTCCCATGTATTTGACATTATGTGAATTAATATATGGGAGCAAAACGGTATCTAGTTAGGAAATTTCTATAAATTTCTGCTCGAGAATTACAATAAATAGTAAAATAACCGATCAACAATATTATGTATATAACGTCTACGAAAATGCGTAATAACTTTTATTTTTAATTAAGCAACCGCTAATAAATATTAGTGTAGCTGTTTTCCAGTGTTTCAGCGTGAGCGCCTTTGCTTCTTCCCAACGTCGCCTAATTTCTAGAATATATAAAATATTTCTTCGCACTCGTGTACAATATTTCGGTACGCACGCAATCAATCTGTAGAGTGTCAACAAACCGGCAAGTATCAATGAACTTGACACCGTGTGAGCGAAGTCGTCTTGTTATGGTATGCGTTTGATCGACTCTGGAATGTCAACAAAGTAGCCTTGCGCGAGTTGTTGAGTTGTCGGCGCGCGGGCGAAAATTAAATTTCACACTTCCAGCCACACATTCCTTTGTTGGGCGCCAAATTATAGAACGGGATTTAGCCCGGTTTACCCCGTGAATATACACTCGGCAACAAAATTATCGCAACAAAGATTTTTTATCGAAAAATTGCCATTTTTCAAATGCTTGTAACTCGGTCAATTTTTATCGTATTGAGATCATTTTTTTTTTGTTTTGTAGAAAATTATGTGTACTTTGAGAAACAAATGATATCCACCGTCTGCAAAATAATGTCACATTGCTATGTCTTAATCAGGCATACCAACTTTTTTTTCTTAAAAAATTCAATAGTTTGCACGTATGCCTGGATTACCACAATTTTTTTTTCGAAAAACTACAGGTTTCTTTTCAAAGTGCACTTTTCAACGAGTATTTTAAATCAAAATTCGACACTCCACGATTTTTTTCGACCGAGTTATGCCATTTTAAAGATATTCCAATGTTTTAGCCAAATACCGCCAACATCAGCATTACCCGATGCGTACCGCGAGGAGGTTGTTGGTCGGACTTACGCATCATTGTGGCCCTGAAAAGGGCTGATTGTGTAAACCGTTTTTAACATTAGGGATCTTGCGGCTCGTCACTTCCGCAGTATTTTTTGACTCCAAACCCTATGCGCTTAAAGCCTTTAGTATCGTGTATTGCCACCTCGCCGACGAATTACCTCTCTTAAACATTCTTGCATATTAATGCATGCTCTAATTGAATCCAGAGGTATCTCGTGCCAAATTTCATTCAGAATTCTCCCAAGCTCTTGGAGGTTAGCAGGAGGTCTCTGTAAGTTACGTAATCGTCTACCCATCGTATCCCACACATGTTCTATAGGATTGAGATCTGGGCTACAAGCAGGATGAGGCAATACCTCTACGTTGTTTTCTGCTAAGTAAGTACGAGTTATCCTTGCAGTATGAGAGCGTGCATTATCCTGCATCAAGATAAAATTACGACCCATTTGCCGACGCATTGGAATTACGTGAGGACGTAAAACTTCGTTTATGTAACGTCCCGCTGTTAGTCCAGGGGTTGGGATAATCACTAAATCTGATCGATGGTTCATTGATATTCCACCCCAAACCATAATGGATCCTCCACCAAATGCACGAGTTGGATCAACGTGATTTGGTGCAAAACGTTGTCGTCGACGACGCCAAATTCGAATCCTAGCATCATTTCCGTACAGACAAAACCGAGATTCATCTGTAAAAAATACATGTCTCCACTCTCTTGGTGTCCAATATCGATAATTTCGGGCGTAATTCCGACGAGCTCGTCGGTGGACTGCTGCTAAATTAGGCACTCTAGCACGAATTCGTGATCTCAAACCTCTGTCATGAAGGCGTCTCCTTATCGTCTGAGCGCTAAATCGTCTGCCTGGTAAAGCATTATTTCCAATTTGTCGCGCAACCTGCCTTGGATTGCGCAGAGCTTCATTAACAATGTTGCGATCCTCTCGATTTATAGTAATCCTATGTCGACCTTGACCAGGTCTCCGGCGATAAGAACCTGTTTTATCATACCGACTAAGAACGCGTGACACTGTTGAACGATGAATCCCCATTCTTCTGGATATTTCGATTTGATTCAATCCCGCTTCTAGCAGGGCAACAATTTGAGCAGATTCGATTTCAGTAAGCCGAGGCATTTCGATTGCGACGGTAATGGTTAATTGTTGTGGACGCTGTATAGTAAAATTAATGTTGAATGATTTTTTGCCTTAACTCTTGGCCAGTATGCCACCTTAAACTGTTATTTTATTTTTTTTAATTGATTTGTCGGTAAGGTTGACTAAAACATTGGAATATCTTTAAAATGGCATAACTCGGTCGAAAAAAATCGTGGAGTGTCGAATTTTGATTTAAAATACTCGTTGAAAAGTGCACTTTGAAAGGAAATCTGTAGTTTTTCGAAAAAAAAATTTTGGTAATCCAGGCATACGTGCAAACTATTGAATTTTTTAAGAAAAAAAAGTTGGTATGCCTGATTAAGACATAGCAATGTGACATTATCTTGCAGACGGTGGATATCATTTGTTTCTCAAAGTACACATAATTTTCTACAAAACAAAAAAAAATGATCTCAATACGATAAAAATTGACCGAGTTACAAGCATTTGAAAAATGGCAATTTTTCGATAAAAAATCTTTGTTGCGATAATTTTGTTGCCGAGTGTATAAGAAAAACAATAAATGGGAAATGATCAAATAAACGAAGTCTGAAGCTTCCTGGACTTAGTCGTCCTCTCAGGTCCGGTGCTCGTCACGCCGGTGACAGGACGGCCGGATCAGCGCAGATTCGTAGTGTTGGCTAAGGAACGCGAAAGTCGGAAATTCAAAAGCGATTGTCGGTACGAGAAGGTAGGATGTTCGAATAAAGCAGCGGGATACGATTAAGTTAAAACGTTTACAAAGAATAGAATCTTTAATCAATAAAAAGTTAATACAGGCGGTCGGAAGGAGGGAGAGAGCACGCTGAGTGTACAAATAGAGAGAGAGCAAACTATCAAGCTGGTACTTACAATGCAGGTGCCTAAACTCTAGGTACGCCGACGACTTCCACTATTTGCGTTAATGCGTACACATGAACAATAGGACACCACATGCACTGCACAGCACTATCTCCTTTCGTAATGGTGCCTAGCACAACAGCGGACCGATCCTCCACACTACCAGCCGCAGTCGACGTATCCGAATCGTCCACAGAGTCAGGCGACGTCGCCATTCATTCTTTAACAGGGGCGCACTCTCCAAGGGTAAAGAAAAGGGGCAGCAGGCCACAGCCAAGGTCCAACAAAAAAAGGCAGTTGAAAAAAGACTCCGTCTGCTCACTCGCGTGTCTAGACAGCTACTGCTCGCGCCGCGGGCTCAAGTACGCAATTCTGTCTTAATGAGCTAATCAGTGCGCGTGGTCACTCGCTAAGGCGCGACTATGTTTTTCAATCTCTCTCCGCGCCTTGCTGTCACGCACGGAAGTATCCCTGCTTATTCGCATCTCTCTCTCACCTCACTTACCTTATATTAGAACAGAAGTGTAACTATATATGTAAATATATATAATAAATGAATATAAATATAATAAATTCATGAATACATAGGATAGGTTCGGAGAAATATGTTACATTTACTTATCGCTACTAGGGACAGAGAGATATACAAAGTCAGCAATTTCACTCGTTATAACACATACACACACATCGCTAGAAACTGTATGAGCGAGGGCGATCGCTGGAAGCAGTGGTTCGGGTGTGATCAAAAAAGCCATGAAGCTCTATCCTGTATTGCGAACGAAAAAATTTAAAAGCAAAAAAAGAATGGAGTAGCTTTAGAGGAGTAAGCACCCTCGAAAAATGATTTAGGTGCTGCAAATATATCTCAACCATAGCGAAGTCATACGAAATCTACTGTCGCAACTGGTCAGCAAAGAGAAAGCGGACATAGTCCTCATCAGCGAGGAGTACAGAGATCTTAGGGAGTCAAACTAGGTTGAGTTTGCTACTAATAAGGCTGCTATCTAGGAATGTGGAAATATCCATATATCCAGAAGAGCACCAATCCCAGTGTCTGGATATACTAAAGTGAATCATATGCGATTATAAAGCTGCTACCTTAGGCATAGAAGAAGCGACGAAGAGGACGATAGCAAGTTTCTGACATGAGATTTCTGGAAGCCATAATAACCAACGCCAGATTCTGTTAATTACTAGTAGTGATTGGGAGGGATTTCAGTGCCTGAACGACTGAGTGGGGAAGAGCCAAGATGAATCCACGAAGACATGCACTTCTTGAATCTTTCTTGGAGCTAGAGATTGCTAACACAAGGACGACCCCGATATTTTCAAAGGCCGAGGAATCGTTAACAGTCGATCTCACCTTCGTTGATCTCTAGGTTGATGGGGGATGGCCTTAGCTAGCGAGTTAGTGATCACTACACAGGCAATGACCACTAAGCCATTGTTTACCAACTCCATACGGTCAGCAGAATAGCGATGGTGATGGACAAATGGACACAGAAGAGATAGGCAACAGTAACGTTTGATCAAGAAGTGTTCTGCTTCTTAAAAGGAACAGTCACTGAAGGAACAACGGAGGAAAGAGCCCTGGATCTCAGTGAAGTTTTAACATCGGCTTGCCATGTCTCCATAGCCGTGAGATTTATGCGTCAAATTCTGCAGCCGCTTATCAGTCTACTAGTGAAGCGAGGACATTGCACAAATAAGACGTAAGTGTTTAAGAGCCCAACAGCTGCACCAAAGAGCCAGAAATGAACTACGCCTTGACGAATCCACTCGAATTTATGAAAGTAAGTCGAGAGAACTGAAGGCCGCCATCAAAAAGGTCAAAAGAAGATTTGGCAGAACTTCTGCGAGGAGGTTGACCGCGATCTGTGGGGCAGACCACATAAGGTGGTTATGCACCAGATCAAGCCAAGGTAACAGGTTCTGTTGTCTTGTCCAGTTCTTCGAGACAGAATTGTCTGGCACTTGTTTCCATAGTATGAGCAGCGGACAGCAGGTAGTGGGCACCGGACTGAGGCCGATGGCGGCTAATGGTGCAGCCGAGCTGCCAAATATGATAAAGCTAAGTCAAGCTGAGTTGAGAACAGCTGTGTCAAATATGCCAATCCGGAAAGCACCAGGTCTGGACAGCATACCTGGCCTAGTCATAAAACCTGTGGTACTAAACGCTTTGATCCTCTTTCTGGGTACGTTTAATGCCTGCTTAAAAAAACATGTTTCACAGCGTAATGGAAGGTAAAAAGGGTGGTCCTTCTCCTAAAAAAGAATAAACTCCAAGAGAAGTCATATTCGTATAGACTACTATTTTATAGCTCTCGGATTTAACCGATAAGCTATTTGAGAGGATAATATGTGCCAGGCTTGAACCATTAAAACAAAGTGGTGACCTCTTAGAAAACTAGTTCGGTTTCCTTAAGGGCAAGAGTCGCTCAATTATCGACGCAGTAAGCCATATTGTGAGCATCGCTATTATCGTTATCATAGTGGACAGAGTGTGCGCCATCATCGTTTTGGACATCCGGAATGCTTTTAAAACGACAAAATGGAACAAAATTATGAAAACCCTAGAGAACTTCCGGGTATTACTCTACCTCGGGAAAGTCATTTCTAACTACCTAACAGACCTTACACCTATAATACGGACGAGGGCATGTACTCCTATTTCATAACAACAGGCGTGCCGTAGGGTTTGGAAAGAGCATCGAGAAATTGAACATCTCGAAAATGTTTCTGTGGAGGTAGCAATCGGATGGTTGAGAGACCAAAGGCTGCTTCTCGTAGCTGAGAAAATGAATGTTTTGCTTATCTTTCGTAAAAAAGAGTACGCCACCTCAATAGTGGAAGAAAAGCAGGTCGGTGGACATCCTGAAATACCTAGGCATCATGCTGGACGCGTGACTATCGTTTAAAGACCACCTTTTGAATGCAGACTCTATTGTGTCAAATATGACTGGCGCTGGCGGATATCATGCCCAACATTGGAAAATCCAAGCAACCACAAAGGGCCCTACTTTTATCAGTCGAGAGCTCAATAATCTTATAAGGAGCTCCGATAGGGCCTGGCGCCCTTATAAATTTCAAGAGCTTTGATGCCCTGTATCAAATAGCCTGCAGAATGGTCGCGCTAAGATTGCCACATGCCTATCGTACGGTTTGTGATGGCCTCATCATGGGACCTGGTGGTAACCGAAATGGTAAATAGATACCGTGAAGGTTGATATGCAAACGATATACAACGGAGGGAAGCAATATCGACGGAAGACAGCATAGATAACACCTAGTCAATGGCTGCTGGATCCACCGCATCATACTAGTTATTCAGATGTGGATAGACAGAAATCATCACATTATTTCTTTCCAGCTTACGAAGGTACTGACAGGCTACGACAATTCCCGTATCTATCTTTGCTGTAACAGGGTGATAATTAGCCCAAAATGCCTGGCCTGCCCTGGTGTAAATAAAGACGTGGGGCATGTTTTGTTTCAGTGTCCTCGGCTCATGGTGGAGCAGAGCCATTTCCAGACTTTTTGGAAGAGTTCTCTGATCTCCGAGGGCATGAGCACGGTGTCAGCTTAGTTCATAGTAGTCCAGGCAATAGAGCCCGAAAAAGAACGTTTCGCGTACTTTTTTCTGGAAAGCACGAAATTGTTACTGTGAATAGTTGACAATGAGTGTAATGACATATCTTCATCCAAAGTCTGAAATCGGTGCAGAACATTGTTAACCAGCCGTTTGAAAAAAATAATTTTGATCTATTTTCATGTTTTCGCGTAATATCTTTTTTATTAACAGCTGAATCGAAAAATGGTCTCATGGTTTTTTGTTCGTCTCGGCATGACCTATAAAAGCATGTATCACACGATAATATATGTTAATTAGATAAAAAGTTATTAACACAAAAAGGCCAATTGTTTATTTAATAATTACCGTTCAATATTTGATCATAGAGATTTTCCATGTACCTCAATGTAAATAAATCTACAAAGACTAAGATGTACTTAAAACCTCGAAAGCTTTTGGGAAATGGACCAGTGATATCAACGATCACCACCTACCAGGGTCGTGACACTTCTACGACCCATCAGTCCGCAAGGTGCCCTTTGTTCTACCTTGCACTGCTGACATGCCGGGCAACTCTTTACGTACTCCCCAATCTGATCGTACATCTTAGGCCAGTAGTACAAGCGCCTAGCCCTGCAGAACGTACGCTCTTGTCCTTGATGTGCTGCCGTAGGAGCATCATGGACCTCCTGGATCACCTGGTGCCTTTTCTCCCTAGACACCGCAAGCTTCCACGCTTCATGGTTGTCGATGGACCCTTCATCATCCTCATCAGGCTAATAGTGATACAGTCTCTCTCCCACTACCTTCCAAGTAGGGTGAGAGTGTGGGTCTTGGCATACTTCCTGGTATTGTTGCAAATACCAGTAGTCAGTGGTCTCCAGCCGACTATTTATGGCACTCACTTTAATCCCCTCCTCCTCATAGGATAATGCGTCTGGCACCACATTGAGATCCCCCCTTCGATATTCAATATCAAAGACATAACCTTGCAATGCTAGCGTTCATCGCGCTAGTCTTCCCGTGGGATTTGTCATATTGTGGAGTCATTTCAGGCAACTATGATCAGTGATGACCCTAAAGTGATGCCCTTCAAATTACGGCCGGAACTATCCAATAGCCCATACCACTGCCAAGCAGTCTTTCTCGGAGACCGTATAATTCCTCTCAGCACTGTTGACTGATCGGCTGGAGTATTCTATTACACGTTCCTTTCCATTGACATCCTGCATGAGGACTGCCCCAATCCCACTGTCACTAGAATCAGTTTGTAATATAAACTGACCGTTAGGATCGGGCGATTGCAGTATTGGGGCGGAAGTCATCGCCTCCTGCAACCTCGTGAAAGCTCGCTCTTGCTCCTCCTCCCAAGAGAAACGTACATTCTTCTTGGTCAGGCGGTTTATAGGTTCATCGATCATGGCAAAGTCAGGTATAAAACGTCTATACCACAAAGTCATTCTCATGAATCGCTTTGCCTGTTTGACAATCCGGGGTGTTGGATATTTTAATATCGGTCGTATCTTCTCGGGATCTGGTCTTACTCCGTCCTGGTTCACAAGAACTCCCAAGTACCTAACGTCCGTCTTGCAGAAGTGACTTTTGGTTTTGTTGATAGTTAGGCCCGCACCTAGAATTCTCTTTAATACCATTTCTAGGTGCCGCTTATGCTCTTCAAAGGACGATGAAACCACAATTACGTCTTCGAGGTAAGCAAAAGCGAATGGATCCATATCCGGCCTATCACCTTGTCCATCAACCTATGGAAGGTCGCCCCTGCGTATGACAGTCCAAAGGGCATTCTCTTGAATTGAAAGTGCCCTAATCCAGGTACTGTAAAAGCTGATATCGGACGCGATTCTTCCTTAAGGGGAATCTGATGGTACGCACTACTCAAGTCCAGCGTGGATATGAACTTTGCATCCCTTATCCGTTTTAGTATGTCATTCATATATGGTAAAGGGTAGGCATCCGGTCTAGTAATTGCATTTACCTTTTGGTAATTCACGCAAAACCTATATTTTCCATCGGCCTTTTTTACCATTACTACTGGACTTGACCATCTGCTGGTCGCTGGTTCGATTACATCTTTTTCCAGCATATCTTTGACCAGCGCGAGCATTTCTTCTCGCACTCTATCAGAAACTGGATAGTACTTCTGTTTGATGGGTCGAGCACCTCCAACATCTATTTCGTGCTCAACCCCCACGGCACAGCCTAAAGCCTGATCTTCATCAGGAATCAATCTTCTAACGAGGTCTTCTATTTCCTCCAGCTGTGTCTCCGTGGCCTCCCACTGTCGTACCGGTGCGAGAAATGCCGTACCATTAATTCCAGCCACTTCCATTGGTACTTTTACCTGGGAGTCCTTAAGCCATAATTCATTCTCATCGGGATCCAAAACTACGCGGAACTCTCTTATAAAGTTTGCACCTACGTAGCAGTCATCCGTGAGCAGTGGCGTAATGGCGACTCTAATTTCCTTTGTGATTCCCTCTACCTTAAAGGGGAACATCACGTGACCAATTATGGGGCATGGGCGCCCATCAGCGAGCCTTGCATCACCCGCCCTGGTCACATTCAATCCGAGTCCCATCTCCAATGCCAATCTTAGCCCTAATTGACCCATGACCGTGGATGAAGCGCCGGTATCATAGAGTACTCTAATTTTAAAGTCACCTATGTCTACCCTCAACCACCACCTGGTCTCATATTCTGGATCATATCCACGAGTTGCATCTTTTCCTCCCTTCATCCTGCTTTTCAACGGCTTTTTTCCTTCCGCTGTTGCGACGACGATGGGCTTGTCTTCACTCGTGGATTCCTTTGGCAGGGGAGCTTTTTGTTTGGAGGAGTGCGAATCTTTCAGGTCTTCGGGTTATTCGATCCTTACATCCGTCAAACCTTCCCCCTCCTCCACAACTTATATACGGCCACCTGCTCCTACCAGGATGACCACTCCCCTATTCTGTCAAGGGCTGGTATCGAGCTCGATCGCCTTCTGCTCCAACGTACCGCTAAAAATATGTTTGAAAAACTTGAGAATTGTAAATATGCCGAGGGGTAATTTCTAGTGAAAAATGTGCAGCACATTAAATACGAGGTCTTTGTTTACAGTGCCTTTTTCGCGTTCGTTGGATTTTGATATTGTCAAAAATGACTGAAAAACAAGATCAACGAATTTGCATCAAATTTTGCTTTCAACTCAGAAAAACGAGTTCAGAAACTATTGAAATGATGCAAAAGGCCTTCGGAAGCGAGTGTATGAGCAAAACACGAATAAAAGAGTGGTATAAACGGTTCAAGGATGGTTGCACTTCTGTCGATAGTGAGTCTCGTTCCGGCCGACCTTCGACGACAAAAACCGCAGATAATATTGAGCGGGTGCGACTTGCAATCGAACAAGATCGTCGTATGACTGTTCGAGAACTAGAAGAAGACCTTGGGATACCAAAAACTATCATTTCAGTAATTTCAACCGAAAATTTAGGAATGAGACGCGTGTGTGCGAAATTCATCCCAAAATTGCTCACAGCAGAGCAGAAGAACATTAGCTTAGAAATCTCTCTGGACAATCTGGAAATGGTCAATAATGATGATAATGTGCTTAGAAAAGTTATTACAGGTGATGAATCATGGGTTTAAGGTTATGATCCTGAAACAAAACAACAATCTTCGCAGTGGAAACATTCTGAATCCCCAAGACCAAAAAAAGCACATCAAAGTCCGAGCAATGTTAAGTCAATGTTGATTGTTTTTTTCGATTGTGAAGGTGTTGTACATCACGAATATGCACCAACAGGTCAGACAAACAATAAAGAATACTACGTTCAAATTTTGAAACGTTTGCGTGATGTAGTAAGAAGAAAACGGCCGCACTTTTGGGAAAGTGGTGACTGGCTTCTCCATCACGATAATGCGCCAGCGCATTTATTCAATCTTGTGCAGCAGTTTTTGAGCAAACACAATATCGTATTATAAGGACGCGTCAGAAATAATCGCGTATTGCGAATCTCTACAAGAGTCGTGCCAGAGGGATACATTGCTCTGAAATGAAATTGAGGGCCGTCGCGTGACCGTGGCACTGTAAATTGCTTCTCCTCATCTTGCGACGTTGTCGCAGCATCTAGCTAGCAAGCTTGCCAGTACTACTACTTACTATGAACCGGATTATAAGGACATAAGGGAATTACATAGAACTCATGGTTTTCGGGTACATTACTTTCTCATGATAATCTTAGCTTTTTAAAATAGGGCAGACGAGTCCATAAGATGTGTGTGTAAGATGAACGTGGCTGTATTGTGATATTGAATCGGTCCGAAACGGCAGCATACCAATGTATTAATTAATTGTACCTAGTGGCGTTCTCGCGTAATCGTGGCGGTTGCCTAGAAGTACAACTCTAATACTCGACATCAACCGGATTATAAGGACACGCAAGATATGGAGGGCATTTGTGATCTCTAGCCGTATTGCGAATCTCTACAAGAGTCGTGCCAGAGGTATACATTGCTCTGAAATGATATTGAGGGCCGTCGCGTGAGCGTGGCACTGTAAATTGCTTCTCTTGATCTTGCGACGCTGTCGCAGCATCTAGCAAGCAAGCTTGCCAGTTCTACTAGTTACTATACTGCGTGAACCGAATTATAAGGATATAAGGGAACTACATGGTACTCATGGTTTTCAGGTACATTACTTTCTCATAATAATTTTAGCTTGATTAAATAAGGCAGGTGTATCCGCAACATCTCTGTGAAAGATGAACATGGCTATATTGTGATAATCAATTCGTCCAAGCTTTCGGTTAGATGATCGTGGCTGGAATGTGATAATCAATTCGACCGAGCCTGCAGAATAACCTCCGGCTACCATGGTATTAATTATTTATACCTTGCGGCAGTCTTACAGAGTCGGCGCGCATGCCTAGATGTACAACTCTAATACTCAGCATGAACCGGATTATAAGGACTGTAAATTGGCACTGTAAATTGCTTCTCTTCATCTTGCGACGCTGTCGCAGCATCTAGCTAGCAAGCTTGCCAGTACTACTACTTACTATGAACCGGATTATAAGGACATAAGGGAATTACATAGAACTCATGGTTTTCGGGTACATTACTTTCTCATGATAATCTTAGCTTTTTAAAATAGGGCAGACGAGTCCATAAGATGTGTGTGTAAGATGAACGTGGCTGTATTGTGATATTGAATCGGTCCGAAACGGCAGCATACCAATGTATTAATTAATTGTACCTAGTGGCGTTCTCGCGTAATCGTGGCGGTTGCCTAGAAGTACAACTCTAATACTCGACATCAACCGGATTATAAGGACACGCCAGATATGGAGGGCATTTGTGGTCTCAAGCCGTATTGCGAATCTCTACGTGAGTCGTGCCAGAGGTATACATTGCTCTGAAATGATATTGAGGGCCGTCGCGTGAGCGTGGCACTGTAAATTGCTTCTCTTGATCTTGCGACGCTGTCGCAGCATCTAGCAAGCAAGCTTGCCAGTTCTACTAGTTACTATACTGCGTGAACCGAATTATAAGGATATAAGGGAACTACATGGTACTCATGGTTTTCAGGTACATTACTTTCTCATAATAATTTTAGCTTGATTAAATAAGGCAGGTGTATCCGCAACATCTCTGTGAAAGATGAACATGGCTATATTGTGATAATCAATTCGTCCAAGCTTTCGGTTAGATGATCGTGGCTGGAATGTGATAATCAATTCGACCGAGCCTGCAGAATAACCTCCGGCTACCATGGTATTAATTATTTATACCTTGCGGCAGTCTTACAGAGTCGGCGCGCATGCCTAGATGTACAACTCTAATACTCAGCATGAACCGGATTATAAGGACTGTAAATTGGCACTGTAAATTGCTTCTCTTCATCTTGCGACGCTGTCGCAGCATCTAGCTAGCAAGCTTGCCAGTACTACTACTTACTATGAACCGGATTATAAGGACATAAGGGAATTACATAGAACTCATGGTTTTCGGGTACATTACTTTCTCATGATAATCTTAGCTTTTTAAAATAGGGCAGACGAGTCCATAAGATGTGTGTGTAAGATGAACGTGGCTGTATTGTGATATTGAATCGGTCCGAAACGGCAGCATACCAATGTATTAATTAATTGTACCTAGTGGCGTTCTCGCGTAATCGTGGCGGTTGCCTAGAAGTACAACTCTAATACTCGACATCAACCGGATTATAAGGACACGCCAGATATGGAGGGCATTTGTGGTCTCAAGCCGTATTGCGAATCTCTACGTGAGTCGTGCCAGAGGTATACATTGCTCTGAAATGATATTGAGGGCCGTCGCGTGAGCGTGGCACTGTAAATTGCTTCTCTTGATCTTGCGACGCTGTCGCAGCATCTAGCAAGCAAGCTTGCCAGTTCTACTAGTTACTATACTGCGTGAACCGAATTATAAGGATATAAGAGAATTACATGGTACTCATGGTTTTCAGGTACATTATTTTCTCATAATAATTTTAGCTTGATTAAATAGGGCAGGTGTATCCGCAACATCTCTGTGAAAAATGAACATGGCTATATTGTGATAATCAAATCGTCCGAGCTGATCGGTTAGATGATCGTGGCTGGAATGTGATAATCAAGTCGACCGAGCCTGCAGAATAACCTCCGGCTACCATGGTATTAATTATTTATACCCTGCGGCAGTCTTACAAATTCGGCGCGCATGCCTAGATGTACAACTCTAATACTCAGCATGAACCGGATTATAAGGACATAAGGGAATTGGAACTCATGGTTTTCGGGTACATTACTTTCTCATGATAATATTAGCTTTTTAAAATAGGGCAGACGACTCCATAAGATGTGTGTGTAAGATGAACGTGGCTATATTGTGATATTGAATCGGTCCGAAACGGCAGCATATCCCCTGGATACCAATGTATTAATTAATTGTACCTAGTGGTGTTTTCGCGTAATCGTGGCACTTGCCTAGAAGTACAATTCTTATATCCGGCTTGAACCGGATTGTAAGGACAAGCCAGAAATAGGAGGCATTTGGGGTCTCAAGCCGTATTTCGAATTTCTACAAGAGTCGTTCCAGAGGGATACAATCCTCTGAAATGATATTGAGGACCGTCACGGGACCGTGGCACTGTAAATTGCTTCTCTTGATCTTGCGACGCTGTCGCAGCATCTAGCAAAGCATGCTCGTCAGTAATACTAGTTTCTATCCTGCGTGAACCGGATTATAAGGACATAAGGGAATAACATGGTACTCATGGTATTCGGGTACATTACTATCTCATAATAATCTTAACTTGTTAAAATAGAACAGTCGTGTCCATAAGATGTGTGTGTAAGTTGATCTTGGCTGTAATATGATTATCAATTCGTCCGAGCCTTCAGAATAACCGCCGCCTACCATGGTATTAATTAATTATACCTTGCGCCAGTCTTACAAAGTCGGGGCGTATGCCTAGAAGTACAACTCTAATACTCAGCATGAACCGGATTATAAGGACACGCCAGAAATAGGATTCATTTGGGGTCCCAAGCCGTATTGCGAATCTCTACAAGAGTCGTGCCAGTGGGATACATTTCTCTGAAATGATATTGTGGACCGTCGCGTGACCGTGGCACTGTAAATTGCTTCTCTTCATCTTGCGACGCTGTCGCAGCATCTAGCTAGCAAGCTTGCCAGTACTACTAGTTACTATACTGCGGGAACCGGATTATAAGGATATAAGGGAATTACATGGTACTCATGGTTTTCAGATACATTACTTTCTCATAATAATTTTAGCTTGATTATATAGGGCAGGTGTGTCCGCACATCTCTGTGGAAGATTCTCATGGCTATATTGTGATAATCAATTCGACCGAGCCTGCAGAATAACCTCCGGCTACCATGGTATTAATTATTTATACCTTGCGGCAGTCTTACAGAGTCGGCGCGCATGCCTAGATGTACAACTCTAATACTCAGCATGAACCGGATTATAAGGACTGTAAATTGGCACTGTAAATTGCTTCTCTTCATCTTGCGACGCTGTCGCAGCATCTAGCTAGCAAGCTTGTCAGTACTACTACTTACTATGAACCGGATTATAAGGACATAAGGGAATTACATAGAACTCATGGTTTTCGGGTACATTACTTTCTCATAATAATATTAGCTTGTTAAAATAGGACAGACGTGTCCATAAGATGTGAGTGTAAGTTGATCTTGGCTGTAATATGATAATCAATTCGTCCGAGCCTTCAGAATAACCTCCGCCTACCATGGTATTAATTAATTATACATTGCGCCAGTCTTACAAAGTCGGGGCGCATGCCTAGAAGTACAACTCTAATACTCAGCATGAACCGGATTATAAGGACACGCCAGAAATAGGAGGCATTTGGGATCGCAAGCGTATTGCGAAATTCTACAAGAGTCGTGCCAGCGGGCTATATTACTCTGACGTGATATTGAGGGCCGTCGCGTGACCGTGGCACTGTAAATTGTTTCTCTTCATATTGCGACGCTGTCGCAGCATCTAGCAAGCAAGTTTTCCAGTACTACTAGTTACTATACTGCGTGAACCGCATTATAAGGACATGAGGGAATTACATGGAACACATGGTTTTGGTGTTCATTACTTTCTCATAATAATCTTAGCTTGATCAAATAGGGCAGGCGTGTCCGCAACATCTGTGTGATAGATGATCGTGGCTCCATTATGATATTAAATCGGTCTGATCCTGTTACATGTACCTTGGCTACCAATGTAATAATTAGTTATACCTATTGACGTTCTCGCATAGTTGGCGCGCATGCCTACAAGTACAACTCTAACAGTCTGCATTAACCGGATTATAATGACACATCAGAAATTTTATTACCATATTCATTGTTTAGATACACTAAATAATTAATATTCAGTCAAGCCTCCGTAAGACTGCATGTAATAACGTCCAAAAAAATGCCTCAGTTCGCCACTGCGCGCGCTTTGCTAGTTTCGCCTATCCCCTCCATCCGGCCGCACATAGCGAATAAGATGTAAATTTTTTATATAATATTATATTTAAAGACTTGTATTTCAACACGCCCTCAGCGGAGCCAATGTAATAGTGTTGTGGCTGTAAAAAGTTTATGCCAATAAAAATACTATTGAATTGAATCGAATCGTATTTGGGATCGGATTTAGGGAACGGTCGCACGGTTTTTCATGGTCGATATAACGACCTATTACAAACCGCTCCTGTTAATTGTACGTTCATCGAATTAAATGCTCATGTTCCGCCGATGTTCGTGTTATTATACTGTTTAACAAATAACAGAATTGAAAGAATATTTTGAAAAGCGTTTTGGCTAATAAAATTTAGTTTCAACGAGTCAGTTATAATTAAAAATATGTTTCTTGAAGAAGTTTGGAACAGATTGTGGAAAATTGAAGCTTTATTTTTCATTAAGAAAAACAATTTACTAATGGAGTACGGAGCTTTCGTCTACTCAAAGTCTTATTGTCGTTCCAGCACGATCCGTAAAATTTCTTCTGAACTACGCCTCCCTTCAAACTTATGCATGGCAAAACATCTTGAGTGTTGATGACAATTATTTTATGATTGGAAGTCTTTGGAAATTATAAATATAATAAAGAAGTTTTAGATTAAAAGCTTTGGTTTCAAGCACTTTGTAGTCTTTAAAATCTGGCTGGATTCTATTCAGTAATATGTGTTGAAGAACGAGTAATCCAGACGAAGATATTTTTAAATAAATTCCGTTCAATATGTGATGGATGGAGTACAACTGAATATGAATACAGTCAAAATTTAAATGGAAGATAAATTATTGCAAATATTTTTCAGTGAGATAAACAAATTTTTAATTTGCAATATGATTTTTATTCATTGTCCTTATTACGATTCAAAATTGTACTTGTATACAAATTACGGTCAAAGGACTGAATATTTTCTTGATTAAAGGATAACTAGCAAAGCTTTAAGTTTTACCAAATTATAATTATTTAAAAAACTGCTATTGATCTTATACAATATATTTTCAATTTTTACTAAATATCAGCACATGACAAAAATATTTTATTATTAATCAGGTATTAAATATTTATTATCAATTTTTAATCGATATTTTAAAGCCTAATAAAACAATAATTGTACATATAAATGTCTTTCTTTACATTAAAAAATTCATACCGCTAAGTTAAAGGCTGAGTACATTTTCATAATTAATAATTACATAGATATATAATTTTAAAATATCAGTTTTATAATAGGCTTTAATTTCTTTTTTACTGAATATATGTTTATATATATATTTAAAATTGTAAATATTAAATATTTACAATTTTTTCAGCATTTTTGATACAGTGAATTGCAAACAAAATCGCCGATGGTGCCACATAGTGTCACTAGAAAACATGGAGAAACAATTATCACACTGAATTTTTAAAACTTCTTGGGTTGCATCTACTCTAACTTTTACAGCTGGAATCTCAATTTTCGTTAGTATTTTAAAATGTGCTAGGCCCTGATTACGTATAAAACTAATTGCACATGTTTTTAAATTACTATTATTGGCAATATATCTACTAATTATATCTTTATCAGCATGAACTTTGATTAAGTGCTTTATGAATTTATATGTAAAATTGTTACAAAATAAACAAAACGTATAGACATCCTTCTTCTTGACACTGTAATAATTGACAACTAGTGTGTCAAGTCTCATTATTTTCACACAAGCCTCTTTAAGCTTACTATCAGATTTCATATCTAAAGCAGAATAACTTTTAGGAGAGCTTTCAACAGATTCCTTATTGAAACTAGATTTACTCTCTAGTTTACTGTTTGAATAAAAGCTTGAAATTTCATCAGGCATATGAATATGCTTAGGATCAATTTGTTGAATGGTGCAGTCTTTAATAACGAGCTCATTCTTAAATTGTTCTACATTGTTTTCATCAATTTGTTGAACAATACTTTGGCTTTCATGTAGATTGCAACCACTACTACCTGTAATACATTTGGAAATTAGTTGTGCTTCAGTGTAGTTCTAATACCTAAGTAAAAAAAAAAGAAAAATATCATGAAAATATACTTACTTTGGTGCACGCTAGAAGGTATGCTGGCAATTTTTTATTGGAAATCCATCTTGTTAGAAACAAAATTAACTTCTCTTACGTTAATTTTATGCAATTTATTATTAATTACATATTCATTATTTTGGACAATGTTTAATTCTCTGTTTTTGCCTAGAGTGATTTTATAAACATTGAAACAAATTGTATGCATTCAGACCTTAGGTAATTTTTTCACTGATACAATCTATCTAATAATTATAAGAGAATATTTACCTCCAGAAAAAAAACCATTATCATTCATTTCACATGTAGCACATTGACATTCTTTGTTATTGGGTCCAAAGTAATTTTGACCATAATATGTGACTAACTCTTCATCTTTTTTTATTTTCCTAGTAGTTAAGATAATCAAAAGATGTTTCGAAACTGTGAAATATATACAATTGGGATAACAATCATGATTTACTAGTGCTGCAGTTCCTAACATCAGTACTGGATCATTATTTCTTGTCCTTTGAATAATTGAAAAGTTAAGTTTTCGTTCTCTTAACAAATCTTCTCTTTTCGTATCCATAGTTTTATAAATTCCTGCTAAACATCTTATTTCAACATTCTTATCAATATCTGTTTTGGCAATGATTTTGAGACCATTTTTTTCATTTTCATAACGCCTACATTCTTGAATATTTACTAGAGAATCAGAAGATATTGTTCTTAAATAAAATCTCATGGGTTCATTAACCCAGGTAGAATATTTGATGCTAAAATGATAATATAATTTATGCTGCTGAAATAAAGTTTTCAATGCTTCTTCTACTTTTCCAATTTCTTTGTCATTAATCACCATTCTTTTTAAAATAATTTTCTCTGCAGCCTTTTTGTTTTCGTCAGTAAACGAACTGATAGGATGTATTTTGCGAGTTACAAATCCTGTATATGAATCTAAGATAGTATACTTCATCAAATCATCTACTTGCATCAATGCCCAGCTGCTCATACCAATTTTTTTATGCTTCTCACTTTCCAGTTGTAATTCAAACATTTTTTAGATACGTCAATTCTACCTATATGGTGCAAAATGTGAGACTCTTATTTGTTATTTAAAATCATCATATGTAATATAAGTTCACAATTGATCTACTTGATCTACTATCAATAAAAAGTTGTACTTTTCATTGATTACAAGCAAAAATAACACAACTTACTTCGTTTGATTATATTTATATAAAAAAAAGTTTGATACGCTTAATTCTACAAATGTTTCTCAAGAATGTTTAAGTATATCAGGCGCCTCTCAGATTCTAACCCAATAACTACTTCAGTACAAGCCAGAATAAAAAATTCAAATTTACATTATTTATTATTTGTTTACGAAAGCAAAAGTAGCAAAGTTGATATTTTAAGATTCAAACAGCATCTGACTCTGACATGAATATCTATTCCAATTGTCCGCATTCCAGCTACACATAGCTTGACTCAATGTCTCAATCCCACGGTTCTTAGGCAAATATATATAAGAACCTCTGAGACTCCAGTATATTTATACAAAAAATCGGTAAGTACGATATTTAAAAAATTCTTCGAGATTTGCTCGTTACATGTTCATTGTTAAAAAAATAAATTGCTTTCAAATTGTGTTCTTCTTGTAAATTAATCGACTTGTTTCAGTTTGATGCTATGATGAAAAAAGACTTGATGGAATGTTTACCTTTGGGTGCAAATGACGAAATACATTTACCATCAAATAAAATGATCAAGATGATGTGATGTGATGATAAGAAATCCAGGGTTACTTCCAAATAGAAGTATTTAACATATATAAAAAGTTTTTTGAAAAATCTTATTACGCAGCAACTTTAAAATAAATAAATCATACCTGAAATTCAAAATTTTTTGTATATTTTTTAAAGAATTTTGTCATGAACGAATTATTTTTAACTTAATTTAGTATTGGGCATTTGAAGGTATTTGAGATTTTGAGATGTCATAAGCTTGAAAGTATATAAAGAATTACTAAAGAATTTGTAATATGAATACCGATTACTCTATTTTTATTTTCTCTTCATTTAGTTTATGATTTTAATATATATCAACACCATAATTTAAAATGTTTGTTGCAATATTTTAATATTTAAAAAATGTTTTATAGTTATATATTTAGACCAAATCAATAATTATGAATAAAAAGTAAATTGTTTACATATTATTTCTTAATGGTTCTATTTTCGAAAAAATTCCTTGACTGTAGAAATTATAAAAATAGTAAAAAGTTATTGATATATAATGTGATAAATAGCAACATGTTACATTTAAAAAAAATATTCAGCAAAAAGATATGATTTCTATAAAATTTAATCTAATATTAAAAATATATAAGTGTTAACATTTATTTTGAATATTACCAATATAAATAAAATAAAGGCCAATCGTGTGATGATTGGAATTAAAGACATCCATCAATTCCATCTGATTGAGATTAAATAAAAGTTACGTAATTCATTTTTATCCTGTAGATTCTATAAACAAAATAATGAAATACTTATTTGTGATATGTGACAATTTTTGCTAAACATTAAAAATTGAATGAGTTTATATTTCTATAAATTAAAATAATTTCACTAACTTTTGAGCTTACGTAATGTACATTTTAATTATTTGACTATGATTTTGAATACAATATAAATTATTATGTAATATAAAATTAAAAATAGAACAGCAAGTTTTTAAATTCTTTATTTATTCAGAAATTAAAAAAAAATAATTTGACATATAGGCTGTCTTGTGAAACACATTAGCATTATATGCATTATGATAACTTATAAAATAAGTTTTTTGAATCTCTGTTCTCAGTGCTCAAAATTTATAGTAAATTTTTATCAATATGCTAAGATAATAAAATTTTTATTACTTTATTTTATATTATTAACTTTTCTTCAAAATAGGTTTTCTTAATAACATTGAATATATTTTTAATATATAATTACTAAGAGTATAACAATTACAATTGTAATTTGGAAGAGCCATGATAAA
The DNA here is from genome assembly GCF_024137745.1 of Phymastichus coffea. Classification (NCBI taxonomy): domain Eukaryota; kingdom Metazoa; phylum Arthropoda; class Insecta; order Hymenoptera; family Eulophidae; genus Phymastichus; species Phymastichus coffea. The sequence goes on from NW_026706814.1 coordinate 6,147,860, forward strand.
ACATTATTAATGTTAAACTGACATGTAACGCCTAAATCTAATAATTTTGATCATTGAATGTTTTAAAGCTTTAAAACAGCTAGAAATATATTAATGAAAACAAGCAATAAGTTAATACCTATTAGGTATATACTGCACTAGTTATTGCAATAAAATCTTATTTTATATGCCTGCTAGGAGAACAATCTATTTGAAATGAAAGAGAGATAATACTTAAATTTCACGTTGATACTTATGCCTATATAGAAATGATTCAATTTTTGTCAGAAACTTTTTTAGATCCCTTCTTTTTAATAGCCAAGTCGACCCAAGTTTGGATATTGCTTATTGTTACATTAGACTTTGATGGTGAATCAGCTAAAAATTTAATGCATCTTTTATGTGATGGAGTTTTGCCAGCATCAATATACTGTTTGAAATAACTGTAAATGTAGCCTGGAATATGATTTCTTTCAGGTACATCAGCTTCTCCTTTTTTTAGATTTCGCTGAGTATGCATCCATGAACGTACTTGGCCTTCGGTTCTTAATTGAAGGTCAGGATCTTCTGTAATCTCTAAGAAATGATTAATTTCTACAGCTGAAGGGACTTTGTATTGCAAGTTTAGTGCATTAGGAAAGTGCTCTAATACTGCTTTTATAGCTGGCTTTTTCCATTCCATTCTGAGTGGACGATATTTTTTGGATGTTGAGGCTGTAACAAAAAAGTAATAGGATTGTATACTATATACTGAGGAGAATTAAAAAAAGATATGTAAATATTTAGTACCTGAAGTCATCTGAATATTTGAGCTGATGGTTCTTTTTGATTTTAAAGTTTTAATTGATGGGGTATTAATTTTTGAATAGGCAGTTTGTTGTTTGAATTCAGAAACTGATGTTATAGGATTATAGTTGGTTTCACTTGATTGCTGTTCATCATTGAATGATTGATCATTAATTAAAGAGCTTTCAGGTTCTTCAGTGCTATCAAAACCATTTGATATCCCTTGAGCTTCTCATACTTGTTTTGCAACTTGAAAATTTACCTCAACAACACTTTGCCTATAATTTTGCTTGTGTATTCCTGGTGTATGCCCCATGTAACTGGCTAAATTTTGAACTTCAGGCTCTTTGAGACCTTTTTGCATTCCTACAGTAGCAACTTTCATTCGGATGCGTGTACCTTTTAATGTTTCTGGTTTCTCTGCTTTAGAACTAGTAGCAAACTTTTTTAGTACATTACAGGCAGAAACAAATCCAAATTCATCTGCTGACACATCGTGTATGGTAGCAAAAATGAAAGGATTGTTTTCAAAAATTAAAGCTTTTGGCCTGAGTGATAATAAATAATCTAAATAAAATTTTATATCCAAATCAAAAACTATTGGTACACCTCTGTTACGTTTGCCACGTGGAATTATGAGACACTCCTGACCCTGAATTTTCAAATGTTCATAATCTTCCTTTTCAAGTCTTTCTACTTCACCAGGTCTTCTTGCATTTACTGATTGCAAATAGCTTAAAAGTGCATCACGAAATCTCTCATATTGTTCATCGGAATACTTTTCATCTAATTTTTCATGTGAGCCAACTATCACTTCCAGTAAATGTTTATTTAGCAAAATGGTATCAGCGTCACTAGGCAATTCATTGACTTTATTTCTGTCTCTTCTACCCTGTGTTTCAGCTATTGTTTTGCCTATACTATAATGCCACATTTTTCTCAAAACAATATCAAATCTTTGAACCAATTTTCTTTTATCTTCTTCTTCAGGGCCAATTTTAACTTCATAAATCTCGTACACATGTTTTATTAAATTAAACATATCATTAGCCGTTGCTGGTGATTGCATAAAGTTACTATCTGGATCTGGTTTTCCCATGATTCGCACTGACTTGATAAAATCATCATAATATTTTTCATTGAATACGTCGCATAACTCTGAAATATTTGGATTAATTTCCTTTATCAACTTTAAAAGTGTGCCCAATCTACTCAAACTTGCTTTTACTTTTTTATAATTATGTTTTTGAGTTTCAAATCTGGTAGCTTCTGCATTCAGCCACATAAAAACCGTCTTATCAAACTTTATTTCTTTAACAGCTTCTGTTTCTCTCATTTTGGATATAATTTTTATAGAATCTTCTGATGCTGACTCATGATAATCTCCGTTAGTCGCTCTTCCTCTTGACTTTACGACGTGTTTCTTCTTGAATGAGAGTTTTGAACAGCACTTGACATGTTTGCGCAAGGAGCTCTCAGAGAAAACTTGTGTACAGTGAAAACAAGGTAAGTACGATGAAATAGTTTTACCACTTTGTTTTGGTCGCCTACGGACAACATATTCTTGAGCACTTCTAGCACGTAAATTGTTCAAATGGTTCGCCTTAATCCTAAGTACAGCTAAGATTTTTTTTCGTTTCGTCAAAATGTTCTGCACTTTTTTACCTTTATGATTACTGCCTTTCTCAATTAATTTTAACTTCTGATTTTGTAATCTTTTGAGTTTTACAACTAATCTTTCTTCAGGATGTTTTTTGTCATAATGCTCAGGTAATTTTGTAAATAAAATAGTCATATTATTATTCTCATCTTCAATAGCCTTTTTAATACAATAAAAGCATGCATTTTTCTTGCAGCCATCTGTGCTACATGGTAATACCTCATGACATTTATTTTTTAGAGCTTCTTCCACTGATTTTAAATTAATATTGACTAACGAGGTATCTAAGCTACCCAGTCCACTTACTTCTGAAGACTCATTTAATGATTTATTGTTTGCATCAATATCCTTGAGAGAAGGATTTTTATATGTTAAATAATTTACATTCTTTGGTAATTTTACTGGTAGTCTATTATTAAAACTTTCTCTCAACTTTTTCTTAGGTGATACTTTAGATTGAGTTACATCTGCACTACTTACATCTTTTGTGCCCTTCTCAATCTCATCAGGTGAATCATATAAAATTTTGTTATTATCTTGACATTTTTTTGCTGTAGTAACGCTACTTACATTATCCAAAGTTTCTTCTTCTATATCACTATAATCAGATGAAACAATAGGTTCACTGATATCAGATTTAGATTCTTTGTCAGCTTTCAGATTATAAATAATACTTGATTCTTCTTCTTCTAAGGATATATCAGAACAATTGTTCCAATCAGTTTTACTGCTTTCTGAAACATTTACATCTTTTTTGCTATGACGAGCACTTTCTTTAATTTCTGTGACTATGTGAGAAGAATCGCTTGAATCAGAGTCAACAGACTCTGAACCACTGGGCAGGTACTCTGAACCAGATGTTATAGATTCTGCTTCACTGCAGAAATCTGGTAAGTCAGAAGAACCTTGATAAGTTATTTTTCGAGTTGTCATTTTCTCCACTTTGTTTCCTTCAATTTCCAATGATGTCTGAAATGACATAGGATCAAATTCTTCTATCTCATCTGAATCACTTTGGTTGCCTTCAAGTATCTGAGCTGAAATATAAAATAAATATTGTTTATTGAAACAAAAATAAATTAATAATGATTTACTAGTGAAAAATCTTACCAGTCTCTGGCATTTCTTGATATTTCTCCATCTCAGACAAGTTTGCCCACTTCTCAGGTTATTATACAGGTTATTATACAGTATCAGGTTATTATAATATTACAGTACATTCAATTAATATTTCAACAAAAAAGCGGTAGAATGATTGAGGCAGAGGGTATATGCCGGCAACAGGTGACTTAGCATCAAAAGTAACGTATGATCTGAAGTTAGGTCTGATTAGTGATACTATACAATAAAAGAGATGTGACATAAACCAAAGAACGCCTGTGATTGGCTATCACGTTTGACCTCACAATGGCGGCGATCTATTTACTTATAATAGGATTAGCATTCAATGTAGATTTTGGTATGTCGGTTCACAGAATCCAATGCATTGTTATGTGCTCTGATAAACTGATTTTTTAGAGATATTTAAGTAGGAGTAGATCTATGAAGAGATCAATGGCCATATATTCCGCATACAATTTGGATTTGAATTACCTACGCTGTCCTATATTTCTATCGAATTTACTATTCAAGATGTCTTAAAAATTAGTTGCTAGTGCCCAATCTGTTTTGGGAGCTACATTTCAAAACCTTATTTAAAGCATTTAATCAAATTGCTCAGCCTTCAAATAGTATACGCAGAGCTGAAGATGGTATCAAATTATAATTGTACGCAACCATAAAGATAGATTGTTAAAGGTATCTTAACTTGAGATGAATCGATTGATTCGTAGCCATATAAGGTTTTTTTTCGATTTTTTTTATAAATACTTCAAACTGCCTGATTACAATACTGGCACTTTGGGGAGATCCCCAAACTGTCAAAAAATCTCGTCAAACTGACCTTTTCCGATATATATATATATATATATATATATATATATATGCATAAAATATAATTTATATATATATATATATATAATAGATATATATATAATATATAATATAGATATATATATATATATATATCACAAGCCAATTGCAAAAAATTATTATAAAATTCATACAGATCAACACAACAATTCCGATTTTCATAAATCGCAAAGCCTCCTTTGTAAGAAAAGAAATACCGTTACAGCTACCACTGATTCAATTACTACTGATTTAATGTCTCCATCATCAAATACGACAATTAATAATACGATAAAGAGAAATGAAATAAATGATACTATTGCCTGTGCTTTTATATTGCTATCATTACTTGTGCATGAAATTAGCCGTAACACAATTAAAAGAAGGAAACCGTCGATTTGTTCAGAAAAAATATCTGATGAAAAAAATGCTATTATGACTGTCGATTCAACCTCTCCAATATTATTTGTACGTAAGACTAGCTACAACAAGATTAAAAGAATACAACCTTTGAAAAAATTATTCGATAAAACATGGCACGCGCTGACAATGTTAATTTAGAAAAAATCTATAACAGTATTTCTTTAGAAAATTTTTTAAGGTTCAGTTTATGGACAGATGATTAATTTATAATAGATCAAATTTCATAATCGAAGTGAAAAATGTTACTTTCAGAATTATTTAATATATTATCGATAATGTTAGACTTAAGGCAATAAAATTATTTAAAATGTTAAAAATTCGATACTACAAGACATTGCACGTAAAATTTGTGAAGCACTGTGCCGGGATCTGTCTGAAGTTTTTTTAAAAGACGGAAACGAAAAAGTGAGTAAATGAAAGTAAGAAAGAGAATAATTCTTTTATAACTGTATTACTATAATTTTCGCTAATTTCTCTTGATGTCATAGGGTTCGTATTTTCACTGTAGTAGAAAAAATATTATTTTATAACGGGTCTGTGCACGTGACGCTCGTTACAGCCGCCGTCATCAGAAAATAATGAGGAGGAATTTTAGGTTGATGAATTAAGAAACGATGTCCAGGTAGCACAACTATGCCATTATGGGAGTGGTTTAGCTCCTAGGCCCGCGGAGAGCATCGTGCAGCTTACCTAAGCTGAAAAGGCGAAGGAACGTAATGTGCAGTCGCAACGGGCGATGGAGAAGCGGGAAAGAATAGCGTTTAAAAGAAGCAAGCGGTTATTATAAAATAGATCGTATAATAATGTAAAAGATAAAGGATCCACAATAGCACACTAAGGTATACAGGTTGAGGGAAAAATATGGAAACCCCGGAAAATTCGGAAAACCGCATGGGAGGTCATACCCTATGTAACTTTCGATGAGGAATCCAACGGTGGCCTCTGATTTGACCTTGATTCTCATTTTTAAGGTTATTTCAAAGTCAACCTAATTTTTCATATGGGAACCCCTATTTTTTATATCAAAAATAGCGATAAATTTTACGGGTGGGAATGATTCAAAGATAGCGTGACCCCTAATCCTCCTTGAAATCATGTATTTTCAAAATCATCACATCTTAACGTCTGGATAGCTGAAACAGTCTGATTTCACAAAAGTTACAGCGTCAAACTTTCCTGTAATAAAAAAGGGAACTATTACCGTATCGCCTACCATTTATGCCCGCACGTTTAATTTTTGAAGATATTGAGTGTGACTTTCTCTCATCCAATGAGGATTTTGTCGTACCAATATCTAAGGTTATGGCGATTGACTTAACCATTTAATTGACATGTAGCTTCGTCTGAGAAAACAATATTTTTTTTAAAATACAAAAACAGGGTTGATTTTTGCTAGAAAACGAATAAAAAGCAATTTAAAATCTGTCTTTCTTGTATTTTTTTAGAATTTTGAAAAAAGAAGACAACTCTTTTTTCACACTGCACAGTTCATCTGGATCTCATTTTTTTCGCAATCTTCATCTTTCATTTTATAAAATAGAAAGTCATTACTCGTACTTTGAGCATAAAATATCGTTAAAATTGTCAAAAACTGGAAAGTCACGTTTTTTTCGTCAAAAGTTACGTTTTTTCCTCTCTCATGGGCTGTAAAGCTAATTGTTTATTAGAAATACAAAATTATTTTGAAAGCATTTGAAAAAAGTGAAAATTTTAAAATAAAATAGAAGTGCTTTTACAAATAATAATTAAAAAATTGTTATCCTTTAGATTTTAAAATTTTATTTGTTCTTGACTTCTACTAATTGGAAGTTTTTAAAAAAATTTGAAATTTTTTAAATTTCTTTTGTACTTATAGTTTTCACATTATTTGAAATTGAATTTAATTACAAAACATTATTATTATATCTTGTATTGGATGCTACAATACTATTTATAAAAGTTATTTCACTTTCATTTTCCAAATCAACAACAAAATTCCAACATCTAGCAAATCGTCCATCAAATAATTGTACATACGATTCGCAAGAACGTTCATTTTGTTTTTCAGAGAATGAATGTAAAACATGAGATTTTATTATTTTTCCATATATGCGGCTATGTTTGATCGGCAATCCGTGTTCAATCAACAAATAATGTTCGATTTTTTTCTCAGTGCCTAAATATCTAGTGTTGTACATCTTAAAAATTTTCTGAGTGCTAAGAAAATCAAGGTTTTCAGAATAATGTTTAACAATTTCATCACTATTCGGAATAACACGTCTTTTCAAAATACAAGTATGATGTTTTACTTTATATATCTAAATATTTGAAGATTGACCCAATTAACATTGTGAATAGCTTTCAACAAAATTACCTTTGCGCTTTCAAATGAAAAATTTGAATGAATATACAGAGGACCCTAATCTGCAACACTTTTTACCAAATGCAATAACTGATGCACATTATTTGTCATTGCTTTGATTGTATATAAAGATTTGGTTTTGTACACAAATTCGATCAATATTTCGTCAGCTCTATTTAAGTCGTCATAAGTTATATCGTTACGCAAGAGTATGTGCTAGCTATTGATAAGTAAGTACCAATGTTTAAATTTTTTTTGTTTAAAACAATTCTCAATATAGGTATACTGTAATATAAAACGAAATTCTCATACTCTTTGGCTTTCCAATTTTTTTTGTCACTTAGTGATTGGAATAATCTGTATATCTGGTGTGGTACTTTAAAATTAAGCATTATCATGTCTAAATATTTTATTTTATCAACTGTTAAATCTTTTAAATAATAATCCAAGAATTGCTTTGCCACTTCACCAATAAGGCAATGCATGTAATTAGGTACACAACCTGATATAATATTGAAATATTTCATAAAAAATAAAGGTGATACATTTTTAACTTAAAAAACACACGAGTATAATCTTACTGCTTGTTCAATGTGGTCGATTTTTTCATTCATATTTATAAATTTCGGAACTCTTCTTTTGTTCGGATACCTCCAAAAAATTTTCCGGGATGTAAACACCATGCGCACGCGTACTGGCGATTAAATTGTTTAATATACTGCATGGATACTCGAGTTACAGCATCTGCACAACTGAATAATCTTACTAATTTGATTTTTCCTTTAATAACTATATTAATACCATTGTTTGCTATATTGTTCATTTGCTATACATTATTTTAACAAATGGCTCTAAAAACGTGCTCATGTTTGGTTTTTCTTGGTCGAAATGTAAGCCTACAATGATTATATTTTTTAATATTTTTTGTGGTGGTAATTCATTAGTTTGAAGGTATATAGGCCAAAGTGAATACTGCGAGCTCTCAAAACGAAGAGTATCATCGCTGTTGAATACTCCAGATACGTAATTTTTTCGAATATTATTCGGTAAGTTTCGTAAAAATTCTTGATATTTCCGACCGATATATAAACGCCGAAAACTAAACCCATTGCATAGAATTGATAGTTAACTTTGGGGATGAGTATTTTACTCGGAATTTGGCAATACTGACTTTAAAAGTAAAGTATTAATAAGAGTTATAACGTAACATATTACAAAGAATGGCATTAACATGTGTAACCTAAGAGTGAAAATCATCAAAAGTATGTCGGTAGGAGTTCAGGTTACTAATCTATTAACGCTTCTGAAAAATATATTATTTTCCAATAAATCATCGAAATTATTAATATTACATATTTTCTTCCCGTCAGATTCTAGTCTGTTTTCAGATTCGTTGAACTCGATCATTTTTTCCCTCACGTCTAATCAGTCGATATTTACGTTAGGTTATTAAGGTAATTCTGCAATTTGAAACAAGAAGAAGCTTTTATAAATGTTTCTTGCAAAAGTATATCATTGATGAGATGATTTGAAATGTACTATGACAGGGTTTTAGCTCGAGCTCTTTTCGGGCTAAATCAGCTATATAAATAAATAATTCTCGCGGATTAATATTTTAATAAAGCGAAGTGCGCTATCCAAGGCGACCCTGTACGCCAGCGCGAACAGTGCTTGGGTCCAGCTGCATCAGCTTGCCTCCTTCCTTACGTAGAAATTCGGCCCGCGGAGAGTGTCGTGAGCTACAGGTCACTTGGCGAGGGACAACCTAAAGAGTCTCGCCGCGAAATGGTTAAGCGATAAGGCTGGTGTATCGAAATAAGACACTGCGGATCTTAATAGAAATGAATCGTATATTTAAGCACTCGCGAGTACATGCAAGCGCGCGTGTTGACGAAATGTGAGCGGCAGCGAACAAGGCGACAACAAAACGCAACGCGCCGATCTTGTCTGCGACCGAGCATGATCGGACGACGAATTCGTTTAAAGCGGCTCGAGGCAAGACGCAATGCCGAACAAAATGACAGAATGCGTAGGTTGGGCGAAAAGCTAAAGTAACAAATGCAATTCGCAAGCAATAGGAGAGAGAGAGCCAAAGGAGAGAGAAAAGAATCGAGTAGGTACTTACAGTTGTTGTCGTCGGTTGTTAGAACGATAGAGACGCGCGTACAATAGATCGCGACCACGCTTACTCCTAGCCTACGCTCGCGCGGGCGTCCTCGCTTCCAAGCTTTATAGCTGACGGAATTCCTGTCAGCATTCACTATGAGTCTTCGATCTTCGGGCTTGTATAATCGCCTCTGCGTACTCGCTTACTCCTCCGTAATCTCTCGTAACGCAAAACAAAGATGTTGCTGTCAGACTAAGCTAGCGTCCGTACCGGTCTCTGCTCGCATGCCAACTGACTCATTACGCGCTCTCTTTCTCTCTCCCCTTCGCGATCGCGCTCTCTCCGCGACATCCGCGCTAAGGACTATCGATAGTATAGATCGTAGGGATCGACTCTTACCTTGTTCGCTGACATTTCAACTGCGCTACAAATTACAAATTATTATAATGCATGGTATGGTATAAATATGATTAATAAATAAACTGGCTGCAGGGAGAGAGAAACATAACGAGAATGCGGCTCGTTATAGTACATATAAAGGTTGAATTAGTAATTGAAGTAGCATTAAACTTTTATGCAAGTACTTTAATACATTATTATTATTGACTGTTTAATATTTACCTTATTAATTTGTTTTAGTTGGTTTCGTAACGTATCTCTTTAGTTTTCAGACTTTTCATGAAATAATTCTCTCTTATCACAACGAAGTTCCCACATTCGCAATTTTTTATAGGGAATAACTTCATCGTAATTTTGTTCATCAACTGATTTGTGCAGATTTGTTGCTATTTAATTATCACAACTTCCTGTAAGTAATTTTCTTTTTTTTTTAATTTGATTAGTACATTAATTCAAAGCTAATTAATTTTATTATTGTATAAATAGTGTTTTATATTTTTTTAACCTTGAAGTTGTTGGCGTTGAGTGGATTAATTCCTTGGCTAATCGATTTGGATGCTCTGTTATCATAGTGGTATATCTGCTAGAGGCTGCTTCTATTTCTTCTTTTACTGTCTTTATGTTGATATCCTTCCTTATATATTTATTTGTTACAAACCATGGTGCATCTGTGATATATCTTAATGTTTTGTTCTGTAATCTTTTGATGATGTCAATGTTGGATTTAGTGGCTGTACCCCAGAGTTGTATGCCATATGTCCATACTGGTTTTATTATTGATTTGTATACCAGTAATTTATTTTTAATTAATAGCTTGGAGTTCCTCCCTAGTAGCCAATAATATTTTCTTGTCTTTAAGTTTAGTTGTCTCGGTTTAGTCCTGATATGATCTTTCCACGTCAGTCATCGGTCCAGATGCATTCAGAGATATTTTGCTTTGTCTCCTTGTGGAATTATTTTATTGTTTATGTGTACCGATAGGCAAGATCCTCTTTTTTGGGTATAAGTAACTTGTATTGATTTCGTTTCATTAATCATTTGTAACGGGGTGTTTATCTAGCAAAAATGAGAAATTTATTAACGCATAAACTCCTACGATGCAGAGCTAACCGCCGCTCCGTTATGCACGTATAGTTATACGTGTATTCGCCTTTACGTCAGATGATTTCGTTTCAGTGTCTTCTTTTCAACTAAGTTAAGCTCACCTTAAGTCACTTGACTTGTGACACTCGATCTATCTTAGGTGTGACTGACTTTGTACCCAATCCGCCTAATCCCCTAAATGAAATCGGATTAAAATCTAAGCCTTTATAAATCGGTTAAGCTAATAGGAAACGAAATGACATAAACGGCGAATAAAATTAACTGAGTTTAATCGATAAAAATTACAGTCTTTTATGGGCCGAAAGACTAACGCACGCGAATAAGATTTTCAATTGATTATTAATATTCGGTGTGAGAGAGAGAGAGAGAGGGAGAGAGAGAGAGAGAGAGAGAGAATTCGAAAATTGCCGCGAAAACTAACGCTCGGTGCCAGTACAATATGATTCAAGATCGCGATTGACGAAATACTTTCGCACGTATTTTGTTACGCAACAAGAAAGGGAGGTGCACCTACCGTGCGTTGCACTTACGGTGATCAGCCGTAATTGTTGTAGAATCAACGGTGCTCCTCAAATAAATTAGCTACGCTGCCTCACTTCCAATCTGCTGCTGCTTTTATTGCTGCTCCTGCAACGCTGCTTTCTGCTGCCGCTACAATGCTGCTGCATTCACGCACGTAAAAAATAGTTCCAGAAAAAACTTTAATTGAATCGGCGAAACACAGTGCAAAATGAATTGGTGGTATTCTCGCGAAAACAGCTGAGACTTAGCTGACTACTTTTAAACTCTCGCGCGCCCTCTCTCTCTCTCTCTTAATCGTTTGAATTAACACGCGAGTAAGAGAAACGCGAACGGATCGATCAATTGAATCGACTACCGTTGCACATTATCCTCCATTTATTAAACCAGTTAAGTGCTGTATCCAAGTATTTCTGCATAATGCGAGTAGTTGTAGTTTCATTAGCATGTGATATTAAGATTACTGTATCATCTGCGTACGTGGCGATGTCAACATTTTTCATTTTAGGAAGATCATGAGTGTATATTAAGTATAATATAGAGCCAAGAACGCTTCCTTGAGGGACGTCGGCTTTTTTGTGTATAGATCTGTTATTTCATTACGAGGATGGTCCGATAAGTACTTAGTCTACAAAAGAAAAACGAAAATTTTGGAAAAGTGGCGTTTTATTTTTCAACATAGTCTCCTTTTAGTTCGATACACTTGGCCCAGCGATGCTCCAACTTCTTTAACCCGTCTGAAAAATACGTTTCCTCGAGGTCTGAAAAGTAGGCCTCCGTGGCAGCGATTACCTCCTCATTCGACTCAAATTTCTGCCGGCGAGTGACTTTTTCAAGTTTGAAAACAAAAAGAAGTCGCACGGGGCTAAATCTGGAGAATACGGTGGATGGGGCAGCAGTTCGTAGCCTAATTCGACCAATTTGGCCATGGCGACGGCGGAGGTGTGAGCCGATACGTTGTCATGGTGGAAGAGCACTTTTTTCTTCGCCAAATGGGGCTGTTTTTTCTACAATTCGACGTCGAATCGGCCCAATAATTCGGCATAGTATAGCCCTGTGATCGTTTTGCTTCTCTCCAGGTAGTCGATGTAGATTATACCTTGTGAATCCCAGAAAACGGTGGCCATCACCTCTCTGGCCGATGTGGCAGTCTTCCCCTTCTTCGGAGCACTTTCGCCGGGTAAAGTCCACTGTTTCGACTATTCCTTGGTCTCTGGTGTATACCAGTGGATCCATGTTTCATTGACTGTCACGAAACAACGCAGAAACTCCTTCGCATTGCGCTTAAACAGCGTCAGACATTGCTCTGAAGTTGTCTCACGGTTGCGCTTGTTGTCCGGAGTGAGCAAACGCGGCATCCATCGCGCCGACAGCTTTCTCATGCCCAAAATTTCAGGCAGGACATGACCCACGCGGTCTTTTGAGATGCCTACGATCTTAGCTATCTCGCGCACCTTCAATCGTCGACCTGCCAATACGAGATCGTGAATTTTTGACGGTCGCCATCGAAGGAGAAGAGTCACCGTACACAGCATCCAAGATTTCCCTTCTAAAAACAAGAATCAAATCACCGACCGATACTGCACTTTTTCCATTTTTCAAAAATCAACGGACACACTTACTTTCACAAGCTCTCAAAAATAAACTACAACTTCGATCCGGCTGAAATCTTGACAGTAACCATTGAGAAGTTGTACTACGTGATAGAATATTTCTTTTGCGAGAGTGGCGCCATTGGGCGGTGAGGCTAAGTACTTATCGGATCACCCTCATATTTATTCTTTTTTATGGCATCGTGACCATTTTTTTACATGGGTTTTGTATACAAGTGCGTTCGTCCTCTGAGTTTCGACCGCTAGGTCCGGCAGTTTCCTGCTAGGGCCGTCGACCGAATACGACAAGTTAGCGCCAGGCTGTGCCTGCCCTTCGTTTGCGAGAGGTATCTTGCTGGGTGCCTGGTTAATTTTTTTTGCTACGGGAATAGCTCTAATGTAACAGGATTTAATTTCGGTGAGAATTGGGAAAAAAAAGTCGTTGATTTTTAAGAGATTCCTGGCGTAATCAATATACGCTCTGTACTTTTTTAATGACTCGCTTCCTATTACACCGTCTTCTAATATAGGACAATTTTCCGGTACTAGGTGAAAATCTAGTACAAAGTTATGAAAGGTTAATGAAATTTTTCCTAATGTCGAGATACTTTCTTGCGAGATCCCTCGTAGTTCGTATCTGTCTAAAATATTTATGTGGACACCGTCTGGTTTGCTTGAAATTTTAAGTAGTGAGACTGCTGCCCCGGTGTCTACGATGAAGCTAAATTTTTGTTTAGTTGTATTGATTTCAAGCTGTATTCTAGGTGACTGACTGTTAAGATGTAAAAGGATGATTTTTTGTGCGTGCGACGTTTGAGGCGCTGTATTTACAGGGGCTCCCGGGCAGCGCCGAGTGTCTGGGAACCCTTGTCTTTTTCCGCCTGTTGAATTTTGGATTTCTGAGTTTTCGTTTTACGCAATCACTGTTCTAGTGTCCCGTTTCTTTACAGAAATTGCAAATCGAGGAATTAGTTTGTTACAATTTTTCTTGCGAATTGAAATTTACTGGGGCGCTTGTTTTTACTTTATTTTGGCCTAATGTGGCTGATGGTTGGAGCGGGGACTAGTGCTATTGTTAGCTGCCGCGCGAGGCTCCGCCCACGGCTGCTGTTTGGGCTGCTGCCGTTGCTGTTGCGTAGTTGGCCGAGTCTGATTTTAATTCTGCGGTATCCGATACCAACAGTCTTTCGCTGTGTGTTTTGGCCTATTACAAATTTGGCAGGTGTTAGTATACTCCGCTTTCATTAATCGAACCGGCTCTATTTTAGGTTGTATTAGGGCTTTTATTGTTTCGGTATTTTCCTCAGGTTCCTGTACATTGAATTCTCGTTCAATTTCTATTGCTTTAGTTGTGGCTAATTCTAAATTTTCGGCTTCCCGCATACGCGCTTTGATGACACAATATAAACCGCGGATGAAGAATTTTACTTTATCTCTTTCAAGTTGGCTTTTAAATTCAGCATAGTTTCGATTTTCCCTTACTGCTGCTTCAAAAAGTTCGTCAGCTACTGTTTTCACTATATTAGAAAATGTGACTACATTCTCACCACGTTTTTGTTTTAAGGTTGCTAATTCGCCTATTAATTGATTACAAGTTTTTGCTGTATCCGACCAGTAGGTATAAAAATTTAATCATTTGTTCTACATTATCAAACGTTTTTCCTTGCATGCTTTTAAGTGCCTCACCACTTAGTTTAATTGTAATTAACTTGGTGAGATCACTTTCATTGATTGTCGGGACTATGCTGCGTGCCTCTTGACAACCGTCGATAAATAAGTGTAAAGGTGTGTTAAATCCATCGAATTTAGGTACGAAGTTAACAGCGTCATTAAAGCTAAAATTTTTTATTGACGATACTATGTTTTGTGTGGAATTCATTAGTCCTGTTCTGAAAGTTCACGGCGTATAATACGTAGTAAATGGGCTGCTTGCAAAATTAGTTGTGTTTGTAGTGGCAAAATGTCGAGTTGGAGTGAAATCAACTTTTTCCAATTTATTATGAGCCATTTCTAGTGATTTGGAAGCGGATGGTGTATTAGTCATAGACACGTTTGTAGTGGGCGCGTTATACGTGTCTGAATTTTCAATTGCTGTTTCGTAACCTTTTTGATTTTCAATGAGCTCAAGTAATGGAATTTCAGTTTTATTTAATTTTAATTTTTCGAAGTTTATATCCGTAATAGCGTTAAGGAGGAATGCTGAATTTAAATTTTTACTAGTCATTTCAATGAGGATGTCGAATATTAGGTCATCTTTACATAGAAAGTCCAATGGGTTTGTATCAATGTAGTCTTGTAAATTATATTTTAATCTTTGTAATTCCTCGACTCGGGTCATTTGCTTTGTTTCGGTGGGTGGATGTCTTTGATGCAGATATGCGAGACATTCTGTAAGCGTAGGTTCCCTGTTTGTCACAATTTTTGGTTCTATTTCGCTAATTTTTTTAATTAGTATTTTGAGTATAATTAGTTTTCGTTCGTAAGGTGTTTCGACCATTGTAATTTTTTTGCGATAAGATCCTCATTACAAAAAATGAGGGGCCCCTAATTGTTATGTCTAGGCGAGGAGATGTTACGGCTAGACGTAATAATGTTTAAAATACTGTCGCGTTGGTAAAAATTGGATCTTAGTCAGGAGTTAAGCAGAGGTTGGTTAAAAGGATACCGCCTTTATTATACGTATGTAGCGTGTTTAGGTCGATAACTTAGTTTCTTACCTAGTTAAGATTGGATTTCAGAAGAGGTTTTTACAAACAGTCTCAGGTGTTTGCGCTTGATTTAAGATTTATTGTTTAAAGACAAGTTTATAATGCTTAGCAGAGTATAATTCCGGTTCTGAGTAGCCGGATAGCGAGACTTAGAAATAACTAAATCAGTATAAGTACGAGTACTAGGGTATGAGTACTAATATAAGCGCTAATGTAAACTGTAATATGAACTGCGCGAACTGTACATTGTGTGAACTGAACTGAACTGCTTTGCGCGGATCCCGATCCAGCCTTTTTATACCATAGGCTGATGTACCCCTTCCTGTGTTTTCGCCGAATTAATATGCGGTGAGTAATATTCGCGGAAATATTATGGAGAACGTGCTTAGACTAATCTATCCTGCTAGATAGATTTACAAATGTTCCCGGGAGGGTTGATACGATAGGAAATTAAATTACCGATATCCGGTTAGTTACCATAATCCGTTATATGTGACATTTAATTATCATAGTTCGTCACGTACGTTTTCGTTGTATCGTCGTGACAATATGGTATAAATGAGTTGAGAACTTACTACTGATCAAAACGAGTATCTTAATCCGCCTATATCTCTGAGTTGTAATCAAGAGATTTTAGAATTTACTGTCGTAGAAAACTATATAGAGTAATCAGAGATGACTACACGTAAGTTTAAATTATTTCTGTCTGTCTGTCTACAGGGTGGCCCATTTTAAGTGATCCACTCAGATATCTAGATTGCAGTGAGTTTTATCGAAAAAAGTTTCAGACAAAAGTTACTCAACTTTGAGGGGGCCATGTTTCTATGACCTTGGATTTGACCTTGGAGGTCATGTTCAAGGTCATTTCAAGGTCAACTTTGTTTTTTTAAATAGGAACCCCCATTTTTGACCCCGGATTCGGAAAGAGCGGGAAATTTTACGTCCAAAACGATATTTTAAAATTTTTTTTCATGGCCTTGAGAAGGTCGATTTAAGGTCAAATGCTTGAAAAACTGCCTAAAAGCGTTTTTTTAATTTTTAAGATATCGAAAAATGACCTCTACAAAATTTGTTCAGAATAGAGTGGGCCACCCAATGCACCAAAAACCTTTGACCTTTAACCTCATTTTGAAGGTCATTTCAAGGTCGAAGTGTTTTTTGTAATGGAAATCCCTCTTTTTAACCCCGGATACGCACATAGCGCGAAATCCGACGTTTGGATAAGGTATTGTGTTGAGTTTCGCGCTATGTGCGAATCCGGGGTCAAAAAGAGGGATTTCCATTACAAAAAACATTTCGACCTTGAAATGACCTTCAAAATGAGGTTAAAGGTCAAAGGTTTTTGGTGCATTGGGTGGCCCACTCTATTCTGAACAAATTTTGTAGAGGTCATTTTTCGATATCTTAAAAATTAAAAAAACGCTTTTAGGCAGTTTTTCAAGCATTTGACCTTAAATCGACCTTCTCAAGGCCATGAAAAAAAATTTTAAAATATCGTTTTGGACGTAAAATTTCCCGCTCTTTCCGAATTCGGGGTCAAAAATGGGGGTTCCTATTTAAAAAAACAAAGTTGACCTTGAAATGACCTTGAACATGACCTCCAAGGTCAAATCCAAGGTCATAGAAACATGGCCCCCTCAAAGTTGAGTAACTTTTGTCTGAAACTTTTTTCGATAAAACTCACTCCAATCTAGATATCTGAGTGGATCACTTAAAATGGGCCACCCTGTATATCTGTACTTTCTTTATTGACACCACTGCGGCTCTCGGAGGGTCCGAGAGCTTAGAGTCTCTACACAACGATTGAAGAAGAAATGAATTCTGACATATGACAAATGTAGAGATGGTTGATTATTGGCTAAAAACCCCTAGGAATGTTAAAAACATTATAATAACATAATTGCAATAACATGAAAAACTTAAAATCATTTTCACAGATGGAAGTCGTCAGATAGTATAAATGACATGAATTATGACAAGATTTATGTCATGTTATTAAAAAACTGCATGTACAAAAAAGTATTAAATGTTTTTTATACCATATTCAGTGCAATTAATTATTACGATAATACCTACTTTAACATTTTAAGTATACTAAAGCTTAAAATATTTTTTTTACATGTCAGAATTCGTGTCATTTTCAATGTGTAAGAATCATTCTGCAAACTCACACCCTATATGGTTAAGGTATAAAGTTAACCTATATACCATTATGGTTAACGTATAAAGACATCATGTAGTGCTATACTTATAAATAGTAAAAAAATGTTTCCCGCATTCATCAATACTTATTTCTAGTCCACACGGTACAACTATTAGACTTAAGACTATATTGTTTCATTTAGTGGCACTAGCATATCTATCAACATTTGTATAATGTATGTTTTTTTCACTTTTACTTAATTTTTAATTATAGATACGTAAATGCTGACGATACGATGCATCGTATTCTAAGAAGAATATATGAAAAACATATGTGTAGCACGAGGTAAGAGTGTTCTTGAGAAGCAATGAGGGAATCGACGAGGAGAAAATTGGGTTTTTTCGTGGTTCTACAGCAGTGCGGTTTTGCGTCATTGGATTCTTTAGATGGTCGTAATAGATCTATAAATGGAGTTACACATGTTTTCAATGTCTTTTATTCCATATAATATGATGGTGACGTCATTTTTACCGAAGCTGACTTTTGTGCAGAGCTCACAGCGAAAAGCCGCTGATAAACGACTTAAAACGTGATTTATACCCGGTTTTCGTCCGCTAGCTATTCACGAAACTCAATAACGGTAAAACAGTACGGGAAAAATCACAAAAGAATATATGTAAGTATCGATGAAGTCTTTGATAATTAGCTTTAAAGGTATGAGTCATGAGAGGCGGGTGGCCATTTTGGCATGCCTGGCGTAGACGCCATTGTTATTCTTTTGTTTGCCGCAGAGTAGAAAATAGTAGAGAGATCATACAATACATGTTTTTGATGTATTTTATCCCGTAGAATACAATGGTGACATTAGTTTTACCAAAGCTGCCGTTGGTAGAGCGCCAAGGGCCAAAAACCACTACAAAACGGAGTTTTTTGCATTTTTGAACGTGGCGCACCACTGGAACCGACTTCAAACCAATTTAAGAAGATTTCTTAGATGATTTTAAATATCTTCTGAAAATTTTGTGCCTATACCTGAATATGGCTGAATTTTGAGAGGAGTTTGAAGCTTAAAATTTTTTTTTTGGTTAAGTCCCATAAGTTTGTAATCTTGGAAAAAATCACAGTAAAACTACATTTTCCAGGAATATGAATGCCGGAAACCAGGTGTCGATATCATTTTTAGATCCGAAGAAAAAAATAAAATGTAAAAATACCCGGCTTTTATATATATACGAGGTGTGATCAAAAAGTAAGGTGAATTTTGAAATTTAGCGGGCTACGTCCGTTCGATCTTCGACTTTTTTATTTGGTTATGTCGGTACACTCGTCTAGAACATACGTTCCAAATTTCAGCTTTGTAGTATGTTTGGTTTGTTTGTGAGAGGCATCAAGGTTAGAAGTGTTTTGCGTGCTCCACGATTTGCTGCTGTCTAAAAACATGGATCAAAGAGTTTGCATTAAATTTTGTGTGAAAAATGGAATCAAATGTTCCAAAACACTTGAAATGCTGAAAGTGGCATACGGTGAGTCTACTTTAAGCCAAAAAAATGTTTACAAGTGGTATAAACTCTTCCAAGAAGGCCGAGAAGACACCGACGACGAACCTCGTTCTGGACGCCCCAGCACATCAACAACTGATGAGAATGTTGAAGAAGTGAAGAAAATAGTGTTGGGAAATCGTCGAATTACCATTAGAGAAATTGCTGATGATATTGGCATCTCATTTGGTTCGTGCCAATCAATTTTGACGAGTGTTTTAGACATGAGACGTGTGTCAGCGAAGTTTGTTCCGAAATTGCTCAATTTCGACCAAAAGAAACGTCGCATGAGCATCGCCCAAGAGCTACTAAATGACGTCAACGATGATCCAGATTTACTCAACAGAGTTGGGTTATAACAGGTGACGAAACATGGGTATACGGTTATGACGTCGAGACTAAGACTCAATCGTCCCAGTGGAGGCATTCTGGATCACCAAGATCAAAAAGAGCATGCCAAGTTCGATCAAATGTAAAGGTTTTGCTTACAGTTTTCTTTGACTGCAGGGGTGTGGTGCATCATGAGTTCTTGCCACAGGGTAGAACAGTAAATAAGGAATATTACCTGCAAGTTATGCGCAATTTGCGCGAAGCAATCCGCCAGAAACGTCCGAATTTGTGGAAAAATAAAAATTGGCTTTTGCACCATGATAACGCCCCTGCTCACACATCGTTGCTTGTGCGCGAATTTTTGGCTAAAACCAACACAGTAACGATGCCACAGGCACCGTATTCCCCAGATCTGGCCCCCTGTGACTTCTTCTTGTTCCCAAAACTGAAGAGGCCCATGAAAGGACGGCGTTTTGCCACGATTGAGGAGATAAAGACGGCATCGAAGGATGAACTAAACAAGATCACAAAAAATGATTTTCTGAAATGCTTTGAGGATTGGAAAAAGCGTTGGCACAAGTGCATTATATCCGAGGGGGATTACTTTGAAGGAAATAAAATAAAAATTGATGAATAAATAAATATTTTTTGAGAAAAATAAAAATTCACCTTACTTTTTAATCACACCTCGTATATATATATATACATAAGGAGGCTCTAGGAAGGTCCGGTTGGCGGCAAACCTAATTTTTTTCGATGTAGAATGCTACTGAAAACTTAGTTTCAAAATTCATTTTGGGTGTCTTTTTCGCTATCTTAATAGAGGATACCCTTTCGATGTATGCTTCGAGTCATTGTTTTGTTGCCTTACAAAATTTGCACCAACAAGACGATTCCCGGATGGAATTGCATGGTATTGTAAAATTATATGGTACACGTTTTTATTCATTATGTCATCTATTTTAACAAGGTTGCCAACTGACGTTCCAGTTAGACAGCCCCAAACCACTACGGAACCTCCTCCGTGCTTAACATTTGGAATTCTATAATTTTCTCTCATTTTTCCTTCAACTTGTCTTCGTACATAAACACGGCGCTTCAAAGAAAATACGAGGGTCGTTTGAAAAGTCCGTGCAAAAATAAAAACTGCTTGATTTTTTTTAATAAATCTTTTTTATTTTTTAACATAGTCTCCTTTTAGGCTTATACACTTCATCCAACGTTGCTCTAGTTTGTTAATCCCTTCCAAATAATAGGATTTGTCCAAGTTTGTAAAATAAGCATTCGTTTCTGCAATCAACTCCTCGTTGGAAATAAAATCTCTTCCCCGTCAGCCATTTTTTCATATTAGGGAACAAATAGTAGTCCGACGGAGCTAAGTCTGGAGAATAGGGGGGATGTGAAACGAGTTGGAACCCAATCTCCATCAGTTTTGCGGCCATAACTGCTGAGGCGTGAGCTGGCGCCTTGTCGTGGAAGAGGACTTTTTTGTGAACCAATCGTCGACGTTTCTCTAGCAACTCGGTTTTCAAACGATCCAATAACGATGAATAATATTCGCCTGTAATGGTTTTACCCTTTTCCAGATAGTTGATGAAGATTATTCCTTGCGAATCCCAAAAGACAATCGCCAGAACCTTCCCGGCCGAAGGAATTGTCTTCGCCTTTTTCGGAGCAGATTCCCCCTTGGGTAACCCATTGTTTAGACTATTCTTTGTTCTCAGGAGTGTAGTGATGTATCCATGTTTCATCTACAGTGATGAAACGACGCTTAAAATCTTGCGGATTTTGCTGGAACAGCTGCAAACCATTCTTGCAA
This sequence comes from Phymastichus coffea, assembly GCF_024137745.1. Lineage (NCBI taxonomy): Eukaryota > Metazoa > Arthropoda > Insecta > Hymenoptera > Eulophidae > Phymastichus > Phymastichus coffea. The sequence goes on from NW_026706814.1 coordinate 6,169,258, forward strand.
TACTTCACACGATCTCGTTCTTGGTCAATCGTGAGCAATCGCGACACCCATCTAGCGGATATCTTTTTCATGTCCAAATGTTGGTGCAAAATATTATGTACCCGTTCGCTCGAGATGCCTACAGTACTAGCAATCTCACGAACCTCCACTCTTCTGTCAGCCATCACCATATCATGTATTTTATCAATGATTTCTGAAGTGTTAACCTTAACACAGGGCGTCCAGAACGTTCAGCGTCTTTTGTGCTCATATGGCCAATTCGAAAATTTTGAAACCACTTATAAACCATTCTAATCGAAGGTGAACAATCACCATAATGTTTATCAAGCTTCTTTTTAATCTCCTGAGGCGTTTTGCCTTTGAAAAAGTAATGTTTAATCAATACACGAAATTCTTTTTCGTCCATTTTTTTACAACCACTCGATTTCTTTGATTGAAACGAATGTAAAACGCAAAGTAATTGGCCGATCTGGCTGAAACTTGGTGTGTGCTCTTTCAAGATATGCCATTAACTGAAAATAACCTTGATTGTAGGTCCAACTCCTAGACAGGCCTACTTCCTATATATGTATGTGTATATGTGTTCCAGGGAATGAATGGATGTCCGTGTGATAATAACTATATTTATTGACCAAAATACATGTTCTGACACCATAACGGTCCGTGAGGCAGTGCCCCGACGTTCTCTCACTCGCCGCTGCGGTACTCTGTGTCCCCCCTCCTCTACCGAAAGAGATAGGATATCGCATACCCTACATGATACGCACTAGTAGCACCATCTCTCTGATTTTGCACGGACTTTTCAAACGACCCTCGTAATTCGAATTTTGACTCATCAGTGAAGATAACTGTCTTTCAACCTTCCGGTATTCAATTCTTATATTTTTTTTTCCCAGACCAATCTTTTTTACTTATTAACTTTCCTCAAAAGAGGTTTTTTAATAATATTAAATAATAAATAAATAAATATTCACCTAAATTTAACTGAATGATAGGAAATCAAAGTGAAATAGAAAGGGTTGAGGGTGAGCGTGGTCAATCTAAGTTCAGACATATGATTCTATACTGGAGTAAGCGCAAAATTGAAATCTATACATATAATCAATCGTTTTTTCATATGCGTTCACAATATTGTCTGAGTGTCGGCCAATCGGCGCAAGGAACATGTCCACGCTGTCCCTTTGGTAAAATAAAATATATTATTACTATGACTCTTCTTCAGAAGAAGATAGCAATAGAGTCTCATCAAAAATATCTTCTGAGTCATCAGCATCCTTCTTTTCGCTTTCAATAGCTATTGGAACGTGATGAAAACTACTCTGCCGAGATTCAAACAAATCTGGAGGTGATACAAATTCAAATCCTACTGAATCATCTGGTATGTCTTTTGATTTTTTTTTTCTGTTTTGATGTCTTTGGTTGTTTCAGGTTAGAAATTTTTTTAGTAGCATACTCTTTGAAATTCGCTATTTGTTTAGAACGACTGTATGATAGGTGACAACTCGCGCGAGTCGAGTTTGTCCCGTACGAAGGCTCATTTAACAGCCGAGCGGCATTAGACTCGGGCGGTAGTCAGGCTTTCGGGCACCCCGGCCCGTTCGCGCGTCAATAATGAAATCTCTGTTAATTATAATTCGACACTCGATATCGTTTGTGTAAAATAAATAATTGAACGTTTATAGCGTTTTTCGCTTATTTATTAAAAGCAAAAATGTAATAGCGATTTTCTTTAATATAGTGGGGAAGCATATGGATACACTTATAGGCGTTTATAATTATAATATTTATTCTAGTCTCTTTCACAACATAAATAAGTTAAGCAGAATAGAGATATATATATTCTCAGACGCGTAATTTTCGCCTCGCGATGTCTATTTTTTTTTTGTTACATAAAAAGTATTACTCACTTTCTATTAATATTGTAAATATAAATTGGTCCAAAATATTATTCGCTTCGTGATGTGGCCAATCACTTTTTCTTTGAATCTGATCAGATCAACTGGTCCAATATATTTTTTATACAATACTGTAGCAACACGCAAGAAAATGATAATTCCTATGATTTTCGTTTACACAAAATTATTAAAACAATTGTACTCGACACTTCTAATATTTAATTGAGCGCTCGCTCCTAACTGACTAATTCTCTGTCTGAGGTCGTTGTTTTCGCCGGTTCATTTTCTTTTTTCCTCGCATTCCGTCTCTTTCTCGCACATACGCTTTAGACGTTTACGCTTCTCGTATCGGCTCGTCTTACCTAGCTATGCACGCTGACCAAAGCATGCTGTCGCAGCATGCTGCCGCATCGTGAATCAGCCTCTGCCGTACATTCCTACCGAGTCACGCATACGAATACTGCTAGCTATACTATGTCCGAACGGAAATCTCGGGTCCGAAATATTATTCGACAAAATACAATTATAACACAATGAAGTGTCACGTAACATCCTTCCCCCCTTAGAATCGTTGCCGTCCTCGGCAATGTATCAAGAGCAACAGGGTCTGCAGGTAAATATATAGGTCCTTTATTGACGCGAGGGGAGTGTGGACGTGTCTTGGATGAGAGCGCGACTTTTGGTGATAAAGTCAAAGAGGAAAAGTGTTTGAGGAGAGAAATAGAGGTGAAAAGAGCGTGGAGGTGGAGGAGGAGTGGAGAAGAGAGAGATAAGCCTGGAGAAGAGCAGGAAAAAGCAGAGAGAAAGGAATAAAGAAAAAAATAAAAGTTGAGGTTAAGAGAGAAAATCAGAAAGCGGAAAAGGCAGGCAGAGAGGAGGGGCGGTAAGAAGTAAAGGCAGAGACAGAAAAGGTAAGACAGGGAATAAAGGTGGGATCACAGGTAGTTATAGAGAGACGAATTAAGGCGTACGGGATAGGATGGAAAGATTTGTGACAACAGAAAAATTAAGATATGAAGGCGGAAGGTTGGATAAGAAAGGCCCAGAGGAGGAAAAGAAGAAAAGAGTAAAGGTGGTGAGGGGGAGAGAGAGCGGGGAGGGGCTGAGGGAGAATAATAGAGGAGAAATGAGAGAGGCAAAGAGATGCAATTGTGAGAGCGAGGGAAGCGAGATGGATGGGGAGGGGGGAGAATGATTGGACAACACGTTAAGAGAAGTGGAAAAAAGTAGTGGTGCAGAAGAAATAATGGAAAGGATACGGACAGACATATGGAATTAAGAGAGGTATGGGAGGAGGAAAGGAAAGAATGGACAGAAATGTTTAAAGAAATAATGGGAAAAATGGAAAAAATGGAGGTAGAGGGGAAAAGAAAGGTGGGAGAAGGAAATAGGAAAAGTTAGGAAAGAACAAGAGAGAGAGAGAAGAAAGAAAGAAAGAGACGAAAGAAGAAAGGGAAAAAGCAGAACGTAGAGAAAAGAAACTGCAGGAAAAATGGGGAGAGAGGATGGACCAGTTGGAAGAGGAGTGCGTGAAACTAAAAGAAAGCATAGAAGGAGGAAACAAGAAGCAAAGAAGAACAGAAGTAGGCAATAAGGAAGATGTAGAGCATATGAGAGAAAAAATGGATAGAGAGTAGGATAAACAATATAATAGTAACAGACTTAGAGGGTGAGTTAAGATCTGAAAAGAAGAGAGAGGCAGAGGTCTGGTTAAGGGGGGTACTAGAAATGAAAGGAGAGATAGTTAATCTGAGAAGAATAGGAGGAACAGCGGAGAGAGATGATCGGAGAGAAAGAAGAAAAAACATGTGGCAAATTAGATGCGCGTCATGGGAACAAAAAGAAGGAATTATGAATAAGAAAAAGAATCTGGCACAGAAAAAGATATACATAGATCAGGACTGGACGAGGAAGCAGAGAAAGATAAGAGAGGAAGTAAGAAGGAAAGCGAAAGAAATAAGAAGTAAAGGTAAAGAGGTAAAGATGTGGCATAACGGGGTGAAATCAGAGGAAGAAGAATGGTGGTGGAGCACGAGAAAGGAAAAAATGGTAGGAAAGGGGGTGGAAGGGTTTCGAAAACAATAGGGATAAAAGAGAGAGAAAGAAGAGAAGGGAGAAAGAGGGGAGAAAGGCAGTAAAAATTCTATTCTGGAACGTGGCAGGGGTGAGGAGCATGGAGGAAGACGACTGGGAATATGTTAGGGAATTCGACATAATAGGGCTAACGGAAACCTGGGTGAAGAGGCAAGGGGCAAGAACTGTTGTGTAGAAACAACTGAAAGGGTACAGCATAGAGTGGAGGGACTCAAGAAGAGAAGGAAGAAGGGGGAGAGAAATAGGGGGAGGAATAATGGCGGTAAGAGAGAGGAAAGGGATGAATAAGATAGAATGGAAGACAGAAAGTACAAGTGAGGTAATAGTAGGAGAAATAAAGATCGGAGGGAGGGAATACATGATAGCATCGGTGTATATGCAACATGAGAAGAAGGAAAACTATGAATACCTAAGTGAAGAGATAGAGGAGAATAGAGGAAAAACAATAATTATAGGAGGAGACTTCAACGCAAGAACAGGAAACGAAGGAAGGGAATGGGAGACAGAAGTAAACCTAGAAGAAATTAAGGCCAAGGATAAAGTGTTAAACGCAGAGGGAGAAGAAATGATAAAATGGCTAGGAGAAATGGGCTTAGTGATAACGAATGGGAGAAAAGAAGGAGATGAAGAGGGAGAAATAACATATATAGGAGCGAAAGGAATGTCAACGATAGACTATGTAGTAGGTAACGAGGAAGGTGATGAGGCGATAAAAAAGGTTCAAATAAAGGAGAGGATAAAGTCGGACCACTTACTTATAGAGGTGGAACTGGGAGACAAAATAGCGGAAGAAAGAAAAGAAGAGGAAGAAAGAATGATAGACGACTCGAGTGAAGAAGGTATAAGGGAGTATCAGAGATGGATAGACGCAATAGAGGGAACAGATAAATGGAAAGATATAAAAAATAGAGTGAAGAACGCAGTTGTAAAAAAGAAGATAAGGAAAAAAAAAGGATCAAAAAAAGCTGATGGAGAAAAGAATGTAAGGCAAAAAGGGACAGGGTGATGGCAGAGTTAAATAAGGTAAGAAAAGAGGAAGGAGACAGAGGCAAATACCTAGAAGCAAAGAGAGAATACAGAGAGGAAATAAGAAAAGCAAAAGAAGATAAAGGGAAAAGAAGAATGGATAAAGCACTTCAAGGAACAATTGGGAGAGAAAGAACAGGAAGAAATTAAAGGGGAAGAAACCGAAGACAGCGAAGGAGAGGAAGGTGAAGAAATTAAAGAAAGAGAAGTAAAAGAGGTAATAAGAAAAATGAAAAAGAAAAAGGCGACAGGAGAAGATGGTATAGCAAATGAAGCGTGGGTGGAAGGCACGGAAGGCTTGATAAAAGATATGACAAAATGCTCAAATGGAATATGGAACGGAGAAGGATATCCGGAAGAATGGAGGAAGGGAATAATAGTACCAATATATAAGAAAGGGAGGAAAGAAGAAGTAGGAAACTATAGAGGAATAACGCTGATGGATACGGGATATAAAATATATGCGGAAATACTGAGAAAAAAGCTGGAAAGAGAACTAGAAGTTAAAGAAACGCTAAGTGATACACAGATGGGATTTAGGAAGAAAAGAGGAACAATGGACGCGATTTTTATATTAAAAACAATAATAGGAAAGGAAATAAGGGAAAAAGGAGGAAAACTGTTCGTATTCTTTGCAGATATGAAAGCCGCTTTTGATAAAATAAACAGGAAGAAAATATGGGAAACAATGAAAGAGAAAGGGATAAATAGAAAAATTAGGAAAAGAATAGAAGAAATAAAGTATAAAATAGGTAAAATTTGGAGGAGAAATAATCGGGGAGTTTGAGACTTACAAAGGCGTAAGGCAAGGGTGCCCTTTGAGCACTACGCTATTTAATCTTGCCTTCGCCGACCTGGAAGTGAAGATCAAGCAGGTGCAGGAAGGAGGGGTAGTGATCGGAAGGAAGAAAATATGGACATTAGGATACGCAGATGATATAGTGATGATGGCAAAGAGTGAAAGTGGAATGAAAGCAATGCTGAAAAAATTAAAAAGATACCTGGAAGAAAGGGGGTTAGAGCTAAATGTAGGAAAATCAAAGATGATGAAATGCAGGAGAGGAGGAGGAAGGGGGAAGGAAGAAGAATTCGAATGGGAAGATGAGAAGATAGAGATGGTAAAAGAGTACAACTACTTAGGATATGTCATAAGCAGAAATAATGGAAATAAAAAGCAGATAAAGAAGGTAAAAGGGAAAATAAATATGGGACTCGGAAAGTTATGGGGGCTAGGAGAAAGGCTATTTAGAGAAAACTGGGAGCTAAGGATGAACCTGTTCGATGCTCTGGCGAAAAGCGTGATTATGTATGGAGCAGAAATCTGGAGATGGAAGAGATATGAGGAAATAGAGAGACTACAGCTAAAATACATAAAGTGGGTATTAGGATTAGATAGAAACACGCCAAGTTACCTAATACGATGGGAAATAGGAAGACAAGAAATGAAAGAAACAGCATTAGAAAGAGCAATGAAGTATGAAAACAAAATAAGAGAAGAAAGAGATGGCTCAATAAGAAAAGAAGCATGGAGAGAATTAAAGAAAAGGGAAAGAAATGAAAAAGATAAAAAGGGTAAGAAGGAGGAGAGAGAGGAAAGGCTGGAAAAAAGTAAAATATACAGAGAGAGAGAGAAGAGGGAGATGAAATGAGGGAAGAGTTTTGGGAAGAAATAAGAGATGAGTTGAAGAAAAAAGATGAAAAAGAATTAGAAGAAAAGCTAGAAAAATCAAGATACATAAACGAGTGGAAAGAGCTGAAAGAATAAATGAAAAGTTATAGGTTAAAGGAAATTCAAGGAGAGGGAAGAATAAAAGGCCTGCAAATAAGGGAAAGGTTTAGGTTAGGTAATGAAACGAGAGGAAGCAAGTATTGGGAAAAAGAAGAAAATAAGAGATGCAGAATGTGTATGAAAGAGGAAGAAAACTGGAAGCACATGGTAGAAAAATGTAAAAAAAGCAGAAAGGAAGGGGAAAAATGGGAAAAAATAATAATGGGAAGCAAAGAAAAGATAGCGTGGATGATGGAGATAAAATGGAAAAGAAGAAGAAATGAAGAGAAGAAAGAAAAAGAAAAGCAAGAAGACGAAGCTACAAGACCCTAAGGAGAGACGGAAACAGAAGACAGAGAAGCAAGACTCGCGGACACATCTACACACACATACATACACACACATACACACAAAACACAAACATACGCGCAAACATAAACATACACATGCACACACACACACACACACACACACACAAGACACAAGTAAAAGCAACTACACAAGCGAGAGGAAGCAGGTATTGGAGGATGGAGCAAAATGGAAAAGAAGAAGAATCGAAGAAGAGCAAGGAAAAGGTAAACTAGAATGCAAATCATAAGATATTAAGGAAAAATAAGTGAGGTTGAGGAAAGGAAAGGCAGAGGGAGCAATAGGAAACAAGAAAAAGGTGTCAAAGCCTTAACAAGAAGAAAGATAGATGAAATGATTAGCAAGAAGGAGAGCAAAAGCAAAGGAAAGGCAAAGGTGAAAAGGCAAAAGAAAGTAATAAAGGAAAAGCTGAAAAGAAAACAGAAGAGCGGAAAAGGCAGATCTTGGAGAGAGAAAGAGGAAGAGAAGATTAATCAGAAGAAAAATGAGAAGAAAAGAGGAACAGGCAGGAGCAGAAGACAGAGACACAAGAGTTGCAGACACACCTACAAAGGCACATATTTACACAACACATACATACACACACGCACGCGCGCACTCGCACACACAAACACACACATACACACAAAACACATACATAATCAACTACACAAACTGGATACGAGACACAAATAGAAATTTAAGAAATGTAAACCAAATGTAACATATAAGTTGTAAATAAATAAACTAACTAAACTATAGGTCCTTTATTCCTAGTCCATTATTATAATTGATGATAGCGTATAAAGAAGGGGGTGTGTACATATATTTAATAAGGGAATAACCCGGTCCTAGATTGCTATCCGCGCTAAATCATCCGTGATGGCCTGCGCCGTGTTGTTGGTCCTTGCCGCTGATTCTGTAGGTCCAGCGAGATCGATTAATGTTTGTTCTGGTTTTACGTTACTAACATAATCAAAATTCCTAATACTACAGCCCTCCAGGTGCTGGTCCCATTCTCTTAATTCTATGGACCTGCCGCAGAAGTAATGCTTTCTTAAATTACCTCCGATCTGCATATCGCAGAGTAACAGGTGCTTGCTACGTTCATTAGAGGTGATCCAGTGGCCGCAGAGATCGTGTTTTTCGTAGAGGTTCAAAGCGTTTTCGCCGTACCTTACGATCCTGGGGCGAATAAGTCTGGCTTTTAAATACTGGCCAAGCTTATTCGCGACCACCCTTTTTGCGTCGGAGGTATAAATAAATGCAGCGAACCCCATTGAACCTTTCCCATTCCGCATTGGTACGTAATTATGTAGTCCATAGGGCCAAATTTTAGTAAGGCCTTATTTGCCATTACTTCGGTCCGATTATAGGGTAGTAAGAATTTAATCCTATTTAAGCGATCGTGTTTAGGACCAAGGTTTTTTGTTTGGGGGACCAGAGCGGCACTACTCAGGCCGATGTTTTGCCCATCCTCGTCATCAGATGAGTCTGGTACATTGGCGGTTTTCGAGAGGTCGTAGTCTTCAAATATTGCCTTCTCAAGCTGAGAATAAGTCGGAAATTCCTCTTCCAGTCCTAGAACTTCCTTGGAAAACGGTTTTCGATCGTTGAATAACTGCTCCAGGATTGCCTGCTTCCATGAATTGGATTGATTGCCTCCAGGACATGAATGGGGCTTACAAAGTAGAAGACCGTGCATCCTAGGCTTTTCCTGAATTTCTCGGGAATCGCTACGTCGATCATCTTCTCTAGAGGTCCATATTGGCAAGCGAGCCACATTGCTTCCGCTTTCCTGTTTGGGTCCATGTATACCATTGTAAGCCCATAGTTCTCATTAAGCATCGGCTCAACGTCATATCTGAGCCGTGGATCCATGTTAAAGATCTTCTGTAAATTTTAAGTATGGTCTTTTAGAAAGATGAATGATAAAATATAGATAAATCGGAAGCGAAATGTACTACGAGAAGCGTTAGACGGGGTATTACAATTATTTCACGGGTAGTATCTACAATCATGCAGTTATTCAAGGTATTATCTAATCGTCGGCGCGTGTATATAACTAAGATTAACAAAAGTGACAAAGATGATCATACTTAGTTTGAAATAATTCCCTTTAAGCTATAAAATATTTATTTTTAGATAACGTTTTAGTGTAATCAACTTTCTCCCTTTTGCCTCATTTTATACATAAGTTTCTAAATATTCTCGCTCTTGGTCAATGTTTGTGCTTATTTCATCTTCAGGTGGAGTATCAGCTTGGTCCATGGACTTCGCATTTTTCGCGGGCTGCTGAATCAAGGTGGTCAATTGTTTGGTACCGGTTGAAGAGATCAATTGTGTATTTACCTTGGGTTCAGGGTCAATTGTGGCTTTAGTTGTGCTTACGACTATAAGGTGTGACGGTGATCTTCTAACTTCTGATTTTGGATAACGTTCGTTAGCCTTTTTCTCCCTTATCCTTTTCTGATGCTGCCACATGCAAGTCGTATCATGGTCTTCGTAAATCGTAAGCTCTATTTGTTCATCTCATATCCAGTGGCGTTTGGTTTCATGATCCCGATTCCAACGTCGTTTCCGTACCTGTGCGAATTCTGCGCCATATATTGGATCACATCTTTCTACTGCCCTGTTAGCGTCAGCTGCATCGTAGTATTGGATGTATCCCAAGGCCAATGATCCTCTCGAATCTTTCAATATTTTGTGATATAGCAAGGGTCCGAATTCTACGAAATGCTCGAAAAAGGCCACTTTTCTTTGATTTTCTTCGATAATCCACGGTAGTCTGCAGAATAAGCGTGTGTTATCAGTTGATCTTGGTGAAGATTTCCTAAAGACTCTGGTCCTTTCTATACTCGATGAATGTTTAGTTATAGGGTCAGGGGTCCATGATTTAGTCCTCCTAGCTATTCTAGCATGTTCGATTTGATCGAATTTACATAACACAATTTTTACGCTGCTATTGGCCATTTTTTTCAGTGCATGAAACTCCTTAACTGGTCCGATCTGTTCCAATCTGCGTAGAAGTTTATTTAATAGCAGGTGGTCAGGGTAAAGAATTTTTATACTTTTAGGATCCTGTACCGTATTACTGATTATTTCACTCATGTCGTGTTTTCTTCTCTTTTTTTTCTGAAACAGATCGTGAGTTGGTCATATAAGTATGTTAGTATTCATTAAGTTAATTCTGCGATTTGGGTTTGCGGTGCAAGAGTATTGTCGTGTCGCTTTTGGGGGTTAGGTTTCGGTGTAGATGATGCTTTTGATTTTGTTTCATTTTGGTCCAATGAGCCGTCGATTAACGTATGACCAACGGGTTTTCTTGGTTCATCCGTCTGTTTAATATCCCTCCTAGTCTTAGTCATTTTTAGACTTTGGAAAATTGATGTGGTTCTTGCGATAGGGTCTCGATTAGGTCTACGAACGTCGGGTGATTTGTGAGTTTTAGTGCTATGTGAGGTCCATGTGCAGTTAGTGCACCATTTATACGCAAGTGCAATTAGTAATATTATCATAATAATATTGATACTTAGTCCTCCGTAGATCAGTGCGGATTGATAGGTAGTAATTTTATTGAGTTGACTTATAGTTTCTGCCTTCTCTATAATATCATTTAAAGCCTTTTTCTGGCTAGTCCACATTCCAGATTGCGGGACCCATTTTTTTAATTTTATATCTGAATCGAATAAGAGATGTACGGTAGGATATAGAGTCGTTAAGTTGAGGTTCAAATTTGGTTTATATAGATAAATGTTTGTATTATTCTTTTTTGCTTCTGTTAACAGAGTCGTGTCGCTCGTGTATCCAATACAGCCTGGGGCAATTTTGAGTATCCCTAGCCCTTGTATGTGGATCATCTGGTCCATTCGGTCCGGACAAGCGATTCGTATAGTGTCCAGTTTATGAGCAGAGAAAATCCACGATCCGTCCATCGAAATATAATTCCAGTGCGTCGTTTCCTGACTTTTCAGTACTATATCACAATGATACAACTCATGGTTGGATGGTTATATTAGCATTCTTAATTCACAATTCTTATTCAGATTAACATCTAGAAGGGATCGAATGCAATCTGATAGAGATTGATGGTCCATTTGCATATACTGTTTTTGATCCGAGCTCAAGGCTAAGTAAGGGTAATTATATTTTATATATGCCGACCTTCTTTTAGAGATCGATAATTGTGGTACTAATATAGAATGCAATCTATATAAATTGTAGTAATTTCTGTCCACAAGGGGCAAGTGCACCACTATATATGTCCTTCCTTCGCGATGCGATGCATCAATTTTTGAAATTCTAACAACTTCTTTCGCTCTGAGATGCTCCGTTGGAATGGGAAAATCAAGGTCCATTACAATATGTTTGATATCATTAACTATTTGATGCAGCATATCAGTGTCTATTAAATCTGGGTGCACTTTTTCTTCTTTTAATGCGCAGAGAATTTCTAGAAATCTTTCTGAACCTTTAATGAAATAATCTAATCTAGATTCCAACATTTTTCCAAAAGATTGTACAGAAATCATATATTCTAAGCGTTCGTTTTCATTTTCTAATTTTTCGAATTTCTGCTGCAGCTGGGTTCAAAGCTGAAAGATTTTGTCACCATGTATGTCTATCATTTTGAATAATTTGTTTATTCCCGTGGTAATAATTTGTGTCCTTTTATTAAAGAGGTTGATTAACGATTTCTGGTCTTGGTATAATTGATCGATGTTTGCGTCTATTTTATTCGTTTCGTCCACAGTTACCAATCCAAACAAACTATGGCTTAAGCTTCCTATCCCTCCAAATGGTATTAGTCTTTTGTTCCTGATGCTTCCGCGTCCCCGAACCCTGGGTGGTTGGATGTTTCCCATGTTTCCGATTGATTTAGTAATTTCCGTTTGTAGTTGTTGATGCGTGAGCTCTTTCACATCCAAAATATCGTTGTTTAACATGTTGTTGCACGTCATTCCATCTAGGTGTTTCGTGCAATTCCCAAGTAATATATGAAGGTCATGTATTATGGTTGTCCTTGCCATGAAGTACTTCGTATCAACTGTAATGTATACTGTCCAATCCGCTCTTTTTATTCTCATGGGGTCCAATCTTTCATAATATAATCCTGGGTTTTGGCTCAAATTTTCTATCGTGTAAGCTTGGGGGTCCGTAACAGATAATGTGAATACGGAGAGAAAGGAAAGTAAGATTAGATACATATTAAATGAAAGGAAATATATTAAAAGAAATAGTACCTGAAAGAACAGAACAAAATAAATAGTATAGACGAAGGATATAGAACAGATAAGATAAGTGAGTAATTGTACTTATATAGCTACGCCTGAAGTTTAAGTTTATCCATATGCTTCCGTATTGTTTTTCCATTGGGTAATTTTAATAAAACGTTCTTATGATTCAAAATTTCAGCGATTTTTAGAGGTTTTTTATAATAACTATCAGCTTTTCCTACCCGAGGTTCGTTTAGTATCCAGGCGTAATCACCGACTTTCCCTTTAAAGGGTCTAGCGCGTTTATCATATTGGTCTTTAGATTTTTCCTTTTCACGAATTTGATTATCACCCGCCGCTATCTTTAGTTCTGTCAAACGTAAGACTAGATCACGTAGGTATTGATTATAGGTCCCTAATTTTTTTTTCTCCTGATCATTTTGTTGGTTTTGTACGAAGTTAACATTGAGACTGCGCAATAAATTTTTCCATTTGTTAGGGTTCGAGTCCCTATGCCTTGCCCTTGACTTATTTCTTGTTTCTATACGCAACACTTCTTTATAAGCATCCTCCAAGGTTTTAGGCTGTTTAATGTCCACAAAGTCTCCAATTTCTTTTGGCAATCCATCTATGAAAGTCTTAATAGTTAAGTTGCGCATTGGAGACATCATCATCTCACAAGGAAACCCCCCCAACCCGACCTCACCGATTTCAATAATCTTTTGATATGTTATAGTTCATCAAAAAATAAGACATACGTATTTTTTTTATCGCCGGAAAAACACTTTGAGGGGGTGAAAACAACCCTCAAAGTTCACCCCCAAAAATAGATTTTCCAATGTATCTCAGCATCTAATTGATATTTTACGACCAAACAAATTTCATATCACTTCTCATGTGAAAAGCAAACTAGCACATGCAATTCCGACCACAAGGGATGCAACCCTTATTTTTTTTATTTAAAATACTATCTATTTCATGGCTATTTTTATGAAAAAAATTAAAATAACCCGAAAAAAATTGGAAAAAATATTACCCTACAAAAAATATAAAAATAAAGTTAATCTATTCAAGCTTTTTTTCAAACTACTCCCTTAACCCATTAACGTCCAAAATGTCAAAATTTCTTGCACGTTTTCAAAGTGATTTTTTCCTATGTAATTGGCGTTGAAAAAATTCTTGAACCACATATTCTGATGTAAAATTGCATGCTCTTTCAGAATCCGTTACCAGAATCATGATAAAACTCACAGGAAAAGAGATATGCTCGATTGAAACATAAAAAACACCTAAATTTTCGAAAAAAAAAATTTTTAGGATTTTTTTTCGAAGTGTTACGGTGAAGATATCACCTTGCGACCGTGATCAGAGGTGATCATGGGATTTGAAGTTTAACAGGGAATTTTTTTGTTTACCTTGAACCATCGCTTCTTTACAAAATGGCGGAAAAAACGAATTTTTTTTTTTTCAATCTTCATCAACTTTTTTCTCAAAATCTATGGTCTTTAGAAAAAAATTCATAAAAACAAAAATGCCTTAGAATCGCTCGAGGAACATTCTCAAATTTTTTCAGAATTTTTTGAGACAATTTTTGATTTTCCGGGAAACTCCAAATGTCTCCAAAAATTCTGAAAAAATTTGAGAATGTTCCTCGAGCGATTCTAAGGCATTTTTGTTTTTATGAATTTTTTTCTAAAGACCATAGATTTTGAGAAAAAAGTTGATGAAGATTGAAAAAAAAAAAATTCGTTTTTTCCGCCATTTTGTAAAGAAGCGATGGTTCAAGGTAAACAAAAAAATTCCCTGTTGAACTTCAAATCAAAAAAAACTTCAAATCAATTCAGAAAAAACGTTGGCATAAGTGTATTTTATCGGGAGGGGATTACTTCGAAGGGGATGACATTGATGTAGAAGAATAAATAAAGATTTTTCATTTTACAAACAAATTCACCTTACTTTTTGCCCACAGTAGTATTGCAACGATTGCCGAAAATCGTTAGGACTCGCGTAGACTGCCGAGCGGGGCTAAGTGTAATAGCCGTAATCGGCTTGGGTAGGAGGGAGAGAAAGGGCGCGTTAGGGGCAATGACCGGGAGGGGAGAGGTAGCAAGCCAGTATGACTGTGTCCTTCAGTCCGGCGACATCGCAGCGTTTAACGTTCGAAGCGACAGCGTGTTTTCTTCCGAGTGATAAGCAAGGAGATCGAGTGGATAATTAGTGAGTGGAGTGTCGAGTGCGCACACTGCTCAAGGTGTGCGGCGCCGGCAGCAGCGAGCTCAACCTCGTCAACATCTACGGCTGCGTAGCTTCGGCAACCAGAGGCGGTTGAAGAGGCAGTTGAGGAGGCAGCACGTACTTTTAGTATAGTCGGATACGGTTGGCCACCGTATCCTCATCGATTCAGCGGTAGGTGCACAGCACTTTTTATTACGTTTAGCGTGCGATCCCGCGCAGCGTGCGCGGTGAGTTTATAGGTAGCGTGCGTGCGATTAGTCCGCGACGTCCGCGAAATCTGCTCTCTCTCTCCCCATTCAAATTATTGTGTCGATATAGCGTGCGTTAGACTCTCGGCAAATCGCCCCTTGTACTGGTTTAGTTTTGGTTCAATAAAGTAGTAAGAGATCAATAAGAGACATTCTTATTATTTCGTCTACCCTTTGTCCGGTGTCGGTGTTATTGTTTACATTCGATTCGAACGCGCCGGCAATCCAACACGGATCGCGGAAGCATAGAAGGAGTTGTTCGTCGACCTAGGTGTCTGCAGTGGCCGACGAAGCGCTAGTAAGCTAGCGCACCAGCGCCCCCTTGCGGAGAGTTCGCACACCCGAGTTGGATCGCTGAGAAGACACGGCGCATGCGTACACCGGAGCAGGGTGAGTAAGTGTGCTTGAAGCATACAGCTAACAGAGCACCGTTTGGTCGTATTCGTAACTACTATTACCCAGGATTTGCGACTAAACGGCCGTCTGTTACAATATAATTATAAATTTTTTATTTTAATAATTAATTTATATTATTCCATTAATCAATAAATAAATTATATTAATAAAACATATAAATTATTAATTAATAAATTAATTTATCAACCAATAAAATATATATCCCATTAACTAATGTATATCTGTCGTTTAGTAATAAAAGTAAAAGTAAAAATAATTAAGGGAAATTTTAATAACAGAATGGTACGGGATAATGCCAAGTGTCAGTCCCCTATTACAACAGAATAAAAAAAAGAAATAAAATATTTCGCAAACGCGCACATCAAAATTTTAAACGATCGTTCATAAATAATACCCCAAGGGAATCTTCCTAAGCCGCGTTTCGACTTTCAAATATTTTTAAGCAAAAGGATTACGTTGCCAATGCTATTCCGTCAACTAATCATGAAATGTGGGAACGGAAAAAGGACGCACCCGGTTTCGGACGCGAAGACTCTAATTACGCTTACGCGACCAAAAAAACGAAACTCCGATGAATTCCTGAGCGCCCGATCGTGTGAAAAAAAATTTTTCCACGTCTCCGGTGTGGCTTTAGCCTGCTCAAAAACGAGCGTCCTATTCACCCGTATCAAGTTTCGTACAGCACGGGAAAGACATATTTTTCTAATCGTAAATATTACATAAGACTTAGGTGTGAGATATGAGAGAAAAAAAAATATTAATAATGATGATAAAGACGGCGGATTAATTAATATGTATTAATATTAATTAATACGCATCAACATATATTAACACTATGTAGTATATGTATATTACACACCAATCAATAATATATATATACTAATAATATAGTGTATTAATACTTATTATATTAATCAATGTGTATTAATTTTGTGAAGTTATTCACTTAATTATTAAGATTTTATCAACGCGAGAAAAGCGAAAAGATAAAGCCTGAGAAACCACGCTCTGCTACCAATTGATAGGTGACAACTCGCGCGAGTCGAGTTTGTCCCGTACGAAGGCTCTTTTAACAGCCGAGCGGTCTTAGACTCGGGCGGTAGTCAGGTTTTCGGGCACCCCGGCCCGTTCGCGCGTCAATAATGAAATCTCTGTTAATTATAATTCGACACTCGATATCGTTTGTGTAAAATAAATAATTGAACGTTTATAGCGTTTTTCGCTTATTTATTAAAAGTAAAAATGTAATAGCGATTTTCTTTAATATAGTGGGGAAGCATATGGATACACTTATAGGCGTTTATAATTATAATATTTATTCTAGTCTCTTTCACAACATAAATAAGTTAAGCAGAATATATATATATATATATACAGGGTGAGTCATTTTAATTTCCCCAGTCTAATAACTTTTGAAACAAGCAAATTACGCAAAAATGTTTCAGACCAAAGTTGTAGGGGTTCAAGGGGGACATCTAGGGGTGACTTTGAAATTGACCTTGAGCTTGACCTTGACGGTTTTTTCAAGGTCATTTCTATTTTTTTAATGGAAACCCCTATTTCTGATCTCAGGATCAGAAAGAGCGGGAAATTTTACGTTCAAGTATCTATTTAGTTTTTTTTCATAAGAACATAAACAATATTTCAGTTTTTACTTAAGAAATTGAAGCCGCTTTCAAACATCAAAAGGTTTAACGAGCATCGAAGACCTTTGTCGTACTTCTATTCTCAATGTGAAGCAAAGGTCAAATTCTTGAAAATTCTCTTATTTTTGTTACATTTCGAGGCGAAGCTTTTATCGCATATGACCGTTGTTAAATAAACTTCCAAAGAATAAGGGACTGGCCATGTACTAACGATGCTGATGTTTAAGATCATAAACTTCCTATCTTTAGCACTACCCAGGAACAACGACGTGGACGTAATAGGATTATGTTCTCTCTGGGGTGCTTTATTAACGTGAGTCCCCTTGCCTCTCACGATTCGGGGTGCTTTATTAACGTGAATCCCCTTGCCTCTCACGATTCGTGATGAAACTAGAATAAACTTATTTCTTATCGGTTTTGCTCGAAATTATTACCATTTACGTCGATGCATTGCCTGAGCCTCTGTTCGAAGCTTTCAATAGTGCGCAGTAAGATATCTCTAGAGATTTGTCTACATGCAACTCTAATCCTTTCTATCATATTCTCCCTTGTTGTAGGCGTTTCGGCGAACACAGTATTTTTTAAGTATCCCCAAAGGAAGAAATCTGGGGAAGTTAAGTCCGGTGATCGTGCAGGCCAAGCAACTGGACCACCTCTTCCAATCCACCTTTATTGGAAATTTCTATTTAAAAACTCTCTTACAATTAAAGCGAAATGCGGTCCTGCACCATCCAGTTGTATCCACATTCGACGTCTAGTCTCAAGATCTACGTCTTCAAGTAAAAGTGAGAGATGATCCCTTAAAAGTTCTAAAATAGCATTGCCGTTGACGTTTTCTTCAAAAAAGAATGGCCCGATGAGATGACCATTAACTATTCCACACCATACATTTACACTCCAACGATGTTGATTATCGACTGGTCTGTACCAGTGAGGATTCTGATCAGACCAATAATGACTGTTGTGACGATTCAATTGGCCAGTACTATGAAACGTAGCTTCATCAGAAAAAAGGACATAATTAAAAAAATTCGGATCCTGCAAAATCATCTGTAGAGCCCACCGACAGAAATTTACTCTGTTTCTCATATCATTAGCGTTTAATGCTTGCGTTAAGGTAATATGATACGGATGATATCTATTACTTCTTAAAATTCTAATAACGGTTCTCTGAGGTATTCCTGTTTCTCTCTCTATTTATCGGCTGCTGATATGAGGATTTAGGTGAACCAATCCTAAGACAACCAAAACCCTAGCATCTCTATCATCATACTCATGTCTTGGTCGACTTCTTCGTAGATGCCCTTGTCGAGCTCTTTCTTCAAGACGATGAATGGTACGGTGATCAGGATGGCGCCTTTGTGGGTATCGAATTCGATACAACCTTGACGCTTCACGGTAATTACCTCTACATTCTCCTAAAATCCAAATCATATCAACTATCTCTGTTGGGGTAAAATCAGCCATATTTAAAATATTTTTTCAAAAAACCTCAATACAAATCAACAGAGGCAAAGATCATAGAAAGATGATACAAATTAAATATTACTGAAAACAGAGGCAATATTGTCCAAATTAGATTTCATATGATCGATGGCAATAAGAAAGGTCTCTTATTCAAATATGAAGAAATAATGATAGTGATACAATGAACACAAGCATGGTTAAAACAAAAGTAATATTTAAAGCTTTTTCAAAATTGAAATCATGACTGAACGTATTGCGATTACTTTCTAAACGACTTCCAAATGTAATAGATTCTTCATTGAACATGAAATTTATCCTTATGTATTTAACTTTTACTCTTATTTCTTTGCAGAACATCAGATTGATACTGAAATAGTTTCATTAATTTAATAGACTTGTAATAGCAAATTATTAGCAACAACTTCCAATATTTGAAATTTATTAATAATAATCATACAGTCCGGTGAAAAATAAAAAAGGATAGGGAACGGAAACAAGAATAGTCCCGTAAAATTTAAAAAAATTAAATTTAAAAAATTTAAAAATTTTAAAAATTTAAATCCTGTAAAATTTCCTGCTCTTTCCGATTCCGAGGTCAGAAATAAGGGTTCCCAATAAAAAAATAGACTTGACCTTGAGAAAGCCGTCAAGGTCAAGCTCAAGGTCAATTTCAAAGTCACCCCTAGACGTCCCCCTTGAACTCCTACAACTTTTTTCTGAGTCATTTTTTCGTATTTTGCTTACATTGTTCGATTCTTGTTCCAGGATAGTTTTGACCTTAGCATGACCTTAAGGGTTTATTTTGACCCATGTTAAAAGATGTTATCTGGATGTAAAATTTCCCGCTCTTTCCGATTCCGAGGTCAGAAATAGGGGTTCCCAATAAAAAAATAGACTTGACCTTGAGAAAGCCGTCAAGGTCAAGCTCAAGGTCAATTTCAAAGTCACCCCTAGATGTCCCCCTTGAACCCCTACAACTTTGGTCTGAAACATTTTTGCGTAATTTGCTTGTTTCAAAAGTTATTAGACTGGGGAAATTAAAATGACTCACCCTGTATATATATATATATATATATATTCTCAGACGCGTAATTTTCGCCTCGCGATGTCTATTTTTTTTTTGTTACATAAAAAGTATTACTCACTTTGTATTAATATTGTAAATATAAATTGGTCCAAAATATTATTCACTTCGTGATGTGGCCAATCACTTTTTCTTTGAATCTGATCAGATCAACTGGTCCAATATATTTTTTATACAATACTGTAGCAACACGCAAGAAAATGATAATTCCTATGATTTTCGTTTACACAAAATTATTAAAACAATTGTACTCGACACTTCTAATATTTAATCGCAACTCAAACAATTATATTCTCAAACTCTTATTATGGTTTTAACTTCAGTAGGAAAAATATGCGGCCTTCTTAAGTGAGCGCTCGCTCCTAACTGACTAATTCTCTGTCTGAGGTCGTTGTTTTCGCCGGTTCATTTTCTTTTTTCCTGGCATTCCGTCTCTTTCTCGCACATACGCTTTAGACGTTTACGCTTCTCGTATCGGCTCGTCTTACCTAGCTATGCATGCTGACCAAAGCATGCTGTCGCAGCATGCTGCCGCAGCGTGAATCAGCCTCTGCCGCACATTCCTGCCGAGTCGCGCACACGAATACTACTAGCTATACTATGTCCGAACGGAAATCTCGGGTCCGAAATATTATTCGACAAAATACAATTATAACACAATGAAATGTCACGTAACACTGTACGTCTTCTTTTGCTTTGTTGTCAATTCTTGTTCGTAATAAAATTGGAGCCAATGAGTATAATATTGTGACGTCGGGGTCACTCTCAGGTACGCTTGGAGTAAGCGTAAACTCAGGGTTGCTCTGATTTGGCTATCGTGTAACACATAAGCCGGGACAAGCAATATTGTTGCGTTAAGAAAACTGTATGCTAGCCCGGAATGTAATAACCAAATGTTATTAGGAACACACCAGACTCACGCTTAATGTGTTCTTAAGGGACTTTAATGAAAATTCACCAGACTCACGCTTAATGAATTTCCAAAAAAAAAGGGCGGATTGCTTAAAGAAAGAAAGGGATAACCAGATATAAGATTTTACTTACTTTTATTTTTTCTAATTACTTATTATTAAGGCTGCGCTCTCTCTGCTCTTTGGCCTCTTTCTCTCTCTATATATTCTGAATATACTTGGGTGGCTTCTTAATTGAATTTTGGCTGACTTTTTCTTCTTTGATGCTTCCTCCAGCACTCACTCACTGGTAATCACTTCTTGTTAGGCACTTTCTGGTGCCCACTCCACACTGCCCTCCGGTCTTGTACAGAGCTTTTTATAAGCAGTGGGTGGTTGGGTGGAAATCCCTTTCCTCAGGCCCATGAAGCGATAACGGCCAAATTTTGTATTGGTGGGAAATTTTCTAATCATATCTAGGATTTCTTTATTGGTCTGTGGGCGTGAATTTTCAGAGAGAAAAAGGGCGGTCCCCTTTTAACTTGGGCCCTTTTCTCCAGAGATGGCTCTCGGAGTGCCACTTTTAAGAGCAAGAGTAGCACTACAGTTTATAATTACTTATACAAAATCGTACTAAACTTAGTTAATTTTAACGATACATAGTGATTATTACAATATCTCAATTACTAGAAAAATCCAAACCTTCTATGATTTATTATAAAATACATTATTGTTCTAATATAAAATTATTTATTGGTTATTCGATTAATTAATTATTAAATTCGAATTAAAATTAATTATTAAAATCGATTAATTATTAAATTAATTTTAACGATACATAGTGATTATTATAAACATTCAGAAAAATCCAAACCATTTACGATTTATTATAAAATACATTATTGTTCTAATATAAAATTATTTATTGGTTATTCGGTGACAAAAAGATGCGCATTATAATAACTTACAAAATTGATGAAAATCTATTTAATATTACGGATATTTTCTTAAAATTCGGTGGGAAAAAAAAGATTGCATTTTTATGGTCCCCTTCCATTATCAGCGTGATAGCACTTCACGATGTATACGCGATGATCGTAGGCTCCTGTCAACACATGCGCGTGGGACAAAGTAGGATAGAGCGTTGATTGTAAGGCCGAGTACGCAGGCTCGGGCCACTATAAACACTTTATCTCAAACGCGTTTTCATCGTGGGAAATCAGGAAGGTTCCCACTCCGTTCGTCATATTTAATAATTAAATTAAAAAAAAACTAAGTTACGGCTAGCCGTCACAATATGCTGAAAAATTGCAGTTGCATTTTTAATATAATTTTTTTCTATATTATTCGCTTTCTATATTTTTTAATAAATTTCTATATCATTTTATCATTCTCAATCATTTTCAATTGTTATCCCTTTGTAAAAAAGAGAAGCGAGCAAGTGAAACCAGTTTATTCGTGATCTCATTGTTTGGGAATGTGACAACTGATTTCCTTTGCGCTTGTTACAAATTAGTGTACAACGGACACAATTGAAGTTCGAAAATGCAGTTAAGGTGGATTTCTGGTGTGATTTCCAATTTTTCTATTTATGGACCTAGACTTACAAACTTTGGTACACATATGCCTTGAAAAAAAAAATCTTTGATGCCCCAGAATTTTTTTCCATGTTTTAGACACATTTTATGAGCATTTTAAGCACTTTTCGGGTTCAACTTCAAAAAGTTACATGCGCATACCACATTCAACAACATTGATTTATGGTGGCTCTTTTTCTTCTGGAAGACTCAAAGAATAACTCTTAGCAAGCAAATTTCTTTAAAACTAATTCCATACTGAGCGGGACTATAAAACATCAATTAATATGAAAAATCCTTCATTTGTCCGTGTTTTCTATAATTTTGCTTTAGCCTACTTAGTCCTAATGTGAACTATCAATTTTTGGCTTGCTAAAATTTATTCTATTGATTTTTACAAATAGAATAAGCTGTCATACATTTAATTTGGTCAAAGTGGAATGCGCATGGAACATTTTCGACCGAAAATGAGATAACCAAACTTATATTATCATAATTCAGTATAGAATTATGATAATAGGGTGAGATTAGTATAAAAAAATTCCTTATATGAAGTTAAATAACTGATCAAAATATGGGAACCCTACTCAAATAACTTGAAATTCTATATCCATAAAAGTGTCGAAGAAAAAAATGGAAAATTGTACCAGAAACTCACCTTCAGTTAGCATGAATAACTTAAGAGCGCTAGACAACGATGTACTTCAAAATTACTTTTCTATATAAAGCGAATAAATCTTGTATAGTGCTTACCTTTACAAGCATTAACCTTCTTGGCATCCAATTTATTATTTTCATTTTCCTTGTTATTCATTTCTTCAAGATCCTCATCGTCATCAAGCTCTTGGGCATCGCCATGGAGATCACGATTTTTAGTAAGTAGCTGTTTCTTATCTTTGCTTCCTTTACGGTTGGTCGTACGGCCAGTTAGTGTACTGACTAATAAAACACTTTTCTTGAAAACGGCTAGAAGAATATTCCCAACAAACATACTTGGACTTGTAGAGTCAGCTATTAAATTAGCATGGGTTACCTCGTCCATGTATTCACCTAGGCCTAAATGTATCTATAGCAAATATATAATATTCATCTTAGAAATCTCATATTAAAATTTAATTCAATCAATTGCAGGTGAATATACATACGCCTTTGCCTTCAACGAAATACCCTATCGGATAATCGTTCAATTGAGGGTTTATACCTTTACCCGTTAAGTTTTCAATTTTATTTTTCTGATCAAAAAGAACTGGAAAATAAAATATCGAAATACATATAGTTCTCATAATTATCTTATTGGTATCTGAATTAACGTAGTATTTTGAATGCAAAATTTAACAATTCCTATCAATCAAATTCATATTCAAATTCATATTCAAATTCTCAAACATAATGATATTATTATCTATTCGATACTCAACCCATCATTCTATAATTTATTAATTACATATTATAAGATTTGGATTTCTCATGAATATTATTGTTTCGATATTTGAATTATGGTTTGTAGCATAATATCAATAAATTGATTCGATAAGAATCTGTGATAATTAAGATGGAAAAAAAAATTATACCATGCAGCCAGCTATATATCTTCTTACCTTGAAATTTGGACGAGCAGTCTTATTACTTTTGCTGGTACTCTGATATGTAGGAGCACTTTTGTTTTCGCTGTCACTTATATCAGTTTCAAGCAGTTTTACTGGTGCTGATCCAATCCTCTGTAACAGGCCGCCGTTTAACCTGTGACCTATTAATTGTAATTATTATTTCGGTCAAACGACGCCTTGTTAGCTGCGTGCCGTAAGCACGTTAACCTACCTTGTCCGGGAATGCGCCTGCGCAGAGTTCCCTCGCCAATCCGAATTGGGTTCCCCAACTCGCCACTTGGCGGCGCTGTCGCTCTTGCTTAGCAGCGCTCCTGCGGCCGCTGCTGGAAACTCGGTTTGCGATTCGCTTCTATCGGCATCCACGCGATCCGTGCTACGCTACCGGCTTATTCGAATCGAATGTCAACAAACATGCACCCCGGACAAAGGAAATACAAAACAATGACTCGATTAGGAATAACTACTATTCGCTTTATTAGATTAAATCGATTACACGGAGGATTTGCCGAGAGGCTCTCGCACGCAAATACAATTGACAATGTAAACGGATGGGGAGAGAGAGAAAACCTCGCGACCGACGCGAACTAACCGCTCGCACGCTGTAAACAATTTCCTCGCGCACGCTGCGCGGGATCGCACGCTAACAATCACAAAGAAGATTGTGCACCTACCGCGAGATAGATGAGGATACGGTGGCTAACCGTATCCGATGCACACTCCGCTGATTAGCTGCTCCTCTGCTCGCTACTCTGCCGCTGTTGTGCTCTGCTGCTCGCTATGCGTTTCTGCCTGGATTGCTGGAACCGCTAAGGTTGTCGTCACTACACGCGCTTAACTATGCGCACACCCACTGCAGCACTCTCACGCGGAAAATCCTTGCTTCCCGGGTCTCACTCGATAAAATGTTCAATGCTTTGGCACACAAGACCGTAGCGAAGATCTAGCCGGACTGAGTGACACAGTCATACTGACTACCGAACTCTCCCCTCCCGGTCATTGCCCCTACGCGCCCTCTCTCTCTCTCGAACCGATCGCGGCTATTCCGCTCAGCCGCTTATTAACCTACGCGAGTCGAACAATTTTCGGTAATCGTTGCACCTCATAGATGCAAGTTTTTCATCCATTTCTTCTTGAGTTTCTAGAACATTGTAAATAAAAAAGCATGATTTAAAATGCCATACAAATATTATGATGAGTTAATATAATTGTATGAGTCAAAACATATAATGAGTTTTAATTGTTACATACCAGTTACACAAATTAGTTGTACTCTTGTAACTTTCGAATCATCATTTTCATCTTTCAATTTGTATCTCAAGTTTTTTTTGAACACACAATTTTCGAAAACATGGTTCTTAATTCTACTGGAATTAACAGTCTCGAATTCTCCTTGCTTCTCTCCTTCTAAATATTTAACTCTGCATTTCTTATCGGCGTTCTTATCCATCTTGCCATAGCAATATATGTATATTAGATTTTACAGCTACTACTTATAAACATTTAGTAATAATCACGATTTTTAGTGCACAGAATATGAGATGTCGATTTCGTAACGAAAAACGTGTCGAAAAATGGCTGCCAATATATAGCTGGTAAAAGACGCTGGCGCGTGATCGGTTATTCGGTATGTACACTAAACGTGAAATAATTCTTGCAGACAGGGAACGCGGAATCACGTAGTATATACACGCCGCCATATGTAACACACTGTAACGGGGGGGATAGCTGCAAAAATGAGAAATTTATTTAAGAGCAAACTCCCACGATGTAGAGCAAACCGCCGCTCCGTTAACACGTATGTTAATACGTGTATTCACCTTAACGTCAGCTGCCTTAACTTAGTTGTCTTCGATCAAGCAGAGTTGAACTCACCTTAAGTCACGTGCCTTGTGATACTCGATGAGTGTTAAGTGTAATCGACTTTACTCCTAATCCACTTAATCCCCTAGCTATAATAGGATTAAAACCTAAGCTTTTTCCAATTGTTTAAACTACTAGGAAAAAATTATATGACGAAATCGGCGAATAAGTTTAATAGATTTTATTAATAAAAATCTCTACAGTCTTTGTCGGGCCGAAAGACTGACGCACGCGAATAGGATTTACAATTAAATAACTTTCGGTGAGAAAGAGAGAGAGAGAAGATACGAATATTGGCGCGATCTAACGCTCGACGCGAATACAAAAAAAATTAACGCTAACACCGTTGGACAAAATATCAAATGTATTTTGTCACGCGATAATTAAGGGAGGTGCACCTACCCTGCGGTGCAATTACGGTGATCAGCCGTAATTGTTGAAGCAAATTAAAGATGCTTCTCCGATCCGAATCAGCTATGCTGCCTCGATCGCAAATCTACTGTATAATTGCTGTCGATTTTGCTGCTGCTTCCGTGATGCTGCTACTGTTGCTGCTTCCTCGCTCACCCTTGCACACGTATCCAAAATCCAAATAAACTTTTTTATTGGCAAATCGTTGGAACACTGTGCTAAACTATTTTGGCGGTACTACTCAAGTAACAGCTGAGACGTAACTGCTAATTCAAAAGATCGCGCGCACCCTCTCTCTCTCAATACTTAGAACTAACGCGCGAAAATCAGAATCGCGAACGGTTCGATTAATTGAATCGACTACCGTTGCAACACATATACATTATACAATTGCTACATAGGTATACCAGTACATACGAGGTGTGATCAAAAAGTAAGGTGAATTTTTATTTTTCTCAAAAAATATTTATTTATTCATCAATTTTTATTTTATCTCCTTCAAAGTAATCCCCCTTGGATATAATGCACTTGTGCCAACGCTTTTTCCAATCCTCAAAGCATTTCAAAAAATCATTTTTTGTGATCTTGTTTAGTTCATCCTTCGATGCCGTCTTTATCTCCTCAATCGTGGCAAAACGCCGTCCTTTCATGGGCCTCTTCAGTTTTGGGAACAAGAAGAAGTCACAGGGGGCCAGATCTGGGGAATACGGTGCCTGTGGCATCGTTACTGTGTTGGTTTTAGCCAAAAATTCGCGCACAAGCAACGATGTGTGAGCAGGGGCGTTATCATGGTGCAAAAGCCAATTTTTATTTTTCCACAAATTCGGACGTTTCTGGCGGATTGCTTCGCGCAAATTGCGCATAACTTGCAGGTAATATTCCTTATTTACTGTTCTACCCTGTGGCAAGAACTCATGATGCACCACGCCCCTGCAGTCAAAGAAAACTGTAAGCAAAACCTTTACATTTGATCGAACTTGGCGTGCTTTTTTTGGTCTTGGTGATCCAGAATGCCTCCACTGGGACGATTGAGTCTTAGTCTCAACGTCATAACCGTATACCCATGTTTCGTCACCTGTTATAACCCTGTTGAGTTAATCTGGATCATCGTTGACGTCATTCAGTAGCTCTTGGGCGATGCTCATGCGACGTTTCTTTTGGTCGAAATTGAGCAATTTCGGAACAAACTTCGCTGACACACGTCTCATGTCTAAAACACTCGTCAAAATTGTTTGGCACGAACCAAATGAGATGCCAATATCATCAGCAATTTCTCTAATGGTAATTCAACAATTTCCCAACACTATTTTCTTCACTTCTTCAACATTCTCATCAGTTGTTGATGTGCTGGGGCGTTCAGAACGAGGTTCGTCGTCGGTGTCTTCTCGGCCTTCTTGGAAGAGTTTATACCACTTGTAAACATTTTTTTGGCTTAAAGTAGACTCACCGTATGCTACTTTCAGCATTTCAAGTGTTTTGGAACATTTGATTCCATTTTTCACACAAAATTTAATGCAAACTCTTTGATCCATGTTTTTAGACAGCAGCAAATCGTGGAGCACGCAAAACACTTCTAACCTTGATGCCTCTCACAAACAAACCAAACATACTACAAAGCTGAAATTTGGAACGTATGTTCTAGACGAGTGTACCGACATAACCAAATAAAAAAGTCGAAGATCGAACGGACGTAGCCCGCTAAATTTCAAAATTCACCTTACTTTTTGATCACACTTCGTATACGAGGTGTGTTCAAAAAGTAACGAGAATTTTTAAATTTCGCGGGTTTGGAGAGTCCGCTTGTATAAAATTTTTTTTTATTATGTTGGTACACATGCCCCTGAAGTACGATAAAATTTTCAGCAATATTCATTGCTTACTTTTTAAGTGGCAGCCGCTAACGTTAAACGTGTTTTTCGAGCTCGGCGATTTTCGTTTGTGAAAAAAAATGGATCAAAGAATTTGTATTAAATTTTGCGTAAAAAATGAAATAAAGTGTAGTAAAGTTTGTCAAATATTAACAAAGGCACATAGTGAGTCTGCTATGAGTAAAGCAAGGATTTATGAGTGGTATAAGCGTTTCCAAGATGGCCACGAAAACGTTGAAAATGACGAACGACCCGGACGTCCAAGCACATCAACAACCGATGAAAACGTGAAAAAAGTGAAAGAAATGGTTATGAACGATCGCCGAATCACAATCAGAGAAGTCGCTGATGATGTTGGCATATCAGTTGGTTCATGCCATCAAATTTTTTTGAATGTTTTGGGTATGAAACGTGTGGCAGCAAAATTCGTTCCAAAATTGTTGAATTTCGAACAAAAACAGCGGCGAATGGAAGTTGCTCAGGAGTTGCTAAATGAAGTCAATAACAATGCAGAACTACTAAAACGTGTTATAACAGGTGACGAAACATGGGTTTACGGATATGATGTCGAAACTAAGGCTCAATCGTCCCAGTGGAGGCATTCTGGATCGCCAAGACCGAAAAAGGCTCGACAAGTGCGGTCGAATGTGAAGGTTATGCTCACTGTGTTCTTTGATTTTAATGGCATAGAGCATTATGAATTCTTGCCACAAGGTCAAACAATCAATAAGCAGTACTACCTACAAGTTCAACGTCGTTTGCGTGAAGCAATCCGAAAAAAACGCCCGGATTTGTGGCAAAACAATTCATGGCTTTTGTACCACGATAATGCGCCTGCTCACACTTCATTGCTTGTTCGAGAATTTTTGGCCAAAAACGAAACTGTAACGATGCCTCAGCCTCCATATTCGCCAGATATGACTCCATGTGACTTTTTTCTATTTTCAAAAATAAAGAGAACATTAAAAGGCCGTCGTTTTACAAGCATAGATGACATTAAAAGCGAATCGCTGAAAGAGCTAAAAGCTATTACAAAGATCGAGTTTCAAAAGTGTTTCGAGGATTGGAAAAAGCGTTGGCATAAGTGTATTGTATCCGAAGGGGACTACTTTGAAGGCGACAAGATTAATGTAGATGAATAAATAAATATTTTTTTCATAAAACGAAAATTCTCGTTATTTTTTGAACACACCTCGTATATGTGAACTTCGACGTGCCGGCTGGTGCCGGTATATAGTGGCAAAGAATCGTATTGAACATGTTAAAACAGTGTTTGTTAATTTTTTATTGCGAAGTGGATGAAGAATATGATCGTTATAAATATAATTGTAGATATATATATATAGAATTCCTGTTTAACCGTGCATTATAGACAATATTTTTATGTGAATATATATAAAACTATAATATTAAATTTAGGAGTGATAATATATAATATATTTGTTATATCGCAACTGCTTTATAATTATTTCTAAATTTTCATTGCCAAACAAACTTGATAAATTGGTGAGTGTAAATTAGATAATTGTAATTGATTTTAAAGTGAAAGTAAAATTACGTATACTGCTTGATTGTAACATATGTATATATTAGAAAATTAATGGCACATTTCAGGTGTATTAATTATATAGCTGCACAAAAACTATAATAACATATAATGTCAGACAGTAGCAGTAGTACAGACGAAGAAGTAAATATTCCTACTAAAAGGTATAAATTGCCTTTGAATAAAGATTATAGAGCTGGTGATGTCAGTCGACAGACTTTAAGAAGATGGAAGCAACGAGCAAAAGCATCGTCAAGCAAAAGTTAGTATGAGTGGATGTTATATTTGTAATGTACAGAATTTTGTATTAAAATGTAGAATCAGCTTTTATGATCTTACTTTACACATATGTTCTCTACAATATACAAAAATGCATAGGTAATTGTATATACCGTATGTACTATATATGCAATCGCCTCACTAATTAGCATTTATATCGCTGACGTTTGAAGAATTATGTATATGGGTAATTCTAGGCTATTTCGATTGACTTGTAACCCTTAGGTTACGGATTTTTTTTTAATTTGGCACAATTGTTGTACACATAAAACTGAGATTTTTCCCAAATTTTGGAGACGATACATTAATTATATCAAAAGTTATTAACAATTAAAGAAAAATGATAAAAAATTTTCAAACAGCTATATTTTAAAAACTAATAAAGATATCGAAGTCGGATTTTTTTCAAAATACTTATAATGCCTTAAAATTTCGAAATAATTACAACAATAAACAATAAAAATTTTTTTTCGAAAGTTATTAACTTTTTGTTTAAACAATTGCTAATATCTCAAAAAGTATATTTTTTTTTTGAAAAATTCTTGCTCCTACGTATTCCTGAGGATTTTTGCTATCGAAATCAATCATAAAATTCAAGGGCCCGACATATCGGAAAGCGTAGCCCTAATCAAAAGAAGACGCCTCGGCGTAAGGCTGCGGTAGCGCTCCAGCGGACTCACGGTCGAAAGGTACTTTAGCTTTAATCTAAAAAACTAATAAAGATACCGAATCGGAGTTTTCCCAAATTACTTATAATACCTTGAACTTTCGAAATAATTACAACAATAAACAATAAAAATTTTTTTTCGAAAGTTATTAACTTTTTGTTTAAACAATTGCTAATATCTCAAAAAGTATATTTTTTTTTGATAAATTCTTGCTCCTACGTATTTCTGAGGATTTTTGCTATCGAAATCAATCATAAAATTCAAGGGCCCGACATATCGGAAAGCGTAGCCCTAATTAAAACAAGATGCCTCGGTGTCCGGTCGCTGAGGCGTCTTCTTTTGATTAGGGCTACGCTTTCCGATATGTCGGGCCCTTGAATTTTATGATTGATTTCGATAGCAAAAATCCTCAGGAATACGTAGGAGCAAGAATTTTTCAAAAAAAAAAATACTTTTCGAGATATTAGCAATTGTTTAAACAAAAAGTTAATAACTTTCGAAAAAAAATTTTTATTGTTTATTATTGTAATTATTTCGAAAGTTCAAGGTATTATAAGTAATTTGGAAAAAATCCGATTCGTTATCTTTATTAGTTTTTTAGATTAAAGCTAAAGTACCTTTCGACCGTGAGTCCGCTGGAGCGCTACCGCAGCCTTACGCCGAGGCGTCTTCTTTTGATTAGGGCTACGCTTTCCGATATGTCGGGCCCTTGAATTTTATGATTGATTTCGATAGCAAAAATCCTCAGGAATACGTAGGAGCAAGAATTTTTCAAAAAAAAAAATATACTTTTTGAGATATTAGCAATTGTTTAAACAAAAAATTAATAACTTTCAAAAAAAAATTTTTATTGTTTATTGTTGTAATTATTTCGAAATTTTAAGGCATTATAAGTATTTTGAAAAAAATCCGACTTCGATATCTTTATTAGTTTTTAAAATGTAGCTGTTTGAAAACTTTTTATCATTTTTCTTTAATTGTTAATAACTTTTGATATAAGTAATGTATCGTCTCCAAAATTTGGGAAAAATCTCAGTTTTATGTGTACAACAATTGTGCCAAATTAAAAAAAAATCCGTAACCTAAGGGTTACAAGTCAATCGAAATAGCCTAGAATTACCCATATATTTATACTGATGGGCTACATAATTACATATATATATATATAGAGTCGTTTTGAGTATTGCTTATTTCGTACATTAATGTAAAATATCTAATAGTTTCTTTGAATTATTCAAGAAAATAAAATAATAAGTTACTTATATAATTCACAGCAATGATTCATTTATTATAGGTTTCAAACAAATTGATATAAATATGGGTGCCTTTATAACATGTACACAATAATTCTTTTTTATATATGGAGCTTAGATGAAATTCATACATACAGACAAATCACTGGTCAGTGCAACATAGATTTTTATTAATTATGTTTAATAAATTTTCGAAATAAAAAGTAGAAGAGCCCCTTTTTTCTTTAATTGTAAACATTGTTGTATATACACGATTTTTTAGTAATTTTTATTGATTGAAAAGTTTGTAGTAACATATTTTGTTTTTTTAAAGCAGTTTTTAATTCAGAAATTGTTAATTAAGTATACAGAGTAAACAATACATTTTTTGACTATTTTTTTCTTTCTTTTCAAGTTGCAATTGAAGAATTCTACGAATAGCAATTTTGAATTATAGCAACATTAGTTTTTTATGTAACGAATGAATATTATACCGTCAGAGCAATTAATGCTCATTAATTGATATTTAGCTGATGAAACGTGATTAAAAGTCATAAAAACTTATTAAAAACTATTGAAAATTATTCGTAATGATAGAAAGCTATTGAAAATGATTGAAAAAGTAGTTTGTAATAATCTATACAGATAGCTTAATAATTATTTTTTATAATGATGAGTAGGTTTCTATCATCATGAATAGTTTCCAATAGTTTTTAATCATTTTTTATAATTTTGAATTATGTTTTATCAGCTGAATACCAATCAATGAGCATTAATTGTTTTGAATACATTCATAATCGTATAACTGTAAAGATACGAATGATACAATGAATAATAAAGTACTGACGTTTTGCAATTCGGGTTTCGAGCATAAACGCTGCACATATTAACATGTTATAAAAAAAACAATTGATATAACCTATTACTATTAAAAGGCTCGACCGATCTGTGCAACCGATGTTATACTATTCAGTTATACTAATCCCCACTGAAAATCAATTAACGAATTTCATGCATAATTCGTACATATACTCGTACATAATTTGAACGAAATAAGTACAAAATACGTACGAAAAACTTACGGAATACGTACGTAATACGTACGTATTTGTCCGAAATTCATATACAAAATACGTACGTATTTCACATGTATTATGTACATAATATTTACAAAATACGTACGTATTTCACTTGTAATTTATACCAATTTCATGCATAATTTCTTCAAAATACGTACAATATTTGCGCAAAATCCGATCGTATAAAAATTATTAATTTCATTTTATTTACTGATATTTAATTTTATTTACTGGAAAAAAAATTACTTTGAACTTTTTATAAAATGAATTCCAATACGGATAAGTAACGTAACAAAGATTTATTTTTGATAGTTTATATACAATTGTCGTTACATAATATGCTTATCTGTTTTAAGGATTCATATTAATTTTTTACCGTTAGGCAACATTTTTATAACTACGCAACAGAATATATAAACAATAGCGACGAAATCTCAACAATATAGTGACATGTTATATTGTATAATAATAATATCTTGTACGCAATTTATTGTTTAACAATATAAAGAGAAAGATCTATTATGCTTACGAAACGCTGCCTTCTCTACAATTAAATGATTTGTTGCTCGGATAAATAAAAAATGTTACAAAATACAGTTTATTGAGATTTACAATTTGACAGATGCTACGAAAATACTAATAATGCAACAAATTTGGAACTACCGAAATATAATGGGCTAAAGAGGTTTTTGTACAAACTGCGATACGATGAATATCTCCCGTACTTATAATTACAAGTTCTTTATCGATTTTCATGATTTTTTTTATTTTTTGACAATTTTCAAACGCATTTTCAGTTTGAATAAAATTACACAACGTATATTCCACTTCATAAACTTCATCAACAATAAATTCGTTGATTTTCATGAACATGCCAGTTTTTGTTTGAATAAGAGAGTTATTTGAACGAAGTTCTTCTTTCTTGCAAGCAGAAAAAATGCAGCCATTTTTAAGCATTCTTTCATAAGATTTTGTGAAATTTTCATTGAGATTTTTCAGCAGTACCCATTTAGGGTCAGTATAATAAGAGCTACCAAAATACCTGTTTGCTCCTACTTTTACAGATTTGTTTGTATTTTTATTATTTAAGTTATCAATAAACTTTTCGATTGGTGAATTTTTATAATTTTCTGAAATATGTTGAGCTAATAGTAGACCGCTATTCTCATATTCAAGTTGGCGGCAGATCTGATGTAGGACTCCTTTAGTCGATTTAATTATCCTGACAATTTTTCCATTGCCTGCTTCAAAAGGATATCCAGTATGACAAGAGAGGGGTCCCCAATTTACCACACTATCGACGAGATGCAGAAGTTGGTGTACATTATACGTCATAGCAGTCCGGCCGTATAAATCTTCCGTGTCTGCAACAAATTCTTTTATAAGCCTGTCAGCGCGAGCAAGTTTATCTTGAGTTATAGGTATACTCTTCAATATATGCATAGCTTCAACCAACTTCTGCCAATGATCTGCATATTTTTTGAAACGGGGAATCGATTTCAAAATAGGCAAACTGTAATAAAATAACCAATTTTCCCATTCTCGGGCTTTCCAATTTTTTCGGTCTATAAGTGAGCGCGTCAAACGCGTTATTTGATTAGGAGTTTGGATTTTTAATAATATTGCACCAATTTCTGTTATTTTATCCTTCAATGAGTATGGTACATATGATTCATCAAACCACATATGCGCCAACTGTTTGCAAACACCTAAATATACGCAATGCATCTCATTGGGAACCAACCCATCGATGACGTTGAAATAGGGTAGATACACTGAAGGGCTAATTGCAATTACTCCATGTGTTCGTTTAGCTGTTGGTATTTTACTAGAAAGGTTTTTCATAGTCTCTAACGTTTCCGAGAGAGCCCGTCTTTCTGGCACATAGTCTAGAATAGGATACTTCACAACTTTTTTCTTCTTTTTTTTAACTGGAATACCAGGATGTAAACACCAATTGCATCCCCAGTATCCATTAAATTGAGTGACGCCTTGCATTGGGGTACGTGCAGCTGCGTCTGCATAACAACATGTAGGGTAAACTCTTATGTTCCTCAAACTATCATTAATTTTACATGTTATGCCTTTAGCATTCAGGGCATTTATACTCTTTGCAAAATGTTTGATAAAAATGTTCATATCCAGTTTTTTGCCGAACCATAGGGCAACCGTTATCGTATCACTAGAGCGTAAATATGGAGGGAGTTCGTGTATATTCATCTGAATAGGCCAGATTGAATAATTAGAACTTTTCCAGATAGGAGGTCCATCGCTATTTATTGTACACGTAACATATGAAGTTTTAAGTTCATTTGGTAGCGATGCAATAAATTCTCTGTACTTGATCCCTTCGTAAATATCATGAATAATTTTAATTTTTTCAGACGGATCTTTTATGTTACGCAGTATCTTTTCATAGTATTTATCGTGTTTTTCTAACAAATGTCGAACTTTTTTTGATATATCAAGAATCACGAAAAAGCTAAGGTTATTTCCTTTAACGGGAATATTTTTTTTGCATTCATGACAAAATACGGTGCGTTCCGTAAAG
The DNA here is from genome assembly GCF_024137745.1 of Phymastichus coffea. Taxonomy (NCBI): domain Eukaryota; kingdom Metazoa; phylum Arthropoda; class Insecta; order Hymenoptera; family Eulophidae; genus Phymastichus; species Phymastichus coffea. The sequence continues at coordinate 6,204,270 of NW_026706814.1, forward strand.
TGAAAGGGTCGAAGATATATTTTACATTTTGGGCAGACTGCGTGAAATTGTGTGTTATCATTAGATCTTAACAATTTATCAATATGATAACGCGTGTCAGGAACTACGGGAACGTTCATAAAACTATTAATCATTTTACACAAAGCTTCTATACCATCCACTGGTAGATCGAAATGAGAAGAGTAATTTTGTATTGCGCATAACATTTCGGCTTGACCTACAGCTAAATGAGCGCCATCAGCTGTAATGAAGTCTTGTTTACCGTCTTTCAATTTCTTTGCCAGTTCAGAATATTCTTCTTGCTCTCTCCAAAATTCTTGAGCATCGGAATTGTCTGAATCATAATCCACATCGTCCTCTGAATCATCAGCCTATAAACATTGTGATAAAAATATCCTTTAAAATACAATTTGATTTACTGATCGAAAAAATATAGCATTAGATTCTCTTATATTTAAAATGAATATATATTGATTTTTATTTGCCAAAATTCAAAAGATTTTTAATCATATCAATATTTATGTATTCAATTAATGTTATAATCAATCGAATAAAAAAATAGTTCAAAGTGACCATTCGAATTAAATTTTCATCTACTTGCAACAGCTGCGAAAACATCACTCTATATAGAATTTGTCATACACATTGCTACATAATATTTTTCTTATTTAACTTTTTCAAAATCAATTTCCATCACTCACTGTAGAAGTTCCAAGTCTAACGTCCATAGGCACTGGCATTTCATAATCTTCTTTATCGAATTGCTCCGAATCAGAGAAATTTCCAGCTTGCGCAGGTATGGAATCGTTTGCCTTGCTACTTATACTCGAAGAAACTACTGGACTGCGGCAGTGCATTGTATTCATTGGTATTTCATAATTTTCGTCTGAAGTTTCTTCCTCGGTTTCTTCACACGGCTCATCTGGGTATAGTTTAATATCTGTTTCATGCCCCACTAGCTTACGTAGAAAAACACGATAGAATACCTATAAATATTAAACAATAAACTTTTAAAGCAACAGTATATATATATATATATATGTCTATGCCTCTCAACATAATTGCAACGGTCGCATATTACATATACTATATAAATAGACTTATTATCGTGCATAATTTACTTTAAGAATTCGTTTTCTCTTTCTATGGTCGTATTTCGTCGATCGTGGCAAATCACCAGCTCCGTTCTTGAAATACTCTTTGTATCGCCCACGGTGAGCTCCACGTTTATTTGAAGGCATGATTCTATTGGTTTTCAAATCCATTTAACGATATTCGAAGTAATTATCGGGTAAGAAATTTCAATAATGTTATTTTCATTTTTTTTTCTCAGTTATTATTAGAAAAAATTTAAATATATCAATATTAATTTACTTACGAGAATTAATAACTGTATAATCTTGTCACACTTGGTATTATTGATGGCAAATCAATGTTCAACATTTCTCAAATTGCCAGTAAGTCAGGCGGTTCTTATTTTTAGATTTGTGTATGGAGCGTAATTAAAATGTTAGCTTATATAAGCCAAGCTTGGTACATGTAACTACCCTGCTAAAAAAGTTCCATTCATTCCTATTCGGGATCATTCATATTCAATGGTAATCAATGAACTGAATGGTTCAATGTTCCGATGACGATTGAAACTGAATGATTTTCAATAATACTTCATGGTAAGCATAACTAATAGTAAAACTTACCATTAAATTTAATAGAATTCAATCTTTCTGAATAATACGTATAGGAATGGTTTCAATGATAATCTATCCAATTGCATTGAATGAATATCAATCACAGTTCAATAAAATAATTAATCAATGATATTTTATTGTATATCTTTCTATGAATTTTAATAATTTTTCGATACAATAATTGTCCAATCATATTTTATTGAATCATATTATATGGATATTAATTTTTATCCAATTACACGGTTGGTCAATAATATTTTATAGAATGGTTTTCCATATATGCCAATATGAGCAAAAGCAATACTGTAACTTTAGCAATATTTCATTTAATAGTTTTTTTTTTAATCTTAATGATTGGTCAATATAAAAATAACCCAATCGCATTCAATGAGGTATAGTATTCTATAATTTCTTATGAAAGGCAAACAAAAAAATTTCAAATATTTTCAATGGAATATTTTTTAATGAAATCTAATGATTGGTAAATGCAAGTAAAACTCAATCGTATTCTATTGAGAAGTTGTTTGTATAGTTTTGAATAATCCTTCATTCTACAAACTTATCAAATATAATTTTATTCTATAATTTTTCATTAGATGATGAAAGAAAAAATTTCCATAATTGAATGATTTTTTATAAATTTGAATAGTTGTTCGATCCTATAATTGAAGAATCGTATCTTATGCTTTGGATATTATAATTTTATATAGGTCATGAATGAAAAAACTCCGTATATGATTTGATTGAATAGACTTTTATCAATTTTAATAGTTTTTAAGTAAAAACATATTCGAATATAATTTTTAATGGGTATTCGATTTTTTTTCAATTGTAAATAAATGGTTTTTTATGTACATCAACAAATTACAAAAATTGCCATGAACATTATTATTGGATTTCAAATGAATTGGGCATTTTGCATAACTATCTAGCATTTCTAACGTCTACCAAAATTATTTTGCAATCTATTTCACCAATGGGTTTGATGAGATCAATCTCGTTTTCGCTTTGAATTTTTCGGATATGAGTCACTCCTTCAAATGGATATTCTGGAAATACGTTGTACGTTTGTACAACAATGTATGAATCGTCGTCATGTTCGAGAATTTTTGTTATTCTAGCGTATTGTCCACTAGTAAGTCTAACGACAGTATCATCAGTTTTCTTCGCTCGATTGTATTCTTCACTGTGATATACAGTGCTTTTATAAATACACTTTTTGTAAACCATGCACCAATCCTTAATTATGCAATAACAAACCATTCATACTTATTCAATGGGATTAATTTCTGCTATTGCATAATATTGGATTAATGTGATTTTCACATTAAAAACTATCGAAAATTATTCAACGTCAGAAAAAAAGTTGATTCTGCGATAACAAACCATTAATCCCCATTCAATTAGATTGATATTTTCTACTGGATATTATTGAGTTGTTACGACTTTCGTATTCAAAACTATTGAAAATTATTCAACGATACGAGACTTGAATGTTGCAATAACAAACCATTGATATCAATTCAATCAAATTGATTATCGCATTCGAATGGTTTCAAATCTTCGATTTGACCACGAATTTTACCATTGAAATCGATTGGGTAACATACATGAGAAATTTCATTGAATCCTATTGAAAACCATTACTTTAATAGTATATTTTTCTATTGATAATGATTAATCTCGATTAGGAATCAATAGTAATCTATATTATTGGAACCAATAGTATTTAATATCTTGACATTTCTTATTGGATGAGGAATCATATTCAATGGTCATTTGGAGTGTTCAGATCGAAGATTGAAAACCATTCAGAAATTCTTCAATGGTTTTCAATGGAACTTTTATAGCAGGGTAGGAGCACAAAGCTCTTCACACAATGCGAACGTTTCTTGAACATGCGGCGACATAACGCGCGACGAAAAAAAGTTTTAACGAATAGTGTCTAAAAAGTTCTAACCTGGTTTCTTTCAAAAACTGATTGTTAAATCACTAATGTTATCTGCAATGAACACATATAACGAATATGAAATATTGCTGAATAAATGTAACCAGAGTATTTTTATAACTATAAACATCTTGCCAATAAATATCGTATAATTTTTGTAGTCATACTTACTATCCAACTATAACATTTGTTGTCAATTTATTACTTATTAACTGTTTAGTGTTTTGAAATTAATAAGTAAATCGTTAGGTTATTACGTTGACTCGATTACATACCTTTGCAGCTCGCGGCAAATATCAAGGGAGTGTTGTCTATTGTCTTTGTTTTTGTTTAGTGCAGCGGGCAACTAACCTACGATCAAATATTGATTGGTTGATGAAAAACGATTTTTTCTTGTTGTTATTAAGTAATTAAAATATATGTGAGTATGCTAATTAAGCCTAAAGTTGCATCGTAACAGAAAGAAAGAATTATTACAAAGGGTTATTTTTCGTGTTGCTATACTTGCCGTACTTACTACGACTTCAATTTGTCAGTAATCTTTTATATACAAATGTGTGCTACAATTTCGTACTCACAATGAGTAACGATATCTCCCATGCACTTGTTTACTGCTCAAATAGAAATAATTTTCGAGTCGTAGAGATTAAAAAAATAAACGACTTTGAAAAACCTGGGTTTAGAGATGATTTTGTACAAAATAAAGAGTATGCATTACAAAAAACTGCAAACTCTAAAATTGAAATCAAAGTTCAGATTGTTGCTTTGGGAAGTAAGTATAGTACTGTCAAATTTATTATTTTTAATTCAAGTTATCGTAGTAAATTTAATTTCAAACTTAATCTAAATTGATATATTCGAGTAAATTTTGCACGTGATTCATTACTTTTAATTTATTTATTAGACGAAGATGAAATGAATGAAGAATTGAAGACGACACAAAAAAAAAAACCATTTCAGATGCACTTGTTGACGTCATTGAATTACAAGAATTGCAAGTGATTCCTGTTATGAGTATTAATGAACTGAAGTCCAACATACCTCGACATAAACTGCAATTCAATAAATATACAATTTACAGTGCGAAATTAGAAGAAGAGGATGCGGACTATGATGTTTTTATCCATGAGTTAGGAGGTTATAGATATGCAAAAATAAAGCTTTATAGTTTATTACTATTAAATGTTTTACACTCTTATCAACTGAGCATTTTCGTGATTTTTAGATCACGATGAATTACAATCGTTGTTCACTATACTTGAGAAAAATATTTCCAATGTACTTGTGCGGTTTATTGAAGAAGACTTATTGCAAGTAATCGATGCAGAAGATATCGAAGAATTTATCGTTGATAAACCACAATCAAGATCACAATATGAGAAACTCAAAATTTACTGTGGACGACGAGATAATGGAGAGGTTTATGAAGATATTCAAATTTTGAAATTGGGAGGTGATTTCCGAGATTTTTTCATTGTATTAATCTACCGTTATTTCGTTTTTAAATTAATTTACGCAATTGAAATACGTACAATTTTTTTACTTATTTCCACACTTTAAAAGGTCATGATGAGTGTTCGAGATACATTGACTACTACAACCACATTACTCATGCACTGGTAATGTACAAGCGGAACAAGCCTAAGAATATGAAAGAAGTCATTCCAATAGAGTGGATTAAAGAACTTAGAAAAAATCCTCCTGAAACTCCCAAAGATTTCGACCAAACTAGACCTTATTCAGGAAAGATTCCAGGTTCTACTCATTATTGTGCAATACAAATCGTTGAACTGGGATGTGAGTATTTTTAAAGAGTATGATGAATATGCTGTAGAATGCTCTTCATTCGTTTAATTTTTTATTGTATATTTGTCGTTTTTATTTGCTTATTGTATTGTGTATGTCGTTTTATTTATGACATAATGCTAATATTCGTTCATTGGTAGGTGACTCTGTTTTGAAATTCAAATTACAACATCAAAAAAAAAGAATCACTGTACAAAATTTCAATTTAAGTGCATTAGAAGAATGCAATAAGAGTATATCTGATCTAAGCAACCCCGAAACAGAAATCAATCCGGATTCCAACGATAACAGTGGTAGCGATCAACAAAACGAAAATAATGCGATACCAAAAACATCACCAAAACGAAGAGCAAGACCAAATGTAAATAAATTAAATAATTTACCGTTCTTAAAAAAAAGTAAGTATCTACATTTTTACCGAACAAAGAAATCGAGAATGACAAAGTTCAATCAGGAAAAAATTTGAAAGATAAAAGAGCTATATTGTTGTCATCTTAAAATAATAATGAACAACGTAGAACCGATAATTTGAGTGATGATGAAGCTCTAAAACAAAGAATTGCTGGTTTTTCCGAAGAACGACCAATTTCAACGCGTGGTTTCCAATTCCAAATAAGGGTAAATAATTAAAATATAATGATGATCAATTTGATCACCATTAAAATATATCTACATTCGCACTCATATAATCGAAATTTATAATGAAATGTCATTAAACAGTAGATCGACATGGCTATCGAGAGTCGAGCAGAAGCAATGATCGTAAACGGTATAGAGAAATGTATTCTAATGAGTCAAACTCTGATGACGATTTGGAGCGTGAAAGATATCCAAGAAATCAAAGGGCCAAATCGGACAGGCGCGTATCAAAAAACAGAAGACCGCATTCTAGAAATACATGGAAAACTCCTGATCATTATTATGAGAGTGATGATAGCACTGGGTTAATAGAAAAATATGGATGGCTCGATAAAATCAATGTTATAGAAACTGATGGAACGGTTTGTGAAACTTTCGAATTTGCAATTTAATGATATGTTTGAAATATAATAACTGGTAAATAACTTTGTAGAAAATTACATACATCCATATAGGCTACTCTTTAAAAATTCCGTTAAAATCTTGGCGTACTATTACAAATGAATGTTTTTCTGATTCTGCATTCATTGAACAATTATCCAGAGCTTTGTATGGAAAGCAAATATTTGAAATTTATCTACAGCGAAAGAAGTTTATGAGAGTTTTAGACGGAAAACCTAGAAGAAAGATTAGTGACAACTAGTTGAAAGCGATGAAACGTATGTCAGCTATACTGTCTTTCTAACTAATATTTGCTATACAGTGAGAAGCTTAATTTCTTAAAGAAATTCTAATTGTCTTTTATTTAGACTGCTTGAAATGGTGGATCATAGAAAAGGCACGTCATGTATTGATGTCTCGAACGATGGAAGAAGTAACATCCATGAAAAATATAAGAAAAATCTTATCGCAAGAAATAAGCTTTCAATTCAACAAAATGGCAGAAAAAAACAATCAACGTATTACTTACCTACCAAGCGCAAGTTTCATTTGTGATTGAATTGAAGAAATTTATTTTATGATTTTGAACACTTTAACTTTAATTGATTAGTAATTCATCACTTGATTTTTTAAACATTTATATTCTAGTCTAAGGTTTGGAATAATCTTGCAGTTTCTGCAGGATAAACTGCTTATTTCTAAAAGAAAAATATGTTATTAATACAAAGAAATTTGTGTGATATAGAATAATTAGAATGTTGTCTGTTGCGTAGTTATAAAATTGTTGCCTAACGGTAAAAAATTAGTATGAATCCTTAAAACAGATAAACATCTTATGTAACGACAATTGTATATAAACTATCAAAAATAAATCTTTGTTACGTTACTTATCCGTATTGGAATTCATTTTATAAAAAGTTCAAAGTAATTTTTTTTCCAGTAAATAAAATTAAATATCAGTAAATAAAATGAAATTAATAATTTTTAAACGATCGGATTTTGCGCAAATATTGTACGTATTGTGAAGAAATTATGCATGAAATTGGTATAAATTACAAGTGAAATACGTACGTATTTTGTAAATATTATGTACATAATACATGTGAAATACGTACGTATTTTGTATATGAATTTCGGACAAATACGTACGTATTACGTACGTATTCCGTAAGTTTTTCGTACGTATTTTGTACTTATTTTGTTCAAATTATGTACGAGTATATGTACGAATTACGCATGAAATTCGTTTATTGATTTTCATTGGGGATAAGAGTCGGATGGAATAACGTCTTCAAATGTTGAACACCTAAATTCAACACCTAAACTTGGGGATTCATATGGAAAATTGGTTTTGTTTGAACAAATTTTTAACAACAGTTTTGTATAGTTAAATAAGCTTTTTCTGGAAATTCTATCCGGCTCTTAATTATTGTCACAAACAAGGCACCTTGTTGTGCCATATAAATACAGCAATGGACTATTTATTCCTTCTAAAAATTTCGATGACAATAGACGTTTTGAGGATACAATTATTTCACTGTTATGGTCAGAATTTAAAAAATTGTAAATAACTAAAATCAATAGAAATCAATAAGAATGAATGTCCAACAAAGAAAAAAAATGAAGAGAGAGAGGGAGAGAGAGAGAGAGAGAGAGCTTGAAGCTTTCAACGCTCTTATAATTGTTTTGTTAATGTTTTTTTTATGTTTTTTAATGTTTAAACGCTGAAGCCGAGGTAAGGAACTTTTTTCCAAAAGGAAGATTCAATGGCTCACTTGCTTACTTGAAGGTTTTATTCAATCCGACCCTTATTAGTATAACTAAATAGTATAACATCGGTCGCACAGATCGTTCTAGCTCTTTAATGCTAATCGGTTATATCACTTGTTTTTTATATAACATCTTGATATGTGCAGCTTTTAAGCTTAAAAAACGGAACCGAAAAACGTCCGTACTTTATAATTCACCATATCATTGCTATCTATACAGTATTACGAATATGAATGCACTCAAAGCAATTGATGCGCATTGATTGATATTTAATTGATAAAGCGTAATTAAAAATTATAAAAACTTATTAAAAACTATTGGAAATTATTCGTAATGATTGAAATCCACTCATAATTATAAAAAAAAGTAATTTGTAATGTTTATTGAGCTTTCTGTATAGATCATTACAAATTACTTTCTTATAATTATGAATAGCTTTCTATCATTACGAATAATTTTCGATAGTTTTTAATAAGTTTTTTATAATTTTTAATTACATTTTATAAGCTAAATATCAATCAATGATCACCAGTTTTAAAAGCATTCATATTTGTATATATAGATACCAATAATATCAATTTCTACTACCTACTAATGAGATTGAATAAAATTTTATTTTGCAGGCTCGAACTCAAAAATTGTTACTGCAGCAACAAACGATAATATAGAAATCGACGCAGAAGCTTTAAGTGCTTCGCCAGAATTAGGCTACCCTAGTCAAGTGCATAATAGCCTGGGTGAAATGAAAGACAATAGTCAGAAGCCTACATCATGTACCCATTCTGAACGAACCGAAGAGTATATTCTCAATTCTGATGAACTCATTTCTTCTTCTTCAGAAGAAGAAGATGGGTTTCCAGAGCCTCTGGAAGATACTGATATTGATGATCTGCAATCCGAAGTAGATTACAGCGATAGTGATAATGAAATTAATGTCAATCAGAAAATTGACTTTCTGAATCAGATCATGTTTCGCGAATCCAATTTAAAGGTACGTGATGTTATTATAATGATAACGGCATTGTCGTTAGATTTAAAAATGTCGGATGAAGGAAAGTTGAAGTTGGGTAAATTTGCTAAAGTTTTGGCCGGAGTAAGATTTGATAATCTAAATCTTTCAAAGTACATGATGGATAAGTGCTTTTCATCGCAAGATGAACACGTTACTTACCATTTTTATTGTAGCAGTTGTTCTGCTGTAAACCCTGCTAAAAATAAATTGTTGAAAATTATAAAAATGGATTAAACTTCAATCATTTTCAATAATTTTCAATGAAATGATTGATTTCCAATCCTGTCAAGAATTAAAGTTGAATCATGTTTAATACAATTAAATTCTAATCACAATTAATGCGAAAATTTAGGATTAATTTTAATATTTTTGAATCATTTTTAATAGTGATTTCAGTGAAAAATAACTTAATAACATTTAATTTAATCTTTTTTAACATCTTTCAATATTTTCCAATCAATTATTCTATTTAATCACATTCATTCTAATACTTTTTAATGCCTTTCAATATTTTCCAATCACTTATACTAATTAATCACATCCAATCAAATAATTATTAATATATTTTAATAAATGCTTAGTACTTCAATTTCAATAACATTTAATGGAATATTTTATTATTCCTTTTAATAGTTTCCAATTAAACATCATATTTAGTCACATCTTATCCTAATACTTTTTAGTTCCTTTAAATATTTTCCAATCAAATATAATATTTGATCACATTTAATCGAATAATTATTGATATAAAACAATAAATATTAGTTCTGGGTTTCAATAACATTTAATCGAATATTTTTTATACTTTTTAATATTTTCCAATGAAACATCATATTTAGTCAAATTTTATTTTAATACTTTTTAATGCCTTTCAATATTTTCCAATCAAATATTATATTTGATCACATTTAGTCGAATAGTTTGTTATTTATTTTAACATTTTCCAATGAAACACCATATTTAATCACATATAATCGAATAATTACATAGATCTGCATTGTTTTGTTCTTGGCCAAATGGGGATCATTTTTTAATTAATTTTTTGCATAGAATTTGAATCCGAACGTAGAATTTGTTTATTAATCAATTTTTAAGAAACGCCTGTTTGTGTCTGTGTAGTATGTGTGTATCTCAATAACTAAATTTCTCTACCACAGAATTCAACGGACAAAGACTCATTCAATTCGTTTTTGCCGAATGAAGTATGCCAGTCCTTAATACATAGAAAAAAAAATATAATTTCTTTAATTTTCAGTTTTTTATTTTCTAATTTTTTTATATCAATTCCGAAGTATTTTATTATAGTATTTTATAAAAAACTGCTTCATCTGCAATTTGAAAAAAGACCTCCTTAGTGACCGTTAATGACGAAATCCCTTTTTTACAGACAAAATTTTCATATATCGGAAAATTTATAATTACATCATCAAAAATTTTAACTGATGATTAATTCTTTCATGATTAAACCAACGTCCAGTAATAGTCGATCAGGACATTATAACCCTAAGTTACTGATATATATAGGTCATTTCACGTCAACTCTGCAAGTCTCAAAACCCAGGAGAGTAAACGGCAAGCTTTAAACCCCAAATGCCCTGTACTCTGCGAGTCTCGAACCCCAAATGCCCTGTACTCTGCAAGTCTCAAAACCCAGGAGAGTAAACGGCAAGCTTCAAACCCCAAATGCCCTGTTCTCTGCGAGTCTCAAGACCCAGGAGAGTAAACGGCAAGCTTCAAACCCCAAATGCCCTGTACTATGCAAGTCTCAAAACCCAGGAGAGTAAACGGCAAGCTTCAAACCCCAAATGCCCTGTACTCTGCGACTTTAAAACGCTGGACGAGTAAATAATAAACTTCAAACCCCAAGAACTCTGTACGCTGCTATAGTGTCAAACACCAAGACCCTGTACGATGCTAATTTTGAAACTCCAAGAACCCTGTACGCTGCTAGTTTAAACCCCAAGAACCCTATACGCTGCTAGTCTCAATTAAACCCCAAGTATTCTGTACGTCTCTAGTCTCTAAACCCCAAGACCCTGTACGTTGCTAATCTCAATCCCCAAGGAACCTGTACGATGCTCGGTGCTACAATTTTTCAAAATTGGCGGAAAATCAGCGCATTTTAAAACTTCAATAAATAATATATATATACATGGGGGGGATAAAAAAAATTCTGAGATAGCCAAAAGTCTTCATTTTCTATGTACTATCATAGAAAAAATCGCCGACAAAATTGGTGACTCTACCGGATTTGCGAATGTTAAAAATTCCATGGAATGACCCATATATATATATATATATATATATATATATTGATTGGCAGCATTTTTCAATATATATTTATCAAATTTTTCCAGAAAATTAATGATAGTTATACAAATACGCTAATTTAATTTAATTAGTTTCATATTACGTTTTTCAAAGTTAATTGATTAAATTGACTAAATCGAAAAGTTTGTGGTATCGTTGAAAAAAACAAAAAATCAATCAAATTACTTGAAGTCGTATTCAAATATTTCGGTAAAAAGGTATTAAGTGAATTCGTTTCAATCTTATTGAATAATATTCAATTGACTTATGTAGTAGTTAATCTTTTTTTATTTAATCAGCTTGACTGGAAATTTCTATAAGAATGATTACAATAAATTTACATCACTTGTTATAAAAAAATAATGAGTATTTATTCAACAGCATTAAAAAATGAGGAGAAAGAAAGTGAATTTTTTTCGTGTGCAAACATATATAACCTCGTTATACTACACATTATATACAAATATACAAAATATTTTCATTTTATTGTATTTTACATTATTGAAGATAATAGGATATACGGTTTAGTTTTATTGAAAAAATAGTTATTGTACTTCAAAATCATTGGGCATTTTACACAAGTATCTACCGTTTCTGACATTCACTAATATAACTTTACATTCAATATCGCTCATTGGTTTTACAATTTTATTATTGCATTCAGATTCTATTTTTCTTATATGTTCTACTTCTTCGAATGGCAAATGGGAAAATATGTTAAAAATCTGTACCTGCATGTAAGGTTTTTCATTATGTTCTATAATATTTATTATTTTGCAATATTCCCCTGAAGTCAAAAGTATTGCAGAATCATTAGTTTTCTTGCTTTTAGCATATTTTTCACTGTGATAAACAGTATTCTTATATATACACCTGTTGTAAACCGTACATATACCAAATCCGTCTATATTTTTCAGCTCACTTTTTCCACAATATACAATATCTGCTTGGTGACGAAAAGATTTGCTGAATTTGAATGGGTTGAATAAAATTGAACAAAAAATTTTCGTTGTATCTGACGTTGAAATAGATCCTATGTTGCCTGTCTTAAATATTAAATACTGTAAATGCTTTCTGCTTATTTGTCGATCCATACTATTTGGACCATTTACATATGTTTTTAAGGTATAAATATAACTTTCAAAGGGAAAAGCCGAATTATAACATAAAGATCCCGTTTTTCTTATAGAACTAACCATGTGTCTAAGAATATGGATGTTAAATGTCATTTTCTCTTTGCCATAAAGTTTCTCGTAATCAACTTCAAAACGTAATAGATCATCATCAAGTTTATCAAGTTCTATCTCAGATTGTGTAGGCTTTAGTGCAGTAAAAGCACTATTCACTAGTAAGCTATAGTGCTTTAAAGCTTCTTCTGGCAAAACATTTTTCAAGCACGGTAAACTAAAATATAAAAGCCACGATTTGAGTTCAGAGGCCTTTGGTTTAGTAGATCCTTTGATTATGCCACTTCTGGGAAGTCTATGAATTTCTTGAGTGGGCGTTATCTTCAAAAACCTTTGTTCTACGAAATCTATTTCCTTCTTGCTCAGTTTAAATTGCGAATCGCCATTTTTCCACTCATTCCAAATTTGTAGTACAGGTCCAAGGCATAACGCATGCAAATACTCATATGGAAAAGACCATACCATATCAAAGTGAGGTAATTTTGTCATAACCGAATCACCTTTTACTCCATTAGTTACTTTTCCAGATATAGTAGCTGATTCGACGTCTTGTTTGTGACTACCGTTACTTCTTTCGGTCTCAGTTTGATTAACAGGATAACGTACCCCACGAACACTGGTAATGTACTCCCCAAGCTGGTATCACCAACTACAACCGTAATAACCATTAAATTGAATTCTATTCTGAATGATAGGTCGACAAACAGAATCTACAGGACATGAATGGGTACAAAATTTAAACACAATTTCATTTCCAGTACACGTTATTGCTATGCCCTCAGTATACAACTCATACATTTGATCGACATACACTTCAGAAAGATACATATTTAATAAATTACTTTTTGGTTCCGATTCTGTCAAAAGCAAACCACTTTGTAATACGTTGCGAAATCTCAATTTCGGAGATAAATCATTTAGAATGATTTGGACAGGCCAAAAGCCTCTTTTACCGCTCTTAGTAAGTGGTGCTCCATCTATATTCATATTAATGGTCAATATGATATCAGAATTACTTGAATCAGCGATTACACTTTTATGTATAGAACCAGCATTTACGTCTTTGGTGCAATTTCGTGATCTTACGTTACTTAAGATGTCATCTAACAAAACAGCATCACTTAATAATAATTGTAATTGGTATTTTAGATCTATGCGTAAAAAGTAATTTGAAGACCTTGGCGTTATTTTATCTTTGACCCTACAGTTATGACAAAAGATTTCTTTGTTTCTACTAATTTTTTCACTAGCTTCGACAGAATAGAGTTTTACAGCAGAACAGTTGTTGCAGTAATAATTATTCGTTACGTGTTCATCTTGTGATGAGAAGCATTTGTTCATCATATGTTTAGAGAGGTTTAAGTTATCAAACTTTTTACCTGCAAGAACTTTCGTAAATTTGCCTAGTTTTAATTTCCCTTCATCTGATAATTTTAAATCTAGTGCTAGTGCTGTTATCATTGTAATGACATCGCGTACTTTCAAATTTGATTCATAAAACATTGTTTGATCAAAAAAGTGTATTGTCTGGTTAGTAAAAATATCATCATCACTTTCAATTTCGTCGATTTCAGATTGAATATCATCATTATCGCTATGTAATGAGTAATTTTGAAAACTACCATTCTCATCTTCATCTTCGGGACTTGTAGGCTCATTTAGCGTTGCTATATGCTCATCAGATTGAGGGCTATTTCGGTTTGTTGAAAATAGTTGTTCAGTTACCTGGTTCAGTTCATCATAGTTGTTTGTAGAAGTACGATTAGGTTCTTCTTGTGTAAGATGACCAGGTTCTGGCGAAGAGCTTGATGATTTTTGAGGACCTTCTACTGTAGAAACGGTTGCCTTGAATTCTATCACATAAATTTATTAATTCATAAGTAAGTAATACCATAATTATGAAAGTATAAAAATACGCTTACAAACGATGGTTTCTTATTCAGCGATATTTACGTTTATATGAAATTATTGAAATCTATTAATAGCTATTAAGAATTGTAGTAAATTATAAAAAATAACAAAAAGTTATTTAAAATTGTAGGAAAAGTTATGCACCGAATCCTGCAACTGACTCAATATGAATCAATATATACACTCCTATATCCACTAATTCAATGTAATTATAAAAACTTGAATTTTAGATTTGCATGGTGAAGATACGATCTGTTTCAATTTCTTAAAAAAAGAGTTGAAAATATTGAATATATCAAAAAGATATAAGCCATGAATTATGGGAAAAAGTAATTAATATTATGCTAATTACAAATTAGATTTTCAAATCATTCAAAAATTGAAAAAAAAGTAAACAATTAATGTAGTTCAATCAATTGAAAATCGACATATTATCCCTATTAAAAAAATGTTAAAAAACTTTTTTAAGCAAGTAATCGGAAATCCGACTTTTGTGGTTTCTCGATGATTTTTGGAATACTGGTAATTAAACCGATTTCAGATTCAGATTCTACGATATTCGAAATCCATCGAAAACCATATTTTGTTTTTTCATCGTCGAAATTATGACCGCATACAAACCTATGAAAATTTAATTAAACCTCTGTCAAAAGAGTCCTCATGTAATATAGAATGATATACAAAAAAAATTGGAGCGTCAAAGCCGCTTACCATGCTTTCTGGCATGATCAAAATCAGTAATTGTGAAAATCATTTTTATTTTATCAAAAATTCAATCACGTTGTTATGTAAGAATACATTTCGTCCGGCGAAAAAAGGCTGTTCGGAGCGGAGCGGAAGCGGAAAAAACGTTTTTCCGCTTTTTGACTGTAAGTCATTGTATAGATAGTGCTCCATAACTTAAACCCTTTTCCCGCACTGAAATTACCTACATTTTTAATGGTCGCACATAAAAAAATTGATCAAAAACTATCCGATTTATTGAAAATAAACATCAAAATATACTATTTATAAATTAACGAATAACTTTAATAATTTGCTAAAATTCGTTATATACGCATGAATCTTTGTATAAATGTGCTTTACTGTTAATAAATAAATAAATAGAATAAAATTTACTTTTGCTTTCTGCTATTCGACGCTCCCATCTCTTCCGAGTCTTGCGGAAAACATTACTGTGTTTCAGACCCAATTGCATAGGCAAATTGTACCTTTTTGGCTGCCCTTGATCTTCATCACTACTGCTGTTTGAACTCATATCTTTTTTAAATACCTAAATATATACGTATATATGAAAAATATTCTGTTTTCCAAAAGGTGCGATGTAAATCTAAAATTATGTTTTTATTTAAATGAATATAACTATATATATATATATATATATATAAAACAAAAAAAGGATAGTCTAATAAAATAGTAAAATAAATATAAAGCTGTAAACTTTTTTTCTGAAGAGTAAGAAAGTAGACGAATTAAAAAGATCTTTATATAACGGACATTTGAGAAAAATATATATGTACAACGAACAAAATCTATAAAAAGTGTTTATTAGAGTTATATTCATTTATCCTTATATATATATATATATATATATATATATATATATATATATATATATATATATATATATATATATATATATATATATATATATATATATATATATATATATACGTCGTAAGTTTGTAGGTTCTAGGACTTTTAAGCCTTGAGTATCATCATATATATTAATACTACAAAATATTCAGTTGATTATTATGGAATACAGACTTAGAGAGGATTTCGCTGTATTATTTAGTTCAAGTAGCCCTTTTCTAGGTATCATATGGGAAAAATTCCAAACTCAGCCTAAGCTCTCAAAACTAACAATGCATAATCAGCTCACTCGTTTTTCGTGAAAAACGTCCGGCATAATTATAGCAGCTAAGTCCACTCTAAGTCTGTATTCCGTAATAATCAATTGAATATTTTGCAGTATTGATATATCGATAATATTCAAGGTTTATAAGTCCTAGAACCTACAAATTTACGATGTATGTAATATATAAGATTGACAAAGTGTTTGCCTTGAAGCCGTTATATCTATATACAAACCCAACCAATTCGAGTAAATGTAGAAATTTGTCTATTATATCATCATTTATATTAAAATATTATACAAAAAAAAGTGGATCATTGCCTGCTTTATATTTTCGTATCGAGAAAGAAACTCTGATATGCGGTAAATCGAGAAAAATGCAAAATCGGCCAATTAACTGAAAAAAGCCGCATAATTTTATCTTTATCGCCAAAATATTGGCTTGTGAAATTTTTTTTTCAAAAAGTTATTTACACCATTTGAAAAGGCTTCGAACATAAATAATTTGATCCAATATATTAAATCTTTTAATTGATTTGCCGATCTGTCATATAAATAGTTTAAACTTTAAACTGAAATACATTACGAAGACATGAAAACCTAAGTTAGTTGGATATGCCAAGAATTCATAAATCTCATTTTACGAAACAGGTGAATTTAATTTTACACAATTTTATATAATGCGATTTATACAGAAACTTACCTTCAAAACAGTAATCTTAAGAATGTACACTACACTAGTTGATGATATTTTTATGTAATAAACAAGAGTTGCCGTCACACTTTCTTTAAAACAAATAATTTCGGAAATAACGATTTTGAAATATAAGGGAGCCAAGCCAAATGCATATAATACAGATTAAGAGTATAAGTGCAATGAAGAGTAGGGGTATATGGTCTTAGTGCGCCGCCGTAAATGTGCGCAGTAGGTCGGCCGCCGATACAGTTTGCTGCTTCGAATTCAAGTCACCACTTGTTGGCCGCTGTTACAGATTGCCGCTTCGAATTTCCGACTTACTTTGTGACAATTGTTAAGCATTTATACGTACTTGTTGCCAATTAATTTCTCGTTATGAACCAAGTTGTGTACCGTTGGCATCTACGCGTTCTTAATTATATAAATCAGTAAGTCGGCTGCCGAATTCCCGGCTAGTTGCTATTTAAGTTGAGCATTACGTACTTGCCGCCATTTCACTTCTCGCTTTGCGAACCTCGTGTACCGCATAAAAATTTTCTTCTACAGCATTTCTGTAGTTATAATTAATCGCAGTGAAAACATATTTGTGATAAAAAAAGAGTGTGAAATAATTTATAATGGATAGTTGTGGCGGTGCTGGTCGCCGATACAGATTGCCGTTACGAATTTCTATGTAGTTGCTACTTGTTGAGCATTTATTTGTCGCCATTATATAAACCTTGTGTATTGTTGGCTCGTGCGCTAATTATTTAATTGTTAGAAATTTTTTTTCTCATCCTACTGCATTTGTGCTATGCTATTATTTAATTCGTCGCGGTGAAAAATTGTAATAAAAAAGAGTGTTTAAGTTATTTCGAAGCATTTCAAATTTCGTTTAATAATTTTACTTGCAAAAATGGCAGATAGCCAAGAAAAGCAGGTAGCTTACATAAAGTATTTGGACGGTGTAAATAGAGGAATGACAGATACGATTGAGACCGACCAAATACTTGGCCATACTTTTGACGTGTCGTGTAATTTTGATAAAACTATAAAATATAAAATGAGAGATCCTACAAGAGCACGGGAAAATTCCCCAAGGATTCAAATTTTATGTATGGCAGGTGAGTAAGTAATCAATTGTTTTATTATTACATTATGACATAGTAATTAATATTAATGACATACTAATTAATATTAGATTTTTATTATACATTACATATGATTAAAAAATGATCATATATAATTTGAACATTTATCTTTCATTGTTTTTGTTACAGAAAATAAATGCGAATTGAAAAAAAAGATGGAGAGCTTAAGGATTCCATCCTCTAAAAATTTAATTTCAGCATCTGATGAAAGTGATACCCAAGATGCAATTATTAGGCCAATCGCATCTACCAATTCACAAAAATCTACAAATACGTTCAAGGTATTACATGTATAAACATCAATTAGTTTTAACTTTAATTAGCGAGTATGTATCATATATTTCAATTTGATGAACTAGGTGAAACGAGCATCAGATTACTCTAAATTTTATAAAATTAGGCAAGAAGAGAAGGCTTTGCAAAAGAGAAAACTCAAGGTACACACACACACATATATATCTCATCTGAATATAATGACCAAGCTTTTCAGTAATCACATTTTGTATTTATAAAATTGCAGGATTTAAGTGATCAACAAATCAAAGTCAAATCGATGAAACTGCAAGGCCAATGGAATGATTTTTTCTCAGCAGATCATAACCAAGGAAATGAATCTCATGAGGTCGATGGTGTACCAATTTTGAAACAGAAGGTGAGCATAAAATAATTATGCACACAAAAAAAATTTTTTTACTTAAATGATTAAATTAGCATTTTAACAATTAATTTACATACAATGGTGGTTTTACAAACAACATATATATGAATAAATAAATATAAAAATATATAGCTAAATACATATGAAAATTATAGGATTTAAATAAAGAAGAAGACGCTGCACTACCTATACTGGATCAACAGCCTTCATGTTCATCTCAATTAGGAAACAAAACGAATTCCTTCTCAAAAGAACAGCATGAAAGTAACAAGATAGTCTATATAAATGTAAACGATATATTGAAAAACGTTGAAAATTAGGTAAAAATAATATTTATAATTGAAGTAGGGATATTAACAAAATTTATTAACACAGGTTGAACCAAGCGGAACCTTTTTGACAGATGAAGAGGTACATCGCCAAAAAGTATCTGCTGAAGAAGATGAAGTACATAAATTAACAAATTTTGATTTACATGAAACTAATGTAAAGAAGGTCAGTATCCATGCAAGAATGAATGTAGTTAATATATGGATTGATATATAAATTTTCATTTAGGATAAGCATCCAGCAGGTCGTGGTAACAAACCAATAATAATCGAAGTAGGTTCAATAATATAAATATTTGTTCGAAATAATAATAATAAATTATTATTAATTAATAATTCTTTCAACTACAGGAAATTGACTTAATCAAACAAACTAATTTATTGAACAAAAAAGATAAGCAGATTTCAGAATTAAAATATGAACTCAAATGTTTAGACAGAAAATATCAAAATTTAAAAAATGATTTCAAGGATATAAAAAAAGAAAACAATGATTTGCGAGAAAAAAATTTTAAACTACAAGATAATATTACGCATGATATAATGAAGATTGGAGGTAATTAAAGGTTTTTTTTTAATGGCTATGTGTTATATATATATATATATATATATAATTTTATGTTATAGTTCATGTTATATATATATATTATTTTACGTTATATATATATATTTTTTTTAACGGTTATGTTATAAGTATAATGCAATATAATTAACGTATCTATACATAAGCAAGCTAAAATTAAAAATATTAATAGTTATTCTTATATGTAATTATACCTCTAATCTTCCAACTAACATGTCAAAATTTCAGTTAAAGGCTTAGGCTTTTGCGATGTCCAGTGTCTGTTACGTACGTTTAATGCAGCAGTAAGAAAACTTTGTTTTTTATGTGCTAGCTTGATTTAGTGTGTGTTTTTTATAATTTTATTTGGCTATTGATTAAATAATTAGTTTTTTATTAATCAGTAATTAACTTTTTTAATTTTCTAGTGTTGGTAGACCAACAAAATAAAGTTTGTGCTTCATTGAGCAGTAATAATGCTGTTGATCCCAAACTATCAAGTTTGCCAATTGGGTTCACTGAACAAGATAGTAGTGTAAGTATATATTATTCTTACTATTATTATCTAATGTTCTCGTGTCCAATTATTATTTCTAATTAAAATTTCTAATTCATTTACAGGTCCATATGTGTCAAAATAAATTTTTAGCAGGCACTATTAATGATACTGTGGTATCTTCTCAGAGCCCTGCTACTTTCGTAGGGAATTTATTGTTGGGAGTATTTGGACCCACGGTCTTGATGAAGAGTAGCATTACTGGCCGGATAAGTAATAGAAGAATAGGAAAAATTAAGACTAAGAAAGGAGAAAATGAAGACGACGCGGAAGAAGAAAATCAGGATCCGGAAAAGCTGGAAAAATTAGATGTTAAATTACTGCTAGCCTGTCAAGGTATACTGTTACCTGTTTTAACAATATCAATATAAAATACGTTAAAAATATTTAAATTATTATAATTTTCATTTATTTTCCACTTAAATATTAATATAGTTAACTAAATTTACTTATTATATCTACACAACTAGAAATATCAATAATCAATTGTAATTGGCAATTTTCATATTTTCTTCATTTGTATTTAAGCCGTCTACAACGTACTATTTTTGATTTAATTCCGTACCGTTAACATGTATATAATTATTATGTAACGGGCTTGATCCCTTTAACCCATTAAAATAAATAAATAAATAATTTTGATTTTTTTGTAGATTACTTCGGCTATTGGCTAGAAATTTATTATGAAAAACAACTTACTAATTCTCAAAAGAAGAAATATGATCGATCTGTAGAAATTGCAAGTTTTCGGGATTACGCAACAAAAAAAATAGCTTATTTAAAAAAACCAAAAAGCCAAAAATTATCAAGAAAAAATCAGAAAATGATGCTGAAGATTTTGATGATTGTATCGAACCAAGCAATGAAATAGATGATCCTTTAGAATGTATCGATATATTCGATGATATGTTATTACACTCTCCCACAGAGCATGAATTAATTCACTGAATTAATTCTTGAATTAACGCAAAGAATTAATATAAAAATAATTTTCTAAGAAAAGAAAATTATTTCTTAATTAATACATGAAATATTACAAAGAAATATTCTAAAATTCTATTAAAAATAATTCAGGTAATGATTCCTGTAAAAATAAACAAATTAATACATGAATTAATTTAGAAAGGATTTTGAAAGGAACCATGAATTAATTTACAACATAAAACTAAAATTATATCTTGAAATAATTTAAAACTATTTCAAAATTATTTCGTGATATGATTTTTGTAAAAATACATAAATTAAATCATTCATTAATGTTGAATTAATCCAAGAAATATTATAGGTTTTAATCTCGAAATTAACGCAACAAATGATTCTGGATTCATTTAAAATTAATTCTTAAATTATATGAAAATGCAAAATTTCGATTCACCCGAATTATTTCAGAAAATAATTCAAAATTATTTCTGAATTAATTCGTGATATGATTTTTGTACAAATATACACATTAATTCACGGATTAATGTTGAATTAGTCCAAGAAAAATTATAGGTTTAAAGTTACAAATTAACGCAAGATATATTTATAAATTAATTATTTTGTTACGAGTGCATCTTTCGAATAGTTCTTATTCGAATATGTATCCGCTGCAACATTAATTTGTATATGTTGTTTGTTTATGTTTGTAATAGAAAACACAGAATAGTTAGTTAACACTTGGTTATCTGTTTGTAAACACTTTTTAAAATTAATAAAGTAAAGTCTAAGTCTTTAAGTTTAAACGTAACAATACATTAATTCTTGCATTATATTAAAATGGAAAATTTTGATTTACCTGAATTATTTCAGAAATTAATATAAAATTATTTCTGAATTAATTCGTGATATGATTTTTGTAAAAATGCACTAATTAATTTACGAATTAACGTACCGATAATCAAAGAAATATTATAGCTTTTAATTTCGAAATTATCGGAAGGAATGATTCTGAATTAATTCTGAATTAATTTTTGAATTAAATGAAAATGCAAAATTTCGATTCACCCGAATTATTTCAGAAAATAATTCAAAATTATTTCTGAATTAATTCTTGATATGATTTTTGTAAAAATGCACTAATTAATTTACAAATTAACGTACCAATAATCCAAGAAATATTATAGGTTTTAATCTCGTAAAAAAGCTTTTGTACGCATTACTGAGCATATGAAACGTTCATGAAAGTACCTACCTTACCGGCATTTACAGAACTTGAAATATTGCAGAATCAAAGTTAGATTAAAAATAAAAACTTTTTCTTAGGGTGTAGATATATGTCCAAGAATTACTCAGTTCAAATTTCACACAATTCTATAGAGTGGTTCTTTCAAAATTTGATCAAGCAGCACCAAATCTTAATTTCTTCGAGGTGTTATCAGGGGCGTTTCATATCTCCTTAAGGGAATTTTAATTCAGGATTATTTAAACCCCTAGCATTGCGTTAAGCACTTCCATTTTTTATTATTATTCGTTAAAATTGAAAGAAATTCAATGTGAAAATTCGATAAGAAATCTGCTTTATGTAATATTTATAATGTATATCTAATATATATCCATTGTGACGGTAAACGTCAAATTAGCGCTAATAATATAACCTAATTGCTGCCTGCGGAGGCAGCACCTACCGGGGAGACGAAAAACGTAACGAAAGAATTCGGCACGCGAGCAGACGGAACGCGCGCGATTGAAATTGAACCAGTGAAGCTTTGACCATCAACGAGTTCGCCGGTGTGTACGAGACCAGCTGTCACTTCCCGAGTTATCGGAGCAGAATTCCGTTCGCAGAGCACCAAGACCTGAGTTCCAGAGATCGTCGCAGCCGAGGTGCCGTGCAGCTCACAAGGGCGAAGGCTTGAACCAGCAGACAAAGGCGCCGTGCGCGGTGATAACGCTAGTGCGTGCGTGAGATTTCGCCATCGAGGGCGAAGCCACGTGCTTTTAAGTTCGCGACTCGCGACACAAACAAACAATAGACCTTTTCCGAGTGCGACTTATTGGTGTCATCTTCGAGCGTCCGCAAAACAAAGGTAAGCTGGCCAGCTTAATCTCGCGATCGTGGTTGCATGTATAACAATTAATTTCTCGTGTTCGAAGCGTGCATGCAATAGCTCTGTTAACAAAGAGCAGCGAGCGTCCCGACACTGTGTGTTCTCGATGAGCGAGCGCTGATGTCAACATAAACTCGCGGGCCGATCCAGTGTAATATTTGATAGACAATAAAAGATTCTGTTCGTGTTATTAACAAGTGCTTTCGACTCGCTTATTCCATATTGCTTCCACTCATTTTCTTAGATTAGTAGATCTATTGGTTGACTGACACCTGTTTCCCCATGCTCTCCGGATTATGTATTAAGCATAGATGATTACATTCGCCCTTCAATAAACTCGCGCGAATAAAAATAATTAAACGGTAAGAAACCCCGTTACACCATATACTAGATAATATTAAAGTAAACATTAAATAAAGTACTGTACGTTTATCAATTATTTTATTTCGTGTTCTTCCATAATTATATAAAATATAGCACTTTTAATAATTTTTCAAATTTTACTTATATATTCAGTAAATAATTTATTTATAGTATATCTAGTTGTGTTATATAATTTTAAATATTTTTTATAATAATTCTAAAAGTAATTAGATAGTATTTTATAAAATAATTCTTGTGAAATGGATATAATCTTTTAAAATTATTTCAAGGAATCAATTCTGTATTAATTTTACGCCAGCTTTTTATTACTTAAGTATCATTTTGAAAATTAATTTTGAAACAATTCAAAACATTCTTGCTGTAATGATTTCAAAATTATTATGATAATATTTCATAAAATAATTCTTCTAAAATGCATGTAATATTTGAAAATTATTTCAGTGAATCAATTCTGTATTAATTTTATGTCCGCTGTTTATTTCTTCAATATTAATTTTAAACATTAATTTTGAAACAATTCAAAATATTCTAACTGTAATAATTTCAAAACTATTACGTTAATATTTCATAAAATAATTCTTCTAAAATGCATGTAATATTTGAAAATTATTTTAGTCAATTAATGTAGTAATAATATTCGTTATATTTCTAAAGGAAAAAAAACGGACATAAAATTAATACAGAATTAATTCATTGAATTAATTCTAAAATAATTATATTATTTCATGAATTAATTTTGAATTATTTTAGAATTAATTCATGCTGTGTGGGCTTCGAGTGAAAATGATGAGTAATTCTTAAAAATTTTTGTGAGCACTATTTAAATCATTATGATTATCTAACATTTTTTATAAGCACTTTTATTATTATTATTACTAATTTATCACAAGTATTTATTAATTATAAGTATTTATTAAAAACATGTACGCATAAATATTCAATAAATGTATAAACTGGTTTTTCGTCTTTTATTTTCTCCTAAGTTTATTTAAAAGGATTTATATTTATAAAAATAGATTCAATATTATTAAAATGAATTCCAGTATATTGAAATATCAATATTCAAAATAATTAAAAATGATTCGCCTTAATAGGTATTTAAGGTTTTTACAATTATTAAAAATGATTAATAATTGGTCTTTTTTTCTATTAAATGGTATTGAATATTATTTGAAAATAGTATATACAGTGCCGGTCAGCCACTATTACCCCCCCACGGGCAAAATCAGTCTAACTTCAAAGTTTTATATCTCTGGTAGAAATTAACGTACAGAGACGCGTGTGGATGCGTTTGAAAGGTCTTTCGGAGAGCTTTAAAATGATATGTTTGTTTTTTCACGTAGAATACTGCAATAATTTTTTTTTCGGTTTTTCGAAAAATTTTTTTTTTCGGTTTAAATTATTTTTCAAGGTCGAAAAAAAAATTTTTTTTTTATGTAATTTTCGATACTTGTTATATAGTATTATTGAATGGGTGGAAAAAAATTTTTTTTGTGGTTTCTCATCTTTTTAGCGTACCGACTGTGAGAAAAAAAAATTGAAAAAAACCGAAAAAAAAAATTTTTCAAAAAACCACAAAAAAAATTATTGCAGTATTCTACGTGAAAAAACAAACATTTTTTCTCCTATAAATTTTTTTCGATTTATTACAATTTGACGGAGATAAAAAATGTTGAATAAAACTGTCACTTCCAGGAAAAAATGCCCGTGCGCGCGTCATATTTGACGAAAATAAATTTTTGATGAGTGATTCAGATAGGGCTTGGTAATAGCTAAAAAATGGTGTACTTCAAATTTTCGTACGATTTTTTTTCCAAAATTGGCTAATTGTCAAAAATAGTAAAGAAATTTCAGAATTTTTAATTTTGCATAATTGTTGCAAAATTTAAAAAAACAATTGATGGCAACCGTGAGTCATATCATTTGAAAGCTCTCTGAAAGACCTTTCAAACGCACCCACGCGCGTCTCTGTACGTTAATTTCTACTAGAGATATAAAACTTTGAAGTTAGACTGATTTTGCCCGTGGGGGGGTAAAAGTGGCTGACCGGCACTGTAAATTCAAATAATTTTTAATCGTGAATATGTATACCAGAATATGTGATTAAAATAAATTTAACATTGCCACAATAATTATTCATTGAAATTTATTAAATATAATTAATTTTATAAGAAAATTTGAGATTAAAAGCTTTTAAATATTATTGAATTTAATAATGTTGAATCTTAATCAATTATATCGATTTGAATAATTTTTAATTATCTTGCTTTCCTGTCGCGATTTTTAATTGTTTTCAATTGGCTTATGTGGGATACAAATTCACGATTAAAAGAAATTACCATTTTTTAATAACTTTCAATTGAACATTTTTAGCAGGGAAGGTTTATTCGGTAAAAGCCACAGAAAAATCTAGGAATAAAGATGTTATTTGTGAAGCGTGTAGAAAAACAAACAAAATAACTTTAAAGTCACTAAATAACTTTTTAAGCATTGATTTGAAATATCAAATAGAACTTTTGTTGTTAGAACCTAGAATTATGGATAACATTTTGAGTAATGTGCAATCTAGAAAAATTAATGATACTTATGATGTCTATGCTGGATCCATTCACAAAAGTATACTCGCCAGCGCGAAGAATGAGTCTTATATTTTATTGACCGTTAATATGAATACTGATGGAGCTCTTTTTACCAAGAGCGGAAAGAGAGGATTCTGGCCCGTACAAATAAATTTGAACGATTTGTCACCCAAATTGCGATTTCGAAATGTATTACTGGCCGGTTTTTTATTAACTGAATCTGAACCAAAAAGTAATCTACTGAATTTGTACCTTGATGAAGTATATGTTAAGCAAATGAAGGAATTATACGAAGAAGGTATAGAAGTAACGTATAAGGGTAAAGATTTTGTCTTCAAATTTTGTACTCATGCATGTCCTGTTTACACTGTTTGTCGCCCCATAATACAAAATCGAATTCAATTCAATGGATATTATGGGTGCAGCTAGGGTTATCAAATCGGAAAGTATATTCCTAGTGTACGTGGAGTACGTTATCCTGTTAGCCAACCCGATATTGAAAGGAGTAATGATAGTCATAAAAAAGATGTTGAGGATGCGCGTTTAACTGGGAAAGTCATTAACGGAGTGAAAGGTGATTCTGCTATGTCAGAGCTATCTCACTTTGACATGGTTTGGTCTTTTTGCTACGAGTACCTGCATGGATTGGGTGGAGTTGTTGTGCAAATATTAAATCAATGGAAGGATTCCGAGTCTAAATTCAAACTCACCAAGAGTTAAATAGAGTTTATAGAAAAGAGATTTTTGCACATAACACCAACGCACGACATTCATAGGCTTCCCAGAAGTGGTGTTCTTAAAGGATCAGGTAAGCCCAAGGCTGCTGAGGTAAAACATTGGCTATTGGACAGACAAATGTGAAGGAAACTCTTACAAAATCTAATATTCAAAACAGGCAACACGAAAGAAATTTGTTCATCAGATAAAGCCGTGAGTTTTTGCTCAAGCTTATTCAATCCAATAAGATTTAGTAAATCGTCCCACCATGGACAAGATATTGTTTATTGCTGTAAGAGTGCGTTGAAAAATATAGTCGGCCTTGGAAAAAGCTTAGTTTACAACAGGTGTATATATGAAAATACTTTGTACCACAGTGAAAAGTACGTGCAAGAGAAGAAAACTAATGATTCTGTAATACAATTAACTTCAGGAGAATTTGCGAAAATAATTCATATAATCGAACATGATTCGAACGCGTACGTACAATTACGGCTTTTCAACATATTTCCTGAAGATCCTTTCTCAGGAGTTAACCATATCAAGCAAATTGAATCTGAGCGCAATGAAAAAATTATTAGGCGCTTCAGCGATATAGACTGTAAAGTTATATTAGTAAACGCTCGAAATGCGAGATATTTATGTAAGTTGCCAAACAACTTCGAAATTCAATAATTTTTTCTCCCTAATTGTAAATATACTATATGAATATAAAAATGTGCAATGAAAAAGATATTCTATGAAATAACTTGAATGTGTAAAACACTGTAAATAAATACATTTAATGAAATTATAGCTTTATTTCAAGTCATTAACACACATTCTCCAAAGTCATGAAAAAATATTGACACCATGCATTGATTTTTACTTGAAAAAAAAAATTGCGTGATAAAACTTTAAGTTTGATAATTTCACTGCAATTAATTAGAAATTTTCAGAAATGATACTTGTATTTTTTTCTTGAAATTTCATAAGAATATAAAGATAAGTTATTAAAAAGTTATGAGAATTATTCGTTTCAGTATGATCAAATATGATATTTTAATGGAAAATATTGAAAAGTATTGAAAACTATTTGATTAAATGTTACTGAAGTTGACTGACCAAGCAGTTATTAGGATGTATTGATAATTATTCGTTTAAATGTGATTAAACATTATGTTTTATTGGAAAAAATTGAAAAGTATTGAGAAATATCTGATTAAATGTTATTGAAGTTGATTGGTCAAGCAGTTATCGGGATTTATTGATAATTATTCGTTTAAATGTGATTGAATATTACGTTTGATTGGAAAATATTGAAAAGTATTAAAAATTATTCATTTAAATGTGATTGAATATTACGTTTCATTGAGAAATATTGAAAAGTATTAAAAAATATTCGATTAAATGTTACTGAAGTTGACTGACCAAGCAGTTATTAGGATGTATTGATAATTATTCGTTTAAATGTGATTGAATATAACGTTTTATTAAAAATTATTGAAAAGTATTAAAAAACATTCGATTATATGTTATTGGAGTTGACGGTATGAAAATTTATTAGAATATATTGATAATTATTGAATGAAAGATGATTGAATAGTATAATTTGTTAAGAAATATTGAAAGGTATTAAAAAAGATTCGATTAAATGTTATTGAAGTTGACGTTACGAAAATGTATTAGAATCTATTGATTATTATTCAATTAAAGGCGATTGAATAGTATAATTTATTAAGAAATATTGAAAGATATTAAAAAAGATTCGATTAAATGTTATTGAAGTTGACGTCACGAAAATGTATTAGAATCTATTGATAATTATTCAATTAAAGGCGATTGAATAGTATAATGCAGGGAGTAAGAGAGAAGGAGGCACAACTCCGTATACAAAAAGTGGGACGATTTTGTCGGCGAAGATCGCGACGGAATAGCCTACCCCTCGCTAGTTTCAGACCCCCCTCGTGGTTGACGCTCGTACTATATTAGCGAGCTGATTGACCGACAATTTACCTACTAAACTCGTATGCATTATCTTTATTTTCAGAGCACACTCAGTTTGTTTAAACGTCACTATGTAATATTAGACAATCGCAGTTAATTTATAACACTTATACAAAGCCTAAGCACCTTTAACCTAAACCTATAAATTTAATCACAAGCTCCCACCGGGGATCCGCAACTTAAATATAACCTTCAACCTTTATATAGTGATGAAGACACGTTAGCCGTAAGGCTAAGGTTTCTGCTCCGTGATCACAAGATCACGGGGTCGAATCCTGGTATAATTTTTTTTTTAGTTTTTTGGCATTTATGAATCATTACCAGTAATATAACCAAGCAATTTAATACTTATTGTCGATGACCAAATTATATACTGTAATACTTTAATTCTCGTTTATGAAATGGGATTTGTTTTGTACACAACAATTTCATAGCATTTATTTAAACATTAAATTCTTAATTCTTTTTAGTTGGTAAATGGTTTTTGTATTTTACGCACAAAATAAAATTAAATATTAATTAACACATAGAATACAATTAGAAACCTATTCTTTATGTAGAAAATTCGACTGGAAATTATATAATAATAACAATTTAATATTTGCAACAATGCAAAAAAAAGCAATTGCAAATGGCAAAATAAGAAACTTGTCAATACTGTATTTAACAATGAATTTATCGAATATTTATAGTTTTTATTTGAGAAGAAAGGAAAAAGTATTGATAATAGAGTATTTTTTCATATTAATATTTAATTGTCAATAATATTTGAATTTGTTATTTTCAATGTAGAATTGAATTATTCAAAAAGAATTTGATATTATCGATTAATGAAAAATAACTAAATACGAAGTTGTCACTAGAATATTGTTTGTCAACAAAAAAAGCGATTTATCGATGAGTTATCGAAGACTTAAAATAAATTTCATAAAGTCGTATAAACTCGTATGAAATTGAATCAAAAACAATTATTGATAGACATAAGTGGTTATTTAAATTTTGAGAATGTAAGATATTCTTTTATTAATTATTATTCATTAAGCTCATACTTATTCATAAATTATATGACAGTAAACAAGAATATGCGTAAATATGGGTTCATTCAACCAATAGATGTCGAGTATTTTTTTTAAACGCTGTAAAAATCATATAATTTTTCTTTTAATAACAAACTGATGAAAAAAAGACAATGTTAGATACAAAGTCAAAAAGTAATTTCACTGTAGTGCATAATATTTTATGACAATTATGTATGTAAACGACGTGATTTGTGTAATTGCGACACCATTTCTACATGATTAGAATTAATTCAATCTTTAAATTTTGTTATATTAACAGAGCAAAATTAATACCAGTTTCATTGAATAACTAAATATTATTTATCATCATAACTTTATACACAGTGATTTTTTTAAACGATATAATCGTGCTTTTGATCGTTTTTTAATTTTGGACAGGGGCATATAATTCATGCAAATATGTAAATATTAATTTACATTATTATTAATATTGTTATTATTATTATTATTACTGTTCCTCAAACATTCTGTGCAGATTAATTTTCATTGTATTTTTTATAGAAAAATGAGTTTTATCAAACGAATTCTATTTATTTCTTAAATATAATTACCAACTAAAAAGAATTAAGAATTTAATGTTTAAATAAATGCTATGAAATTGTTGTGTACAAAACAAATCCCATTTCATAAACGAGAATTAAAGTATTACAGTATATAATTTGGTCATCGACAATAAGTATTAAATTGCTTGGTTATATTACTGGTAATGATTCATAAATGCCAAAAAACTAAAAAAAAAATTATACCAGGATTCGACCCCGTGATCTTGTGATCACGGAGCAGAAACCTTAGCCTTACGGCTAACGTGTCTTCATCACTATATAAAGGTTGAAGGTTATATTTAAGTTGCGGATCCCCGGTGGGAGCTTGTGATTAAGTTTATAGGTTTAGGTTAAAGGTGCGTAGGCTTTGTATAATTGTTATAAATTAACTGCGATTGTTTAATATTACATTGTGACGTTTAAACAAACTGTGTATGCTCTGAAAATAAAGGTGATGCATCCGAGTTTAGTAGGTAAATTGTCGGTCAAACAGCTCGCTAATATAGTACGGGCGTCAACCACGAGGGGGGTCTGAAACTAGCGAGGGGTAGGCTATTCCGTCGCGATCTTCGCCGACAAAATCGTCCCACTTTTTGTATACGGAGTTGTGCCTCCTTCTCTCTTACTCCCTGGTATAATGTATTAAGAAATATTGAAAGGTATTCATAAAGATTTGATTAAATGTTATTGAAGTTGAAGTTATGAAAAATTATTAGAAAATATTGATAATTATTCGATTAATTATGATTCAATAATATATTTCATTGGAAAATATTGAAAGGTATTAAAAAAGATTGAAGTTAATCCTCAATTTTCGTATTAATTGTGATTAGGATTCGATAGCATTGATAATGATTCATCTTTAATCCAGTTTGGATTGGAAATGAATCGTTAAATTGAAAATGATTAAAAATGATTAAAGTTTAATCCATTTCAATAATTTTTAATAGGTCATTTTTAGCAGGGTTTGTTCAGGAAAAATTATAACCTCAAAATTTTTTAAATGCGTAACTTTAAACAATGAAACTGTGTTATGAATTAATTTTCAAAAATCCAATGAATGTTAATGCTAAATTCTTTATGAATATTTCAAGAGTGTATATAATTTTGAAATTTTAATATTTATTATAAAAAATTATAGAATCGATTTAGTGATTTTGGCGTTGCACCACTACGCTGACTTTTATTTATATTTTCGTTAATAGAGAGGAGAGTGTTTGAACAACGTAAACACCTATTCTTTTTAACATAGTAATAGCAAAATTCCATAAGCTTCATTTTGTCAGAGTTTCATGAAATTATGATGAATAGATCTATCTTATTTATTTGTTAGAAAGTAAGAAAATATTATTTTGAATGTATTTCCTCAAAAGAATCAAACTTTTGATAATGTTTATGTAAAAATAAGATAGATTCAACAGAATTTCACAAAACT
Organism: Phymastichus coffea; assembly: GCF_024137745.1. Taxonomy (NCBI): domain Eukaryota; kingdom Metazoa; phylum Arthropoda; class Insecta; order Hymenoptera; family Eulophidae; genus Phymastichus; species Phymastichus coffea. The sequence goes on from NW_026706814.1 coordinate 6,236,463, forward strand.
TCGACAAAATGAAGCTTTTGGAATTATAAAACGATTTTAAGTTAAAAATAATAGATGGGTGGTTCTAGCGTTGTTAACAAAAATATGTTAATAAAAATACCGTGGCGCAACGCCAATTCACTATAATTCGATTCTATAAATTTTTCTAATAAATCTTAAAAGTTAAAAGATTATATACACATTTATGGAATATTTAGAAACAATGAGGCATTAAAGTATTTTAGGTTTTAGGAAATTCGAAGCACAGTTTTCTCGTTTGAAATTACGTATTTTAAAAATGTTGAGGTTAGAATTTTTTCTGGACAAACAAAAGTATATATTAATTTCCAGTAAAACTAATACTAAATTTGACCATCTAAGAATAGCTTTCAATTTTTTTCTCTTTAATATATCAATAATTCTGTTAATACGAGCAAACCAAACAACAATCACTTATGCGATTGAATGAAAAAAAAAAAATTCTAAAAAGAAATATTAAATGTAGGTTATTTTTCTATAGTTATTATACATGTTTATTTTTTCAGAAACGGCATAAAAATCACGCCCTCATACTACTTATTCACAAACTAGGAGTTTTTATCTTTGAGAATGATTTGATTAATAAAACCAAAATTACGCGATATTATTCACTAGTGTTGCTATTTTTACCTAATAAAGAGTAATTCTTTTATAATTTGTTAGGAAACGATTTTCATCAACTTTTTAATAAGTTTTTTTAAACCTGATTTCTAATGCTCGTTTCCGGTTATTTACATGAAAACACGGCTTTTTCCTTAGTAGATATGTATACTTAATAGTGTGTGAATAAAATTATCTTTCACTTGGTTTCTTCTACTCATTTATTTTCATATAATTTTTATAAATTTTAAGGAATACTCTTAAAAGATCTGTCAAATGAATGTTTCTTAAGAATAAATATCTTATAAATAAATATTTGTTCAATCTATCAACAAAATATTTAAAAGAAAACTTTGTTTTACGGCAACATCATGTATGTCTATTGAATAAGTTTATTATGATATCGTAACAAATAATTAATATTAATTGAAATTTATAGTTTATATTCACAACTATTAAAACTTGCTGTTAAATTTTGTATATGAATATATTTCTTTATATAGCAGTTATATCATGTATATATATTGCTCAATAAAGTGGCATAAGAAACTGTTTACTTAGATAGCAGAATTGCTCAATAGAGATTATACTTTTCACTGCTGCTTTTATGTTTATCAAATCGATCAGTGGCCAATACCATCTAACAGGAGCATGTTAATATTAGATCTGTGACAATAAAAACTAATTTTATTAAAACAATTTTAGTTTTAATTTACTTAAATTTATTATTTATATATTTACTACAATATTTTTCTAACAGATAATGGATGTGAACATGCAAAAAAATATTTATGAAACTGACCCAGAACTTTTTGAACTTTTGAAAAAAGAAAAAAAAAGACAAGAATGTGGTCTTGAAATGATTGCTAGTGAAAATTTTACATCTTTGAGTGTATTGCAATGTTTGAGCTCATGTTTACACAATAAATATAGTGAAGGTTTGCCAGGACAAAGGTAATATTCCTCTATATCTTCTTAATGATGTTTTTTATTCTATCCTACATTTATATATTTTTAATTCTTGTTGCTGTTCCTGCTATTTTTGTTTCAATCATAAATGTTCTGTTTTTTTGTGAATTTAAGGTTGATTGAACAACTTAATACATAATTATGTTCAAAAATTGTTAGATTTATTTTAGGTAGCTTGTAAAAACAGGTAAGGTATATCAGTGGGCTTGTATATAAACTTATTTCTTTTGCAAATAATATATTTATTTCTATTAAATATAATTTCCAAAATATTTTATTGAATTTCGTGTTTCTTATAGCTATTCAAAACATTAAAATGCATTTTAATCCTTGTTTAGAAACTTTTTGATTTTATCATATCATATTCCAAAAGCTGTTAGTGATTGTTTATTAATAAAATGAAATTTTAATAATTAAAAAACTACCTATCATTTGGTAAGTGAAGAAAATTCGAATCTTTCATATTTATCTTTTTGAATTTCACTATATGTTGTAATTACAATTTTTGAAAATTTAAAAAAATTTTGAAAGTAGTCACATCTACTTAAAATGGAATGGATGTTATTTTATTTCATATACTTTTAATGAATGCAATTGCTTGTATTAAATATCAACATCACAATCTTCATCAAATAAAATATTCAGATCAAAATATTCAATAATCTATATTAATTTTTCATAATTTTTATTTTTGTTTATTTATTATTTAGTAACTGTATCAGTCATAGATAATTTTGGGATATTTTAAAAATGATGTGATGAAGATTGCAAATTGATTATAATAGCTTTCTTTGCAATAATCAATATCATTGAATTAGGTAATTTTTTAAAGTAAATATATAATTGGAGCTGAAAGATTGTCTCAGATCGAAATTCTTGGCATAATTTTGCAGTTTTTTTTTCTCTTATAAAAAGAGAATCTGATAATGTAAAGCCAACTTATACCTCCCCCAGGTCAGCCCTGGAAAGTACTCAAAATAAAAACAAAAATTAATTTTCAATAGAGTCAAATATGCTCGATTCATCTATATTAGCCAAATGATTTGCTCGCATTATATTTTCCAAAAAATGAAAGTATATACTATTTTAGGTGTTAAGTATACTATCATTTTTCCAATGAATCATATCATATTCGTATATATTTTATGTGAATGTAATACTGCATCGTCACTTATAATCCCTATATACCCGCGCTAAAAAGCAATAGATTAGTACAATGTTTATGTACAGAAATATGAAAATTAATAATAAATATAATGTTTATCCTCATTACTGCTAATACGTAATGAGGATCAAAATAAGTATACCCTTATTTTGATTAACCCATTAAGTCCTGAATGGACGAATTTTTACAAGTTTTCAATGTATGTATTTTTTACGAAAATGGGTTGTAAAATATATGCAATTAGACGTATTCGACATAGAATTAATGGGCTTTCTGAATCTCTCATCATATTTCCCGAAAAGTGTACCCGTCTAATTGTAAATACGTGTGACGTCCGGGTCACTATCTCAGGAACGTCTGAGGCGGACGTTATTTCAGGTGCCCTTTTTGGTTTGCGTGAATCTAACGTTTATTGTTGGTACTTTTGCAGCAAATCGTGTTTTATTTTTTATAGGAATAGTTGAATATCCTCTGGATCCTCGCTAGTGTCCATCCGAGTCATATTTGTCCTCTGTGTTGGAATTACACAGGACTGCTGGCCGTTTCTCTAATTCTGGATATCCATCCATTTCCTTTTAAAACAATCAGCGATGACATGCCCTCGCTTTTTACAAAAGTTGAATTCTATATTGGATCTGTCAAGTTGGTTAAGAGAAGGTTAATTAGATAAGAATTGATTATTATTGAACTTGGGGTTTTGATTTTTGCATTCTTTAGCTATATGTCTTCGATTATTGCATAACTGACAAATAACTTCATTGATGGCCTGTGTCCTTATTCGATTCCTACAATCTCTAGCAATTGTATCCTAGCAAATGTAATCCTGTTCTGTGGCAAATTTGACATTGTAAATGTGATTTACATTCACATTCAGTATGGCCTTTTTTTCCACAAATTTGACAGCTTATATTACTTAACTTTATTTTAGCGAAACAGTTAATTATATCATGTCCTGGATTTTTGCAAAATTCACATAATTTTTGTTTATTTACAAATATATTACAATTTAAGGCGTCATGTCCTTGTTCTTCACAAATTTGACATATTCTTATATTGTTATTTCGGTTGTAAATAATCTTGAACGTTGGTAATTTTCTCTCTTAAATTTTTTTGTAATTCTAATTCATTTTCTACCTTATTGGCTTTTTTGAAGGCATTATTGGCATTGATTCCTGGTGGAAGATTTATTCTTATTTCTTGTTTCAGACCACGTTTAAAACATACAAATGCGTTTTCTTCTAGGGCGTGCTTATCAGTGAAACTTATTGTATCAGAATTGTCTTGACGTTTATTTGCTTCAGTTATTTTTGCTGTTAATAAGCGTATTCTATTAGCGTACGTTAAAACTTTTTCATTGTTTTTCTGATATTCGTTTCCTAATTCTCCTAACAATTGGTTCATTGTATGAGGTGAGGCCAAAATATCAGCTAAATGAGATATAAGATCGTTAATAGTTTTAAAATTGGTGCCTATTTATCTAAGTCAGGGTATAATTGATTATTTAACTCATATTTTGGAACTATAGTTTCTTTACCATCGATATTTTGCTGCTTGAATTCGTCAGAATGTCTAAGCCGTCCTGAACCAATACCTACCGTCCAAGATGTAGATGTATTTCGGGCTTGGCTTCGCGTTAATCGTTTATCATCTGTTTATATATTCTTTTTTATTCATTAAGAGAAGGAGGAAAAGAAAAAAAAATATTCTTATATATTTATAGGAAAGGAGAGACGTTTACTATTTTATTATTTATTTATTTTTGGGTAGGTATATTATATAGAGAAAAAATAATATGAATTTATTTTTTTTAACCGATTTATTTAAAAAAACCCAATTATTTATAATTTTTGTAGCAAATCTTGAATTTTCTTTTCTTTAAATTTAATTCTCTTATCTAAATTTTCTATCTCTTTCGCTATCCTTTGCTTTTCTTTCTCTCTTTTCTTCTTTCCTTCCTTTCCTTTTTTAATTTTCTTTATTATGTTTTCGTCCGGAGCAAACAATTCTTCATGCAGCCTCTTTAAGTTCTCCTTGCTGCGATTTTTTATCTTGGGTTGTGGGTCCTTTAATGGTTCGCAAGGGTTAGTTATTCAAGGTTTCTTCAGGATGGGTCCTAGTTTTTCAAATGTTCGTACACAAAACTTACAGTAATACGGGTCGTTGCCGTGTTTACAACTGAAGGCTTTGTTATCGGCTAAATTTTTTATCCTTAGATCTAGGTCCCTCCGTTCCCTATTTATTTGGAATTGTTTCTTCCTTTCGGCTTCGTAAATGTTTGGGTAAAGCGTCGGGATGCTTTTGGATTTCCCTCGCTAGTCTCCTACGTTGACAAGACCTTTGCTGCCTGTACAGGTGTTCCATGGCAGCGGACTGCTTCAAGAGAATCACCTGCATGTACTGGACAAATCTCTCGACTGTTTCTTGATTTACTCCGGCTTAGTATTGTCTTTGCTGACTCGCTCAGCTGTACGCTCAGTACAGCCTCTGGTTCCTGGTGTTTTGAAGATGATTGCCGCCAATCTTTCAACTATTGCGACCTACGGCTACCGCATGCTGACGCTTAATTTCGGGCTCCGAAGAGCTTTCACTTGGCCTTTCTTGATTGTCGACGTGGAGAGCGCTATTTTTGGCACCGGTTTCCTTGCACATGCAGGTCTACTCGATGACACGTAGCATCGTCGCCTTGTCGACAAGCTCACTTCATTACACATATTGAGATACGTGCGTGCTATGCATGTGCACTCAGTCTCGCTACTTAGCAGCCCTAATCTTCAAAGTCAAGAGCCCAACTGTTGCACGCAGTACTATGGACTACTGTCAGAACTTGCTGATATCATTCAGTCCAGGACTCAGAGGGTTATGCTCAAGGAGGTCCCGGTTACGCACCAGATTCATACCACTAGACCTTTGGTTCATGATCGTCCTCACCGGCTGCACAGCGAATGTCTTCAAGACGCTAAGGACATCTTCAGAGACCTGCAAAACCATCGCATCGTTCGTCCCTCCTCGAATCAATGGGCGAGTCCGCTTCATTTGGTGGTCAAAGAGGGCACGTGGGAATTCAGAGCCACTGGAGATTATCAACGCTTGAATGCCTGTACGATGCCGGATCGCTTTTCAATTCTGGTGATAGAGGATATGCTGCATAACTGCTTTGACTACAGACAGGACTTTTTACCAAGGACTTTTTCAGATAGGCTTTTTACCAAGAGCCTATGGCGGAGGAGGATGTTATTAAGACAGCAGTTACAACATCGTTCAAACTCCTGGAGTTACTTATCATGCCATTTGGGTTGAGAAACCCCACGCAAACATTCCAGCGCTTTATGGACGCTTTGCTACGAGATCTCCCTTTTGCCCAGTCATACATTGATATCATCGTCTCTTCTAAGAATCAATAGGGGTATCAACGTCACCTTCGCCTGGTTTTTGATACGCTCAGGAAGGCTGGACTATCCGTCAAGCTCGAAAGATGTAACCTCGGGAAGTCACAGGTTAACTTCCTCGGTTTCACCATATCGCCTCAAAGCTTTTGTCCACCGGAGCACAAAATCGAGAAAATATTCAAGTTCCCGAGGCCGAAGGATTCACAGGAGCTTCGCCGATTCTTGGGAATGGTCAACTACTACACACATTGTCTCCCTCACGCCGTACACTCTCAAGCTCCGCTCGACGATTTGCTCAGAGAGCTGTCCAAGACGAAGTGCGCTAAGCTGATCTGGAATGACTGTCTCCTTCTTCTCTAGGAAATTTACAGATACAGAGGCTCGTTGCAGCACTTATGACCGTGAACTATTTACAGCTTATGTTGCAATCAAGTATTTCAAGCGTTTCCTTGAGGGTGGCACCTTCACCTTGAAGACGGACCACAAACCGTTTACTTATGCAGGAGATCAGTCCTCGCATAAAGCGACGCCACGCCACCAGAGGTATCTGGATTACATCCTCCAGTACAACGTCGAGTTCTATCATGTCAAGGACGAAGACAACGTGGTTGCTGATTCCCTGTCTAGGATCGGTGCTATTGATACACCATCCGACCTGCGAACTGTCAACATTACGGAAGCGCAGAAAAGTGATGAAAAGCTTCAGAGCTTACTTGGTAGCGGTCTATTTGAGCTACAAATTCTGCCAATCGACGGTACGAATGTCGCTTGCAAAATTGCCAACGACATCGTCAGGCCTTTCCTATCTCGATCTCTACGTCGACGCACCTTCCACGTTTTTCACTCGCCAGCTCATCCTAGTGGTTCACCACAGTGAAGATTCTCACTGGGAGATTTGTCTGGCCTAGTATCAAAAAGGACGTCAATGGTTGGGTACAAACATGCCAAAACTGCTAGCATGTGAAAGTTGGCAGGCATAATTGAGTTACACTCAAGTCTTTTGATCTACCAGATAATCGCTTTGAATATGTGCATTCGGACATCATTACCCTGTCACAAATAGGTAATTTACGCTACTGTTTCACGATGATCGACAGATTTTCTCGCTGGCCAGTAGCAGTGCCATTATCAAATATCACTGTTAAATCGGTTGCCTCAGCGTTCACGAGGAAATGGCTTGCCCATTATGGATACTCGCTTACCATCACAATAGACCAGGGAACTCAATTTGTGTCGGTGCTCTTCTCCGTGCTAGCATATATGATGGGAGCTCAACGTATTCACACGATACTACTATATACCACCCGCAAGCCAATGGTCTTGTGGAGCGGTTCCACCGCACGCTGAAAGCTGCGCTCATGTCTGAATCTCAAACTCTGGCCAGAACGACTATCAACTGCCCTGCTAAGCCTTTAAAACTGGTACAAGGAGGATCTTTAAGCCTCGCCAGCTGAAATGCTTTTTGAAATGACGCTGCGTCTCGTAACAAATTCTTCATCATGGACAGCCTGCCGGAAAAGCTTCACTACTTTGTGGACAGTTTTCGCTGCCTCATGAAGTAAATCCGCGCCGTTCCAGCCTCTCGTCATTGCAAATACCGAGTTTCCCAATACAAGGCTTTGGAAACTTGCTCGCATATATTTTTGAGAGTGGACTCAGTGTGTAAGCCATTGGAGTCTCCGTACAGTAATCCATACAAAGTTTGTCGACGGCTGAGTGGTAAATCTTCGTCATTTTCGTCAATGGCAGTAAGAAAATAGTCTCTAGTGACGATCTCATGCCAGATTTTTATGAAACACGGAAGGAACAGGAGTTTTCAACGTCATCTCCTTCCACTTAGCACCCAGTCGAACCTCCAGTGACATCATCCTACTCAACAGTATCAAAACACGCCATCGACACCACCACCAGCTAAGCATCTTAAGAAACCTAGAGCTGCATTGCCCTCAATTACACGCTCCACTCAGCATCCAGAAGCCCTATCCCCGCCGACGACCAGCCTCGCCGGATCCAAGCCCAGCTTCGAGGACTACACCAGCTATTTTGTGAAAACGCATATCGTTCTCCTCAGGTTGTGGGGTATAAAATACCTCATCGACTCCAACTTCCACCAACGAGGGGCAGCATCGGCGGAAACAGAGGTTGTTACCTCGCGAATCTCTCTCTGCGTTATCGACAGGAGTTATGAATAAGATGGCTGCAGAACACTATCTGCAGCTACTTACCGCGCGATCTTCGTTTTTGTAATTTACCGATTTTCTAAGTTTTGCTCAATAATCAGAGTATACTCAACTACCTACACCCAGAGGCATTTTCTTTTATCCGTATTAGAAGCGCAAAAAATGTCATTGGTTTCTGTAATTTTTTTCAGTTGGTACTGAATTTTACGTTTTTCGAAAAATTTTTGTCCATGAGATTCATAATATTTTCGAGATCAGGTTGATTGTCGACTAACTTTTTGCGATGACTGATTTAAGATTAGTGTTGGAGCACTGCTAATGGAACATTGAGAATTATTTATTATGTCACTAGAAGACGAATTAATCATGCATTCACTTGTTATGTAATCAATACCGATACCAAATGCGATGATTCTAATGTATCAGATTGTTGAGAACATGTTTACGACTTCAAACATGAAAATTCTTTAGTGATAGAATCCTGTTGGAATATCTCAGCTGGTGCTGTATAGGCCATAAGCCAATCCGAAAAATTATTTTGTTGACTATTATCGTCGCTTACTATAATTTTATTCTCTTTAATATTTAAAACATCGTAAATTTTATGAACCATAATGCAACATTACACTTCTTACTTGATATGTTTCTTCAGATACGGAAATGATCTCATTTTCAAGAGAGGATAATTCGAAATTGCTTATTTTTCGACATTGACCATCTAGTTCATTATAATATATTAGTATTTCTATAATTAATACATCGCTTGTACCATTAATGAAACTTCTTATACGATTCACAGCACCGCATTGGCAGTGTGTACCACGCTCTATCCATTCATTCAAATTATAATAATCGATAATTTCTTGCAAACTTATAATTTATATTTATTGGAAGTAATATATGAAATATGTAACTAGATGTTTTTATTAACTCGTTTTTTAATGTATCATAATTTTTACAGGCTATTTGACGATCGATGTTAAAATAAAGACCGGATTGCAAATTTTCAGATTTTAAGCAAAGTTGTATAATGATGGTATCTTGCTCTTTATTTTGAATCAATTGATAACCAGCAAACATTTTGACTATTATTATTGATAATTTTCCTCCGTAAGCATAATTGCTAAAGTTTTGTTGTAATAGATTTTATTTTGTATTATTCAAAAATGATAATCTTTTTATAGAACGATGAAATAAGCTCTGTAAGCTTGAAGTAGCATAAGTGTCATTTCCCTTGCGTTCAATAATATTGATTTTCCTTTACAATCTTACAATCATTACAATCAATTCATTACAATATGAAATAATACGTTAACTAATACTTGTTTTATTTTTACACCTCGATTCTTAAATTTTTTCTGATTTAAATAGTCGGTGAATATTTTACAAGCATCTGATGCGTTATTTAACTGAAGATTATAATTTAATTCATCAAATTTTCTGAATTGAAAATTACACTTGAACTAAAAGGAAAGCTATAACTATACGCTATAATTTAGTTTACGATGTGAATACGATTGAGGGTTGAGGTGAGTTGTGCAATAAGCTTGACTAATGATTATAGGAAAGAAAAAAGAATAATGAGACTTGGTTACTTTACTTGTTTGAACATTAACAAAGTATGACAATTACTATACTTAAATTAATTAACATAAATTACTTCTAATTTTGATAAGTCAAAGGATCAATGTATGCATATCTTATAATTACACATTAACAACTTGATGGCATCCAGGAATGAAATAAGGCGATTGCCTACAATAATATTTACGGTGGGAATAGTGTGAAAGCAACTTACATACAAAATATGCAGAGTGCTCTCTTACTTACTAACGCACGTAATCGCCGCAAATCGTGTGAAGGAGACCACCAGAACACGTCCACCGCCAGCGGCTTCAACGTTTCGAGAACGGGGGCAGCCTCTGCCATCGCACCGAGTGGATGTTTGGTCTTTCAAACCGCGTTGATGGTGGGCTCCCGGAATACGAGCTGTACGTTTCCCATTACAGCCGTGTTACGTGGGTCGAGTCTAAATTAAGGTGGGTAATGAACTTGTGACACTACGTGCGTACTCGTCATAGTTACTTGAGCGGTTTGCACTATTTATGCGATACTTCAACTTGCAGAAATGTTCGTATATAATACTATTTCGCACCGACTAAATGGTTTATTTTACTACAAACGAATAGTTGCTCTTCGGGTTGCAGACAGCAACGAACTGAACTGGTTCTCGTCCTCTCCTCAGTCGGCGATGTATCTCGACTCTCTCACTCTACTACTGTCATTAAGGGAGAGGGAAAGAAAGATGTTACAGATAAGCCGTTGTATCTACATCGGTCAGGGCTTACTCGGTCGAGGCTGCACAGTGTGTGTTGAAAAGATGCAACTCGAGAATTAATGATTTACAACCCTGGAAAATTTATGGTTTCGAAGAACGAAACACATGTTAGCCCACCGTCGCTCATGTAACACATGTTAGCTCGCCTATGATTATTGGTAAGAAGAGCGTTTAGGTCATAAACACATTCTTTTAGTTACAGTTGAATTTCGTTTTAGCACATTTTGGTTGGACTCGTTTGGAGAAGATGTTAATTCAATCAATTTATTTTCAACTTTATTATGTGGAACTGATTCATGTAATTGTTTATCAATAAAATTAATATTAGCGACAGTGATATTGATCGTTAAATAACTTTTTTTGAATGGGAAAATTATTAAAGAGATTTACATTTAATTTTTGATCGTCGATGCTATTCAATGTCATTGTCGAGTCAAGAAGATTTTTATCAGTTATCTTTTCAGTTGGTCCACTAATTTTTTCTAAGAAAATAATGTAAGCACCTTGTTGCTGAGGCAACTTAGAACGCAAAGAAATACTTAAGTCATCAACTATTCTCCAATTGTTCCATTCGTGAAGAATTTTAGTACAACGACCAAATGAAAAACTAGAAATATAAAATGTTATACTTCTCACTCTATAAATTGTTTGTGAAATAGTTGTAATTTCTTTTTACATTGAGGATTTCTAACATATACAGATGTATATAGTGTTGTCTTAGGCTTGAATTGGGAAAACAATTGTAATAAATTATGAAAGAGTACCCCCCAATAAGATAGTCAAAATGCTCCTTTTCTGGGATCTGGAAATTAGGTTTAGTGGTGCATTCTTTATCTAAAAATATTAGGTTTGCCGTCAACCGGACTTCCCTATACCTCTCTAGGATTCCTAGGGGCCAAAAGTCGATGTTAAGCTTTGAAAATTTTTTTCTCTGGAATGAAAAATTCTATCGATACCACGTTGACGACGTTATAATATATATGTAATCTTGTTTGAATTTAATTTTTTTCAAGATCATCTGATTACAAGAACCACCCTAAACATTTAAACCACTATATCTTTTTTTTGAAAGGGGCTATAAGTAATTTTATTTTTCTATCTAAATTTATTTAACATTAGGAATGCTAAGTACTGTTTAGATAATTCAATTTCACTTCAGGTCATTACAAAAAACCGGAACACCCCAATTTTTCGGCATTTTTTTGTATTATTTTGCTTTCAGCGCTCTTGCTACAGGTTTTAAAATAAAACTGATTGCACCATTGTATTCTATGTAAAAAAATACATCCAACATACGTATCACATATTTGAAAATAATTTGTTGTCTTCTTTAAATAATTCAAGAAACAAACGACATCCTTACGATTAATATTTAAAATTTTTCGATATTCCAGGAAAAGTAAATCTTTCTTTTTTAACCATGTCATGCATTTTTTTTTGTGTATTTTTTCACATAGAATACAATTATGCAATCAGTTTTATTGTAGAACTTATAGCAAAAGCGCTGGGTGCAAAAAACAGAATTGTTCCGTAAATTTTCGTGGTTTTTTGCTTTTAGCGTTTCTATGAGATGCCCTACCATATAACTATGTAGTTGCACCATTGTATTCTATGCACAAAAATACATTGAAAACATGTATCAAATTATTTAAAATAACTCGATGACGACGAACCCAACTGACTGGGGTCTTCTGCTTATTAGAAACTGCACATTACGCAGTTGCAGTATAGAGTCTCTGAGCATACCGGATCCACTGTCTCAATAAGACCCCTGCTAGTCAACCCTGCGCAGTCGATCGAGCGAACAGAGAATGCACAGTTCCACTGTCTCATACGATATACATACATACTGTAACCGGGCGAATATTCAGGCGAAGAGACGTCGTAACGAACGTGACCGCGAATGAGTGCTTATACCTGATGGCCGCCGCGTTCGTGTGCAAGATCACACACGCGGGGAAGACGCTGTATCTTCGCCCAGCTGCTGGGCCAGTTTCGCATCTCGGCAAAGCTGTTTGACACTGCTGTTACCCCGTTAATTGCTCTCTCGACATGAGAAGTCGAGGAGCGGATGATCGTAGAGTGCTAGAAGGGGAATGATCGCGAAAACTCTCGCGACTATGGCCGATACACTCGATGCTTGTGAGTTCGTTCGATGAGGGACTTTAAAAAAACAAATCTGCAAAAGAGGGATAGCTGGTGTTTTTCTTCGAGTACTTCGGCTTTGTTAGTTGTCAAGTAGACGGTTCGGATCGCTCTTCGGGCGCACGTATCGACAAACTGTTGTACGCGCGAGAGAGAGAATATACGCAGAGCTAAGTAAAATTGTGCGCACGCTTTCGCTCGCAAATAATACAAATCACACGCTACCCTAGCTTTGCCGCTGGCCAGCCAATGCTTATGGTCTCGCTTTCGCTGCTACCGCTGACGGTGACACGGTGATATAGACGCCTCTCGTCGAAGGCTTCGTTCTCTGCGCGGTGCTGGATTGGGTTTCGAGATTGTCGAGCTCGGAATTTCATTCTGGTGTTTGAGGTGGGCCGCAGCTTTGCCAGCAGATCGTCGCATAAAACTGAATTCGTGAAATCAATTCGGGAGACTCACCGCGGCGGAGGTTGCACATTGCTCGCTGCATGGATATCGCATTGAATCTGACTTTTTTTGCTTGCTGTATCAGTCAATACACCGAAATCTTAGAATCGTTTTGTTTGTTTTAAGATTAGGTACGGTGACTCAAGCAGACAGAAAAAAATTGCCGGTACATGTGCGTGCCGTTGTGAAGGGTGAGGCAATCGTTGAGATTGCTTGCCCTGTTTGCCTCTCTCTCTTGCGCGTGTCCTTCCCTTCACCTCTGCCACATCGATATCTTGGTGATTCGGACTAAGTATCGACGCTCGATATGGCTTTGTTTCAGGTTTAGTTTCTGATCGGCGTCGGTGGTTAAAGCCGTGTGAGGGAATGAGGGAGGGAGGGAGGGAGGGGGGAGAGAGAGAGAGAGAGAGAGAAATAGAAATAGTGTCGCCGGCGTGATTCGCATGTGTGTGCGTAGCCGGCGACGCTCGGCCGATTTTGGGTGTTGAAGGAAGGGGCGGAAATGCCGCGAGGAATGAGAGAGCGCGGACAGTACTGGCCAAGTCAGCGTTGTGAGCGACAGAAAGAAGTGAAAATCAAGAGAGAGTGATCAAAGTATTTATCGGCCCTTCTTTGGCGACGAAAAGTATCGAGAGAACTACGAGACAACCAACCCTTCCTGGACTCTCCTGGAAGTCCGAGAGGACGTGCAGTCACAGCGTGAGGGACATCGCGGAGCGGTAAAGCGACACCGGCTGAAGCTTATCGTCGGGTTTCCGACAACGTCCCTTTCCTTAGGTCAAGTACTCTTCTGTATTATCGGTGCGCCCGTCGGTTTCCTTTCTCTCTCTCGGATAAATCGTCAGGACGCGAACAGGTAGGTGCGTGCGTTAACCCGCAACGCATCTGCCGGAGAACCGGACGAATGAGTGTGAGGCGAAGCTTTGTCTCCACTGCGCTTAATCGCAGGAAGACAGGCTCTCACGGCCTTCTTTCTGATGCGAAGTTGCATCTAGCCTTGTAAGATTAATAAATAAAGACTGTTAACGATAAATGATTTGAATTATTCCTGCGTCTTTCCTGTCTTTTAATTGCAGCATCCGAACCGCCGAACGACGAAAGCCCATCGACGCCTTCTGTACTTCCCCTTTTATAAATAATTAGTAGCGCGACGTTATTTTGTGCTATTAACTTGAAGTGCGAATCGCAAACTGAGTTAAGAAACGAAACGTATTACACCGTCCATATCTCTGTTTCGCGCTCTCTCGCTTGCCGTTTTGTTCATCTTGCAGCCGACGCCGCTCCGCCCGCTCGATTCAATTCGTGAAACAAGAAATACTCGTTATAATACAGTAGCGAACTTCATAAAAAGCCGTACATAATTCAGACACAATTCCTTTGAACAAGGTAATGGGTAAATTAATAAATTGATGGAATTTCAAGTCACTTTAATAAGGTAATTATTACATTAAAAATTCAATATAATTTTTGAAAGTATCAATCAGGTAAAGCCTTGAGATAAATAAGAATGACTATTTTCTTATTTAATAATGAATTAAAATAATCTTTTACAAATCTTTAAAAAATATTACAATAACATGAATGAAAGTATGTAAGAAAACGTACTTAATTAATTTTGAAAAATACTTTTCATTATATAAATTATGAGTTTTTAATAAATATTGTAACGGGGTTAATACCGTTTATTTAATTTAAGCGCGCGATCGCATAGAAAAGCGCGCGTGATTACCTACACGTTCAAACACGAAAACCGGATAGCAAGAGGGAACGGGTGTCAGTCAACTAACTATCTACTAACGTGAAATGAATACATCGAAAATACTGTTAGTCTCACAAGCGAGAACTTTTATTGCCTCTTAATATTACACTTCATTCGGCCCGCGTGTTTATGCTTACATGCCGCGCGCACGACAACAACATACAGTGTCGGATCGCTCGCCGCTCATAGTTCGCAGAATTATTACATGCACGCTTTTTGTCGAGTACGAGAGATTAGTTATAGATAATTCTATCGCGATCGAGAACTTAAGCTGGCCAGCTTACCTTATTAACTCTCGCACGGGAAACAACTGATACGAAGAAGGAGGCTCGTACAGCAAACACTAGTCTTTCGGCAAACGTTTATATGCGGGCGATGTTGCCTCTCGTTCACAGTTTCGCCCTCGATAGCGAAACTCTCCACTCACGCACACTTCTACGCACACTCGCCGGACGGAGGCTATGTCACCGCTTTTCTCTCTCGTCTCTGCCTTCGGAAAACTCGGGAAAACGTCCAAGGTATTTGCTGCACGGCTCTGCGATCGGATTCTCTAATCTTCGACTGGTTCATTTTCATACGCGCGCGTTCCGTCCCGTCGCGTGCTGAATTCCCTCGTCACACATTTTCCCCAACTAGTAGGTTGGGCCGTTAGCGCTAATAAGACGTTTACCGTCACAATATACATATTTTGTTAAAATGTCTTCATACTCCAATTAGAATGTGAATACTAAAAAATGTTTTAAAAAGGATATAAAAAATTTATAAAAAATAAATTATATGTAAATAGTGAGATTGATTATGAAAAATTGTATTTGAGACTAACAATTTCTCATTTTTACTAGTTGTTCATTAATGGTAAACTCAAATTGATAAACCTATAAGAGCTTATAAATATTTGAAAAACTACATTTCACTCTATCAAACTGAATAATTTAGAGTTTACGACCAATATAATATAAATATAATATAATATATAATAATATAATATAAATCTTCATACTTTTAGAATAAATTGTGATTGTTTTCATAGTGCTTGTTGAGAACGCAAAAAAAAAAAAAAAAAAAATCGGGAAACGCGCGCGCTTGTAAATCGATAATAGAAAACCCGATACCGAGGTTAGAGCCTGATGCCGAGACCGGAGCCGTAGCCTCTTACAGATGTATACTTCGGAAAATCACGTGCGCGAAAGACTCGGGACATATGTGCGAAATATTCAAAACATATGTGCTAAAAACGCGGCTGTTCTCAAGGACCACCCGTGGACCCGTCCGTAATGCGAGCGAAAATAATTTTAAGGAAAACAAGAGAAAGTTGTTATGGTCGAACGATCGAAAATGCGAAATTTATGTAAATTGCGTGCGTTCTAGAAATTTAAGTTAATCTATCTCAATTAACCACTAAAATGTACGCGTTTCCCGAACCTCGAGAAAACGAGACGACGAGACTTAACGATGAACGTGGTTGTGTGTGCCGACTCGATTTTTACTCTCTCTCGTAACTCTATCTCTGCGCATGGACGTGCACGAGCGCATTATAGCGTCATCGTGGCCGTGATACCCATCTTTAGCTTCGAGGAGTCGAATCTTCGAAGGCTTTAGACCTCACGAGGGAGATAATCTCCCGGGCATTGCAGGTCACAAGGAACGGAAGGGTTAGCACATGGCTAACCTGTGGTCCGGTCGGGCAGCAGAGAGGGAGAGAAATAGAGAGAGAGAAAGTGAGAATCGGTCATGGCAAAAAGGGGAAAAAACCGATTCGAAAAGAAAATGGGGACGGACGAGAGTGCGTGTTATCGGGGTCCGAAGCGGGGCGGGGCCTAATAACGATTGGCAGCGGGGGCGCTCGGAAGACCCTTACGTAGTTCCTGCGTAAAGACTTCAGTTAGTTCTGTTACGGACTACGACCTGACTGGAGCGACAAATAGGGAAGAAAGGTCCGTCTAGCGTGGTGATTGAGTTTTGTTTTCTTGTTCCGTGTAAAGATTTGTTCGACGTCTTCCTCTGTATAAAACGGAATAAAAGGAAAATTTATCTCGATCAAATTTCAGTTCGTTATTTGAGATATCACCCTGCTCAACCTCACCCTTAACAATGCTAATATAAATTATATTCTCTTTTTTTTCATCTGCAAACCAAATTAATCACTAATTACTTTATTATTTTTGCAAAAATATGAAATATAGTTAAATACTTAATAAATAATTTATTTACATCTTTAGCTTCATTTCTTTCACAGCAAATTCCTTTTAATGTTCTGGGATTAAAGAATTATTTTGAAATATATATGTTAATTACTATTTGTACAAATGGTTTATGCTGATACGTAATTCAATTTTTGAGCATTGACACTTTACATCAATAATAATCAATGTGCTTATGGCTGATAATTGGTCATAAATAAATACGATTTCTTGGCGCCTGATTTAATCTTCGTCATCCGGCGGGTGGCATCCTTCAAAGTAGTCCCAATTTGATTGATTAAGATGCTCATATCGATATATCCACTTATTGAAGCACTCTTGAAGGTCAGACTTCGGAATTACCTTTAGCGCATTCGTCGTATTAGTTTCAACAGTCTCTTTATCGTCGAATCGATGTCTCTTAAGCGGCATTTTTAATCGAAGAAACAGCGAAAAATTATAGCAAGTTATATCAGGATTCTATGGAGGCTGATGGAGCTGCACAAAACTGTGTTTTAATGAAAACTGCTGCACAAGGTTTAATGCGTGCGCTGGAGCATTGTCGTAAGGAAGAAGCCAGTCATTGGTTTATCAAAATGCGGTTGTTTTCTCGTGATTGCATCACGCAATATTTTCAAAACATCAACGTAGTACTTTTTGTTGATTGTCTAACCTGTAGAAGTATATTCGTAGTGCACAACGCCTTTATAATCAAAATAATTATAATCGAAAAAAACGAATCAACGTTGACTTGATGTTGCTGCAACTTTTTTCGGCCGAGGCTCGGATAGAAGCTTCCGCTGTGAAGATTGTTTTTTTTTTAGGATCATAATTTATGAATCATCACCGGTAATAATCTTTTTAAGAAAGTGTTCATCATTATTTATCGTTTCCAGATTGTTCTGGGCGATTTCTAAATGAATAATATTTGCTGGTCTGAGAGTAAGTTTTAGGATGAATTTTGCACGCACACGAGTCATTCCCGAATTCGCCAAACAGTACTTTTTGATATTCCACTTTCATCCTTCAATTCTCTCACAGTCAAACAATGATCTTGTTCAACTACACTCAACATTATTAGACGATGTTTCCGTCAAAGGTTGACCAGAACGAGGATCACTCTCAACAGATGTGCGGCCACTTTTGAACCACCTATACCACTCATTTATTTGTACTTTGCCCATACACTCATCTTTAATAGCCTTTTGCAATATTTCAATAGTTTTTGCACAACATTTACCGAGATTATAGCAAATTTTATGCAAATTCGCTGTTCGATTCGTTCTGTCATTTTTAGCATTAAACGAATTGCGACGAACGCCAAAAAATTGTAAACAAATCCACGTTGTGTAAGAACTAACAAGGGAACCACCCCAACCCGACCTCACCGATTTGAATGATTTTGGGATATGTTGTAGTACTTGAAAAAAAAATTAGATACGTGTTTTTTTTATCGGCCCATAAGGGCTTTTAAGGGGTGAAATACACCCTGAAAATCAACCCCTAAAATCAGTTTTTTTAATATTTCTTAGAATCAAATGAATATTTTTCAGTAAACTCAACGTTACAAAATTTTTTATAAAATGGCGCTTTTAAGGACATAACATTTATACCGAAGGGTTGCAACCCCCTTTTTAATAGAGGTGAATACACTATTTTTTGTACTGTTTTACGACATATAATATAGTAAATCAGCTCGAGTGATTTAAAAATCGCACTGATAAAGAGAAAATACCAAAATTAAATTGACGTGCTTCCGGATTTAAAAAAAAAATATGTTTAAGGGGTGTTTCACCCCCAAGAAACCACCCCCGTCAAACTATCAGCAGGTTAATTCACCTAACCCTGGGATAAACAAGATTAGTCGTTTGTTATTTCTTGAAATAATTTAATCCTATGCATGAGCGAGCTACCTCAACTAATCAACCTGCCTCTAACCCACCAAACCCACAGAAACCACCCTTACCAAACTACATGCGGGCTAACCTTATATTAATAGCGAAAAATAGATGTATTTCTTAATATGTCCCAAGTATTACAAATTTTATGTAATAATTACTATTTTCTTTTCATTATAAATACAAAAAAGATAAAAATAATTAATAACGGCTTATAAATATAAGATTTGAGACTAAAATAAATTATAAATAATTTTTAACTGTTTTGTTTTTTCGAAATTAATAATAACAGTTATAGTATCACTTTTTTTTTAAATATTATTTGCATTGTATTACACATAGCTTATAACGAATTTAATTCATTCGTTATGTCTCTCTCTTCCCACGCATGCATGTACACAATTCCTATACTTATACTATATTTGAATTCACATTATATTATACAGCAGCCTGCAGCTGCCGACAACGTCGAAGTGTAAGGTAAGAGAGAGAGCCCGGCATGTCTATTAACGAGCCTATAAGCAGGGAGAGTCGCGTCCGCGTGTATGCGTGTATGCGTGTGGTCGCGCTGCCGAAAAGCGCGATGAGAGAGTGGGGACGCCCCCCGCGGTAATTGACTGGCGGACGTAACACGGGCGACACGTGCTTGAGCGCGCGCTAAAGGATTTGCCTTTTTTTTGCGGATTCGGACTTCCGACCCGGCATTGCCTTAGATTATCCGCGAGTGCGTGCAGTGGTGCGACGCCTTGACACGACGGCGTGTGCGTGTAAGGACGTAGCGCTAGGTAGCCCACATTTCGTCACCACTGCAACCGGCGTCCGGGAACGCTGTTCAGCGAGCGAGCGTTTACCGCACGGAGGGCCTGGCCATTGACGCCTCATTGTAAGTACCGGCTCAATTAGCTCTCTCTCGCTTGCCCGCTCGCTTCTCTCTCTATCTTTACCGATCTACTACTGTACGCTTCCTCCTTAATAATTTATATAAATTATCTTTATCCTTCGTATTCTCTGCGTTTCTTTGACTTTGCGCCCGACTCCCACTCCCAATCCTTGGCGAATTCTCTGCGCTCGTCACTACTTTTCGCGCTTTCCAGCCACCACTACCTGCGACGCTCTACGCGGGCCACGAGGCTGCTTGACATTGCGGCCGGTTGAAAGGCTTGGCCACACATGCACCAGCGTACTAGCTCCGTGGTATTAGTAACTGATTAAGCCGAGCTGTCAATTAATCTATCCTCTCGATTATAACGGCGGGTTAGCCAAAACCCCGTTATATTGGCGCCCAACCTCTGATTTGGCAACTTTTCTTTGTGTGGCAGATAGTGCAACGAGAGGAAATCTTTGTGAGCGCAAACGTTTTTCGAGAATTCCAGCGCCTACGGAATTCGAAACTCGGCGCGGACAACAACAACGTGCGCGCCTTCCCCCCTTTGTTTACGCGCGAGAGTCAGGCCGCGCAAAGTAGTAAATACGAAGCGAAGCATATACGCCGCGCGACACTCATAAGCTCCGAGCTTAGCCTTGAGACATTTGGAAACAAAATTTTATATACTGAAAATTTCAGTCGTACGTCCTCAAGGCTTGGCCGAATTACGAGTAGAGTACGATAATCGACTCTACCGAATTTCGTTCGCCGGCCAGTCAATTCACGTAGCGTGCGCACGGTTATGTGCGTATATATATACATGCGTATACACACATAACAGGTATAGTTTGTAAGTCGCAGCGCTCAACTTTTACAACAGTAAGACTTTTTTTTTGTCTTTCTAAAAGCAACTTGTTGTCATTTTCTTTTTTTTTCTCCTCTTCTTCGTTCTCTACTGTTGTCGTTGTTACGAGTGCGTTTAAGTATAAAATTTCCTGCGCGTTAGTTTTTTTTTTGTTATACTGACTGTACCGTGTAGTCTAGTTGACTTATAAAATCCACGTCATTTTGGCATTGCCTTTTTCGTCCTTTTTTTTGTCTTCTTCTGCTTTGTTTATTTGTTCCAAATAGCATAACTCTATTTTATAATAATGGCCTCCAATTGGTCGCTGAGCGAATTAACAATATTTAAAGAACAAATTGACGAAAAAATTTGCAAGTGGATAAAAGACCTTTCTAGCACGGACGTGGATTGTATGCTAACTCAACTGGAACTACACACAAACGGTACACTATTCGAGCGCGCGAACCGCTTGTATCGTAGACTGAACGACGATTATACCGCAGAAGATTTTGTAGCGATTGAAAACCAGGACGAAAATATGGCATACGAAAGACGTGAACACCTCACCCGTATATTCTTCGAGTCAGAGGCCCTGCCAAAAGAAGTTCGCGCGGACTTGCGCGCGGCCATAGAGGCGAATGAACTTCTCGAGCCTTTTGAAAATTCAAAGCTCGAGACGGGCAATGGCGCTCGAGAGAATATCCGGACGAGTTCGCCGACAGGCATACAAGACGATATGTCACTCACTTTAGGTGCGAATGCGACACACAACGTAACAGATACGATCCAACAACAGGAATCAACGACAACACTGACTATCGGCCCGTACGAACGCAATGCTTTGGCCGACCCGGCAATCGCAGCATCACACAGCGCGCAAAAAGTGATCTTTAGGACAGGCGCGCCGGGTTCGACATATGTACCGACTTACACGCATGCAATGACGACCTCTTTAATAGAACACAGCAAGACAGTCCGAATAGGGTTGCCAAACGGTGTAGTAGAATATGCCTCCCCGGCCATCGCGCGCGAGTTAAACAGAACTTGGCGGAAAGAGGCCGAGGCCAATAGGCATATAGAAGCTCAGGATGTAGAAAAAGAAAATTTAAAGGCATTGACCACGTACTATAAAAATTTAGCCGCTGGGTTACAAGCTAACCTAGCCAGGCTACAAAAAGAAAAAGAGAGTGAAGTCGCACTCAATAAAGAGCTGCAAGAGCAGTTAAAGCAGGTAGTGGCCACAACCCGACAGCAAGCCACAGAGCAAGCTAGACTAGATGCCTACCAAAATAAGAATGTTCAATTCGCGGATACATTCGAATTAAACTACTACGACGTATCAAACCAACTCAACGGCTCGGAGAAATATAACATGCCGCTGTCTCTCGATCCTCAAGCGCCGATCTTTCATTCGACGACTAAACCTTCATCTGCGACTGCATCACAGCCGTCGCCAAACTTTTCGTCGGCCCCTTCTAGTGTCCCTGGGCCCTCTTACGCAAGCTCGCTCACCCCCGTAAGCTCGTGCTGGGGGAGGGGGGACTTGCCCAGCGCTACACCAGTGCCGCCGACACAGCAAGGGCCAAGAGGCACGCCTGCTAATGGCACAGAGGCCACGACATTTAACTCTTCGTCTCGCTTTCTTCCTAGCAAACATCTAGGAAAAACAGTCAGAGAATGGAAAATCAAATTCTCCGGAGGCGAAGGCCTTAGTATAGAGGAGTTCCTAGAGAGGATTGAGGACAACAAGCGATTAGATAAAGTAGCGGACGAGGAGTTACTCGATTCTATGACCCCCTTATTCGAGAAGTCAGCTCTCTTTTGGTATCGTGCCATGAGGCCTGCGTGGTCCATGTTCGCCGATTTCAAGGGAGCGGCTCTCATTGCCTACAGTAAGTCCAAAAGGAATAAAAGGACTATGACGGTCGAGTCACACTTGCGCACCCAAGGCGCCGATGAACCAGTACTGGAATACGCTGTCTCGCTGCTCACCATATTAAGAAGGATAGATCCGCCTTGGGACATTCGGGATCAAATCAATCTCATCATCGACAATATGCTCCCTCCACTCAAGAAGAAGTTAAAATACTTCAGGGACAATCTCACTGACGTGCAGCTGCTACTGACCCGTGCCCAAGAGGCCGAAGACGATGAACAGGGACAGTGGAAGCCACCGCCTGCGGCAGACCAAAGTATGTGGCCCGAAGCGGCTTATAAGCCACGGACCAAATCTGCTAAGGCCAGGCCAGTGAACCTGTCGTCTTTGAACGACAAGGCTTCCCCAGCTCACGAAGCCGAGCTGGAGAAGCTAATGTCAAAATTTTTTGAGAAGAAAGCCAAGGAGTTTGGCCTCAATAGGCCTCCGACTCCCCCGGCAAATG
Source organism: Phymastichus coffea (assembly GCF_024137745.1). Taxonomy (NCBI): domain Eukaryota; kingdom Metazoa; phylum Arthropoda; class Insecta; order Hymenoptera; family Eulophidae; genus Phymastichus; species Phymastichus coffea. The sequence continues at coordinate 6,259,638 of NW_026706814.1, forward strand.
GCAAGAACTCTGGTGAAAAATTAGTGGCAGCGACAGAGAAATCGCGGAACGGTTCCAATGGTGACACTCCTCGAGGCAATTACCGTGGCCGCGACCGAGCCGGCTGGAGAGGTGGGGGACGGCCATCGGGCAGTCGTGCTTTGAAGGTCGCTCCCAAATCGGATAAAAACAAAGATAAGGAATCTGGTCCGGATGCCGACAAAGTTTTCTGCTGGGAGTGCAGTTGGCCAGGCTACACTAAGTTTACCTGCCCAGAATGCTCGCCCAAGCAGACAAATCATGAAGGACCAAAAAACGTCAGCGGGAGCCAGTAAGCGAGGTCCAGACGGCTCCCCCTATCACCCGGACCTTTGAAGTCAGTGGCGTGACAGGAGTAGCGCAGGCGCTGTGCAACACGGTGGGCGACCCAATGCTAGCCCCGGTTAGCCCTTCCGACGCGCAGCCAGCCGGCGATGGAGGTACTGTCTCAAGCGCCCTGATCGATAAGTCACCTAGGTGGTGGCTGACAGTAAATGTTGGCGACTATAAGTTTAGAGGTCTCTGGGATACCGGAGCTTCCCGTACTGTCCTCGGCCCGAGTGCCATTTCGATGGCTGCAGCCTTAAATAGGCGTGTACATCGGTACGTGGGCCCTGGGGCAAGAGCGGTAGATGGTCATTACGTGCCCATTGTCGGTAGCGTAAAGTTACCCTTCACGATCGGAGGGGTGACCCATATTATCGATGCTCTCATTTTAAAAGAAGTCGACACAGAGTGCACCCTTGGTGCCGACTTCAAACGCGCCTTTTCGACTTATCTGTGTCCAAAAACAAATAAGCTGATATTTGATGGCTGCGAAGAAGGCGTGCCCGAAGTTCTCTCGTCAGAGAAGTCTGAGGAGGCAACGGCCTTGGCCTCGCTGGGGATCGAAGATCTCACAGACGAGCAGAGAGCAGAGATAGAAAAAGTCATGAACAAGTTGCTCCCGGAGCCCTCCGGTGAATAGTTAGGCTGCACAGGATGGATCGCGCATGACATAGACCTCACCAGCACGCGCCCCATAAAACAAAAGTACTACCTAGTATCTAAGAAGATAGAGGACGAGATGCACGCTCAAGTGCACAAAATGTTAAAGATGGGAATCATCCGGAGATCCACAAGCGAGTGGTCAAGTCCAGTCGTTATGACTCTAAAGCCCGATGGCTCGTATCGATTCTGCGTTGACTACAGAAAAGTCAATGCAGTGTCGAAAATTTCTTGCTGTGTATAAAAGAGTAATAATAATAGTTATCATTTTTTAAACGTAAAGTTAATTCGTAATAAAGAAAAATAACAAGTAATAACAGTTAAAAATTATTAATTTCAAAAGTGGAAGTTTAATTTAGTTATTATTTCTTTTTTAATCATTTACAATTTTTTCAATGAGAAAAGAAATTATAACAAATAATTGATTATATTAATAGTTATAAATAGTTATTATAGTCTCAATTCCTATACTTATAAACTGTTTACTTTTTTCAATTTTCACTTGTGGTTTAGTTTACTTTTTGTTGGTACTTTACTTTGCTGTACACTTTATCTTCTTTACAATTTTGTCTTATCAATGGCTCGAAGAAGATAAGTTATATCAAATTTACTCCCCTTACGATGATAAGACATCCGATACATATTTCATTATTGATAGTAGTTGAAGAAAAGTCAAGTATTTAAAAAGTTAAAGTTTTTTTATAGTGCTGGATTTATAAATAAACTTATTTCTATATTTACATACAAATTTCCCGAACACGAAAATATAGTACATAACAAGAAGAAAAATTCCTGTCTACTACGTAAGTATTTATGTCACTTATCATATATAATTTTATTTAAATATTTTGATTTGTAAACATGTAAAATATAACTGTTAAAAACGTATGATCGAATTCTATCTATAGACTAGGTTTTCTTTTGTCTTTTGAAAAATTATTGAACTGCAAAAAAGAGCATTTATATCTTGATTTTGTTTTAGATTAAAACATGAAGATCAATCCTTTGAACGTAGTCAATTTACTATTAGCATATTTTCAAAGTTTACAAATACCAGATAGCGAGATTAATTTTAAAGAAATTAGATGGTCAGAAAAGTTGAAAGAAATATTAATAGATGCTGTGTATGAGTTTAATGATATTGATATAATTGTTGAAGAGACGTTAGATTTTCATGAAGATTATAAAGATACTGATGCTAAAATAATCGAAGATGAAGTTCAACATCACTTTCCTGATTCTGATTTTGCACCAACAAATCAATGCACAAATGATGATGAAGAAATCACATTTGATTATAAACAAAGAGCCGTAGAATATTGGAGGAGCGGAAAAAGCAAAAACTTAAAACTGGATACTGTACAACGTAGATTCAAAAAAGTTTCATCTATAAGTCAACTTAAACGTTGGGCGAAAACCATTCATAAAAATGGAACTTACCGCGAAAAAATTGCGCATATTTGCCAATACACGTTTGATAATTTAAAAGCCGCTATTGCAGTTGGTACGATAGTGCATGATCGAGATATACGGAAATGGGCATTGCAAGCTCAAAAAGTTGTTGGCCATGAAGATATAATATTTAAGGCTTCTCAAAATTGTTTACTAAAATTTAAAAAAGCTCATAGAATAGTATCTAGAAAAATAAATAAATTTATCAGCAAAAAAACATTAGAAAGTAAAGAAGAACTACAAACTAATGCTGATGCTTTTGTAGCTGATGTTAAATCATGTATACCAGAAATCGGCATTGCAAACTTTTATAATTCAGATCAGAGTGGTTTTCAATTAGAAATGCACTCGGGAAGAACATTAGTAGTTGAAGGAGAAAAGCAGGTGCAATGTTTGGTACAGTCGGTTTCATCGACAACGCACAATTATACAATTCAGCCAACTATATCAGCATCCGGGAAACTTTTATCACCACTTTTTATAGTATTAAAAGAAAAAAGTGGTCAATTGGGTCCCATAGTGGAATCTTCATTATTTAGACCAGAAAATGTGCATGTGGAAGCATCTAAATCTGGAAAATTAACGACAAGTTAGTATATTTTTGTTTATTATAACGCAATGACATAAAAAAATTTTGACATTTTTTTATTTTAGATCATTTTAAAATTTGGTTGGAAGAAGTTTTTTACCCAAATGTTGGACCTCAATCTGTACCTTTACTCGACTCTTGGAGTGGACATTGCGATAAAGCTATAAGGGAAACGATGCCGACAAACAAAATTGATAATATAAAAAAAATTCCCACAGGAACGACAGGGAACATCCAACCACTCGATGTTTATGGATTTCGTATCTGGAAAAACTTCGTTCGACGTTTATCAGATCAAGTAATTTTGATGGACTATGAAATGAATCTACATTTAAGAAATAACATCATAAAAATGCAGTCTCTTGTCCATAACCAGCTTTCTTCACCAAGATATACATATATTTTTAAATACGCTTGGTACAAAAGCGGCTACATTGCTGAAAAACCAGCTAAAACAGATAACCCTGTTGATTTTAGTTTTGGAGATTCTTGCAATATACATTGCGAAGTAGAAGCATGTAAAAATGTTGCTATAATACGGTGTGGTTGGTGTAAAAGATCATTATATTTCAAACACTTTTTCGATGATTATCATTTCTGTAAGGTATTCGTTGAATGATACATTTTAATTTACCAATAAATAAAAAAAAGAAAAATATGAAAATTATTATGAAAAATCAAAATAAGTGTAGTATCGCGTACGATGGCTCTTACGTAAATATATTTATGTATCTACATACGAATATAAATATATATGTATAGATTTATAAATGATAATTAGACCTCGTGTTATTCTCGTATTTATTTTTAAGAGTTATTTTTCGCCATTTTGGTACTATTAAAATAAAATGTATTAAACTTATTTTTATTTGTCATAAATTATGTTTGAGCTACAGATATACGATATCTGTCCGCAAAGTATCGGGCCTACGTTTATATCTTCGCGACATAGTGTTCGAGCGACCTCTACCAGACAGAAACGTCAACAGTAAAGCCTCACGAATCTATTTGTTACTTACTGTCACCTGCCGGACGTATAGTTCATGCGCAGCGTGTCTTTGTTTAAGTGCCTTTTTCGCGTTCGTCGGGTTTTGATATTGTCAAAAATGACTGAAAAACAAGATCAACGAATTTGCATTAAATTTTGCTTTCAACTTGGAAAAACGAGTTCGTAAACTATTGAAATGATGCAAAGGCCTTCGGAAGCGAGTGTATGAGCAAAACACTTATAAAAGAGTGGTATAAACGGTTCATGGATGGTCGCACTTCTGTCGATTGTGATTCTCGTTCCGGCCGACCTTCGACGACAAAAACCGCAGATAATATTGAGCGTGTGCGACTTGCAATCGAACAAGATCGTCGTATGACTGTGAGAGAACTATAAGAAGACCTTGGGATACCAAAAATTATCATTTCAGAAATTTCAACCGAATATTTAGGAATGAAACGCGTGTGTGCGAAATTCATCCTAAAATTGCTCACAGCAGAGCAGAAGAACATTCGCTTAGAAATCGCTCTGGACAATCTGGAAATGGTCAATAATGATGATAATGTGCTTAGAAAAGTTATTACAGGTGATGAATCATGGGTTTATGATTATGATCCTGAAACACAACAACAATCTTCACAGTGGAAGCATTCTGAATCGCCAAGACCAAAAAAAGCACTTCAAAGTCGGAGCAATGTTAAGTCAATGTTGATTGTTTTTTGCGATTGTAAAGGTGTTGTACATCACGAATATGCACCAACAGGTCAGACAATCGATAAAGAATACTACGTTCAAATTTTGAAACGTTTGCGTGATGCAGTAAGAAGAAAACGGCCGCACTTTTGGGAAAGTGGTGACTGGCTTCTCCATCACGATAATGCGCCAGCGCATTCATCCAATCTTGTGCAGCAGTGTTTGAGCAAACACAATATCGCATTGCTTCAACATCCTCCATACAGTCCCGACATAGCCCTTTGTGACTTTTGGCTGTTTCCAAAACTAAAAAAACCACTCAAAGGACACCGATTCGATGACAAAACAACGGGTGAAAACAATGCGACGAGTGTACTTACTCCAGGAGTGTTTTGAAAAGTGGAAACATCGATGGAACCGTGTTATTCAATCAAGTTGGGATTACTTTGAAGGATGCCATCCATCAGATTATAAAGAATAATGTTAGCATGTAAATATAAAGGTAGGCACCATACTTTCCGAACAGACCTCGTATTTTATAAAAAAAAAAATGGGATATCCTACGTACGGTGTAGCAATCAATTATTTTAAGAAAAAGCAACTGATAAACTCAATTCTCCCAAAGTTAGGTCTATTAGCCTACATTTGGTCGGGTAAGGGTGGTTTTGTGGGGGTTTGGTAGGTTAGAGGCAGGTTTGTTAGTTGAGGTAGCTCGCTCAGGCGTAGGATTAAATTATTTCAGGATATAACAAACGACTTAACTCGTGTTTCCCAGGGTTAGGAGGTTTAGCCTGCTTGTGTTTCAGTAAGGGTGGTTTATAAGGGTGGGGGTTAGATAGGTTAGGGATAGGTGGATAAGAGATATGTTATACAGCTGGGATAACTCGCTTATGATGTAAAATTCAATTATTTCAAGAAATAACAAACGACTAAAGTTGCTTTTCACAGGATAAGGTGGGTTAGCCTGCATGTAGTTTGGTAAGGGTGGTTTCTGTGGGTTTGGTGGGTTAGAGGCAGGTTGGTTAGTTGAGATAGCTCGCTCATGCATAGGATTAAATTATTTCAAGAAATAACAAACGACTAATCTTGTTTATCCCAGGGTTAGGTGAATTAACCTGCTGATAGTTTGACGGGGGTGGTTTCTTGGGGGTGAAACACCCCTTAAACATATTTTTTTTTTAAATCCGGAAGCACGTCAATTTAATTTTGGTATTTTCTCTTTATCAGTGCGATTTTTAAATCACTCGAGCTGATTTACTATATTATATGTCGTAAAACAGTACAAAAAATAGTGTATTCACCTCTATTAAAAAGGGGGTTGCAACCCTTCGGTATAAATGTTATGTTCTTAAAAGCGCCATTTTATAAGAAATTTTTTAACATTGAGTTTATTGAAAAATATTTATTTGATGCTGAGAAATATTAAAAAACTGATTTTAGGGGTTTATTTTCAGGGTGGATTTCACCCCTTAAAAGCTCTTATGGACCGATAAAAAGAAACACGTATCTAATTTTTATTCAAGTACTAGAACATATCCCAAAATCATTCAAATCGGTGAGGTCGGGTTGGAGTGGTTCCCTTGTGAGTAACCTGCCGGGCATGCAGATTGTGACTTTTGCGCACAAGAGAGCTTGGAACAGGAAGAAGAATTAATTTACCTTAATTCTATAAATTACAAATTCTAAAGCTAACATTTAAGTAAGTTACAAATAAAGAAATTACAAACTTAAAAAAACAAACGAAGAATAATCATAATAACAAAACAGTCTTTCACGGGCGTGTCCTGTCTGGACAAACGCTCAGGAAGAAACGGTGTTCACGGAGAAGTGCTCAACCACTGCAAATCGGCATTCAGTTGTGAGCCTCTCATGTAGACTCGGATAATCAAAGGTCGCTCAGCGGTTGCAATCCTGCTTACCGCGGAGCACCAAGTTGTCCGAAGTCCGCGACACCGTGGTTGTCATGTGTACACCGGTGATAAATAGAAAAACGGGAAATGAGCTAGAGAAAGAGAGAGAGAGAGAGAGAGAGAGAGAGAGCTCACGCTAGGTTGGTCGACTCGAACTCCCACGCCTTCTCTTCTCATGGACTCGGACCTTGGCGATGATGGCGTAAACGCATACGAATCTGCTGCAGTAGCCGTAGACGATCTGGCTTTGCAAACCAAACCAAAGCGCTAAGTTCTGCAGCGACCCTCGGCGCTGAGAAATCGACGTCCTCGTTGTATCACCGACGTCTTTCCGAACAGAATCTAGCGATGTCCACTTCTGCTGCTACCATCGCTGATCCACCAGGCCGAATCTCTATATTAAAACTGTCCAAAAACTGTGCCAAAAAGTGTCCTGTTACCTTTTTTTTCGCTCTCTTTTATTTTTTCTTCCCTTTCCTTTTCTCACGCGCCTCATTGTTTTCAGCCAAGCAGTTCATCCGTCCTCCCAAAGCCGGTAATCCGCACCTCAAATCATAAACTGGCGCTAATGCAATTACATCAATTCCCGGCTTAACGATAGCGCGCGCAGATACCGAGAGGTCAGGAATGACAGGAAAATAGCTACTAAACCGTTTTCCTCGTTACATTCTCCTAAGTCGACCCCGAAAGAGCAAGTAAACCGTACTGTCAAGACCATGATTGCTGCATTTATTGCTGAAAAGCATAATAAGTGGGATGAGTACATTGGCGAATTTACTTTTGCTTACAACACTGTCATCTGCAAGACCACTCGTTCCAGTCTAGCCTTTTTAAATTACGGATGAAATCCATAACCGCTGCATAGAGTTCGACGTGAGGAAAAACGCGCTGCTATACTGTAGCTAGAGAATCTGCTCGAGAAGAATGGCACTCCCGTATGCAAAAACTCCATAGATTACAAGCTAATGCCCTTGAGAAAAGCGAAGTTGCTCAGTCGCGACAAGAGAAGCGCAACAACCAGAAGCATCGAGATTTCAATTATGATATCTGCAGTATAGTATAGGTAAAGAATCGTGTACTCTCTTCTGCTGCCAAGCCAATAGCGGTTAAGCTTTGCCTAAAATACTCTGGTCCATTTATTGTAACGTCTCGCCTCGGCATGAATTCTTATCAACTTCAGAAAGAAATGGAGTTAGTAAAGGAAAAGTCGCCGTCGGTGACATGAAACCTTATATTATAAGACCCAGACCGAGCAATTTCCTTCGAGCGAGATGTTTCAGATAGTGAGAGATTAGAGTCCTTTCTTACTTAAAGCGCTTGAGCGGACCACCAATTTATACTCGACGAATCTCTGGTAGCGGTTACGCCTGCTCCGAAAGTGGACACTAAAATTCAACCGAGTTTTTGACAAACTCTACAAACACCTATAGTGGCGGTGGCTCCTCGTAAGAAAGGTCGGCCACGTGGTTCTAAAAAAGTGGCACTGTTGCCAGCCGCAACTTTACCTCGGCGATTACGACTTAGAGGCAAACCCGACCTTCTACTACTGCGTTTGTACACTATCAACATTACAACTCTACGCCTTCGTTACACACTTCAAGATTATTTATCATTATCTTCTTTCTGTCTGTCTTTGATTTTCACTATGCCTTGTCTCTTTCGCTTCTTTTCTTCAAAGCTACATTTCCTTTTCTCATTCCGGTGGATTCCTGCCAGAAAATGTTACCTGTAAAGAAGAAAGGAAGGAGCCAGACGCAAATCTGATGGCGATTCTGAGGGCCCTACAGATCCAGTTCAAGGATTTAGTTCCTCAACTATCCATTATAGAAGATCTCCTCGTACGTTAGGTAGAGGATTACGCCACCAAAGGCCGGAAAGATGACGAGCAGTTCCCGCGCTCCCTTCTAGCTCTTCCAATTCCTCTAGACCAGGGCGAAAAGCATCAGCCTTGTCGCTACCCTTGTTTACCGTTCTTCTGAACCAGGACGCCACTAAGCCCTGCGGTCAATACAATGGTTCTGCCCTAGAGAAGCAGGGTATCCGGTTTTGTTTTGTCTGCAACTTAACGGCAGTGTCCAAAACTGAGAACTGCCCTAACTTCTTCCAGCATTGAAAATTTAAACGGGAACAGAAGCCGCGCTATGACTACGGCAACGAGTTTAAAGAGCGCTTCTACCACTGATCTGGCAAAGAAGATTTCTCTCTCTATCTTTTCTGTTTTCAGGCTAACAGATTCATGAAAAGCTAGAAAGAGCGACGATCAACAATAAAAAGACAAAGGAGAAAGTTTTTTTTCATTTTGTATTGCTTTTTGTCTTTTGACCTATACTTTTTTTTTTGTTCGTTGCGCCGTTGTGCCATGTTAATATGAAGCGTGCCGCTCAAATTGTAATCTTCATTATGGCATCGACGCCTTCTCTTTTTTTTTTTCATTGTTTTGGCGATTTTCTTTCGAACACGGCTACGCTACTTATATTTGAATCCATAGAGAGAGAACGTGAGATAAATGAGAACTCCTACTCCTTATTTATTCATTATCTATAAGAATGAATTATTTATTTTCCATATCTCCTGTAGTTTTCTTTAAGAGAAGGACCTGAAGTTTGATTTGGTACCACCCTCGTTACTTACGTCTGGGAGTGGGGAATATAACGAGTTCAATTTCAGCTCGTTATTTCTCTCTCTTCCCATTATGTTAAGTGATAATTCTATAGTATTTATATTTCATATCTGTAATGTGTCTTAGCAGTAGCAACAGACGACAGCCGAAAAACAGGTAAGAGAGAGTTCTGGCAGAGAGAGTAGCCCAGGGGCGTGCGTGCAGTTGTGCATAGAGGGGTGACGAGCCGCACGCCGCCGAAAAGCCGTGTGACAGAGGGCCGGCAATTAGCTGTCTGATTACGAGCCGAAAAGATATACTACTGTGGGCAAAAAGTAAGGTGAATTTTCAATTTAAACTTCGCGGGCTTAACATTTCGGGCTAGTTCTTTTTTTCTTGAGTTGGTAGGACTGCGAATGACATCTGGGACAAATTTCATGTCAATGTCATCATCAGTAATATATTTACGCTTGTGTTTACCAAACGACCAAGAGTGCATGTTTCGATTTTTACAATGTCTGATTTAATTGAGCAAAGAAGTGCCATCAAATTTTGTTTGCGGAATGAAATTTCGGCTGCGGAAACGTTGAGGATGTTGCGGAAGGCCTTTGGTGATTCTACCATGTCGCAGAAAAATGTTTATAAGTGGTACAAAGACTTCAAAGAGGGTCGAGAACGTGTTGATGACTTGGAGCGCTCCGGACGACCATCGACGTCAACAGATGACCAACACGTCAATAAAGTGAAGGAATTAGTGCTCGAAAATCGTCGGTTGACTGTTAGAGACCTTACTGATATGATCGGAATATCAGAAGGATCTGTGAAAACAATTTTGAAAGACCATTTGGGCCTACGAAAAGTCAAATCTCGTTTGGTACCGAAAACGCTCAATTTCTTGCAAAAAAGTCGCCGCGTTGATGTGTGTGAAACAATGCTTTCTGACTATCAGGACAAGCTCAAATGCATGATTACGGGAGATGAGACTTGGATTTATGCTTACGACCCTGAAACAACCGACCAATCAAGCGAATATCGTGCTAAAGGCGAGGCCAGACCGAAAAGAGCACGTCAAAGTCGTTCAAAAATCAAGGTCATGATGACAGTTTTCTTCGATTTTCGTGGTGTGGTGCACTATGAATTCCTTCCACCCGGCCAAACTGTTAATAAGGAATATTATTTGAGCGTTATGCGTCGTTTGCGTGAAGCAATTCGTCTAAAAAGACCAGAATTATGGGCCAACAACTCTTGGTTTTTGCATCACGATAATGCACCATCTCACACTGCACTCGTTCTTCGTGACCATTTCGCCAAAAATTCGACGCATATCGTTCCGCAACCACCGTATTCGCCTGATTTGGCTCCGTGTGACTTCTGGCTATTCCCAAAACTCAAGAGACCACTCCGGGGAACGCGTTTCGAGTCGATTGAGGAGATAAGAGCTGAATCGAAGAAGGCGCTGATGGCTATACCGGAAAGGGACTATTTGGCATGTTTCGAGGATTAGAAAAAACATTGGCATAAGTGTATTTTATCGGGAGGGGATTACTTCGAAGGGGATGACATTGATGTAGAAGAATAAATAAAGATTTTTCATTTTACAAACAAATTCACCTTACTTTTTGCCCACAGTAGTATTTTGTTTTTCGATCGATGATTCGCTTCGCTCCGTGGCTTTTCTCGTTACCTTTAGCATCGCTTGATCTCCCGTGCATTCGAGTAGAAGCTCTTGTGTGAGAGAGAGGCATAGTAATTACAATTACTAGCGTGCGACGGAAACAAGGTGACAATATTGTTAAGCGCCGAACATTATCGTTATACTATGCGCCCATAAGTACCTGCTGATATTTTCCTCTCCTTTGCCTAGCTCGCTTCACTCTCTACGCTGCTTAGCGTCTGTATATTTCAATTATTTTATATAAACATCTTATTTACATACACATCGTTTCTGATACTTCTTTTGCATTCCTGACTTTCCCCTCCTATACTTTCCATTACTTTTCGCGATTTCAGTCGCACGACTCACGACGCTCTCCTCGGACACTTGCCGAAATTACGGCAATCTGAACTACCGGGTCGGGTCTTGCATGATCTTTACATGAGCCCGCAACGAGCTAAATCAGAGCACATTTTTTCTCTCATTATTTTCAATTATATTGTAGCTATCTAAATCTTCGTTACAATATATAGAGCATTACACAATTTAATACGACAACTCCGACAAATATCTACATATAGTATAAAAGCATAGATTAGAAAAGCTGTTCTCAGTAAACTTAAGAGTTTTACTATTAGAGTTTTTCGATTATATAAGTTCTTCGATTATATAAAAGTAAATGGTATAAAAGATATGAACATGAATAAAATGTGCTTGGTATGAAAAAATAGAAAGTTCGTGCCTACGTAAAATGATCCGAATTTTGTCCCAAATGTATCCGATCTACCTCAATTTCTTGGCGCCTGATTTAATCTTCGTCATCCTGCGGGTGGCATCCTTCAAAGTAGTCCTAATTTGATTGAATAAGAAATTGAATAATCGAGAAATAGCCAACAGTCGCAGGGAGCTATATCGGGACTGTATGAAGGTTGATGAAGCTGCACAATACTGTGTTTCAATAAATACTGCTGCACAAGTTTTAATGCGTGCGCTGGAGCATTGTCGGGATGAAAAAGCCAGTCATTGGTTTTTCAAAGTTGCGGTCGTTATTTTCTGATTGTATCACGCAATCTTTTCAAAACTTCAATGTAGTACTCTTTGTTGATTATTTGGCATGTAGGAGCATATTAGTGGTGTACAACGCCCTTGTAATAGAAAAAACAGATCAGAAACAACAGATTTGCGGCCACGTTTGAACCGCCTATACCGTTCTTTTATTTTTGTTTTGTCCATACACTCATCTTTAAAGGCCTTTTACAACATTTCAATAGTTTCTACACGACTTTTACTTAGATTAAAGCAAGATTTTATACAAATTCGCTGTTCGGTCCGCTCTGACATTTTTAATAATAAACGAATCGCGACGAACGCAAAAAAGTCGTCATAAATAAATACACGTTATGCGAGAATTAAGGCGTTCCATCAGTATCTCGGACTACTGACGAGAAGGTTAGAAGTTGCCGATGACGTTCGTACCTTCCAGAGGTTACCCGAGTCTCTCTTCACGCTAAGCTATCAGCGTAGGTCGGATATTTTTGGGACAGATCTCATATATCGACAGCATTCTTGAATGAAAGTTGATGAAATGAAATAATTACAGTAAAACCAATAGCACCTTTGTATTTTACGCAAAAAAATACATCGAATTCATGTATCATACTTTCACCATCAGCGCCATTACATTATGAGAAGTCGGCGGTTAACCTTACAACGTTTAGTTTTACAAGGTGAGCGAAGGTTGATAACGAAATCGTCCAATTCTCATGGTGTAATGTTGCTAATGATAACAGTGTGATACACGTTTTTGATGTATTTTTTGATGTAGAATATGATGGTGTTATTAATTTTATTGAAAAATGCATATAAAAAGTGCCAGAGATGAAAAAAATGGTTTTTTTAATGGTTTTTATTTTTTTGCGTTCGTTCCACCACCTTAAAAAATCTTAAAAAATTTACACATATGTTTTTAAAAGCAAACATAAAAATATTCTTTTTTTCGTTGAACACACATACCCAAAATATGGCGACAAAATCAAATTTTGAAATAGCCGCCAAAATTTGAATTTCACGTCAAATATTTATTGGCTAATAAGGCCTTGTAGGGCTTAAAATCCCTACATTATGAAAAAAAAGTTTTTTTCTAGCTCAAAAATTGACCAAAATATTGTCAAAAAATTGAAAAATACACAATTGCGTCCCATTGTGCGCCGAATGAGTCTTGAGGTCTGAAAATTTAGCTGAGGGCATAATTTTTTATGACAAATATACATGTGATACCCGAGTTGCGATTCCGTCGGAGGCATTTTTAACATCCTTACCCGGTTGGACTCTTTGTTTAGAAAAGTAAAACGTGTTTATTTTTATAAAATATTATATCATTAATATTCTTGAATTAAAATTCTACGACATAAAAATGTTTTGAAAATATTGATTTTATGGATTTTCTTAAGAATAATTTTTTTATTGATTACTTTCAAAGTGACTGGATTATATTCCAAAGGTATGCTTGCCTAATATACCTTAGTCTAATATTGAATGTACATTGTTCAAAATTTCTAGACGCATATTTCGGATGACTATGAACAACTTTTTCGCTAATAATTTTTCAAAAGTTTGTAAGCGATTTTTTAATCTAAAACGTTTGATTCCTACTTAGCAATAGTTGTACTCGTATATTTCCAGAGGCTAACCCATTTAATCCAAGCGCTAAGGTTATTAGATTCAGCCCTTTAATTTGTCTATATCACAGTGAAATGTAATTCTTACAATGACTATTAGAGAATAAATTTGTAAAATCATATTTTGTAATCAATTATATGAAAAATATATTATCGATAGTAGCAGTTTGAAAGAACTAGACACAAAATTACACATGTACTTATATCTTAATGTACGAGGTGTGATCAAAAAGTAAGGTGAATTTTTATTTTTCTCAAAAAATATTTATTTATTCATCAATTTTTATTTTATCTCCTTCAAAGTAATCCCCCTCGGATATAATGCACTTGTGCCAACGCTTTTTCCAATCCTCAAAGCATTTCAAAAAATCATTTTTTGTGATCTTGTTTAGTTCATCCTTCGATGCCGTCTTTATCTCCTCAATCGTAGCAAAACGCCGTCCTTTCATGGGCCTCTTCAGTTTTGGGAACAAGAAGAAGTCACAGGGGGCCAGATCTGGGGAATACGGTGCCTATGGCATCGTTACTGTGTTGGTTTTAGCCAAAAATTCGCGCACAAGCAACGATGTGTGAGCAGGGGCGTTATCATGGTGCAAAAGCCAATTTTTATTTTTCCACAAATTCGGACGTTTCTGGCGGATTGCTTCGCGCAAATTGCGCATAACTTGCAGGTAATATTCCTTATTTACTGTTCTACCCTGTGGCAAGAACTCATGATGCACCACGCCCCTGCAGGAGTCAAAGAAAACTGTAAGCAAAACCTTTACATTTGATCGAACTTGGCGTGCTTTTTTTGGTCTTGGTGATCCAGAATGCCTCCACTGGGACGATTGAGTCTTAGTCTCGACGTCATAACCGTATACCCATGTTTCGTCACCTGTTATAACCCTGTTGAGTAAATCTGGATCATCGTTGACGTCATTCAGTAGCTCTTGGGCGATGCTCATGCGAAGTTTCTTTTGGTCGAAATTGAGCAATTTCGGAACAAACTTCGCTGACACACGTCTCATGTCTAAAACACTCGTCAAAATTGATTGGCACGAACCAAATGAGATGCCAATATCATCAGCAATTTCTCTAATGGTAATTCGACGATTTCCCAACACTATTTTCTTCACTTCTTCAACATTCTCATCAGTTGTTGATGTGCTGGGGCGTCCAGAACGAGGTTCGTCGTCGGTGTCTTCTCGGCCTTCTTGGAAGAGTTTATACCACTTGTAAACATTTTTTTGACTTAAAGTAGACTTACCGTATGCCACTTTCAGGATTTCAAGTGTTTTGGAACATTTGATTCCATTTTTCACACAAAATTTAATGCAAACTCTTTGATCCATGTTTTTAGACAGCAGCAAATCGTGGAGCACGCAAAACACTTCTAACCTTGATGCCTCTCACAAACAAACCAAACATACCACAAAGCTGAAATTTGGAACGTATGTTCTAGACGAGTGTACCGACATAACCAAATAAAAAAGTCGAAGATCGAACGGACGTAGCCCGCTAAATTTCAAAATTCACCTTACTTTTTGATCACACCTCGTAAATACGTAAAAGTAACTGATGGTATATGTACAGTGCCGGTCGATCGTTTATGCCAACCCAAAACGAAAATTCTTCATAAATTAGAAGTTTTATTGTAAGTTAACAATGAACGTGCAGAGACCAGCGGCAGTGAATTTGAAAGCTCTTGAAAAAAATCTTTCAAATGCCGCATATATCAAATGCGATAGATGCTCTGCAGTAACTTTCTCTAATGATCATTCAAATTTGAAAATTCAAAACTTTTGTTCCTATCTTTGATTTTGGTTTGTATCGTGAAAAAAAATCGTAGCAAAATTTGAGTTACGTCATTTTTTAGGATTTCTTAAGGGCTATCTATAATATGTTACTTATTGTAAATTCGAATTCATCGAATACACCGTGCGCAATTAAGTTTTGCTAGATATTAACCATTCTTTTTAATTTTGAAATGTCTCGATAAATTCGAGAAATAGAAAAATATTTAACTGAAAAAAAATGTTTGTTAATTTAAGTAGAATACAACAGAATTTTTTTAGATTTTTTTTCGAAAAAAAAAATTTTTACTTTTCTTTACCTGATTTGTTTTTACATGATGTGGATCCAATATTGTTATAAAACTGTCATACCAATTTTTCTCATAAAAAAATTCATAGCCTAGCAAATGAAGGTAGTTTATTCGTAATCCGATGGTATGAAATACGGTCCGTGATTCGTATATGACACCGTGTTTTGAATGCGCGCTGGGATTGGGTACTTTAATAATTATACTACATATGAAAGGTACTATAATCAAGAACAAATATTTAATGTTTGTTTAAATTTATTTTTTAAATAACAATGAATATTTATCATATTTAATATACATACAAGCAACATGGTATTTTTTGGTAAAGTTTTTATATCCGTATAGTCCTCATAAAATAACAGTTTTCCAAAACACAATCATTATTATTCTAAGAAAGTTGTATTTAACGTTGGTCGTAAATATACATAAATTTATTGATCAATTATATTACCTATGTATAATAAATAGTTTTAACATATGTAATGATGAACGTTATATCCGCGCACTCGTCTCGTTCGGATGACTGCCCGTGAGAGCTAGCACCTACCGGAGATGCAAAGAGAGCACGGGCCGCGTACGAAGAGTGAGATAGAAAGAATCAGTCTAAGAACGAACTCTTTAAGATACACACGTGTGGTGATAAAACCAAGACCCGTTTGTGAAAAGTTAACGAGATACCACACCGTAACTCGCACGCTTTTGTCGGATACCGGATTCCCGTACAGATTATCGCAAGACTGTTAAGTGAGCTATATCTTCAATAGCATCGCAGAAAGGCATCCTAAGGGAGCGTTCCAACGGAACCTGAAAACCAGAATTAGCTGACTTCATCAAAAACCGGATAAATAGCCTGAGTAACACGCGCGAACAAGAGCAAAATCCGTGAGGTAAGCTGGCCAGTATTGAGTAATGCGTTGCATGTTAGAAGTTAAAACGCAGTTCGATCTTACGTGAGCTTTCAAAGCGAGTAGTGATAATTGCGCGCGTATCGCGAATCCATTGTAGGTGAACGATCGTTGCGTGCGCGAGGCAGCAGACAAGATAGCTAAAAAATACTAGATAGACAAGAAATAATTTCCGTTGCAAAGGTCTTATTTTATAACCAATTATTGGGTCAATAAATGATGTCAATGCGATAAATAGAAAATAGCCTAATCATTGATTAACTCTTAAAAAGCGCCCATTCCCGCATTTCGTAAATTTGCTATCGTCGTAGACTTTTGTGTTTACGCGTCCAATTTTCTGAGCTACCGAAATTCAATCATACCTCCGAGTGAGGCTGAAGCTGCCTAATAAAGACAACAGCATCAATCAACAGGGGCTTTGCCCGGAAGCAAGGGCTAACGCTCAAGATAAGGTCACGGTGCGAGATCCGACGCAGAGGACGCCTATGTGATTTCCCGTGGGAGTAGTCCTTGGTAAAGATACCGAGCACAGCGAAAATGAACGCCATTGCGTAATGTCACAGCTACTCTAATGCAGCTCGCGTTTATTCTCGCGCATGCAAAGAGCCTCGCCCGTAAATCCGTACACGTGGCCCTCTAACCATCATACCCTATTACACATAATAATAATATGATCATTATTAAATAATATTTAACTAGGGAAAAAATTAAACATTACTTTCATCACAGTGTCTACATTTACTTCTAATAAATACTCGGCAAATTCTAGGCATTCTGTTGACAAGCTTGTTCAGCGTATTTTCTGAGATTGTATTCAATACTTCTTGCAATACAGCCCATAGATGTGTCCGTGATGTAGAGCATACTTTTCTTACAGTACGACCAAGTACTTCCGATAACTATTTAATAAGGATTTAAATCTAGAGATTGGGGAGGCCAAACCATACCATTTAAGTTTTTCTCTTTCTTCAAGACTCTTTAGGTAATTCTTACAAAGGTTAAATGTTTGCTTTGGATCATTGTCTTGTTCGAATATAAAATTAGAGCCAATTATTTTAGTTCCTGAAAGAACGGTATGCCTTTGAATACTATTGTGATAGCCATTTTTTTTTAAATTCTATTTATTTTTATAAGGTCGCCAATATGATAACCCCCAAAACATCCCCAAACCATTATAGATCCGCCACCATGTTTAACTGTGGGCACAATACAATTTTCTGAAAATTTTTCATTCGCTCTTCGACGCACATAAATTTATCGTTTGTTTCCAAATGTTCCGAATTTAGACTAGACATTCCATAGAACTTTTTTCCAATCAGTTGTAGTCCAATGTATATATTTTCTAGCCCAAAATAAACTTTTATTTCTGTTAACTTCTCGAAGTAAAGATTTTTTCACAGCAACTGGACCAAAAAGACCATGTTATCGAAGTCTTATTTTGATAGTTGTTTCACGTATTTTCATTTTCAAATTAGCTTGAACTTGAGATTTGATTTGAGTAGCAGTTAATCATCTATCGCGTAAATTAACTTGTGCTATATAATTATCATTTTACTTGGTTGTTACTCTTGGTCTTCTTCACCTATGTATATTTTTAGTGTTATCATGCTCAAGTAATTTACATATATTATAATCCACACTACGTCAGTGAATTTTTAGAATAGATGCAATTGGGCGATTACTTTTATTAAGTTTGTGCAAGGCCTCAATTATTACACGCTGCTCCCTAGATAAATTGATTAAAGAAAGTATTTAAAAAATGTTGGCAATTAGTTTCAGAATAAATGTTACTACGTACATTAACATCACATAAAAAAATTAATTTTTTTTTTCGAGAAAAATCTGGAAAAATTCTTATTAGCAAACATTTTCTTTAAGTTAAATATGTTTCTATCCCTCGAATTTACCGATATATTTCAAATTTGTAAAAATTGTTCAATTTCCAGTAAAAACTCAATTGTGCGCGTTGTATTCGACGATTTCGAATTTACAATGAGAGTTTTAAATGGCGCTTGGAAAAAGCTAAAAAATAACGTATCTCAAATTTTGCTAAGATTTTTTTTTGACGATACAGGCCAGAATCAAAGATGGGCAAAAAGGAATTTTCAAATTGAAATTATCGTTGGAAAAAGTTAGAGCAAGGCATTAATCGCATTTGATGTACGAGTATATGTCATTTGAAAACTCTTAAAAAGATCTCTTAAAAAAAGCTTTCAAATGACATATAAGCACTTTTTACGAGCTTTCAAATGCTTGTTTCTGCTGGTTTCTGTACGCTCATTGTTGACCAACATATAAAACTTCTAAGTTGGGAACAATTTCGTTTTGGGTGGGCAAAAATAATTGGCCGGCATTGTATAATCTTAATTGAATATCCAAAATATTGAGTCTAGTTCACAAATATCAAATCCTATGAATGACCAATTCAATTTACATATAAATTTTAGATATTACGGAGGCAATGAATTTATAGATGAAATCGAATTACTAGCTCAGAAACGGTGTTTAGAAGCTTTTCGTTTATCCTCAGAAAATTGGGGTTGCAATGTACAGCCTTATTCGGGAAGTCCAGCAAATTTTGCAGTCTATACTGGTTTATTGGAGCCTCATGGTCGTATTATGGGTTTAGATCTTCCGGATGGCGGACATTTGACACATGGTATGTAATTTAAATTATACATTATATATTTACCTGTTTTTGGAACATAACATATATAACTACCCTTTTATATAGAGAATAATACTTACGTAAAACATTAGATTTTATTAATTAAGATGACGATTGTTTGTAGGACGACGACAATCTGATGATAATTGTTCTATTATGCATATCGTTTTATTCAGTGTACAAATACAATTGTGTTGTATAAATATTAACCGATTATTTATAATATATAATAAATATAATTATCGGATTAAATTAGGTACCTTTACATGATGAAAAAATTGGAGATGTAATAAGCATGAAAATTCTTTGGTCAAATACTATTAAATTAGATGAGCAGGTGATCATTTTATAGAGTACTGTTTCGTCTTGCGCATCAGCTAATAAGTAGCTAATAGATAAAATGTTCCAATATGTTAATCTAGTGAATAAGCTCAATAAAGAGATCTTATAGAATAAAGTCGATACAGTACATTTAGTTATGTAGTGTAGTCTGAGTTAACTGCGTAGCACGCGTACTGGGAACGGTTTTAATGTTGAAAATGGGCGTATTGAGGGGTAGACTCAAACTATTCCGTGAAGTCCTGAAGGGGAAAATTTGTACTTTAAGATGCTTTAAATAGTTTTCTGTGACAAAATTTATTTACGATGCTACATAACTTCAAATGTTAAAAAACAGTACTTTTTGCACTTTTAGGTTAGAATATCTCAAAAACCTGACGTGATGGAACAATTCTGACACCACATTTGAATTCAGCGTGTCAAAATCCTTCGGAAATACCATAGATGGCTTATGATATAAAAAATGATCTATTGTTTGTATACGTGTGTTATCACTGTTTGTCCTATCACAACTGCATAACAGCAACCCGCTACACACTCGAAAATGAGGAAAAGTGCTATCAAAACTATGGCACTACCTTACATATACGCTTAGATGTGTTAAAACGCTTGATCAAAATCATTACCATGTAAGGAGCGTGACGTCATATCTATGCGAAATCCATTGTTTAATAATACTAAATATGTGATTTCAAGCTTATTCAATGAACAAAAACACTTTCAGTTAAATTTGATGCGCTGATTTTGAATCTGAACTTGTTATGAGTATTAAGTAAAAAATTCTAAGTGAAATTTAATTTACAGGGATAAATCATGAATAAATTTGTTATGAACAAATGTAATATGAATTTAAAATATCATACAGCGAAACTAGCATCTCAAAAAAGAGAAGCAAGAATTTTTTTTTAAATTTAAATTTACGTTGAAAGATACCGATTCAACTGTACGTATTTGTAAAATTAGTAAAGACGATTGTTATCTGGTTGTCAATTTTATATTTGCAAAAGAAATAACTTGTGAATTCGTTATTTGATTATCATTTAAATTCTATCTGTTAAATTGGTAAACTGATTTTGAATAATGTGTTCCGTATGTCATAAATAATAATTTATGTAAAAAATTTCTATGATTTTATTTTCAATTTTGTCCTCTTCGTTTAATTAATTTCATTTGTTTATAACTTTGTAAGGTGATTTTTTCTCGAGAAGCAATTTATATTATGAAATTCAGCGTTTTCAATGCAATTTTTTATATTATAAACTTTTCACTTCACGTTTGCGATTTCACAGGAAAACTTATTTTAGGATTATGCAAATTTGCGAAAACAACATTATGAAAGCAACCCAGCATGAAAGGGGCTTTTTGCAGAAGTATAAATTTGCTCATTTGTTGGGGACGTGAGCAAGTAATTAAATTATTGACAATTCAAATATTAGTGAACAATCTTTTATTTTGCGCACATGCGCATCAACACTTCGATATTATGCCGTACAACAGAGAAGTTGTGTCACGTGTGAAACTCACGCGGACGCACTGCACAGCAGAACAGACTTTAGTTTCGCTCGCACTTGTATACACAGATGGAGAAGTCTTTCTTTTCTCTCTCGCTGTCGAAGCATGACTGACTCTCTCTAGAATGGTTAGTTCTCCTCTGCAACCGTCCCTCCCAGATGGACCTCTTACCCTTTACGCACGAGGGCGGGGTCTTAAAATTTTCCGAGTTATTCCTATCCTCAGTCTTGCTCGTAGGTCACTGAGCGATCTCAAAGCAGTCCTTGGCTGCCTCGAATCGCAGTCAAAAACTTTCTAGTGGCTGAAACAGCTTTGGGAAAACGCGGTACTCACTCCCCCTAGCTGTAGCGTACGGCTCTGGCCATCGGTCACACAACCAGACGAACAAGGACTTGAGTAGGCATACCGAACTTTTTGTCGCTGTTTGCAGTTTTGAGACAACCAGTCTGTACATAATTTCGAAGAAATAGGCATCGCACGATTTTGTGGCACTTTGAGGGTAAATTTGCCAAACTTTGAAGTTTTATATCTCAGCAAAAAAGAGTCGTAGAATAAAAAACTTCACGCCATTTTAAAGGTAATAGCAAAAGCTTTAAGTAACGTAAAGATAATATTGTTTGTACTAGAATTAAGTTTTTTATGTTTAAAACATGAACTGAAATAATTTCTTTTTTTTTTACCCATACACAATTTTATTTATTTGCTACGCAAATCAGCGGATCATTGAAAATCTAAGCAAAATTAAAAGGTGGATTGTTCCTCTTTAAAATAAGAAGGGCAGAACTCATTTCTGATTTTTTATACAGAGATATAGCTTATTTTATAAAAAATTTTTTTTGTTTTTTCATCAGCTCACATCTCAATTGCTATGTTGAATAAAAAAACTTTAAAAACAAAAGTTGTTTCTTTTTTGGTAAAGAATACAAAAATAAAGTGAAAACTAAGATCTGGAATACATTTTATTTTCATTTTTTCACGCTAGCCATTTGTTTATTTTTCATATTCCTTATTTTTTTGATATTTAATTATAACCAAAAGTCTCAAACTAATTTTTAGTTAAGTTTACCAATAACTTAATAATGCAACGGTAGTCGATTCGATCAATCGATACGTTCGAGACTCGGTAGCACTCGCGATGCTAGAGCGAACGTCTAAGAGAGAGAGGGGGCGCGCGAGAGTTCAAAGATTCAGTTAAGCCTCAGCTGTTACTTGTGAAAGTAACGTCAATTAGTTTTCAGTGTTTCGCCGTTTTGCTATATAAAGTTGTTTCCTGGGATTTTGGATACGTGCGCGAATGATACCGAGGAAGCTGATTAAAAGCAGCAGCAACTAAACCGTCAAGCAAAACAACAGCAGATTGATAGCGAGATGAACCGGCGCAGCCTTACCAGAGACAAAACCATTGGCTGTGAAGAATTTCTTCAACAATTACAACTGATCACCGTAAAGGCACCGTAGGGTAGGTGCACCTTCCTTTTTCTGCGCGACAAAATACTAACGAGAGTATTTTGTCTATCACGACCGTTTGTGTGTTCACGCCGAGTGTTAGTTTTCGTGGTAGAATCTTGAATTCCCTCTCTCTCTCTTCCCGTATTATTGTTATAAATTGTAAATCCTATTCACGTGCGTTAGTCTTTCAGCTCATCAAAGACTGTAATTTTCTAGTCATAAACGATATTAATTTTATTCGTCGCATTATGTTATTTCGTTTCCTATTAGTTTAACGGATCTATCAGGGGTTAAATTTTAAACCGATTTCATCTAGGGGATAAGTTGGAATAAACATTAGGTCTCTCACACCTAAGATAGATCGAGTATCACAAGTCAGGTGACTTAACCCATTTCTTCCCAATCGACCATGAGACTACCGATTGGTTTATCGTCTTGTAAAATGGGTAGAATCAAAATTTAGCGATCCAAAAACAATATGGCTGCTCAAACTTAATGAAAATTTCATTTTTTATTTTAACTGAATTTTCTTTTTTTTTCGAGTAAAGTATGTAACGTATACATACTAAACAATTTTATTTCACTATCAGTATGGTTGTAGGACTTCTGTTATCGATTATTGATATTTTTGAAAATCCAAAATTCAAAATAGCTGACGAAAAATTGAAAAATTCTGAAAAATGAAGGAAAATAAGAAAATTTATATTTCTTGTGTTTTTGAGGGTGCTGATTTGATATCTGGTGTTGATTTTTGAAAATTCTTGCACCGAAAATAAATATGGCGCATTCATAATGGCTGCCAAATTGAATTATTTCAAAAAATCAAAGTTTTTCGCCAAAATACATTCTCTTTGCATTTTTAAGGGTGCTGATTTGATATTTTATGTTACTTTTTGAAAATTCTTGCATCGAAAATCAATATCGAGCACTCGAAATATCTGATAAACTTAATTTATTTTATAAATATATTTTTCTAGCGAAAATCCACAGGTTTAGCATTCATTAATTTTCTAAATAATAAAAGTTACAATAAAATTATTTTAAATCATATTTCACTTATAAAACGGCCGCGAGGTGGCGAACAGTCATTTTTTTGTACCTGCAGTAAAATCTGCAATCCTAAATCAATATAGGTACCTGATATTTTCCGCAAATTTGTATACTTAAAAAAAATAAACTACAAAATTTATATTACTATTGTATTACAATAATAATAGTTTATATAAAAACTTCGACTATTACTGCGATTGATTTATTATAATATTTTTGAACTTCATAATATTATAATTTTGAATAGCTTTACAAAATAACATCTGGTGTAAAGTATGCCAAAGAAAAACGCAAAGTAATCCGACAGTAGCATTACTGTTCAAACTACTGAGCTTATGGATTTAGATTCCGATCATGTTGACGGAACAGATAAAACGTTATCTAATTTACCCGAAAGTTTATTTAGAAACGTTGCTGTAATTCCTGATGATATTGGAAGTGAAGATGAATCAAACAATGAAAACGATTCAGCTGAGAGTGTTCAGATTATTGAAGGACGCAATTGTCCAGAAGGGTATCAAATAGTTGACAAATCCCTCATTTCTTCAAATAAAAAACTAGAACCTTCACATGAGTATGTATGGAAAGATGGAGAAAAATTTTATGATTCGATACCAAAATTAGAAATATTTTTGGATGAGGAGATAAAAAATAATTTGCGTGAAAAAACATGCGATGAGTTGTTTGAGTTATTTTTTTCAAATGAAATAAAAGATTATATAATTGAAGCAAGTGCTGAAAATGATTTAGATATTGATACTGATGATTTGAATAAATTCATTGGGATAGTTATGTTTTCTATTATCAACAGTTGTAAATGTTATAGGGATTATTGGTATAACGATTCTTTGTACCATTCCGATACAGTTTCTGAAACCATGTCGCGTAATAAATTTGAAAATATAAAAAATAAATTTAAAATGAATAAAAAGAAGATAGAAATGATGCAGATAGAGTATGGAGAGTCAGAAAAATAATAAACATTTTTCGAAAAAATATTCAGCAATTTGATTTTTTTTGTTCTGCCCTTTCGATCGATGAGATGATGGTTAAATTTTTTGGTCGTACCATACTTAAACAATTTATAAGAAATAAACCTGTACGATTTGGAATAAAGCTTTGGGCGCTTTGTACAATTTAGGGATATTTATTAGATTTTGATGTTTACTGTGGTCACGATTCAAGTAGCGAAGAAAAATGTGCTTTGAGTTCTAGAGTAGTGATAAAAATGTTAAAAGAATTTTTTCAGAGAAAGTCGGCAGATGAAATTTTGAAATACCACGTCAGTTTTGACAATTATTTTAGTTCACCTGATTTACTCATACGATTGAAATAACATGGTCTCAGAGCAACTGGGACAGTAAGAGACGAGCGAGTTTTTACTAAAGATATATTCAAAGAATTATTAGCTTCTAATCAAGAGAAAAATAAAAGAAAAACAAAGTCTCTAATTTCAAATGAAGTTTAAACTGTTAAAAGATTGACTAACAAACAAACAGCTAAAAAACAACCTGCTAAAAAACAAACTGCTAAAAAACAAGCAGCTAAAAAAGTAAAAGAAAAATATACGAAAGCAACGAAAAAAAAATAATGCAAAAAATGTAAAAAATAAAATAAATAATCTAACAAAGAAAAAATCAACTTTGAAAGCAGGCAAGCAAACAAAGCAGAAAGCTAACAAACAAGAAGTAGTTTCCGAACTTGATACTTTAAAAGAAAAACATGCCGTCGATAAAAAAACTGAGCGTGGTACTTATGTAGTAACTCACGAAGTAAATAGTGGCATAAACTACGTTACAGTAAAGGATTCTAAAATTTTTTCTATCATTTCAAATGCAAGCTGTGTACACCACGATCTGAAGTGGAAAGAACTGATAAAAGTATAAAAAAAAAATTCCACTAGAGTTTCCTTTGGTTTTTATAATTTATAATATGTTTAGTTAGTTTATTTATTTACAACTTATATGTTACATTTGGTTTACATTTCTTAAATTACTATTTGTGTCTCGTATCCAGTTTGTGTAGTTGATTATGTATGTGTTTTGTGTGTGTGTGTGTGTAAGTGCGCGCGTGCGTGTGTGTGCGTATGTGTTGTGTAAATATGTGCCTTTGTAGGTGTGTCTGCAACTCTTGTGTCCCTATCTTCTGCGCCTGCCTGTTCCTCTTTTCTTCTCATTTTTCTTCTGATTAATCTTCTCTTACTCTTTCTCTCTCCAAGATCTTTTCCGCTCTTCTGTTTTCTTTTCAGCTTTTCCTTTATTACTTTCTTTTGCCTTTTCACCCTTGCCTTTCCTTTGCTTTTGCTCTCCTTCTTGCTAATCATTTCATCTATCTTTCTCCTTATTAAGGCTTTGACACCTTTTTCTTGTTTCCTATTGCTCCCTCTGCCTTTCCTTTCCTCAACCTCACTTATTTTTCCTTAGTATCTTATGATTTGCCTTCTAGTTTACCTTTTCCTTTCTCTTCTTCGATTCTTCTTCTTTTCCATTTTGCTCCATCCTCCAATACCTGCTTCCTCTCGCTTGTGTAGTTGCTTTTACTTGTGTCTTGTGTGTGTGTGCATGTGTATGTTTATGTTTGCGCGTATGTTTGTGTTTTGTGTGTATGTGTGTGTATGTATGTGTGTGTAGATGTGTCCGCGAGTCTTGCTAATACCTGCTTCCTCTCGTTTCATTACCTAACCTAAACCTTTCCCTTATTTGCAGGCCTTTTATTCTTTCCTCTCCTTGAATTTCCTTTAACCTATACCTTTTCATTTCTTCTTTCAGCTCTTTCCACTCGTTTATGTATCTTGATTTTTCTAGCTTTTCTTCTAGTTCTTTTTCATCTTTTTTCTTTAGCTCATCTCTTATTTCTTCCCAAAACTCTTCCCTCATTTCATCTCCCTCTTCTCTCTCTCTGTATATTTTACTTTTTTCCAGCCTTTCCTCTCTCTCCTCCTTACCCTTTTTATCTTTTTTATTTCTTTCCCTTTTCTTTAATTCTCTCCATGCTTCTTTTCTTATTAAGCCATCTCTTTCTTCTCTTATTTTGTTTTCATACTTCATTGCTCTTTCTAATGCTGTTTCTTTCATTTCTTGTCTTCCTGTTTCCCATCGTATTAGGTAACTTGGCGTGTTTTTATCTAATCCTAATATCCACTTTATTTATTTTAGTTGTAGTATCTCTATTTCCTCATATCTCTTCCATCCCGAGATTTCTGCTCCATACATAATCACGTGCGTCGAACAGGTTCATCCTTAGATCCCAGTTTTCTCTAAATAGCTTTTCTCCTAGCCCCCATAACTTTCCGAGTCCCATATTTATTTTCCCTTCTACCTTCTTTATCTGCTTTTTATTTCCGTTATTTCTGCTTATCACATATCCTAAGTAGTTGTACTCTTTCACCATCTCTATCTTCTCATCTTCCCATTCGAATTCTACTTCCTTCCCGCTTCCTCCTCCTCTCCTGCATTTCATCATCTTTGATTTTCCTGCATTTAACTCTAACCCCCTTTCTTCCAGGTATCTTTTTAATTTTTTCAGCATTGCTTTCATTTCACTTTCACTCTTTGCCATCATCACTATATCATCTGCGTATTTTAATGTCCATATTTTCTTCCTTCCTATCACTACCCCTCCTTTCTGCACCTGCTTGATCTTCACTTCCAAGTCGGCAAAGGCAAGATTAAATAGCGTAGCGCTCAAAGGGCACCCTTCCCTTACGCCTTTGTAAGTCTCAAACTCCCCAATTATTTCTCCTCCAACTTTTACCTTACTCCCTGTTTTCTTGTATATTTCTTCTATTCTTTTCCTAATTTTTCTATTTATCCCTTTCTCTTTCATTGTTTCCCATATTTTCTTCCTCTTTATTTTATCAAAAGCGGCTTTCATGTCTGCAAAGAATACGAACAGTTTTCCTCCTTTTTCCCTTATTTCCTTCCGTATTATTGTTTTTAATATAAATATCGCGTCCATTGTTCCTCTTTTCTTCCTAAATCCCATCTGCGTATCACTTAGCGTTTCTTTAGCTTCTAGTTCTCTTGCCAGCTTTTTTCTCAGTATTTCCGCATATATTTTATATCCCGTATCCATCAGCGTTATTCCTTTATAGTTTCCTACTTCCTCTTTCCTCCCTTTCTTATATATTGGTACTATTATTCCCTTCCTCCATTCTTCCGGATATCCTTCTCCGTTCCATATTCCATTTAAGCATTTTGTCATATCTTTTATCAAGCCTTCCGTGCCTTCCACCCACGCTTCATTTGCTATACCATCTTCTCCTGTCGCCTTTTTCTTTTTCATTTTTCTTATTACCTCTTTTATTTCTCTTTCTTTGATTTCTTCACCTTCCTCTCCTTCGCTGTCTTCGGTTTCTTCCCCTTTACTTTCTTCCTGTTCTTTCTCTCCCAATTGTTCCTTGAAGTGCTTTATCCATTCTTCTTTTCCTATATTTTCGTCTAATCGAATTCTTTTCTTCCTATTGCCATTTACTTTCTCCCAGAATTTTCTTCTCGTCTTATCTGTTCTTATTTCTTCTGCCACTCTTTTCCCTTCATCTACTTTTGCTTTTCTTATTTCCTCTCTGTATTCTCTCTTTGCTTCTAAGTATTTGCCTCTGTCTTCTTCCCCTTTTCTTACCTTATTTAACTCTGCCATCACCCTATCCCTTTTTGCCTTACATTCTTTTCTCCACCAGCTTTTTTTTTGATCCTTTTTTTTTCGTTATCTTCTTTTTTACAACTGCGTTCTTCACTCTATTTTTTATATCTTTCGATTTATCTGTTCCCCCTATTCCGTCTATCCATCTCTGATACTCCTTTATACCTTCTTCACTCCAGTCGTCTATCATTCGTTCTTCCGCTATTTTGTCTCCCAGTTCCACCTCTATTGGTAAGTGGTCCGACTTTACCCTCTCCTTTATTTAAACCTTTTTTATCGCCTCATCACCTTCCTCGTTACCTACTACATAGTCTATCGTTGACATTCCTCTCGCTCCTATATATGTTATTTCTCCCTCTTCATCTTCTTCTTTTCTCCCATTCGTTATCACTAAGCCCATTTCTCCTAGCCATTTTATCATTTCTTCTCCCTCTGCGTTTAACACTTTATCCTTGGCCTTAATTTCTTCTAGGTTTTCTTCTGTCTCCCATTCCCTTCCTTCGTTTGCTGTTCTTGCGTTGAAGTCTCCTCCTATAATTATTGTTTTTCCTCTATTCTCCTCTATCTCTTCACTTAGGTATTCATAGTTTTCCTTCTTCTCATGTTGCATATACACCGATGCTATCATGTATTCCCTCCCTCCGATCTTTATTTCTCCTACTATTACCTCACTTGTCCTTTCTTTCTTCCATTCTACCTTATTCATCCCTTTCCTCTCTCTTACCGCCATTATTCCTCCCCATATTTCTCTCCCCTTCTTCCTTCTCTTCTTGAGTCCCTCCACTCTATGCTGTACCCTTTCAGTTGTTTCTCCACACCAGTTCTTGCCCCTTGCCTCTTCACCCAGGTTTCCGTTAGCCCTATTATGTCGAATTCTCTAACATATTCCCAGTCGTCTTCCTCCATGCTCCTCACCCCCGCCACGTTCCAGAATAGTATTTTTACTGCCTTTCTCCCCTCTCTCTCCCTTCTCTTCTCTCTCTCTCTTTTATCCCTATTGTTTTCGAAACCCTTCCACCCCCTTTCCTACCATTTTTCCCTCTCTCTCGCTCCACCACCATTCTTCTTCCTCTGATTTCACCCCGTTATGCCACACCTTTACTTCTTTACCTTTACTTCTTATTTCTTTCGCTTTCCGTCTTACTTCCTCTCTTATCCTTCTCTGCTTCCACGTCCAGTCCTGATCTATGTATATCTTTTTCTGTGCCAGATTCTTTTTCTTCTTCATAATTCCTTCTTTTTGTTCCCATGACGCGCATCTAATTTGCCACATGTTTTTTCTTCTTTCTCTCCGATCATCTCTCTCCGCTGTTCCTCCTATTCTTCTCAGATTCACTATCTCTCCTTTCATTTTTAGTACCTCCCTTAACCAGACCTCTGCCTCTCCCTTCTTTTCCCATCTTATCTCACCCTCTAAGTCTGTTACTACTATATTGCTTATCCTACTTTCTCTATCCATTTTTTCTCTCATATGCTCTAATTCTTCCTTATTGCCTACTTCTGTTCCTCTTTGCTTCTTGTTTCCTCCTTCTATGCTTTCTTTTAGTTTCTCGCATTCCTCTTCCAACTAGTCCATCCTCTCTCCCCATTTTTCCTGCAGTATCTTTTCTCTACGTTCTGCTTTTTCCCTTTCTTCTTTCGTCTCTTTCTTTCTTTCTTCTCTCTCTCTCTTGTTCTTTCCTAACTTTTCCTTCTCCCACCATTCGTCTCTTCTTTTCCCCTCTGCCTCCATTCTTTCCTTTCCTCCTCCCATACATCTCTTAATTCCCTTATGTCTATCCGTATCTTTTCCATTATTTCTTCTGCACCACTACTTTTTCCCACTTCTCTTATCATGTTGTCCAATCCTTCTCCCCCCTCTCCATCCATCTCGCTTCCCTCGCTCTCACTCTTGCATCTCTTTGCCTCTCTCATTTCTCCTCTATTATTCTCCCTCAGCCCCTCCCCGCTCTCTCTCCCCCTCACCACCTTTACTCTTTTCTTCTTTTCCTCCTCTGGGCCTTTCTTATCCAACCTTCCACCTTTATCTCTTAATTTTTCTGTTGTCACAAATCTTTCC
This sequence comes from Phymastichus coffea, assembly GCF_024137745.1. NCBI lineage: Eukaryota > Metazoa > Arthropoda > Insecta > Hymenoptera > Eulophidae > Phymastichus > Phymastichus coffea. The sequence continues at coordinate 6,289,915 of NW_026706814.1, forward strand.
ATTCTATCCCGAACGCCTTAATTCGACTCTCTATAACTACCCGTGATCCCACCTTTATTCCCTGTCTTACCTTTTCTGTCTCTGCCTTTACTTCTTACCGCCCCTCCCCTCTGCCTGCCTCTCCCGCTTTCTGATTTTCTCTCTTAACCTCAACTTTTATTTTTTTTTCTTTATTCCTTAGAATCGTTGAACACGTATAACTATACGTGTTCAACGGAGCGGCGGTTAGCTCTGCATCGTGGGAGTTTGTTCTTTAATAAACCCCGTTTGTACTAGCTAATCCACCGTGTTACAATAAATAAGTAAATAAATAAATAGAAATAAATGATTTCTAAACACTTTTATAAAGTAATACATTCTTATTATTTATTATCATATTATTGTTATGTAATGTAACGGGGTAAACACCGTTTAATTATTTTTATTCGCGCGATTTTATTGAAAGGGCGAATGTAATCATTTATGCTCAAAACGCAATCCGGAGAGCATGGGGAGACAGGCGTCAGTCAACCAGTAAATCTAATTAACCTACAAGAAAGTGAGTGGAAGCAATATGAAATAATACAGTCGAGAGTATTCGTTAATGACTCGATCAGAACCTTTTATTATCTATTATATGCTGCATCAGATCGGCCCGCGTGTTTGTTTATTTCGGTGCTCGTACAACGACAACATGTAGTGTCGGATCGCTCGCTGCTCTTTGTTAGAAGAGCTAGTACATGCACGCTTGAGATGTCGGAAAATTAATAGTTATTCGGGCTATTGTATCGCGACCGCGAATATAAGCTGGCCAGCTTACCTTAATATCACAGGCGTATCAAGCGGGCGATGGAGAGTCGCACTGCGCGGAAACTGTTTGTTTTTATTTCGCGGATCGCGAACTCGTATACACGCGGTTTCGCCCTCGATGGCGAAACCTCACACACGCTCCGTTGGCCTCGTGGAGGGCGACGCTTCTCTCTCGTCGCAGGTCTCTCTCCTTTTTTGGCAGCTATCCGGCACTTTGGCAACAGCGAATATTGGCGGCACTCTCTGGGCGTTCCTCTCCTATTCCTTTCAGCGTAACGGCACGGGGATCGGTACGAGCGTAGCAGACTAGCGGGCGATCGTGATGGCGATCATAGCTTCACCCTGTGACTCGATCTCTAGCTCGCGTATCAGTATTCGGCGTCGTAGTTGCGGGTGAGCGTGACGATGACCAGTGCTTCACTGGTTCGATTCCAATCGCGCGCGTTCCGTCTGCTCTGCGGGCCGAATTCCTTCGTTACGTTTTTCGTCCCTCCCGGTAGGTGCTGCCCTCCCAGGCAGCAATTAGGTTATATTGTTGGCGCTAATCTGACGTTTACCGTCACAGTAAATATAATTGAACTTTTTTTGTAATAAAACTAAATTTTACAAAAATAATATAATACTTTCTTAACTATTTATTTATTTTATATTTAATAATGATCAAAAGTCTCAAACAAATTTTCAATAATGAATTTTAAGTTAAGTTTACCAATAAATAAATAAATAAATAAATAAATAAATAGATAAGAAAGAATTATATTATTTTTGTAAAATTTTGTTTTATTACACAAAAAGTTCAGTTATATTTACATAACAATAATATGATAATAAATAATAAGTATGTATTACTTTATAAAAGTGTCTAGAAATTATTTATATTTATTCATTTAATTATTCATTTATTTATTTATTTATTTATTTATTTATTTATTTATTGGTAAACTTAACTAAAAATTTATTATTAAAAATTTGTTTGAGACTTTTGGTTATAATTAAATATAAAAAAAATAAGGAATATGAAAAATAAACAAATGGCTAGCGTGAAAAAATGAAAATAAAATGTATTCCAGATCTTAGTTTTCACTTTATTTTTGTATTCTTTACCAAAAAAGAAACAACTTTTGTTTTTAAAGTTTTTTTATTTAACATAGCAATCGAGGTGTGAGTTGATGATAAAACAAAAAAAATTTTTTATAAAATAAGCTATATCTCTGTATAAAAAATCAGAAATGAGTTCTGCCCTTCTTATTTTAAAGAGGAACAACCTTTTAATTTTGCTTAGATTTTCAATGATCCGCTGATTTGCGTAGCAAATAAATAAAATTGTGTATGGGTAAAAAAAAAAAGAAATTGTTTCAGTTCATGTTTTAAACATAAAAAACTTAATTCTAGTACAAACAATATTATCTTTACGTTACTTAAAGCTTTTGCTATTACCTTTAAAATGGCGTGAAGTTTTTTATTATACGACTCTTTTTTGCTGAGATATAAAACTTTAAAATTTGGCATATTTCGCCACAGGGTGGGCAAAAGTACGTGCCGGTCACTGTAAATTATTATATATTATATATTATTATATATTATATATTATTATATATTATATATTATTATATATTATATATTATTATATATTATATATTATTATATATTATATATTATTATATATTATATATTATTATATATTATATATTGCAACGATTACCGAAAATCGTTCGACACGCGTAGGTTAATAAGCAGCTGAGCAGAATAGCCGCGATTGGTTCGAGAGAGAGAGAGGGCGCGTAGGGGCAATGACCGGGAGGGGAGAGTTCGGTAGGCAGTATGACTGTGTCACTCAGTCCTTCAGCATCCCGCGAAATATAATGCGAGCCCCTCGTTAATAATATTCCACAAGTGAGATCCACGGAGTCGAGGACTTTGTTGAAGTGAGTGGAGTGCGGAGTATACGTGCGAATAAACGTGCGCACCCACAGCAGCATCACCAACAACAACAACAACAGAAGCGGCAGACTAGCGAGCAGAGGAGCAGCTAATCAGCGGCGTGCGCATCGGATACGGTTGGCCACCGTTATCCTCATCTGTCTCGCGGTAGGTGCGCCGTCTTCTATATTGTTGTTAGCGTGCGATCCCGCGCAGCGTGCGCGGTGAAATTATTTATAGCGTGCGAGCGGTTAGTTCGCGTCAATCGCGATTTTCTCTCTCTCTCTCCCACCCAGGCGTATTGTCATATATATTTGCGTGCGTGAGTCTCTCGGCGAATCCCCCGTGTATTTCATTCATTTGAATAAAGTGAACAACAGTTATTCTAAATCGAGTCATTGCTTTGTCTTTCGTTTGTCCGGAATGCATGTTTGTTGACATTCGATTCGAATAAGTCGGTATCACGGATTATTCGAATCGTAGCACGGATCGCGCGGATACCGATAGAAGCGAATCGCAAACCGAGTTTCCAGCAGCGGCCGCAGGAGCCGCAGGAGCGCTGCTAAGCAAGAGCGATAGCGCCGCCAAGTGGCGAGTTGGGGAACCCAACTCGGATTGGCGAGGAAACTCTGCGCAGGCGCACTCCCGGACAAGGTAGGTTAACGTGCTTACGGCACGCAGCTAACAAGGCGTCGTTTGACCGAAGTGATAAATACAATTAATAGGTCACAGGTTAAACGGCAGCCTGTTACAATATTATTATATATTATATATTATTATTATATATTAAATATTATTATATATTATTTCCTGTGAGTGTGAAGTAGTGCCGGTTTTTATCGAACAATGTGGGTTAATATCGAATAATCAAGTTAATTCAGTTAGTTTAATCTAGACTAATCAAGAATGACAATATAACAATTTACTGTTCATTGTATAACAGATTATTTACAACTAGATAGGTCTTTAATTGTGCTCCAAAAAAAAAAGCAATTCTTCTCAAATCTAGCTTAGAATAATATGAAATCATATTTTATATATATATTCTTTTCAGTATCTATAAAAGCAGTAATCACGATTAATTGCATAATTTTTTATTAACATGATTTTTGAAGAACAAATAAACTCAGAGACCTTAAAAAGTTACATAATTGGTAGATGGACTTTTTTGCTTAGCTTTTCCTCTATTCGATCTTGAGATAGCATTAAAATGATATTCCAATGACCTAATATAGAAACCTATACAATACGGGTTTGACTTGATCTTCAAATGACCTTAAGGTATTTTAACACAGCTAAGATGATAGAAAAGGCATTTGCTAAAGCTTCAAAATTATTTATTGAATGTTATGCTTAATATTTTTCTATGATACGGCAGATCATTTTGTAAAAAATTGCTATTTTTTAAAAATATTTTGTGTTTTGAATATTATGCATCCTACTAAAAAATGGTGAACATAAAAAAGTGTTTTTGAACGATGAATAAAGTTAGAATAGTTTTATTTAGGTTTCAATTTATTTTTAATTTTATTGAGGTTTAAATTAACATAAAACTTGGTTTTTGTCTTCATGATATTTTTAGCAGTATAAGCGGCAGCTTTTTCACCCAAACTAGCGTCAGAACTATATATGTGTTGCTAAGCTTTTTCAGTCAATACTTTTGCGCTTGATTATCTTGATTCTGTGAATAAGAAATATTGTGTTGTTCACAAGCGCTGTCCAGGATTAATGTTGCGTACGTTCCCACGACTAAATGATCCGCCGAGCTAAACGGATCAAAATGCGCGTTATTAAATTTATGGAAATTCCCGATAGAGAATGGCGCGCGTGATGGCCTGCACTAAAGATCAGTACGCACTGCCGAGAAATCGGCGCAAGGATGCGCCCACAACTCCTTCCTTTTCTCTTTCTGACTTTCTTCTCTCTTTTGTCTGATTCTCTCTCTCTCCCTCCTCGCTCTTCTTCACCTAACGCCTTCACCCGTCTTCGCCACTCGCCCTAGCGCCGCACCTCAACAAAAGAGAAAGGCTAGTATGAATGTATGCACACACACACTCGCAGTCTGCGGTGCGGCGCGCGGACCTCGGCGAAAGCCCGACGGTAGAAACGATGGCCCTACCGCGATTCCCCGTCACAAATATGCTTAGCATATGCCATAGAACAAAATAGCAACAATACCAAGACAATTGAAAAAAAATTGGTTAAAAAACAGTTTTTTTTCATTTTAATAATTGAGTATCGTTCAAAATCGGCCATGACTATGAGCCGGTCATTTTTGGGAGTGCGAAAATTTGACATAATATTGGTCTGTTTCATGTGACATTTATCAGTAGTATAGCAATGTATGTTTCAGTTCACTCTGGGGGGAGGGGGGTCCCAGTGAGCTGTAACGTAAGTATGTTTCAGCTCACTGAACCTTTAGTCCTTAACCCGTTGGTCCCCTGGCTTAACCCTTTTATGTTAATAATAATTATTATTATTGTTAATAATTTTTATTAAAAATATTTGTGGGGGTCCCTGGTTTAACCCTTTGGTTCCCCGGCCTAACCCTTCCATGTTAAATATTATTGTTGTTAATAATAATTATTTATAATTTTTTGAGGAAGGGTTTTATATTAAGGAAAGTTCCTAGGGCTCCTAGTCCCTAGGGACCCTATCTATTGCTTTCTGTCTAATTTAATTACGAGGGTCGTATGAAAAGTCCGTGCAAAAATAAAAACTGCATGATTTTTTTTAATAAATCTCTTTTATTTTTCAACATAGTCTCCTTTTAGGCTTATACACTTCATCCAATGCTGCTCTAGTTTGTTAATCCCTTCCAAATAATAGGATTTGTCCAAGTCTGTAAAAGAGGCATTCGTTTCTGCAATCACCTCCTCGTTTGAATAAAATCTTTTCCCCGCCAGCCATTTTTTCATATTAGGGAACAAATAATAGTCGAACAAATAATAGTCGTAAATATACGAAGCCAAGGCTGGAGAATAGGGGGGGTGTGAAACGAGTTGGGACCCTATCTTCATCAGTTTTGCGGCCACAACTGCTGAGGCGTGAGCTGACGCATTGTCGTGGTGGAAGAGGACTTTTTTGTGGGCCAATCGTGGACGTTTCTCTAGCAACTCGGTTTTCAAATGATCCAATAACGAAGAATAATATTCGCCTGTACTGGTTTTACCCTTTTCCAGATAGTCGATGAAGATTATTCCTTGCGAATCCCAAAAAACAGTCGCCATAACCTTCCCGGCCAAAGGAATTGTCTTCGCCTTTTTCGAAGTAGATTCCCCCTTGGTAACCCATTGTTTAGATTATTCTTTGGTCTTAGGAGTGTAGTGATGTATCCATGTTTCATCTACAGTGATGAAACGACGCTTAAAGTCTTGCGGATTTTGCTGGAACAGCTGCGAACCATTTTTGCAACATTTCTGTTTAATCTCCTGAGGCGTTTTGCTTTTGAAAAATTAATGTTTAATCAATACACGAAATTCTTTTTCGTCCATTCTTTTACAACCACTCGATTTCTTTGAGTGAAATGAATGTAAAACGCAAAGTAATTGGCCGATCTAGCTGAAACTTGGTGTGTGCTCATCCAAGATATGTCACTAACTGAAAATAACCTTGATACGCACTAGTAGCGCTATCTCTCTGACTTTGCACGGACTTTTCAAACGACCCTCGTAAATGTATATTAAAAAAGTTATAAATATTATTGATAATTTACTTGCTACGTTGAAAATGAATGAAATGAAATAAAATGAATAGAAAGTGACGATTGAAAAAAATGAAAAGACAGATCGGAGAATCGAATCGGCGTCCTCTGAGTTGGCAGACTAGCGCTCTACCACTAGAACTAATGCCACATGTACCCTAGGGGATACTTATTGTGTATATTAGCTAGACGCATATACATTTGGTATAGGGCCTGCGGAGGAGGGGAGCGCATGCTGACTATAGTTCTAACTTGAGTATGCGATGCTATAGTAGTAAATGTGTGCTCTCTCTCTCTCTAGATCTAACTCAGCGTGGACCACAGCGTGCGGAGGAGAAGAGGAGCGCATGCTATCTATAGTTCTGGCTTGGGGATGCGCTGCTATAGTAGTAGTAAACGTGTGCTCTCTCTCTCTCTCTCACTCTCTCTTACGCTCTAGCTAAGCGTGGACCACGGTGCACGGAGGGGAGTGTATGCTGTCTATAGTCTAGCTTGGGATGCGCTATTATAGTAGACAATGCGTGCTCTCTCCACGAAGGGAACTTCACTTAATATCATAGCTGTTTTCGTAAGAATGCTGGAGACTACGAGTACAATCGTTCAACTGACACCTCCTTGAGATGTTTCTCCTAAACATCTCTACTAGGAGAGAACCTTATTCCCATTTTATTATTTATTATTTTTTAATTATACATTGAGTAGAGTACACTTTGTCTATAATCTTTATGTTCAGTGTCCAACATAGCTATTTTTAAATATTCAGTCGAATTTTTATATGAATTATAGTCGTCTATAAATCTTTCGACTGTATCGATCCCTTTTGATTTTGCTTGTTTTTGTCTTTCCATCATCCAATCGTATATCTTTTGTGTATTTACCGCTGCACATACTATATTCTCTCGATTTTGTCTATGATATATGCATTGTGACGGTAAACGTCTTATTAGCGCTAACGGCCCAACCATGCGGCTGCCTGCGAGGGCAGCACCTACCGGTTGGGGAAATTGTAATGAGGGAATTCGGCACGAGACGAGACGGAACGCGCGCGTATGAAAATGAACTTGTCGAGGATTAGCTATCGATATCGCCTGACAGAGTCGAGGATTAACTGTCAATACCTTCAGCCGCAATTTACCAGGAAATAAAGTTTTTCCCGAGTTTTTTCGGTGCTTCGAGACAGGCTAGTTAGGAGAGAGAGAAGCTGTGCCTTCACCTGACGGAGACGAGTACGTGCAAACGTGCGTGAGTGAGGAGTTTCCCCCTCGAGGGCGAAAGCGACAGCGAGAGTCGATTGTCCACAGAAGCGGACTTCTCCGAGACACATTTACGAACTGTTTTCGCGTTCATCGTGCGACTGCTAATAAGTTAAGCTGGCCAGCTTAATTTCGCGATCGCTACGTAATAGACGATAACTAATCTCTCGTACATCATAAGAAGCGTGCATGTATTAACTCGGTGAACAAAGAGCGGCGAGCGATCCGACGCTGCATGTTATTGTCGCGCGCGCTGTTTGTAAACGTAAACACGCGGGCCGAATAGAGTATGGAATTAAGAGGCGATAAACAATCTCGCTTGTGATATTGATCGTAATTCTGATGTAGTTATTTCTCGCTAGTAGATAGTTGGTTGACTGATACCCGTTCCCTCCTGCTCTCCGATTTTCGAATTTAAACGTGTAGATAATCCCGCGCGCTCTTCATGCGATCGCACGCATTATTAAATAAACGGATAGCTACCCCGTTACAGCATGATGATATTAATTTAAGACTTAAATCATCCAATCGCGGGCATCTCATTTCAGTTTCGATATCTAAAATGTTTCTATAATTAAAAAAAAATAATTAAATTCGAATTTATAATTTTGTACTATTGTATATTATTTAAACCTACTTTTCAGGAATAAATTTTTTGAGCCATTGCTTCTTTTATAATCCTTTCACATAAATATTTCTACAATTATGTAAATGACTGCTTATAGTATTGCGTATAGTATTTAAAAAATTTAATGGTAAAATAACATTTCTCTATAATATACCTATAAAATTGATTATATTGAATATTTCAAATAAAATCAATGTTAATTAACGATAATAAAAAATAAATATCATGTTGATGTAATTCTAACCATTTATTAACACTTTCATTTTCGATAGGAAGTTTAAGCCAATGATGCGGAGGTTTAAAAAGTAGTACTGCAGGTGAAGTAATAGAACATACTGGTAAATAGGCAAACTCCTTACAAATAAAAATATTATTAGGACTCTGAAAGCCTTGAATATCTAAAATATAGTCCATCTTAGAGTATAAATCCAATTATTCTCTATGATACGTGAACCTAATCGTATCTCAAAGCAATAATGACTATATTTTTATTCTGAAGATCGATATAAACCCTTTAATACTAAATTAATAAGTTAGAGGGTGCTACAATCGGTTTACCCCTACTCTTTCGTTTTAACTATCCTTTTCATATACTGTCTACAGAGATAATAGTGTTGCTTGCAGCGCCCTCACTTTGCTAGGAGCGCTCTCAGTTTACTGGCAGCGCCCTCACTTAAACTTTATAAGCCGCTTCGGCCTAGCAAAAGAGCGCAGTCTCTTGAGACAGCCTGCGAGCTAAGCTTGCCTTACCTTACTCCATTTGCAAGTAATTCCTCAATAGTTAGTTGAATCCTTATTTATTTTTGTTAAACAAATCAATATTAATTACCAACTGAGAACGAGTTCATTTTAGAGCTGTTCACTACGTTTTCCATCCTTTTATCATAATAATCCTCTATACAACTACAGACAAGTGACTCTACAAGACAATAAAAACCAGATAACTAACAACATAACTTTTATCGCCTATTTTGAAGAAACAATTAAAAATTTGTGGAAAGCTTGTCATCATTCGGATGATTTAGATATAGACGATTGTATTAGATAGAGAAATCTAGCAATTAATGCTATAATTTCAATTAATGAATTTATGAAACGACCTGATTTAAGTAGAGTAATTCGACAAAGATGTTAAAGTTGTGCCTGTCATTTGAATTCTATTGAAGTCAATTCAAGTAAAACTATAAAAGTTGGTGGAAGTATACATCCATTAACAGCTATTCAGGATGAAATTCCAGGAGATGGAATTGTTTGGAGGCCAATTCATTCAGCCTTTGAAAATCGACTTAGTACAGTCTGTATAGTTAATCAACATCATTTAGATATAACAACATTTCTAGTTGCTACAAATCAACTTTTACAAATTAAAATATCTCAATTTCTTGATATCCACAATAACTTGAAAATAAATACAGAAATGGTATCACAATTTATCATGAAGAAAAATCAAGAAGAAGATGTTCAAATCAAGTATTTCAATACAGAAAATGTTTGCATTTATAAAACTACTCATCTTGATAGATAGTTTTAAAATGACGTTAAAGATATTATACTTAAACAAATCGAAAAATTTCAAGAAAGAGACTCAGGCTGGTCATTAAAAACTATTGTTGGACTCACTATTAATATAAATAAGTATAATCCATTTAAACCATGCTCATATATACCATTACCGCCAAGCATAGATTATAAAAGAGCCTCTGTTAATGTTAAAAGAGAAGACAATGAATGTTTTAAGTGGGCTATACTTTCATGCCTTCATCTAGTTGAAAGAAATTCAAACCGAGTAAATAAATACAAGCCCAATGAGAATGAACTGAATTTTGACGGTATAAGCTTCCGTGTAAAAAAAAAATATATCTAAATTTGAAAAGTTGAATAATATAAGTGTAAATATATATATACTTAAAAAATATAGATCGAAATATGAAGTCTTACCATGCTATATAACGAAATTAAAACAAACTAAATATGTGAACTTACTCTCAATAAAAAACAAATATATTGATGAAAATGATACTAATTGACCTCGAATACCAATAGATGATGAAAAATTTAAATTAAAAACTCCCTACGTATGGATTAAACATTTATCTGCTCTTTTTCGTAGTCAAATTACTCAACATACTGATAAAATTTATCTTTGTGAACGTTGGCTTCATTATTTTACTAACGAGGAAAATTTGAAATCTCATGAAGTTGACTGTTCCAAAAGAAATAAGTGTCGGATTAATTTACCTGATGATGCTATTTTAGAATTAAAAAATTTTAAGCATAAAGAGGAAGTTCCATTTATTATAAACGCCGATTTTGAATGTCTGTTAAAACCTATAGAAGATCTGAATAAAAATCTCAATGTTAAGAGATATAGTTTCCAAGAACATGAAACCTTTACATTGGATTATATGTAAAATGCCGTTATGATGATAGTAAGTCGATATATAAGTCATATAGAAAAAAGTTAAATGAATACGAATCACCAGCATTATGGTTTATAAAGCAATTGAAGTCTCTAGTGATTGAATTAGAACAGATATATAACAATGCAATAGAAATGGATTTATCAATGAACAGGCATTCATAACGGCAAGAAGATGTCATATTTGCAACTAATATTTCCAAGAGAAAGAAAAACGAGTTCGAGATCAATATTATTTAACAGGAAGATTTAGAGGTGCAGCTCACAATCATTGTAATTTAAATTATAAAAATGCTACTTTTATACCAGTCGTATTTCATAACTTTGCAAGCTATAACTCACATTTTATTATCACAGAAATTGCTACTAACTCAGAATTTGAAGGAAAAATCTCTGTTCTCGCTGAAAACAAGGAGCGATACATATCCTTCACAAAAGAAGTTGCGAATTAGCTTTCGTTTTATTGATTCCTTTCGATTTATGCCTACATCTCTAGATAAATTAGCATATTATTTACCTCAGCTAGATATTGTACAGAAAGAATTTCAGAAAGATAATTACACTTTAGAACAGATTAATTTACTCAAAAGAAAAGGAGTTTTCCCATATGAATACATTCAAAATATAAATCGACTAACTGAGACAGAGTTACCATATATTGAAAAATTTCATATATAAATATGAAGCTTGAATTATTAACAGATATAGATATGGTATTATTCATTCAAAAATGTATTCGCGGAGGTATTAGTCAATGCTTTAATAGATTTTCAAAAACAAACAATAAATATACGGGTGAAGAATTCAATAAGGATGAGCCAAACAAAATATTAATGTATTATGACATAAACAACGTTTATGGTTGGGCTATGACTCAATCACTACCATTTGATGGCTTCAAATGGATTTCAAATGTAGACATGTCAAATTTTTTCAATGTCTCCGATGATAGTGATGTGGCTATATTTTAGAAGTAGATCTAGAGTATTCACAAGAGCTATATGATGATCATAAAGATCTACCTCTTTGTCCCGAACATACTAAACCGCCTGGATCAAAACAGAAAAAACTTTTGACAACGCTTTATGATAAAGAATGATACGTTATTCATTATAGAGCGTTAAAACAAGCTCTCAAATATGGACTAAAACTCAAAAAAATATATAGAGCGCTAGAATTTAAACACAAATTATGGCTCAAACCATACATTGATTTAAATACGGAAAAAAGAAAGCAAGGAAAAAATGAGTTTGAAATATTATTTTACAAGCTCATGATTAATGCAGTATATGGGAAAACGATGGAAGACGAAAGAAAAAAAAAGCTGTTAAACTGATTAATCAATGGGGTGGTAGATATAGCGCTGAAGCTCGAATTGCCCGACGAAATTTCCATAGTAGTTTCATCTTTCATGAAAATTTAGATGCTATTCAATTATCTTGGAAAACTATCAGTATTAGAAAACCTATATACATCGGTCTATGTGTATTAGATCTTTCAAAAACATTAGTCTATGACTTTCATTATGGATATATGAAGCAACGAATTGGTGAAAAATGTACATTACTTTATACTGATACTGACAGCCTCATTTATGAAATTCAAGATGTCGATATGTATGAGATCATGAAAGTAGACATTGATAAATTTGACATATCAGACTATCCTACTGATAATCAATTTGGTATGCCTCTCGCTAACAAAAAAGTTCTCGGTGTTATGAAGGATGAGTGCAATGCTGCTATTATGAGAAGAGTACATTGGGTTACGAAGTAAACTATACAGTATCGAAATAATAAATAAGAAGCCCTTGAAAAAGGCAAAAGGAGTTAAAAAACATACAGTAAAAAATACAATCACTCACTCAGATTATTGAAAATGTTTAAACGAAATGGAATTTATTAACCGAACCCAATGTAATATTCTATCTAAATTACATCAAGTAATAACAGAGAGAGAGGAAAAGACAGCACTAAGCCCTCATGATGATAAACGCTGTATTTTTGATAATAATCCGGACACACTTCCATGGGGGCATTATAAAACTCTAGAAATTGCCGAAATGAAAGAAGAGTTGAAGAGCTACGAAGAAAGAGGTATAGAGAAGAAGACGAAGTGATACAAGAAAAGAGTAATGTGAAATACTCCAGAATTGAAGAAAATAATTCTAGAGGGCAGCACTAGCGAGAGAATTCTACTCCTTCGACAGTTACTAGATGTCGCTCATGACTAGTAATGAAGAGGGAGAAACAATGAATACCAGAGTCTACAGAGTGGGAGAATGGCTTTAAATGAAGAATCATGAGAGAGGAGAGACTGGAAGAGAGGAAAGCGGCGACGGCGGCTTGAGCTTTAAGAGTGGGGTTGCCACTTATAAAACTGTGAGCTCACTCTTGTTCGAAACAGTTGCTCAGCTCTCACTCAAGCAACAATCTTACCTCAATCTCTAATAGATCTTCCACAAACTATTGAAACAAGTAAGATATTTAAATAATTTTAGTTTATTAATACCTTAGTAATAAATAAATAAATATTTAATTCTTTGATTTTTTATTTTAAAGAATGGATTTCTCAGCAATAAATAAGATTTCAAAGACGACTTTCCTTCCTCAGAAGGTGATGTCTTAACTTACGCCGAATACTTTATACCAGGTTACTACAGTTAGATGGTTAACAACGAAATATGGATTTAGCGTTGTTATTGCAATTGATGATGAATTTGAGGTATTCTTACCGAAAAGAGTTAATGTACTTCTAGAAAAAGATGAAGAAATGTTAAAAAACCTACATCAAACTAGCGAGAAGGAGGAGCTCTTTATTTTCCATATTGTCGGTTCAAACTTCGAATTTAAACATAATTGTATCTTCAGCGAATAATAACACAGGCCGACAAAATTTAAAAAATGGAAAAACCCAGAAACCAGACAGTACGTTCCCAAACGTTTTTGGTGCGCTGAAACCGAATCTGACCTCAGAATTGCTCCATCACCCTAGGATTTCGAGAAATCCTAACCTAAATTTCAAAAAACACGATTTTTCACTATATTTCACGTAGTATTACGTCGTAAGCCACTTTTACTTTAAAAAACGAGTAATGCTATCTCTAAGTACTACTGTTACCCTTCAAAACCCTTTTTTCAGATTTCAAAAATCTTTTTTTTTTCCATCGAGATATCGTAGATTGAATTTGAGTGATTTAGCGATTTCGTTACAGCATGAAATAGTGGCGAATTTCCGAATAAGGAGTTATAGTGTAATTATATGTTTTTTGGGTCACTGAATCCAAATTTAACGCCAGAATGACTCTATAATCTCAATTCCCTTAACCCTAGAGCCCCATAACCTGCGACGCTGTAACCCCTTACCGACATACCCCAATTTCCTTAACCGTCGAGCCCTTTAACCTGCTGCGGTATAACCCCCGACCCTCACACCCCAATTTCCTTAACCCTCGAGCCCTTTAACCTGCTGCGGTATAACCCCCGGCCCTATCGAGGGTTAAAGAAATTCGGGTTTGGTGGACGGGGAATACCGCTGGGTCAATGGAACAACGATAGACGTCATTTTTGCGGTAAAAGAAGGTAGTAGAATTTGTGTCTGTGATAGGAAAATTCATATCCAACTTACGTATACAAGTACAATTTACGTTTACATACAAGTGTCTATAACTTGCGAAATCGATCAGCTAGGATTTTTAATCTTACATTTTTCTGGTCTACTAACGATGAAGAAAGTATCTTCGTTAGCAGATATCGGATTCACTTAGGGCCTACATTTCCTTACTTGAGGATAACCGTATATGACATTGCTCAAAAACTACAAATTTTTGTGCTTCGTTCTTCATCCGTGTTAGGGATCGTGTTTGAGCGGCAGGCTAACGGATAAGTAACTGGAATTGAATTTTTGGTATTATTTCTCGTACAACACTGCGTGCAGTACTTTCATTGATCTTTATTATTACTTTGTCTTCTAGAAATTTAATTATATTTACCCATTTCGTTATTAGAATAAGTTTATAATATTACTCGTAATTTCCAATTAACTTATAAGTTATTGAAGATGTCGGCATGTAGAATTCCATGCAAAGAAAAAATCGATTCCTTTTGTAATATCTGCGGTAAATTTGAGGTAGCTCGACTTCGTCGATCAATCACTGATATCATTAAAGATTAGTTTGAAGAATGTTACGAGACACCTATGAAGAATTTAGACAAACCATGGGTTCCTAAATATATTTGTGAAGACTGTCGCCGAAGTTTGAAAAACTGGAATAAAACTAAAACTGAAGTTGTTCTCCAACCAATAATATGGCGTGAACCTAAAAATTACCAAGATGACTGTTACTTTTGTAAATGTGATACTTTAGGTTTTAATCATAATAACAAAGCTTCTCTCCTTTATCCGAACGTTTCTAGTGTAACAGCAGCTCAGTATGGAAAAATAGCAAGAAAAAAAATTCTGATTCTGAGCCAAAAAAAACTTCAATCAATAGAAGTTCCGGTAACAGACAAAAGCAGCAGTAGCGATGAAGAAGATTTTTCTGACTCAGAAAAGCCCAAACTTTTCGACAAAAATTCTTTGGATGATCTGATCCGTGATTTGAATGTTCCGAAAGATTCTTCAGAACTCTTAGCTTCAAGACTAAAAGAAAGAAATCTTGTATTACCTGAGACAAAAGTTTCTATTTACAGAAAGAGAGATATTAAATTTCGGCCATATTTTACTTGCGTGGATAACCTTGTTTACTGCAACGATATAAAGCATCTCATCAGTTTATACGGAGTGCAAGGAGGTTATAATCCAGAGAACTGGCGACTCTTCATGGATTCATGTGTACAAAGTCTCAAGGCAGTACTTCTGCACAATGGGAATGAGTATGCAGCTATTCCCATTGCTCATTCCACTGTGATGAAAGAGTCTCACGATAACTTTCGATTCCTTCTTGAGAAAATCAATTACAATGAACACAAATGGCTCGTTTGTGGCGATTTCAAGATGATCAATATATTAGTTGGCTTGCAATCTGGAAATACGAAGCACCCATGTTTTTTGTGTCTCTAGGACAGTCGTGCACGAGAAGAACATTGGGTTCGGAAAGAATGGACGAAAAGAATCGGAATGGTTGTTGGATCACACAATGTCGTCCATGAGAACCTTGTTGATACTAAACATATCTTGTTACCTCCACTCCATATAACACTGGGCTTGATGAAGCAATTCGTCAAGGCAGTAGATAAGGAAGGCGAATGTTACAAGTATTTTCAGGGCAAATTTCCTAAATTGTCTGAAGCGAAAATTAAGGAAGGTATATTTGTAGGGCCAGACATTCAAGCACTTATGAAAGATGATGAATTCCTCTTGACAATGACGACTAATGAGAGAAATGCTTGGATAAGTTTCAAAAGTGTCACCGAGAATTTTCTCGGAAACCACCGGGACCCTAAATACAAAACTATTGTGTCGACAATGCTACAGAATTTTCAAAAATTAGGGTGTTTGATGAGCCTGAAAATACACTTTTTGTTTTCACATTTGGAATACTTTTCAGACAATGTTGGGGCGTTCAGTGAAGAAATGGGTGAAAGATTTCATCAAGATTTCAGAAACAAAGAGGAACATTATCAAGGTAGATGGAATGAGAGCATGATGGCTGACTATTGCTGGGCTCTACAGCGACACGATACATTGACAGATCATCATAGACTCAAATCTCTTAAACGTTCATTCCAAGATAAACGACAGCGTTTTCATAAAAAAAAGAAGTGAAAAACTGTAGGGTTGCAGATATTCAGATGCAACACTCACAAACTGAATAAATGAGATTTAAAACGCGTAATTGAAAGCTGCGTAGAATACGAAGGCTTGGATATTGAAGGGATTGAAATGTAGAGACATACGGTTATACGATAGCAGCTTGAAGTGCTGATTGAGGAAATTCTGGCAAAGGAGTCTGAGGTTGCAGACTTGCAGGGCTCGGGGGTTGAATATAATTTGGAGGTTTGAGGTATTCTGCGTAGCAAATTTCGGTATGAGGGTTGGGGGTTATAGCGTCGCGGTAACAGGGCTCGAGGGTTGAGGAAATTGGGGTGTGAGCGTCGGGGGTTATAGCTTCGCAGGTTAAAGGCTCGAGGGTTGAGGAAATTGGGGTATGAGGGTCGAGGGTTATACCGCAGCAGGTTAAAGGGCTCAAGGGTTAAGGAAATTGGGGTGTGAGGGTCGGGGGTTATATCGCAGCAGGTTAAAGGGCTCGAGGATTAAGGAAATTGGGGTGTGAGGGTCGGGGGTTATACCGCAGCAGGTTAAAGGGCTCGACGGTTAAGGAAATTGGGGTATGTCGGTCAGGGGTTACAGCGTCGCAGGTTATGGGGCTCTAGGGTTAAGGGAATTGAGATTATAGAGTCATTCTGACGTTAAATTTGGATTCAGTGACCCAAAAAACATATAATTACACTATAACTCCTTATTCGGAAATTCGCCACTATTTCGTGCTATAACGAAATCGCTAAATCACTCAAATTCAATCTATGATATCTCGATGGAAAAAAAAAGATTTTTTAAATCTGAAAAAAGGGTTTTGAAGGGTAAGAGTAGTACTTTGAGATAACATTACTCGTTTTTTAAAATAAAATTGGCTTACGACGTAATACTACGTGAAATATAGTGAAAAATCGTGTTTTTTGAAATTTAGGTTAGGATTTCTCGAAATCCTAGGGTGATGGAGCAATTCTGAGGTCAGATTCGGTTTCAGCGCACCAAAAACGTTTGGGAACGTACTGTCTGGTTTCTGGGTTTTTTTCCTTGTCGGCTTGTGTAATTAATGTATTATAATACTAATGTAAATAGTTGCTCTATAAATAATAAAAAAATATATTTAATCGAATAGTCTTTTTTTTCCTTTATTTAACTATCCTCATTTCTTTTTGTGGATAGGTAAAAGAACTCTATAATGTAGCCCTTTCCAATAAATTTTATCTTATTTTAAAGGTGACTCATTAGTGACGATTCGAAAGAAAGTACCTCACAGGTGAGAGCGAAGGTTGGGGCTTTCATTATTCCTATAATTAACCTTAAGTTCCGATAGAGAGCAGTCATTCAAGTTCTAATATATTTATAAGAAGGATGCATAGCTTGCATTATCATCATTTAGTAAGAAGAAGCAACTATAGCAAGATTATCCTCTTGTGATTCATCATGGCACCTATTAGAAAAAGCAAGAAGAACATTCGTGCTTAGAAGCACGTATGATTCTCGGATAATATTCAAATTCATCATCTTCCTGTCGAAGACAAAGACTCGAGGAAAGTAGTGTGGGAGCAGCTTATACGATATCGAGAACGCTTTCAACGACGTATTATGCAACTACGTAGTATAATATCGCGAGCACTATTTAAAAAACAAATAATAATAATGAATCATATTCTTGAACCTATACTAAAAAATCATTGTAAAGTATATACACTTAACAAACTAAAAATCTAGTAGCAGTAGTGGGGTAAAGGTCTTGAGAGAGAGAGAGAGAAGAGCACGGAAAACGTCATTCTGTTAGAAGAATCATCACCAGTAGTATCCACTTCCTTTTCCATTATTCTCAAGTCTTCGATACCAAGATGGACTTGGAAATGTTAAATAAAATAGCTATGAAGCCCTTTGATCCACTACCGGAGAAAAATCATTATGAACTTGAAGAAAATCATTATTATTTAGTGACAAACTTTAAGGAAGAATATAACAATCGAATCATTCTCGAGCTCGATGCTGAATTCCAACTTATTTTAACAGAACGAATTTCAAGAGCCATCATGAAACATTATAATCTTTATATATGTTACTTTCAGATTATGTACAAAAATATTGTTTATGGATTGAATATCATAGCGCTGGTAGATTTCGATTTATTATTTAATGTAATAAAATTGTATCTTTATTTCAATAAAGTATGTACAATAAATTTATTATAAAATATATTGTGGATAGGTAAATGAGTCACAGGTGTTTCTACTAAAGCAGGTTTCAACTTGTTCTAATGGACTCACAAGTGATGATGCTCAATTGGAAGTACCTCACAGGTTACATCAAAGGTTAGGGCTCTTACCATTAAAAATAAAACAAAAATTATTTATTATTATTATGATATTTCTTATGTATAATGTCTTATCTATCCATGAATTGTGTGAGTTGTCGAATCCCATCCATTTAACAAATACTTGATTACCGCGTTTCCTTAAAACTTTTTCAATGAGACAAACATCAGGATACATAACTTTCTGTAGTTCTTGTTCGTAAAAACATCCAACAATTGGATTGCCTTTGTAATCTCTTAAATGATAAGTGATAGGCTTTGTCTTAGCAATTCGTTGAATAGTAAAAATCTTAGTAGACTAGTTAGGAGTGTATCATTTTTCGAAAACGTGTTCAGACTTGCTCACACGTACTTTATCGCCTACTCGGAATTTAGGGCTCTTGCCGCAAAGACGTTGATCGTAAGAGAATCATCTCAACACCTGCATTTCATTCTCTTTAATCACGTCTTTAGGCTTCGTATCTATTGTACGATGTTTGCGATTATTGCAAGATTTCAATAAATCAGCTAGAATGTCGATCCATTTGTAATTTCCGTGTAGACTGAATTTTTTCCACATGACATTTTTTAGCGTGCGATCGAAACGTTTATAAATAGATGCCTTAAGATTCCTATAGGTCGAATATAGATTTATTTTATACTTTGTCATTCGTTTTTGAAAATTTGAATTGCAGAACTCTTTGCCACAGTCCACATGTAGATTTCTAGGAGTGCGTCCTTTTTTTAATATAGACTCCATTACATAAGCAACATCTACACCAGTTTTTTGTTTCACAGGAACTGCCCAAGCGTACTTTGAAAATATATCAATGACAGTCAATAGATATCGAAAGCCTTTGTTCTTTCTCGAGTAGCCTTGTCTCTCTACAATATCAGCTTGTCATGTCTCATATATTCCACGTACATCAACTTTTATACGAGGATAGTTTCGACGTGCTGGTTTGTGTAACTCATCTATCACTCTTTGATGTTTCATTTCCAATCTATTTGTTAAAATCGATGTAAAAAGTCAAACGGTATAATCTTTATTTCTTTCTCCTTATTATTATTATTATTATTATTATTATTATTATTATTATTATTATTATTATTATTATTATTATTATTATTATTATTATCTTCTAAATGTTTAATCACTTCTCGATAAATTAGTAATTTTGATTTTATTGTATTCAATGATTTTCTAAGATTATTTATCGCAGTCGTAAGCGTAGTAACGTTAGGTTCACTAGTTTTTCGCAACGTTCGTAAGTTTACAGCATCGTTACTCTCCTGAGAATCGGCTGAATTACAAATTCTTTTGTCATTCGCGTCGTATTGTCCGTCTTTAGTGTTTTTATACCCTTCACCAGGAGGACCTCGATTACCCTTTTTTTTATTCAATATACGTCCAAACACATCAAGACTCATTTTATTACTGAGTAATATTTAGGATTCTTTTAATATATATAGCCAATTTCACGAGACTTCCGGTCAAGAGCTCAGACAGGAAAGACGTGTGCGGTGTAGAACATCAATAAAGTTAGTGATATCAAAATAAAAGAGAGAATAGTCAATTGAAAAGTGGACTAATAGATCGAGTATAAAGGTAGGCGACGAAGAAGCGATAAAGAAGTGAAAGATAAGGGCGTGTAAGAAGAAAATGAGTGAAAGTAAGAAGAGCAGCAAAAGTGCGGTTATGGTGACAATAAGCAGGAAGGAAGAGACGAAGAGCTGAGAGCAAGATTGGATAAAGAAGGGATGGGGCAGACCAAAGAAAGGAGAAAATGAGAAGAAGGAAAATGGTGGAGAAAAAGATACAAGAAAGTTCATACAAAAGGAAGAAGATAACAAGGAAATAGGATTCGCAAAAAGTGTAAAATTAGTACACACACCATCGAGGAAGTCAGGTGAGGGGACGTGCGATAAAGTTGAGAAAAATCGCTGCAAAATAATTGAGCAGATGGAGGAAACAAAAGACATCGACGACGAGATAATAAAGGAAATTAATCAAGAGGAAACGAGGAATGTGAAGGATGTTGAAGAAAAACAAAAAGAGAACCCGAAGAAAGACAAAGGTGAGAAAATACAGAAGGAACAAGAGGTAAAAGGCGCACAGGAACTGAACGGTAAAGAAAGGGAGAAAAGAAAGAAAAGGAGGCAAGGAGAACAAAAGAACGAGACGGACATAAACACAGACAAGAGCACGACGGCAAGAGAAAAAGAGAGAAACAGAGTAGGAGAGTTATTGGAGAAATTACAGGTTAGAATAGAGGAGATGGAAGAGCAAAGAAGAATCGATACGCAAACAGTAGAAATGACGAAAGAAGCGATAAGAGTAGCAGTAGAGAAGTCAGATAGAAAATTGTCAGAATTGATAAAACAAGTAGGAGAAAAAGAGAGGATAGAAGAGGAAATAGAAAAAACGGTAAGATGTGACAAAAGTACGAGGGTTGCTACTTATATTTTGAGCCTAATAATGAAAAGACAGTAATTTATTATCTAAAATGGCTTTATTGTTTTTCGAAGTATTCTCCATGATGATAAATGCACTTTTGCATGCGCTCGAACCAATTTTCGTAACACTTTTTCCACTCTGATTGAGGTACCTCCAAAACATGGTTTTTTAATGCATCAACGGCTTCTTCAGGCGCCGAAAAACGTTGTCCACGCAATTTATTCTTGATATGCGGGAATAAAAAGAAATCATTTGGTGCTAAATCAGGGCTGTATGGAGGATGACCCATCAATTCAACGTTTTGGCCAGTCAAATAGGAGGTTGTTTTAGCTGATGTGTGAGAGCTTGCATTGTCATGATGAAGAATGATCCTTCGTTGTCGCTTCTTTTTTCGTATTTCACCAAGCACTTCTGGCAAACAAATGGTTGTGTACCATTCAAAATTCACTGTTCTACGATGCTCTAACGGTACAGGTGCCACATGTCTAGTTATTCCAAAGAAACAGGCGATCTTTTGCTTCGAAGTGCTTCGCGCACGAATCACTTTTGTTGGATTCGGCTCGTCTTGGAAGACCCATACAGTAGATTGCTGTTTTGTTTCGGGCTCATATGTATAGATCCAAGATTCGTCACCTGTGTAGATGTTATACACAGCGTTTGATGCACCGCGATTGTATTTTTTGAGCATTTCTTTGCACCAATTGATGCGAGCATTTTTTTCAGCTTTTGTCAAATTATGGGTGATCCAACGCGAACAAATCTTTTTTACAGCTAAATGTTCATGCAATATCTTATTGATGCTCGTCATACTAATGCCCAAGGATGCCTCAATCTCACGATATGTTACATGCCGATCTTGCTTTATTAGTTCGTGCACAGCATCAATGTTTTCTGGCACAACAACTGATTTTGGACGACCTTCACGACTTTCATCCCCGAGCGAACTGCGGCCATGATTAAATTCGTTATACCAGCGTTTCACAGTGGCAAGGGATGGAGCTTCATCGCCAAAAGTCGAATTAAGTTGATCGATGCACTCCTGTCTTGATAGCCCACGTCGAAAGTCGTAGAAAATCATCGCACGAAAATGCTCACGAGTTAATTCCATTTTTTGCCCGAAATGAATTTTTCAAGTTACTGTGAACAACACAAATTGCACTCAAATGAAAAAATGTTCTGAAGAAGATTATGGTTAAAAATGTCAAACTTTCCACTGGAAACGTCAGATGGCGCCTCTAAACACTTAGTATTGCCAAGGCTCAAAATATAAGTAGCAACCCTCGTAGGAGGGAGGAAGGAGAGCAGATAAACAAAAGAGCAGAAGACAAAAGCAGCGAAATTCAAGAAGAGGAAGCGGTACAGCGAGCAGACGAAGACCAACAAGCGAGCGTGGACAAGAACGACGTAGAGGGAGAGAAAGAACTGGAAAGAAATAAGCCAGATACGATGAAAAACTCAGAATACGAGTTCGAGATGAGAGAGAGGAGAAATAGGAAGAATAATGTGTTTATCAGAAAAGTGAGGACGTCGGGAAGAAGATGGAAGGAAGAAGCAGAAGAAATAATAGTGGAAATGACAAGAAGACAGTTCGGAATAAGAAGGATCCGGCCAATGAGAGGAGGAATACTTTTGCATTTGAAAATTTTAGAGAAAAAATGGCGTTTATAGAACAAGAGGAGATTTTTGAAAAAATAGGAATAAGCTTGGAAGAAGATAGAACATGCAGAGAAATAGAAGTGCAAAAATGGATTGGGCTGGTAGCAGAGCAAGAAAGGAAAAAACAAAAACAAGTGCAAGTGGGCTACTTAAAAATAAAAATCAACGGAAAAATGAGCTTATGGGGCGAGAGAAAAGGAGGTCTCGTAGAGGCAAAGGAGAGAATTTTTTTTCAGGGCAGAAGACAAGAAGAGGAGCAGCGAGAATGGAGAGGGACACCACGGCGGGGAAACACGGAACATTTCTACGATAGGTTTCGGAACGAGTGAAGAAGCAACAGTTGAGGAAGAAGAAAGTGGCAATTGGGAGATCCAGGACATATCAACAGAAGGGGTAAGAAGAGAAACAACGACGAGCAGAGGGACCGGCGAACATAGAAGGACAGGTTATAAATGCGTATCATGGAATGTAGCGGGGAGTAAAAATATATTTAAATGCAAAGATTTCTTAAATAAGTTTGACATTATTTTATTACAGGAGACATGGGTAGAAAAAAATAAAGAAACAAATTTAATTAAAAAACTGAACAAAAAATATAGATGGGAAATGAAGGCAGCAATCAAAGAGAAAACGAGGGGGAGAGCTAGTGGGGGGTTATGATAGGGATTAGGAGAGAGATAGGTAAAAACGCGGAGATAGAAGAATGGGAATACGGAATAATAGTAAGGAATATCTGGATGGGGAAAGAAAAAATAGATATTATAACGATTTACAACAACGCGAAAACGAGCAGAATGATCAGCAAACTGAAAGAAGTAATAGAGATGAGTTTAATTGAAGGGAAGAAATTTATTATAGCAGGAGACTTCAATGTAAGGGTGGGAAGCGAACAGATAAACAGGGACAGTAGGAGGAATTCGGAGGATTAAAAAACGACGCGGGAGGGATTAAAATTAATAGAAAGTTTGAAATATTGTAACGCGGAAATAAAAAACGGATGTAGCAAAGGATACGAAAAGGGGAGTATTACTTTTATTGGGGATACGGGCGCATCGGTCCTAGATTTGATAATAGAAGGAGGAATTGGGATAACAAAGATAGTGACGGGGATAGAAATAGTAACAAGGATAGAATCTGACCACCTACCAGTAATTTCCGAGTTGGGGAAAAATGAATAAAGGGAGGAGGAAGGGGAAGGGGAGGCTAGAGAAAGACTTATATGGAAGAAAGATAAGGCAGAGGAATATGAGGTTGCAATGGGGAAAAAATGGAGGATAGAAGAAAAGAGGGGCAAATCACCGCAGGAGAAATGGAATAATTTGGTAATGAATATAAAAGTATCAGCTGATAAATTGAAAATGAAAGGTAGCGGAAGGGAGGGAGGGAGGTTGAGTAGAAACAAGGATGGGGAAATAAGGATGCAAAAAAGGAAAGTATGTCAAGAGTTGAATGCATGGAGAGCGGACAGAACGGTAGAAAAGAGAGAGTTATGGAAAAGAGGTAAAAACAAACTAAAAGAGATGATAGCGAGAAAAATAAGAAAGGAAAACGAAAAAATGATCGAAATCATGGCAACGAGCAGAGACATGGGGGAATTTCGGAGGATAGTAAATAAAGAAAGGCCGAGAAAAAGCAGGAAAGGGGAAATAATTAAAAAAGAGGAATGGGCCGAACATTTTAAGAATTTACTAGGAGCAACAGAGAAAGGGAGGAGGATCCCCAACAAGGAGGGAAACATGAACGGTAGGGGAAGCGAGATTGAGAGAGGAAGCGTGAACCAGGAGGGAGAAAGTAATGAGGGGATAAAAGAGGGGAGGAGGAGGACAGATTAAACAAGAGGATAAGCGAGAAAGAACTTAGAACTTAGAACTTGCCTTGAAACAAATGAAAAACGGAAAAGCAGCGGGGCAGGACGGAATCCCCATTGAATTCATACCGGATAATTGGATAGAAACAATAATAGAAATTTTCAATGAATTATGGGACAGGAGCGAGATTTTAGAGGAATGGGAAATAGCAAGAATTTACCCAATATTCAAAAAACGGTGAGGAGAAGGAGGCTAGAAATTATAGGGGGGTATCACTACTAGATGTAAGCTATAAACTAATGGCGAAAATAATGGCCAAAAGAATCAGTGATTGGGCAGAGAACAATAAGGTATTTAGGGAAAGTCAAGCAGGATTTAGAGGAAAAAGAGGGACGAGGGAGCACATTTTTGTATTGAACTCTATTATAGGCACTAAACTAAAAAGGAAAGGAGGGAAATTGTACTTAGGATTCATTGATTTCAAAAACGCATTCGACAGAATAGACAGAGATAAAATGTTGGAAAAACTAAAAAAGAAGGGGATAAAGAGGAAAATGTTGCAAATGATAAAAACAATTTACAAATCAACAAGGAATAAAGTAATAACTAGTGAGGGATTAACAGAGAGTTTCGAGACAAATAAGGGAGTAAAACAGGGGTGCCCATTGAGTCTTAACCTATTTTGTTTGTTCATGGATGATATGGATGACATTTGGGAAAAGATAGAAATACGAGAAGCGGTAGTGGGAGGGAAAAAATTCTATTGCTTAAATTTCGCGGACGACATTGTAATTGTGGCGGATAACGAGGAAGGAATGAGAGAAATGTTAAAAGAAACGGAAATTTACAGCGAGAGAATAGGAATGGAAGTTAATATAGAGAAAACTAAAATAATGATTTGTCGTGAAGGAAAAATAGGTAAAGAGAAAATCTTTTTATATAAAGGTAGAAAGGTGGAGGTAGTTAGGGAATTCAAATACTGGTTTACTCAAAAAAATGTGAACACGACACAGATAAATAAAAAAACAGAGCAAGCAAGTAGGACAATCAATGCGGCGTGGGGTATTTTAAAAAGGGCAAAAATAGAAAACTTAAGGAAAAGGCTGTATCTGATGGACAGTATAATAAAAGCGGGATGTTTATATGGGGTAGAGATTTGGGGTTTGCAGAAATGGGAAAATCTAGAGAAGGTGCAAAGAAAGTTTTAAAAAATGGCCATGGGATTAAATATTAACACGCCAAATTATATAGTTGCCATGGAAACAGGTAGGGAGTCGATGGAGTTACAGACAGCTAGAAGGGCAATGGAGTATTTAGTTGAGATAGAAAAAATGGAAGAAGGGAGATGGCCAAAAATCTGTTTAAGAGAGGAAGTAAGAAACATATTAAATAAGAACCCGACAAAATGGGGAAAGAGGGTGCTAACACTACTGGAAGGGGTAGGGGATGGGGAAACCTTAAAAATGATATGGGACAAAAAAGAAGTAGAAAAAATAAAGGGCAAATTAGAGAGTGGGTCAGAAAGAAAAGCGGAACAAGAATTACAAAGCTTTTGGGGCAAAATAGACGCGTCAACGTATAATGGACTTTATAAAAAAATAAAAGAGACAGTGGGGGAAGAGGCTTATTGGAGGGACAGGACTACTCCGGGATGGATATTAGAACAATGGGCGAGAATAAGATGTGGAAACATAGGCAGAGAACGGGCGAAAGGGTTTAAAGAAAGTGAGTGCAGATTCTGTGGAAGGATAGAAAAGAGTTTGGAATATATGCTAGAATGTAGGAGTGCAAAAAAGGTTATAGGGGGTAAATGGGTAAGGGAGCTTGAGGAACAGGAAACTACTGGAGAGGGAAGGATAAATCTGCAACTATGTATTCATTTGCGAAAAATTGGCTAAATCGAGGAGGGATAGTGAGTACCCCGAATAAGAGCAAAGGGAGTAGGGCATAGAGCAAATAAGTGAGAGGCAAGATATACATGTGCAAATATTTATATTGTTTTTGCGAATTCTTGTTCCTTGTGAATTTTTATTGTAGCGAAGCGATTATGCGAAGATAGTGTTTGAATATAAGAAATAATGTAAAAGGAAATTTTCGTAGAAGGCTGTGAAGGCTATACACGAGCAATAAAATACTACTACTACTATAGCCAGCCTCACGTAATTTCTCAATAATTGAATGAATTTCATTGACATGACTAGAATTACCGGCGGTTTGTTTGGCGATAAGCAATCTCAATCGATGAACGAGCTCGTTTCGATCATCCCAATGTACATAATCAATTAATGTTCCTATTCTAGCTATTTTATAGTTAGGAAAAAGACCTCTTCCATCAATAGTCGATTTTCGCTTCTTAGCACTACTGCTCAAAAATAAATTTGGACCAGTATACTTTTTGAATTTATTTACATGCTTATTGTGATATTCTCCAATTGTTTCGTATCTCTTTCAATGAGCGTTAGTGATTTCAAGAATTTTTATAT
The DNA here is from genome assembly GCF_024137745.1 of Phymastichus coffea. Lineage (NCBI taxonomy): Eukaryota > Metazoa > Arthropoda > Insecta > Hymenoptera > Eulophidae > Phymastichus > Phymastichus coffea. The sequence goes on from NW_026706814.1 coordinate 6,317,091, forward strand.
AATTTTCAATATCCGATGAACTGATTAATTTAGAATCAGGTTCTTTACGAAAGAGAAGTTCCCATAAACCAGGCGTCTTGCTGTATGCTTTATCATTCATAGTCACGTTATCGTTTTCGAAGGAAATTTGATAAATTGCCTATGACATGTATATTCATACAAGCGAACACCAAATGTCTTGTCTAAATTACTTTTCTGCTGAGGTTCATGCTATAGTCGAACACATAAATAAATAATAAATAATAGTTTCCTACAATCGAATCATCCAATAGCCGTTATGTCTGTTCTGTAGTTACATTTAAACCACTTTCGTTCAAATTTATAGCAGTTGTATCAGGTGATGATTCATCAGTCTTATGAAATTCATCATCATCATCATCATCATCATCAATAGAAATAGCAGACTCAAATGTAATATCAAGCGGTTGTAATGTAGAATTTAATTCATCAGTTCTTGAAGCAAATTATTTTCCACAAATAGAGCTGTCGCCTAAAAAAAAATATGTACTACGCTTAGTGGAGCTATTAACATTTAATTCAATACCAAATATTGACGTTGGTAATAATAAATTTTACGTTGGCAAACACGAAATCGTTTTACCGACGGGTAGCTATGAGATAGAAGATATTGAGAGTTTTATACAAGAAATGTTAACGCTTAATCAAATATCAATTAGTTTAAAACCAAACAATAATACTCTACGTAGTGTTATTCAGTGTAGTCATACAATAAATATGAAACCAAAAGATTCTATTGGTTCAATTTTAGGCTTTACTAGACGAGAGCTATCTGCAAACGAAACTCATAGCTCTGATTTACCTGTAACTATACTCAAAGTGAACGCTTTACGCGTAGAGTGTAAATTTACTAGAGGTTCTTATATAAACGAACGTAAAGTGCATACTATACATGAATTTTTTCCAGCAGTATCACCAGGATATAAAATCATTGAAGTACCTTCACATATAATTTATTTACCAGTCGCCGTGAGAAGTATTGATCATTTAAAAATACGTATTGTTGATTAAGACGGAAACCTAGTTAATTTTTGAGAAGAAATCATCACTGTACGTGTTCACATCAAAGCAATATCATGATGGGAATCATATTTAACAACAATAAATTGGACGAGGATATATGAAGAGACTGCAATGTCAGTCAGTGATCAGTCGACCGAGAGCTACCGCAGCGCTCACACGTCAGAACATTCAGTTCCTGAAAAATCTAAGACTAAAAGTAATAGAAAATACATGAGCTAGCGCAAAGTATCGTGTATATTAGTGTGTTGTTTACAACAAAATGGACGAAATTCTAAATATCCATTCAGGTGTCGCTTTCGATGTGTCGATAGCTCATTACGCAGTTTATCAACCTAATTCATTATCACATTTCAATAATAATAATGAAGTTCGTATCTCAATTCAGCATCAAGATTTATCCATACTTCCATCTCGCAGAATGATTCATGTTTGCGGTAGATTAACTCAGGAAAATGGAAATGTAGCAGTTAAAACTAAGTTAGTTAATAATGCTATGTCATTTGTTCGAGGAGATACGGTACGAGATAAATGCTACTGAAATAGATAAAGTAAAAAATCTTGGCTTGATAAGTCTTATGAAGAATTGGCTATATTTATAACTTTTTAAGATACATTTAATTAAATTAGACAGAAAGCAATAGGTAGGGTCCCTAGAGACTAGGAGCCTTAGGAACCTTCCTCAATACAGGATGTCCCATTTTAAAGGAACCACCCCGAAATTTTCTACGGTTGGCGTTCTACAAAAAAATTATTCAGACAAAAGTTGTTTGGGACAATAAGGGACACCTTTTGCAGAAATCGGATTTGACCTTGAGATTTATTTTCAAGGTCATTTGAAGGTAAAGTCATTTTTTTTATAGGAACCTACAATTTTGATCCCGGATTCAGAAAGAGCGAGAAATTCTACATTCAGATAAGTTATTATATGTGGGGTGCGGTTAATCCCCCCCTCCTCACGTAAGGTCATGTAGAGGTCAAATATATTATTTTCTTCATCTGTGCATAGGGATGATCGGGCAAGGGTAAGATTAATTATAATAACCCAATAACTTGCTGGTAATATCTTGCCCCCCCCCCCCCCCCCCCACCCAATAATTAGACGGTAATATCTTGCTGCAGCACGATATCGGCCTTGACTGTCAAAATTACCCAGGGAGGCTTCGGTACTTCAACCACGTGAGAATCCGAATCATTGAACGAAGAGAGAGACGTCGACCACGAATACGCAGAAATCGTAATGATTATGATACAGAAAAACGATGATCCACGAATTCTCGTTATTTTGGCAATGGTTGATTTGGATCATCATCTTTGCGTGAAATTCAGAGACGTACTCGAATCCCAAGAACAACAGCCGGTAGAATTTTGCGGCTTCATAGATTTCATCTGTATCACATAACTTTGACTCAAGCTTTGATGCCAGATGATCTCCGCCGCAGACTCGAATTCTGTAATTAGGCACAAGCAAGGATTCGTGAAAATCCTGAATTTTTCATACGTAATGTTTTCGGACGAAGCTACATTTCATAGTAATGGGCAACTCAATCGCCATAATAGTCATTATTAGTCTATCCAGAACTCTCATTGGGTACGTCATGTTGATAATCAGCATAGATGGAGCCTCGTAGTTTGGTGCAGTATAATAAATGGTTATCTGATAGGAACTTATTTTTTCGATGGGAATGTCAACGGCAGAGCATATCTTAATTTCCTGCAGAATGAATTACCAGAATTATTGGAAGATGTGGACTTGGAAACAAGACGACGATTATGGCTTCAATACGTCGGTGCACCGTGTCATCGCTTACTAATAGTTCGTCACTTCTTGAACCAACGATACCGAAGACGATGGATAGGCATTGCTAGTGAGATTACTGAGTGGTTTCCAACCACTAACAAGTCCAGATTGCTTTTTATGGGGCTATTTGAAAAATGTTGTTCGTAAACAGCAACCAACAACATGGCAAGATATGATGCAACGCATCATACAAGCTTGTAGAGCTATTTCGCGTCACGTTTTGTTGTCCACAGTTGAAAACTTCGAACGTAGAATTCAAACGGCATAAATTTGAACGGTGGAATCTTTGAACATTTTATGAGATAAATGTTTGTGTTACAACCTTGACCATAACTCTAACTGTAGTCATCTTCTTGTCTTCATTGGCTGGACATTTCCACCTTGACTTAATTGGTTGGGTAATCAATACCTCTCTTTCATTGACTGGGCATTCATACCTTCCCTTAACTGGTTGGATAATTAATACCTCGCCTTCATTGGCTGGGCATTCCCACCTTGCCTTAATTAACTGGGTAACACAGCCCCACGGGAAAAAAAAGTGGCCTGTGCGAAAGACAAGACCATGATACCTTTACGTTTTCGAGGTGGCTGAATCTGATTCCGGGGTTCGCTTGACCAGGTTGGCTCTCGTTCAAGGTCAAATGAAGGTCAAATTCAGAGAATGCATTGCAAATAAAATATACCAGTATATTTACATGTTTTTGAGGTCGCTGAATTCGAATCCGAGGTCAGTTTAACCCGGTCAGGTCAGGGTCAAGGTCAGGTCAAGGTCAAAATGATAAAATGCATCACATTCAAAGTGAACAAGGTATCTTTTACATGTTTTCGAGGTCCCTGAATCTGATTCCGGGGTCCGTTTGATCCCACTGGCCCTCGTTGAAAGTCGAATCAATGTGAAATTTAGAAAATGCATTCCAAACAAAGTAAAAGATATATTTACATGTTTCTCGATCCATACTCTCATAAAACATCTTTCTAATTTATTTTCCTTTGCTATACCGCACTCGTTTATTAAGAAACGATCTCAAGAGTGGTTTTCTTTTGCGTTTGGCGCCCCTTTTCTCTGTTTCTCTTTTTAAGTTCCAACAGAAATCTGCCATCATATTGACATTCCATCGTCCTTGATACCGTCTTTCCATCTCTTTGATGTCTTGATGGAATCTCTCTCCTTGTTCTTCACTGTAAGCACCTAAGTTGATCGGGAAGTAGTCAATGTGAGAGTCAAGAAAATGTAATTTCAAATTCATATTGCAACCTAATGCCCCAAAATTTGTAACCATTTCGGAAAGCCTTCATACTTAGACCTAGGGAGGTATGAAGGTTATCACCCCTAGGACGGTGGACTCACCAGCGATCGGATCTGGATCTCTAACGCGCGGATACAAAAAAATTTATGGAATTTGAACATAAAATAAAAAAGAAATCCTCCGCATCCGAGAACACATTAGGTTCATCTCATGTTGACGCTAGACCTTCAACATCAAAACACCACTGTCCCAGGAATCCTGATACATTTTGTTATGTTTGTAGCAAATATATTGCAGCAACAACTAACCGTAGAAAGATGTCTGACAAAATAATCTTAATATATAACAAGTGCTTTAAAATGCAAGTTATTGATCAAAGTAATCGATGGGTACCTCATTGCATGTGCAGTGCATGTTACCAAATGCTTAATCGCTGGAATGATCGTCAACTGAGCAAAGAAGTGAAATTCATAACACCAACAGTATGGAATGAACTAATAGATGAGGAAAATTGTTATTTTTGTCAGAATACTTGTAAAGGGGTTAATAGGAAAAAAAAAGGATAGTTTAACCTACGTTGAAGTATTGTCAGTTACAAGACCAGTAGTTCGATCAGTAGGAGAAGAAGAAGAAGAAGAAGGAGAAGAAGAAGAAGAAGAAGAAGTAGGAAAAGACAAAGAAAATAATGATGATATCATGAGTACAATATCATCTATAGAGAGTTTGGAAATTTCTAGCTCCGATGACAATGAAGAAGTAGAAGAAAATGACATTGTATACACCGAGGAAAAGGAATTTGAAGATAGCGATAATGCATTATCATCTGATGATGACAAAGATTACACTCCTTATAGTGTGAAAGATAAAGTTCCAAAACAAATTACAAAGGGGCAATTGAATGATCTCGTGAGAAATCTAGGTCTGCCAAAAGATAAAGCAGAATATTTAACATCATATATGAAAGAAAAAAATTGGTTGGAGAAAAACGTGAAAATAGACAGTTTTCGTAATAGAGAAGAGGCTTTCAGGCCATTCTTTACTATGTCAGAAGATCCCTCATTAGTATATTGTAACGATGTAAATGGGCTTATGGATGAGTTAGCACCTGGTGTTTACAAAGATGATGAGTGGAGACTTTTTTTGGATTCTTCAACGCGAAGTCTGAAGGCAGTGCTACTTCATAATACGAACGTCTACGCACCAATACCTGTAGCACATTCGACAGAACTGAAAGAGAGCTATGAAGAAATACAGTTAGTTTTAAATAAAATAAAATATGCAGAACATATAAAGTGGTTAGTTTGCGGAGATCTCAAAATTTTGACAGTCATTTTAGGGCAACAATCTGGATTTACTAAGTATCCTTGTTTCTTATGTGAGTGGGATAGTCGTGATCGTAAGAATCATTATTCCAAGAAAGTATGGACTCAAAGGACTTCGCTTCAGGTTAATTCGAAGAATGTAATCCGTAAAGCTCTGGTGGACTCTACAAAAATATTCCTTCCACCCCTACATATTAAATTAGGTCTGATGAAGCAGTTTGTTAAAGATCTGAATAAGGAAGAGGAAGGAAATTGTTACAAGTACTTAAAACAACAATTCCCAAAAATATCTGATGCAAAACTCAAAGAAGGTGTTTTCGATGGACCACAAATTAGAAAAATGCTCAGAGATGATAGCTTTATTGAACACATGAATGATAAAGAAAAAGCTGCATGGAATAGTTTCAAAGAAACTGTAACAAATTTCTGTAACTGTAACAAATCCTGGGTAATAAAAAAAGTGAAAACTATAAAGAAATAGTAGCCGAAATGGTTACAAATTTTGGGGCATTAGGTTGCAATATGAATTTGAAATTACATTTTCTTGACTCTCACATTGACTACTTCCCGATCAACTTAGGTGCTTACAGTGAAGAACAAGGAGAGAGATTCCATCAAGACATCAAAGAGATGGAAAGACGGTATCAAGGACGATGGAATGTCAATATGATGGCAGATTTCTGTTGGAACTTAAAAAGAGAAACAGAGAAAAGGGGCGCCAAACGCAAAAGAAAACCACTCTTGAGATCGTTTCTTAATAAACGAGTGCGGTATAGCAAAGGAAAATAAATTAGAAAGATGTTTTATGAGAGTATGGATCGAGAAACATGTAAATATATCTTTTACTTTGTTTGGAATGCATTTTCTAAATTTCACATTGATTCGACTTTCAACGAGGGCCAGTGGGATCAAACGGACCCCGGAATCAGATTCAGGGACCTCGAAAACATGTAAAAGATACCTTGTTCACTTTGAATGTGATGCATTTTATCATTTTGACCTTGACCTGACCTTGACACTGACCTGACCGGGTTAAACTGACCTCGGATTCGAATTCAGCGACCTCAAAAACATGTAAATATACTGGTATATTTTATTTGCAATGCATTCTCTGAATTTGACCTTCATTTGACCTTGAACGAGAGCCAACCTGGTCAAGCGGACCCCGGAATCAGATTCAGCCACCTCGAAAACGTAAAGGTATCATGGTCTTGTCTTTCGCACAGGCCACTTTTTTTTTCCCGTGGGGCTGTGTAATTAATACCTTGCCTTCATTGTCTGGGTAGTCTTGATCGGCTCAGCATTCTCACCTTGCCTAGATAGAGTGAACACTCCCTCTTTGCATTACATTGGTTAGATTGGTTCACGTTACTAAATGTGGAACGAACACACGTAATGATTAAATCAAAATCGACCTTGATCGAATTTTTATTTATATTTGGTATTGGGTTATTATTTTTATTATTATTATTACTATTATTATTATTATTATTTTTTTTTTTTACAAGGAGTTCTTTTTGCGGATTCCCCTTAGTCTTTCTGACTGAAAGGTTATGTGGGACTCCCCCCCCCCCCCAAAAAGGCCTACCCACTAAACTGCCATCTCCTTGGTGTCCTTCCCCCCAGCCAGGGACTATATCGATATTACTTCTGACTGGAGGTTCTGTCTGTGTTCGTCCATTCGTGTCGTTCCTCCTGATTTCGCTTTCCTGATTGTTTTCTGTATATGATGCCAAGAAGTCATCTTCGTATATCGAGGGTTACCCGAAGGTACTTGACTTGCCTCTTGGTCTCCATCTCGCATGTCCCCACCCTCATGTGCAGTATCGTCTGTATGCGTCTTCTCGTGAGAAACATCATTTCCGTTTTTTCCGTTGCGAGTTGTAGTCCATGGTCTGTCATCCATCGTCCGACTCGTCTCATGGTCTGGTTCAACGCCAGCTGCGCCAGCTCGGGGGACCTCTCCGTAATCACCGCCGCCATGTCATCAGCTTAGGCGACGAGGGTCACTCCGAGCGGCATCCCAAGCCCTAAGCAAGCTATCGTATAAGCCATTCCAGAAGTCAGGTCCCAGTATCAACCCCTGTGCCGCCCCAGCGGTGACCTGTCTCGTTACTTGTTCTTCGATTGTCTCGTACGTTATCCGTCTGTTTGTTAGGTAATCCTCCACAACCCGAAGTAGGTATGGCTGGACCCAGAAGTTTCTTTTCAGCGCCTCCAAGATATCCTTCCACCTGGTCGAATTGAAAGCATTCCTAATGTCGAGCGTCGCCAGCAACACTATAGGTCGCGCTGCGTGGCAGTGTCTGTCTAGTTCCAGGAAAGAGTCGACCACCTTTTGGATCGCTCCAATCGTCAATCGACCCCTCCTGAAACCGAACTACAAATCTGTTAAACCCCCCCCCCCCCCGGTCTGTATCGCATCCATCAGTCTCGGTCTCAGTAGTTGTTCAAAGAGTTTACCAGTCGTATCAAGTAAACTCAATAGTCGGTAAGCCGAAGGAGTGCCAGGATCGCTCCTACCTTTTGGGATAAGAACGAGCCTTGCCACCTTCCACCTGTCCCTGAACGTTCCTGTCGTCAAACACGTGTTGTACAGGTCGAGGAGTATCTCCGGTCATAGACGAGCCACAAGCCGGAGGATCTCGGATGGTACTCCGTCCGGTCCCGGTGCCTTACCCGTCTTCATCGTATTCGTTGCTCTGATGAGCTCCTCAGCGGCAAAGGCGGGGGGAATTTGTGCGTCCACGTCATCCATCACGTTTGTCCTAATCGGCTGCGTCGGAAACAATCCGTCAACATTCCGTCCTGCTGTTTCGGCATCTTTAAGTTCCGGTAAGACTCGGGCCCCTAGTTTTCCGGTCACGATCTTGAAGCCGGTTCCCCAGGGATCCTCGTTCACCTCTTCGCAGAGCATCTTGCTGCCCCGTATTGCTTTCGTCAGCGTTTTCCGTGCTGTCTTGTATATGGCTTGGAGGTTTTCCCTTTCGGGTCGGCCTGCTGCCCTTGTCACTCGTCGCCGATTTGTCAGACATATCCTGCGTAACTCGGCTATTTCGTTCGTCCACCAATATTCTGGTTGTCTTTGTTCTATTTGTCGACGTTTCGGCATTGTGCCTCTGCACAAGCTGTCTATTAATTTGGCCGTCTCGTCTGTCAGTCTTTCCGCTCTTTGCCGGCCCATTAGTCCGGGGAATTCTCTCCCCTGGAGCCGGTGCTGCCATTAGCTCTTCCGAAAATTTTCGTCCGTCGAGTTTACGTAAATTTCACCGCGGGTGTTGATGGGTTCTCGTTCGTTTCTTTCTCGTCCGTCCCACCATTTCAAAGACGACGTACTGATGATCCCTGGCTGTGTAATCTTCGATCACCCGCTATCCCCTCAGCCGTAGCAGAATTCTGTCCTATGTCATCGACACTTCGGGGATAGAGTTCCCGACACCTGGACGTCTATACGTCGACGTATGACCCGTATTTACCACTGCTAGATCGAGCCTTGCGGCGATTTCCAACAGTAGTCGTCCGCGTCGATTCGTTTCGTTCATTCCCCACTCGATCGCCCACGCGTTAAAATCCCCCGCAACGATGACATCCCCGGTCAGGTCCCTGAACCCGTCTTCTAGGAGTGCCGCCTTTCTTTCGAACTCCATCGCGGTGCAGTCGGGTGTCAGGTAGACGCTGAGGTAAGTGACAGCGCCAACTGTGACCCAGACGTAGTCGTCCCCGACACCGCAATTGGTGACTCTAGATTGGGTGCCACCCCGTACCCAGATAGCAGTGGTCTCTGTCTTGTTTGTAATGTATGTCTGGGTCGTCCTTCTCCTGTATGGTTCACTCAGAATCAGGATGTCCGCGTCATATTCGTCGGCTATCTAAGGTAGGAGCATGTCTGCAGTCCTACTTCGATTCAGGTTTCTCTGAATTATTCTGTCCGTCCTCTGGCCCGTCCCCTGCACTCCTCCAGCGCGGCCCGGAACACGGCGCACCTGCCGCCTCCGGTGAGGTGGGCGACGTCCCTGTGCCCGGCCTCCGAGCACAGTTGGCAGACCGGCTTGTTTTGGCATTCCGTCGCGTGGTGTCCGGATGTGCCACACTTGCGGCAGCATTTTGTCCTGTCCTTACCTGTGCATTCAGCTTTCACATGGCCGAAGCCCAGGCATCTGTAACATTTTGTCACCGTCAGTCATTTCCGAACGCCGCAATGCACCCGGCCAATTCCGATCCGACCACGCCGAAGCAATGCATCGACTTGCCGCGATTCTAATTCGCAGACCGCCATATACTGCTCAGCGCGGTTTGGACCGAAAATGTGGACTCGAAAGTCCGTGTCTCGGCCCGTCTCTCGTCTGAGAGCGTCCGTCACGTCTTTCGGAGTCACAACGCAGTCCAGATCCCGGATCTCCAATTGGACCTTGGAAGTCATGGCCGTGACACTGCCCGCTTCCCTGATCGTATCTTGGATCTGTCGTCCAAACATCTCACGTCCGTCCGGCTTGTCTGCGTCTACCTGTAGCTTCAGAAGTCATAAGCCGTTCTTCGTCTTCCGCAGGGTTGTCACCTGCACGTGGTTCTCCTTCGGTCGATTGTCGTCCGTATTTTCCGTACTATATCGGAGTACGTCGTGTCCGTCCCCGGCCTGATCTGGACAGCCAGACCCCTTTTCCGGTGGGCCGGCCCGCCTCTGTCAGACCGATTCTTTACGTCCGTTTTCTTTTTTGTCTTGTCTGATCTTTTTCGTGTTACCGTCTGCCAGTCCTTGGTCGGTTTCTTCGTCCGTGGCCTCTTTTGTGAGGGCTCCGGCGTGGTTCCGACCGGCGAATGATTTCGTTTCGTCCGTGGCGTTTCTTCGTTCTCCTCCGCTGTCATGTCTGTATTGTTGTTGTCTTGGGAACGTTTTCCCGAAACTGTGTCCCATCGCTTGTGCACCGCGATATCCACAGTCTCGAGAATTGTCTTAATTCCCGTCTTCACTGTCATGTTCATGTTCTTTTGTACGTTTATTGCTTTGGCCATTTTCGACGCCGTCTCTTGTATGATCCACAGCAGTTCCGTCTCGTCTCGTGTGTCGTTTGTTATTGTGGATGTTCGTCCTGTCGTCGGTTCTTGGCTATCAGCGACAGAGACGTGGCTTACCTCGCTGCCGCCGCTTGACACACTGTCCATCCTCTGTCGTCTTGGTAATTTCAGTAGGTTCGTGTCGTTTTTTCATGTCGTCCTTCTCATCCCCGTGCACAAAGTGCGGCCCTCAAAATCCGTGCCGCTGCCCGTGGCCACTGAGGTTTTCACCCAATCGGAACCCGGTGTGGATTCCTCCTGAGAAGGAGTTACCACTTGAGGTACGAGGGTGATCCAATAAGTACTTAACCTCACCGCCCAATGGCGCCACTCTCGCAAAAGAAATATTCTATCACGTAGTACAATCTTCTCGATGGTTACTGTCAAGATTTCAGCCGGATCGGAGTTGTAGTTTACTTTTGAGAGCGTGTGAAAGCAAGTGTGTTCGTTGATTTTTGAAAAATGGAAAAAGAGCAGTATCGGTCGGTGATTCGATTCTTGTTTTTGGAAGGGAAATCGCGCAGCCAAATCAAAAAGCGCTTGGATGCTGTGTATGGTGACTCTTCTCCTTTGATGACGACCGTCAAAAATTGGTGTAACGAGTTTTAACGTGGTCGCACGTCGATTTTTGAAGAGCCACGTCCAGGTGCTCCGAAAACGGCTACCAGGTAGGATAGGCGGTTGTAATCACGACGCTCTCAGGAAGATCGATTATAATCAGCGTAGCAAAAACATAAATGATGCACATAGTGCACCATATGGCCAGCCGCGAGGCTGCCCAGGTCACTTTGTGCAAAAATCTTTTGTCAAAGCGGCGGACAGTAATTGTCTTCCTCAACAGAAAACGGAGACTTCTCAAACAAACAATTCGTTATTTTGGGAGAGAACGTCGTAAACTTCTCTTTTCTGTACGGACATATGCAAATGCAAATGCTGAAGTACAAAATGCGTCACCGATTGCCCTCGACAAGCAACCAATGCTAGTCGACCCAAAGTGAATGCAATGTATATTTGAACGAAGACTTGCAATCACAAGTGCGGATGTGTGTACCTTCACGTGGTGGGGCTGAAAACGCTGTCTCTGTAAAGAAACAGTAGGCAAAACACACAACGCTTATCCTTATTTAAGCATCGAACATCGGAATTAAGCTCCGAAGTTCCATGTTTTTAAACGCGAATTAGAATACCCGATTTAGCCTAATGTTGGAAATTGATTCGAATGAGTGGCATGACTGGCACGAATATTGAAAACTGTCTGGGGAGTCGCCTTGTCGGCTAGGCGAGACCCCACCCCTGACCCAAGTCAGAAAATATCAATCGAAAGAGCAGAGATCAATATCAGCGAGTCATAAAAGCCTTCCATAGAAAGCGAAATCCAAGACTTGGACGAAAATCGGGATACAACTTTCCTTTCGAATAACGGATACCCACCAGCGTGAACGGGTATGACCGAAACGCAATGGAGAGACGCGCCATGGCACGTCGAAACGATGGACCTGTGAGTCGTGGGAGCAATCCCTTAATACAGGTACACAGGGTGGGATGTTTTGAACGAGAGCTCAAGAGGGGAGGCTTAGCTGGTTGATCGTCTTAGGAATTTTCTCTGGCCGTCTTAGCTTAGTCTCTCTTCTGACATCCCAATTTGGGTTGGCCTCTGCGGGGTAGTGGTACCAGCTCAAGCAAATCTCGTAAGATTTGTATGCCGCGCGCTTCCGACGCGGTAGACGTTGGGGCAACTAGAGTCCCGTCGCGCCCAAACCGAGGGTCAAGCCTTTAGTTCCGCTCTCCTTGAGCGTCGAACAGTGAAAAGATCGGTACTCCTTTCGAGGAGTTCGCCGCCTTATATCAAAAAGGCTCCGACTCGCTGTGTGCGTCAGGGATCTCGTAGCAAACTTGACTTCCGGATCTCCAAAGTGTTTGAAAGCGAAGGAGTGAAAGACCGTGGTCTATGCCAACCTATTGGCACCCAGAGAGAGGGGTGGTTTATTAGCGTAATGTTTGATTACGCTATGCTACCCTTAAAACGGAAAAGTGTGAACCAGTGAGGTGTTACCACTCACTGGACCAGCCCGACATTGTTATTATTATTATTATTATTATTATTATTATTATTATTTATTATTATTATTATTAACCGCTCCGTTGCCCCAGTAGGACAGGAGAGGGGGTTGACCGCACCCACACATAATAACTTTCTTGAACCTAGAATTTCCCGCTCTTTCCGAATCCATGATAAAAAATGGGGGTTATTATTAAAAAAATCACTTGGTTATTTGGTTATTGGGGTTGGTTTATTGGGTTATTTAAGTTTTTGGGTTATTAAAATTAATCTTACCTTGCCCGATCATCCCTATGCTTAGATGAAGAAAATAATAAATTTGATCCCAACATGACGTTACGCAGGAGGGGGGGGGGGGTTAACCGCACCTCACACATAATACCTTATCTAAACGTAGAATGCCTCGCTCTTTCCGAATTTGGGATCAAAATTATAGATTCCTATTCAAAAAATGACTTTGACTTTCAAATTACCTTGAAAGTAAATCTCATGGTCAAATCCGATTTCTGGGAAAGGTATTCCTCATTGTCCATAACAACTTTTGTCCGAACAACTTTTTTGTAGAATGCCAACCGTAGAACAGTTCGGGGTGGTTCCTTTAAAATGGGTCTCCTTGTATAAAAGACTTCCTCAAAAAATTATAAATAATTATTATTAACATTAATAGTAATTAACATGGATGGGTTAGGCCAGGGAACCTAATGGTTAAACCAGGGACCCCCACAAATATTGTTAATAATAATTATTAACAATAATAATAATTATTATTAACATGAAAGGGTTAAGCCAGGAGACCAAAGGGTTATGGGCCCCCCTCAGAGTGAGCTGAAACATACTAATTGCTATACTACTTTTATCATTTGCGCAAAACTCGATGTTGTTTATAGCTACTGCTTAAAATTCATACATCACGACAACTATTTCTATCTATGAAATGAGTCAACTCTTCAACGTAATATGTATAATTAGACGGAGTAATAAAAAGTTGTATGCTTACTAACTATGAATTATGGATTCTTGAATATCGTGTATGTTAATGCACTTTATATTTTTTATTACAGGTTTTTTTACAAATACTAAAAAAATTTCAGCCACCTCAATATTTTTCGAATCCATGCCATACAAAGTAAGACCAGACACGGGACTTATTGACTATGATAAATTAGCTGAAGATGCAAAGTTATTCAAGCCGAAAATTATCATAGCTGGAGTATCGTGCTATAGCAGATGTCTTGATTATAAAAGATTTAGAGAAATAGCCGATGAAAACAACGCTTATTTATTTAGTGATATGGCTCACGTATCTGGTTTAGTAGCAGCTGGACTAATTCCTAGTCCTTTTGAGTATAGTGATGTAGTTTCGACAACGACTCATAAAACTTTGAGGTAAACATATTAATTTACTTACAAAATTTATCGTAGCTCGTTATAAAAATCTTTATTATTTTTTAACATGTATTAAACACTCAAGCTTTAGTTAATATATATACGAGCATAATTTATCACGCTCGCTATCACTCGCTTGGCAACTTGGTTCTACCGTTAAACAAATGTTCATTCATGTAGAATTGATTAACGTTAAATGATTAACTAAATTATATATATATATATATTCTTATTTATTATTAGGACTTAATTTTAGATAGCAATAATTAAAATAGATCATTCTCATTCTTAAGCGATTATTAAACTTCATTTTTGTTATAAAGCAATTCTCTGGACAAATATCGAAGATATGTTTTGTCATGGTAGGCAGGTACGACGTAACATTAACAAACGAATCCGTCGGTACGTATATGGCTAGGAGAAAGGGGAAGGAGCCATGTAAAAATAAATATCAGATATTTAATTTTATTGACTATATTGTTTAAATGGTGTGACGCTGTAAAGGTAACGAGGAAATAATTGCAGAGATTTGCGGCCTCGTTCAGCTGTCGACATCCAAAGCGGTGGCGTGTGCGCGTACATACGCCGCTCACTGTGGTATTATATTAAAACATCAAAAAATTATATTCAAAATGAAATATCTCAACTTAGAATTGACCGATTTTGATAAAATCGATTTCAATGTAAAGCTAATTACTTATAGAATACAGGAAAACCTACAACGAGTGTCGAAATAGATTTCCTATCCTTCAAAAAGTTCGTGGAAATGCAAATTTTTTTGAGGCTGTAGATCTTTAGAGTAAAAATTAAAAATAATTGTTTTTAATAAGAAAATATAAGTTTAAAGATAATTTACTGAATAAATAGAAGTTGAAATTCATCAAATGTCAGGTAATAACAAATTTTTGGTGGTAAAATTGTATTTAAGTATGAAAATTCTGTTTGGTCGATAGTTGAAAAGAATTTAATAAGCCACACAAAGGAAATCACAGTATTGAACTTTTAATTATACTTCTGGGCGTTTAAAGTACTTAAAAATTCTATAAAAATATATGATGCCAAGATTCCAAGTGATAAATCATTTGTTGAAATAATGTTTTCAACAAAAATTGTGTGAAGGTATTCTATAAGTAATTAGCTTTACATTGAAATCGATTATATCAAATTCGGTCAATTCTAAGTTGAGATATTTCATTTTGAATATAATTTTTTGATGTTTTAATATAATACCACAGTGTGCGCCGGGGCGGTCAAGAATGAGGGAGGTGGAATCAGAATCAAGAGTCATGTCAATTTTCAGATGCAGTTTTTATTTGTACATGCGTTGGTGTGTTAGGCGCCAGCTACCGTCCTCGCGTTAGGAGAACAGGTAACGCTGGAAAAGGTTGCCTGACTGGAGTACGCTTGCACGCGCAAGGACGGGAGGGGTAGGAGAGCGAGCTATAAGCTGTTGTTGCTGCTGCCGTTGTCACTGCTGCTGCTGCTGCTATTTCTTATCAGACATCCTATAGTTACCCTACTGGCTCATCCTTGGCCCGCGTCGGCTACCTGATTGTCACGTGAGGATGAGAGATGCGAAAGAACTATGGAACGAACGGCGATAAGGTTAACAGAAAATGTAGTGAGGGGGGGGGGGCGGGGCTCGGCTAGCTGGTCAGTGGGTGCGTCGGTGAGCGAGCTTCTGCTCAGAAGCGGGTAGTCGGAATGGCTCCTTCAAGGTCATCTTGTTAGCAGGTAATCTTACAGCTATTCGGAAGTGCTGAACACAGTGGCGCACAATTGCGATATCGATGTACTAATGCACGCTATCCTGCCCCTCTTACATGGCAATCCGATCGCGAAAACTACGAGGGAGAGGTGAATTGTAGGTTACACAAAGAAGAAAACGCTGATTATCAAGGAAAGTCTATTTATTCAATAAAGTCAAAATCTTACTAAGCTCTCTGTCCAAAGTCAAGCTGTTATTTTCATCTAAATATTGCTATGCTCTTTGTTACTTGTCGGCCCAAGGTCAAGCTATGCTATATTCCTACTTGTTGCTATGCTCCCATGCTAAGCTATGCGTCAAAGTCAAGCTCCGCGATATTCTTATCTATTGCTATTGTCCTGATCTATTAGTCTGCTCAATGTCAATTTACTCTATTCCTATGATTACTATTCCGTTATTTATTAGACGACGTGAGGTTAACCTAAGTATCCACGGCGATGCAATTTCCATTTGCAGCACACGAGTCGTTTCCTATTAAGCGCACCGCCACGCGATCACAGCCGGCACTTGCAATAAATACAGATCAGGTCGGTTGGTCGTCAGAAAACACTTGGAAACAAAACCGACAACTATTCATGCAAGGTAGGTCATCCGTGGGTCGATCGAAACGAGTCGCGGGTCCGCAAGGCTTAAGCTATTTCGCGTACTTCCGTTCGCGATTCAAATGTAAGGTGTACTCACAGCTGCCGTAAAGTTGTTGGTCCGCAGGGCTATCGTTCTTTGTCTCTCTCTCTCTCTCTCTCTCTCTCTCTCTCTCTCTCTCTCTCTCTCTCTCTCTCTCTCTCTCTCTCTCTCTCTCTCTCTTGTTCTCAATTATGGCACTTAACAAAAACACTTTAACAACTCACTCTCTCTTTGAATGCTTCCGTCCACGGCTCCGATCTCCAGGGGAATAGGCAGCGACTAGCGCGGCGTCATATCGAATCCCTTCAATTTCCTCTCCTCTTTTCTTGCGGATTTTTATCCTATTGGTCACGGGTATCGTCAACCCGATCATTATTGCCGTCTATTTCGTTACTTCATCCCGCGTAATTTTTCTACTGGTCAGTTAAATATCGTCGGTTTTATCCTATTCGTTATTATACCCCTATCTCTGTTATCATTAGCTAATCGAGAGTGCACACGCCGATCGGTCTAGCGTTGCCCGCATCGTTATCGTTTATCCTTTGCTCCCTCATGCTCATTAGCCAAGCAAATAAATAAATTTGTATATGGGCAAAAAAAAAAGAAATTTTTTATGTTTTTCAAGCATTTTTCAAGCATAAAAAACTTGATTCTAGTACAAACAATATTATCTTCATATTACTATTACCTTTAAAATGGCGTCAAGTTTTTATTCTACGACTCTTTTTCGCTGAGATATAAAACTTTAAATTTTGGCAAATTTCGCCTCAGGGTGGGCAAAAGTACGTCCCGGGCACTGTAATTATTACTTTTAAAATACAAGCAGTAACTATATAAAGTTATATATATTTTCTTTTCTATTTTTCTTTCGCTGAATATAAACATGAAATCAAATTTTGTGATTCAGTTGTTACATTACGGGAAAACTGCAGTCAACAAAGCTATAAAAAATAGATTGTATAGTGACATTTACATTTATAAGAATATAGTTCAGATACAATTTCTGTGATATTTATTTTCTAAAGCGCATGTTTCTCTCTTAATCATCCAACGATAGTTGACCATCTATTAACATCTCATAGTTCTTGAAAATAATGTTCAAACTCTTTCAACTTCTAATGAATCTTTTCTCCTTATTGTAAACTGAAATATCTATTATTTTCTGGAAATTTATCAACATACGAATTAAAAAATAAAGTTTCAAGTTCATAAGACATGTCAATTTTTTAAAGTTACTAATACTTTTGCTACCATATTCTTGTAATTCTGGTCTTTTTTAGTACCCAAAAATTTTGTTTACACGTTTTTGAAACTTAACAATGCTGCTTTTTTATTATTATTTATTACTCGAATTGTTGATTTTTTAACAAAGATTGATTGTCAGATTCATTGAAGATGTCTGCGCTCAATTTTGCATGTCTTATTGTTTGATCAAACCAAGCTTGATATGCAATGGTGGTGTCAAAAATATAGAAGGATCGACGATTGATTCGTCTATGATATTCTGCTTGTGATGTTTGTATCACTTATAAATATGTAATGCGGTACATTACAAGGCCTTTCCTGAGTGCTGTATTATTTGCAACACCTCAGAAAGGCCATCCCCGTCCCTTGCCGCCCCGTGACCGGTTGCATAAATTAAAGATAAGCGCGCCCTATTCAGAACTATTACTCTTTTTTATGTCCGAACAACCACGCCGGAGATATGGATGAAACAAACTTGTCAAACGCGATCCGACGGACGCTCAAAGAGCAGACAGAAAAAAAAGGAGCGCACCACAGAAAAAGAGAGCGCACGCACACACTCACTCACATACACTCCCGACCACGTGTTGCCGGCCGGCAAAAGAAAAATGCAAAACTTGACTGGGAAATGCAACGGAAATGCATGTTGATGACACATGCAGATCCGTTACACTCCCAGACACCAACACTAAAACTCACGAGGCACTGACACTCCTGGGGCGAGCAGAAAATCGCCGATGAAGTGGCAGCCGGTAATCAGCTGTGTCGGGCTGCCGAACACCATCGGCGACATCCTGAGCGCCACACACACGAATACCAGCAACCACACACACAAACACCCGGGAGAACATTACAGGACCGACACGGGAGCGCCCCAGGAGGCGCTCCAACAACCGGCACAAGGACACGAGGCGTCCGCGCTAGAAACTGAGCGGCCATCTTGAAGCGCCGATATAGACTGAGAGCGAGCGAGCGAGACAGACTGAGACAGAGCGAGCGAGACAGAGCGAGCGAAATAGACGAAACAAGAGCGAGCGAGACTGACGATATAAAATAATAGATAGAATAATATGCAAATGCGAAGATGAGGGCGCTACAAATGAAACGGCGTATATTATATACGTATCTCTGACAATAAAATTAAAATTATAATTGGAAAATAATGAGCGTGGAACAAATATCGAATTGTAAAATTCGCACGCGGCCGACCTCCCTATTATGATAGCGAGCGACAACTACCCCCTTTAGGTTTAAATAATAAATTAACTGACCGAATTTGAACCTCTGACAAAATTCGCTAGTGACGTCACGACCAATGAGCAAATTAGAATAAAATTTGATTTCCGTCCGGATAGACAAATAGATAAAAGTAGGGGTAGATCTTTTCCAACAACTAACGATAGCTACCTTAGTGGGGGGTGAGAGAGGGTAAATAACGACGAAAGTAGGAGAGTTAAGGAGGGCGCTGTATCCTTCTAATTTACATACGGACCAATAATAAAATATTCGGAGGGCGCTACCGATATCCGAATTAGCATACCGACCAATAATAACATTTCTTCTCGGAAAGAAGAGAAGAAAAGCGATCTTTGACCGCGAGAAGCCGATTCTCGTCCATTTTGCCACTGGATATCTGGATAGAAGGAGCCTCTATCAGCTAATCTCGCTGTCGAATTATTAGCGCTAGACGCCGTTCAGATTCTTTTTGCCAATTTTGTTTGCCAATACCGCAAGGAAAAGTTGTAAGTAGGCAAAGTGCTATTCACTTTTATTTTATCGCGGAGTACGGGAATAAATCGTTCAGTGCCGTAGGTCGTCGCGACGCGTGGATCCGTCGACGCCGGTGCCTATCGGATCGTGCTGACCTGTCCGTCATTCCGTAGATATAAAGTGAGTGTTCGGTTTTACGAAAGAAAATTGCGATTTAGGATTCGCGCTGACCTTTCGTTAACTATTTATTGAGTGTTAGAGGTTACGAATAAAAATTGCAATTTAGGATTCGCGCTGACCTTTCGTTAATTATTTATTACGAACGTAGGTTTAACCGAATAAAATTTGTCTTGATTAGTTATTTGTGTTGACCTTCCCGCCATTTCGCAAACCGAATGTGAGCGTTAGGATTAACCCATGAGAATTGAGATCTAGGATATTCGCGCTGACCTTTCGCTAATTATTTATTGTGAACATAGGTTTAATCGAATAAAATTGTCGTGCCTATATAGTTGTTGATCTTCCCGCTATTCCACGAATTGAACGTGAACGTTAAGATCAACCAAGGAAAATTGTGATTTAGGATTCGCGCTGACTTTTCCGCCATTTCCTAGATTTAAAGAGAGTATTAGGTTTATACGAATTCGAAGCAGTAGTTGAGTTATTCGCGCTGACCTTTTTGTTAATAGTTCGTTACGAAGGTAGATTTAGCCGAATAAAAATACCGTGCTTATTCGATTTTGTGCTGATCTTTCCGCCATTTCGTAAGTCGAGTGGGAGCGGTAAGATCAGACAAAGGAAATTCGCGACTGAGTTATTTGCGCTGACCCTCTCTCTTTGTTAATCGAAGACCGACCGGAAAATTATTAACGTTCCGATTAAATTGTATCCTTACGGATTTATGGTTATTCAGATTTTCTTTTACCGACCCTATTCACTCCGACCTCTTACTGTAAATTATTAATATATCAATAAAGTGATTAATTATCTATGTATATATAATTTACTTTGATATCCCACCTCGACTGTATGCTAGTGATTTTCAGCCGCGAGCGGTCATAATCGGGTATCACTGATTCGCTGTATTTTCGGGTCACACGATAGGTAACATATGCGCGATTTCGAACGTATTCACGACCTGAATCAAGGAGCCATCACCTGAGCTGCCGGCATACCCTAATTAAGGAGGAAAAATAGCAACGAGAGTTGGACACCAAGGCCTGAAGTAAGGATACAACGCGTATCCCCCGTTTGCCCACTCTGCGCAGTCGCCGTTAGGCAGACCGGGATACGCGACAACCCTACTGGCCTTACCCCCGACGATCGCCGTAATCAGCCGACGGTCTGGCGCCCTAAATATTCGGGATAGAGCCAAACAGGCCTTGTGGCGGAAGAAACTCGGAGCGCGGTCAAAACCCCCGAAATTCCCCGCCACAAATAAAATAATTCGAACTCTCGTAATCTAGCTAATAAGTAAGAATTTGTTTCCAATGATTTTACTCTAATTGTCAAGAAAACAGATAAATAAATCAAATGTAATAAATAAGTAAATCAAATATACATAAGTAAGTGCAATATTTCGAGGAAAGTCAGACAATGCCCTAGTTTCTTATGGTGCGAATTGTCCCATAAGCAGAGCTAAAGTCTTTCTTTGATAGGATATAATTCGGCCCAAGTTTCTTATAGCGCGAGATGTTCTATAAGTCGAGCTCAAATTATAAGGAAAGGATAATCTTGCTTAGTTAATCACAATGAGAGAAAGAACTTAGGTATTAATCCAAGTTTATTCAGACTCATGCGCTCACCTTGCAAGGCTAGAAGTGAATGCTAGCCTGTGCAAAGGTGGGCCTATTTATACACAGATTTTCCCGCTTATTTTTGCAGGAGAGATTTCATCGAAAATTCGAGAGACAATTGCGAATTTTGAGAAATGAGTTTTCTTAATTTACAAGTAAATAACCATTAATATTAAGTTTTTAACACATGTAAACTTTACAGAATTTGTTATTTGTTGATTTTATACAATATACAATTATCGCCAATAGTGTCGTCAAAAGTTATTAACTAATAAAGTTAATTAACGTGATATTACAATATTTATAATAGAAAATTATTAAATTTTTATATAACTTCATAGTTGATTAATTTTGGAAGTATTCTCTAAAAATAAATATTTAAATTAGTTAATAACATTTGAATTATGACTAATTTTTTATATTTGTAACGGTTTTTTCTAATCTTATAATGCAATTATTAGATTAATTATCTAAGATTTCTAAATTATAAAGCTATCATTATCAAGTATAAACTTAATATTTTCGTTCTATAAATAGCTCATTGTTTAAATAAATTATTAATTGTTTATTTACTAATAACAGTTATTATTTAGCTGTTATTAATGAAACCAATTCTTACTCATGTTCTATGTTTGTTCACTTTGCATATGAATTATTTATATTTTTCTAATATTTCATATGTTAATAAATAAATCAACTTTGCATATTGATATTCATTATTATTTCATAATTGAATGAGATTTTTGTTATAATATTATTAATCTACATGCTAAAATCTATATAATCGATACTTTGTTATATTAAAATTATTTATAATTAACATATTTTTCTTAATATCATAAATCATTATATCTATGTCTATTAGTTTGTGACGTCACGCTGTTTATTTTGATTCGACTCTTATTTGTATACAGTCTCGTAAACAGTGAGGTAGCACCGCTTGATGTATTGTTTTGAATAAACAGATAGATACGTTAGACTAGTTGCAGTCATTCAGTGATTTAATAAATAGCTCATATATAGGACCGTTACATAGCCCCCTCTTGAGACTGAATGATCTATGAGAAAGAAGTCTCATGATTCAGTTCTCTATGAGCTTTTTATTATTGTTTTCTTTTAAAATTTATATTGAGGGAAGAGGATAAAGTTCTTTACATCGGATAACCATCCAAGTTGATTTTATCCCTCCTTGTCTCAAAATTATTAGCACATTTTCTCCAATATTTACATATATTGTAAATTTGTTTGGAGTGAAGATAAATCTTCTAGTAGCTAAAATTGATATGGATTTACAGGTAATGTCTGTTTTGTATAATACTTCATGTGTTGACGTAAATCGTAACGATTTATTGTTACAGCTTCTTTTTTACGAAGTTTGTATATATAAAAATTTTCCTGTAACATCTTTGTAATTTTTCTTTTTCCAATATGATCATAAACTTCATGTATTTCTTGGATCAATTTTTGAATAATTATTTCTGGCAATAATAATTTGTTGTTAATTTTATCTTTTTTATATACTAAATTTTTATAAACTATGTATCTATGATTAAAATTTTCCTTATTCCTTAAGTTTTGTATAAAACCATCATTTTGTTGTAATAACTCCATATTCTTGAAATATTTCATTAAATCTCGTGTAGGTTCTTTCATCAACATAGCAATCTGAATTTCATCTGTTGCAACGATTACCGAAATCGTAGACTCGCGCGAGGTTAACGAGCGGCTGAGCGAGGGGAGCCGCATTCGGTCCGCGCGAGAGAGAGAGCGCGTAAGGGGCAATGACCGGGAGGGGAGGATCCGACAGGTAGTATGACTGTGCTACTCAGTCCGTCAGCATCGCGCTAACCTCCATCCTCCCCAGTTTTGTGTTTTGCCATTGACATTGTGACTGGAGTGCGTGGGTGGGTGAGCAGCAATAGCAGTAGCAGCAACTGCGGTAGCAGCAACAGCAGCAGCATCAACAGCAGCAACATCAGTGGCAACAGCAACAATAGCAGCGACAGCAATAGAAGCGGTGCAACAAGCAGCGGATTAGCCGATTAACAGCGTGTTCGTCGGATACGGTTGGCCACCGTATCCTCATCGTTCTCGCGGTAGGTGCACCTTCTTCCCTCGTTTAATTATTGTCGCAGTTTGCGTGCGAATCCGCGCAGCGAGCGCGAAGGATTTGTTTGTCGCGTGCGAGCAGGTAGTTCGCGGGAATCGCGGTTTTCTCTCTCTCTCGCAATTTGCGTGTGTTGTCATTCACGCGTGCGTGCGTAAGTCTCTCGGCCAATTTCCCCGTGTAAGTCAATTGCATTAATAAAGTGCATATTTATCGTTTCTATCGAATCAAAGAGTCGTTATTGTGTCTTTCCTTTGTCCGGAGGTCGCGCCCGTGTTTATTTTCAGTGTTTACGTCGATTCGAATTCGCCGGTTACGTAGCACGGACCGTACGAGTACAGGTAGACGCGAATCGACACCTTGGGTTCCGACGGCGGCCGCTCGAGCGCTACTAGCAAGGGGCGACAGCGCCGCCAAGCGGTGAGTTGGGGGGACCCAACTCGGAACGATGAAGAGACTCTGCGCAGGCGCACTCCGAGGCAAGGTAGGTTACTGTGCCTTGTGCACAGAGATAATAGGGCGTCGTTTAGTCGCAATTAAAGGTACGTCTGCAGGATTATAGACTAAACGGCAGCCTGTTACACTGTATAGTTATTACTGCAGTCTGTGATATTTCTAGATAGAAAATCGGCGGCTTTATTCTTATTTCATGGTAGATACTCATACGTAATGTTGTAGTCTTGAAGAAACAAGCACCACCTCACTAATCTCGCATTTGTAAATTTACAAGTTGTTAAGAATTTCAACGCTTCGTGATCAGTACGAATAATTATTTCTTTCGCACCTCTTAGATACGTTTCTAATTTCAAACATGACCAAGCTACAGCTAATAGTTCTTTTTCAGTGGTAAAGTAATTTAATTCTGCTCCTTTTAGAGTTCTAGATATTAATGTTATAACTTCTTTATCACCTTCATTATTTAATTGTGACAAAGCAGCGGCTATAGTATGATAACTGGCATCAGTAGTTAATATGTAAGGTTTATTCGGATCAGGAAATTTTAAAGTAATTGTATCAATAAATATTTTTTTCACGTTATTAAAAGCTGTTTCATGCTCAGGTAACCATTGATAGCCTTTACTTTGTTGCAATAAATTCATTAAAGGTCTACATATTTCAGCATAATTTTTTGCAAATTTTGTATAGAAATTAACAAATCCAAGAAAGCTTTGCAAGCTTTTCAAATTTTTTGGAGCTTTATAATTTTGAATTATTTCTAATTTGCTTTTTTGAGCTTTTATACCTTGTGGAGTTATAATATGTCCTAAAAATTCAATTTCTTCTTGAACTAATTTAGACTTTGAAAATTTCAATGTCTAATTATCTCTTCGACAACATGTAAATAACGTTCGTAAATGATAAATATGTTCATTGAAGGTTTTAGAAATACATAGTATATCATCCACAAATGGTATAATGAATTGTTTTAAATCGCCAATTGACAAATTTAAAGCTCTTACTAAAGCTGCTGTACTAGTACATGTACCGAAAGGAACTACATTAAATTCGTAGGTATTGCCCTCGATAATAAATGCTGTATATTTTTTACTTTCTTCATCGAGAGGAATTTGCCAAAAACTACTTGTCAAGTCAAAACTAGAAATAAACTTTACTCCAAAACAATGTTGAAAAATATCATCCATATGTAGTAGGGCTTCATAATCTTTAATTAATTTTTTATTTAATTTTCGAGCATCTAAACAAAAACGCACTGATCCGTCTTTTTTATTGCTTATAACAATTGGATTAATATAATTACTAATTGATCGACGAATAACGCCATCTCTTAGCATTTCTTTGATTGCAATTCGAACATTTTCTCGATAATTTAACGGTATAGGATACTGTTTTGAAAAATATGGCTCTTTATCTTTTAAAATTAATTTATGAGTATATACTTTCAATAAACCTAATTTTTTACTAAATACATCTCTAAACTCGTACACAAGCGAAGCTATCTCATTTTTTGAGAATCGGTAAGGTTAGAGCTTTCATCAACTTTCTCATCAATTTCCCCTCGAGTTAGATTTTCAGAATCATCATTTGTGATGCCTGCATCTATTTCATTACGAGTTAGATCAATGAGTGATGGTATGTCATCCCCAAAATCCGAGACAGTATCATACTGAATAGTCAAGCTTTGATATGTACTTTCATCTATAAATGCATCGTTATATTTCATGTTTTCCAAAGTATTATTAATTTCAAAATAAATTTGCACTTTATATGTGTCAAGTTTGAGCTTTATATTTTTCATAGTATCATAACCGATAATACAATCTTTTATTAATCTAGGAATAATTATGAAGATAATATCAATGTACTGACTACCCCATTTTACATTCAAATAAATTTGCTTTTTCAATCTCACTGATTTTTGGCCTGTAGCTACCTTAATAACGTGTCCACTAATCTGAAGAGTTGGTTTATCTTTAAAATTACTTACTTTCTATATTGTGTTCCGAATGAAGGGACAGTTTTTTTAGACTTAGGGAGCTACTAGTTTAGAAAATTTCTAAATTCTGTTCTGCCTCTGAGAGTACGTACAATTTTACTCATTTAATTCAATATCTGATACTCTGATATCATTATCGCAGTTTTTCGCTTAGACAGGACATTTTCCAGATTAGGGGTGGTTTTCTGCAGACTTAGAGGGTTGCGAATTTCGAAAAGCTATAAAAAATGCTCTGCACTTGAGTGTATGTGCAACTTTATTCTCTAGACTTGGCACCAGAGACTCCAATTCCGTCAATCCCCGTAATTTTCTGCCGTGACAAGATTTTGCCGTATTTGGGGTGGTTTTATGCTGACTTAGAAGGTTGCATGGCTCTGACACCCCAAAATTCAACTTCAGCCCATTAAAATACAGAATTGTAGTTGTAAAAATTACATCGGGGTCCAACTTATCTATGAAAATGTATTATAAACGGAAGAAACCAAGAGATTTTCCGAATTTTAGGGGTAGCTTACCCCGATTACGACTAACTGAAGGGTGTAGGGCTAATCCTGATGGTGGATTCGGATTTATTGCACCATAAAACATAAGGGTACATAGGTGCCATCTTTGGAACAGCTTACTTTTTTTTGTGTGCCTGTGTTATTGATATTTTTATCCTGAAAATACATTATGGACAATATTTGCAGTAATTTCTGCTATTTAAATTATTAGTTTATCGTCAAAGCAACTACAGTAAAGTAAAGTAAAGAAAATGGATAGCTGGCGTAGCAAAGAAATTAGTTGTAGATAAGTTAAAGTTTTCACAATATTTATGGATTGCCACCACAAAAAAACTACACTAGGTTATGTCTCATACTGTCCTCTCTGTCTGCGTCTTGAAGTGTGTTGTGATGTCCCTCTATGTCTCTTATGACATCTCTCTGTATATGCGCCTTAATGTTGCCTTAACTGAGTTGCCTTGAGAGATGATCCCGAAAGCTCTGTTGCCAAGCCGGTTAACTGTTAGAATAGATGAGAAGTAGCGATATATCCTTTTTTATACAGAAGGTTGGAGCATAAGAGCGCTCTCTGATCTTTCCATTAGTCATAAGGGAACGGGGCAGAATTAGCCCGTAAAGTTCAATGGGTTACATCAGTATATATATGATTCGATGCCAGCTGAGATTTGCTCATTAAATAAAAAACAAGTATGAGGTTTGTTCCAAAAGTATCCGACCTACTTCGATTTCTCAGTATTTGATTTAATCTACGTCATCCAGGGGATGGCATTGTTCAAAGTAGTCCCCATTTGATTGAATGAGACGCTCATATCGATGTTTCCATTTATTATAGCACTTTTGAAAGTCAAACTTCGGAATTGCCTTTAGTGTATTCATCGCATTAGTCTCTTTATCTTCGAGTCAATGTTCTTAAGCGGCATTTTCAATCAAAGAAACGGACAAAAGTCGTAGGGAGCTATATCGGAACTGTATGGAGGCTAACGGAGCTGCACAACACTGTGTTTTAATAAATACTGCTGTACAATGTTTGGTGCATGTGTTGGAGCATTGTGGTGATGAAGAAGCCAATCACTGGATTTTCGAAGTTGCGGTCGTTTTCTCTTGATTGTATCACGCAATCTTTTCAAAACTCCAACGTAGTACTTTTTGTTGATAGTCTGGCTTGTAGGAGCATATTTGCGGTGTACAACGCCCTTATAAACGAAAAAAACAATCAGTATTGACTTGATGTTGCTTCGACTTCGACGGGCTTTTTTCGGCCGAGGCTCAGATGGAAGCTTTCCCTACAAAGATTTTTGTTTTGGTACAAAATTTCAATAGTTCTGCACATTTTTTATTGAAATTAAAGCAAAATTTTATGTGAATTCGCTGTTTGGTATGTTCTGTCATTTGTGGTAATAAACAAATTGTTACGAACGCAAAAACAACGTTGTAAATAAATACACGTTTCGCAGGAACTAAGGCGTTTGATCGGTATCTTGGGCTACTGACAAGAAGATTCGAAGTTGCTGGTGACATTCGTACCCTCCCTAAAATTAAAAAATCAATTTCCTCAAATACCTAAACGTTTTCCTTTCTTGAGAATTTGGACAAAGATAGGCAATTCTAATACCTTTCAACTAATAATTATCTCTTCAGGTGTTTTTTTGTTATTTGAGATGTTACGTCTCAAGACGTATCTTTACTCATTTACATTCTTTAAAAGTGCAATCCCGAATTTCGTAAAATCAAAACTATATATACGTCCACCAGAAAACGATACAGCAGCAAAACACAAAGACCATACTCAGCATTACACAACACACAATGAACTCAAAAAGAAAATTACTCAACTACACAAGAAACATCAGCGATTTATTAAGCACAAATTTATGTATATAAGACGAACCACCCGAAAGGTGAGCAGTCAGTCAGTTAGAAAGAAATTATCTTTACTCCGTACACACCGGTCCGACAATTGGTGATCATTTTTCTTAATAAACTCACGACTGTTACAAGTAATATCGTGCAAGTATTATTCAAACCTATCCTATTCAATTCAACAAGCAGTTAGAGCCTGCTACATTTATTCAATTCAACAAGCAGTTAGAGCCTGCTACACTCATACAATCAACAAGCAGTTAGAGCCTGCTACATTTTATCAACAATTAAAGGTAGTACAATCATCAGACATACATTTCCACATATTATTATTATAAGTGAGACATATCCGACCACTAGTCAACATATTAGAACGTCTCATTCATTAGCTATTCGTAGTTGATGCACGAGACGTAACAGAGAAAATAATTTTATAAGTTAAAAAAAATTAATTTGATTTTGACATTAATATTATACTTAATTGTATGTTTATCAACAAATTCTCTAAGTTGCACGAGTCTCACTTCATTCGCTTTATAAGCACAAGTTTCATGACTTTGTAAAAAAACAGGGCATTAATTCTATTACTTGAATAAACACTGTTAGCAAAAATTTTGTGTTACTTTAAAATAAACTCAATACTTCTGAACCATTTAAAGGATTACTGCGTAACCCATCTTACTACCTTCAAAGAAACAACCTTAAAACTTTTCAATCATTGTTTAAAAGTTTGATTGGAAAATTTAAAGTATTCATTTGATGAAGAATTCATAAGACCTATCAGAGTAAACTTGCAAAATTGGTAATTATATGGCAGTAGTTCTATACAGCTATTTTGAAACATTTACTTTAAAAGAGAAAATGATATTAGATGAAATGCACGAACTATATTTAGATGATAAATATGTAAATTTACTCAATACCAATCAGTGTTCACCAAAAGTATATATTAGAAAATTTAGAAAGTCAAAAAGAAGATTTATATTACAAAAAATCAAGTCCTTATAATATTATTTGATATCATTTGTAAAACCCACCAAATAATTACTTGTACACTGAACAATTTTTAGATAAACTTATACATTAGCTTTTGTACATTTTAAATGATTTTTATAATAGTCAAGGGAGTGATTATCAACCTAAAACAAAACAAAAAAATAAAAAAAAGGTTTGTAACATGGTGTTTTGCCAACTAACAATCACCACGGTATTCGGCGTAATATAAATAACAAATTACGATAATTAATGGTGTAAGCCTCGGCCAGGCATAGTGAAAGCTGTAATTTCCTGACTGTATTTAGCAAGAGGTACCTGATGATATGCATTACGCAGGTCAATAGTACTAATGTAGCGATCTGACTGTAGTTTACGGAGGATGCTTTCCATAAAAGGGAGAGGGTAGGCATCTTTTTAGTAATGGCATTTATTTTACAAAAATCAGTGCAAAAACGCCATTTATTGTTATGTTTACGCACCATTACTACGGGACTCGACCAGGGAGTTGAGGATTTGACTACGCAACCCTTTTCGATGAGCTCGTTGAGCTGCTGATTCATACATTCCTCCACTAGCTTAGAGACCAGGTGATGACGTTGTTTATTTGGGGCATGATCCTGAACATCAATGACGTGCTCTACCAGGTTAGTAACAGCTGGATGACCAACAGGAGGTTTAATATATTTTTCTACCAACAGTTTGTTGGTAGAAAAATATATTAAACACTCCGCACTGCTGTACATACCAATGCAATACAGGTATTAGGGAAAGCACCCATGGCCCTGTGTCAGTTGGAACCTAATGTGTCCATGTCTCCTTATCGTCCGCTTTCCGATGATTTGAATCACACGATACGTCCAACGATCGTCAGTGGCTAAGTCCTATCGTGTCTGTCACTTTTCGATCGTTTCTGAGACCTATCGTTAGTCTTGAAGTCTTCAGAGTGTTCTTCAGTTTCCTCATTTCGTCTTCTGCGATATTTAATCGTTCTTTCAACGGCAACTAGGTCTATCGGTGTAATTCCCGCGATCACTGATATGGCTTTATCGGACAGGGTGCGGTATGCACGAGCCACCCTAAGTGCGGCTATTCTACAAGCCCTTCGGCACGAAGCTCTATATGTTCTGTTGCTCGTCAACGCGTTGATTCAGATGAGAGCTTCATATAAAATTACAAAGCTCACAACTGTCAAAAGTACGAGCCTTCGCGCAGCTGGGATCCGCCAATATTGGGCATAATGCCTGTCAACGCTCAAGCAACGTTCGATGCCTTGATACCTACATTAATAAGGTGGTCTTTGAATGATAAGCGCATATCCAATGTGACGTTTAGGTATTTCAGTTGGTCTTCTGATTGTATCTGTTTGCCTTCCATTGTGAACGTGGCATACCCTTTTTTCTTGGTGCAAGCGATGAGTATCGCCTCCGTCTTTTCCACAGCAAGATCCTATCCATGATTCTTCAGCTATCTAGTCACCGTCTGTTGAGGTATCTCCGAGATATTCTATCTCCTCGATGCTGAAACTCTCTTTGACATTGTTTTTAGATCCTGGACTTAATTTCTGTCTCAGAGACCAATCCTTTTTTCTATCATGTTGATCCCGAACACGATTGTTTCATCGCAAAGAATACATGCATAATTAGTGTTTCCGTTTTATTGATCTAGTAAAATAATGCTAGTTATTTAAAAATCTTTAATTAATTGTCACTTATGATTATTATACTTCAATTTTTCAAATAAAAAAGGAAATTATTATATTCCTTTCTTTTTTTTTTTTTTATTTAACGTCGGTCTATTTATGCTCCATCAGTGCTAATCAGCGATAGAGGCTTGCAATGTGTTTGAGAACAAAGTACATAAAACTTTTTTCAGTGGTGCATGTATCAATCAGCAGAAACTGGGAATCGAATCCGGGCCTACCGGATGCAAGTCCGTCGCCCTACTGACCGAGCTACTGCAGGCCTCATTATATTCCTCTTTTAAGATTACTGAGTTACTAACTAGTATAGGGGCAGCAATGAGACGATTGACTCATCTAATTAGTGAAGATAAGGTTAGATATGCCAACTCGACAAGGTTAAGAGAAGTCCATTGATAAACTCGATGCTTTCTCTAACTGCAATACTCTAATTTGAGCATAGGTCGCGCATACTTTGAACCTCAAGTACTGCGAAAAGTAAGTTTTCTAAGATGGCAAAGGTACATACTGTTCAGACTTCTAGTGACCCTAAGTAGGGTAACCCAAAATCCAAAGTCGGTTGTATGATATGCCATAAAATCCATCCAATATTTTTATGTCCAAAATTTGAAGTCAGTAATCATGAACAACAACGAGAGATGGATTAAAAAGGCGAGTATCTGTTTAATAATCTCCAATCAAGACACTTTGCCATACGTTACCCTGCAGCCATCATGCAGGATTGAACTGTGTGAGATCGTACACATCATACCCTCTCATACAACGATACTTCAGGCACTGTGGAACCTCAAACTGCCCTGTCGGTTCTAAGGAGTGAAACCTGCGAGCATGCGACTGTGAACTCTACATTTGAAGATTGATCATTCTTGCTCAATACTTTTGGCTACAGTCCTCATTATCATTCATGGAGAGAATAACAAAGCAATTCAGGTGCGAGCTCTGCTGAACCCCGGATCCGAAAGTTCTTTCATATTGAAACGAGTGGTCCAGTCTCTGTACTTGCGCAAACAGCGCTCAGATAATCTCATTAGTGGCATCGATGACAGTAACCGGTGAACTATTTACTGCGCTCATTGTTAATGGTAACAGTTTTATTTTTCTGTACTATTGATGCCAACAATCCAAAACTTCTCTAGGCTCTTGCCATGAAAGCTTTGCTGATGGTTGTTTTATCAATTATTGGTTACGTCATCTGGGAATGCAGAGGAGGCTTTTAATCATGTTGGTAACAACAGTTCATTCTCATATACACTGACCTGATACAGCCTAGTCCTAACTTTCTTAATTATTGGAAGAGAAGGGAATGAGGGACCGCATGAAATCATCGAGCTAA
This sequence comes from Phymastichus coffea, assembly GCF_024137745.1. Lineage (NCBI taxonomy): Eukaryota > Metazoa > Arthropoda > Insecta > Hymenoptera > Eulophidae > Phymastichus > Phymastichus coffea. The sequence continues at coordinate 6,349,092 of NW_026706814.1, forward strand.
TTTCATAAATGTGAAGGTATTTCGAAGCTGTGAAAGCGCTTGCTGTTTAAGAGTTTAAATTCAATTATATTCACGATTGTTACTTTATCTGCCTGTTGTTGATTGCCTCAACTATCTGTTACACGTTCCAAATGTAAGTATCAATCAAAGTTTATAATAAGTAAGAACATCGTGAGTCTTAAATAATTTTCTAATGTTTGCCTTATGCTCCGCCTTCGGGTACGGGAGTACGTTGCTTTACTGGATACCTCATTGTTTTTTCTATTTTGCATCTTATTTGTTTCATTAGTTAATGTTAGTTAATTTGTTATTTATTTCATCGATTTGTTACTGCGTTATTTAATTTATTTATTAATTTTAACCTCTTCTAGCCTTTGTCCAATATGTGAAGAGATATTGAATCTTTTTATTCTAAATACACTTCTCGCAAAAATTAAAGAAATAAATAAATTTTTTTATGATATTCAACAGGCTGTATTTCTGTGAAAAATTGTCGCACAGAAAAAAAAAAGAAAGTTTTTGAAGCTTGAAGACTTTAGTTTTTGAATTTTTGTGTTTTAAAATTTTTCGGAGCATCGGTAGCCATGCAATCCTTGGATAAAGCACGAAGAAAAATTTTTTTCCTTTTTTTTACTCGCTCTACGGGCATGGAAAATTTTTTCCAAGCTAAATCAATACATAGGTCGCATAATCTGTTTATTCAGTTTCAATTTGCTTTTTACGGGACTCAGGTACAACCATTTATTTCGAGATATAGAATTTTGAATGCAAAAGGATCCTTTTTCACTCAACTGCCGATATCTCTGGAACTATTGATCGCCCAGCAAGCGGACAAGGAATTTTTTTCTGCAGAAAATTTTCTATAAAAATCTATCATGGTTAATTTTAAAAAGAAATTTTTTCCACCCGTAACGTTAACGTGAAAAAAGAGCAAAAAAATTTCATTTTGCCATTTTTTGGTTAATCGACTGTATCTTCGTCAATATTGGCGGAAAAGCTTAGATTAGAAGAAAATTTTACAGCCTAATGTATCTCATAGGCCTTCCAAAATCGGTAGATTAATCGGTTCAGCCGTTTTCCTGGACCGATCGATTGAAATTTTGAAAAAATCAAGGGAACAAGGTTTTTGTTGCTTAAACTCAACCTAATTTTTTGTAAAAATAAGTAATTTAATTTTTTTTTACTTTTTGCTCAATTTTGTATTTTTTAAAGATTAATTATCAAAAAAAACATCAAAAAAAATTTTTGTTTTTGTTTTTAGGAAAATCAAGGTTTCTGATAAAAATTTTGATTGATAATTGATTTACCGCTGGAATTAGAGTTATTCAAAACATACCACGTAGAAGTTGCACGGATGGATTTACGTTTCTTTTTTGTGCTTACACGCGTGTGTTTATAATTCTTCAGAAAAAATGAGACCCTGTGGTTCGTCTACTCCACAGTATTTAACGACTCCAAGCTCATTTTCTAAATTATGTAAGCATATGTGTGTGTGTGTTTGTGTGTGAGTGTGTGTCAATATCAAGAGTTCCCGCCTCTACTCGTAATCATAGCTTGCAATCTTTGTCACATATTCAAAATGCAATTTCGGTCATCCGTTGAGGAATCTGACGCCAAACTCATATCAAAGCTAATGATGCGAAATTGTTCAATTTAGGATAATTTTAACGCAGTCGGCGGCCCATGTCCTAGACAAGCTCTATAGGATTCAGATCAGGACTCATTACAGGATGCCTTAATAATCTAATATTGGTTCTCTGAATGAATTGACGGGTGAGATTCACCGTATGAGGCCTAGCATTATACTGCATAAAAATAAATCCTCTCCTGTTTCCTGCTAAAGGTAACACCTGACGTCGCAAGATTCAGTCGATATAACGCCTAACATTGAGAGTGTCTTGAACAATAACTAAAAGAGTTCGAGAATTCCCCGAAACTATAGTCTAAACCATCACCGATCCTCCACCGTAAGCAGCTATGGAACAAATAAGCCGTTGTTCATAACATTGACCTACGACGCCACTCTCGAGGTTTTCGGTCGTTACCATACAGGTAAAACTGAGACTCGTAGGAGAAAAAAACAGTGTTCCAATTTTTCATTGGCCAGTTTACATGGTTGTGAGCGGACTGCAGACAAACTCTACCATATGCCGCGGTTAACATCGGTCCACGGGTAGCAGTTCTAATACGGAGTCTAGATTCACGAAGACGATTTCTTACCATCGATCAAGAAATTTTTCACGGCCGTCATCGTTGTCGTTGTTATTGACGGTTTGGAAAATTTGGGGCAATCGTTTGCTGGAGCAAAAATATTTTAAAAAAAAATTTTTTTGGAAAGTTTTGAAATTTTTTTTTTGTATTTATTTTTTGATAATTAATTTTTAAAAAATACAAAATTGAGTAAAAAGTAAAAAAAAGATAAAATTATTGATTTTTACAAAAAATCAGGTTGAATTTGAGGAATAAAAACCTTGTTCCCTTAATTTTTTCAAAATTTCTAAATTCTTTCATAACTATTTCATGAAATTAATTCTGTATTAATGCCATGTCTGCTTTTTTATTCCTTCAGAATTAATGCTAAAAATATTTCTGAAACTATTCTAAAATTATCGAGGAATTATTTCATGAAATAACTCTGTAATAACATTCGAATTATTTTATAATTATTTTACAAATTAATTCCGAAGAAATCAAAAAGCGGACATATTAATATACAGAGTATTATATATTAGTGAGTGTTAAATTTAAAAATTTCAATGTATTAATTTTATATTTATTGTAATTTAGCGAGATAATATAATGTATTATTCTGTTATTTTTTATTGAAAGAATAATTTATAATAAAATTTGATTGGATTACTACTGTTATCATTGCTTTTTTAAGAAAGTTATATTAATGTTTACAAAGCATACGTTATCTGCATTTTTATCTTATCCATGTTTCGAGAAAGATAATTTTTTGTGTAAGCGTCATTTGGGAAAACATCCGGTTTGCATTTGATAAATAATAACATGTAACGGGGGGGTAAAGCTGCAAAATGAGAAATTTATTTAAGAGCAAACTCCCACGATGCAGAGCAAACCGCCGCTCCGTTAACACGTATGTTAATACGTGTATTCGCCTTAACGTCAGCTGCCTTAACTTAGTTGTCTTCGATCAAGCAGAGTTGAACTCACCTTAAGTCACGTGCCTTGTGATACTCGATGAGTTTTAAGTGTAATCGACTTTACTCCTAATCCACTTAATCCCCTAGCTATAATAGGATTAAAACCTAAGCTTTTTCCAATTGTTTAAACTACTAGGAAAAATTATATGACGAAATCGGCGAATAAGTTTAATAGATTTTATTAATAAAAATCTCTACAGTCTTTGTCGGGCCGAAAGACTGACGCACGCGAATAGGATTTACAATTAAATTACTTTCGGTGAGAAAGAGAGAGAGAGAGAGAGAGAAGATACGAAAATTGGTGCGATCTAACGCTCGGCGCGAATACAAAAAATATCAACGCTAATACGGTTGAACAAAATAATAAATGTATTTTGACACGCGATAATTAAGGGAGGTGCACCTACCCTGCGGTGCAATTTACGGTGATCAGCCGTAATTGTTGATGTTAGAAAAAACGATCAACTGCCTCTGGTCCTGATTTATCAGCTGCGCTGCCTCGTACCGCCTTTCTGCTGCAAATCTGCTGCTTTCGTAACGCCGCAATCTGTTTATCACCTTGATGCACTCGCGCGCGTAATTAATCTGTATAAAATTATTATTCGGCGAGAAAAACTGTGAAAACAAAATTCGGCGATATCCACTCCAATCAACAGCTGAGACGTAACTGCTAATTTAAAAGATCGCGCGCCCCCTCTCTCTCTCTCAATACTTAGAACTAACGCGCGAAAATCAGAATCGCGAACGGTTCGATTAATTAAATCGACTACCGTTGCAAACAGTTTAACTAAAGTGAATTATTTATTATGCTGGATTTATAAACACATTTACTTCTATTTTTATATGAAATTTTCTTAACAGAAGAATATTATAAATAAAAATAAGAAGAAAATTTTTTTGTCATATTCTAAAATTACGGAAAAAATGTTTATTTAGTGCTTTAGATTTCATTATGAAGGGTAATGCTTTGAATATATTTAATTTATTATTCGCATATTTTCAAAACTAACAAATACCAAGCAGTAAGATTAATTTAAAAAAATTGAATTATTAAAGAAATTGAAACAAATATTAATAGATGCAGCACACGAGTTGAAGTTTTTATAATTGACATGACTGTTGAAGAAACGTTGGATTTCCATGAAGAATATAAAGATAGTGATGCTCAAATAGTCGAAGATGAAATACGACATCACTTTCCTGATGCAGAATTTGCACCAACGAATCATTGTACAATCATTGTACACAAATGATGTTGAAGAAGTATCATTTGAATATAAAAATAATGTCGTAGAATATTAGAAAAGCGAAAAAAGGAAAAATTAAAAATTACAAACTATAAGTAAAAAATTTAGGAAAGTTTTATCAAAAAGTCAACTTAAATGTTGGGCCAAAACAATAAGTAAAGTGGTGCTTATCGAGAAAAAATTGCCCGAATCTGCCAGTATACATTAACCTCTAGACCGCCGGGATTACGTCATATGGCGCATAACTTTTTGTATCAATATAAGTTTTGAGCAATCACAAAAATCGATGAAAAGGCTTTTCAAGGGGTTTTTAGGATCGCTGATCTTAAATCTGAGGTCAGGTTTTGAAAATTCACCCTTCAGGGGTGGATGTGCCCCCAAATCACCCCATTTTTTTGTAAATTTAACAATACGGCGAAATTTAGCGGAAACTCGATGCAGGGATTTTCGGGGTCGCTGATCACGAATATGCTTTTCAATTTTACGAATTTTGAGAAGCCTCCACATGCCCCAAAAAATCCCCCAAAAAAACCCCAAGAGGACCCAATTTTTGGTTTTCCCGAAAATCGATACAATTATAACTCAAGTAGTTTTGGGGTCGCTGATGACGAATTTGCCATTAGATTTTGCAAATTCATGCCCTAAAAGTTTCCCCAAGCCCCAAAAAGCCTCAAAATGCCTCCATTTCTTGCTGATAACAAAAATCGATGAAAAAATGACTCCGCGGGTTTTGGAATTTTTTTTGAGGCATGGGAAGATTTTAGGATGTGAAGTTATGAAACTTGATTTCAGATTTGTGATCATCGATCCGGTAAAACTATATAAAGATATATAATTGGCCTATGTTTGCAATCGGGATATAAAATAAAAGTAGTAAAAAAATCGACGTGTCATTCGGTTCTAGTAAACTGGCTATATATATATATATATATATATATATATATATATATATATATATAAAAGTGTGTTCTTTTGTGTGTGTGTGTGTGTGTGTGTGTGTGTGTGTGTGTGTGTGTGTGTGTGTGTGTGTGTGTGTGTGTGTGTGTGTGTGTGTGTGTGTGTGTGTGTGTGTGTGTGTGTGTGTGTGTGTGTGTGAATATTTTATCCATAAAAAATAGACGAACACAGTGATATGTATGCATTTGTATCTAATAACTGACTCATGAAAATAAAACTAAACGTATTATATGTAATAGATGAGAAAAAACAATAAAGTTGGATCATCGATAAAGGAAAAATTTTAGTTCAACCATCATAATATATTTTTAGCATAACAGCGACTTCGATTTTTTTGCTGAACTTCTTTTTGGAGGTTTCTGACTTTATATGTGTTTAGAAACTGTATTGAAGACATTTTCGTCCGTGTTACTTGCACTTTTATCTCAACTAAAGAATTATTTCAAAAATGGCAAATGCCAATAATAAACATGATATGTATAGTATAGTAGTGTAGAGTCTGAGCCAAGTGAGACGGACTCTGATACTGACGACCAAATTTGTGACATTGATAATGATGATTTAAAATACATCCCTGGAGAAGTTTACTACGACAATTATTTTTCTCCTTCAATCAAACTATTTACTTCTAGATCTGGTATCCGGGAGAGTATACAATTAGCTGGAAATGACCCCGTTCGTTATTTCAAGTATTTATTTGAAGATAACCTTGTTACTTTGATATGTGTAGAAACAAATCGTTATCAGGAACAAAATCCATTAGGAAAGCGGGTTAATATGGCAAAATGATCAGATGAGCTTCTAAAGTTTCTTGCATTGACTATTCTTATGGGTCACATTCGAAAAGGTTGTCTTGAAGATTATTGGAGCACTAACCCAATGTTAGTTACACCAATATTTCATCAAACGATGACTCGTAATGGCTATCTCCAAATACTTTGTTTCTTACATTTTAAAGATAATAACAATTCCAACACACATCCGCTGAGAAAATTGAAGTCTGTTATAGATTATTTGAAAATGAAATTTTCAAGTGTTCTAGATCCAGGACAAAAATTATGCATCGATGAAAGTCTTGTACTATGGAAAGGGCGACTAGCTTTCAAACAATATTTACTCTTAAAGCGACATCGATTTGGTATCAAAATATTTGAAAATGTTGACTGTGAAACTGGATTTATTATAGATTTTATCATCTATTCAGGTAAAAATACTGAATATGAACGTTTTGACTTAGATATTTCAGGTGATATTGTGGCTCATTTTCTAAAGCTATATTTTCACAAAGGTCATATTGTTTATACAGACAACTGATATACTTCTCCCATTTTAACAGAATTCCTACATGAAAAAGATACGGGTCTATGCGATACCGTAAAAAATAATAGGAAGGGATTACCAAAATTAGACATGCGCCTCAATAAAGGAGAGGTATAAGTTGCTCATAATAATATACGAGGGTGGTCCGATAAGTACTTAGTCTCACCGCCCGATGGTGCCACTCTGGCAAAAGAAATATTCTATCACGTAGTACAACCTTCTCGATGGTCACTGTCAAGATTTTAGCCGGATCGGAGTTGTAGTTTATTTTTGAGAGCGTGTGAAAGCAAGTGTGTCCGTTGATTTTTGAAAAATGGAAAAAGAGCAGTATCGGTCGGTGATTCGATTCTTGTTTTTGGAAGGGAAATCGCGCAGCGAAATCAAAAAGCGCTTGGATTCTGTGTACGGTGACTCTTCTCCTTCGATGGCGACCGTCAAAAATTGGTTTAACGAGTTTCAACGTAGTCGCACGTCGATTTTTGAAGAGCCACGCCCAGGTGCTCCGAAAACGGCTACCACGGAGGATAACGTGACAAAAATTCACGATTTCATATTGGCAGATCGACGATTGAAGGTGCGCTAGATAGCTAAGATCGTAAGCATCTCAAAAGACCGCGTGGGTCATGTCCTGCATGAAATTTTGGGCATGAGAAAGCTGTCGGCGCGATGGGTGCCGCGTTCGCTCACTCCGGACAACAAGCGCAACTGTGAGACAACTTCAGAGCAATGTCTGACGCTGTTTAAGCGCAATCCGAAGGAGTTTCTGCGTCGTTTCGTGACAGTCGACGAAACATGGATCCACTGGTATACACCAGAGACCAAGGAACAGTCGAAACAGTGGACTTTACCCGACGAAAGTGCTCCGAAGAAGGCGAAGACTGCCCCATCGGCCGGAAAGGTGATGGCCACCGTTTTCTGGGATTCACAAGGTGTGATCTACATCGACTACCTGGAGAGGGGCAAAACGGTCACAGGGCTGTACTATGCCGAATTATTAGGCCGATTCGACGTCGAATTGCAAAAAAAAAGGCGCCATTTGGCGAGGAAAAAAGTGCTCTTCCACCCTGACAACGCACCGGCTTACACCTCCGCCGTCGCCATGGCCAAATTGGTCGAATTAGGCTACGAATTGCTGTCCTATCCACCGTATTCTCCAGATTTAGCCCCGTACGACTTCTTTTTGTTTTCAAACTTGAAAAAGTCACTCGCCGGGTAGAAATTTGAGTTGAATGAGGAGGTAATCGCTGCCACGGAAGCCTACTTTTGAGACCTCGAGAAAACTTATTTTTCAGACGGGTTAAAGAAGTTGGAGCATCGCTGGGCCAAGTGTATCGAACTAAAAGGAGGCTATGTTGAAAAATACAACGCCACGTTTCCAAAATTTTCGTTTTTCTTTTGTAGGCTAAGTACTTATCGGACCACCCTCGTATATATGGCCATAAAATGGCAAGATAAAAAAGAAGTACATATGATCACTTCAGTTCACAAATTTGAATTTGCTACGACAGGAAAGAAACATTATCAAACTCACGATGATATAATAAAGCCATCTTGCATTATTGATTATAATAAAAATATGGGAGGGATCGATGCTATTGATAGACAATTATTCTTGACAGAATCAATTAGGAAATTAATGAAATGGTACAAAAAACTGTTTTTTCATTTGCTTGTTATGGTACTCATCGACGCACATGCGTCGTACAACGTAAATAATCCTAGAATATCTTTCCCAGAGTTTCGGCTGAAAATAGTCTCTGCTACTCTTGACTTAGAAGACGAGCCAAATGTTAGGATTGTAGAAAGCCCTAATCGTCTAATTGGAAAACATCTCCCGGTTTCATTGTCATCACTGTGTGATGTAACGAAAAAAAGGTGTGTGCTATGCAAAATGATGAATAAGAGATCAGAAAGCAGAATAGGACGTAATAAATGTAAAGTTTCATTATGTATTACATCTTGTTTTCACATTTATCACACTCAAATGTATTTGCCATAAGTAAAACAAATAAATAAAAAAAAAATAAAAAACAAAACAAAAAAAACAAATCAAAAAAATTTTTTTAATAAAAAAAAATTACAAAACATTCCTTATAAATCATTATCTTTTATATACACACACGCGTGCACATTGACATGTACACGCACGCACACACACACACACACACACACACACACACACACACACACACACACACACACACAATGGATCAGCCAGCGTTCCATGTCAACGTCATTGATTCTGGGTTACGCCGAGAGAAGATATATATAAACCCTCTGTATCAACTTTTTACTGAACTTCACCGTATAATTCAATTTCCAAAAAATTGGGATGATTGGTCGGCATATCCGTCCCTGGGGGATGCATTTTTTAAATCTAACATTAGATTCATGATCAGCGACCCCAAAAACCTGTTATATTAAGTTTTCACTAAATTTTACTGTATAACGGGAAATTCTGAACTTTTGAAAATTTCAACATTGTGTTATGGTAATAAGCCGCCGGGGTGCACCATATGGTGCGCACCCCTGATTCGCACACATCCACCCTTGATAGGGTCCTACCTAGTAGGCCTTAGAACACTATTCTACAGGGAAAATCGATTTTTCATTTCTTCAAAATCCCGGTGGCCTAAAGGTTAAAGAATTAAAAATTTGCTATTGAAGCTGAATTGATAATGCATGACAAGAATATATGTAAATAGGCGTTATAAGCTCAAAAAGAGCTTGGCTCAGAAGATGTAAGATTTAAGGCTTCTGTGAATTGGGTAGTAGAGTTTAAAAAAGCTCATATACTTGTATCCGAAAAAATAAATAAATTTATTACTAAAAAAACATTAAAAGGTACTTCAGAGCTTCAAGTTAGTGCTGACACTTGTTGCTGACGTCAAATCGTGTATACCAAGAATTGGAATAGCAAATGTTTATAATTCAGATCAGATTGATTTTCAATTAAAAATGCATTCAAGAAGGACATTAGCGATAGAAGGAGAAAAACATGTGCAATGTTTGGTACAGCCAGTTTCATCGACAACGCATAGTTACACAATTCAATCAACTATATCACCTACAGAGAAACTTCTACCACCAGTATTAAAAGTAAAAACTAGTTAATTCGGTCCTATAGTACAATCAACTTTGATAAAACGAAATAATGTACATATGAAAGCATCCAAATTTGAAAAATTATTCACAAATGAGATTATTATTATGTATAATAATGCAATAATATAAAAAGTATTCTATAGCAACATTTTATTTATTTCAGAGTTCTTCAAAATTTAGTAAAAAGAAGTACGAGGTCTGTCCAGAAAGTATCGGGCCTACCTTTATATTTTCGTGCTAGCGTTATTCTTTATCATCTGGTGGGTGGCATCCTTCAAAGTAATCCCCACTTGATTGAATAAAACGGTTCCATCGAAGTTTCCACTTTTCAAAACAGTCCTGGAACTCACTTTTAGGGATAGCCTTAAGTACACTCGTCGCATTGTTTTCAACCGTTGTTTTGTCATAAAATCGGTGTCCTTTGAGTGGTTCTTTTAGTTTTGGAAACAGCCAAAAGTCACAAGGGCTATGTCGGGACTGTATGGAGGTTGTCGAAGCAATGCGATATTGTGTTTGCTCAAAAACAGCTGCACAAGATTGGATGAATGCGCTGGCGCATTATCGTGATGGAGAAGCCAGTCACCACTTTCCCAAAAGTGCGGCCGTTTTCTTCTTACTGCATCACGCAAACGTTTCAAAATTTGAACGTAGTATTCTTTATTGATTGTCTGACCTGTTGGTGCATATTTGTGATGTACAACACTTCCACAATCGAAAAAAACAATCAACATTGACTTAACATTACTCCGACTTTGACGTGCTTTTTTTGGTCTTGGCAATTCAGAGTGCTTCCACTGTGAAGATTGTTGTTTTGTTTCAGGATTACAACCATAAACCCATGATTCATCACCTGTAATAACTTTTCTAAGCACATTATCATCATTATTGACCATTTCCAGATTGTCCAGAGCGATTTCTAAGCGAATGTTCTTCTGCTCTGCTGTGAACAATTTTGGGATGAATTTCGCACACACGCGTTTCATTCCTAAATATTTGGTTGAAATTTCTGAAATGATAATTTTTGGTATCCCAAGGTCTTCTTCTAGTTCTGCACAGTCATACGACGATCTTGTTCGATTGCAAGTCGCACCCGTTCAATATTATCTGCGGTTTTTGTCGTCGAAGGTCGGCCGGAACGAGAATCACTATCGACAGAAGTGTGACCATCCTTGAACCGTTTATACCACTCTTTTATTCGTGTTTTGCTCATACACTCGCTTTCGAAGGCCTTTTGCATCATTTCAATAGTTTCCGAACTCGTTTTTCAGAGTTGAAAGCAAAATTTGATGCAAATTCGTTGATCTTGTTTATCAGTCATTTTTGACAATATTAAAATCCGACGAACGCGAAAAAGGTACTGTAAGCAAAGACATGCTGCGCATGAACTATACGTTCGGGAGGTATCAGTAAGTAACTAATAGATTCGTGAGGCTTTACTGTTGACGTTTCTGTCCGGTAGAGGTCGCTCGAACACTGTAGCACGAAGATATAAACGTAGGCCCGATACTTTCCGGATAGTCCTCGTATTTTATCCAAATGCTGGTCCTTAATTAATTTTTTTACTTGATTCTTGGAGTGGACGTTATGATAGAGTTATAGAGGAAACGATGCCAACGAATAATATTGTTAATATTAAACAAATTCCCACTGGAACAATAGGGAAGATTGAACCTTGTAACAGAGATTTCCGGCCGTACCCGACTGGGTTGCTCGCGATCGTCCGCACAGATTATTTATTCGGGGATTCGGGAAGCAAAAGACATTCCCACGACTGAATAACGTGTCGAGCATGACCACGTTAAACGCACAGATTCGAGATCGGGATGAGGAGTGATACAGCGGCGAATAAACAGCGGGTTAACACATTAGTCTTTTAATTGTCAACAATCGATTACAATACGGCGACTTCGGACTTATATACTACGAGCGGCACAATAACAAACGCGAACGTGAAGGTGAATCGGTGACTGGTCAGCCTGTCGATTCCCTTGTGAAAACTAAATATTACAATAAATGCCCGACAAACACTTTCCGCCGATAGACTACCAAAGGGTAGCCAGCAGATCTGCTGTGCTACCAGCCATAAGCTGGCGCCCAAACATGCAAGAGAGAGAGAGAGAGAGAGAGAGAGAGACAAGAGAAAAACACAGCACCGACCTCGACCTTCAGCCTCTCTGACGGCTAGAGCGCTCCTCAGTGTGACGTCACTGGTGTGTTCCTCGCTGTCCGCCTCGCTGATACTTGTTGTCGCTATTTGTCTTCTCGCTCGTCCTCTCACTTACTCCACAATCTTGCTTCCTCAACCAATATCTCCCAGTAATTGTTGTTGCCGTTGTTTCTGCCACCTCTTCGTTGCTCGGTGCTGCAGTACGTCCAATTCCTCGCGCGCGCACCCGCGCACCTCGCCGGTTACCCACACGCACCGGTGCCGGGTATACTTCGGAATACGGCTGGGCACGACCCAGCCTTACGCTCCAATACTCGTCCGCGCACCGGGCGTGTCTCCGAAACGAACGATCGTCGACGAGGTCGCGGGGCCAACTTGGAAAACCGTGACCTTTCGGTTTTATCCGCGCGCGCGACTTCCTCTGCTCACAGCTTAGCAAAGACTCCCCGAATTTTCCTCGGCGATCCGCAATTCGAGTTCTCTCTTTTTCTCTCTCTCTCTCTCTCTTCTTCTGCGCCATCTGCATCGCTCCGGTCGTCAGCTCAGCCCGTGTTCAGCACCTCGTAAACAAAAGGTCCAAGCATGAATGTGTGTACCAAACGCACACACTCTCAGCCTGGCGCGGCGCACGGACATGTGCGAGAGCCAAACGGACGAGATCGGCCTAGCCGAGATTCGCCGTTACAACCTTTTGATGTATATGATATTAAAGTTTGGAAAAATTTCGTGAGACAATTTTCAGAGTTATGCTAACGGATTATAACTTGAATTTTCATTTAAGAAATAACATAACATTATAATCGCTGGTACAGTTACTGGTTAGTTTTCTGTACCGTGGTATACGAATATTTTTAAATATTCCTGGTATAAAAGCAGTTATATTACTCAAAAACCAGGTAAAACTGATAATCCTGTTTATTTTAGTTTTGGAGAATTTTGTAATATCAACTACAAAGTAGAAGGATGTAAGAATGTTACATTACAATAATACAATATGGTTGATGTTAAAAGTCATTATGTTTCAAGCACTTCTTTGAAGATAAGCACTGCTGTGAAAACTATGTCAAATAATATATTTAAATTTACATATGAGTCAAAAATATAGTCTTTTATAAGAATAATTTTAAATAAAGTTCATATGAAAATAATACGACAACGTATTACATTAGATACTTATTTTTAGGCCTGACTTTTTTAATTCCAGGTTTCGATTTAACAATTATTTTTAAACAAATTTTCAATAAACGCGCTGGGATCAGGGTTGAGGGCAATGGCCTGCTCGTGGGTTGGTAAGGATGTTCTTTGGGGATTCATGGGCTTAAGGGTATAATGATTTGCTGTCATAAATTGCTTATTATGTAGAAGATATTTATTAAAAAAATTATCAAAAAACACGCTAGTGCCAGGGTAAGATGGATTAGCTTGCTTGTGGTTTGATACAGGTAGTTTTTTGGATTTTGAACGGTTATGGGTTAGGGGTAGCTTGGTTAGCTAATATAGTTCGCTTGTGATATGGGATATATTAAATAACAGAAAAAATAATTAATAAACATGCTGTATCAAGGATTAATTGGGTTAGCCTGCTTGTGGTTTGGTAGGAGACGTTTTTTGGGGTTGGGTTAGGGGTATTATAAGAAATATTTTGGCGTTAATTTTAATTAAAAATATTCATTATATGTAGAGATATATTTAAAAAAAAACTATTTTTCTGGATAGTTTTCAGGGGTGAATTTCACCACTTAAAAGTGGATGTCAGCCATTAAAAAAACGTGTCGCGTATGTTTTGAAGTATAACAACATATTCAAAAATCATTAAAATCGGTGGGGTCGCGTTGGATAGTTTCCTGTAAGATAAGAGAGCTGTTTTCTATATGTATTAAGGAGCGATAGAAGTGCAAAGAGAGGCTAAGTTAATTTAGTATTTTGGAATGATCGTAAATGAAATTAAATGTAATCTCTGATTTATTCATTTCGCAATTATGAAACAAATCAAATCGTCTCACTTACAAAACTAAACGCAACTTAATCTTTTTTGACCGACGCCATAACGCACAAATAAAAAAATTTTTTATTCATGAATCTATTGTTTCTTTGTGCTATAAATTTCAAACATAATGAAATATCTTGGTTAGAGAATATGTTTTTTTATATAAATGCGTGGTCACATAGGCGGATACTAGTACTAAACTTCTCGCGAAAATTAAAGGAACAAAAAAATTTTCGAAATTTTTTGTTGATTTTCAACAGGCTGTATTTCAGTGAAAAATGGTCGTACAGGAAATAAAAAAAAACAAAACTTTTTGAAGCTCAAGGACTCTAGTTTTAATTTTGAATTTTAAATTTGACAATAACCTAAAGCGGTGCAAGAGACTCTTTCAACCCAATTTTCTTGACCCACGAGCTTGGTAATTTCGAGGCAGGCGCTATTCTAACAAGTTCACCTTTCATCCATTAGGTAGCTACCATCTTCGTCTAGTATAATAACATAGTTTGCTCTACTTCACTGGAAAGTTCAAAAGATGCAGTCGTACGATATATTTCCGACTTGATACTAGCAGTGCAAATATTACAGTCCGTGTTAGAGATCGCGTTTGAGTGGCGGGTTAACAGATAAGTATTCAAAATATCGAAAACTTTCAAAGATATAGTCAATTGTTTTTGTTTTACGGCACATTTCAAGCGTTTATTTATTTTGTGTTTCTGTTTCTTGCTTAATTATATTTATTTATTCTTCATTTTTCTTTATTATTTATTGTTATTTACTTATTTTTACTTCTTATTTATGTTCACTTTATAAAGTAGTAAAGTTGCTATTGATCAATTAGAATTTTATTTTTGAAAAATTGGAAATCTTTATCATTGTATTTTTCGTTATATCAAATACTTGTATCTTTGTGAATGACAAACCTTCATCATTTATATTAAGTTAGTTTGAAAACTGAAAATACTAGCTCTATTTCTATCAATACAATATACTAAAAATCTTCAGATAACATTAACGTAATCAAAACATTTTCTTAACATTTCGTATTAAACAGCTTTTTAGATATAATTTTAAGTCAAATACTTAAATTTTCATAAAAAATATCTTCATGACAGTGTTTGAATGACCCGCAGAAGTTTTATTATGTCTGTGGTGATTTTCTCCCACTGCAAAATAACAACCCATCGTACGCAAGAAAACTGAAGAAAACCGGTACTTGAGCAAAGGCGCTCTTCTCATATACGTGTAAATGTGTTAGGGCAATTCGGCGAAAACAAGACCATATAAGGAGCGTGACGTCACGAGCGTGGAAAAATTGATGTTTACAATGCAAAATCGACAATTGCAAAGTTTTTTCTAATAAACAAAAGCATTTTTCAGTCAATTTTTATACGCTGATCTCGAATCTCAAGTTATTATAGTCATTAAATATGTATTTGTTGGTTTCATTTAATCTACAAGTAAATATCGCTAGTAATTTTGCAACAAATAAATATATTGAAAATTCGAATATACAACAGCGATCGTAGCGCATTAAGACAGATAAGCAAGAATTTGATACTTTGATAACTGATTTTTGACTGAGATATCAATTAATAAAAAATTTATAATTTATTTAAAGAATTAAAATTGCGTTGCGGAATAACGATTCGACTGTATATATCTATAAAATTAATGATAACGATTGTTACCGATTTGTTGATTTTATAATAGCTATAAGAGGAATTTACAAATTCGTTTTTTAATTATTATTCAAAAATGGATCGTTAAGTTAGTCGTTTTTATTTTGAATAATGTTCCACTTATTACAAGTGATTTTTTGATTAAAAAATTTTTCCGTAAATTTATTGTAAATTCCGTGTTATTTAAATATCTAACTTATATCACTCATAATTTTAAAAGGCGATTTTTCCTTGAGAAACGACTTTTATTAAAAAATTTATTATTCCATACTTGATTTTTTAAATCACTATTTTTCAATTTCGATCGAGCCATTTTGCGACAGAACCTGTACAAAGTTTATGCTAATATTAAAAATAGCGTTGTAGAGGCTACCAAATGTACAAAGGAGCCATTTTCGCAAGTATAAATTCGCTCGTCGCTGCGGCAAGAGGATTCACTATCCTACTTTGTTTAGCAGCGCGAGCATTGAACGGAATAAAGATTCAGCTATTTCCTGAGACTTATTTCATTATTCAGTGGTTAGCCTGCTATTCCTTTTCCTCACGATAATCTAAGTGCTGAACTCATAAGACTCTCTCTCTCTTATGAGAAAAAAGTAGCCTTAGATTATCTCCTCTTTGAAATTAATAATTGCCTAGAAATTAAATTGAATATTCGTTGCGGCGCTGTCGGGCTTCCCCTCGATAAATGCAACAATACTCAATTATATTTTAAACGGCTCATCGAAACAGCGAACACTGTGTTTGCTATTCGTTGATTATAGAAATATCAATACTTATAGAGCATTCACGTGTCAACTTCTTGCTTACTCTCGGAAACGCGATTATAAATAAATCTTAGAGTCCGAACTATTTACTTTACGTAAGATAGAATCAAACGTTACAGTCTATCAAATTATTCTACAAAGAATATTTTAATAACGAATTGACCAATTTCATAAAACTTAGATTCCTAACATAATTTGCGATACGTGCAGTATAGGTTTAATACACTGGAAAAATGGAAAAAGAAAATGTTGCCATTTGGCACTCCCACAGTATGGCGAGAACCAAAAAATCACGTTGATGATTGCTATTTTTGTTTATACCACGGTGGTATACAAATCAGTACTCTTAATAACAAAAATAAACACACTATTAAATATGCAAACGTTTAATCGGTTAGAAGACCTACTCCTCATACGCCTAAAAATCCCATTCTTGTTCCAAAAGTCAAAGTAGAAGCAGCAGAAGAAGAAGAAGAAAGATAAGAAAGATACAAAGATAAGAAAGATGAAAATGAATTTGAAGTTGTTTATAGTAGCAACCAACTGCGCTGATCGTTTGGTAAACCTTGTACGTTTAATCAGGCTGAGTTGAATGATTTAAATCGAGATTTAGGGAATTCGAAAGAAGTCGATGCTGTTAGCTACAAGATTGCAAGGAAAAGATGCGCTTTCTCCCGAAATAACTTTTACTTGGTCCAAAAATTGTGAGGAATAATTTCTAAAATATTTAATAGAGGCGGAATCATTAACTTTTTACAACGATGTTTCAGATTTAATGGCTGCTGTAGAACTTAAAACTTATAATCTAGATGAGTGGAGACATTTTATAAATTCCGATACTCACAGTTTGAAGACAGCTCTCCTTCATAATAGAAATGTGTATGTGTCCGTTCTTTTTGGATATTCAACAATTTTAGATGAGAAATATGAAAATATGAAACTGCTTCTTGAAAAAATAAATTACAAAAAACATAAATGGAAGATATGCGGTAATTAGTTATATCCATTCTTCTAGGTCAACAAAGTGGATACATCAAATACCCATGTTTCATCTGCGAGTAGGATAGTAGAGCTGATAAGAAGCACTGGGTAAAAAGGAACTGCATATAAAATTAGGTCTAATGAAGCAGTTCGTAAAAGCGCTCGACCAATGAAGTGCATTTTTTCAGTATTTACATAAAAATTTTCCAAAATTTAGTGACGTAAAAATAAAAACAAGAAGTTTTATTGGTCCTTAAATTAAATTGCTATGTAAGGATGATGATTTCAAGAAAACTATGTCTATCAAAGAAAAAAATGTCTGGTTTGCATTTAAAAAAGACATAAATGGTTTGTTAGGAAATAAAAAAGAAAACAATTACAAAGAACTTATAAAAGATATGTTATAAGATCTAGGATCCCGTATAAACTACTTTTCTTGTATAACCATCTCGATTTCTTTTTCCGGATGGAAATTTAGGTGATGTAAGTGATGAGCAGGGAGAGAGATTTTAGCAAGACCTACTAGTTATTGAATCTAGGTATCCAAGACGATGGAATTCTGTCATGATAGCTGACTATTGTTGGTTACTCAAACGTGATGATGTAATAACTGTGCATAAACGGCAGGCTAGTAAGCTTAGATTTCTACCTATATAGAAGCTTTAAATAGTAACTTTACACTCAACTATTTTCAAGAACAATAAAATTACAACAATCGTACGTAAAACTGACAGTATATTATTTAAAACTTTAAAAATAATAATACTAGTAAAATTAAAAAAAAAAAACAAAAACAAAATAAAAAGGACTCACAAGGGAGAGATACTTGCCCTCCGCAATCGATTTTTCTGAAACTTGGCATACAACAGTCTTTCTAAAATATAATATTGAATTGCTTAATTGTGTCTATAGTCATTTTATAAGTAAAGTAAATAAGAAAGTTTTCAATTGCAGTACTCGTATATTTAATAGCGATTGATATCTTTATCAAAATTAATATTAATAATTTAAAAATTATTTTTTTTGAAAATTTTATTGAATATATGTCTCACAATAATGGTAATCTATGAAAAAATGTTGAAAGCATAACAGCTTTTTACACCATCTACACCGCACGATTACAATCTCTCCACATACACTGCAAATTGATTCCTCTTTACAATGTAAACTAAAATCTACTGAGTTGGGTTTCAAATCTTGCAGGTTTTTCGGTTAGGTCCCCACTTTTATACTATGCGTATTTAAAACCATTTTGGAATCTTAGTCAAGAAAATTGGTTATGTATTAACGATTGAATCGTGATTATATTATTTCTTTCGTGTAAGTTGATATCGTAATTTATAAGAAGTGTTATGTCAGATAATTTTCTTATAAAGTTCTTCCATAATCTAAATCCATATACATCATGAGACTATATCTGACCAGTTGTGCCTTTTGGTATTGTTTTCAATATGACACTTCTGTCATTTGGTATAGCTTCGTTAACAGTTTTGTCCGATCCATGAATCTTATAGCAATATAGATGCATTGTTACTATGAACTAAAAATACATTTTCAATCTAATTTTGAAGTAGCATCTTGGATAATTTTCCAGAGGCAGATGCTTCTAGGAATATATTTCGTGGTCTAAATAAAGTTTGTGCTATTCTAAGTCCTAAATCTCCTTTACTCTCTTTCAAAACTATGCATAAAGGGGACATGAGCTTTCCCTCTGCTGATATAGTTGGCTGTATGGTATAACTATGTGTTGTTGAATGTACCGACTGAACGATGTTTTCAACTTTTTTACCCCTTTATAACAAAGCGTACGGCTACTATGAATTTCTAAATTAAACCCACTCTGGTCGGGTATAAACGTTTTGAGCACTATGAACTCTTATGAGATTTTTAACTTCGTTAACAAAATTTTTTTGATTTGTTCTTGATTTTTTACCTTCTGTATAGATAAAGTAGTAAAAAATTTTGTTGTTTTACGTGACACAATGTGATGTTTTTTTTTTTTGAATAGTTGTATTCATCTATGTGAAGCTTTAACCCATGGAATTTTAACTTCTACTTTTTTAACAATAGCCGATCTTTTTACATCAATATCATGTTATAATAACTAACAATAATTAACAATATTATGTGACAGATAAGAATACACCTATACACGCATGCATAGATAATTATTAAATCAATAAAAAAAAATGAAAACATACACTGAGCGACCACTCACTCTTTTGAGAATTGAATTCCTGAGCAAAAAATTAAAGAATTTTTTTCAGTATTACCGAGGATAAAAAACAAGATTCGTAATAGGATTGAGAAAATTTTCATAGATTTACGAAGGGTTTTACATAGAATAGTTAGGATTTATACAATCTTCAGGATTTTCAGTAGGAGAAAAAAGTTTTTATAAAAATATAAATGATATAATTTTATATAATTACATAAAATATAAGTTTATAACGGGGTAGATTAGCTAGAACAAAATGGGTTTATTTAAGAACAAACTCCCATGATGCAGAGCTAACCACACGCGGCGCTCCGTTAAACACATATGAGTATACGTGTATTTGCCTTTACGTTTGATACTTTCGTTTCAGTGTCTTCTTTGTAACAGAGTTGAATTCACCTTAAGTCACCTGACTTGTGACACTTGATCTATCTTAGGTGTGAATGACTTAATGCTTATTCCACCTAATCCTCTAGATGAAATAGGTTCAAAATTTAATCCGTAATAGATCCGTTAAACTGATAGGAAACAAAAATGACGTAATGGGACGAATAAAATTAATAACGTTTATGACTAGAAAAATTACAGTCTTTGATGGGCCGAAAAACTAACGCACGCAAATAGGATTAACAATTATTAATAATAATACGGGGAGAGAGAGAGAATTCGAAACTTTGCCGCTAAAACTAACGCTCGGCGCGAATACAAAAAGTAACAGTCGCGATAGACAAAATACTTTCGATAGTATTTTGTCGCGCCATAAAAAGGGAGGTGCACCTACCCTGCGGTGCAATTACGGTGATCAGCTGTAATTGTTGAAGAAATTCTTCTCAGCCAATGGTTTCCTCTCTGGTAAGGCTGCGCCGGTTCACCTCGCTATCAATCTGCTGTTGTTTTGCTGCTGCTGTAATGTTGCTGCTGTTGCTTAGCTTCCTCACTAGCGCTCGCACACGTTCCAAAAAAATCCAGGAAAACTTTTGGGGAAAACGGTGAATCATTGTACCATCTAATTGGCGGTAATCTCGCAAAAACAGCTGAGGCTTAACTGAAACTTTTAAACTCTCGCGCGCCCTCTCTCTCTCTCTCTTAGTCGTTCCCTCTAGCTTTGTGAGTGTACCGAATCGTGAACGGATCGATTAATCGAATCGACTACCGTTGCAAGTTATATAATACATAATATAAAATTATATAATATAGAATTAAATTATGTAATATAAAATTAAATTATATAATATAAAATATAAATATAAATTTATATAATTATTGTAACGGGGTGGATAAATCTGCAAAATGAGAAATTTATTTAAGAACAAACTCCCACGATGCAGAGCAAACCGCCGCTTCGTTAACACGTATGTTAATACGTGTATTCACCTTAACGTCAGCTGATTTAACTTAGTTGTCTTCGATCAAGCGGAGTTGAACTCACCTTAAGTCACGTGCCTTGTGACACACGATAAGTTTTAAGTGTAAGCGACTTTACTCCTAATCCACTTAATCCCCTAGCTATAATAGGATTAAAACCTAAGCTTTTTCCAATTGTTTAAACTACTAGGAAAAATTATATGACGAAATCGGCGAATAAGTTTAATAGATTTTATTAATAAAAAATCTCTACAGTCTTTGTCGGGCCGAAAGACTAACGCACGCGAATAGGATTTACAATTAAATAACTTTCGGTGAGAAAGAGAGAGAGAGAAGATACAAATATTGACGCGATCTAACGCTCGACGCGAATACGAAAAAATTAACGCTAACACTGTTGGACAAAATACCAAATGTATTTTGTCACGCGATAATTAAGGGAGGTGCACCTACCCTGCGGTGCAATTACGGTGATCAGCCGTAATTGTTAAAGCAAATTAAAGGTGCTCCTCCGATCCGAATCAGCTGTGCTGCCTCGATCGCAAATCTGCTGTATAATAGCTGTTGCTGTTGCTGCTGCTTCCGTGATGCTGCTACTGTTGCTGCTTCCTCGCTCACCCTTGCACACGTATCCAAAATCCCAGTAAACTCTTTTTATTGGCAAATCGGTGAAACACTGTGCTAAACTATTTTGGCGGTACTACACAAGTAACAGCTGAGAAGTAACTGCTAATTCAAAATATCGCGCGCCCCCTCTCTCTCTCTCAATACTTAGAACTAACGCGCGAAAATCAGAATCGCGAACGGTTCGATTAATTGAATCGACTACCGTTGCAGCCCCCTCCAAGTCCTGACTACCCGGGCAGGACGAATACCCGCGATTCGCTGCCATCAGGAACCTGAAAGTAATAAAGAAGGAAAGGAAACAAAATAATAAACTCCCTTCTTTATTTCGGCTAATTTATTTGCCCTCCAGGGCCTACATCATCGTTTGGCTACACCTGGCGCGCGATGTTTCGGGTAGCGCCAGTGTGTAGCCTTCTTCGGGCACCGCTGGGAGTTGGTCACCCCAGGCTCCCCACAGATGTAGCAGCCCCTCAGCTACGACCGAGATTGAGCAGCCTCCCGATCTTGTGATGGCTGCTCAGCAGCCAGAGGGGACTGCTGGGCACTGACTCCCTGTGAGGCGGTGATGGTCACGCCTCCCACCGTGGCGGTCACACGTCCATCCTGCGACCTGACCACGATAGTGGTATCAGGAGCCATACGCCCGTCCATATGGACCGTGAGCGTCGGTCCAGCGTCAGTAGCTCCCGGGGCTCTCTTCTCTTGAGCCGGCGCCGGGAGCGCTGCGGAGGACTCTTGTCCGTTATCCACCCGCAGCAGGGCCTCTCCGTAGGCCCTCTGACGCTGAGCCATCCCTGCCCACTCCCCGAGCAGCTCTGCTGCGCCCTGGCGGCTCAAAAAGCGTCTCAGGTGCTCCTGCACCTGAGACTGGAGTTCTTGAGTGAACCGCCATGCACTCTCCACCTCGTTGATCCCCAAACGCACGTGTCTGAAGTCGAGGAGGAGAGTAGGCTGCTCAGGGATCCGGGGATGATTGCAGACCCAGTGCGAGGCCCCACAGGTTTCCCTGGGTCCTGGGCATTGGCTCGCACTGTCCGACGTAAGGGATACGCCGGACTTGAGGGTCTGCACCCCCTGGTCCACTGTAGACTTGGGACGTTCGACACTGTCCTGATCCTCGGTCTGTGTCGAAGCGTCCCGAGAAGCCTTCTTCGGGGCGACCCACGATGAATCCCGGAGAACCTCTGCCACCGAGGCATTGCGTCGCTCCCTTCGGGTGGTCTCTTCCAATTGGACCCTGGCGAAGCTCCGCAGATCTTCAATTAGCTGCGTCGCATCAGGGCCCAGTTGCAAATCTAACAGTATCTGCGTGACCACCTCGAAGGTCTCCTCTTCGACGACGATTCTCCGGTCCATCTGAAACATCCAGAAAACAACAAATTTCGGATGAATCTCCCTGCGCGAAGAAAAAATCCTAATAATAGCCGCATCCCACCAAGTTATACGCTCCCTCGCGATTCTTTGTGGGAATGTCCTGGCCCTCGTCGGTTACCGCTCGGTTTTATCGGCCCAACCGTCCTTTGTACGACGGGCACGGTCTTTCGA
The DNA here is from genome assembly GCF_024137745.1 of Phymastichus coffea. Lineage (NCBI taxonomy): Eukaryota > Metazoa > Arthropoda > Insecta > Hymenoptera > Eulophidae > Phymastichus > Phymastichus coffea. Next base: position 6,372,224 of record NW_026706814.1, read on the forward strand.
GGCCTACCTCTCCCTCTATTCTCCTTCACGGGAAAGTTGTTGCCCCTCGCTGGACCGGTGACCGTCTCTGGAACCTTTCGAGGTCGACCTCGACCTCTCTTAGTTGGGGCAGATTCCGGTAAATCCGACGCCTCGGTGGGAACTTTATCTACGGCCGTGGGGGCTGCTAATTGGATCCGCTCGCTATCCGATAAATCCCCTCCCGGATTTTCGCGCGCATTCGCGGAATCGTTCGCATCCTCCGACGGCAGTTCATCTGGCGGCTCGCGAGGTTCGATGACCTCCTCGCTTTCCCCATCCTCACCCGGACCGTAATATGGTTTAAGGTTCTTGGCATGGAAGAGCTCAGACAGGATCTCCAGCTGATTGCATAGCCTGTACGTGTTGGATCCACAAACCTCTTCAATCACGTACGGGCCGGCATATTACGGTGCTAATTTAGCTGAAATACCTCGAGCAGCTGAAGGTAGAATCCTGTTCTTCTTCCAAACCCAATCTCCGACCTTAAACTCGGGTTGCCGTCTCTTCCGGTCATAATAAGCCGCCTGACGCGCAGCTTCCTCCTTTGACTTGGAGTTAGCTCTCTCCCACAAATTAGGAAGCTTCTCCATATGCTCGGCCCAATCTTCTACAGCCTGACCCTCCGAACATTCAAGGGCCTGCTGATCTTGGGTTCTTCTGAACGTCAAAGGAGGTACCGGCTGACGCCCAAACATGAGCATCGCAGGATTATATCCGGTGGCGCTATGAGTTGCCGAGTTCAACGCGAAGTTGAACTCTGACAGGTGTTCATCCCAGCTCTTATGATCACGGCTTACGTAAGACGTGATCATGGTCTTGAGTGTCCTGTTTACTTGCTCTGTGGGATTCGCTTGGGGATGATACACGGGAGTCAAAGCGCGCTGGATGCCGTTCATCTGCAGGTATGAATCGACCTCCTGATTCTTAAATTCGGTTCTATTATCCGACAAGAATACCTCTGGTGCACCAAACCTAGTGACGATCCTCTCGTGTAATTCCCTTGCGATTGTCTTCCCATTGGCCTTGCGTATCGCAACACACTCTACCCAGCGAGTAAACAAGTCTACAAACACTAAGATATGCTCAAAACCTCGAGAGCTTTTGGGAAATGGACCAATGATATCACCGGCCACCACCTGCTAGGGTCGTGATACTTGTCTACGACCCATCAGCCCGTAAGCCACAAGGTGCTCTTTGTTCCACCTTGCACTGCTGACATACCGGGCAACTCTTTACGTACTCCCTGACCTGATCATACATTTTAGGCCAGTAGTACAAGCGCCTAGCCCTGGAGAACGTACGCTCTCGTCCTTGATGTCCTGCAGTAAGAGCATCATGGACTTCCTGGAGCACCTGGTACCTTTTCTCCCTAGGCACCGTAAGCTTCCACGCTTCATCGTTGTCGATGGACCCTTCACCATCCTCATCAGGCTGATAATGATACAGTCTCCCTTCCACCACCTTCCAAGTAGGGTGAGAATGTGGGTCCTGGCATACTTCCTGGTATTGTTGCAAATACCAGGCGTCAGTGGTCTCCGGCCGACTATTTATAGCACTCACTTCAATCCCCTCCTCCTCATAGGCCCTAGATAAAGCGTCTGGCATCACATTGAGATCCCCTCTTCGATATTCGATATCGAAGACATTGCCTTGCAATGCTAGCGCCCATCGCGCTAATCTTCCCGTGGGATTTCTCATATTGTGGAGCCATTTCAGGCAACTATGATCAGTGATGACCTTGAAGTGATGCCCTTCAATATACGGCCGGAACTTTCCAATGGCCCATACCACTGCCAAGCACTCTTTCTCGGAGACGTATAATTTCTCTCAGCACTGTTGAGTGATCGGCTGGCGTATTCTATTACACGCTCCTCTTCATCGACATCCTGTGCGAGAACTGCCCCGATTCCACTGTCACTGGCATCAGTTTGCAGTACAAACTGACCGTTCGGATCGGGTGATTGCAGTATCGGGGTAGAAGTCATCGCCTCCTGCAATCTCGTGAAAGCTCGCTCTTGCTCCTCCTCCCAAGAGAAGTGTACATACTTCTTTGTCAGGCGGTTTATAGGTTCAGCGATCATGGCAAAGTCGGGTATAAAACGTCTATACCACGAGGTCATTCCCATGAACCGCTTCACCTGTTTGACAGTCCGGGGTGTTGGATATTCTAATATCGGGCGTATTTTCTCGGGATCTGGTCTTACTCCGTCCTGGTTCACAAGAACTCCCAAGTACCTGACTTCTGTCTTACAGAAGTGACTTTTATCTTTGTTGATGGTTAGGCCCGCACCTAGAATTCTTTTTAATACCCTTTCTAGGTGCCGCTTATGCTCCTCAAAGGACGACGAAACCACAATTACGTCGTCAAGGTAAGCAAAAGCGAATGGATTCATATCCGGGCCTATCACCTTGTCCATCAACCTCTGGAAGGTCGCTCCTGCGTATGACAGTCCGAAGGGCATTCTCTTAAATTGAAAGTGCCCTAATCCAGGAACTGTAAACGCTGATATTGGACGCGATTCTTCCTTTAAGGGAATTTGATGGTACGCACTGCTCAAGTCCAAAGTAGATATGAACTTTGCATCCCTTATTCGTCTTAGGATGTCGTTCATATATGGTAAAGGATAGGCATCAAGTTTGGTAATTGCATTTACCTTTCGATAATTCACACAAAACCTATATTTTCCATCTGCCTTCTTTACCATTACTACTGGACTTGACCATCCTCTGGTCGCTGGTTCGATAACATCCTTTTCCAGCTTATCTTTGACCAGCGTGTGCATTTCCTCTTGCACTCTATCTGACACTGGGTAGTACTTCTGTTTGATGGGTCGAGCATTTCCAACATCTATTTCATGCTCAACCCCCACGGCACAACCTAAAGCCTGACCCCCGTCAGGAATCAATCTTCTGACGAGGTCTTCAATTTCTTTAAGCTGTGACTCCGTGGCTTCCCATAGTCCTACCGGTGCGAGAAATGCCGTACCATCAATTCCAGCCACTTCCATTGGTACTTTCACTTGGGCGTCCTTAAGCCATAATTCATCCTCATCGGGATCCAAAATTGCGCGGAACTCTCTTATAAAGTTCGCGCCTACATAGCAGTCATCTGTGAGCAGCGGCGTAATGGCGACTCTGATTGTCTTCGTGATTCCCCCTACTTTAAAAGGGAACATCACGTGACCAATTATAGGGCACGGGCGTCCATCAGCAAGCCTTGCATCGCCCGCCCTGGTCACATTCAACCCCAGTCCCATCTCCGATGCCAATCTCGGCCCTAATTGACCCATGACCGTGGATGAGGCGCCGGTATCATAGAGTGCTCTAATTTTAAAGTCACCTATGTCTACCCGCAACCACCACCTGGTCTCATCCTCTGGGTCATATCCACGAGTCCCATCTTCGCCTCCTTTCATCGTGCTTTTCAGCGGCTTTTTTCCTTCCGCCGCCGCGACGACGGTGGGCTGGCTTCTACTCGTGGATCCCTTCGGCAGAGGAGCTTTTTGTGTGGAGAGGCTCTCCCTGGAGTCTTCCCCCTCCTCCACAACCTGTATGTGGCCATCTGGTCCTTTCAGGATAACCACTCCCCTATTCTGCCGAGGGCTGACATCGGGTTCAATTGCCTTCCGCTCTAATATACTGCTATGTCCTGGGCTCTCTTGATGCCCTCCCAGGACTTGTTTGGATCCCTGGGTCGCCGACACCTTGCTGTTTCCCATCGGCGACCCGCAGCGAGAGGTCGAATTTACTGAAGGCGTGAAGATGACCTCTTCTCTTCGCTCTCCTTGCCGTTTCTCTTGTTGCAATCTAGGCAAAACTTGCGACTAAAACCCAGTTTGCCACAAGTGGAACACTGGAGAGGCTTAGTAAAGTCTATCTTTGTGCGCTCTATCTGCGCTCCGACGCAGCTGGATTTGGATGCTTGGAAGGAGGTTTGCATGGAGTAGGTCTAATAACCTCTCCAAGGGCATGGGCGGTTCTAGTCTATTGACAAGAGCCACCAGGTTGGACACATAGTCTCATACTAGTTCGTCCTCACCCTGGAACCGGTTCTGGGCTTCCTGCAACAGCCTTTGTTGCTGTTCCGTACTTGTGCCAAACCAATCCCGGGCGTCCGCGACGAACTCGTCATAACTGATCCACTGGTACTTGTTGTTATCGTACCAGGTCCTCGCGTTACCTTCGAGGATCTCTGATACGGAACAAAGCACTTCGTCGTCAGTTAGTCCTGCACCTACGCGCAGATCCTCCAACCTCGACAGAAACGTATCTACGCTCTGTGCCCTACTGCCCGCAAACCTCAATTTCCATCCGCGGACGATTTTCCCAACATCTCGGGTTGTGGAGAGCCCTGAGAATATCTGATGTCCGGTGCCAGATGATCCGCTTCAACTCCTCTGTCGAACGAGTGCGGATCTCCCATAAACTTCCGGATCCTCTTCGCCTCCTTTTCTTTGGAGGACTTCTGGTGTGGTGACGTCCCTTCTCCTAGGTATAGGTCTTGGAGAAGCCGGTGTACTCCCCGGAATCCCCGAGTCGTAGTGACAGGTGAATGTGTCCTGAAAGTCCACATTACGTCCGGAGCGCGGTTGAACAGAGTCACGCTGAGAAGCACGGTTAGCACTGGCCATGTCATGCATTGCGTCTTCCAGCTCTCGAATTCATATGCGCATGTCCTGCGCCTCGCGCTCCGCACACACCTGCAATCCCTGCAGAGTCTGAAGGGTTTCTAGGATTCGACCTACCAACTTTTGGTTATGGTCTACTCCCTCTTTCAGATACTCTATTTCCCGGAAGCCTTCACTCAAGGATAATTCTTCCTGAGGTTCCTTCCGAGTGCAGGATTCCTGCGACCTGGGATCCGGATTGCTCTGTCTCCTCTCCCTCTCCTCCTGCTCTAGCGTGCGGAGGGCCTTCTGGATGAGTTCATTCTCTTCTTGGCGGCTGGCTTCACCCTCAGAGTCCTCGTCCGGGCAGGTGAATGTCCTTGACATATCAGTCAATGATATTCCCTCCCTATTGATGATTCTGAGGGGATGGTCGCTGTTATCATCCGCGTTGGAGTTTTCCAACTCGTCACAGACTGTGTCGAGCCACGCTTGTCGGGCTCGCCTCCTGCGCCCCGCCACCTCTTTGCTGTGCGTGGTCTCTTGAAAATCTGTGGCGGTGTTCTCACCCAGCAACCATCTCCCAAGCCTAGCCGCCTGTTGGATGACACTTCCATCCTTGCGCAGCTCCAAATCCGCTAAATAGTGTTCGCGCTGTGCGGAGGTCAGCTCTAATGCCCAATTGTCGATTTGAGCTGACAACAGAGCCATCTTTCCTCCGCACGGGTGTAGGATGCGGTTGAGGTTTAAAATTTCGGCCTTATCGACCACTACCGCTTCCTATCACCCAAGGTATGAGCGGGGTGTACACTATTTAGTGTTACTACTTTTAATGCCTCCTTTTATAAGGCTTTTTAAAAGGAGATTATGAGCGCGTGCAGTCTCCGCAAACTTTCTATAAATATTATAAAAATATCCTACCTAAGGTCGGAGCCTGCTGTTTGCTTGCTCCGCCTGGCTACTATTTGGACTGCACGCTTGGGTCGCGCTCTCTGCTTTATCGTTGATCAGGTGCTACCAACCCCCCTTTATCCACCAAACTGTGGCTGAAATGGGTTAACACCTGATTATCCCGTACGATCTGAAATCACTTCGACCTACCAATAATTATCGCTTTCGGCCCTTTTTACAATAATCTTAACAATTTTTAACAAAAGGTTCGAAGTGGTTTCGTTTTTTCCCCAGCAGAGGGCGTAGCGCTCACGATCTCGCTCTACCACCCGCTTAAACCTTCCTAAGCGCTCGCGCAATCGTCTCTCTCTCTCTCTCTCGTGCGTCGATTACCTTCGACGCACAATCCTATTCGCACGACACGGGTCTTAATACTAGTTGGGCGCCATGTAACGGGGTGGATAAATCTGCAAAATGAGAAATTTATTTAAGAACAAACTCCCACGATGCAGAGCAAACCGCCGCTCCGTTAACACGTATGTTAATACGTGTATTCACCTTGACATCAGCTGATTTAACTTAGTTGTCTTCGATCAAGCGGAGTTGAACTCACCTTAAGTCACGTGCCTTGTGACACACGATGAGTTTTAAGTGTAAGCGACTTTACTCCTAATCCACTTAATCCCCTAGCTATAATAGGATTAAAACCTAAGCTTTTTCCAATTGTTTAAACTACTAGGAAAAATTATATGACGAAATCGGCGAATAAGTTTAATAGATTTTATTAATAAAAAATCTCTACAGTCTTTGTCGGGCCGAAAGACTAACGCACGCGAATAGGATTTACAATTAAATAACTTTCGGTGAGAAAGAGAAAGAGAGAAGATACAAATATTGGCGTGATCTAACGCTCGACGCGAATACAAAAAATTAACGCTAACACTATTGGACAAAATACCAAATGTATTTTGTCACGCGATAATTAAGGGAGGTGCACCTACCCTGCGGTGCAATTACGGTGATCAGCCGTAATTGTTGAAGCAAATTAAAGGTGCTACTCCGATCCGAATCAGCTGTGCTGCCTCGATCGCAAATCTGCTGTATAATAGCTGTTGCTGTTGCTGCTGCTTCCGTGATGCTGCTACTGTTGCTGCTTCCTCGCTCACCCTTGCACACGTATCCAAAATCCCAGTAAACTTTTTTTATTGGCAAATCGGTGAAACACGGTGCTAAACTATTTTGGCGGTACTACACACGTAACAGCTGAGATGTAACTGCTAATTCAAAAGATCGCGCGCCCCCTCTCTCTCTCAATACTTAGAACTAACGCGCGAAAATCAGAATCGCGAACGGTTCGATTAATTGAATCAACTACCGTTGCATTATACCGGGTGTCCACAACCACCCGTCCACCCCTTTTATTTCTTTAGCAACACGTTTTTAGGAAATATGATATATACGAAAGTTTTAGCAAATCAATCAAGGATTTTAGCGGTGTCCTTTAGTTTGACCTTGAAGTTGATTTTCAAGGTCATTTCAAGGTCAAATTTCGTTTTTTAAATAGGAACCCCTATTTTTTATACTGGATTCTGAAAGAACACGAAATTTTGAGTAAAAAGTGTTTCCAGTATTTTTTTTATTAGACGCATATTTAGCGAGAAAAAAATTCAGAAAGAATCTTGCCATTGGTTTATTTTTATTTTTATTTTATTTTTATAATTTATTTTATAAAAAATTTTTATTTTTATAACAAATCAAATAAATAAACTGTAATCTGAATAAACATAATAAACTAGCTTTTTTATGAAAACATAAATAATGTCCATTCTTGTTTCCCTAAATAAACTTTTTTTTTATTGGGTTATTTATTTTAGTGTTCGAAATGCGCTCCACCTTGCAAAATGCATGCCTGCACTCTAGCTTCAAAATTATCAACAGCTCTTCTAATTTCTGCTACTTCAAGCGAGCGGATTGCTTCTGTGATTCTGCGAATCATGTTAGCCCGCGTAGTTGGACGCTCACGTTAAACTAAATCTTTTACTCTTCCCCATAAATAATAATCTAATACTGAAAGGTCCGGGGATCGAGGTGGATAATTGACAGGACCGTACTTTCCAATCCACTTATTCGGAAATAAACGATTCAAAGCTCTTCGAATGATAAGCGCAGTGTGCGAAGGACATGCATCTTGCTGGAACCACATGTCACGACGTATCTCAAGATTAACATTTTCTAATAAAGGGGCTAATTCTCTTTCTACAAGATGGAGATATCTAAAGCTATTAAGGTTTCCTTCGAAAAAAATTGGGCCTATGATTTGGTTATCGATAATGCCGCACCATACATTAACTTTCCAAACCCGTTGGTGGTCTTCCATTCTCAGCCAGTGCGGATTTTGCGCTGCCCAATAACGAAAATTCTGCGTATTAACTTCACCATCACTTTTGAAAGTACATTCATCCGAAAAGAGTACGATTCGATGAAAATTTTCTCTTTGGCCACTCGCCCAGTTGCAGAATGCAAGACGTTGTTCAATATCAACATTATTCAGATCTTGATGTAATTCCATTTTGTAGGGATGAAATTTATTGCTCCGAAGAATAACACTGATAGTGGATTTGCTTATACCAGAATCACGTTCCCGGCGCCTTACAGAATCATTTGGCTCAATGATTGCTGATGCGACGATATCCACAGACCGTTCATCTCTAATTCGTCGGCGAATTTTCCTTCCCTTATTGTGATGAGGTTGGACAAGTCCTTCATTCTTGATTCTTCTAGATAGACGCGAAAATACTTTACGAGAATGAGGAAATCTGTTGGGGTAACGCTCTTGCCACAACCTTTCAGCAGCAAGGAATGACCCAGCTTCAAATAAAACTTGCAACATGTCGTGCGCTTCTTCTTTGGAATACACCATAGGTACCTATTTGAAAAGAAAATAAATCTAATTTGTCATTTAGTAAGAGAAACGCAATAAAATGGTTCAAATTCTTTCCGAGTTAAAACTTACCTCTGAAAATGATGAATTTATAATTTATTTCTTTAATGATAGATAATTTCCAACGTCGGGTTTAATTACGAAATCACCTCTGACAAAGTAAACTTAATTTTGCATAGTATTCGTACCGAACATTGCATTTTGACTACTCGAATTTAAAAAGAAAATTTTCATTTTCTTTTATTTATAATTACTACTAGGTGGTACATTTTTACAATAAAGATTTTTAAACAAAAGTTTCATACCTAGATATTTTTTTATGTGGAATCGATGTAAAATCAAAATCCACGATAAAAAAGTACTACACCATTTAAAAAAAAACTGACTTCCTGTCCCAGTAGGCTACTTTCGGCCGGAAGTGAATGTTAAAAGCATCACCAATCAATAGGCACAATGCACTTACTAGCACAAGACTTCGAATTTTACTATTCGCTGAATAGGTATTCTACCTAGATTTTAGAAGAATTAGACGGATGGTATGGACACCGGTATCACTGAATTTTTTTCTCGCTAAATATGCGTCTAATAAAAAAAATACTAAAAACACTTTTTACTCAAAATTTCGTGTTCTTTCAGAATCCAGTATAAAAAATAGGGGTTCCTATTTAAAAAACGAAATTTGACCTTGAAATGACCTTGAAAATCAACTTCAAGGTCAAACTAAAGGACACCGCTAAAATCCTTGATTGATTTGCTAAAACTTTCGTATATATCATATTTCCTAAAAACGTGTTGCTAAAGAAATAAAAGGGGTGGACGGGTGGTTGTGGACACCCGGTATATAATTATATGCAAAATTAAAAATAAACATTTCCAACAACAAATATAGTTGATAGTATTTATTCATTTATGTAAAAGAACTGTTAGTAAAATCAAATGATTATAATTAAATAGATGTGATAAACTTATATATGTACAATGTATGAATTCGAAAGTTCAAGCAATTTTTTTATACTAAAAGAAAAAATAATTTAAGACTTTAACTTAATAACAAAATTAATTAATATAAATAATATTTTACGTCAATTATAATCATCATATTTTTATCAGAATATTTTATATTATTAAAATTATTATTTTACTTACTTCTTAACAATGCTCCTATTTTCACTGTATTTTTTAAAATTAAACTTGTTATTTAATATTTTTTTAAATGTCATTTTATATTTCTACGTTTCGTTCAGACCAATATACAGAATGACCGAAAACAGATTAAATTCTAACAAAAATATATCTTGTTTACTCCGTAAATAATTGGTATTACCTTATCAATGTTTTTAGTTTATCACCATCTACATGGATATCATTTAGCATAAACAATTTTTTGTGTTGCGATATCATTGAACCTGTAATAATTATGTTTTAAAATATATTCTAATTTTTTTAACAGGAAAACAACTAATTTTTATATGAGTGGATATATTTAAAAACAATATATTTGAGGGTGGTTCTCACCTCCTGAACATATTTTGATCACTAATTTCTGCTTGAATACTCATTTTTTATAAGAAAAAAAGATAGATTTTATCCTAAAGAATCTGATAAAATCTCTGATAAATATTAAAAAAATATGTTTCAGGGGTGAGTTTTAAGGGTGGTTTTTCCTCCTAGACATACTTACACATAAGCGCTCGGGCTCCTAAACTTTACCCAAATACTTGTCTTTTTTGAAAAAATAAATAGGTGTTGGATTTGGTAAAACATGTTGATTCAACCTTGAGTCATTGAATAAAAACAGGTTTAGGGAGTGAACTTTAAGGATGGTTTTCACCCTTTAAATATGAATTCCCACGGAAAAAATAAATTCGTTTCAAATATTTTCAAAACTCTACCCGTCTGTCAAATTTCAGAAAAATCGGAGGCGGAGGGCAAGTATCTCTTTCATGTCAGTGATCGACATCTTCTCGCTGTTGGTTCTGGAAACGCACGTTGCTGCTACAAACGTTCGACATTTGTTTATAATTTGAGGGTTGTGAACTTAGGATTTGGTGAGTTTAAGATTAGTAGATTAAGTGTTGGGTGAAAAATCGCGTTTTTACTGCACTCTCACCCCTCTTATAAGGGTCGTAAAGACAAATTTGATAAATGGTTTCTTATCATCACTATGAACATTACCAAATATAAATTACGTAAAATTTTTTGTGTAATTAGATTTTAGTACAATTTTTTCAATTATACTGTATTTTTAGTCCCTTTATACAGGTTATAATTTTTTCCAGCAGGCAAAACTTGGTCAATGTATTCTTATCGTGAGGGTCGGGGGTTGAAAACTAGCAGGTTACCGTGCTCGTGGGTCAAGGAAATTGGGATGTAAGAGTCTCTTGCACCGCTTTAGGTTAAAGTATTCATCGTTGAACTGGCATCTGCTAAAATGCCTATGGTATCAGTGGATATAGGTTAGGTACTTAAAGGTATCCAGTAATGCTTTGTCCTATAAAAAATACTATTCTAGTCATCAGAACTAGCTTAATATCTGTAGAAAAAACATCTCATGGGGGTCCGTAATAAGATTTTTTTGAATATTTAGGCTAAGTTATCAGGGTATTCAGAGGTTATGATGCAGTTTTGATAATGAGTATCGATTCGGTGATCCAAATTACAATAAAATACGTTATATTGATTTTTTAAATGACTCCGTCGCACTCCCAGGCGATTGTCAATCAGCGCGACCAAGAGTCGATACGTAACGCAAAGGAATGATAGTATTCACCCAATACGCTAGACGCGGCAACAACTGGATTAACAAAAAACAGTATACTGGGCAAGTAAGAGGAGTATACGAGAGAGAAAAGGTCAAGCATCAAGCTCATACTTACAGTGCTGGTCGCTTGCTGAATTCACAGTGATGCAATAGCACACTTGCTCCACGAGACTAGTTTCACCTGCGTATACTCTTCTACTCTCACAGTTTTTACTTTTAGCACACGCTATGCTCTCCGATGGTCACTGTCTATTCTGATAGTCGCGCACGTGGCTGTTTTTCTGCTATCCTCGCCTCAATGCTTTAGCACCGTCCTTCAATTGTTCTCCCGTCACACGAGGTGTACACTGTTGCCGGTTGAAAGTCAATTTTCCTAATCGCGCCTATTTTCTCTCTCTCTCTCTCTCTCTCTCTTTCTCTCTCTCTCTCTCTTCTCGAGACAATCGCATCTCAGTTTACTGACGTGCTGACATCATATAAATACATAACAATATTACAAATATATTTATTACTGGCATCGTGGAGGGAGAGAGACATAACAAAATACAAACCGTTCGGTATAGTATATAAAAGCAAATTAAATTTATTAATTATCAAAAATATTAACTTCAAATTAAATGAATTAAAGGAAACTGAAGTAAAAATGTATTATTAATTTATGACTAAATACACAAAACTTCTTAAATTTTAAATCAGTTACTTCGTAACAACGACATGGTAAAGAGGGATTTGGATAAGACGATGATTTTAACTTGCTTCATAGGTTTATTTTGAGTTATTTTTTGTATTTATGACGATATTATGAAAAAATAAAAGGCCATATTAGAACTTTATATTGTAACGCACTGTTAAAACTCCGAAGCTAAGTCAATATTAATTTATTATTTTGTAGATGGAAATTATTTTTTAATTTTTATGGTAATTTCGTGATTTTTTACGCGAAAAATCCAATCAAAAAGGTTCATTTATATCGTAGGGGTTGGATCCCCAGAGACAAAACCTATATAGTTATTTTTACTTTTATATAATGAATTTTTCAAATTTTTTTGTTATCGAAAAATATTGATATAAACCGAAGATATTACTGTAATAGTGTTTTAAGAGTAGTTTTTGAGGGTGGTCTTCAGCTCTTTCATTTATTTTCCTACAGACTAACAGTGTCATTATCTAGCCCACTTTTAAACGTCGTAGCATATGAAAAATCAGCAAAATTGGTGATCGGCAACTATTTATATAGTATTAATAGGGTTTAGGGGTAGTTCACCCTCGAAATACATAAAATGAAAAAACGCCGAAAGACGTCAATTTTATTTTATCATTTCCTAGATGAAAATTTATTTTTTAATTTTTTTTATGATAATTTTGTGATTCTGTAAATCTACTCATAAATGTAGTTTTTCCTTGTACATCGTAGGGGTTGCAAACCCCGAGTCCAAAACTATGCAGTTTGGTTATATTTAAGTAAGAAATTTTTTCCATTTTGTTTCATGAAAAAAAATTCGTTACAACCAAAGTTACTGCAGTTTAACTGCTTTTAAATTTGACTTTTGAGGGTGGTTTTCATCTCGTTGACAGCCGTTTCTGTCGATAAAAAAATACGTGTCTCTTATTGTTTTTATAATGTATAACATATCTCAATTGTATCAAAATTGAAGGCGGACGGTTGGGAATGTTTCCTTGTAAGTGATATTCAATTGATTATATTATTAAATATTATTAAATTAATATTGTCTTTTTTATTATATGCTTTATTAACTTATTGTAAAGTTATTTAGCTAAACATACAACAATTATTACAGGGTGTCAAAAAGGAAACACACAAATAACTTAAACTATATTAAGGTCACATTTAAAGTAATTTTCAACAAGGAATTTAACGGTTTCGTTGGATTTAACCTTGAAGATGACCTTGACAGTTTTCTCAAGGTCAGGTCAATTTTTTTAATTGCAAAGCGGCTTTTTTGACATCAACAATCGAAAGAGCGGGAAATTGTACGTTCAAAGTCATTGAGGTCAAAAATTTCCCTTTGCGCTTAAAGGTCATTCGAAGGTCATTCAATTCTGAGGTCTCACAGAAGAACTCGATTGATGTAAATAGACCAAAACTTCTTTTATTTGTTTTGTTTGATCGCAATTAGCGATGACCTCAAACTCGATCTTGCTTGTATTCTGCAAGGTCATTTCAAGGTCAAAGTTTTTTTTCTGATGTCTTTCTCATATGATATGGGCAATCAAAACAGCAGAAGTTGCTATACTTCCACTTTTAGCGTTACCCAGGAACAACCTCTGATTATTGCCCGTTCAAGCTGCTCTTGTATGCTCGTCGAAAATTTTTCTAGTGCAATAGCTTACAATCCAAAAAAAAATTTTACTTGTTTCTGAATTTTCATATTCTGATTAGCTTGTGGATATGGTCTACTGCAAAGAATAGTGCTATGAACAAACTAACTGATAGAGAAAGAATAACGCTTTTCATAATGAGAGGTTGGAGACCAGTGCAACGGTTTTATAGGGCTGTGAAAGTTCATTTCAATGCAATATTTAGGGCTGATAGAACTCTAATTTCATTTTCAACAGTTCAAAAAACTGTTAGAAGGTTTGAAAATACCGATACTATTAGTGATCTATCTAGATCAAGCAGACCAAGGTCAGTAAGTGGTGAAGAGAAATCATTAGATGTTTTGTTAACATTCACTACCAATGCATATACTTTCATTCGTAGAGCCGCTCAAGAGCATGAAATAAGTAAATCATCTGTTTAATCACTGTTTAATACCATCAATGTTATTGATGGTAACTTGAAATCCTTTTTAATATATCATAAATTAGGATACTTTCAAGAAGTAAATGAAGAGTAGTTGGAGCATCTGCAATAAATACAGCCAGAAAATATTTATTGAATCACGTGAGAGGTAACGGGACTCACGATAATAAAGCACCTCAAAGGGAACCGAAATTACTACGTCTACGCCGTTGTTCCTGGGTAACGCTAAAAGTAAAAGTATGGGAACTTCTGCTGTTTCAATTGCCGATATCAGATGAGAAGGACATCAATAAAAAAACTTTGACCTTGAAAAGACCTTGCAGGATACAAGGAAGATTGAGGTTGAGGTCACCGCTAATTGTGATCAAACAAAACAACTAATGCAAGCTTTGGTCTATTTCCATCAATCGGGTTCTTCTAAGACCTCAGAATTAAATAATCTTTGAATGACCTTCAACGGGAAATTTTTTACCTCAATGATTTTGAACGTAAAATTTCCCGCTTTTTCGATTACTGTTGTCAAAAAAGGCGTTTTCCATTAAAAAAAATTGATCTAACCTTGACAAACCGTCAAGGTCATTTTCAAGGTCAAATCCAAGGTCACAATTGAATTCCTTGTTAAAAATTACTTTAAATGTGACCTTGATATAGTTTGAAAATAAATCACATGAAAAGTTATTTGGGTGTTTCCAGACTTTTTGAATACCCTGTATTATATTGTATACATGATTTCATATACGAGGTGTGTTCAAAAAGTAAGGTGACTTTGTATTTTTAAGAAAATATATTTATTTATTTATCAATATTTATGTTGTCCCCTTCAAAGTAATCCCCCTCAGATACAATACACTCATGCCAACGGTTTTTCCAATCCTCAAAGCACTTCTCATAAGCACTTTTCGATATAGCCTTGAGCTCTTCCAGCGATGCAGTCTTTATCTCTTTAATCGTTGCAAATCTCCGTCCTTTCATAGGTCTCTTTAGTTTTGGGAACAAGAAAAAGTCACATGGGGCCAAATCCGGTGAATATGGTGGCTAAGGCATGATTGTGGTGTTGTTTTTGGCCAAAAAATCTCTCACAAGGAAAGATGAGTGAGCAGGGGCATTATCGTGATGCAAAAGCCATGAATTGTTTTCCCACAATTCTGGGCGTTTTCTTCGTATTGCTTCTCGCAAATGGCGCATAACTTCAAGATAATACTGTTTATTGACCGTACGTCCATATGGTAAGAACTCCTGATGCACCTTACTTTTGCACGCCATGGTAATCGAAGAAAACAGTGAGCAAAACTTTGACATTTGATCGAACTTGGCGTGCTTTTTTCGGTCTTGGCTCATCTGGGCTCTTCCATTGGGACGATTGGACTTTGGTTTCGATATCATAACCATATACCCATGATTCGTTACCAGTTATGACCGTTTTGAGTAAATCTGGGTCGTCGTTGACGTCATTCAACAGTTCTTGAGCAATGCTCATGTGACGGTTCTTTTGGTCAAAATTTAGCAATTTCGGAACAAACTTCGCTGACACACATCTCATGCCCAAAACGTTAGAAAAAATTTCATGGCATGAGCCAAGCGATATACCAACATCCTCAGTAACTTCTCTGATAGTGATTCGACGATTTTCCAGAACAATTTTCTTCACTGCTTGAACGTTTTCATCAGTTGTTGACGTGCTTGGGCGTCCAGAGCGAGGCTCGTCATTGGCATCTTCCCGGCCATCTTGGAAGAGTTTGTACCACTTGTAAACATTTTTTTTACTCAGAACAGTTTCACCGTATGCCACCGTCAACATTTCAAGTGTTTCGGAGCACTTTATTTTATTTTTTACACAAAATTTGATGCAAATCCTTTGATCCATATTTTTCGATAGCAAGAAATCGCCGAGCACGCAAAACACTTATAACCTTTACGCCTCTCACAACCAAACAACAAATGCTATATTGTTGAAACTTGGTACAGATGTTCGGGAAGAGTGTATCAACATAACAAAACAAAAAAATCGATAATCGAAAGTACGTTGCCCGTGAAATTTGAAAAGTCACCTTACTTTTTGAACACACCTCGTACTACACACATTAACTATCTTAATTATGTGTTTGTTTATTACATTATATTCGCAGTTCATATTGTTTTAGAAACTCGAGTATAACTTGATTATTTCAAGGTGAGGTTGACTTAAGTAACAATTTATATCAAACGGTGGGTATTTCTTTAATTTGATTAACGATTTCAGTAATATTGTTCTGTGTGTATTGAACTTCGAACATTGCTAAATTACATGGTTTATATCTTGTATGTCGTTACCGCACTCGCATGTTGCATCTTTTGCAACCTTTATTTTGGCGAGAGATTCGTTCAAGTTGACGTGTCCACTACGGTACATACACAAAGTTACTATAATAAACGCCCTGCATAGTTTTAGCCTTGCGAACCATGGTTTACTAGTTGCGATGTAGAATGATGAAAAATATTTTTGACCTTTGCTTTTTAATCGTCTTAACCCTTTCTTTGCTGGCTAACTTTTTGAAAAAGAGCTTAAAGTTAGTGTATGACAATTGTTGAGAATCAGGCTCGAGCTCAGTAGCTTCTTTGGCATATTTATTTGCTAGCTCATAACCCTGAATACGAACATGTGCTGGTATCCAGTATACGGTGATCTTACAATTATTTATGTTACTATTGAGAAATGTATCATTCTTGTTTCGTATTTTGAGCAGGTGGTGATTGGTGTCCACTTTATTTGTTATATTCGGCAGTGCTTGAACAACACTGAGTGAATCAGTAAAAATATTAACATTACGATTGCAATTGCATTAGAGCAAGGTCCATAGCCTCAACTATTGCCAAACATTCGGCCGTGAATATAGATACATTATAATGCATTATAATAATTATTATCAATGCTTCTTGTTCTAAATATATTAAACTCCGGGCAAATACAAGCACTCCCCACAAATATAGCACCATTATTTTTGCTACCATTAGTATATATTTTAACATCATCAAGCATTTTCAAATAGTTCTTGATATAGATCGTGAGGATTATCGCTTTTTGCAGTTTCTTCCCTATTTTGTAATTTATTGCAACTTACGTTTTCATGATCGAGTATTGGTAATTATAAATGCTGGGGAATTTATCAACGTGTATCAAATGTTCTACCCCGATTACACTTTTAATCCATTGTTTGAGTAAATTATTTTTCTTTCTTCGATCGGTAATAATACTCGGTATATACATTGTAATAGTATAATTTGATACGGAGTGCTTGACAATGAGTATCTCCAATAAAGTGTCTTGTATATAATGTTTTTGTTTAGTGCTGTAATGATAGTAGCTTCTCCCAACAGGACATTCGTTTGTGTACTCATCCTCATTCCTAAAGTCATTCTTATTGCTGAGAATTAAAGTCTTTCTAATTCATTTTTTCGTGTTTTTTGGAAAGAAAAATATATAATTGATCCGTAATCAATGATACATCTCACTAAACTTTTATAAAATGTCAGTAATGTTTTCGGGTGAATACCCTATTGAACTCCGCTGAGGAATTTCACAATATTCAACGACCTGTTGGCTTTCTTGATCACAAATCGCTTGAGTCTTTCAAGATTAAGCTGATAGTCAAAGTAGAGCTCGATAAATTTGACATCTTCCGTGGATTTAACTATTTTATCCGCAATCATAATTTCTGATTTACCGGGGAAGATCTTGCCTTTATTAAAATGAATATACTTTGTTTTTTCAGTCGGCATGTCGAGTCCAATTACTCTGAGCTTATTTATAACCTTTATAAGAACTTGTTCTATCTCAATCCTATCCATTTCCGGATCTTCTATTCTGAGGTACACGTATTACTATGTCATCTGCAAATTCTAGATATTTAATTCCTATTCCTAAATCATTGAATATGTCAGCGACGTAAATTAAATATAATAATGGACTTAATACACCCCTCTAAGGGACACCCTTATATATTAATCTTTCAATATCTTGGTTTACTTTAGAATAAATAAATCTAATATGGGTCAGAAACTTAACAAATTTGAGGATTTAAATTTAAATTTAAATAGTTTAAAGGTTAACAGGTGGTCTGCACACGATAATTCCTTGCGAAAATCTGTTTGGCTGTCAGACAAAAAATTATTGCACCCGTTGAGCTCCACCCACCAACGTAATCTATTCAACACCATAAGTTCAAATATTTTACTAATACATGACGATAACGCTATTGGTCCTGAGCCCTCCGTTGGGCTTTTCAATAAAATGGATATATGAGTTGATCCAGTTGTCAGGGTATAGATCATTTGCAAAAAACTCATTCATAATGTCTAGTAACATTAAGTGGTATTTAATGGGTAGATTGAAAACTTCATAATTTATGCCGTTCATACCCGCTGCGGAATTATTATCACGAGAATTCAAAGCTGTATTTAATTCGGTGTAACTGAATGGCTCGTCGAAGAATTTTTATTGAAGTTATCTCGATTCAGGGGATTTGATTTTACCCATTTATTTTTAAGTATTTTTGTGATGTTCCATATGTAAGTTAAGGTGACATTAAAATCGATAGTTTCTAAGAATTTACGATAACATACTTTTTTCTTTTGTTTGAAAATCTTCTTGGCCAAAGCTCTCATTCTTTTGAACTCTATCCAATCAGTTATATTACGTGTATATTACCATTTCTTATAAGCAGCTTTTCTTCGCCGTTTAATACAGTTACATTCATTATCCCGCCAAGGCACAGGGTTTCGCTGTTGTTTTGGATTAACAATTTACTTTTTAGGTGTGGATTTAGAAACTTCGTCTTTAGTAATTTTAGTTAATAAATCGTATTTTTGAAGGGGAGGTGATTCAACATAGTACTTATTCAAGAATTTTTCAAAATGTTTCTCGAATAGTTCAGTGACCCCGTTCTAGTTAGTACGTTTCGACTGTATTTTAAAGAATTTTTGATAATAAAGTTCTTTTTTAGTATCGTATGTAATATATACCGAGAAATGATCAGAGTTTAGAGGGTCATCAGAGACTGTTACATTTATATTATGTGCTATGTTCATTGTAGTAAAGATAAGATCAATATTCGTTTTATTATTCGTGCCTTTATCGTAACGTGTTAGTGTGTCAGGGTTGTGTAAGAAGAGATAGTGTTTATATCTATCTGTTCTAATAATATTTTACCACTGGCGATACAATTTCACGCCTCATTATGTTCCTTGAAATCATCTAGTAGGATACAATTTTCTTATATTTTAGAGGTGCTCACTAATATGTCCCATTCTGTCTCATTTGAAATAACGTCGGGGGGGCTTATAATACGCTATTATAGTCAAGGATTCTCTCAATTTTGTGATTTCAACACCACATAATCTAGCTTGTGCATTAACCTGTTAAATATTTTTGATTACATTACAATACATCGTTTTACGTATTAAAAAAACTAGGCCGCCACCTGCTTTGTGTAACCTATCTAATCTTACCGTATTAAAACCAGCAAAATAAAATTTTATGTTATTCTGTAGCCATAACTCTACTGTGACCATTACATCATATTTTTGAACTATCTTTTCAATTTCTTCTTTTTTTTACAAATGCTCCGAGCATTACAAAAAAAATACGCAACTTAAAGGAACTGTATATCGTACAGTCACTATTCGTGTCCATATTTAGTTGTCATCTTGGCTCTTTGAGGCGATTGAGTCGTCGCCATCAGCTTCCGTTTTTTCTGCTACTAAATTGTTAATAATACGTGTAATACTTACGTTGATGTTACTTTACTTTATTAAACTTGCACCTTGCGGAGCATTACTATTAGCGCTAAGTAATTGATAACATATTTTTCAGCAATTGTTTTCACTTCACTATATTTACTTTTGTATGTGTCAATCGAATACTTAGACAGTTTATCATGCATTATTGAAAATGTTGAAATTTTACTTTTATCTATACTTAATACAACAGATTTAATTTTAGAATGTAGATCCAAAAGAGGGATCTTATTATGACCAATTTTCTTCTTTTTTTTCACGCTTGTTTGCTCGGATTAACCGACTGTGAGTTAATTGCTTCATTATCATTTAAATTAAGAGCTGAAGAACTAGTGGAAGGCGCTTGTCGCTTTGGTGTATTTATTTTACCTGTAGCTGAGGGTTCGTGAAATAATGTTGTTCCATGGAATACCATTGTTTCATCCTTGGTGTGAGAGGCTTCACCCATCATGCTATCACTTGTATTCTCATAGTCTCGTGTATTACTATTAATCTCTCTATTTGTGCTTGTTTCTGTGTTTTTCCCAGAATCCTGTCCTACTTGCTGTGAGAGAGTCGAATCGTTATTCGTATCTTTTGTCGTTGAACAATATCAGGCCGTATGATCTTCCTGATGGCATGTGAAGCATATTATCTTGTCAGTCGATATATATATGTGAAAGACAGTATTTTCGAAGTCGATCATGAAATCGTACGGGAGTTTATTTACATCTTCAGGTGCTATAAATATCTGTCGTCTAACACTCACTACTTGTGCAAAACCAGGTTCGTCAAATCCAAGTCTAATTAAGTTCATGTTTGATTTGGGTATAACCTTGTATTCTTTCAATTTTGCTATGATTTCCTCATGAGGTATGCAGGAATGAACATTCGAGAGTATAACGTGCTTTGCCTTTGTAACGTATGGTCTCATTTTTAATTTACAGCTATTAAGTTCAATTACATTGTTTACTTCTTCTGTCAATTCATCAAATAATTTTTTGATATTTAAATAACAACAGAAACGATTTTAGGCAATTTTAGATGCAGTAACTATATTAGTAGATAGTGTTTTGATGACTATAGCTTTCAGGTACGCTTTTACCTTTATTCCTTCGACTATATTAATGACAATAGCTCGGCTTTTCTTGAGAAATAAACTGTTACTGACTACTTTTGAGAATGATGGCACTTGCTTATTTTTATTTTGTACATTGGTTTTCACAGCTTCACTTTGGGAACTTTCATAACTTTAAGAATCTTACGTCATTGACAGTAGCTTGCTGTCGTTATTTACAACCGACATTTTATTTATTTCCTTTTTCTATTTAACTCTATGGAGTTGGATTTATATACAGTAATACACCGAAGATCGCCGCGGCCAGCCCGCGGCGTAAACACAATTTACGTAAATCTCAAGCGGTGGAACTAAACACGTCTGACACTTTCAACAGCTCGAACCGTACTGAATTAATATTATTAATATACTGTTAATTAGTTATGGCATTAGAAAAATAAATATAGTTCGTTATAGAAAATGGAAATCCTGTTTCGCCAATAAGAAAATACGTATCTTTAATTTTTCAATAATCTATAACATATCCAAATTACAGCGAAATTAAAGACGAAGGGTTCGAAATGTTTTCTTGTAAGTAGTAGAATTAAAGGTAAAAAATAAATAATAAGTCATAGACATCAATTAGAATGATACAATAAACTAAATTATAAAGTTATTAAGAGTGACACACAAACTTCAACTAATTAATCATATACAATTGATTATGACAACGTTTCGCTGGTTTGCCTTCCAGCCTCCTCAGGTCTTTTATTAAATTGTCAACAACACAACATGTAGAAATTCAAATTTTTTAAATTCATATTATCATTGCTAATAATCCAAAGTTTAAAGTAATTATCGTCATTAAATTTAAAAATATTGTTATGTGTGGTTCATCTGAAGAGCAAAAGAACGTTTACGTTGCTAAGCAACCTCTCTCTCGTCGGTGTTATGATTTTTTTTTAGTTAGTTGTATCAATAGCTCGATTCTGATAATACCTGTTGTTAACCTATTTCTGAGTTTCGAAAATGAAACTCGCTATCATTCTTTCATAATAAAGTTGTTATTATCTTTTGTGAGTGTGTGAGTTTAACAATATAGACATGTCAAACATCACAATGTTATACTTAGTAATAAGACAATATAAACTTATTCAACAACCAAAGGATTCAAAGTCACAAATCATACTATAAATATACTATAGAGTAAAAAAATGAAAAAAGCAAAAAGGATGGGGAAGAATGGGAAAAAATAATAATAGGAAGCAAAGAAAAGATAGCGTGGATGATTAAGCTAAAATGGAAAAGAAGAAACGAAGAGAAGAAAGAAAAAAAAAACAAGAAGACGAAATTTCAAGAGCCTAAAGACAGAAGGAAACAGAAGACAGAGACGCGAAACTCACAGACACATCTACATACGCAAACATACACACAAAACACACACACACACGCAAACATACACATACACATACACACACACAAAACACAAGTACTAGCAACTACACAAACGAGAGGAAACAGGTATTGGATGCAGGAGCAAAAATGGAAAAGAAGAAGAATCGAAGAAGAGAAAGAAAAAGGAAAACCAGAAGAAAAATTATAAGATACTAAAGAAAATAAGTGAGATTGAGGAAAGGCAGAGGGAGCAATAGGAAATGAGAAAAACGTGCCAAAACCCTAATAAGGAGAAAGACAGATGAAATGATTAACAAGAAAGAGAGCAAAAGCAAAGTAAAGGCAACGGTAAAAAGGCAAAAGAAAGTAACAAAGAAAGAAGACGAAAAGAAAATAAGCAAGAAAGAGAAAAACAAGAGCGGAAAAGGCAGATCTAGGAGAGAGAGAGGAAGAGAAGATTAATCAACAGAGAAATGGGAAGAAAAGCTGAACAGACAGAAGCAGAAGACAGGGACGCAAGAGTTACAGACACGCCTACATACATACACATATACACAAAACACACATACACACACACACACACATACACACAAAACACAGACATTATCAATTACACAAACTAGACACGAGACACAATTGAATGTAAGAAATGAAAACCAAATGTAACATATAAGTTCTAAATAAATAAACTAACTAAACTAATATGAATTTAAGAAAATTTGAATTTCTACATGTTACATTGTTGACAATTTAATAAAAGACCTGAGGAGGCTGGAAGGCAAACCAGCGAAACGTTGTCATAATCAATTGTATATTATTATTTAGTTGGAGTTTGAGTGTCACTCTCAATAACTTTGTAATTTAGTTTATTGAATCTTTAATGATGGAGAGTATTAAAATATTTAATTATCAATTAGAATGATAGTTACTGAAATACATTATATAAACTACATAAACTATCATTTTCCCAAGATTTCTGAATAATATTATTTCATTCTGATTTATAAACATTCTTATTTCGTTATAAAAATTAAAATATTTGGAAAAATTTTGGATTAATTTTTCAATACGATTAATTATTATTAACATATATATAATTTTACTGTTTATAAGGGCTTAATATTTCTCATATTATATGTCTATGTTATTAACATATTATTTTTATAACTACAATATTGAATCTTACGTTTCTTTTTTCAGAGGTCCACGTGCTGGTGTAGTGTTTTTTCGGAAAGGTGTTAAATATATTGGAAAAAATGGTGAAAATATTATGTATGATTTTGAAAATAAAATAAATCAAGCGATTTTCCCTGGATTGCAAGGAGGTCCGCACAATCATGCTATAGCTGGTATAGCGACAGCTATGAAACAAGTTTTTTCGCCTTCTTTTGTGGCCTATCAAAAGCAAGTTATTTCTAACGCAAAAAGACTATGTTCTCAATTACAAAATTTAGGTTATAAAATAAGTACAAATGGTACAGATACTCACATGTTACTGATTGATTTGCGTCCTACTAATCTTACTGGATCAAAAGCTGAAAAAATTTTGGAAGCGATTTCTATAGCTTGCAATAAAAACACAGTTCCGGGCGATAAAAGTGCATTTAATCCTAGTGGTATAAGATTAGGTACTCCTGCATTAACAACTCGAGGTTTGAGGGAAGATGATATGGATAAAGTCGCCATATTTATCAATAAAGGTGAGGTACTTTCAAAGATATTACATCATTCTTTCATTCAATTAATAATTTGTCGTTGCAGGATTACAATTAGCGAAAGAAATAACATCAAAATCTGGTCCTAAACTAGTCGATTTTAAACACATATTACAAACAGATACTGATATTTTAAGAAAAATATCAAAGTTAAAAAATGAAGTTGAAGACTATGCAAAAACATTTCCTATTCCTGGTTATGAATTATACTGACAGTAACAACTATATTTATCAATAAAATCATCTCAATTGAATTTTGTCGTATACCAAAGTTATTAATATTAATTTATTATAAATTGTATAAGAATCTCTGTTCTATGCCCTACAAAGCCGTTATGTATAACTATGTATATAAGTATCCTATGCATTAAAATATTTATCATCATGGACGGTTGTAAATGTCAAAGCAAAGAAAAAATATTTCTAAATTCATTTAGAAATTTAGTTTTTCAAGAAATTATAAAATTTAAGAAAAAGTCATATTCAAAACATGATAAAATGAATCATTAGTATTATGTATGACGATAAATTTTTGATAAATAACAAGGTACTTATAATCTCGGTCTGCGGAATATTGGATAGAGATCGTGCGATATGTATGAGTTCAAATTGAATGATTCATTTTTGATCCAACAAGGGTAAAAGGTTTCACATATAAAAAAACAAACAAATATTTGCAACTATCCATAAAAACCTTAATAGCTCAGTAGTATACTTATTATTACGAAAATTAAAAATGTTTACTTATAGTAGGTGGAACCGTAGGTGCTAAATACGAAATTTTTTTTCTTTGTTTCTAACTATATTTACACTCTGTCTAACGCAAAAAAGGAAATTGTATCATAAAATGAGTAATATTGTGATTTTAAATTTAAATAACATGAAGATACTTCACAAATAATCAGCATCGCATCGATCTAGAAATGATTCGGTCCATAGTGGAGTATTCCAATGAATTGAGAAGTTTCTTAAGCATGGCATCTTGATATCAGCGTTTCATCGATGATTTTGTTTCTATTGTAGAGTCGCTTATCTGGTTGACGAAAAATGTGGTCTCCTATCACTAGGAAGAAGACTGTAAGGAAGCGTTTATAAGAAAATACTAAACACCTCATAATCATCGTTCCAATTCTAGAACTACCCGATCTCGAAAAGAAATTTGTCCTGACAACCGATACCAGTAATACAGAAATATTAGGCGCCGTTTTAACACAGTTAGTCAATAGAATAGAGTTAGCGGTGAAGTTCCCGAATTGTACTCTGAACAAGACGTAGGGTCTGTAACGGGCTATTTGATAATTAATAATAAAAATCGGTGAATTACTGCTAGGTGGTCCAAGAAAGGCCAGCGACTCCGTACTCCGAATTGCACTAGCGCAGTGAATTGTAAAATAATTTACAATTATCAATTTATTTAGTTATTTTTTTCATGTGCTGTTACACGATGAGCACCAGCGGTACTATTATTAAATAATTATTCTAACCTGCTATTCTTCCAAAACCTCCTCCGAAAGTCTTCATGCCAATAAAGGTTGTTCACTTCAAGAAGCAGAAACTAACCAACGCTGCCGTAAACATAAATTGCAAGAGAGGAGAATATGGAATTACTGAACAATCACCTCGTATACGCCGATTAACTCAAGAAGCGCGTCCGGAAAATACATCTAACATGTATTTAATTTTTCTTTAATTTTGCGAAAGCGTATGTTAAAAACACTTCCTAGACTTTGCCTATATATACAGGGTGATTCAAAAACATATGTAAGTATGGATACCGTTGGATTCGTCTTGAAAAGTTATTCAAGATACCATTATAAATTTTTTTCCGATAATTAGGTAATTAGATAATTAACTTGAAAGATCGACCAATCAGCGCATGGCTTTAAAAGACAGGGCGAGCGCGGAGCGGCTAGGGGGGCTAGCCAGCGCGCGCCGCGGCTATATGGAAGCGGTACTCAACCTTGATGCGCGACATGAACTCCCCAAGCCGATAGACTCATATTCATTTTATAGATCGAGTCCTATCGATTGATCGACAATAATATAAAATTAGAGGACGCACGATTAACTGACAAAATCAATAATCCAATTATAATTATTTCATAGACCATGTAAATAATATAGCATCACATACGCTTTAATCCATGCGAAAAGCAGCGCCCGAAAGCCAGATTGTTAAATGATAAATTCATCAACATGATTATTCGCACCAAGATTATGGTAATTACAAGACTGCATTCATGTAATTACGTCACTTGTAGAGTGATGTTCTTAGGGTTGGGTTCTGAATGTCAGATTAATTTTTCAACTAGCCTGGAGATGCGTAAATTTTCGTGAGAAAATTTCTATTTTCGTTTTACGGCCGTTAAGATGAGTCTATTAAAATAATGTTAAATGAATAAAATAATATTCATTTTATGCTCCGAATCAAATCATAGTATTTAAAACTAAACAAATATTGTAATTAATATTATAAAAAAAAACTAAATAGTGTTTTAGCAGCCATAGTAGTTTCATGATAAATCAGATGAGTTCACAAATAATTAATCATAAGATTTCTGTATTTTTGCGTCATATAAATTTATTATTGATTCCCTAGTTTTAAGTAACAATGTTGAATTGCAATTAAGTACTGCGACAAACACCTATTTGCTGAAATTTATTAATAATAATTGATAACAAGAGGACTTTTTGGAGGACTTTTTCGACGATTTTTTTGAGGACTTTTTTAAGAACTTTTTCGAGGACTTTTTGGAGGGCTTTTTCGAGGACTTTGTCGAGGACTTTTTGGAGGGCTTTTTCGACGACTTTTTCGAGGACTTTTTGGAGGACTTTTTTGAGGACCTTTTTTTGAGGACTTTTTTATTTTGAAATATGATATTTATTTTTAAAATTATTTTCGAGGATCGTTTTGACATTTTTTAATAACTATACTTTTATTATTTTATTGTCAAATTTACATACTTATTATATTGTTAAACTTTTTATAGCTAGTTATTTTTATTTCGGTTACGTAAGATATTACACATTTTGGTGAGTAATTTTCTGTAATCTTCACGACGTGGATATGGATTAAGAGGGCCAGCTCGGATTTCAGAGCGGGAAAATTAAGTCAATAAACGCGCGAGAATTAAGTATTCACGTCTCAGCTGGAAATCGGTACGCTGCTATGCCTTTTCGTGCAAAATTTCTCCAACACAACCCGTAATTGTTGAGTGTACCGTGATTGTGAAGGTACTCAATCGATTCTTATTATTAATTTCTATTAATTAATTAGGTTTAAAAAAACCCTTGACAAAGTCCTCAAAAAATTCCTCGAAAAAGTCCTCTAAAAAGTTCTCCAAAAAGTCCTCCAAAAAGTCCTCTTGTTATCAATTATTATTAATAAATTTCAGCAAATAGGTGTTTGTCGCAGTACTTAATTGCAATTCAACATTGTTACTTAAGACTAGGGAATCAATAATAAATTTATATGACGCAAAAATACAGAAATCTTATGATTAATTATTTGTGAACTCGTCTGATTTATCATGAAACTACTATGGATGCTAAAACACTATTTAGTTTTTTTTAATAATATTAATTACAATATTTGTTTAGTTTTAAATACTATGATTTGATTCGGAGCATAAAATGAATATTATTTTATTCATTTAACATTATTTTAACCCTTTGCGGCATACATTTTTCAGAGAAACCAGTTTTCGTATAAATTGGTATACAAGGGTTTTTGGGATCGCTGATCACGATTCTGAACTTAGAATTTCAAAATTAAAAATGGCGGAGAAAACTTAGGAAAAGCAATTGATCAAAAAAGTAGAGTTACTGATTTTTCTAGGAATTAATATTCTGATGGGAATAAAAAAACTGCCTTCTTATCGCGACTATTGGTCAAGTGACACAAAGTTGAAGGATTCATATATAAGCTCGCTAATGCCGGTTATTCGTTTCGGATTCATATTAGGTAATTTGCATATATCCGACAACAGCACAGAACCTAAAAAAGGTGAGCCTAATTGTGATAAATTGTATAAATTGAGACCATTGCTGGATAGACTTCAAGAAACATTCAAAACTTGCTGGAAACCAAGCAAATATCAATCTATCGATGAATCCATGATAAAATTCAAAGTTCGAAGTAGCCTGAAGCAATACTTGCCAGCAAAACCAATAAAACGAGGATATAAATGTTGGGTTCGTGCGGATGAGTCCAGTTACGTATGTGAATTTCAAGTTTATACTGGCAAAACCGAAAGTTCTGAGAAACAGTTAGGAGCACGAGTTGTCAAAGATTTGACGCGTGAACTTGTTGGTAAAAATCAGCATGTGTACTTTGACAATTTCTTCACTGGTGTCGATCTATTAATTTCACTGAAAGAAGACAAAATATTTACTTGCGGAACTGTACGTTCCAATCGTACTGGGTTACCTAAATCTGTAATGCTTGACAAACAAATGAAACATGGACAATACGATTTTCGAACGTCTGATACTGGTATTACTTGGATAAAATGGATGGATAAGAAAGGTGTTTGTTCCTGTCAAATTACCATGATCCATCCGAAGTGACAATAGTAAATCGAACACAGAAAGATGGCACACGAGTGCAGGTAGATTGTCCAGTCATGTGCTCTGATTACAACAAATACATGGGATTTGTCGATAACACTGATCGTTTGTTATCTACATATAAAATAGATCGAAAGTCCAAAAAGTGGTGGCACAGATTATTTTGGCATTTCATTGATCTAACTATTATAAATTCATTCATCATATTTTCAAAAATAAACGCTGATAATCCTATAACATTGAAGAAGTTCAGACTACTTTTAGTGGATCGATTGGTTTCTCACAAAATTCCAACTAAAAAAGAAAGAAAGCGACAACCTACACAAACCAATCTTCACAAACCACAAGTTTCTGTTGAAAAAAGACGCTCTCTATCTGCTCATATGCCAACACCCATTGATAATTATAGGAGATGCGCTCACTGCAGTACAAAAACAAAAGATGTGCAAACTAAATGGTCATGTAGTACGTGCAACGTACCATTATGCTTACAAGTAGACAGAAATTGCTTTTTGAAGTATCATTCCTGAAAGATTGAAATGAATTAGAAAGCTAAGATAATTAAAAAATTGAAGGTGAGAAGATAAAAATATAAAAGTAAAAAAAAAACAAAAAAAAATCAATCTGATCTTGGATTCACCATTTTAAATTTCGAAATTCTGAATTCAGAATCGAGATTAGAGATCCCAAAAACCTTTGTGTACTAATTTTCAATAAATTAAAAAATATACACCAAATTTTTACCGCCATCTTGGATCCGCCATTTTAAATTTCGAAATTCTGAGTTCAAAATCGTGATCAGCGATCCCAAAAACCCTTGTATACCATTTTTCAATAAAATAAAAAATATAAACCAAATTTTTGCCGCCATCTTGAATCCACCATTTTTAATTTTAAAATTCTGAGTTCAGAATCGTGATTAGCGATCCCAAAAACTCCTTTGTATAAATTTTTGTAAAATTATAACTGAAAGTTTCTTCAATAATGAATTTTGTTTATAAATAGGGCTGTTTTTCGTCTTTGTTTAACAATATTAACAAATTAATAAAAGTTGTGGCACCAATTGACGTAAATTTCAATTGTATATCATCCTATAATCGTAAAACAACAAAAAACTCAGGGTAAATTCATCAAAAACTATTCTAAATTTGCAAAAAATGCTATGAAAAAAGGTGGGAATACGTATTCCCACTGTGCCGCAAAGGGTTAATAGACTCATCTTAACGGCCGTAAAACAAAAATAGAAATTTTCTCACGAAAATTTACGCATCTCCTGGCTAGTTGAAAAATTAATCTGACATTCAGAACCCAACCCCAAGAACATCACTCTACAATTTACGTAATTACATGATTGCAGTCTTGTAATTACCATAATCTTGGTGCGAATAATCACGTTGATGAATTTATCATTTAACAATCTGGCTTTTGGGCGCTGCTTTTCGCATGGATTAAAGCAGTTGTGATGCTATATTATTTACATGGTTTATGAAATAATTATAATCGGATTATTGATTTTGTCAATTAATCGTGCGTCCTCATAATTTTATATTATTGTCGATCAATCGATAGGACTCGATCTATAAAATGAATATAAGTCTATCGGCTTGGGGAACTCATGTCGCGCATCAAGGTTGAGCACCGCTTCCATATAGCCACGGCTCGCGCTGCCTAGCCCACATACACGGTGATCGTTTACAGACTTTATGTTTACCTGAAATGACGAAAAATTTTGAGTATGGTATTCTATGGTAATTGACCCGTAGAATCCAAAAATAAATGTCCCGAAATCGCATCTACTCCCCTTTCAAAGAAATATTCAAAAATATCATTTTTTCTTATTTTTGATCAAAAATTGTACATTTGACAGAGGAAAATGAAATACACTACTTAATTTTGATACAAATAGCAAACATTTTTATTATTCTCGTACAATTCAGTGTTTTATAAATGAAACGAAGAAAATTCTATAACAGCATCTTTCAATCTTTGAGGGTAGGACAAGTCACTTATCAAATTTATTTTCCTTTTCTCTCAAAATCGCAAAAATTCTCTGTGTGCAGATTCGCCAGCTTGTTCTGACCATAGTCCTAAATTTTCGTTTGCTAGTTCTTTAAGTAATTTGTCTAGCTCATTTATATTCCCAATTTTTCTTGTAGAAAAGCAAAAATCGACTACTTTATTCATGGTCTTGAATGCACTTACGTAAGGTATCAAAACAAATTGACCTACATCTCTATAAATATTAGGATCCAGTAATTCATCGGGTTCTTTTAGTAATTTTCTGCATGCATTACCTTCAAAAACTTCACCGTGATAATTTTTGGATACTAATTTCAGTTTCATTGGCCAGAGTAGTGCTCTTTTTCGACCAAGTAGCGGTACTAGACCGTCCCAAAAAAGATGATTGACAAACCCTTGCAGAATATGTAGCTCAGGTATAATGCATTTTTCCAGTATAGATAAATCATTTTCCTCTACAAACAGTGGCTCATTTACTGTACTGTGACAATCTTCTGAGAATTTAATTTTACAACCTAAAGTAGTAACATATTTCTTTCTATCTCTTTTCAAATCTCCATATGTTTTCAGAGCATAACGTTTGTCTCTATCAGTATTATTAATTCTTTCTTTATTGGCTCTTATGTCTGATAAACTAATAAAACAATAAGGACACGGAAATGTCGCTGTCGCTGTTTGTTGGCCATTTACCATCAATAATACTTTGAAATCTGATGTGAATTTGAACGAAATATCATTTATTTTTATCAAATCAAAAAGAATTTTAATATTTGCATGTGATTCTTTTATCTCTGGCCCAATACAAACTATTATCAACTTTTTAACACTAGTCCAGTTATTAATGGGATTTATTTCATTATAAACTACTTTTCTTCTTTTTTCTAATGGAGGATCTGTAGATACACTAGATATCACGGACATGCAAATTATAAAAAAGCCTTGCCCACCATCAGCCATAATTTTAACACGGTAATCGCCGATAATATTGCGCTTTTCTACTACATGCTTTAATAATTCTTCAGTATTTGCAAAAACTACAGGTAATTTAGTTTTATCATTATTTTTTCCAGTTTCAAACTCTAAAACCTCACTTTTATATAAATCTTTCAACAACTTCGATCGTTCACTTACATGCATTGCATAATTTGCCGGTATAGCTTTTCTCCCTACAGATTTACGAATCAAGCCAGTCATTTTTTTCATGTGATTGTTGGATACACCTGTGATAGTTTGAAATTTATCTAAGCTTGCAGCAGTAAATACGTTTCTAGGCTGATTTTTTTTAGGGTTGAGGCATATTTCGATGGGCTTTCCTAAAGTATGAAGCTCTACTGTCTTATGTGCACTTGTATTTCCTTTTTTGTCAATTTTGTTTTTTATTATTTTAGAAGCAATTTGCTCTTGATTTTTATCTGACAGCTTATCTACTAAATTTATGAGATTTTTACATGCAGCTGATGATGAAGTAGTACAAACGTGATTTTTACCTTTGCCTATCTTTTTCAAACATACTTTACATAATTGAATTACTTTTTGAGATTTAGATGTAGAATTCTTACATTTTTTAAGCTGTGTTACTTTTGACTTACATGAGCCATACAAACCATTTGATTCGTTTATCTTGTTTCGTTTATCACGTTTATTCAGTATTTCTTTCTTTCTTGATTTTGCATGATCAGTACACTTAGCAGTTACACAGATGTAACAATTACAGTTACCATTCACAGAAGATGTTTGAGCTCGAGTATCTTTCGCCAAGACTATATCTTTATAGTTTGGTATTTGTGAAATTTGTCTTTGAAAATTTCCTTTTTTTCGCTCTGGAAGGGCAAGACGACATGAGACACAAATACTCAGGGGAAATCTTGCATCACTTAGATCATAATTTTTATCACAATACCCTCTTACTAATTTTTCAACATTGTCATTAATTAAAAAACTATTCACAGTTTTGTTTCGAAAAACAATTTTTTGCCCACAAGGGCCACACACCTTTTTTCTATTATCTTCATGAGTGCATTTATTCACAGGCATAATTTCAATAAAAAAAGTAAATAAGTCACCGACGAAAATGCTTTTTAAGCCGTCTTAACTATACAGCGAAACAGCGAGCAATGTAAACATAAACACAGCCGATCCCAGAGATAAACAACTAGGAGTATTTGTTTTATATACGGTGATTGAATATGTTGGTATTTAATGTATAACTAATATATTAACAAATATGGTACCTTAAAAATTGTCTAAATTTCTTGCGAACGTTTTTTTAACAATATTCATCAAATATTACCATGTAATAAAAATGTTTACTATTTGCATCAAAATTAAGGAGTGTACTTCATTTTCCTATGTCAAATGTACAATTTTTGATCAAAAATAAGAAGAAATGATATTTTTGAATATTTCTTTGAAAGGGGAGCAGATGCGATTTCGGGACATTTATTTTTGGATTCTACGGGTCAATTACCATAGAATACCATACTCAAAATTTTTCGTCATTTCAGATAAACCTAAAGTCTTTAAACGATCACCGTGCCTAGCCGCTCTGCGCTCGCCCAGGCTTTTAAAGCCGTGCGCTGATTGGTCGATCTTTCAAGTTAATTATCTAATTACCTAATTATCAGAAAACAAACTAATAATGGCGTCTTGAATAACTTTTCAAGACGAATCCAACGGTATCCATACTTACATATGTTTTTGAATCACCTTGTATACAGGGCAGCTTTTCTGATTTGGCTTGCGTACGCAATTAATATTTAATATTTCCAATATCAAAATAAAATATGCGGAATCGTGTTAATAATTGCTGCATAAGTGTATGTTAAAATATTTAAATTATCTTCTCACAAATATCTATCAAAATAACTGTAAAACCTGTCTCGTATATCGTGAGTGTGATAGCAATTAAAATGCTGCTTGATATACATATTCATATGCTGCATTAGCCACGCCCACTTATATCTATGCCTATGTTAAATAGAAAAAGATAGCTTAATAGATAGAAAAAGACGGCGCATCACACTCATCTTGCCTAATAGACGGAGGCAAGCTTGTATATGGATTGATGCGATAGGGAGAGATAACATTAAGCACAAAAATCATCGAAATCGAAATTATATTCTGACTACGAAAATTTATGACTAGGAGAAAGAGGGAGGGGGAGAATTAGCCGAAGTTTGCCGATGGCTTTTACCTGATACAGACGTATAGTTCTGTGTCCTTGAATTACTTTGCAGATTTTCCCCGTGATTTTCTTAGAATCGAAGTGCATTTATTTAAAAGCACCATAGTTCGCTCGTCCTCACCGCGCCTAATTTGAAATTGTACTAAAATCACGTTGCTAACTACGGATGCCGCTAATTTGACGATAGCAAATTTAGATCGAATAAAGATATGAAATCTACTCCATTCTAAAAGTGAGAACTGCACGACTTATTGTTAACCAGTAATTTCACGTCTATTCAATTCACTGCATTGCAGATCAGCGAAATTAAGAGTTAGGTAAACAGTGCAAAGAAGAGTACGTGATAGCGCGTTAGTGTTCGAAACTCTTTGTACGTGTGCCTAATTTCAAAGTTTAAATTTTTCATTTTGTTATTAGCCTTAAGTTATGTGAGCCTAACCGAACGGTTATTGTTATTAGTTTTACACACGACAATTCCATAGATTGTTATTTAATAAATCGGCTCAATTTTATACCACTCCAATTACTTTACTTAGTCCAATACCCTGTTTCCTCTACTATCCGACCTTGGGTATTATTCAAATCCCACAGAGAACAAAGGAAGGTAGTAAACATTTTGAGCTGAATCTTCTCCGACTGGTTGTTATCAAGGTAAGCCACGACCTAGCATCAAATTGAGCTTAGCCGCGGATACTTATCGCGGGTAAACACATCTATACACCTATTGATTCGCGAATAATATTTTGTCAGCTTCATAGTTCAAATGGATTAGTCTGCCGAAATATTAGACTGCTCTATATAAAATTACTTGCAGTGTTAGCTACAATTCTTAACACAAATTATTATTCACGGCTGCACTTTCTGAAAAATTATTTATGTCTAATTAATTAATAGTAGTGCCTGGCGCCCAATAATCTGATAAATTAATTATCATAATTTGTAATTTATATTACGCCGAGTACCATGGTGATTGTTAGTCGGCAAAACACCATGTTACATACTGGACCATGTTTCATACTGGATCACCTTGCAGTAATTCACCGATTTTTATTATTAATTATCAAACATCCCGTTACAAGCCATTGAAAAGTTTTGGCAGTTTCTGAAAGGTTATCATTTCAAGGTGATAACCGAGTTCAGATATTTGGGCGTGCTGTAGAGCATGAAAAACCTCACCAATTACCTAACCCGATGGGCATTGAAGCAGTTTCATGCATTTAGCATATGTTAAATACTCTACAATAACGTTATGGAGTATTCAGTTATTTTACATTTTTTCTTTGAAAAGTTGTATTTATTAGACAAACGTATCAGATCCTCACCTTCATCAATAAATGACTTTACATAATCTATCTTAGTTTGAAAGGTAGAATTTTCTACATAAAAAATGAACTTATGAGGGTGGTCCGATAAGTACTTAGCCTCACCGCCCGATGGTGCCACTCTGGCAAAAGAAATATTCTATCACGTAGTACAACCTTCTCGATGGTCATTGTCAAGATTTTAGCCGGATCGGAGTTGTAGTTTATTTTTGAGAGCGTGTGAAAGCAAGTGTGTCCGTTGATTTTTGAAAAATGGAAAAAGAGCAGTATCGGTCGGTGATTCGATTCTTGTTTTTGGAAGGGAAATCGCGCAGCGAAATCAAAAAGCGCTTGCATACTGTGTACGGTGACTCTTCTCCTTCGATGGCGACCGTCAAAAATTGGTTTAACGAGTTTCAACGTGGTCGCACGTCGATTTTTGAAGAGTCACGTCCAGGTGCTCCGAAAACGGCTACCACGGAGGATAACGTGACAAAAATTCACGATCTCGTATTGGCAGATCGACGATTGAAGGTGCGCGAGATAGCTAAGATCGTAGGCATCTCAAAAGACCACGTGGGTCATGTTCTGCATAAAATTTTGGGCATAAGAAAGCTGTCGACGCGATGGGTGCCGCGTTTGCTCACTCCGGACAACAAGCGCAACCGTGAGACAACTTCAGAGCAATGTCTGACGCTGTTTAAGCGCAATCCGAAGGAGTTTCTGTGTCGCTTCGTGGCCGTCGACGAAACATGGATCAACTGGTATACACCAGAGACCAAGGAACAGTCGAAACAGTGGACTTTACCCGGCAAAAGTGCTCCGAAGAAGGCGAAGACTGCCCCATCGGCCGGAATGGTGATGTCCACCGTTTTCTGGGATTCACAAGGTGCGATCTACATGGATTACCTGGAGACGGGCAAAACGATCACAGTGTCCTACTATACCGAATTATTGGACCAATTCGACCATAAAGAACGGCACCATTTGGCGAAGAAAAAAGTGCTCTTCCACCATGACAATGCACTGGCTCACACCTCCGCCGTCACCATGGCCAAATTGGTCGTATTAGGCTACGAACTGCTGCCCCATCCACCGTATTCACCAGATTTAGCCCCGTGCGACTTCTTTTTGTTTCCAAAATTGAAAAAGTCAATCGCTGGGCAGAAATTTGAGTCGAATGAGGAGGTAATCGCTGCCACGGAAGCCTACTTTTCAGACCTCGAGGAAACGTATTTTTCAGACGGGTTAAAGAAGTTGGAGCATAGCTGCGCCAAGTGTATCGAACTAAAAGGAGACTACGTGGGAGGGTCAATAAGTCAATAAGGTCAATAAGTCTTTACAAAAGAAAAGGAACAAAAAGTTTTGCGAATATAATTTTTTTTTATTTTTCAACATAATCTTCTTGAAGGTTGATACATTTTATTAAACGGCCTTCCACTTTCTTTAAGCAATCAGAAAAATATGATTTCTGAAAACCCTTAAAATTGACATTTGTTTCGGCGATGACTTCTTTATTCGTCTTGAATTTAAATTCGGCAAGCCATTTTTTGAGGTTAGGAAATAAGAAAAAGTCACAGGGAACCAAATCAGTCGAATATGGTGGATGGTCAATTCATTCGAACTTTAAATTGTTCATTTTTACCATCGAAACTGCACACGTGTCAACTTGCCATTGTCTTGAAGAAAGAGGTATTTTTTTTGTTCAAGTGAGGACGTTTTTCTCTGATTTTTTCTTTCAGCTAACCTAATAATAACGCATAATATTGTCCAGTGATCGTCTGGCCCTTTTCCAAGTAGTAGATATATAGTAGATTATTCCATACGCATCCCAGAAAACCGTGGCCATAATCTTGCCAGCTGCTTTTACTGTCTTTGCCTCCTTTGGGGCTGGTTCTCCTGCGGTAATCCATTGTTTGGATTGTCCTTTGATTTCAGGCAAAATTGAAATGATTGTAGCCTTTGACACCCCTGTGGCCTTAACTAATTCTCGCAATTTTAATCTTCTATCACTCAACACCATATCGTGGATTTTGTTGACCATTTCGGGTGTACTCACTTCTACGGGGCGTCCTGAACGAGGTTTATCTTTTGTTGTTGTACGGCCGCGTTTAAATTCATTTACTTAGTTATAAACAGTCTTAAACACAGGGGCAGACTTACCATGAACGGCGTTCAATTCAACTGTGATTTCTTTTGGTGTAAGGCCTTTCAAATGAAAATGTTTTATCACCGCTCGAAACTCTGTTTTTTCCATTTTTCAAATAAACCAATAACTTATTGTTCAACCAAAGCTCACCAAAAAACGACTTAATGAATCGAGCTGAAACTTTGTACGATATCTAGTTAATAGTATTGCTTGTCAAAAACATCCTAATTTAAGCGTGATGAGCGCCATCTCTTGGATTTTGTAAAGACTTATTGACCCCCCCTCGTATGTTGAAAAATAAAACGTCACTTTTTTAAAATTCTTGTTTTTGTTTTGTAGACTAAGTACTTATCGGACCACCCTCGTAAAATATTCATACGTGCTATAAAAATATATATATAAATATAAATATTCATACAGGCTATAACCCGCTTTAAACATTGTCACTCAATGATTCCAGTACATATCTGGTACTGCTACAGAAAGAGAATAAGTTGAACCATACGTAACATACTGTCTTGATTCCCTTATAGTTTTCTTAAATGATAAATTTTGTAATAATGAAAAGAAGGGAAATAGTGAGAGATGGAAATTCACTTAATTTTAATTATATTCAGCAACGTTTCATCGGCATATTCGCTGACCTCTTCAGGCTTTATTAACAGAAAAACAAAAAATTACTAACAATAAAGTTTCTTAATTGTCTTAATTAAATTGAGTTTTTAAGATTTTCAATCGAAGACATAAATAGACATATTAAATTCTTGGAAAAGCAATTAGACAAAACGACGTCATTATCAAGGAAATTAAAAATTGACAATAAAATTTTAGACGATAATTTCTATATGACTGAATTGAAGATGAACAATTTTAGAAAAAAGCTTGACTTATCACATAAAATGAAATTCCAGAACTTGATGTCAAAGAATCATAACAAGAAACAACATAAATTCACTGATTGCAAAAGTTGGATCAAAAATATAACAAACATTGATCTTCCTAAAGAGGTTTCTGAAATAATTTCACTTGGTCCAAAATTTTGTTACTCCACTGAGGTTTATAAACCATAAATATTAACTAGAATAAAAAATGTAGAAGGGCTATTAGAAACAGACTATATAAAAATGACTTATGATAAACAAGATACCAGCTAAATTAACGAGAATATTAGAAACAGCTAATAAAAACGTAAAACATAAGTCTATTGAATAAAAAGAATTCAACAAAAAAATAAAATCAACAAAAAATTTTCTGAAAATGTACCCAGATATTATGTTTACTAACGCAGATATAGGTAATGTCATAGTAGTTATGTCGAAAAAAGAATATTTAGAAAAAATGAATACTCTATTAAATGATAATATCACTTATATCAAAGTTAAATCAAACCATCTGAAGAAATTACAAGGAGACGTAAAAATAATTTTAAAAGATTAGAATGATAATGGTTTTCTAAATAAATATTGGTATAATAATGATCTGACTTATACCGACACATCTGTAGCAAAATGCTATGGATTACCAAAAATACATAAAGAAAATGAGCCACTACGACCAATAATTTCATCAATTAATAGCCCTACTCACAAATTAGCAAAATTCTTATATAATGCTCTTAAAACAGTTATAAATAAACCTAACTCTCACATTTTAAACAGTGGACAGTTAAAACAAAAATTGAAAGATATTTTTATTCCAAACGATCACGTTTTAATATCATTAGATATAAGTTCCTTATTCACGAACATATCTTGTGATTTAGTCTTGGAGGAATTGGATAAACGTTATGAACAAATTAAAATTTGCGAGATTCCAGTGGAAGAGATTCGGAGAGGTATAAAATTTTTATTTAATAACACATACTATTTTCTGTTATTAAATATAATTATAAAAAAATATTTGGAAGCCCGATGGGCTCCCCTCCATCTCTCGTTTATTGGCTGATATTGTAATGGAAGACTTAGAGAAACACTGTCTGAACGTGTTGTAGAATAAATATCAAATTAATCCTGTTTTCAACTATAGATATGTTGATGATACTTTGATGTGTGTTCCGAATGATAAAATTGATTTAGTTTTCGAGACGTTCAATTCTTATCATAAAAGACTACAATTTACGTTAGAAATCGAAATGAATAATTTTATTCCATTTCTCGACTTAAAATTGATCAGAAATAATAATAAATTACAATTTGACTGGCTTAGAAAAACAACACAAACTGACAGAATGTTAAATTTTAACTCAGAACATACAATCCATTAAAATGTTAATACGAGGGTGGTCCGATAAGTACTTAGCCTACAAAAGAAAAACGAAAATTTTGGAAAAGTGGCGTTTTGTTTTTCAACATACTCTCCTTTTAGTTCGATACACTTGGCGCAGCTCCCGTCTGAAAAATACGTTTCCTCGAGGTCTGAAAAGTAGGCTTCCGTGGCAGCGATTACCTCCTCATTCGACTCAAATTTCTACCCGGCGAGTGACTTTTTCAAGTTTGGAAACAAAAAGAAGTCGCACGGGGCTAAATCTGGAGATTACGGTGGATGGGGCAGCAGTTCGTAACCTACTTCGACCAATTTGGCCATGGCGACAGCGGAGGTGTGAGCCGGTTCGTTGTAATGGTGTAAGAGCACTTTTTTCTTCGCCAAATGGGGCCGTTTTTTCTGCAATTCGACGTCGAATCGATCCAATAATTCGGCATAGTACAGCCCTGTGATCGTTTTGCCCCTCTCCAGGTAGTCGATATAGATCACACCTTGTGAATCCCATAAAACGGTGGCCATCACCTTTCCGGCCGATGGGGCAGTCTTCGCCTTCTTCAGAGCACTTTCGCCAGGTAAAGTCTACTGTTTCGACTGTTCCTTAATCTCTGGTGTATACCAGTGGATCCATGTTTCGTCGACTGTCACAAAACGAGGCAGAAACTCTTTCGGATTGCGCTTAAACGGCGTCAGACATTGCTCTGAAGTTGTCTCACGGTTGCGCTTGTTGTCCGGAGTGAGCAAACGCGGCACCCATCGCGCCGAAAGCTTTGTCATGCCCAAAATTTCATGCAGGACATGACCCACGCGGTCTTTTGAGATGCCTACGATCTTAGCTATCTCACGCACCTTCAATCGTCAATCTGGCAATACGAGATCGTGAATTTTTGTCACGTTATTCTCCGTGGTAGCCGTTTTCGAAGCACCTGGACGTGGCTCTTCAAAAATTGACGTGCGACCACGTTGAAACTCGTTTAACCAATTTTTGATGGTCGCCATCGAACGATAAGAGTCACCGTACACAGTATCCAAGCGCTTTTTGATTTCGCTGCGGAATTTCCCTTCCAAAAACAAGAATCGAATCACCGACCAATACTGCTCTTTTTCCATTTTTCAAAAATCAACGGACACGCTTGCTTTCACACGCTCTCAAAAATAAACTACAACTCCGATCCGGCTGAAATCTTGTCAGTAATCATCGAGAAGGTTGTACTACGTGATAGAATATTTCTTTTGCGAGAGTGGCGCCATCGAACGGTGAGACTAAATACTTATCGAACCTTCCTCGTATAGTTTCAAATTTAGTTGACCGGGTCTTTTTACTTGCTGACAAAAAATTTCGTTCACGCAATTTAAAAATAGTTACTAATATCCTGAAAAAAATAATTATCCATCGAAATTTATCAAAAAACACACACAAACGGATTAATAAATATAAAAAAGGGAAGAATAATTCTAAAAAATCAATAAATCAAAAACTACCTACGGTCGCTATTCCAAATAATTGCAACATCTTTAAAAAATGTTCTGTGTTAAAAGAACATGACAATACTCAAACATATTTATTACAAAAAACATTACAAAAATTCATACGTTTAGAAAAAAGCAAATCTGATTTATTAGACAAAACTGGTATTGTCTACAGTTTTCACTGCAAACAATGTTCAACTGTCTATATAGGTGAATGTAAGAGATCCTTAAAAATTAGATTAATGGAACACAAAAAAAAAACATTGACTCACAAGGAAACCCCCCCAACCCGACTTCACCGATTTCAATAATCTTTTGATATGTTATAGTTCATCAAAAAATAACACATACGTATTTTTTTTATCGCCGAAAAAACACTTTGAGGGGGTGAAAACAACCCTCAAAGTTCACCCCCAAAAATAGATTTTCCAATGTATCTCAGCATCTAATTGATATTTTACGACCAAACAAATTTCATATCACTTCTCATGTGAAAAGCAAACTAGCACATGCAATTCCGACCACAAGGGATGCAACCCTTATTTTTTTTATTTAAAATATTTTCTATTTCATGGCTATTATTGTGAAAAAAATTAAAATGACCCGAAAAAAATAGGAAAAAATATTACCCTACATAAAATACAAAAATAAAGTTAATCTAGTCAAGGTTTTTTTTGAAACTACCCCCTTAAAGTTGAAAAACCACCCCTAAAAAATTGTTTTCAATACATTACAGGTGGTGTTGATAATTTAGTGTAAAATACGTTAAGCATTATTTATACTGTACAAACACAACTATCTCGTGCAGTTTCGACCACAAGGGTTGCAACCCCTAATTTCTGTCATCGAAATTTTTACCTTCTTTGTACATATTTTTGAAAAAAAGTGAATAATGAGCTTGAAAAAATTAGTAAAAATATTACCGTGGATAGAATAAGAAAAAAAATTTACCTTTTATTTTTAAAACCACCCCTTATGTTGAAAAACCACCCCTACAAAATTGTTTTCAATACATTACAGGTGGTGTTGATAATTTAGTGTAAAATTTGTTAAGTATCATTTATACTGTACAAAAACAACTATCTCGTGCAGTTTCGACCACAAGGGTTGCAACCCCTAATTTCTGTCATCGAAATTTTTACCTTCTTTGTACCTATTTTTGAAAAAAAGTGAATAATGAGCTTGAAAAAATTAGTAAAAATATTACCGTGGATAGAATAAGAAAAAAAATTTACCTTTTATTTTTAAAACCACCCCTTATGTTGAAAAACCACCCCCAAAAAATTGTTTCCAATACATTACAGGTGGTGTTGATAATTTACTGTAAAATACGTTGCTCATCACTTATAATGCACAAACACATTTATCTCGTGCAGTTTCGACCACGAGGGTTGCAACCCCTAATTTATGTCATCGAAATTTTCACCTTCTCCATTCCTATTTTTGAAAAAAAGTTCATAATGAGCTTAAAAAATTGGAAAAATTATTATCGTGGATAGAATACGAAAAATATGTACCAATTCAAGATTATATCACCCAACAAGACCCAGAACTGGGACAACGTTTTTCCAAAGTATTTTGTTGCGCCGATTCCGAATCTGTCCGGAAAAATGATCCATCACCCAGTAGCAATTTCTAAAACTCCCCTTATATCCCAATGGCAATTTCCCGCACTAACCCGCACTATCAGAATGCTTACAACCCCCCCTAATAACCCCCTAAAAACCTCCAATGAAAATGCCGTTAGCCCCCCACTAATAGCCCGAAGACATAGCTGAGCCCCCTTGCAACCTTATGGCAATGCTTGCAACCCACCGAATAACATAATGGCAACGTTATCAACCCTGCTAACTACTGGGGTTATTAGGGGGAGGGTCTTATTGGGGGGGGGGAGAGTTATTAGGAGGTTAATGGGGGGTTGTAAGCAATGCCATTGGGGGATATTAGGAGGGTTATTAGGGGGAGGTTTATTACCATCGCCATTCGGTGATTAGGAGGGTTGATAGCATTGCCATTGTTTTTGTTGGTTGAGTTTTTCTCCTTTCTTGTGACTAAAATTGTAAACTGCCAAGTAATATATATTTAATTGATTTTTATATGCGTTACTATAATTCATTCAGTTACCAATTAAAAACAATCAAAAAAATTAGGACGGATTTATTGTTCATACTTCTTACAATAATGATATTCTTCATAGAAGTGCTCGAAACATAATGAATTTTTGCACCAACCGCAACGTATAATAGCCACATTTTTGCATCCTTCTATGTCACAATGTGTATTGCAGGAATCTCCAAAACTGTAAGCAACAGGATTGTCAAAATTTTCTGGTTTTTTAGTGAGGTAACCACTCTTGAACCAGGAATATTTAAAAAGATTAGTATATCTTGGTGAAGATAATTGATTGTGGACTAACGTCTGAAGTTTAATAATGTTGTTTCTTTTATGTAAATCCAAATCATAATTCATCAAAATTACGGTATCTGAAAATTGGCGGACAAAGTTCTTCCATATGCGAAATCCAAAAACATCAAGTGGCTGAATTTTTCCCGTTGTGCCAGTCGGTATTTTTTTAAAATTTATAATTTTATCACATGGAGTTACAGTTTCTATGGCACTGTCACAATGACCGCTCCAGGAGTCAAGCATATTTTAAAGAGATCTAAAATCAAAAATCTTATTTGTAAAATCATTTATAATGACATTAATTGTAACTAGATGGGATTATGTATACCTGTAGTCAACTTTCCAGATTTAGATGCTTCTACGTAAACATTTTCGGGTCTAAATAAAGTGGTTTCAACAATGGGTCCAAACTCACCGCTAGATTCCTTCAAAACTAAAAAGAGTGGTGACAGTAATTCTCCTGTGGCTGATATGAGTGGCTGTATAGTATAACTGTGGGTTGTTGAAGAAACTGACTGTACTAAACACTGTACCTGCTTTTCTCCTTCAACCGCTAGCGTTCTTCCGGAGTGCATTTCCAGTTGGAATCCGCTCTGATCAGAATTAAACACATTATGAATTCCAATTATTCTTATGCCTGCTTTAACATCAGCAATAAAAGTATTTGCTTTAATCGTTAGTTCTGAATTACTTTCTAGTGTTTTCTTGGTTATAAACTTATTTATTTTCCGGGATACTATTCTATGAGCTTTCTTGAATTTACAAAGCCAGTTATCCGAAGCTTTGAATCTTACATCTTCTGATCCTATAATCTTTTGAGCTTGCAATGTCCATCGACGTATGTCACGATCATGAATGATGTAACCAGCGTCTACTGCTGCTTTAAAATTATCAAAAGTGTACTGACAAATTCTTGCAATTTTTTCTCTATAAGTACCACCTTTGTTGACTGTATGAGCCCAACGTTTCAACTGACTCACAGATGAAACTTTCTTAAATTTTTGACGTACACTTTCAACACTCAAATTTTTTTTTTGCCACTTCTCCAGTATTCTACGGCTCTTTGCTTATATTCAAAACTGACATCTTCATTGTCTTTGGTACAATGGTCGATGGGTGCTTCGAAATCGTCAGGAAAATGGTGTTGA
The DNA here is from genome assembly GCF_024137745.1 of Phymastichus coffea. Lineage (NCBI taxonomy): Eukaryota > Metazoa > Arthropoda > Insecta > Hymenoptera > Eulophidae > Phymastichus > Phymastichus coffea. Next base: position 6,416,632 of record NW_026706814.1, read on the forward strand.
ACTTCATCTTCTACTATTTTTGCAGCATGATCTTTGTAATCTTCTTGAAAATCTAATGTATCTTCAACGATCATATCTATTTCATTGAAATCATTCACGGAATCTATTAAAATGCTTTTAATTCTTTCCGACAATTGAATCTCTTTATAATTTGTCTCACTTTCAGGTATTTGTAGAGTTTGAAAGTAAGCTAATAATAAATTTAAAACGTTCAGAGCGTTAATTTTCATTTTTTAATCTGAAATAAAAAAATATATATATATATATCTTATATATCTTCTATTATATTAAACAGAAGGCGCGAAATTCTCCGTGCGTCCGTCCATCCATCCGTCCCCTTTTTTTCCTTATTTTTCCTCTGTATAGGTCTCTCCTGATATCGCTGGGGAATAAGAAATAAACTGAATAACAAATAAACAAATTAGGATAAAAACAAATAAATAAACAAATTGATGAGTAAACAATAATGATAAACAAACTTATAGAAAACATTCATGAAAAAAATTAATTAATAAATTAAAAAGTAAACATATTAATTAATAAACAATAATAATAAACAAATCAATAAGTAAACAATAATTATAAACATCATTAATTAATAAATCCTCATAATCAGTGTAATTTCAATTTTTTTAATAACAAATATTAAAAAGCCGTAAAATTATTTGCATATAAAAAATAATTTTATAGTTATACTTACGTAGCAGGTACTACGAAATACGAATTAACGGAATAGTATCTTATTATTATTTGTACTTATAATCTTATATTCTTATTACTATTTATTATGCTGTTAGTTCAATAGTCGATACAATACGTCCAACAACAAGAAAGTTGTGTTGGCTACTGATGAAGAATTACTTACTCATATTTATCAATGATGAAAATAACAGACAATCGTCAGAGACGCTGATAGTAGGACATAAATAAAATTCTGATAATACTATCATTCATATACCAAAATTTTTGCGCATCCGAGAAACTATACTTATCTACTAGGTATACTTATAATATTATATTATTCTTGACTTGTTTTTTTATATAATAAAAGTTATTTATTTTTTGATAGAATTAATAAACGATAGAACGTAAAAATTTAAAAGAGAGCAACAAAATAGCTATGGAATCATAGCTTATTTGATTTAGAAGAGATTGCAACGATATGTCAGAAACTTTTTTTAGGATGGTTTTTCAACATTGAGGGTGGTTTTGAAAATAAGTTTGAACAGGTAAATTTTTTATTCTTATTCTATCGACGGTAATATTTTTTCCAATTTTTTTAAGCTCATTATGAACTTTTTTTCAAAAATAGGAATAAAGAAGGTACAAATTTCGATGACAGAAATTAGGGGTTGCAACCCTTGTGGTTGAAACTGCACGAGATAGTTTTGTTTGTACATTATAAATGATACGCAAGGTATTTTACAGTAAATTATCAACACCACCTGTAATGTATTGGAAACAATTTTTTGGGGGTGGTTTTTCAACATAAGGGGTGGTTTTAAAAATAAAAGGAAAATTTTTTTTCTTATTCTATCCACGGTAATATTTTTACTAATTTTTTCAAGCTCATTATTCACTTTTTTTCAAAAATAGGTACAAAGAAGGTAAAAATTTCGATGACAGAAATTAGGGGTTGCAACCCTTGTGGTCGAAACTGCACGAGATAGTTGTTTTTGTACAGTATAAATGATACTTAACAAATTTTACACTAAATTATCAACACCACCTGTAATGTATTGAAAACAATTTTGTAGGGGTGGTTTTTCAACTTTAAGGGGGTAGTTTGAAAAAAAGGTTGACTAGATTAACTTTATTTTTGTATTTTATGTAGAGTAATATTTTTTCCAATTTTTTTCGGGTTATTTTAATTTTTTTCATAAAAATAGCCATGAAATAGATAGTATTTTAAATAAAAAAAATAAGGGTTGCATCCCTTGTGGTCGGAATTGCATGTGCTAGTTTGCTTTTCACATGAGAAGTGATATGAAATTTGTTTGGTCGTAAAATATCAATTAGATGCTGAGATACATTGGAAAATCTATTTTTGGGGGTGAACTTTGAGGGTTGTTTTCACCCCCTCAAAGTGTTTTTCCGCTGATAAAAAAATACGTATGTCTTATTTTTTGATGAACTATAACATATCAAAAGATTATTGAAATCGGTGAGGTCGGGTTGGGGGGGGGGGTTTCCTTGTCAGATACATTGGCTAAGATATTGGATTATGAAAAGAATTACAAGAAACGCAGAATATCTGAAATGTTGCACATCGGCTTACATAAAAACATTTTAAATAGAAAAGAGGATATACAATATCTTAGTCATATTTATAAGCCTTTATTTAGACCGATGAGGAAGGAATGATAAATGAAGTATATATATATATATATATATATATGTATGTATGTTTGTGTGTTGAAATACTTAATTTGTTACTGTATTGTAACGTGACTGGCTACGAGATATTCTTTTTAGCTTATAATAATTTGACTACGAGAGAAATCAGGTACACACATATACATATAATTATATGCCTTTAAATTTTTATTTGCAATTTGTTAATAATTTTTTGTTTTTCTGTTAATAAAGCCTGGAGACGTCAGCAAATGTGCTGACGAAACATTGCTGAGTATAATTAAAATTAAGTAAAGACTATTTCCATCTTCCACTATTTCCCTTCTTCTATTATTACAAAATTTATCAAGCTGAACTATACTTCTTTAATAAGTAGAAAAGTTCAAGGTAGGGGTAAATGACTATATTTTAACTTGTCAATGTCAGAATAAACTTTTATAAATTTCATATCAAGTTCCTTTCGATGAAGAACGATCGATATATTCATTTATTTTAACTCAGCTTGCAATTTTAAATAGATATTTGCCAACCTCTAATGAAAGATTATCAGAAGGTTTTTAAGTATACTTCATTAGCTCTACCGAGCTTGCGTCTAAACATATCAATACTCATTATTTAAATAAATGAAAAAATGAATGAACTTTACCCAAATAGTGAATTAATAAAAAAAAACAAAAATTTATTTTCCTTTTTTTTATTTATTGAATTATTTTATTACGTTTTACTTTCGAACATGACATTTTTGCAAGAAAGGACATACGAGGTGTGTTCAAAAAGTAAGGTGACTTTTCAAATTTCACGGGCAACGTACTTTCGATTATCGATTTTTTTGTTTTTTTATGTTGGTACAATCTTCCCGAATATCTGTACCAAGTTTCAAGTGTATAGCATTTTTTGTTTGGTTGTGAGAGGCGTAAAGGTTATAAGTGTTTTGCGTGCTCGGCGATTTCTTGCTATCGAAAAATATGGATCAAAGGATTTGCATCAAATTTTGTGTAAAAAATAAAATAAAGTGCTCCGAAACACTTGAAATGTTGACGGTGGCAGATGGTCAAACTCTTCTAAGTAAAAAGAATGTTTACAAGTGGTACAAACTCTTCCAAGATGGCCGGGAAGATACCAATGACGAGCCTCGCTTTGGACGCCCAAGCACGTCAACAACTGATGAAAACGTTCAAGCAGTGAAGAAAATTGTTCTGGAAAATCGTCGAATCACTATCAGAGAAGTTGCTGAGGATGTTGGTATATCGCTTGGCTCGTGCCATGAAATTTTTTCTAAAGTTTTGGGCATGAGACGTGTGAGAAGTTTGTTCCGAAATTGCTAAATTTTGACCAAAAGAACGGTCGCATGAGCATCGCTCAAGAACTATTGAATGACGTCAACGACGACCCAGATTTACTCAAAAGGGTCATAACTGATGACGAATCATGGGTATATGGTTAAGATATTGAAACCAAAGTCCAATCGTCCCAATGGAAGAGCCCAGATGAGCCAAGACCGAGAAAAGCACGCCAAGTTCGATCAAATGTCAAAGTTTTGCTCACTGTTTTCTTCGATTACCATGGCGTGGTGCATCAGGAGTTCTTACCATATGGACGTACGGTCTATAAACAGTATTATCTTGAAGTTATGCGCCGTTTGCGAGAAGCAATACGAAGAAAACGCCCAGAATTGTGGAAAAACAATTCATGGCTTTTGCATCACGATAATGTCCCTGCTCCCTCATCTTTGCTTGTGAGAGATTTTTTGGCCAAAAACAACACCACAATCATGCTTCAGCCACCATATTCACCGGATTTGGCCCCATGTGACTTTTTCTTCTTCCCAAAACTAAAGAGACCTATGAAAGGACGGAGATTTGCAACGATTGAAGAGATAAAGACTATACCGAAAAGTGCTTATGAGAAGTGCTTTGAGGGTTGGAAAAACCGTTGGCATAAGTGTATTGTATCTGAGGGGGATTACTTTGAAGGGGACAACATAAATATTGATAAATAAATAAATATTTTTTCTTAAAAATACAAGTCACTTTACTTTTGGAACACACCTCGTAGCAGCTCAACGAGATCGAAAACAGTCAAAAAATCTGGTGAGTCACTCCAGCTTGTGACGCCCCTTCACATAATGCAACACTAACAAAGGAACCACCCCAACCCGACCTCACCGATGTAAATGATTTTGGGATATGTTATAGTACTTGAAAAAAAATTAGATACGTGTTTTTTTTTATCGGCCCATAAGGGCTTTTAAGGGGTGAAATCCACCCTGAAAATCAACCCCTAAAATCAGTTTTTTAAATATTTCTCAGCATCAAATGAATATTTTTCAGTAAACTCAACGTTAAAACATTTCTTATAAAAAGGCGCTTTTAAGAACATAACATTTATACCGAAGGGTTGCAACCCCCTTTTTAATAGGGGTAAATACACTATTTTTTGTACTGTTTTATGACATGTAATAAAGTAAATCAGCTCGAGTGATTTAAAAATCCCACTGATAATGAGAAAATACCAAAATTAAATTGACGTGTTTCCGAATTTAAAAAAAAAGATGTTTAAGGAGTGTTTCACCCACAAACCATCCCCATCAAACTATCAGCAGGTTAATCGACCTAACCCTAGGATAAACAAGTTTTGTCGTTTGTTATTTCTTGAAATAATTTAATCCTATGCATGAGCGAGCTACCTCAACTAACCAACCTGCCTCTAACCCACCAAAACCCCCATAAACCACCCTTACCCAACCAAATGTAGGATAGTAGACCTAACTTTGGGAGATATGAGTTTATCAGTTGCTTTTTCTTAAAATAATTGATTTCTTCACCGTACGTGGGGTATCCCATTTTTTTTTATAAAATTTATCTGTAGCTCAAATATAATTTATGACAAATAAAAATATGTTTAATACATTTTATTTTAATAGTACCAAAATGGCGAGAAATATCTCTTAAAAATAAACACGAGAGTAATACGAGGTCTAATTATTATTTATAGATCTATACATATATATTTATATTCGTATGTAGATACATAAATATATTTACGTAAGAGCCATCGTACGCGATACTACATATATTTTGATTTTTCATAATAATTTTCATCTTTTTCTTTTTTTTATTTATTAGTAAATTAAAATGTATCAATCAACGAATTCCTTACAGAAATGATAATCATCGAAAAAGTGTTTGAAACATAATGATCTTTTACACCAACCACACCGTATTATAGCAACATTTTAACATGCTTCTACTTCACAATGTATATTGCAAGAATCTCCGAAACTAAAATCATCAGGGTTATCGGTTTTAGCTAGTTTTTCAGCAATGTAGCCGCTTTTATACCAAGCGTATTTAAAAATATTTGTATATCTTGGTGAAGAAAGCTGGTTATAGACAAGACACTGCATTTTTATGATGTTATTTCTTAAATGTGGATTCATTTCATAGTCCATCAAAATTACTTGATCTGATAAACGTCGAACGAAGTTTTTCCAGATACGAAATCCATATACATCGAGTGGTTGGTTGTTCCCTGTCGTTCCTGTGGGAATTTATTTTATATTAACAATTTTGTTTGTCGGCATTGTTTTCCTTACAGCTTTATCGCAATGTCCACTCCAAGAGTCAAGTAAAAGTACTAATTGAGGTCCAACATTTGGGTAAAAAACTTCTTTCAACTAAATTTTAAAATGATCTAAAATAAAAAAATGTCGACATTTTTTTATGTCATTGCATTATAATAAACAAAAATATACTAACTTGTCGTTAATGTTCCAGATTTAGATGCTTCCACATGCACATTTTCTGGTCTAAATAATGAAGATTCCACTATGGGACCGAATTGACCACTTTTTTCTTTTAATAATATAAAAACTGGTGATAACAGTTTCCCGGTTGCTATTGCTAATGTTCTTCCCGAGTGCATTTCTAATTGGAAACCATACTGCTCTGAATTATAAAAGTTTGCAATGCCGATTTCTGATATACATGATTTAACATCAGCTACAAAAGCATCAGCATTAGTTTGTAGTTCTTCTTTACTTTCTAATGTTTTTTTGGTGATAAATTTATTTATTTTTCTAGATACTATTCTATAAGCTTTTTTAAATTTTAGTAAACAAGTTTGAGAAGCCTTAAATATTATATCTTCATGGCCAACAGCTTTTTAAGCTTGCAATGCCCATTTCCGTATATCTGGATCATGTACTATCGTACCAGCTGCAATAGCGGCTTTTAAATTATCAAACGTGTATTGGCAAATATGCGCAATTTTTTCTCGGTAAGTTCCATTTTTATGAATTGTTTTCGCCCAACGTTTAAGTTGACTTATAGATGAAACTTTTTTGAATCTATGTTGTACAGTATCCAGTTTTAAGTTTTTGGTTTTTTCCGCTCCTCCAATATTCTACGGCTCTTTGTTTATAGTTAGTTTAGTTTATTTATTTACAACTTATATGTTACATTTGGTTTACATTTCTTATATTGCTATTTGTGTCTCGTATCCAGTTTGTGTAGTTGATTATGTATGTGTTTTGTGTGTGTGTGTGTGAGTGCGCGCTTGCGTGTGTGTGTGTGCATGTGTTGTATAAATATGTGCATTTGTAGGTGTGTCTGCAACTCTTGTGTCCCTGTCTTGTACGCCTGTCTGTTCCTCTTTTTTTCTCATTTTTCTTCTGATTAATCTTCTCTTCCTCTTTCTCTCTCCAAGATCTGCCTTTTCCGCTCTTCTGTTTTTTTGTCTCTTTCTTGCATATTTTCTTTTCAGCTTTTCCTTTATTACTTTCTTTTGACTTTTCACCTTTGCCTTCCCTTTGCTTTTGCTCTTCTTCTTGCTAATCATTTCATCTATCTTTCTCCTTATTAAGGCTTTGACACCTTTTTCTTGTTTCCTATTGCTCCCTCTGCCTTTCCTTTCCTCAACCTCACTTATTTTTCCTTAGTATCTTATGCTTTGTCTTCTAGTTTACCTTTTTCTTTCTCTTCTTCGATTCTTCTTCTTTTCCATTTTGCTCCATCCTCTAATACCTGCTATTTGCCGCTATACCTGTAGTTGCTGTTACTTGTGTCTTGTGTGTGTGTGTGCATGTGTATGTCTATGTTTGCGCGTATGTTCGTGTTTTGTGTTTTTTTTTTTTTTTTTGAAGAGAGTTGGAGAATGCTTTATGCACGTAACGGCGTTCCGGCTCGTCCTGTGTGGGAATCCCTAAGCATGGTATACCCACTAAACTCCCATCTCTCTATGTCCTGCCTGTATCCCCCGCGGGAACCGCCGCTAGGCATTACTTCGCGGGGGGGCTTCTGCTATATTAGCCTTGTCTTCTTCATTACCTTTCGGCTGTGTCGTTTTCTTCGATCTTCATCGTCTTCGGCTATGTTAGCCTCGTCTTCTTCTTACGGCATCATCCGGTCGTTTTCTTCTATCGGCATCGTCCGGTCATCCTCTGGACAGACTCTACCTCGACACCTACGTTCCTCTGCATCGGGTGAGGGAGTCTGGGCTCAATCCAATGTCCTTTGCTCTCCCGCAAAGGCAGGGGAGCGCTTTGGATAGGCTGGTGCCTTGTTATCCTATGGACTTAGGTGACCCCAGAGCCTACGTTCCTCTGCATCGGATGGGGTAACCGCGCTCTACTAACTACTCTGTGGTAGTTTAGGAGCGCTTTTTAGTCCCATAGTCTGGCACCTCGCTCTATCTATGCATGATAGACCTGTCGCGTCTTCTATCTTCCTCCTTTCTTACTTCGGTCAGCCGGTTTACCACTGACGTGGCAAAGGTCACTACCGTTTCCCATCCCTCTGGCGAGCCGAGCAGGCAAGCTCCGAGCCCTTCGGGACTCATTGGATCATTCCACTCCGTGCGGAAATGCATCCGCTCTTCAGCGAAGCGGGGACACACAAATAAGACATGTTCTACGTCCTCGTCATTGCCTGGACAGGCTGGGCATTTGGCACTCGCATATACACCGATGTGTTGGAGATAAATGCGGAAGCAGCCATGACCGGTGAGCACCTGTCTCAGTTGGAAGGTGAGGTGTCCGTGGCGCCTGCCTGTCCACTTGTCAATGTTCGGGATGATGCGATGAGTCCAGCGACCTTTCACTGCGTTGTCCCATTTTCTCTGCCATTCTCGCAGTTTTCTCTCCAAATTTTGCGTCCACCGTTTGCTGTGGACATGTCTATCAGCTTTGTTCTCTTCGTTACGACCTCCTTCACGGTATATTTCTGCTCTGTCGCATGCTAGTAGGTCGATAGGCGCTATTCCAGCGATTACCGAGACTGCTATGTCCGATACAGTTCGGTATGCACAGGCAACTCGTAGTGCTGCTGCTCTGCAGGCTCTTCGACACGTCCCTCCGTAGCTTGCATTATTTCTTAGCGCATCCGCCCATATAGGAGCTCCGTAGAGAATTACCGAGCTTACGACCGGCGATAGGAGGGTTCTGCGTGGTTGCTTTGGCCCACCGACGTTTGGCATGATACCTGCCAACGCTCTAGCAACGTTAGTGGCTTTGACACCTGTTTTCGAGAGGTGTTCCTTAAACGATAGCCGCGTATCTAGTATAACTCCCAGGTACCTCAACGTGTCAGTCGACTGTACTCGCTTATTTTCCACCGTGAATGTGGCGTACTTCCGAGCTTTCGTGCGGGAGATGAGCACCGTTTCCGTCTTTTCCGCAGCGAGACTGAGCCCATGCCTTTTTAGCCATCGAGCCACCACCTCGATGGAGACGTTTCCTATATATTCTATCTCCTCAACGCTCTTTGCCGTGACCACTAGTGCTACATCATCGGCAAAAGCTATTATCTCTATTCCCCTTGGCAACTGCTGTCTTATTAGTCCGTCATATAGGACATTCCATAGCAAGGGGCCAAGCACCGATCCCTGCGGCACTCCTCCCGTGATGTTGTATGAGTGTGTGCCATCGTCGGTGTTATAGTGCAGGATTCGGTTGCTTAAGTAGCTCGATAGGGCTCTACGCAAATACAGCGGTACCCTCAGTCCTTCCATGGCTGTCATAATGATGTCCCATCTTGCCGAGTTGAACGCATTTCGGATGTCTAATGCGATCACAGCGCACATGCGTCTTGCGCTCCGTCCGCCGCTAATGGCATCTTTGGCCAGGTCCACAACTCGACCAATAGCGCCTAAGGTTGAACGGCCTTTTCTGAAGCCGAACTGGTTTCCAGACAGGTCCCCCGCTTCGGCTATAGCTGCCTCCAATCTGGCATGGATTACTCTTTCCAGCAGTTTTCCTATAATATCCAACATGCATAGTGGTCTGTAGGACGAAGGCTGCTCGGGAGGCTTATTTCCCTTGGGTAGCAGCACCAGTCTTTGCAGCTTCCACGAGTTTGGAAAATGTCCTTCTCGCAGGCACGCACTAAATGTATCGCGAATTATTTCCGGGGCATTCAGTGCTGCCGTCTTGATGGCAATTTCCGGTATCCCATCCGGCCCTGGCGCTTTCCGGGTTCGAATTTTCTTCGCGGCTACTATCAGTTCCGCTTGGGTTACTTCTGTAAACTCGATTTCATCGTCTCTTTCCATTAGGCCTGTTTGTTCTGGGCTCTCCCGATGTCTTGGGAACAGATGTCGCACTACTCTGTCGAGGAATAATGGGCAAGATGGTGGTGCGCCACTCCTGGGCTTGATCTTGCGCATGACCGTTTTATACGGCCGGCCCCAGGGGTCCTTATCTACTTCCTCGCAGAAGTCTCGCCAGCACTGTCTCTTAGCTGCTTTGATGGTGACCTTGAGCAGTGATCTTAGCTCTTCATATTTTTCGGTCAGAGCTCGGAAGTTGGGCTTGTTCCTTGCTCTTTGATGGCGCCTTCTGGCTGTAAGACATTTATGCCTCAGGCTTGCGATGTTTTCATTCCACCAGTAAACCGGTAATCTACCCCTTGCGTTGCTCTTGACAGCCATGGATGCATCACATGCAGTGTTGAGAGCTCGTGTGAGACCCTGCGCCTTTTCCTCCGCGGTTCCGGATACTGATATTCCTTCAAGGGAGTAGAGAAATGATTCTCTGTCGAAGGTATTTGGTGCCCATCTCCTCTTGTTTTCCGTTGTCCTGGTGGATACCGCTTTTTTGATCAACTGGATCCGGTACATTATGGCTTGATGGTCACTGCCCGTGTACCGATCGCTGACTCTCCAGTTGAGCTCCTCCGTCAATAGTTTGGCATCTATAAAGGTAACATCCACTATGCACGATTTCCCCGCCTTGGAATAGGTCGGGGTCGTTCCTCTATTGGCTACCTCGAGCTCCAATACTCCGAACGCCTCTAGAAGTGCATGCCCGCGAGCATTTGTTTTCGCGCTTCCCCAGTTTACGACCCATGCATTAAAATTACCTGCGATGACCATCGGTAGGCGTGATGTCATTGCACTGGTAACAATGTCATCCAGGAATTTCTTAAACTCGCTTATCTCTTCGCTAGGTGGGAGATAGCAACTATATATATGCATGCCAGCCACTTCTATCCACGTAAAGTTTGAGGTTGGATCGTGTAGGTGTCCGCATACCCAGACAGCCGCCGTACCAGTCGCATCTTTCACCCAGTTCGGCTCATCGAGATCACAGTACTTTTCGCTAACTATGACGATGTCGGCCTTTTCCTCCCTTACCAACTAGTGCAGCAGGTCCTGAGCCGCTGCACAGTGGTTGAGGTTGATTTGGAGGACTTTAGTCATTTTTAGCGTGAGATCCCTCCTTCTTTGCGTCCGTGCAGTCTGCTGCCTTATGCCCCTCCTTTCTGCACCTGAAACACTGCTTGGAGCGGTCTTCATCGCTTTTGCAGTCCTTTGCGATGTGACCATTCTCCAAGCACTGGTAGCATCTTTGTGTCGGTGTGTAAGGCTGAACTCTACAGTTCACCCATCCTATTCTCAGCTTTCCGTTTTCAAGTAGCTTTCTGGCCGCTGCTACCGGGAGCTGGATATGTGCCGCTTGTGTGCCGTTGTACAGTCCTCTGATTTTTATGCTGCTACTTGCAGCTGCCTCTGGTCCGATAACTGCAGCTACAGCTTCTATCACTTCCTCAGGTATGGTTGTCTCATCCATGTCTTTGATCCTGAGGGTTTCTTTATCGGTCATCAAGTGGACTTCTGCTGACTCCTCAAGTGTGGCCAGGACCATCTCTTCTATGTTTGGGGACCTGGTTCCCGGTTTCCCCAGTTCGAGGAGTAGTTCTCCTGCTCTAGTACGCCGTATTCGGGTGACTTTTTCACCTATCTCCTTCATGTTGGGTGCTGCCTTGACCTTCCTCAAGATGTCGGCATACGAAGTCTCGCCCAGTGCTTTGATCTTAATAGCTTCTGGGCGAGGCTTCCTGCTCGTGGTCTTAGTGGTTTTACCCTCTCTAGTGCCTTATTTTTTATTGGTCTCTTTTCTCTTCTTTTCTTTCTTCTTGGCTTTGCCCTTTCTTCTTACCTCTTTCCATTCGGAGGCTTTTTTCTCGGCAATCTCCTTTCTTTCTTCGCTCTCCCTTGTGAGCAGGGTTTTTTCTTGGTCGCTTTTGGCCTTCTTCGTTGCTGGCGGGATCGTCGGCGGTTGCCTCTCTAAATTTCCACGCTTTTTCGCTTTTTCTCTAAAGATGGGCGATGTTTGGATCTCATCGTCCCTTACCGTCAGGTTTTCTGTACTTCTTTTGGCCCCCTGGCAGAAGAGTACGCGCAGCTTCGCGTACTCCTCTATCATACAGTCTGCCGTTCTGGCCATGGTCTTCAGTTCTGCGTGGAGGTTCTTCTTTTCTAGAATAAACTCCACCAGCTTTTTGACCTTTCTCTCCAGGCTCTTGAAGCATTTATCAGCTTCACTGCGGTCTTTTTCTTTTTGATTTGATTGATTATTCTTCATGTTGGTCCCACGAGTAGCTAGGGAAGTTGTCGTCGATCCCACGCAGAGCCCCGCGTGCGTGGGACAAGGCTAGATACGAGGGAGTTTCGCCAGGTGCTCCGAACGCTCCGTTTGGGACTCTCTGTTACCCCCGAGAAGCAACCAGGCTACATCGGCACGGGTCGCTTCACACCTTCAGCTTGGGTGGTCCGTTAACCTGGACGGGGACCCTTTAACAGGGTGCTATCATCCGGGTCAGATGAGCCTTGGTTTTTTAACGAGGTTGGTACTCCTCCCCCTCCTCCTTCCCTGCTTCTTGAGTAGCAGGGTCCCGGGCTTGGGACCGGCGGTGGCGGAGTTTGTTCGTGTTTTGTGTGTATGTGTGTGTATGTATGTGTGTGTAGATGTGTCTGCGAGTCTTGCTTCTCTGTCTTCTGTTTCCGTCTCTCCTTAGGGTCTTGCAGCTTCGTCTTCTTGCTTTTCTTTTTCTTTCTTCTCTTCGTTTCTTCTTCTTTTCCATTTTATCTTCATCATCCACGCTATCTTTTCTTTGTTTCCTATTATTATTTTTTCCCATTCTTCCCCTTCCTTTCTGCTTTTTTCACATTTTTCTACCATGTGCTTCCAATTTTCTTCCTCTTTCATATACATTCGGCATCTCTTATTTTCTTCCTTTTTCCAATACCTGATTCCTCTCATTTCATTACCTAACCTAAACCTTTCCCTTATTTATAGGCCTTTTATTCTTCCCTCTCCTTGAATTTCATTTAATCGATATTTTTTCATTTCTTCTTTCAGTTCTTTCCACTTGTTTATATATCTTGACTTTTCTCGCTTTTCTTGTGGTTCTTTTTCTTCTTTTTTCTTTAGCTCTTCTCTTATTTCTTCCCAAAACTCTTCTTTCATTTCGTTTCCCTCTTCCCTCTCTCTGTCTATTTTACTTTTTTCTAGCCTTTCCTCTCTCTCCTCCTTCTTACCCTTTTTATCTTTTTCATTTCTTTCCCTTTTCTTTAATTCTCTCCATGCTTCTTTTTTTATTGAGCCATCTCTTTCTTCTCTTATTTTGTTTTCATACTTCTTTGCTCTTTCTAATGCTGTTTCTTTCTTTTCTTGTCTTCCTGTTTCCTATCGTATTGAGTAACTTGGCGTGTTTCTATCCAAACCCAATACCCACTTTATAAATTTTAGTTGGAATCTCTCTATTTCTTCATATCTCTTCCATCCCCAGATATCTGCTCTATACATAATCACGTGCGTCGAACAGGTTCATCCTTAGCTCCCAGTTTTCTCTAAATAGCTTGTCTCCTAGCCCCCATAGCCTTCCGAGTCCCATATTTATTTTCCCTTCTACCTTCTTTATCTGCTTTTTATTTCCGTTATTTCTGTTTATCACATATCCCAAGTAGTTGTACTCTTTCACCATCTCTATCTTCTCACCTTCCCATTCGAATTCTTCTTCCTTCCCCCTTCCTCCTCCTCTCCTGCATTTCATCATCTTTGATTTTCCTACATTTAACTATAATCCCCTTTCTTCCAGGTATCTTTTTAATTTTTGCAGCATTGCTTTCATTCCACTTTCACTCTTTGCCATCATCACTATATCATCTGTATATCCTAATGTCCATATTTTCTTCCTTCCTATCACTACCCCTCCTTCCTGCACCTGCATGATCTTCACTTCCAGATAGGCGAAGGCAAAATTAAATAGCGTGGTGCTCAAAAGTCACCCTTGCCTTACGCCTTTGTAAGTCTCAAACTCCCCAATTATTTCTCCTCTAACTTTTACATTACTCCCTGTTTTCTTGTATATTTCTTCTATTCTTTTCCTAATTTTTCTATTTATCCCTTTCTCATTCATTGTTTCCCATATTTTCTTTCTCTTTATTTTATCAAAAGCGGCCTTCATGTCTGCAAAGAATACGAACAGTTTTCCTCCTTTTTCCCTTATTTCCTTCCTTATTATTGTTTTTAATATATATATTACGTCCATTGTTCCTCTTTTCTTCCTAAATCCCGTCTGCGTATCGCTTAGCGTTTCTTTAGCTTCTAGTTCTCTTTCCAGCTTTTTCCTTAGTATTTCTGCATATATTTTATATCCCGTATCCATCAGCGTTATTCCTCTATAGTTTCCTACTTCTTCTTTCCTCCCTTTCTTATATATTGGTACTATTATTCCCTTCCTCCATTCTTCCAGATATCGTTCTCCGTTCCATATTCCGTTTAAGCATTTTGTCATGTCTTTTATCAAGCCTTCCGTGCCTTCCACCCACGCTTCATTTGCTATACCATCTTCTTCTGTCGCCTTTTTCTTTTTCATTTTTCTTATTACCTGTTTTACTTCTCTTTCTTTGATTTCTTCACCTTCCTCTCCTTCGCTGTCTTCGGTTTCTTCCCCTTTGCTTTCTTCCTTTTCTATCTCTCCCAATTGTGCCATAAAGTGCTTTATCCATTCTTCTTTTCCTATATTTTCATCTAATCCAATTCTTTTCTTCCTATTACCATTCACTTTTATCTCATAATTTTCTTCTCGTCTTATCTTTTCTTATTTCTTCTGCCACTCTTTTCCCCTCATCTTCTTTTGCTTTTCTTATATCCTCTCTGTATTCTCTCTTTGCTTTTAAGTATTTGCCTCTGTCTCCTTCCCCTTTTCTTACCTTATTTAACTCTGCCATCACCCTATCCCTTTTGCCTTACATTCTTTTCTCCACCAGCTTTTTTTTTGATCCTGTTTTTTTCGTTATCTTCTTTTTTACAACTGCGTTCTTCACTCTATTTTTTATATCTTTCGATTTATCTGTTCCCCTATTCCGTCTATCCATCTCTGATACTCCCTTATACCTTCTTCACTCCAGTCGTCTATCATTCGTTCTTCCGCTATTTTGTCTCCCAGTTCCACCTCTATTGGTAAGTGGTCCGACTTTACCCTCTCCTTTATTTAAACCTTTTTTATCGCCTCATCACCTTCCTCGTTACCTACTACATAGTCTATCGTTGACATTCCTCTCGCTCCTATATATGTTATTTCTCCCTCTTCATCTCCTTCTTTTCTCCCATTCGTTATCACTAAGCCTATTTCTCCTAGCCATTTTATCATTTCTTCTCCCTCTGCGTTTAACACTTTATCCTTGGCCTTTATTTCTTCTAGGTTTTCTTCTGTCTTCCATTCTCTTCCTTCGTTTCCTGTTCTTGCGTTGAAGTCTCCTCCTATAGTTATTGTTTTTCCTCTGTTCTCCTCTATCTCTTCGCTTAGGTATTCATAGTTTTCCTTCTTCTCATGTTGCATATACACCGATGCTATCTTGTATTCCCTCCCTCCGATCTTTATTTCTCCTACTATTACCTCACTTGTCCTTTCTTTCTTCCATTCAACCTTACTCATCCCATTCCTCTCTCTTACCGCCATTATTCCTCCCCCTATTTCTCTCCCCCTTCTTCCTTCCCTTCTTGAGTCCCTCCACTCTATGCTGTACACTTTCAGTTGCTTCTCCACACCAGTTCTTGCCCCTTGCCTCTTCACCCAGGTTTCCGTTAGCCCTATTATGTCGAATTCCCTGCCATATTCCCAGTCGTCTTCCTTCATGCTCCTCACCCTGGCCACGTTCCAGAATAGTATTTTTACTGCCTTTCTCCCCTCTCTCTCCTTTCTCTCCTCTCTCTCTCTTTTATCCCTATTGTTTTCGAATCCCTTCCACCCCCTTTCCTACCATTTTTCCCTCTCTCTCGCTCCACCACCATGCTTCTTCCTCTGACTGCACCCCGTTATGCCACATCTTTACCTCTTTACCTTTACTTTTTATTTCTTTCGCTTTCCTTCTTACTTCCTCTTTTATCCTTCACTGCTTCCACGTCCAGTCTTGATCTATGTATATCTTTTTCTGTGCCAGATTCTTTTTCTTCTTCATAATTCCTTCTTGTTGTTCCCATAAAGCGCATCTAATTTGCCACATGTTTTTTCTTCTTTCTCTCCGATCATCCCTCTCCACTGTTCCTCCTATTCTTTTCAGGTTCACTATCTCTCCTTTCATTTCTAGTACCTCCCTTAACCAGACCTCTGCCTCTCCCTTCTTTTCCCATCTTAACTCACCCTCTAAGTCTGTCACTATTATATTGTTTATCCTACTTTCTCTATCCATTTTTTCTCTCATATGCACTAATTCTTCCTTATTGCCTACTTCTGTTCCTCTTTGCTTCTTGTTTCCTCTTTCAATGCTTTCTTTTAGTTTCACGCACTCCTCTTCCAACTGATCCATCCTCTCTCCCCATTTTTCCTGCAGTTTCTTTTCTCTACGTTCTACTTTTTCCCTTTCTTCTTTCGTCTCTTTCTTTCTTTCTTCTCTCTCTCTCTCTCACTTGTTCTTTCCTAACTTTTCCTATTTCCTTCTCCCATCTTTCTTCTCTTCTTTTCCCCTCTGCCTCCATTCTTTCCATTTTTCCCATTATTTCTTTAAACATTTCTGTCCATTCTTTCCCTTCCTCCTTCCATACCTCTCTTAATTCCCTTATATCTGTCCGTATCTTTTCGATTATATATTCTGCACCACTACTTTTTCCCACTTCTCTTATCGTGTTGTCCAATCCTTCTCCCCCTGCCCATCCATCTCGCTTCCCTCACTCTCACTCTTGCATCTCTTTGCCTCTCTCATTTCTACTCTATTATTCTCCCTCAGCCCCTCGCCGCTCTCTCTCCCACTCACCACCTTTACTCTTTTCTACTTTTCCTCCTCTGGGCCTTTCTTATCCAACCTTCCACCTTTATCTCTTAATTTTTCTGTTGTCACAAATCTTTCCATCCTCTCCCGTACGCCTTAATTCGACTCTCTATATCTACCCGTGATCCCACCTTTATTCCCTGTCTTACCTTTTCTGTCTCTGCCTTTACTTCTTACCGCCCCTCCTCTCTGCCTGCCTTTCCCGCTTTCTGATTTTCTCTCTTAACCTCAACTTTTATTTTTTTTATATTCCTCTTTCTCTGCTTTTTCCTGCTCTTCTCCAGGCCTCTCTCTCTCTCTTCTCCACTCCTCCTCCACCTCCACGCTCTTTTCACCTCTATTTCTCTCCTCAAATACTTTTCCTCTTTAACTTTCTCACCACAACTGGCGCTCACATCCAAGACACGTCCACACTCCCCTCGAGTGAAATCTAACCTCTCCGGCTCTTTGTTTATAATCAAATGTGATTTCTTCATCATCATTTGTGCACTGATTTGTTGGTGCAAAATCAGGATCAGGAAAGTAATGTTGAACTTCATCTTCGATTATTTTAGCATCAGTATCTATATAATCTTCATGAAAATCTAACATCTCTTCAACAATCATATCAATATCATTAAACTCATACCTGGCATCTATTAATATTTCTTTCAATTTTTCTGACAATTTAATCTCTTTGAAATTAATCTCGCTATCTAGTATTTGTAAACTTTGAAAATATGCTAATAATAAATTGACTACGGTCAAAGGATTGATCTTCATGTTTTAATCTAAAACAAAATCAAGATATAAATACTCTTTTTTGCAGTTGAATAATTTTACAAAAGACAAAAGAAAACCTAGTCTATAGATAGATTTCGATCATACGTTTTTAACAGTTATATTTCACATGTTTACAAATCAAAATATTTGAATAAAATTATATATGATAAGTGACATAAATACTTACGTAGTAGATAAAATCTTTTCTTCTTGTTATGTACTATATTTTCGTGTTCGGGAAATTTGTATGTAAATATAGAAATAAGTTTATTTATAAATCCAGCACTATAAAAAAACTTAAACTTTTTAAATACTTGACTTTTCTTCAACTACTATGAATAATGAAATATGTATCCGATGTCTTATTATCGTAAGGGGCCTAGATTTGATATAACTTATCTTCTTCGAGCCATTGAAAAGACAAAATTGTAAATAAGATAAAGTGTACAGCAAAGTAAAGTACCAACAAAAAGTAAACTAAACCACAAGTGAAAATTGAAAAAAGTAAACAGTTTATTAGTATAGGAATTGAGACTATAATAATTATTTATAACTATTAATATAATCAATTATTTGTTATATTTTCTTTTTTCATTGACAAATTGTAAATGATTAAAAATGAAATAATAACTATATTAAACTTCCACGTTTGACATTAATAATTTTTAACTATTATTACTTGTTATTTTTCTTTATTACGAATTAACTTTACGTTTAAAAAATAATAACTATTATTATTACTCTTTTATACACAGCTATATGTAATACAATGCAAATAATATTTAAAAAAAACTGATACCATTACTGTTATTATTAATTTCGAAAAAACAAAATAGTTAATAATTATTTATAATTTATTTTAGTCTCAAATCTTATATTTATAAGACGTTATTAATTATTTTTATCTTTTTTGTATTTATAATGAAAAGAAAATAATAATTATTACATAAAATTTGTAATATTTGGGACATATTCTTATGCAACATGAATGTTATTCAAGAAATACATTAATTTTTCGCTATCTATATAAGGTTAGCCCGCATGTGGTAAGGGTAGTTTATTAGGGTACGGGTTAGCTAGGTTAGGGGTAGGTGGTTAAGAGGTATGTGATTCAGCTGGGCTATCTCGCTTATGGTGTAAAATTCAATTATTTCAAGAAATAACAAACGACTAAAGTTGCTTTTCTCAGGATTAGGTGGGTTAGTCTGCATGTGGTTCGGTAAGGGTGGTTTATGGGGGTTTGGTGGGTTAGAGGCAGGTTCGTTCGTTGAGGTAGCTCGCTCATGCATAGGATTAAATTATTTCAAGAAATAACAAACGACTAAACTTCTTTATCCCAGGGTTAGGTGGATTAATCTGCTGATAGTTTGACGGGGGTGGTTTCTAGGGGGTAAACACCCCTTAAACATTTTTTTTTTAAATCCAGAAACACGTCAATTTAATTTTGGTATTTTCTCATTATCAGTGCGATTTTTAAATCACTCGAGCTGATTTACTATATTACATGTCGTTAAACAGTACAAAAAATAGTGTATTTACCCCTATTAAGAAGTAGGTTGCAGCCCTTCGGTATAAATGTTATGTCCTTAAAAGCACCTTTTTATAAGAAATTTCTTAACGTTGAGTTTACTGAAAAATATTCATTTGATGCTGAGAAATATTAAAAAAACTGATTTTAGGGGTTAATTTTCAGCGTGGATTTTACCCCTTAAAAGCCCTTATGGGCCGATAAAAAAAAACACGAATCTAATTTTTTTTCAATTACTATAACATATTCCAAAATCATTCAAACCGGTGAGGTCGGGTTAGTGTAGTTCCCTTGTTAGTGTAGTCTTTTTTCTCCATGAATTCAATGCTGTAACGATGAGCGATGAGTGCGATAACGCCGCGCACCGGTTAAACCACGTATTCTATGGCAGTTGAGCGGTCAGCACGGCAGATGGTGGGCCAAACTGTAACAGTTCTTTCTGCCGGTAGGCGGCGACGGTAGTGGTGCAGTATAGGAAATGACAAAATATCAATCTATCTGAAAAATGATTTTTGTCATTATTTATTCAGATTGTATTGAGAACTTTGCTTTGGATTTTTCAATCTTTTTCTTTATTTTTCTTATATTAGATTTGGTAATTATTAAATTTTTCAGCAAAAGAAACGTAAATGGGACAAGTAATATTTTTATATAATTGAGTTACGAACAAAAATTGGAATAGAGTTAATATAAATACTGTGTTTCATTGATATACAAGGTGTCAAATAAGTAACGGAACAAGGCTGTAGCTTTTTAGGTACAGATTATTAGACCAAGGTCAAGGTCATTCCTTTAGTAACTTTCAACGCGGAATCCGATGGTGACCTTGGATTTGACCTTGAGATTGACCTTCAAGGTTATTTCAAGGTCAACTTTGTTTTTTTAAATGGGAACCCCTATTTTTGACAACGGCAATCGAAAGAGCGGAAAATTTTACGTCCAAAACGGTATTTTAAAATTTTTTTTCATGGCCTTGAGAAGGTCGATTTAAGGTCAAATGCTTGAACAACTGCCTAAAAGCGTTTTTTTAATTTTTAAGATATCGAAAAATGACCTCTACAAAATTTGTTCAGAACAGAGTGGGCCACCCAATGCACCAAAAACCTTTGACCTTTAACCTCATTTTGAAGGTCATTTCAAGGTCGAAGTGTTTTTTGTAATGGAAACCCCTATTTTTGACCCCGGATTCGCATATAGCGCGAAATCAGAAAGAAACATTCAAAACGCAGTGAGTGGAAAAAATTTATCCGGCAAAAAAACTGTACCTATGTCTCTGCTTGCTCCTCATTTAAAACAACTTGACTTTCGGTTTGGATAACCCGTTACTTTATTATTCAAACAATCAAAGGTCAAAGATAAGGTCACTGTAACATGCTCTCAGTAGAATTTAATAAATTTAGCCCGAAACATTTTGTAAATGTTTCGCGAATAATATTGGATCTAAATTTCACATGACCTTGCGATGAACGTCGTGGATCAATCGAAACTCAACATAATACCTTATCCAAACGTCGGATTTCGCGCTATGTGCTAATCTGGGGTCAAAAAGAGGGGTTTCCATTACAAAAAACACTTCGACCTTGAAATGACCTTCAAAATGAGGTTAAAGGTCAAAGGTTTTTGGTGCATTGGGTGGCCCACTCTGTTCTGAACAAATTTTGTAGAGGTCATTTTTCGATATCTTAAAAATTAAAAAAACGCTTTTAGGCAGTTTTTCAAGCATTTGACCTTAAATCGACCTTCTCAAGGCCATGAAAAAAAATTTAAAAATACCGTTTTGGACGTAAAATTTCCCGCTCTTTCCGAATCCGGGGTCAAAAATGGGGGTTCCTATTTAAAAAAACAAAGTTGACCTTGAAATGACCTTGAAGGTCAATCTCAAGGTCAAATCCAAGGTCACCATCGGATTCCGCGTTGAAAGTTACTAAAGGAATGACATTGACCTTGGTCTAATAATCTGTACCTAAAAAGCTACAGCCTTGTTTCGTTACCTATTTGACACCTTGTATAGTAAATTACATGCGCATATAAATTATCAGTTTTACTGTAGGAGTCATCTACAAAGACTTTTGTCCAAAAAATGCCCAAAAACAAAAAAAAATGGAAAAACTAGTTGCATTGAATTGACATAAATTGTGTTTGAGCAATGTCTTGCCTCATATTATGTACATATATGTATATTTTGGTGTCTCTATCAATAATCATTACATTACTAGCAGAAAAATATTGACCTATTGGATTTTTTTTAGTTTTCTGCCGAAATTCCGTTCATGCAGTGAATCCCAGTGCCGATTTAGCTTCAATTACTTTATTTTTTGATTTTTTTAAGGATGACTCCGCAACAATATGGAAGTTATCATACATGTTTTCCATATATTTTTTACGCGGAATCCAATGGATTGATCGGATTTACTGTAGGTATCTTCTGCAAAGAGTTCCGGCCAAAAAACGTGAAAAACACGGTTTCTTTCATTTTTAGCAGGGACCCCCGCTCGATATTCGGATTTGCAATCTTACCATCTTATTCATCGTAAAAAAACACGTTATTTAAAAAAAATTTACTGCAGGTCCCAAAGGAAGCTGAGATAATGCAGGTTGAATAATTTCCAAATTTTTTTAAGGAGGCCGTACTCAATATTATGACTTAAAAAAATTCAGGTAAGTTTCTCTTATTATGAAGTATACTTTTGAATTTTTTTCAGATTCCGAAAGCTTATACACGCGAAGAAAAAAAATATTTACAAAAAAAACCGTTTTTTGGCCATATAGAGACTTAGAGGGTCTAGAAAGCTCGGGTTTGCGGTAAACGTATTCTTTTTACATGTAGAATATGTCTATAAACTTAGTTTCCCGATCCCGGAAGGTGGGCATTTTGACTATACCCTTTACTGACCATTTATTTTATCAACAAGAGCCGAAAATGTCTCAGGCAACAAGCCGTTCAGTTGAAGACCCTACATGTGTAAAACTTTACTACGCAGACCATAGATAATGTAGTCATCTTTTGACTCGGTTGGAAAAGATAGGACTACTACGAGAATTCCACTGATTAGAAAACATTACCGATAGCAACAAAAGGCTGGTATTATTATAACAAGCTGAACATACAAAAGAAGCCAAAAAGATTAAATTCTCAAAGACAGATTTTATATCTAAGGACCAAAGAATAGTAGAAACCAAAATTTTTAGAAAAATGGCACCGAGATCCATAGAGAAAACCAATCTCTTCTGTAGATTGCCTTTGAATATCGACGAAAATCGTAGAGAGAGTGCTTTCTTTGAACATTTTGTAGAATTTGGACAACTACTTTATTATAAGGCAGGAAAGGATCGTAAGAGCTTCTTGTCCATTGAATATGTACAATATTATGATGCCGCGGATGCAGCAAAAGCTATCCAAAATCCGTACCCATTATACGGATCTCAATTTGCACAAGTACGTAAGTGACGCTGGGACCAAGAAAACGAAACCAAATATTATTGAATATGTGATAAACAACTTAACTCATAAATATATGAAGATCATGATGTCAGTTACATGTATCAATACCAAAGAAATCTCAGGGAAGAAATAGCGAGAAAGCACCCAGATCCATAACAAGGAGAGTGGTTAACAAACAAAAGAATGAGTTGAGGTCGAGTACCCTAGTCACAAAACCGAAAATTACAATATTCCGATGACCAGATAATGACCGAATAATAAACCGGACCGAGCATGGACTTATTATAACCTTACAGGAAATGAGTGGACTGGAAAATTGAATCAAAAAGAGCAAAAGTATTCTCCGACGGTGGAAGAAAATATTTTATTACAGGAAGAGGATATTACCGTCGAAATCGACCCTGAAGATAAATGTTATTTAAAAACACTCGTATGATTTCAAATTGTTATTAGTTATTATTTTCAGGGTATTTTGAAATCGCATTAGAATTAGTTAAAACGGTATAATATTATATTATTATCTATAATATTTTATAGTTTAATTTTAGTTTATTTGATGATTTTAGAACCCTGAATAATATATATCGGCTAAATATCTCACTTCTATTTCCCTACTATACTCACCTCTACTCTCACATACATATATACCATATTTCCTAAATTAGACCATATATTATCCTAGGATGGAAAAAGTAAGTGGAATATGCCTCAAATCAGTTAGACCGATTGACGACCGACCTACAGCTTTACGCGTGAGGTATGATAATCCTATACAAAAAGCCGCTGTCATTCGCCTGTTCAGGTCTGCTGGAGCCGTCAAATCATCGGAGACGGTACCACTACCAATTTCTTATACCTACCAGGGTGTGGTAATCATCGACTACTTCTCTGGAGATTATCTCTTCATAATTATTCAGATTATCTCTTCATATTACTTCATAATTACCTTGTAACAATTATGAAGTTCCTCCTGTATACTACTGGTAATTGGGCCAAGGACAACGGCAACGAAATGAATAGCGATGAAAACAACATCAATAAGGAAATAGTTACAACAGACCCAATACCTCGCACAAGCAACCCGGTTCATCTAAGGGAAGATAACAGGCGACTATACTTCCTAGTTTGACACCGCTATGAACAGGGAGAACCATGGCCGGAACGACAAATTATGATGACTTCGGAAAGTTCAGGTCAATTGACTATGTTAAAATATGAAAGGATTCCTGTAGTCACATGAGTGTGAGCAAATATATATATATATATATATATATATATATATATATATATATATATATATATAATCATAGCGCTAGACCAGCGCTACTGAATTCTAATAAATAATACAAAGTTAAATTTTGTCTACCTCGCCGCGTAGCGGCAAGTGTCCGCAACCGGTCCATCTACACATACCATTAAACGTATGAACACTATGTCACGAAAATAGAGTTCGAATCGTAAAAGGTCATTTGTGGATACTAAATCCGTAATGTGCTGTGGACCCATTGGTTTTGTGGGATAAGTATTTACTTCAACAATTGGGACCATCACCTGAAAACCTGGAATCTCAGGACCTTTGACTATAACGGAACCTCTTATGGTGACTTTGAAAACTTCAGCTTTTTTTCCGGAACCTCTCCGTTAATCTAGAGCGGGACCAAAGTTTAATAGAGAGTCAGGGTTCTTACTCAAAGGACCTTGAAGGACATGACATGACAGCGGGATGTAGGACCCTTCAAGTCGCTTTACGCAGACTTAAAATATCATTAGGACCATAACTCGCCTACTCATGATATCTTTTTTTTATTTTTTTTTCTTTTCCTCTTTCTTCCTTTTTTTACCTTCGATGAAAACTTTCCTATAATCATTTTGTATCATTTCCTTATTAATAAAGCGGACCACGAAAATTACCAATATGAATGTACTTATTGTTTTATCCATGAACTGCTATGTCCTGAACCTCCAATTGATATTGCCAAGGATGGCAACGTTTCTATGAGGAGAGGGATGTTATGTAACAGACCGTACATATAATACATACATATATATATATACAGGGTATTCAAAAACATATGTAACTAATAATTCCATTCGATTCGTCTCCAAAAATTAATTCCGAATTATGTTCTTAGTTTTTCGATTAAATAATTAGGTAATTAGATAATTAGCTTCAAAGATTGGCCAATCAGCGCACAGCTTTCGAAGCTACAGTGAGGGGGGGGCCAGCGGCGCGCGCCGCCGCTGATTGCAAGCGGTGCTCAACCTAATCGTGCAACACGGAGCTCCTACATACTGATATACGTATTCATTGATTGAACGCGTATCAATAATAAGAACGGTTCAATACCGATTGACTAATAACAATGATGCACGTGAAAGCTTTTGTGTTTATTTTGCTAAATAGGTTATTTAGTATTCGTGGTCGTCGAATTCAAACTCGCTGTCTTACTTAAGAATTATGTTCATTTAATGCTGAAAATCGCTGTGATCGGCTACTACATCATTGCTTTTTTTTACGTTTGAGAAAATTGAGATCAATATGTAGAGGCGTACAGTGTGTTTCTAATTAGCTTGGTTATACGTTTTTTTAAGATTAAGAAATAAAATAATAATAAATAAATACTGACAACCCTCGGCTAAAAATTCCCATGTGGGAAATTCACCCCTGATGTGTCATCACACTTGGAACAAAGTCTCAATTGGCGTGTGCGAGACGATTTACACTAGTCACACATAGGAAATCCATCCTAAAATTACTCACGCGTGCGAATCGTATCACATCTGAATTTGAGACTATGGTTGAGACTCCAATAGGGCCTATAATAGAAGGAGCTTTAAATCTCCGAGAAAAAACGCGTTTTGGCAAGTAGGCGGCTCGTAAACAAAAATGCTGTCGCTACGATGGCTTGCAGTAACTCAGCGCCTCGAATCAAGTAAGTGAAATTTGAATTTCAGTAATGATCATTAGTCATGAAATTATTTCCAGCACATAATAATTATAAAGAAAATATCGCAATGCCGAAGACTAGATCTACAATACATTGCGCATTTCTGAAATATTATTATCAATCTAACGAGCAAGCTACAATTATCAAAATAGTTAGGATTATTGTAGAACCCATTAGAACTTTAAGTCGTAGTCTAGGAGGCGAAACGCTTTTCATAAAGTGCGTAAATGTGTGTACATCAATTTTTCTAAGATGAATTAAGAATTATAAATAATATAAAACTGAAAATTATAAAAGTTGTCGCCACTTTTCGGTGAAAAGAAATTCCAAAAACAAATTTCCATAATTTTTTTAAAAATCAATCTCTCGTTGCCCTGTTCCACATGGTAACTTCATCGCTTAAAAAACCGACATAAGAAAGAAGATCCGTAATGAGTCAAAGGTGCCAGGCTGCTCGGAGAGAGTAGTGGATGTGGCGAAGATGCGGATTTTGAGAAGAATAAACGAAACGGGGGATGAGGCTGGGGGGCATGAGGACAGACGAACGCAGTGCGACCTAAGAGAATTGCGGAGGCAGACGGGGCGGCTCATTGAGGTTTATTTTGAATATAAAATGAGCAAAAATCTTATCACCGTCGATTTTGGCTCTGAAAAAATTTTGAAAACAGCAAGTTGTACCTTGAAGGGCCTAGAATGAAAAAGGATACCGATTTTTGGGATTACAAAGTTCGGTGTGATACTTTTTCTCGAGCTCACAGTTAAAAACTGGGAAATTCAGTTTTTCGCTTTCAGCAAGGTCGCGCTGGCAATTGTACGCTCCACAATTGTTTTTTTATCTCGAATGTGTTTCCCATTGTATTTTTCATCGCTGAACACGAATCAGACATTAAATTGTTTCGACAACTTAAAAGTTTGACAAAATTTGATACGCGGAAACAGAAAAAGTCACCCTACTGTTTTAGCGTTTCCTGGACGCGAGTTTGAAGTCAATTGTCATCACAGTTGTCATGACAACTGCTAACTGTCAAACTGGCAATTTGACTTATGATTCGGGGTCAACGACAAAAAATACAATAGAAAAAACTTTTTTTGGAAAAAACATGATGCTTTCAAAACTTTTTGGAGCCTAAATCGACGGTCATAAGATTTTTGCTCTTCCATGATCATAATAAATCACAGTGGGGCCTCAGAAAAGCTGTGAACGAAGCGAGGTTCAAGTAAAATTTCTGATGACGCCAAGGTTTAGACGAAGAGGGCAGACGTGCGCTAAGCTGATCTGAAAAAAAGGTCACATATAGCAGAGGCTCAGGGAGGAAAAGAAGACGAGCACAGCGCAGCCTTTGAAATAGGCAGGAGGAAGCTAGGACTTGATTAAGCAGGGCAGACGAGCGCAGTGATAACTAAAAATATGACAAGCGAAGTACCGGCGCTGGGAAGATAGCAGACGAGCCCAGTGCTGTTCGGAAAAAGTCCAAGTAGCCGAGCGCTGTTCTGATGAGGGCGAACGAGCCCAATGCTGTTCTAAAAAGGAGCGGACGAGGCTAGTGTTGCTACGATAAAGGGGTATGAGTCCAGTGCGGAAATGTAAAAAGGCAGATTAGCGAGGGCAACATTAAAAAGTGTATACTAACGAAGGGCTGCGTCTAGAAGAGCAGACGGGCAGAAGGCTACGTCAGAATAGGACGGCCGAGCGGAGGGCTCTGTGATGTAGGGCAGACGGGCAGAGACCTAGGTCACAATATGACGAACGAGTGGAGGGCTACGTCCAACAGGGCAGACGATGAGAGGGCTATGTTAAAACAGGACATACGAGCGGAGGGCTGTGTAAAATAAGACGGACGAAGGAGTGCTGCGTCTAAAAGGGTAGACGATCAGAGGGCTATGTTAAAACAGGACAGACGAGCGGAGGGCTGTGTAAAATAAGACGGACGAAGGAGGGCTGCATCTAAAAGGGTAGACGATCAGAGGGCTATGTTAAAACAGGACAGACGAGCGGAGGGCTGTGTAAAAAGAGGAAGACGGGCGGAGGGCTGTGTCATAAAGGGCAGACGAGCAGAGGGCTGCGTCGAAATTAATCGGACAGTGGGAGGGATTCTTCAAAATAAGACGGACGAGCGGAGGGCAGAGTATAAAAAGAGGGACGAGTGGAGGGCTGGGTGAAATAAGACGGACGAGCGGAGGGCTGCGTCTAAAAGGGCAGACGAGCAGAGGGCTGTGTCGAAATTAGACGAACGGTGGGAGGGATTCGTCGAAATTAGACGGACGGTGAAAGGGAGACGTCCAAATAAGACGGACGGGCAGAGGGCAGCGTCATGAAAGGCAGACGAGCAGAGGGCTACGTCATAAAGGGCAGACGAGCTGGGGGATGAGCGGAATAGGGCGGACGAGCGGAAGTCAAGGCGAAATGAGACGGACGAGCTGGGGGCTACGTCGAAATGTGACGGACGAGCTGAGGGCGGGTCGTAATAGAACGGACGAGCGGAGGGCTATGTCGGAAAGGGCAAACGAGCTGTGGGCTTGATGAAATAGGGCAGACGAGCGGAGGGCAGAGTAAAATGAGATGGGCGGGTGGGGGGCCGTGTGAACAAGCGCGAAGGGCTGCGTCTAAAAGGGCTTGCGAGCCGAGGGCTACGTCGAAATTAGACGGACGGGCAGAGGGCTGGGTGAAATAGGGCACACGAACGGAGGGCTGTGTGAAATAGGACGGACGAGCACACAGTTGCATCCTCAAGGGCAGACGAGCAGAGTGCTATGTCAAAAAGGGCAGACGAGCCAAGGGCTTGCTGAAATAGGGCGGACGAGCGGAGGGCTGTATGAAATAGGGTGGACGCGCAGACGAGCAGAGCGCCATGTCTAAAAGGGCAGACAAGCTGAGGGCTGGGTGAAAATGGACGGACGAGCGGGGGTTGCGTTCAGAAGGGTAGACGAGCACAGGGCTATGTCTGTGTCCGAGTCCGCAGAAAAGAGTGCAGATGCGTTGTGCTGAATGGAAAAAACGGCAGACGAAGCGGTTGCATAGATTGTAACCAGTCGAACATGGGGAGGCCTAGCAAAAGATTCAAGCTATGCGAACTCGAACAAATTGGCGATGGAGCCCAGTGCTGCTTTAGTAAGGGGTCAGTCCGAGTGAGGGTGCGGAAAAACGCTTAGGCAAACGCAGTGCTGACTGGGAATAACGGCACATAAAAGCGAGGGTGCTAGTTGTAGGCTAGACGAGCAGGGGGTGGCCTTGGAAAAGGGTCAGGCTAAGTCGAGCTCGAATATAGAAGGTGGTCGAGCCCATTTCTTCTCTGGAAAAGTCCAATCGAGCATAGTGTTAACTTGGATTGACAGTTAACGACGAGCAATAACAGCAGGCGGCTTGGGGACACGATAAGGCGGTCATAGTAGGGTCTCAGGAATGGGTCCGACGGAGCAAGGGCGCGGAAATGATCCCAGACGACCACATTGCTAACTAGAAATTATGTCAAACGGAGCGAGTTCTCGGAAAAAGAGGATGGATATATCCAATGCAGGTTAGAAATAGAGTTAGACGAATTTGGGTTCGGAAAAGAGAGCGGACGAGGCCATTCTGACTTGGAGAAAGAGTTAGTCGAAGCGGAGTCTCAAAAAATAGGGCGGAGCGAGTATAGTTTAAGAAGATGGGAAGGTAGAGCAACGACTCGGAAGAAAAAGCGGTCAACCTCAGGTCGGTCCCAGAAGTGTGTCAGACATATAGAGATGTAAATTCTAAATTAATGTCCGGTCAACAGGGTATTTACACACGATATGAAAGAGATTGGCTCGAACAATCCAATTAGCAAAAGGCAATTCGAGATACGTAATAAATTGGAAGGTTCACTAAAATAAGAAACATTTATTTTTATTCATTGCCATGTAGTATAAAAAAATCATCTACGTGATCACGTCTTCACTCAATCGCACACACACATACACACACCATATAATAGTTCGCTATGTCGACATCCCCATTAATTATCTTTACGTCAAAGAACAAATTCAAATAATGGTTATTCTCGTTCATTCTATATTACACTCGAACAATGTCGTGATTTAAATTATACTAATGCTTACAATCTCGTTTGGACGACAAACGTCAGCACGCCCCTTCGCTGCCACTTGTGTACCACCGTTATTTCTTGATGCACGCCAAAATGACAAATTCTTCTTCTAACGCTCCGGCCGCAGAATCAGATAGCACGTAAGCTCGGGAACGTCAGATATTCTATTTTAATTCAAGAGTTAATGGCTGAGATCTCCTTCGGTATAGCAATGCCTTGATTAGCGAAGTCACGGGTCTCAGTTGGCCATCGCTGTTAGGTGACCGGTAGCAAGGCAGGACGGGAAAGAGAGCGAGCTCGGCGTGCGTTCCGATTTTTATTGGATCCTTGATCGTGCGCAGATAATCGCAATTCACACGCGCAAGACGAGC
This sequence comes from Phymastichus coffea, assembly GCF_024137745.1. Taxonomy (NCBI): domain Eukaryota; kingdom Metazoa; phylum Arthropoda; class Insecta; order Hymenoptera; family Eulophidae; genus Phymastichus; species Phymastichus coffea. The sequence continues at coordinate 6,446,649 of NW_026706814.1, forward strand.
GCCTCGAGCGCTTAATTCAAAACTCCAAAGCAATCGTTACAGAGATTTGTGTGAAGAGCGAATGTGCTCAGTGCTGCTTGATAGAAGAGTCAGAGTCAAACATGGACTTTGGTAGAAAGGCAAAGGAGCACAGTGTGGCCTGGTTTAGCCGTAGAAGACGTGAAGATAATATTAAAAAGACAAAAGCAATGGGCGGAACAGGCAATGCAACAGACCAAAAGTAAGCTGTGGTATAAGTGTCAATGATCAAGAGTTAAACGTAGTCGATGTTTTGGGAAATACGGGAAAGGAAGGACGAGAGCGGAAAAAAAGGTAGAATAACGAGAACGGTCTCACTACCCTACGCTTATTTGACCTTTCGTCAGTTGACATTCTGTCACCTCACCCACAATTATTTGTCTTGATTCCAGTTTTAGAAGTTGAACGAGTAAATTATCACTCTTCTTTTTAAATATTTATCTAATTACCTCAATTCTAGAAAATTTTTTTATAAGTCCACTTATCCATAACTGTTTGTGATGAACTCAGTGGTGTATGAAAATTTAAATAATTGAGGCCCGTATTGAGAACAACCAAAACAGCTAAGGGAGATGATAGAAAAAACAGATTTATGTAACAAATCATCTTTACTTACACAGAGTATTACGTTTTCTCGAATTATTTGAATTTCGTCTACTATTAGGCTGAGTAGTTTTTAGTAAAACCTTAGTAGAAAAGAAAAAATATAAAAAACATGTAAATTCATATCTCCCAATCCGGATCGTTGCCAACGTCGTCATTATCTTCATCCATACTATCATCAGCCTCACCGTCTTCGCTGCCATCATTTTCACCATCGTTGTTCATATCATCATCATCATCTTCTCCATTTTCATCATTGCCATCAACATCAACATCATCACCATCCTCCTCAACAACATCATCATCACCATTACCACCATCATCACCATCCAAGCATTGTTCGAAATGCCCCCCCTGTTGCTGAATACACAAAATAGCTCTACGTCTTATCTGATGTGTAGCTGCATGTATTTTTTCGGGTTCTAGATGCTGGGCGTGATGTTGGATTCTTTGAATCATTTCATTTAGGTCATTGAGGTTGCTATTGTGATAAACTGCTTCTTTGGATGTCCCCCAGTAAAAGTAGTCCAATGGGTTCAAATCAGGAGATCTTGCTGGCCACCGTACTGGACCATTATTGCCTATCCAACGAACGCCATATACCTTGAAGAATTAAAATATTTTATAAGCGATTTTAATATACCAGCGTAAAATTTGTTATGAAACCAATAATTTTTCTAGCCGACAGTTGTACATGCAGGTGCATGTACAGACATATACATATTTGGTTTCTAGCGCTGTACTGTATAACGGGGTTTTAGCTCGTGCTCTTTCCGGGCTAAATCAGTTATATAATAAATAGTTCTCGCGGATTAATATTTTAACAAAGCGAAGTGCGCTATCCAAGGCAACCCTGTGCGCCAGTGCGAACAGTGCTTGGGTCCAGCCGCATCAGCTTGCCTCCTTCCTTACGTAGAAATTCGGCCCGCGGAGTGTGTCGTGAGCCACAGGTTACTTGGTGAGGGACAACCTAAAGAGTCTCGCGGCGAAGTAGTTATGCAACAGGGCAGGTGTATCGGAATAAGTTGCTGCGGATTTTGGTAGAAACGAATCTTGTATTTCAGGCACTTACGAATACATACAAGCGCGCGTGGTGGCGAAATGTGAGCGGCAGCGAACAAGGCGACGACGCAACGCAGCGCGCCGATCTTGTCAGCAACCGAGCAAGATCGGACAACGAATTCGCTTAAAGCGGCTCGAGGCAAGACGCAATGCCGAGCAGAATGACAGAGTGCGTAAGCCAGGCGGAAAACTAAAGCGACAAATGCAGTTAGCAAGGAATTGGAGAGAGAGAGAGCCCAAGAGAGAGAGAGAGAGAATCGAGTAGGTACTTACAGTAGTTGTCGTCGGTTATTAGAACGGCAGCAACGCACGAACAATAGATCGCGACCACGCTTACTCTTGCCCTACACTCGCGCGGGCGTTCTCGCTTCCTAGCCTTATAGCTGACGGAATTCCTGTCAACGTCAGCTATGTGCCTTCGCTTATCGCTGGCGATCTTTGGACTCGTATAATCGCCACTGCGTACTCGCTTACTCCCTCGAGATCTCTCGTAACGCAAAAGAAAAGGGTGTTACTGTCAAACTATGCTAGCGTCCGTACTTGTCTCTGCTCGCATGCCAACTGACTCCTTGCGCGCTCTCCTTCTCTCTCTCTTTCGCGATCGCGGTCTCTCCGCGACATCCGCGCTAGGGACTATCGATAGTATAGATCGTAGGACTTGACTCTTACCTTGTTCGCTGACATTTCAACTGCGCTACAAATTACAAATTATTATAATACATGGTAAAGTATAAATATGATTAATAAACAAACTGGCTGCAGGGAGAGAGAGACATAACGAGAATGCGACTCGTTATAACTGTGAATGCACTCGCACATGCTCCCCGAAGTATACTAATGAAGCCGTGTTGGTTTTAAAACTTCTGTGGACTGAAGTAGTACGAGTAATCAAAATACTGGCAGCATACGTAGAGATTAAAAAATTTTATATTCAAAGTAGAGTTGAAATAAAAGGGAAAGAGCGGATTTTAATTGAGATTTGAGAATCTTTGAGCGACGGAAATAAAACTCGTCAAGTATGATACAAAGTAGAAAATTTTCATAAGGCTATCTGTCCTAGAACGACTTTTATATTTTTATAAAGAATAATATAAAAGTAATTAAATTTCCTTTCAAGTAAGAGCAATATTCCCTTCAGCAAATAATTGGCATAAAGCCACGACAAAATTATTCTACATGAAATTTCAGAGCGTTAAGACTTTTATTAGGAGAAATCGCGTAATACAATTTTTGGTAAAGAAGGATAAAGCAGGCAGAATAAGTGAATAAACAGTTGTAGAAAAGAAATGCTTTATTCGAGAGAAAGCCTTTGGCGTCCGCGTCACGGAAGAGACTAGAACGAATTGAGCGGCAACGCCGTCAGTCATGCACATGCGCAGAGCAAAATAGGTGAGATGCTTTTACATATTTCCAACAAGAATGTATACTATAATAATTACCTGATCAAGATAATTCCTTACATTCGCAGCAGTATGTGTTGGTCCACCGCCATGCATGAAAATAAGATTTTCTTGCAGTTCTTCTGGCACACCATCATCATCAAGCAATCCTGGAAGTATATCCTGCAGGAACTCAAGGTAATTTTCAGCGTTTAGTGGGTTTGGAAGTTGTACCGGACCAATAACTTGATTACCAATCAAGCCTGTCCACATATTGACTGAAAACCGATTTTGAAATCGATCTGTAAATAATGAACAAAATTTATAAATTTTTCAGTTTATAGCACATTTTGATAGATGTTTGGCTACGCAAGACGTTTCCTATCCACGCATATGTCGTATTGTGTTTTTTGAGACAACGTGAGCGAAGCGAGTCATACCGTACAAAGAATTGCAGTTTGATAATTTAACCATATTATTTACAAAAAGTAATATTTATGTTAGTATTTTGATCTTTTATGATTGCATTTGTTCTATTTCGTTTTTTCTCTTCTACGTGCCCACAATCTTAAGGCTATTAAAGAAAAGTTTGACTGAAAAATACGTGAGGAATTGTATACATTCGTACTATGAAATAAAGTATCAGTGCATGATAATTTTTAAAAACGGCGAATGAACATCTCGCTTCACAAAAAATTATTGCTCTTAAATAGTCTTTCGCACTTATAGATGCATATACGAACTACATTTTCTTCGTGATTTAGATTAATACTCATAATAATGTATGAACTGTGAATCAGTTTTGACTTTATCGTCCCATTGTTTAAGTGTGTGTGGCGGACGTGCTTTATCTGTTGATCTACTTGGTTAAAACTTTCAGTTTTTCCCCAGCATCAATAAAATAATTTAGTTCAGCTGTCGCGCGGCTGCCGCTTAACTGCCGCACCGAATTTCGATTTTTATGGCGCGCCCGCTATAAATGAAAATTGCTTTGCGCTTTCGCTAATCCCTTGTTGTTAGCGACAAGACACGTCTCATCACCTTGCTTTCCCGTTAGTCCTCAGCTACCCTTTTCATGGACTTCGTGGGTGGGACTTACCTTCCCCCGATGCCCAAGGGAAGCGTCTTCGCTAAGGTATGACGAGTGAATCGTCACTCACGCTAGAACTGCCGACACGCTTACATCTCTACTCTCTGCGAGATGCTTGTAGAATTGTGTTAGTTTCGATTCAATAATTAGGTAATCAGTAACTCGACCTCATGTTCCAGCTACATCGCTCGCAGCGAGTCGGTGCGAATGGGGCGCTTCGGTTTCTTATTTATTGCAGGCTTGTTGTTTATTAAGTGTCAAGAGACGTCAATCATATTTTTTTGTAGAAAAGTACAGGGAACAAGATGGTATAAAAATTGTTTAAACCCATACGGTCAAGCTACGAGAAAAATGCATTTGAAAAAAGGTAATAACTTAAAAAAAACAATTATAATTATTGATTAATTGCAAACGCGCATCACTCCACGCGCTAATTTGGACGCTTTTCTTTCTCTGTGCCACACGTTCTGCAGTTTTGTAGCTACAACTCGCAAAACAACTAGGCATATAATATAGGTATTAGTTATTAAAATATGAATAGCTTTTCTAGGCTTTTTTCAGAAAAAAATCGTTTTATAAGGGTCTTCTTTTTTATTCTCAAGCTTCCTTTGTTCTTTGTATATCGAGTTGTATATCGTTTAAAATAAAAATTTGTAACACTATTTCCAGCTTGCAATATTGGTTCCATAATTAGCAGAGCTACTAACGTTGCTACGATAAATATTAAAACTATGTATTCGTAACTAATGCAACAGGTATCAACAGTGGCAACGGGTAAATATTTTCAACATCTGTCATAACAACTTTCGCAGTAAAACCGGTAGTTGAAATAATTTTAGTAGGCTTAAAGTGGTGTAGTCAACTTTCATCAACGTCATGTAAAAGAACGAAGGAAGGTTCAGTGGTTTATATTTTCATAGACATCTCGACCAACTTCTAAAACTTAAAATTGCTTTGACAAACAATCTTGACAAGTATGTAAATTTGGACTTGATGAGTGCAAGCCAGTTAGTGCTATTGAGAAAGGCTGTCACAAGTTCTCACGTGTCTATACAAGATACACTTTGTCTGGGATCATTCCTCGTGTCACATGGTGGTGTAAGAGGATTCATTGAAAAACCAGTGTGGCTGTTGGATATAAGCATTGCAGCACGCATGATCACGCAAAAGTAAGTAAAATCTTATCACACACACACGCGTACACGCACACACGCACGCATACGTAGGCACACACACGCACGCGCGCACACAAAAGTGCAGTGCGTGAGCGAATGCACAATCTCCCGTGTCCGAATACACGCATACGCCCTTGCACTCGCGCAGACATACACTCACACCCTCAAAATAATATTAAATTAAACTTGATTTTGTTCCACTCTCCATCGTTGTGTGTTTAAATTGATATTCTTTTAGTCGTGAGAGCTAACCCTGATGTTCAACTAAAAACTCTAAATTATTCATTAACGTTTCGTTTCTGGTTTAAGGTCCCATCGGAATCTTTGTTAAAAAATATAAACTTTTTAAATTACATGGCTGTGATGTAACGCAAAACATGAATGTATAGGTACAATTGTTACCTTAATCTATGATTTTTCGAGACGAAATTTTAACAAACAACTGAAAAATATCAATTTAAATATTAAATTAATGTAATTCGATGGTGTTCCGCGGGAGGGGCAGGACCGGGGGTCCGCTCTGGCTGCGCGCGTCGCTGTGCTCCCCGCGCACCTTTCCGGACAACCAATAATTTCCACTCGCGTTTTAATTATTTAATAATGATTTTCAACGGAAATCGCGATTCTAACTTCGTAGACGGTTTTCATAATATTTATTCTTTCTTGGCATCGTTTTCGAAAACGATCTATCAATTCGTTTTGTTTATTTTGCTCTTCGTAAGAGCCCGTATATAAGCAACTTACTTTGTCATTTTTTTCCATTAATATTTCAACGGAGAAAAACACTGAAAAAATTCATGCTGACGTGGAATACTTTCAAGTTTAACTTATAAAAAAAGTCAGATAGTTTTCTTTCTCTAATCTTCGAAAATTCTGAAGCTTTATTCTCAGCTTCCCTATTCGTAATGTGAATATTACATTTTTTTTTCAGTTTGTATAGTCAACATAATATAAACCAAGATCCAAGAAATATTGGTTTGCACAAGACAGTGTGGGCATTAGAAAAAATATATGGCTGCAAGTTATCTGCGAATGATCCTCGGGTGAACGTTTTCAGAAACTGGTTGAGAAGAGAAGGAAAAAATATAGATATTCTCCTCTCCTTTCAAAATTCTCATGGCGTCGTCACACCAGATGATGTACTCCAGATACAAAATTATATTCGTGTATGTCTTAACAGAACTGTGGGAACAAAAAAAGCAAAGAAGCAATCGACTGGATCCTCACTGGTCGAAGAGGATCGGTAACAATTTACGAATTGCAAAAAGCACGCACCCAAATACTCCCGCGGTCAAAATTGTCAAAAAATGGACTTCTTTGAATAATGGAATTGAAAAAAAATGTTCAATGCTAGAGCTTCCGGACTTTTTTCACCTTAGTGCTTAGCATTTATAGGGACAGAAAATGCTCGTGAACATTAAAAAAGTAACTAGTAACTACATTTTTTCCTTTTTTAAATGAAAAAAGTCCTATTTTTTAAAAACTATTCACCGGTTTTGCCCTTTTTCAGCTGTTGGTATGTGATAGGTATGCGCTTATTCTGAATTTCATTTTTAAAAATTTTAATTTACTTCTATTGCTTGTAGTTTTTATATCAATACTTTGAGATTACAATTTCGTTGAGAAAAAAAATTGATAAAAGAATTTCATAGAAGACTATGAAAAAGTAGAATCTACGACATATATCTCCATTTTTTCGTTCAGCCTAATAGCGATTTATTTTTTACAAGGAAGTTGAACACGAAAGACCGCGGAAAATGCATTTATTTCCTCGCATAAACACTAACGTGTAACCATCTCATTGACGACCATAGACTGCATCTCGAACGTTGTTTTAGTGATTATGGTGAGGATAATACTTATTAGGCAATGATCGTTTTTTATGTTGTTGTATAGAAGACAGTCGCTTTCACGAATCAACACTTTGGACAACGAATCCTTGCCACCTGAAGGAATGCAATTGCCAGCTTCGATCAACTCCAATCCTTTGAGGACTAATGCACCAATTGAGAGTCTCTCTACAAATTCTCATGAAAATGGAATCATTGATATGGAACCAGCCAAAGTAATGCCAATAGAGTTTCAGTCGGTCTCGAAGTGAATATTGAGACCTTTGTTTATTGCTGCGAAGAAACTATTCTACCAAAAATATCGACTCAGGACTTTTTTCAGCTCAAAATACTCAAAATAAGTTTTGTTTTTCTTTGTCACAAGTTTCAAAATATTAATTGTACACCTAATAAGGACATACAAACACAAAGCTATATTTTTTTTTTTAATTCAGCTTTGACACGCATTTCTTGAATTTTTCAGTTTGAAACATTGGTTAGTCCTTAAAATAATCAAAAAAAAATGTTTTAGACATCAAGCATGGCGGATCCATCATTGCCGCTGGAAAGAGATGCTCCACCCTCAGCTACTGATCGAAATTCCAAGAAAAAAAAGGGTCGTCAATCCACGAAGGATTTTGTATCGGGGCAAATCGTATGGGCAAAATACGGCACGTATGTTATTTTGCCCGGCAAAATTGATAGAGTTGATGCGGGGTCTCTGAAAATAATATTTTACGATGGCACGAATACCTCGTACAAATGTTACAAAAGAAATTGCTATCCGTTTGAACTGAAAGATCACTTGCAGCTCTATGAAAAAGCTGCCGATAAAGAGCTTTTTAAAGAGTACATGAGAACATTTCACAAAGAAAATGATGCACACATGAAAATCAAGGCGTTGACTGATGTAATTGACTTCTCCATTTACTCTTAATAAACTTTTGACATGTATCTGTACATATCTACAGTTGATTTCTGTGGCATCCAGCCATAACCGTCATTCGTGTTTTTGAAATGTTCGAGTTTAAAGTTCAAAAAACTGCAAAAATTGGGAAATTATGTTTAAAACTTGATATTTTGCCAAAAATATCAATTGTACAGAACTTTTCGAATGTAGATCCACCAATTTGTAAAAGCTCGTTTGTGTTGATATGATGGGTGAGTTGTGCTGCTATTTCAGTTAATCAGCATATGGTACTTTTATTTGTAGAATATTAGAGGGTTCCTAAAATTATTTATAACAATTCGATACCTGTTTTCGATGTAATTTTTACAGATATAGAATACGATGGTATAATTATATTTGTTGTATAGTTTGAAAAAATAGAACTAGAACCAAAAAACCTTTAATAAATCAAAAAAATTTTCTGACAAATTCGAATTATCGTTTCTAGCAATTTGCAGTTCAGTTTTGCAACAAATTATACCATAGTGTTCTGCGATAAATAATACTTGAAAAACACGTATCACATTGTTAAAAAAATTATTTGAAAGTCTAAGAATATCAACAAAGAAAATTCCATACGTCGATCGATCCACAGGCGAAAGTTCTCCTCCGAATTCCTCGACAATCCATGAAACGTTTTTTTCAACTCATATACGTACGTGACTTTAACATAGTTTTCTTACGAAGAATACGATGGCGAATTTAGTTTCATGAGTTCGCCCGTATCCTTCATTCAAGTTGAAAAGCTTGTCGAGTTTACGCTGTTATGCCGGGTACTAATTTTCTAAAACCGAGTTACGTCTTTAAGCATCGTTGTTTACATGGGTTTAAATCTTCTGCTTACAAATAAATAAATACGCGCCGATCATTTTCGGACGAATTTTTATGGTGGCTAGTATGGATGGGTACGCAGTATACGTGACATTAATATAAAAACTTTCTTCTTTCGCAATTATTTTTATTTGTAATTTTTTCCACAAACAATTAACACAAAAATCGCATGTACCCCGGAAAGGTGCTCATTTGTTTTTACTTATTAATCACTATGCATAGCCCTTTTTCCCGAGCCTGAATTCCGTCCAAATCTATTGCAAGAGCAGTCTGCGCTAGTCTTAAGCTTGTTACAAAACTCCGACTTCGCCTGCATTTCCTCTGAGGCTACACTAGGCTTCTGGATGCAGCCCACCGCTCCTCTGCCCTATTTCACACAGCCCTCCGCTCGACCGTCCTATTGCACACAGCCCTCTGCTCGTCCGACCTGTTTAACGTTGTCGTCCGCTCATCCGCTCAATTTCACACCGTCCTCCGCTCGTATGCTTTTTTTGTCGTAGCCCTCTGCTCATCTGCCATTCATGTCGCTGCCCTTTGCCCGTCCGTCTTATTTCGACGAATCCCTCTCACCGTCCGTCTAATTTCGACGCAGCCCTCTGATCGTCTGCCCTATTAAACGCAGCCCTCCGCTCGTCCGTCTTATTTCACCCAGCCCTCCGCTCGTCCCTCATGTTATACTCTGCCATCCGCTCGTCCGCCCTATTCCACCCAGCCCCCAGCTCGTCTGCTCTTTTCGACGTAGCCCTCTGCTCGTCTGTCTTTCATGACACTGACCTCTGCTCGTCCGTCTTATTTCGACGTCTCCCTTTCGCCGTCCGTTCAATTTCGACGAATCCCTCCCACTGTCCGTCGAACTCCGACGCAGCCCTCTGCTCGTCCGTTCTATTACGACTCGCCCTCAGTTGGTCCATCACATTTCGACGTAGCCCCCAGCTCGTCCGTCTCATTTCTCCTTGACTTCCGCTCGTCCGCCCTATTCCGCCCAACCCCCAGCTCATCTGCCCTTTTCGACGTAGCCCTCTGCTCGTCTGCCTTTCATGAAGCTGCCCTCTGATCGTCCGTCTTATTTGGACGTCTCCCTTTCACCGTCCGTCTAATTTCAACGAATCCCTCCCACCGTCCGTCGAACTCCGACGCAGCCTTCTGCTCATCTGCCCTTTTGGACGCAGCCCTCCGTTCGTCCGTCTTATTTCACCCAGCCCTACGCTCGTCCCTTTTTTCATACTCTGCCCTCCGCTCGTTCGTCTTTTTACACCTTGTCCTCCGCTCGTCCGTCTTATTTCGACGAATCCCTCCCATCGTTCGTCTAATTTCGACGCAGCCCTCTGCTCGGCTGCCCTTTATGACGCAGCCCTCCCTCGTCCGTCTTATTTTACACAGCCCGCCGCTCGTCAGTCTTGTTTTAACATAGCCCTCTCATCGTCTGCCCTGTTGGACGCAGCCCTCCACTCGTTCGTCATATTGTGACCAAGGTCTCTGCTCGTCTGCCCTACATCACAGAGCCCTCCGCTCGGCCCTCCTATTCTGACGTAGCCTTCTGCCCGTCTGCTCTTCTAGACGCAGCCCTTCGTTCGTATACACTTTTTAACGTTGCCCTCGCTAATCTGCCTTTTTACATTTCCGCACTGGACTCATACCCCTTTATCGTAGCAACACTAGCCTCGTCCGCTCCTTTTTAGAACAGCATTGGGCTCGTTCGCCCTCATCAGACCAGCGCTCGGCTCCTTTGACTTTTTCCAAACAGCACTGGGTTCGTCTGCTATCTTCCCAGCGCCGGTACTTCGCTTGTCGTATTTTTAGTTATCACTGCGCTCGTCTGCCCTGCTTAATCAAGTCCCAGCTTCCTCCTGCCTATTTCTAAGGCCGCGCCGTGCTCGTCTTCTTTTCCTCCACGAGCCTCTGCTATATGTGACCTTTTTCTTAGAGCAGCTTAGCGCACGTCTGCCCTCTTCGCCTAAACCTCAGCGTCATCAGAATTTTTACTTGTACCTCGCTTCGTTCGCAGCTTTTCTGGGGCCGCACTGTGGTTTATTATGATCATGGAAGAGCAAAAATCTTATGACCGTCGATTTCGGCTCCAAAAAATTTTGAAAGTATCATGTTTTTTCCAAAAAAAGTTTTTTCCATTGTATTTTTTGTCGTTGACCACGAATCTAAAGTCAAATTGCCTGTTTGACAGTTAGCAGTTGTCATGTCAGTTGTGATGACAATTGACTTAAAACTCGCGTCCAGTAAACACGAAAATAGTAGGGTGACTTTTTTGGTTTCCGCGTATCAAATTTTGTCGAACTTTTAACTTGTCGAAACAATTTAATTTCAGGTTCGGGTTCAGCGATGAAAAACACAATGGGAAACACATTTTCGAGATCGAAAAACAATTGTGGAGCGTACAATTGCCAGCGCCACCTTGCTGAAAGCGAAAAACTGTATTTCCCAGTTTTTGACAAAATCCGCACCTTCGCCACATCCACTACTCTCTCCGAGCAGCCTGGCACCTTTGACTCATTACGGATCTTCTTTCGTGTGTCGGTTTTTTAAAAGATGAAGTTACCATGTGGAACAGGGCAACGAGAGATTGATTTTTAAAAAATTATGGATATTTGTTTTTGGAATTTCTTTTCACCGAAAAGTGGCGACGACTTTTATAATTTTCAGTTTTATATTATTTATAATTCTTAATTCATCTTAGAAAAATTGATGTACACACATTTACGTACTTTATGAAAAGCGTTTCGCTTTCCAGACTACGACTTAAAGTTCTAATGGGTTCTACAATAATCCTAACTATTTTGATAATTGTAGCCTGCTCGTTAGATTGATAATAATATTTCAGAAATGCGCAATGTATTGTAGATCTAGTCTTTAGCATTGCGATATTTTCTTTATAATTATTATATGCTGGAAATAATTTTATGACTAATGATCATTACTGAAATTCAAATTTCACTTACTTGATTCGAGGCGCCGAGTTGCTGCAAGCCATCGTAGCGAAAGCATTTTTGTTTACGAGCCGCCTACTTGCCAAAACGCGTTTTTTCTCGGCGATTTAAAGCTCCTTCTATTGTAGGCCCTATTAGAGTCTCACCCATAGTCTCAAATTCAGATGTGATACGATTTGCACGCGTGAGAAATTTTAGGATGGATTTCCTATATGTGACTAGTGTAAATCGTCTCGCACACGCCAATTGAGACTTTGTTCCAAGTGTGATGACACATCAGGGGTGAATTTCCTACATGGGAATTTTCAGCCGAGGGTTGTCAGTATTTATTTATTATTATTTTATTTCTTAATCTTAAAAAGACGTACGAGGTGTGTTCAAAAAATAACGAGAATTTTCGTTTTATGAAAAAAATATTTATTTATTCATCTACATTAATGTTGTCGCCTTCAAAGTAGTCCCCTTCGGATACAATACACTTATGCCAACGCTTTTTCCAATCCTCGAAACACTTTTGAAACTCGATCTTTGTAATAGCCTTTAGCTCTTTCAGCGATTCGCTTTTAATGTCATCTATGCTTGTAAAACGACGGCCTTTTAATGTTCTCTTTATTTTTGGAAATAGAAAAAAGTCACATGGAGCAATATCTGGCGAATATGGAGGCTGAGGCATCGTTACAGTTTCGTTTTTGGCCAAAAATTCACGAACAAGCAATGAAGTGTGAGCAGGCGCATTATCGTGGTGCAAAAGCCATGAATTGTTTTGCCACAAATCCGGGCGTTTTTTTCGGATTGTTTCACGCAAACGACGTTGAACTTGTAGGTAGTACTGCTTATTGATTGTTTGACCTTGTGGCAAGAATTCATAATGCACTATGCCATTAAAATCGAAGAACACAGTGAGCATAACCTTCACATTCGACCGCACTTGTCGAGCCTTTTTCGGTCTTGGCGATCCAGAATGCCTCCACTGGGACGATTGAGCCTTAGTTTCGACATTATATCCGTAAACCCATGTTTCGTCACCTGTTATAACACGTTTTAGTAGTTCTGCATCGTTATTGACTTCATTTAGCGACTCCTGAGCAACTTCCATTCGCCGCTGTTTTTGTTCGAAATTCAACAATTTTGGAACGAATTTTGCTGCCACACGTTTCATACCCAAAACATTCGAAAAAATTTGATGGCATGAGCCAACTGATATGCCAACATCATCAGCGACTTCTCTGATTGTGATTCGGCGATCGTTCATAACCATTTCTTTCACTTTTTTCACGTTTTCATCGGTTGTTGATGTGCTTAGGCGTCCGGGTCGTTCGTCATCTTCAACGTTTTCGTGGCCATCTTGGAAACGCTTATACCACTCATAAATCCTTGCTTTACTCATAGCAGACTCACTATATGCCTTTGTTAACATTTGACAAACTTTACTACACTTTATTTCATTTTTTACGCAAAATTTAATACAAATTCTTTGATCCATTTTTTTTCACAAACGAAAATCGCCGAGCTCGAAAAACACGTCTAACGTTAGCGGCTGCCACTTAAAAAGTAAGCAATGAATATTGCTGAAAATTTTATCGTACTTCAGGGGCATGTGTACCAACATAATAAAAAAAAATTTTATATAAGCGGACTCTCCAACCCCGCGAAATTTAAAAATTCTCGTTACTTTTTGAACACACCTCGTATAACCAAGCTAATTAGAAACACACTCTACGCCTCTACTTATTGATCTCAATTTTCTCAAACGCAAGAAAAAACAATGATGTAGTAGCCGATCACAGCGATTTTCAGCATTAAATGAACATAATTCTTAAGTAAGACAGCGAGTTTGAATTCGACGACCACGAATACTAAATAACCTATTTAGCAAAATAAACACAAAAGCTTTCACGTGCATCATTGTTATAGTCAATCGGTATTGAACTGTTCTTATTATTGATCAATGAATACGTATATCAGTATGTAGGAGCTCCGTGTTGCACGATTGGGTTGAGCACCGCTTGCAATCAGCGGCGACGCGCGCCGCTGGCCCCCCTCACTGCTCCGCGCTTGCCACCAAGCGCCCGTTCTTCTAAAGCTGTGCGCTGATTGGCCGATCTTTGAAGCTAATTATCTAATTACCTAATTATTTAATCGAAAAACTAAGAACAGGATTCTAAATTAATTTTTCGAGACGAATCGAATGGAATTATTAGTTACATATGTTTTTAAATCACCCTGTATATATATTTACTTTAGTCTCCCAAGATACAAATGGTCATTATCAGCATCCATTCTCCAACCACTCGCTGTGTAACGTAAACACAGCTATAACCTATTGAAGGAGAGAGAGACAGGGAGAGAGATAGAGAGATAGCAGCATCCACGCTATACGGAGAGCGTAAACTGAGAGACCGCATCAGAGAGATAGAGAAAGAGAGAGCAGCATGTAGTTTACCAAATTCCCTACCAACTTCTACAACGTCCTACATTAACAATCTCTATAGGGGGAAGTGAACTCTGCTATAACACATCAAAAGGACCTACTGGCAAACACATAGGTGTCACATTATCGCGAAAACATAACATTTTTATCGGGTGGCCTCTTTATGTCCCAGTACATACACATATACCTTATGCATCGGCGCTGCTCAAATGCATCTTCAATACAAACGGTACATCGATTGCGTTTTAGATGCACTTTAGATACCCTTTGTGTTCCAGGGCATACATATATATATATCCCTTAGGCTTTGGAGGCTTCCTTTGGCGACTCCTTTGTCTTCCAAGACATACATATATCCCTTACACATTGGAGGCTTCCTTTGACGACTCCTTTGTGTCCCAGGATTTACATTGTTTATCAACTATCATTATATATGGAGTGGGCTGTATACATACATACATACACACACACACACACACACACACACACACACACACACACACACACACACACACACACACACACACACACACACACACATACTTACACGTTTGGTGTTAGTTCCATACATTCCGGTGATGGACGCGGTGGTTGACGTGGACGGTTGTAAATAAAAAATAAATAATTAATAATTATATATAATTCTATATAATATTTTATCGAAAGAAAATCTTTAATTTCTTTTTTCAGTCTTATCTCGATCGCCCTTATATTCCTCAATTTTGTTTTGTCTAGCACATATCCGTTACTATTTTCTATTACAGACATCGATCGTTTTCTTTTTCGTTCATTTCTCACTATTTCTCTTACACTATTTCTAATATGAAATTTACAAGGCAAGTCGACGATTATGCGCAAACTATTTTGCGCTATTGTACGCAGTATGGTATGGTACAGTATATCTTTACATCAATTTTCACATATATTATTGTACACAACAGTTTCCATGCAAAAATAATTATGTGCATGATTGTCAGCTTACCTTTTATAATGTTTTATTTCATTAAATAATAATTTTTTACCTCTCTCTTGTATATGAATGTTTTAATATTTTATTTTACATAATTTTAATAAAACATTACAAAATTCATAATGCAAGAGGAAGCTAAAAAATAACTATTCAATGAAATAAAACATTATAAAAGACAAGCTGACAATTGAGAAAATAATTAATTTTACATGGAAACTCTTATGCACAATAACATACATGAAAATTAATGTACGTTGTGACGGTAAACGTCAAATTAGCGCTAATAATCTAACCTAATTGCTGCCTGCGGGGGCAGCACCTACCGGGGAGACGAAAAATGTAACGAAGGAATTCGGCATGCGAGCAGATGGAATGCGCGCGATTGAAAATGAACCAGTAAGGGATTAACCATCATCACGGTCGCCCATGAATACGACACTAGCTACCACTACGCGAGTCGCCAGGATTGAATTCCGCAAACAGAGCGTCCGTATCAGAGCTGATTTTGAGTGACCGCTGTCACCGAGGTACCGTGCAGCTACGAGGAGTGCAAACCTGAGCCAGCAGAAAAGCGCTGCACCCTGTGACCTTGAAAGTGTGTGTGTGAGGTTTCGCCATCGAGGGCGAAACCACGTGCGCGCGAATTCGCGACCCGCGACACGAATAAAAACAGACCGCTTTCTCGCAGTGCGACTTATGACCGTCATCTTCGTGCGTCTGCAGAATAAAGGTAAGCTGGCCAGCTTAATCTCGCGATCGCGATTGCATGCATAATAACTAAATTTCCGTGCTCGAAGCGTGCATTTAATAGCTCTGCGGACAAAGAGCAGCGAGCGTCCCGACACTGAATGTTGTCGTCAATCGAGCGCCAATGTAAACATAAACACGCGGGCCGACTCTAATATAGCATTCAACAGATAATAAAGAGTGTTCGTACACGATATTAACAAGTACTTTTGGAGCGTTCTCTTTGTATTCGTAGTTAGTTGGTTGACTGACACCTGTTCCCTCTTGCTCTCCGACTTTCTTATTCGATATAGGTGATTGCGAGCGTATTAACGCGATCGTCTTAATAAAAATAATTAAACGGTAAGCCCCCCCGTTACATGGCGCCCAACGTAAAAGAACCTACGGTGTTTCTGATTGTTCAAAACACCGGTTCTTAATAGTGACCTTGCGCTCAGTCAACCAGCGACGTAGGTGGCAATCAAGTGTTATTGTGCACACTTGATATCGAAAACCATAACAGTAAACATAGCCTGTTAGTTAGCTTGCGAAGGCCCACCACGGCGTAAAATTGTAAATAATAACTGTAAGCGCGTGCGAGTGCGACCAAAAGACTCTTAGAAGCATAAACACCAATAAATTTTGAAAGTTGCCGCAAGTCAATAATATTGTACCCGTTGGCCCGGGGAAAACTAACACCGGCAACTTTCAAACAAAATTAATTCATTTTGATAATTTTATTTGATATCGTGTTGTCTTAAAGTAAATGTTTTTTTTAATATTATTAGTTGCGACTATTGGTGACTACGCGCAACGCCCGTTAAAATATTTTAGATACTAACCAAAACAGCCGCGCTAACAAACAGTTAGTGCGTCTGATAGGCAGGATCATTATATTGCGTAATAACGAGCGAAGAGTCTTTCGGCAGACATAACATTAAACGCCCTTGACAAGCCTAGTATCGGCAAATAAAATTTTTTTTTATTTGCGTACAATTTTTTAAAACAGCAATCGCATTCGCACCACGCGTAACAAGCTTGTAAATTTTGCGTAAAATAGCCGCAAGACAACTAACAGAGGAAAATGGACCGCACTCAAACAGAAATAGAAAACTGGGTGTTGACGCTCCAGGAGGAGGAAATCAATGAGTACCTCGAACACCTGGAGCTCAAAACAAGCGGGAACAAGCTTTCGAGAGCTGTACGACTGCATAACTGGTTGCCTGGCGACTACTCTGCAGCAGATTTCGCGGAAGTCGACAACCAGCACAGCAATCCAGCAAAAAGAGCTGCCCTACGCTCGGAACTGATTGTATCCCTATGCGCGGAACACACAGCATCCGAGCAAGAGGGAGAACACCCGCTAGCCCAGCTGATGCAGAGTGCGGAGGTAATATCGCGAGTACAGAAAACCGCGATAAACATCGCGACTGTCATGGACAGCGGCGAGAACGCGAACAGTAATAACTATATTACTATAACGGCTGATGATGGCAGCCAGTTCCAACTCCCGCCGGCATTCACGGTGATGATCCAAGACCTCATTTTCCGGTCCAGAGAAAATGAGAAGAAACTGGAGCTGCTAGACTCACTGGGATTGAATATGTTGAGTCTAACAAAAGTATTAGACCAAATCCTCAGCAACAGCAGCAATGTGAAGGACCAACTGGACAATCAATCCGCCAGGATCAGCGCATTAAAAAACGCCGAAAACAGAAATATACGGCAAGACAATGCGAATAGTTCCAGTGAAGCGCGGCAACAGGAAAACACGCCTAGGAGCGTAGCATTCCAGGACACCTTAACGTACCACTACGACACCAGGCTACCCCAGAGCACTCCAGCTGGACCCGGACAGAGGCCCACGGGGGCCACCGGCAGGACCCCCCGCCGGACGCTCCCTTTCGGAGAGGGTGGACAGCATCAACTCAGCGGAGTTAATGCTGAAGTGGACAACCATCCGCCGACCACGTGGTCATCCCAACAGACGTCAAACCCGTGGTCGACAACAAGGGACGTCGGTCGCATTGTCCGAGGATGGAAACTCAGGTTCTCTGGAGAGGGCAATGCGAGCATCGACACCTTCTTGTCAAGGCTGGACAACTCGAGGAGTAGCGCAGGACTTACGGAAGATGAGATGCTCCTAGCCGTATCCGAGCTACTCGTCGGTCCTGCCCTCGTCTGGTACGAGGCAATGAGGAATGAATGGCTCTCCTACGCGGATTTCGAGGCAGACGCGAGAGCATGGTTTGGGACCAGCGTGCAGCAACAGCAGCGTTTAATGAAGGTGGTTCAGAGCCGATATCAGGGCCCAGACGAACCAGCAAACGTCTACGTCGCTAACATGATGGGCCTGATGAATCGGCTGAACCCCAAGATGACGCACGATAATCAACTGGACCTGCTGCATGCCAACCTTCTCCCGGACATTCAGGGCCAAATACAGAGGTCAGAAGTAGACTCCATACGGACCCTGAACGCCCTGGCCACGGCGGCCCAGAATAGCTTATATCAGCGAAGGATAGAACGGGCGGTACCAAACCCTCAGTCAACTCTGTACCCGGAGTTAGCGTACCACCCCCGCGCCGACGCGAGCAACGGTCGTAAGGGCAAGGTGGCAGCCATGTCCGGCGACAAACCGGAGGTCAGCGACAGGTTGGACCTTATGGAGAAAGTGCTCGAGAAGGTGACGCATCAGGTTGTCTATACTCCGACGCCCGACAACCAAATGTGCTGCTGTCTCTCAAGGAGATATCGGAGGGGATAAAGAAGAATCACGCCGACAAAAACCTGACCTCCGAGGACCAAGCTAAGAAGCCGGGGACCCCTCGCAGACGAGAAAGGGATTTCTCGAGGCCAATCAAATGCGTCGAGTGTGGTCTATTGGGGTACAGCAGGAAGTACTGTCCCCAATGTAATAAGGGAAACGGGGAAAGGAGTGGCTAGGTGGGGTTGATCCCATTCCTTCGTCCCCTAACCCAAACCCCATTAATGAGATCTGGTAGCCTTCGTCAACGCAGTCCGCACCGTTAGTGGCGAGCGTGTTGAGCGACGAGAGCGAGAACTCCCCTGGTGACACCGATGACGATCATGGCGGTAGAGCGAACGCGAAGAGAAAGGGTAATGACGATAGTAAAGCCCAAAACCCTAGACCGGCAGAGGTGGTGGCGAATGGTTCGCACACGCCCTCGGGAGCGCGGGTAGCGGCAGATAAACCGTCAAAGGGAAACCCTATGGAAACTGCGGTCGTTCGAACCGAGGTGGTTCAAACGGCAAGTGACGTCGCTTTATCCCATGTGAGCACAGTGGCTAGCGCTATGATATGCAAGGAGCAGAGCCGTGGAGTCGCCGAAACTGTTTCCCGATATTCCCCGGAACAGGAAACGCGCTGGTGGCTACCAGTGAGAATATGAGATTTCCAATTACGGGCTCTCTATGATCCGGGAGCTTCCACTACGACGATGGGTAGCAATGCTCTGCAGATAGCGTCTGTGCTAGGCGTCAGATTGGATACTACCCACGCGGGTACGGCAGGACTACCCGATGGTCGTAAGTTAACGACCGTTGGCCACGCCTGGTTACCGTTCACCGTAGGGGAGATGACGATGCCGACGAGGGTAGCTATCCTCCCAACCCTCGTCGAGGAATGTATTTTAGGAGTGAACTTTATCAGGTTATTCAGAGCGGTACTTGACCCCAACGACAATACGTTGCTGTTCAAGGGATCACAAGCCAAGATGAAGCTAGAGGTAGCTAGCTTGGAGGCTGGTCCGAGATTAGTTACGATTGGACTAGCCGAGGTGACAGGCGCTCAACAGGCGATATTGCAGAGGACCATCGACGAGGCCTTATCGCAAGCCCCTGTAGGCTTGGGACGTGCGGCAGGCATTGAGCACGAGATTCGGGTCGGTGATGCGAGGCCAATCAAACAGCGTTACTATCTGGTATCGCACAAGGTCGAGCAAGAAATGCATAGAATGGTAAGGGAGATGTTAGCCCAAGGGGTGATCGAACCAGCAGACAGTGGCTGGTCGAGCCCAGTGGTTATGATACGTAAGAAGGACGGCTCGTATCGATTTTGTATTGACTTCAGAAAGGTCAACAAGGTCACCGAGCCAAATGTGTATCCCCTACCGTTTATGCAAGATATACTGAGGCGTTTGCGAAACGCACACTATATCTCAACGCTCGACCTCAATAGCGCGTATTACCAAATTCCACTCAAGACCGAATCTCCACCGATCACGGCCTTTACCGTACCTGGACTGGGGCATTTCCAGTTCGTACGAATGTCGTTCGGCCTCTCGTACGCCGGCGCCACCTTTCAACGGTTGATCGATAGCGTGATCGGCCCCGAGCTAGGCAAATTCGCCTTCACCTATTCGGGCGATATCATAGTAGTATCGTGCAAATTCGAGGATCACCTGCGACACCTAAAAACCTTATTGGATAGGTTGTGCGGAGCTGGCCTCTCGATTAATCGAGAGAAGAGCGTCTTCTGCAAGCCTGAGGCCAAGTACCTGGACTTGTTGATCAACCGCGAGGGTATCAGACCAGACCCTGAAAAGGTGCGCTCTATCGTGGAGTAAGGCCAGGAAACGTGCGACAGCTGCGCACATTCCTGGGGGTCGCTTCATGGTACCGCCGATTCTTGAGTGATTTCGCCACACTCGCTCAACCGTTAACGAGGTTGACGGGGAAAAAGAGCGAATACATATGGGGAGAGGATCAAGAACAAGCCTTCGCTAAACTTAAGGCACTCATGATATCCGCACCATGCCTCGGATTACCGGAACCCGACGGACAGTAGTGCTGGAGACAGACGCTAGTGCTACGGGAATCGGTGCCGTCCTGATACAGAGAGTAGGAGACGGAGACCGGATCATCGAGTACGCTAGCAGAGTCCTTAATCCGGCTGAGCAAAACTACTCAGCCACGGAGCGCGAGTGCTTGGCGGTCGTGTGGGCCATCCAAAAATTCCGCCCATACATAGAGGCGTACCGGTTCAGGGTGGTGACGGACCACAATAGTCTAAAATGGCTATATAACCTGAAGAACCCAATTGGTCGTCTAGCCCGATGGGCCTTGCAACTCCAAGGCCACACTTTCGAGATCGAATATCGAAAGGGGGCAGACAATGTGTTGCCCGACGCATAATCACGCGCTTTTGAGCCCACGAAGGCTGAGGTTGGCGCAATGGACCAACCGAAGCCAAGGGACAGCGCCTGGTACACGGAACAATTCCGGCACGTCGACAGCCACCCAAAAAGTACCCGGATTGGAAGGTAGTTGGCCGGGTGATGTATCACCTAAAGCCAAACTACGACCACCAAGAAGAAGATGGATACGGGGACGTATGGAAACTCGTCGTGCCTCCAGAGGAACGCAAGGCGGTATTGTTCGAGAACCACGACCTTGAGACTGCAGGACACTTGGGACGCGAGAAGACCTTCGCCCGCATCGCCCAGTCCTATTATTGGCCGGGAATATACGCGTACGTTAAGGGATACGTCCAAAAGTGCCAGGTCTGCCAACAGTGCAAGGTTGAGCAGCGACTGCCGCGCGGGCTCATGCAGGATCGAACGTTGTCCACGCCTTGGCAAGTGCTCGCGGGCGACATCTCCGGACCCTTTCCGAAGAGCCCTCGAGGGCATGAATACGTTCTGGTATTCATTGATGTATTCACACGATGGGTCGAGTGTATACCCATACGTAGTGCCAATGGCAAGACGATCGTGAAGGAACTCCGGGAGCGGGTAATCCTGCGCTTCGGTACGCCGAAGATCTTCATGTCCGATAATGGCACCGAGTTCCGCAACCAGCTGGTAGATGGGTACCTGAGAGATCAGGGAATAAAACGGACCTTTACTCCAACCTACACCCCGCAGGCTAACCCTACGGAAAAGGTTAACCGTACCTTGAAAACGATGATAACCTCGTACTTGCGAGGGAATCACAGGGAATGGGACCGAGCGCTGCCCGAACTCATGTTCGCGTTGAACACGGCCGTCCATAGCTCCACGGGGATCAGCCCTGCCATGCTCAACTACGGCAGGCAACCGGAAGCCCCAAATACTCTTCGAAGGCGAATGGACGAGCTTGTCGCGCGAGAGGAAAGTTTGCTTCGAATCGGGCAATGGAACGAGCATATGCAGAATAACCGTTCCGCTATTCAGCAAGCTCACGAGAGCGCTTCGGATGAGTCCCTGAGACAGGCAAGCGCAGGGCCCACAGGTTTAAGGAAGGGGACTGGCTGTGGAAGAAGAACCGCGTGCTGTCCTGCGCGGCGCAGGGCATTTCCGCGATGTTAGCACTCAAGTTCATAGGTCCCTTTATCGTCACGAAGGTACTCGGTGCCAACTCGTATCGCCTTGCCAATCAACAGGAAGAGGTCACGGATTTAATATACGCCAAAGACCTCAAACCCTACTACGGGCAAGATGACGATTTACCGGAAGATGGGACCCGACGACGAGATGACGATGAGACCTCTACCACCGAGGGAACCGAGGCGATAAGCGTCCCGCCTAATGCGAGCGATACGACGATTCGCGGAAACAGGCGCACCGACATTGCGGACAATACACTCCGAAATAACGACGCGGCAACTCCGAGCTCACCTCGTCACACCCGTCCTAATCTCCCCAACCAAGTCCCACTAAACACATCTTCTACTAACGCGGTGAAGCGTCCACGAGGGAGACCTCGTAAGTACGCGCTAACCACACATACTACATAGCATCGACAGACTACTCGAGCCCCTCCTCCCATCGTCGGGAAAAGGAAGAGGGGTAGACTACCGAGAACGCCAATCGTGGATGCATGAGGCCCAGCGAACGAAGGAACTGGGAGACCGACTCCAAGGACCCCACCTTCGCTCCCGGCGACGAAGGCCCTGGGCAGCCGAACAGGCGTCCACCTTCGATTTCCGAGGAAAATATTCGGGAGACTGATGTGTAGAATTATTACAGGATGCAGATCACGCTCGAGCAATTCGAGCAGACGGCGGCCGCCCTCATCGAGCTAGATTTGGGCCCCGCCGTCGATGACGTCGTACACGCCGCCCTACACCTCCTGGAGGAGAAGAGGCAAGAAGTGGAGCAAGCACGGGCACGAGCTCACGAGAGCTCGACGTCCGTGCTAATAGAAGAGCTCCCCTGCGAAGAGGCCACCTCGAACCCATCGACGGCGCCCGGGATAGCGCGCACCGAGACTGCGCCACTGCCTGTACCCCCAGCGGAAGCCATCCCGCTGAAGGCCCCACCAACCTCCGTTGGCCCCCAAACGGAGGGGGGCTTCGCCGACGCGACCTGGCGCCCCAGGTTCATCAACCAGACACCCGTGTCTGGCAGACACGAACCTGGGAGGAGATAGTGGAGGGGTTGAGGGAGGTCGAGCAAGGCTGGACGACCCTCAACGCCCTCCAATGGGCCGTGTACGCCGAGTATGACACGTACATGGCTGCGGGACATCGCCCCGATGATATGGACCATTGGGGTAAGGTGGTGTCCCGCCGACGCCAGTTCACGTTGGCGCTCAAGGAGGTCCAGCGCCGCCAGCGCCAGGCCCTCAAGGGCCCGGCGAGTGACACACCCGTTGGCCTCTCCCAGTCTTCAGTCATCGGAGCCAGGCCAGCGTCTCCGGAGGACGGGTCGGGTGTTAGGACACATCAGGGCCCGCGGACGTACGGGGTGAACCTGGTGGTTAATGTGGATGACGGCAGTGGGGGTCAAGCAACGGGACCCATCCACATTAACCTTGTGGTGGGGTCCACGGGTGAGGACCACATGACCGAAAAGCCGTTGTGGTCCGCCCCGAACCGGCAGGACGGGTTGCCACTGACTCCCAGAGAGTGAGGCCTCCCACGGGGCACCCTCTCCCGCGCTCAGTGGGAAGGGTGCAACGTGTGTCATTACCCCGGGGTGACCCGCACGGACCGCTGCCCCCGTGTGCGGCAACACGCCGACCTGGTACAGGAGAGACTGGGATGGGAGGCACGCGGGCGTCCTCCGTTAGATGACGAAAGCCAGGAGGAACCATCAAGACCAGCCAGGTGATCATTCCCTGCCCCCATGGGCAGGGCCACACATACACTACTTCGCCGAATAAAGGTTGATATAAATACCATGTGGATTATGATCCTTTATTGTCTTTTCTCCTCTCCACCTCGGAAGGGACAGCGCTAATATGATTATCGTCGAGGACCTCGTAGGTCCAAACTAGAAGGGGGCTGTGACGGTAAACGTCAAATTAGCGTTAATAATCTAACCTAATTGTTGCCTGTGGCGGCAGCACCTACCGGGGAGACGCAAAATGTAACGAAGGAATTCGGCACGCGAGCAAACGGAACGCGCGCGATTGAAAATGAACCAGTAAGGGATTAACCATCATCACGCTCGCCCGTGAAAACGACACTAGCTACCACTACGCGAGTCGCCAGGATTGAATTCCGCAAACAGTGCGACCGTACCAGAGCTGATTTTGAGTGACCGCTGTCACCGAGGTGCCGTGCAGCTACTAGGAGTGCAGACCTGAGCCAGCAGAAAAGCGCTCCGCCCTGTGACCTCGAAAGTGTGTGTGTAAGGTTTCGCCATCGAGAGCGAAACCACGTGCACGCGAGTTCGCGACCCGCGACACGAACAAAAACAGACCGCTTTCTCGCAGTGCGACTTATGACCGTCATCTTCGTGCGTCTGCAGAATAAAGGTAAGCTGGCCAGCTTAATCTCGCGATCGCGATTGCATGCATAATAACTAAATTTCCGTGCTCGAAGCGTGCATTTAATAGCTCTGCGGACAAAGAGCAGCGAGCGTCCCGACACTGAATGTTGTCGAAATCGAGCGCCAATGTAAACATAAACACGCGGGCCGACTCTAATATAGCATTCAACAGATAATAAAGAGTGTTCGTACACGATATTAACAAGTACTTTCGGAGCGTTCTCTTTGTATTCGTAGTTAGTTGGTTGACTGACACCTGTTCCCTCTTGCTCTCCGACTTTCTTATTCGATATAGGTGATTGCGAGCGTATTAACGCGATCGTCTTAATAAAAATAATTAAACGGTAAGCCACCCCGTTACAATGTATACACTGTACCATACAATACTGCGCACAATAGTGTAAAATAGTTTGCGTACAATCGTCGACTTGTCTTATGTAACGGTCCTATCTATGTGCTAGTTTATTATATCACTGAATCACTGCAACCAGTCTAACGCATCTATCTGTTTATTCAAATCAATACATTAAGCGGCGCTACCTCACTGTTTACTCGATTGTATTCATATAAGAGTTGAATCAAAATATATAGCGTGACGTCACAAAGTAATAGATATAGATATAATGATTTTTGTGATTAAGAAAAATATGTTAATTAGAGATAATTTTAATATAACAAAGCTTTCATTATATAGATTTTACTATGTAGATTCAGAATATAATAAAACAAATTGTATTTAACTATTGAATAATAATGAATATCAATATGCAAAGTTAATTTATTTATTACGCTAAAAATATGAATTATTAGAAAAATGTAAATAATCCATATGCAAAGTGAATAAGAATAGAACATGAGTAAGAATTGGTTTCATTAATTACAGCTGAATAATAATTGTTATTAATAAATTAATAATTAATAATTTATTTAAACTATTTTTATTTATTTAAATTATTAATTAATTTAAATAATTAATAATTTATTTAAGTTGTATATAAAACGAAAGCATTAATTTTATACTTAATAATGATAACTTTATAATTTAGGAATCTTAGATAATTAATCTAATAATTGCGTAATAAGATTAGAAAAAACCGTTATAAACATGAAAATTGGTTATAATTCGAATGTTATTAACTAATTTAAATATTTCTTTTTAGAAAATACTTCCGAAATTAATCAACTATAAAGTTATATAAAAATTTAATAATTTCCTATTGTAAATATTATAATATCACGTTAATTAACTTTATTAGTTAATAACTTTTAACGACACTATTTGCGATAATTGTAAATTGTATAAAATCAACAAATAACAAATTCTGTAAAGTTTACATGTGTTAAAAGCTTACTATTAATGGTTATTTACTTGTAAATTAAGAAAACTCATTTCTCAAAATTCGCGAATGTCTCTCGAATATTCGATGACATCTCTCCTGCAAAAATAAGCGAGAAAATCTGTGTATAAATATGCCCACCTTTGCACAGGCTAGCATTCACTTCTAGCCTTGCAAGGTGAGCATATGAGTCTGAATAAACTTGGCTAATACCTAAGTTCTTTCTTTCATTGTGATTAACTGAGCAAGACTGTTCCTTCTTTATAATTCGAGCTCGACTTATAGAACATCTCGCGCTATAAGAAACTTGGGCCGAATTATATCCTATCGAAGAAAGACTTTAGATCTGCTTATGGGACAATTCGCACCACAAGAAACAAGGGCATCGTCTGACTTTCCCTGAAACATTGTACTTATTAATATATATTTGATTTGTTTATTATTATTAGAGTACATTTGATTTATCTATTTATTTTATTGACAAGTAGAGTAAAATTATTAGAAACAAATTCTTAATTATTAGCTAGATACGAGAGTTCGAATTATTATTATTTATAAGTGATACGAACATCACACTTATAAAATTCATATTAAAAATAGTGTAAGAAAAATAGTGAGAAATTAAAGAAAACGACGAAATAAGTAATTAAATGAATAAACTTACTTAATTGATTGAAGGGTTGTTAACGGCATTTTTATAGTTTGCGCCGAATGAATCGATGCCTCTTCCTCTTCATTCGGTCCTCTTACTGGTATCCGTAGCGCATCGATGATCTCTTGCTCCACAGCATCAAGTTCATCGTTTATGAGGAAGTCTTCTCCCAGAGCGTCAATAGCTCGGTTAAGAACATCCCTCCACAGGTCACTTTCTGGCGAAAAAAAACTCGTTTACATTATCTCCGCACTGCATATTCTTACACTTGACACTTACACTTGTAGTTCTAGATTCTTAGAACCGTATACTGATGCAATGAGACGAACTGAGGGATATTTTATTCATTTTCACCAAATTTGAGCGTGCATCGATCATAGGTCCACTAGTCGAGGGTGGGGGTTATGCAAGAGCACTGATTTTGTCGCGCGCATAAGTCGAATATAATTAGTAGTGAGAGTAGCTAAGTCTAAGGGGATTTGTGCGGAGCGGCTTGGCATGGGTATATTGATGTGTGTTCTTAGTCACACGTGCGCTTTTCTTTTCACGTAGCAGGCAAAACATAAAAGTCAGTTCAACGGCTTTTCACACACAGCAGACCAGTCGTAAAAATCAACGAACAGGCCATGGGTGATATAGCTGCAACGACTTGAACGGCTCTTTTTTTGAGTACCATTTTTTCAAAACGATCGCACAGTTATTCAAACGTTTAATTAAAATATAAAACAGCACTTTTCAGTGCTAAATCAAAAAAATTATTAAAAACTTTGTCTAGTGTTTTTTCTTTTCCCAATCCGTTTTGCAGCAAAGTCAATAGGTAAGTATAAGGTAGGTATTTTTTAAATTAAGTTATATGCGCTATTTCTTTTTCCTATACAGTTTGTAGCTAAGTCAATAGGTAAGTATAAGGTAGGTATTTTTTAATTACCCTTTCGTTAAAAGTCTGTCTTATTTTTATAAAAAATTCTGATTACATATACATAGCCACAAATTAAATTTTTTGAACAATATTTACCAATTTTTATAGATTTAATTATATTACAGAATATGAATATTTATTAGAGATGATAGATATTGTAACGGCCCGGAAAATAATCAAATTATTCTCGCGGCCTGTTATCAAATTTATCTTCGCTGCTCGGTGCGAGGCTTACCGCCGCCCCGATCAGCTAGGCGCTTCCTGGTGTTCCGCCGCGTACGGGCGGACAGGTGTTGCCCTGAAAAGGGATCGCATCCGTAATAACTAATTTTCCGTGCTCGAAGCGTACATGTAATAGCTCTACGGACAAAGAGCAGCGAGCATCCCGACACTGCATGTTGTTGTCGAGCGAGCGTCGATGTAAACATAAACACGCGGGCCAATTCTGATGTAGCAATTGGAAAGATAATAAAAGGTTTCGTTCGTGATATTAACAAGTGCTCTCAGCGTGTTTATTCCGTAGTAACTCCACTCCTGTAGATTCGTAGATTTGTTGGTTGACTGACACCCGTTCCCTCTTGCTCTCCGACTTTCTTATTTGATATAGGTGATTACGAGCGTATTTACGCGATCGTCTTAATAAAAAATAATTAAACGGTAAGCAACCCCGTTACAGTTCATATAAAGAGTAAAACATGTTGTATGTAGATGGTTTAAAGTTTTCTATATCCTTCTGACTTTGATGTAGATTTGGTGTTAGTTGAATAATTTTCAGTGTATGATTTCCATTGCAAACATGGTTTTGTTTTCTTATCATTTACATTGGAACTTTTACTAATGTCAAGAAGACGCGTGTAAGATACGCTATTTTCCTGCCCCATTCTGATGAAAAAATGATTACAACAAGCAAAGTACGTTATATTGATATTTCAATCTTTAAAGATCAATCACCAATAATTTTTTAAATACTTGTAGTGTCAAATCCTAATAATGGACTAAAGCATTTACTGAAAATGTGTTGCCTTATATAGTCGATTATTTTGAATGGATAGAAAATTAGGGAAGTGGGAGGAGAGGAGGGGCGGGTGGGGGTAATTTTCATCTAGTTCATCTGCTTCTCATGGTATAAAAATGGACTGAAAGTCAGTGACAGTCGCATTTGACTATTCGCATCCAGCGTGTTAGTATTAAAAAGAAGTGGTAAAAGCTTTCTGTAACGCAACGTTTTCGTGTGAAAAAGTGTTATTCTGCAACGATTATGAGCGAGAAGGTAATGGACTACAAGTAACTATTTTAATTCGAAATAAATTTATATAATTTATTTTCATCACATGCATTTTTTCTAGATTTGAGCAAACGAGGCTGGATAGCTTCACCGGTAGATGGTCTTGCAAATATGTGCAACTAGCAGATCTAGCCGCAACTGGCTTTTATTATTCAGGACAGATTGATAGCATACGCTGCTTTGAATGTGACATATGTAATTGGGAAGAAGATGACGATCCTATGACAGAACATCGACGATGGGGTGTTCTATGTCGTTTTATTCGTAATAAGGCTTGCGGTAATGTACCAATAGGATCGAGTAATGTATCTATACTGCCATAAAGAGGTAGGGATGATTATGGAATGTATGAGCTCGAGTATCGGTTTGGGGCGTCAGGACAACCAGTGCTCGCATCGAGCAGCATAGCTACACAGAACTTGAATGAAATCAGCCCAGCTGCAGCTAGCGCAAGTGCAACAAAAGAAAAGCCAACCATAGCATCAGTAAATGAAATCACGAAGGTGCTTGATGATTTAAATTTATTAGAAAAAATGACGAATGCATCAGTTAGCATAGCAACTGTTTGTCAACTATTTATATGTAATTTCGAAGAGATTATTACTAAACATAATAAAGATATGGAAGCAGTCATTAAAAAATCAGTACAAGATACAGCTGATATCTTACAACAGCTTGATTTTAATGTGTGCAAAATATGTTTGGATGAGAGAATTGGTGTAGTCTTTTTACCATGCGCGCATGTTGTTTCATGCGGTGCATGTGCAGTAAAACTTAATCACTGTCCGATATGTCGCCAAGTAATTACGAGACGTATTCATGCTCATTTTCCTTATAAAACATTCCTATATAATAATTCCTGTATAAATTTTCCTTAATAAAACATTTTTTATTTTAATTGTGCGTATGTGTTTTTTTTTAATATCAATCACTCAATTAATTTTCTCAAAAGGATTAAATATTTCAAAATTTTTATACTAACATATTCATCTCGTGATTAAAATCATGTCGAAAAGATTTTTTAAAATAAATCAGTATTCATTTTGATTTTATTTTAAGTTATATAAACTCTAATATATGAAATAATAGTGTAATTATAAATGATAACTAATTGTATATTTGACGAGCAAGCATCCATTTGGCGATAGCAACTGCGTTTTTGTAGACACACGATGGATTTGAGCGACACTTGGTGTGGTTACTGCATGAAGGAAAAGTTTGATTTGATAGTTTCTTGAGTGAAAGACAACCTAAATCTTCAACATTAATCACAGTTGTTCTTCAAAAAATAAAATAATAATATCACACATATATATATGTATGATCGTTTATAATTATATGAGTGTGAAAAATTAAACTTACTTTGCATTGAGAATTAGCGTTTGAACCTTGAGGTGAGTAGACGTATTAAAACTGCGCTATACAGGAAAAGTTATAATTATAGCAATAGCATATCAAGTGAAGTGACAGTTAAAGGTGAAACACGTTTAAACAGAACCACAAAACAAAACGGCCGAAATGGCCACAAAAGTAAGTGATGATTCGTCATCCAACAATAAAGACAAACCTGGAGAATGAAAAATCGCTTCTAACAAAAGAAGTCCAAGCAGTCGAAGCAGTCCAGGCAATGAAACTCAAATTATTCAAACTATCAAACAAGCAAAATTAGACTACTGGCTAAGTAAAATAAGAAATAGATTCGAAATATTAAAGATGATAAAGAAAATAATCACAGTGAAAATGAAAAATCAGGAAGTAACGAAGTAAACAAAACGATG
Source organism: Phymastichus coffea (assembly GCF_024137745.1). NCBI lineage: Eukaryota > Metazoa > Arthropoda > Insecta > Hymenoptera > Eulophidae > Phymastichus > Phymastichus coffea. The sequence continues at coordinate 6,477,342 of NW_026706814.1, forward strand.
AACAATGAATCCCCCCGATCTTTGTTTACAACGTAGAAGATATTCAACCGTTAGAAAAATTATTAAACACAATAGCCAAAAGTAATTTTACACTAAAAGTAATAGGGCAAGATAAAATTTAAATTCAACCAACAATATCGGAAAAGTATCTCCCGATAATAAATGCACTGAAAGAAAAAAAGATATAATTCTACACCTACTAGCGTAAAGAAGAAAAAGGTTTCAAAGTAATACTAAGAATCAAGCATCTGTCAGTTGATACTGAAAAATTAAAAGCTGCCATAGAAAATCACAGACACAAAGTGATAAATATTCATAACATAAAGCATCGCATCACAAAAGCACCACTACCGTTTTTCATAGTTGAAGTTGAACATGATTATAAAAGTCAGGACATTTATAAAGTAACCAAACTTCTTCACACAGTAATCAAATTCGAACCACCAAACATAAAAAAATAATTCCTCAGCGTCAAAACTGCCAAGAGTACGGACATACGGAAAATTACTGTTTCAAAAGTGCAGTCTGTGTTAAATGTGCTGAATATCTTCAAACCAAGGAGTGTCCAATCAAACAAAAAATCAAAGATGTAATATGTGCAAACTGCAAAGGAAATCATACAGCAAACTATAAAAGTTGCCCGGTATGTAAGCAATTACAGCAAAAATTATTTCCCGAGTTGCGTGAAAAAACATTTCATAATAGCATACAAAGAAATATAATCACAAACGCAAATTCAAATCCAAATGACAATAGAGTTAGACTGAAAACAACATACGCACAGGGAATAGCTAAACATAACGACCAGAATGAAACAGAAACACCAAAACAAACAGTAGTACAAAGAACAAAACAGTTGCTTCAACGATGAAAAGTCAAATAATAAATTCGAACAATTGATGGAAAAAATGATGCAAACAATGGACATGTTATTAAAATTAGTAACCACACTTATTAATAAATTAGTATAATCATGTCAAATCTAAAAATCTAAAAACACACTTTACCAGCAACAATTTTCTCCACATACCAAACTACTCAGTACACAAAACAAATTATCCACTCAATAAAGCAAATGGGGGTACTGCGATTCTAATTAAAACAAATATAAATCACCATGTTCACAAATAGACTACTGAAATCTACCTTCAAGCAACTAGTATAATCATCAAGGATAAAGAGGGGCCGATTATAATATCAGCTGTTTACTGTCCTCCAAACAAAACAATCAGAAAGAAAAAACGGACAGAATTCTTCAAAACACAAGGAAACCGTTTTATGGCGGGAGGGGATTATAATGCGAAGCACCCGTGGTGGGGATCTAGATCAGAAACTCCAACATCGAGAGGCAGAGTACTCTATGAAATACTACAAAAAAAGTAATTCACCCCGATATCCACCGGAGAACCATACTAGCCCACAGACTTAAAAAAGCTCCCGGACTTGATTGACCTTGCAATAGTAAAAGGGATAAGCAAAAATTATTTCGAAGCAGCATCATGCCTAGACCTTACATCGGACCATTCACCAGTAATAATTACTCTTCACCGTCAAGTACACAACAATGTAAAAAAACACATAAAAGTGGACTGGAAAAAATATGCTCTTTCCATAGATGAACGCATTACGTGTAATATCCCACTTAAAACAACTATCAATATAGAAAGCTGCATAAATTCACTCAACGTACTTTTATCTAACAGTATTAATGACTGCTCTACAATAACAACCAGAAATGTGAATATGTGTAAAATTGTGCTTCCTGATGAGAAAGACAAATTTTTATAATTTAACAATTTCAAAAATGTGAGACCTATGCTGTAAATTGTGTATGCTGATTTCGAAAGTCTCTTGAAGCCGGTGTCTAATGATGAACGCGTCTATCAGCATCACAAACCGTATAGTGTCGGTGTTTTCGTGACGTGTAGCTATGATAATTCTAATTCATATTACTGAAGATACAGACAGAAAAGTATCGATGACATTAGTCCAGCCAAGTGGTTCGTACATAATCTCTATCATTTAGCTATGTACCTACACAATTTATACAAAAATCCACAGTTTATGAGAAATTTAACTTTTCATGAGACATTCAACTTTCTTCATGCTACAGAATGCCATATATGTAACAAGTCCTTCGACACCGACAAGAAGGATGCAAAAGTTCGCGATCATTGTCACTTTACGGGAAAGTATCGAGGACCTGCTCTTAGTACATGTAATATTGCATATCAAGAATCAAGAACTATACCCATATTTTTTCATAATCTCTGCGGATACGATGCACACCTATTCATTAAAGAAATTGCGAATGAGTTCCCAGGTCAAGTGAGTCTTCTTCCTTAAACGAAGGAAAATATATATCTTTTACCAAATATGTGGTAGGTAGTGACATTAATCTACGATTCGTTAATTCATTCCGATTTATGGCTTCGTCTCTCGACAAACTGTCATCGTACTTGGGAAAACATGATATTCTAGAGCGCCACTTCCAACAAGAAGATAGATACACCATGCAGCAGATCGCTTTATTGAAAAGAAAAGGCATTTTTCCCTATGACTATGTATCGTCATTAATAAAATTCTAGGAGATATCTCTTCCACAAAAACAAGACTTTTACAGCAGTCTTTATGATTCGTATATCAGCGACAAGGAGTACGCTCACGCGGAAGAGGTTTGGAGAACGTTCAATATCATCGATCTCGGCAACTATTCAAATCTATACCTCAAGACTGATGTTCTCATATTAGCTGAAGTATTTGAAAACTTTAGGAATAAATGTCAAATCACGTATCGTTTGGATCCTGCTCACTATTATACAACATTCGAGGTAAATATAAAATATTCTATAAGTCATTTTTTCCTTTCAACAAGTTGAGTCGTTATTACTAACTTGTTTCTTTTACAGATGGATCTTACTCAACTAATTATTATTGCACGTGGTGAATTTAAGCCCACCAAAAAAGTTAGTGAATTAAAGAAAGGATGCAAATATATGATCACCAAACTAAAGCCAGTTGTAACACGATTTGCTGGCAAAATAATTCTTGAGATTGACGAGGAATTTCGACTGCTTTTGTCATCCAAGCTGTCGAATGCAATTATACAAAATCAAAAATTGATGGATAATTTGATGGACAACGCCAAAAAACTTAATTTATTTATAAATAATCAATGAGGAAACTATAGAATTTAGTAGTGCGTAGATACATTATTATTATTAATAAATAAATACTCCAATCATATTTTTACATGAAATGTTTATTTATTTATCCTTAAATCTACATACGTAAGTTTAGACTAACTCTCTTTTTTTCTACATTTCACTTTTATCTACCCAACTATTATGCGAATTATCAAATCCTAACCATTTCACAAACACTCGATTATTACGCCTTTTAATAATTTTTTCAACCAGATATTATCGGGACTTTTCGTTTTTTGTAGTTCTTGTTTGCAAAAACCACCAAGAATGGGCTGATATTGATAATCTTTCAAGTGATAAATAGTTGGATTTGATGAAACTACGCGTACAATAGTAAATATTTCCGTAGACCAATTCGGTGTAAATCCTTTTTCAAACGTTTACTTCTCATTACTCACTCTCATTTTATCACCAACTTTGATCTTTGGCCTCCTTTTTATACATTCTTGAGCAAAATTGCGTAATACTTGAGTTTGATTCACCGTTGTCACTTGAATAGGTTTCATACTAATCGTTCTGTGTTTACGATTGTTGTAAGCAGCAGTGAGCTTTGGCAGCGTATCTATCCATTAGTGATTGCCACGTAGACTAAATTTTATCCACATAGCATTTTTTAACATACGATTGAATCATTCACATATTGAAGCTTTGAGTGAATTATAAGTCTTGTAAAGATTAATGTTATATTTTTTCATGAGAGCTTCAAATTTGCATTGTAAAATTCTTTGCCTCTGTCCGTATGAAGATTATTTGGTACTCGACCTTTCATCAAAATAGATTTCAGTGCTGCTGTCACATCACTGCCGGTTTTCTTTTTCACGGGCACGGTCCACGCATGCTTCGAAAAATTATCGATTATCGTAAAAAGCCAATTATAGCCGCAATTTTCTCTAGAATAAGCCTGCATATCGACGAGATCGACTTACCAGGTCTCGTCTATTCCTCGAATATCGTACTTGCATCGAGGATGATTACGTTTGGCTGGTTTGTGAAGCTCTTCCACCACCACCATTTTTTGATGCTCCATGGGCGGACGACACATCTACTTCTGTATTTTGAATATCTATTTTTATCACTGATTTATTTATGTCAACTAAGTTACTGAGATTACTTTTCGAGTATGCTATGATGGTGTCTGTATCAGTTTTGACTTCCGACTGAACGATACGTTGAACGGCTTAAAAATTAACGACATCGTCAGAATTTAGTGGTGGAGCATTATTCTCTAATCTTTTATTTTGCAGATCGAAATGACCTTCTGACGTGAGCTTGAATCCAAGACTTGGTGGACCACAACGGTCGTTAGCTCGATGTCCAATTTACGTCCAAATACGTCAACGCTCATTTTGATAATGAATGGATGGTAGTAATGCCCTCAATATATATATCCACCCTCGCGCAGTTCCTGAATTATCGAATGAATTTCGTTGATATGACTATTGTTACCTACTGATTGTTCAGCTGCAAGTAATTGAAGACGATCAACCAGCTCATTTGGATTATCCCAATACACATAATCTATATTAATGTTGTTGCTGTTGTTGTTGTTATTTCGTGCAACTTTATAACTAGGTAAATACACACCAATTTTTAATTGCTTCTCTTCTATCTTAGGTTTTTTAGTCTTATTAAATAATGGACCAATGATGTTATTAAATTTGTGACTATTATGTGCTCGTATAGGCTCATTTGGATTCATGCTTTTTCTATGAACGCTAGACTTTTCCAAAATTTCTCGATATTTCTTGAGATCGTCTTGCGTTATTATACTTCTATCACGCTGCTTTGTCACAAGTAACTCTACTAAACTATTTGTTTTTGGATATTTAAAATCATCAATGCTTACGGTATTCTCATCAAAAGTCACTGTGGAGTTACCAACTACATAAGCTCCATTTTTTTCTTTGTGCACACCATAAATCAAATCCAAAAAACTAGAATCACTTTTATCCAAAGCATTTATGTACTTATAGACAAGCAAGCTCTTATTCTCGCTTAGTTCAGATAAACTGTGATAAATTTGTGTATTGTTGTGCATAACTGTATCACCAGTATCTTCACTGTTAGACTGTAGGTTTTCATACTCATCACTAACAGCACCAAAATAATTATTTTCATGTTGTGGTATTTTCTTGAAAAACTCTGTCTTTTTAACTGAAAAAACTTCAGGAGGAGGAGGAGAATTTTTACTCGCAAAATTCTTGATTGGTTCTACTAACTTTTTGATTGGTTCCACTTCGCTCACAATTATAGTATTTAGCGGATCAATTATTGGCTTCAACGTCTTATTCAAGGCTTTATCAGCTCAATCTCTAACATGCTTCAGTAGATTATACTTCTTTCTGATTGCATCTTGCGCTTTCACAAGTTGAGAAAGCACATGTTTTTCTTTTTGATGATCCTCCATGTTAATGCTTCAACGCGTACAATAAGACTGTGTATTATATTTATAACAAAGTAGTCAAAACCCGTTCGATATCGTCTATTATTTATTGCTCCCTTCTTGTCAATTACTAAACATCCATATTTATAATCTAGCTAACATTTCGCGCATAGTTCTTTGAATTGTATTCTTTAATTTTCCTCTGTTATGTAATATTAGAAATTAAAATCATGGTGTCAGAAATATCCCAAAAATAAATCACAACTACAAAACTTCCAAACTAATTCAACGTTTCACCATTTTGTTCATGGCCTTTTCAGAAATACTTTATTAACAAATTTCACAAAATTAATTAATACATTCAAATTATTAAATATCAAACAATGAATTACGAATAGTTGCACTCAAAATTTCAAAATGCTTTCTAAACATTGTCAAAATAAATTTTCTTACAGTAAAACTGAAATTGTCAACTGTGAAAATTATAGTCAATATCATGTATCACGATGCATGATTTAGAAATGACTGAAATATAAGTAGTAATGCCATCAAAATTTCAAGTTAATCCGATTATGAACAGAGCTACTATTTACCAGATGTGCCCAATGAAATTATATAAATGACAAAATTTTTCTTAATGAATTTTATCGGTTTAGACTATTTAAAATTGTATTAATTCTCGAAAACTGCTTACTGAGAAAATATGTATCTTCTTTCCTGTTAATTGTGTCACTGTGACTATTAATGTGTAACATTTCAGATATTAATCTTTTTTTATAATTACTTTCTCTGTCTAGGATTATTGTATTATTCCAATCAAAACTATGATCAGGATTTTTAGAAATATGTAATGGAACTTGTAAAATGTTACTTCCTATTGATTTTTTATATTCATTTATTCTAATTTTTAACTACGTTTTGTTTCGCCTATGTATATAGCAGGACGTGACTTACAGTTAAATTTGTTTACCACACCAGTTTCATCCCATTTACGACTATTATCTTTGCCTAATTTTATGATATTATTTAATTTGTGACTAACCGTAGAAACACATTTAATATTGAATTTTTTAAAACTATTACTACATTTGTAAAAAAAGTCATGAATAAACGGAATCGGTAAAATTGTATTACGGTCACATTTATTCTTATTGAAACAATTAGGTGTCATAGTATTTCTCTGTTTATATCTATGTTGTCTGAGTCTATTATCAATCTGTGCAGATATAAAGTATTCCGGGTAATTGTTTTCTTTTAGTATGTCCGTGAGCAATTTTAAATTAGTATTATGTAAGAACTGATCAGATAAATAAATTGCCTTGTCAACTAAATTGGAAATTATATTTCTCTTTTTCTGGATCGTATAATTGGAATAATAATTTTATAATCGATTAGAAGCTAAAGGTTTTTGATATCAATTTGTGATGATCCGATTATTACTATTATGAAGCATCACATCTAAAAATTTTATAATACCATTACATTCTATTTCGTGTGTAAAGTTTAAGTGTTCCTTATAACTATTAAATATATCTAAAACTATTTGAATATGTTTTTTTTTGACACATAATATAGTATCGTTTACATAACGACGATAAAATATCGGAATACAATTAAATTTTTTCGCAAGAATATTTAAACATTCAGTCTCCAAGTTATCCATTACCAAATCCGCAAAAAGAGGGGAAATTGGAAATCCCATGGGTGTGCAAAAATCTGTTTATATATTATATTATTAAATTGAAAATATGTGTTTGAAAATAAAAATTAGGTTATTTTTATAATTTTATGGAATTGAATTTTTGAATTAGAATGTATTATATTAAAACGCCTGTCCGAACTTCTAATGACCAAATCACATGGGAATAAAGCTCTCACGTCTAACTATAACAGAACACAATCATTAGGAATATATAAATTGCCTATCAAACCTATTAAATCAAAACTATTTTTTAAGCAACAATTGGATATTTTTATACAATGTTTCAAATTTTTGTCCAATACTTTAGATAAAAAATACGTAGGGCTGTTAATCAACGAAATTACTGGTCTAACAGAATTTCCCATTTTATGCATTTTTGGCAACCCATAAGCTTTTGCTAATCTTGTGTTTGTTTGAATAATACAATTTTTATGACATTTTTGTTCCAATGATTCTTCGTCATTAAGATTCAATAAGAATTTGTAAACCTTGTTTTGCAATGATTTTAATGGATTTTTGCTGACAATTCTGAACGTGTTTTCGTCAGAAAACAATAATTCCATCTTCGTTTTATACTCAGCTACATCTAAACATACTGTTACATTTCCTTTATCCGATTGTGTGAATATTATATTTTTGTTGTTAATTAAAAATTCTTTTGTTTTCTTGTAATTTTCATCTATTATTTTTTCATACGTAAATAAATTTACCCGATAGAGCTTTCACAAATGTCGAATTAATAAAGTATGCCAAAATTTTAAGTATACCAAATTTCCGAGGAGTTTTTATGAGAAATGACTTACCAAAGTCTGGACCACATTATCGAGAATCAGCTATAATTAATCTCGATGACGTTAACGGAATAGGCACACACTGGGTTGCTTATCGGAAAATTGGAAATAACGTCATATGTTTTGATAGTTTTGGAGATCTTCGACCTCCATTTGATCTAATGACATATCTCGCAGTAGATGATATCAAATACAATCCAAAACGATATCAAAATTTCGATACTTATAATTGCGGTCATCTTTGTTTGCAGTTTTTATGTGGGGCTATATAAATAAAGATACCATAAAAAGTTATTAGTCGTATTTAAACAGTTATGGAAGAATCATTCACTTTTACTCTCTCAGGTAATTCTTTTCTACTGGAAGCGCAATGTTTTCCACCCATTGAGCTATCAACAAATAAAAGATACGTTTTGGGTTTAGTAGAATTTTTGACATTCAACTCTATACCCAATATAAACATAAATAACAATAAATTTTACTTTGGCGATAAACCTCCTGTAATCTTACCTGTGGATAGTTATAAAATTTAAGATATTGATAAATTTCTTCATAAAACCTTAGAGCCTGAAATAACAGTGAGTCTGAAACCGAACAATAATATTTTACGTTGTGTAATTGAAAATTCAGAAGATATCGATTTCCGTCCACAAAATTTCATTGGTCGAGTACTGAGATTTGCACGGCGTAAACTAGATAAAAACAACTCTCACCATTCGGATCTTCCAGTAAAAATTCTCAAAGTAAGTGCTCTGAGAGTCGAGTGTAATATTACCTCAGGTGCATACGAGGTGTGTTCAAAAAATAACGAGAATTTTCGTTTTATGAAAAAAATATTTATTTATTCATCTACATTAATGTTGTCGCCTTCAAAGTAGTCCCCTTCGGATACAATACACTTATGCCAACGCTTTTTCCAATCCTCGAAACACTTTTGAAACTCGATCTTTGTAATAGCCTTTAGCTCTTTCAGCGATTCGCTTTTAATGTCATCTATGCTTGTAAAACGACGGCCTTTTAATGTTCTCTTTATTTTTGGAAATAGAAAAAAGTCACATGGAGCCATATCTGGCAAATATGGAGGCTGAGGCATCGTTACAGTTTCGTTTTTGGCCAAAAATTCACGAACAAGCAATGAAGTGTGAGCAGGCGCATTATCGTGGTGCAAAAGCCATGAATTGTTTTGCCACAAATCCGGGCGTTTTTTTCGGATTGCTTCACGCAAACGACGTTGAACTTGTAGGTAGTACTGCTTATTGATTGTTTGACCTTGTGGCAAGAATTCATAATGCACTATGCCATTAAAATCGAAGAACACAGTGAGCATAACCTTCACATTCGACCGCACTTGTCGAGCCTTTTTCGGTCTTGGCGATCCAGAATGCCTCCACTGGGACGATTGAGCCTTAGTTTCGACATTATATCCGTAAACCCATGTTTCGTCACCTGTTATAACACGTTTTAGTAGTTCTGCATCGTTATTGACTTCATTTAGCGACTCCTGAGCAACTTCCATTCGCCGCTGTTTTTGTTCGAAATTCAACAATTTTGGAACGAATTTTGCTGCCACACGTTTCATACCCAAAACATTCGAAAAAATTTGATGGCATGAGCCAACTGATATGCCAACATCATCAGCGACTTCTCTGATTGTGATTCGGCGATCGTTCATAACCATTTCTTTCACTTTTTTCACGTTTTCATCGGTTGTTGATGTGCTTGGGCGTCCGGGTCGTTCGTCATCTTCAACGTTTTCGTGGCCATCTTGGAAACGCTTATACCACTTATAAATCCTTGCTTTACTCATAGCAGACTCACTATATGCCTTTGTTAACATTTGACAAACTTTACTACACTTTATTTCAATTTTTACGCAAAATTTAATACAAATTCTTTGATCCATTTTTTTTCACAAACGAAAATCGCCGAGCTCGAAAAACACGTCTAACGTTAGCGGCTGCCACTTAAAAAGTAAGCAATGAATATTGCTGAAAATTTTATCGTACTTCAGGAGCATGTGTACCAACATAATAAAAAAAAATTTTATATAAGCGGACTCTCCAAACCCGCGAAATTTAAAAATTCTCGTTACTTTTTGAACACACCTCGTATATGAATGGGAGTAAGGTTCACAATATTTATGAATTTTTTCCTGCAGTATCACCTGGATATAAAATTATCGAAGTTCCTTCAAATGTGATTTATCTCCTAGTGACCGTAAAGTGTATAGATAATTTACAATTACGCATCATTGACCAAGACGGAAATTTAATAAACTTTCGAGGTGAAGTGATAACAATTAGATTACACCTGAAAAGTACGTGATTGGAATCGTTTACAATTTAAACAGTAGCGGTGGCTATATAAGCAGCAAAATATACAAAACAACCATCAGTCGACGATTGAAAGTAAAAGCGACAACACGGCAAATTCCGAGTGTCAAATGTCATCGAAAAGCGAAAAAATTGACACATAAAAGTATAAAGTTCTTAAAAAGTCTCGGCTTAAAAGTAATTTCTGATGGAAAGTAAATTATATTATTTTTTGCTGCTTTCAACGAAATAATGCAGAACGTTCTAGAATACAGTCACCTGTCACCTTTGATGAATCCTCGGCTCATTATGAGATTCACTCATCAACCGTACACCAATACATCTTTCAAAAATAGCGATAAAATTCGCATATCAATCCCAACATCAAGACCTGTGTATTTTACCATCTCGTAGCTCATTGCGTATTTGTGATAGATTGTGCGATGATAAGAATGCAGTCTTAACGAATACTCTTACGAATACAATCCGTCCTGCTGTTTCCGCATCTTTAAGTTCCGATGGGACTCGGGCTTCATTCACGGGGAAAGCCCGATTAGAGGGATCCCATTCATTCGCTACGTTTATAGGGGTCCCCGGTATTCGCTCTTTCGGTAAGCCCCGTTTATAGAGTCGCCGAGCATTCACTCATTCTGGTTTGCCAAGAGGCGTGTCTGTGTAAGTGTTTGTGTAATGCGTGAGTGTAGGTATGTGTAAGTGATTAATGGTTGGGCACATCGGCAGAATACCATTATCTTTTGCGTCATTTGTGAGCAATGTCTTCCTCTTGGCCGTGTTCGTTATAGCGTTGCTGCTTAGAGCATTGATGCGACGGACGACGTTTCCACCGGGCGCGGTCGTGGACGTTGGAAGTTAGCATTTGCCCTGTGAGGTGTGATCACTCACTAGTAGATAAGCAATGTATGTTCTGGGACACAAAAGAGCCGACAAAGGATGCCGCCAATGTATAAGGATACGTGTATGTTCTGGGACACAAAGGAGCCGCCCGATGAAGGTGTGACGGTAGTGTTACCTTTTAATTTATGGTCAGACCCCATGCTGAGTGTCTAAAAGGCATTTGATGTACCTTTGACACCTTCCGCGTACCAGTGGGCCCCATGCTGAGTGTTTAAAGGGCATTTGATATTCGTTTGACACCTCGCGCGCGCCGCCAATGTATAAGAGATATGTGTATGTTCTGGGACACAAAGAGGCCGCCCGATGAAGGTGTCGCGATAGTGACACTTTTTAATCGCAATAAGGTGAGACCCCATGCTGAGTGTTCAAAGGGCATTTGATGTTCGTTTGACACCTCCCGCGTGCCAGTGGGCCCCTTCGACAGTGCCCCCCCCACTCACCCACCCACCCATCTACAGAGGTTGTTAAGGTAGGATGCTGTAGAAGTCGGTAGGGTGTTTGGTAAACTATATATGATCTCTTTCTCTCTCTATATCCCTCTCTCTCACTCTCTCTCTCTCTATCCCTCTCTCTCGCTCTCCTTCGATAGTAGGGCGCTTATGCTGGCTGAGTGTGGACCCTCGGAGAGGGGGTAGCGTCTCTAGCTTACTAGGCGCGTACGCCGTATAGTGTGGATGCTGTTCTCTCTCTCTCTCTCTCTCTCTCTCTCTCTCTCTCTCTCTCTCTCTCGCTCTCCTTTAATAGTAGGGTATTTGGACCCTGGGAGAGAGGGTAGCATATAGCTTGGCAAGCTATATGCTGCTCTCTCTCTTTCTCTAAGCAAGCGCTATAGTATTTTCATTAGATTTCGGGAACCTTTCAACCTCACAGTTGATTTTATTCGAATATTAATTAATAAAACTTATAGAATTTTCGTTTAATTATTAATTTATTGTTCATTCAACTATACATTAAATATAATACAGTCTGTCTATAATCTTTATTTTCAGTAGTTGATATCGCTATATTGAAATATTGAGTTGAATTTTTATATGTAATATTGTCAACTTCATCAATACCTTCCATTTCAGATTGCTTCAGTCTAGCTTTTATCCATAAAAACAATCTTTGTGCATTTGTAACGGCACATACAAAGTTAGCTGGTTTATTGTAATGATATGTACATATTGTTTCTAATGGGTTAAGTAATGCGCTCGTTGGTGGACATCTCATCTCGCTTTCAAGTTCTAAAATTTTTCTAAAAGAGGAAAAAAATTTTTAATTAATAATGATTTTAATTTCTAACAAAAAAAATAAATAAATAAAAATACTTACTTTTCAGGTAAAATTTTTTGTAACTATTGTTTCTTTTTTAATCCCTTTACATAAATATTTCTAGAATTATTTAAATGATTGTTTAGTACACGTGCTAAATTGTTATATAAAATAAGACCGGATCTCCATAATAAACCATGATGACACGTTTCTAAGAAATGATTCACTTTTCGACACTTGAAAGGAAGTTGAAACCAATGATATGATGGTTCGAAGAAAAACACAGTTGGAACAGTATCTACATCTAATGGTAGATATGCGAGTTCTTTACAAACAAAAGTCTCGTTTAAACTTTGAAAGCCTTGAAAATCTATTACGAAATCCATTTGAAAAGATTCTGAAGTTAATGTGAACTCTACTAGTCCCCAAAACCGTTATGAGAGTAGAGGCACGTGTTTGTTCTATATAAAGCCTATACCGAAGGAAGAAGTGAGGCAGATGAAAAGGTACAAAAGTGAAAGCGAGGGGAGTGAAACAGATGGGGATGAAGGAAATGAAATGGACAGAACATTGATAGGGGTGGGTGAGAGTAAAGGAGAAGATAATGCAATTGAAAGAGTACTAGCAGAAATGAGAGAACTGAGAAGAGAGGGGAAGAAAGAAAAAGAGCAACTGCTAAATGAAATGATGAGGCGAATGGAAGAGGCGGAGAAAAAAAGGGAGGCAAAATGGGAGAGAGGGTTAGAAAAACTTAGAGAAGAATTAGAGAAAATAGAGAGGAAAGGAAAAAAGAGAAAAGAGAAGAAAAAAGAAGACAAGAGAAGTGGGAAGAAAGAATGAATGGATTGGAAGAAGAGGTGAATAAGATGAAAAAACGCATGGAAGGAAGAGAGACAAGGGCAGAAGAAAAAGGAGTAGATAATAGGGATGAAATGAATCACATGAAGGAGAGGATGGATAGAGAAAGTAGGGTAAATAATATAATTGTAACGAATCTGGAGAGAGAACTGAAATGGGAAAAAAAAGGAGATGCAGAGGAATGGTTAAAGGACAGAATGGAAATTAAGGGGGAAATAATAAGCCTAAGGAGTATAGGAGGACCAGAAATAAAACAGAGACAGGAAGGGATAGAGTATAGAATGGATGAAATTGAAAGGAAAATAACGAAGATAGAAAGAGACAGAAGAGTAGAAAAAGAAGACCTGGAAGAATGGATGGAAATAGAAAGAAAAAAAAGAAGGGACGTGGAAAATAAGGTAAAAGAGTTGGAAAGAGAGGCTAGGAACCAGGAAATAAGACTAAGAACAATTGAGGAAAACCTAAAAGAAAGCAGAAAAGAAAGAGATGATAAAGGAACAGAAGAGGAAGTAGAGAGAAAAAAAGAGAAAAACAAAAGAAAAAAAAGGAAAATGGAATGTGAGAGTGACGAATCACCAGGAGAAGAATGGGACGAGTGGAAAAAAAGAATACTGGTAGTGAAAAAAGGACCTAAATGGGAAGAAGGTGTAAAAATAGAAGAATGGTTTGAAAATGTTCATAAAGTGAAAGTGAATCACGTAAAGGAATTGGGAGAAAGGCTGAAAGTAGAGTTTAATAGCAGACAAGACAAAGACAAGATATGGGACTTGGAAAGAGAAATATATAGAGAAGGAAAAATGAGCTTAGACGAGTGGCTGTCCTTTGAAGAAAGAAAAGAGATGGACGAAATGGTAAGGGCAGCAAAGAAGGTCCTCAGTGCTTGCCAGGAAGCAGGAGTAGTAATGGACATCGTGGTAGAAAACAGAAGGATGATTATAAATGGGATGACATACAGAAAGAGGGGAGGTAAGTATAGGAGGGAGAGAGAAAGAGAGAGGATGGGATAGAAGATGGAATGAAAGAGTGAGAAGAAGACGAAAAAGGGAAGGCTAATGGAAATGAAGATGAGAAGGAAATACAAAATACACTAAGGCAAACAAAAACACAGTCACACACATATACAACATAATCACACAAAACACAAGCAAAAAGAAACAAGGCACGTCACACAATAAAAAATGAAATATACTTTGTAAAAAACCAAAATTGTAACATTTAAGTTGAATAAATTCTATATATAAAGCCTATACCTTACTATTCGAAAGTAGAGGGCGCCATAGTCACCATACCTCACCAATCGAAAGTATAGGGCGTCATAGTTACTATATAGTATGGTTATAGGTAGCTTTTATTAAATTCCAACAAAATATATAATTTATTTTCTTTTTTATTAAAAAGCATTGTATACATTGATTACATAATGTCTTGTTAATTTCAAACTAATTTTTTAACATCACCACTAATTGGGTTATATTGTACAATACGATCGTGTAATATTAAGCAGTAGGCTACAGTATCTTCAGGAAAATCAGTCCGAGTTTCAAATTCTAGGCGAATATCGACTGGCGCACTTTTTAATGTTTCATTTTGTTTGGAGCAGTCTATAATAAAAAAGATTACATTAATAAAGTGCCGCTAATAGTTATCTATTAGCGGCACTTTATTAATGAAATCTTTTTTATTGAGTAACGGCTCGTTTTCTTTACCATAATAAGCGTTTTGAAAATTAGTATACATATCGTAGAGAACAGCATACTGATTTTGATTGATATTCAAATTGAGATTTCCATACGGATAGCATTGTGAATTGAGGAATACCTTCACATTACTAATATTACAATGATCAAAATTACTAGAATTAACACTCTCCGAACTTTTACGTTTAGTTTGAAAAGCTAAAATAACAAAGCGAGGCTTTTCCAATTGATTGGAAGTCTTAACACTCCAAACATGCTTTGATGTACGTGGTAATTTTGGATACTCATACATTTCCCAAGTACGATAACTCATTGTAATTGTACGATCTCGTCCGATCTAATTGAGTAATTTGATTTTTGCTTTGTCTGCAACCATCACATATGGCATTAACCATTCAACCTTAGTTAAAGTAATTTTTGTTTTTTCTGAAGCAGCAGGATTCCCTATTGGAGCAGACAAAATAGCATTCAAATCATCTCTTGATCTTGTGAGAATAAGTTCATGCTTGACATTGACTACAATTTTCCGATAATCTTCAGCAAAGCCCATCAACATACTAAGAGGTATAGTAACATCAAAAAAACCTAGAGCATTACATATTAAAACTTCATTGTTATCACCATTCCATCCGGCATTTTCAGCGATAGAGCTCTGACATGGATTGAGTGAAAGACAATTTTTCATGAGAGTTGTTAAGCCTACATTTTTCACTTTATCAATTTCAATAGCATTTATTTCATATTGTATTTCCTCGAACAAATGACAGAGGGCATTGTTGACTAATAAAGTGTTCTCCACTGACGTAGTACCGTCCGGCTTGGTCAACTTATCACAAATATGAATCATACTGCGCGATGGAAGCAGAGATAAATCTTGATGTTGAATTGCTATATGAATTTCATCGCTATTATTAAAATATGATAATGAATAAGGCTGATGCGCATGAACTTACTAATGAGCTATAGACTCATCGAAAGCGACAGCTGAATGAATGTCTAGAATTCCTTCCATATTGTTGTTGTTGTTGTTGTTTTATACAACACACTAATATGCACAATATTTTCTTCCACGATTTTCGACGACTTCTAGTCTCAAGCTTTTCAGGAATTGAATGTTCTGAGGTGTGAGCGGTCTGATAGCTCGCTGTTGACTGGTTGATGTTCGACATTTTTGTCTTTTAATATAGCCTCGGCCGCTCTTTATATTGTAAATGATACCCATTACTAAGATACGGTCTTTATATGTACTCGCACTGTGATGACTTCTCCTCGAAAGTTAACTAGGTTTCCGTCTTGATCAACTATACGAATTTGAAAATGATCAATGCTCCTCACAGCAACTGAAAGGTAAATGACGTGAGAGGGAACTTCTATAATCTTATATCCAGGTGGGACTGTTGGGAAAAATTCATGTATAGTATGTACTTTGCGATCGTTTATGTAAGAGTCTGTAGTAATATTACACTCTACACGTAAAGCATTGACTTTGAGTATAGTGACGGGTAAGTCAGAACTATGTGTTTCGTTTTCAACGAGCGTGCGTTTAGTGAAGCCTAAAATTGATCCAATAGAATCTTCTGGTTCAAAATGTATTTTTTGACTGCACTGAATGACACTACGTAAAGTATTATTATTTGGTTTTATGCTAAACGATATACCTTTAGGTGCTAATGCGTCTACGAGAAAGCTTTCAATATCTTCTATTTCGTAGCTACCAGTCGGTAAAGTGATAGCTTCTTGACCTTCAATGTAAAATTTATTATAACCAACGTCAATGTTTGGTATTGAATTAAATGTCAATAGCTCAACTAGACCAAGAACGTATTTTTTGTTTGCTATCAATTCGATCGGTGGAAAATAATATGATTCGAGTACGGATGATGTTCCCGAGAGACTCAATGTTAGTGTATTCTCCATGACAGATTCATATCAAATGACAGTCATTTGTCGAATGAGTATTTTTTATACTAGTTGTCTTTTCTATAGTTTGTTTAAAAGAAATTTGAGACAAAGATGGCCGCAATTATATTAAATAGTATTAAAATCTTGATATCTAATATAATTATACATGATTCTATTAACTTTGAGATAAAGCAATAGATCTATAGGCGGCTGTAGATTACCAAAACTATCAAAATACATAACCTCATCGCCTTTCTTTTTATATACTACCCAATGAGTACCTGGCCCCCGTTTATTATCCAAATTTACAATAGCTGTCTCTTGATATCGAGGTCCATCGGTCGGTAGAGCATCACGCATAAAAACACCTCGAAAATTTGCGATTTTTAATATTTTAGCATATTTTCTTATATCATGATCTGTCAGTGCTCGATTAGGTAAAGTTATTTCGAGCTTTTTTTTTTAAACCTTTTCCACTTGAATATGGTTTCAGATGAAGACCATAACCTTTACGATGTGGTTTCAAATAAAGTCCTTTACCAATATCAATAGCTTCCATAGTTTTATTGTGTCTATGAGCTTCTTTCAATTAATTTTGAGCGGCCTTAGCACTGTTAACGGCTTTCGCTATTGAAGCAGCTCCTCCAGCTAAAGCTCCAGTGGCGCTCAAAGCGGCAAATAATGGAATTAAAAAAGGAAGAGCTCCACCCACTTTACTAGGAATTGGTAAAATACGAGGAATATTTATTTTTGTTCTTCCTCCAGCCTTCTGCACAGCTTCTTTAGTGCCTTTTATAGCCGAACGAATGACAAAGAGTGATTTATTACTAGGTACAACACTTCTCGAGGCAGCGTTAATAATTTTTTTCAATACAATTGATTGATTTTTACTTTTTACATGTGTCTTTTGTCGCTGTCGTTGTTGTTGGCGATTTTTTAATCCCTTACCTCGTTTCTTTCCTCGTTTTAAAATTTTAACACCCATACCAAGTTTACTTTTAACTTTCATTATGTTGGCTACAGCAAACGCAGCAACTTTCTCACCAAAACTACTATCATTCGCTTGCAGTCTATCCCAGGCTTGTTTATCTAGAATTTTGTCGGCTTCGTTTCTCGCCTCAATGTTCTCTCGATTTTGGGAAAAAGCAATATCGTGATCTTTACAAGCAGCGTCTAGCGGATTTTTTCCAGGATCACCACAAGCAAGTCGTTTTTTCAATTTAGTTCCCGGGCCGCAATACTGATAACCAGGCAAATGAGCTTCGAATGGTAAGTTATTAATGATCTTATTCACTAAGCCAGCACCACCAGTCTTTCTTTTGTAACAAATGATCATACCTCATCAGAAGACAAACTCTTAATGAAACTACAAAATATATAAACAGTCTTTTTATAGTTAGTAGTCTCATTCGTCGTTCGATCGGTGATTAGAAAACAATATGGACTTCAAAGAGCAACCACTTAAGTTGCAAGTCATAAATTTTGATAATGTGGTTGAGACGGATAAACGAGAAAAAAGACATGGTGAACTACTGCCTAACAGTATACGAGCAGTTTTCTGTGGTCCTAGTAACTGTGGGAAAACTAACTGTTTGCTAACACTAATCACACATCCTAATAGACTTAGATTTGAAAACATTTTTGTTTATTCAAAGTCTCTCAATCAACCAAAGTATAAGTTTTTAAAAGATTTATTGGAACCTATTGATAGTATACAGTATTATGCATTCAGCGAGCATGAGGCAGTTGTTTCACCGGATAAAGCTAATCCAAATTCCATCATGATTTTTGACGATATAGCCACTGAAAAGCAGGACAACGTGAGAGCATTCTTCTGTATGGGAAAACATAAAAAAGTAGATAGTTTCTATCTCTGTCAATCATACGCTCGCATACCGAAGCATCTCATTCGAGATAATGTGAATTTACTAGTTTTGTTTCGACAAAATGACGTGAATATTAAACATATTTACAACGATCATGTTAACTCAGATATGACTTTTGAGAAGTTTAAAGCAATTTGTTCAAAATGTTGGAGAGACGATAATCATGGATTTATAGTTATTTATAGAGATAGACCAATCAATCATGGACGGTATAGAAAAGGATTCGATTCTTTTGCTATAAATATAGCGGAGTGAACGAATGAAGATTATTTAACTTTAGAAATTGCAAGCGTCAATATGGCTAATTTTGAAAAAGAAAAGAAGATGCTCGAGCAATTATCTGAGGCTCGTGATACCATCAGACGTAAGTATCAACTAATAAAACGTGACAAAGCTGATTTAGAAAATACATTGAATGAAACTTTTAAACCTATGGTTGATCCATTGAAGAAACTTGTGGAGGTAGCTATTGATAAAACTAACGATAATACTGAACAGGAAACGAACAAGGAGAAGAAAATTACGTTCGATAAAGTTTTCAAGTCAAAAACAACAGCTGACACTCCCTATAAATCTCGATATTTCAATAGTACTGTTAATGACTTAAATTCAACATTACATCCGCTTGATTCTACATTTGAATCCGCTATGTCTATTGCTGATGCTACTGATGATGGTGATGAAGACGAATTTAGTAAGACTAGTGAATCAACACTTGATAGAACTGCAATAAATTTAGACAATCTTAGTTCAAATGTAACTACAAAACAACAAAAACAGCTATTGGATGACTCGATTGTAGGAAACTATATTCGACTATTGCATGAACCGCAACAGAAAAGTAATTTAGACAAGACATTTAGCGTTCGTTTGCATGAAATACATATGTCATAGGCAATTCTCCAATTTCTTTCCAAAACGATAATGTGACTGTGAATGATAAAGCATTCAGCAAGACGCCTGGATTAATGGAACTTCTCTTTCGTAAAGAACCTAATTCTAAATTAATCAGTTCATCGGATATTGAAAATTATATAAAAATTCTTGAAATCACTAACGCTAATCGTAAGAGATATGAAACAAATGGAGAATATCGCAATAAGCGTGTAAATAAATTTAAAAAGTATATTGGTCCAAATTTATCTTTAAGTGGTAGTGCTAAGAAGCGAAAATTGACTATTGATGGAAGAGGTCTTTTTCCTAACTATAAAATAGCAAGAAAAGGAACATTATTTGATTATGTATATTGGGATGATCCAAACGAGCTCGTTGATCGACTGAGATTGCTTATCGCCGAACAAACCGCTGATAATCCTAGTCATATTAATGAAATTCATTCAATCATTGAAGAATTACGTGAAGCTGGCCATATATATTAAAAGAATCCTAAATATTCCTCAGTAATAAAATGAGTGTTGATGTGTTTGGACGTATATTGAAAAAAAAGGAGGGTAATCAAGGTCCTCCTGGTATAAGGTATAATATCACTAAAGACGGACAATACGACGCGAATGACAAAAGAATTTGTTATATAGCCGATCCTCAAGAGAGTAACGATGCTGTAAACTTACGAACGTTGCAAAAAACTAGTGAAGCTAACGTCGCTACACTTACGACTACAATAAATAATCTTAAAAAATCTTTAAATATAATAAGAATACAATTACGATCGTATGGAGAAGCGATTCAATATTTACAAACAAATAATAATAATGATAATAATAAGGATAAAGAAATAAGGATTAAGCCGTCTGACTTTTCATTCATTCAATTATAACAAATAGATTGAAATAATGAAAGATCAAAGAGTGGTGGATGAGTTACATAAACCAGTACGTCGAAACTATCCTCGTCGAAAAGTCGATATACGCGGAATAGATGAGACGTGGCAAGCTGATCTTGTTGAGATGCAAAGCTATTCTAGAGTGAATAAAGGTTTTCGCTATCTATTAACTATTATAGATACGTTCTCTAAATATGCTTAGGGAGTTCCAGTAAAACAGAAAACTGCTACAGATGTCACTAACGCAATGAAGTCTGTATTACAAAAGGGACGCATTCCTAAAAATCTCCAAGTGGATAGAGGCAAAGAGTTCTACAATACAAATTTTCAAAGTTTAATGAAAAAATATAAAATAAATCTTTATTCTACTTATAGCAATCTTAAAGCATCAATTTGTGAACGTTTCAATCGAACACTAAAAAATATTATGTGGAAAAAATTCAGTTTAATAGGAAATTATAAGTGGATTGACTTTCTCCCCAGTTTAATAGAATCTTATAATAATCGAAAACATCGTACAATAAATATGAAGCCTAAAGACGTGACTAAAGAAAATGAAATGCAGGTCTTGACACGATTCTCTTACGATCATCGTCTTTTCAAAAAACCGAAATTCCAGGTAGGAGATGAAGTGCGAGTAAGCAAGTCTAAACACGTTTTTGAAAAAGAATATACGCCTAATTGGTCTACAGAAATTTTGATTATTCATCGTATTTCGAGAACTAAACCTGTAACATATCACCTACTAGATTATCAAAAAAATCCCATTGTTGGTAGTTTTTATGAGCAAGAATTACAGAAAGCTATGTATCCTGATATTTATCTTGTAGAAAAAATTCTCAGAAGACGGGGTAATGAAGTCTATGTAAAATGGCTTGGCTTTGATAATACTCACAATTCTTGGATAAATAAGGAGACTATACAACAATGAATTACAAATATAAATGTATATGTACCTAGCTTGTATTTAAATAAATAATTGTTTTCATTTATAAATATTACATTGTTTTTTTTTATTTTAAGGATAAGAGCCCCAACCTTCGTTCTTACCTGTGAGGTACTTCCATTTTTTATATTCGACACTAGTGAGTCCATTAAGACAAGTCGAAACCTGCTTTAATAGAAACACTAATGACTCATTTACCTCTCCAGAAAATAAATTTAAATAATACAATCTTTATTAAGATATAATAAGATATACAAATACATTTACTTAATATTAAATTGAAATCGATCACATCCATAATATTGAATAAATAATGCATATTTTTGTACTCTATCAGAAAGATAAATAAAAAGATCCAAATGATGAATTATCGCTCTTGACATTCGGTCCGGTAGAACAATTTCAAACTCACAATCGAGTTCAAGAATAATTCGAGATTCATCTTGTCTCATGAATGTTATTAGATAATTCTCATCTTCATGCAATTCATAATGACTTTTTTCAGGAAGTATATCGAAAAGCTTTATTCCAATGTTATTCAACATTTCAAAATTCATCTTGATGTAGGTAAAGAGATCTAGAATGTTACGTATTCTTCTTCTAATACTACTTCTACTACTACTTCTACTACTGCTCTTACTGCTGTTTGTACTGTTGCTGCTGCTGCTGCTGCTGCTGCTGCTGCTGCTACTACTGCTACTACTGCTACTACTGCTACTACTGCTACTACTGCTACTACTGCTACTACTACTAATTGATTCTTGAGGCAGAATGAAGCTCTTCAAGGCTCACAGCTCTTTTAAAACCTTTCCCCACTACTTTGGTTTTCGAGCCGCCACAACCGCCTCCCTATACTTTAAATTAGATTTCCATTTTATTTAACATATATATGGTGTGATGATTTTCTAATATAGGACCAAGCATTCTATTCATCATCAATATACGTTTCTTGAGTAATACTCGTGATATAACTTTATTCAATTCAGCAATACGTCTTTGGAAACGTTCGTGATCTCGTGCTAATGGCTCCCAAATACCTTTTCTAGAGTCTTTTTCTTCGTATGGAAGATGATGTATTTTAACATTCTTCACAAACCATACATGCTTAGAAGAGGAGTGAGATCTCCTATTGTCTCTTATAGCTGGCTCTACTACTACTTCTTCTTCTTACCAATGCTTCGAACAGAATGGTATTCCTATTAACATCTTATCGATATTTTAGAATATAATCCCACTACTTCGCTTTCCGAGCCGCCGAAATCGCCCCCTTTCTCTCTTTCTTATTTTTTGTTAGAGAATGGTGAGAGTCCCAACAATCGCTCTCACCTGTGAGGTGCTTCCACTACTAACATTGCTTATAAGACCTTTACACTATAAGTCGAAACTTGGCAGAAAGAACGCATAAGTAATTACTTCAACCTCCCAAAAAAAAAAAGTATTTAAAGGAATAATTAAATTAGGACTAAAGACATAATTAAAATTTTAAATATAAATTTATTTACTATTTATACATTTACACATTATGCTAGATTAATTTTTAAATTCAAAATTCAAGCCTTCTCGATGATAAATAAACAACTCCTTTTTTCCATAGTCTCGAATAATTTCTTCAACATATCTTCATTTTTTTCTAACGCTAAGCTTACTCGCTTAGGTACAAAAATTTCAAATTCGTCGTCTACGGTTATAACAACACCGAATCCATAACGAGTATTCAGCCATCTTAATTTCGTTATCATGTAGGTGCAGTTATTTTCTAATTGCGCCATTGTTTTTCTTGGTAAGAATGCCGATTTGGCTATTTTGTTAATTGATGAAAAATCCATTCTACAATAAAAAAAATCAATCAATAATTAATACTACTAGGATATATAGTTAGAGAGCTACTAGTATACAAGAAACTTACTTTTAAGAGAAAATTTAGAAGTCGAATAGGAGAACTAGGAAGAGAGACTACTGCTGTTGCTTCAACCTACTGCTGAATAACTGCGATGGACTGAGGTGTGTTCTCCGTTTTGTACCATGCGTCCCCTCTCTGAGAAATCGAGCCGCCGTAATTTCCCTCTCTTTTCGCCTTATCCCCACTTGAGTAATTTCTGATATGATTCCATTGCCCATACTCCTCAGACTTCAGTCACCATGTCTGCCTTTGTCCCCCACTCTACCGTTGTCCCCACTCTCTAACTATTCTATCCTTAGTCTTTTCCTAACTAAGCCTTCTTCCTCCCCACTATTACTACTCTGTTCTGAGCGACTTCTGTCGGAGGTTGGAGGAAGCTTACAACTTTCTTGAGGATTTTCTTCCATTTCTATGATCTTTCTTTTTCTGAGTTGTTCCGCACTCTTGATTTTAAGCTTTCAAGTTTCAATAGTTTTGTAATGACCCTATGGAAGTGTATCAGGATTTTTATCGAATATACATCGTTTATCATCATATGGACTTAGTGCTACTTTCTCCACTCTTTCTGTTCTTACTTGGTGCAATACACTTCGTATATTATATTGCTCACGCCTAATAATTTCTAAATTCAATAAACAGTTTTGAAAATCTTCATGATCTATTGTTTTTATGACAGTATGTGTTTTTACGCCTTTTGCTTTCTTTATTGCTTGATGGTTTTCTATTAGTATACTATACATTTTACTTCGAAGTCCAATGAATTCTCTCATAATATTACCATTGCATTCATCTTTCATAATACCGAGAACCTTTTTATTAACTAACAGCATATTAAACTGATTATTTTCTGAGTAATCTGATGTATCAAATTTATTGATATCTTCTTTCATTATTTCATATATATCAACATCTTGAAATTCATATACGAGGCTATCTGTATCAGTATAAAGTAATTTTGCTTTATGAGGTAGTCTTTCTTTTATGTAGCCATAGTGGAAGTCATGTACTAATATTTTTGAGAGAGCTAGCACACAAAGTCCAATATATATTGGTTTTTTAATACTAATAGACGTCCATGATAACTGTATTGCTACTAAATTTTCATCAAAGATTGAACTACTATGAAAGTTGGGTTGTGCGATCCGTGCTTCTGCTCCATATCTGCCACTCCATGCACTAATTAATTTAACGTCTTTTCGTTTCCTTTCATCCTCCATAGTCTTTCTGTATACTGCATTAATCATGAGTTTATAAAATAACTTTTCAAATTCATTTTTAGCTTGTTTTCTTTTTTCTGTATTCAAATCTACATAAGTTTTAAGCCACGGCTTTTGATTAAACTGAAGTGCTCTGTGTATTTGTTTTATTTTGAGTCCGTATTTAATAGCCTGCTTTAGCGCTCTATAATGAATGACATACCGTTCTTTATTATACAGTGTTGTTAAAAGTTTTTTTTGTCTTGATCGAGGTGGTGTGTTGTGTTCAGGACAAAGTGGAAGGTCCTTATGTTCACGTGTAGTTCTTTTGGATACTCTAGATCAACTTCTCAAATATATCCAACCTCATTATTATCGGAAACATTGAAAAAATGAGGCTCATCGATGTTGGAGACCCACTTAAAATTTTTATATGGTAATGATTGCGTCATCGCCCATCCATATAAATTGTTAACGTCAAAGTACATCAAAGTCTTGTTAGGTTCTTTTTCATTATATTCTGAGCCCATATATCGATTATTAGCTTTTGAGTATCTATTACAGCATTGACTAATACCTCCTCGAATACCTTTTTGGATGAATAAAACCATGTCTATATCGGTTAAAAGTTCTAGCTCAATTTTTGTACACTTTAACATAGCATCCCATGTTAATCCAGGAGTAGTATAATAGTGTGCTGGGTCGAGTTGATACGCATCCATACAAGTTTTACGAAAATTTTCAAAAATATCGGCAAAGAGTAATACGTCAGTTTTTAAATATAAATCAGAATACTGTCCTAAATCAATGATGTCAAATGTATTCCACACTTTTTGAGCATGCTCATAGTCAGCTTCAGAGATGTTGCTATCTATCAATTAACTATGAAAATCTTCGATAGGTGGTAATTGGGTCTGTTTTAATCTTTCAAAACTGTTAACATACTCATATGGAAAAACGCCTTTTCTCTTCAATAATTCTATTTGTGTTTTTGTATATTTATTTATCTTGAATTCATGCTCTACGATATTTAGTTTGGTTAAGTATGAAGACAGTTTTTCGAGAGATGATGGCATAAAACGAAACGAATCAATAAATCGAAAATTTATTGTACTACCGTCCACGTGTTTTGTGAAAGCCTTTCCTTGTTTTCAGCTAAAACAGTCACATTTCCCTCAAGATCAGAGCTAGTAGCTATTTCTTTTATTATAAAATGAGAATCATATCTAGTAAGGTTATGGAAGACGACTGGTATAAAATAAGGATTCTTATAATTTAAATTACAGGATATGTGAGCAGTACCTCTAAGTCGGCCCGTCAAATGACAATGATCTCTAACTCTTGTTTCATCATGTTGAAAATATTTTCTACAAATATGACACATTTTGCTCATCTTGAAATCCATTTGATTATGCCATGAAAGATTCATTTCTATTGCATTCTTATATATTTGATTCATTTCATCTAACAAAATCTGAAATTGTTTGATAATCCATTGTGCGGGTGATTGTTCTTCATTCAGTTTTTTTCTATATATCTTAAAGACTGATTTGGAATCATCATAACTACATTTTATATAAAGCCCCACACTAAAGGCTTCATGATCTTGGAAGGATCGTCCATTGTTTACTGGTTTCAATAAACACTCTAAATCAGCATAGATAATAAACGGAACCATTTCTTTTCGATTATAATGATTAAATTTCAGAAGAGGAAAATTAGGTAGATTAACTCTATATTTATTTAATTTCTGTCTCATGAATAAAATCTGTCTCATGAATATTCAATTTTTCTTTATTATTAAAATAGTGGAGACAGCGTTCACAGAGATAAATTTGTGCAGTATGTTTCGTTACTTGACTTCTAACAAGAGCAGATAAGTTTTTAATCCATACATAGTGGAATTTCAATTTGAAATTATCATTGTTATTTGATCTTGTAAATATTAAATTTAAATATTATTGTATTTAGTTAAATGATTACATACTTGAGGTTTAAGAATGCACAAACAAGAAAGTCAATGTTAAGATCTTAACCATAAACATCTCGGTATTTATTCACTGATAGAGCGTATGAAACATAAATACATAAATTCCCTTATAAGATTAGCATCGAATCCGATTTCTCTAATCTCGCCATTTCATTAATCCAAACTAATCATTGTTATTCATATACGGTAATATTACATCTATCACACACTTACTTATTCGCCTATTCATTATATTTCTCATTTCAACCTTAAATATTTTCGCAAACTCATTCATTTCACACTCACACACTCACTCAATTCCATACTCACAAACCAAGTCCAATACGCAATATTATAAAATTCCATGGTTGGTCATGCAAGTCATATTATAAAAGAATATCAGTTGTTATAATTCTCTTAGAATTTATTTTTACAAAAACTAAATGAAATACGCTATTTATCTCGATAACTACATCACTCGTCACATTATTTATATTACAAGTAATATCGATTAATTCGTGATTTAGATTTCTTTTATTTCGCGCGAACGGCCCTTTCGCTCCTAGTTCGGTATCTTAAAATTTAAACAGTTCGAAATTTCAACCGTCCGTGTATTTAAAGCGACTCACGTTCTTTCAGGTTACTTTATCGTTGAACTCGTTGAATCCCCACCAACTACGACCAGGGAGATTTTCTTTGAAAGTGTTTGATATCTAAGGAGGTATGTGGGACTCCCCCCCCAATAAAAAGACAGGCCTACCCACTAAACCGCCATCTCCTTGTTGTCCTTCCCCCAGCCAGGGACTATGTTGATATTACTTCTGACTTGGGGTTCTGTCTGTGTTCGTTCGTTCGTATCGTTTCACCGTGCGTCGTTACGTCGCGTCAATCCGTCTGCTCAGTTGTCCTTCAGACAGTCGTCCGCGTTCTTACGTCTTAATATGGTTTCCGTATAGGTAGCGACTAAACGCCACCATTCGGGTTTATGCAGCATCACCTCTACAATGTTATCGGGGGTGATGTTGCCAACTGTTGTCTCTAGTTCTCGTCTGAGTCTTGTCCAGCGGTTGCACCCGAAAAACGTGTGTTCCGCGTCGTCTCATTCGTGTCCACAATACTTGCAGTCGGGTGTTCGTACTCTGTTCATATTGTGGAGGTACCGTCGAAAGTACCCGTGGCCCGTCAAGAGCTGGGTGACGTGAAAATTCACATCACCAAAATTCCTTCCAAGCCACGGTCTCACGTCCCGTATCAGTCGTCTCGTCCATTTGCTACTTCGTTCTTCTGTCCATAGGTCTTGCCACATGTCGATCGTCCTTTCGCGTTCAACGATTGCCGCGTTCTTTCGTCCTATGTCTGCGCTGCTCTCATAGATACTTTTGCGTTCAGAGGCAAGAAGATCCACGGGTATTACGCTCGCCACCACCAGGACAGCCTGCGCAGAGACTGTTCGGTAGGAGCAAGCGATTCGCAGAGCGCCCTGTCTCTGTAGCATCGTCATTGTCTTACAGTACTTCTTTGTCTTCAAGGAATCTGCCCATATTTCCGCGCCGTATAAGAGGATCGAGTGAGCTGTCGCCATTAGCAGTCGCCGCTTTCCTGGTCTCGGTCCCGTCGTGTTTGCCATCAGGAGGCTCAAGGATGCTATCCTCTCTGCCGCTTTTCGGGCTGTCTTCTGCATGTGAGGCCAGAAGGTCATCTTCGTATCGAGGGTTACCCCAAGGTACTTGACTTCCCCCTTGGTCTCCGTTTCGTATGTACCCACGCTCATGGGTAGTATCGTCTGTATGCGTCTTCTCGTGAGAAGCATAAGTTCCGTCTTTTCTGTTGCGAGTTGCTGTCCGTGTTCTGTCATCCATTGTCCAACTCGTCTCATGGTCTGGTTCAACGTCAGCTGCGCCAGCTCGGGAGATCTCTCTGTGATCACCGCCGCCACGTTATCAGCGTAGGCGACGAGGGTCACTCCGAGTGGCATCCCAAGCCGAACCAGACTATCGTTTAGACCATTCCAAAAATCGGGTCCCAATATCGACCCCTGAGCCACCCCAGCGGTGACATTATTTTTTTTTTTTTTTTTTTTTTTATGGTGGTAAAAAAACAGGATAAATCCTCATGGACCATAACGGTTGGAGTGTGACGGCAGTTCACCGAAGCTACCCACCTACACTCTCCCACTCGCCGTGTAACGTGACTCGCTGATCCTCTCAGACCGGGCTGTTTCAAGCGATCTATCAATCGAGCGCAAGGAGCCTCCGGGTCGTCGAAGACCAGCTGACCGCCCAAATCCCGCTTCTCTTCAACCGGAGGGTAAACCGTCCGGGGAAGAGTGGTAAATTACACCTACACCATTCTCCAGCGGGGAACCGCGTAAGCATTACTTCCCGCTGGAGAACCGCGTCAAGTCCTCTCGTTGTCCACGGGTCCTGTATCGTTTCGTTACGTCCGTTTATTCCCATTCATCCATTTGTTCATACCATTTACTCTCGCATTCTTCTCGTCTAACACTCGCCCTCCAGGCAACCGTCCGCCTTTTTCCCTCGTAGGATAGTCTCAACGTACGTTGCCGTTACCGTCCAGTAGTCTTTGTCTTGTACCATCTTTGCCACAATGTTGTTGGGCGTGATGTTTCCAAGTGTCGTCTCCAGTCTTTGCCTTTCGTCGTTCCAGTGTGAGCATTTGAAAAATGTATGCTCTGCGTCATCACATTTGTGTCCACAGTATTTACAGTCGGCGCTGTTAACTTTGTCTCTGTCAAACAGATATTTCCTGAAGTACCCGTGGCCGGTAAGAAACTGGATCAGGTAAAAATTCACTTCCCCAAATTGCCTCTCCGTCCACGGTCTCAGGTCGTCGATGAGTCGTCTAGTCCATGCTCCGTTCGTGCTCATCCTCCATTGTTTGTTCCAGTCCGTCATCGTCCTAGTTCTTTCGTCCTGGGCGGCTTCCGTTCTGGTCATGTCACTGTTTCGTTCGTACACGCGTTTCCGCTCTCTGGCGAGCATGTTTATCGGGATAACCCCCGCCACCACCAGGACAACCTCAGCCGAGACTGTCCTGTAGGCGCAGGCTATCTTCAGTGCTCCCTGTCTTTGTACGTTTGTCAGTCGTTTGCAGTATTTCTTGACCCCCAACGCGTCGGCCCACACCTCCGCCCCGTAGAGCATGATCGAGTGGGTCGTTGTCATCAGTAGTCGTCTCTTCCATTGTCTCGGTCCAAATGTATTTGCCATAAGACGACTGAGAGCGGAAGTCCTCTCTGCCGCCTTCCTCGCTGTCTGTTGTATGTGCGGCCAGAAGATCATCTTCGTATCTAGGGTCACCCCCAGATACTCGACCGCCCTACTGGTCCGCAGCGATACCTCTCCGACTGTCATGGGAATCAGGGTATTAATCAGGCTTCCCGTCAGAAGGATGAGTTCTGTCTTGGCCAGGGCAAGGCTAAGTCCGCGTTCAGTCATCCATCTATTGATTCGTAACATCGCGCGGTTCAGAAGCATTTGCGCCAGCTCCAGGGTACGGGCTATTATCACCACAGCCACATCATCGGCGTAGGCAACCAGCTCCACCCCCGGTGGCATCGGTAGTCTTAGTAGTGCGTCGTACAGTATGTTCCAGAAGTCGGGTCCAAGGATTGAACCTTGGGCGACTCCTGCTGTGATTCGTCTGGTCACTGTTCTGTCGGTCGTCTCGTATCGAATCCATCTGTCGTGTAGGTACTCCCTCATCACCCGCATCAGGTATTCGGGAACCCTGAAAGTTTGTAGGGCCTCCAGAATATCCCCCCACCGAGCGGAGTTGAAGGCATTCCTGACATCAAGAGTCGCGAGAAGTACTATTGGCCTCGCTCCGTAGCACACGCGCCCCGTCCGCCGAAAGGCGTCGGTCACTTGTCGAATCGCCCCTATAGTTGAGCAGCCCCGTCTGAATCCGTGCTGGTTTCCTGCAAGTCCTCCGTTTGCAGTTACCGCGTTCGTCAGTCTTGGTTTCAATAACGCTTCGTAAAGTTTACCCGCTGTGTCTAGAAGACTCAGGGGCCTATAGGAAGACGGACTATTCGGCTCTCCTTTTCCTTTATGCAGGAGAACCAGTCTAGCAGTCTTCCATCGTCTGGGAAAGATGCCCGCACGTAAGTCCGCGTTATACTTATCCAGGAGGAGTCCTGGACGTACGCCCACGATCTGCTGGAGGATCTCACCCGGGATACCGTCTGGTCCGGGTGCCTTACCAGGCTTGATCGTGGACACAGCCTTAGTGAGCTCTGCCCCGACAAACTCTGGCACTGTCGTCTCTTGTTCGTTCGTCATATCTTCCGTCTCTGGTTGGTTTGGGAAAAGTCCATCTACTATTGCTTTCATGGTGTCTTTGTCTTTTGGTTCAGAAGGGCCAAGGGCCCCCAGTTTCTTGGTCACAATCTTGTAGCCAAGTCCCCAAGGGTCCCACTCCACTTCTTCACACAACTGTCTAGCGCATCGGTTTTTACTGTCCTTTATTTTAGTAGTCAGTCTCTTACGTGCCATTTTGTACGCTATCGATAGTTCGTCCGCGTCTGGTCTGCTCTTTTTCCGTGCGCGGTTCATCCTCCGGCGGCAGGCAATACATTCCCCACGGAGGAGGCCAATCTCGTCCGTCCACCAGTACATTGCTCGTTTGTACGTTCGGCCCTTGCGTCGAGTCATCGTGGCGTCGCACAGTTCCGTTATCAGTTCCATTGTCTTGTCCGTTATCCATTCGGCACGCTCCCGCAGACCAAGCTCTGCCGGGACAGACTCGGCGGGTAACGGTGCCTCCCTTAGCAGTTTGTCAAACATCTCTCTATCTTGTCGTCGTAGGTTCCAATACGTTGAAGTCCTGTCTCTAGTTTGTCCGTTTCGTACGTTCGTCGATTGATCTGTCACCTCAAAGACGATGTGCTGATGATCGCTGGCTATATAGTCCTCGGTCACCCGCCATCCTCTTATCCGCGACGAGATCCTGTCTGACGTCATCGTCACATCCGGTATTGAGTATCCGAAGCCCGGTCGTCTATAGGTCATTGTCGTCCCTTGGTTGACCACTACCAGATCAAGCCTTGCGGCCATCTCCAGAAGCAGCCTTCCTCGTTTATCCGTCGTTGTCATACCCCACTCGACCGCTCTCGCGTTCATGTCTCCCGCGACGACAAAGTCACCCGGGAGACCTGTGAGGGCGTCTTCCAGCTTACCGACTTTTTCCTCGTACACTGCCATCGTGCAGTTTGGGGTCAAATATACGCTGACGTAGGTGACGGAATCAACCCTCACCCACGCGTAATCTTCCCCCCTGCCAGACGCTTGTATTCTCCTAGCCGGTTTGCCTTTGACCCATATGGCCGACGTACCGAGGGTATTCGAGAACCAGCCGTTCTGCTCTCGTAAGTCCCACAGTCGCTCGCTCAGTATCAGTATGTCTACGTTTCGTTCCTTCGCTGTCTGTGATACAAGCAGCTGGGCTGCCTCACACCTACGCAGGTTTCCTTGTAAGATTCCTGTCATTGTCGTGTCTGCTTCCGGCACTCCTCCAGCGCTGCCCGGTAGGCCGCGCACGCTCCCGTTCCCGGGACGTGCGCCCTCTCCGTTGCACGCGCCTCGGAACATAGGAAGCACGTCGGCTGTTTGGTGGGGCAGGCTCTCCCGACATGGCCGGTCCCCCCGCACCTCCAACAGCACTGTCCTTTGTCAGGTCCTGTGCAGTTCGTTCGTCTTTGTCCGTATCCGAGGCACCGGTAGCACCTCGGGACCGTCAATCTTTCTCTCAGCCGACAGTTGACCCAGCTGATCTTGATTCTGCCCTTCTTGAGCAGTTTGTGGGCCGTGTCTCTGTCTGCTTCGAACACTGCCATACAAACGTCGTGTTTATTCGGTCCGAAAATGTGGATCTTATAGTCCGCATCTTGTCCTGTTTCTCGTTTCAATGCGTTATGTACATCATTCGTGTCTGTAACACAGTCGAGGTCTAGTATCTCTAGCGTCTGTCCATGTGTCATGTCTCGTACATTACCCTCATTTCCAAGAGTAACCTGGAGTTTCTCCTGGAACTTCCGTCTTGCGTCTGCGTTACAGCGAAAACGCATGAGGAGACCTCCGTCCTTAGTCTTTCGATATCCCGAGATACTCACTTTAGAGCCCTCGGGATTAATCTCCGTCTTTAGTCGGCGCAAGGTATTCGCGTACGTTCATCCGTCGTTTGGCCGTACCAGTATAACGTTGGTCCCCCCCTTCCGGCGAGGACCAGCCGCCCTGGGCCGGTTCTTGTCTAGTTCGGACCGTTTGTTCCCATGGGTAGGCGTCGCCGCTGCGGATGTCGAAGCTAGTGGCCTCTCCCTCCGTGCGCTCAGCGCCACCACAGGGGTAGTCTTTTGCGTCTTCTGTTTGAGAAATCGTCTTAAACAGAAGACGCAAGACGTCTGAGAGAAGTCGTCTCCGTCGTTTGGTCATTAGTCTTCTGTTTAGACTTCCTCTTTTTTCTGTTCGCGGAGTTCACCGTGGTCCAGCCCGACTCGTCCGCAACCCTTTGATAGGCCACGGCTTGCTCAGGGCTGGCCCCCGTGTCCTCCCTCTTTCTTTTCTGTCTTTCTGTCCTCCTATCGTTTACGGACTAGAGGAGGGGATTTAGTCGGTTGCATTCACTCCATGCAATCTCCACCGCCTCCCTTATTACAGCCATACCAGTCGTTATGTCCGTACTAATATTTCTCTGTATCTTTGTCCGTGCCTCCATCTTTCCGAGCGCGGCATCAATGCGCCTGAGCTGCGTGCGAAACAGGTTTTCTGTCATACTACTGTGGGCAAAAAGTAAGGTGAATTTGTTTGTAAAATGAAAAATCTTTATTTATTCTTCTACATCAATGTCATCCCCTTCGAAGTAATCCCCTCCCGATAAAATACACTTATGCCAACGTTTTTTCCAATCCTCGAAACATGCCAAATAGTCCCTTTCCGGTATAGCCATCAGCGCCTTCTTCGATTCAGCTCTTATCTCCTCAATCGACTCGAAACGCGTTCCCCGGAGTGGTCTCTTGAGTTTTGGGAATAGCCAGAAGTCACACGGAGCCAAATCAGGCGAATACGGTGGTTGCGGAACGATATGCGTCGAATTTTTGGCGAAATGGTCACGAAGAACGAGTGCAGTGTGAGATGGTGCATTATCGTGATGCAAAAACCAAGAGTTGTTGGCCCATAATTCTGGTCTTTTTAGACGAATTGCTTCACGCAAACGACGCATAACGCTCAAATAATATTCCTTATTAATAGTTTGGCCGGGTGGAAGGAATTCATAGTGCACCACACCACGAAAATCGAAGAAAACTGTCATCATGACCTTGATTTTTGAACGACTTTGACGTGCTCTTTTCGGTCTGGCCTCGCCTTTAGCACGATATTCGTTTGATTGGTCGGTTGTTTCAGGGTCGTAAGCATAAATCCAAGTCTCATCTCCCGTAATCATGCATTTGAGCTTGTCCTGATAGTCAGAAAGCATTGTTTCACACACATCAACGCGGCGACTTTTTTGCAAGAAATTGAGCGTTTTCGGTACCAAACGAGATTTGACTTTTCGTAGGCCCAAATGGTCTTTCAAAATTGTTTTCACAGATCCTTCTGATATTCCGATCATATCAGTAAGGTCTCTAACAGTCAACCGACGATTTTCGAGCACTAATTCCTTCACTTTATTGACGTGTTGGTCATCTGTTGACGTCGATGGTCGTCCGGAGCGCTCCAAGTCATCAACACGTTCTCGACCCTCTTTGAAGTCTTTGTACCACTTATAAACATTTTTCTGCGACATGGTAGAATCACCAAAGGCCTTCCGCAACATCCTCAACGTTTCCGCAGCCGAAATTTCATTCCGCAAACAAAATTTGATGGCACTTTTTTGCTCAATTAAATCAGACATTGTAAAAATCGAAACATGCACTCTTGGTCGTTTGGTAAACACAAGCGTAAATATATTACTGATGATGACATTGACATGAAATTTGTCCCAGATGTCATTCGCAGTCCTACCAACTCAAGAAAAAAAGAACTAGCCCGAAATGTTTAGAGTTTTTAAGTTTAAATTGAAAATTCACCTTACTTTTTGCCCACAGTAGTATGTCCGTTGTCATTGTCCACGTCTTTCATGTCCTCCCTCTTTCTTTTCTGTCTTTCTGTCCTCCTATCGTTTACGGACTCCAGGAGGGGATTTAGGCGGTCGCATTCACTCCATGCAATCTCCACGGCTTCCCTTATTACAGCCATACCAGTCGTTATGTCCGTACTAATATTTCTCTGTATCTTAGTCCGTGCCTCCATCTTTCCGAGCGCGGCATCAATGCGCCTGAGCTGCGTGCGAAACAGCTGGAGGTTTTCTGTCATATGTCCGTTGTCATTGTCCACGTCTTTCATGTCGGCGTCAGTGTTGGAGGTCTGCTTTTCGGAGCCCTCGTTTTTCCGCGCAGGTGGCACTTGTATGCGCCACAGCGGTACCGTCACGTCTCGTGTATCATTAGTTCTTGTCGGTGTTCGTCCTGTCGTCGGTTCTTGGCCCTCAGCGGCAGAGACGTAGCTCACCCCGCTGCCGCCGCTTGACCCACTGTCCGTCCTCTGTCGTCTCGGTATGTTCAGTAGGATCGTGTCGTTTTTTTCTGTCTTTCTCTCCATTCCCGTGCACAAAGTACGGCCCTCAAAATCCGTGCCGCTGCCCGTGGCCACCGGGGCTTTCACCCGATCGGAACCCGGGGTGGATTCCTCCTGAGAAGGAGTTACCACTTGAGGTACAGTGCCGCTCACGCACTTTTACCCCCCCACGGGCAAAATCAGTCTAACTTCAAAGTTTTATATCTCTGGTAAAAATTAACGTACAGAGACGCGCGTGGGTACGTTTGAAAGGTCTTTCGGAGAGCTTTCAAATGATATGACTCACGGTTGCCATCGATTGTTTTTTTAAATTTTGCAACAATTATGCAAAATTGAAAATTCTGAAATTTTTTTATTATTTTTGACAATTAGCCAATTTTGGAAAAAAAATCGTACGAAAATTTGAAGTACATCATTTTTTAGCTATTACCAAGCCCTATCTGAATCACTTATCAAAAATTTATTTTCGTCAAATATGACGCGCGCACGGGCATTTTTTCCTGGAAGTGACAGTTTTTTTCAACATTTTTTATCTCCGTCAAATTGTAACAATCGAAAAAAATTTATAGGAGAAAAAATGTTTGTTTTTTCACGTAGAATACTGCAATAATTTTTTTTTTGGTTTTTCGAAAAATTTTTTTTTTCGGTTTAAATTATTTTTCAAGGTCGAAAAAAAAAAAGATCTTTTTTTTAATGTAATTTACGATACTTGATATGTAGTATTATTGAATGGGTGGAAAAAAATTTTTTTTGTGGTTTCTCATCTTTTTAGCGTACCGACTGTGAGAAAAAAAAATTGAAAAAAACCGAAAAAAAAAATTTTTCGAAAAACCAAAAAAAAAATTATTGCAGTATTCTACGTGAAAAAACAAACATTTTTTCTCCTATAAATTTTTTTCGATTGTTACAATTTGACGGAGATAAAAAATGTTGAAAAAAACTGTCACTTCCAGGAAAAAATGCTCGTGCGCGCGTCATATTTGACGAAAATAAATTTTTGATGAGTGATTCAGATAGGGCTTGGTAATAGCTAAAAAATGGTGTACTTCAATTTTCGTACGATTTTTTTTCCAAAATTGGCTAATTGTCAAAAATAATAAAAAAATTTCAGAATTTTCAATTTTGCATAATTGTTGCAAAATTTAAAAAAACAATCGATGGCAACCGTGAGTCATATCATTTGAAAGCTCTCTGAAAGACCTTTCAAACGCACCCACGCGCGTCTCTGTACGTTAATTTCTACCAGAGATATAAAACTTTGAAGTTAGACTGATTTTGCCCGTGGGGGGGTAAAAGTGCGTGAGCGGCACTGTACATCAATGTTTTCATTGTGCATATTCATGTTGTTGGTTTTGTCCCGTTGTGCTGAAGGTCCCTCGTGGTTGCGACTCCACGAACCGCGCTGGGACAACGCACGGCCCATGAGGTCCCCCCCCCCCTGTATGTATACCCTGTGTGTTCAGTGTTCCCCCCTGTGGTGTGTGCGTGTATGTGAGTGCCCATAGGCGAAACCGGGCTTCATTCACGGGGAGAGTCCGTTTAGAGATATCCCCTTCTCTCGCTTTCGGGCGGCTTCGTTTATAGGAGTCCCCGACCATTCGCTTTTCGGTAAGACCCGTTTATAGGGTCACCGAGCATTCACTTCTCCGGTTTGCCAGAAGGCGTGTGTGTGTGAGTGTTTGCGTAGTGTGTGTGTGTATGTGTATAAGTGATTAATGGTTGGACACATCGGCAGAATACCATTATCTTTTGCGTCATTTGTGAGCCATATCTTCCTCTTGGCCGTGTCCGTTATAGCGTTGCTGCTCAGAGCATTGACGCGACGGACAACGTTTCCACCGGGCACGTCGTGGACGTTGGAAGCTAGCATTTGCCCAGTGAGGTGTTACCACTCACTGGACCAGCCCGGCAGCGGTTACATTATTATTATTATTATTATTATTATTATTATTATTATTATTCAATTGATTTCTTGGATAACAATAAAAATGTCAAATGTAAACTAAGGTTACTAAGGTAAGGTTACTAAGCTTCAATTAATAAATGAAAAAAAATAATATAATATATTTTTAACAATATAACTTTATGTATGGAAATGTTGAAAAATTTGTAAGCCTGGCCGCACGTAACAACTGTCTAATTGTTTAGAAAAAAATTACTTGTTCTTAATTTTGCCAAATGCATCAGTTGAATTTATCACAATTAGAGTAACGCCGACAAATAAATTGAATGAAAATTTGTTCACTCCTTTTTTGCTACTATATAATAAACACAACTGGCGGTCTCGTTTATATACAAAAACATTTGTCGTTTTCAGGATGTGAATAGCAAATAAAATTTAAGCAATTTTTCGTTCAACTTATTTGTCTTGAATACACCAATATTAATGAATTAGACTGATCTATTTGGCAAAATTGAGGATAAATGATTTTTTATGATTTTTCAAGCCAAGTCTCATCTTTGTACGACATTTCATTGGTGAGATAGACTTTTGTTGAATTTTTTTATATCTAGTATTTGCAATTCTCAAAATTTTTTTTAAATTCACACGGCTATGTATTCATTCCTGAATATTTAATCTATCTACCCAATTTTTTTCACACAAACTAATTCATTTTTGATAAAATGGCCGACCTTCAAAGTTAGTCATGAAAAAACATTGTGAAAAATCCATCTTTTTTTCCATATTTTATGCTGTCAAGTTTGTTTTAATTGATTTAATGAGACGCGATTAAGCTAATTTTTTGCTAAAACCTTACCCTTCAATGTTTTGTACGTCCCGTTATTGTGCGCTTTTTTTAACTTAAGATAATAAAGATAAACTATGTGGTCCTATAATTTTGATCACTAATAAAGAAACCAATAGTAGTCAGGAAAATATCGCGTCCGTGACCGCGACGGCGACTACGACAGTGACGACGACGACGTTGACGACTACTTCACGCTATGTACATGCAATAGATTATACAAAAAATAGAAAAGATGAAAACACACCTGAATTAATGGTCCTCTTCTCTTGTCTTATCAAATCATTTTTGTTTGGAAACCGACGCATCCCGTGCCCATGGATCTCATTATTGTTGCACCTAATGTATTGGCACCATCCGTAGAATTTCCCAATTGTAGCGAAATCGACTGCAACGACAGCTACATAAAGAGCAGTACAAAGCTACCAATGATTTGGAAAAAGAGAAGGATAGAAATATGAACTAGAAAGAAATGTGAGATTCTTAGCAGAAAACAAGATCACGATAGAGAGCGATGAAGTAATGACCTATAATTAATATACTCCCTTTTGGATGATTATTCTTCAGCTCTTCAGCAATCAAATCGATGACTCCAATGTTTATCAATCATTGTCACTAATAATCTCTATATAAGTACATGCAGCGATACAATAAACGCATTACACGCGCGTGCAAGCTCTTGGATAAGATGCTCGACAATACGGCGCAGAGATGAGCAAAAGAAACGTGTCCTGAGACAGTCGCGTGTCAGTGCTAGTAAAACAAAGCGAGGTACGCGAGAGCAAGAGAGAAGGCGCGGGAATGCATTCCTGGAAAACGTGGCTACTGACTTTTTTTTAAACGTATTAATCTGGAAGCGAACAATGATTTTATTGTTTGTACTGAAATATTTCATCGAGATATTTGAGGTTCTTAATTCATAGATTTATACGATTTTAACCTGTTAACCGAGCGGAACGTATAAATACGTCAAAAGTAAACAATATCGGGTACGGGTAGGACATATGAATACGTCCTCGATATTTATATTGCGTCCTCATTGTATTCTTGCATACTGTTAAGCATTTCCTGCAATCCTTCCTTGGTGTCGGCCATCAATACTATGTCATTGGCGAACTTCAAATCGTACATCTTTTGGTTGCCTATTATTGACCCCCCTTCCCTTTTAGAGATCCACATCTTATCTAAGTCGTTTAAATAAATATTAAAGAGTGTCAGACTTAATGGGCAGCCTTGCTTTACCCCTTTCATGGTTCTGAACTCCTCTGAAATTCTCTTATCCAT
This sequence comes from Phymastichus coffea, assembly GCF_024137745.1. NCBI lineage: Eukaryota > Metazoa > Arthropoda > Insecta > Hymenoptera > Eulophidae > Phymastichus > Phymastichus coffea. The sequence continues at coordinate 6,516,706 of NW_026706814.1, forward strand.
TATCACGTCACATGTTGTCTCTCTGTAGATCTCGCTTAATATCCTTAACATTCTTCCTAAGACTCCCTACTCTTCCAGTTTCCTCATCAAAATTTTTCTATCTACCGAATCGAAAGCTCTCCTGAAATCAATAAAGGCCAAATGGATGTTTCCTCCTTCTCTCTTGATTTTATTCCCTATTATACTATTCAGTGTGGAAATATGGTCTCTCATTCTCTTTCTGTCCTGAATCCCGCCTAACTCTCCTCTATTTCCCTTGCTCTTCTATCCAAGATCTAAGTCTGTCATTCAAAATTCCCGCTAGTTCTTATAACCCACATTCAGCAGTGACACTCCTCTGTAGTTCTCGGCCTTGTTTTCTTCCCCATCTTTGAAAATTGGAAAGATACGAGCTTTTTTCCATTCCTTAGATAATGCTCCATTGACCTAGATATCACTTAACATCTCTGTTAGTTTAATCAACCAGCCTTGAAGAAGCCGTTTTTGAAGAACTCTCCGGAAATTCCATCTTGTCCCGCGGCTTTTCCTTCCTTAATTCCTCTTATTACCCTCTCCACCTCTCCTCTAATTATCCCTCTATTCACGCCACTCTGTTCGCTCCAGAGCCTCTTCTCCTCGCCCTCTTTTCTTTCTTTTCTTCTTTCTTCCTTCCCTTTCATATCCGCTTCTCACCCCCTTTCTTTATCCAGCTATTTCTTCCTTTCTACTTCATTAGGTTGAAACTGTTTCAACCATTCCTCCTTAGAGATTCCTGAGCCCTTCTTACTTCTTTTTTTTTTAAAGCTTTCCAATACTTCCCGGAAGTCGGCTCCTCTCTTGTTGTTTTTGAGCCTTGTCCACTTTTCTTCCCCTATCTCCTATTTCTTCTTGCTCTCCAGCTTTTTCAGCTTTCTCTTTCCCTGATTGTACTCTTTCCTATCCTTATCTTCCTTAGTTAGCAGAAATTTATTAAGTTTTTACCAGACTCGTCTACTCATTTCTTTATATTTCATATCCTTCCTTTTCTTTTTCTCTTCTACTCTTCCCGTCTTATTTTTTACCACTCTTTATAGTCCTAATTTTTCTGCTACTTCCAATAGACTCTTTTTTATTCTTTTCCATCTTCCTTCTGCTGTTTTCGTGTTCCAATCCTCTTCTCTCTTCTTCAGTTCCTCTCTGCACTCAGTCTTCTTTTTTTCTTCTCATACTATTCTCGTAATTACCTTCGGTTCTTCATCGTCTTCATTCAGCTCCTCACTTGCCTCTGTGTTTTCCGCCTTTTCAGACTCAAGCTCGAATGTAATGGGTAAGTTATCAGATGATAGGCTTCTCTCCACTTTCATCCTTCTCACTATATCTCCCATCACATCCTGCCTCTCGACATTATAGTCGAGAGTAGAGTTACACCCTGTACCAATGTACGTTATCTCTCCTTGCCAATTCCTGTCCATGTTTCCATTCCTTATTACCCCCCCCCCCCCCCCCAATTCATTACAAAGTTCTAGCAGTCTCTCTCTTTCTTTGTTTTTTTTCTTGTCCTGTGATTTTCTTCTCCTGCCGTTGACGTCTTCTCCGCCCCCTTCCCCGACTCTTGCGTTAAAGTCACTAATTATTAGCAGACCGTTTCCTCTATCTTCTCTTTCTTCTATTACTTTTTCCAGATCCCTCTTCATTTTGTTGATTCCTTCGTTGTTATAAACTGCTATTATATCACATCTTTTTCCTTCAAAGACTCTTATCCCTTCTGCAATTATCCCAAATTTCCATTCTTTCATCTTTACTCCTGCTGCTATCCATTTTTTAAGTCTGATAAGGACCCCTCCGCTTGCTATTCCTTTTCTTTTTGATCTTACTGCTGCCTTGCCACGAGTGCTCCTCTCCCATTTTCTTCAGAAAGCTTTCCATCTTTTTCTCTTCTAACCATGTTTCCTGCAGTATTATAATGTCATATTCCTTTATATTGCTCCATTCGTTCCATATATTTCTTGATCCCACGATATTCCAGTCTATTCCTGTGAATCTTCTATTTTTCTTTCATCTACTCCCCCTCTTATAACCGTTATCCTCTTCTTTCAGCTTTTACCATACCCCCCTCTTTTTCTCTACATTCATACCAAGTCCCCTCCACAATTATTTCATGATGTCCTGCTGCAGCTCTTCTTCCTCTTGCTCTTTCCTCCTTCTCTACCGTACCTATCCAATCCTGAATCACTTTATGCTTTGCTGTCAAGTTATCTTCGATCGATATAGCCTTCCCCTTTAATTTGTATTTGTTTTTGATTATATCCATCTTATCTTAGAGTGAGCACAGTGTTAAAACAGTCCCCTGTCTAGTAGTTTCTGTTCTGTAAATCTTGATTGGAATTCTTAGTAGGACCTCTAGTTCCTCTTTGTATCTTGACAACGTTTCCTTCCCCCTCCAACCCATCATCCCTCTCACAAGTATATTGTTTTTTCTCGCTATTCTTTCTTTTCTCTCATACTCTTGTTCAGCATATGTCATCTTATCCGGTTTGGTTTTGTAACTTTCTGCCTTCTTTTCTTCCCATATTGGTGTCATAAATCTTCTCTCTACTTGATCACTTATATTCGTGTTTTATTCCAGATAGAGTCCTCGTAGCCTCTCCTCGAAATCCCTCTGTGTGTTTTCCCTTACATTGATTACTTCCCTTGCCTCTGCGTCATCATCTTCTTCTCTCCTTCCCACTGCTTCACTTCCTCCTGGTGTCCCCTCTCTTCTACGCTGATATCTCGGTCCCTCTTTCTCCAGTTTATCGATCCTAATTTGTTTATTTTAGAGTCTTTCTTATTTATTTCCACCCAAATTTCATCAAATCTTATTTCCTGGTTCCTTTCTATTATTCTTAATTCCTCTTTATGCTTCTTTTCATTGCTTTTAATTATCCCCTCTAACAATTTTATTTTCCTTTCAATATCACTTTTAAATTTTTTGATGTCGTAACTGACCTCATCACTTCTTCTTTCTCTTTTATTTATTCCCTCATCACCTGTTTTAATTCTTCTGTCTTTCTCTAATAACATCTCATTCCATTGTTTAGATGCAGTTTCTTCGTCCGTGAAAGTTTCTTCATTATCTACCTCGCAGGTGTTGGTGTGCTCACTCATATCCTACCCTTCATTATCTTCGCCCGGTAATTCCATCATTTTCTCCTCTTCCTTACCAATCTCCTCGCTCGTTTCGACTCTTCTTTCTTCTCCTTTGTTTCCTCCCCTCTCTCCTTCCTCATCCCGCTTTTCTTTGTTATACCCCCCTGACTCCTCCCCCTTCCCACCTTTATCATAAATTTTTTTATTCCTATTTCTTGCAGATTTCCTTCGTTAAACTGCCCTCTCTGAGACGGTTTTCCTCTTCTCCTTCTAGAATTTGCTTCGTCGCCCATTCTTCTTCTTTCTCTCCTCCTTTTTCTGCGACTTCCTCCTGCACTCCTAACCTCACTTACGCCTCTTATTTTTCTTCTTCCTGCAACTTTTCTCTAACCACTTATTTTCTCACACCTTCATTTTCCTCTCGTCCTCTCTATATTAGGTTCCTTTTCTGCTATCAATTCACTCACTTTCCTTACTTTTTATTCTTTTAACTTAATTCTTTTATTTGCTGCGTTACGCTTCACTATTGCTCGTTCCAGCGTCCAACCGGAAGTCTTTTAAATGGCTATAATAAGTTTGTTAATTAACTTTGTGGAATGTAGAAATACGCGACGCATTGCTTATTTTATAAAAAATCTATCGGTTCTTTCAGATATGAAAAATATTGAATAGAATCCGAGTTATTGCTGTTTAAGCTCGTTGTGAAATGAAAAGGCAAACAGCGAACGGTCGAAAGCGAGGCACGAACCACCAACACACGCCTTAAATTATAAAAAACGGATGGGCCGGCGAAAAGGCCAATCATTGATCGATAAATTAATGATTAATGAAAAATAATTTTTAATAAATAGCATCATATTCCTGAGTAAAAATGAAGGTTAGATTGCATTTATAGTTTTTTTGTAACATTTTTTCCATCTAAGTAAAAAAATAAAAACAAAATAATTTTTACGGCACATTTTTAATAATTTTTTTCAATATAACTCACTGTCATTTTGTTGAATTTCATCAAAACACTTTGAAAATTTTTTTACGACTGCGTTATAGCTTAGCACTGGTGATGATGTATGAAAAATTTGATTTTCGATAATGGTAAAATTATTTATTGAACTGTAAATGAGCGTTGCGCGATTCCCGGATTTACGTAACTTCGATGACAAAAGTATGGGAGGAAGTTTCAGCTACGAAAAACTGTCAGTAATAGATTTATTCCTCAACAAATGACCAAGTTTTTCTCAAAATTTCAGATCAATTTGATAAAAATTGACAAAGATACAGCGTTTTTAACAAATTAGTGCTCTCCCGCGTACGGCCGGTAAAAACGAGCCATGGGACATTTCAGCGCGTTTCAGTGCGTTTAAAAATGAGTAACGGCTTGCATCGGTAATTGAAGCGAGTAAAGCAGCTGACACAATCGTAAAAAAAAATTGCGGTCGAACATTACATAGTGCACCTGAAATCAAAAAGCTGTAAAAATATCAAAATTGTCTCTGAGACTCCGAGCACGTGAACTCCTCATATTTGTTTTGGCTCCACCCAATAGCGTGTGTCTCTTTCGCCTTACGCGCACGTTCAGTATATCTTTCACTGTTCACCCAATGCAAGCTGATTTTGTGCGTGTAGTTCGGAGCCGGTGGTGCCTAGTGGCGCTCCGATCAGCGTCAAAACATCGGCTTGCTCGCGGTCATAAAAGCTGGCAATCTCCCTACTAATCTTAGTTAAAAGTGGATAGGTATTATTTTAGGACTAAGTGCGAGACCCGCGAAAGTATGTGATAGTTAGAACAAGGATAGAAAAATAGCAATTTGCATGCATAGAGTAGTTAACAGTTTAAATATATTCTCATCTTGATAATTTGCGTGATACGTGGTTTGATTTAAAAGGTAGAGTTAAATAAATAGTGCCAGATATTCAAATCACGGCTTTAATCAAAGTTAAAGATACAAATACAGTTTATACTTAGGTAATCTCAGAATTTTAATCGAGAAACGATACAATATTTAAACTGACAAGTAGAGCTCAGATTTATCGAAAGGCTAAACGGGATAAGAATCGAAGGTCGAGCGCAGCACGTAAACAGAAGAGCAAGAGAGCTAATCTAGCGGCGAAAGGCTCCTTTTATACCCGCACTGTCAAACTCTTCCCTTGACTTAAATTAGAACACTGATTCATTGAAAGTTATTGCGCCAAATCTTGATTCATATATGGATTAGAGCCGGTTTACAAAGTTGGTGTACATGGCGGGTAATACTACAGCGAAGGCAACATTATCGTACTCTACGATATTCGTAACAGATTCGACGAAGGATACAGAATCGATGATAGGTAATGACAAGTATACTATCGACTAAGTAACTTCATAGCAGTAGATACAAAAAGATTTGAAACGTGTACATATATATAGACATACATTTTTATGAATATGTTTTAGGCCCATGTGATATGTCACGTATCGACATAACAATATAATCCTCACGATTAAAACGCTACCTCGATTCAATTTTTACTGATCTCGGAGTGTTTAACTTTTAAAATTTTTTATTAATAAAAATCTAATTGCACGGTATTATTAATCAGTTTTGCTATTCTTATCGATCACACGCAGTCTTTTTATAATTTTACTGTGTTGATTTTCATCGATTTCCGGCTGCGTTTCTTCGTCTTTTTAAAATCTGTAAATTTACACGACAACAATTTTCTCGTGGAACTTCTGATATATCAACTTTTTTAACTAAAACGTTTATGGAAAATTCATAACGAACGATTATTACTATTCTACTATTTTCATTGATAATAAATAAACAAAAGAATACTATCATTCTTTTTCACTTATTTCAAATATAATAACTTATAAGTACTACTCTTTAAGAATATATCGGATATCTATTCCAGTAGCGTAGCAGACGATTATAACTATAACCTACCAAGTATTTATCAAAATATTTTTCAAATACTGTGGACCTGTACGCCACAGATAGTTTGACAAAAAAATAGTAGAAATCCTTTCTTAGTACGGAAATTTTTCAATTCATCTGTTTATGTAGAATTCAAAAAATAATAATTATAATAAAAATAAATTAAAAGACTGATGATATCATTTATTTAACACACGGTTGTATGAATTAAATTGGTGTTCTATATACATTATACTGTTTGTATTCATTAAATTTTGTCAAAATATTTACAAGAATGTAAATTGAAGTTTAAAGATGTGGAACATGGATTAAAGACATATTTTTTTAACACACTGTAAAAGTCGATAATGCCAGTAATTCATGATCTGCATTTGGAATTATAGATTTTGATGTTATAGTTACAGTAAGTATTGCATTAATTTTACATTTAATATTCATGAATTTTGGATTTATAGAAATATTTTTATTTAAGTTCAGAACTCATTTAGATATTTTCAAGTACCTATTCGTAAATTTGCGGTAGATCTGAAACTATAGAAATAAAAACAATCAAATCTATAAACTCACAGAAGATTTTAATAATTTGTTATGTATACCATACCAGACTTGTTATGTAAAAAAATATTTAATAAAAATATTATCTAGATTGAAGAAAAATCAGTTGTAAATCATAATCAGCTGAAAATGATTTAAATAGATTGGATTGTATTCCAAGGGCTATTTTGATATGAAAGTTTTATAGGAAGTCTATTAATTTCTGTGATATCCATAATATGACATACAATGAATTGATTGAAACATTTTTTGTAGATTTCTATTATTTTATTTTTATTTATTACTCAAAGTTAATTTCAAAAGTCATTTTGCACTATTAAAAGGAGTACAATAAGTTGTAAGACATCATTTAAGGTCGTTCATAAGATAATGAATTTTTAAATAATATCTTTAGAAGTATGTTTTTTTATATTAAAAAAGACCAATTGTCTGTATTTATTATTTTTAATTCTTTTTCTCTATTTAAACTATTTTATTTTTGTAATAACATATTAAATTTAAAAAAGTAATATTAGTTTTTGTATAAATAAAGTTGAAAATAAAAATACTTTTAAATTCATGATACAATGTCAGGATAGAATGGTAGGATATTATCAGGAATTAATCTTTTTTAAGCTTTGTTATAGCACAATAAAAATAATACACTTGCAATTTATTCATATTACAAGTATCAATTTCTCTAGGAATTCAACATTATGTTATACTTCATACTGACTTTAGAATTTTGTAAGACAATAATTTTCCACACAGAAGATACTTGGATATTAATTTGCTTACTAAAAAACTAAATGGACATGATTTTAAAATCAAGAATTTCTTTTTCTGAAATTTCTTTCACTTTATAAAATACTTTGTCTTTTTCAGAACAACTTTTGCTTATCCAGTCAGCCCTTGTAGATAGACTTTACTCTATTTTTCAAAGCAAGAGAGCATGAACTGAATTACTGACATTTGCTGTGTAACCAACCTCCACGAGTCTGTAAATATACAATATTGAAATAAGGAATAGAATTAAGGCATTAAATAACGTTTACAGATTCTGGCAGAAACTTTTGCTGTCAGTTTTATAATTTCAGATTTTAATCTAGTCAACTGTTATGCTTCAGTTCCGAAAAATTATTATTAAGTTTTGTTTAAGCTTGAAAAGTATCCTTTCGAGCAAGTTCTTTAATAATTTTGCAAAGCGAAACTATAAATCAATACTTAACTGAGTATATTTGTCACTTTAATAATTGTGGGCTGAACTAACATGCAAAAAACAATTCTATTTTTATTCTGGTTGTTGTTGCACTTGTTGCTTAATAGTTGAAATTTGATGATATCTTAATTAGTTTTTCTATTAAAATTTTATAGTAATAGTGATGTCTAATAGAAACAAATTAGAGATTTTGCTTGATTTTCAATACTCAATTCTTTGATTCCACAAATTATTCATAGCAAAGCATGACTATACCCAGCTCAAATATTCTGAAAGTTGTAACACTTATTTTAGAATAATAATACATTGGACTGCAATTTTACCACGTTAGGTAATAATAAGAATATTATTTATATCAAAAATAGTTCTTGTTAAAAGAAATGCTGCTGTTAAAGTGTCTTTCCAAGAGACTTTGTTAAACATTAAATTGTGTCAGTATTTCCAACAAAAAATGACAATAACATGATTTCATGACGTTATTTTGTAGAAAATGACGTTATTTTATTTCAAAATTTTTAAACTAGTGTAGTGTAATTAAAAATTTGTAAACATAGTGCCAGGATGAATAAAAAGGTACGATTAATAAGAATACTTGTTGCTTTATTAGCCATGCGTCTATATACAGGTTAAACAAATGCGATGACAGAGTGCAAGACATGAGTGCGTCTCTGTCGACTCTTCAAGTTAGACTAGAACAATCTGCGGTGCGTGCCTTTACGACGAGTAAGAATATAATAAACACAGTAGCTTACCATTTCATACATTTAACACACCCAACCCCATACACATTCATATACAAAATATATATTAATCAAACAACATCTTTAATACACCCTCCAATCAATCAATCTCGTTCATTTCTATAATTTGTCTTAGTTTACAAAGTTTGTCTTTGCCTAAAATCTTTGTTAACAAAACCGGATTTAGCTAAGGGCTTAGGAGATCTATAACCCTCGGATCTCGAGGTAACTGTGGAGGGTCCGCGCGGACCCCGCCGATCTTTTAACTTGTACATCTGAATATATGATCAGATGCAAGTACTGATCAGTTTTATTAGTGAAACTAGTTTCATATTTTAAGGTAGACTTAACATATCTCAAATTGGACAAAAATTGAACGTAAACCTGTATAAATAGTTAACAATGAAGGCTATTTGGGTGGGATACTACGGCCAGAAATATCAAACTACTGATTATCTCACAATGTGGAACTCGTGAACTCGGTGATCTGGTTTGTCGCTCGCCTACTCAATCCAACCGAGGCATGCCCGCACATCCGTAGGTTTTGCGTTATTCATGTAAATTATTTTTATAACTCTCGTCATGTATGTTTCTTAATTAACGTCAACAATTTTATTTTTTTGATACCTTATAAATTTCCTATGGTTCATTCACAACAGTGACTACGAAAGTACCTGAAAAATCAACAGTAAGAAAACAAAGCGCCAATCTTGGTATCACCTTCGTCGTCTACTTCGGTTTTTCTCTTCTCTTCATTAATAAGCCTCTCTTTTCTATTTTCCCATGTTATTTTCGGTCCATTGTTCGTGCCCTTTAGTCAATGTCCTCTTACTTTCCATGACTGTCGCATCGTCCCATGTTGCGTCCATGCTTTTTTCATAACTTTCTTTACGCTTTTTGGTTAGCAGATTTATTACGTCCGCAGTCACTAGAACGGCCTCTTGCATGACCGTTCGGTACGTGCATGCAATTCTAAGTGCCCTTTGTTTTTGTAGATTTAATAATCGTTTCGGGTATTTTTTAATTTAAGAGGTAGTATATGGGGTCTGCAATGGCTCGGACAGTAGGGCGACGGACTTGCATCCCGTAGGCCCGGGTTTGATTCCCAGCCCCTGCTGATTGATACAAGCACCACTAAAAAAAATTTCATGTGCGTTCTCAAATACATTGTAAGCTTCTGTCGCTGATTAGCACTGATGGAGCATAAATAGAGCGACGTTAAACAAAATAAAACAAAAAAAAAAGGCAGTATGATAGTTTTCCATGTGTTAATTTCCGAAGGCGATATATTTATTTTCTTAAGCATTAAAGTAATATAACTAGAATTAATCTAAGAGTTTCACACGAAACTATCATAGGTCATCTTCTGTTTATACTCTACATCAATGATTTACTCAAAATTTTCCCAGATAATCTAATATCGTCTTATGCTGACGATACGGTAATTATCAGTGTTGAGCAAAATTGGTAAACCTCTGAAACTAAAATGAATACATACGAGATATGTTCAAAAAGTAACGAGAATTTTTAAATTTCGCGGGTTTGGAGAGTCCGCTTGTATAAAATTTTTTTTTATTATGTTGGTACACATGCCCCTGAAGTACGATAAAATTTTCAGCAATATTCATTGCTTACTTTTTAAGTGGCAGCCGCTAACGTTAGACGTGTTTTTCGAGCTCGGCGATTTTCGTTTGTGAAAAAAAATGGATCAAAGATTTGTATTAAATTTTGCGTAAAAAATGAAATAAAGTGTAGTAAAGTTTGTCAAATGTTAACAAAGGCATATAGTGAGTCTGCTATGAGTAAAGCAAGGATTTGAGTGGTATAAGCGTTTCCAAGATGGCCACGAAAACGTTGAAGATGACGAACGACCCGGACGCCCAAGCACATCAACATTCTGGATCGCCAAGACCGAAAAAGGCTCGACAAGTGCGGTCGAATATGAAGGTTATGCTCACTGTGTTCTTCGATTTTAATGGCATAGTGCATTATGAATTCTTGCCACAAGGTCAAACAATCAATAAGCAGTACTACCTACAAGTTCAACGTCGTATGCGTGAAGCAATCCGAAAAAACGCCCGGATTTGTGGCAAAACAATTCATGGCTTTTGCACCACGATTATGCGCCTGCTCACACTTCATTGCTTGTTCGTGAATTTTTGGCCAAAAACGAAACTGTAACGATGCCTCAGCCTCCATATTCGCCAGATATGGCTCCATGTGACTTTTTTCTATTTCCAAAAATAAAGAGAACATTAAAAGGCCGTCGTTTTACAAGCATAGATAACATTAAAAGCGAATCGCTGAAAGAGCTAAAAGCTATTACAAAGATCGAGTTTCAAAAGTGTTTCAAGGATTGGAAAAAGCGTTGGCATAAGTGTATTGTATCCGAAGGGGACTACTTTGAAGGCGACAACATTAATGTAGATGAATAAATAAATATTTTTTTCATAAAACGAAAATTCTCGTTATTTTTTGAACACACCTCGTATGTTATCTGGTATACGTTAATAAGTGAATGGGATTTGATTGTTTATTCCTTAATATAAATAAAACAGTATATATGGCCTTTGATTCGTATTATTACAGAATCTCAAATTATCTAAGTATTCGCATCACATTCATAGGGTATTTCCTAATAAATATCTTGGACAATCATGGTTTCAAGGCTTAAATGGAAGTAACACGTCGATTATATCGTAAAAAGCTAGATATATTGTTTATACAATGGCAAGACTACGAAAATTCATGGACATAGAGTGCCCGTCAATTGCTTTTGCCTACCTAAACAGAAATTTCTCAAAACTTTAACGTTTAATATCTCAGTGAAAAATTGATGTACAGAGACCAGCTGGAACGCGTTTAAAAGGTCTTGGAAAGACCTTTTATATGGTATGTACGGCAAATACGATTAGTTCATTTCCTAATTGTTTCTAATGATAATTCATCGTTTAAAATTCGATTTTTTTTACCCACCTTTCACTCCTGCCTGTACCGGAAGGAAAAGCCGTAAAAAATTTTGAAATAAACCATTTTTTTAGCTTTTTCCAAGGGCTATACAAAAAGCTTATTAGAAATTTGAATTCCCCAAGTATATTGCGTGCAATAGAGTTTTTACCAAAAAATAATCATTTTCGTCAGTTCAAAATATCTCGATAAATATGAGAGATACAAAAAAATTTATGAGAAAGAAAATGTTTGCTATTTAGAGTAGAATATGATAGAATTTTTTCAAATTTTTTTTCGAAAAAATTTTTTTTTTACTTTGCATATTTTTTAATGTAAGGTGGGTAAAAAAATCGAATTTTCAACGACGAATTATTGTTAGAAACAATTAGAGAATGGACTAATCATATTTGCTGTACATATCATATAAAAAGTCTTGGAAAGACCTTTCAAACGCGTCCCGGTTGATCTCTGTACACCAATTTTTCACTGATATATTGTAACGGTCCTGTCTGATTTGTCTCCGATTTTCCTCTGCAAAACGGCAACCCGTCATACTCGAGACAATTAGAGAAAATCGGTAATTGAGCGTAGGCGCTTTTCACACGTATATGCAAATGTGTTAGGGTAACTCTGCGAAAACATTACCATATAAGGAGCGTGACGTCACGACCGTGGGAAAATTTATTGTTTACAACAGAAAATCGTTAATTATAAGCTTTTTTAAACGAACAAAAGTATTTCTTAGTTAAATTTGAGGTGCTGATCCTGAATTTCATGTTAATTTAACTCTCAAATCGATATTTGTTAGTCAAATCTAATTTACAAGTTAACATTGTTAGTTATTTTGCAATAAACAACGATATTGTTATTTCAAGTACGCGATTACAATCTCGACATATTAAAACAGAAAAGCAAGAATTTGACACTTTGATAACCCATTATTAACTGAGTTATCAATAAATAAACAATTTATAATTTTTTTAAACAATTAAAATGACACGGTTAGATAGAAAATCGATCATAAGTATCTGTAAAATTGATGATTGTGATTGTTACTAATTTGCTGATTTTTAAACCGCTAAAAAAGAAAATTGCAAATCTGTTTTTTAATTATCATTCAAAATTGGAGAGCAACATTAATCATCTTTTATATGGATAATAATCTTCTAACCACAAGCGATTTTTCCATGTACAAATTTTCCATAATTTTATTGTAAAAATGGCGTAAATTGATTATTAAATTGTATAGCTTATAACTTTAAGATGCGATTTTTCCTAGAGATGCAATTTATACTAAAAAATTCATCTTCTCCAGATTAATTTTTTAAATCGCATAATTGTAAATTCGTTCGAGCCATTTTGCGATAAAACAAGTATAAAATTTGCGTCAAAAACAAAAATAGCGTTGTAGGGGCTACCAAGCGTAGAAAGGAGCCCATTTCGCATGTATAAATTCGCTCGTCGCTGCGGCAAAAGGACTCACTTTCCTACCTTGCTTAGCAGCGCGAGCACTGTTATTGAAATAAAGCCTCAGCTATTTCCTGAGACGAATTTCTTTTCAGTGGTTAGTCTGTTAAACTCCTTCCTTAACGATCTCTAAGAGCTCAACTCATGAGACTATTTCTCTCATGAGAAAAAAGCAGCCTTAGAGATCTTCTCTTCCGAAATACACTTGCTGTTAAGAGATCGGATTGAGCAGTAATTGCGGCGCTGTCGGGCCTTTCCCCGATAGATGCAATTGCTCTCAATCGCATCTCGAAAACAACTCATCGAGTTGGAAAGCCTCGTGGTTTTCCACTCGAAAGATTTCTTTTTTTTTTGATCATTTAGATTGCGCGCGTGTCAAATTCTTGCTTTTTTCGGAAACGTCATTGCGAATTCACTGAAAAGAGTCCGAACTTTTATTAACGCGAGAAATACTCAAACGTTACAATATTAAACTTTAAAGTTTGGAGAAATCGCTGTTTGGGTGGGCAAAAGCAATTGACGGGCACTCTAAAACCATCAATTATAATCCACTATGTACTATTTCCGAGCATTACTACTTATAGCGTAATTGCCTGGGGCAGAGCTTACAATAATGTTATAAATAATATGCAAAAAATACAGAACAAATTGATTAAAACCATATCTAGAAAATCAAAAAAACTTAATGATTTCATTTTTTATTAGGGAATATTTTCTATGGAATTCTATAAAGAAAATGTTTACATTTAAGCTACTGAATACGAGGGTCGCTTGAAAAGTCCGTGCAAAAATAAAAACAGCTTGATTTTTTTTAATAAATCTTTTTTATTTTTCAACATAGTCTCCTTTTAGGCTTATACACTTCATCCAACGCTGCTCTAGTTTGTTAATCCCTTCCAAATAATAGGATTTGTCCAAGTCTGTAAAATAGGCATTCGTTTCTGCAATCACCTCCTCGTTTGAATAAAATCTTTTCCCCGCCAGCCATTTTTTCATATTAGGGAACAAATAGTAGTCCGACGCAGCCAAGTCTGGAGAATAGGGGGGATGTGAAACGAGTTGGATTCCTATCTCTATCAGTTTTGCGGCCACAACTGCTGAGGCGTGAGCTGGCGCATTGTCGTGGTGGAAGAGGACTTTTTTGTGGGCCAATCGTGAACGTTTTTCTAGCAACTCGGTTGTCAAACGATCCAATAATGATGAATAATATTCGCCTGTAATAGTTTTACCCTTTTCCAGATAGTCGATGAAGATTATTCCTTGTGAATCCCAAAAGACAATCGCCATAACCTTCCCGGCCGAATGAATTGTTTTCGCCTTTTTCGGAGCAGATTCCCCCCTTGGTAACCCATTGTTTAGACTATTCTTTGGTCTCAGGAGTGTAGTAATGTATCGATGTTTCATCTACAGTGATGAAACGACGCTTAAAGTCTTGTGGGTTTTGCTGGAACAGCTGCAAACCATTCTTGCAACACTTCACACGATCTCGTTTTTGGTCAATCGTGAGTAATCGCGGCACCTATCTAGCGGATAGCTTTTTCATGTCCAAAAGTTGGTGCAAAATATTATGTACCCGTTCGCTCGAGATGCCTACAGTACTAGCAATCTCACGCACCTTTACTCTTCTGTTAGCTATCACCATATCATGGATTTTATCAATGATTTCTGAAGTGGTAACCTCAACAGGGCATCCAGAACGTTCAGCGTCTTTTATGCTCATATGGCCACTCCGAAAATTTTGAAACCATTTATAAACCATTCTAATCCAAGGTATACAATCACCATAATGTTTATCAAGCTTCTGTTTAATTTCCTCAGGCGTTTTGCCTTTGAAAAAGTAATGTTTAATCAATACACGAAATTCTTTTTCATCCATTTTTTTACAACCACTCGATTTCTTTGATTGAATGTAAAACGCAAAGTAATTGGCTGATCTGGCTGAAACTTCGTGTAATGCTCTTCCAAGATATGCCACTACCTGAAAATAACCTTGATACGCATTAGTAGCCCCATGTCTCTGACTTTGCATGGACTTTTCAAACGACCCTTGTATAACTGCTCTAAAACACTACCAGAAATAAAATAGTTCGATAGGATTTAAACAGAACGCTAACTCTATGAAGCCGCTGATATATAACTACTAAAATATACAGAAAATTTGAGAGAGTACCTAAATATCATAAATACATCAGTATACACAAAATTACTAAATAGATTCGTAATACATAAAATTATTAAACATATTTTTTAATATGAAGGTCTTAAAAATGAAGTAAATATGATAACACATGATTTATAGAGAAGATAGTATTTTAAGTTTAGTTATTAAGTTTTTCTTTGTTATTGTTGTATTCAACTTGCGTATAGGTAGCAACTTTAACTCTGTAATAAAATATGGTGTATACTCATTTCTACTGCATTTTATTTTTGACAATAAATTGAAATTCAAATTGGAATTTATGGAATCGGAATGAACGAGTGTGGTTAAATTTGCCATTTAATCCGTGCTTATACTGCGCTCTATTTAAAAAGCTAAATTATTAACCCAAATGCAGTGGCAGTTAATTTAAATTAATTCTTAGAGTTTAGATAGGTTAGAGTTTAGATGCGAGGGTGGGTTGGGGTTGGTTAGGTAAGAGGTTGTACTGAAGGTAGCGACCTGGTACAAGTAGGTAGGAGGGGTTGGGGGCGAAGGCCGATACATTGTAGGGTCGCTGGACTTGTGGGAGAAGAGTGAGGGCATTCATGTTACACATGTTCTCATGAGTAGCACGTTGGGTGAACTCGTCAAGCTCCAGGAGAAAGAGAAGTTCAGACAGCCAGCGTTTGAATTCAGCGAGTCGGTCAAGGTCAAAGTCGGTGACCGCAAGTTGGTTCAAAAGGTCCATACCACGAATTGCGAACGACCGTTTCCAGGCTTCAGTGCGTGGAGCTCGGAATTGAAAGGCAGCTGGAATGTTGTGGAGAGAGCGCCGGGCGCAGGGAATGTGATTTAGTTTAGCGATATGGGGGGTCAGATAGGCAGGACCGTTATTACAGACAACTTTGTAGAGGAGTCTGGCTAACGCAAGATGACGCGAAGAAGACAAAGTAAGCCAGTGAAGGCGGAGTCTGTGATAAGTGACGTGGGTGGTCACATCGCTGGTTGGGATGAAGGGTATGAAACCCGTGACAAAACGCACGCAGGCATTTTGTGCTACTTGGAGGTCATGAGTCCGCGTTTTGTCGAGGTCCATAAGGACCGTGGAGGAAAAATTCAGAAGTGGGAAGACGAGAGCTTTAACTAGCGACTTGCGGAGGGAGAGCGACATGGACTTGCGGTAGAATTTCAGCGAGCTGAGTGAGCCGTAGACCTTCTTCACTATCTCGGTAGTGTGGCATTTCCATTGGAAGGTCGGGGAGAGGGTGACACCGAGACTCTTTGCTGTTGCCACGAAGGGGATGAAGGTAGAATTGATGGTGATATGAGGCAAGATGGTGAAATCTAGGGAGGAGATAAAAAGCTCGCTCCCTAGAATCATAGCCTTCGTCTTGGCCAGGTTCAGGTCGAGGTCGTTTTCAGCAGCCCAGTCGGCGACAGCCTGAGCATCCCGCTGGATCTGAGCAAGGCCACGCTCCGCTCCACAGTGATGGGTAGAGCGAGCTGGTGATGGACTGATTAAAGAGCGCAGCGTAGTATTGAGCGACCGAGTCAGCAACCATAGAGAACATACGAAGCGAGATCCCATCCTCTCCTTTGGATTTTGAGTTTGCTGCACTGAGTGCGTCATGAACGTCTTTTGCAGTGACAGGATGGAGAGCAAACTGGGGGAAATCGAACTGCCGAGTACGTGGGGTTGAGAGGATGGTCTCAAGGGTGCTGGCATCAATAGGCGGTAGCAGGTTTACTACGCGGGCAAAATGTTTGTTCTCTGAGAGGAGAAGAACAGTAGCGGTGAGGGCGTTTGCTTTTGAGCGATACCAATAGAGCGAAGCTCACGCCATTTTGCCTTGGGGTCAGTAGCAGTGGCGAGCCTAGCTGAGAGATACGTGTTCTTGGCCGTATCCAAATTATTGGAGACTCGGTTTCGGAGATCACGATATCTCTGGATGTTCCCAAGGCATGGCGAGATTTTTGCGCGCTTAAAGGCAGCGTTTCTGGCACGCATAAGGATGCGGATATCCGCAGAAACCCAGGGTTTAGCTTTTTCAGATAGCTTCAGTGTGCGTAGAGGTGCCAAGGTGTCAAACGCATAAAGGACAGAAGAAGATAGAGAGCGTTTGAAAGCATCGATGGAGACTTGAGAAATCTCCGAGCTCACTAAGTTTGAGGGGGCAGCGCTGAGGCAGGTGGAGGCTAGGCAGCCTGTAACAAGCGAGTTCAGGCGTGCAAGGTCAACGGCTCGAAGTATGCTAGAGAGGATGAGTTTGTCACCGTCAGGGGGAACAGTGGCGTAGATTACGAGCTCGATGAGATCATGACAGTCGATGAAGGGGGCCTCAGTTTTTGAGAACGAGTGAATGTCCGTGGTGTGCTTTACTAGGAAGAGGTCGAGGAGTGTGTGCGACGAGCGGTCTTCCTGAAAACGGTGGCAGGTAGGCAGGCGCGACACTACCTTGAGGCCGAGAAGGTCAATGTGATCCTGGAGTACTGCAGCGTAGTGTAGCGTGTCAGACAGCAGATTCGCATTCAGATCTCCAGTGATTATCACATCATGGTAGTTCATGAGCAAAGGGGGGATAATCTGGAAAAGGTTATGGGGGGCAAGGGCAGATGGGCGACGGTAAGCGACTACAACGAGGAGTGAGTAGTTATTTTGCTTTATTTCGGCCGCAACGAATTCACAAAGATTGTAATCACACGCTTGTGATTTCGCAAGGATTTTAACATTGAATACATCACGTACATACAGAGCGACGCCTCCGCCTTCTTTCAGCGTTCTATCGTGACGATAAAGGTTGTAGCCGCGAAGTGATAAGTGCGAATCCGATATAGAGTCTTTGAGGAACGTTTCGGAGAGCGCTACGACATCGTAGTTAAAATTTGAGACCCTGTCCTCGAGTAGCGCAAAGTGGCCGGAATGGTTGAGACGGTTTACGTTTGCATGCGCAACAGTGAAAATTGGGGGTGGGTTATGAGGCGGAACGCAAGGTGCCGTGGGTCATGGTGCTGGTGAGTGGCCGATGACGACATCAAGACGAGATGCTGAGGGATCAACGGTGTCCATGGCAGAGGGCTGATTCTGCCCAGCAGCATTAACGCTCAGTATAGACGAGGAGTGTGGCGAGGTGGTTTGTGTTGGCGATTTCCCAACGAGGGGTAATTGTGACTGGTAAAGGTGTGTGCAGAGAGAGGCACAGGTGACGAGTTGCAACGGAGTTTAGCAGCGCGCGAGGTAGCGAAGTTTGGTGATGCTAAGCGCTTTTTGGAGGCGAGCAATAGCGATATGGGCGTGGGTTCACTGATGGAGGGCGTGGCCGACAAGGGCGCGGTCAACGACAGGGGAGGGGCCGCTACGACAGAGTCCGGGGAAGAGTCAGTGCTGCTGACCAGCACGTGTCGGCGACAGATGAATGACTCGGACTTTTTTGGGCGAAGAGACGGCGAGACGCAATCAACGTGATAAAGCGCGTTACAATCGGTGCAGAGTAGCGTGTTATCGGCACGACGAAGCAGGTGATGACACCTAGCACACGCGGCGGACATAGAGAACTGCGCATAAGCGAACGACAGGAAATTTTCGACTGTAGAGAGCTTGACGAAGTCAAGGAAGAGCGGAGACGCTACAGTCGGATTTCAAGTTTTGAAAGTCGCGCGTGGATTTTTGTGCCTAGCGGCCTCAGGCGGGAGTAGCATTTTCCGACTGAATAGACGGACAGACAGGTAAACAGAACGCGAACATAACCTTATATGTGCATGACTCAGCAATAATATTATGTGCAGAATAGGGTGTTTTTTTATTAAATATGCACGATGTTCTGAGTATGGTCGAGCGAATTAATGAAGGCGACACATAGGGAGTCCTGATACACATGTACTGGTTATGATTTGAAATTTCACTCTCTCTCTCTCTCTCACCAACATGTAGGCAAGGTGCAGGTGACGACGTCTACGATGGCTAGGAGCCTAGTAGAATGCGTTGTGGTGATGTGGCAGCATCAAGGTGCAGCCGATGTAGTAGGTAGAGCAGAAGTCGTGGCGTGTAGAAGCGCAGGTGTGCTGAGGCGTAGGTGTGTGAGGCGTTGCTTGCGTTGGTGTGTAAGACGGTGTAGCGTTTTTAGGTTATGTTGTTGTGTAGCCAGGTATTAAATCGCATCTGCGGCTCGAAAAAGGCAATAAAAATTGCGATTTATCGCCCACGCATGAGAGCCGCAGATGACGATTACCCTGCAAAGTTTAGTTTTCACTCCAAGGAGGAAAATGAGGTGAGTAAAGCAGATAATCAGCAGAGCGAAAAAAGTAGGTGTGATACGTACGAGAGAGAGAGAGAGAGAGAGAGAGAGAGAGAGAGACTAAAATATTGTAGGTCAAATGGGAATAAAAAACAGTACGAACCGAGGACCGCAAGAAGGCTGCGACTGGCAATTAGTTGAGCAGTTCCTTCTCATGCGCTTTTGTAAGAGCGTCTCTGTAGGCTTTTGCGAGAGAGTGAAGGACCGCGAGCTGATAGATTTTTGTACGTCGAGCTCTCGCTGTAAAAGCTACCCGTAGAATATGAGAGAGGTTGCCCTTTTGCTGCAAGGTATGTGATTTGGACGCGTGCTAACTAGAGAAAAAGAGGTGCCACCAATGCAATTTCGCTCAGCCACTTAATTCGCCACGTCAACCAACCTGAAAGAAGACAAGGTAGAGCGCGGCGATAACGCGCCTCTTTGTTACAAACCTATAATAATACCTTGCGGTAAATAGGCCAAATGATACGATAGAAAGCTACAATGTTTTCCAATCATCTATGTAGAGTATTCAAACCTCACGAAGGAATAATCACTGAACAAAAAAAATAAACCTTATTAGAAAACTTCGATTTTTAAGACAGCATATTAATCAAATCGATTAAAGTAAAGGAAGTATTACAAATAATTTATAATATTAATTACAAAAGAGTCTTCAAATTTGATAATATTACATGAATAATGATCAAAAAGTTACCTACATTAGCAATAAAATACATAATAATT
Source organism: Phymastichus coffea (assembly GCF_024137745.1). NCBI lineage: Eukaryota > Metazoa > Arthropoda > Insecta > Hymenoptera > Eulophidae > Phymastichus > Phymastichus coffea. Next base: position 6,536,775 of record NW_026706814.1, read on the forward strand.
ATTTTCAACGTACTACTATGGGCAAAAAGTAAGGTGAATTTGTTTGTAAAATGAAAAATCTTTATTTATTCTTCTACATCAATGTCATCCCCTTCGAAGTAATCCCCTCCCAATAAAATACACTTATGCCAACGTTTTTTCCAATCCTCGAAACATGCCAAATAGTCCCTTTCCGGTATAGCCATCAGCACCTTCTTCGATTCAGCTCTTATCTCCTCAATCGACTCGAAACGCGTTCCCCGGAGTGGTCTCTTGAGTTTTGGGAATAGCCAGAAGTCACACGGAGCCAAATCAGGCGAATACGGTGGTTGTGGAACGATATGCGTCGAATTTTTGGCGAAATGGTCACGAAGAACGAGTGCAGTGTGAGATGGTGCATTATCGTGATGCAAAAACCAAGAGTTGTTGGCCCATAATTCTGGTCTTTTTAGACGAATTGCTTCACGCAAACGACGCATAACGCTCAAATAATATTCCTTATTAACAGTTTGGCCGGGTAGAAGGAATTCATAGTGCACCACACCACGAAAATCGAAGAAAACTGTCATCATGACCTTGATTTTTGAACGACTTTGACGTGCTCTTTTCGCTCTGGCCTCGCCTTTAGCACGATATTCGCTTGATTGGTCGGTTGTTTCAGGGTCGTAAGCATAAATCCAAGTCTCATCTCCCGTAATCATGCATTTGAGCTTGTCCTGATAGTCAGAAAGCATTGTTTCACACACATCAACGCGGCGACTTTTTTGCAAGAAATTGAGCGTTTTCGGTACCAAACGAGATTTGACTTTTCGTAGGCCCAAATGGTCTTTCAAAATTGTTTTCACAGATCCTTCTGATATTCCGATCATATCAGTAAGGTCTCTAACAGTCAACCGACGATTTTCGAGCACTAATTCCTTCACTTTATTGACGTGTTGGTCATCTGTTGACGTCGATGGTCGTCCGGAGCGCTCCAAGTCATCAACACGTTCTCGACCCTCTTTGAAGTCTTTGTACCACTTATAAACATTTTTCTGCGACATGGTAGAATCACCAAAGGCCTTCCGCAACATCCTCAACGTTTCCGCAGCCGAAATTTCATTCCGCAAACAAAATTTGATGGCACTTTTTTGCTCAATTAAATCAGACATTGTAAAAATCGATACATGCACTCTTGGTCGTTTGGTAAACACAAGCGTAAATATATTACTGATGATGACATTGACATGAAATTTGTCCCAGATGTCATTCGCAGTCCTACCAACTCAAGAAAAAAAGAACTAGCCCGAAATGTTAAGCCCGCGAAGTTTAAATTGAAAATTCACCTTACTTTTTGCCCACAGTAGTATACTTCCACCTGTGCTATTTTTCTACTCACTAAAAAGTAGCAGAGGTTATTTTAATAACAAACGTGGTAAAATATTTGAGTTAGAAACTTCATACATACGGATCAATTTTTGACCAGTACTTTCTAAAATTTGTGAAAAATTAATCCTGATTATATCCAACGCAATAATACTGAATAGATAAAATAGCGCTTTTCAAGTTAAAATAAATAAAAATGTATCAAAACATCAGTTAAGAAAAACAGGACTACCGTAGGATAGTGTTCAAGACCTAAAACACTGTTTTTGTTATTCACTTCTGACTTACCAAAGTCTCTTAATATCATGACATAAACATATGTAGATGATACAGCTATTTTAAGATCATACCCAAAGGCTATAATAGCTCTTGTATCTAATAATTATCTACAAACTTGGTTCAACGTATAAATAATTATTATAACTGAAATAAATAATATATGCGACGTACACACTTCGAAAAGACTCCGGTTCGCTTATTATATTTAATAATAAATAGATTCTGCAGAGCAACTACGTAAAATATTTTAGTATTTATTTAGTCCAAAGGCATACATGGAAAGGACATATATTTACAAAACGCAAACAGTTGAAACTGAAATGGAGAAAAATGTACGGGCTCATTGGTGGAAAGTTGAATTTATCAATCAAACCTGACTGGACTTATGGCATTAAACTATAGGATACCATTTCAATCTCAAATATTTAATATTTTGGATAAATTTCGGTCATAAGTATTACGTAATATTATACAGGCCCCATGGTTTGTCCCAAATGAAATTATACGAAATGTTCTACAAATTCCTACAGTTAAAAAAGAAATTATAAAGTATTAAACAAAATGTAATATCAGATTTCAAAATCACCTAAATAAACTTATCAGCAAACTTCTCAAGATTTCACAAATATGAGAATAAAAAATACATAAATTAATGATTATATAAATAAATCTCAATCTATTTAGTACATGCATACTTCAACCCTTTCAGTCACATAAGCGACTATAGTGGCTACATATTTTATTTTTTCTTCGTTTATTCTTTGAAATAATCGGTATAATGATTTTTTACATTTGACATATGATGAATTTTACAGTTTTTGGTACTAAACTTCCAAAATTTTTAAGTGCTTGGAAATTTGTACAAATTTATGCATAATTATTACTGTTATACATAAATATATACAAAAAGGGTACTTTAATAAATCTAATTCGTTACCGAGTAAACTAGATTATGAACACATGCTGAAAATAATCTATATTAAGATTTTTAGGGTCGCTGATTAAGAAAATGAAGTTAGATTCATTTCGCACATTTAAAATGGCGGATCCAATATGGAGAACTAAAAATTATAAATTTCACGAAATTTGAACGAAAATATGTATTACATAAGTTTTGGGGGTCGCTAATTGCGAATTTGAAATCAGATTTCAAAAATTTAATATGGCGGATCCAATGTGGTTGACGTAAAATGTCATATTCGGCAATACGAAAATTGAAAACTAGTTTTATGAATTTTTGGGATCGTTAGTACAACAAATGTATATTGGTAACAAATATATTAGATTCTAAAAGTTCTACAAATAAAAATTGGCGGATCCAATATGACAGATCAAAAATTTTTGAGTTTATTGAATGTGAATTAAAAAATATATACATAGGATTTTAGGGACGTTCACATTTTCGATGATTTTTCGTACGTACGTGGCCCCTAAATATCCGTAAATTGTTTTCCAAGTAGTTTTCACGCTAAAATCTATTTCATTGGCCTCTTTCATACATTAATAAGCATATCCGTTTTTCAGAACAATTAACCAACGTGTTTTTCACGAATATTCTTCGAAAATAATAACCCACGTGACTGATAAATCATTGAAAAAATAGGTTAATTAATTAATATTTTAGAGAAAGGGTGGGCTAGCGTTATTCAAATAAATTCGAAGATTTCGGTTTGGTGTATTCAAGGAATTTCAGAGTAATATATTTTCCAATACATATGTACAGAGATTGAATTGAAAAAAACTTTGATTTTGTCCTAATCTTCATCACTGTCTTCGTTAATGACGGGCGGTACTTGTTGAACTGCAAAAAGGGAACTTAAAATTTTAGCCGGTTGTATTATTTTCGCAAGATATCTTCCATGCGAGAGGTAATATATCACAGCAGCAACGTGAGCACAGCAACCGATCGTGCGATTGCCGTTAGCGCACTCGCAACAGTATCTAACGATACCTGCACAGTCGTTTGTTTGTGGGCGGTAATGAACGAAACAATTATACGTATTTCTATTAACGTGTCTCGACTTCACACGCACTTTTAGAATTTCATTTGTTGCTTTTAAATAGTAAAGTTCAAGCTCGCCATCTTCGTTCATCATTTCGGCCAGATAAGATACGCTCTGCTGCAATTGGTATGTTCCTGAAAACAATATCTTCAAATCCCTTTCAGTTAATTCTGGAAAATCTAGAACGTCACTGGATGTCATTGGTCGAAAAGGTAATTTTCTTCTACTCCAGTGACCATTTTCAGCTTCTGAAGCTAAAGTATTCTCCACATCTTTTCGTTGAAGCATACGTGAAACAATTTCATCCGTCATGGAAGGGTCTGCTACGAATCGCTTTCCGAACTTGTTTTGTAAAAAGCACGCTATCTTACAATACAAGCCAGCTTTTGGCAACATTGTATTGTAAAACTTATGACGAAGTAACTTGTACTTATTACCGATCACACCATGTACAACTTCAACTGGCCACCGGACCGCAGTAACAAAACGAGAGTCGTTAGATTCTTGTCTTGTTAACTGTTTTTGTTTTCCTTTGAGAGCTGGCATTAATATTTTGTATCCCATACTTTCAAGATTGTCTTTTACATCACGAAAACCTCTGTCTAGAACCCAGATATCTCCACTGATCATCAATTTTCTCAGACCATCTGGCTTTTTCAATAGGTGATCTAAAAGTTGTGCATCATTCAGATTAGCCTCAAAAGGGCCTGCTGAGTCTATAATGTATCCATCCAAAGCACAGATCGTAAACGGTTTGCATAAAGGTACTTTTTTCTGACCAGAAAAAGATTTCCTTTGATACTCATTATTTGCGCTCTTTTCGTGTCGGAGATAAGTTCCATCCCCAATCAAAGCCAGCTGATCTTCCCGAATATTATGTAATGCTTTGGCGACTGGAGTATTATGACTTATTAATTCTTCCCTACTTAGTGTACCAATACCAAAACGTGTTGGAAGTACATCTTTTTCAAAAGCTGTTAAAATAGATTGACAGAAAGCCGAAACCTGCTGCTCGCGTTGAACACCCAGAACAGCGCAAATGACTTTATTTGAATTTCCACTTACTAATTTAAACAGAAAAACAATCAATGCTTGTGTCACATTTCGAGATTCCGAATCTCTCAAGGATATCATCATATCGCGTAATTCTATAATATTTTCCCAACTCAACCCAGCAGTCAGCACGTTCAAGCGCTCCTCCGGAAAAGAAAAATCTCCAATTCTGTCATGAATTTCAGAATCTACTCGAATAGATAATTGTTCAAGTAGTTTTGATAATTCCGGAACTGGAATCATACTTGTCGATGAGAAAACCTCAATGCTCTTCAATTCTTCGTCATAAAACCTCTTGTTTATCAGGTGTTTAATGCAACATCTATTACCGTTAGGAATATATATTCTCTTTTTTGCATAAACTTGCATCCGAGCCTGATCTGGAACTAACACAAGGTTTTTAATTGATTTGCATAAACAGCAGTAAGCATGAGTGCTGAGTGTTCTTGTAATTGAAATTTCAACTAATTCGACTTCTTCCATCGGTTTTGCTTCTGGATAAAAAACTCCTGGACTATTTGTAGATGATAGAGATGACTGGGTTTCAGTAGGAGGTGTTTCTGAAAATAATTCTCCCGCGTTTTCCAGAACTGCAGTTTTGACTTGATTCTCTTTATTCTGATGCACGAATTTCCTCATCTTCGAGAAACATTTTGAACATATTATAGTATTGAGATCTACTGTCTCATCGAATATTGCATGAAATTGGAATATTTCTTCATCAGTATCTAACGATTTTTTGTATCCTGAAAGTTTCTTCAGGGGAATGCTGCAACCTGGACACTTTGTTTGTTTTTTCTTTTGCTCTGACATGATAATCTGTAAATAAATTTTCGAAATCAAAAAAGGAATCTTTCATTTAAGAAAATTAGTGTATGAATAAAAAAGGTTCTGATACAACTGAAGAAAAAAGCAAACAATCTCTAAAGAGCAATGAAATACTGCATAAAAAAGCATAATTTTTTCGAATGATTAGATTTTTTCACTGTTTTTGTAAATAATAATTTTTAACAAGCATTCGTAAAATATATCTCTAATTCTTTACACATCTTATTTCAAAGACCGTAAAATTTCTCATTCAATACAACAAAATGTCCGAGAAATGTTTTAAATTTTGCAGTTCAATACTAGTGTTCAATAAACTGAATTGTAAAGTGATTAGTTTGAAATAAATAAACTTTTCAAATGCAGCTAACTGAAAAATATAATGGCTCTGAATAAATAAGAATACTGGCCGGTGTTAACATTTTGATAAAAAATGAAAAATATGAAGTTGAAGAAATATTCAGTTGTCGGAGTGATTATTTGAGAGAAACAAAATATAATTTTTGCTTCAAACAAACCTTGTGATAATGTACATATTGATTTGACTAAAAGAAATAAGAATTGTCCTACTGTTAGAAACATGATTACCCAAGAATTTTTATAGAGAATCTTTTAAATGATATGATGTTATAGATAAATCACAGCTGAAAAATCTCAAGAATATCATCAAAAGTTTTATTCAAGATCAAGAATGTGATCACATGACAATGAAGCGAAATAAACTGTTTTTACTACGTGCGAGTGAGCATTCTAATAGCGAGAAAAGTAATCATATTTGCTTTATTTATCATAGAATATCTAAAATATATTTCGAACTACATGTTGACATTGAAAACTAACTAACAAATCATGTTTTCATAAAAGTAAAACTATTAAAGCTTTCCAAACAGTATATTGTAAACTGTGATATTTGATTGACGATGAAAATGGTTATAAAATTAATAATACAACAAAGAATTGGAAAAAAGTTGAAAAAATGGTATGATAAAAAATTTTAAAAAGTTCTGTGCAGCATGTCATAGAAAATAATTTTTGTGAACTAAAACAATTGTAAGAAATTCCGTCCAATGGGTTGTTAAAGTGAAATTACAGTTCAATGAGTATTCAGTGTATAGAATCCAATGTTTAGAAACTAAGCGAGTGAGATGCAAATAGTACAATTGTAAATTTTATTCAACATGTGGAATAAACTATAGTATGTTTTAATCAAAAGTAGCTTAGGCAAGCTCAAGGCAAGAAGTAAAATAAAGACACAAATAGCTTCATGAGTACCTTTGTTAGGAACTGGTACATAATAAATATTGCCATTAAATTATAAACCTCAAGTCAAATTTTCATAAAGAATGGTGACAAGAAATATCGATAAATTGCAAATCTTGAACCCGAGTTCTAGATTTAAAATTAATTCAGAAACTAATATGAGACTAGTTACTATTTCCATGAGTCTATAATATTTTTTCTAAGTATACAACAATACGCATTTCAGTTTCTATCTTACATGGTTCTATATTATACCAATTGCCATAAAAAACAGTACTAACAGTAAAATCTTACTAATTCATTCCATGTAGAATAATCTGTGTAAAGAAAGGGGTTAGGTTGTTAACTTTATTTTTTTCAGATAAATGTTCACATGAATGTTGTCTCAGACTGGGCAAATATTGAATCAATTTGAATAGTAGTTCAATAAGAAATGGACATTTTAATTTTTTTCAGAAATGTTATGCAGTAATTATCATATTTATCGTACGTTATAATATAATAAAGTTTCAATACATTTCTTTGCTCTTTATGAGATTAAACTAATTATAGTTTTTCAGACTATTATTAATTACTAGACAAAAAGCTTCTTTAACAGAATTCAGAAACCTTTTTAAATTGTATTATATGCTGTTCATTTTCTATTTAATTATAAAATACTCAGTTAATTTGAAAGCTCACTTTTATTAACATCAATTCCGTTTGAAGCTTGAAAAATATATTCAATTGATAGGATCTGTTACACAATCATAAACTTGTTATTGTCAACATAACACTTGACTTCCAACTCTTATGTCAATACTGTTTATGATATATACTTTATTTGATAAATTGTGATCAAAATATTTTCAGCAATGGACAAACAAGAATAACATAAGAAATGATTCTTTAAAAATCTGTATACATGTCATGAACGACATCAACAGGTGTACCATAACGAATTTTGAAATTGTCACTTGGATATAATAAATGTGAGATAATTCGAAAACTGATAATTTTTTCAGATTGTGCATCTCTTTCAACGTCGAATATAATTACAAAACCATTTGTGCGTTATTCATTTACACCTGAACAAATCAAAATCCGTTATAAATTCTGAGTTCCGATTGGCAATTCAACAAATTCAACGATACCAATGCGCCGCTCTGGTGGCCAAGAAAGAAAACTGAGCAACGCCTGAAAGTTTGAAAACTAGCATAGGAAAAGGCATGAATTCCATAAAAAAAAAATTTCCTGGGCCCTGAATACGTAAAAATCAACTGAAATTGAAAGAAAATTATGTTTTTGATTTTTGTATAGTTGAGAAGTTGTTAAATTATGTCTAGTTTTTTTTACATATTAATTTACATCTTACGAGTAGTGTAGAAGTGAGAATAGATTTTCTTGTTCAGGCGCTGGCCGATGGGGGTAAAAATTTACAATCCAAGAGTTATTTTATGTACTTTAACATGCTGAACACAAATCTCGAAAGTAGATTGGCGAAAATTTAACAGAAAATTAGTTATAAACCATAAAAAGTCCATTTATTATTTTAGCAACATTTTTTAGCAACATCCCTTATTTCATAACGAATATGTCGGTTCTTTTAGATTTGAAAAATATTGATTAGAATTGATACATGAAAAGTAGAGTTGATACATGAAAAAAACGTGATTTCCCACTATTATAAGAAACCAAAATCTTTGAAATTATTTGAATAACGCTAGCCCACCCTTTCTCTAAAATATTAATTAATTAACCTATTTTTTCAATGATTTATCAGTCACGTGGGTTATTATTTTCGAAGAATATTCGTGAAAAACACGTTGGTTAATTGTTCTGAAAAACGGATATGCTTATTAATGTATGAAAGAGGCCAATGAAATAGATTTTAGCGTGAAAACTACTTGGAAAACAATTTACGGATATTTAGGGGCCACGTACGTACGAAAAATCATCGAAAATGTGGTTTTTAATTTTTTTGACCTTCTTCCACCAATTTTAAAAATCTGAAAAAATTCACACATACTTTCTCGTTCATAAGAAGTATTGTAAGATTTTTTTTAGCTATGCACCTATAAAACAGACAAAATGGCGGCAAATTCAAATTTTAAAATGGCCGCCAAAATTTGAATTTCGCGCCAAAAATTTTTTTAACTAGACAGTCTTGTAGGGCTTAAAAAACGACACATATTCCAAAAAAAAATTTTTACGTAGCTCAAAAATTGACCAAGATATGGTTCGAAAACCAAAAACCATATTACCCCGTCCCATCTTGCCCCACATGCACCTAGGGGTCTGAAAATTTGAGAGAAGTCATATCTTTTGATGACAAAAAAGTCCCTCCAGTCCGGAATCCGATATCCTCAAGGGCATTTTTGACATGCTTACCCGGCAGGGCTCTTTGAGAATAACTTGAGTGTTTTTCGCTCATCAGATCTATAATTTTCTATAACACAAATAAACAATATCAGTGTTCTGTGATTCTCAAAATTCAATAGAACGGATCTAATTAGGCATCTATAATCATAGAAAAAACATTACTTTCTTTGAAATTTATAACTCAAGTAATCGAAAAAGTTTTTTTTCTAACATTTTATAATTCTTTTCTAGTGTTGAAAATCATCTGGTCGAAATAAACAAAGCAAGAAAAATAAAAATTTTAATTACGTCACTGCTTGCTTTTCATAATGAGGTGAAAAACTAAAATACAGAAAAGTGAAGTGTCAATATTTTTCTTCTCTAGATGAGTAATCTACTATTAATACAAGTTAAAGTTTTGTGACGGGGAAAACCGCTTAGTAGCGATTTTCCCGTCGTCCCTGGCCTCTCGTTGTTGGCACGCGATATCGTTAAATCGGGCATCGAAATAATTGCGTTAGCGTATCACTACTGTTCGATTTGTATAATTTGAGGTGGCGGATTAGCGCCTTAGGGAGGAATAGCTGCATAGCTTTCGGCAAGCCATGGTGATGAAGAATGAGAGGGGAAGAGAAAATATATAAGAGAGCGAAGGATGAGGAACGGGATTTATTGTTCGTGAAGATTCGGCTCGGGGTATCATCGTTGGGAGCAGAGAGGAGTTGTACCTCAAGTTTTGGCTTGGAAAGTCATCGTTGGTAACAGCACAGAGGACTTTGGTGTAAATTCGGTGTGCGCCGCATATTGCTGCAGGAATCTTCGTTTTGGTTTTGTTGGTCAGTGATTTGGTGAGCCAGATCATCCCCGGCCTTTATAGCACAATCATTGGCGTTTGCTCCACCACTCCCGATGCCCGAGCCCATTGGAAGAAAAGGTGTGGTAGCTGGGGCAACGGATACAGTGTGAACTCTTGTTTTTATCTTTCTGCTCCTCAAGAATCAATTCAAGTGCGCGCATGATAGTCGTGGTGTCGTAGACTCCTGACAATCGAGTGCTCCGCGGCACGCAGGATTGTGACTGCTGAGCGACCTTTGTTTTACTGACAATTCTGTCGAAGAGGCTCACCGATGCCTGCCTTGCAGGATTGCCACTTTGTAACGGTTAAACATCTATCCGGGAATACCGCTTCGTCCCGAAAATTTATTTGTACGGGAATCTGTATTGCGATTCTTTATTTTTACTTATTTATTTGTAATTTACTTTGTTTTTTAATATATATATTTTTTATTGCTATTGTTAATAAAGAAATGGTTTCAGATTTTTTGTAAGTTATGTAATTAAATTTTAAGTTATTTCTTCTTCCTGTCTAAGGCTCTTTCACGAGCGAACGTCGCGACCTGTATGCCCAGCAAGTTGTTCAGTAGTCGAAGTATTTTGCGAATTTCCGCGTAAATAATTAGTATATAGAGTCGCGGGCAAATTTTATTGTAAAACCCGACTCTCTCTCTACAGTTTATACAAATCAATGAATACTCAACAGAATATTCATTGCTAAATTTCATCATTTTTTCGATTCTGTTCAGTACTATGTAATAATTTACCAAGTCATAATATAATATAAGTAGAATCAAATATTGTTCTACAAGAAATATACAAATATTATATATATACAAAATACATTATACAAAAACAACATTCATTATAGATTCTTGTGAAATCCCAAGTGATGATAGAAATGAAGACGATCAATATGAAAATGATAGTGATTTAGAAAGAAATCCACGAAATATTGATGAAAATTCAGATAATGACTGAGTTGAAAAAATAGATTGTTTAATGCAACATCATTCACTTAATATAAATCGCAGCCCTTTCGAAGATGAAAGCGACAACGAAACTCCATTATCTATAGGATTAGCTGCTCTAGATGGCATTTGGGATAAAAAAATAAGACAATTTGATAACAAGACTTTTTCCGGAGATTGGGGCCCAAAATTTGCTCTCAATATTAATTCACCTTTAAACATTTTTCGTTCCTTATTTTCTGATAGTCTGACTGATAAAATAGTAGAATAAACTAATTTGTGTGGGCATCAATCACATAAATCTTATCAGTAAACAGAGAAGATATATTAAAATTTCTTGGTATCAACATCATGATAAGAGTAAGTAAATTACTTACTGTTCGGGGCTATTGTTCTTCAAATTCTCAATTGCATAATACTTATATAAGCTCTATAATGCCTCTGATAGGTTTTTTACCCTGCTATCAACCATATTATATATACCATATCGACCATACATACATACATAGAAACTATACAAATTGAAACCCTTGCGAGACCCACTCTCAGAAAACTATTTGAGATACTATAAACCTTCTGAAAAACAAAGTATTGATAAAGCATGATAAAATTTAAGGGCAAAACTATCCTGAAATAGTAATGTGTGGCTAAACCTATAAAGAGAGGTTTTAAAGTTTGGGTTAGAGCAGATGAACGTGGGTTTGTCTGTGAATTTTAAATTTGTACAGGAAAAATTGAAATAGAAAAGCATTTAGGCGAGAGAGTTGTAAAGGATTTGACATCCAAAATTGCTTTCAATAATTGTCAGATTTATTTCAATAATTTTTTTACCAGTATTGACTTGATGATTGATCTAAAAGCATGTGACATTTTAGCATGTGAAACGAACAGAAGTAATCGTAAAGGCTTTCCTAGAAATCAGATAGTTGGTAAGAATATGGAAAGAGGAAATGAAGAATTCTGAACCTCATACAAAGATATTACTTGAGTGAAATGGCAAGACAATAAACCCATCTAATTTTTATCTAATTTCCACAATCCTTTCATAAGTACTATTACGGGTAGACGCCAAAATGATGGTAGCCTCCTTCCACTTTCTTGTCTATAACTTGTTCGATACTATAATAATAATTTGTGTAAATAAAACAGACCAGTTAAAGTCTACGTGTGAAATCAGTCGCAAAAAAAGTGGTGGCATCGAATATCCTGACATTTCGTTGACGTGACAATTGTTCGCAGCATTTGCGCTCCTTATATACGATATATGCGCCTTGAGTTTGCACTCGAGGCGCAGAGTTTCCAAAATAATAGCGAGATGGTAAATCTCAGCACCGTTACATGCAGGCTGTCGATCATCTGCGTGCCGTGTTTTCTTTCTCTTTTTCTTTTCGGCTATTTATTGCAATGCGAATCGCCGGCACGTAGCGCTCATTTTAGTTTTATTTTCACCAAGTAGTAATCAAGGATACATACGCGCTGCATGGGTACACTTTCGTGCAAATTGCTCACGAGCCGTGCCATAAACCCGCTTGCTGCCGACGAGCCGCACCGGGCCATAAATAATAATAGGTTGCGTGCCCCAGGTAGCCGAAGGTGAGCCCGCGCGGAGCTTTTTCCGGATGCGCCCGTGAGAACTCCTATTGACCATTATTCGGCGGGCCTAGAAGATGAAGAGATTTCGCGTGTGTTGATACGGGAAAACTGCACTATAACGACTCAGTTCCGCACACACAACCACCGAGCACGGGTCGTCCCTCGGTCAGCTACTCGATATTATTAGTTATTCGCGAGCAGTTTTAGGTGTTTCGACGACTTAACTACAATTTTGAATTTGTAGAATTTTAGAACCTGACATAATATTTGTTACCAATGATCCCAAAAATCCACAAAACGAAATTTAAGGTCAAGTTTAGCCGAATATGAAATTTTCTGTCAGCTATATTGGATCTGCCATCTTGAATTTTTGAAATCTGACTTCATTTTCATAATCAACGACTCCAAGAATCTTAAGATAGTAGATAATTATAACGATCAAATAACTACTAATTGCACGACTGAATGGGTTAAAATAAAGACTTTCTAGAGTATTTTTCTGAATTTCATGTATACATACCAAACAGTAATAAAATTTAATTTATTGTCTTTATATATGTTGGAGAGACTCCAAATAAACTTAGAATAAATAAAAAATATACGAGGTGTGTTCAAAAAATAACGAGAATTTTCGTTTTATGAAAAAAATATTTATTTATTCATCTACATTAATGTTGTCGCCTTCAAAGTAGTCCCCTTCGGATACAATACACTTATGCCAACGCTTTTTCCAATCCTCGAAACACTTTTGAAACTCGATCTTTGTAATAGCTTTTAGCTCTTTCAGCGATTCGCTTTTAATGTCATCTATGCTTGTAAAACGACGGCCTTTTAATGTTCTCTTTATTTTTGGAAATAGAAAAAAGTCACATGGAGCCATACCTGGCGAATATGGAGGCTGAGGCATCGTTACAGTTTCGTTTTTGGCCAAAAATTCACGAACAAGCAATGAAGTGTGAGCAGGCGCATTATCGTGGTGCAAAAGCCATGAATTGTTTTGCCACAAATCCGGGCGTTTTTTTCGGATTGCTTCACGCAAACGACGTTGAACTTGTAGGTAGTACTGCTTATTGATTGTTTGACCTTGTGGCAAGAATTCATAATGCACTATGCCATTAAAATCGAAGAACACAGTGAGCATAACCTTCATATTCGACCGCACTTGTCGAGCCTTTTTCGGTCTTGGCGATCCAGAATGCCTCCACTGGGACGATTGAGCCTTAGTTTCGACATCATATCCGTAAACTCATGTTTCGTCACCTGTTATAACACGTTTTAGTAGTTCTGCATCGTTATTGACTTCATTTAGCGACTCCTGAGCAACTTCCGTTCGCCGCTGTTTTTGTTCGAAATTCAACAATTTTGGAACGAATTTTGCTGCCACACGTTTCATACCCAAAACATTCGAAAAAATTTGATGGCATGAGCCAACTGATATGCCAACATCATCAGCGACTTCTCTGATTGTGATTCGGCGATCGTTCATAACCATTTCTTTCACTTTTTTCACGTTTTCATCGGTTGTTGATGTGCTTGAGCGTCCGGGTCGTTCGTCATCTTCAACGTTTTCGTGGCCATCTTGGAAACGCTTATACCACTCATAAATCCTTGCTTTACTCATAGCAGACTCATTATATGCCTTTGTTAACATTTGACAAACTTTACTACACTTTATTTCATTTTTTACGCAAAATTTAATACAAATTCTTTGATCCATTTTTTTTCACAAACGAAAATCGCCGAGCTCGAAAAACACGTCTAACGTTAGCGGCTGCCACTTAAAAAGTAAGCAATGAATATTGCTAAAAATTTTATCGTACTTCAGGGGCATGTGTACCAACATAATAAAAAAAAATTTTATACAAGCGGACTCTCCAAACCCGCGAAATTTAAAAATTCTCGTTACTTTTTGAACACGCCTCGTATAATACCAAGAAATAAATTTATTGATTAATCAAAAGTATTTTTTATAGATCTATTTGGAATATTTGATGGCATTGCAACAAATTATAATTGATTTGTAAAAAGTCGCAAAGTCTAAAAGATGTTGAAGTTATAGAAAATCTCGACTTGTCAAAAAATTATGTTATGAAATTTCAAGACGTCGTCTAGGCAATGTATTATTATAATAATCAATTTACTATTCATCCATTTTTCATTTATAAAAAGATTGATTGTGAAATCATACAGGATAGTTCAGTAAATATTTCAGAATGTTGAAATAGTTCAGAAGAATGATAAGAATACCGTTGTATTGTTTCAAAGAAAAGCTGTTGAGCATTTAAGTAAAAAGTACGGAAATTCGGTTGAAAAAATAATATACGCGTTAGATGTAACAGCACTCAATATAAAAATAAGGATAATTTCATCACTTTAATGATTTCGGAATAAAGACCGAGTGGTATTTTTACGCAAGCTGCCATGGTATAAGTGTTTGTGATGCAATTTGAGGGAGATTGAAAAAGATCGAAATACTAATATGTACGGTTAAGCTATTAGTAATGCGTTGAAATTGTACTACTGGGCGGTGCAAGCAATGCGCAAAACTAGTTTTATATATGGTAGTAACAAAGACCTAGCAACAATTGACATACATTTAAGAAATATGTTTAAATAATTTAAATCCTATCAAATATATAAGCGTCTCACGTCTTTATTTGCATTAGTGATGAAGATACGTCAAGTGTAAAAGACTTTCCTAATTTTCTAAGTATGAAGTAAGGAAAGTATGTAAAAAATTTTATATCAAAGAATATGAATGAATAAAAAGAAATATTATTTTTAATGCAACCACTACTAACCACAAATAGTTGTCGGTCTCAAGCCTGGATAAACACAGAAAAAAAATACTATTATCATTTATTTATTATATTTTCACTGTAAAAATATTTATTATCTTAAAATTGAATATCAGCTTGAGAGAAAATAAGTAATATTTTTAAATATAAAAAATAGTTATTACAGTGACAGTGTGTTTTTTCAATTAAAAACTCAAGAGAAAGTCAATAGGCCTCTTGCTGCAAGGCGTAATGTAATGCCATCGCGATCGTACGTGTGCCTAAGCATCTTCTTTTAATTGATACCATATTTTCCTATATGTCGGGCACGTGAATTTTATGTGTAATTTCTATAGAAAAAATCATCAGAAATGCGTTGAAGCAAGAATTAAAAAAACTACTTTGTGTTATTCGCTATTGTTCAAAATAAAAAATTACTATTTATTGTTGTAATTATTTCAAAAGTTTAAAATGTTACACATATTTGTAAAAAAGTTTGACTTCCAAAATTTTTTAGTTTTTAAAATATAGTCTTTCAAAAAATGTATATATCATTTTTTTTTGTATTCAGTAACTTTTGATAAAATTAATATTTCAAGATAAATATTTAGAAAGAAATTTACTTGAATGGGTACAATAATTGTAAAACATCTGAAGAAAATCGGTCACCTGGTGTCTCTGAGCCCATCGAAATAGTAAAAACTCATCCATATTCGCATTTTTAACCAGCAACTTGCCTAGTTTCAGCAGCGCAACGAAGATGAGGCAGCTAATAGTCTCATAACAAAAATGAGTGAACGGTAGAGAATTAAAGAAATATCGTCCCCCTTTACTATATTATAATATAGAATCACGGCTTTGCCGATTTTCCCTTTGGCTTTTACAATCGTCCATTCGCCACCTTCAGGTTTACAGAGTGTACGAGGTGTGTTCAAAACGTAAGGTGACTTTGTATTTTTAAGAAAAAATATCTATTTATTTATCAATATTTATGCTGTCCCCTTCAAAGTAATCCCCCTCAGATACAATACACTTATGCCAACGGTTTTTCCAATCCTCAAAGCACTTCTCATAAGCACTTTTTGGTATAGCCTTGAGCTCTTCCAGCGATGCAGTCTTTATCTCTTCAATCGTTGTGAATCTCCGTCCTTTCATAGGTCTCTTTAGTTTTAGGAACAACAAAAAGTCACATGGGGCCAAATTCGGTGAATATGGTGGCTGAGGCATGATTGTGGTGTTGTTTTTGGCAAAAAAATCTCTCACAAGCAAAGATGAGTGAGCAGGGGCATTATCGTGATGCAAAAGCCATGAATTGTTTTTCCACAATTCTGGGCATTTTCTTCGTATTGCTTCTCGCAAACGGCGCATAACTTCAAGATAATACTGATTATTGACCGTACGTCCATATGGTAAGAACTCCTGATGCACCACGCCATGGTAATCGAAGAAAACAGTGAGCAAAACTTTGAAATTTGATCGAACTTGGCGTGCTTTTTTCGGTCTTGGCTCATCTGGGCTCTTCCATTGGGACGAATGGACTTTGGTTTCGATATCATAACCATATACCCATGATTCGTCACCAGTTATGACCCTTTTGAGTAAATCTGGGTCGTCGTTGATGTCAGTCAACAGTTCTTGAGCGATGCTCATGCGACGGTTCTTTTGGTCAAAATTTAGCAATTTCGTAACAAACTTCGCTGACACACGTCTCATGCCCAAAACGTTAGAAAAAATTTCATGGCACGAGCCAAGCGATATACCAACATCCTCAGCAACTTCTCTGATAGTGATTCGACGATTTTCCAGAACAATTTTCTTCGCTGCTTGAACGTTTTCATCAGTTGTTGACGTGCTTGGGCGTCCAGAGCGAGGCTCGTCATTGGCATCTTCCCGGCCATCTTGGAAGAGTTTGTACCACTTGTAAACATTTTTTTTACTCAGAACAGTTTCACCGTATGCCACCGTCAACATTTCAAGTGTTTCGGAGCACTTTATTTTATTTTTTACACAAAATTTGATGCAAATCCTTTGATCCATATTTTTCGATAGCAAGAAATCGCCGAGCACGCAAAACACTTATAACCTTTACGCCTCTCACAACCAAATAAAAAATGCTATACACTTGAAACTTGGTACAGATGTTCGGGAAGAGTGTACCAACATTACAAAACAAAAAAATAGATAATCGAAAGTACGTTGTCCGTGAAATTTGAAAAGTCACCTTACTTTTTGAACACACCTCGTATTATAAAATTTAGTTTTAAGTTTATCTCGCCTTTTATACAGATCTGCACCTTTGCAGAATACAATTTTATACAATATTACACTCTCTTCTATGCTATCGTAAATGTCTAGAATTAATAAATACCAATACAAACTACTTACCGGATTATAAATTACTATCTGCTTGAACGTATTATCTAGACATTTCTGGTTTTTCTGTTTCCCCTAAATGTTATGTTTATTGAAAATGACACCGATATTACCATAGTCGTTTTGGGAATAAGAAAAACTATGCTCGAAACTCATGTTAGCTAGTGTATAATAAAAAGTTTGAATATTAGATATTTAGAATTAAATGTCTTGCTGATTTATCTTCTTGCCTTCCAACATTTAAATATTTGCTGATTCTGTTTCCTCGCTAATGCACACTAAAATTTTCAATTCGTATTTTTGAAAGAGTCGATATTATTTTAATATTATTCTTTGGTGGGGAATGAGCAAGTTTGTTTCGAGCTCTAATTTATTTAATGGAATAAGTGACGTAGCTAAAAATTTTTTCATAACTAGTTTCATTTTGCTCACTCATTGATGACGATTGAAAATTCTAAATATTCACTATAAAACCCTTATTTATACCAAAATTATTGTTAATTTTCGAGATATACTAACCTAGAAGCGTCAAAAACACGTTTCTTAATCTTTTCTAACCCCTGTAATTTTATGAAAAAATTGTTTTTTGCAAATTTAATGTTGGTACCTTAAATAACAACACTTGTCCTTCAAAATGTAATTCGAGATGTGACACATTGAAGTATGATAATTTTGCATTTTGACAAATGTTATTTTAGTAATCTGGAGTTATCGCTGCAAGGGTATAATATTTATGGATCTAAAGGTTTAGGAAATTAGGTTGTAGTGTTCCGAGGTTATAATGTCGTAGATTACAGATTACATGGGTTGTATTTTACCGAGTTAAAAAGCGCAAGGGTTTGAAAAATTAGGAGATAGTTCATTAAAGGATATATCTTTAAATCTTTCTGCGTTTGTTTAGAATCAATTCATATTCTAATAGATGTTATTTTACCATTATTATCTTTAAGCGAAACTTTTTTCTGCTTAAATGAAATTCATGAAAATACAAATTGTTCATACTTCAATGTTTCATAACTCTTTCAGAAAAAATAATATAGAAAATAAAAATGATTACGTTTTAGAATATAACATATGACTAAAAATATTTCGATTTGTTTGTGAGCTGACTATGACCAATTATGAAAACTGTGATACTGTGGTTATGGTTTACAATATAAAGCATAAATAATGAGATCAAATGAAAGAAATGTCATTCCTTTTCTATTTATCTGTTTTAAAATTTTTAAAATAAAAATTTCTATGGATCAGGCCAATATACCTCTGATGGAAAATGATGCTTTTTTCAAAATTATAAAAAGAAACTAGATACACATGGTGAAACGTAACATACTAGGAATGAAGTTTCGACAAAACTTTGTGCCTTAATCATAGTTAGTTGAAAAAACTGCATATTTTAAAATCGCTATTGTCACGGTTGGGTAGTTCGTTATATTGTTACGCGGAACGAGTTTGGATGTATGAATAAAAGAGAGTCGTAGTTAGTCACTGTAGTTGCATTTTATTCAAGCTTAAGAATTGAGAGAGATCGGGTGTATGCTTGCGCTCGCCGTTCAAATTCGGTTGTGTTATTCAGCGCCTAATTTAATACCTCGTCTAATTGTTCCCTTTCCTAATGGATCTATACGAGTGTATCTGCGCTGACGGCACGTACATATGCAGGTGTCGCTCGAAAAATGCTGATCATCGTCTGCTTGGGTGTGAGAAAGCCCAAAGGCGGGAATAGCGTCTCTACGGAGTCTCGGGTGTTGCATCCGTGACACGTTCGAGACCGTGATCCATTGTCCTTAATAGACGATGATCATCGGAATGAGTTGGGGAGACATTGCAGAAGGCGATGGCCAAATATAAGGCGCGTAAAGTATAAGGCGAAATATAAAAAACGAAAGGCACACCAGTTGGATGAATTGTACGTCGGATGTTTAGTCATTTCCGCGCGAAAAACGATAATGCTAGATTGCTTAGGTCGTTGATTAGGTTTTTGGTCGAGCGGTTTGACGTTTCATTGGGATTGGTTTTTTTGTGGCGGTGTAATAGCATAATAATATAAAACGAGTAAGGATTTATAATACCACCTTGCGTCGAATTTACAATAGAAATTTCTCTATCTATTATAATAGAAAATAATCTCTGTCTCTACAATAGTGTGTATAATATTGTAACGTTCACCTTATAACAAGAAAAAATGACAAGAAATATATTCAATCATAATAATTTAATAGTAGCTCAATGATGTCAATTTCACATAACATACTTATCTGATAGTCAAAACATAAATAATCCTACATCCATAAATGAGTTTGCTTTGCAGCACGACGCAATCGAGATGAAATGCCGAGTACCGCTGATTTTGATAATGCAAGTTAAATAAATGGATAAAATTAGTAAGGCGTACCGCGAGGCGCGATGAGGACCACGCCGCGACATCAAGATTAAAAGTATCTATGAGTAGCGCGAAGATATGGTTATTACAATATAGTATAAGTATATTATCTTTACTGTGTAGAATGTATAAAGGTATTTTTCTGTTTTTTTTTGCTTAAAGCCTATATATATATATATATTGCAACGGTAATCGATTCAATTAATCGATACGTTCGCGATTCTGTATCTCGCGCGTTAGTTCGAATAATTAAGAGAGAGGGGGCGCGCGAGCATTTACATTAAGCAGTTACGCCTCAGCTGTTTACGTGACGATACCGCCAAATTTATTTTGCACTGTGTTTCGCCAAATAATAAGTTTTCTGGGACAATTTTATGTGCGTGGGTGCAACAAAGTATTGCAGCAAGCAGCAGCAGATTGGCAGCAGCAAAGTTATAGCTGATAGGAGAGCGAGGCAGCGCAGCTGATTAAGTGGAGGAGCAGCGGCAGTCGATTTACCTCATCGACAATTACGGCTGATCACCGTAATTGCACCGCAGGGTAGGTACACCTCCCGTTATTATTGCGTAACAAAATACATTCGGTATTTTGTCAACCGCGATATCGAATATTTTTGTATTCGCGCCGAATAATTGGCAACGAATAATAATTCATTGTAAATCCTATTTGCGTGCGTTAGTCTTTCGGCCCATAAAAGACTGTAGTTTTTTTACTAATTAAAGTTAGTTAATCTCATTCGCCGATTACGTCATTTAATTTCCTATTAGCTTAAGCGATTTATAAAGGCTTAGGTTTTAATCCGATTTCATCTAGAGGATTAAGCGGATTAGGCGTAAAGTCACTCACACCGAAGATACATCGAGTGTCACAAGTCAAGTGACTTAAGGTGAGTTCAACTCCGTTGGAAATAAGACACTTAAACGAAATCATCTGACGTAAAGGCGAATACACGTACAACTATACGTGTTTAACGGAGCAGCGGTTAGCTCAGCATCGTGGGAATTTGTTCTTAAATAAATTTCCCATTTTTTCAGATAACCTTCCCCGTTACTATATATATATATATATATATATATATATTCATGCGAATGCATATATGGATGTTTATATATATTTATTAATATATAATTGAATATATAATGATTAATTGAAAAGTATTCACTGGCGTTTATATATAGTAAAAGTATAAATATATATTGCTATAATAATTAATATGATGAATTGTAGCTATTTCGGCTGCTTTTAAGTTCATTGGGATGTGTGCTGTTGAGAGATGTATTATCCTGAACTTGTATATCTATCGTGTGTTGTTTCTATCCTCTTTTTATATTACGTTCAGTGTAACATTTAGGGTCGCCCCAAACCTGAGAAGTCAGGGAATTTTAAGGGAAATTGATTCAATCTGGAAAAAGTCATGTAACGTCATGGAAATCTGTTATTAGTGAGGGAAAACGAGACCCGACAAAAATTTTTTTCACCATTAATATTTCGCGCTCCAAGCCGATGAGCTAGGCAATTCAAGTGTGAACACAAGATGCGGGCATAGTCTAGATAATGTCTGGTTTTTTTCCGTGACTATTGCAATTATTGTATTACTCTACCTGTCGCTGCCCGAATAGTGGACGCACTGTCAACTCTATCGGTCACCCTTTTTTCTCCCTCTCTCAAGACTTCGCGCCCTCTCTTTCCCTCTACTTGCAGCTTATGAGCTTGGTATCTCAACCATTGCCATCGGCGTTTTAAAACATTTTGGGAGAGTTTTCTGTACATTTAGTTGTTTAATGCATTAGAGGACAGACATATTTCTCTGTCTCGACTATCGGAAGAGTTTACAAAGTATTTTACGTAAGATTATGTGTAAAACTGGTGAAATATTAAAGAGCTCATAAGTACCATGTTCGATAGAAACTGTAAGTACGAGCATAATTTATGCATAAATTAATCAAATAATTCTTATTAGAAAATTGTTTTTATTATTGATTTATAGTTTTTATGATATTTTTAACGATAGATTTTTGTCATAATGTTTAGTTCGTATATTAATCAGCATCTGAATGTAATTAAAAGATGTTTGAATTGATTTAAAATTAAATAAATTTGCACAAAAGAAACTTCAAATAATGCATTTACTTTAAATTCTTCTCAATAGTTGATCAAACATCATGGTAAGAATGAAAAGTTGTTTCAACGTTTGTGGTTTAAAAAGTTTCATTGGGTTCATCGAGTTGATATCAACACAGCGTGCTACTGCAAGCTTTGTGAACAGAGTTTCGATATGAGCAATATGGGTAGGCAAGCAGTAGTGTATCATCAAGCTGGGAAGAAGTACCGAGATTTGGCTGGAGAGAAGTCGCACAAAATCCACAACTTTTTTCAACGAAGTGATAAAGTTGAATAATTAGATAAAACGCGATCTTTATACAATGCCCGGCACCTACGTACTTTTGCCCACCCTGAGACGAAATTTGCCAAACTTTAAAGTTTTATATCTCAGCGAAACAGAGTCGTAGAATAAAAAGCTTGACTCTATTTTAAAGGTAATAGCAAAAGCTTTAAGTAACGTGAAGATAATATTGTTTGTACTAGAATTAAGTTTTTTATGTTTTGTAACGGGGTTGATATCCGTCTATTTATTTATGCGCCCGTTCGCATCGAAGAACGCGCGGGATTGTCTAAGCGTTTAAACTCGTCAACCGGAGAGCAGGAGGGAAATGGTGTCAGTCAACCAACCTTCTACTAGCGAAAAATAAATACATCAAAATTACAGTCAATATCACATGCTGGTTAGTTTATTTGTCTGTTCTCTATAACATTCTTGGCCCGCGTGTTTATGTTTACTAAACGCACGCGCGACAATAACATGCAGTGTCGGAGCATTCGCCGGTCTTCGTTCGCCGCGTTAATACATGCACGCTTCTTAATGAGTACGAGAGATTCATTGTTAACGATCTTATAGGAAATCGCGACATTAAGCCGGCCAGCTTACCTTATTAGCAGTCGCACAGTTAACAAGGGAAAGAAAGTTCGCACTCTAGTCTCGGGAAAGTCTGTCTTTGGGGCGAGGTATCTCGCATTTTCGGTTTCGTCCTCGATGGCGAAACCCTTCACTCACGCACACTCACACACACTCGTTTTGGTCGGGCGAAGGCACAGCTTCTGTCGGTGATCCAGTCAGCTCGTCTCAACACTTGGAAAAACTCGGGAAAAACTCCAATTACGGCTTGCTGCAGCTGAGTGTGCCGGTTCTAATCCTCGACTGGTTCATTTATATTCCCGCGCGTTCCAGTACGTCTCGTGCCGAATTCCCTCGTTACATTTTTCCCCAACCGGTTGGTGCTGCCCTTGCAGGCAGCCGCGTGGTTGGGCTGCTAGCGCTAATGGGACGTTTACCGTCACAGCTTAAAAAAAGAAAATACAAAATTTCTTTTTTTTTGCCCATATACAAATTTATTTATTTGCTACGCAAATCAGCGGATCATTAAAAATTCATCAAAATTAAAAAGTGGAATGTTCCTCTTTAAAATAAGAGCAACAGAACTCATTTCTGATTTTTTTATACAAAAATATTGCTTTTTTTATAAAAAAAATCTTTTTTTTTTCTTCAGCTCATATCTCGATTGCTATGCATTAAATAAAAAAACTTTAAAAACAAAAGTTCTTTCTTTTTTGGTAAACAATACAAAAATAAAGTGAAAACTAAGATCTGGAACAAATTTTTTTTCTTCATTTTTTCACACTAGCCATTTGTGTTAAAAAAAATTATATTTTCCTTGTTTTGAAAGTATTATATTATTTCTGTAAAATTTTGTTTTATAATATAAAAAGTTCAATTATATATTTAAATAATAATAAATATGTATTACTTTATACAAGTATCTAGAAATTATTTATTTCTATTTATTTATTTATTTATTTATTGGTAAACTTTACTAAAAATTTATTATTGAACATTTGTTTGAGACTCTCGATTGTAATTAAATATAAAAAAATAAAGAATATGAAAAATAAAAAAATGGCTAGCATGAAAAAATTAAAAAAAAATTTGTGCCAGATCTTAGTTTTCACTTTATTTTTGTATTCTTTACGAAAAAAGAAACAACTTTTATTTTTAAAGTTTTTTTACTTTATGCATAGCAATCGAGATATGAGCTGATTAAAAAAAACAAATTTTTTAATAAAAAAAGCTACATCTCTATATAAAAAACTAGAAATTAGATCTGTCGCTCTAATTTTAATGAGAAACATTCTACCTTTTAATTTTGCTTGGATATTTAATGATTCGATGATTTGGGTAGCAAATAAATAAATTTATATATGGGCAAAAAAAAAGAAATTTTGTATGTTCATTTTTTAAGCATAAAAAACTTAATTCTAGTACAAACAATATTATCTTCACGTAACTTAAAGCTTTTGCTATTACCTTTAAAATGGCGTCAAGTTTTTTATTCTACGACTCTTTTTCGCTCAGGGTGGGCAAAAGTACGTGCCGGGCACTGTATTTCATATAGATATTAATCACCATCATTATTATTCAATTGCTTTGAATATTTAGATTTTTACGATTTAAAAAACAAATTTAATCATGTACATAATTGAGATAATTTATTGTCTAAACTTAAAAAGTAATCGTATGCATCTGTTTAAATTCATGGTAATATTTAGTTACTTTTGACTCCAAGAAACGAAAATTGTTTCGAATGTTTAATTAAAATCTATGTACGATTGCATATTTGCAAGTGATAACTCTTTGTTTGAATTTAAAAGTTAAATTTTCATTAAAAAAATAAACCTAAAAGTTAATCAGCTAATTTTCAGTACTTTATATTTAATTAATAAGTTGATTTTTCATTTGCAAGTAAAAATAATAGAGTAGGGATATTTGTAAGTAAATTAAAAAAATATTTGTACATAAAATAATTATTGAATAAAATTTTTGTTTCAGAAAATCTAGTTTCTTGCTCTAAAATCAATTATCTTCCTGTTGAAGCAGTTGATATAAGTAAAAAAGTTGATCAACAGAAGGGTTTCTTCATCAAAGAGGACACAATGAGAGCGGCAATCATCTGGAGCTTGAGCACCGTTCATTTACGCGTTCCGGTTTCAACGTCAGTATGTTGCAGAATGCCAAGACAGCTTACGATATTCTCAAGTCTCTAAAATTAGATAGAACTAAACTTTCATACACGATTGTTCATGGTTTAGGATCATTTTTGAGAGAGAAATTGGAAAATATTGTTGAACGTAGCAAAAATTTTTCAGTGGCTTTTGACGAATCTTTGAGATGAGACGCTTTTCATTATTTCTTGGGTTTCATTGGGTATATTTCATATTATTTGTATGTTGAAACTTGGTATTGTTCAATAATGACATTATGTTCAGGTGCGTATTATTGAAAACAGACATAGACGCCCTTGTCATGATCTCCCGTGTTGTTATCAGACATATTGTATGCGTTTGGTCAACACATCCTTGAAATAAATGTAGAATTCCCGTATCGTGTATAACGATATTGCTATCGAATACCTGCCTAGAACTTATGAATGCCTACGAGGTTGGTCCGATAAGTACTTAGCCTACAAAAGAAAAACGAAAATTTTGGAAAAGTGGCGTTTTATATTTCAACATAGTCTCCTTTTAGTTCGATACACTTGGCCCAGCGATGCTCCAACTTCTTTAACCCGTCTGAAAAATACGTTTCCTCGAGGTCTGAAAAGTAGGCTTCCGTGGCAGCGATTACCTCCTCATTCGACTGAAATTTCTGCCTGGCGAGTGACTTTTTTAAGTTTGGAAACAAAAAGAAGTCGCACGGGTCTAAATCTGGAGAATACGGTGGATTGGGCAGCAGTTCGTAGCCTAATTCGACCAATTTGGCCATGGCGACGGCGAAGGTGTGAGCCGGTGCGTTGTCATGGTAGAAGAGCACTTTTTTCTTCTCCGAATGGGGCCGTTTTTTCTGCAATTCGACGTCGAATCGACCCAATAATTTGGCATAGTACAGCCCTGTGACTGTTTTGCCCCTCTCCAGGTAGTCGATGTAGATCACACCTTGTAAATCCCAGAAAATGGTGGCCATCACCTTTCCGGCCGATGGGGCAGTCTTCGCCTTCTTCGGAGCACTTTCGCCGGGTGAAGTCCACTGTTTCGACTGTTCCTTGGTCTCTGGTGTATGTTATACCAGTGGATCCATGTTTCGTCGACTGTCACGAAACGTCGCAGAAACTCCTTCGGATTGCGCTTAAACAGCATCAGACATTGCTCTGAAGTTGTCTCACGGTTGCGCTTGTTGTCCGGAGTGAGCAAACGCGGCACCAATCGCGCCGACAGCTTTCTCATGCCCAAAATTTCATGCAGGACATGACCGACGCGGTCTTTTGAGATGCCTACGATCTTAGCTATCTCGCGCACCTTCAATCGTCGATCTGCCAATACGAGATCGTGAATTTTCGTCACGTTATCCTCTGTGGTAGCCGTTTTCGGAGCACCTGGACGTGGCTCTTCAAAAATCGACGTGCGACCACGTTGAAACTCGTTAAACCAATTTTTGACGGTCGCCATCGAAGGAGAAGAGTCACCGTACACAGCATCCAAGCGCTTTTTGATTTCGCTGCGCGATTTCCCTTCCAAAAACAAGAATCGAATCACCGACCGATACTGCTCTTTTTCCATTTTTCAAAAATCAACGGACACACTTGCTTTCACACGCTCTCAAAAATAAACTACAACTCCGATCCGGCTGAAATCTTGACAGTAACCATCGAGAAGGTTGTACTACGTGATAGAATATTTCTTTTGCGAGAGTGGCGCCATCGGGCGGTGAGGCTAAGTACTTATCGGACCACCCTCGTATTCCTTTACATTTGTAAAATATAACCACGTATTTCTGGTGGAAAGTCACGCCTAATACTTAATTCTATCTCGTACTGAGACTTTGTTGCTTGTGTGTATTGGTTCTGTATTTTTGCGAATGATCGTGTTGTCCAAACGCTTACATTTGTTTATGGCGTCCTGTGTAAATGGTAAGTATGTATGTGTGTTATTATCTATTCTATGCATATGAGGCTCTGTATAATTCAAAAACTTTTGTTTTTATAAAAAAATTTACGCTATTCCCAAAAGCTCCTTCCGTGACATTCAGGTAGTCTGTGAATAGTTTGTTATTATTGTTATTTGTTAGAGGTGCAGGGTGATATAACTTTATATGTAAGTACAAGTACCTCAAAATACTCGTTATTCCGTAAGAATGTTACTGTCTACGAGATTTCTTTTATTTTTAATATAATATTAACTTAAATAAAAAAAATCCGATCTCTGATAAACTTTTTGTATAGTTACAAATTTGATTGGCCATTTAACGGTACTGGTGACAATAACCTCCTCAATTTTCAATTAGGCACATTTGAAGTGACCGCTCAAATCATTTATCGTCAGATATTAATGTATGCACACTATCAGTAGTGTGCATACCTGTGGATATCGTGATAATTATAAGATAATATGAATATAATGCAATGTAATAATATGGTGTGAGGCTTGCTTGTTATTATATTGTCTTCTTTTTTTCCTTCTGCCCGGTGTTGTGTTCTTCTTTATTTTGTGCACTTCTGTTGTAATTAATCTCCTCCGTACCTTACCGTTAACATAAGTACGAGCACGCGTCGTTCCTTTTATTCATTTATATCCGTTATTGTAGTATACGAGGTGTGTTCAAAAAAGTACCCGGAATTATCGTTTTTCTAAAAAAATATTTATTTATTCGTTTACATCAATGTGGTCCCCTTCAAAGTAATCCCCCTCAAATACAATACACTTATGCCAACGGTTTTTCCAATCTTTGAAGCACTCTTGATATTCACTTTTTGGTATGTCCTTGAGCACTCTCAGCGATTCGGCCTTTATTTCTTCAATCGAGGAAAAACGCCGTCCTTTCATGGGTTTCTTCAACTTTGGGAACAGGAAAAAGTCACACGGAGCCATATCTGGTGAATATGGAGGTTGATGCACGACTACGGTATTGTTTTTGGTCAAAAAATTACGAACAAGCAACGACGAGGTGCGTTATCGTAATGCAAAAGCTATGAATTGTTTTTCCATAAATCGGGGCATTTTTTTCGGATTGCTTCACGCAAACGTCGCATAACTTCAAGGTAATACTCCTTATTAACCGTACGACCTTGTGATAAGAACTCATGATGCACCACGCCCCTGCAGTCAAAGAAACTGTAAACAAAACCTTCACATTTGATCGAACTTGACGTGCTTTTTTCGCTCTTGGTGACGTTGAATGCTTCCAGGTGGACGATTGTGCTTTGGTTTCGACATCATAACCGTACACCTATGTTTCATCACCAATTTTGGAGCTAATTTTATCGATGGATGAGTCTACTTTTGGACGAATGAGTATGTTCAACCAACACAATAAACATCAATGGATCCATAAAAATTCGTTTACGGTCGGACAAGCTACATTTTAATAACAATATTCTATTTGTGCTTGTATAACGAAGCTGCGAAACGAAAATTGTTTAATAGCTCTAAAATATTTTCTCCTGGATAAAATAATACCATATTTTTTACAACAATGTACAACTTTTATTCAATAGAATTTAATAATAAAAATTAAAATAATTTTGGAATAAAAATAAAAAATTATCCACATAATTCAATATATTAATAAATACGAACAGAAAAAAATTATTTATGCTTTTGTCTTATTGATAAAAAAATATTTCTTAATATTTTAATATTTTTATTTTATTTAGACGGTTCGCAACATCGGTACGTCGTAAACGTATGGGATGGCATCATTCGTGACCAAATTACTCGTACGTGGCCATTTCGTCTGCCAGGAAACCTTATGCCCGGACATATAAATGATGTTTTACCCCTAGAAGAGCAACAAAACATGATTTTTATGCATGACATATATATATATATATATATATATATATATATATATATATATAATGATAGAGCTACAGCACACTACGCTCAACCTGTACGGGATCACCTGGACGAAGTAATTAGTTACTGTTCAATATTTATTTATTCTGAAAAGAAACTATGCACACTCCGATATTTTTACAGTCATATGCTGAGTGGGTTGATTGCAACAGTTTCCTAGAGTGGCCAGCACGTTCCCCACAACATAATCCTCTAGATTTTTATGTGTGGGGAACGTGTAAAGACATTTACCGCAATGGTGTACCGGCTACTGCTGACGGTTACTGCTAATATATCAAAAAATGGACCTACTATCTGAAGAAATATATTCGGCGAGTTTCAAGTGCTACGAAGAGTGTGTTTAAGAACGGAAGGGGACACTTTCGGAAGTGCTTGAAAATGGAGAGAGTTGGCGCTGCAGAGAATAAGCCAGCGGATGAAAGAAGCAACGACGACGATGACAATGACAATAACCGAGAGTCACACGATCCAAATGATCTGAATTGGGTCATGCTCGAATAAAAAAGGTGATATGCCTATATGGTCTGAATAAAAATATCCTTAGAAAAGTCGTCAAAAAGTCGTAGTAAAATCATAAAAAAGTAGTAGAAAAGTCATGTAAAGATCGTGCAAAATTTGTATAAAAGTCGTAAAATAATCGTAGAAAAGTCGGAAAAAAGTTATGAAAAAACAATCCAATGATGGAATGTCGTAAAAAGTCGTTTTTTCAACGACTTTTCTAGGACTTGTTTATGACTTTTCTACGGCTTCCTTTTGATATTTCCAGGATTATTCTACGACTTTTTTACGACTTTTGCACAACTTTTGCACGACCTATCTAATACTTGTTTATGACTTTTCACGACTATTTCATGCTGCACGACTTTTGCACAATTTTTCTACGACTTTTTCACGACTTTTGTATGACTCTTCAACGATGTTTTTATTACTTTTCCACGACTTTTTTACGGTTTTTTACGACTTATTTATGACTTCCACGACTTTTCTACGGCTTGTTTATGACTTTACTTCAAGTCTTTAGCAACTTTTTTACTAATTTTTTATAACTTTTTTTACCACCTTCCGTCATCAGGTGATTAGGTGATTTGGTTGAAACGTCATTTTTCTTTCAAATTTACAATTTTAAAAATAAAAAAAAATAGCGAAAAAAAGTGAAATGAAACGAAAATAACACAAAATAAACAATTTTTTATCCCTCCGCGCATTGTTACAAGCTCTGTTCCCGCGTCAATGTATATTTTATGCCACTAATCTTTCGAATTCGTTGACGCTATTTTTTACAAACTCTGAAGAAGGAAAGAACGAAGAATTATGTCTCTGTTACTATCTTCTGGCTGCTCTCTCTGTATTTCGCGGTTATATTTTGACAAAATAAACCGCGGAACCTTCACGAAGCCGTACCTATAAATAAAATTAATTTGACTATTAGTTGACATGTGTTTAAATAAATATAATGAAACTTTATCAATCAAATTTATTCAACAATAAGCGATGTTCCCACTAACCAATGGCTTTGCCTTAACCTCTGCTGTTGATCACCAGCTTCTATTTTAGAAATAGTATTTTTTTTCTCCTCCCGGTCAAAGTACAAGTATCATATTACGATTTCCTATCATAATAAAATTCCCACCTTATTGATTAATATATCACAAATCCTCTTAAGGTTATAATAATTGTTACAGCTTGAAAAAGAACGGAGGTGTATTCTTTAATACAGTGCAAGCATCGCTTATTGATTAATAAAGATTGTAATGTCATTAGATTTATTCATATACATATGTTAAATTGCATGAGTACAAGATCGTGTATGTATGCGCATAAGTACGCGAGCGTGCGTGACTTTACGTGTGTCCGAGCTCGCAAGCGTGGGCGAGTACGTGCGAGAATACGTAAGTGTGCAAGTAGGCGTGGCTGTATGAGCTTGCAAGCAAATGTGTGCGCATGTGTATAAGCGCGTGAGTCTGTGTGTTACTTATAACATACAGACATATACATATACATATAACATACATATGTATGTTATTTATGCATGTATGTATATAAGTGTGTATAAGTGTATAATTATAAGTATGTATGTGTTAAATTTAAGTATGTATGTGTGAACGAGCGCGTTTCTAAATTACCTTTCCATTTCTTGCTTCCAATCCAGTCATTTATTAGTTCTTTCTTCAACACCTTCCGAATCTAGTAATGAAAATCATATTTATAATTATTATTTATATAAAATTTATTAACTTTTTGAGTTAAATTGTCTTTTTTACGCTGTTGCGAATGAATATTTATTCTATCAGTTCAAACCTCTAAGCTGTTCAAATAATCTTCATCATCTAAATAAAAACAGTCAAGTATGTGCATGATCATCGTACGAGCAATAGTATGTGTATGAGTGTGCATGGCTGTATGCGTGTGAGAATGCGTACACGCGTGTGTGTATGAGCTCGTGTGCTAATGGATACGCACTACGTGCATGATTGTGTGCATGTATTGTGTATTTATATATTATATGTATGTGTGGATATACAAGTATGTATGTCTAATTTAAATTACTTACCGTTAGCATATCCACGTCAAGTCATTTTTTTCCATATTTCG
This sequence comes from Phymastichus coffea, assembly GCF_024137745.1. NCBI lineage: Eukaryota > Metazoa > Arthropoda > Insecta > Hymenoptera > Eulophidae > Phymastichus > Phymastichus coffea. The sequence continues at coordinate 6,568,363 of NW_026706814.1, forward strand.
CTTGATATTGTTCACGAGTGAGCCTCACGTTCTTTGTAGCGACAACGGTAAACTAAACTGACTCACTGGCTTTCCACAGCATAATATAAAACATGTCGGATTTTCACGGTAAGAAATGTTATTCAATACTCTATAGAATGCTTTTAGTTTCGATAAATTATCTGAAGTTATCCGTTGTTTGCAATTCGTTACTGTTTTAGATCGAATTCTATAGAATTCTATATAATTATAAAAATTAAGTAAATTCATGTTTACTTATTATATTCGTGTATTGTAAAAACGCAAAATTAATTAACAATCCATTACTTTATTTTGTTTACGATATTTAAAAGTATCATAAAATTGCTAGAATATGATCATATTAGCTATGCACGCAATGCACGTAACACATCTAGTTGCAATATGAGTCATGCCTATTGCAAATATTCGTATACGAGGGTGGTCCGATAAGTACTTAGCCTCACCGCCCGATGGCGCCACTCTCGCAAAAGAAATATTCTATCACGTAGTACAACTTTCTCGATGGTTACTGTCAAGATTTCAGCCGGATTGGAGTTGTAGTTTATTTTTGAGAGCGTGTGAAAGCAAGTGTGTCCGTTGATTTTTGAAAAATGAAAAAAGAGCAGTATCGGTCGGTGATTCGATTCTTGTTTTTGGAAGGGAAATCGCGCAGCGAAATCAAAAAGCGCTTGGATGCTGTGTACGGTGACTCTTCTCCTTCGATGGCGACCGTCAAAAATTGGTTTAACGAGTTTCAACGTGGTCGCACGTCGATTTTTGAAGAGCCACGTCCAGGTGCTCCGAAAACGGCTACCACAGAGGATAACGTGACGAAAATTCACGATCTCGTATTGGCAGATCGACGATTGAAGGTGCGCGAGATAGCTAAGATCGTAGGCATCTCAAAAGACCGCGTCGGTCAAGTCCTGCATGAAATTTTGGGCATGAGAAAGCTGTCGGCGCGATGGGTGCCGCGTTTGCTCACTCCGGACAACAAGCGCAACCGTGAGACAACTTCAGAGCAATGTCTGATGCTGTTTAAGCGCAATCCGAAGGAGTTTCTGCATCGGTTCGTGACAGTCGACGAAACATGGATCCACTGGTATACACCAGAGACCAAGGAACAGTCGAAACAGTGGACTTCACCCGGCGAAAGTGCTCCGAAGAAGGCGAAGACTGCCCCATCGGCCGGAAAGGTGATGGCCACCATTTTCTGGGATTTACAAGGTGTGATCTACATCGACTACCTGGAGAGGGGCAAAACGGTCACAGGGCTGTACTATGCCAAATTATTGGGCCGATTCGACGTCGAATTGCAGAAAAAACGGCCCCATTTGGAGAAGGAAAAAGTGCTCTTCTACCATGACAACGCACCGGCTCACACCTTCGCCGTCGCCATGGCCAAATTGGTCGAATTAGGCTACGAACTGCTGCCCAATCCACCGTATTCTCCAAATTTAGACCCGTGCGACTTCTTTTTGTTTCCAAACTTGAAAAAGTCACTCGCCGGGCAGAAATTTGAGTCGAATGAGGAGGTAATCGCTGCCACGGAAGCCTACTTTACAGACCTCGAGGAAACGTATTTTTCAGACGGGTTAAAGAAGTTGGAGCATCGCTGGGCCAAGTGTATCGAACTAAAAGGAGACTATGTTGAAATATAAAACGCCACTTTTCCAAAATTTTCGTTTTTCTTTTGTAGGCTAAGTACTTATCCAGAGGCGATTAATTTTATACTTTCAAGTAAATGAAGGTAACTTCGAACATTTGCCTCGAGGTTAAATTAATATTATTTAAATTATGTAAAAATAGGATGATGTATATGTATTTATATATTTAGTAAATCGTTAAATAAATAGCAGACTAAAGTGTATTTTACTTTGTCATATCTTTGGTAAAATAAAATAAACATTAAATGAACGTAAAACTTTCACTTTTTTCAAATCCTTACAATTACTTACTCTTACCAACTTAACATGTATTTGACTTTGCCATAACTGGTTAAAATAAAATAAATGTAAAATGAAAGTAAAAATTTTTCTTTGATTATTGGGTTAATATTAATTTATTTGATTATTGGGTCAATAATAAATAAATGTGACATTGTTACTTTTATAAAATATTTTAGATGAAAAATTTTCCGCTCTAGTTCGAATTCGGGATAAATAAAACGGGCTTCCATGGGAAAAAAAATTGTCCTTGAAAGTTGAGCAAACATAGTCTAAAACATTTTTCGCTGAACCTTACCCTTGCCCGAGTATTCGAGTGAAAAAATTAAAAAAAAGAAAACTGACCTCTACGTGACCTTGGAGTCATGCAGACCCCAACTATGTTATTTAATCTGAATGTAGAATTTGCCGCCCAATTCGAATCCATGATCGAATAAATAAATAGGTATTTTAAATTTAAAAATAGATGTTTCTATTTAAAAAACAAAGTTGATCTTAAAATGACTTTGAACACGATCTCCAAGATCAAAGGCAAGGTCATAGGTTCTCCTCAAAGTTGAGCCACTTTGATCTGAACGGTTTTTCGCTAACTCTCATAGTTTCTGAGAAAACTCACTAGGTCAATAAAATGGCCCACCCTGTATATTATTTTTTACACACATATACATGCAATTTTTTTTTTTGACATAAAACAATTTTTCTTTATACTGTAACGTTGAACGTTATATCCGCGCGCTCGTTTCGTCAGGAAGACTGCCGTGGAGGCAGCACCTACCGGCCATGAAGGTATGGTGCGCACCGCGTACGAATAGAGAGAGTGAGATAGAAAAAGTCAATCTAAGAGAAAACTCTCGAGGATACGCACGTGTTGCGACGGAACCGACACCTGTTTTTGAACCGCAACGCGAAACGAACACCAGGATTGTGAGTTAATTAGACGTCCCCAACCTGAAAAGGCATCCTGAGAGAGGAGCTGTAGCGGACAACCGACCCCGAACAGCTGACTTCTCCGGTGATCGGAAAGATAGCCTGAGCGACACAAGCAAACGAGAACAGAACCCGCAAAGTAAGCTAGCCAGCTCCGTGTAATAAACTCGCGTATTAGAAGTTAATTCATTGGTCGATCTCATTTGAGCTCTAAAAGCGCATCATGATAATTGTGTGCGTATCGCGTATTCATTATAGGCGAACGATCGTTGCGTGTGCGTTGTAGCGAACAAGATGGCTGCGCCTGCATCTGCCACGCATTAGAAATAATTTACGTTACATGGCCTTATTTTGTAATCTAACCTCAGATCAATAAATGATACCAATGTGATAATAAAGAATAACCTAATCATTAAGTGCCTCTTAAAAAGTGCCCATTTCTGCATTCTAGCTAGCGGAATCCAACCGTACTTCCGAGCGAGACTGAAGCTGCCTAATAAAGACAATGGTGTGTATCAACGGCGACTTCGCCCGGAAGCAAGGGCTATCGCCTAAGGTAAGGTCGCGGTGTGAGGTCCGATGCAGAGGACGCGTTTGTGATTACTAGTGGGGGCAATCTTTGACAAAGGTACCGAGCGGAGCTAAAATGAACGCCATTGTGTGACATCACAACTACTCTTACGCAGCTCGCGCTTATTCTTGTGCATATAAAAAGCCTCGCCCGCAAATCCGTACATAATGTAGCCCACCAACCAAGTTATCCTGTTACATGGCGCTCAACGTAAATGAACCAGTAGCATTCGTGATGAGTCAGAACGCCAGTTCATAGTGAAATGCGCATTTGCACGAGGCGTTAATAACCTAACTTAACGCACACACGTACCGAATCGTGCAAAGGTCAGTCAATAAACCACGAGACATTTAAAATATTTTTGGGCACATTTTAAATAATCAAGCACGCCACGTGGTAGATTAGGTTAGGTCGCGAGTTAATGTATAAAGGTCTGCCGCGGATATAGACGTCGCGGCTAATCAAAGCTAGAGTAATAATTGTGAGCGCGTGCGAGTACGGTCGAGAGATTTTTGAACATTTAACGTGCGATCACCAATATGGTTTGAATATTGTCGGATACTGACCAATATTGTACGCATTGGCCTGGGGAAAATATTAACATTCAAAGTAAAAGCAAGCACGGCACGAGCTAAAGCAAACCGCGAGCGCTGATAAAATCATTTATGTACAATTTTTTAATGTCGGCGAGACGAGTCGACTACGTGCGCTAACCAGTACTTACGAGAGCAACTGAGCATTTGCGCTCAACTAATACGGCGCCACCTTGCAGTGCTAACAATTGCAATGAATAAAGTCAAAACACAAACACTGCAGGGATATGAATTTCTTTGTTTTTGTTTTAGTTAAATAATAGAAATATGCCGTATTAAAGTTTGTAGTTGCAAAAATTGGTGCTTGCGCATAGATAAGCTCATTTAATAATAATTAAATCTAAAGAATACTTAAAATAGACGCGCTAACAAACAGTTAATGCGCCTGATAGGTAGGATCATTGTATTGCGTTATAACGAGCTAAAGAGTTTCTCAACCGGTTTGATAGTATATGTAACGTATACAAAGCATTTTATTTGCTAATAGAGTTAAGTTAAAAGGTTTTAAATATTAAGTAAATCACATTCGTACACGCAATAAAGCCACAGTAACAAAGAAAAGAAACCGCAAAATCGAGCGTATACGATTCCTATGCGAATTGAATAAGCGACAAATGAACGGCGATAATTTGCGGTTATTAGCAGATAATAATAATAACTAGGTAGCGTCTATAGAGAAGAGTAATAAAATCAAGATACCAGTGATTATATCAAATAATATTTAACAGGATAACCACAATAATGGACCAGATGCAGAAAGATATGGAGAATTGTCCAATTCTACTAATGCTCGGAGATAAAACGGTCAGTGAATACGTAAAGCATTTGGAGTGAGAAGAGTAGCGCTACGTTCAAATTTAATAACGTCTATCTGTGTTGAATATACAGCGACTGAATAAGAAGACGAACACCCATTACAACAATTAATGCAAGATGCTGATGTTACATCAAGGGTGCAAGAGACAGCAATCAATATTTTGCAAGTACTGAACCGTAGCGCAGGCATTAGCAGCACAGGAATCATTACCGCAACAGATGATGACGGCAGCCAATTCCAATTATCATGCGCATTTGCTGTGATGATACAGGACCTGATTTTTCTCTCAAGAACACGAAAGAAAGCTCGAGTTGTTAAACACTGTAAGTGAAAACTTATCGAGTTTAACAAAGATATTGGATACACTATATGGCACTAGCGACGCGATCAAGAAACAATAGGAAAACTTAACTGCCAGAATAGTTGTGTTAGAGAACAAAGGAAACGTAGACGTACAAGATGCCAATGAGTTACATAGATGATCTAGAACAACAAGGAAGCACTCGCAGAGGTGTAACGTTCCAAGACACATTTGCCTGCTATTATGACGCGCACTTACCTCAAAACACGCCAGCAGCACCCGGCCAGAGATCCACGGGGGCGGCTGACAGAACCCCACGCAGGACGTTCCCATTAGGAAGGGGTGGATAGCATCAACCTGCTAGGTTTAATGCTGAAGTGGATAAGCATATACCAGACGCATGTTGAAGACAGCAATCGATAAACCCGTGGTCGACTACGAGAGACCTCGGTCACATTATTAGAGGATGGAAACTCAAGTTTTCCGGAGAAGGCAATGCTAGCGTAGATACCTTCCTCTCCAGGTTCTATAACATGAGGAACAGCGCAGGGCTCATCGAAGAAGAAATTTTCTTATCAGTGTCAGAACTGCTAACCGGACCAGCGCGTATGAGGTGATGAAGAAGGAATGGTTCACCTATGCCGAGTTTGAAGTTGACTCGCGAGAATGGTTTGGGACCAGCATTCAGCAGTAACAGCGACTGATGAAAAAGGTTTAAAGCCAATATCAAGGCCTAGACGAGCTAATCAAAGTATACGTGACCAACATAATGGGCTAGATGCGGCGTTTGAACCCACCGATGGCGTACGAGCACCAATTGGACCTGCTGCATGCCAATCTCCTCGTTGATATCTAAAACCAGATACGTAGGGCTGAAATAAACTCTATACACACCTGCCATGAACACCCCGGTCACGGGAGCACAAAACATCTTAAATCAGACTAAGGTATAGAACGCGTTATACCAGATCCATAGATGACTCTATTCCGAGTTGGCTTATTGTCCTCACAATGGCGAGAATAAGAGTTACAAGACTAAGGTACGGGCAATGGCTCTCGAGAAGTCAGAGGTCGACGATCGGCTAGATTGGATGGAAAAGGTATTGGAAAAGGTGACGCATCAGGTGGTTTATACGCCGACACAAGTGGAACCTCAAATGCGACCCTAGCCGCGAGTAAGAACAATAAGAAAGGTACACGGCCTGATGTAGTGAACCAAGTACTGTTGTCTTTTAAGGAAATATTGGAGGTGATGAAATCGAACTTTGAGAGACGAAGTTCGACCCCCAAGGGTCGACCTAAGAGGCTAAAAGCTTCCGGAAAACGAGAGCAGGACTTCACCAAGCTACTCAAATGTATTGAGTGTTCTATTCAAGAATCACAATATGGAGACTGCTGGCCATTTGGGTCGAGAGAATACATTCGCCTACATCGCCCAGTCTTACTAATGGTCAGGTATGTACGAGGGTTATTCAAAAAGTAAGGTGACTTCAATTATCGCGGGCTACATACATTTAAGTTTTGAATGTTTGTTGTTGTATTGGTACACTTGCCACGATCATATATTCAAAGTTTTGACTATATAGCACGTGTTGTTTTTCTGACAGAGGCGTCAGAGGTTAGAAGTGTTTGGTGTACTCGACGATTTTCTTCTATCGAAAAGAATGGAGCAAAGAGTTTGCATTAAATTTTATGTGAAAAATGGAATCCAGTACTCTAAAGCTCTTGAAATGTCGACAATTGTATACAGTGAGTCTATTCTGAGTAAGAAAAATCTGTATAAGTGGTATAAGCTGTTCCAAGAAAGCTAAGAGAATGTCGAAGACAAACCTCGCCCTGGACGTCCCAGCACATCAATAACAGATAAAAACGTTGAAACAGTGAAAGAAATTGTGTTAAAAAATCGTCGAATCACCATCAGAGAAATTGCAGAAGATGTTGGCATATCGGTTGGCTCATGCCATGATATTCTTTCGGATGTTTTAGGCATGAGACGTGTGTCAGCGAAATTCGTTCCAAAATTGCTTAATTTTGATCAAAAGAACCGTCGCATGACCATCGCTCAGGAGATGTTAAATGAATTTCAATGAAGATCCTGATTTTCTCAAAATGGTTATAATTGGTGATGAATCGTGGGTTATGATGTCGAAACTAAAGTTCGTAATCGTCCCAATGGAAGACCCCAGAAGAGCTAACACCCAAAAAAACACGCTAAGTTCGATCAAATGTCAAGGTTTTGCTTACTGTCTTCTTTGATTACCATGGCGCAGTTCATCATGAATTCTCACCACAAGGTCGTATGGTCAATAAGAAGTATTATTTTGAATTTATGCGTCGTTTGCGAGAGATAATACGCAAAAAACGTCCGAAACTTTAGAAAATTCATGGATTTTACATCAAGATAATGCACCTGCTCATTCATCGTTGCTCGTGAGAGATTTTTTGGCTAAAATCAACACTACAGTCATGCTTCAGTTTCTATATTCAGCGGATTTGGCCCCTAATGACTTTTTTTTTCTTAAAACTTAAAAAACCCATGAAAGGACATCGATTTTCAACGATTGAGGAGATAAAAACTGCATCGTTGAAAGATCTTAAGGTTACACCTTAAAATGATTATCAAAAGTGCTTCGATGATTGGAAAAAGCGCTGGCACAAGTGTATTATATCTAACGGGGATTACTTTGAAGGGGACGACATAATTATTGACCAATAAATAAATATATTTTGAGAAAACTATAGTCATCTTACTTTTTGAATACCCCTGGTATAATGACATCAAAGGGTATGTCAGAAAGTGCCAAGTTTGTCAACAGTGCAAGGTCGAAAAGCAGTTCCCACGCGGGTTGATGAAAGACCAGGCATTGTCCGTGCCGTGGAAGGTAATAGCTGGCGACATCGCCGGTCCATTTCCTAGTAGCTCTCGAAGACACAAGTATGTACTCGTATTCATTGATTTGTTCACGCGATGGATAAAATGTGTTCCCATACGCAGCGCAAAGTCGATCATGAAAAAATTCAAGGAACGAGTGATCATACGCTTTGGTGGGCCTAGGTCTTCCTGTTCAATAACGGTACAGAAGTCAAGAACTAGCTTGTAGAAGGTTACTTGAAGGGTGAGCCGGAAGTTTACATCGACTTACACTCCTCAGGCTAATCTAAACCCTATTGAAAAGGTTAACCGTATGTTGAAGATAATAATCACGTCGTATCTTCGGGGAAATCACAAAGAATGGGATCAATTCTTACCTGAATTCGCGTTTGTGCTGAACACCACTATCCATAGCTCCATAGGGGCCAGCCCCACTATGCTTAACTACGGTAGGCTGCCGGAAGTTCTTAAAACCCTTCGAATGGAGAAAGATGAGCTCACGGCTCAAGATGAGGACTTGCATAGGTTGAGATAATGGGACGAGCACTTATGAAACATTCGATTCACCATACAAGAGGCCCAAGAGATCTCCTCAGAGAAATCATTACGCCAGGCGAGGTACTTTAACGCTAAACGAAAGGCCTCAGAATTGAAGGAAGAAGAAATCGAGTCCTGTCCAGCGCAAGCCAATGCATATCCGCGAAGCTAGCACCCAAGTTTGTAGGCCCTTACGTGATCGTTAAGATACTCGGAGCTAACTCCTATCGCCTCGCCAATTAGCAGGAGGAAATTGAGGAATTGGTACACGCCAAGGATCTCAAATTATATTATGGACCCGATGGACCAAAACGATGCCATTCCGATCACTGATGGAGCAGAGTGACGAGCGACCTACTGCTAACGAGCGAATGGTCGCCCAACGAGGGAAATCACGCTGTGAGTGAAAAAGACGCGTCTCTGGAAGATCACGCGCCGAATTCGAACCACCCGCGTCACCCACGCATTTATCCGCCCGACAAAGCTCCATATGATGAGCTGGACAAAACTTCGAGGAGATTCAACGAGGTAATATCTCTGACTCCGGCGATTGGAGTTACAAAGCGTCCACGCGGGCGACCACGCAAGAATGTTCAAACCGTCCGAGTGGGAGCCCAACCGCAACATTCGCCATGTTTGCCACGACCCATTCTAAGGAAAAGGAGGAGACGAGTCTCGAAAATACCAGCCACCACAGGATGATGCCCTGCGAGCGGAGGCCTTGAGAGACCGACAAAAAGGACCCCACCTTCATTTCTAGTGACGAAGGCCTTGGGCAGCCGAGAAGACGCCTTTGATATTCAAGATCAAAATTCTCCTATTGATGTCTAGGATTGTTGCAGGACGAAGATCACACTCGAGTAATTCCAACAAGTGGCAGCCGTCCTGATCAGCCTGGATCTAGGTCCCGCCGTTGATGCAGGCTTCATTTACATCTGAGAGATATCCTGTGAGAACAGTGCAGCGCTACCGGGGCCGCCTGCTTACCAATCAGATCGATGTCCACAGAAACGAACGACGAAACCATTGACGGAACCTGGCGTCCGGAGTTTCTCCACAACCGGGTTAGTCATGACGGACATCGATCGTAGTTGAAAATCATCCGGGGCCTACAAGAAGTGAAGAACGGCCAGGTTACCCTCAGCTGCCTCCAACGTGCCGTACACCAGGCGTTCGACGCATTCGGGGCCGAACGACTTTGACAACTGGGCCGGATTAGTCGAAAGAGACCCACAATCAGTTAATACGGAAGCCATTATATTTCGCTACCTCTTTCTTCACTTGTTCGTTTCCGTAATTGCACACTAGCTTAATTAAATTGAAATTGGAGAAAATGCATATATGGCAACTTTTGTTGGATGACGCTCTTAATATTCACGCCTTTTTTAATATTCACGCGCCAATCATAGGGCACTAATCGTTGTTTTCTCGAGAAAAAAATCACTTTGTTTTTCATTTTGTTATTCTATTATTTTACTTTGCGTTCCTAGCCGCGCAAAAAAAGAAAAAAAAATTCACTCGCTCGGAACACTTTTGTTTAGCTCGGTAATCCCGCGAGGTCCTTTATCTGATTTCTTACTTGTCGTATCTATTTGAACTGAGTCTATTGATATTTCATTCGTGTGCGAATGAAATATTCTATCTATGTGTACGATCTTTATTTCTGAACCTTTCTGTAATTTAACAGTATGGTTCTTATAATTAATTCCCGTTATCTCAAAAAGTTCCTTATATTCCGCGTTTAGTTTTATTTTGACTCTATTTAATAAATGAACTCTTTTGCCCACTCGGAAGTGTTGACCATTCGCCTTCCTATCATAATATTTCTTCTACTTGAACTTTGATTGGACCAGGTTCATTGCTGCTAGGCTTCTAAAATGCGAGAGCGAAGTCGTGGCTTTAGTTAAATAATCATAATATATTAGCAGTATATCATTTGGCGAGAAATTTGATGGTATTCAGACTTTTTCGCCTAGTAAAATTTCGTGTGGGGAATAGCTAAAGAATTCATATATCGTATTGTACACGTGTTGTGCTATAGGTAAAAGTTTGTCTCATGTCAGTCAGGATTATCCTGTATATAGAGCCGCAAGTATTCCTTTATTGTTCTATTCAATTTCTCTACCCCTTCCTGACTCTGCGGATGCAAGGCTGTGCTATTGAACTTATTTATTCAGAATATCGACACGAATTCTTCCAACAAGTTATCAATTGTGTGGGTGTCCTGATCGCTTGAGATAGAAATAGAGGGGTGGGAGGCCAAAATAATAAATTAATTTTTCTATAAACGTGCGTGCGACTTCGCTCGCCGTTGCAGTAATTTTTACTACTAGAATATAGTACTTCGTAAAAATATCCTATAGAAATAATTGTAAGATATGTTTATAGTTATAAGGGTTCGCTCACATGGGCCCAAAGAAATCCATACTAATTTGCGAATGGTTTCGGCGTAATATTAGTTATAAGCATTGACTGTCTAGTTTTTGGGCCCGTTAGTATTATTGTCTGACAGTCATTACATATTCTAACTACTTTGCTAATAGCTGCCTGCATGTTACCCCATTAGAAATCCCCTGCTAGTCTAAGGTACGTTTTCGTCGAATCTTTGTGCGTGCCAATATCTGACTTACGATATTTCCGTTTAAGCCTGTATCTGTCTACTACGGGCGGTATCGGTAAATTATTTTTATATAATACTAGCATTATTGACTAATTTGCAAAAGTTTTGTTATATATATATATATATTAATGACATATCTCCAATCAGCAGCCGAAAGTAAGGCCAAGTCGGGTGGTATCCCTACCAATTCTATTCTGTCCTGTAGCAGCCGTAAAGACAGTGCTATTTATTATTATTATATATTATTTTTCAACTTTAAGTAACTGGTCGATGTTCGCATATTGTCTTTCTAATAAGGTGTTTGACACATCAGTCGCCAAGTAAATGTCTACTGACAACATATATATATGAGGTCTGTCCGGAAAGTATTGGACCTACGTTTATATCTTCGCGCCATAGTGTTCGAGCGACCTCTACTGGACAGAAACGTCAACAAGAAAGCCTCACGAATCTATTGGTTACTTACTGACACCTGCCGGACGTATAGTTCATGCGCAGCGTGTCTTTGTTTGCAGTGCTTTTTTCGCGTTCATCGGATTTTGATAATGTCAAAAATGACTGAAAAACAAGATCAAATTTTGCATCAAAGTTTGCTTTCAACTCGGAAAGACAAGTTCGAAAACTATTCAAATGATGCAAAAGGCCTTCGGAAGCGAGTGTATAAGCAAAACACGAATAAAAGAGTGGTATAAACCTATCGATAGCGATTCTCGTTCCGGCCGACCTTCGACGACAAAAACCGCAGATAATATTGAGCGGGTGCGACTTGCAATCGAACAAGATCGTCGTATGACTGTGCGAGAACTAGAAGAAGACCTTGGAATACCAAAAACTATCATTTCAGAAATTTTAACCGAAAATTTAGGAATGAAACGCGTGTGTGCGAAATTCATCCCAAAATTACTTACAGCAGAGCAGAAGAACATTCGCTTAGGTTGTGAAGGTGTTGTACATTACGAATATGCACCAACAGGTCAGACAATCAATAAAGAATACTACGTTCAAATTTTGAAACGTTTATGTGATGCAGTAAGAAGAAAACGGCCGCACTTTTGGGAAAGTGGTGACTGGCTTCTCCATCACGATAATGCGCCAGCGCATTCATCCAATCTTGTGCAGCAGTTTTTGAGCAAACACAATATCGCATTGCTTCGACAACCTCCATACAGGCCCGACATAGCCCTTGTGACTTTTGGCTGTTTCCAAAACTAAAAAAACCACTCAAAGGACACCGATTCGATGACAAAACAACGGTTGAAAACAATGCGACGAGTGTACTTAAGGCTATCCCTAAAAGTGAGTTCCAGGACTGTTTTGAAAAGTGGAAACATCGATGGAACCGTGTTATTCAATCAAGTGCGGATTACTTTGAAGGATGCCACCCACCAGATGATAAAGAATAACGCTAGCACGAAAATATAAAGGTAGGCCCGATACTTTCCGGACAGACATCGTATACTGTAAGTGAACAAAACATGTTTTGAAGTTGGCACCACACACACCGATATCAAATCAAGGTGCCCGAGGTTCCTCCACTGTTAGATCTTGGCTTATCACATACGTCAACAATTGCGATTTCTATCAAGGAAAAAAACAGTTGCAGTTCCAATCTTGCTATTTGAACCCCACGAACCGCATTCGTTGATTGTGATTTCTATCAAGGAAAAAAACAGTTGTAGTTCCAATCTTGCTATTTGAACCACATGAACCGCATTCGTTGATTGTGGTTTCTATTAAGGAAAAAAACAGTTGTAGTTCCGATCTTGCTATTTGAACCACATGAACCACATTCGTTAATTGTGGTTTCCACGTTATGCAACAGTTTGATTTTGTTTTGCCACGCACATACTCGAGTGTGTTTAAGGTGGAAAATAAGAGTAACATTATCTCATGTTAGTATTTTTATATTAGCTAAAACGGCCTCGCGAAATACGTACATATACCTATTAGTATGGTAAAATCAGTTTGTCTAATGAATTTTTTCCTAATAACATAATAATCGAATTTCCTCAGGGATAGTAGTAATGTCTGTTGAACATAATGATTTAAAAATGAAAGTCACCGTAGCTATTTGAAACTTCAAAAATTTGCATGATTTCGTAGTTGCATTTGCTATTTCCTACCTATACATTAATATACGTAATTAATTAAACGTTAACTTCTACAAAAAATGTGCATATGTCCTTTTATTTGAGGATATTATAAATATTTCGAAATCGGGATTATGGATGACAGGGAGCTGGGTTCGGGATTTCATAAAACTGGAATGCAGGAAATCGGGGTTAAAGCGTGGCAGGGTAACCAGTTCGACGATTAAGCAAATTGGGGTGCAGGTGTTACGGATTACAGCGTGGCAGGATAACCAACTTGAGGGTTGATATTTAAATTCAAAAAATGAAATCTCAATATCAGATGAAATGAATGAATTAATATAACGTAAGTATAACGTAAAATAAAATAAATTTAACGTTATTTTCTATAATGATTTCGCCTATGTCCTTTTCTTCAGAGATATTACAAATATGTCGAAATTGAGATTATGAATAACAGAGAACCGGGTTTCGGAATAGAAAATTGGAAAGGACAGGGTAACCAGCTCGAGGGTTAAGGAAATGAGGGTTAAGAGTTTGGGGTTACAGCTTGGCAGGGTAACCAGCTGGAGGGTTGATGAAATTGGGGTGTAGGACTTACGGGTTACAGCGTGACAGGGTAACCAGCTCGAAGATTGATGAAATTCGGGTGTAGGAGATGGGAGTTAGGTAAGGTAACCAGCTCGAGGGTTACGGAAATTGGATTTAAGAGTTTGGGGTTACAGCGTGGCTGGGTAGCCAGCTCGAGGGTTACGTAAATTGGGTTCAAGCGTTCGGGATTCGAGCGTGGCAAGGTAACCAGCTTGAGGGTTGATGAAATTCGGCTGTGGGAGTTCGGGGTTAGAACGTGGCACGAAAATCCAGCTCGAGGGTTAGGGTAATTGGGGTGTAGGACTTACGGGTTACAGCGTGGCAAGGTAACTAGCTCGATGATATTAGGGTGTAGGGGTTCGGGTTTAGAGCGTGGCAAGGTCACCAGCTTGAGGGTTGATAAAATTCGGAATTAGATCGTGGCAGGGTAACCAGCTCGAGGATTGATGAAATTCGGGTGTCGCAGTTCGGGGATAGAGTGTGGTAGAATAATCCAGCTCGAGGGTTAGGGAAATAGGGGTTAAGAGTTTGGGGTTACAGCGTGGCGAGTAACCAGCTCGAGGGTCGATGAAATTGGGGTGTATGACTTACGGGTTACAGCGTGACAGGGTAACCAGCTCGAGGATGGATGAAATTCGGGCTTAGGAGTTCGGGGTTAGAACATGGCAGGGTAATCCAGCTCGAGGGTTAAGGAAATTGGGGTTAAGATTTCGGGATTCGAGCGTGGCAAGGTAACCAGCTTGAGGGTTGATGAAATTCGGCTGTAGGAGTTCGGGGTTAGAAGGTGGCACGAAAATCCAGCTCGAGGGTTAGGGTAATTGGGGTGTAGGCCTTACGGGTTACAGCGTGGCTAGGTAACCAGCTGGAGGGTTGATGAAATTGGGGTGTAGGACTTACGGGTTACAGTGTGACAGGGTAATCCAGCTCGAGGGTTAAGGAAATTGGGGTTAAGAGTTTGGGGTTACAGCGTGACAGGGTAACCAGCTCAAGGGTTACGGAAATGGGGTTCAAGCGTTTGGGATTACAGCGTGGCAAGGTAACCAGCTCGAGGGTTGCTGAAATTAGGGTGTAGTAATTCTGGCTTAGAACGTGCCAGGGTAACCAGCTCGAGGATTGATAAAAATTCGGATGTAGGAGTAGGGAGTTAGACCGTGGCAGGGTAACCAGTTCGAGGATTGATGACATTCGGGTGTAGCAGTTCGGGGTTAGGACGTGGCAGGATAATCCAGCTCGAGTTTTAGGGAAATTGGGATTAAGAGTTTGTGGTTACAGCGTGGCTGGGTAACCAGCTCGACGGTTACGTAAATTGGGTTCAAGCGTTTAGGATTACAGCGTGGCAAGGTAACCAGCTCGAGGGTTGATGAAATTCGTTTGTAGGAGATCGGGGTAAGAGCATGGCAGGGTGATCTATCTCGAGAGTTAAGGAAATGGGGGTAAAGAGTTTGGGTTAACTGACTGAGTGGATACGGAAATTGGGTTCAAGCGTTTGTGATTACAGCGTGGCTGGGTAACCAGCTCGAGGGTTGATGAAATTCGTTTGTAGGAGATCGTGTAAGATCGTGGCAGGGTAATCCAACTCGAGGGTTAAAGAAATGGGGGTTAAGAGTTTGGGGTTACAGCGTGACAGGGTAACCAGCTCGAGGATTGATAAAAATTCGGGTGTAGGAGTTCGGGGTTAGAACGTGGCAGGGGAATCCAGCTCGAGGGTTAGGGAAATTGTGGTTAAGAGTTCGGGATTCGAGCGTGGCAAGGTAACCAGCTTGAGGGTTGATAAAATTCGTTTGTAGGAGATCGGGGTAAGAGCATGGCAGGGTGATCTATCTCGAGAGTTAAGGAAATGGGGGTTAAGAGTTTGGGTTAACTGACTGAGTGGATACGGAAATTGGGTTCAAGCGTTTGTGATTACAGCGTGGCTGGGTAACCAGCTCGAGGGTTGATGAAATTCGTTTGTAGGAGATCGTGTAAGATCGTGGCAGGGTAATCCAACTCGAGGGTTAAAGAAATGGGGGTTAAGAGTTTGGGGTTACAGCGTGACAGGGTAACCAGCTCGAGGATTGATAAAAATTCGGATGTAGGAGTAGGGAGTTAGACCGTGGCAAGGTAACCAGCTCGAGGATTGATGAAATTGGGGTGTAGGACTTACGGGTTACAGCGTGACAGGGTAACCAACTCGAGGGTTGATGAAATTCGGGTGTAGGGATTCGGAGTTAGACTGTGACAGGGTAACCAGCTCGAGGGTTGATGAAATTCGGGTGTAGGAGTACGGAGTTAGACCGTGGCAGGATAACCAGTTCGAGGATTGATGACATTCGGGTGTAGCAGTTCGGGGTTACAGCGTGGCTGGGTAACCAGCTCAAAGGTTACGGAAATGGGGTTCAAGCGTTTGGGATTACAGCGTGGCAAGGTAACCAGCTCGAGGGTTGCTGAAATTAGGGTGTAGTAATTCTGGTTTAGAACGTGCCAGGGTAACCAGCTCGAGGATTGATAAAAATTCGGATGTAGGAGTAGGGAGTTAGACCGTGGCAGGGTAACCAGTTCGAGGATTGACGACATTCGGGTGTAGCAGTTCGGGGTTAGAACATGGGTGGATAATCCAGCTCGAGTTTTAGGGAAATTGGTATTAAGAGTTTGGGGTTACAGCGTGGCTGGGTAACCAGCTCAAAGATTACGGAAATGGGGTTCAAGCGATTGGGATTACAGCGTGGCAAGGTAACCAGCTCGAGGGTTGCTGAAATTAGGGTGTAGTAATTCTGGTTTAGAACGTGCCAGGGTAACCAGCTCGAGGATTGATAAAAATTCGGATGTAGGAGTAGGGAGTTAGACCGTGGCAGGGTAACCAGTTCGAGGATTGATGACATTCAGGTGTAGCAGTTCGGGGTTAGAACATGGGTGGATAATCCAGCTCGAGTTTTAGGGAAATTGGTATTAAGAGTTTGGGGTTACAGCGTGGCTGGGTAACCAGCTCGACGGTTACGTAAATTGGGTTCAAGCGTTTAGGATTACAGCGTGGCAAGGTAACCAGCTCGAGGGTCGATGAAATTGGTGTGTAGAACTTACGGGTTACAGTGTGACAGGGTAATCCGCTCGAGGGTTAAGGAAATTGGGGTTAAGACTTTGGGGTTACAGCGTGACAGTGTAACCAACTCGAGGGTTGATGGAATTGGGGTGTAGGAGTTCGGGGTTAGAACGTGGCAAGGTAACCAGCTCGAGGATTGATGAAATTGGGGTTAAGACTTTGGGGTTACAGCGTGACGGGGTAACCAACTCGAGGGTTGATGGAATTGGGGTGTAGGAGTTCGGGGTTAGAACGTGGCAAGGTAACCAGCACGAGGATTGATGAAATTGGGGTGTAGGACTTACGGGTTACAGCGTGACAGGGTAACCAACTCGAGGGTTGATGAAATTCGGGTGTAGGAATTCGGAGTTAGACCGTGGCAGAATAATCCAGCTCGAGGATTAAGGAAATGAGGGTTAAGAGTTTGGGGTTAGAGCGTGGCTGGGTATCCAGCTCAAGGGTTACGGAAATGGGGTTCAATCGTTTGGGATTACAGCGTGGCAAGGTAACTAGCTCGATGAAATTAGGGTGTAGGGGTTCGGTGTTAGAGCGTGGCAAGGTAACCAGCTTGAGGGTTGATAAATTTTGGAATTAGACCATGGCAGGGTAACCAGCTCGAGGGTTGATGAAATTCGTTTGTAGGAGATCGGGGTAAGAGCATGGCAGGGTAATCCATCTCGAGGGTTAAGGAAATGGGGGTCAAGAGTTTGGGTTAACCAACTGAGGGATACGGAAATTGGGTTCAAGCGTTTGTGATTACAGCGTGGCTGGGTAACCAGTTCGAGGGTTGATGAAATTCGTTTGTAGGAGATCGGGTAAGATCGTGGCAGGGTAACCAACTCGAGGGTTGATGAAATTCGGGTGTAGGAATTTGGAGTTAGACTGTGGCGGGGTAACCAGCTCGAGGATTGATGAAATTCGGGTGTAGGAGATCGGGGTTAGAGCGTGGCAGGGTAATCCAGCTCGAGGATTGAGGGAATGGGGGTTAAGAGTTTGGGGTTACAGCGTGGCAGGTTGACCAGCTTGAGGCTTGATGAAATTCGGGTGTAGGAGTTCGGGGTTGGGTTAGATGGTAGAAGGGTAAGCAGCTCGATGGTTGATGAAATTGAGGTGTAGGACTTGCGGGTTACAGCGTGACAGGGTAACCAGCTCGAGGATTGATGAAATTCGTGTGTAGGAGATCGGGGTTAGAGCGTGTCAGAGTAATCTAGCTCGAGGGTTAAGGAAATTGGGGTGTAGGCGTACGGAGTTAGACCGTGGAAGGGTAATCCAGGTCGAGGGTAGATGAAATTAGGGTGTAGGAGTACGGAGTTAGACCGTGGCAGGGTAATCCAGCTGGAGGGTTAAGGAAATGGGGGTTAAAAGTTAGGGGTTACAGCGTGGCTGGTTAACCACCTCGAGGGTTGATGAAATTGGGGTGTAGGAGTTCGGGGTTAGATCGTAGCAGGGTAAGCAGCTCGAGGGTTGATGAAATTAGGGTATAGGAGTTCGGCTTTAGAACGTGGAAGGGTAGCCAGCTTGAGGGTAGATGAAATTAGGGTGTAGGAGTACGGAGTTCGACCGTGGCAGGGTAATCCAGCTCGAGGGTTAAGGAAATGGGGGTTAAGAGTTAGGGGTTACAGCGTGGCTGGTTAACCACCTCGAGGGTTGATGAAATTTGGGTGTAGGAGATCGGGGTTAAAGCGTGTCACGGTAACCAGCTCGAGGGTTAGGGATATCGGGGTTATGAGATTGGGTTTCAGTGTGGCCGGGTAACCAGCTCGAGGGTTGATGAAGTTAGCGTGTAAGAGTTCGGGGTTAGATTGTAGCAGGGTAACCAGCTCGAGGGTTGATGAAATTCGGGTGTAGGACTTATGGGTTACAGCGTGGCGCGGTAACCAGCTCGAGGATTGATGAAATTCGGGTGTAGGAGTACGGAGTTAGACCGTGGTAGGGTAATCCAGCTTGAGGGTTAAGGAAATGAGGGTTACGAGTTTGGGGTTACAGAGTGGCTGGGTAACCAGCTCGAGGGTTACGGAAATTGGATTCAAGCGTTTAGGATTACAGCGTGGCAAGTTAACCAGCTCGAGGGTTAAGGAAATGGGGGTTAAGTGTTTGGGGTTTCAGCGTTGCTGTGTAACAAGCTGAGGGTTACGGAAATAGGGTGCAAGCGTTTGTGATTACAGCGTGGCAAGGTGACCAGCTCGGGGGTGGTGGAAATTAGGGTGTAGGAGTTCGGGGTTAGAACGTGGCATGGTAACCCTCTCGAGGGTTAAGGAAATTCGGGTTAAGAGTTTGGGGTTACAGCGTGGCAGGGTAATCAGTTCGAGGGTTGAAGAAATTTGGGTGTAGGACTTACGGGTTACAGTGAGACAGCGTAACCAAATCGAGGGTTGATGAAATTCGGCTGTTGGAGTTCGCGGTTCGAGCGTGGCAAGGTAACTAGCTCGAGGGTTGATGAAATAAGGGTATAGGATTTCGGCGTTAGAACTTGGCAGGGTAACCAGCTCGAGGGTCAGGGAAATTGGGGTTAAGAGTTTGGGGTTACAGCGTGACAGGGTAACCAAATCGAGGGTTGATGAAATTCGGGTGTAGGAATTCGGAGTTAGACTGTGGCGGGGTAACCAGCTCGAGGATTGATGAAATTCGGGTGTAGGAGTACGGAGTTAGACCGTGGCAGGGTAATCCAGCTTGAGGGTTAAGGAAATGAGGGTTAAGAGTTTGGGGTTACAGAGTGGCTGGGTAACCAGCTCGAGGGTTACGGAAATTGGGCACAAGCGTTTAGGATTACAGCGTGGCAAGGTAACCAGCTCGAGGGTTGATGAAATTAGGGTGTAGGAGTTCGGGGTTAGAACTTGGCAGGGTAACCAGCTCGAGGGTTGATGAAATTGGGGTTAAGAGTTTGGGGTTACAGGGTGACAGGGTGACCAGCTCGAGGGTTGATGAAATTCGTGTGTACGAGATCGGGGTTAGAGCGTGTCAGGGTAATCTAGCTCGAGGGTTAAGGAAATTGGGGTGTAGGCGTGCGGAGTTAGACCGTGGCAGGGTAATCCAGCTCGAGGTTTAGGGTAATTCGGGTTAAGAGTTTGGGGTTACAGCGTGGCAGGGTAATCAGTTCGAGGGTTGAAGAAATTTGGGTGTAGGACTTACGGGTTACAGTGAGACAGCGTAACCAAATCGAGGGTTGATGAAATTCGGCTGTTGGAGTTCGCGGTTCGAGCGTGGCAAGGTAACTAGCTCGAGGGTTGATGAAATAAGGGTATAGGATTTCGGCGTTAGAACTTGGCAGGGTAACCAGCTCGAGGGTTAGGGAAATTGGGGTTAAGAGTTTGGGGTTACAGCGTGACAGGGTAACCAAATCGAGGGTTGATGAAATTCGGGTGTAGGAATTCGGAGTTAGACTGTGGCGGGGTAACCAGCTCGAGGATTGATGAAATTCGGGTGTAGGAGTACGGAGTTAGACCGCGGCAGGGTAATCCAGCTTGAGGGTTAAGGAAATAAGGGTTAAGAGTTTGGGGTTACAGAGTGGCTGGGTAACCAGCTCGAGGTTTACGGAAATTGGGCACAAGCGTTTAGGATTACAGCGTGGCAAGGTAACCAGCTCGAGGGTTGATGAAATTAGGGTGTAGGAGTTCGGGGTTAGAACTTGGCAGGGTAACCAGCTCGAGGGTTGATGAAATTGGGGTTAACAGTTTGGGGTTTCAGGGTGACAGGGTGACCAGCTCGAGGGTTGATGAAATTCGTGTGTACGAGATCGGGGTTAGAGCGTGTCAGGTTAATCTAGCTCGAGGGTTAAGGAAATTGGGGTGTAGGCGTGCGGAGTTAGACCGTGGCAGGGTAATCCAGCTCGAGGTTTAGGGTAATTGGGGTTAAGAGTTTGAGATTACAGCGTGGCAGGGTAATCAGTTCGAGGGTTTAAGAAATTTGGGTGTAGGACAGGTTACAGCGTGACACCGTCACCAACTCGAGGGTTGATGAAATTCGGCTGTTGGAGTTCGCAGTTCGACCGTGGCAAGGTAACCAGCTCGAGGGTTGATGAAATTAGGGTATAGAAGTTCGGGGTTAGACCGTGGCAGGGTAATCCAGCTCGAGGGATAAGGAAATAGGGGTTAAGAGTTTGGGTTTACAGCGTTGTTGGGTAACCAGCTCAATGATTTATGAAATTAGGGTGTAGGAGTTCGGGGTTAGAAAATGGCAGGGTAATCCAGCTTGAGGATTAAGGAAATGAGGGTTAAGAGTTAATTCGGGTGTAGGAGATCGGGGTTAGAGCGTGGCAGGGTAATCCAGCTCGAGGATTAAGGGAATGGGGGTTAAGAGTTTGGGGTTACAGCGTGGCAGGTTAACCAGCTTGAGGGTTGATGAAATTCGGGTGTAGGAGTTCGGGGTTAGATCGTAGAACGGTAAGCAGCTCGAGGGTTGATGAAATTAGGGTATAGGAGTTCGGCTTTAGAACGTGGAAGGGTAACCAGCTCGAGGGTTGATAAAATTGGGGTGTAGTACTTACGGGTTACAGCGTGACAGGGTAACCAGCTCGAGGATTGATGAAATTCGTGTGTAGGAGATCGGGGTTATGAGATTGGGTTTCAGTGTGGCAGGTTAACCAGCTCGAGGGTTGATGAAGTTAGGGTGTAGGAGTTCGGGGTTAGATTGTAGCAGGGTAACCAGCTCGAGTGTTGATGAAATTCGGGTGTAGGATATCTGGGTTAGAGCGTGGCAGGGTAATCCAGCTCGAGGGTTAAGGAAATAGGGGTTAACAGTTTGGGGTTACAGCGTTGTTGGGTAACCAGCTCGATGATTGATGAAATTAGGGTGTAGGAGTTCGGGGTTAGAAAATGGCAGGGTAATCCAGCTTGAGGGTTAAGGAAATGAGGGTTAAGAGTTTGGTGTTACAGAGTGGCTGGGTAACCAGCTCGAGTGTTACGGAAATTGGGTTCAAGCGTTTAGGATTACAGCGTGACAGGGTATCCAGCTCGAGGATTGATGAAATTAGGGTATAGGAGTACGGAGGTAGTCCGTGGCAGGGTAATCCAGCTGGAGGGTTAAGGAAATTGGGGTGTAGGACTTATGTGTTACAGCGTGACAGGGTAACCAGCTCGAGGATTGATGAAATTCGTGTGTAGGAAATCTGGGTTAAAGCGTGTCACGGTAACCAGCTCGAGGGTTACGGATATCGGGGTTATGAGATTGGGTTTCAGTGTTGCCGGGTAACCAGCTCGAGGGATACGATTATCGGGGTTATGAGATTGGGTTTCAGTATGGCCGGGTAACCAGCTCGAGGGTTGATGAAGTTAGGGTGTAGGAGTTCGGGGTTAGATTGTAGCAGGGTAACCAGCTCGAGGGTTGATGAAATTCGGGTGTAGGACTTATGGGTTACAGCGTGACGGGGTAACCAGCTCGAGGATTGATGAAATTCGCGTTTAGGAGATCGGGGTTAGAGCGTGGCAGGGTAATCCAGCTGGAGGGTTAAGGAAATGGGGGTTAAGAGTTAGTGGTTACAGCGTTGTTGGTTAAGCAGCTCGAGGGTTGATGAACTTAGGGTGTAGGAGTTCGGGGTTAGAAAATGGCAGGGTAATCCAGCTCGAGAGTTAAGGAAATGGGGGTTAAGAGTTTGGGGTTACAGCATGGCTGGTTAACCAGCTCGAGGGTTGGTGAAATTAGGGTGTAGGACTTACGGGTTACAGCGTGACAGCGTAACCAACTCGAGGGTTGATGAAATTAGGGTATCGAAGTTCGGGGTTAGAACGTGGCTGGGAATGCAGCACGAGGGTTGATGAAATTCGTGTGTAGAACATCGGGGTTAGAGCGTGTCAGGGTAATCTAGCTCGAAGGTTAAATAAATTGGGGTGTAGGAGTACGGAGTTCGACCGTGGCAGGGTAATCCAGCTCGAGGGTTGATGAAATTAGGTTGTAGGAGTTCGAGGTTAGAACGTGGCAGTGTAACCAGCTCGAGGGTTGATGAAATTAGGGTATAGTAATTCTGGGTTCGAACGTGGCAGGGTAACCAGTTCAAGGATTGATGAAATTCGGGTGTAGCAGTTCGGCGTTAGAACGTGGCAGGGTAATCTAGCTCGAGGGTTAAGGAAATTGGGGTTAAGTGTTTGGGGTTGCAGCGTGGCAGGGTAACCAGCTCGAGGATTGATGAAATTCGCGTGTAGGAGATCGGGGTTAGAGCGTGGCAGGGTAATCTAGCTCGAGGATTAAGGAAATTGGGGTTAAGTGTTTGGGGTTGCAGCGTGGCAGGGTAACCAGCTCGGGGGTTGATGAAATTGGGGTGTAGAAGTACGGAGTTCGACCGTGGCACGGTAATCCAGCTCGAGGGTTGATGAAATTAGGGTATAGTAATTCTGGGTTCGAACGTGGCAGGGTAACCAGTTCGAGGATTGATGAAATTCGGGTGTAGCAGTTCGGCGTTAGAACGTGGCAGGATTATCCAGCTCGAGGGTTAGGGTAATTGGGATTAAGATTTTGGGGTTACAGCGTGGCTGAGTATCCAGTTCGAGGGTTGAAGAAATTTGGGTGTAGGACTTATGGGTTACAGCGTGACAGCGTAACCAACTCTAGAGTTGATGAAATTCGGCTGTTGGAGTTCGCGGTTCGAGCGTGGCAAGGTAACCAGCTGAAGGGTTGATTAAATTAGGGTATAGGAATTCGGGGTTAGAGCGTGTCAGGGTAACCAGCTCGATGGTTACGGAAATCGGGCTTAAGAGATGGGGTTTCAGTGTGGCCGGGTAGCCAGCTCGAGGGTTGATGAAATTAGGGTGTAGGAGTTCGGGGTTAGATTTTAGCAGGGTAAGTAGCACGAGGCTTGATGAAATTCGGGTGTAAGAGTTTGTGGTTAGAACGTGGCAGAGTAATCCAGCTTGAGGGTTAACGAAATGGAGGTTAAGAGTTTGGGGTTACAGTGTGGCACGGTAACCAGCTCGAGGGTTGATGAAATTGGGGTGTAGGACTTATGGGTTACATCGTGACAGAGTAACCAGCTCGAGGATTGATGAAATTCGCGTGTAGGAGATCGGGGTTAGAGCGTGGCAGGGTAATCTAGCTCGAGGGGTAAGGAAATCGGGGTTAAGTGTTTGGGGTTGCAGCGTGGCAGGGTAACCAGCTCGGGGGTTGATGAAATTGGAGTGTAGGACTTATGGGTTACAGCGTGACAGGGCAACCAGCTCGAGGATTGCTGAAATTCGCGTGTAGGAGATCGGGGTTAGAGCGTGACAGGGCAACCAGCTCGAGGATTGATGAAATTCGCGTGTAGGAGATCGGGGTTAGAGCGTGGCAGGGTAATCTAGCTCGAGGGTTAAGGTAATTAGGGTGTAGGAGTTCGGGATTACAGCGTAGCAGGGTAACCAGCTGGAGGGTTAAGCAAAATGGGGTTCAGGAGTTATGGATACAGCGTGTCAGGAAAACCAGCTCGAGGATTGATGAAATTCGGGTGTAGGAGTTCGGGGTTCGAGCGTGGCAAGGTAACCAGCTTGAGGGTTGATGAAATTCGGGTGTAGGAGTACGGAGTTCGACCGTGGCAGGGTAATCAAGCTCGAGGGTTAAGGAAATGGGGGGTTAAGAGTTTGGGGTTACAGCGTGGGTGTGTAACCAGCTCGAGGGTTGATGATATTAGGGTGTAGGAGATCGGGGTTTGAGTGTGTCAGGGTAACTAGCTCGAGGGTTACGGAAATCGGGGTTCAGAGTTTGTGGTTATAGCGTGGCATGGCAGGGCTGGGCATCGATGGTTTATATCGAAAAAAAGAGCTCCCTAGAGCTGACTTCAGTTTGTACACTGAAAGAGCTCTTTCCGATTCCGTTCGTTCCAAGGTTCCACTGAATTATGAATTCTAAAAGAAAATACTTTTCGCATATTAGCATGTAAAAAAATTTTATTTATATATACAATGTATTGTAAAATTGTTGAAGAGTAATAAATAATAAATAATAAAAACTGTAATTAATTATAAAAAGTTATTTTTTAGTAACCTTGTTTTCACTCTTTTCTGATTTTATAATTATTAAAAATGAATTATTCTCTAGCATTTACAGAGTATTATTTAATTTGTCATTAAATATTGAAATGAAATTATAAAAATGTTTTAAATACCAGACTCCCATTCTATTATGATATACACGACTTCCGCAATTCGCAATGTAAACAAAACAACCCGAGCCTTCCCGCCGAATGACGATCGAACGAGCGAATTTGTTTCTTTTGTGCCGGCTAGAGAGCAACATCGTGCTTCTATTAGTATCAGTTGT
The DNA here is from genome assembly GCF_024137745.1 of Phymastichus coffea. Taxonomy (NCBI): domain Eukaryota; kingdom Metazoa; phylum Arthropoda; class Insecta; order Hymenoptera; family Eulophidae; genus Phymastichus; species Phymastichus coffea. Next base: position 6,593,503 of record NW_026706814.1, read on the forward strand.
TTTTTTAACGGTTATAAAGAGTGTTTATTGTGCATAAAAATTGTATTAATTTCAGAAATTGACATTATTGATATTATTGTGTAAATCCATTTTTTGATAGGTGTGGATTTTATTTAAAAAGTTATACGTACATTGTAATACACGTAAGTAATAAACATTTCTTTAATAATATTTATAATTATATAAACAATTAATGCAGAGTCAAAGAAAGATTCATTTATAAATTTTTTTTCAAGCGTTTTACGAATACGTAATTAATTGGTAAATATTAAAATATTATCAATGCATTTTTCAGGTTGCAAACGATCTATCGTTCATAAAGGCTTCTTTAAGACTTTTATATTTTTATTCAACTTTAAGGTAAACTAACAGTGGTGAGTAATTTTAAAAAATTAAGCCAATAATGTAAATGGTGTTTTAATAGTAAGCTTTTTTTCTCGTCTTATTGAATTCAATTTATCTTTGCTCACTGTAGCATTCAATCGAACATCGACGCTTCAAAGAGAGGAACGAGGAAGTTTATTATACAAATTAGCTGTCAAATCAGGGTTATGAAAACTGTCGAATTTTACATGAATAGTTTGTCTTCAACGATGTTTCTTTTTATTTGCGATGTCTTTCACATCAAGGGCATGAATGTTCGTTTCGAGCTTAGGTACCGATAAACGTTCTATAAAAGCTATATCGTGTGTTAAAATGGTAGCGCTATCAGCAATCGAAGTATAAATTAATTTTGATTTTCCATTTACTGAAACCATTATCTAAATATGTTTCGGCAAGTATACGAAAGTAGTCACAAATTGTCATTTTAAGTAATATTCACAAACGAAATTTCATTTGAAGTTTAATTATTTCTTTTCGAAGTTGATACTTTCTTTAGTTGCGGTGATTACACCCACGCTGAGTATACTATTTTCTTAGCAATATTTTCTAATGTAACCTTTGTCTCAATAAAAATAACTCTAATATTCATGTTTAGCTAAACTCCATCTTAGATTCAATTCAATCTTTGAAAACAGAGTAATTGACGAGTAAGTGCAACTTGTGCTTGCAACGAAAACTAAAATATTGAATTTTACACTTTTTTACTGAACTATCTATACCACTAACTTCGGTAAATAAATCGTTTTTGTATTATTTCAATTTTCATTTTCATAATGCATTCGCGAATCAGACGCTTTAAATGTGAATTACTTTCGGATTCATTCTCAGATTTGCTTCTACAAGTATGAATTCAGCTAATACGTCTGAATTTGATTTATATTTGCTCACTGTAGCATTCAATCGAACATCGATGCTTCAAAGAGAGGAACGAGGAAGTTTGTTATACAAATTAGCTATCAAATCAGGGGTTATAAAAATAATTATGTCTGTCATTCATATTTTTATTGCTGATAATGCTTTTTGTAAAACTTGTAATAAATTCAATTGTTTATGACTATGAAGTTTGCAACGTTCAATGTTAGTTTTCAATCAAATTAGTTTTCAAGTCAAATTATTTTATAGTGATACGTTAATTCATGTTAACAATACGTACGTAAAGTAACAAAATTGATAATTTGTTACATTAGCGATATTATAATAAATATCTTAAATAAAGTTAATTACCGCTTAGCTTTTCGTGCTTTCATTTGATGTTTAGTTTCATTCATCTCTTATATATTGTGTACATTGATATGCGTTGTTGCAGATCATAATACGTCAGTTTATTAACAGTTTAATTTAAATAATTGTATCAAGTTCAAAGCTTTTGTGATAAATCACTCACAAAACGCAAGATTCGTTGCTAACTATATATTCCAATAGTTATCAACCATTCAAATTCTCATTTTCGCAGTATATTATTATTTTATAATACGTTAATAATAATTTAATTCGCTCGCAATGTAATATTTCGTTTAATCGTCCAAACTTCCAATGAAGGGTGGAAAAAAGAAACATGATTCTAACCCAACAGCTTTTTGAAATTCTTAAAAATGTTGTTTCATCAGTATTTGAAATTTGGTTTTTCCTATTAATTTACTACTGCTACATAAAACATTTATGATATGCTAAAATTGACATATTTATTTTTTATGCACTCTTTGCACGGAGATCATCTGGGCCGACTATTAGACTGTCAACAGCTGTTTATTCTGGCGTAAATTGTAAAATGAGTATTTCTTCTGAAAAAGGTATGGAAAACTGTTTAATGGACTATTTCCGTAGTTTTATAAAACATTTATGATCTGCTAACAATTGCAAATGTATTTTTCATGCACTCTTTGCACGGAGATCATCTGGGCCGACTATTAGACTGTCAACAGCTGTTTATTCTAGGATAATTGTAAAACGAATATTTCTTCAAAAAAAAGTATGGAGACCTGTTGAATCAACTATTTCTTTAGTTTTATGCAACATTTATGATCTGCTAATAATTGAAAATGTATTTTCATTGCATTCATTGCAAGGAGATCGTCTGGACCGACTTGCATATTGTATATTTAAACAATTAAGCAAATAATAAATATAAATTTAAACATCTAAGCAATTTAGCTATGTGTATTTTTCATAATTTTCGATATTCGGTTAAATACAATAAGATTAAGTTATTCGATAAATTATATATATATATATATATATATATATTATTATTATTTTTTATAAGAATATTTAGGAATTGTTATCAGAATATATATATAATTTGATCAATGTTGAATAAATAACGTAAGAAAAATGTGTATTTATTATAAATTATTATATAAATTATAATTATACTACTCCTATCATAATTTCTTCTAGATAATCTATAACAAAATATAATAACTGATAGTATCATTTTATTTTTTTAATTAGAACATTTTTATAATAACAATAATAATAACTAGTAATAAATTTTCTGCATTACACAATTCAGTAATTTATAAAACAAAAATATAAACAATAATCCAAATAAAGTAAATAAAATTATTATTACAAAAATTAAGATATACAAAAAAAAATTAGAAAATAATTGTAATTTAATACTTTTTACATGCAAGTGCATGACAATCTTTTTTTTCTCAATTCAAAACTGAACGGAACCGTGGAACGAGTGGAATCGGAAAGAGCTCTTTCAGTGTACAAACTGAAGTCAGCTCTAGGGAGCTCTTTTTTTCGATATAAACCATCGATGCCCAGCACTGTGGCAGGGTAATCCAGCTCGAGGGTTACGGAAATCGGGGTTAAGAGATGGGGTTTCAGCGTTGCCGGGTAACCAGCTCGAGGGTTGATGAAATTAGGGTGTAGGAGTTCGGGGTTAGATCGTAGCAGGGTAAGCAGCTCGAGGGTTGATGAAATTCGTGTGTAGGAGTTCGTGGTTAGAACGTGGCAGCGTAATCCAGCTCGAGGGTTACGGAAATTGGGTTTAAGAGTGTGGGATTACAGCGTAGCAGCGTAACCAACTTGAGGGTTGATGAAATTGGGTTCGGGATGGTAGGGGATCAGGGTAACAAATGAATGCTCTGTTCACTCTTCAATGAAGGGGTAGCAGCTCCTGGTGACGGATACTGTATACTTTTGTGTTAGATTTTAAACGGAATTTCATAAACTTCATTTCTTCTGAAAAAATTTTTCAAGAAAATATTTGAAAACATAGTTTTTCTTTCAGGCGACTTAGGGAGTTGCTACCCCTGTAGACGAAATCCATATACAGGGTGGCCCATTTTAAGTGATCCACTCAGATATCTAGATTGGAGTGAGTTTTATCGAAAAAAGTTTCAGACAAAAGTTACTCAACTTTGAGGGGGCCATGTTTCTATGACCTTGGATTTGACCTTGGAGGTCATGTTCAAGGTCATTTCAAGGTCAACTTTGTTTTTTTAAATAGGAACCCCCATTTTTTACCCCGGATTCGGAAAGAGCGGGAAATTTTACGTCCAAAACGGTATTTTTAAATTTTTTTTCATGGCCTTGAGAAGGTCGATTTAAGGTCAAATGCTTGAAAAACTGCATAAAAGCGTTTTTTTAATTTTTAAGATATCAAAAAATGACCTCTACAAAATTTGTTCAGAACAGAGTGGGCCACCCAATGCACCAAAAACCTTTGACCTTTAACCTCATTTTGAAGGTCATTTCAAGGTCGAAGTGTTTTTTGTAATGGAAATCCCTCTTTTTAACCCCGGATACGCACATAGCGCGAAATCCGACGTTTGGATAAGGTATTGTGTTGAGTATCGCGCTATGGGCGAATCCGGGGTCAAAAAGAGGGGTTTCCATTACAAAAAACACTTCGACCTTGAAATGACCTTCAAAATGAGGTTAAAGGTCAAAGGTTTTTGGTGCATTGGGTGGCCCACTCTATTCTGAACAAATTTTGTAGAGGTCATTTTTCGATATCTTAAAAATTAAAAAAACGCTTTTATGCAGTTTTTCAAGCATTTGACCTTAAATCGACCTTCTCAAGGCCATGAAAAAAAATTTAAAAATACCGTTTTGGACATAAAATTTCCCGCTCTTTCCGAATCCGGGGTCAAAAATGGGGGTTCCTATTTAAAAAAACAAAGTTGACCTTGAAATGACCTTGAACATGACCTCCAAGGGTAAATCCAAGGTCATAGAAACATGGCCCCCTCAAAGTTGAGTAACTTTTGTCTGAAACTTTTTTCGATAAAACTCACTCCAATCTAGATATCTGAGTGGATCACTTAAAATGGGCCACCCTGTATTTAGCTGAAATTTTTTAAAAGAATTTTTTAGAGTTTGTTTCGTCGAAAACGGTGCATAGAATATGAAAATTTCGCTTGAAAATTGTGTTGAGGGGTAACTTTCGGAGGTAGCTTTCAGCCTCTAAATAGTTTATTCGGCAGAACAAAAGTATACATGTGTTTGGCTTTTTTGAGCATCTTAGATCATGAAATAATCAGCAAAATCTTCGATTAACGAGTGCTTATATTGTATTAATAACATTAAGGGGTAGTTCATTCTCGAAATAATAGATAATAGGAAAACCCCGAAACACGTCAATTTTGTTTTATCATTTTCTACTAGAATATCATTTTTTCAATTTTTTTAACATAATTTTTTGATTTTGTAAGGTAAAAATACACTTAAAAATAGTTTTTCCCCTATATAACGTAGGGGTTGCAACCCCCGGTGGGGGGGAGGGGAAGCCAAATTGATGTGTGTCTGTTACTTTTTTTATAAGTATCTTGTGTTTTTTTGTTTCATAAAAAAATATTCATTACAACTAAAGATATTGCTATAGAACTGCTTTTGGGGCTGTTTTATAGGGTGTGGGTTTCATCCCTTAGATAGCTTTTTCCGCCGATAAATAAAATACGGGTCTTTTATTTTTTTACGAACTATAACATATCTCAATTACAGAAAAATCGGCTGCGGAGGGTGAGGTGGTTCCCTAGTAAGATATCTCTTAAATATTAAGAGAGATCATGCATGTGCTTGCGCTCACGGTTCGTGCGTACTTGCCCATGTCCTACGCCCGTATTTTATCGCACTAATCCGCGCCTGTTTTAATATCTCACCTAATAATTTCTTTTTCTAATGCATCTATGCGAATATTTGCACGGAGTCTCGGGCGTTGCATCTGTAACACTATAACAAACAAATTTTTGATATTGCGCCATAAAATTAGAAACAATTTTTTTCAAAATTTCAAAAAAAACACAGATTTTATAAAAATTTAATGTAGATTAATTTAATTTCAATAAGCTGTAGGATGATTTTTATTATATTTTTAATTCATATGAAATTAATATCATTAATGGATCATTCTAATTTATATGTAAATTTTCATTGAAAAACACGTAAAATTTTCAGGTATTTGTCAATGGAGAATATTGAAACTGTTGCTCAAGGCAGCTCTGTCGAAATTGATTGTAAAGATAACAATACTGTTCAATCCGTGGAAGTTATACTTTTCGATGGTCAAACAACATATGAAATAGAAAACTCACTAAAAAATCAAAGTACATCAACAAGTACATTACCATCAATAGAAACACCTTCTATCAAGAATGTTTCTCAGAATACATATGAAAGAAAACATAAATTTGCGGAAACAAATGAAGAAGTCACAAACAAAAGTGAAAAAGAAAAGAAAAAAAGAGACTATTCTTCTACTTCTTCATCAAGTTCTAGTTCTGATGGCGATTCAGAGACAAGTTCAGAAGAAAAAGCTGAGTTATATTTGAAAACAGAGACTCGCAAATCAATAGAATCAACCAAAACCGAAGTCAACAAAATTGAAGAAAATAAAGTTGATGATACAACTGATGATAGCGACATTGAAGATGACTTGATATCGGCAATTAATTACAATACTATTACATCTTTAGCAGCATTGAAAGACATGTTACAATCATCTGGCGAAGAATCGGAAGGAGTTGACTGCTTTTTTCATCATTATTTTTTATCTCATGTTAATCGTTTACCGTCAAGAAATCAAACACATAGTCCATATCCTTGGGGTAGACGTTTATCAGAGTGTCGCGAAGAAGATGAATATGAAACTGACGAAGGTAAACTAGTTAATTACAATAATTAATACTTTTTAATAAACTATATGAGAAAAGAATTAAATTTGTTACTTCGCAAGCCACAGCTTGTTCATTTCCACACTCATCTAAATTTTAGTACTTATCATATTCTCAGCAGTTCCATAGATTCATTAGCATCTGAGGTTCGAACACCATGGAACTGTTAAAAAAAAAGTCGAATTATCGAAATATACATATACGAGGTGTGTTCAAAAAGCAAGGTGAATTTTTATTTTTATGAAAAAATATTTTGTTTTTCATCAATATTTATATTATCCCCTTCAAAATAATTCCACTTAGATATAATACACTTGTGACAACGTTTTTTCCAATCCTCAAAGCACTTCTGGTAAGCACTTTCTAGTATAGCCTTGAGTTTTTCTAGCGATTTTTTCTTTATCTCCTCAATCGTTCCAAACCTCTGTCCTTTCATAGGTTTCTTGAGTTTTGGAAACAGGAAAAAGTCGCAGGGGGCCATATCCGGTAAATATGGTGCCTGAGGTATGATTCTGGTTTTGTTTTTGGCCAAAAAGTTTGACACAAGCAACGATGAGTGAGCAGGTGCATTATCGTGATGCAAAATCCATGAATTGGTTTCCCACAATTCCGGACTTTTTTTTGTATTGCTTCTCGCAAACGGGACATTACTTCAAGGTAATACTCTTTATTGACCATACGACCTTGTGGTCAGAACTCTTGATGTACTATGCCGCGATAATTAAAGAAAACAGTGAGCAAAACCTTGACATTTGATCGAACTTGACGTGTTTTTTTCGATCTTGGCTCTTCTGGAGTCTTCCATTGGTTCGATTGGGCTTTAGTTTCGACGTCATAACCATAAACCCATGATTCTTCACCATTTATGACTCTTTTGAACATATCAGGATCAACATTGACGTCGTTTAACAGCTCTTGAGCGATGCTCCTTCGACGGTCCTTTTATTCAAACTAGAATCACACAGCGCGCTTCGCGCGCCTAATATTATTAAGATTTACTAATAGACAGAAGAAAATTTTTACGAATAAAGCTCTTTGAAAACATAATTTTTAACATTATTATTATGTTGCTGATTTCCAAGAAAAATTTTTAGCGTATCCCACGAGCGCACTCTCGACATTGCTACGTACAATTGACCATGATTAAACACATCTCTACGAAGATCAATAACAATATCATCAAACGTTTGACCTTGAGCTTTATTTATTGTCATTGCAAACGCTAATTTGATAGGAAACTGGCGTCTTTTGAAAGTAAATGGATACTCATTTGTACAAAATAATGAAATTCGATTTAAGAATACAATATTCTTTGATTTGTCTCCAGTTAAAATTTCACATTTCAACAAATGGTTAGAAAAATCTAATACTCTCAAACGTGTACCATTACACAAACCTTCATGAATACTTAAATTCCTAATTAACATTACAATACAGTTTTGTCTTAATCGTAATTCATGTGGAGGCAAACTGGAAGGATTTAATGAGTTTAGATATTCTGGTAAAAGTACTTCGTCAAATTCACCATTGTCACAATTTTCGGTGCTATCAATACTGGTATAAATATGTTCAGTAGTTTCGTCTAATAAATCAGTAACTAATCTATTTAATTCATCAACGTTAATGTTTCGGGCGGACAAAATAGCACATTTACTCATTGCATCGAATTTCTTTTCTATGATCAATCGTTGAAACACACTAAGAACTATATCATCACTTTTTTTTAAAAGACAGTGATCAGGTAAAACTAAATTGTCATTTTGATCGTTCAGAGTTCCGTCACCAACTAACAATAAGAATTTAGCGAAATCAATTTCATGAGGTAAGACTCTTATATTTGTGGTAAGATTGTATTTGTGGAAATGTTGCCATAATAAGCTATATTTAATAGTAAGATTTAGAGTTTCCGTGCGTGTTCCATTAAGTTTAATGGGAAGAAGTTGTCTAAAATCACCGCCTAAAACCATAATTTTACCTCCAAAAGGTGAGTCATTGCCCATGATATTTTGTAGAGTTCTGTTTACTATTTCTAGTGCATATCTCGGAGCCATAGGCACTTCGTTCCAAATAAAAACTTTTGTTTCCATGAGTAGACGACCTTCCTTAGATTGTGCTGTAATGTTTGATGATGAATCGCTATTCATTGGAACAGGAAGACCAAATGTTTTGTGCACTGTTTTTCCTTTTGGAAGTAATATTGCTGCAATACCAGTAAAAGCCATTGAAGATACTTTAATATCTTGTGAACACAATAAATTGTAAATAGTTGTATAAATAAAAGTTTTTCCGGACCCTCCTGGGCCATTGATATATATACAATTATTGTCATGATTATTGTTATTAATAGCTTTATATAAAACAATATCAACAATTTCTTTTTGCTGTTCATTCAATAGCTCATATTGTTTTTTACCAATGTCTGCAAATTCTGTTTGTGATAATTCATTATCATTTTCCGGTAATAAATGTGTAATCACTGTTTGATCCATAGAAGGGAAATCAGACAAACTTTTACCTTCACAATTTAACAAATTATTAATTTCAGAGTATGCCATTTCATGACTCACAGCAGAATTATTTGTCCGTGAAAAATCTTCAGATAACGCGTTTTTAAATTTATCCCATAATACTTCATGATGTATTGGTTGGCAGTGTATTAAAATTCGAGTAAATAGTTGTCTAAGTCGGCGTGGCATCATCCACATTGATGCTTCTTCGATTGCTTTGGCCCATTCTTGATCATCTTCTATTAGCCCAAGTTCTAAGCATGCTGCTGTAAACGTAGGTTGGACTATGCCATTAACTGTTTTAAACGAATCAAAACTGGTAGCTCCTTTTACGTGCAATAATAACAGTCGCAAGTGAAAGAGCTCTATTTGTGTAGGACTGACAGAAAACATTCGCCCAATACAGTTAAACTGTTTTTTACGTGTAGCTCATTTAGATGTCATGATCCCATTAATTTTTTCTTTTTTATAAGTAAAAAAAGATGCAATATCGCTGTAAAAATACTTGCGCGCATTTTCATTTTCAATGTTTAATTTGAAAAAATCAAGTAGCTTACTACTTGCTTGATTTAGGTTTTCTACAAAATTGTCTACATTAGAAATTATAACGGACTGTCGATTTGGTAAATGAATTGGTAATCTTTCGACAGCGTGACTTTTATCTTGTAATGGCTTACTGAAAATTCTATAACATGCTTCAACGGGTCCGACATACCGAGTTTCTATAAAATTAGCAACCTCATCATGGCTGATAGTTTTAGATACATTTTCACTTCCAATAGTTACAGTAGCTGCGTCGTGCCCTTTATAAATGTATTTATATAAGTATTTTATAGCTCGAACACTTGAAACAATTTCCACCTTTATGTGACAGTTGAACATTTTTAATATATCACGGCAATACGGTACAACCCATCGATTATTATCAATGACGTGACCGTTAGGTAGTTCATAAGTGACGCCGTCATTTTTCCTTTGGTAATGAGGATATCCGTTTTCATCCATAATTGTTTCATTTTGAAAATTTTTTGGAAATTTGTTTGAACATTTGTTGTTTATCATACAATCACCGCAAGGTCCATGAGTCATATTTTTTACAACGATATCATATAAAAGAGGATCGTTCTTTATCAGGAAGTTCAGCTGATATGAATTTGTTAACAATTTCAGGTGTGGTTATTTTATAAGCATATTTTAAAGTAAGCAATAAGTGCATATGTTGTAGACCACGCTTTTGAAATTCAATGACATAAACATAAGATGCTACATCTCCAAAAAACTTCCCTTTCACGACTACATCAAGCAAACAATTCTTTTTCAAATGGAATACGCGAGCTACAATATCAGGTCTATCACAGGTTTGTTGACCCGGTAAAAGATTTTCTTGTAGCTCTTTCCATCTAGGATTGCAAGTCATTGTAAGAAAGATGTCAGGTTTACCAGTTTTACTGACTAAAGCCATTGCATCCTGATAATTTTGTTGCATATGGCGAGGGGATCCTAAAAAAGTCGACGGTAAAATTACAGTTTTGCCAACTTGGCCGTCAATGTCATTAGCAGATTTATGTAAATAATCGTGTAGTCCTTGGTAGGTATCTGCTTTTATCTGTTTTTGATTATCTTTGCACTACTGAATCCTGTCTTTTTCAATTTTAACGTAAGCATCTACAACCCATTGTTGAAATAATCGACGACCGAATAAAATAGCGTTAAATTCATCTGGCCTTACAGCAATTTTAAATTTAGTGTAAGCCAAACGTGTTACTCGACGATTTATATCATTATCGTTGATCTTGATACGTTCTAAATTTCTATGCCATCCTTGTGATCCATAAAGGTAAAATAATGGATAAATCCATGGTTCAACATTTGGATCCATAGTACTAACGCATTTTAACACTTTTGTATTTTTATTCCTAATAGTTACATAAGACTCTGGGATTTCACCATCAGCTGTTGTCGAAAAAATAGCAGCAACTTCATTTGTTCGCTGTAAATTGAATCTTCGTCTATCAAATCCTGGTTTTAAGGAAAATAGTAGTTGCAATTCTGGTTCATGTTCCTCATTCATCAGTGATCTCTGATTGTTTATTTCTTGTTTCATCATTTCGTAAGATTGTGCAAAAATATTATTCTCTCTTATTACTTTATCTAAAATTGAAAGCGTTTCTTGATCAAGATGAGGATTTTGGATTTTTCTAACATTAAGAGCTTCTTCTTGATCAACAAAAAACAGTTGTCCATACACCGGATTTTCATTTTCACAAGGATAAAGAGATGTATTAATTTGATAGTAAATTTGTCCATGAATTTTGAAACAATAAGGTCCAGGACGGCGTGATTGAAAATTAACCAGATTAGCATTAAAAGAGGCGAATGAAAGTGAATTATTATAATAACGAATGTTTTCAAAAAAATTATTCGATTTAGGATGATTTCCATTAAATAGCCTATACAGTTCTGGAGGAAAATCTAACATACTTTCTAAAGCTACAGCCCCATGAGAACAACAATCATTAAAAGAAAAACCTTTATTTGCCACCTTTTCTGAAACAAAATGTACTGCTTTACAATGTATACACAATATATCCATTTTTCCTAAATAATTTTTTCTACTACAGCATTTAGTTGTTGATCACTTACACAGTAGTTACTACGTGCAGCTTGTTCATTATTCGTAATATTATCATTATCGCGTATAGCTTGACGTCTAATTCTCGCATTTTCAGAACGTTTTAACCGCTTTTGAATTTGATAATTTTTTTCCTCTTCTGGAGTACGTATAATTTTTCTTTTACCCATTTAGAAAAATCAAAATGACTAAATCAGAACTTTTATCTGTACAATAAATACAAAATTGTTTATGAATATATGTATAGGCTATTAACAGAAGGTCAAGGATTGGTAACTAAAATAACTCTTATTAACATATCATAATGTCACAGGGATTATGTAAAATGAGTGTAGACGATAAACGTTATTTATATTTTATTTTTATGATTGTAGAATGGTGTACATAGAATTTTGATTATTAAGCAATTGTTTTTTTTATTCTGTATGTTTTTGTCAGTATATGCTTAATTTTTTTATTATATATAAATGCTTACTTGGCTGTAACTTAAATTTCAATAGTCGAAAATTTTGATTGATATTATAAATAAAGGCTTGGTTGATTGTCAGTAAAATTGAAATAATCAAAAAGTCAGATTTAATGTCAGATTTTATTTTCTGTGACTGTAGACTTTTGAAGTAAAAGTCAAGTAAAATCTTTTCCTTCGTTTTTATTTGCTCATGTTTCTCTGTATTTCTAGATATAATTCTCTGTATTTCAGATATAATTCGACAACGGAATCACAATATTTTCTGTAAAAGTCAAATTTCCACTATAGTTTAATATTTCTCATAAAAATACCATTCTTTTAAAATCAAAAAAATTATGGCACCACAGCAACCTGAAAAAAAATCAAATGACTTATTACATACGTATGTATGTAATAATATGAATCATAAAAAGAAATTAGAAAATAAGATACATTGGTATATTTTTAGAAGATTTTACATGTGTAAAGAAAGTGCTTAAAAATGTATAGCATACATCGTAATCACATATTCTTTGTGAAAAAAAGTGCAATGTATTAAAAATTCATGTTGGCATATTACTTTCCTAATAACAGAAATAAAATATAAATTTTACACACGTAATATTTCAGATTACAAAGAGCAGATACCATATATAATTTCTTTTCATATAAAACAAATATGTTACTATATACACGAACAATATTAAAGAATAAAAAATGTGATATTTAATATTCACTAACAATAAGAGGACTTATGCAAATAATTTAATCCCGAATAATTAAAAACCTGATTATAAAGTTGAAAATTATAATTTCGATGTTTTTCAATGAAAATATGGTTGAATATTCATGTGCTAATAAGGTGCTAAAATTTACCAAATAGGTTATAATTTGATTGCAAAGTTGTGCTTTTTGGTAAATATAATGTATTCGACGTATACTTACGGTTGGCGACGTACTGCAATCAAACGTATCACTTTTTTGCTCAACAATAGCTTTCAGTTAAAACACATTAAGGAACTCACTACTTCTTTTTTGTTGTAAAATAGCGTGACTGTTGCCATCGGCCATCACAATGAATGTTCTATAGAGAGATAATATACATATAATACGTTTACCATACATAGTTACCATATGGATCACAACAACAGGCATGCGCACAATTAATATATATAATAAATATACCATCGCAAATCTGATTGTAGATAAAATTATTCAAAAACCATTATTTTTGTGCTTTAAACTGAATTAAAATTATTTAATAATTCATTAAATTATTTATTAGATTAAATTGAATTAAAACCAGAGTGTTATAAAAATATTTATTTATTTTAGTCATATAGTATGGAAAAGGATGAAGGGAAAGGTTTTTTTATTAAAGTTTTTCAATTCCGTTAAAAATTTTACACTTTTTCAATGCAATTTCTAAATCAAAATTAACATTTTCAATGATAAGTAAAAGTACTTTGTAGTATAGTTAATCATTATAACTAATAATACTATTTTATATTCTATACAACTACATCTATCAGTCGGTCTACATAATATTATTTACATATCATTGACAATATTTCAATTTTGAAGATTAAAAACTATGGGGCATGAAGCTCTTGTCAGTTATAAATATTGTTTGAACAATAAATTAATAAATTGAACTATACATTCATAATAACATATAAACATCTTATCTAGTCGTCGATATAACAAATTTTAATCTTTGATATAAAATTTTGAAATTGTATGATCTGTACTAAAAATACAGAATTAATCATTTATATCTGCTCAAATAAATAATTTTCAAACATATTTTTTATAATACTTTTTTAAGCTAATAATAATATTTGTTATTCTTACTAAAATTACTGTAATTTGAATTTGAAGAAACCTAATTATTAAATTTAAAAAAATATCAATAAACTAAAATGTATTTTAGAAAAAAAAACTTGTTTTCACAACTGATTATTTAGCAAATTTTCTTTTTGGGAATCTATTCCCACGCATAAGCTCTGCTGGTGTCATTTTGTCAGCTTCAGAATCTAAAACAATACCTGTTACGTCTTTGCATTTGATTGTACCCAAACCATCTAAAACATTAAAAGAATTAATTAAAGGAAGACAAACATTTTTCATGTTCATTATACCTGTGTTGTTGAACACACCAGTCACTGTCACACGTGAGCCAATTTCATATTCAATGGAGGTGTAATTTGTCACATCAACATTGATTTTTAGAGTTCCATCAGTTATGGCAGCACTCCCATAACTCATATTTGCATAGCGACTCTCAATAACTCTAAATGTCTGTTTTAAATAGCCATCGATAGCTGCAATATAAACAGAGTATATTAATTAAAGAATTAAATTGTTATGTGACACTATAAGCACACATAAGGAACACGCACTACAGTAAAACATAACAAAATAAGAAAATAATTTTCAAACATGCTTGAAGAGCATAATAATAATAAATAAATTTAAAATTATACATAACGCAATGAAGAGTATCAATTGATACATGTCAATTGATTGTTATGGTCCAGAATATTGTCAAAATTAACAATTGTTGCCGGTATAGGAGGTGGTAGTTCAACCATGTCCTGAGTATAATAACCTAAGTAATCCACTGCTGTACTTTGCATTATTGTAATTTCAAACGGTATCAAACTGTTGTCTTTCGATTGATACACCTTGGATGATTTTGTCAAGCCACCAGTAACATGCACAATCTGTAGAAATAAAATATGTTATATTTATTCTCTTTCAAATGTCACAATTTATATATTCTGTCAATGTTCAATTTACTTACTCTGTTTAGTTTAATTTCTGACTCATATTTTGCAATGACATCATTCCAAATAACACATGCCACTTGTCTGTCACCATTTGATAAAATAAATTTGAAGAGCTTGTATTCCAGTTTTTTTCCCACCTGTCGAGTATCATGCAATTCATTTACATAGCCTATTATCTCACTGAAACAAACAAAATTAAAAGTTTTATGTTAATTACTATTTTATAACAAAGGTAGCACATTTAATAATAAACTGTAGTATAAAAATACTCACGTAGTTTTGTCCTTATCAGTCAAACTATCAAAAACTTCATTGAGAGAAAATGGGATAGAATCAGTCATGATGAATAGGTTATCTGTATATAATAAATATACAATAAAAAATGAGTAATCTATATAATATATACAATAAAAAATTAGTAACTGCGTTAAACTAAATGTATTGTAGGATAACAATATGTGCCAATATATACCAATAGTAAGGCCAAATGTTGTGCAATAATACAAATTCTAATTCAATTACGACGAAGCACTAAATCAGTATCTAAATCACTAATCTAAATCAAATCATTATAAGTATATTGTAAATCAACCACGTGTTCGGCGAGGTTAAAAAATCGTTTAACGAATTGCGTCTCTTTTTATTTTCTCGGAGACAATTTTAATGTATTTTTTATCATGATCGACAATACAAAATTTACTTTACTTATATGATAATTATACACAAATATCCCCTTATCAATAAATAAAATACTAATACTTACATGCAGTGAATGTTTCCCTCGTGCCAGCAACTTGAAAATGAAAGAGGCGGAAGTGATAAGCATGACATCTGACGTTGACTTATGCACTTTTTTGACGTCATTATTGGCCACTCAGATCACGACTGACATTGACTTACGCACTTTTATTTGACGTCATACTCGGCCAATCACATCACGAATAAGAAGGCTACAACATGGCTTCCATTCCTTTTTTATAAGGGGATTAAGCAGTTTCGGAACAAATTTTGCTGCTACAGGTTTCATGCCCAAAACTTCGAAAAAAATTGCATGGCATGAGTTAACAGAGATGCTAACGTCTTCAGCCACTTCTCTAATAGTGATTAGACGATTTTCTAACACGATTTGTTTCGCTTCTTCAACACTTTCATCAGTTATTGAAGTGCTGGGGCGTCCAGAGCAAGGTTCGTCGTCAGTGTCTTCTCGGCTATCTTAACCTTTTAAGGACGGGACTGGTCGATATATCGACCACCAATTTTGTCAGGCACTCCACGTGACATATTCTTTCATTTTATGCACAAATATTGTGCAAAAAAAAAGTCAAATTTTAACGTAAAAATCCCCGTCCTTAAAAGGTTAAAGAACTTGTACCACTTGTAAACATTTTTTTGACTTAAAGTAGATTCACCGTATGCTACTGTCAACATTTCAAGTGTTTTATAGCATTTAATTCCATTTTTTATACAACATTTTATGCAAACTCTTTGATCCATTGTTTTCGACAGTAGAAAATCGCCGAGTACAAAGAACACGTCTAACGTTTCTATCTCAAAAAAAAAGTAAATATACAACCTGGCTTAAACTGTGAATATATGTGATGAACATGTATACGAACATAATAAAAAAAAATCGATGATCGAATCTACGTGCCCGCCCAATTTAAAAATTCACCTTACTTTTTGAACACATCTCGTATGCAAACATACATACATATACGAGGTGTGTTCAAAAAGTAACGAGAATTTTTAAATTTCGCGGGTTTGGAGAGTCCGCTTGTATAAAATTTTTTTTTATTATGTTGGTACACATGCCCCTGAAGTACGATAAAATTTTCAGCAATATTCATTGCTTACTTTTTAAGTGTCAGCCGCTAACGTTAGACGGGTTTTTCGAGCTCGGCGATTTTCGTTTGTGAAAAAAATGGATCAAAGAATTTGTATTAAATTTTGCGTAAAAAATGAAATAAAGTGTAGTAAAGTTTGTCAAATGTTAACAAAGGCATATAGTGAGTCTGCTATGAGTAAAGCAAGGATTTATGAGTGGTATAAGCGTTTCCAAGATGGCCACGAAAACGTTGTAGATGACGAACGACCCGGACGCCCAAGCACATCAACAACCGATGAAAACGTGAAAAAAGTGAAAGAAATGGTTATGAACGATCGCCGAATCATAATCAGAGAAGTCGCTGATGATGTTGGCATATCAGTTGGCTCATGCCATCAAATTTTTTCGAATGTTTTGGGTATGAAACGTGTGGCAGCAAAATTCGTTCCAAAATTGTTGAATTTCGAACAAAAACAGCGGCGAATGGAAGTTGCTCAGGAGTCGCTAAATGAAGTCAATAACGATGCAGAACTACTAAAACGTGTTATAACAGGTGACGAAACATGGGTTTACGGATATGATGTCGAAACTAATGCTCAATCGTCCCAGTGGAGGCATTCTGGATCGCCAAGACCGAAAAAGGCTCGACAAGTGCGGTCGAATGTGAAGGTTATGCTCACTGTGTTCTTCGATTTTAATGACATAGTGCATTATGAATTCTTGCCACAAGGTCAAACAATCAATAAGCAGTACTACCTAAACGTTCAACGTCGTTTGCGTGAAGCAATCCGAAAAAAACGCCCGGATTTGTGGCAAAACGATTCATGGCTTTTGCACCACGATAATGCGCCTGCTCACACTTCATTGCTTGTTCGTGAATTTTTGGCCAAAAACGAAACTGTAACGATGCCTCAGCCTCCATATTCGCCAGATATGGCTCCATGTGACTTTTTTCTATTTCCAAAAATAAAGAGAACATTAAAAGGCCGTCGTTTTACAAGCATAGATGACATTAAAAGCGAATCGCTGAAAGAGCTAAAAGCTATTACAAAGATCGAGTTTCAAAAGTGTTTCGAGGATTGGAAAAAGTGTTGGCATAAGTGTATTGTATCCGAAGGGGACTACTTTGAAGGCGACAACATTAATGTAGATGAATAAATAAATATTTTTTTCATAAAACGAAAATTCTCGTTATTTTTTGAACACACCTCGTATACTAGGGGAGTGGGTTCTCCCTCGTTCGCTTCGCTCACCAACCCCCTCACCACATCAGAACTTAATATAGAATCAGCAATAATTATATGATAACAGGCCGACCCAAAAAAAATTATCTCAACTTATGAACAGATAGGTCTATTTTCATGTATTTTTTGAGACTGAATGAAAATTTGCAATAAACTTAGAAACATTTTAAGAACCGTATGTTTCGTCATGTTATCGTTTTGTTTTTAATCGACGACATGATGAACGATAGACATATCTCATTTTTTTTATAAACACAAAATTATCAGTTACAAAAAAATTAACGAAAGAAAATTTATACATTGAACGTTTATATAATATTAGTTATCTTTACTTTCTTTTAAATCTTCTGTAAAATTATTTTTATATTTTTCCTAAATTCAATTAACTTCAAAATTGTCAGTTGCTAAAAAATTAGCAAAAGAAACGTAATTCGAATAAAATGACATCATTATTGTACATGCTTCATTGAAGGTAATATACAGGGTGATCTAGAAGGATTATATTTTCTGAAAATGGTTTTTCCGAATCGATTGCCGTTTTCGAAAAATTTTTATCTTTAATATTTTCCGAGAAAATTAATTAAAAAAATTAATGATTTCGACCAATTTGAGCATCGCTTTTTTCGAGCACAGATTTTCTCATCGTTTGCTACTATCCCCTTCACTCGGCCTTGGCAACCGAAGCAGCAGGAGATACGGCGCGGCTTTGCAAGTCAAAATTATTTGGCATGAAAAATTACATTCAATAAATGTAGAAATATTGTATTTTCCAAAATTAAATATCACCTCAACAATATTATATGCCAAAGGTTAAAAGGAAATATGTAATTTGCATAAAGAAGTATGAAAAAATTGAGATTATATTTATGTTTTTTTTTTCAAAAAACTTTATTATATAAACCTGTATCGATGATGCATTTCGAGTACCAATGGTTCAAGCAGTCGAACAATATATGATGTCAAGTAATGTACAAACAATTTTTAATTATTCCATACAATACTTGAAAAGGAAAATGGATCTTTAAAAATTAATTGTGGCTGTGCTATACATGTAGCACGCTGTCTGGGCTATTGTTTTATAATCCAATCGCAGAGGAATTTACGTTTTTTTAATTATGACAGACGCAAATGCATAAATTTAGTCATTAAGTTTCAAACATTTGTCAGGTAAAATAGTATCGGCAAATATTTCAACCTATATTTTTTTGTATTAAAATTGATTAAAGGCAATGGCTACAATTAATGATTCATAATTTTAATGTTTTCTTGATGAAGATGTATATGTATCAAACATAAAATTGGTTTGAATCTAGATTTAGTAGGTATTTCAAACTCGTATAGTAGGAACTGAATAAGTAAAATATATTAATTCATCAATCGAAGTGTTTAAATAACTTAACGTATATTTCATTTTCACATTTACATTGATTAATTGATGTAAGATAATAAATAAGTGAAAAAATATCAATTACAATGTTTAAACAAAATTCTATTCTAAATTAGAAATTTGATATGCTTTTATCATCAACGTTTCTTTGCAAATATGTGGTGACGCTATTTTCAATTGTTTTCACGAGTTTTCTTCTGTGGATCGCATTTTATCCTTTCGCAATCAATTTTTATTGCGTTACGTACATATGGATGATCGTAGGCGAGGTGAAGGTTGCGCTGGTGGTCGAGTTTGTGGTCGGGCTGGTGGTCGTGGAAGAAATCGTGGTATGCCTTAAACTAGCGCTGAGTACACAGAGATGTTGATTGCGTACTGTCAGGCTGGTCGTAATGCCAATGCTGTAGCGGAATTGTACGCATAGGATTTCCCTGAAAGAAGACATCCAAATCCAAATGTTATATTAGACGCAGTTCGTTGCGGCTGTGAAGATGGAAATCCAATTCCTGTGGCACATCGGGGTGCTAATCATGAAGAAGATCCAACGAGGAGCATCAGAACTGTAGTAGATATACTTGATTGAGTTATTCCATAGTAAATAAAAATTTGTAAAAGATTTATTTAAACATATCGTGTTAAAAATAACTTTTTCGATATTCTACAAAACTTCGAAGCTTTACTAACATATGTCGTTTGGTCCGTACGTTGTTGCACACTTTTATCATATAATTCCTACGAAACACGGATACACAGTGAATGAAAATTTTTTTTATATTATATCCATATTTATTTACAATCTGTCTCGCATACTAAGACAATAAGTAAATTTAGTTACAATTTAGCAAGAATATTCATGATTTTTAATATAATACTCCATTGAGTATTCTGTCGTTGTTTTACAAGGTGCTTATAACATTATCAATTTATTTATTTGTTTATATACTTAATATTTTATGTTTCTTTAGTCTGGTATTTATAATGGATATCTTGAGAAGCTTGTTGATAAGTTGATTTGGGTGATTTCAAAGTCTGGAATTATATTTTTAGTAGAATGTTGTAATTTCTTCTTTGACTTATGGAACTTGTAGATTATTTCTAACAGTTTCATTTGTAATAAACCGGAGGCCCATACTATACTACGTAGTACTTTCGATTGATATCTTTTCGGTATTTCAATATTCGAACTTGCAGCAGCATCTCATAGCCGAATACCGTAAGTCTAGATTGGTTTGAGTACAGCTTTACTGTAACTTTACTGTAACTGTAACAGCTTATTTACGATTTACAGCTCCGATTTTCCTTCTATGAGCCAGTACATTTTCCTCTAATAGGTAGGCAGGTTTCTTTTCGAAATGTAAATGTTGTATGTATTGATTTACTATCATTTACTGTTATTCTCCAAAAGTTAAACCATCGTTGAAGATGGTTATTTATAGATTTCTGTAACGCTTCTAATGCTATTGTTGGCTCTGAGTATATTGTTAAAATTGTAATGTCATCTAGGTGCATAGCAAATAAATAGCCCTGTATACTGTCCTGCGACACTCTTTCCGTAACGTTTGAGTCTATCTCGTTTTATCAAATAAATAGTTCGGACTCTTTCTATTATATTTGTAATCGCGTTTCCGAGAGTAGCAAGAAGTTCAGTCTCTCTCAAAACAGGGAAATTCAGTGTTTTATGCAAAATGAGCACTTTATTCAGTATCAAAAATATAAATATAAGAGTAGACCCATATCAATGAGCTTGTCTCGCTATCTCTCTCTTTAACATGGAGTTTCTTATAATTAAGTTGTATGGAACAACAACAACAAAATATTGGTATACATATATATATATATATTTTTTTTTTGCTAAAGAAAGGTAGGGTCCATAAAGTAGAAACTAAAGGCCATGCCATACTAAGAAATCTACTTATAAGCGGGCCCGACCTTTTAACAAACGAAATAATAAGCGTTTCGACGCGATCTAAGAAAGAGACCCTAAGGTAAGGAAAACAAATAAGTGCGTACGGCACAATTAGTAATTAAAAATAAATCAAGGTTGAGGTGCTCTCTTCTTATCTTCTTTCTCCGCTTGATTTTTCTTCTTGTTTCCTGCGAAATCTTTAACGACAACGTGGAGCGCCGCGTGGTCCAACTTCGTCCGTAGAATTGTCAAAGTCATTGTTTGAATAAGAAGTTATAATTATGATCCCAGATTCAGAAAGAGCGAGAAATTCTACATTCAAATAAGGTATTATATGTGGGGTGCGGTTAATCCTCCCCCTCCCCGCGTAAGGTCATGTAGGGGTCAAATATATTATTTTCTTCATCTATGCATAGGGATGATTGGGCAAGGGTAAGATTAATTGAATAACCCAGTAACTTGTTGGTAATATCTTGCCCCCCCCCCAACCCAATAACTGGACGGTAATATTTTGCTGCAGCACGATATCGGCCTTGACCGTCAAAATTACCGAGGGAGGCTTCGGTACCCAAACCACGTGAGAATCCGAATCTTTGATCGAAGAGAGAGACGTCGACCACGAATACGCCACAAGAGATAACAGAATGTCAACAATTAGGAAGTTTACACGGCGTCTAAGCTAAAAAATGGAAAATAAGCTTTCGTTAATTAAATGAAATAAAATTGTACGTAATTATTATTATTATTATTAACCAGAGTATAGTACAAAATATTACAAGTAGTAATAATTATACAATTTTACATTACAAATTTGTAACCCGGCAGAGGATAAACCTGTTCGCTGGTCTGGTATTTTAAAACTACTAAACACAAAGAAAATTAAGAAAAAAATTAAAAAAAACAAAGAAAATTAAGAAATACCTATTAATAGATGATTTATGTTATTGTTTTTTTTGGTTTTCTTCCCAATTTTGTTGTTGATTATTTTCCATAGTTTTCGTGGATTGTGTTGATTTGTTTTGATTTGATTTTTTTCATATTTTTCTTTAGCTAGATCTATGGTCTTTTTTAAAGTTTCTACATAGTTTTTATATTTAATTTTTATATTTAAAATAAATAAAATAAATAAAATAATTTAAAAATAATAGTTTTTATATTTAAAATAAAATTGTACGTAATCTTCAATAAATCTTGAATGAATCCTCGAATAAAGCCTTGAAAAAAGGATAAAAAATTGAAAATAAGCTTCCGTTATTATTAACAAGTTTGCCTAACTTGGCTGGCTACCAAGTCGGTTACTCAAAACACCTCATTTTTTTATTTCGGATTTGAAAAGAAAGTTTAACTGGTCAATCCCACATTGTCTTAATCCATTAAGGCCCTTGCCAAACCTGGGCAAGATAGCGCCAAACTAACTATGCCTATCGTAGGTAAATCGAAAAAAAATACCCGTGTTTTTTCTTTTGCCATTTACAATTATTTATTAAAGTTATTTAAACAAATTATCGAAAGGTAATCATTTGAAGTTTGACAAAAAAAAACGTTACGTACGTTACGTTAATATGTTTTCACGTAGAATGAAATTTTGAAAACAATTTTGTAGGAAAACAAATTAATTGTATTCTCTTTTCTGGTGTGATTCCGGACAAGCCTACAGAGTTTCAACTAAATCGGAAAATAACACTTCTTTAGTATTATTTATGAAAGAGGTGACTCGTGAATATGATGATAGTTGACGTAGAAATTTCTTAGTGTCTAGCGACTCAAAAGGGCCAAATATGCCAGATTATTTGAGAAACGAAATTGTTGACATTCTGTTATCTCTCGGGGTATGTCAAGGCCGATATCGTGCAGCAGCAAGATATTACCGCCAAAATTACCCAGGGAGGCTTCGGTACCCAAACGACGTGAGAATCCGAATCATTGAACGAAGAGAGAGACGTCGACCATGAATACGCAGAAATTGTCGTCGCATTATGAGACAGAACAACGATGATCCACGAATTCTCGTTGTTTTGGCAATGGTAGATTTAGATCATCATATCTCTTTGCGTGAAATTCAGAGACGTACTGGAATCCCAAGAACAACAGCCGGTAGAATTTTACGGCTTCATAGATTTCATCCATATCACATAACTTTGACTCAAGCTTTGATGCCAGATGATCTCCGCCGCAGACTCGAATTCAGTAATTAGGCACAAGCAAGGATTCGTGAACATCCTGAATTTTTCAGATATGTAATATTTCCGGACGAAGCTACATTTCATAGTAATGGGCAACTCAATCGCCATAATAGTCATTATTGGTCTATCCAGAACCCTCATTGGGTACGTCATGTTGATAATCAGCATAGATGAAGCCTTGTAGTTTAGTGCGGTATAATGAATGGTTATTTGATAGGACCTTATTTTTTCGATGAGTGTGTCAACGGCGCAGCATATCTTGATTTCCTGCAGAATGAATTACCAGAATTATTGGAAGATGTGGACTTGGAAACAAGACGACGATTATAGTTTCAACAGGACGGTGCACCGTGTCATCGCTCAGTAATAGTTCGTCACTTCTTGAACCAACGATACTGAAGACGATAGATAGACATTGGTAGTGACATTACAGAGTGGTGTCCAAGATCACCAGATCTAACAAGTCCGGATTTCTTTTTATGTGGCTATTTGAAAAGTGTTGTTTATGCACAGCAACCAGCAACATGGCAAGATATGATGCAACGCATCATACAAGCTTGTAGAGCTATTCCACGTCACGTTTTGTTGTCCACAGTTGAAAACTTCCAACATAGAATTCAACACTGCATAAATTTTATGAGATAAATGTTTGTGTTACAACCTTGACCATAACTCTATCTGTAGTCATCGTCTTGTCTTCCATGGCTGGGCATTCTCTCCTTGCCTTAATTGGTTTGGTAATCAATACCTCGCCTTCATTGGCTGGGTAACCAATGTCTCGTCTTGATCGGCTCAGCATTCTCACCTTGTCTAGATAGACTGGACACTCTCTCTTTGCTTACATTGGTTAGATTGGTTCACGTTACTAAATATAGCACGAATACATGTAATGATTAAATCAAAAACGACCTTGATAATCGAACTTTTATTTATCTTCGGTATTGGGTTATTATTTTTTTTTTTTTTTTTTTTTTATGGTGGTAAAAAAACAGGATAAATCCTCATGGACCATAACGGTTGGAGTGTGACGGCAGTTCACCGAAGCTACCCACCTACACTCTCCCACCCGCCGTGTGACGTGACTCGCTGATCCTCTCAGACCGGGCTGTTTCAAGCGATCTATCAATCGAACGCAAGGAGCCTCCGGGTCGTCGAAGACCAGCTGACCGCCCAAATCCCGCTTCTCTTCAACCGGAGGGTAAACCGACCGGGGAAGAGTAGTAAAGTCCACCTACACCATTCTCCAGCGGGGAACCGCGTAAGCATTACTTCCCGCTGGAGAACCGCGTCAAGTCCTCTCGTTGTCCATGGGTCCTGTATCGTTTCGTTACGTCCGTTTATTCCCATTCATCCATTTGTTCATACCATTTACTCTCCCATTCTTCTCGTCTAACACTCGACTTCCAGGCAAACGTCCGCCTTTTTCCCTCGTAGGATAGTCTCAACGTACGTTGCCGTTACCGTCCAGTAGTCTTTGTCTTGTAGCATCTTTGCCACAATGTTGTTGGGCGTGATGTTTCCAAGTGTCGTCTCCAGTCTTTGCCTTTCGTCGTTCCATGTGAGCATTTGAAAAATGTATGCTCTGCGTCATCACATTTGTGTCCACAGTATTTACAGTCGGCGCTGTTAACTTTGTCTCTGTCAAACAGATATTTCCTGAAGTACCCGTGGCCGGTAAGAAACTGGATCAGGTAAAAATTCACTTCCCCAAATTGCCTCTCCGTCCACGGTCTCAGGTCGTCGATGAGTCGTCTAGTCCATGCTCCGTTCGTGCTCATCCTCCATTGTTTGTTCCAGTCCGTCATCGTCCTAGTTCTTTCGTCCTGGGCGGCTTCCGTTCTGGTCATGTCACTGTTTCGTTCGTACACGCGTTTCCGCTCTCTGGCGAGCATGTTTATCGGGATAACCCCCGCCACCATCAGGACAACCTCAGCCGAGACTGTCCTGTAGGTGCAGGCTATCCTCAGTGCTCCCTGTCTTTGTACGTTTGTCAGTCGTTTGCAGTATTTCTTGACCCCCAACGCGTCGGCCCACACCTCCGCCCCGTAGAGCATGATCGAGTGGGTCGTTGTCATCAGTAGTCGTCTCTTCCATTGTCTCGGTCCAAATGTATTTGCCATAAGACGACTGAGAGCGGAAGTCCTCTCTGCCGCCTTCCTCACTGTCTGTTGTATGTGCGGCCAGAAGGTCATCTTCGTATCTAGGGTCACCCCCAGATACTCGACCGCCCTACTGGTCCGCAGCGATACCTCTCCGACTGTCATGGGAATCAGGGTATTAATCCGGCTTCCCGTCAGAAGGATGAGTTCTGTCTTGGCCAGGGCAAGGCTAAGTCCGCGTTCAGTCATCCATCTATTGATTCGTAACATCGCGCGGTTCAGAAGCATTTGCGCCAGCTCCGGGGTACGGGCTATTATCACCACAGCCACATCATCGGCGTAGGCAACCAGCTCCACCCCCGGTGGCATCGGTAGTCTTAGTAGTGCGTCGTACAGTATGTTCCAGAAGTCGGGTCCAAGGATTGAACCTTGGGCGACTCCTGCTGTGATTCGTCTGGTCACTGTTCTGTCGGTCGTCTCGTATCGAATCCATCTGTCGTGTAGGTACTCCCTCATCACCCGCATCAGGTATTCGGGAACCCTGAAAGTTTGTAGGGCCTCCAGAATATCCCCCCACCGAGCGGAGTTGAAGGCATTCCTGACATCAAGAGTCGCGAGAAGTACTATTGGCCTCGCTCCGTAGCACACGCGCCGCGTCCGCCGAAAGGCGTCGGTCACTTGTCGAATCGCCCCTATAGTTGAGCAGCCCCGTCTGAATCCGTGCTGCTTTCCTGCAAGTCCTCCGTTTGCAGTTACCGCGTTCGTCAGTCTTGGTTTCAATAACGCTTCGTAAAGTTTACCCGCTGTGTCTAGAAGACTCAGGGGCCTATAGGAAGACGGACTATTCGGCTCTCCTTTTCCTTTATGCAGGAGAACCAGTCTAGCAGTCTTCCATCGTCTGGGAAAGATGCCCGCACGTAAGACCGCGTTATACTTATCCAGGAGGAGTCCTGGACGTACGCCCAGGATCTGCTGGAGGATTTCTCCCGGGATACCGCCTGGTCCGGGTGCCTTACCAGGCTTGATCGTGGACACAGCCTTAGTGAGCTCTGCCCCGACAAACTCTGGCACTGTCGTCTCTTGTTCGTTCGTCATTTCTTCCGTCTCTGGTTGGTTTGGGAAAAGTCCATCTACAATTGCTTTCATGGTGTCTTTGTCTTTTGGTTCAGAAGGGCCAAGGGCCCCCAGTTTCTTGGTCACAATCTTGTAGCCAAGTCACCAAGGGTCCCGTTCCACTTCTTCACACAACTGTCTAGCGCATCGGTTTTTACTGTCCTTTATTTTAGTAGTCAGTCTCTTACGTGCCATCTTGTACGCTGTCGGTATTGGGTTATTATTATCATTATTATTATTATTATTATTATTATTATTATTATTATTATTATTATTATTATTATTATTATTATTTTTTTTTTTTTTTTTTTTTTTTTACAAGGAGTTGCGGAATCCTTTTTGCGGATTCCCCTTAGTCTTGATCTAAGGAGGTATGTGGGACTCCCCCAAAAAAAAAAAAAAGACAGGCCTATCCACTAAACCGCCATCTCCTTGTTGTCCTTCCCCCAGCCAGGGACTATGTTGATATTACTTCTGACTGGGGGTTCTGTCTGTGTTCCTTCGTTCGTATCGTTTTTCCGTGCGTCGTTACGTCGCGTCAATCCGTCTGCTCAGTCGTCCTTCAGACAGTCGTCCGCGTTCTTACGTCTTAGTATGGTTTCCGTATAGGTAGCGACTAAACGCCACCATTCGGGTTTATGCAGCATCACCTCTACAATGTTATCGGGGGTGATGTTGCCAACTGTTGTCTCTAGTTCTCGTCTGAGTCTTGTCCAGCGGTCGCACCCGAAAAACGTGTGTTCCGCGTCGTCTCGTTCGTGTCCACAATACTTGCAGTCGGGTGTTCGTACTCGGTTCATATTGTGGAGATACCGTCGAAAGTACCCGTGGCCCGTCAAGAGCTGGGTGACGTGAAAATTCACATCACCAAAATTCCTTCCAAGCCACGGTCTCACGTCCCGTATCAGTCGTCTCGTCCATTTGCTACCTCGTTCTTCTGTCCATCGGTCTTGCCACATGTCGATCGTCCTTTCGCGTTCAACGATTGCCGCGTTCTTTCGTCCTATGTCTGCGCTGCTGCCATAGATCCTTTTGCGTTCCGAGGCAAGAAGATCCACGGGTATTACGCTCGCCACCACCAGGACAGCCTGCGCAGAGACTGTTCGGTAGGAGCAAGCGATTCGCAGAGCGCCCTGTCTCTGTACCATCGTCATTGTCTTACAGTTCTTCTTTGTCTTCAAGGAATCTGCCCATATTTCCGCGCCGTATAAGAGGATCGAGTGAGCTGTCGCCATTAGCAGTCGCCGCTTTCCTGGTCTCGGTCCCGTCGTGTTTGCCATCAGGCGGCTCAAGGATGTTATCCTCTCTGCCGCTTTTCGGGCTGTCTTCTGTATGTGAGGCCAGAAGGTCATCTTCGTATCGAGGGTTACCCCAAGGTACTTGACTTCCCCTTTGGTCTCCGTTTCGTATGTACCCACTCTCATGGGTAGTATCGTCTGTATGCGTCTTCTCGTGAGAAGCATAAGTTCCGTCTTTTCTGTTGCGAGTTGCAGTCCGTGTTCTGTCATCCATCGTCCAACTCGTCTCATGGTCTGGTTCAACGTCAGCTGCGCCAGCTCGGGAGATCTCTCCGTGATCACCGCCGCCACGTCATCAGCGTAGGCGACGAGGGTCACTCCGAGTGGCATCCCAAGCCGAAGCAGACTATCGTATAGACCATTCCAAAAGTCGGGTCCCAGTATCGAGCCCTGAGCCACCCCAGCGGTGACCTGTCTCGTTACCTGTCCTTCGATCGTCTCGTACGTTATTCGTCTGTTTCTCAGATAATCCTCCACAACCCGAACCAGGTACGGTGGAATCCGAAAGTTGCTTTTCAGCGCCTCCAAGATATCCACCCACCTGGCCGAGTTAAAAGCATTTCTGATGTCGAGCGTCGCTAGCAGCCCAATGGGTCGCGCCGCATGGCAGTGTCTGTCTAGTTCCAGGAAAGAATCAATCACCTTTTCGATCGCTCCAATCGTCGACCGACCCTTCCTGAAGCCGAATTGCAAACCTGAGAGACCTCCTCCCGCCTGTATCGCGTCCGTCAGTCTCGGTCTGAGTAATTGTTCAAAGAGTTTACCAGTAGTGTCAAGTAAACTCAACGGCCGGTAGGCCGAAGGAGTGCCAGGGTCGCCCCTACCTTTTGGAATAAGAACGAGCCTCGCCTCCTTCCACCGATCGCTGAACGTTCCTGTCGTCAAGCACGTATTGTACAGGTCGAGAAGTATCTCCGGCCGTAGACGAGCCACGAGCCGGAGGATCTCGGATGGTACTCCGTCCGGTCCCGGTGCCTTACCCGTCTTCATCGCATTCGTTGCTCTGATGAGCTCCTCAGCGGTAAAAGCGGGAGGCATTTGTGCGTCCACGTCATCCATCACGTTTGTCCTAATCGAGTGCGTCGGAAACAATCCGTCAACAATCCGTCCTGCTGTTTCGGCATCTTTAAGTTCCGGTGAGACTCGGGCCCCTAGTTTCCCGGTCACAATCTTGTAGCCGGTTCCCCAGGGATCCTCGTTCACCTCCTCGCAGAGCTTCCTCCAGCATCGCGTCTTGCTGTCCCGTATTGCTTTCGTCAGCGTCTTCCGTGCTGTTTTGTATATGGCCTGAAGGTTTTCCCTTTCGGGTCCACCTCCAGCCCTCGTCGCACGTCGCCGATTTGCCAGGCATATCTTGCATAGCTCGGCTATTTCGTCCGTCCACCAGTATTGTGGTCGTCTTTTTTGTATCTGTCGTCGTTTCGTCATTGTGCTGGTGCACAAGTTGTTTATTAATTTCGCCGTCTCGTCTGTCAGTCTTTCCGTTCTTCGCCGGCCCGTTAGCTCAGGAGGAATCTTCGACCCCGGGGCTGATGCCGCCGTCAACTCCTCCGAAAATTTTTGTCGGTCAAGTTTGTTAAGGTTCCACCGCGGGGGTTGGTGGATTCTCGTTTGTCTCGTTTCTGTCCGTCCCGCCACTTCGAAGACGATGTATTGATGGTCGCTGGCTGTATAGTCCTCGACCACCCGCCACCCCCTCAGCCGTGACAGGATTCTGTCCGACGTCATCGTCACGTCAGGGATGGAGTCTCCAATCCCTGGTCGTCTGTACGTCGGCGTGTGTCCCGTATTTACTACTGCTAGGTCCAACCTTGCGGCCATTTCCAGCAGCAGTCGTCCACGTCGGTTCGTTTCGTTCATTCCCCACTCGATCGCCCTCGCATTAAGATCCCCCGCAACGATGACATCTCCGGGCAGGTCCCTGATCCCGTCCTCTAACAGCGTCGCCTTCCTTTCGAACTCCGCCGCGGTGCAGTTGGGTGTCAAGTAGACGCTGACATAAGTGACAGCGCCGACTGTAGCCCAGACGTAGTCGTCCCCGACTCCGCGGTTGGAGACTCTAAATTGAGCGGCGCCCCTTACCCAGATAGCAGTGGTCTCTGTCCTGTTTGTAATGTATGTCTGGGACATCCTTTTCCTGTATGGTTCACACAGGATCAGAATATCCGCGTCATGTTCGTCGGCTATCTGCGGTAGGAGCATGTCTGCAGTCCTACTTCTATTCAAGTTTCCTTGTACTACTCTGTCCGTCTTCCGGCACGCCTCCTGCACTCCTCCAGCGCTGCCCGGAACACGGCACACCTGCCGTTTCCGGCGAGGTGGGCGACGTCCCCATGCCCGGTCTCGGAGCACAGTGGGCAGACCGGTTCTCCTTTGCATTCCGTCGCGTAATGTCCGGATGCGCCGCATTTGCGGCAGCATTTTGTCCTGTCCTTGCCCGTACATTCGGCCTTCACGTGGCCGAAGCCCAGGCACCTGTAACATTTCGTCACCGTCAGTCTTTTTCGGACGCGGCAGTGCACCCAGCCAATTCTCCATTGTTTGTTCCAGTCCGTCATCGTCTTAGTTCTTTCGTCCTGGGCAGCTTCCGTTCTGGTCATGTCGCTGTTTCGTTCGTACACGCGTTTCCGCTCTCTGGCGAGCATGTTTATCGGGATAACCCCCGCCACCACCAGGACAGCCTCAGCCGAGACTGTCCTGTAGGCGCAGGCTATCCTCAGTGCTCCCTGTCTTTGTACGTTTGTCAGTCGTTTGCAGTATTTCTTGACCCCCAACGCGTCGGCCCACACCTCCGCCTCGTAGAGCATGATCGAGTGGGTCGTTGTCATCAGTAGTCGTCTCTTCCATTGTCTCGGTCCAAATGTATTTGCCATAAGACGACTGAGAGCGGAAGTCCTCTCTGCCGCCTTCCTCGCTGTCAGACATCGCGCGGTTCAGAAGCATTTGCGCCAGCTCCGGGGTACGGGCTATTATCACCACAGCCACATCATCGGCGTAGGCAACCAGCTCCACCCCCGGTGGCATCGGTAGTCTTAGTAGTGCGTCGTACAGTATGTTCCAGAAGTCGGGTCCAAGGATTGAGCCTTGGGCGACTCCTGCTGTGATTCGTCTGGTCACTGTTCTGTCGGTCGTCTCGTATCGAATCCATCTGTCGTGTAGGTACTTCCTCATCACCCGCATCAGGTATTCGGGAACCCTGAAAGTTTGTAGGGCCTCCAGAATATCCCCCCACCGAGCGGAGTTGAAGGCATTCCTGACATCAAGAGTCGCGAGAAGTACTATTGGCCTCGCTCCGTAGCACACGAGCCTCGTCCGCCGAAAGGCGTCGGTCACTTGTCGAATCGCCCCTATAGTTGAGCAGCCCCGTCTGAATCCGTACTGGTTTCCTGCAAGTCCTCCGTTTGCAGTTACCGCGTTCGTCAGTCTTGGTTTCAATAACGCTTCGTAAAGTTTACCCGCTGTGTCTAGAAGACTCAGGGGCCTATAGGAAGACGGACTATTTGGCTCTCCTTTTCCTTTATGCAGGAGAACCAGTCTAGCAGTCTTCCATCGTCTGGGAAAGATACCCGCACGTAAGACCGCGTTATACTTATCCAGGAGGAGTCCTGGACGTACGCCCAGGATCTGCTGGAGGATTTCTCCCGGGATACCGCCTGGTCCGGGTGCCTTACCAGGCTTGATCGTGGACACAGCCTTAGTGAGCTCTGCCCCGACAAACTCTGGCACTGTCGTCTCTTGTTCGTTCGTCATTTCTTCCGTCTCTGGTTGGTTTGGGAAAAGTCCATCTACTATTGCTTTCATGGTGTCTTTGTCTTTTGGTTCAGAAGGGCCTAGGGCCCCCAATTTCTCGGTCACAATCTTGTAACCAAGTCCCCAGGGGTCCCGCTCTACTTCTTCACACAACTGTCTAGCCCATCGGTTTTTACTGTCCTTTATTTTAGTAGTCAGTCTCTTACGTGCCATCTTGTACGCTGTCGATAGTTCGTCCGCGTCTGGTCTGCTCTTTTTCCGTGCGCGGTTCATCCTCCGGCGGCAGGCAATGCATTCCCCACGGAGGAGGCCAATCTCGTCCGTCCACCAGTACATTGCTCGTTTGTGCGTTCGGCCCTTGCGTCGAGTCATCGTGGCGTCGCACAGTTCCGTTATCAGTTCCATTGTCTTGTCCGTTATCCATTCGGCACGCTCCCGCAGACCAAGCTCTGCCGGGACAGACTCGGCGGGTAACGGTGCCTCCCTTAGCAGTTTGTCAAACAGCTCTCTATCTTGTCGTCGTAAGTTCCAATACGTTGAAGTCCGGTCTCTAGTTTGTCTGTTTCGTATGTTCGTCGATTGATTTGTCACCTCAAAGACGATGTGCTGATGATCGCTGGCTGTATAGTCCTCGGTCACCCGCCATCCTCTTATCCGCGACGAGATCCTGTCTGACGTCATCGTCACATCGGGTATTGAGTATCCGAAGCCCGGTCGTCTATAGGTCGTTGTCGTCCCTTGGTTGACCACTACCAGATCAAGCCTTGGGGCCATTTCCAGAAGCAGCCTTCCTCGTTTGTCCGTCGTTGTCATACCCCACTCGACCGCTCTCGCGTTCATGTCTCCCGCGACGACAAAGTCACCCGGGAGACCTGTGAGGGCGTCTTCCAGCTTACCGACTTTTTCCTCGTACACTGCCATCGTGCAGTTTGGGGTCAAATATACGCTAACGTAGGTGACGGAATCTACCCTCACCCACGCGTAATCTTCCCCCCTGCCAGACGCTTGTATTCTCCTAGCCGGTTTGCCTTTGACCCATATGGCCGACGTACCGAGGGTATTCGAGAACCAGCCGTCCTGTTCTCGTAAGTCCCACAGTTGCTCGCTCAGTATCAGTATGTCTACGTTTCGTTCCTTCGCTGTCTGTGATATAAGCAGCTGGGCTGCCTCGCACCTACGCAGGTTTCCTTGTAAGATTCCTGTCATTGTCGTGTCTGCTTCCGGCACTCCTCCAGCGCTGCCCGGTAGGCCGCGCACGCTCCCGTTCCCGGGACGTGCGCCCTCTCCGTTGCACGCGCCTCGGAACATAGGATGCACGTCGGCTGTTTGGTGGGGCAGGCTCTCCCGACATGGCCTGTCCCCCCGCACCTCCAACAGCACTGTCCTCTGTCAGGTTCTGTGCAGTCCGTTCGTCTATGTCCGTATCCGAGGCACCGGTAGCACCTCGGGACCGTCAATCTTTCTCTCAGCCGACAGTTAACCCAGCCGATCTTGATTCTGCCCTTCTTGAGCAGTTTGTGGGCCGTGTCTCTGTCTGCTTCGAACACTGCCATACAAACGTCGTGTTTATTCGGTCCAAAAATGTGGATCTTAAAGTCCGCATCTTGTCCTGTTTCTCGTTTCAATGCGTTCTGTACATCATTCGTGTCTGTAACACAGTCGAGGTCTAGTATCTCTAGTGTCTGTCCGTGTGTCATGTCTCGTACATTACCCTCATTTCCAAGAGTAACCTGGAGTTTCTCCTGGAACTTCCGTCTTGCGTCTGCGTTACAGCGAAAGCGCATGAGGAGTCCTCCGTCCTTAGTCTTCCGATATCCCGAGATACTCACTTTAGAGCCCTCGGGATTAATCTCCGTCTTTAGTCGGCGCAGGGTATCCGCGTACGTTCGTCCGTCATTTGGCCGTACCAGTATAACGTTGGTCCCCCCCTTCCGGCGGGAACCACCCGCACTGGGCCGGTTCATGTCCAGCTCGGGCCGTTTGTTCCCGTGGATAGGCGTCGCCGCTGCGGATGTCGAAGCTAGTGGCCTCTCCCTCCGCGCGCCCAGCGCCACCACAGAGGTAGTCTGTTGCGTCTTCTGTTTGAGGGAAGTCGTCTCCGTCGTTTGGTCATTAGTCTTCTGTTTAGACTTCCTCTTTTTTCTGTTCGCGGAGTTCACCGTGGTCCAGCCTAACTCGTCCGCAACCCTTTGATAGGCCACGGCTTGCTCAGGGCTGGCCCCCGTGTCCTCCCTCTTTCTTTTCTGTCTTTCTGTCCTCCTGTCGTTTACGGACTCCAGGAGGGGATTTAGGCGGTCGCATTCACTCCATGCAATCTCCACCGCCTCCTTTATTACAGCCATACTAGTCGTTATGTCCGTACTAATATTTCTCTGTATCTTAGTCCGTGCCTCCATCTTTTCGAGCGCGGCATCAATGCGCCTGAGCTGCGTGCGAAACAGCTGGAGGTTTTCTGTCATATGTCCGTTGTCATTGTCCACGTATTTCATGTCGGCGTCAGTGTTGGAGGTCTGCTTTTCGGAGCCCTCGTTTTTCCGCGCAGGTGGCACTTGTATGCGCCGCAGCGGTACCGTCACGTCTCGTGTATCACTAGTTCTTGTCGGTGTTCGTCCTGTCGTCGGTTCTTGGCCCTCAGCGGCAGAGACGTAGCTCACCCCGCTGCCGCCGCTTGACCCACTGTCCGTCCTCTGTCGTCTCGGTATGTTCAGTAGTTTCTTGTCATTTTTTCCTGTCTTTCCCCCCATTCCCGTGCACAAAGTGCGGCCCTCAAAATCCGTGCCGCTGCCCGTGGCCACCGGGGCTTTCACCCGATCGGAACCCGGGGTGGATTCCTCCTGAGAAGGAGTTACCACTTGAGGTACATCAATGTTTTCATTGTGCATATTCATATTGTTGGTTTTGTCCCGTTGTGCTGAAGGTCCCTCGTGGTCGCGACTCCACGAACCGCGCTGGGACAGCGCACGGCCCCTGAGGTCCCCCCCCCTGTATGTTTACCCTGTGTGTTCAGTGTTCCCCCCTGTGGTGTGTGCGTGTACGTGAGTGCCCATAGGCGAAACCGGGCTTCATTCACGGGGAGAGTCCTTTTAGAGATATCCCCTTCTCTCGCTTTCGGGCGACTTCGTTTATAGGAGTCCCCGACCATTCGCTTTTCGGTAAGACCCGTTTATAGGGTCACCGAGCATTCACTTCTCCGGTTTGCCAGAAGGCGTGTGTGTGTGAGTGTTTGCGTAGTGTGTGTGTGTGTGTATGTGTATGAGTGATTAATGGTTGGACACATCGGCAGAATACCATTATCTTTTGCGTCATTTGTGAGCCATATCTTCCTCTTGGCCGTGTCCGTTATAGCGTTGCTGCTCAGAGCATTGACGCGACGGACAACGTTTCCACCGGGCACGTCGTGGACGTTGGAAGCTAGCATTTGCCCAGTGAGGTGTTACCACTCACTAGACCAGCCCGGTATTATTATTATTATTATTATTATTATTATTATTATTATTATTATTATTAACCTCACTCTTGCCCCGGTGGGATAGGAGGGGGTTGACCGTACCCCACACATAATACCTTACTTGGACGTAGAATTTCCCACTCTTTCCGAATCCATGAGAAAAAATGGGGATTCTTGTTAAATAAATTACTTGGTTATTTGGTTATTGGGGTTATTGGGGTTGATTATTGGGTTATTTGGGGTTTTGGGTTATTAAAATTAATCTTACCCTTGCCCGATCATCATTGTGCATAGATGAAGAAAATAATAAATTTGACCCCTACATGACTTTACGCGAGGGGGGGGGGGTAACCGCGCCCCACACATAATAGCTTATCTGAACGTAGAATTTCTTGCTCTTTTCAAATCCGGGATCAAAATTATAACTTCTTATTCAAACAATGACTTTGACCTTCAAATGACCTTGAAAATAAATCTCAAGGTTAAATTCGATTTCTGGGAAAGGTGTCCTTCATTGTCCCAAACAACTTTTGTCTGAACAATTATTTTGTAGAACGCCAACCGTAGACAATAAGAGAGGTGCACCTACCCTTCGGTGCAATTATGGTGATCAGCCATAATTGTTTATTTAGAAAAATCAACTGTTGGTGCTCCTCAAGTATCAGCTGCGCTCCCTCGCTCGCTTTCCAATTTGCTGCTGCTTTGCTACCGTGTTTTGCTGCTGCGGTGATGCTGCTTACGATCACTCACGCACGTATCCAAAAAATTCGAAAAACTTCTAATTTGCAAAAACGGCGAAACACAGTGAAACAATTTGGCGGCACTTTACTACGTGACAGCTGAGGCTTAATTAAACTTTTTAAACTCTCCCGCGCTCTCTCCTCTCTCTCTCTTAGTCGTTCGTACTAGCATCGCGAGTGTACCGAATCGCGAACGGATCGATTAATCGAATCGACTACCGTTGCAATATATATATGTTCATAAGTTATATCTACGTGACGACCCTATTCATGTAGATTATTCAATTGATTACACAGCCCCACGGGAAAAAAAAGTGGCCTGTGCGAAAGACAAGACCACGATACCTTTACGTTTTCGAGGTGGCTGAATCTGATTCCGGGGTCCGCTTGACCAGGTTGGCTCTCGTTCAAGGTCAAATGAAGGTCAAATTCAGAGAATGCATTGCAAATAAAATATACCAGTATATTTTCATGTTTTTGAGGTCGCTGAATTCGAATCCGAGGTCAGTTTAACCCGGTCAGGTCAGGGTCAAGGTCAGGTCAAGGTCAAAATGATAAAATGCATCACATTCAAAGTGAACAAGATATCTTTACATGTTTTCGAGGTCCCTGAATCTGATTCCGGGGTCCGTTTGATCCCATTGGCCCTCGTTGAAAGTCGAATCAATGTGAAATTTAGAGAATGCATTCCAAACATAGTAAAAGATATATTTACATGTTTCTCGATCCATACTCTCAGAAAACATCTTTCTAATTTATTTTCCTTTGCTATACCGCACTCGTTTATTAAGAAACGATCTCAAGAGTGGTTTTCTTTTGCGTTTGGCGCCCCTTTTCTCTGTTTCTCTTTTTAAGTTCCAACAGAAATCTGCCATCATATTGACATTCCATCGTCCTTGATACCGTCTTTCCATCTCTTTGATGCCGTGATGGAATCTCTCTCCTTGTTCTTCACTGTAAGCACCTAAGTTGATCGGGAAGTAGTCAATGTGAGAGTCAAGAAAATGTAATTTCAAATTCATATTGCAACCTAATGCCCCAAAATTTGTAACCATTTCGGCTACTATTTCTTTATAGTTTTCACTTTTTTTATTACCCAGGAAATTTGTTACAATTTCTTTGAAACTATTCCATGCAGCTTTTTCTTTATCATTCATGTGTTCAATAAAGCTATCATCTCTGAGCATTTTTCTAATTTGTGGTCCATCGAAAACACCTTCTTTCAGTTTTGCATCAGATATTTTTGGGAATTGTTGTTTTAAGTACCTGTAACAATTTCCTTCCTCTTCCTTATTCAGAGCTTTAACAAACTGCTTCATCAGACCTAATTTAATATGTAGGGGTGGAAGGATTACTTTTGTAGAGTCCACCAGAGCTTTACGGATTACATTCTTCGAATTAACCTGAAGCGAAGTCCTTTGAGTCCATACTTTCTTGGAATAATGATTCTTACGATCACGACTATCCCACTCACATAAGAAACAAGGATACTTAGTAAATCCAGATTGTTGCCCTAAAATGACTGTCAAAATTTTGAGATCTCCGCAAACTAACCACTTTATATGTTCTGCATATTTTATTTTATTTAAAACTAACTGTATTTCTTCATAG
Source organism: Phymastichus coffea (assembly GCF_024137745.1). Lineage (NCBI taxonomy): Eukaryota > Metazoa > Arthropoda > Insecta > Hymenoptera > Eulophidae > Phymastichus > Phymastichus coffea. The sequence continues at coordinate 6,630,998 of NW_026706814.1, forward strand.
CTCTCTTTCAGTTCTGTCGAATGTGCTACAGGTATTGGTGCGTAGACGTTCGTATTATGAAGTAGCACTGCCTTCAGACTTCGCGTTGAAGAATCCAAAAAAAGTCTCCACTCATCATCTTTGTAAACACCAGGTGCTAACTCATCCATAAGCCCATTTACATCGTTACAATATACTAATGAGGGATCTTCTGACATAGTAAAGAATGGCCTGAAAGCCTCTTCTCTATTACGAAAACTGTCTATTTTCACGTTTTTCTCCAACCAATTTTTTTCTTTCATATATGATGTTAAATATTCTGCTTTATCTTTTGGCAGACCTAGATTTCTCACGAGATCATTCAATTGCCCCTTTGTAATTTGTTTTGGAACTTTATCTTTCACACTATAAGGAGTGTAATCTTTGTCATCATCAGATGATAATGCATTATCGCTATCTTCAAATTCCTTTTCCTCGGTGTATACAATGTCATTTTCTTCTACTTCTTCATTGTCATCGGAGCTAGAAATTTCCAAACTCTCTATAGATGATATTGTACTCATGATATCATCATTATTTTCTTTGTCTTTTCCTACTTCTTCTTCTTCTTCTTCTTCTCCTTCTTCTTCTTCTTCTTCTCCTACTGATCGAACTACTGGTCTTGTAACTGACAATACTTCAACGTAGGTTAAACTATCCTTTTTTTTTCCTATTAACCCCTTTACAAGTATTCTGACAAAAATAACAATTTTCCTCATCTATTAGTTCATTCCATACTGTTGGTGTTATGAATTTCACTTCTTTGCTCAGTTGACGATCATTCCAGCGATTAAGCATTTGGTAACACGCACTGCACATGCAATGAGGTACCCATCGATTACTTTGATCAATAACTTGCATTTTAAAGCACTTGTTATATATTAAGATTATTTTGTCAGACATCTTTCTACGGTTAGTTGTTGCTGCAATATATTTGCTACAAACATAACAAAATGTATCAGGATTCCTGGGACAGTGGTGTTTTGATGTTGAAGGTCTAGCGTCAACATGAGATGAACCTAATGTGTTCTCGGATGCGGAGGATTTCTTTTTTATTTTATGTTCAAATTCCATAAATTTTTTTGTATCCGCGCGTTAGAGATCCAGATCCGATCGCTGGTGAGTCCACCGTCCTAGGGGTGATAACCTTCATACCTCCCTAGGTCTAAGTATGAAGGCTTTCCGAAATGGTTACAAATTTTGGGGCATTAGGTTGCAATATGAATTTGAAATTACATTTTCTTGACTCTCACATTGACTACTTCCCGATCAACTTAGGTGCTTACAGTGAAGAACAAGGAGAGAGATTCCATCAAGACATCAAAGAGATGGAAAGACGGTATCAAGGACGATGGAATGTCAATATGATGGCAGATTTCTGTTGGAACTTAAAAAGAGAAACAGAGAAAAGGGGCGCCAAACGCAAAAGAAAACCACTCTTGAGATCGTTTCTTAATAAACGAGTGCGGTATAGCAAAGGAAAATAAATTAGAAAGATGTTTTATGAGAGTATGGATCGAGAAACATGTAAATATATCTTTTACTTTGTTTGGAATGCATTTTCTAAATTTCACATTGATTCGACTTTCAACGAGGGCCAATGGGATCAAACGGACCCCGGAATCAGATTCAGGGACCTCGAAAACATGTAAAAGATACCTTGTTCACTTTGAATGTGATGCATTTTATCATTTTGACCTTGACGTGACCTTGACCCTGACCTGACCGGGTTAAACTGACCTCGGATTCGAATTCAGCGACCTCAAAAACATGTAAATATACTGGTATATTTTATTTGCAATGCATTCTCTGAATTTGACCTTCATTTGACCTTGAACGAGAGCCAACCTGGTCAAGCGGACCCCGGAATCAGATTCAGCCACCTCGAAAACGTAAAGGTATCATGGTCTTGTCTTTCGCACAGGCCACTTTTTTTTTCCCGTGGGGCTGTGTTATTGTCAATTTATATGTATTAAAAACAATAAATATAACGACCATTTGAGATATATTCATATATGTTTATTCCATCACTGTGCGTGTACTCGAATTTCTCCTTGACTAATGACGACGGTCATTGCTTAGCTAATAGTTGATAATGAAATTAAAGTGCCTGGCCTATAATATTGTACGCGACCCCCCTCCCCCTGACAACCGAATATTCTACAATTGAAGAGCGTACACGAGGCGGGGTGCTCGTAGAGATTGGCAACCGTCCGAGTCCGAAGCCGCTCGGTTGTTAAAAATGCCTACACTTAACGAGGTTAATTCGCTTCGCGCGAATTCGCACTTATCAGAAATTAACTAAATATTAATAAAATAATTCCGGAATCAGTTTTTTTTCTCTTATGTGAAAATATTTTCTATAATAATGCGAGACACAAATATGACATAAGATTTTAATTATAAATATTATATCTACTGTAAAATCTAACGCGTGAAAATGTAAAAAGGGAAAAAGATTTTTCTAACCGTTTTTATTTATTTTGTCATGAAATTTCTTCAAATAACTTAAAAAATACATTAAAAAATCCATAATTATAAGAGGGCATATATTTTATCCTATTGAAATATTCGTCATTTTTATTCCATCTTTTATTTTAGATATTTATTTTCCAATAAGATATGTATGTGAAGTACATTATTATTAATCACATTTTATAAAAAATTCATGTTTCACGCTTGAATTATACTAAAATTACATGAGAATTGTAAAAAATAAATATTGAGAAAATCCACTTATTACATACACTGCCCGTCAATCACTTTTGTCATGCTTACCTCAAAATTAGGCAAACTTGAAAGTTTTGTATCTCGATCGGAAATCATCGTATCACAAAAAACAGCAGGGCATTTTAAAGGTAATTGCAAAAGCTTCCATTTAAGACGTGCAGAGATTTAAAAATGAAAATATGTGTTTTTTACAGTAAAAAAACTGATTAAAAAAATTTCAATTTTTTTAAGCTCGACTTAAATCAATGCCAATTTAGAACCAGGCGGTGGAGGGCAAATCGACCGGAGGAGTTCGGAGGGTAATGTCTTTCCCTTTAAAATTAGCCCCCACGGGGTTCTATCCGATGTTTTTTAACCGAGTTACGGCGTTTTTTGTAAAAAAATAACCTTTTTTTTCAATCCTCAATTACTTCGACTTGCGTACGTTTTGGAAAAAAATGCCAAGGAGAAAAAAGTTTCATTTTGTGCCCAAGAATACGAAAATAAAGTCAAAATAAAGAAATAGAGAAAAAATTTTTTTTCGTTTTTTAGCGCATTAAAAAAATAAAGGAATTTAACTTTTTTTTACGCTTCGTTTTAAAATGTCTAGGGACGTAGTAAATTGAGGATTGAAAAAAAAGGTTATTTTTTACAAAAAACGCCGTAACTCGGTTAAAAAACATCGGATAGAACCCCGCGGGGGCTAATTTTAAAGGGAAAGACATTTCCCTCCGAACTCCTCCGGTCGATTTGCCCTCCACCGCATGGTTCTAAATTGGCATTGATTTAAGTCGAGCTTAAAAAAATTGAAATTTTTTTAATCAGTTTTTTTACTGTAAAAAACACATATTTTCATTTTTAAGTCTCTGCACGTCTTAAATGGAAGCTTTTGCAATTACCTTTAAAATGCCCTGCTGTTTTTTGTGATACGATGATTTCCGACCGAGACACAAAACTTTCAAGTTTGCCTAATTTTGAGGTAAGATTGGCAAAAGTGATTGACGGGCAGTGTATAAGTACATTTGAGCCAAACATTGAATGCAAAAAAGTTCATTATTCAGAAAAATTAAAAATTAATCGTAACGAATACAAAGAGACTACTATTGAAATAAAAAAATTAACTTTGAAAATGATGTGAATCGAAATAGGCAGGATTGTAAAAATAACAAAACCAACTTTGAAAATGATCTTTTACGAAAGCAAAATATTCCTGAAAAAAATATAAAATATACTTATGAGAAATATAGTACACATTAGAAGCTACACAGTGACATATAGTTGAAGGTTGAAATAAGGATTATTCCGAAACAGGAAACTTACATTTTGAAAATTTGAAAGTTAAAAACATTAGGGGTGAAAAACATGAAATGTTTAATGACTTTGAAATGAAAGATGATGAACCAAAAAGAAATTTGAAAAAAATACGAAAGGTAAAATGGTTTGAGAGAATTATCTATAATATGTAAAAAACTGTAAATAGTTAAGAATTCTAATAGCAATTATGAGATAAAATTATAACTAAAAATAGATAAAATCGATAGTAAAAATGTTATGAAAATCATGAAATAAAATGTGTAATGGAATTGATCAAACCGACAATTTAATAAAATTTTTACTCGCGGTCGTTCGCACAATATTTAAAATTCGTGCTTTCCAAGCACGAATGCTCCCATGACTAAATAACACACCGAACGTGTGTATTAATCGCGCGCGAAATAAAAGAAGTAAGGATACGAAAAAGGATTAACTTAAATTTGAGAAAATGAAGTTACGAAAGTCAATAGGGTTTGAGAGATTATCTAGAATATGTAAAAACTTTCACTTCAAGAACAATTTTCAATTCAAATGAATATCCACCGTGTAAAAGAAGTAATGATGGTGTTAAAATAAATTTTAAGAGTAAATTCTTTAATGGAGTAGTTGATAACCGATTTGTTATTCTAGATAATCCATATTTATTGTTGAAACTTAATGCACATATCAATCTTGAAGTGTGTTCAACCAAAGAAGATCGACGCTAATATAAGGCTACATCTTACGGGAACTTAGCTGAGAGACAGAGCCCGTTGTTCTGTTAGGCAGTGATGGCATGGTGCTACTATTTCTAACTAACAAGCTATAGTTTTTTATAGAAAAATAGCGTATTCGGTGTAGAAAGCTATACATCTCTGTTTAGCCTGACAAACACCTTATGTGTTCAGCAGGTATAAATGTTTCAAATTTATCCCAGATCTTTCACGCCGAATGCTCAGGTAGCCGATCGGTTACTCATTTTTTATGACCGTACGTATCTTTTTTTTACTCAACAAACATTGTTAATATTTTAGATCTAAATGCTTATTATTTTTATTGCAAAGCTTATTGAAAAACTAATTGAACAATTAGAACTTGAATCTTAATTAAATAAATATAAATTTTCTCCCCATTCAAGCAATCGAAATATTATAATTCAAATGATGCTGATAATTTTAGCATCTACATTTATTTTTAAGTGATTTTTTAAAAATAATGCTTAAAGCAATATATCATACGTAAAAAATTATTCTGAGTGATTTTTCAAAAATAAATTACGTACAAATATAGAGATTTTTCTATCATGCTTTTAAAAAATAGAGGTATTCGAAGGAGCTTGCAAAAAATTCAAAATAAATAAGGACGGTCGACCATGTATTCGGTATACCGCATTTCAAATTGAACAGTGTGATTAATCAAATAATGTTGATGACAAATATTCACTAGTACTCTAGAATAGGAGTCTAGATTTTTTGCAAGCTCCTTCGAATTCCTTTGTTTTTTATAAGCATGTTTTCAGAAGGAGAATCTTAATACCTCTCTACATAATTTATTTGAAATAACCACGCAGAATAGTTTTATTATATACGATTTTCTGTTTCAGGCATTGCTAAAGGAAATCACTTCAAAACAAATGTAGATGCTGGAATCATCTGGCTTGTAATATTTCAGTTGCTTGCAAAGAAAGGCAGTTTATATTTGTTTACTTATGATTAAAATTTTAATTATTCAATTTTCACGATTCCATTTGGACAAAATTTTTTTTTCAATAAGCTTTATAACAAAATTAATAAACAATAAGATATCTAAAGTATTAAAAAAATATTAAATGCATACAAAGTAGGTAGGGTTATTAGTTGAAGGGTCAATTGTCTACGTGCATCAATTTTCTAAACCTTCATTCCGATTTCTATACCTGCATCGTAAAGGTGAAAAATGATGTCTGTCCTCTTCTTTTTTTCCAGAGCTATCTGACAGAATATTTTGAGCTTACTAAGCTTGAACACAGATCGGACATTCTATTGGCTTCTAAATTCATTGGTTCAACTATGAATGTATCAAATATTTATTCAAATAGTGTTATCAAGGCCACGACTGCATTCAGTAAAATACAAGTCGCAAATATACAGGGTGTCCCATTTTAAAGGAACAACCCCGAAATTTTCGACGGTTAGCGTTGTACAAAAAAATTGTTCAGACAACAATTGTTTGGGACAATGGGGGCAACCTTTCTGTGAAATTCGATTTGATCTTGAGATTTATTTTCAAGGTCATTTGAAGGTCAAAGTCATTTTTTGAATAGGAACCCATATTTTTGATCCCGGATTCGGAAATAGCGGAAAATTCTACGTTTAGATAACGTAATATGTGTGGGGTTCAGTTAACCCCCCCCCTCGCCTAAGGTCATGTAGGGGTCAAATTTATGATTTTCTTTATCTATGCACAGGGATGATCGGGTAAGGGTAAGGTTAATTGTAATAACCCAATAACTCCAATACCCAGTAACTCGATAACCCTAATATATAACCCGATAACCCCAATAATTCAATAACCCCAATATATCCCAAAAAAATTATAGGGTCAAACAACAGTGACTTTGAGCTTAAACTTCAGGTTGATTTTCAAAGTCGACTTCATGTATTTAAAGCCTTCATGAGAAGTGTCATTTTCCATTTTGTGGGTTTCAACTAAATTGTTTAATAACACTTTTTTAGTATTGTTTATGACAATAGTGATTCGCGAACAGTCCTTCTCAGAATAGTTCAAGTGTAATTTTCTTAATCGACTTAAAAGGAGGGAATATGCCGGATTATTCGAGAAACGAAATTGTTGACATTCTGTTATCTCTCGGGGTATGTCAAGGCCGATATCGTGCAGCAGCAAGATATTACCGCCAAAATTACCCAGGGAGGCTTCGGTACCCAAAGGACGTGAGAATCCGAATCATTGAACGAAGAGAGAGACGTCGACCCGAATACGCAGAAATCGTCGTCGCATTATGATGCCGAACAACGATGATCCACGAATTCTCGTCGTTTTGGCAATGGTTGATTTGGATCATCATATCTCGTTGCGTGAAATTCAGAGACGTACTGGAATCCCAAGATCAACAGCCGCTAGATTTTTGCGGCTGTACAGATTTCATCCGTATCACATAACTGTGACTCAAGCTTTGATGCCAGATGATCTCCGCCGCAGACTCGAATTCAATTGGACACAAGCAAGGATTCGTGAAGTTCCTGAATTTTTCAGATACGTCATGTTTTCGGACTAAGCTACATTTCATGGTAATGGGCAACTCAATCGCCATAATAGTCATTATTGGTCTATCCAGAACCCTCATTGGGTACGTCATGTTGATAATCAGCATAGATGGAGCCTCGTAGTTTGGTGTGGTATAATAAATGGTTATCTGATAGGGCCTTATTTTTTCGATGGGAATGTCAACGGCGCAGCATATCTTGATTTTCTGCAGAATGAATTATCACAATTATTGGAAGATGTGGACTTGGAAACCAGAAGACGATTATGGCTTCAAAAGGATGGTGCACCGTGTCATCGCTCAGTAATGGTTCGTCACTTTTTGAACCAACGAGACCTAAGACGATGAATAGGCATTGGTAGTGACATTACTGAGTTGTGTCCAAGATCACCAGATCTGACAAGTCCAGATTTCTTTTTATGGGGCTATTTGAAAAATGTTGTTTATGCACAGCAACCAACAACACGGCAAGATATGATGCAACGCATCATACAAGCTTGCAGAGCTATTCCGAGTCACGTTTTGATGTCCACAGTTGAAAATTTTGAACGTAGAATTCAACACTCCATAAATTTGAACGGGGGTATTTTTGAACATCTTATGAGATAAATGTTTGTGTTACAATCTTGACCATAACTCTATCTGTAGTCAACGTCTTGTCTTGATCGGCTGAGCATTCCCACCTTGCCTTCAGTGGCCGGGTAATCGATACCTTGCCTTCACTGGCTGGGTAATCAATACCATACCTTGCCTTCATTGGCTGGGTAATCGATACCTTACCTTCATTGGCTGGGTAATCGATACCTTATTAACCTCACCCTTGCCCGGGTGGGATGGGGGGGGGGGGGGGGGGGGGGAGTTGAACCGCTCCCCCAACATAATACTTTATCTAAACGTAGAATTTTCCGCTCTTTTCGAATCCGGACTTAAACTGGGGGTCCTTATTCAAAATATCTCTTGGTTATTGGGTTTTGAGGTTATTGGGGTTATCGAGTTATTGGGTATTGGAGTTATTGGGTTATTACAATTAACCTTATTCTTGCCCGATCATCCCTATGTATAGATGAAGAAAATCATAAATTTGACCCCTACATGACCTTTGGCGTGGGGGGGGGGTTAACTGAACCCCACACATAAGACGTTATCTAAACGTAGAATTTTCCGCTCTTTCCGAATCCAAGATCAAAAATATAGGTTCCTATTCAAAAAATGACTTTGAACTTCAAATGACCTTGAAAATAAATCCGATTTCACAGAAAGGTTGCCCCCATTGTCCCAAACAACTGTTGTCTGAACAATTTTTTTGTACAACGTGAATCGTCGAAAATATCGGGGTTGTTCCTTTAAAATGGGACACCCTGTAGATTTAAAAAAATGATGAAGACATAATTCAAAATGAACATAATAATATTCATAAATATAATTATAATGAAATCAAACCACATACCCTACTGGAAAAAATGAAGGGAATAGATGAAATCCCCAAAATTTTCAACGATTTTTGAAGACCTGTAATTTCGTAAAAATTTCATATTCAGATGAAACATTATTTTAAGAAGTGACAAACGTCGGGGTTTCATTTTATTGAAAAAATCAGATCTAAAGACATACAAATATATAAACGTAAGGAGAATCAGACGTGTGCATGCGCAAAATGCATAAATCCGACCATGTAACCTCCATATAGCATACTTTGGGTGATGCAAATGCCGGCTCTTGATGAATGACAAAAAAAAATTATTTATGTCGAAAAAAATTTCCTTTTTTCGTATAAACATTTTTTCTTTCTTTTCAAGATTTGATTACTTTTTTATGCCAAATTACCGAGAAAAAAAGGAAAAATTTTTTTTAGACATTATCATTTATTGACGTTTAAGGAACAAAAACATGTTCCTTTAATTTTTTTTTAAAGTTGACGATTTGATCCGAAAATAGGCTTGACCGGTAACTGAAAATTGACAGGGTTTTTGGGTATGTATTGAGCTAAATAAATCTACAACAGTGATACTTTTCCCCACAGTGGTCAGGTTGAAGCAAGTTTTTCAAATAACCTAAAAATCCATTTTTTCGTATTTTTTTCAAATTAATATCGAAAATTGAAAATAATTTTTTTTTTAATAACGATTGAATGGATTTTGTAGGGAATTTATTCAAGTTTTAAAATTGTTCCTTTATTTGTTGTACGATTGATAACTAAAATATTGGCGATTGAAAGAAAAAGGACCACTTTTCATTCAAAGTTCGATATCTCAGTGACAAATGGACATAGAGAGATGAAGAACAAACTGAATTGAAACTGATTAATTAAGCTAACTGAAATTTAAGATTGTTTGAATGAAAAAAAATTTTTGGAGTCCGCAGACTCAAGAAAACATAAAAAACTTTTTCTCGATCTTTTCTTCAGGGTTGTGCAGTAATTATGGCAAATAAAATATTTTTACTCAAAAATTCTAAAACTAGAAATTTCTAGCTTTAAAATACTTTTTTTCATGTCAATAAAATAGTTTTTCACGAAAATACAGCCCTTGAAAAATTGCAAAAAAAATTTTTCTGTTCCCTCAATTTTTTCAGTGAAGTATAAACACAAAATACATGTGTTTACTAGTAACTATGTACAGACTATTAGAGTATCCATTATATGCATTTTCACATGTAATAAAGCGTTTAGCTATTCATGAGTTATATCAACAAAGTATTTATTTTAACGAAGGAAACGAAGAATCAATAATAATAGTAAATCAACAACAAGATTAAAGGAGAGAGAGAGAGAGAGAGAGAGAGAGAGAGAGAGAGAGAGAGAAAGAGAGAGAGAGAGGTGTCTTCTTCTATTTCATGTGAAGTAGTGGAAGATATAGAAAAAATAGTAGAGGATATTAAAAAGAAAGTGGATGATTCAAGAATATAAAGTTGTGTATGACAATAAAGAACTGCGCTCGTTATTTGACAAACCTGGTACTTTAAACCAGACTGAATTAAATAACTAACACCGAGATCTAGGTGATTCCAAAGAAGATCCGATGCTGTTATCTTTTCCTTTATATTACTTGATTGCAATTAAAAATGATTTACCGAAGAAAGAAATAAGTATCGCTGGCAGTTTCATAGCGTACAATTGGCTTGTGAAAATTTTTTTGACGTGATTGAAGTTAGACTTTTTTCCAATTGTATAAGAAGCTGCCCTTCGCACTGATGCAATTGTTGAATTACCTTCATCATCTATTAATTTTCGAATTTTAACATTTTTTTAAGCAAAGAGTTATTAATATTTAATATGACAACTATATTAGTCTCCATTGACTTGGGAACATTGTCATAATTCTTTCTACAATCCAGGTAGGATGACCAAGTTTGCACATGCGGCAATCTTTACACTAGATAACAACTCTTATTACTTTTTCAGAGACGTGCCCAGTTGCAGTGCCGTGCCCTAATAAAGCATATTATGTAAGCTACAATAACTGTAGCTTGAACAAACGTTAGCTCTAATTTTTTTTTCATATATAAGTTGGATTATGTTTACGTATATTTCGTTCTCGATACTATTAACTATAAGACAAAAAAATTAGAAATATATTTAAAAAAAAAATAATTTAATTATAAACAACTGACATAGTGATTATTTTTCCAAGTATTTAACAAAATTCATTCCTATATCTTACATAGCAGTGAAGTTATTACATTTAAAAAAATTCTACTTTTTATCAATCTTCAATAAGTTTTGACCTAATCAATATTTTGACCTGAAAATTGATACAGATATTGATTACTATGTATGCATTAATACTACAAAGTTCTAGGAATATCTCTGCCATGAGCATTTTTTTTAAGTCGAAATAGTTGGGGAATAGCCAGGTACATAGCGATACAAGCGAAAAATTAGTATTTTTGGTAGTTTTTCGCATCCCAAATAGATTATATAACAAAATCAATAAAAACATCCTGTTCTACAGGATAAAATACATCGAAGACATATTAAAAGTTTGAATATATGTTTGGGTTTACTTTGAATACAAAAGGTAAAAATATATATACCCGTATAGGGCCGACCGATGTAGGAGATTATTGTATTTGCTGATTTAGTAATAGACTTAAGTTATTTCCAAACATCTGATACATGTTTTTGATGTGTTTTTCCCACAGAATTCTATGGCATGAATGATCTCTTGAAAAGATATATTTTTGAATTACAAGAGTAAAAGAAAACTAGTTTTTTTAGATTGTTATTTCTCTTAAAGTCATTCCACAAATTTTGAAAATCTGGAAAAATTTACAGACATTTCTAAGCTACAAATTACACAGTAAAATTTTTTTCAGAGATGCATTTGTTTCTTTTTTCGAAATATCGAATTTTAAAATGTTCAAGTAGCTCTAAACATTTGAATATTCTGCAACAAATTTTTCGAACTAAACAAACTTATGGGGGTTAAAAAAAAGCTACAATTTGCATTTTTTCTAGCTCAAAAAGTGGTTAAGGTATCGTAAAAAAAAATCGAAAATCACAAAATAGGGCCTATAGGGCCTTATTTGGGTTCAGGTGTCTGAAACGTAAGAATTTCAGTTATTTCCTATGCCAGTTTGATTTTTTCTATATCGGCTGTTACTACATATGGCATTAACCATGCGATTTTATTCAAAGTAATATTAATTTTTTTATAAGTAATTACTCCTTGCAAATTAATAGGTATAACAGCATTCAAATCATTGCTTGATATTGTAATGATAAGCTCATGTTTGGCATTTACTACGATTTTTCTATAATTTTCATCAAATTCTAACAGCATATTAAGGGGGATAGTAACGTCAAAATGACCTCTATCATTTGTAAGCGCCATTTCTTTATCGTTAGTCCAGCCAGCATTCTTACCAATTAAACTTTGACTTGGATTGAGTAATAACCAGTTCTTCATAAGACTTGTTAAGCCAACTTTTAACTTTATCTATTTCAATAGTATTTATCTCGTATCGTATATCTTTAAGTAAATGTCTGATGGCGTTACTAACCATCTTATTTTTTCTACTGCATCACCATTTTCCTTAGTTAATCAACCACATATAGTAGTTATACTGCGAAATGGAGGTAAAGATAAATTCTGATGTTGAATTCCGATAAGAACTTCATTATTATTGTAACGTGATTAACAATAAGATTGATGTCTATAAAATTCATAGTTAGCTATCGACTCATCGAAGACAATACCAGAATAACAATTAGAGTTTCGTCCATTCTGCTATAAATAACACACTAATATGCAAGACACTTTCTACCACGATGACGATTTTCGATAACTTTTAGTTTTGAACTTTTTAAGATTTGAATGTTGCGAGGTGTGAGCGTTGGGATAGCTTGCTCTTGATTGATCACTGTCTGATATTTCGGTCTATTGATATACCATCGTCCAATCTTAATATTCTTGTTGTTGTGTACAAAACCCATTATGATATTGTAACTTTTATATGCAATCGTACAATGACAATTTCTCCACGAAAATGTACTAGATTTCCGTCTTGATCAATAATACACATCTGTAAATGATTATTGCTTCTCATGGTGAATGAAAGTTAAATGACGTGTGAAGAAACTTTTATAATCTTATATCCAGGTGGTGCGACTGGAAAAAATTCATGTATAGTCTGTACTTTACGTTCGTTTATATAAAAACACGTAGCGTTAACTTTTAGTATAGTAACTGATAAATTAGAACTATATACGTTTCGTTTGGTTCAAGATTACGTGGAGTGAAGCCTAAAATCGATTCAATAGAATCCTTCGATTCTAAATTTATTTCGCGACAGCTTTGAATAACACTACGTTGAGTATTGTTATATTTGTTTAAAGATAAATGATATATCCTTCGGTATGAAGATTTTTTTGAGAAAACTTCCTATATCTTTTATCTTATAATTAACAGTTGGTAAAATGTTTTTTTTTTGACCTTCAATATAAAATTTATTACTATTAACGTCAATGTTTGGTATCGAGTTGAATGTCAGTAACTCTACTAGACCAAGCACATAGTTTTTATTTGGTATTAGTTCAATTAGCGGAAAATAATTTGCTTCGAGGACGGATGATGTCCCTGAGAAACTCAATGTCAATGTATTTTCCATGACGGTCGTAGAATAAATGACTTTCATTCTTAACTATACGTGTTTTTATACTATAGTATATTCGAAAGAAATTTAAGAAAAAGATGACCTTAATTGTATGTATTGAATTCTTGATATCTAACGTAATTAAACTTAACTCTATCAACTCCAAAACAAAGTAATAAATTTATAGGTGGTTGGTGATCATCAAAACTATCAAAGTATATAACCTCATCTCCTCTTTCTTTGTAGGCTACCTAATGAATACCTGGATTTTCTTATCATCTAAATTCACAATAGTCGACTCTTGATAACGAGGTTCATTAACTGGTAAAGCATTACGCATGAAAACTTCTCGAGAATCATCAATTTTCATTAATTAATCAAATTTTTTGTATCTAGATTTGTCAGTGCACGATTAGTTAAAGCAACTTCGAGCTTTTTCTTTTTTTTTTAACTCTCTCATTGATATATGGCTTAAGATGCATACCATTACGTTTATTATGTGGGTTTAAGTAAGGACTTTTACCTATAGCAATTGTGCTTTCCTAGTCTTATTATATCTATGAATCTCTTTCAATTTATTTTGAGCGGCTTTAGCACTGTTAACAGTGCTAAAGCCGCTCGCAAGTATACCAGAGTCGCTCAAAGCGGCAACTCATGAAATTAACAAAGAAAGAGCTCCATCCATAGCTTTTGGAATTGGTAAAATACGTGATATATGTATTTTATTTATACCTCGGAATTTTTTTACCGCTTCTTCAGCATCCTTTATAGCAGAACGAATAACTAAAAGCAAATAGTTGCTAGATACGGTACTTTTCGTAGCAGCTTTTACAATTTATTTTAATGATGTCATTTAATTTTTTACTTTTTCTACATTTCTTTCGTGATTGCTGTTCTTTGACACCTTTACCTCGTTTTTTCCACGTTGCTGCAGCTGTCGATTTTTTTTAGACATTTTGATTCTCATACCAAATTTACTTTACATTTTCATAATGTTTGCTACAAAAGCAAAAGCTTTCTCATCAAAAGTACTATCCTTAGCACTCAATTTATCCTAACCTTTTTTAGCTAAAATATGATCGATTCCATTTCTCGCCACAATGTTCTCTTTATTAAGATTATATGCAAGATCGTGATCTTTACATCCTGCATCTAGAGTAGATTTTTACCATATCACCTCATGCCAATCGTTTTTTCATCCAAATGGTCTCAGATTTGAAAATGTGTATGTCTACTCAAAGTCAGTAAGCCAAGTATTGGTTTCTAAAGAATTTATTGGAGCCGATAGATGGAGTGTAATATTACTCAGTTAGTGAGCATGAGTTAATTGTATCGCCAAATAAAGCACAACCCAATTCCATTATGATTTTCGACGATATCGCAACCGAGAAACAAGGGGAAGACATAAAAAAGTAGATAGCTTCTACCTATGTCAATCATATGCACGCATTCCAAAGCATCTTATTACGAATAATGTGAATTTACTAGTTTTATTTCGACAAGATGATATTAATATCAAACATATTTATAAAAATTACGTTAACTCAGACATGCCTTTCGAACCGTTTAAGGAAATTTGTTCAAAATGTTGAGGAGATGATAATCGCGTATTTTTAGTTATCAACAGAGATAAATGAATAAATCATATGATATAGATGTTGATTCTTTTGCTATAAATATCATAGATTGAGCGAATGAGCGTTATTTCTCTTTCATTGATACAACTGCCAACAACATGGCTAACTTTAAACGAGAAAAATGAGTACTTCAAAGATTAACTGAGGTTGGTGAAACAATTAGACATAAATATTAGATGTTAAAATATGGAAAAAAAGATTTAGAAAAGTCTTAGAATGAAACATTCAAACTAGTAGTTGATCCATTGAAGAAACTTCTAGAGAGCTACTGAAAATTAATAATACTATTACTATCGAAACGCCAACAACAAAGAATAAAATCACCTTTGAAAAAATATTCAAGTCTAAAGTAGCAGAAGTATACGGTTCTAAGAGATCTTCATATTTTTTTTTAAAAAGAGTTGCTGAATCCTTTTTGCGGATTCCCCTTAGTTTTACTGACTAAGGGGTTATGTGGAACTCCTAAAAAAAAACAGGCCTACCCACTAAACCGCCACCTCCTTCGTGTTCTTCCCTCAGCCAGAGGCTATGTTAATATTACTTCTGACTGAAGGTTCTGTCTGTTCGTGTTGTTCCTCCGTATCTTCGTACTCTGTTCATATTGTGAAGGTACCGTCGGAAGTATCCGTGACCCGTCAAGAGCTGGGTGACGTAAAAATTTACATCGCCAAATTTCCTTCCGAGCCTCAGCCTCAAGTCCCGTATCAGTCGTCTCGTTCAGTTACCACCTCGTTTTTCTAACCATCAGCCTTGCCATATGTCAATTGACCTGTCACATTCTGCGATTGCCGCGTTCTTTCGTCCTATGTCCGCGCTGCTCTTGTAGATCCTTTTGCATTCAAAGGACAGGAGATCCACGGATAATACGCCAGCCACCACCAAAACTGCCTGCGCAGAAAATGTTCGGTAGGAGCAAGCGATTCGAAGTGCGCCCTGTCTCTGTACCATTATCATCGTCTTACAGTATTGCTTTGTCTTCAGGAAATCTGCCTATAATTCCGCGCCGTATAACCGGATCGAGTGAGCTGTCGCCATTAACAGTCGCTGTTTTCCCGATCTCGATCCCGTCGTATTTGACATCAAGCGACTCAAGGACGCTATCCTCTATGCCGCTTTCCAGGTTGTCTTCTGTATATGAGGCCAGAAGATTTTCTTCGTATTGAGGGTTACCCCAAGGTACTAGACTTTCCTCTTGGTCTCCATCTCGTATGTCCCCACCCTCATGTGTAGTATCGTCTGTATGCGTCTTCTCGTGAGAAACGTCAGTTCTGACTTTTCTGTTGCGAGTTGCATTTCGTGGTCTGTCATCCATCGTCCAACTCGTCACATGGTCTGGTTCAACGTCAGCTGCGCCAGCTCGGGGATCCTCTTCGTAATCATCGCCGCCACGTCATCAGCATAGGAAACTAGGGTCACTACGAGCGGCATCCCAACCCGAAGTAGACTGTCGTATAAACCATTTCAGAAGTCCCAGTATCGACCTCTGAGTCACCCCAGCGGTGACCTGTCTCGTTACCTGTCCTTCAATCGTTTCGTATGTTATCCGTCTGTTTTTTAGGTAATCCTCCACAACTCAGACCAGGAATGGTGGGATCCAGAAGTTGCTTTTCAGCGCCTCCAAGATATCCCTCCACCTGGCCGAGTTAAAAGCCTTCCTAATGTCGAGCATCGCCAGCAACACTATAGGTCGCGCTGTCAGTGTCTATTTAGTTCCAGAAAAGAGTCGACCACCTTTTGGATTGCTCCAATCGTCGACCGACCCCTTCTGAAACCGAACTGCAAGTCTGAAAAACCCCCTCCGGCCTATATCGCGTCCATCAGTCTCGGTCTCAGTAATTGTTCAAAGAGTTTACCAGACGTGTCAAGTAAGCTCAATGTTCGATAGGTCGAAGGCGTGCCAGGACGCCCCTACCTTTTGGGATAAGGACGAGCCTTGCCTCTTTCCACCGGTCGCTGAACGTTTCTGTCATCAAGCATGTGTTGTACAGATCGAGAAGTATCTCCGGCCGTAAACGAGTCACGAGCCGGAGGATCTCGGCCGGTATTCCGTCTGGTGCTAGCACCTAGCCCGTTTTCATTGTATTCATTGCTCTGGTGAGCTCCTCAGCGGCAGAGGCGTGGGGCACCGGTGCATCCACGTCGTCCGTCACGTTCTTCCAAATCGGATGCGTCGGAAAAAATCCATCAACAATCCGTCAACAATCCGTCAACAATCCATCCTGTTGTTTCGGCATCTTTGAGTTCTGGTGGGACTCGGACCCCTAGTTTGCCGGTCACAATCTTGTACCCGGTTCCCCAGGGATCCTTATTCACCTTCTCGCAGAGCTTCCTCCAGCATCGCATCTTGCTGTTCCGTATTGCGTCTTCCATGTTGTTTTGTATATGGCCTGGAGGTTTTCCCTTTCGGGTCCGCTATTAGCCCTAGTCGCTCGTCGCTGATTTGCCAGGCATATCCTGCATAACTCGGCTATCTCGTTCGTCCACCAATATTGTGGTTGTCTTTTTTGTGTCTGTCGACGTTTCGGCATTGTGCTGTTACACAAGCTGTCTATTAGTCTGGCCGTCTCGTCTGTCAGTCTTTCCGCTCTTCCCCGGCTCGTCAGCTTGGGGGGAATTTTCACCCCTGGAGCTGGTGCTGCCATCAATTCCTCCAAAAATTTTCGTTCGTCGAGTTTAGGTAGGTTCCACCGCGGAGATTGGTGAGTTCTTGTTCGTCTCGTTTCCGTCCGTCTCGCCACTTCGAAAACAATGTACTGGTGATCGCTGGCTGTATAGTCTTCGATCATCCGATATTCCCTCAGCCATGGCTGGATTCTGTCCGACGTTATCGTGACATCAGGGATGGAGTCTCCGACCCCTGGCCGCCTGTATGTCGGCTTATGTCTCGTATTTACCACTGCTAGGTCGAGTCTTGCGGCCATTTCTAGTAGTAGTCGTCTGCGTCGATTCGTTTCATTCATTCTCCACTCGATCGCCTTCGCATTGAAATCCCCGCAACGATGACATCCCCAGACAGGTACCCGATCCCGTCTTTTATGAGTACCGCCTTGCTTTTGAACTCCACCTTTGAATCACCTTAAAAAAATATTTAAGTCGAAAGTAGCAGAAGTATACAGTTCTAAGAGATCTTCATACTTTAATAACACTACCAGTGAGTTTGATATTACTGTACAACCGTTAGATATTGAACCGTTCAATTATATTGAATACAACTGCCCGACGACTCAATTTCAGCAAACTACTCATATATTCAAGTGTTTCACATCAGGCATGAGATGAAGAAAATTATATGAAAATTCTTGAAAACATTAACGCCCATCACAAGCGATTTGACTCAAATAGAGAATATCGAAATAAGCATATAAAAAAATTCAAAACGTACATGGTACTAACTTACCTCTCGGCAACGATAATGTTAAACGGAAGTAACTCTATTGGTGGTAGTGGTCTTTTACCTCGTTACAAAGTCGCAAGAAAAGAAACGTCGTTTAACTATGTGTTTGGGATGACCCGAATGAGCTTTTCGATCGATTACGATTACTTATAGCTGAATGAGCAGCTGGTAATTCTGGTCATATTAATGAATTTCACTCTTTCATTGAAGAATTACGTAAATCAGGTTATATATACATATACATATACATATATATATATAATTCTAACTATCTATCTGTATTGGAATAGCGTTGACGTGTTTGGTCGTAAATTGAACAAAGAAAAGGGCTCTCCCGGTCCTCTTGATATAGGTTATAAAATCACTGTAGATGATCATTGGGATCCAAACGGAAAAAGGATCTGTAATACTGCTTACCCTTAGTAAGCTGAAGACACAGTGAACTTAGACGTCGTATCTTAATCAATTCAGGCTGAGGTTCAAAATGTTAACGAAAAAATTGCTCAAGTACAACAGAAATTTGAGAAGGAATCTGAAATAGTAAATCGCATATCAGTCCATCTGTTGATAAAATGTAATGAAATTCTAGAAAATAAAAATAGTATCTGAATTACCAATAAAATAATTATCAAACAATAAAACATGGAACATGAAAGAGTCGTTGATGAGCTACGCAGACCAATACGTCGTTACTATACAGGTCGAAAAGTTGATATACGTAGAATAGATAATACGCGGCAAGCTGATCGTGTAGAAATGTAAGGCTATTCGAGAGATAACAAAGGTTTTCGTTTTATATATTAACTATCATAGATATATTTTTAAAATATGCTTGGATAGTTCTTGTAAAATTAATGACTGGTTCAGATGTCGCTAGAGCATGGAGTCTATATTAAAAAAAGACGCACTTCTAGAAATCTTCACGGAGACGGAATCAATGAGTACATAGCAAGAGTCTACAATTAAAATTTTCAAAATTTAATGACTAAATATAAAATAAATCTATATTTTACCTATGGTAATCTCAAGGTATCTATTTACGAACGTTTCAATCGTACGCTAAAAAATATTATGTGGAAAAAATTTAGTCTACAAGCAAATGACAAATGGCTCGATATTCTCGCTGATTTATTGAAATCTTACAATAATCGAAAATATCCTACAATAGATATGAAGCCTAAAGATATTACTAAAGAGAATGAACTAGAAGTGTTGAGATGATTCTATTATGACCAACGTCTTTTCAAGAAACCCCAAATTTCTAGTAGGCGATAAAGTACGAGTGAGCAAATCTAAACACATTTTTGAAACAGAATATAACCTCAATTGGTCTACAGAAATTTTACTATTCAACGTATTTCTAGAACAAAATCTATAAAATACCATTTATTAGATTACCAAGAAAATTTGATTGTTGGAGATTTCTATGAACAAGAACTTCAGAAAGGTATGTATCCCAATGTCTATCTCGTGAAAAAAGTTTTGAAGTAACAAACAATAAAGTCTATGAGAAATGGTTAGGATTTGACAACTGACACAATTCATGGGTTGATGAAGCAAGTATGAATGAATGAATGAATGAATGAAGGAAAGATAAAATTGTATTTTATCACATGTAAAAAATTTTATTTAAATAAAAAATGCTTACATCACTTAATGAGTATTAATTTTAATATAATAATTTTTTATTTAATGAAGAGAGCCCCAACGTTCGCTATCAACTGTCAGGTACTTTCATTTAACGTCACTTGTGAATCCACTAAAACAAGTTGAAACCTACTTTAGTTAAACCACCTGTGACTCATTTACCTCTCCACAAAAGAAATTTCATGATGAACTTTAAATAAAATAACTTTAAATAAAATGAAATGAAATGAAATAGATTTTCAATTTCAACGTGAGAAGAATTTAATTTTAAAATTATCACATACGTCATACTCTTAAATATATAGAATTTATTCAACTTAAATGTTACAATTTGATTTTTTACAAAGTATATTTCATTTTTATTGTGTGACGTGCCTTGTTTCTTTTTGCTTGTGTTTTGTGTGATTATGTTGTATATGTGTGTGATTGTGTTTTTGTTTGTGTTAGTGTATTTTGTATTTCCTTCTCATCTTCTTTTCCATTTGTCTTCCCTTTTTCGTCTTCTTCTCACTCTTTCATTCCATCTTCTATCCCATCCTCTCTCTTTCTCTCTCCCTCCTATACTTACCTCCCCTCTTTCTGTATGTCATCCCATTTATAATCATCCTTCTGTTTTCTACCACGATGTCCATTACTACTCCTGCTTCCTGGCAAGCACTGAGGACCTTCTTTGCTGCCCTTACCATTTCGTCCCTCTCTTTTCTTTCTTCAAAGGACAGCCTCTCGTCTAAGCTCATTTTTCCTTCTCTATATATTTCTCTTTCCAAGTCCCATATCTTGTCTCTGTCTTATCTGCTATTAAACTCTACTTTCAGCCTTTCTCCCAATTCCTTTACGTGATTCACTTTCACTTTATGAACATTTTCAAACCATTCTTCATTTTTACACCTTCTTCCCATTTTGGTCCTTTTTTCACTACCAGTATTCTTTTTTTTCCACTCGTCCCATTCTTTTCCTGGTGATTCGTCACTATCACTTTCCATTTTCCTTTTTTTTTCTTTTGTTTTTCTCTTTTTTTCTCTCTACTTCCTCTTCTGCTCTTTTCTCATCTCTTTCTTTTTTGCTTTCTTTTAGGTTTTCCTCAATTGTTCTTAGTCTTATTTCCTGGTTCCTAGCCTCTCTTTCCAACTCTTTTACCTTATATTCCACATCCCTTCTTTTTTTCTTTCTATTTCCATCCATTCTTCCAGGTCTTCTTTTTCTACTCTTCTGTCTCTTTCTATCTTCGTTATTTTCCTTTCAATTTCATTCATTTTCGTTAATCTTTTTTTTTGCCTTCTTTACTCTATGAATTTTCTTTTAATTTCTTTTTTATCTAGCCGGTCTTCTCACCTGTCCGTATTAGGGCTTTTACACCTTTTCTGCGATATCCTCCGCTCCCTCTGCTTTCACTCATGCTTACTACAATTCTCTCTTACCAATTTCTTTCTTCTCTCTTTTCACTTTTCTTTTTCTTCCTTTTTTTCTTCTTCTTTTCTTCTTCTTTTCCACTTTAGTTCCATCATCCATGCTATTTTTTCTTTGCTCCCAACTAATATTTCTTCCCACTTTTCTCCTTCTTTTCTTGTCATTTCGCATTTTTCTACTATGTGTTTCCAATCTTCCTCTTCTTTTTGGCACATTCTACATTTCTTATTTTCTTCTTTTTCCCAGTATCTACACCCTCTTGTCTCGTTCCCTAACCTAAACCTCTCTCTTATTTGTAGACCTCTTATTTTACCCTCATTTTGTATTTCTTTTAGTCTACACTTCTTCATTTCTTCCTTTATCCCCTTCCACTCTCTTATATATCTTGATTCTTCCAACTTATCTTCCATTTCTTTTTCTTCTTTTTTCCTCAATTCTTCTCTTACTTCTTCCCAGAACTCTTCTCTTTCATCGTCTCCTTCTTCTCTCTCTCTGTATTTTTTACTTTCCCCTAGTCTTTCTTCTCTCTCTCCTTTTTTTTCATTTCTTTCTTCTCTTTTTCTTTCGTTTCTCTTCATTTCTCTCCATGCTTCTTTCTTTATTGTTCCATCCCCCTCTTCTTTAATTTTATTTTCATATCTCATCGCTCTCTCCATTGCTTTTTCTTTTATTTCTTTTCTTCCTGTTTCCCATTTTATCAGATAACTCGGTGTGTTTCTGTCCAAACCCAGTACCCATTTTATATATTTCATTTGTAGTCTTTCTATTTCCTCGTATCTTTTCCACCCCCATATTTCTGCTCCATACATTATCACGCTTTTCATTAACGCGTCAAATAACATCATCCTTAGCTTCCAATTTTCTTTAAATAATCTTTCTCCCAACCCCCATACTTTTCCTAGTCCCATATTTATTTTACATTCTGTTTTCTTTATATGTCTCTTATTCCCATTATTTTTGTTTATTATGTATCCCAGGTAGTTATATTCTTTTACCATTTCAATTTTTTTTCCTATCCACTCAAAACTTTCTTCCTTTCCTCTTCCTCCTCCTTTCTTACATTTCATCATTTTTGACTTTTCTACGTTTAATTCCAACCCTCTTTCCTCTAAGAATATCCTTAGTTTTTTCAGCATCTCTTTCATCCCATTTTCATTTTTTGCCATCATTACTATATCATCCGCGTATCCTATCGTCCAAATTTTCTTTCTTCCTATTACCACTCCTCCTTCCTGAATTTTACTCATTTTCTCTTCTAACTCCGCAAAGGCAAGATTAAATAGCGTGGTGCTCAGCGGGCACCCTTGCCTTACTCCCTTTTCTGTGTCGAATTCCCCTATTATCTCTCCTCTAATTTTTATTCTGCATCCTGTTTCCTTGTATATTTCTTCTATGCTTCTTCTGATCCTTTTATCTATTTCTTTTTCCTTCATTATTTCCCATATCTTTTTTCTTCTTATCCTGTCAAACGCTGCTTTCATATCAGCGAAGAAGACAAATAATTTCCCACCTTTTTCCCTGATTTCTTTTCCTATTGCCGTTTTTAGCACGTATATTGCATCTGTTGTTCCTCTTTTTAGTCTGAATCCCATTTGCGTATCGCTTAGTATTCCTTTTTCTTCTATCTCTCTATCTAGTCATTTCCTTACTATTTCTGCATATATCTTATATCCTGTGTCCATCAGCGTTATACCCCTATAATTGCTTACTTCTTCTTTTTTTCCTTTCTTGTATACTGGTATTATTATTCTCTTTCTCCATTCCTTCGGGTATCCTTCTCCGTTCCATACTCTATTTAGACATTTTGTGAGGTCATTTATTAGGCTTTCAGTCCCAGCCATCCACGCTTCATTTGCAATCCCATCTTCTCCCGTTGCTTTTTTCTTTTTCATTCTCTTTATCACCTCTACTACCTCTTTTACTTTTATTTCCCTTCTTTCTTCTTTTTCTCCTCTTTCCCATTCTTCTCTTTCTTCTTTTTTATTGTAGTCCTTTTCTTTTTCTCCCAGCTGCTTCTTGAAGTGTTTTAGCCATTCCTCATTGCTTATTTTTTCGTCTATTTTTGCTCTTTTTTTCTATCCTCCGCTTACTTTTTCCCAAAATTTCCTTCTCGTTCTATCTTTGCTTATTTCCTCCGCCACTTTCCTTCCTTCCTCTTCTTTTGCCTTTCTTATTTCCTCTCTGTATTCTCTCTTTGCTTCCAGGTATCTGCTTCTATCCCCAATTCCTCTTCTTAGTTCTTTCAGAGCATTCATTACCTTGTCTCTTTTTACCTTACATTCTTCTCTCCACCAGCTTTTTCTTGTTCCTTTTTTACTTCTTATTTTCTTTTTTGTTATAGCGTTCTGCACTCTAATTTTTATCTCTTCCCATTTTTCCGTTCCTTCGACTGCTCCTATCCATCTGTGATACTCTTTTATTCCTTCTTCGCTCCAGTCTTCTCTTAACCTTTCTTCTTCTCTGTTTTCTTCTTCTTCAACCCTGTTTTCTAGCTCCACTTCTACTGGTAGGTGATCCGATTTGATTCTCTCTTCCATTTGCATTTTCTTCACTCTCTCTTCCCCTCCTATATTTCCTATTATGTAGTCAATCGTCGACATCCCTCTCGCTCCTATATATGTAATTTCTCCCTCTTCATCTCCCTCTTTTTTCCCATTCATAATCAATAATCCCGTCTCTCCTAGCCATTTAACCATCTCTTCCCCTTCTGCGTTTATCATACCATCCTTTGTTTTTATTTCTTCTGTCTGTCCTTCGCTATCCCATTCTCTTCCTTCGCCTCCTGTTCTAGCGTTAAAGTCTTCTCCTATTATTAATATTTTTCCTCTATTTTCCTCTATTTCTTCGGTTAGGTACTCATAATTTTCTTTTTTCTTGTGCTGCATGTAGACTGATGCAACCGTGCATTTCTCTCTCTCTATTTCTATTTCCCCTACTATGACTTCTTCTGTCCTTTCTTTCTTCAATTTTACCTTTATTCTCCCTTGTCTTTCTCTAACTGCCATCAGTCCACCCCCTATCTCCCTACCCCTTTTTCCTTCCCTTCTCGAGTCTCTCCATTCAATGGTATACTCATTCAAATTTCTTCCTATTCCTATTTCTGCTTCTTCTCTTTTCACCCATGTCTCCGTAAGTCCTACTATATCAAAATTTCTAATGTATTTCCAGTCCTCTTCTTCCAAGCTCTTTATTCCCGCCACATTCCAGAATAACATTTTTACTGTTTTTCTTCCCTTCACCTCTTCTCTCTTCTCTCCTCTCCCACTTTTATTTCCGAAACCCTTCCATTCCTTTCTTTGTCATTCTTTCTTCTCTCTCATTCCACCTCCACTCTTCCTCCCCTGCTCTTAACCCGTTGTGCCATATTTTAACTTCTTTGCCCTTATTTTTCAATTCTCTTGCTTTTCTTCTTACCTCCTCTCTTATTTTCCTCTGTTTCCATGTCCAGTCGTGATCTATATATATTTTTTTCTCCCCTAATTTATTTTTTTTCTTCATTATTCCCTCCTTTTGTTCCCATGAGGCACACTTTATTTGCCACATCCTCTTCCTTCTATACTCTATCCCTTCCTGTCTCTGTTTTATTTCTGGTCCTCCTATACTCCTTAGGCTTATTATTTCCCCCTTAATTTCCATTCTGTCCTTTAACCATTCCTCTGCATCTCCTTTTTTTTCCCATTTCAGTTCTCTCTCCAGATCCGTTACAATTATATTATTTACCCTACTTTCTCTATCCATCCTCTCCTTCATGTGATTCATTTCATCCTTATTATCTACTCCTTTTTCTTCTGCCCTTGTCTCTCTTCCTTCCATGCATTTTTTCATCTTATTCACCTCTTCTTCCAATCGATTCATTCTTTCTTCCCACTTCTCTTGTCTTCTTTTTTCTTCTCTTTTCTCTTTTTTCCTTTCCTCTCTATCTTTCTCTAATTCTTCTCTAAGTTTTTCTAACGCTCTCTCCCAATTTGCCTCCCTTTTTTTCTCCGCCTCTTTCATTCGCCTCATCATTTCATTTAGCAGTTCCTCTTTTTCTTTCTTCCCTTCTCTTCTCAGTTCTCTCATTTCTGCTAGTACTCTTTCAATTGCATTATCTCCTCCTTTACTCTCATCCACCCCTATCAATGTTCTGTCCATTTCATTTCCTTCATCCCCATCTGTTTCACTCCCCTCGCTTTCACTTTTGTACCTTTTCAACTGCCTCTCTTCTTCCTTGTTTCCTCCTCTCAGGCCCTCTTCGCTTTCTCTACCTCTCACCCCCTTTGCCTTCCTCTTATCCCCTTTACCATCCCTCTCTTTCGCTGTTCCTGGCGTTGTAAACATCTCGTTCCTGTTTCCTATTCCAATTCCCCACCTTGCTCCCGCCTTAACTCTCTCTCTTATTCCCTTTGTCTTCGCCTTTATACCCCTCTCCTACGCTCCTCTTTTCCCGCCTTCTGTCTTATCTAACCTAACCTGTCCTTTCTCCCTTTATTTTTTTTCTCACCTTACTTCCTTCGCCCTTTGTTTCCCTCTCTTTTTCTCTTCTCCAAACCCCTTTCCACTCCTCCTGTACCTTTTCTCCACTTTTCTCTTCACTTCCCGCTCTCCTTCTCTCTAAAATTGCTTTATACTCAGCACTCACACAAGACACTTCCACACTCATCCAAGTCTCAATATAACCTCTCATCATACTCTTAAATATACATACGTATATTTGAACATTTTTAGACATTTCGATGTATAGATGATCGTGATATGAATTTTTAATAAATGCGACGGTACTGCTTCAAATATGACGGATCTGTAACTCTCTATCCTGAGCTTACTAAATTATGAGTCAACGTTGATATTTAAGCATGTTCGCCACGAATGCGTCTTGCCAGCTGAATATCCTTAGGCATGATAGTGACGCGCTTGGCGTGAATGGCACAGAGATTGGTGTCTTCGAAGAGACCAACGAGATAAGCCTCGCTAGCTTCTTGAAGAGCCATTACAGCTGAGCTTTGGAAACGAAGATCAGCTTTGAAATCCTGAGCGATCTCACGAACTAATCGTTGGAAAGGCAGTTTGCGAATCAGAAGTTCTGTACTCTTCTGGTAACGCCGGATTTCACGAAGAGCTACAGTTCCAGGCCTGTAACGATGAGGTTTTTTCACTCCACCAGTTACTGGTGCACTCTTGCGAGCGGCCTTAGTGGCGAGCTGCTTCCTTGGAGCCTTTCCTCCAGTAGATTTGCGGGCAGTTTGCTTGGTACGAGCCATGACGATTCAGTAGAGCTGTCTTCTGTTCGAAAACTTAGACGACAATACAGTTTCACGAGTATTATTTTATGAGCTTCCAAGATTGAGCTGACTCACTTAGAAATAAATGGTTGGAATACGCTATCAATCGCTAGCACAACGCCGAAGACATATCTGGTATGTCATGATCTGACTTTTGTATCCTTACATTGGCAATCATCGTTCAAATCAGACAGGGCTTCCTTCGCCACTTTGTTTAGTGCAGAGTAAGGTACTGTGACGTCGTGGCAACGACACATCTCAGGTACACCTGAGGCTTGGCGCAGTCTCAGGGTTCTGTTGTTGTTAGTCTGCGATTTCTCGCATAAACTAGCGGGATCACTAATCGAAAATTAATAAAACCGAGGGGGATAGTGCCACTAAATCTATATTTCTGCTCTTGGATTCCAATCAATAGTTGTAATCCGAGAGCGCGAAGTATCCTGGGTCCTATCAATAGTAGAACCCGGTTTCCCTATTACAAATTGTAATTGGAGCCTATCAAAAGTAGTCTCCAAATACGGAAAAGGGAAGAATTTTTGAATTTCAAGCTATTTCTAAGAGAGAGGAGAGATAGATAGGTTACGAAAAAAATTAAAAGTTTTATTTGCTTACTCTTTTTTTATTGAAACTTGACACTTTTTAACTTGCGGGTCCTAATTCTGTATTTGTCGATTTTATTTGTTCCACTTTTTGGGCTTCTTGGCTGCTTGGCTTTTTGATTCACTTCTTGTTTGCTTGGCTGCTTGACTCACTTCTTCGCTTGACTCTTGTTTGAGATCTGACTTCTTGGTGCTGATTCCTATGCTTCCTATAGCACTGGTATTCAAACTCTCTCTCTCTCTTACAAGCACTACAATAACTGCAACTGCAACAACTGCCCTTTGGAACTTGTGCAGCTCTTTTTATATCAGATAGGCAGTTGGATGATGAGTCCCTCTCTCAGCCTCTCGGTTTTGGGAGGAGTGGAACAGGTAATGATGTGTTCATTGATCCGTTTATTTCTTCTGATTTTCCTCGCTGGATTTTCGGGTCCTGATTGGTGCGGGGGCATGGAGAAAATCGGGGGCGCGAACGCAAGGGTACAGGCCTTAGCTTGTGAGATGGCTCTTCGAGTATCATTCGCAGCCAAGATTAATTTAAAATGTTGTAATTATTAATTAACTGAAGTCGGAATAAATATAATCGACCAATACATAGCTTATACACTACTTAATATGAACAATCAACATTATAATTAAATTCACCGCAAAATATAATTATTAATAATTATGTATTAATAAAATTTTATAAAAATAGAGCGATGCTTATTATCTCGTACGCTACGCTGTGTAGGTTAATTTCTTATGATAAAAGTTTATTAGGTAACATTATATTCATTCAAATTAACGTATTTTTTTGTATTTTCCTATTTTCTGCTTAAAACTAAGCTCCAGAGTAAAAACTCGATAAATGGTTTTGAGAGGCCAAAATTATTTCTGATTTATCGTTGAAGTCAAAATATTCAAATTCAAAAAGAATTACTTCATAATTTCTAATGCCTAATTTTTAGTTGGAAAGGGAAAAATTCGTTAGTCATGGTGTAAACAGGATGCAGACGCGATTTTATGGCCCTCTTCTCTTATCAGCATCTCGGCGCCCACGTGTTCGGAGGCTGCATGCACTTTGTTTGCAAGTGAGAGGGTGCAAGGGGCGGAAGAGCGTAATAAAAAAAGGAATGCACGCTTATTCCAATAATAAATTTGGACTATAGATTTTATTGCCGTTTGGAGATTGTCAAAGAAAATTTCCCTGCGACACTTGACTCGGTTCCCACAGCTTATGGAAAACGGTTTCAACTTTGCCGTTGGTCTTAATACTAGGAAAAAATTATTCCCTTGAAATTTGAAAGTTTTAATCATATGTCCCGCCGTCACAGTAATTAAAGCTTTTTTCATTTTGATCTAGTGCTTTGACGAAGTGCTTTCTCAATTCTAATTTTTTTTGTGCTAGAGAGGTAAAAGTTTTTTGTTTTGTAGATCACAGCGTGGTTTCTTGAAAAGATTAAATGATCCTAGGTCATGAGTTTTGCGCAATGGCCAATCAGATTTTTCCTAATGGTTGTCAATAGTTCTACTAT
This sequence comes from Phymastichus coffea, assembly GCF_024137745.1. Taxonomy (NCBI): domain Eukaryota; kingdom Metazoa; phylum Arthropoda; class Insecta; order Hymenoptera; family Eulophidae; genus Phymastichus; species Phymastichus coffea. The sequence continues at coordinate 6,659,835 of NW_026706814.1, forward strand.
CCCACAACCAAATGTAACAAGGGAATTATGTATACCCTGATTGTTGTCCAAGAAGTATAGTTATTATCTTGAAAACACCACATATGAACCATTTATTTTCTTCATATTTGATTAATTCAAGAACTCTCTACATATTTTATAAGATTCTTTTATTTATACTGAGTTAACAACTGAAATTGAAGCATGTTCATTTCCATTGTAAAGGAGAATAGCTTTTAAACTCCTTTTAGAAGAATCAATGAAGAAACGGCATTAAGAAGGCACACAAGTCAGGTTTAATTTTGTCATTCAGCCATTCATGTCATAACAGTAGGCAAATCTATCATTCTCTGAGAAGTATTTGATACTTAGGTAGGTCCAAATCTTTCATCAAATTGTTATTGTTCAAGAAAAATTACACCATCATCTGACTGATGACTATATTCTTCGTTTACATCTCGCATTTGCTCCGGCTTTTTTAAAGTGCTGAGAATAGATTCCACTTCCTTGAGAGACAATAATTTCTTACGTACCAACAGAAGATTCCAGTAAAACTGGTTTGGGAACAGCTGAGATATTATTATAAGAAATTGAATTTTTATACTTACTATTGAAGCCTTGTAGATTAATTACACAAAAATAATAAACAGCATAACTGCATGGCTAACGCTACATCAGGGGAGAACTCGGAGTCTCCGATAATGCGATAGCACTCCGTGTAAGCACAAATTTTCTGTGGCACCCATGATTAGTCTAGATTCACGATGGAATAACCGAAATACTTATTGTATGCATCTTTGATCACATCTGTTATTTATTTTATTATTTTGTATTTATTTAGGAACATTATATAATTAGCATACGTAATATAAATTATCAGGATCATTTATATGACTTTAATAAGACATTGCAAGAAATCAGAATATGAATAAAGTCAGCTGCTCTTGAAAACACGATGGAAACGAAGACACAATGTAGAAATCTCCATTATGTACTTATTTATTAATCTTTCCTTTATTTCTACCTTTAAATTTTTGAGAGTGAGAGTACCTTTCTTACCTTTCTCCTTTCAAATATTTACAAAACAGTGTCTTTGTTACATGGCATCTTTTGTGGGGAAATAGCGATCGAAAAAGAAAATGAGGAAATGATTAGATCAAATTGAACTTTTGCGAATACTTATCTAAATAATTTTATATAATAAGGGCAAAGAAAATTCAGGTTTTTCTTTTCCATTAACCAGCGATCTTTTCTACGTTGTTGACGAATCGAGTAACAGTATGTGCGTCGGTGGGTCACTCTGACACCAGATGCGGACATAGTACCGCTGAAATTTCTTTGTTTTAGTAGTAAGAAATCTTACTTTTACAGTTTCCTTCTTCGTTGCATGATAAGTGAATTTCTTTCTGTAATCTTAATTAAGGCGATCTTCCACCGACCCGAGCTTAGAAAGAATTTATTTCAGGTATTTTAGTATGTGTCGGATTACGTAATTTGTGGTTGACGTACGATTTGTTCTATTAATTTGTATTACAGTACCTACACAAAAATTTTTTTTAACGCAATTATGTCGTTAGCATGTAAGGATAAAATAATTATTCATATTGAGATTATTACGCGACAGGCATGTAAAAAATTTTAAAGCTGAAGTTGATTCAACAGAACCGGAAATTCTGCTCCGACTCGTTTTTAGCTCATTTATGTTTTTAGTCGAATCGCCCTCCATATTATATCAGACATAGCATCATACGCTTTTAAGGCCATTTAACGGATTTTACTGCTCGAGACGTTTTCGCCTATGGTTGAAATATACGTTTTTATGTCAGACTCATGTGGTCCAAACCAGTTTTTAACCTGTTTGCGAAAGTTAGAAAGATGCGCGCTGACCTCGGTTATGCTTGGCCAATTGTCAAGAAAATCAAGGTTTTCTGTAGGCAAACAACGCGCTCTGAGCTTATTACTTAAGCTTCCCCCATTACTGCTCGCACTTTCTTCCATTAAACCGAACAGGCGCAAACTCTTCGTGCTCTGAAACCGCTGGTTCCCCGAAATAAATTAAACGCAATCAAACATTTTCGCCTCTTACCTCGCTTTTCAAAACTAGAAGTTTGTTGACTAGATTGCGAAAGTAAGCAGCGTGGTGGTGTTGGCTTTTATAAGTCCATGATCAACTTAATATCAAAATTCTAATAGCCTCAGATTTGAATGTTGATAATACCCCGGGATTTTTTGATAGCAGAAATAAAATATCATGATTTTAAATTTTTATGTACTGTTGTTTATCGTCGTCCTACCGCTAGTATTCCAACACTTTTCTTTGATTCCATATTGCTCATTTTCTTCCATTATACGAGGTGTGTTCAAAAAGTAAGGTAACTTTTCAAATTTCAGGGGCAACGTACTTTCTATTATCGATTTTTATGTTTTGTTATGTTTCAAGTGTATAGCATTTTTTGTTTGGTTGTGAGAGGCGTAAAGGTTATAAGTGTTTTGCGTGCTCGGCGATTTCTTGCTATCGAAAAATATGGATCAAAGGATTTGCATCAAATTTTATGTAAAAAATAAAATAAAGTGCTCCGAAACACTTGAAATGTTGACGGTGGCATACGGTGAAACTGTTCTGAGTAAAAAAAATGTTTACAAGTGGTACAAACTCTTCCAAGATGGCCGGGAAGATGCCAATGACGAGCTTCGCTCTGGACGCCCAAGCACGTCAACAACTGATGAAAACGTTCAAGCAGTGAAGAAAATTGTTCTGGAAAATCGTCGAATCACTATTAGAGAAGTTGCTGAGGATATTGGTATATCGCTTGGCTCGTGCCATGAAATTTTTTCTAACGTTTTGGGCTTGAGACGTGTGTCAACGAAGTTTGTTCCGAAATTGCTAAATTTTGACCAAAACAACCGTCGCATGAGCATCGCTCAAGAACTGTTGAATGACGTCAACGATGACCCAGATTTACTCAAAAGGGTCATAACTGGTGACGAATCATAGGTATATGGTTATGATATCGAAACCAAAGTCCAATCGTCCCAATGGAAGAGCACAGATGAGCCAAGACCGAAAAAAGCACGCCAAGTTCGATCAAATGTCAAAGTTTTGCTCACTGTTTTCTTCAATTACCATGGCGTGGTGCATCAGGAGTTCTTACCATATGGACGTACGGTCAATAAACAGTATTATCTTGAAGTTATGCACCGTTTGCGAGAAGCAATACGAAGAAAACGCCCAGAATTGTGGAAAAACAATTCATGGCTTTTGCATCACGATAATGCCCCTGCTTACTCATCTTTGCTTGTGAGAGATTTTTTGGCCAAAAACAACACCACAATCATGCCTCAGCCACCATATTCATCGGATTAGGCCCCATGTGACTTTTTCTTATTCTCAAAACTAAAGAGACCTATGAAAGGACAGAGATTTGCAACGATTGAAGAGATAAAGACTGCATCGCTGGAAGAGCTCAAGGCTATACCGAAAAGTGCTTATAAGAAGTACTTTGAGGATCGGAAAAACCGTTGGCATAAGTGTATTGTATCTGAGGGGGATTACTTTGAAGGGGACAACATAAATATTGATAAATAAATAAATATTTTTTCTTAAAAATACAAAGTCACCTTACTTTTTGAACACACCTCGTACGTACATCGATGTAGTCATCAATGGCAATTTTAATTCTTACATCATTGCTGAACTTTAGTAAGTTCTGTCTCTTTGCGATCTAATAGACATTAATGCCCTAAAAGTAGCCTTCCTTCAACCAACACATCATTCTATCGCAGACAATGGCTCCGTTACCCATACTATCCTTGAACTTTTGATAGTAAACCGTACTGCACTTATACAAAAATTTTCACAATTTTTTTCCTTTTTCGACCCATTTCTTGACTTAACTAAACTTCATCCTGCTTTCTCTGCTCCTTGTAAAACAATAAAAATCTTGTTTACGACCGCTTCATAAAATTAATAATACTGCCCTAAACTGATTATGCAAAAGCATTATGCAAAAGCTCTCACAACATCATAACTCTATTTCCTTCTCTAATATTCCTTCATCTTCAGTTGACACCCTAGAGCGTATTTTTTCTTCATCTGTTCTTGATTCATTTGATGAACTTGCACCGATGCGTCTAATAAATATCTCTCCTAAAAGAAAGCCATGGGTCTCAGAAAAAATTTGCTCTCGTATGCATTCAAGAAATAGCGCATTTCAGCGCGTCAAGGACACTAAAAATCCTGCTGTCTTTCATCACTATAAAGCATTAGGAAATTCAATCTTCAGTCAACTTCACACTGAAAAAAAAACAACTATGTATCCTTTGAACTTCAACAAGCAAAACAACTTAAATCGAAATGGCAAGTGCGTTTCAAACCGCCTACCATTCTTCTCGGCCCAAAACCCTGCCAAAACAGATCCTACACAAGGTATTCTCTGTAACATTATGATTTATTAAACGCGTAAGGGGAAGAATCGTATTTGATTATTCCCATGAGTCTCACACTAGACCCGTGCATAAGCGCCGCGTTACTAATTATTTTTAAGGGGAAAGTGCGAGAAGCTCATTCGCTCCACTGTAAATGTGACGATGGACCTCGTCACGATGTTGGCGGCTGGGTGATATCTTGAGAGGATGGGAACGACAGGTGCACACAGTAATGACTCTTCGATTATATTTATTCCATTAACTTGTACAAAAATAGAGACGACACGGATTTATGCAGGATTTACGCATTGTTCTTTGTCGTCGCGTGTCTTCGCTTATGCGGAAGAATGCACGGGGGCACGGTACAAGAATAGCTTTGAGAGGCGACGAAGGATGGATTTCGCTGTAATCGCCGTGCTCGCGGATGATCACGGCACTTCGTCGTCGCACACTCGCGATTAGAAAGGGAGAGAGAGAGAGAGAAAGAGAGAGAGAGAGAGAGGGAGAGAGAGAGGGAGGGAGAGAGAGAGAGAGGGAGGGAGAGAGAGAGGGAGAGAGAGAGGGAGAGGGAGAGAGAGTGAGAGGGAGAGAGAGGGAGAGAGAGGGAGGGAGAGGGAGAGAGAGGGAGGGAGAGGGAGAGGGAGAGAGAGAGAGAGAGAGAGAGAGAGAGAGAGAGAGAGAGACGATCTGCCCCTAAGAAGGTGCTGATTGAACGGATGTTGCAGTCGCTGGCAGGTTGATATCAGGCTGGCTCGAAGTATCTGTGCTTTGGACAATTTTTCCTCGCCGTTTATGCCCAAAGTCGTCCTCAATCCTGGACTTTGCTGCTCTGCAATCGGTGATTCTGGAAATCGATGGCTTTTCTCTTTAACGTGCACTCCCGCCTGTCACGGTCAATGTCCTTTGATCCCCGCCGCACGTGTGCCGGCTCGAGCAACGCCGGTGGTTTCACTCTCGCGAGCGGATCGTCGCGGGTCGCTCGCGCTCGTTCCCTCATCTTACGAAATGTATCTTTTCTCTCTTTTCTCGCCGCTACCACTCTCACTCCCAATTGGCTCTCACTAACAATGCCGGCCACAGATATTGGTCCTGAAATAAAGCGTTGCGGGCATCGGTAGTGGTTCTTGGCTTTATCACGTTCGCCATGGCCACAGCGAAGGTGCGAGCCATAGGAGAGAGAGCGAGGAAGTCAGGATCGGCCATTTCAGCCAGGGCTCCGTCACTTAGTTTTAAGTTTAGTTATAGTTCCGATCAGTGAACAGGATGCTAATTCCTCTGCCTAATTGTAGAATTTTCTTGTTGCCATGTACATTATTTTAAACACTTATGTAGTTAATGTATGTACTCTGAATAAATATAATAAAAATATATAGACACATCCAATAACTCTTCACTAAAATAATTAGAAACTACATACGAGGGTGGTCCGATAAGTACTTACCGCCCGATGGCGCCACTCTCGCAAAAGAAATATTCTATCACGTAGTACAACCTTCTCGATGGTTACTGCCAAGATTTCAGCCGGATCGGAGTTGTAGTTTATTTTTGAGAGCGCGTGAAAGCAAGTGTGTCCGTTGATTTTTGAAAAATGGAAAAAGAGCAGTATCGGTCGGTGATTCGATTCTTGATTTTGGAAGGGAAATCGCGCTGCGAAATCAAAAAGCGCTTGGATGCTGTGTACGGTGACTCTTCTCCATCGATGGCGACCGTCAAAAATTGGTTTAACGAGTTTCAACGTGGTCGCACGTCGATTTTTGAAGAGCCACGTCCAGGTGCTCCGAAAACGGCTACCACGGAATATAGCGTGACAAAAATGCACGATCTCGTATTGGCAGATCGACGATTGAAGGTGCGTGAGATAGCTAAGATCGTAGGCATCTCAAAAGACCGCGTGGGTCATGTCCTGCATGAGAAAGCTGTCGGCGCGGTGGGTGCCGCGGTTGCTCATTCCGGACAACAAGCGCAACCGTGAGACAACGTGAGAGCAATGTCTGACACTGTTTAAACGCAATCCGAAGGAGTTTCTGCATCGGTTCGTGACAGTCGACGAAACATGGATCCACTGGTATACACCAGAGACCAAGGAACAGTCGAAACAGTGGACTTCACCCGGCGAAAGTGCTCCGAAGAAGGCGAAGACTGCCCCATCGGCCGGAAAGGTGATGGCCACCGTTTTCTGGGATTCACAAGGTATGATCTACATCGACTACCTGGAGAGGGGCAAAACAGTTAGAGGGCTGTACTATGCCGAATTATTGGGCCGATTCGACGTCGAATTGCAGAAAAAACGGCCCCATTTGGGGAAGAAAAAAGTGCTCTTCCACCATGACAACGCACCGTCTCACACCTCCGCCGTCGCCATGGCCAAATTGGTCGAATTAGGCTACGAACTGTTGCCCCATCCACCGTATTCTCCAGATTTAGCCCCGTGCGACTTCTTTTTGTTTCCAAACTTGAAAAAGTCACTCGCCGGGCAGAAATTTGAGTCGAATGAGGAGGTAATCGCTGCCACGGAAGCCTACTTTTCAGACCTCGAGGAAACGTATTTTTCAGACGGGTTAAAGAAGTTGGAGCATCGCTGGGCCAAGTGTATCGAACTCAAAAGAGACTATGTTGAAAAATAAAACGCCACTTTTCCAAAATTTTCATTTTTCTTTTGTAGGCTAAGTACTTATCGGACCACCCTCGTATTCTAGAATAATCCAATCATCACCTTTAAACATGAGAGAACAAACTCGTATTGCACATACATACACACAACCACATCTAACTCACCAACATATATTCAAGGAAAAGAACCGATTAAAGTCTGAAAATGTCATATTTGATCAATGATCGTACATATACTACTATAATCTATTATTCAATCGGAAACTTCACTCAACAACTTACACCAGTGCAAAATGTTTTCAAATTTCTACTAGAAATAAAAATAACAAACATTTTGTAATATACTTATTTTATACTCATTGTATAATTTATTAAATTAGTTATAATATGTGATTATAAGAAGTGTAGGTTATATATACTTAGAAATATATACTTAAAAAATGTTAATATCGGTCATACCTATAAATAGGGGTGCTACAGTAAATAATCTTATTTTGAATTATCTTGTAGATTAGATACAATAGATTACAATTCTATAGGTTCTCCACATTGAACCGTAAAAATGAAACCATAAACTTGATTATTTGAAAAATAATTTAAATGCTTTTCGTAAACAACCCCTGCATATCTGCATACAGGTGGTATGTTCCTAATTATAGCTTCCTATATAGAAAAAATGCTAAGAATAAATAGGAATAGTAAATTCACTAAAAGAATTATATCTGTATAAAAAAATTTTTATTCATGGCAATATACTTGACTTTGTCAATGTTCTACTATAATAAAAATCATCTTATAGCAGGAAAACGTTATTCATCTGTATGTGGTATGAATGCCCCATTGGTTATTTTACTCGTACATTAATTTTCTTGTAAAATAATCCTAATAAACAAATAAAATTGCGTTTAATATATTAATTTTCAGGAAAAAGTAATGGAAATAATAGCGGTGCAACAGTAAGCAGTAAAAAATTAATAATTCAAGACTCTGATGAAAAAAATGAACAGCTTCAATCTAAATTTTCGTCTTGTGAAGTTCCAAGTTCTTCGTCATCTGCTAAATCAAGCTCCGAAAAATTAGATCAGAAATCAAATCCAACTTCCATCACATCAGAAGCAGCACCGGCACCTCATGTATCTTCATCAAAAATGACGAGTCATCCAATTATTTCTCCTACCTCGACTAAACCCTCTTTACGACGAAGAAATACCACTGGCCCTGGTATGGTTTTTCCCGCAACTGATCCACCCACTTATTCAAGTAGCATGACCTTTTCAAAAACCAGTCCATTACAGAGTCCGCATTTTGACAAGAGGTTTTTTGATTCAAGCTTAGTTGAAATGAAAAGTCAAGCTAGTAGCTCAAGTACATTAGATTACGATTCAGCTGATGAAATTTGGGTGCGAAGGATAGATTTTATACAAGAACGAAAAAATAGAGTAAGCTTAAATATTGTTAAATTATTTATTAAAATATTTTCATGCTAAATGATCTTAAAAACTATGAACATGTCTAATAAATAAACGAAACCACCGGAAGTAAAGTTTCACCAGGTGGTGAAAATTTCGTTACGAGTGAGCGAACTAATAAGCTAGAATACTCGTACGTACAATGGTATTAGTTATATAATTCAGAGAGTCTCTGAATCTACAGTGCTGTGTAGATTGAGCGATTCTCCAAATGAGTATTGTTATCTAGAACGCGTAATAACAGCTACATTTATGTATAATAGCGTACGTAAACGCATAATCAATATATCAAGAAACTTAAATTAATTTTGTAAAATGAAACTTTTAGCAAATCAAAATACCAAGTATCTCTAGTATTTTAATTAATGAAACATTTTCATGTTAAAGAACTAAGAATTGAAAGTTTTGAAAAATTAATTATTATGAGATTTTTTATTTAATTTACAACTTTGTAACGAAGGTAATTATTTATTAATTTTATACTTGATGAAGTTCACGAACAAGTACAATTCACTTAATTTCGTATATTTAAATATAAATATAATTATACAAAAATATAATTTTGTATATAATATAAAAGCAATTATATAATATAATTATCAGAGCATTGCACGACATTGCTACCTCTGCACACAGAACTCTCATAACACCTAGGACTTCTTGGACATGCCGTGGCTCAAGATCTTATCAATACCTCGGAATGTATTGCACACGATTTGATTAGATTCTTATGTTGCGATAGAAATGTTCCATGTCTCACTATGTGTGAGTGTGTTTCAGTTAATGGTTCGTAATAATCTGCCCAATTGCTATGTGAACAATATGTCTGCTGCTCGTACATATGCGTTGTCTTTCTCAGCAGTTTTATTTACTCATATGTACACTGAGGCAAATAACTTTTCAAAACATCAACCATTTTTTTAATAAATTAGAATAATTATTTTCTTTACAACAAACAAGACTTTTGTTAAGACACTCTATCGTTGAAGGAATCGTTATTTAATTTGGTTCTCTAATACCTTTCAGACGGAATAAATTGATTAATAAAACAATTTTAATACCCCATAATCTAAAATAATCACTGTAAAATCTATTTTTTTGAAACAATTTTTATAATAAAATTACTTATAAATGATTTTACTGCATTAAAATATCAAAAATCTACCTGTTACACCACATATGTCAACCGTATTCATTGCTTATTACTTAGGTATATTTTTTCCAGTATTTACATTTTTCTGCAGTTTCTTCGTACCAATAAAGATGTGGTTAGTACATACATAGTAGATAGTTACGGTATGAGTAATAAAAAGAGGATCTCATGCTAAAGGCTATATTAACTATTTATTAACTCTACTTCCATGTCAGGTAAAATTTATCTAAAATACTTGTTGTATATAGCATAGCAATTGTAGCAGTTTTATTGAATTAATCTCATATAACCATATGTAGATCATATTTTTCACATTGCACTTCTTGTAGTCAGTCATGTATCAGCCTGGGTTTAATAGTGATATTTTAAAATTTCCTTAATCACGGCTTAAAATTTTTCGTTATACAAGTGTCGTCATGATATTTTTTATCTTAAAGTATTCTCTATAAGCTACAATTTTTTTGTACATAAGCTCTAAAATCTCGATCCTAAGTCTTACAAAAACGCCATTTGTGTAACATCTCAGAAACTAATTTCTCATGCTTTCGTAAATGTCAAAATGAACGAAAATAATTTCAGATAAACTCATTTTCTTTTGCAAAATCTCTACTGTGGTTTGAACGGAGCTGTTCTATTTTTATTTTATTAAAAAATATATAATTTGTAACGGGGTGGTTACCTAGCAAAAATAAGAAAATTAGAAAGCTAACCGCCGCTCCATTAAACACATATAGTTATACGTCTATTCGCCTTTACGTCTGATGATTTTGTTTAAGTGTCTTCTTTCCAACCGAGTTGAACTCACCTTAAGTCACTTGACTTGTGACACTCGATCTATTTTAGGTGTGACCGACTTAATGCCTAATCCGCCTAATCTCCTAGATAAACTCGGATTAAGACTTAAACCTTTACAAATCGAATAAGCTAATAGGACACGAAATTACGTAAACGGCGAATAAAATTACCAAAGTTTTATCAATAAAAACTACAGTCTTTTATGGGCCGCAAGACTAACGCACACGATAGGATTTACAATTATAAATTATAATTCGGTGAGAGAGAGAGAGAGAGAGAATTCGAAAATTGCCGCGAAAACTAACGCTCGGCGCGAATACAAAAAATTTAAGATCGCGATTGACAAAATACTTTCGAAAGTATTTTGTCGCGCAACGATAAAGGGAGGTGCATCTACCTTGCGGTGCAATTACGGTGATCAGCCGTAACTTTTTAAGCGAAGAAATCTGCTCCTCGGATCAATCAGCTATGCTGCCTCGCTCTCGAATCTGCTGCTATCTGCTGCTACTGCAATGCTGCTGCCGCTGCTAAAATGCTGCTGCTTCCTCGTAACTCACGCAGTATTAAATAGTCCCGCGAAACTTCTAATTTGACGGCGAAAGTGCAGAAAACTCCGGCGGTACTTTCGCGAAAACAGCTGCGGCTTAACGCCTTCGGCGTTAAGCCGTAAAAAGTTAGCGGAGCACCAATATCCTACCAACTCCGCTCTGGTCAGGAAAGAAATTAGGCATGGACGACGTGTGCAATGTCTCTCTTTTAGTAATGAGACTCGCTTGCTAGCCGAGATCGTCGCGTCAATTCGGTTGGGGAACCAGAGCAAGAGTGCCCAACCAAGCTCGGCCGCTCTTATATATAAAATCGGTTGCATCAACTCATCGTATCGAACCGTTAAGTGTTTAATTCCTTGACAAATAATGCACGATCTTAACAATTGTTTAATACGCTTATGTAATTTTGGTATAAAAACGTTTGCCTCTTACTGTTTTAACCATGAAGCAAATATTCAAAGTTACCTCCATTTGTTTACATCGCTCTTCAAAAATAACATTCTTTAGGAAGTCCCACAAATAAAAATTTAGAGATATTAAATCAGGTGAGTTAGGAGGTCAATTAAATGGTCCTCCTCTACCGATCAATTTTTCATAGTAAGTCTGATTCAAAAATTCTCGGACAATTAGTGCAAAGTAAGGTGCTTCATCATCTTGCTGAACCCACATTCTTCGTTTAGTTTTTAAATCAATCTAAATCAAATAAGAAAAGTTATCTATTTAGTTTTGCCCCGACTCATTGTAGAGTTTTATTTTAAAACTTAATTTTTTCATATTTACGTTATTTTTTGTCTACTCATTGTGGGAATACGTATAAATTATTTTGAAATAATATTTACTGGCTGGATCAGACGTTTATTTACCTATATAGCTTGGGTACAAATTCAATATTATAATAATATTTACAAGAATGTTTTTTAATAAAAAATAAATTTTTCTACTTCAATAAGTACTGTTATATTATGGGTAATTTATTATAATAATGTATTAATTGTGACGGTAAACGTCGTATTAGCGCTACCAGCCCAACCATGCGGCTACCGGCGAGGGCAGCACCTGCTGGTTGGGGCGAAATATATTGAGGGAATTCGGTACGAGACGCGACGGAATGCGCGCGAATGAAAACGAACCAGTCGAGGATTAGTTATCGATACCTCCAGCTGCTATTAAGAAGGACCAGAGTTTTCCCCGAGTTTTCCGGAGTGCAGAGACAAAAGAAATAAGCTGTGACATAGCCTTACGTCCGGAAAGTGTGCGTGCAAGTGTGCGCGAGTGGAGAGTTTCGCCATCGAGGGCGAAACCGTGAACGAGAGGCATCATCGCCCGCATATAAACATTTGCCGAAAGACTATCATATGCCGTACAAGCCTCCTTCATCTCACTTGTTACCCGTGCGAGAGTTAATAAGGTAAGCTGGCCAGCTTAATTTCGCGTTCGCGATAGAATTTTCTATAACTAATCTCTCGTACTCGACAAGAAAGGCGCATATAATAACTCTGCGAACAATGAGCGGCGAGCGATCCGACACTGCATGTTGTTGTCGTGCGTGCGGCATGTAAACACGCGGGCCGAATACAGTGTAGCATTAAGAGGCAATAAACGTTCTAGCTTGTGATATTAACAATATTTCCGACGTATTTATTTCATGCTAGTAGATAGTTGGTTGACTGACACCCGTTCCCTCCTGCTCTCCGATTTTCGTGTCTGAACGTGTAGGTAATCCCGCCCGCTTTTCTATGCGATCGCGCGCATAAATTAAATAAACGGTATTAACCCCGTTACATAATAAAATATTATTTATAATTTATTATAATACAGCTAGTAAAGATTATTTCGAATTATCTTTATAATGAATGGGCTGAAATAAATTAATATTAGGATTAATTATTAAAATAAATAAAAATAAATTAATTAATTATAAAAATTCAATAGATAACTTTTCATAATAAATGGACTTTAAGAAATCAGCGAAATCGTTGATTTTTTTTAATTGAAATTTGCCCCTTCCGATTGATCAAATGTAATTCTTTAACGTTGTAACGGGGGCAGCGCCTTATTCGGCACTGACGTCACTAATTTATTAAGGGGAGAGTAAGAGAGGCACTTTCGCTCTTTAACAATCGGGGAACGAGAGGATAGGTCGAACGAATAAATAATTTTCTTTGCTTGGAACGTTCAACTTAAATCTATTCAGACAAACAAATACAAAATCAGTTACAATAACGTTTACATCACGCGCACATATACAGAACAACTTAAACTAACGCGGGAGGACGAATGGCCCGGCGACTAAATCGCCTTGGCCATTTACCTCCTTACAAAGGAAAGAATACGTTGAAACCTCTCTACCGCCTTACGATGAGCGTAGCCGGCAAGTGATCGCCTGGCTACCTATCGTTCCTACGCGGCCGCGCATCACCATGAGAGAGAGAAACACCGGGGGAGAGAGATAACCTGACCTTTGTCCTTGGCGATGAGCCGGCAACGGGGAGTTGACCTGGCCGCTGGCTGGATGTCTTCCTCGGCATAGCCCGTGGTGAATCCCCTGGAAGTCATGCCGTGCATGGCGGCGAGGGCGACACTGAATGCCCTGCTGCAGGTGTTGCCTCCACACGTTGTCTCGGCTTGCCCTGGTCTGGTCACTGCTGCTCGTGTACTTCTTCTCTCATTGCGCTGCTACTTCCAACTTCTCTCCTCAACTTTCTTTCGGGAACTACCTCACTCTAGTAAGGCTCGGCTGCGACTCTCTCACGCACTAATTCTTGCGCGCCTCTTGCAGTCGCTCTGCGGCGCTCGCTCCTCTCCCTACCTTGACCTATTAGTTAGGCGGCACGCGACGCGTCGCTTATCGGTCACGCGTTGCGCGCCTGCCAATCCCTGCATAGGCCTAATACTCTCTTTCTCTCTCTCTCTTTCTCTCACTCTCTCTCCGCGCTTTTCAACTTTTCTTGCGCTCAACTACGCTGGCTTGTCCTTGGCGCTGAAACAAAAGACCAAGTGTTAGGCGCATACTTAAATGCGCCCAACGTTGGCCACCACGCTTAGCCGAGTGGGGGAGGGAGAAACGCGGACGAGAGACGGGCAAACGGCCTGCTCTCGTCACACCCCCTTCCAAGGCCAAAGTTCGCACCCGCGAACGGCCTGACTCCGTGTCTCCCTCTCTCTCTCCCTGTCGACCGGCAATGGCAACCAACGATAGACGCTAAGTCATATAAGAATACCTTAGATTTAGCTTAAATTATACTTAATTCTAAGTTGGTAACAACTAAATCAATTAAGAGCAAAATCTAACAAACCGAATAGTTTAATCCGAGTGGTATGCCTAACCTTTCGTCATAGCAAGCCGACTAATCCACTGCGCCAAGATCGCGACTATCTCAGTACTCAATTAAACCAAGGATCTTACCATTCACTACCGCTACAACGACTCCAAATACCGGAGCCTGAGCGTTCGTAGTTCCTCCGCCGAAGGAAACGAGGCACTTGCCCCGGAGAGTCTTTGGCCGGCATCCTCAGTCGCCTCGGACTCAATCACCCCGGCGCTCCGATCGCTCGGCTCACCCGCGGGGACCGACGCCTGCTCCGTCCGCGACGCGACTTCCATCCCCGTATCTTCGACCGAACCGGCTTCAGTCCCGGCTCCCTCTGCAGCAAGCGCCTGTGACCTACGCGCGAGCTTAGCGCGAAAACGCTTGCCGCATCGGTGCCTGGGCTTTTTCGCCTTGGGCTCCCCGGCGGAGGATTCAGGGCTGGCTACCTCGGGCATTGACCTAGAAGTTTCGAGTTCCGGCTCCACAGTCTTTGGCTGCGTCGCCAGGAGCTCTACTGGTTCGCCCGGGCGAGCCCGAACCCTTGCCTCCTCCATCGACCGTGCGCGCGCCTGGTCTGCCATAAAGGCATCGCGGCAACGCGGACAGTCTTGCACGCGGACATCGAGTCGCCCACAGTTCCTACAAACCGGACGCAAGAGAGGCGGGTTCCTGCAGGCCGACCTGGGATGTGACCCCGTTCTGCAATTGAAGCAGCGGAACGAGGGTACGTCCAATTCCTCATCCCAGAGGACCGGAGCCAGGTTTTGCAGGAAGCTACCTCTTACCAACCGAAACCCTGTTTCATCGACCCAACACGGCGACGCAGAGGACGAGGCCGGGCTCGCCACCTGAGGAGTCGGGACAGGTCGTACCGGCCTAAGTGTTGGTCGCTCCGGCACAACCGGCTCCACTCTTCGTGGGGTCGGCGGCACCAACACTTCCATCCTTGTGCCTGCCTCTCCCGTCTTCTCGGTGACCGTGCTCGCACTAACTCTCGAGGCTCTCCCTTTGCCGACAGCCAACGAAACCGATGGCTGGAGGGCGCCTGTTGCCTCAGCAACGGCTCCCTCCGCCATCTCAGGTAGAGTTGGCGTCGAACCGGAGGTTGGCCTCTCAAAATTACACGCGGATAGGTTGAAACGCATCGTGCGCTTCCTCCTACCCGAGTTCTGGCGAGCCTCAGCCTCCTTCCTTCTCTCGTCCTCCACATATCCCGCTGAGTAGAATTGCGCGGGCCCACCCCTGCGGACGAACTGGTACGCGGGGTCTAACCTCTGTAACGCGAGCGGTTTGAAAGGGAGGTTAGGATGGACGTGTGGTTGTAGAGCTACTCGAGGCAGCTCCTGCACCGGCATCACCTCATCCTCGGAGTCGCTCGAGCTTAGCACCACCTCCAGTATCCCGTTGGTGGCGCCTCGCTTTATGGGACTCCAGTTTCCCCTTCCAATACAAGCCCTCGCGGTACGGCTCCGATTTGCCGCCCTACCCGCGAGATGTCCTCCCGCGGTAGCTCGAGAGCCCGGCGATTTCTCGCCTTGGCTACTCGTGCCCGCCCGCGAGAAGACAATTCCCTCTTTTGCGGCGATAACTCTCGACTTCTCGGATGCTTCGCGTATGCAAAGCGTCGTGAGCCGAAACGCTGCGCTGCGACGCACTGCCTCGTCCCAGGTACGCGTGGGCGCAGCCAGACGAATTATCGAACCCGCGCGGCGATTTCCCGTTAGCAAACGGACCCCTCGTCGGTCGCTCACGAACGGCGTCGGGGGCGAAGGCAAAGGCGGCGGCAAAGGGAACCCTTTCGCCTGCCCGTCACTGTCCCCGCGAACCGACGCCTGTGCCAACCGTGAAACACAGGAGGCAACCTCGATGTCAAAGGAGGCCGCCTGCCCAAGGCCTGAAAACCGGGCGGCAAACTCCGACGCTCGGTCTACCTCCATCGCCTCAACAATTCCCGCCGAGTTCACCGATGCGGTCATGTCGCCCGTAGGTGCTTGAGCCTCGGCGACTTGAGCGATGCGGCCCGACTCCTCGGTTTCAGCCATCATCACCTGACGTCGATGAACCTCCTGTACCTTTAAAACAAAACAATTCAGTTATTACACCTATCCTATTTCGCAAACTATTTCTTTACCTTACGCGGTGGTATATATCGCTTAATTTCCGAGACGTGTACCCTAGCTGTACGATGCTTACTGTTCGTCGTTAGCTCGTAGATCTCGGGCGAAATCACTGAAATAATTTCAAACGGTCCGTCAAATTTCGGATCCAGTTTCGCGTTTTTACCATCCGCCGCGCTCGAAAGCGTATGCACTTTGCGCAAAACCAAGTCACCTACCTGAAAAAGTACCTGACGCCTACCCTTCTCGTAGTGTTTCTTTTGCTTTTCCTGTGCTTCGTCAATATGCTTGGCTACTAAGTCGCGCAACGCATTCAAACGTAATAACCTATCTTCCATGCCTTTGTATCCAACTTAACTATCGGCTTTACCTTATCTCCCTCCGGACGCAAGCCCTCACAGTCTAACCTGTACCCAATCGCTTCAAAACCTTTTCTAACCATAACATATGGCTCTCAAAATCTGCATTAACCACCAACAAATCATCAAGATACCAGAAAACATGCGGCTCATACTCTGGACCGAAAAGTGCATCCATAAGGCGTGTAAAAGTAGCCGGCACGTTAACCAATCCAAACGGCATTCGCTCGAATTCCCATAATCCAGAACCTGGAACCGCAAACGCTGTATATTGTTTGCTATTTTCAGATAACGGAATTTGCCAAAACGCCGCTCGCAAATCTATTTTTGACAGGTAAACCGCTCCGCGCAACCTATCTAAAATAGCGTCAATGCTAGGCATCGGATACGCGTCTGCTTTCGTCACCTTATTTACAGGTCTAAAATCGAGGCAAAACCTATAATCACCGTCTTGTTTACGCACGATCACCGGCGCGTTACACCATTGACTATTCGATGGCCTAATTATTTTCGCCTTCCATAGCCGCATGGTTTCTTCCTGCGTGAATGCTAATATTGGAGGCGACATTCGGCGCATCGGCGTCTTTATCGGGCGCGCATCGCCTACGTCGATAATGTGCTCGATAACCCTGGTGACCGCTGGTGATTCGCCAGGTTCCGGGACAATCCGGCGAACGAGCGCCATGATTGTCTCTTTCTGAGCCTTCTCGTATTTACTCCAACCCGCGCATTCGGCGTAAACATCTACTCCTCTACTATCCTACTCTGCTAACTAAAACTAATCGCCTTGGTCACCTGTATCCACCGTTGTCACCTGTTGTCACCGCCAAGCGCGATTACCGTAGTTGATATTAATATCCCATTTATTCCAAAAATCTACACCTAAAATCAAGTCGTGCCTGAGTGTAGATACTACCGTCGCAATCAACCAATCAGTCCTGCCACCAATTTCCATACTTAGCTTTAAGTTCCCCCACGTTCGCGGTTTCTCACCTGAGATACCCTGTACAAATGTCGTAGGTGGCCTTAACCGGTCCTTAAACCGTAAGCCAAGATTCGGCCCTACCACTGATACCTGTGCACCTGAATCTAACAGCGCTGTATAGACTTGCCCGCCTATGTCGACCTTAATAAAGAACCTATTCTCTACTACCGCGACTAACGCTGCATCTGATTCATCTGCCGTTTTCTTCGGGATTTCTGAGTTCCACTCAGACCCTCCCCTCACTAAAACGGAAGGTGCGTCGGCACCGACGACCGAACGTCCAAACAACAAAACCCTAGTATCAACAAGCTCACTTCTATCGCGCGTGATCATGACCTTTGTCGCAGCCCGCTCCGACGGGAGCGCAGCGCCTGAGCTCGTTTCCTTACCAACAGATTCTTTCACAGGTTCACCCTGATTTCCTAAAGCAACGGCCTTTTCCGAAGCCTGCCCAACCGTGGGCGAAATACTTGAACCTGTCTCTCTCGCGTTCATGCGCAGCGACGGCAACTCACTTTGCCTCGCTAGGCACTTCTCGAGCGAACTACCCGCCAAAAAATTTCTACCATGCTCGATCGCATCTCGCGCATTTGTGTCTGGTAAAACTTTCTGTCTTTTAGCATTTTGACTAACGCAGAAACCTTCTGCGCCTTCCTGTACCGAGTCGCGAGAATTTACCTGTTCGGGACCATTGCTGGTCTTACTGGGGAAATCCACGGCTACGCTACTCTGCGCCCGGTTGCTGTCTAAAGTCAAACTCGGCAGCTCACTCTCAAACGCAACTTTCCCTACTCTATTTCGCAAACCTCTCGAATCTACAATCTCATTTCTATCCTCTGCTAAACTCTTACCTTCTACTCTAGATACACACTTGACTTTCACATCCTCATTTTCACGCTTATCGAAAATGCTATCCGAGAAAAGATGCGAAGAACTAGCAATTTTTGCCTTGTTCTCGCCTTCCTTTCTGGCCTCAACCACGGTACCCTTGCCTCTTGCGTAAAGCACTCTCTCTACCTGAAGGGCAATCTCTAAAAACGAAACCAACCGTACCACAGACCTAACACGCGGGCGCGCGCTCAGTAGATCGAGTCGGGCAACTATTGGCATAATGTCCCGGTTGCCGACATTTGTAACAGACAACCAGTGGGTTGACTCGAGCCACCGGGCATTGCGCCCTTCTGTGTCCTATCGCGTTGCAATTAAAACATGCCCCTGTGAATGGTCTATCAGAAATATTCCTAAACGCGCCACTAATCCGATCGCGTTGTTGTGGAATCAAGCTAGGAGCTGCATTTGCAGTCGAGGCTAACGAAGCCTGCGCGCTCAATTGAGCCGGCGCGGCTTCTCTTGCAGGTTGGCTTGCCGCCGGCGACTGCTGCCCATCGGCCGCGGCCGCGGCAACTTCGCCTTCCCAATTTTCCACCCACGAATTTATCCTTGGCGCTTGGTACCTTGTGCTCACTGATTTGCTTAAATCAGTGCTCACAAGCGTACTACCTGCTCTATTAAACGATGCGCTCGCATGTGCCGATTGCTCAGTTCCAGCCGCGGGCACGTTTAGCACCGCACGGTTGCCGGACGGCCTGGCCTGAGACGGCATTGAAGCCTGCTGCTCGGCTTGGACCGACCTACTGTGCATCGCTTCTCTTTCGACCCTACAAACTGCATTCGCACCATCCGTGATGCCCTGTCTAACCTCGCGCCTATAAATCCAACGTGGAACAGCAGTTAAAGCTCCCCAGATTTAGCTTAGCGCCCCAGTGCTACATTCGCCCCGATCTCTGGCTTCTTGCTCGCGAGCGCGTCCGGTCGCGCTAACCGATGGCAGGCATGTCGCCGGTGGCAACGCGTTTTGTTAACCGGCGCGGCTGCGCTCTCGCCCGGCGACTGAACCCGCTCGCGAGGAGCGGCAACACAAGCAGTTACCTGCGTCGCCTGCTTTCTCGCGCGCGTTAATTCAGTCGCCAAGGGCGTCACAGCCGTCGCGAGCTCATCGCCAAGATCTGCGCTCTGTGCCCTGTCTGCCGCTACTTCTTACTGCTCGTCGCATAGCAAGTCCGGGACTTGGCCCGACGCGAAATCATTAGAATGCAACGGCGGCCGTAAATCTGGTCGTTCTTTTAACATAAATCGAAAATACCGGTCCCGTAATTCTTCTAAATCGCCGCGCAAAGTCAATCCGCGATAGCGCATCAACTCTAACAGAACAGCCGGCTCTGTTGAGTCAATTTTACGTTTTAACCTTTTTGCGTGCGCATCGCGTAATATTCTGCGTAAGACGATTCTGTCTCTACACGCTAATGACATTTTGCGTCTAAAAAAAAATTTTTAAGAGACTGAAATGCGAGCTACAAGAACGAACGTGTCTCAACCACGATCCATGTAATTCGACACTACTGCCAAATAATAAGACCGATTCTTTCTAGGCTCTGAGCCGGCGAGGAATCGCCTTGCATAAGCCAAAGAAAGAAACCGTAAATATATACATGTGTCCACTTACCAGAAAATATCACAAAACAAAACAAAACAGCAAGGCAAAGTTTTACTTTCTAAGAAATAGGAAACTTAAAATGTGTCGAACTCTAGCGCTCGAACGGCTCAATGACGCACGCGCGGCTACCCGACTCCCCGATAAGAAAAGGTCGCCGGTAGGCCCAAAACAAAACAATCCAAGAGAACAACGACGAAATTCCTTCTAAAAAAAAAAGTTCATAGCACGCGCGTTTTGCCCTTAGCTAACAAATTATTTTTCCTTTCTTAAAAAAAAATACCATTACCGCTTGACCATTTCTCTCTATTATTACCCGATTGTTAATCTCCCCACAAGGGATGCCATGTAACGGGGGCAGCGCCTTATTCGGCACTGACGTCACTAATTTATTAAGGGGAGAGTAAGAGAGGCACTTTCGCTCTTTAACAATCGGGGAACGAGAGGATAGGTCGAACGAATAAATAATTTTCTTTGCTTGGAACGTTCAACTTAAATCTATTCAGACAAACAAATACAAAATCAGTTACAATAACGTTTACATCACGCGCACATATACAGAACAACTTAAACTAACGCGGGAGGACGAATGGCCCGGCGACTAAATCGCCTTGGCCATTTACCTCCTTACAAAGGAAAGAATACGTTGAAACCTCTCTACCGTCTTACGATGAGCGTAGCCGGCAAGTGATCGCCTGGCTACCTATCGTTCCTACGCGGCCGCGCATCACCATGAGAGAGAGAAACACCGGGGGAGAGAGATAACCTGACCTTTGTCCTTGGCGATGAGCCGGCAACGGGGAGTTGACCTGGCCGCTGGCTGGATGTCTTCCTCGGCATAGCCCGTGGTGAATCCCCTGGAAGTCATGCCGTGCATGGCGGCGAGGGCGACACTGAATGCCCTGCTGCAGGTGTTGCCTCCACACGTTGTCTCGGCTCGCCCTGGTCTGGTCACTGCTGCTCGTGTACTTCTTCTCTCATTGCGCTGCTACTTCCAACTTCTCTCCTCAACTTTCTTTCGGGAACTACC
The DNA here is from genome assembly GCF_024137745.1 of Phymastichus coffea. Taxonomy (NCBI): domain Eukaryota; kingdom Metazoa; phylum Arthropoda; class Insecta; order Hymenoptera; family Eulophidae; genus Phymastichus; species Phymastichus coffea. The sequence goes on from NW_026706814.1 coordinate 6,681,107, forward strand.
TCACTCTAGTAAGGCTCGGCTGCGACTCTCTCACGCACTAATTCTTGCGCGCCTCTTGCAATCGCTCTGCGGCGCTCGCTCCTCTCCCTACCTTGACCTATTAGTTAGGCGGCACGCGACGCGTCGCTTATCGGTCACGCGTTGCGCGCCTGCCAATCCCTGCATAGGCCTAATACTCTCTTTCTCTCTCTCTCTTTCTCTTACTCTCTCTCCGCGCTCTTCAACTTTTCTTGCGCTCAACTGCGCTGGCTCGTCCTTGGCGCTGAAACAAAAGACCAAGTGTTAGGCGCATACTTAAATGCGCCCAACGTTGGCCACCACGCTTAGCCGAGTGGGGGAGGGAGAAACGCGGACGAGAGACGGGCAAACGGCCTGCTCTCGTCACAACGTACTAAGGTGTTTTTAACTTAAAGTTACTTATAGTAACTTACTACTTAAAGTAAAAATTAGCATTTACGTTCTTTGTAGTAATTGAAGAAATAGAGTAGTATTGAAGGTAAAAAAATTATTTTTGATTAGAAAATAATCTTCTACAAAAATACTGAAATATCTAATTCGTATTAAATTCAGACGAGGGTTATTATTTATTACTATTACTGCTTCTTGAGTTTTTTTATTATTATAAAAAACTTTTGTCTATTGCACTACACTGGAAATATTAATTAAAATTTAACAGTGTTATTTAAATTTTTAACTGTCATAATGGCTGACTATCGTCTAAATGAGATTGTTTATGTGATAATAGTTTTAGGGGTATGTCGTAATAATGATTAGCCCTTACATTTTGAGCGGAATGTTGATAGACATAGTTATTTGCAGTTAATAAGAGACCAGTTACTAGAACTATTAGATGATGTTGATTTAGAAACTAAACAAAGAATGTAGTTTCAGCAAGATGGTACATCACCACACTTTGCACTAACTGTCCGAGAATTTTTTAATCAATCTTACCATGAAAGGTGGATCAGTAGAGGAGGACCAGTTAATTGGCCTTCTAACTCACCTGATTCAACATCTCTAGATTTTTATTTGTGGGGCTTTCCAAAGAATGTTGTTTTTGAAGAGCTGTCCACAACTAGAGAAAACGTGCAATATTGCATTCATTAAGCATGTACAGGAATTCCGAGACAGACTCTATTGAACACTGTACGCCATTTTGAACGACGCTTAACTTTGTGCCTACAAGCAAATGGCGGTAATTTTGAACATTTGCTTCGTGGTTTAAACAGTGAGAGGCAAGGGGACTCACTTTAAACAAGTACCTCTCACAGTGAGAGGCAAAGGGACTCACTTTAATTAAGCACTCCAAAGGAAACACAATCCTATTACGTCCACGTCGGTGTTCCTGGATAACGCTAAAAATAGGATAAGCATATTATGTTATTTGATCTTGAATTAACTTTCACTAGTAGATCCATTCAAGACAAAACAAACTTGAAATGTCATTTTTCAGCATTCTAACCTCAAAACGACGACTTTGATAGCAGTTTTGAGGTTTTTATGCTAAAAAATACTATTTCGACATAGTGCGAGAAGTGCTTTTGTACCTTGCTCGATGTTATCACTCGCTTCGCTCGTGCGAACAACTTCTAGCAAGGTAAAAAACCACTTCCACATCAGGGTGGAAATGTACTATTCAGCGTAATTTTTCTGATTGCAGGATCAAAAATATGGTTTTCAATTAAAAAAACAATTCAAAAGACCTTGATGATCGAGTTAAAGGTCAAAGTAATCAGTGGATCAAAGTACTTAATGCTTCTCCTGATCAAAATACATAAACGACAATCATTCTATCAGAATATGTAATCGCGCAAATAGCAACGATAGGATTTTTGAACATTGGCCTTGAAGTGACCTTCAAGAAAAAAAATGTTGAAATACCGTTTCGGGCGTAAAATTTCCCGCTCTTTCCGAATCCGGTATGAAAAATAGGCGTTTTCTTCAGAAAAAATATCCTACGCCCAATATTCCTGTAAACGCAGGTTTTTTTGGAATTTGACCTTGAACTTACCTTGTAAAGGTCATAAGAACAAATGTTCAAATATCGTTTTGGATGTGAAATTTCCCGCTCTTTCCGAATCCGTGGTCAAAAATAGATATGCCCATTAAAAAAACTACTTTGACCTTGAAATTACCTTGAAGGTCAAAGAAGGTCCGAAGTCAAAGACCTGACCGTCATTATGAGTATGTGACCCCTTTTACCCCATACAAATTTGTCTGAATCGTTTTTCTCTATCTCGCTTAGATTTCGAGAAATCCGTGTGCATAGATTAAAATAGCCCACCTTATATATGTTTTTCGTTGCGGCGCGTTCTATTTACATTTGTGTTTGAGCGCATCGCGAATCCGTTTTTCCCTAATCTCACCACAGCTTCCGTCTTGTGATCCGTTAATGGCTTGATTATTGTTTATATGTGCGGTCGGTGTATATGTCTGTCACACTTGTTTAATACTATAGGAAAATCGAATGTTGTGAGTTTAATAATCGATTTCTTCTAATATAAAAGGATAAAAGTTCTACACATGTTTTCGACCTAAAGTGTTAGAAGCAAAAAACTTTTGAAAAATACGGTTTTTTTACTCCTGGCGCTTTTTAGATAGCTTCTATTATAAAATCATAGTATTCTACTGAAAAAATACATAAAAAATTTGTACCATTAAATTTAGTGGTATCTATGAATATTTTTATTTTAACAAACAATAAAAAAAATACACATAAAAGCTCCCGTTTATAATTTCAAATTAATCTTGTATTAACTGTATAAATATAGTATAAGATGGGCATGTACGTAACGTCACATAAAGTCGCCAAAAAAATGATACGATATCTTTGTATTTGAATGAAATATTATGGAACGGGTAGCATACCATTTTCATGTCTGGGTCTATGAAAATTAAATACTCAGGTTTATATATTTTGAAAAGTAGATCTTTTACTTTGTTCGCGGCAGCTGCGCTCCATGTGCGTAGCACGAGAGTAGAGAACGATAATTTATAACATTTTTTTGGTTACTGTAAAAGTGAAAGTCTACTCGGAGATGTAGTCCTTTGTCGCTTAATTTGTTTTTTTTTTGCGGATGGGGAAAACCCAGAATATGAACACGTACGGCAGTTCCAGCGGTGCGCGCGCGATGCAATAAAAAAAAGGTTATGGTCATCCGACAATTGTCGCGCAGGTAAACGTTTGGTGGGAAATTTGGGAAATAACCCTTGCAGCTCTAATTGGTCCCACGAACAGGCCCAATGCGGAAGAAAACTCTTTGATCCTTCTCCAGGAAGCAGGAAGCAGTCAGTTGTTCTCGAGAATTCGATCCTTGCACCTCGTTGCTCTCTCAGCACCTAGTTACTCTCTTTCAGTTACTTATGTGCTCTCTTAGTTAACTTGCTGCCCTCCAGTTTTTTACCTTGTTGTGATAGCTAATAGTAATAGCTTTCACTGGTAACGCGTGTGCTGAATGTGAGTGCGAGTTTTCGGCTTTACATCATGTTCTGTGGACAACAGTTGCGTACGAGCACAGTATCGTTCTTTTTAATCTGTTATGTGACTTGGCGAACCCGCGATCGCAACAAGGGCTACCGGCACCCATTGGCCTAACTGAGGATATGCGTGGTATCCTCTGAGGTATATAGGTGACTTAAATTTCTGTGCTGATTGTATTTAATTTGAAATTTTTACTAAAGTAATTGTCCAAATTTGTTCATACTTATATGTTAACATTCAGTCTTCATCACTATCATCATTTCTTACAAGAACTATCTCTTTATTTTCAATTATTTTTAATTTAATTTCCCATTCCACCTTATAATTCTTAACTGGTATTGAGCAAGAGATAAATAGTAGACTACTGCAACTACATATGAGCATCAGCCAATAGTTCTCATTCCGTTTATACATTCGCAGAACTATCATTTAACACTAAACCTACCAGAGCGGTCAAATGACCGCTCCTAAAGCCCAAAAAATAAATGTTTTTTAATTATTATATGATAATTATTTTGTGTTTATTGTTTATGCTAAATTCTGTATTAATTAATAATAAGAACTAATAAGTAACTGTAAAAAAATTCTTTTTTCCGTTAATTCTGAAAAATCTAAAACGTTTCTTGATATAAGTTACATAAATTTGATCTATCGTCGACTCCATCGTTCAGTTTGAACTATTGTTGCTAAATTATTACCTATTCCTTTACATCTTGCTATCAGCAATTACTTCTTCGCTACTAGGAATACTAGAGATGAATCTCTTTTCAAACGTATTTATAAAGAAACAAAATATTCGACAATATATTCCGGCATGAGAAATCATTTTATTGTCGAATTAATTGTGCAATAGTTTGTACTTTTGTCTCATAACACCATGCACTGCTTCAATGACCTAACGAATAATTGTGACCAAACGTGAATCAATCGCCTTGGTTGCTGTTAATTATTTTCGTGAACCCTTTAATGCAGGTATGAGTCCCTCATATTCCATTTCTGATAATTTAGCGATAACATTTCGAAAGCTTCTATCAACAAAAAACTTATCACTTGGTTTTAGGAGATTAACTAAGTCGTCAGAATCATTGAAAATTTCTTCAAGAATTTTCGTGTCATTCTCATTTGCATAGAATGGTCCTATGTACTATGTATATCTACTATGTATTCGTCAGTCGTGCAAATTGTAAACGATTTACATAACGGTGCTTTTTTCCGACCTGAGTAAGACTTGCATTGCGTATGTCAATTACTTATTGTTTACATTATGCAATAAGTGTACAACTCGTGCTGTATAATTTTCAATCAAATATTTTCGATTCAACGCTTTTATTCCAAAGTGAATTGGTATGAATCCAATACCGATTTTGAAAAATCGGATACTTGTTTCAGACGTTCTAAATCGAGTTTAGAAGAAATTATATTATTAGAGTTATCTGTCCGCGAATTCTAAATAAAAATAGAACAATAGCTTAAATAATATTTCGAGAATCAGAATTTCGCAGAGATGTCATCATTTCACATAATCTGAATAGATTTTCCTACGTCAAACGTGTAAACATGATAAGACAATGTTCAGCTAATGAATAATTTTCAATTTCCGTCAGCTCCTTATCAACATCTATTCTGACTTTGTAGAAACAGTCATTCTACTATAATTAGATGATAATTCAATTATATTTTTATCTTCTTTATAAAAGCTATTTTCAATTATATACATTTTGCAACATCGATTACCAGGGGGAACAGAAATGTTTTTTTAAAAAAGATTTGGAACCGTGTTTGTAATGTTATTAAGATAAGGTTGTCAGATTTTTTGTATAGACATTTTTTGTATATAGGTGTGAGTGCCCTAATGCTTATTCCACCTAATTCCTTAGATGAAATCGGTTTAAAATTTAATCCGTAATAGATCCGTTAAACTAATAGGAAACAAAAATGACGTAATGCGGCGAATAAAATTAATAACGTTTATGATTAAAAAAATTACGGTATTTGATGGGCCTAAAGACTAACGCATGCGAATAGGATTTTACAATTATTAATAATAATACGGAGAAAGAGAGAGAAGGAGAGAGAGAGAGAGAGAGAGAGAGATACAAAAGTAACAGTCGCGATAGACAAAATACTCTCGATAGTATTTTTCCCGCAATAGAAGGAAGGTGCAACTACCCTGCGGTGCAATTACGGTGATCAACCGTAATTGTTTATCCAGCAAAATCAAAGGTGCTCCTGCAGGAACAAGCTGCGCTGCCTCGCTCACGAACAATTGTTGCTCCAACAAATTCTGCTGCTCGCTTGCTGTTGTGATGCTGCTGCTTTTGATTACTTCCTCGCTAACACTTGCACACGTATCAAAAATCGCAAGAAAACTTTTTATTGAAAACGGTGAAACACAGTGAAATCTATTTGGTACTATCTAAGTAACAGCTGAGGCTTAACTGAAACTTTGAACTCTCGCGCCCCCTCTCTCTTTTAATCGTTCGCTCTAGCATCGCGTGTGCTACCGAATCGCCAACGGATCGATTTATCAAATCGATTACCGTTGCAAAGTAAATTATTTTCGATAATTATAGATGACAATGATATAAAACTCCAAAAATAATTCCGATATTTACATTTAGCTTTGTATGTATTAGTGTAAATTCAAAATCGAACGCAAAGCTTATTTTTTATTGTTAACGATGAAAGCAAAATATTTTAGTAATTTTCAAAATAAAAGCTAGATCATTTTTTAATTTATTTTAGGTACTTTTAGTGGAAAAATATTTTACAAAATGCCTTGACTGGGATGAAAATTATTGTAAAAATATAGTATATGAATAGAAAATTAAAAAATTGCAAAATGAGTATAAATAACAACCATCTATTAAAAAATATATGAATATATTCTGAAAAAATTAAAAATAATCTAATATTATAAATTAAGCAGAGACACTACTGAAAGAGAGTATTCCTATTCAAAAAATGACTTTGACCTTTAAATGACCTTGAAAATGAATCTCAAGGTCAAATCGGATTTCACAGAAAGGTTGCCCCCATTATCCCAAACAATTGTTGTCTGATTAATTTTTTTGTACAACGCCAACCGTCGAAAATTTTGGGGTGGTTCCTTTAAAATGGGACACCGTGTATATATACAAAGTGGATCATTTCAATGTATCAGTTCACATATTTTCCTGATTTTACGTAATAGCAAAAAATGTCCCGAATAAAAGTTGTACGGTTTAGAGGAGGTCAACCATTGGTGACCTCAGGCTTGACCTTGAACTCAAGTTTCAAGATCATTTCAAGGTCAACTTTGTTTTTTTAATTAGGAACCCCTATTTTTGACACTATATTCAGAAAGAGCGGAAAATTTTACGTCAAAAACGATATTTCCAAAATTATTTTATGACCTTTATGTCATATCAAGGTCACATGCTAAAAAATACTGTGGTTACTATTTAATAGCATTTTCTGATAGAGTAATTGTGATTGATATACTTCCACGAGAAATAACTTAAAACTCAATAACCTAAATAACCCATTAATCCTAATAACACGAATAACATAATAACCAATAACTTAAAACCAATAACTAAAAAATTCAATATCTAAGAATCCAATAACATAAGAACCCAATAACCCCAATAACTAATAACCCCAATAACTTAATAACCAATAACTAGTAACCTAATAACCAAAAACTTAATAACCCAATAACTCATAAGATAGAATATCATAAAATAAAAAAATTATATTAACAATAAAAAAAACATAGTTTGAAATAAATCATCGTTAAAAAAAATCATATTACGAAGAAATCCTCATTCAAAAAAATCATAGTACGATGAAATCCTCGTTCAAAAAAATCTTAGCTCAAAAAAATCATAGTTGAACCAAAACTTGATCATGGCTGACAATGGTCCGAATAATACTGTCGATATGATAATAATCCTAGGAGAATATCAAAACAATTACCATGCGACTCGACTGTATATTGAACGTTAGCGGCTCGACTGTATATTGAACGTTATCTTTGAACGAGGCATCCTAATCACACGAGAATACGATAATTGACTGGAAGAGCCCGGGGTGGACATCTTGTTCATCAACGAAGGCATCGCAAATACGATGCAAATGATCGTCGTGCTGTAAACGTCCTAGCTGGTATTTATCTTAATCTGAACGTCAGCAGTCGGCAAATTGAGAGGAAAATCGATATACCAGGGATGGCGGCTTTGAGAATTTTGAATGCTCTCCATTACCATCCTTACCACATAACTTTAGTTCAACAATTAAGGCTGAATCATATTTAAGCTCGTGTCGAATTTTGCCAGTGGATTTTAGAAACGATAGAAAATCTCCCAGAATTTTTACAATATGTTCTGTTTTCAAATGAGGCTATATTTTACAGTGATAGTCAACTAAATAGACATAATTGTCACTATTGGTCTGACGAAGATCCCCACTGGTATAGGGCTGTTGACCATCAAAATCGATGAAGTCTTATAGTGTGGTGTCGCATAGTTAACGGTTACCTGATTGGGGTGTATTTTTTTGATAGAAATGTGGATTCCTGACATTTGGAACTGCTAGAATATTTGGAATTACTGACAGATCGATTCCCAGAACTTTCAGAGAAAGTTGATTTGCAAACACGACAACAAATATGGCTCCAACAAAGTGGTGCACCTCCCCATCCCGCGCTAACAGTACGTGCATTTCTAAATCGAAATTATAATGAGAGGTGGATAGGTCGAGGTGGTCTAGTTATCTGGCTTCCGAACTCTGTCTGGGCAGGACGATCACGGGAGTATGGTGAAAACTCCGACCTGCAAATACAAAAAATTAATGAAATTGTTAAAAATAGTGCATATTTATACTTAATTATATATATAATATTTAATTAATTATATTATGTATATTATATTTAAGGGCATATTCATGTGTTACTTACATTGACGTTTTCAATTTCTCAAAGCATTGAAGCTTGGTAGGATTGGATTGTTGCAGCAAGATATTCGTGAAACATATGAATACAAAAAAATTAATCAAATTGTTTACATATATATCTCTATATCTGATGATGTTGAGAAATCTAACGTGTGTATCGTATTAATGATACTTCATAATATTAGAGCGTGGTACTGAAATTTCAGAACTAACAACATAGTGAGGAAGACTGAGTAAGATCGCAGCATGAATGTAAATAACAGCATGTGTGCCTTTGTAATTCGGTTGTCAGAAACTATGCATACAGGACACGAAGAGAGACGTAGTATTTTTATCAAAGTAGCAGATCGGTCTAAATTATAATTTGTGCAAACTTCGGTCGGAACGCAGCAGTTCGACGCTGATGTAGATTTCATGCATGCGACATCAGCGTTAAGGGTGAACAGGCATGCAGCCAGTAACATCACAATGGCCTTATTGTGCACTCATGACAAAATGTTATCTACGTTTGTTTGAAAGAATAGACTATTTTCATCGATCTTCCATGCATGTTGTGCGCCGGTTTGCATTGAGCATAGTGCTGTGCACAAGGGTTCCCTGACATTTCACTCTTCCGAAGTAATAATTAAAAATGGCAAATATTTATCATTTGTAAATGAATAAAGAAAATATGTTACAACATAAAAACAGCACCATACACAGTACTTTTGTGAACATACTTTCATTTGACAATCAGTAAGCACAGTTAATGTATGCGTTGTTCACACTTTTCCGTTTTGAGGGTGGCACAGCGTAATCAAACATTACCACCCCTTTCTCTGGGCGCCAATAGGTTGTGATAGCCCACTGTCTTTCACTCCTTCGCTTTCAAATACTTTGGAGATCCGGAAGTCAAGTTTGCTACGACATCCCTGACGCTCACAGTGAGTCGGAGCCGTTTTAATCTAACGCGGCGACCTCCTCGAAAGGAGTACCGATCTTTTCAAAGTTCGACGCTCAGGGAGAGTGGAACTAAAGACTTGACCCTCGGTTTGGGCGCGACGGGACTCTAGTTGCCCCAACGTCTATCGCGTCGGAAGCACGCAGCATACAAATCTTACGAGATTTGCTTGACCTGGTACCACTACCCCGCAGAGGCCAACCCAAATTGGGATGTCAGAAGAGAGACTCAGCTAAGACAGCCAAAGGAAGTTTCTAAAACGATCAACCAGCTAAGCCTCCCCTCCTGGGCTCACGTTCGAAAACATCCCACCCTACGTACCTGTATTAAGGGATTGCTCCTACGACTCACAGGTCCATCGCTTCGACGTGCCGTGGCACGTCTCCCCATTGCGTTTCGGTCGTCCCCGCTGACGCTGGTGGGTATCCGTCATAATCAGTAAGCACAATAAAATATCACAATTATCACAATAAAAAATAGAATTTTATAGTAGCGTTCGTCCCTCAAACTGGTGCAAAAGTATGTTTGTGGACATAATTATTTGGACAATGTAAGTACAGAACAAAAATTAACGAGAGTATATGGATCAAGGAGCCCCATAGTTATGTTAATAAATTATGTGTATTATTAGGCATTTCAAGTTTTCCGAACATATATTTGCAAAAATATATTCTTTTCAGGCGATTAGCTTTTATTTGATTTAGTTAATAAACTGAGTTAAAAATCAGTGTCCAAGTGTAAGTGAACTGTGCAAATTGTAAAATCTAATTGTTTCTATCACAAGGCCCTACATACCTTATCATACATACCTTACGCATACTTACCTGGTGTCGCTGGCGAGATAGATGTGCCTCTCTCTTCCCCTTTCTTTAAGGTTAACGATTATTCTGCGATCATGGAGACACCCCATAACGCCTTGAAAATGTGTAGCGCGATCCTGCTTGCTACAGATATGAGAAGAGCCGCAGAGAATGTCGTGACTTACATCAAGTGAATGGGTGATAAAAGTGATGGGTGCTTTTGGCCTAACGGAGATAAAAAGGCAGTAAATGGATGCGCTCAAGCATTGCCGATCAGTTAAGGAGGACTGGTCCAATTGAAAAGTCATCATATTATGAATATCATAATATGTACTAGCTCTTTACGTTTATTTGAATGAATAGACTATTTTCATCGATCTTTTGCGCATATTCTGCACGGGTTCGCGTAATTAAGCGTAGTGTTGTGCACAAGGATTCCCTGACATTTCCTGAACCGCTGCTTATCCCAGCGTAGATGGTCTAGACAAGGTCTCATGCAATGATCTCGTTGGAAGCTGTTTGTCGAACTATTCGCGGTACTTTGAGCATACCCTAAGACGACCCTCTAGCGATACTTGCAATTAGGCAGTTGTGCATAGTCGACCCAAGGTAAGGGTTGATCCTCTGATCGAGATGTCGATGTACTAAGTGGCACTGTGTAAAGACATCTTCCACAATTTAGACTGCGTCGTATAGTAACTAGGTAAGAGAGCTTTCGAAATTAAACGTGCAGCTAACAAAGTACCGTGAGTTTGTGAACTATTATTCTATGTCTGTTATTTTTAATTTGATCTCATTGTTGTAATTGCAAGTTTCTTATGAACATTCATTGTAAAGGCTTTTTTCGCATTCATGACCGGATTTTTTATGCCTACTTTATTTTATCACGATGCATCATTTAATTAATGAAAATTATTCCATGTTAACTTTAACAATATTGTTTTTCGAAACTTAGTCAACACCATCTATTTCATCTTATTATAAATCAAAACTTCTGAATTAAGTTGCAATCAAACAGAGAGGGGGGGGGGGAGAGGGAGAGAGAGAGAGAGAGAGAGAGAGAGAGAGATGCAAACGATGCAGTCAAATATCGTGAATAAAGACTCACAAGTTTATCGTTTGAGAATGAAAAAGAGAAATAATATTAATGAATATATGAGAGTGCTAAAATACATTTTTAAAAGACATGAATGTAAAACAAAAGATAATACAATGGAGATAGTAGCAACCTATTGCTCTTTATGAATAACTTCTCTCGTCGATGTAGACGGTGGCACGCGTATTTGTGCGATGATGACCATTATCGCATCCAGAAATTCTTGCTTTTTTGGCGAAGATATTGCTTGCGGATGAAAATCGCTACACTTCGCATCATTATTCATTTTCCTCTTTCAATTTGGATCACGTGTGACGTAAGTAGATGCCCTTTTAATAATTAGCTGAAAAATTTTCATAAAAGGCTGCATTAATTTGACGTGAAAAGACTGATTAGTAGGAGATACACTTTGATCGAGACTATTTAATCGATCGCCCGTGCATTTTTTAGTAGCTTACATTGCAAAAACTTGACTACACCATCGCTATCGCTTTTGTTGGTCATAGTCAAAGATGTTAACCTAGTCAATTTTGTGATGTTTAAATTACCTATTTTATTACTAAGTTCTTACTCTCTTGGTCTCTCACGTTATTGAGTAAGAATTCATTTGAAATCGACTCAATTGAATATCAATGAAAATAAATTTTAAAATTATTCATAATATATAATGGTAAAATAGAAATTAAAAATCAAATTTATGATTGCGTTAAGGAAAAATAGCCTTAGCCCTAGTTCCTCATAGTACGAAGTGTCCCATGAATAAAGCATAGGTCTATTTTCAAAATAGGATATAATTCAGCCCAAGTTTCTTATAGCGTGAAGTGCTCTATGAGTCGAATGTAAATTATAATAGGAGAGGAAATGCTTGCATAGATAATCACATTAAAGAAACAACTCAGATAGAAACCAAGTTTATTCGTTTATCATTATATTATTATTATTATAGCCAAGTTTATTTATTATTATCGTTTGTGCAAAATCGACCCTATTTATACATAGATCTCGAAGATTCATTTCCGATGGATAGCCCTTTTTACGCTCTTTTCGCAAATGTGCAAAATTGTTTTCTCTTATTTACAGCAAAAATAATAACGTTAAAGAAAAACTAAATAGTGTAAAAAATACAGAGTGTAATATAGGTAATTTAGGAATAATTCGAAATTATCGCAAAAATTGTAGTTAATAGTTATTAAAGATTAAAATTAGTTAATTTAATAGCGCAAAACTAACAATAAAATAATTAAAATTTTTTACATAGAAAGATAACTTATTGCCTGTAAAAGTAATTATAAATAATAAATACTTAATTAATTGTTAAATAATATTTGAATAATAATTAATTTTTGTTTTTGGCCAAATTTTATAATGTAAATGTTATAACAGAGATAGAATCAGCATCGTTCACTCTAGCTGTCACCAATAGAAAGGATTGATACTTGAAAAGAAGGGTAATGACGCCATTCTCTAAACCATGAAATGGACCGCGACGTGGGCATATCTAAATCTATAAGTAGAGTGATGTCACGCTCCTTATATGGTCATGAAATTTGACTCGTACCCTAACATAATCATATAATACGTGAGTTGACGCCGTTCTATATAGAAATTAATAGGCATAGATTCGCGAGTTTGGCGGGTTGCCGTAATACATTGAAAAACCGGGAAAATGGTCCAAGAGCTCATAGATAAAACCGTTACAATTTACATAAAATTGTTTCTTAGTTTCTTAACAAATCATTCCTTCATTTGAATTTGTCCTTTTCAGGATGAAATTAAAGCGTATGTCAAACTATAAATGAATGAAACATTTTTCATTCAAATTGATTTTTCATTAAATCTGTCCTTATCAGAGCCACATGTTTGCTATTAAAACAGTTCCTCTGAGCACTACAAGAAAATGTATGCAAGTAATGTATTCTCATTTGAATACAATTTCTTTTTAGGACAAAATTAAAATATATCTTAAATAACCCTAAGGCACAGAAGGTTGCAGAAACGTTCCATGAATATAAATAGTCAACCTTCGCAACATTGCTGGAAAATGATGTAGAAGTTGCAGCAAGTATAAATATCCACGAGTTATATAGCAACCTTAGAAAGGTATAGAAGGTATGGAGAGCGTTTGAACAACGTTCCAGATACTTAATTCAGATTTATTTTACTGGATGATATGTTGCTTATACGTGTGTAAAACGTTACAAAATCGAATGGAAAAACAATAGCTTATAAATTAATAATTGTATAATTATATATTCAAAATGGTAACTTTATATTTTGAAAATTTTTTATATATCTCGTCTTCACATTTTCTGAATTTCATATATTTGTCTAGTTTGCTTTTATAAAATAGAACTTCATTATTAACGTAAGAAAAGTATCAATTTAAATATCTTTCAGCTACTAAAACGATTAGTTCACAATAATAACAATAACATTTACTAAATAAATTGTTTATGGAATTAACGAGTAATTATTACAAATTACGTTGTATTAACAAAATATTGTAGCAACTTGAAGTTATCCTTTTATTTAAACATAAATAACCGCAGCGTCAATACAGTAAAAAATTAATGACACATTGAAAATAAAAGTTTCATAAGATATTTAAGGTAATAGTACGAAATTCTTCAAAGAAGGAAGTATAATAACAACATAATAAATAAGAAAAAATTACCGATATTTGTTAAGAGAAACATCAAAACTCGTTATACAATGCCAATGTTATCGAGCGAACCGTCGGTATCGGTAAACACTTATGTAGGGCTCGTTCTGAATCTCAGGGTAGACGGTTATCCTTGTTGCGAAGATTACCCGTTAGTAGTAGACGTGTAGTCTCATTATTAAATCACTATAAAACAATAATTTTTCTTTCCATAAAAACAAAATAATAACATGCTTGACACCAAGTTTCTCTTAGCCTATAAAACCATGCTGTTTGAAACTCTCGCCCATTTAACTAGTAATTTCGCTAATGCTGATACCAGGCTGTCTCGAAAAATGGTCTCTGTAAAAAAAGAACAAAGGTACAATAAATAATCGATCATCAGAATTTCACGTTGGAGTGAAATTGTATATTCGTTATGTTCGACTTGTAACCAGAATGACATTGCACCGAAATAGATTTTTACGACGCACCTATATTTCTTGCTGACCATGGAATACTGGACACCGACCTTGACGGACATCACGCGATCCTGGATGTCATTTAGACAATAGTTGTACTCCGTGTCTTTGGCTGCAATGTGTCGTTTAACCCACTCAGTATGAGAAATAAAATGCAAAAATAAATCTTTCCATTTGTTTTTGCATTTTGTAACGGCATTTTGTAAGAATTACATTTGAAATTTATTTTATTATTCAAGTTTGATCCTTCTACTTCGCACTTTGAACATTTCTATATAGTCATTGTGCTCTTTTTGCTCCTTTTTTTCTAGAACATAGTTCTTCAGGTACATCGTATATAAGTGCATCAAACAATATTTTTACAATATCATGTTCAATGTAAAATCCGTCTGTTACACTTAATTTCAGTTCGTCGTAAAAATCTCTTAAATATACATCTGATTCTTCAGGCTTCTTAGAACTGTGATAAACACCGAGAACATACATCATTCAAAATACTGTCAGCATCCATTATTATCCACAATCCATTAACGGTCGAGGTTTGAATAGGTGCTCTGTCAATATTAATTTTCAAACTAATTGCTTCATAAGATACATTTTTCTGTTTATACTTTTTATAAATATTTTTCTCAGCTATTTTACTCCACAAAAACATTAATGCCCTTCGTCCATTTCCTTAACATCAGTTTCCCATGTATTTTTTAGTAATGTGCGACAATCTGCTAGAAACGGTGCTTTAGTATGGGATCTCAATATTTTCCATAAGTCATCTATATAGGTCTTTGATACTTGTTTTAAAAATTTGTATCTAATCTTTATAACGGAGAATAACGGTTTTGCCAATTCATCTGTTGACTTTCACAATAGTCTGTTTGCTACTTCAGGCTGAGAGTGTGTATGTATGCACTCTTAGGCCGATTTTTTCTGTTTGAGGTGCAGTGAAAAAGATGATTGTTGGAGCCAGGAACGCCCAACGACTGTGGATGTGGAGAGACGGTGAACCTGGTATTATGAGGGACGATGGGAGGGAATTGACGAATGCAAGAGTTTTAGAGAACTGATATTGAACCCGACTTAAATGATAACACGCGCAATAATAAAAAAAATACAAAGTCACAAATTAAAAATTATTTGTCACGATATAAGAAACGATTGTATCTTTATTTATCAAGATGAAAAATACAAATACGTACAATGTCATAATTTACTCGAAAGAAAACTTTCTATTATGTTCTTGGTAAGGAACTTAAAATTATAGGTTCATTGGACGAGTTTAAAAATCAATCTAATTTACTAAGTTAAATTTAATAATGTATCATACAATATCCTTAGCACGAAAAAAGTTTATATTTTAAGACATGAAAAATTGATTGCATTGTCGCAAAAATGTTCAAAATGCCGTATGTAGCAAACTTTGCCATGTTTACACTTTAGCAGGCGAGCAAAATGTAATAGTTTTAAATAATCAGCGCGAAAGAAACACTCTTCAAGATTCACAATACAACGTTTGAGATTGAACTCGTGATATTTTATTTTAGAAATAATGTTACCCGAACGCTAATAATTCAGCATATGTAGTTATAATATTTGTAATCGTAGAATAGATTAATAGAGTTAGAGATTCAAATTAAAATCGTTGAAACAGATAGATAGATTGAGTGATTGTGTGTGCACTGGTGTATATTTTTTACTATAAAACGCTGAAAAAGAGCCATTTCTTTTATTTGACTTCATAAAGAAAATTGTAATGCACAATACAATAAGATTTCTTAAACTCAAATATTATTGCAAAGGCGCTCACTCTTATCAATGTTTATGATTCGTAAACGAGTAATGAAAATATGTTTCAACATAAAAATAGCGTCATACACAGTACTTTTGTAAAATATACTTTTATTCGACAAACAGTAATCACAATAAAAAAAATTTACAGAGGCTTTTTAAATTCAATATTACACCTACGCATTTTTTATAATAGCTTTTTCCAGAATATCTAATATTTAACTAACAGCGGACTCAGCGGAATCGAGTCCGATTATTAAAACGACAACACCGAGGGGGATGTGCCCATTTTTGATCGACCATTGTGGGGCTAGCACTAGTAAAACGCAAGTCTAACTTATCAATAAAAGGTAAGGTTATTTGAAAAATTTCTTTACTTTTTTTTCGGATCAATAATTACGTATGTATCTTTATTTACAGATGAACACTAACGCTCTCTGTTTTGTTAGTACTACTAACTGCGGACAAAGTTCTTCTCTCGTCTCTTTCATGACAAGAGTAAGTAGAGTGTTTAGAGAAGTGAGTCAGATTCAGCGCTTTCCGACCACGACTTTCTGATTAAGCGATCACGTTCACTCGATGATGAGGTGTTGAAAATTGCTTTCGCTACTTCACCAGGTCAATGTAATAAAAGAAAATACTTTTTTGACTGTGTACGTAGAAGCTACACTTTGTCAAATTTTCGCGGCTTTCAAAATAAAGAAAACTTTGCATCGCTTCTCGTACGACTAATTTTTTTTCACGCACTTTTTTGTAGATGGATCGCAGCTCTTGCAGTCGATGGAACAAAAGATCTGCTAACGGAAAAATTTCTAAGCAGCCGCGATATAAAGAAGACTATCACTATCTTCATATGTCTAAGCAAAAGTACTATGCCACATTAGCGACTAATCATATCCCGTCGTCAAGATGACGCTATTCAGGCAATGAGGTACTGCAAGAGGCTAATCCTCGATTAGAATTAAAACGAATTCTTCACAACTTCTCCATGAACGAATTCATTGGCTTGTTCGATGGAGGGAAACTTAATTGTATAACGGATAAGTATTGTAAAAATAGCCAATCGATATTTATGTTTGCTTTTCTTTATCTGTTATATTTATTATCTCTGCATTTTTTGTAGCACATATCGGCATGCTTATCGGAAAAATCGCCGGAGTTTATTTATTAGTCTATAATTAGTCGGCGGCTCGAGGTAATTGAGAGGAAGCTCGAAGCTAGGGGAGCGATTGCTGGTCGTATGATCAGTCGCGCTCGCCTCTTTGACAACTGGCTCGCAAAGTTTCCTTACAAAGGATTACTGACCTTGACGAGTTCAGTTGATATGTACACAAAGATAGAGAAAAAATTTCTGATAATTCTGTAAGTAACGTCTTATTACTTTTAAACTAAAAATTCAGACTATAAGTAATTTAATTTCTCTTTTTATTTTTCAGACTGAATGGAGCAAATGACACATTACCGCCAAAACCACGGAGTATAACTATTGTCTAAATGACGTGTAGGATCGCATGATGTCCATCGAGCTAGGGACCCAGTATTCCATGACCGACAAGAAATATAGATTCGTCGTGAAAATCTATTTCGGTGCTATGTCATTCTGGTTACAAGTCGAACATAACGAATATACAATTCCACTTCAACGTAAAATTCTGATGATCGATTATTTATTGTACCTTTGTTCTTTTTTTACAGAGACCATTTTTCGAGACAGCCTGGTATCAGCATTAGCGAAATTACTAGTTAAATGGGCGAGAGTTTCAAACAGCATGGTTTTATAGGCTAAGAGAAACTTGGTGTCAAGCATGTTATTATTTTGTTTTTATGGAAAGAAAAATTATTATTTTATAGTGATTTAATAATGTGACTACACGTCTACTACTAACGGGTAATCTTCGAAACAAGGATAACCGTCTACCCTGAGATTCAGAACGAGCCCTATATAAGTGTTTACCGATACCGACGGTTCGTTCGATAACATTGGCAATGTATAACGAGTTTTGATGTTTCTCTTAACAAATATCGGTAATTTTTTCTTATTTATTATGTTGTTATTATACTTCCTTCTTTGAAGAATTTCGTACTATTACCTTAAATATCTTATGAAACTTTTATTTTCAATGTGTCATTAATTTTTTACTGTATTGACGCTGCGGTTATTTATGTTTAAAAAAAAAGGATAACTTCAAGTTGCTACAATATTTTGTTAATACAACGTAATTTGTAATAATTACTCGTTAATTCCATAAACAATTTATTTAGTAAATGTTATTGTTATTATTGTGAACTAATCGTTTTAGTAGCTGAAAGATATTTAAATTGATACTTTTCTTACGTTAATAATGAAGTTCTATTTTATAAAAGCAAACTAGACAAATATATGAAATTCAGAAAATGTGAACACGAGATATATAAAAAATTTTCAAAATATAAAGTTACCATTTTGAATATATAATTATACAATTATTAATTTATAAGCTATTGTTTTTCCATTCGATTTTGTAACGTTTTACACACGTATAAGCAACATATCATCCAATAAAATAAATCTGAATTAGGTATCTGGAACGTTGTTCAAACGCTCTCCATACCTTCTATACCTTTCTAAGGTTGCTATATAACTCGTGGATATTTAGACTTGCTGCAACTTCTACATCATTTTCCAGCAATGTTGCGAAGGTTGACTATTTATATTCATGGAACGTTTCTGCAACCTTCTGTGCCTTAGGGTTATTTAAGATATATTTTAATTTTGTCCCAAAAAGAAATTGTATTCAAATGAGAATACATTACTTGCATACATTTTCTTGTAGTGCTCAGAGGAACTGTTTTAATAGCAAACATGTGGCTCTGATAAGGACAGATTTAATGAAAAATCAATTTGAATGAAAAATGTTTCATTCATTTATAGTTTGACATACGCTTTAATTTCATCCTGAAAAGGACAAATTCAAATGAAGGAATGATTTGTTAAGAAACTAAGAAACAATTTTATGTAAATTGTAACGATTTTATCTATGAGCTCTTTGACCATTTTCTCGGTTTTTCAATGTATTACGGCAACCCGCCAAACTCGCGAATCTATGCCTATTAATTTCTATATAGAACGGCGTCAACTCACGTATTATATGATTATGTTAGGGTACGAGTCAAATTTCATGACCATATAAGGAGCGTGACATCACTCTACTTATAGATTTAGATATGCCCACGTCGCGGTCCATTTCATGGTTTAGAGAATGGCGTCATTACCCTTCTTTTCAAGTATCAATCCTTTCTATTGGTGACAGCTAGAGTGAACGATGCTGATTCTATCTCTGTTATAACATTTACATTATAAAATTTGGCCAAAAACAAAAATTAATTATTATTCAAATATTATTTAACAATTAATTAAGTATTTATTATTTATAATTACTTTTACAGGCAATAAGTTATCTTTCTATGTAAAAAATTTTAATTATTTTATTGTTAGTTTTGCGCTATTAAATTAACTAATTTTAATCTTTAATAACTATTAACTACAATTTTTGCGATAATTTCGAATTATTCCTAAATTACCTATATTACACTCTGTATTTTTTACACTATTTAGTTTTTCTTTAACGTTATTATTTTTGCTGTAAATAAGAGAAAACAATTTTGCACATTTGCGAAAAGAGCGTAAAAAGGGCTATCCATCGGAAATGAATCTTCGAGATCTATGTATAAATAGGGTCGATTTTGCACAAACGATAATAATAAATAAACTTGGCTATAATAATAATAATATAATGATAAACGAATAAACTTGGTTTCTATCTGAGTTGTTTCTTTAATGTGATTATCTATGCAAGCATTTCCTCTCCTATTATAATTTACATTCGACTCATAGAGCACTTCACGCTATAAGAAACTTGGGCTGAATTATATCCTATTTTGAAAATAGACCTATGCTTTATTCATGGGACACTTCGTACTATGAGGAACTAGGGCTAAGGCTATTTTTCCTTAACGCAATCATAAATTTGATTTTAAATTTCTATTTTACCATTATATATTATGAATAATTTTAAAATTTATTTTCATTGATATTCAATTGAGTCGATTTCAAATGAATTCTTACTCAATAACGTGAGAGACCAAGAGAGTAAGAACTTAGTAATAAAATAGGTAATTTAAACATCACAAAATTGACTAGGTTAACATCTTTGACTATGACCAACAAAAGCGATAGCGATGGTGTAGTCAAGTTTTTGCAATGTAAGCTACTAAAAAATGCACGGGCGATCGATTAAATAGTCTCGATCAAAGTGTATCTCCTACTAATCAGTCTTTTCACGTCAAATTAATGCAGCCTTTTATGAAAATTTTTCAGCTAATTATTAAAAGGGCATCTACTTACGTCACACGTGATCCAAATTGAAAGAGGAAAATGAATAATGATGCGAAGTGTAGCGATTTTCATCCGCAAGCAATATCTTCGCCAAAAAAGCAAGAATTTCTGGATGCGATAATGGTCATCATCGCACAAATACGCGTGCCACCGTCTACATCGACGAGAGAAGTTATTCATAAAGAGCAATAGGTTGCTACTATCTCCATTATATTATCTTTTGTTTTACATTCATGTCTTTTAAAAATGTATTTTAGCACTCTCATATATTCATTAATATTATTTCTCTTTTTCATTCTCAAACGATAAACTTGTGAGTCTTTATTCACGATATTTGACTGCATCGTAATAATTTTTTACTGTATTGACGCTGCGGTTATTTATGTTTAAAAAAAAGGATAACTTCAAGTTGCTACAATATTTTGTTAATACAATGTAATTTGTAATAATTACTCGTTAATTCCATAAACAATTTATTTAGTAAATGTTATTGTTATTATTGTGAACTAATCGTTTTAGTAGCTGAAAGATATTTAAATTGATACTTTTCTTACGTTAATAATGAAGTTCTATTTTATAAAAGCAAACTAGACAAATATATGAAATTCAGAAAATGTGAAGACGAGATATATAAAAAATTTTCAAAATATAAAGTTACCATTTTGAATATATAATTATACAATTATTAATTTATAAGCTATTGTTTTTCCATTCGATTTTGTAACGTTTTACACACGTATAAGCAACATATCATCCAGTAAAATAAATCTGAATAAGGTATCTGGAACGTTGTTCAAACGCTCTCCATACCTTCTATGCCTTTCTAAGGTTGCTATATAACTCGTGGATATTTAGACTTGCCGCTACTTCTACATCATTTTCCAGCAATGTTTTTTTTACACAGACCATTTTTCGAGATAGCTTGGTCTCAGCATTAGCGAAATTACTAGTGAAAAGGGCAACAGTCTGAAACAGCGTGGTTTTACAGGCTAAGAGAAACTTGGTGTCGAGCATGTTATTATTTTGTTTTTATGGAAAGAAGAGGCATTTTATAGTGAATTGATGATGTGACTGATACTATTTTTCTTCTGGTAATTGTTTCAGTAAATAGATAATCCCCACGACAAGCATAACCCCAGTAGATACCCTGAGAATCAGAACGAGCCGTATATAAGTTTTTTTTTATATCGAAGGTTCACTCGGTACAATTGGCATCGAACGACGAGTTTTGGTATTTCTCTTCACGAATGTGGTTAAATTTTTTCCTTTTCGTTATTTGATAACTTTACTCCTTTCTTTTAAGATTTTCGTAGCGTTTTCGAAAATATCTTACGAAACTTTCATTTTCAATGCATCATTAATTAACTGTTGTGACGGTAAACGTCAAATTAGCGCTAATTGCCTAACCTAGTGGCTGCCTGCGGGGGCAGCATTTACCGGGAGACCAAAAATGTAACAAGGGAATTCGGCGCACGACGAGGTGGAACGCGCACGATTGAAAACGAACCAGTACGGAACTAGCTACCGGGACGGAGGTCGCGAAAATCGAGACTCGCAAGCTGATTACCTGTGCGCACCAGTGAGATCGAGTGGTTGTCGTTACCGAGTTATCCAGAGGATCGCCCGAGCCAGCAGAAGCAGCGTCAGCTCCTGCGGAGCCAAGAGTGAACCAGGTGTTTCGCCATCGAGGGCGAAACCACGTGCGTACGAATTCGCGATCCGTGATAAACAAAAGACAGACTTTATCGCAACGAAAGTGTGACTTGTTCTTCTGCCCTGCGTACGACTGCTAAAAAGGTAAGCTGGCCAGCTTAATCTCGCGACCGCGATTTCATGCATGATAATTAATTTTCCGTACTCGAAGCGAAGCGTGCATGTAATAGCTCTGCTAACAAAGAGCGGCGAGCGATCCGACTCTGTATGTCGTCGTCGTGCGAGCGCCACTGTAAACATAAACACGCGGGCCGATTCTAGTGTAGCATTTAAGAGATAATAAAGGATTCCGTCAGCGATATTAACCGTATTCACGTCGCATTGATTTCACTCCTGTAGTTAGTTGGTTGACTGACACCTGTTCCCCCTTGCTCTCCGACTTCCGTATTGAACATAGGTAATTACGAGTGCTTTTCAACATGATTACGCGGATAAATTTAATTAAACGGTACCCACCCTGCTACATGGTGCCCAACGCAAAAGAACCCAAGGTGTTTATGAATCTTCAAAATACCAGTTCTTAACATTGTCCTTGCGCTCAGTCAACCAGTGACTTAGGTGGCAATCAAGTGTTATTGTGCACACTTGATATCGAAGGCCACAATAGTAAACATAGCCTGTTAGTTAGCTTGCAAAGGCCCGCCGCGGCGTAAAATTGTAAACACTAGCTGTAAGCGTGTGCGAGTGCGACCGAACGACTCTTAGAGAAGTGTAAACACCAATAAATTTTGAAAGTTGCTGCAAGTTAATAATATTGTACCCGTTGGCCCGGGGAAAACTAACACTGGCAACTTTCAAACGAAATTAACTCAAATTGATAATTTTATTTGATATCGTGTTGTCTCAACGTAATTGTTTTTTTTAATATTATTAGCTGCGGTTATTGGTGATTACGCGCTACGGTCGTTATAATATTCTAGATACTAACCAACACAGCCGCGCTAACAAACAGTTAGCGCGCCTGATAGGTAGGATCATTATATTGCGCAATAACGAGCGAAGAGTCTTTCGGCAGATAAATTATTAAACGCCCTTGATCAAGCCTAGTGTCGGCTAAAAAAATTTTTTTGACTTGCGTACGGATTTTAATACAGCACTCGTACTCGCACCACGCGTAACAAATGTGTAAATTTCGCGTGAGATTAGCCGCAAGATAACTAACAGAGGAAAATGGACCGCACTCCAACAGAGATATAAAACTGGGTGTTGACGCTCCAGGAGGAGGAAATCGATGAGTATCTCGAACACCTGGAGCTTAAAACAAGCGGGAACAAGCTCTCGAAAGCTGAACGTCTGCAAAGCTGGTTGCTTGGAGACTACTCCGCGACGGATTTCGCGGAAGTCGACAACCGGCCCAGCAATCCAGCAAAAAGGGCAGCCTTACACTCGGACTTGATAGTATCCCTATGCGCGAAACACACAGCATCCGAGCAAGAGGGAGAACACCCGCTAGCCCAGCTGGTGCAGAGTGCGGAGGTAATATCGCGAGTACAAAAAACCTTAATAAACATCGAGAATGTCCTGGACAGCGGCGAGAACACGAACAGTAATAAATGTATTACGATAATGGCTGATGATGGCAGCCAGTTCCAACTCCCGCCGGCATTCGCGGTGATGATACAAGACCTCATTTTCCGGTCCAGAGAAAATGAGAAGAAACTGGAGCTGCTAGGCGCACTGAGAGTGAATGTGTCGAGTCTAGCAAAAGTGTTAGACCAGATTTACAGTAACTGCAGCAATGTAAAGGACCAACTGGACGACCGATCTGCCAGGATGAACGCATTGGAAAACGCCGAAAACAGAAATATACGGCAAAACAATACGAATAGTTCCAGCGAAGCGCGGCAGCAGAAGAACACGCGTAGTAGCGTAGCATTCCAGGACACCTTTACGTACCATTACGACACCAGGCTTCCCCAGAGCACTCCAGCTGGACCCGAAAGGAGGCCCACGGGGGCCACCGGCAGAACCCCCCGCCGGACGCTCCCTTTCGGGGAGGGTGGACAGCATCAACTCAGTGAAGTTAATGCTGAAGTGGACAACCACCCGCCGAGCACGTGGTCATCCCAGCAGACATCAAACCCGTGGTCGTGAACAAGGCATGTTGGTCGCATTGTCCGAGGATAGAAACTCAGGTTTTCAGGAGAGGGCAATGCAAGCATCGACACCTTCCTGTCAAGACTGGACAATTCAAGGAGTAGCGCCGGACTCACGGAAGACGAGATACTCCTAGCCGTATCCGAGCTACTCGTCGGTCCTGCCCTTATCTGGTACGAGGCGATAAGGGAGGAATGGCTCTCCTACGCAGATTTCGAGGCAGACGCGAGAGAGTGGTTTGGGATCAGCGTGCAGCAGCAGCAGCGTTTAATGAATGAGGTTCACAGCCGATATCAGGGCCCAGACGAAACAGTGAAAGTCTACGTCGCTAATATGATGGGCCTGATGAATCGGCTGAACCCCAAGATGACGCACTAATCAACTGGACCTGCTACACGCCAACCTTCTCCCGGACATTCAGGGTCAACTACGGAGGTCCGAAGTGGACTCCATACGAACCCTAAACGCCCTGGCCACGGCGGCCTAGAATAACTTGCATCAGCGAAGGGTAGAACGGATGGTACCAGACCCTCAGTCAACTCTGTACCCGGAGTTAGCGTACCACCCTCGCGCCGATGCAAGCAAGGGCCGTAAGGGCAAGGTGGCAGCCATGTCCAGCGACAAACCGGAGGTCAGTGACAGGTTGGACCGCATGGAGAAGGTACTCGAGAAGGTGACGCACCAGGTCGTCTACACGCCGACGCCCTCGGGGGCGACACCTAATCCGAGCCTGGAAGCGGTCGATGGCGAGAAGAAGGCCCCACACACCGATATATTGAGCCAAGTACTGCTGTCTCTCAAGAAGATATCGGAGGGGATAAAGAATAATCACGCCTGCAAAAACCTGACCTCCGAGGACCGAGCTAAGAAGCCGGAGACTCCTCGCAGACGAGAGAGGGATTTCACTAAGCCACTCAAGTGCGTCGAGTGTGATTTACTGGGGTACAGCAGGAAGTACTGTCCCGAATGTAATAAGGGAAACGAGGAAAGGAGCGGTTAGGTGGAGTTGACCCCACTCCTTCGTCCCCCAACCCACACCCTGTTAACGAGATCTCGCGGCCTTCGTCAGAACAGCCCGCACCGTTAGTAGCGAGTGTGTTGAGCGACGAGAGCGAGAACTCCCCTGGTGACGCCGATGACGAACGTGCGGTAGAGTGAACGCGGAGAGAAAGGGTAATGACGTTAGTAAAGCCCAAGACCCTAGACCGGCCGAGGTGGTGGCGAATGGTTCGCACAGGCCTCGATCGTCCGAACCAAGGTGGTTCGAACGACAAGTGACGTCACTTTACCACGCGAGAGCACAGTGGCTAGCGCTATGGTATGCAAGGAGCAGAGCCTTGGATTCGCTGAAACTGTTTTCCAATATTTCCCGGAACAGGAAACGCGCTGGTGGCTACCGGTGAAAATAGGAGATTTCCACTTACGGGCTCTCTATGATCCGGGAGCTTCCACCACGGCGATGGGTAGCAATGCTCTGCAGATAGCGTCTGTACTAGGCGTCAGATTAGATACCACCCACGCGGGTACGGCAGGGCTACCCGATGGTCGTAAGTTGACGATCGTTAGTCACGCCTGGTTACCGTTCACCGTAGGGGAGATGACGATGCCGACGAGGGTAGCTATCCTCCCGACCCTCGTCGAGGAATGCATTCTAGGAGTGAATTTCATCAGATTGTTCAGAGCGGTACTTGACCCCGACGATAATACGTTGCTGTTCAAGGAATCACAAGCCAAGATGAAGCTAGAGGTAGCTAGCTTGGAGGCTGGTCCGAGATTAGCTACGATCGGACTAGCGGAGGTGACGGCTGCTCAACAGGCGACATTGCAGAGGACCATCGACGAGGCCTTATCGCAAGCCCCTGTGGGCTTGGGATGCGCGGCGGGCATTAAGCACGAGATTCGGGTCGGTGATACGAAACCAATCAAACAACGCTACTATCCGATATCACATAAGGTCGAGCGAGAAATGTATAGACTGGTAAGGGAGATGCTAGACCAAGGGGCGATAGAGCCAGCAGACAGTGGCTGGTCGAGCCCAGTTGTTATGATACGCAAGAAGGACGGCTCGTATCGATTTTGTATAGACTTCAGAAAGGTCAGCAAGGTCACCGTGCCGAATGCGTATCCCCTACCGTTTATGCAAGATATACTGAGGCGTTTACGAAACGCACGCTATATCTCAACGCTCGACCTCAGTAGCGCGTATCATCAAATTCCACTCAAGACCAAATCCCGACCGATCACTGCCTTTACCGTACCCGGACTGGGGCATTACCAGTTCGTGCGAATGCCGTTCGGTCTCTCGTACGCCGGCGCCACCTTTCAACGGTTGATAGATAGCGTGATCGGCCCCGAGCTTGGCGAATTCACCTTCGCCTATTTGGATGATATCATAGTAGTATCGTCCAAATTTGAGGATCACCTGCGATATCTCAAAACCGTATTGGATAGGTTGTGCAGAGCCAGCCTCTCGATTAATCGAGAGAAGAGCGTCTTCTGCAAGCCTGAGGCCAAATACCTGGGCTTGTTGATCAACCGCGAGGGTATCAGGCCAGACCCTGAAAAGGTACGCTCTATCATGGAGTACCCGCGACCAGGGAACGTGCGACAGCTGCGTACCTTCCTGGGGGTTGCTTCATGGTACCGCCGATTCTTGAGTGACTTCGCCACACACGCTCAACCGCTAACGAAGTTGACGGGGAAAAAGAGCGAATATGTGTGGGGATCGGACCAAGAACAAGCCTTCGCTAAACTTAAGGCACTCATGATATCCGCACCATGCCTCGGGTTACCGGAACCCGACGGGCAGTACGTGCTGGAGACAGATGTTAGCGCTACGGGAATCGGTGCCGTCCTGATACAAAGACGGAGACCGGATTATCGAGTACGCTAGCAGAGTCCTTAACCCGGCGGAGCAAAATTACTCAGCCACGGAGTGCGAGTGCTTGGCGGTCGTGTGGGCCATCCAAAAATTCCGCCCATATATAGAGGCGTACCGGTTCAGGGTGGTAACGGACCATAACAGTCTGAAATGGCTATATAACCTGCAAAACCCGATTGGACGTCTAGCCCGATGGGCCTTGCAACTCCATGGCCATACTTTCGAGATCGAATATCGAAAGGGGGCAGACAATGTGTTGCCCGACGCATTATCACACGCTTTTGAGCCCACGAAGGCTGAGGTTGGCGCAATGGACCAACGGAAGTCAGGGGACGGTGCCTGGTACACGGAACAATTCCGGCGCGTCGAGAGCCACCCAGAAGATTACCCGGATTTGAAGGTAGTTGGCCGGGTGATGTATCACCTAAAGCCAAACTGCGACTACCAGGGAGAAGATGGGTACGAGGACGTATGGAAACTCGTCGTGCCTCCGGAGGAACGCAAGGCGGTATTGTTCGAGAGCCACGACCTTGAGACTGCAGGACACTTGGGACGCGAGATGACCTTGCCCGCATCGCCCAGTCCTATTATTGGCCAGGGATGTACGCGGACGTTAAGGGATACGTCCAAAAGTGCCAGGTCTGTCAACAGTGTAAGGTTGAACAGCGACTGCCGCGCGGGCTCATGCAGAATCTAACGTTGTCCACGCCTTGGCAAGTGGTCGCAGGCGACATCGCCGGACCCTTTCCGAAGAGCACTCGAGGGCACGAATACGTGCTGGTATTCATCGATGTGTTCACACGATAGATCGAGTGTATACCCATACGTAGTGCCAATGGCAAGACGATCGCGAAGGAACTCCGGGATCGGGTAATCCTGCGCTTCGGTACGTCGAAGATCTTCCTGTCCGATAATGGCACCGAGTTCCGCAACGAGCTGGTAGACGAGTACCTGAGAGACCAGGGGATAAAACGGACCTTTACCCCAACCTATACCCCGGAGGCTGACCCTACGGAAAGGGTTAACCGTACGTTGAAAATGATGATAACCTCGTACCTGCGAGGGAATCACAAGGAATGGGACCGAGCGCTGCCCGAACTCATGTTCGCGTTGAACACGGCCGTCCATAGTTCCACGGGGACCAACCCTGCCATGCTCAACTACGGCAGGCAACCAGAAGCCCCAAATACTTTTCGGAGACGAATGGACGAGCTTGTCGCTCGAGAGGAGAGTTTGCTCCGAATCGGGCTGGAACCAGTATATGCAGAATAACCGTTCCGCTATTCAGCAAGCTCACGAGAGCGCTTCGGACGAGTCCCTGAGACAGGCGAGGTATTATAACACCAAGCACAGGGCCCATAGGTTTAAGGAAGGGGACAGGGTGTGGAAGAAGAATCGCGTGTTGTCCTGCGCGGCGCAGGGCATTTCCGCGAAGTTAGCGCCCAAGTTCATAGGTCCCTTTATCGTCACGGAGGTACTCGGTGCCAACTCGTATCGCCTTGCCAACCAACAGGAAGAGGTCACGGAATTGATACACGCCAAGGACCTCAAGCCCTACTATGGGCAAGATGACGACTTACCGGAAGATGAGACCCGACGACAAGATGACGACGAGACCTCTACCACCGAGGGAATCGAGGCGATGAGCCTCCCGCCTAATGCGAGCGATACGACGATTCGCAGAAATAGGCGCGCCGACATTACAGATAACACACTCCGGAATAACGACGCGACAACTCTGAGCTCACCTCGTCACACCCGTTCTAATCTCCCCAACCAAGTCCTAATAAACACCTCTTCAACTAACGCCATGAAGCGCCCACGAGGGAGACCTCACAAGTACGCGCTAACCACACACACTACACCACATCGACAGAATACACGGGCTCCCCCTCCCATCGTCGGGAAAAGAAAGAGGGGCAGACCACCGAGAACGCCGACCGTGGATGCATGAGGCCCGGCGAACGAAGGCCCTGGGCAGCCGAAAGGCGCCTACCTTCGATATCCGAGGAAAATATTCGGGATACTGATGTATAGTATTTTGCAGGATGCAGATTACCCTCGAACAATTCGAGCAAGCGGCGGCCACCCTCATCGGCCTAGATTTGGGCCCCGCCGTGGAAGGAGTGGTGCATGCCGCTCTGCACCTCCTAAGCACCCGAAAGGAGGAGGAGGAACAGGCACGGGTGCGAGCTCACGAGAGCTCGTCATTCGTGCTTATTGAAGAGCTCCCCGCGGAGGAGGCCACCACGCGCGCGTCGACGACGCCCGGCATCACGCGTGTCGATACCGTGCCGCTACCTGGGCACCCAGCGGTTTCGCCGACGCGACCTGGCGCCCCAGGTTCACCAGCCAGACGCCCTCGTCTGGTAGACGAACCTGGGAAGAGATAGTGGAGGGATTGAGGGAGGTCGAGCAAGGCTGGACGACCCTCAACGCCCTCCAACGAGCCGTGTACGCAGAGTATGACACGTACACGGCTGCGGGACACCGCCCCGACAACATGGACTACTGAGGTAAGGTGGTGTCCCGCCGTCGCCAGTTCGCATCGGCGCTCAAAGAAGTCCAGCGGCGTAACCGCCAGGCCCTCGAGGTCCCGGCGAATGACACACCCGTGGACCTCTCCCAATCTCCAGTCATCGGAGCCAGACCAGCGGCTCCGGGGGTTGGGTCGGAGGCCAAGACACACCAGGGCCCGCGGACGTGCGGGGTTAACCTGGTGGTGAATGTAGATGGCAGCAATGGGGGTCAAGCAACGGGACCCATCCACATTAACCTTGTGGTAGGGTCCACGGGTGTGGACCACACGATCGAAAGGTCGTTGTGGTCCGCCCTGATCCGGCGAGATGGGTTGCCACTGACTTCCAGAGAGCGAGACCTGCCACGGGGCACCCTCTTCCGCGCTCAGTAGGAGGGGTGCAACGTGTGCCATTATCCCGGGGTGACCCGCACGGACCGCTGCCCCCGTGTGCGGCAACACGCCGACCTGGTCCAGGAGAAACTGGAATGGGAGGCACGCGGGCTCCCTCCGTTAGACGATGAAGGCCGGGAGGAACGAGCGAGACCACCCAGGTGATCTTCCCCTGCCCCTGTGGGCAGGGCCGCACACACCCAATCTCACTGAATAAAAATTGTTCAAAATACCACATGGACTACGGCCCTTTATTATCCTTTCTCCTCTCCACCTCGGAAGGGACAGCGCTAATATGGCTATCGTCGAGGACCCCGTAGGTCGAGACTGGAAGGGAGCTGTAACGGTAAACGTCAAATTAGCGCTAATTGCCTAACTTAGTGGCTGCCTGCGGGGGCAGCACTTACCGGGAGACCATAAATGTAACGAGGGAATTCGGCGCACGACGAGGTGGAACGCGCGCGATTGAAAACGAACCAGTACGGAACTAGCTACCGGCACGGAGGTCGCGAAAATCGAGACTCGCAAGCTGATTACCTGTGCGCACCAGTGAGATCGAGTGGTTGTCGTTACCGAGTTATCCGGAGGATCGCCCGAGCCAGCAGAAGCAGCGTCAGCTCCTGCGGAGCCAAGAGTGAACCAGGTGATCCGCGATAAACAAAAGACAGACTTTATCGCAACGAAAGTGTGACTTGTTCTTCTGCCCTGCGTACGACTGCTAAAAAGGTAAGCTGGCCAACTTAATCTCGCGACCGCGATTGCATGCATGATAATTAATTTTCCGTACTCGAAGCGAAGCATGCATGTAATAGCTCTGCTAACAAAGAGCGGCGAGCGATCCGACTCTGTATGTCGTCGTTGTGCGAGCACCACTGTAAACATAAACACGTGGGCCGATTCTAGTGTAGCATTTAAGAGATAATAAAGGATTCCGTCAGCGATATTAACCGTATTCACGTCGCATTGATTTCACTCCTGTAGTTAGTTGGTTGACTAACACCTGTTCCCCCTTGCTTTCCGACTTCCGTATTGAACATAGGTAATTACGAGTGCTTTTTAACACGATTACGCGGATAAATTTAATTAAACAGTATCCACCCTGTTACACTGTATTGGTACTGTGGTTATTCATATATTTTTTAAAAAAGATAACTTTAAATTGTTAAAATCTTTTATTTATGTAACGTAAATTGTAATAGTTACTCATTAATACCGTAATAAAATTCATTTAACAAATGTTATTGTTAATATTGTGAAATAATTGTTTTATTAGCTGAAAGAAATTACAGTTAATACTTATCTCACGGTAATAATGAAGTTTAATTTTATAAAAGCAAACTAGATAAAAATATGAAATTCAGAAAATATGAACAAAAATAATATAAAAACATTTCCAAAAAACGTAAAATTACCATTTAGAATATATAATTAAACAATTCATAATTTATAAACTATTATTTTTCTATTCACTTTTGGTTTTCGTGACTTTCTCGTAACTTTCTATGCCGTCAGGAAAACTATAAATAAATTAAAAAATGTCTTTCAGTCGGTCCTTATTACGGTCATGCAAAGTATGGAAATTATCTTTTTTAATTAATTCTGACGTCTTATTAAACTAACATAAGACATTATTAGTACTACAATATTATAACATATTCAAACTATTAGTTTTCCTTGACAATAAATATGATTAAAATATTATTTCATTGTTCTGTTTCATTTTCCCATTCTTTATATAAATTCAAATATTATTATCTTGCAATGTACTATTACAGTTAATAGTTATTGAAGTATATGATACTGAATTCTGTCAAAAATTAAAAATATATTATTTATTATAATTCATCAGCGTCAAAGTAAATATTTACAAGAAGTCACGAGGTGGAGTATGCCAAATGAATTCGAGAAATTGAGCGTATTATATATAAAAAAAAGTACTCGTGTTTAACCATTTAGTCCCATAGGCCTTCTGAGCCGAGAAAAAAAATGATTTTCAATTTTAAACGTTTGAATCAATAACTTCATGAATTAAGGGACTTTTTCGGGCGGTCCCATTAATAATTGTTGCATATGTTATACATGATTTCTATATATTTTTTAATGTAAAATAAGATGGTACTATTATTTTTATCATAGGGTGCACCAAAAAATCATGCAAAAAGTAAAAAACGCAAAAATAGGGATTTTTACGTAGTTTTTCACTTCCAGCATTTTTCGGGTACGTCATAACCTATTAGCACCACCGTATTTTACGTGAAAAAATACATCGAAAACATTTATATCATATTTAAAAATAACGCTAGAGTGTCCTTGAATTTCAATGGAACATACGTTTTTCTTGTATTTTTTTGCGTAGAATTTGACTGTGCTTGATTGATTTTAACATACGACTTTTCAAAAAAGTGCTAGAGATGAAAAACGTATGGACGTATATGAGGTCTTATTTCAAAACTTATGTTATCCAAAATTTTGCACTAATCTTGAACGATTATACCTTTACCTTTATACTCTAAGTCAATAACTCACTTCAGATAACTCTTACTTCTGCTATATTGAATATCAATCGTATAAGGTTATTTTTAGCTTTATAACAAGTAGTCAATAAGTCTACTACTTGCCGACTTATTACAGAAAAAAAGTATTCGTCATAAATAAAATTAGTTTGTGTATGTCACATCGTATATCTTTGATGTAGTGAAATATTAGATATGTATATTTTAAAAATACTTCTTGCACATAAATATTTTTTTATAAGATTTGAATTTAAAATTAATAATTAATTAATTTTAATAAGTTGTGTTGTTTTTCTGTTGCAGTTTAAATATACGAGTACATACACTTCAATAAAATACAGTCTAGAACAATTTTTGTGAAAGGGAAGTAGGGTGAGGATTAATGCTTTGTAAATAGTAACCAAATTTTATAGATTTATTAGCATCAAAATTTATTATTTTTGGCAAATTGAAGCATGGCAATCTAAATAGTAGCATTCGAATCAATTATATTTTATACACCAAGAACACCTGGCAAATATCAGTGCACCGCATCTATATTTTTCTTTTTTTATTTTAGGAGGAAAACATATTTGTTTTACATTTTAAAATACCTCTCTATCTGCAATTAATCCAGAAGCAAACCAAGTATATTGTAGCATGTTTTTAAACACTTAAGCGTATAACGGGGTAGATATTTGCCCGCGTTATTTCACGAGAGATCAATAAGTATATTATACAGCTCGATGCGGGCGTACAATAACCGCGCGAAGCTATGCCCGGATGCTTAGTTACGCCTTAAGGCCCGTGGGAGCGTCGTGGATTCAGCAGCTAGTCTTCGAGTTAATTCACCGACGGGGAAAGCGTGGAAAGTTGTAGAGTCAGCTGTAAATAAGAAGAAGGGTTACATAAAATAAACGATATTTATACAGCTTGTAAGTTTACATAGAAAGCAGCGCGGCAATAAAGAGAGAGAGAGAGTAACTATCTAGCGAGAGAGAAACAAGGTACACAAGAAGGTACTTACAAATGCGAACGAGGCCACGGATGAGCCTTATCAAACGCTCGGATACAGAGGAACAATCGGCAAGCTTGCACTGGAATAGTTCCACACACTATCTCGCAACACTCTACACTAATTACAGCAAGTGTATGCGTTGTTTCACACTTTTCCGATTTGAGGGTGATATGGCGTCTCCAAGACATGACCACCCCTCTCTCTGGGCGCCAATAAGTTGGCATAGCCCACTGTCTTTCACCCCTTCGCTTTCAAATATTGGGGATCCGGAAGTCAAGTTTGCTACGACATCCCTGGCGCAACTCAGCGAGTCGGAACCTTTTTGATCTAAGGCGGCGACCTCCTCGGAAGGAGTACCGATCTTTTCACGGTTCGACGCTCAAGGAGAGCGGAACTAAAGGTTTGACCCTCGGTTTGGGCGCGACGGGACTCTAGTTGCCCCAACGTCTACTACGTCGGAAGCACGCAGCATACAAATCTTACGAGATTTGCTTGACCTGGTACCACTACCCCGCAGAGGCCAACCCAAATTGGGATGTCAGGGGGGAGACTCAGCCAGGACAGCCAGAGGAAGATTCCTAAGACGATCAACCAACTAAGTTTCCCCTCTTGGGCTCGCGTTCGAAAAACATCCCACCCTGCGTACCTGTATTAAGGGATTTCTCCCACGACTCACAGGTCCATCGCTTCGACATACCGGGGTACGTCTCCCCATTGCGTTTCGGTCGTCCCCGCTCACGCTGGTGGGTATCCGTCATTCGAAAGTTTGTTATTATCCCGTTTTGTCCCAAAGTCAGATGTCGCTTTCTAAAGAGTGGTTTGATGGCTTGGCTGATTCTGATGTTTGCTCTTTCGATTTGGTTTTTGACTGTTGTGTCAGGGCGGGGTCTCGTCTAGCCGACAAGACGACTCCCCAGGCAGTTTTCAGTATTCTTGCCTGTTATGCCATGCATTTGGTTCAAAATTCTGTCGTTGGGTCAAAACGGGGTTCGTCGCGTTCAAGTATTCAGACTTCGGAATTTAGTTCTGAAGTTGATGTTCAAAAATTATCGTTCAAAAATTTTCAAGCTTTATGAGCTTGTCTGGGTTCAAAAATTAGATTATTGTGCGAGTTTTTGTCCTCTGGTTAGGGACCTTGTAAGAGGTGGTATCTTTCTACTGTAGTTTGTAACTACATTTCTTCGCTTCCTCCTCTTCATGGGTGCTCCTTCCCTGGGCTCTATGACTTTTCTAGCAA
This sequence comes from Phymastichus coffea, assembly GCF_024137745.1. Lineage (NCBI taxonomy): Eukaryota > Metazoa > Arthropoda > Insecta > Hymenoptera > Eulophidae > Phymastichus > Phymastichus coffea. The sequence continues at coordinate 6,715,988 of NW_026706814.1, forward strand.
AGTCTCTAAAGGCTTTGTAGATTTTCCTGCTGGATACTAGGGCTGATTCTGGGCAAGGCCATATGTGACCTTCTTCTTCAACAGCCTCTATTAATGGCTTTCTTAGTTCCCTTAATTCTTCGCAGTTAAAGAGAATATGGCTTTCGCTTTCTATTTCTCCGCAGCTACACAGTTGGTCTTCGCATAATCCTCTCTTGTGGAGGTATGACTTAAAAGCCCCGTGTCCAGTTATAAACTGGACTGTGTAGTGATTGGGAATTAGCCACCTCTTCTTTAATCTGTCTTTGATTACTGGGAAGTAGCAGTACGTTCTCCTGCCATTTGTGGCTGACTGCCATCTCTCTTGCCATACCCTTTCGATTTCATCGTTGATGAGTTGTATGGCTTTTGAGATTTTTAGTCTGCCCAATCGAAGTTCTTCTGATGTAATTCGGATGCCGTGCATTTTAACCGATCTCCCTTTCCTGACGCAGTACTTTGCAACTCTCGCGTCAAGCTCTAGAGCTATCGGTCGGGAGGCTGCAAGCACGTGTGCTGCTTCATGAGAGATCGATCTGTAAGCTTTGAGTGTTTTGCAGAGGACCGATCGTTGCAATCCTTCTAAGGCAGATTGCTGTTTGGTGTTGGTCCTTTGCCACCAGCCTGCAGCGGCATATGTAACTTTCGATACTAAGAGGCCATTGTATATCTCTTTCAAAGAATTGAATTTTAGGCCCCAATTTACTCTTGCTATTTTGCTTAGCTCGAAGTAGGTACTGTTGCAGTCTTGAACCACGTTTCGAATATGTTCTTCCAGTCGGAAGCCCTTCGAGATTGTGATTCCTAGGTACTTGACTGTTTTGTGCGTTCTAATGTTGTCTTTCCCAATTTTGACTGTAGGGTTCCTATTCTCGCTTAGTTGGCCTTTTAGCCATATTAGTGCTGACTTTTGTACTGCCAAGTTATTTTGTCAGACTTGCACCAGTCCGTCATTATGTTAATGATTTCTTGGGCTTGTCTTTCAAAGTCAATGCGTGTTTTTGCCTTAATGATAGGAAGCACATCGTCTGCGTAGGCTAGTACTTCGTATCCTGCGTCCCTGATTGACCGGAGTGGTTTGTCAAAGATGACGTTCCAGCCTACCGGTCCGAAAACTGAGCCCTGGGGGCACCCCTTCGTCACTGTTTTCAGTGTTTCTTCGAAGTGGGCATATATGCCCACTTCTCGATCACTGAAGTAACTCTGGAGGAGCTTATAGATGTTTCTGGGGCAGTTTCTTTCTTTCAATTGGGAAAGCAGGCTTGGCCACCATAAGGCATCGAATGCTCCTGAGACGTCCAGTGGAATAGCGGCTACGTACTTGATCGACGGATCAGATTCTGCCTCTTCTACTATTTCATATAGTCTTCTGATGGCGTCCTCTGTGGATCTATTTGCCTTAAAGCCAAATTGATCCTCCGAAGACCAGTCCGAGCTGTTTAGAATGTTGGAAATTCTTTGAATCACAAGCCTCTCGAGTGTCTTCCCGGCTATGGGGAGTAGACATACGGGTCTATATGATTTAATCTCGTTCTCTGGTTTTTCGACCCCTTTGAGCAACGTGATTAGCATTCCACTTTTCCATCTTCTGGGGAACACTCCGCATTTTAGGCAGGCATTAAAAAGTCGTGTCAGTTCCTGGTGTAATGGTTTTGCATTAACAAGCATTTCCGACTCTATTCTATCTTTGCCTGGTGATTTCCCTGCCTTGTTCGCTTTAAGGGCTATTTCAACTTCCCTTATTAGGAAAGGCTCTGCGTTGCCGGTTACTGGAACCTCCCGCATATCTCTGCGGATCTTTGCATGTGTGTCATTATCGCAGCTTGGGTCGTCATCAGGCATTAATTTTTCTAGTATAGTCATGCTTGTTTCTTTCCAATCTTTTGTGACAGAACCATTACAGTTAACCGTGCACATTGCTTTTGAGATTCTGACTTTGTTGAATGCTCGTTTGTATGGATACGCCCAAGCATTCTTTTCGCTTTCGATAGTGCAGAAGTCTCTCCAGCTGTTGCGTTTGGCTTTTTTAATAGCCACTGCATATTCAGATTTCATTTGACTCAATTTTTCAAGTGATCTCTGGAGGGCTTTTCTTTGTTTCCTATTCGATCCTTCCTTGTCTTTCAGAGCGACGATTTTGCGTTCTTTTTGTATCGCTCGCCTCTTACTTCGCAAGTCAGGGTTCCACCAGGGTAGAGAGCGTGTTCTTCTCTGTTTGGGTGGAATAGAGCTCCTTGCTGCCCTTATTAGGACCTCTTCAAGTTTTGAAACATATGTTTCAATGTCTTCAGAGGTTCTTAAAGGGAGTTTAGCTAGGTTCTCTTTTTCGAATTTGCAAAGTTTGCCGAATTTCTCCCAATCAGCTTTTCTCATGTTGAACCGTGGTTCTAATGTTTCTTCTGTTCGTATGAGTCTGGCTGGTTGTGAGGCAAAATCCAGTTCGATCACTATGGGCCTGTGATCACTGGTGGTCCATTCTTTCACCGCCCAGCTAGCCAGGAAGTTTGACAGTTTTGACGTATGTAAAGTTACGTCGATATCTGTCTCGCCCCTTGTGCTACGGCACGTTGGAAGTTGGTCCCTTCTATTGGCCACTATTAGCCCAAATTGGTCTATGAATTCTTCAATGACCGTTCCATTCTTGTCCTGTGTATTAGACCAGATCTTTGACTTGGCATTTGCGTCCATTCCAACTAAGAAGACTCTTTTGCCTTTCAATTGCTTCAGAGTCTCAGCTAGTTTGTCAAGATAGATCTTCCTGCTGTGGCTGAACTGACAGTAGATGCTTACGAGGTATATTTCGCCAAAGGCTCCGACCACTTGTGCGCAAACACAATGGGAGTCGCACAGATTGGAAATCTTAACAGCGGTGACCTTGTGCGGATTGTAGAGTATCGCAGCTTGAATCTTTTCACCCTTTTTGGATCCATGAATAGCTGCGATGCTGCCCATACCTGAAATCGCGTTATTCCAGTGATATGGTTCTTGCACCAGTGCCACCTGTATGTCAAGATTTCTGTCCGTCATGATTTCTCCCAGCTCGTCGTTGGCTACTTGCCTTTTGTTGAGGTTCAATTGTATGATTCTCAATTTCTGGCCCAGTTCGGGGTTTTGTTGCGCGTTCAACCTAACCCTCTTAACTGGTGGGCAATCGTCTTTGCTTTCTTCTGTTTTGATCGGTTGCGAAGGAAACTGAGTTGATACCGGAGTGTTAGAGCAGTGCTCTGGTTTCTCAACGGTCATCTCCTGCTTACGTTTCCTCGCCTTGTTAAACCTAGAGTGGTTGACCATGTCGATTTCAAGGTACAACGCAATTCCTAGTTATATTTTCCTCCTTTGGGATCGCTGCTGGCGATCTGGAGGGTGGCTTTCGACTTTAGTCCTGGCGTTAACTTTCGCGTTCAACTAAGCAAGTGGCGTTCGAGTGGCGTTCAAGTGCGAGCAGTGAGTACTTGTGCGTGTGCGTGTTTACTTGGGCTTGAGCTTTGTTACCTTATCGGGTTTCTCCATGGGTTCGGGGTCCCAAGGCTCTTTTATTTACATTTTGATTTATTAGCTAGTTATTTATCTAGCTTTTGATCTGTTTTTAATCTTGATTTTGATTTTGATTTTTGTTTTGATTTTGGTTCGCTTGTTTTCGATTTATAATCTATTCTTTCATTTGATTTTGATTTTGATTTATAATTCTTAATTTTTAATCGGTAACTTTCTTATTTAACGCATCTTAATTCTACTTAATTTTCTACTTACTGTACTACTGCTTATGCTATTGCTTAAATTATAGTTAATTGTTTAGGACTAATCTTATTATAATATAACTTAAAACTAATTACGAGTGTACCAGCGTGTTTTTATTTCACGCTGGGTTTGATTTTCAATCAAACCTCGTTTGGTCAAGTCCGGGTTAGGTGTTAGACGAGTTGCAACCAAAGTAGCATTTGACTGAGCGTGTCGGGTTTCTGCCTTTACTTTCATCTTAGCCTGTGTTCGCCATTAGCAGCACTGGATCTGATGGACTTTCAGTGCATGGTTTTCGCTTTCAAAAAGGAGCTGACAGCCACTAATTTCGCTTTCAATTGCAAAATTGCTTTAGTTATTAGGGCTCAAAAATAATTCCTTAGCAGGAAGGATGCTGCCCTTCTGTGGAAGCATTTTTCCTAAGGGTTTTGGCATCCGTAGTGCATTCTAGTCATCGAGAGTTACTCGGCCCAATGGACTGTTCTCTCGCACAATTTGGTGTCGGGCCTTACTCCGGGAACTCGAGGCAAAGAACTTTGGGTGGCTGCTATGACCACGGCCGCGACTCTTTACCCACAGTAGTGGCACCTACCGATTGCTAGTCGATAGGGGGAAATTTGTTATCTACCCGAATTATATTCGGATTGCCGGGACCATTGGTCCTCTGCAACTAGTTCCCGGAGCGGTCTCCCGTCCTCTAGGAGGGCGCGCGGTACCACAATCCCAAGAGATTTCCCCTCAAGTGACTCCCGGATTTTGGCTTTTCTGGGCTCGAGTTGAGCTCTTGAGGTGTGGTAGACTCCGCGATGAATGTTTGGGCGTTTACAGGCCGCACCTCACCACGTATTGTTATGGTCCGTGTTGTTATATTTTGTTTGGCCGGTTGGCCTGTAGCCCTGAGGGCAAGCGTTGTGTGTTTTGCCTACTGTTTCTTTGCAGAGACAGCGTTTTCAGCCCCACCACGTGAAGGTACACACATCCGCACTTGTGATTGCAAGTCTTCGTTCGAATATACATTGCATTCACTTCGGGTCGACTAGAATTAGTTGCTTGTCGAGGGCAATCGGTGACGCATTTTGTACTTCAGCATTTGTATATGCCCGTACACAAAAGAGAGAAGTTTCGACATCCTCGCCCGAAACAACGAGTTGTTTGTTTGAGGAGTCTCCATTCTCTGCTAAGGAAGACAATTGTCGTCCGCCGCTTTGACAAAAGATTTTTGCACAAAGTGACCTGGCCAGCCTCGCGGCTGGCCATATGGTGCACTATATGCATCATCCATGTTTTTGCTAAGCGGATTATAATCGAGCTTCCTGAGAGCGTCGTGATTGCAACCGCCTCTACACTAATTACAGTGGGAAGACTCCCCTTTCAACTGCCGCAGGGCCAAACCAAGCGTCTAAAATGAAGATAAGTAATATCTGGACTTCTCTGCAAAAGCCGGCCGGCAGGAGCACGTGTGGTTTCAGACGCAATTCCCAAGCTAATGTCGCGGGAGCGTTCCCCACTCTCTCTCCCCTTCTCTGTCGAACCTAAGTCGGTTTCTGTCGCGCGGCCGTCTCTCTCTCGCACGTCAGCGCGCCTTCGGTTTTGATCTGCACGAGCTTATCCTTCCTCTCGCTAGTTCGCGTTGCAAATTAAGTATTCTCTCTCTCTCTCTCTAACCTCGTATTCTATTGTCTGCTGCGGCTGCCACTTCTAGGCTTTGTACATAAAATTACATAAATTAATATGAATATAAGTATATAAGTATATATATATATAAGAGTAGTTGTTCGAGAGAGAGAAACATAACGAGTGGTTTATTACACGTTATAAGCGCTTAACTGATTAAGTATCGAAGTATGCTTCTTGATGCAATCACTTCTGGAGCTGATACAAATTTGATTATTGAGCCCATAAGTAGAATTTTCCAGGGATTTGATAAAATATTTTACTTGAAGGTAAAAATATACATCACATGTTTGAACCAATTGAGTGCAACCGGGTAATATGAGCTTAAGTAACTAATTTGTATCGGGATAAACTTGAGCATATATTATTATACGAGGTCTGTTCAAAAAGTATCGCGAATTTTTAATTTTCGCGGCTACGTAAATTTAATATTTGATTTTTTTGTAGCGTTGTATTGGTACTTATGTCGCTTACTTATGCTGACAAGGTTGGCCATTTTGAATGTTTAGTTAATTTTTGACAGCGGTTTTTCTTGAATGTGTTTTGACTCGTCTTCGATTTTTACCTAATCTAAAAAATGGATCAAAGAATTTGTATCAAATTTTGTGTGAAAAACAAAATCAAGTTCGCGGACGCATTCCGAATGTTGACTGTGGCATATGGTGGCTACCTTGAACCAAAGCAACGTTTATCGGTGGTACAAAATGTTCTCAGAGGACCGAGAAGATGTGAACGACGAAAAACGTGCCGGACGCCCGAGTACGTCAACAACAGACGAAAACATTGATAAAGTGAAGAAAATAGTATTAGCCAATCGTCGAATCATCATTAGAGAAGTTTCTGAGGATCTAAACATATCGATTGGCTTATGCCATTCGATTTTAACCAATGATTTGGGCATGAGTCGGGTCGTCGCGAAATTTATGCCAAAACTTCTTAATTTCAACCAAAAACAGCATCGCGTTAACATTGCTCAGGAGATGTTGGACTCGGTCCGTGACGACCTAAACGTGCTCCAGAAGATCATTACTGGTGATGAATCATGGGTTTATGGTTATGATGTGGAAACCAAAGCTCAATCATCCTAATGGAAGCTGCCGAATGAGCCAAGACCGTAAAAAGCGCGCCAAGTTCGGTCGAACATGAAGGTTTTGCTCACAGTTATCTTCGATTACAGGGGCATGGTGTATCATGAGTTCTTGCCACAGAATAGTACGATCAATGAGGAATATGATTTGCAAGTTATGCGCAATTTACGGGAAGCAATCTGCCAGAAATGTCCAGATTTATGGAAGAACAAAAACTGGCTTTTGCACCATGATATTGCCCCTGCTCACACATCGTTGCTTGTGCGCGAATATCTGGCCAAAAACAACACAGTAATAGTGCCACAGCTTCCCAATTCCCCAAACCTGGTCCCTTGTGACTTTTTCCTGTTTCCAAAACTGAAAAGGCCTATGAAAGGACGATGCTACGCCACAATTGAGAAGATCAAGATGGCATCGAAGGAGGAGCTGAACAAGATCACAAAAAATGATTTTATTAAATGAAAAAAAATTATAACTTATAATCACAGGGATTTTTTGGAAAAGAGTACAACATAATGGACAATCACATTATTCGCAGTGTTGATATAAATATTGAAATTGAAACTGAAATAACAGCGCAGTACACCATTACGGACTCAGATACATTGTTATCAAATGTTTTCATACATCTGCCATAACCAACAGGACAGTTTAACTCAATAGAACAAAGAAATATTTATCAGATTTGTAAGCTCTGTAATGAGTAAAATCTGAAAATGTACTTTGAAAATGTAAAATCATAAATGAACCACTGAGAGCTATAATTTTGAAACAGGAAGAGGAGCCGTATTAAATCGAAGCAGTAATAGGTTATTCTATTGTTATTATTAATTAGTTTACAATTAATTTTGTGACGTCATGCAAAACGGAATCCAAATCCATGGATAATCACAACACTAACACACACACAGCATACACTTCAAATAATATTTAGATTTTCATAATATTTCGAATCACAGTCAATAGTTAATATTGTGCAAACGTATACATAACCATACGATCAACAAGAATTATATAAAATGATTGAATCTTACGTAATAATAATTGATAGCTTCTCTCGCTAGTGCTTCTTATGTACCGTTGGGACAAGAGCTAGATTATAAGTTGTCTTTGCCAGAACATGACGTTGGAGGTTTCAACCTTTGAGATGATTGACAATGTATTGTGGATAGCTGGATCAATTAAGGGCCTCCATCCTTTCACAGCCAGGTCCGATGTTTATTATCGGCAAAGTGTCGTATGGAGAAGAATACTAAGATCAGGATTCCGTGTACTTTCAGAAATGTAGTCCAGTGGCACTGCACGTAGTGAGAGGCCTGATCATATCTTTCTCACTTTCTTTATTCCGGCGCTTGTGATCGAGGCATCCTCTTTAATTGGGAGACACCTGTGCGAATTCATTAGCGCGAAATATGAAATTGAATTGTTACATTCAATTGCCAGAATATAATAATTCATTTGCTCAAGTTCATCCAGATACAAGTCAGTTGCTTAAGCTTATATTACCTGGTTGCACTCCCTTGGTTCAAACATGTGATGTATATTTTCATCAGCAAGTAAAATATTTCATCAAATCCCTGGAAAATTCTACTTGTGTACTCAATATTCCAATTTGTATCAGCTCCAGAAGTTATTGTATTAAGAAGCATTCTTCGATACATAATCAGTTAAGCGCTCCAGTGTTTAAAAACATGCTACAATATACTTGGTTTGCTTCTGGATTAATTGCAGATAGAGAGGTATTTTAAAATGTAAAACAAATATGTTTTCCTCCTAAAACAAAAAAAGAAAAATGTAGATGGGGTGCACTGATATTTTCCAGGTGTTCTTGGTGTATAAAATATAATTGATTCGAATGCTACTATTTAGATTGCCATGCTTCAATTTGCCAAAAAGAATAAATTTTGATGCTAATAAATCTATATAATTTGGTTACTATTTACAGAGCATTAATCCTCACCCTACTTCCTTTTCACAAATACTGTTCTAGACTGTATTTTATAGAAGTGTATATTTAAACTGCAACAGAAAAACAACACAACGTTCAAATCTTATAAAAAAATATTTATGTGCAAGAAGTATTTTTAAAATATACATATCTAATATTTCACTACATCGAAGATGTGCGATGTGACATAAACAAACTAATTTTATTTATGACAAATACTTTTTTTGGGTAATAAGTCGGCAAGTAGTAGACTTATTGACTACTTGTTCTAAAGCTAAAAATAACCTTATACGATTGATATTCGATATAGCAGAAGTAAGGCTTATCTGAAGTAAGTTGTTGACTTTGAGTATAAAGGTAAAGGTATAAAGGTATAAAGGTATAATCGTTCAAGATTGGTGCAAAATTTTGGATAACATACGAGGGTCGTTTGAAAAATCCGTGCAAAAATAAAAACTGCTTGATTTTTTTTAATAAATCTTTTTTATTTTTCAACATAGTCTCCTTTTAGGCTTATACACTTCATCCAACGCTGCTCTAGTTTGTTAATCCCTTCCAAATAATAGGATTTGTCCAACTCTGAAAATAGGCATTCGTTTCTGCAATCACCTCCTCGTTTGAATAAAATCTTTTTCCCGCCAGCCATTTTCTCATATTAGGGAACAAATTATAGTTCGACGGAGCCAAGTCTGGAGAATAGGAGGGATGTGAAACGAGTTGGAACCCTATCTCCATCAGTTTAGCGGCCACAACTGCTGAGGCGTGAGCTGGCGCATTGTCGTGGTGGAAGAGGACTTTTTTGTGGGCCAATCGTGGACGTTTCTCTAGCAACTCGGTTTTCAAACTATCCAATAACGATGAATAATATTCACCTGTAATGGTTTTACCCTATTCCAGATAGTCGATGAAGATTATTCCTTGCAAATCCCAAAAGACAGTCGCCATGACCTTGCCGGCCGAAGGAATTGTCTTCGCCTTTTTCGAAGCAGATTCCCCCTTGGTAACCCATTGTTTAGACTATTCTTTGGTCTCAGGAGTGTAGTGATGTATCCATGTTTCATCTACAGTGATGAAACGCGGCACCCATCTAGCGGATAGCTTTTTCATGTCCAAATGTTGGTACAAAATATTATGTACCCGTTCACTCGAGATGCCTACAGTACTAGCAATCTCACGCACTCTTCTGTCAGCCATCACCATATCATGGATTTTATCAATGATTTCTGAAGTGGTAACCTCAACAGGGCGTCCAGAACGTTCAGCGTCTTTTGTGCTCATATGGCCACTCCGAAAATTTTGAAACCACTTATAAACCATTCTAATCGAAGGTGCACAATCATCATAATGTTTATCAAGCTTGTGTTTAATCTCCTGAGACTTTTTGCCTTTGAAAAAGTAATGTTTAATCAATACTCGAAATTTTTTTTCGTCCATTTTTTTACAACCACTTGATTTCTTTGATTGAAACGAATGTAAACACACAAAGTAATTGGCCGATCTGGCTGAAACTTGGTGTGTGCTCTTCCAAGATATGCCACTTACTAAAAATAAGTTTGATATGCACTAGTAGCGCCGTTTTTCTGACTTTGCACGGACTTTTCAAACTTTTTTGATAAGTCGTATGTTGCTTCTAAATAAATTCATTTATATCCGACACAAATATATTTATATTTGAACTGGTTTAAGTGCTGATTGTAGGTCATTTCATGTATCCGCATGTAAACAAACATTTTAAGTGTCTTGAGCTTCGGTAAACAGAGCACGCAGTTAGTTCGATGTATCTACTGACAGGCGAATTTTTTGGATGTGTATACCGAATATTTATTTCATGATAAAAGTGAAATTTTCGAAGAAAGTTACAAATGGATTGCAAAAGAAACGAAGATGAACTAAAAAGAGTGAAAAGAGACAAAATTAATGAAAAGAGGCAGCTGTTAAAAACTATGATCTAGTTATATTATATATTTATAACGATATATAAATAATATATTTATTTTTATGATTTATAATATATTGACATGTTTTGAAAATTATTATTGAATAATAAAGTGAAATTTATTGAGTTTAAAAACAACTATGTTATCTTATTTAAAACCGTAATCTTTAAATTGAATCATTTTATTTTTTAATTTTTATTTACAAAAATTTTTTAAAAAATCGCGAGCACTACTGTTTTCTTTTTGTTAGGTATATTGCTATAAGAAAAAATATTTGTTTACAGTGTGCTATCAAAAAAAAATTTTGTTGCTTTCCTAAAAATTAAAATTTTTGTGGATTTCTTCATATACGACTCTCGGTTTTGTTGTAAACTGTATACTATCTGGCAAGACTGATATACAGTTATAGAATTCAACTTTTTTGTGAATCAACCTATCACTCCACGAGATTGGTTTGCGGTTCTTCTCTTTTTCATAAAAAAAAATTCATAAGCTTGCTTAATTAAGGTTCGCAAGTACAGATCCAAAAGTAACAACTATAATTGTTATAATTATTACTGTTAGAGTAATATCCATAGTTATAATATTAACTGATTGTTTTCCTTCATTATTTTCGTTTTCACCAATATCTTCCACGACAACATCATTTATGGTTTATGCTCTTCTTCAAATCAATAGAATTCTTATTTTGTGATATTCCTTATCCACCCACATTCATGTGATTTAAGTTCGAATATCACATTCATGTGGTACCAGTTCAATTGGTATTTTCTTCTCTACATTACACCATATATCAGCAATATATTGCGTTCTTCGAAAATGTTACCAATACTCTTTTTTATGAAGGTAAACTAGTCGAATCCATATTTTTAACACTTTTTGATTTGAATCGTTTATTTACATCAAATTTCAGAAATTTCAGAAAATTCAGAAAGAACTTTTTAGAAATATTAAATCCCTAGCTAAATCGATCTTTGGAACTCGCTTTTCACATAGATTTTATAAATATACTTTTCTATATTACACAAAAATCGCTCTTATCGCAAGTTTGATTAGATAATTCAACAAGTATTTCCTAATACTCTTGAGAGTTCAACAATCATTGTAACGGAGTCTTTTTACCTATGCGAAAAAAAAACCAAATTATAATTACAGCCTGTTAAAGCATGTAGTTCTGGAAGAGCTATACAACGATTTGCACGATTTCTATCAGCTTATAATGTGCCGTGAGTCGCGCAACTTGCTTTATTCTTGATTAACTATAACAACCGCCGGGTCTGCTGCTTGCACCATCCGGGTTGCCCGCATGTTTGTCATCGTGTATAGACTAAAACGTACGCCCTTCGAAATTTATTATTATTAACTATTCTGGTGTTATTAAGGTACATATCACGTCGTTTAAAAAAAAAATTGTGCTCTTCGAATATTTGTAACTTTTTTATGCACCAAGTATCAACCGACAGGAAGGTGCTTTGGAAAAGGGAAAAAGGTTTTCCATATATAAAAAATGGCATGGGTAGATATGTTTTAGAGGGTAGCTGTTAAACTATGCCGAGTCCTGAAGGCAACCTGTAAGCACCAGCGACACTACGATATTGACTCTGCCTAGGCACTCTCTCTCCTATATATGATCCATTGTATATGATTTCTGCAACATTTCTATATTATTTTAAATAACTCATGCCTTATTTACCGATCTGTACCCAACTATAGCTTACTTTTCTCGCTTGCTGAGCTTGTCAGTATAATCTTTTTCGCGTACGAGCTCTTTAAGGTTAAGTCCCACGACACAAGTCAGTAACATCACTGTACAATTAGATCAATCAACTTAGTCTACGCTGCTATCTCCATAAGACGAGATCTCCGATTTTCGATAGATGGAACGGTGAGACCTTTACGCTCATTCACTTTCCGATCAAGCAGACGTTTCTTATTTATATGAACGGATTATACGTATCTCAGCATCAACCTACATCTCTGTTATACACTAGCGGAAAAAATTAAGAGATTCAACGAAATAAAAAAAATCTCTAGTGATTTTTCAAATATCCTTATCTCCGTTAAAAATGATTTTATAAAAAATTTGAAAAAAGCAAATTAAAGCTTGAACGTCTACTTTTTTAGTCATTAAAGTAAGAAAATTTTTCAGTTCAAGTCCTTTGCGCAATCCTAACGAATATCGCGTGAAAAAATTTTTCGACATTTTTTTGTATGATCCACGGACGTGATATAAATTTTTTTATATAAACGATTATACGGACTAAATAGCTTGTTCATCCAACTTTAATTTGGGAGGTTGTAGAGCTCGAGAAGACAATTTGTCTCAGTGATATAGAATTTTAAATGAAAAAAGATCATTTTGTCTTTAATTGTTGGTATCTTAGAATCAAATGATTTCACAGAAAATTGAAGGTGGGAATAAATTCTTTATAAAGATCAGTTACTTAGTTTTCAAGAAAAAATATTTTTTATGTTCTACATGAAAAAAACAGAAAAAAATAGGCTATTGGTTGATTTTTGGATAATTGTGCCTTAAATTAACGGTATCGATAAAATCAATAATGTTTAGTATGCGTTTGACAGTTCAATATACCCACTAGGACGTTCCACAGCTTAAATTAAATTCAACAAGCCGTTTCTTTGTTTAATCAATTAGATTTAAAAAAAAATTAAAAGATCATTTTTCTTTGATCCATAACCTTAAAAAAATATGAAAAAAAATTCTTTTCTTGATTTTCTCAAATTTTTATGGCTAGCAGTGATAGAATTTGTAATAAATTATTTTGTTTTCGGTTTTTGAAAAAAAAAATTATGAAAATTTTATTTGTTCTAATGGCAATTTATGTGATCAATAGCGAGTATTTTCACCTCCGTTTTTAATTACCACTTTCAGATGTTCAGCATTAAGGAGTCCAGCCAATGTTAAATTTAAAAAATTAAAAATAATGAAAAATAATTGAAGTAGATAAAATTGAACAATAGCGAATACTTACCTTCAAAGTAGGGTGTATAAACTACCATTTGTTACCCTTCAATATATGAATGTACTTTTCAGAAAGTCGGAGTAGCTATGTGAGTCCAAACTATTCAAATGATCTTTGCCGTAGACTCAGAAAAAAAAATATTAGGGTTTAACCACGTAGTTGAAACAATTCTATTCCTTTTATCATTCAATCCACTTAAACACTTTTCTGAACAAATAGTCATGCACTTTGATAAAATCATAAAATAATCTGTGTTTCATGATTTTGAGATTTTTTGTTATAAATAGATTTCTATATTAACTCCTACTCACTTAATTCAAAATTAGGTTAACTTAAGTAGATTCAAATATGTTGAAGAGTGTCTATATCAATTTTCTAGTTGATTTATTCAAAACTCAGCTAAAAACCTTACGGCAAGGGTTCCAACTTTATTGAAAATCACTAATGGCTATATTTCAATTTAGTTTTAATAATAATTAACCGGTGAATCTCTGAATCTAAATCATACAGAAATACATAACTTTAACATCAAGTTGACTTCAAAAATGACCAAAACAATTCATAACAGAATTAATAGAAGAAATTTTCTAAAGACTCACGCATAAAAATATACTCCTGTAAAGAATAATTGACCTATTTATCACTTGATAAAAATATTGAAACTCAAATATAATTAAAAAAATTTATCTATCATCAGTCACAACAGCAGCACTGAATATTTGATAGCTTTCCTTATCTGACTTTTGATTAAATCTAAATATGGCTACGTAGTATAGTGTATAGTCTGCTACTATCCCGCATAACCTGTTGATCTGTTGTCTAAAAGTAAACAACATAGCTGAAAAATCTTTTCTGCCCCCCGCCCTTCACTAATATAATATTCTATCATAACACCTTCTTTGTACAATTCTTCAAAAATGTTATAATACCATCTACTTTCATTCTATGTGCATAATCTGTATTCGCTGGATATTTTGATGCTCTTCATATTCAGCATTTCCTTTTTGATCTTCCCATTTCTTACATTCTCTGCATAACTATTTTTTACACATGTGGCCACTACTTCACCAGTTTCTGTTCCGATCAAATTTGTTACTCCTTGTAGAGAGGAAAAACCTTTTTTACGCCAAAAATACTCAGTCATTTCTTTTCCATTAGTAAAGCAGCTGTTTCTTCTTCGATAGCAGTCTCCATAGAACTTGTAGTTACTCTCTTGCATGTTTCCAACAGTTCCAATAGCGTCATGTGCATATTGAGCAACAGGTTTTGGTAAATCCGTTAGACCTCAAAAAATTTGACAGCCGCCTGTCCATGACCAAATGCACGCATTGCAAGTACCAATCTTCTATTGGTTTCGTACCCATTTTTCTACTTGCTAACCTTTTTATTGTATTCAATCACATCTTTTATTCCATATTCAGCATAAGTAATTACAATTTGAAAATCGAGTCCTCCAAAATTTTCTTCAGAAAAATTTACTTTTTCATGACACTCTGTACAACCAATTTTATCTTACAAAGCTTCACAAAGAATATTAATATCAACAAGCCTTAGTGTCTGAAATATCTCTTATTCTATTCTATATGTACTATTCTATATTATACTATTCTATTTTTGACTGTATTTTTTTATGAAGCACTTTTGAGTTTTTTGCTCATGTGCCGTCATTCATACTTTCATAAAAAACATTCTTTTTCTTCTTGGTTCTTCAAAACCTCTTATTTTGATAATTACTTGAACTTCCATATATTCTTCCACGAGGATCTGGTGTTTAATCATCTGGATCTGCCATGTTCTAATTTTGTCTTATAAACAACTCAATTTCACTTTATAAACTCAAAACCGAAATTTTTAACTAATTAAAATAAATAAATTATTATACACTGAGCACTGATATATATAAAATTGTGTAAAACTTAAAAAACCTTTTGCTGCTTATTTGCAATGAAGATTGCAGATTTTATTCTTGGATAGTATAAAATGAGTATTTACATGTGCTGTAACAGGCTGCCGTCTAATCAATAAATCCTTAGATATACCTAAAAGTGACCAGACGACGCCTAGTTATCTATGCGCTCGATGCGCATTAACCTACCTTGTCTCGGAGTGCGCCTGCGCAGAGTTTCCTCACGATTCCGAGTTGGGTTCCCCCAACTCACCGCGTGGCGGCGCTGTCGCTCCTTGCTAGTAGCGCTCGTGCAGCCGCCGATGGAAACGCTGTTACCGATTCGCCTCTACTGATCTCAGCGAGCTCCGTGCTACGCTACCGGCGAATTCGAACGAAATGTAAACAAATATAGGCGCGACCGCCGGACAAAGGGAAAAACACAATAACGGAAACTCGTTTAAACGAAACCAAGGGATGATTTATTTAATAAAACAAATTACACGGGGGGTATGCCGAGAGTCTTGCGCACGCTATCGCGAATTACAATTTATGGAAATTAGAGAGAGATCAAATCGCGATTACCGCGAACTACCTGCTCGCACGCAATAGATAAATTCTTCGCGCTCGCTGCGCGGATTCGCACGCAAATTATAACAGCGATTGACAATGGGAAGAAGGTGCACCTACCGCGATATCGATGAGGATACGGTGGCCAACCGTATCCGACTAACACGCTGTTGATCGACTGTTCCGCTGCTTGCTGCGCCGCTTCGATTGCTATTGCTGCTGTTGTTGTTGTTGCCACTGATGTTGCTGCTGTTGATGCTGCTGCTGTTGCTGCTACCGCAGTTGCTGCTACTGCTGCTGCTGCTATTAGCACACCCACGCACTCAAGTCCTCAACGTCAATGGCAAAACACAAAACTCGGATGGCTCGGGAAAAACGGAGGTTAGATCGGCACGAACTGACTGAGTGGCACAGTCATACTGCCGGTCGGAGCCTCCCCTCCCGGTCATTGCCCCTACGCGCTCTCTCTCTCGTGCTCTCGCTCTCGCTCGCTCTTAATCCAGTACGCGGATCTAAACGATTTTCGATAATCGTTGCAGTGCACGTATATACTTTCAAATATTTTTCTAATAAGGCTTGTACTTATCAAGCAATATGTAATCAGCACTTACCAATGGTGAAGTATTAGAAATGTTTTTTTTTTGTTAAATGTGTAACACGTTCATTAATAATTTTGAATTCCGTATGGAAAATAAGCCCGAACAACGTCGCCTCACGAATTATTTTAAGGGGGAAGGCTCGGAAGGCACATTTGCTTCGTCGCGGAAAATTAACGAGGGCTTATGTCGTCCAGTAGTATCGACAATCGCGATTTACCTAATTACGAGAGAGACAGGTTGCACAAATAAACTCATCATTTCGGATATATTTACACTTTATTAAAAACAGCAATTTACATACGGCGTTGACGTGTGCGTCGGCCATGTCCGAGCTAGTCCGATCCTTGCGAATTAACGCATAGGAAACAGAACATCGCCTCACAACTGTTCCGTGAATTCCCGCGAGTGCGATGCGAATTTACGCATGCAGCCACTCGTCCGCGTCCGGCCGATACGATGCTCGGAAAGAGAGAGAAATCGAGGCGCGCACCGAGAAACGAAAAAGGGTACCTGACCTTAGGAGGGAGCGCGACTGTGGAAGTCCACGTCTACTGAGCCCACTATGTAGTCCTCAAACGGTGGATCTCTAGGTGGATGCAGCTGGTCTTCCTCTTCGATGTTGTTCACTCGATGGAAATCAACTATTCACACACTTTTCAATCGCGAGGCTCAACTAGCTCGGAATTCGTTGCTGGTCAAAGCCCTACTACTCAAAACGGTACCAAAACCCCAGGTACCCAAAACGGCCGAGCGCCGCCGGCTACGCACACACGTGCGTCTCATGCCGACGACACTACTTCTCTCTCTCCTACGTTCCCCGCTCTCGCTCCATCCCTCCAACGCCAGGCATCTCCGCCGATTAGGAATCAAACCTGCAACAAAGCCACATCGTGCGTCGATACTCGGTTTTCATCAACCGAAACCGATGTGGCAGCGGCTCAGGGGAAGGCACGCGGAAGAGAGAGAAAGAGAGAGAGGCGAACAGGGCGATCGAACTCAACGATTGATTCGCCCGTCACACCCCCTCCCAAGTCCAACGATACCCCCGATCATCGGTGGACGACCACCTCGACCTCTCCAGCACCACCACCATCGGTCCCGGGAGCTCAGAGGGACAGAAAACGGAAATATAACAAAAGGGTAACACTCGCACACGTCAACATCAAGACTCAACATTTACTCTAATTAAAATCAACCTTCACCACTACTCACCCAATTGCCTTAATCCGTACCCTGGACATCAGGTGTGCTGGCGTACAACGCAAAGCGTCGCAGCCGCACCATCCTGATGTACTCGGCCGTGGTGGGGTGGTTAGCATCAACCGCCCCAGCCAATCTACCCAATTCTTCGGCCTGCTCGTCCGTCTATGGCTCCGCAAACGTCGATCCCACCACCTCCGCTCGAGAGTGAAGAGACTCCTCCGAGGGACCAGGGGCAGGATCAGTCCTCTCCGCGTCATCGCCGGACCCCGGCCGAGTGCGCCGCAGGGCGACCTCGGCGTCTCGCTGACGAGAACTTGCAGCCAGGTGTTCCTGCCGCGCATCCTCTCGCAGCCTTAGAATTGCGGCGTCCGGGCCGGTCTTCTCAGCTTCGAGAGCACGCTTTCTTTCTATCCGCTCTCGTCGCAGACGACCACCATGCCGCTTCTTCTTCTTACGCAGCTCGGCTGCAGTCCCATTTTCAGCCTTTTCCCCTTGAGTCCCTCTCCCGTCGTCACTCGGCAGTCGGGGTCCATCCATCTCCTGGGGCTTTTGCCCTCCAGATGCCCTCACCACACCGTCGGCCCCCGCCTGATTCCGCAAATACCTGGCGTAAGCGGCAGCGCATCGCACGCAGTGGGCGACCGTCACGTCCAGGCGCCCACAATTCCGGCAGCAATCCCTCTGGCTCGGCGGCTCCGGGCACCTCGAGTGGCGATGCTCTCCAGTCCTGCAGTTGAAGCAAGTGAACGGCCTCACGTCCAACTCCCGGTCGAACGGCACCGAGCTCAGGCCGGCCAGAAAAGTGCCCGTCGAGTGTCAAATCACCACGTCTTCTTCCCTGGCCCCCGCAGCGGGAGTTCCGACGGGAGAGATGTTCCGCAATGGGGGCCGTGAGCAATCGGCACTTCCTCTTTGCCTCGCCCAGGCTCGCGCCGGTCAGCAGCGGGCAGGCGCGGACTCCCCGATGTAGGCGATCTCTCCTCAGGCGTCTCCCAGGTCAATCGGCGGTGATGGGGAAAAACTCCCAGAACCGGCTGGGCCCCGTCCGTCTCTCGGACCCACTGCCCAGCCCGGAACACCAGATGCGGCGGCTCGGCCATCGACACCTAGCCAGTCAATCTGCGAGGTTCGGGGACAGGGTCCACGGAGACCCCTCCATCACGGCCACTCCGGCCACCCGCCACCGGCGTCTCAACAGGACGCGGAGGCGAAACACGTACCTCCCTGGAGCGACGAGGGCAGGGCAGTCCACGGGCTCGTCCTATCTCCAGCCGACGCGGGCGTTTCCCCAAACGTCATCGCCTCCGCGGACGCCTCGCCATAGAAACGGTGCGAATTTTCGCACACATCCCCTGGTCTAGCGTCCTCGGTACGGTGGCGGCCGATCCTAGCCTCCATGCTACTTATTAAGGCCGCTCCGGTTCCTCCGCGTCGGCCTCAGTCAGAGGCAAGACCCAGCCAACAAATCCGGGTCCTTACTCTTCTTCTTCTTCCGTCTGCTGCTGCCTCG
Source organism: Phymastichus coffea (assembly GCF_024137745.1). Lineage (NCBI taxonomy): Eukaryota > Metazoa > Arthropoda > Insecta > Hymenoptera > Eulophidae > Phymastichus > Phymastichus coffea. The sequence goes on from NW_026706814.1 coordinate 6,735,142, forward strand.
CTGCTCCTCCGCGGTCCTCCTCCGCTCGTCCTCCAGGTATCCGGCAGGCGGGATGTTCGACGGCGGCCCCTGCCGGCGGAAGCCAAATCTAGGGTCCAGCTGCTGCTGGCGCACGGGTACCCACTCCATGGGTTCATGGACGTGCCTCTCCGGCCACACCACCGCCGTCGCCGTTGCCGAGCTCGCTCCAATCCCCGGAGCCGGCTCCCCCACCAACTACAGCCGTCCGTTGGTAAAACCCAGCTCCTGGGGCCGGTCCGCCGCTGCTGCCGATGGTAGGCCAGGCAGGTCCGCAGAGCCTCCGGGGCTCGACGGACGTGCGAATTTACGCACAGGCGCCTTGCCCCCCAGCTCCTGCGGCTGCGCCGGAGGACTCCTTAGCAGGAGCTCCTCCAGCTCCATTTCCGCCGCATTACTGTCGACAACCAAGCCGGTTGCCTCTCCTCTCTTGGTATCTGGTTTCTCCTCAGGCAATCCCGGACCCACGCTCAGGAGGTGATAGGCCGAGAGCTCCGCGACTATGGCCACGGCTCGCTTCAGCACTCGCGTACCCCGAGTTTCTCGGGTCCTGGGAGCCACCTCTCCGATCGTGCGCTCCAAGTCGCACGGATCCGGGAGCACTTCTTCTCCGTCACCCTCCGTGGGACCGGCAAGCGGCTGCTCGGGCCGAGCCAAAGGCCACGACGGCTCGGCCACGATTGCCTCCGTATTCTCGGGTTCTGAGGCCGCTGTCTCGTCTCGTCCTGGGGAAGGCTCACTTCCGACGCCTATCTCGGCAGTCAGAGCAGCCAACTCCGTGATTTCATTCTACATCTGTAAATTTAAGGCTCATTAGTTATTTGGTCTTCTCCTGTCAAAATATCAAGATAATAAAAAAAAAAAAAAGAAAAACAATCCAATTCGTCCACTTCATTACCCGACGGCGGTCGGTCGCCGTTCGCTGCCCACACCGCGCGGTGGAACGTAACCCTTCAAGTCCTTTACGTGGACCGTCGGTATCCGATAATTGTTATCAGTCTCCAATTCGTATATTACGTTCGAGACTTTCTTTACTATTTTATACGGTCCTGTATATTCGGGGTCTAGCTTCATGTTCCTTCCCATCGCAACACACGACGACGAGTAGTTCCTACGCCAAATTAAATCACCTATGCTAAATACTATGTCCCTTCGCCTCTTGTCATACTCTCTCTCCTGCCTTTCCTGCGCTTTCTCGATATGACGTCCCACCAAGTCTCGCAAAGCATTGAGTCTTTCTAATCGGTCCTGCCAAATGCTCTACTTCCCTCCTTAAGCTTTTCACCGGCCGAGGATTCCTACCGAAGTTCAGGAACGCCGGCGTAACCTTTGTAGAAGACTGGGTTGCGGTGTTAATCGCGTGCCTGAATTCGTGTAGGTAGCAGTCCCAAGTCCAGTGATCGTTGTCCACGAACATAGCTATCATAGTCTTCAACGTCCGATTAACTCTCTCTACTGGATCACTCTGCTGATGGTAAGGGGAGCAGAATACATGCTCAACGCCGTATTCTCAGAGCGTATCCTGAAACGCCTTGCTTCGCGTTATCGCTAACCAAGTACTCGGGCGTTTCCCATCGGAACAGAATCATCTCCTCAAACGCGTGCAAGAGCGACTTTCCGTCCGTAGAGCCCAACGGTTTGAGCTCGACCCACTTAGTAAAGAGATCCTGGAATACTACCATATACCGAAATCGGTTCTTACTTCGCGGCAACTCTATTACGTCCGTCGCAACCACCATCCAAGGGCGCTCAATCATCCGTCTTCCCATCAACCCCTTCGGTACTTTCTGCTCGACCTTATATCTTTGGTAAACCTGACATTGATTTACGAAAGTCTACACGTCATATCGCACCCCTGGCCAATAATATTCCCTTATTACCCGATCGCACGTCTTGTCCTGTCCAAAATGTCCGGCTGAAGGCGCACAATGGGAATCCTGCAAAACCCTTTCCCGATACTCGAGCGGAACAACTATTCGCCAGCACTCCTCACGATTGGTAAATGGATCAAGCAGATAGTCGGTCATATAGCGATACAACAGGCCGTCCTCTACTTCCAATTTTTATATTTCTCCGGGCGCTCTTGGACTTTTTGGTATCTTCGCTGGTACCAAGAGTCCTTGATTGTCGTAAATTCGCCGACCTCTGCCTCGTGCTCAAACTCGCGCGAGAGTGCATCCGGGACATGGTGCAAGGTACCCTTCCTATGCACTATCTCGCAATCGAGCTGTTGAAAATCCAGCACCCAACGCTCGAGTCGGCCGGTCAGATCTCGCTTACTTAAAAGCCTCGTCAACACGCTATGATCCGTTACTACTACAAAGTGAAATCCCTCGATATACGGCCTAAACTTCTTAACTGCGAATCGAACCGCCAAGAATTCAATTTCGCTTACCGTATATCGTTTCTCATGCGCGTTTAACACACGACTTGCATAGCAAATCAGGTGCTCCCCGTCCTCGAAAATCTGCACTAAACACGCTCCCACCGCATATGACGAACCGTCGCAATGCAGATAAAATGTCTGCTCAAAGTCCGGTCTCGCAAGCACAGGAGCCTCAGTGAGCGCTCTTTTCAGTCGCTCAAAGGCGTCCCGTTGCTCCTCGCCCCAAACCCACGGCTGATCTTTCCTCAATAATTTCGTGAGCGGTACTTTTATATCGCTTTCGTTTTCGATTAATCTCGCGTACCAACCCACCATACCCAGGAATCTACGAAGCTGTTCTATCGATCGAGGCGCCGGGTAGTCCATAATCGGCTGAATCCGATCTGGGTCTGGGCGCAGGCCCTCACCGTCCAACCTATAGCCAAGATAGGTCACCTGCGTACAAAAGAAGTCCGACTTTTCGAGGTTGATCTCCAAACCTACCTCAACTAAACGCCGCAGTACTCTTTCTAACCACTGCATGTGGTCCTCGAAATTCGCGCTCACTACCAATAAGTCATCCATATACCAGAAAACGTTATGCGCAAACTCTGGTCCGAATAGAGCGTCCATGAAGCGCATGAACGTCGCGGGCACGTTCATCAGGCCGAAGGGCATTCTTTCGAACTCCCACAGCCCCAATCCAGGAACCGCAAATGCCGTAAATTGTTTACTTTTCTCGTCCAAAGGGATCTGCCAAAACGCCGACCTAAGATCAGCCTTTGACAAAAATACGGCGCCGCGCAATCGATCCAGAATTGAGTCGATACTAGGCATCGGGTACGCATCGATCTTTGTCACTTTATTCACCGGACGAAAGTCCAGACAAAATCGATACGTCCCGTTTGCCTTTTTCACCACGACCGGCGCGCTACTCCACTGACTATCTGACGGCCTGATTATCCCTGCAGCCACATTCTTGTCGTCTCTTCCTGGGTAAACTTTAAGATCGGTGGCGACATCCGGCGTATAGGCGTTTTAATCGGTCTCGCATCCCCCACACCTATCACGTGTTTGATCAAATTCGTTACAGCCGGAGCAACTCCGGGTTCCGGCACGATGCGGTGCACCAACGCCAACCCGTTCACGTTGCGCCCTTACATAACTCACGAGTCCCGCACACTCAGCGAATACATGCGCCGTCCTGTCCGCATTACTCGTGAAGGGGATCCATTCTCGCGACCCCCTAGGTCGCCATTCCCGTCTCTCGATGTTGATATCCTGCATCCACGTATTCCAAAAATCCGCGCCCAAGATTAGGTCATGCGCGATCTGCACCACGGCACATGCGATCAAAGTCCCGCTCTTTCCCCCTATCTCGAGGTATAATTTCAGATCGCCCAAAGAGTCCGGTTTCTCACCCGACACTCCTCTTACAAATATCGTTGGCGGCCTCAACCGCGACCTAAACCTACTCGCCAATCCTGGGCCCACGACCGTAACCTGCGCACCCCAATCCAATAACGCTAGATAATTGTTTCCATTAATCTTGATGGCTAGAAAGAATCTATTCTCCACTACGGCCACCTGGTCTGAGTTATTGTCTTCACGCGGGCTCGCGAACCGATCATCCGAGCCTGCCTCGGCTCTTCCCTCTGCTGCGACGGAAGGCGTCTCCGCCACCCTCACACAGCTCGCCGAATCCCCGACCAACGATCCCTGTCGCATTACTTCACTGCCCCGCTCACGGGTGTCCGAGAGCTGTGGCGAAGCTCGCGGTGATTCCATCGCCCCGCGCCCCCCTTGCGCTCCATCGGACCTCTCTTTTACTTGAGGCGCACCCGAGGGCACCAGGGAGCGTCGCGGCGACTCTTTGGCCACGCGCTCAACCTGCGCTCGCTCGGATTGCTCACTCATCTTTAACGCATTCGGAAGCAGCTGGGAGTGTCGTGGCGACTCCTCGGCCACGCGCTCAACCTGCGCTCGATCGGATTGCTTACTCATCTTTAGCGCATCCGAGAGCAGCTGGGATCGTCGTGGTGACTCCTCAGCCACGCGCTCAACTTGCGCTCGATCGGATCGCTCACTCACTACTCCGGACTTCCCTTCCCCGACAGTGTGATCTTCCCCTACTTCGATTCCTACCGTTTTCCTGAACTGAACATCCTCAAGATCCGACACATTCAACCGCTCATAACGGCGCGACAGACTATCCCAAAATTCCTCTGACCCATCCATAGCCTTTTCTGGATGTGCGCCTCCCGTTCCGCGCGCCGGCCTATCAATCGCGCCGTTCTTATTTTGATCGGGCGGTTCGGCTGCGAATAACAATGCAGTCTCGCCGGGCTCGACCTCTTCACTACCATTAATTTCCCCCTTACCGGTTCTCGTTGCGCGAGCCACCTTGTTCCGGTGCAACTCAAGCGCCAACCGCGCTTGCCCGAGCATATTCAAGCAGGGGTCGACGAGCGAGTTTCGGCCCCCGCCTGCGAGTTTCCCTGTGGTGCTAGACCATCCGCACACGTGGAGCAGTTCTGGAAGACCACTCCCGCGGTCCCGCAAACCTGGCAGCTAACCACGGCCCCCGGACACACATTAGCAAAGTGTCCGGCCTGCCTACACCGATAACAGGTGGGGGGGGGGCGGCCTACCTCCCTCGCGACTTAAGCGATTCGGACACTACGAACTCCTATATCCCCTTCCTCCACACGAGAAACAATTCCCTCCGAACGCGCGCGAACTCACGCCCGCGCCCTCACCGCCTCGTTGCGCGCCCCTCTGGTGGGGAACCAAACTTGGCGGAACTGAGGTCTGTATCCGCGCCGCACTCGTATCCGCCGGAACGGCCGAGGGTGCGGAATTATTCGCACTGATCCTCCCGCCGGCTCCAGTACCCGAGGTTGGCCTTCCATTTTCGCCGGGCCGTGCTGCAGCTGAGAGTACCTCGTTCTTTGACGTGTTACTGCTCTTTCCCTTTGACCGCCTTCTTGAACGTCGCGCACCCGATCCATCCTCCGGTGTCACCTCTACGCTCTTTTCCGCCTCTATCACCGCAGTACTTGCCACCTTCCTCGCTGGTCCCGCCGAGCTTCGATACGCCGCGTCCTGAACCAGCATACTGTCGGCCGCCAGAGGCGGCCGTCACCTCTTCTCCCTTGCCCGCTGACGCTCGAATTCGCAACCTACCCTTTTCAGCTCCTTGAGCGTAGCAAACGGTTTCCCGTACAAATACCTCGCGAAGGTGGGATGCAAACCTTCTTTGCAAATCGCCACCTGCCTTTTCTCCGACGGAGGCCTATCAAAACGGCGAACGATACATTGGAAAGCGGTCAAGTAATCACCCAGCGTCTCTCCCTCAGCCTGTGTCCGTAACCGTAACTCGTGGTATAAATCCTCCCTTTTACGAGGTGTGTTCAAAAAGTAAGGTGACTTCAAATTTCACGGGCAACGTACTTTCGATTATCGATTTTTTTATTTTGTTATGTTGGTACACTCTTCCCGAACATCTGTACCAAGTTTCAAGTATATAGCATTTTTTGTTTGGTTGTGAGAGGCGTAAAGGTTATAAGTGTTTTGCGTGCTCGGCGATTTCTTGCTATCGAAAAATATGGATCAAAGGATTTGCATCAAATTTTGTGTAAAAAATAAAATAAAGTGCTCCGAAACACTTGAAATGTTGACGGTGGCATACGGTGAAACTGTACTGAGTAAAAAACATGTTTACAAGTGGTACAAACTATTCCAAGATGGCCGGGAAGATGCCAATGACGAGCCTCGCTCTGGACGCCCAAGCACGTCAACAACTGATGAAAACGTTCAAGCATTGATGAAAATTGTTCTGGAAAATCGTCGAATCACTATCAGAGAAGTTGCTGAGGATGTTGGTATATCGCATGGCTCGTGCCATGAAATTTTTTCTAACGTTTTGGGCATGAGACGTGTGTCAGCGAAGTTTGTTCCGAAATTGCTAAATTTTGACCGAAAGAACCGTCGCATGAGTATCGCTCAAAAACTGTTGAATGACGTCAAGGACGACCCAGATTTACTCAAAAGGGTCATAACTGATGACGAATCATGGGTATATGGTTATGATATCGAAATCAAAGTCCAATTGTCCCAATGGAAGAGACCAGATGAGCCAAGATTGAAAAAAGCACGCCAAGTTCGATCAAATGTCAAAGTTTTGCTCACTGTTTTCTTCGATTACTATGGCGTGGTGCATCAGGAGTTCTTACCATATGGACGTACGGTCAATAAACAGTATTATCTTGAAGTTATGCGCCGTTTGCGAGAAGCAATACGAAGAAAACGCCCAGAATTGTGGAAAAACAATTCATGGCTTTTGCATCACGATAATGCTCCTGCTCACTCATCTTTGCTTGTGAGAGATTTTTTGGCCAAAAACAGCACCACAATCATGCCTCAGCCACCATATTCACCGGATTTGGCCCCATGTGACTTTTTCTTGTTCCCAAAACTAAACAGACCTATGAAAGGACGGAGATTTGCAACGATTGAAGAGATAAAGACTGCATCGCTGGAAGAGCTCAAGGCTATACCGAAAAGTACGTCCGAGGATGCCAAGCTCTCTCGCCTGTGAATTAACGCAGGCTCGTTCTGGCCTTCCAGACGTCCGTTGCTCTCTTCGCTTCTATCCGGCTGCAGGTCCATGTTGACCTCACACGATTCCTCCCGCAGAATGCCCTCCGGTGGGCCCGGCATAACGCCCGACTCAAAGTCACTAGGACTCAGGGGCGGATTAAACTCCGGCCGTTTACGCGAGATCATATAGCGCAGCATACGCTCCTGAAGTTCCCTGAAGCTACCGGTCACGCTAACCATAGCTCTTAAGGAGACTCAGTAACTCCGCGAGCGGCGTCTCATTGATCTGCCACTTAAGAGCCCGTAACGATCTATGCTTTAATATTTCGCGCATAATCGCGCCCGCCGTCCCGCTCGGCGGCATCCTGACAAGCCACTTGCTTCTCGCACCACCCGAATACCCAATCTACTATCACGCTCGCGATGTGGGCACAACTGACGACCGCGTCGCGCAACTGTCCAATTATATAAAAACGAAATTAAACAAAAAGAAACACTAATAACCAACACTAACTTACCCTAAATTATAGTCCGGCCTACTCTCATCAACGGCGGATGCGACTTCTACGCATTCGCTTTTTCTCGTTTGTCCGTTACACTCGATCAATAATATAAAATAATTTTCAGGCGAATTATACGCACTGCTCTGCGTCCTTAATCTCAAAATAAAAACACAGATACTAACTACTCACTCTCGCCGCGGCTCTCAGGCAAAGGCGCACCTTAGATAATTCGCTAATCAAAACAGCTTAGTACCCAACGGCCGTACCGTTCAAGCATCTATCTAACCACGCTGACAATAACCGCTACTTAAATGGACTCGTCTATCCGTCTTTTTACCGGCCGTATACTATGGGTATGGTGGGTAGTGGCCTTCGACACGTTAGGTCGATTACTCACTCGCCCGTGCCTGAGTGTAGTGACGACAACACAACCATGCTACAACTTTGACCTCGTATCTCTCTCTCGATCGGCGCTCTCTGTGAACCCGAGATGGGGAATATAAACAAACACCGCTCGAGCCGCGACTTAACGCAGCTCGACCGATCGTTCGGTCACCTCTCCTCCCGGCCTCAACCAACCTTTTCAAATTCCTTTGTTTCCGCGAATTGCTTTTCTACTTTATAATTTCGCGTCTTGTCTCTCTTTCTCCCGACTATCTCAATCCCGATTTCCGCGAGATCCCCACAAGGGATGCCATGTAACACGTTCGTTAATAATTTTGAATTCCATATGGCAAAAAAGCCCGAACAACGTCGCGTTACAAATTATTTTAAGGGGGAAGGCTCGGAAGGCACATTTGCTTCGTCGCGAAAAATTAACGAGGGCTTATGTCGTCCAGTAGTATCGACAATCGCGATTTACCTAATTACGAGAGAGACAGGTTGCATAAATAAACTCATCATTTCGGATATATTTACACTTTATTAAAAACAGCAATTTACATACGGCGTTGACGTGTGCGTCGGCCAAGTCCGGGCTAGTCCGTTCCGTGCGAATTAACGCACAGGAAACAGAACATCGCCTTACAACTGTTCAGCGAATTCCCACGAGTGCGATGCGAATTTACCCATGCAGCCACTCGTCCGCGTCCGGCCGATACGATGCCCGGAGAGAGAGAAATCGAGGCGCGCACCGAGAAACGAAAAAGGGTACCTGACCTTAGGAGGAAGGGCTGTTGTGGAAGTCCACGTCTGCTGGGCCCACTATGTAGTCCTCAAACGGTGGATCTCTAGGTGGATGCAGCTAGTCTTCCTCTTCGATGCTGTTCATTCGATGGCAATCAACTATTCACACACTTTTCAGTCGTGAGGCTCAACTAGCTCGGAATTCGTTGCTGGTCAAAACCCTACTACTCCTGCGATCTCGCGATTTCCACGACGTCTTACGCGCCCCTCCCTACAGGTACCCAAAACGGCCGAGCGCCGCCGGCTACGCACACACGTGCGTCTCATGCCGGCGACACTACTTCTATCTCTCCTCCGTTCCCCGCTCTCACTCCATCCCTCCAACGCCAGGCATCTCCGCCGATCAGGAATAAAACCTGCAACAAAGCCACATCGTGCGTCGATACTCGGGGGAAAATTTTATTTTATTATAAAAATTATTATCTAAATACAAAAATTTCATCAACCGAGACCGATGTGGCAGCGGCTCAGGGGAAGGCACGCGGATGAGAGAGAGAGTCGAACAGGCGATCGAACTCAACGATCGATTCGCCCGTCACAAATGAGCATTTTTCAACGTCATAATACTGATTGTTATTAAACGCAATGGTATGGCTTATGAATTGAACATGTAAATATAATAAATAAAATTGATATTATTAAATATTATAGTATTTAATAGTATTAAATGTAAATGCGTGCCAAAATATCGTAATTCCTGAATTATGAAAAATAGTAAAAAAATTTTATTTGAAAAGTTTTGTATAACTTTTGAACGGGAGAATATTTTTAAAATCGAAAATCAGCTTCATTTTTCAAAGAATTTTCTTTAAAAAAAGTGAATAAATAAAATTTTTTAATCTGAAATATTGGCTGGCCATTTTAATAACATATTTATGCAATGGGTAATTTAGGGCTGTAAGATAGAATTCCAAATATACAAGAGGGCGCATTTTAATGTGACTAAGCTCTACAAAATGGGATACTTCCTGTACGACTCATTATATTCCAAACATGCCCAATAGGGTTGGGTTGAGGTCTGGATTCATTGGTAGATGTCGCAGCAACATGATGTGTCGTTGAAAGAAGCGTCTCGTGATATTGGTCGTGTATGGATGTGCATTATCGTGCATAAAAATGAATGACCCTAGATGTTTTTGTTGATAAAAACGATTGGTCTACTTTAGAAAAAGCCTTTCAGAGGCGGATAGTCCTCACGACTGTCAACTCCAAGGGCCTACCCTCTGTTGAAGGCGAGGTAGATGCTATAAGTTCTTTGGAGCTGAAAGCAACCAATAGTGGTGGGTTCAGTCCAGATACGTGGTCTTCTTCTCGATGACCTAATAATAATCGTAGATGTGGAGGCAGAAGTACAGGCAGCCGAGGGGGAATTACCATTTGGGCGATTATCTTTAATTCTAAGTTCGATAAAAATAAAACAAAGAACCTGATCCTGATGTTGATAAGATTATATGCTGGGACTACTTTTATTTTAACTGAATGAAGATCAGTTGTCTTGAGTGTTCCAAAACTCAGAAGAGGGAAAACGAAGTGAGCGGCATGTAGTGAAGGTCCATACTGTACCGCCCTTAAACACTGGAATCTATAAGACGAATAGCGTTGCAAGAGTTACGCATAAGGTGTCAAGCGCAATAGCTAACTTGGTGCTAGCTACAAATTTCTCGAACACCATGCGTAAACATGATAATGGAGGTGCCGCATCAAACGCTCTTGTCGAAAAGCACCGGCGTTGGTGGCTGAATGTTCATGTCAGCCCTGTCACTTTTAGAGCTTTATATAATACAGATGTTTCGCACACAGTCCTGGGTCCAATTGGCATACAAATAGCAGCCAATTGTAACCTTTGCGTGACATCGTAAGTGGGATCGGGACAAAAGCCGTTGATGAACATTATGTACCCATTCTTGGCAATGTAAAGTTGCTATTCAAGGTTAAAAGGAGTTAGATACGTCATTGATGCGCTTGCTCTAACGAATGCAGATACTGAATGTACCCTAGGTGGCGATTTTATTTATCATTGTCCTATATGGATGCCATTTTACGCAAAATGTAGCATGTCAAATAACTAAATGAGCTAGATATATCAGGCGCCTTTTGGCAGATTCCTCTTACGGAGAAAGCCATTCCTATCACTGCATTTACTGTTCCTGGCATGGGATTATTTTGAATGCCATTTGAACTTAATGGAGCCCTGGCAATAGTTCAGATGTTTTTTGACAAGATAGTTACGCCTGAAATGGAGTGTTTTGTTTTTACTTACTTGGATGACTTAATAATTGCGATTGAGACCATGAGTTCGATCGATTTATAAAATCATATTACTAGCTGAATTTTTGAAGGTTACTCACATTAGTTCAAAAAAGTAATGTACGCATATGATGTAAATTTAACGTAAAATACGATGGCGTAACCAGTTTTATCATAAGATTTATCTAGAAAGCGATAGCAGCAAAAAACCGAGTTTTTCGGTGGTTTTTCGTCCAGCGTTTTTAGGTATGCCTTACCGTAAAATCAATTGTATCATCGTATTCTATGCGAAAAAATACATGAAGAACATGCATTACAAATTTTCAAAATAGTGCAGAGGGTCCCTTGAATTTAAAAGGAATCGACATTTCAAATATTTACCTCGATCTACCTAGATCGCGGTAAGTTTATGGAATTTTTGAAAGGCTCATACTAATAGGTGTACAAATAAGTTTTGAGGGTTTTTTTTTGTAACTTCAACGCTTTATTTAGAGAAAATGGTGAAATATATATTATTCAAAGTATTGGTCATTGTTAGACACGACTTTTCCCCATCTTTCAGGCAGTATACAGATCCTGCGTTGAAAATATTCATCATCTTTTGAGGCGATCCACAAAACGGTCCAATTTTTGTCCTCTTCGTAAGAAGTAAAATGCTGCTCGGCTAGGCCATGAGCCATTGACCGGAACAAGTGGTAGTCACTAGGGGCAACGTCAGGTGAGTATGGCGAGTGGGATAGGACATCCCATTGAAGCGCCTCTAAAGTGTCTTTAACGACTTTTGCAATATGTATCCGAGCGTTGTCGTGCTGAAAGATGACTTTGTGTCTTTTGGCATATTGGGGGCGTTTGATCTTCAATGCTCGGTTCAGTTGCATCAATTGTTGTTGATAACGTTCCCTAGTAATGGTTTCATTAGGATGGAGTATCTCATAATAGATCACTCCGAGCTGATCCCACCAGATACACAGAAGAAGCTTCTTGCCACGAATAGTTGGTTTGGCCGTTGAAGTTGATTCATAGCCAGGCTTACCCCACGATTTTCTGCGCTTTAGGTTGTCGTAGTGGATCCACTTTTCATTTCCCGTTACGATTTTGCCTTTGAAGCACTTGTTCGCACGTGCAAAGACGACGTTCGACGTCTCTTGGTTTGAATTCATATGGAACCCAAGTTCCTTGTTTTTGCACCATACCCATTGCCTTGAGACGGTTTGAAATCACTTGCTGCGTTACCTCGAAAGTTTTAGAGAGCTTTTCTTGAGTTTGGCATAAATCTTGGTCCACAATAACGCCTCCAACTCAGTGTCCTTAAACTTTACTCCGCGTTCTTTATGGCCGGTATCGAAATCGTCATTCTTAAAGCGCTGGAACCAGTACTCACATGTTTTTATTGATGGAGCATATTTCCCATATGCTTCACACAGTAATTGATGTTCATCAACCGCACTTTTCTTTAAATGAATAAAAAAAGCAGCGTTTCTCGCAAATTGTGTGTTGTTGGCACAAAAGTTGACGTGGTTAGGATACAAAAAAAGTCTGTTCTTTATCCTTCAGCTCAACAAAACATACTGATTTTTGGAGGAAAATGATGATACTTTAACGTGAAAATAGTCACAAAAAGGTTTGATACGATTTAGTACAAGTTATGCCATCTTTTGTGAATCCCTCAAAACGTATTTCTACACCTAATACTTATTTTTAAAAAACAAAAGTATATTTTCGAAGTATTTTTTTGCGTAGAATACAACGGTAATAGTAATGGTTTTGTCATAGAGCTCAAAAAAAAGTGCTAGAAGCGAAAAACCACTCAAAACCGGTTTTATCAATTTTTCGTAATGACACCAATCAAAATTCAATTTCCTGAGACATTTCAATGCTTTTTCATATAAAATACGTAAGTCTAAAAAACTATAATTAATTGCAGCTCTTTACTAATTAAAGATTAAGCGATTTAAAAATTAAAAATCGTTTTTCAGGTTATAAGGACGATGCCCGTGACATTGAAAAAAATTACAGAAAAACTATAACATCAGCCAAATATAATGCGGTAAACTTGGTATCGATAGGTCTTGAAAAAAATTTTTTGAAGAAAATCATCGTTTTTCAGCTAAATAACGGCTTAGGAAAGGGCAAGGAAGATCCGGTTGAAGGCAAACTAACTTTTTTTAGATGTAGAATGCATTTGTAAATTTAGTTTTCTAATTCTGGCAGCGTTTCGACCTACTTAACGAGGGATACTCTTTATTAATTGTACTTGTTAATAAAATGACACAATGAAAAATTCGAAAATTGCTATCTAGAATGCAAACGGTCTTATGCAGAGACAACTATAATTAAAACCATTTCTAATTCACGAAAATATTGACATCATGCTATTATCAGAAATACACTTTATAAGCAACAACTCCATACATGCTATACTACACGGTACACAATAAAAATTATCCACTCGATAAAGCACACAGAAGCAGTGCAATCATTATTAAAACAAATATAAATCATTATGTAGAAACATACACTAGTAAAATATACATGGAAGCTACTGTTTTAATTATAAATGACAACAAAGGCCCGATAACAATGTCAGTTAAATACTATCCTCCAAATAAAACAATAACAAAAGAAAATTGGTCAGATTTTTGTCATTCACTAAGAAATCGTTTTTAGCAAAATGCTATAATAATGCAAAGTATCCATGGTGGGGATCAAGATCACAAACCAAACCCTGGAGGTAGAGTACTATATGAAACACTACGTAAAAATAACTACATCCCAATATCTGCTAGAGAACCGACATACTGGCCAACAGATTTCAATAATCTACCAGATCTGATTGATTTTGTAATTGTAAAAATATAAATGAAAAATTTTTCAAAGTATCGTCATATTAAACTTAATATCAGACCACTCGCCAGTATTAATGTCACTGAAATCGCAAGTGATCACGACAGTTAACAGCTATGTGAAAACAAATTAAAAAATATTTGCTTTCTATTGATGAAAGTTTTACATATAAAGTACCTCTCAAGTTAGATACCCAAATAGATACGGTATTTAAATGTTCAACTTACTCTTATCTGAAGCTTTAGATAAAAGCTCCAATATTGTACATATTAAAAATATCTCAACAATTCACTTCAAACAAAATAGCTGTGAAAATTAAAGAAATAAGATTATTAAGAAAAAGATACCACAAAACAAGAAGAGAATACCTTGTAAAAGACTTGAACGTCCAAGACGTTCAATTGCAACGTTCAATTGCAGCAGTGAAAATAAAGGAAATATTATTCATTATAAAATATATAAAAATGCACCCAGTTTTGATAATATTACAGGAAAAATGATTAAAAATCTACCTATTATAGCAATAAGATTTTTAACAATTATTTTTAATGCATGACTTCGTCCATATTATTTTCACATTCAATGAAAAATGGCAGAGATTATTTTAATGCCTAAACCCGGTAAAGTAACTGAACTAGTGACATATAGACCGATTAGTCTTTTGCCTGTATTATCGAAGATTTTGGAAAAAAAAATTTGCTAGAATTAACCTAATAATAATAAATATAAAGATAAAACAAGTAAACAGAATAGTATCAGCTGCAAGAAAAACTATAGAAAAAAATCAATATTGCACATGCACATTCCTTGACGTAGCAGAGGCTGTGACACTGATGATTAAAAAAATCTAACGCGTTATGGGGAATGGTAATTCACACGAGCAATGCGAAGGTCCGTACCCAAGTGTCGTATCACAAATTATTTTTATAGGGGAAGGTAAGGGAGGCTCTTTCGCTCCTCTGAAGGATGACGATGGGCCTCGTCATTAAATTAACGTTTTGGACTTACTTAAAACAGCTTGAGAGTAAAGGAATGTAAGAGGCACACAATAGTCACTCGCGATAACCGTTAATAATATTTATTCTCGACTTTTACAATAAAGAGCGACGACGCAAGTTCACGCGTCGTTCTCAACGCCGCGTGCCTGTGCTCATACGGACAATCGCACGAGGGCACGTTACAATGATTTGAGAAAATACAAAGGAAGGACTCATTACAATTATGGAATTCGCCGTGTTCGCGGAAGATCGCGATTACTTCGCCGACGCGTCGCGCACTCGCGGATGTAGAGAGAAAGAGAGAGAGAAACGACCTAACCTGGGGAGGGCTGCTGACAAGAATCGCCGCTGATGCCGCTGCAGGAAATGTTGCTGGTAATTGCTGGCAGGAAATGTTGCTGGTAGTTGCTGGCAGAAACTGTTGCTGGTAACTGCTGGCAGGCAGGAAATACTGCTGGACTGCAGGCAGGCTCGGATGTGACTTCCACGATGCTAGCGTCGTTGGAAGTCCTCTCTCTGTGCTGCAATCTGCTAATCGTCCTCTGCTTCTTTGTCTGATTTAGCTCTCTTTCACGTGCGCACGCTCGGCCGTCAAACGATCCATCTAACTCTGAATCTGGGTTCGAACTCTCTCCCCTGATTGTTCGTGCGTCGGCTCGAGCAATGCCGGCGGCTTCGCTCTCGCGAGCGGATCACCGCGGGTCACTCGTGCTCGCTTACTCTCTACTCGCGACGCGTCATTCTCCTTCTCTTCTTCTTGCCGCTCTCGCTTCCAATTGGCTCCAAATGACGATGCCCGGCTCAGGTATCGATCCTGAAATATACCGGTGCGAGCATCGATATCGGTTCGTAATTTCAAACGCTCGCCAGGGCAACAGCGAAGGAGCGAGGCTGCGAGAAAGAGAGAGATTGAGCCAGACAGGGCCGGCTATCCTAGCCAGGGCCCCGTCACAAGGCTTTAATTAAAGGTATAAAAGACTATTTATTATATTAAATGGTATAAAAGACTTCTACATCAATAAAAAGATGGTTTAACAAGAATAAATTACAAGTTACTTCAATAATATTTACAAATGAAAGAATTTCAAGTCAAAATAAATAAAAAAATATCAAAACGATAACTCACAAAAATAAAAATACTGTACCATAGCATGCTAGGGCTAACACTGTGCTTGCTATTTACAGGTGTTTCGCCAACTTTACCAAAGATCATAACAGCAATTTACGCAAATGATACAGCTATTATTATATTATAGCCAGAGATAACAATAGCATCTGAATTTATTTAAAATTATATAGATAATTAACTACCAAATTAGCTCAACTTACTGAGGAATGTAATAAATGAAATTGAATCATTACATACGACTTTCTCACACAGAAAAGATACATGTTCACGTACTAAACTCACTGACAAACATATGCCACCAAGCAGTAATGTCAAGTACTTGGGAATTCCCTGAATCGGAGCTTACAAATGAAAAAAAGTACTACTCTATAAAGCAATAATTAAACTAATTTGGACCTATGATATTTAACTACGGGGGTCGCTTCAATCTCAAACATTGAAATACTGAAAAGATTTTGATCAAAAGTCCTAAGAAACATCGTATGAACTCCGTGGTTCGTACCAAACGACAGATATAGGTAACAGAAGAAGTCAAAACGTTTTATAAAAAATACAACACCAAATTGCAAAACCATTCAAATAAACTCATCAACAAACTTCTCAAGACGACTATCATTTCACCTAGACTTAAAGAACACCAATTAATGATGATATAAGTAAATTAACATCGACCTCATATACATACAGTACCGCTCAATGACATTTGCCACCCTGTTGACTAAAAACCTAACACTTTAAAGTTATATATCTCGACTTAGGGTAGTTGTAAAAAACCCCGTGGGTACTCATTTCGTAGGGTTTTCTAGTATCTATCAAGTGGCGTAAACTACATGTCTGTTTTTTAATTTTTTTTACAAAACTATGACGTCAGAAGTAAAAATAAAATGGATTTTTTTTGCCAACTTTGATGCGATATAATTTAAAGGGAAGTGATAAAAGATAAAATATGCTCATAACAAAAAAACTCTAAAGAAAAAAGTTGTTACATTTTGATCAAAAAATACCATTTATAAATTTTAAAAATATAAAAAAACTTTTTTTTTTTTCATTTTTTTATATTACACATTGACTTTATTTTAAATGTAAAAATTATTTATAATTCTATAACATGGTTAATTAAAAATTTGTTTTATAAACAATTGTTACTTGAAAATTTGTAATAAAGAAGTATACAAATAAATTTGAAATATCTATAGTCAAAAACTCATTTTTATATGTCTCATTATTTATTTACCTTAATAATTAAGTTTTCAATGTTTTTTTTTCAAAAATGTAACATATTCCAAGCCAAAAAAAAGAAAAAAAAAATTTTGTTATGTTGTTTTGTAAGTTTATATATAATTTTTTTTACCAAAATGCAACAACTTTTTTCTTTAGAGTTTTTTTGGAAAAGCATATTTTTTGAGATATAACGATTTGATTCGTAACGTGTGTTTCTTAATAAAATGCGATATAGTTAAAAAAAATCATATGAAAAAAAATTTCTTGGACATGGGTTTTGTAACATTTGGAACAAACTTTCAAATGGTGAAATATTCCATCAATTCCTTTTAAATTATATCGCATTAAAGTTGGCAAAAAAAATCAATTTTATTTTTTACTTCTGACGTCTTAGTTTTGGAAAAAAACTAAAAAACAAACATGTAGTTTATACCACTTGAGAGATACTAGAAAACCATACAAAATAAGTACCCACAGGTTTTTCTAAAACTACCCTAACAAGGGAACCACCCCAACCCGACCTCACCGATTTGAATGATTTTGGGATATGTTGTAGTACTTGAAAAAAAATTAGATACGAGTTTTTTTTTATTGGCCCATAAGGGCTTTTAAGGGGTGAAATCCACCCTGAAAATCAACCCCTAAAATCAGTTTTTTTAATATTTCTCAGCATCAAATGAATATTTTTCAGTAAACTCAACGTTAAAAAATTTCTTATAAAAAGGCGCTTTTAAGGACAACATTTATACCGAAGGGTTGCAACCCCCTTTTTAATAGGGGTAAATACACTATTTTTTGTAGTGTTTTACGACATGTAATATAGTAAAACAGCTGGAGTGATTTAAAAGTCGCACTTATAATGAGAAAATATCAAAATTAAATTAACGTGTTTCCGGATTAAAAAAAAAATATATTTAAGGAGTGTTTCATCCTCCAGAAACCACCCCTGTCAAACTATCAGCAGGTTAATCCACCTAACCCTGGGATAAACAAGTTTAGTCGCTTGTTATTTCTTGAAATAATTTAATCCTATGCATGAGCGAGCTACCTCAACTAACCAACCTGCCTCTAACCCACCAAACCCCCATAAACCACCCTTACCGAACCACATGCAGGCTAACCCACCTAATCCTTTGAAAAGCAAATTTAGTCGTTTGTTATTTCTTGAAATAATTGAATTTTACACCATAAGTGAGTTATCCCAGCTGTATAACATACCTCTTATCCACCTACCCCTAACCTATCTAACCCTCACCCTTATAAACCACCCTTACTGAAACACAAGCAGGCTAAACCTCCTAACCCTGGGAAACACGAGTTAAGTCGTTTGTTATTTCCTGAAATAATTTAATCCTACGCCTGAGCGAGCTACCTCAACTAACCAACCTACCTCTAACCCACCAAACCCCCATAAACCACCCTTACCAAGTCAAATGTAGGCTAATAGACCTAACTTTGGGAGAATTAAGTTTATCAGTTGATTTTTCTTAAAATAATTGATTTCTACACCGTACGTGGGGTATCCCATTTTTTTTTAATAAAATATATCTGTAACTCAAACATAATTTATGATAAATAAAAATATGTTTAATACATTTTATTTTAATAGTACCAAAATGGCGAGAAATATCTCTTAAAAATAAACACGAGAATAACACGAGGTCTAATTATCATTTATAGATCTATACATATACTCGTATATTTATATTCGTATGTAGATACATAAATATATTTACGTAAGAGCCATCGTACGCGATACTACATATATTTTGATTTTTCATAATAATTTTCATCTTTTTCTTTTTTTCATTTATTGGTAAATTAAAATGTATCATTCAACGAATTCCTTACAGAAATGATAATCATCGAAAAAGTGTTTGAAACATAATGATCTTTTACAGCAACCACACCGTATTATAGCAACATTTTTACATGCTTCTACTTCGTAATGTATATGGCAAGAATCTCCAAAACTAAAATCAACAAGGTTATTTGTTTTAGCTGGTTTTTCAGCAATGTAGCCGCTTTTATACCAAGCGTATTTAAAAATATTTGTATATCTTGGTGAAGAAAGCTGGTATGAACAAGAGACTGCATTTTTATGATGTTATTTCTTAAATGTAGATTCATTTCATAGTCCAGCAAAATTACTTGATCTGATAAACATCGAACGAAGTTTTTCCAGATACGAAATCCATAAACATCGAGTGGTTGGATGTTCCCTGTCGTTACTGTGGGAATTTTTTTTATATTAAAAATTTTGTTTGTCGGCATCGTTTCCCTTACAGCTTTATCGCAATGTCCACTCCAAGAGTCGAGTAAAAGTAAACAGATTGAGGTCCAACATTTGGGTTAAATACTTCTTTGAACCAAATTTTAAAATGATCTAAAATACAAAAATGTCAAAATTTTTTTATGTCATTGCATTATAATAAACAAAAATATCCTAACTTGTCGTTAATTTTTCAGATTTAGATGCTTCCACATGCACATTTTCTGGTCTAAATAATGAAGATTCCACTATGGGACCGAATTAACTACTTTTTTCTTTTATTACTATAAAAAGTGGTGATAAAAGTTTCCCGGTTGCTAATATAGTTGGCTGAATTGTAAAACTGTGCGTTGTCGATGAAACCGACTGTACCAGACATTGCACCTGCTTTTCTCCTTCAACTGCTAATGTTCTTCCCAAGTGCATTTCTAATTGGAAACCACTCTGATCTGAATTATAAAAGTTTGCAATGCCGATTTCTGGTATACATTATTTAGCATCATCTACAAAAGCATCAGCATTAGTTTGTAGTTCTTCTTTACTTTCTAATGTTTTTTCGGTGATAAATTTATTTATTTTTCTAGATACTATTCTATGAGCTTTTTTAAATTTTAGTAACCAATTTTGAGAAGCCTTAAATCTTATATCTTCATGGCCAACAATTTTTTGAGCTTGCAATGCCCATTTCCGTATATCTCAATCATGCACTATCGTACCAGCTGCAATAGCGGCTTTTAAATTATCAAACGTGTATTGGCAAATTTGCGCAATTTTTTCTCGGTAAGTTCCATTTTTATTAATTATTTTCGCCCAACGTTTAAGTTGACTTATAGATGAAACTTTTTTGAATCTATGTTGTACAGTATCCGGTTTTCAGTTTTTTTTTCCGCTCCTCCAAAATTCTACGGCTCTTTGTTTATAATCAAATGTGATTTCTTCATCATCATTTGTGCACTGATTTGTTGGTGAAAATCAGGATCAAGAAAGTGATGTTGAACTTCATCTTCGATTATTTTAGCATCAGTATCTTTATAATCTTCATGAAAATCTAACGTCTCTTCAACAATCATATCAATATCATTAAACTCATACACGGCATCTATTAATATTTCTTTCAACTTTTCTGACAATTTAATTTCTTTGAAATTAATCTCGCTATCTGGTATTTGTAAACTTTGAAAATATGCTAATAATAAATTGACTACGTTCAAAGGATTGATCTTCATGTTTTAATCTAAAACAAAATCAAGATATAAATACTCTTTTTGCAGTTGAATAATTTTACAAAAGACAAAAGAAAACCCAGTCTATAGATAGAATTCGATCATACGTTTTTAACAGTTATATTTCACATGTTAACAAATCAAAATATTTGAATAAAATTATATATGATAAGTGACATAAATAATTACGTAGTAGACAGGAACTTTTCTTCTTGTTATGTACTATATTTTCGTGTTCGGGAAATTTGTATGTAAATATAGAAATAAGTTTATTTATAAATCCAGCGTTATAAAATAACTTTAACTTTTTAAATACTTGACTTTTCTTCAACTACTATGAATAATGAAATATGTATCGGATGACTTATTATCGTAAGGGGCGTAGATTTGATATAACTTATCTTCTTCGAGCCATTGATAAGACAAAATTGTAAATAAGACAAAGTGTACAGCAAAGTAAAGTACCATCAATAAGTAAACTAAACCACAAGTGAAAATTTAAAAAAGTAAACAGTTTAGAAGTATAGGAATTGAGACTATAATAACTATTTATAACTATTAATATAATCAATTATTTGTTATAATTTCTTTTCTCATTGACAAATTGTGAATGATTAAAAAAGAAATAATAACTATATTAAACTTCCACTTTTGAAATTAATAATTTTTAACTGTTATTACTTGTAATTTTTCTTTATTACGTATTAACTTTACGTTTAAAAAATAATAACTATTATTATTACTCTTTTATACACAGCTATATGTAATACAATGCAAATAATATTTTTAAAAAAACTGATACTGTAACTGTTATTATTAATTTCGAAAAAACAAAATAGTTAATAATTATTTATAATTTATTTTAGTTTCAAATCTTATATTTATAAGCCGTTATTAATTATTTTTATGTTTTTTGTATTTATAATGTGTGACGGTAAACGTCCCATTAGCGCTAGCAGCCCAATCAGTCGGCTACCTGCAAGGACAGCACCTACCGGTTGGGGAAAAATGTAACGAGGGAATTTGGTACGAGACGGGATGGAACGCGCGCGAATATAAATGAACCAGTCGAGGATAAGCTATCCAAGCATCTAGCCGCCTAACATAAAACCAAAGTTTCCACCGCCAAAGTTTCCGTGGGAAGTAAGGAGTGAGCGAGCCGATTTTCCACATGAAACGAAGTGACACCTCCGAGCTCGCGAGAACCGTTTTCATCGCTGTAGTGGCGAGTGTGTGTGAGTGAGCGTGTGTGGAGTGTTTCGCCATCGCGGACGAAACCAGGAGCAGACCGTCCGGTAAAGGACATTAACGAACATTAACGAACTTGTCTCCTTTCCCCTTGCGAGTAGTACGACCGATACAAAGTAAGTTGGCCAGCTTTATATCGCGATTTTGCTTTATTTGTCTCACGATTGCACGGAATTAATTGCCAATACCTCCTACTCTGTAAGAATCGGTTGCGTGCATGTGCTAACCCGGCGAACAAAGAGCTACGATCGCTCCAACGCTGCATGTTATTGACGCGCCCGCGCTTTGTAAACATAAACACGCGGGCTAAGTATACTGTAGAGAAAAGGGAAATAAACTAACTCGCATGTGATACTGATTATAATTTCGCTGTTATTATTTCTCGTTAGTACCAACTTGGTTGACTGACTCCCGTTCCCTCCTGCTCTCCGGTTGACGAGTTTGGACGTTTCCACAATCCCGCGCGCTCTTCGATGCGATCGCGCGCATAAATAAAAAGACGGAGCACCGACCCCGTTACAAATGAAAAGAAAATAATAATTATTACATAAAATTTGTAATACTTGGGACATATTGTTATGCAACATGAATGTTATTCAAGAAATACATTTACTTTTCGATATTTATATAAGGTTCGCCCGCATGTGGTTCGGTAAGGGTGGTTTATAAGGGTAGGGGTTAGATAGGTTAGGGGTAGGTGGATAAGAGGTATGTGATTCAGCTGGGATAACTCGCTTATGGTGTAAAATTCAATTATTTCAAGAAATAACAAACGACTAAAGTTGCGTTTCCTAGGATTAGGTGGGTTAGCCTGCATGTGGTTTGGTAAGGGTGATTTATGGGGGTTTGGTGGGTTAGAGGCAGGTTGGTTAGTTGAGGTAGCTCGCTCATGTATAGGATTAAATTATTTCAAGAAATAACAAACGACTAAACTTGTTTATCCCAGGGTTTGATGGATTAACCTGCTGATAGTTTGACGGGGGTGGTTTCTAGGGGGTAAAATACCCCTTAAACATATTTTTTTTTAAATCCGGAAACACGTCAATTTAATTTTGGTATTTTCTCATTATCAGTACGATTTTTAAATCACTCGAGCTGATTTACTATATTACATGTCGTAAAACAGTACAAAAAATAGTGTATTTACCCCTATTAAAAAGGAGGTTGCAACCCTTCGGTATAAATATTATGTTCTTAAAAGCACCTTTTTATAAGAAATTTTCTAACGTTGAGTTTACTGAAAAATATTCATTTGATACTAAGAAATATTAAAATAACTGATTTTAGGTTTTGATTTTCAGGGTGGATTTCACCCCTTAAAAGCCCTTATGGGCCGATAAAAAAAACACGTATCTAATTTTTTTTCAAGTATTACATGCAACGGTAGTCGATTTAATTAATCGAACCGTTCGCGATTCTGCTTCTCGCGCGTTAGTTCTAATAGTTAAGAGAGAGGGGGGGGGGGGGCGCGATCTTTTGAATAGGCAGTTACGCCTCAGCTGTGAACGCGAATTTACCGCCGATTTGTGTTGCACTTTATTTTCGCCGAATAATTAGTTTTCTGGGACTATTTCGTGCGTGAGTGCAACGGTATTCTCGAGATAAAAAGCAGCAGCAAGTAGCAGTGCAGAAGCAGCAGATTGTAGCTAATTGGAGGCAGTACAAGGCAGCGCAGCTTATAATCAAGGGGCAGCGGCAGTTGATATTTTTGCAACAACAATTACGGCTGATCACCGTAATTGCACCGCATGGTAGGTGCACCTTCCGTTATTATAAGCGATACAAAATACATTCGGTATTTTGTCTATTCGTGATAGCGTTATTTTTTGTATTCGCGTCGAGCGTTAGATCGCGGTATAATTCGAGTCTTCTCTCTTTCTCATTCTCATCGAATATAACTAATTGTAAAATCCTATTCGCGTGCGTTAGTCTTTCGGCCCTACAAAGACTGTAGTAATTTTTATTAATTAAAGTCTGTTAAATTTATTCGCCGTTTTCGTAATTTAATTTTCCTAGTAAGTAGCTTAAGTAATTGAAAAAGACTTAGGTTTTAATCCAATTACATCTAGGGGATTAAGAAGATTAGGAGTAAAGTCGCTCGCACTTAAAACTCAACGAGTGTCACAAAACACGTGACTTAAGGTGAGTTCAACTCCGTTTAATAGAAGACAACTAGGATAAATCATCTGACGTTAAGGCGAATACACGTACTATCATACGTGTTTAACGGAGCGGCGGTTTGCTCTGCATCGTGGGAATTTGTTCTTAAATAAATTGCCCATTTTATAATAACCTCCCCCGTTACATACAACATATCCCAAAATCATTCAAATCGGTGAGGTCGTGTTGGGGTGGTTCCCTTGTAAGTCGCGATATAAAAGTTTAAAGTGTTAGATTTTTAGTCAACGGGGTAGCAAATGTCATTGAGCGGTACCGTATAAGCTAGAAATAAAAATAGAATACTCATTGGAGTATTCTGCTGAACATCCGTCCTGAATGTTAAATTATCATAATTTAAAATAAAAAGAAAACTTATCATAATAGTAGTCACACTTACTTTTTATCTCAATAAAAGAGACAGATTATAAATAAATTTGGAATAAATAAAAAGAAATCTTTACAAGATCAAGCTGTGGAAAAAACGCAATTGCATTTATAAATAGATTCATATGTATTTGCCGTTCACTAAAAATCATACTTACGAATAGAATAGCAAATTTTACATGTGAAATTTCAAAAGCTGTTGCTCACCATTCAAATTTTCAAAAGTAGAAACGTCCACGTTTTCCCTCAATTGAATAGATCCCTAAAAATAGCGTATAATTTTTAAGAATTTATCATCTCTTTTAAAGAATTTATCAACGAAAAAAATTAAATGATATAGCTTGCTAGAATTAGCACAATTCACTTATAATACAATCGTTCATCGCACAGATTACTCCGCATGGATTAGTTTTTGCTTATTCTCCCAGATTGCCATCTAACGAACCTTTAAAATTGTCTGAGCAACTAACACCATTCAATAACTATTTATCAAACCTAATCTGATATATGAGTAATTCCCCAGATTTTTGAAGATTTGAGCGTCGTAAAAATTAAAAAAAAAATTAATGGCACGTCTACGAAACATGATTTTTCATATTATAGGCTGTATAAGTACCCTAAAAAATTCAGTGTACATGATTTTTTTTACATGTTATTTTAGAAAAACGAATAGGAACAAAAATTATTTTTTCAACTATACAAAATTAATTTACAAGTATGATTAACGAAAAAATTTTATTTATTAAATCAATTATTTTTTTAACAATATAGCAAAATATTTTATATATAAATATATTACAATCACAAACAAATGATCACAATTTTGGTCCAAATTTGAGTATACGCTAATTTTTTGTCGCAATAACTTTATTCTTCCTAGCCTTTTTCAATTTACTATCTGTTTTCGCACCTTTTTTTAATGTATTAACTTTTTTGGCTTGAACAACTTTTTTTGTTTTTTTGTTTGGTTTGTTTTTTTTGTTTGGTTTGTTTTTTGAAACAATAACTTTTTCTGTACGACTTGTTTGTTTTTTAACGCATAAATTCCATCCGTTTTCAATTAATAAATAATGATTACATGATGGATTTTTAATGCAGTGTAAACATGACAGATAATTGAGAAATAATTTTTCTGGCTCCTTTTTAGTCCACATAAGTTGGAAAATTTGAGTTGATTTAGGTGCTGCTTTGATATTCGGATTTACTAATTTATCAATTTTTTCCACGTCAGATAAATAAACAGGGAAAATTTCAATTTTACCATCAGGTACACGTTTGACTGCATCTATCATGTCATTAACTGATAATATATCAGTACCTGATAGCACGGCTTGGTCACAGATTCATTTTACTGTACCTCCTGTTGCATCAGCCGAACTTTTGCCGTGTCCAGGAGTTGAAAAATTCCATGTCGCATGATGAAGGCCTAGTTTTTTACAATGGTATTGGAATAACTGAAAATTAGTCTTATTCTTGTATTGAGTCGATGGGCCATCGCTCTGAAAATGAATAGTATTTACTGATGGCAAAATCCTTTTTATTAATTCTAAAACTGGCTGTAAGTGAGCCCAAATTGCCGCTGCATCATGCCGCAAACATTCTGAGGTAGTACAAAAAGATTTACATTTTAGTTTACCATCCGCAAGATCTATATAATAGAAAACCCCAGTGTATAGAGAAATTTGTTTTCTAGACGCCCCGAAATGGACTGCTTGAATTTCCTTACAGTATTTGCTGTTGTAGTTTTCAGAAAAGTCAATAATAATTTTGACTTCATTCCGTTTTAATCGCAAAGTGTTTTTTTCATGGAATGAAAATTGATGGTTAGTGTCATAGACATGTTTCAAAAATGATGAAGTTTGAGAATTTACTTCATTAATCAATTCAGACACCGTACACATTATTTTCTTTTTCAACGTCACAGTTACATTGAAAATTTTATTTTTCGCGCCAACTCTTGTTTCTTTCTCAGATACCCATTTATAATAGAGCGTATCAACATCATCCTTACAATTACTAACTTTTTTATCTTTACATTTACTACATGCTCGATACATACAATCTTTATTTTTCACGTCACAAACAAGAGTCTTAATAAACTTCTGGACATTCTTATACGGCAATAGTTTCAAATAAGCTAATTTGTTTACCAGAAATTCAAAGTTTGCATGAGGTTTGCACAAACAAGTATCTCGAGATGAAAATTTTTTTTTCAAAATCCAAAATGGTCTGTATTTATAAAATAGCGATTTGGATATTTTGAAAGTTTCTTCACTTTTGTATTTTCTGTATAAATTAAACCATGAATCAGCTACATATCTTTTTCTCATAGTCACACCATTTTTCGTTATTGTTTCTCGTATACCTGGAGCTACAGAAGAATTTTCATCTTTTTCTAAAAAATTACAAACCGCACTTTCGACTTTTTTCCTAAACGCTTCTTGCTTCCTTCTTTGCCTAGCAGCCATGATTTCATCTGCGTCGATCATTTTTCTTTGATGATACTCACTAGCGATTGATTTCATATTTCCCATTAATTTATATTTTTTAACTATTTTTCCGGATACTAATCGAGCTAACGTGGATTTTTCTGATTGCGTTTTTGTTAACTTTTTATTGTTTTTTAAATGAGTTTCTAAGACTTCGCAATGTATTAACTGTTTCCTAACCGCTTCTGAACCTTTCATTTCAATTTTCTCAACGCGATCAATTATATCATCTTTTTTCAGTGTTCTGTGTTTAGCTAACAGTTTATAATATTTTGATTTGTATCGATTGGTTTGTTTACTTGTATGTTTACGCTGAGCAATTATCTCACGCTCTAATTTGGCATTTTGTCTGCGCAGTCGCGTTTCTCTCCTACGCGAAAACAAGAGAGCTCGTCTCAAACGAGTGACTGTCTTTGATTCTTTTTTTTTCTGTCGAACTTCCTTTGTACAAGGCACATCAATACTATCTTCGTTGAGTAAACATTCATCTCGGCCGTCATTGAAACACTTATTAGTTTTACTTTTTTTAACAGGAACAATTTCATCGCACATAAAGTCACTTTCAACAGAAATACTACCGTGGACAAAAAGTAAGGTGAATTTTCAATTTAAACTTCGCGGGCTTAACATTTCGGGCTAGTTCTTTTTTTCTTGAGTTGGTAGGACTGCGAATGACATCTGGAACAAATTTCATGTCAATGTCATCATCAGTAATATATTTACACTTGTGTTTACCAAACGACCAAGAGTGCATGTTTCGATTTTTACAATGTCTGATTTAATTGAGCAAAGAAGTGCCATCAAATTTTGTTTGCGGAATGAAATTTCGGCTGCGGAAACGTTGAGGATGTTGCGGAAGGCCTTTGGTGATTCTACCATGTCGCAGAAAAATGTTTATAAGTGGTACAAAGACTTCAAAGAGGGTCGAGAACGTGTTGATGACTTGGAGCGCTCCGGACGACCATCGACGTCAACAGATGACCAACACGTCAATAAAGTGAAGGAATTAGTGCTCGAAAATCGTCGGTTGACTGTTAGAGACCTTACTGATATGATCGAAATATCAGAAGGATCTGTGAAAACAATTTTGAAAGACCATTTGGGCCTACGAAAAGTCAAATCTCGTTTGGTACCGAAAACGCTCAATTTCTTGCAAAAAAGTCGCCGCGTTGATGTGTGTGAAACAATGCTTTCTGACTATCAGGACAAGCTCAAATGCATGATTACGGGAGATGAGACTTGGATTTATGCTTACGACCCTGAAACAACCGACCAATCAAGCGAATATCGTGCTAAAGGCGAGGCCAGACCGAAAAGAGCACGTCAAAGTCGTTCAAAAATCAAGGTCATGATGACAGTTTTCTTCGATTTTCGTGATGTGGTGCACTATGAATTCCTTCCACCCGGCCAAACTGTTAATAAGGAATATTATTTGAGCGTTATGCGTCGTTTGCGTGAAGCAATTCGTCTAAAAAGACCAGAATTATGGGCCAACAACTCTTGGTTTTTGCATCACGATAATGCACCATCTCACACTGCACCCGTTCTTCGTGACCATTTCGCCAAAAATTCGACGCATATCGTTCCGCAACCATCGTATTCGCCTGATTTGGCTCCGTGTGACTTCTGGCTATTCCCAAAACTCAAGAGACCACTCCGGGGAACGCGTTTCGAGTCGATTGAGGAGATAAGAGCTGAATCGAAGAAGGCGCTGATGGCTATACCGGAAAGGGACTATTTGGCATGTTTCGAGGATTGGAAAAAACGTTGGCATAAGTGTATTTTATCGAGAGGGGATTACTTCGAAGAGGATGACATTGATGTAGAAGAATAAATAAAGATTTTTCATTTTACAAACAAATTCACCTTACTTTTTGCCCACAGTAGTAGACGAGTCATTCACACATGTTTGAAAATTAGAATTTACTTCTATGGTATTATCATCACTTGAATGTTTTCGCTTACGACGAACAACACTTTCACTAATTTTACACTTTGCGTTCAATTTCGCAGGCCTTGTTGTGATTTGACTACAATTGTTTTCGACAATTACTTCCACTTTATCACAGGCAGTTTTTTGTTGACATTTAGGATCATTTATACTGGTGACTGAACTTACTAATTTTGTTTGATTAAAGATATGCAAACGTTGCTTTTCTTTTATTTTTTTTTCCTCTGCATTTTTTCTTTTCACAGCAATTGCTTCTCTTTTCAATCGTAATTTCTTTTCTTGAGCAGTTTCTTGCTCACTTTCAGTCTGATTTTGAGCCACTGTGATAACGGTATGCTATAATGTAATATGAATCAATGAAACGTAAAATCTCGCTTTAGAATAGACAAAAAATATTAACTTACTCATTTAGAAAATTACGGGTGTTATTCGTACAAAATACCGACAGTAACTGAA
Source organism: Phymastichus coffea (assembly GCF_024137745.1). Taxonomy (NCBI): domain Eukaryota; kingdom Metazoa; phylum Arthropoda; class Insecta; order Hymenoptera; family Eulophidae; genus Phymastichus; species Phymastichus coffea. The sequence goes on from NW_026706814.1 coordinate 6,764,437, forward strand.
GACATAGATTCAAAATATGAGATTGATTTGCTGTGTTTACATTATACACGACCGGTATAATACGCAGCAACATAACTAGTTCATACGAACTTCTGTTATCAATTGCGTCAGATAAATATAAAAAATAATGGTTATTAGTTGTATACTATATATAAAGTTTCATTATCCACTGTGTACGCAATCAATTTCCATAGTTTTAAAAAATTGAGAAAATATAAATTTTTACTAAATTTATTGAATATCACTTTCTCAGAAGAAAAAAATATTTCTGATATAGCAATGCTATTTTTAATTAATATATACTAAAAGCTAACGTTCACAGTTATAATAAAATATTTATGTATATTTTTTTAGATGTGCCCTTTGTTTATGTGTTTTTTTGAAACCGTGTACGTTTGATCATATAGACTTTTCCATGATATATATATGTTATTTATTGAGGCACAGTATTTGGCAAATAAAATTTGCTATTGTTACTGCAGAAGCAACTTTTTCCATATTTTTAAAATTAATTACCATAAATGTTACTTTCATAAAATAGCTAAATAAAAAAAAATAAATTTATTGATAAACGTTAGTACCTGGAAAATTTCGGTCATATTTTTTTTTTGTAAATAGGCACATCGATCTAACCAATATAATATGAAAGTACAATCACTAAATAAGTTTCTATATGATTTTCAGGATATCAGAAACAAAGTTATTTTTTTTATTGCCTTAAGAATTACAATAATTCGAAAGAGTACCCTCAAAAATTGCAAAATTTTGTCCATATTTTCGTGGATTATGGCTTTTTATCATTGGTAACATGTACAAAACTTACAAACCTATGTTTGTGACCATATTTCAATGAAAATACATCATTACTTAAGACTCAAAATACTCAGGTTATAGCGCAGATCACTAGTACCAGCAATCTTAAAAAATGTGGGGAATTACTCATATATATTATATTTTCAAAAAAAGATAATAATTATACCATAATCATTTCATCTATTCGAAGAATATATTTGGCTAATAAAAGAATCAAAATCGGAAAACCAGATAAAAATAAAAGCCCTTTTGAAACTCTAAATATAGCTGAAATAGCAAAGTTGTTATAAATAATGATGAAAAACTGAGAACATTCCAGGTTAATAAATTTATTACGCATAATAAGAAAACATAATCTCTTATATACTATTCAGGAATTGTCAATAATGATTTTTAAAATACTCTTATTAGCTAATCTTTTAAATATACTGTAACGTCGGACGATCAATTTTAATATTATTTTAGTTGTAATTTATTACATTTGCTTGTTAAATCATATTTCCAAAAAAAAAACAAAAAACAAAACTTAGCCATTAAGAGTAGGAAGAAAACCCTTAAAAATTTCTCTTCTCAAGGTTTCATTACATTGTTTAAAATTAGCTGTACAAATAAACTGCGATCCCAAAATGTAGTTAAATATAAAAAAGAAAATAAATCATCACCATCTGTAAGTGTTTCACTATGTAGCGTCCTACTGTTCTATATATACGAGGGTGGTCCGACAAGTACTTAGCCTACAAAAGAAAAACGAAAATTTTGGAAAAGTGGCGTTTTATTTTTCAACATAGTCTCCTTTTAGTTCGATACACTTGGCCCAGCGATGCTCCAACTTTAATTTCTGCCCGGCGAGTGACTTTTTCAAGTTTGGAAACAAAAAGAAGTCGCGCGGGGCTAAATGTAGAGAATACGGTGAATGGGGCAGCAGTTCGTAGCCTAATTCGACCAATTTGACCGTGGCGACGGCGGAGTTGTGAGCCGGTGCGTTGTCATGGTGGAAGAGCACTTTCTTCTTCGCCAAATGGGGCCGTTTTTTCTGCAATTCGACGTCGAATCGACCCAATAATTCAGCATAGTACAGCCCTGTGACCGTTTTGCCCCTCTCCAGGTAGTCGATGTAGATCACACCTTGTGAATCCCAGAAAACGGTGGCCATCACCTTTCCGGCCAATGGGGCAGTCTTCGCCTTCTTCGGAGCACTTTCGCCGGGTAAAGTCCACCGTTTCGACTGTTCCTTGGTCTCTGGTGTATACCAGTGGATCCATGTTTCGTTGACTGTCTCGAAACGACGCAGAAACTCCTTCGGATTGCGCTTAAATAGCGTCAGACATTGCTCTGAAGTTGTCTCACGGTTGCGCTTGTTGTCCGGAGTGAGTAAACGCGGCACCTATCGCGCCGACAGCTTTCTCATGCCCAAAATTTGATGCAGGACATGACCCACGCGGTCTTTTGAGATGCCTACGATCTTAGCTATCTCGCGCACCTTCAATCGTCGATCTGCCAACACGGTGCTCCGGAAGCCGATTTAATGAGACAAAAATGCAGAGAAAATCTGTCTGGACAGAACGATTGTATCTATAAAAACGAATCGAAATCAGCTTGTCTTACCTCTAGGTTTGTCCTTTAATAAGTTTTGGACCATTTTTAAAATTTTAATTTACAAAAATTTAAAATCTCGTACCGAAAATTTATTTAAGTTATTTTAAATGTGTATAATTATATGTATAATAATAAAGAAACATGTAGAGACATTTAGTAAAAAAAAACAAAACGATAAATAACGTGACAAAAATAGTATATTATATCAAATTATTAATTATATACATAATGTAAATACAATAATAACACATGACTGTTTGGTATTTATACTTTAAACTCTTTAACTATAGGAATTCAATTTTCAAAGTCCTGTATAACATTTTATAGAACATTTTGACTAGATTTTAATTAAACTAACTTTACAAAACAATTTACAAATGTAACGAAGAAAAAGCAACAACCGCTTTTTTGAATTTTAACATGTATGATGGATGATTAAGTGAGTTTACTTTGTACTTATTCCAATGTACTAAAAATTCTCGGTGTATAGATTCACCAGCTTGCTCTGACCAATTCCCTAATCCATCTCCATGAAAAGAACGAAGGGCATCTTTGATATGCTTAATAATGACATGAATTTTTAACGTTTTTGAGCATTCTGTAGCTTCGTATATTTTTTCAAAGTTTTTTAAGTTTTTATCCAAATCTTTGTCAACTTTTCTTGTAGAGAAACAACTTGATACTACTTTATCCATCGCTTTAAAAGCATTTATGTAAGGCACCAAACGAAGTCTGCCAACTTTTCCATAAATTTTTACATCGTCTAATAGGTCAGCAGACTTAAGTAATTTGCGACAAGCATTCCCCTCGAATACTCTACCATGATAATTTTTCGAGGAAAGAGATAGTTTTTCTGGCCACAAAAATGCAACTTCGGATGTCAGAAGAGGTACCAATCCTTGAAAAAATAGATGGTTAACGAAACCTTGAAGTAAATGTAATTCAGGAATAATACACTTGTCGATAACACATGTACTATCATCTTCATCAAACAAAGGTTCGTTAACAGTACTGTGAGCTTGCGGAGCTTTTTTTGGTTTTTATTTAAATTTACAAAAAGCTGATAATCTCTTCGTAGGTCTCCGTAAGTCTTTAATTTAGCAGCATCATCACCCTCAGCGATATTAACCTCATCTTCATTACACAATTTATCTGATTTTCTCAGTCTTACGAAGCAATACGGGCATGGATACGCAGCTGAAGCAGTTTGCTGTCCATTCACTATTAACAGCAACTTAAAATCAGCTACAAATTTAAATGAAATATTATTAAGCCCTGTTAACTCAAATAATGTTTTCATATTTTCATATGACTCTTTAATATCCGGAACAACACACAACATAAGTAGTTTTTTCACACTTGTTAATTTTGATTGTGATTTTACATTAGAGTTTTTCAATGTGGACTTCGATTTTTTTTCAGCAGGTTCATAATCATCATCTTCACTGCTAATGTCGTCAGACGAATAATTTTCAGGAATTATAGATATACATATTTTAAAAAATCCCTGTCCTCCATCGGCCATAACTTTAATTATATAATTTCCAATTAAGCTCCGTTTTTCAACAACAGTTTCTACTAATTCACTTGCATCAGCATATATTACTGGTCTGTTTTCTCGCTTGAATAAAGAATTTATATCGAACTCAAATGCTTCACTTTTGTAGAGATTTTCTAAAACTTTTGATTTTTCACTAATATGAGTATTATAGTTCTTAGGTGTAGAATTTCGACCACATTGCGAATGAATTAAAGTTCCTAATGTTTTCAATTGTCTTTGTGATGATGTACTCTGTACGAAAAAATTGTCTAAACTTTCTTCAGAAAAAAAAGGATTTTTGTTTTCACTTTTTTTTGGGTTGAGTACAACTTGCATTTTTTTTCCTCTGTCATTACTAAGATGTAGTTTTACATCTTTAACTAGCGATGAATTTTGATCAACTTTTTTACGTATAAGCCCAGTAATAATTTGCTTTTGCTCCCTTTCAGGTAAATCATCAATTGACTTGAGAATTTCATCTTTAGATTTACTTTTATTTTCAGATTTTCTTTCAGCAGATTTTGTAGGAGGATTTATTACATTTACATTTGATATCATTCTACCATTTAAACCATTGTTTTCATTAATTTTTATTGGAACTTTTTTAACACCACGGCCTTTTAAAATTTTGGTTCGTACATTTGATCTCGCAGTTAAACACAAGTAACAGTAGCAGGTATCATCACAATTTTGTTTTTGTTGCCTAGTATTTTTAATCAACTTTATATTTTCATAGTTGGGCATTATTGGTAGAATTCTTTCTTTCTTTTTTTTTGCATGTTCATATAGTGTTTTTTGACACGTGCCACATATTCCAACGGGAAATCGTTCATCATGCAAAGAATAATTTTTGTTTACAAATTCTTTTACTAAAGCACATTGCTTTTGAGTTATTTGAAACTTTTCCACTTTTGACAAACCAAACGTTATCTTTCTTCCGCATGGCGCACAGACTTTTTTTCTATTTAGTTCATGACTAGTTACACTATTAACACTTTTCATATTAAAACTATACTTCGCAAAATTGTAATTATCACCTACAATATTTTTTGAACTATTTGAATAACACAGATACAAGATAAATCATAACTCAAGCATGTGTATAAGCGGTGAATCAATTTCGTAACTGAAAATATAAGCTGCTTTGAATGATGTTGGTATGAAATATTATAGGTATAAGCATGAACTGCTGTGATGACAATTGATTACATCTAACTAAAAGCGAAGAAAGTAAACAAAACAACGTTCGACGAATCAAGTGTTATATTAGACACATATGTATATGTATAGATGCGAATAATTATACTTCTATTTATATATACATGTATATACGGACGACTGTATGTAAGAGGTACATATTTTTGCATATCACAAAAGATATATTAATATTATTCAGAGCTGATTATAGCTCAGATGAATTTTCAGTCCGAAATTTTAAATTTTTGTAAATTAAAATTTTAAAAATGGTCCAAAACTTATTAAAGGACAAACCTAGAGGTAAGACAAGCTGATTTCGATTCGTTTTTATAGATACAATCGTTCTGTCCAGACAGATTTTCTCTGCATTTTTGTCTCATTTAAATCGGCCTGCGGAGCACCGTGCCAATACGAGATCGTGAATTTTTGTCACATTATCCTCTGTGGTAGCCGTTTTCGGAGCACCTGGACGTGGCTCTTCGAAAATCGACGTGTGAACACGTTGAAACTGGTTAAACCAATTTTTGACGATCACCGTCGAAGGAGAAGAGTCACCGTACACAGCATCCAAGCGCTTTTTGATTTCGCTGCGCGATTTCCCTTCCAAAAACAAGAATCGAATCACCGACCGATACTGCTCTTTTTCCATTTTTCAAAAATCAACGGACACACTTGCTTTCACACGCTCTCAAAAATAAACTACAACTCCGATCCGGCTGAAATCTTGACAATAACCATTGAGAAGGTTGTACTACGTGATAAAATATCTCTTTTGCGAGAGTGGCGCCATCGAGCGGTGAGGCTAAGTACTTATCGGACCACCCTCGTATATTAGCAAGATCCGCGGACGGGTGGTTCAATAAAAGAGAGGTAAAGTCTTAAAACCTTTCACGTGCATTTCTCGTTCGATTTTTCCGCTTTTCTATGCATCTCAAAATTTAACATTGATAATATATTGGGAGTACAAATAGAAAATCGCCGTTTTTTCTAATAATTTGAGGTTTTATTGTAAAAAACTCGTTACAATCTCATTCTTCAAAATAATTTCCATCCTTGGTCACAACTTTTTCCCATCTTTCTGGCAGCTTCTGAATTCCTCTTCGAAAAAACTGTTCGTCTTTTGACGCGATCCACGAATCGATCCATTTTTTTGGTTTCTTCGTAAGAACGAAAGTGCTGTTCGGCCAGGTCATGCGTCATCAATCGGAACAAGTAGAAATCAGAAGGGGCGATGTCAGGAGAGTACGGCGGGTGCGATAGGATGTCCCATTTCAAAGTTTTCAGGTATGTTTTCACGACCTTGAAAACATGTGGCCGAGCGTTGTCATACAGAAATATGACCTTGTCGTGCCTTTCCGCGTACTTTGGGCGTTTTTCCTTTAACGCTCGACTCAAACGAATCAATTGCGTCCGATAGAGGGCTCCTGTGATGGTTTCGCGTGGTTGCAAGAGTTCATAGTAAATTACGCCAAGCTGGTCCCACCAAATACACAGCATCAGCTTCGAGCCATGAATGTTTGGTTTCGCTGTCAAAGTTGATGCATGGCCGGGAAGACCCCACGATTTTCTCCGCTTTGGATTGTCATAGTATATCCACTTTTCATCGCCGGTCACAATGCGATGCAAAAAACCCTTCCTTTTTTGCCGTTGGAGGAGTTGTTCGTACGTGACAAGACGCCGTTCGATGTCCCTCGGCTTCAGCTCGTACGGCACCCAACATCCCACTTTCCTGTTGCGTTCTGCAAGAATCTTCATCCAGCAAAGCCTCCAATTTCGCATTCTCGAACTTTTTTACGGGTCCGGGACGATCCTTGTCATCTAAACTTTTGGAACCATTCCCGACACGTTCTTTCACTAATACAGCTGTAACCCTAAGTTTCTACAATCATTCGACGCGCCTCAGCTGCATTTTTTCCCGAATGAAATGCAGAAAGCAACACTTCCCGCAAATGTCTCCTGTTCGGCTCGAATTTTGCCATTTTTGCGCACGAACAAAACAAAGCACAGTAAAAATAGACAAGCGAGGTGATGAAGAGTTGTTGACAAATGCCTCAGCTGGCTATGTAACGTTTCTGTTAATAATTTTTTATCGACGTGCAATGCTGACGCCACCTATGGGAAAACGGCGGTTTTCTATTTGTACTCCCAATATATTTTGTTATTAAAATTCATATTTCACCAATTAAGTAACCTCTTTTATGTAGGACAAATTTTTATAACCAGAAAGTTAAAATAGTAAAATTTAATATGATATATGATTCATGTTTAAATTAGGAAAATAGGTTTTATAGTTAAATTTTATTTTATACATTCTCATTTTTACATGAAAGTCAATTAAAACAAATAACTAAGTTGATCCTTCTTTAAGAAACAATGATACTTGAATATTAAAAGAATTTTACCATTCAAATCCAATAAAATCTTGATAATATTGAATAAGAAACAATAAGAAATATCACTCAGAACATGATAAAATTATACAAAAAGATTATAATTAATGAATTACTCATTACTACAAATTTGTTTGCTAAAAGATGGATAAATTTTAAGGAAACATATAATTTAATCGAGTTACATTGTAACCTTTAGAATTTAAGGAAACAACAATTGGAAATAAAGATTGCATTTACTCTCATTACCACTTAACTCTTTAACGAATTATACTTACTATCTCAATTTCATTAATTATTTAATGTATAAATTTAATTAATTTACAAAATAAAATTTCATTGAGAACTTTAATCGTTATATTAAAACACTAAGTTATACCTAAGCTATTTTATATTTAGATTAATAAATCCTTGTACACTATCAAATTGCAATAATAGATCTGAAGGCCTACGCCTACAGTAATACAGAAAACTCCAACCCATCAAAGGGTCGGATTTCTAAAGGAACGAAAATGGAAAAATCGTTCTCCTTTGCACAGCGAGCTTTATATGCTTGGACTATAAAAACGGGCTCGCTCTTCCAAAGTGAGTTCACAGCTCTCAGTCCGATCAGCAACACAAAATTTTGTGTGGACGACTTCAACATCGCTCTTTGCCGATAACACGTTATTTTGAATAGCGTGCAAGGCTATTGAAAAGTTGTATCACTTCCAAGTTAAAGAGGGTAATTGAACCTTTAAGGGTACAACCCACTTTAACACTTTTGAAAAATCGATTTTTTTTTTTTACATTTTTTGAAAGTATATATATCTAAGAATATTATACTACAATTTTGTGAAGATCCGAGCAGTGTAACTATATTTTTCTACAATCTGAATATTATTACCTGAGCGGGCTTACCTAAGGGATTAGCGCGTTCGCCCGGCCCATTTGTTGTAAGACCCTTCTCTTACCTCTATTCATTCAAACAGCTGCTTCTTATTATAAATCACATGTAGTGCTGTATATAATAGTCAATACATTTAATCTTTCTTGAATTTCGGAGCACAAACGAACTTTGAAACTATAGCTCTGTATAGTGTCGGCAAACAAATTGTCGAGATCGCATGCAAAATTTCGGCTTGCATCTACAATGAAGGTTACATGCCAGTTATGAAGATAATGGAGGTATTAGGCATAAAACTCGGCCCGACCGTCATCGAATATGCTAAGAAGCGCGATAAGTTGCGCATTAAAGATGCAAACCGCCGCAGCTCACAATCTTCTAAAGAGGCCAGAACGAAACGGCAACAAGAAAGATTAGCAGAAACTGAGGCTCAAGAACAAGCAGAAGGCGGTATGTACGGTCCAGGCACTGCTGATTAAATTTAGGTAAGATTTTTTCATGATATTTCATTTAAAAAAACTTTAAACACGTTTTTCTCAAAACAACGTTTTTCAGAACGGGCGGCACGATTTTTGTAAAACGAATATACCAATTCTTATAAAAATTTAACCATATATTCTACATACAAAAAGACGTAAAATAACCTACGAACGAATTATAATTCTAAGTTTAACCTATTTTTTTTCAATAAAATCAGTGCAAAATAACTCGTTTTTTTTCTTTTTTTCCAATTTCGACCGCCATTTTGTTATTTATCGATAAAAATCAATATTCGTAGCTCATTTTATAGCTACTGTCATACTGACACTAAAACACTTTGATTTTTTTGTTTCAGATGAGCCGTTGCTGAGATACTATGCCGCCCGTTGACCTACCTCCAAATCAAGGCCTTACATTCAGCTACAGTTTTTGTATATAAAAACTGAACAAAAATCATTAAAATATTTTTTTTCTTACATTTTTAGACTTTATTTATCAAACTTATCAACTTTATCACCAATATATTTTATATTATTCTTTGAAAAAATTAGCAAAAAGAGGCTTTTTTTTGAGCGTTCAAAGTGGGTTGTACCCTTAAATAAAGAAAAAAGTAAGTTTATGAAAGAAATAAATAACTTATATATCTTTCTTTTGTTGCTATCCCTTTCTCTCTATTTTCTCTATATTTTCTCGTTAGAGAATATCTGTGCGAAGAACGCCACTTTTTCTTCTCCAAAAGCAAAAATATAAAAATCGTTTCTCAGTGCGCTTGACACCAGAACAACTTTTGCCTTAGGAAGTCTTGTGGGAAAAACGCCGCTACTTCCGCTCTACACAGTACGCTTGACGACCTGTAGAGTTTAGCTTGCTGCCTCTTCCTTTAATTAGCCGTAGAATCGATTCCCCTTCAATTCTACACTAATTTTTAGTATTCAAGGATTGTCCTTTTTAATTTCCCTAATTTTTCATGCTCATTTTGCAACACAAGTCGATCCGTGGTTTAAACACGCAAGTGTAGATCTCGACTCATCCAGGAATGCGGTTTCGCCAACCGTCCTGAGATAAGAAAAAAATTTTACGTTACATTGTTCCCGACGTCACAATACTAAGCATTTATTATGATATATGAGTGTGACACGACAATACATGACAACTTTTTTCTTGTTGAACATAGGAGAGTATGAATTTCACAACACTTCAGTAAATTCAACAATTACGAACATAGAACTGATCCAAACTGCAAAATACTAAGAAACACCGATACCAGAAAGCAAGATTGAAACTTGAAATACATGAAATCTCAGCTACAGAATTTTCGGATACCTCCTAATCTCCACCTGGAAGAAGTTATGAGCAATGTAAATTTATTTACGAAACATAAGTTTTAAAAATACATTAATATGTACATAATAGCTAACTTAAATGTAAATGCCATAACATCGAAGAGTATGGATTTCGTAGGTAGCGTAGTTTTTCGAATAAAGTATTTAATCATGATTTCATAAAAATGCCTATAAATCGAAATAAAGTTAGGATTAATCTAAATAATAACAAGTTAAGGTTAAATTCAGGGACTATATTTAAATTTTTTGAAAATCTTTATATGAATGTGGAAGGCGATTCTATTATAAGAACAATTATGAAAGAAAAATCTCCTAAGATAAATATTTTAACAGCTAAAGATAAAAATAATTAGATGTAATAGGAAATTTATAGGAACATAACACCAAAAACATTTTATTGCAGAAGAGGGACAATTATCAAGAAAAAAAATTTCTAATACATTACTCTTTATAATAAAACATTGTTGCTATCATTTCAAATATTTTCAAAGATTACAGCTTTACACAGATTTTTAACAAAAGTTGATCGATTCAATCGCGCTCCTCAGCAACCATCACTCTTCACATATTCCAACCAAAGATCACGCGCGAGTCACGAAAATTATTTTTATGAGGGGATACGGGAATCGCGAACGCTTCCATGACTAAATGATCCACCGAGCTATAACGCGTCAATTGCGCCGATTGAATTCGGAATGTAGAGTAACACTAGTGAAAGATGACTATGATAGCAATTTAATATAAAGACGTTGATTCGAAAAAAATAGAAACAAACAACATCTATATATATATATATATATATATATATATATATATATATATGAGGTCTGTTCAAAAAGTATAGTGAATTTTGATTTTCGGCGGGCTATATAAATTTGATTTTTGATTTTTTTTGTAGCGTTGTGTTGGTAGTTATGTCGCTTATGCTAACAAGGTTGGACATTTTGATTAATTAGTTAATTTTTGACAGCTGTTTTGCTTAGATGTGTTTTGGCTCGTTTTCGATTTTTGCCTAGTCTAAAAAATGGATCAAAGAATCTGTATGAAATTTTGTGTGAAAAACAAAATAAAGGGGGCGGACGCATTCCGAATATTAACTGTGGCATATGGTGAAGCTACCTTGGACCAAAGCAACGTTTATCGGTGGTACAAAATATTCTCAGAGGGCCGAGAAGATGTGAACGACGAACAACGTGCCGGACGCCCGAGCACGTCAATAACAGACGAAAACATTGATAAAGTGAAAAAAATAGTATTGGCCAATCGTCGAATCACTGTTAGAAAAGTTTATAAGGATCTAAATACGAGGTCTGTCCGGAAAGTATCGGGCCTACCTTTATATTTTCGTGCTAGCGTTATTCTTTATCATCTGGTGGGTGGCATCCTTCAAAGTAATCCCCACTTTATTGAATAACATGGTTCCATCGATGTTTCCACTTTTCAAAACAGTCCTGGAACTCACTTTTATGGATAGCCTTAAGTACACTCGTCGCATTGTTTTCAACCGTTGTTTTGTCATTGAATCGGTGTCCTTTGCGTGGTTTTTTTAGTTTTGGAAACAGCCAAAAGTCGCAAGGGGCTATGTCGGGACTATATGGAGGTTGTCGAAGCAACGCGATATTGTGTTTGCTCAAAAACTGCTGCATAAGGTTGGATGAATGCGCTGGCGCATTATCGTGATGGAGAAGCCAGTCACCACTTTCCCAAAAGTGCGGCCGTTTTCTTCTTACTGCATCACGCAAACGTTTCAAAATTTGAACGCAGTATTCTTTATTGATTGTCTGATTCGTGATGTACAACACCTTCACAATCGAAAAAAACAATCAACATTGACTTAACATTGCTCCGACTTTGACGTGCTTTTTTTGGTTTTGGCGATTCAGAATGCTTCCACTGTGAAGATTGTTGTTTTATTTTAGAATCATAACCATAAACCCATGATTCATCACCTGTAATAACTTTTCTAAGCACATTATCATCATTATTGACCATTTCCAGATTGTCCAGAGCGATTTCTAAGCGAATGTTCTTCTGCTCTGCTGTGAGCAATTTTGAGGTGAATTTCGTACACACGCGTTTCATTCCTAAACTTTCGGTTAAAATTTCTGAAATGATAGTTTTTGGTATACCAAGGTCTTCTTCTAGTTCTCGCACAGTCATACGACGATCTAGTTCGATTGCAAGTCGCACCCGCTCAATATTATCTGCGGTTTTTGTCGTCGAAGGTCGGCCGGAACGAGAATCACTATCGACAGAAATGCGACCATCCTTGAACCGTTTATACCACTTTTTTATTCGTGTTTTGCTCATACACTCGCTTCGTAAGGCCTTTTGCATCATTTCAATAGTTTCCGAACTGGTTTTTCCGAGTTGAAAGCAAAATTTGATGCAAATTCGTTGATCTTGTTTTTCAATATCAAATCATTTTTGACAATATCAAAATCCGACGAACGCGAACAAGGCACTGTAAACAAAGACACGCTGCACATGAACTATACGTCCGGTAGGTGTCAGTAAGTAACCAATAGATTCGTGAGGCTTTACTGTTGACGTTTCTGTCCGGTAGAGGTCGCTCGAACACTATGGCGCGAAGATATAAACGTAGGCCCGATACTTTCCGGACAGACCTCGTATATCGATTGGCTCATGCCATTCGATTTTAACCAATGATTTGGGTATGAATCAGGTCGCCGCTAAATTCGTGTCAAAACTGCTCAATTTCGACCAAAACCAGCATCGCGTTTACATTGCTCAGGAGATATTGGATTCGGTCCATGACAACCCAAATATGCTCCAGAGGATCATAACTGATGATGAATCATGGGTTTATGGTTGTGATGTGGAAACCAAAGCTCAATCATCCCAATGGAAGCTGCCGCATAAGCCAAGACCGAAAAAAGCGGACCAAGTTCGGTCGAACGTGAAGGTTTTGCTCACAGTTTTCTTCGAATACAGAGGCGTGGTATATAATGTATTTCCCAGACCTGGCCCCCTGTGACTTTTTGCTGGTCCCAAAATAGAATAGGCCCATGAAAGGACGACACTACGCCACGATTGTGGAGATAAAGATGGCATTGAAGGAGGAGCTGAACAAGATCACAAAAAATGATTTTTTTAAGTGCTTCGAGGATTGGTACAAAAAAACGTTGGTACAAGTGTATTATCCGAGGAGGATTACTTTGAAGGAGATAAAATAGATATTTATGAACAAATAAATAATTTTTGAAAACATACAAAATTTACTATAATTTTTGAACAAACCTCGTATATAACAAAATAACAATAGGTATCCAAACGCTGGTTTTCCGATATGCACGACAACAATAATGTGCTCGTGAATCGGTGGTAGGGCTATCACCCAATTCCCATATTCTATCCTTAATACTAACACAATAATAGAAATACAACGCCCCCATAAGTCGATCGGCGATCGCAGCCGACAATGTAGCTGGCAGATCTGCCACGCTACCCGGAATAAGCTTGCACCTGAAACTTGCGAGAGAGAGAGAATATCACGGTACCGATCTCGCCTGTTTCCCTCTGAATCTGTTGTTGTCGTCGTATCGCCACTGTTGTCTTCGTTGTCTTTGATGTTGTTATTGTGTTGTTGATCTTGTTGTTGTCATTGTCTGTGTGGCTGTTGGTGTCACTATTGTTTGTGGTATTGTCGTGGTTGTTTCCGTCTGTCCTTGCTGCTCCTGTTGCTATCGCTGTTGTTGTCGCCTCACTTCCCGCTCCTTGTTATCATGCTGCCGCACTCATCATAGCAATGGCCACTTACGCACACACCCGCGTAACCTTGCCGGAACTTCGTAGACGCATCAGTGACGGGTAAAAATTCAAGAAAATGGCTGGACCGTGATTCAGCCGACAAGACTAAACTCACTTCATGCACCGGGCATGTATCCTGAAACTGCTTATCAGCGAGGTCGTGGAAAAACTTTCGTAAAACGTTGGAGAAATTAGCGAGTGTGACGGTCTACTCCACAGACTAGCAGTTACTGATAAAAATCAGCGCTAAGGTGCGCACATAACTTTCGATCATTTTTTTTCTCTTTTCTGTCTCTCTACTCTTCTGTCTCCAGTCTTCTGTCTCTTTCTCTGCTCTGATCAGCTACTCGTCCTTGCGTCGCATATCAATATAAGCAAAAACAAACATGACTGTGTATTCCACACACACACACTCGCAGCTTGGCGCAACTCGTGGATGCCGTGATTCTCCATCATTAGTTAATAACTTTTTATGTCATTAATATTTTACTATAAAATAAAAATTTGGAAAAAAGATGACCTTTCCATGCATAAATATATGTAAATAAATCAACATTATTTATTTATATTTTATACAATAATTGTGCAAAGTTTGAAAATGATCCTTCACGCAGTGTTCCTCAGTTGATCGAAATAGCTATGAACTATCCGTGTATTGATTTACTTTTATAATTATGATTGATAAATAGTTATTGAATGGTGTTATTTGCTCAAATAATTTTAAAAATTCGCTAGATGGCAATTTAGGAAAATAAGCAAAAACCAATCCATGCGGAGTAATCTGTAAGATGAACGATTGTATTATAAGGATATTGTGCTAATTCTAGCAAGCTATATCATTTGATTTTTTTCGTTGATAAATTCTTTAAAAGAGAATTATACGCTATTTTTAGGGATCTATTTAATTGAGGGAAAACGTGATCGTTTCTACTTTTGAAAATTTGAATGGTGAGCAACAGCTTTTGAAATTTCACATGTAAAATTTGCTATTCTATTCGTAAGTATGATTTTTAGTGAACGGCAAATACATATGAATCTATTTATAAATGCAATTACGTTTTTTCCACAGCTTGATCTTGTAAAGGTTTCTTTTTATTTACTCCAAGTTTATTTACAATCTGTCTCTTTTATTGATAAAATAAATAAGTGTGACTACTATTATGATAAGTTTTTTTTCAATATAAATTAATATAATTTAATATTCAGGACGGATGTTCAGCAAAATACTCCAATGAGTATTCTGTTTGTATTTTTAGCTTATATGTATATGAGGTGGATGTTGATTTATTTATATCTCTATCAATTTGTGTTTTTTTAAGTCTAGTCGTAGTAATTGTTATCTGGAGACACTTGTTTATGAGTTTATTGGGATGATTTTGCAATTTGATGTTGTATTTTTCATAAAACTTTTTAATTTTTTCTTTTACCTGTATCTGTAAATTGTTTCGGATGATGTCATTTGGTATGAACCACGGAGTTTGTACGATGTTTCCTAGGACTTTTGAATGAAATCTTTTCAGGATTTGAATATATAAGATTGAAACGACCCCCGTAGTTGAATATCATAGGTCTCAATTGGTTTAATTATAGCTTTGTAGTGTAGTACTTTTTTTCATTTGTAAGTTCTGATTTTCTTCCAATGAGTCAGTATATTTTGATCTATTTCAGTTCTAGTTGCTTGTGTTTTCTAAATATGTGCTTTTCTGTGTAAGCCTCTGATCTAGGTAAATTCCTAAGTACTTGACATTACTGCTTGGTGGTATATGTTTGTCATTGAGTTTAGTACGTGACATGTATCTTTTGTGTGTGAGAAAGTCGTATGTAATAATTCAATTTCATTTATTACATTTCTCAGTAAGTTGAGCTAATTTGGTAAATAGTTATCTCTATAATTTTAAACAAATTCAGATGCTATTGTTCTCTCTGACTATAATATAATAATAGCTGTATCATTTGCGTATAATTCTATAATGATCTTTGGTAACTTTAGCAAATCACCTGTGAAGAGCAAGCACAGTGTTGATCCTATTACGCTACCCTGCGTATTCAAAAATTAAAATTTTATTTTTATAAAATATTTAACCTCTTATTAAAAAGTTAAAACACTAAAATAATTGCTAATAATTGCAAAATGTGAAGTTAAAGGAAATTATTCAAAACTTCCTGTCTAGTGCAACTTTATTCCGAAAGAAATTTATATATCACATCATGGAAACGTCAGGATATATTGGAAAACTTGCAGATGAAATAGTACACGTGACAAAATGCGTACGCAAAATAATAAAAATTTTATATGTCATGAAATGCTAAAAGGAATAAGTTTTATGATGAAATAAAATCTGTTTCCTAACACCGAGAATGTACAACCTTAAAAAATGGTATCTAATTGAATGATATCCACATATTACTTCAAAATAACACCTACACTTAACCGAAAGATATCAGTCCATGTTATAAGACCTAATACAAAAATCGTTTAGACATTGGAATCTAGTGAAACCCTGATAATGAGCAAAAAATATTTTCAAGATGAGCTAGAACAGTTACGACCACAGATAATGTTTCTCATGTAAAAGGCATCGCTTCTGAATGTTATCGCAACAGAAATGTTAGGATAACAGATACTTGAGGGTATATTCTCAGAAAATTCACTAACGTATCTTACCAAAAGTACAATACATAGAACCTGATTTATCAGAAGGTCATCATACATGGATCTATTTCGTTATTCTTAATTGTGCTATTGATTCTCTTAGATATAGGAAAACTAATTACTGACACAGTAGATAGAGGATAAATGCTGCATACAATCTACAGTTTGTCTGTACATCTCTTCGTGGCTGTATTTCCTTCCATTACTCATCTTCTTAAAACTCTGGAAAAGCCGATGTGTCACAGTACATGGTCAGGCGAAGACATGACCCTTGTAGTTACGGAACATGATGATGAATCCCACAACCCAACAAAAAAAAAGTTGTCAGTCCCAGAAACGTGACCATGGTACTTGCTGACTCGTATATGCTTTTAGGGTTGCTAAATTCGAATCTGGAATCAGTTTGGTTCCATTAGATCTTTTTCAAGGTCAGTTGAAGGTTAAATTATCAAAATTAAAAAAAATTAACTAAAAGTACGTATCTTGGATTTTTTCGGTCACCGATTTCAACTTAAGTTTCAGTATTATCCCATAAGATTATATTTAAGGTCAGTTCAATTCAAGCTGACCCACCAGCAGGGTGAAGATCCAGCATCTTCCCCGCATGTGTGACCTTGCGCACGAACGCGGCGCGCTTTGGGTGCGAGCACACACTCGCGGTCACATACGCTACGACGCCCCTTCGCCTGAATATTCGCCCCGTTATAGTACGTATGCAACGGTCGGGAATCACACTTATGTGAATCACGTGTCTGACGCTTGCTTTTATTTTTTAGCAATCGAGGAGCCGAGGAGTAGGCCACATGAGAAAAAAAAATTTTGCGGCGTATAAATGGAGAGAGAGAGAATGAAAATGAGGAGAGTTAGACTAGGCACGCGGTCACCAGCCGAATTGATGTCATTCGCCGTCGATAAGCGTATTTGAGGAAGGGGGGGGGGGGGGGAGAAGGAAGCAATGAGTCTGTGGAGAATAGGATTGCTTAGCAACTGAACGTGTCGATCTGTGATTTGCCTGCGCGCTTTTTTTATATTGCCATAGAGATGAAGATTGACGTGCGAGAGGATTATTATAGCTGCAGAAGTGAGAGCGATAGACCATCCCGAGCGAGTAGACCGTGATAACGAACTCGAAGACGAGCAACGTCTTACCGTCGTCCATCGCCACGACGACGACCACTGACGGAGCAAGTCAGCAGAGTCAGGTCAACTTCTCTATCTCTCTCTCTCTCTCTCTCTCTCTCTCTCTCTCTCTCTCTCTCTCTCTCTCTCTCTCTCTCTCTCTCTCTCTCTCTCTCTCTCTCTTCTCTATCTCTCTCTCTCTCTATCTCTCTCTCTCTCTCTATCTTTCTCTCTCTCTCTCTCTATCTCTCTCTCTCTCGGTGATTAGCAACACACTGGTTTGTCAGGCTTTTTTCTTTTATAAATATTTTCTTACTTTTGCCACTTCCTCGACCGGCATATTTTTGCAGGCGAGTTCGTCCAGCTGGCCACTGCGCTTCCTGCTGAATATTCTTGGCTTTTAGTCAATTTTGTGGCTAATGGATGAATTAACCACTTGCCTAGTTACAACATAACCTTCAAATCTCCAACTTTGACAAGTTTTGATCTACACATCTCTGCAAACAACGCAAACAACAACACAGCCTCCACACCAGGAACACTACACTCTACACACTACCCACTACACACCTTACCGATTGCAGCACTTCAAAAATTTAAAACCTACATCAACAATTTTTACTATTAATCCACATATTTCAATCTACTCGGAGAGACTCCTCACTGCCGGTGTTATTTCTTCGCCGCATCATATCTCTTAACTTAATCTGTTCTTGCGCTTAGTCATCGCGATGGCTATTTTAATTTTATTTTAATTTTATTTTTATTTTACTTTATCTTATTTTGTTTTATGTAATTTAATTTTGTTGTATTTTCATCTAGCGCTGTCTACACGCTAGACAATTTTAATTTTATTCGATCGATTGTGTCA
This sequence comes from Phymastichus coffea, assembly GCF_024137745.1. NCBI lineage: Eukaryota > Metazoa > Arthropoda > Insecta > Hymenoptera > Eulophidae > Phymastichus > Phymastichus coffea. The sequence continues at coordinate 6,783,096 of NW_026706814.1, forward strand.
AATCGCGTTTCCTTTTCTACCATTCATTTAATTTGTAATGTAATTTTTTACGTTCGCTTCATCAATCATTTTTCTCATTTCATTTTTGCGTATAAGCTTCTTGTTTATTTTTGCGTTTTAGTCATTTCTAGATTAATTTGCAAATCCCTTTACCGCCTCTTGTAAATAGCATCATTTTACTCCCCAATCTCCCGCCAATTTTTTGATCCTTAACTAACTGAGTTGGTGCCACTGAGGTGCCAATTTTCAAATCTTTTAAATCCTGACTTTTCACAGCTCCCGTTTATGACTGGTCAGTGACTCAAATTTTCGCGCGAAATTCAAACTTTTCATTTTGTCGTATCAACCTGTCTTTTCAAATTACCTCGTATATTACAGTTTCTTGTGAAGTTTTGAGACCCGGGAGGAGAGATGGGAAACTTTTTGACACAATCTATGAATTTCTATTTCTTGTCTTAATTTGTTTTTAAATTCTAAACTTCTCACTTTTATCAAATGTCTTTATGCGCCGAGTGTGGTGAAGCACTGAGTTATCGGGGTGTCAATATCTTGCAGTGCGAGGTCTGTGATAGATCTTTCCATCAGCACTGTTCCGATATAACCTTAAACCCTGACGTGTTTTTTCTGGTGGCGTGTTTTTACAATCCCTTCCTTCCACTCAAATCGAGTCTGCTTCAGCTGGCACTTTGTCTTTCGTCGAAACATCAGGCCATAAGAGACAGGCATCACCTTACGAGCTCTTCCCGTCGAAGACGTTGAAGGTGGAATCCCGAAGTGACTTCTCTAGTACTGACCGATTGTAGGCATCTCTAGTTTCTTCCCCCAGCGTAGGCCAAATCCACTTGCTCGATAGCATGACTCCTACCACGGGCGACAAACCGCCAGCATGGTTTTCCGGTTTTGTGAATAATGAATTCACCGAGTTTCGAAACGAGATTGGAGCCACCCGACGAAGTGAAGAGCCTTAAGTCTGTAGTGGGTCTCAAGTATCGCTCCGAGCTCCTTATTCTGGGCCTTCCTCAGAAGTTCCAGGGTTCGCTGGAAGATGCTGCTATGCTCTTCGAAGCGATTGGCTACCCAAACGTTAGGGGTCGCATAGCGGCCACCAGAAAATGGACTGCCACTCGTTCACGTCCCAACCCGACCGAGACTGCCCTGCGGGGTCAGACGCATGATACTACATCCGCTTTCGTTGTGCGTATCGACTCAACGGTAGTGCGTGATATCATTTTGGAGCGATCTGTGAAGCTCACTGGGAAGACGGCGGGACGTTTTTAAGTGCGGTCTTGGAAATTCCGTCTTCATCCGCCAGCTGTTACCCCAGCCGATCCACAATCTTTTTGTGAAGGCGCTTGCGCGTAGTCGCGAGGTGGGTTTTGCGCGCCCTTTCGTCTCGGGTATGGTCGTTCATATGCGGGAAAACACGTGTTCCATCTCTATCCCCATAATGTCGGAGAGCGACCTTGACAGCTGTACGCTTTTGTCTCCAGGCCAGCCTCCTGTCTCGGCCGCTCCGCGCTCGAGTGCCATGTCAGTAGCTGCCACTCCGATCGGCACTCGAAGACACGCGCCACTCAACCTTAAGTTCGCGCCCCAGGTTGTCAAACAGCGACCCACTACCGTCATCCTAAAAAAACTCTGCTCCGCAACTTAACATAACCGATGGTTGTTTTAGCCCGACAGTGTCTGTCTTTACAGCTCAGGTATCTGAAGCTATCCCAAATTCTGGTCCATGATGCCAACTAATCCAGGACCATATCCCGCCCTCTGCTTCCTTCGTTATCGGCCACATCAATATAATTAGACTAAATTCGACCTGTCATTTTGCACAAGCCTCTTCTACACATTTTGATGTCATAGTTATTACTGAAACCTTGCTCTCACCTGAAATCTCTGGCTCACACCTCTCCCTCCCCGATTTCAATTTTTTCAGGCTTGACCGAATTGAAAAGCAGGGTGGCGGGGTTGGCCTGTACGTGAAATTTTATCTTAAATTTAGTTTCCTAGCTACTTTAGATCCAGTTTTTGATAACACGCCTGAATTCATCCTTGGCGAAATAAAGTCCGACAAGACCAAGCTTTTGATGGCGCAGGTATACAGACGTCCCTCTGCATGCTCTTCCAAACATTTTTTCAACTGCCTGGCCACTCACCTCCCCCTGTACGGAAATGTCATCATTACCGGTGATTTTAATGCAGATCTAAGTTCTGGCTCTCTGCCTGATGCTCGAGCTTTGAGATCTCTCGTTGACCTACCCAACCTCCACTTCATGTCACTGATCCCAGACATCACTGTCTTGATATAAATCCCCCTTCCTACACTACTTTTAACATCTTCATAGTGAAAGACCCAAATGGCACCCAGACATTTGGAAAATCTGATACCCCCTTCATTGCTGGCCATGATTTTATCTCGCTCACCTATCGTTTCACTACTAACAAGCATATCACCAGAGTCATTAGGTCCCGCGGTTTCAATCGGGTAAACGAAGCGGCCTTAAATGAGACCCTCCACAGCCTTCTCTCGTGTCTGGTCGACAAACCTCCTGCGCGACTGAAGTGCTCTTCCGATCCGTTGATCGATGCTGACCTACATTCCCTTAACAACTCGGTAAACTCTCTTACTGAAGTCCTTATAAAGTCTTTCGACGAGGTAACCCCTCTCAGGTGCCTCAAGTTGTCTTCTAGGCGTGGGTGACTCCGAGCATCCTCGCTCTCGTGAAAAGGCGTGACGCTGCCTATAAACTGGCAACCTCCTCCCGCTCGGTCAGTGACGTCACTGGATATCGAAGACTTCGTAATGACGTCTCAAATGCCCCCGACTCAGCAAGCACCAGTAATGCCAGATGGAGCGAGTTATGAAATTTGGAAGTCACTAAGCGTGCTCTTCCATCTCCGTTTCGACTTTTTCCCATAGCCGTACTAAACACCCAGTTTGCCAATATAGTAAACTCGTCTCCTCCCATCACATATGACTTTTTTGACGCCCTTTTAGCGAGCCCCCCAAATGTTCCTCACGTCCACTCCCCATTCGAATTTCGTGAGGTTACTAGATAGGAGGTTATGGATGCACTAAACTCGTCCTCATCCAGAACATTCGCTTCCGATGGTTTGTCTGTCAAGATGCTTAAACTCGTCTCTTCTACTTGTCTCTCGTCTCTCACGCATCTTGTCAACAAATCATTACTGTGCGACATTATTCCAATCTCCTGGAAATGGTCTCTCATCACCCCTCTTGCCAAAGTACCTTCCCCCGCTCTTTTATCGGACATCAGACCGATAGCAAGGTTATCTAAGGTATCAAAGGTGCTTGAGAGGCTCGTTCATTCACAACTTTCGTCCTATCTAGACCGCCGCAAGCTGCGTGATCCACGGCAGGCCAGATTCGTGAGGTTTCACAGCACACAGACTGCACTCCTGGGTGTCCTTGATGACATCCGCGGGGCCATTGAGGAGCGTAAAATTACAATACTCGTTCTGCTGAATTTTTCCAAGGCTTTTGACGTTATCCTCCATGGTCATCTGATGGTCAAGCTCAGGGACCTATGCCTGTCTGATACTGTCTTGAGAAGGTTCTTTAGCTATCTGACTAACAGGTTTCAGGCTGTTGTGGGGGAAGACGGCAGAGTATCGGACTAGCTCAGGGTAGCTACTGGAGTGCCGCAGGGTAGTATTCTGGGACCATTGCTATTTGCAATCTAAATCTTGGACCTGCCCTCTGTTCTCTCCTTCATGAATTACATGCTTTATGCCGACGACACGCAGGTCTACCTCATTGTCATCCCGGCAGCCTTGCAGAGGCTTTGGAGAGGGTGTAGCTTGATGTGCAGGCTATAGCGGACTGGGCCTTAAGAAACGGTATCTCTCTTAACCTCACCAAGACCAAGGTCATGATATAAGGCAGCGAACAGTACGTTAGGGCTATCAACTTGAACGACATCGTGAAGATCACCATTAACGAGGTTTCACTCGACTATGTTACCAGTGCTCGCAACCTGGGTGTGACACTTACTCCCACGCTAAATTGGTCCGAACATGTCAGAAGCGTAATGAGAAGGGTATACGGCTCTCTGGCTTCACTCCGCTTCCACAGGAAATCTCTCTCGACTACCTTAGAAAAGTTTTTGCCGAGAAGCTCATTTTCCCACATTTCGATTACCGCTCAGTGGTCTGTATTCAGCTTGATGGAGAGCGCTTGTCTAAGCTTCAAGTTGCCCAAAACGCCTGCGTATGCTTCGTAATAGGATGGATCCCATATATACCTACTCTATCCCTAAACAGCCACATCACCCACCCTAGATTAGCCCTAGGCTGGCGATCCTTTACCCCAAATAGATATAGAGCCCTCGCCGTTCTGGCATACTCTGTTGTGTCCAGAAAATCGCCACACTATCTAGCTAAAAACTTGTCTGTCCTGCTTGATAGTGTCATTATCCGGCGCTCGGGTCGCCATCCACCGTCGGCATTTGAATACAAGGGCCCTCGAACTGAGACCTGGAACCATTCTTTTACGATCCTTGCTCAGAGAATATTCAACTCATTGAGCGTGACCCTGTTCTCCACCGATTAGATTTTTGACTTCAAAGATTGGACACGTGATCTATTTTTAAATTATGAGGCTAGAGCATGGATTGAAAGGGCGACTCGCGAAAAATTAATGCCAGTGCCGACACTGTCCGATTACACTCGCATACCAAACAAGGTCAATCCAGTCGCGTTCTCCCAAAATTATCCATCCTCCCTCAAATACCCCTCTATCGACCTTTGGTTCATGAAATAGCTAATTAAACATAGTTGTTTTTTAGCCAAATGCATGTCGCTCCACTTTTATACCTTTCCTCCTTTCGGACCGTTTTTCTGTAAAATAGGTGCCATCGCGCTTTCATTACTTTTACTACTTTTATTATTTTTTACTACTTTTATTATTTTTATTGTTCTTATTATTTTTATTACTTTTATCGTCTTTATTATTTGTATTATTTATCATCTTTTATTCTTATTATTTTTGTTGTTTTATCTGTTATTTTAATTATATTGTTCTTTATATATTTTTATTTTACTATATTTTACATATTTTATTCTATTTTCATTTTACATACTTATTCTTAGTCTTCTTACTGTTATTGCCATTGTTAATTCTCTGGTCACCGTACATACAATTCACGCATTTTCACCTAATTCATCTTCTGTAAATAGTTAAATGCATTACTATTTTTTCTTGCATCTCTTCTTTTGTCATTTTAAAATTTTGTTATTGTTGGATTTGTACATTTTCTAATTTGCCAGATGGGGTTCCACCTTATTGGCGCAATAAACGAACTGATCGATAATCTATAATCTCTCTTTTTCTGTACCTCTCTATTTTCCTTCGGTTTGCAAGAGAATTGCAATTTGGGTAATAGCGGGATCTGGTTTCTACGAGCTGGCTTAGGTTGCAACGGCTTCAAGGATGGTTGGCGAGGCAAGGTAGCCAGGCGCTCACGTGCCAGCTGACTCATTGTCTTGCCGCGTATTAAGTTAAGTCACGGTTGCTGTAAATTTAGCTAATAAGACAATTTTATACTTGTTTTGAGCACTTTTTAGGGTTTGCCTTTTGTATTAAAGAGTGGTAAAAGTGTATGCTCACGTTGTTATTTAAAGATTGCCTTTTCATTGTACCTTCACATGGAGTGGTCTATTGCCTCCCTTATTCCTCTGAATTTATAATAACGAGAGAAAAATCGGCCTTCAAGAACTGACGCTACGAGGGTGGGTCAGTAAGTCCTTAGAAAAAGATAGAAAAACAATTTTTTTTATTTTTTAAGGTAATCTCCTCTTAACTTGACACACTTTTCCAAGCGTCTTTCATATTGTTTCCAACCATCAGAAAAAAATAATTTTAGAAGTTCCTCAAAATAGCCATTTGTTTGTGTTATGACCTCCTCGTTCGAGATGAATCCTTGTCCAACAAGCCACCTTTTTAGGTTTGGAAATTAAAAAAAGTCACTAGAGGCCAAATCTGGTGAATACAGTGGATGGTCTACTAATTCAAACTTCAATTCCTTAATTTTAGCCATTGAAACTAAGCAAGTGTGCACTCATGCATTGTCTTGATGAAACAGAATTTTTTTTTCAAATGAGGACGTTTTTCCTTTTTTTTCTCGGTTAACCGGTCCAACAACGACGCATAATACTCTCCGGTGATTGTTTATCCTTTTTATAAATAATTGATGAAGATAATTCCACGTGCATCCCAAAAAACAGTGACTATAACCTTGTTGGTCGATTTCACTGTCTTCTTTGAAGCTGGTTGACCTTTCACAATCCACTGTCTTAACTGCTTCTTCGTCTCGGGATAGTAGTGATGTATCCACGTTTCATCTATATTTATGAATCGACGCAAAAAGTCGTCCGAGGCCTTCATTGAGGCCTGCAATGGTTTGGTCAGTTGGGCGACGGACTCGCATCCGCTAGGTCCGGGTTCGATCCCCAGTCCCTGCTAATTGATACAAGCACCACTGAAAAAGCTTCATGTGCTTTGTTCTCAAACACATTGCAAGCCTCCGTCACTGATTAGCATTCTTGGAGCATAAATAGAGCGACGTTAAATAAATAAAAAAAAAACCATGTCGTGGATTTTATAGATCATTTCCGGAGTACTCACGTCTACAGAACGGCCTGAACGATGTTTATTTGCAGTCGATATACGGCCACGTTTAAATTCATTTACCCAATTGTAAACAGTTACAGATACAGGGGCAGATACACCATGAACTGCATCTTAGTCAGCTATGATTTCTTTTGGGATAAGGCTTTTTAAATAGAAATGTTTTATCACCGCTCGGAACTCAAACAAAAAATAAAAGATCGACGATAAAAATGGAACTACTCGATAGATTTAGCTGAAACTTTAGGAGTACTCTATTTAATAGTGACGCTTGTTGGTGTAATATAAGTTAGGATGCTTTAAGCGCCATCTCTTGGATTTTCTAAGGACTTATTGACCCACCTTCGTATTACATAGTTATTGTACCTTAATGCCTAGAAGATAAAACTCCAATCACAATGTCCGATATTAACGAGATTGACTTCATTCGGTCGCATGTACTTATTAACAGTGATTTAAGGGAAGCGATGAAAGAACGGCTAAAGCACGTATATTTGAAAATGGCTGACGATAGCAGAACTTCGATAACGCTCAAATTGTGTTTATTAATTACCTCAAGTCCATGTTTTTTCGGGAGAGACTACAAGTTATATTTTAATTATTTAATTATTTATATCAAAAGAGAAATAAATTATGTATTATATGTTTTAGGAACTTGGATCTCAACCATTACCAACAATAGTCACCGATGATACTGATATAATTGTACATTCGCTCCATGATCACACTCATCGCCCAAGAGCAGGTATTATAAACTAGAATCTTATTTATATTTACGTTTTATTGTTAAAACATATTAAATCTACGTATGTACATATATTTCCGTAATAGGTACATGGGGATCACATACACGGACAGTACAAAAATCACCTTTAATCAGTAGTGCCCCAGTTTCTGGTAAATCAACTCCACAGCCACAACAGCAATCAGAAGTTTTAAAAAAGTTCTCTAGTATTCGATCTAATCCAACTAGTCAGAATAATAGTCGCAGTAGTAGCATTGAACGTAGAAAAAGTTATACAACTTCAGATGACACAATCAGTCCATCTAGAAAAAATGCAATCTTAGAAGTTTTCCGCCCTAGAAGTAAATCAGATGCCAGTAGAACAAAAAAACCAAGTATTATAACTAATATGAAAAATGTTATGCAGGTATAATTTCAAGATTGACTATTTTTTAATTAAAATATTTTACTATAGAAATAGACATTCAAATATTATACGTTTTAATTGATATTATATTTTCTTCAACATACGAAAATATTCCATAATTAAACAATTTTGTGATATATACAAATCTTTCTTTAAGTTATTAGGTATAACAGAAATCGAATTAATTTTAGGAGTAATGTGTTTTTGAATACAAATTAACAAGAGCGACTTAGCAAACATAGTCTACATACCTCATATTTTTTTAGAGGTATGGATGTATATCCGGTGTTCAGTTTGATAGTTTTTGAATCATAATAATATTGATGAATAAATTCAGGACTATGTTTGATTCATGTGAGCTCTGAATATATTTTTATTTGAATTTCAAACAATCAAATGTTTTGCTCATACAAATTTGTGTTGTTCATATATTATCAGTTCCAGTGAAACAATACCGATAATCTTCATATTCTCGTCTCTCTCTCTCTCTCTCTCTCTCTCTCTCTATGATAAGTATCAGACGTGTTTCACAACAGTTCCTGGTTTTTCTGCAATATTTCTAATATTTTGTTTCGACTTCTAGAGCAAATTGTTCCAGGTGATGCGATTTCCATTGGGAAACCAGGTTTGTGCTGATTCTTGCGTTTTTTTTGCTACATTTGCCCTTGTCAATTGCATTGCCTCCTCAAGGTAATCACCTAACCTTGTTGTCGTTATACCATCTTCTGAATACATTCTGGTTCTGCTGTCTTGTCGCCATCAACATTCACCGGCCTCCGCTTCCCTGTCCATTGGACCATCATCTATAATAATCACCGAACCTTATTTACATCGCTGCATCTGTTTTTATTTTTAAGTGAGAGATTCTTTTCTGCTGTAAGTGTATGCTATTGTGCTATAGCAAACCATCATTTACTTGTGTGTTTTTATACAGCTTTACATTATTATTATTGTTATCTCTGCATGTGTTTTTGTTCTGTATCGTCATGTTTTTCTCATGATTTACTTTTTAATTCTATTGTCTACTTATAACCTTAAGCATATTATTATTATTTTTATAAGCGACAATTTAACCGGTAGGGGATATAATGTTTGCTCCAATTATAACGTCTATACCAAACCGCTCTCTCCTCAGCAGATACCTGTCTAAGTCTGGTACAGTCGGTCTCCTAGCATCCTTTTTTATCGACTGAGACTGTGTAAATTTTCCTACATTTCATTAATGTTACACCATAACTGTGCCAGGTGTATTGCCTTATTGTCTTGTATTGCACACTATTTCTTCAAATTAAATTTGTCACGCAAAAAAAGCAGTCACGTTTATCCAATGGTTTTTTCGAAATAGCTGGTTTTAGAAACTTTAATTTACTTTTACCTTAAGTTTTTTTTTGAATCTATCTAACATTTAAAAGAAAATATACTTTCTGGAATTCGACTGCAAAAATAACTTAAAAGAAAAGTAGGTTAAAGACAAATCTGAAAATTGCTTATATGTTCAAGAGATGTAAACTGGAAATATTCAAATACATATTACGTTAAATTAAATTTTACGATAAGAAACAGTCACGATGTCGCCGTCGAGCGGTGCGGACGTGCAACCGCCTGACGCATCATCGCTACATAAGCATTTCAAGTGTCATCCAAATACAAAAGTAGGAGCAGTTGTGTGTTTAGTATGTGGAAATTTCTATCATACGAGTGAAATAGTAGCAAAAATCAATGCAGGAAATGCAATCAAACTAATAAACAGCTCATTCATAATATGCCAGGAGCATCCAAATTTTGCACTAACATCAAACTTGCCATATGGGGACTTAAGTGAACAAGCTAGTGCTTTCATAACACAATTCAAACAAATAAAACAGGAAATATTAAATGAGCTTGTGAATGAAAAGCAAATTTTAAATGAAAAAGATAATCATATGGATGTAACACAGATCAATGATCTGGATGAATTACAACAATTAAAAGCCGAAAATAACCTATTGAAAGAACTGTACAAAGAAACAAAAGAAAAAAATGAATTGCTCAATGAATTACTAATTAAAGAAAAACAAAATAATAATGCAAATACTAACATTATAAGAAAAACATATGCTGAAACAATTGCACTACCAAAACCTAAGCCCAAAAGAATACCAAGATTAATAATAAAGAAAAAGAGTAATGATAACATAAACTTAGAAAATCAAGTAGCATATTACTCAATTAAAGACAAAAACATACAAACAAAAAGTGTACAAGTTAAAAATACTGACACAATAATTATCAACTGCATGACCGAAGAAAATGTCACAGTGTTAGAAAAAACTTTACAAAAAAAACTACCGGCATTTACTGTTCTAAAAGAAGAAATACGTAAACCGATAGTTAAAGTAGTAGGAATTTCTAAAGCTTTCACAACAAATGTAAAAGATATAGAAACTGATATTAATGCAAGAAATTTTAGTCAATACGAAGAAAAATGCAAAGTAAATCATGTATTTACAAATGAAAAAAATAAAACAGTAACTGCAATAATAGAAGTTCCATCTATTCTATATAAACATATAAAAATCAATAGTAACAAATTATTTATTGGATGTCAAAACTGTAGAGTCTTTGAAACAAACACCCGCAAGATATATAACCGTCCGAGAATAAATAACAGCTTATCGTTATCATCATTATCTACTCCAAGTCCAACAGGTAATAAAACCAGGAATACTAAATAGTTTTCTGCAATATTACAATATGGATAACAGCTTATATGATATTATATTTGAAAATGAACATAAAACAGATAATATTGATGATCTAAACAAATATATATGTAAAGAAAATAATATCATTCTTTGTATAAACATCAGAAGCCTTAAAAAAATTACAATAAATTACTAGTATTTCTGAAGAACCTTGAAAAAAAACCATGTATAATAGTATGCACAGAAACATGGAATTTAGACAATCATGAAATGTTCCATATTCCAGACTATAAAATATATTACAATGAAAGTAAAATAAACAAATCAGATGGAGTTGTTTTGTATATGAAAGAAGAAATCACCGAAGTTACAGAAGTTCTTGAAATAGATAAATTAAAAATAATTAACTCTAATATTACACTAGAAAACAACAAAAATTTGGTACTGTCTGCTATTTACAGATCTCATGATTTATCTAAATCTGAATTCCTATTGAATCTCAAAGAATTATTCAAAATAAACAAAAAATATAAAAACAATATTTTAATGGGAGACTTTAATTTTGATATATTGAGTGAAAAAATACTAGATCAAGATTTTTTACAAGTACTGCTAGAAAATGGATATTGCCCTGGACTACATACCATAACAAGACCATCCAATATTGATATTAACAAAGGTACATATATAGATAATTTCTATGTTAGGCTAGGAAAAGTCAACTATAAAACTTACGTCCTCAACGTACCCTTCAATGATCACTACCCCATAATGATGAGTTTAAGGAATAATTATAAATGTACACAAAAAACCAATTTTAAAATAATAAACTATTTTAAACTAAAAAATAAAGCCAAAAGAACTGTTTGGACTGACATACAAATTATAAAAGACCCTAATCTAGCTACGAACAAATTAATAGAAAAAATTCAAACATGTATTACGGCATCATTTAAAAACAATAAACACAATAAGAATAAAATGAACCCAAGGAGTAATTGGATAACTAAAGCAATAATGATATCATGTGCACACAAAGAAAAACTTTATAATAATTGGAAAAAAGATCCCAATAATGCAACAAAAAGAGAAAAATATAAAAACTATGTAGAAACTTTAAAAAAGACCATAGATCTAGCTAAAGAAAAATATGAAAAAAATCAAATCAAAACAAATCAACACAATCCACGAAAACTATGGAAAATAATCAACAACAAAATTGGGAAGAAAACCAAAAAAAACAATAACATAAATCATCTATTAATAGGTAATAATAAAATTACAAACTCAAACGATATTGCAGAACAAATGAATACATTTTTCAGTACAGTAGGCAAACAGGTATGTGATAATATTAGACAACCAATAAATAGTAACATTACTCTACCATCTATGAACAACAACAGTATTTTTCTACATTTAACAAATAGAATAGAAGTTCAACAAACAATAAGGAAAATGGGCAACAAAAACGGAGGATCTGACGGCATCAACACTCAGGTACTAAAGATGATAATAAACCATATAAGTAATCCGTTGACCTATATCTTTAATTTATGCTTACAAAAAGAAATATGGCCTGACGAATTAAAAAGTGCTGAAATTATTCCTATCCACAAAACTAAAGAGAAGTATCTACCAACAAACTATAGACTTATATCTTTAATATCAAATATCGCCAAAATTTTTGAAAAATTGATACAAATCAGGATTACAAGTTTTTTCAACAAACATAATTTATTTTCTAATAAACAATTTGGTTTTAGAAAAGGTCTTAGCACCAAAAATGCCCTATACTACCTAACTAACTCAATATACAATCAACTAGACAAAAGTAAATCAATAGCAGCAACTTTCTTGGATCTACCGAAAGCTTTTGACACTGTGGACCACAAAATTCTACTCAAAAAACTCTATAGATATGGAATTAGAGGTAGTACGTATGAACTTATCAAAAGCTATCTAAGTAATAGGAAACAAAGAGTTAAAATTAATGGTGAATATAGTCAATATCAACACGTCAACATTGGCGTACCACAAGGTACAATATTGGGACCTTTATTTTTCATAATCTACATTAATGATATGTTACAATTGCTACCAAATGATAATGTGTTGGCTTTTGCTGATGACACGTTAATTATCGTGAAAGGCGAAACATGGCATGAAGTCGAAAGAAATATGAACTTCTACTTAAACAAACTATCCATTTGGCTAGCATTGAATAAACTGTCATTAAAGATTGACAAAACAGTATACATGGCATTTGGAAATAACTGCATAGCAACTCAACATATTTACATGTAAATATAAAGGGTGCATCCATTCGAAAAGTTGATAACACTAAATACCTTGGAGTGCATTTCGATAACCATATGAGATGGGACATGCATACAAACATGCTATACAATAGACTAAAATATCTAACTTATATTTTCTACAAATTATCTAGGATAATGAGCACAGATAATCTACGTATGATTTACTATGCACTTTTCCATAGCATAACAACATACGGTATTATAGCACGGGGTGGAGCATACATTGGAAGACTCAAATATATACAAACTCTACAAACACGACTATTACAAATAATAAATAAAAACAAGTTTATAAATGAAAAAAATCCACTAAACATAGATCAAGCATTCACCATGGAATCTCTAGTGTATCACTATGTCAACCTGCAAGATATGTTCCTGAAGAAAAATTCCGTAACAAGGAAAAAAACTATACAGCCCTTTAAAAGAAAATTAACAATCAGCATTAAAGATAGCTATACAAGAGCTTTAGCCACCTTCAATCAACTACCTTCTCACCTCAAAACTTTAAATGGCAATGCAAAAACAATAAAGGACAAAATAAAAAAATGGATAAAAGGCCATCCATTCTAGATACAGAAATACAATGAACCACAAAATACATTGCAACAATTTACAACAAATATATTACAAACTAAAGCAACAAGGGAACTTTGATAATAGTCTACATTCAGCATTGGAAGTCCATGTGGATGTGGATAGGGATAAGTTTCTCTTGGATGTAAGGACATATTTGAGTTCACAAGGCACTTGTACACTTCATTACAATCGTTCTCATCGTCGAATGTCTGAATATAACATGAAAAAAATTAATGTATCAGATAACTACAGAAAAATAATAGAAACAATTGCTAATGTGATTAACATAGCTTGGAACTCACAACAGATAACTATTAATACCAAAACAAAAAACGGACTCAAAGAGGGAAAAAGAAACGAAACTTACATTCAAACAAAAACAGATACAACCAACATAAATTTCATTAATAAATGTGAATATTGCACATACAAACAATTAATTGGTAAAAAACATACATTTCATAAAAGAAGAAAACAAAGAAGATCACAAAGAACCAAATACAGATAAAGTAAGATATAAACCCATAGAAACAGTATTTAAACAAATAGATGACATTGCAGACAATAATAGTATGCAAATAGAAACAAGTAAACCAAAAAATACACCAGGAAAACCGATTCTACAAACAAATAATATTCGAATGACCTATGGAGACATCAATTATCTTGGAAACAATAAAGCATTATTATACTTTTATAGAGGTATCAGAGGATATCAAACTTTCACTAATTCATTGTACTCACTTGAACAACAACCTAAATATAAAGATTTGATAGTCTTAGATGACATAGTATTCACAGCAACATGTAAATGTGATTCACATAGACAACATACTGAAATGTTCCCTCACTATAGAGTCACGTGTGCTACAGGACTTACTTGTCCTGTTAGACTAAATACATACGAAAGAATATCATATGCAAGAAAAATGAAAGCATCAATGACGACAATCGTAACGGCCAGACAAATGTTAATCAGATATTGGAGATAGCAGAACAAAATCGAAGATAATTGGTGAAGTAAGCTTTTATAGGAAGCATTCTTGCTACCAATATTAAGCCATACTTCATCTGTGAAATATTATAATATTATAAACCGACTCTTAGTTTTAAGTTTTTTGTTTTTTTTATTTTTTTCTTAATTTTCTTTGTTTTTTTATTTTTTTTCTTAATTTTCTTTAAGTGTTTAGTAGTTTTAAAATACCAGACCAGCGAACAGGTTTATCCTTTGCCGGGTTACAAATTTGTAATGTAAAATTGTATAATTATTACTACTTGTTGTAATATTTTGTACTATACTCTGGTTAATAATAATAATAATAATAATAATAATAATAATAGAAAGTCAATGAAAAAAACAATAAAGTCTAATAAAGGATTGATCTTCAAATGGCAAAAATTTTATATACGTCACATATTTGTATATTATTTCGTGTACACTATTTCCGTTACTTAGGAATATTAAAATTTATTAACGGCATTCTGCATATAGTCTCTTTAAACCTGCTACCACGAAAGATAATTGCCCGAAAGGGATGTATAGAATGACTCGCTTCCACTCTTCTGTGATAACGAAGCCAGCGAGGCGCGCTGTTCTGCAAAGGAACGCTAAAACGTGAAGATGATACCATAGCGAGTCCGACGACGAATTGACATTGTCCTCGTCAACATCCGAAAGCTTTTGTACGTAGGCCTGGGAAGGTACGAGGGTTATTACCCCAAGGACGGCGGACTCATTTGCGATCGAAACAGGAGAATTCTAGTTTACTGATTTTCCGATGAATTTATAGGTACTAAAACTAATTTTAATAACATTAACATTGCTTGGGGATCTAACTAACAGGGTGATCACAATCACAAATGTCGGTGATACCGACAGTTATTGCTACTGTAATGTTGTATTTGACTTGACAACGTACAAAACGGCCAAATTAAGCACTTGGGCGCCAGACATTGAAAATCGTAATATCAAAAATTATTTCGCATGAAGCAATGCAACTCCGGATCTTATCTGATGTACTTACTTTCGTCGTTGTTCCAACATGAGTAGATTCCTGTTAGACGATTTCCAACTGAAGATTGAGAGAGAAAATATAAGGTAGAAATAAATGCAATGCAAGGTTTAAAATATTGTCGAGCGTGATAGAAAATAAAAACAACAAAATTTATTACAACAATCCAAA
The DNA here is from genome assembly GCF_024137745.1 of Phymastichus coffea. NCBI lineage: Eukaryota > Metazoa > Arthropoda > Insecta > Hymenoptera > Eulophidae > Phymastichus > Phymastichus coffea. The sequence goes on from NW_026706814.1 coordinate 6,798,660, forward strand.
GCAAGCAATAAGAAAATAATTACACAGGCACACAAAAAAAAGATGATCTGTATCAAAAATGACATACATACGTATATTTCCATGTATTTTGCCAAGCTAAATCTGAATCCACAGTCAGTTTGACTCCCCCACTTCAGGATTAAAGGTATTCGAAAGTCCAACTCAGGAAAAAGATGTTTTAAAAAATGTAACTAGTGTTTTCATGGTTTTGAGGGTTGCTAAATCTGAATCTAGAGTCTGTTTATTCTCAACATGCCTGAATCAAGGTCATTTCCAATGCCAAATGTACATATTTTGCAAAAAATTTAACTTTTCCTGCAAATTCTGAAAGTGTGGAAAACTTTATGTTCAGGTATAACATTTTTCATTTTGTCTATAGCGACATTGTATATCATTTCAAGGTCATTGAATGTTGATAACATCATGTTCAAGGGCATACGAAGGTCAAATTGTGAAAAAAAGTTATTTAAAAAGGAACCACTCATATTTTTATGTATTTGACGGTTGTTGAATCCGAATTTGCAATCCGTTTAACCGCAGCACATCAGGTTCAAGAGCATTTATAGATGAAGTGGAAAAAAGTCGATTAGGAAAGAATGACTAGTATTTTTATGGTTTTCAGGGCAGCTAAATCCAAATCTGAGGTTCGCTTAATCCGATTGAGTCTAGATCGTGGTCAGCTGAGAATCAAATCAACGAGAAAGATATAATATACTTTGGTCTGTAAAATTGCTCTCTTACGTTTCAAAGATCGCTAAATCCGAATGCAGCGTTAGAATTCTTCCAAAAATAACCGAATCACGTTTGATAAGTAAAACAATATTTAAACAATGGAAGGTGCTATAGATATATCTAAATTTACACTTTTTTTTTTATAACGGACACCTTCATCTTTAGGAGATCTATGCAGCGGATTTCTTTTTCGTTTTTGCGTTTTTGGCTCTAAACCGGCTTAATTATGGATTTTTTAAAGAGAGAGTCGTTTCTACAATAAATATTTTCTCTTGGCTCTATTTATAAAATTATTTATGTGGGGATTCGGGAGGAAAAAATACTTCGGTAACGGTTGTTTAGTGATTCTACGTTTTGCATTTGTTATTCTTATTACGTCATGATTAAATGTTTCAATTTCTGTTTTTTATTCATCTATGTCAACAGATAGAGGCATCTAGAGATGTTCTTAACTGCAGAGCGTCCATCGCGAGACTGCTCGACTGTTTTCTTTTCTGCTTCCCCCCAAGACCCATTGCACCTCGTCACCACGGCACCACACTTGTTCCTACACAGACATATACGCGTGATGACTCTCGTGTTTCTACATCATTGTTTTTAGTTCTGTTATAGTTCAAGAAAATGGTTCCGGATTGTTTATTTAAATTTCAATTTCGTTATTATTCAATGCTTAACCTGTATTCATTTTTAACAATATTGTCAAGTAAATTTTAACAATATTATTAAGTAATTCAGTGTTTGACTACTAAGGTGTACAGATATGCCAACACTGCGCCCTACCCGAAAAAATAAAGTATTAGTCAAACAGTGAAGTGACAGTTAAATTCAAAATTTAATTTAATAGACTCCCCAAAAAAAAAAGAAAACAACGGCCAAAATGAACACTCATTAAGGAGATAAAAAGACCACTCATAATAAAAACAACGAAAATTATAAAAACGTAAGCGGCAAAAGACAAAGAAACAATCCAGAAAACCAAACTCAAAACGAAAAACGATAAACACAATTATCGAATTATTGGTTGAGTAACACAAGTAACAGGTACGAAATACTTCAAGAAAATAAAGAAAATAAAAAAAATCATAGCGAAGAAGAAAACAATGAAGCCAATAAGTTGAAAAGCGAATCTCCTCCGATCTTCGCTTACAATGTAGAGAATATTAAACTGTTAGAAAATCTACTGAACTCAATTGCCAAAGAAAATAACACTTTAAAAATGATAGGACTAAACAAAATTAAAATTCAGTCAACAACTTTCAAAAAATACTTGCCAATTATTACTGCATTGAAAGAAAAAAAGACGCAATTTTACACTTATCAGCGTAAAGAAAAAAAAGGTTTCAAAGTTATATTAAGAAGCATTCAGACGTAAGTTGATATAGATGAATTAAAAACAGCCATAGAAGAACATGGATATAAAGTATTAAGTATTCATAATATAAGGTATCGCATCACAAAACTATGATTGTCGCTACTCACAGTTGAAATTGAACATGACTATAAAAGCCAGGGAATTTATAAAATAAACCGACTATTAAATACGGTAATCAAATTCGAGTCACTGAACGTTAAAACAGAAATTTCTGAACGTCAAAACTTCCAGGAATATAAGCATACCAAAAACTATTATTACAAAAGTACTGTGTGTGTGAAACGTGCTGAATAACACCAAATTAAAGAATTTCCAATTAAACAAAAAATAAAAGAAGTAACATGTGCAAACTATAAAGGAAATCACACCGCAAACTATAAAGGATGCCCAGTTCGTAAGCAATTACAGCAAAAACTATTTTCTAGACTAAGAGAAAAAACGTTAAATCAAAACAGTATTCAAATTTATCCAAATTCAAATTCAAATCAAAATGCTAATGTCAATAGAGTTAGATCAAATATAACATATGCACAGTAAATATCAAAATAAAACGATCAGAGTGATATAGAAATATCAAAACAAACAGTTGTTCAAGCAAGCTACGTAAGTAGACATAATAATGAAATAAACAGAAATAATAAACTCGAACATATAATGGAGCAGCGGATGTAAAGAATGGATACTTTGTTAAATTTTTTAACTGTAGTAGTAATGGCATAATGAGCAGTCTAAAACTCGTTATCTAAAACGCAAATGGTCTTATACAGAGGCATATTGAATGAAAAGCATTTTTAAACTATGAAAATGATATTGATATCAGAAACACACTTCACAAGTAAATACTATCTTAATATACCAAACTACATTGTACATAAAACCAATCACTCGTTTAATAAAGTCCACGGAAGTACTACCATTATAATCAAAATAAAAATAAACCACTACATCCACACTTAAACTAGTGAAATCTATTTACAAGCAATCAGTGTAATCATCAAGGATAATAACGGACCGATAACAATATCAGCTGTTTAATCTCCTCCAAATAAAACAATTACAAAAAAAACTGGACTGACTTTTTCAACAGACTTGGAAATCATTTTATAGCAGGAGGTGATTATAATACGAAACATTCGTGGTGAGGATCAAGATTATCCATTCCAACATATAGATGCACAGTACTCTATGAAATACTACAAAAAAAATAACTATATTCCGATATACACTAAAGAACCAATATACTGGCCTACAGATATAAACAAGCTTCAAATTTTATTGAATTTGCTGTAGTAAAAGGTATAAACAAAAATTATTTTGAAGTGTCATCATGCTTAGATTTATCATCGGCTCATTTGCCGGTACTAATTATTCTACACGACCAAGTATTTAATTAATAAAGTAAACAATAACATAAAAATCGACTGGAGATAGTTTCGACTCGTGGAAGGGAATAGACGTGTCTTGACTATGAGTGCGAGTTTTGGAGGAAAAAGCAGAGAGAGAAGAATAAAGGAAAAAAAAGAAAAGTTGAGGTTAAGAGAGAAAATTAGGAAGTGGGAAAGGCAAGCAGAGAGAAGGGGTGGTAAGAAGTAAAGGCGGAGACAGAAAAGGTAATACAGGGAATAAAGGTGAGATCACGAGTAGAAGTAGAGAGACAAATTAAGACGTACGGGATAGTGATGGAAAGATTTGTGACCACAGAAAAATTAAAAGATAAAGGTGGAAGGATGGATAAGAAAGGCCCATAGGAGGAAAAGAAGAAAGGAGTAAAGGTGGTAAGGGGGAGAGAGAGCGGAGAGGGGCTGACGGAAAATATTAGAGGAGAAATGAGAGAGGTAAAAAGATGGAAGAGTGAAAGTGAGGGGAGCGAGATGGAAGGGGAGGGGGTATAGGATTGGACAACACGATAAGAGAAGTGGGAAAAAGTAGTGGAGCAGAAGATATAATGGAAAAGACACGGGAAGATATAAGGGATTTAAGAGAGGTATGGGAGGAAGAAAGGAGAGAATGGACAGAAATGTTTAAAGAAATTATGGAACAAATGGAAAGAATGGAGACAGAGTGGAAAAGAAGAGAAGAAAGATGGGAGAAAGAAATAGGAAAAGTTAGGGAGAACAAAAGAGAAAGAGAGAAGAAAGAAGGAGGGAGACGAAAGAAGAAAGGGAAAAAGCAGAACTTAGAGAAAAGAAATTCCAGGAAAAATGGGGAGAAAGGATGAACCAGTTGGAAGAAGCGTACGTGACATTAAAAGAAAGTATAGAAGGAGGAAACGAGAAGCAAAGAGGATCAGAAGTAGGCAATAAGGAAGAAATAGAGTATATGAGAGAGAAAATAGATAGAGAAAATAGGTTAAACAATATAATAGTGACAGACTTAGAGGGTAGGTCAAGATGGGAAAAGAAGAGTGAGGCAGAGGACTGGTTAAGAGAGGAACTAGAAATGAAAGGGGAGATAGTGAATCTGAAAAGAATAGGAGGGACAACGGGGAGGGATGATCGGAGAGAAAGAGGAAAAAAGATGTGGCAAATTAGATGCGCATCATGGGAACAAAAAGAAAGAATTATGAAAAGGAAAAAGAAGCTAGGGCAGAAAAAGATCTTTGTAGATCAGGACTGGACGTTGAAGCAGAGGAAGATGAGAGAGGAAGTAAGAAGGAAAGTGAGAGAAATAAAAAGTAAAGGTAAAGACGTAAAGATGTGGAATAACGGGTTGAAGTCAAAGGAAGTAGAATGGTGGTGGAGCGAGAAAGAGGGAAAAATGGTAAAAAAAAGGGTGGAAGGGTTTCGAAAACAATAGGGAAAAAAGCGAGAGAGAGGAGGGAAGGCAGAGAGATGGAAAAGAGGCAGTAAAGATACTATTCTGGAATGTGGCGGGGATTAGGAGCATGGAGGAAAACGACTGGGAATATATTAGGGAATTTGATATAATAGGGCTAACCAAAACCTGGATGAAGAAGCAAGGGGTAAAAACTGGGGTGGAGAAGTAACTGAAAGGATATAACATATCGTAAAGTGGAGAGACTCAAGAAGGGAAGGAAGAAGAGGAGAGAAATAGGGGGAGAAATAATGGCGGTAAGAGAGAGGAAAGGGATGGGTAAGGTTGAATAGAAGAAAGAAAGGACAAGTGAGGTAATAGCGGGAGAAATAAAGATCGGAGGGAGGAAATACATGATAGCAAAAGTATATATGCAACATGAGAAAAAGGAAAACTATGATTACCTAAGCGATAAAGGAGAACAGAGGAAAAACAATAATTATAGGAGGAGACTTCAACGCAAGAACAGAAAATGAAGGGAGAGAATGGGAGACAGAAGAAAACCTAAAAGAAAAAAAGGCCAAAGATAAAGTGTTAAACGCAGAGGGAGAAGAAATGATAAAATGGCTACTAGACATGGACTTAGTGATAACGAATGGGAGAAAAGAAGGAGATGAAGAGGGAGAAAAACATATATAGGAGCGAGAGGAATGTCAACGATAGACTATGTAGTAAATAACGAGGAAGGTGATGAGGCAATAAAAAGGGTTTAAATAAAAAAGAGAGTAAAGTTGGACCACTTACCTTTAGAAGTGGAATTGGGAGACAAAATAGCAGAACAAAGAAAAGAAGAGGATGAAAGAATGACAGAGGACTGGATCGAAGAAGGTATAAGAGAGTATCAGAGGTGAATGGACTCAATAGAGGGAACAGAAAAATGGAAAGAAATAAAAAATAGTGTGAGGAACGCAGTCATAAAAAACAAGATAAGGAAAAAAAAGGATCGAAAATAAACTGGTGGAGAGAAGAATGTAGGATAAAAAGGGCTAGGGTGATGGCAGAGTTAACTAAAGTAAGAAAAGGGGAAGGAGTCAGAGACAAACACCTAGAAGCAAAGAGAGAATATAGAGAGGAAATAAGAAAAGCGACAGAAGCTGAGGGGAAAAGAGTGGCAGGAGAAATAAGATAAGATAAGACGAGAAGAAAATTCTGGGATAAAGTGAATAGCAATAAGAAGAAAAGAATTGGATTAGATGAAAATATAGGAAAAGAAGAATGGTTAAAGCACTTCAAGGGATAACTGAGAGAGGAAGAAAAGGAAGAAAGCAAAGGGGAAGAACCCGAAGACAGCGAAAGAGGAAGGTGAAGCGATCAAAGTAAGAGAAGTAAAAGAGATAATAAGAAAAATGAAAAAGAAAATGGCGACAGGAGAAGATGGTATAGCGAATGAAGAGTGGATGGAAGGCACGGAAGGCATGTTAAAAGATATGACAAAATGCTTAAACGGAATATGGAACGGAGAAGGATATCCAGAAGAATGGGGGAAGGGAATAATTGTACCAATATATAAGAATGGGAGGAAAGAAGAAGTAGAAAACTATAGAGGAATAACGCTGATGGACACGGGATATAAAATATATGCGGAAATACTGAATAAAAGCTGGAAAGAGAACTAGAAGCTAAAGAAACGTTAACCGATAAGCAGATGGGATTCAGGAAGAAAAGAGGAACAATGGACGCAATTTATGTATTATAAATAATAATAGGGAAGGAAATAAGGTAAAAAGGAGGAAAACTGTTTGTATTCTTTGCAGACATGAAGTCCACTTTTGACAAGTTAAAGAGGGAGAAACACGGAAAAGAGGGAGAAAGATGGAAAACAACGAAAGAGAAAGGGATAAATAGAAAAATTAAGAATAGAATAGAAGAAATATATAAGAATACAGGGAGTAAGGTAAAAGTTGGAGGAGAAATAATTGGGGAGTTCGAGACTTACAAAGGCGTAAGGCAAGCGTGCCCTTTGAGTACCACGCTATTTAATCTTGCCTTCGCCGACCTGGAAGTCAAGATCAAACAGGTGCAAGAAGGAGGGGTAGTGATAGGAAGGAAGAAAATATGGAGATTAGTATATGCAGATGATATAGTGATGATGGCAAAGAGTGAAAGGGTATGAAAGCAATGCTGAAAAAATTAAAAAGGTACCTGGAATAAAGGGGATTAGAGCTAAACGTAGGAAAATCAAAGATGATGAAATGTAGGAGAGGAGGAGGAAGGGGAAAGGAAGAAGAATTCGAATGGGATGGTGAGAAGATAGAGATGGTTAAAGAGTACAATTACTTGGGATATGTGATAAGTAGAAATAACGGAAATAAAAAGCAGATAAAGAAGGTAGAAGGGAAAAAAATATGAGACTCGGAAGACTATGGGGGCTAGGAGAAAAACTATTTAGAGAAAATTGGGCGCTAAGAATGAACCTGTTCGACGCACTGGCGAAAAGCGTGATTATGTATGGATCAGAAATCTGGCGATGGAAGAGATATGAAGAAATAGAGAGATTACAACTAAAATATATAATGTGGGTATTGGGATTAGATAGAAACACGCCGAGTTACTTAATACGATGGGAAACAGGGAGACAAGAAATGAAAGAAACAGCATTAGAAAAAGCAATGAGGTATGAAAACAAAATAAGAGAATAAAGAGATGGCTCATTAAACAAAGAAGCATGGAGAGAACTAAAGAAAAGCGAAAGAAATGAAAAAGATAAAAAGAGTAAGAAGAAGGAAAGAGAGGAAAGGCTAGAAAAATGTGAAATATATAGAGAGAGGGAGGAGAGAGACGAAATGAGAGAAGAGTTTTGGGAAGAAATAAGACAAGAGCTAAAGAAAAAAGAAGGAAAAAAATTAGAAGAAAAGCTAGAAAAGTCAAGATATATAAATGAGTGGAAAGAATTGAAAGAAGAAATGAAAATGTACAGATTAAAGGAAATTCAAGGAGAGGGAAGAATAAAAGGCCTACAAATAAGGGAAAGGTTTAGATTAGGTAATGAAATGAGATGAATTAGGTATTGGAAAAAGGAAGAAAATAAGAGATGCCGAATGTATATGAAAGAGGAAGAAAATTGGAAGCACATAGTAGAAAAATGTGAAAGAAGCAAAAAGGATGGTTAAGAATGGGAAAAAGTAATAATAGGTAGCAAAGAAAAGATAGCGTGGATGATGGAGCTAAAATGGAAAAGAAGAAGAATCGAGGAAGAGTAAGAAAAAGGAAAACAAGAAGACATATTATAAGATACTAAAGAAAATAAGTGAGGTTGAGGAAAGGAAAGGTAGAGGGAGCAATAGGAAATGAGAAAAAGATGCCAAAGCCCTAATAAGGAGAAAGATAGATGAAATGATTAACAAGAAAGAGAGCAAAAGCAAGGTAAAGGCAAAGGTGAAAAGGCAAAAGAAAGTAACAAAGAAAGAAGACGAAAAGAAAATAAGCAAGAAAGAGAAAAACAAGAGCGGAGAGAGAGAGGAGGAGAAGATTAATCAATAGAAAAATGAGAAGAAAAGCTGAACAGACAGAAGCAGAAGACAGGGACGCAAGAATTGCAGACACACCTATATACGTACACATATACACAAAACACACGCACACATACACACACAAAACACATACATTATCAATTATACAAACTAGACACGAGACACAATTGAATGTATGAAATGAAAATCAAATGTAACATATAAGTTTTAAATAAATAAACTAACGTAAAAATCGACTGGAAAACATATGCTCTTTACATAAAACAATGCATAACATGCAACGTTCCTCTTAAAACAGCGAATAATGTAGAAAACAGCACCAACTTACTTAACCTAATTCTAACTGAAATTATTAACAAATTCTCTAGTACAATAAATAGAAATAAAACACAGCAAATCACGTCCATTAAAATAACCCGCAACATCAAAGAAAAGAGATTATTAAGAAAAAGATATTAAATAACTAGATTGAGTCAAGACAGAATTTAAGTAAATAAAGCAACCAAAGATCTAAAGAAAATGTTATATAAAGAAAAAATTACACAAACGTAGAATTATCTTAGATCACTGAGCCCTACAGAAGCAACAAATTACTCGTTATGGAAAGCTACTAAACCACTTAAAAGACCAATTACATTTATACCGCCTATCAGTATATTATATTTTGCCGCGGTAATACCGTTGCACTTACGCACGTTAAATAGTCTGAAAAACTTTATATTCGACGAAACACAGTGCAAACTAAAACGGTGGTGTTATCGTGAAAACAGCTGAGGCGTAACTGCTTATTCAAATACTCGCGCGCCCCCTCTCTCTCTCTCAATTCTTCGTACTAACGCGCGAGTTACAGAATCGCGGACGGATCGATTAATTGAATCGACTACCGTTGCAACGCTAATCTCGAATTTCAAGTTATTATGATCATTTAGTAAATATTTGTTAATTTAATTTATATTGCAAGTAAATGTCACAAGTACTTTTGCAATAAATAAATATAATGCGAATTTGAATATATAACAGCGATCCAAGTACCTTAGTGTAATGGTCCTATCAATGAGCTATTTTCTTATTTCACTGAATCACTGCAACCCGCTAAACTCATCAATTTGCTAGCATCAAGTAGCATTGTAAACGGCGCCACCTCATATATTATATGATTGTGTCTTAGTACCAGAGTCAAATATCATGGCTCTATAAGTAGCGTGACGTCATCTACTTATAGATATAGATATAATGTTTTTTGTTATTTCAATAAAAGATGTTAATTAATAGTAATTTTGATAAAACAAAGCATTTTTTATATAGATTTTCGGGCATAGATTTAGATTATAATAATTTTCATTCCGTTTAATTATTAAATTATATTGAATTTTAATATGCAAAGTTTATTACATTGTAAATATTAATTTTCAGAATAATGCGGATACTTTAAATTCATGATAAATATCTTTGTTAGAAACATGAGTAAGAATTGGTTTCATTGGTAACAGTTTAATTATAACTATTATCAATAAATAAATTCAAATGTTATTAACTAATTTGAGGATTTCTTTTTAGAAATTACTTCGAAAATTAATAAACTATAAAGTTATGTAAAAATTTAATGTTGTTCTATTGTAAATATTGTAATATTACATTAATTAACTTTATTAGTTAATAACTTTTGACGCTATTATTTGTAATAATTGTAAATTATACTAAAACGACCAATAACTAATTTTGTAAAGTTTACATGTGTTAAAACTTTAGTATTAATGTTTATTTACTTGTAAATTTAGAAATTCATTTCTCAAAATTTGCGAATACTTCTCGAAGATTCGAAAACTTTTATTATATTCGAAAATAGGCGGGAAAATCTGTATATAAATATGCCCACTATTGCATAGGCTGGTATTCACTTCTATCCTTGCAAAGTGAGCGCATGAGATTGAATAAACTTGGCTAATACCTAAGTTCTTTCTCTCATTGTGATTAACTGAGCAAGATTTTTCATTTCCTATAATTCGAGCTCAACTTATAGAACATCTCGCGCTCTAAGAAACTTGGGCCGAATTATATCCTCTACAAGGAAGACTTTAGCTCTGCTTATGGCACACTTCGTACCATAAGAAACTAGGGTAAAGTCTATCTTTTCCTTGAAATCTCACTCATATAATCATATATATTATTTATTATTTTATTTTATAGTAATAATTAGAAGCATTTTGGAAACGAAACAAATTCTTACTCATTAACACGATAGACCACGAGAGTACGAACTTAATATAAATTATAAGTGATACGAACATCGCATTAAGAAATAGAAGCAAGAATTTGATACTTCTATAAATGATTTTTAACAGAGTTATCAATAAATAAAAAATTTATAATTTAATTAAACATTGTTATGGTAAACGTTCGGTTTGCGCTACCATCTTGATCGCGCGGCTACCTGCGAGGGCAGCACCTATCGGCCCGGGTAAGTCAAAAACGGGAACTCAGTCCGAAATGGAAAGGAACGCGCGCGAAGAGAAAAGGACCGGTGGGAGAGCGCCTGTGACACCGGTAACAACGTGCAGGAGTCCAGGAGCACTAACACGAGAGTTGCGCAGCTACCCGAAATTCGCGAATAGCGTGTCCGAACCTAGGAGTGCCTGTAGCACCGGCAACGACGTGCGTGCGTGTGAACGCCACAAGGAGCGTGAACTTTAGCCGGCCTATAGTTCTTTGTTGTTGCTACGAGTTCGAGTGCCTAGCTGAGATGCCATCGGACGCCAGCCACGAGGTTGCTGAATCCGTTCGACGGAAACAGTACGACGATACAGAGAGCCTCGTTTTTAATCGAAATAGTGGCAACCTGAGCCATGCGTTGAACTACGACATTGAACTGCTCCCCTTGACAGCGCGACTAATCACATAAGGTAAGCTGGCCAGTTTCGCGTTATTGTTTTCGATAAGTGACCGCGCGTAACATCTTAGCTCTCCCCTCACACTAGCGAATGTGAGAAAATTGGTAGCGAGCGAGCATGCAAGCGAATAACTCGATCGACTGATTGTAAATGAAATGACGATAAGCAAGATTGTCGCGCACATCGTATAAGCGTAAATGCGCGGGCCAAGTGCATTGCAGTTACGTGATGAATAAACTAGACTGTGCATGATTGAAACGTTAATCTATTGCTATCTTTGCTATTAGTAAGTTGGTTGACTGACACCTATCCTTCCTGCTCCTCAGTTAGCTAACAAAACTTGATTATTTCGATCTCGCCGCGCGCATTCTGGTACGACTACGCATCGGGCGAGACAAAGAAATTAAAACGGAATTCACACTCCGTTACAACATCTACAGTTGGGTTGCGAGATAGCGATTCAACTATATATACATGTAAAATTATTGAAAGCGATTGTTATTCGAATGTGATTTTGTAATCGCAAAAAAGATAATTTAGGAAATTCATTATTTAATTATTATTCAAGAGCTGCTTGTTAAATTGGTGGTTTTGATTTTAAATAATGTTCCGTGTATCATAAGTAATTTTTAAAATATAGTTGCTTGACTGACACCCGTTTCCTCTTGCTCTACGACTTTCTTATTTGATACAGGTGATAGCGAACGCGTTTACGCGATCACTGTAATTAAGATAATTAAACAGTAAGCAACCCCGTTACATGGCGCCCAACGTAAAAGAACCTACGGTGTTTCTGATTGTTCAAAACACCGGTTCTTAATAGTGACCTTGCGCTCAGTCAACCAGCGACTTAGGTGGTAATCAAGTGTTGTTGTGCACACTTGATATTGAGAGCCAAAATAGTAAACATAACCTGTTAGTTAGCTTGCGAAGGCCCACCGCGGCGTAAAATTGTAAATAATAACTGTAAGCGTGTGCGAGTGCGACTGAACGACTCTTAGAAGCGTAAACACCAATAAATTTTGAAAGTTGCCGCAAATCAATAATATTGTACTCGTTGGCCTGGGGAAAACTAACACCGGCAACTTTCAAACGAAATTAATTCAATTTGATAATTTTATTTGATATCGTGTTGTCTTAAAGTAAAGTTTTTTTTTAATATTATTAGCTGCGGTTATTGGTGATTACACGCGACGCTCGTTATAATATTAGATACTAACTCACACAGCCGCGCTAACAAACAGTTAGTGCGTCTGATAGGCAGGATCATTATATTGCGTAATAACGAGCGAAGAGTCTTTCGGCAAACATAACATCAAACGCCCTTGACAAGCCTAGTATCGGCTAGGCCTTCAGTTGCGTGGTGTGCGTTCAGGCATTTCACTTGCGTACCATTTTTTTTGAAAAACAGCACTCGCACTCGCAACACGCGTAACAAGCGTGTAAATTTCGCGTGAAACAAGCCGCAAGACAACTAACAGAAGAATATGGACCGCACTCAGACAGATATAGAAAAATGGGTATTGACGCTCCAGGAAGAAGAAATGGTTGAATACCTCGAAAACCTGGAGCTTAAAACAAGCGGGACCAAGCTCTCGAGAGCTGGCCGCCTGCACAACTGGTTGCTCGGCGACTACTCCGCAGCAGATTTCGTGGAAGTCGACAACCAGCACAGCAATCCAGCAAAAAGAGCTGCCCTACGCTCGGAACTGATTGTATCCCTATGTGCGGAACACACAGCATCCGAGCAAGAAGGAGAACACCCGCTAGCCCAGCTGATGCAGAGTGCGGAGGTAATATCGCGAGTACAGAAAACCGCGATAAACATCACGAATGTCATGGACAGCGGCGAGAACACGAACAGTAATAACTGTATTACTATAACGGCTGATAATGGCAGCCAGTTCCAACTCCCGCCGGCATTCGCGGTGATGATCCAAGACCTCATTTTCCGGTCCAGAGAAAATGAGAAGAAACTGGAGCTACTAGACTTACTGAGTTCGAATATGTGGAGTCTAACAAAAATATTAGACCAGATCCTCAGCAACAGCATCAATGTGAAGGACCAACTGGACAATCAATCCGCCAGGATCAGCGCATCAGAAAACGCCGAAAACAGAAATATACGGCAAGACGATGCGAATAGTTCCAACGAAGCGCGGCAACAGGAGAACACGCGTAGGAGCGTAGCATTCCAGGACACCTTCACATGCCATTACGACACCAGGTTACCCCAGAGCACTCCAGCTGGAGCCGGACAGAGGCCCACGGGGGCCACCGACAGGACGCCCCGTCGGACGCTCCCTTTCGGAGAGGGTGGACCGCATCAACTCAGTGGAGTTAATGCTGAAGTGAATAACCACCCGTCGAACACGTGGTCATCTCAGCAGACAACAAACCTTTGGTCGACTACAAGGGATGTTGGTCACATTGTCCGAGGTTGGAAACTCAGGTTCTCTGGAGAGGGCAATGCGAGCATCGACACCTTCTTGTCAAGCTGGACAACTCGAGGAGCAGCGCAGGACTTACGGAGGACGAGATGCTCCTGGCCGTATCCGAGCTACTCGTCGGTCCTGCCCTTATCTGGTACGAGGCGATAAGGGAGGAATGGATCTCCTACGCAGATTTCGAGGCAGACGCGAGAGAGTGGTTTGGGATCAGCGTGCAGCAGCAGCAGCGTTTAATGAATGAGGTTCACAGCCGATATCAGGGCCCAGACGAAACAGTGAAAGTCTACGTCGCTAATATGATGGGCCTGATGAATCGGCTGAACCCCAAGATGACGCACTAATCAACTGGACCTACTACACGCCAACCTTCTCCCGGACATTCAGGGCCAAATACGGAGGTCAGAAGTAGACTCCATACGGACCCTGAACGCCCTGGCCACGGCGGCCCAGAATAGCTTGCATCAGCGAAGGATGGAGCGGACGGTACCAGACCCTCAGTCGACTCTGTACCCTGAGTTAGCGTACCACCCCCGCACCGACGGGAGCAAGGGTCGTAAGGGCAAGGTGGCAGCCATGTCCGGCGACAAACCAGAGTGTAGCGACAGGTTGGACCGCATGGAGAAGGTACTCGAGAAGGTGACGCACCAGGTCGCTTATACGCCGACGCCCTCGGAGGCGACACCTAATCCGAGTCTGGAGTCGGTCGATGGCGAGAAGAAAGTTCTACCCACCGACATATTGAACCAAATGCTGCTGTCCCTTAGAGAGATATCGGCAGATATAAAGAATAACCACGCCGACAAAAACCTGACCTCCGAGGACCGAGCCAAGAGACCGGAGACTCCTCGCAGACGAGAGAGGGATTTCTCCAGGCCGATCAAATGCGCCGAGTGTGGCCTATTGAGGTACAGCAAGAAGTACTGTCCCCAATGTAATAAGAGAAACGGGGAAAGAAGTGGATAGGTGGGGTTGATCCCACTTCTTCGCCCCCCAATCCAAACCCCGTTGAAGAGATCTCGCGGCCTTCGTCAACACGGCCCGCGCTATTAGTGGCGAGCGTGTTGAGCGATGAGGGCGAGGTCCCCCCTAGTGACGCCAATGATGAACGTGGCGGTAGAGTGCACGCGGAGAAGAAGGATAATGACGTTAGTAAAGCCCGAGACCCTGGACCAGCCGAGGTGGTGGCGTATGGATCGCTCACGCCCTCGGGGGCACGGGTAAAAGCCGATAAACCGTCAAAGGGTAATGACGTTAGTAAAGCCCGAGACCCTGGACCAGCCGAGTTGGTGGCGTATGGATCGCACACGCCCTCGGGGGTACGGGTAAAGGCAGATAAACCGTCAAAGGGTATCGACGTTAGTAAAGTCCCAGACCCTGGACCAGCCGAGGTGGTGGCGTATGGATCGCTCACGCCCTCGGGGGCACGGGTAAAAGCAGATAAACCGTCAAAGGGTAATAACGTTAGTAAAGCCCGAGACCCTGAACCAGCCGAGGTGGTGGCGTATGGATCGCACACGCCCTCGTGGGCACGGGTAGCGGCAGATAAACCGTCGAAACGTAATCCCATGGAAACTCCGATCGTCCGAACCAAGGTGGTTCGGACGACAAGTGACGTCACTCTACCACGCGAGAGCACAGTGGCTAGCGCTATGGTGTACAAGGAGCAAAGCTGTGGAACCGTCGAAACTGTTTCCCGATATTCCCCGGAACAAGAGACGCGTTGGTGACTACCGGTGAAAATAGGAGACTTCCAGATACGGGCCCTCTATAATCAGGGAGCTTCCACTACAGCCATGGGTAGTAATGCTCTGCAGATAGCGTCTGTGCTAGGCGTCAGATTGGACACCACCCACTCGGGTACAGCAGGACTACCAGACGGTCGTAAGTTAATGATCGTTGGTCACGCCATGTTGCCGTTCACCGTGGGGGAGATGACGATGCCGACGAGGGTGGCTATCCTCCCAACCCTCGTCGAGGAATGCATTTTAGGAGTGAACTTCGTCAGGTTATTCAGAGCGGTACTTGACCCCGACGACAACACGTTGCTGTTCAAGGAATCGCAAGCCAAAATGAAGCTAGAGGTAGCTAGCTTGGAAGCTGGTCCGAGGTTAGCTACAATCGGACTAGCCGAGGTGACGGCCACTCAACAGGTGTCTTTGCACCTTATCGCAAGCCCCTATGGGCTTGGGACGTGCGGCAGATATTGAATACGAGATTCGGGTCGGTGATACGAAGCCAATCAAACAGCGTTATTATCTGGTATCGCACAAGGTCGAGCAGGACATGCATAAGCCGATAAGGGAGATGTTAGCCCAAGGGGTGATCGAACCAGCGGACAGCGGCTGGTCGAGCCCGGTGGTTATGATACGCAAGAAGGACGGCTCGTATCGGTTTTGTATTGACTTCAGAAAAGTCAACAAGGTCACCGAGCCAAATGGGTATCCCCTACGGTTTATGCAAGATATACTGAGGCGTTTGCGAAACGCACGCTATATCTCGACGCTCGACCTCAGCAGCGCGTATCACCAAATTCCACTCAAGATCGAATCCCGGCCAATCACGGCCTTTACCGTATCCGGACTGGGGCATTTTCAATTCGTACGAATGCCGTTCGGCCTCTCGTACGCCGGCGCCACCTTCCAACGGTTGATCGATAGCGTGATCGGCCCCGAGCTAGGCGAATTCGCCTTCGCCTATTTGGACGATATCATAGTAGTATCGTCCAAATTCGAGGATCAACTGCGACACCTAAAAACCGTATTGGATAGGTTGTGCGGAGCTGGCCTCTCGATTAATCGAGAGAAGAGCGTCTTCTGCAAGCCTGAGGCCAAGTACCTGGGCTTGTTGATCAACCGTGAGGGTATCAGACCAGACCCTGAAAAGATGCGCTCTATCGTGGAGTACCCACGGCCAGGAAACGTGCGACAGCTGCGCACGTTCCTGGGGGTCGCTTCATGGTACCCGCCGATTCTTGAGTGACTTCGCCACACACGCTCAACCGTTAAAGAGGTTGATGGGGAAAAAGAGCGAATACATGTGGGGAGAGGATCAAGTACAAGCCTTCGCTAAATTTAAGACACTCATGATATCCGCACCATGCCTCGGATTACCGGAACCCGACGGACAGTACGTGCTGGAGACAGACACTAGTGCTACGGAAATCGGTGCCGTCCTGATACAGAGAGTAGGAGACGGAGACCGGATCATTGAGTACGCTAGCAAAGTCCTTAATCCGGCTGAGCAAAACTACTCAGCTACGGAGCGCGAGTGCTTGGTGGTCGTGTGGGCCATACAAAACTTCCGCCCATACATAGAGGCGAACCGGTTCAGGGTGGTGACGGACCACAATAGTCTAAAATGGCTTTATAACCTGAAGAACCTAATTGGTCGTCTAGCCCGATGGGCCTTGCAACTCCAAGGCCACACTTTCGAGATCGAATATCGAAAGGGGGCAGACAATGTGTTGCCCGACGCATTATCACGCGCTTTTGAGCCCACGAAGGCTGAGGTTGGCGCAATGGACCAACCGAAGCCAAGGGACAGCGCCTGGTACACGGAACAATTCGTATGGAAACTCGTCGTGCCTCCGGAGGAACGCAAGGCGGTATTGTTCGAGAGCCACGACCTAGAAACTGCAGGACACCTGGGACGCGAGAAGACCTTCGCCCGCATCGCCCAGTCCTATTACTGGCCGGGAATATACGCGGACGTTAAGGGATACGTCCAAAAGTGCCAGGTCTGTCAACAGTGCAAGGTTGAGCAGCGACTGCCGCGCGGGCTCATGCAGGACCGAACGTTGTCCACGCCTTGGCAAGTGGTCGCAGGCGACATCGCCGGGCCCTTTCCGAAGAGCCCTCGAGGGCATGAATAAGTCCTGGTATTCATTCATGTATTCACACGATGGGTCGAATGCATACCCATACGTAGTGCCAATGGCAAGACGATCGTGAAGGAACTCCGGGAGCGGGTAATCCTACGTTTCGGTACGCCAAAGATCTTCTTGTCCGACAATGGCACCGAGTTCCGCAACTAATTGGTAGACGGGTACCTAAGAGACCAGGGGATAAAACGGACCTTCACCCCAACCTACACCCCGCAGGCTAACCCTACGGAAAAGGTTAACCGTACCTTAAAAACGATGATAACCTCGTACCTGCGAGGGAATCACAGGGAATGGGACCGAGCGCTGCCCGAACTCATGTTCGTATTGAACACGGCCGTCCATAGTTCCACGGGGACCAGTCCTGCCGTGCTCAACTACGGCAGGCAACCGGAAGCCCCGAATACTCTTCGAAGACGAATGGACGAGCTCGTCGCGCGAGAGGAGATTTTACTTCGAATCGGGCAATAGAACGAGCATATGCAGAATAACTGTTCCGCCATTCAGCTAGCTCTCGAGAGCGCCTCGGATGAATCCCTGAGACAGGCAAGGTACTACAACGCCAAGCGTAGGCCCTACAGGTTTAAAGAAGGGGACTAGGTGTAGAAGAAGAATCGCGTGCTGTCCTGCGCGGCGCATGGCATTTCCGCGAAGTTAGCACCCAAGTTCATAGGTCCCTTTATTGTCACGAGGGTACTCAGTGTCGATTCGTATCGCCTTGCTAATCAACAGGAAAAGGTCACGGAGTTAATACACGCCAAAGACCTCAAACCCTACTATGGGCAAGATGACGACTTACCGGAAGATGGGACCCGACGACGGGATGACGACGAGACCTCTACCACCGAGGGAACCGAGGCGACGAGCGTCCCGCCTAATGCGAGCGATACGACGATTCGCGGAAACGGGCTCGCCGACATTGCGGACAACACACTCCGGAATAACGACGCGACAACTCTGAGCTCACCTCGTCACACCCGCCTTAATCTCCCCAACGAAGTCCCACTAAACGCCTCTTCTACTAACGCGGCGAAGCGACCTCGCAAGCACGCACTAACCACACACACTACACAGCATCGACAGACTACTCGAGCCCCTCCTCCCATTGTCGGGAAAAGGAAGAGGGACAGACCACCGAGAACGCCGATCGTAGATGCATGAGGCCCGGCGAACGAAGGCCCTGGGCAGCCGAAAGGCGCCCACCTTCGATATCCGAGGAAAATATTCGGGATACTGATGTATAGTATTTTGCAGGATGCAGATTACCCTCGAACAATTCGAGCAAGCGGCGGCCACCCTCATCGGCCTAGATTTGGGCCCCGCCGTGGAAGGAGTGGTGCATGCCACTCTGCACCTCCTAAGCACCCGAAAGGAGGAGGAGGAACAGGCACGGGTGCGAGCTCACGAGAGCTCGTCATTCGTGCTTATTGAAGAGTTCCCCGCGGAGGAGGCCACCACGCGCACGTCGACGACACCCGGCATCGCGCGTGGCGATACCATGCCACTGCCTGGACCCCCAGCAGAATCCATCCCGCTGAAGGCCCCACCAACCTCCGTTGGCACCCAGACGGAGGGGGGTTTCGCCGACGTGACCTGGCGCCCCAGGTTCACCAGCCAAAAACCCCCGTCTGACGGACGAACCTGGGAGGAGATAGTAGAGGGGTTGAGGGAGGTCGAGCAAGTCTGGGCGACCCTCAACGCCCTCCAACGAACCGTGTACGCCGAGTATGCCGCGTATACGGCTGCGGGACACCACCCCGACAACATGGACTACTGAGGTAAGGTGGTGTCCCGCCGTCGCCAGTTCGCGTCGGCGCTCAAAGAAGTCTAGCGGCGTCACCGCCGGGCCCTCGAGGGCCCGGCGAGTGACATACTTACGGGCCTCTCCCAGCCTCCGATCGTCGGAGCCAGATCAGCGCCTCCAGAGGTCAGGTCGGGGGCCACGCCACGCCAGGGCTCGCAAACGTGCGGGGTAAACCTGGTGGTGACCATGGACGGCAGCCAGGGGCTCATCCACATCAATGTGGTAGTAGGGCCCGCAGGTGAGGATCCCACGGTTGAAAGACCACTGTGGTTCGCCCCGAACCGTAGGGACGGGTTGCCACTTACCCCCAGGGTACGGGGCTTCCCACGGGGCACCCTATCCCGCGCTCAGTGGGACGGGTGCAACGTGTGCCACTACCCCGGGGTAACCCGCACGGTCGTTGCCCCCCTGTGCGACGGCACGCCGACCTGGTCCAAGAGAGGCTAGGATGGGAGGCGTGTGATCGTCCTCCATTAGATAACCAAGGCCAGGAGGAATCGCCGAGACCAGTCAGGTGATCTTTCCCTGCCCCCGTGGGCAGGGCCACATCTACACTGTTTCGCAGAATAAAAATTGAGCTAAACATCACATGGACTATGACCCTTTATTATCCTTTCTCCTCTCCACCTCGGAAGGAACAGCGCTAATAGGATTATCGTCGAGGATCCCGTAAGTCCAGACTGGAAGGGGGCTGTGACGGTAAACGTCGAATTATCGCTAATAAGACAACCTAATTGCTGCTCGCGGGGGTAGCACCGACCGGGGAGACGGAAAAATGAAACGAAGGAATACGGCGCGCGAGCAGACGGAACGCACGCGATTGAAAACGTACCAGTGAGGGTTCATCCATCATCACGCTCGTCCGCTTTCCGCTAGTGACTACGGATCCGCGAGCCGCAAAGACCAAAATCCGAAAGCAGAACGCCCATACCAGTGATCGCTGTTGCCGAGGCGCCGTGCAGCTGCCAAAGGGGTAGACCTGAGCCAACGGAAAGCGTCGTCCTCCGCGAGATCGACAGTGTGTGTGTGAGGTTTCGCCATCGAGGGCGAAACCACGTGTGCGCGAATTCGCGACCCGCGACACAAACACAAACAGTTTTCTTGCAGTGCGACTCACTATCGTCCACTTCGTACGTCTGCAATATAAAGGTAAGCTGGCCAGCTTAATTTCGCGGTCACGATACGATTGATGTTCGATTAATTATTCGTTCGAAGCGTGCATGCAGTAGATCTACGAACAAAGAGCAGCGAGCGTCGATGTCAACATAAACACGCTGGCCGATCTAATTTAGCATTTGATAGATAATAAAAGGTTCTGTTCGTGATATTAACAAATACTCTCAGCGTGTTTATTCCGTAATAACTCCACTCCTCATAGATTCATAGATTTATTGGTTGACTGACACTGGTTTCCTCTTGCTCTACGACTTTCTTATTTGATACGGGTGATAGCGAACGTGTTTACGCGATCACTGTAATTAAGATAATTAAACGGTAAGCAACCCCGTTACAGTCTATTTTATTACTGTACATAGAAGGTTTACTTCGTACAAACAGATAGAGGGCATTAAAAAATAGCCTCTACCTATGCACAATTTTCATTGCAAATAAAAACCCTTCTATATTACTATTTATAAAATGAATACTCATGCTTAATCTATTGATCATAATTGATTCTCAGTATTCGTTACTTATGTTAATCTTGCATAAATCCTACTCAGCATAACCAAAAATTTTATTGTGTAAATGAGGACAGGCTTTTTGAGAATAAATAATTATACACTCAATTTTATTAAAATTTTTTTATGAAGTACAGATTCCGGATCATTTTCTAAGAATGTAGTTGGATATATCACTTCAAAAGTTAAGAAAATACACATTAAGTATTACAAAAGCAGTAATACCCGCAAGGTCTATTCTAATAAACAACGAAAATTGTTGAACTCTCGATATTGAACATGTTTTTCTTATCGACTATTAAGTTTTTATAGATTTTTGACATCGGATTTCGATTTTTCATTCCTAATTCTAGATGGATATGTAGTAGTTATATCAGGAAGGTCATTTCTACGGTACTCTTATCGACAATCGACAAAAAACAACGAAAAATAACTCTAATATTTATATAAGAACTGGCAGTAACATTAATTAAATTGTCATCAGTGTTGAAAATTTACCTTCCATAAATAAAACTTATAATAAATAAATACATATACTTAAGCAAGTAAATTGTTGAAATTCAGGTCTGTTGAGCATTGGTTATATTAATATAAATAGATTAGATAAGTTTGCACACTTTGCTCTCTTGCAGACTCGTTTGGACGAGGAATTATTTGACATAATTGCTATTACTGAGATGTTTTTATCAGATGATATTCTTTAAAATCATTCATCTATATCGGGATTTAACCTATTCTGTTTGGATTGTGCTGGAAAGAAGGGCAGAAAACTTTTCACGCTCGTGATTTTTATTCTATTAAGTTTTTAGTTACCTCTATTCCGGAATTTGATAATATACTAGAGATTATTAGTACAGATATGAAATGTGTGAAATTTAAATTATTATTTGGTTTTGTACATCATTCATCCATATCCTCTCCTTTTCATTTATTCAATTGTATTTGCGTATATTTATCCTTTTATAGCGATGTAATTATCGCAGGTGATTTAAATGCTGATCTTTGTTCTGCCACTCTACATGTAGCCAACAGAATGCACAATTTGATAGATCGAAATGCACTTTATAATACTTCATTTCAGCATATCCATCATTGCCTTGATTGAGACCCTCCATCGCATATAACGCAGGACTTATTCTTAGAAAGAGATCTTTTCGCAGTTAAAAACAAATCACCCACCCCATTTATTGCTGACCACGATTTCATTAATATCAGATGTGAATGCTCTTTTTATAGCCCTATTATGAGATATTTTGCTACTCGTCAGCTAAATTTTATCAATATCACTATACTTTCTTTTACTTTTCAACAGAATTATAATTCTAGTCTGCCTACCCAAATGTTAGATGACCCTTATACAGATATCAATGTTTCCTTTCCTTCCATGCATTCTCTGTTATAACCCGCATATGATGCTGTTGCACCACTTATACGAGGTGTGTTCAAAAAGTAAGGACTTTGTATTTTTAAGAAAAAATATTTATTTATTTACCAATATTAATGTTATCCCCTTCAAAGTAATCCCCCTCAGATACAATAGACTTATGCCAACAGTTTTTCCAATCCTCAAAGCACTTCTCATAAGCACTTTTCGGTATAGCCTTGAGCTCTTCCAGCGATGGAGTCTTTATCTCTTCAATCGTTGCAAATCTCCGTCCTTTCATAGGTCTCTTTAGTTTTGGGAACAAGAAAAAGTCACAGGGGCCAAATTCGGTGGATATGGTGGCTGAGGCATGATTGCGGTGTTGTTTTTGGCCAAAAAATCGCTCACAAGCAAAGATGAGTGAGCAGGGGCTTATCGTGATGCAAAAGCCATGAATTGTTTTTCCACAATTCTGGGCGTTTTCTTCGTATTGCTTCTCGCAAACGGCGCATAACTTCAAGATAATACTGTTTATTGACCGTACGTCCATATGGTAAGAACTCCTGATGCACCACGCCATGGTAATCAAAGAAAACAGCAAGCAAAACTTTGACATTTGATCGAACTTGGCGTGCTTTTTTCGGTCTTGGCTCATCTGGGCTCTTCCATTGGGACGATTGAACTTTGGTTTCGATATCATAACCATATACCCATGATTTGTCACTAGTTATGACCCTTTTGAGTAAATCTGGGTCGTCGTTGACGTCATTCAACAGTTCTTGAGCGATGCTCATGCGACGGTTCTTTTGGTCCAAATTTAGCAATTTCGGAACAAACTTCGCTGACACATGTCTCATGCCCAAAACGTTAGAAAAAATTTCATGGCACGAGCCAAGCGATATACCAACATCCTCAGCAATTTCTCTGATAGTGATTCGACGATTTTCCAGAACAATTTTCTTCACTGCTTGAACGTTTTCATCAGTTGTTGACGTGCTTGGGCGTCCAGAGCGAGGCTCGTCATTGGCATCTTCTCGGCCATCTTGGAAGAGTTTGTACCACTTGTAAACATTTTTTTTACTCAGAACAGTTTTACCGTATGCCACCGTCAACATTTCAAGTGTTTCGGAGCACTATTTTTTATTTCTACACAAAATTTGATGCAAATCCTTTGATCCATATTTTTCGGTAGCAAGAAATCGCCGAGCACGCAAAACACTTATAACCTTTACGCCTCTCACAACCAAACAAAAAATGGTATACACTTGAACTTGGTACAGATGTTCGGGAAGAGTGTACCAACATAACAAAACAAAAAAATCGATAATCGAAAGTACGTTGCCCGTGAAATTTGAAAAGTCACCTTACTTTTTGAACACACCTCGTAAATATGATATTGCCATCGAAAAATAAACCATAGGTTACTTCTTAGATCCGTGGTCTAATGAAGTGTCGTAATCAAGCTTATAAATATGTTAAATTAAACTAAAATTCTGAAGATTTTGTCAATTACAAAAAAACGCAGTTCGATATTAGTAATCATTTTATTTCATTTGTCAATATTTCACTCTAAAAAATAACTATAGAATAGGAGAACTAGATTCTTCGAATGATACTAAAGCCAAATGGACAAAAACTTCGTTCAATAGGCATCAGTATGGCTTCATTTGATTCCCCTTTCTTATTCTTTGTTGACAATGACAGATTAAATAGGTACTATGTAGCCATCGCAAATCGTTATCCAGCCTTAACCCTTTCAGGGGCAGCGTATCATATATCATACACCTAAATTCTTTCAGTTTTTTATCCATACCGCGACCATTTTGAGCTCAATCGCTCTCGAATAAATTTCTATGCCATCATTAGTACTTAGGCTTCGTAATGCTTTCATTAAAAATTTGAAAATTTATATATGCAGATCTGTGTGATTCAACTGGTCATGGTCTTAATATCATCTAATTAAAATGTAACTAATTGCATGAATCGCATGGATATCGAAGAACAGAATTTATACTAACCACATTGTAACTAATCAATCCAATTATTTAGCAATATTATTTACTAGAGAGAGAGAGAGATTAATTGATTGATATAGCATTTATTATGTCATAGCCACATTTTTGCCTTATGGCAATTAGCATAATTTGGTACATACAAATAGAAATACACATACAAATAGTGCATAACAACATCGATCAGTAGGTAGTAGAACCAGACTACTATTTACAACAATAATAACAATAAGAGCCACCAACAAAAATTACAACAATGGTAGTAGACGTAACATTAGTAGCAACGCGGAGCAAAACGTAGGGGATACGGGACAGACATAGCAGTTTGAGAATTCAGCAGCAAATAATAAATTAGCACAGTATACACTTTGTATTAACGCTAGACATTTAAAGCCAGACCAAGACAAACTTGTGCGCCAACTGCAACCAGCAATTATTTTAGCAATTTATTACGTGAAGAGAGAGAGAGAGAGAAAGAGAGAGAGAAACTTGGTACTAATCTCTTTTGTGTACCTTTGCCTTTGCTCTTCGTTACCATTGATGATCTTTGCTGGTACTGTCTGTGCTCGCCGTTGCTATGATTATTGCTGATACTGCTGCCATCGTTGTTGCGGCTACCAAATGGCTGCACGCGTCGTCAGTGCTACCTTTTGCTGGCATTCATACGTACTAATGCCAGTTTGTGGCACTAATATGTGTGACTGTCAATCAACGTATCTTTGCCGGCCAACGTCGAAAGAAAACAATACGGAAAATTGTAACTTACATGATACGCCAACTCTGTACTCTAACAGTTATTAATAAATTTCGTAAGTTACACATGCTTGCGTAATTTACTTCTTTATTTATTGCATTTACTTTCACATTTCCCGTAGACATCGTTTACTTCTTCTCTCTGTTAACCGTTGCGAGCTCTATAAATTTCCTCGTTGGCTACTCCTTAAACAGAGATAGAGAAATAGAGAAAGATAGAGAGAGAAAGATAGAGAGAGAGAGAGAGAGAGAGAAATACTTTTACACTGATAGCCTGAAAGAAGTGAACGGACGTCTTCAAAAGCCTCAACGGCAGCATATCGATGCAGTCGTAATTCTTTGTTACATTATTAATACCATATAAGTTTCATAATTTGTTACTTTCTAAGATTTAAAATATTTTCTAGATTCTAGAATATTCTATTCTTAGATATCGAGGGTAAAATTTCCACTCCCTTGATTAAAACTAAATTGAAAAATTATATTGTTACAAAAAAGTTACGAAAAATATATAAGAACAAATTATATGAATAATTGTATCGTCAGTTTTGCAAGTATGAATAAGAATTTGATTTCTCTAACATTTGATTCTACTCTAATATTCAAAAAAATAGATGCAATAAGAAAACAAAGTCAAAATATGACTCCAAATGGATTGAAAGATTACTCGAATGATAGAGGTTTTTCGGTAAAGGATTGGAGTGTTTGATGAATCAACCTCCATTCTCGGCCGAAGTACTAAGATAATTTGTAAGTCCACGTCAACACTGAGCATAAAGAGTCTCGGTAGCCTCGTAACTACAGGTAGACAAATGGTTTAGCTGGATAAAATGGTCAAATATGCTGTTGACTCATCCAAAATAGTAATGAGATTGTTATGTTCAGAAAGTTTAGAAATTTTTTTGCTACATTTTCAATCTCCTAAACCAACTTGGCGTAAAATAAAACCATATTATTTGTTTTGGAGATTTGTATCATTATTTCGATCAATTTTTGCATTAGACAAACTTATTTGATCAAAAATAAATATATTATGTATTTCTACTTTAAAAATATGTCTATATTGTTATTTTTATTGTAACTTTACGAACTACGTCCACGTGAAACGCTGTAGTGGTAAACTAGGTACCTGTACACATCAGTATCGGTTTCCTATAGTTATGAACAAGTTAACTCACCTGTCCCACAATTTAAAAAAAATGGTGTCTGAGGATAGAGTTTTAAACGCATCATGACTGGACTTACAGTTTAAGGTAGAATCCGAACTACCGGAATCACGGTGATAAACATATGAAAATTTCATTTCTGAAAACCTTTACATGTCCGGGGCTCGAACCCATAACCTCATGCACAGAAGCCTAGGATCTGACCCACTGAGCTACGTGACCGTGATATTTTTTTATATTTTTAAAAGTAGTGGCAGAACCCAGTAAAAATCTCTCTAAAACAAAATTTTTCACTTTTGCGCTGTTCCGATAAATCCTGCGATAAAATCAATAACACAATTGTATGCTACGTTGAAAAATATCGCAAACACGCGTCATACTTCTTAAAATAATATAATACCTCTATTAATTTTAATGGATAATATACGTAATTTTCTATGTCACTCGATCCAACTGACTGTTTAAACACTAATTTTTTTTTTTAATTCAAGGCTAACCTAACAATTTTTTTGTATATATGATATATGTTTTCGACTTATCATTTCATGTATTCAATGACACTATCGACTGTATCATAGAACCTACTCAAAAAATTCTAAAAGTAGAACATCTCTAAAAAATTTAGCTTTAAGATTCAAGATTAAAATATATTGAAAATACATACCACCCATCTATCATAAAATTTCTATTTCGTAAGAAATCGACAATTATACTCCCACTCTTCGAAAATATCAATAGATTTCTCATGATAATGTTTATGGTGAATAAACAACAGAAGTTTTCGATGTAAGTTTTACATTCTATACGATGGTACTATTCATTTTATTATAGTTCTAACCTAAAAGCATTAAAAAAATTACTTTTAAAATATGAATCAATAATTATAATGAAAAAAATTTTGGATAAAGATAACACAGGGCAACAGCCAAAAGACCTAGAACCGTGACCAGGTACTCTTGAAGGTTCTTGAGTCGCTGAATCCAAATCCAGCGGTAGATTTTGTCCATCATGTCAGGTTCCCGAGATATTTTAACCTAAAAGTGCAAAAAACACTGTTTTTGGCTAACTTTGAGGTTATGTAAAGTCTC
Source organism: Phymastichus coffea (assembly GCF_024137745.1). Lineage (NCBI taxonomy): Eukaryota > Metazoa > Arthropoda > Insecta > Hymenoptera > Eulophidae > Phymastichus > Phymastichus coffea. Next base: position 6,826,131 of record NW_026706814.1, read on the forward strand.
TACTGAAAGTTTTTTTTTAAACGGCCGACGGCATATCGAAGAAGAATTCTAACTCTTCCAAACCCTTCGTTAAAATTTAAAAAATCTTTTTTTTTTCGTTGAGATATTGATGTTTGAAATTTCATATTTTGACGTTTTCGCTAGTAGGCAGAAACGGCAGGATTCTCTTCGCAAGACATTTCCAAGCTGGAAGACTGAAGTTTGGTCCATTTGATATATATAACAGTAATCCGCCAACATTGTTTCGTCCCATCGGCCTCGATAATTTCGTTCTTTTTCTTTGATATCTTGATGGAAACGTTCGCTCATTTCTTCACTGAATACCTCAACATTCTCAGGGAAATAGTCTAATAGTAAGTGCGGAAATAGAAAGTGTAATTTTAAGCTCATAAAACATTTCAAATCTTTAAATTTCTTCAGCACTGTTGCTACGATATTCTTGTAATCTGGATTTCTATGATTTCCTAAAAAATTTTCAGTAACACTTAAAAAACTTGTCCAAGCAGATTTTTCAGGATTTGTCATTGTTGTGACGAATTGTTTATCTTTTATCAGTGTTCGAGTATCCGGACCTATAAATATACTGTGATGTTCGTATCACTTATAAATAATAATTCGTACTCTACTTGCGTTAATGAGTAAGAATTCGTTTCTAGTAAAATTACTCTAATTGTCAAGAAAATAGATAAATAAATCAAATGTAATAAATAAGTAAATCAAATATACATAAGTAAGTGCAATATTTCGAGGAAAGTCAGACAATGCCCTAGTTTCTTATGGTGCGAATTGTCCTATAAACAGAGCTAAAGTCTTCCTTGTAGAGGATATAATTCGGTCCAAGTTTCTTATAGCGCGAGATGTTCTATAAGTTGAGCTCGAATTATAGGAAATGAAAAGTCTTGTTCAGTTAATCACAATGAGAGAAAGAACTTAGGTATTAGCCAAGTTTATTGAATCTCATGCTCTCACTTTGCAAGGCTAGAAGTGAATACCAGCCTATGCAATAGTGGGCGTATTTATACACAGATTTTCCCGCCTATTTTCGCAGGAGAGATCTCTTCGAGAAGTTTTCGATTCTTCGAGAAACATTCGCGAATTTTGAGAAATGAATTTTCTTAATTTACAAGTAAATAAACATCAATACTAAATTTTCAACACATGTGAACTTTAGAGAATTAGTTATTGGTTGATTTAGTGTAATTTACAATTCTCACAAATAGTATCGTCAAAAGTTATTAACTAATAAAGTTAATTAATGTAATATTACAATATTTACAATAGAACAACATTAAATTTCTACATAACTTTATAGTTTATTAATTTTAGAAGTAATTTCTAAAAAGAAATCCTGAAATTAGTTAATAATATTTAAATTATAATAAATTTTCATATTTGTAACGATTTTTTCTATAATTTTATAATGTATTTACTAGATTAATTATTTAAGATTTCTAAATTATAAAGCTATCATTATTATGTACAAAATTAACGCTTTCGTTCTATATAATCTTAATGTTCAAATAAATTATTGATTATTTATTTAATAATAACAGTTATAATTAAACTGTTATTAATGAAACCAATTCTTACTCATATTTTTAAGATAATCATTTTGAATTTGGAGTATTCGCATTTTTCTAATAATTAATATTTATAGTGTAAAAAATAAATTAATTTTGCATATTAAAATTCCTTATTATTTAATAATTAAACGTAATTCGTATTACATTATTCTAAATCTACCTACTAAAATCTATGTAAGAAATACTTTATTATATCAAAATTACATCTAATTAACATATTTTTCTCAAATAACAAAAATCATTATATCTATATCTATTACTTTGTGACGTCACGCTCCTTATTTGGTTATGAAATTAGGCTCTTGTACTAAGACAATCGAATAATCGGTGAGGTGGCGCCGTTTAAGATGTTAATTTGTGTAAACAGATAGATGCGTTTGAGGGGTTGCAGTGATTCAGTGACATAATAAACTAGCTCATAGATAGGACCGTTACAATACTTTCATTGATTTTTGCTTCTGATAAATGTGAAAATTGGAATTGTATATACTTGAAGCATGCGCCTTCCTTATCTAGTGCTTTAGTGAACTGCTTCATTAATCCTAGCTTAATATGTAGAGGAAGTAGTAATACCTTGTTTGTTTCGACTAGACCTTTTTGACGACGTTATATGACGCAATTTCCATGTTATTTTTTTTTGGCCACAACTTTTCCACCTACTGTTCATTACGGGCACGACTGTCCTACAAGGAGAGAAAGCAAGGATACTTTGTGTTATCAGATTGCAAAAGATTGATCATTTTGAAATCTCCACAAATCAATCAAATGTGTTCTCTGTACTGAATTTTTTCCAGTAAAAGTTCAAAGTTTTCATATGACTCTTTTACTGTAGTAGAGCGACCAATAGGGAGAGGAGCATATTCATTTCCATTATGTAGGTGTACAGCTTTGAGGCTGTCCACTGAGAATCAATAAAATAATTTTTTTTACCAAAAAAAATTTGAAAAACTCCATAGTATTCTACTTGAAAAAACAAACATTTTCTTTCCCATTCATTTTTTTCTTATTATGAAGATTAACGGAGATATGACAGGATGAAACCATATGTCAATTTTTGGGAAAAATGCCGGTACGCGCGTGATATTTAAGGACAATAAATATGCAGTGCATGATTTGAATAGGTCTTCAAAATAGCTATAAGATGGTATACTTCAAATTTCTGTGTGACAAGTTTTAAAAATTTGGCGAGCGATCAAAAATGGATACAAAAATTTATAATTTTCATCATCGAATTATCGTTTGAAAAAAATAGAAAAATGTTTGATTGGATTTCTAAATAAGACAATTTGAAAGCTCTTGAAAGGAGCTTTCAAATGACACCCCGATCGACTCTGCAATTTTAACCAGAGATACACAATTTTGAAGTATGGCTAGTTTTGCTCTAGGGGGGTGGGGCAAAAGTACGTGACTGGCAGTGTATGTTAATAAAATTTTAGCGTCAGTTTTTGGGAAAACCCCCAAAAATATCGGTAGCTCAAATTTTCTTCGTATTGTATGACTGCACTGCAGTTAATGTCACGTTAACGTATGAGAACCTCAAACGGTTATTGAAATTGTGGGCGACAAGTCAGTGGGAAAACTCTCAAGAATAATGTCATAAAAGCAGGTTTCACCGGTACCATCGCGAAAACTGAATTCGCAGCGAAAATGTTTCAAGCGAAGTTGCTTATAAAAGAGTTTTTAAACGTTGATCAATAGGTTGCCATCTACGGACAACTTTCGGATGAGAAAATTCTGGAAATATCAGATGACAAGGAAGACGAAGAACAACTCGTAGGGAAGCTTTAAAGTTTTTACAATAATTCCGAGATTGCTGAATCAAAGTCCAACGTGAACGACGAAGTTTTTGCAGCGATCAGAATACTTACAAGGTTTGTTTCAAATTAAAAAGTTACCAATATGAAGCAATCGAGCATCTTAGATTTTTTTAGCAAGTAAAATATTCGCGAAAAATAAATGAATAATCCTACATCCTTATCCTTTACACTTATTCATACTCATTCACTTTATCCGTGACACTTATCTATTCAATGACAATATTTATATAAATTAATAATTATTGTCTAAATTTTTATCATTAATAATATGCATATATTATATATATTTTTAATTACTATGACATAGTTAATTAACTATTGCTAAATATGCGCAAGTAATGTTTAATTTTGAGCATATACATGCACAACATCGCTAATTTGAATACCCCAATAATTTGAACTCTAAGCTTGGTCCTTTGCTGTTTGAATTACCGAGATTCGACTGTATGTTAAATAACAGCAGTCATGTAAAAGAACCAGTCAAGAAATTTCGATGTATTTAATAGTTTTTATTTCATAATGAATATAACAATTGTAGATGGCTTTTCTTCTGTCGACAATATACTTATACCTTCAGAAGATTAGATGATATTTCTCAATAACCTACATTTATTTCATCTGTCTCATCCAACATTTTAGTTAATTAGAATATCGCTTGTTCCATTGGATAAGTTCCAGTAAATAATTTAACTAGATCATCCGCCGTGATTTCAGGAAAATCTTGTATTTCAATAAACGTCAATTTTTTAAATAAACTTGTTCTCCTGAGCTATATTCTTTGATATTATTTTTAAGAATACCATTTACTATCTCATTATTTGACGAAATCTTAGACATGAATTGTTTTTCAATTCATTTACCATAAACATTCTATTTGATAGTATGGATCGGCTTCAGTCAGGTAACGATTATTATTTAATTGATGATGGAAAAATCTGTACTGTTGAGCTACAGTACTATGAACAGCTTCTATCGAAGTTGCAGTTCAATTGAATCTTTTGCTGTTCTAATCTTTATTTGACGATTTTATAACACAATTTCTTTCACTGCTTCAACGTTTTCATCAATTATTGATGTACTAGGACATCCAGAGAGAATTACGTCTTTGACATTCTCTCAGCCTTCTTGGAACAGCTTATACCACTTATGGGCAATTCTTGGCTATTTCAAACAGTTTAAAACATCAAATCACCAATTTTGTTCACAGTTGGTAGACTTGTTATCTATACAGAGGTCAACATCTGTGTAGAGTTTTAGATCAAAATATTGACAAGGGGCCGACTTATGAACTGTTGAAACAATATTGGACTTTTTATTATTAATTCGATTTCTCGGAGACTAATAAAGATATGGACATGATTCTTTTTTTAAAAGACGCGGAAAGAGTATCACTTTTAAAATTTAAATAGTAAAATACCAAATCATTTATTTATATCAATGTTATAATTAATTTTTTTTTAAAATCGACGATATTTCAAAAAACGATATTTTTTTTTATTTTTGCACCATCGTGTTCCTTGTCATTTTTTACATAAGAAACCGTTGAGAAAATCAAGTGTCCGCTATTAGGATTAAGACAGCCGTAAAATGAACGAACCGCGCGCTAGCCGCTTGGCCGCTCGAACGTCCGCTACTTGTGCGGTTCCAACGTTGCTTGCTGCAATTGCCTTTAACGAATAAATAATTTCATATTCTATCAGTCTATATGTATTTATTTAAATAATATATAAATTAATTGATTAAAGAAGTAATGTAAATGAACTATTTTTTTATACAATCTGATATAATATTGAAATTAAACATTTGCTCTCTGCGTTTGATCGGGCTTGAGACCGGCGCATATTTACGAAGCGGCCGCATTAAAAATATTTTTTATGGAACCTACACCATAATACTCTTAATAAGTTATTTACAAGTAATTTTTTCTAACCTATTTTCTACCATATATTTTTGAATATACGTCATTCTCACGCCCGATCAAACGCACAGAGCAAATGTTTCATTCAATGTTGTTTCAGATTGTACAAAACAATAGTTCATTTGTATTACTTATATTACTTTACTTATATTACTTTATATTACGTTATATTAAGTAAATAAGTCATTAAATTTAATTTAAATTTAATTACTTATTTAATTAATTAATATATATATTATTTAAATAAATACATATAGACTGTTAGAATATGAAATTATTTATTCGTTAAAGGCATTTGCCGCAAGCAACGTTGGAACCGCACGAGTAGCGGACGGTCGAGCGGCCGAGCGACTAACACGCGGTTAATTTCATTTTAGTGCTGTCTTAATCCTAATAGCGGGCACTTGGTTTTTTCAACGGTTTCTTATGTAAAAAATGACAAGGAACACGATGGTGCAAAAATTAAAAAAAAATATCGTTTTTTGAGATATCGTCGATTTTTTGAAAAAATTGTTTATAACAATGACATAAATAAATGATTTGGTATTTTACTATTTACATGTTAAAAACGAAACTCTTTCCGCGTCTTTGAAAAAAAGAATCATGTCCATATCTTTATTAGTCTCCGAATTAATAAAAAAAAGTCCAATATTTTTTCAACAGTTGATAAGTCAGCCCCTTATCAATATTTTGATCGAAAACTCTGCACAAATGTTAACCTCTGTATAGGTAACAAGTCTACCAACTTTGAACAAAATTGGTGATTTAATGTTTTAAACTGTTTGAAATAGCCAAGAATTGCCCTTACACCCTTTTTTCTTTCTCAGAGTAGACTCACCGTATGCAATTGTTAATATTTCAAGAGGTTTAGAGCACTGGATTCCATTTTTCACACAAAATTTAATGCAAACTCTTTGCTCCATTCTTTTCGACAGAAGAAAATCGCCGAGCATACCAAACACTTCTAGCCTCTGACGCCTCTGTCAGAAAAACAACACATGCTATATAATCTAAACTACGAATATATAATCGTGGCAAGTGTACCAATGCAACAACAGCAAAAATTCAAAACTTGAATGTACGTATTATTACCCGCGAAAATTAAAAAGTCACCTTATATTTTGAACACCCCTCATATGTGTTGACGGAGGTGGTAAATTTTATAATGAAGATTTTGAAAGTTTAATGAATAAATATAAAATTCATATGTATTCTACATACAGTAAATTGAAAGCATCAATTTGTGAACGATTCAATAGAACTTTGAAAAATAAGATATGGTAAAAGTTCTCACTGAATGGTAATCGTAAGTGGTTGGATATACTACCTCATCTAGTTTGGTGAGCATATGCCCATATAACCATCTGACGTACGTGAACATTTTTTTGAAACCGAACATACTTCAATGATAGTTACTGGACTTATGCTTGTTGAACCTTATTGAAAGCACCATTGTCAAAGACTGATAATATAGAAAGAATAAACCGTATATTGAACAGCAAATAAGGATGGAGGTTAATTGAAGTTCATCCTGAAATCAAAGATAACTAATTTAAGCATCAATAATATGTTTGAGTATGAAAATGAAATTTTTTTTACTTACTCAATTCTGAAATGTCCATGATCTAGTGTACCAATACTATTTGGTATTAAGGATCTCTTGTCATCGTAAGGACTCAATATGATTTTTGTCTGTCGAACCGTTTCAACATTATAAGCCACATATACAATTTACTTACTTTTTATTTTATTCGATTGCTTGATATTTAGCAATCGTACTCTCTACTCTTCGACCTTTATCTCTCTCTCTCCCTCTCTCTCTCTCTCTCTCTATTCTAGATGTAGTTGGCTGAGTTGGCCGAGCTAGTCTTGTATAGAGCTTTTTATAAGCCGTGGGCGGTTGGGTGGGAATACCCTTCTTCCGGGCCATGACATGATGACGATTAAAATTTTCTGTATTGGTGGAAAAATTTTCTTATCCAATTTAGTATTTGTAATCGGCGTGAGTTTATAAAAAGAGATAGGGCGGTCTTTTCTTAACTTGGGCCTGTTCTCCAGAGATGGCTCTTAGAGTGCCACTTTCGAAAGCAAGAGTGACGCTATGGTTTATAATTACTTACACAAATTTATAACGGTCCTATCTATGAGCTAGTTTATTATTTTACTGAATCACTGCAACCCGTTAAACTCATCAATCTGTTTACATCAATTAGCATATTAAATGGCGCCACCTCACCAATTATTTGATTGTCTTAGAACAAGAGTCTAATTTCATGACCATATAAGGGGTGAGACGTCACAGACTTATAAATATAGATATAATAGTATTTGTTATTGTCCACTCACAATTATCTGTACCACTAATGGTGCACACGTTCCGCAGTATGCACACTCGCCTCGTCACTCGCTAATTATCTGTTCTAACTCACGGTATCACTCGGCTGAGAAAGAACACTTTATTTTCCGATGCCAAAAGCTGCGAGGTCGCCTGACTGAAGGACACAGTCATACTGGCTCGCTAACTCTCCCCTCCCGGTCATTGCCCCTAACGCGCCCTCTCTCTCTCTCTCTCTAACCCAAACCGATCGCGGCTGTTACGCTCAGCCACGCTTAGTAGCTCACGCGAGTCCAAACGATTTTCGGCAATCGTTGCATACTTTATAAAAAAAATAAGAGACACGTATTTTTTCTTATCGACGGAAAAAGCTGTCTAGGGGGTGAAAACCACCCTCAAAAGTTACTCCTAAAAATAGTTAAATAGCAGTTACTTTGGTTGTAATGAATCCTTTTTGATAAAACAAAATGGAGAAAATTTCTTACTTAAAAAATAACAAAACCGCATACTTTGAGACTCGGGGGGTTGCAACCCCTACAATATACAGGGAAAAAACTAAATTTTTTAGTGAATTTTTCGTGCACAGAATCACTAAATCATCATAAAAAAATTTAAAAAAAATTTTCATCTAGGAAATGATAAAATAAAATTGACATGTTTTGGCGTGTTTCATTTTTATGTATCTTGAGGGTAAACTACCCCTAAACCCTATTAATACTATCTGAATAGTCGCCAATCACCAATTTCGCTGATTTTTCATTTACTATGACGCTTAAAAACTGCTGAGAGAATTATACCGTTGTTGTGCTAAAAAAGGAATTTAGAGTCTGGAAACCATCCTCAAAAGCCACCTCCAAAACCCTGTTACAGCAATATCTTTGGTGTTTATGACTATTTTTTTGGTCAAAAAAAATTTGAAAAAATCTATTTAAAAGAGAAACGTAACCATACAGGTTTTGTGACTGGGGATTGTCAGGCCTACGTTGTACAGGAATGAAACTGTATTTAAAGTATATATGTTTTCCGTCTGAATTAAAAATCGGATCATAAAAAACTTAAAACAACGATTTATCTTGTGAAATATATTACGAATAAATCTAAAGCGTTCCGGTATATCTCCTAAACATCCAGTGATTAACTCCATATGTATATCCTCTAATCAACTTCCTGGTTAAGGTGGTCCGATAAGTACTAGCCTCACGGCGCGATGGCGCCACTCTCGCAAAAGAAATATTCTATCACGTAGTACAACCTTCTCGATGGTTACTGTCAAGATTTCAGCCGGATCGGAGTTGTAGTTTATTTTTGAGAGCGTGTGAAAGCAAGTGTGTTCGTTGATTTTTGAAAAATGGAAAAAGAGCAGTATCGGTCGGTGATTCGATTCTTGTTTTTGGAAGGGAAATCGCGCAGCGAAATCAAAAAGCGCTTGGATGCTGTGTACGGTGACTCTTCTCTTTCGATGGTGACCGTCAAAAATTGGTTTAACGAGTTTCAACGTGCTCGCACATCGATTTTTGAAGAGCCACGTCCAGGTGCTCCGAAAACGGCTACCACGGAGGATAACGTGACAAAAATTCACGATCTCGTATTCGCAGATCGACGATTGAAGGTGCGCGAGATAGCTAAGATTGTAGGCATCTCAAAAGACCGCGTGGGTTATGTCCTGCATGAAATTTTGGGCATGAGAAAGCTGTCGGCGCAATGGGTGCCGCGTTTGCTCACTCCGGACAACAAGCGCAACCGTGGGACAACTTCAGAGCAATGTCTGACGCTGTTTAAGCGCAATCCGAAGGAGTTTCTGCGTAGTTTCGTGACAGTCAACGAAACATGGATCCACTGGTATACACCAGAGAACAAGGAACAGTCGAAACAGTGGACTTTACCCGGCGAAAGTGCTCCGAAGAAGGCGAAGACTGCGGTCACAGGGCTGTACTATGCCGAATTATTGGGCCGATTCAACGTCGAATTGCAGAAAAAACGGCCCCATTTGGCGAAGAAAAAAGTGCTCTTCCACCATGACAATGCACCGGCTCACACCTCCGCCGTCGCCATGGCCAAATTGGTCGAATTAGGCTACGAACTACTGCCCCATCCACCGTATTCTCCAGATTTAGCCCCGTGCGACTTCTTTTTGTTTTCAAACTTGAAAAAGTCACTCGTCCGGCAGAAATTTGAGTCGAATGAGGAGGTAATCGCTGCCACGGAAGCTTACTTTTCAGACCTCGAGGAAACGTATTTTTCAGACGAGTTAAAGAAGTTAGAGCATCGCTGGGCCAAGTGTATCGAACTAAAAGGAGACAATATTGAAAAATAAAACGCCACTTTTCCAAAATTTTCGTTTTTCTTTTGTAAGCTAAGTACTTATCGGACCACCCTCGTATATCTTTTAATCAACTTCCTGGTTAACCCCCTGATTAGCCCCACTCGCATACCACCTGATCAACCTTGCTCGCATACCCCCTAATGAACCTCACCCCTTATCAACTCCACTGGCATACCCTCTATGTAACGGTCCTATATATGAGCTATTTATTAAATTACTGAATGACTGCAACTAGTCTAACGTATCTATCTGTTTATTCAAAACAATACATTAAGCGGCGCTACCTCACTGTTTACGCGACTGTATACAAATAAGAGTCGAATCAAAATAAACAGCGTGACGTCACAAAATAATAGACATAGATATAATGATTTAGGATATTAAGAAAAATATGTTAATTAGAGATAATTTTAATATAACAAAGTATTGATTATATAGATTTTAGCATGTAGATTCATAATATTATAACAAAATTCACATTCAATTATGAAATAATAATGAATATCAATATGCAAAGTTGATTTATTTATTACGTTAACATATGAAATATTAGAAAAATGTAAATAAGTCATATGCAAAGTGAATAAACATTAAACATGAGTAAGAATTGGTTTCATTAATAACAGCTGTATAATAACTGTTATTAGTAAATAAACAATTAATAATTTATTTAAACAATAAGCTATGTATAGAACGAAAATATTAAGTTTATACTTGATAATGATAACTTTATGATTTAGAGATCTTAGATAATTAATCTAATAATTGCATATTAAGATTAGAAAAAACCGTTACAAATATGAAAAATTAGTCATAATTCAAATGTTATTAATTAATTTATATAATTAATTTTGGAGAATACTTCCAAAATTAATCAACTATAAAGTTATATGAAAATTTAATAATTTTCTATTGTAAATATTGTAATATCACTTTAATTAACTTTATTAGTTAATAACTTTTGACGACACTATTGGCGACAATTGTATATCGTATAAAATCAACAAATAAAAAATTCTGTAAAGTTTACATGTGTTAAAAACTTAATATTAATGGTTATTTACTTGTAAATTAAGAAAACTCATTTCTCAAAATTCGCGAATGTCTCTCGAATTTTCGATGAAATCTCTCCTGCAAAAATAAGCGGGAAAATTTGTGTATAAATAGGCCCACCTTTGCACAGGCTAGCATTGACTTCTAGCCTTGCAAGGTGAGCGCATGAGTCTGAATAAACTTGGATTAATACCTAAGTTCTTTCTCTCATTGTGATTAACTATCCTTTCCTTATAATTTGAGCTCGACTTATAGAACATCTCGCGCTATAAGAAACTTGGGCCGAATTATATCCTATCAAAGAAAGACTTTAGCTCTGCTTATGGGACAATTCGCACCATAAGAAACTAGGGCATTGTCTGACTTTCCTCGAAATATTGCACTTACTTATGTATATTTGATTTACTTATTTATTACATTTGATTTATTTATCTATTTTCTTGACAATTAGAGTAAAATCATTGGAAACAAATTCTTACTCATTAGCTAGATTACGAGAGTTCGAATTATTTTATTTATAAGTGATACGAACATCACATCTAAATAACTCCACTTGTCAAGTTAACCCTCATAAACATAAGCCGCAAGTTCATTCCCAAGACAGTTTCACCTCCAGAAGGCTTAACCCAATAAATGGTTATCGGACGGGCTTACCCCCAGGCTGGTCAACCGCTTGACAAATATTTATGTAGACAGAGTAACTCGCAGAAAAATTCATCCCTATACAAGTTGATTCAGGATAATTGATGAATGTTAATTTATTTCATTAATACGATATTAATACGTTTAATGGTATCATCATATTCTTCTTGAAATCCAATCAAATTTTTAAAGTTAATGATTGTATTGCATATAAGATCCGTCTTCTTGTCACTGTTGATATTGTGAGCAATAATGATATTCTATAAACAAATGCCACAGGCATAGTAGTGTCTTGCACCATGCACATTTCATAATTGCTATATTTTCACAAATCTTGCATATAGGATCAATTCAATTGCAAAGCAATATTCTGCAGGTTTATCGAATTTATAAGGTTTTTCATCCGAATATCCACTTTTGTTTAATATAAGCATATTTGAAAACGTTTTGGAATCTAGGTGAAGATAATTGATTATGTGTAATAGATTGTAATTTTATAATATTATTTCTTTCGTGTAAATATATGTCCGATCCGAATAAAATGATAGCATCAGATATTTTCCGCACAAAGTTTTTCCAAATTCTAAAATCAAATACATTCAATGGTTGGATTTTGCCTGTGGTACCCTTAGGGATTGTTATAAATCAAAAATTTTTATCTTGAGGTATAACTTCCCGCAGAGTGCGTTCACATTGTCCACTCCATGAGTCTAGTAACAAAACTGCAGTTTTTCCACATTAAGAAAAGAAACATCTCCTAACCATGTTTGAAGTAATTCACTCGACAATTTTCCTGATACACTTTCTTGCAAATATATATTAGGTGTTTGGAATATTTTTTTTACAGCAGTAGGCTCTTTGGTTCTTTTAAAACCATAAAAAGAGGCGAGAGCAACATACTTTCTGCCGATATTGATGGTTATATGGTATAACTATATATAGTAAATGATATTGATTGTACAACCCTTTCAACTATCTTTATCCCATTTATGTCTTGTCACTAAACATTTCCAAATTAAACACACTTTGATCAGAATTATATACATTACTTGCTCTTTTTTTAGATAGTTCAGATTTCACTTTATTAACAAAATTTTGACAGTTCACCTGTAGATTAGGCTCATTATCAATAGATACCTTTGTTATTTTACGTGATACAATTTTATGTTTTCTTTTAAATAACAATATCCATTTTGGTGATGCTTTAAGTCAAGGCACATTGAATTCATGCTTCTTTTCTAAAACCCATCTTTTAAGATCTTAATCATGAACTGTTAACTTCCGGTTTAAAGTATCTTTAATTTTTTGTAGAGTATACTCTGAAATTTTAAACAAATTATCTCTTTTAGTTCCACCTGCGGAAATTTGCTGTTTCCATATTCTCAACTAACGTTCTGACGTGACTAATTTATACTTACTTTGAACGGAACTTAAAGACAACTTCTTTTTTTTCCACTTTTCTAATATTCAACAGCTTTTCTTTTGTATCCATCATCGACTGTTGTATTAGTTATAATACAATTAGGCACCACAGCATAATCTTCAGCACGTACGAGTATTTCCTCAAAACCATAGTCAATCACTTCTGGATTGATATCAAAATCATCATCTAGGAAATATAAATTGTTTCATACTCAACGCCTGAATAATTACCTTCAATACTTTTTTTCAATACATTTTCGATATATTAGTGTAGCTGTTTCTCTGCGTCGTTCAATTTTGATTTATTTTCCACTATTTCAGTTACATGGAATGTTTTTAATACACTTTGCATGACATTGTGAATTTCGATTGCCATTATCACACAATATTGATATTCAAAAAATTATATGCTGTTAACAAAATTGTATTACTATCCGACTGAAATATGTTGACATAATATGTGTGTGTGTGTTTTGAGTTAACAAAACATGTTTTGAAGTTTTGACCACATAAAAAGCAATTAATTAATCTTGAGTTGTCGTGTGTGTGTCTGTGTGTGTATATACGTGCTGCATATCATTTAAGTTAACGTGGTAAACAAACATTGAAATTCGGTTTGATTGCGGTTAACGCCGCAAACCAAGATTAAAATTCGATTTGATTGTGGATAACGAGGCAAACCAAGATTGAAATTCATAACAGTTTCTTCCTATTCAGTAAAATAGGCCAACAGAATACGATAACATACGAGGTATGTTCAAAAAGTAAGGTGAATTTTTAAATTGGGCGGGCTACGTAGATTCGATCGTCGAAATTTTTTATATTATGTTGGTATACATGTCCCTCACATATGCTCACAGTTTCAGCCAGTTTGTATGTTTACTTTTTTTTTACGAGACAGAAACTTTAGACGTGTTTTTTGTGCTCGGCGATTTTCTGCTGTCGAAAACAATGGATCAAAGAATTTGCATAAAATTTTGTGGAAAAATGGAATAAAGTGCTCAAAAACACTTGAAATGTTCACAGTGGCATACGGTAATTCTACTTTAAGTCAAAAAAACGTTTACAAGTGGTATACGCTTTTTCAAGATGGCTGAGAAGACATCGACGACAAATCTCGCTCTGAACGCTCCAGTACATCAATAACTGATGAAAGTGTTGAAGAAGTGAAACAAATGATGTTAAAAAATCGTCGAATCACTGAAGTATCTGAAGACGTCGGTATCTCTGTTGTCTCGTGCCATGCAATTTTTTCCGAAGTTTTGTGCACGAAACGTGTAGCAGCAAAATTTGTTCCGAAACTGCTGTCGAAGGAGCATCGCTCAAGAGTTGTTAAACGACGTCAATCATGATCCTAATATTCTCAAAAGAGTCATAACTTGTAACGAATCATGAATTTATGGTTTTGACGTCGAAAGTAAAGCCCAATCGTCCTAATGAAAGTCTCCAGAAGAGCCAAGACCAAAAAAAGCACGTTGAGTTCGATCAAATGTCAAGGTTTTGCTCACTGTTTTGCTTATCGTGGCGTAGTACATCAAGAGTTCTTACCACAAGGTCATGCGGTCAATAAAAAGTATTACCTCGAAGTTATGCGCCGTTTGCGAAAATCAAAAAGAAACAAACGTCCAGAATTGTAGGAAAACAATTGATGGATTTTGCATCACGATAATGCACCTGCTCACTCATCGTTGGTTGTGTCGATCTTTTTGGCCAAAAACAACACCACAATCATGCCTTAGGTACCATATTCACCAAATATGGCCCCCTGCGACTTTTTCCTGTTCCCAAAACTCAAGAAACCCGCGAACGGTCGAAGGTTTGGAATGATTGAGGAGATAAAGAAAAAATCGCTGGAAGAACTCAAGGCTATACCAGAAAGTGCTTACCAGAAGTGCTTCGAAGATTAGCAAAAACGTTGGCATAAGTGTATTATAAATGAGGGTGATTACTTTGAAAGGGCAACATAAATAATGATGAATAAATAAATATTTTTTCATAAAAATAAAAATTCACCGAACTTTTTGAACATACCTCGTTCGTAACTTGAGTGAATAAAATTAGTTTTGCAGTTAGAACTACATGAACAGTCAAAAACGGGATTGCGGATATTCTAGTAAGACTGAAAATAATTTCTAAAGCAATTTTATGCATAAAATTTGAATCCATCTTCAAAATTAAGCCATCACATCACGCTTTCGAGATATCCTAACGTAAATGTGCTAAAGCTTTTAGGCTAGATTTTTACCGATATTCAAAGTTATGGGACATCGTGAATGAATTTTATTTCCACGAACGGACCACACATTTGTAACAGGCTGTTTTGATTATTTCACATTTATTGACTAATAAATTAATTATTAAATTAATTTAAACTACTCAGAAAGCTAACGACTACTCTCCGTACTCCGCATTGCATAAGCGTCAAAAAGTAGAAAATTATTAACAATACTAAAATAATTTTATTTTTATTTTTTTTCAAATGCTGTAACACGATGAGTACCAGCATTACTAATAATTAAGAAAAACTAATACTGGCGATCATTCCTCAAATTATCACTGCCTTATGCCAACAGCCACATCATCTACGCAGAAAATGGATAAATTCAACAACATGAAGTATTGCTGAAATGCGAAGAACATAATTATCGCATAAAATAAGCGAAGTAAAAATTACAATATTCGAAATATAAATCGAAATATTTCCTAGCTAACTTATTCATATGCTAGCGTATGCTGCGCTTGCCATGCCTACCTGTATAGTCTAATGCAAACGAATTAGAAAGAGATAGCTTCATAAATTAGATAAGGAGGACGCATCGCACTTACTTTCACGAGGCCTAGTGAGAGATAGACTTATAGCCAAATCATATGAAAAAAGGACAGCGCTAATCAATAAAATTTCGCTACTTCGAATTTATACTGCTAACATTTACGGCTAGAAAAAAATGATAAGAGAGTGTGCCGATGACTTTACGATAGACTGGACGTCTGGTTTCAGCTATCAATTTTCTGAGTTTTTATAATTAATTTATTGTTGCAATTTTGTAAATTAAAATTAAAGTGTTAGCATCATAGCTCACTCGTGCTTATTGTTATTAATTTTTATAAATTGTAAAACAACTATCCAGGATTTATTGGGCTGTCAGAATAATTTTCATAA
Organism: Phymastichus coffea; assembly: GCF_024137745.1. Lineage (NCBI taxonomy): Eukaryota > Metazoa > Arthropoda > Insecta > Hymenoptera > Eulophidae > Phymastichus > Phymastichus coffea. The sequence goes on from NW_026706814.1 coordinate 6,842,384, forward strand.
TTAATAATTGCCTCTGGAATTGCCGGGACATTTGTAGAAAATTGTATTTAATTACTGGAAGCTCTGGGTGACTAAGATTCTATTACAAACTCGGAATTACACCTCCATTACCCTAGAGTGAGTACCACAAGATTTGTAATTCAGCCAGCCTTAATTTTTAAGCAATTCCTGTCACTATTTAACGGAAGGTATTGCATGCTGGTTCTCAATTGAATTTCGATGTTAACGTAAAAGCAATGTGGAGTACTGATTAGCGCTCACGCGACTCTAGTATTCATTTTATTACTTATTTATAATTATCAATTTCTTTGTAATTTCTCATTAGCGTATTATAAACAACTTCGCAACTTAATCATTGTTATTAATTTTAAGTGCCGAGCCAACACACTCATACAACACGCTACACTTTACATAATTTTTATTTTGTAAATTCCACACTAACAATTACACGTTTTAAATTGGTCAATAAAAGGCTTAACTTTTATATCAAAATTTATCAGCCGTGTAAATATCATAGTTTCCTCCTCTTCACCTTCCTCTCCTATATTTACCCTACTAAGCGCGTCATAATCCCCGCGAAGGACAGTAAACTAAGGAAAGTTGAAGAAAATAAGTTAGTCCAACTATTTGCTATCGGAGTAACCGCAACCTTGATTATGCTCAACTCTCTATCATTCGAAGCCGGCCTTGGCCTTAGCACTTCGCATTCGCCAAATTGATTATCTAGAATTAAATTATTTGATCTGAATAATTATACGGAGTGGCACCCCTCCGGGGTCTAGGTAATTCGAGTAATACTGATACCTAGACATAGAAGTACCTGGCGCCCTTATTTCCTTTTAATCCTTCTTAGTTTCTTAGCTAAACCGCCAATACTATGATGACCTGTTAGTCGGCAGAAACCACCGTGTTACACACTATAAAGTAGTACTCCTACCCTTCAAAATTCACTTTACAGATTAGGAATACATTTTTCTTCATCAAGACGATCGGAGATTCCCCGTGGGGTTAATCAGTGGCTACGCGAGTGGAGTTGATCAGGGGCATTCAGGGAGTAAGTGAGTGAAGTTAATGAGGGAGTGTTCAGGAGTATACGAGTGGGGTTAATCGGGGGATATGCCAGTACGGTTAATCAGGAGATGAGGTTGATAAGAGGGTATGCGAGTGGGGTGAATCAGGGGCTGAGGTTGATCAGGTGGTATGCGAGTGGGGCTAATCAGGGGGTTAAACAGGAAGTTGATTAGGGGGTATGCGTAAGGGATTCATCACTGGAGTGTTTAGGAGATATACCGGAATGTTTTAGGTTAATTCGTATTATTTTTCAGAAGATAGATCGTTCTTTTAATTTTTTTATGATCCGTTTTTTAATTCGGACGGTAAAAATATATACTCTAAATACAGTTTCATCCCTGTACAACGTAGGCCTGACAATCCCCAGTCACAAAACCTGTATGGTTACGTTTCTCTTTTATATAGATTTTTTCAAATTTTTTTTGACGAAAAATAGTCATAAACACCAAAGATATTGCTGTAACAGGGTTTTGGAGGTGGCTTTTGAGGGTGGTTTCCATACTCTAAATTCCTTTTCTAGCACAACAACGGTATAATTCTCTCAGCAGTTTTTAAGCGTCATAGCAAATGAAAAATCAGCGAAATTGGTGATTGGCATATAGCAATTCATTTATATAGCAATAGTAGGATTCAGGGGTAGTTCACCCTCGAAATATTGAATAACGAAAAAACTCCGAAGCTGGTCAATATTATTTTATTATTTTCGAGATGAAAATTTATGTTTTAATTTTTATGGTAATTTAATTATTTTTTACGCGAAAAAACCAATCAAAAAAGTTGTTCTTTCTCTTTACATCGTAGGGGTTGCAACCCCCAGAGACAAAACCTATATAGTTATATTCACTTTTTTATAACGAACTTTTCGTTGTTGAAAAATATTGATATAAACCGAAGATATTGCTATAACAGCGTTTCAGGGGTGGCTTTTGAGGATGATTTCCAGACCCTAAATTCCTTTTCTAGCACAGCAAAAGTATAATTCTCTCATCAATTTCTAAGAGTCATAGCAAATGAAAAATCAACGAAATTGGTGATTGGCGACTATTCATATAGTATTAATAAGGTTTAGGGGTAGTTCACCCTCGAAATACATAAAAATGAAAAACGCAAAAACACGTCAATTTTATTTTATTATTTCCTAGATGAAAATTTTTTTTTTTCAATTTTTTTACAATAATTTTGTGATACTGTACACGAAAAATTCACTCAAAAATGTAGTTTTTTCCCTGTACATCATAGAGTTTGCAACCTTTCGAGTCTAAAAGTATGCGGTTTTGTTGTTTTTTAAGTAAGAAATTTTTTCCATTTTGTTTTATCAAAAAGAATTCATTACAACCAAAGTTACTGCTATTTGACTATTTTTAGGAGTAACTTTTGAGAGTGGTTTTCACCCCCTAGACAGCTTTTTCCGTCGATAAAAAAGAATACGTGTCTCTTATTTTTTATAAAGTATAACATATCTCATTTGCAACAAAATTGAAGGCGGATGGTTGGGAATGTTCCCTTGTTAGTTTATTTTAACGATACTAGTATGTATGAACTTCTACTGCGCATCAGATTAAATTTATTAATATTCAATTGAATATTAATAATAGACTCCAGACACCATCCAGACTCATTAGATTCAAATTCTTCCAAGTCCAGCAACAATGAAGATTTTATATTATTAGTGATTTATTCTTTCAGAAAAGTTGTAAAGTACAATTCGATATTTCAAGTAGTAAAGTGTTTTGTGTTAGAGTATTTTTCTTGCACTCCTTCATTAATCAAATACTTACAAAATATAGAAAGCACAGCATTTATTTTACATGTCTTATTTTTTTTCAAAATATTTTTCATATGTATGATGAAGAGAGTGCAGGCATTTTTTAAGAAAGAATCGATATCAATGTATTGAATATTGGCTATAATACTAGTTCTGAATCGTTTTTCAATAACGCTATCTAACTCTATCCATTGCATACGACTCTTTATAGTGTCGCTCAAATCCTTACCATGAACTTTGCAATTATCTAATCGTAAATAAATACATTCTATTTTTCCAATGGTACTAAGGAGTAATTGTTTCTGCGACACATTAAGTGGTATCTTTCTCAAAGTGTTTTTTAAAGTTCGCAAAGACAAGATAAATTGTTTTTTCCACCGCTCAATAATTAGCTGATCACATATACCTTTAGAAATTATGAGACTCATAGCTTTCTCAAAAAGTTAAAAACTCATAAAACTCATTCAACATTTCCATTTTGACTCATATGCGCACGAGTACTGAACGATACAAAGGTAAATCGTTGAGTGAATGCGTCCTTCGATACCAAATTCTTTATATACACTATCATGTAGGTGGTTGAATAATACTGTAACCACTACTTGCCATGCATATCTTCTACATTCAAACACATTTATGATGATATTTTATGCATATTTTATATAATATTCAATTAAAAACAAAAACAAAATGTTACACATTCTTTTTTTGTTTCATTTATTAAAAAAGTACAAAAAAATCATATCATATATTACTCAAACTCAAATGTTATTCTTTATTAAAAATCAAAATTTCTTTGAATTTAACTAATTTTAGTTGTTTATTATTTATCAAGGAGCATGAACTTGTACGTTTTCGTTTATAATTAGGTCTATTTATTGAACTGTTAAGAATTGGTTGTGGTGTATGTATTATTTCGTTTGGATTAGTTTTTTTTTATCAGTCATGTCTTTTTTTTTGTGTTGTGTGTATTTGAGCTTGAGGAACTAGTGGAGTGTGAAAAAGAGCTGGTCTCAAGCTTGAGCTTGAGTTTGAATTTGAGCTTGAACTTGAGCTTAAGGATCGTCTAATTTTCTTATTCGATTTTGGCGAAAGAGATTTTTTAGAAAATCTCTCTGAATTGAAGGAGGATGTGATAGTTATTATTGATCGGGAACGGTAAGTTTTCTTTGTCTGATTTTAGATAGTGATTTATTGATCAGAAGTGTTATTTGATGTGTCAGTCAGTAATTTATTATTTTGATTCCGTAAATCTGATTTAGAATGTGAATTAATAAGTATATGTTTGTGTAATTGTGTTAAATTTATGTTTATTTTTACATTATTTAATATTTTTAGCATTGGATTGTTATTGTGGCGTTTCAAAGGTATACTAGTTTTTTCTATCTTATGTTTATGAGTATCTTTTTTGAGATTGTCAGAATCTCGCTTATTTAAGGTTTTGTTAAGTTTGTGTTTGTTAATTGTTGAGTTGTTGTCAAGTTTTTGTTTTTTAGTTGTTGAATCTTTGTTAACTTTTTGTTTGTCTATTATTTACTTTTCGTTAAATATCTTTTTATCCGTTACTGTTTTTAAACTCAATTTCGGTTGATTATTTGAGGTTTTTTTAAGTTTTTGTTTGCGGATTGTTGAATGTTTGTGAAGTTTTTGTTTATCAGTTGTTGAGTCTTTGTTAATTTTTGTTTGTATGTCGTTCAGTTGTTAAGTATATTTTTATTTGTACCTGTCTTCAAATATAATTTCGATATATTTGGTAAAGAAATTTTTGAGATTGTAATGCGATACATTACAAGACTTTTCCTGAGAGTGTTGCACTATTTGCAACACCTCAGAGGAACCATCCCTGTTCCTTGCCGCCCCCTAATCAAACGAATAATTATACCCGACTCACGCTCTAACCGACACACTGTTTTATGTCCATTTTCGACCACCCACTCCACACGAGAAAACGACGCAACAAAACAAAAAACGTGAACAGACTGATGAGCGAAAAATGGAGCGCACGACGAGAAAAAGAGAGCGCACGCACGCACACACTCCCGACTACGTGTTGCCGGCTAGAAGAAAAAAGACGGGAAACTTGACTGTAAAATGCAACGGAAATGCATGTTAGCAATACATGCGGACACGTTACACACCCAGATCTGACATACGAGGGTCGTTTGAAAAGTCCATGCAAAAATAGAAACTGCTTGATTTTTTTTAATAAATCTTTTTTATTTTTAACATAGTCTCCTTTTAGGCTTATACACTTCATCCAACGCTGCTCTAGTTTGTTAATCCCTTCCAAATAATAGGATTTGTCCAAGTCTGTAAAATAGGCATTCGTTTCTGCAATCACCTCCTCGTTTGAATAAAATCTTTTCCCCGCCAGCCATTTTTTCATATTAGGGAACAAATAGTAGCCCAACGGAGCCAAGTCTGAAGAATAGGGGAGATGTGAAACGAGTTAGAACCCTATCTCCATCAGTTTTGCGACCACAACTGCTGAGGCGTGAGTTGGCGCATTGTCATGGTAGAAGAGGACTTTTTTGTGGGTCAATCGTGAACATTTCTCTAGCAACTCGGTTTTCAAACGATCTAATAACGATGAATAATATTCGCCTGTAATGGTTTTATCCTTTTCCAGATAGTCGATGAAGATTATTCCTTGCGAATCCCAAAAGACAGTCGCCATAACCTTCCCGGCCGAAGGAATTGTCTTCGCCTTTTTCGGAGCAGATTCCGCCTTGGTAACCCATTGTTTAGACTGTTCTTTGGTCTCAGGAGTGTAGTCATGTATCCATGTTTCATCTACAGTGATGAAACGATGCTTAAAGTCTTGCGGATTTTGCTGGAACAGCTGCAAACCATTCTTGCAACACTTCACACGATCTCGTTTTTGGTCAATCGTGAGCAATCGCGACACCCATCTAGCGGATAGCTTTTTCATGTCCAAATGTTGGTGCAAAATATTATGTACCCGTTCGCTCGAGATGCCTACAGTACTAGCGATCTCACTCTTCTGTCAGCCATCACCATATCATGGATTTCATCAATGATTTCTGAAGTGGTAACCTCAACATGGCGTCCAGAACGTTCAGCGTCTTTTGTGCTCATATGGCCACTCCGAAAATTTTGAAACCACTTATAAACCATTCTAATCGAAGCAGCGATCATCGATCAAGGCTACTATCGATAATCAGCCCTTACCTGGAAGTCCCGGAATAAATCATCTCGGCAAGAAGGACGTTGAGGAGCGGCCGAGCGACGCCAGCGAAAGCAGATCGCCGGATTCCCGACGACGCCCCTTCCTAGGTCAGGTACTTCTTGCATTATTGGTGCGCCCCTCGGTCTCCATTCTCTCTCTCTCGAATCATTACCGGGACGCGGATAGGTGGGTGCGTGCGTTAACCCGCACCGCATCTGCTGGACGACGAGATTAGCAAGTATGAAGAGAAGCTTTGTCTTCACTGCGTTTACTCGCAGGGAAACGAGCTCGCACGGTCTTTTTTATAATATAAATCGCATAGTCTTATGGATGAATAAAGATTGTTAACGATAACGGGTTGAGTCATTCTTGTGTTTCCCTGTTTCTTAATTGCAGCATTCGGACGACTGAGCGGCGAAAGCCCATCAGCACCTTCTGCGACGAAGCGAAAGTGCCTTCCGTACTTCCCCTTTTCTAAATTAGTAGCGCGATGTTATATGGGCGATTAACTCAGATAGCTAATTGCACTCCAAGTTAAAAGAACGAAACGTGTTACATCCTTCACAAAAACTGCTACACACTTTTCGGAATGAGAGGAAAACATTCACACTTCGTAAGGGTCACGACCATACCGTACGAGTAGCTATCCTAGACTCTGTTCCTTTTGCTATCTCTATGCTCACTCTTGACGCGCGGTGTGCGCCTTCTCTACACCTCTGATAGGTGCTGTCCCTCGTCGGCAGTCACCCTGACGAGATGCTCTGACGCGGATGTAACACTTATCGTTACAGTGCTTACATTTTCTGCTAAAGCACGTAATTTTATTTCAAAATTTTCCTGTAAAAATAATAATATTTTTTAAAACATAAATAAAAATATTCAAAAAAATTAACTTTTCGAATATTCGTAATTTAAAAACTTTAATTGAGAAAGTAATGCGTAAAAAGAATATAAATATTGAGAAAATTGTATATTACGCAGAGTTTGTAATTCAACTTTGAAATTTTAAGAAAGAAAGCATATGCGTGAACAATGCGTGCAGTGCTGAGTCACCACAGCGAGTACTATAATGAGAACTTTGAATTTTTTCCATACGTAAAACGACATAGCCGTGGACGCTGTCTTACTCGTGTAAGCTGATTGAATCGCTAGAGAACTAGAGAACTAGAGTACTTTGTATTATTCGCGCGCAGGGTGATTAGCGCTGTACTATTTATCGCAATGAATACTATAATAAGAACTTAGATTTTTTTTTCGTGTGTTTTCATGCGTAAAAGAGCATATAGCCAAGCACTGTAATAGGGATTGTGAACTGAGTGGAGAAAAAAATATAAATTTCACTGATGTATTAATTATTAACTCATTCAATTGTGCATATTAATCATGGCTCGTTGTCTATCTTTTAAACAGTATGAAAAAATTTCAATACATACTTTAACTCTTCATTTTATAAAATACTAATTTTATTTTTCTACCGTTTCATTGTAGATTTGCTATGGTAATTATTGTTGACGTACAAGCTTTCAAGTTGAATAATGAACCTGTATTCAAAGAACTTGCAGTCACCAATCTTAACGATGACTATTTGGTACCATCTCATTTTATATTTTCACCACCTTGTCTTTTGGAAGATCTTCCTAGTCTTTCGAAAAGAGAGAACCCCTAGCTCATGCAAAACTTTCATGGAATTGATTGGAATTCAAGAAATATTCCATACAATCAACACTCACAATTTATAGAGGACTTAGGCCGTTTAGCTGCTAACGATGATTCAGTCGTTATCTACGTTAAGAGTCGTTATCTACGTCAAAAAGTTGAGTGGCTCTCGATACATGGCTCACATCTTTAATTTGAAGGTAATAGGTTGTCCTTTACACGAGCCAGGATTTCTAAGGCCCATCTTCTTATCATCGACCTGGTTGGTCAGAAAATTGTTCACTTGAAAATGTGATAGCACTCAAAAGGTGGCTAAAACCTTCTTTCCATTTACCACATATGCCGTCAGAGAGATATGTATATGGATGTGATGGATGAATTACATTTAGAGAATGATGAAAAGAGGTATGATACCGTGAATTAGGGGTGGAGAAAAGACCATATATACGCAGCATCGATAAGGTGAGTATTCATTCAGTTTTCTACATCCTGTGTAGTATCAAGCATCATTATATTCATTCAATATTAAGAAAATAGTTCTAAATCGACATTTTCCAACTCTCCTGTAAACCTCACAACAGATAACCAATGTTCTACAGCAAATCAGACATCCACAGATAAATTACTGTAATTAAATCAAGTCTTGCTCTGGTTGCAGATTTAATTAGCAACAATCAAGATACATATCTACTCAGTTTCAAAGAATTTGCAAAGTTTTTAGTAACAACGTTTGGTAGTTCGAAAATAGTAGAAGAGTCTTGGAAATACACCAAAAATCTGAAAGGCTTCTGCACAATGATCAGTGACACTCGAGAAATAATAGAAGATAGCAACTTGAAATCACTTGAAACTTCAAATAAGTGGTGAATCTAGTGCATATGCAATCTAAATATAATATCAATATGGATACACATCTTATGGTCACAAATCTAAAAATTTTTTGGAACACTAAGAGTTTTCTCAAAAGAAAAATAAACATAGATCTTGTACTAAAAACCATAGATATTTTTATTTGTGTAGAATCCTAGCTCCGTGAAAAACACAGCGTACGTTACCCCGAATTCCTGACATTCAGAAAAGACAGAAAAGTTAAGAAAAAAGAACTAGGAGGAGGTATTCTTCTTATGATTCGCAAAAAATCTAGTATATTATAAAATTTCCAATCTTGTAACACAAGATGACTCTGTTGAAATTTGCGGAGTATGCATTAATAGTGTTAGTCCGCCTATCGATATTTTAGTTTGTTACAGATCTTCAAAGCTTTTATTGTCTTAGGCTCAATGTAATGTTTTACTGGATAACGTAAACAATCGATCTCACTGTCTAATGGTGGGTGACTTCAATGCGCATAATATGTCCTGTAATTGCCCAAATAATGAGAGAAATGGTGAAAATTTTTCTAACGCTATAGACGATCATAAATTATTCATACACAACTTCGATTCCGTGACATATACAAATGTTCATTGCGATTATCATTCTAATTTAGACTTAATTCTAACGACACCTTACCTGAATGAAAAATCGACAGTGAAACTTCACGATGAACTTTGAGGATCGGGCCACTATCCGATCTTTGTTGATATAAGCTCTAAAAAGCATGAATATGAAAACAAAACTTTAAATTAAAAAGTGTTCAGACAGCCTGGTCAATATACGAGAAATTACTCAATGAAAAATACGAACAGCTGTCTCAGGTGAGTACACTTCCAAATCTGCTGTAGAAAAATATTCTTTTTTCACAGATCTAATTACACAAGACGTAAAATTAAGCACTCCTAGAATAGCTAAATTTGTAAAAAATAAAAATAACAGAAATTCGGCCCCTTGGTGGGATAATGAATGTGCACTACTAAAGCGTCTGCGTCGTGCTACTTATAAAAAAATGGCAATTTACCGAAAGCTTAAATGACCTTATCAACTACAAAAAACATTGTGCTTTATTTCACAAGACTACTAAACGAAAAAAAAGGAAAGTTTCGTTGAATTTGCGGAAAGTCTAAATGCTAAAAGATGTAAAGTTTTAAAAAATAACTGGACAAAGCCTTGTATGAAGCATACGTCAGAAAACTTGCAATTTTCTGAAAATGTTACCAATACACTAAACAAACTGTGCTCGCGTACTGACGGTATCTGAGACCCAACATGGCTACCTGACTGCTGACCTAATGAATTTTTTGATACCTATTTTAACTTTTTAGAATTTAATTCCGCTCTCGATTCAAAAAACACTAAATCCGCTCCAGGCATAGACAGGATTGATTTTAAAATCCTTCAAAATCTTCCGATCAAATTCAAACTTATCCTTCTGGATATATTCAACGAAATGTTTCAAAATAATGAATTCCCGCAAATTTGTTAACAATCCTACGTCCACTTCATTACAAAACCTGACAATAGCAGCGTAAGACCTATTTCGCTCACCTCTTACACGTGTAAACCCCTTGAAACTATGATCAAAAATAGACTGTCATGGTGGGCTCGATATCACAATATTCTCCCACCTAGTCAAAATAGATTTCAAAAAAATAAGTCCTGTGCCGATAGCCACGCCACACTTACCCTCAAAATTGAAGAAGTCTTCGCGGAAAAAACACATCCTTGCGGCCTTTCTTAATGTCAAAGGCGCTTTTGATAGTATTAATATTGATATCTTGCTTACGAAGCTAGCTGAATTTGGTTGCTCCAAAAATATTCTGTTTCATCAAATTTATAAAACATGGAAGACTAATATTTACTGATTTATTAAAATACAACTTTCGATAGACTTATCAAGAAGTACCGCAGGGAGGTGTTTTAAGTCCATTATTGTACATTCTTTACGTTACTGGAATTCTTATAAATGTACAAAAAAGTGTAATAGCGTCTCAATTCGCTGACGACATAACTATCCATATTAAACGTGATTCAATTAGAAAAGGAAAGAGAATTTTCACTAACGCTATTAAAAGGATTAAGACCAATCTTAATGCAAGATAGAGCTGACTGAACACAAAACTAAATTCTTACATTTCAATAATTAAAATATCCCTCCAGGTTCACTTAAAATCAAGCTTGATGACTCAAGTATCAAATCAACTGAATCAGCTCGCTTTCTTGGAGTCATCTTTGATCATAAACTATCTTTTTCTCAGCATATCTCACTTATTACAAATAAATGTTATAAAGCTTTTAATATAATTAGGGTTTTAAGAAATTTTTCTTAACTGAAACCATAAATGTAGGCTCTGTTCATCGATTACAATATAATACCATAATGTCGTCTATCCCTGTCAATTGCGAATTAGGGTAATTAAAAGCAATAGCAATACAAACCAAGTTGTGAGCCAATTACTGGAAGAAAGCGATGCAACTGCCATTTGCACTGATGGCAGTAAAACCCAAGATGGAAATTTTTTTGGAGCTGCTTGTCCAACCCTAAATATATATATATATATATATATATATATATATATATATATATATATATATATATATATATATATAAAGAAATCTATAGATCTAAAAGCCTCCGTTTTCACCGCAGAATACATCGCTCTCAGCGAGGCAGTGAAACTCGCAAAGACAGTGATAGAAGACCGACCAATGTATATATATATTCTCTGATTCTTTAAGTGCGCTTGAATTGTTAAGGTCTACAAAAATTAATACAGCTCCCAATGAATATATACTATAAACTAAAAAAAAATATAATGTGTTAATAAAACATAACAAAACAATAAATTTTTTTTAGATACCTTCACACATAGGTATTTTAGGTAACGAGCAAGCTAACTCTCTTGCTAAAGAAGCCACCGCAGTCTCCAGTTGTGATATCAAAAACATTCCTTACACTGATCTTTACGAAACCTTCATGAAGCAAACGCATCAAGAATCAGAACGGTTAAACCTTATCCAAAGCGAGTCTATTGGCTCCTTCTTCTTCGAAAATTATTATAAAAACTATTATAAAAGTTGTAAAAAACCATGGTTTGTAGGAAAAAAACCTTAATAGAGAGTTTATTGTAATTATCAATGGATGTAGAGCTAATCACTACAATCTCGCAGAATCTTTACATAGTAAATAGATAATTAACAATCCTTCATACAAATGTAAGCGTGCCAACCAAAATTTAAACCATGTTATATGGCAATGCGAACTTTATGCTATACAAAAGGAAAAGCTACTCAAATCTTCACGCAGATTGAAACTTACATTACCGCTTTAAATAGAAATGCTCATTGCTGAGCCCAATATCATAGCATGCTCATTTGTATATGAGTTCCTCAAAGATTGTTCATTGAAAGTGGAAATTTATCGACAATTTACCTATATCTAATGTCAAATACCTATGTAAATATTGTATATTAATCCTTCTGTACAACTTTGGCAGCATATATACAGGGTGTCCCATTTTAAAGGAACCACCTCGGAATTTTCGACAGTTGGCGTTATACAAAAAAATTATTCAGACAACAGTTGTTTGGGACAATGGGGGCAACCTTTCTGTGAAATCCGATTTGACCTTGAGATTTATTTTCAAGGTCATTTGAAGGTCTAAGTCATTTTTTGAATAGGAACCCATATTTTTGATCCCGGATTCGGAAAGAGTGGAAAATTCTACGTTTAGATAACGTATTATGTGTGGGGTGCGGTTATCCCCCCCCCTCGCCTAAGGTCATGTAGGGGTCAAATTTAGGATTTTCTTCATCTATGCCCAGGGATGATCGGGCAAGGGTAAGGTTAATTGTAATAACCCAATAACCTCAATAACCCAATAACCAAGAGATATTTTAAATAAGGACCCCCATTGTTTATCACGAATTCGAAAAGAGCGGGAAATTCTACGTTTAGATAAAGTATTATGTTGGGGAAGCGGTTCACCCTACCATCCCACCGGGGGAAGGGTGAGGTTAATAAGGTATTGATTACCCAGCCAGTGAAGGCAAGGTGGGAATGCTCAGCCGATCACGACAAGACGTTGACTACAGATAGAGTTATGGTCAAGATTGTAACACAAAGATTTATCTCATAAGATGTTCAAGAATACCCCCGTTCAAATTTATGCAGTGTTGAATTCTACGTTCAAAACTTTCAACTGTGGACATCAAAACGTGACGCGGAATAGCTCTGCAAGCTTGTATGATGCGTTGCATCATATCTTGCCGTGTTGTTGGTTGCTGTGCATAAACAACATTTTTCAAATAGCCCTATAAAAAGAAATCTGGACTTGTCAGATCTGGTAATCTTGGACACCACTCAGTAATGTCACTACCAATGCCTATTCATCGTCTTCGGTATCGTTGGTTCATGAAGTGACGAACCATTAGTGAGCGATGACACTGTGCACTATCCTGTTGAAGCCATAATCGTCTTCTGTTTTCCAAGTCCACATCTTCCAATAATTCTGGTAATTCATTCTGCAGGAAATCAAGATATGCTGCACCGTTGACATTCCCATCGAAAAAATAACCATTTATTATACCGCACCAAACTACGAGGCTCCATCTATGCTGATTATCAACATGACGTACCCAATGAGGGTTCTGGATAGACCAATAATGACTATTATGGCGATTGAGTTGCCCATTACTATGAAATGTAGCTTCGTCCGAAAACATGACGTATCTGAAAAATTCAGGATCTTCACGAATCCTTGCTTGTGCTCAATTGCAGAATTCGAGTCTGCGACGGAGATCATCTGGCATTAAAGCTTGAGTCAAAGTTATGTGATACGGATGAAATCTGTACAGCCGCAAAAATCTAGCGGCTGTTAATCTTGGGATTCCAGTATGTCTCTGAATTTCACGCAACGAGATATGATGATCCAAATCAGCCATTGCCAAAAGGACGAGAATTCGTGGATCATCATTGTTCGGCATCATAATGCGACGACGATTTCTGCGTATTCGGGGTCGACGTCTCTTTCTTTGCTAGATGATTCGGATTCTCACGTGGTTCGGATAGTGAAGCCTCTCTAGGTAATTTTGGCGGTAATACCTTGCCGCAGCACGATATCGGCCTTGACATACCCCGAGAGACAACAGAATATCAACAATTTCGTTTCTCGAATAATCCGGCATATTCCCTCCTTTTAAGTCAACTAAGAAAATTACACTTGAACTATCCTGAGAAGAACTGTTCGCGAATCACTATTGTCATAAACAATACTAAAAAAGTGTTATTGAAAAATTTAGTTGAAACTTTGTAGGCTTGTCCGGAATCACACCAGAAAAAATAATGGAAATAACATGTTATCCCACAAAATGGAAAATGACACTTCTCATGATGGCTTTGAATACATGAAGTCGACTTTGAAAATTAACCTGAAGTTTAAGCTCAAGGTCACTGTTGTTTGACAATTTTTTTGGGATATTGGTGTTATTGAATTATTGGGGTTGTTGGGTTATTGGATTATTGGGTTATTTGGGTTATCGAGTTATTGGGTTATTACAATTAACCTTACTCTTGCCCCATCATCCCTGTGCATAGATGAAGAAAATCATAAATTTGACCCCTACATGACCTTAGACGAGGGGGGGGGGGGGGTTAACCGCACACCACACATAATACGTTATCTGAACGTAGAATTTTCCGCTCTTTGCGATTCCGGGATCAAAAATATGGGTTCTTATTCAAAAAATGACTTTGACCTTCAAATGACCTTGAAAATGAATCTCAAGGTCAAATCGGATTTCACAGAAAGGTTGCCCCCATTGTCCCAAACAACTATTGTCTGAACAATTTTTTTGTACAACGTCAACCGTCGAAAATTTCGGGGTGGTTCCTTTAAAATGGGATACCTTGTATATCTCATGAGAAATATGAATTGCTAAATAAAAAAAAAAAGAAAGAAAGTTGTACTACTAATCGTGATACTCTAGCTAGACTAACTATCACTGACAAAAAATGCATCGCGGAAGCGCTAATTTCTACCGTGACTCATCTCGAGTTAGGGAAATTTTATATTTGGCACGTGGAGATAGTGCACTCTGCTCTTGCTGACGTTCGTGCAGGTGGATTCATTTTAGCACGCGCTCGCGAATCAGTAGTAATTTTTGCAGTATTAACTAATTTCGCCTGCCTTTACTACTCAACTTCGTGAGAAAACTTTTTTAAGAGCTCTCCCACAGAGTCAGCAACAAAAACATATGAATTGACGGTGCTCTTATGTCGACCTTGCCTGTGTAAACCTTATTGAGACGTAACACAAGCCATTTTTGAAATACATATATATGATAATATTGTATTTCTGGTTTTACTGTAATAGTTAATTTGATTGTGATTAGTGAATTGAGGTAAATGTTTGTTAGGGTGACTTTTATTCATTCTATATGTATCATTTATTGTAACCATTTTTTCATTTGTTTTTAATAAAGATCTGATGAGGTTGGATATCTACCAACGAAACACACGTGTGTAACCTGAGATGATTGTTTGATTATTATTTTTTGACAACGGGTTGTTGTCAAACTCTCGAAATTGGATTAGAAAATTTTGCTAAACCTTGTTATTATAGGGTCTTTTGGGTAAACAGATTAAAAAAATAACATTGAAATTTAAATGATTTTGACCATCTTGGGGTGTCTATTAGACCCCACATATGATATATTTTCTAAACTGTCTAACTATCTATCGTAAAATTCTCCACTGATTCTAAATCTACTAAATCTAGGGTTGAAAGTAGAGATTACTATTCAAAAATAAACGAAAGTTTACCTTTAAAATGGCCATGAAAAATAAGTAAGGTCAAAGTGAAGGTCATCACTAGGTATATCAATGATAAAACTAAAAACTGTATCTAAAACTTTTTTCCCGATAATACTTTTTGTTTGAGATTGGGACGGTCCTAGAGCTTTTGAGATACTCTGAATATAATGCAAATATTTGAATAAATATGTTAGAGTTCTTTTATATGTGATAGTTTAAAATAGTAGTTGAAAATAAAAATCTAATTTTGTCAATGTACATAATTCTCTGCACATTCCGTCGGCTTCCCAGTGAAATTCAATCCCCTTGAATTTTTTCATAAGTTCAATTATGTTTTTAATGAATAGAATATATTTTCTTAAAGTATATAGTAAATAAATGAATAAGATAATTGGAAAAATTTTTATATTACGTCTACTAGATATAAGAATGATTTAAATCTTAAAATACCCACTCCGTATTTTTATACTTCACCCGTTTCATTTATTGAAAATCATATGTCGTTTGAATTATAACAATAGAAATAATAGAAATAGTTGAAAATAATTTGAGATGGATCCATTTTAAGTACTTGTTAATAATGTTATCTTGCAATGTGGTACATTACAAGACTTTGCCTGAGAGTGTTGCATTATTTGCAACACCTCAGGAAAGCCATCTCCTTGCCGCCCGTAACCAGTCGTATAACGCGAACCCAGACGCGTTCTAAAACAAATACTTATCTTTTTTTATGTCCGAACAACAACACCAGAGATATTAATGAAGCAAGCCAGATGAATGCGACACTCAAAAATGGAGCGCACTACAAAATAAGAGAGCGCACGCACACACTCACTCACAACCACGTGTTGCCGACCGGAGAAAAAGCACGGGAAACTTAACTGGAAATGCAACTGAAATGCATGTTGATGATACATGCAGATTCGTTACACTCCCAAACACTAGCACTAACACTCGTGGAACGCTGGCACACCTGGGGTGAGCAGAAAATCGCCGATGAAGTGTCAGCCGGCAATCAGCTGTGTCGGGCTGCCGCACACCATCGACGATATCCTGAGCGCCACACACTCACACTAATAATGACTACTAGTGACACCCAGAAACATAAATAACACTCAAAAACATCACCTGACCGAAACAGGAGCGCTCCAGGAGGCGTTCCAAAGACCGGTATCGGAACACGAGGTGCATGCGCGAGAGAGCTAGCGGCCATTTTGATGCCCCGAGACAGATTGAACATGAGCGAACGAGACAGACTGAACGAGAACGAGCGAGACAGACTAAGCGAGAGCGAGCGAGATAGACTAAACAAGACCGAGCGTGATAGACTAAATAAGAGCGAGCGAGATCGACTATATGAAGCGAGCGAAATGATAAATAAAATTAAATATAAATGCGAAGATTAGGGCGCTACGAATGAAATGACTTTAATTATTTTATTACTCACAATTAATCAAAGTTGAAATTAAAAATGAAAAATGTAAAAATACAGAATTAGGAAAATTCATATGCGACCGACATACCCCTTTATTGTAATTATAAGCGACAAACATTCCGACAAATTAAATTGATAAATTAACCGACGAAATTCGAACTTCTGACGAAACTCGCTGGTGACGTCACGATCAATAAGCGAATTAGAATAAAATTTGATTTCCATCCGCATCGAAAAATAGATAAGAGTAGGGGTAGATCTTTCTGATTGATCAATGTTAACCGACTTAGTGGGGGGATGAGAGAGGGTAAATAGCGACAAAAGTAGGAGATAAAATGCGGGTGCTGTATCTCTCTAATTTACATACTGACCAATGATGAAAAATTCGGAGGGCGTTACCGATATCCGAATTAGCATATCGGCCAATAATAGGTTTTCTTCTCGGAAAGAGGAGTGGAAGAGTGATTTTTTATCACGAAAAGCCGATTCTCGTAGATTTTTCCGCTATCTCTCGGCTGCAACGATGACCTGTAACAAACAGCCCAAATTTTCCAAGTTCAATCACCGAATCTTCCACCGAAATCGTAAGTACGCAAAGTGCCACTCATATTTGATAATTGCGGAGTGCGGGCGTGAGTTTCTCGGCCTAACAGGTCACCGCGACGCGTGGATCCGTCAATGCCGATTTCTCGGGTACGTAGAGTGATTCGCGCTGATCATTCCGCCATTTCCCAGAATTGATGGGATTAGAAGAAGGCGATCGAAGAATAAATCAGTGATCTAGATAATTCGCGTTGACCCTTGCTATCTACTCGAATCAAGACGTGAGTGTTATAATCGAAGATATAGGTATTCAGAGTTTAATTCATTCGTGTTGACCTTCCGCCGTTATTCGAATTTAACGCGCGTGTTAGAATTAGGCGCGAAGAAGATTAGTGTTTAACTCATTTGTGCTGACCTTTCGCCTTTATCTGAATTTAATGCGAGTGTTAAATTAATCGGAAGTTAGTTAATGTTTGAGTTGGGTTGTGTTAACTAATTGTTCGGTTATTAGGACGTAGTTGAAAATTAAGCTTAATCAAACCAGGTTATTAAAATTCTTCGATTACGTCGCACTGACCATTCCGCCATTTTCGTTTAATCGAAGACCGAATGAAAGAACTTTAGTCTCTATTAATTCGTGCCCTTACTATTACATAGAATTGTGTTGAGTTATATTGAACTTTCGTTAATTAGACCACGTGTGTATGTAGAGTGAGATAAAATTAATAAAGAGTGATTAATTTTTTTTTATAAATTTTGCTTCTTGTTACCCTACCTTCTTTACATGCTGATTATTTTCAGCCGCGGACGGTTGTCATCGGGAAACACTGGTTCGTTATTTTTTAGTTCTCACGATAGGTGACATACGGGCGAATTCGAACGAACTTCCGACCCGAGGTAGAGTGTCACAACCTGAGCTGTCGGCATATTACAAACGAGAAGAAGGAAGGAAACCAAATTGTTGGACATCAAAGGCCTGAAATAAAGGAGATCGCGGGTCCCCATACGTTTGCCCACACTACGCAGTCATCCTGGAAGTAAACCGGAGTACGTTGCGATACTAGGCCCCATTCCCAACGATTGCCTTAATCACACAGCGGTTTGGTACCCTAAAATAATCGGAGATAAAGATCCAAACAGGCCTTGTGGCGGAAGAGATTCAAGAGCGCGGCTAAGACCCCCCGAAATTCCCCGCCACAATCTTAAAATATGTTAAATTCCTGAAAAACATATTTTAATAAGAAATTCATTTAAATATGAAAAATGTTATCGAATATCTTATTCAAAATATAAATGTATTGAATATTACTGTCACAAAAATGATATTTTATTATACTTTTAGCAATCTTTATACAGAAACTCACATGGAAGTTCCGTTCTTGAAAATACAACAGAAAAAAGTCACAAAGAAAACAAAGAACAAATTAGACCACGATCAGGATCAGAAAGTAGTCGGAATCCTGTTAGTAAAGTTATTGATCTCATACGACATCGCAGTCACAACTCTCTGAATTCAGAAGATAAAAGAAAAGCGGTATGAATATTTTGTTTTAATTTAACAAAGTTCAAATGACTAACATCTAATTATCGCGAATGCTTATTACTAAATATTTCAATAAAGCACTAAATCACAACTATTTTTATTAATCAGTTGTGGTTGAAGTTTGCTTTTAAAATATGAATTAATTAAAACTAAAACTACCAAATTTTTTTTTATACCTGGATATTTAAATTACTAAAATGAAGTAGAGCTATATACTATCACGTAATATAAAAACTCATGAAGAAAAAAAAATAAAAATATATATACTGTACCGGTTAATTACTTTTGTCCATCAAAAAAGAAATTTGTGAAAACTTCAAAGTCTTATACCTAAGTGAAAAGCGAATATATCGAGATCAGCATAGATGCATTATGAAAATCTTCTCAAGATCTTTCAAAGGATTATATATATGTAAAATATATTATATATTGTATATATATAAAATACGTATCATATATATACAGGGTATCAATTAAGTCCGGCGACGGCTGAATATTTTTTAAAGTACTTCATTTCTGAAAAAGATCAAGGTCATTCTTCAGTAACTTTGAACAAGGAATTCGATGGTGACCTTGGATTTGACTTTGAACCTCATTACTCGACAAGAGCGAGCTGTTGATTATATTGGTTGCATCCCTACTCTTAGAGCTCGATCCACCGTTTTTGTTCCCCTCTCTTTCAGTCTCCCTCTCTGATTATTCTTCACCTGGAACCGTACTACCACTCCGCAGACTCTGGCAGCCGTTGTTTCTTCCTCTTCATTTCCTCTTTTTTTCTAAACTTCCTATCAGCTTCAGTCTCCTTCTAGGCGGCTTGTTCTACCAGTTACTTGATGTAAGTCGTGAGCGACATCTACTGCCTGTCGAGGGAGTAGAATTCTCTCGCTAGTGTTGCCCTCTAGATTCATTTTCTTCGATTCTCGATCTTTTTACAATGCTGTTTACCTCTTACTTCGTAATTTTGTAACTCTTTCTTTCAATTTTGCGATTTCGAGAGTTTTATAAAGCTACAATGGAAGCGTGTCTGAATTATGAACAAATATACGACGTTTGTCATCATGAGGACTTAGTCCTCTTTCCCCCCCCCCTCTCTCTCTCTCTCTCTGTTAATATTTGATGTAATTTGGTTCGTATCTTACACTAGGTACGTTTAATAATTTCTACTTCATTTAAGCTTTTTCGATAATCTGAATGCGTGATATTATTTTTAACTGTATATTTTTTACTCCTTTTACCTTTTTCAGGTGTTTCTTAGTTGCTATTTCAATACTATACAATTTACTTTGTAACTCAATATACTCTCTCATAATGGAGGTATTGCACTCATCCTTCATGATTCCAAGAACTTTTTGTTAGCGAGAGGTATACTAAATTAATTATCAACTGAATAGTCTGATGTGTCAAATTTATTAATCTTGTTTCACGATCTCATACGTATCGTATCAGTAGTTAGTTTAGTAATCTAATTAGTTAGTTAGTTATCTTATAAAGGATTATTAATAAAAAAAAAAAAATTGGTATCGAATAGTTCCAAAATGAGCTCGTTCTCAATTATAGATGAAGATTGATTTTATTAACTAATCAATAAGGATTTAACTAACTCCTAAGGAATCTTACAAATGGAGTATGTAAGGCAAGCGTAGTTCGCTGGTTGTCTCTAGAGACTGCGCTTTTCTACTAGATCGAAGTGGTTTTAAGACTAAGTGATGACGGTGTAAGCAAAGTGATGGTGCTGTAGAACATGGAGGGGATAGCTCGAATGAAAAATTAATATATTCGAAAACTGTAAATGATATAATTTTGAAGAAAAAGGTTTATATACGAGTAAATCGTTATATCAAAAAAATAGTCATTATTGCTTTGAGATAAGATACAGTTCGCATATCACGGGGAACAATTGGATTTATAATCTAAATATGGACTATATTTTTTATGTGCAAGACTTTCAGGATCCTGAAAATATTTTTATTTGTAAAGAGTTCGTTTATTTACAGTATGTCGCGACACTTTAAGCCTCCGTAACATACGAGGTGTGTTCAAAAAGTAACGAGAATTTTTAAATTTCACGGGTTTGGAGAGTCCGCTTGTATAAAATTTTTTTTTATTACTACTGTGGGCAAAAAGTAAGGTGAATTTGTTTGTAAAGTGAAAAATCTTTATTTATTCTTCTACATCAATGTCATTCCCTTCGAAGTAATCCCCTCCCGATAAAATACACTTATGCCAACGTTTTTTCCAATCCTCGAAACATGCCAAATAGTCCCTTTCCGGTATAGCCATCAGCGCCTTCTTCGATTCAGCTCTTATCTCCTCAATCGACTCGAAACGCGTTCCCCGGAGTGGTCTCTTGAGTTTTGGGAATAGCCAGAAGTCACACGGAGCCAAATCAGGCGAATACGGTGGTTGCGGAACGATATGCGTCGAATTTTTGGCGAAATGGTCACGAAGAACGAGTGCAGTGTGAGATGGTGCATTATCGTGATGCAAAACCCAAGAGTTGTTGGCCCATAATTCTGGTCTTTTTAGACGAATTGCTTCACGCAAACGACGCATAACGCTCAAATAATATTCCTTATTAACAGTTTGGCCTTAGTTTGGCCGGGTGGAAGGAATTCATAGTGCACCACACCACGAAAATCGAAGAAAACTGTCATCATGACCTTGATTTTTGAACGACTTAGACGTGCTCTTTTCGGTCTGGCCTCGCCTTTAGCACGATATTCGCTTGATTGGTCGGTTGTTTCAGGGTCGTAAGCATAAATCCAAGTCTCATCTCCCGTAATCATGCATTTGAGCTTGTCCTGATAGTCAGAAAGCATTGTTTCACACACATCAACGCGGCGACTTTTTTGCAAGAAATTGAGCGTTTTCGGTACCAAACGAGATTTGACTTTTCGTAGGCCCAAATGGTCTTTCAAAATTGTTTTCACAGATCCTTCTGATATTCCGATCATATCAGTAAGGTCTCTAACAGTCAACCGACGATTTTCGAGCACTAATTCCTTCACTTTATTGACATGTTGGTCATCTGTTGACGTCGATGGTCGTCCGGAGTGCTCCAAGTCATCAACACGTTCTCGACCCTCTTTGAAGTCTTTGTACCACTTATAAATATTTTTCTGCGACATGGTAGAATCACTAAAGGCCTTCCGCAACATCCTCAACGTTTCCGCAGCCGAAATTTCATTCCGCAAACAAAATTTGATGGCACTTCTTTGCTGAATTAAATCAGACATTGTAAAAATCGAAACATGCACTCTTGGTCGTTTGGTAAACACAAGCGTAAATATATTACTGATGATGACATTGACATGAAATTTGTCCCAGATGTCATTCGCAGTTCTACCAACTCAAGAAAAAAAGAACTAACCCGAAATGTTAAGCCCGCGAAGTTTAAATTGAAAATTCACCTTACTTTTTGCCCACAGTAGTATGTTGGTACTCATGCCCCTGAAGTACGATAAAATTTTCAGCAATATTCATTGCTTACTTTTTAAGTGGCAGCCGCTAACGTTAGACGTGTTTTTCGAGCTCGGCGATTTTCGTTTGTGAAAAAAAATGGATCAAAGAATTTGTATTAAATTTTGCGTAAAAAATGAAATAAAGTGTAGTAAAGTTTGCCAAATGTTATCAAAGGCATATAGTGAGTCTGCTATGAGTAAAGCAAGGATTTATGAGTGGTATAAGCGTTTCCAAGATGGCCACGAAAACGTTGAAGATGACGAACGACCCGGACGCCCAAGCACATCAACAACCAATGAAAACGTGAAAAAAGTGAAAGAAATGGTTATGAACGATCGCCGAATCACAATCAGAGAAGTCGCTGATGATGTTGGCATATCAGTTGGCTCATGCCATCAAATTTTTTCGAATGTTTTGGGTATGAAACGTGTGGCAGCAAAATTCGTTCCAAAATTGTTGAATTTCGAACAAAAACAGCGGCGAATGGAAGTTGCTCAGGAGTCGCTAAATGAAGTCAATAACGATGCAGAACTACTAAAACGTGTTATAACAGGTGACGAAACATGGGTTTACGGATATGATGTCGAAACTAAGGCTCAATCGTCCCAGTGGAGGCATTCTGGATCGCCAAGACCGAAAAAGGCTCGACAAGTGCGGTCGAATGTGAAGGTTATGCTCACTGTGTTCTTCGATTTTAATGGCATAGTGCATTATGAATTCTTGCCACAAGGTCAAACAATCAATAAGCAGTACTACCTATAAGTTCAACGTCGTTTGCGTGAAGCAATCCGAAAAAAACGCCCGGATTTGTGGCAAAACAATTCATGGCTTTTGCACCACGATAATGCGCCTGCTCACACTTCATTGCTTCGTGAATTTTTGGCCAAAAACGAAACTGTAACGATGCCTCAGCCTCCATATTCGCCAGATATGGCTCCATGTGACTTTTTTCTATTTCCAAAAATAAAGAGAACATTAAAAGGCCGTCGTTTTACAAGCATAGATAACATTAAAAGCGAATCGCTGAAAGAGCTAAAAGCTATTACAAAGATCGAATTTCAAAAGTGTTTCAAGGATTGGAAAAAGCGTTGGCATAAGTGTATTGTATCCGAAGGGGACTACTTTGAAGGCGACAACATTAATGTAGATGAATAAATAAATATTTTTTTCATAAAACGAAAATTCTCGTTATTTTTTGAACACACCTCGTATATCATAATCAATATCGAGAAAATCTGACTCTTCTACGTACATATAGTAGTAACTATAGTGGTAGAGCACTGACATACTAACTAAAGCACGCGGGTTCGATTCCACGATCTCTCCCTTCATTTTTTTTCAATTACCTCTTTCAGTATATTTTCAATTTAACATTTCAATTTATGAATAATATTTTATAATTATTTTCATTTTTACAACTTATCTCACTAGGGTTCCTACGGACTTACTCCAACCACGAAGCTTTCTCTTAACCTAGTACGTATCTTGCTATACTACTCTTGTACTATTATCTTGATCTTAAATTTTAAAGCTGTAAAAATCAGTACTATTTTTTACATCTAAAGCTAAAACTGACTTTTCATTTCCATCATTAATTACTTCTAATCTATACTCATTTTTCTCATTCTACATTTTCTAGTTGTTGAGTAGGTTTCGACTCGCGGAAGGGAGTAGACGTGTCTTGACTGTGAGTGCGAATTTTGGTGAGAAAGTTTGAGAGGAAAAGTGTTTGAGCAGAGAAATAGAGGTGAAAAGAGCGTGGAAGCGGAAGAGAAGTGTAGTAGTAGAGAGAGAGAGAGAGGCTTGAAGAAGAGCAGGAAAGAGCAGAGAGAGAGAGAGGAATAAAAAAAAAAAGAAAAGTTGAGGTTAAGAGAGAAAATTAAGAAGCGGGAAAGGCAAGTAGAAAGGAGGGGCGGTAAGAAGTAAAGTCGGAGACAGAAACGGTAAGACAGGGAATAAAAGTGAGATCACGAGTAGAAGTAGAGAGACGAATTAAGACGTATGGGATAGTGATGGAAAGATTTATGACAACAGAAAAATTAAGAGATAAAAAGGTGGAAGGATGGATAAGAAAGGTCCAAAGGAGGAAAAGAAGAAAAGAGTAAAGGTAATGAGGGGGAGAGAGAGCGGAGAGGGGCTGAGGGAGAATATTAGAGGAGAAATGAAAGAGGCAAAAAGATGCAAGCGTGAAAGTGAGGGGAGCGAGATGGAAGAGGAGGGGGGGGAGGATTGTACAACATGATAAGAGAAGTGGGAAAAAGTAATGGAGCAGAAGATATAATGAAAAAGATACGGGCAGATATAAGGGATTTAAGAGAGGTATGGGAGGAAGAAGGGAGAGAATGGACAGAAATGTTTAAAGAAATAATGGAAAAAATGAAAAGAATGGAGACAGAGGGGAAAAGAAGAGAAGAAAGATGGGAGAAAGAAATAGGAAAAGTTAGGAGAGAACAAGAGAAAGAGTGAGAGAAGAAAGAAGGAGAGAGACGAAAGAAAAAAGGGTAAAAGCAGAACTTAGAAAAAAGAAACTGCAGGAAAAACGGGGTGAGAGGATGAACCAGTTGTAAGAAGCATGCGTAAAATTAAAAGAAAGTATAGAAGGAGGAAACGAGAAGCAAAGAGGAACAGAAGTAGGTAATAAGGTAGAAATAGAATATATAAGAGAAAAAATGGATAAAGAAAGTAGGTTCAACAACATAATAGTGACAGACTTAGAGGGTGGGTTAAGATGGGAAAAGAAGAGTGAGGCAGAGGACTGGTTAAGAGAGGAACTAGAAATGAAAGGGGAGATAATGAATCTGAGAAGAATAGGAGGGACAGCGGGGAGGAATGATCGGAGAGAAAAAGGAAAAAAACTGTGGCAAATTAGATGCGCTTCATGGGAACAAAAAGAAGGAATTATGAAGAGGAAAAAGAAGCTGAGGCAGAAAAAGATCTTTATAGATTAGATCTGGACGTGGAAGCAGAGGACGATAAGAGAGGAAGTAAGAAGGACAGCGGGAGAAACAAAAGATAAAGATAAAGAGGTGAAGATGTGACATAACGGGTTGAAGTCAGAAGAAGAAGAATGGTGGTGGAGCGAGAAAGAGGGAAAAATGGTAGGAAATAGGGCGAAAGGGTTTCGAAA
Organism: Phymastichus coffea; assembly: GCF_024137745.1. Taxonomy (NCBI): domain Eukaryota; kingdom Metazoa; phylum Arthropoda; class Insecta; order Hymenoptera; family Eulophidae; genus Phymastichus; species Phymastichus coffea. The sequence goes on from NW_026706814.1 coordinate 6,867,866, forward strand.
ATAATAGGGAAAAAAGAGAGAGAGAGGAGAGAAGGGAGAGAGAGAGAAGAGAGACAGTAAAGATACTATTCTGGAACGTGGTGGGGATTAAGAGCATGGAGGAAGACGACTGGGAATATGTTAGGGAATTTAATATAATAGGGCTAACCGAAACCTGGGTGAAGAGGCAAGGGACAACAGCTGGGGTGGAGAAGCAAATGAAAGGGTATTACATAGAGTGAAGAGACTCAAGAAGGGATGGAAGAAGGGGGAGAGAAATAGGGGGAGGAACAATGGCGGTAAGTGAGGAAATAAGAAAAGCGAAAGAAGCTGAGGGAAAAAAAGTGGCAGAAGAAATAAGAAAAGATAATATGAGAAGAAAATTCTGGGATAAAGTGAATAACAATAGGAAGAAAATAATTAGATTAGATGAAAATATAGGAAAAGAAGTATGGTTAAAGCACTTTAAGGAACAACTGGGAGAGATTTCAGCCGGATCGGAGTTGTAGTTTATTTTTGAGAGCGTGTGAAAGCAAGTGTGTCCGTTGATTTTTGAAAAATGGAAAAAGAGCAGTATCGGTCGGTGATTCGATTCTTGTTTTTGGAAGGGAAATCGCGCAGCGAAATCAAAAAGCGCTTGGATGCTGTGTACGGTGACTCTTCTCCTTCGATGGCGACCGTCAAAAATTGGCTTAACGAGTTTCAACGTGGTCGCACGTCGATTTTTGAAGAGCCACGTCCAGGTGCTCCGAAAACGGCTACCACGGAGGATAACGTGACAAAAATTCACGATCGCGTATTGGCAGATCGACGATTAAAGTTGCGCGAGATAGCTAAGATCATAGGCATCTCAAAAGACCGCGTGGGTCATGTCCTGCATGAAATTTTGGGCATGAAAAAGCTGTCGGCGCAATGAGTACCGCGTTTGCTCACTCCAGACAACAAGCGCAACCGTGGGACAACTTCAGAGCAATGTCTGACGCTGATTAAGCGCAATCCTAAGGAGTTTCTGCGTCGTTTCGTGACAGTCGTCGAAACATGGATCTACTGGTATACACCAGAGACCAAGGAACAGTCGAAACAGTGAACTTTACGCGGCGAAAGTGCTCCGAAGAAGGCGAAGACTGCCTCATCGGCCGGAAAGGTGATGGCCACCGTTTTCTGGGATTCACAAGGTGTGATCTACATCGACTACCTGGAGAGGGGCAAAACGGTCACAGGGCTATACTATGCCGAATTATTGGGCCGATTCGACGTCGAATTGCAGAAAATACGGCCCCATTTGGTGAAGAAAAAAGTGCTCTTCCACCATGACAACGCACCGGCTCATACCTCCGCCGTCGCCATGGCCAAATTGGTCGAATTAGGCTACGTACTGCTGCCCCATCCACCGTATTCTCTAGATTTATCCCCGTGCGACTTCTTTTTGTTTCCAAACTTGAAAAAGTCACTCGCCGGGCAGAAATTTGAGTCGAATGAGGAGGTAATCGCTACCACGGAAGCCTACTTTTCAGACCTCGAGGAAACGTATTTTTCAAACGGGTTAAAGAAGTTGGAGCATCGCTGGGCCAAGTATATTGAACTAAAAGGAGACTATGTTGAAAAATAAAACGTCACTTTTCTAAAATTTTCGTTTTTTTTTGTAGGCTAAGTACTTATCGGACCACCCTCGTATAAAAGCTTAAGGCAAGGGTGCCCTTTGAGCACCACGCTATTTAATCTTGCCTTCGCCAACCTGGGAGTCAAGATCAAACAGGTTCAAGAAGGAGGGGTAATGATAGGAAGGAAGAAGATATGGACATTAGGATATGCAGATGAAATAGTGATGATGGCAAAGAGTGAATGTGGTATGAAAACAATCCTAAAAAAATTAAAAAGGTACCTGGGCGAAAGGGGATTAGAGCTAAATGTAGGAAAATCAAAGATGATGAAATGCAGGAGAGGAGGAGGAAGGGGAAATGAAGAAGAATTCGAATGAGAATGTGAGGAGATAGAGATGGTTAAAGAGTACAACTACTTGGGATATGTGATAAGCAGAAATAACGGAAATAAAAAGCAGATAACGAAGGTAGAAGGGAAAAAAATATGGGACTCGGAAGACTATGGGGGTTAGAAGAAAAACTATTTAGAGAAAATTGGAAGTTAAGGATGAACCTGCTCGACGCACTGGCGAAAAGCGTGATTACGTATGGAGCAGAAATCTGGAGATGGAAGAGATATGAAGAAATAGAGAGATTACAACTTTTTTTTTTTTTTTTTTTTTATTTTAACGTCGCTCTATTTATGCTTCATCAGTGCTAATCAGCGACGGAGGCTTGCAATGTGTTTGAGAACAAAACACATGAAACTTTTTTCAGTGGTGCTTGTATCAATCAGCAGGAACTGGGAATCCAACCCGGGCCTACCGGGTGCGAGTCCGTCGCCCTACCGACCGAGCCATTGCAGGCCTCAGAGATTACAACTAAAATACATAAAGTAGGTATTGGAATTAGATAGAAACACGCCGAGTTACTTAATACGATGAGAAACAGGGAGATAAGAAATGAAAGAAACAGCATTAGAAAGAGCAATGAGGTATGAAAACAAAATAAGAGAAGAGATGGCTCAATAAAAAAAGAAGCATGGAGGGAATTAAAGAAATGCGAAAGAAATGAAAAAGAGAAAAAGGGTAAGAAAAAGGAGAGAGAGGAAAGGCTAGAAAAAAGTAAAATATATAGAGAGAGGGAGGAGGGAGACAAAATGAGAGAAGAGTTTTGGGAAAAAATAAGAGAAGAGCTAAAGAAAAAATGAAGAAAAAGAATTAGAAGAAAATCTAGAAAAGTTAAGATACATAAACGTGTGGAAAGAACTGAAAGAAGAAATGAAAAAGTACAGATTAATGAAAATTCAAGGAGAGGGAAGAATAAAAGGCCTACAAAGAATGGAAAGGTTTAGGTTAGGTGATGAAATGAGAGGATGCAGGTATTGTGAAAAAGAAGAAAATAAGAAATGCAGAATGTGTATGAAAGAGGAAGAAAATTAGAAACACATAGTAGAAAAATGTGAAAAAAGCAAAAACGATGGGGAAGAATGGGAAAAAATAATAATAGGATGCAAAGAAAAGATAGCGTGGATGATGGATCTAAAATGGAAAAGAAGAAGAAACGAAGAGGAGAAAGAAAAAGAAAAACAAGAAGACGAAATTTCAAGATCCTAAGAACAGAAGGAAACAGAAGACAGAGACGCAAGACTCGCAGACACATCTACATACGCAAACATACACACAAAATACAAACACACACGTAAACATACACGTAACACACACACATACACATACAAAACACAAGCACTAGCAACTACACAAGCGAGAGGAAGCAGGTATTTGATGCAGGAGCAATAATGGAAAAGAAGAAGAATCGAAGAATAGAAAGAAAAAGGAAAACAAGAAGACAAATTATAAGATACTAAAGAAAATAGGTGACGTTAAGGAAAGGAAAGGCAGTGGGAGCAATAGGAAATGAGAAAAAGGTGTCAAAGCCCTAACAAAAAGAGCAAAAGCAAAGTAAAGGCAAAGGTGAAAAGGCAAAAGAAAGTAACAAAGAAAGAAGTCGGAAAAAAATAAGCAAGAAAAAGAAAAACAAGAGGAAAAGGCAGATCTCGTAGAGACAGAGGAAGAGAAGATTAATCAATAGAAAAATGGGAAGATAAGCTGAACAGACAGAAACAGAAGACAGGGAAGCAAAAGTTGCAGACACACCTACATACGTACACATACACACAAAATACACACACATACACACACAAAACACATACATTATCAATTACACAAACTGGACACGAGATACAATTGTAATATAAGAAATGAAAACCAAATGTAACATATAAGTTGTAAATAAATAAACTAACTAACTAACTAAACATTTTCTAGTTGTGAAATTTACATATGAAGCCTGACAAGAACAGTTCATTCCTACATAGGTATAATCACTATCTCTATTGTTTCTCTTCTCTTTCCCATCTTTCCTCCTACCTACATGTAACGGTGCCGGTGGATTCGACCTGCACCGTGTGTCTCCTATCTCTCTCTACCATCGGCGTGGACTCATGGCAGACCTATAGCGCATAATTCACGTGCCTGATGCCTGCCTTTATGTTTTCAGCATCGCCACCGTAACGAGTAAGGAGAAGAAAGATAGAGAGAGGCAGTGGCATTGGTCGACAAGAGCGCATAGTAACAAGCGCTCTTGTAGGAGAGAAAGAGAGAGAGTGAGAGAAAGAGAGAGATAAGAGAGAAAGAAAGAACACGATTAGTGCAGGCAGGCGCGTGACACTAGCCGCACTTGGCGGTGCCGCGTGCCGCCGATTAGGCAAGTGAGTGGGGAGAGCGTGAGAAGCAGTCTCTCACGCACTCGGAAGCATACTCGCGGCGGGCAGTACAGAGTGGCCAATAGCAGAGAGAGGTGTACGGACCCCCTGCAGTCAACCACAAAGAAAGATAAGAGGAAACCGAGACGGCATCAGTATCGGCCCGGATCCAGCCTATCTTTTCACCGAGTTCTTCCGACCACAGACAAATTTGCCTGCAGTTAGACGCTATCACCATCATCGGCGAGGCCCTGCATCGAAGATCTTCAATCGTCAGGTCAATTTCTAATCTCTCTCTCTAATTCTCACTCTACGGCTACTCGCGGCTTGTGCGCTGTGCCAGGCTCTCACGGGCCGGCACGGCTGGATCGGTTATTAGCATAAGTTGGATTGTATCGAGTCGGTATCGAGATGGCAAGGCACTAACGTGCCGGCCATCTCTTTTAGCGATCGTAGATTGTAGTATAGATAAATAAGGCGCGCGATTGAATGTCGGAACTGTATGCTCAGGGTAGCATGGTGTAATAAAGGGATTTGTTAAGATAAGAGGAATGATTATTGCGTCCACCTTTCTCTTTACCTTGTCAGGAGCAATATACCGCCTCCCTTGCCTTCCCCCTTCTAAATAATTGGTAATAGCGATAGATTCATCGGCGTTGTAAGCCGACTCTATTACATACATTGTAACGGAGTATTTTTTTAATTATGGCGAATAAAAATAAATCATTCGCCTATCACCTTCGTCGTCGAATCCTATATCACCGACTCACCTTGGCTACTCCTCTGCGCCCCGTTAAAGTGTTTGTGCGCGTGCGTCGATGTGTTTTCGCAGCGAAGTGGTGGTCTGAAAGGTTGTGCGTGAATCGTGCAATGCCCGCGCAAAAGGGAATCAGGTTCGAAATTAGTATCATCGATGGACCGAGAGTAGGAAACCGGAAAATTAAGCGTACACTTAATTACAGCGTACTAGGTTTTATTAATCCACCTCCTCAGCACTTCATTTCCTACAAATTAATTTATATATTTACTGAGAACCTCGCACATATTAATGCCGTAGAAAAAGAGAGAAAGAGAATCGTTGGTGTAGACGGACGCGCAAGTTTTTTTCTAAGTTGTTTTTTTTTTATTAACATAAACTTTACTCTTAAGGTAATCCCAGAGAGAGATCGGAGATCTAGTTCGGTCACTCGATTTCATCCCTTCTACAATCCATCTACAAGGAAACTAAGCATCCAAAAGAACAAAATAAGCAGCTGTGCCATCCTGCTGAAACCAAGTTACGTCGTAATCATCATCTGCTATCTCTCTAATTCGTTGTATTATTTGATCCCTAAGTAACTGTTCGTATAAAGCTGTAGTGAAATTATCGTCGATAAAGAAAGGGTCTACAAGAGTATCTTTAAAGATACCAGCCCAGACATTTACCTTTTGTATTGTGTGTGGTTTTCCAACATCCATGCAGGATTTGAGTCAAACCAATATCTGCAATTGTGTCTATTAACCTCAGCATTTAAAGTGAAAGTAGCTTCATCCGGAAAAACTATATTGTATAAAAAATTATGCTCTGCATCTATTCTATTCATCATCTTTTCGCAAAATTCGAGCCAACGATCCGGATTATCTTCATTAAGCTCCTGTATAAAATTTACTTTATAAGGAATGAAAATGAATGCTTTTCAGAATTTTTCGTATGCATTCATGAAAAACGTCATGTTCATGGCCAGCTCTACGTAAACTAAGATGTAGAATTTCAATGAATGCTTGAATAATTAAAATCTGCTTCTCCTCAATCGCAACAGATGTTGGACGACCAGTCTGAAGATCACTGATACTCCCAAATTCTGCGTAATGCCGTACAGTCCTTTTGACTGTAGATTTTGAAATAGGCGTTTGTCCATCTTAATTATGGAAATTATCATTGAACAATGTGTGCACTTCAAGCTAAGATCGAACTACATTACCCTAACCACGCATCATCAACAAACTTATCCGTTCTCGCTCCGAAAGTTTAGCATACACTATTTTTTTTAATTAGATTAGAATAGTGCACGAATTGAAACCGAAAGGAAAACTTATCAGTTGCAAAGGAAAACGAATTGTTCCAAAAGGAATGTTTAAATTAAATAAATTTTATGTGCTTCAATACCTATGAATTTATACTACCAATTTAAATTCTGGAACTTATTTTGTTCGAAAACTATTAACTGGAAGTACAATCCAGGAACAACGAAAGAGATCTAATAAATTTTGTTTTTTTTAAATGGTTAAATAGCAAGAATCTTTAAATTCAAGAACCCATAACTCATAAACTGTAATAAAAAATTCCTGACATCAATCTTAGTATTTACCTATTTACAAATTTGAAACGATTTTGAAAACGATTTAAATAAACATTTATATTATCTAACAATCATTTATTTTATAAAAATTCCTTTTAACTTACTATTCTAGCTTGAAATTTGTCACACGGTGGTTTTTGGGGTCGTTGAGTTAGAATATACGAGGGGGGGGGGGGTCAATAAGTCTTTACAAAATCCAAGAGATGGCGGTCGTCACGCTTAAATTATGATGTTTTTGGCAAGCAATACTACTAACTAGATATCGTACAAAATTTCAGCTCAATTCATTAAGTCGTTTTTTTGTGAGCGTTGGTTGAACAAAAAGTTATTGGTTTATTTGAAAAATGGAAAAAACAGAGTTTTGAGCGGTGATATAACATTTTCATTTGAAAGGCCTTACACCAAAAGAAATCACAGTTGAGTTGAAAAGTTCATGGAAAGTCTGCCGCCGTTCATGGAAAGTCTGCCCCTGTGTTTAAGGCTGATTATAACTGGGTAAATGAATTTAAACGCGACCGAACAACAACAAAAGATTAATCTTGTTCAGGACGCCCCGTAGAAGTAAGTACGCCCAAAATGGTCAACAAAATCTACGATATGGTGTTGAGTGATAGAAGATTAAAATTGCGAGAATAAGTTGAGGCCACAGGAGTATCCAAAGGTACAATCATTTCAATTTTGCATGAAAAATTGGGGATGAAAAAAATATCAGCAAGATGGGTGCCGCATTTGCTCAAAACAAGCGAACCCGCGTGGTCACTTCTGAGGCTCTTTTGGCATGCATACATCGTAATCCGGAAGACTTTTAGCGTCGACTCGTAACTGTAGATGAAACATGGGTACACTACTACACTCCTGAAACCAAAGAACAGTCCAAACAATGGATTACCGCAGGAAAACCAGCCCCAAAGAAGGCAAAGACAGTAAAGTCAGCTGGCAAGATTATGGCCACGGTTTTCTGGGATGCGTATGGAATCATCTACATTGACTACTTGGAAAAGGGCCAAACGATCACTCAACAATATTATGGGTCACTATTAGGTTAGCTGAAAGAAAAAATCAGAGAAAAACGTCCTCATTTGAACAAAAAAAAATGTCTCTTTCTTCAAGACAATGCTCAAGTTCACACGTGTGCAGTTTCGATGGCAAAAATTAACGATTTAAAGTTCAAATTAATTTACCATCCACCATATTCGCCTGATTTGGCTCCCAGTGACTTTTTCTTATTTCCTAACATCAAAAAATGGCTTGCCGGACAGCGATTCACGTCGAATGAAGTCATTGCCGAAACAAATGCCTATTTTAAGAGTTTTCAGAAATCATATTTTTCTGATGGATAAAATTTATGACACGGATGGCCGTGTCATAAATTTTATCGACCTTCAAGGAGATTATGTTGAAAAATAAAAAAAATTACATACGCAAAACTTTTTGTTCCTTTTTTTTGTAAAGACTTATTGACCTCCCCTCGTACTACCAAAATTTCGATTTTTTCCAAATCCAAAGTGGCATTGTCATTAAACTTTGAACCTTTAAAAGTAAAGATAAGGACAATAGTCAGGTCATCATTTGAAAAAAATACTATCTGAATGTAAAGCTTCCTGCTCTATCTATTTCCGGTATTAAAACTGGGATTTCCGGTTAAAAAAACCAGTTGACCTTGAAATGATTGAAAAAATATTCAATGGTATACGTTCAATACCTTAATAACTTAATACCTTGTTGCGAGTAAATGACCTTGGAGTAACCCTTAAGGTTAAATTTTTTCTGCGACCTAAGCACATATCTAAACGTAAAATTTCTTGCTCTATCGATTGCCAGTGTCAAAAATAGGGGTTCCTATTTGAAAAAATAAGGTTGACCTCGAAATAACCTTGTAAATGAGGTTTAAGTCAAATCGAAGGTCACCATTGGATTCCTTGTTAAAAGCTACTAAAGGAATAATCTTGACCTTTTTCAGGAATGAAGTACTTTAGAAAATATTCAGTCGTTCCTGGACTTAATTGTATGTATAATACCATTAAAGAGTTTCTTTAATTTTTTCTAACGATAATTCAACTTTTAAAATTAAAAAATTTTTTACCCACTTTTGACTTTTGCCTGACCGTAAAAAAATCGTATAAAAATGTGAATTACCTCATTTATTAACTATTTCCTAGCGCTATTCGAAACACTTATTAAAATTTTCAATTCCTCAAGGATATACAGTAGGATTTTTACCAAAAAATGACTATTTGTATCAAAATGATGTAGGTCAGTAAATGAGACATATAGAAAAATATTTATTTCAAAGAAATATTTGTAATTCCATGTAGAATAGGATGGAATTTTTCAGATTTTTTTTTAATAAAAATTTTGTTCACTTTTTTACTTTAAGTTGATCTAGATATATCCTCAAGTGATATGATAATTTATTTTCAAATATACACATGAATTTTTCAGAAACTTTTTGCAATTAACAAATGAAATATGAAGTATGATAATATACTATTCTTTTCAATTTCCTTTAAATATTAAATGTCATTTATTTATGTAGTGAAAAAATGTAGTACAAGAACTTATGTTTATAATATCAATTTATTAATAGAAATTACAGTATATTACAAATTATTTGTGCGTTTAGATTTGGCGTTATTTTATAGTAAGTATCAGTATTATATTTAGAAAATTGTTACTTATCAAAATTTTAGTTCAGTGTCATTCATGTCTATTCATCTCTCAGTGATTTGTAACGTTTGGTTCTTATCTTATGTTAGTAAAGTAAATAGTTCGGATTCTAATTGTTTTATTTGTAATCGCGTTTCCGAGAGTAAGCAAGAAGTTGACACGTGAATGCTCTATAAGAATTGATATTTCAATAATCACCGAATAGCGAACACAGTATTCGCTGTTTCGATGAGCCGTTTAAAATATAATTGAGTATTGTTGCATCTATCGGAGAGAAGCCCGACAGCGCCGCAACGAATATTCAATTTTATTTCTAGGCAATTATTAATTTCAGAGAGGAGATAGTCTAACGCTACTTTTTTTTCATAAGAGAGAGAGAGAGAGAGTCTTATGAGTTGAGTGCTTAGATTATCGTAAGGAAAAGGAATTAGCAGGCTAACCACTGAATAATAAAATCAGTCTCAGGAGATAGCTGAGTCTTCGTTCGATGCTTGCGCTGCTAAGCAAGGTAGGATAGTAAGTCCTCTTACCGCAGTGACGAGCTAATGTATACTTGCGAAATTGGCTCCTTTCTACGCTTGATACCCCCTACAACGCTATTTTTGATATTAGCATAAGCTTTGTACAGGTTTTGTCGCAAAATGGTTCGATCAAAATTGAAATTTAATGATTTAAAAAATCAAGTGTAGAATAACAAATTTTTTAATATATATCGTTTCTCAAAGAAAAATCGCCGTTTAAGATTATAAGTGATATAAGTTAGATATTTAAATTACACATAATTTACAATAAAATTACGGAAAATTTTTATATAAACAAATTGCTTGTGATAAGTGGAACATTATTCAAAATAAAAACGATTAACTTAACAATTCATAAACGTAACCCGCAAGTTCATTCCCAAGACAGTTTCACTTCCAGAAGGCTTAACCCAATGAATGGTTATCGGACGGGTTTACCCCCAGGTTGGTCAACCGCTTGACAAATATTTATGTAGACAGAGTAACTCGCAGAAAAATTCATCCCTATACAAGTTGATTGAGGATAATTGATGAATGTTAATTTATTTCATTAATACGATATTAATACGTTTAATGGTATCATAATATTCTTCTTGAAATCCAGTCAAATTTTTAAAGATAATGATTGTATTGTATATAAGATCTGTCTTCTTGTCACTGTTGATATTGTGAGCAATAATGATATTCTATAAACAAATGCCACAGGCATAGTAGTGTCTTGCACCATGCACATTTCATAATTGCTATATTTTCACAAATCTAGCATATAGGATCAATTCAATTGCAAAGCAATATTCTGCAGGTTTATCGAATTTATAAGGTTTTTCATCCGAATATCCACTTTTGTTTATTATAAGCATATTTGAAAACGTTTTGGAATCTAGGTGAAGATAATTGATTATGTGTAATAGATTGTAAGATAGGGGTGGGGGAGAGTAAAGGAGAAGACAATGAATTTGAAAGAGTACTAGCAGAAATGAGAGAGCTGAGAAGAGAGGGGAAGAAAGAGAAAGAGGAACTGCTAAATGAAATGATGAGACGAATGGAAGAGGCCGAGAAAAAAAGAGAGGCAAAATGGGAGAGAGGTTTGGAAAAACTTAGAGAAGAATTAGAGAAAGATAGAGAGGAAAGGAAAAAAGAGAAAAGAGAAGAAAAAAGAAGACAAGAGAAGTGGGAAGAAAGAATGAAAGGATTGGAAGAAGAGATGAATAAGATGAAAAAATACATGGAAGGAAGAGAGACAAGGGTAGAAGAAAAAGGAGTAGATAATAGGGAAGAAATGGATCACATGAAGGAGAGGATGGATAGAGAAAGTAGGGTAAATAATATAATTGTTGCAGATCTGGAGAGAGAACTAAAATGGGAAAAAAAAGGAGATGCAGAGGAATGGTTAAAGGACAGAATGGGAATAAAGGGGGAAATAATAAGCCTAAGGAGCATAGGAGGACCAGAAATAAAACAGAGACAGGAAGGGATAGAGTATAGAAGGAAGAGGATGTGGCAAATAAAGTGTGCCTCATGGGAGCAAAAGGAGGGAATAATGAAGAAAAAAAGTAAATTAGGGGAGAAAAAAATATATATAGATCACGACTGGACGTGGAAACAAAGGAAAATAAGAGAGGAGGTAAGAAGAAAAGCAAGAAAATTGAAAAATAAGGGTAAGGAAGTTAAAATATGGCACAACGTGCTAAGAGCAGGGGAGGAAGAGAGGAGGTGGAACGAGAGAGAAGAGAGATTGACAAAGAAAGGAATGGAGGGGTTTCGGAAATAAAGGGGGGAGAGGAGAGAAGAGAGAAGAGGTTAAGGGAAGGAAAACAGTTAAAATGTTATTTTGGAATGTGGCGGGAATAAAGAGCTTGGAAGAAGAGGACTGGAAATATATTAGAAATTTTGATATAGTAGGACTTACGGAGACATGGGTGAAAAGAGAAGAAGCAGAAATAGGAATAGGAAGAAATCTGAATGGGTATAACATTGAATGGGACTCGAGAAGGGAAGGAAAAAGGGGTAGGGAGATAGGGGGTGGACTGATGGCAGTAAGAGAAAGACAAGGGAGAATAAAGGTAAAATGGAAGGAAGAAAGGACAGAAGAAGTCATAGTAGGGGAAATAGAGATAGAGAGAGAGAAATGCACGGTTGCATCAGTCTACATGCAGCACAAGAAAAAAGAAAATTATGAGTACCTAACCGAAGAAATAGAGGAAAATAGAAGAAAAATATTAATAATAGGAGGAGACTTTAACGCTAGAACAGGAGGCGAAGGAAGAGAATGGGACAGCGAAGGACAGATAGGAGAAATAAAAACAAAGGATAGTATGATAAACGCAGAAGGGGAAGAGATGGTAAAATGGCTAGGAGAGACGGGATTAGTGATTATGAATGGGAAAAAAGAAGGAGATGAAGAAGGAGAAATTACATATATAGGAGCGAGAGGGATGTCGACAATTGACTACATAATAGGAAACATAGGAGGGGAAGAGAGAGAGTGAAGAAAATGCAAATGGGAGAAAGAACTAAATCGGATCACCTACCAGTAGAAGTGGAACTAGAAAACAGGGTTGAAGAAGAAGAAAACAGAGAAGAAGAAATGTTAAGAGAAGACTGGAGCGAAGAAGGAATAAAAGAGTATCACAGATGGATAGGAGCAGTAGAAGGAACGGAAAAATGGGAAGAGATAAAAATCAGAGTGCAGAACGCTGTAACAAAAAAGAAAATAAGAAGTAAAAAAGGAACAAGGAAAAGCTGGTGGAGAGAAGAATGTAAGGTAAAAAGAGACGAGGTAATGAATGCTCTGAAAGAACTAAGAAGAGGAACTGAGGATAGAAGCAGATACTTGGAAGCAAAGAGGGAGTACAGAGAGGAAATAAGAAAGGCAAAAGAAGAGGAAGGAAGGAAAGTCGCGGAGGAAATAAGCAAAGATAGAACGAGAAGGAAATTTTGGGAAAAAGTGAGCGGAGGAAAGAAAAAAAGAACAAAAATAGACAAAAAAATAAGTAATGAGGAATGGCTAAAACACTTCAAGAAGCAGCTGGGAGAAAAAGAAAAGGACTACAATCAAAAAGAAGAAAGAGAAGAATGGGAAAAAGGTGAAAAAGAGGAGGGAGGGGAAATAAAAGTAGGGGAGGTAGTAGAAGTGATAAAGAGAATGAAAAAGAAAAAAGCATCAGGAGAAGATGGGATTGTAAATGAAGCGTGGATGGCAGGGACAGAAAGCCTAATAAAAGACCTGACAAAATGTCTAAATGGAGTATGGAACGGAGAAGGATTCCCGAAGGAATGGAGAAAGGGAATAATTATACCAGTCTACAAGAAAGGAAAAAAAGAAGAAGTAAGCAATTACAGGGGTATAACCCTGATGGACACAGGTTACAAGATATATGCAGAAATAGTAAGGAAAAGACTAGATAGAGAGATAGAAGAAAAAGGAATACTAAGCGATACGCAAATGGGATTCAGACTAAAAAGAGGAACAACAGATGCAATATACGTGCTGAAAACGGCAATAGGAAAAGAAATCAGGGAAAAAGGTGGGAAATTGTTTGTCTTCTTCGCTGATATGAAAGCAGCGTTTGACAGGATAAGAAGAAAGAAGATATGGGAAATAATGAAGGAAAAAGAAATAGATAAAAGGATCAGAAGAAATATATAAAGAAACAGGATGCAGATTAAAAATTAGAGGAGAGATAATAGGGGAATTCGACATAGAAAAGGGAGTAAGGCAAGGGTGCCCGCTGAGCAACACGCTATTTAATCTTGCCTTTGCGGAGTTAGAAGAGAAAATGAGTAAAATTCAGGAAGGAGGAGTGGTAATAGGAAGAAAGAAAATCTGGACGATAGGATATGCGGATGATATAGTAATGTTGGTAAAAAATGAAAATGGGATGAAAGAGATGCTGAAAAAACTAAGGATATTCTTAGAGGAAAGAGGGTTGGAATTAAATGTAGAAAAGTCAAAAATGATGAAATGTAAGAAAGGAGGAGGAAGAGGAAAGGAAGAAAGTTTTGAGTGGATAGGAAAGAAAATTGAAATGGTAAAAGAATATAACTATCTGGGATTCACAATAAACAAAAATAATGGGAATAAGAGACATATAAAGAAAACAGAAGGTAAAATAAATATGGGACTAGGAAAAGTATGGGGGTTGGGAGAAAGATTGTTTAAAGAAAATTGGAAGCTAAGGATGATGTTATTTGACTCGTTAATGAAAAGCGTGATAATGTATGGAGCAGAAATATGGGGGTGGAAAAGATACGAGGAAATAGAAAGACTACAAATGAAATATATAAAATGGGTACTGGGTTTGGACAGAAACACACCGAGTTATCTGATAAAATGGGAAACAGGAAGAAAAGAAATAAAAGAAAAAGCAATAGAGAGAGCGATGAGATATGAAAATAAAATAAAAGAAGAGAGGGATGGAACAATAAAGAAAGAAGCATGGAGAGAAATGAAGAGAAACGAAAGGAAAAGAGAAGAAAGAAATGAAAAAAAAGGAGAGAGAGAAGAAAGACTAGGGGAAAGTAAAAAATACAGAGAGAGAGAAGAAGGAGACGATGAAAGAGAAGAGTTCTGGGAAGAAGTAAGAGAAGAATTGAAGAAAAAAGAAGAAAAAGAAATGGAAGACAAGATGGAAGAATCAAGATATATAAGAGAGTGGAAGGGGATAAGGGAGGAAATGAAGAAGAGTAGACTAATAGAAATACAAAATGAAGGTAAAATAAGAGGGCTACAGATAAGAGAGAGGTTTAGGTTAGGGAACGAGACAAGAGGGTGTAGGTACTGGGAAAAAGATGAAAATAGGAAATGTAGATTATGCCAAAAAGAAGAGGAAGACTGGAAACACATAGTAGAAAAATGCGAAATGACAAGAAAAGAAGGAGAAAAGTGGGAAGAAATAATGGTTGGGAGCAAAGAAAAAATAGCATGGATGAGGGAACTAAAGTGGAAAAGAAGAAGAAAAGAAGAAGAAAAAGAGAAAGAAAAAGAAAAGTGAAAAGAGAGAAGAAAGAAAACGGTAAGAGAGAACCGTAGTAAGCATGAGTGAAAGCAGAGGGAGCGGAGGATATCGCAGTAAAGGTGTAAAAGCCCTAATACGGACAGATGAAAGAAGAGGAAAAGGAAGCGCAAAAAAAAAACATTAACTCAACAAAACACAATCACACACATATACAATACAAAACACTAACAAAGAAAAAGGACACGTCACTCAATAAAATTGAAATGTATACTGTAAATAATCATTGTAACATTAAGTTGAATAAACTCAATATATATTTCTTTCATGTAAATATATGTCCGATCCGAATAAAATGATAGCATCAGATATTTTCCGCACAAAGTTTTTCCAAATTCTAAAATCAAATACATTCAATGGTTGGATTTTGCCTGTGATACCCTTAGGGATTGTTATGAATCAAAAATTTTTATCTTGAGGTATAACTTCCCGCACAGTGCGTTCGCATTGCCCACTCCATGAGTCTAGTAACAAAACTGCAGTTTTTCCACATTAAGAAAAGAGACATCTCCTAACCATGTTTGAAGTAATTCTCTCGACAATTTTCCTGATACACTTTCTTGCAAATATATATTAGGTGTTTGGAATATTTTTTCTACAGCAGTAGGCTCTTTGGTTTTTTTAAAACCATAAAAAGAGGCGAGAGCAACATACTTTCTACAGATATTGATGGTTGTATGGTATAACTATATATAGTAAATGATATTGATTGTACAACCCTTTCAACTATCTTTATCCCATTTATGTCTTGTCACTAAACATTTCCAAATTAAACACACTTTGATCAGAATTATATACATTACTTGCTCTTTTTTTAAATAGTTCAGATTTCACTTTATTAACAAAATTTTGACAGTTCACCTGTAGATTAGGCTCATTATCAATAGATACCTTTGTTATTTTACGTGATACAATTTTATGTTTTCTTTTAAATAACAATATCCATTTTGGTGATGCTTTAAGTCAAGGCACATTTAATTCATGCTTTTTTTCTAAAGCCCATCTTTTAAGATCTAAATCATGAACTGTTAACTTCGGGTTTAAAGCATCTTTAATTTTTTGTAGATTATACTCTGAAATTTTAAACAAATTATCTCTTTTAGTTTCACCTGCGGAAATTTTCTGTTTCCATATTCTCAACTAACGTTCTGACGTGACTAATTTATACTTACTTTGAACGGAACTTAAAGACAACTTCTTTTTTTTTCTACTTTCCTAATATTCAACAGCTTTTCTTTTGTATCCATCATCGACTGTTGTATTAGTTATAATACAATTAGGCCACACAGCATAATCTTCAGCACGTATTTCCTCAAAACTATAGTCAATCACTTCTGGATTGATATCAAAATCATCATCTAGGAAATATAAATTGTTTCATACTCAACGCCTGAATAATTACCTTCAATACTTTTTTTCAATACATTTTCGATATAATTGTGTAGCTGTTTCTCTGCGTCGTTCAATTTTGATTTATTTTCCACTATTTCAGTTAAATGGAATGTTTTTAATACACTTTGCATAACATTGTGAATTTCGATTGCCATTATCACATAATATTGATATTCAAAAAAATTATATGATGTTAACAAAATTGTCATAAGTTAATATTAGAATGAAATTATAATTTGTATAGATTTTTGCGTTAACCGTGGTAAAGAAGAAATATTTATCCATTCAGAAACATGAGATTATTGTGAGTCTTCATAGAATTCAGAAAAGCAATCGCCAAAGTACAGATAATCTGAAAATCCCGAGATGTACTATGGATTATTATGAAATAAATTTCTCTAATATGGTACTGTCAGAAATAGATCCAAGCAAAATGATAAGTGTTTAACTTAAATTTGTTGACGTAGTAAAATTTTAATTGCTGCTGAAATTAAGTTGCACATTCAAACTCATTTCAAAAAGTCGATAAATAAAGCAACTGTTAGAAGAAGGATTTGAGAACGTTGAGTTTTTGGTCAAGTTGCTGTGAAGGAACCTTTATTCAGACAAGTAAATAAAAAAATACGTTTGTTTTAAGTCAGAGAGCGCGGAAGTCGAATTGCAGTTGATTGAAAAAAAAATTATCCAGAGTGATGAATTGAAATTCGAAATCTTTGGAAAAAATTTGTGTATATCGAAGAATTAATGAATTATTTTAAGAATATTGTAAAAATATATGAGATTTTGAACAAAGAAGGAACTACATACTTTCGAAAATCATTCAAAAGCATGTGGTTTCTTCAGTAAATGGAATAATTCGTTGAAACTTAATATTCCAATAAGTTCATAACTTAAAGCACACCTGTAATCTTTAAAAGAATAACTAAAATTGTTTTGAAGATAAGAAAAAACTTAAAATTATAGTTTGAGCTCCTCAATCTCCGAATCTAGATCCGATTGAATTATTATGAGAAAAGGTTGATCATCCTGACCAAAAGGAATATATTTATGAAATAGATTGTAACGAGAACAAAAGAAAATTCTAGAAGTGAGATTAAACTAGCTTATTAATAGGATACTTAGAATTTACTGAGGAATGATTAATACTAAAAGTAGATACTTTAATGAAAGCAATGTTTAATTTTTTTCCTAAGTTATGTGTCATTTATTATCAATACTTACTTATTATTATATGTAGGTTGTAACGAGCGGGCTCATTGAGAAATAGATGAGCGATATTCGAAGTAGCGCGCCATGCGCAAAAGACCCGCGCAGCGAGAAAGAGAGAGAGAGATAGCTAGGGCACGCGGGCTACAGTAGGAGAACAGGTGAGACCGGCAAGGAGAAAGCACGCGCTAAGAATTCCTTCTTCTTGTTTCGTGAAAAATCGGGTGACGCAGCGATCCCGCGGGGTGAGATTGTGCAATTGTGTAGAGTGAGCACTGTGATTGAGGGAGGCACTCGGCAGCGACTAACGTGTGAGGACGACGGAATCGAAAGCCACCATCTGAACAAGGGGGTCCGACTCGTCGCCCATAATTCACGAGGACCGACTCACAGGCCTTTCAGCCTCGACAATCCTGGGCGACGACCTTTACGCGACCAGGCTTAAAGTAAAAGGCGAAGCTGTCTGCAGCAGCATTCGTCCGCGTAAGTCTCCTCTTTTGTTTTCGGGATTGCGAGCGTGAATACCGGGAAGTGAGCGCATGTAAACAGCGCCGGCTGCGTTTGATCAGGTATGTATTTTCTGTCTCTCTCTCACGCGTACGTACGATTAGGTTGCGTATCGTGAATCTCTCGGTCTACGTGAATAGTCGCGTCTTTGTAATGGTAAACGGTGAATAAACCTGACGGAAACATATTAATAAACCTACATATTTATTCGATAACTCTGACCATTCTCTGCGTTCCTTCCTCCTGCGCAACGTTTCCTAGGAACCTTCGACCATCGCTTTTCTTTGTTGTTTCGTGCTTTCGCGCCCGCTTTCAGGTTGCGCGTCAAGCACAGAGCTAGCCAGAAGAGGAAAATAATGGTGATATTCGGATCTTGCTAACGGACTACGATTTACTTCCGAAGAAATCAACAACCGTTACAAGGTTAAATAAATAAATAATTTAACGCCGTTTAAGATTTCTGTCCGTGATATGTAATATACATAACATTATAAGTGATTAACATTTTCTAAATGAAGTATTAACCGAATTTTAATTATTTTAAGTTACGTTTGAGCATTTATTTCAAGTTATTTATTATTTTTCAAAAAGATATTTCAAAAATACCAGTCGTTGATATTTTTGTAGATTTAAAAGCTATTTTACGTGATATTTGACTTCTTTATATTTTATTATTACATTACATGAAAAATATTTAATCTTCAATGCCACAGATGTTTGAATATTCTACTTGCAATTCTTTATGAATTTCTTGATTATAATTAAATTTATCTTTTGTATATTAAGTACAATTATATTTAAATGATTGAACTGTGAAGAGAGTAGGTAATAAGCCTGCTTTTCATCAGCCTCTCTCCCTCTCCCCTTTGCTTTCGGCAAAGCATGCTCGCCAGCGTTAGGCGCACTATAAAAATGCGCCTAGTAGCCTTTTTATTTAAACTTCAATGATTGCCGAAGTGCAGCTGAGTCGCCCCAAAAATGTAAGAAATGAATAGTGAGATTCAGAGAGAGAGGGAGAGAGAGAGGGAGAGAGAGAGGGAGAGAAAAAGAGAAAGGACGCGTGACATGCATTATAGACAGATCAGAGCAGTCAGACGGCGGGCAACTAATAAGCGCTATGTCGCACGTTACTTAAAAATTAGATCAAGTGGAGAAAGAAGAGAGTGCGAGCCGACGGCCATCCACATAATTTGGATTTATTTGGAAAAACTAAATGCCATAAAATTTCATAAGATTTCAAAGTTTTTATCTGTTCTCTAGAAAAGAATATTATTATGGATTTTTTCATAGTCATTATATCTTTTACCTGAGTATGCACATGGGATAATGTTAGTCAAGGTACCTTAAATGCTTATTTTATTGCTAAACATAATTTCATATTTGAAATAATACAATTGCTCACTAGCACAAGGCACTGAAATTGTATGCTAGGCATATAAATTTTATATCTGGCACACAAAGCATTTTTTTAAACTTGTATTTTAATACTAAAGTGAACTTTGCGAATAGTTTCAACACTAAAATAAATTTTGTGAATGATGTAATAAATAAAATACCTCGTTGAATATGAAAAATTCTATGAGCTGTCTAGTCATAAAACTAGTGCATGGTCAAGGTGCATGCAAGAACGGTTCTGAATGATTATTTCTTATCTGGATACTACAAACTCACTACTCAATGGTTTTAAACATGGATGAAAATGAGAATTCAAGATTCAAGCTTGTATTAACTTAAATATGGCTATATCTTCATTTACATTTATGACTATTCCTTCAACTACTTTTTTCTTCTGCAGAAAAAATATCTTTCTAAGTTTAGTCTCTTGACGAAATCAACGTAGTTTTGAATAAATCTAACTTGAATAATTAGATTTTAAATTGGTACATAAATCTTGTTTTTATTTTTTATCTATGAAGTTGGCTTATATTTTTGCAGTATTAAGTTTGCAAATGAAAATTTCAGTGTAACTGTTATCAACTCAAAAACCAGTCTTAGTTTTTATTTCAATTTAAAAGTGAGCTGAAAAATTAATTCAATTGTAACATTAATGAATTACAATAAATATACTTCAATGCTAATAGTATAGTAACTATACATCTTATTATATAGCTACTATTAGATAATTACACAGGCCAACAAGGTTTCAGAACCAGAGACCAGACATAGTATACCCGAAGGATTTTGGTGCGCTGAATCCAAATCCGAGCTCAGAACTGCGCCAGCACGTCAGGATTTTGAGATATCTTAACCTAAATGTGCGAAAATCACGTTTTTTGGCTATATTCGGTACCTTATAACACTGTGAATAAATTTTTTCATGCAAAACTGACAACAGCATCTGAAAGAGCAACTCTTGGCCGACAAAATGCATTACCGATTTTTTTATGTCTTTATCCAGCAGAGATACCGTCAATTGAAATATGCCATTTATCCATTGATTTATACTGGAGTATGAAAAATCTTGATTTTTTTTGCAATCTTCAGTAGTAGGAAAAACTTATACTGGCATATAAAGGTCTACCATTGTACTAATTTACGGCGAATTTAGCTGAATTTATTAGATGCTCTCTAAAATGGCAGCTATAAATTTAGGGCAGGCTAAGGCAGATGACCTAAATGCACTGAAAATCCTATAACTCTAGAACCAGCTACAGATTAACTTAAGTGCGCTATAACCTGCAAGCTCAAAACCATGACAGGATTGCCTTAGGTTAACGACAAGTTAACCTAAGCGCTCTATGACCCGCGAGAGGTTAAGCTAAGTGCGTTATAATACGCGGCTGGTTGACTCAAGTGCGCTATAACCTGCAAGCTCAAAATTACGGCAAGTTAACCTAAATTCGCTATAACCTGCTACAGGTTAATTTAAACACGCTATAATCCGCAACAGGTATATTGAGTACGATATAACTTGCAAACTAGAATCCACGACAGTATAACCTATATGTGCAGTAACCTTCGAGCTCTAGACCACTACAGGTGAACTTACGTTCGCTATGATCTGCAAGCGCTAAACTCACAACAGGTTAAACTAAATACAGTGAACAGTGAGGGTCAAGCACAGGACAAATTAATTTAAGTGGACTGTAATCCATAGCATTTCAACCTAAGCTCCAATGTAGTTAGAGAGGTTACACTAAGAAGCTGACAATCTTTAGAATGTATATTCTTAAACCTATAACCGCCAATTCTGTGATGTTATGCTTTCTTTTTGTGAAAACGTTGGCGCTTCATTTCAAACGATCGTTGAAGAGATTTACATTTGTGACTAGTAGGGTTATTATCCTCCCTTTTCAATGACCAGCAGTAGTCGGCCATCATTTTTTCGTCCCACCTTCCTTGGTAGTGTTGTTCCTTTTGTTTAAAGTCTTGGAGAAATCGTTCACCCATCTCCTCATTATATGCTCCAAAATTTTCTGGGAAATAGTCTAAATGAGAATGAAGGAAGTGTATTTTAAGGCTCATTAGATAACCCATTTTTCGGAAATTCTGTAACATGTTGGACACAATAGTTTCAAACTGCGGGTCTCGATTATTGCCTAAAAATTTTTCTGTAACATCTTTGAAGCTCAACCAAGCATTCTTTTCAACGTGAGTCATGGTTTCGATAAATGTATCATCTTTCATGAGTTTTCGTATATCAGGCCCAACGAAAATGCCTTCCTTAATTTTTGCATCACTCAATTTCGGAAATGTGGCTTTCAAATGATTGAAACATTTACCTTCTTTATTCAAGGCTTTCACAAACTGTTTCATTAAACCTAATTTGATGTGAAGTGGTGGCAGTAATACTCTCTCTCTATCAACAAGACCTATGTAGGCGACATTATGAGAACCTATTTTCCATTCTTATCTTGTGGGCCATTTTTTTGTTACCCAATGCTTATCTCTTGCACGGCTGTCCCAAAGGCAGAGGAAACATGGAAATTTGGTATTTTCCGACTGCAAGCCAACTATAAGATTTATCATCTTAAAGTCACCACAAACAAGCCAATTGTGAGTCTTGTAATTTATTTTTTCCAGTAGAAATTGAAAACTATTGTATGATTCTTTTAGTGCAGTTGAGTGACCTACAGGAAGTGCCGCATACTCATTTCCGTTGTGTAGTAACACAGCTTTGAGACTTTGTGTGGAAGAATCAATGAAGAGACGCCAGTTTTCTGGCTTGTACAAATCTTGGATATACAAGTTAACCAATTCTTCGATGTTATTACAGTACACCATCACATCCTCCATTGTAAAGTACTTTATGAACGCCTCTTCTCGGCTTCTGTAAATTGACACTTTTGTTCCAGGTAATAATAGCTTCCTTTCTTGGAGTCTTGAAGCACAGAGTTCAGCTTTATCCTTTGGAAGATTGAGGTCTCGAATAAAATCATCTAACGAACTTTGGTCAAAAAGCTTAGGACTCTCGTCATCAGAGCTATCTTCAAAAGAGACATCTTCAGTTGTATCAATATCCATCGGTTCAACTTTTGCCGAACCAACTTCTTTTCCGGATTTACTTACTTTTCCTACTTTGGCTGGTATTACACTTGCTACCGCAGGGTAGATGATTTTATTTGAATTTTCTTTATTGAAACCCGTTGTATTACATAAGCAGAAGTAACAATCAGTTTCATGGTCGTTGGGCTCACGCCAGATGGTTGGTTCAAGAACAGTCATATTGCTGTTATTATCGTCCCACTTCAACATAGCAAGTCTGTAAGAATTACAAATTGAAGATGGTACCCATGTCTTATCTAAATTGTCGATCGGAACCTTATAACATTTCATGTATAGAGTTTTGATTGAATCATTAATCGATCGTCGATAAGAAGTTGTTTCAAAGTTCCCACAAACATAACAAAATGTATCAATTTTTCTTGCACAAGGGCTTCTGGAACTCATTTTTCTTATAATAAATAACAAAGAGGATAAAAAATGGTCTTATGATAAATATTCTTATAATAAATAAAGTAGAAGAAAATAAGATAATAGTATTTACAGGAAATTCAACCGTTAGCCCGCCACTCAAACGTGATCTCTAACACGGAAGGATTAGCATGTCACAAAATCAGTTATCTCAGCTTTCACCTATCTCAGCTTCAGCATACAATCATACATTTCAAGTTACGTAATATTCTACATCATCTATCTACAGAATTTCAAAAACGAATGAAAGATTTCACGGTTTTTGATTCCGCTGATCGTATCGGATGTCAGATTTTCAAAACTTATTTTATTCAAGCAATTTGTTTAAACAAATTTTTGCACAATTGAATATTTTTGCAAGTTGCAACTCATTGCCATGGTTTTAGGGGTCACTGATTACAAGTTTGATGTCAGATTTGTGAATTTAGATTTATTTAAACAATTTATTTAAACAAATGTTGCAAGACTCAATGTTTTTGCAAGTTGCACATACTTTTGCTGAATTTTGAGGTCGCTGGTTATGAATCTGATATCAGATTTATAAAATGTGTTTTATTTAAGCCACTTGTTTAAACAAATTTCTGAAAATTGATTATTTTTGCAAGTTACACCTCATTTCCATGGTTTTAGGGGTCACTGATTACGAGTTTGATGTCAGATTTGTGAACTTAGATTTATTTAAACAATTTATTTAAACAAATGTTGCAAGACTCAAAGTTTTTACAAGTTGCACTTACTTTTGCTGATTTTTGAGGTCTCTGGTTATGAATCTGATATCAGATTTGCAAAATGTATTTTATTTAAAAAATTTCTTTAAACAAATTCCTGTATAATAGAATATTTTTGCAAGCTGCACCACATTTCCATGGTTTTGGGGGTTACTAGTCACGAGTTTGATGTCATATTTGTACATTTAAATTTATTTAAACAAATTATTTAAATTTTTAATTCTAATATTTGTCTGTCTGTTACAGGCCGACAAACTTCAGAACCAAAAACTATACATAACGCACCCGAAGAATTTCGATGCGCTAAATCCAAAGCCCAGCTTAGAATTGCGCAAGCACGTCAGTATTCCGAGATATCCTAGAAGGCTATAATCTGCGTGGCCATAACCCTAAATCTGTTAACCCAAAAACCCCCGACCCCTTAACCTTTAACTGCCCCCTTAACCTTAAATCCGTTAACCCTGTAGCCCTGAAATCTGTGATGTTACAACCCTCGATGCCGTTATGCAAATCCCTTAATGCCTGAGCCCAGTAATTTGCGCCACAAGGAATCTAGGGCTATTGTATCGCAGGTTACAGGATTCCGAGGTGAAGAAATTCGGGGTTAAGTTGGCAGGTTTTATTGCCGCGCTTTTTATAACCTTCTTGGTTTAAAATATTTGGGGTTAAAGGGACGGGGATTATTGCATCGAAGGTCACAGGGCACGGGGGTTAAGGGATTTAGGGTTAAGTGGGCAAGGTTTATTGCCCCGCAGGTTACAATGCTCCACGATCAGGGATTTGAGTTATAATAGTCGAAATTCATTGCGTTGCCGTATAAACCAATTGATAAGTAGTACATTTCAATTGACAATAAAAGAAGACATAAACTAAAGATTGTTAATGCTTTTGTACGATAAGAATTGCTTTTTAGATACCGTTGTCAATTTTACACGAAAAAAATTATTCGCAATGTTATAAGGTACCGTATATAGCCAAAAAAACATGATTTTCGCACTGTTAGGTTACGATATCTCAAAATCCTGACGTACTAGCGCAATTCTGAGCTCGGATTTGGATTCAGCGCACCAAAATCCTTCGGGTGTACTATGACTGGTCTCTGGTTCTGAACCTTTGTCAAATTTTTTTGGCCTGTGTTATTTAACACATGTTTTACATATTATCAGTTAATAAAGAATTATTTGAAATATGTTTCAAAAATCATTAAAAAATTTTCTTGTAAAATTATATACATTTTTATCGTGTTATAAATTTGACTTTTTTAACAAACTTAGATTTTTCTACGACTGCTATGAAATTGCCTAAGCTAAAATTATTTTCACAGCTGAATTTGAACAGTAGATTGTAACGGCGTAATTTTAGGCATGAGTATACAATAGACATAGAAACACCACGATGTTGGATTACTTCGTGCCTTACTCCATGAATCAATATTTCTTTCTACGGTCATCAGATTTTTTATCAATACTATTATGGTACGACGGAAGGTTTTCTTCTCATAGCAAAGTGTTTTTCCAAAAATGACCGCTTGGGCAGTGCTTCAATCAAGTAGTAATATATATTTTTCCTATATCAGATTTTATTCTTAGCTTTTTTTTACCAACTTTGATTGATCACATCTCAGAAACCGGAACATTTAGAAATTTCTATTAAAAATGAAATTAACAGTCCTGAATTCTATTTTATTCTAGTAAAGCTTATTTTGACAAGGACAACCTATAGAGAAACTCAAGTAAATCACAAAAAAGTAGACATTTTGTCAATATTGTTATAAAAAAAAAATAGCTAAATCGAGGCAACAAAATTTTTTCTATGTTAAAACTACAGTCAGTGTTTGGTCCTCAAGTGAAGCGGACGTGTTTTGTGCTGCGCTCTACTCGAAAATCAAACATTTAAACCAATCAATGGAAGAAACATTTTTACTCAGATTAATTACTGAAGTGATAATAATCAGCAGAATAAAGGGGCCAAATGGCCTGATAGGAAAGAGACACGATGTCTACACCTGTACAAAACAACACAGAAAAATAGACAATTGCAACTGGAAAAAAGCAAAAAAGAGGAGAGAGAGAAGAAGAAAGTAATAGCCCAGATATAAATACACCTCAAAATAAACAGCAAACCAAGCTAGCAGATTACTGGCTGAGTCAATCCGTCAATAGATTCGAAGTTATTAAGGACAGTGAAAATGTAGAAATTAATATAGAAAATAATGATATCAAAACATCGGAAAATAAATCGCCTCCTATCTTTGTCTACAATGTAGGAAATATTATACCGCTGGAAAAACTTCTTAATGACATGGCCAAAGCTATATGTTAAAAGTCTTAGGGCAAAATAAAATAAAAATACAACCGTCAACAGCTGCAAAATACCTGCCCATCGTAAATACATCAAAGGAAAAAAACACCCAACCCGATTCTACACATACTAGAGAAAAGAAGATAAAGGACTAAAAGTAATCTAGAGAAGTATGCATCCTTCCGTTGACACTGAAGAATTAAAAAGTGCCATTGACTAATACCGACATAAGGTGATGAGCATCCGAAACATTAGGCATCGGGTGACAAAAATTCCACTATCACTATTTACTACAAGAGCCAAGATAACTATAAGGTGAATAAACCATTAAACACTGTGCTAAAGATCGAACCGCTGAATATTAAAAGAGAGATTCCACAGTGCCATAAATGCCAAGAATACGGGCATACAAAAAATTATTGTTACAAAAGTGCAATCTGTGTGAAATTTGCAAAATAATATGCAACAGAAAACTGTCTTATAAAGGAAAAATCAATGAAGTAAGATGTGCAAATTGCCAAGGTAACCATACTGCAAGCTATAAAGGTTGTCCGATTCGCAAACAACTACAGCAAAAATTGTTTCTCAGGCTAAGAGAAAAAACTTATGTTCTAAACAGTAAACAAGTTTTAAAATAATATTGATACTAATTCAAATTAAAATGCCAACAGAGTCAAAACAATCATAACATATGCTTAAGTGTTATCTAAACAAAACAACCAAAACGTAACGGCAGAATTAAATGAATTGAAGATACAGACCGATCTAAGTAAACACTCTGATGACAACAACAACAATAATAACACAAATAAACTAGAACCTATAGTATGATGGAGCAGCTGATGTAAAGAATGGACTCTATACTCAATCTCTTGACCGTATTAATAAATAAACTAGCAAAATGAGCAATTTAAAACTTGCTATCTGAAATGCAAACGGTCTAATGCAAAGGCACTTGGAATTGAAATCATTTTTAATCTATGAAAATATAGACATTATGTTGATATCATAAACACACTTTACAAGAAAGAACTATCTCAGTATACCAAACTACACCGTACATAAAACGAATCACCCACTCAATAAAGCCCACGGAGGAACTGCAATAATAATCAAAACAAAAATAATCCACTACGTTCACACACACACACCAGCAAAATCTACTTACAACCAACCAATGTAATCATCGAGGATAAAGACGGCCCGATAACAAAATAAGCTATTTACTGTCCTACAAACAAAACAATAAGAAAACAAAATTGGACAGATTTTTTTCATTCATTAGAAAATCGCTTTATAGCAGGAGGCGACTATAACGCTAAACATCCGTGATGGGGTTCAACATTATCAACTCCAACATACAGAGACAAAGTACTATACGAAATATTATAAATAAACAAATACATCCCAATATCCACTGGAGAACCAATATATTGGCCAACAGATATGTTTAAGAAACCGTATTTGATTAATTTCGCAATAATCAAAGGTATAAATAAAACACACTTCGAAGGTTCCTCATGCTTAGATCTTTCATTATATCATTCGCCGATAATAGTCACTCCGACTCTACTGTGCAAAAAAATGTAAACAACCTCACAATAACAGACTGGAAAAAATACACACGCTTCATAGAGGAACGCATTAAACGTAATGTACCTCTCAAATCAACTACTGACATGGAAAACAGTATACAAACATTCAACTCACTCCTAACTGAAGCTATTAACCAATGCTCTACTACTGCAACGAAGAGTGTACTTCAACAAATTATATCTCCTATAGTAGAAAAAAATCAAAGAGAAAAGACTATTGAGAAAAAGGTATCAGATTACAAGATCGAGCCAGGATAAAATAAATCTAAATAGAGTAGTTAAAGAACTGAAGAAAGTATTGTTAATAGAGAAAAATGCAGAAATACAGAAGAAACTCAGTGCACTTAGCCCAACTGAAGCAACGGGCTACTTACTGTGGAAAGCGACAAAAAGGTTAAACAGACCAACCTCATTCATACCACCCATACGTAAAAATAGTAGAACATGGGCCAGATCGGACGAAGAAAAAATGGCTACTTTTGCAAATCATCTCAGCGAAGTGTTCAAACCACATCAACGGATAATCACTAAACAAGAAGAAATCCTACTGGAAAATCATAATGCACAGGACAGCACTCCATCTAAATCAGTTAATCAAAAGGAAGTACTCAAAATAATTAATAACACAAATAATAAAAAAGCCCCCGGTTATGATATCGTTACAGGAAAAATGATTAAAAAGCTTCTCACAATAGCAATTCGATATATAACAATAATATTTAATGCATGCTTCCGTCTTTGCTACTTTCGTTCTCAATGGAAAGTAGTAGAGATTATTTTAATACCAAAATCCGGTAAACTAAAAGAAAATGAACTTGTCACCTCATACAGACCAATTAGTCTACTACCTGTACTCTCAAAAATCTATGATAAAATCATACTAGCAAGAATAAATCCAATTATAATAGATAGAAAATTTATCCCGGATCACCAATTTAAATTCAGGAATCAACATTACACAATTGAACAAGTGAATGATAGTATCAGTATCGAGAAAATCCATAGAAAATAAACAATACTGTACAGGCATATTTCTCGATGTCGCGTAGGCGTTTGATAAAGTCTGGCACAAGGGTCTTCTACACAATCTGAAAGGATTTTTTCCTAAATGTTATAGTGATTTGCTACAATTTTACTTTCAAGATAGAACATTTTAAATAAAAACCAATAAAAAAGTGTCAACACGGCAAGTAATAAAAGCAGGAATACCTCAGGGCAGTACTATAGGCCCAACCCTATACTTGCTATACACATCGGACTTATCAGAGTCTCCAAATATTTTGACAGTAACATATGCAGACGATACAGCAATATTAACAACACATCAAGAAGTAACAATAACATCGGAAACACTACAAAATTACGTAAATAACCATCTTCAAAATTGGTTAAATTCATGGAGAATAATAGTAAACGAGAGTAAATCAATTCACACCACATTTACTCTCCGTAAATATACGTGTCCACCTATTTTGTTGAACGACAAATATTATATATACCGCAGAAAGACCATGTCAAATACTTAGGCATATATTTGGATAGAAGACTGACATGGAAAGAACATATATTCATCAAGAGAAAACAAATAAGAATAAAATGGAGGAAAATGTACTGGCTTATTGGAGGAAATTCGGAGCTAATAATTGAAAATAAACTTCTGATATACAAAGCAGTACTCAAGCCAATCTGGACCTACGGCATTTAACTCTGGGGAGTCGCTTCGAACTCGAACATCGAAATCCTAGAAAGATTTCAACCGAAAGTCCTTCGCAGCATAACACACGCGCCGTGGTTCGTTCCAAACGAAATTATTAGAAATGATTTACAGATTGCAACAGTGAAAGAAGAAATTCAAACGTTCTTCGTAAAATACTACACAAGACTACAAAACCACACAAACAAACTTATTGGCAAACTTCTCTCGGAATCGATTATCCACACTAAACTCAAGAAACATAAAATAATGAAAACATAATCTAACTCAAGACAAATAGTTGCACCTTCTAATTACATCGAGATAGAATACTTACTGGAGTACTCTGCTGATAACATGTAAAATTCTCTGTTTAGTAAAATAATTTACTTATTGTCTTTTTCTAATGTTGACAGATTGTAAATATGCTTTGGAAATAAAAAAATATTAAAATTACTGTAATATATTACATATATTCTTTTCACTTATGAAAATGATCTAAATATATTTGAAATATATTTGATTCTTTTTGAAAATTGAAACGGTTTAATAATTTTTTCACCGGATGTCATAGCTGCATTTTTAGTTTTTAGGTTTTTAAGTAGAAACAATCGATTTATAGGACGAGAGACTGTATTGGGGCCAGATACAATACACTTATGCCAATGGTTTTTCCAATCCTCAAAGCACTTCTCATAAGCACTTTTCGGTATAGCCTTGAGCTCTTCCAGCGATGCAGTCTTTATCTCTTCAATCGTTGCAAATCTCCGTCCTTTCATAGGTCTCTTTAGTTTTGGGAACAAGAAAAAGTCACAGGGGCCAAATTCGGTGAATATGGTGGCTGAGGCATGATTGCGGTGTTGTTTTTGGCCAAAAAATCTCTCACAAGCAAAGATAAGTGAGCAGGGGCTTATCGTGATGCAAAAGCCATGAATTGTTTTTCCACAATTCTGGGCGTTTTCTTCATATTGCTTCTCGCAAAAGGCGCATAACTTCAAGATAATACTGTTTATTGACCGTACGTCCATATGGTAAGAACTCCTGATGCACCACGCCATGGTAATCAAAGAAAACAGTGAGCAAAACTTTGACATTTGATCGAACTTGGCGTGCTTTTTTTGGTCTTGGCTCATCTGGGCCTTCCATTGGGACGATTGGACTTTGGTTTCGATATCATAACCATATACATGATTCGTCACCAGTTATTACCCTTTTGAGTAAATCTGGGTCGTCGTTGACGTCATTCAACAGTTCTTGATCGATGCTCATGCGACGGTTCTTTTAGTCAAAATTTAGCAATTTCGGAAGAAACTTCGCTGAGACACGTCTCATACCCAAAACGTTAGAAAAAATTTCATGGCACGAGCCAAGCGATATACCAACATCCTCAGCAACTTCTCTGATAGTGATTCGACGATTTTCCAGAACAATTTTCTTCACTGCTTGAACGTTTTCATCAGTTGTTGACGTGCTTGGGCGTCCAGAGCGAGGCTCGTCATTGGCATCTTCCCGGCTATCTTGGAAGAGTTTTTACCACTTGTAAACATTTTTTTTACTCAGAATAGTTTCACCGTATGCCACCGTCAACATTTCAAGTGTTTCGGAGCACTTTATTTTATTTTTTACACAAAATTTGCTGCAAATCCTTTGAACCATATTTTTCGATAGCAAGAAATCGCCGAGCACGCAAAATACTTATAACCTTTACGCCTCTCACAACCAAACGAAAAATGCTATACACTTGAAACTTGGTGCAGATATTCGGGAAGAGTGTACCAACATAACAAAACAAAAAAATCGATAATCAAAAGTACGTTGCCCGTGAAATTTGAAAAGTCACCTTACTTTTTGAACACACCTCGTATGTCTCACTCTAATAAAAAGACATATATACATATATATAGATGTAAGTAGGGTAAAATAAGAAATAAGGTAGAGTTGAAAATGTCACTTTCCGGGCAAACAATCAAAGTATATTTGACATGCGCTATTATTTGGACGAGTTGCGTTTGGTCTGCTGAGGCTTCCTCTGTATCCCACCCGAGGCTCCCTTCTCTATCGCTTAGCGTCGGCTTGGCATGGAGCAAGAGCCCGCTCCCTCCCGCGTGCCTGCGTCATCGACGAAATAGCACCACTTCTGTTCCGGCTAGAAGGACAAGAAAATAAAAGGACAACGTTCTCGATACCGGGCATTAAGTTTTATTTAAGCCTTTTCTCCTTCTCCTAGCACGAATTTAACGTGCAACAGCTACTGACATGTATTTGTAATGACCGTAAGCAAACTTTATGGTACACTGATGCATGCAGACGTATTTTAGAGCTCTCTAGCATTTTTTTAAGATTTTAAAAAATTTCCCACTTCACCCCACATACCTATACATATAAACTATATATTCAATTTAACATTAGTGATTGGAGGACTCTTCCAATAATTCAAGCGCAGATGATGTAACATTCATTGAATATCGTATATTTTCTCTGTGCCGAGTTTTTATGGTCGCCCAGTGAAAGAAGGGCCACCGTATCAAAATAAAAGGTCGTTTATACTTATGGCTCTAGACACTTGACGTAATTTACCATCAGGGTATAATAATAAAATTAATGAAAATTATGTTACACAGGTCGAAATATTAATTGTAATTTATGTATACAGTATACCTTTTATAAAGTGGGGGTATTTTTTTAAAAATGTTGTGGCTACTTTAAAAATAAAGTGAAAACGGCTAAATTCTATTTAACGATCCCCTATTCCATAGGTAAATTTAGTTTTAAGATAAGTGTTAATATGTTTTATTTAAAAAAAATATTTTTCGGATCAAACGCCGGAGTCGCTGAGAGATCATCGCAATCGGTGGTAGAATCAATTACAAATCAATTCATCTGTTATAGTTTTCTGATTGGGTTTTCCATTAAATAATTAGTTTGAAAATCGCACAAAAGAAATAAAATTCTAAGATTTATCCGTTTGGTTGTTTCATTTGTAAACAAACTAAGTGGCGGTAGCTAGTCCATGGTTATCCATAACATCGTGTCGTTCGCGCACATGTTTTTTCTGTGCATAATCGCATTGCACAATTTGAATCATGATATTATTACGATTTATGTGGAACTAGGAAGCCAACGATACCGAGGACCCTGAAACGATAATTAATTGCTCGAAATTTTTCTTGACCATTGAAAAATATTTGAAAATTATATGAACGATTGTGAACAAATTGGACAATTCTTAGTAGAAATTCCAAGTTAAATATAATTAACACAGAAATTTGGATCCCCTATTAGAAAGAATTTATAAGTCTCATGTATATTGAGTTATTTGAAATTTAATACTAATATGGTGCGTGAATAGTGAACAAATAAAAGATATGGATTTATTTTTATTATAATTTTATCTAATATAATTAGGCTCGTATTTATCCGGCATAAAAACCCCAGTCATAAGTAGGGAAAAGCCATCTAAATATAAGCAAATACAGTCGACGAATGTACAGAGTTATGCTACTTATTATAGTTAATACATTTCGGCAGGCTCGCTTTGCCTGTGAATGGCCATTCAAGTTATAGACTACTCGCTTACCACACGACGCTAATTGCACCTTGTGCGAGAAGGAAGGTCGTCTCCTAGAGCAGCACAGTGCCAACGTCTTGGTCACGGGCACGGCCCGCACTATGCTGCCCCTAAAGTAGGGCCGAGTTGCTGCTGTCTGAGCTGCCCAGGGTCGGAGACGCCTCAGAGGATATCACGTATATCCTCAGCTAGGCCTACGGATGCCGGTAGCCCTTGTTGCGAGCGTGGGTTCGACAGGTCACAAGATAAAATGCACGATACTGCAGGAACTCGCACTCACATTCAACACACTCGTTACCCGTGAAGGCTAGCACGATAAACTAACACAACGACGTAACAATTGAAAGCAACAGTTAACTGAGCGCAACTAGGTGACTGAAAATAATGCGACGAGGTGCTGAGATAGAGCTACGAGGTGTAAGGATCGAGTTCTCGAGAGCTACAACTGCTTCCTCCTTCCTGAAGAAGGATCAGAGTTTTCTCCAGCATTGGGCCTGTTCGTGGAGACAATTAAAAAAAGCAAGGTTTATAGTGCCGAATTTCCCTCCGAACGTTTACCTGCGCGACAATTGCTGGACTACCATACCGCCTGTTTTCTTTTGTATCGCGCGCGCACCGCTGGAACTGCAGCACGTGTTAATATTCTGGGTTTTCCCCATCCGCAAAAAAAGAGAGAAAACATTAAGCGACAAAGGACCGAATCTCTAAATAAACTTTCACATTTACAACCGCCAAAAAAATTGTTATAAATTATTACTCTCTACTTTCGTGCTATGCACATGGAGCGCAGATGCCGCGAACAGATTGAGAAAGCCAGGGTGTAATTATCGATAATTTTAAACTACTCCAAGCACTTGTTGTTGTTAAACCAAGTAATCAGAAGTAACGCGTGGTCACATTAATAAATTTAAAAATTTTAACCACAGATCACGATTTTGA
Source organism: Phymastichus coffea (assembly GCF_024137745.1). Taxonomy (NCBI): domain Eukaryota; kingdom Metazoa; phylum Arthropoda; class Insecta; order Hymenoptera; family Eulophidae; genus Phymastichus; species Phymastichus coffea. The sequence goes on from NW_026706814.1 coordinate 6,901,574, forward strand.
GAAAAGTAACAAGCATGTAATGTCGCATCATGTGGAATTTATTGTGAAGATAACAATGAAAAAAGATTTAAAAATCGATGTTTTAGAAACAAAATAACCTCCTTAACAGTAAAATATTTTTATTTTTAGAAAAAATAACAGTGAGTAAAGTTAATATATCTTGGAATAAAACTGTAGTACTAAGATGCACTTTCGCGCTTTTTCAAAATATCAATGTTTGAAAAAAAGAAGTCCGGCAATTTCAAAACCATTCTATCAACCTCCTTAGTTGCGCAGAATACGGCACGGTAATCCTCATGTAAGGAAAAGTGGGCCAACAATGGATCCAAAATCTGCTAACACAGATAGTTTCTATATCGTTCGTAGGTTACAAAAATGTAAAATTGGAAATCCTAGCTGATCGGGTTCGAAAATTATGGATGTTTTTGTATTTATCCCATGCATGTCAATGAGAAACAAAGTAGAACATTGACGTTCACACAAATAATTTATTCCTTGACTCCAAATTGATGATATGAGTATGTATTCATAATTTGTTGATGGAAATACGTTTTTCATAATAATTATTGATATGTTTTCCATGATATTCATTCATTTGTTCATTTACGAGTTACCTTAATGATACAATGCGAACAGTTTTTCTGTTTTTCAATGTAACTGGAAATCCGACTATCCTATTGTAAAATTGAATAATTTTTACCAACAAGTGTAATTTCTGGAACAAAAATTGCCCGAACCACTTTTAGCGTAACCCAGGATCAACGACGAGGACTTAGTGGTTCACTGATCCCTTTTTCTTTTTTTTTCTTTTTTTGTAGTTTTTTTTTGTATTTTTTTTTTTATAATTTCAAGAACTTTTTACGAATTTAACATTGCATAACATAGAAATTAAAGATGTAGCGTAGAAAATTCAGCTACTGCTTTCAATAGATTCGGTAAATAAGTATCACGATGAAAACCGTTAAGTTTATAATGTTCCCAAAACTTTAAGAAATCGCGATGAATTGATTCGCCACTTTGCTCTGACCAAAATCCTAAGCCGTTATTTTTATCAATGTATTGTAAACTTTCTTTTACGTGAGCCAGAACAACTTGTATCTTCAAAGTTGTTGAGAGTGAGTCAATACTTTTCAAAGCTTTTCTCAATCCTCAACGTGATCATCAAGTAAAGGTCCAACTTTTCCAGAGGTGAAACAGCAGTTTACGACTTTGTCCAATTTCTTTGAAGGCTGCAATATACGGTATTATTTTAAAAATACCTACGTCACTATAAATCTCTGGATCGTTGAGTCTATCTGACTCTTTTAACAGTTTCCTATATGCATTACCTTCGAAGGCATCTCCATGATAATTCTTAGAAATCAAATTTAGTTTCGTAGGCCACAGTAAAGCTTTTTCTTGGCCTAACAGAGGTACTAATCCTTGCCAGAACAAGTGATTCACAACGTCTTGCTGGATATGCATTTCGGGAATCACGTACTTTTGCAGAACATGCACAGCATCGTCTTCATTGAAAAGTGGAAGATTTATAGTGCTGTTCATTCTCTACTAAATTTCTTGTCATTTCCCATTCTATCGTATTTTTTGTAATATTCGTATTTTTTATGATCTCTCCTTAAGTCGCCGTATGTTTTTAATCTAGTCGGATTTTGATATTCTTCATCATCAGGCATACTTATACAGGCATCATGATATCCATTTGTTTCAGAGGTTGATTTACCTCTCATATCGTTCAAGGATATGAAACAATAAGGACAAGGAAACGAAGATGTTGCAGTCTGTTGTCCATTAACCATAAGCAAAAGTTTGAAATCTGTAACAAATTTATAAGGAATATTATTAATTTTAGTTAAATCGAATAAAAGCTTGAGATTATCATAAGTTTCTTTTATTTCAGGAACTACACACAACAATATTAACTTATTTACACTAGATAGCTTACCTTTTTTACTTAGACTGCCACCTTCAGAATAACGCGTTCTTTTATTTGATTTATTCAAGTATTCCAAGTTGTCTGGATTATTTTCATCGTCATAATCCTGCTGCACAAAATTTCCTTCGTTCCATGCTTTGGACGAATAATCTTCAGGCATGACAGTCAAACTAATTTTAAAAAAGCTTTGTCTGCCATCAGCCATAACTTTGATCAAAATATCTCCTATTAAGTCTCTACTTTTGATAATTTCATCGAGAAGTTCTTCGGCATCTGCGTAAACAACAGTTCGCAGATGCTTCTCTGTTGTAGTTTCACAGTCAAACGCATGCATACCTGTTTTGTAAACATCTTTCAAAAACTTAGATTTTTCCGACATACGCTTTTGATAATTTTTAGGAACACATTTTCTTCCAACATTGCATCTCAAAAAGTTAGTAATTTTTTTCATTAGATTTTGAGAAGCTCCTATCTTGACTCGAAAATTATCTAAATTTTCTTTATCAAAAACAATATTTTTCTTTTCAATTTTATTTATCGTTACCCTAGTGTTCCGTCCTCCACTCCTCAAGTTCACGTCTATATTCACAAGTTTTCCACTTGTATCAGAGTTAGAGTTAATGTTATTTTTTATCACATATGTTGCAATTTGCTGTTGGACTTTTTCAGGTAGACTGTCAACCACTTTAATTATATTTTTCTTCAAATCCTGATATACATGAGTTTTACCTCTGCCAATTTCTTGAAAACATTGAGTACATAATTTTATCAAATCAACAGACTCACTATTTTGTTTCAACAAAGACTGCTTTGATTTTTTTGACTCATGGAATCCAACAGAAATATCAACTTCATCATTTATATCTCTAAATTTACCTCGGCCTTTCTCAGTTTTATTATGACCCTTATATTTGGCTGTCTTGCATATATAGCAATCAGACAAACCGTTTTTCACACGAGTCTCTTTTGGTAATATGAGCTCTTCGTAATTAGGCATGATTGGTACTTGCCTATTGTAAATTTCCTTTTCAATGTCAAGAAGTGTTAAATAACAAGATCTACATAAGCTTAAAGGATATTTCTCATCATTCAGGTCAAAATCATCTGATATGAGCTTTTTTATGACTTTCAGTAGATTTACTTATCAAAAATTTTTCTAGCTTTATTCTACCAAAAATAATTTTCTTACCACAAGTTCCACATACTTTTTTTCGGTTTTCATGATGAGAACACGTAGGAGACATTTTAGAAGCAGTATCTTTGAAATACAACTCCAAAGATTTTCCTGGTGGTATCCAACCTTGTAGAAATGAAATTGCATAGTGGTATTTTTCATGGTATATATCTAACTAAGACATGAATTTTCCTTTCACAGATTTTCATGCACCACCTAGCGGTATGAATGGAAACTCTATATTTTGTAATAAATATTATTCAATTTTATTCAAAAAAGCATAGCATTAAAAATAGCGAAAGCAATTTGAGATACGTTGAAACAAAAAAAATTTATGAAACTCCATTATTTAGAAAATTCATAGATTTAAATATAAATAAATATTAAAAAAAACATATTTCCATCAACAAATTATAAATACATACTCATACTCGTATTATCAATTTGGAGTCGGGGGATAAGTTATTTGTGTGAACGTCAATGTTCTACTCTGTTTTTCATTGACATGCATGGGATAAATACAAGAACGTCTATAATTTACGAACCCGATCAGCTAGGATTTCCAATTTTACATTTTTGTAACCTTCGAGCGATATAGAAACTATCTGTTTTAGCAGATTTTGGATCCATTTTTGGCCCACTTTTCCTTACTTGAGGATTACCGTGACGGTGTTAGGTTGGATTTTATCGAGTCCGATTCAAACGCGTGAGCCCGGACGTATGGATATCCCTACGGCAGAATCACTTCGGACGTTTCATTGTGGGACCGAACTTAACTTACACGATGCAATTCAGAAATTTTGGATACTTGAGGAACTACCTCCGTCAAGACATAAATTAAAACCGAAGATGAGGCGTGCGAAAGATTATTTACCGATCATCATACTCGAGACGAGAAGGGTCGTTACATAGTCCACCTTCCGTTAAAGTGTGAGCCGCCCAACTTAGGCGAGGAAACGCGATGTATGGCTTTGGGTTCGCTGGCGAGTATGTATCGTCGCTTTTCTCGCGACCCGAAACTCGCATTAGCATATATAGACTTTATGAACACCTACGAAAACTTAGGGCATATGATACGCGTACCTCCCAGTAAATGTTTTGAGACACGCTTATGGTACTTACCACACCATGCTGTTGTACAATATTCAATATTAAATACGAAGATCAGAGTTGTTTTTGACGCGTCGCGGCGCACTCGGGGCTCCCACAGTTTAAATAATTATTTGATGATTGGGCCTCCGCTTCAAAGGGATATCTAATTGATCCTTTTAAATTGGCGTCGATACCGCTCTGTATTTATGGCTGACTATAGCAGAATATCGTTTAACCACTGTCACATACGGAATCGCATGTGTTCCGTATCTTGCCATTCGAACGTTATACAACTAGCCTGTGATGAAAGGTCTCGTTTTCCGCTTGGAGCACGGTGCTTGAAATCGGGATACATATGTAGATGATACATTCTCTGGTGCAGATGAACTTTCGTTGGCAATACGTAAGCGTGAAGAACTTGTGTATATTTTAAAATCAGCGGGTTTTAAACTAGATAAATGGGCAGTAAATAATTCCGCTTTTCTGCGAACAAACTGTACCGAAAACATTAATGGCGCGATAAAATCAATTGATAAGACGATGTTGTAAAAACAATCGGAATTCACTGGAGCCCAAACGATGATGAGTTTAAGTTTAGCACGATAAACTTTGAAAATCTGACGGGTACTGTCACGAAGCGAATCGTACTTTCCAATATCGCGCGATTGTTTGACTCATTAAGCTGGCTCTCTCTAGTTATTATCACTGCTAAAATTCTGATGCAAGACCTTTGGATTTTGAAATGTGAGTGGGATACGCCATTACCGATCGAAATTCGTGAACACTGGTTGGAATACAGTAGCTCGCTTTCTCCTCTTCTTAGCTTAACAATCGATCGTTGGTTGGGCTCAACAATAAATACAACGTGTCAAATTCATGGGTTCGCTGATGCGTCTTCTCGAACTTACGCGGCCGCGGTGTACATACCAATAGAGGATGCTAACGGAAAATGTCGAGTATCGCTATTAGCCGCTAAAACAAAGGACGCGCCTGTAAAAACAGTTAGCATTCCAAAATTAGAATTGTGTGGTGCTCTCCTCCTCATCAGGCTTGTGAATCACATACGAGAATTGGAATTTCTTAGTAACCTTTCAATTTTCATGTGGTCGGACAGTCAGATTGTTCTTACTTGACTACGTAAGCATCCATGTCACTGGAAGATCTTCGTAGCAACCGGGTGTCTATAATACACACAGAAGTGCCATCCGCAGCATGGTCTCATGTGCCTACGAAGGAGAACCCGGCTGACGTAGCCACTCGCGCTTTGAAGCCTTTAGATCTACAGACTTATGATCTCTAATGGCATGGACCGTCCTGGCTCTCGATACAATCAGAAAACTGGCTACGTCAGCCAGAAGTAGTTCGAGTTCTTCATACTCATGTCAAATTTGCAGAGCTAGACATTCTAACGAGATTTTTGAAGCTAAGCACACTGATTTGTGTAGTTACTTATTGTCTCCAACCACTGACTAATTTACAGAGGCGTAAGAATGGGCTACTCCCACTTCTTTCTTGACCACTCCTTAGCTCGCAAGGGCTCGATTAACTATTATCAAACTGATTCAGTAACTCGCATTCCCGCAAGAACTCGAAGCACTAAAGAATGGTAAACTATTAACAAAGCAGCATGCTTTACGTTTTTTAAATCCTTTTTTTGATTTTGACAAGGGTGTTCTAAGAGTAGGAGGTCGTTTGTCTCAATCAAGCAAATTTAACCCGTGAACGTAAACATCCGCCGATATTTCCGAAAATCTCAGCAATTAGCAATTTATTTGTACTTTACGCACATATTATTTCTCTTCATGGTGGACCCACATTAACGTCAAGTGTATTGATTTAACACGTCTGGATCTTAGGGTATAATCGGCTAGTAAAATCTACGATTCGAAATTATTTCAAGTCTCAACGCGTGAAACCTCATTTGGCTCATCAGCTTATAGGCGATCTACCTGCCGCTAAGTTACACTAACACGGCCGTTCACTACATCTGGACTAGATTATTGGTTTATTTGAAAATTGGAAAAAATAGAGTTTCGAGCGGTGATATAACATTTTCATTTGAAAGACCTTACACCAAAAGAAATCACAGTTGAGTTGAAAAGTTCATGGAAAGTCTGCCGCCGTTCATGGAAAGTTTGCTCCTGTGTTTAAGACTGTTTATAACTGGGTAAATGAATTTAAACACGGCCGTACAAGAACAAAAGATGAATCTCGTTCAGGACGCCCCGTAGAAGTAAGTACGCCCGAAATGGTCAACAAAATCTACGATATGGTGTTGAGTGATAGAAGATTAAAATTGCGAGAATTAGTTGAGGCCACAGGGGTATCAAAGGGTACAATTATTTGCGAGAGTGGTCAGCCACCGTGCGCCTTGGGCTGGTCTCTGCTAATTTTTCTGGGTTCTTTCTCGGTAAAGAAAGCCGGCGCTGACTTTCACAGGCCGAAGTTCGCTCTGGTTGGGGAGGTTGATACAAATAATCGGACACTTTAATTCACTTATACTACATATGGCGATCTCATTTATTAACGTCTTTTTACAAATATCACTACAAGATTTACTTCACCGCGGTGAGTGCGGTCGCTCAACCCTCCCGCGACCAGGGTTCGCGGGATCACGCGAGCGAGATCGCTCAGCGTGCGCGATAAATTTTCAAAATACGCTAATGTCTGTAATCGAGCGAGAGCTGGCGCGAGAGAGATTAACTTGGCTTTGGACCCACCGGATGCCGACGGTCCGTCGACCGAGAGGCGACGCCGGCGAAAGCGTAGTCCCGCAGGAAACGGTGTCCTGGCGACGATGGAAGCTGCTGCAGGAAGGGCCGCAGCACGGCCTTTGCCTCGTAGACGGCGAATGGTCGCTGCGTGTACTGGCTCTGCTTCGGACAACTGGCTTCCCGGCAAACGTGTCCGTCGCACTCCTGGCAGTAGTTCCTCTCCTGCCGAAATCTTGTCTCCCCCAGTCTCTCCTTAGGCGGCCCTAATTACTCAAGAGCTCGCGCCTAACTGCCCTTCCTCTCTCTTAATTTCTCTGCCTCGCGCCGCCGCGCTCCCACTTCTCTCGCCGTCAAAAATCAGTCAAAATCGCTCTCTCTCTCTCTCGCTCTTCTCGCTCTCACTCGCACACTCACGGCGACACCTCGCCGATCGTCGCGCGCTCCTCTCTCCATATCCTGCAACGACACAAGTATGTAGTCGCTATATAGCCTACACTTGGTCGCTGCGTTCACGCGAGGAGAGTACCGCACACAGGGCTAGCGAACATCGCTATAACCCTGTCACACATTTCAATTTTGCATGAAAAATTGGGGATGAAAAAAATATCAGCAAGATGGGTGCCGCATTTGCTCAAAACAAGCGAACCCGCGTGGTCACTTCTGAGGCTCTTTTGGCATGCATACGTCGTAATCCGGAAGACTTTTAGCGTCGACTCGTAACTGTAGATGAAACATGGGTACACTACTACACAAAGAAGGCAAAGACAGTAAAGTCAGCTGGTAAGATTATGGCCACGGTTTTCTGGGATGCGTATGGAATCATCTACATCGACTACTTGGAAAAGGGCCAGACGATCACTCGACAATATTATGCGTCATTATTAGGTTAGCTGAAAGAAAAAAATCAGAGAAAAACGTCCTCATTTGAACAAAAATAAATGCCTCTTTCTTCAAGACAATGCTCGAGTTCACACGTGAGCAGTTTCGATAGTAAAAGTTAACGACTTAAAGTTACACTAGCACGGCCGTTCACTACATCTGGACTAGACTATGCTGGCCTTTTTTAAGTTCGCATATCTAAGGGTCGAGGAATACGCACTCATAAGGGATACATTGCCCTGTTTATCTGTTTCGCAATACGGGCCATTCACCTCGAACTGGTTAGTGATCCGACAACAGCATCATTTATTGCAGATTATCGGCGATTTGTGAGCAGAAGAGGCATTTGCCGTCATCTTTATAGTGACAACGCGACTAACTTTAAAGGGGCTGACGCCAAACTTCAAGCCATGTTTACCGCTGCCTCGAATTTTTCTGAAACCGTCTCATCTACTATAGCGAACGATGGTACTGCATGGACCTTTATACCTCCGTCAACTCTACACTACGCCGTTATTTGGAAAGCCAGGGTTAAATCACCAAAGTATCACTTGAGACGAGTATTTGGCAACCACGTACTCACATTAGAGGAATTTTCCACCGCGCTTAATGAGATTGAAACGTGTCTTAATTCCCGCCCCTTATGCCCACTGACATCCGATACTGATGATTTAAACCTCTTAATACCTGCACATTTCCTTATTGGAAAGAACTCAGCATTAATACCAGATGAGGAACCACCGCCAGTACCAGAAAAATGATTGAACCATTATCAATTACTGCAGCGAATACCGAAATCATTTTTGGAAACACTGGTCCACTGACTATCCGTAGCATTTACAAGAAAGAAGAAAACTGAAGGATCCAATTGACAACTTTCGTATAGGCCAGCTCGTCCTCTTACGTGATGATCATTATCCCCCTTCGAAGTGGCCGCTTGGACGAGTAGTCGAAGTTCATCCTGGACCTGGCGGTTTAATAAGAGTCGTTACCGTCAAAACAGCTAAAAGTTCCTTCCGCCGACAAATCGCCCGACTGAGTCCGCTGTCCTTGGAAGAAGGCCCCAAGCGAGGTTTAATTGTATGATTTGATAACTGACGGATTCGTCTTATGGACGAATCGAGGTGCGGAGATGTTTTGGTTATGTCTCGATCGTCTCCGGCATGTACGCGAGGGATTTATGATATAAAACCCGAGAAGCCTTTCGCGCAGATGTTGTAAGAGACTCAAGAGGCTTTCCGCGCAGTTGTTGTAAGAGACACCAAGGAAAGTATTTCACCGTGAATTCAATTCTCATGATTTGTTATAAAGGCTTTGGATAGTTAATCGTGATATTTTATCTGAACGAATAAAATTTTTTTGATGATGTTTATCTCTTTCATCTAGTGATAAAATGAGCTCGCTATCGACAGTTTTATAAATCGTATGCCCATTTCAAAAATTAAAATATTACAGCTCTTTTCTTAATATAATTCAAAATTTAATTCATTTTACGAACTAACCCAAAAATTTACAGAAACAAATTGTTTACTCATATAAAAGTAAAATTCTAGCAAATCGAATGGACATTGCTTAACTTCAACAAAAGTTGTAATGACCATCCTAATGCGAAATCTAAAGATGTTGCACTAAATAATATTATTTCAATACCCACATAATTTGTAAAACTTGATATCAGAGCGTATGGTACTCAGAATTTTACTGAATTCGGACCATCGATCTTCCCGTGTATTGGCTACGACCTCCATGAGTCAATCAATACTTGTTTCTCCCTATGTCGATGAAGGTTGTAGATCCGTGGAGCGAATGGAAATTAGTGTTTCAACTGAACATTCACATGTAGATTCGGACTTTGAACTAGAAGTTCTAGGTACTTTTTGTTGTAATTGATAAAAAATTTTCACGCTCGGAATCTTATCGATTTTAAATATCGAGTAGTTCATAAATTTGATCCAGAGTTCTATCATTCTGACAGAGTAATAATTCACGGTAATTTCTACGGTAAACTACTCCGTTTTGATCTTAAGACTTTTCCTGATACTCTGTTGGTCGAGTAACACACGATTTGAAGGCCATTCATTTACATATTCTTATCAACGGTGGATGAATCAAATTACGATTGATACATAAAATGTCAGAACATTTGTTGCAGCACCAATTGCAGCGGCTTACATGTAATCTAAATCATATGAGACTAATACTACGAATCCATATACATATACCTAAAGTTTAGTTATATGGTTCAAATTTCATTTCTTGGAATAACCCACAAGCGTTGTCTTTACGTCACAATGTGACATTCAAGGAAAAAACACTTTTAAAAATTCAGCTATCTGAGAATCAACAGTTGTGTCCCGTGAATTGGGCAGCATTTGAAGTATCCCGTGCATCCACCACCGTGCTCTGACTATTATGCATTAATAACGTGCAATCTCTACCGAACATCACACCACAATGGCCACCATTTACAGTGTGCCATACATCAACGACCGTTAACTAGGTACCATGTTTAATATACTGTGTATCAACCACCGGGTACTGGTTATCGTGTCCCGTGTACCGTACACCGTCTTTCGTGCATTTTATACCGCCCACCGTCTTCCGTGTACCGTCTTCCGTGCATCGTATACCATGCGTCGTTTTTAGTATGCGATATACCATGCACCATTTTCCGTGTACTGTATACCGTCCACCATCTTCCGTATACCGTATACCGTGTGTGCCATCTTCCGTTCATCGTATACCGTACACCGTCTTCCATGTATCGTATACCGTTCACAACCTCGAATATTTCTCAAGAGTATATCTTAAATGATCAAAAACTTCTCTAAAATATCGCATTTTATTATAGTATATTATACACTCTGGGTCAAAAGTTTTTAGCCACCCAAACACAAAATTACAAAAATCACAAAAGTCTTTCCAAATTCTTTAAAAATATGTAGCTAACAATTACCATAAATAAATTTCCCTTAAACCTATCATAAAATAGAAAATTTATCTTTCTTTTTGCTCATCTTCAAGTACTTACCATTTTTCGAAAAAAAATCATAGAAAAATAAAAAAAAAAAGTATTTTTCTGCTTTTTTTCAAGTACTTTCGAAATTATTGCTACAAACTTTTATTTTGTTCAAATTCAGCGATTTTATAAGCATTTTTTTTTAAACGACGTTAAAGTTCGATTCTCCGTACCTTTGAATATTCGAATGGTACAAAAACGTTTATTTGAAAAAAAAACTTTATTTTGAACAGAAAATACACAGAAATTTTTTAAGAATAAAAAAAAATTTGTGCTGTTTATTTTTTTATTTAAGTTTATTAAATTAATATCAGAATGTTTGATTGTACATTAACTTTTTGGAAAATATGTCTGCATATTCTCTATACAAAATGATCATTTTTTGTAGATAAAGTTTGTTCTATAATTCAAATTTTCAATGTACTTGTATAAATATGTCCATCCCTCAAGACTGTTATTAAAATAAGCATGTTGAAAAAAGTACATTCATAAAGTTATATAAAATTTTCCAAAATGCTCATAAGAAAAATTACAAATGATAAATTTTGTAATGATGGAAAGAAGGAAAATAGTGATTGATGGAAAATCACTTAATTTTAATTATATTCAGCAACGTTTCGTCAGCACATTTGCTCACCTCTTCAGGTTTTATTTATCACTATTTCCTTTCTTTCCATAATTACAAAATTTATCATTTAAAAAATCATAAGGGTATCAAGATAGTATGTTACATTTAGAAAACGGCCTTGGATTAGATAACGGCTGCAAAGAAAACAGAACTCCTGGTTTCTTTGAATTTATACGATCTAATTTCGGACAACATATATCTATTGAACAAAAAGAATTTAACAAAAAAATAAAATCAACAAAAGGATTTTTGAAAACGTATCCAGACATTATGTTTACAAACGCAGACAAAGGTAACGTCACAGTAGTCATGTCAAAAAAAGAATATTTAGAAAAAATGAATTCTTTTTCTAGAAGACAATATCACTTATATCAAAGTTAAATCAAACCCTCTGAAAAAATTACAAGGAGACGTAAAAACAATTTTAAAAGACTGAAATAACAATGGTTTTCTAAAAAAAATATTGGCATAATAATGATTTGACTCAAACGGACACAACTATAGCAGAATGCTATGGATTACCAAAAATTCTTAAAGAAATCGTGCCACTACGTCCAATAATTTCATCAATTAATAGCCCTACTCACAAATTATCAAAATTCTTATATAGTGCTCTTAAAACAGTTATAAAGAAACCTAACTCTTACATTTTAAATAATGGACAGTTAAAACAGAAATTGAAAGATATTGTTAATCCAAACGGTCATGTTTTAATATCATAGGATGTAAGTTCCTAATTCACAAACATATCGTGTGATTTAGTCTTAGAGGGATAGGACAAACGTTATGAACAAATTAAAAATTGCGAGTTTCCAATAAAAGAGATTCGGAAAGGTATAAAATTTTTATATAATAACACATATTTTGTGTTGAACAAAATTTAGTATAAAGAAATATTTGGAAGCCCGATGGGCTCACCTATCTCTCTTCTACTAACTAATATTTTTTTTTTTTTTTTTATTACAGTTTAAGGTCACATCAACCTATGAACGTTATTAGTAACTACATAATTTTAGGATACATATATTTTTATATCTAATCGTAATTATTTGATGATAGGTGTTACATAGTATAAGAGTTTTGACACATTATATTAGATCTATCACGTTAATTAACTTGAGAAACTCTAGTAATTTGTAACAGGATTTTTTTGTTTTGAAAAAGTTCGAGTAATTAAAAGGCAGGTTACACTTTTTTCTTTCTTCAGCCAGCTCAGGGCAATCATAAAGTATGTGTTTCACTGAAAGATTTGAGGCACATTTTTCGTAACTTTTTGGAGTGTCTTTGGTGATTAAATGAAGATGGGTCAAATTAGTATGACCAATTTTTAATCTTGATAATATAACTTGATCTCTTCGAGTGAATTCAACAATAGGATTTGCTTCGTAAAAATTTGAAGTGAATTCTTGGATTTTCATCGGAGTACTATTTGTCCATTTATCGTTCCAGTATTTATCACAGGCAGTCATCAGTTCTTTCTTTTTTTCGATGTGAGGTGTAGCTATTTTTTCTGTGGTAGCTGCGGCGGCAGATGCAGCCTTCTTGGCAGCTTGGTCTACTTTATCGTTTTCACTAATTCCATAGTGTGAAGGTATCCATACTAGTGTGACATTGTCGACTTTTTTTGTATATTTATATTCTTGAATTTTTTTAATGGTTGAACTAATTATTGTATTTTTAGAGTTGTGATTCTTTATTGCAGTTAGTAGACTTTTAGAGTCAGTGAAGATAGCACAATTTTCCACATCCATTTGAAAAATAGAGTCGATAGCTTTATTTAGTGCGTAAGCTTCGGCTGAGTGAATCGAAAGTGAGTTGGGTAACTTAAATAGCCGTATTTCGTTGTTTATCAACGTTGCACAGCCAGTTTTGTCTGTAGATTTCGAGCCGTCCGTAAATACTAGTGTATAGTCGGTAAGGTCTGCTTTAATGTTTCTGAATATCTGTTGTATAGTCGTCACATTCATTTCGCTTTTGGAGGAAGGAAATCTATCGTCGATTATGACTGCCGCCTTAGCTTGCCAGGGCGGAGTGTTGAACTGGGGTTAGGGGAGAATCAGACCTATAGACTTATTAATATTTTGAAGGTAGACTTTTAGTCTTGCATGAATCGGCATGTATGTCTTGAGTTTCGAGTACTCGATGCAGCTGTTTTTGAATATCATTTTATAGACAGGATTTTTTGGATTTGCAGCAATATTGGAGACATAATTCAATAATAAACTGTTCGTTTAGCAGATTTAATTGTTCTTCGTTTTTTAATTTTGTATTCTATTTGATTATCGAAAGTCGGGTGTTTTTTAAATCTGTTGAAGGCGCGCCTTGAGTCTTTGATAACTTTAGCGCACTCCTCATTCCACTAAGGTACGTATTTGTTTTCGAAGTTCTTTCGTGTTTGTGGGATTGCTTCCTCGGCAGCATCTGTAATTGTTTCAACAAATTTATCTATTATATCATCGATTTCATCACCGTCGTCAGTCTCAGGATTTTTTAATGATTCAATTTTTTCCTGAATCAATGTTTGGTATAGTCTCCAGTTTGCTTTCTTTAGTATCCATCTTTTCTCTTGATTTCCTTGATTTTCAAGGAAATGGATGATCTGATTTGTATCCAATTGCGATAGGAAAGTGGTCACTGTCGTATAAGTCATCGAGTATGTACCATTTGATTTTGTTGTAGATATTCGGATGGCAGAAGGTTAGGTCGATGTTGCTGAAGGTTGCATTGGCTGCATTAAAATGCGCGTGCGCCTCGGAATTTAGTAAAGCTATTTCGTTGTTAATGAGAAAATTTTCTATAATTTTCCCTCTTGGGTCTGTGAAGTTAGAGCCCCATAAGGTGTTATGACTGTTGAAGTCGCTCAGAAAAATACACGGATTTGGTATCTGTCGTATAATGTTCGCTAAGTCGTCGGAGCTGAGTCGCTGGCTGTTTGGTAGATACGCATTAACTATGTCAATTTTTCTTGAGCCGATAGTCGTGACATTTACTTCAAGGTTTGTATCGATTTTTATTTCGCTGTAGAATATATTTTTACTTACATAAATCGCGACTCCACCGCTAACAGCTAGACAGTCGCTGCGGTTTTTATGAGCAACTTCATACCCTTTCAATTTGCGATGACGATCATACTTAAAATTAGTTTCTTGGATACAAATGATGTCGGGTTTTTTATCGTCAATTAATTTCTATAAGAACTCTAGGTGTTTATCTAGTCCGTTTATATTCCATTGAATTATTTTCAACGCCATTTGTGGTTTAAGAGGTTTTATCTTCGGAAGTTAGATGTTGACTGTCGTTGCTTGTATCTTGGTCTTGTCTTAACAATTTCTTCTTGAGTCGGGTGAATCTGGCTTTCATAGTTTTGTCAGGAAGGAGTGGATAGAGTTCATTTAGTAGCGTCACTAAATCGTCTATGTTTTCACAGTAATCTTTTGATATGTTTTGCACGTCGGTAGATCCATGGACGTTCTCTAACAAGCTTTTAAACTGAAGAAAGTTTAGAATTTTTCCTGGCGTATTCAATGCGCCACGCAATGGTTCGATCATTTCGTCAAGAGTTTTTTTGCTGACGTCAGCTTTTTGTCTTTTGGAAAACTTATTTGTTCTCTCAAGGTTGGACGGATCATTTGTGTTCGTACCGGGGTTTGTTGCTACGTTTGTTGGAAGCGTTGCGTTCGAAGAGTTAGATGACAGTATAGAGTGTGTTCTCTTCAAGTTGGGCGGAGATATGAAACCAGACTGCTCAGCTGTTCCGTCCACGTGCATTTCATTGTTTACGTTTGTTTCGACCACGATTGTAGAGTTTTCTTGTTGTTCAATTTCAACGTTGATCTGAGACTTATTTGTGTTGACTGCGGATTGGCAGCTACTAGCAATGTGACCTTCTTGTTTACAGATGAAGCATTTTAGCGAGTCGGTGGACAGATATATCCAAAATTTATCATTTTCGTATGAGATTTGGAGAGACGGTGGAATTTTTGTTACGTCGTCGGGATGTATGAACATTTGTCGGGGGAAGCTCAACACGTGCGTGTATTCTTCTCCGATGCCAGCTTTTAGGTAAGAAACGGATGAATTCCTCCTGATGTTTTGTTTGTCAATAATACTCTCGATAAAGGAATGTGGTATCGATGGGCATACGTTTGAGAGAATGATACGTTTATGACGTATTAACAGTAGTCGGATGTCGTGTGTTTGATTTTGGATGGTTACCTGTTGGTGTTTGTTAACTGTATCTTCTGCGAGTTCTTTGCTCGTAAGGAATATGCACACTCTGTTGTTGGATATTCTCGAGGCAAATTTGACATTGATCGGTTCTACTATAGCTCCAATGGCACGTACGTAATCTTTAAGTTGTACTCCATCCTTAGATTCAATTACAATAGCTTGATCTCTGCTTGGAAACTGGTCTTTTTGAGTTGCTGTTGAGTAGCTCAGAGTTTGCGAACTTTGGAGGATGTTGTCGTTGGTTCAATTTTCTAGATGGGCCCCGGTACCGGAAGCCATCGCGGGGGAGATGTTCATCTTATTCCGCTGCACTTAAGTGCGAGCGGAATTTTTAATTTACTTTGCAGCATTAGCACGTGGTATTGACGACACACACTACGCACAGTTCCGGAGATAGTCACGGCGATAACACGTAGTACTCGCGAGACAATCACAACAACACGTCCGTCCTCTTCGAAGGATCGACGAAGATTCACTGACTGATATTGTTATGAAAGATTTAGAGAAACATTGCCTGAGCGTGTTGCGGAATCAATATCATATTAATCCTGTTTTCTATTGCAAATATGTTGATGATACCTTGATGTGCGTTCCGAAAAATAAAATTGATTTAGTTATCGAGACGTTCAATTCTTATCATAATAGACTACATTTACGTTTGAAATTGAAATGAATAATTTTATTCCATTTCTTGACTTAAGGGGGGGGGGGGCAGGTGAATTTTCAGCCTACCTACGGTCGGTGTATTATAGTGAATTGGCAACAAAAAAATGGAAAAAAGCTTCGTGTCAGAAAAGCTTACGTTCACAAATGAAAGCGGATGCCATAGCGAATATTAGTGAAAGAAATAAAAATGAAAACAATGAAGCAGAAGAAATAAATGCAGTGTCTGAAGAATTTTATGAAGATATAACTGAAACTACAGCTGAAGAAACGATGGATGAGTGCGACCAAGAAAAAGTTAGTGAATCGCAGTACATCTTGCTCGATTTTTCACAAATATCCGGCCTCCTTTCAATCGATTTTTCACAAATAGCAGGCCTCCTTTCGATGTGAATGTAAGGCTGAGCTTAGCATTTTTGTATGAAGGTAGAGGCTATTCAAGCATACAAAATTTTGCTATGATTATGAACATGCAACCTTTTTCCTGTGCTTCTTTCAAAGATCATATGGAACGAATCGAAACTGCTGTTGATGAGTCGACTGAAGTGATTTTGAACGAATGTCGAACTGTTGTCAAAGATACATACACAAGTTCATGTGTGGTTGAAGATCAACAAGTCGATAGTGACAGTGACGAAAACAGTAACTCCGACGACGAAGAAATGAATTGTGACAGTGACAATAGTTCTTATTTGATTTCTAATGACGAATTAGAAAGTGCAGCAAAAATTCGAACGGAGCAAGGGCTTGAAAAGAAACTGAATTTAGGTGTCAGTTATGACGGTTCGTGGCCTACCAAAGGTTTTAGATCGCAAGTTGGTTTTGCCAGTGTAATTGATTTGGTTACTGGATTCATCATTGATTTTGATATTGCAACGAAGTTTTGCCAAGAATGTTCGTTCACAGCAGCTCTATTGGGTGAAAATTCGCCGGAATTCGAGTTTTAGTCGCAAGGTTATGTCGGCCAATGTCGTAAAAATCATTCAGGATCGTCAGGAGCAATGGAAGCTACAATTGCTGAAAACTTATGGAAACGGTCCGAAAATTATGGATTTCGCTATACGAAAATTCTTTCAGATAGGGATTCAAAAGCATTCACTCATGTCGCATCGTTGAATCTTGGAGAAGATTATAAAGTAGAAAAAGAAGAATGTGTCAATCATGTATCCAAAAGGTATTTATAAATTCGTAATTGTATCTTCGAAATTCGCGTCATACAATTTGATCACATTTATTTATTATCAATAACTATCCAGAGTCTATGCTGGTATAAAAAAAATTATAAAAGAAGAAAGGAGCAGAAAAGTCACTTTGGGAGGCAAAAGTCATGGTCAACTCAAAGACACGACAATAAAAAAACTAACAGAATATTATAAAAAAGCAATCTATCGTAATAAAGGGAATATACAGGTATGTATGAAAACATTTGTACATAGTCCATATTCCTTACTATTTCATAATTTTATATCTAAAATATCATTTCACCCTTTATTTACAGAATATGAAAGTAGCAATATATGCATCCATTTACCATTGTGCGTCTACTGATAACAAGCCTCAACATTTATATTGCCCAGTAGGGGAGTCATCTTGGTGTTTTTACCAAAGAGCATTAGGGAAAGGAATCGAGCCTGGAGCTCACGAATCTAATGTAAAAACACCTATAAATGAATTTTGTTTGCAAAAAATTCTTCCTCTGTATGCTAGATTGACTGACGATTCTTTACTACTACGATGTGCGCGTTGTCAAACACAAAATGCGAATGAAAGTCTACACAGCATTATTTGGAACAGGTGCCCTAAAGGAACATATGTTTCTGATAAAAGAGTTAGAATGGCAGCAGCAATTAGTGTTTGCGAATACAACAGTGGATGTAAGAGATTTTTGTCAGAAGTTTTGAAGAGATTAGGAATAGTAGAAGGTAATACAACTGGGCACTTGTCAACTAAAAAAGATACGAAAGCAGTGCAGCGATTCGAGGAAAGAAATTCAGCCAAGTATAAAGAAGTACGACGAAAAATTGAATTCGCAAAACAAAAAAGAGACGAAGATATACTCAATCGTGACGGTGAAAGCTATGGTGTCGGTATGTTTTGATGGATGCCTATTGTATGCGCATAAAGTATGTGAACTGCAATAAATGTAAATAGAATTCTGAAACTGACTAAGATATTTTGATTTTCCCTTTGTAGTATAGAAAATACAGTCAATAATACACAGAAATAGATATAAAAATCGATTACACATCTTCATATTTATTATACAAAAACGCTAGTGATGATTAAAAAAAAAAAAAAAAGAAAAAAAAGTGGCTTTCGAAAAAATGCTACTCCTCCCTCAATTTTTGAGATTTTGAGCTCAAAATTTTTTGTATGTAGTTTTTATTATTTTAAAGAAGATAGCGCATGGGTTTTAAAAAATATTGATTCCTTCCACAAAAAAAAAATAAAAACCCAAAAAAAAATTTTTTTTTGTTGAAAAACGGCCAAAATAAGCATAAAAATTTTTTTTTTTAATTTCTGATAACGCCATTCGATTCAGCGGGAAAAACTACGTTATAAATATAATTATCAGCCTCCTGCGATTTTTTTAAAGGTAGGCTGAAAATTTACCTGCCGCCCCCTTAAAATTGATCAGAAGTAATAATAAATTAGAATTTGACTGGTTCAGAAAAACAACACAAACTGACAGAATTTTGAATTTTAACTCAGAACATATAATTCATCAAAAAGTTAATATAGTTTCAAATTTAGTTAACCGAGTGTTTTTACTTGCTGACAAAAAATTTAATTCTAACAATTTAAAAATAATTACTAATATCCTGAAAAAGAATAATTATCCATCTTTATTTATCAAAAAACATACAAAAACGTATCAATAAATACAAAATAGGAAATAATAATTCTAAAAAATTAGAAAATCAAAAATTACCTACAATCGCTATTCCTAAATAATTGCAACATCTTCAAAAAATGTTCATCTGTGTTAAAAAAACATAACATTATGCCTATCCCTTTATTACAAAATCATTACAAGAGTTTATCCGTTTAGAAAAAGACAAATCTGATTTATTAGTCAACACTGGTATTGTTTACAGTTTTAACTGCAAACAATGTTCATCGGTCTATATAGGTGAAAGTAAGCGTTCCTTAAAAATTAGATTAAGCGAACACAAATAAACATTGATTCAGATACTGCATCATGATTGATCAGTAGCTGCACATAGAAGAACTTTCTCACACGAATTTGACTGGAAGAAAAGTTAAGATATTGGATTATGAAAAGTATTATAAGAAACGAAGAATATTAAGAATTATTAAGATCGATTAGGGAGGGATAATAGATGAAGAGTTTATATATATGAGTTGAAATACATGATTTCTCACTTTATTGTAACTTGACTGTGCTACGATCTATTCGTTTTAGCCTATAATAATTTGACTACGAGAGAAATCAGGTATACACATATACATATAATTATATACTATTAAAATTACTTGTACAAACTCTATTGTTAATAATTTGTTGTTTTTCTATTAATAAAGCCTCAAGAGGTCAGCAAATGTGCTGACGAAACGTTGCTGAATATAATTAAAATTAAGTAATTTTCCATCTATCACTATTTCCCTTCTTTCCATCATTACAAAATTTATAATTTAAAAAATCATAAGGGAATCAAGACAGTATATTACGTTTAGATAACAGTTATTACAATTAATGGAGGACGAAGTGACTGCCCTTTTCCTCTTGTGGCGAACGCACCGCACGAACCTGGCGTTGACACCCGCTCAAACCTTCCTAAATGCTCGCACAATCGTCTCTCTCTCCTGTGCGTTGATTGCCCTCGACGTACAAACTTATACGCCTATTACGAGTCTTAATACCGGTTGGACGCCATGTAACAGGGGGGAGGGGGAATTTCGGGTAAACAGGAAAAATCAGAGTGCAAAATTCCTCGACACATAACTAACCGCCGCCCCGTAAGTACGTATATGTATATGTGTATTCGCTTTTACGATTGTCACTTCGTTCCAACTTCTCGTATCTCCTTAAGTTGAAGTTTACTGTTGAACATGAGAACTAAAGAACGTAAAGCGGCGAATCAAACTAAATCTTTTTAATTAGATTAACGACACAGTCTGTATTCGGGCCGAAAGCTCGTGTATAGGCTTACAATGTTATCCAGGGAGAGAGAGAGAGAGAGAGAAAGTAAACTATTATACGGACTAACGTTTGGCGCGATTATACCAATGGTTATCGGACGCATGCACTAAATTATCGCGCGGTACTTTTTACGAATGACGCGGTTAATACAAGGTGCGCCTATCCTATGTTGCAGTGACGGTGATTAGCCGTAACCGAGCGTGCTGATTTAAATAACTGGATACTCCTGGCCTGTGTTAATGTTGCGAAAACAGTTGCCGCTACGATGAGGTCGCCTACTACGGTTTTTGCCGCTATATGACGCGACTCCCTTTGGAGGACACTCTAACTGACGTGGAGGCTAAGCTTTGTCGTCTTTAATAACCTGGCCAAGTTTTTCTTTTGCGGTTCTCATTCTGGACGACCAAACAAAACTTGCGCACGGAAAAATAGCACTCCTGTGTCGGTGGCCAGCTATCACGTTACTAATTCAAATCTCTCGCGCGCGCTCTCTCTCTCCTAATCGTTGGCTCTCGCACATTGAGTGCCGCCGAATCGCGAACGTTTCGATATGGATAATCAATTACTATTACAACTTTTATTTAACTTTTGAGATCTCCGTACAATTAAATAATGGAAAAAATAATTAAGAGAAAATTATTCATTTATTTACGTAGAATATGCTAGAATTTCGAATTTTTTTCACAAAAAAAAATGTAACGTAATGCCTCTACTCTCATCAAATCAGGTATACCTTTTCAAATAATTACTTGTATTATATACTATGTAATTATAAGTGTACTTACAGCAAAAAAAGCGAACACTGTCAGTGTAATAATTCTTGTTGTACTTTCTAGTTACGATGGTAAAATCACGAAATTGGTCTACTTGCGAACGTCATCAGATTACTTGCACTTCGTGAACTCCAAATTAGCAGTCGTACGATTGCATAAAAGTTGAAAGTTGATAGGCGTACAGAAGATTATAATATTAAAAATTTATATATACAACAGGCAGTGTAGAAAATTGAAGTTGGAAGTCAACAAGAAAAACTACTGCGAAAGAAGACAACTATATTTATCAAGTAATTTTACGAAATCGAAAAATGACAGCCCTTGAAATTACTGCACGTGTTAAAGAACGCTTGAAGAAAACTATAAGTGTATTTATAGTGAAAAGACATTTAAGAAAGAAAGGACTATTTGATCGAGTCGCCGTCTAAAAAGGCTCTACTACGATTGGTAAATAAGAAGAAAAACTTGCAATGGCCAAGAGAACATAAAAATAGGATAATTGATGATTGAAAGAAAGTTCTGTGGTCCAATGAACACAATTTGAAATTCTTGGTAGTAAAAAACGAGTTTATGTAAAAAGAAGGGCGAATGAGAAATATAACAATGAATGTTTAGTTCCAAGCGAGAAGTACGGTGGTGGTTCAGTTATAGTATGGAGTCGTTTCGATGGATCTAGAGTAAGCGATCTCGCCAAAATTGATGGTATCCTGAAAAAAAGGAGTTACAAAAAAATTTTAGGAAAACATGCAGTATAAATAGAGTAATAACAGTGGTGAATGTAAAGTAGTTAATAATAATCAAAGATCTTGACGTCTCTAAACACGAGCATTTTCCGGCTAAGAAGTGCAAGCGAAAATAAGAAGACAAAAAATAAAAAGACACGCATAAGGGTATCCGGAGGAGCCATTTGCGTAAATTTTGAGATCGTAGTTGACCAGAGTAACAGTGGGTGATTTAGATCACCTTTCCAATTTAAAAAGTATATGCGAAGAGCTCGGCACCGCGATTTACCTTATAACCCAAAATCACTTAACGAATTAAGTGAAATTCCATAGCGGTGTTTGAAAACTGACAGACAATAAATTTCATATATATGATTCTCATCCAACAGAGGACCTACAGCAAGGTAGGTACTTATCATCGTAAATGATTTTCACGCAGATATTTATAACATTGGGGCCACTTCAATGTAACTGTAGAAATCCTAATACGCCTCAAGAAGTTGTATCCTTGTTTTTTGTACACGCGTTATTATCTTTCAGAAAGACTGTGTAATACAAAACGGTGCTAATCGCTGTGGTTTTTATCGCTCGAACGAAAGTATGGTATATCAAACTATAGACGCTCTAGAATTATGAGTGACTTTAAAAAAGCTGTAATAAACGCCTGCACGGAAGTTTTTTTTGGAATTGTCACTGTTTGGATTTTTTTCCATATGAGCCAGTCTAATAACATTTTATCCAGACAGTTGACTTATAATAGGTGTATAACGATTCTATGAATAGAGATATAAAATTTTACTCGCATATATTGGCAGCACCGACTTATATACCGGAAGATGATGTACCGAAAATATTTACACTCATAAATCAAGAAGCATCTGCCGAGCTGTACCTGATCGACTATTTTTCCAAATACCACGTTATTGATAAGCCAGGGAGAGGAGGAGTAAGGACCATACTAACGCGCTATCTTGTAAAAATATGGAACCAGTACAACGCAACCTTGGCAGGACTGCAGCGAAGAAACAATATTAGTCAGGACTCAATAGGTGTCAACTCATTTTAGGATAAAATTATTCTGATTAGTACTCTGCACTGAACGAATTTCAAGAGGAATGAAGTGACACGGAAATATCAGTAAATCCACCTAACTTTTAACTTTTGCGTAATACCTATAAATCTATAATTATTACTGCTGTATGACTAGTTAAACGCACATTTATATATAAAATCAATAAAACACTTTGTTTCTTGCATTTATAAAAATTTTAAATCTCAAATAATATATATGGAAATCAGAACAATCGTAAATTGAAATATCTGAAAATTTCTAATGAAATAAACCAACGTTTTTTTTATTACCATGCGATCTACTCGTAACATCTCTAATATAACGCATTAATTATATATCTAATAAATAGTTATAAATTATATTGATATTCGTAATCTTATTATAAAATTGCAGCACGTTAATGAAGTGAAATAACTTTATCCGAAATTCATGATTTATCGATATTTTATTATTTGGTAATTGTGGGCTTTATGAACTCAATATGTTAATATTTAATATTTTTTTTAATTTTTTTAAGAAAATTGAACCCTATTGGGTTATTTTACTAAGAAGTACATATAGTTTAACATAATTAGCGTATGGTATGTATAGTACAAGAATTTATATAGCCAAGTTGCAATCATTTAAGTAGAAAATTACAGATAATGAGAGCGATAGTAGCGTTTAAATTGAATAAAAGTACAGTGCTAGAAGATAAAAGGAACATATTAGAGCGTTTGAGATTTTAAATGAAATTGACTCTTTGTATATCATATAAAGGGCATGCCATAAAACATGATCGAGATCTTGCACTTTGAAGCCACAGTCACAAGTAGTATTATGGCATAAATTTACTTTATTGAGTGAAGCTTTTAAATTATAGTGATTGGACCTACAGCGGTTGATTGTAGTGACATCTTTATGCGGCAGGTTAAGACCATAAAACCATGGTTTAGCTTTTCTATTATAAAAGTAAGTGAAAAAGTGAGTGCCCTTAAATGTGCCTTTCTCTTTTATAATTTCACTAGTATTAAGGATCGAAATTTTTTTATATACATTTTTAAGTCAGTAAAAAGTATCTTCAGATCGATGTTAGCTAGCAACTCTGTTGCATGTTTGGCTAAGCAATCTACATTTTCATTACCTTGTATTCCTGAGTGAGCTGGTATCCATAGAAGTTGTAGTTTACTATTATTGAAATTTTTCGTCTGGACTGCAAGTAGATTTCATTTAATTTCAAGTAAATAAGGATTAACTTTTATGTTGAAATTGATATTTTTAAGGGATAACAGCGCACTCAGAGAATCGGTAAAAATGTTTACATTGAGGTTGGGTTTACATTGAGGTTAGGTTTACTGAGAGCGATTTTGATAGCTTCGTTGATGGCTATACATTCGGCTATAACAATGGATACTTCACTATGGAGACTGCTGATCCCACAGATTTGCTGCCAGCTACGAGGGTGGTCCGATAAGTACTTAGCCTCACCGCCCGATGGCGCCACTCTCGCAAAAGAAATATTCTATCACGTAGTACAACCTTCTCGACGGTTACTGTCAAGATTTCAGCCGGATCGGAGTTGTAGTTTATTTTTGAGAGCGTGTGAAAGCAAGTGTGTCCGTTGATTTTTGGAAAATGGAAAAAGAGCAGTATCGGTCGGTGATTCGATTCTTGTTTTTGGAAGGGAAATCGCGCAGCGAAATCAAAAAGCGCTTGGATGCTGTGTACGGTGACTCTTCTCCTTCGATGGCGACCGTCAAAAATTGGTTTAACGAGTTTCAACGTGGTCGCACGTCGATTTTTGAAGAGCCACGTCCAGGTGCTCCGAAAACGGCTACCACGGAGGATAACGTGACAAAAATTCACGATCGCGTATTAGCAGATCGACGATTAAAGTTGCGCGAGATAGCTAAGATCGTAGGCATCTCAAAAGACCGCGTGGGTCATGTCCTGCATGAAATTTTGGGCATGAAAAAGCTGTCGGCGCAATGAGTACCGCGTTTGCTCACTCCAGACAACAAGCGCAACCGTGGGACAACTTCAGAGCAATGTCTGACGCTGATTAAGCGCAATCCTAAGGAGTTTCTGCGTCGTTTCGTGACAGTCGTCGAAACATGGATCCACTGGTATACACCAGAGACCAAGGAACAGTCGAAACAGTGAACTTTACGCGGCGAAAGTGCTCCGAAGAAGGCGAAGACTGCCTCATCGGCCGGAAAGGTGATGGCCACCGTTTTCTGGGATTCACAAGGTGTGATCTACATCGACTACCTGGAGAGGGGCAAAACGGTCACAGGGCTATACTATGCCGAATTATTGGGCCGATTCGACGTCGAATTGCAGAAAATACGGCCCCATTTGGGGAAGAAAAAAGTGCTCTTCCACCATGACAACGGACCGGCTCACACCTCCGCCGTCGCCATGGCCAAATTGGTCGAATTAGGCTACGAACTATTGCCCAATCCATCGTATTCTCCAGATTTAGCCCCGTGCGACTTCTTTTTGTTCCCAAACTTGAAAAAGTCACTCGCCGGGCAGAAATTTGAATCGAATGACGAGGTAATCGCTGCCACGGAAGCCTACTTTTCAGACCTCGAGGAAACGTATTTTTCAGACGGGTTAAAGAAGTTGGAGCATCGCTGGGCCAAGTGTATCGAACTAAAAGGAGACTATGTTGAAAAATAAAACGCCACTTTTCCAAAATTTTCGTTTTTCTTTTGTAGGCTAAGTACTTATCGGACCACCCTCGTATCTTACTGTCGTCTATAAATATTACATAAGCAGTGTCACGGATTAGTCTAAGGTTAATGAGTGAGTCGGAATCCGTACCATTCTTAAGTGAGTTTCCAAAGTCAGTATCGATATCAATAAGTCTGAACAGAGTTTAGTAGCTATGAAGATTAATATTATATTGCCAGTTGGAGTATAAAATATGATTATTGGAGACAGATTTTTTGATACATTTAACAAGTAGACGCCGACTATTTTTAAGCTTACTTTGTATGTGTTGGGCTTTATTAAAAATGTGTTGGATGATCCGATGAGCTACTTAACTAGTGTTGGAAAAAACTTTGTTCATGTAGTTTTTGCACAGGAAGATTGTCCTTTCCTCGATAAATGGGAGTTTAGATTCAGACAGTGATATGTTGGTAGGAGTGTTGTTGCGGTATCCTATAGCATATCTAATAGCAGAGTACTGGATTTTCTCTAATTCTTCTTATTGTTTGACTGAATTCGGATAGTAGACAAAGTTACCGTAATCAATGATAGCACGCATATTGCTTTTATAAAGAATTAATAGTGTTTCAGGGTTAGAGTCCCAAAATACGCCTATTAGAAACTTAATTAAATTGTTGGCTTTAAGTGTCTTGTTAACTATGTCTTTGGTGTGTTCTTTAAAGGTATGACGATAATCGAACATTATACCCAGGAATCACGCGGTTTCACTAGAGAGAATTACATTGTCTTTAACTGTAGTGAATGATTCGCCTGGCTTGATATCTGCTTGATTGAAGTGTAAGAAAATTGTTTTAACAGGTGCTAGATCAAGTCCTATTTCTAGAAGGTTGTCATAGATAATGTTGATAGCTTTTTCTAAGAGCCTTTTACAAGAAGTATGAGGACGTCTTTTACAATATAATGCTATATTGTCAGCGAAATTAGTGACTTTGACAGATTTTGGAACACGATTGAAAACAGTGACTATATTATACAAAATAGGAGTGGGCTGAATACACCTCCTTGAGGAACGCCTCTGCTGACAGTCCTTGTGTTCTTGCCAAGTGCTTCGGTGTGAATGACTCTTTCCCATGTCAAGTGTTATATAAACTTAATAAAGACAAGGGGGCAGCCTGCTTCGGCTAGTTTTGTTAGAAGAATTTCAACATTGACATTATCAAAAATACCTTGGATATCCAGGCAAGTCGCAAGGACATCCCTACGTTCAAAAAACGCCTCTTCAACTTCAAAAGTTAGGCTCACTAGATTATTGTGGCGGTTCCCGATTCGGCCATCCACATCTAGATGGCATCGGCTAGCCACGAGCGGCAAGAAATACGCTCGCTGAACATATAAGTCCGCTTAGCGACTCGCGCACTTCGAGCGTATGAGGCAGATGTTACCGGCCGTCAAGCCTCACTGACGAGTCCAGCCGGTAGCATCGGAACGAAACGGTTTCTTCCTTACCGACCGCCGAGTGTGAGCCTGGCTACCTCACACCGCGACCAACCTTTTCTCGAGACTCCTCGTACGCATTCAAGCATGCGCGAACGACGCGCATGTAGCCAAATTGGTGACCCAAGCATGCGCGAACGACGCGCATGTAGCCAAATTGGTGACCCCGACGTGATCTGCACACGCAACCTTCTGATCTAGTAGAGCTTGCTGGCCCACCGGGCCTCGCAGGAACACCTCCGACCGTCATAGGCGTATCGCTTACCGCCACCTACGGTGGGGGAACTTTGACCGAGCAGGATGTCCAACGGAGAAGCCTACGCAACGCGGCTCGCACATCCCTCCCACACGGTTGTTCCTTCTCTACTATCTCTCGTCCTCATCTGCCTTCCATCTCGCTTTCTTGCCGCTCCTCTTCTCTTATCGTGACTCGAGCCCCCTGCCTCGTCACTGAGGGGGGAGTACTGTGGCGGTTCCCGATTCGGCCATCCACATCTAGATGGCATCGGCTAGCCACGAGCGGCAAGAAATACGCTCGCTGAACATATAAGTCCGCTTAGCGACTCGCGCACTTCGAGCGTATGAGGCAGATGTTACCGGTCGTCAAGCCTCACTGACGAGTCCAGCCGGTAGCATCGGGACGAAACGCTTTCTTCCTTACCGACCGCCGAGTGTGAGCCTGGCTACCTCACACCGCGACCAACCTTTTCTCGAGACTCCTCGTACGCATTCAAGCATGCGCGAACGACGCGCATGTAGCCAAATTATCAATGATGGATTGGCCTTTTCTGAACCCAGTTTCAAATTCCGGAAGAATGCCATTAGTTTTAACCCACTATTAAAGTTTATTTTTCAGCATTGTTTAGAAGATTTTACATAAACAGGAATTGAGTGCAATGGTTCTTACACCCTTGCCACCAGGTTTATTTATGAAATGGATATATGATTCTTTCCATTCCGCAGGAAACGACCTGGTTTGATACATTTCATTATATATATCAACTAGTCAAAGCTTGTACAGGAGTGGGAGACGTTGGATTGCTTCATAATCAATGCCGTCGACTCCGCCTGACGACTTAGTGCTTTTACTTTTAAGCGCAGTATTGAATTCTGCGAAGCCAAACAGGCATTCTAGCAGGGGATTTAGTTGACATTTCGGTAATACTTCCGGATTATTTTGGCACCAACTCGAGCTGATTCGATCGAGGCATTGATTAATGATTTTAGTGTTTTGGTGGTTTTCGGATATGCTAGAAGGAGTGACTTTGGCCCAACTGTTTTTGAGTAATTGGCTTTTATCCTATACATAGCTTTGGTTAATCTTAATATTGATAGATTCAGCAAAATTACGAAAATTGGCTCTTTTTTTAGACTTAAAGATTTTGCAAACGACTGCAACAGCCTTTGTATATTCAAATCTAGTATAGTGGACGGCAGATAATGGCTGAATTCGACTTTTTCAGCTTCTTGGAATCTGGAGGTTTAAGTGATGAATTAGAGAAGCTGGAAGTGGAAAAAGCCTTGTTTTTAAAACCGACATTATTATTTGTAGCATTTGACTGATTCGGGATTTTGAATTCTTCAGAGCCAACTAGTTGCGAAGAGTAAGATTTGTGAGCAATGAGCGCATCTGAGTTACGATGAACGACTTCGGATGATAGTGAATTTTTTTGTGGCAAATATATACTAGGATTATCGTTGGATGTTGATAGTGAAGTGACATCGTTGCCTTGATTCTGAGAAATAGATGTATTAATTTGTTTTGCTAGAGCTTCGATGTTGTTATTTCTCGGACATTGCTTAGCGATGTGGCCAGTAAGATTACAAATGAAATAGCTGGTAGAGTCTATGCTAAGAAAGATCCAGTAGTTTGTATTGTTATAGTTAATTTGGAGCGAATCTGGCAAACGCGATTCATCATCATCCTTTATATATACTTGTCGGCGGAAAGAAAATATGTGAGTGCATCCTGGCTTGCTTGTACTAGCTCGAATATAATGTATTTTAGATACAAGTTTAATTCCTTTGCATTCTAGCGCACTGATCAAAACTTGATTCGGAATGATAAGATTGACATTGGAGATAACAATGCGTTTATTTCTTTCCATCAGTGGGCAGATTTAAAGCTCTCGATCTCCAGCTTTAACTATTTGATTAACCAGACTGTTTATAATCTCTATTGATGAAAGAAAAACACAAACGCGACTCCCAGAAATTTTAGACATAAACTTGATATTGTTGACATCTGTAACCTTTTCTAAACCAACAAAGTAGTCATCAATAGATAATCCACCAATAGTTTCAATCACAATTGCTTGTTCACTTTTTGGTTGATAAGTTGCTTGAGCGTAGGAGAGAGAAACTTTTTGAGAGAGAGAACTATCGGTATTTTGGGTTGCAGCATGGCCTCCATTTACAGAAACCATTGCTTGATTTACTGCAAGCAGTCACACAGGCTGCGAACAGTTCACAAAGGAATTTCGCGGCACTAGTCGATTATTATTAAGCACGAAACAGTAACCACGCTTACATAATACAGCACTGTCGCTAGCTAAACACAACAAACTCCACTAAGTGACGATACACGTCTACTCGCTACACACGTCTGCACGCTACGACGACTGAGAGCCGACTGCTAGTCTTATATTAGTTAATATTTATTGCTTCTACAAAAACGAAGAAATCTAATCGTATCACGAATGTACGCACCTTACGTGCACATGACCAGATGATTTTGAAATAAATAATAATATAACTTTAAGAAAACTTACTTTATCATACAGGACATCTCTAATAATTTTTTAATATAATTTCTGATACGTGTGATTCCATCAATTGATCATTTATCCATAAAAAATACGTGAGCCGCAAATATTCATATTACTATATTGCCATAATCAATGAAAATGTAAGTAATAATGAAATGATAATAAGCCAAAAATTATTAAAAATACTTATGTACCTCATAAATAACACGGGCCGACAAATCTCAGAACCAGAGACCAGACATAGTGTACCTGAAGGATTTTGATGTACTGAATTTGAATCCGAGCTCATAATTTTCCATATACGTCACGTTTCCGAGATATCTTAACCTAAAAGTGCAAAAAATACCGTTTTTGCGATTTTTGACGTTACGTAGCATCTTGAATAAATTTGTTTTCAGTTAAGTATTTTCGCAGTTTCATAACAACATTAAAACAGCCTATATATCATATGTGAGGCTATAATCCCAATTTATAAGTGATTGTATTCGTTCGAAAAAAAATGTATACATATGTTTTTGGGGTCGTTGATCTCGAATACGAAGTCAGATTTTGAAACTAAGGTAACTGTAAACCCTGTAACCTATAACTCAAAACCCCAATTATTTAACCTTCGAGCCCGGTAACTAGCAAGTCCTTAATCGCATATGTTACATCCCAAATATTTCAACTTTTAAGACCCTTAACGTTTTTCACCTAGAATATTTTTTTATCCATGAAGTCTCTAATTTGTGAAGTGTCAACCAACTTTTTTATATATTGTATAACCACGATTATACCTCAATGAGTTAAGCATAATTCAAGAATTTTATAACAATAAAATAATACTCAATCCATCAGATAGAGAGGCCAAACAGCTACTGGTCAGGTTCGTAGGTTGAGTTTGATTGCCGACTAATTGTTGAATATCAAGATCAGAAAATTCCCATTCTTCTTTTCATTTGTCTTAATCACTGTTAGCGTCCGACTTACGCTTGATATGTGGCACTTTTTGGGCGACCAAAACAGAAAATTGTTCTTTTCTCATTTTTCCTGTTAGGTATGCACTTGAAAAAAAAATAGTTTACTGAATGCACATGTGAAAAAATCTTGTTTTTTTACGATGTCCTTTCGTGTTCATATTTGAGTGATAGGGTGAAAGAGAGTGGTTGGATACAGAGTCAAAGATATTTATTCTGGATCGAAATTGAATCTCAATATTTTTTGAAATCCTTCCCGGTCGTGTATACGCTTTCGTGGCAAATGACTCCATGTGTGCACAATTGACAAAATATATCTGTTGTTATGTGTTAATAAACAATAGTTATTATTAAATTAACTTTATTAATAATACATAAAACAGAAGCACAATAAGACAGAATAAAAAGTGGCACGTGACGCAGTATGCAAATATACACTTAAATATGTAATTTAGTAAAACTGTAGATGTCTTACACCTGTAGAGATTTAATAACACACTAATTCACATTTTTCGGCAAAGTATCGTAACTTGATTTTTCCCAATGGCTTCGTTAGCATGTCAGCAATCATTAGTTGGACAGTACTTGTAATCCATGAGACTCTTCTTCTTTATATCTCTGATAAAATGATACTTGATGTCGATATGTTTGCTGCGGTTGCTGAATTTCTCGTTATCAACAAGCTTTAAGCAGCTCTGATTATCTCCATATATGATCGTAGTTTCTTGTGCTTTTCGCTCGAAATCTTCAAGTAGGTAGCGTATCCACAAACCCTCACGAGTTGCTTCCGCAAGAGCGATGTACTCTGCGTACGTCGATAGATCTGCAACGCAGTCTTGTTTACGGCATGCCCAACTGATCGGCGAGCCAAATACTGGAACAGGTAGTCGCTGTTGGACATTCTGGTTTCAGGATCTTCGCCCCAATCTGCGTCTGCATAGCAAATTAGCCCGGGAGCTCCGTTCTTCTTTCCTAGACGAAGCTCGCAGTCTGTTGTGGCAAGATATATATATTTAGTGAACTGTAACTATCTATCAGTATTAAGATAAATGTTGTCGTGTTTGGTCGCAAATTGTACAAAGAAAACAAGCTGCTCCGACACTCCTTTTTTTGAGTATTTGTCTTTAATAGAATATTTCACTTTTAATACATGCTTCGACAAACGAATGCTCTTCTTGCTTCTAATAAGTGCAATGATGAGTAAAAAAGAAGATAGTGTTGCTGTAGCCGATTCTTCTTACTGAATAATAGTAGCATAATCTATGCATCTTTCTTATAAATACGAGGGTGGATCAATAAGTCCTTAGAAAATCCAAGAGATGGCGCTCAAAGCATTCCAACTTATGTTGCAGCAGCAAGCGTCGCTATTAAATAGAGTATTGCCGAAGTTTCAGCCAGATCTATAAAGTAGTTCCGTTTTTATCGTCGATCCAAGTGAACAACTTCTGTTTCTTGTTAACAATGGAAAAAAGTGAGTTGCGAACGGTAATAAAACATTTCATTTTAAAAGGCCTTACGCCGAAAAAAATTAAAGTTGAGTTAGATGCAGTTCATGGTGTATCTGCCCCTGTGTTTGCAATTATTTACAATCGAGTAAATGAATTTAAACGTGATCGTACATCGACTGCAGATGAACATCGTTCAGACCGTCCTGTAGACGTGAACTTTCCGAAAATGATCAATAAAATCTACGACATGGTGTTGAGTGACTGATAAATAAAATTTCGCGAAATAGTTGAGACCACAGGGGTTTCAAAAGATAGAGTCATTTCGATTTTGCATGAGAAATTGGATATGAGAAAAATTTCGGCAAGATGGGTATCGCGTTTGCTCTTAGTCGAGAACAGACGTAGTCGAGTGGTGGCCGCTGAGGCCTTCTTGGGGTGCATATTCTGTAATCTGAACGACTTTCTGCGTCGATTTATAGCTATAGACGAAACGTGGATACACCACTACCTTTCTGAGACGAAGAAATAGTCAAAACAGTGGATTGTGAAAGGTCAACCAGCTCCAAAGAAGGCGAAGATAGTGAAATCGGCCGACTAGGTTATGGCCACCGTTTTTTAGGATGCACATGGAATTATCTTCGTCGACTATTTAGAAAAAGGACAAACAATCACTGGAGAGTATTATGCGTCGTTATTGGACCGGTTAAGCGAGAAAATAAAGGATAAACGTCTTCATTTGAACAAAAAAAATTCTGTTTCATCAAGACAATGCACGAGTGCACACTTGTTTAGTTTCGAAGGTTAAAATTAAGGAATTGAAGTTCAAATTAGTAGATCATCTACCAGATTTGGTCCCTAGTGACTTTTTTATTCCCAAACCTAAAAAAGTGGCTTGCGGGACAACGATTCATCTCAAATGAGGTCATAACAAAAACAAATGGCTATTTTGAGGGACTTCAAACATTATTTTTTCCTATGGCTTAAAAAAACTTAAAGGACACCTGGAAAAGTGTATCGAGCTAATAGGAGATTATGTTGAAAAATAAAAAATCTACTGAACGGGATGGATTAGCTGGTACAAAATGGTTTTGTTAAAGAATAAACTCCCACGATGCAGAGCTAACCGCCGCTTCGTTAAGCATGGATGAGTATACGTGTATTCGCCTTTACGCTTGATACTTTTGTTCCAATGTCTCCTTTCCAACAGAGTTAAATTTACCTTAAGTCACTTGACTTGCGACACTCAATCTATCTTAGGTGTGAGTAACCTAATGTTTACTCCAACTATCCCCTAGATGAAATCGGTTTAAAAATTAACCGGTGACGGAGCCGTTAAACAAAAAGGGAACGAAATAACGTAATGCGGTGAATAAAATTAATATAATTTATCTCTAATAAACTACAGTCTTTGATGGGCTGAAAGACTTACGCACGCGAATAGGATTAACAACTTGTTGCAATAATACGGGAAGAGATAATAATTAGAGAGAGCGAGAGAGAGAGAGACAATTCAAAATTCAACCGTGAAAACTAACGCTCGGCGCGAACACACAAATGGTTGCGATAAACAAAATACTACAGTAAGTACATTTGTTTAAGAAAACTAGGTATGAGTTAAATGCGATTGAAATTTGTAGATATAAAAATGTTGGTATAACTATTATGAAAAATTGGCTATAATTATCCCAAATTAAAATTGGAATGCTGGATATGTTGGATGGAATCCAAATCGTTCATTTCTAGATTACAGAAACTGACTGTCTGAAAATTTCAAAAAAGCAACATAATTTTATTTCATTGTTTTATTTTAGATATTGATGGCACAATTTTATGTATAAACAAAAATCAGGTACAATTAGATTTAGATATTTTCAACAGCTATAATAGTCATTTACACATGAAATTCAACTCAATAGTAGTCTTAATTTTTTCGACTAATCATTAATTATTAAAAACTATAAAATTGTTAGTAATTGATTCCAAAAACTGATATATTCTGGCAGAATTAAAAATTAAAAATTTAACCATACATTAGAAAAAAAAAGAAATATTATGTATAATTTAATTGACAGAGCGTTGTTACTTTCTGACCAAACATTTCACGATGATAATATCAAAATAGTTAAAGACATTTTTTAAATAATGACTATCCGAAAAAATTCGCATATATTCGCAAATATTGTGCGCAAATAACTGAAAAAAAGTACCCGTGTTTTTTCTTTTGCCATTTGCAATTGTTTATAAATAATTATAAAAAATTATTTATACAAATTACCAAAAAATTAATATTTTAAAAAACTGATTGCGGTAATCGATTCTACAGAAAAAAATATGACAAAAACGTATATAACGTTTTCTTGGCAACCTTCAAATTGTTAGTGTAAAACTGCAATAAACAATTGCAGGCCGGACAGGCTCACTTATATACGCCAAATCCCAAGCAAAATCCATGGCCTATACCCTCTAAATCTAACTATGCCATTCATAGCTTAAGTGAAAAAAAAGTACCCGTGTTTTTTCTTTTGCCATTTGCAATTGTTTATAAAAAATTATTTAAACAAATTACCAAAAAAGTTAATATTTTTCTACGGCAATCGATTCTACAAAAAAAATACGACAAAAACGTATATAACATT
Organism: Phymastichus coffea; assembly: GCF_024137745.1. Taxonomy (NCBI): domain Eukaryota; kingdom Metazoa; phylum Arthropoda; class Insecta; order Hymenoptera; family Eulophidae; genus Phymastichus; species Phymastichus coffea. Next base: position 6,936,598 of record NW_026706814.1, read on the forward strand.
TTCTGGTCAGACTTAAATTTGACACTAGGAAATGACTATAAAGTCTATCCATCCAAAAGCTTGATACCGGTGGTTATGAATATACTAGAACCTACTGGTTGGGTGAATGATTTGAAAAAATTTTTATTTTATCATAAAGGTGTGAAAACTATGTTAGAGATCACCTTTGAGTGGCGGACTAACGGTTGGATCAAAATTTATAGATATTGTTTACTTTCACTTCGAAGCGTCTATCTAACTTACGAAGTGCATTCTATATTATTTCATTCAGATGTAGTCTCATATAATATACTTTTTGTAATGTACATTACAACATTTCTCTATCTTTGTTTACACAGGGGAGGGGATATAAGCATTTTAGTATCTATCTGTGTCCTTGTTTGTGTTCTTCGTATAGAAGGTAAATGGTCGATAGAGTTTGTATGATTTAAAAGATAATTTCTGTTTGACACCGACGTTGTGTTTAAAAACAATTATGATCGTTATGTATAAAAAGAAGTAAAAAAAAATTTTTTTACTGGATTTAGCGAAAAGAGTGTTATTTACTGTAACTGTGAAAAGCTTTTGTATTTACGATGATTACGAGTATATTTGTTTATTAAGGGAGTTGAGTACCTACCCGCCTAGTAAAATAAGAGCTAAACACTCAGGTTGACTACAGCGGTAGTCGATCTGGCAACGTCGCGTTTTGTTAACTTGTGTGCGCGTGCGTGTGTAAATACTAGTCGCACATGTGGTAGCTCGCATGCAAAACAACGGAAATAAGCTGCTATCAGTGTAACAATCATGCTTAAAGTAAAATCGAAACGGTTTTATTGGAAAGGAGCTCCAGTAACAGAAAAGATTTACAATCTTCGATTGAAGCAGCAAGAATCTGGCAGAAATCTCCGAAATGTGTATGGAACAAAAAATGTCAAATCTAACCTTAAAGTTCATAAGCGTAGAATAAAAAAATTTTACTTATTAAAAAAATTGTTTTATCGATTCCAAGATTGTTGAAAAATCCTTGTATCAATATTGCATGGAACAATATTTATATGTATGTCGCTATATATAGAAATAAAGCTTTTTTGTATATTCTTACTACAATAATGTATTAGACGAATAATTATATATTAAATTTTATATATTAAAAATCCAATCTTTCAAACAAATTTTAATACTTAGTCACCACGAACTGTTAACTGCGTATGCGACGTTGCCACATGTGTAACCAAACAAGCTAAAAACAGCTATTTACAGTAGTTATCGTAATAATTATTACTGATAGAGCTCACCCTTCTATGTTATTAAAGTTGATAAGTATTCTAGGATATCTTATCTATCTACTTTTCAAATATCATTAAAATCTGTTCGTCAATTAAAAAGATATCAACGATCTTATGCGTAAAACTCTGTGACTCCGCATAAGGCCACGTGTTCAATTTGCTTATAACGACCGAAAATGAAAGTACGAATATCTTTTATAAAAACCCACCTAGGCTCCCGAAAATTAGTTTACGTACATAATTTGTTACATTCTAACGCTCTGCAAAGTTTCAGAATTTTCTGTTCGTTAATTCTTGTAGGTACTCAACTCCCTTAAGGTAAAGATGTTTTTCATGTTAATTTTTATGGTCATTTTACATATATTAATATCAGTGAGTGTAACCTTTTTTTATCAATTTATTTTAACTTTCTCTTTCTGGGGATCTTTCCTTTAAAATTGACCTCGCATTTTAGCTGAATTTCATGACTTAAGTGAATGAACTTCTTATGATAAGTCAACACATGGAGTTCATATACGGACCACTCCCGGAGAGAAAGTTAAGGTTAATTTAAAAAATCATAAGTAAAGGTTTAAGAGCGCTATTCAATGTTTCTTGATGTGCTGATTACAATGAAAATAGTGAAAATATATCAGATTCATATTTCACCTCGAACTTTGAAGGTCAAATAATAAAAATGCGTTTTTGAGCTTGAAACTTGGAATACCTGTTTTATAAACCACTAAATACGGTAAAAATAGTAAAAATAAGTTTCTAGTCACCTCTTTGATCTTAAACTTGCAGAAGTACTAAGTTCAACCTTCTACCGCCCAATGGGACTTCACAGTCCCTTACAAGGGAACCACCCCAACCCGACCTCACCGATTTAAATGATTTTGGGATATGTTGTAGTACTTGAAAAAAAATTAGATACGTATTTTTTTTGTCGGCCCATAAGGACTTTTAAGGGGTGGAATCTACCCTGAAAATCAACCTCTAAAATCAGTTTTTTTAATATTTCTCAGCAACAAATGAATATTTTTCAGTAAACTCAACGTTAAAAAATTTCTTATAAAAAGACGCTTTTAAGGACATAACATTTATACCGAAGGGTTGCAACCGCCTTATTAATAGGGGTAAATACACTATTTTTTGTACTGTTTTACGACATGTAATATAGCAAATCAGCTCGAGTGATTTAAAAATCGCACTGATAATGAGAAAATACCAAAATTAAATTGACGTATTTCCGGATTTAAAAAAAAAATTTGTATTTTGATTTTTCATAATAATTTTCATCTTTTTCTTTTTTTTATTTATTGCTAAATAAAAATGTATCATTCAACAAATTCCTTACAGAAATGATAATCATCGAAAAAGTGTTTGAAACATAATGATCTTTTACACCAACCACACCGTATTATAGCAACATTTTTACATGCTTCTACTTCGTAATGTATATGGCAAGAATCTCCAAAACTAAAATCAACAGGGTTATCTGTTTTAGCTGGTTTTTCAGCAATGTAGCCGCTTTTATACCAAGCGTATTTAAAAATATTTGTATATCTTGGTAAAGAAAGCTGGTTATGGAAAAGAGACTGCATTTTTATGATGTTATTTCTTAATTGTAGATTCATTTCATAGTCCATCAAAATTACTTGATCTGATAAACGTCGAACGAAGTTTTTCTAGATACGAAATCCATAAACATCGAATGGTTGGATGTTCCCTGTCGTTCCTGTGGGAATTTTTTTTATATTAACAATTTTGTTTGTCGGCATCGTTTCCCTTACAGCTTTATCGCAATGTCCACTCCAAGAGTCGAGTAAAAGTACAGATTAAGGTCCAACATTCGGGTAAAATACTTCTTTCAACCAAATTTTAAAATGATCTAAAATTAAAAAATGTCAAAATTTTTTTATGTCATTGCATTATAATAAACAAAAATATAATAACTTGTCGTTAATTTTCCAGATTTAGATGCTTCCACATGGACATTTTCTGGTCTAAATAATGATGATTCCACTATGGGACCGAATTGAACACTTTTTTCTTTTAATACTATAAAAAGTGGTGATAAAAGTTTCCCGGTTGCTGATATACGAGTAGTTGGCTAAATGATATAACTCTGCGTTGTCGATGAAACCGACTGTACCAGACATTGCACCTGCTTTTCTCCTTCAACTGCTAATGTTCTTTCCGAGTGCATTTCTAATTGGAAACCACTCTGATCTGAATTATAAAAGTTTGCAATGCCGATTTCTGGTATACATGATTTAACATCAGCTACAAAAGCATCAGCATTAGTTTGCAGTTCTTCTTTACTTTCTAATGTTTTTTTGGTGATAAATTTATTCATTTTTCTAGATACTATTCTATGAGCTTTTTAAAATTTTAGTAGCCAATTTTGAGAAGCCTTAAATCTTATATTTCATGGCCAACAATTTTTTGAGCTTGCAATGCCCATTTCCGTATATCTCAATCATGCACTATTGTTCCAGCTGCAATAGCGGCTTTTAAATTATCAAACGTCTATTGGCAAATTTGCGCAATTTTTTCTCGGTAAGTTCCATTTTTATTAATTGTTTTCGCCCACCGTTTCAGTTGACTTATAGATGAAACTTTTTTCAATCTATGTTGTACAGTATCCAGTTTTAAGTTTTTGTTTTTTCCGCTCCTCCAAAATTCTACGGCTTTTTGTTTATAATCAATGTGATTTCTTCATCATTATTTGTGCACTGATTTGTTCATGCAAAATCAGGATCAGGAAAGTGATCTTGAACTTCATCTTCGATTATTTTAGCATCAGTATCTTTATAATCTTCATGAAAATCTAACGTCTCTTCAACAATCATATCAATATCATTAAACTCATTTTCTTTATTACGAATTAACTTTACGTTTAAAAAATAATAACTATTATTATTACTCAGTCTCTAGTCAGCTTCCACGCTGATCGGTCGCATTTGCACCCGCTCTAGCATTCGAGAATAACAGATTAGAGAAAGTGAAAGTTACACGTGTAATCAAGTGGATTAGGTGCCGATTATAAATCGGATTAGTATTAATAAATCGGATTAGTATTAATCGGTACCTAAGAAAAACGGATAGCTAGCAAACATAAATAATAGTGGATTAAATATAAAATCGGCTATTAAAGCCTTAACAGAAAACAAAATGGATCCTCCATTATCTCAAATGGAAAAGGATTCTTGGAAAATAGTAAACGGCAAAAGACAAAGAAATAGCCCAGAAAACACAATTAGGCACAACAAACGCCCAGCTTACACAATTGACAACTGGTTAAGTGCTACCCCAACAACAACATCAAACCGCTACCTTTCATTAAGTTCAGATATAGTAAACGAAGAAGTTCAAGAGGTAAAATCAGTTATCATTAAATCTCCTCCAATATTTGTTGAAAACGTAGAGAATATCAGACCGCTTGAAAAGTTGCTTAACAATATCGCGGGAAAGGAATACACTATTAAAGTATTGCAATATAACAAAGTTAGAATTCAACTCAGTGACCCTGAAAAGTACTTGCCAATAATCAAAGCACTCAAGGAAAAAAAAACGGAATTCTATACCTATCAGGGAAAATAAGACAAAGGCTACAAAGTAGTATTAAGAGGAATTCATCCGACAACAGACACGGACGAGCTGAAAAAGGTACTTGAAGAGATCGGACACAAGGCAATGAATATTTCAAATATTTATAGCAGAATCAACAAGGCTGCCACTCCTCTTTTTATTGTAGAACTCGAATCTAGCAGCAACAACAAATCAATCTTCGAGATAAAAAGGCTACTAAATTCAGTAGTAGCTTTTGAACCATTGAAAAAAAGGAGAGAAATTCCGCAATGCTTCAACTGTCAAGAATTTGGGCACACCAAAAACTACTGCAGCAAAACTCCCACATGCGTTAAGTGTGCAGGGCATCACAACACAGATAACTGCCCATTGAAGGGCAAATCAAATGATGTAAAATGCGCAAATTTCAAGGGAGACCACGCAGCAAGTTTCAAAGGATGTCCAGCTCGTAAACAGCTTCAGTAAAGATTATTCCCTACTTTAAGAGAGAAGACACTGCAACCACTCCATAGAAACACAATTAACAATAGAACTGAAACAATCGCAACTCAGACAATAAAACCAGGCCTCTCATATGCACAAGCAGCAGCTAGCGAAGAAAAAGCAGAATTCAGCAGCGATACACAAACACCAAAAATTACCACCAGCCAACAATCAGAATCAATTGAACCAAACAGGGAAAAAAAGTTAGAAGTAATGATGGCAAAAATTATGGACAGAATGGACACGATGCTTAATCTGTTGACAGTGTTGATAAACAAGCTATCAAAATGAATAATAAACTGAAAATAGTGATTTGGAATGCCAACGGTTTAAGTCAAAGGAAACTTGAACTTGAAAATTTTCTCAGTCGTGAAGTAATAGATGTCATTCTGATCTCAGAAACCCATTTTACAAGTAAGCACTTCTTCAAGATTCCAAATTATTCCGTATATCAAGCTGACCACCCAGGTAATAAAGCGCATGGAGGCACAGCTATAATAATTAAATCAACCATTAAACACTATCCAATTATAAACCACCAATCAACAAACATGCAAGCCACAAACATAATAATAACAGACCGGACTGGACCTATTACATTATCAGCAATATACTGCCCACCAAATCATTCAATAGACAAAGACGCTTTTTCTTCTCTCTTTAGCACTCTGGGAAATCGGTTCATAGCCGGTGGAGATTTCAACGCTAAGCACTCTTGGTGGGGCTCCAGGTCAACCACTCCCACTCCAAGGGGAAAACAACTATACGAGGCAATGAAAAGTAACGGTTGTACTCCTATATCAACTGGGGAACCTACATACTGGCCAACAGATCTCAACAAACTGCCAGATCTTATAGATTTCGCAATAGTAAAAGGGTTCAACTCCTCCTATTTTGAAGCAAGTTCATGTCTGGACCTGTCGTCTGACCACTCCCCAGTAATAATAACAATGAATGCAAGAATAGTACGTAAAGAGCAAATATTGAAAACCACTAACTGGACTAAATATAAGCATCACATTGAAGACAATATTCACAGCAACATACCTCTTAGATCAAATAAGGATATAGAAAAAAGTATAGAAGATTTCAATGCATTAATAGAAGAAGCTTATAACAGATTCACTTCGGTAGCAATCAAGAGAAACGTTCATCAACACCAAAACCAAATAGTTCAAAAAATTAAGGAAAAGAGAAGGCTTAGAAAAATCTGGCAGATTACTAGACACATTAGGGATAAAGCAAAGCTAAATAGAGCAATAAAAGAAGTGAAAATACTATTGCAAAAGGATAGGAACAAAAAAGTAGAAAAATACTTAAGCGAGCTTACACCTACTGTGTATACAGATTATTCACTCTGGAAAGCAACTCGAAACCTTAAACAACCGCAAACATTTATTCCGCCCATTCGAAAACCCAATGGTAGTTGGGCAAAGAGTAACGAGGAGAAAGCCAAGCGAATCATCTTAGACAAATTTTCACTCCTAATTCAAGAAGCCTAACAGAGCTAGAGGAGAATCAATTGCTAAACAACATAAGCTGGGAGTCGGATGGTCCGATTAAATCAATAAAAATGGCGGAAGTAAGTAACATTGTAAGGAAAATTAAAAATAAAAAAGCTCCAGGAGTCGACAACATTACAGTGAAAATGATAAAAGAACTGCCAACTAAAGCACTAAGACACATCACAATAATATACAATGCCTGTCTCCGCCTGTGTTACTTTCCAGATATTTGGAAAATAGCTCAAATCATAGTCATTCCAAAACCTGGGAAGAATCTGGATCAAATCGCATCTTATAGACCGATTAGCCTTCTATCAGTTCTGTCAAAAATCCTGGAAAAAATTATTCTAGCTAGAATGAACCCTTACATAGAGGAAAGAAACTTGATTCCAGACCACCAATTTGGTTTTCGGCGAAAACACTCAACAATTGAGCAAGTAAATCGCATTACAGTACAGATAAGAAAAGCATTGGAGGAAAAAAAATACTGCTCGGCAATATTCCTCGACATCCAGCAGGCATTTGACAAAGTCTGGCATGAAGGGCTGATATACAAGATCAAAGCAGGAGTTCCCATAAATCTAGCTAGACTATTAAAATCCTATCTAACTAACAGATTTTTCAGAGTCAAAGTTGATGATTATATTACAGATACACTACCAATCATGGCAGGCGTTCCACAAGGAAGTGTCTTGGGCCCTATATTATACATAATCTATACAGCAGATCTCCCTGTTATGAGAAATATGATAACAGGTACATACGCTGACGACACTGCACTGTTGACAACACATGAAAAATGCGATGAAGCTTCCTCTACCCTACAGAGTTATTTAGATAAAATACAAACTTCGTTAAAAGAATGGAGAATCAAGGTAAATGAAGACAAATGCAATCATGTGACGTTTACACTTAAAAGGAACACCTGCCCGCCAGTCTTTCTAAACGGAAAAATTATACCGCAAAACAACCAAGTGAAATATCTTGGAATGCACTTGGACAGTCGACTAAATTGGAGAGGACATATTTGGACAAAAAGAAAACAGCTCAATTTGAAACTGAGAAAAATTTACTGGTTGATTGGAAGAAGGTCGCAACTAACCATTGAAAATAAATTGCTGATTTACAAGGCCATTCTTAAGCCAGTTTGGACGTATGGTATTCAACTTTGGGGGACGACATCAAACTCTAATATTGAAATCCTAGAAAGATTTCAATCCAAGACCCTGCGGATGATAGTAGATGCACCGTGGTTTATACCCAATGAGATTATCAGAAAGGACCTGAAAATGCCAACAGTAAGAGAAGAAATAACAACATATTTTGGTGCATACAAAAGCAGGTTACAAGCCCACCCAAATCAACTCGCAAACTGTATTCTACAAGAAAATATCCGCAACACTCGCCTTAAAAAATATAAACAACTGAACTAGCTTATAGATTAAACTAATCAATTAATTCAAGGTCGAGTCTTTCAATGGAAAGGTCACCTATATGTATAAATTTAGTTAATGATGAAAGTTTGTAAAAATTAAAAAATTTACCGAATGTTATGTAAAACAGATTGTAAATTAAAATGGAGTAAAAAAAAAAAAAAATTATTATTACTCTGTTATACACAGCTATATGTAATACAATGCAAATAATATTTTAAAAAAACTGATACTATAACTGTTATTATTAATTTCGAAAAAACAAAATAGTTAATAATTATTTATAATTTATTTTAGTCTCAAATCTTATATTTATAAGCCGTTATTAATTATTTTTATCTTTTTTGTATTTATAATGAAAAGAAAATAATAATTATTACATAAAATTTGTAATACTTGGGACATATTGTTATGCAACATGAATGTTATTCAAGAAATACATTTATTTTTCGCTATTTATATAAGGTTAGCCCGTATGTGGTTCGGTAAGGGTGGTTTATAAGGGAGGTTAGATAGGTTAGGGGTAGGTGAATAAGAGGTATGTGATTCAGCTGGGATAACTTGCTTATGATCTAAAATTCAATTATTTCAAGAAATAACAAACGACTAAAGTTGCTTTTCCCAGGATTAGGTGGGTTAGCCTGCATGTGGTTCGGTAAGGGTGGTTTATGGGGGTTTGGTGGGTTAGAGGCAGCTTGGTTAGTTGAGGTAGCTCGCTCATGCATAGGTTTAAATTATTTCAAGGAATAACAAACGACTAAACTTGTTTATCCTAGGGTTAGGTGGATTAACCTGCTGATAGTTTGACGGGGGTGGTTTCTAGAGGGTGAAATACCACTAAAACATTTTTTTTTTGAATCCGGAAACACGTCAATTTAATTTTGGTATTTTCTCATTATCAGTGCGATTTTTAAATCACTCGAGCTGATTTACTATATTACATGTCGTAAAACAGTACAAAAAATAGTGTATTTACCGCTATTAAAAAGGGGGTTGCAACCCTTCGGTATAAATGTTATGTTCTTAAAAGCGCCTTTTTATAAGAAATTTTTTAACGTTGAGTTTCCTAAAAATTTTCATTTGTTGCTGAGAAATATTAAAAAAACTGATTTTAGGGGTTGATTTTCAGGGTAGATTCCACCCCTTAAAAGCCCTTATGGGCAGACAAAAAAAACACGTATCTAATTTTTTTTCAAGTACTACAACATATCCCAAAATCATTCAAATCGGTGAGGTCGGGTTGGGGTGGTTCCCTTGTTAGTCAGTGAGAAGTGGATGTAAGTTCCTTCGCTAGTTCCATATATCTTCAAATTATATAATTCTACAAAAAGCTTTCGCTGTTAGCATTACCTAGAATCAACGACATAGACGTTGCGAAAATATGATTCCTTTGGGGTGCTTGTTTATTGTGAGTCACCTTACCTCTCACTTTGAGTGCTTGTTTATTGTGAGTCCTTTTGCCTCTCACGTCACACTATTAGACATTATGTTAGTGTATGTTGTGTGTGGTACTCTTCAAGCATGGAGTTACACAAAGAGGAATATCACACGTGGAATAAATGTACGAGGTTCTTCGAGTTATCTTTCGTAAACTGCATAAGTGGTATCTTCATCGTATACTATCCTTCGGAAAATTGTCTAAGACGTCTAATCAATTGATTACGGTGACTAATATTTCCAGAGATGCTCTCAGAATCACACTGCAACAAAGCCCTGACAACCTCGAATCGAAATTCTAGAAATGAAGCAGGTCCTACATTTCTCATTTTATATATGGCGTGAGCGTTTGAGAGGCACAAATCCACTATATGAAAAAATAGTTTGCGCCACACCATTTCATTATTTTTCGTGCAGCTTCAGTGATGGATAGTTGTCTCTTTACGTTGTCTACACCTCCTATATTTTGGTTATAGTCGTGAATACACGTTGGTTTCATGATAACCTCATCTGTGCCACGACGTTTCTTGACAGTTGGACAAAAAACCTTGTGCACAGTTGACAACATACGCACACTTTTTTTGTCCTTCCATTTCGTTGCCATCCAGAAGTCAGTACGAGCAACTTGTATTTGTTATAAATTATCTCGTGATAACTTATTTTCCAGTTTTTGCCTTCCCTTTTTATTTGCTTTTACTGTTCCACACAGACCAGTATCTCGGTTATCGAAAATTCTGCCAAGGCAGGAGATGTATACCAATTGTCAACATACACAACGCGACCCTGACGATGGTACGGTTCTAACAAGTGGGTGACAATATCTCCAGTAACACCTAATCCGAACTTTCTATAGTCAGTATTTGCTTCTGTATACACAATAAAGTTTAGAATAAATATCGTTTCACAGTCAACTAGCTCAAACTGCTTGATGCCAAACCGATTTTACTTCAAAGGTATACTGTTCGAATGTAAGCCGCCCTTTTCAAAGTAATAGACTTTCATCAATACAGACTTTTTCCCTGGAGTGAGAGCTGCTGAAAATTTAGATTGAAAAAAATCTATTACTGGCTTGATTTTGACTTAAGTATGGTCTACAATATCCGATATCGTATTTTCATTGTTGTGAAAATGAATGTAACACAAAATCTGCAAGTGTTTGTCGTGAGACATCATCTGACGAAAAATCGGAGTTTGTACTAATTGATCAGTCGATCAATAACTATGCAGTTCGCCTTTCCGAACGTGTCCCATGAGAATCGAAAGGCCAAGAAAAATTTCGAAGTCTTCTTTTGTGAGGGGAGTCCAAGGCTTCATATGGTTACTTTGAATTTCAGGATTTTGAAAATCATAACGATTAGTTTCTTCAATATTAGTTATTTCAATCAGTGAGGAGTTGAAAAAATAATTGAAGAAGTGTATAGCTGTATTACCTGCTACATTGATGTTTTGATTGATTTCAAAGGTACCGTTGAAATTCTTTATTGATGAAAAAAACCACGAATCTTAATAAATTTGATCTTTGACATACTCCATATTTTCTAAATCTTCTAAATCAATACGATATATTTCTTTATCGTCAGAGTCTCTTTCCTCTGGCTTAGATTCGCCGCTTGTCCAAGCTTCGTCGTCAGCCATTGTCTCATGGATAAGTGATGGAACACTTGTTGAATAGCAAAATGTAATAACGGTAACAAACAACTACTATGTTAATTAAAATATACGAGGTGTGTTCAAAAAATAACGAGAATTTTCGTTTTATGAAAAAAATATTTATTTATTCATCTACATTAATGTTGTCGCCTTCAAAGTAGTCCCCTTCGGATACAATACACTTATGCCAACGCTTTTTCCAATCCTCGAAACACTTTTAAAACTCGATCTTTGTAATAGCTTTTAGCTCTTTCAGCGATTCGCTTTTAATGTCATCTATGCTTGTAAAACGACGGCCTTTTAATGTTCTCTTTATTTTTGGAAATAGAAAAAAGTCACATGGAGCCATATCTGGCGAATATGGAGGCTCAGGCATCGTTACAGTTTCGTTTTTGGCCAAAAATTCACGAACAAGCAATGAAGTGTGAGCAGGCGCATTATCGTGGTGCAAAAGCCATGAATTGTTTTGCCACAAATCCGGGCGTTTTTTTCGGATTGCTTCACGCAAACGACGTTGAACTTGTAGGTAGTACTGCTTATTGATTGTTTGACCTTATGGCAAGAATTCATAATGCACTATGCCATTAAAATCGAAGAACACAGTGAGCATAACCTTCACATTCGACCGCACTTGTCGAGCCTTTTTCGGTCTTGGCGATCCAGAATGCCTCCACTGGGACGATTGAGCCTTAGTTTCGACATCATATCCGTAAACCCATGTTTCGTCACCTGTTATAACACGTTTTAGTAGTTCTGCATCGTTATTGACTTCATTTAGCGACTCCTGAGCAACTTCCATTCGCCGCTGTTTTTGTTCGAAATTCAACAATTTTGGAACGAATTTTGCTGCCACACGTTTCATACCCAAAACATTCGAAAAAATTTGATGGCATGAGCCAACTGATATGCCAACATCATCAGCGACTTCTCTGATTATGATTCGGCGATCGTTCATAACCATTTCGTTCACTTTTTTCACGTTTTCATCGGTTGTTGATGTGCTTGGGCGTCCGGGTCGTTCGTCATCTACAACGTTTTCGTGGCCATCTTGGAAACGCTTATACCACTCATAAATCCTTGCTTTACTCATAGCAGACTCACTATATGCCTTTGTTAACATTTGACAAACTTTACTACACTTTATTTCATTTTTTACGCAAAATTTAATACAAATTCTTTGATCCATTTTTTTTCACAAACGAAAATCGCCGAGCTCGAAAAACACGTCTAACGTTAGCGGCTGCCACTTAAAAAGTAAGTAATGAATATTGCTGAAAATTTTATCGTACTTCAGGGGCATGTGTACCAACATAATAAAAAAAAATTTTATACAAGCGGACTCTCCAAACCCGCGAAATTTAAAAATTCTCGTTACTTTTTGAACACACCTCGTATACGTGGAAGTGTGAAAAAATTAAATAACTAAATCTCGTTGTTGGATGCTACTAAAATTGATAATTTTCCGATACTTTTACCTGAAGTTCACCTATAAAATCAGTTTTCTCAACAAGTGTACAGAAATGTTTTTTATAGAATCACCAATGTAAAAAAATTGACCTTTACATAGCTATTACTTCTAGATACTACAGAATGAAAAACATACTAATACATATTTTATCATTCAGTACTTATACTCCGAACTTATTAATCAAAGATGACAAGACGATCTTGATAGAGTTAGCGTACCAGAAACGTTTGTTTATTGATTATCAAATAAGATAATTTTTGCATACACTGATCTTCAAACTTCAAAGTTGGTGAGGTAGCTAGACTTATTTACTAATATTTTTATTTATTATAACAGATAAAATCTATATTAGGTACATCAATTTTCAAGTTTTTAAGCGCAAATACGCATTTTCATACTTTGACCTTCTAAGTTCAAGGTCAAAGAAGTCACTAAATTTTTTTACTAATCTCAGCGACTCATAAAACGTAGGTATACCAATTTTCAAGCGCAAATACGCATTTTCATTGTTTGACTTTCAAAGTTAATTTTGAAGGTCAAAGAAGTAACCAGGATTTTCTTCGACTTCATTTTCTGAAAAAAGAAAGAAATATTTTAATGAGTTTTCGTAGTTGAGAATTATACGAGTATCCAAGCTATCTGTGAATACAAGTCATGAATAAACAGTCAAAACTGAAAACAGTTAGAAAATCCACGCTATGTTATTTTAGCTTTTAAAACTAAATGAAAAAATCTTTTAAAAGTTAATGTTAGCGTATTTGATCATTGCAATATTAGTAATGTGAAACTTTACTTCATCTGATACTTTATACGATATATATGCCAATTTCTAAAAGGTACACTATGGCAAAGACTCAGAATTGATGCTGAAAAATTTTACCTTCATTAATCAAGTACCACTCATTGTCATTGATCGCTATAAACAAAATGAGAGATTGAAAAACTCTGCAGTGGAAGTACTTTTGGATTTTGAAACAAGAGAAAATATTCCTGAAGTAACTACAGTATATTACTTCATTTTGCATGATCGTATCATTCAACACAATCCAATAAATCGAGATGTGGAGAAACTTATTTAAGGAGTAGGAATAGATCAACAAAAGAGTTAATCTTTTCTTTGAACAGCTCAGTAGCGACTTCCTCTCAGTAACTGCCAAGATCAAGAACGTATTAGATATGCAAGGCTCTGTGATGCCTGGTAAAACGTGCGCTGTGCCTTCACAGCTAACGATACTTCAGCTTAACTACAGCGAAGAAGCACACGTAAGAGTCTTCAAGTCTTTCTTTCCATGATGAAGACTAACTGAGAAATATAAGCGTTAGAAGCTATGATTAAGATTCTACTACAGTGGATTAGAATGGGACTCTGGTGATCTTAAATACTCAGAGCATAAATATGATATTTAAGATACATTTGAATATGTAACTAAAATTTTCGTCTCCAGCGATCTAAAAACGAAATGGTTAGAACGATATGGGGATAAAAATTTTTGACTTGAATAAGTATATTCTTATTTATCGTTGTATCCCTTGCTTCTAAATAATTATTGTTCGATTTTCGACATGTAAGGTCTCCTAGTTTTCTAATTATGTTCCATTTCGAGGTAAGATGCATTTACATTTTTTCTATTCTATTGTCTGGAAAGATTACCTTGCTTTGCCGGCTGTCTATTTATTTGGATACTATTAATTTTATTTTCATTTCTTTCTTTATATGTAAGAAAATCATCGTTATCTAAATTAGTTAATAGTATACAAATAATAGGTCATTTTCTGTACCACAAGCCAGCTATGGTATTTCCGAAGAATTTTGGTGCGCTGAATCCAAATCTGGTCTTAGAATTATTTCATCACATCAGGGTTTTGAGATATCCTAACCTAAAAGTGCAAAAAGGACTGTTTTTCGACATATTTGAGTTTATGTAGCATCGTCAATAAATTTTCTCACAGGAAACTATTTAAAACATCTTATAGTACAAATCTTCCCCTTGAAAATTCTTTAAGTTTGCCTAAATATCTTTTTTTTCGCCAAGATATTGCATTTTGAAATTTTCATATTTATGAATTTCTCAAAATTTGAAAATCCATTAACCCATCACGTCCTAAGTAGACAATTTTCTTTTACTCTTTTCAATTGATCTTTTATCAAGAATAAAAATTAGGAACAGACATTTTTTACGTAAAATTGTCTGAACTTTCGATCTATGTTGTTAGAATTTTGAAAAAATGCATGCGTGTGCGTTGACTTCAGATTCATGATCAGCGACCCGAGTAACAATGTTCGAGTAAATTCACTGAACAGAAAAATTCGTGCAACAAAGGGTTAATAGATTTTTGAATTTTGAGAAATTAATAAATATAAAAATTTCAATATGCGATATCTCGGCGAAGAAAAAAGGAAATTTATCAAACTCAACGGAATTTAAAAGGGGGTGATTTGTACTTTAAGATGCTTTGAATATTTATTTTAGAAAAAATTTATTTACGATAAATTCAGATATTTTCGTAAATTTTGTGTTTGAAAAATTAATTTAACATCCTTGTCATAGCTTTTTAATTAATTCATATTCATTCAATCTTTCTTCTATATCATAGGCTAACTTAATTTTCCTTATGGCATAATTATATCGATTTAATTTTCTATTTGGATAATGTTTGCCCAATCCAATTCCTCGCATAATGTTTCTTTCTTCTTCAGAGTTCCAGAGTTTTTCTCTAAATAGTTTTTCAATATCATTAAAAGATGTTATATGTCGTCCTAAAATTTTTTTTTTTTTTTTTTCTAATCTCCTATTAACATTTACAATCTGCAGTACAACATTTAGTAAATTTTATAACATTATATTGAAGCATTTAAATAAGGTGAGTTTCCCAATGGAAGACTCGGTCCTGGATTAGGTAGTTATCGTGGTCATGGTTTGCTACACAGAAAAAATTATTGTAATTGTTTATGTTTTTTGAGGCGAGAATTGAAAATGTATTCCTTGAGTAAACGAGCTGCCAATGGGTTCGGATGGACTTGTAGTCTAGCTTTGTAATTGTTGAAGAATGATCTTATTTCCTCCTTCACTGTTGGTATCATTGTGTCCGTTCTTATTATTTCATTGGGGATGAACCAAGGTGCATCCACAATAGTCCTTAGAGCCTTGGATTGATATCTTTCAAGTATTTCGATGTTAGAGTTAGATGCTGTTCCCCATAGTTGGATTCCGTAAGTCCACACCGGTTTGAGAATTGCCTTGTAAAGCAGTAGTTTGTTTTCCAGGGTTAGTTGAGATCTTCTCCCTATCAGCCAGTACATATTTCTTAACTTAAGATTAAGTTGTTTTCTTTTAGAACAAATGTGTAACCTCCAATTCAGTCTTCGATCTAGGTGCATTCCTAGATATCTTACATGCTCACTTTGCGGGATAGTATTACCGTTCAAAAGGACCGGTGGACATGATTTCCTTTTAAGAGTGAATGTGACATGGTTACATTTGTCCTCATTCACCCTTATTCTCCAATTGTTCAACCAGGTTTGAACCTCGCCGAGGTAAGTCTGGAGAGTACGGGATGCCACCTCACAGTCCTCATGAGAGGTTAGCAGTGCCGTATCATCTGCAAAGGTTCCTGTTGTGATATTCAACATGACTGGGATATCTGCAGTGAAGATTGTATACAATACAGGTCCCAATACGCTTCCTTGTGGTACCCCTGCCTTGATTGAAAAATTTTCTGTAATGAAGTCATCAACCTTAACTCTGAAGTATCTGTTTTCTAAGTATGATTGTAGTAGTTTAGATATGCTAGTAGGGAATCCTGTTTTGATTTTGAATATCAGTCCTTCGTGCCAGACCTTGTCGAACGCCTGCTTGATATCCAGAAATACTGCTGAGCAGAATTTTTTGTCCTCTAGAGCCTTTCTAATTTGCGTTACAATACGATGAACTTGTTCTATTGTCGAATGCTTGCTCCGAAAACCAAATTGATGATCTGGAATTAATTTTTTCTCCTCTATGTAAGGATTCATTCTGGCAAGTATAACTTTTTCCAAGATTTTGGATAGAATTGGTAGTAGGCTAATCGGCCTGTAAGATGATACTTGCTCGAGATTTTTTCCCGGTTTCGGTATCACTATTATTTGTGCCATTTTCCATATTACTGGAAAATAGCAGAGACGAAGACAGGCATTGTAGATTATTGTCAGGTGTCTCATAGCCTTTATTGGCAGTTCTTTGATCATTTTAACAGTGATACTATCAATTCCCGGAGCTTTTTTATTTTTTAATTTCTTTATTATTTGTTGTATTTCTGTCATTTTTACCGTTTTGATCTGGTCATGTTCCCCCTCACTCAAGCTGTTTATCAGTTGTTCCTCTTCACTCTCCGATATGATTCTTCCATTCGGCGTAAAAATGTTGCTGAGGTGGTTTGCAAAAGCTTGAGCTTTCTCTTCGTTACTCTTCGCCCAGCAACCAGATGATTGTCGAATTGGTGAGATAAACTGTAGAGGGTTTTTGATATTTCTAGTGGCCTTCCATAACGAGTAGTCAGTAGTAGCTGTAGGAGTAAGTTCACTTAGATATTTACTCACTTTACGGTTTTTTTCCTGTTGTAGCAATTTTTTAAGTTCTCTTGTTGCAGTATTCCATTTGGTCCTATCTGTCCAGTGTCGAGTAATTTGCCAATTCTTTCTGAGTTTTCGCTTTTCCTTGATTTTATTAATAATGTGTTTTGGAGTATCGTGATAGCTTGTTTTCTTTGTTGTAGTAGTGTACTTGCTTTGTGCTTTTTTAATTATTAAGTTAAAGTTATCTATACAATCATCTATATTTTTAGTGGTTTTTAGCGGAATTTTACTATGGATATTTTTTTCTATGTACTGTTTATATTTGTTCCAGTCGGTAGTTTTTATTGTTGTTTCTTTCTTAATAATCTTGGCTTGTAGGGAAATCACTATCGGAGAATGGTCTGAGGATAAATCTAGGCATGATGTCGCCTCAAAATAATTAGAGTTGATCCCTTTAACTATCGCAAAGTCGATAAGGTCAGGAAGCTTTTTTAGGTCTGATGGCCAGTATGTAGGTTCACCTGTTGAGATTGGGTAGTAATTGTTTTCCTTCATCACCTTGTACAGTTGATTTCCTCTAGGAGTCGGGGTAGGCGATCTGGAACCCCACCATGGGTGTTTCGCATTATAGTCACCGCCATGAATCTGTGACCCAAGGATCCAAAGAAGAATTTGAACTCATCCTTGTCTAATGTATGGTTTGGAGGACAGTAAACTGCTGTCATAGTGATTGGCCCCGTCCAGTCCGTGATTATGATGCTTGCCGCCTGGATATTTTGCTTCTGATGATTGACTGTTGGGTAGTGATTAATCGAAGACTTAATAATAATTGCTGCGCCACCGTGCGCTTTGTTATCCGGGTGGTCTGCATGATATAATTTGTAGTTTGGGATCTTGAAGTGATGCTTATTAGTGAAATGTGTTTCGGAAACCAATATTACATCTACATCTTCTCTGGTTAAGAAGCTTTCCAACTCTAACTTTCTTTGAATTAATCCGTTTGCGTTCTATATAATTATTTTTAATTTATTACTCATTTTGCGAACTTACCCACCAGCGTTGTAATCAGATTAAGCATCGTGTCCATTCTGTCCATAAATTTATCTATAAATTTACCCATTAATATTTCTAACCTTTTTTCAAGGTTTGGTTCAGTTGACTCTGTCTGTTTACTGTTGGTAGTTTTAGGAGTTTGAGTACCGCTGCTAGATTCTGTCTTATCGTTGCTAGCTGCTGCTTGTGCATATGAGAATCCTGGTTTTGTTGTGTGAGTTGTGATGATTTCCGTTCTATTACTGATTAAGTTACTGGGGTGTGGTTGCAGTGTTTTTTCTCTTAAAGTGGGGAATAGCTTTTGCTGTAGCTGTTTGTGGGTTGGGCATCCTCTGTAGCTTGCAGGATGATCTCCTTTACAATTTGCACATATTACTTTATTTGATTTTCCCTTCAATGGACAGTTATTAGTATTATGATGCTCGGCACATTTGACGCATACAGGATTTTTGTTACAATAATTCTTGGTGTGTCCAAATTCTTGACAATTTAAACATTGCGGAATTTCTCTCCTCTTCCTTAAAGGTTCAAATACTACAACAGAGTTTAGTAGCCTATTTACATCAAAGATTAATTTATTGTTACTGCGAGTTTCGAGCTCAACAGTAAAGAGAGGAGTAGCAGCCTTTGTGATTCTGTTATGAATATTGGTAATATTCATAGGTTTGTGTCCGATTTCTTCAAGTTCTTTTTTTAACTCGTCTACATCGGTTGAAGGGTGAATCCCTCTCAGAACTACTTTGAATCCTTTGTCCTGCTTTCGTTGATAGGTGTAAAAACTTGTTTTCTTGTCCTTTAGTGCGTTAACTATGGGCAAGTATTTTTCAGAATCACTAGGCTGAATTCTGACTTTATCGCTTTGTAATACTTTGATAGTATAACTATTCTTAGCTATACTATTTAGCAATTCTTCCAGAGGTTTGATTTTTCCGACGTTCTCAACGTATATCGGTGGTGATTTATATTTGACTACTTTGTCTTCTGTATTAACATTTTTTTCTTGTTCTTCGGTTAATGGTTGATATCGGTTTGAAGTTGTTGTTGGAGTAGCGCTTAGCCAGTTTTCCAGTGTGTGGGCTGGACGTTTAAATTCCCTTACAGCATTTTCAGGACTATTTAATTCTTTTCTTTTTCCTTTTTTATATTTCCATTCGTCTTTTTCTTTATCTGTTTGTGAATTTGGTGTGGTTTCCATTTTAGTTAGATTTTGGCTTTAAAAGCCGATTTGTTTATCCCTAAGACTATTAAGTTAACTGGCTATCTTTTACACTTAGACACTGTATAATATTTAATCCGATTTGTGTACGGCGCCTAATCCACTTACTCGTGAATTTTCACTGTCACTTTAGCTTATTTAGTTTCCGATGCCGGAGCCGATGCAAATGCATCTGATCGGCATGGAAGCTGACTAAAGACTGATCCTAAAATGAGAGTTAAAAATAGTACTGAAAATGTTATTTGTCATTGTACTAATGTTATTTGTTGTTATAAGTCAAACCACGCCGAATTAAGGATTTGGTTTTAGCACATAAAAATATGTAGGGATATACTAGTTGTTATTTTATGCTTGAAAATTCTGTATAACCTTCAAATGAACTTGAAACTGAAATGGAATAAAAATAACAATAGATTTAGTTTCAGCTTTTCAATATTTATAAACCAAATACTTTTTTGTTTTTTCTGTATAGTAACCGCAAGATTTGACTTTTGGAGGACCTTGCGGATTCATTTACAAAATAAAAAATATATATTTAAACGTAAAATTTTCCACACTTTCCGAATTTGGAGTCAAAAATTTAATTGTACGTAGATGAAAAAATTTAACCTTCAAATACTTTTAAACCTGGCGTGATGGAAACAAAGAAGGATCGGAAAAAATACATTCAAATCCAGCGCACCAAGTACTTAATAAAAATTTTGCCAGCCGGATTAAAAGCTCCTCCTACTACCTCACTTCGAGCGAGACCTGTGGAATCAAAAAGCTTCGAAAAATCAACAGCTTCATTGGAACAACAGATTTTAGATACAGAGAAAGAAATACAGAAAACTCGGGAAGAAATTAAGAAAGTGAAAAAAGAATTTAATTTGTAAAGCTTCTACATATAAAAAAAGAGAATGAATTAATAAAATCTGCAAATTGAATTTTAAACTATATCTTATTCCTAGTATTTTAGAAGCCTTTGTCTCCAAATGATCCCGCTAATTATAATACCAGAAATTTCGGTTAATAATGTCCTACTTGAAGAAATAACGGTAGTTATTCATGATGAAGCAAATAAACAAATTAAGATAATTGATAACATTAGTAATATTTTGACTGATAGATTACCTAGTATCCAAGTTGAATTCGTGAAAATCGCTGAAGTCTTAGAATTACATAAAAGAGGAATCAATTTAAATATTAAACGTGATAATATTCTGAAGGATAGAGTAGACGAATTAGATAAGACTGTAGAAACCGACTTCGCTCATTTGCATCGCCTAAATAATCAAGTTGCTCAACTTAAACTTGAGAATAGTGTTTTAAGCAAAAATCTTGCGAAATCCCATAAAATCATTAGATAATATAATAAAGTTTTATGTGTAATTACTAACAGTTTTGATTTTAAAATCGAAGAATTGTGCTATTTATTTGATAAGCTTTCGTTCAAAGTATAATCCACCCTATTTACCTTAATGAGTAATAACCAACGCCTTACGCGCAGTAAAGTTAGAGGACTTACTTGGACCGTTTTTAGTAAAACTCAGTAGTTTGAAAAGATCGACCGAGGATTTGACTCAATTAGAAGATCGTGACAGTATAAGAAGTGCTTCAACAACACCTAGAGGAACCGATCAGGATCTAAACCAAAAGTTAGTCAGCCCAGGCTCGAGTGAGATTAATTCGGATTCTCTCGATAAATTTGTAATTGAAAACCAACCAACAGATACAAACCAGGAAGTTAAGAGTCTAAGACAGAAGCCTCAATCCACTGTAGATATCCCACCAAGTAATAATTCACAGACTATTAAAATGAGTGAAAACGATAAAAAAGAGGAAATGCCCACCGTTCACGGGCAGGTTATGTCACTGAAAGACGCACTGAACGTTATTCCGCGATTTGATAGAAGATCTGATTAATAGACTCGATTTGCGGAAGGATGCAAAGAAGCCTTGACAATGATCCCAAAACCAATAGAAGGTAACTTGGTGAAATTGATAATTTAAAACATACCTTTTTGAAAGGAATTGGCTTAGAAACCGTACCCACCCTAGACATAATTACTTTGTCAATTTTCTGAAAAGCCACTGAATTTCAAATTGTTCCGAGCAATTTCTCGATAACCTAGGAAGTAGTTTGGAGCCGGATATTCACTGGAAAATGAGGCAATTATCAATTTTTCTACCCGTCAATTCATTGTTGGTAATCATAGACTCTACTTTGAAGAAATCAACTATCCCACCCATGCTAGTTTCTGTTTTGTTCATAATGCCAAAATAAAGAAAATTGATAAAGTATCACCTAAAATCAGAATAATCAACCCCCCTACTGACACAAAAGAATACTTCTTATTATACACAGGGTCAGAAGTTAATCTTATAAAACAACACTTATTACCTCCAGGGAATGAGATAGCTACCACGAAAATAATTTGTATAAGAGGTATTGGAAACAACTTGCAAATGACATTAGGAATTACAGAAATAAAGTTATTCGAGACCAATACGGTTTTTCATATAGTTGATGATAATTTTGGTATGATAAGCGAAGGTATATTAGGCGCACTATTTTTTGAAGACTCAAATGCTGTACTTGATTTTAATCACAAAACATTCAAAGCAAGAAATTTTGTAGTACCTATGATACTCGATGAATATGAAGTAAAAACTATAAAGAATGATAAAATGACTAATGATGAATTTGATAGACTTCTTCAAAAACTAGTGCCGCTCGATCCGCCCTATAGTATGGCCGTTAAACATGTTTTAACTATAACATGTTTTAACTATAGCGAAGTGTATGAAGATCTGGACATTCAACAAACAGACGATTTGGATGACTTCCATATTGCGGATTTATTTTTTGAAGACGAAAGTAAGGGGTCGAACAACAAAATAGAAGAACATTTGGATTTAGATCATATGAACAAAGAGGAGAAAGAATACGTTGTGAATTAGTAAATAAGTTCAGAGATGTATTTTACCAACCCGGTGACGATTTGCCTGGCACTGATTTAGTTATGCACGAAATTAATACTGTAGATGAAATACCAATTAATTGTAAACAATATCAATTTCCACATTCTATGAAAGATAAACTAAATTATCATGTTAATAAGTTGTTGAAAGCCGGAATAATTCATGAGTCAAATTCATCTTACGACACACCTATTTGCATAGTGCCAATAGCCACTGATGGAAATGGCAGGATGGTACTTGATATGAGAGAAC
Source organism: Phymastichus coffea (assembly GCF_024137745.1). Taxonomy (NCBI): domain Eukaryota; kingdom Metazoa; phylum Arthropoda; class Insecta; order Hymenoptera; family Eulophidae; genus Phymastichus; species Phymastichus coffea. The sequence goes on from NW_026706814.1 coordinate 6,959,452, forward strand.
TCAACGAGAAAACAATCGCTGATTCTTATCCAATACCAAATATCTGTAATATTTTTTATCAAGTTGGTGGTGCTAAATGGTATACGATTTTAGACTTAGCCATGGGTTTTTTCAAATTCGAATGCATCCTAAGCATGCATATAAGATTGCTTTTAGTACTCCGTTCGGCCATTATGAATTTGTTTGTATGCCGTTTGGATTGAAGAATGCACCCGCAACTTTTCAACGTCTAATGGATACGCTGCTTCGCGGCCTACAAGGACTAGAGCTATTTGTATCCTTGGATGATATCGTGATTTATGCTAACACTATTGATGAACATGATCGTAAATTTCGATTATTAGCAAATAGATTAAGAAAAGCAGGATTAAAATTACAGGTTACTAAATGTAAGTTTCTTAGACGTAAGGTTACATATTTAGGATATGTCATTAGTGCAGAGGGTCTAGAAATTGACCCAAAGAAAGTCATAGCCGTTAAGGAATTTCCCAAGCCAAGAAACATTAAAAATATTCGCCAATTTCTAAGTTTAGCTGGATATTATAGACGATTCATCAAAGACTTCGCCAAAATACGATGGGGGGTCAATAAGTCTTTACCAAATCCAAGAGATGGCGCTCGTCACGCTTAAATTATGATGTTTTTGGCAAGCAATACTACTAACTAGATATCGTACAAAGTTTCAGCTCGATTCATTAAGTCATTTTTTTGTGAGCGTTGGTTAAACAAAAAGTTATTGGTTTATTTGAAAAATGGAAAAAACAGAGTTTCGAGCGGTGATAAAACATTTTCATTTGAAAGGCCTTACACCAAAAGAAATCACAGTTCAGTTGAACGCCGTTCATGGCAAGTCTGCCCTGTGTTTAAGACTGTTTATAACTGGGTAAATGAATTTATACGCGGCCATACAACATCAAAAGATGAACCTCGTTCAGGACGCCCCGTAGAAATGAGTACACCCGAAATGGTCAACAAAATCCATGATATAATGTTAAGTGATAGAAGATTAAAATTGCGAGAATTAGTTGAGGCCACAGGGGTATCAAAGGGTACAATCATTTCAATTTTGCATGAAAAATTGGGGATGAAAAAAATATCAACAAGAGGGGTGCTGCGTTTGCTCAAAACAAACGAACCCGCGTTGTCACCTCTGAAGCTCTTTTGGCATGCATACGTCGTAATCCGGAAGACTTGGCGTCAACTCGTAACTGTAGATGAAACATGAGTACACCATTACACTCCTGAAACCAATGAACAGTCCAAACAATGGATTACCGCAGGAGAACCAGCCCCAAAGAAGGCAAAGACAGTAAAGTCAGCTGGCAAGTTTATGGCCACGGTTTTTGGAGATGCTTATGGAATCATCTACATCAACTACTTGGAAAAAGGGCCAGACGATCACTGGACAATATTATGCGTCATTATTAGGTTAGCTGAAAGAAAAAATCAGAGAAAAACGTTCTCACTTGAACAAAAAAAATGCCTCTTTCTTCAAGACAATGTTCGAGTTCACACCTGTGCAGTTTCCATGGCAAAAATTAACGATTTAAAGTTCGAATTAATTGACCATCCACTATATTCGCCTGATTTGGCTCCTTGTGACTTTTTCTTATGTCCTAACCTCAAAAAATAGCTTGTCAGACAACGATTTACGTCGAATGAAAAATTTATCGCCGAAACAAATGCCTATTTTGAGGATTTTCAGACATCATATTTTTTTGATGGCTTAAAAAACTGGAAGGCCGTTTAATAAAATGTATCGACCTTCAAGGAGATTATGTTGAAAAATAAAAAAAAATTACATACGCAAAACTTTTTTCCTTCTTTTTGTAAAGACTTATTGACCCCGCCCCCGTATCTAAACCTCTCACGAAACTTTTAAGTAAAGATATTCCATTTGAATGGAACGAAAAGGCTGAAACGGCATTTTACGAACTAAAAGAGTTACTCCTCTTCTACAATTCCCGGATTTGTCTAGAGGATATTATATCAGGACTGATGCTTCCGGTTTTGCCAATGCAGGGATCCTCTCGCAAGGACCAATTGGCATTGATCGACCCATCTTATACTTTTCACGGATTTTGCGCGGGCCAGAATTGAATTATGAAGTCTATGAAAAGGAAGCCTTAGCAATGGTACAAAGTGTTAATGCTTTCAAGTCTTATGTTTACGGTAGACCAATAATTATGATTACCGACCATCAGTCCTTAGTTTGATTTAAAACCGCCAATCTTAACACAAGGATACTTAAATAGAGATTTTAATTATTTGAATACGATTACCAAATCATTTATCGGCCAGGAACCGCTATTGCAATAGCAGATTCCTCATCGAGAAATGAACAATTAGAATCTTTCGATAAACCAAATCTCCAACCTGAACCACCGCCCCGAAATGACGAAATCAAGAGATCACGTGGTATACCTAAAAAAGTCCTTTCGAATCAAGCCTTGAAGTTAACTTCTAATCTTGATCCTGTGACAAAAGAATCGTTTCATAACGATGAAAGTGTAATCACTCCCAGAAGATACCCAAAGAGAACTCGAAAAGAATTATCTGATTATGAAAAAGGTGATCTTGATGAAGATGAAGACAAAGTACAAGGAAAAACAAAAGCAGCACCCGAGATACCTATTCATCAAAAATCCCCTATTTTTGAGGATAATAAGCTCGAGAATGATTCCGAAATTAGTGATTCCGATGAATCAAGTAATTTTGATAAGATTAGCGAAAATATTGTAGAAATTAAAGAATCTCTCCATACACAAAAAAAATGTAGCTTATTTTATAAGTACTATAGGTGAACCTTGCGATGAAGGTGCTTGCAAGCTTATAGACAATTATAAGATAATCAGTATGCAAATAGTTAGTTTAGGAGAAGTTACGAGAGAAAAGAAAAATAAGAAGTATTCTCAATTTAGACTTTGCATTCGAGGTGAAACCTCCGAATCGATAAGCTATGTTAAAGTCTAATGTTAGCTATGGTAACGTTAAATATGATCAAATTTATTCGACTTTATTAATCCTAAGAAACTTATTAATTAATTTAAATCAGGCCGAAGTTTGTTTATAAAAGCAAATGTATAGAAAATTTAGAGTGGATAGAAATAAATCATATAATTAATATAGTATTTAAGAATTCTAGTATTAAAGTAATAACTTGTAAGGATACTTTAAGATATGTACCTTTGGAGCAACGTGATACAATATTTTATGAGCTTTATAAATCCCCTATTGGAGGACATCGCGGCGTTTCCAAAACTTTTCACCGGATTAGACAAAACTACGAAGGTCGTTTGAAAAGTCCGTGCAAAAATAAATGCTGCTTGATTTTTTTTAATAAATCTTTTTTATTTTTCAATATAGTCTCCTTTTAGGCTTTACACACTTCATCCAACGCTGCTCTAGTTTGTTAATCCCTTCCAAATAATAGGATTTGTCCAAGTCTGTAAAATAGGCATTCGTTTCTGCAATCATCTCCTCGTTTGAATAAAATCTTTTCCCCGCCAGCCATTTTTTCATATTAGGGAACAAATAGTAGTCCGCCGGAGCCAAGTCTGGAGAATAGGGGGGATGTGAAACGTGTTGGAACCCTATCTCCATCAGTTTTGCGGTCACAACTGCTGAGGCGTGAGCTGGCGCATTGTCGTGGTGGAAGAGGACTTTTTTGTGGGCCAATCGTGGACGTTTCTCTAGCAACTCGGTTTTCAAACGATCCAATAACAATGAATAATATTCGCCTGTAATGGTTTTATCGTTTTCCAGATAGTCGATCAAAATTATTCCTTGCGAATCCCAAACGACAGTCACCATAACCTTCCCGGCCGAAGGAATTGCCTTCGCCTTTTTCGGAGCAGATTCCCCCTTGGTAACCCATTGTTTAGACTATTCTTTAGTCTCAGAAGTGTAGTGATGTATCCATATTTTACCTACAGTGATGAAACGACGTTTAAAGTCTTGCGGATTTTGCTGGAACAGCTGCAAACCATTCTTGCAACACTTCACACGATCTCTTTTTTGGTCAATCGTGAGCAATCGCGGCACCCATCTAGCGGATAGCTTTTTCATATCCAAATGTTGGTGCAAAATATTATGTATCCATTCGCTCAAGATGCCTATAGTACTAGCAATCTCACGCACCTTCACTCTTCTGTCAGCCATCACCATATCATGGATTTTATCAATGATTTCTGAAGTGGTAACCTCAACAGGGTGTCCAGAACGTTCAGCGTCTTTTGTGCTCATATGACCACTCCGAAAATTTTGAAACCACTTATAAACCATTCTAATCGAAGATGCACAATCACCATATTGTTTATCAAGCTTCTGTTTAATCTCCTGAGGCGTTTTGCCTTTGAAAAAGTAATGTTTAATCAGTACACGAAATTCTTTTTCGTCCATTTTTTTACAACCACTCGATTTCTTTGATTGAAGCAAATGTAAAACTCAAAGTAATTGGCCGATTTGACTGAAACTTGGTGTGTGCTCTTCCAAGATATGCCACTAACTGAAAATAACCTTGATACGCACTAGTAGCGCCATCTCTCTGACTTTGCACGGACTTTTCAAACGACCCTTGTATTACTGGAAAAATTTGAAAGATGATGTTCAACGGTGAATACAGCAGTGTCTAGCGTGTCAGCTAAAGAAACTCACTCCCCTACAAACGAAGCAACCAATGATAATTACCGATACCTCTGCAACTGCATTTGATAAGATAGCTATGGATATTGCTGGCCCACTCAAGAAAACCTCCAAAGGGTACGAGTACGTCTCAACTCTACAAGCTCGGTTGAGCAAGTTTTGTTTAGCTGTCCCGTTAACAGATACACTATCATCCACTATAGCTGACGCTTTTATTAAGAAATTCATTTGCGTCTTCGGTTGTCCCAAAGCCGTACTTACATACCAAGGAAAGAACTTCTTGAGTTCATTGATGACCAGAATTGCTACACGTTTCGAGATATAGAAATTGAGGACCACCGCCTTTCGACCGCAGTCTAATGGTTCTTCAGAGAGATCACATCATGCTCTTGCTGAGTACTTAAAGCAATATACAGAAATAGACAATAATTGGGACGAATGGCTCGACTTAGCCATGTTAAATTATAACACCTCCGTTCAAGAAAGCACTAAACATACCCCATTCAAAGTTGTTTTCGGTCGATTAGCCCGATTGCCATCTAGTAACCCCTTGCGTGAATTAGATATGGTACCGACTTATAAGGGATATATAACTGATTTAGTAACGCGACTCACAGGATTTCAAAAATTAGCATACGAGAACTTAGTCGTTTCCAAATTCAAATGAAAGAAATATTACGATTAACATATTAATCCAGTTAATTTTAAGGTAGGTGATTACGTATTTTTAAAATCTGGGCCCAAGCCCGGGAAATTTTGTGATCATTATTCCGGTCCTTTTAAAATTATACCCATATTACCGAGAAATAATATCAAAATAGAAATGAAAAAGGGTAGTAAAGCTGTGCACGCGAATAGACTTCGGGTTTCGCATATTAATCAAACGTGAATAATAAAAAGAAGGAACATATAATAAAATACTTTTCTGATTACGGACAATATGATGCATTCATTCTTTTTCTTACTGCTATCCCTTACAATGTCTATTCCAGGCGGCCATCATAGGATACGACTGTGGAGCAAGATCACTTAATATAACGACTGTATCCTTATCAGATGTAGAAGAGTGTGAAGTGCCTTCCACCAATATTAACATAACGAAACAACATATTCAATTGTTACAATTAATTAACTTTGAAGACACACACGTAATCCAATGTAAAATTGAAATAGATAGAACGATTTATTATTGTGGAATGCACTCACACGATGCAGTTGTAGAAAATGGTGCGATCGAATACTTGATGGATGTAAACCGACAAAGTTGTTACGATTTATATAAAAGCGGTACTTTGTATTTCGATAATGTACATATATTTCGCGACATAAAGATTAATCAAACTGCGACTAGACCAGCAATACTTGTTGGTAGTGTAAATCAAAATGGGAAGTGTAATTCCGGTAGTTATTCCGATGTTTATGGAAGTTGGAGTAACGTGTTAGTCCAAGCCAAGATCAAGATAACTATATAAGAATATACCGCTTCTGTTGATTTAAATAACGACCAAATAATTTTGCGTAGTTATGTCGGATGTAAATTAAGGAATATATTAATCGATATAATGTGTTATATAATGGTATAGCCAATGAAGTTACAAGTGAAACTGGACAAACTTTGTTCTCTTTAACTACGCAAGATATTACTTTTGCACTAATGACTAAGTCTAAGCGATATTCATGCGGTTATAAGATTAGTGATGCCGAACATCCAAAATTGTTCATACATATGGTTAAAAACGATATGTTATTTCCCAGTAAGAAAATTTCTTTAGTAATTTAGATATATTTGCCTATATAAATTCAAAGTTTGTATTTGTGGAGCGTTATATTCAGTTGCAAATAACAAATTTGTATAGGGATGTTGTACAACGTTGTAATCAAGAAAGAGATATTTTGAAAAATGCACTTGCTATTGCCACGCAATCTCCTGATCAATTTGCTTATAATCTCATGAAAGGACCTGGATATATGGCCGTGACGCAGGGGAAGTAGTACATATAGTTAAATGCATACCTGTTGATGTGAAAGTCTCGCAAAGTGAAGAGTGTTATGCTGAACTGAAAGTAATACATAACAATCATACTACATTTTTATCTCCCAAAAATCACATTTTGAAAGCACATGGAACAATAGTTGATTGCAACGTTTTGTTACCCACATTTTTTTATTTCAATAAAGATTGGTATAATTTTTGCCTAGTGCAGTAGAGGCGAAAGCACCTACCACTCTCAAACCTTTGTCTGGATTAACGTCGAAATATCAGAATATCCCCGCACTTGCCACAAGTGGAATATATACGGAAAAATATTTACAAGATCTGACAAACCGTATCATGTTTCCTGTGGAACGACCCATAGCAGTAAACGACGTAGCTCGAGGAATTCGTGGACATGTCGTCAAAGATCATGAAGGAATAATTGGAACTCTTGAATGAAAATGTGATGGAAAAGTTAGTAGTCAATACCTGGAACAAAATGTGGACTAAATTTATGAATCGTGAAGTCAACTTGGTTTTTAGATTCTGGCACGTTTTATTTTTGTAATATATATTTTTTCCAGTATAGTCTTAAAAAATATCTAAATCATCATTTTGATTTCACAGTTATTGACAAATAAACGATTAGCTGCTTTTAGTTATAACAACTATAAGTGTTAATTGATACGGGTGTAACGGCGGCTCGACATAAAAAGAGACCAGGAAAAAACAAGCCACACACTTAGCTCGTAAATTAGGATTATAAATCGCGTACAGCTAAGAAAAGAAAATTTTCTTCGTGAACGACAGTTTTCGTCTCGCGCATCTGGCACTTTCTGGATGTTTGGAAATGTACAATAATAATCAGAGCGAGTTTACAACCGCGCCATCCGGAATAGCCAGATTACGAACATCTCAGGAAAATAGAGAGCTGCAGCGCACATGTATATCCTATCTATAATACCATTATTTTATTTTAATTAATTTATTCTCAATTTTATTAAGTTCTTTTAAATTAAAGGAAGCACATTTGCTTGCAGATCTCTCAAAAATATGTGAGACTTATCTGTTTGAAGTAGTATTCAAGTATATAACAAGGACTATTTTGATTAATAGTTTTTTTTTATTGCTCGAATAGCTTTAGTTTTATATATAAATATAAATATAGAAATTGTAACGGAGAATTCCGGCCGTACCGTCTGGGTTGCTCGCGACTGTCCGCACAAATTATTTATTCGGGGATTCGGGAAGCAAAAGACGTTCCCTCGACTGAATAACGTGTCGAGCATAACTACGTTAAACGCACAGATTCGAGATCGGGATGAGAAGTGATACAGCGGCGAATAAACACAACAGCGGATTAACATACTAGTCTTTTAATTATCAACAATCGATTACAATACGGCGACCTCGGACTTATACACTAACGAGCGGCACAATAACAAATGCGAACGCGAAGGTGAATCGGTGGCTGCTCAGCCTACCGATTCCCTTGTGAAAACTAATTATTATAATAAATGTCTGACAAACACTTTCCGCCGATAGACTACCAACGGGTAGATAGCAGATCTGCCATACTACCAGCTATAAGCTGACGCCCAAACATGCAAAAGAGAGAGAATTAAGAGAAAAACACGGCACCGACCTCGACCTTCAGCCTCTCCGACGGCTGGAGCGCTATGACGTCACTGATGTGTTCTCCGCTGACCGTCTCGCTGATGCTTGCTCTTCAATATTGCCGCCTCAATCCGCTGTTTCACTTGAGAATTGCTGTGGTTGTTTCTGCCGCCTCTTCATTGTTCGATGCTACAGTACGTCCAATTCCTCGCGCGCGCACCCGCGCACCTCGCCGGTTACCCACACGCACCGGTGCCGGGTATCCTTCGGGACACGGCTGGACGCGACCCAGCCTCACACTCTATTACTCGTCCGCGCACCGGGCGTGTCTCCTTAAACGAATAAAACGTCGGCGAGGTCGCGGGGCCAACTTGGAAAACCGTGACCTTTCGGTTTTATCCGCGCGCGCGACCTCCTCTGCTTATAGCTTAGCAGAGACTTCCCGAATTTTCCACGGCGATCTAATTTCTTTCATTTAATTTTTCTCTAATTTTCGGTCCATTTCTTTTCTCATTCTTTTCTTTCCTAGTTTCGCGTACGGTTTTTTTACTTTAGATAGTTACACTCGATTGCCAGTGTGGTCGAGTGCATATTAGATAGGCTCCCTGTTACGTTATTTTATTGCCAAGAGTGTGGTAAAATAACGCGAAGCATAACTATATTACCAAGCATGTAGTATAGTGAAGCTTCAATCCTCCGTCGCCGAAAAGAGAATTTCCCGCGATAGTGGCAACGCACGTCCCGGTTATTGTCCGAAAGGATAGACCAAAAAGTGCGCCTGAGAAATGTCTCGTCAACGGACGTCACACGGGGTATAATAAAAATTCCTTTGAATTCTAGATTTGTATGTTTGTTTTACCTATTGCATCGATAATCGTTATTTTATTTCAAACCCATACAAATGTGACGGCCAGCCGTAACTTAGTTTTTTTTTCCTCTATTAATTTAATTATTAAATATGACGAAAGGAGTGGGAACCTTCCTAATTTCCCACGATGAAAACGCATTCGAAATATAAACTTTGATAGTGGCCCGAGCCTGCGTACTCAAGCTACAATCAACGATCTATCCTGCTTTGTCCCACACGCATGTGTTGACAGGGGCCTACGATCATCGTGTATACATCGTGAAGTGTTATCACGCTGATAATGGAAGGGGACCATAAAAATGCAATTTCTTTTTTTTTCCACCGATTTTTAAGAAAATATCCGTAATATTAAATAGATTTTCATCAATTTTGTAAGCTATTATAATGCGCATCTTTTTGTCACCGAATAACCAATAAATAGAACAATAATGTATTTTATAATAAATCGTAAAAGGTTTGGATTTTTCTAAATGTTTATAATAATCACTATGTATCGTTATAATTAATTAAGCTTAGTACGATTATGTATAAGTAATTATAAACTATAGCGTTACTCTTGCTCTTAAAAGTGGCACTCCGAGAGCCATCTCTGGAGAAAAGGGCCCAAGTTAAAAAGGGCCCTTTTCTCTCCCAGAAAAGGGCCCAAGTTAAAAGGGCCGGCCTTTCTCTCTCTGAAAATTCACGCCCACAGACCAATAAAGAAATTCTGGATATGATTAGAAAATTTCCCACCAATACAAAATTTGACCGTTATCGCTTCATGGGCCTGAGGAAAGGGATTTCCATCCAACCACCCACGGCTTATAAAAAGCTCTGTACAAGACTGGAAAGAAAGAGTAGTGAGTGTGGAGTGGGCACCAAGAAGTGATTATTACCTAACAAGAAGTGATTACCAGTGAGTGAGTCCCGGAGGAAGCATCAAAGAAGAAAAGTCAGCCAAAATTCAATTAAGAAGTCACACAAGTATATTCAGAATATATAGAGAGAGAAAGAGGCCAAAGAGCAGAGAGAGCGCAGCCTTAACAATAAGTGATTAGATAAAATAAAAGTAAGTAAAATGTTATAACTGGCTATCCTTTTCTTTCTTCAAGCAATCCGCCCTTTCTTTTTGGAAATTCATTAAGCGTGAGTCTGGTGAATTTTCATTAAAGTCCCTTAAGAACACATTAAGCATGAGTCTGGTGTGTTCGTAATAACATTTGGTTATTACATTCCGTGCTAGCATACAGTTTTCTCAACGCAACAATATTGCTCGTCCCGGCTTATGTGTTACACGATAGCCAAATCAGAGCAACCCTGAGTTTACGCTTACTCCAAGCGTACCTGAGAGTGACCCCGACGTCACACAAACACTTAAAAAGAGATTAAGAACAATCGTAGATTTCTCGAGATCAAAATTTATTGTTTACTACACAATTGATCATGCAACGCAATATTCTAAATTTAACAAGTATTAGATAGGCCTATACACACACCCACACACACACACACACATACACACACACCATAAATATAAATAAGAAAAAAAGCTTAACGTTTTTTACAAAACATAAAACAATAAATTTTTCGATATTGGGTTTTTGATTTCGCTTTCGATGCCTTTCCAAATGATCGAGGTCATTCGTAAGAAACATAGATTTTAACGCATTTTAACTTAATATTGACAACTTTTATTAGATTTCTTCAATATTCATATTTTTCAAATTTAAAGTAAACAATCTTTAAATAAAAATAATATGTATTATATAGTATTAGTCCAGAGCAAACTTAAATTAATTAACTAAGTTTAATATACCAATATGGTTTTATTAAAGGGATTAATTCACTTATAAAAATTGCGAACATTATAAGCGAAGCGAGTAGGGGGTATATCCGTAATATATATGATAACGATAATATAGTATTCGAGTTGCGTAAATAATAAAAGTTACTGTCTTTTATTTTTTCAGAGATCGGTAATTCAACATCAAAGCCAGATTACAGCTCAGAGTAAGTTTATATATTTACACATCATGTTATGATGCTATGTTTATCATGAAAATAATGTTGAAGATGTATTATATCTGTAATATACTCTAACAGGAAGAAAAAATTAATATTGATCCGCATATGTAATTTTTATTTCGATTACTGATCTTTCTTTGTGCAAGACTCACTACCACTTTAATCGACAACAAAGATATATCTTTACTAGAAGAATGTCTTTTGCAACTCACGCTCTTGTTCGAAACGCTGATTTGATCGCTCAATCGAGTGCTGGAGTTTGGATTCGTGTGAGAATAAGATTCGAGTAAAGAGATTACAAATCAAGAAAAACGGATCAATTAATCGAATAGAAACGGCACATGTAGTGTGCGAGAAAGAGAGAGAAAGAGAGAGAGAAAATCAAAATAAACGCGGCGGTTTATCCACGATCAAAATATTTCTGCAGACGTAGCACAGCACAGATACACATTTACATGCTCATTTTTTTTTTACCGAACATTGTCGCTGGAAAGCCTTGTAACTGGATAGTGGCCTGAGATTCTCGTTAGATAAAGACCACCTTTCGTTTGCTGAGTCGCTCGACTCGCTAATTGTGTCGGCTAATCAAATTCTCCAGTGATATTCTTTCGAATGCACTGTCTCTACAGGTTAGGTGAGAAAAAAACATGTATCTAACTAAAGGGCTGCTGATTGAAGTGATACTGATTGCTCTTTATCACGAGTCACAAGCCGCTCTTAGCTTGTTCTACCTATTCAAACTGTGTGACTATCGAATTCCTCAGCTAGCTTCTCCTTCTTGCTCGCTTATTATTCTCTATTGCAGTTTCGTGCTTACATAGATGCATTTGCCTAAATAAATGTCTGTTCATTACAATATAATATATATCATACGCATAAAAGCCAAAGTTTGATAGTCATAAGAATTACACGATGTAACATCTTGCCATTAGGTATGCACTAAGGATTGCTTTTAGCTTATGAGTGAATCCTTTAACTCGTTATGTTTTTCTGCTACATAATTGTTCGGCTACATAAATTAAAGTAAACGTAAACATAGCGTTCCACTCTATATTTAACTATGGTTGATTATTCATGAACACGAAATTAATTTAATTGAAAACCTAAAGGGTTAATAAAATAATAAATTCATGGTTCGTAAAATTACAATTTTTGTTAGAGTTCTGGTATAAAAATTTATCCCATATTAATTATTATGTTACAGAATATTGTGAGGTGTGGTGTACGCGTGTGTGTAAGTATCACGAGCTACCGAATGGACATTTTGAAACGGATATTGACGCTTCAAACAATAATTATCAATCTGGGGAGGCACAAGAGTATATTTAGGTAGACGACTATAACAGGTGGGGGAAGAAGGATAGAGCAAAGATGATCTTAAGTAACAAACTCTTTGCTTCTCTGCTCTTTTTTCGGGTGGTCTAGCATTCCTCCAAACGCGTGTGTTTTTTTTCCTCCGTTCGTTGTTCTTTTCTGTCGATGCACTACTCTTTCTACTTCAAAAACTGGTTGTACTACACCATAACCGATTACACTGTCATAGCGGTACTAACTGCAGTCACATGCTGTACCTTCCTTTCACTTCACGCACGTACACTGCCGCTTAATTACTTTTACCCTCCTTCGATCAGAATTGTTCAAACTTTGAAGTTTGATATGTTTCTTCAAAATTAATGTGCATAGACGAACGACAGTGCATTTGAAAGCTCTTTTCAAGACTAGTACCTGTGCAAAATTCATTTCAAAATTGCTCACAGAAGAACAGAAAAAGCTTCGCTTTGAAATGGCTTAGGACAACTTGAAAATGATATCTTACGATACAAATATATTCAAAAAATCATTACTAGTGATGAATCATGTGTTTATGGTTATAATCCGGAAATTAAACAACAATTTTCATAGTGAGAGCAATTTGAGTCGCCAAGACCGAAAAAGCACATAAATTCGGAACAATATCAAATAAATGCTTATTTTTTGTATTATAACGAAGTTGTGCACTACGAATATACTTTTCGAAGACAAACAATCAATAAAGTATTACATTGAGAAGTTCTAAAACAATTGCGCAATTAGCCGTGATTCATAAGTTTTTCAAGTATCATTCTAAACGTTGTGAAAATTGGAAAGACATTTTAATTTTACTTACAATACAAATATAAAACATTTTCTGACAAGTAATTCTACCCAACTATCACTCACCAATTTCAATAAAACATGGTAGAACATTAGAAAATATTAGACACAAGTTTTTTTGTATCGGCTCTAACTCATTTTAGAGGCGAAAACCACCTTTATTAAACCACAAGGAAACTAACCTACTTAGCCCTGGTAACAGCAAATTTAATTATTCATTTTCGTAAAATAATTGAATTTCAGATCATAAACCAACTAACCAACCTAACTATCTACGCTTTTACCTATCTAACCCCTAAAAATCACCCCTACGAAACCACAAGCAGACTAACCCACCTAGCCCTACAAACAGCCTTTTTAACATATTAATTCCCAGAATGACAAAATTTCATTCTTACCTTTGAATAAAATACCCTACCCTAGCCGGCGCTGCGGGGAACTCCTGTCCATTATCTACCCGCAGCAGGGCCTCTCCGTAGGCCCTTTGGCGTTGAGTCACCTTTGCCCACTCCCCGAGCAGTTCTTCTGTGCCTTAGCGGTTCACGAAGCCTCTCAGGTACTCGTGCACCTGAGACTGGAGGTCCGTTGTGGACCGCCAGGCACTCTCCACCTCGTTGATCCCCAGACGTACGTGTCTGAAGTCGAGGAGGAGAGTTGGCTGCTCCGGGATATGCGGGTGGTTGCAGATCCAGTGCGATGCCCCACAGGTTTTCCTGGGTTCTGGGCACTGGCTCGCACTGTCCGACGTCTGGGGTACACCAGACTTGAGGGTCTGCATCCCCTGGTCCACGGTGGACTTGGGACGTTTGATCCTCCTGGTCCTCCATCTGGGTACAAGTGTCCCAGGAAGCCTTCTTCTGGGCGACCCACGATGCGTCCCGAAGAACGTCCGCCACCGATGTATTGTGGCGCTTCCTTTGGGTGGCCCCCTCCAACTGAACCCTGGCGAAGCTCCGCAGATCTTCTATTACTGCGTCACATCAGGGCCCAGCTGCAGATTCAACAACATCTGCGTGACCACCTCGAAGGTCTCTACTCCACGATGATTCTCTGGTCCAACTGTAACATCCAAAACAACAAATCTCGGATGAAACTCCCTGCGCGAAGAAAAACCCTATTAAATGCCGCATCCCACCAAGTTATGTCTTCCCTCGTTATTCATTGCGAGAACGCCCAGGCCCTCGTCGATTACCTTTCCTTTCACGACGTAAGTCAGGACTTACCTTTCCTTGTCCTTTGCACGACGGGCACGGTCTTTCAAGACCTATGTCTTCCTCTAGATTCCTTTAAGGGAGAGTTTTCGCCTCTTGTTTGACCGGTGACCGTCTCTGTGACCTTTCGAGGTCGACTTCGACCTCTTTTGGTCAGGGCAGATACCAGAAAATCCGACGCCTCGGTGGAATCGTTACCTAAGATCGTGGGGGCTGCTAATTCGATCCGCTCCCTCGATAAATCCCCGTCCGGATCATCGCACGCTTTCGCGGATTCGCTCTCTTCCAACGGCTCTTCATGCGGCTCACGAGGACCGATGATGGTCGTTTCCTCGCTTCCCTTTTCCTCTCCCGGACCGTAATATGCTTTAAGGTCTTTGGCATGGAAGAGTTCGAGCAGGATCTCCAACTGATTACCAAGTCTGTACGTGTTGAAACCACAAATTTCTTCAATCAAGTATGGACCGGCGTATTTCGGCGCCAATTTGGCTGAAATGTCTTGGGCAGCCGAGGAGAGAATCTTGTTTCTCTTCCATACCCAATCTCCGAACTTAAACTCGGGTTGCCGTCGCTTTTCATCATAATAAGCCGTCTGACGCGCATCTTCCTCCTTTGACTTGGAGTTGGCCCGCTCCCATGAATTAGGGAGCATCTCCATATGTTCAGCACAATCTACTACTGCTTGACCCTCCGAACACTCAAGGGCCTGCTGATCTTGGGATCTTCTGAACGTCAAAAGAGGTAATGGCTGACGCCCAAAGATGAGCATCGCAGGATTATATCCAGTGGCGCTATGAGTTGCCGAGTTCAACGCGAAGTTGAACTCTGGCAGGTGTTTATCCCAGCTCTTATGATCACGGCTCACGTAAGACGTAATCATGGTTTTGAGCGTCCTGTTTACTCGCTCTGTGGGATTCGCTTGAGGATGATACACGAAAGTCAAGGCGCTCTGGATACCGTTCATCAGGAGGTATGAATCGACTTCCTTATTCTTGATTTCGGTTCCATTATCCGACAAGAATACCTCTGGTACGTCAAACCTAGTGACAATCCTCTCGTGTAATTCCCTTGCGATTGTCCTCCCATTGGCTTTGCGTATCGCAACGCACTCTACCCAGCGAGTAAATAAGTCTACAAAGACTAAGACGTACTCAAAACCTCGAGAGCTTTTGGGAAATGGATCGGTGATATCACCGGCCATCACCTGACAGGGTCGTGACACTTATCTACGACCCATCAGCCCGCAAGGTGCCCTTTGTTCCACCTTGCACTGTTGACATACCGAGCAACTCTTTACGTACTTCCTGACCTGATCGTACATCTTGGGCCAGTAGTACAAGCCCCTAGCTCTGGAGAACATACGCTCTCGTCCTTGATGTCCTGCTGTAGGAGCATCATGGACCTCCTGGAGCACTTGGTGTCTTTTCTCCCTAGGCACCGCAAGCTTTCACGCTTCATCTTGTCGATGGACCCTTCACCGTCCTCATCAGGCTGATAGTGATATATCCAACTGGGGTGTGAGTCGGGGTCTAGGCATACTTCCTGGTATTGTTGCAAATACCAGGCGTCAGTGGTCTCCGGCCGACTATTTATGATACTCAGTTCAATCTCCTCATCCTCGTAGGCCCTAGACAATGCGTCGGGCACCACATTGAGATCCCTCCTTCGATACTCAATATCGAAGACATTGCCTTGTAATGCTAGCGCCCGCCGTGGCAGTCTTCCCGTGAGATTTCTCATACTGTGGAGCAATTTCAGGCAACTATGATCAGTGATGACTCTCAAGTGATGCCCTTCAATGTACGGCCGGAACTTTCTAATAGCCCATACCACTGCCAAGCACTCTTTCTCGGAGACCGTATAATTCCTCTCAGCGCTGTTGAGTAATCGGCTTGCATATTCTATCACACGCTCCTCTCCATCGACATCCTGCATGAGGACTGCCCCAATCCCACTGTGACTGGTATCAGTTTGTAGTACAAACTGACCGCTAGGATCGTGCGATTGGGATATTGGAGCGGAAGCCATCGCCTCCTGCAACCTCGTGAAAGCACGCTCTTGCTTCTCCTCCCGAGAGAAACGTACATTCTTCTTTGTCAGGCGGTTTATAGGTTCAGCGATTATGGTAAAGTCGGGTATAATATGTCTATACCACGAGGTCATTCCCATGAATCGCTTCACCAGTTTAATAGTCTTGAGTGTTGGATATTCTAGTAACGGTCGTATCTTCTCGGGATCTGGTCTTACTCCGTCCTGGTTCACAAGAACTCCCAAGTACCTTACTTTCGTCTAGAAGAAGTGGCTTTTGGCTTTGGCTTTATCTAGAATTCTCTTTAATACCATTTCTAGGTGTCGCTTATGCTCCTTAAAGGACGACGATACCACAATTACGTCGTCGAGGTAAGCAAAAGGGAATGGATCCATATCCGAGCCTATCACCTTGTCCATCAACCTCTGGAAGCTCGCACCTGCGAAAGTCCAAAGGGCATTCTCTTGAATTAAAAGTGCCACAATCCAGGTACTGTAAACGCTGATATCGGACACGATTGTTCCTTTAGGGGAATCTGATGGTATGCACTTCTCAAGTCCAGCATGGATATGTACTTTGCATCCCTTATCCGTCTTAGGATGTCGTTTATATATGGTAAAGGATAGGAATTAGGTTTGGTAATTGCGTTTACCTTTTGGTAATTCACGCAAAACCTACACTTTCCATCAGCCTTCTTTATCATTACCACTGGACTTGACCATCCGCTGGTCGCTGGTTCGTTTACATCTTTTTCCAGCATATCCTTGACCAGCGCGTGCATTTCCTCTCGCACCCTATCAGAAACTAGGTAGTACTTCTGTTTGATGGGTCGAGCACCTCCAACATCTATTTCGTGCTCAACCCCCACGGGTTAAAGCCTGACCTCTGTCAGGAATCAATCTCCTAACGAGGTCTTCTATTGATATATACCTATCTTTATATACCTATCTTTATATATATACCTATCTTTTCCTCAATTCCTCAAGCTGTGTTTCCGTGGTCTCCGACAGTCCTACCAGTGCAAGAAATACCGTCCATCAATTCTAGCCATTTCCATTTTACCTGGACGTCCTTCAGCCATAATTCATCCTCATCGTGATCCAAAATTGCGTGGAACTCTCTTATAAAGTTCGCGCCTACGTAGTAGTCATTCGTGAGTAGTGGCGTAATGGCGACTCTAATTTCCCTTGTAATTCCCCCACCTAAAAGGGGAATATCACGTGACCAATTATGGGGCATGGGCGCCCATCAGTGAGCCTTGCATCACCCGCCCTCGTCACATTCAATCCCAGTCCTATCTCCGATGCTAATCTCAGCCCTAATTGAGTCATGACCGTGGATGAGGCGCCGGTATCACAGAGTGCTCTAATTTTAAAGTCATCTATGTCTACCCGCAACTACCACCTGGTTTTATCCTCTGGGTCATATCCACGAGTCGCATCTTTTCCTCAATTCGTCGTGCTTTTCAGCGGCTTCTATCCTTCCGCTGCTGCTACGACGATGGGCTTCTTTCCACTCGTGGATTACTTCGGCAGGGGAGCTTTTTGTATGGAGAGGCCCGAGCCTTTCAGGTCTTCGGGTTGCTCGATTCTCACATCAATCGAGTCTTCCCCCTCCTCCACAACTTGTATGTCACCACCTGGTTTTTCCAGGATGACCACTCTCCTATTCTGCCGAGGGCTGGCATAGGGTTCGATCGCCTTCTGCTCCGATGTACCGCTAGGTCCTGGGCTCCCTTCATGCCTTACCAGGACCTGTTTGGATCTCTGGGTCGCCGACCACTTGTTCTTTCCCCTTCGATGACTCGCGGCGCGAGGTTGAATCTACTGGAAGCGCGAAGATGACCTCTTCTCTTCGCTCTCCTTTCCGTTTCCTTTGTTGCAGTCTGGGCAGAATTTACGACTAAAGCCCAGTTTACCACAAGCAGAACACTGGAGATTCTTGGTGAAATCGTACTTCCGCCTCTTTCCTTCTCGCCGTTCGCCAGGAGACCTGGGAAAAAGAGAATTTTTCGTTCCCCTACACCATCAGCTTTTACGCTGTTCTAGAAGACTGTCTTACCTTTCTTTGGCCAATTTGCGTAAAATCCGCTCAATGCCCTCTAGACGCTTCTCCATCTTCTTATCAGAAGTGGAAGTTTACGTAGCCGATACCGGCACTTGCTCGGTAGGCCTCCCGACAGGGTTTTCCACGCTCTGTCCGCGCTGCGGATCTCCCTCCTTCTTCGCACGTGCCTTCCTTTCGTTGGCCACTGCAGCGGTTTAGGATTTGTTACCAGCCGTTCTTTTGCTCGGCTGGTAGACGTGCTGAGGGAAGATCGTTGAGTTAGGATCCACAAATACACGTGGACGACGACCGTAAGATAAGGTGTTTTGTACTTCGGTCGCCCTTCTGTTAAACTCGCGTATCGACATCAACTCGCTCCGACGCAGCTGAATTTGGATGTTTGAAAGGAGGTTTGCATGGAGTAGGTCTAATAACCTCTCCAAGGGCATTGGTGGTTCCAGTCTATTAACAAGAGTCACCAGGTTAGACACGTAGTCTCGCACTAATTTGTCCTCGCCGTGGAATCGGTTCTAAGCTTCCTGCAATAGCCTTCGTTGCTGTTGCGTACTTGTGCCGAACCATTCTCGGGCGTCGGCGACGAATTCGGCATAACTGAGCCACTGGTACTTATTTTTATCGTACCAGGTCCTCGCGTTACCTTCGATGATCTCTGAAACGGAATAAAGTACTTCTTCATCAGTCAGCCCTGCACCCACGCGCAGATCTTCCAACCTCCACAGAAACGTATTCACGCTCTGTGCCCTACTGCCTGCAAACCTCATTTTCCACCCGTGGACGATTTTCCCAACATCTCTGGTTGTGGAGAGCCGTGATAAATAGGACCGCTTCGACTTCTCTGTCGAACAGGTGCGGATCTCCCGTACTCTTTCGGATCCTCTTGACCTCATCTTCTTTGGAGGGCTTCCGGGTGTCATCCCTTTTCCTGGGTACTGGTCTTGGAGGACCTGGTGAGCTTCCTAGAATCCCAGAATCGTAGTGACAGGTGAATGTGATCTGAAAGTCCACATTACGTCTGGAGCGCGATTGAACCGAGTCGTGCTGTGGAATCAGGAATTGGTTGGATTGGCCATTTCATGCATTCCGTCTTCCAGCTCTCGTATACTTTGGCGCATGTCCTGCGCCTTGCGCACCGCCCACACTTGTATTCCCTGCAGAGTCTGAAGGGTTTCTAGAATTCGACCTACTAGCTTGCGGTTGCGTTTCAGGTACTCTATTTCCGGGAAGGCTTCGCTCAAGGATAATTCTTCCTGAGGTTCCTTCCGGGTGCAGGATTCCTGAGACCTGAGATCCGGATTGCTCCGTCTCCTCTTCCCCTCCTCCTGTTCCTAGGTGCGGAGGACCTTCTGGATGATCTCATTCTCTTCTTGGCGGCTGGCTTCACCCTCTGAGTCCTCATTCGGGCTGGCGAATGTCCTTGACATAACTGTAAAAGATATTCCCTCCCTATTGTTGAGCCTCAGGGGATGGTTGCTGTTCTCATCTGCGCTGAGGTTTTCCAACTCGTCACTGATTGTATCTAGCCACGTTTGTCGAGTGCGCCTCCTGTGCCCCGCCACTTCTTTACTGCGCGTGATCTCTTCGAAATCTGTGACGGTGTATTCTCCTATCATTTCTATCCATGCGCAGCTCTAGATCCGCCAAGTAGCGTTCGCACTGTGCGGTGGTCAGCTCTAATGCCTAATTGTCGATCTGGGCTGACAACAGAGCTATCTTGCCTCCACACACGGGTGTAGGATGCGGTCGAGGTTTAAAATTATCGACCTAATCGACCACTACCGCTTCCTATCATCTAAGGTGTGAGCAGGGTATACACTAATTAATGTAACTACCCTTAATGCCTCCTTATTATAAGGCACAAACTCGCGAGATTATAAGTGCGTGCAGTCTCCGCAAACTATCTAATAATAGTATAAAATATCCTACCTAAGGTCAGACCCTGCTGTTTGCTTGCTCCGTCTGGCTAATATTTCCTGGACTGCACGCTTGGGTCGCGCTCTCTGCTTTTATCGTTGTTTAGGTGCTTCCGACCCCCCTTTATCCACCAAAGTGTGGCTCAAACAGGCTAACACCTGATTACTCAAAACGATCTGGAATCACTTCGATCTACTAATTATTACCGCTTTCGGCCCTTTTTACTATAAATTTAATAATTTATAAAAAAAAAGTCGAAGTGATTCCGTTTTTTGCCTGCACAGGGCGTATCGCTCACAATCTCGCTCTACCACCTGCTCAAACCTTCCTAAGCGATCGCGGAATCGTCTCTCTCTCTCTCTCTCTCTCATGCGTCGATTATACCTTCGACGAACAATCCTGTTCGCACGAAACGGGTCTTAATACCAGTTGGGCGCCATTAACGGGGTGGTTATCTAGCAAAAACGAGAAATTTATTTAAGCACAAACTCCCACAATGCAGAGCTAACCGCCGCTCCGTTAAATACGTATAGTTATATTCGCGTGTATTCGCCTTTACGTCTGATGATTTCGTTTCAGTGTCTTCTTTGCAACCGAGTTGAACTCACCTTAAGTCACTTAACTTCTGACACTCGATCTCTCTTAGGTGTGACTGACTTATTGCCTAATTCGCCTATTCTCCTAGATAAAATCGTATTCAGACGTAAGCCTTTACAGATCGAATAAGCTAATCGGAAAGAAATGACGTAAACGACGGATAAAATTACCAAAGTTTAATCAATAAAAACTACAGTCCTTTATGGCCCAAAAGACTAACGCACGCGATAGGATTCATAATTATAAATTATAATTCGATGGGAGAGAGAGAGAGAGAATTCGAAAATTGCCGCGAAAACTAACGCTCGGCGCGAATACAAAAATTTAAGATCGCGATTGACAAAATACTTTCGAAAGTATTTTGTCACGCAACAGTAAGGGCGGTGCGCCTCCCTGCGGTGCAATTACGGTGATCAGCCGTAATTATTGAAGCGGAGAAATCTGCTCCTCGGATCAATCAGCTATGCTGCCTCGCTCTCGAATCTGCTGCTATCTGCTGCTACTACAATGCTGCTGCCGCTGTTAAAATGATGCTGCTTCCTCGTAACTCACGCACTTATCAAATAGTCCCAGAAAACTTTTAATTTAACGGCGAAATGCAGTGCAAAAAACCTCGGCGGTACTTTCGCGAAAGCAGCTGAGGCTTAACCGCCTATTTTCAAACTCCCGCACGCCCTCTCTCTCTTAGTCGTTCGAACTGCCACGGGAGTAAAAGAATCGCGAGCGGATCGATTAATTGAATCGACTACCGTTGCAATTTTAAAAAAATTACAATTTTATTATGAAAAAATTTTGTTCTACCTAATATTTGAGGGGGAAGAAAATTTTTTTTACCATTGTAAATATGCACAGAAGTGCATGAAATAACTGAACTTTTCAAATCTGTTGAGATTTTTTTCATACGATTTTTTTAACAAAATAGAGGCCGACAAACGATGATGAAAATTTTGGTTTTTACTCTATCAATGCAGTTGGCCTTTTTTCAATCAAACTGTGTAAATATTAGAGTAAAAATGTGATTTTTTCAGTAAAAGTGTGTTCAAATAATTCATTTTTAGTCAAAGAAACGATAGTTTATGTTAAATAGTTGAAATATTGATATTTAAACAATAGATTATTATAGCTCGCGATTAGTCGCAAAATAACAGTGTTGCCATTGAGTGCAAGGAATGAGTTTCTACGCATTTAATTTGCTTATTAGGTATTATTTCTTGCTTCTTTGGTTAAAAATAAATCATTCAGGCACATTTTTGCTGAAATAAATAAATATTTACACAGTTTGAATAAAAAAACATCAACTGCATTGATAAAGTAAAAAGCAATAGTTTCATAACCGTTTATCAGCTTCCACTTTGTTAAAAAAAATCGAATCAAAAAAACCTCAACAGATTTGAAAGTTCAGTTATTTCATGCTTTTTTGTGCACGTTAACAATGATAAAAAAAATTTCCTTCTCCCTCAAATATAAGGTTCAGATAAATTTTTTCATAATGAAATTGTAAATTTTTTAAATTTATTAATTACAAAATGAAAATGAAATATTTGAAGCAATTGCATTCTGTAGAGCATACCGAATAATAGTAAGCTACGGTATTTTCCTTATTGGTAAGAATGAAATTTTGTCATTCTTGGATTAATGTATTAAAGTCGCTGTTTCCATGGCTAGATGGGTTAGTTTGCTTGTAGTTTTGTTGAGGTGGTTTTTAGGGGTTAGAGCATAGGTGGTTAGGTTAATTATTTGACTTGTGATTTGAAATTCAATTATTTGACAAAAATAAACGAATAAAGTCGTTGTTACCAGGGCTAGGTGGGTTGTGTTAGTCTGCTTGTGGGTTGATAGGGGTGGTTTTTAGGGCCGATATAAAAAAACATGTGTCTAATATTTTCCACTGTTCTACCACTCTGCCAAATTTCATTGAAATCGGTGAGTGACAGTTGGGTAGTCATTACTACTTGTGAGTGACTTCACTTGTGAGATATTCAAAAGTATTGATTTGTATATGTAACTCAAACATAATAATAACGAATTATAACTTACAAGCATTACATAATAAATTAACTACAACTGTGGATTCATTTTCTAGACCGAAACATTATACAGGATGTCCCATTTTAAAGGAACCACCCCGAAAGTTTCGACGGTTGGCGTTGTACAAAAAAATTGTTCAGACAACAGTTGTTTGGGACAATGGGGGCAACCTTTCTGTGAAATCCGTTTTGACCTTGAGATTTATTTTCAAGATCAATTGAAGGTCAAAATCATTTTTTGAATAGGAACCCATATTTTTGATCCTGCATTCGGAAAGAGCGGAAAATTCTATGTTTAGATAACGTATTATGTGTGGGGTTCGGTTAACCCCCCCCCCCCTCGCCTAAGGTCATGTAGGGGTCAAATTTATGATTTTCTTCATCTATGCACAGGGATGATCGGGCAAGGGTAAGGTTAATTGTAAGAACCCAATAACTCCAATACCCAATAACTTGATAACCCCAATAACCCGATAACCCCAATAATTCAATAACCCCAATATCCCAAAAAAATTGTAGGGTCAAACAACAGTGACCTTGAGCTTAAACTTCAGGTTGATTTACAAAGTCGACTTCATGTATTCAAAGCCTTCATAAAGTATTATGTTGGGGGAGCGGTTTACCCCCCATCCTACCGGGGCAAGGGTGAGGTTAATAAGGTATTGATTACCCAGCCAGTGAAGGCAAGGTATCGATTACCCAGCCAATGAAGGCAAGGTATTGATTACCCAGCTAGTGAAGGTAAGGTATCGATTACCCAGCCAATGAAGGCAAGATATTGATTACCCAGCCAGTGAAGGCAAGGTATCGATTACCCGGCCACTGAAGACTAGGTATTGATTACCCAGTCAGTGAAGGCAAGGTATTTATTACCCAGCTAATGAAGGCAAGGTGGGAATGCTCAGCCGATCAAGACAAGACGTTGACTACAGATAGAGTTATGGTCAAGATTGTAACACAATCATTTATCTCATAAGATGTTCAAAAATACCCCCGTTTAAATTTATGCAGTGTTGAATTCTACGTTCAAAACTTTCAACTGTGGACATCAAAACGTGACGCGGAATAGCTCTGCAAGCTTGTATGATGCGTTGCATCATATCTTGCCGTGTTGTTGGTTGCTGTGCACAAACAACATTTTTCAAATAGCCCCATAAAAAGAAATCTGGACTTGTCAGATCTGGTGATCTTGGACACCACTCAGTAATGTCACTACCAATGCTTATTCATCGTCTTCGGTATCGTTGGTACAAGAAGTGACGAACCATCAGTGAGCGATGACACGGTGCACCATCATGTTGTAGCCATAATCGTCTTCTGGTTTTCAAGTCCACATCTTCCAATAATTCTAGTAATTCATTCTGCAGGAAATCAAGATATGCTGCGCCGTTGACATTCCCATCGAAAAAATAAGGTCCTATCAGATAACCGTTTATTATACCGCACCAAACTACGAGACTCCATCTATGCTGATTATCAACATGACGTACCCAGTGAGGGTTCTGGATAGACCAATAATGACTATTATGGCGATTGAGTTGCTCATTACCATGAAATTTAGCTTCATCCGAAAACATGACGTATCTGAAAAATTCAGGATCTTCACGAATCCTTGCTTGTGCCCAATTGCAGAATTCGAGTCTGCGGCGGAGATCGTCTGGCATCAAAGCTTGAGTCAAAGTTATGTGATACGGATGAAATCTGTACAGCCGCAAAAATCTAGCGGCTGTTGATCTTGGGATTCCAGTACGTCTCTGAATTTCACGCAACGAGATATGATGATCCAAATGAACCATTGCCAAAACGACGAGAATTCGTGGATCATCGTTGTTCGGCATCATAATGCGACGACGATTTCTGCGTATTCGGGGTCGACGTCTCTCTCTTTTCTCGATGATTCGGATTCTCACGTGGTTCGGGTAGTGAAGCCTCCCTGGGTAATTTTGGCGGTAATACCTTGCCGCAGCACGATATCGGCCTTGACATGTTCCGAGAGACAACAGAATATCAACAATTTCGTTTCTCGAATAATCCGGCATATTCCCTCCTTTTAAGTCGACTAAGAAAATTACACTTGAACTATTCGGAGAAGGACTGTTCGCGAATCACTATTGTCATAAACAATACTAAAAAAGTGTTATTAAACAATTTAGTTGAAACCCACAAAATGGAAAATGATACTTCTCATGAAGGCTTTGAATACATGAAGTCGACTTTGAAAATCAACCTGAAGTTTAAGCTCAAGGTCACTGTTGTTTGACCCTACAATTTTTTTGGGATATTGGGGTTATTGAATTATTGGGGTTATCGGGTTATTGGGGTTATCGAGTTATTGGGTATTGGAGTT
Organism: Phymastichus coffea; assembly: GCF_024137745.1. Taxonomy (NCBI): domain Eukaryota; kingdom Metazoa; phylum Arthropoda; class Insecta; order Hymenoptera; family Eulophidae; genus Phymastichus; species Phymastichus coffea. The sequence continues at coordinate 6,984,882 of NW_026706814.1, forward strand.
GTTGGGTTATTACAATTAACCTTACCCCTGCCCGATCATCCCTGTGCATAGATGAAGAAGAATCTAAATTTGACCCCTACGTGACCTTAGGCGGGAGGGGAGGGGGTTAACCGCACACCACACATAATACGTTATCTGATCGTAGAATTTTCCGCTCTTTCCAAATCCGGGATCAAAAATATGGGTTCCTATTCTAAAATGACTGACCTTCAAATGATCTTGAAAATAAATCTCAAGGTCAAATCGGATTTCACAGAAAGGTTGCCCCCATTATCCCAAACAACTGTTGTCTGAACAATTTTTTTGTACAACGTCAACCGTCGAAAATTTCGGGGTGGTTCCTTTAAAATGGGACACCCTGTATAATGTTTCACATTATACCGGGTGTTCCAGACCATCCGTACAGCCATTTTAAAATCGAAAATTCGTGTTTTTGTGAAAAATGTTTCAGATAAAAGTCGTTTATGACAAAGGGGGCCATCTATCTGTATAATTAGTTTTGACCTTGAACATTGTTTTCAAGGTCATTTGAGGTCGAATTGTTTTTTTTAAATGGGAACCCCTATTTTTGACATCGGATTCGAAAAGAGCGGGAAATTTTACGTCCACAAAGATATTTAAAAATTTTTTTTCATGGCCTTGAGAAGGTCGATTTAAGGTCAAATGCTTGAAAAACTGCCTAAAAGCGTTTTTTTAATTTTTAAGATATCGAAAAATGACCTTTACAAAATTTGTTCAGAACAGAGTGGGCCACCCAATGCACCAAAAATCTTTGACCTTTAACCTCATTTTAAAGGTCATTTCAAGGTCGAAGTGTTATTTGTAATGGAAACCCCTCTTTTTGACCCTGGATTCGCACATAGCGCGAAATCCGACATTTGGATAAGGTATTATGTTGAGTTTCGATTGATCCACGACGTTCATCGCTAAGGTCATGTGAAATTTAGATCCAATATTATTCCCAAAACATTTACGAAAGTTTCGGGCTAAATTTATAAAATTCTACTGGGACCACGTCGTGGATCAATGGCTGGACGGATGGTCTGGAACACCCGGTATAATATGTATGAAACGGAAAGAGTGACCCAAAATTTCGCCCGTTTCGTCGACCTCGGGCATTCGATTAAAAAGTGGTCTAAATAATAGCTTATGGCGATACTTTAGAGTAGAACAAATTTCAAGTTGAGCGTAGGTTTTGTTTTGGAGATATGACGAGTCGAACCTGTTAGTTAACCTGTTCACGCCGAGATGAATCAAACATTCTTGACAATCTTGTTCATTATGTTCAAGGTTCTCAAACACGCAAAATATATTCCTATATAAAATCTTCTATTCTTTTCGAATCTGTCATTAGATATTGTTCAAGTGAGGTATAGCCGATTTTACAGAAAAAAAAACAGGATTTTTGCCGAAAATATTCGATCAATCGGTATCTTTATACTATAGAGTTAGCAAATCTTGATAGATAATCCAAAGTATTCGAACGGGAGGCCTTTGAATTAATAAGTAAATGTATATTTCTAAGAAAGATTAGGTTTGGTTATATTACTGAAATGCACATTATTTCAATAATATATAAGCCTCTTCACCACGACACGGTACTAATCCACGAAGAGGTTTGTTTTTTTTGTATTTTTTTTTTGTAATTTTTACTTGTTTTGTTGTTTTTTGTAATTTTTTTTCTTTTTTCTTTTTTTAGCCTTTTTGTATTTTTTTAAAATTCACAAATAAATTAATTTCTGAAGCGAATCTTAATAGCAAGTGTATTTAAGTATGCGAATCTACTTCTTTACGTATAGAAATAGATATGTCACAAATATCTGGATTCGGTATATGAACTCCTTCATACTGTGCGTAACCCAGATACCAAACGATTGTCATAACATGGCTGCAACAACCAACTGTCCGTGAACCACTTTCACAGGTACAGTAGTACTCCAGGATTGAATCTCTTCCAGTCTTTGCTTTATCGACTAGGATAAAAATGTGATGATATTTTCCACTACGATATCGGGATTTCATGTAAGCTTTGATAAGTAAAGGATTTTTGACATCAATCTCATATCTAGCATAGTCCAAGGTAGCTGTTCGGTGTCTCGGTGGTGGAGAAAACTTTTGTACTAAGAATATGCCTTCATTTGTATGCTCTGCATAGTATGAAGCTGCATTTCTTGTTTGATAAGGACCTAAACTTAAGTGGTACAAGTGATCTAAGGTTAGTCTAGGGAATTGCAATCTTTGATTATTCTCTTCATTATCCAATGCGGTGTACTCGATGTCAAGATAGGGAGCTTTAAGTTGAGAAAGATTAAAATCCTGAGCAATAAGTTTCAGACGGTTTGGGACGTTTACTCGTGATTTCATTATTTGAGCAATATCCTGATGAAGCTTGTCACTTAAGACAGGTTTATGAAATAAATTCAAAAGTGCAAAAGCAATTAGTAGATAGCCGAAATCATGATTTAATGTTGCATTATGGGCTGGCAAAGCAAAATATTTGAACTTTTTTTTGAGGCGGCCGAAAACTTGTTCAATAATCCAGCGACATCTTGTGACAAATCTAGACATATTTGCTTCCATCGTCTCAAGTTGGCCAAGTCCAGGGCAATGAACATTTAATTTCTTACTTTCTGTTAAAAAATGCAAAACGTCCCTAAAACCTCTGTCAACCAAAATATGATCACCTTCTGCAATCGTATGCAATTTGTCTGCGAACCTACAGAAACAATCTTCTAAAATAGTTGCATCATTATGTCGTGCGTCAAACGGACCCAGTACAAATAGAATATATCCATCAGGCGCACAAGCCACCATGGGTTTCACTAAAGGCATCTTCTTTTGTTCACTCCAAAGTTGTTTCTGTCCTGCGAAGTTAGATGATTTCTGAACTAGCCGATACGTAGCATCAAAAACAAGACATGCCTTGTCATCTGTTATATCAAATAATATTTTTGCCATTTCAGTGTTATGTGATAATAACACTGAGCGATAATTATTATTTATGAATTGGGGAACTAAGTTCTTTAGAAGATCTTCTCTGGCTAAATTCATATAATTGGCAATAGTTTGATCGCTAACTCCGAAGAGAAATGCTAGTTGATTATTAGAAAGACTTGTACGTAACTTGCACAAGAGAACCGCTATGTGTTTAGGTTGACAAGTTTTAGCATAAGAACAAATTCGTTGAAATTCTATTATACTATAAGCAAACCAATCTTTAAATATTTCATCACCAATACGATCTATTGCGTTGATGTCAAATACAGCTTTTTGAGAGCTTTTCATTTCTTGATAGTATTTGTACATTATATTAGAAACACTTTCTTGTTCCTTTTCACTGACAATTGCAGATATTTGCTTAACAAGTGGCCAATAATTAGGAATACCAATATGTGAACTACACATGCGTGAGTCTGGGAGAATCAAGAATTTGTAGTTCATAAGGAGCTCATGGGAAATCGCTTTCGGTACAGAAATCAAGTTCTGAATATTCTTACAGCCAAATGTACATCTCCCGTGAGAGCTATTGCCTCTACGATAAATTGACAAATCAGGCGTGTCTGATTCAGTTAATTGTGATATTTTCGGTTTTTTGGATATTTCATAACAACTTTTACATAGCTGACCATTTTGCGGCATATCACGTAGAACTTCTAGTTTTCGTTTCTTAGCATTTTGCGTTTGGCGTAAACAATTAATCGTCAATAATGGATTCTCTAAATGACTCATTCCATAAAACTTGTCATTTTTTGAGCGTTTTTGCTCGTTACAACCTAAGCATATTTTGAATGGCATAGTAGATGAAAAAAAAATAATTGTCTCAAAGTATATATATATAGATTTGCGCCTTCCGAGAATTGACACGTCGCAGTTTTCGGTTCAGAGGAGCCGCGAGGCCAAAAGGGGAGGATGTGCCTTTCATAGCGTTTACATTGCCCTGACTGTTTACGTTTGGTGCCCCTCAATTGGAGTCGAAGGTCAGAAACAAAACCGAGCTGAAAAACTTCGACTGTATTAAAGATTTTTTTTAAATTGATTTTGATGTAGGCGAGCCTGTTGAGCGTCTGGGCGAGCAGGAGGCGCGTCAGGTCGCCCTTGACCTACAGGGTTCGGGGCTCCTGGCGAAGCTGATCAGATGTTCTTGGCCTGGGCGAAGGAGAGCGCTGAGAAGCACTGGTTGAGGGGATAGGGAAGAAATAAATAAACACGAAGTGATTATTTAGGAAACCAAAAATCAAGTTGTTTCGCAAGAGAGCCTGCGGGTGGGTTATTACAATTCTATTGCATGCATACAATTATGTATCCTTACAATAGTTTGGATAAGATTAGATATTATTTAAGAAAACATCATATCGTGATGAAATCCTTCTAGAAAACTATGATATCCATTTGTCGAAAGGTGAAAACAACTACACTTTTTGCAAGCGATGAGTTTACATTTTCATCACTCAAACTATGTAAAGTAATATACGCAACTATTTCTTAAGAGAAGTTTTCCACCGTCGGCTCGACAGCACCTAAATTCAGCGGAGATCTGATTGTTCGCTAAACCCAGCAACTCCTAGAAATGCTTGGTATATAAATCCATCCATTTGGTATGTTTTTAGTATAAAAATACCGATTAATCAAAGATTTTTAGCAAAAATGCTAATTATTTTCTACAATACAAGTTTAACTCGTCATATCTCAAAAATAGAAACTATGCTCAACTTGACATTTCGTCTACTTTAAAGTATCCCCATAAGCTATCATTTAGTCCACTTTCGAATTGAATTCATGAGGTCGACGAAACGGGCGAAAAATTGGGTTTTTTTTGGGTCACTCTTTCCTTAAAACATTACAAAAATATAATGTTTTCAAAATTGAAAGAAAGGAAATGTAACAATCACCATTGAAGTTGAAATATGAAAGATTTATCTGATTCTCCGAATATCACAAAAACTAAATAAAGATCCATAAAATAGTTTAAATAATTCAACAAAAAAAGTTTATTCATAAATGAGCTGCAAAAGAAGCCTCTGATTCAGATTTAGGGTTTGCTAATTTAATTGAAGCCGGACATGTCCAGATACGAGGACTGTCTGAAAACTTTCCAATTCAAGCTGAAGATTAATGCTTTTTTTTATATTAGTTGGGATATACAGGGTGACCCATTTTAATCTATGGACCCGAATTGTTTCTAAACAACGACACCTGCAAAAAAATGTTTCAGACAAAAGTTGTTCAAGACAAAGGGGGCCATTTGACGGTACCATTAGTTTTGACCTTGAAGATAATTTTGAAGGTCATTTCAAGGTCAAGATGGTTTTTTCAAATGGAAACCCCTATTTTTGAGTGCGGGTTTGGAAAGAGCGGAAAATTTTAAATCAAAATTGTCTTATGCAAAAATTTTTTTTGTGATCTTGGAAAGGTCAAAAATGAAGGTCAAATGTCTGAAAAAACTATTATTCGTACTTTTTCTAAAATGACGTGGTTTTCTTGGTAATATTACCGTTCATAATGCTTGTGAAAGATCAATAAATTCTAAGGGTGTTAATTACTTTGATTAGCTTGACCTTGGCATCAATTTTTAAGGTTATTTGAAGGTCATAACGCATTTTTTGATTGGTAAACCATATTTTTGACTGCAGTCCCTGTTTTATGATATTAGGTCCTAAAAGAATGCCATATTTTTGACTGCAGTCCCTGTTTTATGATATTAGGTCCTAAAAGAATGTTACTTCTTACATGATGATAGAGATTTCTTAGTTTTTTAACCTAATCTTAAGAAGGTCATATCAAGGTCAGTTTAGGAATCTTTGTTTGATTGCTGATTCTTCTTCAGACATGAGTGGCTTTTTGTAATACAAGGAAAGCAAAACAAAAGTACTTTTATCTTACTTTTAGCATTACCCGGAAACAACGACGTGGATGTAGTAAGTTCTGTTTATCGTGAGCCCCCTAGCCTCTCACGTCGGGGTGCTAGATTATCGTGAGTCCCCTTGCCTCTCACGTCGGGGTGCCAGATTATCGTGAGTCCCCTTGCCTCTCGCGTTGGGGTGCTAGATTATCGTGAGTCCTCTTGCCTCTCTCAATGGCTGCGGTTAACCACGGATAAATTGTTCAAAGTTTTCTCCGTTGGCTCGAAGACACATGCGTACACGTCTTTCAAAACTGTCCACAGTCCTGAGCAATGTTTCTCGAGGAATGGCTGCGCAAGCTGTACGGATTCGTTCCATCATATCCTCCCTCGAGGTTGGCCGTTGTGCAAAAACAATATTTTTCACGTACCCCCACAAGAAAAAGTCGGGTGACGTGAGATCCGGCGAAGAAGCAGGCCATTCAATTGGTCCTCCTCGTCCAATCCACCTGCCATCATAACGATTATTTAAAAAGTCCTGTACAATACGTGCAAAATAAGGCGCAGCACCATCTTGTTGAAGCCACATTCTTTGTCGCGTTGCCAAGTCAACATTTTCCAAGAGACCGAGTAAATGGTCCCTTATCAACGCTAAGTAGCTATGCCTGTCAAAATTTTGATCAAAAAAGTAAGGTCCAATAAGATATCCGTTTACGATTCCGCACCAGACCATGAGACTCCATCGATTTTGATGGTCTAAATTAAGAAGTTCTTGGTTATGCGAGCACCACCAAACATTAACCTTTGAATTTATAGCTCAATTCTCTTTAGCCTGCGGGTTTGCAAGATTCGAAAAAGACGAGCTATACAAAAATAATAGGTGTTTCGTCCAGGACTAGTAGATTGGACTCCTCAGTAGGGGTCTACTAGTCCGCCCTAGACACCTTGCCACTTGATGTACAGCAGCTAGAATTATTAGAGGAACCTGCTTAATTCTTATATAGAAAAATTAAGCCCTCTAATAATTCTAGCTGCTGTACATCAAGTGGCAGCTAGAATTATTAGAGGAACCTGCTTAATTCTTATATAGAAAAATTAAGCCCTCTAATAATTCTAGCTGCTGTACATCAAGTGGCAAGGTGTCTAGGGCGGACTAGTAGACCCCTACTGAGGAGTCCAATCTACTAGTCCTGGACGAAACACCTATTATTTTTGTATAGCTCGTCTTTTTCGAATCTTGCAAACCCGCAGGCTAAAAAGAATTGAGCTATAAATTCAAAGGTTAATGTTTGGTGGTGCTCGCATAACCAAGAACTTCTTAATTTATATTATCACCGTGAGCATTAAATAAAGTAGTTTATATTTGATGGTCTAAAGCTCTAAACCAGTAAGGATTTTCGTGTGACCAATAGTGACAGTTATGTCTGTTCAGCTGACACGAACAAGGTGCCCTTCGCGAGCTCTTTCAGTTAAGGTTCTTATTGTCATATCAGAAGGGTGTCTTCTATCTGGAAAGCGTACAGCATAAAGTCTTGATGCAGCGGCGAAATTGTTGTGACATTCTCCTAAAATTAATATCATATCAACAATTTGTGTTGGTGGATAATCAGCCATATTACGAAATTTCTTCCGGATCAAGTACAAGAAGTGTGAATAGTGATTTAATAACGAGGTAGATTTCAAGGAATAAATAAAATATTACAAATAAATCAATGGCTAACATAAGCTCAATTTTTTTCAATAATACAATTAAAAGTAGTTGAAAAATGATAGTACCACGATAAATTTCGCCATCTAATGAAAATCGGTCAATCTTTGAGCTTTAATATCTCGGAGACAAAAAATAAAATTTTAAGTACGTTTTAAATCTTGAGTCAGATCCTTCAATCAGTTATTATTTTAATTCGTAATTAATAAAAAGAAATTGTATCAATAAGCTAGGGCCATTCTGTGTTAGATCTTATACATATTTATTGATACAGCAATATCAAAAATAAATCTAACAGTGGTGAACGCAGTACGAGCGTCAGACTAGAGATTAAGCGATTTTCGAGTGCATTTTAAAGAAACTTGAAACAAAAATTAGCTAGACCAGGTACTGTACTCTGAAAAAAATTCTGAAAACGAAAGGGAACTTCGAACAATTAATCCGTGGCTAATCGAACGTGAGAGGAAAGGGGAATCGAGATAATCTAGCACTCCGACGTAAGAGGCAAGGGGACTCACGATAATCTAGCACCCCGACGTGAGAGGCAAGGGGACTCACGATAATCTAGCACCCGAAAGGAAACAGAACTTACTATGTCCACGTCGTTGTTTCCGGATAACGCTAAAAGTAAGATAAAAGAACTTTTGTTTTGCTTTTCTTGTATTACAAAAAGCCACTCATGTCTGAAGAAGAATCAGCAATCAAACAAAGGTTCCTAAATTTACCTTGATATGATCTTCTTAAAGTTAGGTTAAAAAACTAAGAAATCTCTGTCATCATGTAAGAAGTTACATTCTTTTATGACCTAATATCATAAAACAGGGACTGCAGTCAAAAATATGGTTTACCAATAAAAAATGCGTTATAACCTTCAAATAACCTTGAAAATTGATGTCAAGGTCAAGCTAATCAATGTAATTAACACCCTTAGAATTTATTGATCTTTCACAAGCATTATGAACGGTAATATTACCAAGAAAACCACGTCATTTTAGAAAAAGTACGAATAATCGTTTTTTCAGACATTTGACCTTCATTTTTGACCTTCCCAAGGTCACAAAAACAATTTTTGCATAAGACAATTTTGATTTAAAATTTTCCGCTCTTCCCAAACCCGCACTCAAAAATAGGGGTTCCCATTTGAAAAAACCATCTTGACCTTGAAATGACCTTCAAAATTAACTTCAAGGTCAAAACTAATGGTACCGTCAAATGGCCCCCTCTGTCCTGACCAACTTTTGTCTGAAACATTTTTTTGCAGATGTCGTGGTTTAGAATCAATTCGGGTCCATAGATTAAAATGGGTCACCTTATATGTTTGTAGCTGCTTTGAGAAATTGTCACCAAAATTACAATCATTTTAGTCACTTGGTTTTTATTTAAGTATCATATGAATAGGTGATATAGAAAATGAGAGAATTTAAGTATCGAGCTGTTATTAATTATCTGTTTTCAAAAGGCAATACGCCTACGTAAATCAAAGAGGAGTTTAACATTATGTACGAATACTACATCATCATTTATCATCATATAATTTTGATGAAATTCTAATCAGTAATGAGGACGACTAAAAGCTTCGATGAAGTCGATACAGCTTGCAACATCGCAATTGCTAAATATTGTCGTATCTATTTAGAAAAGGCTTGACAGCGTTGCAACATAAACTTTGTCAAATTTTTAGGCTACAATAATATAATTAGGAGAGAAAATCTTTTAAGGTTGTTTTTTTCTTATACGAGAGAGGGTATTATGAGTTGACAGTTTCATAGGAAAGAATAATAGCAAGGCTAACCGTTGAATAAATGAAACGTATCTCAGTATAGAGCTCAGAATTTATTTTACTCTGTAAAATAAATTTAGAAGAATTTATTTTACTCTGTAAAATAAATTCTTCTAAATGTTACTAAGCAAATCATTTCCCACAGATATAAAAAAGTGACTTAGCCATTATGTTTGCCATGTAGAGAAACCCCTAGATTTTCAGATCTCTAGTCCCCAATGGGGCAAAATTGAACGAAATTTTGAATTTTGGAATTTTTAAAAGAACAAAATTTTTAATATAAATGTTGTAGGGTTAACAAATACCTCTGAATTTTTTTAGATCTTTCTAGTTATATTTTACGTAGAATACGATGGTGCACACTAAACAAGATTTCTTGTCTAAATACGTATATAATGAAATGCAACGGTAGTCGATTCGATTAATCGATCCGTTCGCGATTCGGTACACTCGCGATGCTAGAGCGAACGACTAAGAGAGAGAGAGAGAGAGAGGGCGCGCAAGAGTTTAAAAGTTTCAGTTAAGCCTCAGCTGTTACTTCAGAGAGTACCGCCAAATTTGTTTCACTGTGTTTTCGCCGTATTTCTACAAAAAATTTAATTAGGATTTGTGATACGTGCGAGTGTTAGCGAGGAAGCATCATAGCAGCAGCATTACAGCAGCAGCAACTACAGTAGCAGCAAATCAACAGCAGATTGATAGCGAGGCGAACCGGCGCAGCCTTACTAAGGAGAAAACTGTTGGCAGAAAAGATTTGCTTCAAAAATTACGGCTGATCACCGTAATTGCACCGCAGGGTAGGTGCACCTTCCTTATTCTGCGTGACAAAATATTCACAAGAATATTTTGTCTATCGCGACTGTTAAATTTGTATTCGCGCCGAACGTTAGTTTTCGCGGCAGAGTTTTGAATTCTCTCTCTCTCTCCTCGAATTATTGTTAATTATTGTAAAATCCTATTTGCATGCGGTAGTCTTTCGGCCCATCAAAGACTTTAATTTTTCTAGTCATAAACGTTCTTAATTTTATTCGTCGCATTACGTCATTTCGTTTCCAATTAGTTTAACGGATCTGTTACGAATTAAATTTTAAACCGATTTCATCTAGGGGATTAGGTGGAATAAGCATTATGTCACTCACACCTAATATAGATCGAGTGTCACAAGTCAGGTAACTTAAGGTGAGTTCAACTCTGTTGGAAAAAAGACACTCAAACGAAAGTATCAAACGTTAAGGCGAATACACGTATACTCATACATGTTTAACGGAGTGGTGGTTAGCTCTGCATCGTAGGAGTTTGTGCTTTAATAAATTCCCTTTGTACTAGCTAATCCACCTCATTACAAAAACTAAATATATTCTAGAACAAACATGAGCAGTTTTAGGTAGGGTCATCGAGAATTTCAATAATAATCTTAATTTCAAAATACCACATTACCATACCCTCTTATGACGAGTTGAGATCATGCATGTTGTTATTTGATTTTCTAAATATTTCTACTTAAGAAATCTCAATGAGAAATTGAGAGTAGATTATTTAAAATTTGAAGCAATCTTACGTTTACAGAATAATTGGGAAAAATTTCCGCGAAATAAAATAGTTCTTAAGAATAGAACACTAAAGTTGAGGTTATATTAATACGTTTGCTAGTCAAATCAAGTTTTTAGATGAACTATTTGATAAAGATAAGAATTAAATAAATTAGATGGATATGTGAAAGATTATTATTATTATTATTATTATTATTATTTATTTTTCAATTATTTGTAAATTATGAATCACGTAAAAGACGAACAAATATCCTTTTTTTTAATTTTATAACTGAGCTATAAGGCGTTAAGCTAGGAATAAGCTAGGAAAAATGCCACGGTGCAGAGCTAACCGCCACTCTGTTAACTACGTATACATGTTTTCACCTTTATGACTATTACGCTGCTCCAACTTTGAATAACTCCCTAGAGTAAACTCACCTTAAGTTACGTGACGGTTGACTCTTGTTACTCATATCATGTGAAGAGGCTGATATTTACTTCCCCAATCTCCCTTCACAAAATCGGTTCAAATACTAGAATTGGATTTAACGTTGATTTAACTATACAGCATTTATATGGACCGAAAGACTTACACGCGTACAGATTTATTATACAATCCGGGCAGAGAGAGAAAGAGAGTATAAACTTTTATACGAACTAACGTTCGGTGTAACTACACAAAGGGTTTTTCGGCTCCGTACTAACTTGTTCGCAGTACTATCTAAAAAGAAAGCCACAGTTATGATAGGTGCACCTACCGCGAGTTGTGGTTACAATGATCAGCAGTAACCGTGCGTGTATATAAAGCTAACCGGTGGCTTCTTTCCTATGCGGGTGTTGGCGCTGCATTTACGCCGTGCTCAGGTTGCTGTTGTTTCGGATACCTCCACTAGTCACTGTTGGTAAGGTGGTGGCTAAAAGGCCAGACACGATTGCCGCACTGTCCTTCAATAGCTCAGAAAATCCTCGTGATTCGTTGTCAAATATCTCACACTTGCACTTTCGAGGCACCCGTCTCTCTTGCCGGCTATATCGATACCTCGCGCGGGCCCCCTCTTTCTCCAAATTGTTCTCTCTCGCACCTCGAGTGCTGTTAAGGGGGGGGGGGGGGCAGGTGAATTTTCAGCTTACCTTTAAAAAAATTGCAGGAGGCTGATAATTATATTTATAACGTAGTTTTTCCCGCTGAATCGAATAGCGTTATCAGAAATTAAAAAAAAAAATTTTTTATGCTTATTTTGGCCGTTTTTCAAAAAAAAAAATTTTTTTTTGGGTTTTTATTTTTTTTTGTGGAAGGAATCAATATTTTTTAAAACCCATGCGCTATCTTCTTTAAAATAATAAAAACTATATACAAAAAAATTTTGAGCTCAAAATCTCAAAAATTGAGGGAGGAGTTGCATTTTTTCGAAAGCCACATTTTTTTCTTTTTTTTTTTTTCATACAGCACTAGCTTTTATGTATAATAAATATGAAGATATGTAATCGATTAGTGTATTCAGTGCGAACTTGAGATACAGTCAGACGTGAACCTAGTAGTTATCACTGTCAATCATGCCTCGACGTAAAAATCGGTCGGTGTATTATAGTGAATTGGCAACAAAAAAATGGAAAAAAGCTTCGTGTCAGAAAAGCTTACGTTCACAAATGAAAGCGGATGCCATAGCGAATATTAGTGAAAGAAATAAAAATGAAAACAATGAAGCAGAAGAAATAAATGCAGTGTCTGAAGAATTTTATGAAGATATAACTGAAACTACAGCTGAAGAAACGATGGATGAGTGCGACCAAGAAAAAGTTAGTGAATCGCAGTACATCTTGCTCGATTTTTCACAAATATCGTCATTATTGTCAAAAACGAAGTGTGTCGATTGCGATCATAGTACATTGCGTTTCGAGTTAGATTCACAGTCTTGGGGATTCTCGAGGAAAATTGTTTTGAAATGTTCATACTGTGAGTTGCTTGGATTAGAGACAGATAAGACAAGTATATATACGTCAAAAAGAGTTTGCACCAAAAGTAGTAGCAGGCCTCCTTTCGATGTGAATGTACGTAAGGCTGAGCTTAGCATTTTTGTATGAAGGTAGAGGCTATTCAAGCATACAAAATTTTGCTATGATTATGAACATGCAACCTTTTTCCTGTGCTTCTTTCAAAGATCATATGGAACGAATCGAAACTGCTGTTGATGAGTCGACTGAAGTGATTTTGAACGAATGTCGAACTGTTGTCAAAGATACATACACAAGTTCATGTGTGGTTGAAGATCAACAAGTCGATAGTGACAGTGACGAAAACAGTAACTCTAACGACGACGAAGAAATGAATTGTGACAGTGACAATAGTTCTTATTTGATTTCTAATGACGAATTAGAAAGTGCAGCAAAAATTCGTACGGAGCAAGGGCTTGAAAAGAAACTGAATTTAGGTGTCAGTTATGACGGTTCGTGGCCTACCAAAGGTTTTAGATCGCAAGTTGGTTTTGCCAGTCTAATTGATTTGGTTACTGGATTCATCATTGATTTTGATATTGCAACGAAGTTTTGCCAAGAATGTTCGTTCACAGCAGCTCTATTAGGTGAAGATTCGCCGGAATTCGAGTTTTGGTCGCAAGGTCATGTCGGCCAATGTCGTAAAAATCATTCAGGATCGTCAGGAGCAATGGAAGCTACAATTGCTGAAAACTTATGGAAACGGTCCGAAAATTATGGATTTCGCTATACGAAAATGCTTTCAGATGGGGATTCAAAAGCATTCACTCATGTCGCATCGTTGAATCTTGGAGAAGATTATAAAGTAGAAAAAGAAGAATGTGTCAATCATGTATCCAAAAGGTATTTATAAATTCGTAATTGTATCTTCGAAATTCGCGTCATACAATTTGATCACATTTATTTATTATCAATAACTATCCAGAGTCTATGCTGGTATAAAAAAAATTATAAAAGAAGAAAGGAGCAGAAAAGTCACTTTGGGAGGCAAAGGTCATGGTCAACTCAAAGACACGACAATAAAAAAACTAACAGAATATTATAAAAAAGCAATCTATCGTAATAAAGGGAATATACAGGTATGTATGAAAACATTTGTACATAGTCCATATTCCTTACTATTTCATAATTTTATATCTAAAATATCATTTCACCCTTTATTTACAGAATATGAAAGTAGCAATATATGCATCCATTTACCATTGTGCGTCTACTGATAACAAGCCTCAACATTTATATTGCCCAGAAGGGTGTTATCTTGGTGTTTTTACTAAAGAGCATTAGGGAAAGGAATCGAGCCTGGAGCTCACGAATCTAATGTAAAAACACCTATAAATGAATTTTGTTTGCAAAAAATTCTTCCTCTGTATGCTAGATTGACTGACGATTCTTTACTACTACGATGTGCGCGTTGTCAAACACAAAATGCGAATGAAAGTCTACACAGCATTATTTGGAACAGGTGCCCTAAAGGAACATATGTTTCTGATAAAAGAGTTAGAATGGCAGCAACAATTAGTGTTTGCGAATACAACAGTGGATGTAAGAGATTTTTGTCAGAAGTTTTGAAAAGATTAGGAATGATAGAAGGTAATACAACTGGGCACTTGTCAACTAAAAAAGATACAAAAGCAGTGCAGCGATTCGAGGAAAGAAATTCAGCCAAGTATAATGAAGTACGACGAAAAATTGAATTCGCAAAACAAAAAAGAGACGAAGATATACTCAATCGTGACGGTGAAAGCTATGGTGTCGGTATGTTTTGATGGATGCCTATTGTATGCGCATAAAGTATGTGAACTGCAATAAATGTAAATAGAATTCTGAAACTGACTAAGATATTTTGATTTTCCCTTTGTAGTATAGAAAATACAGTCAATAATACACAGAAATAGATATAAAAATCGATTACTCATCTTCATATTTATTATACAAAAACGCTAGTGATGATTAAAAAAAAAAAAAAAAAAAAAAAAAAAGTGGCTTTCGAAAAAATGCTACTCCTCCCTCAATTTTTGAGATTTTTTTGTATATAGTTTTTATTATTTTAAAGAAGATAGCGCATGGGTTTTAAAAAATATTGATTCCTTCCACAAAAAAAAAATAAAAACCCAAAAAAAAATTTTTTTTTGTTGAAAAACGGCCAAAATAAGCATAAAAAATTTTTTTTTTTAATTTCTGATAACGCCATTCGATTCAGCGGGAAAAACGACGTTATAAATATAATTATCAGTCTCCTGCGATTTTTTTAAAGGTAGGCTGAAAATTCACCTGTCCCCCCCCTTAAATCGCAAACGAATCAATATTTACAATCGATTACCGTTGCACTACCTGAAAGGAAATTCGAGGCACAATTTAGACAAAACTTATAAAAAATCGATTACTTAAATAACTTAACAATAGAATCTATTATAACTGGGATTTAGCCCGGTTTACCCCGTGAATATATAAAAAAAAACAATAATAAATGGGGAATGATCGAACAAACGAAGTCTGAAACTTCCTGGACGTAGTCGTTCTCCCAGGTTCGGTGCTCGTCATGCCGCGCCGGTGACAGGACGGTCGGATCAGCGCAAATTTATAGTGTTGGCTAAGGAACGCGAAAGTCGGAAATTCGGAAACGGCGCAAGAAGATAGGATATTCGAATAAAGCAGCGGAATACAATTAAGTTAAAACGTTTACAAAAAAAAAGAATCTTTCATCAAGAAAAAGTTAACACACACGGTCGGAATGAGTGAGAGAGCACGCTGAGTGAACGAATAGAGAGAGAGCAAACCATTAAGCCGGTACTTACAATGCAGGTGTCTAAACTCTAGGTACGCCGACGACTGCTACTGTTTGCGTTGACGCGTACACACGAACAATAGGCGACCACGTGCACTGCGCAGCCCTGTCCCCTTTGGTAGTCGTTTCTAGCACAACGGTAGAACAATCCTTTACACTACCGGCCGCAGCCCATGTGTCCAAATTGTCCGCAGAGCCAGGCAACGTTGCAATTTCTTCCTGAACAGGGACACACACTTCAAGAGCGAAGAAAAAGGGCAGTAGGCCACAGCCAAGGTGCAATAGAAGAAGGCAGTTGAAAAGACTCTGTCTGCTTACTCGCGTGTCTAGGCAGCTACTACGCGTGCCGTGGGTTCAACTACTCGATTTCGTCTTAATGAGCCAATCAGTGCCCGCGGTCACTCGCTAAGGCGCGACTATGTTCCTCTCTCTCTCTCTCTCCGCGTCTTGCTGTCGCGCACGGAAGTATCCCTGGATATTCACATCTCTCTCTCACCTCACTTACCTTATATCAGAACAGAAGTGTAACTACATATGTAAATATATATAATAAATGAATTGTGACGGTAAACGTCTAGTTAGCGCTATCGCCCCAGCCATGCGTCTACCTACGAGGGCAGCACCTACTGGTTGGGGAAAATGTGATAAGGGAATTCGGTACGAGACGGGACGGAACGCGCGCGAACATAAATGAACTAGTTGAGGATAAGTTGTCCGAGCATCCAGCCGCTAAGCCATAAGCCAGATTTTTCCGCCAAAGTTTCCGCGAGAAATAAGAAGTGAGCCAGCCGATTTTCTGAGTCGTAAGAAGTGACGCCTCCGAGCTCGTGAGAACTGTTTTCGTTGCTATGGCAGCGAGTGTGTGTGAGTGAGCGTGAGTGGAGAGTTTCGCCATCGAGGGCGAAACCGAGAGCGGACTGCTCCTGTGAAGGACTGACGATAACGAACTTGTCTCCTTTTCCCTTGCGAGTAGTGCGACCGATATGTATGTAACCAATTTTGTTCTATCTCTAAAAGTGACCGAGATATCATGAAAAAATAAAAAAATTCGAAATTTCGTCCCATTTTGCCCCATAGGGATCTAGGGATCTGAAAATCAAGGATTAGGGGTTTCTTTACATGTCAAATATAATATCTAAGTCACTTTTTTTATATCTGCGGGGGTTGATTTACCTAGCTCATTTAGCTAGATCTTTTGACCATATAAGAAGTGTAACGTCACTATATTCCGAATTTTCTCGATGATTTTCACGAAATTTTGTAAAAACATTAAATAAGTGCTTTTGTAATAAATAAAAACACGTTTCTTATACTTATAGATACGTAGAAATAGAATATGTAAGTTTTAAGCGAATTTAATACTTTAGAATTGTCGGAAATCAATTGTGAATGTTCAATGGTTAGTAAAATTGTTAATATTAATTAATCAGGCGATTCCACTTTGCATATTCGTAAAAAACAGTTGACTGTACCAAAGCAAGAATTTGTTCTATTGATAGCCAATTACCAATAAAAATTATAAATAAATAATTCATAATAATTTTTTGTAAAAAATCAAAATATCTTGCGAGATAGGTTTCGACCTGCACTTACTGGGAAAATTGTCCAAAATGAGCGCAAATCGTTACATGATTTTATATTAACAATTAAAACTCTTGAAAAATAAAAAATTTATTTATAATTTAGATTCTATTGTTTCAACTGAGAAACGAAATAAACCAGTATGTTCTACAAGTAAAAAGCTATTTTTCGATATAAATGAAACCTACAATGCTATTGTAAATTTTGCGATATGAATTAAACAATCTTTACTTATATATAACTATTTACAGCGATTTTTCTCAGATTCTGTATTAATGCTATAATTTTCAGCATTATTAATTTAGATTTTTAAAAATGAAATAAAATGTCTAGTGTCGTTGGTTTTCCATTAATAAATAAATAAAGTTTGTGCCAAAATAAAAAATAATGTTTAACAGATATTTTAGCGTGAAATGTTTTCGATCTCTGAATATAAATACGGGCTTTTACGTGGTCTAAGGCATGAGATCTACTCTTGCCTTTCCACACGTATGGTGCTTTAAACAGTAACGAATAAACTTTTGGCTAATCCTAAATTCATTCTTAATATTTAGAGGAGTACACGTACTCTTTCCTTTCCCTTATCTTAGACTCAGAGTCCAACTCTTAGAAATGATATCATCTGAGCTAAAAGAGATCTGAGACTATCTTTTTCACTAACCTTTTTGTCGATGAAGTCACTGTTTTCTTTCGCGATGCCTCTCTGTCTTCTGTGGCTTTTGTCCTTGTCGCTGTTACCGTTGCTATTGTTGCTGATGCTGTATTTATTATCATCGTTGTTATTGCTGTTGTTGTCACTGCTGTGGTTTCCGCTGTTCGGCCACCCTGGCAGCAGCAATGGCCACTGACGTGCGCATCGCGAAACTTCGCTGAAAGCCCTACACGCACTGATACGGTATATTAAGAATTGCTAAGATCAGTTCAGCCAACAACACAATTAAACTCGGTCATGCACCAGGCATGTCCTCAAAATGATCGATGGCGAGATTGCGGGAAAACTCGAAAAAAAATTGAAACAAAATCGGCGCGCGTAATAGCCCGTGCTAATGCTTAGGACATACTGTCGAAAAATCGGCCAATAAGGTGCGCGTGCAGCTCGTGATCTCTTCTATCTCTCTCTATCGCTGTCCTTCTTTCTTCTTTCTTCACATCGCTCCATCTCATCATCGTCATGTTCTGTTCTACCTCTCCAGTCCTCACGCCGTATCTCAAAACAAACAAACAAGGATGAATGTGCGTACAACACGCACACATTTTCAACTTAGCATGGTGCGCGGACATTGGTAAGAGCTCAACGGTATAATATCGACTAAATTGTGATTCTTTGTTACAAATTATAATATCTCAATACAAATTATTAGAAAAATGGTATACTTTTGGTACATTATTTTCTTTAAAGAACAGAAACTATTAAATTTTCAGAGTGATTGGATTAAAGTTGTGTTGTAACAGCGATATTGTGATATATTTTCAATTATACGCTTTGAAATTTGGCAAAAATCACAGTTTGACTTCGATTTTCTATTCAACCATGTCTATTTGACTTAAACATAGATAATGACCTACTTTCTTATATATTACACATCAAGAAATATTAATTTAAAGTATAATATTCTTTGATTTGATTTGGTATAATTAGAACGTATATCATGTCCGCGCTCTCGCGCGCACACCCACTCACATTTACGAAAAAGTATTAAGTGAAATCAACAATTGAAATATCAATTTTATGGCGCTTGAATGCAATACTTCGAAAATCAAAATATGGAGTTCCATCGTTTATTTCTTATGATAGTTATATATGTTGCATGTTTTTGACATATTTTTCACGTAGAATAGGATGGTGCTATTCGGTTTATTATATGAATTGGTTGTAAAACGCTGAAAAACAAAAACATTTTTTTATAGGTTTTTTGTTACTCATGTTTTCTAATAACTATCTATGATCAAGTAAATAGCACCATAATTTAACACATCATTATCGTGTTAACGAAGTACGTATATAGAAGAAAATCAGTACCCACTATATGTGAGGTATCACTGAAAAGGGTTTGGAATAAAGAATATGATGTTAGGATACAAAATAATAATTTTTATGGCGTACTAGGACTGTTTCGTACATGTATATATATCCATACATAACATTTTTTCAATTTGAATATTTAAAAAAAATGATAAAGTAGTTTGAATCTTGGTCAGAAATTAAAAAAATTTCATACATATGTGTTTATATCTAAAACTAATCCATCTTGTTCGATGTTTGTATTAAAATTGATAAAAAATAAAAAAAATCATTATTTTCAAAATACTGTTAAAAATACTTTGAAATTTTAAATCAAATCAATTTTGTACACATCAGAAATTTATAAATTTTATAAATTTTTCATAATCTAAAGCAAATAATGAATATGTCTGTATGTATGTGTGTGTAAGTTTTGTTTATCCAAAGAGTTGAAGCATGCTTTATGTACCATAACGAGCCATCGGGACACGCCGTGTGTTAGAGTCTCCTGAGTTCGAACCACTATTGCGAGCGTGCAATAGTGGTCTGTCTTAGGTATATCCCCTAAACTTTTACCTCTTTATTCTATCTTTACCCCCGGCGGGAATCGACGCGAGGCATTACTTCGGGGAGAGGCTTGGGCTATAGCAGTCCTTTCATCTTTAGCTCGTCATCGTTTTCTCCCTTCGTCGTCTTCCATCTACATTGTCTTCATCCTTGTCCTCTTCTTTCTTCATTTCTCTATCCTTCTTCTCTTCTCATGGAATTCAGCTGGTCCGCTATTAATGTTAAGAGGACTACAACTACTTTCCAGCCTTCGGTTGAGCTGAGCAGGCACTCTCCTAATTTTTCGGGCGATATCGAGTCCCTCCATGTTTAGCGCAATTTTATCCTCTCTTCCCTGAACCGGGCGCATACATTTACAACGTGCTCGACGTCCTCATCGACCCCTAGGAAAATTGGACACTCCGCACTACTTATACACCAATGTGGTGCAGGTAATAGTGAAAACACCCATGGCCATTGAGCACCTGTGTCAGTTGAAACGTAATATGTCTATCTCTTCTTGCTGTTCACTTTCCAATTTTTTGAATAATACGGTGCGTCTAACGACCTTCAGTGGCAGAGTCTCATCTTATCTGCCATTTTTTGACCGTTTTCGAGAGCCATCGTTCATTGAAGTCTTTTGAGTGTTCTTCAGATTCCTCATATCATGCTCTGCGATATTTAATCGTTCTTTCAGCCGCTAATAGGTCTATCGGTGTAATTCCTGTGATCACCAGTATAGCTGTATTCAAAGTTCACCCCCAGAAACATTTTTTTCAAATAACTTTTCTCCTAGTCAATATTTCGTAGTAAAACAAAGCGAGCAATAATCCTTATAAAAAGTAAAACAAATTCTAGTGTGTTTGACTTTTGGAGGCTGCAACCCCTATTTTAATACAAGAAAAATTGAAAAATTGATATCATTTTCTATAGTGAAAACTTTAAGAATAGTGTAATTATAACCAAATTTTTAAATTTATAAAGAAAATAGAAAAAATAAGTTTACGTTTTCCAGCATTTTTAATAAAAAATATTTTTAGAGGGTAAAGCCACCCCTATTCATGAAAATTATAACTTTCGATATTAAAATTATTTAAAAGCGAATTTTTTTATTTTTACTGCTTTATAGATATTATTATAAAAAAAAAATTCTAAAAATACATTTAAAGGGTGAAATTTACCCTCAAAGTTCACGCCTAAAAACAGGTTTTTTTAAATAGCTTTTTTTCTAATCAATATTTTTTAGTAAAACTAAGTGGGTAATATTCCGTATCGAAAGTATAACAAATTCTATTTTTGATAGGTGAAAAATTGAAAAATTGACACGAAGTTTCGTATTGGAATTACCGATTAATAGCCCAACTACTTATCAAGAAAATCAGTTAGCGGAAAACATAAAAAATAGTTTAATAGATTCGATGGACGAATTTCACGATGTAGAAATAATTTTAGAATAAAAGTTAAATTTCCAAGAGGAATATAAGGATCCTGATGCACAAATTATCGAGGACGATATAATGCATCATTTTCCTCCTATTATAGAATTTCCAATAAATTAGTGTAAAGAAGATAGAGAAGATTTATCTTTTGATTATAAAGAAAGAGCAGTGAATTATTGACGAAGTGGGAAAAGAAAAAAAATTTGAGTCTTGAGAGTGTGAAAAGTAAATTCAAAAAGGTATCTTCTATCAGTCAGCTTCGGTGTTAGGCTCTCACAGGCAACCAAAGTGGTACATACAAAGAAAAAATTGCCCGATTTTGTGATTATGTATTACAAAATTTTAAGTCTGCTGTTGACGCTGGTTTTATTATGCATGATCAAGATTTGCATCGTTGGGCATTACACGTAAAAAAAGATCTAGAGTTTAAAGATTTTAGGTTCAAAACTTCAAAACACTGGTTATCAAGATTCAAAATTGCTTACAGAATTGTATCAAGAAAATACAGGGATAACTCCTAAGATCAGAAATTTAATAAAATAAAATCATCAAATATCAGGAGTGAAAACATAAGAATTTTTTGTATCAAGAAAAATTAACAAATCCGTTACCCGAAAAACTTTCGAAAGTAGTGCAGAACTAGAGAAACAAGCTCTTACATTTGTTACCAATGTGAAGAAAGCTATTCAAGAAATGGGAATTCATAATACATATAATACAGATCAAAGTGGATTCCATTTGAAAATCCACTCAGGAAGGACACCTGCGGTGGAAGGCGAAGATCAGATTCAATGTCTTGTAGAATCTGTATCATCATCGACACACAGCTATACTATACAACCTCTAATATCAGGTGAAGGAAAACTTTTGTCACTTCTCGTTTTAGTTTTAAAGGAACAATCTAGCCAGTTTGGACCAATTGTAGAATCCGAATTGTTCAAACCTTAAAATGTATACGTAGAAGCATCTAAATCTGGAAAATTAACTTCAGGTAAGTAATAATTAAATATAATTTAAAAATAACAGAATGCTGGTAGAAAAATGTTAAACAAATTCTTTTATTGCAAATCTTTGGAAAATTTGGTTGAAGAACATTTTTCACGCAAATGTTGATCCTACTAGTATATTGCTGCTAGATTCTTGGAGTGGTCACTGCGAAAAAGTAATAATTGAAGAAACTAGACCTGAAAATAAGATCGTTACTGTTATTAAATTCCAACTGGAACTACAGGAAAAATCCAATTATTAGATGTATACGGATTTCGAGTGAGGAAAAATTTTGTTCGACGTTTTTCAGATAACGTTATTTTAATGGATTGCGATATGAATTTACATTCGAGAAATAATATTATTAGATTTCAATCATTGGTTCATAACCAATTTTCGTCACCAAGATATTTAAATCTTTTTTAATATTCATAGTTTAAAAGTGGATATCTCGAAAAAAAACCGGAGAAATTTGATAATCCGGTTGATTTTAGTTTTGAGGATTCTTGTAGTTTAAAATGTGAAATCAAAGGCTGCAAAAATGCTGCAATTATACGTTGTGGCTGGTGTAAAAAGTCCCTATGTTGCAAACATTTTTTTGATGATTATCATTACTATTCAGACTTTAACAAATAAAAAATGTTAAAAAAACCGTCCCTTCTAAATTATATTAAATTTTATAAAATGTAACGGGGTGGATAGCTAATAAAATAGGTAATTTATTATCGCACAAACTATCACGATCCAGAGCTAACCACCCTTTCTTAAATACGTATACTTAAACACGTATATAGTTATACGTGTATTCGCCTTTACGTTTGATACTTTCGTTTCAGTGTCTTCTTTCTAACCGAGTTGAACTCACCTTAAGTCAATTGACTTGTAACACTCGATCTATTTTAGGTGTGAGTGACTTAATGCTTAATCCGACTAATCCCATAAATGAAATTGGATTAAAACTTAATCCTTTCTAGATCTGTTAACCCATTAACGACCAAAATGCTCAATTTTTATGTCGATTTTCAACGCGTTGTTTTCGGTAGTCATAGGCCTAAGAAATTTTTACAAACACGTATTTGGGTGGGAAATTTAACGCTCTTTCAGAATCTTTTTCAAAATTGCGATTGATTGCGTTATAAAAAATTTATAGCCAATTAAACAATAAAAACCTGAAACATTTTGCGAAAAATCAAGTTTGCGATTTTTTTTAGCAATGTTACCGCTAAAAAATCATCAAACAAATATGATCAGAGGTGATTACGACTATCAAAGTATCTCCAGAAATTTTGGTGGAATTTTTGAACCACTTCTTCCAACAAAATAGTGGCAAAATAAGAAAAAATCCATAAAAAACATTTCTCATTTGTTATCTCGGAAACCATTAAGTTTAGATAAAAAGTTCATTGAACAGAAAGGTTTTAGAATTAAACGAGAAATACGCCTGAATTTTTTCAGAATTTTCCGAGGCGATTTTTGAATTTTCGGAGAATACGGAAAATCCATTTTTCGAAAATCATCTCCAAAAATTCTGAAAAAATTCAGGCATGTTCCTTGATGAATTGTAAGACTTTATGTTCTATAAACTTTTCCTCTAAACTCAATAGTTTTCGAGATAAAAAGTGAGTTAGGTTATAATCCTAGCAGCGTTAATATTTTTGATACAGAATAAAGAACAGCCATTCAACAATAATATAATAATGTTTTGCCTTTTTATGTGTATACAAGTGCAGTTTGTATAGCGTATACTAATATACACATATCAAAAAAGCAATTCAAAAAATTGTATGTGAGCTCATTTTTATTACTTACTAGTCTCTTGTTATTTTGAGACCATACTCTAAATCGAATCGAAAAGATTATTTTCGCTTTCTAAAGTCTAGATTTGACAAGAAGCATTAAAAACTGTAGTAATTATTTTCATTAGGTATTTTTATTATTTTATATAACATGTTGTTAAAACGTAAAAGACGTTCCACTCGCTCCCATGAAATGTACGAAATTGATACTTCAAAGAACACTTACGATGATATAGTTACCCTTCCAAATCCTGACAATTCTGGTTCTGATGGATCAGATTTCGATACTGATTCGGATGATGAAATTTCTAATATAACGTACACAGAAGCTTGTAAAACATATACTCAAACTCAAACTAAATTAGAAAGAACGCATGAACTCCAGTGGATGGAAGGAGAAAAAAGTATAATGATAATTTGAAAGACAAAATTTTATTGATAGACTCGGTAAAAAATAAAATACAAGAAATGGAGCCAGTAGAACTGTTTGAAATATTTTTCTCAACTGAAATGAAGCAATATATTATAGATGCTTGCAAAGAAAATAATTTTGATTTAAAGTTAAGACTTAAATACATTCGTGGGAATAATCATTTTGACTTCATTCATCAAATGGAAATCTCAAAGGGATTACTAGTCACGTGATCCCTTTTTATCTTGTAAAGTTGTTTCTTCGGCCATGTCACGTAATAAGTTTGAAGAGATCAAATCAAAATTAAAATATTCACAAACGAAAGATAAAAATCCAACTGACTATGCTTGGCGGATCCGTTCACTATTAAACCTATTTGAAATTAATATTATGAAGATGATGTGGAGAACTGCTCTTTCCATTGATGAAATGATGGCTAAGTCTTATGCGAGGACGGTTCTAAAACAATTCATTCGAGGAAAATTCATACGATTTGGTCTCAAATTCTGGGGTCTTTGTACTTCCGATAGTTTTGTATTAGGTCTTGACTTATACTGCGGAAAAAATTCTACAACGGGAAGTAAATTTAGTAAGTGTGCATTAGGTTCTCGCGTTGTCATGAATTTACTAGAAAAGTTTTTTCGTGTTATACCTCCGGGCAAAATATCTATGTTCCATCTTTATTTTGATAATTATTTCACAAGCTTAAATCTCGCTGTGCATTTGAAGAAGCTTGGGCTAAAATGTACAGGTACTATTAGGGAAGATAGAGTCAAAGATAAAAATGTTCTAAATAAAAAAGCTCAAAGAGGTGAGTATGCCGTGAAGCACGATAAGAACAGTGGTATAAATTACATCACTGTGATGGATTCAAAACCAGTTTCGATTATTTCTACTACTGTAGGGGTAACTCCATTATCCTTTTCAAAGAGATACAGTAAGCAAGAAGGAAAAAAAGTTGAAATACCTTTTCCGAGGGCTATTAGCGTCTATAATAGTTTTATGGGTGGCAATGGTGTCCACGACGGACATTGTAACAATTTACTTCCGAGTATTCGTTTAAAAAAGTGGACGTGGGTAGTTTTTTTAAGACTAATTCAAGCTTCGATTGTAAATGCTACTGTACTATTCAATGCTGTCAATGATGAGAAAAAAAAGGGTTGGAACAAAAGATTTTGCACTTTCAATAGCTAAAAATTACATGACGCAGAGACAATGCCAAAAAGAGAAATACAATATGTCCAAACAAACAAAACTCAAACTTTGTTCTTATTGTCCCGTAAGAACGAGAATTATTTGTGAAAAATGTCATTTATCGATTTGTGTTGAATGTTTCAAAAAAAAACACTGAAAAATTCGTATTGCAGTGAGAGGCAAGGGGACTCACTCAAATCAAGCACCTCGAAAAGTGAGAGGCAAGGGAACTCACACAAATCAAGCACCCCAAAGGAGACAAAATTCTACTACGTCCTCGTCGTTATCTCTGGGACATGCTAAGAGCAGAACGTTTTTTATCTCGAAAACTATTGAGTTTGGAGAAAAAGTTTATGGAACAAAAAGTCTTAGAATTTATCAAGGAACATGCCTGAATTTTTTCAGAATTTTTGGAGATGATTTTGGAAAAATGTATTTTCCGTATTCTCCAAAAATTCAAATATCGCCTCGTAAAATTCTAAAAAAATTCAGGCGTATTTCTCGTTTAATTCTAAGACTTTTTTGTTCAATGAACCTTTCATCTAAACTTAATGGTTTCCGAGATAACAAATGAGAAATGTTTTTTATGGATTTTTTTTTCTTTTGCCACCATTTTGTTGGATGAAGTGGTTCAAAAATTCCACCAAAATTTCTAGAGATACTTTGATAGTCGTGATCTCTTCTGATGATATTTGTTTGATGATTTTTTAGCGGTAACATTGCTAAAAAAAATCGCAAACTTGATTTTTCGCAAAATGTTTCAGGTTTTCATTGTTTAATTGGCTATAACTTTTTTATAACGCAATCAATCGCAATTTTGAAAAATTATACTGAAAGGGCGTTAAATTTCCCATCCAAATACGTGTTTGCAAAAATTTCTTAGGCCTATGACTACCGAAAACAACGCGTTAAATATCGACAAAAGAATTGAGCATTTTGGTCGTTAATGGGTTAAGCTATTAGGAAACGAAATGATGTAAATAGCGAATAAAATTAATAATATTTAATTTAAATATTACAGTCTTTTATGGGCCGAAAGACTAACGCACGCAAAAAGGATTTATAATTATTGATAATAATTCGGTGAGAGAGAGAGAGAGAGAGAGAGAGAGAGAATTCGAACTTTACCGCGAAATCTAACGCTCGGCGCGAATACAAAAAAACAATCCTCGCGATAGACAAAATACTTTCGATAGTATTATAAATATTCTATCTAAATATTATATTGTTATTTTATGGATTAAATAACTAAAAGCCTTAAAAAGGTGATAAAGACAAAGAGAACAAATATCGAAACCCGAAGATGAGCAATCCGGCATTTATGAACTTGTATAACACAAAGACATTGATCAGTTTTGTATTCCTATACTACTTACAATTACAATCCAAGACCTTGAATCTCACAATCTCGGGAACTTAGTTAAATCAATCATGCCCTTCATACTCTATAAAATTGAATCACTCACGCTATTCATCCTTTCACACAGACAGTCATTTCGCTTCTATCTTTACAAAATTAAATCAATCACGCTATTCATACCTATTAAAATTAAATCAATCACTCCATTTATACTTTATAAAATTAAATCAATTACGCTATTCATACTTTATAAAATTAGATCAATCACTCCACTTACACTTTATAAAATTAAATCAATTACGCTATTCATACTTATTAAAATTAAATCAATCACTCCATTTATACTTTATAAAGTTAAATCATATTGTTCCAATTATCGAACGGTTCGTGCATACCATTGGCGACTTACGCTAGGTTAGAACGACTTTCGGTGGCTCAACTTGTCGAATCCCTAAAGACGATGATGGTGGAGGAAACCCCCTTCCCATGCTGCGATGGCTTCAAAGTCTACTTGTCTTGACGATGATCTAATTACCGGGAGGACCAACTTATGGCCACACGTCTTCATCCGCTAAGCAGAAGGTACGGAGCCCTCTTAGGAGATGTTACTTCGACAGCGGGAAACACAGTAAATCGCGCTCCGCGGTTTTTGAGCAACTCGCCAAGAAAGCCTCGGCACGAAGTTGCGTGCGAGACATGGTCGAGCGAGCTATCGATCGCATTTTTAGCGAGATCATTCGATTTACTTTATCGCTTAGTCACGGTATTTTGTCGCGCAATAATAGGGAGGTGTACCTACCCTGCGGTGCAATTATGGTGATCAGCCGTAATCATTGAAGAGAAATCTTTTCTGCCAACGGTTTCCTCCTGATTGATCAGCTGCGTTGCCTCACAGAAAATCTGCTGCTGCTTTAGATGCTGCTGCTGTGATGTTTCCTCGCTATACTCGCACGTATCGATAATCCCAGAA
This sequence comes from Phymastichus coffea, assembly GCF_024137745.1. NCBI lineage: Eukaryota > Metazoa > Arthropoda > Insecta > Hymenoptera > Eulophidae > Phymastichus > Phymastichus coffea. The sequence goes on from NW_026706814.1 coordinate 7,012,805, forward strand.
AACTTTATAAAGAAACGACGAAACACTGTGTAAAATAATTGGCGGTACTACACACGTAACAGCTGAGGCTTAACTGAATATTTCAAACCTTCGCGCACCCTCTCTCTCTTTCTTAGTCGTTCGTTCGAGCATCGCGTGTGTACCGAATCGCAAACGGATCGATTAATCGAATCGACTACCGTTGCAAAAAGTTTATATGAGTAAGTGTGCAGCACTCTATCTCTCAAAAAATTGGTACAAAGACAAATGAATTAAAAGTAGAGTCATGTAAGATGATATAGATAAAATAGAATTTTCTCTTTTTATCGATTCTGTATAAAAATAATATTTTCCACCATAAAGGGTTATTATAAAAATTCATATAAATTTTTCCAGTTTATTTTCATTATAAACGGGAATTGCAATGTCTATAATTTAGTTAAAAACAAAGAAACTGTTTACCTCTATTTTCTTTCAAAACAAACATCTGCTCAAAACTAAACTATTTTTCCATTGCAAAAATTCACGTCAATTTTTCAATTTTTCTTGTATTAAAAATAAGGATTGCAACCCCAAAAAGTCAATGTCACCAGAATTTGTTATGCTTTCGATAAGGAATATTATCCACTTGGTTTTACTAAAAAATATTGATTAGAAAAAAAAAGCTATTTAAGAAAACCTGTTTTTGGGCGTGAACTTTGATGGTAGATTTCACCCTTCAAATGTATTTTTAGAATATTTTTATTATAATAATATCTATAAAGCAGTAAAAATTAAAAAATTCGCTTTTAAATAATTTTCATGAATAGAGGTGACTTTACCCTCTAAAAATATTTTGTATTAAAAATGCTGACAAACGTAAACTTATTTTTTCTATTTTCTTTATAAATATTGTGACGGTAAACGTCTTATTAGCGCTGACAGCCCAACCATGCGGCTGCCTGCGGGGGGCAGCACCTACCTGTTGGGGAAAGATGTAACGAGGGAATCCGGCACGAGACGGGACGGAACGCGTGTGTATAAAAACGAACCAGTCGAGAATTAAAACCTGAACACTCCGCTGCAGCTAGTGATAATTAGAGTTTTTCCCGAGTTTTCCTGAGTGCCGAGACGAGCTGATCAGGATCGACAGGAGCTGTGCCGTCGCCTGACTGGGACGAGTGCGTGCAAGCGTGTGTGCGTGAGGGGTTTCGCCATCGAGGGCGAAAACAAAAGCGTGAGCCGCTTGGTCACAGAAGCGGATTTCCCCGAGACTTGATTGCGAACTGTTCATTCTCGTGTTAACCGTGCAACTGCTAATAAGGTAAGCTGGCCAGCTTAATATCGCGATTACTGTATGATTGCTAATAACTAATCTCTCGTACTCAGTAAGAAACGTGCATGTATTAACTCGACGAACAAAGAGCGGCGACCGATCCGACACTGCATGTTATTGTCGCGCGCGCGCTTTGTAAACATAAACACGCGGGCCGAATACATTGTAGAGATAAGAGGAAATAAACGATTTCGCATGTGATATTGACTGTAATTTTGTTGTTATTATTTCGCGCTAGTAGAAAGTTGGTTGACTGACGCCCGTTCCCTCCTGCTCTCCGGTTTACGAATTTGAACGTTTAGATAATCCCGAGCGCTCTTCGATGCGATCGTGCGCATAAATAAAAAGACGATTATTCACTCCGTTACAATATAAAAATTTGGTTATAATGACACTATTTTTAAAGTTTTTACTGCAGAAAATGATGTCAATTTTTCAATTTTTCTTGTATTGAAAATAGGGGTTGCAGCCTCCAAAAGTCAAACACATTAGAATTTGTATTACTTTTTATAAGGATTATTGCTCACTTTGTTTTACTACGAAATATTGACTAGGAGAAAAGTTATTTGAAAAAAATGTTTCTGGGGGTGAACTTTGGAAGTGGATTTCACCCCTTAAATATATTTTTCCGCCGATAAAAAAATATCAATCTTTTGTTTTTTTAATGTACTACAACATATACAAGAATTATAAAAATCGGTGAGTTCGGGTTGGGGTACCTTCCTTATCAGATAGGAGCTCCATACAGAATTACAGAGCTCACAACTGTTGAAAGGAGGAGCCTTCGCGGTTGCTTGGGTTCTCCAATATTGGAAATAATGCCTGCCAACGCTCAACTACCGTTCGATGTCTTGTTATCTGCATTAATATGATGGTCTTTGAATGATACTTGCGTATCCAGTGTGACACCCAGGTATTTCCGTAGTTCCCCTGACCTGTTTGCCTTCCAGCGTAAAGGTGGTATACCCTTTTTCCATGGTGCGAGCGATGCCTCACCTCCGTATTTTCCACAGCAAAATCCAACCCATGATTTTTCAGCCATATAGCCATCGTCTCTGTTGAGGTAACTTCTAAGGATAATTGATAATACCATCGGGACGAAGTTGTTAGGGACCCTTCCCCGTCCTTGGTCTTTTTTCAATGGCCATATTTGCCTGGGCCGTCTTCTTTTGCTGCTTTTGCGTCCTTGTTTTTTTCCCCTTTTTGGCTACTGTTGCCCATTTTGTAGTCTGTTTATAGTCATCTTTTGATAGTCGGGTTCGTTTTAACTTGCCTCCATTTTCGCTTTTATTACCGACTGTTGGGTCCTAAATATAGACGGTGTCTGGTATGCTCGACATATATATACTCATGCCTGATGGTCATCGAGCACTTCTGACTTTCAGCTAAGAGCCCTGTCGGAAGCTCTTGCCATCTTCTTAATTTCCTTATGAACGTTGTTCTTGTCAAAAATAAAGTTTAAAAGGGCCTTAACTTTCTCTTGTAGGAGATTCAAGGACTTCGCTTCTTCATCTACTGCTGCGTTTGGCAGCGGGGTTCTCGGTTCGCTGTCTTCCTCTTTCATGCCAATACGTCAACCTCTCTCTATCTCCTCCCCTTGTTCGGTTGTGTTTATTTTTAACATACGAGGGTGGTCCGATAAGTACTTAGCCTCACCGCCCGATGGCGCCACTCTCGCAAAAGAAATATTCTATCACGTAGTACAACCTTCTCGATGGTTACTGTCAAGATTTTAAGCCGGATCGGAGTTGTAGTTTATTTTTGAGAGAGTGTGAAAGCAAGTGTGTCAATGGAAAAAGAGCAGTATCGGTCGGTGATTCGATTCTTGTTTTTGGAAGGGAAATCGCGCAGTGAAATCAAAAAGCGCTTGGATGCTGTGTACGGTGACTCTTCTCCTTCGATGGCGACCGTCAAAAATTGGTTTAACGAGTTTCAACGTGGTCGCACGTCGATTTTTGAAGAGCCACGTCCAGGTGCTCCGATAACGGCTACCACAGAGGATAACGTGAAAAAATCCACGATCTCGTATTGGCAGATCGACGATTGAAGGTGCGCGAGATAGCTAAGATCGTAGGCATCTCAAAAGACCGTGTGGGTCATGTCCTGCATGAAATTTTGGGCATGAGAAAGCTGTCGGCGCGATGAGTGCCGCGTTTGCTCACTCCGGACAACAAGCGCAACCGTGAGACAACTTCAGAGCAATGTCTGACGCTGTTTAAGCGCAATCCGAAGGAGTTTCTGCGTCGTTTCGTGACAGTCGACATAACATGGATCCACTGGTATACACCAGAGACCAAGGAACAGTCGAAACAGTAGACTTTACCCGGCGAAAGTGCTCCGAAGAAGTCGAAGACTGCCCCATCGGCCGGAAAGGTGATGGCCACCGTTTTTTGGGATTCACAAGGTGTGATCTACATCGACTACCTGGAGAAGGACGAAACGGTCACAGGGCTGTACTATGCCGAATTATTGGGCCGATTCGATGTCAAATTGCAGAAAAAACTGCCTTATTTGGCGAAGAAAAAAGTGCTCTTCCATGACAACGCACCGGCTCACATCTCCGCCGTCGCCATGGCCAAATTGGTCGAATTAGGCTACGAACTGTTGCCCCATCCACCGTATTCTCCAGATTTAGCCTCGTGCGACTTCTTTTTGTTTCCAAACTTGAAAAAGTCACTCCCCGGGCAGGAATTTGAGTCGAATAAGGAGATAATCGCTGCCACGGAAGCCTACTTTTCAGACCTCGCGGAAACGTATTTTTCAGACGGGTTAAAGAAGTTGGAGCATCGCTGGGCCAAGTGTATCGAACTAAAAGGAGACTATGTTGAAAAATAAAACGCCACTTTTCCAAAATTTGCGTTTTTCTTTTGTAGGCTAAGTACTTATCGGACCACCCTCGTATTCTATTCCGGTTTGTCTCGGTGTGTATCTGACCCATGGATCCCCCATCTATAGGGATAGCTGACATATTCCCAATACATACCTGTAAGCGGTGCCAGCCATCACAGTCAGATATAGCACGCCTTGTCGTGTTAACTCTTCTCTCTGTTTCTTGAGCTTCTCACCCTGAACGTAGGTGTTTGAGTCTCTAAGATGTAGACGCAGACATTCTAGGGCAGTAAAGAGAGGGAGACTAAACGTAAAGTCTTTAGCAGCGGAGTATTAAATAGCTAGAAGCCGATAACAAAGCGACAAAAAGAACTACGGTTGACAGCATCATCCGTAAAAGTGAAGTTGTCGAGACGGACTTTCGTGGTCTGGGCTATAAAATAGTGACAGAAAAACTAAAAATAGGGACCAGAATGGAACGAAGAAGTAGGGACACGATAGGGGAGGATTATTGATGTACTCTTTCCGACTTATTCGATTAAAGAGGATTCTGGAGAGGAAGGACCATCGGGGGGTACTGTCTTAACGAGGGAGGAGCTTAATAAAACGATATTCTGCGTAAAGACTGGAAAAGCCCTGGTTCTGGATGGAATTTTAGGCTAGATCTTGCGGTTGATCTCGAATATAAAACAGCAGATTCTCCTGGATATGTACAACGAATGCCTTAAGGGTGGGGTGTTCGGGAGGAGGTGAAGAATAGTGCAACTAGTACTCTTGTATACGGGGAAGGATCATTTGGACGACTTATCATCCAACAAGCCACTGAGTCTTTTGGATATGGCCAGAAAACTATATTAGTTATTGTTAAGAGGGAGGCTTATTGAAGCGACTGATGCAACGAGAGGTCTGAGTGATAACCAACACCGTTTTCGCGAAGGCTGCTCCACAATTGGCGCCTTACGAGAGTTCAAGGTAATGTGTACACCACAAGGCGAGGAAAAGGTAAGAACAAACCCATCGTCTTGACCGTGAGTTAGATATTAAAAATACTTTTGACTCATTAGAGTGCAAGGACATCCTGAGAGACTTGCAAGCTCATGGGGTGCCCGATTATCTGGTTAGGATTTTGAGGGATTATTTAAGAGAGAGAAAAGTTATATTTAAGATGGTAAATGAACGGGGGTTAAGAGAGATAACAGCAGGTGTATCTCAGGTCTCTATTCTGGGTCCACTTTTCGAGAATCTGATTTACAGTAACCTGCTCAGGCTATGGATGCCGAATGGAGTATCGCTGGTCGGGTACGTAGATGACGCAGTTATTGTGATTATAGCAAAAGATGTAAGCTCTGTGGAATATAAAGTGAATACCGTTACGGTGATTATAAGGGACTTGTTGAGAGCGTAAGTTCTCGTACTGGCGATACACAAAACCGGAGCTGATAATTCTGACGACACGAATGATAGAGACCATACTTCCAATTATATGAGGTCTGTCCGGAAAATATCGGGCCTACCTTTATATTTTCGTGCTAGCGTTATTCTTTATCATCTGGTGGGTGGTATCCTTTAAAGTAATCCCCACTTGATTGAATAACACGGTTCCATCGATGTTTCCACTTTTCAAAACAGTCCTGGAACTCACTTTTAGAGATAGCCTTAAGTACACTCGTCGCATTGTTTTCAACTGTTGTTTTGTCATCGATTCGGTGTCCTTTGAGTGGTTTTTTTAGTTTTGGAAACAGCCAAAAGTCACGAGGGGCTATGTCGGGACTGTGTGGAGGTCGTCGAAACAATGCGATATTGTGTTTGCTCAAAAACTGCTGCACAAGATTGGATGAATGCACTGGCGCATTACCGTGATGGAGAAGCAGTCACCACTTTCCCAAAAGTGCGGTCGTTTTCTTCTTACTGCATCACACAAACGTTTCAAAATTTGGACGTAGTATTCTTTATTGATTGTCTGACCTGCTGGTGCATATTCGTGATGTACAACACCTTCAAAATCGAAAAAAACAATCAACATTGACTTAACATTGCTCCGACTTTGACATGCTTTTTTGGTCTTGGCGATTCAGAATGCTTCCACTGTGAAGATTGTTGTTTTGTTTCAGGATCATAACCATAAGCCCATGATTCATCACCTGTAATAACTTTTCTAAGCACATTATCATCATTATTGACCATTTCCAGATTGTCCAGAGCGATTTCTAAGCGAATGTTCTTCTGCTCTGCGTGAGCAATTTTGAAATGAATTTCGCACACACGCGTTTCATTCCTAAATTTTCGGTTAAAATTTCTGAAATGATAGTTTTTGGTATCCCAAGGTCTTCTTCTAGTTCTCGCACAGTCATACGACGATCTTGTTCGATTGCAAGTCGCACCTACTCAATACTATCTGCGGTTTTTGTTGTCGAAAGTTGGTCGGAACGAGAATCACTATCGACAGAAGTGCGACCATCCTTGAACCGTTTATACCACTCTTTTCTTCGTGTTTTGCTCATTCACTCGCTTCCGTAGGCCTTTTGCATCATTTCAATAGTTTCCGAACTCGTTTTTCCGAGTTCAAAGCAAAGTTTGATGCAAATTCGTTGATCTTGTTTTTCAGTCATTTTTGACAATATCAAAATCCGACGAACGTGAAAAAGTAACTGTAAACAAAGACACGCTGCGTATGAACTATACGTCCGACAGGTGTCAGTAAGTAACCAATAGATTCGTGAGGCTTTACTGTTGACGTTTCTGTCCGGTAGAAGTCGCTCGAACACTATGGCGCGAAGATATAAACGTAGGCCCGATACTTTCCGGACAGACCTCGTATATTTATAGAATATTTTTTTCCTGCGTATATTTATATATTTACAAACAATGCCTATTTTCATTCGTCGCAATCAGTGCCACGATTTCTCACGGGTGAGTTGCATATTTCATTGTGAGTCAGTTGCACAGTTTTTCTAGCATTCAAACAGTTCATTTCTTGTAAGAATTTGTCGAGGAGAAAGAAAGGTTGAATAGAGAAATTGATTTGCATGAAAGTTTTGGAACAATAAGTTATAATAAGGATATAAAATAGATATATAAGTTATATCAATACTACACAAAATATAGATTTTGGCGCATAATATGATGATTCTATATCGTATGAATACGAATAACAAGCTTGTTTCTTTGTGAGCTTACAAAACAGTTTTGCCTAAAAGTATAAATATAGAGATAACTTTTGACTATTTAAAATTTTGAAAAATCATGATACGTGCATCTAAAATTCTTCACAAATCAATTAAAATCATTTATTTTTTAAGTCTAAAAGATTCTATCAATATATATCCAGACTTTCATGAACACCTTATAAATTTTTAGCATTGGAAATGAAAGTGAATCCGTTAAATGTGATAAATATGCTTTTGGCTTACTTCCAAACTCTCTCTATCCAAGAAAGTCCTTACAATTTCAAGGAAATTGAAATCAAAGATTATTGCCAGATGATACTATTAGATTTGTTAGAAGCAGATAATAATATAGATATGATTATGGAAGAATCTTTAGATTTTCAAGAGTAGTTCAAAGACGCTAACGCTTATATTGTCGAGGAGCAAAATTTCCATACACTACCTGAGGATCCTGAGTTTCCTACAGATAAATGCACTAGCTTAAATGAGCTATTGAGTTTTGAATATAAGAAAAGAACTGTCGACTTTTGAAGAAGCGGAAAAAGAAAAAATCTTTCTCTTCAAACGGTACAAAATCATTTCCGCAAGGTCACATCTGAAACACAACTACGTCGCTGGGCACACCTAAATAATCAATGTGGTACATATCGAAAGAAAATTACAAGAATTTGCAAATATACTTTAGAAAATTTTAACGTGGATCTTGAATCTGGTTTTATAATTCATGACAATGATTTGAGAAGATGGGCTTTACAAGCTCAATTATTAATTGGAAATGAAGATTTCCAATAATTCCAACATAAGATTTACAGCTTCTAAATGATAGGTTGCAAAATTTAAGAAAGCTCACAGAATTGTGTCTAGAAAAATAAATAAATTTATAACAAAAAAGGTATAGAAAATAGAAAAGAATTGCAAACAAAAGAGACAGAATTTTTGTCAAATGTCAACCAATTAATTAATCAAGTAGGTATTGAGAATACCTTCAATTCAGATCAGAGCAATTTTCAATTAGAAATGCACTCTGGTCGCACCTTGAAAGTTGAGCAGTTGAAAGGGCGAAACAAATACAATCTCTTGTGCAATCTGTATCATCCACTACCCATAGCTACACTGTGCAACCAACGATATCAGCAGAAACTATTATCATCTTTATTTTTGGTATTGCAAGAACGTATCAGGGTTTTTGGATCAACCGTATCACAAAAAATATTCACGCCTACAAACGTACATGTTGCTGCTTCAAAATCTGGAAAACTGAATTCAGGTAAAATAATTTTTCATGTATTGTAAATATGAAATATTAAACGAAAATTTACAGGTCTCTTCAAAACATGGTTAAAAGAAGTATATTTTCCTAATGTGGGACCTACAACAATGCTATTAATTGATTCGTGGAGCGGTCACTGTCCAGTAGCTGCAGAGGAAGCTACGCCGTATGATAAAACGGTACATCTGAAACAAATACCCTCCAGAACGACTGGAAATATTTATCCATTAGATGTTTTTGGATTCCGTACTTAAAAAAATGTTGTTAAGCATTTTTCAGATAGTGTTAGCTATATCGACGATGAATTAGAGTTACATAAAAGGAATAATATTATAAAATTACAATCATTAGTCCATATTCAGTTTTCATCCTAACATTATAAAAATCTATTCAGGTATGTGTGGTAGAAAAGTGGATACCTTGTAAATAAACCGAAGGAATTTGATAACCCCGTAGATTTTAGTTTTGGAGATTCATGTGCAACGAATTGTGAAATTTATGGTTGCAATAACGTTGCTATCATTCGATGCGGATGGTATAGAATATCTTTGTGCTTGAAGCATTTTCTTGAAGAATACTATTACTGTTTTATTCATAATCCATAAGATTCTGACAAATTTTGCAAATTCATTTTTTATGACAAAATTGTAATAGGTTATGATAATAAAATTATAATGTAATATCAACATTGTTCAATTACTACGTAATAGTAAGAAAAGGAGAAATTTTATTAATGATCTCACCTGGAGATGAAGGCTTATGTTCTGTACTTAAATTAGGCTAGGGTTAAGGGTGTGTGCGTAATATAAGCAAAAATTCTGACTTAGAGATTAAGTGAAATCTTACTTTTAATCAGGAAAGAAACAAAAGCTAACATACGTACTTATCAGGCATAAAAAACCCCAGTTCTAAGTGAGGGAAAAGCCATCTAAGTACAAATTTGAACTTTGACTCGACTTGAAATTGATCAGAAATAATAATAAATTAGAATTTAACTGGTTTAGAAAAACAACACAAACTGACAGAATTTTAAATGTTAACTCAGAACATATAATTCATCAAAAAGTTAATATAGTTTCAAATTTAATTGACCGGGTGTTTTTACTTGCTGACAAAAAATTTCGTTCACGCAATTAAAAAATAGTTACTAATATCCTGAAAAAGAATAATTATCCATATGAATTTATCAAAAACACATACAGAAACGGATTAACAAATATAAAAAAGGAAAAAATAATTCTAAAAATTTAATAAATCAAAAACTACCGACAGTCGCTATTCCAAATAATTGCAACATCTTTACAAAATTTTCTTCTGTGTTAAAAAAACATAACATTACTCCAATATCTTTATTACAGAAACCATTACAAGAGTTCATACGTTTAGGAAAAGACAAATCTGATTTATTAGACAATACTGGTATTAACTGCAAACAATGTTCAGCTGTCGACATAGGTGAAAGTAAGCGATCCTTAAAAATTAGATTAAATGAACACAAAAAAACATTGACTCAGATACAGTAGTAAAAAAACTAAATAAAGTTACCGTGATTTTCCAACATTTTTCCTTTTTTATTTACATTTAATAGTAATTAATAGCTGGTTCTGAAATGGCTGACCCAACGAGATCGTTGATATGATTTTGGTTTTAGGAGCAGGCCAAAATAATTATTGTGCTGCGGCACGACTTTATGCTGAACGCTATCCTGGCAGACGACACCCTGATGATAGAGCTATCAGACGTTTAATCCAAAGAGCTCGTGGTGGACACATGGTTCGTCAAAGTAGGCGCCATGAGTATGATGAAAATGATAATCGAGTTGTAGCTATCCTTGCAGTAATTCATCTTGATCCACATATTAGCACTTATCGAGTGGAAAGGGAAATTGATATTTCAAGAAGTACTTTTTTAAGAATTATGGCAAGGCTTCGATATCACGCCTATCATATCACTTTGGTTCAAGAGATACAGTTTGAGCATTTCCAACTGTGGATTGTATTTTGCCAATGGGCTTTACAAATGATACAAAATGATCCAGACTTTTTTAACTTTGTTTTCTTTTCTGATGAGGCCTAATTTCAAAGTGATGGGGAACTGAATAGGTATCATTGCCACATTACTGGTGTGATGTAAATCCTTATTGGTACCGAACTGTAAACCATCACAGACGTTGAAGTGTTATGGTGTGGTGCGGGATTGTCAATGGACACTTGATTGGTCCTTATTTTTTTTTAAAGGAAATGTATGTCAACATAGTTACTTGCGGCTAATAAGAGATGAACTGCCTGGATTGCTGGAAGATGTTAATTAGAAATGCGACGAAGAATGTGGTTCTAGCAGGATGGCGCAACACCACATTTTGCTCGAATCGTAAGGGCTTTTTTGAACGAGCACTATGGTATCAGATGGATTGAGCGAGGAGGTCCGGCCTGCTTGCTCACCCGATCTTACATCACCAGATTTTTATTTATGGGGTTACTTAAAAAATGATGTTTTTGAGCAATAACCCACTACAAGAGCAGATATGCAGGACAGGATTCGTCAAGCATGCGCTGCTATTCCGAGGCAAACTTTTCTGAACACCGTTCACCATTTTCAAAGGCGTTTGACAATGTGTCTTAAAGCAAATGGTCATCATTTCGAACACTTGCTTAGGTTAGTGAGAGACAAGAGGACTCACGTGAAACAAGCACCCCATCGTGAGAGGCAAGGTGACTCACGTGAAACAAGCACACCAAAGGAAACAAACCTTACTACGTCCACGTCATTGTTTCTGCGTAACGCTAAAAGTAAGAAAAACCTTTTCAAGGTCAACATTTTCAAGCTCGTTGTATTATTGGGGTTTCTATTCATGAAAAAAGGCTAGCAAATAGCAATCATAGGATCTTGTAGCATTTGACCTTGAAATTCCCTTCTCGAGATCATGAAAAAAACTTCCTAAATACCACTTTGGACGTAAAATTACCCGCTCTTTCCGAATCCGATGTCAAAAATAGGGATCCCCATTTAAAAAAAACACTTTGACCTTGAAATAACCTTGAAGGTCAAGTTTAAGGTCAAAAGTGTTAGCCCTATTGTGTTGCCCCCTTCGCCCTCTACAACTTTTGTTAGAACTAATTTGCTCTATCTGGCTTAGGTTCCGAGTAATCCGGATGCGGCGATTAAAATGGGTCACTATGTATATATGGGTAATTCTTGGCTATTTCGATTGACTTGTAACCCTTAGGTTACGGATTTTTTTTTAATTTGGAACAATTGTTGTACACATAAAACTGAGATTTTTCCCAAATTTTGGAGACGATACATGAATTATATCAAAAGTTATTAACAATTAAAGAAAAATGATAAAAAATTTTCAAACGGCTATATTTTAAAAACTAATAAAGATATCGAAGTCGGATTTTTTTCAAAATACTTATAATGCCTTAAAATTTCGAAATAATTACAACAATAAACAATAAAAATTTTTTTTCGAAAGTTATTAACTTTTTGTTTAAACAATTGCTAATATCTCAAAAAGTATATTTTTTTTTGAAAAATTCTTGCTCCTACGTATTCCTGAGGATTTTTACTATCGAAATCAATCATAAAATTCAAGGGCCCGACATATCGGAAAGCGTAGCCCTAATCAAAAGAAGACGCCTCGGCGTAAGGCTGCGGTAGCGCTCCAGCGGACTCACGGTCGAAAGGTACTTTAGCTTTAATCTAAAAAACTAATAAAGATACCGAATCGGATTTTTCCCAAATTACTTATAATACCTTGAACTTTCGAAATAATTACAACAATGAACAATAAAAATTATTTTTCGAAAGTTATTAACTTTTTGTTTAAACAATTGCTAATATCTCAAAAAGTATATTTTTTTTTTGAAAAATTCTTGCTCCTACGTATTCCTGAGGATTTTTGCTATCGAAATCAATCATAAAATTCAAGGGCCCGACATATCGGAAAGCGTAGCCCTAATCAAAAGAAGACGCCTCGGCGTAAGGCTGCGGTAGCGCTCCAGCGGACTCACGGTCGAAAGGTACTTTAGCTTTAATCTAAAAAACTAATAAAGATACCGAATCGGATTTTTCCCAAATTACTTATAATACCTTGAACTTTCGAAATAATTACAACAATGAACAATAAAAATTATTTTTCGAAAGTTATTAACTTTTTGTTTAAACAATTGCTAATATCTCAAAAAGTATATTTTTTTTTTGAAAAATTCTTGCTCCTACGTATTCCTGAGGATTTTTGCTATCGAAATCAATCATAAAATTCAAGGGCCCGACATATCGGAAAGCGTAGCCCTAATCAAAAGAAGACGCCTCGGCGTAAGGCTGCGGTAGCGCTCCAGCGGACTCACGGTCGAAAGGTACTTTAGCTTTAATCTAAAAAACTAATAAAGATACCGAATCGGATTTTTCCCAAATTACTTATAATACCTTGAACTTTCGAAATAATTACAACAATGAACAATAAAAATTATTTTTCGAAAGTTATTAACTTTTTGTTTAAACAATTGCTAATATCTCAAAAAGTATATTTTTTTTTTGAAAAATTCTTGCTCCTACGTATTCCTGAGGATTTTTGCTATCGAAATCAATCATAAAATTCAAGGGCCCGACATATCGGAAAGCGTAGCCCTAATCAAAAGAAGACGCCTCGGTGTCCGGAGCGCTACCGCAGCCTTATATATATATATATATATATATATATATATATATATACATATAAAGAGAGAGAGAGAGAGAGTGCAATAAGATACCTAACAAGTGTTTTCAATGCATATAAATATATAAACAGTTGCACAAGAGCCATAATGCTCTACAACAATCTATCAAACGAGCTCAAGACTATTCATAGTTTGAATAATAGAAAAAATAAGCTAAAAAAATGGATAAAAGAAAACACATAATAAAGAAATGGATAATAATATAAATTATGAAGGTATCATATAAAAGATAACTAAATTCTATGGAGATTTGCTCCCTGCACTGGAAGTCCGTGGGGATGCAAATAACTATACCCAGTTACTATTAGGTATACGAACAAGCCGAAACTAACGAACAAAACTCCTATTGAAAAAGTTTTTGATCAAATAGATAAAATAGCAGAAGAAAATAATTGCATGGCACATGTGAAGAAACCAATGTCAGCCTCGGGGAAAGTCTATACAAGATCAAAACTGTAGCAGGATGACCTATGGAGACATCAACTATTTGGAAAATAACAAAGCCCTACTGTACTTCGACAGGGGTTCACAAGAACAAAAAACATTCATTAACTCAACATCTTCACTAGAAGCTCAACCAAGCTACTATGATATAGTTGTAGTTGATCACAATGTATTCAGATCACCTTGTAAATGTTCAACCATAATTCAATACAAAAAATCTTCCCACATTATAGAGAAAAAAACTGAAAACGACATTCAACAATGCTGGTACTGTTTCATTTGTAATGACGTTGTATACTAAAGTAGACTGGTATGCATAAACTACTCTTAATTTTCATTGAAATGAAATGCCGCAGATATCTGATTTATGTGATATACGAGGATCGTTTAAAAAGTCTGTGCAAAAATAAAAACTGCTTGATTTTTTTAATAATTTTTATTTTTCAACATAGTCTCCTTTTAGGCTTATACACTTCATCCAACGCTGCTCTAGTTTGTTAATCCCTTCCAAATAATAAGATTTGTCCAAGTCTGTAAAATAGGCATTCGTTTCTGCAATCACCTCGTCGTTTAAATAAAATCTTTTCCCCGCCAGCCATTTTATCATATTAGGGAACAAATAGTAGTCCGACGGAGCCAAGTCTGGAGAATAGGGGGGCTGTGGCGCATTGTCGTGGTGGAAGAGGACTTTTTTGTGGGCCAATCGTGGACGTTTCTCTAGCAACTAGGTTTTCAAACGATTCAATAACGATGAATAATATTCGCATGTAATGGTTTTACCCTTTTCCAAATAGTCGATGAAGATTATTCCTTGCGAATTCCAAAAGACAGTCGCCATAACCTTCCCGGCCGAAGGAATTGTCTTCGCCTTTTTCGGAGCAGATTCCCCCTTGGTAACCCATTGTTTAGACTGTTCTTTGGTCTCATGAGTGTAGTGATCCATGAGTGTAGTATCCATGAAACGACTTTTAAAGTCTTGCGGATTTTGCTGGAACAGCTGCAAACCATTCTTGCAACACTTCACACGATCTCGTTTTTGGTCAATCGTGAGCAATCGCGGCACCCATATAGCGGATAGCTTTTTCATATCCAAATGTTGGTGCAAAATATTATGTACCCGTTCGCTCGAGATGCCTACAGTACTAGCAATTTCATGCACCTTCACTCTTCTGTCAGCCATCACCATATCATGGATTTTATCAATGATTTCTGAAGTGGTAACCTCAACAAGGCGTCCAGAACGTTCAGCGTCTTTTGTGCTCATGGCCTCTCCGAAAATTTTGAAACCACTTATAAACCATTCTAATCGAAGGTGCACCATCACCATAATGTTTATCAAGCTTCTGTTTAATCTCCTGAGTCGTTTTGCCTTTGAAAAAGTAATGTTTAATCAATACACGAAATTCTTTTTCGTCCATTTTTTTACAACCACTCGATTTCTTTGATTGAAGCGAATGTAAAACTCAAAGTAATTTGCCGATCTAGCTGAAACTTGGTGTGTGCTCTTCCAAGATATGCCACTAACTGAAAATAACCTCGATACGCACTAGTACCGCCATCTCTCTGACTTATTATAGAAGGTCGAAGCTTTTACCTAACACTTATCTGTTTTTATATGAATAAACCGTTGATTGGACTGAAAACAACCCTGATGTTAATGTTTGTACATAGTTATAGTAATACCTTCATGGAATCTGATTTTTCATATCTTCGCGTGATATTTTTTGAATTTTTACTTTCCTTTTGTTGTGAAGACTAAATAGTCTATCGATCTCAAAATTCAACAACATACGGTATACGGTCCACTTGAATTCGAAACATGGTAACATATGATGCCTGTAGAGAATTATTATTATTTTGATAAATTAAAAATATCTTTTTTTTTCTTTGATTATTCAAATGTATGTTTTATATGTTTGTTCGCGCCGTTTGCGCTGCGAAATTTTTCCTTTACTATGTGAGAGAGAGAGGGAGAGAGAGAGAGATAGAGAGAAAGAGATAGCTGTGCGGTAATGGGTTCTTAAATTACGGTGAATGCTCGGACCGTCTTTGTTACATCTGTTTGTGTTTGCGTTCAACTATCGCTGGACATTTGTGCGCCTCATGTTTGATCCCAGCCCTGAGATATCCTAAGAGTAAAGGACACACGTGTCGGTGATGCCATAAGATAAGGACACGCGTTGGACGAGCGCAGGTAATCAACTCGGATCACGGGGCCATTTTACTTCTCGCAAGGGGGGGGGGGGGAATGGGGAAAAATTTTCTTATAAAGAAAAATAGGCGATGACAGTCAGTTCCTTCAGGGAAACCAGCAGTGACACTTCTCTCTCTATCTCGCATAGTCGTGAGCCATGTGTGATACTGCTTTTAGCGATAGCCAGTGACATTGTATAAAAACAGCAATTGAAGTGTGTGTGTTTGCGTGTGCACGAGTGCAGTGTGAGAAGTTGCGCTAGGCGTTTTCACGATTGCCGGTGAACCGACTAAAGGGCTAACTACGTTAGCAGAGGACGTCTTCAGATTCTAGGTGCTGCCACAACTCTTCAAGCCCATCACATCGGCATCACAGGTCATCGCAGTATAGTGTGCCCGAGACGTGGGCTGCGGTGCACCGAGGTGTTTATATGTGTGTGTGTGGTGGCACTTCCTGGTTATCTGTGTGTGGGCAATGATCTGGGAAGCGAACGCCATTCAAATATACGTGCTTTGTACGGGCTCGGCGAGCCTTCAGGTAACAATTTTGTGTAATTAGCGTTTAAGTTATTTGTTAAAGTTCAACTTTGTACTTAGATGGCTTTTCCCCCACTTAGGACTGGGGTTTTTTATGCTAGATAAGTAAATATTGTTTCTTTCGTGATTAAAAGATTTTGTTTCTTTCCTGATTAGAAGTAAGATTTCACTTAATCTCTGAGTCAGAATTTTTGCTTATATTACGCACACACCCCTAACCCTAGCCTAATTTAAGTACAGAACATAAGCCTTCATCTCCAGGTGAGATCATTAATAAAATTTCTACTTTTCTTACTATTACGTAGTAATTGAACATGGTGCCCCGGGTGTGCGTTTATAGGAGTGTGCGTTTGTAGGTGATAGTCTTGACTGCGTATAAAATTTGAGCTGTAGTATTAATTAAAAAGTCAGACAATAGTAGGAAGCTGCGCGCTTATGTTATATTGTGAAAAGTGAAAAGTCAGCGTGAGTAAGGTCCACCTGCGTTTTAGTAAATCTTTTCATTAAATTTTGATAATAATAAGTGCCATGACACGCGTAAAAGGCTCGTTGCCTCCCAACAATCAAAATTAGACGAGATCGCCGCCATCGGCGCGCGCATGAGGATGAGGGCGCCGGGCACCCTCAACAAAACAATCGTGCAGGTGCATCTTAGTACCGTGGAAGAGCGTTGGGCCGCAAGACGCACGATGACATTATACTCCGCGCCGTCGCTGCGAGGCATGCGTACGTCGTTGAAAATCACTTTGATGCGATGACTCAAGTTCAAGAAAAAACCACCGATTGGCTACGTACGAAGCTCATACAATTCCCAAATGATAACGAGGATGTAGGAGAACCGCGACGCAGCTTAAGTGGAAATGGCGAGACAATTCATCGGTAGGCGCGACGATGATGAGGCGGATGAACAAATCGCGTAGTTACCGCGCTTAGATCTACCCTCTTTTTCGGGTGACTATGAGGACTGGGAGAGCTTCGCGGATATATTTACCACACTCTTCCATGATGCCCCGCGTCTTGCCAACATGACTAAGTTACGTACAGTATTTGAAGGCATGCTTAAAAGTTTTAGCAGCCGAAATTAGTAAAAGACGTGGCGATAATCGGGACAAATTACGCGTCGACATGGCAGGCGCTTAAAAATTGATTCTATATCTCACGCTTAATGACAAACAAGTTGATCGACTCTCTCTCTCGAATTTACCTTATTTGAAAAAAGAGGCTGCGCACGAGCTGCGTCGTTTTGTTGATTCAACTCAACGAATCGTCCGAGCGCTCACAACCAGCGGACCGCCTGTCGCACAATGGGATATATGGCTTGTACACACGGTAGAAATTCGCTTAAATGTGGGAAATGTGGGAATCGGAACTAATAAAGCGAGATCATCAGTTCACTTTACTGCTACCGGACGCGGAAAACGATACCACATCGCGATTTCCTAAATTTGTAGATTTAGTCGCCTTCCTGGAGAGACGCGCGCAGTCGCTGCTCGTCATCAGTTCTGATAACAGAGATAATAAGAGGGCTCCACAACCTTTTACCCCTGGTTCGGGCTCGCGTAAGATACATCACGCGCAGACCACAGACTCAACGAAAACTAGGACATGCGTCATATGCTCGGGCAATCATTTCGTCGCGCGTTGCGCTGGTTTCTTCGCAAAAAATGTAAAAGACCGTAACAGCGAAGTATGTCGGCTAAAGCTCTACTTTAATTGCTTAGGTTTGCATAAGATGAAAGACTGCAAATCTCAGAATTCATGCAAGATTTGCAGCGAGAAGTACCACTCATTACTCCACTACAATAAACGGAACAACGATCAGCAGGAAGCAGACTCTAACAACAGCGCGAAAATCAAGGCTAACGTTGCTCATGTAGCCATCAAGCCAGCGCTTGCATCAAACGCGTGCCGAAGTGGCGAGAGCAACATTATTCTTGCAACCGCGCAGGTTATCGTTATAGGATCGGATGGCCGACATACGCGTGTCCGCGTTTTCCTCGATCAAGGCTCTGAGGCGACGTTCATATCAGAAACACTTGTTTAATCGCTTCGCCTACCAAAGAGTCGTGTTGACATAAACGTAATCGGCGTGGGAGGTTGTAATGCGGGTTGTGTCAAATCGGCGACATGCTTTACGTTGCAATCGTAAGTCGATCCCAGTTTCAAGCTGGACGTTAATACTTTCGTGCTACCGCGACTTACTTGCATTGCCTCCTCGGAATCTTGTCAAATTCAATTTGTATCAATTTCGACAGCTATCGCTCTATTTGGGAATGTTTCGGTTTTCGGATATGGGAAAAAAATCTTGAGAGCATATATTAATACTGTTTTCAATATTTTATGTATTTCTCATTTTATGTATTTCCTATTTTATGTATTTCCATAAAAGATATGTAAGTAGTTCTTAGCACAATTTAATGTTTACTTATATAGTACTGCCATAAAGCTAAATATGAATGATTTTTCGGGGGCGGTTATTATTGGTTGTTTTCATTAATACGACTCAAACAATCTATTAAAAACATTAAAGATTATTTTCGAAAAAATTTTTTCTTTCGTTGTAATTGAACGTTGCGATTTTTAGACACATCTAATTCATGGTGATAAGGGAATGCTTATCAAGTTTTGCTCGTGGTTGTTTATTAAGAAATAATTTTGTACTGATTCCAATTTAATAATAAAGTTAATGTTAAAGAGCTCTCGTAAAAAG
The DNA here is from genome assembly GCF_024137745.1 of Phymastichus coffea. NCBI lineage: Eukaryota > Metazoa > Arthropoda > Insecta > Hymenoptera > Eulophidae > Phymastichus > Phymastichus coffea. The sequence continues at coordinate 7,031,970 of NW_026706814.1, forward strand.
ATTTACGCTTTGCGGAACGCATATTGCACCCTTAAAAAACTTCTCTCAGTCAAGACCATCGGAAGTGAATTTAAAGTTTTTCTTGTGATTGCTGTTATGTGACGGACCGTTCTTTTCTTTTATTTTATACCTAATATACAAAGAAAGAGACAGGTTGCCTCCGAGAAGTTCACTTACGTGCGCCAGAGCCGAGAGCATAGCAATAAGATGCTGTGGTCAGCAGCACATGTGCGCGTCTCGGCGAGAATGGATGAGAAGGACCAAGCGCATTGCTGTGGCCTGCTGCGGCAGTATGCTATAGCAGCATACTACAGTTAGCATGTTTACTGAGGACTAAGGCAGTGATCAAAAACACGTAAATCAGAGAGAGAAGGAGAGGAAGTGGCAAACAAAGTGTGCGGAGGAATAGCGAGGACGAGAATAGTTAGTCAGAAGTGAGCACCCGATTAGAAAGGCTGCATTTATTTTCTCGGGAACTAATTTTGTTCTTTATAGTCACACACACACACACACACACGCGCGCGCGCGCGCACACACACATACGCGCACGCGCGCACACACACACATACATATATCTAGTATTGAATTTATTGATTATAATGAATAGAAAGTATTACGTTGAATATTAATACGGTATCGAGTGTATCAAATTTACTGGATAAATCGGATTTATTGGACTCGTTCGAGTTTACGGGAATTCACTTGAATTTATTGGACTTGCGGAAAAGGACGCTTTGGACCGATAAAAAATATATATTTATATTTATTACCAAAACCAAAGGGAATTGTAACTAAAGAAGTGAGTACTCATATAATTTCTCTTTGTAATAGACTTTACATGATAAAATTCATATCTTTTTCTCTCTTTAAGTTTTATTATTGTTGCATATAGCTATAAGATGAATGTTATCCACGTCTTGAACGTACGAAAATTATTGATTATTAACTGTGACGTTGGGGTCACTCTCAGGTACGCTTGGAGTAAGGGTAAGCTCAGGGTTCCTCTGATTTAGTTTGCGTACAACGCATAAGCCGGGATGAGCAATATTGTTTCGTAGAGAAACTTCTAATCGGGAAATAATAATTGAGTCTTATTATTGAATATACCAGACTCTCACTTAATGTGTTCTTAAGGGACTCTGAGGGAAATTCGCTAGACTCACGTTTAATGAATTTCCAGAAAGAAAGAGGAACTAGAGAGAAAGAAAGAAAAAAGGAAAGAAAGAAAGGAAAAGATAACCACATACAAAATTCACTTACTTTTTATTTTATTAGATTGCTTAATAGTTAGGCTAAGTACTCTCTGCTCTTTAACCTCTATCTCTCTCTTTCTCTCTCTCAATTCTAGATGCACTTGGCTAACTTCTTGGTTTACTTTTTGGCTGACTTCTTGGCACTACTCTGCAATAATGATTCTTCTCAAAAAAATTCCCTATCCTTCTGTTTCCTCCAGCACTGGCCCCGCGGTCTTGTACAAAGCTTTTTATAAGCACTAGGTGGTACGTGAGTTTTCAGAGAGAGATAGAATGGTCCTATCTTAACTTGGGCCTTTTTCTCCAGAGATGGCTCTTGGAGTGCCACTTTCGAGAGCAAGAGTGACCTATGACTTATACTTGTTACATCCTCTACAATAACTATTTTTCTACACATTTGTCCAACACATTACCAGTATCTGTTCCAATAAAATTTTAACTCCTTGAAAAAAGGAAAAATTTTTTTTTTTCGCTAAGTACCATCGCCAGAAACAGTCAGTCATTTCCTTTCTATTAGTAAAGCAGCAGTTTCTTTTTCAATGGCAATTTCCATATAACTATTAGCTACTCTCTCGCATGCTTCTAATAGTTGATTATTAAGTGCATCATATGCATTATGAGTAACACGTTTTCGTATATTTACTAGACAACAAAAAGTTTCACAGCCAGTCTGTCCATAACTAAGTACACGCATTGCAAGTACCAATCTTCTATTAACTTCGAACCCATTTTTCTGTTTGCTAACCTTTTTATTGAGTTCAATCATATTTTTATTCCACGTTCAATACATATAATTACAATTTGAAAACAGAGAACCTTCCGACTAATTAAAATAAATAAATTATTATACACTAAGCACTAATGTATGTAAAATCACGTAAAAGTTAAAAAAAATTTTGCTGCCTATTTGCAATGAAAATTGCAGATTTTATTCATGAATAGTATAAAATGAGTATTTACATGTGTAAGTATACATATTCAAATACTTTTCTAATAGAGTTTGTACTCATCAAGCAACAGACAATCAGTATTTACCAACGGTGAAGTATTAGATATGTAATTTTTTCAAAAAAATTAACATTTCAACGTCATAATACAAATTATTCTTAAACGCGACGGTACAACCTATGAACTGAAAATGTACGAGGTGTGTTCAAAAAATAACGAGAATTTTCGTTTTATGAAAAAAATATTTATTTATTCATCTACATTAATGTTGTCGCCTTCAAAGTAGTCCCCTTCGGATACAATACACTTATGCCAACGCTTTTTCCAATCCTCGAAACACTTTTGAAACTCGATCTTTGTAATAGCTTTTAGCTCTTTCAGCGATTCGCTTTTAATGTCATCTATGCTTGTAAAACGACGGCCTTTTAATGTTCTCTTTATTTTTGGACATAGAAAAAAGTCACATGGAGCCATATCTGGCGAATATGGAGGCTGAGGCATCGTTACAGTTTCGTTTTTGGCCAAAAATTCACGAACAAGCAATGAAGTGTGAGCAGGCGCATTATCGTGGTGCAAAAGCCATGAATTGTTTTGCCACAAATCCGGGCGTTTTTTTCGGATTGCTTCACGCAAACGACGTTGAACTTGTAGGTAGTACTGCTTATTGATTGTTTGACCTTGTGGCAAGAATTCATAATGCACTATGCCATTAAAATCGAAGAACACAGTGAGCATAACCTTCACATTCGACCGCACTTGTCGAGCCTTTTTCGGTCTTGGCGATCCAGAATGCCTCCACTGGGACGATTGAGCCTTAGTTTCGACATCATATCCGTAAACCCATGTTTCGTCACCTGTTATAACACGTTTTAGTAGTTCTGCATCGTTATTGACTTCATTTAGCGACTCCTGAGCAACTTCCATTCGCCGCTGTTTTTGTTCGAAATTCAACAATTTTGGAACGAATTTTGCTGCCACACGTTTCATACCCAAAACATTCGAAAAAATTTGATGGCATGAGCCAACTGATATGCCAACATCATCAGCGACTTCTCTGATTGTGATTCGGCGATCGTTCATAACCATTTCTTTCATTTTTTTCACGTTTTCATCGGTTGTTGATGTGCTTGGGCGTCCGGGTCGTTCGTCATCTTCAGCGTTTTCGTGGCCATCTTGGAAACGCTTATACCACTCATAAATCCTTGCTTTACTCATAGCAGACTCACTATATGCCTTTGTTAACATTTGACAAACTTTACTACACTTTATTTCATTTTTTACGCAAAATTTAATACAAATTCTTTGATCCATTTTTTTTCACAAACGAAAATCGCCGAGCTCGAAAAACACGTCTAACGTTAGCGGCTGCCACTTAAAAAGTAAGCAATGAATATTGCTGAAAATTTTATCGTACTTCAGGGGCATGTGTACCAACATAATAAAAAAAATTTTATACGAGCGGACTCTCCAAACCCGCGAAATTTAAAAATTCTCGTTACTTTTTGAACACACCTCGTACGTTGACAGTGATCCTCGTTCTGATCGACCTTTGACGGAAACATCGTCGGATAATGTTGTGCGTGAACGTGTCACAGTTGAACATGATCATCGTTTGAAGTCATGAAATGAAGTTGAAATACAAAAAGTACTGTTTGGCAAATTTTAACCGAGAATTTGGAAATGATTTGTGTGCGTGAGCAAAATTCATCCCGAAACTACTCTCAGATCAATAAATGAACCTTCGATTAAAAATCACTCATGATCAATAGTCATGAAAACTTTCTTAAAAATGTTATTACTGGTGAAGAATTGAGTTTATAGTAATGCACCTGTTGACGTATGCCTTGAGTTGGAAACGAGAAAAGATTTTTCGTGACAATACTGCTACCTATTGTTTAATTCTATACTTAGCTAAAAATACCTCGCTCGTGACAAAAATTCACGATCTCATATTGGCAGATCGACGATTGAAGGTGCGTGAGATAGCTAAAATCGTAGGCATCTCAAAAGACCGCGTGGGTCATGTCCTGTATGAAATTTTGGGCATGAGAAAGCTGTCCGCGCGATGCGTGCCGCGTTTGCTCACTCCGGACAACAAGCGCAACCGTGAGACAACTTCAGAGCAATGTCTGACGCTGTTGAAGCGCAATCCGAAGGAGTTTCTGTGTCGTTTCGGGACAGTCGACGAAACATGGATCCACTGGTATACACCAGAGATCAAGGAACAGTCGAAACAGTGGACTTTACCCGGCGAAAGTGCTCCGAAGAAGGCGAAGACTGCCCCATCGGCCGGAAAGGTGATGGCCACCGTTTTCTGGGATTCACAAGGTGAGATCTACATCGACTACCTGGAGAGAGGCAAAACGGTCACAGGGCTGTACTATGCCGAATTATTGGGCCGATTCGATGTCAAATTGCAGAAAAAACTGCCTCATTTGGCGAAGAAAAATGTGCTCTTCCATGACAACGCACCGGCTCACATCTCCGCCGTCGCCATGGCCAAATTAGTCGAATTAGGCTACGAACTGCTGCCCCATCCACCGTATTCTCCAGATTTAGCCCCGTGCGACTTCTTTTTGTTTCCAAATTTGAAAAAGTCACTCGCCGGGTAGAAATTTGAGTCGAATGAGGAGATAATCGCTGCCACGGAAGCCTACTTTTCAGACCTCGCGGAAACGTATTTTTCAGGGTTAAAGAAGTTGGAGCATCACTGGGCCAAGTGTATCGAACTAAAAGGAGACTATGTTGAAAAATGAAACGCCACTTTTCCAAAATCTTCGTTTTTGTTTTGTAGGCTAAGTACTTATCAGACCACCCTCGTACGTGTGGGGTGCGGTCAACCTCCCTCCTATCCCACCGTGGCAAGCATGAGGTTAATAATAAGAATAATAATAATAATAATAATAATAATGACAGGACGATACACGAGACGTGACGGAACTGCTGTGGCTCATACAAGAGACGGCGACGAAAATGGCCAAAGCAGCAAACGTACAAAAGAATATAAACATGACAGTGAAGACGGGAATTAAGACAATTCACGAGACTGTGGACATCGTGCTACACAAGTGACCGGACACAGTTTCGGGAAGACGTTCTCAAGACAACAACAATACAGACATGACAGCGGAGAATAACGAAGAGACGCCACGGACGAAACGAAAACGTTTGCCGGTCGGAATCACGCCGGAGCCCTCAAAAAGAGGCCACCGACGACGGAACCAACCAAGGATTGGCAGACGATAACACGAAAACGATCAGACAAGACAAAAAAGAAAACGGACGCAAAGAATCGCTCTGACAGAGGCGCATCGGCCCACCGGAAAAGGGGTCTGGCTGTCCTGATCAGGCCGGGCACGAACACGACGTACTCCGATATAGTACGGAAAATACGGGCGACGATCGACCCGAAGGAGAGCCACGTGTAGGTGACAACCCTGAGGAAGACGAAGAACGGCTTATGTCTTTTAAAGCTACAGGTAGACGCAAACAAGCCGGACGGACGTGAGATGTTTGGACGACTGATCCAAGATACGATCGGAGAAGCGGGCAGTGTCTGGGTCATAACCTCCAAGGTCCAATTGGAGATCATGGATCTGGACTGCGTTGCGACTCCGAAAGACGTGACGGACTCGCTCAGACAAGAGACCGGACGAAACACGGACTTCCAAGTCCACATTTTCGGTCCAAACCGCATTGAGCAGTATATGACGGTCTGCGAATTGGAATCACGGGAATCCGACGCATTGCTTCGGCGTGGTCGGATCTGAATTGGATGGGTGCATTGTCGCGTTCGGAAACGACTGATGGTGACAAAATGTTACAGATGCCTGGGCTTCGGCCATGTGAAAGCTGAATGCACAGGTAAGGACAGGACGAAATGCTGCCGCAAGTGTGGTACATCCGGGCACTACGCGACGGAATATCAAAACAAGCCGGTCTGCACACTGTGCTCCGAGGCTGAGCACAGGGACGTCGCCCACATCGCTGGAAGCGGCAGGTGTGCCGTGTTCCGGGCCGCACTGGAGGAGTGCAGGGGACGGGCCAGAGGATGGACAGAATAATTCAAGGAAACTTGAATCGAAGTACGACTGCTGATATGCTCTTACCTTAGATAGCCGATGAATATGACGCGGACATCCTGATCCGGAGTGAACCATACAGGAGAAGGACAACCCATACATACATTACAAGCGAGACAGAGACCACTGCTATGTGGGTATGGGGTGGCACCCAATCTAGAGTCTCCAATCGCGGTGTCGGGGGCGACTACGTCTCGGTCATAGTTGGCGTTGTTACTTATCTCAACGTCTATCTCACACCCAACTGCTCCGCGATGAAGTTAAAAAGAAATGCGGCACTCCTAGAAGACGGGATCAGGGACCTGCCCGGGGATGTCATCGTTACAGGGGATTTAAAGGCGAGGGCGACTGAGTGGGGAATGAACGAAACGAATCGACGCGGCCACTATTGATGGAAATGGCCGCAAGGCTTGATCTAGCAGTGGTAAATACGAGACATACGCCGACGTATAGACGGCCAGGTGTCGGAGACTTTCTCCCCGACGTCACGATGACATCGGACAGAATCCTGCCACGGCTGAGGGGATGGCGGGTGATCGAAGACTACACAGCCAGCGATCACCAGTACATCGTCTTTGAAGTGATGGGACGGACGGGAACAAGACGAACGAGAACCTATCAACCCCCGCGGTGGAATCTACGTAAACTCGACGGACGAAAATTTTCGAAAGAGTTAACGGCAGCATCGGCTCCAAGGGAGAGAATTCCCCCCGAACTAACGGGCCGGCAAAGAGGGAAAAGACTGACAGACGAAACGGCCAAATTAATAAACAGCTTGTGCAGAAGCACAATGCTGAAACGTCGACAGATACAACAAAGACAACCATAATATTGGTGGACGAGCGAGATAGCCGAGCTACGCAGGATATGCCTGATAAATCGGCGACGAGTGACGAGAGCAGGGGGCGGATTCGAAAGGGAAAACCTCCAAGCCATATACAAACCAGCACGGAAGACGCTGACGAAAGCAATACGGGACAGCAAGACGTGATGCTGGAGGAAGCTCTGCGAGGAGGTGAACGAGGATTCCTGGGGAACCGGCTACAAGTTCATGACCGGGAAACTAGGGGCCCGAGTCTCAACGGAACTTAAAGATGCCGAAACATCAGGACGGATTGTTGACGGATTGTTTTGAACGCACCCGATTAGGACAAATGTGATGGATGACGTGGACGCACAAATGCCCCCTGCCTTTGCCGCTGAGGAGGTCATCAGAGCAACGAATGCGATGAAGACGGGTAAGGCACCGGGACTGGACGGAGTACCATCCGAGATCCTCCGGCTTGTGGCTCGTCTACGGCCGGAAATACTTCTTGATCTGTACAACACGTGCTTGACGACAGGAACGTTCAGCGACCGGTGGAAGGTGGCAAGGCTCGTTCTTATCCTAAAAGGTAAGAGCGATCATAGCACGCCTTCGGCTTACCGATCGTTGAGTTTACTTGACACGACTGGTAAACTCTTTGAACAACTACTAAGATCGAGACTGATGGATGCGATACAGACCGGAGGCGGTTTATCAGATTTTCAGTTCGGTTTCAAGAGGGGTCGATCGACGATTGGAGCGATCCAAAAGGTGGTCGACTCGTTCCTGGAACTAGACAGACACTACCACGTAGCGCGATCTATAGTGTTGCTGGCGACGCTCGACATTAGGAATGCTTTTAATTCGGTCAGGTGGAAGGATATCATGGAGGCGCTGAAAAGCAACTTCGGGATCCAGCCATACCTGCTTCGGGTTATGGAAGATTACCTAAAAAACAGACAGATAACGTACGAGACGATCATAGGACAAGTAACGAGACAGGTCACCGCTGAGGTGGAACAGGGGTCGATACTGGGACCTGACTTCTGGAATGGCTTATACGATAGCTTGCTTCGGCTTGGGATGCCGCTCGGAGTGACCCTCGTCGCCTACGCTGATGACGTGGTTTGGGTACCGTAGCCTCCCTGGGTAATTTTGACGGTCAAGGCCGATATTGTGCTGCAGCAAGATATTACCGTTTAGTTATTAGGTTGCGACGGCAAGATATTACCAGCAAGTTATTGGGTTATTACAATTAATGTTACCCTTGCCCGATCATCCTTGTGCATAAATGAAGAAAATAATAAATTTGACCCCTTCATGACCTTACGCGGGAGGGGGATTAACCGCACCCCACACATAATACCTTATCTAAACTTAGAATTTCTCGCTCTTTCCGAATCCGAGATCAAAATTATAGGTTTCTATTCAAAAAATAACTTTTACCTTAAATGACCTTGAAAATAAATCTCAAGATCAAATCCGATATCTGGGACGAGTGTTCATCATTGTCCCAAATAACTTTTGTCTGATCAATTTTTTTGTAGAACGCCAACCGTAGAGAATTTCGGGGTGGTTCCTTTAAAACGGGACACCCTGTATAAATTATCGTATACAAAGCAAAGTAAATATATACTGTGATATTTAATTGTATAACGAGTGAAATTTCAAACTAGTTATATCTTTTTCTCCCTAGTAACGATATGTAAATATGACACATTCTTCCGAACTTATCTTACGTATTTATGAATTTATTATGTTTGTATCCATTTATTATCTATGTTTGCGTATGTAATTATCCTTCTGTATGGATGTAAGGTAAGTGAGGCGAGAGAGATGCGAATACGCAGGGATACTTTAGTGCGCGACCGCGAGGCGCGGAGAGAGAGAGAGAGAGAGAGAGAGAGAGAGAGAGACTTAGTCGCGCTTTAGCGAGTGACCGCGCGTACTGATTGACTCACTAAAGAGAACGAAAGCGAGAGTCGATCAGGCTACACGCTAGTGAGTTACTGTTGTGCGCATTTGTGAGTGAGCGGATAGATTTCTTTGTCTCGACGACTTTCCTTGCTGAGACCACGGTTGTGACCCGGCGCTTCCCTTTTATTCTTCGATCCTTGAGCTTGTGCCTTTGTCCAGAGGAGGATCGCGATGTCGCCTGGCCCCGTAGAGGATCCACGCTCGTGAATCGTAGCTGGTAGAGCAGGACTTCGTTAGAAGAAGCCGAGCCCCAGAGTGTACGTGGTGCCCTGTAATTTGTGCGTGCGCGTTGACGCAAACCGTGCGACTAGGTTGCATATCTAGAGGACGAGCACCGTCATTATAAGTACCGGCTTGTTGGTTTACTCCCTCTCCCTATTCACTCTCTCAGAGTACTCTCTCCCTCCTTCCGACCGCTCATGTCAACTCTTATTGATTAAAATACCGTTTACCGTAAGTTCCTTTTTTTTATTTAACCGTGTCCCGTCGCCTTTTTCGAACGTTCCGCTTTTTCACGTTTACGACCGCTTTTGAACCTTCGACTTTTGCGTTCATCAGCCAACACGACGAATCTGCGCGGATCCAGCTGTCCCATCACCGGCGTGACCACCACCGAACCTGAGAAGACGGACAGTCCAGGAGGCTCCAGACTTCGCTCGGACATTCCTCATTTATCATTCATTTACTATTTCTTTATTTTTTATATTTACGGGGTAAACCGGGCTAAATCCCTGTTATAATTGAAAATATATATTTTTACATGAAAATTATAATAATTATAGACATTGATTAGACTGACTTAAGTTATTTAGCCCATTCATATGTATATTTATAAATAGAATTTTTATATATATAAAATATTTTTAGACAAATAGATCACAAATGAACTGAATTCATTTGTCATATGAAATTTATTGAAAATGATGAATTCATCAAAGGAGATTATATTAAATGCACTATACTTTCATTGCGAATGTAATGCAAATGAATATTTGTAAAATTATATTTTCATAGAATATCATGAATTACATAGCAAATTATCGTTAATGTACATTGATGCCGAATTATTGATTCATTATCAATTCATTTCATTAATTGTAATATAAATTTCTTTGAAGTTGCGATTTATTGAGTAAGATGAATCGTTCATATAACATTATACATCATTATTAGATAAAAAAATCTATGTCAAATATATTATTTAATATTATCATAATTAGAATAACGAATTTCTTAAAATATTCAAATCACACTAATTGAAAAATTTGAAAATAATGTTAATAATAATAATATATTGCATATAGAAAATATAATAATTCAAATATAGATTAGCTACACTTACGAAATGTATAGAAAAAATATTTAAAATTGTTTTATTGTAGGGATTAGAATGTGATGATAAAAATAGAAGAATGTGTTTAAATTTTTGATCAATTTTATTTACAATTTAATTGAGAAATATTACAATGTCAATACAAAGACACAATAAATTAGATATAATAACGCTACGTACAATGAGATTGCAATGATATTTGTTGGGGAAAACGTGCAACCTCCAAAAGAACGTGATATCGTAATATACTCAAAATATGAAAAACCTATTAGTTTTCCGCCTATTAATAAATATACCGATCCAATGATATATCCACTTATTCATCCTAACGATGGTTACGGATGAATGTCAGGTATGAAGACTAATGCTGAGAATAGGAACATATCAAACCTTCAATTTTACAATTACAGAATGAGTAAGAAATAAATTTAATTCATATCTAAATCTTGGAAAAATAAGTCAGCAAGCAACGGTTGATGCAATCGTAAAAGTCGAAAGCTCAAGATTATATTACCTAAAAAAAACTAAAGATAGATTAAGAAGTGAATGTTCTAGTGGGTTGATGGATTATTTACATAGAAAAAATAAATCGGAAAATATGTAAAAATGTTTATCTTACTATCAAATTTTACGGAAAGTTCGAGGTTTCTAAATCAAAATTATGTCGATTCTATGACAATATTAAATCACTATGGGAAATCAGATTTATTTATAACAATAAACCTAAATTGGAAAGAGATTACTGAGAATACGAGGTCTGTCCGGAAAGTATCGGGCCATAGTGTTCGAGCGACCTTTACCGGACAGAAACGTCAATAGTAAAGCCTCACGAATCTATTGGTTACTTACTGACACCTGCCGGACGTATAGTTCATACATAGCGTGTCTTTGTTTACAGTGCCTTTTTCGCGTTCGTCGGATTTTGATATTGTTAAAAATGACTGAAAAACAAGATCAACGAATTTGCATCAAATTTTGCTTTCAACTCAGAAAAACGAGTTCGGAAACTATTGAAATGATGCAAAAGACCTTCGGAAGCGAGTGTATGAGCAAAACACGAATAAAAGAGTGGTATAAACGGTTCAAAGATGGCCGCACTTCTGTCGATAGTGATTCTCGTTCCGGTCGACCTTCGACGACAAAAACCGCAAATAATATTGAGCGGGTGCGACTTGCAATCGAACAAGATCGTCGTATGACTGTGCGAGAACTAGAAGAAGACCTTGGGATACCAAAAACTATCATTTCAAAAATTTTAACCGAAAATTTAGGAATGAAACGCGTGTGTGCGAAATTCATCCCAAAATTGCTCACAGCAGAGCAGAAGAGCATTCGCTTAGAAATCGTTCTAGACAATCTGGAAATGGTCAATAATGATGATAATGTGCTTAGAAAAGTTATTACAGGTGATGAATCATGGGTTTCTGGTTATGATCCTGAAACAAAACAACAATCTTCACAGTAGAAGCATTCTGAATCGCCAAGACCAAAAAAGCACGTCAAAGTCGGAGCAATGTTAAGTCAATGTTGATTGTTTTTTTCAATTGTGATGGTGTTGTACATCACGAATATGCACCAACAGGTCAGACAATCAATTAAGAATACAACGTTCAAATTTTGAAACGTTTGCGTTATGCAGTAAGAAGAAAACGGTCGCACTTTTGGGAAAGTAGTGACTGGCTTCTCCATCACGATAATGCGCCAGCGCATTCATCCAATCTTATGCAGCAGTTTTTAACAAACAAAATATCGCATTGCTTCGACAACTTCCATACAGTCCCGACTTAGCCCCTTGTGACTTTTGGCTGTTTCCAAAACTAAAAAAACCACTCAAAGGACACCGATTCGATGACAAAACAACGGTTGAAAACAATGCGACGAGTGTACTTAAGGCTATCCCTAAAAGTGAGTTCCAGGACTGTTTTGAAAAGTGGAAACATCCATGGAACCGTGTTGTTCAATTAAGTGGGGATTACTTTGAAGGATGCCACCCACCAGATGATAAAGAATAACGCTAGCACGAAAATATAAAGGTAGGCCCGATACTTTCCGGACAGACCTCGTATAGAGGAATATGAAAGATATTGTTACCAAAGTATTTCATCAAAAAGTGGAAGAATTAAAAAATGAAGAATTAATAAAAGGGGTTTTAGTGAAATGTATTGTTTATACTTACGTTATTGTATTCCTAAAATGAGGACTTCCGCATATGCACATGTTATTATTTTTAGATAAGAAAGATAAACTTCTAACTCCAGAAAAAGTTGATGAAATACTAGTACAGAGATTCCAAATAAAGATATTTATACAAAATTATATAACTTAGTCTAGCAAATGATACATGGTCCATGTGGTAAACAAAATTTGAATTCTCCATGTATGAATGATACTAAAATTTGCACTAAAAGTTTTCCAAAGAATTGCAATTCAAGAACAATATTTAAATCTAATGGGTATTCACTCTATAAAAGAAATAATTATAGGATTACTATTAATTTTAAAAGTAAATTCTCTAACAGACTAGCTAATAATCGATTTATTGTTCCATATAACCCATATTTATTGTTAAAATTTAATGCACACATTAATATTGAAGTATTCTCGACTGTACAATGTATCGAATATTTATTCAAATATCGTTATAAAGGTCATAACTGTGCATTTATTACAATACAAGACGCAAATTTAAATTTTCAAAAAATGATGAAAATACGCTTAGAAAAGACCAAAGTGATATCGCTGATGAATATAATTATGATAAAATCAAGCAATATATAAACACGAGATATTTATGTCTACCAGAAGCTATGCAAAGACTACTAGAGTATCCATTACATGATATTTCACATGTAATACATCATTTAGCTGTACACGAAGAAAATCAATAAAGTGTGTAATTTGAAGAAGGGAATGAAGAATCAATAATTAATAAAAATAAAGAAACTACATTAACAGCATATTTCGAATTGAACAAAATAGACTCAAACGAGAATATTTATATGCAAACATATTCATACTTTATACTTTTGATAAGAAGTTGAAAAAATATTATAAAAGAAAAAAATTAATAAACTTATACTTATGTTAGCCGAATGTACTTTGTAAATGTAAAGGATCGAGAAAGATATTTTATAAGTCTATTACTTCTACATGTCAAAGGAGCAAGATCCTTCAAAGAATTACGTACAGTTGATAATGTTCTTTATGATACATTTTATGAAACAGCTAAAGCTGAAAATTTAGTAAAAGAAGACGAGGAATGGGATCGGTGTTTATAAGAAGCTTCTAAAGTAAAAATCTCTTATACACTATGGAAATTATTTGCATTCATTTGTGTTTTTCACAATCCAATCAATGCTCCAGAGTTGTACGACAAATACAAAACTCATTCATATTGTGACGGCTAGCCGTAACTTAGTTTTTTTTTATATTTAATTATTAAATATGACGAACGGAGTGGGAACCTTCCTGATTTCCCACGATGAAAACGCATTCGAAATATAAACTTTGATAGTGGCCCGAGCCTGCGTACTCAAGCTTACAATCAACGCTCTATCCTGCTTTGTCCCACACGTATGTGTTGACAGGGGCCTACGATCATCGCGTATACATAGTGAAGTGTTATCACGCTGATAATGGAAGGGGACCATAAAAATGCAATCTATCTTTTTTTTTCCCACCGATTTTTAAGAAAATATCCGTAATATTAAATAGATTTTCATCAATTTTGTAAGCCATTATAATGCGCACCTTTTTGTCACCGAATAACCAATAAATAGAACAATAATGTATTTTATAATAAATCGTAAAAGGTTTGAATTTTTCTGAATGTTCATAATAGTCACTATGTATCGTCATTATTAATTAAGTTTAGTACAATTATGTATAAGTAATTATAAGCTATAGCGTTACTCTTGCTCTTAAAAGTGGCACTCCGAGAGCCATCTCTGGAGAAAAGGGCCCAAGTTAAAAAGGGACCGCCCTTTCTCTCTCTGAAAATTCACGCCCACAGACTAATAAAGAAATTCTGGATATGATTAGAAAATTTCCGACCAATACAAAATTTAGCCGTTATCGCTTCATGGGCCTGAGGAAAGGGATTTCCACCCAACCACCCACGGCTTATAAAAAGCTCTGTACAAGGCTGGAGAGTAAGTTAAGTCAGAGGAAGTGAGAGGAAGTTAAGTTCAGATAGAGTAAGTGCGGAGTGAGCACCAGGAAGTCCCTAATAAGAAGTTTTTACCAGTGAGTGAGTCCCGGAGGAAGCATCAAAGAAGAAAAATCACCCAAGTATATTCAGAGCACATAGAGAGAGAGAAAGAGGCCAAAGAGCAGAGAGAACGCAACTTTAATAATAATAACTGATTTGATAAAATAAAAGTAAGTAAAATCTTAAATCTGGCTATCCTTTTCTTTCTTTAAGTAATCCGCCTTTCTTTTGGAAATTCATTAAGCGTGAGTCTGGTGAATTTCCATTAAAGTCCCTTAAGAACACATTAAGCGTGAGTCTGGTGTGTTCGTAATAACATTTGATTATTACATTCCGCGTTAGCATACAGTTTTCTCAACGCAACAATATTACTCGTCCCGGCTTATATGTTACACGATAGCCAAATCAGAGCAACCCTGAGTTTACGCTTGCTCCAAGCGTACCTGAGAGTGACCCCGACGTCACAATATTATCCTAGATACGAAAAAAGCGTAGAAGAAAACATGGCATTGATATCAATCGATAAGATTTTATAAGTTAATGGATATTATTTGAACGATTTTAATTTATCTGATATTAAATTATACATAAATGACAATATTACTGAACCGAGTTTCAATAATGATAGTAATGTATTAACACTAAACCTACCGACATATTATATATATACCTATTTCTACCGAATGGCGGTCAAATAATCGCTTTTGAAATAATCAATTAGTCTTTTCTAGTTGATTGTAATTAATACAGAATTTAGCATAAACAATAAATACAAAATAATTATCATATAATAATTAAAAACCATTTATTTTTCGGGCTTTAGGAGCGGTCATTTACCGCTCTGGTAGGATTAGTGTTGAATAAATTACAAGATAAAATAAATTTTTTGAAAAAAGTACGAAAAAAAAATATTATATATAATATTAGAATACTTTAAGCGTAATGCGGATAGAAAATGTATATTCATTGATGGATAAGGAGGAAGTGGAAAAAGTTATCTATTGAATATTCTAATTGATTATTTACAATTCCACAATATCCAATACTAATGTTTGCATGGTATGGACAGAAACTGGTGCAAATTTATTGAAGAATGGAAAAACAATGCATATAACATTTAAATTGCTTCTGAATATTACAGAATGTACAACATGTAACATTAAGCATAATTCGAAGGATGGGAAATTATTGAAGTATTTGCAAGTAATAATCTAGGATGAAATATCACTGACTTCTAAATACGCATTTGAAGCAGTGGATCGTCTCCTTCAAAATTTAAACGTAAAGAAAGATCCATTTAGTGGTAAAATAATAATTGTTTCAGGTGATTTTCGGCAAATATTGCCAGTCGTTTGTCACGGTAGTTGTACAGTTATTATTGAAAACTGTTATTTGAATAACGATAGTTTTATATGTTAGAAAGATGTTTATTAAATTGTACAAGGAGGTATTACATGAAAAAAGTGTTATGACGCTAACGAGTAGCTGTCTCAGAGCAAACTAACTCGTATATGAGACGTAGCTCCAAAAGAAAGCAATACATTTAGGTTTATAATGTCAGAGGGCATTAGCCTACAAAGATCGCTGCTTAGTCCCTAGTAGGCACGTATGTTCATAAGTATTTTCCACATACCTCTATAACAAAAACTCTGTTAAATTTAGTGATCTATGGAAACATTTTTCAACTATGGCACTTACTGAAAATTTAAGAGTCAGCCAAGGTGATAATGATTTTAAAGAATGGCTTTTACATATTGGCAAAGCGAAAAATCTAAATTCATATGAGGAAGAGAATGAATTAATATAAATTTCCAATTACGTGATCGCAGAGGAAAAAAAAGGCATATAGCGTTTTTATCGAAAAATCATGACTCACCTAAGAGATAATGTCCAGGTGCCAGGGTGATCTCTGGGTCGATTGGACATCGTCAACGAGGATGAGCACCTAAAGTTCAACAACGTGGGGACAAAATTTCTAGAATTTCTTGTAGACGATGTCCAAGTGCCAGGGTGACCTCCCAGGTCAACGATACACCATCCCTGAGAACGTGTACTAGGTATAGTGTTACTATGCAGAAACTCTAATCGACTCTGAAGAAGATGTCCAGGTGGCAGATTGACACACGAGGTCAACGAGATACTATCCACGCGAACGTGCATCAGATATATGGTGTTTCTATTGAAAAAACGCGGTCGACCCTGAAAGCGATGTTCAGGTGCCAGAGAGACTTCCCAGGTCGACGAGACACCATCCACGAGGACATGCACGGGAAGTCCGGCGAACCAGGAAAACATTGATACCCATGATCGTGCTACATCCCCATCATTAAAATAAAACATTAATTAAGATCAATTGGGTTGGGCTACAAGAGTTAGAAATCTGTCGGACGTACGTTACGGAGAAAAACACGGTATTATTTTAATATAAGATAAGATAGTTTCTAATATACACTTTCATTTTCCCAAAATCGGTAAGCACTAACAATATTTTCTTTTTTTTCTTTTTTATCTTGAAACCACTTATAAAAATTAAAATCAACACATTTTTATAACACTTTTGATTGTTGGGGATACAGATATGGTCTGAAATGTACCTAGATAAACTCATATTACTTGTTTGTATGGAAATATAAAAAATCCTTTTTTCTATGCCGCTTCAACATTTCTTCTAATCGTATCATGTATGAGAGAGAGAGAGAGAGAGAGACCCAATTGCTCCCCACTATCCACGCCCTGCTCTCATGTTACAACGAGAAAGAGAGAGCATGCTCGGGCTCAATACCAAATGTGTAGCTAATATACATAATAAGGACTCTCGAAGGTATATGTGGTAGTAGCGGCTCTATTGGTAGAGCAGTGGGCGGCGGACTCAGAGTACGCGAGCTGGATTCCCTGACATGTCTCTTCATTCTTTTACTTTAGTCCAACACCTTTCATTCCATTTCCATATACATTTAAATAAATTAATTTACCAAAACTCTGTAGCCCTTCCGAGAAAGTGGCCTAGAATATACATTGTTGTACTAATTCGAATGGGCTCGTTAATGCAAGCATGGTACGACGAATCAAATTCTACAACATGATAGGTTCCATATTGTAGAATTTTATCCGTGATTTGTTTGGCTGAACATGGTCCCTGGGTCAGTAAATCAGTACTAACTTCGCAAGTATTGAAAGTAAAATAACGCCTACATTCCCTCAACAGCTCAACCTTAAAATAATAAGATAAATTAAGTTTTATATACTAAAATTACATTTATTTATAGCATATATAAATTTTTTACATTTCTATATTCTAAAGTTTAGCTTTAAATAAATATCATCAACAAAGAACGAATTATGCATTGACATCTTAAGAAAAATACTATTAATTAATTTGGATGCATTCAGCCCCGTAAATTTATTGAGAAAGAATTTTTGGAATTTAATTTATAAATTTAAATAAACTCTCCAAATGGTCACGGATGAATAGTTGAAAAAAAAATAGTTGAAGAAAAGTTTAAATAACATATTTATTGATTGAAAATAAAAAACTTGGAAAGACTTGAAACTATATACTAATATTTAACTTAAAAAAAAATAAAGAAAACAATTTATTACCCACGCTAAAACTTCAAAAACACTTGACCTCGTCTCCTCAAGAAAGCACCGATGGATATGAATGTAAACATACATTCAGCAGAAAAATTAAAGAGGTTGAGAAGACGTGTCTGAAAACAAGAGATAGGGAACATTGTACAGAGAATGACGCGCCATAGAATAAAAACATCACATTAAATTGCACCAAGTCAGTATCACTCTTTCACAAAGCAATGAAAGCGACAATATTCATAATCATAAAAAAAAAGAAAAAAAACTCAACAACAAAAGAAACATTCAAAAGCAGTCACACGACGCGCACCTGGTTGGACTCTGAAATGGTAAATAACAGGAGAAATGAACGTGTAATTTTCTTTACAAGTAATTTTTTCAGTTAATAACATATTAATTAGAAACTAGTTGACATCTGTACTTACCAAAATTTACTTTTTTTTAAGAAATGTTTCTGTGATTATTAATAGTAATATATGGAACTTATGGAATTCATGAAATTAATTTACAGTATCTATGCCATTCTGAAGATAAATTTCATTTTCGATACTCCGTGCGTAAAGTACGTCTTTCCCGCACGCTCAGTAGAAAACGTGCGTTGAAAATCCCACTTTCCACATGTTGTATAAAAAAATACGGTACGGCACACATTCCGAAAAGAGTTTCTCGTCTCGTGTATCTAGAATCTACTTTCTCGCACTTGTATCGTAATGTACTATTTTTTTTATGATTGTAATTATTTATGTACTATTGGTTTCCTTGCTTTGTGTAAGAGTGATGTTGACTTGCTGCGGTTTGATGTAATCTCTGATACTTCATTCTCTATACATAGCGTTCTTTATCTCCTCTTATTTTTAAACAACATCTTCTCATTTCCTTTAATTTCTCTGATGAATAGGGCTAAAGGAAGTAAACGAAAATCGACCAAAAAAAATTATAGAAAAACTGCGCGTGGTTAACAAAGATAGCAAAAGTTATTTATAACTCCGCGCAATTTTATTTTCATTGATAAAAAAATTATCAAAGTTGATCACTCACAGATCATCGATAACTCTATCTGCCTGGAGTTTTAATAAAGTTTTTAGAGAAATAAACCCGTTCAATCGTTAACAAAAATCTCGCGCAGTTTTTCTATCCAATCAAAATATTATTATAATTATTCGTTAAAGAATAAATATTTATTCTCACTACAGTCATATACTTATGCACCTGGCAGATCAGTCGGTAACATAGATCTGTATACTTTTATTATTGTAAGGCACACTCTCAAATTATAAGAGCTGTATTAATAATGAATAAAATGGGTTATTTTCTGAAATAACAATCAATGTTAACTATTAATTAGAATACACAACAATAGTTGACGTTGACGGTTATTTCAGATAACCCATTTTATTCATTATTAATACAGCTCTTATCATTTGAGAGTTTGCCTTACAATAATAAAAATATACAGATCTATGTTACCGACTGATGTATGCTACCACTGTTAGGTGCATAAGTATATGACTGTAGTGAGAAAAAATATTTATTCTTTAACGGATAATTATATAATAATATTTTGATTGGATAGAAAAACTGCGCGAGATTTTCGCTAACGATTAAACGGGTTTATTTCTCTAAAAACTTTATTAAAACTCCACGCAGATACAGTTATCGATGATCTATGAGTGATCAACTTTGATAATTTTTTTATTAATGAAAATGAAATTGCGCGGAGTTATGAATAACTTTTGCTATCTTTGTTAACCACGCGCAGTTTTTCTATAATTTTTTTTGTTTGATTTTCGTTAACTTCCTGCTGAGTTCCTTTAGCCGGTGAATAGCGTTATATGAAAAAAATAATAATAGTAAGCGTAGTAATAACGGAATAAACGTAATGAATATGTAATTTTTTTAATGTTGAAAGAAATATAATTTTTTTAAAGTAAAGTATAAAAGTATTCATGCAAATTTTTGTATAAAGTATTTTTTATGGGGATTTCACTTTTTTTAATGTAAGCTGTGGTCATTTATTGCGTGTGAATAGTAATAAAAAACCCATTACCAATAATCTATCAGTCTCATTTAAGCAGCTTTAGTTTGTACTTATATATAATATCTTTTAAGCCTTTAGATCACGGTTTTGTAACGATTTTTCAATTTGAAACATGAAACCACTTCATTTATGAACCACTTCACCATCTTCGTGTAATATACTGAAATATTGCCCATATTCCAAATTTCTCTCACAATGAAAAACTGGCAGATAACCTTGCGAATAATTATAAAAAAATAATGTAAAATTCTGTCATTTTTTCGAGAAATTACGTTGTAGAGGATCCTTCACATTATTTTTCTTTAATTTATGATTTAATTGATTTATCGTGAGAATAAACATACTTGAGTTTAAAGTGCTTAATGAATTATAATCCGAGCTTAAAAGTTAAAGCTAAGCTACTTTAAAGTCTATGTGTAAGCAAAGTTTTATTGTAAACCTTGATAATTTTCGACCGAGGTAGTTTCTGGCCGTATTGTGGTATCATTTTGATGCTTATCCAGTACCATTGAAATAAAATATTACACAAATACAATTTGTTATGTTGTATTTAATACCACACACCTATTTTGTTTTAGTAAATAGAAGTTAGCACGTAAATAATATGAATTTTTTAAAAGGAATAGAATAAGGTTTAAATATCTAGACGTATTGTATATTTAAAAATATACAATTTTTGTTTTCCAACTATGGTAAATCGAAAGTATATACGTATATGAAAAGTCGATGAAACCGTGCCACATTAAAGAAATTCATTTCATGTTTTTCAAATATGTAACCCATAAAATAAATTTGTATAAAAATAACTATTAAAAATTTAGAATCGCTAAATTTTAATAAAATATGTATAATAATTGAAATAAAGAATGATTTTTATTAATTACAGTATTTTGAAATTAAATATCATCTATATAATAAACATGAAATTATTTATCGAATTTCACAAAGTAACTCCAGAAAAAAAAACTAAATTGCAAAGTTTGAATATTTTACATCTTTTTATAAAATTTATTACTCATCTGCTCATATGTATTAAGTGTAAAATAATAAGATATAATCTACTAATAATAATATATAGAATAAAAAAAATAATGAAAATGTTAGAATTATTAGCTGGGACTCTTTTTTCAGACTGAAATACGAATCGAAATAACTTATTAATAAATAAGCAGTCCTTTGTGTGTACGCAGCTTTAAATTCACATTCTATTCTAAATGTGCGCGCGCAATCGTACCCAATAAGTAGTGTGGCATGATATTGCATCCACGTGTACTTGAGTAACAACAGATGCTTAGTCAGTTCTGAAACCTTTATAGACTTAATCGTGAATATTACTTGTGAGTGAAATGTATCAAATTAAAATTGCCGAGAATATATATTTTATTGTTTTTGAAATCTGATTGGCTAGTAAATATAAGTATGTGTAGCAACAAGAAATGTTTCTGAAAATATAGTTTCAACCAGAATTATGTAACCTAATTGTATCTTGACAGCAATTGTAAAATATTTATGTTTCATATATTTAAGATTTGACTAAATCATAATATCCATTGTAAAATTAAGGAAATTACGGATGAAAACTATTTTGTTGAAAATTAAATCAGTAATGTAGAAATAAATTTCCACTGATTTAAGTTCACAAAAATAAGTAAATGTGATATATGTGTGCTGATTCTAAAAATGTCATGAGAAATTTGTTTCAAAAGCTGTGAAAAACCGTGAAAATTCATAATTCCAAAATTAATTAGTAATTTTGACCAACTTGAAGTATTTGTGTTCTTATATTAGCACGTTAGCAGTGATATTATTATTATTAATATTATTGCTATCATTTACTAAAAATATAACTATTATTATCTCAGAAACCGAAAAATGCACGAAATGATACGACAGTTTGGTAAAAGGTTCACACATATCCGTCATCAAAGTGATTGTGAAGATAGTTCTAATCTACGAACAGATGATTTTAGAAATCGCAGTCAAAGCCTCGACGGTCGAACGCTTATTAAACATCAATTATCGGGCCGTTTTGACGCTGATTGTGAAACTACATATCGAATTTATGAAAGCATCCTGCGTCAAGGTACTTGAGATAGTTGTATAAGGTACCATAATCTCAGAAAATATGTACTAATGGACAATTTTTATAGAGTTTTTTCTCATGACTAGTCACTTAGAAATTGTTATGTTTACTATATCAGTGAAATATATTGTCAAAAATTACTTATAAATCCGTATGCATACGTAGATTAATTAATATTCAAAAAAATATACGCAAAAATAGCTCGAATAAAATTATGTATGATATCTTTAGGCTTATAGTTTGAAAATTACAATAAAAGTTACTTACAAATCAAAATTTAACGTATAGCAATCTATTCAATGAAGATCTGCTTTTTTAATTTGTTGAGTATATTGTGTTATTAATAATAAAATTTTCATTCCATATTTCAGAAATACTAATACCCATAACTAATAATACGTATTTTTAAAACGAGTAAAATAATTTTTATGTTGTAAACAATAGATTTTTCCTAATTTAAGATAATTTATGTACTTTGTTTTCGGTAGTATAGCTATCTGAACTGCTTTCAATTTTATAAGAGTATATGTGTACATATATGTATATACACATATATAATTTCAATTTGAATGCGTATTATTCCGTTTTTCATCGTTATTTTATTTTTCATTTGGAAATATAATTTTCGTGAAAAAAATTAATATCCCGTACGTTTTGACGTACATTGATACGCATTAAGATAATATTATGAATATTGCACTTGTAGTACCGAGAAATTTGAAAAAAATGCTTTCATATTGCTTGTTTAGTAAATGAAATCGACAACAAAATTTCTTGCTTAATAGATATTTTTTATATCCGTTAAAAATAAAAAAAAATTGTTTTTTTATTATTTCGTAAAAGCCGAAATAAATTTTTATATCTTTGAAATCTATTTGATCTATCTGAAAAAGATCTGCAGATATATAGAAAATATAAGAGAAATCAATGTAAAGAAAATATGAAAACGATTTTGTTACTATTGTTTACATCTTTAATTATTAACAAAATGTTCGTATATTAAAAATTTGCCTTAATATTTTTAAAACTTTTACTAAATAAATTTATCTATATCATTAGTTATGTATCTTGAAAATTTACGTAATTATTAATAAATTTAGAAATCCATGAGGTTGAGGATCAATTTTTGAATGAAACACTATATTTTTTTAACATTTTGTTTGAGTTCTCAAATACTTCATGAAATATTTGAAAATTAAATTGTCGTTGTGATAAATTTTGTGGAAACTACATTTTTAATACTATAAGATTTGTTAACAACAATTTAATTAGAAAATATTTCCTGAAGAGGCTGAGAACTTAGAGCGAAACATTGAAGAAAGAAATAGTATTTAATTTATGGGTTTACCGTTTAAATAAATAAAAAAGGTTAATCCGTAACATCCTTGATATTTTCTAAATTTATTAATAATTTTGTAAGGTAACTACAATAAATATTTAAGTAATTATGTCATAAATTGAAAATAATTTTATTGACAACAGAATTTTTTTATTTTTTCTAATAACTATAGTAATTTCAAGTTTAACTAAAATAAATTAATGCATGACATACGGGTTAATTAATTATTTTTTGTTCAAATGATCTATAGATAATATAAGAACTGATCTAAAGAAGGGCACGAACTTTGATTATATATATATAATAACTTATTGCAAGGTAGAAATTATACTCAAGCTTATGTTGATATCAAATTCAATTTGAGTATATTGTCAATACATCATGTAAATATACTAGGATAGCGCACTACGCTCTTCTTATCAGTTTTGTTATCTTATAACACATTTTCATGTAATGAAAATGTTAGTTTATTTCAAAAATTGTGATAATAATTTTTGTTTGAATGAAAATCTTGAAATAATAATATGAATTATATTTTATTACAATTTTTTTAATGTGCAAGTCTTTCTAATCATAATTTTTAAACTTCCAGTGTATCTCACGATTGCACTGTAAACATTACCACGTACAATTGATCCTAATTGAAATCATCCCCACGATGATCAATAACGATGTTATCAAACGTTTGACTTTAGGCTTTATCAGTTACCATTGCAAAGTCTGGTTACACTAATAATAAGAATTGACGTCTGTTGAAAGAAAATGGATACTCATTTTTGCAAAATAATTAAATCTGGTTAAAAAATACGATAGTATTTTTCTTACCTCCCATTAAAAGATAGCATTTTAATAAGTGATTAGAAAAATATAATACTCGCAAACGCGTATCGTTGCATAAATCTTCATATGTACTTATATTTCTAATAAGCAATAAAATAGAGTTTTTTTATTAATCGTAATTCATACGAAAGTAAAATGGAAGGAATCAAAGTATTTAAATATTCAGGTAAAATTATTTTATGAAACTCATCTTTGTCCCAATTTTCAGAATATATATATATATATATATATATATATATATATATATATATATATATATATATATATATATATATATATATATATATATATATCATTATAATATATATATATATAGTCTGTACTTATATCTAGGAAATCACCCTCCTGAAAATAGAGTATAAGATCTTGGCTAAGAATTTCCGTAAAAAATTGCATAATAAATACTATGATAACTTATGTAAGTTCTTATGCAAGACCTATCGGTGGGCTTTTGACATAAGAATTTGGATAACAAATTGCGTATAAATTTGACTACTTTATTTATGATTTTAATGTTCTACGCTTGTGCCATAATCGTTATACATATAGTGTAACGTTTTATAAAACTTATCTGACAGCTCAGAAATTATGGGACTGAGCATGTTAACGCACTGACTGATTTCTCTTATATAATTACCAGTCGCAAATTTGCTTGCGTGTTAAAAGTAGCTGTACGAAAACAATGTACTATTTTAAAATCCGCCATCTGCCTATGCCTCTATAAACTAGTCCAAGAAATAGATTTGATTTTATTAGTTCTTTGATGTTTAGACATATCGCTTATTCAAAAATAGTACATTGATTTTCTATAGCTGCTTGTAAGTTGCAAGCGAAAGAACGACTGATAATTATATAAGCGAAATCAATCAGTGCGTTAACATGCCTAGTTTCATAATTTTTGGATTGGCGGGTAATTTTAGTAAAACCTCGTATTATGTGTAATATGTAATTATACTCGATTATCAGCACGAGCGTAGAATATTAAAATCATAAATAAAATAGTAAATTATTGTAAAATAATAATACTGATAGGTCTTGGATAAGAAGTTACATAAGTTTTCATGATATTTCTTATGCAATTTATTACGCCAGTTCTTACCGAAGATCTTACGCTTTATTTTCAGGAGAGCAGTAACTACTTAGTTAATCCATCAACATGAGTATTTACTGCAGCTAAAATAGTACACGTACTCATTTTATTGAATTTTTTTGCTGCGATAAGTTTACTAAATATAACTCGAGTACGCCATCATTCACATTGAGAATTCAATGACATGATAATATCAAATAATTATCTTGGTCATTTAAAGTTTTACCACCAACTAGTAACAGAAATTTCGCTAAGTCAACTTCATTAGGTAAAGCTCATATTTATTATATTTGATAGATCGATTCAAAGTTTCGGTGCGTGTTCAATCAATTCTAATTGAAAGAAGTTGTCTTAAACCACCAGCTAAAACCATAATTTCACCGCTACAATGTAAATTATTCTTTATAATATTTTGAAGCATTCTATTTATTATTTTCAATGTTTATTTCGGAGCCATAGGGGCTTCATTTTAAATAAAAACCTTTGCTTCTTTCAATAAAAGCCCTTTATTAGATCGTATAATACTTGATAATGAATCATTGTACACAGGAACGAGGAGAGCAAATGTTCTGTGCACAGTTTTTCCCTTTTGAAGTCATATTGCTGCAATTCCAATGAAAGTCATTGTTGATACTTTAATATACGAGGGTGGGTCAATAAGTCTCTAGAAAAAGATAAAAAACAATTTTTTTTGGTAGATTTTTTTTTAATTTTTCAACATAATTTCCTTTTAGCTCGATACACTTTTCTAGGCGTCCTTCAAGTTTTTGTAAGCCATGTTTTGACAGTTTCTTCGTCTCAGAAGTGTAGTGGTGTATTCACGTTTCGTCAACAGTTATGAATCGATGTAGAAAGTCGTCCGGATTACGGTGGATGCACGTCAAGAGGGCCTCAGCGGCCACCATTCGATTGCATCTGTTCTCGACTGAGAGCAAACGCCGCACCCATCTTGCCGAAATTTTTCTCATGTCCAATTTCTCATGCAAAATCCAAATGACTGGACCTTTTGAAACCCCTGTGGCCTCAACTATTTCGTAAAATTTTATTCATCGGTTACTCAACACCATGTCGTAGATTTTATTGATCATTTCCGGAGTGCTTACGTCTATAGGATGGCCTGAACGATGTTCATTTGCAGTCGATGTGCGGCCAAGTTTAAATTCATTTACCCAATTGTAAACAGTTGCAAACACAGGGGCAGATACACCATTAACTGCATCTAACTCAGCTTTGATTTTTTTCGGTGTAAGGCCTTTCGAATAGAAATGTTTATCACCGCTCGGAACTTACTTTTTTCCATTGTTAACAAGAAACAAAAGTTGTTCACTTTGATCGACGATAAAAACAGAACTATTTGATGGATCTCGCTGAGACTTCGGCAGCACTATATTTAATAGTGACGCTTGCTGGTGCAATATAATTATCATACGAATGAATTCATAGTGAAATGCAATGTTGGAACCCTAGACAATTGCTTTGTTATCTGTTAAAATCACATAAATTTTGCACTAACCTCCACCACCACCACCACCATATGGTGCACTCAGCAAGGAAGCTCTCGAGTTCATTGCTCAACTAAAGAATGTAAGTAAAAAACAGTTAAAAAATACTAGATGATATAGAAAAGAAAAATCAAATAGAAAACAGAAAGTTAATGGAAGCTACTGTAACGGTCCAGTCTGATTTGTCCCCCTTTTTCCTCTGCAAAGTAGCAACCCGACGTACACAAGACAATCTAAGAAAAGCGGTAATTGAGCGAAGGCGCTTTTCTCACATATATGCAAATGTGTTAGGGCAACTCTGCGAAAACATTACCATATAAGGAGCGTGACGTCACGACTATGGAAAATTTATTGTTTACAATAGAAAATCGACAATTATAAAGTTTTTCAAATTAACAAAAGTATTTTTTAGTCAATTTTGATGCGCTGATCCTGAATTTCATGTTGTTATAACTCTCAAGTCGGTATTTATTAGTTTAATTTAATTAACAAGTTAATATTAGCTATTTTGCAGTAAATAATCATATTGTTAATTCGAATATTCGATTACGTCCACGACATATTGAAACAGAGAAGCAAGAATTTGACACTTTAATAACTAATTATTCAGTAAGTTATCAATAAATAAAAAATTTATAATTTTTTTAAACAATTAAAATTGCATTGTTAGATAGCGAATCGATCGTACATATCTGTAAAATTAATGATTATAATGGTTACTAATTTGCTGATTTTTAAATCGTTAAAAAAGAAATTTGCAAATTCGTTTTTTAATTATTATTGAAAATAAGACAGCTACATTAATCATTTTTAGCTTGAATAACGTTCCGCTAATTACAAGTGATTTTTTCATGTAAAAATTTTCCGTAAATTTATTGTAAAATTGGCGTAATTTAATTATTGAATTGTATAACTTATAACTCTAAAAGACGATTTTTCCTCGAGAAACGATTTATGTTAAAAAATTCGTTATTTCATATTTAATTTTTTAAATCATAAAATTGCAACTTTGATCGAACCATTTTGCGACAAAACATGTGCAAAGTTTGTATCAATTTCGAAAATAGCGTTGTAGGGGCTACCAAGCGTAGAAAGGAGCCCATTTCGCAAGTATAAATTCGCTCGTCGCTGCGGCAAGAGGATTCACTATCCTACCTTGCTTAGCAGCGCGAGCACTGTTAGAGAAATAAAGCCTCAGCAATTTCCTGAGATAAATTTCTTATTCAAAAGGTTTCTCCAAAAGTCAAAGTTTTAAATCCAGCAACTAGTACCAAAGAATATTTCCTAATAGACACCGGGTCCGAAGTCAATCTAATAAAGAAACGTCTTCTGTCACCTGGAAACGAAATTGATACCACGCAAAAAACACAAGTCCGAGGAATAGGAAAAGAAATAATATCAACTCTTGGTACAACCGAAATAAGGATATTTGACACTTACACTATCTTTCATGTAGTCGATGATGCTTTTGGAATGACTTACGAAGGAATATTAGGCGCTTTATTTCTCGAAGAAGCTAAAGCCATCATAGACTTTGGATTTAATAATTTTAGAGGAGAAAACTTTGTTGTACCTCTATTATTAGAACGAGACCTCGGAAAAATCATGCCAAGACCACAAGTCAATAAAGTGCAGCTTAGTCTTGATGAGTTTGACAGAATATTAAACGAATTGATACCCTTAGATTTTGGAGTACCGTTTAATTCGGCCGTCAGACACGTTTATAGTATTGCACAAGACAGCGTTAACGAAGAATTAGATATAGAAGATATAGATAATGATTTAGGGATAGCCGACGTAATCTTAGATGAAACCAACGAAGATAGTAATAAAAGCATAGAAGATTATTTAGATTTAGGTCACCTGACCGATACTGAAAAAAGTTACATTGTTAATCTCATTAAGGAAGTACGAGATGTCTTCTATCTTCCTAGCGACAAGTTACCGAGAACCGATCTTGTCTTGCATGAGATAAGAACAATCGATGATGTACCAGTAAATAGTAGACAGTATCAATTTCCTCACGCGATGAAGGATAAGATTAACTATCATGTCGAAAAATTACTAAAAGCCGGTATAATACAAGAATCTACTTCACCATACAACATCCCCATATGGATCGTACCTAAGGCAACAGACAGTAATGGAAGAATGGTGTTGGACATGAGAGGATTGAACGAAAAAACAATCGCTGATTCGTATCCAATACCTAACATTACACAAATTTTTGACCAAGTAGGAGGTGCTAGATTCTATTCCGTGCTCGATCTCGCCATGGGATTTTACCAAATCAAGATGCACCCAAAAGATGCGCATAAAACGGCTTTCAGTACTCCTTTCGGCCACTATGAGTTTGTGCGTATGCCATTCGGTTTGAAGAATGCACCCGCGACTTTTCAACGTTTAATGGATACGTTGCTCCGCGGACTTCAAGGGTTAGATCTGTTCGTGTACGAGGTGTAATCAAAAAGTAAGGTGAATTTTTATTTTTCTCAAAAAATATTTATTTATTCATCAATTTTTATTTTATCTCCTTCAAAGTAATCCCCTTCGGATATAATGCACTTGTGCCAACGCTTTTTCCAATCCTCAAAGCATTTCAAAAAATCATTTTTTGTGATCTTGTTTAGTTCATCCTTCGATGCCGTCTTTATCTCCTCAATCGTGGCAAAACGCCGTCCTTTCATGGGCCTCTTCAGTTTTGGGAACAAGAAGAAGTCACAGGGGGCCAGATCTGGGGAATACGGTGCCTGTGGCATCGTTACTGTGTTGGTTTTAGCCAAAAATTCGCGCACAAGCAACGATTTGTGAGCAGGGGCGTTATCATGGTGCAAAAGCCAATTTTTATTTTTCCACAAATTCGGACGTTTCTGGCGGATTGCTTCGCGCAAATTGCGCATAACTTGCAGGTAATATTCCTTATTTACTGTTCTACCCTGTGGCAAGAACTCATGATGCACCACGCCCCTGCAGTCAAAGAAAACTGTAAGCAAAACCTTTACATTTGATCGAACTTGGCGTGCTTTTTTTGGTCTTGGTGATCCAGAATGCCTCCATTGGGACGATTGAGTCTTAGTCTCGACGTCATAACCGTATACCCATGTTTCGTCACCTGTTGAGTAAATCTGGATCATCGTTGACGTCATTCAGTAGCTCTTGGGCGATGCTTATGCGACGTTTCTTTTGGTCGAAATTGAGCAATTTCGGAACAAACTTCGCTGACACACGTCTCATGTCTAAAACACTCGTCAAAATTGATTGGCACGAACCAAATGAGATGCCAATATCATCAGCAATTTCTCTAATGGTAATTCGACGATTTCCCAACACTATTTTCTTCACTTCTTCAACATTCTCATCAGTTGTTGTTGTGCTGGGGCGTCCAGAACGAGGTTCGTCGTCGGTGTCTTCTCGGCCTTCTTGGAAGAGTTTATACCACTTGTAAACATTTTTTTGGCTTAAAGTAGACTCACCGTATGCCACTTTCAGCATTTCAAGTGTTTTGGAACATTTGATTCAATTTTTCACACAAAATTTAATGCAAACTCTTTGATCCATGTTTTTAGACAGCAGCAAATCGTGGAGCCCGCAAAACACTTCTAACCTTGATGCCTCTCACAAACAAACCAAACATACTACAAAGCTGAAATTTGGAACGTATGTTCTAGACGAGTGTACCGACATAACCAAATAAAAAAGTCGAAGATCGAACGGACGTAGCCCGCTAAATTTCAAAATTCACCTTACTTTTTGATCACACCTCGTTTTAATAAAATTAACTTTCATATCAATAATAAAGAAATATTTACATACCTTCAGTATTCACTGAAAAATAATAAAATTATTATACAGTACAATCATATAAGAACTCATGCGTTTACCAGAACTCGTTAACTGATAAAAATATAGTAAAAGTATCCTGATATTTAAATTTGTAGAGATCTTGTACATAAATTCAAAAGAAAACGTCAAATTTTGTTAATTAGAAGCAGAGATAATTCAATGTAAAGAGCGCGCAATAATTTTTAGCTTGCCCAATCAATTTTCGGTGTACGCTAAAATACCCCCGCCACTGTAGTTTCCACGCCAGACAGCAAATTTCGCGTGCGATAGCTCCTTTTTACATCTCATTGTACAATTATTATGAGTAAAAGGCATTTTTCTTTAAAGTCTGTAGAGAGTATTTCGATAAAAGATTACAATCGTACTTTCATTTTAATAGCTACTCCATTTCTTTGTATAGCTAGCCCATTTTCATTATTATTAACTTTTAATAAAAATATCGAAATGCAACGTTTGATAAGTCAACATATTAATTTTTTTCAGCACTTAGCGTGATATTCTACAAGTTATGATTGTAATGAAAACTCGCTGAATTATTACATTTGTCATGTAAACGAAAATTGGAAATTAAAAACAGAATCACTTAAGTTTGTTAATATAAAAAAATTATCAATTAAATCACGGCATATGATAGCTGATCCCTTGCAGTATATGTAAAAAAATCATGCACTATCTCAGGGATATAACTTGATCTACAGGTTGTTGCAAAAGTATTGAATCATTTTTGTTCTTTTCCTATAGAGAAAGATATCAATAATAAATAAACATAAATTATATGTTGCGAGGATACGCGCTATAAAAGGACGTGAGAAATGTGTACAGGTCAATGAATGGACATTCACCATGCTAAAGTAAAGTCTGAATTATTATTATCAAAAAGAATAAACTATACAGCTCACAAGTGGCTGGCATAAAAAATCCTAGTCTTAAGTAGAGAAAAAGCCTGACAATTGTAAGCAGTTACAAATAAATATAACAATACTATGAGGCTTAAATCTAGACGCAAGTAATAAATAAACCACGGAAAAGACTTACAAAAGACGTTGAATAGCCATTTGCTCCGCGAATCTGTTGCTTACCAAACGACCACTCTTGCACGCCTTGTGCGAGAAGGAAGGCATCTCCTAGGATATCGTAGTGCAAAATTCTGGATTAGAGGCACAGCCTGCACGACGCTATCTTTTAATTTGAAGGAGGTCTTGTGGCCACTTTTCAACGTGCCCCAGGTCGGAAACGCCATAAAGGATACCAAGGATACTCTCTCCTAGGCTACTGTTGCCGATAGCCCTCATGGTCGTTAGCTTGTCCTTCATTCTAGTCGCATTGATCCGGCTGGGCGCAAGGATCATCGTTCTCAGATACGAGCTATAGCGTTAATTTTAGTAGTTAGCGCTACTATAACATTGGCACTTGGTGCAGTACACTGCACGCAACATGCACAAGTAAATCACTAGAGTATCGAACGGCACTTTAATATTTCTAGTGATCTGCAAACGAAGGAACAGAAACTGAGTGCTACGTACTGCACTAACGAATTGTACTCGACACTAAGAGCAAAGCTAGACTAAAAAGGGGGTTACCACTATCCCTAACGCTCCTCAGATCACAACTGAAGCTCTTTTTCCAAGAAAACTGAGGGAAGAAAAGAAGTGGTCCCTAAACTTATAGAGAGGAATGTACGTATTGCTTTACTAATAGCGCGGGGCCAGCCGTAAAGTATCGGCTGTTGTCCGGCAGGTCATTACGAATACCCGTGGGTTGGGTTTTCCCTCGTTTCATCTTTACGTATTTTCCCAAGCACGAGACGCACGACACCAAATACGTGTACGTCCTTCGTTTGAAAAGTGCAGATACTGTGAATAACTTTAATAAAGATATACAATAACTTAGTAACTAAAAAAGATATCGGGGTGTTTTTTTTTATTTGCCTTCTTAAAACATTGAATTTTTCATAGAAAATACATCGATAATATTCTACGATATATACAATTTCAATTTTCAATTCAGTCCAGTTTTCAATCAATCTAATCCCAAAAAAGCGTTAAAAAACATCTTTTTTTTATTGTCTCTACCGTGAAGCGAACCTTTAAACTATGCTACTTTATTGCAAAATTCTCGCTCTATAATTGTACGAGGGTCGTTTGAAAAGTCCGTGCAAAGTCAGAGAGATGGCGCTACTAGTGCGTATCAAGGTTATTTTTAGTGAGTGGCATATCTTGGAAGAGCACACACCAAGTTTCAGCCAGATGGACCAATTACTTTGCGTTTTTTCAAAGAAATCGAGTGGTTGTAAAAAAATAGGTGAAAAAGAATTTCATGTTGATTAAACATTACTTTTTCAAAGGCAAAACGCCTCAGAAGATTAAACAGAAGCTTGATAAACATTATGGTGATTGTGCACCTTCGATTAGAATAGTTCATAAGTGATTTCAAAATTTTCGGAGTGGCCATATGAGCACAAAAGACGCTGAACGTTCTGGACGCCCTGTTGAGGTTACGACTTCAGAAATCATTGATAAAATCCATGATATGGTGATGGCTGACAGAAGAGTGAAGGTGCGTGAGATTGCTAGTACTGTAGGCATCTCGAGCGAACGAGTACATAATATTTTGCACCAACATTTGGACATGAAAAAGCTATTCGCTAGATGGGTGCCGCGATTGCTCACGATTGACCAAAAACGAGATCGTGTGAAGTGTTACAAGAATGGTTTGCAGCTGTTCCAGCAAAATCCGCAAGACTTTAAGCGTCGTTTCATCACTGTAGATGAAACACGGATACATCACTACACTCCTGAGACCAAAGAATAGTCTAAGCAATGGGTTACTAAGAGGGAATCTGCTCCGAAAAAGGCGAAGACAATTCCTTCGGCCGGGAAGGTTATGGTGGCTGTCGTTTGGGATTCGCAAGGAATAATTTTGATCGACTATCTGGCAAACGGTAAAACCATTACAGGCGAATATTATTCATTGTTATTGGATCGTTTGAAAACCGAGTTGCTAGAGAAACGTCCACGATTGGCCCACAAAAAAGTTCTCTTCCACAACGACAATGCGCCAGCTCACGCCTCAGCAGTTATGGCCGCAAAACTGATGGAGATAGAGATGGATGAGTTCCAACACGTTTCACATCCCCCCTATTCTCCAGACTTGGCTCCGTCGGACTACTATTTGTTCCCTAATATAAAAAAATGGCTGGCGAGAAAAAGATTTTATTCAAACGAGGAGGTGATTGCAGAAACGAATGCCTATTTTACAGACTTGGACAAATCCTATTATTTGGAACGGATTAACAAACTAGAGCAGCGTTGGATGAAGTGAAGCCTAAAAGGAGACTATGTTGAAAAATAAAAAAGATTTATTAAAAAAAATTGTGACGTGTTTTCGAGAAGACACACACGTCGTTAGTGTCCTTTTAGCAAACGAGTGACACTACAACTCGATGTGGTGAATTACTGCATGTATGAGGCCCCGCTGACTTAACGCTCGCAAGTTAATTATTAAATATATTTTATGTATAGGTATATTTATGGGACATAAATAATAAAAAAAAATCAAATAACTAGAATATATTTATATAGAGGTCCTTCTACTACTATTGCAAATATAGGCACAATTATTTATATATGTATAATAAAATAATTATATAAGTCGAAACTCTCATTAGTCTCGACTCTACTGGTTAAAGACAAAGGTATTAAAGGTAGTAATAGGGCTGCGATTTAAACTATTGAAAAATTATTCGTAACACTAAATATACTACTAAATTTATATATATTTCCGAATTACAGGTAATAATCTATTCGTTAAGGAAATTTCTCTTGAAGCCGATTTATCGTTGATTTAATTATAACTATGTATAGTTGAAGTTAAAGCTTACTCAAGAGTTTTAGCAATTTGGAACCGAGTTCTTTTAAATATAGTCAAAATATTGCAGACGTACTTTTTATCCGGTACACATGCATATCATGTTATCTGGGGACGTGCTTAATTTTTAAACACTTCGTCAGCGTAGGCTATCATACTATGTAATCGAAAAGATCATATTACGCTGGTCCGACCGGTATTTATAACAATAAATGAAAAGAGTCGCGAGAGCAAAATACCAAAGCCAAGATAGTTAAGAATTTAACAATCGCATACACATATACATATATATATATGTAGTTATACACAAAATGAATACGTGGAATTTGCCAAATGGTAATTACTCCAAGAATTATTATTATTATAGAGAAATAGGTAAGAAGAAGACAGTTTTATAATAATGAACCTTGAGTTACTTACTTGTTAAATGTTTATTCGTTATTATTATTAATAGACTTGTCCTTGAATTTATATAGTCGTATATATATGTGTATATTGTTAGAATATTTGTCCAAGAAATATAATCTTTTATTTTAACTGGTCCTTATAATAACTATTGTCCTTGCAATAAGTAATTGTACTAGAATTTGTCTGATCGTACGCTATATACCTGTATATATATATATATATATATATGTATATGTAATAATACATTTATTATTGCTGTTACTTTCGTCACGCGTATACGTTAATCACTGATAAAAAGAATATAAATATACTGATTTTAGGAAATAATAATAATAAAAACTGGTTGACAAGAAACTGAGATGAAAACTGTAAGAAAAGAACCGAATAAAAAATTGTACGTAATTCTGAAGAGGATTTGAACTGTGACACGACTGGACGTGATTAACTCTGGCTCGAGACTGCTTTGTTAGGCGTGGGCGATACAGTAATGCGGCGCGAGAGTGTTACTACGCCGTCACTGCATTACTACGCGGCCGCCGAACCGCCCACGCGCACTGAATGCGTACGACTAATACGTGCGGCGCAATTATACATAATACTAATACATATAAAAAAATTTTTTTTTTTACATTACATTATTACATATATCAGGATTAAGTGTATTTAAAAGTTGTCACGTAACATCCTCCCCCCCCTTAGAATGATTACCGTCCTCGGGAATTATATGTTCAGTGAGAATGAATAAACATGAATGATTAAGGATGGTAAGAACGGCTAATATATATGTATTATTAAAATGGTTACTATACACATTTTTTTTTTTTTAAGATAAGGAAAAAGAGTTACAAGGATTGAAAATTAAAGTTAAAGATTGGTAGTGTTTATGGGCATTGCTGCCAGCTCGTCCAAAATGTTTTCCAGCATGGTGATGAATACCAGGTTTTGGCCCACAGATTCTTCGGACTGCTCTGGTTCCATCCAGTCCTTATATTAACACTGAGGTAGATGGAGGTAAAAGCTTCGTTTTTCGAAGGATTTGTCGCATAGCCAATGTTTCATCCAGTCCTTACCTATTTGCATGTTACATAGGTTTTTATGGACTTCGAAATCCTTCTTCATGACAATGCTTTTGCATTGTGCATGAAGAATGTGCTGGTTCTTGTTATGCAGGGACAGGGGGACAATCCTTTCTAGCTCGTTCAACTTGGCTCCATAAACCCTATGGTATAGTCGGACAGCCTCATCAGCAGAACCCTTGGTCACAAATCGCACACTGCAGGTCAAATCGAAATTCGAACCATATGTCGTGATAGGCGTAAAATACATATAGTCCAGAGTCCTTGTGCAAACTATTTAAAGTTTTCATTTTTAGGTCGCCATGTGTAGATGAATAACACATTTGACATAAAATGAGTGGAAATCTACCGATTGTCGCGACTGTGTTATTAAATAAGCGATATCGAGAGCTATATAAATTTTCCAATCAGCTCTTTTCATTTTAACCTGACTCAATTGTTCATAATACAGTTAAGGATTATTGTCTAATTTTTCCATTGTATATGTTTCCTGTCCTTTTGTCCATAAGAAAGGTAGAAATAGCAACGACAGTAGATAGAATTGAATACACATATTGCTTAATGTGAAAGAAGAGAAAAAAAATAGTAGGATAGTCCTG
Source organism: Phymastichus coffea (assembly GCF_024137745.1). NCBI lineage: Eukaryota > Metazoa > Arthropoda > Insecta > Hymenoptera > Eulophidae > Phymastichus > Phymastichus coffea. Next base: position 7,068,854 of record NW_026706814.1, read on the forward strand.
AAAATAGATGTAATCACATGTAAAGAACAAAAATACAGATTCGTCGTAGAAGGAGAAAAGTAAAATAAAAATAAATAAATAGGAACAAAAAGAAGAGAAGAAAAGAATTTCAACATGTATAATAGTGCAACTAATAGTGATTAATAAATAAATAATAAAAATTAAAACAAAATATATATATACTATAGTTTTAACTTAAGCTTGTCTACATGCTTTCTAATTCTTTTACCATATGGCAACTCCAAAATAACATTTTTGTGTCCTAGTATTTTAAAAATTTTAAGGGTGTTCTTATAGTAACTATCTGCCTTGCCTACGCGGGGCTCATTTAAGACCCAGGCATAATCGCCTTTCTTACCCTTAAACATGTTTACTTTACTGTCATATCGTTTTTTAGATCGTACTTTCGTAGTTATTTGGTTCGTACCGGCAGCTAATTTTAGTTCCGATAATCTATTAATGAGGTCTATTAAATACTGATTATAAGTACGCAGTTTTTCTTCCCGTGGTATCATCATTGGGAATCGGGCTACTCGTCCGTATACAAGTTCATGAGGCGTATAGCCCGTTGCAGCATGAACGCTGATGTTATAAGTAAAAACCGCAAATGGAACCAACCTGTCCCAATCATCGAAGTTTTCTGAATAAGTCCTCATAAAGTCCATAAGAGGGACATGGCTACGTTCCAATGACCCGTTCGTTTGAGGCCTATATGCGGACGTAGTGAGGTGATTTACCTTGAAGAGGTGTAACAAAGATTCAACTATATCCGACAAGAAGCTCGTGCCTCGATCGGAAAGAATATCCCTGGGGGCTCCAAATTGACAAATCAGATGTCTAGCGAGTGCGTCGGCTATAGTAGTCGCCTTTAAATCCTTTATGGGTACAATGATTACATATTTCGTTAGGTGGCATTGCATTGTTAATAAATGACAATTACCACGAGGTGTCGTCCTCAGCTTGCCTACCGTGTCTATTGAGATTTTGTCAAAAGCTTCTATAGGAGTGTCGGTGACAATCATCGGTTCATGGGTTTTATGTCTCTCTATTTTCTTTTCTAGACATTTCGGACATTTCCTAACATAGTCCAATACATCATTTCTCATGCCCTGCCAGTAATATCGGGCCCTTATCTTCTGGTAAGTTTGGTTTACTCCCTTATGTTATCCTATTAAGCTATCATGCAACATTTTAACGATATTTGTTCTCTCTTCTTTGGGAGGCAAAGTCGTTTTGCCGTAACATACGGTAACTGTTATCGGACTACCTTCAAAGGCTCCGATTAATAGTTCCATTAACAGACCTTGTCCCAAATCATCTGTGTAATCACCTTTCCTAGACATGCAGAAGCTATTAACCTTATCACGAATTAAGAGCTTCTTTAAATTGGCCAATCCGACCTTTATAGTTTCTACGCTCGCTGAGTTATAATATTTGTCTTTTACCACTATGGAATATATCTTATGTTTTTTATAATTTGTCGTTAAAATTTGTCCAATCTTAGGTTTTTTATTTTTCATATTACGTAGGTCAATAGCACCTATCTCGCTTAATAATCTGGCTATTGCCTTAGTATTATCACAATCCCGTGAAATCAAATGTACTATATTGTCTCTCTGGTAAGTCAAGCATTGTTGAGAGTTTCTCACATTATTTTGTAAAGTGAAATACCCAGGACCCAAAAGGGTTTCGCTACCTTCTGTACCTGAGGAACTAGGATTTTTATGATCGCTAGGTCTTTTATACTGATTTATGGGTCCCTTTGCATGAGGCAGGATGAAGAAGAAATCATCATCTATTGGAGCCTTTGAAAAGTTCAATTCGACCGGGGACCGTGTAGTCTCGCTATTTATACTTTCTTTTTCTTCCGGTATTTCTTCGAGTCCCTTAAATTTAATACTCGTTTGTCCCTTATTTAATGGGGTACTTCGGCTTTTATGTTCGCCAATTTTCACATTAGGCGTCACCGATAACTCTCGTCTCTGCAAAGGGATTAACTCATCCTTTCGTTAGATTTTTCATGTTCACTGTCATGAACAGAGTCGTTGTCCGACGTTATTGTATCGCTCTGTGGTTCAGAATTTCTTTGTTCTATTTCGGATTCCACAGCATGTTGGGACAATTCCACTAATTTTTTTATTCTTCTTTCCATTTCTTCGTCTGAGTTTTCGTCACTGTATGGGTCCATTTCTACTAACACATTCTGTAATTCAGGATCTACTTCGTCCCCATCAGAGAAGTGGCTGATTTCGTACGGTTCCAAATCTCTATTGTCCTAATAAAACGTGTAACGGGGGCAGCGCCTTATTCGGCACTGACGTCGCTAATTTATTAAGGGGAGAGTAAGAGAGGCACTTTCGCTCTTTAACAATCGGGGAACGAGAGGATAGGTCGAACGAATAAATAATTTTCTTTACTTGGAACATACAACTTAAATCTATTCAGACAAACAAATACAAAATCAGTTACAATAACGTTTACATCACGCGCACATATACAGAACAACTTAAACTAACGCGGGAGGACGAATGGCCCGGCGACTAAATCGCCTTGGCCATTTACCTCCTTACAAAGGAAAGAATACGTTGAAACCTCTCTACCGCATTACGATGAGCGTAGCCGGCAAGTGATCGCCTGGCTACCTATCGTTCCTACGCGGCCGCGCATCACCATGAGAGAGAGAAATACCGGGAGAGAGAGATAACCTGACCTTTGTCCTTGGCGATGAGCCGGCAACGGGGAGTTGACCTGGCCGCTGGCTGGACGTCTTCCTCGGCGTAGCCCGTGGTGAACCCACTGGAAGTCATGCAGTCATACTTCTTCAGAAGTCATACTTCTTCTTCTCTCATTGCGCTGCTACTTCCAACTTCTCTCCTCAACTTTCTTCCGGGAACTGCCTCCCGCGACTTGACGCATGGTCAGCATTCGCGCTCTCGCCGGGCTCTCCCACCAAGCCTACTCATTAGGCGGCGTGCGACAAAAGCGTTAATTGGTCGCGCGTCACACGCCGGCCTAAACCTGCATAGTGCGTGCATAGACGCGCACTCTAGCATGCTCGCTAACTTTCTCTCTCTCTCTCTCTCTCCCTCTCTGTCTCTCTCTACCTCATAGTCGCTGCGCTCTTGTTTCTTCGGGCGCTCTCAATCTTGCTCGGCTGGAAAAACATAAAGGCCAGTGGTTAGGCGCAATAAATATATGCGCCGAACACTGACCACGTCGCCATGCCGAGTGATAAGAGGGAGAGAGAGAAGAAGGGCAGACGAGGAGCAAGCGTACTGCTTGCTCTCGTCACAAATGTCACATCTTCGGCATTCCGGTGTCGTCTCAAACTCTCCTCGAACCTAGCACACGATTCTGCAAGTTCATTTTGAGTTAGGTTGGTCACGATTTCCTTTTCGGTAGAATCGTGTTTGTTCTCAAAGACGTCGTCGTCATTAGTACTATCAGTGTTATTACTCGTTTGAGGACCAGTCACTTCAATATCCAATGATCCATTACTTTCGTCAGATTGCGACGTTTGTTGTGTACTCGATTCAGTGTTTTCAACTAATGTTTTGTCCTGTATATTTTGAGCTGAATCTTCTAACTTTTCGGTTTACTCCCGTTCCCCTAATCCAATACGAGTAAAATCCGGAATCGGCGGCTCGCTTTCAGAACTCCCTTGTTTACGTGTGTTAACGTCCGTTTCCTCTATACCCGTTGACGACATCATAGATCTCCGAGAAAATGTCGGGCTTTTAGCAGTGATCCTATCGGTTTCTACACTGGATTCGTCCGTTAGAGCCTCATAAGATCCTGCAGTGGCAACCTGACTCTGGATTTCTTTTATTCTGGACGTCGTTGGAGGCGTATCTTTCCGCACTAGCGGCCACCGTGAAATGTCAGTCCTAGTTCCGCTTTCTCGGTTAGTCGAGGTATTACGCGAATTTTGACTTTGCGGTACCTGTGGTCTAGTTACCGTAGCTTGTGTCGTAGGATCCTTTTTATTCGTAGGCAATCTAGTCCTTGCTTTTGGCCTTTGACCGGATGTACTAGGCTGTGGGTCGGCGGCAGTTGTCAATGGAGCAGGGTTCTTACTCCTCGTTCTCCTAGCTATCACACTATGTTCTAACTCCGGCCTTTGTTTGTTGGTTTTAGAGCCAAAGGTCTACCTATCGGTCTAGGTTCGCCAGCAATCGTGTTTGCTCGTTTGCGCATTCTTTTCTTTTCTTCCTCTGACTTTTCTTTAGCGGCTTCTTGTTCTTTTGATTTATCTTTCCATTTCTTGAACATCATTACCTGTATATTAGGTATATTGTCATTGAGGTCCTGTTCACACTTTTCTTTTTCTTTTAAATACACATTCAGGTCCACTGGATTGCGGGAAAGTGAATCGGCATTGTAGTTCAATTTACCGGGTTTAAATTTGAAGGTGTACTGAAAATCGGTGAACTTGAACATCCACCTCATCAATCTTTGTCCTGGGTCCTTGCGATTGTGCATATAATTCAATGGCTCGTGATCGGCTATGGGCGGAATTGATTCATGGCGTATAGACACGAAATACATTCCTTTTCTGTCGTCGTATAATTTCTTTCTGATTTGTTTAATAATCTCGATAAATATGCCACCGGGCGCTCCACACCATCTACTTCCTGCGATAGGATAGCTCCTACAGCATAGTCCGAAGCATCGGTAGTCAAAGTGAAAGGTTTCTCGAAATCGGGGAACGTTAATGTGAGAGCTTTACATAAGAGTTCTTTTAATGTATTGAAGGCTTCTTCTTGTTCGAATTCCCATTCGTATTCTCTGTCCTTTTTAATTAGATCACTCAGCGGTTTTGCTATTTTCGAATAATCTTTAATAAAACGTCGATAGTAGCCTGATAGTCCCACAAAAGGATCGGATACTTTTTACACCGGTTGGACGTGGTAAGTCCATGACTGCAGAGACCAATTTTGGATCCGGTTCTACGCCTCGTTTGCTTATTATATGTCCTAAGAATTTGACTTCTCTACGCAAGAATTCTACCTTGTCCGGTTGTAGGACCAATCCTGCATTAGACAATCTTTCGAATAGTTTTCTGATCTTTCCCTCGTGGTCGTTCAGGTCCTTTGCATAAACTATTATATCATCAAGGTAAACTAACATTTCAACGTTTAACAGTCCTCTTAGTAAATGGTCCATCATTCGTTGAAACGTAGCCGGTGCGTTCACCAAACCCTCGGGCATGCGTATATACTGAAAATGTCCACGTAAAGTGGAAAATGCAGTTATAGCTCTGTCCTCGGCCTTCAAAGGAATTTGTTGAAAGCCATTTGCAAGATCAAAAGTTGAGAAATAGGTACAGCCTCCTAGCTGGTCTAAGATATCTGCGATGTTAGGGAGAGGGTAAGCGTCTCCAATAGTTCTACTGTTCAATTCACGGAAGTCTATCACAATTCGCCAACGCGGTTTGCCATCGCTTCCGGCTTTCTTCGGTACAATCCATAAGGGCGAATTATAAAGAGAATTTGACTCCTCTATAATTCCATCCTTAAGTCGTTTCGTAATTTGTTCTTCTATAAACTGCTTATGAGCCGGCGGGTGTCGATATTGTTTAGTGTTAATGGGCACATAGTTTTCCAGGTGAATTTCAGGTTCAATAATACTAGTACATGGTAGCGGCTCACCTGGCAGTAAAAATACATTTGGGTATTGTTTTATCAAACGCTTAATACTTCTGTATTCGTTTGGTGCCAAATGTCCTGTTCTCAATAATTTAAGTAGCCTCTTATATTTTTGTTTAAGCTGTATTTCAGCATTCTGTGGACTAGTGCATTCGCTTTCACTTTCCGAAAGCGAACTAGCCTCGGGGTTCATATGCTCGAATGGTAGTATGACCCTCGGGTCCACTTCTATCGTTACGTCCTTATCAAAATGAGTATTAACAGCCATAATTTTACAAGTTCCATTTTGATTTGTTACTACTCCTTGTCCCATGTATACTCGATCGTCTCCTACGTTGATTCGGGGGAGATAGCCTTCCACTAGATTTGTCCGTATCAAGTTTATTTGAATAACTTGGCGCGACCTTGCAGGTATCTTATATTTCACCTTGCTATTGTTGATGTTAGTATCATTTACATTACTTTCAGAAGAATCGGTCTCCCCTTCATAAGGAGGTATTTTACCTTCTTTCAGCATTTCTTGGTACTTGATGGGGTACATAGCGATAAGATCGTTCCTTAGATTGTTTATTAGAACATTCTCTGGCAGGAACGACACTGGGTTCATCACATCGCTGTTTAACATTAAGGCATTGCTGTGATAAGATATCACAGCCCTTGTAGTTTTCAGAAATGCTCTTCCCAACATTCCATCTCCTTGAATTGGAAAATTGTCCCAAACAATATGAAATTTAGTACTTCGTCCATTTATGCTTAACATAACAGTCCCCAACGTCGGTACTGTATGAGCTGTAATACCACTAAGCGAAGTAGCTTCCCTCGGATTAAAAGTCGTTGTCCACCTTAAAGTCTTAAACTTAATTATATTCACTGAAGCGCCATTGTCCACCATAAATACTGTCCATTTTTGATTAGTTTCAGGCATACAAAACCTTACTCTCGTCGGCTCGTGGACCTCACAATCTCCATTGCCAGATCCCCGATTCGCGGCAATGCAGACGCCTGGTCCTGTATACTGGGGGCCAGGGGTTTCTGTAACACTGTCATTACTGGTGCCGGTGGGATTCCCTCTTTCTGACTCGGCTGGTCTCCCAGTCGTGCCAGAACTGCCTTGGCTTCCTCGATCATTGCTTGTGTTGGTTTCGCAAGGCTCGTCACCTTGATTTCGGGACGAGCCGTTTGCGAGTTTAAAGGCTCAGCATTTGTCGGTTGGTTATATGGCGGATTAGGTCTTAATTCTTGCTGATATTGTCCAACTTGTTTCAACTGGCCGTTTTGTCCTTGAGGCGATCCAAGTCTTGGTTGATCATAACTAATCATGCCATACCGTCTTCCTGTAGGATACAGTAATGTGTCTGTATCCGGATTGTATAATCTTCCGTTATTTTGTTCATAAGAGCGGCCTTGCGAGCCTTGAAATCTCGGAATCCAATTCCCAGTCCTAGGCTGATATTGTCTCTGACCTTGAAATCTATTATTCTGAGGATTATTTCCAGAGTAACCTCCGTTATTGGAGTACTGATTATTATTGTTTTGTGAATTATTACCGTTCTCCGAATTTTGTTGAAATTACCTCTGTTGGTACTGGCTCTTTTGAATATAGAGTTGCTGAAATTCAGCAGGCAATTCTTCGAATTCAATGGGCAATTGTTCTTCTGATTCCAATCCCTGCTCTTGCACGTAAGCAACGTCCAAATTTTTGTTGAAACCAGTCCATTTGTTAGCTTCAAACTTAGGTTTCATATTATTTCGTGCCTCAATTCTCAAGGCTTCTTTATAAGCTTCGCTCAAAGAAGTAGGGCATTTGACATCCACTAAATCCCCTATTTCTTTAGGTAAACCGTTTACGAATATCTTTACTACAGCTGACTTCAATGGTGTTAACATAATCTCATTAAATTGTGTTCCCAGTTCGTCGTTGAATGCATGTTCTGCGCAATTCAACAATATATTTATTCGGTTGTGAAAATCCCCGACAGTGTCGCCCTGTTTCATTCTTAACGCGTGTAATCTTGCATCATAATAAGCGAAATCCTTACACGGTGCAAATCTTTCCTTTAAAGCTTTCGTTAATTCTTCTGCAGTATTAACGGTTTGCCATACAAACAGTCCCTAGCCGGCCCCCTTAATTTCGCTATAACGGCCTTTACATTTATTACTTTGATCTTTGGGCGGCAGGTACTGTGGCAGATCCATTTTTTATGTCTTGAATAAAATCTTTTAATGGAAGATTCCTTCCATCGAACTCTGGGATTCCTAACAAGCAATTTTGTAAAGCAAAACTCGCTGATGCTGATTGCAGCATAACGAGAGTTGCTTGTTGCTGCTCTTGCGCCTGCTGTTGCGCCGCTGCTACTGCAGCAGGGTCTGTCATTTTGTTCTCAAATAATGTGAATGCGTACTATCAGTCTCACCCCTGATTTCTACACTAATCGTATAATATTATCCTTCTATTTTAACGTATTCAAAACGTTATCATAGGGATCGCTTACAGGTTTAAGGTAGATATATATAGTTAAATATATATATGGATATATATATGATTCAGGATATACGAGGTGTGTTCAAAAAGTAACGAGAATTTTTAAATTTCGCGGGTTTGGAGAGTCAGCTTGTATAAAATTTTTTTTTATTATGTTGGTACACATGCCCCTGAAGTACGATAAAATTTTCAGCAATATTCATTGCTTACTTTTTAAGTGGCAGCCGCTAACGTTAGACGTGTTTTTCGAGCTCGGCGATTTTCGTTTGTGAAAAAAAATGGATCAAAGAATTTGTATTAAATTTTGCGTAAAAAATGAAATAAAGTGTAGTAAAGTTTGTCAAATGTTAACAAAGGCATATAGTGAGTCTGCTATGAGTAAAGCAAGGATTTATGAGTGGTATAAGCGTTTCCAAGATGGCCACGAAAACGTTGAAGATGACGAACGACCCGGACGCCCAAGCGCATCAACAACCGATGAAAACGTGAAAAAAGTGAAAGAAATGGTTATGAACGATCGCCGAATCACAATCAGAGAAGTCGCTGATGATGTTGGCATATCAGTTGGCTCATGCCATCAAATTATTTCGAATGTTTTGGGTATGAAACGTGTGGCAGCAAAATTCGTTCCAAAATTGTTGAATTTCGAACAAAAACAGCGGCGAATGGAAGTTGCTCAAGAGTCGCTAAATGAAGTCAATAACGATGCAGAACTACTAAAACGTGTTATAACAGGTGACGAAACATGGGTTTACGGATATGATGTCGAAACTAAGGCTCAATCGTCCCAGTGGAGGCATTCTGGATCGCCAAGACCGAAAAAGGCTCGACAAGTGCGGTCGAATGTGAAGGTTATGCTCACTGTGTTCTTCGATTTTAATGGCATAGTGCATTATGAATTCTTGCCACAAGGTCAAACAATCAATAAGCAGTACTACCTACAAGTTCAACGTCGTTTGCGTGAAGCAAACCGAAAAAAACGCCCGGATTTGTGGCAAAACAATTCATGGCTTTTGCACCACGATAATGCGCCTGCTCACACTTCATTGCTTGTTCGTGAATTTTTGGCCAAAAACGAAACTGTAACGATGCCTCAGCCTCCATATTCGCCAGATATCGCTCCATGTGACTTTTTTCTATTTCCAAAAATAAAGAGAACATTAAAAGGCCGTCGTTTTACAAGCATAGATGACATAACATATATAGTAAAGCGAATCGCTGAAAGAGCTAAAAGCTATTACAAAGATCGAGTTTCAAAAGTGTTTCGAGGATTGGAAAAAGCGTTGGCATAAGTGTATTGTATCCGAAGGGGACTACTTTGAAGGCGACAACATTAATGTAGATGAATAAATAAATATTTTTTTCATAAAACGAAAATTCTCGTTATTTTTTGAACACACCTCGTATATACTTAATTAACTAAAACTTATGTTCTGAATGTACGTTCCTATAAATCGTTAACGTAACGTAATTTATTACGCGTTATTTAATATTACTATTTATTTCGGGGACGGTATCATGGGTATAAATTATACACCCATTTGGTAAATATTTATTTATTTATTTATTTTTTATATCAAAATTAAAATTTTTTTTTATATTAAAAGTTAATAATTAATTAATTAAGAGCGTTAAAACAGCATTAAACCACGCTCTGCTACCATCTGTAACGTGTTTTCGAGTAAACACACACGTCGTTAGTGTCCTTTTAGCAAACGAGTGACACTACAACTCGATGTGGTGAATTGCTGCATGTATGAGGCCCCGCTCACTTAACGCTCGCAAGTTAATTATTAAATATATTTTATGTATAGGTATATTTATGGGACATAAATAATAAAAAAAAAATCAAATAACTAGAATATATTTATATAGTGGTCCTTCTACTACTATTGCAAATATAGGCACGATTATTTATATATTGTAACGGGAGGAATAAATCTGCAAATGAGAAATTTATTTAAGAACAAACTCCCACGATGCAGAGCAAACTGCCGCTCCGTTAACACGTATGTTAATACGTGTATTCGCCTTAACGTCAGCTGACTTAACTTAGTTGTCTTCGATCAAGCAGAGTTGAACTCACCTTAAGTCACGTGCCTTGTGATACTCGATGAGTTTTAAGTGTAATCGACTTTGCTCCTAATCCACTTAATCCCCTAGCTGTAATCGGATTAAAACCTAAGCCTTTTTCAATTGTTTAAACTATTAGGAAAAATTATATGACGAAATCGGCGAATAAGTTTAATAGATTTTATTAATAAAAAATCTCTACAGTCTTTTTCGGGCCGAAAGACTGACGCACGCGAATAGGATTTACAATTAAATAACTTTCGGTGAGAAAGAGAGAGAGAGAAGATATGAATATTGGCGCGATCTAACGCTCGACGTGAATACAAAAAATTAACGCTAATACGGTTGGACAAAATACCAAAAGTATTTTGTCACGCGATAATTAAGGGAGGTGCACCTACCCTGCGGTGCAATTACGGTGATCAGCCGTAATTGTTGAAGCAAATTAAAGGTGCACCTCAAATCAGAATCAGCTGTGCTGCCTCGATCGCAAATCTGCTGTATAATAGCTGTTGCTTTTGCTGCTGCTTCTGTGATGCTGCTACTGTCGCTGCTTCCTCGCTCACCCTTGCACACGTATCCAAAATCCAAGTAAACTTTTTTATTGGCAAATCGGTGAAACACTGTGCTAAACTATTTTGGCGGTACTACACCAGTAACAGCTGAGGCTTAACTGCTAATTCAAAAGATCGCGCGCCCCCTCTCTCTCTCAATACTGAGAACTAACGCGCGAAAATCAGAATCGCGAACGGTTCGATTAATTGAATCGACTACCGTTGCAATATGTATAATAAAATAAATATATAAGTCGAAACTCTCATTAGTCTCGACTCTACTGGTTAAAGACAAAGGTATTAAAGGTAGTAATAGGGCTGCGATTTAAACTATTGAAAAATTATTCGTAACACTAAATATACTACTAAATTTATATATATTTCCGAATTACAGGTAATAATCTATTCGTTAAGGAAATTTCTCTTGAAGCCGATTTATCGTTGATTTAATTATAACTATGTATAGTTGAAGTTAAAGCTTACTCAAGAGTTTTAGCAATTTGGAACCGAGTTCTTTTAAATATAGTCAAAATATTGCAGACGTACTTTTTATCCGGTACACATGCATATCATGTTATCTGGGGACGTGCTTAATTTTTAAACACTTCGTCAGCGTAGGCTATCATACTATGTAATCGAAAAGATCATATTACGCTGGTCCGACCGGTATTTATAACAATAAATGAAAAGAGTCGCGAGAGCAAAATACCAAAGCCAAGATAGTTAAGAATTTAACAATCGCATACACATATACATATATATATATGTAGTTATACACAAAATGAATACGTGGAATTTGCCAAATGGTAATTACTCCAAGAATTATTATTATTATAGAGAAATAGGTAAGAAGAAGACAGTTTTATAATAATGAACCTTGAGTTACTTACTTGTTAAATGTTTATTCGTTATTATTATTAATAGACTTGTCCTTGAATTTATATAGTTGTATATATACGAGTATGTGTATATTGTTAGAATATTTGTCCAAGAAATATAATCTTTTATTTTAACTGGTCCTTATAATAACTATTGTCCTTGCAATAAGTAATTGTACAAGAATTTGTCTGATCGTACGCTATATACGTGTATATATATTTATATATATTTTTACATTACATTATTACATATATCAGGATTAAGTGAATTTAAATGTTGTCACTTAACAAAAATCATGCAGCTTTTATTTTTGCACGGACTTTTCAAACGACCCTCGTATGTGTATGCATTTTTTAATAGTTTGCGAGTAAATCAAACGCAAGTGAAAAGAAAAGTCATTTTTCACATTTTTATTTTACAAAAACGCACAAGGAAATTTAAGGTGTCGGATATGGCGTTTTAATATGTACCATATTTTTGACCTATTTAAAAAATAAAATAGCTTCGCGCTTTTACAATATGAAATAGACCTTTTATAAGTTAATTCTACTGAATTATAACTTCATGATAGTAAAATACGCAGATGATACAGGGGTTTTAACATCACACTCAGAGGCAACAATAGCATCAGAAACAGTGTAAAATTATATAAATTATTATTTTTTAAACTGGTTCAACTCATGTAGAATTATAGTAAATACAACTAAATCAATATATGCAACGTTTACACTTCGAAAAGACACCTGTCCAACTATTATAATCAATCATAAATACATTTCACAAAGCAACTACGTAAAATATTTTAGTATACGTCTAGACTGGAGGTTCACATGGAAAGAATACATATTAACAAAGTGCAGACAAGTAGGACTGAAATGGAGAAAAATGTCCTGGCTCATTGGTGGAAAATCGGAGCTGTCAATTGAAAACTAATTACTGCTACTCAAAGCCTTACTCAAACCAGTCTGGACTTATGGCATACAACTGTGGAGTACTGCTTGAACCACAAATATTAAAATTTAGAAAAGATTTTAAGTGAAAGTTTTACGTACTATCATACGGGCCTCATAGTTGGTCCGAAATGAAATTATAACAAACGATTTACAGGTCTTGTCAAAACATCCATCATTAACACCAGACTCAAGAAACATAAACTCATAAATACATAATAAATCATGATTTATTTAATAAATGCACGCTTTAAAATTAAAAATAAGAGATAGAATGCTCATTAGAGTATTCCTCTGAATTTCATATTCATTTAACCATATTGTAATAACATTTACTTATTGTCTTAATATATTATACAGACTGTAAATAAACTAGGGTTAATAAAAAAATTTGTAAGTTTCTTTTTAGAAAAGCAGACTATTGTATCTTATTTTATTGGCTTTACTGATGTATTTTTGAGATAGTTCTTCATAATGGTAAAGTAATGATTGTAATGTGAATGATTGATCTGTATTAAATAGATTCTTATTTATTATGAATTTGTTTTTATCGAATAAGTCTTATTTGTACATTTTGTAGTCCTTTTAATCTTTCATTATATACTCTTCCCCGTGCAATTATTCAATGTTTGACAATACTATGGAATAGAGCATAATAAAGTATTTTTTATAACTGAGTATTCAGAATTCTTAATAATTAGTAAAATAAAACTGTTAGATACTTGGTTCTGTTAAACAAATTTTGTATGTGCACGTTCCATTTCATGTTACTATCAAAATTAACACCTAAATATTTTATATTATGTACTTTACTAACACAGCCCCACAAAAAAAAGTTGTCAGTCCATAGAACCATGACCATGGTACTTATATGTTTTTGGGATCTCTGAATCCGAATCCGTGGTCAGTTTGGGTCAAACCATCAAAATTAAAAAAACTTAACTAAAGGTATGATATCTTTGGTTTTGTCGATTGTTGATTCCAAATTCAGGGTTATGACATCCCTATCAGGTCATGGTAAAGGTCAATTGAAGGTCAAATAAGTCGTGTTCTGGCAGTCAGTGAGTTCGGACAGGTTATTTAAGCTCTCTTACTTCTTTTACTTTCATTGTATGTCATCCGTTGAGCTCTCTGTTGCTGCGCAGCGGTTCATTTTTGTTGAATTTAATATTGATTATATTGATTGAATTGACTATTGATCAAGTGTTTTTGGCATTCGATTATGGTCTGCTATTTTTTAGTGAAGTATTGCCTTTAATTTATCAGTATGTCTTTTTTATCTGCTGAAGGTTCTTTGGATGTCAGATGTTTTTCCTGCCCATTTAAAGGTTCAATTAATACTCCGGATGCCACTCAATGTTCTGGATGTAAATCATATTTTCATCGTAGTTGTGCAAATAAAATATATAAATTGTTCAATGGATCCTTTAAAAAGTGTTATGGGAATGCTGAAAATGATAGATCGGTTTCATCGTCATTATCTGCCACCTCTCTCATTATACCTAATACAGTATTATGAGATAATCCGATTAAGTAAATCCAACCTAATCCCCTCAATATTTCAACAACTAATTAGATTTATCACTCCGAGCAGATTTCTTCGATGTGTATTACTTGGGAAAAAATGCGTAAATATTTCGATGTGAAATTTGATAGCTTAGTGGAGCAATCTAATAATTTGGTAGCTAGATCTGACATGATTGAAGCTAAAATCGTCGCTCTCCAGCATGATATGTCTGCGTCTTGCCAAAGCCTTTCATCCCAAATTGAATTTCTTACAATTAGTTTTACCTTCAATAATCCATCTGGTCGTATTGACGATATGGAGGTTAGAGTTTCATCTGTAAAGAACACTTTGACAGTATCACCAGCTACTATTGAAGAAAAAACTATTGCTGAATTGCACGACCAACGTAGAAGGGAACGTAATTGTATTGTATACAATTTTCCAGAATACTTTTCTTCGACAATGGATACTGCAGAGTTTGTTTTTCACCTACCTACAGCCAACTTCGGCAATTCATAGATAAATACTATTCGTCTTGGTAAGAAAGTTGATGACAAAGTCAGGCCGCTCAAAGTAATTCTTAAATCTGCAGATAATGCAAATTGGTTGCTTCACAACGCTTCAAAATTATTTAGTTCTTACCGTTATCTTAAATGTGGTTCTGATGGAACACTAAAACAACGTGAGCAATTTCGCCATAGAATCTTTGAGCTTAATGCTAGATCTCAGGCTGGCAAGGCCACTTTTAAGCTCAAATTTATTAATCGAGTTCCCAAGATTACTGATTCCAAAAACACAAAAAAACAGCTAATAAATCTTTTCATCTTTTAAAATATTATCAGAATATTGGCAGTATAAAAATAAAAATTTGATAATTTATTAACAATGTACTCATTAACTCACAACGTTATTATATTATAATTCTCCCTGAATCCCGGCTGGATAATTCAGTAGATAATGAAGTTATACTAATATCAGGTTACAAGTGTATTAGAAACGATCGTAGTATTATTGACAGCGGCAAGTCAACGGTGGAATTTACGTCTGGATTGAGGATGCCTGCTCGCATACTTTTCTGTACTTTTTTAGTCATAATTTAAAATATGTGATTCTGAAGTTTGATGTTGATTCTGGCTTCGTACTTGCTGTCAACTATCTACCTCTTTTTTCTTCGTTATCATCCTCAATATTTTCTTCATCCATGGACTCTTTTTGCTCAATACTGGAAGATATATCACAACTATACCCGACTAATTTTTACTTATCGGTGATTTCAATTTGCCCAACTACTCCTGGTCCAATACGGATAGTCTGACTATAACCACTGAATATCATTCTAATGCTGAAATTCGTTCTGCAGTCAACCGACTTAAATGTTGCAAGAATATCCTGCAATATTCCCAATTTATGTCATCAGTAAATAGTGCAGGAAATATGCTAGATCTTGCTTTTTATAATAACTATATTGATATAAGTAGTCTACTTGATCTCTTAACCATTTCCAATAGTTTTCATGAATCTCTTCTCATTAACCTGTTAACCGGGGAAATCCCTTTCTAATTACGCAACATATAACGGGCGTGTCCTTTTCCACTAAGACGTGTATGAATGACGATTACCATACTAGTAGTAAAATATACGTCCCACCCGTTCCAGAGCGCAATATAAATATCGAGGACGTATTCATATGTCCTACCCGTACCCGATATTGTTTACTTTTGACGTATTTATACGTCCCGCTCGGTTAACAGGTTAATGTTCCATTTCCTGCAAAATCGTTTGACTCATCTAATATTTTTAAGCCATACGTATCCTTCAACTTCCATAAAGTTAACTACACTTCTATTAACTTATCATTGTAATCCATTGATTAATGCAAATTCTTTAATCTTCAGACGCCAATTAACATATCTGTAGATCGCTATTACACCAAATTGTATGAAGTCATTAGTTGTTATACTCATATAATTAGTCCTTTTAATCCTCACTTTTCTCAGTGGATGTCTAAAGAACTGAGGTCCTCCATTTTACTTAAGAAAAAAGACACATAAAATGTTCAAACTACTAGCAATCCACAGGCCCTTGCTGAATTTAGACAACTCAGACCTATACGTAAACGAATGTTATTTTTTACTACAGGAGCTTCATTCTGCGGACGGATGATTCAATTCACTTTGATCCTACATCATTTTAGAAATACGTAAATCGTAACAAGAGTCATACTTGTTATCCAGATAGTCTGTTTATGGATGAGACTACGGCTACTCATGGTCTCGATAATGTGCATATTTTTGCTACGCGTTTTTCTTCTAACTTTTCCTCACTTCCTGCATTGGGTGATCTTACTGACCCAATGTTTGATTCACAATCTCTCTCATATCTGCAATTTACTTCTGATGATGTAATGAGAGCAAGCAGTATGTTTGCTTTTCATCTATCTCTCTCCCTCTCCCTCTCTTCTACATTTGGCAAGGCACAGTGGCCAACTTTATTAATGTGTTTAACGAATGGCTTTTTGTTTCAGCCGTCGAAGATCGTCGATAGTGGTCGAGTCGGCTTAAAGAAGTAGCGAAAGAAGAAATATGAATAGGAGAAAGCGAGAGAGAGAAAGAGCACTTCACTCTTCTGTCAGCCATCACCATATCATGTATTTTATCAATGATTTCTGAAGTGGTAACCTCAACAGGGTGTCCAGAACGTTCAGTGTCTTTTGTGCTCATTGTTAATAACCAAGATTAAATATTCCAAGATTTCTTTCTATGCTGATGATGCCAAACTATTGAAAATTGTTGTCTCTTCTATAAATGTTGAGGAGCTCCAATTAGATATTAATTGTTTCTTTTAATGGTGTTTTAACAATGGCCTTTCCCTTAACATCTCCAAATGCGATATTCTTTCTTTTTTTCGATCGAAAAATCCTCTCCTTTTGATTATTCTTTTACTAATTCTAGTATTAGTCGTATCTTTAAATTTAAAGATCTAGATGTCATTTTTGATTCGAAACTCACATTTCTATCTCATGTTAGCTATACCTGTCTTTTTACATCTAGAGCTTTATCCTATCTCTTCGAAAATAGTCGTGACTTACAACGCCCGGGTAGATAGATAACTTTATATTATGCCTTCGTTCGTTCTAAGCTTACTTATGCTTCTGTAGTTTGGAAACCACGTTATGAAGTTTACTTGTCAAGACTAGAATTATCCAACATCACTTCATACGCTATCTTACTAATAGATTTGGTAATAGAATGGATAGGTTTGATCATACAATTACATTTGCTTTTATTTATACACAAGATTTGTTACTGTCTTATTGATTCCTGTTACTTAACAAGTCGCATTTTTTATTCTGTTCCCTCTTGGCTTCTTCGCAAAAATGTTAAAACATCTACCATCCACACCCGTAAAGGTGCATTGAATTTTCTTTCCGCTATTGATAAATTATGTGAAATCATAAACGGCCTGGAATTTCCACTATTGATTCTATTTTTATAGGAAACTTAAAAACCATTATAAAACCGTAGATATTATTCTATAATTACGAGGGGGGGGGGTCAATAAGTCTTTACAAAAAGAAGGAAAAAAAAGTTTTGCGTATGTAATTGTTTTTTATTTTTCAACATAATCTCTTTGAAGGTCGATACATTTTATTAAACGGCCTTCCAGTTTTTTTGAGCCATCAGAAAAATATGATTTCTGAAACCCCTCAAAATAGGCATTTGTTTCGGCGATAACTTCTTTATTCTACGTGAATCGATGTCCGGCAAGCCATTTTTTGAGGTTAGGAAATAAGAAAAAGTCACTGGGAGCCAAATCAGGCGAATATGAGGGATGGTTAATTAATTCGAACTTTAAATCGTTAATTTTTGCTATCGAAACTGCACACGTGTGAACTCGAGCATTGTCTTGAAGAAAGAGGCTTTTTTTTGTTCAAGTGAGGACGTTTTTCTCTGATTTTTTCTTTCAGCTAACCTAATAATGACGCATAATATTGTCCAGTGATCGTCTGGCCGTTTGCCAAGTAGTCGATGTAGATGATTCTATACGCATCCCAGAAAACCGTGGCCATAATCTTGCCAGCTGACTTTACTGTCTTTGCCTTCTTTGGGGCTAGTTCTTCTGCGGTAATCCATTGTTTGGACTGTTCTTTGGTTTCAGGAGTGTAGTGGTGTACCCATGTTTCGTCTACAGTTATGAGTCGACGCCAAAAGTCTTCCGGATTACGACGTATACGTACCAAAAGAGCCTCAGAGGTAACCACGCGGGTTCGTTTGTTTTCAACAGTGAGCAAACGTGGCAACCATCTTGCTGATATTTTTTGTATCCCGAATTTTTCATGCAAAATTGAAATGATTATACTCTTTGATACCCTTGTGGCCTCAACTAATTCTCGCAATTTTAATCTTCTATCACTCGACACCATATCGTGGATTTTGTTGACCATTTCGGGTGTACTCACTTCTACGGGGCTTCCTGAACGAGGTTCATCTTTTGTTGTTGTACGGCCGCGTTTAAATTCATTTACCCAGTTATAAACAGTCTTAAATACAGGGGCAGACTTGCCATGAACGGCGTTCAACTCAACTGTGAATTCTTTTGGTGTAAGGCCTTTCAAATGAAAATGTTTTATCACCCCTCGAAACTCTGTTTTTTTCATTTTTCAAATAAATCAATAACGTTTTGTTCAACCAACGCTCACAAAAAAATAACTTAATGAATCGAACTGAAACTTTGTACGATATCTAGTTAGTAGTATTGCTTGCCAAAAACATCATAATTTAAGCGTGACGAGCGCCATCTCTTGGATTTTGTAAAGACTTATTGACCCCCCTCGTAGTAATTATGAGCTACCTTAATTAATTAATTAATTTTGAGCCTATTTATTTATTCTATTGTGAACTTTTTTTGCTAACTATAAAATGTCAGAAATTTTTTTTGCGTATAATTTTCATTTTTATTAGTTTCTATTATGTTTTCTATGTTTAGTAATTTATGTAATTTTTTAGATGGAAGTATTCTGTAAAACCAATAAAAAAATCATCAAAGTTTATAAAAAATAAGCTAAAAAATTTTATGAAAATACATCTATGTGGGAATATAAAAAGTGTAAGTGTAGATACATTAAGCAGCCTTAATTTGTGTAACTATTTAATGGATAAATTCTTTGCACAAAGATGGTAGCTGCTTTGAGTATCTGTGAATCAGTTTTCCAAATTCAGTGATGCTATATTAAAGGAAATGAAATAATTTTAGATAGCCCTCAAATACGTAGGATGATAAATAATTAAATTTTTGGTACGAAAACAAATCATACACAGAAAGAAGCATGGTTATGTTCAAGGACGTTATTGAAAATTTTCTTGGAAATCATAAAAGCCTAGATACCAACAAATAGTATTAAATTTAGTAAATAATTACAAAAATCAAGGTTGCTTAATGAATCTGTAACGGAGAATCTCGGCTAGGCCGATTTCGTCCATTTGGCTCTCGCAAATGTCCGCACACCGCGCCAAGCTGAGAGTGTGTGCGTATGGCACGCACACTTATGCTTGAATTTTTGTTTTCGAGATGCTGTGTACGGGCTCAGCTGACGACTGGAGCGATCGAGATGGCGCGGAAGAAGAAGAGAGAACGCTCTAGTTGCGGATCATCGTGGAAAATTTAAGGAGAGAGTATCTGCTGGGCTTTAGCAAAGAGGAGGTCACGCGCGCGGATTTAAACCTCGAAGTTAACAGTTTTCCGGAGTTGGCCCCACGACCTCGTCGACTTTTGATTTTCGGAGACACGCCCGGTGCGCGAACGAGAATTGGAGTGTTGTTGCTGGGTCGCGCCCAACCGTATCCTGAAGGATATCCAGCACTGGTGCGTGTGGGTAACCGGTGAGGTGCGCGAGTGAACGGTCTTCATCACTGCTGCAGTGCTGAGTGACCGAAGGACAACGGAAGCAACAACAACAATTAACGAGTGAATAACAGATTGAGGCAGCAATATTGAGAGAGCGAACGAGAGGACGAGCAAGAGAACAAATAGCGACGACAATAACACCAGCGAGGCGGTCATCGAGAAGGAGCGCACCAGTGACGTCAGACTGTGAAGCGTTCTAGCCGTCAGAGAGGCTGAAGGTCGAGGTCGGTGCCGTGTTTTCTCTTATTTCTTTCTCTTACATGTTTGGGCGCTAGTTTATGGGGGTGTAGTGCAGTAGATCTACCAGCTACCCCGTTAATGAAATAACGGCGGAAATTTTTTATCAGGCATTTGTTGCATTAACTAGTTTTAAACAGGGAATCGGTAGGCTGACCAGCCATCCATTCACCTTCTCGTTCGCATTTATTATTGTGCCGCTTTTAGTATATAGGCGTGAGATTGCCGTCTTGTAGTCGATTGTTGACGATTAAAGGATTAGTGTGATAATCCGGTGTTGTGTTTATTCGCCGCTGTATCACTCCTCATCCCGACTTCGAATCTCACTTTTATTTTGTGATCTTGAAAAGGTCAAAAGAGAGTGCGTCTCACTTTTATTTTGTGATCTTCAAAAGGTCAAAAAAGAAAATCAAATGTCTGAATAATGATTCATTGAATTATCCTTGAATTATCATGGTTTTATGGTAGAAAAACTGTTCAAAATGAACATTAAAAACTCCATAACCTGCAAAAGTGTAATCGACCTTGATGTCCACTTTGAAGGTAATTTTAAGGTCAAGAACATTTTTTTTTGAAATTTTTCATGATCTTTATAAAGATTCGTCAAAGTCAATTACCTAAAAAGGGCTTTAGAATTTTTTTCAAGTAATAAAGATGCAAAAAATAAAATGACCTTACTTTTAACGTTATCCGGAAACAACGATATCAATATAGTAAGTTCCGTTTCTTTCGGGGAGCTTTTTTATCGTGAGTTCCAGAGATAAGGATCTCTGACGTTCGATTAGCCACGGATTATCTGTTCAATGTGATCTCCGTTGGTTTGAAGGTATAAACGTATGTGTCTTTCAAAACCGTTCACGGTTCTGATCAAAATTTCTCGAGGGATGGCTGCGCAAGCTGTTTGAATTCTTTCCATGAGATTTTCTCGTGTCATGGGTCGTTGAGCAAAACAACATTTTTTACGTACCCCCACTAAAATAAATCAGGTAATGGGAGATCTAAGGAGGAAGGGGGCTATTGAACTGGACCACTCTTTGCAATCCTATTATATCACCTACCATTGTAATAGATATTCGGAAACTCACATACGATCAGTGTAAAATGTGACGCAGCGCCGTCTTGTTGGAGCCACATTCGTAGTCTTGTTGCTAAGTTAAATTCTCTACTAGTCCAGGTGAATGGTCTCTTAAAAGATGTAAGTAGGTATCTCTATTAACATTTTCGTTAAAAAAGTCGGATCCAATTAAATAGCCATTCACTATAGGTCTATACCAATGCGGATTTTCGTCCGACCAGTAATGACAGTTATGTCTATTTAACTATCCGTCACTGTAGAATTTGGCTTTGTCAGAGAAAAGCGCATATCGAAAAAAATAGGATTATTTTATAATATTTGTAAGATCCAGTGGCAGAAATAAATTCGCGCTAAAATATGATGTGGCCTCAAGACTTGCGTTAATGTAATGTAATAGGCATTATAGTTTAGAGCTCTCAAAATTCTTGAAACTGTACTTTGTGGTATACCTGTTTCTCTTTCTATCTGTCGAGTACTAATATGTGGATTCAAATAAACAGCTGCTAGAATTGTTAATGTTCGTTTATCATTTTCGTTGTACTCATGATCCGGCGTTGACGACCAAGCTGCCCATTGCGAGCCCTTTTAGTCAAATCTCTTATTGTGTGATCAGAAGGATGTCTTCTACCTGGAAATAGTTCATCGAGAAGTCTGGATGCAGAGGCGTAATTTACGTGACATTCTCCCAAAACTTTTATCATATCGATAAGTATGTGGATTTTTCACCTTTTGCAGGTTATGGACTTTTTAAAGTTCATTTTGAACATTTTTTCTACCATATAACCATGATAATTCAAGGTTAAGTCATCGAAACGTTATTCAGACATTTGACTTTCATTTTTGACCTATTCAAGGTCACAATAATTTATTCTGCATAAGACATTTTAGACGTAAATTTTTTCGTTCTTTTCACATCTGCAGTAAAAAATGGGGGTTTCGATTTAAAAAAATGACCTTTACCTTGAAATTACCGTCAAAACGGACCTCAAGGTCAAAACTAGTGGTACATTCAAATGTCCCCTTTTGTCCTGAACAACTTTTGTCTGAACTATTTTTTTGTAGATAAAGTATTTTAGAAGATATTTGCAAACCGAGTAACGGGCTCGTGGCTAACCAGTCCGCTGATGGCTGCTCTGCACTGTAATAATTTCTGCGTATAAGTACATAGTATTTTTTATAATTGCTTTTTTATAATTTTATGATTGCTAGCTGTGGAGAGAAAGAGTTGCAAGCTATTTGTTATAATTTGTTTATAAAGTCTTTTTTAAACATTCACTTGAAAATATTGTGGGAGGATAGTTTAAATTCCTATTTTTTAATTATATTAAAATGTATTTTATGCTGTTCAGAAGTTTTGTTGAAAATCCCAGCTCATTATCTGTTATTGTTTACAAGCCATGGCAATTTTTTTACGTACACGCGATGCGTATACACGTTCGATCCACCATGCGATTGACCAGTCGAAGGCAACTGAGACATTTCGAAAAAATATGCTAGGAAATGCGTATGTTTCGATAAGTTATATTGATTACAATCGTAATATTCGTAATTGTCTCCTAAGTATATTATTGTAGCTTAGAAAGTTGGTTAAGTTTTTGTTGCAGCGTTATTTGGTCTTTCTCAGATAAATGTGATTTTAAACGGTACATCGATGTAGTAAATCGTATTCTTGGACTTTGTTCGTTGCTCGATGAACGATATTTCTAGTTGTTATTGAGATTCACTTACTTTCTGTCACGCAGTCATTGAGGAGTGTTATCTTTGCGGCTTTGACTTTGAATAGCAAATTCCGTTTTTCTCCATCAGGTCAGGGCCAAGGTCAAGTCATGGTCAAATCCAAGAAAATACGTGTAATCAAAGGCAACTGTTATAAGAAGGTTCTTGGCTTTACTATATCAAGAACCTGTATTTATCTAAGGTTTCTTATGGTATCTCCCTTTTCTATTCTTGAAAGATCGTAAAAGTGGCTGTCTTTTACATTTCTTTTCCTTGTCATTGCTTTCCCTTTTCAATGACCAGTGGGAATCAGTCATCATGCTCACATCCCATCTTCTTTGATATCTTTTTTCCATTCTCTTAATATCTTGATAGAACCTTTCTCCTTGCTCTTCACTGAAATCAACTAGATTTTGCGGGAAGTACTCTACATGTGAATACCTCCCCAGATCTAAGTATAAGAGCTTTCTAACTTTGACGAGGACAATGTCAACTCGTCGTCAGATACACTATGGCTTCATTCTCATACCCTAACGTCCCTCTGCAAGGCAGCGCGCCATCGTTGGCTTCGTTACCGTGATAGACTGGACAATGAATCATTCTACACATCTTCATTTGAAGCAGTTGCCATCGTATCCAGTATCCTTCATGGTAGCAAGATTTGCAAAATTAATGTATGCCTGTACAGATGTATTTTTCTATATGTACTCCTTATACCCTCTCCGGGCTTTTAAGGTACGTCACTTACCACTGCTGTGTGGAAAGCGTTTCTATTTTTCACCTTAACTTTCGTTTTTCCGAAAAGCCTTCGGACTACCGCGTGCAAGAGTACTCGTTTTTGCACTTGCTTTTATTGGTATCATTCTACTTAATTTGTCGGTTCCCGATCTCTAGAACTACAGTTTATTAGTAAGTCGAATTCAAACGTCTTAGAACCGTGGATTTGGCACAAACACTTACAAAACTGTAGAAAACTGATCAGTCATTGTTCGTTGTTATATATGCGTGACAAATATGACAGGAAGAAAAGGGAAAGCAATAACAAAGAAAAAAACGTAAAAGACAGCCACTTTTACGATCTTTCAAGAATAGAAAAGGGAGATACCATAAGAAACCTTAGATAAATACAGGTTCTTAATATAGCAAAGCCGTAAACCTTCTTATAATGGTTGCCTTTGATCACACGTATTTTCCTGGATTTGATCTTGACTTGACCTTGGCCCTGACCTGATGGAGAAAAAAGGACTTCAAATTCGGATTCAACGACCCTAAAAACATAAGAATATAGTGGTTTGGTTCCGTGCACAGAATTTTTTTTTTTTTTTTGTGAAGCTGTGTTATACAAAGATAGTAATAAGGGTACATAAATAAAGCCATATTGTAGCGATCTTCGCTTACAGCAGGGACAAGCGTTAGAACAATAATTATTTGTATATTGTTTAGAATATCTTCTTTTCTGTGTATAACCTACGCATGTTCACGAGACGAATTTGATGTAAGTACTATTTCATAAATTGTCTCCCTGTCTGCTTTTTCGCGTATTTCCTTTCTTACTGATCGCCTTTTAGGTTGAATTTTCTTTGTATCTTATTTTTATTTTCGTTTGTTTTTAAATTGAAAATTTATATTGATTTCTACGTTGCGTTTAATCATTCGCTCATACTCATAATCTAATTCTAAACGATTTCCTCTTCCATCTGCGCATTACAATTGCGCTCGTTTTCTTTCACGGATTACAGCTGCTAATTGAACGCAAGATTATTTACAGGATATAAAATATAGAATAAAATTATACAATACACAATGCAATATTATTTTAAAGTATATACATTAATTATATAGTTTTTCATACAAAATTCTCGACATATTGGTATCACTTTAGACATGGTGGTAATATATGTATATTGTATGTCAAATCAACAGTAATTTACATTAGGTACATTAAAAAATATTGTCAATTTTGGAATTGCTAATTAAAATGGTTTCTGTAAGCTTAAACTATTCAAATTTGTAATATTTTTTCACAAATTAAAAAAAAAATTTTATAAATAGTTTTATAATGTCACGAAAATTTTGCAAAATATTTAATCAATTAAATGTTTCATATTCATGACATTCAAAATTATTTTCTATTGAGTAAGCATAGATTAGCATGAAGCAGTGTTCTTAACTGATTTCTTGGTTCTGATTTATCTAAATTTATGAAATAATTTTAATAATCAATATCATAATTTATGTGATTTTTTACTTGTTCATCTATGTATTCTAACTATTCAAAGTCATTAAAATCATCTATAGGAACCATTCGACTTTCACATGAATTCCATACCATGTTCCTATTATTATTATCTCCGCCTGCATTATCCATTTTTCTGAAATAAATAGTATTATAAAACCAGAAACAAAATTAATAAAGATCTTTCATCATTTAATAAACGTAATTTAAGAACTTACAAATATTATCAATAAAATAAGAGCTTTAAACTCATATAATTTTTTAAAAAAGAGCTCCCTAAAAATATATCAGTGAATTCAAACTCACAGCTCACTCTTACATTGACTATTCTTCGTTTTTAATCAACCAATTTGAATGTTTAAAAAAACTTGATATATCAAATGTTAAAGAAAGAAATTAACAAATAATTTTTATTTACATTCCTAATTGCATCTATAGATTTATAACAACACACTTGTAAAAGACCGATTCCATTTCAAATCATGTAAGCTATAGGGGTGATGATTCGTTATTCTATTTACAAATTAAGGATACACGTATTTTTTTATTTTTCGATTTTACGAAAATTGCGCTCCATCGACAAATTTCCATATTCACTTAGAATATTCGTAAAATCTATGCTGTTTTTTCTCTAGATTGCTATATTTTCGTTATTTTTCGACCTCGAAAACCGAGGTTGACGGTATATTATCGAGAATTTTTTATTCTACACGATTTCGTAATAAAAATAAAAGAAAATATGTTAATGGCGAGAAAAACGAAGTTTTTCCGAAAAATTTCAGAGCTTATTTCTCTCGAAGACCCTACCTTTTTTTCGCTGAAAATTGAATTTGAAATTATTTTCTCCCTCGCAACAAAAAATCCCAAGTCATTTATACATAAGTTAAAAGGTATTGCAATAATCTAGTACATATGAAATTTTTAGCGTAAAAAAGTAGAATCTTTGTGAAAATAAGATTTGAAATTTTTTGGAAAAATTTCGTTTTTCTCACGATTATAAAAAGTCTGTTTATTTTGATTATGTAATCGTGTATAGTAAAAAATTCTCGATCGTCAACCAAAAAAAAATAATAAAAATATCGATCGTCAAAAAAAAAGATAAAAATATAGCAATCTAAAGAAAAATAGAATAGGTTTTACGAATTTCTTAGTTTACATGGAAATTTATCACTGGAGCGCAATGTTCGTAGAATCGAAAAATAAAAAAATACCTGTACACTTATTTTGTAAATAGAATAACATACTTGAATTTCGAATTGATCCAAATCATCACCCCTATCGCCTGCATAATTTGAGGTGAAATCGGTCAAAAATAGATTTAACGCTATTTGTTAATAATTTGAATTTATTAATTCAAAAAATACAAAGTTCATGGATTTTTTCTATGTACATTTCTCATTGCCTAAAGAGGTAAACACGTTACCTGTACATAGGTTGGATTCATAAACAAAACTTACATACTGCGGACAACAAACGATATTAGAATATATATATATACAGGGTGATTCAAAAACATGTAAATATGGATACTGTTGGATTCGCCTTGAAAAGTTATTCAAGACGCCATTATTAGTTTTTTTTCCGATAATTAGGTAATTAGATAATTCTCTTGAAAAATCAACCAGTCAGCGCGCGGCTTTAAGGAGGTTCAGAAGTGTCATGAAAATGCACAGATTTTCATGAAATTGAAAACTATGGTAGAGTATGACGTAACATTGATGTCTGATTTTTTTCAAAAGTTTTGACCGCGTAGTTTTGGAGAAATTAATGCGTATAATTAGCATTGTTTTAAATAGACTTCTCGTGTAAATGAGTAAATTGACTTCATCTTATGGGAATAACTTGATGAAAAAAGCACAGATTTTTAATTTGCAAAGACGGTTTGAAAGAGAATTAATCGATGATTGTTTTTATGTGTTTAAACTCATGGCTTACCGTGATTCCCATTAAATAATAGTAATTTTAGTATAAAAATTTTCTAGTTTAATCCAAGCTCACGGTGCTAACTAATGAAGTGCGGCAACATCGCAAACACTATATCGATATATTTACCGTAGCCGGTATTGCAGAGCAGATACGATTATATTTATTATGAATTGAAATTGAATTAATTTTCAAATGATTTAGACGAAACTTATTCAACATTATGATTTTTTTTATTAATTTAAGTTGAATTGAAAATACATTAATGGAATAAATATTTTATTGAAAACGCTTTATTGTCGTTTCAAATAACCAATAAATAATGTACATTAATCTTTGGCATGCAAATAATTTAAATAAATACTGTGAATTCGACGTATAAATTGTAATCAAACTTGAGTTTTTAAAAAATTCAAAATATTCTGAAGTATTTTTTTAGATTTTATGACAGTTTACTTTCCGTTGTTGCATCCTTCCAGCAGATTCGTTGATGACAACTTAAGAAAAATAAATTTCGAAGTATGCTATGTTGCCAGATCGTTAGCTCCAATTCATACTTTCATAATTCAAATAAAAACATAAAAATTGACGACTAACGCATATTAGAAGTAGATACTTGTGATGAATGTTCAATTCTCATCATTTTTACCAGTTCATACTCATCTAAGTACAATAATACAGAACAATGAATTCAGTTATCTACAGTTTGCGCCACTGATTTCATCCTATGTTAAAGCATAGGCACTTTCCCCTTACCCCAACCCCCCTGGTGACTGTCCCGAACCTCCTCAAAAGCCAGGGCGAGCGCGGAGCGGCTAGAGGGGCTAGCCAGCGCGCGCCGCGACTATATGGAAGCGGTGCTCAACCTTGATGCGCGACATGAGCTCCCCAAGCCGATAGACTCATATTCATTTTATAGATCGAGTCCTATCGATTAATCGACAATAATATAAAATTATGAGGACGCACGATTAATTGACAAAATCAATAATCCAATTATAATTATTTCATAGACCATGTAAATAATATAGCATCACATACGCTTTAATCCATGTGAAAAGCAGCGCCCAAAAGCCATATTGTTAAATGATAAATTCGTCAACGTGATTATTCGCACCAAGATTATGGTAATTACAAGACTGCAATCATGTAATTACGTCACTTGTAGAGTGATATTCTTGGGGTTGGGTTCTGAGTATCAGGTTAATTTTTCGACTAGCCTGGAGTTGCGTAAATTTTACTGAGAAAATTTCTCCCCGAAATACTGGAAAATTTCTATTTTCGTTTTACGGCCGTTAAGATGAGTCTATTAAAATAATGTTAAATGAATAAAATAATATTCATTTTAAGCTCCGAATCAAATCATAGTATTTAAAACTAAACAAATATTGTAATTAATATTATAAAAAAAAACTAAATAGAGTTTTATAAGCCATAGTAGTTTCATAATAAATCAGACGAGTTCACAAATAATTAATCATAAGATTTCAGTATTTTTGCGTCATATAAATTTATTATTGATTCACTAGTCTTAAGTAACAATGTTGAATTGCAATCAAGTACTGGGACAAACACCTATTTGCTGAAATTAATTAATAATTATTGATAATAAGAGGACTTTTTCCAGAACTTTTTCGATGATTTTTTTGAGGACTTTTTCGAAGACTTTTTCGGGGACTTTTTTGAGGACTTTTTGGAGGACTTTTTGGAGGACTTTTTCATTTTGAAATATATTTATTTTTAAAATTATTTTCGAGCATCATTTTGACATTTTTTAATAACTATACTTTTATTATTTTATTGTCAAAATTAAATACTTATTATATTGTTAAACTTTTTATAGCTAGTTATTTTTATTTCGGTTACGTAAGTTATTACACATTTTGTTGAGTGTACCGTGATTGTGAAGGTACTCAATCGACTCTTATTATCCTTATTATAGTCCTCGAAAAAGTCCTCCAAAAAGTTCTCGATAAAGACCTCAAAAAAGTCCTCCAAAAAGTACTCGAAAAAGTCCTCAAAAAAGTCCTCGAAAAAGTCCTCGAAAAAGTCCTCTTATAATCAATAATTATTGATTAATTTCAGCAAATAGGTGTTTGTCGCAGTACTTAATTGCAATTCAACATTGTTACTTAAGACTAGGGAATCAATAATAAATTTATATGACGCAAAAATACAGAAATCTTATGATTAATTATTTGTGAACTCGTCTGATTTATTATGCAACTACTATGGCTGCTAAAACACTATTTAGTTTTTTTTTAATAATATTAATTACAATATTTGTTTAGTTTTAAGTAGTATTGTGACGGCGGACCATTTTTAAATTTTAATTTTTATAAGAATATTTTTTTTGTATAGCATCTAAGATAAGCGCGAAACGAGAACAGTTGCTCAATAACGAGGGGGACCGAGATGAGTGTCGCGATAAGAATTTCCCTCGAAATGCAATAAAATCCGTACTGCATCCGAGCCAGCGTTCTCTCACGCATGCGAAGAACGCGTAGTCCCCTTGCACGTGTTTAACAGGCGTCGATGAGAGGAGAGAGTCGTAAAACCGCGACAGCATCCTGTATGCTACTTTTCCCAACGGATTTTTCCTCCTTTTAAGATGCTCAAAAATTTACCATTGAGATGAAATAAAATTTAAAATTATCCAAACGTAATTATTTAACTTTCGCAATACATCCCGGATAATTATGACTTCTCAAACCTCTCATCGAGTTCTCACTCCGAAGTACTGATTAGCTAGAAAATAAGAAAAACAGAGAAAATCCAAAAAAAAAAATTATATATGCGCACTATGTTGTTAAACGAATTTTTATTAGGCAATACTCGCCTTGTTAAGTTACATAAGTTTTTTTTCTTGAATTAATACTCCGATTAAAACTTAAATAGAATTGCATGATTAGTGAATAATTTAATAAACCACCCATAAATCTGTACAATACAGCGTGCGAAATAATAAGATTATACTTTATTACTTATTTTTAATACAAAATATATACTTATAATTATTTGTAATACTTATTTTCAATACAAATTATAATCAACTGTAATTGCGAAAAAAAAACCTACAATATTGTCCCTAGTACTACGTAACTTGTAAGTTATCGAGTTTATACAAAAAAAAAATTTTTAAGTTATTGTAAACCCGCTTATTGGATAAATCTTGGTTGAGAACGGTACTCGAGGAGCCATCTCGCGAGCCAAGGCCTGTACCTTTGCGTCCGCTCCTCTGATTTTCTTCACGCCCCCGCTCCAATTAGGGCCCGAAAACCCAGCTAGGAAAATGTGAAGAGACAAACGAGCCAATGAACGTATCATCGCTTGCTCCACTCCTCCCGAAACCAAGACGCTGAGAGAGGGACTTACCACCCAGCCACCCTCAGTGTATAAAAAGAGCTGTACGAGCCTCGAGAGGCAGAGTGGAGAAAAAAATCAAGTGTAAAAGAAAAAATCAAGCAGTTGAGGAAATACCAGTGTCAAGAAAAAATCAAGGGAGTTGAAGAAAAATCACGCAATACTATCAGTAAGGAGCAGGAATTCAAACAGCTAAGCGGAACTAGAAAACAAGGGAAACCAACCAATTTAAAATAAGGACGCGAAATTGAAAATAAGGAATGTAAAAATTCACCTTACTTTTTCAACACACCTTGTGTAATCATGTTAAAATATAATTAACTAAAATAATTTTCTTAAATTTTTAAATAAATATAGCAATTTCTACTTTTTGTTTTTATACTAGAAACATCATTATATGACGCATATAGTGGTAGAATCAAATTAAAAGATTATGGTAGGGATCTCAATTTTATTATTGTGTACTGTTGCGTACTTTACCTTCAGTTGATGACCGTGATCTTTATTTATTATATCTATCTTACCTTATCGAACGTTCCGAGTCATAGGAACCAAACTACTTATTTGTTTATTCCTTTTTACAGTTTTGAATCGGGAAGATCGACAAGACAAGATAGATGTACGAGAGTCGTTTGAAAAGTCCGTGCAAAGTCAGAGAGATGGCGCTACTAGTGCGTATCAAGGTTATTTTCAGTTAGTGGCATATCTTGGAAGAGCACATACCAAGTTTCAGCCAGATCGGCCAATTACTTTGCGTTTTACTTTCGTTTCAATCAAAACAATCGAGTGGTTGTAAAAAAAATGGACGAAAAAGAATTTCGTGTATTGATTAAACATTACTTTTTCAAAGGCAAAACGCCTCAGGAGATTAAACAGAAGCTTGATAAACAATATGGTGATTGTGCACCTTCGATTAGAATGGTTCATAAGTGGTTTCAAAATTTTCGGAGTGGCCATATGAACACAAAAGACGCTGAACGTTCTGGACGCCCTGTTGAGGTTACCACTTCAGAAATCATTGATAAAATCCATGATATGGTGATGGCTGACAGAAGAGTGAAGGTGCGTGAGATTGCTAGTACTATAGGCATCTCGAGCGAACGGATACATAATATTTTGCACCAACATTTGGACATGAAAAAGCTATTCGCTAGATGGGTGCCGCGATTGCTCACGATTGACCAAAAACGAGATCGTGTGAAGTGTTGCAAGAATGGTTTGCAGATGTTCCAGCAAAATCCGCAAGACTTTAAGCGTCGTTTCATCACTGTAGATGAAACATGGATACATCACTACACTCCTGAGACCAAAGAATAGTCTAAACAATGGGTTACTAAGGGGGAATCTGCTCCGAAAAAGGCGAAGACAATTCCTTCGGCCGGGAAGGTTATGGTGACTGTCGTTTGGGATTCGCAAGGAATAATCTTCATCGACTATCTGGAAAACGGTAAAACCATTACAGGCGAATATTATTCATTGTTATTGGATCGTTATAAAACCGAGTTACTAGAGAAACGTCCACGATTGGCCCACAAAAAAGTTCTCTTCCACCACGACAATGCGCCAGCTCACGCCTCAGCAGTTGTGGCCGCAAAACTGATGGAGATAGGATTCCAACTCATTTCACATCCCCCTTATTCTCCAGACTTGGCTCCGTCGGACTATTATTTGTTCCCTAATATGCAAAGGGGGGGGATTTATCCTCGGAACATAGCGAAGTGCGCCACTGCTATGCCCCCTGCGAGTTATTAAGGGTCCTTTTCCGGTGAAGGAAGCCGGCGCTGACTTCCACAGGAGCAGACCTGGGAAGGTGAACTGACAGAATCGAAATAAGTACAAAGAGGCGATCCCTTTTATTTACGCCAATAAAAGTTACAGCTACGGTTTCTTACAAACGAAATGGTGAG
This sequence comes from Phymastichus coffea, assembly GCF_024137745.1. Lineage (NCBI taxonomy): Eukaryota > Metazoa > Arthropoda > Insecta > Hymenoptera > Eulophidae > Phymastichus > Phymastichus coffea. Next base: position 7,101,308 of record NW_026706814.1, read on the forward strand.
CGCGCTCGCTCAATCCTCAAAACGCGACAACAAACGGCGATTAGGAGCGTGATCGCTCAACTATTATACGCGACAAATATACAATGATTAAGAGCGGGTTCGCTCAACTAATAATCGCGACAACTCAATTCGCGGCGTTGTACCGGGCGAGAGCTGGTACGTGAGAGAGAGATCCGCAAAATAATGAGGGAACAAACCCACTGGGTGGCTCCTCCCGCGGCTCGCTGGTGGAAAGCCGACGACGGCGAAATCGCAGTCCGGCTGGCAGCGGGGCTCGCTGGATCACCGGCGGCGGCTGGTTGGCAGCTAGCGGCCGGGATCGGCTTCTCGATCGCCTTATGATGATCGTTGAAGGGCTGCTCGAATAGCAGCCGGAGATCTACCACACGAAGACTTCTCGTCCTGGGGTTCCTCTCTCCTGGCGCGTCGTCTCTGACTTCTCTCGCGCCGTGACCTCTTTAGCGTAGCGGTCACTCTCCAACTGTCCTCAATTTCTCCCGCTCTCATAATTCTCGCGGCGCGAGCCGCGCTTTCCGCGTTCTCGCCTATTCTTCTTCCTCTCTCGCTCTCTCTCACGCTCTTCGCGCTCTCGCTTCTTCTCGCACCGTCTTCTCCGCCAGTCGCGCTCTCCCCTCTCCAGGCCCTGCAACGACACGAATGCGTGAATGCTATGTCAACCATAGCCACGCTCGGCCGCTACATCCATGCGAGGAGAGTGCCGCGCACAGGGTTAGCGAGCATCGCTATCAGCCCTGTCACAGCCCCCCGCTAAGTTACGGGAGCCGGAGGCACCCGAGGGTTACCCCACGCACTCCCCTCGCCCGGACACAAGGCCGAGGTTTTGACTAAAACACATATCAGTACGAGAACATAAAACAAAATAAAACCAAATAAAACAAACAACGGTTCGCCAATGCTAAAAAAAAGAAACCAAATATAGCACAATCACGAAAATAAAATCAAAATAGCTAAAAAAAAAATAAAATGAACATAATTATTAGTGTCATCCATGCTGGTACCTTAATCACCCTGCGCGTCTTCCTGAGCTGCGCTACGGCTTAACGCCCAGGCGGCGAGCTCGCGCGCCTGGCGTTCCGCCCTCGCAACTTCTTCGCGCTGGGATGGTGTGAGTCTCGCCATCTCAGCCAGAATTGCCACGACAGGATCACGTTCTCGAGTACCATGCTCAACCTGACGCTGCCGATGCGTCGGCTCGCTTGCGCGACGATCAACGCTCTGAGGCCGCGGCTGCGATCTCGCTGACGCTGCCTCAGCCCCTCTCGCCTCGCGCATCTTGCGACGACGGCGCACCTTAACTCCTGCTCGCGGAGCAGGCACGCGTGTTCCATCAGGGAACACACGATACCTGTCCTTGCCCTTTCCCACGTTGTATGGCTTAGCCACCACTTCCGAAGGTCCTGGAGTCAGCGCTTGCTCCGCTACCTGCGAGTTCGTCGACACCGCATCCTCCACGGTCGTCCCGCGATCTTCGCTCTGCGAACCGGCAACCGAACCCGACGCGTTGTGACTATCAATCACCTCCGCTATCGGAGACAGATTTTGGGGCTCCCGCGGTAGCACTGGTAACTCCCACGTCACGTCCCGCTCCATAGGGGTACTATGAGCCACCGGAGCAACGGTTAGAAACCCGGGCTCATAACCCCCGAAATCCGGCGTCTTCTTATTGCGACGTCTCTTTTTGGAAGTACCGTAGCGTTCCACCGCTTCCTCCTTCCGGAGCTCCTGCAGGTACTCCGGCGGCGGCGCCCCGCTCGAGCCAGCGCGAGCTGCCGTACTCGGCGGCATCCGGGCCCCCGAATCCTGGCGATCAGATGTGGACGAGGTCTCCGCCACCCCGAATCGCAGCGGACGCTGCGGCAGCAGGTCTCGCGGCGTTATGAGCTCGTCCACCACCGACCCGAATCGTCCGCGCAGCTCCTCTCGCCGTTCCCGAGTCGGGACTCCGCGTCCGACCTCTGCGATAACCAACGGCGAAATCGACTCGCGACCCTCCCACACACTCGGCGAACTCGCCCCTGTGGTGAGTGGTCGCGTATCCACCGGCAGGATCTGGCCCCGCGGCTCCGCCATCGCGACTTCATTGCTAAATCCGCGCATCACCGACGGCTTTACCATATTGACACGAGGATCAAGCGCGCGCTCCGCGTCTCTCGCCCTCGTATCGGCGGCCGCGGCGGCAGCAGCAACAGCGGCACTGCGACCTGGCACACGGACAGCGCTGTCCGTGCTCGACTGCCCCACCGCGATTCGCGCATCCGCGACGACCTCCACCTCGGTCCCCGTGTCGGGCAGGAGTTCGGCGACTTCGCCCTCACTCCGCCTCGACGTATCCTCACTCGCGGTTCTACCAGCGTCTACCAACGCGATCTCTGGCCGAGCCATTTCCACTGATTCCGGCGCCACACCTTCCAGCGTATGCATCGCTGTGTCCTCTGTAATAAAATTTCATATAAAATTAGCAATTAATTCCGGAAACGCATGACTATTGTTTCGTATCGCCATGATAGTCCCGTCGTCAATAGTCCTGTCTCCAGCTAATTACACTCACACACAACAATCACTCCACACAGTAACATCTACTTCCGGCTGTCCCTACCCGCATTACGCGGAGGTATGTACCTCTTAAGTTCGGACACGTGAACCATTGGTACCTGCTTCTTATTGTCCGTGGTTAAAATATACACTCCTGGTGAAACCACACGCAAGATTTTATACGGGCCTATGAACTTCGGATCTAACTTAGCATTTCTCCCCGCGCTTGCACTTGATAACGTATGCGCGCGTCTCAAAACCAAGTCCCCGACCGAAAATTCCGCTTCACGCCGTTTCCTATCATAATGCTTCTTCTGCCGTGTCTGCGCTTCCTCAATATGCTTGATAACCAAGTCGTGCAGCGCGTCGAGCCTCGCCATCCGCTCGCTCCAATCTTTGATTGACGAGCGGATGATCGGCGCTCGCGCTTCCACTTCGCGTCGCAGACTCTTAGCTTGCTGCGGCTCACACCCGAAGTTTAGGAACGCCGGCGAAACTTTCGTACTCGCCTGGATTGTTGTGTTCATTGCTTGTCTGAATTCATGCAAATATTTATCCCAGTTTCTGTGGTCCTGTTCCACGAAAATCGCCACCATCAGCTTCAGCGTCTTAATCGCTCGTTCGGCGAAGTTCGCCTGCTGATGGTATGGCGGACAGAGTACCTGTTCGATTTTGTACTCGTCCAACATCGCTCGAAATTCGTTTCCACAGAAATTCTTTCCATTATCCGTGACTAAGTAGCTCGGAACCTCCCATCTAAATAAAATCAGTTCCTCAAGAGCTTGCGCAAGAGCTTTCCCTGTAGCCGACACGAGAGGTTTAAACTCCACGTATATCGTAAATAAGTCCTGAAACACGACTAGATACTTGAACCTATTCTTGCTTCTTGGCAGTTCAATTACATCCGCCGCTACCACTAGCCATGGTCGTTCGACTACACATCTGCTCATCAATCCCATCGGTAGCTTGTGTTCGATCTTGTACTTCTGGCATTCCTCACACGAACGCACGAACTCCGTGATATCGTGATACATCCCATGCCAGGAGTACTCCCTCGCAACCCTATCATACGTTTTATCCCTACTGAAATGTCCTGCCGATGGCTCGCAGTGTGCGTCTCGCATCACTCGAGCCCTATGCTCTAGCGGTACTACTAAGCGCCAACATTGTTCGCGATTTGTGACTGGATCGAGTAGTTTATCGGAAGAGAATCTATACAACATTCCGTCCTCTACTCGCCAATTTCGGAATTTATCCGGTCTCGCTAGAACATCTCTCATGCGCTGTAAGTAGTCTGGGTCCGTAATGGTTGCGAATGACGCTACCTCCTCGCCGTCCTCATACGCGCGCGATAACGCGTCCGGCGTATGATGTAGGCGACCCTTCCTATACACGATCTCAAAATCGTATTGCTGAAGCTCTAGAATCCATCTCGCGAGTCTACCTGCGGGCTCTTTCTTATTCCGCAGCCACGTAAGCGCTGTGTGATCAGTAACCACCACGAAATGCGTTCCCTCAACGTACGGGCGGAATTTCTTTATACCCATTATTACTGCCGCGCACTCCAGTTCTGATACCGAGTAATTTCGCTCATGCGTGTTGAGCATCCTGCTCGCGTAGCAGATGGGGTGCTCGAAACCGTCCGCGTCCTTCTGCATCAAACACGCTCCTAGCGCATATGACGACGCATCGCAATGGATATAGAACGTTTTCGCAAAGTCGGGTCTCGCCAGCACTGGCGCCTCCGTTAGCGCCTTCTTCAGTTTTTCAAATGCTTCGGCCTGCTCCGATCCCCAATGCCAGCGTTCGCTTTTGCGCGTGAGCTTCGTTAGCGGCACCTTCATTTCGCTCTCGTGCTCAATAAATCGCGCATACCATCCGCACATGCCGAGGAAGCGTCGCAGTTGTTTGACATTTCTGGGCTGAGGAAACTCAACTACCGGCTGAATCCGGTCTGCGTCAGGTCGCAGCCCCTGGCTATCCAGACGGTATCCCAAAAATGTCACCTCCGAGCATCCGAATTCACATTTCCCTACGTTTACCTCGAGTCCCGCGTTAACCAATCTTTCCAATGCCCGCTCGAGCCACACCAGATGATCGCTAAAAGTCTCGGTCACGACTATCACGTCGTCGAGATATTTAAATACAAACGGCTCAAATTCCGGACCGAATAGCGCATCCATCAGACGCATGAATGTTGCCGGCGCGTTTATCAACCCGAAGATCATATAATTGCATTCAAACAGGCCCATTCCTGGAACCGCAAATGCCGTATACTTCTTGCTTTCCTCGCTCAACGGTACCTGTAGATATGCATTTTTCAAATCGATCTTCGAAATAAATCGCGCCCCTCGCAAACGATCAAGGATCGCATCGATACTCGGCATCGGGTATGCGTCTGCCCTTGTCGGTTTATTCACCGGTCTCAGATCGATACACATTCGGTTTGTGCCGTCCTGCTTCTTCACGATCACCGGCGCGCTGCTCCAATCGCTAGTCAACCTTCGAATCAACCCGGATTCCAACCACCTTTTCGTTTCGCCGCGCATAAAGTTCATTACCTGCGGCGAGTATCGCCTCAAAGGGGTCTTCACCGGCCGCGCGCTCTGCACGTCTATTTCGTGCCGAATTAAATGCGTGCATGCCGGCGATTTCTCGGGCACAATCCACCGCACTAGCTGCTCTATCACCTCGCGCTGCGAAGGTCGCAACTCGGAAAGTCCAGCGACCTCGGCCCTGACGCGAGCACGCGTGAATCCCGAGTCGCTCGGAAATTCCACCCTCTCGCGTTTCAACTCTGCAAACGAGTGCCACGGGCCATTCCTTATATGCCAACGCCTTTCCGCATGCTCCGTACCAATACCGAAGCTCTCGATGATGTCCATCCCGACTATAATATCATACTGCATTGGCGCGTCCACGACTCGCGTTTCTACCTCGCGCACTACTCCGTCAATTTCAATTCTAAGACGAAGTTTCCCTATAATTTTCGCTTTTGCTCCCGCGAAACCAAACAATGCCACATCGCACGGCTCTATGTGGTCCACAAACTCTCTTCGTACGCGCGATCCTACGATGGTCAGCATCGCACCAGAATCGTAGAGCGCACTATACGGTCTCCCCGCCGTGTGCACTACCAAAAGCGCGCGGTTTTCCACGGCGTCCGCCTTCGGTTCACCCATGCACACGCGCACGCATAAGCGCGAGACTTCCTCGCTGGCTCCAGTATCCGCGTTTCCCACCGATTCCTTACGCATCGGTTCACGCCCTGGTCCGCCTAACGCTCCCGGCAAAGATGCTTTTACCGCAACCGTACCGCTCAGCACCATGAATTCGTTCGACGAGGTGACAGATCGCGACGACGTCTCGTCTACACTGCCAGGGTCGTCTACCTCTCGTCTCATGTCATGCTGACCCGGTTCCGTGGCCTGAGCCTGCTCCGGGGCCTGTAGTACGCGCTTCGCACCTACTCCCGGACTGCTCAAAGACCGCGTGGTTTCCACGGTTTCCCCCGAGTTTCGAATACCATCGTCCGATACTGGCGCTCCCGTCAAATCCTTCCCGATTGACCCGCGCCCATCCTTCGGACACCCTTGGATATTCTCTCGGTCTGCATTCAGCGTTTGCGCAGCCTGTCTCTCATTCTCGCGCGTCGACTCGGTCTCACGCATCCTCAGCCACTGCTCATTAAACCCAGTCCAATCGAACGTCTTCCTTACCCTCTCCGTTTCGCGTCCTGTGTACTCGCGATATTCTGGAGTACTTGGCTGCGCACCGCTTGCGTCCTCACCTCCCGGATGCTCTGATCGACGTGTTTCAGTCAGTCTGCGGTACTCCGCGAGTCCGCCCTCTAACAATCTATTAAACTCGATCTCACCCGGATGAAGTGCCCTATCATGCGACACTACGCGGGGCCCGCTGGGCGCGCGGAGCCCGCGTTGGAGTTTCCCATTGCCCTGATCCATCCTCGGCATTCTGGGCATATTTCAAGGGTTCCACTATCCGAACCGCAACCTTGGCACCTTCGCGAGGCTCGCGCCCCCAACGTACACTTGTTGGCATAGTGACCAAGCGGCTGGCATTTATAGCAGCGCACTGGGCCCTTATCCTCACCGCGTCACGCAGCTTGGTTAAGACCCGCGCTACCGCTTGCCTCAGCGGTTGCTGGCCCACCCGCGGCCTGTTGCGGAATCCGCGCATCCTGCGGGCTCGCGCACTCAGATTTACGGTGTCCGCGCCCCCCGCATTTATAGCATACGCCCTGGAACGCTGCTCCGCCGGCTGCGTTACTCGCCGCCGGGGCTGCGCTTCCCGATGGCGTCCCGCCGTGCGTCCGCAGCAGCCGCGACAACGCAGCCACTACATCTGTCGGCAACATGTCTGGCGAAGCCGCCGGATCCTGTTGTGACGGACTTTCCTTGCTCGGGCCTCCGTTGTCGCTTCCAGACTTCGACGCCGGCCTTGCCGTCCTGCCGCGTTGACCTTTCCCATTCGTAGACTGGACAGACGCGACAGACTCTTTTACCGCAGGGCCCGCGTTTCTGATACCCGGTTTCGCATTCTCGTTCGCCGCATTTCCTCGGTACGCTACTTCCGGCATCAATGATTCTTGCGGCGTAGGAGGCGGCCGATACACATCATCAATGTCGCGCCGACGTTCACATTTCTCTCCCCACGCACGCAGCTCTGCCAACGTTTTAACCTTCTTCGACCTGATAAACTTCCGCAGCGTCGGATATAGATTAATTTTTATCAGCTCGAGCTGTCGCCGCTCCGAGAGTCCCGGCTCCAGCCTACCCGCAATATACAGAAAAGCCGTAAGATACTGGCCCAGCGGCTCACCCTCGCCTTGAGTACGGCGGCGCAGCGCGTCGTATACGTCCTCGCGCGAGCGTCGCGGGCAAAACTGTCGTCGAAACTCATCCTTGAATTTGCGCAGCGTTCGCCAACTCGGACGATTTGTCTCCCACCAGAGCATCATTTCCGAGCTTACGAACGCGGTCATCAAAGCCGACAACATCTCCGCGTCGCGAAATCTATAAAAAGCTTGCACTTCGTGCAGTCGCTGGAGGAATTGTTCCGCCGTCAGCCCTCCCTTTTTAGTGAATACCACCGACCAGTTTTTCAACGCTGACACCGCGTCTGCCGGCCGGCCATCGATATAACGAGCTTTTGGCCTTCCTACGCACCTATCGTCATCGGAGTCATACTTCCACGCCTCATCGTCCTCGAGCGCTGAGTCATAACTCGCTTCGTCGGACTCTGAGTATTCTGACTCCTCCTCTTCGTATTTGTACTGACGCATTTTCATCGCGGCATTTCTCATCGGTGCCGGGCGCTCATTCTCGCGCGCCCGGGCAGTCAGCCGCGCAGACTCGCGCCTCGCCACGGGCCTCGCGTTGAGCGTTCCACGCGCCGGAGTACTGGTGTCTTTTGGGCCGCGCGCCCCCTCATACTCTAGTGCGTTATTCATCTCGCCCTGGCCCACGATGTTTCGCGCTTCGCGCGCCGGCAATGTCTCTCGCACTGGCCAAATTAAGCTAACCGCGCGCCGCCATATCGACGGCTCCTGCCCATGAAAGCTCGTCGGTCGCTGCTGTCCGCGCACCCGCGCCGCCTCGGTTTGTCCGTTGGCGAGACCCTCCGGTCGCGCGCGGCCCACCGGTGCCGACCGATTCAGCGCCGACCTCAAATTTGTTTCCAGCGGCTTCTCATTCGCAGTGATACCGTCGGTTACGCGAATACGCGTTTCCGACGGCTCCGCGTCTCCGCGTTGTGAGTGCTCGTCCATCGTCCGCCGCGCGATCACCGCTGCGCGCACCGCCGCCTCCCAAGCTTCCAACAACGCGCCATCCCGCGCCGCTGACGCGAGCGTCGCGTCAACGGTAGTCGGGATTTCACCTGCTACGTAGTCCTCTGCTTTTACCGGGGGCTCCGATTCGTGGCGCGCGCTAAATAAAAATACGCGAAATGCCCTATCCTGCACGGTCGCTGTTGTCCTCTCCGTCGCGAGACTCTGGGCCGCCATCCATGCTAGCAGATCGCTTAAACGTGTCTCGCGCACGCGCTCCCATAGTTCCTTTATCTCCGGCGTTCTCATAACTCGTCGCCTAAAGGTTTCCGGTCGCGCGCGCGACTCGCCTGGCTTCGGCCGTTTCGGCGACCTTGCCAGAGGCATCGTCTTACACGCCTAGTCCGGCGTAAACAAACAGACCCGCTAAGAATTGCTCTGCGACTCGCAACAGTTATCCGTGCGCGCGCTAAGTCTCTTAACAGCGATGACTTTGGTGCGAACACGCAACACAAAGTCTTAATCGCTTAATCCCTACAAACTTAAATTCAAACAGCCAGAAGTGATGATACCAATCACACGTTTCAATCACACAACACACATTACAAACCAATCACGCACATTAGCCAAAACACCAGGCTCGCCTCGTCGCCCCGAACTCCAGGCTATATTTCAAATTACCAGCGCTAATCGCGCAATGTAAACAAAGCGACTCTCGCTGTTGCCCTTCTTGGAACGTTCGGACTCTGGCGTAACTCGAGCCTAGCGTGTTGACGACATAGTAACAAAGAAATTTTAATTTCAAACTACAATTCTGGCCTCTCTCAGCGTCTCACCGGTACTTACCCGCAACTCAGCGATCTCGCCGAAAACGCACAAGTCGACCAAAATACCGCACTGCCTCTGACACAATGAAAACGCGATTTTCCCAACCGCACTCGCGATCACCTTCACCTCCCGTCAAACAAAGCAATGCGAAAGATTTTCCCGCCGAAAGAACACAAGGGATGCCATGCAAAGGGGGGGGGGGATTTATCCTCGGAACATAGCGAAGTGCGCCACTGCTATGCCCCCTGCGAGTTATTAAGGGTCCTTTTCCGGTGAAGGAAGCCGGCGCTGACTTCCACAGGAGCAGACCTGGGAAGGTGAACTGACAGAATCGAAATAAGTACAAAGAGGCGATCCCTTTTATTTACGCCAATAAAAGTTACAGCTACGGTTTCTTACAAACGAAATGGTGAGCGCGCTCGCTCAATCCTCAAAACGCGACAACAAACGGCGATTAGGAGCGTGATCGCTCAACTATTATACGCGACAAATATACAATGATTAGGAGCGGGTTCGCTCAACTAATAATCGCGACAACTCAATTCGCGGCGTTATACCGGGCGAGAGCTGGTACGTGAGAGAGAGATCCGCAAAATAATGAGGGAACAAACCCACCGGGTGGCTCCTCCCGCGGCTCGCTGGTGGAAAGCCGACGACGGCGAAATCGCAGTCCGGCTGGCAGCGGGGCTCGCTGGATCACCGGCGGCGGCTGGTTGGCAGCTAGCGGCCGGGATCGGCTTCTCGATCGCCTTATGATGATCGTTGAAGGGCTGCTCGAACAGCAGCCGGAGATCTACCACACGAAGACTTCTCGTCCTGGGGTTCCTCTCTCCTGGCGCGTCGTCTCTGACTTCTCTCGCGCCGTGACCTCTTTAGCGTAGCGGTCACTCTCCAACTGTCCTCAATTTCTCCCGCTCTCATAATTCTCGCGGCGCGAGCCGCGCTTTCCGCGTTCTCGCCTATTCTTCTTCCTCTCTCGCTCTCTCTCACGCTCTTCGCGCTCTCGCTTCTTCTCGCACCGTGTTCTCCGCCAGTCGCGCTCTCCCCTCTCCAGGCCTTGCAACGACACGAGCGCGTGAATGCTATGTCAACCATAGCCACGCTCGGCCGCTACATCCGTGCGAGGAGAGTGCCGCACACAGGGTTAGCGAGCATCGCTATCAGCCCTGTCACAAATATGAAAAAATGGCTGGCGGGAAAAAGATTTTAGTCAAACGAGGAGATGATTGCAGAAACGAATGCCTATTTTAAAGACTTGGACAAATCCTATTAATTGGAAGGGATTAACAAATTAGAGCAGCGTAGGATAAAGTGTATAAGCCTAAAAGGAGACTATGTTGAAAAATAAAAAAGATTTATTAAAAAAAATTAAGTAGTTTTTATTTTTGCACGGACTTTTCAAACGACCTTCGTATATAGACCGAGTAATAAGTAATATGATTATTTGATTGTTACAATTGTAAGGTTTGTTTGCAAATTTAGCAGGTGCATAATTCTTTACAATAAGCACATAGTAGCTAACGTACATTGTATTCAATAAAATTTCTAATTTCAATTTTAATAGAAATGTAAATATAAAAGATAAGTACTTAAAACATTTCATTAATTTTAATTTACGAGACCGTACAGTATTTAAAAAGTCCAAAAATTTCAGATCTAATATAGAATTTATTTTATTACAATATTATAGATATCCTTCCTTTTAAAATATACTTTTTTATATTAACTATGCGTAGGAAGTTTCTGATATAAATAAGTTATTCTTGATCAATGATGTTGAACAACAATGTATTTAACTAATGGATATAATGGAATATCAGAATTTTTAAATTAAAGTAATACTGTACCAAAATAATTGTGACAAACGCTCCCATTGTGAATGAACCAGTTCAGTCTAGTTGTCTTTTTATTTATCTCTCTTCATTAAGTATCGCTAACGGTATAGATATCGGCACCAGCGAAAGTGATCTCGTCGAACATTACCGCATGCAAATTTACAGCGACGTGACTAAAAACAAATACGCATCTTAGTTCGTTTATATCTCAGAATTCACATATGTATATTATAACAAATACAAGTCTGGTCATGAATCCTTGATATTTTTATTTTTATTTATCTTAACAAAAAATATAATTTGTTAAAATCTTTTATTAATACTTTCGATATATTATGCACGCAAAGTTATACCCCAGTGATACTAACTTTCAATTAAGGCTATATTTTGAGTTGAAACTATTATTAATAATATTTATTTTAGGTGCGTTGAGAAGAAACTCATTGGATCCGACAGTTAGACGATCGTCACTTGGTACTCCCATTGTACCTCACCGAGCATTAGATGTATGCTTAGATCCAGTTCATGCAGCTATACTTTTTAGAGATGCTCGAGGGGTACGTTTATTTAACCTCCTTTAAATGAATAATGTCTAAGAGTTACATTTTTCTATTACAATTAAAATTACCAGTATAAAACTATAGTAAACTGGAAAAAGGTTTACACACAATCTTTATGTAGACGAGTAAATCGATAGGTAATTATTTACTAAATAAATAATTTAGTAAAGAGGAAGACAGGAAGATAAAAAAAAAGGTGAACAATTATATAATCTCGATTTTGGTTATAAAGGGTTTCTAAAACATCTATCACAGCATATACAGGGTGTCTCAGACCACCCGTCCACCCCCCAAAGTGTGCCGAAAAAGTTTTTTTTTTCAAAAATTGATAACGCAATTATATATAAATCGAGTACGCTCTATCGATTGAACGTAAAATCAACTTCCGGTTCCAACAGGAAATGGCCTATTCAGACCGGAAGTGCATGATAATCCATTTTTTTAAATGGAACATGCATACTTTTTTTTCAGATTCAGATTCTACGGTAAAAAATACGAAAATTTCATAAGAATAATTTTTTGAAAAAAGTTGATATTTGACCTCTAATTGACGTCTGAAGTCTGTAATCCACCAGTTCGTACTCAAGCTGCGAATATGCACGTTTTAACAATGGAATAGGATAATGTGGCTCCTCTAAGAGGTTTTCGGGGTCGCTGAGTCCGAATCCAAGGTGAGTTTGAACTTATCAGGTCATTTTGACGTCAATTCAAGGTCATTTAGAGGTAAAACAAAAAAAAATATTAGATTTATCAAGAATGAAGTACTTTTAAAATTTTAGCCTTAATATTACAAAAATATGAATCTCGTCGTTTTTTCATTTATTCTTGTTATTATTAATCTATGTATTTACATAGCCTACTTTTATGAAATTAGGGGAAATGAAATTCCAAAACAAATTAGTTTAGCGAGATAAAAATCTTTATTCTCAAAACGTAATAGATTTCGTTGCAGTAGCAACATTTGTTTATAATAACATAAATAATGATAATTTGTTTTATTAGAACCTAACTTAATGAAAATTTTTATAACATAATTAGATTTTATCTTCTATTGTTCTGTAAATAAAATTTTTTTATGAATAACGCTGAAATAACTGTGCGAAAATAGACGGTGAAGATTTGACAAAAACTTTAATGTTCAAAATGCGCTCCGCCTTGAAAAATACATGCTTGAACTCTTCTTTGGAAATTATCAACAGCTCTTCTAATTTCTGCTGCCTGCTGCGACCGAATTGCATCCGTGATTCTATTCTATTCTATCCGTGATTCTAACGAAATCTATTATGTTTTGAGAATAAAGATTTTTATCTCGCTAAACTAATTTGTTTTGGAATTTCATTTCCCCTAATTTCATAAAAGTATGCTATGTAAATTACATAGATTAATAATAACAAGAATAAATGAAAAAACGACGAGATTCATATTTTTGTAATATTAAGGCTAAAATTTTAAAAGTACTTCATTCTTGATAATTCTAATATTTTTTTTTTGTTTTACCACTAAATGACCTTGAATTGACCTCAAAATGACCTGATAAGATCAAACTCACCTTGGATTCGGACTCAGCGACCCCGAAAACCTTTTAGAGGAGCCACATTATCCTATTCTATTGTTAAAACGTGCATGTTCGCAGCTTGAGTACGAACTGGTGGATTACAGACTTCAGACGTCAATTAGAGGTCAAATATCAACTTTTTTCAAAAAATTCTTCTTATGAAATTTTCGTATTTTTTACCGTAGAATCTGAATCTGAAAAAAAAGTATGCATGTTTTATTTAAAAAAATGGATTTTCATGCACTTCCGGTCTGAATATGCCATTTCCGATTGGAACCGGAAGTTGATTTTACGTCCAATCGATAGAGCGTACTCGATTTATATATAATTGCGTTATCACTTTTTGAAAAAAAAAACTTTTTCGGCATACTTTGGGGGGTGGACGGGTGGTCTGAGACACCCTGTATATATCGAGTTTGCAATTAACTGGTTACTTTATCAGCCATGCACAAGTTTTTTTTACAAACGCCGCTGTTCATCTCAATTTTTATCCAGAATACGACCAGTAACAGAAAGGGATATTAATATTAATGAAAATAGACGCTAATTGAAGGCCAGGTTTTATGGAAGCTCAGCTGAGGGGCTGTGTAACAGAGTACGTAGTTCTGTTAAACAGTCACGGCATGGCGCCACTATTTTTGACTAACAAGCGTTTGTTATAGGAAAATAGCGTATTCGGCGTACGAATCTATACACCTTGATTTAGCCTGATCAATAATTCTAACACCTGATGTGCTAAACAGGTAGAAATGTTCCGAATTTACCCCTGATCTTTCACGACGAGAGCTCAGGAAGCCAATCGGCTACCCCATTTTTATCATCATACGTACATTTTTTTTATTCAACAATCATTGTTAATACGAGGTCTGTCCGGAAAGTATCGGGCCTACCTTTATATTTTCGTGCTAGCGTTATTCTTTATCATCTGGTGGGTGGCATCCTTCAAAGTAATCCCCACTTGTTTGAATAACACGGTTCCATCGATCTTTCCACTTTTCAAAACAGTCCTGGAACTCACTTTTAGGGATAGCCTTAAATACACTCGTCGCATTGTTTTCAACCGTTGTTTTGTCATCGAATCGGTGTCCTATGAGTGGTTTTTTTAGTTTTGGAAACAGCAGAAAGTCACATGGGGCTATATCGGGACTATATAGAGGTTGTCAAAGCAATGCGATATTGTGTTTGCTCAAAAACTTCTGCACAAGATTGGATGAATGCGCTGGCGCATTATCGTGATGGAGAAGCCAGTCACTACTTTCCCAAAAGTGCGGCCGTTTTCTTCTTACTTCATCACGTAAACGTTTCAAAATTTGAACGTAGTATTCTTTATAGATTATCTGACCTGTTGGTGCATATTCGTGATGTACAACACCTTTACAATCGAAAAAAACAATCAGCATTGACTTAATATGATATTCCGACTTTGACGTGCTTTTTTTGGTCTTGGTGATTCAGAATGCTTCCACTGTGAAGATTGTTGTTTTGTTTCAGGATCAAAAGCATAAACCCATGATTCATCACCTGTAATAACTTTTCTAAGCACATTATCATCATTATTGACCATTTCCAGATTGTCCAGAGCGATTTCTAAGTGAATGTTCTTCTGTTCTGCTGTGAGTAATTTTGGGATGAATTTCGCACACACGCCTTTCATTCGTAAATTTTCGGTTAAAATTTTTGAAATGATAGTTTTTGGTATCCCAAGGTCTTCTTCTAGTTCTCGCACAGTCATACGACGATCTTGTTTGATTGCAAGTTGCACCCGCTCAATATTATCTGCGGTTTTTGTCGTCGAAGGTCGGCCGGAACGAGAATCACTATCGACAAAAGTGCGACCATCTTTGAACCTTTTATACCACTCTTTTATTCGTGTTTTGCTCATACACTCGCTTCTGAAGGCCTTTTGCATCATTTCAATAGTTTCCGAACTCGTTTTTCTGAGTTGAAAGCAAAATTTGATGCAAATTTGTTGATCTTGTTTTTCAGTCATTTTTGACAATATCAAAATCCGACGAACGCGAAAAAGGCACTGTAAACAAAGAGACACTATGTATGAACTATACGTCCGGCAGGTATCAGTAAGTAACCAATAGATTCGTGAGGCTTTACTATTGACGTTTCTGTCCGGTAGAGGTCGCTCGAACACTATGGCGCGAAGATATAAACGTAGGCCCGATACTTTCCGGACAGACCTCGTATTTTAAATATCTAAATGTTTATTATTTCTGTTGCAAAGCTTATTGAAAAATAATTTTTACAAAACTTGAATCGTAAAAATTAGATAATTAGAACTTGAATCTTAATCAAATAAATATAAATGTCCTCTTCTTCCAAGCAACTAAAATATTACAAGTCAAGTGATATTTGAGTATTTAGATTTGTTTTTAAGTAATTTTTTTAAGCAATGCCAAAAGTAATAAATCATACGTAAAAAATTGTTCTGATAAAGTGTGGTTTTTCAAAAATAAATTACATACAGATATATAGAGATTTTTCTGTTATGCTTTTAAAAAACAGAGACATTCAAAGAAGCTTGCAAAAAAATTCAGAAGCTCGAAAGAACTTGCAGAAAATCCAGAAGCAAATAAAGCCGGTCGACGACGTATTCAGCATACCGTATGTCAAACTGGATAGTGCAAGTAATCGAATAATGTTGATGAAAAATTTTTTCTTTTTTTTATTAATCCATGTCTATTTACAATTTGTTTCAGTATAGTGACAATAAGCAAATTTTTTTGATATTAGATATATATCTATATAATAAACAGCAGTATACTCTAGTAAGCATACTGTCTTTGTTTTACAGTATTATTGAAATAATTATGTTAATTTATTTGCGTATTTATTAATTTATGTTTTTTCAATCTGGTATAGCAATGGATGTCTTAAGAAGTTTATTGACAACTTTATTTGGGTGGTTATGTAGTCTGGAATTATATAATTTGCGTAAAATTTTTTAATTTCTTATTTGATTGCAGGTATCTGTAAATCATTTTAAAATCTTTCGAGGATTTTGATATTCAAGTTAGAAGCACTACCCCATAGTCGAATACCAGTCTAGACTGGTTTAAGTACAGCTTTATACAGCAACAGGTTGTTTTCAATTGAAAGCTCCGATTTTGTTCCGACGAGCCAGTACATTTTTCTCCATTTTAAACTCAACTGTTTACGTTTAGTGAATATATGTTCTTTCCATGTAATCTTCGGTCTAGGTGAATACCTAGATATTTTACTTAATTGCTTTGCGGAATATTTTTCTCGTTTAATCTAATAGAAGGACAGGTATCTTTTCGAAGTGTGAATGTCGTATGTATTGATTTGTTTTCATTTACTATTATTCTCCAAGAGTTACACCAATTTTGAACGCAATTTTTTATGTAATTTTGTAATGTTTCGGTTACTGTTGTTGCCTTTGAATGTACTGTTAAAATTGCTGTATCATCTGCAAATATTTCTGTCAAGATATTGTAACGGAGAATATGCGACCGTTCCCGTCTGGGTAGCTCATGGCCGCCCGTATAAATTATTTATTTGGGGATTCTGGAAACAAAAGACGTTCCCACGACTGAATAACGCGTCGAGAACAACCACATTAAACGCACAGATTCGAAGTCGGGATGAGGGCGAATAAACACAACACCGGATTAACACACTAATCCTTTAATCGTCAACAATCGACTACAAGACGGCAATCTCACGCCTATATACTACGAGCGGCACAATAATAAACGCAAACGCGAAGATGAATCGGTAGCTGGTCAGCCTGCCGATTCTCTGTTTAAAACTAAATATCACAATAAATGCCCGACAAACACTTTCCACCGTTATTTCATCTACAGGGAAGCCAGCAGATCTGTCGCGCTACCACCCATCAGCTGGCGTCCAAACATGCAAGAGAGAGAAACAAGAGAAAACACGGCACCGACCTTGATCTTCAGCCTCTCTGATGGCTAGAACGCTTTGCAGTGTGACGTCACTGGTGCGCTCCTTCTCGCTGATTGCTTCGCTAGTGTTTATTATCGTCGCTGTTTGTTCTCTTGCTCGTCCTTTCATTCGCTTTATCAATCTTGCTGCCTTAATCTGTTGTTCCGCTTGTTGATTGCTGTTGTTGTTGCTTTCGCTATCCTTCGGTTGCTCGGTACTGCAGCAGCGATAAAGTCCGCGCACCCGCGCACTTCGCTAGTTACCCACACGCACGGGTGCCGGGTATCTTTTGGGACACGGCTGGGCGCGACCCAGCCACATTCCAATACTCGTCCGCGCACCGGGCGTGTCTCCGAAAAACGAAAAACGTTTACGAGATCGCGGGTCCAACTTCGGAAAAATCGTTGACTTCGGTTTTAATCCGTGCGCGCAACTTTCTCTGCTCAAAGCCCAGCAGATACTCCCTCTAATTTTCCGCGATGATCCGCAATTCGAGCGCTCTCTCTCTCTCTCTCTCTCTTCTGCGCTATCTCGATGTCTCCAGCCGTCAGCTCAGCCCGTAAACAGCATCTCGAAAACAAAAATTAAGCATGAGTGTGCGTGCCACACGCATACACTCTCAGCTTGGCACGGCGTGCGGACATTTGAGAAAGCCAAATGGACGAATTCGGCCTAGCCGAGATTCTCCGTTACAATATTAATAGACTTTGATAGGTCCGAGGTTATATAACAGATATAGTGTTGGACCTAAAACATTTCCCTGCGGTACTCCTGCTTTTATTAATTGACGTTTTGATACGTTTTTATTTATTTTAACTTGATAGATTCTATTGTATAGATACGACTGTGACAATTTGTAGTGAAGCTGAGGGAAAAACCTCTTGAGCTTGTGCAGTAGCACTTTATGCTAAATCTTGTCAAAAGCCTGGCATCATCCAACAATATACTCGTACAAGGGCAGTATTGTTTATCTTCGATGGCTTTGCTCGCAACAGATACTATTCTATTTACTTACTCAATCATAGAATGGTTATGCCTGAATCCGAATTGATGATCAGGGATATACATTTAATTTTTCTATTTAAATTATGAAGTTAACGTCGACAGAACATTTTTTTTTAATTCAAATCCAAAAGTATAGCGAACCATACAGTGTTTGGAAATTTTCTATATGAAAATTTTTTAGTATATTTATAAAAAAATTAAAAAAACATTTTATTTTTTTACGTTTAAACGTGAGTTTTCTTTCCTTCGTCTTTCGAATTGTTACAAATGCTTCATTTTTTCAGTATTTTTCAGTAGCTTCTTTTTCGTTATCGACGAAGCAAGTGCTTTTCCGAACGTTAGTAAGTTTTTAATAATTTTATCACCGTTATACTTCATATAATTACAATGTCAAGAAGTCTTTGTGCTTTCAAAGGGTCTATTTCTTCAAAAAACAAGAAACCCGATTTATCTTTTCATCGTTTTCTATTGGATCCAGACGTATAAGTATTATTAATAAAAATTTATTTCTAATTAACTTATTGAACAATGTTATATACTGTTACGTGACGCTTCATTGTATTATAATTGTATTTTGTTTAATAATACTTCGGACCCGAGATTTCCGTTCGGACATAGTATAATCAGCAGTATTCTTGTGCGCGACTCGGTGGGAACGTGCGGCAGAGGATGATTCACGCTGCGCCAGCATGCTGCGACGGCATGTTTCGGTCAGCGTGCTTAGCTAGGTAAGACGACCCGGCACGAGAAGCGTAAACATCCGAAGCGTATACGCTTCGGAGAGAGACGCTATGCTAAGGACAAAGGCTATATAATAAGCCAGCGAAAGCAGAGCGGGGGATTTTCAGTTAGTTAGGAGCGAGCGCTCAAGCAAGAAGCCTGCATTTTCCTACTAAACAGTTTTGAGAATATAATTTTTCAAGTTGCGATTAAGTGTCGAATTCAATTGTTTTAATAATTTCGTGTAAACGAAATCATCGGAATTATCATTTTGTTCCGTGTTAGTACACTATTGGATAAAAAAAATACATAAGACCACGAGAATCTTAGGAATTGTTATTTTTGCTGCGTGTTGGTACACCATCGAATAAAAAAAAATATATTGGACCAGTTGATCTGATCGGATACAAAGGAAAACAATATATTGGACATATCACAAATCAAACAATATTTTGGACCTAGACGACAGAGTGAGTACTTTTGGGCTCTATTTTCGATAAGCTGAAATCTCTTCCTTATTGTTTTTTCTTTATTATCTCTCCCCCTCTTCGCTCTAATACTACTAAGCATAATCAAGGTTCCCCTTTCGGTGAATCCACGTGATTGCGTACCGGGACCAAATGTGTAAACACCGCTGACCGCGCAAATTAAAATATTTATTTTAATAAATCGCGAACCACATAGTAGCGCGATATTATTACTAGAAGTGTTATCCGACGTATTAAAATATATATATATATAAACCTATCTAACATACCGGCGTAAGTTCATTTAAGTCAATCGGCGAAGCCCCCTCCCTTTTTCCTTCCCGATTACTGCCTCTCGCAAGGACGAACTTCGGATATTGTCGGTAAAGACGCGATCCATTCGGTGACACGGTCGGGGTACCGTACTGAAGGTCTAGTCCGCCCGAGTCGGGACCACTCGGAGCTAAAAACGGTCTAACACGTGCCCGTTTTGAAGAGACATCAAAACTGGCACGCAACATATACTTTAGTGATATAATGGTTTTTTCTAAGTCAGAGGAATTGGTGAATTGATTGAGCAATGATAGTTTGCGGGACCTTACATCAGAGAAATGATGTAGGATACATATATTTTTAAAGCATTTTAACAATTCTGATATTACGTCAATGGACAAGCAGGGTAAGTAATTATTAAAATCTATCGCGATTCCAAAATATTTCGATAATTACAAAAATATTTACGATAATAAATCGATTGATCTCGCGATTGTTAATCAATCGAGTTTTGTCTATTACTATTATTATTATTATTATTCCTTTTTTTATAAATCACCGAAAGTACATAGTTCTTTAAGAAACGATATGCATTTCGCTCTACCGTGTATTCCGTTGATTAGAAAATGGGTTGAAGAGCTAGCTTTACGTTCGGGTTCATGCAGTAATTTATCGGATATTTTGAAAAGAACGCGGAAGAACGTTAATGAGTATTGATGAGGAATGAAAAGTCTATTAGAAAATGGTTAAAATATAATTAAAAAATGATTTTGTAAAGAGATTTTAAGATTTTGATGACGGAATTTGAAATTCTAGTATCGTGATTCAAGCATGTTTTTAGGATTAGCGGTAGGTGGCATGACTGGCTTCAGCCAATAACATATTACCTCTCCAATAATCAAGATGATCTTAGTACTCCCAATCAATCAGCAATAAAAATGTTAGGTATTACAGGAAAAAAATCGTTTTGAAGTTTTAATAATAGAAAAATTTATTTTAATTTAGATAGCCTTCATTTATTAGAATGTACGTATAATATGGCATTTAACGGAAACATTACAAGATTTGGTGAAACACTGATTTCATAAGGCCCTATTACAGAGCTTTATGAGCTTAAAAAATAGCCCTGTGAAATCAGCACCAAATCTGATGTTTTAAAATGTCTATTCATGTTTATTTGATAAATTAAATGTTTCATTAGTAGCTAGAGTATTTAGTAACACAATTTTTAACGCGATAGGAAATAGAATTAAACGTAGAGAATTAGCTTACCTTTATTGTCAAGGTTTTTTAAAAAAAATAAATGACATTTTTGACTGTTTAAACAGAACAGCCTATATTGATTCCAACCTAATACGCCGTCCATTAATTGAAAAAAATCCTGAAGTAGGACATTGTTCAAGAGAATCCGTTGCATTTATAAAATCTTAGAAGTGCCAAGATTCCAAAATTCCGCCAGCTTGTATTAATAGTTTTATTTTAATTATAACTAACTTATTAATATAATATAAAGAATTAAAAAATTAGGGGGTCACTTATTGGATAACTTTGCAATTACTTAGATTACTTAGAGAATTTTTTGCATGCTTACGAAGTTATAGTGGAGTTGTAATCCTACAACAACTTCGGCGTAGTTTGCAATATTATATTTTAGTAAATTTATATAAATCAAAAATGTAATTACAAATTGTTTGGAAGATCATATGGTTGCCTTATTAACTACTAATAGTGAAAATGCTGAATTTGTATTTGTAGATAATATTGATATAGCGACTGAAGTCGATGAAGAGTTCAATTAAATTATACTAATAAAACTTCGTTGAAAAGCAGGACAAAAGTCAACCAACTCTATGGACATTTTGAAATATGTGACAGGGCTATAGCGAGCTCGTTGGCCCTGTGCGCGGTACTCTCCTCGGGTGAACGCTGCAACCGAGCACGTGCAATGACAAAGAGTACATGCCCTTGTCATTGCAGGGCCAAGAGAGGGGAGCGTAGCAGTCGGCGAAGTGACGCCGTGAGCGAGAGAGAGAGAGAGAGAGAGAGAGAGAGAGAGAGAGAGAGAAAAAGAGCGTTAGTAACGAAGATTTTGGGTAGGAAAAAATGGGGAGAGGAGCGGTTCGTGTGGCAATAAGAAGGTGTGAAGAGAAAAAGAAGAGAGAGTAAGGTGCGAGCTAAGTTAGAGAGAAGTTAGAGACCCAAGTTAGCCGCCTGGAGAAAATGTCGATCACTGGAGAAATCGTGCTCGACAAGCTTACCGACCCGGAAGACAGAATGTCAACTCCGGCACCTGAGAGTCACCGGGGCACCAACACCGCATGTTATCTACCGAGGCCGAGGTTGAGGTATTTCGAAGGGAAAAAACATAAGATTCCGCGTCCGAGGAGCACAACCCGCGCTGCAGCTACCCTAAGCCGGTGCCAGTCATCACCAGGACACCGCTGCCAGCTGAACTGCATTTCCGTCGATGCCGCCTCTCCATCAGCAAGACCCCCCCCCCTGTTGGTCGCTTTCTTGAGCGTTTTTTCTTTCTTTCACTATCTCTCAATCATATACAACAGTCATGGAATGATTATTTGAGAAACGCGCCCGCTGAGTGAATTCGCTCGCGTGATTTATTAAAAGTTGTCGCGGTTCAGATACATATCTTGCTGTACAGTAGCTATAAATTGTTTATGTTCTGAGGCGTAATAAAGGGATAGCCTTTTATATTTAAATTATTCAGAGATTTTGTGCCACCCCCATCCTCTTCTAACCAGAACGACCGGTTAACTTGTGAAAGTCAACGCCGGCTTTCTTTACCGGGACAGAACCCTAAATAATTTTAACAGAACTCAGCCCAGACGGAATACTTAGAACGGAGGCCGACAACTCTCACAAATTATTGACCATAACAAGATTTCTATGACTCGTTCAGTTATGAAATATTTGGTTGCTTGTATTGCCTATAAATGCTTAAAAAAATCTAACTGCGATCGTTGTAAAATATTAATATTAGAGAAAATCAAAATTTAGAATCAGATGAATATTTTATATTTTGTAAAGCTTATAAAGTTTTTAAGAACATAAACTTGGTAATTTATGTGTAGCATTAAATCAGTTTCCCAACATTTTTTTCATAGCTTACGAAAATTTATTAAAAATTTTGAGTCGATTATGAATGATTTTAATAATAAGAGCATTCTAAAAACTAAAATAATTTTTGAAATAACTGAAAAAAAATGGGGATTTTCGATTGACTGATGGACCTTGCTAATTATATTATGAAAATTTGATAGATTTCTTTGCCAGATTTCACATATATTACAAATTAAAATGAATGAATCAATTTCAAAGTGCAAAAATATAGAAAAATAAAGATAAAAACAAATTGTTAATTGATGGGAACATAAGCAATGATAGCAATGCTATAAATAAAAAAGCTTATCAGGACATTTCCGAAAAAAATAAAAAAGTACGTATATAATCATATGTATAAGAACTATAAAATAATTAATCAAATTTTCATCTTCTATGTAAAATAGTTTTTTTTTCATGTGTTTATATATATAATGTATTTTTTTGCATGTAACTATGTATGTATTTATTAATTTCAGCTTACATAGCCCAGAAATAGACTTGGTTAAATTATACATTTTTCTTATTCCTATAAATATTTATATAAATAATTAAATATTTTATCGCTACATTTCACATTTATAAATTTATTTTATTACATTTTTCGATAATTTTTGCTTAATACTAGTACACCAAATTTTCATTAGCTATTGTAATCTGTCTATTAAATATTTTATATCATCTCTTATGTTTTATCTTTTATGATACATATTTTTACCTATTTTTACATATTTTTACACATTACTACATATTTCTACATATTTCTTCATATTTCACATATATTTCCCATATATTACATAGATATTTATACATTTTTAAATATTTTACATGCCATTTCTACATATTTTGCCTCTGGTGCTAAAAGGCATTACATTATCCTAACATTTGTGTGATTTTTTTATTCGTTTTCTAAATTTATATCTCGTTTATACCTGCGTTCTTTTTCCAACTTTCTAATCCATTTTACTACCACATCGCTATTTTTTCCTTCCCAGATTTTTTCTATATCTTTAAATTCAATTTTTCGTGTACCCATTTCCCAATTTTTCGTTACCTCGCAATTTTCAATTAGGTGTTTTAATGTGCTTTTTTCTTTTCCACACAGGTCACATATTTTTTTCTCTTCGGTCTCCCAATACTTATTTGCATTTTCTAAATTTCCACATCTCAGTCTTGCAATGTCTTTGTAGTTTCTGTATCCCTTAGTCAAGTATTCTGGTTTACCACTAATTATTATCTCTTTATACCTTACATTATATCTCGACCTATATATTTTATTAGTTATGAATTGCCCTTGTATATTTATCTCTCTCTTTAGAATCTCTTCGTGTACTTCTTCTTGACTTGTCATGCTTTCTATTGCTATTGTACTTAATCCTATGCTATTTAAATAATTTTCTTTTTCTTTCATATATTCGTCTTCTAGTCCGCTTTCTCTTTTTTCGTTCCAGCACATTTTTATTAGTCTATTTTCCTCTTCTTCTCTTATTCTTGTTTCAAATTTCAGTGCCCTAATGGCAAACCTTCCCTTCATTTTTTCACTATTGCTTTCTCTGTAAATCAAATATCTCGCCGTGCAAAAATCTAAGCCTAATGTCCATCTCCAATATGTCAACAGAATTTCTTCTAATTCTTTTCTCTCTTCCCATCCCCAAATTTCCACCCCATATTCCATTACGCTTCTTACTAAATAATTAAATAACAACGTTCTCCTATTAATGTCATTTTTGAATGCTCTTTCTCCTAATCCCCATACTTCTTTAACTGCTGCCATACCCTTCTTTTTTAGTTCTTTTATGTGATCTCTGTAGTTTCCTTCTGAGTTGAATATAAAACCTAGGTACTTGAATTTCTTAACCTCTTCCATGTCATTTCCTTCATATTTCCAGCTTTCTTTTTTTTCATTTGTCTTTTTGTTAAAAACTAAAATTTTGCTTTTCTCTGTACTCAATATCAAGTCTCTTATTTTCAAAACCCTTTTAAGCGTATCCATCATATCCAAAAGTGCTTCCCTATTCAAGGCTAATAATACTAAATCATCAGCATAATCCAGACTCCAAATCCTAATATTACCTATTTTTATTCCCCTATGTTTCTTTTTCTAAATTCATTTTCGAGTTTACTTATGTATAAACAAAATAATATTGGGCTCAACACACAACCTTGTCTCAACCCAAGACCTATCCAAAGGTCTTCGGTAAAGCCTTTATCAGTTCTAATTCTAGCTTTAGTTTCTTCGTACATTCCCTTCAGCCTTTCAATCAGATATTGACTAATTCCTATTTTTTCTAAAATTTCCCATAGCTTTTTCCTATTAATCGTATCGAAAGCCTTCTTTAGATCTATGAATAAGGCGTATAACTTTTGTTTTTTCTTTTTCGATCTCTTATTTAGATGGTCTAATACAAATATGTTGTCTAAGGTCGATCTTCCTTTCCTGAATCCGGCTTGACATTTTGGTAATAATTTTTTTTCTTCTACTTCATCAACAAGTCTTTTCCTAATTACTTCTGCGTATAATTTATACGCTGTCGGTAACAAGGTTAATCCTCTGTAGTTATCGGTATCATTGGCATCACCGTTCTTATATATCGTAACTATAACTCCCGTTTTCCAATCTTCCGGTATCTCTTCCCCGTCCCAGATCTTTCCGATTATCGTTACTAATTTGTTTATTATTTCATCACTCCTGTGTATCCATACCTCGTGTGGTATATCGTCCCATCCCGGTGCCTTTTTTTTCTTTAAGTTTTTCCATGCCAGTTTTATTTCTGTAGCCGTGATTCTTTCCCTATCAGTAATTTCAGATTCTAAAATTCGCTTTTCACCTAAAATTCTATTATTAGACCCTTTTAAAAGCTTTTCAAAATGATGTTTCCATTGTTCTAATGTAATTTCGTTTTTACCCATACCATTTCTATTCTTCTTCCTAAATTTACCTATGTATTCCCATACTTGACCTTCTCTTTTCAAGTTTTTCAGTTCGTTTAATTGCTCATCCTTCCATTCAAGTTCTCTTTCCTTGCATTTTAATTTCCAGAGTTTCCTTGCCTCTAGATAATTTTCTTTTTCTACTTTACCTAATTTCCATTTTCCATATTCTCTTTTTGCTTTATTTTTTAGTTTTGAACAGTCTTTATTCCACCACGTTTTATAACCTAGTTTTCTTTTTTTTATAATCTTTTTTTCTACCTTTGTCCATGATTTTTCAATAATTTCTTTAGTATCTTTCTATCTAGTTTCAACACTATCCTCCTTTTTTTCTTCTATTTGATTGCACAGCTCCCTTGTTTTAGTTTTAAAATATGCAATTGTCTCGTCGTTCCAAATAATAACTTTTTTTGTTGCTTCAGGTTCTCTTTCTATTTTTTGACTTTTTTCTAATATATTTTCTCCTTTTATTTCTAAAATTAGTGGTAAGTGGTCTGATTCTACACGCTCTTGGATTTCAAAATTTATATCCTTTTCCCATATTTCATCATTGACTAATATATAATCAATTACAGTGTTTCCCCTTGTGCCTATAAATGTGAATTCTCCTTCTCTGTCGCCTTCTGTATTTCCATTTAAAATTTTCCATCCCTTGTTTTCACTAAGGTCAATCAGTTTTTCCCAGTTATTACTACACTTTTTATCCTTACTTTTTCGGTGTACGTATTCCCCACCTCTATCAAAGTCTAACTATTTTCCCTCTTCACCTATCCTTATATTAAAATCTCCTCCTATAACTACTTTTTCTCTTTCTTTGTGTTCGAATTCGTCAAGTTTTCCTAGAATTTTTTCAGTGTTTTGCGAGTTATAAACTGACCATATTACGTATTTGTCTTTTTTATCTATAATCTCAGTTTTTACTAGCCCTTCTTCTACTTCTTCTATTTTTATGCATTCTTTTTTTACCCAGTTTTTCTTTATTCCTATAATGAAACCTCCTGCGGCCCTTCTTTTTTTATGTTTTTTTCTCGCATCTATTATTTCCCATTCAAAGTTTTCCGGGAGTATCGATTTCACCTTTTCTGCATTTTTATTTTCAATCCAAGTTTCCGTCAGGCTCACAAAATCATTTTCATCTATGTACCTCCAGAATTCCATGTCTTTACTAAATATCCCTGCCACGTTCCAAAACATTAACTTTATCCTATTTTTCTGTTTTTCTTGTTTTTCATTTTGGCGTACCGACTTTTTTCCTCTATCTATAGTCTCTTTTGTCCTAAATTTCTCTAGCTTATTCATCGTCCTATTTGGTTTGTCGTTTGTTTTGTTTTTCTTCTCTGCAAAATATGATTTGCTTTTTACTATATACTCATCCCTACTTATTTTATCTACGAACCATTTCCGGGCTGTTCGAAATTTTCCCTGTTTTCACAACTATCTTGCTTTTCTACCCCTTGATCATTTTCTTTCCTAGCTTTGTCTAATCTATTCATCTCTTTTTTTAATTCTTCGTATTCTATTTTTTTAATTTTTTCTTTCTCATCCCATTTTATCCATTGTCCCTCTACATTGATTCTACCTATTCCAATTCTAACATTGAGACCCTTACCTTTTCTTTCATATACCCATTTTTTTATTTCTTCTTGCTTCCTCCTTTCCTCATACGTCAGATCGTTTTCGATGTATATAGAGGTGCCCTTTAATTTACTTTTATTCCTCATAATATTTTTTTTTACATCTTCATTTTCCAATTTAACTATAATCACTCTTTCTTTCCCAACGCTCACCCTTGCATTGACAGCTTTCACTGAAGTTCCCAGCTTGAAGCTTAAAAATTTTTCCACCCACCCTTTATAGTCGCCTTTTGATTCAGTGTTCTCGTTTTTTTCTATCGCTTCTATATGTTGATTAGCACCCTTTATAACAATATTGCATGCTCTTTCTAATTTATCCTTGTCATACATCATTTTTTTCATTTTCAACACTTCCCTATCAGTAAAACGTTCCGAGTTAACACTTACCCAGCTAGTCGCCCCACTGGTAGCGCTCACGCCGCTCGCCAAACTTCGTCTGCTCATGTGGCTTCTTCCGCTTTTCACACTCCACGTCGAACCTTTGTCCCCGTCTGTGCTGCCATCAGTCAGGCTGCCTTCGTACTGCGATTCTTCCGTCTCCGACTCCCTCGCTGTTTCCACCGCCAGCGCCGCGTCTAACCTATCCTTAACCTCTGATATAAGTTCTTCCAGATTTCCCATTTTCACTTCCATTTCCTTTGATTTGTCAATCAGCTCTTTAATATTCTCTTCTTGTTCCTTGCATTTCTTTTTCCATTCACTTTTCTCCTCTTCCGTTTTTTTACTTTCTGCCTTCAATTTTTCCCTTAATTTCCTATTTTCCTCTTTCACTCCTTCCAAATCATTATGCAATTTATCCAAATCCGGATCTTTGAACGTCACTTTCTTCGTACTTCTCAATTTGCCGTCAAGCGTTTGTTGGCCTCCGCTTAGCGATGTCTTCGAAGCGCCTTTTCCTCCCATAGCTTTCCTATACCACGGGCAATCTAACCTCCAAGAACCCCTCCACACCAAAATCGTTTGTTTTGCACTTTTTCCTAGGTTTTCACCCAAACTTTAGTAACTACGTCGTTCTTCGCTCTTTTACGCTTCTTTAGATCACTATTAAATTATTTTCTAAAAAGAATTACTAGCTCAAATTCGTACGGATTTTCTGAGTCGCTCAAGGCACGTGCGCACGCTCTCGCGTCATCCTGACCAACCCTTGCATGTAACTAAAAAGGGGGCATTCAAGTGTCAGTTTAGTGTATATAGTATATAAATAATGTAAATTTGAATCGCATATGCATGTTATCAGCTCACTGCATTATGAGCAATATATTTATAGTATCATCCTATAACTGTTCACAAACGTGCCCTTCCCTTAGAAAAATACTAAAGGGATCAAGTCACGGTGAAAATTAAAAATAATAGGATAGGTAGAGTAGCAGCGAAGTTGGTAGAAGGCAGATGAGAAGGCCGGGAACAATCACTTCGAATTTCTTCTTCCCCGAAGAACCCCCTCGATTATGTGTCGCTTAGTCCTCTCGATATTTGCCTAATAGTGGACTCCAGGTGGAAACGAGTCTGGATGATGCCTTGACTGTATGGTCTCGATGTAATCTGGAGAATTCAGTCTACTTTAAGCCACTATTAGAGTAAGAAGAAGTAATTGACGATCATGTACCTACTTTCATACAGAAGGCTGAGACATAAGAACGCTCTCTGATCCTCCCTTCAGTTCTATTGGAAGGAAGCGAAATTGGCCCAACAAGTGTCGCCCCCATTTGACCATTACTGACATCATAGGGGGAGTGTGTGCCAATTAGCGGCTAGTTGAGACATGTTCAATAAATAGACAACAAGTATCACAAACAATCGTGTTGTGAGTTAACCAACCACAGGATTCAACTTGTTCTCGAAATACATTGCCAGGGTAGGGCTGACGACACTAACATTTAGAGATAATGTTTGCAAAACAGTGATGTCATACTCTCTTCACCTTTGACAACACGGATTGACAAGAAAAAAGTCCAACTTAGCTAATCATGTGAACACGATCGACAAATAGAAAACACGCGCACCAGCATCAATCAGTGAATAATGACAAGTGCTCACATGTGATCCACAGTTTCAATCTCCAACGCAATATGATTATAGAATTGGCCGGAAAAACAAAAAAAATGATACGTACAGGAAAAAATGAAAATCAAACCGAAAAAACGTTCTCGCAATTAAACCAAAAAACGGCCTGAACAATAACCTTTATTCTTTCATATCTCTAATTCCAATCCTGATGAAAGTGAACCTACCACCTTCCTGTGGTTTCCATCGAGTAATATCAGTTAATTAATAAAGCTAGATATTAGTTATGAGTTATCCAGTTTAAACTGGATAACTCATAACTAATTAGACTAATTAGAACTAATTAGATTGAGACATTTTTTATTCTATAGTCATTATTGGCTTTAATAAATAAATAAATAAAATAAAATAAAAATAATAAATAAAAAACTTCTATTTTTCAGTCAAACCTGATTTTATTTCATCCTTTATAATTTATACTGTGAGCAATCTTGGAAGATTTTTGTAGATTACACTGGTACACAACGTGAAAAAATGAGTTATTCCCGAGAAGAAAATAGTATATATTTTTGTTTTCGGGGTCGCTCAATCCAGATCCGCTAATCCATCACGTCAGAGTCAAGGTCTATTGAAGATTAGATTGGGAAAATGTTGCATCAGTAAAGGAAGAAATAAAAAATTTGTACGTAAAATACAATATAAGACAAAACCACTTAAACAAACTTGTCTTGGAATCAACTACGAACACAAGATTCAAGAAACATAAAATAATGAAAGCATAATAATAAATGAAAGCATAATGGAATTTATCGATTATCTTCATAAATGTAAACAGATTGTAAATAAACTTTAGAGTAAACAAAAAAATATAGAGGTTAAAATATTGCCTGAGTTGCAAAATCATAGTTGTGATTTTAATGAAGCATAACTTTTTGCATCTATTTATACGAATTCATTCAGTGTTTGACCACTAAGGTGTGCAGACGTACCAACAATACGCTCTACCCGAAAAGTTAAAGTATTAGACAATTAGTGAAGTGACAGTTAAATTTAAAATTTCATTTAATAGCCTCCAAAAAAAAAAAGAAAACAACGGTCGAAATTACCACTAACTCAGGAGATGACAAGACCACTCCTAATAAGAAGAACGATAGTTAGAAATTCCTAAGTGGCAAAAGACAAAAAAGCATCCCAGAAAATTATATGCAAAACAAAAAACGACAAGCACAATTATCGAATAACTGGCTAAGTAATACAGGAAATAGGTACGAAATACTTCAAGAAAATAAAGAAAATAAAGGAAATCATAGTGAAGAAGAATATAAATAAGCAAATAAGTTAAAAAACCAATTCCCTCCGATCGTCGTTTACAATGTAGAGAATATCAAACCATTAGAAAATTTACTGAACTCAATAGCTAAAGAAAATTACATCTTAAAAGTGATAGAAATAAACAAAATTAAAATTCAGCAGACAAATTCGGAAAAATATTTTCCAATTATTACTGCATTGAAAGATTTTATACTTACCAGCGCAAAGAAGAAAAAGGTTTCAAAGTTATTAAAAAGTATTCACCCGTCAGTTGATATTAACGAATCAAAAATAGCCATAGAAGAACATGTGTATAAAGTATGAAGTATTCATAATATAAGGCATCGCATCACAAAACTACCATTGCCGCTATTCACAAGTGAAATTGAACATGAGTATAAAAGCGAGGAAATTTATAAAGTAAACCGACTATTAAACGCAGTAATCAAATTCGAGCCACTGAACATTAAAAGAGAAATTCTTCAATATCAAAACTGTCAAGAATACCGGTATAAAAAAATTATTGTTACAAAAGTAATGTATGTGACAAATGTGCTGAACAATACCAAACTAAAGAATGTCCAATTAAACAAAAAATAGAAAAAGTAACATGTGCAAACTGTAAAAGATTTCACACCGCAAACTATAAAGGATGCTCAGTTCGTAAGCAATTGCAGTAAAAACTATTTTTATGATTTTCCTATGATTTGAACTTACGTCTTACAAACATTTGAAAAAAAAACGTAAATCTCAAACGCGGGTCATATTTAATGTAAATAATTGTTGAATGAATGATTTAGATAAATTTAGAATGAAGAAGAAAATCTCGTGCTCAAAATTTTCCTGCGATTTTTTCCCTAGAATTGGCAAGAGATCAAAAATGTACTTAAAATATCAGAATTTTTATCAATGAATAATCGTATGAAAAAATTAGAAAAACCATTTGATTGTACTCGTAAAACGTATATACCATTTGAAAGCTCTTGAAGACTGCTTTCAAATGCGCTGACACTCATCTCTGTACGTTAGTTTGGAAGGAACACACGAAACTTCAAAGCATGAACAATTTTTCTCAGAGACAGATAAAAGTACATGAGCGGCAGTGTAGATGCAAAAAGTTTGAAGTTGGCATCAAAGAATCGCAATTACGAGGTTCGTTTGAAAAGTCCGTGCAAAAATAAAAACTGCTTGATTTTTTTTAATAAATCTTTTTTATTTTTCAACATAGTCTCCTTTTAGGCTTATACACTTCATGCAACGCTGCTCTAGTTTGTTAATCCCTTCCAAATAATAGGATTTGTCCAAGTCTGTAAAATAGGCATTCGTTTCTGCAATCACCTCCTCGTTTGAATAAAATCATTTTCCCGCTAGCCATTTTTTCATATTAGGGAACAAATAATAGTCCGACGGAGCCAAGTCTAGAGAATAGGGGGGATGTGAAACGAGTTGGAATCCTATCTCCATCAGTTTTGCGGCCACAACTGCTGAGGCGTGAGCTGGCGCATTGTCGTGGTGGAAGAGAACTTTTTTGTGGGCCAATCGTGGACGTTTCTCTAGCAACTCGGTTTTCAAATGATTCAATAACAATGAATAATATTCGCCTGTAATGGTTTTACCGTTTTCCAGATAGTCGATGAAGATTATTCCTTGCGAATCCCAAACGACAGTCACCATAACCTTCCCGGCCGAAGGAATTGTCTTCGCCTTTTTCGGAGCAGATTCCCCCTTAGTAACCCATTGTTTAGACTATTCTTTGGTCTCAGGAGTGTAGTGATGTATCCATGTTTCATCTAAGGTGATGAAACGACGCTTAAATTCTTGCAGATTTTGCTAGAACAGCTGCAAACCATTCTTGCAACACTTCACACGATCTCGTTTTTGGTCAATCGTGAGCAATCGCGGCACCCATCTAGCGAATAGCTTTTTCATGTCCAAATGTTGGTGCAAAATATTATGTACTCGTTCGCTCGAGATGCCTACAGTACTAGCAATCTCACGCACCTTCACTCTTCTGTCAGCCATCACCATATCATGGATTTTATCAATGATTTCTAAAGTGGTAACCTCAACAGGGCGTCCAGAACGTTCAGCGTCTTTTGTGCTCATATGGCCACTCCGAAAATTTTGAAATCACTTATGAACTATTCTAATCGAAGGTGCACAATCACCATAATGTTTATCAAGCTTCTGTTTAACCCATTAATACCGAAGCCGAATCTGGTAGGGATAGCCTTGAAATAACTATTGAGTTCATGTTATAGCTCAAAAATAAATTACACGTGTTTTCTCTTTTTGCATTTCCAATTGTTTATAAAAAGTTATTTAAACAAATTGACAAAAGTTTTAGTTTTTTGAAAAACTATTTACGGCAATCGGTTTTACGGGAAAAACCAAGGCGAAAACCTCTGTAGCGTTTTTTTGTCAGACTCGATTTTGTTGGTGTATAAATAACTTTTTATAAATAATTGGAAATGCAAAAAGAAAAAACACGCGTAAATTATTTTTGAGTTATAACATGAACCCAATAGTTATTTCAAGGCTATCTCTACCGGATTCGGCTTGGGATACAACGAGGTCAGCATCACTTCTCAGTTTCAAATTATTTATAACGAATATACACCAACAAAATCGAGTCTAACAAAATAACGCTACAGAGGTTTTCGCCTTGGCCTTTCCCGTAGAACCGATTGCCGTAAATAGTTTTTCAAGAAACTAAAACTTTTGTCTATTTGTTTAAATAACTTTTTATAAACAATTGGAAATGCAAAAAGAAAAAATACGTGTAAATTATTTTTGAGTTCTAACATGAACTGAATAGTTATTTCAAGCCTATCTCTACCAGATTCGGCTTGGGATACAACGAGGTCAGCATCACTTCTCAGTTTCAAATTATTTATAACGAATATACACCAACAAAATCGAGTCTAACAAAATATCGCTACAGAGGTTTTCGCCTTCGCCTTTCCCGTAGAACCGATTGCCGTAAATAGTTTTTCAAAAAACTAAAACTTTTGTCAATTTGTTTAAATAACTTTTTATAAACAATTGGAAATGTAAAAAGAAAAAACACGCGTAAATTATTTTTGAGCTATAACATGAACCCAATAGTTATTTCAAGGCTATCTTGACTAGATTCGGCTTGGGATACAACGAGGTCAGCATTACTTCTCAGTTTCAAATTGTTTATAACGAATATACACCAATAAAATCGAGTCTAACAAAATAACGCTACAGAGGTTTTCGCCTTGGCCTTTCCCGTAGAACCGATTGCCGTAAATAGTTTTTCAAAAAACTAAAACTTTTGTCAATTTGTTTAAATAACTTTTTATAAACAATTGGAAATGCAAAAAGAAAAAACACGTCTAAATTATTTTTGAGTTATAGCATGAACTGAATAGTTATTTCAAGCTTATCTCTACCAGATTCGGCTTGGGATACAACGAGGTCAGCATCACTTCTCAGTTTCAAATTATTTATAACGAATATACACCAACAAAATCGAGTCTAACAAAATAACGCTACAGAGGTTTTCGCCTTGGCCTTTCCCGTAGAACCGATTGCCGTAAATAGTTTTTCAAAAAACTAAAACTTTTGTCAATTTGTTTAAATAACTTTTTATAAACAATTGGAAATGCAAAAAGAAAAAACACGTCTAAATTATTTTTGAGTTATAACATAAACCCAATAGTTATTTCAAGGCTATCTCTACCAGATTCGGCTTGGGATACAACGAGGTCAGCATCACTTCTCAGTTTCAAATTATTTATAACGAATATACACCAACAAAATCGAGTCTAACAAAATAACGCTACAGAGGTTTTCGCCTTGGCCTTTCCCGTAGAACCGATTGCCGTAAATAGTTTTTCAAAAAACTAAAACTTTTGTCAATTTGTTTAAATAACTTTTTATAAACAATTGGAAATGCAAAAAGAAAAAAACATGTGTAAATTATTTTTGAGCTATATCATGAACCCAATAGTTATTTCAAGGCTATCTCTACCAAATTCGGCTTGGGTATTAATGGGCTAATCTCCTGAGGCGTTTTGCCTTTAAAAAAGTAATGTTTAACCAATACACGAAATTCTTTTTCGTCCATTTTTTTACAACCACTCGATTTCTTTGATTGAAGCGTATGTAAAACGCAAAGTAATTGGCCTATCTGGCTGAAACTTGGTGTGTGCTCTTCCAAGATATACCACTAACTAAAAATAACCTTGATACGCACTAGTAGCGCCATCTCTCTGACTTTGCACGGACTTTTCAAATGACCCTCGTATGATTTTACAGATCAGGGATAACTTCGAACTCCATATGGTCTTAATAGGTTAAAGACAAAACATTTATATATACTTATTTCGATCTAAAATTTTCCGTTCTTTCCAAATCATTGATTAAAAATGTTGTTCATCTACAAATAACCTTTTAGACTTTGATAATGATAAAGTAAGATCGAGTGAACATCGGAATTAAATTCAGCGAACTCAAAAACATGCAAATATAATATTATCTAATAATGTTACTATCTGTCAGTTCTACAAACGACCGCCAGACGGCCACACATGCCCTCATTTGAGATAACCATCCGCGTTTAATATAGCCGGCCGCCGCCTCCCAGGGAAAAAGCCTAGAGCATTGCAAACTCCCTTCAAATGGAAAGTCAATACTCCAAGTTACAAGCATTCGGGTGTTTCCGCCCCTGTGCTATTTTGCCCGAGTTTTAGGGTATTGATCCTCTGACTTCCTCCTTGAGGTTAGCTACTCACGTGGTTAACTGTTCGTCAGGCCGAGTCTTAGCTCACCGTACCGATTTACCCTCTCCTTCTAAGGGCGGGCTGAGGCCGAATCGATCAGGCGCCACGAGTCATTATCGACGGTCGGTGTGCAATTCCCGATCCTCGGTGTTGTCAGTCTCTCGTAGTTAAACGCGCTTTACCTAATACTCAGATGTCTGACAGCTGGTCTTTTTCCTCTGTTACAGTGACACACCGGATAAATGAAAACTATTTGTTCTTCTATGTTTCAATAAAATATTTATTTCCTATCTATTTAATTTCTGCCTTATTATTTTGTCTAAACCCGAATTATCCTCACAGAGCTACTAACAGTCCGAGTGGATTCACGGCTGTGGAGGTTATCCCAGGCGTGGAGATACGCTGCAGTAGGAATGCTTCCTCTACTGCATGTCTATCTCTAGCATTACAAACTTATTTTTTTATCTTCAATGACCTGATTCTGACGTGATGGGAATAAACCGTCAGCGGATGTGAATTCAACGACTCCGAAAACACACACACACGCATTAGTTTTTCCGGGGAACAATTTACTTTTTTATTTTCTGTACCTGTGTTATGGAAGTAAATATTTGTCATCAAGTTTATTCATTTAATCGCACTGTTCAGTTTGAGATACGGTATACTGAATTTGTCATCGACGATCTTCTTTTGCGTCTAGATTTTTTGTTAGATCCTTCGAATACCTTTGTTTTTAATAAGCATATTTTCAAAAGGAGAATCTTAATGCCTCTCTACATAATTTATTTTTGAATAACCAAGTAGAACAATTTTATTTCATACGTTTTTCTGATTTAGACATTGTTAAAAAAAATTACTTAAAAACAAATGTAGATGCTGGAATCATCAACATCTTTTGGTTTGTAATACTTCGGTTGCTTGGAAGGGAATATAGTTTATATTTGTTTGCTTATGATTTAAGTTCTAATTATCCAATTTTCAAGATTCAAATTTTGTTAAAATTATTTTTTAATAAGCTTTGCAACGAAATTAATAAAGAATAAGATATCTAAAATATTGACAAAAAATAAATGTATAAAAAGTAGGTACGTATATAAACAAGGGTTAGCCGCTTGAAGAGTCAAGCGATTATCTGCACAAATTTTCGGGCCTAGACCTTCATTACGGTTTACCTACATCATAAAGGTAAAAAGTACTGCCGATCCTCTTTTTTTTCTAGCGCTATCTAACAGAATATCTTAAACTAACTAAGCTTATACACGGGTCTGGACTTCTATTATTGCATATATTGTTCCTGACATAACGTAAATAGATAAAACACTTAAGGGGGCTCCAGTGCGGAACACTAATGTATCAGTAATAGTGATTTCGATAGATTTAATTGCGCTGAATCCAACGACATACTCATTTACCTCGCAAACCGTGAAAAATTTTGAGATATTTCATTTTAAAATTTACACGTTTAACATGTCCTCATATGGAACCCACCGCGGAAAAGATTGAAAATTGATTCGTTACTAACCTTGAATGAATAGTTATAAAATAGAAAAGTAATATTCTTATAGATTAAGACTTCAGCATTCATATGGTGTGTTTAAAAATATAGGCATCCGTGGAAAATATCAAGGTAATTGTGAAAATTGTTCAAAAACTTTATTAGACCCTCGGATATCAAGCGACTGAACGGCAGCCATATTTGTTTTGCTGTTAAAAAAAGTCGCGCGAGTTTGAATTATGCGAAATGTGTTACATATTCGCAATTAAAAGTTTTCATGACTTACGGCTGAATATTTCGGTAATTTTAAATTTAATAAATAACACCTCGTGACTGTGCGATATAAAATTAGGTTACGTTAGATATAAATGAACATTTCGTATCGCCCATATGCAGTATCAATAAAAGCTAGTTGCTGATTGGCTCATTCCAAAAGAAGATTAATTTGGAGACTTATTAGTATATTAAATTTATAAATAAAGTGTATCATGTTAGTGGCTACTTTTGAACATATACTATTTCAAAAATAGTTATAAGATTTTTTATACTAAATGTATACTTCGTTATACAATTTTATTTGTTTAAGCTGTTTTGACTTTAGACTAGAGAGGCCTTAGCTCAAGGGGGTATCAGCTCACTGAGCTGATGCCTATACATTTTGACTTCGACACTGTTAACTCATCTCCTCCTCTCCCCCTCTTGCTGAGCTGATGTACTCCCTGAGCTGATGCTAGTACATACGGATCAGCTGACGCTGATGAGCAAACGTTGCGCTTGTTCTCGTCGGAATTTTCTCCAATTCCCCCTCTCTCTCGGCAAGGTACGGTGACCAGCGTTAAGCGCATTTAAGAATGCGCCTAATGCATGGTCTTTATTTCAGCCGACGGAGATTGCCGAGCGAGGTCGAGCCGGCCCGAAGCTGTTACGCTGGTGACAGAGTATAGAGGCGTTAGAAAGAGAGAAAGAGAGTTGGGGGGGGGGCGTGCCCTACGCAAGATTAGGCAGGCACGCGTCGCGAACTAATTAGCGCATTGGTCGCGCGCCGCCTAATAAGTAGGTCAAGTGGGGAGAGAAAAAGAACGAGGAAGAAGCTGTAGATCACGGAAGAAAACGAGCGACACACAGACGGTAGTAAGTTGAAAGGCTAGTCAGAAGGTTTTCCAGCCGATCGGAAGACAGACGGTGGTGAGTCGAGCAGTGAGTAAGGCGGTAGACGGCCAGCGATAAAAAAAAGTCGAAGTGCAGCTGAGAACAAAGGGCCAGTCGAACGCACACACCGCCAAAGACCGAAGAGAACCGAGGGGATAGAGGGCGACTGCCTTGTTCCAGCATCTGCTCGGGACGCTACTCGAAGAAGCCGACAGGAGTTACCCAGCAACGACCAGCAACATCATGCGCCGGGCGCATCCAGGCCTTTCGTTCCAGTATCGAAGGTCAAGTTTCGCAAATTAATTTCTCTCTCTCTCTCTCTCTCTCTCTCGGTCATCTACCGGGCGACGCGCGTTGTGTTTTGTATAGATTTGTAAACGCGATTAGTTAGTTAACTTGTTCTTTGTTCCCTATTGTTCTATAGTGTTAAGACGTGTTCCCAACACCGTTGTGTTTATTAGGTTAAGAGTTTGAAAAGTTGATTATAAGAGTTCATTTTATCATGCGGTTTATTATTATGCGGTTATTCATGTACGGTTTTGAAATCCAAGTTTAATTTAATTTTGGTTTGATTGGAATTAGATCTGTTTAAATGCAAATTTGTGTTTTGTGTATAATTCCCTAATCACTTTCATTTCTTTGCCTTTCCCTCCTTCCCGCCTCAATTGCTATGAGCGAGTGCGCCTCACTTGCCCACCTTAAAAACTGATAACGAACGAGCTTTCGTTACAACATAATAAAGTAAATTTTATTTAGTTAATAATTATTTATATCGTTAAATGACGTATATGAATTATAATGACCTATCGAAAGAGATAATAATAATTTCATAATTAAATAATTTGCACCGGTAGTCGATTCGATTAATCGATCTGTTCGCGATTCAGTAACACTAGCGATGCTAGAGCGAACGACTAAGAGAGAGAGAGAGCGCAAGAGTTTAAAAGTTTCAATTATGCCTTAGCTGTTACTTGGTAGAGTACCGCCAAAATAGTTTTTGCACAGTGTTTCGCCGTTTTGCCAATAAAAGTTTTCCTGGGATTTTTGAACGTGCGTTAGTGATTGTAAGCAGTATCACCGCAGCAGCAAAACAAAGCAGCAATTAAAGCAGCAACATTTGTTGGAGCAACAATCGTTTGTGAGCGAGGCAGCGCAGCTGGTTATTGAGGAGCAACTTTCACCGTAATTGCACCGAAAGATAGGTGCACTTTCCTTTTTATGCGCGACTAAATACTAGCGAGACTATTTTGTCTATCGCGACTGTTATTTTTTGTATTCGTGCCGAGCGTTAGTTTTCGCGGCAGAATTGCGAATTCTCTCTCTCTCTCTCTCTCTCTCTCTCTCTCTCCCCGTATTATTGTTAAATATTGTTAAATCTTATTCGCGTGCGTTAGTCTTTCGGCTCATCAAAGACTGTAATTTTCTAGTCATAAACGATATTAATTTTATTCGCCGTATTACGTTATTTCGTTTCCTATTAGTTTAACGGATCTATTACGGATTAAATTTTAAACCGATATTATCTAGGGGATTAGGTGGAATAAACATTAGGTCACTCACACCTAAGATAGATCGAGTATCACAAGTCAGGTGACTTATGGTGAGTTCAACTCTGTTGGAAAGAAGACACTGAAACGCAAATATCAATCGTATATATATTATATATATGTTTATTATAATTATAGAATGAATTTTTTCTGCAGTTCAACGTGTGTGTATGTGTTGTGTGTGTCACCTACCGAAGATGGTTTGATAAAAAAGTGTAAATACGTACCTGTGAAGCCAAAGATGAAATAATACATTTTTTTTATACTTAAAAATACAAAATTTATTATATAAATTATCATAAATTTATTAAAATTT
The DNA here is from genome assembly GCF_024137745.1 of Phymastichus coffea. Lineage (NCBI taxonomy): Eukaryota > Metazoa > Arthropoda > Insecta > Hymenoptera > Eulophidae > Phymastichus > Phymastichus coffea. Next base: position 7,141,074 of record NW_026706814.1, read on the forward strand.
ATTATAATTATTTTTACAATATGTATATGGCCCATTCTCGCTTACGGCGAATGCCTCCAGACCTATATGTCATCGATTTTCATGAAACTTGGTAGGATGATTATTTATATGAAGAACAATATCCGTACAAATTTTTAGGTCAATATATTAATTATTTAAAAAGTTATTAACAATTAAAAAATTTCAACGAATTTTTTTTTTCTATTCATATCTCGCTAACCGCAAAAGCTATCGACACGAATGTTTTTTCAAAATACGCACAAAACTACATACTTTTAAGATAATAATATAGAAAACCATTATTTTTATTTTTTCAAATGTTATTAACTTTTGAATATAAAAAGTAAATTTTTTTCGATGACGGTAGTCTTGGATTTCAAAAATTATTTTTCCATTGTATTCCTTGGCCCTTTTTCTATGAAAAACCGTTTCAACATTTTTGTAATCGGCACTTCCAGCCTCGTAATAAACAATAAACTAGTGACGGCGCCGACGCGCCGTTCGGACGGCCGCAGAGGCTCGAGCGGCACACTAACCGATTGTAGCTTTCTTGTTCTATTTGTATTTTTTTTTTACTACAATTTGGTCTTTATTACCTCTATTTTATTATACTATTGTTAACCTAACATCAAATTCAGCTTTTATATTAATAATGAAAATGGGGAAAGCTCTAAATAAAATATTCACTTTAATTTTTGTTTTATTTTGAATAAATACATTTGTACATTTATTATAGATATAACAATGGAATTATAATTAAATAACTTCAACACGTTCTGTACAATAAATTCATTAGAATATGATACTTTCTTAATTTTTATCTGTTTTTCATTAAGCGGAATAAAAGCATGAGACATTTGTGTTCCACTAATAGTCTTAGCTTTTGCGAAATCTAGTTTTAGTTCTTCTGTTATTTTTGCGTGCTCTTCGTTTGTACAATACGCAAAAGTCATATTCCGTAATGCTGACACTACACACTCGTACAATTCTACAGCATTGCTTATATATTTGCCTCTTAAACTAGCTCGGCGGGCTAATCTTTTCACAGTTCCGCCTACTCCATCACACGGACTTTTTCCGTGGTAACTTGCAAAAAAGTGCCACTCTGCATGGATACAATACTTTTGATGATGATGGGCTAAATTAAAAAAATTGTATCGATTCTTGTACTGACTCGCAGCTCCATCAGACACATAAAAAATTTTGTGTACATTGTAGTTCTTACTTTTGATATAATTAATAAGTTTTTCTTGAAACAATGACACTGCTTGTACGTTGTGTTGAAGGTTTTCGGAAATTATCACAAATGATTCCTTCTCTACCTTACCATTTACTTTTCTATAAATAAAAAATGGATTTACCGTTACTTGAGTCTAACGCCAGTGAGCAGCTTGGACTTCATCTTGATGGGTGCAAACATAATTTTCTGCAAAGTCTGACATCACAACTATTTCATCTTCACTCAAATTTTCTATTGTTTTTCTTACAAAGTCACCCTGACTTTTAGCGATATAATTGTGCAGTCTAAACTCTTTCATAAATTTTTGTCGGAAATGTTGAATGAATTCATTTTTTGTATACTGCACATCAATTAATTGACATCTATTGTCAGTAATAGCCCATTGCTTAAATTCAAGTGTCTCTATTGAATGTGATTGAAGTACATCGAGGATCTTACATAGTATATTATTTACACCAGGACAGTCAAAACATTCATCATAGTGACATGCTTCCGTTTTCTCTGAACATAATGCTTCATCTAAAATTTGTCGATAATTGAAAGGAATGTGGTCTTTCAATTTGAATTTTCTACATATTTTAAGTATAGGTTCTAGTAGCAGTTTAATATTTTGATGACTGATGCAAACACAAACATTATGAAAACGTTTTAATTCGTCTACTAAAATACATTGCGGAGGGCGATGTCGACAAAATGTAGAAAACCCAAGGAACTTACCGTGTTCCTCAGTAAAAAGAGCAAAAATTTCTTTCATACTGTGTAGCAGTAAACGTTTTTGGAGCTTTTCTGATGACTGTCCTAGTTTTACAGTTTTGGTATCCCTCATACCAGGACATTCTCTACTTATTTCAAAATTGAAGAAAAAATCTTTTACCATCTTGATTTGAACATCTGTTAGAGCTGATGACCTATTGCGTTGCACGGGCTGTAAAATATAGTTTCAGTTTCACGAATTTTTTTTGACTCGCGAGCAGCATACATTGTACAACCTATTTTTTTCTGCATTTCAGATAGATTCCAAGTAGAAGGTGCAAATAACAAAATGTTAATTTTTTCTGAATAATTTTCAGCTTTATGGTACTTTAATTTTAAATCCTGCGTAAATTTTGTTTCAAAATCACTTTGATTATCTGTAATGGCATTTTTGGAGTCTTTGAGGAATAACTTACTGAGACTTAATGTGACAGTATGTAACTTTTTCTGTATAACTTCAAAATTTTTCTTATCGGCTGTGCTTATAATATCTATGTTCAATTGTTTGCACAATTTATTCACTGTTTCAAGCACTTCATTTTGTTGCTGACACAAACTTAAACTAAAATCTTAGTTTAAGTTACGATCTTAGTTTAAGGAACACCCTCGTATGTTCGGGGTCCAAATGACTTCCTACCCTACCACAAACTATTTTCAAGGTCAACCTTACTTTTTCAATGAAAACCCCTATTTCTCTCACCGGATTTGGAAATTATTCGTCCGGAATAATATTTAAAGGTTTATTTTCGTGACCTTCCGAGGGTCAATTCAAGGGCAAAATTTTAAAAAGTTAGATGATAATTTTTTCAAGTTTTCTGACAAAGCAGTTGCAGTAAAAGTAACTTTCTAAGACATATTGAGAGGTTATTGAGGGGTTTTGAAGGTTTTATTGAGAGATTATTGAGAGATTATTGAGAAGCGTTATTAACAATAACCTAATAACCCATGAATATCAATCAAGTTTTTAATAACTTTTACTAATAGATAGATATCAGGATACTTAGTTTTCTGAAGTTCCTGTTCGTAAAAGCCACCAAGGATAGGCTGATTTTTATAATCTGTCAAATGATAAGTAGTTGGATTTGTTGGTGTCACGCGCAGAATTATAAATATTTCCATTGACCAATTTGATGTATATACTTTTTCAAATATTTGCTTCGCTTTGCTCACTCTAACTTTGTCACCAACTTTGAACTTTGACTTTCTTCTTTTTCTTCTAACGTCTCGTACAAAACTTTTTAATACTTTAACTTGATTCACCGCTGTGTTCTGAATAGATTTCACGATTTCATGCCGATAGTTCTGTGTTGGCAATTATTGTAACCGCCTGTGAGCTTTGGTTGTATGTCGAATTTGTAGCTCTCACAGAGACTGAACTTTTTCCACATAACATTCTTCAACATCCGATTAAATCGTTCGTATATTGAAGCTTTGAGTAAACTATAGGTAGAGTATTGATTGGTATATTTTTATACGAGAGCTTGAAAATCTGTGTTGTAGAATTTCTTACCTCTATCTTTATAAAGATTCTTTGGCAGTCTGCTTTTCGGTGAAATAGATTTCATGGTCGCTATCATATCGCTATCGGTTTTCTTTTTCACTAGCACAGTCTGTGCGTGCTTGCAAAAATTATTAATTATTGTGAGAAGTCAATTATAGCCGCGATTTTGCCTAGAGTAGGTCTGCATATCGACGAGATCGGCTTACCATATCTCATTTATACCTCGAACATAGTACTTTCGTCATAATTACATCTCGTTGGTTTGTGCAACTCCTTCACCGCCACCACTTCCATCTAATAGACTGTTTTCTAAATTTTGAACACTTCACTTTATTCGTGATAATTCTTCTAGATAATTGCATCTACTCGTACAGTCGAACTCCCGGCACTTCTCGCTCTCGGGAGTAGCTCGCCCCGGCACTTCTCGGTGAGCGGCAGCCAATCAGAGCGTACGGCCAGGTATGGGCATACTGTAGCTTGCCGCGTGGGCCCTTTGGGGCACTCAAAAATAGTTAGTTCAAAATAAGCAGCTGCGCCTTATATTAAACAAAATTCATACGTTAACAACGAAGTATAATTAATATGACAGTCAACTTTTTTTTGATAATTTAAAAAATTGAACGCAAATAAATTTTATTTATGATTTCTACATATGTATAGGCAATAATTAGTTATTTAATTTCTTTGTAAAACATGAACGAACGAAATACTTCTTTTTCTTAATACCATATTTTTTTATATTTTTGTTACATTTTTATTATAAAAATAAATCGCTAAAAATTTTTTTTATTATAAAAATAAATCGGAAAATTTTTTTTTCTTTAAAAAAATTAAAAGCATCAATTGGTTTGACGAGAAAGTCTAAGACATTCTCTATCGCGTTTTTTTTGTCAGATTCTAATTTGTTAGTGTAAAATCATTATAAAGGGGTTCATAAGTTTAAAATCAGATTATCTGCATCCATAAAACTAAAAGTTTAATGTCGGATTATGTATGTGTATCCATAAAACTAAAAGTTTGAAGTCGGATTATCCATACATATTCGGAAATCTATTGAAATTATAAAGAGGGAAGAATAAGCCTTCCAATAAGGCTGTAAGAGAAAGAGAGACCCCCTGGTACGCAAGGGGCAGTGTACGGTCCTGCCCCTTGAGAAGTGCTGCGGCGAAGCCAGCGAGAAGTGCGGGGGCGCAAGAAGTGCCGCAACGAGAAGTGCCGGGGGTTCGACTGTATATCCTCAAGATCACTCCTCAATTTTGCGATCATGTCTCTCGTAGATTTGATTTCCATCTGAACAATCTTTTCCATAGTTTCCCAATTGATAGCGTCTTTAGCTTGTTGCGGAGGAGCAAGATTTTTCCATCTTTTATTCTCTAGATTGTAATGATACTTACTCGTAAACTTGAAGTCAATACCGGGCGGATCGCAAAGATCGTTGAATCCTTGCTTTTTAAATTTATGTCCGAATATGTCAACGTTCATTTTGATAATGCTCAAGCAATAGGTATGTTCTCAATATATATATATATATATATATATATATATATATATATATATCCACCCTCGCGTAGTTCTTCGATTATTGAATAAATTTCGTTGATATGATTATTGTTACCAGCTGATTGTTCAGCCATTAACAATCGACGACGATCTACGAGCTTATTCGGATCATCGCAGTATACGTAATCTGTATAAGTATTGTTTCGTGCCACCTTATAGATAGCTAAAGACGTACTAGTCTGTAGGTCTTGCCTTCCTTTTTTTTAATAAAATTGAAGAACGGACCCATTATATTATTGAATTTGTTGCTATTATGCGCTCGTATAGTCTCGTTTGGATTATTTTTTTTCTTATGAATACTAGATATCTCCAAGATTTCTTTGTAGCTCTTGAAATCATTTGAACTGATTAAACTTTGATTAGATTACTTTGCTACCAGTAATTTCATTAAGCCCTGTGTTTATGGATACTTGAAATCATCGACGGTTATGTCACTTTTATCAGAAATCACCGTAGATTTACCAAGTATGTATGACCGATTTCGTTCTTTGCGTATTTCATAAATCAAGTCCACAAAATTAGAATCATTTTTATCTAATACATTCGTGTACTTATCGCCATATAATAAACTGTTATAAATCTATGTAATATTGTGCGTAACAGTAGTATCGCTATCTTCGCCACTAGACTAGTCGATGATATACTTATCGACACTATCAGCAGGATAGTTGATTTCATATGTTGATTTTTTTTAGAAATTTCAGCTTTATAACTGTAATAAAAGCTTTGGAAAAAATTTTCTTTTTACTTAATAAATTTATAATTAAATCTACTTCGCTTGTCATGGCTTTAAGAGCTGTAACGGAGAATCTCGGCTAGGTTGATTTCGTCCGTCTGGGTCTCGCAAATATCTGTGCGCCGCGCCAAGCTGAGAGTGTGTGCGTGTGGTACGCACACTCATGCTTGATGTTTGTTTACGAGGTGCTGTACACGGGCTGAGCTGACGGCTGAAGCGATAGAAATGGCGCAGAAGAAGAAGAAGAGAGAGAGAGAGAGAAAGCATTCGAATTCCGGATCATTGCGGAAAAATTCGGGAGAGTCTCTGCTAGGCGGTGTGCAGAGAAAGTCGCGCGCGGATTAAGCCGAAGTGTATGGTTTTCCCCCACGACCTTGTCAACGTTTCTCGTTTTCGGAGACACGCCAGGTACGCGGATGAGTATTGGAGTGTGTGGCTGGGTCACGCCCAGTCGTGTCCCGAAGGATACCCGGCACCAGCGATGTGCGCGGGTGCGCACGCGAGCAGTTTCGATGTTGCTGCAGTACCAAGCAACCGAGAGGCAGCGAAAACAACGACAACAGCAGCGAGCGGAACAACAGAATAAGGCAACAGTATTGTAGAGCGAACGAGAGAACGAGAAAGAGGAAAAACAGCGACAACAACAAACACCAGCGAGACGGTCAGTGAGAAAGAGCACACCAGTGACGTCACTCTGCAGAGCGCTCTAGCCGTCAGAGAGGCTGAAAGTCGAGGTCGATGCCGTGTTTTTCTCTTGTTTTTCTTTCTCTTTCATGTTTGGGCGCCAGCTTATGGGTGGTAGCACGGCAGACCTGCTGGCTACCCCGTTGATGAATTAACGGCGGAAAGTGTTTGTCGGATATTATTGTAATAATTTGTTTTATAAAGGGAATCGGCAGGCTGACCAGCCACAGATTCACCTTCGCGTTCGGGTTTGTTATTGTGCCGCTCGTAGTATATAGGCGTAAGATCGCCGTCTTGTAATCTATTGTTGAGACGATTAAAGGATTAATGTGTTAATCCGCTGTTGTGTTTATTTGCCGCTGTATCATTCCTCATCCCGACTTTGAATCTGTGCGTTTAACGCGGTTGTGCTCGACGCGTTATTTAGTCCTGGGAACGTCTTTTGCTCTTCGAATTCCCAAATAAATAATTTATGCGGATGGCCACAAGCTACCCAAACAGGAACGGTCGCATATTCTCCGTTACAGAGCATCGACTATTGGTTTGAATGTCTTAGTCAAGACTTCATCAGTATAATCTCGGGTATGCTTCAATAAATTATATTTTTGTCTTATTGCGCCTTGTGCTTTTACAGTTGAGAAAGCATATGTTTTTCCCGTTGATAATAATCAGCCATGTTGACGCTTCAACAATTGTTAAGAGATCGTATACTGCATTACTATCGTGATATATTCATAACAAAACAATCAAAACCCTTTCGATATCTTCCACAGTTTATAGTTCTATATTTGTCGATCACTAAAAACTCATATTTATCATCCAACCAGCATTTTGCACAAAGTTCTTTAAATTGATTATAAGTCATATCAGAATTCACATGATCGTCATATATAAGTTTCATATTTGCTTTATCTTGTCGAAAAACTGCCAATAAATTGACGTTATCTCTTACGAGATAACGTGCGTATGTTTGTGAGAGATATAAATAGCCGACACTTTCATATTTGTCCAGACAAAAGAAAGCACGTACATTGTCCTGTATCTTACAGGCAATGTCGTCGAATATCATAATCGAATCAGGTAGTGTATGCTCGGAAATAATGACTGATTCATGTTCCTTAAATGTAAAGTACTTTACTCCATCTATCGGCTTTAACATTTCTTCCAATAATTTATACTTTGTCTGATTAAGAAATTTCGAGTACACGAAGACCGTTTCGAATCCAACACTATTGGAATGAGTGATAAGCGCCAAAAGACTGTTGGCCTTACCACTTTTGGGTGGACCACAAAAAATAGCTCTGGTGCTATTTGGAAGTAAATCTCCATGGCGCTTTGGTTGCTTATCTTCCCGCACGATGACATCAAAACTTTCTATGAAAAGTTTCATCATTTGTTCTTTGAAATTCATACTATATATATATATATATATATATATATATACAGGGTGGCCCATTTTAAGTGATCCACTCAGATATCTAGATTGGAGTGAGTTTTATCGAAAAAAGTTTCAGACAAAAGTTACTCAACTTTGAGGGGGCCATGTTTCTATGACCTTGGATTTGACCTTGGAGGTCATGTTCAAGGTCATTTCAAGGTCAACTTTGTTTTTTTAAATAGGAACCCCCATTTTTGACCCCGGATTCGGAAAGAGCGGGAAATTTTACGTCCAAAACGGTATTTTTAAATTTTTTTTCATGGCCTTGAGAAGGTCGATTTAAGGTCAAATGCTTGAAAAACTGCATAAAAGCGTTTTTTTATTTTTGAAGATATCGAAAAATGACCTCTACAAAATTTGTTCAGAACAGAGTGGGCCACCCAATGCACCAAAAACCTTTGACCTTTAACCTCATTTTGAAGGTCATTTCAAGGTCGAAGTGTTTTTTGTAATGGAAATCCCTCTTTTTAACCCCGGATACGCACATAGCGCGAAATCCGACGTTTGGATAAGGTATTGTGTTGAGTTTCGCGCTATGTGCGAATCCGGGGTCAAAAAGAGGGGTTTCCATTACAAAAAACACTTCGACCTTGAAATGACCTTCAAAATGAGGTTAAAGGTTAAAGGTTTTTGGTGCATTGGGTGGCCCACTCTATTCTGAACAAATTTTGTAGAGGTCATTTTTCGATATCTTAAAAATTAAAAAAATGCTTTTAGGCAGTTTTTCAAGCATTTGACCTTAAATCGACCTTCTCTAGGCCATGAAAAAAAATTTAAAAATACTGTTTTGGACGTAAAATTTCCCGCTCTTTCCGAATCCGGGGTCAAAAATGGGGGTTCCTATTTAAAAAAACAAAGTTGACCTTGAAATGACCTTGAACATGACCTCCAAGGTCAAATCCAAGGTCATAGAAACATGGCCCCCTCAAAGTTGAGTAACTTTTGTCTGAAACTTTTTTCGATAAAACTCACTCCAATCTAGATATCTGAGTGGATCACTTAAAATGGGCCACCCTGTATATATATATATATATACCTGCTTTTATAGTTTCAAATATTAGTTGTGTGTTGGACTTTATCGAGTGATGAACGACAAAGAGCAGAAAAAGGACGAGGATTAGTCAATGATATGATCTATAAATTTCCATTTGAGCTCCATATTCCAGGCTATTAACATTGTGGTATAGGAACTACATTACAGATATATTTAGCTCGCGGTGATCCAGGAATCAATCCTCTCGACGCAGCTTGTAAGCAACATGATATTGCGTACTCGAAAAATCGAGAAAATATACGAGGTGTGTTCAAAAAGTAAGGTGACTTTGTATTATTAAGAAAAAATATTTATTTATTTATCAATATTTATGTTGTCCCCTTCAAAGTAATCCCCCTCAGACACAATACACTTATGCCAACGGTTTTTCCAATCCTCAAAGTACTTCTCATAAGCACTTTTCGGTATAGCCTTGAGCTCTTCCAGCGATGCAGTCTTTATCTCTTCAATCGTTGCAAATCTCCGTCCTTTCATAGGACTCTTTAGTTTTAGGAACAAGAAAAAGTCACATGGGGCCAAATCCGGTGAATATGGAGGCTGAGGCATGATTGTGGTGTTGTTTTTGGCCAAAAAGTCTCTCACAAGCAAAGATGAGTGAGCAGGGGCATTATCGTGATGCAAAAGCCATGAATTGTTTTTCCACAATTCTGGGCATTTTCTTCGTATTGCTTCTCGCAAACGTCGCATAACTTCAAGATAATACTGTTTATTGACCGTACGTCCATATGGTAAGAACTCCTGATGCACCACGCCATGGTAATCGAAGAAAACAGTGAGCAAAACTTTGATATTTGATCGAACTTGGCGTGCTTTTTTCGGTCTTGGCTCATCTGGGCTCTTCCATTGGGACGATTGGACTTTGGTTTCGATATTATAACCATATACCCATAATTCGTCACCAGTTATGACCCTTTTGAGTAAATCTGGGTCGTCGTTGACGTCATTAAACAGTTCTTGAGCGATGCTCATGCGACGGTTGTTTTGGTCAAAATTTAGCAATTTCGGAACAAACTTCGCTGACACACGTCTCATGCCCAAAACGTTCGAAAAAATTTCATGGCACGAGCCAAGCGATATACCAACATCCTCAGCAACTTCTCTGATAGTGATTCGACGATTTTCCAGAACAATTTTCTTCACTGCTTGAACGTTTTCATCAGTTGTTGACGTGCTTGGGCGTCCAGAGCGAGGCTCGTCATTGGCATCTTCTCCGCCATCTTGGAAGAGTTTGTACCACTTGTAAACATTTTTTTTACTCAGAACAGTTTTACCGTATGCCACCGTCAACATTTCAAGTGTTTCGGAGCACTTTATTTTATTTTTTACACAAAATTTGGTGCAAATCCTTTGATCCATATTTTTCGATAGCAAGAAATCGCCGAGCACGCAAAACACTTATAACCTTTACGCCTCTCACAACCAAACAAAAAATGCTATACACTTGAAACTTGGTACAGATGTTCGGGAAGAGTGTACCAACATAACAAAACAAAAAAATCGATAATCGAAAGTACGTTGCCCGTGAAATTTGAAAAGTGACCTTACTTTTTGAACACACCTCGTATAGGTTAAAAATATTACAGATAAAGTTTTAGCTGAAAAAGCTTTTAATAGAGTCTTGGCTAAGGATTCTAATAATGGTGAGGAAATAACTGCTTATGCTGTATCTAACGCCATGAAATTAAAATTAAAATTTGGTATGGGTCTTGAAGAGAAATAAAACCAAACCGAAAGGACGCATGAAAACTAAAAAGTTAGTTAATTTGAAAAATTTGATAAAAGCGGCCACATTCAAATGGTCCAAGGGTAAATATGCATGCAAAGTCATCAGTTCTGTTTTGAAAGAAGCTCATAGAATCGTTAAAAAAGCTTGTGAAAAAGCAAACATCAACGTTCCACGAATTCTGCCAATATCAACGATAACGGGCGGAGCTCTACCTCATACCACTTTTTGCAGACTTGAGTGCAACTCGCGCTCTAGCTGGCGGCGTCGTGGGTATCGCAAAAGCTGTGAACAATGCAATGTCTGCAAAACAGCAATTGGGAGAGAACAAGAGACACAACAAAACGATGGAGGCCATTACTCTAGGAAAAGGCTTGTATCTCAAACATTATAAATAAAGCTATGGACTTTATCTTAAATCTTATCTAGAATCAGGTTTAAAAAAAAACTTTGAAAGAAATCTACCAGATAGAGCCCTCATAAATTCTGACTTGACGAAGTTTGTAAAAATTTTGAATATACCAAATTTTCGTGGAGTCTTCATAAGAAATGACTTACCGAATTCTGGACCAGATTATCACGAATCAGCTATAGTTAATCTTGATGACGTCGAAGGAACAGGGATGCATTGTGTGATTTATCAGAAAATCGATAGAACGTATCGTTTCCGATGATATGTATTTGATTCTTGAGCGATTGGAGCTATTCACCTTTCGAAATATTAAAATCATTTACAGGTTGTCCTAATCATAACAGCAAATACATAACAACATGTGCACATCAAAACGTTAGTTTAATGAAAGAGTCTTACATCGATGGTTGTTGTATGGATTGGGAAAAGAGCGATAAAGTCGTTGAAGGATTTCTATAGTAATTTTTTCTTTAAGTAGATAATTTATAGAATAACATGTATTTATAAGAATATGTAGAATAAGATACATATTTATGAATAAAAATTTTTTTTCAAATGATAGAAAAAAAAATATTCTTTTTTTTTATTAAACCATCCAAAAAAGCGAAATTTTTCGCTGAATCTTACGACAACATTAGCAGCAGCAGCAGTTAATCTTTTTATAATAAATTTGGTATTTTTATCAATAAAAAAATTTATAGAACATAGAATTTAGATGAAAAAACATGTTTAATTATTGTAGGTGAGGTGGTGTATAATGATGATATATGTACGAGTGATTATTAGTTTTTTTTTCATTATTAACTGCTGATAGCCTTTTGGTTGAGGAAAATTATTAGTATTGCTCGAAAATTTGGAAATAGTTTGTTTTTATGTTGATAATTATTTGTTCTTTTCGTCTGGGTCTTCTTGTGGAAGAGGAAAGTACTTTACTTTAGAGTAGTGATCTATTTTATTGGAATACTGGTTGATGAGTGATTTGATGATTCTTACACTGTGCTATTTATAGTAGCTTATAATTACGAAGGCTACAAATAAAAGAAAGTAATCAGGATTTTGTGTTGTATATTTTTTCATTCTGGTCTTCACAGGTACTTGCAATTTTTTTTATTAAATCATCTTCGGTAGTTGATACACACACACAGACACATACACAAACGCTGAACTGCAAAAAAATTCGTTATATACTAATTATAATAAATATATATATAATAGCATTATTATTTATATACATTAGCGCTTAAGCTCTATACCAATCGTGTAGTTAATATACACAATAAGAATTATCCGTGGTACTAGTGGCAGTGGCTCTAGTCGTAAAGCATTGGTCTGCGGATCTAGAGAACGCGTGTTCACTCCCTCGCCCTGTCCGTTCATTTATTTTTTTCAATTACAACAAAGCCTTTTTTCGATACGTCATTATAATTCAATACGTCATTTAACGATCTAAATAATTATTAAATAACTAAAATTTACTTTATTATGTCTAAAAATTTAACACACACACACAAGGAACTGAGAGCGTAGAACATAGAACGACATCAGATAAGGGAGCATATTAGCTCATTAAGGAGGGGAGGTGAGTTGACAGTGTTGAATTCAAAATGCACGATCATCAGCTCAGGGAAGACAGCAGCTCAGTGAGCCGATATTCCCTTGAGCTAAGGCCTCTCGAGTTTACTTACTCGCTTAATTACAAACCCAAGAAAACTTAAATATTAAAAGAAAAGAGTGAAGGCAACGCAGTATTTATAAATGAAATTATTAAAAAGTATATTTATTCTCCACGTGATCGTGTGGAAACTCATTTTCCAGAGACAGTGAAGCTGGCCATCGTTACGCTCGGTATCCGTGCGTATTCGCATAGCTCGAGCACAAAAGTCAATCTCGATACGAAATTTAGATACGCGAGAGAGAGGTTGATTGATTGATTGATAGTAACATTTACTTTACCAATGGTAAAATGTAACGGGGTGATTCAGAATTATTCTATTTCCTCAAAATATTTTGCAGAAAAAAATTTCGGAATTGATTGCCAAGGTATCGCTGTTATCTTATTTTTGATGATTGTTAATGCAAGTTTTTACACACTGTGGTAGCAAAGGTCGAGTTGTAAGGCATGTAAGGGTTCTTGCAGAAATCCGGGCATCAATATAGGCAAAAATGAATATTGAAATAAAGGTTATAATGAAAGATTCTTTATTTTAATGAATTCTTGAATGAAAGAGCTTTTAATAGACATCGCTGTGCTATGTTAGCTTTTACAAGAATGAACCGCTGCCTCATGGTAGATTCCCATATTAAAAACAGTTACTAACTAATAGGTTTTCTTCATCTTTAAGGGCAGCTGTATTTTGGAAAGCGCACGAGGACTATCTTGTATACAATATTATAGACATGAAGCTATTACTAGGAACGATGTTCCTAAATATGTAGAAAGAGTTTGCTTGATAATTAAAAACATATTCGGCATATCTTGTATTTTAGTTAACTTGTGATGGAGAATCACGGTATGGCTTGTGTTCTGCCTTCGAACTCTCTCCAATGTTCGCGTAGCGCGCTAAGTTGTGAGAATGTAGGTGTGAAACAGATAATCATGCTTGTTTTTGTTTATGTTGAAGTGCAGTGCGAAGACGAGCGGCAGAGAAGAGCAAAGGCGGCGAGGAAAAGAAGAGAAATAGAGAGAAAGAGAGATAGAAGACAGAAGAGAGAAGAGAGAGAAAGAGAGATAGAAGCCAGAAGACAGAGGAGAGAAGAGCGGGAGAGGCAGTAGAGAGAAAAAAGAAGAATCAGAAGTTACGCGCGCAACCTTGCGCCGACTTTTTTATTTAGTATATGCCAGTCTATGCAGAGGACTTTGCGTATTAGTATAAGAGAATCGGCAATAGTTTCACAGTGAATTGAATTATCTGCGATATTAACATTATGACAATGACTATACGAGGTTTGTCCCAAAATATCCAACCAACGTTTATATCTTCGCGCGGAGAGTCTCAGGCGACCTCTAGAGGATACTAATGACACCAGTAACTCCTAAATTTCTCGTCAGTGGCCCGAGATAACGACAAAACGCCTCAGTTCCCACGCAATGTGTATTTGTTTACAATGACTTTTTTGTGTTCATCGCAATTTGTTTATTGCTAAAAGTAGCAGAACGAAACAAACAGCAAATTTGTATAAAATTTTGCTTTAATCTCAGTAAAAGTTCTACGAAAACTATTGAAATGTTGCAAAAGGCCTTTAAAGATGAGTTTATAGGCAAAAGACGAATAAAAGAGTCATATAGGCGGTTCAAAAGTGGCCGCATATACGAGGTGTGTTCAAAAAATAACGAGAATTTTCGTTTTATGAGAAAAATATTTATTTATTCATCTACATTAATGTTGTCGCCTTCAAAGTAGTCCCCTTCGGATACAATACACTTATGCCAACGCTTTTTCCAATCCTCGAAACACTTTTGAAACTCGATCTTTGTAATAGCTTTTAGCTCTTTCAGCGATTCGCTTTACTATATATTTTATGTCATCTATGCTTGTAAAACGACGGCCTTTTAATGTTCTCTTTATTTTTGGAAATAGAAAAAAGTCACATGGAGCGATATCTGGCGAATATGGAGGCTGAGGCATCGTTACAGTTTCGTTTTTGGCCAAAAATTCACGAACAAGCAATGAAGTGTGAGCAGGCGCATTATCGTGGTGCAAAAGCCATGAATTGTTTTGCCACAAATCCGGGCGTTTTTTTCGGTTTGCTTCACGCAAACGACGTTGAACTTGTAGGTAGTACTGCTTATTGATTGTTTGACCTTGTGGCAAGAATTCATAATGCACTATGCCATTAAAATCGAAGAACACAGTGAGCATAACCTTCACATTCGACCGCACTTGTCGAGCCTTTTTCGGTCTTGGCGATCCAGAATGCCTCCACTGGGACGATTGAGCCTTAGTTTCGACATCATATCTGTAAACCCATGTTTCGTCACCTGTTATAACACGTTTTAGTAGTTCTGCATCGTTATTGACTTCATTTAGCGACTCCTGAGCAACTTCCATTCGCCGCTGTTTTTGTTCGAAATTCAACAATTTTGGAACGAATTTTGCTGCCACACGTTTCATACCCAAAACATTCGAAATAATTTGATGGCATGAGCCAACTGATATGCCAACATCATCAGCGACTTCTCTGATTGTGATTCGGCGATCGTTCATAACCATTTCTTTCACTTTTTTCACGTTTTCATCGGTTGTTGATGCGCTTGGGCGTCCGGGTCGTTCGTCATCTTCAACGTTTTCGTGGCCATCTTGGAAACGCTTATACCACTCATAAATCCTTGCTTTACTCATAGCAGACTCACTATATGCCTTTGTTAACATTTGACAAACTTTACTACACTTTATTTCATTTTTTACGCAAAATTTAATACAAATTCTTTGATCCATTTTTTTTCACAAACGAAAATCGCCGAGCTCGAAAAACACGTCTAACGTTAGCGGCTGCCACTTAAAAAGTAAGCAATGAATATTGCTGAAAATTTTATCGTACTTCAGGGGCATGTGTACCAACATAATAAAAAAAATTTTATACAAGCGGACTCTCCAAACCCGCGAAATTTAAAAATTCTCGTTACTTTTTGAACACACCTCTTATGTTGACAGTGATCCTCGTTCTGATCGACCTTTGACGGAAACATCGTCGGATAATGTTGTGCGTGAACGTGTCACAGTTGAACATGATCATCGTTTGAAGTCATGAAATGCAGTTGAAATACAAAAAGTACTGTTTGGCAAATTTTAACCGAGAATTTGGAAATGATTTGTGTGCGTGAGCAAAATTCATCTCGAAACTACTCTCAGATCAATAAATGAACCTTCGATTAAAAATCACTCATGATCAATAGTCATGAAAACTTTCTTAAAAATGTTATTACTGGTGAAGAATTGAGTTTATAGTAATTATCCTAAAACAAAACAACAATCTTCGCAGTAGAAGCTTCCATCTGAGCCCCTCGGCCGAAAGAAGCCTGTCAAAGTTGAAGCAACATCATGTCAATGTTGTCAATGTCAGACCATCAAAAAAAAGTACTACGCTGAAGTTTTAAAAAGATTGCGTGATGCAATTAGGAAACAACGACCGCGACTTTAGGAAACCGGTGACTGACTTCTTCATCACGACAATATTCCAACGCACTCATCAAACCTTGCTCATCAGTATTTATCGAAACACAGTGTAGCGCAGCTTCGCCAGCCTCTATACAGTCTCGATATAGCTGCCTGAAACTTTTGGCTGTTTCCTTAATTGAAAATGCCGCTTAAGGGACATTCAACGATAAAAAGACTGTTGAAACTAATGCTACAAACGCACTAAAGGCGATTCTAAAGTCTGACTTTCAAGAGTACTTTAATAAGTAGAAACATCGATATGAGCGTCTCATTCGATCAAATGGGGACTACTTTGAGGGATGCCACCCCTCGGATGACGAAGATTAAATCAAGCGCCGAGAGATCGAGATAGATGGGATACTTTTGGGATAGATTTCGTAGGTCACTACGCTTGAAGTGGTTGTACGATTATAACAACAATATTCTGTCAATCATCTAGAAATATATTGCAAAAGTATAATTATGGCATGAAATGATTTTGTTTTATATCCGATATACGTTTCTATAAGTCCGATATAAATTACATTGTTCTTTTGACAATATTTCAAGTTCTACTTTTATTTATTTGAAGCTTGCTATTTTCGAGTGTAAGTGATGCATTTGTAGTGTTAGTGTATGAATCATCATACATGAATAAGGTGTTTTGGGGAAGTAATGAAATATTCACTTCCGCGTAACTTTCTGTATAGGTGCGTACTTCGTGTGCTATCTTGAGTCCGTAATCGACATTGATAAGAAAAAATCTATGTAATGTGAAGTATATTTTGGCAGATATTTTGTTGCATCATCAAGAAACAGTCTCTTGCAGTTATTTAGCGAGTTTAAACGTTTTGGACACAATTAAAGTTTATATATTTTCCTTGATCATTACCTAAATGTGCATTAAAATCGTCAATAGTTGTACTCGTATATGAAGGTCGTTTAAAAAATCCGAGCAAAAATTAAAACTACTTGATTTTTTTTAATAAATCTTTTTTATTTTTCAACATAGTCTTCTTTTAGGCTTATACACTTTATTCAATGTTGCTGTAGTTTGTTGATCCCTTCCAAATAATAAGATTTATTCAAGTCTGTAAAATAAGCATTCGTTCCTGCTATCATCTCCTCGTTTAAATAAAATCTTTTCCCCGCCAGCCACTTTTTTATATTAGGAAACAAATAACAGTCTGACGAAGCTAAGTCTGGAGAATAGGGGGGATATAAAAGGAGTTGGAATCCTTTTTCCATCAGTTTTGCGGTTACAACTGCTGAGGTGTTAGCTGGTGCATTGTAGTAATGGAAGAGAACTTTTTTGTGGGCCAATCATGGATCTTTTTCTTGCAACTCGATTTTCAAATGATCCAAGATCATGAATAGTTTTTATCTGTAGTGGTCTTATTCTTTTCTAGTTAACCGATGATGATTATTCCTTGCGAGTCAAAAAAGACAGTCATCATAACCTTCCCGGCGGATGGAATGGTCTTTACCATTTTTAGATAAATTCTCCCTTGGCAACCCATTGTTTAGACTATTCTTTAGTCTCAGAAGTGTAATGATGTATCCATGATTCATTAACAGTGATGAAAAAACATTCAAAGTCCTACGGATTTTGCTGCAACTGCTGCAAACCGTTTTTGCAACACTTTATACAATCTCGTTTTTATCAATCATGAGCAATCACGACACCCACTTAGCGGATAGATTTTTCATGTCCATTTGTTTATACAAAATATTCTGTATCCGTTCGCTCGAGATACCTACAGCATTAGTAATCTCACACACCTTCACTCTTCTGTTAGCCGTCATCGTACCATAGATTTTATTAATGATTTCTGGAGTGGTGACCTCAACAGGGTATCTAGAACATTAGTGTCTTTTGTTCTCATATGGCCACACCGAATACTTTGAAATCACTTATAAGCCATTCTAGTCGAAGGTGTACAATCACTATAACGTTTATCGAGTTTCTGTTTAGTTTTCTGAAGCATCTTGCCTTTTCTAAAGTAATGTTTAATTAACATACGAAACTCTTTTACGTACATTTTTTTATAACTTCATATGGGTTTGCGTACGCAATAGAATAATAGTCCTGTTTTAGATATATATGATGAGAAAGTCATAGACTGTATGAAAGAAAAATAACTGTTTATATGAGATGGCAGTAGTACATTAATATATACGTTCTGCTGATATGGTTCTTGTAGACCTTACGTACGTGTAGTACGTCTGATAATATTCCGTTTCTTGCAACGTTTATAGCTGTAAATAATTCTGATATGTATTTATCATATTCTTCTATGGAAATATCAAGCAACAAATGTATTATTGCGTTGACTTGATAGTCTGTAAATATGGACTTCATTCTTACACTTCATTTTAGTAACTCCTCGTAATTTCTTTTGAACGTATGAATTTCTTTTGGATATACATCGAAAGTGTCTTGCATGAACAAGGTTTGGTTTTTCACGGACGTCCAACTTTTTCTGTGTGGTCATATAGTTTACCTATCATTTAGGCCAAAAAAAACGAAAATGTGGCGTTCATGGAACTAGATTACTGTATTAATATGTTTTAGTGGTCGCCGAATTCGAATCCGGGGTCGATTCAAATCGAATGTTGAAGATCTAACCTATCCACTAACATATTTAGGTAGTCGCCGAATCTGAAACTCGTTTAACCCGACAACTGGTGTTTGTTGGTGAATGGTGCTTATTCTTTTCTTCATTTATAAGGTTCTCTCATATTACCAAAGGATCTGTGCAGTGAATTTCTAGTTCTTTTCGAATTATCATCATACTTATCGCCTGGTACTTGATCTCTCCTTAGTAGCTAACAGTAGTCTGCCAACATATTCACGTTCTATTTCCATTCCTATCGAAGTTCTACTTATTTCTAATCTTGATGAAAGCGCTTACTCTTCGTTATAATCGCCTAATTTCTCAAGAAAATAGCTAACGTGAGAATCCATAAAATGGAGTTTGAGATTCAGCAAATATCCTAATCGTTAATAGTTCCTTATTATGTAAAACATATTAATATAGTAATCTAGTCCCATGAACGCCACATTTTCATATTTTTGCAATTTTTATATGAACCCTCTATATGATGACATTGTTACGTCTTACGACGCATCCTTTTTGTAACAATTGCACACTCGTGAAATTCAAAGCTTCTAAAACTATTCGCACGTCAGCAGAAAGCTGACGAAACGCGAGGTAAATGACACTCCGAAATAAAGTTGTTACACCTTGCGACACATCCTCTTTTGTAACAAATGCATATTCAGGAAATTCAAAACTGCTAAAATATTCACACGTCAGCAGAAAGCTGACAAAACGCAAAACAAATAGCACTCCGAAATAAAGCCACCGAGCACAAGAATGTATATTCAGCAAAAAACAAAATGTCACAATTCAATACTGACCTGAAAATTAACATATAAAAAGCAATGAACATCATTACGAGTCAGTTGATCAGTAGTCAGTCAGTCAATAAGTACCTGTAAGACTCAACTCCGTACACACTGGTCCGACAATTGGTGATCATTTTACTTAATAAACTCACGACTGTTACAAAGTAATATCGTGCAAGTATTATTCAACAACCTATCCTATTCAATTCAACAAGCAGTTAGAGCCTGCTACACTCATACAATCCAACAAGCAGTTAGAGCCTGCTACATTTTATCCACAATTAAAAGCTACAATTATCAAGGTAGTACAATCATCAGACATACATTTCTACATATATTTATTATAAGTGAGACATATCCGACCACTAGTCAACATATTGGAACGTCTCATTCATTAGCTATTCGTAGTTGATGCACGAGACGTAACAACATAAAGTGACGTTGAAATGACCTTAGTAGTTATGATACAAAAAAAATGAAATAAATATCTGGTTATAGAATTTCCCGTTCCTTCAGAATCAGCAGTCCAAAATTAATTTTTTGCATAATAAACACATTAACTTGACTTTAACTTTGATCTTGACCCGTTGGGGTTAAATGAATTCTAATTCTAAATTAGCTATCAAAAGAAACCTAAAACCTCGTAACTATTTCCATTTAAATGATTTTTCTTTATTTCACCTTTAAATGTCCTTGACCCAAATGTGCTGGAGTATAATAGACTTTACATTTATGCTCAGTTATTCAAAATATATAGAAATATATATGTCGCGTCTAAATATCAGGAAAGTGGTTTTTTTGTATGCTAGTGTCATAAAAGATGTGACAGGGCTACAGTGAATTCGCTGTCCTTTTGCACGGTACTTTCCTCGTGCGAACGCAGCGACCTAGTATGTATTATGACAAGGTACTCGTACATGCTCGTGTCGTTGCAGGGCTGGGAGAGAGGAGAGTTATGGCCGGTGGAGCAACGCCGTAAGCGAGAGAGAGAGAAATAGCGACCTAGGTTTTAGTTTGGGAAGATGGGGAGATGCGGCACGCGCGACGACAAAGAAGCTGAGGAGCAACGAAGGGATTTAACGAGCCGAGTATCCAGAAAGCCGCCTATTTGCAAAGGCGATATGTCCGCCAAGAGCCAGTGGTGATATCAACGGGGCTGATTACCAACTACCAACAATGCTTCAACGTCGACGGCGATTTAGTATCACCAGAGACCAAGGGTGGCCAACCTTGCTCCCACGATTCCACGACTAAGAAGCGCGGGCAGCGTAGCGGTCGCTCCTAAGCCGATGCCAGCTATCTGTAGGGTACCACTACCTACAGGCCATCGGTTGCGCCGGCGTCGTCTATCCACCAGCAAGCTTACGACACCTGGTGGGTCACTTTCCTGAGCAGAGTTGTTCTACTCTCTCGTGCCAGTTCTTGTTTGTCTACAGTGATCGTAGTCATGTTTCAAAAGTATACACGCTGAGCAAATTCACTCGCGAGATTCCTGATTGTCGTAATCTGGGTTGAGCGAGCGCGCTCACCCACACCGTTTGTTTGTTATACCATAGCCTTAAGTGATTATGTTTCGTTGGCGTAATAAATGAGATCAACGTTTGTACTTGAACTACAGGCAATGTCTTTTGTCAACCTCTAACCTCTCCTAACCAGTTCGATTAGTCTTGTTTGTGGAAGTCAACGCCAGCTTTCTTAATCGAGATAGAACTCGCAAATAATTATTGCAGAATCTGGCCCTTGGTGTATGATGGCCTGACACTCTGATATGGCATCCCTTGTTTAATGTCGGCAGGTTCAACTTTTCGCGTCGCTTTGTTTTGGTTGGACAGAGGCAGTTGACCGTGGACATTTCCTTTGTTTTGAATGTCGAACAGTGCGGTAACATGGTCAACCCTAGTTTTATGGCGATTTCGCTGAGCTGCAACTAAGAAATATTAATTTTATTTATTGAGATTTTTAAATCTTATGTTGCGTGTTATATTTTCTTATCTTTTTTTGTTGTTGTATCGTCGACACGCGTGGCTTATATTACGCTAAAGCTGAGAGCTAGTGAGATGGGCAGAAGCGAAAGTCGCTCTGCATAGATCAAGCAATTAACGCTGTAGAGTAAAGTGTACTGTTACCGCACAGATAGCGACTGCATGAGCCTAGTCTTTCAGCTACAGGTGAAATGTGTGTGTGTTTCGATATATGATTTGCGAGACTCGCAACGGATATTTCTCGACTGTAACAAATTCTCGATATTGAATAACTTGGGGTTAAGCGCGGTTACAGGCAGTGTCTTGTGTTGTATATTCACATCAAAGTCACCGCTACTGTTGAACATTGCTCGTGTGTGTTAAGCTGTTCTTAGAAATACAGAGAACGAGTGTGTTAAGGCCTGTTCGAGGTAGGATAGCTCAGAGAATTTGAGTCGATTGGGTGTTCATTTTGTTTGTCTTGGAAGGTCGAGAGTAATACGATACCGGTGACGAAGTCGCCCAAGCGTCAGAAAGCGGTAGAATCGCGGCCGCGGCCGGAAATTTTTAGAAGAGTCATGAAGATTCCTATCTTTAAGTTGATATGGGAACCCATTCAAGGAATGCAGGTCCAAGAACTTTTGATCTGAATGACGACGAACTATTGGTTACGGATGGCACTACCGCGACTGTACAGGATAGAGCATTTCACGGGTTTTTGTGTAGCATAGCTTCGCGCCAGCGTTAGGTTTTGTAAATACGCGAACCAAGATCGCGTGACCGCGCAAGGAGCGACGACCGGAAAAATTTTCACGGGCCTGATCAATCGATTTAGTAGCGCGCAGTGAAAACGATTTGGCCAACATGGTTGACCCCGACGGCACCGGGAGCAGATAACACAAAGGCCCAAGGCGTGGGTGCATCAGGAATAGTGATAATACGTGGCCCTAGAAACACCAGTACGCCGATGCATAAAAATTATCGTGAACAGCACAGGTTCAAATATGAGTCACTCGAGGTCATATTTGCCGTCGATGGTACAATCGTGAGCGCGAGACAATGAACGAGGATGTCACCGTGAGAGCACGAAAGTGCAAACGGGAGTTCAACGATGAGTGTGTCGAGTCAGAGGACGATGATATGGACTATGACTTGGTGCTCGACGACGACGAAACGTAGCGGGAGTGCGCGTTTGAAAAACCGAAGAGCTAATTTATTAACGGGCGACCGGTGGATGCGATCACGGCATTGAAAAGTTGCTGTGCAATGTTCATGAGAAAGGGCAAGTTAATGACGGAGCAGTTTCTCAAGCGTTTACATGAGGTGCAATCGTTTTACAGTTTCAACAATATGGAGATATTGTCGGCGTTGATGACGTCATTTACCAGCACGAAGATAGCTTTATGGTGGAAGACGAACCATTTGAGCTGGGGCACGCTGCAGGAGTTTAGGGACAAATTTCAGCGACAGTTTTGTCCACGGCGATCGCGTGAGGAGGTCTATGACCCGTTGCGACGCCGCACACAAAGCGAGATCGAGTTGTTGGGTCAGTAATTCACAGCCTTCTTGTATATCGCGAGTATGTTAAATGCGAAACTGTCAAAACGCAGACAGCTCGAGTTGATTAAAAGGAATTTATACTCTAAACTGCGTCGATATATCAGGTCAGCTAGTGTATGCGTTGGTTCACATTTTTTCCGTTTAGAGGGTGGCATAGCGTAATAAAACATTACCACTCTCTCTCTCTGGGCGCCAATAGGTTGGCATAGTCCACTGTCTTTCACTTCTTCCCTTTCAAACACTTTGGAGATCCGGAAGTCAAGTTTGCTACGACATCTCTGACGCACACAGCGAGTCGGAACCTTTTTGATCTAAGGCGGCGACCTCCTCGAAAGGAGTACCGATCTTTTCACGGTTCGACGCTCAGGGAGAGCGGAACTAAAGGCTTGACCCTCGGTTTGGGCGCGACGGGACTCTAATTGCCCCAACGTCTGCTACGTCGAAAGCACGCAGCATACAAATCTTACGAGATTTGCTTGACCTGGTACCACTACCCCGCAGAGGCCAACCCAAATTGGGATGTCAGAAGAGAGACTCAGCTAGGACAGCCAGAGGAAATTCCTAAGACGATCAACCAGCTAAGCCTCCCCCCCTGGGCTCTCGTTCAAAACTTCCCACCCTGCGTACCTGTATTAAGGGATTGCTCCCGCGACTCACAGGTCCTTGTCTTCGACGTACCGGGGCACGTCTTCCCATTGCGTTTCGGTCATCCCCGGACACGCTGGTGGATACTTGTTATTCGAAAAAAGTTGTATCCTGATTTTCGCCTGAATCTCAGATTTCGCTTTCTATGGAAGACTTTTATGTCTCGCTGATATTGATCTCTGCTCTTTCGATTAATATTTTCTGACTTGGGTTAGGGGCGCGGTCTCGTCTAGCCAACAAGGTGACTCCCCAGGCAGTTTTCAATATTCGTGCCAGTCATGCCACTCATTCGAATCAATTTCCGAGATCCAGGCTTAAATCAGGCGTTTAACGTTCGAAATTAGCGTTCAAATTGTGTTTTCTCACACAAAGGTGTCGGGCCTTACTACAGGAGCTCGAGGCAAAGAACTTTGGGTGGCTGCTATGACCACGGCCGCGACTCTTCACCCACAATAGTGGCACCTACCGATTGCCAGTCGATAGGAGGTAATTTATTATCTACCCGAATTAAATTCGGATTGCCGGGATCATTGGTCCTCTGCAACTAGTTCCCGGAGCGGTCTCCCGTCCTCTAAGAGGGCGCGCGGTACCACAATCCCGAGTGATTTCCCCTCAAGTGACTCCCAGATTTTGGCTTTTCTGGGTTCGAGTTGAGCTCTTGGGGTGTAGTAGACTCCGCGTTGAATGTTTGGGCGTTTACAGGCCGCACCTCACCACGTGTTGTCATGGTCCGTGTTATTTATTTTTGTTTGGCCGGTTGGCGGCCTTTTGCCCTAGGGGCAAGCGTTGTGTGTTTTGCCTACTGTTTCTTTACAGAGTCAGCGTTTTCAGCCCCACCACGTGAAGGTACACACATCCACACTTGTAATTGCAAGTCTTCGTTCAAATACACATTGCATTCACTTCAGGTCGACTAGCATTAGTTGCATGTCGAGGGCAATCGGTGACGCATTTTGTACTTCAGCATTTGCATATGCATATGCTCGTACAGGAAAGAGAAGTTTTCGAGATTCTCTCCCAAAACAACGAATTGTTTGTTTGAGAAGTCTCCATTCTCTGTTGAGGAAGACAATTACTGTCCGTCGCTTTGACAAAAGATTTTTGCACAAAGTGACCTGGCCAGCCGCGAGGCTGGCCATTTGGTGCACTATGTGCATCATCTATGTTTTTGCTAAGCGGACCATAATCGAGCTTCCTGAGAGCGTCGTGATTGCAACCGCCGATATATCAGGACAAAAAAAAAAGACAGAAATGTTGAAAAATCTTCGCCATTATGGAGAGAAATTTGAATGTCGGTGAGATATTAACGACTTGTACCGTCCGCTGCCAACGTCGCAGGAATCACTGATGCTGGAAATTGTGTACCGCGGAAATTTGCCAAACGAGACCGTGAAAATAAGCAGTCGAAGCGCAAATTTCGCGGTAAGAGAGAAACTCGCTTCGGTTAAGAGCGAAAGCAGAAAAGGCCAATGTGGAGAGCTAAAGCCCAAGCGAGAGAATCTCGATTCAGCGACAGAAGCCACGGATCCATTCGGAGGGTTGCACAAAGACAACGTGAATCTGTGTGAGTTTTAGACACTTTTTAGGGGTTTTTCCGCCTCCCGGCATACTGTCCCTTCCCGACGTGATAACCTTACATGTGAACATGTTCAGTTATATATCAAGAAGGAGCTCTATTCACTTAGAGCATTAGCCTTCCCTATTTTGATAGTAAGTACCAAACTCATTATAAGAATTGCGCAAGGAAAGCGAACCTAACCCTTGCTGAAGGTTTGTCATCGATCTAGTACAAAGGCGTCTTCCGCACGATAAAGGCGGTATAGTTTCTGCTTATGCCGGAGCTTTTCAACCACTGTCCCGCAGAGTCCAACCCTTTGCTGGGACTGAGAAAAAAAAATTCATGCATTCGAATTGAGAAAAACCTTCTAGGCTTGTAGTCCCACCCTGCGTACCTGTGTTCGGCTTACAGGTCCTCCGTTTCGACACGCTTTCGTGTATATCCCTATTGTGCTTCCTGTACGCCAGTTACGCTGGTAGGTGGCCTATGGATTTATAGTCCAGAGACTCTTTTAAAAATTTTGGTTAGTTTAGTGCTTTTCATACATCATATAGTCGAGACTTTTCATCTCTTATCCAGTGAATTTTAATCTTTCTATTAAAGCGAGAGTTCTAGTTTTATTTTCGCTTTCTTCTATCATTGCTGGGGTTCGAGATATAAGAGGCAAGAGGCATTGTTGTGTTTGCTACTGTTTAGAATCGACTAGTGTATTTCATGTTCTTCGGTGTTTGCATTAATGTTTGGTCGTCATCTTGATTTTGATTTTATGCACGTGTTTTTGATCTCGTGATAGATGGTGTTCCTTGCTTTTCTGTTCTTTTGCAATTGGAACGCTCCTGTTTTGTGCTTTCGAGAGGTTTTATGTGTCTTCTTGTGAAGTCACCAAACCTTCTGAAAATCTCTCTATTCGAGATTATGACTTGTTCATAGCGGGGTCATTTATGGTCCTCCTTTTCTATCGCTCTATAAGAGATTTCCTAGAATCTTTCTCTATTTTACAGAAGAAAAGAACTTGCCTTAACGTTTGTACCCTTTTACAACTGCACCTCGGGTAGTTCGGTCTTTCTTCTCTGAATTCCGTCTTTGTTGCCAGACTCTGCTGATTTCCTCGTTAATCATGAATTCTGTTTTCTTGATATCGATTCTGCCAAAACTTATCTCCTCGGATTCTGTTCTAAGGTTGAACACCGATACGGTTTTTCTCTTTCTGGCGCAGAATTTGGCGATCCTTCTGTTCAATTCGAGATCGATTGGACATGTGGCAGCAAGAGTTTGCATAGCGGTCAGAGAGGTTCCCTTGTATGTCATTGTGTTTCATTTCAGTGCTTTACATTGAGCTGAGTTCAATGCCTTTCTAGTTTTGCAATCAGATCTGGCTCATCACCCTGCCGTGGCATATGTTAGCTCTGGCAGGAAGAAACCTTTGTATATATGATTTAGCGATTTGAACTTGAGCCACCATGTTGCTCTTGCAATGTTTGTTATTTTATTGTAAGTTTGAGCACAGGATTCTCTCACAGTTTTTACTCGGCTAAGAACCTTGAAGCCCCTTTCGATTTTTACTCCAAGGTTGATTATATTGATATATTGATCGTTTCTTTCATCCTTACGTTTTCTGTGCCAATCTTAACTGTTAGGTGCCTTATTCGTCTCAAACTTCCTTTCAATAGTATAAGGCCTGATAATTTCATCTTGTCAGACCTGCACCGGTTTGTTATTATTCTTATGTCTTCTTTTGTTCGTCTAAGTTAGTATGTCGTATCCTGCTTCTCTCAGGGCACGAAGTGGCTTATCAAAGATGATGCGCCATCCGACTTATCCGAAGACTGACCCTTGCGAGCACTCTTTAGTTATTTGCTTTTTAACCTTATTGAATAATGTTGTAATGCACACTTCTCTGTTATTGAAATAACTTTTTAGGAGCTCATAAATGTTCTTTGGGCATTTCCTTTTTTTTTATTTCAACAAGCAGGCCATAATGCGTCGAATGCTCCTGAGATATCTAGTGGAACAGCCGAGATATATTCGAAGCTATTGTTAGCTTTTACTTCTTTAGTAATCTCTCTTAGACGGGAGATTGCATCCTCTGTGGACGTTCTAGATATAAGTCCGTACTGATTCGGCAAGGCCCATTCATCGCTGTTTATGACATTTGTCATATGGCTTATCATTAGCCGTTCCAGTCTTTTGCCTATTAATAAAAGCAGACAAACTGGATGGTAAGATTTTATCACATTCTCTGGATTGTCAGAGTCTTTCAATGTGATTAGCCTTTCACTCTCCCATCTGCTTGGAAACACTCCAATATTTAAGCATGCATTAAAATGCCTCGTTAACTCTGGTTGCAGTGAAATAGCATTATTGCCTCTATCCTATCTGCTTCTGTACTTTCCCCAATTTTGTTCGCTCTTAGAGCTTCACTGACCTCTTTGAGTATGAACGGCGGTGCATGGTCGGTCTCTGGGACCTCGTGCATGAGTCTACATGCCTCCGCGTGCGCTTCGGACTCCGTAGTCGTGTTATGACCGGGGACTAGCAGGGCTTTTCTGGTTTCTGCCCACCCTTTGGTGGTTGCTCCACTTAAATTTCTGGGCATGTGGCTTTTGCGCTACTCACCTTACTTGCCGTTTGTATGACAGGGACCAGATATTTTTCTTGCTTTCTATGTTGCCAGCCTTCTCTCTTCCGGCGTTTTACTATCTTTGAGTAGTCTAAATTCATTCTTTCCAGCCTTTTGACTGATTTATTATGAATCCATCTACGTCTCCTGTCGGTGCATCTGCGGCATATTTGAGAACTAGATCCCATTGCCTTTTGACTGCTCTCCTTTGCTTTGTCAAAGATGCATGCCAGGTATTAGATATTATACAGGGTGTCTCATTTTAACTTGCCCAGTAGGATATCTCAAAATTTAGCAAGATAATCGAAAAATGTTTCAAACGAAAATTGTATGATTTGGAGGGGTTCAACTTATGATAACCTCAAACTTGATCTTGAACTTGATTTCCAAAGTCATTTCAAGGTCAACTTTGTTTTTTCAAGTACGAACCCTAATTTTTTACCCCGAATTCGGGTAGAGTGAGAATTTTGAGATTGAATGAATTATCACTCAATAACTATTTCAACCTCTCAAGGTTATGTGAAAGTCAAAAATGGAAATTCAAATTTATTATTCACGTAAGTAAAAAAGCAAAGGTAGTTTGCAGCTCAGATTCAATTTATTCATGTCTCAATGAACAAAGTCCAGCAAGCAACTTATTTGGGATACAGCTCATCATAGCGAGTAACATTATTTATTTTCAAGTGAAAAATAATTTTAAATTGATTATAATAAGTGTTCGATTGGTCCTCCATTATTTTCTAAACACAATTCCAATCTACGACGATAATTGTTCATAACAGCTCTGAGTAGTTCTGGCGTGACTGTTGCACAAGTCCTCCTGACTCTTTCCATTATATCTAATCTGGTAGTAGGTGCATCTCCATAAACAGCATCTTTACAAAATCCCCAGAAATAACTATCTAATTAATTGAGATCAGGCGATCTTAGTGGCCATGGGATTGGTCCACCACGACCTAACCAATGATTCCCAAGCTGACCATTCAAAAATGCCCTAACATTGGCTGCAAAATGAGCTGGAGCAGCATCTTGTTGGAACCACATAAACTGTCTAATTGATGTCCGTTTGATGGGTGAATATATTAAATAAATATAGTGATGATTTAAGTATAAGGAAAACTTGATGTTCTATCAAAAGTAGACTAACTACTACAAATACTTAATAGTAGAGACTTAGTCTACGCAAAGACTGCGCATCTCGCAGAGAGCAGAGATGTAAGCGTGTCGGCAGTTCTAGCGTGAGTGACGATTCACTCGTCATACCTCAGCGAAGACGCTTCCCTTAGGCATCGGGGGAAGGTAAGTCCCACCCACGAAGTCCGTGAAAAGGGTAACTGAGGACCAACGTGAAAGCAGGGTGATGAGACGTGTTTTGTCGCTAACAACAAGGGATTAGCGAGAGCGCAAAGCAATTTTCATTTATTGCGGGCGCGCCATAAAAATCGAAATTCGGCGCGGCAGTTAAGCGGCAGCCGCGCGACAGCTGAACTAAATTATTTTATTGATGCTGGGAACAAACTGAAAGTTTTAACCAAGTAGATCAACAGATAAAGCACGTCCACCACATAATATTCAATGGAATGTTCTCTAAATATTCGGGCAAATGGTTTTCTAGAAAGTCAAGACATCGTGGACCGTTGACTGTATCATCAAAAAAGTGTGGACCAACTATGTACCCATTTAAAATTCCGGCCCAAACATTAACACTCCAACGATGTTGATTGATAATTTGACGATGCCAGTGAGGATTAACAGAGGACCAATAATGACTATTGTGTCTGTTAAGCCTGCCATCATTTTTGAAAGTGGCTTCGTCACTAAAATAAACGTTCCAGAAAAAATCTGGATCCTGATCTAATTGATTCAGAGCCCACCGACAAAAGTGCATCCTGAGAAGTCGATCATTTTCATTTAACTCTTGATGCAGTGTTATATGATATGGATGATAAGACACCGATCTTAACATACGATGAGCAGTAGATTTGGAAATTCTCAGTTGGCGTTGAATTGTTCTTGTACTAACATGAAGGTGTACATGAATCATTGCCAATACCGCTATGAGTCTTGCATCATTGTTATTCAAATTTATGTTTTGACTTCTCTGCCGATGTAAATTATTTTGACGACAGCGTCTTACAATATTAAATATTTATCGATGGTTTGGGTGACGCTATTAGAAAAGCGTTCAGCATAAAGCCGAGCTGCAGCTCCGTAGTTCCGATTGCATTTCCGAAATGTCAACAGTATTTCAACAACTTCATTCGCTGAATAATTTGCCATTCTGTAGAAAAAATTTGCGAATCGCAGCATTTTAATGGTAGTACAAAAAGTTCACATTAATTTGTAAATAATTTGTCATACTTATGGAAGAAAGAGGTTCAATTTCACACGTAGTCGGTAAATAATTTTTTATAATTACAGGAAACAAAAATGTTCAGAGATATGAGGTGTGCTCAAAAAGTAAGGTGACTTTGTATTTTTAAGAAAAAATATTTATTTATTTATCAATATTTATGTTGTCCCCTTCAAAGTAATCCCCCTCAGATACAATACACTTATGCCAACGGTTTTTCCAATCCTCAAAGCACTTCGCATAAGCACTTTTCGGTATAGCCTTGAGCTCTTCCAGCGATGCAGTCTTTATCTCTTCAATCGTTGCAAATCTCCGTCCTTTCATAGGTCTCTTTAGTTTTGGGAACAAGAAAAAGTCACATGGGGCCAATCCGGTGAATATGGTGGCTGAGGCATGATTGTGGTGTTGTTTTTGGCCAAAAAATTTCTCACAAGCAAAGATGAGTGAGCAGGGGCATTATCGTGATGCAAAAGCCATGAATTGTTTTTCCACAATTCTGGGCGTTTTCTTCGTATTGCTTCTCGCAAATGGCGCATAACTTCAAGATAATACTGTTTATTGACCGTACGTCCATATGGTGGGAATTCCTGATGCACCACGCCATGGTAATCGAAGAAAACAGTGAGTAAAACTTTGACATTTGATCGAACTTGGCGTGCTTTTTTCGGTCTTGACTCATCTGGGCTCGTCCATTGGGACGATTGGACTTTGGTTTCGATATCATAACCATATACCCATGATTCGTCACCAATTATGACCCTTTTGAGTAAATCTGGGTCGTCATTGACGTCATTCAACAGTTCTTGAGCGATGCTCATGCGACGGTTCTTTTGGTCAAAATTTAGCGATTTCGGAACAAACTTCGCTGACACACGTGTCATGCCCAAAACGTTAGAAAAAATTTCATGGCACGAGCCAAGCGATATACCAACATCCTCAGCAACTTCTTTGATAGTGATTCGACGATTTTCCAGAACAATTTTCTTCACTGCTTGAACGTTTTCATCAGTTGTTGACGTGCTTGGGCGTCCAGAGCGAGGCTCGTCATTGGCATCTTCTCGGCCATCTTGGAAGAGTTTGTACCACTTATAAACATTTTTTTTACTCAGAACAGTTTTACCGTATGCCACCGTCAACATTTCAAGTGTTTCGGAGAACTTTATTTTATTTTTTACACAAAATTTGATGCAAATCCTTTGATCCATATTTTTCGATAGCAAGAAATCGCCGAGCACGCAAAACACTCATAACCTTTACGCCTCTCACAACCAAACAAAAAATGCTGAACACTTGAAACTTGGTACAGATGTTCGGGAAGAGTGTACCAACATAACAAAACAAAAAAATCGATAATCGAAAGTACGTTGCCCGTGAAATTTGAAAAGTGACCTTACTTTTTGAACACACCTCGTACTAATTTACACCTTTTTCACGAAATACTACTATCACACTCTCATCTTCATTATTACTATTATTTTTTTACATCTATATCATTTCATTTCATTTCATTTCATTATCATTTCAATTTAAGGATTGGATCATTTCGATTTCAATGGTATGGTAAAAAGAAAGAAGCGATGTTGTCATAGATATTCTACGCAGAATAAGTTTTTAATGCTTACACAGGCTCCTTTAAAATAGCTTTCTCAAAATGTCACCGAACTAGAATTTTTTCAGTTTAAGAAATCGTAGCAGGCAGCAGATTTTCATCCTTTTAGAGAATCGAAAGATTTTCAAGAGGAAAACTACTTTGACTTGTACATTACGTTGCGAAGTTGAAGCGATTCTTCAGAATCTCTTCTAATAACCTCATCTTATCTTAATATGCCAACTCTATCTGAATCTACCATCAAAAACGGGTGTTCTTTAAAAAAAAATTAAGTTGACTTTTGAGTGACCTTGGAGGGTCTCCCGGACCTCATATATGATTCATCATTTGAACGTAGAATTCATCGTAGATTCCGAATCCGTGGTCGAAAAAAGGGGTTTCTATTAAAAAAACAAAGTTGATCTTGAAATGACCTTGAAAATCAAGTTCAAGGTTAAAGTTCGAGGTTATCATAAAATGGCCCCCTCCGAATCATACAACTTTCGTTTAAAACATTTTTCGATTACCTTGCCAAATTTTGAGATATCCTCCTGGGAAAGTTAAAATGGGACACCCTGTATATTTCACCTTCGGTGGGATAGACCTGCTCGCTGCTCTTGTTATCGCCTCTTCTAACTTTGAGACATAAGTCTCAATTTTTATTTAATTTAACAATGGCAGGTTCGCTAGGTCTCCCTTTTCGATTTAGATGTTTTTGCAAAGTCCTTTCTGTCTGCCTTTCTTGTATTAAATCTTTGTTCAAAAATCTTTTCCAAATAAGGAGCTGGACTTGAGGAGTGATTCATAGTTAGCAGAATTGATCTGTGATTATTTGCTGTCCTGTTCTAGTTCATTACCGACCAGTCCTTGAAAAGATTCCTCAGATTCATTGTGTGAATTGTTACATCCATATCTGATTCTCCCCTTATATCGGGGTATGTCCTGGGTTAACCCTTTCTATGACCGACCATGAGTCCTAGACTTCGAATGAGTTCTTCAAGATCTTCTCCTCTCTTGTCAGTTTTGTTCGACCAGAGTTTTCTCTTGGTATTCGTATCCATACCTATCAATACTTTCTTTCCTTCTAGATATTTGTGCGCCCTTTCGAATTTTTGCTCTAATCATGTATAAACTGACAATAGAGACTAATCACGTAAATCTCTCCAAAACTCCCTTTCAGCTGTGTGTGTGCACAGTGTGAGTCGCATAGCTCTGAGATCTTAGTAGTGGTTATCTCGTTCGGGTCGAAGAGTATAACCGCCATAATGCTTTCGTCTGTTTCGGCCATATATTACGCCAATACTGCTTCCTAGTCCTATTATGTTGCCTTTCTTTATTTTATATATTCTTTATATAGTTATAGGGCACCTGAACTAATGCCGCTTTAATACTTAAGTCTCTATCTGCCATGAGAACTTGGAGTTTATGATTCACCACTGATTTTCTGCCAAGATTTAATTGTAGTATCTTTGGATATGGAATCTTAGTTTACCCATGTAGATTTCTCTGACGTACTTTTTTCATGGGGAACCCTTTTTAGCCTGTATATTGCATATTGCCGAGAAGTTGTACGTTGGGTGCCGGGCATTGAGTTCCCATTGTCTGCGTTCGATTTGGGTTATCATCTGTTTCGGATCGCCTCCTTTTTTAATTGGTCCGGTTATTTGCCGTAGTCATGGTTGTTCAGCTTCCTGGTTCTCTTCGTCAAGTGTCGACTTTCTATTTGTAGGTACAAACAGCGTATACTTGTATAAGGTACAGTGCGTTCTTTTGTCATCGAGAAGGCTTTGAGAGAGCGAGCTGACTAGTGAGTGAGTTGCGAGAGTTTGTGCTTTTTGGACTTAGCTTAGTTACCATGTTGCCCCGTTGCCGCTGCAACGGCTCTTTTATTTGCAATGATTGATTTTTATTTCCTTACAGACTATGTTTTTCATTTAATCTTAATCTTAATTCTAATTTCATTTAATCTTAATCTTACTTCATTTTTTATTTCCCTAGAACTAGATCAGTAATTTTTGATTGGATGTGTTCACCTTTGATTGATTTCCTCGATTTGGGGTAAGGCACTCTGGCTTTATCCTTCGCTTTCGAGGTTCTTACAACTACTAAGCTATACTTGATCTATGGTCTAACTCTATTTGACTTATTCTAAACGTATTTCTTTAATTTTAGTTTTATTAAATTTTTCACATTTAATTCGCTGTCTTACATACTGCTACTTAGGGCTACTACTAAATATGGTTAATGATCAGATTTATTTATCTACCAGGTGTTAACGTGGTTTCGCTTTCTATTTTTGTATTTTGTTTGTTTTTCGGCTATAGGGACTTTTTGGTGAGTGAGCGAGGATTTATTGTGAACGAAGTGTCTCGAGCGTGCATAGTCTTTCAAATTAGAGTTGAGTTGAGGCTTTTTCCCACTTCCTCCGTTCGCTTTTCCAGTTTGTACTCAACTACTAGGATAACAGTTTCCAGGTGTCTTACGAATCAATTTTTCGTCGTTTGCGTTAGCCTTAGGGCTGCAATGGGTTGTGTTCAGACTTACACTATACGTCCTATCTTCTTAATCTCCTTCTCTCTTAGATGATAGAAGATAGATCATCATCAAATGTGCACAACGGGATCGATTTATTTCGGCTGTTGCTTACTTATGGTCTTCCCCGGCGCACTGATTACAGTGGACTTGCATGGGTTAGTCTTTTATCGAGATTTCTGCGTAACTAGCTCTAGCCCAACCCGCCAGAGGGCCGGCTAGGTAGACCTATACTTTAATTCAATCTATAGCACGCGCATTGATTTCTAATTTTTTGTTCCCTTTGTTCAGCCAGGGTCTCTTCTAGCCTACTAGAAGAATCCCCAGTGAGTGCGTCTATCAACTTACCGGTTCACGCATTGTTTTGGGATTTCATGACTTTTGCATGTGGATTGCATGGATTTGCGTCCTGCCAGTCGGACTCTTCTGAAATGTCGCGTTCAAGATTAATCTGGTGTGATTTCGCATATCAACTGCATGGCTGCGGCTAGAGTCTATGCGCATTCCTTGCGAGATCCAAAATTTTATATATAGTGAAAAGCCATTCTGACAGGGATCTCTCCCTGCCAGCCGGTTATTTCAGTTTGCTTTGTTCGATTTATCTCTTAGTTTTGTTGCAGAGTCCCAGCCGCAGCCGAAACTATGTGCATTACCTTGAGATCAAAATTCGAAAAATTCTCTCAAAGTGAAATTCCGGGCTGACAGGAATTCCTCTCTTCCCGCCGTTTATTTCAGTTTGCTTTGGTTTCTTGGTTTGTTTCACGCCTGGATTTTCATGCATCCTAGCACCTCACTTTGCTTTCGTGTCACTTTCAATGGATTTTTAATGCGGTTTACTCCGCGGTATGTAAGGGGGCAGGTTAGTCTCTTATCATGCCGCAATGCATAATAAAGAGGCTTCCCTGCACGGTACTCCCTTTCGCAGCGCTTCGTCATTACTAAGCAGACCTTGCATGCCTATAGATAGATAGATGCCTATGATGCATATAGATAGATGCCTATGAATAGCGCGTTCAAATTAAATCAGTAGTTTGACTTACGGGGTTGCCAAAGACGTTGTAGCTGCGTTCTGACAGCTCATACGCACGCAGAAGGATGCGTCGAGAGAAAGCGCAAATACTGTAGCGAATAACATAGCAAGCCGAACAACTATATGCCATAAATGCGGAGGCTAGGGCATCAGAAAGTCAAGTGCCCGAGCTCAGAGAACTTACGATCCGCGCGAGCAGGCTCGGAGCCGTCGGGAGCTGCGGGCTCGAGTGGTGGCGCGGTCCCTAATCAGACTGCAAGTCGCAGTCAGGGTAAGGAGACCCAGTGCGCTGCTACAAGTGCCAGCAGCTGGGCCATTTCGCGAATAAATGTACACAGGGAAAGCAGACGATACTAAATTATCAGGGCTGTGGCTGGAAAAATAGCACGTTGGAAACGTATCCACAATGTCAAGTTTAGCTTAAGGCTCTGGGAAACTTGTATTTGATTGAGCACGAGATTGATGTATAGGCTGCACGCCTAAAGCGATACTCACTGTAAGTGATGGAGTTTATGCAAAGCGAAACGAAGAAATGGCTAGAAACAGGGTTAATTCAAACATCATCAAGCGATTGGAGTAGCGCGCCAGTGATAGTAAAGAAACAAGCCGGCATAAGTAAAATGTGTATATTTTGAGACCGGTCAATGAAGCTATGAAAACGAACAAATACGCAATGTTGAGTATCGACTCGCTTCTAGATCGACTGCAATGGGCGCATTATATTTCGAAAATAGACTTGACGAACGCGTACGTTTGATGGATGCGCTTTTCAGTCCGAAATTTAAGCCGTTTGTTTTCAAATATATTGATGACATGATAATGGTGATGGAAGCTTTTGATGAGCATTTAGTGTAGCTCGATAGGGCGCTGCGGAAATAAGTAGATGCTGGGCTCGAAGTTAACGTGAAGAAATGTGAATGTGGCTGCTCGGAGATGACTTTCTTTGGTTATTGGTCGAATTTTTCTCAGCCCGGCAACGTGAAGCAACTGCAATACTTCCTTAGCATGTATCGGTGGTGTGCGTGATTTATTGAGCCGAGAGTGAATTGAAAGCGCCGCTCACAAAACTCACACTCAAAAGCGAATGCTGGCATTGGGGGACGGAGCAGACCGAAGCATTCGGAAGACTTAAGAAAGCGCTGACGGAGGCGCCGCACCGGTTTTGGCGAGACCCGATATTACGAGGACTTTCTATATCCACTGCAATGCATCGTCATTCGCGTTAGGTGTGTGTCTGATTCAGAAAGCCGCAGATGGTTTCGAGCGTCCGATATGCTACGCAAACAGAATGTTGAATGTACATGAACGTTATTACATAGTGTTAGAGCTGGGGTATGCGGCCGTGATAATAAGCATTAAAAAGTTTCATAGTTACCGACCATACGGCGTTTACGTAACTACGCAATAAGAAGGAGCCTAAGGGTCGAGTTGCGTGTTAGGTTTTTGAATTCCAAGACTATGATTTTGAGATCGTTTATAAGAAGAATCGTCTACATCACACACTGGAGGCATTATCGCGCGCGTGGGAGGGTGGCGAGGAAGTGGCGGTATTCGTAACTATCAAGGATCTCGAATATTTGTAGCGCATGAAGGACGTGATCACAAGACCGGCCAAATTTAGTAATTGGAGATGGAGAACGGACTGCTCTATCGTTTTGTAACAGACAAGTTACTGAATCTGATGACAAATCGCATGTAGTATTGGCATTTAGTAGTTCCGCTAAAACACCGAGTTCAAATGATGCGAGACGCGCACTGTGATCCGTCGGTGGGACACTTAGGTAGGGATAAAATTTATGATATAGAGTTGTGAGGGAATATTTATGGCACAAAATGTACCATGATATTATAGAGTTTGTATGATCATGTGAAAAGTGCCAGAGGTACACCATCGGACAACAGTAACCGATTGGTCTTACGTACAAATGAGTAGTTGAGCGACCATGGTTAGTAGTATCGGCAGACGAGATTGAACTTCCGAGAAGCAAGAATCGTTTCAAGTACTTAATCGTGTTTTAGGATTTTTTTACGAAATACGTGGAGTTTAAGCCTCTTGCGTCAGCTACGGGAAAAGCGCTCGCGCAAGCTAAGCTCTTGAAGAACTCATGTTATATCCACAAGAATTACTGGGGTACATCGTAATGGACAACGGAAAGAATTTCTGTGGGAATGAGTTCCGAGGGACGCTGGACGAGTACATAATCGAACATGTACTCTGCCCACCATACCATTAGCAGGTGGATTTCGCCGAGTGAGCGATTAAAACGCTGAAGCTGATGGTAGCGATTTTCGTGGATCAGGACCACAGAAATTGGAATAGGTACTTACTATATACGAATTCAGGCAAACTATAAATACGACGATTAAAGTAAGTACGAAAGTCTTCTTCTTTAATTTCGGTCGCGGGCCACAACAGGGGAAGAGCCTGCAACGCGAAGTGAAAACATGAGCGCTCGTCTGCTTGTCATCTGCTCGTTAATAAAAGTATTGAAACGAGCGAATGGCGAGATTTATCGCGCTGCGTAACTTGGTAGTAAAACATATGAAGGAAGCGCAGAAGAAACTTTACGACAGGAAACGGCGAGACGCGAAATTTTTGGTCGATGACTTTGTGCTAAGACGCGCGCATACGATTCCAAGCGCGAGCATGGATAGAAACGCGAAATTGGATCTTAGATTCATCGATCCCTATAAAACGAGTAGTTTCGGTGAGTATATACATATTGACTACGAACAATAATAAACAGGTACCAATGGCACATATATCGGAACTTAAAAGGTATGTGCCCCAGCGAAATGCGAAGAAAAGTAACAGCCGAGGGTAATCTAATTGTTGCGTGGTGTAAATATTTGTGTAGAACTTGCAAAGTTTGTTTTGTCTTTTTTGCTATGCGAATGGTTGCAAGTCCAGGAAGAAGTCCCACCGATCTCTGGCAATTACACCGAGATACTGGTGCAGGTATAACCGTGGGGCAGAGCTAAAGCAAGAACACCGATCTCTTAACCGACGGGAGCACCGAAATCGAGGTGATCGCCGAGGTAGCCGCGGGGATGGTCACGGCAGAGCCGACGGACGGGTGTATGAAGCAAAACACCATATTAGATGACCAACTGGTAGGGTTGCCGGGTTGTCCAAACTCCGGAGTGACGATAAGAGTTGCGCTTGAAATTTAGTCTTATAGTAGATGAGCTGATAACGCCAGAAGATCTGCTATCGCAGCATCCTTTGAGTTTCGGCATACCGGTGAGTTTATCTACGATGGAATACCTGCTGCTCTTAAATTTATCTCTCCGAAGCGCGACATGGCGCGCTAGTACGAACGGTGTTCTAACGGAGTATTTGCAAGAACTCCGAGAGGAAGAGGCACCGGCTAGATAAGGCACCTCCAAACTCTGGTAAAAAGATCTTAAAAATTTTTTATTACAATAATTTCAAAATTAATTACAATAAATTACTCAAAAAAAAATACAAAAATGAGTTTCATAAAATAGCATAAAGATTGGTTAAGTGAAATTTTAATTAATTGAAAATAGAAGTAGAATCTAAATCTATTTTCTGTGAGTGCAATGTAACAAATAATAATATATACAGTAATCTTTTTAATAGCTGATTAAAAGAATTGCAATAAATTATTATTCATATGTTTAAAAATTAATTGTATTCAATTGTCATTTTATTAGAACTTATTAGGTTTAATAATCATTTTGAAAATACAAGCATTCTAGACATTAGGATTATTATTACTATTATACATCATGTTTATATGAACATTAATTACACAGGCCCACAAAAAAAAAGATGTCTCTACTTTTGATCGCACATATTTTTACTTACGTATTTTTCGACGCTGAAACCGAAACTACAATAAGAAATAGCTTTTCTTCGCATATTTTGAAGTTCATGACGAAAAAACGAGGTTTTTTTGAGAGTTATTCGAAATCAAAAATTAAATAGAATGAAAATAAAATCTAGAACTAATAATATACCACCCCCGAAAGTCATCCTCAAAATCACATTTTTTTCAATATCTTAGTTGTGTGCAATATTTTTAAATAAAACAATATGGAAAAGAATTGCCATGAAAACCGTAACAAAACCATATAGGTTTTGATAATAAGGGTTGCAACACTTAGATTTAATAGGGGAAAAACTATATTTTTCTAGTATTTTTTTCATGTAAAATTTTACAGAACTGTTACAAAAATATAACAAAATGTTTTTCAAATACAAAATGACAAAAAAAAAGTGACCTGTTTCGGTGTTTACGCATAAACTTTTGTTATGGGGGTTAAATACCCCTAAACCCTATTATAAAGCAATATAGTGTGACGGTAAACGTCTTATTAGCGCTAACGGCCCAACCATGCGGCTGCCTGCGAGGGCAGCACCTACCGGTTGGGTTGGGGAAAATGTGACGAGGGAATTGGGCACGCGACGGGACGGAATGCGCTCGTATAAAAATGAACCAGTGGAGGATTAACTACCGATACGTCTAGCCGCAATTTCGAGGATTGGTATCCGATCGCAGAGGAGTGCAAGAAGTTGTTGTTTGTTCCCGAGCCGTCCTGAGTGTCGAGACGAGCTGACCTGAGCCCGCAAGAGCTGAGCTATCTCTCGTTGAGTATAAGTGTGTGCAAGTGTACTTGAGTGATGGATTTCGCCATCGAGGGCGAAACCGTGCACGCGAGTTTTCGAACAGCAAACAAAAAAAAACTATAGACTTTGCCAGAACTCGATAGTATGCTGCGTTCTCTCTTGCTGCCGTACGACCGTTAATAAGGTAAGCTTGCCAGCTTAATTTCGCGATCGCTACGTAATTGACAATAACTAATCTCTCGTACATCATAAGAAGCATGCATCTAATAACTCGGCGAACAAAGAGCGGCGAGCGATCCGACACTGCATGTTGTTGTCGCGCGTGCGTCTTGTAAACATAAACACGCGGGCCGAACACAGTATAGAATTTAGAGGAAATAAACAATCCCGTATGTGATATTAACAGTATTTTCGACGTATTTATTTCATGTTAGTAGATAGTTGGTTGACTGGCACCCGTTCCCTCCTGCTCTCCGATTTTCGAATTTGAACGTGTAGATAATCCCGCGCGCTCTTCGATACGATCGCGCGCATAAATTAAATAAACGGATAGCTACCCCGTTACAATAGATAAATAATACAATAAACGAATCCTCGATTTTGATTAAATTGTTGTATGTTACAGAGCACTGAAAAGTAGGGAATACGTATCTTTCATCAGCTAATATTCAATTAATTTTCAATAACTTTTATGAACTTTCACAATTAGTTTTATTCATTCTTTAAATGATGAACAATAATGATAGTCTTCAAAAAAGTGTTTGAAGCATAAAGATTTTTTAGACCAATCACAGCGAACTATTGCAATATTACTGCAGCCTTCAATCTCGCAATGCGTTTTGCAAGAATCGCCAAAGTTGAAGTCAACAGGGTTCTCAAATTTTTCAGGGTTTACATCAAGGTAACCACTTTTGTACCAAGAATATTTAATAAGATTTTTATATCTTGGGGATGAAAATTGGTTATGGACTAGAGATTGCAGTTTAATAATATTATTACGTTTATACAATTGCATATCATAATCCATTAAAATTACTTTATCTGAAAAATGTCCAACATAATTTTTCAAAATGCGAAAGCCAAATACGTCTAAAGATTGAATTTTTCCTGTAGTTTCTGTAGGAATTTTTTTTATATTTACTTCTTTATTAACAGATGTAACTTCTACTATTTTAGGATAATGCCCACTATAAGAATCTAATAATATACTTTTAGGACTAACTTTCGGAAAATATATTTTTTGTAACCAAATTTTAAAATGATCTGAAAAAAATTATGTTTTTTAATGTTGATGTATAGTTTGCGGGTATTCTCGTAAAAATTTTACTTTCGGTAAATAAATATTGATAAATACTTGAAGACAGTTTTCCAGATTTTGATGCTTCAACATGTACATTTTTAGGTCGAAATAAATTAGATTCGACAACTGATCCAAACTGGCTACTTTTTTCTTTTAAAACTAGGAAAAGTGGTGAAAGTAATTCTCTATCACCTGATATTAGAGGTTGTATTGTATAACTATGTGTTGTAAACGAAACTGATTGTACAACACACTGCACCTGTTCTTCTCCTTCAACAGCTAATGTTCTACTAGAATGTATCTCTAACTGGAATTTACTTTGATCAGAGTTGAATACATTTTTCATTTCTATCTCTTCTGCACATGGTTTAACATCAGTTACAAATTCATTTGCATGTTTTACTAACTCTGCGGCACTTTCTAAAGTTTTTCTGGTTACGAATTTATTAATTTTTCTTGATACTATTCTGTGTGTTTTCTTGAAACGATGAATCCAGTGATTCGAAGCTTTAAATCTAATATCTTCATAGCCTGTCTTCTTTTGAGCTTGTAATGCCCATTTACGTAAGTCTGAATCATGAACGACCAATCCCGGTTCAATTGCAGATTTAAAATTTTCCAATGAAAATTGACATATTCTAGAAATTTTCCCTCTATATGTCCCTCCTTTATTCAAAGCATGAGTCCAACATCGCAACTGACTTATAGAACTTACTTTCTTAAACTTTTGTTTCACTGATTCAAGACTCAAATTTTTTTTGTTTACTGCTTCTCCAGTATTCCACTGCTTTTAATTTATAATCATATGATATATCTTCTTCATCTTTAGTACATTCATTTGTTGGTGTAAAAGGACGATCTTGAAAGTGAGGCAAGATTTCATCTTCAACAATAGCTTAGATAGATTTCAGCTTCCATATCTTTCAATAGTACTTGGAAATCTAACGTTTCATCTGTTATTATTTCCACTTCATAAAAATCATTTATTGCATCTAATAAAATCGTTTCAATTTTATTTGCGACCTCAATTTCATTAAAGTTAACTTGACTGTCGGGAATATTTAAAGATTGAAAAGCCATAAGAACAACATTCATCACGTTTATTGGATTTATTTTCATATTGAATCCTATAAAATTAATTAATTACTTCTAATAAAGCTAAAATTAAAGTCTATTTTTAAATAAGTAACTATAAGTATTCAAATATAATATATATAATCAAATAAGAATTACATATAAAAAAAAAAATTTGTAATTAAATTATTAAATTTATATGTAAATTTATTAGACTTACCTTTATAGTAATAATAAAAATGAAATCACCAGTTTAAATTTATATACGACAATTATCTTCTAATAACAACACAAAATAAGTTTTTCAAAAAAAGTATTTAAAAGAAATATTAAAAATGATTAAAACGTTTAAATCTACCAAGCACGAAAAGTTAGACTGAACGTTTTTAAGACGTATAAAATGTTAAAAATATCATCGAAGTAATTTATTTGATAATATTATAAAACGAAGCGATAAGCATAAAAAATAAAACGGAGAGAAAGACAAGATAAACTTTATGTACGTACTGACTACATTATCAATTCTTAAGATAAGATACGATGGTAAAAATAGTCTGAACTAATATATTATGGTTATTTTGCACAGTAAACATTTTTAAAACTATTCTGCTTTATATATTATATTATTAACATAAACCAACACACACATACACATATATATATTATTACTATAACTATATGTACATAATTATTATAAATTACTAAATTTATTATCATCATCATCATCATCATCATCATCATCATCATCATCATCATCATCATCATCATCATCATCATCATCATCATTATTATCATTATTATTATAAAATTACTACTACTACGAGAGGGGGTCAATAAGTCTTTGCAAAATCCAAGAGATGGCGCTCGTCACGCTTAAATTATGATGTTTTTTCAAGCAATAACTAGATATCGTATAAAGATATGACACTAACTAGATACGATACTATTTAGATATCGTACAAATTTTCAGCTCGATTCATTAAGTCGTTTTTTTGTGAACGTTGGTTGAACAAAAAGTTATTGGTTTATTTGAAAAAGGGAAAAAACAGAGTTTTGAGCGATGATAAAACATTTGCATTTGAAAGGCCTTACACCAAAAGAAATCACAGTTGAGTTGAACGCCGTTCATGGCAAGTCTGCCCCTGTGTTTAAAACTGTTTATAACTGGGTAAATGAATTTAAACGCGGCCGTACAACAACAAAAGATGAACCTCGTTCAGAACGCCATGTAGAAGTGAGTACGCCCAAAATGGTCAACAAAATCCACGATATGGTGTTGAGTAATAGAAGATTAAAATTGCGAGAATTAGTTGAGGCCACAGGGGTATCAAATGGTACAATCATTTCAATTTTGCATGAAAAATTGAGGATGAAAAAAATATCAACAAGATGGGTGCCGCGTTTGCTCACTGTTAAAAACAAACGAACCCGCGTGGTCACCTCTGAGGCTCTTTTGACACGCATACGTCGTAGTCCGGAAGACTTGGCGTCGACTCATAACTGTAGACGAAACATGGGTACACCACTACACTCCTGAAACCAAAGAACAGTCCAAACAATGGATTACCGCAGAAGAACTAGCCCCAAAGAAGGCAAAGACAGTTAAGTCAGCTGGCAAGATTATGGCCACGGTTTTCTGGGATGCGTATAGAATCATCTACATCGACTACTTGGCAAACGGCCAGACGATCACTGGACAATATTATGCGTCATTATTAGGTTAGCTGAAAGAAAAAATCAGAGAAAAACGTCCTCACTTGAACAAAAAAAAGCCTCTTTCTTCAAGACAATGCTCGAGTTCACACGTGTGCAGTTTCGATAGCAAAAATTAACGATTTAAAGTTCGAATTAATTAACCATCCCTCATATTCGCCTGATTTGGCTCTCAGTGACTTTTTCTTATTTCCTAACCTCAAAAAATGGCTTGCCGGACATCGATTCACGTAGAATAAAGAAGTTATCGCCGAAACAAATGCCTATTTTGAGGGTTTTCAGCAATCATATTTGTCTGATGGCTTAAAAAAACTGGAAGGCCGTTTAAAAAAATGTATCGACCTTCAAGGAGATTATCCCTTTTCCTCCCAAATAACACAAATTTTTTCTTAACTTTCATCCTCATATCTTTTAATGAAAAAATCGTATGAAAAATTTA
The DNA here is from genome assembly GCF_024137745.1 of Phymastichus coffea. Lineage (NCBI taxonomy): Eukaryota > Metazoa > Arthropoda > Insecta > Hymenoptera > Eulophidae > Phymastichus > Phymastichus coffea. Next base: position 7,185,692 of record NW_026706814.1, read on the forward strand.
TCAAGCATCACATCTTGTAAATTTTGACCTCCTCTTTCGAATGCCGTTGACAAAATTTACCTAAATTGTAAGCCGGAAACATTATAGGCCGGTTTTCCGGAAAATTCACAAATTTTTCGCGTTTTTTTTTCTAAAAAAAGTAAATTTGAAATGGAAAAAGTTTGCACACACCATTGGAAACACTGTTATCGGTGTTATAGATGTCTTTTCTTTCAAATGCCGTTGGATTTTTTCCGAAATTCAAAATGGCGAACACAAAACGGCGTTTGAAAGGAAAAATTTTTTTTTAAACTTGACGAATTTTTTTCTCCAAAACTATCAAGATTAGTGAAAAATTTCTAAGAACAAAAATGTCTTAAAATTAGTCAAGAAATATTCTCAAATTTTTTCAGATTTTTTTACAACATTTTTGGAAATTTCGATTTTCCACGAATTCGAAAATTAACTCTCTCGCCTAAAGTCCTATCGCGTCGCGATCAGGAAAATCGACTTTTAGCGAGGATAGCAAAAAAAATAATTGTTAGACTTAAAAAGTTTTTTAAATTTTGTGAAACCAATTTGAAAAAAATGTATACTAGGAATAAAATTGATTAATTTTTTACTCAAAAACTATTGACTCAATAAAAAAATTCATAATAACAAAAGAATCTTAAAATTTACCAAGGAGTACTCTCAATTTTTTTCAGAATTTTCCGAGTTAATTTTCGAATTCGTGGAAAATCGGAAAATCGAAATTTCCAAATTCGCTGTAAAATAATCTGAAAAAATTTGAGAGTATTTCTTGACTAATTTTAAGACATTTGTGTTCTTGGAAATTTTTCACTAAACTTGATAGTTTTGGAGGAAAAAATTCGTCAAGTTTAAAAAAAATATTTTTCCTTTCGAACGCCATTTTGTGTTTGCCATTTTAAATTTCGGAAAAAATCCAACGGCATTTGAAAGAAAAGACATCTATAACACCGATAACAGTGTTTCCAATGGTGTGTGCAAACTTTTTCCATTTCAAATATACTTTTTTTAGAAAAAAAAACGCGAAAAATTTGTGAATTTTCCGGAAAACCGGCCTATAACGTTTCCGGCTTACAATTTAGGTAAATTTTGTATTCGAATTATTGATTGGCATTATTTATTATTATTATTGGCAAATATTCTATTAAATTATTATTGGTAAATATTCTATTGGCATTCGAAAGAGGAGGTCAAAATTTACAAGATGTGATGCTTGATAAATTTTTCATACGATTTTTTTATTAAAAGATATGGGGATGAAAGTTAAGAAAAAATTTGTGTTATTTGGGAGGAAAATAGTTATGTTGAAAAATAAAAAAAAATTACATACGCAAAACTTTTTTTTCCTTCTTTTTGTAAAGACTTATTGACCCCCCCCTCGTACTACTTCATTTTTTATCTTTATATATGTAGTTTAGTTTAGTTAGTTTATTTATTTACAACTTATATGTTACATTTGGTTTACATTTCGTATATTACTATTTGTGTCTCGTATCTAGTTTGTGTAGTTGATTATGTATGTGTTTTGTGTGTGTGTGTGTGTGTGTGAGTGCGCGCGTGCGCGTGTGTGTGTGTGTGTTGTGTAAATATGTTCCTTTGTAGGTGTATCTGCAACTCTTGTGTCCCTGTCTTCTGCGCCTGACTGTTCCTCTTTTCTTCTCATTTTTCTTCTGATTAATCTTCTCTTCCTCTCTCTCTCTCCAAGATCTACCTTTTCCGCTCTTCTGTTTTTTTTCTTTCTTGCATGTTTTCTTTTCAGCCTTTCCCTTATTACTTTCTTTTGCCTTTTCACCTTTGCCTTTCCTTTGCTGTTGCTCTCCTTCTTGCTAATCATTTCATCTATCTTTCTCCTTATTAAGGCTTTGACACCTTTTTCTTGTTTCCTATTGCTCCCTCTGTCTTTCCTTTCCTCAACCTCACTTATTTTTCCTTAGTATCTTATGATTTGCCTTCTAGTTTACCTTTTTCTTTCTCTTCTTCGATTCTTCTTCTTCTTCTGCTTTTTATTTCCGTTATTTCTGCTTATCACATATCCCAAGTAGTTGTACTCTTTCACCATCTCTATCTTCTCACCTTCCCATTCGAATTCTTCTTCCTTCCCCCTTCCTCCTCCTCTCCTGCATTTCATCATCTTTGATTTTCCTACATTTAACTCTAATCCCCTTTCTTCCAGGTATCTTTTTAATTTTTTCAGCATTGCTTTCATTCCACTTTCACTCTTTGCCATCATCACTATATCATCTGCGTATCCTAATGTCCATATTTTCTTCCTTCCTATCACTACCCATCCTTCCTGCACCTACTTGATCTTCACTTCCAGTTCGGCGAAGGCAAGATTAAATAGCGTGGTGCTCAAAGGGCACCCTTGCCTTACGCCTTTGTAAGTCTCGAACTCCTCAATTATTTCTCCTCCAATTTTTACCTTACTCCCTGTTTTCTTGTATATTTCTTCTATTCTTTTCCTAATTTTTCTATTTATCCCTTTCTCTTTCATTGTTTCCCATATTTTCTTCCTCTTTATTTTATCAAAAGCGGCCTTCATGTCTGCAAAGAATACGAACAGTTTTCCTCCTTTTTCCCTTATTTCCTTCCCTATTATTGTTTTTAATATAAATATCGCGTCCATTGTTCCTCTTCTCTTCCTAAATCCCATCTGCGTATTACTTAGCGTTTCTTTAGTTTCTAGTTCTCTTTCCAGCTTTTTTCTCTGTATTTACGCATATATTTTATATCCCGTATCCATCAGCGTTATTTCTCTATAGTTTCCTACTTCTTCCTCCCTTTCTTATATATTGGTACTATTATTCCCTTCCTCCATTCATCCGGATATCCTTCTCCGTTCCATATTCCTTTTGAGCATTTTGTCATATCTTTTATCAAGCCTTCCGTGCCTTCCAGCCACGCTTCATTTGCTATACCATCTTCTCCTGTCGCCTTTTTCTTTTTCATTTTTCTTATTACCTCTTTTACTTCTCTTTCTTTAATTTCTTCACCTTCCTCTCCTTCGCTGTCTTCGGTTTCTTCCCCTTTACTTTCTTCCTGTTCTTTCTCTCCGAATTGTTCCTTGAAGTGCTTTATCCATTCTTCTTTTCTTATATTTTCATCTAATCCAATTCTTTTCTTCCTATTCTAATTGCCATTCACTTTATCCCAGAATTTACTTCTCGTCTTATCTGTTCTTATTTCTTCTGCCACTCTTTTCCCTTCATCTTCTTTTGCTTTTCTTATTTCCTCTCTGTATTCTCTCTTTGCTTCTAAGTATTTGCCTCTGTTCCTTCCCCTTTTCTTACCTTATTTAACTCTGCCATCACCCTATCCCTTTTTGCCTTACATTCTTTTCTCCACCAGCTTTTTTTTGATCCTTTTTTTTTCCTTATCTTCTTTTTTACAACTACGTTCTTCACTCTATTTTTTATAGCTTTCCATTTATCTGTTCCCTCTATTACGTCTATCCATCTATTATACTCCCTTATACCTTCTTCACTCCAGTCGTCTATCATTCTTTTTTCCTCTTCTTTTCTTTCTTCCGCTATTTTGTCTCCCAATTCCACCTCTATTGGTAAGTGGTCCGACTTTACCCTCTCCTTTATTTAAACCTTTTTTATCGCCTCATCACCTTCCTCGTTACCTACTACATAATCTATCGTTGACATTCCTCTCGCTCCTATATATGTTATTTCTCCCTCTTCATCTCCTTCTTTTCTCCCATTCGTTATCACTAAGCCCATTTCTCCTAGCCATTTTATCATTTCTTCTCCCTCTGCGTTTAACACTTTATCCTTGGCCTTAATTTCTTCTAGGTTTTCTTCTGTCTCCCATTCCCTTCCTTCGTTTCCTGTTCTTGCGTTGAAGTCTCCTCCTATAATTATTGTTTTTCCTCTGTTCTCCTCTATCTCTTCACTTAGGTATTCATAGTTTTCCTTCTTCTCATGTTGCATATACACCGATGCTATCATGTATTCCCTCCCTCCGATCTTTATTTCTCCTACTATTACCTCACTTGTCCTTTCTTTCTTCCATTCAATCTTATTCATCCCTTTCCTCTCTCCTACCGCCATTATTCCTCCCCCTATTTCTCTCCCCCTTCTTCCTTCCCTTCTGGAGTCCCTCCACTCTATGCTGTACCCTTTCAGTTGTTTCTCCACACCAGTTCTTGCCCCTTGCCTCTTCAGCCAGGTTTCCGTTAGCCCTATTATGTCGAATTCCCTAACATATTCCCAGTCGTTTTCCTCCATGCTCCTCACCCCCGCCACGTTCCAGAATACTATTTTTACTGTTTTTCTCCCCTCTCTCTCCCTTCTCTTCTCTCTCTCTCTTTTATCCCTATTGTTTTCGAAACCCTTTCACCCCCTTTCCTACCATTTTTCCCTCTCTCTCGCTCCACCACCATTCTTCTTCCTCTGATTTCACCCCGTTATGCCACATCTTTACCTCTTTACCTTTACTTCTTATTTCTTTCGTTTTCCTTCTTACTTCCTCTCTTATCCTTCTCTGCTTCCACGTCCAGTTCTGATCTATGTATATCTTTTTCTGTGCCAGATTCTTTTTCTTCTTCATAATTCCTTCTTTTTGTTCCCATGACGCGCATCTAATTTGCCACATGTTTTTTCTTCTTTCTCTCCGATCATCTCTCTCCGCTGTTCCTCCTATTCTTCTCAGATTCACAATCTCCCCTTTCATTTCTATTTCACTATTTCCCCTTGCATCTCTTTGCCTCTCTCATTTCTCCTCTATTATTCTCCGTCAGCCTCTCCCCGCTCTCTCTCCCCCTCACCACCTTTACTCTTTTCTTCTTTTCCTCCTCTGGGCCTTTCTTATCCAACCTTCCACCTTTATCTCTTAATTTTTATGTTGTCACAAATCTTTCCATCCTATCCCGTACGCCTTAATTCGACTCTCTATAACCTCCCGTGATCCCACCTTTATTCCCTGTCTTACCTTTTCTGTCTCTGCCTTTAATTCTTACCGCCCCTCCTCTCTGCCTGCCTTTCCCGCTTTCTGATTTTCTCTCTTAACCTCAACTTTAATTTTTTTCTTTATTCCTTTCTCTCTGCTTTTTCCTGCTCTTCTCCAGGCCTCTCTCTCTCTTCTCCACTCCTCCTCCACCTCCACGCTCTTTCCACCTCTATTTCTCTCCTCAAACACTTTTCCTCTTTGACTTTTTCACCAAAACTCGCGCTCACATCCAAGACACGTCCACACTCCCCTCGAGTGAAATCTAACCATCTTTATATGGGTAATTCTTGGCAATTTCGATTGACTTGTAACCCTTAGGTTACGGATTTTTTTTTAATTTGCACAATTGTTGTGCACATAAAACTGATATTTTTCCCAAATTTTGGAGACGATACATTAATTATATCAAAAGTTATTAACAATTAAAGAAAAATGATAAAAAATTTTCAAACGGCTATATGTTAAAAACTAATAAAGATATCGAAGTCGGATTTTTCCCAAATTACTTATAATACCTTGAACTTTCGAAATAATTACAACAATAAACAATAAAAATTTTTTTTCGAAAGTTATTAACTTTTTGTTTAAACAATTGCTAATATCTCAAAAAGTATATATTTTTTTTGAAAAATTCTTGCTCCTACGTAATCCTGAGGATTTTTTCTATCGAAATCAATCATAAAATTCAAGGGCCCGACATATCGGAAAGCGTAGCCCTAATCAAAAGAAGACGCCTCGGCGTAAGGCTGCGGTAGCGCTCCAGCGGACTCACGGTTGAAAGGTACTTTAGCTTTAATTTAAAAAACTAATTAAGATACCGAATCGGATTTTTCCCAAATTACTTATAATACCTTGAACTTTCGAAATAATTACAACAATAAATAATAAAAATTTTTTTTCGAAAGTTATTAACTTTTTGTTTAAACAATTGCTAATATCTCAAAAAGTATATTTTTTTTTTTTTAATTCTTGCTCCTACGTATTCCTGAGGATTTTTGCTATCGAAATCAATCATAAAATTCAAGGGCCCGACATATCGGAAAGCGTAGCCCTAATCAAAAGAAGATGCCTCAGCTTAAGACCACGAAGACGTCCCGCTTTATTTTATTGAATAAATTAAGTTTACTCTAAACTTCTTACTGTAGAGTTTTATTTATATTATTCTTGAAAAACTTTTTCTTCAGTCTATAACTTTTCAATATAAAATAACTTAATAGGATAGGTTTAAGATTTCGGAGTTATGGGTTTGTGAGTTGGTGAGTTTAGGCTTTGAGATTTGGAATTCATTGGTTAAGTGTTTATGAGTACTGCCTCCGGAATTTCTGAGTTTGAGGTTCGAATTTTATGGCATTAAAGTTTGAGCGTATGTGGATTTATGATTTTAAGGTTAGGGGTTTGTGATTCATGAGTGTGGAAATTGTGATAAGTAGGTTTGGGATTTGTGAGCTTGGAATTGGTTGATTTGGAGTTTATAATCTCAAAAATTCGAGGTTTGTAGATATGGAATTTCTGGATTTGGGTTAGTAGGCTTGAGATTTGTAGACTTGTTATTTGTAATTTCGGAATTTGTGGTTTTGGAACTTGTCGTCTTGAAGTTTGTGGGCCTGGTATTTATGGACTTGACGTTTGTGTGTAAAAATATATTTTAAAAATATAGTTTTACCTCCATAAAATATAAGATGTGCAACCCTCCATATTCGAAACTAATATAATTTTGTTGTTTGTTTTATGAAAAATTTTTTCTATTTTATTTTATTAAAAAATTTCAAATAAAATCGAAGATACTGAAAAAAATGTGATATTGAAGGTAACTTACGGGGGTGGATTTTGTTCACTAGAGGTGGAAATTTGCCGAAAAAATACGTATCGCCTATTTTTCAATGCACCATATCATACCACAATTTTATAAAAATCGAAGATTCATTTATTGTGTTACTTATTTATATTACTTTATAATAGTGTTTCAGGGTAGTTAACCCCCGTAACAAAAGATTATGCGGAAACACCGAAACAGGTCACCTTTTTTTCGTCATTATGTATTTAAAAAACCTTTTTTTTTTTTTATTTTGAACAGTTCTGTAAAATTGTGCACGAAAAAAATACTAGGAAATATAGTTTTACCCCTATTAAATCTAAGGGTTGCAACCCTTATTATCGAAATCTATATAATGTTATTGCGTTTTTTATGGCAATTCTTTTCCATTTTATTTTATTAATAAATGTTGAATAGAACCGAAGATATAGATGGAAACGTGATTTTGGGTGTAACTTTCGGGGATGGAATTCGTCCCCTAGCAGTGAATATTAGCTGATTAAAGGTACGTATTCCCTACTTTTCAGTGCTCTGTAACATATCACAATTTTATCAAAATCGAGGATTCGTTTATTGTATTATTTATCTATATTGCTTTATAATAGAGTTTAGGGGTAGTTCATCCCTGTAACAAAAGGTTATGTGGAAACTCCTAAACACGTGAATATTTTTTTGTCATTTTGTATTTGAAAAACATTTTTATATATTTTTGTAACAGTTCTGCAAAATTTTACACGAAAAACGTACTAGAAAAATACAGTCTTACCCCTACTAAATCTAAGGGTTGCAACCCTTATTATCAAAACCTATATGGCTTTGTTGAGGTTTTCATGGCAATTTTTTTCCATTTTGTTTTATTGAAAAATATTGAACAGAACTGAAGATATTGAAAAAAATGTGATTTTGAGGTTTACTTTCGGGGGTGGTTTTCACCCCCTTAACCTGTTAACCGGGGAAATCCCTTTCTAATTACGCAACATATAACGGGCGCGTCCTTTTCCACTAAGAGGTGTATGAATGACGTTTTACCATACTAGTAGTAAAATATACGTCCCGCCCGTTCCAGGGCGCAATATAAATATTGAGGACGTATTCATATGTCCTACCCGTACCCGATATTGTTTACTTTTGACGTATTTATACGTCTCGCTCGGTTAACAGGTTAAAACGCATATCCGCCTATAAAAAAATACATGTCGTTTATTTTTTTATGTACTATAACATATCTCAGTATTATTGAAATCGGAGAGAGGCACCTGGGGTACTTTCCTTGTAAGTCATTTACTTCAAGCACCATCAGTACTACTCGAACATTTGGTATCGACTCTGGTTGGCATGGTACAGAGAACTTGAATATGACACAAAATTTGAACAGATTGGATATGAATAATTGGATATATCCATTCATGAACCAAATCTATTTCCCTCAGTATTCCTGTTCTGCTCCTTCTTACCTAAAACTACGCTTTTTTAGCCAGTTACAAATGAAAACGTGTGGTTTACGGAGATAATCTTCTTTACGATTTTGAACTTGATGTAGGACACATGCTTTCCATGTGTTTTTTAACGAAAAATTCAAATTTATTATTTTTGAGACGTTAACTATATTTTTTAATGAGAAAAATGGCGATTTTCAGACGATATTCTACGAAAAGCTCGCTTTTCGCTGTGATAACTGTCTCTATTAGTGAAAGTTGAACGTACAATACAATTTTCCATGTAATTCTCAACGAGAAATCAGAATTCGTTGACTTTGAAAAGTTATCTATACGTTTTAATCATTAAAATAACCGCTTAAAATCAGCTGAAAGTTTTAAAATATTAATTTTAAGAATACGTATAATATTTGTATTTCTATCGGTCTTGTTTATGTTTTAATTTTCATCACAAATAACTCTAACAATAACCGTTGTGTCAATGCCTAGACCCCGTACAAAGAGATTTTTAAGTATATTTTTATAATCTGTGACGGTAAACGTCAAATTAGCGCTGACTATTTAGCTTAATTGCTGCCTGTGAGGGCAGCACCTGCCGGGGGGACGAAATAGGTAACGAAGGAATTCGGCACGCGAGCAGACGGAACGCGCGCGACAGAATTTAAACCAGTGAAGCCTAGACCATCATAGTGTCCGTCCGCTTACGCTACCGCATCGATTAATTCACGTGCCCTTGACGTTTACACGCATCAAAAAGGCAGCAGTCAGTGATCCAGGGTTGCAGCCGCCAAGGTGCTATTCAGCTACGAGCTTGAGGCCAGAACGAGAGAGAGTGTGTGAGGTTTCGCCATCGAGGGCGAAACCAGTGTGTGCGCGCATTCGCGACCCGCGAACAATAACAACGATAAACAACTGTTCCGTGCTGTGCGACTTGTCGTGGTTTTCTCCGATCGCCTGCAATTATAAGGTAAGCTGGCCAGCTTAATTTCGCGATCGCGAGCATAAAATAATAATTTGATACTAACATTCGATGCGTGCATGTAACGGCTCTAATAACAAAGAGCAGCGAGCGTACCGGCAAAGCGTGTTGTCGACGAGCGAGCGTGCATGTAAACAAACGCGCGGGCCGACCTTTTGTGAATTTTGAGGGACAATGAAAGATCCAATTTACATTACTAACAAGTGTTTTTATTGATTCTCTCATCTCACATAGCTTCCACTCATTTTAGTATAGGTTATTAACGATTATTGGTTGACTGACGCATACTTTCTCGTGCTCTCCCGGATAAGTAGTGAGCATTGACGATTTACGCGCGTCCTTTTAATATAGTCGCGCGAACATAATAATTAAACGGTTTTACCCCGTTACAAATCGTACATACAATATACATGGGATTTATACTATCTATATTATGCAACATATTATTTTCAGTGAAAATTTCTGATTAATAATAAGTATGTTATTTACCGTTACTGTTTACCCACACAAAGATATACGTATTTAATCATAATATTTACATTATGTAGAGAAACGAGTACATTATTTTATATTATTTTTTTTAGTATATTTATTCAAAATAAATATTTTCCAGTTCAACCCCATCTTAACAAATGGTCCATGAATAACAGTTTTTGCATGTTGCCGTTAATTCGGGATTTTTGGATCTGGATATTATTTTCAGAGATAATGTTAATGAGAATGAAGATATAATGGTTTTGAATTCACGATATAATAAATTAATTTATAATATAAAACAAAAATAATATTACCACTAATTCATTCGCCTTTCAATGCGCACGGTTTGTTACCATGTGTAATGTAAATAAGTAAGTTATCCGTTTCTCTATAAAAGATTCTGATTTCATAATTGTATATGTTGGAAAAAAACAACTATAGCAATGAAATTTCATTTAGTCAAGTTTTGCATAAACGGATGTGCCAAAACTTTCGTTTTAATGACATTTATAATAATAATATTAACACGGTAGCTCTCATTACCAATCAGCTTTTATAATCGTCATTTATGTAAGTATTTTAAAAATTTTAATTTGATTTGTTTATATAGTTCGAAATTAATGCGCAATAAAATTCAACTCTATGAAATGGCTGACAACAGGTTCAGCGAACCTTTGGATGATATAACGAGTTACTGATCATTATATTGGTTAACGTTTCCTATCGATAACACAGGCCCACAATAAAAAGATGTCTGTACTTTTGACTAGATATACTTTTTCTTACGTATTTTTCGACGCTGAGTCTGAATCTGCAATATAAAATATAGTCTTTTCCCGCATATTGTAAGGTTTATAACGAAGAACCTCATTGTTTGCGGTTTTTTGAGGGTTTTTCGAAATTTAAAATTAAAAAGAGTGAAATAAAATTATTTTAACTACAGAATTGAATTCTACGGAAAAAAATACATTGGAAACTATGTCTTGAATAAATTTGAACTATTTTTCAACCCCTCATACTGAGTGATGCTATTAAAAAACGGAAAAAACGAAATTCATGCTAAATTTGTTTCAAAATTAATTGAAATTTGATTCTGTCACTTCAAAACAATTATAACCATTATAAATAGCATATTGGCGATTTTTGAAATTGCGGATCTTAAATTTGACACCATATTTTTTAAAAGACCACTGCCAGGAGACGATAACTAGTAACATGTGGGATAAATTTAATGATTTTCTTGAAAATCTTTGTTTTCAATCCAGTTTAACGGTTTTTCATGGTGTGATATATGAAAACAAGATTAACTTGGGATGTTAGGTGTAAATTAGGCTTGAAATTGATCATCAGTCATACTAGTGAAACCAGGTGCGGTAATTTCAGTTATTTTTAAGATATTGTAGTATTACATTGATTTTCACTTACACACACGTTTTTCATTGAATGATCGGTGTAAAGGGTTTCTGGCACTTTTTTGTCCCCTTGTCTAAGTTATCTCTCATTTTATCATCCAACAGTAATGTGCCAACATATTTATACCCCACCTTTCTTGAAATCTACGTTCAAATTCTTGTAAGTCAAGTCCTTTTTCCTTGCTCTTCACTAAAGTTACCATTATTTTAAGGAAATTGATTAATATGAGAATCAAGAAAATGAAGTTTTACGTTCATTAGACAGCCTAATTTCTGATGATTACTTACCATTCTTTTGATAATATTTATGTAAGCTACATCTTTTGTGTGACCCAAAAATTTTGTTGACACCTCTTTAAAGTTTGACCATGCTACTTTCTCAGATTTATTCATCGTTGTGTCAAAGTTTTCATCTTTAAATAAAGTACGGATTTCAGGACCGTCAAAGATGCCTTCTTTTAATTTAGCATCTGTTTTCTCATGAAACACTTTTTCTAAGTATTTAAAGCATTGATCAGTTTTGTCCAATGTCTTGACTAATTGTTTCATCAACCTAAGCTTTATATGCAGAGGAGGTATTAAAATTTTACACGAATTCACGAGAGGTTCTGTTTTTTAGGTTCAAATGACTATCTTAGTAGCTAATTCTGTTTTTTGTAGTGATTTGTTCTATCTTTACTATCGAACATGTACAAATAACATTGATATTTTGTGAATCCAGATTGTTGTCCTGATATCTTGGACAAAATTTTCAAGTCTCCATATATTTGTCAATTATATTCTTTGTACTTTATTTTTGCCAAAACCAATTGAAGATTTGAATAATCTTTGAGCGTAGTTGAATGTGCTAACGGTATAGGAGCATACTTGTTTGTATTGGAAGAAGTACGGCTTTAAGGCTGAGCTCTGATGAATCAATGAACAGTCGTTTATTCTCAGGTTTGTACACGTCTGACTTTAATTTTTTAATCAATCCTTTTACGTCAGTGCAGTACAATAGATCTGTACTTTCAATAAAATACTAACGAAACTTTTTCTTTCGATTACGGTATGCACTGACTTTAGTACCCATTGTCACCATATTTCTTCTCTTTGAGTCTGAAGCTAGTAACTCTGATTGTTCTTTGCTTAAACCAATCTTTCTAATTAAATCGTTCAGACTTTTCTTTTCATATTTTTGAACAGTTTGCTTTCTACCGATATGAACATACTATATACTCTTCACTACTGTATAGAGGAAGAATTCTCTTAATTTCTAGCGTTATCACGTGAATGAGTTTTTTGTACATTAATTTAATTTGACAAATGATCAAATATATCTCTTGATTCTTTTTAAGCTCTTCATAAATACATTGTTTACAAATTTTATTACGATTTATTGTTGTTATACAATCGTTATACAATCGTTATACAATCATATTCAATCGTTTTTATCTTTTTGTTCTTTCTATGTTTTAGGAGTTGTAAAATTTGCTTAGTGCTAAATAATATGCTACCTCATTTTCATGAGCATGACTAATGCTCAAGTTTGGGTGTGAATAGCCTAACTACAATTTTCACTTACATTTGAGATACTTTATCTTAAGCTAGTATTAGTACTCTTTAGTGGTACTTACAAAAATCCACTACCGCTGCGAAATATGTTGGCTACGATGACAACTACCCTGAAAATGGGATATGTAGAATGATTAATTTGTTCCAACTATTCCCAGTAACGAAACTAGCACAAGCGCGCTGTCTTGCAGGGGAGCGTTAGGATGTGAGGATAATACCGTAGTATGTCTGACAACTAGTTGACATTGTCTTCGTCAAAGTCAGAAAGCTCTCATATTTAGGCCTCGGGAGGTATGGGAGTTATCACCCCTAGGATGGCGAACTCACCTGTGATTAGGACAGGATTCCAAGCTTGTAGGGTTTATATTCAATTTATGGCACATTTCAACCTTCAATCTTCAATAAACTCTGCTGGCATGTCCGGTAACCGATTTAGTCATAAGTATGTAGGAAATTCGGATAACTTCTGTTATGTATGTTCCCTTTACGTCGAGATGGAATGCAGAAGAAAAATTACAGAGTCAATAAGCCATTCATATAGGATGTGCTTTGACAGTGACATTTTACAACAAGACAAAATCTGAGTCCCTCATACTGTATGTGGCTCATGTTACTCACATAATTTACATATACTCATGTACAATGATGAATTGAGTCAGTTCAAATCAGGACAGGGCCAAATTAAAGTTTTGTTAAAAATCATTAAATTTATTCTATATGTTATTAGTAAACGTCTCTATGGAGTGGTCTTTTAAAAAATATGATGTCAAATTTATGATCAGCAATTTCAAAAATCGCCAATATACTATTTATAATGGTTATAATTGTTTTGAAGTGACAAAATCAAATTTCAATTAATTTCGAATCAAATTTAGCATAAATTTCGATTTTTTCGGTTTTTTAATAGCTTCGCTCAGTATGAAGGGTTGCAAAATAGTTCAAATTTATTCAAGACATAGTTTCCAATGTATTTTTCCCCGTAGAATTCAATTCTGTAGTCAAAATATTTTATTTTCACTCTTTTTAATTTTAAATTTCGAAAAACCCTCAAAAAACCTCAAATAATGAGGTTCTTCGTTATAAACCTTAAAATATGCGGGAAAAGACTATATTTTATATTGCAGATTCGGATTCAGCTTCGAAAAATACGTAAGAAAAAGTATATCTAGTCAAAAGTACAGACACCTTTTTTTTGTGGGCCTGTGTTATCGATAGGAAAGGTTAACCAATATAATAATCAGTAACTCTTTATATCGTCCAAAGGTTCGCTGAACCTGTTGTCAGCCATTTCATGGAGTTGAATTTTATTTTTTTTTTTTTTTTTTGAATATTATAAATTGATTACGATTTTCTATGTAATTTTTGGAACCTCTTGTATATGCTATTAAGAATTAAATATCTAGGTATACTTGTAAATAATGAAACTACGTCGAAATGGGAAAAAACAGGCACAATTTATAATATTCAGTGTAAACAATGTCCATCGAATTACATCGGTGAAAGCAAAAGAGCTCTCAAAAATAGAATTAGTGAACATAAATATTCCGTGAAAAAAACTATTGAAGATCCAGTCAACTCTAGATTTAAACTTTTACCTATACCGGCCCATATCGTGAATAATCCAGAACATGAATTTGATTGGGAGAATGCAAAAATCATGCATTTAGAAGCTGATTACAGAAAGAGATGCATCGCAGAGTCGGTGTATATTAAAATTACGGATAATACCATCAATTCACAGGAAGACACAAAATATTTAAACAATCAATACTCAAGAATACTCAACATCATAAAATCTACTTAGTTTCAGTACGAAAAATAAACATAGTTATTACAATACATCACTAATTCCCTTTCCTTCCAGTGTTTCCCCCACTCGTCAAGTACACTTTTTCTCTTGTTGTGTCTCTCGCTGTCTTTCTCTTTTATTTCATATACAGTACGATATGTCATTATATACATAACAGTTACTTAGCTTTTAATTTGCTGATCATGATGTGTTTTTACCCAATTGACAAACTATATTTTTACCTGACAAAAGATTGTTATTCTATTTTTATATTTATTATTAGACAGAAAAATTAATATTTATTTAATTAAAAGTGTAATGTTTATAACAGACCATGTATGTGCGGAAGAACTCTTAATTTATTCAATTTTATCTACATTACAAAACGTATGTTTATATTATAATACAATATTAATATTGAAAGAATTCCTTTATTTATAATAATATATATATTCAACAGATGTACTGAGGTGGCAATAAATAAAATTGCGAAACGTTTATAATAAAATAAGTGTTTAGTTTATTTATAGGGACGACTCCTAAGATCAAGATTACTAATATAATTATCAAACATCAGGAGTGGAAAAAATTAACAATAATTTATAAGCACTTTAAAAGTTAGATTTTGTCAAAGATTTTTCAAGTTTTTCTTTCATAGATTAATTACTCTACAAGAGTGTGTTGTCAACTTGCACTATCGCTTAACTTGAAAGATCATATAGTGTTCTCACGAATATTTTTTCATCTTTGTAAGATATGGGCGTACCAATTTTTACGATATTAAGAGTGTGCACCACTATCTTGAGAATGAGGTTTTTATCGGTACAGTATATGCATCTTGTGAATAAGTGCTCTACGTCAGAGAGAGAAAGTAAACACTCCGAGTAGGAAGGCAGCAATGTGGAGAAGTACTTAATTCGCCATTTTCATGGCCACTCAAAATTTCTGCCCTAATCGTCCAATAAGTTTAAGAATAGCCCGTAGGCTGACTTTGCTAATCCGCGAGTCAACCTAGATTTTTTGTTTCATGAATGATTAGCGGTACGATATTAGTTGAGGTCGGCGGTTTGTGTTTGTTATCTTCTCTCTCTCTCTCTCTCTCTCTCTCTCTCTCTCTCTCTCTCTCTCTCTCTCTCTCTCTCTCTCTCTCTCTCTCTTTTATGATCTTATATGTGTCCAAAAAGTGTTCGACCTTAGCCAACTCCGTATTAACTGACAAAAGAAATAAAGCAATATGCTCGTACCTTGAGTAATATTTATCATCAAAGCTAATCGCTTTCAGTTACTGAAATCTCGATATACTGACCTTTTCTCTGTCCGAATCCGAACTCACGCACTTGACTGTGCTTTTGTATCACAGTTTCATGAACACATTTTCAGCTTTCAGTATTGCAACATTATTTATCCAGCATATTCAACTCCGTGTTATGGATCGAGATGGCTGTAAACCTCGATAATAACCTCGAGGGAACTTGATTATAAAAATGAAAATGTATATATAGTAATTATCAATCATTTATTATACCACGTTACAAAGTGAACAAAAATTTCGGTAGCTTAACGTCACGTGAATGATTTAAAAATCAGTTTATCTTAATACATGCTTATCTGAATAACTTAAAATACATACAAATGAACGCAATTAATCTTTATAAAAAAGTGGAGCCATACTTAAAATAAGTCGTAAATTTCCTCCAACCATTCATTCCATACTAATCTACGAACTTTTATTTCAAGTAATTTTTTTTTATTTGTCATAAATTTTGTTATTTATTAATTTCTAATCAAATAATTTCTTTTATTATAATAAATCCATTACTTTTGTCGTATCATATGAAAATCCGAAATAAGAAATTCTATATTTACCATATGATCGCTAAAAACCAAAGGTGACGTAATTTTCAATACCGTAGATATAGACTATACTGCACGTTAACTTCAAGTTGAAAAAACTTCAAAGGTTACAGGCAAGCCACATGAGGGTATATACTTCTCAAGATTAAGGATAATCTAAAATATTTTTCGTAATAATTTACCTTTGCCCAGTTATTGACGTGAAACTATTGAAAAAAGAAACAACAAAACTAACCTCTACTTGTTATTTAAAGTGTCAATTTAATCTCGCTAATTGATAATCTTCGAATGAACGTAGAATTTTCCATTCTTACTGAATCTGAAATGAAAAACATAAAGTAGATCTTAAAGATCACATATATCATGGTAAGTGTTGCTCGGAAGCCAATTATTTTTATTTCAACAATTTTTTGTAGTACAAATATTTACAAATATTACATTGTTAGAATAAACACATATGAAAAATTTTGTAATTTCTGCAAATATTGTTTATATTACCTTTGCAATAACTGTGGATAAGAAAGAATAAACAATCGCATTTTAGACTGTTGTTATACAATGATCTTATTTTCAATACCATAAACAAAAAAGGGTAATTTGCACAAACTTTAGCTTTCAAAAATAGCAAATATTAAAACCAGAAAGATTATGATATTTTATATATCCTAAAAATGATATATTATGTATATAATAAATTATAAATTCATATTCAATCAAAAATGTACTAAATATGCTAACTTTTGAAATTGTATTGACATCCTATTCTTTCTTTCAGCTGCCAGTAGTGGATCCATTCTTGGAAAAAGTTTCTCTTTCTGACCTAGGTAAATCGTATTACTGCTATCATTCATGATTGAATATTAACATAATTATTAGTTATCATCGCTAATTGTTCATTTACTTATGAATAATCAATAGTCACTATAATTTAATATTATGCTACTGGAAAAAGTTAAGGAAACAGAAAAAATTCCCAAATTTTTCGGCGATATTTAAAGACTTCATTTTCGTGAAAAATGATCGTATCGAGATGAACAAAAAAAAAACATTTTTAAGTTTAAAGTTTTTAGTTTATAGATTTTTTAATCCTTATTTTAATCTTTTTTTTTTCATCATTTTAAATCCTAATTTTTCATCTGATATGGTTACTGTACAATCCTAAGAAAAATAGCAAAAAACATTCTTGCTTTTTTTTTGAGACTTTGGCAAATTTTTTTCATTTAAATAAAGTTAAATTTCTGTTAGCTTATTTATTTATCCATCTTCAATTTAATTTTTTTCTTATTTCTCTATGTCCATTTGTCACTGAGATATTGAATTTTAAATGAAAAATGATCCTTTTTCCTTCAATTGCCAATATCTTAACACCAATAATCGTACAGCAAATAAAAAAGAAATTCTAAAAATTAGAATAAATTCCATACAAGACTTTATTCATTGGTTATTGAGAAAAATTTTTTTTCAATCTTCGATATTAATTTGAAAAAAGTACGAAAAAATGGCTTTTTGAGTTATTTATATGAATTGTCTCAACTTGTCTCAAACTTTTCAAAACGTTACGATGTTTGTAGACTTTCATTTATTTCAATACTATAAGAAGTAAGATTGTTAACTCGTTATGTCTCTCTCTCCCTATTATTTAATGATTTATTATTATTATAATTGCATGTAATTATTTTATAATTGCATTTATATTACAATATTATGTTGTATGTTGCTAAATTTATATTAGCGAGACGAAAAGAGAGAGACAGACGTATTCGTGTCTTATTTGAGTAATTGCACCTGCTGTTTGGTTGCAACGAGCGCGACGCGACGTATGGATAACGTCCGCGAAGCCAGAAAAGTCATGCTGATCTTCGGAGCGACACGTTTATTCATCGTTACACAAAATTTTCTACGGCTTTTTTAACTCTTCTGCTTGGTGACCTTACTCTTCCTACGTGTACACTAATCGTACTTAACTGTGGTGTCAGGCATGACAAATAACTTTACGAGGACTTTCCTGTGTTTTTGTGCGTGTACGTATTTGGCGGAGCCTTGGTTTTTGACCTGTAGCGACGTACGTAGACGCATCACCTGTAACTATCAGTTCGATAGTTCTCTCGAATTGTTGCTCGTTTTCTCAATAATAAACAACGAGATGCATGAACAAATGCGCAAAATGTTGGAGGCAAGTATAATTCGTATATCAACCAGTGAGTGGTCTAGCCTGGTAGTCATGGTGCGTAAGCTAGATAGCTTGTACATGTTCTGTATTAACTACCAGAAAGTGAATGTAGTGTCACGCGTCAGCGTATATCCATTGCCGTACATGGACGTAATTTTGCGCAAGTTGCAGCACACAAGATACATTACAGCTCTCCATTGCTCGGGTCCATTTTTGTAGATTCCTTTGACCTATCAATCAATCCCGATCATTGCATTGACTGTTTCAGGCATGGGATTCTTTAAGTTCATCAGGATGCCATATAAACAAAGTGGTCATTCTGGAAATGGAGCCCTATGCGTTTGCGTATTTAGACCGTCTGATGATCATGACTGAGACGTTTTCAGATCATGTTAAATGGCTTAGAATAATCCTATGTAGGATTAAAGAAGCTGGTCTAGCTATGAATCGCAAAAGGTCGTGGATATGCATGTCTGAGGTACGTCACCTCGGCGCGTTAGTTAACTTAGGTGATCGGCTGAGTGTGTATCTTTGCGATACACCAAAACGTCATTTAACCCTTAACTACTATGTGGGGTAGATTTACCCCAGAAATTTTTAACAATAAATAAAATTTATTTATTTTTGTTTTTTCAACAAATTTTTTCAGTGTGTGTAACATTAAAAATTGTTAACCTGAATATTTTTTTTTGTAGTAAAAGGTTTGAAATATACTAGAAAAAATTTTCATAGCAAAATATCTAAAATTCTCTGATTTATTCGATGATTTTCGTGCTGGGGTAGATTTACCCCACCGAGCAATTACGTGGTCAAAATGAGGTGTGCAAATTAAAGGTTAAAGATAAATTTTTTTTTTAATTCTTTAAAAATTTCTGTGTTTTTTCTGTATAAAATAAAGCATTTTCTTAATTTCTTTCAAATAAACATTTTTGTATCATTTTAATGTTCAAAGATACGGAGAGTCGAAATTTAACGATGTTTTGAGAAAAAAGAATTTGAATAAACAATAAACAAAAATAAAACGAAATTTGCAAGCAATTTCGAAAGTACTTGAAAAAAGCTACGAACTGCTTTTTTTTAATTGTTTTAATGATTTTTTTTTGCAATACGGTAAGTACTTGAAGATGAGCAGAAATTAAAAAAAAAATTTTGTTTATAATAAGATCAAGGAAATATTATTTAAGGTGATTGTGATATAAATCTTTGAAGTTTTCTTAATTTTGTGTTTGGGTGGGCAAAAACTTTTGACTAGGAGTGTACTGTTACGTTTAGACTATTCTACGTTATAATAAATTACTAACTAAAAACACCTCGCTCGCTACTGCTCACTCGGTAGTATTTTCAATACGTCTCTTTAAAATATGCACGAGAATGGATTTGACTTTATATCAGTGAAAATTATATAATGCGAGCAGCAACCAATCCGGAAGCTAAGGGCAGCATCGTTGCAGCATCACCCGAGAGCAAAAGTTGTTTGCTGATATCAATTACGGCTGATCACCGTCATTGCACCGCAGGGTAGATGCACCTCCTTTTTTTCCGCGCGACAAAATATTTCCGGAAGTATTTTGTTATACGCGACCGTTATCGCATTCGCGCCGAGCGTTATATTTCGCGGTAGAATTTGAATTCTCTCTCTCTCTCTCTCTCTCTCTCTCCCCTGATAATGGTAAATCTTATACGCGTGCGCAAGTCTTTCGGCACACCAAAGACTGTAACTTCTATTATTATAAACGTCTTGATTTTTATTCGCCGATTTACGTTCTTTCGTTACCCTTTAATTTAATGGATCCGTCACCTGATATTTTTTTGAACCGATTTTATCTAGGGAATAGTGGAAAGAAATATTATTCTCCGTACACCTAAGAGAAAGCAAGTGTCACAAGTCAGGTGACTTAAGGAGAATTCAACTCTATTGGAAAGGAGACATTGGAGCGAATGTATTAATCGTAAAGTCGAATACACGTATGCTCATACGTGATTAACGGAGCGGCGGTTAGCTCTGCATCGTGGAACATTGTTCTTAAATAAACCCAATTTGCATCAGTTAATCCACCCCGTTACAATATATATTTTTAAATGAAAATTATAATAATTATAGACGTTGATTAGATTGAATTAAGTTATTCAACTTATTTATATGTATATTTATAAATAGAACTTTTACATAGAAATATTATCAGAGAAATAGAACACAAATGAAGTAAATTCATTTTACAGATCAAATTTATCGAAAATGATAAACTCATCGTAGGAGATTATATTAAATGCACTATACTTCCATTGCGAATGTGATGCAAATGAATATTTGTAAAATTATATTTTATAGAACATTATGAATTACATAGCAAATTATCGTTAAAGAAAATGAATGCCGAATTATTGAATCATTATCAATTCATTACATTAATTTTAATATAAATTTTTTTGAAGTTGCGATTTATTGAGTAAGATAAATCGTTAATATAGCATATATATCGTTGTTAGAAAAAAAATCTATGTTAAAAATATTACGTTGTGCAACGGTAGTCGATTTAATTAATCGAGTCGTTCGCGATTCTGCTTCTCACGCGTTAGTTCGAACTATTGAGAGAGAGAGAGAGGGGGCGCGCGATCTTTTGAATAAGCAGTTACGCCTCAGCTGTTTACGCGAGTTTACCGCCGATTTGTGTTTTGCACTTTGATTCGCAAAAATAATTAGTTTTCCGAACAAATACGTGCGTGGGTGCAACAGCAAGCAGCGGTGCAGAAGCAGCAGATTTGCAGCATATAAAGACGAATTGAGGCAGTGCAGCTGATTAAGCGAGGTGCAGCGGCAGTTGATAATTTTGCTACAACAATTACGGCTGATCACCGTAATTGCACCGCATGGTAGGTGCACCTTCCGTCATATTAAGCGAAACAAAATACATTCGGTATTTTGTCTATCCGTGATAGCATTATATTTTTTGTATTCGCGTCGTGCGTTAGTTCGCGGTAGAATTCAAATCTACTCTCTCTCTCTCTCTCTCTTTCTCACCGAACATAATTAAATTGTAAAATCCTATTTTCGTGCGTCAGTCTTTCGGCCCAACAAAGACTATAGTGATTTTTTATTAATTAAAGTCTGTTAAATTTATTCGCCGTTTTCGTCATTTGATTTTCCTGGTAGCTTAAGAATTTGAAACAGGCTTAGATTTTAATCCAATTACATCTAGGGGATTAAGAAGATTAGGAGTAAATTCGCTCACACTTAAAACTCATCAAGTGTAACAAGACATGTGACTTAAGGTGAGTTCAACTCCGATCGATAGAAGACAACTAAGATAAATCATCTGACGTTACGGCGAATAAACGTATTATCATACGTGTTTAACGGAGCGGCGGTTTACTCTGCATCGTGGGAGTTTGTTCTTAAATAAATTTCCCATTTTCAGATAACCTCCCCCGTTACAGTTGATAATAATAGTATATTGCATATTGCAAATATAATAATTCAAATATAGATTAGCTACACTTACGAAAAGTACAGAAAGAATATTTAAAATTTTTTTGTGGTAGAGATCAGAAGGTGATGTTACAAATAGAAGAATCCTCGTATGTCTAAATTTTTTAGAAATTTCATTCACAATTTAATTGAGAAATATTACAATATCAATACAAAGACACAAAAAATAAGATAAAAATAGATATAATAACGCTACGTACAACGAAGTTGCAATGGTCTTTGTTGGGAAAAACGGGCAACCTCCAAAAGAACGTGATATCGTAATATACTAAAAAAGTGAAAAATCTATTAGTATTTCGCCTATTAGTAAATATACCGATCCAATGACGTATCCACTTATTTATTCTAACGATGGTTATGGATGGACGCCAGGTATGAAAACTAATGCTGGGAATAGGAACATATCAAACATTCAATTTTACAATTACAGAATGAGTGTAAGAAATGGATTCAATCATATCTAAATCTTGAAAAAATTAATCAGTAAGCAACAATTGATGCATTCGTAAAAGTTGGAAGCTCAAGATTATATTACATAAAAGAAATCAAGATAGATAGAGAAATGAATGTTATAGTGGGTTGATGGATTATTTACATAGAAAAAATAAATCAGAAAATATGAACGTTGGAAAAATGGTTATCTTAACATCAAATTTTACGGGAAGTCCGAGGTTACTAAAACGAAATTATATCGATTTTATGACAATTTTAAATCTCTGTGGGATACCAGATTTATTTATAACAATGACATGCAACCTAAATTGGAAAGAGATTACTAAAAATATAGAGGAATATGAAAGTCCTATAAATAGACCAGATATTGTTACCAAGATATTTTATATAAAAATGCAAGAATTAAAAAATGAAGAATTAATAAAAGGGGTTTTAGTGAAATGTATTGTTTATACTTACGTTATTGTATTCTAAAAATGAGGACTTCCGCATATGCACATATTATTATTTTTAGATAAGGAAGATAAACTTCTAACTCCAGACAAACTTGATGAATTAACTAGTACAGAGATACCAAATAAAGATATTTATCCAAAATTATATAACTTAGTAAAGCAGTTCATGATACATGGTCCATGTGATAAACAAAATTTTATTTCTCCATGTATGGATAATACAAATATTTGTACTATAAAAAATTTTATTCAAAATTGCAAATTCAAGAAATTGCAATTCAAGAACAATATTTAAATCGAATGGGTATTCACTCTATAAAAGAAATAACGATGGTATTACTATAAATTTTAAAAGTAAATTCTCTAATAGAATATCTAATAATCGATTTATTGTTCCATATAACCCATATTTATTGTTAAAATTTAATGCACACATAAATAATTCTCGACTGTACAATGTATCGAATATTTATTCAAATATTGTTATAAAGGCCATGTGTGCATTTATTAAAATACAAGACGCAAATGTAAATTTCAAAAAAAATGAAGATACACTTGGAAAAGAGCAAAGTGATATCGATGATGAATTACGTACTTTACTAACTACCTTTAGAATTACGTACAATTGATAATGTTCTTTATGATACATTTTATGAAACAGCTTAAGTTGAAAATTTAGTAAAAGAAGACGAGGAATAGGATCGGTGTTTACAAGAAGCTTCTTAAGTGAAATTCTCTTAAAAACTATGGAAATTATTTACATATATTTGTGTTTTCCACAATCCAATCAATGCTCCAGAATTGTACGACAAATACAAGACTCATTTTTATCATCCGAGATACGATAAAAGCGTAGGAGAAAGCACGGCATTCATATCAATCGATAAGATTTTATTAGGTAACGGATATTGTTTGAACGATTTTTATTTATCTGATATTAAATTATACGTAAATGACAATATTACTGAAACGAGTTTCAATAATGATAGTAATGTATTAACACTAAACCTACCGGCATATTATATATACCTATTTCTACCGAATGGTGTTCAAATAATGGGATTTTGAAATAAACAATTATAGTCTTTTCTAGTTATAATTAATACAGAATTTAGTATAAATAATAAACACAAAATAATTATCATAATATCATTTAAAAACATTTATTTTTCGGGCTTTAGGAGCGATCATTTGACCGCTCTGGTAGGTTTAGTGTTAAGTAAATTACAAGATGTGACGGTAAACGTCTTATTATCGCTAACGGCCCATCCGTGCGGCTGCCCGCGTGGGCAGCATCTACCGGTTGGGGAAAATGTGACGAGGTAATTCGGCACGCGGGACGGAACGCGCGTGTATGAAAATGAGGCAGTCGAGGATCAGCTATCGATAATGCCGAGAGGAGTCGAAGATCAGCATCCGGTCGCTGAGTTGTGCAAGGTGGGATAGTTAATAGTTCTCGCAAAGAGAGTGCAGGATTAACTACTGATACGGAGAGTCGCAAGTTAAGGATCAACCATCGACGCGTTTAGCCAAATTGCACAATCAGCTATCGATACACGAGCCAAAAGTCGAGGATTAGAATCCGATTGCAGAGCTGCGCTACCTAGCCTCCAGACATTTCCCGAGTTTTCCCGTTGTGCGTGCGAGAGTGTGCGAGTGAGGAGTGCCATCGAGAGCGAAACCAAAATACGCGAGTTACCTCGACGCGATAAAGACAGACTTTGCCGCAACCGGAGTGCGAATTGGTTCTCCTGGTCTTCGTGCGACTGCTAAAAAGGTAAGCTGGCCAGCTTAATTTCGCTCTCGCGATATAATTGCTACACGAGTAATACCTCGATTCGACAAAAAGCGTGCACGTAATATCTCGGCAAACAAAGAGCGGCGAGCGATCCGACACTGCATGTTGTTGTCTTGTGCGCGGCATGTAAACATAAACACGTGGGCCGAATGCGATGTAATATTAGGAGATAATAAAAGTTCTCGTATGTGATATTAACAGTATTTTCGAAGTGTTTTTTCCGTGTTTGTAGATAGTTGGTTGACTGACACCCGTTCCCTCCTGCTCTCCGATTTTCGTATCTGACGTAGGTAATTACGCGCGCCTTTCAGTACGATCGCGCGAATAAATTAATTAAACGGAATATCCACCCCGTTACAAAGATAAAATAAATTCTCTAAAAAAAGAATAAAAAATATATGATAAAACATTATAATTCTTCAAACTTAATGCGGATAGAAAATGTATATGCATTGATGGATCAGGAGGTAGTGGGAAAAGTTACTTATTGAATATTCCCGTTGATTATTTAAGATTCCACAATATCCAATATGTTTGCATGGTATGGACAGAAATTGCTGCAAATTTATTGAAGAATGGAAAAACAGGGCACGCGACAAAAATTGCTTCTGAATATTACAGAATGTACAACATGTAACATTAAGCATAATTTGAAGGATGGGAAATTATTGAATTATTGGCAAGTAATAATCTAGGATGAAATATCAATGACTTCTAAATACGCATTTAAAGCAGTGGATCGTCTCCTTCAAGATTTGAACGAAAAGAAAGATCCATTTAATGATAAAATTATAATTGTCTCAGGTGATTTTCGGCAAATTTTACCAGTCGTTTGTTACGGTAGTCGTACAGTTAGTATTGAAAACTCTGCTTAATTGGCTCTGTTTAATTGTCAAAAATGGCTCAGTGAAACCAACTGTGAAAAGCAAGGTGCATTATCTACTGACCACAGACAAAATGGACGAGAAACGATCTCATCTTTTCCTCGAATGTGCACCTCGCTTCCCCTTTTATTGCTAAGAATATTGTCATTAGGCAGTTTGCAAATCCACCCTGAAAATCAACCCGTAAAATCAGTTTTTTTAATATTTCTCAGCATCAAATGAATATTTTTCAGTAAACTCAACGTTAAAAAATTTCTTATAAAAAGGCGCTTTTAAGGACATAACATTTATACCGGACGGTTATAACCCCCTTTTTAATAGGGGTAAATACACTATTTTTTGTACTGTTTTAGGACATGTAATATAGTAAATCAGCTCCAGTGATTTAAAAATTGCACTGATAATGAGAAAATACCAAAATTAAATTGACGTGTTTCCGGATTTAAAAAAAAAATGTTTAAGGGGTGTTTTAACCCCTAAAAACCACCCCATCAAACTATCAGCAGGTTAATCCATCTAATCCTGGGATAAACAAGTTTAGTCGTTTGTTATTCCTTGAAATAATTTAATCCTATACATGAGCGAGCTACCTCAATTAACCAACCTGCCTCTAACCCACCAAACCCCCATAAACCACCCGTACCGAACCACATGCAGGCTAACCTACCTAATCCTGGGAAAAGAAAGTTTAGTCGTTTGTTATTTCTTGAAATAATTGAATTTTACACCATAAGCGAGTTATCCCAGCTGTATAATATACATCTTATCCATCTACCTCTAACCTATCTAACCCCCACCCTTATAAACCACCCTTATCGAACCACATGCGGGCTAACCTTATATAAATAGCGAAAAATAAATGTATTTCTTGAATAACATTCATGTTGCATAACAATATGTCCCAAGTATTACAAATTTTATGTAATAATTATTATTTTCTTTTCATTATAAATACCAAAAAAATAAAAATAATTAATAACGGCTTAGAAATATAAAATTTAAGAATAAAATAAATTATAATTAATTATTAACAATTTTGTTTTTTCGAAATTAATAATAACAGTTATAGTATCAGTTTTTTTTAAAATATTATTTGTATTGTATTACATATAGCTGCGTATAAAAGAGTAATAATAATAGTTATTATTTTTAAACGTAAAGTTAATTCGTAATAAAGAAAAATAACAAGTAATAACAGTTAAAAATTATTAATTTCAAAAGTGGAAGTTTAATATAGTTATTATTTCTTTTTTAATCATTTACAATTTGTCAATGATAAAAGAAATTATAACAAATAATTGTTTATATTAATAGTGTAACGGGGTCAGTGCTCCGTCTTTTTATTTATACGCGCGATCGCGTCGAAGAACGCGCGGGAATGTCGGAATGTTTAAACTCGTCAACTGGAGAGCAGGAGGGAACGGGAGTCAGTTAACCAACCTTCTACCGGCGAGAAATAATAACATCAAAATTATAATCAGTATCACATGCGAGATCGTTTATTTTCCCTTTTCTCTACAATATACTCGGCCCGCGTGTTTATGTTTACAAAGCGCGCGCGCGTCAATAACATGCAGTGTTGAAGCGATCGTAGCTCTTTGTTCGTCGAGTTAATACATGCACGCTTCTTACTGAGTACGAGAGGTTAGTTATTAGCAATCTTACAGGAAATCGCGATACTAAGCTGGCCAGCTTACCTTATCAACAGTCGCGCAGTTAACAAGAGAGGTAGAAAGTACCCGCACAGCGCACGTTAGTCTCGGAAATTGTTTGTCTGTGGGCGAGGTGTCTTGCGCTTTTCGGTTTCACCCTCGATGGCAAAACCCTGCACTCACGCACGTTCACGCACACTCGCTCTCGTTGGACCAAGGCGCAGCTCCTCTCGATGAGTCCGTTAACTCGTCTTGGTACTCCCCAAAACTCGGGAAACTTCTTTTTATCGCTCACTGCAACTAGATTGCTGATTCTCGACTAGTTCATTTATATTATAACGAGCGGCCAGACCCTCGTTATGTCTCTCTCTCCCCATACATAATTATAATTATTCTTATATATATAATTGTCTTATAATTATCCTACATGTATGGCAGCCGAAGGTAAGTCAGAGAGAGTGCTAATAGAGGGCGAGCTAGAGAGAGAGAATTCGGGAGGCCGGCGCGACGCGCGCGAGTAGGGGAGTAGGGCAGAGGCGCGCGATAAGGACTCGCTCTTGTACCGGCGACTTCGAAGCACGTGGACGTGTGACGAGCGGCTATACTTGTGCTTGCGATCTTTTGTTGTCCGACCTTCCGTGACTAACCTTTTGTGACTGACTTTTCGGTTGTCTGCGAATACGCGAGTGTCTACTCGGTGTAAGATACCGGTGCTGAGATTACCCCTAGTGCATTTGGCGGGCTAGTTCCTGCGACCACGAGTGCGAGCCTTTAAGGCCGCCCGCCTCTTGACTGCACCCGAGCTATACACTGCGCGTCATCGCGAGCCACGTGCGAGGCTGAGGATATCGCCTGCAGGGCTAACGCCGAGACATTAATGTAAGTACCTTCTCGAATACGTGTCTCTCTCGCTAGCTTTCGCCACTCTCTCTCCCGCTTACGCTGCGTATTAATTTTGTATTACTCTCCGTAGTAAACTCGATGTTATTTGTATATCTGTTTCCTTCTTTTGCGCTTCCTTTTACCTATCGTAATCAATCCCGTTCCGTCCGGCTTTCGCACCTAAATTTCGTGATTATTCCAAAGCGCCCATAGGACTACACGACGCTCTCCGCGGGCCAAGGTAACAGACGCTGCACCACAACGTTCCTGTTGCTGCTGGGCTAGGCTTTGCGCAGCCTATTACGAGGCCCACACCGAGCTGTTTTAATCCCCTCATAATTTATATAACGAGTGACCCGCGCTGGGTCAAAACCCCGTTATATTATGGCGCCCAACAACACATGGGTTTAATAGCTTTACGAAAATTCCGAAATTCGAATTATAATTGTATAGCGAAAGCGCGTGTTCGTGGAATCCACCGAGGAATGCGACGCGCGCGACGAGTGAAGAATTGTTTACGTTTAGAAGCTAGCCGTAGCACACAACCAAAACAAGGCGCTCGGTTTTCAGCACCTTAAAATTTTATCATAGCGTGCGAGCGAGAGTCGTAATTCTTCGTATTTAGAAACGTATGCGTACAAGCGTAAAAACTTTTATTTTCCGCGTGCGTGCTGGCAACAATTGGGCGTATCCGCTTAAAAATTGTTACGCGACCTACAATTAAAATCCACTATTTCAGGATATTCCAAAACTATTGTTTTTCGTTATCAGTTTTATAAAATTAAAAATGGCCGAAAAAGATATAACTGACTTAACAATTATAAAAGAAAAAATCGACAATCACATTAAAGAATGGATTAAGAGTTTGCCAAGTGATAGAATAGATAACGTTTTGGAAAATCTTGAACTCGTGGTAGACGGCACAATGTACGAACGCGCGAACCGCTTATATAGACGACTGCAAGGTGACTATGAAGAAAAAGACTTCATACAAACCATAGATGCGTGGGACCACGAAACGATAACGCGGCGCAATAACCTTTGTCTCACTTTTATAAAATCAGACGCGCTCCTGCGAGAATTGCGTGAAGATCTCGTTAACGCCGTTAATCAAGACATAGAAGAGGACATAATAAATAGCCAAGAAATAGAAGAAACGAATAATGGCGACATGTCACTCACAACAACAGCTAATACACACGAGACACTCATGCGAGACGCGGTACGCACATACACACCGATGTTCGCAGTAATTACGAGCGCCCACGTGCCGACATCGCAGTCAACACCGCCGTGCACAGTATCAGCAGCAAACGTAGGCTCAAGTGAACAACGTCATGCCAACACGAACACAACATGTGCGCACGAGGCATCGATACCTACAATAGGCACCCCAAGTACGATAAATTATCGGGAAGACCTCATATGGGTTAATCTGCCTTGCGGTGAACCTAAACAAATGCCACGTTTAGCAGCCGAGGAGCTAAAACGAGCAGTGATAGCGGAACGTTCACAGGCTCAACAAATTCTCGATCTTCAAAACTGTTTAGAAGCTATGTCAAACGAACACGACAAACTTATAAGACAAAATGAAGATCTGAAGACCACGAACAATAACCTCCTCGCCAGACTACAAGCAGCTGAAGCAAGAGTTCAACAACAAAACGAGCGCACACGGTTTAACGCGACGCGCGCAGATAAAGCTGTCAACTTTCGCGATACATACAGCCTCATCGATCCGGACTTCGATCTAACTATAACCAGCCCGAACGTAAATCCCCATGCACGAATCTTCTGCTCGACAACGAAGCAGCAGACAACACAATACGCGACAGGGCCAACAATTTATTCAACCGCATCAGTGAGACCGGCCGACAGGATGCAAGCAGCCACGCGACTAACGGAAGCAGCGTTTCCCAACGCGATCCCTCACATCCCCGCAAGCTCGATCTGGGGAAGGGGGTCACATATTCAAGTCGTCCGCTCTCGCAAGCGACGGGCGCGCAACAAACGGCCGCTGCGCAAGCCCAAATCCCTTCGAGCTTCGGTGTCCCCAATTGGCGATCGAGCCCACTTCTCGCAACCTCCCGTTCGATGAGTTCAACCAGGAATTTAGGGAAAACCATCAGGGAATGGAAGATTTCTTTTGCGGGAGACGGCACCATCAGCATCGAGGAATTTTTGGAGCGTGTTGAAGAAAACTGCTGCCTAGACCGAATAGCGGAAGACGAGCTTTTGGACTCGTTGTCCACCCTGTTTCGCGGATCTGCGCTTCGATGGTATCGCTTGCTACGGCCCACATGGTCGTCGTATGAGCAGTTCAGAGATGCCGCGCTATCTGCCTATAGTAAATCCAGGAAGTACAACCGTAACCTATCGGTTGAAGCACACCTGCGGACACAGGGCCCCGATGAACCGGTCCGCGATTACCTTGCAGCGCTGAATACTATTTTTAGCCGCTTCGAGAGACCGTGGAGCGTCGCAGACCAGGTCAACTTGGCAATCGATAATATGTTGCCTAAACTGAAGAAAGAGTTGAAAAAGACTCAGATCTACTTCGCGTCGTTACCGCAGTTGTTAGCCAAAGCAATGGAAGTAGAGATCGCGGAGTCCGACGAACACTGGAAAGCTCCCCCCTCCGCGGAGCAGAGCATGCTGCCCGACGCGGCATATCAGCCTAGGGCCAAAGCGCCGGCGAGGGCCAAAGCGAGCATCGCGTCTGTGGTAGAAAAGTCTTCTTTCTCTGAGGCCGACTTCGAAAAATCTTTTCAAAAGTTTTTCGATAAAAAGTGGCAGCAACTTGCGGCGGCTAAGAAAGGGCTTCCCGTTCCCCTTAAGGACGTAGCACAGGAACCGACCACCGTCGGCTCCCCGAAAGATGGCAAACCTCCGGCCTACCCGCGTCAACGCGAGGGAAGACGGAGCGGGGCAAGCGGCCGTGGCCGCCCGGCAAGAAACGGTTGGGCCCAAGTCATCACTCCCAAGTCGGACAAAAACAAGAGCAAGCCTCCCGGCCCCGATGCTGAGAGATTACTCTGTTGGGACTGCAGCTGGCCTGGGTACACCAAAGCCACCTGTCCCGAATGCTCAAAAATCGAGGCACCAAAAAACGTGGAGAAGAACGCGTAGATGAGGTCCCTACCGTTCCGATGACGACCTGGACCTTCGCTACAGATGCCCCCGCGGGAGAAGCGCCAACGCGTTCTGATAGTTTTGCGACGAACGCGTTGGTAGAAAAGTACCCCAGATGGTGGCTGACGCTTAGCATCGGTACATTTACCTGCAGGGCTCTGTACAACACTGGAGCCTCGCGCACCGTTCTGAGTCCCATCGCCCTTCAGGTTGCTGCCGCGATGAACAAACGCGTCAACATGTATGTCGGGCCCGGCGCGAAAGCAGTCGATGGTCATTATGTCCCTATCATCGGTAATGTACAGTTACCCTTTACGATAGGTGGTGTTACCCACTCGATCGACGTACTCATTTTGAGCGAGGCTGATGCTCATTGCACCCTCGGAAGTGACTTCGTTCGAGCCTTTTCCGCGTGTTTGGATCCCGAGACCAACACGATAAGGATTAAAGGTTGCGATCAGGAAGTCCCAACCACTGTCTCCTCACTTCGTGCGGAGGAGGCGATGTCGCTGGCGGCCTTGAGTATCGAAGAGATCTCGAAGGAGCAGCGACAAGAAATCGATCGAGTGATGGATGATCTCCTGCCCGAACCTTCCTGCGAGCAGCTCGGCTGTACCGGATGGATCGAGCACGACATCGACATCGGCAGCGCGCGCCCAATTAAACAGAAATACTATCCGGTGTCGCATAAAATCGAAGAAGAGATGCACGTGCAAGTGCATAAAATGCTGCAGATGGGAATTATTCGTAAGTCCCGCAGCGAGTGGTCTAGCCCGGTGGTGATGATTCGGAAACCCGACGGCGAATACCGATTTTGTGTGGACTACCGGAAGGTGAATAGCGTTACCCGCGTGAGCGCATATCCGCTGCCCTTTATGGACGCGATATTGCGAAAGCTCCAGCACGCCAGATTCGTGAGCGCAATTGACCTCGCGAGCGGATTTTGGCAGGTCCCTCTTTCGGAGAGGGCCATCCCGATAACTGTTTTCACCGTCCCAGGACTCGGGCTATTCGAATTTGTTCGGATGCCCTTCGGATTGGCTGGTGCCCCGGCAACATTTCAGATGTTGGCCGACAGGCTCATCTCACCCGAGATGGAGCCTTATGCCTTCGCGTATCTTGACGACGTGATCATCGCTACTGAAACGTTCTCAGAGCATGTCCGCTGGCTCACGCATATTCTAAAAAGAATACGTGAAGCTAGCCTTACGATCAACCTCAAGAAGTCCAGGATTTGCATGACCGAGGTGCGTTATCTCGGCGTGCTAGTAAATCGCGATGGTACACGCCCCGATCCTGAACGAGTCGCACCGATACTCGAGTACCCAGCCCCGAAAAATCTTCGTGCTTTGCGCAGATTCTTGGGCATGGCCTCGTGGTATCGAAAATTTCTAAACGATTACGCCACGATTTGTGAGCCGTTTAACACGCTCACCCGCAAGGACGCCATATTTGAATGGCAGGAGGCGCAACGGCAAGCTTTCGAGCAAGTCAAAGCCCTTTTGGCAACGGCCCCTGTTCTAGCCAGGCCCAATTTCACTGCGCCGTTCATCATCGAATGTGACGCGAGCGATACCGGCCTTGGAAGCGTTCTGCTGCAGCGTATCGACGGCGAAGATCGAGTTATGTGCTTCGCGAGCCGCGCCCTGACGGCTTGCGAACGCCGCTTGTCGGTTACCGAGCGTGAGTGCCTCGCTGTTGTATGGTCGACCGAAAAGTTCCGACCCTACGTGGAGGGGTATCACTTTACAGTTGTAACCGACCACCAGAGCCTTAAATGGCTCACTAATCTGAAACACCCAAACGGTAAGCTTGGTCGCTGGTCCCTCGCGTTGCAATCGTATGATTTCGATATTATACATCGCAGGGATAAGGACAACGTCGTGCCTGACGCGCTTTCACGTATGTTTGAGGCCGACGAAGACGAGCTCGCGGCTACCGCTTCGTTGACACTCGACGAGAGCATCAACGACCCGTGGTACCGCAAGAGGATGCAGGAGGTCCTCGAGCGGCCCACGGATAACCCCTATTGGAAGGTTTTAGGCGGCCGGTTATATATTTATAAGCCTGACCCCATCGTCGACGACCTCTTCGGAACCGATGACGACGCTTGGAAGCTCGTTATCCCAAAGGAAGACCGGGTACGAGTCTTATCCGAATGCCACGAGGAGCCGACGGCAGGGCATCTTGGCCGCTACAAAACCCACAAGCGCGCGAGCCTCCGCTATTATTGGCCGAAAATCCATCACGACGTAGGATACTATGTTAGGAATTGTCCGATCTGCCAGCAAGTCAAAGCCTTACAAGTCACACTAGCAGGGTTGATGGGACGACACCTCGTCACGCGACCGTGGGAAATTGTGTCCGGCGATACCATGGGCCCTTTCCCGCGATCCGCGCAGGGCTACGAGCACTTGCTCGTCTTTCTCGATCTCTTCACTCGTTGGATCGAATGTGTTCCTCTCCGTAAGATTACTGGGAAAATCATCCGATGCCCACTGAAAGAACGTGTGTTTCTGCGTTTCGGGATCCCTAAAAAGTTCTTGTCTGACAACGGTACTCCGTTCAAGAATAAAGTTGTCGACGACTTTTTGGACTCGTTCGGCGTGATACACGCGACATGCGCCCCGTACTCGCCTAAGAGCAACCCGACCGAACGCGTAAATCGCACAATCAAAACCATGATTCGAGCGTTTATCGAGGAAAAGCACTCGACGTGGGATGCGCATATAGCAGAGTTCGCGTTTGCCTACAACACGGCAATACACGAAGCGGTGCGCACGAGCCCCGCTTTTCTAAATTACAGACGTCATCCCGAGCTGCCAAACTCGAAGAAACGAGAGGAAGAACGCGCCGTGGCTCGGAACCTCGTGACGGCCGCGGTCACCGACTGGCACGCTCGAACTAACAAGCTTGACGACTTCCGAGCCGTTGCACTGCAACACTCGCGAGAAGCCCAAGATAGACAGGAGATGTACTACAACGCTAAGCATCGCGACGTCAAGTATAACGTCGGTGATAGAGTCTGGGCGAAGAATCGTATGCTGTCCTCCGCCGCTAACCAGACAACCGCGAAACTCAGCCCGAAGTACGCGGGCCCGTTCATCATTACCGCACGCCTCGGTCCCAACTCATACCAACTCCAGAACGAAGAAGGTTGTGACGTTGGTAAAGTCGCCGTTTGCGACTTGCGCCCGTGTTTCAACGGAGCCCGGTGCCCCGATGATGCAGCAGACAGTCCTCTCCTTAAAGGAAACGAAAACGACGAGACGATGTCGTTGAAAGGAATTCTCTCGCCCGATCGCACGCAAGAAAGCGACGAGCGCGATGCCTCGAACGACGCCGTTTCGGTCACAAAAGTTATGGGGCCAGAGGCTTCAGCAAGCCCACGACAGGACCTTGCGCAAGGCGAAGTACCGACCGCCCCAAGGAGAAGAGGTCGTCCTCGCAAGCAGAAAATGCATGCTCCCGTCGACGTATCCCCTCGGCGTTTGCGTTCCAGGAACTAACACCCTACAACTTTGCCTGTTTCCTCATTTTCTTTCTGCTTATCTCACCTTCTATGCTAATAAAACTCTGTTACTGCTTCAAAGCTTCTCGCTTCCCTAGCAGACGCTATCGCTCGATGCAGCTAATTGAGTTCGTTTTCTTGCCTAACATTACGTATGCTTCGCCCTGTAGAGGATGCTGACCAACGCCGAAATAGCTCCCTTCGCCAAGTGGATGGAAGAAGTGCTGCATGAAGCACTCACGGCGGCCGTAGCTATCGCATCGCGCCGAAACGCTGCGCCGTCGACGCGAAGGGACGCTTCTCCGGCTCCAGCCCTGGCCTACTCCAATGCGGTAGGGGACGACCCCGCTAACGAGTCGCGGGCTTCGTCAGATAATGACAGCGGCGCAAGTTCCGCGGAAACTACCCTGGACTTCCCCCAGAGGATGCTACGCAGGCCGAGACGGCCAGAGGGCAATGCAGGCCGTAAAGGCGAGGATTCACCGGACCGCAGCCTGGAGCACGCCAACGAGTCTCCTTGCTCCGCCCTGGC
Source organism: Phymastichus coffea (assembly GCF_024137745.1). Lineage (NCBI taxonomy): Eukaryota > Metazoa > Arthropoda > Insecta > Hymenoptera > Eulophidae > Phymastichus > Phymastichus coffea. The sequence goes on from NW_026706814.1 coordinate 7,220,927, forward strand.
GGCCGCCGAGCGCTAGGAGGCCATCCTGCGGCAGCGCGGCTACGGCCCCGAGGAACGCGACGTCGCTACGAGCCTCAAGACTAAGGTAGACCCGGCCCCGACGACGAAAGAGCCACCTACCCTCGAAAAGGAGTGGAAGGTCCTCCAGGCTCATTTCACCGCCTGCAGAAAGGCGCGGCTAGCCGCGGAAAAGGAGGAGGAGAAGGCCTACCGAGACGGACTCGCCTTCATCGACCGTCATGGGCCCCGCGGTCTCGCTATCGCGGGAACCTACGCGACCAGGCTGCAGGAGGCCATAGAACTCAAGGCCTACCTCCAGGAGACGATCTACGAATGGCGAAAGGAACGCGAGGCTCGCAAACAGCGCGAGGAGACGCGACAACGCTTACGAGAGGAGCAACGTCGAGCCCAGGAGCACCTCGAGACGGTAAAACGGCAGCTCGCAGCCTTGGGCGACCCACCGACGTCCCACTCCCGTCGAACATCCAACCAGGCTATCCGGAACGACCGGACGCGCCGTACGCCAGGCTACTTTGCCCTGCAAGGAGCCGCAGGAGACGAGCCGTGCAACCGCTGGGCCAGTCCCCGTCCCGACCTCTTCGGCAAGCGGGCTTGCTCCACTTGCGGCCTCACGGGAGTACCTCGAACCTCCGACTGCCCGAATTGTTCGAGGCACGAGCTTTGAAGGAGCGGCGGACAGCAGCCGTACTCGTATAGTACGGTCGAAACGCGTCAACCCAGGAAAGCCTTCCTTCGAGACCGAGAAGAGTCGTCGGTCACCCACGCGGACGACGGCGACAGACGAGGTGTATCCGGGCACTAGGTCTAAACCTAATCGCTACGACCATCCTCGCGACCTCGCCCTCGAGGTTTTCCCCCCAAGAATCAGGCATTGACGCCCATGTTTTTTTTTTCTTTTCTCTTCTCGTTTTCTTTTGTCACGCGTTATTATTACATTTGCGATCCGCGCGAGTAGAGAGAGTCGCGGTAAGCTACATTCCACCTAGAGCTTCTAGTGTATAAATAAGTAAATAAAACATATTTTTTTTTTACCACTACGATGTCTTGATTTTTCTTTATCAATTAATTTTCCTTGCTTGGTGGAGAGAGACAGGTTTTTCGACCTGGTACGCCCTGCTACCCAGCTCTGGTGAAGGGGCATATAACGAGCGGCCAGACCCTCGTTATGTCTCTCTATCCCCATACATAATTATAATTATTCTTATATATATAATTGTCTTATAATTATCCCACATGTATGGCAGCCGAAGGTAAGTCAGAGAGAGCGCTAATAGAGGGCGAGCTAGAGAGAGAGAATTCGGGAGGCCGGCGCGACGCGCGCGAGTAGGGGAGTAGAGCAGAGGCGCGCGATAAGGACTCGCTCTTGTACCGGCGACTTCGAAGCACGTGGACGTGTGACGAGCGGCTATACTTGTGCTTGAGATCTTTTGTTGTCCGACCTTCCGTGACTAACCTTTTGTGACTGACTTTTCGGTTGTCTGCTAATACGCGAGTGTCTACTCGGTGTAAGATACCGGTGCCGAGATTGCCCCTAGTGCCTTTGGCAGGCTAGTTCCTGCGACCACGAGTGCGGCCGCAGGCGTTAAGGCCGCCCGTCTCTTGACTGCACCCGAGCTATACACTGCGCGTCATCACGAGCCACGTGCGAGGCTGAGGATATCGCCTGCAGAGCTAACGCCGAGACATTAATGTAAGTACCTTCACGAATACGTGTCTCTCTCGCTAGCTTTCGCCACTCTCTCTCCCGCTTACGCTGCGTATTAATTTTCTATTACTTTCCGTAGTAAACTCGATGTTATTCATATATCTGTTTTCTTCTCTTGCGCTTCCCTTTTACCTATCGTAAGCAATCCCGTTCCGTCCTGCTTTCGCGCCTGAATTTCGTGATTGTTCCAAAGCGCCCATAGGACTACACGACGCTCTCCGCGGGCCAAGGTAACAGACGCTGCTCCACAACGTTCCTGTTGCTGCTGGGCTAGGCTTTGCGCAGCCTATTACGAGGCCCACACCGAGCTGTTTTAATCCCCTCGTAATTTATATAACGAGTGACCCGCGCTGGGTCAAAACCCCGTTATAATATTCACGCCCGTTCCGTCCCGTCTCGTACCGAATTCCCTTATTACATTTTCCCCCAACCGGTGGGTGCTGCCCTCGCGGGCAGCCGCATAGTTGGGCTGATAACGCTAATAGGATGTTTACCGTCACAATAGTTATAAATAATTATTATAGTTTCAATTCTTATACTTATAAACTGTTTACTTTTTTCAATTTTCATTTGTGGTTTAGTTTACTTTTTGTTGGTTCTTTACTTTGCTGTACACTTTATCTTATTTACAATTTTGTCTTATCAATGGCTCGAAGAAGATAAGTTATATCAAATCTACGCCCCATACGATAATAAGACATCCGTACATATTTCCTTATTCATAGTAGTTGAAGAAAAGTCAAGTATTTAAAAAGTTAAAGTTTTTTATAGTACTGGGTTTATAAATAAACTTATTTCTATATTTACATACACATTTCCCGAACACGAAAACATAGTACATAACAAGAAAAAAAGTTTTTGTCTACTTATTACTACTTATTTATTACTACTTATTACTACTTACTACGTAAGTATTTACGTCACTTATCATACATAATTTTATTCAAATATTTTGATTTGTAAACATGTGAAATATAACTGTTAAAAACGTATGATCGAATTCTATCTATAGACTAGGTTTTCTTTTGTATTTTGTAAAATTATTCAACTGCAAAAAAGAGTATTTATATCTTGATTTTGTTTTAGATTAAAACATAAAGATCAATCCTTTGAACGTAGTCAATTTATTATTAGCATATTTTCAAAGTTTACAAATACCAGATAGCGAGATTAATTTCAAAGAAATTAAATTGTCAGAAAAGTTGAAAGAAATATTAATAGATGCCGTGTATGAGTTTAATGATATTGATATGATTGTTGAAGAGACTTTAGATTTTCATGAAGATTATAAAGATACTGATGCTAAAATAATCGAAGATGAAGTTGAACAAATGATGATGAAGAAATCACATTTGATTATAAACAAAGAGCCGTAGAATTTTGGAGGAGCGGAAAAAACAAAAACTTAAAACTGGAGACTGTACAACATAGATTCAATAAAGTTTCATCTATAAGTCAACTTAAACGTTGGGCGAAAACAATTAATAAAAATGGAACTTACCGAGAAAAAATTGCGCAAATTTGCCAATACACGTTTGATAATTTAAAAGCCGCTATTGCAGCTGGTACGATAGTGTATGATCGAGATATACGGAAATGGGCATAGCAAGCTCAAAAAATTATTGGCCATGAAGATATAAGATTTAAGACTTCTCAAAATTGCTTACTAAAATTTAAAAAAGCTCATAAAATAGTATCTAGAAAAATAAATAAATTTATCACCAAAAAAACATTAGAAAGTAAAGAAGAACTACAAACTAATGCTGATGCTTTTGTAGATGATGCTAAATCATGTATACCAGAAATCGGCATTGCAAACTTTTATAATTCAGATCAGAGTGGTTTCCAATTAGAAATGCACTCGGGAAGAACATTAGCAGTTGAAGGAGAAAAGCAGGTGCAATGACTGTACAGTCGGTTTCATCGACAACGCACAGTTTTACAATTCAACCAACTATATCAGCAACCGGGAAACTTTTATCACCACTTTTTATAGTATTAAAAGAAAAAAGTTGTCAATTTGGTCCCATAGTGGAATCTTCATTATTTAGACCAGAAAATGTGCATGTGGAAGCATCTAAATCTGGAAAATTTACAAGTTAGGATATTTTTGTTTATTATAATGCAATGACATGAAAAAATTTTGACATTTTTTTATTTTAGATCATTTTAAAATTTGGTTGAAAGAAGTATTTTACCCAAATGTTGGACCTCAATCTGTACTCTTACTCGACTCTTGGAGTGGACATTGCGATAAAGCTGTAAGCGAAACGATGCCGACAAACAAAATTGTGAATATAGAAAAAATTCCCACAGGAACGACAGAGAACATCCAACCACTCGATGTTTATGGATTTCGTATCTGGAAAAACTTCGTTCGACGGTTATCAGATCAAGTAATTTTCATGGACTATGAAATGAATCTATATTTAAGAAATAACATCATAAAAATGCAGTCTCTTGTTCATACCAGCTTTCTTCACCAAGATATACAAATATTTTTAAATACGCTTGGTATAAAAGCGGCTACATTGCTGAAAAACCAGCTAAAACAAATAACCCTGTTGATTTTAGTTTTGGAGATTCTTGCAATTCTTGCGAAATGAAGCTTGTAAAAATGTTGCTATAATACGGTGTGGTTGGTGTAAAAGATCATTATGTTTCAAATACTTTTTCGATGATTATCATTTCTGTAAGGAATTCGTTGAATGATACATTTTAATTTATTAATAAATAAAAACAAGTAATAGATGAAAATTATTATGAAAAATCAAAATATATGTAGTATCGCGTACGATGGCTCTTACGTAAATATATTTATGTATCTACATACGAAAATAAATATATATATAGATCTATAAATGATAATTAGCCCTCGTGTTACTCTCGTGTTTATTTTTAAGAGATATTTCTCGCCATTTTGGTACTATTAAAATAAAATGTATGAAACATATTTTTATTTGTCATAAATTATGTTTGAGCTATAGATATATTTTATTAAAAAAAAATGGGATACCCTACGTACGGTGTAGAAAACAATTATTTTAAGAAAAAGCAACTGATAAACTCAATTCTTCCAAAGTTAGGTTTATTAGCCTACATTTGGTTGGGCAAGGGTAGTTTATGGGGGTTTGGTGGGTTAGAGGCAGGTTGGTTAATTGAGGTAGCTCGTTCAGGCGTAAGATTAAATTATTTCAGGAAATAACAAACGACTTAATTCGTGTTTTCCAGGGTTAGGATGTATAGCCTGCTTGTGTTTTAGTAAGGGTGGTTTATAAGGGTGGCGATTAGATAGGTTAGGGGTAGGTGGATAAGAGGTATGTTATACAGCTGGGATAACTCGCTTATTGTGTAAAATTCAGTTATTTCAAGAAATAACAAACGACTAATGTTGCTTTTCACAGGATTAGGTGGGTTACCTTGCATGTGGTTCGGTAGGGGTGGTTTATGGGGGTTTGGTGGGTTAGAGGCAGGTTGGTTAGTTGAGGTAGCTCGCTCATGCATGGGATTAAATTATTTCAAGAAATAACAAACGACTAAACTTGTTTATCCCAGGGTTAGGTGGATTAACCTGCTGATAGTTTGACGGGGTCGGTTTCTAGGGGGTGAAACCCCCCTTAAATATATATTTTTTTAAATCCGGAAACACGTCAATTTAATTTTGGTATTTTCTCGTTATCATTGCGATTTTTAAATCACTCGAGCTGATTTACTATATTACATGTCGTAAAACAATACAAAAATAGTGTATTTACCTCTATTAAAACGGGGGTTGCAACCGTTCGGTATAAGGCCCATTCTCGCTTACGGTGGATGCCTCCAGACCTATATGTCATCGATTTTCATGAAACTTGGTAAGATGATTGTTTATATGAAGAACAATATCCGTACAAATTTTTAGGTCAATATATCAATTATTTAAAAAGTTATTAACAATTAAAAAATTTCAACGAATTTTTTTTTTCTATTCATATCTCGCTAACCGCAAAAGCTATCGACACGAATGTTTTTTTAAAATACGCACAAAACTACATACTTTTAAGATAATAATATAGAAAACCATTTTTTTTATTTTTTCAAATTTTATTAACTTTTGAATATAAAAAGTAAATTTTTTTCGATGACGGTAGTCTTGGATTTCAAAAATTCTTTTTCCATTGTATTCCTTGGCCCTTTTTCTATGAAAAACCGTTTTAACATTTTTGTAATCGGCACTTCCAGCCTCGTAATAAACAATAAACTAATGACGGCGCCGACGCGCCGTTCGCACGGCCGCAGACGCTCGAGCGGCACACTAACCGATTGTAGCTTTCTTATTGTATTTGTATTTTTTTTTTACTACAATTTGGTCTTTATTACCTCTATTTTATTATACTATTGTTAACCTAATATCAAATTCAGCTTTTATATTAATAATGAAAATGGGGAAAGGTCTAAATAAAATATTCACTTTAATTTTTGTTTTATTTTGAATAAATACATTTGTACGTTTATTATAGATATAACAATGGAATTATAATTAAATAACTACAACACGTTCTGTACAATAAATTCATTAGAATATGATACTTTCTTTATTTTTTATCTGTTTTTCATTAAGCGGAATAAAAGCATGAGACATTTGTGTTCCACTAATAGTCTTAGCTTTTGCGAAATCTAGTTTTAGTTCTTCTGTTATTTTTTGCGTGCTCTTCGTTTGTACAATACGCAAAAGTCATATTCGGTAATGCTGACACTACCCACTCGTACAATTCTACAGCATTGCTTATATATTTGCCTCTTAAACTAGCTCGGCGGGCTAATCTTTTCACAGTTCCGCCTACTCCATCACACGGACTTTTTCCGTGGTAACTTGCAAAAAAGTGCCACTCTGCATGGATACAATACTTTTGATGATGATGGGATAAATTAAAAAAATTGTATCGATTCTTGTACTGACCCGCAGCTGCATCAGATACATAAAAAATTTTGTGTACATTGTAGTTCTTACTTTTGATATAATTAATAAGTTTTTCTTGAAACAATGACACTGCTTGTACGTTGTGTTGAAGGTTTTCGGAAATTATCACAAATGATTCCTTCTCTACCTACCGTTTACTTTTCTATAAATAAAAAATGGATGTACCGTAACTTGAGTGTAACGCCAGTGAGCAGCTTGGACTTCATCTTGATGGGTGTAAACATACTTTTCTGCAAATTCTGACATCACAACTATTTCATCTTCACTCAAATTTTCTATTGTTTTTCTTACAAAGTCACCCTAACTTTTAGCGATATAATTGTGCAGTCTAAACTCTTTCATAAATTTTTGTCGGAAATGTTGAATGAATTCATTTTTTGTATACTGCACAGCAATTAATTGACATCTATTGTCAGTAGTAGCCCATTGCTTAAATTCAAGTGTCTCTATTGAATGTGATTGAAGTACATCGAGGATTTTACATAGTAAATTATTTACACCAGGACAGTCAAAACATTCTTCATAGTGACATGCTTCCGTTGTCTCTGAACATAATGCTTCATCTAAAATTTGTCGATAATTGAAAGGAATGTGGTCTTGCAATTTGAATTTTCTACATATTTTAAGTATAGGTTCTAGTAGCAGTTTAATATTTTGATGACTGATGCAAACACAAACATTATGAAAACGTTTTGATTCGTCTACTAAAATACATTGCGGAGGGCGATATCGACAAAATGTAGAAAATCCAAGGAACTTACCGTGTTCCTCAGTAAAAAGAGCAAAAATTTTTTTCATACTGTGTAGCAGTAAACGTTTTTGGAGCTTTTCTGATGTCCTAGTTTTACAGTTTTGGTATCCCTCATACCAGGACATTCTCTACTTATTTCAAAATTGAAGAAAAAATCTATTACCATCTTGATTTGAACATCTGTTAGAGCTGATGACCTATTGCGTTGCACGGGCTGATAAAATATAGTTTCAGTTTCACGAATTTTTTTTGACTCACGAGCAGCATACATTGTACAACTTATTTTTTTCTGCATTTCAGATAGATTCCAAGTAGAAGGTGCAAATAACAAAATGTTAATTTTTTCTGAATAATTTTCAGCTTTATGGTACTTTAATTTTAAATCCTGCGTAAATTTTGTTTCAAAATCACTTTGATTATCTGTAATGGCATTTTTGGAGTCTTTGAGGAATAACTTACTGAGACTTAATGTGACAGTATGTAGCTTTTTCTGTATAACTTCAAAATTTTTCTTATCGGCTGTGCTTATAATATCTATGTTCAATTGTTTGCACAATTTATTCACTGTTTCAAGCACTTCATTTTGTTGCTGACACAAACTTAAACTAAAATCTTCGTCTCTAGTGCCATCAGTATCAATGAATGGATTTTGAAATGATTCCGAATCGCACGAGTCTATCTCCATCGGCTCACCTTCCTGGCCTACTGGAGAAACAGATCTATTAATTTCTGATTCAATTTTGCTCTGCTTTTCTTGCTGTATATTTCTCACATAATCTTCTATCGAACGTGGAGTCTGATTATTATTGATCAGATTTTTTCGTTCTTTCATGATCCGATAACATACTACTCGGCAACTTTCACACAAAAATTCACCACTTTGCAAAAATGAAGAAAAGGCAGCATAGATCCCATCTGACAATTTTTTGAAATTCCCTCTACGGGCTTTTTCATGTTTATCAAAAATATTTTTGCAATATTTAATGCTTATGGGGCTCGTTCTTACCATTTTGAAAGCACAAAACTTCACTGGAATGGTAGATACAACCTTCTACGTGAACGTTCACGAGAAAACTAAATTTGGAGGACGAACCTCAGAGACTTATATTTCGGCCAGCTTACCTCACACCTACAAATTTTTTTAATAATAAATATTGTCACTCTCACCTACACTATCTATGAGGCCATAAATTAGAACTGTCATTAGTGCGGCACAGCGAATTGCCAGGTGCTTAAGCCTGACGCCAATAAGCTGTCCAACCGGCGCGTCTTAGGGCCCTTAATTATTATAGATTTGTATCACTAACACAAAAGCTGAATTTATTTGATATTAGGTTAACAATAGTATAATAAAATAGAGGTAATAAAGACCAAATTGTACTAAAAAAAATACAAATACAACAAGAAAGCTACAATCGGTTAGTGTGCCGCTCGAGCGTCTGCGGCCGTCCGAACGGCGCGTCGGCGCCGTCACTAGTTTATTGTTTATTACAAGGCTGGAAGTGCCGATTACAAAAATGTTAAAACGGTTTTTCATAGAAAAAGGGCCAAGGAATACAATGGAAAAAGAATTTTTGAAATCCAAGACTACCGTCATCGAAAAAAATTTACTTTTTATATTCAAAAGTTAATAACATTTGAAAAAATAAAAAAAATGGTTTTCTATATTATTATCTTAAAAATATTTAGTTTTGTGCGTATTTTAAAAAAACATTCGTGTCGATAGCTTTTGCGGTTAGCGAGATATGAATAGAAAAAAAAAATTCGTTGAAATTTTTTAATTGTTAATAACTTTTTAAATAATTAATATATTGACCTAAAAATTTGTACGGATATTGTTCTTCATATAAACAATCATCCTACCAAGTTTCATGAAAATCGATGACATATAGGTCTGGAGGCATTCGCCGTAAGCGAGAATGGGTCATAAATGTTATGTCCTTAAAAGCGCCTTTTCATAAGAAATTTTTTAACGTTGAATTTACTGAAAAATATTCATTTGATATTGGGAAATATTAAAAAAAAAACAGATTTTAGGGGTGGATTTTCAGGATGGATTTTACCCCTTAAAAGCCCTTATGGGCCGATAAAAAAAAACACGTATCTAATTTTTTTTCAAGCACTACAAAATATCCCAAAATCATTCAAATCGATGATGTCGGGTTGGGGTGGTTCGAAAATCTTAGTGATGAGATCAGAAATCGGTTCCTAAAAGTTACCCTTTATTGATTTTTCAATCGGATGACATCAGAATTATGGTCGGTATAGTCAGTTTCGCTAGTTGCTAAGTTAATTTCTGCGTAAATAATATGAAGCAGCCGATGCATATAGGTGATTTAATTCTGTTTAACACATGTCAGTTATTTTATTTATGGTTCCCATGTATGCACTACTGCAATTTATTACACCTTGACAACATTACAACGTTACATTCCATACACCTTCATCATCCAAACAGTTCTTACTTACACCTAACAAAAAACCGCCGTTTGCTCTGCCTTTTTTATTCTCCTTGACTACTGCTTATATTTCCATATAAATTTTTTGACAGCTAGCGGTGGAAGCTTTCCCAATTCTTTTCTTCTAACCATGTTTCGTATAAGCTAACAAAATCATACCTATATATATATATATATATATATAGTTCCAAAAGTTTGTGTCGTTATTTAAAACGCCTGCACAATTCCAAAATATTAGCTTTCTATTTACACTACTATCATTATAAACGCTTTTCTTACCTCCCAGCTGCTCTCCTCAAGTCTGTAACCTTCTTCTAGGCCCTATTGAAAAGACTTTTCTATGTTCTTGTTGATTCCTTGTTGCATATTCACCTTCTTCCTATGCTCGGTTTCTTCGCCCGTCTTTTCATTTACATGCCTTGCCCTCAGTCCATTCGTCCGACTACTGCCATTCCTTGGAAGTGCAACGCTGCCGAGTATCTTATCGCATATTCTCTCTGCCGCCTTCTCACCAAGCCACTTATACCATCTATTGTTGATCCAAAAACCTCTAAGACCGCACCTTATTTGCTCACCAGTCACTTTCTTGCTTTTACCCATCTTGCTACACTTTCTTGCCTTTTCCTATCCTCGTAGCTGAGGTCATTTACGATGAAAATCTTCGAACCCTTTAGTTTGTATTTGTTCTTACAAATCAAACCTCTGTCTTCCTTATTTCCACATTTAGCTATATATACATTACCGCTTTTCCTTACCTGTACTATCTTCACCTCAATACCCAACATTTCTTTAATAAATATATTTAAACTAATACGCCATTCCCCGGTTAGAGATAGGCCTTTAAAAGCCACGTTATCTTGCCTATCCATCTCATCCTGCCATTTAACTAACCTTCTCATTGCGCCTATCTTGAATTCCGAGAAACAACTTGTACCGGCCACCGTTTTCTTATCCCAATTTACCGACCCACCTTGTACTCCTATCGTCCCTATACTACTAGCTATACTGCCTTCGTTTCTTAAATTATTAGTTTCACACGAGGAAACTGCATTATCGACTAGCTTTTCGAACTCATCTAATCTAGTGTATACTTTTAGCCTAAATTCCAGCTATTCATTTTCCAATTTCTCAATTTTTTTATTCACATCTATTTTCAATGCTTTAATCTCTACTTTATTTTTTTCTTTTGTAACGGTTTCTTGCCTAATCTTTTTAAATTTCGTCTCAACCCTTTCTTTTATACTTGCCCTTTCTACAATAAGCGCCGCCTTCTCCTTTTTCACAAATTCTTCCAATTCTCCTATCTTTAACTTTAAACCTTCGCATCCTCGGCATTCCATCACTTTTTCTTTATTATCAAATTTTATAGGCCTATATATTATAATAATATAACATTTAATAATATATTATATTCTATAGGCCTAATATATTTTATAGGCCTATATATTATAAACTTTATAGGTCCTCTGACGCTGGACCACCTCTGCCCACGTCCCGAGCACCCAGATACGGGGGTGGTTACAGACCCAGTGCGATGCCCCACAGGTTTTCCTGGGTCCTGGGCACTGGCTCGCACTGTCCGACGTCTGGGGTACACTGGACTTGAAGGTGTGCACCCCCTGGCCCAAGGTGGACTTGGGACGCTCGACATTATCCTGGTCCTCTGTCTGAGTCGAAGCGTCCCAGGAAGTCTTCTTCGGGGTGACCCACGTCGCGTCTCGGAGAACGTCCGCCATCGATCTCTTGTGGCACTCCCTTCGGGTGGCCCCCTCCAGCTGGACCCTGGCAAAGCTGGCAGATCTTCAATCAACCTCGTTACGTCAGGGTCCAGCTGGAGATCCAACAGCATCTGGATGACCACCTCAAAGGTCTCCTCGTTCACAACGATTATCCGGTCCATCTATAACAGCCAAAAGAAAAGATTGATAAAACTCTCTGCGCGAAGAAAAACCTACGATACGCCACATCCCACCGGGTTACGCGTTCCCTCGCTTATCCTTGCGTGAACGTCCTGGTCCTCGTCGGTTACCGCTCCCTTCCCGTCGCTTGTTCGGCATAATTGGCCCAACCGTCCTTTGTACGAAGGGCTTTCGAGGTCTACCTCTCCCTCTAGATTCCTTCATGGGAGGGTTGTCACCTCCTGCCTGACCGATGATCGTCTCTGGGACCTTTCGAGGTCGTGGGATCTCGACTTCTCTTGGTTGGTGCCGATATCGGTAAAGCCGACCCCCCGGTGGGATTGTTACTTACGACCGTGAGGGCTGCTATTTTGATCAGCTCTCTCAATAAATCCTAATCCGGATGTTCGCACGTTCTCGCGGAATCGTCCGCCTTCTCCGGTCCTTCTTCCCACGGCTCGTGAGACTCGCTGTTATTCGCTTCTTCGCCTTCTTCTTCGAACAGACTAAAATAAGTTTTAAGGTCCTTGGCATGGAAGAGCTATGGTAGGATCTCTAAGTGATTACCCAGTCTGTATGTGTTGGTACCACATACACTGCCCGTCAATCACTTTTGCCATGCTTACCTCAAAATTAGGCAAACTTGAAAGTTTTGTATCTCGGTCGGAAATCATCGTATCACAAAAAACAGCAGGGCATTTTAAAGGTAATTGCAAAAGCTTCTATTTAAGATGTGCAGAGACTTAAAAATGAAAATATGTGTTTTTTACAGTAAAAAAACTGATTGAAAAAATTTCAATTTTTTTAACCTCGACTTAAATCAATGCCAATTTAGAACCGGTTATTTAGCGTCTATTTAACATTGCCTTGCCATGCTAGCGTCCAACGTGCTAGCTTTCTCGTGGGATTTTCCATGCTGTGGAGCCATTTCAAGCAACTATGATCTGTGATGACCTTGAAGTGATGCCCTTCAATGTACGGCCGGAACTGTTCAATGGCTTATACCACTGCCAAGCACTCTGTCTCGGAGACTGTATAATTCCTCTCAGCGCTGTTGAGTGATCAGCTGGCGTATTCGATCACACGCTCCCCTCCATCGACATCCTTCGTGAGGACTGCCCCGATCCCACTGTCACTGGTGTCAGTTTGTAATACAAACCGACCGCAAGGATTGGGTGGTTGCAGTATTGGGGCGAAAGTCATCGCCTTTTGTAATCTCGCGAAAGCTTGTTCTTGCTCCTCTTCCCAAGAGAAACGTACATTCTTCTTGGTCAGACGTTTTATACGTTCAGAGATCGTGGTGAAGTCAGGTATCAAACGTGTATACCACGACATCATTCCCATGAATCGCTTTATATACCCCGTCTTACTTTATCCTGGTTTACGAGGACTCCCAAGTACCATACTTTCGTCTTACAGAAGTGGCTTTTGCTTTGTTAATGGTGAGACCCGCACCCGGAATTCGCCTTAATACCTTTTCCCGGTGCCACTTATGCTCCACGAAACTACAATTACGTCGTTGGGGTAGGCAAAAGCGAATTGATCCATATCCGGGCCTATCTCCTTATCCATCACCCTCTGGAAGGTCGCTTCCGCATATGACAGTCCGAAGGGCATTGTCTTAAATTGAAAATGCCCCGACCATGGTACTGTAAACGCCGATATCGGGCGCGACACTTCTTTTAGAGATATTCGATGATACGCGCTACTTATGTCCAGCGTGGATATGAACTTGGCATCCGTCTTAGGATATCGCTTATATATCGCAAAGGATAGGCATCTGGTTTGGTTGTTGCGTTTACCTTTTGGTAATTTACGCACATCCTATATTTTCCTTCAGCATTCTTTACCATCACCACTAGACTTGATCACCTGCTGGTCTCTGGTTCGATTACATCTTTTTCCAGCATATCCTTGACCACCGCGTGCATTTCCTCTGGTATCCTGTCGGACACTGGGTAGATCTTCTGCTTGATGAGTCGAGCACTTCCAACATCTATTTCGTGCTCAACTCCCACGGCACAGCCTAAAACCTCTTCTCCGTCAGGAATCAATCTACTGACGAATTCTTCAATCTCCTCAAGCTGAGTTTGCGCGACCTCCCACATCCTACCGGTACGAAAAACGCCATACCATCAATTCCCACCACTTCTATAGGTACTTTTACCTAGGCGTCCTTCAGACACTATTTGTCCTCATCGGGATCCAAAACCGCACGAAACTCTCTTATAAAGTTCGCGCCTATATAGCAGTCATCCGTGAGCATTGGCGTTCTGGCGACTCTTATATCTCTGGTGATTCCTCCTACCTTAAAGGGGAATATCACGTGACCAATGATGGGGTATGGGCGTTCGTCGGCGAGCCTTGCATCGCCAGCCCTGGTCACATTCCGAGTCTCATCTCTGATGCTAATCTCAGCCCTAACTGACCCATTACCGTATATGAGGCTTTGGTATCATAGAGAACTCTAATTTTAAAGTCACCTATGTCCACTCGCAACCACCATCTGGTCTCAACTTCTGGGTCATATCCACGAGTCGCGTTTTCTCCTGCATTTGTCGTGCTTCTCAGCGGCTTTTCCCTTTTGCTGCTGCTACGACGATGAGCTTGCTCCTACTCATGGATTCCTTAGGTGGGGAAACTGTTTGTGTGGAGGAGTTCGAACCTTTCAGGTCTTCGGGTTGCTCGATCCTCTTAACAATTGAGTCGTCTCCCTCCACCACAACTTGTATACGGCCGCCTGGTCCTTCCAGGATGACCGCCCCCGTACTCTGCCAAGGGCTGGCATCGGGCTCTATCGCCTTCTGCTCCATTGTACTGTTAGGTCTCAGGCCCTCTTGCTACCCTCTTAGGACCTGTTTGGATCCCTGGGTAGTCGACAACTTGCTCTTTTTCGGCGACGACCCGCGGTTAGAGGTCGAATTTACTGGAGGCGCGAAGAGGATCTCTTCTCTTTGCTCTCCTAGCCCTTTCACTTGTTGCAATTTGGGCAGAACTTATGGCTGAATCCCAGTTTGCCACAAGCGGAACACTGAAGAGGCTTCGTAAAGTCGATTATGCCTCTGTTCTTCTCGCCGCTCGCCAGGAGACCTGGGAGAAAATGAGCCCACGCGCAGATCTTCTAACCTGGACAGAAACGTGTCCACGCTCTGTGCCCTACTGCCCGCAAACCTCAATTTCCATCCACGGACAATTTTTCCCACATCTCTGGTTGTGGAGAGCCCTGAGGATATGTGTAGAACAGTACCAGACGATTCGTTTCGACTTCTTTCTCGTACCGGTGTGGATCTTCCATAATCCTCCTAATCCTCTTTACCTCCTCTTCTTTAGAGGGCTTCCGGTGGAGTGACGTCCCTTCTCCTAGAGACGAGCCTCGGTGTGGAACCGGTGTACTTTCCGGAATCTCTGAGTCGTAGTGTATATGTCCTGAAAGTCCACATTGCGTCTGGGGCGCGGTTGAATCGAGTAACGCTGGGACGTATGGACTGCATAAGCCATTTCATGCATCCTGTCCTCCAGCTCTCGAATTCTCCGGCGCATGTCCTGCGCCTCCCGCTCCACATACACCTGTATGCCCTGGAGAGTTTGAAGGGTCACGAAGATCCGGTCGTCCAGTTTGAGGTTGCGGTCGACTCCCTCCTTTAGGTACTCTGTTTCCCGGAAGGCTACGCCCAAGGATAGTTCTCCTTAAGGCTCCTTCCGGGTCCAGGACTAAATTAAATTAACTAATTTAAATTGCGTTCTCAGATTCGGGCTGCTCCGTCTCCTATCCCCCTCTTCCTGCTCTTGGGTCTGGAGGATTCTCTGCTCGTCGTCCTCTTCTTCCTGGCAGCTGGTTTCAACTTTAGAGTCCTGGTCCAGGTAGGCGAATGTCCTTGACAAATTTGCCAAGGTTATTCCCTCCCTATTGATAAGTCTCAGTGGATGGTCGCTGTGCTATTCTTGATTGCGGTTTTCCAACTCGTCGCAGATTGTATCGAGCCACGTTTGGCGGGTGCGCTTCCTGTGTCCCGTCACCTGCTTACTAAGCGTGATCTCCTCGAAATCTGCCATGCTGTACTCACCCAACAACCATCTACCTAGCCTAGCCGCCTGCTGGATGAAGCTGTCGTCTCTGCGCAGCTCTAATTCCGCGAGGTAGCGTTCGAGCTGTACGGAGTTCAGCTCTAATGCCCTCGAGTCGATTTGAACTGACAACAGAACCATCTTGCCTCCGCACGAGTGTAGGATGCGGTTGAGGTTTAAATTGTCGGCCTATTCAACTACTGCCGCTTCCTATCACCCAAGGTATGAGTGGGGTATTACACTAATTAGTGTTGCTACCCTTACTGCCTTCTTTTCAAGGCACAAATTCGCGATATTATGTGCGCGTACTGTCCCCGCAAATTATCTTATAATAATAATTTGTAAATTCTACCTTAGGTGGGAGCCCGCTGTTTGCTTGCTCCGCTGGGCTAATATTCTCTGGGCTGCACGCTTGGTTCGCGCTCTCTGTAGTTATCGTCGCCTAGGTGCTTCCGGTCTCCCTTTATCCACTTAACTGTGGCTCAAACGGGCTAGCATCTGTTAATTAACAACGATTTGGGATCGCTTCACCTATTGGATATTATCGTTTTCGTCCCTTAGTTACAATAAATATTACAATTTATAAATATATAGAAGCGACTCGCTTTTCCCCTGCAAAGTGTGCACCGCTCAAAATCTCGCGTTGACGACCGTTTAATCCTTCCTAAGCGCTCGGACAATTGTCTCTCTCTTCCGTACGTCGATTACTTCCAACGCACAATCCTATACGCTGAAAACGGGTCTTAATACCAATTGGGCGCCGTGTAACGGGCTGTATTAACTGATGCAAATTGGGTTTATTCAAGAATAATCTCCCACGATGCAGAGCTAACTGCCGCTCCGTTATTCACGTATGAGTATACATGTATTTGCCTTTACGTTTGATACTTTCGCTCTAACGTCTCCTTTCCAACAGAGTTCAACTCATCTTAAGTCACCTGACTTGTGACATTTGCCTACTCTTAGGTGTACGGAGACTAATATCTCTTTCCACTATTCTTTATATGAAATAGGTTAAAAAAAATATCAGGTGACGGATCCGTTAAGCTAAAGGGAAACGAAATAACGTAATGCGGCGAATAAAATCAAGACGTTTATAACAGAAGAAGCTACAGTCTTTGTTGGACCAAAAGACATGCGCACGCATATAAGATTTACAATTATAGGGGAGAGAGAGAGAAAGAGAGAGAAAGAGAGAGAGAGAGAGAGAGAGAGAGAGAGATTCTACGAAATCTAACGCTTGGCGCGAATGCGATAATGGTCGCATATGACAAAAATACTTTCGCAAATATTTTGTCGCAGAGAAAAAGGGAGGTGCACCTACCCTGCGGTGCAATTATGGTGATCGGCCGTAATTGTTGTTGGAAAATATCTATTGCTCCCGTGTGATGCTACAACGGAGCTGCCCTTTGCTCCCAGATCGGTTGCTTCTGTTCCAACTCCTCACTGCTACTGTCTCGGCTGCTTTTTTCTCGCACCTCGCTATCACTCGCGCACGTACCAAACTAAAAAGCTATATTTCGGTAAACGGCAAAACACGAGAGAAAATTTTGGCGGTTTTCCTGTACAACAGCTGAGCCTTAACTGAAAATTAAATCTCGCGCGCCTCCTTTCTTAATCGTTCACTCTACATCGCGAGTGCTACCGAATCGCGAACGTATCGATTGATCGAATCGACTACCGTTGCAATATTTATTTTTTGAACATTATTATGTGAATTATTTTTTCCATTATAATTAAATCTGTTAAAAAAATATATAATTACAAATGAATCTCGTTCTCTCATAAAAAATTGTTTTATTTTAAATATTATATAAGTGGCTAAGACGATCAGCTAAAATTTCAATTTTACGTTTTTTCAAATACAGATTAAATTTAAAAATAAATTACGGTTTTATTTTCGTCTGTATGTTTGCAAAAAAATTTTCTCTTTCCATTCAGCATGAATAATAAGTGACAAAATCAGTTACATAGAGTTCAATAAATGACCGGTAGAACTTAAGACTTCAAAAACTAGCAAAACACATAAAAAAAATATATTGAAGAAATATATATTGTGATGTTACTATCACCTATTATTTTATATTGTTCGTACTCTTCGTGGTTATCACGTTAATGAGTAAGAATTCGTTTAAATTTTAAGTATTGAATTTGAAAAATTATGCAATTATATATACTGTGACTGTAAACGTTCGGTTTGCGCTACCGTATCGATCGTACGGCTACCTGCGAGGGCAGCACCGGCCCGGGTAAGTCGAAAACTGGAACTCGGTCCGAAATGGGAAGGAACGCGCGCGAAGAGAAAAGGACCAGTGGGAGAATGCCTTTGACACCGGCAACAGCGTGCAGGAGTCCGGGAATACTAACCCGAAAGTTGTGGATAGCGTGCCTGAACCTAGAAGTGCCTTTAGCACCGGCAACGACGTGCGTGCGTGTGAACGTCACAAGGAGAGTGAACGTGAACGGCCGATCGTTCTTTGTTGTTGCTGCGAGTTCGAGTGGCTAGCCGAGACGCCATCGGAGGCCAGCCACGAGATTGCCGAATCCGTCTGACGAAAGCAGCACGACGACAGAGAGAGCCTCGTGTTTAAGCGGGATAGCGGCAACCTGAGCCACGCGTTGAAAGACGACAGTGAACTGCTCCCCTTGACCGCGCGAATAATCATATAAGGTAAGCTGGCCAGCTTCGCGTTATTGTTTCCATAAGCGACCGCGCGTAATATCTTTGCTCTCCCCTCACACCTGCGAATACAAGAAAATCGGCGAGCGAACATGCAAGCGAATAATTCGGTCGCACGATTGTAAATGAAATGACGATACGTAAGACTGTCGCGTACGTAGTATAAGCGTAAATGCGCGGACCAAACGTGTTGTAGATTACATAGAAAATAAACTAGTTCATGTATGATTGAAACGTTAATCTATTGTTGTCTTTGCTATTGGTAAGTTGGTTGTCTGACACATGTCCTCTCCTGCTCTCCGGTTAGTTAATAGAATTGATTATTTCGATCTTGCCGCGCGCATTCTGGTACGACTGCGCATCGGGCGAGACAAAGAAATAAAATGAAATTCACACCCCGTTACAATACATACGAGGTCTGTCTGGAAAGTATCGAGCCTACCTTTATATTTTCGTGCTAGCGTTATTCTTTATCATCTGGTGGGTGGCATCCATCAAAGTAATTCCCACTTGATTGAATAACACGGTTCCATCGATGTTTCCACTTTTCAAAACAGTCCTGGAACTCACTTTTAGGGCATTGTTTTCAACCGTTGTTTTGTCATCGAATCGGTGTCCTTTGAGTGGTTTTTTTAGTTTTGGAAACAGCCAAAAGTCACAAGGAGCTATGTCGGGACTGTATGAAAGTTGTCGAAGCAATGCGATATTGTATTTGCTCAAAAACTGCTGCACAAGATTGGATGAATGCGCTGGCGCATTAGCGTGATGGAAAAGCCAGTCACCACTTTCCCAAAAGTGCGGCCGTTTTCTTCTTACTGCATCACGCAAACGTTTCAAAATTTGAACGTAGTGTTCTTTATTGATTGTCTGACCTGTTGGTGCATATTCGTGATGTACAACACCTTCACCATCGAAAAAAACAATCAACATTGCTCCGACTTTGACGTGCTTTTTTTGGTCTTGGCGACTCAGAATGCTTCCACTGTGAAGATTGTTGTTTTATTTCAGGATCATAACCATAAACCCATGATTCATCACCTGTAATAACTTTTCTAAGCACATTATCATCATTATTGACCATTTTCATATTATCCAGAGCGATTTCTAAGCGAATGTTCTTCTGCTCTGCTGTGAGCAATTTTGGGATGAATTTCGCACACACGCGTTTGATTCCTAAATTTTCGGTTAAAATTTCTGAAATGATAATTTTTGGTATCCCAAGGTCTTCTTCTAGTTCTCGCACAGTCTTACGACGATCTTGTTCGATTGCAAGTCACACCCGCTCAATATTCTCTGCGGTTTTGGTCGTCGAAAGTCGGCCGGAACGAGAATTACTATCGACAGAAGTGCGACCATCCTTGAACCGTTTATACCACTCTTTTATTCGTGTTTTGCTCATACACTCGTTTCCGAAGGCCTTTTGCATCATTTCAATAGTTTCCGAACTCTTTTTTCCGAGTTGAAAGAAAAATTTGATGCAAATTCGTTGATCTTGTTTTTCAGTCATTTTTGACAATATCAAAATCCGACGAACGCGAAACAGGCACTGTAAACAAAGACACGCTGCGTATGAACTATACGTCCGGCTGGTGCCAGTAAGTAACCAATAGATTCGTGAGGCTTTACTGTTGACGTTTCTGTCCAGTAGAGGTCGTTCGAACACTATGGCACGAAGATATAAACGTAGGCTCGATACTTTCCGGACAGACCTCGTATAGTGATTTGAAATATAATCGTCTGATTATAATAAATAATAATTAAAATTATCGCAAAAATCTCTGCATAATTTACAATAAAATAATAAGAAATGTTTACATATTAAAATTGTTTATCGCTTGTAGATTTAATTCCAAAAATGAACTACTTAAATAAGTTCATAATATTTGAATAATAATTAATTTTCGCATTTTTGCATAATTTTATAATGTAAATATAAAATTGGTTTATTAGAATTAATAAATTAGCACAATGTTTTCATTATATACAGAATTAACGCTTTTGATTCATATACTCGTATTTGTTTAATAAATTATTAATTGTTTTTTATTGATAACAGTTTTTTTATTGATGACTAAGTTGCTATCAATGAAACGAATTCTTACTCATGTTTCTAAGATAGTCATTTTGAGTGTAGAGTATCCGCGTTATTACAATAATTAACATTTACAAAGTTATAAACAAATTAAGTTTGCACATTGAAATTCAATACTATTCAATAGTTGAAAGTACTTGAAAATATTATAATCTTAATCTATGCCCTAAAATCTATATAAAAAATACTTCGTTTCATTGGAATTACTCTTAATAAAGCATTTTAATTTAACAATGAAACTATCATATCTATAAGTAGAATGATGTCCCGCTCCTTACTGGTCATGAAATTTGACTTTAGCATTAATACAATCATATAATATGTGAGGTGGCGCTGTTTAATATACTAATTTAATGTAGATTCATGAGTTTAGCAGGTTGCAGTAATACAATGAAAATAAGAGAATAGTTTAAGAGCTCATAGATAGGACCGTTACATAGCCCCCTCTTGTGACTAAATGATCCATGTGAAAAAGGTATCATGAATCGAGTTCTCTATGAACTTAAATTTTTATTTTCTTAGTTTTGTTTTATTTATTTCATGATATACACAGTTAATAATTTTTTGTATTTATGAAATTAACGGAGCCCAGCCTTTGTGATTTTCATTGGCATAAGTCCTTAAAAATCTTCCTAATTCTCTGTGTATCTGCTCCACGATATTGCTCTGAGGATGACGATACTAGAGTATACTAATTTTATATTAACTGAAGAAAATTTTTCTTTCCAAGCTTTTGCAGTGAACTGGGTACCGTGATCACATATAATTGTGTGATCTGTGGTTTACCATAGTTAGGAATATAATGTTCGAAAATCTTTTTTATAATAATTATGTTGTTGATATCTTTATAGGGTACATAACAACAAATTTACTGAAACAATCTATGGTTATTAAAATATATTTAACTCCGCCACGTGAGGTAGGCAAAGGACCATAGAAATCTATCGATAGTAAATCGTTTAGTTTTTCTACGAGTATTAACTACATTAAAGATATATTTTTAGTATAATACTTCGTGCGCTGGCATAAATCATATCGATTTATAGTTTTAGCAACTTTTTTCCGAAGTTTTTGAATATAAAAATTTTCTTTCATCCGATGTGACCATAGATCTCATGTAATTCTTGGATTAATGCTGGAACAATTACTTCAGGTAAAAATATTTTATTGTTAATTTTATCCTGTTTATATACTAAATTGTTCTTGATTATATATCTATGATCGAAATTCTCCTTTTTTCTTAATTTTTGAATGTAGTCATCATTTTGTTGTAACAGATCAAAATTTTTGAAGTGCTTAATTAAATCACAAGAAGGATACTTCATCAACGTAGCGACTTAGATTTAATCGGTATAGTCGTTGCTGCAGTCCGTAATGTATCTTGATAAGAAATCAGCAGCTTTATTTTTGTTACCTGGTAAATACTCGTACGTGATGTGAAAATAAGTACCGCCGCACTAATCTCGCATTTATAAATATACAAGTAAACAAAAATTTCAACGCATCATTTTCCGTACGTATAATTACTTCTTTCGCACTTCTCATATATGTTTTCAATTTTAGGCACGACTAAGCTACTGCTAAAAGTTCTTTTGCGGTAGTGAAATAATTCCATTCTACGTGTTTCAAAGTTCTAGAGATAAATGTTACAACTTCTTTTTCGCCTTCACTATTTAATTGAGACAAAGCAGCAACTATAGTATGATAACTAGCATCAATCGTTAATATATAAAGTTTATTGGGATCAGAATAGCATTAGTCGTTAATATATAAGGTTTACTGGGATCAGAAAACCTTAAAGTAATAGTATCAATAAAAAACTTTTTTAGATTTTCAAACGCTAATTCATGTTCAAGTAATCCCTGATAGCCCTTATTTTGTTTTAATAAATTCATCAAAGGTCTACATATCTCAGCATAATTTTTCGCGAAGTTTGTATAAAAATTGATAAAACCGAGAAAACTTTGTAAACTTTATAAATTTTTTGGAACTTTATAGTTTTGAATTATTTTCAATTTACTTTTTGGAGCTTTTATACCATATAGAGTAATAATATGTCCTAAAAATTCAACTTCTTCTGAAATAATTTAGATTTTGAAAATTTTAACGTATATCCCTTCGACAACATGTAAATAGCGTACGTAAATGATCTATATGTTCATTAAATGTTTTAGAAATAAATAATATATCACCAACAAATGAGATTCTAAATTGTTTTAAATCGCCACAAAATTAATATATTCAAAGCTCTTACTAATGCTGCTGTACTAGTACATGTACCAAAATGTATATGTACTAGTTAGTACGTGTACTACATTAAATTCGTAGGTATTACCCATAGACATACTAAGTATAGACCATCAGTCACTTTGATATGCCGACGCTTCAGGATAGAAAGAGAGAACGAGCCGAGTGTACACATCTGTCTCTTTCTAATAGAGTCACGTGGCCTCGCCTCGCTCGAGTATACTTTTGGCGCGTTCAGCCGTGCCGTTCAAAAGCGAACATGGAAAACAAATTTTGTTTAAGTATGCGTTGATCGTTAAAAATCACCTTTGTTTAATAATTGAAACAAAATGTAATGTAATTATTTCAAGTTATTTCAGCAATTTGTTTCGTGGTGAGAACGCGATACGATATACGTGAACATGAAAGGTATACGGTGCAAAGTCGACAGAGTATGCGTATTAGATTATATAAAATATTTTTACACTAGCCGAATTAGAAGCTAGCTATGGTCAAATAGTTAATCGGTAACCTACAAGTATATATAATACTTCCAATATTGATGTAACATGTGCAACGATAGCTGTGCCTTTTAACCCGTTAAGGCCGAGAACGCCCCTCCCGGTACACCGCTCTTTCGACTATCATAACTCGTGCAATTCCACGTATAAAAAATTGAAAGATACACTATTTCAAAGCTTAAGATCTCCCCTTTCCAACGGTGTGCCGAAAAATGCGATAAAAAAATGTTAACTATGTGAAAATATTGTTTAAATAAAAAAAAACACGATTTTTTCATAATTTTTTTTTTTAAAATCAAGTTTTCAGAATGGATCTCGGTTTGCAATCCACTTGGAACCTCAATAACTGGTGGCATAAATGTCTAAGCTTTCATAATATATATTTCCGAGATCGTTTTTTATCTCAGTATCATCAAAATGGCGCTTCAATGACGGAATTTTCGTTCAGACATTCATGAATTTTTTCCTTGAAAAGTATGAACTTCTCGAAAAAGTCAAAGAGAAAAAAAAGTTTTTAAAATCACTTGTATAATACATCAGAATTTTTTCGAAAAGTTTGGAGCAATTTTTTGAATTATGCAAATTGTCAAATTTTGAACATTTTCAAAATTGACCGTAATTTTTTGAAAAAATTCGAGTGCATTCTTTGCTCAGTTTTGAAAACTTTTTATTTCTGGTAAATTTTCATATGAGTTCATTGCTTTTAAGAAAAAAATTCACAAGTGTCAAAGTAATTGCCCAATACGTAAGTCATTAACATCCACTCTTTGATCACCTGTCCGCCGCAAACAGAGTTTGCGTTGCCTAACTATCACCAACGAGGAGGTCGACGAATATAGATAGTTTTTTTTATTTTTTTTTTTTTTTTTTTTCATATTTTCGTTATTTTTCTTTTTTTTTATTTTTTATTTTTTTTTATTGATGAATTTTTCTGGAATCGATAATTCATTTCGCTACCTTTCCTGCGTGTAATTTTGAAAAACATTCGATACAGTAATATTCTTTGCAATCAATGCAGTATCTGGTAGTCCTTACACAACATCCTTCGCTATTACATTTGTTTCTTGTTCTAGTATCGTGCCTGTGAGATTTGAGATCACATATTTTCGATTGCGCCAAATACTTTCTACTCACTTCTTTACACATTTCTTGCGTTTTCATTATTTTTCTATCCTTTCTGCAAAGATTGCTTATTGTTACAGCGTTGGTTATTGACATTTCAATAATTCGTGAGAAAATTTTGAATGGCCACTTCTTTAAACTGACACTTGGAGAAGCTTTCTTGCATCGAAAATCGTGCAAATCCACTCCTCCCATGTACTTGTTATACGAAGAAAAAGCACAAGGGAATTCCAATTTTGATCTTTTCTTAGCAGTTCTTGAATATCTTTCCATTGGCTCCAAGGGAGTGACGCCAGCTGCCGTAGAAAGAATAGAAACTTCTTTTGAGTCAATTACACTGATGAGATTCGTTCCACTGTTACGATCATAACTCGCTTTGTTCGTTCCTCGTGGTGCTTTGTTTTCAAAATCATGTTTTTGTTTCACTCTATCTTTACGAACAGTTCCTGTAGATCGTAAGCCACATTTGTTCAAGTGAACGACTAAATCAGGACTAGTGAAATAGTTATCAAAATGGACATGATAGTCAGACAATTTTCTTTTTGAAAGGCTATGTAGAAGTGGATTAACCATTTGTAATACAACTCTGGAGCCAAGTGGACATGCGGATAAATTTATCCCAATGCTTGTATCGTTCTTACCACAATAAATATCAACGTTGAATATATATCCATTTGCTCCGCACAAGGCCCAGAGTTTGATCCCGTATCGGTCAGGTTTAGAAGGCAAATATTGCCTCAGACACGTGCGACCAAAAAATCTAACCATCATTTCGTCAATGGAAAGAACAGTTGAAAAATATCCAAATTGTTTAATATTGGTCCTAAACAATTCCAAAATATGACGGACTTTCCAAGCTTTATCATTATCATTTTTGTCAGTAGGTTTTGAATATTTTATTTTAGATTTTATTTCACTAAACCGATCGCGCGTCGTCGCTGATGAAACAGCAGAGTAGTTTTCGAGAGGGTCGGTTTCTCAATACTCTCTTTGATTCTTTCGAATATTGTAAGACGATAATAATAATATTCCTATGAATGTGTTGAGTTGTTTTGTAGATAATTTCAAATCATTTTCTTCACTGGCTTGAATAATATAATTTTTTATTTCTTCAGAGAAAAAGATTTCGAACAGTTCCACGTGTGACATTGAAGATATTTTCTGCTTTACGGAATCAGGCAATAACAATTGATCTTTCAAACCTACAGAGTAAACTTTTTCTCCTTCACACCACGAAAAAGTATGATTTGGCTCTAACAGTTCTTGTTTTTCTGTATAACTTTCAAAAACAGATCGATATGAGACATTTGATACATGAATTTCCGATTCAGAATTGTCTTCATGAGATAGTTCTGATTCAGAATTGTCAGATTCTGACGAACTATCTCCATCAGTGCCAGAGTCATCTGGATTAGGTATAAAAATATGCTGTTTATTTTCATTCGAATCTGACTCTTCATCAGTCAATTCACAGTAACTCCTTTTCGCGGCTCTCCTTTTTGACATTTTTCTCAACCTACTGAAATAACTTCAGTCGAACGTCCTGTTGGTAGGAAGCCTGTAGCAACCAGCTGTATTATTCGGGCCGATTTATGGATTTTTGCTTCAATTGATGATAGTCAATAATACTCAATGACTTGCAAGATTCAAAATTCAATGTATTTCATGAATCATTCCAATGCGATGAATTTCGCTAAAATTGGATTTTCAGGCCCCCTACGAACGAATGATGGGCTTCTACGACACGATCGGCTATTCAGGATTTCGCTCCGATATAGATTGCAGTTATAAGTAGATAGTTTATTTTGTTATTTTCATCACCAAATTAGGTTTTTCTAAAAACGTATTCCTTTTCATATCTTTTTTCACCAGTACAAGCTCACACACTAATTGCAGCGTGGATACCTCGGACTATACATACTGTGCAATTATTTTGACACTTGTGAATTTTTTTCTTAAAAGCAATGAACTCATATGAAAATTTACCAGGAATAAAAAGTTTTCAAAACTGAGCAAGGAATGCACTCGAATTTTTTCAAAAAATTACGGTCAATTTTGAAAATGTTCAAAATTTGACAATTTGCAAAATTCAAAAAATTGCTCCAAACTTTTCGAAAAAATTCTGATGTATTATACGAGTGATTTTAAGAACTTTTTTTTCTTTTTGACTTTTTCGAAAAGTCCATACTTTTCAAGGAAAAATTCATGAATGTCTGAACGAAAATTCCGTCATTGAAGTGCCATTTTGATGATACTGAGATAAAAAACGATCTCGGAAATATATATTATGAAAGCTTAGACATTTATGCCACCAGTTATTGAGGTTCCAAGTGGATTGCAAACCGAGATCCATTCTGAAAACTTGACTTTATAAAAAAAAATTATGAAAAAATCGTGTTTTTTTTTATTTAAACAATATTTTCACATAGTTAACATTTTTTTATCGTATTTTTCGGCACACCGTTGGAAAGGGGAGATCTTAAGCTTTGAAATAGTGTATCTTTCAATTTTTTATACGTGGAATTGCACGAGTTATGATAGTCGAAAGAGCGGTGTACCGGGAGGGGCGTTCTCGGCCTTAACGGGTTAAGGCGTCATGCCTTTTGCACCCGCGCATTAGAATCGTGGGTTCAAATCGCGCTCACAAAATTTTTTTTTATTTCTAAATAAACGTGCCAACATTGATCTTTTAATTATTTGTTATTTTGATCAACACGCGACAACAGTGTAATTTAATTTATTTCAAGCAATTGCACCAACGATCTTATTTTTAGCTGCTTGTCTCTTGCTGTTCATCATACTCCATTTTATTCTCTACTGCCAATATTTCTTATTACTAGATGAATGAATAAAAAAAAATATATATTTTTAACATAATAATTGTATGCTGTTTCCGTTGCATCCCTCTGGTCTGTATACTATTTTATAACTTTCATCTTGACATGTATATTCTATTCGTTTTATGTCAAACAGTAAATTAATATAATTAATCGTAATCCCAAGTACGTTAGGTTAAGCGCTTGCACATACGAATTTATATATAACTTCCAATACAAATTTGTTATATGCAGTGTTAGACGTGCAAGCTAAGGCGCCATAATTTTTTGCATACGCACACTCGAGTCCTGATTTCGAATCTTTAGTTAGGCATATTTTTTTTCTAAATAAATATTGGAATATATTATTATTTTTTTTTAGGAGAGTCTGAATCCATTTATGGACAACTGACGGAAGCCCGTCAAGTGTGGAACTCAGTAGCTCAGGCCACCAATACCCACCAAACATATCTCTCCTTGTTACCGCAACCAGCCCGGAACTGTTTATCACATTACTTCAGAATGGGCAGCTGTCATTGCGTGTCCTAGCACACATTCATCCCTTTAATACTCATTCATTCCCAAATAGGCTCTGAAATTTTCTCATTCATGCAATTTTCCAAGTATCCATCCGTCTTTTTGTTTTGTATCACATTCGTAACCTACAGCGCGATCTTACGCCATGCGTCGGCTGTTGTTAACATTACGTTCGTCATGTTTTCTGGCGTAATCGGCCCTAATTCTGTCTCCAGTCTCCATCTTTGCTCGGCCCAACGATCGAACATGAAAAACGTGTGCTCCGTGTCGTCCCAAGACCCCTACAGTAAACACAATCTGGGAAAGTTACCTTACCCATTCTGTGCAGGTACTTTCGGAAGTATCCGTGTCCTGTCAGAAACTGGGTAAGATAGAAATCCACCTCCCCGTGTTTTCTGTCTTTCCACGGACCAACGTCTGATATCAGTCTGTGTGTCCATCGTCCTTGAACGTCTGTCGTCCATCTTGTCTGCCATTGTTCTGTCGTTTTCGTTCGTTCATCTGTTGTAGCGTCGGCCCTGCCTAGGTCGCACTTCGGTCGTAAATGCGTTTCCTCTCGCCTGCCAAGAGGTCGATCGGGATAACGCCCGCGATCGCGAATATCGCGTTTTTCAAAACTGTTCGGTACGCGCACGCGATTCTTAGCGCTAACATTCTTTGTACGCTCGTCATAGTCTTTGCGCGTCTCCTCACCCATAACGAGTCGGCCCATACCTCTCCTCCGTAAAGCATGATGGAGTGACTTACGCCCATCAGCAGTCTTCGTATACTCGGTCTCTGTCCTTTCATGTTTGCCATTGGCCTGCTCAAGGCCTTGGTCCTTTCGCTGGCTCTCGCGGTCGCGTCTCGTATGTGGGACCAAAAGTTTAGTTTCGTATCTAGACTCACCCCCAGGTACTTTACCTCACTTTTGGTCTCCAGTCGTTCCGTTCCTATAGTCATCGGTATTATCGTGTCTATTCTCTGTCTCGTCAGTATCAGTAAGCCTGTCTTAAAAAGAGCCAGGCTCAGTCCGTGGTCCGTCATCCACTCATCCAAACGCCTCATCACCTGAGGAGGACCCCACCTTCAACCCCGGCGACGAAGGCCCTGGGCAGCCGAACAAGCGCCCACCTTCGATACCCGAGAAAAAGATTATGGATACTGATGTGTGGGACTGAAAAAAGAAGCAGATCACGCTCGAGCAATTCGAGCATGCGGCGGCCGCCCTCATCGGGCTAGACTTGGGTCCCGCCCTAAAAGGAGTAGTTCACGCCGCCCTACACCTTTTCAGCACCAAGAAGGAGGAAGAGGAGCAAGCACGGGTGCGAGCTCACGAGAGCTCGTCATCCGTGCTAATAGAGGAGCTCCCCATCGAAGGGAGCACCAGACGCGCGTCGACGACGCCCGGAATTACGCGCCCAGAGACCGCTCCGCTACTTGGATCTCTAGCGGAAGCCATCCCGCTGAAGGCCCCACCAACCTCCGTGGGCACCCAAACGGAGGGGGGCTTCGCCGATGCGACCTTGCGCCCTAGGTTCACTAGCTAGGCACCCTCGCCTGGTGAACGTACCTGGGAAGAGATAGTGGAGGGTTTGAGGGAGGTCGAGCAAGACTGGACGACCCTCAACACCCTCCAATGGGCCGTGTATGCGGAGTACGACGCGTACACGGCTGCGGGACACCGCCCCAGTGATATGGATTACTGGAGTAAGGTGGTGTCCCGCCGGCGCCAGTTCGCACCGGCGCTAAAGGAGGTGCAGCGCCGTCACCGCCAGGGCCTCGAGGGCCCGGTTGGTAACGCACCTATTGCGGACCAGGTCGAAGGCCACGATACACCGGGGCCCGCGGACGTGCGGGGTAAACCTGGTGGTCAATGTGGACGGCAGCAATGCGGGTCAAGCAACGGGGCCCATCCACATAAATCTTGTGGTGGGGTCCACGGGAGAGGACCCCACGGTCGAAAGACCGCTGTGGTCCACCCCGAACCGGCGGGATGGGTTACCGGTGACCCCCAGGGTTCGAGGCCTCCCTCGTGGCACCCTCTCCCGCGCACAGTAGGAGGGATGCAACGTGTCCCATTACCCCGGGGTGACCCGTACAGACCAGTGTCCCCGCGTCAGACAGCACGTCGACCTGGTCTAGGAGCGGCTGGGAGGGAGGCACGTGGGCGCCCCCCGCTGAACACAGAAGGACGGAAGATGACCAGCGACCAGTCCGATTGAAGATCCCTGCCCCCGTGGGCAGGGCTACACCCACACCAGCACGCAATAAAGTTGCTCAGAATATCACAAAGAATATGACCTTTTATTATCCTTTCCCCTTCTCACCTCAAAAGAACAGCGCTAATAATGTTATCATCGAGGACCCTATACGTCCAGACTGGAAGGGGGCTGTGACGGTAAACGTCGTATTAGCGCTAGCAGCCCAACCATGCGGCTGCCGGCGAGGGCAGCACCTACCGGTTGGGGCGAAATGTATTAAGGGAATTCGGTACGAGACGCGACGGAACGCGCGCGAATGAAAACGAACCAGTCGAGGATTAGAATCCGATCGCAGAGCCGTGCAGCAAATACCTTTGACGTTTTCCCGAGTTTTCCGAAAGCAGAGACGAAAGAGAGAAGCTGTGAGATAGCCTTACGTCCGGCCAGTGGGCGTGCAAGTGCAAGTGGAGAGTTTCACCATCGAGGGCGAAACCGGGAATGAGAGGCATCATCGCCCACATATAGACATTTGCCGAAAGACTAGCGTGTGCCGTACAAGCCTCCTTCATCTTACTTGTTACCCGTGCGAGAGTTAATAAGATAAGCTGGCCAGCATAATTTCGCGATCGCAATAGAATTGTCTATAACTAATCTCTCGTACTCGATAAGAAAGGCGTATGTAATAACTCTACGAACCATAAGCTGCGAGCTATCCGACGCTGCATGTTGTTGTCGCGCGCGCGGCATGTAAACATAAACACGCAGGCCGAATACAGTGTAACATTAAGAGACAATAAACGTTCTCGCTTGTGATACTAACAATATTTCCGACGTATTTATTTCATGCTAGTAGACAGTTGGTTGACTGACACCCGTTCCCTCCTGCCCTCCGGTTTTCGTGTTTGAACGTGTAGGTAATCACGCGCGCTTTTCTATGCGATCGCTCGCTTAAATTAAATAAACGGTATTAACTGTGTTACAATACATATTTATGAACGTCAATTTACTCCAGATTTGGAAACGATAAAAAAAATTACATTTGCGATAAGATCTTGATTTTCTTTTTTTGAAACAGCTTTGTTGCAATATAATAAATATAATAAATTAGCAAATTGATTATATGTAATGTACAAAAAAATTTTCATTAATCAAAACATTAAACATTTATTATTAATATTATGAAAGCATTTTATAAACACAATGAATTTTGTAACACGATAAAATATTTTTGTAAAGTAATAGTACTTTTTAAAATCAATTACCTACGTCCTTAAACACCTTTAAATAATAACAGTTTTTTCAATCTCATTCTTATTCTTTCTTTTTATTCATAGTCTGTTGAAGCTGCGTAATGCAAACGAATTTCAAAATATTTTTTTGCAACCATTTTTATTAGTTGCATACGATGGTTTGATAAAATTTCTTGTTCAAAAACCTGTACACTTTGATTGAAAATGCTTCTTGGTAACACATGCATTGTCTTCAACGCCATTTTTTCTAACACGTTTTTTTTAGCTACAGAGATTTGTAATCTTAAGATTCTCTCAGCAATTCGGCAAATCTCTACAACATCGAACGAAGCAAAAATTGATTTGCCATAGCATTTGCGTCGTTGCAATTTTGATATTAGCAAAACTTTATCTTTTCCACTTACATTGAGATCTACTTCAACAAGTTAAGATTTTACAAGTTAAGATTTTTTTTAAAATTATCTTCACGACACTGCCAGATATGCAATTACATCATTAACGTAGTCGCTTAAATTAATATCAAGGAGGTCAAAAATGATCTGAAGTTCACTAGCATTAATTTCTATTGGGACTTCACCTTTACTTTTTGCGTTAACATCTACTCTCGCAAGTATTGTGTCATCGCGCGGCGTACAATCGGCCGATAAAGGAACACTACTACTAACATGCGCAAGTAACTTGCGATACACTCCTTTGAATTGCTTAGCGGTAGGATTATTGTTCAATCCTCCGAGTCTTCTAACGCACGAAAAAAAAGTTTCTAAATGAGCCTGTGACACTTTGTACGTTAACAGAAAGTAAAACTTTGAATATGTTGCATACGAATCTTTTGCGATCGCTAGGATATTTCTCAACCCAGTAATTAATCCTAAGAAACCAGAATATTGTTTAGTTTTCAGAATGGGTGTGCTATTAATTGTCAACGGTTTAAAATATTTTACAAGTTCATTAACCCTGATTTTTTTGTTATAAACATTTCTTGAGTTTAAATTGTCGAAAGCGTCATTAACGTTCTAGCAAAATGTAGTAGTTGCAGCAGAGTTTTTGAATTGTTTCATTTGCAAATCATCACGACAAAAATCCAGTATTTTCGCAACGCTAGTACTGAGTGTTTGTACAGCAATATTCACTTTCATTATTTTATTATTGAAATATATATGCTTTTTCCGCAGTTTTGTTGCAGGATGCTTTAGCTCTTTTTCTTGTACTTGTTGTAATGACTTAATATATTGAAGTGAGATTATATCGCCGTTATGATCGATAAGGTCATGTTTGGATAGAGTATTTCGAGCCAATTTTAACGCATGACACAAATCCAGCATTGCATAAATTTTTTTAGTTTTCCCATTATGAGTGTAGTTAAAACAAACCTCAGACGTACTTTACTATTGGCTATTGATTCTTTTGATTGCTCGTCCAAAGATATTTTGCTCATTCCATAATCAATAAATCCAAT
This sequence comes from Phymastichus coffea, assembly GCF_024137745.1. Classification (NCBI taxonomy): domain Eukaryota; kingdom Metazoa; phylum Arthropoda; class Insecta; order Hymenoptera; family Eulophidae; genus Phymastichus; species Phymastichus coffea. The sequence continues at coordinate 7,253,669 of NW_026706814.1, forward strand.
CTTATACTGTCTCAAATAATCTCTAAGAGTTGACAAAGACGGTAAAAGTTCTCCAAAATTTTCATTCAAAAAGGTATAAGCATTCGGCGAATAAAAATGTAAATTTAGTGCAAAATTGCGCAATTTTTCAGGATACGTTATGTACCGTTTGCCTTGTAGAATATTTGAAAGTAAAACTTACACACCACTCGGCAATGTCTACAAATGAAATAATAATTAAGCCCTATTCTTCAAATGTGTATAACGAGTTTGATGTCAACTCGCTATGTCTCTCTCTATACGACGATAATATCAAGAATATCATATATTTATAATGTTACATTATTTGAATTATATTTCTCCTTAGCAGCAGCAAACGACGACTGCGGAGAAGGTAAGAGAGAGAGCGCCAAAAGAGAGAGACCGCATGCGCGTGTAGGCATAGCGATATGTATTACGAGCCGCGCGCAGTGCGCCGCGTGACGAAGGGCCGGAAATTAGCCGATGGCTCGCGAGCCGTGCAGAGGCATTCGGTTGTGCGTGCGCTTGTATTGGTCTTCTTTGTGAATCGCCTCGTGGCAAGAGAGTGACTTTTGACTGTTACAAGTGAGAGGCGGTTGCAATCACGATGCTTTCAGGAAGCTCGATTATGGTCCGCTTAGCAAAAACATAGATGATGCATATAGTGCACCATATGGCCAGCCGCGAGGCTGGCCAGGTCACTTTGTGCAAAAATCTTTTATCAAAGCGGCGGACAGTAATTGTCTTCCTCAACAGAGAACGGAGACTCCTCAAACAAACAACTCGTTGTTTTAGGAGAGAACGTCGAAAACTTCTCTCTTTTGTGTACGGGCATATACGAGGTGTGATCAAAAAGTAACGTGAATTTTTATTTTTCTCAAAAAATATTTATTTATTCATCAATTTTTATTTTATCACCTTCAAAGTAATCCCCCTTGGATATAATGCACTTATGCCAACGCTTTTTCCAATCCTCAAAGCATTTCAAAAAATCATTTTTTGTGATCTTGTTTAGTTCATCCTTCGATGCCATCTTTATCTCCTCAATCGTGGCAAAACGCCGTCCTTTCATGGGCTTCTTCAGTTTTGGGAACAAGAATAAATCACAGGGGGCCAAATCTGGGGAATACGGTGCCTGTGGCATCGTTACTGTGTTGGTTTTAGCCAAAAATTCGCGCACAAGCAACGATGTGTGAGCAGGGGCGTTATCATGGTGCAAAAGCCAATTTTTATTTTTCCACAAATTCGGACGTTTCTGGCGGATTGCTTCGCGCAAATTGCGCATAACTTGCAGGTAATATTCCTTATTTACTGTTCTACCCTGTGGAAAGAACTCATGATGTACCACGCCCCTGCAGTCAAAGAAAACTGTAAGCAAAACCTTTACATTTGATCGAACTTGGCGTGCTTTTTTTGGTCTTGGTGATCCAGAATGCCTCCACTGGGACGATTGAGTCTTAGTCTCGACGTCATAACCGTATACCCATGTTTCGTCACCTGTTATAACCCTGTTGAGTAAATCTGGATCATCGTTGACGGCATTCAGTAGCTCTTGGGCGATGCTCATGCGACGTTTCTTTTGGTCGAAATTGAGCAATTTCGGAACAAACTTCGCTGACACACGTTTCATGTCTAAAACACTCGTCAAAATTGATTGGCACGAACCAAATGAGATGCCAATATCATCAGCAATTTCTCTAATGGTAATTCGACGATTTCCCAACACTATTTTCTTCACTTCTTCAACATTCTCATCAGTTGTTGATGTGCTGGGGCGTCCAGAACGAGGTTCTTCTCGGTCTTCTTGGAAGAGTTTATACCACTTGTAAACATTTTTTTGGCTTAAAGTAGACTCACCATATGCCACTTTCAGCATTTTAAGTGTTTTGGAACATTTGATTCCATTTTTCACACAAAATTTAATGCAAACTCTTTGATCCATGTTTTTAGACAGCAGCAAATCGTAGAGCACGCAAAACACTTCTAACCTTGATGCCTCTCACAAACAAACCAAACATACTACAAAGCTGAAATTTGGAACGTATGTTCTAGACGAGAGTACCGACATAACCAAATAAAAAAGTTGAAGATCGAACGGACGTAGCCCGCTAAATTTCAAAATTCACCTTACTTTTTGATCACACCTCGTACAAATGCTGAAGTACAAAATGCGTCACCGATTGCCCTCGACAAGCAACTAATGCTAGTCGACCCGAAGTGAATGCAATGTGTATTTGAACGAAGATTTGCAATCACAAGTGCGGATGTGTGTACCTTCACGCGGTGGGGCTGAAAACGCTGTCTCTGTAAAGAAACAGTAGGCAAAACACACAACGCTTGCCCCCAGGGCAATAGGCCAACCGGCCAAACAAAAGAAACAACACGGACCATGACAACACGTGGTGAGGCGCGGCCTGTAAACGCCCAAACATTCAACGCGGAGTCTACCACACCCCAAGAGCACAACTCGAGCCCAGAAAAGCCAAAATCCGGGAGTCACTTGAAGGGAAATCTCTTAGGATTGTCGTACCGCGCGCCCTCTTAGAGGACGGAAGACCGCTCCGGGAGCTAGTTGCAGAGGACCAATGGTCCCGGCAATCCGAATTTAATTTGGGTAGATAAGAAATTACTTCCTATCGACTGGCAATCGGTAGATGCTACTACTGTGGGTAAAGAGTCGCGGCCGTGGTCATAGCAGCCACCCAAAGTTCTTTGCCTCGAGCTCCTGGAGTAAGGCCCGACACCTTTGTGCGAGAGAACAGTCCATTGGGCCGAGTAACTCTCGATGACTAGAACGCACTACGGATGCCGAAACCCTTAGGAAAAATATTTCCACAGAAGGGCAGCATCCTTCCTGCTAAGGAATTGCTTAAGCCCTAATAGCTAAAACAATTTTACATTTGAAAGCGAAATTAGTGGCTGTCAGCTCCCTTTGAAAGCGAAAACCATGCACTAAATGTCCATCAGATCCAGTGCTGCTAATGGTGAACACAAGCTAAGATGATAGAAAAGGAAACCCGATATGCTCACTCATATGCTACTTTGGTTGCAATTCGTCAAACACCTAACCCTGACTTGACCAAAACGAGGTTTGATTAATATCAAACCCAGCGTGAAAGATAAACACGCTGGTACACTCGTAAGTAGTTTTAAGTTATATTATAATCAAATTAGTTCTTAAGCAGTTCACAATAATTTAAGCAGTAATATAAGCAGTAGTGTAGTAAATAGTATTAAGAAAGTTACCAATCAAAGATCAATAAAATTAAAAATAAGAAAGAATTAAAGATTAAAGATTACAAATAAAAACTATAGATTTAAAATTACTAAACCAAATCAAAAGAAATAAAATAAAATCAAAACAATTAATCTACTAACAGATTAAAAGGCTAGAAAAATAACTAGCTTAATCAATCAATTGTAAATATAAAGAGCCATGGAAAACCATGGAGAAACCCGACAAGGTAACGAACGAAGCTCAAGTCAACACACACAAGTACTCACTGCTGCACTCGAACGCCACTCGCTTAATTGAACGCGCACGTTAACTCCAGAACTAAAATCGAAAGCCACCCTCCAAAATCGCCAGCAGCGATCCCAAAGGAGGAAATATATAACTAGACATTGCGTTGTACCTTGAAAGCGATATGGTCAACCATTCTAGGTATAAGGCGAGGAAACGTAAGCAGGAGGCGACCGTTGAGAAACCAGAGCACTGCTCTAATACTTCTGCGTCAACTCCGTTTCCTTCGCAATCAAAAATCTTGACGAAAGCAAAAACGATTGCCCAACAGTTAAGATGTTTAACTTGAACGCACAACAAAACCCTGAACTGGGCCCGAATCTGAGGATCATACAATTGAACCTCAACAAAAGGCAAGTAACCAACGATGAGCTGGGAGAAATCATGACAGACAGAAATCTTGACATACAGGTGGCACTGGTGCAAGAACCATATCACTGGAATAACGCGATTTCAGGTATGGGCAGTGTCGCAGCCATTCACGGAGCCAAAAAAGGCGAAATGATTCAAGCTGCGATACTTTACAATCCGCACAAAGTCACTGCTACCAAGATTTCTAATCTGTGTGACTTCCACTGTGTTTGTGCACAAGTAGTCGGAGCCTTTGGTGAAATTTATTTTATAAGCATCTACTGCCAGTTCAGCCACAGCAGGAAGACCTATCTTGACAAACTAGCTGAGACTTTCAAGCAATTGAAAGGCAAAAGAGTCTTAGTTGGAATGAACGCAAATGTCAAGTCAAAGATATGGTCTAATACACAGGACAAGAATGGAACAGTCATTGAAGAATTCATAGACCAATACGGGCTAATTGTTGCCAACAGGAGGGACCAACTTCCAACGTGCCGTAGTACAGGGGGTGAGACGGACATCGATGTAACTTTACATACATCAAATCTGTCAAACCTCTTGGCTAGCTGGGCGGTGAAAGAATGGACCACCAGTGACCACAGGTCCATAGTGATCAAACTGGATTTTGCCTGATAGCCAGCCAGACTCATACGAACCGAAGAAACATTAAAACCAAGGTTCAATATGAGAAAAGCTGATTGGGAGAAATTCGGGAGACTTTGTAAATTCGAGAAAGAGAACCGATCTAAGCTCCCTTTAGAAACCCCTAAATACATTGAAACATATGTTTCAAAATTTGAAGAGGTTCTAAAAAGGGCAGCAAAGGACTCTATTCCATCAAAAATGAGAAGAACGCGCTCTCAACCCTGGTGGAATCCTGATTTGCGAAGTAAGAAGCGAGCGATACAAAGACAACGCAAAATCGCTGTTCTGAAAGACAAGGAAGGACCGAATATAAAACAAAGGAAAACCCTCCAGAGATCACTTGAAAAATTGAGTCAAATGAATTCCGAATATGCAACGGCTATTAAAAGAGCCAAAAGCAATAGCTGGCGAGACTTCTGTACTATCGAAAGCGAAAAGAATGCTTGGGCATATCCATACAAACAAGCATCCAATAAAGTTAGAATCTCAAAAGCGATGTGCACGGTTAACCGTAATGGTTCAGTTACAAAAGACTGGAAAGAAACAAGCATGGATCTACTAGAAGAATTAATGCCTGATGACGACCCAAGCTGCGAGAACGATGCACCTACAGAAATTCGCAGAGATATTCGGGAGGTTCCAGTAACCGGCGACGCAATGCTTTTCCTAACAAGGGAAGTTGAAATGGCCCTTAGAGCGAGCAAGGCAGGGAAATCACCAGGCAAAGATAAAATAGAGTCAGAGATGCTTGTTAACGCAAAACCATTACACCAGGAACTGACGCGACTGTTCAACGCCTGCTGAAAATGCGGAGTGTTCCCCAGAAGATGGAAAAGTGGAATGCTAATCACGTTACTCAAAGGGGTTGAAAAACCCGAGAACGAGATTAAATCATATAGACCCGTATGTCTATTCCCCATAGCGGGGAAGACACTCGAGAGGCTTGTGATTCAAAGAATATCCAACATTCTAAACAGCTCGGACTGGTCTTCGGAGGATCAATTTGGCTTTAAGGCAAATAGATCCACAGAGGACGCCATTAGAAGACTACATGAAATAGTAGAAGAGGCAGAATCTGATCCGTCGACCAAGTACGTAGCCGCTATTCCACTGGATGTCTCAGGAGCATTCGATGCCCTATGGTGGCCAAGCCTGCTTTTCCAATTGAAAGAAAGAAATTGCCCGAAGAACATCCATAAGCTCCTCCAGAGCTACTTCAGTGATCGAGAGGTGGGTATATATGCTCACTTCGAAGAAACACTGAAAACAGTGACGAAGGGGTGCCTACAGAATTCAGTATTTGGACCGGTAGGCTGGAACGTCATCTTTGAGAAACCACTCCGGGCAATCAGGGACGCAGGATACGAAGTACTAGCCTACGCAGACGATGTGCTTCCTATCATTAAGGCGAAGATACGCATTGATCTTGAAAGACAAGCCCAAGAAATTATTAATATAATGACGAACCGGTGCAAGTCTGACAAAATGAAGTTGGCAGTGGAAAAGTCAGCACTAATATGGCTTAAAGGCCACCTAAGCGAGAATAGGAACCCTACAGTCAAAATTGCGAAAGACAACATTAGAACGCACAAGACAGTCAAGTACCTAGGAATCATGATCTCGAAGGGCTTCCGATTGGAAGAACATATTCGAAACGTGGTTCAAGACTGTAATAACACCTATTTCGTAATAACACCTAACACAGGTAATAAAACCAGGAATACTAAATAGTTTTCTGCAATATTACAATATGGATAACAGCTTATATGATATTATATTTGAAAATGAACATAAAATAGATAATATTGATGATCTAAACAAATATATATGTAAAAAAAATAATATCATTCTTTGTATAAACATCAGAAGCCTAAAAAAAAATTACAATAAATTACTAATATTTCTGAAGAACCTCGAAAAAAAACCATGTATAATAGTATGCACAGAAACATGGAATTTAGACAATCATGAAATGTTCAATATTCCAGACTATAAAATATATTACAATGAAAGTAAAATAAACAAATCAGATGGAGTTGTTTTGTATATGAAAGAAGAAATCACCGAAATTACAGAAATTCTTGAAATAGATAAATTAAAAATAATTAACTCTAATATTACACTAGAAGGCAACAAAAATTTGGTGCTGTCTGCAATTTACAGATCTCATGATTTATCTAAATCTGAATTCCTATTGAATCTCAAAGAATTATTGAAAATAAACAAAAAATATAAAAACAATATTTTAATGGGAGACTTTAATTTTGATATATTGAGAGAAGAAATACAAGATCAAGATTTTTTACAAGTACTGCTAGAAAATGGATATTGCCCTGGACTACATACCATAACAAGACCATCCAATATTGATATTAACAAAGGTACATGTATAGATAATTTCTATGTTAGGCTAGAAAAAGTCAAATATAAAACTTACGTCCTCAACGTACCTTTCAATGATCACTACCCAATAATGATGAGTTTAAGGAATAATTATAAATGTACACAAAAAACCAATTTCAATATAATAAACTATATTAAACTAAAAAATAAAGCCAAAAGAACTGTTTGGACTGACATACAAATTATAAAAAACCCTAATCTAGCTACGAACAAATTAATAGAAAAAATTCAAACATGTATTACGGCATCATCTAATAACAATAAACACAATAAGAATAAAATGAACCCAAGGAGTAATTGGATAACTAAAGCAATAATGATATCATGTGCACACAAAGAAAAACTTTATAATAATTGGAAAAAAGATCCCAATAATGCAACAAAAAGAGAAAATATAAAAACTATGTAGAAACTTTAAAAAAGACCATAGATCTAGATAAAGAAAAATATGAAAAAAATCAAATCAAAACAAATCAACACAATCCACGAAAACTATGGAAAATAATCAACAACAAAATTGGGAAGAAAACCAAAAAAAACAATAACATAAATCATCTATTAATAGGTAATAATAAAATTACAAACTCAAACGACATTGCAGAACAAATGAATACATTTTTCAGTACAGTAGGCAAACAGATATGTGATAATATTAGACAACCAATAAATAGTAACATTACTCTACCATCTATGAACAACAACAGTATTTTTCTACATTTAACAAATAGAATAGAAGTTCAACAAACAATAAGAAAAATGGGCAACAAAAATGGAGGATCTGACGGCATCAACACTCAGGTACTAAAGATGATAATAAACCACATAAGTGATCCGTTGACCTATATCTTTAATTTATGCTTACAAAAAGAAATATGGCCTGACGAATTAAAAAGTGCTGAAATTATTCCTATCCACAAAACTAAAGAGAAGTATCTACCAACAAACTATAGACCTATATCTTTAATATCAAATATCGCCAAAATTTTTGAAAAATTAATACAAATCAGGATTACAAGTTTTTTCAACAAACATAATTTATTTTCTAATAAACAATTTGGTTTTAGAAAAGGTCTTAGCACCAAAAATGCCCTATACTACCGAACTAACTCAATATACAATCAACTAGACAAAAGTAAATCAATAGCAGCAACTTTTTTGGATCTAGCGAAAGCTTTTAACACTGTGGACCACAAAATTCTACTCAAAAAACTCTATAGATATAGAATTAGAGGAAGTGCGTATGAACTTATCAAAAGCTATCTAAGTAATAGGAAACAAAGAGTTAAAATTAATGGTGAATATAGTCAATATCAACAAGTCAACATTGGCGTACCACAAGGTACAATATTGGGACCTTTATTTTTCATAATCTATATAAATGATATGTTACAATTGCTACCAAATGATAATGTGTTGGCTTTTGCTGATGACACGGTAATTATCGTGAAAGGCGAAACATGGCATGAAGTCGAAAGAAATATGAACTTCTACTTAAACAAAATATCCATTTGGCTAGCATTGAATAAACTGTCACTAAACATTGACAAAACAGTATACATGGCATTTGGAAATAACTGCAATAGCAACTCAACATATCTACATATAAATATAAAGAGTGTACCCATTCGAAAAGTTGATAACACTAAGTACCTTGGAGTGCATTTCGATAGCCATATGAGATGGGATATGCATACAAACATGCTATACAATAGACTAAAATATCTAACTTATATTTTCTACAAATTATCTAGGATAATGAGCACAGATAATCTACGTATGATTTACTATGCACTTTTCCATAGCATAACAACATACGGTATTATAGCATGGGGTGGAGCATACATTGGAAGACTCAAATATATACAAACTCTACAAACACGACTATTACAAATAATAAATAAAAACAAGTTTATAAATGAAAAAAATCCACTAAACATAGATCAAACATTCACCATGGAATCTCTAGTGTATCACTATGTCAACCTGCAAGATATGTTCCTGAAGAAAAATTCCGTAACAAGGAAAAAAACTATACAGCCCCTTAAAAGAAAATTAACAATCAGCATTAAAGATAGCTATACAAGAGCTTTAGCCACCTTCAATCAACTACCTTCTTACCTCAAAACTTTAAATAGCAATACAAAAACAATAAAGGACAAAATAAAAAAATGAATAACAGGCCATCCATTCTAGATACAGGAATACAATGAACCACAAAATACATTGCAACAATTTACAACAAATATATTACAAACTAAAGCAACAAGGGAACTTTGATAATAGTCTAAATTCAGCATTGGAAGTCCATGTGGATGTGGATAAGGATAAGTTTCTCTTGGATGTAAGGACATATTTGTGTTCACAAGGCACTTGTACACTTCATCACAATCGTTCTTAACGTCGAATGTCTGAATATAACATGAAAAAAATTAAAGTATCAGATAACTACAGAAAAATAATAGAAACAATTGCAAATGTTATTAACATAGCATGGAACTCACAACGGATAACTATTAATACCAAAACAAAAAACGGACTCAAAGAGGGAAAAAGAAACGAAACTTACATTCTAACAAAAACAGATACAACCAACATAAGTAAAATTAATTCCAATTTTGAGAGCCAACCCGTTGTAAAAATAAATCAAACACTCATATTAGGTTACACACGTATGTTTCGTTGGCAGATATCCAACCTCATCAGATCTTTATTAACAATAAATGAAAAAATGGTTACAAAAACAAATATATATAAAAAAATTTTTTAAAAATCAAACTAACAAACATTTACCTCAATTTATCAATCACAATCCAATTAACAAAAATTAAAGTATCAAAACAGTTCTGTTGTCGGAGTTGAAATTTGAATATTTGTGTGAGAGAAAGTTAGAAGATGATTTTGATACTTTAATTTTTGTTAATTGGATTGTGATTGATAAATTGAGGTAAATGTTTGTTAGTTTAATTTAAAAAAAATTTTTTTATATATATTTGTTTTTGTAACCATTTTTTCATTTATTGTTAATAAAGATCTGATGAGGTTGGATATCTGCCAACGAAACATACGTGTGTAACCTAACATGAGTGTTTGATTTATTTTACAACGGGTTGGCTCTCAAAATTGGAATTAATTTTACTTAATAAATGGAGAGTGCTACATATAATACAACCAACATAAATTTCATTAATAAATGTGAATACTGCACATACAAACAATTAATTGGTAAAAAATATATACATTTCATAAAAGAAGAAAACAAAGAAGATCACAAAGAACCAAATACAGATAAAGTAAGATATAAACCCATAGAAAAAGTATTTAAACAAATAGATGACATTGCAGACAACAATAGTATGCAAATAGAAACAAGTAAACCAAAAAATACACCAGGAAAACCGATTCTACAAACAAATAAAATTCGAATGACCTATGGAGACATCAATTATCTTGGAAACAATAAAGTATTATTATACTTTTATAGAGGTATCAGAGGATATCAAACTTTCACTAATTCATTGTACTCACTGGAACAACAACCTAAATATAAATATTTGATAGTCTTAGATGACATAGTATTCACAGCAACATGTAAATGTGATTCACATAGACAGCATACTGAAATGTTCCCTCACTATAGAGTCACGTGTGCTACAGGGCTTACTTGTCCTGTTAGACTAAATACATACGAAAGAATATCATACGCAAGAAAAATGAAAGCATCAATGACGACAATCCTAACGGCCAGACAAATGTTAATCAGATATTGGAGATAGAAGAACAAAATCGAAGATATTGGTGAAGTAAGCTTTTATAGGAAGCATTCTTGCTAACAATATTAAGCCATACCTCATCTGTAAAATAGTATAATCTATTATACAAACTGACTCTTAGTTTTAAGATTTTTGTTTTTTTTCTTAATTTTCTTTAAGTGTTTAGTAGTTTTAAAATACCAGACCAACGAACAGGTTTATCCTCTGCCGGGTTACAAATTTGTAATGTAAAATTGTATAATTATTACTACTTGTTGTAATATTTTGTACTATACTCTGGTTAATAATAATAATAATAATAATAATAATAATAATAATAATAATAACAATAATAATAATAATAATATTTCAAGCTAAGTAAAATAGCAAAAGCGAACTGGAACCTAAAATTTAATTCTATGAAAAAGATATATAAGGTGTCAAATAAGTAACGGAACAAGGCTGTAGCTTTTTAGGTACAGATTATTAGACCAAGGTCAAGGTCATTCCTTTAGTAACTTTCAACGCGGAATCCGATGGTGACCTTGGATTTGACCTTAAGATTGACCTTCAAGGTTATTTCAAGGTCAACTTTGTTTTTTTAAATAGGAACCCCCATTTTTGACCCCGGATTCGGAAAGAGCGGAAAATTTTACGTCCAAAACGGTATTTTTAAATTTTTTTTCATGGCATTGAGAAGGTCGATTTAAGGTCAAATGCTTGAAAAACTGCCTAAAAGCGTTTTTTTAATTTTTAAGATATCGAAAAATGACCTCTACAAAATTTGTTCAGAACAGAGTGGGCCACCCAATGCACCAAAAACCTTTGACCTTTAACCTCATTTTGAAGGTCATTTCAAGGTCGAAGTGTTTTTTGTAATGGAAACCCCTCTTTTTGACCCCGGATTCGCACATAGCGCGAAACTCAACACAATACCTTATCCAAACGTCGGATTTCGCGCTATGTGCGTATCCGGGGTTAAAAAAAGGGGTTTCCATTACAAAAAACACTTCGACCTTGAAATGACCTTCAAAATGAGGTTAAAGGTCAAAGGTTTTTGGTGCATTGGGTGGCCCACTCTGTTCTGAACAAATTTTGTAGAGGTCATTTTTCGATATCTTAAAAATTAAAAAAACGCTTTTAGGCAGTTTTTCAAGCATTTGACCTTAAATCGACCTTCTCAAGGCCATGAAAAAAAATTTAAAAATTCCGTTTTGGACGTAAAATTTCCCGCTCTTTCCGAATCCGGGGTCAAAAATGGGGGTTCCTATTTAAAAAAACAAAGTTGACCTTGAAATAACCTTGAAGGTCAATCTCAAGGTCAAATCCAAGGTCACCATCGGATTCCGCGTTGAAAGTTACTAAAGGAATGACCTTGACCTTGGTCTAATAATCTGTACCTAAAAAGTTACAGCCTTGTTCCGTTACTTATTTGACACCTTGTATAATGGCTTCCTATTATCGAAAGTTACATATGCCGCTGCGGGCTGGTGGCAAAGAACTAACATCAAACAACAATCTACTTTAGAAAGATTGCAGCGATCAGTTCTTTGCAGAACACTCAAAGCCTACAAATCGATCTCTCATGAAGCGGCGCACGTGCTTGCAGCCTCCCGATCAATAGCTCTAGAGCTTTACGCGAGAGTTGCAAAGTACTGCGTCAGGAAAGGGAAATCGATTAAAATGCACGTCATCCGAATTAAATCGGAGGAACTTCGATCGGGCAGACTAAAAATCTCGAAAGCCATACAACTCATCAACGATGAAATCGAAAGGGTATTGCAGGAGAGATGGCAGTCAGCCACAAATGGCAGGAGAACATACTGCTACTTCCTAGTAATCAAGGATAGATTAAAGAAGAGGTGGAACTAAATCCCAATCACTACACAGTCCAGTTCATGACTGGACATGGTGTTTTCAAGTCATACCTCCACAAGAGTGGATTATGCGAAGACCAACTGTGTAGCTGTGGAGAAATAGAAAGCGAAAGTCATATTGTCCTTAACTGCGAAGCTGTAAGGGAACTAAGAAAGCCATTAGTAGAGGCCGTTGAAGAGGAGGGCCATACATGGCCATGCCCGGAAACGGCCCTAGTATCTAGCAGGAAAATCTACAAAGCCTTTGAAGACTTTGCTAGAAAAGTCATAGAGCCCAGGGAAGGAGCACCAATAATAAAGAGAAAGCGTAGAAAAATAGTTACAAACTATGGTAGAAAGACGCCGCCTCTTACAAGGTCCCTAACCAAAGGTCCAAAACTCGCACAATAACCTAATTTTTAAACCTACAGAAGCGTATAAGCTTAAAATTTTTAAACGATAATTCGAACATTGAACTTCAGAAATAAACTCTGAAGTTCGACAATTTGAACGCGAATTCCCCTACTTAACTTGATATTCACCTTGTCGGCTAGACGAGATCCCGCCCTGACCTAAAAGTCAAAACACCAAATCAAAAGAGCAAACACCAGTATCAGCCAGTCATAAGAGCCGCTCTTTTGAAAGAGAAATTCGAAGTTGGGATGAAATCGGGAAACAACCTTTTCGAATGACGGATACCCACCAGCGTGAGCGGGGATGACCGAAACGCAATGGGAAGACATGCCCAGGTACGTCGAAACGATGGACCTGTGAGTCGTGGGAGAAATCTCTTAATATAGGTACGCAGGGTGCGATGTTTTCGAATGCGAGCCCAAGAGGGGAGGCTTAGCTAGTTGATTGTCTTAGGAATCTCCTCTGGCTGTCCTAGCTGAGTCTTTCTTCTGACATCCCAATTTGGGTTGGCCTCTGCGGGGTAGTGGTACCAGGTCAAGCAAATCTCGTAAGATTTATATGCTGCGTGCTTCCGACGCGGCAGACGTCGGGGCAACTAGAGTCCCGTCGCGCCCAAACCGAGGGTCAAGCCTTTAGTTCCGCTCTCCTTGAGCGTTGAACCTTGAAAAGATCGGTACTCCTTTCGAGGAGGTCGCCGCCTTAGATTAAAAAGGTTCCGACTCGCTGTGTGCGTCAGGGATGTCGCAGCAAACTTGACTTCCGGATCTCCAAAAATGTTTGAAAGCGAAGGAGTGAAAGACAGTGGGCTATGCCAACCTGTTGGTGCCCAGTGAGAAGGGTGGTAATGTTTGATTACGCTGTGCCTCCCTCAAATCGGAAAAGTATGACACACACACAAACATTAACTGTTACAAGTGAGAAACTGTGCGTGCAATACCTCCTCCACCTTCGCGACTAGCGATTGTACTGTTAGGCGAATTCCGCAATTGTGCCGAGGTGTAATCGAAGGGCTTCGATTAATGTAAGTACCGACCGTTCCTTGGATCTTTCTCGCTTTGCCTATCTCGCCGCTCTCTCTGAACCGCCCTGTACACAGACTCGTACACGAACTATATATATTTGTATACTGCTAAAACTGCATGGCTTTTCTTTCGGACTACCTTTCCTTGCTATCGCTTCCCTCAACTTTCGCGATTTAAGCTGCGTGACCCACAACGCTTTCCGCGGGCCAGTTGGCGATCTGACCTACCGGGTCAGTCTTGCGTAGCAGAACGCAGAGCCGCGAAGAGCTGCATTTGTGCCAGCCACTATTCAATCTCGGTTTAATTAATATATTGTAGCGGTCTAAATCCCCGTTACATGTGATAAAAAGAAATTATAAAAATAAAATTAAATGAAGCAAGAGCTGCATAATATTGTTAACATAACAATATATAGAGAAAACGTACTTTCATAAACTCTTCACTACCCTTGTTTCAACAATGGTTGGCTTTCATTGTCGTTTTAAGCTGCTTGAAAGTTTGTATAATTTCTTTGTAAATTCTTTTTAGCCTGCCTTGCATTTTTTACATAATCTAGAAAAAATTGCCACTTTTCTTCGCTAACAAAATCTTGCCGATTGTAGCACATACTTTTATAGCCAACAGTTAATCTAATTTGTTTGTTAGTAGTTACCTCTTTTATTCTGCTATCGGTGTGGTCTGTGGAACTATTGAAAAGATTTTTTTCGGATAAACTTAACAATGACTTATATTGTAAACAAGTTATCTATGTAAAAATTTCAATATCGGCAAAACAAACCTTTTCCTTTCGTCGCTATAATTGTTATACAAAAAATCAATGCTATTTGACGATACATTAATATTATCAGATTTATCTCTTTCGACTGGAAGTTCTTCGCGTAAGCATGTATCTTCATTCAAAATTGATACTCTACAAATTCAATAAAATTCATAGAAATATACTATTTGTATAATTGATATATTTGGTATAGCGTGGAGTTTTGAAATGCTCTTATTCAAGTTAGAAGTAACTGTTAGTTCAATTAAGTGATATTTACATAAAATTTAATTGATGTATTGAATAATATAGATATTCACTATACCTTTTCCTAGAATTTGCAATTCTTTCATTTTCATCACAATTGAGCTCATTGTTGATATAACTATGAGTATGGAGAATGATATTTTTTGTATTCAATGCTTGCAAATTGGCTTGCTATGGTGAACTGCAAAAAAATCAATGAACATTATATGTAAATATAAAGGGTAGGAGGTATAAAATAAGCTACACAAAAATAATTAATTATATAATTTATAAAAAAATAATGTTTGAACTTTTATTAAGTTTTGGTTTAGTTAGTAATAATTAATTACTACTTAACAGCATTTTTTAATTACCAGTTACATACAAAATAATCAAAGAATTTCTCATTGTTGAATTATTGTGAAATAAAATATCAATATTATAAAAAACAAAATATCATAGAACAGTTACAAACAAAAAAGGAAAGAAAACGATTTGTCAATAGTTATTAAATGGCGTACTCAACAACGATTTACTTACAATTAGAAAAAAACTGTTGTTATTATGACCACACGCGTTTGCATAAGTGCTCATTGCATTCAATTATCAATTTTGTTACAATATAAATTGTAGTATAACTTTTGTATGAAGTATGTTGTGTGAAAGCTATTTATTTATTATCTATCTTAAAAAATGTGGAAACTAACTCTAAAAGTTTTTAATATGTATAATTATATATAACAATTATTGTTGTCAATTATCATGCTGAAATGTTCAAGTAGAAAGAAGAATCGCGCAATGGTTAAAAAATCTTTCATTGTGCTACAAGATCGAGATTATTTTTTCACGTATAATATTGTACAACATGCACTACCAGGAAAATTCGGAGTCATAAGTTCCGTATAATTGAATAGCTTTTATCCGTTGTCTTACACGTATAAACGAAAGGTTAATGTCTCATAGTAGAATAATTGAAAAAAATTAACTATAGCCAATGCCACGACCGCATTCATATATTCTGATAATGTAAAGTCCATATCTTGAACTTGAGACATTCTCACGAGTGTGTGTAACGTGTTGAAGAATGTCCAGGATAACTTATTTTCGTACTGTAGTTACAACTTTCAGATTGGACCATTGAAGTCCCATTGAAAAAATAATAAAAATAATATTATTAATAGCACCGATGATATCCAATGAAATATTTACGTTTTTTATTTTCAATTAATTTTCAGAACATCTAAGGTGAAAATAAAAAAATTTTTAAATTATTTCTTGTTGAGCAACAGCATATCGTGCTCAAGCGAAACAAAAAAAATCTTTTCGTTTTAGAAGCTCTCTGTAAGATATTATTAACAACTTTTTCTCGTTTTATGATTTATCGTTTTTGTTTTTGCAACTGTTCGCACATTTGCGACCTGTAATAACTTGAAGTTCTACAATCATTTATTCTTTTAACGAATTTAAAGTTCGATGAACGTAAGTTTTTTCGTATTTCGATTTGATAGTTACTTATGCAAATTCCGCGAGGGTTTGATTTGCTAATCCCTCTTTTCAGCATCCTGCGTTCAGGATTTGCATAATCAGAAAAATCTTCTTCAACAAAATGGTTTGAGCAAATAACTGAAGTTTTTGCTGTACTGATTCTTCCAAGAACTTTCAACCAAACTTCTTTTTCTTTCTCATTTATTGGAAATCTACGAAACACATATTATTTCTTCTTTCATATAATAACACAATAGTTATCTGCGCTATCACAACTATATAAAACCATTTATTTCAATGTAAAATATCTCCAATAATCACTGCCTTTCGTAAGTACTTTTCAAGTTGATTAATGACCTAAAAATAAATATTCGATAGATAAAAATATACTCACTTATGAAAGGATCTGCCGTCAAAAACACCTTATTTTTCTTCTTTACAAACATAACAATAACGAACCATCTTTTGTACAATATATTACGAATATTACATCCAACAAACATCAATCACTTAATGTGCTTGCACTACGGAACAATCGAACGTAAAAGCGCTGTGCAGTCTTCCGCGACTTTACGATGTTATCGTCAAGTCTACGCCTGTTCATTCTCGAAAAAAGTAGAAAACAAGCAGCCCAAAAAAAAAAAAAGGTTTACAGACATATTTATGCTACAATACCATGTATCAAAGGGACACTGAAATTAATATTCTAGTATCACGCGAATACTATATAAAACTAATAATTTTTAAACATAAAATAATGAAGTCAAACCTTGTTCTTGTATAAATATACATCATAAAATGAAAGCTAATGACAGCCTCCAAGAAATCCGTACGTTAATCCATACATAAACATATTTTCTAGAATTAAAGATAAAAATGGTGAAGAGGGTTAATAGAGGAAATTGTCGCATTTTTGTCGCAATTCTTCAAATCAAAATGAAAATGATAAAACGTAGGCACTCTCTACTAAAATGTATGTTTTCGTAGAATATGACAGAAAGTAAGTTATAAAGAATAATAGCTCAAATGTGTTGATCGAAAAAAGAATATAAAAATATAAAGCGCGACACAACAACAAAATAATAATAATAACAATAATAATAACAACAAAAACAATAATAATATATACCAATATTTATTTAGAAACAAAATATGCCTAACTGAAGATTTGAAATCAGGACCCGAGTGTGCGTATGCAAAAAGTTATGGCGCCTTAGCTTGCACGTCTAACACTGCATATGACAGATTTGTATTGGAAGTTATACGAGGTGTGTTCAAAAAGTACCCGGAATGATCGTTTTTCTAAAAAAATATTTATTTATTCGTGTTCCGTCGTCACACGTCAATATTTTATTTGTATGAGTGTATGAGAGTGATTGCGGCGCCTCGTGGCGGCAGCACATGCCGGACGCGGCTAATTGCTGCTCGCCGCGCGGTTGCCAAGCAGTGTAGCGAGAGGTCACTGTTCCGGCTTCCAGCTCGTAAACACGTGCGCAGTAAGCGGTTAGTTTTCTTTAAAGCAAGTTCATAGTGTTGCCTTCGCGCCCTTTATCAGAATAGTTAAGACGCGAAACAACGTATTGCGCACCTTAAATCAAGTGTTAGTTTTAATAGTTAATTTTAAACCAATAAGTTAGTTAATCTTAAATCAATAAGTCACCACGTGTTGCTTCATACTCATTAGCCGTTCGGCGTTTGAGGCGCTAATCAAACATTCAATTCATTTTAGGTGTATTGAGTACACCTTCAAATCAAAATTGCGTGTCTGAGATTTCTCTCGACCGCAATATATCATTCATCAGTGTGCAATGTGTGTGTGTGTGTGTGTGTGAGCACGCGACATCATTTGTACTATTCGTTCTTTCTTTCTTTCTTTCTTTCCTTTGTTATTCTTTCAAGTACGGAATCTTCATTTTGTGCGTAATTTGCTCTTTGTGTCAGTTCAGTGTTGTTAAGATTGCAATAAATCATGGGTTTTTTATGCCAAAGGCTTTTTCCCATTAAGCAAGTGTAAATAATTTCACAACCTCCCTTCACTTCAGTCATTAATAGCAAGTGTGTAACAAATCAAAAGTTCAGAAAAGATAAAGGCGTCATGCCACCTAAGGCATGATAGCTTAGTCGTTCCGCGACAAAACATTTTTTGGTGCCTCCTGTGAGGTATGAAAATCTCACTTTTTTCAATTCGGCTTATGTTCATGGGTGATGTCGCGTGCGCGCGTGTGAGTGAATTTTAAGACAAAGGAAAGCGGCGAGCGCGCCAAGAGAATCAGTGCGGCGAGCGCGCCGGAATTCTTAGCGTATCAAGTTGACGCAGCGACGTCATCAACCTGCAGACGCCAAGCAACACCGTCGCTAGCCATTTGGATGACCTCATCACCCAGTTGGCCACCGCTACAGAAAAGGAATAATAAGATAAGTCATTAGTTTTACGAAATACAATTCTTTTATTTCGTTTATCAACATGGCAGAGATGTGCGATCGAATTAAATATCTTGAACAAAAGATAAAAACGTTCAAGACCCTTATTCAAAGTTTAAGTACTTATCTCGAAGGTACAGCGGTAAATCCGATTAATGCGAAATTGAGGTTATCAAACCTATCAGCCCTTTTTCAGGATTATTTTGAACAATTTGAGGAGCTGTCTGCGTTAGATCCGGAAAATCCGTTAGTCCCGGAATTTGAAACGACTGAAACGAGTTACTATGACGTAGCCACAAGGGCTACGGAAATCCAACCTCGCGAACAGCTCCCGCCTCTCGCGAACTCTACGTTAAATACTTCAATGACTGATCGGCATTATTATCCGAAATTGCCGGCGGTCGAAATTCCAACATTCGATGGTGATCCAAAGGAATGGATTGCGTTTAAGAATAAATTTGTCGCGCTTATACATTCGCGAGCAGATTATAGCAACTTGATTAAACATAGCCGCCTTGAGCAAGCACTCAAGGGCGAGGCCAAATTAAAACTTAAAATTTTCACTCCTAGCGAAGAAAATTATCCGAAAGCGTGGCAAACGCTGCTTGACGCGTATGATTCAAAGCTCGTGTTGATCACTAAACATTTAGATGAATTTTATGACCTCCCGTTCGTAGATCCAAAAAACGTCGCATCTTCTTTGTCTTCACTCGTTGATCTCACTAAGCAACATTTGTTTATGTTGGAGCGTCTTGACGTCGTCATCGGAGAGGAGGCGGTTGTTCGGTATTTGGAGAGGCGTTTACCAAAATTTATCAATTCCAAGTGGCAGGAAACGCTCAATATGAATAGGTATCCTACCCTACAGGAATTTTATGACTTTAGTGCTAATACGATCTTTAGACTTCGTTCAATAGAGCGCGATGCCGGAGAGAGTGATAACAGGAAAAGAGCCAGCGACGGCGCGCAGCAGCAGGCAAGCAAGCGCAGTAAATCGGCTAGGTCGTTCGTCACTTCTGCGTCGCGGGCAACTGAGTCGGCAAAGTCTTCTTTCGTTAATAAGGCGCCTAGTTATTCCTCAACAGCAGCTGATAAAAGGCCATTGTGTCCAGGCTGCAAGGGTAGTCATCGACTTTTTAGATGTCCAGAATTTCTCAAACTTGACCCTATTAAGCGATTTGAATTCGCAAAGTCAAAATCCATTTGTCGGAATTGTCTCTGGAATCATCAATCCCCTTGCCCCAATTCCGGGCGGTGCAAAATTTGCAACAAACCACATCACACATTGTTGCATTTTGAAGACAAAGAGGGTGCGAGCTCTGGAAAAAATGAACAGTCGACTTCCAAGACTGCATGACTAGCTTACCCAGCATATACATCAGTAGCTTTCTCACTAGATTCTCAAGTATTGCCCACGGCATTGATCGACGTCAAAAATCGCGCGGGAAAATTTGTCCTAGCTCGTGCCTTGTTAGATTCCGGGTCCACAGTCAATCTAATTACAGAAAATTTTGCAAATTTCTTAAATCTACCTAAGCTTTCGTGTTCAATAAACATTGGAGCAGTTAACAGTTTGAATACTGCCTCCAAGCATCAAGTTAAAGTAAATTGTCGTTCAAAACAAAATAACTTCCAGTTTGATTTGAATTTCTTGGTCGTTCCTAATATCGCTGATACAGTGCCGAGCGAGGCTTTCCCGCGCGAAGATTTTGAGATCCCACAGGACATTCGGTTAGCCGATCCCCAGTTTCATCTTCCCAAGTCCATACAAATGCTGTTAGCTTCAAGAACAACCTTTTCGATTTTAAGCGTTGGACAAATAAGGCTTCAACATGAAGAATCAATACTCACTCTACAAAAAACCGTTTTAGGGTGGGTTGTAGCCGGAGGAACAAATAATTCGGGTCCTTCCGATAAAGGAATCTGCAATTCGCTTTCACTTACTCGAATGGTCGAGCGCTTTTGGCATCTTGAGGAGGTAAACCACGAGTCAGTGAAATCTCATGAAGAACTTGCATGCGAGCGGCATTATGTCGAAAATATCACCCGAGACCCTTCAGGTAGATACATTGTCCGTTTGCCGTTTAAGGAGAATAAACACACGCTCGGGGAATCCAAACAACAGGCTCTGCGTCGCTTTTACAATCTCGAAAAGAAGTTTAGGATGAATTCGGCTTTAGAAAGGGAGTACTCCAAGGTCATGAACGAAATGGTTTCGTTAGGTCACGCAGTTCTGTGTGAAGATGATGACAATGACGGTTATTATCTTCCCCATCATGCTGTGATTAAGGAGTCTAGTGAGACGACAAAGGTTCGACCGGTTTACGACGCGTCGGCAAAAACCTCGACCGGCGTATCCTTGAATGACATCCTTATGGTAGGCCCCACGATTCAGGACACTGTATTCCAGCAATTACTTCAGTTTCGTACACATTCTTACGTTATCACGGGTGATATCGAAAAGATGTATCGTCAAGTGTGGATTCATCCAGACGATCGCAAATATCAAAAATTCTTTTGGTATCATCAGGGTAAGATTTGCGTTTTTCTCTTAACAGTAGTTACTTTTGGAGTAGCAGCAGCTCCTTTTCTAGCAATTCGTACTCTTCAACAACTAGCGATAGACGAAGCGTTGAATTTTCCTCGAGCAAGTAAGCTTCTGCTCAAGAATTTCTACGTAGATGATTTTTTAGCGGGGGCAGATACTTCAGAAGAGATCAGCGCGATTCGTGAAGAGATGACGGCTCTTCTTCAACGTGGTGGTTTCATCATTCGAAAATGGGCATCAAATAGTCTCGAAGTGTTAACTTCTATCAACGAGGAAGTCCTCGATCTTGACCATGTGGTCAAAGAGGCTCCCTTGCAGAAAACCTTAGGAGTCGTTTGGGATTCGAGGGCTGATACTTTTCAGTATTGCATCGGTCAAATTGATTCTCAACTTAAGGTGACTAAGAGAACTCTTCTCTCAGCTGTTGCAAAAATTTTCGACCTACTTGGGCTGTTAGGACCCATTACAATGTTCGCAAAATTTCTGATTCAGGATTGTTGGAAATCAAAGGTCGATTGGGACGAATCCATCTCTCAACAGACTCTAACGAAATGGCGAGCTTTATTCAGCGAGCTATCCTTGGTAGAAAGTCTCAATTTTGATCGCAAAATATTTCTTCCAGACGCATTGCACGTCGAAATACACGGGTTTTGTGACGCTTCACGTCTTGGGTACGGTGCCTGTCTATTTGTCAAGTCCATCGACGCGCAGAAAAACGTTTTGGTCAGGCTTCTTTGTAGTAAGTCTAGAGTAGCGCCATTAAGCGGGTTAACTATTCCTCTGTTAGAGTTATGCGCCGCGTCGATCCTCAAGGATTTATACGTTCAGGTCCGATCTCAATTGCAAATCCCTGTTCATCAAGTGATTCTATATTCTGATTCTTCAATTGTTCTCTGTTGGTTAAAAAAGGAGCCTCAACAATTAAAAACATTCGAAGCTAACCGAGTATCCAATATTCAGGCAGTAAGGGACCAGGTCGAGTGGTTACATATTCGTTCTGAAGACAATCCAGCTGATTCTCTGTCACGAGGTCAATTACCGTCTGAATTCATCAAAAATTCTCTGTGGAAATCTGGACCACCATGGCTCGCTAGAGATAGGGTTGACTGGCCTCCAGTCGTGGTCTCGGTGCCACGAGAAGTCCCAGGTTTAAAGGGGGGAGTGTGTTTAGTCGCTACCAAATCATTTTCGTTTTCCGAAGTTTACTCACAATTCTCTTGTTATGAACGTTTCGTTAGAGTACTAGCTTACGCTTCGCGTTGGAGAAAGGGCTCACGGTGTACAGGCGAACCAGCTCAAAGGAATTGGGAAATTCAACATGATTCAATGCGAACACTAGAAATTAGCAAGCGAATACGTCCGCTGACTCCATCTGAAATCAAGGAATCCGAAAGGAAGATTTTGGAGCTAGTTCAAAGGGAAGGTTTCTCTGTAGAGTATGATCGTTTATCTAAATCATCTAACGGTGTAAAAAAGGGTACATGTTTTGACAAGTTGTGTCCGTTCATTAGCGATAACTTAATTCGCGTAGGCGGTCGCCTCAAGAATTCTAAACTTCTTTACGGGCAACAACACCCGATACTCTTGCCTCAGAAACATCCTGTGACTGAAATGGTCATTCGTCATCATCATGAAGGCAACTTGCACGCCGGAATTCATTGTACTCTTTATTCAATTCGTCTCAAGTTTTTTATTTTAAATGGAAAATCGCAAATAAGAAAGGTAATTCAACGGTGCGTCAAATGTATACGCCAAAAACCGCACATTGGCCACGCAAAAATGGCAGATTTACCTGCTCCACGGGTCTGTGAATCTTTCGCATTCAGTCACACAGGTGTAGATTTTTTCGGACCGTTCAACATTAAAGAGAAGGCTCATAGAAATAGGTCGTTCATCAAAACTTACGGTTGTGTTTTTATATGCTTAGCTTCAAAGGCCGTCCACGTCGAGTTGGCTATCGATTTGTCAACAGAAGGTTTCTTAGCTGCGTTTCGTAGATTCATCGCTCGGAAAGGGGTACCTTCGCATGTCTATTTCGATAATGGAACCAATTTTGTCGGGGCAAACAATGAATTGACAAAAATTTATAGACTCTTTGATACAGAGGCGTTTCGCGCGGAAATTAACAACTACGCAATCTCTAAAAGAATAGAATGGCACTTCAATCCGCCTCTTTCACCTCACTTTGGAGGTCTGTGGGAAGCGGCCGTAAAGAGTTTCAAACATCACTTAAAACGCATTCTCGATAAGCAGCTCACATATGAGCAATTTAACACTCTTCTCATCGAAATTGAAGCGATAGTAAATTCGCGACCATTATACGCTCTTTCGGCCGATCCCAACGACCCTCTAGTTTTAACACCAGCGCATGTATTGATTGGTCGCCCTTTTAACATGTTGCCTGAACAATCACTTTCGTCAGTTTCAGAAAATCGATTGTCTACCTACCAGTTTTTGACCAAAGCTAGACAGAACTTCTGGGAGAAATGGCATAAAGAATACCTTCATGAACTCCAAGTTCGCCAGAAATGGACTAAGAGTGATTCCGAGTTAGCTCCAGGTATGGTGGTTTTACTCATTGAAGACAACGTCCCAAGCGGACAATGGCCACTGGGTGTGATCATCGAGGTGCATCCTGGTAGCGACGGCGTCGTGAGAGTTGCTTCAGTCAAGACTGTAAAAGGCGTGTTCAAGCGGAATGTCACACGTTTGTGTGTGCTTCCCATTATAAACTCTGCGTAAATTTAAGATTGTGTTCGTAGGTTAAGTCTCATTGCGTTCTATCTGTGATAGAATTAGAATTAAAAAAAAGGGGAAAACTATGCGTGATCAACAAGACAGTCCCTCCAGAGGAAACTGTCCCGTTTGAAAAACTTGTCTAGTCGATACTCAGTCAAGCCTTTCCAAAGATCGTTGTTAGGTAAAACCAATTTCATTATGTGCGTTTTATTTCAGTCACAATCGTTGATGTTAGGGAGCGATGCGCTTTGTCGGAGCCTCCAGGCTCTCTTCTGACGTATTGATATTATTGCCCCAGATGTGTGCGCTGTGGTTTGCCCCAAAAGAGTCGAACCATGTCGTGTCTGAGAGTGCAGTTACTAAGCCTGGTCCGAGAATGGTGAAATCGGAAATTTCACAGCCAGAAGCTCAGAGGTCACGCCGAGAGGGTGGCTTCTGTGACGCGATGCTCCCGGATGGAGCTGAAGAGAGTCTGAGGATTTCGTTCTGAGCGCCATTGCTCCAATTTTCTTTGTATTGCTTCGCAATCTGCTTCATTTCGTATCCAATATCTGTATTCCGCAGCGTGGGCCGGGAGTATGTTCCGTCGTCACACGTCAATATTTTATTTGTATGAGTGTATGAGAGTGATTGCGGCGCCTCGTGGCGGCAGCACATGCCGGACGCGGCTAATTGCTGCTCGCCGCGCGGTTGCCAAGCAGTGTAGCGAGAGGTCACTGTTCCGGCTTCCAGCTCGTAAACACGTGCGCAGTAAGCGGTTAGTTTTCTTTAAAGCAAGTTCATAGTGTTGCCTTCGCGCCCTTTATCAGAATAGTTAAGACGCGAAACAACGTATTGCGCACCTTAAATCAAGTGTTAGTTTTAATAGTTAATTTTAAACCAATAAGTTAGTTAATCTTAAATCAATAAGTCACCACGTGTTGCTTCATACTCATTAGCCGTTCGGCGTTTGAGGCGCTAATCAAACATTCAATTCATTTTAGGTGTATTGAGTACACCTTCAAATCAAAATTGCGTGTCTGAGATTTCTCTCGACCGCAATATATCATTCATCAGTGTGCAGTGTGTGTGTGTGTGTGTATGAGCACGCGACATCATTTGTACCATTCGTTCTTTCTTTCTTTCTTTCTTTCCTTTGTTATTCTTTCAAGTACGGAATCTTCATTTTGTGCGTAATTTGCTCTTTGTGTCAGTTCAGTGTTGTTAAGATTGCAATAAATCATGGGTTTTTTATGCCAAAGGCTTTTTCCCATTAAGCAAGTGTAAATAATTTCACCACCTCCCTTCACTTCAGTCATTAATAGCAAGTGTGTAACAAATCAAAAGTTCAGAAAAGATAAAGGCGTCATGCCACCTAAGGCATGATAGCTTAGTCGTTCCGCGACAAAACAATTCGTTTACATCAATGTGGTCCCCTTCAAAGTAATCCCCCCCCCAGATATAATACACTTATGCCAACGTTTTTTCCAATCTTTGAAGCACTCTTGATATTCACTTTTTGGTATGTCCTTGAGCACTCTCAGCGATTCGGCCTTTATTTCTTCAATCGAGGAAAAACGCCGTCCTTTCATGGGTCTCTTCAACTTTGGGAACAGGAAAAAGTCACACGGAGCCATATCTGGTGAATATGGAGGTTAGGGTACGACTACGGTATTGTTTTTGGCCAAAAAATTACGAACAAGCAACGACGAGTGAGCAGGTGCGTTATCGTGATGCAAAAGCTATGAATTGTTTTTCCATAAGTCGGGGCGTTTTTTTCGAATTATTTTACGCAAACGTCGCATAATTTCAAGGTAATACTGTTTATTGACCGTACGTCCATATGGTAAGAACTCCTGATGCACCACGCCATGGTAATCGAAGAAAACAGCGAGCAAAACTTTGACATTTGATCGAACTTGGCGTGCTTTTTTCGGTCTTGGCTCATCTGGGCTCTTCCATTGGGACGATTGGACTTTGGTTTCGATATCATAACCATATACCCATGATTCGTCACCAGTTATGACCCTTTTGCGTAAATCTGGGTCGTCGTTGACGTCATTCAACAGCTCCTGAGCGATGTTCATGCAATTGTTTTTTTGGTCAAAGTTCAGCAGTTTTGGAATGAATTTTGCTGCCACCCGTTTCATGCCCAAAACATTTGAAAAAATTTCATGGCACGAGCCAAGCGATATACCAACATCCTCAGCAACTTCTCTGATAGTGATTCGACGATTTTCCAGAACAATTTTTTTCACTGCTTGAACGTTTTCATCAGTTGTTGACGTGCTTGAGCGTCCAGAGCGAGGCTCGTCATTGGCATCTTTCCGGCCATCTTGGAAGAGTTTGTACCACTTGTAAACATTTTTTTTACTCAGAGTAGTTTCACCGTATGCCACCGTCAACATTTCAAATATTTCACTTTATTTATTTTTTTACACAAAATTTGATGCAAATCCTTTGATCCATATTTTTCGATAGCAAGAAATCGCCGAGCACGCAAAACACTCATAACCTTTACGCCTCTCACAACCAAACAAAAAATGCTGAACACTTGAAACTTGGTACAGATGTTCGGGAAGAGTGTACCAACATAACAAAACAAAAAAATCGATAATCGAAAGTACGTTGCCCGTGAAATTTGAAAAGTCACCTTACTTTTTGAACACACCTCGTACATACCAGAGGGATGCAACGGAAACAGCATAAAATTATTATGTTAAAAATATATATTTTTTTTTATTTATTCATCTAGTAATAAGAAGTATTGGCAGTAGAGAATAAAATGGAGTATGATCAACAACAAGAAACAAGCAGCTAAAAATAAGATCGTTGGTGCAATTGCTTCAAATAAATTAAATTGTACTATTGTCGTGTATTGATTAAAATAAAAAATAATTAAAAGTTCAATGTTGGCACGTTTATTTAGAAATAAAAAAAAAATTCTGTAAGCGCGATTTGAATCCATGATTCTAATGCGCGGGTGCAAAAGGCATGACGCCATAAAAGGCACAGCTATCGTTGCACATGTTACATTAATATTGGAAGTATTATATATACTTGTAGGTAAAGGGGCTTAGCCAGGTGTACTTGGGATTAAAGTTACCGATTAACTATTTGACCATAGCTAGCTTATTATTCGGCTGCTGTAAAAATATTTTATAAAATCTAATACGCATACTCTATATACCTTTTGAGTATACCTTTCATCTTCACCTATATCGTATCGCGTTCTCATCACGAAACAAATTGCTGAAACAACTTGAAATAATTACATTACATTTTGTTTCAATTATTAAACAAAGATGATTTTTAACGATCAACGCATACTTAAACAAAATTTATTTTCCATGTTCGCTTTTGAACGGCACGGCCGAACGCGCCAAAAGTATACTCGAGCGAGGTGAGGCCACGTGACTCTATTAGAAAGAGACAGATGTGCACACTCTGCTCGTTCTCTCTCTTTCTACACTGGAGCGTCGGCATATCAAAGTGACTGATAGTTTATACTTAGTATGTCTATGGTATTACCTTCAATAATAAATGCAATGTATTTCTTACTTTCTTCATTAAAAGAAATTAGCCAAAAACTACTTGTCAAATCAAAACTAGATATAAATTTTATTTCATTTTTTTGAGCATCGAGTAGACGTGAGCTTTCATCTATTTTCTCATCAATTCCCCCTCGAGTTAGCTCTGCAGCATCGTCTTTCGCGATCCCAGCGTCTATTTAATTTTGAGTTAGAAATTCCGAGACAGTATCATACTAAATAGTTAAGCTCTGGAAAGAACTTTCATCTATGTATGTATTGTTATATTTTAGGCTTTCTAAATTATTATTAATTTCGAAAATAATTTGTTCATTATACGTTTCAAATTTAAGTTTTATATTGTTCATAGTATCATAACCGCTGATGCAATCTTTAAATAATTTAGGAATGATTGAAAAGATAATATTAATATGTTTGACTACCCCATTTTATATTTAAATAAATTTGTTTCTTTAATCTCTCCGATTTTTTGCCCATAGCGAGATTAGTGACATGCTCGCTAATCGGAAAAGTTGGTTTATCCTTAAATATATTTAGATTTTAATTATAAAATTCCTCCGAAATAGCAGAAATTTCGCTACCCGAATCATGTAAAGCTTTAACTTTAGTAATTAAGTAAAGATTACTGTCATAAGTAGTTAGCGTATGCTAAGTCTCGGTTCTTTCATGTTAATCATGTGGCGGACAAAAGCGGTCGTCTCATTGACTTTCCTTATTTGCAGTCAGAAGATCAATTTCATATCCAGGGTTACCCTCAGATGCTCAGCCTCTCTGTCGGTCCACACACTAGTATTCCCTACAGCTATAGTAATCATCGTATCTTTTCTGGTCAAGCAGAGTAGTTCTGTCTTATGGGTGACTAGTTTTAGTTGTCACCAGTGCATCTAATTCATTACGTGCCCCAACGCCTAATTTAGTCTTAGCTAAGCCAGGTATGCGTTTCTCACGACTATTACAATGGAAACGTCGTCCGCGTATACGATGAGATAAATCTCTAGTGGCATTGTGAGTCTCAGTAGCCTGTCATACACGGCATTCCAGAAACCAATACTCAAAATCAAGCCCTGCGCTATTCCAGCCATTAGTCTTCTTGCCTTTACCCCGGTCTCTGTCATGTTCGCGATGTATCTGTCTGTAGATAATTTTTTCAACCTGGAATAAATAGGCCGAATGCGTAAATCGTAGAAAACACTCCGACGATGTCAGCCTATCTCGCCGAGTTGAAGGTGTTTGGTATGTCAAGTGATGCTAAGAGAGCTAATGACCTGCTGTTGTGATACTTCGTCTACGCTGTCAAAGAAGTTAATCACTTTATATCACTCGTTTCATTGAGCGTTCTTTTCTAAAATATTACTGCCTTTCACTAAGGCCGTCGGAGTCTCGCACAGCCTGCTGGATCCGTGCTCCTAGTGTATTGAACAAGCTCTTCGATCTATAGGAAAAAGGGGAGTCGATTTCACTCGTGTTTTCCCTTTCTTTTATCAATAAGGATCAGCCGCGTCATTTTCCAATCTCTAGAGAAAGTTTTCTCCGCCAAATATGCGTTGTATAGATCTAAGAGTATTCCCAGGATGTGTAGATATTGTGCGAAGGGTTTCCCTCCGAGCCTGAGGTCTTATCCGTCGTGAGTTGGGAGACCTTCGATACGAGTTCGCTGATAGCAGATACCAATCTATATCCTCATCTTAGTTTTTTTTCTATTTCAGTTCGGATTGCGTCGGAAAGAGTCCACCTATGGTTTTATCCATAACGTCTTCGTTTCTGATGACGGAGGGTTCATTCGTCTCTGATTTATAGGCAATAGTTATGTAGCTCGTATTCCAAGGGTCTGCATTAATCCCATCGATCAGTTCTGTCCGCTGCGACTTTTTACTGTCATTTACATCTTGTGAAATAGTCAGGCCTTCTTCAAACTTTCCTAGAATCGCCGCATGTATGTAATAATGTACTCTATACTAGGTACAATATCCAACTAGCTTTACTATGGTCGCTATTAAAATTGAATGCGCTATCAATTTCGACCGTTGTCCGGTCCTCAGTAGATTCAGTAATCCTGCTCCACTAATTCCTCCTTCTTCTTATATTTGGTTTTTGTATCCACCTTTTGTTTGTGTATATACTTACGATAGTTGACCCATCATAGGAATCTCAGACCTATTGAGATTACTATCCCTGCCGGAAAGTAATCTTAACCATGGGAGTGACCGAACACTGTACACGATTTGTCGGATGGTTACTCTTATTGACACCCTTTTCCATCTCCCCTTGTCGCTAGAAAATCGAAATCCAAACTCGATTAATTATGACTTACAGTTAGACGTTGTCGTGATTTGCCCTACATGACGTCAGGTATAAGGAAATACTGATTAAATAATCCTTTATTATCACGTCAGACGGCCCAATTTCAACCCTATCATACGCTCCAGTTTACTAACGGCATAACTCTTCCCACATTAAACATACGGTTTCACTGACCTTGGCTCCGCATTAATTAGCATCTCAGTGCTGCATTCAGCTCAGTGAATTACCAATATTGCTAGTTCAGAGATTAGGTATTGTCATCACGCCGCGCTGACTGATCAGTCGATTACTATTTCTCCCTTGTCAGTCTTGTGAAAATATTCACTGAACCCCGGCCACAGCCCATTCTTACAATCCTAGGTATACTTCCACTCATACCAGTGTTCGGTTCGCAGAAGTGTAGCTCCACTATAGACCGAGAAAGGTCTAGTGCTAGCAAATCAGCCTCGTTCTTTGTCTGCGCTCAGTCGGGTTGCATTACCTCACGATACTCCGTCGTTAGGTGTTCTTAAGATTATTATTGTTACTTTAAGATAGTTTAGAAATAGGCAAATTCTCATGGACATTGTATCGGACTTTTTTCCCTCCTCAATTTAAGTCGTGGTATACTACAAATAAAACATCGTGAGGGAAAGCCTATTCATCTTCGGCTTCCTTCCAGTGTAAAACAGCGTTAGTATTACTTCATCACTAGAAGGCTCTATGCTTTTTCTTGCCTGTCGTTAATCCCTCTGAATATCCATACGCTGTTCTTTCACATTCTATTTCGCATGTATTCATGTATTCAATATTTCAGTCACCCTTTAGTTTTCTTTCCATTGATAACAGTCTCAAAAAGATAGCGGTCAAAGTTCAATTATTTTCGTTTTGTGGGATCATTTTAAGAATAGAGGCAGGCGCGATGTCGTATTTGGTTATTGCTTTTAGATCTCGTCTATGCGTGGTCCAATGTAGACATACAAAAAATGTATGCTCCGCGACGTTTTTGTCATACCTACGAAGGCTGCAGTAAAACGGCTATACTTTTTTTTTTATTTCGAAAGGTAATTTCTGAAGTACCCGTGGTCAGTAAAAAACTGGATAAGATAAAAATGTACTTCTCCAAATCTCCTTCCCAACTAGGATCTCAGATCACCTATCAAACGTCTCATCAATTTTCCCGTGTTCTTGCGGGTATATTATTCTTGTCATTTAGTCAATTTTCCCTCTCCCGTGACTGCTGCATCGTACCGTGTTTCATCCATGCTTTTCTCATAGATCTTCTTGCAACACCGTTGGTTACGCGTACGCGATCCCAAGTGTGCCCTGTCTTTGTACGTTTAGTTATCGTTTTAGATATATCTTAGTCTCTAGCGCGTCTCCCTTGATCTTTTTCCCATACAATAAGATCTTATGAATCATTGACATCAAAATTCTTCATTTTTCTTTCTCCTTCTCAAGGTACGTATGTATTTGCTATCTGTCTTCTTGGTCGCTTTTTGCAGATCTAATCAGAAAATCAGTTTCACATCTAGGGTGACTCCCAGTTGCTTTCTTGTCTCTCTGGTTTCAATTTGTACTACGTCAACTCTTATTGGTATGATCATTGTTATTTTTTGTCACATCAGTAACAATGATTCTGTCTTGTTTGATGCGAGATTCAATCCGTATTATTTTATCGATCTGTCTATTCTTATATTGATCATATTTAACATCCACTGTACCAATTTCGAGGAATGTGCAAAGATTATTACTATGATGTTGTCCGAATAGGTGACAAGAAAAATACTCTGAGGTATTCACTGTCTCAACAAGTCATCGTAAACCATGTTTCATAAGTCCGGTCCCAGTATAAATCCCTGCGTGACCTTGCAGTTATTTCCAAAGTCACCTGTTCTTCTATCGTTTTGTACGTTAAATGTCTCTGAAATTATACTTATTGCCCTTGTCAAGTAGGAAGGAATCCAAAATGTTTGTAAGACCTCCAATATTCCTTCACCTGACCAAGTTAGAGGCTTTTCAAGTTCAATGATATTAGCTGTACTAAAAGTCTGACTTCATGGTAAATTTTTCACGTATTCTGGATCGTCTGATGACCAACGCATCTGTCACGTCACTTTTTTGCAGTACATAGTTCAGGTCTAAGACCCCCATCTCCGTTCTCAAAGTCATGTCCCTGAATTGTGTGTTTTGCTCCAGAGCTTATTAGGTTGTCCAAATTGCTTCCGAAAATGTCATCGTTCTGTTGTTTTACTACGGAATTGTAGTACAAGCAGTCTTTCCTTAATCTTGTGGAAACCATTACCTCAACTCTAGAGATTACAAGGTTTACCGTCATTTAGATTTGTCTTAGTATGGTCGTGTATCTCTTTCAGTCTATAGATTTGATGAAAATTACTCCCCATTATTCCTACGTGTATTTTTCTACTTTTTTGGTGGTTTTGAAGGCTGTCTTATGGCATTTTGCAAGCGGTAGATCATCACTTTTGTCGACTTTTCGTCTGTTTTTTTATTCGTATCTGTTTTGCTCTCTGTCTATTTAATGCCACCCTTTTCCAGCCCATTGTAGGATTTTATACTTTGAAAGCGGAAGCCTTTTCTGAACTAGTGCCTGGGCTTTCCACTATCTACTTGTCTATGGTCGTTTTCTTCTAGTAGTTGCTGGTACTTCAATCGTTTCTGTTCTTATATCTCGTAGAAGATGGCATTCATAGCATGCGAGTTCCATTGTCTGGCAAATCCACGGTGGGTCTGAGCGACATTTAAATAAAAGTGAAAGCAGGTTCCAATTTTTTTGCATATTTCGGTAAAAATACTAATAATTAGAAGATCCCAGAAAGAATAAAAAAAAATCCCTGAGCCCTTTTTGAAAAAATCGATTTTTAAAAATTTTTATCAAACAAAAAAAATAAAAAAATAATTTTGGTTGTGGTTGATGGTATTAATAAATAAATCAATATTTTTTCGATATTTCCACAGATGCACATTTAATAATAAAAAATTCAACACCAGCATTTTGAAAATTAATTTTTTTTTATTTATTGACTGTTTTTACTAATTTTTATCTCTATTCTCCCATACACAATCATATTAATGAAGAAACACATGTATATATAAATATCAGTGTTTATTAATAATATACATACGATAAGGACATAGCAGTATTGTAAACATGTGTGTTTACAGCGCGCACCTGTATCTAAGGAAGAAGTAGCTAGAATAGCGTGCTCAAAAGTTTTCACAGTTGTCCCAGCTTGATTGACCGATCAACAATGAAATCTGCCAGTAATAGTGTTCTTGTGATAAGAAATACAATAAGAATTTTGTTGTAGTTAACGTTCTGTGTTTCTTCAAAATAATTGAATTAGCAACATGAAGCGACGTGCACTAACGCACTCTGAGAATCGTTCGAAAATTTGTTTGGTTTGTCAGAAAAAGAAGGCTAAACTGAAAAAAATTTGTGGAAAGTTTCTCGAGAAATTGGAGAATTTAGTGAGTTACAACATTGAAGATGATTGGTTACCGAATGCTGTGTGTATAAATTACTGTTTATAAAATGAACAAAGAAAAGCTGGGTAAAGTCTCTTTAATTATACCTGATTACAATCAATGGAAAAAATTGAATACGCGATCAAAATCTTTACAAGTTTGTGGTAATAATTGTATTTTATGCGAAACTGCGCGAAAATGTGATTATAATTTTGTAAAAAAAAAGGTGAAGTTAAAAACAAAGTGACAAAAAACAGTACAAAAGTGATTGCAAAGAAATGTTCAAAATGTTTAGCAATTATATCTCGTGGAAAAGCACATCGATGTAATACGGTAAACAATATCAATAACATTCAAAATCATATTTCTGAATCACTAGAAAACAAAGATAAAGAGCATTTGTTATGTGAACTTTTCAAAGATACTGTTGAATCTAAAAAAAGTGAAGACTGTCCCAAAGACGTGGTAGGCCTTTAGAATTGTGATCAATAGCAATAAAAAACAAAATCTTAAACGTCGTCAAATTTCAGCAGAAGATGTGAGTAAGGTTCAAACAGACTACTCTTTATCCACTAATACAATGCTTGGAATCACAACAGCACTTCGTGTGAGTACAAACGATCGAAAATTATTTGAACCTAATCTGAAAAGTAAATTAGAAATTACAAATCATAGACTTGACAAGTTTTTCAAAGTAAAAGAGTGTAATTTTGTAAATACGAAAAGTAATCAAAGATCAGAATATTCTGAAAATTTAGTATTCTGTAATAATTTGAAAGGATTAATTGAACATGTTGAAGACTACAGAAAATTTGGGGAAAGCTTTCATTTAAAATTTGGAATAGATGGTGGAGGCGGATTCCTTAAAGTTTGTTTGTCTTTGCTAACGCATAGTGATAGTGAACAAAAGAGTGGAATGGCAAAACGACAATCATATAGAGACGGCATTGCAGCGAAAAGATTCAAAAATTCGGGTGTTAAAAAGTTGTTTTTATTAGGTCTAGTTGAAACATCCGACGAAAATTATGAAAATGTTGCTATGTTGTGGTCACTATTAATATTGGACAATTTGAATCGGCCACAATTGCTACGGATTTGAAGCTCGCCAGTATACTAGTTGGATTGATGTCGCATGCGAGTATGTATCCATGTACATGGTGTGAAGCTGATAAAAATTATCTTCACATGTGTGGTAATTATAGAACAGTGAAAGGTTGCAAAGACAATTACGAAAAATGGAAAAAAAGGGAAGTATAAAAACTGACGCTAAAAATTACAAGAATTGTATTTCTTTGCCCATCTGTTCAACTAAGCAAAGTCTAGAGATAATTGACATCATTCCACCACCGGAACTTCATTTATTGATAGGAGTAGTCAATCATATTTACTCACACATGCTGCTACAGTTTGAAAAAGAAAGTCTTGAGTGGGCGGATAAATGTAATGTGGCACGAGAGGTATATTATGGTGCATCGTCATTTGCCGGTAACGCATGTAAAGCATTGTTGAATAACATCGATTACTTAAGGAGTAATAAAAATATTCAATGCCTGAAATACATACAATGTTTAACAGATTTTCGTAATGTTGTGAATTCATGCTTTTCAGTGGCTTTAGACTTAAAATATCAATTATATATTGCTGATTTTCGAAGAAGTTATTCTGACTTAGGGATTAGTATTACACCGAAGGTGCATGCAGTATTTTTCCATGTAGAATATTTTTGTAAAAAGACTCAAAAAGGGCTAGGATATTACAGTGAACAGGCTATGGAGTTTGTTCATTCAGATTTCAAGCAAATTTGGAATAAATACAAGCTTAAAAAGACCCATATTAATTATGCAAATAATTTTCTCAAAGCTGTGCAAGAATATAACAGCAAACATTTATAATTTTTATTTGTTGGTGAATAGAAAAGTTATTTTTTATGATTTTCCATAGTCTTGTAGCCTCAGGCGATTGATTATTTTCTTGTGTTATGTAATGTTATGTTATTAATTTTTTATAATATATAAGTATGACTCGTGTTAACGTTTTTTTTTATTAAATGTGCATTTGTGTAAATATCGAAAAAATACTGATTTATTTATTAATACCATCAACCACAACCAAAATTATTTTTTTATTTTTTTTTTGATAAAAAATTTTAAAAATCGATTTTTTCATAAAGGGCTCAGGGATTTTTTTTAATTCTTTCTGGGATCTTCTAATTATTAGTATTTTTACCGAAATATGCAAAAAAATTGGAACCTGCTTTCACTTTTATTTAAATGTCGCTCAGACCCACCGTGCGATTATTCGATTGTATTAGCACAAGAGTCTAATTTCATAACCAAATAAGGAGCGTGACGTCACAAAGTAATAGATATAGATATAATGATTTTTGTGATTTGAGAAAAATATGTTAATTAGATGTAATTTTGATGTAACAAAGTATTTCTTATATAGATTTTAGTACGTAGATTTAGAATATAGTAATACAAATCGCGTTTAATTATTAAATAATAATGAATTTGAATATGCAAAGTTAATTTATTTATTACGCTAAAAATATGAATTATTAGAAAAATGTTAGTAGTCCATATGCAAAATGAATAACCAAAGAACATGAGTAAGAATTGGTTTCATTAATAACAGCTTAATAATTACTGTTATTAATAAATAAACAATTAATAATTTTATTTAAACAATAAGTTGTATATAGAACGAAAGCGTTAATTTTATACTTAAGAATGACAGATTTGTAATTTATAAATCTTAGATAATTATAATTAATCTAATAATGGCGTTATAAAATTATAGAAAAAACCGTTACAAATATAAAAATTTGTTATAATTTATATGTTATTAACTAATTTGGATATTTCTTTTTAGAAAATACTTCTAGAGTTAATAAACTATAAAGTTCTGTAAAAATTTAATAATAATTTTCTATTGTAAATATTGTAATATTACATTAATTAACTTTATTAGTTAATAACTTTTGATAACACTATTTGCGATAATTGTAAATTACACTAAATCAACAAATAACGAATTCTGTAAAGTTCACATGTGTTGAAAGCTGTGACGGTAAACGTCAAATTAGCGCTGATATTCTAACTTAATTGCTGCCTGTGAGGGCAGCACCTGCCGGGGGGACGAAATACGTAACGAAGGAATTCGGCGCGCGAGCAGAGGGAACGCTCGCGATTGAAACCGAGCTAGTGAAGCTTTGACCACCGACACGCTTGTCCGCTTTTGTTTGTTTTGCCACTACCGATCCACTGCAGCTAATACCGAAAAATCGAGAGGACGCCCGTTCCAGTAGTAGCTAGAGCGATCGCTATCGTCAAAGTGCCCTACAGCAGCCAAAGGGAGAGATCCGCGCCGACAAAGAACCGTCGCCCCAGACGAAATTAAGACAGTGTGTGTGAGGTTTCGCCATCGAGGGCGAAACCGTGTGTGCGCGCATTCGCGACCTGCGATAAATAGACAAAAACAATTCCGCGCAGTGTGTGATTCTGTCGTTTTCTCCGTACGCCTGCAATAATTAGGTAAGCTGGCCAGATTAATCTCGCGATCGCGGTTGCATGGTTAACAAATAAATTATCGTTTCCGAAGCGTGCATGTAATAGCGCTGTTAACAAAGCGCAGCGAGCGTCCCGACACTGTGCGTTGTCGACGAGCGAGCGTCGATGTAAACAAACATGCGGGCCGACCTTATGTAGTATTTGAGTGATAATAAAAGGTTCTGTTCGTGTTACTAACAAGTGTTTTTCGACTCGCTTAATTCTTATTGCTTCCACTCACTTTTTCCTATATTAGATAACTTATTAGTTGACTGACGCCTGTCTTCACATGCTCTCCGGACTGCATTTTGAGCATAGATAATTACTTTCGCCCTTTGGTTTAATTGCGCGAATAAAATATAATTAAACGGTAATTTCCCCGTTACAAAGCTCATTATTAATGTTTATTTACTTGTAAATTAAGAAAACTCATTTCTCAAAATTCACGAATGTTTCTCGAATATTCGAAAACTTCTCGAAGGAAACACTTCTGCGAAAATAGGCGGGAAAATCTGTGTATAAATACACCCACTATTGCACAGGCTAGCATTCATTTCTAGCCTTGCAAAGTGAGCGCATGAGTCTGAATAAACTTGGCTAATACCTAAGTTCTTTCTCTCATTGTAATTAACTGAGCAACACTGTTCCTTCCTTATAATTCGAGCTCAACTTATAGAACATCTTGCGCTATAAGAAACTTGGGCCGAATTATATCCAATCCCAAGAAGACTTTAGCTCTGCTTATGGGACAATTCGTACCATAAGAAACTAGGGCATAGTCTGACTTTACTTAAAACCTTAGCTATTCCTGAGGGGCGGAGGGGGGGGGGGTCCACTGTATTCCTCTCTCTCTATCAGGTTTTCCTCTCGGACTGTTGTCAGACGAGTCTATAAAAAATGAATTAACTTAAACTGAAAATTTAAACAAATTATCTTGACTTTCATTTAATGACAGGACTACTTTAATTAAGTCAGAAAATATTTTGATATATATTAAATTTTCAAAAGAACAGTTTTATTGTGGATAAAAAATGAAATAATAATAGAAAATGTAAATAACTATAACTCATAAAAGCATTTAAATTTATAAATTCAAATATAGCTGTCACTTTAAATTATGTAAAAAAAAGAAACAAACGATCGTTGTGTTCTAGTAGCTTACCTTTTATTATTATTAGAAACAAAGCCAATATCTACAGTTACAAATCTTCCATGATTGATTTGACAATTGATTACACAGGTACATGAGATTTTGTATTACAAGCGAGCTATAGTATATCTGAAGGATTTTAATGCGCTGAATCCAAATCTGGCCTTAGATTTATACCATCACGTCAGGTTTTAAAGATATCCTAACCTAAAAGTGCAAAAAACACGGTTTGTTGGTCATATTTGAGGTTATGTAACATTGTAAATAAATTTTTTCATAGAAAACTATTTAAAGCCTTTTAAAGTACAAATATTTCCCTTTCAAATGCCGTTAAGTTTACCAAAATATTTTTTTTGTCAAGATATTGCATTTTAAAATATATATATTTATGAATTTCTCAAAATTCGAAAATTTATTAATCTTTTGAAGCACACATTTTTTTATAAGCTTTTTTTGCATCAATAATTTCACTCAAGGATTTTCGAGGTCGCTGAATGCGAATCTGCAAGAGAATTTCCTTATTTCAAAATCCAAGATGGCGAATTCAATGTGACCGAATGATTAATTTTTTAAATCATAAATTGTATTCTAGAAATAGTAACTTAGGATTTTTTGAGGTCGCTAAATACGAATTTGCCATCGGAATTTTAATTTTTTTAAATCATGATCAGGGTGCTTGATTAACGTAAGGTCTCTGGCCTCTTACGATTAAGGGTGGTATCTTCATCTATTATGATCTTTTATAATGAAAAAATAGATTTTCAGGTTCATATTGCTAATTGTTCGAAATTTTTAAGCATATTGCTCACGAAAATCTTATAATTAGCATCTTTACTGTTTTCTAAAAAACCCTCAGTAACTTTTTTGAAATCTACCCAAGCGGATTTTTCTTTTTTTCAAAATTAGCAGGTTTCATTAGATTTCTTATATTTTGACCGGTAAAGATTCCTCTTTAATTTTAGCATCTGATAAAGATGGGAAGTGTCGCAACAAGTACTGAAAACAGGGTTTGCTTTGATCAAGAACTTTCATAAATTGCTTTATTAATATTAGTTTGATGTGTAAGGATGGAAGTAGAATTTTTTTTGGATCGACAAGAGGTTTATTTAAAATATTACATGATCCTGGCTCTAAAGATTTACATGAGATCTAGCTAGTTTGCTTCCAATATTTCTGTCTGTTGTGACTATCCCACATACAAATATAACACGGATTTTTAGTATAACCTGATTGTTGCCCAAATAAGATACCTAAGATTTTGAAATCTCCACATATAAGCCAAATTTGTTCATGATATTTCATCTTATCAAGAAGTTTCTTCACACTCTCATATGGTTCTTTCATAGATACTGAATGAACACCTGGAATAGAAGCATACTTATTACCATTACGCAAAAGAATAGCCTTTTAGCTTCTTTTGGAAGAGTCTATAAAAAGGTGCCATTGATTTGGATCGTATAATAAACTTAATTTTGTCATTAAACCTAAAATATCAGTACAATAAGTAATTCAACCGGTTTCAGTGAAAAATTGGAGATATTCTTTTTCTTTATTTTTGTACCAAGAAAAACTATTTCCCTGAAGCAAGTAATGTCTTTTCTTGCAATCTAAAACCTAGTAGTTCTGATTTATTTTTAGAAAGGTTTAATTCTCCAACTAACTCATTTAACTAAGATTGCGTGAACAATTGAAGTCATTCATTCTTTTCAAAACATACATCATCCCCTGAATCAACATTATCATTTGTAGATTTTTCATCTTTTATAACTTTCAAATATTTTTGTAAATCACGAATACAAGGGGACGAAGCACAATGTATAAGGATTGAAAATCTGATGAGGGGGAATATAACTGTCAAGCGATATTAGATGGCTCTACAAACAAATTACGTAGCAACTAGAGAGGAGGGAGGGAGGCGCAAGTCAATCCCTACTTTAGTCGAGATTACAGAATAAACTTCATTTCTTATATACATAAAAATATGAAGTAATTTTTTATTGAATCCATTAGAATTGTGTCGTCAGGGTCAATCTCGGGTATGCTTGAAGTAAGCGTAAGCTCATGGTTGCTCTGATTTGGCTTGCGTACAATGCATAAATCGGTACGAGCAATATTGTTGCGCAGAGAAACTACTAACATAGAAATAATAACTGAGTGTTACGTATTATTGAACACACTAGACTCTCACTTTATGTGCTCTTAAGGGATTCTAAGAGAATTTCGTCAGACTCACGCTTAACGAATATCCAGAAAAAGGAGAAACTAAAGAGAAAGAAAAGAAAAATAAAAAATAGCCACATACAAAATTCACTTACTTTTTATTTTATTGTATTGTTCTATACTGAACTGCACTCTCAGCTCTCTGATCTCTATCTCTCTCTGAATTATAGATATTCTCGAGCTGGCTTTGCTTCGGCTGACTCTGCTTAGGCTGATTCTTCTTGGGCTTACTTTTCTTGGGCTGACTTTTCTCCACTACTTGTTTTCCTCTAATTTTCTTTTTCTTCCGTGATTCCTCAAGCACTGGTCCCACGGTCTTGTACAGAGCTTTTTATAAGCAGTGGGTGGTTGGACGAAAATCCTCTTCTTCTGGCCCATGATATGATGACGATTAAATTTTCTGTATTGGTGAGAAAAATTTTCTTATCCGATTTGGTATTCTTAATTGGTCGGAGGGTGTGAGTTTTCAGAGAGAGATATGGCGGTCCTTTTTTTATCTTGGGCCTTTTTTTCCAGAGATAGCATTTGGAGTACCATTTTCGAGAACAAGAGTGACGCTATGATTTATAATTATTTACACAAAATCGTAATGAACTTAGTTAATTTTAACGATACGTGGTGATTATTTAATAGTAAGAGAATTATAATAACTATAAATTAAAATAATTCAATAATTAACTATTATAAACATTTAGAAAAATAGAAGATTTATTATAAAATGCATTACGGTTCTATTATTGTTTTCGCTTAAAACATGAAATTATTTATTCGTTATTTTGTTCTTGTAAAGGTTGAACTGGATAAATAATATATCTTAAAAAGATGCGCATTATGGTAGGATGGTTATTAGAACAATCAGTATTTGATTTCCTATAATAATAGTTTACAAAATTGATTAAAACTTATTTAATATTACGGATATTATCTTACTGTTTTCTTTATTTTCTGACTAAAATGATTTTCAGAATGAGAACTCGATTACAGGTTTCAGGAAGCCATAATTATTTATTAATAATTGAAATAAGAACAATTTTCGGATTTCAACAATTTTATTTTATTCGATTTCGATCATAAATTTTAAAGTTTCTTATAAAGAGAAAATTGGATGGGAAAAAAAAAATAAATTGTATTTTTATGACACCTTCTCTTATCGACGTGGTAGCGCTCCAAATGTATACGCGATGATCGTAGGCTCCTGTCAACGCTTGCGAGTGGAACAAAGCAGGATAGAGCAGTAATTGTAAGGCCGGGTACGAAGGTTTGGACCAATATCGAATTTTATATAAACACCTTATTCCAAACGTGTTTTCATCATAGGAAATCTTAGCAGCGAATCTCAATCATGCTCTTTCTATATATCTTGAAGATTCTCTATCTGTTCTTAATATTAATTTCTAATAATAAATTAGGATGTAACGGGGCGGGTACCATTTAATTACTTTATTCGCGCAATTCCACCGAAGGGCGCGCGTAATTACCTATGCTCGATACGTTAGTCGGAAAGCAAGAGGGAAACAGATGTCAGTCAACCAATAAATCTATGAATCTATGAGGAGTAGAGTTATTAGGGAGTAAACACGCTGAGAGCATTTGTTAATATCACTACCAGAACCTTTTATTTTCTATCAAATGCTACATTAGATCGGCCCGCGTGTTTATGTTGACATCGGCGCTCGCTCAACGACAACATGCAATGTCGGGACGCTCGCTGCTCTTTGTTCGTAGAGCTACTGCATGCACGCTTCGGACGAATAATTAACCGAGCAATAATCGTATCGCGACCGCGAAATTAAGCTGGCCAGCTTACCTTAATATTGCCGACGTACGAAGTGGACGACAGCGAGTCGCACTGCGAGGAAACTATTTGTGTTAGTGTCGCGGATCGCGAATTCGCGCACTCGTGGTTTCGCCCTCGATGGCGAAACCTCACGCACACTCTGTCGATCTCGTGGAGGGCGACGCTTCTCCGTCGGCTCGGGTCTCTCCCTTTGGCAGCTATACGGCACGTTGGCAACAGCGATCACTCCTGATTATCACTGACACGGACGATCTTCTCTTGATTTTCGGTCTTAGCGGCTTGCGAATCGGTAGTTATCGAATAAGCGGACGAGCACGATGATGGATGAGCCCTCACTGGTTCGTTTTCAATCGCGCGCGTTCCATCTGCTCGCGCATCCAATTCCTTCGTTTCATTTTTCGTCTCGCCGGTCGGTGCTGCCCCCGCGAGCAGCAATTTGGTTATTTTATTAGCGCTAATTCAACGTTTATCGTCACAAGGATTAAAAAAAACTAAATTATGACCTACCGTTACAGCATTTCTTCGATTACAGCAAGAACAATTATTGGATAATGTATTAAATTAAGCCTTCTTTATCTCAGTTACCGACTGTTTAGTTACAAACAGAATAACGACACATTCCAAGCTGCAATTATTTTCCAGTTGATTTAAATTATAATCATAATTATCAACTTATGGAAGACCATTTTTTGTACTCAAATTAGTAAATATTCAATAAAATGACATACATGAATCATATATTATCAATAAGTTATGTCTATATTTAGTATAATTAAAAAATCAACATCAGTGCGATAAGAATGCTTAGATAGTCTCCAATATAAAAGTGAATCGTGCCATACTATCTTTTGCTTCCATAAATAAAGATTATTAGTGTTAGAAAATTTAATAGTACCTATCAAATAATTACTAGAATTGCTTTAACAAGAGAAGGGTCCATTATATCTAACAGTTGTATATTTAATTAAGAATTACAAAAAATACTGAAAACTGATATTGAACAGTATCAATAAAATAAATAAAGTTTAATAAAGTATTACTCATTATTATGAAACTTTTTTTTTGTTTTAATAGTTGTACATACAACAATATTGTCCTTCTATGTTGTTGTACATATTAGTTATGGCTATTCTTATTCATTACTATTCATTACTATTACTTCAAAAGTGACATTGAAAAAGTAATTGTAAACTCTCTTTCCAAATAACATTATTTATTTTAATAACATTATTTCCAAATAAAATTATTTCCAGGGGTACAGAATATTATACATATTTTAAATTATGAATACAGTATACAATTTTAGATGCATGCATAGTAGTATTTCTTTGGCATTAACACATTGGCTGCTGGTCGCGTTTACGGTGAAATCTCCGTCAAGCCACGCGTGCCTCTGTATATAAATAAATCGTCACTTCGATACGGGTTACGCGACCCGATCAGAAACTTTACTGTCATCCGAATACGAGTGACATGGCAGTCAACGTCATAAAAATAAAGAATAATTATGTCATGTATAAATAAATAAATTGTGACGGTAAACGTCAAATTAGCGCTAATTGCCTAACCTAGTGGCTGCCTGCGGGGGCAGCACTTACCGGGAGACGAAAAATGTAACAACGGAATTCGGCACGCGAGCAGACGGAACGCGCGCGATTGAAAACGAACCAGTGAAGAATCAGCTACCGATACGGAAGCCACAAAAGTTGAGGTTCGCGACCTAATTGCCCGTACGTGTCCCAGAGTTCAACAAATAGTTGTTATCGAGCTACACGAAGACGTTTTTTAATATCACAATATTATATGACTGATTTCCTTTAATAAAAAATAGTCCCACAATTCTGTTATTAATAATATGGATCTGCAAAATAAGGGGCTATGATTGTTGTTGGCTATCAGAGGGTGATTTCCGAAGTGATTTTTAAAATTCGAATCCGGAGTAAGAATTTGTTCATCACGTCACATTTTTTAGATATCTTAACTTAAAGGGACAAAAAAGGCGGGTTTCTGGTCATTTTGAGATCGCGTATTATCGTAAAATTTTTTTTTTTTTAAACAAAGAAAACTATCTAAAAGGTCTATTCTTACCTTTTAAATTCTATATTTAAGATATTCTTTTAAGATATCTTTCATTTTCATTCAGATATCATTGATTGAAATCAAGTGTT
Source organism: Phymastichus coffea (assembly GCF_024137745.1). Lineage (NCBI taxonomy): Eukaryota > Metazoa > Arthropoda > Insecta > Hymenoptera > Eulophidae > Phymastichus > Phymastichus coffea. The sequence goes on from NW_026706814.1 coordinate 7,298,014, forward strand.
TTAACAGTTTTGAAACAGCTCATTTCCCAAATACGCACGTATGGCATATGGAAGGCTATTATAATACCAAACCTTATACCCTAATTTTTTCAGCCCTCGAACTCTGTAACCTGCGATGCCATAACGCCAGACTTTTATACTGTAATTATCTAAACACTTGAGCCTTGTAAGCTACAACGCTATAACGTCAGACCCTTATATTCTAATTTCTTTAACCCTCGAGCCCTGTAACCTGCGACGCTAAAATATTTGATTTCAATCTACGATATTTCGATGAAAATAAAAGTTATTTCAAATCTGAAAAATTGATTTTAAAGGATAAAGGTAGATATTTCAGATAGTTCTCTCCATTTTCAGAAAAAATAAAATTTTCGCGATATTCTGGGATCTTAAATATACTAAAAAATTTTTTTTTTGACCCTTTAGGTTAAGATATCGAAAAAACTTTATATTGTGATGGATAAATTCTATCTTCGGATTCAAATTCTACGCAAAAACTTACTTTGGAAATAAGCCTCAGTTAGTCTACAACAAAAGACGCAGACCTGTGTAATCCCTGCCCAAACATTAACTTTTTCAGAATATTGAGTGCTCTGACATCAATCATTCAGTGTGCATTATTATCGCTCCCATATCTCATATTGTATTTATTGATACTACCATTTAGCTCAAAGGTAGCATCGTTAGAAAATACAATGTGATTAAGAAAATTTTCTTTAGCAATTATTTTATTCATTATTCTTTCTCAAAACTCGGTATGCCTATCTAAATCGTCTTCATTCATTTCATGCATGAACTTCACTTTGAATGGATGAAATTGAAGTTTGTATGACAAAATGTTATGAGTTGAACTTATTCTAATATTATTTTACTGAGCTAACTTTCTCCCAGAGCTATAACGATCTTCTGTGATTGATAATGCGATATTTAACTAATTTTCTTCATTGGTCACTGTTATAGGGTGATCTGAATTAGATACATCACTTGCGCTACCAGTTAAATTGAAGCGATCAAAAGTTTTCTTGACTGTCATTTTTAAAATTGGTTCGAATATTGAATAAATATACAACGTCATTCAACTGCATCTGCATGTTCCGGTAACCTTTCATCATAAGAAAGGTTATACATTCTCGCTCAGAAAGTTGTACCATTCTACTTTTAAATAAACAATGGACGGATAGTATTATTTGCACTTCTAAAACTTTTTCCAAATTATTTGAAACTTTAAGAATTGGTCAAACTTTCGGGATATGAAAAGAAATTTAAGAACTTCAAATAAAGTAGGGTAATAAATAAATAAATAAAGATTAAACATTTGTTAAAAATGATATTGCAACAATTATGATATGCAGTTCATGAGACAAAATAAAACAATTAAGAAAAACTTAAGTAAAACTGAATGGAATGACTTTTTTGTAAAAAATTACTTTATCAGCGAGGCACAAGCACAGATTACTTACAATTAGTTTCCTACGGTCAACCCTTGAAACATTCAACGTTAAAATTTCTCTAAACTCACTCAAGTAGCTCAATAAGAAAATGGTCTCTTTGGTTCTATAAAAAAAGTACTGCAGTATATGCTCCTGGCATTTGTACCACAAAATTTTGGCCTATAAAATAATAATGATCAGAGTTACTTGCAGTTTTGACATGTTGACATATCGAATTAAAACTCTCATTTTTTTGGAACGTTTATTTCCAAAAAATAGAAAGTGTAGATTTTTTACAATAACTACAATAAATATCATAGAATTTTCCATAGAACCTTTTCAAAGATAAAAAAATACGTAAATATAAATAAATTAGCCTGAAGAATCATAGTTTCAAGAATGCATTCATATATATAATAAAGTGTTAAGGGTTTATCAGCTTAAAGCAACATATAAAGTCACGTATCTGTTTTGCTAGTTGAGTCAGCCTCTCTCTAGCTTTATCCTCAAATAAGAAACAAACCTCCACTTATTTTATCAAACATTTTTTTAATAAATCATCTATACTCAACTAATTTCTCTCTCAAAGAAATCTTACGAATTCCAACCTTTGAGACCATATTTGTCTCCTGAGCCGAAAGTAAAAGATTTGAATCTTCCTCTCTAAGTGAAGATATGTTTTTTCTGTTACAAAACTATCACGTTACCTTTCCAGGTAGCGTTGACTATAAGTTAGCCATATTTCGCATGATCACCTATCTTACCTAAAAATTCGACTAACTATAATTAGTCGATTTACTTGAAAGAGACTGAAATATTATCATATGATAACGTGACTAAAATTTATCTTTTATATAAATATTTATATGCAATACTTAGTAAAATAATGGAAAATGATAGAAAAGTTTTTATTTAAATATACTTTATATTTTTGTCACGGTTGAAAACGGCGGTTCCCGTTAACCCATTTCTTCCCAATCAACCATGAGACTACCGATTGGTTTATCGTCTTGTAAAATGGGTAGAATCGCTTGAAATCAACATGCAAAATACCATTTCCGAAGCAAAAAGACTTGCTCTTTCCGAATCTGCAAACAGATTTTCAAAATTTTGCGATCCAAAAACAATATGGCTGCTCAAACTTAGTGAAAATTTCATTTTTTATTTTAACTGAATTTCCTTTTTTTTCGAGTAAAGTATGTAACGTATACCTACTAAACAATTTTATTTCACTATGAGTATGGTTGTAGGACTTCTGTTATCGATTATTGATATTTTTGGAAAATCCAAAATTCAAAATAGCTAACGAAAAATTGAAAAATTCTGAAAAATGAAGGAAAATGAGAAAATATATATTTTTCGTGTTTTTGAGGGTGCTGATTTGATATCTGGTGTTGATTTTTGAAAATTCTTGCACCGAAAATAAATATGGCGCATTCAAAATGGCTGCCAAATTGAATTTTTTCGAAAAGTCAAAGTTTTTCGCCAAAATACATTCTCTTTACGTGTTTGAGGGTGCTGATTTGATATTTTATGTTACTTTTTGAAAATTCTTGCATCGAAAATCAATATCAAGCATTCGAAATGGCTGATAAACTTAATTTTTTTTTACTTGAGTTTTTTTTTTATAAAGTACACATTTTTATATGCTTTTGAAACAAATAAATTGATATTTCATTATATATAGTTATAAATCATTTTCAGTGTAAAAATTATGTTTAGTGAATAGTAGTAGTAAATAATTGCGTTACTGAGATGTTGAAAAAGTATGATCATAACTGTCAAAACATTTACAACATATGTATTTATCGCATTTTTCGCAAAAGTTGTTAGTACGTTGGTTATCACACTTTTCTCCTGATTTACATGTTTGTTGTGTATATCTTTGAGAACTTTGATGCAAACCATGGTAGGATCTGAAACATTGAACACAATAATGTTCTTTACAATCATAACAATAATAAGTAGTTCGATCTTTACATACCTTACATACTTTGCGTGCCTTAGGAATCATGACGAGTGAATGTTGAGACAGTGATTCTTCGCTTCGTTTCAAGTATACTCTTATGATATTCGAGACAAACTCTTTAGCTGATATTTTCTTACTATGCACTAAATTGTATAAGACCATACCATCAGTTAGTGATGATTGTATAAACCTATAAAACATAGGCCATGTCCACATTTTACCATGAATAGTTGGTCGAAAATAACTGCAATGTTGATCATGAAGATCAATACCTCTCATAAACATATTATAAATTATAAAAACCAAAGGAAATTCTAGTGGAATTTTTTTTTATACTTTTATCAGTTCTTTCCACTTCAGATCGTGGTGTAACACAGCTTGCAGTTGAAATGATAGAAACATTTTTAGAATCCTTTACTGTAACATAGTTTATGCCACTATTTACTTCGTGAGTTAGTGCATAAGTACCACGCTCAGATTTTTTATCGATGGTATGTTTTTTTTTAAAGTATCAAGTTCGGAAACTACTTCTTGTTTGTTAGCTTTCTGTTTTGTTTGCTTGCCTGCTTTGAAAGTTGATTTTTTCTTTGTTAGATTATTTATTTTGTTTTTTACATTTTTTGCATTATTTTTTTTCGTTGCTTTCGTATATTTTTCTTTTACTTTTTTAGCTGCTTGTTTTTTAGCTGTTTGTTTGTCAGTCAATCTTTTAACAGTTTTAACTTTATTTGAAATTAGAGACTTTGTTTTTCTTTTATTTTTCTCTTGATTAGAAGCTAATAATTCTTTGAACATATCTTTATTAAAAACTCGCTCGTCTCTTAATGTCCCAATTGCTCTGAGACCATGTTTTTTCAATCGTACGAGTAAATCAGGCGAACTAAAATAATTGTCAAAACTGACGTGATATTTCAAAATTTTTTCTGCCGACTTTCTCTAAAAAAATTCTTTTAACATTTTTATCACTACTCTAGAACCCAAAGCACATTTTTCTTCGCTACTTGAATCGTGACCACAGTAAACATCAAAATCTAATAAATATCCCTAAATTGTACAAAGCGCCCAAAGCTTTATTCCAAATCGTACAGGTTTATTTCTTATAAATTGTTTGAGTATGGTATGACCAAAAAATTTAACCATCATCTCATCGATCGAAAGGGCAGAACAAAAAAAATCAAATTGCTGAATATTTTTTCGAAAAATGTTTATTATTTTTCTGACTCTCCATACTCTATCTACATCATTTCTATCTTCTTTTTTATTCATTTTAAATTTATTTTTTATATTTTCAAATTTATTACGCGACATGGTTTCAGAAACTGTATCGGAATGGTACAAAGAATCGTTAGACCAATAATCCCTATAACATTTACGACTGTTGATAATAGAAAACATAACTATCCCAATGAATTTATTCAAGTCATCAGTATCAATATCTAAATCATTGTCAGCACTTGCTTCAATTATATAATCTTTTATTTCATCTGAAAAAAATAACTCAAACAACTCATAGCATGTTTTTTCACACAAATTTTTTTTTATCTCCTCATCCAAAAATATTTCTGATTTTGGTATCGAATCATAAAATTTTTCTCCATCTTTCCATACATACTCATGTGACGGTTTTAGTTTTTTATTTGAAGAAATGAGGGATTCGTCAACTATTTGATACCCTTCTGGACAATTGCGTCCTTCAATAATCTGAACACTGTCAGCTGAATCGTTTTCATTGTTTGATTCATCTCCACTTCCAATATCATCAGGAATCACAGCAACGTTTCTAAATAAACTTTCGAGTAAATTAGAAAACGTTTTATCTGTTCCGTCAACATGATCGGAATCTAAATAAATAAGCTCAGTAGTTTCAACAGTAATGCTACTGTCGGATTGCTTTGCGTTTTTCTTTGGCATACTTTACACCAGATGTTATTTTGTAAAGTTATTCAAAATTATAATATTATGAGGTTCAAAAATATTATAATAAATCAATCGCAGTAGTAGTCGAAGTTTTTATATAAATTATTATTATTGTAATACAATAGTAATATAAATTTTGTAATTTATTTTTTTTAAGTACGAGGTGTGTTCAAAAAGTAAGGTGACTTTTCAAATTTCACGGGCAACGTACTTTCGATTATCGATTTTTTTATTTTGTTATGTTGGTATACTCTTCCCGAACATCTGTGCCAAGTTTCAAGTGTATAGCATTTTTTGTTTGGTTGTGAGAGGCGTAAAGGTTATAAGTGTTTTGCGTGCTCGGCGATTTCTTGCTATCGAAAAATATGGATCAAACTCTTCCAAGATGGCCGGGAAGATTCCAATGACGAGCCTCGCTCTGGACGCCCAAGCACGTCAACAACTGATGAAAACGTTCAAGCAGTGAAGAAAATTGTTCTGGAAAATCGTCGAATCACTATTAGAGAAGTTGCTGAGGATGTTGGTATATCGCTTGGCTCGTGCCATGAAATTTTTTCTAACGTTTCGGGCATGTGACGTGTCAACGAAATTTGTTCCGAAATTGCTAAATTTTGACCAAAAGAACCGTCGCATGAGCATCGCTCAAGAACTGTTGAATGACGTCGACGACCCAGATTTACTCAAAAGGGTCATAACTGGTGACGAATCATGGGTATATGGTTAGTTAAGTTATGCGCCGTTTGCGAGAAGCAATACGAAGAAAACGCCCAGAATTGTGGAAAAACAATTCATGGCTTTTGCATCACGATAATGCCCCTACTCACTTATCTTTGCTTATGAGAGATTTTTTGGCCAAAAACAACACCACAATCATGCCTCAGCCACCATATTCACTGGATTTGGCCCCATGTGACTTTTTCTTGTTCCCAAAACTAAAAAAACCTATGAAAGGACGGAAATTTGCAACGATTGAAGAGATAAAGACTGCATCGCTGGAAGATGTCAAGGCTATACTGAAAAGTGCTTATGAGAAGTGCTTTGAGGATTGGAAAAACCGTTGGCATAAGTGTATTATATCTTAGGGGGATTACTTTGAAGGGGACAACATAAATATTGATAAATAAATAAATATTTTTTCTTAAAAATACAAAGTCACCTTACTTTTTGAACACACCTCGTATACAAATTTGCGGAAAATATTGGGTACGTATATGGATTTAGGATTGCAGATTGTACTGCAAATACAAAAAAATGACTGTTCGCCACCTAGCGGCCGTTTTATAACTGAAATATGATTTGAAATAATTTTATTGTAACTTTTATTATTTAAAAAATTAATGAATGCTAAACCTGTGGATTTTCGCTAGAAAAAATATATTTATAAAATAAATTAAGTTTATCAGCCATTTCGAATGCTCGATATTGATTTTTGATGCAAGAATTTTTGAAAAGTAACATAAAATATCAAATCAGCACCCTTAAAAATGCAAAGAGAATGTATTTTGACGAAAAACTTTGATTTTTCGAAATAATTCAATTTGGCAGCCATTTGGAATGCGACATATTTTCTGTTGGTGCAAGAATTTTCAAAAATCAACACCAGATATCAAATAAGCACCCTCAAAAACACGGAAAATATATATTTTCTCATTTTCCTTCATTTTTCAGAATTTTTCAATTTTTCGTCAGCTATTTTAAATTTTGGATTTTCCAAAAATATCAATAATCGATAACAGAAGTCCTACAACCATACTGATAGTGAAATGAAATTGTTTAGTAGGTATACTACTGTGGGCAAAAAGTAAGGTGAATTTTCAATTTAAACTTCGCGGGCTTAACATTTCGGGCTAGTTCTTTTTTTCTTGAGTTGGTAGGACTGCGAATGACATCTGGGACAAATTTCATGTCAATGTCATCATCAGTAATATATTTACGCTTGTGTTTACCAAACGACCAAGAGTGCATGTTTCGATTTTTACAATGTCTGATTTAATTGAGCAAAGAAGTGCCATCAAATTTTGTTTGCGGAATGAAATTTCGGCTGCGGAAACGTTGAGGATGTTGCGGAAGGCCTTTGGTGATTCTACCATGTCGCAGAAAAATGTTTATAAGTGGTTCAAAGACTTCAAAGAGGGTCGAGAACGTGTTGATGACTTGGAGCGCTCCGGACGACCATCGACGTCAACAGATGACCAACACGTCAATAAAGTGAAGGAATTAGTGCTCGAAAATCGTCGGTTGACTGTTGAGACCTTACTGATATGATCGGAATATCAGAAGGATCTGTGAAAACAATTTTGAAAGACCATTTGGGCCTACGAAAAGTCAAATCTCGTTTGGTACCGAAAACGCTCAATTTCTTGCAAAAAAGTCGCCGCGTTGATGTGTGTGAAACAATGCTTTCTGACTATCAGGACAAGCTCAAATGCATGATTACGGGAGATGAGACTTGGATTTATGCTTACGACCCTGAAACAATCGACCAATCAAGCGAATATCGTGCTAAAGGCGAGGCCAGACCGAAAAGAGCACGTCAAAGTCATTCAAAAATCAAGGTCATGATGACAGTTTTCTTCGATTTTCGTGGTGTGGTGCACTATGAATTCCTTCCACCCGGCCAAACTGTTAATAAGGAATATTATTTGAGCGTTATGCGTCGTTTGCGTGAAGCAATTCGTCTAAAAAGACCTCAATTATGGGCCAAGAACTCTTGGTTTTTGCATCACGATAATGCACCATCTCACACTGCACTCGTTCTTCGTGACCATTTCGCCAAAAATTCGACGCATATCGTTCCGCAACCACCGTATTCGCCTGATTTGGCTCTGTGTGACTTCTGGCTATTCCCAAAACTCAAGAGACCACTCCGGGGAACGCGTTTCGAGTCGATTGAGGAGATAAGAGCTGAATCGAAGAAGGCGCTGATGGCTATACCGGAAAGGGACTATTTGGCATGTTTCGAGGATTGGAAAAAACGTTGGTATAAGTGTATTTTATCGGGAGGGGATTACTTCGAAGGGGATAACATTGATGTAGAAGAATAAATAAAGATTTTTCATTTTACAAACAAATTCACCTTACTTTTTGCCCACAGTAGTACGTTACATACTTGAAAAAAAAAGAAATTCAATTAAAATAAAAAATGAAATATTCACTAAGTTTGAGCAGCCATATTGTTTTTGGATCGCAATATTTGAAAATCTGTTTGCAGATTCGGAAAGAGCAAGTCTTTTTGCCTCGGAAAAGGTATCTTGCATGTCGATTTCAAGCTATTCTACCCATTTTATAAGACGATAAACCAATCGGTAGTCTCATGGTCGATTGGGTAGAAATGGGTTAAGAAATAGCTCGCGGTCTCCTGTGTAAATTATTTTAAAGGTAAATTTGGGAGGCGCAAACGCTCTCATGACTGAATGACGTACCGAGCTATAACGCGTCAATTGCACGAGTTAGATTCAGGACAAGAAGTGATACTAGTAACAGGAGAACCTGATAGCTAGTTAACATTAAAATCTTTACTCAAAAAACACATCGATAACAATAAAACTACATACAAGAAAATGGCTATCCCAACGCCGGCTTCCCTACAAGTACGAACAACCAAATACGCGCTCACAAGATCTGCCACCCGATTCTCCGCACTACCCTAATACATAACTTAACTCTAATACATAATAATAAAAATATATAACGTCCTTGCAACTTGATCGACGACCGCGGCCGACGACATAGCTGGCAGGTCTGCCACGCTATCTGCTGTGAGCTAGCGCCCGAAAGATGCAACAGAAAGAGAGAGAAAGACAAAATACGACACCGATCTCGCCCGCTGCTCTTCTGGTTCATCGCTGTTGTCGTTAGTATCGCCGATATTGGTGTCGTCATCTTTGTCGTCATCGTCGTCTACTGTTGTTGTTGCTCGTTGCTGTTGTCATTGTAGATTTTTCTACTACGGTCGCTGTTGCTGTTGCTATTGTTCTCGCTGTTTATTACTGTTGCCACACTTCTCGTGGTAACGGCTGCTTACGCACACATCCTCATTACCTCGCCAGTAACGTACACGTATTGGTGCCGGATGTTTACTAAAGAAAATGGTTGAGCGCGATCTAACCAAAACACCATTTCACACTGCTCGTCCGCGCACCGGGTATGTATTTTCTGAAAAACGTCGATGAGGTTCCATGAAAACTTAAATGCAAAACGGTAAGGAAATTGGCGCTCATGATGACCCTCGGCATAGACCTGCAGATACTGATCTTAAAACCAGCGCGAGAATGCGCGCACAACTCGCGACTCTTATTCTCTCTCGCTCTCACATTCTTCTGTCTCTTACTCTCTTCTCTACACTCTTCTTCCCCTTGCCATCTGTGCTCTTCTCTGCTGCTCATCCTCGCGCCGCACCTCAACAAAAAAAAATCAAGCATGAGTGTGTGGTTAACACGCATACACCTTTAGTTTGGCGCGGTGCATGGACATTAGCGAGATCTCGACGGCAAAATACCGGACACGCCGTGATTTTCCGTTATACTTTATAGAGAAGAAGTATTTTTGAATGGTTCAAAGTTTCATGGTCTTAGCTCATTGACGAAGTAATAAATGTCACTTAGAATTCTAAGCCACATGATGATTTGATCGCCTCTAAACTACACAATACGTTTGTATTGCGCATACGTACCTAGATAATAAAACTGAATGGCTCTCGCCATTCACTCTTTTCTGTTACGCCATGTCACTAACTAGTCATCGACTACTAGTTCTCGACGACAACATCAATAATGATTCTCTAGTCATGATTATCAGTGATCGATACATCGGCATCTATTACTTTATCACAATGTCGAGGTTTGCTCTTCGCGGATTTCGTGATGTCAGAAGAACGCGGATCATATTATGGCACTTGTTCGTCTTCGAGCCGGTTTAACATCACAATGGTAAAGTTTTCATTGTTGTTTGTGATTATTTGAAGGTTGTCATAAATACGTTAATGATATAAGAAGAGCGTTAGAATTGAGAGGTAATACAAAACAGTAATTTGTCGTAAACGTAAGAATTTCTAAATTAATATATTAACGTTTTATAATGAATTTGGATTGTAGTAAGTGCCGTTCGAACCATGAGTTTAAATTTTATTGAACTCAAGTCCTATATAATTTTTTCTATAAAATCGGAATTTGGGTTATATATATTATAACGAGTGTTATCACTCGTTATATCTCTCTCTCTCCTACATAACAATAAATATATCATTTAGTTACATAATCTATCTCACTATTGTGTGGCCCTACTTTCAGCAGCCAGGAGCAGGTAAGTGGGACAGAGAGAGAGAGCTACGCGCCCTTCGCGCGTCATAAGCCAATCACGCGTCGTGACATACCGTGGTACGCGCGAAGGCGCGAGAAAGCGCGAACCGGCCAAAAAGCCAGAAAGGCAGAGAACCTCGCCGACGCGCAACTGACCGCCTCGCGACCACGCCGCTACGCTCTCCCCGCGACCGAAAACCGAGCATGTGTCGGCGCGGGTGTGTGTGAACGGTGACCGTGACGTGCTACCGCGGGCCAGCTCCTGCCGCCCGCTTCTCACCGGCCTCGCACGTCCTAGAGCGAACGCCCCCGAGACCGCTGAGCCGACACCCTCGTCGTCGATCGAGTCAAGGCCATCGAGCGACGCTTCGACCTGTAAGTGTTAGCTCGTACATCTCTCTCTCTCTGGTGCTCGCTGAATGTTTCTCTCTCTCTCGCTTACGCTGCGCTGCGCCTTTTGTACCCCATTCCTATTCGTTCATTAAAGTGTGTATTATTTAACGCGACAACTTTCCTTTGAGCTAAAACCTAGCCCTCAGCTTTTTCCCACGTATTCCCTCTGCGTGCCGCAGGGAACTTTCTCGCTTCCAGCCCGGTTGTATCCACGACGCCGCCGCGGGCCCATTGGCCTTGACGTCGAGTAAGCGGCAGAAACTGCGCTATCGGGTCGGGCTTTGCACAGCCCTCAAGAAGCCCGCAACTTGCTGCTCGTCACAGATAGAATATTCGTTCGTCTTCCCTCTTCTTGGTTTAACGGGGAAATCGCGAAGGCGCATACAAACCCCCGTTATAATATATATATATATATATATATATATATATATATATATATATATATATATATATATATATATATATTATAACGGCAAAAGTTTGATGCTCTATGCTAGCTGGCGCATTACAATTATTTATGTGATGTTCTCGACTGCTTAGTCCAGAAGATAGCGGAGTCTTCTCGCTGCCGGTAAAATAGCTTGAGAATAGTAGTCACTTAACGAGAAGGGATAGTGAAAAGTAATTTGCCAAAGTAGGTTATAGGTAGAAAAATAACAACGTATATTCTACGGAGAGATGTTACAATGCGCAACGCAGTGTGTGGATATCGCAGAGATGATTAAACAAAGCAAAGTGATTAATCAGCAGTGAGAGAAAAAAAGAACCGCGGCTCCGATTATTATTTACAACAGTTGTCTCGGCGATTCTCAACAGCTAAACTCCGAGGTGAGTAGGCTCGCGAAAATACGGCTACGCGTACAAAGGGCGCTAAAAAGCTGGACAGCAACGTAATCTCCGGAAAAGATAAGTCTTCGCAGGTTGTGATAATTCCACGGGCATCTCATCGACTTCCGTGCCAAGTCCAAAAAGCACTCGGTACGGCCACAGCAACGGGAATCGGTTGACTGATGGGGTGTATGATCGTGTTAACGTTCGGTTAACCATCTGAACGAGTCAGCTCCCTAGATTCGTCTGCTGATTATTAGGAAAAAGCCGGCTATCTCACCCACTAGACATATGTGTCGTTTATCTCTCCCTCTTTCTCCCTCACTTACGCTTATCTTACTTTGCCGATTTTTGGTTTTTACTGATACAACAAGCGAGGAGATTTCTCCTCAAATAGGGTGTCTATGAAAGAGAGACTGACGAGAAAACTTACTCATATATATAAAATATATATACAGGGTATCCTATTTTAAAAGCTATACCTGAATAAGTTTTTTAGAAAGCTTTATTTATATATTCTATATATTTCATGAATAACACAGGCACACAGAGAAAACAAGTGATCTGTATAAAAAACGACATACATATATTGATATGTATTTTGCCACATGAAATGCGAATATGCAGTCATTTTGACCTCACCAGGTCAGGATTAAGGGCATTTGAAGGTCAAACTCAGGAAAAAGTACATTTAAAAATGTAACTAGCGTTTTTATGGTTTTGAGAATTGCTGAATCTGAATGTAGAGCTTGTTTCATTTCAACATTACAATGTTTGATTCAACTTCATTGAACGCGGTATGAAACTGGGTGAAAAAAGTTTCCATTGCTTAAAAGTACAGCTCTCAGGCTATGCTTAAAAGAGTTGATAAATAACCTCCACTCTTCATCTTTACAAATATTAGGTTTCAATTTATTCATTAACTTTCTCATATTTGTGCAGAATATCATCGAATTCTTTGTATCTTAGGCAAACAACTCGCAGAACTTCTTTTCCCTACTACGATAAACATGAGCTCTAGTTCTTTTGGACACAAAGTTTTTTTATCAATACTGCGGTTAGAACTAAGCTTCTTCTTTAGGTAATTTCAAATTTCGTATGAGATCATTCAAATCTTTATTTATCAAAAGTTTCTGGAGTCTTATGATTGATAACGCCTGGTAAAGTATTCATCTTCATCGCTATCACTTTGACTGTCGCATTCTTCATTTGAGCATTCACCAACTTTTTCACTAGCGTAAATAACTTGAAACCTTCCATAGGTTCTCAGCCAGTAGCTCCTATTTCTGAATTATTGGTATTTTCACTGATGGTACGTTTGTGTACAAAATGTTAGATTTTATAGATGCGATGAAGCCAAACGCTTTGGTCATACAGAAATAGCAATCCTTTCGACATGACGGTTCAGACTGTGGTGGCTTCATGTATTCATTTTTATTTAATACTCTAGTTCGTTATACAATAACTATAAATTATGCGTGGTCCACCTTACATATTTCGATTTACTACCTATGAATCACAATATTTTTCGTAATTTCTCATTAGTATATGAGATAACTATTTACGTTTTTTTCTTCAGAAAAAATTTACCACAAACGTAAAACAAATCGTGAGATTTGTTATTACACCTCAATTTTTTGCATGCTGGATTCCAGGGTATCTTTACTTACAAGGGAAGGCAGGGAGGTGTCCGTCACCGATTTTCTTTAAACTTTGCATACGATTAGAGTATCAAAAAATATTAGACACATATTTTTTTTAGCGGCCCATACGGTAATTTAGGTGGTAAAAACAGGGTTGCCAATTATAATTATCTACATACGCTTGAAGTGCATAAGTTGGCGAGACGCTAAATTCAAATTATCATATCTCGGTGAAAGCAAAAGATATCTGAACGATTCAAAATTGAAATATGTGTAAAAGTCGTGTTTTTTGCACTTGAAAAGATTTACAGTGTTTCTTTTGTAATATTTTTCGTTCTTTTAAATGGGATACTCAGTTTTTTGGGTCCAATTCCAAAAACTGGCCCAAATCTGGCTCAACTTGAAAATTCCAAATGGAAACTACTGTTGCTTATGGCAGATTCGAATTATGGGGGAAATTACACGTTCAAACGTGATATCAAATTTTACTGAAAAAATTTGTATTTTGAGTCCCAAAGTGTCAATAAAAAAATATTTTATTATATATTTTGTTTATTATAAATATTATTTATTTATTTATTTTAATAATTACATTCATATACATATTAACATATATAAAATACAACTTTCTATTTATCTCGTACATATGTTTGATATTTTTGAGAATTATTTTATATAATTATAGTATATAATTCTTACAATAATGATACTCTGTAAAAAAATGATTGAAGCATAACTTTTTTTTACACCAACTACAAATTATAATTGTAATGTTATCTTCGTAGGTACATACAAGTTCTTCTTTTGTAGCAAAGCAAAATTCAACAGGATTATCAAATTTTAGAGGTCTATCAATATAACCACTTTTGAACCATGCATACTTAAAAGTATTATGATACCTCGGAGAAGATAACTGATTGTGTACGAGGGATTGCATTTTTATGATAAAATTTCTTTCGTGTAAATTGATATTGTATTGCATTAAAATAATAAAATCAGATAGCTTTCTTACAAAATTTTTCCAGAATCGAAAACCATAAACACCCAAAGGCTGAATTTTACCTGTAGTGCCAGGCGGTATTGTCATTACCATTAAACTTACTTGTTCCGGTACAACTTCTTGTACGGTATTATTACATTGCCCACTCCAAGAGTCTAAAAGTAAGACCGATGAATTCCCAGTATTTTTTAAAAATACTTCTTGCATCCACATCTGAAGCAGTTGCTTAGAAAGCTTTCCAGATGTAGAAGCTCGTATTAATACATTTTCTGGTGTAAATAATGTCTGTCTAACTCGAGGCCCAAAGTCTCCACTTGCTTCTTTCAATACTAAAAATAAAGGTGAAAGCAAATTATCCTCTGCTGATATAACCGGTTGAATAGTTTAGCTGTGTGTTAAGGAAGACAGTGATTGTGCTTTGCTTTGAATTTCTTTCAGTCCTCTATTATTTAATGTTCTACCACTGTGAATCTCCAAATTAAATCTGCTCTGATCAGAATTATATACATTGCTTGCATCGTATCTTGTAAGCAATTGTTTAATTTCAACTCTAAAAGTTTCACATTGATTTTCAATTTCATCAATATTTTTCAATGAATCTGTTGTAACAAATTTAGTGATTTTTGAGATACTATATTATGTTTTTTTTTAAATTGCCAGATCCACCAATTCGATGCTTTGAACAAAGGCATAGCTATTTCAGCTTTTTTTTGTAAAGCCCATCTTTTCAAATCAATATCATGTACAGTCATCTTAGATATCATAGCTTCATTAAAATTATTAAAAACATATTCTGATATCTTGAATAATTTATCATATCTACTGCCTCCTGCTTCAACTTGCTGTTTCCATCGTCGTAATTGTCGCTCGCTAGTTACTTGTTTGTATTTGTGCTTTACAGTATTAAATGAATAAAGCTTACCTTTTCCACTCAACCAAAACTTTACTGCTTCTTCTAAATATTTAAAGTCAATTTTGTCTTGCTCACATGGATTATTTAATTCTTCTAGAAAATCCTCAGATTCTTCGTTTTCCATGTACTCAATAGCTTCTGGATAAATTTCATTTTCATCGCAAAAATACAATGTCGTTTCTTCTTGAACATCAATATCAGAATTTTCTGCATGCTGTCTTATTATTTTCTCCAGTATGTTGTGCAATTGCATTTCTTCGTCACTGATTAAAAACTTTGGTTCGCCATTATTGCTCCGATCAAATGTCATTGAAAGTAAGGTTGTTACAACTTTTGCATCAACAGGCATTTTTTAAATATATATAATATCCAATATATACGAATAGTGAAAAGTTTGATTTGAAAAGTCACGCAATCAAATTCTGAGCACAGAATTTTCGTTGATAGTAAAACTAATTATTTTCAAGTAGTCTTAACAATTTTATGAACAATCTTTTATATGAATTGTACATCTAAATGCATTGGCACTTACTGAATATATACAGGTGTTATGTGATACAAGTACAATTTTAAACTAAACTTTTTAACTAAATGATTAATCAATCGCGGTTTCCACATTTGCAGTGGTCAATAAAAGAATAACAACAAAGTGTCTGCAATATTTTTATTACTATTATTGTTATATATATAATTAATGCTGTCAAAATACAAAATTATTTATTTGGTGGTAAGATTTTATATTCATAATAATACATCTCCTAATAATAACAATATAATAGTAATAATAACAGAAATCATAATAAACTGTTAACTGGTTGATAATAGTTTTTGGAGAAAAATTTTTAACTAAAATAAAATTATTTTTTGAGCCAGAAAAACTGCGTGAAAATCATTATTCAAAAAAATTTGCATAATATTTATAATAAACAATAGAAAAAAATTCAGAAACAAAAACAAGCGAAGTTTGTGAAATTCAAAAAGTCCCAAAAACCACAGGTTTTTATTTTTGGTGCCACTTTGGGACTCAAAATACAAATTTTTTCAGTAAAATTTGATATCACGTTTGAACGTGTAATTTCCCCCATAATTCGAATCTGCCATAAGCAACAGTAGTTTCCATTTGAAATTTTCAAGTTGAGCCAGATTTGGGCCAATTTTTGGAATTGAACCCAAAAAACTGAGTATCCCATTTGAAAGAACGAAAAACATTACAAAAGAAACACTGTAAATCTTTTCAAGTGCAAAAAACACGACTTTTACACATATTTGAGGTTATGTAAGATCATAAGATAATTTTTTTCGGACAAACTAATTAATATATCTTAAAGTATGAGTCTTTCCCTTCAAAATGAATTTTGAATCGTTCAGAAATCTTTTGCTTTCACCGAGATATGATAATTTGAATTTAGCGTCTCGCCAACTTATGCATTTCAAGCTTATGCAGATAATTATAATTGGCAACCCTGTTTTTACCACCTTAAATTACCGTATGGGCCGCTAAAAAAATACCTGTCTAATATTTTTTGATACTCTAATCGTATGCAAAGTTTAAAGAAAATCGGTGACGGACACCTCCCTGCCTTCTCTTGTTAATGACGGTGGAAAACGACTTTTTGTTCTATTTTTGTTTTCCGCTGAAGCCCTGGGGTGAAGGTCGATGACATTCTGCACAAATGTGAGAATGTTAATGAATGAAATGAAACCTTTATAAAGACAAAGACAGGAGATTATTTATCGACTCTTCTAAACGGAGTTTAAAACCTGTACTTTCAAGTAATGGAAACTCTTTTGTATCCATTCTGATAGCTCATACAAGAAAGTTTTAGAAAACGTATGAGAAATCGGAAATAAGTATTGGAAAAAATTGATTACGCAGATCACCAATGGCTATTGTGGGATGATCCTAAAATTTCCATTCTGATTTTAGGTTACCAGTCCAATTTTACAAAATATCTCTGTGTTTTTGTGTCTGTGAAATAATAGAGATAGAAAAAATTACTACGTACAGAAAGAGTGGCTAAAGGGAACAGAGAACAGGTGTAAAAAATATCCTCCATGATCCTTTGATAGATCCATCAAAAATTTTGCTTCCAGCCCTTCGTGTCAAACTGGGTTTTATGAGGCAATTCATCAACTCTCTGGACAAGGATTGAAAATATTTTGGATACTTAGGACATAAGTTTCTGGGCATAAGTGATATCAAACCAAAAGAAAGTATTTTCGAGGGTCCTCAAATCCGTACATTATTCAGATATAAAGACTTGCTCACAAAAATGATTCTTGTAGAATTGGCTGCATGGTCTTGTTTCAAAAAAGTCGCAGAGAATTTCTTGGGAAGTGAAAAAATGTGAAAATTACAAAATTTTAGTTGAAAATTTACTGAATAACTATAAACAGTTCGGTCGTTTAATAATCTTAAAATTGCACTTTCTACACTCTCATCTTTATTACTTGCTAGAGAACCTCGGAGATTACAGCGAAGAACAACGTGAATGGTCTCATCGAAATATCAAGGAAATGGAACGTCAGTATCAAGGACGATAGAATATAAATATGACGGCAGATTTTTTGCTTGGTGCTTAAAAGGGAAAACAAGCCAAAAACGCAAAAAATGAAGAGAAATTCGATGCATAGATCTTTTGAAAATAGATGGATCCGTTACGAAAGAAGAAAAGTGTAAATTTAGATATATCCATAGCATCCTCCTTCGTTGAAAAGTTGTTTTGTTTATCAAGTGTCATTAGGGTATTCTTGGAATAATTCTAACCCTGGATTCAGATTCAGTGATCCTGAAATGTAAAAGAGGATCGCACCTAATTTCATTAACACCTAACACGCTTAAAATTATGGCATACTTGAGAGTTCTTCTACAGCTTGGCTGATCCTATTATAGGTTCTAGATCGCTGTGGAGGATGTGAAGAAAGCAGTCAAGAGATTCCTATCGCTCCTGTTGGACCGTCGGGTTACTGGTATCATCATCTTCACGTATATGATGCATGAACATCTTGCTGAAAAGAAAAGATTCTATTGACAATTCGCGGAACTTTTCAAGAAGCTCGTTATTGAAAATAACAGCGAGGTGATCGATAACTACTCACTATCAACGGTCTTTATAGAGCGCTCTTAAAGTGTCAGTGATAATGAGCAACTTAGCTCGAGAATGAGTGATTATTGGTGTAGATTGTTTAACAAAAACAATGAAACAATTTGCCCGGTCGGATCCTTGTTCGTGATCAGTGTCGACTACACCTAACTTAGCAGAAAGTAATGTGCAATCGTTGCGGGTGGGCTCTTTGGTCTGGGAGCTAAATAACGACTCCGCTGTTCTTGATAGAGGAAACAAAAGTAGGTGGACCCAGAAAATAGCCTCAAAGAGGTAGATTGTACCTGTGCCATCACGAGATAGTAATAGTTCACTGATCGTGAGTTCGTTAATTAAAGAGGAGAGAGGACTTTAGTGAGCTCTTGGAACTAGCGTGTGCACCGGTTGAAAAGATGCCAAAACCATCATGACATTTCAACTATACTGTGAAATCTTCTTAGCTACGGGAAGATTCATCATCGCCTTCAATCCGGGTTCTGGTCGTCTCCTTCGTGTCGCCGCAATCCGTATCACTGGCGAGATTGCAATGCGCTTTCGGAATGAAATCACCCTGTTGTGATCGGCAACACCGGAATCGGTGTAATGTGTCGAACCCAGACTAGTGCCAAGACCATAAATCTCGTCAGTATACCGTGCGCTTTATCCAATGTGGTTGTGTTTGGGTTACTCGATTTCGGCAATGACTTCACGTCTGTGAAAATCAATCCTTCTTTAAGTGCCTGTCATTCTCCTCTCCATGAGCAGGCAATAAAGTGGTATAGTCACAGATTAAGCGATGTTAACTTCGACTTTCTCGTATTCTTTAACACTTATACATGCTACGTTTGACTAGTTAATGATTATACTTCCTCGGAGTATTATGCTTTGTGACGAGAGCAAGCGTTGCGCTTGTTCTCTTCGGTATTTTCCCCAATTCTCCTTCTCTCTCGGCAAAGCACGGTGACCAGCGTTAGGCGCATTTAAGAATGCGCCTAATACATGGTCTTTGTTTCAGTCGACGGAGATTGCCGAGCGAGGCCGAGCCGGCCCGAAGTTATTACGCTAACGACAGAGTATAGAGGTGTTGGAAAGAGAGAGAGAGAGAGAGTTAGGGACGTGCGTGCCCGACGCAGGATTAGGCAGGCGTGCGTCGCGAACCAATTAGCGCATTGGTCGCGCGCCGCCTAATAAGTAGGTCAAGTGGGGAGATAAAGAACGACGAAGAAGCTATCGATCGCGTAAGAAAAAACGAGTGACACAGACGGTAGTAAGTCGAGCAGTCAGTCAGTCAGAAGGTTTGCAGTCGATCAGCTATTAAGACGGTTTAGACGGTCAGCGGTGCAGAGTCGGAAGTGCAGTTACGAACAAAGGCTCAGCCGAACGCACACGCCACCAAGGAGCCGAGGAGGACCAAGAGGAAGAGGACAAGTGCCTTTTTCCAGCATCTGCTCGGGACACTACCCGGCGAAGCTGGTAGGAGTTATCCAGCGGCGGCCAGCAACATCGTCCGCAGGGCGCATTCAGGCCTCCCGTTCCTGCATTGAAGGTCAAGGCTCGCAATCTAATTTCTCTCTCTCTCTCTCTCTCTCTCTCTCTCTTGAGCGGTATGGCACAGCGCGTAATTGTAAGGGTAGGTAGGCAAGGCGTGCACACGTCGGCTACCTGCCCTAATTACAATCGGCGATATAAATTGTTCGGGTAGAGAATCATCCAGACGAACCCTTGCCGGGCGGCTTTCTCTTTTAGTTCAAGTAGGCTAAGTCGGTTCGTCGTCACGGCGGTCATCTGCCGGGCGACGCGTACTGTATATCGTTTAGATTTGTAAGCGCGATAAGTTAGTTAATTTGTTCTTTGTTCTCTATTGTAATAGGTGTTAAGAACACCGTTGTGTTCGTTAATGTTAAGACGTGTTTGCAATACCGTTGTGTTCGTTAGGTTAAGAGTTTGTATTATTATACGGTTTATTATGTACGGTATTTGCGAAGTTTAAGTGTAATTTTGACTTTGATTTGATTAGAATTAGATTTGATTTCAATGCGAATTTTGTTGTGTATATAATTCCCTAATCACTTCCATTTCTTTACCTTTTCCACCCTTCCCGCCTCGATTGCTACGAGCGAGTGCGCCTCACTTGCCCACCTTAAAAATTGATAACGAACGAGCTTTCGTTACAGCTTCAAAGTAATTTCTACGTCTAAGCTTGATTGTCTTGATACATATTTTTCTATATATAGAGTCCACGTTTCACAGCAGACTTATAGATGTAACTCTCCTAGTTCTCTTTCGCACTAATTGTAAGTTCCGAAATCGATTATTCACCGTAATTGGGCAAAGCTGATGAACTTTCTTTCTCTATCTCTCTCTCTCTTTCTCTATTTCTCTTTCTCTCTCAGTAACTAATTTTGATATTGATCGCTTTAATAAGTTTAAATACTGGCTGAGCAGTACTTCTGGATTTTGAAATTCAAGCATAGAGGTCCAAAGTCATTTCTGAGAATCTCACCGCCATGGATGCTTTAAATAAATAATATCTCCTTTCTTAAATATTTCCCGTACACGTGACTCAGTTTTCATCTATGTAAATTATCTTCCAGTACCTGCTCATTATCAAAATTATTACATCTATTACACCTAAGCCTCCTATCATCTTATACAACAGCTAACTCGTAAACAAAATACACGTAAATCTTTTAATTTTTTGTTCGCTATGAGAATCAGATCCCCAATATCAACGACTAGTAAGTGTGAGTAAGCGGGATCGCGGGCGTCATTGTTATGTGATCCTAACTTTGTAGAGGTTTTGGCTTCTACAAAGTATAATGTGATGTTTGTGGTGAGTTCAAGTACTAAAGAATCGGAAAACATCAGTGAAACTATTGTTGATGCATACAAATGCTGTTTCACATGCAAATCGGGAGACAAGTTAGGTACCACACACCATTTTCGGATCTTGACATAAAATGTTGACAACATACTGTAAAAAAAAATCGTTTATGCTTGAAATATTCAACATCTGTCATGTGGGGAATTCCAAAAGAGTAATTGTTATTTCCGTATACCAAAAACTCACGGTTATTATAGCGAAAGCCGATCAAACATTAATTTTGCCATGATAATAAAGAATATTGTACAAGCTATTAAGATTTTAACTGAATCAGATATCTCAAAAAAACGTCATGAAGAAGAAAGTAATATGGAAAATAATGTTACTATGGAGATCAGAGAAGAAGAATTATCACAGATAAGTGAAGAAGTAACAGATAAAAGTGAGAATCAGACCGAAAGTGATAGTTTCAGTGAATGTGAGTATGGTACAAGAGAAAAGTTACCACAAAAGTTTAACCTGTAATTAAAATACATTTATGTATTCTAATTACAGGTTAAACTTTTGTGGTTTTCAATTCAAAATATAAGTCATACCTTACATCAATGATTTAAGATTCGGAGCTTGCTTTAGTACTATGAGATAAGTTCAAATATACCTGAATCTAAAAATCTGCATCATAAGATTTACATATGTGTAAGTCTAAGTGTAAAGTTTAAATTAGTATGAATGCTTATTTTTCTGATACTTAGGTTATGGGGCCATATGGTTTTAGGTTATAGGATTATAAGGTAATGGATTTAAGAAATACCACTAAACCAAATTCTGTATTCCAAAGTTTAAATATGAATAGATTTTTTTTTTCTAATATTTAGCTTATGGAGGCAAACGGTTTTAGGTTATGAGGTTATGTAATCATAGAGTTATAAATTTATGAGTTCAAGAAATCAATCAACGTATGGTTACAAGTAACGAAGTTATGGGGGTTATCATTCATGAGATTTTACGGTTATGAGGTTGTCGAGTTTTCGGTTAATTTGGATTAACCCATTAATTACCAAGCCGAAACTGGTAGAGATAGCCTTGAAATAACTATTCAGTTTATGTTATAGCTCAAAAATAATTTACACGTGTTTTTTCTTTTTGGATTTCCAATTGTTTATAAAAAGTTATTTAAACAAATTGACAAAAGTTTTAGTTTTTTGAAAAACTATTTACGGCAATCGGTTCTACGGGAAAAACCAAGGTGAAAACCTCTGTAGCGTTTTTTGTTAGAGTCGATTTTGTTGGTGTAATTTCGTTATAAACAATTTGAAACTGAGAAGTGATGCTGACCTCGTTGTATCCCAAGCCGAATCTCGTAGAGATAGCCTTGAAATAACTATTCAGTTCATGTTATAGCTTCATAATAATTTACACGTGTTTTTTCTTTTTGCATTTCCAATTGTTTATAAAAAGTTATTTAAACAAATTGACAAAAGTTTTAGTTTTTTGAAAAACTATTTACGGCAATCGGTTCTACGGGAAAAACCAAGGTGAAAACCTCTGTAGCGTTTTTTGTTAGAGTCGATTTTGTTGGTGTAATTTCGTTATAAACAATTTGAAACTGAGAAGTGATGCTGACCTCGTTGTATCCCAAGCCGAATCTCGTAGAGATAGCCTTGAAATAACTATTCAGTTCATGTTATAGCTTCATAATAATTTACACGTGTTTTTTCTTTTTGCATTTCCAATTGTTTATAAAAAGTTATTTAAACAAATTGACAAAAGTTTTAGTTTTTTGAAAAACTATTTACGGCAATCGATTCTACGGGAAAAACCAAGACGAAAACCTCTTTAGCCTTTTATCATACAATTTTAATTAAAAATCATAAAGCAGTTTCCGTCATTTGAATTTTACGAACCGAATGTGAACTAAAAATAACTTGAAAAAGATTTTCGAAGGGTGTACTGAAATAATCACACCATCAGTAGAAATTCCTCATAATTTTATAATTTTTTCTAATTTTCATTCCTATCTTCATTTCAAATGTAAATCGACTAAATAGTTCGGTGTCAAATACTATTTCGACGATAGCTTGTCATTCAGTGAAATAGAAGACCATTATATTATATTAAATAAATTACTGATTTTGTTCTTTTTATATACTTCAATATAAAACTGTAATACCATGACGAAGCGAAGAATTGCTGATTTGAATGAGATGGTTGACGGTGATGATATAGATAGTGACCATCATGTTGACATTGCATTTCTTCCAACAGAGCATGAGAGCTCAGATGAAGGTTCAAGTAATGAAGAAGAAGAATATACTTCATTTCGGCCGATTCCTACAGGATCGTATGAACATATAAAGAGTTCTTATACTAGTGACTAGAAGTTACTAGAACCGAATCATAAGTATAATTGGCGTGATAATGTTTTGAATTATGACGATCTTCCAGATGATGACTATGATCTTTCATCTATTTCATTATTTTACTCAAAAAGTTCTTTGGAATTGTTTGAACTCTTTTTTCTCAATCAATGAAAAACTTTATTATAGAAGCTACTTCTGAAAACCACTTTGAATTAACCAATGATGATTTAGACCGATTCATCGTGATCATTATGATTACTATAGTCAATTCTGGGATAAAGAAGTCTGACTATTGGTCCAACAAACGACTTTTGCAGTGTCCAATAATAAAAGAACTTATGCCAAGGGAAAAATTTGTAAAAATAAAAAAAAACATTAGGTTTTATAAACTTCAAGACAAAAATGAAAAAGATAAAGTCTGGAAAGTCAGATATTTATTTGAATTATTTAGGGAAAATTGTATGAGATATGGATTTTTTGATTATAATTTGTCAATTGACGAAGTTATGGTCAAATATTTTGAAAGATTCAGCATGAAGCAATGCATTAAGAAGAAACCTATAAGATTTGGGATAAAGCTATGGGCACTATGTTCTTCAGATGGATATATATATGATTTAGATATATATACGGGCAAGTTTGGTACTGAATCTGAAAATCCTTTAGATTCTGTTTGTTTGGGATCGAGAGTGGTTATCAAATTACTTCAAAGGTTCCTGGAGACGGTTAAAAATGAAAATCTGGCAAAATATCATTTGTTTTTTGATAACTTCTTTACATCTCCGGATCTCATGATTCACTTAAGAAATATTGGATTATCGGATACAGGAACTGTTCGTAAAAATCGCGTCAAAGCAAAAATCGATATGTCAAAGAAAGCTGATAGAGGAACCACTATCTCAGTTCATGAAGCCAATTCAAAACTAAATTACATAACGGTGATGGACTCAAAACCCGTATCAGTTCTCTCAACTAAATATGGAGATGAACCGAAAGTTGAAATGAAAAGATGGCATAATAAAACTAAACAAAAAATTCTCTGTCCTCAAGCTTTCTCAATGTATAATAGGCACATGGGTGGAGCAGACTTACACGACCAGCATTGTAATGCACTTATGCCTACAGTCCGAAGCAAAAAATGGACGTGGTGTCTCTTCATGAGACTTATTCAAGCTTCATTAGCTAATGCTACTGTTATTTACAATAAACTCCATCTAGATGAGAAGAAAGGTTCAAATGATATTGTGAAGGAAGTTTGTGAATATTATATTCAAAAACTCGAAAATACTCATCGACCCAAACGACAGAAAAAAGTTGAAACTCCGACAGAGGAACATCAGATAAAGGTTAGGAAACGTAGAAAGTGTGATTGTTCGAAATTTGTTCAGAACGAAAATTGTTCAGTATTGACTGAATATTGTTGTTCAAAATGTGATATTTATTTTTGCAAAACTCACAGAGAAAATCATTCGTAATTGTTTTTAAGGATCTGTTTTGAAGAAAGTAGTTCTTTTACCCATAATGATTAATAAAAACAGTTGGGTCGAAAAAAATAATGTTAGAGAGGTTTTTGTCAGCATCACTTCTCAGTTTCAAATTGTTTATAACGAATATACACCAACAAAATCGAGTCTAACAAAAAAACGCTACAGAGGTTTTCGCCTTGGTTTTTCCCGTAGAACTAATTGCCGTAAATAGTTTTTCAAAAAACTAAAACTTTTGTCAATTTGTTTAAATAACTTTTTATAAACAATTGGAAATGCAAAAAGAAAAAACACGTGTAAATTATTTTTGAGCTATAACATGAACTGAATAGTTATTTCAAGGCTATCTCTACCAGATACGGCTTGGGTATTAATGGGTTAAGGTTTCGTAATGTTATGGAGTTATTAGGTTCGGTTTAGTTTATAAGCAAAGTTTGTTAATTTTTGGGCTATTTTTTAAGGTCAGAACTAAATCCTGATGTGATAGGGTTACTTTGACATTGTATTCGATTTTGGTAGGGCCGATTACCTACAGTAAGAGTGCGAGGGTGGTCCGATAAGTAATTAGCCTACAAAAAAAAAACGAAAATTTTGGAAAAGTGGCGTTTTATTTTTCAACATAGTCTCCTTTTAGTTCGATACACTTGGCTCAGCGATGCTCCAACTTCTTTAACCCATCTGAAAAATACGTTTCCTTGAGGTCTGAAAAGTAGGCTTCCGTGGCAGCTATTACCTCCTCATTCGACTCAAATTTCTGCCCGGCGAGTGACTTTTTCAAGGTTGGAAACAAAAAGAAGTCGGACGGAGCTAAATCTGGAGAATACGGTAGATGGGGCAGCAGTTCGTAGCCTAATTCGACCAATTTGGCCATGGCGACGGCGGAGGTGTGAGCCGGTGCGTTGTCATGGTGGAAGAGCACTTTTTTCTTCGCCAAATGAGGCCGTTTTTTCTGCAATTCGACGTCGAATCGGCCCAATAATTCGGCATAGTACAGTCCTGTGACCGTTTTAACCCTCTCCAGGTAGTCGATGTAGATCACACCTTGTGAATCCCAGAAAACGGTGGCCATCACCTTTCCGGCTGATGGGGCAGTCTTCGCCTTCTTCGGAGCACTTTCACCGGGTAAAGTCCACTGTTTCGACTATTCCGTGGTCTTTGATGTATAGCAGTGGATCCATGTTTCATCGACTGTCACGAAACGACGCAGAAACTCCTTCGGATTGTGCTTAAACAGCGTCAGACATTGCTCTGAAGTTGTCTCACGGTTGCGCTTGTTGTCCGGAGTGAGCAAACGCGGCACCCATCGCGCCGACAGCTTTCTCATGCCCAAAATTTCATGCAGGACATGACCCACGCGGTCTTTTGAGATGCCTACGATCTTAGCTATCTCGCGCACCTTCAATCGTCGATTTGCCAATACGAGATCGTGAATTTTTGTCACGTTATCCTCTGTGGTAGCCGTTTTCAGAGCACCTGGACGTGGCTCTTCAAAAATCGACGTGGGACCATGCTGAAATTCATTAAACCAATTTTTGACGGTCGCCATCGAAGGAGAAGAGTCACCGTACACAGCATCCAAGCGCTTTTGATTTCGCTGCGCGATTTCCCGTCTAAAAACAAGAATCGAATTACCGACCGATACTGCTCTTTTTCCATTTTTCAAAAATCAACGGACACACTTGCTTTCACACGCTCCCAAAAATAAGCTACAACTCCGATCCGGCTGAAATCTTGACAGTAAACATCGAGAAGGTTGTACTACCTGATAGAATATTTCTTTTGCGAGAGTGGCGCCATCGGGCTGTGAGGCTAAGTACTTATCGGACCACCCTCGTAGTCTAGGTTCAGAGATAGAAAATTTTTTTTTGTGGAGCCGTGTATTTATAGTCTATTCGTATTTATATGTTACTATCTATTACACTTGTTTTTATTCTAGTTGCAAATACGTTTAAATATTTATCTTTATTAGACAAACTTTTATTTATGCAAGCAAATCTTACGCAATGCAAAAAATTAGTTATAAATAGTGTACTAGTACTGTTGTTATATCGCGATTCTGTAGCCGTGACATGTATTTATTCAAATTAATAAATTTCAATTTCAGACGGTATGATCGAGATGTAATAAGTATATATATATATATATATATATATATATATATATATATATATATATATATATATATATATAGATGATGGCAGGACTTACCTGGATTGTTCCTTATCAAAGGAATATTATTTTCAACTCTTACTTTCATTGCTGGATATCTGGGTTGTTCGGTATTAAAGAAATATTATTTCCAACTCTTACTTTCGTTGATGGTTATCTAGGTTGCTCGTTATTAAAGGAATATTATTTCCAACTCTTGTTTTCGTTAATGGTTATCTTCCTAATAATCTCACTTTTTTTAATATTTTTTTTCTCTTTTTTTATGTTATTTCTTTTGAATTAATTTTGTAATTATTGAGGATATCTCACATGGAAGTTGTAGCAATGAATTTTAAACACAATATTTAAGGGCACTAGTAAAATCTCACTTTATTTGATAAGTAGAATTCACTCCGTGAGCGGTGATTGAATTAATACAATGGAATTGTCGCGCGTCGCGAATTAACTGCTTAAATAAATCGGTACGCTTTTTTATATACTGACTCATTACCCTACATTGATTTATCCAGTAATCAAGAAGTTAATATGGCAGTGTTTCGATTTCTGGGTTGGAATTCTGCTGAGTTCGGTTAGTTTGACTGTTACGTCTTACGACGCATCCTTTTTGTAACAACTGCACACTCGTGAAATTCAAAGCTTCTAAAACTATTCGCACGTCAGCAGAAAGCTGACGAAACGCGAGGTAAATGACACTCCGAAATAAAGTTGTTACACCTTGCGACACATCCTCTTTTGTAACAAATGCATATTCAGGAAATTCAAAACTGCTAAAATATTCACACGTCAGCAGAAAGCTGACAAAACGCAAAACAAATAGCACTCCGAAATAAAGCCACCGAGCACAAGAATGTATATTCAGCAAAAAACAAAATGTCACAATTCAATACTGACCTGAAAATTAACATATAAAAAGCAATGAACATCATTACGAGTCAATTGATCAGTAGTCAGTCAGTCAATAAGTACCTGTAAGACTCAACTCCGTACACACTGGTCCGACAATTGGTGATCATTTTACTTAATAAACTCACGACTGTTACAAAGTAATATCGTGCAAGTATTATTCAACAACCTATCCTATTCAATTCAACAAGCAGTTAGAGCCTGCTACACTCATACAATCCAACAAGCAGTTAGAGCCTGCTACATTTTATCCACAATTAAAAGCTACAATTATCAAGGTAATACAATCATCAGACATACATTTCTACATATATTTATTATAAGTGAGACATATCCGACCACTAGTCAACATATTGGAACGTCTCATTCATTAGCTATTCGTAGTTGATGCACGAGACGTAACATGACAATTTTGTGTTTCTTAAAGGTGTAATACATTTTAGTGCTTACTTTGCTACTTTGAGCTTGCTTGATTGCCGCTGCCCTCAAAATAAGTAGAATTTACGTATCAGGACGTAACACTGTATAACTTGGTTGTATTTTTGGTCACACCATACGGGTTTGCGCCCTATGGTGAAATTAAGTTTACTCAACTTAACTTAATTCATTCTATTGTATTTTGTAGTCAAGATCGATCACTTATTTACGTCTTTGTGCGCGACCAAAATCTCTCGGTTATCGTGTAACAATATGTTGTTCAAAGACGCAATAAATAATTCGATTTTTTTTTATTTTGAGAAGCGCTTGATATTTATCCCTTGTTAATACGAGGGGGGTTTAATAAGTCTTTGCAAAATCCAAGAGATGGCGCTTGTCACGCTTAAATTATGACGTTTTTGGCAAGCAATACAACTAACTAGATATCGTACAAAATTTCCCCTTGATTCATTAAGTTGTTTTTTTATGAGCGTTGGTTGAACAAAAAGTTAAAACATTTTCATTTGAAAAGCCTTACACCAAAAGAAATCACAGTTGAGTTGAACGCCGTTCATGGCAAGTCTGCCCCTCTGTTTAAGACTGTTTATAACTGGGGAAATGAACGCGGCCGTACAACAACAAAAGAAGAACGTCGTTCAGGACGCCCCGTAGAAGTGAGTACGCCCGAAATGGTCAACAAAATCCACGATATGGCGTTGAGTGATAGAAGATTCAAATTGCGAGAATTAGTTGAGGGCACAGGGGTATCAGAGGGTACAATCATTTCAATTTTGTATGAACAATTGGGGATAAAAAAAATATCAGCAAGATGGGTGCCGCGTTCGCTTACTGTTGAAAACAAACGAACCCGCGTGGTCACTCCTAAGGCTCTTTCAGCACGCATACGTCGTAATCCGGAAGACTTTTGGCGTCGACTCGTAACTGTAGACGAAACATGGTTACACCACTACACTCCTGAAACCAAAGAATAGTCCAAACAATGGATTACCGCAGGAGAACCAGCCCCAAAGAAGGCAAAGACAGTAAAGTCAGCTGGCAAGATTATGGCCACGGATTTCTGGGATGTGTATGGAATCATCTACATCGCCTACTTGGAAAAGAGCCAGACGATCACTGGACAATATTATGCGTCATTATTAGGTTAGCTGAAAGAAAAAATGAGAGAAAAACATCCTCACTTGAACAAAAAAAAGCCTCTTTCTTCAAGACAATGCTCGAGTTCACACGTGTGAACTCGGGTTTCGATGGCAAAAATTAACGATTTAAAGTTCGAATTAATTGACCATCCACCATATTCGCCTGATTTGTCTCCCAGTGACTTTTTCTTATTTCCTAACCTCAAAAAATGGCTTGCCGTACAACGATTCACGACGAATGAAGAAGTTATGACCGAAACAAATGCCTATTTTGAGGGTTTTCAAAAATCATATTTTTCTGATGGCTTAGAAAAACTGGAAGGCCGTTTAATAAAATATATCGACCTTCAAGGAGATTATGTTGAAAAATAAAAAAAAATTACATACGCAAATCCTTTTTTTCCTTCTTTTTGTAAAGACTTATTGACCCCCCTCGTATCTACCTAATCTTCGCTCGCAGTAAGAACTTGTATTTCGTTCAATTTATCTCTTGCTTATTTTTACGCTTTCACGTACGTTTTTAGCCAAGTAAACCATTTGTGCTGCAGCACTGGTTAATCTAGTTATAGATAGAGAATAGCTTTGCATCTACGAATAATTTATTATCGGAGTCAAATAATTTATATATTTATTTGATTAATCGTTACAATCTACATATGCATATACAGGGTGTCCAATAAATCTGGAAATAGCTAAATAACTTTCCAGGTGATTTATTTTAAAAATATGTCAAGGTTAGATTTGAAGTAATTTTCAACAAGAAAATCAACGGTTTTTTCAAGGTTAATTTTTTGAAATGGAAAGCGCCTTTTTTGACATCAGCAATCAAAATAGTGGGAAAATTTACGATCAAAACCATTGAGGTAAAAAATTTCCCGTTGATCATGAAGGTCATTTAAATGTCATTCAGTTGTGAGGCCTCTCAGAACAACTGATTGATGGAAATAGACCAAAGCTTGCTTTAGTTGTTTTGTTTGATTGCATTAGTGGTGACCTCAACCTCCTTCTTGTTTGTATCCTGCAAGGTCATTTCAAGGTCAAAGTTTTTTTTTATGTCTTCCTCATCTAATATCGGCAATTGAAAGAGAAGAAGTTTCCATACTTTTATTTTTAGCATTACCAAGGAACAACTACTGGTTATTGCCCTTTCAAGCTGCTATGATATGCTCGTCAAAAGATTTTCCAGTACAATAGTTTACTATTGAAAAAACTATTTTATTTGTTTCTGAATTTTCATATTCTGATTAGCTTATGGATACGGTCTACTGCATAGAATAGTGCAATGGGTGAACTAACTGGTAGAAAAAGAATAACGCATCTCATGATGAGAAGTTGGGGTCCAGTGCAGCGATCTTAAAGGGCTGTGAGACACCTTTTCAATGCAACATTTAGATCTGATAGAACTCTGATTTCACTTTAAACAGTTCAAAAAACTGTTAGAAGGTTTGAAAATACCGGCATTATTAGTGATCTACCTAGATCAAACGGACCAAGGTCAGTAAGTGGTAAAGATAAATCATTAGATGTTTTGTTAACATTCACTACCGATACACATATAATTCATTCCATTCGTAGAGCCATTCAAGAGCACGAAATAAGTAAATCATCTGTTCATAACGTACTACTGCAAGCGAATTTCCATCCATTCAAAGTAATACTGATACACAAGCTAAACGAAGATGATTTCGATCGTCGCGTTGAATTTTGTGATGATATGATGGCTCGCATAGTTCAAAGTCCCAACTTTCTATCTAATACAGTATTTTCAGATGAAGCTACATTTCAACTTGACGCAAGTTTGAATAAGCATTATTGTAGATACTGGGCATCTGAAAATCCTCATTGGAAAAGAAAAGGTAAATCACAATATCCACAAATATTAAATGTCTGACTAGAGTACTAAATAATCGAATTATAGGGCCATTTTTTATTTATGGTAACTTAAATGCTCAAAACTATGAAGCTATGCTGGGGAATCAAATAGTTCTTGCAATAAGAGGAATAATTAAAGAAAACTTTAATGATACATGGTATCAACAGGATGACGCAGCAGTTCATTATGCACGAATTGTTTGCGGTTACTTACAATTAGATGCAGTATTTACTAATCGATGGGTAGGATGAAGAGGCACCATTGAATGGCCAGCTAGGTTACCTGATTTAACGCCCCTTGACTACTTGTATTGGGAATATTTGAAAGATCGAGTATACAAAACAAAATCCAACCCCAAAATTTGGATGAATTACAGCAAAGGATCGTTGGTGAATCAGCTCTTATTCCTTCTCAAAATTATCAGGAATGCTGGTGGTGCTTTTTACCATCGATTAAAATACTGTCAAGAAGTAAGTAGATAATAAAACACCCCAAAGGAAACAGAAATTACTACGCCCACGCCGTTGTTCCTGGGTTGTTTGGGTATTTCAAGACTTTTTTGATACCGTCTATAGAAAATTTCATTAAATCATTTTATAAATACTTGCTTTTCTTTAACTAACTCTTCATGTTTGTGTTGTTTCAAACAGCGCATTTTTCAGTTAACGTACTTCCGGATATAATCTATAGTTGAAATTGTGTACAGTTACTAGGCTTGGATATCACCCGAGTCTAGTAACTACAATTTATTACAGTATTACGATATCAATATTCCATTATAATTTTTATAAATCCTATCCGGGGTGTTCAAAGGATGAAAGTAGTTATATAGAAGTTTCCCCTTTTTTTCTTATCTTTTTGTCTGAAAAAAAAAATAGAAAAACAATATCAAAATTTAATCAATTTTGTACAGTTACTAAAATTAGATAACACAATATTTAATTGTTACTTTTGCAAAATAACCCAATCCCCTTGTAAAAGAAGCCTAAGGGTTGAAATTAGTGATGGGAAAATAAAATTTTATTATTTTTAAATTGAAATCATCCTTGTATATTTAGCCATACTTACTGAGTATAACTAAAAAGTAAAAATAAAATTTAAAAAATCTTTTAATAAAATTACTTTTTTGGTAGAAATCGTACTAAAAATAAAATAATTTTTTCAGAACATTTTGTATTAATGTATGGTTGCAAGCAAAACAAGGCTGCGAAACTTACTAACATTTATTATTTACTGATATGAATAGTGTGAGTTTATATATAACTTGATATCAATATTTAATTGTTGAAGAATTTGACAAGTGTTTATAATTATGCACACTGTAACGGGGAAGGTTATTTGAAAAAATGAGAAATTTATTTAAGTACAAACTCCCACGATGCAGAGCTAACCGCCGCTCCGTTCAATACGTGTAGTTGTACATGTATTCGTCTTTACGTCAGATGATTTCGTTTAAGTGTCTTCTTTCCAACGGAGTTGAACTCACCTTAAGTCACGTGACTTGTGACACTCGATGTATCTTAGGTGTGAGCGAGTTTACGCCTAACCCGTTTAATCCCCTAGATGAAATCGGATTAAAACCTAAGCTTTTACAAATCGTTTAAGCTAATGGGAAATTAAATAACGTAATCGGCGAATGAAATTAACTAACTTTAATTAGTAAAAAAACTACAGTCTTTTATGGGCCGAAAGACTAACGCACGCGAACAGGATTTACAATGAATTATTATTCGGTGAGAAAGAGAGAGAGAGAGAGAGAGAAGATTCGAAATTTACCGCGAAACTAACGCTCGGCGCAAATATAAAAAAAGATTGATATCACGGTCGACGAAATACCTAATGTATTTTGTCACGCAATAATAACGGAAGGTGCACCTTCCCTGCGGTGCAATTACGGTGATCAGCCGTAATTATTGATGAGGAAAATCAACCCACTTAATCAGCTGCGCTGCCTCGCTCTCCTATCGGCTGAAATTTACCCGTTGCACTCTCGCACTTAAGATTGTTCCAAAAAATCTTGATAATTAGCGAAACACTGTGCAAACTAAATTCGGCGGTATTGTCGCGTAAACAGCTGAGGCGTAACTACTTAATTTAAATGCTCGCGCGCCCCCTCTCTCTGTTAATTGCTTGAACTAACGCGCGAGTTACAGAATCGCGAACGGATCGATTAATTGAATCGACTACCGTTGCAACACCTTGCATTTCTTGTAATCGTATATCATTTAACGAATAAATATTCATTAAGGCGCGTGTGTAAAATAAAAAGCGACCACGAGGGAAAATCGTAAGCGTGTACGTGAGAGAGAGGCCGGTCGAAAATTCGAGGGCGCACGTAGAAGCACGCGGGAGTCTTGAAAGGGAGAGCGACACGTGACCATTCGGAATGATTAGTATCACTTCGACTGCCAAGTTAAAAGGAAAAAAACACGAGTCTTTGCCTTTTTTGTTTTCTCTCTTTCTTGTCATTTGTCTTTTTATCACTTGTTTTCTGAAGCAACTCAGTTCGCGAATGGTAGAGTCAGTGAGAGTAACTGGTGACTGGTCAACTGATTGTCCAAAATTCACGAAGCGTTTTACTGAGTAGAACTGAGAATGGTCATGATTGTATATTAAAAATATTTATTATCAGATGCTTCCAACTGAGTTCACAAAAAAATATAGGCTGTTTTTGTTTTCAAATTTAAATGTAACTTTTTTTCAGCATCTCTATCCATTGAAACAAATATCAAATGTATTTTGCCATTTGACATGTTCAATGATATTAAAGTGTTTCATGATTGTTAACCACAACAAAATTTTGATAAAACTTTTAGTACAATAGTGTCTATCCGTTAGTCTTGTTAAAATTAGTTATCCACTTCATGTATATATTTAATATATAATATGAATTTATGTATATATAAATGCAAATTTCATAAATATAGTATTCAGAAAATGAATAAAATATACACGCTTTTTTTCAGAAGAAGATGAATCACAAATATTCGTCAAGTTTTTCAAATTTCATAAGTGCTATGATCTTATACCTACAAGTGCTAAATTAGTAGTTTTTGATACTCATCTACTTGTCAAGAAAGCTTTTTTCGCCCTTGTTTATAATGGTGAGTACATAAAAGTATTTTAAGTGGAAAACATTAATAATATAGTTTTTTCGTGTTACACTTTTCAAAGAATATGTCATAACATAAAATATGATAAAAAAATCAAAACTTAACAAATTATAAAATAAAATAAAAGGAGCACTTCTGTTCTTTACAAAAAAAAATTTGCATTAGTAACTGTAAACTTTTTGCAGATCCATTTTATTAAAAGTTGTTTATGATTAAACAGAGGTTTAATTTTTGACATGTTGGATATAAAGCACCATATGTTTTAAAAAGATTTGGTTTGTCAGGTACAACTGTAAATTATTGTCAATTTCTAAAGTTCTATTAAAATAATAATATTCCATGAAGTCTTCTGCAAGTTAATGACAGCACTGGGCTGAAATTGTAATGTAAAGCAAGTTTAGATACGGGGTATACAAATATCTGATTATGGTTTCGTTTTCATTTCTGTTGTACGTCATAAAAAGGGAAAGTTAATTTTACTATGGATTTTATCCGCGACCCTATTTACCAATCGTTTACGCGGAAATTTGAGATGCGAAATCGCTCCGACTACTTAACAACCTGTCGGCTGTAACATTCCGCGTAAAAAAATTTTGAACAGGGAAAGAGAGGATGCAACGTAAAAGATGACGTGGACTAATAAATTAAACAAATTTTATTGCCGATCTAATTATAAAGGAAGAGAAGAAATGAAAAAAATATATAAAATACAAAGAAAAAAAAACAAAATTCATATCTTGGCAATACTATACCTGTAACAACGATTGGACAAGGTAGCATCCTCGCAAAGGCGCTCAACCTTTGTGGGCTGTCGCTCATGCTTGCTCATGCAACGGTGTGCGTCTTTTACTAATTTCAAAGATCCTAAGTTGCTCAGCCGTCGCTTACACAGTTCAGTCACAGTTATATATATATATATATATTTTATTTACAACTTATGATACATTTGTTTTTTTTATTTCTTACATTACTATTTGTGTCTCGTGTCCAGTTTGTGTTTGTGTAGTTGATGATGTATGTGTTTTGTGTGTGTATGTATGTAGGTGTGTCTGCAACTTTTGTGTCTCTGTCTTCTGCGCCTGTCTGTTCCTCTTTTCTTCCCATTTTTCTGTTGATTAATCTTCTCTTCCTCTCTCTCTTTCCAAGATCTGCCTTTTCCGCTCTTCTGTTTTTCTCTTTCTTGCATATTTTCTTTTCAACTTTTTCCTTTATTACTTTCTTTTGCCTTTTCATCTTTGCCTTTCCTTTGCTTTTGTTCTCATTCTTGCTAATCATTTCATCTATCTTTCTCCTTATTAGGGCTTTGACACCTTTTTCATATTTCCTATTGCTCCCTCTGCCTTTCCTTTCCTCAACCTCACTTATTTTTCCTTAGTGTGTTATAATTTGTCTTCTAATTTACCTTTTTCTTTCTCTTCTTCGATTCTTCTTCTTTTCCATTTTGCTCCATCCTCCAATACCTACTTCCTCTCGCTTGTGTAGTTGCTAGTACTTGTGTTTTGTGTGTGTGTGCCTATGTGTATGTGTATGTGTATGTTTGCGTGTGTGTGTTTTGTGTGTATGTTTGCATATGTAGATGTGTCTGCGAGTCTTGCGTCTCTGTCTTCTGTTTCCTTCTGTCCTTAGAATCTTAAAATTTCGTCTTCTTGTTTTTCTTTTTCTTTCTCCTCTTCGTTTCTTCTTCTTTTCCATTGTAGGTCCATCATCCACGCTATCTTTTCTTTGCTTCGTATTATTATTTTTCCCCATTCTTCCCCTTCCTTTCTGCTTTTTTCACATTTTTCTACTATGTGTTTCCAATTTTCTTCCTCTTTCATATACATTCTGCATCTCTTATTTTCTTCTTTTTCCCAATACGTGCTTCCTCTCGTTTCATTACCTAACCAACACCTTTCCCTTATTTGTAGGCCTTTTATTCTTCCCTCTCCTTGAATTTCCTTTAACCTATACCTTTTCATTTCTTCTTTCAGTTCTTTCCACTCATTATGTATCTTGATTTTTCTAGTTTTTCTTCTAGTTCTTTTTCTTCTTTTTTCTTTAGCTCATCTCTTATTTCTTCCCAAAACTCTTTCCTCATTTCATCTCCCTCTTTCCTCTCTCCCCTCCTTCTTACCCTTTTTATCTTTTTCATTTCTTTCCCTTTGCTTTAATTCTCTCCATGCTTCTTTTTTTATTGAGCCATCTCTTTCTTCTCTTATTTTGTTTTCATACCTCATTGCTCTTTCTAATGCTGTTTCTTTCATTTCTTGTCTTCCTGTTTCCCATCGTATTAAGTAACTTGGCGCGTTTCTATCTAATCCTAATACCCACTTTATGTATTTTAGTTGTAGTCTTTCTATTTCGTCATATCTCTTCCATCCCCAGATTTCTGCTCCATACATAATCACGCTTTTCGCCAGTGCATCGAACAGGTTCATCCTTAGCTCCCAATTTTCTCTAAATAGCTTTTCTCCTAGCCCCCATAGTCTTCCGAGTCCCATATTTATTTTCCCTTCTACCTTCTTTATCTGCTTTTTATTTCCGTTATTTCTGCTTATCACATATCCCAAGTAGTTGTACTCTTTAACCTTCTCTATCTTCTCACCTTCCCATTGGAATTCTTCTTCCTTCCCCCTTCCTCCTCCTATCCTGCATTTCATTATCTTTGATTTTCCTACATTTAACTCTAATCCTCTTTCTTCCAGGTATCTTTTTAATTTTTTTCAGCATTGCTCTCATTCCACTTTCACTCTTTGCCATCATCACTATATCATCTGCATATCCTAATGTCCATATTTTCTTCCTTCCTATCACTACCCCTCCTTCCTGCACCTGCTTGATCTTCACTTCCAGGTCGGCGAAAGCAAGATTAAATAGCGTGGTTCTCAAAGGGCACCCTTGCCTTACGCCTCTGTAAGTCTCAAACTCCCCAATTATTTCTCCTCCAACTTTTACCTTACTCGCTGTTTTCTTGTATATTTCTTCTATTCTTTTCCCAATTTTACTATTTATCCCTTTCTCTTTCATTGTTTCCCATATTTTCTTCCTCTTTATTTTATCAAAAGCGGCCTTCATGTCTGCAAAGAATACGAACAGTTTCCCTCCTTTTTCCCTTATTTCCTTCCCTATTATTGTTTTTAATATAAATATCGCGTCCATTGTTCCTCTTTTCTTCCTAAATCCCATCTGCGTATCACTTAGCGTTTCGTTAGCTTCTAGTTCTCTTTCCAGCTTTTTTCTCAGTATTTCCGCATATATTTTATATCCCGTATCCATCAGCGTTATTCCTCTATAGTTTCCTACTTCTTCTTTCCTCCCTTTCTTATATATTGGTACTATTATTCCCTTCCTACATTTTTCCGGATATCCTTCTCCGTTCCATATTCCATTTAAGCATTTTGTCATATCTTTTATCAAGCCTTCCGTGCCTTCCATCCACGCTTCATTTCCTATACCATCTTCTCCTGTCGCCTTTTTCTTTTTCATTTTTCTTATTACCTCTTTTACTTCTCTTTCTTTAATTTCTTCACCTTCCTCTCCTTCGCTGTCTTCGGTTTCTTCCCCTTTACTTTCTTCCTGTTCTTTCTCTCCCAATTGTTCCTTGAAGTGCTTTATCCATTCTTCTTTTCCTATATTTTCATCTAATCCAATTCTTTTCTTCCTATTGCCATTCTCTTTATCCCAGAATTTTCTTCTCGTCTTATCTGTTCTTATTTCTTCTGCCACTCTTTTCCCTTCATCTTCTTTTGCTTTTCTTATTTCCTCTCTGTATTTTCTCTTTGCTTCTAGGTATTTGCCTCTGTCTCCTTCCCCTTTTCTTACCTTATTTAACTCTGCCATCACCCTAGCCCTTTTTATCTTACATTCTTTTCTCCACCAGTTTTTTTTCGATCCTTTTTTTTCTTATCTTTTTTTTACAACGGCGTTCTTCACTCTTTTTTTATTGCTTTCCATTTTTCTGTTCCCTCTATTGCGTCTATCCGTCTCTGATACTCCCTTATACCTTCTTCGCTCCAGTCGTCTATCATTCTTTCTTCTTCTATTCTTTCTTCTACTATTTTATCTCCCAATTCGACTCCTACTGGTAAGTGGTCCGACTATACCCTTTCTTTTATTTGTACCCTTTTTATCGCCTCATCACCTTGCTCGTTACCTACTACATAATCTATCTTTGACATTCCTGTCGCACCTATATATGTTATTTCTCCTTCTTCAATTCCTTCTTTTCTCCCATTCATTATCACTAAACCCATTTCTCCTAACCATTTTATCATTATCCCTCTGCGTTTAACACTTTATCCTTGGCCTTTATTTCTTCTAGGTTTCTTTCTGTCTCCCATTCTCTCCCTTCATTTCCTGTTCTTGCGTTAAAGTCTCCTCCTATAATTATTGTTTTTCCTCTGTTCTCCTCTATCTCTTCGCTTAGGTATCCATAGTTTTCCTTCTTCTCATGTTGCATATCATACACCGATGCTATCATGTATTCCCTCCCTCCGATCTTTATTTTTCCTACTATTACCTCACTTGTCCTTTCTTTCTTCCATTCAACCTTACTCATCCCTTTCCTCTCTCTTCCCGCCATTATTCCTCCCCCTATTTCTCCCCCTTCTTCCTTCCCTTCTTGAGTCTGTCCACTCTATGTTATATCCTTTCAGTTTCTTCTCCACCCCAATTTTTGCCCCTTGCTTCCTCACCCAGGTTTCTTCCAGTCGTCTTCCTCCATGCTCCTAATCCCCGCCAAGCTCCAGGATACTTTTCTTTTTTTCCTTTATTTTTCTCTCTCTGCTTTTTCCTGCTCTTCTCCAATCCGTCTCTCTCTACTCCATTTCTCTTCCGCCTCCACGCTCTTTTCACCTCTATCTCTCTACTTAAACACTTTTCCTCACAAACTTTCTCACCAAAACTCGCACTTACAGTCAAGACACATCTACTCCCTTCCACGAGTCGAAACTCTCCCCAATATTGATATAAATATAAATTTTCAATCTATCCTTAGTTATTCATACTATTTGCAAAGTAGTTTAAGGTGAAATACGATATATGAATTAATAGCGCACAATTGGCAAGCGATTTGCACTCCGTCGATTACACGAATATTGTAAACGCAACCACATGCATCACTAAGGATTATAATCAAAGATCGACTAAGGGATACATTAGCATCTTTGTCTATTTCATCATTAGAATTTCATCATTAGAACCACTCAGACTTTTTGGCAGCATTTTACTAGAATAAAATAGCTACAACTGTATAATTACTTGTATTAGATGTAAAAATACATACTTTGTTTACATTTTATAATTCATAGTTTTGCTAAAAGCCGATATAATTATAAAAAAACGTAGTGGTTGTTCATTTCAGCATTTAAATTTTACGTTTTTTCTAAGTACAAGGTTAAATTAATAAGTATTTATATTTTAAGCTAAGCGGCGCTGCTAAGATTTGTATAAATTGTCATCTTTCAAATGATGCCTTATCAAATATTAAAGTGATTCATAAGTTAAATTTTATTTTATCGAAATATAAAGTTACATTCTTAGCGTGCTTTTGAACAGTTAGTATATGTAGAGCAATTTTATATGGTCTACGATATCATATAAAAGTTGGATCAGTGATATTCGAGAGAGTCCACGTCCTTGTAGATTTTCTGCAGAAATAAAATTGAGTAAATGAAGTTGATTAAATACAGTGATACGGTAATATTTATAAATGGATTCATGAAAATCATCAACGAGTTAAGAGCAGCAGGTGCATAGATCACCAAGCAAGAAAAGTTAAATTAAGTGCCGAATATGCTACCAAATTCATACGAGGGTGGTCCGATAAGTACTTAGCTTACAAAAGAAACGTTTTATTTTTCAACATAGCCTCCTTTTAGTTCAATACACTTGGCCCAGCGATACTCCAACTTTTTTAACCTGTCTGAAAAATACGTTTTCTCGAGGTCTCAAAAGTAGGCTTCCGTGGCAGCGATTACCCCCTCATTCAACTCAAATTTCTACCCGGCGAGTGACTTTTTCAAGTTTGGAAACAAAAAGAAGTCGTACGTGGTTAAATTTGGAGAATACGGTGGATGAGACAGTAATTCTTAGCCTAATTCGACCAATTTGGCCATGGCGACGGCGGAGGTGTGAGCCGGTGCGTTGTCAGGGTGGAAGAGCACTTTTTTCTTCGCCAAATGGGGCCGTTTTTTCTGCAATTCGACGTCGAATCGGCCCAATAATTCGGCATAGTACAGCCCTGTGACCGTTTTGACCCTCTCCAGGTAGTCGATGTAGATCACACCTTGTGAATCCCAGAAAACGGTGGCCATCACCTTTCCGGCTGATGGGGCAGTCTTCGCCTTCTTCGGAGCACTTTCACCGGGTAAAGTCCACTGTTTCGACTATTCCGTGGTCTTTGATGTATAGCAGTGGATCCATGTTTCATCGACTGTCACGAAACGACGCAGAAACTCCTTCGGATTACGCTTAAACAGCGTCAGACATTGCTCTGAAGTTGTCTCACAGTTGCGCTTGTTGTCCGGGGTGAGCGAACGCGGTACCCATCGCGCCGACAGCTTTTTCATGCCCAAAATTTCATGCAGGACATGACCCATGTGGTCTTTTGAGATGCCTACGATCTTAGCTATCTAGCGCACCTTCAATCGTCGATCTGCCAATATAAAATCGTGAATTTTTGTCACGTTATCCTCCGTGGTAGCCGTTTTCGGAGCACCTGGACGTGGCTCTTCAAAAATCGACGTGCGACCACGTTGAAACTCGTTAAACTAATTTTTGACGGTCGCCATCGAAGGAGAAGAGTCACCGTACACAGAATCCAAGCGCTTTTTGATTTCGCTGCGCGATTTCCCTTCCAAAAACAAGAATCGAATCACCGATCGATACTGCTCTTTTTCCATTTTTCAAAAATCAACGGACACACTTGCTTTCACACGCTCTCAAAAATAAACTACAACTCCGATCCGGCTGAAATCTTGACAGTAATCATCGAGAAGGTTGTACTACGTGATAGAATATTTCTTTTGTCAGAGTGGCGCCGTCGGGCGGTGAGGCTAAGTACTTATCGGACCACCGTCGTATAGTATATTGGTGATTTGATAGATACATTACCCATAGAAAATATACCGATGGCTTATGTGAAGAATAAATTGGAAATTACTTAAAAAAATATATCAAAGTGAAAACGAAACAAGAGGCCCAAACATACTATGACCAAATTACTAAGAGTACCAAACTTTTAAAAAAAAATTCGATTTTTTCATTCAGTCGCTGTAAAAAAATAAATAACGTTTAATCTAACAACTTTAAGAAATATGCAAATGTTTTCTTTTATACTAATAAAAGACATTATCATTTACTAATTAATGTATTTCAATAAATAATACAGTGTAAAGGGGTGGTTAACGAACAAAATAGGATATTTATTTACACACAAACTCCCACGATGCAGAACTAACCGCCGCTCCGTTAAACACGTATAGTTATACGTGTATTCACCTTTACCTTTGATACTTTCGTTTCAATGTCTTCTTTTCAACCGAGTTGAACTCACCTTAAGTCATTTGACTTGTGACACTCGATCTATCTTCAGTATGAATGACTTAATGCCTAATCCACCTAATCCCCTAGACGAATTCGTATTAGACTTAAGACTTTATAGATCTATTAACAATTAGGAAACGAAATGACGTAAACGGCGAATAAAATTAATAAAGTTTAATTAATAAAAACTAGTGTTTTATTGGCTGAAAGACTAACGCACGCGAAATAGGATTTACAGTTATTGTTAATAATTCAGTGAGAGCGAGCGAGAGAGAGAGAGAGAGAGAGAGAGAGAGAGAGAGAATTCGAAATGTGCCGAGAAATCTAACGATCGGTGCGAATACAAAAAAATATGCTCGCGATTGACAAAATACTTTCGAAACATTTCGAATACATTGATCGAAGTATTTCGTTGCGCAATAATATAAGGAGGTGCACCTACCCCGCGGTGCAATTACGATGATCAGCCGTAATTGTTGAAGAAAATTCAACGGTCGATGCTCCTCAAATATCAGCTGCGCTGCCTCGCTCAAAAATCTGCTGCTGCTTGCGGCTGCTGTAATGCTGCTACTGCTGCTTCCTCGCTACACTCACGCCCGTATCAAAATCTCAGAAACTTTATAATACATAATATTTTCAAACTCTCGCGCGCCCTCTCTCTCTCTTTCTCTCTTAGTCGTTCGTACTAAAATCGCGAGTATATGAATCGCCAACGGATCGATTAATCGAATCGACTACCGTTGCAATAGCTACATCGTTCAATAATTGTCAAGGTAAAATGTGCACGGTATCATAAGAACGTATAACCAGATGACACGGCTGGCAAATTATATTTGAATGTATTATTAGCACTGTGAACTTTAGTTTTTGATATATTTTGAGTAAAAAACATTTCTATGTAAGAATTTTTTCATCTTTGAGGAAATAGCGTTAACAAAATTTCATCAAATAATATATTTTTTTACTTTTTAGAATTAAATAAATTGGCTGTAAAGACACCCCAGATAATATAATTTTAAACATAATAATTTATACTGAGATCTATGAGGAAAAAAAAAGATCTGCACATTCATAAATGACATTGTAAAATCGTTAATACTACATTTTATACTACATATTGTGTTTAAAATATTTTACATATTGTAACGGAGATTGAGACCGCTACAATATATTAATTAAACCGAGATCAATTAGTGGCTGACACAATTGCAGCTCTTCGCGAGATTACGTTATGCTACGTAAGACCAGCCCGGTAGGTCAGATCGCCAACTGCCCCGCAGAGAGCGTCGTGGGTCACGCAGCATGGATCGCGAAAGTTGAGGGAAGCGATAGGAAGGAAAGGTAGTCCGAAAGAAAAGCCATGCAGTTTTAGTAGTATACAAATATATATATATTATATAGCTTATGTACGAATCAGTGTACAGGGCGGTTCAGATAGAGCGGCGAGATAGGCAAAGCGAGAGAGAGATCCAAGGAACGGTCGGTACTTACATTAATCGAAGTCCCTCAATTACGATTCGGCAAGATTGCAGAATTCGCCTAACTGTACAGTCGCTTGACGCGAAGGAGGAGGAGGTATTGCACGCACAGTTGCACCTCTCTCACTTGTAAC
Organism: Phymastichus coffea; assembly: GCF_024137745.1. Classification (NCBI taxonomy): domain Eukaryota; kingdom Metazoa; phylum Arthropoda; class Insecta; order Hymenoptera; family Eulophidae; genus Phymastichus; species Phymastichus coffea. Next base: position 7,341,923 of record NW_026706814.1, read on the forward strand.
AGTGAGTGTTTACGTTGTTCACACTTTTCCGTTTTTGAGGGTGGCATATTGTAGTCATACATTACCACCCCCCTCTCTGGGCGCCAATAGGTTAGAATAGCCCACTGTCTTTCACCCCTTCGCTTTCAAACACTTTGGTGATCCGGAAGTCAAGTTTGCTACGACATCCCTGACGCACACAGTGAGTCGGAGCCTTTTTAATCTAAGGCGACGACCTCCTCGAGAGGAGTACCGATCTTTTCAAAGTTCGACGCTCAGGGAGAGCGGAACTAAAGGCTTGACCCTCGGTTTGGGCGCGACGGGACTCTAGTTACTCCAACGTCTGGTACGTCGGAAGCACGTAGCATACAAATCTTACGAGATTTGCTTGACCTGGTATCACTACCCCGCAGAGGCCAACCCAAGTTGGGATGTCAGAGGAGGGACTCAGCTAGGACAGCAAGAGGAGATTCCTAAGACGATCAACCAGCTAAGCCTCCCCTCCTGGGCTTGCGTTCGGAAAACATCCTACCCTGCGTACCTGTATTAAGGGATTTCTCCCACGACTCATAGGTCCATCGCTTCGACGTACCGGGGCACGTCTTCCCATTGCGTTTCGGTTATCCCCGCTCACGCTGGTGGGTATCCGTCATTCGAAAGGTTGTTTCCCAGTTTTTGCTCTAACTTCGGGCCTCGCTTTCTGAGGAGTGATTTTTATGACTGGCTGATACTGATGTTTGCTCTTTCGATTTTTGTTTTGACTTTTAAGTCAGGGCAGGGTCTCGTCTAGCCGACAAGGCGATTCCCCAGGCAGTTCACAGTATTCGTGCCGGTCATGCCACGCATTCAAATCAGCTCCGACGGTTAGGCTAAATCGGGTAATATAGTTCGCTTTCAAGTTATCCATCTTCAAGGTTCGATTCTGAAGCTCGATGTTCAAAAATTATCATTCGAATTTCAAACTTTATAAGCTTGTCTAAGTTCAAAAATTATTCAAAAAATTTTAGATTATTGTGTGAGTTTTGGTCCTTTGGTTAGGGACCTTGTAAGAGGTGGCGTCTTTCTACCATAGTTTGTAACTATTTTTCTACGCTTTCTCTTTGTTATAGGTGCTCCTTCCCTAGGCTCTATGACTTTTTTAGCAAAATCTTCAAAGGCATTGTAGATTTTCCTGCTAGATACTAGGGCCGTTTCCGGGCATGGCCATGTATGGCCCTCCTCTTCAAGGGCCTCTATTAATGGCTTTCTTAATTCCCTTAATTCTTCGCAGTTAAAGAGAATATGACTTTCGCTTTCTGTTTCTCCACAGCTATACAGTTGGTCTTCGCATAATCCTCTCTTGTGGAGGTATGACTTAAAAGAACCATATCCAGTCATGAACTGGACTGCGTAGTGATTGGGATGTAGCCACCTCTTCTTTAATCTATCCTTGATTACTAGGAAGTAGCTGTACATTCTCCTGCCATTTGTGGTTGACTGCCATCTCTCCTGCCATACCCTTTCGATTTCATCGTTGATGAGTTGTATGGCTTTCGAGATTTTTAGTCTGTCCGATCGAAGTTCCTCCGATTTAATTCGTACTTTAATTTAATTTAATTTAATTTAATTAGTATGCCGTGCATTTTTATCGATTTCCCTTTCCAGACGCAGTACTTTGCACTCTCGCGTCAAGCTCTAGAGCTATTGGTCGGAAGGCTATAAGCACGTGCACCGCTTCATGAGACATCGATTTGTAGGCTTTGAGTGTTCTGCAAAGAACTGATCGCTGCAATCTTTCTAAAGCAGATTGTTGTTTGATGTTAGTTCTTTGCCACCAGTCCGCAGCGGCATATGTAACTTTCGATAATAGGAAGACATTATATATCTTTTTCATAGAATTGAATTTTAGGCCCCAGTTCGCTTTTGCTATTTTACTTAGATTGAAATAGGTGTTATTACAGTCTTGAACCACGTTTCGAATATGTTCGTCCAATCGGAAGCCCTTCGAGATCGTGATTCCTAGGTACTTGACTGTTTTGAGCGTTCTAATGTTGTCTTTCCCAATTTTGACTGTAGGGTTCCTATTCTCGCTTATCTGGCCTTTAAGCCATATTAGTGCTGACTTTTCCACTGCCAACTTCATTTTGTCAGACTTGCACCAGTCCGTCATTATATTAATGATTTCTTGGGCTTGTCTTTCAAGATCAATGCGTGTCTTTGCCTTGATGATGGGAAGCACATCGTCTGCGTAGGCTAGTACCTTGTATCCTGCATCCCTGATTGCTCGGAGTGGTTTGTCAAAGATGACGTTCCAGCCTAACGGTCCAAAAACTGAACCCTATGGGCACCCCTTCGTCGCTGTTTTCAGTGTTTCTTCGAAGTGAGCATATATGCCCACCTCTCGATCACTGAAGTAGCTCTGGAGGAGCTTATAGATGTTCTTCGGGCAATTTCTTTCTTTCAATTGGGAAAGCAGGCTTGGCCACCATAAGGCATCGAATGCTCCTAAGATATCCAGTGGAATAGCGGCTACGTACTTGGTCGACGGATCAGATTCTGCCTCTTCAACTATTTCATGTAGTCTTCTAATGGCGTCCTCTGTGGATCTATTTGCCTTAAAGCCAAATTGATCCTCCGAAGACCAGTCCGAGCTGTTTAGAATATTGGATATTCTTTGAATCACAAGCCTCTCGAGTGTCTTCCCCGCTATGGGGAGTAGACATACGGGTCTATATGATTTAATCTCGTTCTCGGGTTTTTCTACCCCTTTGAGTAACGTGATTAGTATTCCACTTTTCTATCTTCTGGGGAATACTCCGCATTTTAAGCAGGCGTTGTAAAGTCGCGTAAGTTCCTGGTGTAATGGTTTTGCATTGACAAGCATCTCTGACTCTATTTTATCTTTGCCTGGTGATTTCGCTGCCTTGTTCGCTTTACGGGCCATTTCAACTTCCCTTGTTAGGAAAGGCGTTGCGTCGCTGGTTGCTGGAACCTCCCGCATATCTCTGCAAATTTCTGCATGTGCATCGTTTTCGCAGCTTGGGTCGTCATCAGGCATTAATTCTTCTAGTAGAGCCATGCTTGTTTCTTTCCAGTCTTTTGTAACTGAACCATTACGGTTAACCGTGCACATCGCTTTTGAGATTCTGACTTTATTGGATGCTTGTTTGTATGGATACGCCCAAGCATTCTTTTCGCTTTCAATAGTGCAGAAGACTCGCCAGCTATTGCTTTTGGCTCTTTTCCTTTGATTCGGTCCTTCCTTGTTTTTCAGAGCAGCGATTTTTCGTTGTCTTTGAATCGCTCGCTTCTTACTTCGCAAATCAGGATTCCACCAGGGTTGAGAGCGCGTTCTTCTCATTTTTGATGGAATAGAGTCCTTTGCTGCCCTTATTAGAACCTCTTCAAATTTTGAAACATATGTTTCAATGTCTTTAGGGGTTTCTAAGGGGAGCTTAGATATGTTCTCTTTCTCGAATTTACAAAGTCTCCCGAATTACTCCCAATCAGCTTTTCTCATGTTGAACCTTAGTTTTGACGTTTCTTTGGTTCGTATGAGTCTGGCTGGCTGTGAGGCAAAATCCAGTTCGATCACTATGGGCCTGTGGTCACTGGTGGTCCATTCTTTCACCGCCTAGCTAGCCAGGAGGTTTGACAGATTTGATGTATGTAAAGTTACATCGATGTCCGTCTCGCCCCCTGTACTATGGCACGTTGGAAGTTGGTCCCTGCTGTTGGCCACAATTAGCCCCTATTGGTCTATGAATTCTTCAATGACTGTTCCATTCTTGGCCTGTGTATTAGACCAGATCTTTGACTTGGCATTTGTGTCCATTCCAACTAAGACTCTTTTGCCTTTCAATTGCTTGAGAGTCTCAGCCAGTTTGTCAAGATAGGTCTTCCTGCTGTGGCTGAACTGGCAGTAGATGCTTATGAAATAAATTTCACCAAAGGCTCCGACTACTTGTGCACAAACACAGTGGGAGTCACACAGATTAGAAATCTTGGTGGCAGTGACTTTGTGCGGATTGTAAAGTATCGCAGCTTGAATCTTTTAGCCTTTTTTGGCTCCATGAATAGCTGCGATGCTGCCCATACCTGGAATCGCGTTTTTCCAGTGATATGGTTCTTGCACCAGTGCCACCTGTATGTCAAGATTTCTGTCTGTCATGATTTCTCCCAGCTTATCGTTGGCTACTTGCCTTTTGTTGAGGTTCAATTGTATGATCCTCAGTTTCGGGCCCAGTTCAGGGTTTTGTTGTGCGTTCAATTTAAACCTCTTAACTGGTCGGCAATCATCATTGCTTTCGTCAAGATTGTTTGGTTACGAAGGAAACTGAGTTGACGCCGGAGTATTAGAGCAGAGCTCTCGTTTCTCAACGGTCGCCTCCTGCTTACGTTTCCTCGCCTTATTATACCTAGAATGGTTGACCATATCGCTTTCAAGGTACAACGCAATGTCTAGTTATATATTTCCTCCTTTGGGATCGCTGCTGGCGATTCTGGAGGGTGGCTTACGATTTTAGTTCTGGCGTTAACGTGCGCGTTCAATTAAGCGAGTGGCGTTCGAGTGCGAGCAGTGAATACTTGTGTGTGTTGACTTGAGCTTCGTTAGTTTCCTTGTCGGATTTCTCCATGGTTTCCCATGGCTCTTATGTTTACAATTGATTGATTTAGCTAGTTATTTTTCTAGCTTTTTGATATGTTATTAAATTATTTGTTTTGATTTTATTTCTTTTGATTAGATTTAGTAATTTTAAATCTATAGTTTTAATCTGTAATCTTTAATTCTTTCTTATTTTAATTTTTTAATTGATCGTTGATTGGTAACTTTTCTTAATACTATTTACTATACTACTGCTTATATTACTGCTTAAATTATTGTTAACTGCTTAAGAACTAATTTGATTATAATATAACTTAAAACTACTTACGAGTGTACCAGCGTGTTTATTTTTCACGCTGGGTTTGATATTAATCAAACCTCGTTTTATAGAGAGTTACTCGGCCCAATGGACTGTTCTCTCGCACAATGGTGTCGGGCCTTACTCCAGGAGCTCGAGGCAAAGAACTTTGGGTGGCTGCTATGACCACGGCCGCGACTCTTTACCCACAGTAGTGGCACCTGCCGATTGCCAGTCGATAGGAAGTAATTTCTTATCTACCCGAGTTAAATTTGGATTGCCGGGACCATTGGTCCTCTGCAACTAGCTCCCGGAGCGGTCTTCCGTCCTCTAAGAGGGCGCGCGGTACGACAATCCTAAGAGATTTCCCTTCAAGTGACTCCCGGATTTTGGCTTTTCTGGGCTCGAGTTGTGCTCTTGGGGTGTGGGAGACTCCGCGTTGAATGTTTGGGCGTTTACATGCCGCATCTCACCACGTGTTGTCATGGTCCGTGTTGTTTCTTTTGTTTGGCCGGTTCGCCTTTTGCCCTGGAGGCAAGCGTTGTGTGTTTTGCCTACTGTTTCTTTACAGAGACAGCGTTTTCAGCCCCACCGCGTGAAGGTACACACATCCGCACTTGTGATTGCAAGTTTTCGTTCAAATACACATTGCATTCACTTAGGATCGACTAGCATTAGTTGCTTGTCGAGGGCAATCGGTGACGCATTTTGTACTTCAGCATTTGCATTTGCTTATGCCCGTACAGGTAAGAGGAGTTTACGACATCCTCTCCCAAAACAACAAGTTGTTTGTTTGAGAAGTCTCCGTTCTCTGTTGAGGAAGATAATTACTGTCCGCCGCTTTGACAAAAGATTTTTGCACAAAGTGACCTGGCCAGCCGCGAGGCTGGCCATATGGTGCACTATGTGCATCATCTATGTTTTTGCTAAGCGGATTATAATCGAGCTTCCTGAGAGCATCGTGATCGCAACCGCCCCTCACTTGTAACAGTCAAAAGTCACTCTCTTGCCACGAGACGATTCACAAAGAAGACCAATACAAGCGCACGCACAACCGAATGCCTCTGCACGGCTCGCGAGCTATCGGCTAATTGCCGGTCCTTCGCCACGCAGCGCGCGGCGCGCGACTCGTCACACATATCGTTATGCCTACACGCGCACGCGGTCTCTCTCTGCCGGCGCTCTCTCTTACCTTCTCCGCAGTCGTCCTCTGCTGCTGCTAAGAAGAAACATAATTAAAGTAATATAACATTTATATATATGATATTCTTAATATTATCGCCATAGAGAAAGAGATAGAGTGACATAACGAGTTGACATCTAACTCGTTATAATATTTTTAGAATCTATTTCTTTTTACTGTAAAGTAATATTATCATAATGGAAGTAGAAGAGAGAAGGGAAATTTATCAACAACAGCTACGAAAACGCATAACCAGTAGTTTCTTTGATAAGAAAAATGTTATAAGGAATAGGAAAAAGAAATAAAATTGTGTTTAGACACCAATAAAAATTAAATAAAAAATTAATGAACAATTATGAATTATCAACTACACTGAAATTACCATTCTATTATTAGAATTACTAAAAAATGTTAAATTTAAATAGACTGATTTTTACCAAGAACTTGAGTATGTATTTCTGAAGGTTTTTAATGCCCTAAATCCTAATCCAAGATCTTAATCTCTCAATTAACTCTGGTTTCCGAGATATCTTCACCTAAAAGTGCAAAAATAGTGTTTTTCGTCTATTATTGAGGTTAAATAACTCCGAATTTTTTTTTTCTTAGAAAACTATAAATGTTATATTTTTATCTTTAACGAAATTCTTTCTCTTTCAAATGCCATTGAGTTTTTTCCAAAATCCGCTTTTACTATGCTGAGATATTGCATTTTTTATTTTGGAAAAGTGGGTATATATTAAGAGAAAATAATGTCAGAACAAATGTTTATGATATCCTAGCATGTATATAAACCTTGTGACGGAAAATTACGGTACCGCCGGTATTCTACCGTCGAGCTCTCGCCAATATCCGCGCGTTGTGCTAAGCTACGAATATATGCATGTTGTGCACGCATTCATGCGTACTTCTTTACTTTCGAAGTGCGGCGCGAGGACTGGAGTGATAAAGAGGTATGCAGGTGGCAAAGGAGAGAGCAACGAAGAATTGAGAAAGAGATAGAAGAGAGAAGAGAAAAGAGAGATAGAAAAAAAACCATAATATATGTGTCCACCTTTGCGCTGATTTTTCAGGCAGTATCTACAAGTTTTGTATCGTATGGGCGTTATTTCTATTAATTCATTAGAATTAAGAGTAGATAAGGGAATCAAATGGCAGATCTCCCACCGATTCGCTTTCGTGAGCGCATATTTGTTATTCGTTTATATAGGTAAACCAGCGCTTTGATCGTCATTTTTGTACATATATATTTGTTGTTAGCTGAGTAGAAGCTTTCACGATAAATCGCTGTTTGTTTGTCGATAGTATTACTCCTCATCCTGAATCCAACCCGTGCGATTGATGCGTTATTGCTCGGTGTATCATTTAGCCTTGGAGTGCTGGTGCCTCCCGAAATCTCCCTTAAATAATTTGTACGGGGGGTCACAACCTACACTAAGTGAGAACGATTGTTCAATATCGTTACAACCTTAGAAAAAGTTATAAAAAATAAATATAAAAACGCTAAACCTCAAATCTCCAAACCCCAAATCCGCAAATTCCAGATCCACGAACCAACAATCCCTAAACTAAAATTTAATAGACATCCGATTCAGTTGGGGTTTGTGAGCTTGTTAGCTTGGAGTTTGTGGATTTACGGGTTTGTAGGTTTGTGGGTTTATGAATTTGAGGATTTGGAATTAGTTGATTTGAAATTTGTGGATTTTAAGTTTATGGGTTTGAAATTTGCAGATTTGAGGTTTGGGAGCTTAGAGTTTGGTATTTTGGATTTGTATATTACAATTTTATAACTTTTTTAAAGTTACGATACATGTTTGGATATCATAGACATCTGTCCTAACATTAGTCTCTCTTAATATATACCCATTTTTCCAAAATTTCAGAATGCAATATTTTAGCAAAAAAATATTTATGCAAACTCAACGGCATTTGAAAAGGAAAGACATCTACAATAAGATAACATTTTTTGCTTAAAAGACTATAAAGAAAATTCGATGCTATACAATGTCAAAAATAGACAAAAGACCCTGTTTTTTCACTTTTAGGTTAGGATATCTCGGAATCCAAAACCAATTAAGAGATTCGAATCACGGATTTTGATTTAGCGCACCAAAATTCTTCAGAAATATATAATATAATTTCTAAATCAGAAGGTGGACTTAATTCTGTCGGCTAGTGTAATCATTCATTAGCTTTTCATAAAACAGTAGTCTTTGTTTGGTCTTATCACTTAAAAAATATTAGTGATCAAACAATCGTATCTGAACTGTAGTTCAAACTTAATTATGTGAGTTCTTATGTACGAAGATATTAATTATAGTAATGTCAGTTGCCAGATCTAGCTACAGCAAATTTTCAAGCATTTTTGTTTCCTTTGTTTTTCATCTGTTGATGGACGACCTATTTCTTCATTGAGTATGCGGCCAATCAACAATCGTACTTCCGGAAGTTGAAAAGCTTCTCTATGAATTTATTCAGTTATACGACGGTCGTTCAATAAGTCCGTGACTTCTCGGAAGTTAATTGTATTATTGTAACGTATTTTACACTGTAAAAGAGTTCCATCTAGTATAAGTGTGTATACCAAATTTCCAGCCAGTATGTTGGTTAGGAAATTTTTTAGTTATTCAAATGTAGTTTTTTATTATGTAAATGTTGCGGACAATCGATCAGTACACGTATCTGGAGCGCATCTGGGGCATATGTGAGATGCATATGAGCGACGGGCAAATGAATTTGGGGAAAATTCAAAGCGCGATAATGATCGGTTATAAGACACTGGGTCTTAATTAAATATATTCTTAAAAAATATGTACGTGCGGAAGCGACGAAATGTGTAAAGACACATGCCTTGTCTATGCTCGAATCGTGCTCTTGTTGTGAAAAGGAAAACGCATCTAAGCAGACAATTTGGGCCTCTCGGAACCCCCCCCCCCCTCCCCTCCATCGAAGAGCAAGAAAGTGAGCTGAGAGCGATGAGTGAAAACGGCATTAGGCCTCCAGCTCTCGAGCGAAGTGGTTGTAAAGAAATGGATCTCTGCGCAGATCCGAAGTGACAAGTAGAATATAAATGAATTATAGTGAAAGGACAATAAATCAAATAGTCGCCGAGTTCCTCTGATTTATTCCTGCTCACCCCACCTGAATAGTAAGTAAAATTATGGTAAAATTGAGTTTCGTGTGCTTATTAAACATTATTTCCTACGAGGAAAATCAATCAAAGAAATTGAAGAAAAACTCAGGAAATATTATAGAACTCTGCTCCATCGCACGGTAAGATTCAAAAGTGGTTTACTGAATTTTGTTGTAGCCGTAAGAGCACAAGTGATGCTGAGCGTCCTGACTGTCGAGAAGAGCTGACTATTTAAGACATAATCGATAGAGTTTATGATATTCGCATGATACTCGCAGATCGTTGATTCAAAGTGTGTGAGATTAGTGAGACTCTTAACATTTTAGTAGGATGCACATGTAACATTATACATGAATGTTTGGGCGTGAGAAAGTTGTCTGCAAGATGGCTATCGTGCTTGTTCACAGCTGATAACAAACGAGCTTATGCGGTTGCGTCTGAGCAACGTTTGAGCATGTTTCAGCATGATCCAAAGAAGTTTTTTAAGTACTACGTTATTGTTGATGAAACATTGATTCATTATTATACGCCAGAAATGAAAGATCGTCTATAACATGAACTGGATCAGGTGATTGTGGGCCGAAAAAACCGAAGATGGTACGATCAGTTGGAAAAGTAACGGCTACAATTTTTTAAGACTCATGTGATATTATATTTATAGATTACCTACAAAGTGGAAGAACTTACAGGAAAATATTATATCTTATTATTAGACCAATTTGATGCCATACTTAAGGAAAAGCGGACCCATTTAGCGAAAATAAAAGTTCTTTTCTATCATGACAATGAACCAGCTCACGAATTTCTTTGCAACGACCAAATTATTTGATTTACACTACGAAATATTTCCTCATCTACGTTATTCTCCAGATTTAGTCTCTTCCGATTATTTTTTGTTTTTTATCATGAAAATTTGGTTTGCGGGTAAAAGGTTTTCATTCAACGAAGAGGTAATTGCTACGACAAATGATCATTTTTAAGAGATTAATAAAAATTACTTTTTAGAGAGTATAGAAAAGCTTCAGCATCGCTATATTAAATGTATAAAATATATAAAAAAGGGACTATGTTGAAAACATAATTTGAATTATTTAAATAAATAGTATTTTTTTATTTAAAGTCACGGACTTATTGAACGATCCTCATATATACTATAACGGACTACAAGAAACCATAGTTGTTCAGCACGAGCAAATTTGGTTATCCTCCCCAAATATCTCGTCGATCCCTCGTTCATTGTAGCAGTAATATCTTCCCGATAATTTTCGTTGACAGGGAACGCTGAGAAGACGCTCGCTTATGTTTTTGCAGGGAGATCATTTTCTGAAAGACTCCGCAAAAATCCACAATAGGAAGTGTTCGGGTGAGAAAAACTGAGAATAGAGATGTTATAATTTGAGATAAATGAACGTCGGATTTATTGAACTCAAAAATAAAACAACTTAAATTAACAAACAAACCGGAACACTCGGAACCAAAGTAAAAGTTTATTGAAATTAAAGCTACAATTTACATTTAGGAACATTAGAATCCTCAATCGCAAACTAAATTAGTTTACAAAATAAAGAAAAAGATTAAATTAAATTTATGTCGGCACGAGAATCACATCACCAATTTTTTACAGAAGAACAATTGGAAGTTGAATCTTAAGCTAACGCACGCGTGCTTAACGATATGCGACTTGCCTGTTCAGGTGCCGGAGCTAGATTGATTGAAACGCTTCGCCGCGTCAGCCAAGTCTGATCGAAAAAATCTCTCCTATCTTAATTTCTCTTTCTTTACACGAAGGTCGAAGGCGTGAACTTCTTGATCTTCAGCCAATGAGGCTTCATTATTCTTGTTTCAACTGCTCCTTGCTCTCGTGATTGGCTCGAGTCGAAATCTGTGATGACTCCGATCGCGCACTAGAGATCGTGCCGTGTTTTGGTGGCTCGTGTTGCGTTGTTTGATGGTGCCGACTTTTGGCTCAAACAACGGAGTCAGGGACGCTCAATATCCATCTTCGACAATCAGTTTCGAAAGGTAACCTTTCAACTAGTCTGATTATCACAATGCATTTACCATTATTTTAGTGATGTATGCATTTTTGCGAGTTTGGAGGCAGTGATCGTGGCAATTTTAAACATTCGAATTTAATTTTAATTCTAGATCGACACTCAGCTTGATGCAGCGCACGCTCCTCTCACAATTTCATTTTAAAGTAAACAATCACATTCATAGTGTTGCTTTGGTTTAAGTTTCGAGTTTCGAAGAGGCTGTAATTGAAATCTGACAACAAAGGAAGCAACCGAAAAATATCGATAGATAAAAGGTTCTTTGGAAATGAGAGTGTTGATGCCGTGACACATGGTCATTCGATCATGACTTCGAGTTCAATATCGCATGCGCGTATCGATTAGCACAATAGTCCGTGGTGTAATGTAATGATCAAAAGCGCAATGTCTTTGTCCGAAAACCCTTTTGTAAGCATATTTTAAAATACGATTACATCCGTAACAGGAAGATTTCCATAATGGTTGATATATTGGTTAGGCAGGAAAAGCAGGAATCAAGATAAACCTTTAAATTACAAAGAAGATTAAAGGGAAGAATGAGTTCACACAGTTTATTGTCTATTCTACAGCTTAAACATTTATACAGGTACCTGGAAGCCTTCTAAGGTAACGAGCAATCCCTATTGCACGTGTACTAGAGAGAGAAATGCACCAAATATTGATCGCAATCTAAAAAACGATGACGCACAAGTGTTATAAGGAAGACGCACAAGTATTATAAGGAAAGTAAAGCGCGCGATGTGATAATTCGCAATGCTGGCTAGTATACTTATTTGTTGAATTCAGTGGTGGACTCTGTTCAACGAAGGTAATGCTTCTCGCTGCCAACAATAACGCTAATCTTATACACTCTATTGCTAACTTTTCTTCTTCGCCTTCTACTGGGTTTCTTTTATTCTTCTTATCTCGTTCTCTTTCGTCGCCTTTACAATTGAAGTGTTTTCCGCAAGCCGTCCTTTTTACTCGTGCGTAAACGCGCACCCTCGCTATTCCATAACCTGCAGATATCGCCCTTCCACTATTGGTATCGGTTATATCAAGCAAAGATGACAAGCGGTCGCCCTTAATGAGTTTCGCTCGTTACAGCCCCTTCCTAGTTAGGGTTCACCGAAGTCCGAACAATTGTCCAATTCTAAGAGACCATTGGTATAAGCGAAGAGGGAGTGAGAAACACGTTCTTGTTTAATGAATTACCCTTTTTTCTATGTTTTATTGGATTTTGGCGTGTGATACCTGCAGGACATGTACTGTCTATCTTCCGGTCGCCTGCGTTCCTTTCATCTCAGCCGCTTAATAAAGAAATCCCTGAACAGGTTCATATGTTACACCTCTCCCACTGGGCGACGGATAAGCTGCCTGATGATTATGTTCCTCGTGTTAAATAAATTGAATAGAATAGAGAAATAATAATAAATAAATAAAAGAAATAAATAAATAATTCAATAAAACATAGGTGGCTCCATTACCGGTGATGCGCATATGACGAGATGGATATCGATGGGGGCGCCCGACAGTGTTGTATTTTGAAAAAAAAAGTTATAAATTCGGCTTCCAAAAGGCTCCAAAGTTGCCTTTAGAGAATCGTTCTAGTTTCAAAATGAAGCTTTTGTAATTATCCTTAGTGATACGTGTTTTTCAAATTTCGAAGTATATATATTTATATCAGCTAGCTCAAACTCATGGAGACGACCATCTTTTTTGGCTATGTGCGTGGATTAATTTTTTTTAACCATATTTCAGTTAACAAAAACACTTAACTACTGTCAAATAGTACGATAATACTTGAATTATCAATAAAAATTTGTTTTGTACCAGAAAAAAAAATTTGATTACAAACAATTTTATTTTTTACCTATTTCTTGCAATGTTTACAATTTCGATATCTTTTTTACTTATACAGTGTGTCAATTAAGTCACGGGACGTTGAATATTTTCTGATATACTTCATTTTTGAAAAAGGTTAAAGACATTCTTTCAGTAACTTTGAATAAGGAATCCAATGGTGATCTTGGATTCGACTTTGAACCTCACTTTCAAGGATATTTCGAGATCAATTCCATTTTACAAACAGGAATCCCTATTTTTGTAACTAGAAATTGATAGAGTGGGAAATTTTACATTCAGATATGTGCTTAGATCGCAGAAAAAATTTGACCATGAGGGTTACTCCAAGGTCATTTACTCTTAACAAAGTATTTCTTTTGGATATTTTTTCGATCGGTAAAGTTTTTATTTTTGTAGTTTTTAACAAGAAATCCGGTAGCCACCTTCAACTTGACCGATAACTCGATCTCCCTTTGCCCTTCAAGGTCATTTTAAGGTCAAATGGTTTTTTTAATCGGAAATTCTAGTTTAAATACCGGAAATCGATATAGCGAGAAACTTTACATTCAGACAGTATTTTTAAAAATTATAACCTGACTACCGTCCTTATTCTTACTTTTAGCGTTACCCAGAATCAACGACGTGGATGTAGTAAGATCTGTTTCCTTTAAGGCGCTTGATTAGCGTGAGTACCCTTGTCTCTCACGATTGGGATGCTTGATTAATGAGTCCTCTTGCCTCTCACTTAAAGGTTCAAAGTTTAATGGCAATGCTCAAACTAAGAACTTTGAACTTCTTAACAAAAAACTAGACGATTGTAAAAATGAGTAACAGCATCAGGAATCATTACTTTATCATTTCCAGCAGCCTCTTGCATAATTTGATTGCGTAGTTGCACTAAGTTGTTTGTTTTAGTGGCATAAACTTTACTCTTAAGGTGACCTCTAGTAATCTAGTGGTGTCAGATCGGAGATCTAGCCGGTCACTCGATTTCACCCCTTCTTCCAATCCATCCACGACGAAACTGAGCATCCAAATATGTTCGAACATCTTGACCAAAATGAGTAGTTGTTCCGTCCTGCTGAAACTAATTTACATCATAATAATCACCTGTTATTTCACTAATTCAAGGTATTATTTGATCCCTAAGTAACAATTCATATTAAGTTGCAGTGAGATTACCATCGATAAAGAAAGGACCTACAAGACTATCGTTAAAAATACCAGCCCACACATTCACCTTTTGTGGATATTATGTGTGGTTTCCCAACATCCATGCAGGATTTGAGTTAGATCAATATCTACAATTGTGTTTTTTAACCTCACCATTTAAAGTGAGAGTAACCTCGTCCGAAAAAACTATATTCTATAAAAAATTAGGCTCTGCGTCTATTCTATTCAACATCGTTTATCAAAACTCTAGCCGACGATTCGGATCATCTTCATTAATCTCCTGTATCAAATGGATTTTATAAGAATGAGAATGAATGCTTATCAGAATTTTTCGTACGCAATTATGAGAAACGTCATGCTCATGCCCAGCTCTACGTAAACTAAGATGTGGATTTTCAATGAACACTTGAGCAATTTCAATCTGCTTCTCCTCAGTTGCAACAGATGTTGGGTGACCAGTTCTCTGAAGATCACCAACTAGTCTCAAATTCTGTGAAGCGCCGTATAGTTCTTTCGACTGTAGATTTTGAAATAGGCGTTTGTCCATCTTGATTATGGAAATTGTTATTAAACAGCGTTTTCACTTCAAGGTAAGATCGAACCAGGCATCGTCAACAAACTTATCCATTCTCGCTCCGAAAGATTAGCATACGCCATATTTTTTAATTAGATAAGAATAGTATACGAACCCAACCCCTAACTCATAAACTAATGAAAAGTTCTTGAATTTCTTGACATCAATCTTTGTATTTACCTATCTATAAATTTGAAATGAGTTAAAAACAATTTAAACAAACGTTTATTTTATCTAACAATCATTTTATTTTATAAACATTCCTTTTCAATCAATATTCTGGCTTGAATTTTCTGACTCGAGTGTTTTTGAGGTCGTTGAATTCAAATCTATTATAAAATTACTAATTTTCCAAATCCAAGATAGCGATATGAAGATGGCGGATGAAATTCATAAAAATAGCACGTTTTTAGCTGGAAATGACTACTCGGGGATTTTTAGGATCGTTAAATTAGAATATACTACCAAAATTTCGATTTTTTTAAATCCAAGATGCCATTAAACTTTGAACCTTTAAGTGAGAGGCAAGAGGACTCATTAATCTAGCATCTCAATCGTGAGAGACAAGGGTACTTACGCTAATCAAGTACCCTAAAGGAAACAGATCTTACTACGTCCACGTCGTTGATTCTGGGTAACGCTAAAAGTAAGAATAAGAACGGTAGTCAGGTTATAATTTTTAAAAATACTGTCTGAATGTAAAGTTTCTTGCTATATCGATTTCCGGTATTTAAACTAGAATTTCCGATTAAAATAACCAGTTGACCTTAAAATGACATTGAAGGGCAAATGGAGATCGAGTTATCGGTCAAATTAAAGGTGGCTACCAGATTTCTCGTTAAAAACTATAAAATTAAAAATTTTACTGATCGAAAAAATATCCAAAAGTATCTCAATATCTTGTTCAGGGTAAATAACCTTTGACTAATCCTCATGGTTAAATTTTTTCTGCGATCTAAGCACATATCTGAATGTGAAATTCCCGACTCTATCAATTTCCAGTTACAAAAATAGGGATTCCCGTTTGTAAAATGGGATTGACCTCGAAATATCCTTGAACGTGAGGTTTAAAGTCAAATCCAAGGTCACCATTGGATTCCTCGTTCAAAGTTATTGAAGGAATGACTTTGACCTTTTTCAAAAATAAAGTACTTCAGAAAATATTCAACCATCCCGGGACTTAATTGACAACCTGTATATGGTGAAAGCATTTTCTTTAAATATTAATCTTTATTAGATTTCATTATTAATGTACATAACTCAAAATCAAATTCGATATATTTCAATATATTTTTATTTGTCCTTTTTTGTGAATCATCAAGTTGCAACATAAATAAGCGTTCATTTTACACATATTTTGTGATATAAACAACAATAAAATGTTCTTAGAAATAATTAATTTTTCAATGTTAATAAAATAGGATGTACGTATATGTAAAACATCATGAACTTAGGGATGATATAAAATCACTTTTGATTTTGAGCGATTTAATAAAACTGAAGATTATAGCGACAACGAAAATACGTGCTCTGATGGCTATCGTATGTAGAATGATTTTTAAAACATTAAAGTATAAAATTTAAATACTGACAAAAATGTATAAGTAAAAATGGTATCGAAATTACAAAGATTTCAAGAAATAGGTAAACCTAAAAAGAAAATTTTTTTAGTCACAAAAAAATGTTTTCTGGTATAAAAAATTATTTATTGTATTTTAGAGTTTGATTGTATTAGTTGAGATATAAAGTGTTTTTATTCAAAGAAATATTAATAAAACAATGAAACCGCGCATATAGCAAAAAAAATTGTCGCCTCCGTGTATTTCAGCTAGCTAAAATAAATATATATTTTCGAAATTTGAAAAACCCGCTATCACAAAGTAAGGATAATCACAAAAGCTTCACTATAGAAAAAGAATGAATCTCCAATAGCATCAAACTTTTTGTAGCCGAATTTATAATTTTTTTTTTAAATACAATACTGTGCGTTTGCATATTTTCGAAGCGGGCTCCACCATTACCCTCACGCACAGCGTCGCAACGGCCGAACATTGTGGTATGGGTAGCATGGAATTTACCACCATTGATGGCATACCGGACAGGAGCTCCGGATAGTCATCTAGGGCTATCCCGATACAGGCCCGGATTTCGGTGAAGACTCGTGTGTACATGCAATGTCTCGCGACCATTTGGAGTCATTCCTCGAGATCAACGTAAATGCCCACCTCCACGCAATATGCATTGTATACGCGGAAGGCGTCATTTTTGAGGAGTTGAAGAGGCTCCTATCTAATTTCCATATCTCTTAAGCCCTCCTGTACCTTTAACCAGCACTGCCTCATGACGAGGTTAGGTGGCTGGTCGTGGGCGGCGAGTGTAAACTGGAGCTAGAGTAGGAAGTTACCCCTGGTTTGTGTTGCCACCGAAGTAGCTGTTTTATTTATCTTTTGGTGTGTCATCGATAGGATCGTGCTTTTTCTCACTTTCGAACACAGTGTCTCCATGGTTTGGAATAGGACTCATGGGATTTACCGTGTCTCGTACAGCCGAGCTGATTGATTCGGGCGGCTTGTTCTTCACCTCCGATTCCTCGCCGGTGTTGGCAGTGCTGTGTTAATCATTCTTCTGTGTTGGTCTTCTTGTGATTTACGTTTTCGGGTATATGATTGGAGACAATATACAGATTTAAGTCATTTGCGTTAATTAGCGCTTCGAGCTCATTTAAACAGTTGGCGAAATAATACGAGTTTGAGCCATGAACCTTAGTGATGATATAGGAGCCGATGAATAGGTACCAATTTTACGGCGACCTCCTATGTACGCTGGATTGTAGTACTGTAGTACTCGATTGTATCTCTAAACCCAATCCCCATCTTCCTCCTGAATATTTACGGATCAGTATTTTGCGCCGTAATATCGCGCTTGTCTTAATGCGTGTCTTGTTGAAGCCTCTTTCTCTTCCTGAGCGAGTCAACGTCCTCCCTTCATGTGTTCTAGTCTCCTCCAGTACGTCATCCACTTCCGTGACATTATATCGCGGGTGCCTCAGCATCTAGGACGACCTCAACTGTCGCCCATAATTGAGCATCGCCAGACATGCGTTCATCTCGCTAAGAGTTGCAATATTCAAGGCGAATGCAAACTCTAGCAAATACCGGCCCTAATTCTTGTGTGTGTTTTATATGTACGCCTTCATCATCGTCTTCAGGGTGCAGTTGACAATTTCCGTAGGATTCGCCTGTAGTGTATATGTCAGCGTAAATATCCTATTGATACCCTTATATTCTGAATATTGGTCAACTTATTAACATGTTTCTATTTGAGATGTTTGCTATAAAAACAATTTATTATGAATTGTAACGTACGTATTGTATTGGAGTAGAGGTAATGACCTATCGGACTTTTCGCACTTAGCAAACAGCGAATCTCGCTATGACGTCACGCGCGAAAAGTTAAATTAAATTAACATAATAGGTGAAACACTGCTCAAGGTTCCGTTAACTTCCAAATTAATATACAAACTAAGGAGAAATTATACCTTACTCATATAGAAACGAATTTTAATCTACCAAACGAATAACATACTTAATGCTAATTTACCTAAATTTTAATTAAAGAGAATTTGAACGTTAATAACTGTTTAACACTATAGTTATCAACAAAACTAGTTATTAAGTAAGATATACGTTTTATAAGATATACGTTAAGTAAGATATACGTTTTATATGAACTAAAAAGCATAAAATTAGTAGATATTTATAAAACAATTATAAGTCAACGACAACTCAATTTAATAAATAATTGGCTATATATATAAAGGTTTTTTCTTTTTTTCTTTGTTTTATGCTTAAAACCGGTGTATATATAAATATTTATGCTAGTATATATTTGGATATTTATATAAATATTTGTATTAGATTAATTAATATGTATGCACTGGCGTTTATATATGGTATAGGTTACTATATATATAAAATATATGTTACTATAATAATTGATAGGACGAATTGTTGTAGCTACTTCGGCTATTTTTAAGTTCATTGGAATGTGTGCTGTCAAGAGCTGCATTGTCCTGCACTTGTACTCGTATATCCATCTGGTGTTATTTTCACCTTCTTTTTATATTGCGTTCAGTGTAATCTCGGATTTTGTTCTACTATAATTTGCTGACAAGCATTGGTGGTTATGTGGATCCCCGCGATTGAGGTATAGAAGGCTTTCCGACACCAATTTTTTATTGCTTCGTAATTTTATCTCACTGTCATATGGAAGTCTATTTGCCTTCATCACCTCTCGCATTTCTATGCTCTGCGATTGTTGGTCCTGGCCTGTAAAAGGTCTTGTAAATATTATAAATAAAGATCCCTCAGGGCCAGAAATTTATATATGATTATAATTATAAATATTATAATTTGTGATGATGCGTCATCACAAGAAAATATACGCTACCTGTGCTAGCCCCGCTCCGGCTAGAAAATGCGACCGAACAGCTACTGTCGCATGCACCCGCCCACGCACGTCCAGATCTCGCGATCTATGGTCCCCCGAAGTCTCCCCGACCGATGCGCACGACCCTTATGCCCGCGTACAACCCCTCGCGCACTCACGACCCGGTCCGACACTCCTCCGGGAAGCTGGAAGCCCTTAAAGATTCC
Organism: Phymastichus coffea; assembly: GCF_024137745.1. Classification (NCBI taxonomy): domain Eukaryota; kingdom Metazoa; phylum Arthropoda; class Insecta; order Hymenoptera; family Eulophidae; genus Phymastichus; species Phymastichus coffea. The sequence goes on from NW_026706814.1 coordinate 7,361,378, forward strand.
AGCCGTGATCAGCTGATCGCAAGCCCCCGTTAACTAAGGCACACCTGGCTAGACTAAAGTAGGGGCAACCGAGCGCGTGAGAGCAAGCGAGACCGCCGATACGAGACCGATCGGACGCGAGTGAGGGGAATCGGCAAGACCAACGAGCAATAGATAGACAAGGATAGGCAAACGACGCTAACTGGTCAGCCAATCGTTATCAGCTTAGGGGTAGCTAGACTAATAGAACGAAACCGACGCTATCTTCGCAGGCAGTAGGGAAATTAGGCGCTATGGCACGACAAATGAGTAAATTACGCGCGCAAGAAATACCGATATAGACGGCACTAACACCCGGCTTAGCAACAAGCTAACCAATCATCTAACCGCTAAGAGGAGGTAAGTTAGGAGAAGCGGCGCGTCGCCGAAAAACGCCGCGCCAGTACCCGCTGAACTCTGGTGCCGACCAGTGCGCCGCTGAGCCCTGGAGCCGACCGGGGATTTTTGCGCGAGTGCCGTGAGCAGAAGTGAGCAGTGAGTGAACAGCAGAGCATTAGCAGAGCATTAGCAGAGCATTAGCAGAGCATTAGCAGAGCATTAACAGTAATAGCAGAGCATTGGCAGAGCAACAGCAGAGCAGTGGCAGCAACAGCCCAGCAGCATTAGCAGCATCAGCAGCATTAGCAACAGCATCAACGGCAGTAACAGTAGCGGTAGCTACAACAGCATTAGCGGCGGTGGCCGCGGCCGCAATAGCTTTAAGAAAGTGCTCGAGTAAGTACGCTTCTCTTCTTTTTTAATCATCGCGTGATTGCCGAACGTCCGCGTTACGGGAGTGCCGCACGACCCTCGCGCGTCCGATGGTGCCGTTTTCGTGTATACTTTCGTCGCTGACCTTCCGGGCGATTTCTTGTTGGGCCGTCGTACTGTCCATTGTCCGAAAGACGGAATCATCGCGTGATTACTGAACGTCCGCGTTAACGGGAGTGTCGCATGACCTTCGCGCGTCTAAAAGTTTCGCTATTATGTGTGTTTTCGTCGTTGACCTTCCGGGCGATTTCTTTGTTACGCCGTTACACCGTCCGTTGTCCGAAAGGCAAATTCTTCGAGTGCGCACGTCTATGTACCGTAAATTCGTCGCTTAGCCTTACCGATTTATCGATCGTCGGTCGAGCAGTGACTGGCCTTCGCGCGACCGACCGATTCCTCGCGCGTGTGTTTACCTCGAGCGAACTTGAATTCCCATCGCGAAGTAGATAACTCGACATTACGTAATCGCGCTCGTAATCCACGAGACTGTCCGCCCCAGCTATCCTCCGCCTAAGTCGACGTTGCGTCGCGGTACGCCATTCGTGCCCCTATTAACTTAGATCAGGCTGACCATCGCGAGGGATTGACTACTGGGCTGACCTGGGGAATGTTGGCCTAATAAATTCGAGTCTTATTAATTATGGTTTTGTTATTAACTGTACCTATTTGATTACCTCATCCTCCATAGCTTTCGCGATCGGTCCCGAGGTTAGCAAGCGCGTACGCGAATGATTTAATCGCCAGTCCGTCAGATAACCGCGTAATCGCGTGACCCACGCCACCCGTCAACGAAGGACCGGAGGGAACCTTCTCTCCCGGCTACTGATCCGTCAGTCGAGGCGCCCCTGCGACGCCTCCTCGATATACCCGCTTCTGAGCCAAGAGCCATCGTGCCCCGGGCCACACCTGACTAGCCGAACGAGCTGCAGCCGTGGGTGGCTAAAAACCACCCGTTGTCCCTTCTCTCTTTCGTTCGGTATTCTAGGTCTCGAACGACCCCGTATATAAGATTTCGCGCTCCCACTCTCCTCTCTCATAGGTGATAGCTCGCGCGAGATCGGCGTACGACGACGACTTCAGCGAGGAAGGAGACAACGGGGCAACCACCCGACAACCACAGCGACCAGGACCTGACAGCCGATGTTGCAGCGCTACCTGCCCTCCTAATGCGAGGACACGGTAGCTGACACCCAACTCAACTAAATAAAAGCTGCACACATTATCGGCTAACTGCGCCGCTGGCGGCAGTCGAGACCGGGAAATTGTCTACCATTTATTTTTCCACTCCCTCTCCCCTCGTCGCAAATTAATGCAACACTTACCATGTACTCGAAAGTTGACTATATACCTTTGACTTCGTAGGAGACTGATTTGTATCAACCCATGTCTCTTGCTTTATTTATTATGTCCTTAAAATTCTTTACGTAATGTAGGAAATATTCAGCTAGGTTGTTATGAAATGAGACACCTGTTATAATGTCTGCTTCCTTAAATACGAGTATATTTGTTAAAGAGTCTGTATGTTGAATCTGTGTATTGTTCAATAGTGATGTTATGTTCAGGTGCGTGTTATTGAAAACTGACAAAGACGCCTTTATCGTTATCCCCGCGTTGCTACGAGGCGTATTGTGTGTGTTTGGGCAACACATCCTTGAGATAAGTGTACACTTCCCGTATCGTGTATATTGCTATTAAATGCTTGCCTACAATGTGATGCTGAATACCTGTTTCGTTGCATTTATAGAATATAATCACGTGCTTCTGGTCGAAAGTCACGTCTAATATGTTTCGTGTAACTTTATAACTTTTATTTTACATTTTTCTATGTCCCCTAATTTATCTCATGCTTAATTCTATCTCGCACGCGGACCTTTCGTCGTTTCTCTATATTGGCTCTGTATTGTTGTAAGTGATCGAAATGTCCAAACGCTTACATTTATTTATGGCATCCTATGTAAAAATGATATGTATGTATATTTATTATTGTCTATTGTAAAGTACTGGTTATCCGATCATATGTACGGGAATGTATTCCATACGTTTGTGTGTTGTTGCACTACTGGTACTGTCGTGGCCTTAATGTATTCGTATTTCGTTTTTTTCTAGAAACAGTATTTCAAGGCAATATATCAAATAAAAATCTACAAATAATATTGCTAATTCCGATGTGTCGATTTCGTATTGCAATACATTTTCCGTCAGCAAGCTCATAGGAACTATAAGTATAGCTGTGTTTTGCGTTTCTGCTCGCAATGTTTACACTTACGCAGCTTCGGTCTCTAATTAAGCTACCTTTTGTTTAACCTATTCAAATTCAAACGCTAGTAATTCTGTCGGATTTGATACCAATTTTGCCAGTTTTCTTGTGTCGTTGTCAATATTTCTATTATTTACTTTAATTGCGCTTCCGATTCCTCGTCTAACGTTCCAAATATTGCGTTGCTCATCTTTCAAATTATAGATAGCTAGGCAGGTTTATGACATTGGCGGTGGACCTCGTAGCCCTTCAATATGTTTTACGACCTCTTATTGTCGTGAATACTGTCTTATATTCTGTCAACTATTGTTTTTAGTTGCAAATCGTCGTTAAAAATTTTCCCTGCCTCTGTATAGCGTTGTTATAATACTTGCCATGCCTGTATAAGTTTGTATCCCTGGTTGAAATAGGCACGCAAATTAATCTTTTGTATTATAGTCCATCTCATCGTTGACAATCTGTCTTTATCTAATTTCTCAATTAATATGTCTCGATTTCTACTTATTATTTCCGTCTACTGTTCTGATGCACTTCATCATGATGGTTATGTAAAATTCAAAAACTTGTTTTTTCATAAAAAAAAATTGTGCTATTTTCAACACCTTCCGTGACACTTAGTTAGAGTGTAAATAGTTTATTATTGTTGTTACTTATTAGGCGTAAAGGGCGACATAACTTTATATGTAAGTATAAGTACGACAAAATACTTATCATTCCATAAGAATATTACGGTGTGTAAGTTATTTATCTTTCCTTTTATCTAAATATACTTATCTTAAACAAAAATAATCCGGACTCTGGTACACCTTTTATGTATTCAATATGCTATTACAAATTCGATTAGCCATTTAACGATACTGGTGATAATTACCTTCTCAATTTTCAAATAGGCGTAATTAGAGTGACTGCTTAAATCATTTACCGTCACATATAAACGTACAGTCGGACCTCTGCTACTGCACGCTCTCGGGAGTTGGTGCCCTCCGCCACTGCCCGCTATGGGCTCTCTGGTGTTAGCCAATAAGAGCGCTCCATCAGGTACGGGCATTGAGTGGCGTGCCGCGCTGGTTTCGAGGGGGGCCCGGAGAAAATGTTACAAATTTAGGTACATATCCACCCCACAAATTACAAGAGTCATAAATTACAAGGAGTGTAAATCATAAGTCACAAATTACAAGGAGTCATCTTGTACTTGGAGATATGCAAGATATAAGAGCGATGCGTCGGCGCCAGACTCATAAAAGTGCTCCGCCGGCAGGTGCCAGGTAAGCGACCGAGAGCGTACAACACTGCGCTCGTGTCATAAATCGGGCAGTTAGAGAGGCTAGGTAACGGGCAGTGGCAGAGGTCGGGCAGTTGCGGAGGGTGCAGTAGCAGAGGTTCGACTGTATGTACACAATTGATAATACCTGTGAATGTCGCGATAATTGTAAAATAATACAATATAATAATGTAGTGTAAGGTTTTCTAGTTATTATTTAATTGTTCTTGTCTACTAAATATTACGTTATTATTCGAGTAGGTCATAACTTTTTTCTTATCATCTTGTACTCTGCTTGTCTAACTCTTTGTTTTTTCCTTCTGCTCGGTGTTGTATCTTTCTTTATCTCGTGTGCTTTTGTTGCTCTCCTTCATATCTTATCGCTAATGCGAGTGCGGATACGCGTCGTTCTCTGAATTTATAATCGTTATTGTATTGTATTGTAGTGTATACCTCACTAATCTAATTTTTTCTTCGATTTTTTCTTTCTTTCTCTTTTTTTTTGCTTATTATATCTCGCTTCTTCTTCTTCTTTTTTTGTATTTATTCCTCTTTTTTCAAGCTTAGAGAACAACTTTTTGAAGGGAGTATATCTAGAAGATAATTACCCTGGGCTCCTAGCTACCTATACAGCAGATTTGGATGTCTCTTTGTATCATTTGACTGAGCAACCGTATGGGACAAAAGCTTGCAGTTTCGGCGGTGGTGGAAGACGATGAGCTTCCGTCGCCCACATCTTCGTTTTATTGGGCTACAATCATTTACATCAAATATATATATATATATATATTGCAACGGTAGTCGATTCAATTAATCGAACCGTTCGCGATTCTGATTTTCGCGCGTTAGTTCTAAGTATTGAGAGAGAGAGGGGGCGCGCGATCTTTCAAATTAGCAGTTACGTCTCAGCTGTTGTGACAAGTAGATATCGCCGAAGTTATTTGCACTGTTTTTTCTCGCCGAGTAATAGTTTTCCTGGGACAATTTCGTGCGTGAGTGTGATAGCGATATTACAGCAAGTACGGGGCTTCGGAAGCAGTTTGCAGCTGATAAGCAGAGTGAGGCAGCGCAGTCAATTATTCAAAGGACAGAGGCAGTTGATATTTTGCTGACATCAACAATTACGGCTGATCACCGTAATTGCACCGCAGGGTAGGTGCACCTCCCTTTATTATCGCGTGTCTAAATATATTTATTATTTTGTTCAGCCGCGTTAGCGTTGATAATTTTGTATTCGCGCCGAGCGTTAGATCGCGCCAATTTTCGTATCTTCTCTCTCTCTCTCTTTCTCACCGAAAGTTATTTAATTGTAAATCCTGTTGGCGTGCGTCAGTCTTTCGGCCCGATAAAGACTGTAGAGATTTTTATTAATAATAATCTATTAAAATTATTCGCCGATTTCGTCATATAATTTTTCCTAATAGATTAAACAATTGAAATAGGCTTAAGTTTTAATCCGATCATAGCTAGGGGATTAAGTGGATTAGGAGTAAAGTCGATTACACTTAAAACTGATCGTGTGTCACAGGGCACGTGACTTAAGGTGAGTTCAACTCCGCTTGATCGAAGACAACCAAGTTAAGTCAGCTGACGTTAAGGCGAATACACGTATTAACATACGTGTTAACGGAGCGGCGGTTTGCTCTGCATCGTGGGAGTTTGCTCTTATATAAATTTCTCATTTTGCAGGTTTATCCCCCCGTTACAATATATATTCTTTTTAAAGTAATAATTTTTTGTTTATATATATTATTTATATATATTATATATTTTTTTGGCATATAAAAATATTTTTTCTTTTTATTATTACAAGTCACGGAAAAATATAACAATAACTTAACTATACGCTTGTATTCTTTGACAGTTCCAATTTATTTTTTTCTATAAAAAAGTGACGACTTTGTAATTGATCGCTATGCTTATCAGAGTCGAGTGAATGAACTGAACGGTATCAAGTGACACGCTCGAAAGATAAGAAAGAGAAGAAGAGAGAGAGGCATAAAGGCCGGCAAGAGATGGAAGAAGCGAAGCATAAAGGTAGAAACAGGGTGAAAGAGAGGAGAATAAAGACAAGCATGTTTACAACGGGAAATATTGGAAATAGAAAGGAGAGAGAGAGAGAGAGAGAGAGAGAGAGATATATGGAAAAGATGAAAAAAGGCATGAAAGATCAAAACAAGAAAAGGAGTAGACATATGAAAAAGGGGAAGAAGAGAGAATGAAGAGAGTGAATAAAGAAAAGTAATAAGGATGAAATATATCTGAGGAAAAAATATAAAAGTGAAAGCGAAGAGAGTGAAAGAGGTGGAGAGAACACTAATAGAAAAAGAAGATAGCAAAGGCGAACGAAGTCATTTAGAAAAAATAATAGGGGAAATAATGAGAAAAATAAAAGAAATAATCAGAGAAATAAAGGAAACATTGCAAATGGAGAAGAAGAGAAGAGAAGAAAGGTAAAAAAGAAGCAACCAAGTTTAGAAGATACTAGGAAAAGGTAATGAAAGAACTGAAAAGGGAACAAAGAGAAAAAAAATATAAAATGAAGATAGAGAAAAAAATTTTCACGAAATATGGAAAATTAATATAAAAGTAATGAAGAAAGTGATGGAAAAATAAAAGAAAACTCATAAGGAAGGAGAAGAGAGGAAAATGAAGAAAAATCAGAACATAAGGATGAAATAGACCGAATAATGGAAAGCAAGAAGAATAATACAATAGTGATGAATCTGAAAGGAAAGCTGAAATGGGAGAAGAAAAAGGATGCAGAGGAATGGCTAAATGAAAGCCTTGAAATGAATAAGCATGAAGAAAATAGAAGGAACACCGAGCAATGGGAGGAGGTAGGTTAAAAAAAAGAAAAAAAAAAGATCTAGTAAATAAAATGTATTTCATGCGAACAAAAAGAAAGAATAATGAGGAGAAAGTGTTAATTAGAACAAAAGAAGATATATATATATATATATAGACCGAAATTGGACGTGAAGACAGAAGGATAAAGGAAGAAATGAAGAGAAAAACTTGAGAAACTTGAGAAGGGAAAGAGGTAAAGATTTGGTATAATGGAGTAGAAGCAGGGAAAAAAGAATAGTGGTGGAGCGAAAAAGAAGGAAGAATAATTAGAATAGAGAGTGAAGGATTTCGGAAGTAAGAATGGAGAAGAGAAGAGAAAAAATGAAGAGAAAATAAATTCGACACTGTAGGACTAACCGAAACATGGACAAGAAGAAAATGGGCAGACAAAAAGGTAAAAATCATATGAAGGGATTCAACATCGAATGAAGAGACTTAAGAAGAGAGAAGAAGAGAGGGAAAAAAGTAGAAAGAGGCTTAATGACAGTGAGAAAGAAAAAGAAAAAAAATAAGAATTGAACGGAAAAAAAAAAAAACGGAAGAAGTTATAATATGGGAGATAAAAGTAAGACAAAAAATATGTAGTAGCGTTAGTATACATGCAGCATAAAAAGAAGAAAAACTATGTGAACCTCAGTGAATAAAGATGGAAAAATAAGAACAAATCAATAAATATTCATATGAAAGACTTCAATTTAAGAACACAGAAAGAAGGAAGTTAATGAAGGGCAGAGAAGAAGAAATAATATGACAGGACAAAATCATGAATTTAGAAGGAAAAGAAATGATAAGTTGGTTAGGAAAAATGAGGATAACAATAATGAATGGGAAAAAGAAGGGAGATGAAAAAGAGAAATTTAGATATATAGGCACTAGAGACATGGCAATAATTAATTATATAATAGATAACGAAGAAGGAGAGAGAAATAAGAAGAGTGCAGATAGGGGAAAGACATAAATCGAACCACCTACCATTTGAAGTGGAGTTAGAGGAGAGTAATAAAAAGAAAGAAAATAAAGAAGAAGAAAAGACAACAAATAATTAGAGTGAAATAGGTATAAAAGAATATAAAAGATGAATAACAGCAATATAAGGAACGAAACGATAAGAACTGAAAATTAGAGTAGCAAACGCGATGGTGAAAAAGAAGATAAAGAACAAAAAGGAAACAAGAAAAACCTGACGGAACGAGGAATACAAAGAAAAAATTAATAAGATGATTAATGGAGAGTTCTCAGAGAGATAAGAAAAGGGATAGGAGACAGAAAAATATATAGGAGTAAAGAAAGAATGAAGGAAAGTGATAAAAAAGCGAAAAAAAATGAAGGAAAAAAAGTGACAGAAGGAATAATGGCAGACAAATCGAGGAGAATCTTCTGAAAAAAGTAAATAGTAGGAAAAAAAGGGAAAAGATTGATGATGACATAAGTAAGGAAAAATGGATAGAACACTTTAAGAGATGACTAGGAGAAAACGAAAGTGGAAAAAATGAATGGACTAATAGGACCAGTCAGTATTTGAACCTTGAGCGGAGCGGACGTGTTCAAAAATCAAAAATATCAGTTAATCAGAAAAAGTGACAGTTAATCCAAATAAATTTCTCAACGTTATAATAACAATAGAATAAAAGCCAAATGGCTACACAAGAAGGGGACACAATGTCTACACCCACACAAATCAACACAGAAAAATGAACAACTGTAAGTGGAAAACGACAAAGAAATAGCTCTGACATTCAAATACCAAAAAAAAACGGCAAACCCAGCTATCAGATTATTGGCTCAGTCAAACCACCAATATTTTTTAATTTTCCTCTGTTGTACAATATTAGAAATTAAAATCAATGGTGTGAGGGATATCCCAAAAATAAATCAAAACTACAAAACATCCAAACTAATTCAACGTTTCGCCATTTAGTTCATGGCCTCTTCAGGAATACTTTATTAAAAAATTATACAAAATTAATTAATACACTCAAATTATTAAATATCAAACAATAAAATACGAATAGTTGCACTCACAATTTCAAAATGCTTTCTAAACATTGTCAAAATGAATTTTCTTTCAATGAAACTGAAATTTTCAACTGTTAAAATTAGAGTTAATTGTGTGTATCATGATGCATGATTTAGAAAGGACTGAAATATAAGTAGCAATGCCATCAAAATTTCAAGTTAATCCGATTATGAACAAGGTTGCCATTTACCAGATGTGCCAAATGAAATTATATAAATGATGAAACTTATATTAATGAATTTTATCCGTTTAGACTATTTAAAATTGTATAAATTCTCGAGTACTGCTTACTGAGAAAATATATATCTTTTTTCCTATTGATTGTATCAATGTGACTATTAATGTGTAACATTTCAGATATTAATCTTTTTTTATAATTACTTTCTCTGTCTAGGATTATTGTATTATTGGAATCAAAACTGTGATCGGGATTTTTAGAAATATGTAATGGAACTGGTAAAATGTTAGTTCCTATTGATTTTTTATGTTCATTTATTCTAATTTTTAAACTACGTTTTATTTCACCTATTGTGACGGTAAATGTCCCATTAGCGCTAACAGCTCAACCATGCGGCTGCCTGCGAGGGCAGCACCTACCGGTTGGGGAAAAATGTAACGAGGGAATTCGGGACGAGACGGGACGGAACGCGCGCCAATATAAATGAACCAGTCGAGGATAAGCTATTCGAGCATCTAGCCGCCTAACATAAAAACCAAAGTTTTCACCGCCAAAGTTTCGTCGCTGTAGTGACGAGTGTGTGTGAGTGAGCGTGTGTGGAGTGTATCGCTATCGATGGCGAAACCAGGAGCAGACCGTCCCGGTGAAGGACATTAACGAACATTAACGAACTTGTCTCCTTTCCCCTTGCGAGTAGTACGGCCGATACAAAGGTAAGCTGGCCAGCTTTATATCGCGACTTTGCTTTATTTGTTCCACGATTGCACGGAATTAATTGCTAATACCTCGTACTCTGTAAGAATCGGTTGCGTGCATGTGCTAACCCGGCGAACAAAGAGCTACGATCGCTCCAACGCTGCATGTTATTGACGCGCGCGCGCTTTGTAAACATAAATACGCGGGCCGAGTATACTGTAGAGAAGAGGGAAATAAACTAACTCGCATGTGATACTGATTATAATTTCGCTGTTATTATTTCTCGTTAGTACCAACTTGGTTGACTGACTCCCATTCCCTCTTGCTCTCCGGTTGACGAGTTTGATCGTTTCCACAATCCCGCGCGCTCTTCGATGCGATCATGCGATCGCGCGCATAAATAAAAAGACGGAGCACCGACCCCGTTACATGGCGCCCAACGTAAAAGAACCTACAGCGTTTATGATTGTTCAAAACGCCGGTTCTAAACAGTGACCTTGTGCTCAGTCAACCAGCGACTTAAGTGGCAATCAAAGTGTTGTTGTGCACACTTTGAGTTAAAAGCCATATAGTAAACATCACTTCTCTATAAGTTAGCTTGCGAAAGCCCGCCGCGACGATAATTTGTAAACAGTCGTAAGCGCGTGCGAGTGTGACCGAACGACTCTTAGCGAGCCATAGCGTAAACACCAATAGGTTTTGAAAGTTGCCGCAGATCAACAATATTGTACCCGTTGGCCCGGGGAAAACTAACACCGACAACATTCAAACAAAATAAACTCAAATCAATAGTTTTCTTTGGTAACGTGTTGCCTTATCATAAATGTATTTTTCGAATACTGCCAACCGCGGGTATTAGTGATTACGCTTAGACACGCTCGCTATATTAATTTAGATACTAACCAACACAGCCGCGCTAATAAACAGTTAGTGCGCCTGATAGGCGGGATCATTATATTGCGCAATAGCGAGCAAAGAGTCTTTCGACTAGCACAATATTAAACGTCCTTTGTTGAGCCTCTTGTCGGCTAGTGAAGTCTAAATTTTTGCTCGTTTGTTAATAAACATTAAATATAGCACTCGCACTCGCACCGTCCGCCAAATAAGCGTGTAAATTTGCAAAGAATTAGTCGCGACGTAACAAACAGATGACAATGGACTGCACTCAGAAAGAAGTCGAAGACTAGGTATTGACGCTCCAAGACGAGGAAAAAAACGAATACCTCGAACACTTGGAGCTCAAGAAAAACTGGAATAAGCTCTCGAGAGCTGGGCGGCTGCAAAATTGGTTGCTAGGCGACTACTCCGCGGCGGATTTCGTAAAAGTCGACAACCAACACAGTAATCCAGCAAGAAGGGCAACCTTACGCTCAGAGCTTATTATATCCATCTGCGCGGAACACAGCATCCGAAGAACAAGGAGAACATCCGCTAGCCCAGCTAATGCAAAGTGCAGAGGTGATATCGCGGATTCAGGAGACAGCGATAAACATCACAAACGTACTGGACGGCGGCGAGAGTACGAGCAGTAATAAAAATATTACTATAACGGCTAATGATGGTAGCCAATTCCAACTCCCGCCTGCATTCGCTGTGATGATCCAAGACCTCATTTTCCTGTCCAGAGAAAATGAGAAGAAGCTCGAGCTGCTAGACTCGTTAAGAGTAAATGTGTTGAGTATAACGAAAGTATTAGACCAGATATACAACAATTGCAGCAACGTTAAGAGCCAACTGGACGACTTATCTGCCAGAATGAGCGCATTGGAAAATGCCGAAAACAGGAATGTACGGCAAGATAATGCCGAAAACAGGAATGTACGGCAAGATAATGCGAATAATTCTAATGAAATACGACAACAAGAAAACACGCGTAGGAGCGTCGCATTCCAAAATACCTTCACCTACCATTACGACACCAGGTTACCTCAAAGTACTCCAGCTGGACCCGAACAGAGGTTCACGGGGGCCACCGGCATGGCTCCCCGCCGGATGCTCCCTTTCGGAGAGGGTGGACAGCATCAACTCAGTGGAGTTAATGCTGAAGTGAATAACCAAGCGCCGAGCACGTGGTCATCTCAGCAGACAACAAACCCTTGGTCGACTACAAGGGATGTTGGTCGCACTGTCTGAGGATGGAAACTGAAGTTTTCAGGAGAGGGCAATGCGAGTATTGACACCTTCCTATCTAGGCTGGACAATTTAAGGAATGGTGCGGGACTCACGGAAGACGAGATGCTCCTAACGGTATCGAAGCTATTCCTCGGTCCCGCCCTCACCTGGTACAAGGCGATGAAGGAGGAATGGCTCTCCTACGCCGAATTCGAGATGGACGCAAGGGAATGGTTCGGGACCAGCGCACAACAGCAACAGCGTCTGATGAGGGAGGTTCAGAGCCGATATCAGGGCCCCGATGAACCCGTTAATGTTTACATCGCCAACATGATGGGCCTGATGAAGCGGCTAAACCCCCAGATGACGCATGATTACCAATTGGACCTGTTGCACGCCAACCTTCTCCCGGACATTCAGGGCCAAGTGCGGAGGTCCGAAGTGAGCTCCATATGAACCCTGAACGCGCTAGCCACGGCGGCACAAAACAGCTTGCACCAGAGAAAGGCAGAACGGGTGGTACCCGATCCACAATCAACTCTGTACCCGGAGTTAGCGTACCACCCTCGCACCGATGGAAGCAAGGGCCGCAAGGGCAAAGTGGCATCGATGTCCAGCGATAAGTCGGAGGTCAGCGACAGGTCGAACCGTATGGAGAAAGTGCTCGAGAAGGTGGCACACTCCGGCGCCCTCGGGGGCGACGCCTAGTCCGAGCCTAGAGGCAATTGATGGCAAGAAGAAGGCTCCACCCGCCGATATACTGAGTCAAGTGCTGTTATCCCTCAAAGAGATATCTGAAGGGATAAAGCACAACTTCGTCGGGAAAAACTTGACCTCGGAGGACCACACTAAGAATCCGGAGGCTCCTCGAAGACGGAAGAGAGACTTCTCCAAGCCACTCAAGTGCATCTCGTGCGGGTTACTGGGGTACAGCAAAAAGTACTGTCCTCAATATAACAAGGGAAACGAGGAAAGGAGTGGTTAGATGGGGTTGACCCCACTCCTTCATCCCCTAAGACAAACCCCGTAAACGAGATCTCGCGGCCTTCGCCAACACAGTCAGCACCGATAGTAGCGAGCGTGTTGGGCGGCGAGAGCGAGAATTACCCTGGTGGCGCCAATGGTGAACGCGGTGGTAAAGTGAACGCGGAGAGAGGGGGTATTGACGTTAGTAAAGCCCAAGATCCTAGACCGGCCGAGGTGGTGGCGAATGGATCGCACACGCCCTTGGGGGCGCGGGTGACGGCAGATAAACCGTCAAAGGGTAACCCCATGGAAACTCCGATCGTCCGAACCAAGGTGGTTCGAACGACAAGTGGCGTCACTTTACCACGCGAGAGCACAGTGGCTAGCGCTATGGTGTGCGAGGAGCAAATCTGGGGAGTCGCCGAATCTGTTTCGCTATATTCCCCGGAACAGGAAATGCGCTGGTGGCTACCGGTGAAAATAGGAGACTTCCAGATACAGGCTCTCTATGATCCGGGATCTTCCACCACAGCAATGGGTAGTAATGCTCTGCAGATAGCGTCTGTGCTAGGCATCAGGTTAGATACCAACCACGCGGGTACGGCAGGACTATCAGATGGTCGTAAGTTAACGATCGTTGGTCACGTCATGTTGCCGTTCACCGTGGGGGATATGACGATGCCGACGAGAGTAGCTATCCTCCCAACTCTCGTTGATGAATGTATCCTGGGAGTGAATTTAGTTAGGTTGTTGAGAGCGGTACTTGACCCTCACGATGATACGTTACTGCTCAAGAAATCACGAACCAAGATGAAGCTAGAGGTAGCTAGTTTAGAGGCTGGTCCGAGATTAGCTACAATCGGACTAGCCGAGGTAACAGCCTCTCAACATGCGATATTGCAGAGGAGCAACGGCGAGGCCTTATCGCAGGCCCCCGTGGGACTGGGATGTGCGGCAGGCATTGAACACGAGATTCGGGTCGGTGATACGAAGCCGATCAAGCAGCGGTACTATCCAGTGTCACACAAGGTCGAGCAAGAAATGCATAGGTTGGTAAGGGAGATGTTAGATCAAGGGGTGATCAAGCCAGCGGACAGCGGTTGGTCGAGCCCAGTAGTTATGATACGCAAGAAGGATGGCTCGTATCGATTTTGTATAGACTTCATAAAGGTCAACAAAATCGCCGAGCCAAACGCGTATCCCCTACCGTTTATGCAAGATATATTGAGGCGCTTACGAAGCGCACGCTATATTTCCACACTCGACCTCAGTAGTGCGTATCATCAAATACCACTCAAACCCGAACCTCAACCTATCACTGCCTTTACCGTACCCGGATTGGGACATTTCCAGTTCGTACGAATGCCATTCGGTCTCTCGTTCGCCGGCATCACCTTCCAACGGTTAATAGATAGCGTGATCGGACCTGAGCTTGGCGATTTCGCCTTCCCCTATTTAGATGATATCATCGTAGTATCATCCAAATTCGAAGATCACCTGCAACATCTTAAAACCGTATTGAATAGGTTATAATCGAGAGAAGAGCGTCTTCTGCAAACCTGAGGCCGAATATCTGGGTTTGTTGATTAACCGCGAGGGTATCAGGCCCGACCCTGAAAAGGTGCGCTCTGTTGTGGAGTATCCACGATCAGAATACGTACGACAGCTACGCACCTTCCTGGGGGTTGCTTCATGGTACCGCCGATTCTTGAGTGACTTCGCCACTTACGCTCAACCGTTAACGAAATTGACGGGGAAAAAATGTGAGTATGTGTGGGGATCAGACCAAGAACAAGCCTTCGCCAAACTTAAGGCACTCATGATATCCGCACCGTGCCTCGGGTTACCGGAACCCGACGGACAGTACGTATTGGAAACAGATGCTAGCGCTACGGGAATCGGCCCCGTCCTGATTCAAAGAGTAGGAAACGGAGACCGACTCATCGAGTACGCTAGCAGAGTCCTTAACCCGGCGGAGCAAAATTACTCCGCCATGGAGCGCGAGTGCTTAGCGGTCGTATGAGCTATACAGAAGTTCCGCCCATACATAGAGGCGTACTGATTCAAGGTAGCAACGGATCATAACAGTCTTAAATGGCTATACAATCTGAAGAACCTAATAGGACGTCTAGCCCGATGGGCCTTGCAACTCCAAGGCCATGCCTTCGAGATCGAGTATCGAAAGGGGGCCGACAACGTATTGCCCGATGCGTTATCACGCGTTTTTGAGCCCACGATGGCTGAGGTTAGTGCAATGGATCAACCGAAGCCAGGGGCAAAGCCTGGTACACGGAACAGTTCCGGCGCGTCGAAGACAACCCAGAAGACTACCCGGACTGGAAAATAGTTGGCAAAGTGGTATATCACCAAAAGCCAAGCTGTGACTACCAAGGCGAATATGGGTACGAGGACACTTGGAATCTAGTCGTACCATCGGAAGACCGAAAGGTGATCCTGTTCGAGAACCACGACCTTGAGACCGCGGGACATTTGGGACGCGAGAAGACCTTCGCCCGCGTCGCCCAACTATTCTTGCGTCGTCCTACTATTGGCCAGAGATGTACGCGGCCGTTAAAGGTTACGTCCAAAAGTGTCAGGTTTGTCAGCAGTGTAAGGTCGAACACCGACTGCCGCGCGGACTCATGAGGGATCGGATGTTGTCCACACCTTGACAAGTTGTAGCGGGCGACATCGCTGGACCCTTTCTATGAAGCCCTCGAGGGCACGAATACGTATTAGTGTTCATCGACTTATTCACGCGATGGGTTGAGTGCCTACCTATACGTAGTGCCAATGGTAAGACGATCACGAAGGAACTCTGGGAACGAGTGATCCTGCGCTTCGGTGCGCCTAAGGTCTTCCTGTCCGATATGGCACCGAATGCCGTAACCAGCGGGTAGATGGGTACCTAAGAGACCAAGGGATAAACCGGACCTTTACGTCGACCTATACCCCACAGGCTAACCCTACTGAAAGAGTTAACAGAACTCTGAAGACGATGATAACCTCGTACTTGCGCGGGAATCACACAGAATGGGATCGAGTGTTATCTGAACTCGCGTTCGCGTTGAACACTGCTGTCCACAGTTCCACGGGAACCAGCCCTGCCATGCTCAACTACGGTAGGCAAACGGAAGCCCCGAACACCCTTCGGAGATAAATGGACGAGCTTGCGGCCCGAGAGGAAGGTTTACTCCGAATCGGACAATGAAACGAGCATATGAAGAATAACCGATGTGTTATTCAGCAAGCTCGTGAAATCGCTTCGGACGAGTCCTTGAGGCAGGCGAAATATTATAACGCCAAGCACAAAACCCCCGGATTTAAAGAAGGGGATTAGGTATGGAAGAAAAATCACATATTGTCCAGTGCGACGGTATTTCCGCAAAGCTAGCGCTAAAATTCATAGGTCTCGGAGTCAATTCATCAGCAATAGTCAGTTCATCAGCGAGATGACGACGATACCCCTACCACCGAGGGAACCGAGGCGACGAACATCCCGCCTACTGCGAGCTATGCGACAACACGCGGAAACGAGCGCGCCGTTACTACGGATAACACACTCCGGAATGATAACGCGACAACTTCGAGCCACACTCGTCACGCCCCTTCCAATCCCCCTGATAAGATCCTAATAATCACCCCTTCAACTAATGCGGTAAAGCGCCCACGAGGAAGACCTCGTAAGAACGCGCTAACCATCCGAACCACCTCATACCGACAAAATCCACGTATCTTCCTTCCCGTCGTCGTGAAAAGGAAGAGGGGTAGACCACCGAGAACACCGACCGTGGATGCATGAGGCTCTGCGAAAGAAGGACCTGGGAGACCGACGCAAAGGACCCCATCTTCAGTCCCAGCGACGAAGGTCCTGGGCAGCCGAACACCTTCGATACGCGAGGAAAGAGGTCACCGATATTGACATGTAGAACCGTTACAGGATGAAGATTTCGTACGAGCAGTTTGAGGAAGCGGCAGCCGCCCTCATCAGGCTGGACCAAGGTCCCGCCGTCGAGGGAGTCGTGCACGCCGCCCTGCACCTTCTCGGCGAGAAAAAGAAAGAAGAGGAGCGAACACGGTTGCGACCTCTCGAGAGCTCGTCATCCGTGGTGATCGAAGAGATCACAGACGAAGAACCCCAGCGCCCATCAACAGTGCAGGGCGTCGTGCGCGAGGAGGCGGCATCGCTGCCTGGAGCACCAGCGGAAGCAATTGCCATGAGGGCCCCACCAACCTCCACAGGCACCCAGACGGAAGAAGCCTCCACCGATGCGACCTGGCGCCCCAGATTCACTAGCCAGGCATCCTCGTCTGGCGAACGAACCTGGGAGGAGATAGTGGAGGGCTTGAGGGAGGTCGAATAAGGCTGGAACACCCTCAATGCTCTCCAACGAGCCGTGTATGCGGAATACGATGCGTACACGGCTGCGGGATACCGCCTAAGTGATATGGAGTACTGGAGCAAGGTAGTGTCCCGCCACTCACCGAGGTTAGCGGACGTGCGGGGTAAACCTCGTGGAGAACGTGGACGGCAGCAACGGGGGTCAAGCAACGGGACCCATCCACATAAACCTTGTGGTGGGGTCCACTGGTGAGGACCCCACTGTAGAAAGACCGCTGTGGTCCGCCCCGAACCGGCGTGACGGGTTGCTGCTGATCTATAGCGAGGCCACCCTCGGGGCACCCTATCCTACGCACAGTGGGAAGGATACAACGTTTGCCACTACCCCGGGGTAACCCGCACGGATCGTTGCCCCCGTGTCCGGCAAGATGCCGACCTGGTCCAAGAGAGGTCATTTAAATAATAATTAAAAAAAACGGAAAACTTAACTTAACTTTAATTAACTTTACCGTTAATTTAATTCTAAACTTAAAAGACATCAAGAAAATTTGAAAAAACTAGAAATTATCAAGTCATCCCTGTCCAAAACGACTAAAATAAACGAAACAATAGAAAGTAATAAAATAAACGAATAGAATAACGATGATAATATAGTTACAAGTGTTAAGTCAGAGACTAAAGGCGAGAACCATATGAACACTGAACCATATGAAATGTCAAACTTTGACGTTACCATTTGAGATAAGCAAATTAATAATATAGAAGATGTTCCGATAGTTGATATTGACGAAATCGAGTTTCCCTTCTCAAAAGAGTACAACAATTTTCAGAAAAATAATGAACATGCTATGACATGTTCGTTTTGATTATGCATCTGTTACTTATTTTAAAGTGTTATAAATTAACTTCTCTAATAAAAAAAAATTAAACAATACAATATTTGACAAATTTATTTTAGATTATGAGATGTATCATTCAGCAAAATTCAAAAGATTACTTTTTAATACAACGCGTAAGAGAGCAACTGCTCCACATCAGATAATTTATTCAGACGTAATGGGATCTATCTTGCCTATTACACCTCCTAAAGCATACAGATTAATTTCTGTTATTTGACGATTTTTTCCCATTAGCTATGATACCATCAAAAACAAAAATAAGACTGGATTTGAAAAGTTTATAAAATGTGTAAGAAATTCAATAGGTTGCGACGCTAAGATGTGTTATCTAAGGTCTAATCAAGATGCAGAATATACATTCGAATACATTATTGAAGTTCTAAATAAATTTGAGATGGAACTTCAATTAGCTTTTTTTGACACCTCT
The DNA here is from genome assembly GCF_024137745.1 of Phymastichus coffea. Taxonomy (NCBI): domain Eukaryota; kingdom Metazoa; phylum Arthropoda; class Insecta; order Hymenoptera; family Eulophidae; genus Phymastichus; species Phymastichus coffea. The sequence continues at coordinate 7,380,172 of NW_026706814.1, forward strand.
CATCATAACGGTGTAAGTGAAAGATTTAATCGAACATTACAAAATAAAATCAGATTTTATATGTTTAATTTAAGTTGTCCGAAAATTCTTGAGACTTAGCAATGAATGCGGTCGTTTACGCGTTTAATCGAACACCTAATATATCAAATAATATGATCATACCTATACAAAAATTCGATCTACATCATCAACTTGATATTAAACAAATTAAAAGGTTTGGTTAATTAGCATATATCAAAGTGCATAGAAACGTGAGTCCTAAATTTCGAACAGAAGGTAGAAGAGTTATTTTAGTTGAATATTTTCCCACATATTTTCAATTTTCAAGACCAGAAGATGGCAAAATTTATGAAAAACAAACGCGTATTTTAATGATAAACTAATATTTAAAGATAAATATAAAAATAATTCAATCGAGTCTTTACTGCCAATGGTAGAAGAGATTTACAAATAGTTTATTAAAATTGCTTCAGCAAAAGCAATCTCAGGATAGATTTTGAAAAGCGAGGGAAAAAAAATAACAAAACGTAAACGAGGCAGACCCAGGAAAAATTATACTCAAAAGAAAAAAGAAAATAATATTAACAATAATTCTAAAACATTAGAAAAAGAAATTTTAGATAATAGTTTTCTAGAATTTGATTTCACTGAAAATATAAAAGCTAAAAACTTATTTTCATACTTATAGTTTCATAGCTATAGAAGATGTGTCAAAAACAAAAGAAAACAACAAAAAATTAATAAGTAAGGTATATTATAAGTGGATAATAAACATAAATTCCGACTTATATGTAACAAATTCCGATCCTTCTAACTATTAAGAGGCTATGAACAGTGAAAATAAAGAATATTGGAAAAAAGCAATAGAAGAGAAACTTTTATCCATAAAAAAAAGAATAAAGAATAGAAATTAGTGAATAAAACAGATCTTATAAGAAAAGGCAAGAAAATTAATCCTATTGATAGCCGTTGGATCTTTAAAAAGAAAGTGAACTTAGATAATTTAGAAAAATATAAGGCAAGTTTAATGGTTCGCGGATTTAAGAACTGGAATATGTATGAGCTTACAGAAACATGTGCTTCAGTATCTAGATTAACCCTTGTGACGATCTTTCACGTTACCAATTCTTCAAAGGTGGGCAAGTGAGGCGCACTCGCTCATAGCAATCGGGGAGGGAAAAGGACGGGTATGGAATGAGATAAAGTCGCATTTCAGAAACCAAACTAAATACTTTAATTATAATCACGTGTACATAAAACCTTAATTCTACCAAACATACGCAAAAGTTATCCGCACTCACAATAATATCAACGCTTATGTGGGAAAACGACACTTGGTCAATCCGCGCTTAAACCAATAAAAACGATATCAGAAATGGTATCACCCGGCGGGTGACCGCCTTGGCGATAAGCCGACTTAACTTAAGCGTTGGCCGTGCGATTACCAGAAAGTGACCGGCGAACAAACGCCTTGTCACTTTTCTAATTTTCGCATTATTTCCACACCGCCTTAGAGAGAGAGAAAATACAAAGGTGTCCTTGGCCTCAATTACTGTAGGCCACAAACGTCGAGGAAGCCCGGCTGCGCCGTACGGGTGGTTGCCACTCCGGTTGATGAAAAATCAGCGGAAGGCCTTGCTGATGTGATGGCGACGAACTCTGGTGATTGCTCTCTCTCTCTTTATCTTGTCTCGCGTCTCTTTAGCTGGTGCACTCGCTAAGATGAGCTAGCATACTCGTGAAAATAAGCTGGTGCACTCTTCTACGCTAAGCTATAGAACTCCTACTGTACAACGCTTGACCGCAATCGGCAGCAACCTTCTACTTTCCTTTTTTTCTCCCGTTTGGCCTACTCATTAGGCGACGCGCGACTAAAGCGCTAATTAATTACGTTCACGCGCCTGCCTAAACCTGCGTGGGGCACGCACGCCCCCCCCTCTCTCTCTCTGGAGGGTGAAAGTATTTTTTTTTAATTTTATTCTTGCAAACTAAATGAAACTTCTTTTATTCGGAAGGACATTGAAAACTACAGGTAATGTATTTCGAATTTTCTTTTTAAATTATATATTAGGAGATAAAGAGTTAAATATTTATTTGAACATTTATTTATTATCCATCCTCTCTAGTTGAATATTCATTTTTATTACAATAGATAGATACGATAAGCAAGCAGAATGAAATTTTAATAATACACTAGATGATATTCCATATTACTTCTTATTGTTGGGAAACTTATCTATCAACATTATTAACTTCTTTAAATAAAAAAAATTCTTTCAAAATGCATTCAGAATATCGATATTAATTTATTGATTATAAGCAGAACAATAATGATATTCTTAAAAAAAATACTTGAAACAAAGATTTCTTACACCAACCGCAACGAATAATAGCCACGTTTTTACAACCGTCTATTTCATAATGCGTTCCATATGAATCTCGGAAACTAAAATCTACGAGATTTTCAAATGCCTCTGGTTTATTTATAAGATACCCACTTTTATACCACGCATCCCTGAATAGATTCTTATAACTCATCTTATCTAGGCTCATAATTAGTCGATGAAGAATATTATATTTACACATGTACTCCATAAAGAATTTAACTAGAGAATAACTTGAAGAGACAATATCAAAAATAAACTTACATTATATATAAATTAAGAAAAAAGAATTATTTATACAAACAGAGAAGAACAAAAATTTTTTGAGAAAAATATTGTTAAAAATCAAAGATGAATACGAAAGTTATTTTCAATACGAACATGTAGAATGCCTGATTCAGTTCATTTATTTCTACACATATTCCAATTCAAAATCCATATGTAGAATTCTCGCATCAATATAATATTTTTCACATGGCTAAAATATATGACCTAAAACTTGCATGTGTTACTACTCTTGAAATTTTTTTGAAACTTGAAATAATATAAATATGTATATATTTTTTTCGAACGCATCGCAAGAATTTCTTTCGCAGAATAGCTCCGACTCACAACAAAACATTCGATTGACTGGCACTGAATAAAAATATACGTGGTAAGCACATGATGATGAAACCTGCTCATTTTTAGCAGATAAATAAGTTGAAAATATTCCAGTGACTCACACTAGTAAAGTCCTTTCTTCCGAATATGAAACTTATGTTAATAATAATATGAATGTAATGCAACTTATGGTCATAATAATTTTGGAGTAATTAATTGTTCGCGTAAATAATTGTAAACATTATTATTATTATTAACTTTACTGCTTTTTACAATTTTTTAGACATTTTTTTTTAATATTTAATTTAAAGAAATTAATAACTATTTAAATGATCAAAAACATATTTTTAATGTCTTTGAATATGTTTAATGATTTGAATAACTAATTTTTTCGTATTGTTTCAATTAGAGAAAGCTTCGTTTTGATGGAAGAAATTTTTTAGCAAAGCATCATCGTATAAATATTGTGTATTTAAAGGTTTACAAAATATTCTCTAGAAATGGAGTAATCTTATGAAAATCTGATTTTAGAAATGAAATTTGATGGTAATTTTTACCGCTTTGAATGTGCTATTGACATAGAACGATATACATTTCTTATTATTTTAGGCCTTCTTTAGATTGAAATTTCATTCAAAGCTGTTATCATAGCTATTTCATAAAAGGAAACTATATATTTGACTGAAGAAAAGCTTACCCTCTTATATACAATTTAAAAAGAAAATTCGAAATACATTACCTGTAGTTTTCAATATCCTTCCGAATAAAAGATGTTTCATTTAGTTTACAAGAATAAAATTAAAAAAAAACTTATAACATTGTGACATGGTAACAAATAATTTTCAGTTGGTTTCAAGAAAAAATGTTTTATAGAAAAGGAGATACACTGAAAGAACGGTTCTTGGGGGTGAACGTGATGAGTAGTTTCCACTCCTTATATGGTTTCTTTGCCTCACGAATGAATACTTCTGGCTTTTAGTTAATCGTGCATAGTACGAGTATATTGAACAGATTCAATGTTGGTTACATCAATTTCATTGACACAGTTAACTCAAAGCGTTTAGTTTCAAAGAAATTAAAACAATTAAGTTAAGGATAGTTTAACCTTAAATTAGAAAAAAATAAAAAACACGTCAACTTTGATTCTTAATCTCCTTCTAAATAAAAAAGTTAGAAGAGGATTGAATTAAATTCATAATTTTGGCAGACAAAAATGTAGGAAACAAATCATTTCCACCCTTATAAAAAGTAAGGGTTGCAATCCTCTGGAGCTTTGATACGCTACATGATACTGTTATTGAGTAACAATGAATATCCAGTTGGTTTCAAGAGAATATCTCAGTTAGAAGAAAAGATATATCAAAAAACGGTTTTTGGGGGTGAACTTTAGGGGCAGTTTTCATCCCTTTGAATCACGTATTAGCACATAAGGAAAAATACGTGTCGACTATTTTTCAGTCCTCTACCACATATCAAAGTTTTATCGAAATCGGTTACTTACACTTGATGTACATTCCTTGTTAGAAAAGTGAACGGGCAAGAGTTAAACGAGTTTTTCGCTACTTGAGAGGCACCAAAGGCATAGGTTTAATTTATAAAGGTAAAGCAGATGAATTGGCAAATTTTGTTCAAGCAAGTTTTGCTAACTGCCAAAATTCCATTACAACAGCTAGTTTCTTAAACAAGCTATTTGAGGATTCCATAAACTGGTGAACTTACAAATTGATTTTTGTACTTTATATATTCCTAATACAAAAAACACCAGAAATTGAATAAATCAAGTATTTTATTAAAAGATATTTATTTGATATCAATGTGGAAGGGTTTGTAATTTATTGTTGAATATGAAAAATATTAAAATTATTACATTGTTGTAAAGTCACATTTTTATTGTATATACAGGGTGGGCCATTTTAAGTGGACCAGTAGGTTTTCTCGGAAACTATGAGAGATAGCGAAATATTTTTCAGACAAAAGTTGCTCAATTTCGAGGGAGTCAAATTTTCATGATCTTATCTTTGACATTGGAGGTCATATTCAATGTCATTTGAAGGTCAACTTTGTTATCTTAAATGGGAACCTCTATTTTTGACCCCGGATTCAGAAAGAGCGGGAAATTCTACGTTTAGATGATGTAACATATGTGGGATGCGATTCACCACCGAAGGTCATGTGAAGGTCAATTAATTTTTTTTCTTAATTTTTCCACCCGAATGACCAGGTAAGGTAATGTTAAGCGAAAAATATATTAGACAAAACTTGCTCAACTTCGACGGGGCCACATTCCCATGACCTTACCTTTAACCTTGGAGGTAATGTTCAAGGTCATTTGAGGACAACTTTGTTTTCTTACATGGAACCCCTATTTTTGACCCCGGATTCGGAAAGAGCGGGAAATTCTACCCAATTTTTTGTTTAGGCGTCATGTGTGCGGTCTATTTTGCCCTATTTATTCAAGGTCATAAATGGTGTTATGATGAGGGTGTCTTCGGTACGGGAAATGTTCTTGATAAAGTCTTCAAGCTCTACTATAATTCCCTCCGGCTAGACCAAGAATGAAAATCATATCGACGCGTTCACGTGCAGAATAATCCGGCATGTTCCAGAAAAAAAGGCTTTTGATTTAATTTTTTGATTTAATAAAAATTTGTAACAAAAAAATTCTCTTCAATGAACACAAAATCGCTATTCAGTAAAATAAACGAATAAACTAAGCTGCAGTATCGAAAAACAATTTTGGTTTTGTGGAAATGAAAATATTCGATATGCCAAACCAGACAATGACAGGTACACGTATGTCAAAGTACATAAAGACACTTTACTGGATAACATTGATGGTTAAGCTAGAAAAATGTACAACCTTGCGCCTGCATATGATAAAAGAGGTGAATCAGCTCTTTCCGAATCCGGGTTCAAAAATAGGGGTTCCCATGTATGAAAACAAAGTTGACCTTCAAATGACCTTGAACATGACCTCCAAGGTTAAAGATAAGGTCATAGGAATGTGGCCCCGTCGAAGTTGAGCAACTTTTGTCTGAAAAATATTTCCCTATCTCTCATAGTTTCCGAGAAAACCTACTGATCCACTTAAAATGGTCCAACCTGTATAAAAAAAGAAAGATATTTCACTAATACATATTTGCTAATTACAGTTTTAACTACTAATACTTTATTTTTATCAACTACATTTATTTTTTAACATTAGGTCAATCAAATAGTCAGGGTTTGGTCTTTGAAGTGAGCAGAGGTGTTGTAACTGCTCTATCTGAAAAGTTACAATACTAGCAAATCAAGTGAAGTGATAGCAAAGTTTAAAATTCATTAACGGTGCTTCAAAACAAAAGAAAATAACGGTAGAAATGACCTCTAATTATATGAATTAGAGTTAGTCTAATTCTAATAAAAGCCAAACTAAAAACTGGAAAACTGTAAATAATAAAAGACCGAAAAGTAGCCCAGAAGTTCAAACTCAATTTAAAAAACGACAAGCACAATTATCAGATTACTGGTTAAGTAACATAAGTAAAAGGTATGAAATACTTCAAAAAAATAAAGAAAATAAAAAAAATCATAGTGAAGGAGAATACAATGAAGCAAATACGTTAAAAAGTAAATCCCCTCCGATCTTCGTTTACAATGTAAAGAATATCAAACCGTTAGAAAATCTACTGGTTGTGAGTATAATAGCCAAAGAAAATTACACCTTATAACGGAGTCGCCGAGGTAGCTAACAGATCTGCCACTCTACCCGCGTAGCAACAGCGCCCGGAACATTGCGAGAGAGAGAGAGAGAGAGAGAGAGAGAGAGAGAGAGAGTAAGTGAGAAAATCGTAGCACCGATCTTGTCCACCTGTTTCACTCCTCTCCGTCGTCGTTTCTTTTACTGTTGTTGTCGTTGATACTCCTATTGCTGCTTATCGTTGTATAAATGTATATGGGTGTGACATCGTTGCGACCGGTGTCCGTCTATTTGTTGATATTGTTTCGATCGTTATTACTGTTGCTGTTGTTGTTGGTTGGTCCTTTTTCGCTTCATACCACTAAAATGTCCGCTCGGCAACAATCGCTGACGTGTGAACGCCCGTGTCAGCTCACCGGAAACCTCATGCGCACAGGTGTGGGTTTTTTACAGTACGTGGCTGAGCGAAACCCAGCCAATATTTACTTCACTAACTCTCGCATGCCGAACGTGTATCCACGTAACACAAAAAACGTCAGTGAGGGCGCGGGAAAACTGTTGACAAAGAAAATAATGATGGCGCACGTGACGGCCTGTACTAGCTTCTAATACGTACTGCCGAAAAAATCGGCGTGAGCTCTCTCTCTCTTTCTTCTCTCTTTGGTCTCTCTCTCCTCGCTCATCTCCAACTGCCACCTCCGCCCTCCTTCGCCGCTCGCCCTAGCACCGCACCTAGACAAAAAAAAGGCTAGTATGAGTGTATGCTCTCAACGCACATTTTCGGAGCCTGGCGTAGATCTCGATGAGAGCCAGATGACAGAAACAACCACGATTCTCCATCTGAACCTTAAAAGTGGTAGGATAAAACAAAGTTCAAATTGAGCTAATAATTTCGGAAAAATATTTGCCAATTACTACTGCATTGTAAGAAGAAAACACGCAATTTTATACATATCAACGCCAAGAACAAAAAGGTTTCAATGTTATATTATGAATAATTCACTCGTCGGTTATAAATGAATTACAAATAACCATAGAAGAACATGGACATAAAGTAATGTGTTCATAATATAATGTATCGCATCACAAAGCTACCATTGCCGCTTTTCACAGTTTAAATTGAACATTATTATAAAAGTCTAGAAATTTATAAAGTGAACCGACTATTAAACACGGTAATCAAATTCGAGCTACCGAACGTTAAAACAGAAATTTCACAATGTCAAAACTGCCAAAAATACGGACATACAAAAAACTTATTCTTACAAAAGTGCTATGTGTGTGAAATATGCTGAACAATACAAAACTAAAGAATGTCCAATTAAACAAAAAATAAGAGACGTAACATGTGTAAATTGCAAAGAAAATCACACCGCAAACTATCAAAGATGTCCAGTTCGTAAGCAATTACAGCAAAAGCTATTTCCTAGACTACGAGAAAAAACATTAAATCAAAACAGTATTTAATTTCATCTAAATCCAAAATTCAAATTTAAATGCCAACGTCAATAGAGTCAGACCAAATATAACATATGCATAGATAATATAAAAACAAAACGATCAGAGTGAGATAGAAATTACAAAATAAAGACAGGCATCCATTGAGATGGCGATTAATGCAGCATGTCTTCATGCGCGGAGTAATCTCCACAACCGCGGGCCACTCGAACTGAGAACAATCTTCTTGTAGGATAACTTTGGTTTAATTAAAATAATGGCAATTCATGTAATAGTAGAAAACGTAAACAAGATCTTTATTTAAGCGTCAAAAATACAGCTTATTGTTAGTCGTTGGTAGACATTTTACATCGCCTCTGAAACACAAGGAAAAGGTTCCTGTCTATCACAGTTGCAAAGATAGACTTAACGCACTTCACTACGAGTGCGCAGCAAAACTGAGGATTGGTAAAGTATTCACTAGTCGTTGTTATCACTTCACCCTTCGAGTGAAGGGGCAACGGGTTCAACGATACGAAAATCTAGAGTGGAAGCTAGACAACCAATGAACATGTGTTTGCCCTGTACAATGGGGGAGACTGTCGATCAAACTCCACAGTCTCGTCAAACGAGTGATTAGGCTTGGCCTATCCGGTTTCCCTTTCATGGGAGATTGCGGTGAGGCTGAGTTGTTCTGGGTTGTTTTTCGGTCGCTTATATGAAATGTAGCTGCTTATTCCTGCTGTGTGATCCTTGCCCCGTCAAGCGGCATATTCATGACGTAGAACTTATATATGACAAAAGTTGTTCAAGCCAAGCTAAGTAGACATACTAACAAAGTAAACACAAATAATAAGCTTGGACATATGTATTTGTTAACTTAATTCAATTTGCAAGTAAATATCGCTAGTAGTTTTGCAACAAATAAATATTACGCAAATTCGATAATACAACAGGGATCCTAGCACCTTAAGAAAGAGAAACAAGAATTTAACATTTTGATAACTGATATTTAACTGAGTTATCAATAAATAAAAAATTTATAATTTATTTAAACAATTAAAATTTCATTGCGAGATAGCGATCTAACTGTACATACATATAAAATTACTGATAACGATTGTTACCAATTTGCTGATTTTTAAATGGCTAAAAAAGAAATTGCAAATTCGTTTTTTAATTATTATTCAAAATTGGATAGTTAAATTAATCGTTTTTATTTTAAATAATATTCCACTTATCACAAGTGATTTTTTAATGTAAAAATTTTCTATAAATTTATTGTAAATTTCGTGTTATTCACTTATCTAACTTTAATCACTTATAATTTTAAGAGGCGATTTTCCTTGAAAAGCGATTTATACTAAAAAATTCGCTATCTTCGACTTGTTTTTTTAAGTTACTAATATTCAATTTTGAGCAAGCCATTTTGCGACAAAATCTGTTTATGCGAATATAAAACATACTCTGCGAGAGTTTTCTTGCCACGTAGGACACTTGCAGCGTTTTTGCTTTCATGGCTATTAATTGTTTACGTCATAATCAAGCCAGCGTCACTTACGTGCGCTCATCTCATTTAACAAGCGTCACTTACGTGCGTTTATCATTTTTTCATAAATCGTGGGTCATCCGAAAATCGTTCTCGACCACTTGTGTCAGTGTTTGAAAGTGTGATTGCAATGCATTTACGCGGCTTTACTTCGCTATTCATTCTATAATTCATTTGGCATAATCCCTGTATTTGGTGTCATTAATTTTTTCTCCTTTTTATTTAATAAATTGGATTTTTATGCCGGTACGGCTTTTCCCATTATATAGTGCTTTATTATTAACCTATCTCCACAAACCATAAAAGTTACAAATTACATAAAAAAACGTCCAGTGTAAAAAAAAAGAGATAAAGGCGTCGATGCCATCTAAGGCATGATAGACTGAGTTCAATTCAAGAACATCGCTTTATATTGGAAGGTGATTATAATGCCAAACATCCGTGGTGGGGATCAAAATCATTAACTCCAACATACAGAGGTAGAGCAAGTACTCTATGAAATACTACAAGATGTAACAGGCTGCCGCCTAGCCGCAAATCCCGGGTAATCGTAGTCCTCAATACGACCAGACGGTGCGCTGTTAACTGTATGCTTCTAGCACACTTACTCACCTCGATCCGTTGTACGCATGCGCCGTGTCCACTCAGCGATCTAACTTGGGTGCGCGATCCCTCCGCACAGTGGCGCTGGTGCGCTAGCTTACTAGCGCTCCGTCGGACACCGCATGCACCTCGGTCGACGAACAGCTCCTACTACGCTTGCAAAAAAAATAACTACATTCCAATTAGAAAATCAAGATACCGGCTTACAGATATAAACAAATTTTCGGAATTGATTGACTTCACTATAGTAAAAGGTATAAACACAAATTATTTGGAAGTGTCATCATGCTTTGATTTATCATCGATCATTTGTCGATACTAATTATTCTACACCATCAAGTTTAATAAAGCAAGCAATAACATTAAAGTCGCCTGGAAAAATATGCTGTTTACGTAGAGGAATGCAGAACGTGCAACGTTCCTCTTGAAATAGCTAATAATGTAGAAAACACCACTCAATGTAATTCTAACCGAAATTATTAACAAATGCTCCACTACAATATAACTGAATAGAAATAAAACAGCAAATTACGTCCACTAAAGTATAAAAACGTAGATGTAAATAAAGAATTATTAATTTGAAGTAACACTAAAGTGATATTTAAAAATTTGTTCAATACAAATTCAGTGTTGGAGGAAATTACAAAATTTAAATATGTTTATACATAAAATTTCTGTTAGATTATGCAGCAAGATATTTGAAAAATTTTTATTTATTTAAGTCATATTTTATTGAAAGTATGATATAAAATATTTAATAGTAGTCACTTTTTAATCTAACTATGAAATTTAATTTTTTACTGATTGAAGTTGAAATTGACATTACAGAGTATGTGAAAATAAACAATGTACCTATCTTCCATTAAATGAAACTGAGTCAGATTTATTCTCAAAAAAAAAAAACAGTCAAAATCAAACATCAGAAAATATGCCAAAATCAATTTATCAGCCAAATAGTAAACAGAAAAGAAATATTGATGAGATTTTGAATATTTTTGATATCTCTCCTTTCAAACGTATGAAAGTCGACAACAATAATGTGGTAATAAAAAGCATTGAAATTATTTGAACTATCGCAGAAGAGGTATCAACAATCTTTGAACAAGCTTTTCATGTTGAATTGTCTAATTTCAAGAATTTAAATCAAATCTGTATTGAAAGTTCTTGGTTTAATAGTATATTTGTTAACATAAAATCTAAATGGAATAGTTGCAAAAGTTTTGACGAAAAAATTAGTTTATTAACTTTGTTACCAGAAGATTGGCAGCATCAACTGATGAATTAGCATTTTCAATGTTAATACTATACAAGGTTGTTCAAAAAGTAAGGTGACTTTTCAAATTTCACGGGCAACATACTTTCGATTATTGATTGTTTTGTTTTGTTATGTTGGTCCACTCTTCCCGAACATCTGTACCAAGTTTCAAGTGTATAGCATTTTTTGTTTGGTTGTGAGAGGCGTAAAGGTTATAAGTGTGTTGCGTGCTCGGCGATTTCTTGCTATCGAAAAATATGGATCAAAGGATTTGCATCAAATTTTGTGTAAAATATAAAATAAAGTGCTCCGAAACACTTGAAATGTTGACGGTGGCATACGGTGAAACTGTTCTGAGTAAAAAAAATGTTTACAAGTGATACAAACTCTTCCAAGATAGCCGGGAAGATGCCAATGACGAGCCTCGTTCTGGACGCCTAAGCACATCAACAACTGGTGAAAACGTTCAAGCAGTGAAGAAAATTGTTCTGAAAAATCGTCGAATCACTATCAGAGAAGTTGCTGAGGATGTTGGTATATCGCTTGGCTCGTGCCATGAAATTTTTTCTAACGTTTTGAGCATAAGACGTGTGTCAGCGAAGTTTGTTCCGAAATTGCTAAATTTTGATCAAAAGAACCGTCGCATGAGCATCGCTCAAGAACTGTTGAATGACGTCAACGACGACCCAGATTTACTCAAAAGGGTCATAACTGGTGACGAATCATGGGTATATGGTTATGATATCGAAACCAAAGTCCAGTCGTCTCAATGGAAGAGCCCAGATGAGCTAAGACCAAAAAAGCACGCCAAGTTCGATCAAATGTCAAAGTTTTGCTCACTGTTTTCTTCGATTACCATGGCGTGGTGCATCAGGAGTTCTTACTATATGGACGTACGGTCAATAAACAGTATTATCTTGAAGTTATGCGCCGTTTGCGAGAAGGAATACGAAGAAAATGCCCAGAATTGTGGAAAAACAATTCATGGCTTTTGCATCACGATAATGCCCCTGCTCACTCATTTTTGCTTGTGGGAGATTTTTTGGCCAAAAACAACACCACAATCATGCCTCAGCCACCATATTCACCGGATTTGGCCCCATGTAACTTTTTCTTGTTCCCAAAACTAAAGAGACCTATGAAAGGACGGAGATTTGCAACGATTGAAGAGATAAAGACTGCATCGCTGGAAGAGCTCAAGGCTATACCGAAAAGTGCTTATGAGAAGTGCTTTGAGGATTGGAAAAACCGTTGGCATAAGTGTATTGTATCTGAGGGGGATTACTTTGAAGGGGACAACATAAATATTGATAAATAAATAAATAATTTTTCTTAAAAATACAAAGTCACCTTACTTTTTGAACACACCTCGTATGTTTAATGAAGCTAGGAAACTCAGAACAAATGCTGGTGAGTTTATAAGATTTTACTAAATTGATAATTTATCATACCACTTGGCATCGCGGTATATTTTTCAACCCTCTAAAAAGTTCTTAAATAAAAAAAGAATTACTTCAAATAAGCATATAGCAAATTTAAGAATTTGTTTTTTGGAATATCAATAAATTTCATTATAAAATCTACGTAACAATTTTACCTTTATTTAATATTCCTATAGTTTCAAAAAAATAATAGTTTGAAATAAAATATAGATTTGAGTCCAAGCTCGAGTATAATTTGAAATTTAAACTTAATTTATGATTAATTTTTAAATAAATATAAGTTTTTTTTAACGTAATTTTCAATACCATTGAATAATTGGCACTCATTAACTATATTTCAATTTGGTACAGATATTTTGAGTAAACGTATTCGATAAAGTTATCTACGAAATTCACTAAAAAGAAGCCTTCCTGGGTAATTTTGACGGTCAAGTCCGATATCGTGCTGCAGCAAGATATGACCGTCTAGTTATTAGGTTAGGGGGGGGGGTAAGATATTACCAGCAAGTTATTGGGTTATTACAATTAATCTTACCCTTGCCCAAGCATCCCTGTGCATAGTTGAAGAAAATAATAAATTTGACCTCTACATGACCTTACGCGGGGGGGGGGGGGATTAACCACACCCTACACATAATACCTTATCTAAACGTAGAATTTCTCGTTCTTTTCGAATCCAGGATCAAAATTATAAAGAAAATAAATCTCAAGGTCAAAGCCTATTTCTGGGAAAGGTCTCCCTCATTGTTACAAACAACTTTTGTCTGAACAATTTTTTTGTAGAACGCCAACCGTAGAAAATTTCGGGGTGGTTCCTTTAAAATGGGACACCCTGTATATTAATGCTCGTTAATATACAAGTAGATATCAATAAGTGAAAAGGTTATAAAATTCACCTACATTATTTCGTATTCAAAAAGAACGATCAATCATAGTTTCGATATTATGAAAAAAACTATACCATCGAATTTGAATAATGCACATATATAGTTTATAATGGTAAATTAAATATTTTTGACTTACTATGTTCACTTTTCTATAGAAAATGAGTTTCTTGTACGTCAAACATAACAAACGCGCTCTAGAAATAACGAGCCTGCTTCTGAATTCATAGCTCTAAGATAGAAAAAATAGCATATCCGCTAAGCTTTAAAATCATGAAAATCAGTCAAAAACCCAGACCACACCTACTAACCTTTGTTGATTAACATTCTAGAAATATCCTCTTAAAATTTAGTTAAATTAAGTCAGATAGATTTTTTCCTGCAGGTTCAAAGTTAGCAAAAAAAGCAATTTTTACGAAAATTGTTAATTTTGAAACAGCATATCCCCGTCAATTTTCAGTCTAGAAAATCGCACAATAGTTCATTTTTTTTGTCTTTTCAAGAACTTTCTAACGCTTCGCTGTGAGCTCAAAAATATTGAAAATTAACAGTTCTTTAGAATCTTGAAGATGGGTCGAATTAAAAAAAAATGCCTTTTTTATTAATCGTTAAGCGTCTTGCTGATAGATTAAACTATATATTAAATAACATTAATAAAAAGCTTTTAAAAAGACGAAGAGAATGAGTCCCTGCTCAATTCTGTAGCTTTAAAACTTGAGATTTAAGAGCCGATAGAAGACGGATCGAAAAACACTAAGAAAAAGGCTATTTTTGATCTTTGAACTGGTCTATAAGGCGCAATTTTTGAGTTAGAAAGCTGAAATTTTGGTCAGTGTTTTTATTTTATAAGTCAAGTACGTAGTTCAAATTTGAGCAAAATCGCTTGACCCCGTGCGTGCAGTTTTTTTAAAAAAGTATTACTTTGATCCACACACACACACACACGCGCGCGCATAAACATATATATATATATAATAGAAAGAACTGTTGTTTATTGTATCAATACGTAAGACAGATTGTAAATAAACTTAGAGTAATAAAAAAAAGAAACTAGGTCCAGTTGTTCGTATAATATAGTACAATTCATCTTATTTAGGAGTCGTATAATACTAGCACTTCCATGATCGATGATATGATATGTCACGAGCTAGTTATTAAATTAATAATCTACGCGTACCAATGTGTCTAATGAGTAAGATTTTTCTTAAGTAAGGCTCACTTAAGAAAAATCCTGATTATTTGTAATGTGAGTGTAGTGAATAATAATTATTATTTATTACTATACCTTGAAAATCTTATTGAAAGAGGTATCTGTTGACCCAGTTAGAGTTTGAGTACTGATATTAGAATAAACTTTAGACAAATCTTACTTTTAGAAAAATATTTATTGAAAGGGTAGAAGGTTTTTTACATGTTTTGTTCGCAACAATGTTAATAACAGTGACGCCAAAATTGTCGGACTGGCGTAGTACAGAGTTCCACATATGAATTACTTTAAAAGAACTTGCGATAAGAACTGAACTGTAAGAGCGTATTCGAAAGCTTATTGTAGTCTTTTTTAAGATTGAAGATTTTTAAGATTTTTTAAAATTTTTTAAGATTTTCTTTTTTTTTTTCTTAATTAATATTTAAGATGAGTATCGCAATTAAAAGTAGTCCTTGTTTATTACATTATGATTCGTTAAATACATAGTTTTGTAATTGGTGCGTGTTCGCTTGTCCTAGTTTCGATCGAATTCTTGCGGATGCATACATAAATTTGGTCTCCTTTTTGAATTGCGAGATTGCGTGTGAAATGGGAAGAATTTCGACGATTAGGCAATACTATTTTTTTCTCTTTATTAATGTTTTCGTCTGTTGTTCACATGCTCGGGCGTCCGGCACTTATTCGTCGTTCATATCTTCTCGGCCCTCTGAAAACATTTTGTACCACCGATAAACGTTGCTTTAGTCCAAGGTAGTTTCACCATATGCCATAGTCAACATTCGGAATGCGTCCGCACACTTTATTTTGTTTTTCACACAAAATTTGATACAGATTCTTTGATCTATTTTTTAGAATAGGCAAAAATCGAAAACGAGCCAAAACATATCGAAGCAAAACAGCTGTCAAAAATTAACTAAAAATTCAAAATGGCCAACCTTGTCAACATAAGTAAAAGACATGAGTACCAACATAACGCTACAAAAAAAAATTAAATTTACGTATCCCGCGGAAATTCAAAATTCGTGATACTTTTTGAACCGACCTCATAGTCATTTTTACATTGTAATTATTATTGTTAAATAAATGTTCTAGTTATTTTTGTCTCTCGCAAACTTTTGTGTACATTAATCCATAATATACTGCTGGTTAACAGGATACTAGAAAGCCAAGGATTTCAGTAAAGTATATTATTGACATTACTTTATTTTTATGTAAATTCTTGATACCTTGTTGATTTCCGCATAGGTTAGAGCCCATGAGAAGTATCCGCACATAATCCAATGTTCTCGCAGGTTCGGTATCGATCTTGTGCCAGTATTGGCAGAGTAATCAGTGCAAACTTAGAATTTGTCGCGCTATATTGTATGATGTACTGTTCCATATAGAGGTAAAATCAATTTAAACGATAATGTACTTACGACTAGGAGGAGATGATGATCTGCATCTACTTTTACGAGTATCGCGGACTTTTCTTAGCTTCTGCTTTCTTTTCTTCTGTTTTAGAATTTGAAAAATGTTATTCTTCAGAAGGTCTTCATATGAACTAGACTTGCCAGAATAAGAATGGCATTTCTTGTTATTTGGTGGTGAAACGAGCAGTTCGATACAAAACGAAAGAATGAAAGCGCGAGCGCTTTCTGAGAATTGCGAGAATGGCATTTCTTGTTATTTGGTGGTGAAACGAGCAGTTCGATACAAAACGAAAGAATGAAAGCGCGAGCGCTTTCTGAGAATTGCGTGAGTACAGATGCTGCGAAGGGCTATAAAGGCAACTCATTAATCGCTTTTTTTATTTAGCTTCGAGCTTTTAAAATTGTGATATATTGAACCAGGTCGACCTAAATTTGAAAGGACTACATTGATCATGAGGAAGAGGTAGATAATACAATTGATGTTAAACATGTATCTCAATTTTCATTAAAACAGCTATTTAGATTTATTTAAGATCGTACATCATGAGCATAGAGTCGAGTTTTCACTGAGAAATCACTGTAATTAAGCATCCTAAAGAGTCATAATTTTATTACGCTCATTTTGTTGTTCCTGGGTAATGCTAAAGATATGATAAACAAAATTTTAATTACCTTCAGTATTGATGAGAAAGTCAATGCTGTTGTTACATTCTAATGATAAATTTTTACATTTTTGGATCTTTAATAAAAAGTTCTCTGTCAAAATAACCACTCTGACCTTTGAATAACCTTGAAAATACAGCATGGCTATTTTCATAGTTAAAGTCTACATTATTATAAATGTATCATCACAACGTTTTTCCTACCAAAAAATAAAAATAAAAACTGTTCTTGGGCAGTTTTTTAAACATTTGACCTTGAATTAACCAAGATCACTAAAGCAAACTTGAATTGTCATTTCAGACATAAATTTTCCTGTTCTACCTGATTCCAGAATCAAAAATAAAGGTTCTTATTTAAAAAAAACTATAACCTATAATATAAAACTATAACTATAACCATCGATTTTCATATGACCTTGAAAATCAATTTCAAGGTCGTTGGTATCATTGCGTGGCCCCCTCTGTCTCCTTCAACTTTTGCAGATGTCATTATTTAATATCATTCGTTTTGACGAAGGTTACCTACGTTGCTAGATTAAAATGAAATGCCCTGTATATTTATATTATATATATAAATATAATATATATAAAGAACATCCGTTTATAATTATAAGATATATTATTCAAATTAGACACAAAACGTTTTTATAATGTGACGAGAGCAAGCAGTACGCTTGCTCCTCGTCTGCCCTCCTTCTCTCTCTCCCTCTTATCACTCGGCATGGCGACGTGGTCAGCGTTCGGCGCATATATTTATTGCGCCTAACCACTGCCCTTTATGTTTTTCCAGCCGCTGAAGATTGCCGAGCAAGATTGAGAGCGCCCGAAGAAGCAAGAGCGCAGCGACTATGAGGTAGAGAGAGACAGAGAGAGAGAGAGAGAGAGAAAGTTAGCGAGCATGCTAGAGTGCGCGTCTATGCACGCACTATGCAGGTTTGGGGCGGCGTGTGACGCGCGACCAATTAGCGCTTTTGTCGCACGCCGCCTAGTGAGTGGGCTTGGTGGGAGAGCCCGGCGAGAGCGCGAATGCTGACCATGCGTCAAGTCGCGTGAGGCAGTTCCCGGAAGAAAGTTGAGGAGAGAAGTTGGAAGTAGCGGCGCGATGAGAGAAGAAGAAACACACGTGCAGTAGTGACCAGACCAGGGCGAGCCGAGGCAACGTGTGGAGGCAACACCTGCAGCAGGGCATTCAGTGTCGCCCTCGCCGCCATGCACTGCATGACTTCCAGTGGGTTCACCACGGGCTACGCCGAGGAAGACGTCCAGCCAGCGGCCAGGTCAACTCCCCGTTGCCGGCTCATCGCCAAGGACAAAGGTCAGGTTATCTCTCTCTCCCGGTATTTCTCTATCTCATGGTGATGCGCGGCCGCGTAGGAACGATAGGTAGCCAGGCGATCACTTGCCGACTACGCTCATCGTAATGCGGTAGAGAGGTTTCGACGTATTCTTTCCTTTGTAAGGAGGTAAATGGCCAAGGCGATTCAGTCGCCGGGCCATTCGTCCTCCCGCGTTAGTTTAAGTTGTTCTGTATACTACTGTGGGCAAAAAGTAAGGTGAATTTTCAATTTAAACTTCGCGGGCTTAACATTTCGGGCTAGTTCTTTTTTTCTTGAGTTGGTAGGACTGCGAATGACATCTGGGACAAATTTCATGTCAATGTCATCATCAGTAATATATTTACGCTTGTGTTTACCAAACGACCAAGAGTGCATGTTTCGATTTTTACAATGTCTGATTTAATTGAGCAAAGAAGTGCCATCAAATTTTGTTTGCGGAATGAAATTTCGGCTGCGGAAACGTTGAGGATGTTGCGGAAGGCCTTTGGTGATTCTACCATGTCGCAGAAAAATGTTTATAAGTGGTACAAAGACTTCAAAGAGGGTCGAGAACGTGTTGATGACTTGGAGCGCTCCGGACGACCATCGACGTCAATAGATGACCATCACGTCAATAAAGTGAAGGAATTAGTGCTCGAAAATCGTCGGTTGACTGTTAGAGACCTTACTGATATGATCGGAATATCAGAAGGATCTGTGAAAACAATTTTGAAAGACCATTTGGGCCTACGAAAAGTCAAATCTCGTTTGGTACCGAAAACGCTCAATTCGTTCACTCGTTCTTCGTGACCATTTCGCCAAAAATTCGACGCATATCGTTCCGCAACCACCGTATTCGCCTGATTTGGCTCCGTGTGACTTCTGGCTATTCCCAAAACTCAAGAGACCACTCCGGGGAACGCGTTTCGAGTCGATTGAGGAGATAAGAGCTGAATCGAAGAAGGCGCTGATGGCTATACCGGAAAGGGACTATTTGGCATGTTTCGAGGATTGGAAAAAACGTTGGCATAAGTGTATTTTATCGGGAGGGGATTACTTCGAAGGGGATGACATTGATGTAGAAGAATAAATAAAGATTTTTCATTTTACAAACAAATTCACCTTACTTTTTGCCCACAGTAGTATGTGCGCGTGATGTAAACTTTCTTGTAACCGATTTTGTATTTGTTTGTCTGAATAGATTTAAGTTGTATGTTCCAAGTAAAGAAAATTATTTATTCGTTCGACCTATCCTCTCGTTCCCCGATTGTTAAAGAGCGAAAGTGCCTCTCTTACTCTCCCCTTAATAAATTAGTGACGTCAGTGCCGAATAAGGCGCTGCCCCCGTTACAATAATATCAAAAATTTTAGTAAAAATAATGCTGTTATACAATTATTATTTTCTTTAATCTTAATAATTTAGAAAAATAAAAACTATATATGATGATTTCAAATCATTATAAAAAATAATTAAAAGATCGTGATGAGCAATATTTATAATAAGACGAGGAAAACTGTTAAATCGTTTTGTAACGATTTCCCGGTTTACTTGTTGTCTTTGGCGATTTGTGCTCGTCAAGCCGCACGCATGTGTACGTGGACGTATCACTCGTGCTCAATTTGTCTGAGGTGCAAATTTGCGGAATTGAAAGACAGAAGCAGCGCTTGAATTTAGCGAACCGTACAGGTGAAGATGTGCGGGGGGGGGGGGATAAAGAGATAGGAAAGAGCAAAGGAGGAGTTGGTACAAACGTTGATCGAACAGCGACAATTGACACA
The DNA here is from genome assembly GCF_024137745.1 of Phymastichus coffea. NCBI lineage: Eukaryota > Metazoa > Arthropoda > Insecta > Hymenoptera > Eulophidae > Phymastichus > Phymastichus coffea. The sequence goes on from NW_026706814.1 coordinate 7,400,384, forward strand.
TCAGTGGATACGATAGCATCAGTGGCCAGGGCAACAGTAGCAGGAATGACGACATCGGCAGTAAGAGCCGAAGCAGTGGCGGTGAGAGCTCTCTCTTTTTCTCGCTCTCTCCTCATACCGTGTGCACGCGCAACTTTTGCGTGTATCGTCGCTTTCAAGGCTACCTGTCGCACAACGATGAGGAGCAGTACGATCGTTGAGTGAATTATGGTCCTCGAAACCAATTGAGGCAATACATCGTATCATCGGCGAGAATTTGTGCAATAGTTGAACGCCTCACCGAGAACACCGTCGAGCCCGAACGCAATTCCGGGGACGTTATGATCATTTTAATAACGTCATTTCTTTTCATTTATTTTTTATTTTTTTAATATTTTTGTTTTTATTTATTTTTTTAGTATTTATTTATTTATTTTTTAGTTTTTATATATGTTTTGCTTTTTGTTTTATAAATGAAACGGTAAAGTTTATTACATGAAATTGCTGGCGTGATTTTTGTTCCCGTGACAACTTTTTTCTTTCTTATTCCAAGTTTTTTCTCGCGCTAACGCTATAACTTGTGCATCCTGCAGGCTGCTCACTGGTTGGAGCAATTTCGCCTCCCGGATCCCTAATAGGGACAAATTATCTCGGACAAATTATTTCTAAAACCGATTCTCCCTTTACAATAGTGTAATTTCAAAGTCAAAATAATGATATTTTCAAATATTTATTTACATATTACAAAAGTATGGAAAAAATACTTCTAAATAAAAAAAAATTTTTTTCATAGTACGTTAAAACTATAATAATTAAATTGCACTTAAAGATGCTAAATAGTTATTAACTGTAAACCGATGAAAAGTGGCACTACCCCTCTATCGCTACGGTTCATCCGCGTAGACTTACGACGTGCGTCTATTGGTTTAACTAATATTTCTACTATTATCAATCATCATGAGTCTCTAAAAAAAATTTAGCTTAATTTCTTTTATAACGGGACTGCGCATGTGACACGCGCTACAGCCACCGTCATTAGAAAATAATGAGGAAGATTTTAGATTGATGAATTAAGTGGTGTCAAGGCTGCACAGCTATGCCGATGTGACAATGAGAGCGGTTCGTGCTCCTTGGCCCGCGGAGAGCATCATGCAGTTCCCCTGCGCTGAAAACGCGAAAGAACACAATGCGCAGTCGCAACGGGCGACGGAGAAGCGGGAAAGAATAGGGTTCAAAAAAAGCTAGCGATTATTATAAAATAGATCGTATAATAATGTACTGTATAATAATGTAATGTAAAGGCGAAAAATCCATAATAGCATACAAATGTATATAACTAAAGGAAAGCGGCGCTTCGCAGAAACGCAAACTATAGCGTTGCAGTGCGGGAGAGAGAGAGAGAGAGAGAGAGAGAGAGAGAGAAAGCAGCAAGCCGGGAGAGAAAGAGAGAGATCGCAGGCACTTACATTTGCCAGCCGTAGCTTCCTAGCCCTCGCTTATGCGTTACACAAGAAAATGGTATACTCCTTGTACACTAACACCAACACGCGCCTATGTGTATAGTCACTGTCCCAGTCACGACGCAGTCCAGGAGGCGATAAGTAGCTACATGAAGCGACGGATGACGTTTCCTTCCTTGATGCAGCTCGGAAAGTGTAAACGCAGCGAAGCGATGACAATGCGCAAAGAGACGCACGACTTGCCGAAGGATGCGTGGTCAAATCTGTTCTCTCATCTCTCGTGGTGAGACTAACAAGCCAGCGACGTGCGCCCTTACGCGCATCGCGACTTGTTAGCTATCTCTCTCTGCCTCACTCTCACGCTACTTACCGTGATCGGCTGCGTCTTCTCTCACACTATTGTCAGCTACGCTCGTAGCTAAATGTAGTGTGTGTCTGTATATATATATATATATATATATATATATATATATATATATATAGCATGGGGAAAGAGAGATATAACGGAATATATATATATATATATATATATATATATATATATATATATATATATATATATATATATATATATATATATACTTTATATATATATACTTTATATATATATATACTTTATATATATACTTTATAATATATATATATATATATATATAAGAAAGACTTTAGCTCTGCTTATGGGACAATTCGCATATATATATATATATATATATATATATATATATATATATATGCGAATTGTCCCATAAGCAGAGCTAAAGTCTTTCTTTGATAGGATATAATTCGGCCCAAGTTTCTTATAGCGCGAGATGTTCTATAAGTCGAGCTCAAATTATAAGGAAAGGATAGTCTTACTTAGTTAATCACAATGAGAGAAAGAACTTAGGTGTTAATCCAAGTTTATTCAGACTCGTGCGCTCACCTTGCAAGGCTAGAAGTGAATGAATCTAGCCTGTGCAAAGGTGGGCCTATTTATACACAGATTTTCCCGCTTATTATTGCAGGAGAGATTTCATCGAAAATTCGAGAGACATTCGCGAATTTTGAGAAATGATTTTTCTTAATTTACAAGTAAATAACCATTAATATTAAGTTTTTAACACATGTAAATTTTACAGAATTAATTATTTGTTGATTTTATACAATATACAATTATCGCCAATAGTGTCGTCAAAAGTTATTAACTAATAAAGTTAATTAACGTGATATTACATTATTTACAATAGAAAATTATTAAAATTTCATGTAACTTTATAGTTGATTAATTTTGGAAGTATTTTCCAAAATTAATTATTTAAATTAATTAATAACATTTGAATTATGACTAATTTTTCATATTTGTAACGGTTTTCTTCTAATCTTAATATGCGATTATTAAATTAGTTATCTAAGATTTCTAAATCATAAAATTATCATTATCAAGTATTAACTTAATATTTTCGTTTTATATATAGCTTATTGTTTAAACAAATTATTAATTGTTTATTTATTAATAACAGTTGTTATTTAGCTGTTATTAATGAAACCAATTCTTACTCATGTTCTATGCTTATACATTTTACATATAAATTATTTATATTTTTCTAATATTTCATATGTTAATAAATAAATTAACTTTACATATTGATATTCATTATTAATTTATAATTAAATGAGATATTGTGGATGTGCATGTTAAAATCTATATAATCGATACTTTGTTATATTCAAATTATCTATAATTAACATATTTTTCTCAACATTATGGATCATTATATCTATGTCTATTATTTGTGACGTCACGCTGTTTGACTCGACTCTTATTTGTATACAGTCGCGTAAACAGTGAGGTAGCGCCGCTTAATGTATTGTTTTAACTAAACAGATAAATACGTTAGAATAGTTGCAGTCATTTAATAAACAGCTCATATATAGGACCGTTACAATAGCGTTCATTATACTTTAAAATGTAATGATTTTGAGTTTTTTGTAAAACCGCATAAAAACATTTATTATGAATAAAAAAATTTTTTTAGACTCCTAATTATCTTAGAAATACTATTGTGGTTGCTAATTGAAGTTTTTTTATTGCTAATAGTTTTTTCTATAATCTTATAACGCAATTACTAGATTAATTGTTTAAGATTTATAAATTATAAAGCTATCATTATTACGTATAAAATTAACGCTTTCGTTCTATATACGACTTAATGTTTAAATAAATTATTTATTTATTAATAACATTTTATTAATAACATTTATTAATATTTATTAAATTATTTATTTATTAATTGTTGTTAACCCTTAAGTTGCACACCTTATTTTGGCCACGTGACTGCTCGGTGGAGTAAATCTACCCCAGCCCGAAAAACATCAAATAAATCAGAGAATTTTAGATATTTTGCTATGAAAATTTTTTCTAGTATATTTCAAATCTTTTACTACAAAAAAAATATTCAGGTTAACAATTTTTAATGTTAGACACACTGAAAAAAATTGTTGAAAAAAAAAAAATTTTATTTATTGTTAAACATTGTCTGGGGTAAATCTACCCCACATAGCAGTTAAGGGTTAAGCTGTTATTAACGAAACCAAATTCTTACTCATGTTCTTCAGGTATTCATTTTGAATATGGAGTATTTACATTTTTCTAATAATGAATATTTATTGTGTAATAAACAAATTAACTTTGCATATTAAAATTCATTATTATTTAATAATTAAATGCAATTCGTATTATTATAATCTAAATCTATATAAATAAATAATATCTAATTAACATATTTCATTAAAATAACAGAAACTATTATATCTATATCTATAAGTATGTGACGTCACGCTCCTTGTATGGTCATGAAATTAGACTCTTGTAGACGATCAAATAATAGGTGAGGTAGCGCCGTTTAATATGCTCATTGATGTAAACAGATAGATGAGTTTAACGGGTTGCAGTGATTCAGTGAAATAATAAACTAGCTCATAGATAGGACCGTTACATAGCCCCCTCTTGAGACTAAATGATCTATAAGAAAGAGGTCTCATGATTCAGTTTTTTATGAGCTTTATTATTATTGTCTTTGTTTGTTTTTTTTTGTTTTATTTTTTATTTATTTATTTATTTACATTATTCTATTAAAAAATTTCCTGGGGTAGGAGGTCGCTCTGGTTGTGTCGAGGCTATATTCTTTCTTAATTCTTCTATCCTTTCCTCCATCTTGGCAATCCTCGCAGCCAGTTTCTTAATTTTCTTTTGCATCCTGCGCTTCCGCTTCCTTAAGGTGGTTGGTAAAAATATGGAAGGCACAGGAGCAACTGGACGGGGCACACTAGATGGTAGGAAAGGAATCATGGATTTTTGTTTGTTTTCTGCCTTTGCCATCCAAGAAGGCTTGGATGGTGTCTTTGCACAAAGACCAATGCACCGTGTTTTGCGATGGCTCAAAAATTTTAGATGACGGAAAAGGAATGTAGTGTCTTAGGTCAGACGTATCAGTCTGTGTTCCTTGACTTTTCCTCATCTTCAAAAATTGTTAGCTCACTTTTTCCAGTATTCACATATATCAAATCAATATGCAAATTTGCTTGAAGAAAGAATGTATCCCCTAGTGGCTAAATTTGGTACGGCTTTAATAAAGATGTATGAAATACGCCTTTATCTTTACCGTTCTTGTATCTTAGTAAATACGTATCTAAGCCAATTATAGCTTTGATTACATACGGGCCTTAATATAAGCTTAAGAAATTTTTAATTATTTCTTCTTCTTTGTTACTTATATTTTGACTCCGTAATAAAACATTGTCATTAATTTTATATTGATAATGATAGATATTTTTATTAATATTGTTTGCATGTTTTATAAGTTTTAAGTGCATTTGTTTCTTTATTCCTTCTATTTGATTATAATCCGTTGGCACATTCGTTTTGGTATCTGGTATCCATCGATGCCAAAACCTTTCCGGTTTAATATGAAGGTGTGCTTCCATAGGAGTAATTTCAATTGTTTCATGATACATACAGCTTATTATTTGTTGTATTTTGGGAATTAATGGAGCCCAACCTTTATGGTTATTGTTGGCATACGCTCTTAAAAATCTTCCCAGTTCTCTGTAAATTCTTTCCACGATATTGCTTTAGGGATGACAAATACTAGAAAATATTAACTTTATATTGTCAGATGAAAGTTTCTCTTTCTATGCTTTTGCTGTGAACTGTGTTCCATGATCACATATAATTGCTAATGGTTTTCCATAGTTGGGTATATAATGTTCAAAGATCTTTTTTATAGTTGTATAGGTAGTTGATCTTTTTATAGGATACATTACTACAAATTTACTAAAACAATCTATGGTTGATAGAATGTATTTAACTCCGCCTCGTGAAGTAGGTAATGGACCATAGAAATCTATCGATAATAGATCATTTGGTTTTTCAACAAGTATTGGCTGCATTATTGATGATATCTTTTTTGTGTAATACTTTGTGCGTTGACATAAATCGCAACGATTTATTGTTTTAGTGATTTTTTTACGAAGCTTGTAAATATAAAAATTTTCTTAACACCTTCCTAATTTTTCTTGATCCAATATAACCATAAACTTCATGTATTTCTTGAATTATTATTTCTGGTAATAACAATTTATTGTTAACTTCATCTTTTTTATATACCAAATTGTTATTAACTATATATCTATGATCAAAGTTTTCTTTATTTCTTAACTTTTGTATATAGTCATATTTTTGTTGAAATAAATCAAAATTCTTGAAATGTTTAATCAAATCTCGAAAAGGATCTTTCATCAACATAGCAATTTGAATTTCATCGGTGTAGTCTTTGCTGCAGTCTGTTATATGTCTTGATAGAAAATCAGCGGATTTATTTTTATTACCTGGTAAATACTCGTACGTAATGTTGTAGTCTTGAAGAAACAAACACCACCTCACTAATCTCGCATTCGTAAAATTACAAGTAAATTTACGAAGTAAGGAATATAATTTACGAAGTAAATTTACAAGTAAATTTAAAAGGAAAAAGTTAAATTATTCCACTGTGTGCTGTCGATCACCTCTCGTTCGTCTCTGCTGCTCGCTGCTTTCAAAATTTCCAAGTGTTGGCTGCAAAAGATGGCCGCGTGCGCTCCCTATATCAGGCGAGTATTCTCGAAAAACAAATTCTTTGGCTTGAATGTGTACTGAACAAAGAAAACTTTCCAAAAAAATATGGGTAAGTGTACCGGCTTATAACTGTCCATTCCTCTCTCAATCAGCTGCGCACGCCAATCACGACTTAACCTTTCTCTCATCGTTCTTCGCTCTTCACCACTCCTCTTCGTTTCATTGTACAACTACTCCTGTAAGTTAATTTTCTCTAATAGATTCAACTTTAATTTTAGTTGGTCGAAAGGCATATCAATTATAAAGTTAATTTTACAATAATAATCGCATAACATTATTATTAAATATAAACTCACAAAACCTAGAGAACAGCTATATTACTACTTCGTTACGCAAGCGTGTATATGATTTAATATTATCATTGGATTTATAATTTCTGAAAGTAAGTGTCTTGTATGGCTCGAGCGTTTCAAGTAAGAGTTTTCGAGAATATGACTTGTCTCGCCACTGACATTTCTTTAATAACTTTATTTTTTCGAATTTTGAGTCGTACTACATTTTCTCTATGTTTCAATTGTAACTATTGAAAATAATATACAGTTCATGTATTTTCTTTTTTTTCAAATTTGTAAAATATGTAAGAAATGCAAAATTTGAAATATTTTGAACGTCTGCAAAACTTTTCTCTGAAAACGATCTATACTTTACTGCAGTATGTTATTTATTATGTCTGATAAATCCAATTGCGCGTATAAAATGATTTTATAATTTTATCTAGTTTACTACAAAGGATTAAATGATTATTTTTTACGTTTATTAACAGTACTACTCGATTTGTTCAATATGATATAACGAAACTAAACTTATCTTATCAATCAAAACTAAATAAATCCGTTTTGATATTTTCAATTTCTTTCTTCATTTTAAAAATAAAAGAAGTAGTATTATACCAAAAATCACTGACTAATTCTTTTCTAACATTACAGGTGTTCGAGCAGCACCATTATGGGATAGTGCACAACAGCAGTTTGTAGGTATGTTAACTATAACAGATTTTATAAAAATCCTACAAATGTATTACACAAGCCCATCAGTGACTATGGAAGAACTAGAGGAACATGAACTTGATACGTGGAGAAGTATGTTTAGAATTTTGTTATATTGCTGTGCAAATCTATCATAATATTTTCAACGCTACGCAAATAATTAGCTTTCATGTTCATTCCACTCCCTTTATGTAGTTGATAAAGATGTTCAAATTTAAAATTTATCTTTAGGCATCATTTTAAATATTGCAATTTTTTAAGTTTTTTGAATATTTGGAATAAGAATATTTTTTTTATAGAATAATATCTTTTGTATAATAAAAAGCTCACATACACACACACACATACATCCCCGGGCAATTTCACGTCAAGGCAGTCGAACAAAATTTTAAATTTTTTGTAATTTTACCTTTTGATAGTATGTGTATTCTAGAATATGTTAGAATATTTTCACATTTTTGACACACGATTCCAATAATTAATAACCATAATACAATTGCAATTTATGCAATTTTTCAAAAAATTCAAACTTTCATGAATTTATTTAACTATGAAGGACCGATTTTCGATATGGAAACATGTTCATACAATTTATTTTATTTGTCATAAAGATACTAAAAAGATTTTTTAATTCATCTAAAATTTGCATCTGCAATTATTTCATATTTATACGTAAGTTATATTTTTAAGAGATGAGTGTTTGATATGTAAATTCTCACTTATTCTTTCACCTTTTCATTCTATTCGTCAAATCCTTTCCAAACCCATTTTACTTATACTAGCTATCATATTCTTTTTAACCATATTGGTATTTTAAATATTGCGTGTATTGGTATTCCATTTCAACCATATCAAATATTTCTCTCTAAATCTGTTCCATTTGAAATTAAATTACGTTTTTATGTGTATACTTTGATCTGAATATCAATTCCAAATTACGTTAGAGCATGGTATTCGAACTATATTTACATAAATACTCTGTAATGGAGTTATCCTGTCGACACTAATAAGGTTTCCCGTGATCATCTGCACAAATTATTTAAAGGTGGAATTCGGAAGACGCAAACGCTCTCACTATTGAATATTGCGCCGGATTTATGGACTAATCGCGCACAAAACTAAATTTAGAATATGGAAGGGATCGGGTTTCAAAATAACTAAAATGACACACACTTAACGTTAAGGTGTTTACTCATCAAACTCGACCTGGCACTATTAAACAAATTAAAAATAAAAAACTATTTATCCACACATGCGCAAGAGCATTTTTTTTTGTAAAGAAGCGAAGACAACTCGAGGTAGTCTCAGCGCATATGCCGCACAAGAGAGAGAAAGAGAGAGAGAGAGCGCTTACGTGTTTAATTGACGATAGCAGTAGGTACGCACGAGTGTTTATAAACACGTGGCTTGCGATGGAAAAATTGTCGTAGAATAACTGGCCTTAGCACCTCTTAACTAAATGCATAATCAAAATTCTTGTAACGCCGAGAGAATAGCAAACGAGGAGTCAACATAGTGCGCACGGCAAGATAGTGTACTGCTATACGTATATAAACACTTTATTTATTTATTTATTTCTATTTTATAATTGTAATTATATTATTGATATCTTTTCGTTATTAATTTATTTCGTTATTATTTATTCGTTTAAATTGATTCATTTTAGTTTTCTTTTGTAATTACGTTTTTTTAACATCAAATTTCTTTATCTTTTTTTTTCTTTTCTCTTACCTGTTTATTACAAGTAGTTCATATTCATTTCTTTTTGACTAACAACAAAATAGACTCCTTGTACGATAATTTTTACTAAAAACGGTACGTTGCTGTACAATTCTAATTAGTTTTCGCTGACAAACAGTTAGCAAGGGCTGTTAGATAGGAAATTTGTAAGCGTTTAATTGCGCAATCCAGCGTGTCTATGAGCCTTGCGTTTATATAAGGCCAAAACATTTAAAATTCATGGATAGCATCAATATTTTCCTTTTTCACATAAACAGTAATTTCCTTATTCTTCAAGTGGCCAAAAATATATAAACCAAAGACTCACGTCCGTAGCAAGAAAAGGGTACCGTTCCATTTTGAATAGACTTAAATAGTATATAATACCGCTGTCTACTAGGAATAACATATAAAAAGTATTCAACGATATGGAGTAAGAAATAACTCAGAATAACTCAGTGGATAGAAAATCTAGAAGAGGAACAATTAGACCATGCACTCGCTAAGTTAGAACTAAAGAATACAGAGAAGCGTTAAAAAAAGGCCATCATGTTAAAAAAATGAATATTAGATGAGTATATAGCCACTGACTTCCAGGAATCAACATGTACAGATTCAGCTGAAGATCCAAAGCGCCGATGTGGAAGATGCGAGCGCAATAGAGGCCAACTGTTACTCTCTTAACAGAGGAGCTTAACCGCAGATGATAAAAGTGATTTAGCTCAATCTGCTGAGAGCATAGGGAAACTTTACTCCAAGCTGAACGACAAAAACAGGCATGCTAGTACTAATGACGGCAGCAAGAAGATCGAAGTATGACGATCTAGGCAAACGAACTCACGGAAACGAGCAACAAACCCGTGTACTTATCTGAAGAGTTAATCTCACAACGAAAGGTACCCAACCCGAACTTACCGATTTTGATGATTTTGATACATATTGTAGAACATAAAAAAATTAGAGACACGTATTTTTTTTATCGGCTAATTTTCACTTTTAAGGGGTAAAAACCTCCCCTAAAGTTAACCCCCAAAAAGCGTCTTTTTAATATCTCGGCTTAAAATTAATATTTTTCAATGAAACAAATTGGAGGTTATTTCTTACAAAAGGAGCAAGTATTTTATGGTGATTTGAAGAGTAAGGGTAGCATCCCCTATTTTTTAGTGGTTGAAAACATATATTTTTTGGCATAATTTTATAATAAAAAAGTTTAAACCGACTAAAAAAAATTGCAAAAAATGTTTAAACATCCATAATAATAAAATTTAGTTGACATCTTTCGGTGTTTTAATAAATATTACCCCTAAGGTGGGCAAACCACCCCTAACACAAAATAACTGTAAATATGTAATTCAATACATAATATTTCGTAGAAAGTTTGTATATAGAGGTTTTCGAGGTCGCTGATTACAAATCTGATATGAGATTTTAAACATTTAAAATGGCGGAACCAATGTGGTGGACGAAAATGTCGAAAACAATTTTAATTTTCATAAACACTTGTTTACAAATGTGTGATCTTTGTAGCCTGTACATGTGAACTAAAGAGCCTTAAACCCTAAACTCCTAAACAACAAATAGGATAAATGGTTGTGCTTTTTAACCAAACGACTCCAAACCCCTAACCTTGAGACAGGCCGAAGGCCTATACTTTACCGTAGACACGAGTATAGACATATTACCGATATTTTAATCAATCATTTTGTATGTAACAAATAACGTCTCGTTTTATGTTTCAATCAAAGATTATTTCTTTTTCTGCTTTTATAAATTAGCATAATTTCAAAAGTAATTTCATAAATTTTATAATTATATAATTTTATAAATTAAAAACTCCACACTTTTTTGAAAATGAAAAAACATAGGTTAATAAAATTCGTTTATCAACCTCTTTTGCGTTTTGTAATAAATTTTAATGTTGTCAAACTTAGGAGTTTTTCATTGTTACAATTATTTCGTAAGCCAAAAGTTTTTTATATGAATTCTCGAAGTAATGATTATTCTATCTATAGTAAAATATTTACAGTTTGGAATTCCATAATAATACTATTTGATACGATTTAATGAATTTATCAAAAAATCTAAATTCAATAATAAATATTATTCTCATTATTATTATTATTTTTCATTGTCATTGCTACTATCAGTATTACTGTTATTATTGCTATTGCTATTCTTATTTTTTTCTTACAAGGAGTTGCGGAATCCTTTTTGCGGATTCCCCTTAGTCTTTCTGACTAAGGGGTTATGTGGAACTCCGCGAATTAAAAATAGGCCTACCCACTAAACCGCCATCTCCTTGGTGTCCTTCCTCCAGCCAGGGACTATGTTGATATTACTTCTGACTGGAGGCTCTGTCTGTGTTCGTCCATTAGTGTCGTTTCTCCGTATCTCGTTACGTCGCGTCACTTCGTCTGCTCAGCCATCTGTCAAGCAGCCGTCCGCAATCTTACGTCTCAGTATAGTTTCCGTATAGGTAGCGACTAAGCGCCACCATTTGGGTTCACGCAGCATCAGAGCCACGAAGTTATCGGGGGTGATGCTGTCGACCGTTTCTTCCAGTTCCTGTCTGAGTCTTGTCCAGCGGTCACACGGGAAAAACGTGTGTTCCGCGTCGTCTCGTTCGTGTCCACAGTACTTGCAGTCGGGTGTTCGTAGTCTGTTCATATTGTAAAGGTACTGTCGGAAGTACCCGTGGCCCGTCAAGAGCTGAGTGACGTAGAAATTTACATCACCAAATTTCCTTCCGAGCCACAGCCTCAAGTCCCGTATCAATGGTCTCGTCCAGCTACCACCTCGTTCCTCTGTCCATCGGCCTTGCCAAATGTGAATTGTCCTGTCGCGTTCAGCGATTGTCGCGTTCTTTCATCCTATGTCCGCGCTGCTCCCGTAGATCCTTTTGCGTTCAAAGGCCAGAACATCCACGTATAGAAGGATCGAGTGTTCTGTCACCATTAACAGTCGTCGTTTTCCCGATCTCGGTCCCGTCGTATTTGCCATCAGGCGACTCAAGGATGCTATCCTCTCTGCCGCTTTCCGGGTTGTTTTCTGTATATGAGGCCAGAAGGTCATCTTCGTATCGAGGGTTACCCCAAGGTACTTAACTTCCCTCTTGGTCTCCATCTTGCATGTCCCCACCCTCATGTGCAGTATCGTCTATATGCGTCTTCTCGTGAGAAACATCAGTTCCGTTTTTTCTGTTGCGAGTTGTAGACCGTAGTTTGTCATCCATCCTCCGACTCGTTTCATGGTCTGGTTCAACGCCAGCTGCGCCAGCTAGTGGGACCTCTCCGTAATCACCGCCGCCACGTCATCAGCGTAGGCGACGAGGGTCACTCCGAGCGGCATCCCAAGCCGATTATTATTATTATTGTTATTATATTACTATGATAATTTTTGTTATTGATAAAAATACATAAAAGAATATTAATACTCGAACTTCATTTGCAATTAAAGAACACGTTGTTATTGAAAAGGAATTGTATATACATTCATTAGTTGAATGATAACATTCATTAAACTAATGAATGTTATCATACATTCAATGATAATTCCACAGATAAATGTATTTTACTAATAAAAGTTGTTGACAATATATGCGAATCAGTATATTCTTTTTTTAGATTGTTTTCATCGAGTGATCAGCTGCCTGTGTTATGTTTTTGGCAGTGACTGAGTTTTATGGGTATTCTAGCTTGATGCCGGAAAGTACGAATAGTACGTCTTTTTGTTTGTCAGTGGTATCATACAGTTGTAGAAAATTCTCTTTAGTAATTTTATATAGATTTACATTATTCAATTTCAAAGTGAATAAAAGTTTCTATAAATTTTAAAAGTAAAAAATAATTAGTGCAACGATTGCCAAAAATCGTTATGACTCGCGCGGACCGTCAAACGTGGCTATGCGTAATAGCCGTGATCGGCTTAGGTTAGAGAGAGAGAGAGAGAGAGGGCGCGTTAGGGGCAACGACCGAGAGGGGAGAGCTAGCGAGTTAGTATAGCAGAGTTCGTCAGGTTAGCTGCATCGTATCTTTCACCCAGTCATTTTGTTGTTAGGAAAAGTCATATAGGAACTATTTAGAGATATTCTATGCCGAGTGTTGTGAGTGAGCGTGTTTCCTGCATCTCGTGCACAGCATCAACGACTGCAACAACAACTTTGCAGCAGCATCCGCAGCGCAGCCCAGCAACAGCAGCAAAAGTTGGTTGCAGCGGCAGCTCATCATTTTTGTAGGCGGATACGGTTGGCCACCGTATCCGAATCATCATTGCGGTAAGTGTACTTTAGTGTTAGTTTTGCGAGCGATCCCGCGCAGCGTGCGCGGTGAATTTCATTAACATTGTTGCGCGTGCGGTTAGTTAGCGGCGTCCGTGAAATTAATTCTCTCTCTCTCCCCGTTAGATTAATTTTGTATACACAGCGTGCGTCCAAGACTCTCGGTAATTCATCCCGTGTATAAGATTTAGTTAGTCTAATAAAGTGGTTCATGAATAATAAGAGACGACCTTAATATTCCGTCTCACCTTGCAACGGTGTCTATGTTTATATTTATATTTTGATTTGAACGCGCCGAGAACTTATCATAGATCGCGAGTGCGACTGATAGAGTCGTTCGTCAATCGAGTTATCTGCTGCGACCGACGAAGCACTGGTAAGCGAGCGCACCAGCACCTCTAGCGGTTAGTACGAACATCGGAGTTGGATCGCTACGAGGACTCGGCGCAAGCGCAGACCGGCATAAGGTGAGTTAGCGTGCTCCAAGCACGCAGTTAGCAGAGCACCGATTGGCCGTTGCGGTAATAATAATTGCGGGGGTTTAGCGACTAATCGGCAGCCTGTTACATTAGTTTAAAAGTGATTATTTTTAGATACGTAAGTATTTTATTCACTTTTTGAACATCTTTTCGGTAATTATTACGTTTCATATAAAATGAATAAATAAACTTTTATATTTTTGCTTCTTCAAATTAAACTCGATACCGCTCAAGGGGCTCGTCTAGAAAAGATACTGTTTTGTTTTGTCTTGTTTCGAAAATTTATTGTAACGAAAAAAAATTTATAATTTTTTTTTCACAAATTCCTTCGGAAATAAAAATGTTTAGTCCAGTACAGTCTCTTCTTTAACAATTTCGAGTGTAAGAATACTATCGTAATAGTTACTTATCATTTATTTTGGGTACGACTCCTACACAATAGGCCTTATATTTTCACCAGAACAAAAAGTGTAACCAATTAAAAAATGATTATTTAAAGTGTGAAATAAATTTTGAACTAATATGAGTTGGCTGAAGATGCCATGTCTGTTTTTAAAGCGGAAAAACACGCCATTTTCGGTAATTTTTTTAAATCAGGTTAAAAACTGTATTTTATTACAGAAAATTGTTGGTTAAAAAGGGTTTTTCGAAAAATTATTTTAAAGAAATTGGCGGCCGTTTTATGAAATAACGTGGTTTTTCGAAGACTCAATTTTTCATTTTGCTTCCTCCCAGAGAAAGCTTTATAATAGTAAATTTTTCAGTTAAAACTTCATAGAAGTACTCGTAAGTTTGAAAGTGTTTGGAGGTCGAATCACGTATTTTTAGAAAATGTTTGGACCTAGTCGGATTTAGTTTAAAAGATATAACGTTTTAAAAAAAACCCTTTTTGTGAATAACAAAGTTATGGTTATAGCTAATTGTAAGTAAATTTTCTTTTAGCGAAAACATAAGTATTTTGTATTCTTTCAAAAACAATTTGTACGATTTAAATATCTTAATTTTTTTCATCTGAAAAATGGAAAAACTGTTTTTCAAAAATCGGCATTTCACTATAAATAAAAAATGTGTTGATAATATAAAAATGGATTCTATTCACGTATTCGGGATAGAAAAACAAAAGTGGAAACCAAATTTTATCGATATCCGATGGACAGTTCAAAAATAGTATATATACATACACACATACACACATCCATACGGACATTTTCTAAAAACACGTTTTTTGAACTTCAAACGAAGTTTTTTTATGAAGCTGCAAAATTTTACTATTACAAAGCTTCTTCTAGGAGGAAACAAAATTTTAAGACGATTGCTTTTACGATTTTCAAGATATCTTGGTCACCGAAAAACAACTCTGGAAAAGACAGGTTTCCTTAACATGGCTATAATTTCCTTAATTTACAATATTTTTGAATACCAAAATTCATGAAAGTCTTTCAATATATCTACTTTAGAACCAACAATTTGCTGTAAGCAAAAAGACAATTTTAATTTCTCAAAAAGATCCACGAAAATCGCCTGATTTTTCGTCTTGCGACTAGACATAAACCATCATTAGTATGTTACGCATTAAGGGCGGAAAGAAGGCTATTACAGACGATGTGAAAGTTGTCACCCTATCGAAGTGAGGGTGGCAATCACTCATTATGATCGTCTTCTTTCCACCCATTATGCACACCATATTATTATTATTATTATTATTATTAACCAGAGTATAGTACAAAATATTACAAGTAGTAATAATTATACAATTTTACATTACAAATTTGTAACCCGGCAGAGGATAAACCTGTTCGCTGGTCTGGTATTTTAAAACTACTAAACACTTAAAGAAAATTAAGAAAAAATAAATAAAAAAAACAAAGAAAATTAAGAAAAAAATAAAAAAAAACAAAAAACTTAAAACTAAGAGTCGGTTTGTAATAGATTATAATATTTCACAGATGAAGTATGGCTTAATATTGGTAGCAAGAATGCTTCCTATAAAAGCTTACTTCACCAAATATCTTCGATTTTGTTCTTCTATCTCCAATATCTGATTAACATTTGTCTGGCCGTTACGATTGTCGTCATTGATGCTTTCATTTTTCTTGCATATGATATTCTTTCGTATGTATTTGACTAAATATAAATAACAGGACAAGTAAGTCCTGTAGCACACGTGGAGGGAACATTTCAGTATGCTGTCTATGTGAATCACATTTACATGTTGCTGTGAATACTATGTCATCTAAGACTATCAAATCTTTATATTTAGGTTGTTGTTCAAGTGAGTACAATGAATTAGTGAAAGTTTGATATCCTCTGATACCTCTATAAAAGTATAATAATGCTTTATTGTTTCCAAGATAATTGATGTCTCCATAGGTCATTCGAATATTATTTGTTTGTAAAATCGGTTTTCCTGGTGTATTTTTTAGTTTACTTGTTTCTATTTGCATACTATTATTGTCTGCAATGTCATCTATTTGTTTAAATACTGTTTCTATGGGTTTATATCTTACTTTATCTGTATTTGGTTCTTTGTGATCTTCTTTGTTTTCTTCTTTTATGAAATGTATATGTTTCTTACCAATTAATTGTTTGTATGTGCAATATTCACATTTATTAATGAAATTTATGTTGGTTGTATCTGTTTTTGTTAGAGTGTAAGTTTCGTTTCTTTTTCCCTCTTTGAGTCCGTTTTTTGTTTTGGTATTAATAGTTATCCGTTGTGAGTTCCATGCTATGTTAATCACATTTACAATTGTTTCTATTATTTTTCTGTAGTTATCTGATACATTAATTTTTTTCATGTTATATTCAGACATTCGACGATGAGAACGATCGTGATGAAGTGTACAAGTGCCTTGTGAACACAAATATGTCCTTACATCCAAGAGAAACTTATCCTTATCCACATCCACATGGACTTCCAATGCTGAATGTAGACTATTATCAAAGTTCCCTTGTTGCTTTAGTTTGTAATATATTTGTTGTAAATTGTTGCAATGTATTTTGTGGTTCAATGTATTTCTGTATCTAGAATGAATGGCCTTTTATCCATTTTTTTATTTTGTCCTTTATTGTTTTTGTATTGCTATTTAAAGTTTTGAGGTGAGAAGGTAGTTGATTGAAGGTGGTTAAAGCTCTTGTATAGCTATCTTTAATGCTGATTGTAATTTTTCTTTTAACGGGCTGTATAGTTTTTTTCCTTGTTACGGAATTTTTCTTCAGGAACATATCTTGCAGGTTGACATAGTGATACACTAGAGATTCCATGGTGAATGTTTGATCTATGTTTAGTGGATTTTTTTCATTTATAAACTTGTTTTTATTTATTATTTGTAATAGTCGTGTTTGTAGAGTTTGTATATATTTGAGTCTTCCAATGTATGCTCCACCCTATGCTATAATACCGTATGTTGTTATGCTATGGAAAAGTGCATAGTAAATCATACGTAGATTATCTGTGCTCATTATCCTAGATAACTTGTAGAAAATATAAGTTAGATATTTTAGTCTATTGTATAGCATGTTTGTATGCATGTCCCATCTCATATGGCTATCGAAATACACTCCAAGGTACTTAGTGTTATCAACTTTTCGAATGGATGCACCCTTTATATTTATATCTAGATATGTTGAGTTGCTATTGCAGATTTCCAAATGCCATGTATACTGTTTTGTCAATGTTTAGTGACAGTTTATTCAATGCTAGCCAAATGGATAGTTTGTTTGTTCATGCCATGTTTCGCCTTTCATGATAATTACCGTGTCATCAGCAAAAGCCAACACATTATCATTTGGTAGCAATTGTAACATAACATTAATATAGATTATGAAAAATAAAGGTCCCAATATTGTACCTTGTGGTACGCCAATGTTGACGTGTTGATATTGACTATATTCACCATTAATTTTAACTCTTTGTTTCCTATTACTTAGATAGCTTTTGATAAGTTCATACGTACTACCTCTAATTCCATATCTATAGAGTTTTTGAGTAGAATTTTGTGGTCCACAGTGTCAAATGCTTTCGCTAGATCCAAGAAAGTTGCTGCTATTGATTTACTTTTGTATAGTTGATTGTATATTGAGTTAGTTAGGTAGTATAGGGCATTTTTGGTGCTAAGACCTTTTCTAAAACCAAATTGTTTATTAGAAAATAAATTATGTTTGTTGAAAAAACTTGTAAGCCTGATTTGTATTAATTTTTCAAAAATTTTGGCGATATTTGATATTAAAGATATAGGTCTATAGTTTGTTGGTAGATACTTCTCTTTAGTTTTGTGGATAGGAATAATTTTAGCACTTTTTAATTCGTCAGGCCATATTTCTTTTTATAAGCATAAATTAAAGATATAGGTCAACGGATCACTTATATGGTTTATTATCATCTTTAGTACCTGAGTGTTGATGCCGTCAGATCCTCCATTTTTGTTGCCCATTTTCCTTATTGTTTGTTGAACTTCTATTCTATTTGTTAAATGTAGAAAAATACTGTTGTTGTTCATATATGGTAGAGTAATGTTACTATTTATTGGTTGTCTAATATTATCACATATCTGTTTGCCTACTGTAGTGAAAAATGTATTCATTTGTTCTGCAATGTCGTTTGAGTTTGTAATTTTATTATTACCTATTAATAGATGATTTATGTTATTGTTTTTTTTGGTTTTCTTCCCAATTTTGCTGTTGATTATTTTCCATAGTTTTCGTGGATTGTGTTGATTTGTTTTGATTTGATTTTTTTCATATTTTTCTTTAGCTAGATCTATGGTCTTTTTTAAAGTTTCTACATAGTTTTTATATTTTTCTCTTTTTGTTGCATTATTGGGATCTTTTTTCCAATTATTATAAAGTTTTTCTTTGTGTGCACATGATATCATTATTGCTTTAGTTATCCAATTACTCCTTGGGTTCATTTTATTCTTCTTGTGTTTATTGTTTTTAAATGATGCCGTAATACATGTTTGAATTTTTTCTATTAATTTGTTCGTAGCTAGATTAGGGTCTTTTATAATTTGTATGTCAGTCCAAACAGTTCTTTTGGCTTTATTTTTTAGTTTAAAATAGTTTATTATTTTAAAATTGGTTTTTTGTGCACATTTATAATTATTCCCTAAACTCATCATTATTGGGTAGTGATCATTGAAGGGTACATTGAGGACGTAAGTTTTATATTTGACTTTTCCTAGCCTAACATGGAAATTATCTATACATGTACCTTTGTTGATATCAATATTGGATGGTCTTGTTATGGTATGTAGTCCAGGGCAATATCCATTTTCTAGCAGTACTTGTAAAAAATCTTGATCGAGTATTTCTTCACTCAATATATCAAAATTAAAGTCTCCCATTAAAATATTGTTTTTATATTTTTTGTTTATTTTCAATAATTCTTTGAGATTCAATAGGAATTCAGATTTAGATAAATCATGAGATCTGTAAATTGCTGACAGCACCAAATTTTTGTTGTTTTCTAATGTAATATTAGAGTTAATTATTTTTAATTTATCTATTTCAAGAAATTCTGTAATTTCGGTGATTTCTTCTTTCATATACAAAACAACTCTATCTGATTTGTTTATTTTACTTTCATTGTAATATATTTTATAGTCTGGAATATTGAACATTTCATGATTGTCTAAATTCCATGTTTCTGTGCATATGTACTATTATACATGGTTTTTTTTCGAGGTTCTTCAGAAATACTAGTAATTTATTGTAATTTTTTTTAGGCTTCTGATGTTTATACAAAGAATGATATTATTTTCTTTACATATATATTTGTTTAGATCATCAATATTATCTGTTTTATGTTCATTTTCAAATATAATATCATATAAGCTGTTATCCATATTGTAATGTTGCAGAAAACTATTTAGTATTCCTGGTTTTATTACCTGTTGGACTTGGAGTAGATAATGATGATAACGATAAACTGTTATTTATTCTCGGACGGTTATATATCTTGCGGGTGTTTGTTTCAAAAATTATTCTACCAAAATATCTTTGATGAGTTGGTTGAATTGGATAATCTGTCATTTCAATATACCTTTTTATTTTCATTTTTAAAACTTCACACATTTCGCTGTCGATTGCACTATGGTTTACGTTGTAGTTTTTACTATATGTTTCATTGTGGAAAATGCAGTTTGGACATTGGAGTATGCTGCTACTACACATTTTTGCTTGGTGCTTGCTAGCACATTTATAACACGTTGGCTCTTTTTTTGCTTTTTCACACTTTCCGCCGCCGTGGCCAAAACCTGAGCAGTTGTAACACGGATATGTGTTGATGACGTCAAAGACTCTACAGTTTTGACATCCAATAAATAATTTGTTACTATTGATTTTTATATGTTTATATAGAATAGATGGAACTTCTATTATTGCAGTTACTGTTTTATTTTTTTCATTTGTAAATACATGATTTACTTTGCATTTTTCTTCGTATTGACTAAAATTTCTTGCATTAATATCAGTTTCTATATCTTTTACATTTGTTGTGAAAGCTTTAGAAATTCCTACTACTTTAACTATCGGTTTACGTGTTTCTTCTTTTAGAACAGTAAGTGCCGGTAGTTTTTTTTGTAAAGTTTTTTCTAGCACTGTGACATTTTCTTCGGTCATGCAGTTGATAATTATTGTGTCAGTATTTTTAACTTGTACACTGTTTGTATGTTTTTGTCTTTAATTAAGTAATGTGCTACTTGATTTTCTAAGTTTATGTTATCATTACTCTTTTCCTTTATTATTAATCTTGGTATTCTTTTGGGCTTAGGTTTTGGTAGTGC
Organism: Phymastichus coffea; assembly: GCF_024137745.1. Classification (NCBI taxonomy): domain Eukaryota; kingdom Metazoa; phylum Arthropoda; class Insecta; order Hymenoptera; family Eulophidae; genus Phymastichus; species Phymastichus coffea. The sequence continues at coordinate 7,421,220 of NW_026706814.1, forward strand.
AATTGTTTCAGCATATGTTTTTCTCATAATGTTAGTATTTGCATTATTATTTTGTTTTTCTTTAATTAGTAGTTCATTGAGCAATTCATTTTTTTCTTTTGTTTCTTTGTACAGTTCTTTCAATAGGTTATTTTCGGCTTTTAATTGTTGTAATTCATCCAAATCATTGATCTGTGTTACATCCATATGATTATCTTTTTCATTTAAAATTTGCTTTTCATTCACAAGCTCATTTAATATTTCCTGTTTTATTTGTTCTCTACTTACAAGTTTGAATTGTGTTATGAAAGCACTAGCTTGTTCACTTAAGTCCCCATATGGCAAGTTTGATGTTAGTGCAAAATTTGGATGCTCCTGGCATATTATGAATGAGCTGTTTATTAGTTTGATTGCATTTCCTGCATTGATTTTTGCTACTATTTCACTCGTATGATAGAAATTTCTACATTCTAAACACACAACTGCTCCTACTTTTGTATTTGGATGGCACTTGAAATGCTTATGTAGCGATGATGCGTCAGGCGGTTGCACGTCCGCACCGCTCGACGGCGACATTGTGACTGAAATTTTTGTCTTATTTTTTGTCTAATCTGCACCGTAAGTGTGTTATTACATACATGTAAATGCGAGTGGAAATTATAGCACTATTTTCCGCTGTAGAGCGGAAAAGAGAGCCCTAGGATGGAATGTAAGCCCTACGACGGAAATTTTTTCCTTGTCTGCACTTTTTCGCCCGTAAGTTTATTTTCCACCCAAGGGCTCATTCCTCCGCCCTTGAGCGGCAAAGTGCTATTTTCCGCCCGATTTATATGTGTATAACAGAATACTTTCGGTGGACGCAGGGCAAAAAGATATTTTCAACATGTATGTAACCATGGTACATATATGTAATAAAGTTTTTCAACAAACTCAAAGAGTTTTTTTATAACATGTGCATAAAAACTACCATTTTCGGCGCCTATAAAGTGAACCAAAAATAGAGTTTCCCAAACATCACAAAGTGGAACGAGAATTCTTCTCCAATGCATAAATTAATGATTTGATTCAATTTATATTCACTCGTTTTATTCTGGTAGAAATGTAGCAGTCGTGCCTTACATGCAAAAACACAGCTTGTATAAATTTTATTTCAGATTGAAAAATGAAAATTAATCCGTTAAACATTCTAAACTTATTATTAGCATACTTTCAAGCATTAAGCATACCAGATAGTGTCATGAAGTATCTTGAAACAGAATGAGCCAAAAAAATAAAAGAAATTTTAATAGATGCAACACATGATTTTAACGATGTAGAAATGATTACTGATGACTCTTTGGACTTTCAAAAAGAGAATAAAGACCATAATGCGGAAATAATTGAAGATGAAGTCAACATCATTTTCCTGATCCGGATATAGCACCAACAAATTAATGTACAGCAGATAATGAAGAACTAGATTTTTAATACAAAAAAAGTGCTGTAGATTTTTGGAGAAGTAGCAAAACGAAGCAAAATTTAAGTCTGAGTTACTACAACGACGTAGCTTAGTCAGCTACGTCGTTGGGCTCATTCAATTAATAAAGGTGGCACGTACAGAGAAAAAGTAGCACAAATTTGTCAGTATACCCTGGATAATTTTAAAGCAGCTCTCGACAGTGGTTTAATTATGCATGATGAAGATATTATTCGATGGGCCTTACAAGCTAAAAAAGAAATTGGTTTTGATGATATTAGATTGAAAGCTTCTAAACATTAGTTATTCCAATTTAAGCAAACACACAGAATAGTTTCTAGGAAAATAAATAAGTTCATAACAAGAAAAACGCTAGAAAGTAGTGCAGAACTTACGGTTAAAGCTGAAGCATTTATCGATGACGTTAAATCGTGTATACCAAGGATTGGACTCCAAAATTTCTATAATTCAGATCAGAGCGGATTTCAGCTAGAAATGCATTCTGGAAGAACATTAGCAGTAGAAGGAGAAAAGCGAGTGCAATATTTCGTACAGTCAATTTCAGCAACAACGCATATTTTTACTATACGGCCACTAATATCAGCTACTGGACAACTGTTGTCACCGTTATTTCTAGTTTTGAAGGAACCAAGTGGCAAGTTTGGCCCCATTGTAGAACAAAACATGTTTCGACCAGAAAAAGTGTACGTGGAAGCATCCAAATCTGGAAAATTAACAACAAGTAAGGAAACTAATAACAATTTTTACATTGTAATATCATTGATCAGTTAATTAGTAAGTCGTTTAATTGCAGATCACTTCAAAATCTGGTTGGAAAAACTATTTTATACCCATGTAGGCCATCAATCAATATTATTACTTGATTCTTGGAGTGGTCATTGTGACAAAGTTGTAGAAGAAACGATGCCACAAAATAAAATTATTAACATAAAAAAAATTCCAACGGGAACCACTGGAAAAATATAACCACTTGATGTCTATGGATTCCGTATTTGGAAAAACTTTGTCTGAACATTTTCTGATAATGTAATGTTAATAGATCATGATATGAATTTACATGTGAGAAATAATATAATTAAACTTCAATCATTGGTTCACAACCAACTGTCTTCACCGAGATATATAGATTTGTTTAAATATTCCTGGTATAAAAGCGGTTACGTCAATGAAAAACCAGAAAAATTTGATAATCCTATAGATTTCAGTTTTGGAAAGTCTTGTGTAACACATTGTGAAATAGAAGGCTGCACAAACATTGCAATTGTACGATGTGGTTGGTGCAAAAAAACATTGTGCTTTAAACACTTTTATGAGCACTACCATTATTGTAAAAAGTTCGTCAAATAATATATTTGATGCACAATACAAAAAATGAACTATGGCTAAAGATAAAAGGTTGTAGATTATTATTATTATACTCTAATATTATAAACAAAAATACATTATAAGTTAAATTTACAATAAGGGAATTTCAATAACATTCTGATAACAATTTCTACGGAAATTATAAAAATGCTTCACGCACAGAATTTTCTTGTTTACAAATTTAAGAATTTGAGGTGGTTTGGTTAAAAAGCACAACCATTTATCCTATTTGTTGTTTAGGGGTTTAGGGTTTAAGGCTCTTTAGTTCACATGTACAGGCTACAAAGATCACACATTTGTAAACAAGTGTTTATGAAAATTAAAATTGTTTTCGACATTTTCGTCCACCACATTGGTTCCGCCATTTTAAATGTTTAAAATCTCATATCAGATTTGTAATCAGCGACCTCGAAAACCTCTATATACAAACTTTCTACGAAATATTATGTATTGAATTACATATTTACAGTTATTTTGTGTTAGGGGTGGTTTGCCCACCTTAGGGGTAATATTTATTAAAACACCGAAAGATGTCAACTAAATTTTATTATTATGGATGTTTAAACATTTTTTGCAATTTTTTTTAGTCGGTTTAAACTTTTTTATTATAAAATTATGCCAAAAAATATATGTTTTCAACCACTAAAAAATAGGGGATGCTACCCTTACTCTTCAAATCACCATAAAATACTTGCTCCTTTTGTAAGAAATAACCTCCAATTTGTTTCACTGAAAAATATTAATTTTAAGCCGAGATATTAAAAAGACGCTTTTTGGGGGTTAACTTTAGGGGAGGTTTTTACCCCTTAAAAGTGAAAATTAGCCGATAAAAAAAATACGTGTCTCTAATTTTTTTATGTTCTACAATATGTATCAAAATCATCAAAATCGGTAAGTTCGGGTTGGGTACCTTTCCTTGTTAGACGCTTCGTTGCAAGATGCTATTGAGATTGAAATAAATTTGATAAACAAAAGATTGTTAAGATGAGATGTCACTAATAATTTTTAAAATACTTCAGATTCAATCGTTGCTTCAGCGAATGTTGCTAGTATTTATAATTATTAATTTAGTCAAGACTACAATCATAAAGCTTTATTTTGTCGTAAGAGAGCTTATGTATATTGTAAAACTATTGATCACCTGTTAAATAATTGCAAAGTTATGAGCACAAAAATTGAACTTCTATGTACATTTTGTAACGCTAAGAGACATTCTATAGATGGTTGTAAATTTAATAAGGTAAAGGGAAATCACTGTCAATATTGTCAAGTGATAGGTTTTACTGTTGCATAATGTCCGTTTCTTATAGAATATGACGTGTGCTAAAAGTGTCAAGAGAGTGGACACGCTCTGTATATCAGATTCTTAAGCCGCTTGCAACAGTAGCGGACACACGGGGTGTAATTATCCGAGTGTAACAAGCAAACGATGTAATAAAATAGGTCACTCGGTAAAATTTTGTTTAAATGCAGACGAGCTAAGAGGATATAGATTTATGGCGTGGACAATCTGTAAAGAGGAAGATCATGAAATGAATTATTGTGAATAAGTAAAAGTTTTAGTTAATTGCAAGTAAGATAATAGAAGTATTGAAAATAAAAACAGTTCAAATACCGGTCTTAGTAACGATAGACGTATAAAACTAAAATAATAGCTATGATAATGGATCTCTGCGATATAATAATTTTAGAAAAAGAAATAATGATATCAAATGTGATCACCGTATTATAAATATAATGGGTATAACTATATAATCGATAATTTTTTTAAATTTAAAACAGTTGGAAGAAACGTGAAAACAAAGAGCGCATATTTATATTTCAAAGAAGCGGGACATAAGATTGAGTTACGTCCAATTATAAAATCATCAGAAAGTAGTCGAGAAAAATTCTGCACAGTTTGTATGCGAATATATTATGCATAATCGAAATGTTTTAGGCGTAATAACTAGAAAAGTGAACAAATTCTTCCGAAAATGAATGCACGGAAGAAGCATATAATAAGCTACTCACTATAGAAACAAGGAGCAATATAATGACGGGACGAGGTGTTAAAACTAAGTCGAACTTGACATAGTCAGTTTAGTAGGCCAATACAATTCGGGAATAAAAACTGAACGAGACCGTGAATTACGTTTTCTAAATAAAACATAAGAAAAGTTTCATCGCGAATGTGAAAGAAATGTAGGATTTAACGGTATAATTGAAATTGAAATATCGATATATTTTCTAACATTAGATAATTCACTACAATACATACAGATATCAAACCCACTTTCTAGTGCTAAATTTATTTTCCTTGTTAATACTGAATCCCAAATCAATATTATAAAAAGTAATCAAATATCATTAAATGAAATAACTGATTCAGAGAATATTTTGTTACTAGATCTTACTGATAAAACTATTACAGGTTTAGTAAAGGTAATTATTAACAGGTTGTTCGTTGATTTTCATGTTGCTCCAAAAGAATTTTCGATCTCCTATGACGGAAGTCTAGGTATACCTATTTGTAAAGAAAACAAATTAAGATTAAATGAGGGTTAATTGAAAATGAATAAGAACTTGTGTTAATACCATTAAGTTCAAATAAATTCATTGCTTTTAGTGAAATCAAAATTAAAATAAAGTCAAGAATAACGGAGGAGCAAAAAGGGTTTTTAGGCAAAATTTTACATAATATTAATAAAGAAAATGATAACGAATAAGAAAAATGTAAAAATTCAGGAATTTCTGAAAACGATTGCGAAATTTATATATGAGGGTAGGGCGACATAGAAACAATCTTATCGAATAATAATCTACAATGATGATTCTAATACAGAAGATGACACCGAAACCCGAAAAAACCAATTAAAACATTTTTGTCTTCAGAGAAATTTGGAAGTCAAATTAAAAAATACCACTTGAAAATAGAATATTTGTGATGATGCGTCATCACACGAAAAATATACATTACCTGTGCTATCCTTGTTTCGGCTAGAAAATGCGACCGAACAGCTACAACCGCATGCACTCGCCCACGCACGTCCGGATCTCGCGATCTATGGCCCCCAGAAGTCTCCCTGACCGATGCGCACGACCCTTACACCCGCGTACAACCCCTCGCGCACTCACGACCCGATCCGAGACTCCCCCGGGAAGCTGGAAGCCCTTAAAGTTTCCAGCCGCGATCAGCTGATCGCAAGCCCCCGTTAACTGAGGCAGATTTAGCTAGACTAAGGTAGGGGCAACCGAGTGCGTGAGAGTAAGCGAGACCGCCGATACGAGACCGATCGGACGCGAGCGAGGGGAATCGGCAAGACCAACGAGCAACGGATAGACAAGGATAAACAAGCGACGCTAACTGACCAACCAATCGTTATCGGCTTAGGGGAAGCTAAACTAATGGAGCGAAACCGACGCTATCTCTGTGGCCAGTAGGCAAATTAAGCGCCAAAGTCCGACCAATAAACAAATTACGCGGGCCAGAAAAATCGGTATAGACGGCGCTGACACCCGGCTTAGCGACAAGCCAACCAATCAACAAATGACTAAGGGGAGGTAAGTGAGGAGAAGCGGCGCGTCGCCGAAAAACGGCGCGTTAGTACCCGTCCAGCCCTGGTGTCGACTAGACGGGCGAGACCTCAGAGCGCGAGTGCGACAAAGTGAGCAAAGAAGAAGAGAAGCAAAGAGAAGCAGAGAAGCAGAGAAGCAGAGGAGCAAAGAGAAGCAGAGAAGCAGAGAAGCAGAGAAGCAGAGAAGCAGAGCCGCAGAGCAGCAGCAACCGCACCCGCAGCAATAGCAGCGCAGCAACAGGCCCGCCGGCCACGAACAAACGCCTCAGCAGCTCGCAATCGCGACTGTCCTAGGGAGACGCCCGAGTGAGTACGTCTTTCTTTCAAATAGACCGCGTGTTGTCCGTCCACATCCTCGGGAGTGCCGCTTGACCTCCGCGCGACTAATCAAATGCTAGATACTCGGGAGTGCCGTATGACCTTTGCGCGTCAGACCGATCTCTTTATACGTGTTTTCATCGTTAGCCTTCCGGCTGATTTTTCGTTGTCGTCCGTTACGTTGCCCGTCGCTGAAAGACAAGTTTTTTTCAAGTGCGCGTCTATGTACTGCAAAATCCTCGCTTAACTTAAATGAGTCGTTAATTTGAGGCGAGCTTTTCCGTCGAGTCGCGTGATTGTTGAACGTCCGCGTCCTCGCGAGTGCCGCATGATCTTCGCGCGCCCGATACGATTTTCTCGAGCGCGTACCTTGCCGTGGACCTCTTGGACGCCGTTCTTATTCCGCTACATTGAGCGCCGTTTGATCGACAAACTCTCCACGCGTGTACTCACATTCGCACATTCCCGCGCGTACGCAGGTTGATCGCCGATTCCCGCTTATATAAGTTTTCCGACTAAGTAGTTAGATTTAACGCGTTTCTGGCTTTCACGCGGACACGAACTCCCCGTACGCGCATCAGTTATATTGACTTCCTTTGTGCGACAATCGGTTAGATAAAACTGTTGAGTGCCGTATGACCTTCGCGCGAGCGACAAATTTATGCGTGCTGACAAATTCCTTTGCTAAGACCGAGCGAATACTGTGTGAGTCGCGCTTGACCTTCGTTCGGCCGATGAGTTTGTGTACGCGTTGCTAACTTGTTTTCACTGTAGGATTATCGCTCCGAATTGTTAGTATTGCTGATCGGGTAGCCCGACCTCCGCGCGACCGCCCGATTCCGTGAGTGTATGAGCAAATTCCTGAACCAGTACGCGAAATAAACACTTTGCATACGGCACAACTACGTATTCGCGATTTACCGCGCCGCTTGTATCGACGATCGCCCGCCTAAGTCGACGTTGCGTCATGGTACGCCATTCGCGTCCCTGTTACCCTATATCAGGCTGACCATCATGACGGGTTGACTACTGGGCTGACCTGGGAATGTTGGCCTAATAAATCCGAATCTTATTTAAATTGGTTTCATTATTGACTGCACTCACTTGATTGCCTCATCTCCCGTAGCTTTCGCAATCGGTCTCGAGACTTGTAAGCGCGTACGCGAATGATCTAATCGCCAGTTCATTAGGTAGCCTTTGTCGCAGAACTACGCTTCCAGCCCACGAAGGATCGGAAGGAACCTCTTTCCAGACCACTAATCCGTTAGTCGAGGTGCCCCTGTGACGCCTCCCTCGATATACCTGCTTCTGAGCCAAGAGTCATCGTGCCCCGAACCACACCTGACTAGCCGAACGAGCCGCAGTCGTGGGTGGCCTGTAAAAACCACCCGTTGTCCCTTCTCTCTTTCGCTCGACGTGTTTCCCTGTTTCGAACCCGAACGATCTCAGTCCAGGATTTCGCGTTCCCACTTTCATCTCTCACAGGTGATAGCCCGAGCGCGAGATCGACGACGACGAGGAAGGAGGCAGCGGGGAAACCACCCGACAATCATCAGCGACCAGGACCGCCGAATCGGCTAACGTTGCAGCGCTACCTGCTCTCCTAACGCGAGAGCACGGTGGCTGGCGCCCAACTCAACTAACAAATAAAGCTGCATACGTTGTTCAGCCAACTGTGCCGCTGGCGGCAGTCGAGATCGGAGAAATTTGTGTCTACCAACTCACTTAATTTTTCCCCTCCCTCTCCCCCGTCGCATATTTAATCAATCATATAAATGTAGCAATAAACAGTGATGATGTGCTCGAAACAAATGATGAATACATTGAAAATTATAGTTATAAACAATTTGTATCTGTCATAAAAAACACTGGAAAGGAACTCTCTTCGGAAAATAATATCCTGGAAGACACCTAAAAATATTAATATATTTCTTTCAAATTGGAAAACTTTCCAGATAGTGTTTATGTATTGATCGAAGGGTAAATACAAATTTTAATATCAACGAGAAAGAAATTTTTCATATAGGTAGTATAAACTTTTTAGGGGAGGAACAAGAACAGCTCGAAAATAGTGAAGTAAGCCATAAAGAAAAGGTTTTGAAAAAATAAAAAATAGGTTAAAAAGACTTACAGCCAAGTAATTACGAAAAAACGAAAAAATTTATTATGAAAATTGATAACTTATTCTGGATTAAAGGCGATAAATTGGGCATTTGTTATGTAGAACAAGAGGTTAATTTAACAGACGATAAGCCCGTTTAAGTAAAATCATTTCTACTGTCACATACATTACGTGACATTGCAATAGATGAAGTAAAAAAAGTTAATATCTAGTGATTTAGTGGAGAAATTGAAAAATGTTTTTAATATTTCGACATTGGTAATTAAGAAAAAGAGTTCGACGAATGAAAAATCTAGATGGTATTTGGTAATTGACTACCGAAAATTGAATGAAAAGACCGTTCCTAATCCATATTTAATACCAAATATAACTGAAATATTATATCAACTCGGAAAAGCGAAATGCTTTCATTTTGTTGATATAAAATCGGGATTTCACCAGATGAAAATGCACCCGAAAGACATTTTTAAAAAGCATTTAGTGTACACTCTTTAGGGCGATATACGAGGGTGGTCCGATAAGTACTTAGCTTACAAAAGAAAAACGAAAATTTTGGAAAAGTGGCGTTTTATTTTTCAACATAGTCTTCTTTTAGTTCGATACACTTCGCTCAGCGATGCTCCAACGTCTTTAACTCGTTTGAAAAATACGTTTCCTCGAGGTTTGAAAAGTAGGCTTCCGTGGCAGCGATTACCTCCTCATTCGACTCAAATTTCTGCCCGGCGAGTGACTTTTCACGTTTGGAAACAAAAAGAAGTCGCACGGGGATAAATCTGGAGAATAGGGTGGATGGGGCAGCAGTTCGCAGCCTAATTCGACCAATTTGACCATGGCGACGGCGGGGGTGTGAGCCGGTGCGTTGTCATGGTGGAAGAGCACTTTTTTCTTCACCAAATGTGGCCGTTTTTTCTGCAATTCGACGTCGAATCGGCCAAATAATTCGGCATAGTACAGCCCTGTGACCGTTTTGCCCCTCTCCAGGTAGTCGATGTAGATCACACCTTGTGAATCCCAGAAAACGGTGGCCATCACCTTTCCGGCCGATGGGGCAGTCTTTGCCTTCTACGGAGCACTTTCGCGGGGTAAAGTCCACTGTTTCGACTGTTCCTTGGTCTCTGGTGTATACCAGTGGATCCATGTTTCATCGACTGTCACGAAACGACGCAGTTGTCTCACGGTTGTCCGGAGTAAGCAAACGCGGCACCCATCGCGCCGACAGCTTTCTCATGCTCAAAATTTCATGCAGGACACGACCCACGCGATCTTTTGAGATGCCTACGATCTTAGCTATCTCGCGCACCTTCAATCGTCGATCTGCCAATACGAGTTCGTGAATTTTTGTAACGTTATCCTCCGTGGTAGCCATTTTCGGAGCACCTGGACGTGGCTCTTCAAAAATCGACGTGCGACCACGTTGAAACTCGTTAAACCAATTTTTGACGGTCGCCATCGAAGGAGAAGAGTCACCGTACACAGCATCAAAGCGCTTTTTGATTTCGCTGCGCGATTTCCCTTCCAAAAACAAGAATCGAATCACCGACCGATACTGCTCTTTTTCCATTTTTCAAAAATCAACGGACACACTTGCTTTCACACGCTTTCAAAAATAAACTACAACTGCGATCCGGCTGAAATCTTGACAGTAACCATCGAGAAGGTTGTACTACGTGATAGAATATTTCTTTTGCGAGAGTGGCGCCATCGGGCGGTGAGGCTCAGTACTTATCGGACCACCCTCGTAAGTCCCTTTTTTAACCATTCGGTCCAGTAAAACCTATAACATTCCAGAGAATACTTAATACAGTTCTAGGTAATTTAATTCATAATATATATTTCGTTTTTATTGATGATATAATTGTATGTAAAAAAACTGTAGATGAAGTTAACAAATGGTTTTATGCAGTAGCTTAAAAACCGAGAGAAGTTAGCTTAAAACTCGAATCTTAAAAATATGATTGGTTCAAAACGGAAGTATCCTTCTTAGGACACATTATTAGTGAATTTATTATTAAACCAGACAAAAAAAGTAGAAACTGTCGAAGCTTTTCCGGTAATAAGAATTGCGAAAAATGTCAGGGAGTTTCTCGGATTTTGCAATTATTATATACGTTTTGTCCCGAATTTTGCTGAAGTAACCTAACCGTGACTACGCTTATACATAAAAATGTTAAATGTTGTTGGAATATAGAACAACAACAAGCTTGCAATAAACAGAAGAAATTACTGTGTGAAGCACCCATTTTACAACACCCCCAATTTGATAAACCTTACATTATCAGAACTGACGCGTCGATCAATAGTTTAGGCACGGTAATAACAGCAGAGTGTAAGAATGTCGTTTAAAGTTAGTGAAGTATGACTTTGATCATTTGTCACCTGGGCAAAGAAAACGCAACAGTTATCAGCTTATTGGTGGCTTTTTAAGAAACCCTGTAGAAACGACATTGCACGTCAGGATACGAGCACAGAAGGCATAGTTAAACAACGAAACAATACCAACTCAATATTGAGTAACGAAGAGAAGCTAAAAATTATGAATGACAAAAGAATTTGAGAAAAGAAAAAGCGGAAACGAGCGCATAAATCCAGTAATGTCGATAACGCTCAGGACGAAAAAAACGAACGCCTTATTAGAGATAGAAATAGCAATATACTATACGTAGATTGTAATAGTGAACAAATGGTTTACAGTAAGTATTCAATACAGTTTCATAACGATAATATAAATTACAGAATTTCTGGAAAACACAAAGAACTAAGTAAAACAGAAGTAATAGATATTAATAAAAAAAATCACGAAGTAAGTCAAAGTCTGCCTATAAATGAAATAGAGACATTAAATTTCAGAAAACGGAAAATATTTATTTTGTATTTGAAAATTGCTAAATCACTGGAAATAGGGAAACAAAATCTAATCGGATTATTTGAAAATGTAAAAACCTTTTGATATAGAATAATATTTCAATGGCGAGCATTTCAAAAGATAGCAACATAAGAAACATACCGTGAATAGAAATATAAGATATAATTTACACAATTTTCAGGAGGATTAATATCAAATTCATTGTCTGCACAAACCATATTGAATATGTGGATGAGTTTAACCACAGAGATAAAATTTTTAGAATATATCAATCTTCTAATCTAAAGAGCAATTCAGAGGTTAATCGAATTTATAACAGAATTAGGAATAAATATTGTTAGGAAAAATTTAAAAAAACATACAAAAAAGTATTTTAATATATCGAGAATATCAAAGAAACAAATTAAAGCACATATCAACGAGACAACCGATGACTTTGACTGATACACCTTTTAAGACATTTGACAAAGAGGCCATGGATATAATGAGACCACTCGCTATTACAAAATACAATAATCGATATATACTTTCGATTCAATATCCACTCTCAAAATGTATTACTTTGATAGCGATAAAAGATCAAATCGCGAAAACAATAAGTAAAGCTTTTGTTAAAAGATTTATTTGTATTTTAGGAACACCAAAAATCATATTAACAGACAGGGCACAAAATTTTATAAACAATAATGCTAAAGCAGATAGTAAAAAGATTTTATTTTGAAAAAATTGAGACAATATCAGCTTCCCCATAAAGACTAATGCATTTGTACTGCAATCACTAGATATACTAATCATAATCACCTTTCTCCAAACAAGCAAAAGGCTTATCGGTTTCAATTACGGTTCAACAAACCCCACCACTACAACATACTTCCTCTTGGAGGCAGGGGAGTGTAACTTCCACAACACGCAAGAAATTCGACGCAGTTTACAATAGAATTATTACAAACATCGATCAAAATTATCCGATGAAAAATAGAAATAAAGCGTATTATCTTTTATTGCGGCACGTTTAGCCATATAGGTTCAATCAAATATATGATCCAAAAGTACATTTAATTTCATATACCATACACCAATTGTAATAATATTTACCAAACAGATATCTTCAAATATAACGCAAATACAATAACAGACTTAAAAACTAACTCTAACATGCGTAGGATTAAATTTAATAAGGATTGCTCAGGGAAAATCTTGTTCGGAACCAACCTATGCCGATAGATTCGAAACATGAAGTAATGTCCTTATACAGGGTCTTATAAAAATAACTTTATTGGAAAGTTACGCGGCAGTTAGATTAGACAATGATAATTCTGTAGTTCTAATCAATGTAATTCCAACGTGAAAAGTGGAATCTTTTGTTTGTTTATTCTGGAGGTTTGATTTGTATCTGGGACTTAAGGTATGACTTTTTACTTTTGGTGCTTGGTTGGATGTCATTAGGAGTGTTGGTGATGGCTTTGTAATTAAGGTTTGTCAATAACTGATTCGTTCAGCTTATATTCTTTGTCTTCCGGTGATGTTGTACTGCTTCGGTTGACTAGTGATCTGTTTATTGACACGAGTAGATGTGTATTTAAGCTAAATATGGCTTCCAAAAGGTATGTTGAAAACCCATATATGTTTATAATAAATAATGTTTCTTGATGGGGTGAGATTATTTTAGTGATCAGTCCTCTATACAACGCATCGTATTTATTCTAAAAACATTTTTCATGTGGTAATAACGGTCGAAAAGTATATCCACCTTCCATGTTAAAGCAATAAATTTGACCCTAACTTATCAAGAAACATTATTTATTATAAACATATATGGATTTTCAACAAATCTTTTTGGAGCCATATTTAGCGTAATCACACATCTACTTGTGTCAATAAACAGATCACTAGTCAACCAAAGTAGTACGAGGGTGGTCCGATAAGTACTTAGCCTCACCGCCCGATGGCGCCACTCTTGCAAAAGAAATATTCTATCACGTAGTACAACCTTCTCGATGGTTACTGTCAAGATTTTAGCCGGATCGGAGTTGTAGTTTATTTTTGAAAGCGTGTGAAAGCAAGTGTGTCCGTTGATTTTTGAAAAATGGAAAAAGAGCAGTATCGGTCGGTGAATCGATTCTTGTTTTTGGAAGGGAAATCGCGCAGCGAAATCAAAAAGTGCTTTGATGCTATGTACGGTGACTCTTCTCCTTCGATGGCGACCGTCAAAAATTGGTTTAACGAGTTTCAACGTGGTCGCACGTCGATTTTTGAAGAGCCACGTCCAGGTGCTCCGAAAACGGCTACCACGGAGGATAACGTGACAAAAATTCACGAACTCGTATTGGCAGATCGACGATTGAAGGTGCGCGAGATAGCTAAGATCGTAGGCATCTCAAAAGACCGCGTGGGTCGTGTCCTGCATGAAATTTTGAGCATGAGAAAGCTGTCGGCGCGATGGGTGCCGCGTTTGCTCACTCCGGACAACAAGCGCAACCGTGAGACAACTTCAGAGCAATGTCTGACGCTGTTTAAGCGCAATCCGAAGGAATTTCTGCGTCGTTTCGTGACAGTCGACGAAAGATGGATCCACTGGTATACACCAGAGACCAAGGAACAGTCGAAACAGTGGACTTTACCCGGCGAAAGTGCTCCGAAGTAGGCGAAGACTGCCCCATCGGCCGGAAAGGTGATGGCCACCGTTTTCTGGGATTCACAAGGTGTGATCGACATCCACTACCTGGAGAGGGGCAAAACGGTCACAGGGCTGTACTATGCCGAATTATTGCGCCAATTCGACGTCGAATTACAGAAAAAACGGCCCCATTTGGCGAAGAAAAATGTGCTCTTCCACCATGACAACGCACCGGCTCACACCTCCGCTTTTGCCATGGCAAAATTGGTCGAATTAGACTGTTAGTGTATGTGTGTCATCCACACTTTTCCGCTTTGAGGGTGGCGCGGCGTAATCAAACATTACCACCCCTCTCTCTGGGCGCCAATAGGTTGGCATAGCCCACTGTCTTTCACCCCTTCGCTTTCAAATATATTGGGGATCCGGAAGTCAAGTTTGCTGCGACATCCCTGACGCACTCAGCGAGTCGGAACCTTTTTGATCTAAGGCGGCGACCTCCTCGAAAGGAGTACCGATATTTTCACGGTTCAACGCTCAAGGAGAGCGGAACTAAAGGTTTGACCCTCAGTTTGGGCGCGACGGGACTCTAGTTGCCCCAACGTCTACCGCGTCGAAAGCACGTGGCATACAAATCTTACGAGATTTACTTGACTTGGTACCACTACCCCGCAGAGGCCAACCCAAATTGGGATGTCAGAAGAGAGACTCAGCTAGGACAGCCAGAGAAAATTCCTAAGACGATCAACCAGCTAAGCCTCCCCTCTTGAGCTCTCGTTCAAAACATCCCACCCTGTGTACCTGTATTAAGGGATTGCTCCCACGACTCACAGGTCCATCGTTTCGACGTGCCATGGCGCGTCTCTCCATTGCGTTTCGGTCATACCCGTTCACGCTGGTGGGTATCCGTTATTCGAAAGGAAAGTTGTATCCCGATTTTCGTCCAAGTCTTGGATTTCGCTTTCTATGGAAGGCTTTTATGACTCGCTGATATTGATCTCTGCTCTTTCGATTGATATTTTCTGACTTGTGTCAGGGGCGGGGTCTCGCCTAGCCGACAAGGCGACTCCCCAGGCAGTTTTCAATATTCGTGTCAGTCATGCCACTCATTCGAATCAATTTCCGACATTAGGCTAAATCGGGTATTCTAATTCGTGTTCAAAACATCGAACTTCGGAGTTGAATTCTGAAGTTCGATGCTCAAATAGGGACAAGCGTTGTGTGTTTTGCCTACTGTTTCTTTACAGAGACAGCGTTTTCAGCCCCACCACGTGAAGGTATACACATCCGTACTTGTGATTGCAAGTCTTCGTTCAAATATACATTGCATTCACTTCGGGTCGACTAGCATTAGTTGCTTGTCGAGGGCAATCGGTGACGCATTTTGTACTTCAGCATTTGCATTTGCATATGCCCGTACAGGAAAGAGAAGTTTACGACGTCCTCTCCCAAAACAACGAATTGTTTGTTTGAGAAGTCTCCGTTCTCTGTTGAGGAAGACAATTACTGTCCGCCGCTTTGACAGAAGTTTTTTGCACAAAGTGACCTGGCCAGCCGCGAGGCTGGCCATATGGTACACTATGTGCATCATCTATGTTTTTGCTAAGCGGACCATAATCGAGCTTCCTGAGAGCGTCGTGATTGCAACCGCCGGTCGAATTAGGCTACGAACTGCTGCCCGATCCACCGTATTCTCCAGATTTAGCCCCGTGCGACTTCTTTTTGTTTCCAAACTTGAAAAAGTCATTCGCCGGGCAGAAATTTGAGTCGAATGTGGAGGTAATTGCTGCCACGGAAGCCTACTTTTCAGACCTCGAG
Organism: Phymastichus coffea; assembly: GCF_024137745.1. Lineage (NCBI taxonomy): Eukaryota > Metazoa > Arthropoda > Insecta > Hymenoptera > Eulophidae > Phymastichus > Phymastichus coffea. The sequence continues at coordinate 7,437,333 of NW_026706814.1, forward strand.
GAAACGTATTTTTCAGATGTGTTAAAGAAGTTGGAGCATCGCTGGGCCAAGTGTATCGAACTAAAAGGAGACTATGTTGAAAAATAAAACGCCATTTTTCCAAAATTTTCGTTTTTCTTTTGTAGGCTAAGTACTTATCGAACCACCCGCGTACAACATCGCCGGAAGACAAAGAATATAAGCTGTAGGAAATAGTTATTGACAAACCAGAAGCCTTAATTACAAAACCATTACCAACACTGTTAATGATATCCAACCAAGCACTAAATCAAAAAGTCACACCTTAAATCCCAAACACAAATGAAACCTTCATGCTAAACAAACAAAAGATCCCGCTTATCACATTGGAATTACATTGATTAGAACTACAGAATTAATTTGAAAAGAAAAAAAACCCGGTTTAATGTTAATACATAATTAATGTTATAACGATTGGCTTGCACCCCGTTCTGTCTCTCTCTTCCTTACAGCCGGCAATAACAATAACTATTAATAAATTATGTAACTGCATGTGCAAATTATTACAACGCAAAACAGACATTCGTGGACGGGTAAGTGACAGGCTGTTACGAGGATATTGGTTGCTAACTCGCGAAGTGTACCTCGTGGATAGAAGACCACCTTGAGAGGACAGAGAGAAAAGGCGCTACGAGTCTGTGAGTAGTTGACCGGCAACGCGGCTATTACAAAGCGTTGGAGTTACGGCTACAATCTTGCTAAGCGACTATTCCGCTAGGCGCGCAGATTACGACGACACCGAAAAACCTATACCACGATGGTAGACTAAGTCAAGGAGGATCCTATGATACCCGAGCAGTGGCCTCAATGAGCGAGTCCACCGAGGCCGGCCGAAATAAGCGACAACGCAAAGTGCGCAAGGTACCGGTGGTTTTCCGTTAAGCAAGTGCGCCATAGTTCGTCACCGATTAGATGAATATTGTAAGTACTCGCTCGAGGCTTGATCTCTCTCTCTCTCTCTCTTTCTGTCTCTCTCTCTCTCTCTTTCTGTCTCTCTCTCTCTCTCTCTCTCTTGCGCTTTCTCCTCTCGTTTATCTGTAGCTACTCTTTATTTGTGACCGTGCACGAGTGTCGTAACTTATCTTCCGCGACACTGCGCCCACCGATCGCGACACGGTTAAGCGTTTTTGTTAACGCCTTTGTATTCCGCGTGCCTGTACACATCTCACTCGTTGCTCGCTACAGCTCAAAACGCGGCGTGCGCTGTTATCAATTTTGCTTGCACGATGCACGCTTCGCGTTGCATGGATGCGTGTCCATGTGGATTACGAGTGCCTGCGCTGCATTGACTTACGTGACGTATGCGTATCATACTCCCCCTTGTATGTAGCTGAGCTTGTTTTGCGAAAATGTATCGCTCTTTATTTCTGAGGAAACGTATCATTATTTCGACTACCATTCCCCCCTTTTCCGTAATCATTTGTTGTCAGCGCTTAAACCATCCAGGCGGACACTCTTCGCGGGTCGGCTTCCCGTGTGGTGAAGGAGACATTTTACAGCGACTGGACCCAGATAGCCCTCGTGCAGGAGCACGAGCTACCCTGGAGAGCATTATTGCTTACTATCAACCTTGCCTGCGAAACAGTTTTAATATTCCGGATTTTGCCCATACTTTCACGATATAATCCCGTTATAATGTTAACAAGAAAAAAAAATATGATTGATCAATTGCTGAATATCTCAGTAATGTAAACAAAAATTTTTTTTCGTTCTATCAGTTTTAAACTAGATGAGAGAAGGTATAATCGATAAATAGAAGATAATTTAATATCCATTTTTTTCGCTAAGAAAGCACCGTAGTGAGAATGAGAGAGAGAGAGAGAGAGAGAGAGAGAGAGAAAATGAGGCACCAAATTTCTGCTACAATACCCCTCGTGCTGACTATTAGTCGTTATCTTTTCTGTTGTCTCTGCTAATCGCGGTTTCCTATATCGTTGTAGTTCTCTGTTGCTACTTACCATTACTGTTATTGTTGCCGCAAAATAATCATGCGTACCGTCAATTCGATTCTTCGCCGGATCCCACACGCTCCGGTGCCGGGTTATGATACTGATTTGGAGCGAAATACAATAAACTAACCTCGCATGCACCGTGTACCGGATGTGTTTTCTCAAAATGATACACAATAACGCCATGCATAGTAAATAAACCAAAAATGAAACCATTAAAAAATCAGTAATGCTCTTGGCTCGAGAATCCAGCAGATACTACTTGATTTTTGTGAATTGTAACTGCGAGCGGAACACACGTCTCTTTCTCCGTCTATTTTACGCTCTCGCTCTTCTCATCGTTGTATTTTTCTTTTCGTCGATCATGCCTGATCGCATTCGCTCGTCCTCTGCACCTCAAATATAGAAACATGTATAATGTAACGTTTGAATATATCTCGCGTTATTAAAATACTAGTTCGGACTCTTTACATTAAATTCGCAATAACGTCTCCGAGAAAAGCAAGAAGTTAACACGCGCGCAATCTATATAATCAAAAGAAAATCTTTCGAGTGGCAAACCACGAGGCTTGCCAACTCGATGAGCTGCTTCGAAGTGCAATTGATAGCAATCGCATCTATCGGGGAGAGGCCCGACAGCGCCGCGATTACTACTCAATTTGACTTCTTAACAATCCATATGTTTCAGGAGGGAAGATCTCTAAGGCTGCTTTTTTCTCATGAGAGAAATAGTCTCATGAGTTGAGCTCTTAGAGATCGTTAGGAAAGGAGTTCAACAGGCTAACCACTGAAAAGAAATTCGTCTTAGGAAATAGCTGAGGCTTTATTTCTACACAGTGCTCGCGCTGCTAAGCAAGGTAGGAAAGTGAGTCCTTTTGCCGCAGCGACGAGCGAATTTATACATGCGAAATGGGCTCCTTTCTACGCTTGGTAGCCCCTACAACGCTATTTTTGTCTTTGACGCAAATTTTGTACACGTTTTATCGCAAAATGGCTCGATGGAAATTACAATTATGCGATTTAAAAAATTAAACTGGAAAAGATGAATTTTTTAACATAAATTGCATCTCTAGGAAAAATCGCCTCTTAAAGTTATAAGATATACAATTTAATAATCAAATTACGCCATTTTCACAATAAAATTATGGAAAATTTTTACATGGAAAAATCGCTTGTGGTTAGAAGATTGTTATCCATATAAAAGATGATTAATGTTGCTCTCTAATTTTGATTAATAATTAAAAAACAGATTTGCAATTTTTTTTTTTAGCGGTTTAAAAATCAGCAAATTAGTAACAATCATAATCATCAATTTTACAGATACTTATGATCGATTTTCTATCTAACCGTGTCATTTTAATTGTTTAAAAAAATTATAAATTGTTTATTTATTGATAACTTAATGGGTAATTAGTTATCAAAGTGTCAAATTCTTGCTTTTCTGTTTCAATACGTCGAGATTGTAATCGTATGCTCGAAATAACAATATCATTGTTTATTGCAAAATAAGCAACAATGTTAACTTGTAGATTAGATTTGACTAACAAATATCGATTTGAAAGTTATATCAACATGAAATTCAGAATCAGCGCATCAAATTTAACTAAGAAATACTTTTGTTCGTTTAAAAAACTTTATAATTAACGATTTTCTGTTGTAAACAATAAATTTTCCCACGGTCGTGACGTCACGCTCCTTATATGGTAATATTTTCGCAGAGTTGCCCTAACACATTTGCATATACGTGTGAAAAGCGCCTACGCTCAATTACCGATTTTCTCTAATTGTCTCGTGTGTGACGGGTTGCCGTTTTGCAGAGGAAAATAGGAGACAAATCAGATAGGACCGTTACAATAAGAGTGTATACATATATATCTCAACCTGAAGGCGGCGAGCGGACATTTGAGAATGTCAATGGACACATTGGCAAAGCTGTAATTCTTCGTTACAATGTAATATTTTATATGCAATGGTAAAAATTTTTTTTATCTTAAACGTGAATGCAACAATATATCTAAATCAAAATTATTATGTAAATTTTTTTTAATCCATTAAGGTCCAGATAAAAACTAGGGTAGATCGCATCGTTTCGACGTGAACGGCTATCATGCTCTACGTAACATCGACGCCTAGAAGTTCCATTAGTTAATGCTAAATAAAAAAAAACGGGTAGTAATTAAAATTCTAGATGAGGTATTATAAAATAATAATAGAATACAAAATTTCACTTTAGATAATAAGAGTGGTTTGCCCTCACTTCTTGTGATATACCTTAGGAACTTCTAAAACTAGGTAGTAACGTTCCCGTTTTGCTGGTTTTGTCACTGACTTAGCGGGCAACTGCGTCTCAGTCTTCTCGCTGTCAATGTTGAGTATTATGAGTTGCTCCACACACTCACACGTTGCACCACAATATGTATACGAATGTACCATTTACTGCCAGGTATATCAGTACAAGTTCGTCGAGGGATTGGTGGATTATCAATTAGTGAGAATTAAATTAAGGAACCGTTCAAATCTCGGCACAAGTTTATTTAGCTATTTATTTCTAAAGCAATAAAATCTCTCACATTTTAAACAGTGGACAGTTAAAACAAAAATTAAAAGATATTTTTATTCCAAACGATCATGTTATAATATCATTGGATGTAAGTTCCTTATTCACGAACGTATCTTTTGATTTAGTCTTGGAGGGATTGGACAAACGTTATGAACAAATTAAAAATTGTGAGATTCCAATAGAAGGGATTCGGAGAGGTCTAAAATTTTTATTTAATAACACATATTTTGTGTTCAACAAAATTTATTATAAACAAATATTTGGGAGCCCGATGGGCTCCCCCATCTCTCCTTTAGTGTCTAATATTGTAATGGAAGACTTAGAGAAACACTGCTTGAACGTGTTGTGGAATAAATATCAAATTAATCCTATTTTCTACTATAGATATGTTGATGATACTTTGATGTGCGTTCCGAAAGATAAAATTGATTTAGTTGACGAGACGTTCAATTCTTATCTTAATAGACTGCAGTTTACGTTTAAAATTGAAATGAATGATTTTATTCCATTTCTCGACTTAAAATTGATCAGAAATAATAATAAATTAGAATTTGACTGGTTTAGAAAAACAACACAAACTGACAGAATTTTGATATTTAACTCAGAACATACAATTCATCAAAAAGTTAATATAGTTTCAAATTTAGTTGACCGGGTGTTTTTATTTGCTGACAAAAAACGTCGTTCACACAATTTAAAAATAGTTATTAACTCATTAAGGCCCATGCCAAACCTGGGAAAGATAGCGCCAAACTAACTATGCCAATCGTAGCTAAATCGAAAAAAAAAATACCCGTGTTTTTTCTTTTGCCATTTTCAATTGTTTATAAAAAATTATTTAAACAAATTATCAAAAAGTTATTATTTTCAAAAAACTGATAGCGGCAATCGATTCTACGGGAAAAAACATGAAAGAAATGTATATAACGTTTTTTTGTCAGACGTCAATTTGTTAGTGTAAAACGGCTATAAACAATTGCAAGTCTGTCAGGTACATGTGTATACGCTAAATCCCAAGCAAAATCTATTGCCGATAGCGCCAAACTAACTATGCCAATCGTAGCTAAATCGAAAAAAAAATACCCCTGTTTTTTCTTTTGCCGTTTGCAATTGTTTATAAGAAATTATTTAAACAAATTATCAAAAAGGTATTATTTTTAAAAAACTGATAGCGGCAATCAATTCTACGGGAAAAAACATGAAAGAAATGTATATAACGTTTTTTTGTCAAATGTCAATTTGTTCCAAAAACAAATAACTGTAAAATAAATGTACTAGAAATGTCCAAATATACTAAAAACTTTTGTAATGAAAACTGCATCCATAATATTACATAAAACCGTTAGCTCGCCACTCAAACGTGATCTCTAACACGGTTTCAATAGAAAAAAAATTTTGCAAACTCTTTGCAACTTCGTAACCCAACAATTACTATGTTAGTCAAATTTCCAAATGTACAATTTGTGAAAATTCAAAGCTTTCTGTCCTATTTTCTTAAACAAATTGACGTCTGACAAAAAAACGTTATATACATTTCTTTCATGTTTTTTCCCGTAGAATCGATTGCCGCTATCAGTTTTTTGAAAATAATAACTTTTTGATAATTTGTTTAAATAATTTTTTATAAACAATTGCAAACGGCAAAAGAAAAAACAGGGGTATTTTTTTTTTCGATTTAGCTACGATTGGCATAGTTAGTTTGGCGCTATCGGCAATAGATTTTGCTTGGGATTTGGCGTATACACAGGTACCTGACAGACTTGCAATTGTTTATAGCCATTTTACACTAACAAATTGACGTCTGACAAAAAAACGTTATATACATTTCTTTCATGTTTTTTCCCGTAGAATCGATTGCCGCTATCAGTTTTTTGAAAATAATAACTTTTTGATAAGTTGTTTAAATAATTTTTTATAAACAATTGAAAATGGCAAAAGAAAAAACACGGGTATTTTTTTTTTCGATTTAGCTACGATTGGCATAGTTAGTTTGGCGCTATCGTTCCCAGGTTTGGCCTGGGCCTTAATGGGTTAATATCCTGAAAAAGAATAATTACACAGGCCAACAAGGTTTTAGAACCAGAGACCAGACATAGTACACCCGAAGGATTTTGGTGCGCTGAATCCAAATCCGAGCTCAGAATTGCGCCAGCACATCAGGATTTTGAGATATCCTAACCTAAATGTGCGAAAATCACTTTTTTGGCTATATTCGGTACCTTATAACATTGTGAATAAATCTTTTCATGCAAAACTGACAACGGCATCTAACGTTTGGATAAGGTATTGTGTTGAATTTCGCGCTATGTGCGAATCCGGGGTCAAAAAGAGGGGTTTCCATTACAAAAAAACACTTCGACCTTGAAATGACCTTCAAAATGAGGTTAAAGGTCAAAGGTTTTTGGTGCATTGGGTGGCCCACTCTGTTCTGAACAAATTTTGTAGAGGTCATTTTTCGATATCTTAAAAATTAAAAAAACGCTTTTAGGCAGTTTTTCAAACATTTGACCTTAAATCGACCTTCTCAAGACCATGAAAAAAAATTTAAAAATACCGTTTTGGACGTAAAATTTTCCGCTCTTTCCGAATCCGGGGTCAAAAATGGGGGTTCCTATTTGAAAAAACAAAGTTGACCTTAAAATAACCTTGAAGGTCAATCTCAAGGTCAAATCCAAGGTCACCATCGGATTCCGCGTTGAAAGTTACTAAAGGAATGACCTTGACCTTTTTCAGAACTGAAGTACTTCAGAAAATATTCAGGCGTCCCGGGACTTAATTGACACCCTGTATATGTAAATTATACTAATGTAAATGTACCTTATAACTTTGAAGAGGCGTTAAAGAGTAAAAACTCTAATGATTGGAAAAGAGCAATGAATTCTGAAATTAATAGTCTAGAGAAAAATGATACTTGGCAAGTGGTAGAAAAACCCAAAGAAAAAAAGATTATTGATGTTAAATGGATATACAAAAGAAAAAGTGATAATTCATATAAAGCTAGATTGGTAGTTAGAGGTTTTCAACAAAGAGAGTACATTGAGAATGTTTATTCGCCAGTAGGAAAAATGCAAACACTAAAAATACTATTGTCATACTGTTGTAAAAATAATTGTTATATTGATCAAATAGATGTTGAAACTGCATTTTTAAACGGGTATGTAAAATCAGAAGTATATGTATATGCACCTAAAGGCTATGAGATTGGTCAAAACAAAGTTTACCAATTGAAAAAGGCATTTTATGGTTTAAGAGAAAGTCCAAGAGCTTGGTATGACTGTTTTCATGAGTATATTAAGAAATTGAATTTTGAAAGAAGTAATTATGACTATTGTTTATATATAAATAATGAAGGTAAAGATACAATATACATACTGGTTTTTGTTGATGATTTACTAATATGTTGCAAAAATAAGAGTAAAATTGATGAGATTAAAGCATGTTTAATGAAAAGATTTGTAATGAAAGATATGGGCAAAGTAAACAATTATATCGGTACAGACATTGAATATAGTGATGAGAGGACATAAATAACGCTAAGTCAATCAAAATACAGGGTGACCCATTTTAATCGCTACACCTGGATTTTTCGAATTTCAAGACAGATAGGAAAAAATGGTTTAGACAAAAGTTGTAGGGGACGAAAGGGGCCAAACAATGGTTCTATCAAATTTGACCTTGAACTTGACCTTCAAGGTTATTTCAAGGTCAAGTGGTTTTTTTTAATAGGAACACCTATTTTTGACCCCGGATTCGGAAAGAGCGGAAAATTTCACGTTCAAAACCATATTGAGACATTTTATTCAAGGTCATTTCAAGGTCAAATCAATGTCAAACTCCGAAAAATCCATTTTAAGTCGTTTTTCCACGAGTCACAGGCTTAAGTGGTTCAAATTGATCGTTGATTTAAAACGGAAACCCATACACCCAAAACTTTCACATCCTAGTAAACAAAAATCGAACTTGCACATCCCAACCCCATTCTCTTCATAGCCTCACATGCTAAACTGTTACACCAGACATCCCCCAGTCCCACACATCTCTATCCCATGTATGATGATTGTTTAACGGAAACTTCATGATCATTGAAGCTTCTGTTGTAAATGTGTCAACCTTACGTTTAGCGCTACCCAGAAACAACGACGTGGACGTAGTAAGGACTGTTTCCTTTGGGGTGCTTGAGTGAGTCCCCGTGCCTCTCACTGTTCGGGGTGCTTGATTAAAGTGAGTCCCTTCGCCTCTCACTGTTCGGGGTGCTTGATTTAAGTGAGTCCCTTCGCCTCTCACTGTTCGGGGTGCTTGATTTAAGTGAGTCCCCGTGCCTCTCACTGTTCAGGGTGCTTGATTTAAGTGAGTCCCCGTACCTCTCACTGTTCAGGGTGCTTAATTAAAGTGAGTCCCCGTGCCTCTCACTGTTCAGGGTGCTTGATTTAAGTGAGTCCCCGTACCTCTTACTGTTCAAGGTGCTTAATTAAAATGAGTCCCCGTGCCTCTCACTGTTCAGGGTGCTTGATTTAAGTGAGTCCCCGTGCCTCTCACTGTTCGGGGTGCTTGATTTAAGTGAGTCCCTTCGCCTCTCACTTATGTGTTTATCTAGCCTCGAAGCAAATGTTCGAAATTACGACCATTTGCTTCCAGGCACATAGTCAAACGCCTTTGGAAGTGTCGAACGGTGTTTAGCAAAGTTTGCCTTGGAATGGCATCGCAAGCTCGACGAATTCTGTCCATCATGTCTAATCTTGTGGTGGGCCTTTCCGCAAAAACGGCATTTTTTAAGTACGCCCATAAGTAAAAATCTGGTGATGTAAGCTTGGGTGAGCAAGCAGGCCATTCAACCGGACCACCTCGACCAATACATCTGTTACCGTACTAATTATTCAAAAAAGTCCTGACAATTCGAGCGAAATGTGGTGCTGCGCCGTCCTGCTGGAGCCATATTCTCCGTCGCGTTTCTAAGTCAACATCTTCCATCAATACAGGTAGTTCATCTCTTATTAGCGTTAAATACGTGTGTTGATTAACATTTTCTTCGAAAAAGTAAGGGCTAATCAAATATCCATTAATAATCCCACACCATACCATAATACTCCAACGTCTTTGATGGTTTACAGTTCTGACCCAATGAGGATTAACATCAGACCAGTAATGACAATTATGTCTATTCAATTCCCCATCACTTTGAAATTTTGCCTCATCAGAAAAAAGAACAAAATTAAAAAAGTCTGGATCATTTTCTATCATTTGTAAAGCCCATTGGCAAAACACAATACGCTGTTGAAAATGAGCAAACTGTAGCTCTTGGACCAGAGTAATATGATATGCATGATATCTAAGCACCTTCATAATTCTTTAAAATGTACTTTTTTGAATACCGATTTCCCTTTCGACTCGACGAGCGCTTATCTGTGGGTCAAGATGAATTACTGCCAGAATAGTCACAACCCGATTATCATTTTCATCATATTGATGGCGCCCATGTTGACGAACCATGTGTCCACCACGAGCTCTTTGAGTTAAACGTCTGATAGCCATAGCTTCGGGGTGTCGTCTGTCTTGATAGCGTTCAGCATAAATTCTTGCCGCAGCACGATAATTATTTCGGCTTTCTCCTAAAGCCAACGTCATGTCAACGATCTCGTTGGGCGCGTAGTCAGCCATTTCAGAGGCAGCTATTAATTATTATTAAATTTGAATAGTGAAATGGTATAAAAAATAATAATAATTATAATATTCACCCGTACACGGTCGCGACCAAAAAAGAAAAATGTTCCTAGATTACGGTAACTTTATCTGACTAAGTGTATTTGCCACAAGTGTTCCGATTGTCACACTTTTGTAATTGTAAGTTTTATAATAAAGTAATAATCATTAAATTATTTCTAATTTGAATTGCACATAATACTAAAACTTGCTTTTATTTTAAATATTGTGAATTATTTCCGTTCAAACTTAAAAAATACTAATATTGATAATGTAATCATTAAAAGCACATTTACAAATAAATTCTGTTCAGTCAAAGATTCTTGTAATAATATCTGAACTGCTGTCCGATTTTAATATTTTCCGCACATTTTTAATATTAAACTTTATTTTTGATAGTTTGATTGTAGAAAAAATAGCTTTGATGCTTTTTGTACAAAAAAGAAATGTTGCATATTTATTGTTTCGAAAGTTATGACTATTCTTTTTAAACAATCACATTATTTACAGCTCATATCTTCAATTTTCTCATAACTTTCAAAAAAATAAATAAAGATACAACATTTCTGTTTTTTACAAAAAGCATCAAATTAGTTTTTTATAAAATTTACAATTAATAAAGTGTGACAAACGTTTTTCTTTTAGTCGCAACCACATACAGGCGAATATTATAATTATTAATATTTTTGATACCATTTTACTATTTAAATTTAATAGTAATTAATGGCTGGCTCTTAAATGGTTGACTACCAGCCTAAAAAGATTATTGACACGACGTTACTTTTAGGAGAAAGCTGAAGTAATTATCGTGGTCCGACAATCGGAAATCAGTATTTCAAGGTAGGGGCGAAGGGACTCACTTAAATTAAGCACGCCGTACAGTATGAGGCGAAGGGACTTACTTTAATTAAGTGATGTAACTAAATCTACGATCAGTTTGGACCACTTAAGCCTGTGACTCGTGGAAAAACCTCTTAAAATGGATTTTTCGGAGTTTGACCTTGGTTTGACCTTGAAATGACCGTGAAAAAAATGTCTCAATATGGTTTTGAATGTGAAATTTTCCGCTCTTTCCGAATCCGGTGTCAAAAATAGGTGTTCCTTGTAACGGTCCTATTTATGAGCTGTTTATTAAATGACTGCAACTAGTCTAACGTATTTATTTGTTAGTCAAAACAATACATTAAGCGGCGCTACCTCACTGTTTACGCGACTGTATACAAATAAGAGTCGAGTCAAAACAAATATCGTGACGTCACAAATAATAGACATAGATATAATGAACCATAATATTGAGAAAAATATGTTAATTATAGATAATTTGAATATAACAAAGTATCAATTATATAGATTTTAACATATAGATTCACAATATCTCATTCAATTATAAATTAACAATGAATATCAATATGTAAAGTTAATTTATTTATTAACATATGAAATATTAGAAGAATATAAATAATTTATATGTAAAATGAATAAGCATAGAACATGAGTAAGAATTGGTTTCATTAATAACAGCTAAATAACAACTGTTATTAATAAATAAACAATTAATAATTTATTTAAACAATAAACTATAGATAGAACGATAATATTAAGTTAATACTTGATAATGACAATTTTAGGATTTAGAAATCTTAGATAATTAATCAAATAATCGCATGTTAAGATTAGAAGAAAACCGTTACAAATATGAAAAATTAGTCATAATTCAAATGTTATTAATTAATTTAAATAATTAATTTTGGAAAATACTTCCAAAATTAATCAACTTTAAGGTTATATGAAATTTTAACAATTTTCTATTGTAAATAATGTAATATCACGTTAATTAACTTTATTAGTTAATAACTTTTGACGACACTATTGGCGATAATTGTATATTGTATAAAATCAACAAATAACTAATTCTGTAAAATTTACATGTGTTAAAAACTTAATATTAATGGCTATTTACTTGTAAATTAAGAAAAATCATTTCTCAAAATTCGCGAATGTCTCTCGAATTTTCGATGAAATCTCTCCTGCAATAATAAGCGGGAAAATCTGTGTATAAATAGGCCCACCTTTGCACAGGCTAGAGCATTCACTTCTAGCCTTGCAAAGTGAGTGCATGAGTCTGAATAAACTTGGATTAACACCTAAGTTCTTTCTCTCATTGTGATTTACTAAGCAAGACTAACCTTTCCTTATAATTTGAGCTCGACTTATAGAACATCTCGCGCTATAAGAAACTTGGGCCGAATTATATCCTATCAAAGAAAGACTTTAGCTCTGCTTATGGGACAATTCGCACCATAAGAAACTAGGGCATTGTCTGACTTTCCTCGATATATCGCAATTACTTATATATATTTGATTTACTTATTTATTATATTTGTTTCATTTATCTATTTTCTTGACAATTAGAGTAAAATCATCAGAAACAAATTCTTACTCATTAGCTACATTACGAGAGTTCGAATTATTTTTATTTATAAGTGATACGAACATCACATCCTATTCAAAAAAACCACTTGACCTTGAAATAACCTTGAATGTCAAGTTCAAGGTCAAATTTGTTAGGACCATTGTTTGGCCCCCTTCGTCCCCTATAACTTTTGTCTAAACCATTTTTTCCTATCTGTCTTGGAATTCGAAAAATCCAGGTGTAGCGATTAAAATGGGTCACCCTGTATATTGAATCATTAGCTGAAAAATATAGTTTAGAGAATGCAAAATTATATGATACGCCAATGGAGGCAAATTTAAAATTAAAACAAGCTACTGAACTTGATGAGTCGATAAAATATAAAAATTTGATTGGAGAACTGTTATATATAAGTACAGGTACGAGACCTGATATATCGTATTCAGTAAACTATTTAAGTAGATTTCAAAGTTGTTATGATTCAACTCATTATAAATATGCAATGAGAGTGTTAAAATACTTGTACAAAACGAAAGATTTAAAAATAACTTAAGAAGACAATTATGATAACCAAATTTTAGATTGTATGGTTGATTCAGATTTTGCAGGAGATAATTTAGATAGAAAATCCACAACTGGATATATAATAAGATTTTATGGAAATTTAATTTATTGGAAAACTCACAAGCAAAGTACAGTTTCAAGGTGCTCAACATTTTCTGAGTATATTGCGATGTCAGAAGCAGTAACTGAAATATTAGTTATTAGAAACCTGTTGATAGATTCATTTAATATTAATTTTGATAAAGCTGTGAATATTTACGAGGACAACTCAGGAGCATTGTTAATAGCAAAGTTTGGGAATTTTACAAAAAATTCAAAGCACATAGGAGTGCAATATCATTATATTAATGAAAATTATGAAAACAGAATCATTGATATCCTGAAAGTAGATACGAATTCAAATTTGGCAGATATATTAACAAAAGGTCTTGATAAAAACAAATTTGTAAAAAACAGAAAAAGCTTGAATTTAATATAAGATTGTATAAATATTATAATTAAAAAGGAATTCAGATTGTAAATTTAAAGAGACGTGTTGGAATATGTGTAAATATTATAATCTGAACTATTGAAAGAGAATTCAAGACATTGTAGAGCTCGCACCCCCTCCACTGCGAGTTCTCGAGCCGAGTTCCGAGCTTCGATCTACTGAATGTAAGAATGCGCATGCGCGGCATGCTGATATGTAAAAATAAGTCTAAGCGAGAAAGTCATACAGTATGGACGTGCGCTTGCATAGCTTGTAAGATACAACGTAATGTATATCGTTAATAAACTACTCATATTAACAAATTCCAACAATCCACAATTTTCAACAGTTTCATACTACGGGTCTCGATTATTGCCTAAAAATTTTTCTGTAACATCTTTGAAGCTCAACCAAGCATTCTTTTCAACGAGAGTCATGGTTTCGATAAATGTATCATCTTTCATGAGTTTTCGTATATCAGGCCCAACGAAAATGCCTTCCTAATTTTTGCATCACTCAATTTCGGAAATGTGGCTTTCAAATGATTGAAACATTTACCTTCTTTATTCAAGGCTTTCACAAACTGTTTCATTAAACCTAATTTGATGTGAAGTGGTGGCAGTAATACTCTCGCTATATCAACAAGACCTACCTAGGCAACATTATGAGAACCTATTTTCTATTCTGATCTTGTGGGCCATTTTTTTGTTACCCAATGCTTATCTCTTTCACGGCTGTCCCAAAGGCAGAGGAAACACGAAAATTTGGTATTTCCCGACTGCAAGCCAACTATAAGATTTATCATCTTAAAGTCACCACAAACAAGCCAATTGTGAGTCTTGTAATTTATTTTTTCCAGTAGAAATTGAAAACTAATGTATGATTTTTTTAGTGCAGTTGAGTGACCTACAGGAAGTGCCGCATACTCATTTCCGTTGTGTAGTAACATAGCTTTGAGACTTTGTGTGGAAGAATCAATGAAGAGACGCCAATTTTCTGGCTTGTACAAATCTTGGATATACAAGTTAACCAATTCTTCGATGTTATTACAGTACACCATCACATCCTCCATTGTAAAGTACTGTATGAACGCCTCTTCTCGATTTCTGTAAATTGACACTTTTGTTCCAGGTAATAATAGCTTACTTTCTTGGAGTCTTGAAGCATAGAGTTCATCTTTATCCTTTGGAAGATTGAGGTCTCAAATAAAATCATCTAACGAACTTTGGTCAAAAAGCTTAGGACTCTCGTCATCAGAACTATCTTCAAAAGAGACATCTTCAGTTGTATCAATATCCATCTGTTCAACTTTTGCCGAACCAACTTCTTTTCCGGGTTTACTTACTTTTCCTATTTTGGCTGGTATTACACTCGCTACCGCAAGGTAGATGATTTTATTTGAATTTTGTTTATTGAATCCCGTTGTATTACATAAGCAGAAGTAACAATCAGTTTCATGGTCCTTGGGCTCACGCCAGATGGTCGGTTCAATAACAGTCATATTGTTGCTATTATCATCCCACTTCAACATAGCAAGTCTCCAAGAATTATAAATTGAAGATGGTACCCATGTCTTATCTAAATTGTCGATCGAAAGCTTATAACATTTCATATATAGAGTTTTGATTGAATCATTAATCGATCGTCGATAAGAAGTTGTTTCAAACTTCCCAACAACATAACAAAATGTAACAATTTTTCTTTCACAAGGGCTTCTGGAACTCATTTTTCTTATAATAAATAACAAAGAGGATAAAAAATGTTCTTATAATAAATATTCTTATAATAAATAAAGTAGAAGAAAATAAGATAATAGCATTTACAGGAAATTCAACCGTTAGCCCGCCACTCAAACGTGATCTCTAACACGAAAGCATGGTCTAAAAAGTTAGCATGTCACAAAATCAGTTATCTCAGCTTTCACCTATCTCAGCTTCAGCATACAATCATACATTTCAAGTTACGTAATATTCTACATCATCTATCTACAGAATTTCAAAAACGAATGAAAGATTTCACGGTTTTTGATTCCGCTGATCGTATCGGATATCAGATTTTCAAAACTTATTTTATTCAAGCAATTTGTTTAAACAAATTTTTGCACAATTGAATATTTTTGTAAGTTGCACCTCATTTCCATAATTTTAGGGATCACTGATTACGAGTTTGATGTCAGATTTGTGAATTTAGATTTATTTGAACAATTTATTAAAACAAATGTTGCAAGACTCAATGTTTTTGCAAGTTGCACATAGTTTTGCTGAATTTTGAGGTCGCTGGTTATGAATATGATATCAGATTTGCAAAATGTATTTTATTTAAAAAATTTCTTTAAACAAATTCCTGTATAATAGAATATTTTTGCAAGCTGCACCACATTTCCATGGTTTTGGGGGTTACTAGTCACGAGTTTGATGTCAGATTTGTACAGTTAAATTTATTTAAACAAATTATTTAAATTTTTAATTCTAATATTTGTCTGTCTGTCACAGACCGACAAACTTCAGAACCAAAAACTATAGATAACGCACCCGAAGACTTTCGATGCGCTAAATCCAAATCCCAGCTTAGAATTGCGCCAGCACGTCAGTATTCCGAGATATTCTAGAAGGCTATAATCTGCGTGGCCATAACCCTAAATCCGTTAACCCAAAAACCCCCGACCCCTTAACCTTTGACTGCCCCCTTAACCTTAAATCCGTTAACCCTGTAGCCCTGAAACCTGTGATGTTATAACCCTCGATGCCGTTACGCAAATCCCTTAATGCCTGAGCCCAGTAATTTGCGCCACAAGGAATCTAGGGCTATTGTATCGCAGGTTACAGGATTCCGAGGTGAAGAAATTCGGGGTTATGTTGGCAGGTTTTATTGCTGCGCTTGTTATAACCTTCTTGGATTAAAATATTTGGGGTTAAGGGGACAGGGATTATTGCATCGAAGGTCACAGGGCTCGGGGGTTAAGGGACTTAGGGATAAGTGGGCAAGGTTTATTGCCCCGCAGGTTACAATGCTCCAAGATCAGGGATTTCAGTTATAATAGTCGAAATTCATTGCGTTGCCGTATAAACCAATTGATAAGTAGTACATTTCAATTGACGATAAAAGAAGACATAAACTAAAGATTGTTAGTGCTTTTTTACGATAAGAATTGCTTTTTAGATGCCGTTGTCAATTTTGCACGAAAAAAATTATTCGCAATGTTATAAGGTACCATATATAGCCAAAAAAAACTTGATTTTCGCACTTTTAGGTTAGGACATCTCAAAATCCTGACGTACTAGCGTAATTCTGAGCTCGGATTTGGATTTAGCACATCAAAATCCTTCGGGTGTACTATGTCTGGTCATTCGTTCTGGTGTGTCGCAGTATAAACAAATTCATAGGTGTTAAATTTCAAACGACGTTATCTACATTACCAAAAGACATAAAAACAAAAATCGGTAGTGCATTTTGTAAGCCAAGAGTTTCTCTTTCAGATGCCGTTGTCAGTTTTGCATAAAAAAATTTATTCGCAATGTTATAAAGTACCGAATATAGCCAAAATACGTGATTTTCGCACTTTTAGGTTAGGATATCTCAAAATCCTGATGTGCTGGCGCAATTCTGAGCTCGGATTTGGATTCAGCGCATCAAAATCCTTCGAATATATTATGTCTGGTCTCTGGTTCTGAACCTTTGTCAAATTTTTTTGGTCTGTGTTATCCATATGAATCTATCAAAAAACATATACACAAACCGATTAACAAATATAGAAAAGGGAAGAATAATTCTAAAAAATTAATAAATCAAAAACTACCTATAGGCGGTATTCCAAATAATTGCAACATCTTTAATAAATGTTCTTCTGTGTTAAAAAAACATGACATTATTCCAATTCCTTTATCACAAAAACCATTACAAGAATTCATTCGTTTAAGAAAAGACCAATTTGATTTATTAGACAACACTTGTATTGTCTACAGTGTTAACTGCAAACAATGTTGAGCGGTCTACATAGGTGAAAGTAAGCGATCTTTAAAAATTAGATTAAATGAACACAAAAAAACATTGACTCAGATACAGTAGTAGCTACACATAAAAGTACTCTCTCACACGAATTTGACTAGGACAAAGCTAAGATATTAGATTATGAAAAGAATTACAAGAAACGCAGAATATCCGAAATGTTGCACATCGGCTTACATAAAAACACTTTAAATAGAAAAGAGGATATACAATATCTTAGTCATATTTATAAGCCTTTATTAAGATTGATGAAGAAGGGATGATAGATGAAAAGAAAAATATATAGTTTATTTACTTACAACTTATATGTTACATTTGGTTTTCATTTCTTATATTAAAATTGTGTCTCGTATCTAGTTTGTGTAATTGATAATGTATGTGTTTTGTGTGTGTGTGTGTTTTGTGTAAATATGTGCCTTTGTAGGTGTGTCTGTAACTCTTGCGTTTCCGTCTTCTGCTTCTGTCTGTTCAGCTCTTCTTCTCATTTTTCTTCTGATTAATCTTCTCTTCCTCTTTCTCTTTCCAAGATCTATCTTTTCCGCTCTTCTGTTTTTTTTTCTTTCTTGCATGTTTTCTTCTTTTTCAGCTTTTGCTTTATTACTTTCTTTTGCCTTTTCACTTTTGCCTTTTCTTTGCTTTTGCTCTCCTTCTTGCTAATCATTTCATCTATCTTTCTCCTTATTAGGCCTTTGATATCTTTTTCTTAATTCCTATTGCTTCCTCTGCCTTTCCTTTCCTCAACCTCACTTATTTTATAATTTATAATTGTATCTTATAATTTGTCTTCTAATTTACCTTTTTCTTTCTCTTTTTCGTTTCTTCTTCTTTTCCATTTTATCTCCATCATCCACGCTATCTTTTCTTTGCTTCCTATTATTATTTTTTCCCATTCTTCCCCTTCCTTTCTGCTTTTTTCACATTTTTCTACTATGTGTTTCCAATTTTCTTCCTCTTTCATACACATTCTGCATCTCTTATTTTCTTCTTTTTCCCAATACCTGCTTCCTCTCGTTTCATTACCTAACCTAAACCTTTCCCTTATTTGTAGGCCTTTTATTCTTCCCTCTCCTTGAATTTCCTTTAACCTATACCTTTTCATTTCTTCTTTCAGTTCTTTCCACTCGTTTATGTATCTTGATTTTTCTAGTTTTTCTTCTAGTTCTTTTTCTTCTTTTTTCTTTAGCTCATCTCTTATTTCTTCCCAAAACTCTTCCCTCATTTCATCTCCCTCTTTCCTCTCTCTGTATATTTTACTTTTTTCTAGCCTTTCCACTCTCTCCTCCTTCTTACCCTTTTTATCTTTTTCATTTCTTTCCCTTTTCTTTAGTTCTCTCCATGCTTCTTTTTTTATTGAGCCATCTCTTTCTTCTCTTATTTTGTTTTCATACCTCATTGCTCTTTCTAATGCTGTTTCTTTCTTTTCTTGTCTTCCTGTTTCCCATCGTATTAAGTAACTTGGCGTGCTTCTATCTAATCCTAATACCCACTTTATGTATTTTAGTTGTAGTCTCTCTATTTCTTCATATCTCTTCCATCCCCAGATTTCTGCTCCATACATAATCACGCTTTTCGCCAGTGCATCGAACAGGTTCATCCTTAGCTCCCAATTTTCTCTAAATAGCTTTTCTCCTAGCCCCCATAGTCTTCCGAGTCCTATATTTATTTTCCCTTCTACCTTCTTTATCTGCTTTTTATTTCCGTTATTTCTGCTTATCACATATCCCAAGTAGTTGTACTCTTAACCATCTCTATCCTCTCACCTTCCTATTCGAATTCTTCTTCCTTCCCCCTTCCTCCTCCTCTTCTGCATTTCATCATCTTTGATTTTCCTACATTTAACTCTAATCCCCTTTCTTCCAGGTATCTTTTTAATTTTTTCAGGATTGCTTTCATTCCACTTTCACTCTTTGCCATCATCGCTATATCATCTGCATATCCTAATGTCCATATTTTCTTCCTTCCTATCACTACCCCTCCTACCTGCATCTGCTTGATCTTCATTTCCAGGTCGGCGAAGGCAAGATTAAATAGCGTGGTGCTCAAAGGGCACCCTTGCCTTACGCCTTTGTAAGTCTCAAATTCTCCAATTATTTCTCCTCCAACTTTTACCTTACTCTCTGTTTTCTTGTATATTTCTTCTATTCTTTTCCTAATTTTTCTATTTATCCCTTTCTCTTTCATTATTTCCCATATTTTCTTTCTCCTTATCTTGTCAAAAGCGGCCTTCATGTCGGCAAAGAATACAAACAGTTTTCCTCCTTTTTCCCTTATTTCCTTCCCTATTATTGTTTTTAATATATATATTGCGTCCATTGTTCCTCTTTTCTTCCTAGATCCCATCTGCGTATCGCTCAGCGTTTCTTTAGCTTCTAGTTCTCTTTCCAGCTTTTTCCTCAGTATTTCCGCATATATTTTATATCCCGGGTCTATCAGCGTTATTCCTCTATAGTTTTCTACTTCTTCTTTCCTCCCTTACTTATATATTGGTACTATTATTCCCTTCCTCCATTCTTCCGGATATCCTTCTCCGTTCCATATTCCGTTTAAGCATTTTGTCATATCTTTTATCAAGCCTTCCGTGCCTTCCATCCACGCTTCATTTGCTATATCATCTTCTCCTGTCGCCTTTTTCTTTTTCATTTTTCTTATTACCTCATCTAGTTCTCTTTCTTTAATTTCTTCACCTTCCTCTCCTTCGCTGTCTTCGGCTTCTTCCCCTTTGCTTTCTTCCTTTTCTTTCTCTCCCAGTTGTTTCTTGAAGTGCTTTAACCATTCTTCTTTTCCTATACTCGTATATATCTATTCGGCAGATCCTTCTGATGAAGACTCATTCATTTTTAATTTGATGATATCAAAATAGTCCGGGATTAAACAACAATAACACTACCTATAACCATGTTTGAAGGTGAGAAAACAGCCGATCAGCGTCGAAGTTTGATAGAAATACCTACTTACTTGATATGTAATTTATACACACAGACATGAATTTACATAATGTAATGTCACAAAACTTTACAAACAATATGCACTTTTTTCTTTTTGTTTAAAATTAAATCCAAATAATAAGCAGTAAAACCAAGGCTATTGCTTTCAGCGCATGCGTCATTAAGTGGCAGCGTGTGTTTTCTGTCTGCAAAAGCCATTGTTTCGAAGCTGAATTGTGACCACGGAAGACGTACTTTCGTACCGGAGTGAAGAAAATTTTTTTAAAAATGCAAAGAGCTTTAAGTAATTTTCACGCACCACAATTATGCCCCGCGACTTAAGAGGTCCTATTTCAGTGAAGAGAATCGACGCAAATTTCCACGAGCATAAATCTAAGGCGATGATGAAGAAGATGAAGATGATATGCAATAAATTAATCAGTATTATTGTAATTCAATTTACAAATGGCGATCCTCTTTATTTACGCCAACGCAAATACAACTGGTAAATCTTAACCTATATACAAAGGGGGCGAGCGGATTCACTCAGCCCATGAAGGCAATAAAATAGCGCGATACAAACTAGGAGCGATTTCGCTCATCCCTCGGCGTAATACAAATAAGAAGCGATTTCGCTCAACTTTCGGCGCGAGTAATATAAAAACCGCGCTATACCGGACGAGAGCTGGTGGGGGAAATAGAGAGCTTATAAATTTAAAAACGACCCAGTGGGTGTCCAGATCCGCGGCTCACTGGTGGAGAATCGCCGACGACGGAAACGCAGTCCCGCTCGCAGTGGGGTCCTCGGTATGATTAGGGGAGGCCTGCTGACCGCAGGCGTGTCTCCACAACTCGCAAATAGCCGAATGGTTCTTGGTGGTGGTTGCGAGAAGCAACTTATGGTCCAATAGATAGAGATATCTCCCTCTTGATTTCTTGCCGGACTTCCACTTGACAGCCGGTGCATACCATCAGTTAAAAAAACGTGTTTACTTTTTTCCTTAATACCTCTTTAACCAAATGCTCAAGTTGATCTGCCTGTGCGCTCCTACTCTCTCTCTCTCTCTCTCTCTCTCTTTCATTTTCTTTCTTTCTCGTCTTGTCGCCACGCGAATCGCACTCTCCAGGCTCTGCAATGACACAAGCGTATAAATGCTATATTGCCTTAGTCACACTCAGCTGTCGCATCCGAGCGAAGAGAGTGCCGCGGACAGGGCAAGTGAATATGGCTATGAGTCCTGTCAGAAAAGATGAATCGAAAATTTCCTTTGAAATTTTATATTTTCGATTACTAAGGATTATAGGGGAAAGAGTTTGGTTGTGGACACCCATTTGTTTTTGACTATTAAATTTTCACCAAGTGCATATTTTTTGAACCGTAACGGGGTATATGATTTGTCGATGGGCACACGCGGCAAATATCGAAAGATTTACCCTTGAGGTCGCGATAATGTCCATCACGCGTCGTCTTGCATGCGCACTGCAATTGACTGCTCTGAGATCCTCGTTAAAATGTAAGAGCGTGTGAGGCATCTTGCGTTGCTGCTTGCAGTAGGCAAAGTCTCTGAAAGGATGCGTTTAATCGTCCTTGGGGCATGTGCGGGTAATGATTCGACGGGGAGCAAGGTTGGACAAGGTTGAACGCAAATGACAGTACGCATGGTCGCTGGAAGTCTCTACGCTTTATTCAGTAGAGTAGAATAGAGCCGAGTACAAAGCAGCAAGTACAATGGATAAGCCAGGAGACTTCGCCACGAACATTGCATCGCGATAAAGAGATACAGTCGCAGCTAATGTGTACTAAAATCGTCTTACGCTTTCGCGGCAGAAGTACGAATGCGCACTCTTCTAATCGCTCGTTCGCCAATCTACTTGTTTTTACAACGACGGTGATTTCTCTCCCTCTAACTTTTCTTTCTCTTGGCTATTTTTTCTCCTCTTCTTCCATTTTATTCGTTGGTCTCTACTTTTTCTTTCTGTGTTCGGCGATCATACGTACCGGTTGTCGCAGCAGATGATGCTCGATCGCCAATGATTAAACGATTGATTTCTTTTCCACTGTCTCTATCTCTCTCTTTACGTGCGCGTGCAGCCCGATCGGCCAGTCACGACCCGATTGGTATCGTCCTCGCGCCCACGGTGGAGGCTCAGGCAAGCGATAGCCCTTTATGAGCAGCGCTTGTTACAAAACATAGGAATATATGGAAAGCTAAAGACCTTAGTTAACTACCAACGAAGGGACATAATCGGTTCCGTTAAATAGAATAATTTTTTTTGTTAATCTTGTGGTGTGGTCATTTTTGGTCAAAATCTATTTTGGTTCAGTTGTAAACATCCATGTAAAATATGCTGAAAATGGAAAAATATGAAGGAAAATCACAATATAAAAAGAATGAAAGTTTATTTATTTTAGAATACAATTATTTTTAAACAATATTTTAGAACAACTAATTTACAATTTAGAAATACTATTTAACATTTTAGAACAAACTATTTTAGAACATTTTTTTGGAATTTGTGGATAGGTCATCCACAGAATAACGTTTTATGGCATCAAGCAGCATATTAAAATTCATATCGGACGATTTTTTTCATTTATCTTGAATGACAGCTGAAAAATTGAAAAATACAATACAAAAAAATTTTAAATGCCATTAATATTTTAATGTAAAAGAAATATTTGGAAACATAATAAATTATCAACATACGTATATTTCATTAGCTATTGCTTAATAAGTAGTTAAGTTCAATCAATGACCATATTCCACCATTTAAAAAAAAAACAAATGGAGTGCTCACAACCGAACTAATTTCGGTACCCACAACGGAATTTGCCAACTGTCTTGAGAAGTAGTAAAAAAATTGTTGATGTTAACACGTTGTTTGCAGTCGATATTGCATCACAACGTAGGAATAAATTTCTGCTGAATAAATGTGCATTACACTAACTTTCATTGAGTGACTTTCATTTGTAATACTATTGAAAAAGTTTAAATAAATTTTTGTCATTTTTTTCAAGCGAAGAAAATTAATATGCACACAGCACAAAGGAGACCCCTTTTAAAAAAATCCTGCTGGAAATCCAGCATGCATTACTAGCAGGATATCTAGTTGAATTTCCAGTTGGATGAACCAAGATTCCACCTGGATTCCTGGTGGATATCTAAGCTAAATTTCCAAGTGGATTTTTATTTTGGATTTCTAGGTAGATTTCAGGCGGATTTTAAGGCTGGATTTCTAGGTGGATTCTAGGCGGATTTCCAGGGTGGACTTTTAGATGGATACTAGATCGATTCCTAGCTGGATTATTTCAAGTATAGAGAAATATATACCAGACCATTGTCGGACCACTAAATTTATTATAAAATTCAAAATTACGATACTCAATGAATTCAGTATTGTTATATGTAATACATATTAGGCACACATGAAATATAATTATAATGATCAATATTCAAATAAATACAAATTTTATCGATATTTTTCGTTTCTGTTATATAAATAACAGAGTTGATTTCCATAATTTGTTTTATACAATGTAATTCATCACTTACTAAATAATCATCGATTCCCACACTCTTTTTGTATGTAGTATACTCTTTTCCATCATCCATGTTGACAAGAAATTGTGGAATTTGTATATAATCGCCATTTTTTAATATCGCAAAAGAATTATCTGATCAATATAATATTTTTTCAAATACTTATACGAACATTCATCTTTAACTATTTTTTTGTATGTTCTAACTTTTTTGTACAAAGTTGAAACTTTGAAATATATTTTTTAGGAACAATTCTTCCAAAATCTCTGTAAGAAAACTTGACAGTTTTCTCAATGAAACCATGTTCTAAATATCTAATATATTCTAACGACTGCGAATCTTTTTCCATTTCAATATGTTTTTATAATTTTATTATACTTACTTCTAACGACAAGTAACGACATACTTGACTCAAAACACCTTTGGCTGCATAGATAGTTTGTTTCATTTTTCCATTGCCTGATTCGAATACATAACCACTATGCTTATACAATGGATCCCAGTCAGCAATGCTCTGTGTTAAGTGCAATAATTGGTAAACATTGTACGTCATATCATCATCTGTGTATAGACGTTCTGTATAACAAACAAACTTTTTCAAAAGAAAATCTGCTCTTCGCGATTCCGTTTGAGTTATTTTAGTTTTCAATAAAGTATGATATGCTTCTATTAACAAAGAACAATGAATCATGAACTCTTCAAATTTTGGAGTTTCTCGTGATATAAATTGTAATATTGGTAGGCTGTAATATAGTATCCAATTGGACCATTTTTTTGCCTTCCAATATGCTCTATCACTTAACGACCGTGACAATCGTTCCAATTGTGTCGGTACTTTTACCTTTTTTATTGATTAATGATCTTGAGTTTGCTCTTCGGAATTTAATATGACTTATTGGATGAAGTAAACCAATAGTTGCAAAATTGTTTGCCTATACCGAGATTAATGCAATGCATTGGGCAAGGCACCAATCCATCTATTATATCAAATTTATTTAAAAGCAACAATGGAGTTACACTTTTAATACCAAAAACGGGACCTTTCGATTTTACAGCTCTTTGCATTAAATCAAGAGTACCATCTGCTGTTCGTCTTCCAGGATGTTCATCTGGAGTAGGATATTTCATAGAATGACCAGTATCATGACGAACTCGTATATCTGGATTTAAGTACCAATTACAACCGTAATATCCATTAAACTAAACGGTGCCTTGCACAGGCGCGCGTGCTACAGAATCTACACAACAGCAGAGAGCTTACACATACAAATTTCTTTTTTCGTTTTGCAACTGACATCTTATTCCTGTTTTTGAAAATTCATTCATATATTCCGCAAAAAGACATGAAATACGTCATCTTTGGTTTATCACGAGCAAACCATAACGCACAAGTAATTGTTTTTTTGGAGCGAATATTTAGTGGGATTTCATTCACAATCATTTGTAAAAGCCAAATAGAATATTTGGAACTTTTGAAAATTAGACATTCAGCACTATTGAACGTCACTGTTACATAAGACTCTTTTTGATCAATCGTTAATGATCCGACAAATTTTTGATATATTTTATTTTATTATATATTTTATATTACCGTTATAAAATTCTTCGAAAATAACATCAGGTTGTTTATTTCTCCGACAAACAATATCATAATAGAAATTATTGTTTGTTTCGATCAATCTTTGTATTTCACTTACTATATTGAACATGGTAAAATAATCGTTATAAGAAGGATCTTTTAAGTTTACCTCATTATCACATGCTTCACAAAGTATCAATTTCTGTCTTTTAGCAAAGATTTCGAAGTAAGGTTTATAAACCGGACATACAGAGTGATACTCTTGATCTCCTTCTGGACGAAATAGTTTATCAAATTGATAGCGATTTTCTGGAAACATGTTTTTATTGAAAAACATATTGAGCACTTTGAACATATCTATGATTGCTACTGTTGAAATGTGATATTTTATGCAATATTTTAATACAGGCAAAATCATTTCTATTCTACTGACATTTATCTGTACATTTAAAGGTTCTTTGTATTCAGCACTATATATAATTTTATCTAATTTCTCGAATCTATTTTCGATGACTTTATTTTTGTCAATTAATAAATCATGGAAATTTTCTTCGTCACTACTCTCATAAAAAAAAATCTTCATTATCTTGTGATGATGGATGATCCTGCGAAAAATAAATTAAGTTCATTTATCAATTCAAAGATTAAAATTCCATGATATCGTTAATTCATCAGTCCTAACTGAACTATTTAGAAGGTCGTTAACTTCTGTTGAAGTAGAATTGAGAGTACTAATAAATCTCTCACTAGAATTGTAAGAGTCAATATTCTGTAATATAAATAATTTATTTATTAAGAACATAAATATTGGAATTATATTATAATTACAAAAGATGTTGAATATAATACTTGCTCTTTTCTGATATGTTGATATAGCCTGATTTTATATTAACGCTCTTAGCAAGTAAAAGTCTCTATTCTAACACTTATACTGATCTGCACATACTGGTTTAAGAAATCACAGTAAATTATAACTCGATGAAATTATTTATTTATTTATTTATTGTCGCATCGACAACTAGGCCATTAGCGACAGGTATAAGATTACAAAAATTTTACATGAGTAATACAGAGGAGAATTTACATTATAAACATTATATTACATAATTGTGGTTGATAGAATTTGTACAGTTCTCGTTGGTATGTTGTAGTACATATGGTGCTTATTTACAGTTTACAATCGAATAAACAGCAGGGTAGAGCGTACGGATTTTATAGTGTGTGAGCGCGTTAGAGTTTTTGTATAAGATTGTTAGTTCGTAGAAATTGTAATATTTTGTTGATATTTTGTTTTTCGTTTAGAGCAGTTTTAGCTTCTTTGGGTATACTCAGTATGTTCCTTATGTTTATGTAGTGTGGGCATTCGAATAGGAAGTGTTGCACAGATTGATCAGTATTACAATGTTCGCAGGTGTTTGAAGAAGATTTATCTAGTAAGTGTTTGTGAGTGAGTATAGTGTGCTCTATTCGTAAACGAGTTATTGCTACTTGTTCTGTACGCGTGAGCAATTCGATAACAGATTTTTGGAAAATGTTTTCTCTGAGAGAGAGGAGGTATGTGGAGCTGCTTTCTAACCACTCTTTGTTCCAGGCATTTAGGATGGATTTGGTTAGAATCTGTTGAGCGATAGTTATAGGGAGGGGGCATGGGTTTACAATGAGAGGAAGGTTTGAAGCTTGGGTAGCCAGTACTAACGTTTTCGTCGATATTTCATCTTCTTTGCTTGGAATCATTAGTGAGATGTCTATGTTCTGTTCTTTCAGTTCGACAATACTGGCTTGTATATTTCGTATTTCTGGGCTTTTTGTATATGGGTTGGAGATTTCATTGAGTATGCTTTTGGAGTTAGTGTAGATAATGGCTCCATTTATATGGTCTTTTTTGATAATATTGATAGCTTGTAAAATGGCTGCAACTTTAGCTGGATGGAGTTTTGCTAGAAGCTGTTCGGTATTAGAGAAGATGGCTAATCCAGACTTGTGATTTTGTTTAATTCCTTCTATGTCGACGTGAGAGATGGTCTGATTTTTTGATGGATGGGAATGTTCTTGGGAAGTATTGATATCTGATATTTTACAGGGCTAGATAGGTCCAGATTTCAAGTTTACTTCAGGTAATTCTTCGTTTAATTTTGATAAGATTTTTTCCAGTCTAATTAAGAATGGGAGAGGACATCTTTGAGTTTCATCTAATACAATGGGGCACTTTGTGAATATTTCCTTACAAGCTGGATTTTCGGGTGAGGCAGAGAGTTTGCATGCGTATTTGCACATTTGGGTCATGCGACGGAATTCAAGAGGGGTGAGGTTGGCCTCGGTTAGCATACTGTAGACAGGGCTCGTGTGGAAGGCCCCTAGTGCTGTTCGAACTCTTGCGTTGTGAATGGGGTCGAGTATGGAGGTTTTCTTAGATGAACCATAGATTATGTTTCCATAGTCTAATTTTGTCAGTACAGTAGCTTCGTAAGTGTTTAGAAGAGTCTTCTGGTCTGCACCCCAATTTTTCACCGCTATTGATTTAACAGTATTTAGCTTTTGGAGAGCTTTAGCCTTGAGTTCGAGGAGGTGAAAGTGCCAGCTTAGTTTCCTGTCGAAGGTCATTCCAAGTATTTTTAGCTTTTCGGTTTCTTGTATTATATTATTTTTTAATGTTAACGTGGTTTCGAGACTATAGTTTTTGTCTCTAGTGAAAACCATGCATTCAGTTTTTGTGCTTGAAAAAATAAAGCCGGTGTGTGAAGCCCATGTGTGGAGTTTATTTAACGTATTTTGTAGGGTGTCCTGGGTGAGGGTTAGTGTTTTGCCAGTGCAGTAAATTGTGAGGTCATCTGCAAAGAGGCAGCATAGAACTGGGGATTGGACGTTCTCTATAATTGAATTTATAGCTACCAGAAAGAGAGTAACGCTTAGTACGGATCCTTGCGGAACTCCATTTTCAATAACGGTCGAGTCAAAGAGGACGTTTCTGTTTCTTACTTGGATAATGCGCTCTTTGAGGAAGTTTTTAATAAATTCCAGCATTAGGCCCTTTACCCTGTTTTTTATTAAAATACGGATGACACTTTCTCTCCAGATCATTTCTAAAGCTTTTTCGATGTCTAGACTTACGGCCATGACGTGTTGTTTTTTATTTAATGTTTTACAAATAGTATTTTCCAGGATTATTAGATGGTCTTATGTAGATCGGTTTTCTCTAAAACCGCTTTGTTGGGAGGCAAAGAACTTATTTGATTCCAAGTACGCTTTAAGTCTTTTGTTTATTATTTTTTCCAAGAGCTTACAGATGTTATTTGTTAGGGCTATTGGTCTGTAGTTTTTGAGCGATGATTTGTCTTTACCTGGTTTTGGTATAGGAATTATGATAGCTAGTTTCCATTGAGGCGGGAAAATTTTTTCGGTCCAAATAAAATTTAGAAGTTCTTTTAAATAATCTACCGCATTAGTTGGCAGACTCTTGAGCAAGATATTAGGAATTTGATCAGGGCCTGGGGAGGAATTTTTGCATAGTTTGAGGGTTCCTGTAATTTCGTCGAGGAGAATTGGTTCGTTGATTGGTGATTCTTTGTCCGTCGTGGATATGCCGGAATGGTCGATTAGGTCTAGTGAGTTTTTGTGTTGAAGAAATTTATCATCATAGGTTTCGAACTCGATGAAATGTTAACAGCTGAAATGATTGTTTTCAAATAATAATTCTAGTCACTACAGTACGTTTATATTTAATCATTACTCCTCTTACATTCGTTTGAAATGAAAAAATTATTATGTTTCTTTCATAATACACATACACGTCGTAAATTAACCAGTTACATTTATAACGAGTGAAACTGATGATTCGTTATGTCTCTCTTTCCCTAGTAGCGATAAGAAAATGTGACCTATTTCTCCGAACCTATCCTATGTATTTACAAATTTATTGTATTTATATTTATTTATTGTATATTTATATATGTAAGTGCACTCCTGTTCTGATACAAGGTAAGTGAGGTGAGAGAGAGAGATGCGAATATGCAGGGACACTTCCGTGCGCGACAGCAAGGCGCGAGAAGTAGCTGTTTTCGACATGCTATTGAGCGGACGGAGCCCCATCGACTGTTTTCTTCTGCCAAACCTCAGCTTTATCCTTCTGCCCTTTTTCTTCGCCTCTGGAGTTACGTGGGAGACGTTTGGTGTTCGATCTAGCACGGGCTCTCTCTCTCTCTCTCTCTTTGTGAGTGTCTCTACTAGGGGGGCAGATTGCGACGTCGCCTGACTCCTTGGACAAATTGGACACGTGAGCTGCAGTTGGTGGTGCAGAGAATAAGACTGCCGGTGCACGAGGGACTGCTTCTTCCGAAGAAGCTAGAGCTGTGTGGTGCACGTGGCGACTCATCCATTGTGTGTGCGCGTCAACGCTGACTTTCATAGAAACCGTCGACGAACATAGGGTTTAGGCATCTGTCTTGTAAGTACCGGCTTAATAGTTTGCTCTCTCTCTCTACTCGTTCGCTCTAATACAATAAGTACTCGAAAACTCAGATATAAGTT
The DNA here is from genome assembly GCF_024137745.1 of Phymastichus coffea. NCBI lineage: Eukaryota > Metazoa > Arthropoda > Insecta > Hymenoptera > Eulophidae > Phymastichus > Phymastichus coffea. The sequence continues at coordinate 7,467,577 of NW_026706814.1, forward strand.
TTAAGAATGAAAAAACGTTTTTATTTATTAGAACAACATATTGTGTCTTGTTGCTTTGACGTTTGTTTTTTGATTAATTGACTTTAGGTTTTGTTTTATATAAAAAAAAATGCTTGTGTTTGTGTTGTCAAGGTAATGACTTCAATCAATTGTCTTTAAGAATAAATTAACATTCGAAACTTTAACTTTAACACTTTCCCTTGTTGATTTATTTAATAGCAGGTTAATTAAGACCCATCTTATCACACAATATTTGTCACCGAGTTGCACACAAAGGCTTTGTCATAATGTCTGCAAGATTATTTTCAGTAGATACTTGTTGAACTGCTAATACCCCCTCAGTAACTTTTTCACGAATAAAGAAGTGCTTAATAGCTATGTGTTTAGTACGACTGTAAAACTCTGGATTCTCGTTTAATCTTCGTGCTGCAGCATTATCGACTTCAATAATGGGAAGTCGTTTGAGAGGTACAACATCTTTGAATAATCTTGAAAGCCAAATGACTTCTTTAGCAGCTTCACTTGCTGCGATGATTTCAGCTTCAGTAGTAGAAGTAGCCGTTACAGGTTGCCTTCGACTCAACCATGAAATCACCCCGTCTGCGTACTTGATTACAATGCCAGAAGTGGAGCGACCAGTCTTTGAGCATCCGCCATAATCAGCATCACTGTAAGATTCAAGAATACCTCTTTTCTTATTACAAAAGTAGGTTATCCCTTTGGTAATTGTGCCTGCTATGTAGCGAAAAACTCGTTTGACTCTGACGACATCTTCCAATGATGGATTTTCAAGCGATCTTGATAAATATCCAACGCTGAAGGCTAGATCAGGTCGTGTCCCGATCATTAGATACATCAGAACACCAACAGCTTGTCTATAAGGAAAATTATGCGTCTTAGAATTTTCTTTCCCTGGTTTGCACATCTCTGAAGCCTTCAACATAGGCGTTGAAACTGGTTTGCAATCTGTAAAATTGAAACGTTCAAGAATATTTTCAGCAAAAGCTTGTTGACTAATGATTAAGCAATCCTCTTTCTGCTCAATTTCCAATCCTAGAAAATATGAGGCGTCTTGAGAAGTAATCTTGAATTCTTGACTCAAATCTTGTAAGAATTTCTTCAAATCTTGAGAATCTGTGGCAGCAACTAGTCCGTCATTTACATACAGAGCCATTACGATTACTTTGTTATCTTCTTTCCTTATGAACATACATGGATCTGCCTCACTAACTTAGAAACCAAGACTAATAACATAACTGCTAAAACGTTTAAACCAGCATCGTGGAGCTTGTTTCAAACCGTACAAATTTTTTTGAAGTTGACATACTTTACCAGAGCCATCGTTGTAGCCGTCTGGTTGCTGCATGTAGATAACCTCTTCAAGGTCACCATACAAAAATGCCGTAGAGACATCAAACTGGGCTAAATGCATTCGCTCGTTTGCAGCTATGCTTAGAATAGAACGGATGGTTCCCATCCTTGCCACTGGACTGAAGGTTTGACTGTAGTCGAAGCCGTATCGCTGCCTGAAACCTTTTATAACCCACCTCGCCTTGTAGCGACTGATTGACCCATCTGGATTGGTCTTCACTCGATAAACCCACTTACATGGAATTGCTTTTGCCCCTGGTGGCAAATCTGTCATTTTCCATGTCTTGTTTTCTTCTAGCGAAGCCATTTCACTATCCATGGCTTGCTTCCATTGAATACTTTCCCTGCTTGAAAGAGCTTCATCATATTATTGTGGGCTTTCGTACGTACTGATAATATTTTTAGCGGTCTCTAGAACATGTGCGTATTCACGTAAGTAACTCGGCTTTCTAAGCTTCGAACGATCCCTTAGATTCCTTGTAGGTAATGGCAGAGACGGCTCCGACTCTTGCTCATCTTCAATTGTAAACTCGAAATCAGTATTCTCTGACTCGTATTCAACTGGCTCTTCTGCAGGCTCATCAACAAGGACCTCACGGTTTGGCTCTTCTTCGCATACAACAGGACTTTCCTCATTCTCATTGAATTTGTCCTTCTGAAAAAGGCAATCTTTCAATGGCAACTTGACTTCACTGTCGCAGCCTGTGATCAACTCGCGAAATTAAACGTCTCTTGAAACAGCTACTCTATGCTGCTCTTTAATGTATATTCTGTATCTCTCATCGCCATCGTAACCTATCAAGTAACCTTTGACAGCTTTTACGTCCATTTTTCTCCTCTTTTGATCGGGTACATGAACATAACACGTCGATGCAATGATATGCAAGAGCTTAATTCTAGGCTTACTTTCAATCCACAGTTCGTAAGGACTCACTCCTTCTACGGATGACTTGCCCGTTCGATTCAAAATATATGTAGCTGTAACTACTAACTCTGCCCATATGGCTTCGGGAAATTGCACTTCAGGATTGGAGTACTTGAATGTTCGTGCCATCTGAACGATAGTACGATTTTCTCGTTCAACGCCTCCGTTCTGCTGCGGTGTGTAAGGCGCCGTCAATCTTTGCATGATTCCATTTCTCTCGAGAATGGAGTGAACCTCTTTGTTGTCGAACTCGCCACCGTTGTCACTCATAAGCTCTTTGATTGAATGACCTAGCTGTTTTGCATGAGCAATCACTGCTTCTACAGCATGTTTGACGTCCGACTTCTCTCTTAACAGGTAAACGTAACGAAACTTAGTATACGAGGTGTGTTCAAAAAGTAACGAGAATTTTTTAATTTCGCGGGTTTGGAGAGTCCGCTTGTATAAAATTTTTTTTTATTATGTTGGTACACATGCCCCTGAAGTACGATAAAATTTTCAGCAATATTCATTGCTTACTTTTTAAGTGGCAGCCGCTAACGTTAGACGTGTTTTTCGAGCTCGGCGATTTTCGTTTGTGAAAAAAAATGGATCAAAGAATTTGTATTAAATTTTGCGTAAAAAATGAAATAAAGTGTAGTAAAGTTTGTCAAATGTTAACAAAGGCATATAGTGAGTCTGCTATGAGTAAAGCAAGGATTTATGAGTGGTATAAGCGTTTCCAAGATGGCCACGAAAACGTTGAAGATGACGAACGACCCGGACGCCCAAGCACATCAACAACCGATGAAAACGTGAAAAAAGTGAAAGAAATGGTTATGAACGATCGCCGAATCACAATCAGAGAAGTCGCTGATGATGTTGGCATATCAGTTGGCTCATGCCATCAAATTTTTTCGAATGTTTTGGGTATGAAACGTGTGGCAGCAAAATTCGTTCCAAAATTGTTGAATTTCGAACAAAAACAGCGGCGAATGGAAGTTGCTCAGGAGTCGCTAAATGAAGTCAATAACGATGCAGAACTACTAAAACGTGTTATAATAGGTGAGGAAACATGGGTTTATGGATATGATGTCGAAACTAAGGCTCAATCGTCCCAGTGGAGGCTTCTGGATCGCCAAGACCGAAAGAGGCTCGACAAGTGCGGTCGAATGTGAAGGTTATGCTCACTGTGTTCTTCGATTTTAATGACATAGTGCATTATGAATTCTTGCCACAAGGTCAAACAATCAATAAGCAGTACTACCTACAAGTTCAACGTCGTTTGCGTGAAGCAATCCGAAAAAAACGCCCGGATTTGTGGCAAAACAATTCATGGCTTTTGCACCACGATAATGCGTCTGCTCACACTTCATTGCTTGTTCGTGAATTTTTGGCCAAAAATGAAACTGTAACAATGCCTCAGAATCCATATTCGCCAGATATGGCTCCATGTGACTTTTTTCTATTTCCAAAAATAAAGAGAACATTAAAAGGCCGTCGTTTTACAAGCATAGATGACATTAAAAGCGAATCGCTGAAAGAGCTAAAAGCTATTACAAAGATCGAGTTTCAAAAGTGTTTCGAGGATTGGAAAAAGCGTTGGCATAAGTGTATTGTATCCGAAGGGGACTACTTTGAAGGCGACAACATTAATGTAGATGAATAAATAAATATTTTTTTCATAAAACGAAAATTCTCGTTATTTTTTGAACACACCTCGTACATGTCTTTGAAAACAGCCATATACTTTTTCTTATTAGAAGACTCATTAAAAGGACTACATAAGTCTGTAGCAATCAGTTCTCCAGGTTTACTCGCCTTTCTCCTGGTACCGAATGACAAACGATGTGCCTTATCGTAAATGCATGATTCGCAAATATCTCGATTTAACTTAACAGTAATGCCAAGCTCCTTTTGCAATAAAGTTTTCACGTGCTGTTTGTCTTGATGTCCCCATCTCTCGTGGTACAACTACAGTTGGGAGCTTTCTGCAACAGCTACGTACATCTTTATGTCGTCTGTTGGCGAAATTGGCTTGATTGCAGCTTTGAACAGCGTTCCGTGAACATTGCGGACTCCGCTCAGCAATACTTTGCTATCAACTTTGAGTGAGCACTGTGTGGCCATTGATTCGAAAATGCTTTTTCTATTTTTATCCTGAGCTACTAAAACAGAAAACAAATTCTTTGAAATATTGGGAACGTACCACACGTCATTCAACGTTATTATAAACTTCTCGTTGTTGACTGTAGACACGACTTTAACTGTGCCTTTTCCGACGGCCTTTAAAAATTGATTGCCAGCTGCCTTGATACCGCACAAATTATCAAATTCTTTAAAATCTATAAAGAAATCAAAATTATTTGTTACGTGTCTCGTTGCACTGTTGTCAATATACCAATCGACTCGGTCGATCTCAGCACTGAAAATTTCTTCTGAGACTGACAACGTAAAACCTTCCTTAACCTCAACAAAATTACTTTGATTTTTGTTTTGGCCATTTTGAGATTCGTTAGCTGTTCGACTCTTGGGTGGGCGTCCATCAGCAATCCATTGCCTGCATTCAGCGACCCAATGGTTCTTCTTGCCACAATAATTGCATGTTGTGCCCGCTCTTGACTTCTTTTTCACGTTGTGCTTTTGCTTTTCCGCTTTCGCAACTAAAGCTTCTTGTGAAAATTTCACACTGCTAGTATTTTTCTTGAAGTTTCTTTCGAACATACACAACTGTGTAGTTAACTCGTCAAATGTCTTCTCAGTATCTTTTGTCAACATCATCCAACTGGACTTAAACGTTTCAAACTCAGCAAGTAAAATATTTAATGTTTTACACACTAGCATCAAGTCCGGTAACTTGTTTTCTTTCCGAGCTTGAAGACCATTGTTGAGTTCACTCCAGAGATTTTTCAACTTTGCTAGATGCGTAGAAACGTCCTCGCCTGACGTCCAACTAAAAGCGTAAAACGCATCACTTATATGAAATAATTGATCTTTCGTTGTCGCATCGAACTGCTGTTGAAGGCTTCGCGCGCTGTTTGCTTGTCCAAAATCTTTTCGTATACAGCGTCTGTAACTGAGCTTGCAATCATAGATTTTGCGTAGCTATTTGCCTTACGATAAAAAGCCACCTTTTCTTTGTGAGCTTTCTTTTCAGCATCACTTACACTGTCAGGAAAAGCTTCGGGCTGCGTTACTTTGTTGTCTATAACATCTAACGCCCCTTCATGATAGTCGAGCAAATCGCGAATCTTTCGCTTCCACACCGGCCAGTCTGCCTCGCCAGTCAGAGGTTTGATGTGTTTAGCCAAATCCATGTCTTGGCTATTCAGCGATATTCGAGTACATAGTTTAAGCGTCTGTGCCCATAACCTAATACAATAAGTACTCGAAAACTCAGATATAAGTTTTAAGAATGAAAAAACGTTTTTATTTATTAGAACAACATATTGTGTCTTGTTGCTTTGACGTTTGTTTTTTGATTGATTGACTTTAGGTTTTGTTTTATAAAAAAAAAAGCGTCTGTTTGTGTTGTCAAGGTCAACTTCAATCAATTGTCTTTAAGAATAAATTAACATTCGAAACTTTAACTTTAACACGCTCAGCGTGCTCTCTCTCTCCCTCCAACCGTCTTTGTTAATTATTTACAATTAAAGATTTTTATAAATGTTCTAATATATTTGTATTTTACTACTTTACTTGAACACCCTACCTTCTCACGCCGACAACCGCCTTCGAATTTCCGACTTTCGTGCTTCTCAGCCAACGTGACGAATCTGCGCTGATCCGGCCGTCCTGTTGCTGACGGATACCGGACCTGGGAGGACAACTACGTCCAGGAATTTCAGACTTCGTTTACTCGACCATTCCCCATTCATTACTTTATATATTCACGAGGTAAACCGGGGTATAACCTAAATCCCTGTTATACATTAAAATCAAAACTATATAAAGTATAGCCTTTGTCCGAGATTTTCATTAAAAAAATGATGTTAACAGAACACGTGCAGTAAGTTTTGTTGGAGCGCTTCCTAGAGGTTAAACTAGAAAATATAATGACATCTAGACAAAGAGATGATATTGTGATAAATTAACTAGCCAACAGCAAGGAAATGCACTATGTCTAAAAAAAGTTTCTTTGTGTCTTAATTTCTGACCGGGTATTGTCTTCAGTGAATAATATTAAGGTTTGGAAAGTTTTCTTACAAGTATTAAAATTAATTAATCTATCAATATGAAACCGGGAATTTATGCGAAAATTAAATACATTGAAGATAATATTAGAAGCACAATACCCGTTGAGGATATTATTAAATTTGCCTCAAATTCAAAAGAGGCCATTGACTATTTCGACAAAGATTCGATCTACACAGTTTTATGGAAAGACGATAGCAAAGAAACGCCTATTGAATCAGCAATTCAAATTGCAGCTGTAAAAAGTGAGTATACTTTTTTTTTTTTTTTTTAAAGGAGAGTCTGAAACCATCTACGGACAACTGACGGAAGCCCGCCAAGTGTGGGACTCAGTAGCTTAGGCCACGAATACCCACCAAACATATCTCTCCTTGTTCGCACCGCAACCAGCCCGGAACTGTTTATCACATTACTTCAGACTGGGCGGCTGTCATTGCGTGTCCAAGCACACATTCATCCCTTTAATACTCATTCATTCCCGAGTAGGCTCAGAAATGTTCTCATTCATTCAATTTTCTTTCAATTTCAAGCATCCATCCGTCTTTTTGTTTCGTAACACATTTGAAACGTACAGCGCGATCTTACGCCATGCGTCAGCTGTTGTCAACATTACGTTCGTCACGTTTTCTGGCGTAATTGACCCTAATACTGTCTCCAGTCTCAATCTTTGTTCGGCCCAACGGTCGCACACGGAAAACTTGTGCTCCGCGTCGTCCCAAGACCACCTACAGTACACACAGTCTGGGGAAGTTACCTTACCCATTCTGTGCAGGTACTTTCGGAAGTATCCGTGTCCGGTCAGAAACTGGGTGAGATAGAAATCCATCTCCCCGTGTTTTCTGTCTTTCCACGGACCAACGTCTGGTATTAGTCTGTGGGTCCAGCGTCCTTGAACGTCTGTCGTCCATCTTGTCTGCCATTGTTTTGTCGTTTTCGTTCGTTCCTCTGTTGCAGCGTCGGCCCTCCCTACGGTCGCACTTCGGTCGTAAATACGTTTCCTTTCGCCTGCCAAGAGGTCGATCGGGATAACACCCGCGATCGCAAATATTGCGTTTTCCAAGACTGTTCGGTATGCGCACGCGATTCTTAGCGCTCCCGTTCTTTGTACTCTCGTCATAGTCTTTGCGCGCCTCCTTACCCGTAACGAGTTGGCCCATACCTCTGCTCCATAAAGCATGATGGAGTGGGTTACGCCCATCAACAGTCTTCGTATACTCGGTCTCGGTCCTTTCGCGTTTGCCATCAGCCTACTCAAGGCCTTGATCCTTTCACTGGCTCTGGCGGTCGCGTCTCGTATGCGGGGCCAAAAGTTCAGTTTCGTATTTAGTCACCCCCAGGTACTTTACCTCACTTTTGGTCTCCAGTCGTTCCGTACTTATGGTCATCGGTATTATCGTGTCTATTCTCTGTCTCGTCACTATCAGTAAGCCTGTCTTAAAAAGAGCCAGGCTCAGTCCGTGGTTCGTCATCCACCCATCCAAACGCCTCATCACCTGGCTCAGCTTGAGCTAAGCCAGATGTGTGTCGTGGGCTGTTATTACGGCTGCTATGTCGTCAGCGCAGACGACCAGACGGGTATCCAGGGGCATGTCGAGCTTTATTAGTCTCTCGTACAGTACGTTCCAGAGGTCGGGACCCAATATGGATCCTTGTGCCACCCCCGCTGTAATTTTCCGGTACTTCCGTCCTTGCGTCGTTTCATACGTCAGTTTTTGGTCCTTTAAGTAATTCTTCAAGACTCTTAGAAGGTAGGCGAGCATCTGAAAGCCGTCTAGTGCTCTCAGAATATCCACCCACCTAGCAGAGTTAAAGGCGTTCTTTACGTCTAATGTTACTAGGAGCATTATAGGTCTGGCTCCGTAGTAAATCTCGTCCATTCTGTCAACTACCTGTCTCACGTCTGTGATTGCTCCTATCGTTGAGCGTCCTTTCCGGAAGCCGTGTTGTCGGTCCGATAGATCGCCAGCGGCTTGCACCGCCGCGTTCAGTAGCAGTTCGTATAATGTGCCGGTCGTGTTGAGGAGGCTCAAGGACCTATACAAATTCGGCTTATCGGGGTTTCCCTTGCCTTTGCCAATGAGTACCAACCTCGCGTTCTTCCAGAGTTTACTGAAAACACCCGCTGTCAGGCACCCACTGTACAACTGCAAGAGTATGTCGGGCCGTCGAGTCGCTACATACCGTAGCAGTTCACCCGGTATACCATCTGGTCCAGGAGCCTTGTTCATCTTCAGCAAGGTTGTCGCTCATATAAGCTCTTCCCTTGTGAAGCAAGGACATTCTATTTCTTCGTCGGTGTTCGTGTCATCGATTCTGTCAGGATGCGTTGGAAAAAGACCCTCAACTATCTTTTCCATTGTCCTAGCGTCTTTTGTCTCCGGTGGAGCTCGGACGCCTAGTTTCCGGGTCACAATTTTGTAACCTATCCCCCACGGGTCCGAGTCCACCTCGTCTGTCAGTCGTGTCCAGCATTGTCGTTTGTTGTCCGTTATAGCTTGTCTCAGCCTTTTTCTGGCAAGTTTGTATGCCTCTGAGGCTTCTTCGTCATGTCTGTTTCTTTGTCTTTGTGCCTGACTACGTCGCCGGTGACATTCGCGTCTGATGTCTGCGATTTCTTGCGTCCACCAGTACATCTGTCGCCGGTCGCGTCCGTATCGTTTTTTCGGCATCGTAACGTCGCATAGGTGATGGAGGTATTTTTCCGCCTCCTCAGCTAACTTCTCCACCGAGTCACGGTCCATACCACTTCGAGTTGTTTTTGTAAAAGGCTCTGCATTTTGCAGTAGTCTGTCGAGCTCTTTTCTGTCCAGATGTTTCGTGTCCCATCGAAGAGGGGGTAACATGTTACCTCTTCGTTTAGTCGTATTTTCGTCTGTCGCTTCAAAGATGGTGTATTGGTGATCACTGGCCGTATATTCCTCGATCATTTTCCATCCTCTTATTCGCGTCAGTAGTCTGTCTGTGGCCAAGGTCACGTCTCGTATAGATTGACCTTACCCAGGTCGTCTAAATGTCGCCGTCTTTCCCTCATTTACCACTACTAGTTCCAGCCTCGCGGCCATCTCTAGTAGTAGCCGTCCTCGTCTGTTTATCGTGGGCATACCCCACTCAATCGCCCGCGCGTTAAAATCGCCCGCCACGATCGTATTTCCGGATATATTCCTCACTGCGTCTTCGATATCTGTCAGTCTGTTGGCATACTCCAACGCGGAATAGTTCGGTGACAGGTATACACTGACGATAACGACAGTGCCCACCCTCACCCAAACATAGTCCGCCCCGAACCCGCTTGCCGAGACTCGCATTGCTTCGTTTCCGCGTACCCACACCGCCGTCGTGTTCGATTTGCTAGTGAACCACGATGGCTCAGGTCTGTTCCTGTATTGTTCGCTTATAACAAGCACGTCTGCGTTCATCTTCATCGCAGTTTGAGGGAGGAGCATGTGTGCTACGCTACTCCTGTTCACATTACATTGTAGTATCGTCAGGGTCATTTTTTCTGTTTCGTCTTCAGTTCCATCAGTGCTGCTCTGTATACGGCGCACCTGCCTGATCCAGGCACGTGGGCCAGGTTCTGTCCTTCTATCCCCTTACAGAGGAAGCAGTCAGTAGTGTTTTTACACTCCTTGCCCACGTGACCCGTCTGTCCGCATTTCATGCAGCAGTTCTTTCTGTCCAGCCCTTTACATTCTCTCCGCGTATGTCCGTACCCGAGGCAGTTGAAGCATCTTTGAGGATGAATGCGTAGTCGAACTCGACAATTCATCCATCCCATTTTGATGCGTTCCCTGTCCATCAGTCTTGTTGCTTCCGTTGTGTCGAACTCGCAAACGATTCGCGCATTCCCATATGCATTTGGCGCAAAGAGATGCACTTTCTGCACCGAGTCCGTATTTAGTTCGCGATTGATCGCGTTCGCGATGTCCTGTACCGTCGTGACGCAGTCCAAGTCAGCAAACTCCAGCGTCACCCTGGAAGTTAAGTCTTTTATTGTCGCAGTCTATCCTAATACTTTCTGAAGTATCCTTTGGAAGTCCTGTCCTTACGACTTTTCCAGCCGTATTAACCCTTTGCGGCACAGTGGGAATACGTATTCCCACCTTTTTTCATAGCATTTTTTGCAAATTTAGAATAGTTTTTGATGAATTTACCTTGAGTTTTTTGTTGTTTTACGATTATAGGATGATATACAATTGAAATTTACGTCAATTGGTGCCACAACTTTTATTAATTTGTTAATATTGTTAAACAAAGACGAAAAAACAGCCCTATTTATAAACAAAATTCATTATTGAAGAAACTTTCAGTTATAATTTTACAAAAATTTATACAAAGGAGTTTTTGGGATCGCTAATCACGATTCTGAACTCAGAATTTTGAAATTTAAAATGGCGGATTCAAGATGGCGGCAAAAATTTGGTTTATATTTTTTATTTTATTGAAAAATGGTATACAAGGGTTTTTGCGATCGCTGATCACGATTTTCAACTCAGAATTTCGAAATTTAAAATGGCGGATCCAAGATGGCGGTAAAAATTTGGTGTATATTTTTTAATTTATTGAAAATTAGTATACAAGGGTTTTTGGGATCGCTAATCTCGATTCTGAATCTAGAATTTCGAAATTTAAAATAGTGAATCCAAGATCAGATTGATTTTTTTTTGTATTTTTGTTTTTTTTTAGTTTTTTTTTTTCACTTTTATATTTTTATCTTCTCACCTTCAATTTTTTAATTATCTTAGCTTTCTAATTCATTTCAATCTTTCAGGAATGATACTTCAAAAAGCAATTTCTGTCTACTTGTAAGCATAATGGTACGTTGCACGTAGTACATGACCATTTAGTTCGCACATCTTTTGTTTTTGTACTGCAGTGAGCGCATCTCCTATAATTATCAATAGGTGTTGGCATATGAGCAGATAGAGAGCGTCTTTTTTCAACAGAAACTTGTGGTTTGTGAAGATTCGTTTGTGTAGGTTGTCGCTTTCTTCCTTTTTTAGTTGGAATTTTGTGAGAAACCAATCGATCCACTAAAAGTAGTCTGAACTTCTTCAATGTAATGGGATTATCAGCGTTTATTTTTGAAAATATGATGAATGAATTTGTAATAGTTAGATCAATGAAATGCCAAAATAATCTGTGCCACCACCTTTTGGACTTTCGATCTATTTTATATGTAGATAACAAACGATCAGTGTTATCGACAAATCCCATGTATTTGTTGTAATCAGAGCACATGACTGGACAATCTACCTGCACTCGTGTCCCATCTTTCTGTGTTCGATTTACTGTTGTCACTTCGGATGGATCATGGTAATTTGACAGGAAACAAACACCTTTCTTATCCATCCATTTTATCCAAGTAATACGAGTATCAGACGTTCGAAAATCGTATTGTCCATGTTTCATTTGTTTGTCAAGCATTACAGATTTAGGTAACCCAGTACGATTGGAACGTACAGTTCCGCAAGCAAATATTTTGTCTTCTTTCAGCGAAATAAATAGATCGACACCAGTGAAGAAATTGTCAAAGTACACATGGTGATTTTTACCAACAAGTTCACGCGTCAAATCTTTGACAACTCGTGCTCCTAACTGTTTCTCAGAACTTTCGGTTTTGCCAGTATAAACTTGAAATTCACATACGTAACTGGACTCATCCGCACGAACCCAACATTTATATCCTCGTTTTATTGGTTTTGCTGGTGTTATGTCGCGACTACGTAGCCGTGACGTGTAGTTTTAGAATATGTATGATCATTCATTTATTAGTAATTATTATAGTGACAGGAACTTACCTGGGTTATTATTTAGAGTTAAATTGGCTGCTTAGCTCTATCTCGACGAAGTATATATGAGGTAGGTCGGTAATGATGCACGAACACTCGATTCAAGTAATTATTTATTTATTCAAAGACAGAAATGATTTCTCAAAAATAACAATAGGTGAATTATACGTTATTCGGCTGTCGCGCGTCGCGAATCAGCTCGTAAGAACTTTAACAAATTTTAATGTTATTGAGTAGTCGTGCGTCGCGAATCAACTACCGAAATGTCGAGTCTTCTGTTTTTATATTGACTCTTCGGCCCATATTAATGTGTTGAGTAATCAAAAAATCAAAATGTCGGGCGCCCCAAATTTTCGGACTACTCATCTTTTAATTTCGCTGAGTTTGTATTTTGTAAAAATGCCGTTCGTCGTTTATACATTATTTCGTTTTTCAATTGATTGCTGATGAAATTAAAATGAAGAAATAGTTACGTCTCGGGACGTAACACTGGCAAGTATTGCTTCAGGCTACTTCGAACTTTGAATTTTATCATGGATTCATCGATAGATTGATGTTTGCTTGGTTTCCAGCAAGTTTTGAATGTTTCTTGAAGTCTATCCAGCAATGGTCTCAATTTATACAATTTATCATAATTAGGCTCATCTTTTTTAGGTTCTGTGCTGTTGTCGGATATATGCAAATTACCTAATATGAATCCGAAACGAACAACCGGCATTAGCAAGCTTATATATGAATCCTTCAACTTTGTGTCACTCGACCAATAGTCGCGATAAGAAGGCAGTTTTTTTATTCCCATCAGAATATTAATTCCTAGAAAAATCAGTAACTCTTCTTTTTTGATCAATTGCTTTTCCTGAGTTTTCTCCTGTGTATATTTATTTGTTTGCTGAACTAGTAAATCCAGCATGTCGTCAGGAAAAAGACACAAAAAAATATCTAGTGGAGATTTTACGTTTTCGGGGATATTTGGTCCGAAATCAGCAGTGAATTGATCATCATCTCTATTTATTCCTTTTTTCTTCCATACTTCATTGCCAGAGCGTTCTCCTTGATCTTCATCTGAATCGCTGTCACCTTCATTCTCTTCAAGCTGATCTTCGGTTTCTACATTTATATCATCCTCCTCTTGGTCTGAATCAACAAGTCCATCTACTGACTCCGTGTCGCTAGGAATATCAGCGATTTCCATTTTGTATGAGATACGTTAATATTTGTAATTATAAAAAAACTCGACTACTTGATAAAAAAAATTTTTAATGCTACAGGATCGGTACAAGCTCTTACGAAAATTGCAACTCACAACAGATTTTAGTGTATTATACTACAATGATCCGTACGAATCTATTTTATCGCTCTAAAATTGTTTTTCCATCGGTCTCCAATAGATGAGTTGAAATGTTCAATGTGCTATACAACTGAAAGAATTTTTAACACTCGCTATATTTTTACTCTTATGTATACGTATATAATTTCACGATTATTGAAGTCAAGTAAGTTTGGTAATGATTTATCCTCTGATTTACTGAATTGGCATTGGATCTAATGGAGTACCAGCATACAGAAATTACAACATTTGAACAGATGACGGTTTGTTACAGCCTCTATTGATGGAAGGAGTTGACTTTTAAAAATATGGAACTTCAGAACTTTCCGCAGAACGAAAGGAAATTTTCGAAGAAATATGATTACCCATCCCGTAAACCTCTACATGCACATTTTCAGAAGAAATTCTGAAATATCAATATTTGCTGTCGTCTTGGATTCGTTATTACGAATTTCGGAAATTTGAGTTTAGATTCATAATTAGCGACCGCAAAAACCCTTGTATACCAACTTTCAATAAAATAACAAATATACACCAAATTTTTGCCGCCATCCGCCATTTTAAATTTCAAAATTCTAAGTTCAGAACCGTGATCAGCGATTCCAAAAACCCTTGTATACAAATTTTCAATGAAATAAAAAATATACATTGAATTTACGCCGCCATCTTGGATCCGTTATTTTGACCGCCATTTTGAATTTCGGAATTCTGAGTTCAGAATCGTGATCAGCGATCCCAAAAACCCTTGTATACCAATTTTCAATAAAATAAAAGAAAATAACCCAAATTTTTGCCGCCATCTTGGATCCGCCATTTTTAATTTTGAAATTCTGAGTTCAGAATCGTGATCAGCGATCCCAAAAACCCCTGTATACCAATTTATACGAAAACTGGTTTCTCTGAAAAATGTATGCCGCAAAGGGTTAATACAGCACCGTCCTTGGTTTTTCTAATTGTCCGAACATCTACCTTCTCTGTCTTGGGGTCTACCATCTGTCTGATAATCCGTAAGACATCGGCGTACAGTTGTCCTTCCGCCGGCTTGATCAGAATGGTCCCGCGCCTGGTTTTCAGGTTGGGACACTCCGATCCTCGACTTCTGTGTCTGTCTGTCGTCTTTTGTACCGTCTCTTTGTCAGTCTTTTTCTTGTTCCTTTTCGTTTTTTTTTTATAACGGTGGCCCAGTCCTCTTACATCTCCGCTCTCATCTCAACATCCTCCGAAGGAGTCTGTTGAGTGGTATGCCTAGAGCCATACCGCTTTAGCCATCTCAGTAGCGACATTTCCAAATTGGGCCAGCAGGCTTCGGGGAATGGTCACCTGGATCACATCTGGCTCTTCATGGGCTTTCTTGACGGGTAACATTCTCTGTAAAGTATTCATCTAAATTAATAAAGGCTAACAAAGAAAAAATATTGAAAGCAGTGAAGCGTAAGCGGAAGCAGGGCAATAAGCGAGCCAAGGGCAGAAGTGACTGTAGAAGGTCTTGAAGAGTATAGCGTAGGCTTAGTGTTGTTATAGTGTCGTGTAGTGTAAGCACGCCGTGATAGAGGGATGTTAAGCGTCAAGCTTGCCTCTAGGGCGCAGCCGCCAAGGCGAGGTCGTTACCAATAGCGGTATGGCTTTCTTGGAACCACGTTGTCGGCCTCTTTTTCAATGAGCAATGATCGTTGGTACCAGAGGAGCTGGGCTTGGACTCAATTGAGTCTTCACGTCATCATTCACAGGCACACAAGAAGCTGCTACCATTGATTCCTCCATCACTAGTAGAGCATCTTTGCGTGCGCTTTCATCAATGAAAAGCTTTAAGTCTTCCCCGTACAGGGCGTCACCCTATCCTGTGTCGCGTCCAAACGAAATTGCTCGGCATCGAAACAGCGCTTCATGTCACAGACGGCAACCTTTCCTATATCGACTCCATTCTCATTTCGAAGCTAATAAGAATTCATGTCAAGACGAGACAACAAATGGGCCAGCGTATTTAGGGCAGAGTTTAGCTGCTATGGCTTTGGCAGCAGAGGAGAGTACTCGGCTCTTTACCCAAACTTTATCATCGATGTCGTAGTTAATATCGTGATGTTTCCGATTGTATTACTTCTCTTGTCGCAGATGAGCAACTTCACTTCTCTCGCGGGTATCGCCTCGTAATTCGTCAAGCTTTTGCATGCGAGACTATCATTCTTCATGGGCCTTAGTTTCGCTGCTGTAAAGCAGCTCGCTCTTCCTTGCGTCGTACGTTATATGGTGGTTCTGAATTCCGTCCGTAATTTAAGAAGGCTGGACTGGAGCGAGTAGTCTCATGGATAGCAGTGTTGTAGGCAATGCCAAACTCGCCAATATGTTTGTTCCACTTATTATGTTTATCTACAATAAATGCCGCGATCATAGTTTTGATGGTGCGGTTTATTCGCTTGGTCGGGTTCGATTTGGGAGAATAAGGAGCGCATGTGCCGTGAAAGACGCTATGTGCATCTAAGAAAGAGTTGACTAACGAGTTTTTAAAGGGCGTGCCATTGTTAGATAGAAATCTATCAGGGATTCCAAAACTTAAAATGATGCAATGATTAATCTCTCTCTTGATCGTTTTGGCATTGGCCTTGCGGATCGGAATACACTCTATTCATCTCGTGAAGATATCCATGAAGATGAGTAAGTGTTCATTTCCTTGAGGCGGTCTCGGAAAGGGGCCCGTCGTATCGTCACAGATGATTTCCCATGGACGGGAAACAACGTGTTTTTCCATCAGTCCGGCAGGGGCTCGTTGTTCGACTTTAATTTGTTGGCACACTTGATAGTTACGTACAAAGTGTGCAGTATCTTTGTAGACACTTGGCCAGTAATAACGCAGCACCACCGTCTGGTGAGTTTTGTATCGGCCTAAATGGCCGGCTGTGGGTTCCTCATGACATTCCATGAGGAACCTACAGCCGGCCATGACATTCCATGCTCGCGCTGTTCTCTTGGAACAACGAGCTTCCAAACGTCGTCGTCTCCCATGAAATCGTCGATCAGAGGGACGGGTCGGTACAAATACAAACGACCGCCAACAATCTTCCAGTAAGGGTGTGCTTTTGGATCCCGTTCGACCTGCAGAAACTTACGCCAGTACCACGGGTCCTTTATATCTTTAGCAACAGTGAAAGACGTTAGCGAAGCTACTACGTCTTCATCTGTCTCATACATACGAGAAAGCGCATCGGGCATGACATTATCCTTGCCCTTGCGATTTACGATGTTGAAATCGTATACCTGGAGGCGCAAAGACCATCGGCCTAACTTACTATTAGGCTGCGTCGATTTTAGAGCCACACAAGGCTGTGGTGATTAGTCACCACTGTGAAGTGATATCCCTCGATGTATGGCCGGAATTTTTCTATTGACCAAATAACTGCAAGGCATTTACGTTCGATCACCGATAGTCGGCGTTCTGTAGGCGTGAGATTGCGACTAGCAAAATACAGGACGCGGTCCCCTTCTTCTGTCTTCTGAAGTAAGACATTGCTGAGGCCCGTATCACTTGCATCACACTCAAGAGTGAACGGCGCAAAGAAGTCAGGTCTTGCTAAGACAGGGGCCGTAGCAAGAAGTGCTTTTATCTGTGTAAAAGCGGTATGGTGCTCTTCCGTCCAAACGTACTTGGTGTCCTTTTTCGTGAGAGACGTAAGAGGTGCAACCAGTATAAAAAAATCCTGCAAGAATTTGCGGTAACACGAGGCCATACCAAGACAACGTTGCAATTGTCGTAGATTTCTTGGCACCGGATACTCTAAGATTGGTCGCACTCTTTCAGGGTCTGGCCGGCAACCATCACGATTGATTAACACGCCGAGATAACGAATTTCGAACACGCATAAATCCTATACGCACCTAATCCCCTAGATGAAATTAGTTTAAAATTTAATCCGTAATACGAGAGGGGTCCATAAGTCTTTACAAAATCCAAGAGATGGCGCTCGTCACGCTTAAGTTATGATGTTTTTGGCAAGCTATACTACTAACTAGATATCGTACAAAGTTTCAGCCGATTCATTAAGTCGTTTTTTTGTGAGCGTTGGTTGAACAAAAAGTTATTGATTTATTTGAAAAATGGAAAAAACAAAGTTTCGAGCGGTGATAAAACATTTTTATTTGAAAGGCCTTACACCAATAGAAATCACAGTTAAGTTGAACGCCGTTCATGGCAAGTCTGCCCCTGTGTTTAAGACTGTTTATAACTGGTAAATGAATTTAAACGCGGTCGTACAACAACAAAAGTTGAAACTCGTTCAGGACGCTCCGTAGAAGTGAGTACGCCCGAAATGGTCAATAAAATCCACGATATAGTGTTGAGTAATAGAAGATTAAAATTGTGAGAATTAGTTGAAACCATAGGGGTATCAAAGAGTACAATTATTTCAATTTTGCATGAAAAATTGGGGAAGAAAAAAAAATCAGCAAGATGGGTGCCGCTTTGCTCACTGTTGAAAACAAACGAACCCGCGTGGTTACCTCTGAGGCTCTTTTGTCACGCATACGTCGTAATCCGGAAGACTTTTGGCATCGAATCGTAACTGTAGACGAAACATGGGTACCTACTACACTCCTGAAACCAAAGAACAGTCCAAACATCGGATTACCGCAGGAGAACCAGCCCCAAAGAAGGCAAAGACAGTAAAGTCAGCTTGCAAGATTATGGCCACGGTTTTCTGGGATGCATATGGAATCATCTACATCGACTACTTGGAAAAGGACCAGATGATCACTGGACAATATTATGCATCATTATTAAGTTAGCTGAAAGAAAAAAATCAGAGAAAAAAGTCCTCATTTGAACAAAAAAAATGCCTCTTTCTTCAAGACAATGCTCGAGTTCACAAGTTCACACTCTGCTCGCAAATCAACTTATAATATAATATAAATCGCACTAAAGCATAGCCTACGCAATGTTTACATAAAGAATGTATAGAGCAAATTGTAAATTTCTATCTGTATATTGGCTAGGACAGCAAGTCGCGCTATGGCATGCCAACACGTAACTTTATTTGTATTTATAATTTTTGAGCAAATTGGTAATTTCAAAAATATGCTCGACTCTCAATACAACCAATAGCTTCGAGAATATACGTTTCTTTAGCGACAAAATTATAGTCGTTTATGGTTTGGTATTTGATAGCGAACGTTACACATGTAGCTTGCCGCGCGGTTTGTGTTTACAAATAACACGCTGTGAGCGAACGCGCATTCCTTGTCCTTCCTAGATTTCGAATTTCCAAAACTTTTATCTCAGTAAGATTTTCGCTGCGCACGCCAGCACCATAAGGTTTGGGTGCCAAAATGTAACCGGGATTTAGACCGCTACAATATATTAATTAAACCAAGATCAAGTAGTAGCTGGTACTATTGCAGCTCTTTGCGGGATTACGTTCTGCTACACAAGATCGGCCCGGTAGGTCAGATCGCCAACTGACAGAGCGTCGTGGGTTACGCAGCTTAAATCGCGAAAGTTGAGGGAAGCGATAGGAAGGAAAGGGTAGTCCAAAAGAAAAGCCATGCAGTTTTAGTAGTATACAAATATATATATATATATATATATATATATAGTTTATGCATGTGTCAGTGTACAGGACGGTTCAGAAAGAGCGGCAAGATAGACAAAGCGAG
The DNA here is from genome assembly GCF_024137745.1 of Phymastichus coffea. Classification (NCBI taxonomy): domain Eukaryota; kingdom Metazoa; phylum Arthropoda; class Insecta; order Hymenoptera; family Eulophidae; genus Phymastichus; species Phymastichus coffea. The sequence goes on from NW_026706814.1 coordinate 7,486,802, forward strand.
ACAGAGATTCAAGGAACGGTCGGTACTTACATTAGTCGATGCCTCTCAATTACGATTCCGCAAGTGTGCCGAATTCGCCTATTTGAATAGTCGCTTATCCCGAAAGAGAGGAGGTGTCGCACCGACAATTGCACCTCACGAACTAGTCACAATCGAAGGACACTCTTCTGCCACGACGCGATTCACAAAGAAAAACTAAAACGAGTATACGCACGACCGAATGACTCTGCACGATTGGCGAGCTATCGACTAATTGTCGGCCCTTCGTCACGCGGCACGTGGCGCGCGGCTCGTCACGTATATAGTTACGTCTACACGCGCACGCGGTCTCTCTCTGTCGGTACTCTCTCTTACCATGATCTGCGCAGCCGTCGTCTGATCCTGCTAAGGAGAAACGTAATTCATATAATATAACATTATAAATATATGGTATTCTTAATAATATCGTCGTAGAGAGAGAGAGACATAACGAGTTGACATCAAACTCGTTATAATGTAAAATAGGTAGTAGACGTGAAATAGCTAGTAGACATAGGAAGGTTTTAGAAGATAGCACCCATATTTTAGTTTTTTAAGATTATCGATAAATTAATTATGCTGTTAGATAGTTCATCAAAAAAGCACCAACTTTTTTATTTACCATTTGTTAGTTCGTCCTCGAAAAAACCCTCATAAAACATAAAGTATGTCTTGAGTGCTGGGCTCCAGCACCCAAATCCGGTGTGCGTTAAAATCTAAAAAAAATCATTTAAAAAACAAATAATTTATGCACCAATCATTAGTTCATGAGACGAAATAACGGCACCCAGGGTAAAATCGTTGATAAATCAATTATTTACGCAGTGAACAATAAAAAACTGTTTTGGCATATGAATGATTAACGACCGCAGTGGCGCCCATGCTCCCCACATTAGCCCGGGTACCCCCGCTCTCACGGATTCAGCTGAAGGAATAGAGCGTTTTCCTAACATTTTCTTTTTTCCATAGACTAATGCCTATATATTCATCTTTGTGTAATCAAAAATAACCCTTTCCTTATAACCCCAGAGTATTTTCCCAAAAATCTTCCAAACGTATCGAAAAAAGAAAATGTTGGGAAAACACTCTAGGGCTATAGGGAAAGGTTATTTTGGATTGTATGAAGATAAGTATATAAGCACTTGTGTATGTATACATATACATGAATATTTAGACTAGACATAAATAAAATATTTTATTTAAGGGGGTATCCTCGTGTAAATGGCGAAAAATGAATGCGATTTTTAGGATTTTTTTTTGAAAAAACTATAAATATTTTCATTTGAAATTTGAACAGGTCCTCAACGTTTATTTCACCATACAAAAAAAAAAATTTCTTTTCCAATTATTACAAATAGTTGAAGCTTAATATATTATTGAAGAGACACACAAGTTTTTTTTTTTTCGTTTTGTGCCACGTTTAATGACCGCTGTATCAATCTGAAACATACCAAAAACATTTTTTTGTTATTATAGTACGAAAAACTCGTCGATAAACTACATTTACGATTATAAAAAAATTTACTAAAAAAATGGCTGACTTTTAAACAAATTAAGAAAAATTTTTTTTTATTTTTATTGCAAAAAAATGGTTAAATAATAATTTTTTTCAAAATCCTTTTAGTTTGTCGACTAGATAATTAAATTACCTTTAAAATGGTTTTTTTTTTTTCGATACGTTACAAATTCGCGGAGTAATCGTCGGCAGAAACTCGAAAAATCATTTTTCGAGGAAACCCGAGAAAACGCGTTTGCAATAAATCAAAATTTCTTTTTTCATATTTTCACTTTCAAAACCATTTTTTGAATTTACCTGCAATGCCTGGTCCATAGAGCAAACCTTCTGACTTTTCTAAGTGCACATTTTCCGCTGCAGTTTTCATTTTCTTCAATAATCGAGCTTCTTTTGAGCAACTCTCACTTCGAGCATCTTGCCGCTTAACTCGCTCTTGGTCCACTGTTTTCGCATAACTGGCTGTAACGTTACCGACTTGCAAATCTAATATCCTCATCATCTTTAAAATGCCTTTGAATCCATCATTGAAAACTACAGCAGCAATATAAGCAGCAATTTCAACAGTTTTAGGGCCAGAATGTAAATGTTTTGGAGCTAGACGCCACACGAGCGCGTTGAAACTTTCGTTGGCTTTTTGAGTGAAACCGCCTAAGCATCTTTTCAATAAATCTTCTTTCGAAAGATCTTTGTAGATTGGTAATAAGTGCTTTTGCAAGTCAACATGTAAAGTTGGAGGATGTTCATATACATTTGCCCCTACAAGGCGTGATGATTGCCACCCGCACCAGCTGTCAATTCCAGGAGGGCAATTTTCGTGCATTGGATTTTCATCTGTAAAGCACAGGTGATAATAAGTTGACATTATGGCTTTCTTCATATCTTCAACGGAGTCCACGTTCCTCCTTATTGCTAATCCGTAATATAATTAGTCAACTTTGTAATTAGTGCATCTGTGAGTTTACCCTTTCCGTCTAATTTTTCAGCTTTTTTCAAATTGCGCAGTCTTGTTCCCATTCTCTTTTGCACATGGCCAATGCACTCACATTTAGTACCTTTATAGGCATCACCGTAAGGATTTTCGTTCAATATGGCTAGAAATGTCTTTGAGTCGCCATCACCTATATAAACTGTATACATTACACCGTGTAATCCTTGTGATCGCAAAAACATTTCGAGTACGGCATCGACCTCCATTTTACCAGCGGAGCCTTTATGAATTGCACTGCACTCATCAGCGTGATTCTCATACCAATCATTATATTCCGGCGTATTTTCTTTATAAGGACACGTAGAGCAACCTTGACAGAGCGTACTTTTCACAATCAAGTCAATAATTTTTCCCGTCTCGTATGCTATCAACGTTGTAACACCAATTTTTGACAAGAAGCCACGCTTCTTCCACGAGCCATCGCCTGATACTTTTAACTCTAGCAGTGGTCTGTTGTTTTCCTCATTTAATTTCGTTTCTTCTTTGACGGCGTTATCACAACTTGTGAGAAAACAAGCCTTCGAGGCATCATAAATATGCTGCAGTATACCATCATAGGCTTTCTTACTGAGACCTTCGCCAATATCCAGTAAACTTGCAAATAAGTTAATTCCTTTCAAGCCAACACCTAATAATCTCATTACAAATACTATACGACGGTTTATTTCGAATCCATTATTGATGAAGGGTCCTGAATCAACTTTACTTTCACCACACCTACACGAAACAACGAGTTTCCAGCCTATGCCGCGGTGCCCAGCTTCTAAAAACTTTACAGGTCCTTTGCACGATTTGCAACACAGCAATTCAGACAATACAGAGAACATAGTCACAAACTCAATGATGCGATACCGGTGCCCATTATTTATTGTGATTTCGTCCTCCGATGCCAACGATAATTTTCTTGCACTCGCACTGGCACCTTTCGGTTCGCCTGTTTCAGTTGTAAAGCGGTTTCCATAAAACTTTCTTTTGCGCTCTGATGCACGATATCTTGAGCCTCCCTCGCCCTTCGGATACGAAGAAGATGACGTGGTAAAACGTGCAGACTTGCTTATAACTCGGAAGCCACGAGAGAACTGAAACAGCTGCAGTAATCGCGCCGAAACTAGCAGTTCGAAAGCTATACTCTACAACCTCATCTCAAAAGTATAATAGACATGAAAAACGTTATATTTCAAACATGGCTGTATACATCGTATTGTATACCTTTGGGTCCCTACTCGATGGGGGGCCTTTGTGTTAGAGCGCTCACCTGTTTGCCTGCTCCGCGCGCTGACGGACCTTTCCGAAAACGGTCATAAAATTTAAACCGCTTAGAATTTTGCTCTAAAATTTTAACAGCATACTTTTGAAAGGTTTAACTTTCAAAATATGCACACAAAAAATCGATTTTTTTCGCCATTTACACGAGGATACCCCCTCAATATTTAGACCACCAGTCATGGCCACTTTGACCTTACTCGGCTGCAGCTCTCGACCGCGATCCTTGATTTAAAATTTATATAGTAGTTGAGGATATCTTTGTTATTATTTTTTGATTATTTATATTATATTATGCTTATATACATTTTTTGTAAAAATTATCATATTTATATGTTTTTTTTGAAGATCGACATGAATGCCATCTGCGCTGCATCAACTCGAGAAAAAGTAGTTAGCGTAGATGTGCTAAACCTGTCATTGGTCGATGATGAATCACTTGAATTATTTTACGAATCTCAAGATCTTTAGGATATAGAATGTGACGACGTAAAGTCAAATAATCGTAATCAAATACATCAAATTCTGGAGTAAAAAGTTAATAAAAAAATATATTATTTTATATTTTGTCACAACCTGGTACCGATATTGACATTTTGAAATAAAATCTTTCAGCAAAGATTTTTATGAACTCTGAAAAAGAGCTGTCACCATAGTTAATAAAAAAATCAAATAAAAGAAGGTTTAGTAAAGCTTCTGATGACGATCTGACTTGCGACTTTGGAATAGAGGATCGTACTATTCCTAAGGTGAAATTATCTAATCGAGAAATTGCAATGCTATCACATAATCTTTTTAAAAAAGAAAAGAATAAGATAGATGTTGGTTCAGAAGGAGATGATCAATCTGGAATAGGTGTTGATGATAATAGTCTTGTTGATTCAGAAGCATCCAATGAAATGAATTTTTTTTCAAATTTTGGTAAAAAAGGAAGTGTATCTAAAGAAGGTGAAACAATAAGTAAAATTTAATTTTGTATGATTCTATCGTTTATTTTACTTTTATAAATAAATATTTTCAAAATACATATAAATAATTTTAGACAATGTATATATGGTGAAATAAAGATTTTAAAATCCTCTATGTAGAATGAAAGGATTGTCTAAAGTTGAAAGACACTAGTAAATTTACCAAACAAATTTTGAGATCTATGCATAGAAACGAAGATGGCTTCTATAAAGAGGCGCTTAGTAGAAGATGTATTAAACCGGAATCGCCTTCTTACACGCTGAATGGCAAAAATCGACGAATTTTGCTGACCCATATGGAACAGTTAACAATAACTAGTAAGAAAGTTAATGTTTAAATTTTATAATTATTCAAATATATAGTAAGTTTTTACATTTAAGGCTTATTTTCTTGCAGAATGTTTATCTTATTTCTATCAGAAGGTTTTAAAGCTGAATAATAGGCAATTGTTAAACAAAGCTTTAGGAGGATATTAACGTAGTATTAAAGAAAATGAAAAAAAAGCGAGACTAATTAACTTTTACTAATATCGTTTGAAAATATACTTTTCATATTTTATATTTTATACTTTTTCATTCTTTATAAATGTACGACTAATAAAATTAATTTCTTCTACTCTCTATAGTATCTATATGCTATATACTCTCATCTTCTTACTTGAACCATCACAGTAACAGCCTTATCTAGTTTCTTATTTCTATTGTCCTAAAAACTCAGCTGCAAATCCGCCTGGAATCCACCTAGAAATCCAGGATATAAATCCCTTAGAAATCCACCTGGAATTTACCTAGAAATCCACGTAGAAATCTACCCGGAATTCCATCTGGAATCCACCTGGATTCAACCTAGATTTCCAGCCTGGAAAGACACCTGGAATCCTGCTGAAAATTCAGCATGGAATCCACCTAGAAATTCCGACTAAAAATCAACCTGGAATCTACCTAGAAATCCATCTGGAAATCTACCTCGAATCCACCTGGAAATCCAGCCTGAAATCCACCTGGAAATCTAGCCTGGATATCCACCTGAAATCCAGGTGGAATCCAAGCTGATCCAACTGGAAATCCAACTAAATATCCTGCTGGAAATACAGGCTGTATTTCCAGCAGGATTTTTTCACTAGGGATGCGTTTGTTCATTTCGTTATTTGGTATAAAAAATGTGCTTCCATAATGCATAAATGACATTTGTCAGAACAACCTCATCTGCTTTCTGTTGACAGAAATGTAGGGGTGTTCATAATCAGACCATCGTCAGAACCGAATCTCTTACCCTATATTTTTGTTCTTTACTTACACTTATTATTTCCTTTATGATACAATAAAACTGTTGATTTGAATAAAAATTACCTTGTTGGTATAGAATCACATCACACAATACGGAGGTAGCTACACGAGTTGCTTAGAGTAAGAGAGATGAAAAAAAACAAGATGGCTAGCAACGGTGCAACGGACGTATAAGCGACAATTCATCTAAGTAGTGCGAATTTATCGTGACAATGAAAATATATAAAATTAGCTTTTTACGTATCACTAATACATGTACTATAAATTAAAAACAAATTATAAAAAAATTATTCATAATCAGGTGATCTCATTAACCTATCGTCAATAAAAGATCTACCTAGACGAGATCATATGAAAGAGCTCTAAATATCATCATCCATTATATTCATCCATATTTAATTTGATTACTTATCTATCATAAAATACGGTTATTAATTAATTATTTTTATTTATAGAGGTTTTGAGAGAGCAAGTTCATCCTTTAATTAGTATCGGACCTGATGCATCTTTATTTGAAGCCATCCAAACTCTCATAAGGAACAGAATTCATCGATTACCTGTGATAGACTCCGATACTGGAAATGTACTCTACATATTAACTCATAAAAGGATATTACGATTTCTTTTTCTATATGTAAGTGATTTTATATTCTTAATATAATTATCTTTAATATCTTAAAAGAAAAATATAATAAATATCTTAAAAGAAAAATTCAACACTCCGAATCACTTATTTTGTTCAGTCTTGATGAATGAGTACGTTCCAGACTATCACGATTAACTTCAAATGTATTGGAAACTGATTTTCCTGAAACTTGGTAAAATATTATCTATATAATAGTAAAATTGACTATAAATTTTTAAACTATCCTGATAGATAGGTCAAAAATTATAAATAATTAAAATATATTGATGAAACTCTTTCAAAAATTTATATCACCGCGATCGTTAAAACCATTAATCTCATTTTTTTCAAGTACTCGTAAAAATATGAACAATCAAAGTATCGATGTAAAACTACCTATCCAATAATATTCAAAAATTCACTAACGTTTTTTATGAACAAATGGCTATTTTTTAAAAAGTATATTTTTAATTTTTAAATTCCTTTTTTGTTGGATTCCTTCATCTTTTTACTAAAAGAATAAATTGATAAATTAGAATTAAAATTATAGAACAGGTATTATATCAGAAACAGTAAGGGATAATATTGAACACTATAATAAGTGTGATTGCTACTTGTTATGTCTCGCTCTATCTCCTATCTCAGTCTTACATTCCATTATATTTGAAATTTTGATATTATAAAATTGTATTGTGGTGTTCTTGATAGTTGGCGTGTAAGATAAGTGAGAAAGCTGGCCTGTTGACGCGAAGGTTTCGTAAGAGAAGATGCAAGACACTCGTATAAACGTCGCCTTTCTTTTTTTTCCTCCTTCGGATTGGTGTCTTTTCATTTCTTTGCGAGTGCAACCGATTGAACGTACTGGTATCTTACTACCTGCACTCAACCTAATGAGCTATAAAGCTATCCGTGCGCTTGCAGCGAAATTAAGCGACAACCAGGGCTAAGTCAATGTGAGTACCGATCGTATGACTTGCTCTTTCTCTATCTCACTGCCGTCTGTATTTACTCTGGGCTTACTTTTCTATAAATATCTTTACTTTAACTTGCTTGTCATTATTTACCTTGGCATTGAGCTGCAAGACGTTCTAGCTGGCCATAGAAGCTTGAACCCACGATGAAGCTGAGCCACCATACCAGGCAAGCTTGTCTACACCAAGCTGTCTGCCCTTCGCATATTTTCCCTAAGATTAACCCTCAAAATTTTATATTAACGGGCCGAGACGTTGCATCAAAACTCCACTACAGCGCTTACTGCGCCAGCCTAAGCTGATCCCGTTGCCGACTGATTATTAACCTTTTCTATCACGGTGGTCTTGAACTATAACGAACGATAAGCGAAAAGACGAATACCCGAAAATTGTGACAAGTAATCGATTTCTTAGGCATTGTAGGAGATGTAGGAAGGCAAATGAAAATAATCCTCTTGGCCGTTTCTTTTTGCGATCAAAGAAAACCTTTTTTGTGTAAAAGTAAAAAAATGTATTTAAAATTATAATTTTAAGATTGATATATTTCAATCTATTAGCATATAAACAAAAACAAACAACACTATGAAATCACATAACTGTTCGAACATCAATGTTCATCAATTAACTTACCCTTGCCTCTCTCCTTTATTGCAATTAATTAATCGTACAGATTAAACAATAACTATATATTTATACAAAAAAAATACAAAAAATCAAGATAATATTATTTCCAAAAAATCGGTTTGATTATAAACTTAACATTTTCTAAGTTTTTTTTTTGTTAACACCGATAACTACTAGGCACTAAACAAATATCATTATAATTTAACAAAATAATACAATATTTTACAACCATAATTTAAAGTATAGTTCTAAAGATGTCGGTTATTATATTCACAAACTACTTTCAATAAATTTAGAGCATATCTTTCATTTGATTTCTTCCTGAATATAAAAAGATGTTTGAATTTGAATGAATAATTTATTTGACGTGTAAATAAAGTTATTGAGTTAATCATGATGTTTCACACAAACAACATAAATGCTGGTCGTGAGGCTGAGAAAAAAAGGTACAGTAACAAAGAGAAGAAGATCCTAAAAATAGAAATCCTAAAGCCTTCACATCCAATTCTGCAATCAAAGTAGAAAGAAGATTCAGGTGTAAGTAAGATATAAAAATAAATAAACAACATATTCCAGTTGTTGATGGAACTCCGTTAAAACCACCACCAATTTTAGTAGCTGTTGTTGGACCACTAAAAGTAGGAAAATCTCTAATTATACAATGTTTTATAAAAGGCTTCATAAATCAACCTTTGACAAGTATCGCTTGTCCTGTAATATGATTGTCAGGCAAAAAAAGAAGAATTACACTTATAGAATATAATAATAACATAAACAGTATGATAGATATCGCTAAGGTTGCCGATTTAGTTTTATTATTGATCGATGCCTCTTTTAAATTTGAAATAGAAATATTTGAATTTCCAAACATATGTCAATCACATAGTATGCCATCTATTGTAGGTTTTTTGACACATTTGGATATAATTGAAAATGCCAAACAAATGTGTATGATCAAAAAGTTACTGAAATATCGTTTTTGGACTGAAATCTACTCTAGAGTAAAGTTTTTTTATCTTTCCGGTTTACTGCATGAAGAATACCTAAAATTGGAGATAAAAAAATCTAGTAAGATTTATCTCAGTGATGAAACTCAGTCCTTTTATCTGGAGAACAACACATCTTTACATGTTAGTTGACAGAATTGAAGACTTGACTGATCCTGAAGCTATTCGACAGAATCCAAAAACTGATAGAACAGTTTCTGAACGTAACATACTGTCTTGATTCCCTTGTGATTTTTTTAAATGATAAATTTTGTAATGATGCAAAAAAGGGAAATAGTGATAGATGGAAAGTCACTTAATTTTAATTATATTCAGTTAATACTTTGTTGTTTTTCTATTAATAAAGCCTGAAGTGGCCAGCAAATGTGCTGACGAAACGTTGCTGAATATAATTAAAATTAAGTGATGTTCCATCTATCACTATTTCCCTTCTTTCCATCATTACAAAATTTATCATTTAAAAGAACAGTTTCTGTTTATAGATACGTTCGTGGTGTAGGATTTAACAAGGAATCATCAATACACATATCTGGCTGTGGAAATCATAAAATCAAGAATATTAACTTCTTATCAGATCCATGTCCACTTCCAGGACAATTAAAGAAGAGAGCTCTAGGTAAAAGAGAATGTTTAATACAATATATAGTTATTTGACTTGATAAATTTGTTTGTTTTTATCTATATGGTAATATATTGAAATAATTCAATTGTGAAATTATAATTTTAAATTCATTATTTTACTTTTACACAAAAAATATATTTTTTGATTGCAAAAGAGAACGGCTAAGAGGATTATTTTCATTCGACTTTCTACGTCTTTTACTTATTTAATAAGCAGTATCAAATTTATATTTAATCCAATAAGTTTTACTACAATAATAAATTACGATGGAAACATTAATGCAAAGAATGGACACCATGCTAAATATGCTAACGACATTAGTGAGCAAAATAACTTTATGAGTACATTGAAAATAAGTATCTTTAACGCAAATGGACTTATGCAGAGATATGTCGAGCTTAGAGTATTTTTAGTCCATGAAAATATTGACATCATGTTAGTAACAAAAACACATTTTACAAGCAAAAACTTTCTTCACATTCCTAATTACACAGTACATAAAATAAATCATCCACTAAGTAAAGTACATAGAGGTTCTGCTATTATCATCAAAACAAAAATAAATCATTAGATTCACAAATACACTAGTCAAACTTTTCTGCAAGCAACTAGTGTAATCATAAACGACAACAAAGACCCGATTAAAGTGTCAGTTGTTTATTGTCCTACAAACAAAACAATAACAAAAGAAAATTGGACGGATTTCTTCCTTTCTCTAGGTAATCGTTTCATAGCAGGTGGCGATTATAATGCGTAGCACCCATGGTGGGCATCAAGTTCACAAACTGCAACCCCGAGAGGAAAAATACTATTTGAAATACTACGTAAAAACAACTACGTTCCAATATCTACTGGAAAGCCGACATACTAGCCAACAACTTTCAATAAGATACCGCAGATCTGATAGACTTTGCAATAGTAAAAAGTATAAATAGAAAACTCTTCGAAATATCGTCATGTTTGAACTTAACTTCATACTACTCTTCAGTATTAATAACTCTACAAAGTCAAGTAATTACAACAGTTAATAGCTACACGAAAACTGACTGGATAAGTATTCATTTTTTATTGATGAAAGTCTTACATGTCTTTTAAGTTAGATACTGAAATAGAAAATGGTACTAAAACTTTCAATTCACTCTTAAATAAAGCTCTAGATAAATGCTCTACAATTGTAAATATTAGAAAATCTCAATAATTCACGTCGCATAAAAATGCTGAAAAAATAAAAGAAAAAAGATTACTAAAAAAATAGATATTACACAACTAGATCAAGTCAAGACAAAACGATTTTAAATAAAATTAGCCGTCATTAGAAAGTAATGAGGGAGATTATAGGTTAGCGGATTAGGAAACGTTATCCAGGCAGCATAGTACGCCATCGTGGGAGCGGACTCCTAGGCCCGAGAAGTGTCGTGCAGCTCACTTGCGCAGAAAATGCGATAGAACGCAATGCGCAGTCGCAACGGGCGACAGGGAAGCGGGAAAGAATAGGGTTTGAAAGAAGCAAACGGTTAGTATGAAATAGTTCATATAATAATATAAGAAACGATCAATTCACAATAGCACACGAGTGCATATAATAAACGTAAAGTGGCGTTTCGCAGAAGCGCAGACAGTAGCGTTGCAGTGCGGGAGAGAGAGAGAGAGAAAGCAGCAAGCCTGGAAAGAATGACATAAGTCGCAGACACTTACAGTCGCCAACCGTAGCTTTCTAGACCTCATTTTGGTGTTACATGAAAACAGAAAGCGGCATCCTTGTTGTGTTCAAATATCAGCACGCACGCACAAGCGTAGTCACTGTGTCAGGCTTTGTACGGGTTCCAGTCACAAAGGAAAAGGAGACGATGTATAGCTACGTTGATGCGGCGAACAACTTCTTCTTTATTGATACACTTGAAAAGCGTAAACGGACGAAGCGATGACGATGTGCCTAAGGTTGCACGACTTGCCGCAAGATGCGTGTGCTCGATCGCGCGGTTAAATTTATTCTACCCTTTCCTGCTGTGCCGCCCATGCGAACCGTGACTTGTTGGATAACTCTCTTTCCTTCTCTCTCACGCGACTTACCGTGATCGCCTGCTTCTACACTCTCACTGTTGTCACCTGTGCTAGTAGCTAAGTGTATTATGCAATAATGTATGTATATGACTTATCGTGAAGAGAGAGAGAGAGAGAGACATAACGAGAGTTAATCACGCTCGTTACAAACTTAAGAAACTACTGTATTAGGAAAAAACTTTCAATTGCAAAAGAAACTTAGAGAACTGAGTCCAATAGAAGCAATGGGCTACTCATTATGGAAAACCACCAGGAGATTCCAGCGACCAATATCATTTATCCCACCTATCATAAAACCATGCAGCACTTGGGCTAGATCTGACGAGGAAAAAATTGATAATTTCACCAATCATTTCTATACAGTATTCAATCCTTACCAAAGAATCATCATCAAACAAGAAGAGGATGCTTTACTTGAAGACATAGGCGCCCAAGACAGTACACCTATTGTAGCAGTCAAAATAAAGGAATTATTACTTATAATCAAAAATATAAAGAATAAAAAGCACCGGGCTTTGATAACATTACAGGAATAATGATAAAAAATTAACCTAATATCGTAATAAGATATTTAATAATTACCTTTAATGCATGTCTTCGTCTATGTTATTTTCTAATTCAATAGTCTGGTAATATCTTACAGACCGATTAGTTTTTTGCCCGTAATATAAAAAATTTTTGAAAAAATAATTTTAGCCAGAATTAACTGAATAATAATTAATAGAAAGCTTATCCTAGATCATCAATTTGGCTTAAGATGCATCCACTCCAAATTAGAACAGGCTAACAGAATAGTTTTAACTGCAAGAAAGTCTATAGAAGAAAAAGTATACTGTACCTGCATATTCCTAGACGTTGCACAAGCCTTTGATAAAGTCTTGCATGAAGGTCTTTTGTAAAAAGACTTTTCTCAGAAAATCACTACCAACTACTCAAGTCATATCTTTAAAATAGAGAATTTCAAGTGAAAATAAACCAAAAATATCAAAAAGGTAGAAAATAAAAGCAGGAGTACCGCAAGTAGTGTATTAGGATCAACTTTGTATTTGTTATTCACCGCTGATTTGCCAAAATACCCAACCATCATGATAGCTACTTATGCAGACAAGACAGACATTCTTACATCTCACTCAGTAGCAAAAATACGAGGGTGGTCCGATAAGTGCTTAGCCTACAAAAGAAAAACGAAAATTTTGGAAAAGTGGCGTTTTATTTTTCAACATAGTCTCCTTTTAGTTCGATACACTTGGCCCAGCAATGCTCCAACTTCTTTAACCCGTCTGAAAAATACGTTTCCTCGAGGTCTGAAAAGTAGACTTTCGTGGTAGCGATTACCTCCTCATTCGACTTAAATTTCTGCCCGGCGAGTGACTTTTTCAAGTTTGGAAACAAAAAGAAGTCGTACGGGGCTAATTCTGGAGAATACGGTGAATGGGGCAGCAGTTCGTAGTCTAATTCGACCGGCGGTTGCAATCACGACGCTCTCAGGAAGCTCGATTATAATCCGCTTAGCAAAAACATGGATGATGCACATAGTGCACCATATGGCCAGCCGCGAGGCTGGCCAGGTCACTTTGTGCAAAAATCTTTTGTCAAAGCGGCGGACGACAATTGTCTTCCTTAGCAGAGAACGGAGACTCCTCAAATAAACAACTCGTTGTTTTAGGCGAGGACGTCGAAACTTCTCTCTTTTGCGTACGGGCATATACAAATGCTGAAGTACAAAATGCGTCACTGATTGCCCTCGACAAGCAACTAATGCTAGTCGACCCGAAGTGAATGCAATGTATATTTGAACGAAGACTTGCAATCACAAGTGCGGATGTGTGTACCTTCACGTGGTGGGGCTGAAAACGCTGTTTCTGCAAAGAAACAGTAGGCAAAACACACAACGCTTGCCCTCAGGGCTACAGGCCAACCGGCCAAACAAGATATAACAACACGGACCATAACAATACGTGGTGAGGTGCGGCCTGCAAACGCCCAAACATTCATCGCGGAGTCTACCACACCTCAAGAGCTCAACTCGAGCCCAGAAAAGCCAAAATCCGGGAGTCACTTGAGGGGAAATCTCTTGGGATTGTGGTACCGCGCGCCCTCTTAGAGGACGGGAGACCGCTCCGGGAGCTAGTTGCAGAGGGCCAATGGTCCCGGCAATCCGAATTTAATTCGGGTAGATAACAAATTTCCCCCTACCGACTGGCAATTGGTAGGTGCCACTACTGTGGGTAAAGAGTCGCGGCCGTGGTCATAGCAGCCACCTAAAGTTCTTTGCCTCGAGCTCCCGGAGTAAGGCCCGACACCAGTTGTTGTGCGAGAGAACAGTCCACTGGGCCGAGTAACTCTCGATGACTAGAACGCACTACGGATGCCAAACCCTTAGGAAAAATGTTTCCACAGAAGGGCAGCATCCTTCCTGCTAAGGAATTGTTTTTGAGCCCTAATAACTAAAGCAATTTTGCAATTGAAAGCGAAATTAGTGGCTGTCAGCTCCTTTTGAAAGCGAAAACCATGCACTGAAAGTCCATCAGATCCAGTGCTGCTAATGGCGAACACAGGCTAAGATGATAGTAAAGGCGAAAACCCGACATGCTCAGTCAAATGCTACTTTGGTTGCAACTCGTCTAACACCTAACCCGGACTTGACCAAACGAGGTTTGATTGAAAATCAAACCCAGCGTGAAATAAAAACACGCTGGTACACTCGTAATTAGTTTTAAGTTATATTAGAATAAGATTAGTCCTAAGCAATTAACTAAAATTTAAGCAATAGCATAAGCAGTAGTACAGTAAGTAGAAAATTAGTATTAAGATGCGTTAAAGAAAGTTACCGATTAAAAATTAAAAATGAATCATAAATCAAAAATCAAAATCAAAAATCAATCAAAAATCAAAAATCAAATAAAAGAAAAATCAAAACAAAAATCAAAATCAAAATCAAAACTAAAAACAGATCAAAAGCTAGAAAAATAACTAGCTAATAAATCAAAATGTAAATAAAAGAGCCATGGGACCCCGAACCCATGGAGAAACCCGATAAGGTAACCAAGCTCAAGCCCAAGTAAACACGCACACGCACAAGTACTCACTGCTCGCACTTGAACGCCACTCGAACGCCACTTGCTTAGTTGAACGCGAAAGTTAACGCCAGGACTAAAGTTGAAAGCCACCCTCCAGATCGCCAGCAGCGATCCCAAAGGAGGAAAAACATAACTAGAAATTGCGTTGTACCTTGAAAGCGACATGGTCAACCACTCTAGGTATAACAAGGCGAGGAAACGTAAGCAGGAGATGACCGTTGAGAAACCAGAGCACTGCTCTAACACTCCGGTATCAACTCAGTTTCCTTCGCAACCAATCGAAACAAAAGAAAGCAAAGACGATTGCCCACCAGTTAAGAGGGTTTGTTTGAACGCACACCAAAACCCCGAACTGGGCCAGAAGTTGAGGATCATACAATTGAACCTCAACAAAAGGCAAGTAGCCAACGATGAGCTGGGAGACATCATGACGGACAGAAATCTTGACATACAGGTGGCACTGGTGCAAGAACCATATCACTGGAATAACGCGATTTCAGGTATGGGCAGCATCGCAGCTATTCATGGATCCAAAAAGGGTGAAAAGATTCAAGCTGCGATACTTTACAATCCGCACAAGGTCACCGCTGTCAAGATCTCTAATCTGTGCGACTCCCATTGTGTTTGCGCACAAGTGGTCGGAGCCTTTGGCGAAATATACCTCGTAAGCATCTACTGCCAGTTCAGCCACAGCAGGAAGACCTATCTTGACAAACTAGCTGAGACTCTGAAGCAATTGAAAGGCAAAAGAGTCTTAGTTGGAATGGATGCAAATGCCAAGTCAAAGATCTGGTCTAACACACAGGACAAGAATGGAACAGTCATTGAAGAATTCATAGACCAATTTGGGCTAATAGTGGCCAATAGAAGGGACCAACTTCCAACGTGCCGTAGCACGAGAGGCGAGACGGATATCGATGTAACCTTACACACGTCGAACCTGTCAAACCTCTTGGCTAGCTGGGCGGTGAAAGAGTGGACCACCAGTGACCACAGGCCCATAGTGATCGAACTGGATTTTGCCTCACAACCAGCCAGACTCATACGAACAGGAGAAACATTAGAACCAAGGTTCAACACGAGAAAAGCTGATTGGGAGAAATTCGGGAGACTTTGTAAATTCGAGAAAGAGAACCTAGCTAAACTCCCTTTAAGAACCGCCGAAGACATTGAAACTTATGTTTCAAAATTCGAAGAGGTTCTGATAAGGGCAGCAAAGGACTCTATTCCACCAAAAACGAGAAGAACGCGCTCTCAACCCTGGTGGAATCCTGACTTGCGAAGTAAGAAGCGGGCGATACAAGGACATCGAAGAATCGCCGCTCTGAAAGACAAGGAAGGACCGAATAGAAAACAAAGGAAAACCCTCCAGAGATTACTTGAAAAATTGAGACAAATGAATTCCGACTATGCAAGGGCTATTAAAAGAGCCAAAAATAACAACTGGCGAGTTTTCTGCACCATTGAAAGCGAAAAGAATGCTTGGGCGTACCCGTACAAACGAGCATCCAAAAAGGTCAGAATCTCAAAAGCGATGTGCACGGTTAACTGTAATGGATCAGTCACAAAAGACTGGAAGGAAACAAGCATAGCTCTACTAGAAGGACTAATGCCTGATGACGACCCAAGCTGCGAAAACGATGTACACGCAACGATTCGCAGAGACATGCGAGAGGTTCCAGAAACCGACGACGCAACGCCTTTCCTAAAAAGGGAAATCGAAATGGCCCTTAAAGCGAACAAGGCAGGGAAATCACCAGGCAAAGATAAAATAGAGTCAGAAATGCTTGTTAACGCAAAACCATTACATCAGGAACTGACACGACTTTTCAACGCCTGCCTTGAATGCGGAGTGTTCCCCAGAAGATGGAAAAGTGGAATGCTAATCACGTTGCTCAAAGGGGTTGAAAAACCCGAGAACGAGATTAAATCATATAGACCCGTATGTCTACTCCCCATAGTCGGGAAGACACTCGAGAGGCTTGTGATTCAGAGAATATCCAACATTCTTAACTGCTGGGACTGGTCGTCGGAGGATCAATTTGGCTTCAAGGCAAACAGATCCACAGAGGATGCCATTAGAAGACTATATGAAATAGTAAAAGAGGCAGAATCTGACCCGTCGACAAAGTACGTAGCCGCTATTCCACTGGACGTCTCAGGAGCATTTGATGCCTTATGGTGGCCAAGCCTGTTCTCCCAATTGAAAGAAAGAAACTGCCCGAGGAACATCTACAAACTCCTTCAGAGTTACTTCAGCGATCGAGAAGTGGGTATATATGCTCACTTCGAAGAAACACTGAAAACAGTAACGAAGGGATGCCCTCAGGGTTCAGTATTTGGACCGGTAGGCTGGAACGTCGTCTTTGACAAACCACTCCGGGCAATCAGGGAAGCAGGATATGAGGTACTAGCCTACGCAGACGATGTACTTCCCATCATTAAGGCAAAGACACGCACTGATTTTGAAAGACAAGCCCAAGAAATTATTAATATAATGATGGACTGGTGCAAGTCTGACAAAATGAAATTAGCAGTAGAAAAGTCAGCACTAATATGGCTAAAAGGCCAACTAAGCGAGAATAGAAATCCTACAGTCAAAATTGGGAAAGACAACATTAGAACACACAAAACAGTCAAGTACCTAGGAATCACAATCTCGAAGGGCTTCCAACTAGAAGAACATATTAGAAATGTGATTCATGACTGTAATAACACCTATTTCGAGCTAAGTAAAGTTGCAAAAGCAAACTGGGGCCTAAAATTCAATTCTTTGAAAAAGATTTATAATGGCTTCTTAGTATCGAAAGTTACATATGCCGCTGCGGGCTGGTGGCAAAGAACCAACAGCAAACAACAATCTGCGTTAGAAAGATTGCAGCGATCTGTTCTTTGCAGGACACTTAAAGCCTACAAATCGATCTCTCATGAGGCGGCGCATGTGCTAGCAGCCTCCCGACCAATAGCTCTCGAGCTCGACGCGAGAGTTGCAAAGTACTGCGTCAAGAAAGGGAAATCGATTAATATGCACGGCATCCGAATTAATTCGGAAGAACTTCGATCTGGCAGACTAAAACTCTCGAAAGCCATACAATTCATCAACGATGAAATCGAAAGGGTATGGCAGGAGAGATGGCAGTCAGCAACAAATGGCAGGAGAACGTACTGCTATTTCCCAGTAATCAAAGACAGATTAAAGAAGAGGTGGCTAAACCCCAACCACTACACAGTCCAGTTTATGACTGGACACGGCGCTTTTAAGTCATACCTCCACAAAAGAGGATTATGCGAAGACCAACTGTGTAGCTGTGGGGAAATAGAAAGCGAAAGTCATATTCTCTTTAACTGCGAAGATATAAGGGAACTAAGGAAGCCATTAACAGAGGCTGTTGAAGAGGAGGGCCATACATGGCCATGCCCGGAAACAGTCCTAGTATCTAGCAGGAAAATCTACAAAGCCTTTGAAGACTTTGTTAGAAAAGTCATAGAGCCCAGAGAGGGAGCACCTATAACAAAGAGAAAGCGTAGAAAAATAGTCAAGAACTATGGTAGAAAGACGCCGTCTCTTACAAGGTCCCTAACCAAAGGACAAAAACTCCCACAACAACCTAATTTTTGAAATCTCGAACGAGGACAAGCTTACAAAGCTTGAAATTTTTGAAAGATAATTTTTGAACACCAACTTCAGAATTAATTTCTGAAATTGGAATACTTGAACGCGATAAACCCCGCTTTGACTCAACAACAGAATGTTAAACCGAATGCATGGCATAATAGGCAAGAATACTGAAAACTGCCTGGGGAGTCGCCTTGTCGGCTAGACGAGACCCCGCCCTGACACAACAGTCAAAAACCAAATTGAAAGAGCAAACATCAGTATCAGCCAAGCCATAATACCATTCATTAGAAAGCGAGATCTGACCTTGAGTCAAGATGGAGTAATAACAACCTATCGAATGACGGATACCCACCAGCGTGAGCGGGGATGACCGAAACGCAATGGGGAGACATACCTCGGTATGTCGAAGCGATGGACCTGTGAGTCGTGGGAGAAATCCCTTAATACAGGTACGCAGGGTGGGATGTTTTTCGAACGCGAGCCCAGGAGGGGGGACTTAGTTGGTCGATCGTCTTAGGAATCTTCCTCTGGCTGTCCTGGCTGAGTCTCCCTTCTGACATCCCAATTTGGGTTGGCCTCTGCGGGGTAGTGGTACCAGGTCAAGCAAATCTCGTAAGATTTGTACGCTGCGTGCTTCCGACGCAGTAGACGTTGGGGCAACTAGAGTCCCGTCGCGCCCAAACCGAGGGTCAAGCCTTTAGTTCCGCTCTCCCTGAGCGTCGAACCGTGAAAAGATCGGTACTCCTTTCGAGGAGGTCGCCGCCTTAGATCAAAAAGGTTCCGACTCGCTGAGTGCGTCAGGGATGTCGCAGCAAACTTGACTTCCGGATCCCCAATATATTTGAAAGCGAAGGGGTGAAAGACAGTGGGCTATGCCAACCTATTGACGCCCAGAGAGAGGGGTGGTAATGTTTGATTATGCCGCGCCACCCTCAAAGCGGAAAAGTGTGGACGACACACATACACTAACAGTCTAATTCGACCAATTTTGCCATGGCAAAAGCGGAGGTGTGAGCCGGTGCATTGTCATGGTGGAAGAGCACTTTTTTCTTCGCCAAATGGGGCCGTTTTTTCTGCAATTCGACATCGAATCGGCCCAATAATTCGGCATAACACAGCCCTGTGACCGTTTTGCCCCTCTCCAGGTCGATGTAGATCACACCTTATGAATGCCAGAAAACGGTGGCCATCACCTTTCCGGCCGATGGGGCAGTCTTCGACTTCTTCGGAGCACTTTCGCCGGGTAAAGTCCACTGTTTCGACTGTTCCTTGGTCTCTGGTATATACTAGTGGATCCATGTTTCGTCGACTGTCACGAAACGACGCAGAAACTCCTTCGGATTGCACTTAAACAGCGTCAGACATTGCTCTGAAGTTGTCTCACGGTTCCGCTTGTTGTCCGGAGTGAGCGAACCCATCGCGCCGACAGCTTTCTCATGCCCAAAATTTCATGCAGGACATGACCCACGCGGTCTTTTGAGATGCCTACGATCTTAGCTGTCTCGCGCACCTTCAATCATTGATCTGCCAATACGAGATCGTGAATTTTTGTCACGTTATCCTCCGTGGTAGCCGTTTTCGGAGCACCTGAACGTAGCTCTTCAAAAATCGACGTGCGACCACGTTGAAACTCGTTAAACCAATTTTTGACGGTCGCCATCGAAGGAGAAGAGTCACCGTACACAGCATCCAAGCGCTTTTTGATTTCGCTGCGCGATTTCTCTTCCAAAAACAAGAATCGAATTACCGACCGATACTGCTCTTTTTTCATTTTTCAAAAATCAACGGACACACTTGCTTTCACACGCTCTCAAAAATAAACTACAACTCCGATCCGGCTGAAATCTTGACAGTAACCATCGAGAAGGTTGTACTACGTGATAGAATATTTTTTTGCGAGAGTGGCGCTATAGGGCGGTGAGGCTAAGTACTTATCGGACCATCCTCGTAGCAACTGCAATAATACAAAATTATATTAGTAATCGTCTAGAAAACTGGCTAAACGCATGGAGAATTAAAGTCAATGAAAGTAAATCAACGTATACAATTTTCACACTGAAAAAAGATATCCTCTCACCTATTAAACTAAACAATAAACTTATTCCATAAAGTACTCATGTAAAATACTTGGATATTTATCTAGACATGAGGCTCGTATGGATAGAGTACATATTTAAAAAATACAAACAAC
This sequence comes from Phymastichus coffea, assembly GCF_024137745.1. Lineage (NCBI taxonomy): Eukaryota > Metazoa > Arthropoda > Insecta > Hymenoptera > Eulophidae > Phymastichus > Phymastichus coffea. The sequence goes on from NW_026706814.1 coordinate 7,507,642, forward strand.
TGGAACTGAAGTGGAGGAAAATGTATTGGCTAATCAGAGAAAAATCAGAGCTCATAATAGAAAATAAAATACTGCTTTACAAGTCAATAATCAAACCAATCTCGACCTATGGCATTCAACTATAGAGTGCGTCCTCAAATTCAAACATAGAAATCCTAGAAAGATTCCAATCTAAAAAGAATTAAGAAATATCGTACGGCCCCACGGTTTGTCCCAAATGTCATCATCAAAAATTATCTACAGATACCATCAGTAAAAGAAGAAATCAAAATATTTTATGAAAAATACAACATCAGATGAAAAATCACCCAAACAAACTCATTAGCAAACTTCTCACGACAACGATTACTACTACCAGACTAAAGAAACTTTAACTAATCAATATACAATAAAACCAAAATTTATAAAATATAATACCCATATAAGTCAAAAATAAAATCTTAAAACTCATTGGAGTATTATGTTTTATACTTTGTTAATTTCCATAATACCAAACATATTCATTTATTGTCTCATTTCATAGATAGTTTGAAAATAAACTTGGAGTAAATAAAAAAAAATATTTTTCTGTAGTAGTAAAAGATAGATATCCTGGCTTATATAGTGTAGATGCAATAAAGGTTGAACTAAATAATTTAAGGAAAATATTATTGTGGAAGAAAATTTTTAACATCAGAATATAAAGAAAAAGAGACTATACTGATGATTTAAGGCCGTGATTAGTTAGCGAATTATTAATTAGTTTTTTTTTATGTTACCCTCATTAAAGTCACAATATGTTACGAAAAGTCAAGGATGCCACCAAAGAGGAAGGATATGGAAATAATTTATACCTTACAAGGTAGTCTTGTAGGAGGACACAAAGAGGACTCAAACGTATGAGAAAATAAGAGCATGATGTAATTGGCCTAGCATATATAACGTTATACTAGATTATGTAAGAAATTACTAGATTATCTAAACTGTTTAGAGAAAAATATCGTCTGTCATAAAATTCAAAATCCCAAGGTAATAACCGACACGCCAATAGAGGCGTTTGATAAGGTATCAATCGACACTATGGGTAAATTGCGAAGCACTCCTAGTGGAAACTATTATTTACTAATTACGCAATGTAATCTAATGAAATATTTACATAATTATCATTCGCTTCCAAAGCTACTACTATATATATATATAGTTGATGCATATAGTTGATATATTGGCAGTACATCTGATACGTCAATTTGGAATTCTTAAAGCCATATTTTTGAATGGTTTATTTATTCAAAATCAGCTACCTAACTACCTCGGGCTACAGGCCTCAAACCAATGATTCGCTCAAAAGAAGTTATGGTCCGTTGATTCATTGACTTCGTTCGTATATATTTTGAAAACTTTAACGACTGGGACCGCTTAATGCCTTTCTCCGTCTTTACATATAATACGAGTTTACATAAATAGCCCATTCGAATTAATCTACGGAAGAGTCACCCGTTTTCCGATGAAAATATTGCGTGAAGAAAAACTTAGAACTTACAATCAATACAAGGTTCTCAGGACTTTATTTTATAGTTGACCGAGTTATCAAGTCAAAAATAGCCACTGAAAAAAAAACAAATATGTGAGAAAAAATAACTTAAAAGAACGGTATGATCGATATATTAAGATTTTTAATGGGAAAGTAGGTGATTATGCATGAATATTAAATGAACCTAAAGTAGGCAAGGCTGACAGTTATTACATACACCTCTTGAATATTGTGGAAGTACTAAATTAGAAAAACTTATTGTTAGATTTACCAAACAGAAGGAGGATACGTAAACACGTGGATAAATTAAAATTATATTTTATTTTTCATAATTGAATCGATCTTTATATTTCACCTTTACTATCATGTATATTTCAGGTCTTTATCTTTTCTAATAATATGTAAAACCTTTTCTTTCTTCTTCTGCTCTTTATTCTTATTAATTATATACTGCTCTTGTTAATTATATTTAACAAGTAATACGATCATACAAAATTATCAAATTCTATTCCAAAACTGTAGCCAACATCTCGACGAGGCTACCTGTATTAATATACTTGAAAAGGATATGCTTGACATGAAAACTGCAATATTAAACAAAATACAGTTTATAATTATTGAAACTATTGATAACTAGAAAACTAATTCTATTTGAAAAAAATTGACATGCTTAACCACAGCTTATGTGGATTAATAACCGTGGATGAGATAGATAAAATATACGTTAATATTAATCCACTGTATTAGGATCATAGGTCCACCCTTTAACTTTTCAATCATAGAACTCATATAATCATGACTGTAATAAATAAAATCTATTATATAATAGATGTACAAGGAGATAAAATTTATAAGTTAAGCAGCCAAGTGCAGCAAATTTTGTGAAATTAGGAAACGAGGAAACGCAATAAGAATGCATGATTGTGGTAAAATATTTAGGACGATTGAGAGAAGCCGAATTGGACCATTTCATTAAAGGCTCTGAAAGGCTGCGAAAAATGATTCGTGCTATAAAAGAAGGAAAAATACACCCAGACTTAATAGACTCGAACGTCTTGCACCAGATAGACAACGATATAAAAAAAACAGTAAGAAATCTAGACTTCCCGATTTCTATTCAACATCGCATAATGGAAGATATCGCCAGAGTTTCAACAGTCGTCACATTATATAGAGATGGAAGGACGTATTTTGTTCTGCATCTACCTTTAATGGATAGAAATTACTATAACCTATACCGGTTACACTCGCTATTGGTACCCGAGACACCAATCGTGGCTGGAAAATCAGCGTACATAAGACATAATTATCCGTACTTGGCTTTAAGCTCGAACCAAAAACAATATACGAGGTCTGTTCGGAAAGTATCGGGCTTATCTTTATATTTTCGTGCTAGCGTTATTCTTTATCATCCGGTGGGTGGCATCCTTCAAAGTAATCCCCACTTGATTGAATAACACGGTTCCATCGATGTTTCCACTTTTCAAAACAGTCCTGAAACTCACTTTTAGCGATAACCTTAAGTACACTCGTCGCATTGTTTTCAACCATTGTTTTGTCATCGCATCGGTGTCCTTTGAGTGGTTTTTTAGTTTTGGAAACAGCCAAAAGTCACAAGGAGCTATGTCGGGACTGTATGGAGGTTGTCGAAGCAATGCGATATTGTGTTTGCTCAAAAACTGCTGCACAAGATTGGATGAATGCGCTGGCGCATTACCGTGATGGAGAAGCCAGTCACCACTTTCCCAAAAGTGCGGCCGTTTTCTTCTTACTGCATCACGCAAACGTTTTAAAATTTGAACGTAGTATTCTTTATTGATTGCCTGACCTGTTATATATATAACAAGCAATAACATGAGTAGACAAATAAATATTATCAAATTAAAAAGCGCTTTTAAGGACTCTGTTGACATTACATGCAAAGAACGTGATAAAAATTGTAATAATAGCACAAGACGACACCATTTGCGAGTACGATGAGATCATACTACTTAGTAGTATTATTTGAATGCTAGAGCGCTAGTTTGATTGATGTGAGCCCACTGTGGTTTATAAGAAAACATACCTTCAATGTACTTACAATTTACTTCAATCTGACACGTGTAATTTCTACGTATTAGACCTACAATTCAGTCAAAATTCTCTCCTTTTTCATTTGGATTGCTGAATATGACGCAAAATTTCACGGTATAAATACATTTAGTTTTACCACAAGCCATTCATTGTCGAAATTTTAACGTGAGTGCAAAGTAACTAAAGAAAATGTAATTTATTGACAGCATTTTTTACTTTTATAACTTGGTTTTTATTTTATTCTTTGTAACAGTTGAGCAATTTTTTACTTATTTCATTCCACTGATGTGAATTTTTTAATTTTTGTACTACTGTCTACTGTCTTTTTTGCACTCCCTATGCCTCCTCATGGGCTTTTAGGGCACGTCACTTACCACGGTAGTGTGGGAGGTGTTTCTTTTTTCCCATCCTTAACTTGCGTTTTTCTGAGAAGCCTTCGGACTACTATATACATATATAGTAGTCATAGATGCTCTTGTTTCTACTGCGTGATTTTATTTGACGCAACCCCCTATAACTAACCGGGCTTGTCAGTTTCCTGTTACTGGACCTACAGTTTGATGGTCAATAATTTACATTCTGTAACCCAGTGGAATCCGAACCACTGCGAGAACCGCGGTGTTGATTTTTGGTACATACACTTTTTTCTTGCGAAAAAAGTCATGTTAAGTTTGGTACCCGCCGGAAATCGAACCCGGGACCCCTGCATGGAAGTCCCGCGCTCTATCCACTGAGCCATCACGGCACTTTTTTAATTTTTGTATTTTTCTTTATGAAGGTACATTCACGTATTAGTTATTTGAATATTGGTATTTGTGTTGTTGTTTAAATTGTGATTACATATTGTTATATATTATTCCAGCCTTGATGAGAGGCGTTAATTATACTTTCGGCGAAAATTTCTTGAATTGTAATAAAGTACTTCTGCTCAGAAGTACCCGGGTAAACAAAGTGAATCTGTTTGATTATACCTACACGTTCAATTTAACAATTTTTATTCATTTTTATGATTAAAGGTTGCATTAATTAATTTACTTTATTATAGTGTGTTACAATTTATTATAATAAATTGTAACACACAATGAATTGTAAAATATCGGTAGTGTAATTTGTATGTATATTTTTTCGATTATTAAAAAACAATTAATTGCTTTTAATAAGTTAAAAGATAAAAATAAGATACTAATACAGAATTAATGTAACTTTTGCATGTTGCAAATCATGATTAGTGAATATGAATATATCAATTAAACGCAGAGATGAAGTATAGATTATGATTCATAAACTGTAGAGAGTTATATGAAATAGTTGTTTTGACATTTTTTTTAATATGGGAAGAAATTTTCAACATACACCTGATTCAAATTAACTCAAAAAGACAGATAGCAAAAGTCAGCTAGCGGGCCAGAGGAGCTTGACTTAGATTGACGTAGTATGCGGAACGCTCGCTATTATCTTTCACTGTTTCTGATATAATGCCTTTTTAAGTAATTTTAATGTTCATTCTTATAGAAAAAAGTCTAAGGAATTCATCGGAAATGGAACTTTTTAATTGAAGATTTACTTATTGACATATAGCGATTTCTTTATCAAAAACGTTACTTACTTTTTGAATAATTTTGATAAGTATTAAAAAAATGATATGAATAGCTTTAACGACTGCGGAGATATAAATTTTTTTAAAATTACACTTAGAACAAAAAGTCTTAATTAAAAAAATTATTTATAATATTTGACTATGAGAATGGTTTAAAAATGTATTTTCGAGTTCATTGCTATAAAGGCAACATTTATACTAAGTTAAGAAAATCGGTTACCAACATTTCCGAAGTCTAGAACGTGCCAATCGTTTTTTTCGATAAAAAATGAGATCCTTGCATTTGCTAGCTACTTATAACATCTTAGATTAAACATCTTGCTAATTTAAACTTATTATTATGTATGTTTAACTAGACCCATTATTTTAAGTAACATTTTGGTCAAAGATAGAACTTCACTTTCCAAGATATTAGATGCAAAACCCAATAATTTTTAAACAGATATATGAGACGAAACCCTGAGAGAGATTTTATCTGAATAAAAAATAAGGCTAGTCATCAAGTTTGAATAACATCTATGGTTCAGAGTTGACAATATTTTTTCAATAGCTTATCATGGTGTCATTATTTCGTAGATACACGAATTGCCTAAGCCGTCCTTTACCAGCAAGACTTTGAGTGAATTAAGAATAGGTACATTTGAAAATATTGAAACAGCTACTGAAGAAACAAGTATAATAATAGCTTTAAAGAAATTTGTCGAAAGACGGGTATCAGCATTACCAATAATTGATAATGATGGAAAACTAGTCAACATCTATTCAAAATTTGATGTTATTGTAAGTTTCATTATTTATAAAAGCTATATTTTTATTGGAATTTATTATGTCTTTGAAATCAATGAAAATAAAATATGTACAATGCCATATTGTAAATTTAAGGGGTATCCTTCTATTTGCGCTTTTACCCTTAATATGTTTATTATGATAGTTTGTTCATTTGCTGGCAAGATTATTTTTCATAGTTTTTCACATTATGTTAATAATGTGTGCACTAAATGTAAAAAAGTTTCGTAATAAATAATAATAAAATATGCTATAAATTTATATCTAAAAATAAATCCCACTCGATAATTTGACGCGAGCAAACCTACTTGAATTCTTTGAAGTTTAAGTATCGTGTTATCATGCCTTTCGTACGTTTACTCATACACAAAAGAGATGTAAAGTCCGTAGCCACGTTAGTAGGTGATTAATACAAAATATAAAATAAAAGTTTTAATTTAAGTTGACCTACGAAGTTCAATGTCTAGCGTTAGATTTACCGTAGTATATTATGCCCTTTTGTATTAGTTTTTCTTCTTTGGTAATACATTTATCAACAATAGTTATCTATATTGATATTATTTAATATTAATTTTATTCGTGAAACCTAGTACGAATTCTTTAGTTTTCATCCTCCTGACTTCTACTATTCGATTTATAGGTCGGATCGTCCAGACAAATTGGACAATGCGAAAAATAAGCAAGACGTCTAACAGGATTCTCGGCAATGTTCTATTAAATGCACGTTCTTTGACACGCCAAGTATCCCTATAATTATGATTTTTTTGAAAACAAGAAAGTGACCGGATCATGAGCAATTCTTAGACATAGTATGCATATACCAAAAATGTCATTCGTCTAAATTTATCTTTGAATATGTCTAAGAAACGAAAATATATTGGTGGAAATGATCTCTTCCGAGTTATAATATAGAAAGAAAAGGGATTACATTTAACTATGTGTACTGATATGATCTGAACGAACTTATTGATCGACTACGATTGTTTGTAGCCGAACAAATAGCGTTTAATCGTAGCCATGTCAATGAAATTCAGTCAATCATTGAAGATTTACGTTAAGCAGGATATATCTATTAAGGTTCGATCTCTAAAGAGACTATCAGTATCATGATGAGTGTTGATGTGTTTGGACAAAAGTTCAAAAGTAGTAAGAAAGAGCATGTTGGCTCACGTGGACCTCCAGGATTTGGTTATAAATTGATAGAAGATGGTCAGTATGATGCAGGACTAAAAGATGATGTATAATACGAGGGTGGGTCAATAAGTCCTTAGGAAAAGATAGAAAAACAATTTTTTCTTGGTAAAGTTTTTTTTATTTTTCAATATAATTTCCTTTTAGCTTGATACATTTTTTCAGACATCTTTTATTTTAAGCCATCAGAAAAAAATAATTTGGGAAGTTCCTCAAAATAGCCATTTGTTTGTGTTATGATCTCCTCGTTTGAGATAAATCGTTGTCCGGCAAGCCACTTGTTTTAGATTTGGGAATAAAAAAAAGTCACTAGGTGCCAAATCTGGTGAGTGCAATGGATAGTCTACTAATTCTTCAATTCCTTAATTTTAGCCATTGAAACTAAGCAAGTGTACACTTGTGCATTGTCTTGATAAAACAGAATTATTTTTGTTTTGTTCAAATGAGGATATTTTTCCTTTATTTTCTCGCTTAACCGGTCCAACAACGACACATAATACTCACCGTTGATTGTTTTATAAATAGTACTTTTTATAAATCCTTTTTATAAATAGTCGACGAAGATAATTCCTCGTGCATCCTAATAAACAGTGGCCATAACCTTGCCGGCCGATTTCACTGTCTTCACCTTCTTTGGAGCTAGTTGACCTTTCACAATCCACTGTTTTTTCTGTTCCTTCATTTCAGGAGTGTAGTGGTGTATCTACGTTTTGTCTACAGTTATGAATCAACGCAGAAAGTCATTCGGATTACGCTGGATGCGTGCCAAGAGGGCCTCAGCGGTCACCACTCAACTGTGTATGTTCTCGACTGAGAGCAAACGCGGCACCCATCTTGCCGAAATTCTTCTCATGTTCAATTTCTCTTACAAAATCGAAATAACTGCACCTTTTATAACCATTATGGCTGCATCTGCAGTCGATGTACTGTCACGTTTAATTTACCCAAACCAATTGTAAACAGTTGCAATACAGGGGTAATAACACCATGAACTGCATCTGACTCAGCTTTAATTTCTTTCGGTGTAAAGCCTTTTAAATAGAAATGTTTTATCACCGCTCAGAACTCATTTTTTTCAACGATAAAAACGGAATTTCTCGATGGATCTGGCTGAAAAGTCGGCAGCACTTTATTTAATAGTGACGCTTGCTGGTGCAACATAAGTTGGGATGCTTTGAGCGCCATTTTTGGATTTTCTAAGAACTTATTGATCCACTCTCGTATTTATAATATGATAATTATTATAATAATGTAACTACATTATTATAATATTATTAATCTTTTCTTATTCTTTCTTATCTTTCACTGTTTTTCCGCAAACAGCGTTGATCATAAGCTTGGAGAAAAGTTTTTCAAACTCATTTGTAGCCTTCTTTCTTTTCTCTGTATTCGAATCTACGTCAGATTTAAGTAAGGGTTTTTAATTGAATTGTTCTATGTATATTTTTCAATTTGAAATCATATTTGAGGGCTTGCTATAATGCTCCATAACGGATAACGTAATGCTCTTTGTTATAGAGTGTAGTCAATAGCATTTTCTGTTTTAATCCTAGCAAAGATCTATGCTCAAAACATAAAGAGAGATCTTTATGACATTATGTAATTTTTCAGGATATTCAAGATCTACTTCTTAAATATATCTAACATCATTGTCGTCAAGGATATTGAAGAAATCGAAGTTATGAATGTTAGATTTGTGACGGGAGCAGGCGACGAGTTTTTGACGTGCGCCGCTCCCTCCACTTCCTCTGCTCTCGGCTAGCCTAGCAACCGACGTTGGGCGCATTCTAGAGTGTGCCTAATGCGATTTGTTTTCTTTCAGCGGCCAATAATGATTAGCGACCCGAGAGTGGGGCCAGCGAGGGCGACAATAAAAGTAAAGGAGAGAGAGCGACGAAAGAGAGAGAGATAGAAAAATAAGGGACAAATGCCGGTATACAACAGGAGATGCGTTGAGCGTTAAGAGAGAAAAAGAGTTGAGTGACAGTAAAGTAGGAGCAGTGAGGTACAGAGGAAGTGAAGAATATGTGGTGAATAAGAAGAAAGCAGTGAGTTAATCAACTAAGCACGCTATCGGCCAAGCGAGTGCGAGGAGTACGGCAGAGGTCGTAAGAGGAGAGCTGACCACGAGGAGCACGAAGCCGAGGAGGAAGCTACTCAACGGAAGATGACGACGTGTCTGTAAGGAAGGTGGCCCACCGCTTTCAACTCATCGAGGAGCCGCGGCAGATAAAGGTCAAGAGCTCTTCTAGATTCTCACTCTCTCTCTCTCTCTCTCGGTGAGTAGCGGCACACTAGTTTTTGAGGCGCTCTTCTTTTGCTAATATTTCCTTCACTCTTGACACTTCCTCGAGCGGCATACTTTTGCAGGTAAGTTCGTCCAGCTGGCCTCTGCGCTTTCTGCTAAAAATTCTTGGTTTTTAGTCAATGTTTTGGCCAGTGAATAAATTATTCGCTCGTCTGGTTATAACATAACCTTCACCAAATCACCAACTTTAACGAGTTTTCAAACTACACACCTCTGCCAACAACGCTAACAACAACACAGCTTCCACACCAGGATCACTACCCTCTACACATTACACACTGCACACCTTACTGACACATCTAAACTTTTGCTGCTAAGTACCTGTCAACAATTTTACCGTTACTACACACATTATAATCTACTAGGAGAGACTCCTCACTGCTGGTGTTATTTTTTGCTGCAGTACTTCTCATCACTAAATTGTCTTGCGTTTTAGTTATCGCGACGGCTATCCTATTTTACTTTTATTTTACTTTATCTTGTTTTGTTTTCTTTAATTTTAATTTTTGTTGTAATCTAGTGCTATCTACTCGCTATACAATTTTATTTTTAATTTTAATTTTAATTTTATTTTATCGACAATATCAAATCGTGTTCTTTTCTACAATTAATTTTATTTTAATGTAATTCCTGCGTTCGTTTTCATCAATCATTATTTTTTTTTTCGTTTTGTTTTTATGTAATAGTCTTTTTAACTTTCGAACTTTAGGTTAACTTGTGAATCCCTTTTCCGCCTTCTGTAAATGGCGTCATTTTACTCCCGAAGCTCCCACCAATTTTTATCTTTAACAAACAGAATTGGTGCCACTGCGGCGCCAATTTTCAAATTTAAAAAATTTTTTTAATTTCGACTTTTCTTAGCTTCTGTTTATAACTGGTCAGTGACTCAAATTTTCGCGTGAAATTTGAACATTTCAATTTGCCGTATCAATCTGTCCTTTATAAATTACGATTTTCATGTGAAGTTTTGAGATCCGAGGAGGAGAAACGGATAAAATTTGACACAATCTGTGAATTTTTATTATTTGTCATAATTCGTTCTTAATTTCCATACTGCTCATTTTTATCAAATGGTCTTGTCTTTATGCGCCGAGCATGGTGAAGCACTGAGTTGCCGGGGTGGCAATATCTCGCAGTGCGAAACTTGTGCTGGATTTTTCCATCAGCACTGTACTGACATAACCTCAAACCCTGTTCTCGCGATCTTTATTTGCTGTACCTGTTCTTTTGAGTCTGCGGTCTCGGCTAACCCTCGTCAAACCGGTGGCACGTTTTTACCATCACCTCCTTCCACTCAAATCGACTCTGCCCCAGCTGGCATCTTTTCTCTCGTCGAAGCCTCGGGTAGAAAGAGACAAGCGTTACCTTACGAGCTTTTCCCGTCGAAGTCGTTGAAGATGGAATCGCGGAGTGATTTCTTAAATACTGCCCGATCGGTTGCCCTTCCCACTGTTCCTTCCCCCAGTTCGGATCAAATCCTCTTGCTCGATAGTATGGTTCCTACCGTGGGCGACTAACTGCCAGCATGGTTTTACGGTTTCGTAAATAACGAATTTACAGAGTTTCGCAACGAGATTAGAGCCACCCAGACTTCTATCCTAACCAAAGTCGATTGTGTCACCTACGAAGTGAAGAGCCTTAAGCCTGCAATGGGTCTCAAGGATTGCTCCGAGCTCCTTATTCTGGGCCTTCCGTAGGAGATCCAGGGTTTGTTGGAAGATGCTGCTGGTATGCTTTTTGAAGCGATTGGCTACCCAAACACTTGGGATCGCATAGCGGCCACCATAAAATAGATTGCCTGACCAAAACTCCCCTGCAGGGTCAGACACACGCTACTACATCCGCTTTCGTCGTACACATCGACTCAACAGTGGTGCGTGACATTATTTTGGAGCGCTCTGGAAGCTCGCTGGCAAGACAGTAAGGGATGTCTTTAAGTGTTGTTTTGGTAATCCCGTATTCATCCGCCAGCTGTTACCCTAGCCGATCCACAATCTATTTGTGAAGGCGCTTGCACGTAGTCGCGAGCTGGGTTTTGCGCGCCCTTTCGTCTCGGGCATGATCATCCACATGCAAGAAAACACGCGTTCCACTCCTATTCCTGTAATGTCGGAGAGAGACCTTGACAGATGTACGCATTTGCCTCTTGGCCAACTTTCTGATCCGTCTGCTCGGTGCTCTGGTGCCATGTCAGTGGCTGCCACCCCGATCGGCATTCGAAGACATGCGCCGCTCAACTTCAATTTCGCGTTCCAGATTGCTAAACAACGATTCACTGTCGTCATACCAAAAAACTCCGCTCCTCAACTTAACACAATCGACGATTGTTTCAGCCCGACAGCGTCTATTTTTCCAGTTCAGCTATCTGAAACGGAGCCAAATCCATTTCCTCCAGTTTCTGGTCTATGCTGCCAGCTAACCCAGGACCATACCCGCCCTCTGCTTTCTTTGTTGTTGACCACATTAATATAAATAGACTAAATTCCCCCTGTCATTTTACTCTTCTCGAAGTACAAGCCCATTCTACTCATTTTTTCGTCATAGCCATTACAGAAACCTTCCTCTCACCTGACATCTCCGACTCATACCTCTCGCTCCCCGATTTCAATTTTTTCAGCCTCGACTGAATTGGAAAGCGGGGCGGTGAGGAGGGCCTGTACGTCAGATCTCACCTTAAATTTAGTTTTCTAGCTACTGCAGATCCAGTCTTTGATAATACACCTGAATTCATCATTGGCGAAATAAAGTCCGACAAGACCAAGCTTTTGATGGCGGTGGTGTACATACGTCCTTTTACATGCTCTCCCTCACATTTCTTCAACTGCTTGGCCACTTACCTTCCCCTGTACGGAAATGTCATTATTACCGGCGATCTTAACGCCGACCTGAGTTTTAGCTCTCTGCCTAAGAAATGGTATCTCTCTCAACCTTACCAAGACTAAGGTCATGATACTGGGCAGCGAACAGTACGTTAGGATTATAAACTTAAATGATATCGCGAAGATCACCATTAACGAGGTTTCACTCGATTATGTTACCAGCGCTCGTAACCTGGACGTGATACTGACTCCCTCGCTTAATTGGTCCGAACATGTCAGAAGCGTGACGAGGAGGGCATATGGCTCTTTGGCTTCACTCCGCTTCTACAGGAAATCTCTCTCGACTATCCTTAGAAAAGTTCTTGTCGAGCAGCTCATTTTTCCACATTTCGACTATCTATCAGTGGTCTGTATTCAGCTCGATGGAGAGCACTCGTCTAAGCTACAAATTGCTCAAAACGGCTATATACGTTTCGTAATAGGATTGATCCCACATATACCTGCTCTATCCCTAAACAGCCACATCACCCACCATAGATTAGCCCTAGACTGGCTATCACTTACCCCGAATAGGTATAGAGCCCTCGCCGTTCTGGCCTACTCTGTAGTATCCAGGAAATCGCCTCACTACCTATCTAAAAACCTGTCTGTCCTGCTTGATAGTGTCATTATCCGGCGCTCGAGTCGCCATTCTCATCGGCATTTGAATACAAAGCTCCTCGAACTGAGGCCTGGAACCATTCATTTGTGATCCTTACACAGAGGATACTCAATTCATTGAGCGTGTCCCTGTTCTCCACTGATCTGATCTCTGACTTGAAGGATTGAACACGTGACCTCTTTTTAAATTATGAGGCTAGAGCATGAATTGAGAGGGCGATTCGCGAAAAGCTAGTGTCGGTGCCGGCACTTACATTCATTACACTCGCATACCAAACAAGTTTAACCCAGTCGCGTTCTCCCATAAATACCCTACTATCGACCTTTGGTTCATTAAATAGCTAATCAAACTTAGCTGTTTTTAGCCAAATGCACTTCGCTTCCCTTTTACATCTCGTCCTTTCAGTCCGTCTTGTAAAATAGGTGCCATCGCATTTTTATTATTTATTATTTTTTATTATTTTTTAATTGTTTTTATTATTTTTATGACTTTTATTATTTTTATCTTCTTTATTATTTTTATCTTCTTTATTATTCTTATTACTTTTATTATTCTTATTACTTTTCATCTTTTATTGCCATTGTAAACTTGCTGCTCACCATACATACAATTCACGCATTTATCTAAACTTATCTTCTTTAAATAGTCAAATGCGTTAATATTTATTCTTGAATCTCTAGTTCTGTCTTTTTATAAATTTTATTATGGTTGATTTGTACATTTCTAAGCTGCCAGACGGGATTCCACCTCATTGGCGCAATAAACGAACTAATCTAAGTAGATTAAGTTGTTGTGAGAATATAGAATAAGATTTGGTATTTTCAAGTTCTTTACCGATTTAATTTTCCTTTCTCTTAACTTAATGCTCTCTTAATTGCTCAGAGCACTATTGCCTCTTTTCTTCGCCTTAAATAATTGGTGAGGAGTCGTATATCTCATTTCAAATTATAAGATTTTTTATTTTAACCTAGCAAGAGAAATGTATTCATTACGTACTGCAAATGCTTCTTTTTACTCTATATTGATCAGACCAAATGTCGAAATTGTAACCAGTTTAGCTTGTCGCACCTTTGTCATACAGTTCGAGCATACATATTCCATCCACTGTTCTAGTTCACATTGGGAGCGATCGACGTCATCTGTCAGTCTACTTAGAACTAACCTATTGTTACGTTTTCGTATGAAGACTGAAGATCAACCTGCTTGGAGTCAAGAGAGAAGATTCAAGAATCAAGAGACGGGTCCCAGTTTTCTTCTGGAATGTTGGTTAGGTTGTGCTCGAAGATTTGGTATCTTGGGCAACCTTGGAGCCTTCATTGGTCGAAGACGGATTAACCCGCTTGGTCCAAGATTTTCTTATTGTCGAGGACGACAATTATTTTTCAAAGGAGGGGGTAGTGTTACGAATGCGATTTATAATATCGAATTCGTACGTTTGTATCCACGGCAACGTCAGAATAAATATTTTTGTTGTTTAGTTAGTTGACACATGAGCGTCAAATTGAAAGCATCACGTTTGTGTTTCAATAAAGTTTTAGTTTGTGTTATTTGCGTACTTTTATTGACTATACGAAAACGTAACATTTTGGGGGCTCAGCCGGGATAGCAGGAGCAAAACCAAGTAATGGTGGTGGAACTTGTGGGGTCAATCTACGATTTTGTTCTCTAATAGCTTTTATCTCAAAAGCACGAGTGACAGCATTTTTTTAAGGGGACCTTTCAGTGTGACGGGTTGAAAATATCGATTTTTTTGTTGTTGCATTTTTCGATAGTATTTACCTCCAGAATCGATGTCCCACAGTCGGTTTGGTCGAATTCTACCTTATTGATTAATTTTACTGCTTCAAAATTGAGAGCGTACCGCGCTCGCTACCTGCACGCGTTTTTCTCAAAACCACTTTTTTGTAACTGGCGTGCACGATAACTCAAGAACGGTTGATCGTATCGACTTAAATCTGTTTGGAAAATGTTCAGAATTATAAAATGCAGGGAATGAACCTCTAACTAAATGTTTGTATGAACCTAACCAAAGTTACACACGATTAATCGTACAAAAAAAAGACCTTTTTTTCCACTTTTGCGAGAAACACCGCCATTTTATTAATTTTCTATAAAATAATTATTCAGAGGTTAAGGGAAAAAAAGGTTCATTTGATTGTAAGCAGTAGTTGCTGAGAAAAAAATTCTTGAAAAATCTTTTTTTTTTTGGGCTGTCACATTGATAGGTCCCCTTAAAGAGACTATTTGTTCTAATTGTAACTGTTCGTGAATAGAATTATCAAGCAGAGCAAGGATAAATTGTGAACAAGCAATCTTATCTTGTTCTTCCGGTGGAAAACGAGCAAATACTGATCTGGCTAATCTTTTCAAATCCATAGCCAGTACAGCGAAATCCTCAATCATTTGCTGACGTCTATTTGGAAATAACGAAAAACTATTTAATGTCTGAAAACTATTGCCAAAACGAAGGTCTAATTC
Source organism: Phymastichus coffea (assembly GCF_024137745.1). NCBI lineage: Eukaryota > Metazoa > Arthropoda > Insecta > Hymenoptera > Eulophidae > Phymastichus > Phymastichus coffea. The sequence continues at coordinate 7,523,065 of NW_026706814.1, forward strand.
TGAACGTAAATCTACAAAATTTACACAGCCATGTTCGAAACTATCTAATACGGTTCGAGCTTGTCCATGTAAACAAGAAACTAATGCAATACAACTTTTGTTGTCATCCCATCTATTAAATTAAGCAATAATGTCGAACTGATGAATGAAATCGTGGAAGGATGAAGTACCATCAAAAGTGTCGGGTTGTAGGTTATATCCTAAATTGATATGCGTATTCGCAATTGGAAGTGGTTGAGTGTTAGAAAGGTTGGATGTGTTTACATTTATAGGTGATATCGGGGTATATAGCGAATGTTGAGGGATTGAAACAGATGTATATGTAAGAGTAGGGTTATGTGTTTGTGGGGAGGGTTGGGTTGAAAAATAGAGGTAGATGGAATCGTTACAACATTACAAGAAACCGATGGTGAAATGACAGATTTACTGCAGTTGCTTAGCAGTGTTAATCGTAATTGCATCTCTGCTAGTTCTCTGCGAAACAGTGATTCAATGTCGGTTTGTAAGTGATGTTCGTCTTGGTTAGCTTTCTCTAATGTAGCTTGTCGTTCAGTTAATCGGTCACGTTCTTCTCGGTTAGCTTGTGCATATTCCTCTCGAAGACGACGTAAAGCTACAACTTCTAGACGTAGTTTTTCTGATTCTACCTCTGCTGTATTAAGTTGGTGAAGAAAAGATTGTGATTCGTCAACCGACAGCACACCACATTGTACTGGTTCTTGACGTAAAAGTTGTATCTCATCAACCGGCAGAGAAGTTAACGAGCGTGGACCTTGATCCAGCGACAGCGGGTCGCTCGACAAGCTTGAAGGCAAAATTGTTTGTTGAGCAGATGTAGAATTAGAAATATTAACGGATGGTCTGTTTACATTTTCGACGGTGGTTTCCACTTCGAAAATATCCGATGTAGCAGTGTCGTTTGAAGCAGCAGCAGCGGTCGCAGCTTCAATTGCAGACTGTGCCCTCGTCTTTGTCTGTAGCGGCACGCGTGATGGTGTACGTGTTGTTTTTCCAGATTTTTGAAAACTCATGTTGTACAAACAGTTTACGTCATAAATTCAAAAAAAAGTCCGGACCAATTCAAAAAAATAAACGGTTGAGCCCCCAAAATGTTACGTTTTCGTATAGTCAATAAAAGTACGCAAATAACACAAACTAAAACTTTATTAAAACACAAACGTGATGCTTTCAATTTGAGGCTCAGACATAAACTAACTAAACAACAACAAAAATATTTATTCTGACGTTGCCGTGGATACAAACGTATGAATTCGATATTATAAATCGCATTCGTAACACTATGTATCGGTTTAGACCGTTACAAGATATCCACAAAAATCCTATATATGGTGATGATTGAGTCGTGGACTAACTGCATAAATTATTAACGTCAAAGTACATTAGTCTTGATCAATTTATTTATATTGAAGTTATCACCCATGTATTTATTGTTAGCTTTAAAATATTTATTCATACATTGACTTTTTACAAAAATTCTCAAAAACTATAGCAAGTAGTAGCACGTCTGTTTTCAGATAAAAATCAGAATAATGCTGCAGATCCTTGATATTAAAATTATTCTAAACGTTTTTAGCATGTTCATAATCCATCTTTTTCAGACTCCTCTGATATGTCTAGTTCAGTTACGTATAATGCCATTTTGTATAGAAATGATGGGATAAAACGAAACGATTCTGTAAAATGAAAGCTGATATGACTAATTTCAACTTCTTTTGTGAAGGAAATATAAAGTTCTTTATTTTGAGCTAGAATAATCATATTTCCCTTAAAATTCGCATCTATAGCAATATTTGTCACAATAAAATGTGTTTCGCGAATCCGCTAAGATTGAAGGGGTAACGAGATAAGTAAAAGCTCCAGATGTTGTCAAAAGTGTTCGCTTTATTTCTCTTCCTAGATAATAATACAATGTTATGAACTGCGTGCAATCGGCTTAGGCCACTCGACATAACTAACTGCGGCCGTATATGGCACGGTTCGCGCGCGGTGCTGCGAGCCGCTGCAGCAGGCTTAAGGCCGCGAAACGAACAATCAAAATGTGAATAATAGCCTGTGAAATTGTGGAAAACTACAGGTATAAAATTAACATTTTTATAGTTTAAATTACAATAATTGTGAGCTTACCTCTGAATTTACCATTCAAATGGCAATGATATCTAACGGATAAAGGGCTCATAATACAGTCCATTTGAAGCATTGATTGTCTGTATTTCTAACACTAATACAAGCTTTTATGCTTACTATATTGTCCAGCAATAAAATATATGATCCTGTTCTAAGTGAATTGTATTTATTCACCTTAATAGTACATCCAACGATAATTTTTAATGTTCAAGCTCAATCTCTTTCTTGAAAGTCCTTAATATTCTTAAGAAAATATTTTTAACAGTCTTTTCAAACCAAGTATTTGAATTTGTAGTTTAATGGATATTAATTTAAATACCTTCACGATTATTCTTCTTGATCATCATCATGGTAAATTGAGCTGATAACTCTGTGTTGATTTTTAAATTACTATGAAAAGCGATATACTTTGGGATTTGAACTTATAAAAGTTTATGAGGCGTCTAAAAACAAGGCTATATCTGAGTATTTTTGATTGACCATTGTTGCAGTATTAATTCTATTTTCGAAAATAGAATCGATTTCTCGCCAAACAATTCCATCTCCTTAAATTTCATCTTGAATACGGTTTTTATATAGTTATTAAACTTAATGTCTAGAGAAATTAGGTGTAAAGTACAAGTTTGACATCTTTGGCGTATTGCTCTAGTCAAATGAGGATGTTGAAAATAATGTCTTAATGCACTCGAAACAGCACTCGTTAGATTTTTTCATCGTATAAAATCATCTACGACTACAATATACAGGGTGTCCCATTTTAAAGGAACCACCCCGAAATTTTTTACGGGTGGTGTTCTACAAAAAAATTGTTCAAACAAAAGTTGTTTGGAAGACTGAGGGACACCTTTCTCAGAAATCGGATTTGACCTTGAGATTTATTTTCAAGATCATTTGAAGCTTAAAGTCATTTTTTGAATAGGAACGTATAATTTTGATCCCGGATAACGAAAAAGCCAGAAATTCTATGTTTAGATAAGGTATTATGTGTAGGGTTAACCCGCCCCCCCCCCCCGCATAAAGTCATGTAGGGGTCAAATTTATTATTTTCTTCATCTATACACAGAGATGATCGGGTATGGGTAAGATTAGTTGTAATAACCCAATAACTTGCTGGTAATATCTTGCCCCAAACCCAATAACTAGACGGTAATATCTTGCTGCAGCACGATATCGGCTTTGACCGTCAAAATTACCCTGGGAGGCTTCGATACCCAAATCATATGAGAATCCGAATCAGTGAACGAAGAGAGAGACGTCGATCACGAATACATCCCGAGAGATAACAGAATGTCAACAATTAGGAAGTTTACACGGCGTCTAAGCTAAAAATGGAAAATAAGCTTTCGTTAATTAAATGAAATAAAATTGTACGTAATCTTCAATAAATCTTGAATGAATCCTTGAATAAAGTCTTGAAAAATGGATAAAAAATGGAAAGTAAGCTTCCGTTATTAACAAGTTTGCCTAACTTGGCTGACTACCAAGTCGGCTACTCAAAACACCTCATTTTTTTATTTCGGATTTGGAAAGAAAGTTAAATTAGTCACTTCCACATTGTCTTAATCCATTAAGACCCTTGACAAATCTGGGCAAGATGGCGCCAAACTAACTATGCCAATCGTAGGTAAATCGAAAAAAATACCCGTGTTTTTCCTTTTGCTATTTACAATTATTTATCAAAAGTTATTTAAACAAATTATCGAAGGTAATCATTTGAAGTTAGACAAAAAAACGTTACATACATTTCTATCATATTTTATCCCGTAGAATCAATTTTTGAAAATAATTTTGTAGGAAAAAATTATTTTTATTCTCTTTTCTGGTGTGATTCCGGACAAGCCTATAGAGTTTCAACTAAATTGGAAAATAACATTTCTTTAGTATTATTTATGAAAGAGGTGACTCGTGAACAATCCTTCTCAGGATAGTTCACGAGGAAATTTCTCAGTGTCTAGCGACTCAAAAGGGCCAAATATGCCAGATTATTTGACAAACGAAATTGTTGACATTCTGTTATCTATCGGGGCATATCGAGGCCGATATCGCACTGCAGCAAAATATAACCGTCAAAATTATCGAGGGAGGCTTCGGTACCCAAACCACGTGAGAATCCGAATTATTCAACGACGAGAGAGATGTCGATCACGAATACGCAGAAGTCATCGTCGCATCATGAGACAGAACAACGATGATCGACGAATTCTCATTGTTTTGGCAATGGTTGATTTGGATCATCATCTTTGTGTGAAATTCAGAGACCTACTGGAATCCCAAGAACAACAACTGGTAGAATTTTGCGGCTTCATAGAATTCATCCGTATCACATAAATTTGACTTAAGCTTTGATGACAGATGATCTCCGCCGGAGACTCGAATTCTGTAATTGGGCACAAGCAAGAATTCGTGAAGATCCTGAAATTTTCAGATACGTAATGTTTTCGGGCGAAGCTCAATTTTATAGTAATGGGCAACTCAATCGCCATAAAAGTCATTATTGGTCTATCCAGAACCCTCATTGAGTACGTCATGTTGATAATCAGCATAGATGGAGCCTCGTAGTTTGGTACGGTATAATAAATGGTTATCTGATAGGATCTTATTTTTCCGATGGGAATGTCAACGGGGCCGTATATCTTATTTTCCTGCAGAATGAATTACCAGAATTATTGGAAGATGTAGACTTGGAAACAAGACGACTTTTTTTCTTTTTCATTTTTCTTATTACCTATTTTACTTCTCTTTCTTTGATTTCTTCACCTTCCTCTCCTAAGCTGTCTTCGGTTTCTTCCCCTTTGCTTTCTTCCTTTTCTTTCTCTCCCAATTGTTCCTTGAAGTGCTTTATCCATTCTTCTTTTCCTATATTATCATCTAATCCAATTCTTTTCTTCCTATTGCCATTCACTTTATCCCAGAATTTTCTTCTCGTCTTATCTTTTCTTATTTCTTCTGACACTCTTTTCCCCTCATCTTCTTTTGCTTTTCTTATTTCCTCTCTGTATTCTCTCTGCTTCTAAGTATTTGCCTCTGTCTCCTTCCCCTTTTCTTACCTTATTTAACTCTGCCATCACCCTATCCCTTTTTGCCTTACATTCTTTTCTCCACCAGCTTTTTTTTGATCCTTTTTTTTCCTTATCTTCTTTTTTACAACTACGTTCTTCACTCTATTTTTTATATCTTTCCATTTTTCTGTTCCTTCTATTGGGTCTATCCATCTCTGATACTCCCTTATACCTTCTTCGCTCCAGTCGCCTATCATTCTTTCTTCCTCTTCTTTTCTTTCTTCCGCTATTTTGTCTCCTAATTCCACCTCTATTGGTAAGTGGTCCGACTTTACCCTCTCCTTTATTTGAACCCTTTTCTATCGCCTCATCACCTTCCTCGTTACCTACTACATAGTCTATCGTTGACATTCCTCTCGCTGCTATATATGTTATTTCTCCCTCCTCATCTCCTTCTTTTCTCCCATTCGTTATCATTAACCCCCTTTCTCCTAGCCATTTTATCATTTCTTCTCCCTCTGCGTTTAACACTTTATCCTTGGCCTTTATTTCTTCTAGGTTTTCTTCTGTCTCCCATTCTCTTCCTTCGTTTCCTGTTCTTGCGTTGAAGTCTCCTCCTATAATTATTGTTTTTCCTCTATTCTCCTCTATCTCTTCACTTAGATATTCATAGTTTTCCTTCTTCTCATGTTGCATATACACCGATGCTATCATGTATTCCCTCCCTCCGATCTTTATTTCACCTACTATTACCTCGCTTGTCCTTTCTTTCTTCCATTCTACCTTATTCATCCCTTTCCTCTCTCTTACCGCCATTATTCCTCCCCCTATTTCTCTCCCCCTTCTTCCTTCTCTTCTTGAGTCCCTCCACTCTATGCTGTACCCTTTCAGTTGTTTCTCCACACCAGTTCTTGCCCCTTGCCTCTTCACCCAGGTTTCCGTTAGCCCTATTATGTCGAATTCCCTAACATATTCCCAGTCGTCTTCCTCCATGCTCCTCACCCCTGCCACGTTCCAGAATAGTATTTTTACTGCCTTTCTACCCTCTCTCTACCTTCTCTTCTCTCTCTCTCTTTTATCCCTATTGTTTTCGAAACCCTTCCACCCCCTTTCCTACCATTTTTCCCTCTTTCTCGCTCCACCACCATTCTTCTTCCTCTGATTTTACCCCGTTATGCCACATCTTTACCTCTTTACCTTTACTTCTTATTTCTTTCGCTTTCCTTCTTACTTCCTCTCTTATCTTTCTCTGCTTCCACGTCCAGTCCTGATCTATGTATATCTTTTTCTGTGCTAGATTCTTTTTCTTCTTCATAATTCCTTTTTTTTGTTCCCATGACGCGCATCTAATTTGCTACATGTTTTTTCTTCTTTCTCTCCGATCATCTCTCTCCGCTGTTCCTCCTATTCTTCTCAGATTCACTATCTCTCCTTTCATTTCTAGTACCTCCCTTAACCAGACCTCTGCCTCTCCCTTCTTTTCCCATCTTAACTCACCCTCTAAGTCTGTCACTATTATATTGTTTATCCTACTTTCTCTATCCATTTTTTCTCTCATATGCTCTAATTCTTCCTTATTGCCTACTTCTATTCCTCTTTGCTTCTTGTTTCCTCCTTCTATGCTTTCTTTTAGTTTCGCGCACTCCTCTTCCAACTGGTCCATCCTCTCTCCCCATTTTTCCTGCAGTTTCTTTTCTCTACGTTCTGCTTTTTTCCTTTCTTCTTTCGTCTCTTTCTTTCTTTCTTCTCTCTCTCTCTCTCTTGTTCTTTCCTAACTTGTCCTATTTCCTTCTCCCACCTTTTTTCTCTTCTTTTCCCCTCTGCCTCCATTCTTTCCATTTTTCCCATTATTTCTTTAAACATTTCTGTCCATTCTTTCCTTTCCTCCTCCCATACCTCTCTTAATTCTCTTATGTCTGTCCGTATCTTTTCCATTATTTCTTCTGCACCACTACTTTTTTCCACTTCTCTTAACGTGTTGTCCAATCCCTCCCCTCCCCCCTCCCCATCCATCTCGCTTCCCTCGCTCTCACTCTTGCATCTCTTTGCCTCTCTCACTTCTCCTCTATTATTCTCCCTCAGCCCCTCCCCGCTCTCTCACCCCCTCACCACCTTTACTCTTTTCTTCTTTTCCTCCTCTGGGCCTTTCTTATCCAACCTTCCACCTTTATCTCTTAATTTTTCTGTTGTCACAAATCTTTCCATCCTATCCCGTACGCCTTAATTCGACTCTCTATAACTACCTGTGATGCCACCTTTATTCCCTGTCTTACCTTTTCTGTCTCTGCCTTTACTTCTTACCGCCCCTCCTCTCTGCCTGCCTTTCCCGCTTTCTGATTTTCTCTCTTAACCTCAACTTTTATTTTATTCTTTATTCCTTTCCCTCTGCTTTTTCCTGCTCTTCTCCAGGCCTCTCTCTCTCTTCTCCACTCCACCTCCACCTCCACGCTCTTTTCACCTCTATTTCTCTCCTCAAACACTTTTTCTCTTTGACTTTATCACCAAAACTCGCGCTCACATCCAAGACACGTCCACACTCCCCTCGAGTGAAATCTAACCTCCTCAATACTGAATATGTTTTCGATTACAAAACGTTAGATTTTAAATCATGGTATACAAAGGACATTGAAGATATCATACTTAAAAATTTAGAAAAATTTCAAGAAAAAGATTGCGGTTGACATTATGAACCATCATCGGCATTACTGTTAATATAAATAAATTTAATCCTCGCAATGTTGGATCATATATTCAATTAGCAGAACAAATAGCAGATAAAAAAATGTATGTCAATGTTCATAATACAGACAATGAATGTTTTAAATGGGCTGTGCTTGCCTGTTTTTATCCAGCTAGATCACGATCACGAAGCCTTTAGTGTAGGACTTAAAATAAAATGAATTCAGTCTCAGTTCAGCTTAGCTCGAGTGAGCAGGAATCCGGATTATAAATTGGCTTCGTATATTTTGAATCCGCAAGTAATGAATGTTTGCGAGCCAAGGTGTTTTTCGTGCCCTACCAAAGGTCCCATCAACACTAGTGATGTTATACAGTGCCCAGGGTACAAGTCATATTTTCAACGGAGCTGCGCAAATAAAACAATCAAACTATCTAGTGGTTCGTTTAAAAAGTGTTGTGGTAGTTTTAATTCGCAAGCCAGATCAGTTTCGACGTCTCCAGCTCTTTCGGTTTCTCGTAATGGCTTAATGCATAATCCCACTAATCCTCCTAATCCGCCTAATCTAAGCACTATTCAGCCTAATCAGATTAGTGCTGTTACGTCTTTGTAGGAGAATATGAAGTGCTATTTCGATGCGAAATTTTAGGATCTGGCTGTGAAATCCAACAAACTAGCCGATATTACCGATAATCTAATGGCTCGTTCTGACACCATCGAATCAAGGATTGCCACTCTGCATCATGATATGATAATGAAGACTCATCAACTATCTTTGAAAATTGAGTCTATCACTTCTGCCCTTTTAGTTCGATGATCTAGATGGCAGAGTTTCAGCAATCGAGAGAGCTTCTTAGGTTTGTTCTGCATTGGCGAGAATGACATTCTGATTGAGATAAACGACCAGAGAAAAAGAAAGCGTAATGTCATACTTTACAATCGCCGATGTCGTCACTGCCTCCTTCGTCCTTTTCTGCCTCTATGAATACTTTTTGCTCTACTCTGGAGGTTATTGCACAGGCCTATCCATCTGCTACTACGCTTGTGGCTAGAAGCTTCAATCTTCCACGCTGCACTCGGTCCGTTCCTAATGATCTGGTCTCTGTTGATGGTGTTCTCACGAGTGGTGACATCCGCTCATCAGCCCATCATTTTGAATGCTGTATGAACACTTTACAATGCTCTCGGCTGGCTTCATCGGCTAATAGTGTGGGGAATATTCTAGATCTTGCCCTCTGTAGCGAGTTTGCAGTATTAAGTAATACATTGGATCCCTTGGCATCTACAGCCAAGTTCCATGAACCATTTATTGTTGAAGTTATGCATGTCAATTCTCCTCCGTCTCTAACTAATAGTTCTATAACAACCTCCAATTTCAATAAAGTGAATTACCAAACCATTAATGCAATACTGTCGGGAATAGATTGGAACAACTTGTTTAAGGATAACTTCATGCAAGTGGACACTACTGTCGATCTGTTCTACATTAAGTTTTCTAAAGCTACTTGCAATACATTACTTATTAATACCTTCACAATGAACGTGTCCAAATGGATATCAAAGGAGCTACGTGTAGCTATTTTTATGAATAGAAAAGAATCATTGCCTGTTCAAGTCATCTGGATGTAGACGGGCACTCTTAGACTTTAGGTTCTTAAGAATGCAGAGCAAGCGTCTCATTCGGCGAGATTTTGATTTACTCATCAAGGCCATTGAAAAGTCTTTGACTTCCGATCCCAGAGAATTTTAGAAATTTAACAAACGTGATAGTGGTCATTCTGGATTTCCGGATAGTATGTTCCTTAATGACTTCACAGTGAACCATGGTCTGGAGATAGTGTACGCAATGTAGATTCGTACAATATTATATTCAGACAAATTTCCAGAGTCTATTTTATTTCATGAAACAGTTCCAACGTTGATGCTCAACAGGTTGATAATTTATCCTTGATGGCATAGGTGTGGAAGTTTGTTTAAATAATGCGTTTTGTATGAAAAATTGGTTTTTTCGCAATATTTAAACCGGTTATGAATTTAGATAAAAATAATTCTAACCATTTTTTTCTACTAAAAATCCATATCGAATGAAAGGTCGCTCGTCAAAATTGGTAAAAAAACCATAAAAAATGACATGTTTTTCAATAATTTTCTTCATTTACATTAAAAAAGATAATTATACTCAAATAAGTTCAAACATTACATTCTTCTCATAAAAGTGTAATTTTTTTATTTTTCGAAATTTTGAATATTGAAAAAGCTATGACATTATTTACATTAAAAAAGCTTAATTACAAATTGCCATAACTTTCTCGATAAATATCGTGCAATGCTCATCAACATCTCGTTCGATAACTTTTGAGTTATAGTTCTCCAATCCTATAAGAAACATTCTAATTTCTATTTATTTTTTATTGAAAAATTGATGTCAATTAGGCAATAATTTTATACAACGTATCAAACCTCCTATCTTTACCGGATTTTTTGAGAGCAATTTGCAATAATATTGTTTTAATTATAGATTATTCATATTATAGTTTAAAAACACAATGGACTTAGTAACTTTATTAGGAACGACGTTTCAAAAAATCGCTATGCGTTTAATTATGGAGATTAAGAATCGAAAATACTTTTAACCTAAATTTTTAATGTTAAACTTACATATCCTATACTTGAAACTTTTGTTTATTCATTTGTTTATTTAAATGGAAAAATTATTGCTATACCATGACATGGTTTCCACGCGGCCTCAACGCCCAGTGGTGGGAGGGAATGCGCTCGAAAACTGAACGCGACACTTCAAATCGGTCGCGCAGAAAAAAAATTGCTCTAACTGGGAATCTTACTATCCGATTTCAACATTTGTTGTCGTTGAAGGAGTAGCAAACAAAAATATTAACAATTAGTATGCTTTTGAGGACAACTAGCGTATGCTTAATTTTTTTTATACATGACTTTATAATTTTTATTAATTTTTTTTCTCAATGTTACGTATTTTTTTATGGACAAATGTTTACCCACATTTCAATAATAATGCACAAAAATTCATTTCTATACATTTAGGTAAGTCAATCCAGAAATATTTATTTAATTAATCATGGAAATAATCATAAATATTAATATGATTTATACGAGCTAAATTCAGTTGTTTTCGTAATTTTTCTATTTCTTTGGTGTACTCGTATATGTACTTGATAAGAAAAATATAATAAAAAGTTTATAATGATAATAGATGAATTTATCACTACTTACCACTGTTGTGATAGGTAGTGACACCCTGAAATTTTTAAATGAAAGATTATAGCATCAGAGACTGTAGGTATAATTTTGGGTGTAACACGAATTTTTTTTGAAATTTGGGTAAACATTTGATCATTATACCAATTGTCCATTAAAATAAATATTTCTGTGTAGACTTACCTAAATGTATACAAATGAATTTTTGTGCATTATTATTGAAATTTGGGTAAACATTTGTCCATTAAAAAATACGTCACACTAAGAAAAAAAAAATAATAAAAATTATAAAAATATGTATAAAAAAATTAAGCATACGCTAGTTGACCTCAAAATTATGCTAATTGTTAATATTTTTGTTTGCTACTCCTTCAACAACAAAAAATGTTGAAATCGGATGATAAGTATTCCAGTTAGAGCAATTTTTTTCCGCGCGACTGATTTGAAGTGGCGCGTTCTGTTTTCGAGCGCATTCCCCCCACCACTAGGCGTTAAGGCCGCGTGGAGACCACGTCATGGTATAGCAATAATTTTGCAAAATAAAAAAACAAATGAATAAGTTTCAAGTATAGGATATGAAAGTTTAAAATTAAAAATGTAGGTTAAAAGTATTTTCGATTCTTAATCGCCATAATTAAACGCACAGCGATTTTTTGAAACGTCGTTCCTAATAAAGTTACAAAGTCCATTGTGTTTTTAAACTATAATATTGAACTATTATATTGATCTATAATTGAAACAATATTATTGCAAATTGCTGTGAAAAAATCCTGTAAAGATAGGAGGTTTGATACGTTGTTTAAAATTATTGCCTAATTGACATCAATTTTTCAATAAAAAATAAATAGAAATTAAAATGTTTCTTATACGATTCGAGAACTATAACTCAAAAGGAATCGAAGGAGACGTTGATGAGCATTGCACGATATTTATCGAGAAAGTTATGGCAATTTGCAATTTAGCTTTTTTTATGTAAATAATGTCATAGCTTTTTCAATATTTAAAAGTTCGAAAAATAAAAAAATTACACTTTTACGTCATTAATAATAAGGCCATCGACCGGGTTCCTGAATTCAATAATTTGGGAATGCTTTTAGACGACAGACTGAGTTTTGTTTCATATGTCAGCCAATCGTGCTTGATGGCCTCGCGCGCCCTCTTTCTTGTTTTAAAAAAATACCGTTCCTTTAAGCAGCCAAGCTCTTTTATTACTATCTACATGGTGTCCAAAAAGTAACGATACACCTGAGAAATTTTCTAAGCCGGTTATTTTTTTAACCGGGTGAAGGTTGTTCTTGAAGTAACTTTTTACGAGGAATCCGATGGTAACCTTGGATTTGACCTTCAACCTCATTATCAAGGTTTTTTCAAGATCAATTTTTTTTACTTTTAGCGTTACCCAGGAACAACGACGTGGACGTAGTAAAATCTGTCCCCTTGGGGTGCTTTATTTTCGTGAGTTCCCCTCGCCTATCACGATCGGGGTGCTTGATTTTCGTGAGTTCCCCTCGCCTCTCACGATCAGGGTGCTTGATTTTCGTGAGTTCCCCTCGCCTCTCACGATCGGGGTGCTTGATTTTCGTGAGTTCCCCTCTCCTCTCACGATCGGGGTGCTTGATTTTCGTGAGTTTCCCTGGCCTCTCACGTATGATTTATCTTACATCAGCACATCTTATTTTAAGTGCTCGAATTGTTCACCGTTCACTTCTTGACAGTAAGCTAATCGGTGGTAAAAAGCATCAACAGCATTTTGGATCATTTCAGTGGGAACGAGAGCTGATTCGTCTATGATCCTTTGACGTAATTCGTCCAAGTTTTGGGGTTTAGTTTTGTATACCCGATCCTTTAGATAACCCCAATAGAAATAATCTAAAGGCGTCAAATCGGGGGACCTAGCTGGCCATTCAATTGTGCCTCTCCTTCCTATCCACCGATTATCAAACACCTCATCTAAGTAAATTCGAACGTCTCGTCCATAGTAAGCTGCAGCACCATCCTGCTGATACCATGTATTTTCGAAATTGTCTCCGACTATTTCTCTAATTGCTGGAACTATTTGATTACGAAGCATCTCTTCATAATTTTGAGCGTTTAAGTTACCATTAATAAAGAATGGCCCTATGATTCGATTATTCACTATTCCAGCCCAAACATTCAACTTCTGCGGATATTGCGATTTATCTTCTCGCATCCAGTGTGGATTTTCCGCAGCCCAGTACCTGCAATTATGTCGATTTAATGTTCCGTCAAGTTGAAAAGTTGCTTCATCAGAGAAAACTATGTTTGATGGAAGATTTGGATTTTCAATTATGCGTGCCATCATATCTTCACAAAACTCAACACGACGATCGAAATCGTCTTCATTCAACTTGTGAACCAGGTGTACTTTAAACGGATGGAATTTTGCTGTTTTTAAAATGATATGTACGGACGATGTACTTATGTCATGCTCTTGAGTAACTCTGCGGATGGAATTATGTGGATTTTCAGTGAATGATAATAGAACATTTAATAAATTCTCTTCATTTGTTGCTGAGCGTGGTCTGCCTGACTTAGGTAGATTTCTGACATGGCCAAAATTTACAAACCTTGAAATAGTATTCTGAACAGTAGACACAGCAATTGGAGTTCTATTAACCCGAAATGTCTCATTAAAAAGATTTCTCACTGCCCTGTAAGATCTTTCTACTCCACCCCAGCCTCTCATCATAAGAAGTGATATTCTTTCTCGTTCAGTGAGGCGTTCCATTTTAAGTCAGCGAATCGAAATTTACTCAAAAATCAATCAGAATTAAAAACAAAAAGTTTGCAACCCAAATAAATGTTTTCAAAAAATGAAAATTATAATTTGAGTACTTTTACAAAAAAGTTCTACTACAGTCCGACTAATGCACTAATGCTTTATGGAGATTTTCGACTGGTAAAATCTTTTCAAATATGTTGCTTTTTTAAATATTAATTTTTGAAAATGCAATTGTTCCGAAGAATAAGCTCAAAACGATAAAGTTAGGCATAGTACATTTCCTAAGGATAGAACCAAGTGAAATTGTTAGTGGATTTTCAATGAATAGGTATGGGATAGTAACCTTAAAAAGTTTAACCGGCTAATCAAGTTATTAAGAAAATAAGCGTAAAAAATCATTGTTGATAGGCGAGGGGAACTCACGAAAATCAAGCACCCCGATCGTGAGAGGCAAGGGGAACTTACGAAAATAAAGCACTCCAAAGGGACAGATTTTACTACGTCCACGTTGTTGTTCCTGGGTAACGCTAAAAGTAAAAAAAATTGATCTTGAAAAAACCTTGATAATGAGGTTGAAGGTTAAATTCAAGGTTACAGATCTCCGATGGGCAATTACTAAATAAATACCCTTCTCCATTATGAAAAAAACTTTAAAAAATTTTAGGGCGTCTTTAAGTTTGGATGACCTTCGACTGACCTTAAACTTTAAGTCCGCCCTTGACTTATGATCTAAGTAGATATTTGGATGTGAAATTTTCCGCTCTTTCGATTGCCGCTGTCGAAAATGGGGGTTTCCATGACCTTTATTTGCTTCCTTGTACCACTAAAATCCCGGTACTATTACAAAGCCACAGTTTGACCTTCATCTGACCCCTAGAGGTCACATTAACCTCAAACCTCAACTCATCCATACGTGAGAGTCTTCACTTTTTTCGATTCCGCCATAAAAAATAGGGGTACCCATTAAAAAAAATGAGGTTGACCTCAAAATAACCTTGAAAATGAGGTTCAAGGACAAATTAAAGAGCACCGTTGAAAGTTACCTGGGGTTATCCTTTTGTTTGTTTTGTTTAACCACTGAATTCGCGAGATTTTTAAGAATTCATACTTTGATCTCCAGTTGACCTTTAGGGGTTACCTCAACCTCATACCTCAATACATATCTGGACGTAAAATTTTCCGCTCTTTCCGATTCCGCCATAAAAAATAGGGGTTTCCATTTAAAAAAATGAGGTTGACCTCAAAATAACCTTGAAAATGAGGTTCAAGGTCAAATCCAAGGTTACCATCGGATTCCTCGTAAAAAGTTACTTCAAGAACAACCTTCACCCGGTTAAAAAAATAACCGTCTTAGAAAATTTCTCAGGTGTATCGTTACTTTTTGGACACCCTGTATAATACTCGTGTTCGCATAAGACTCACGTATGCATTTTTGATCTGAGCTCATGGATACGACATTTATTCCAGGTCACTTGAGGTCATTCAGCATCGCTTTTAGCGTTTCTTGTTCAGCAAGGTTGGTCATCGAATGCTTTTTCACACGACTATTCATTCGTATTACAGTCATAAAATACCATCCATATCATCATTTATTCAGTACCAATCCACTCTGTTCATCTATAAATTATGTCATTTTCTAATAGATTCATGCGACCTTCCCAATCGTATCTTTTACGTAGTCTCACTCCATTCTCTTCGGTCTCGTCACGTTACCTTTTTTATCCATTCCCTCAACCATATTTCTGTCATTGATCATTCCTGCAATCTCATCAACAATCTCTCATGCCCCATAGATATTCATTCAATTAGTATTGGCGCATTTAAGGCTATTGTGAGATCAGATATCTTTTTATATTAATAGCTTGCTTCCCGTCCCTCATTGTTCCATCCTGTTTTCTTATAGTTTAGTTCTTAAGACTGTTGTTTATTGGCTGCTGTTTTCTTTTTCCTTCCTTCACTTTCTTTATATATTGTTGTATTTATTTATTCTTTATTTTTTTCTTGTTATTCATACTATTTTTTCTTTTTAAGTTATAAAATTTTAGCTATATCTTTGTATATTTCACCTGTAATTTTTTTTTATCTTTTGTTTTGTACAGGGAACTACTTCTGTTGATATCAATAAAAAAAATAGTTACGATGATTCTAACTCAGTGTTTAAGACATATAGAAAAACTTTCAATGAAGAACAATCACCAGGACAATGGATTATAGAACAATTTCAGATTTTGCTAAATGATATAGATAAAGTATATAAGAATGTTATAGAAATGAATCTTTCATGGCGTAATGAAATGGATTTTAAAATGGCTAAAGTATATCATATTTGTGAAAAATATTTTCATCTTCAAAAAAGAGTTAAAAATTTTGCCATTTGACAAATAGATTTAGAGGTGCTGCACACGTGGGCTGTAATTTAAACTATAAAAATACTTATTTTATAACAGTCGTCTTCCATAACCTTACAGACTATAATTCTCATTTTATTATAAAACAAATAGTTACTAGCTTTGATTTCAAAGGAAATGTAATAGTTCTAGCTGAAAATAAAGAAAAATATATAACTTTCACGAAATACATTAGCGACAGTGTCATTACTTTTTGATTTATTCATTTGTTTCGTTTTATGCCTGGTTTGTGTATCTCATCAACTACTCTTTGATGTTCCATTTTTATTAAATTTATTATTCACGTTACAGAAAGCCATACGATACAATTCCTGAAACTTTTTTTCATATTATTTTCATTGATGTCATTTTCTAGTAAATTTATAATTACTTCTCGATGCACTTCTAATTCTGTCATTATCTTTATAGAATTTTTAAGATTATTTATTGCAATCTTGAGTACAGTAACGTCAGTTTCACTAGTTTTTGACGATGTTCGTAAGTTTACAGCATTGTTATTCTCCTGTGGATCGGTTAGATTTCAAATTCTTTTGTCATCCACATCGTTTTATCCACCTTGGATAATCTTATAGCCAACACCCGGCAAGCTGTGAAATCTCTTATTTATTTCTCGTCCAAACACATCAATACTTTTGATAATACTAATTTTGGAATTACTGTTATTCTCTTCGTATATATTTCAAAAGCTCATCTTTATGTATGAATACTTATATAATAGCCTCTAAATCATTAATACTTTTTCACAATTGAGTCGTTCTATTCATGACTTTATACCCTATACCAGGAGGACCTCGAATACTCTTTTTTTTATTCAATTTACGACCAAATAGATCAACACTCATTTTATTATTTCTGAATATTCAGAATTTTCTTAATATATATAGCCAGTTATATAATGATTGAATGAATTTCATTAACAGGACTAAGATTACCAATGGTTTGTTCGACAATAAGCTATCTTAGTCGATCAATAAACTCATTTGGATTATCCCAATATACATAATCAAATAATATTCCTTTTATTGCTATTTTATAATTAGGTGAAAGCTCCTTTCATCAATAGTAATAGTCAATTTTCGCTTCTTAGCGACACCACTCATAAATAAATTTGGTCCAATGTACTTTTTGAATTTGTTTATGTACTCATTGCGATATTCTCCATTTACTTCGCATCGTTTCTGATGAGCGTTAGTATTTTCAAGAATTTTTATATAATTTTCAATATCCGATGAGCTGATTAATTTAGAATCGGGTTCTTTACAAAAGAGTCGTTCCATTAAACCAGGCGTCTTGCTGTATGTTTTATCATTCACGCTTACATTATCGTTTTCGAAAGAAATTGGAGAATTGCCTATGACATATGTATTTTCTTGCATGCGAACACCAAATATCTTGTCTAAATTACTTTTCTACTGAGGTTCATGCAATAGTCGAACATAATTTCCTACAATCGAATCATCCAATAGCTGTTGTCTTTGTTCTGTAGTTACATTTGAACTTATTTTGTTCAAATTTATAGCAGTTGTATCAAGTGATGATTCAGTAACCTTATCAAATTCATCATCATCATCATCAATAGTAATAGCAGACTCAAATGTAGTATTAAGCGGTTGCAATGTAGATTTTAATTTATTAGCAGTACTATTGAAATATCTACTATGAGTGTTAGCTGTTACTTTTGACTTGAAAACTTTAGTGAACGCAATTTTCTTTTCCTTTTTCGTTGGCCGTTCAGTATCTGGTGAAACAACTGTCTCACACTCGCTCAAAGCATAATACTCTATACCATTAAGGCTAATAAATCTTTCAAAAATTTATACTTGGGCTGATTAAGGGATTTTGAGGAGACACATACATTTTCAAATCTAAAACCATCAGGATAAGTGATTGATGTTAATAAATAATTAGTTTTTTCGTAGTTACTAGGTCCACAGAAAAGGGCACGACCACTGTTAGACAATAGTTCACCATATCTTTTTTCATGTTTTTCCGTCTCTACCACTCCATCGAAATTAACCACTTGAAACTTAAAAGGCTGTTCTTTGAAATCCATGTTGTTTACTCGTCACTAATATCTCAATGAATGAGTTTGACGGGTATAAAAAGACTGCTTATATATTTTTTATTTCATTAACATGTTGTCTTTCGAAGAAGTATGATCACGTACTGTAAAAGAAATACTGGTGGTGGTCTAGTGAACAAGATTATAAATAACTTGCCTATTGAAGCTCATTTACCTGGATATCAGTATTGTGGTCCTGGTACAAAATTGAACAAATGATTGGCGCGTGGAGATCCTGGTAAAATCCACTAGACCTTGGTTGTAAAGAGTACGATATTGCTTATTTGCAAAATCGAGTGGATATTACGACAAGAAATAAAACTGACAGAATTCTAGCTAAAAAAGTTTGGGAAAGAGTGCTAGCTAAAGATAGTAGTTTTGGTGAGAAAGGAGCTGCCTTCACCGTAGTCAACATTATGAAAGTTAAAAGTAAGCTTGCTGTAGGTGTTGATATGATGAAAGGTAGAAAGAAACGAGCCAAAAGATTCAAAAAACGTGAAGCACGAAAGAAATGTAGAAAAAGCCAAAAGCCATTAGATACATTGAATAAAATTATTAAGGCGGCCTCGAAAAGTAGTGTGCCTAACAATCGATCTCTTATAGTCATTCGTTCGCCTATAAAAGAAGCCAAAGAAGCTGTGAAAAAGGCCGGCGCTAGAGGTAAAATAAATATACCACGTATTTTACCTATTTCCGATAAAGTTGATAGAGCACTTTCTTTTTCAATTCCATTATTTGCTTCTTTAAGCGCAACTTGAGCTCTAGCCGGAGGACCTGTTTCAATAGCGAAATCTGTAAACAGCTCTAAAGCTGCTCAAAATGAGCTGCAAGGGGCTCAAAAACATAACAGAACTATGGAAGCTATTGCCATAGGTAAAGGTTTTTATCTGAAACGTCGTAGTAAACTTCATATGGTTTCCACCTCAACCCATATATGAACGGACAAGGTTTAAGAAAAAAAAACTTTGAAATAGTTTTGCCTAAACGCTCTCTGACTGATTTAGATATTAAAAAATATGCTAAAATACTGAAAATTGCAGATTTTCCAGGTGTTTTTATGCGTAACGATTTACCATTCGACGAACCTAATTATCAAGAATCAGCTGTTATCAATTTAGACGACAAAAATGAATCAGGTACGCACTGGTTGGCATATAAAAAGAAAGGTGATGAAGTTATATACTTTGATAGTTTTGGCGATCTTCAACCTCCTATAGATTTATTACTCTATCTCAAAATCAAAAGAGTCAAATATATAAGATATCAAGATTTCAATACTCATAACTGAGGATATCTTTGTCTAAAATTTCTTTCAAATAAACAGTTATATCAAGTGATGATTCAGCAGTCTTATCAAATTCATCATCATCATTAATATAAATAACGGATTAATAGACGACTAGTATAAAAAATACTCATTCCAAGAATAACAGTCATATGATGAACAGCGAGCTATCACACTGCTCACAAGTCAGAATATTCAATTTCTGAAAAGCCTGAGACTAAAAATCGTCGAATATCGTAGAAGAAATATCGTGCATATTATTGCGTTGTCTACAACAATAATATAAACGAAATTCTAAACATTCATACAAGTGTTGCCTTTGACGAGTCTGTCGCATGTAGTCCATGCACTTCAGCCTCATTCATCGTTACTATTCAACAATAGGAATGAAATGAGTTTATTCTTATAAGATCAGGAAATGATATGAAGTATGTTATAGATACCCCAACATAAGACATTCCACCTACTCTTGAAAGATTTAAAATTAATTTAATTAAATCTAATTTAATTAATTTAATTTAATTAAAATAGAATGGCTTGTGCCTTATGGAATAGTAGCTAATAGGGAAAAAATAAATCATATTGGACGCGATAAAGCAATAACTATGAGTTATCGCACTTGTACGATTGTTCAAAATTATCCCTCACATCAAAGCATGTTTGGAGTGTGAAAACGTCCAATCAATTGGAAAAGCCTCGCTTTGTCATCTTAGCTTTTCAGACAAATCGAAATAATAATGTTCACTCTGATTCTAGTAAATTTGATCATTGCAATATCAGTAATGTAAAACTATTTTTCAGATATCATTGCTATCCATATGAAAATGTTAATCTGAATATTGAAGAAAATTAGTATGCAGTACTTTATGACATGTATATTAATTTCCAAAATACTTACTATGAGAAAGAAAATGAGTCATTACTGAACAAAAATGATTTCATCAATAATGTTCTGTTTCTCTAATAGTTATTGACTGCTCAAAACAAATGAATCAATCAAGAGTGCACCTATAGATGTATGTCTTGAATTTGATACAAGAGATGATTTTCTGACAAAAATGCTGCCTACTGCTTAATTCTACATGCTTGAATTGTGGAATACAATCTAATCAGCGGTGATGTGAGAAAATTAGTTTAGTTTATTACTAATAAAAAATTATATAAAACAAAATTTATAATATTATCCTAATTGCTTTTTATATTAAACTATTAATAAATGTAAGTTGATTTTGAAAAAAATAATTATTTTTTATTATTTTTGAACTCTCCATATACCGAGTCAACATATAGTTTGGCGAGCGCCCTAGCAACCGTTCTATAAGGACCTGCGGGCGCCCTAGCTACTATATGCTCTCCATTAGTTTCGAGATTTTTGTATATTATAAAATGATTGACATACCGAAACGGAAACTAATTTGAAGAATAATTACGGCTAAAGAAAACTACTGCTATTAATTAATATATTATTGTTTAATTTAAATAATGTAATAAGTAATTTTTTTTTATGCCGCATGGCTTGGTCGATCCTCTCGGTATTCTAATAGAAAACGAATAGAATGTTGTACGCTTATATTTTCTATTTTTGTTATTATTGGAGTTACTTTCAAGGTGGTAATGATTGTGGTAGTACTGGTGGTTGTGGTGGGAGCAGCGGTGTTTAGACTTGGATGGGTATTTATAATGCTATTATATCGTTAACATGGCATCAGGTGGTAAAGACCCGCTGAACTCCTCTCTAAATAAACATTTTAAGTTTCATCCAAATGTCAAAGTTGGTGAAGTAGTATTTATAGTATATGACAACTTTTTCTATACTAGTCAGTTTATAGTAAAATATAATACTGAAAATTCAGTTAAAATATTAAACAATTTTTGATATGTCAAGACCATCCGAATTTTACATTAACCTCAAAATTACCATATGGAGAATCTACTAAAGCAGCGAGATAATTTATAGCACGATATAAACTCGAAATAAAATAAAAAATAAAACAGGATATAATGAAACAGTATATGAAGAAAAAAACGATAATGGTATGGAAACAATATATGAAAATATAGATGAACTCAAAGCACTAAAAATTGAAAATAACCTATTAAGAGACCCAGGAAGAATAAAAAGATTACAAAACCTTCAAACTAGATTACTCAAAATAATATATAGTAAAATTTTGTAATAGAAAAATATTCAATCAACATAAATCAAACGTTCAGTTATGAAGCCTTATTTTACCACTATGAGAAACTCTCTGAAATTTACAAAACAAAAACCAAAATTACAAAGCAAAACAACTTACAACTACGCAAAAGATTTAAACAGATCAGTATTAAAAATAGATATATAAGAGCCACAACATTTTTTAATAAGCTTCCAAATAATTTCAAATTAATGAACAATATGAATAAAATAGAACGAAAACTTACAAAATGGATATAAGAAAATCCCTAACTATAAGTACCGAGGCTATAAATATAATTGCAAGATACTACAGATCTCACAAAAGAAGCCAAAATATCTCATAAATAAAGAATGAAGATAGAAAATAAATATTAATATTAAGTTAGCTATAGTTTTTAGTTTGTAATAATTTTCAGTCTAGCGAACAGGAAATGTCTTCCTCTACTGGAAAACAATGTGTTATTGTATTTATGTTAATGAACGCACACTGGAATAAATAAATAAAAAAAATAGTTATTAGTTCTCTCAGAACCTTGTTTATCTAAAAATAATGATAACAATTTTAATTTTAATTATATAAAAATAAAATTTGTACGTATTATTACTTAATTTAAGAAATTTTTGTTTGGGTGGTAAATTTGCAAATGCTATTTATCGCATAGCATTTATTTACCTTTTCCACGTATTTTTGACAAACATTTTCTTTCGGTTGGTTGTTTCGGCTACCTCCTTTTCGACTGTAACTTTTTCGGCCGCTGCCCGCTGTTTCGCTAACCGCTGAACGTACTCAAGATAACGTTGCAACTGAAAACAAATAAATAAATAAATACACATACATACACACGAAAAGTAAATTATACATGAATTATAACTGAATTACCATTTCTAGCAGGATGTCGACGCACTATTTCTGCGATGGCTCGACCATGATCACATGAAGCTGGAAAGTAATATAATAAATTTATAATAAATATACAAATTAAATATATTGTAACTAGCCGGCTCGTTACAGGGAAAAATCCGCTGAATATAGAGCCAGCGCGTGCCATGCGCGGGCCAGCTGCGCAGAAAAACCGTGCGCGAGCGGAGAATAGAGAGAGAGGACGGTGAGGGGTGGGGAGAGTGAGGAGGGACATTGAGGTGTGAACCGGCTTACCGAGCGGAAGAATAAGAAGAAAGAACACTGTTCGTTAGAGAGAATAAAGGAAAAAGATAAAGAAAGGTAACAAGAGAGGAAGTGAGATCCAACAGAAGCACCGAAGCAAGTACGTAAGGAGTGAGTGTCGTCGCCCAGGTGACACAGGATTTGAGGAGTGTCGAGAGGACCAAGAGGAGGAAATGCCTCCCGGGCAACGAGAACCGTCACGTGAGCTCGGCAACTGAAGAATCGGCAGCTACATTTTCCGTGGAATTACAGCGAAGAGAAATGAGTAACTTCTCCGATACGTAATTAACTGCGAAAAGATCACGTTAAATTAGGCGCGCGAGAGTAAATTCGTATATCTCTCTCTCTCTCTCTTACGGCAAGACATCGCGCGTTGTAAATGCGCGACTGAGCAGTGCGTCATTCGGAAAAGCTCTCGGCCTTTTTCTTCATGAAACGTGTATCAAATGTCAAGTGAATAAAGGGTGTATGTAGTTGATCGACCGCTTTGCTTATTGACGTGGGCAGAAGCGCACGTACCTCCTCTACCCAGCCACCCGAACCCACCGACTTCCCCGCGTGAGCAGTACGCCGAGCCCGCATTCGACGAAGCAGCCGGCACAACAGCCGGGAGGTAAGTCCTCCTTCGACGAAGCGGCGGTTAGCTTCGCAACGTGGAAGCGACGGTGACTGATTTTTGTTAACGGATACCGATTTATTCTCTCGGATAAATCACAACCGTTACAATATATATATATATATTGTAACGGGGTGGATACCGTTTAATTACTTTTATTCGCGCAACTTTATTGAAAAGCGAATGTAATCATATATGCTCAATACGCAATCCGGAGTTCTTAATGTTATAATCAACTGTTCTTCTTGGAAAATTCAAATTTTTGGAAATTTCATTATTACTTTTATTCACTTTATGTAAGGCTACTATCTCAGATCGCTCTTCAATGCTTAAGTTTCTTTTTTTCGTCATTTTTAATGAACAAAAAATACATGCATAATTTACTGACTAGATTAGACACATTGATATTTCACTCATTAAAGCTGATAAGAGACTGAATTTCCATATGTATTCTCTGCTATATGTATACATTCATGAAAGTCAAGTAAATCAAACCACGTAAATGATCAGTGATTATCACAGTGATTATCGGTGAGCACAATACTGTAGAAAGTCATTAAAAATGAAAACAATGCAAATTCCTCTGTTACAAACGTCGAATACAATAAATGTATCTTGTTATCATTGTTTGTAAGACCATTCAGTTATAAATACTAGTTACTTACTAATTTTATTAAATATATGTAATTTCAGTTTTTTCTCTAGAAAAATTTCAATTCTAAAAAACGTGAAAAAAAAAATTTTTTTTTTTTAATTCTGAGTGGCGCATTTGATAGCTCTTACAAAATACTACATTTTTTCTTCTGAGAGTTTTTTCTTTAGATTTGAAAATAAAAAAAATACAGCCCATTTTTTGAAAATCTTTGTTTTTGTATAAAACACCATATAGCTCATAAAAAATAAAGGTAAAAAAATTTTCCGGATATGGATTTTGTAGCTTTTTGAAAGCTTATAACGGGGTTTTGGCTAACCCGCCGTTATAATCGAGAGGATAGATTAATTGACAGCTCGGCTTAATCAGTTACTAATGCCACGAGGCTAGTACGCTGGTGCATGTGTGGCCAAGCCTTTCAACCAGCCGCAATGTCAAGCAGCCTCGTGGCCCGTGTAGAGCGTCGCAGGTAGCGGTGGCTGGAAAGCGCGAGAAGTAGTGACGAGCGCAGAGAATTCGCCAAGGATTGGGAGTGGGAGTCGGGCGCAAAGTCAAAGAAACACAGAGAATACGAAGGATAAAGATAATTTATATAAATTATTAAGGAGAAAGCGTACAGTAGTAATTATGTTATTCTTAGCACTCTCCATTTTGTTAAGCAAAAATTTTTTTAATCCAATTTTAGAGCCAACCCGTTGGCTCTAAAATTGGATTAAAAAAATTTTTGCCGTACAGTAGTAGATCGGTAAAGATAGAGAGAGAAGCGAGCGGGCAAGCGAGAGAGAGCTAATCGAGCCGGTACTTACAATGAGGCGTCAATGGCCAGGCCCTCCGTGCGGTAAACGCTCGCTCGCTGAACAGCGTTCCCGGACGCCGGTTGCAGTGGTGACGAAATGTGGGCTACCTAGCACTACGTCCTTCCACGCACACACCGTCGTGTCAAGGTGTCGCACCACTGCACGCACTCGCGAATAATCTAAGGCAATGCCGGGTCGGAAGTCCGAATCCGCAAAAAAGGCAAATCCTTTAGCGCGCGCTCAAACACGTGTCGCCCGTGTTACGTCCGCCAGTCAATTGCCGCGGGAGGCGTCCCCACTTTTTTATCGCGCTTTTCGGCAGCGCGACCACACGCATACACGCATACACGCGGACGCGACTCTCCCTGCTTATAGGCTCGTTAATAGACATGCCGGGCTCTCTCTCTTACCTTACACTTCGACGTTGTCGGCAGCTGCGGGCTGCTGTATAATATAATGTAAATTCAAATATAGTATAAGTATATGAATTGTGTACATGCATGCGTGGGAAGAGAGAGACATAACGAATGAATTAAATTCGTTATAAGCTCTATCGAATGGCTTATACAGTTTTTCCATCGTAGAATCCGTTATATATATAAATCGGGGTCGAAGTTGATGTGAAAAAATTTAAAAAAAACAATTTGTTTATGACGTCACAAGTTGTACAAAAAACAAATAAAATCAATTATGTTTTACAACATTTGAAAGGTCTTGGCAAAACCTTTCAAACGAGATCCCGCAGGATTTTCTAGCTCTTATAGAAACTGAGCCATAAAACTCTAAAGTTTTGATGATTTCAGCAAGGGGATGGCAAATCTTTATGGACGGTAGTGTATACGAGAACAAGACTCCACGAAAAGCATCTTTAGTATGACTGAGTTGATGTAAGATATCGCAAATATTATATGAAAATTAATTTATGAATATTATTAATTTATTAAACAATAATAATAATACCAAATTATTAAGTGATAATAGTTATTTTATTTTATCATGGTTACTGTTATAAAGTTTTTATCATACGAATATAAATTTATTTTTATTGTATTTTCATCTACGGGGATGAATCAATGATGCTTACGCGTATTTGGTATTATTTTAGCATTAGTATATCGACTATTTAACTTTTTATCTCTTGCTTTACTTCTTTTTCGCCGATATAAATAACTTGCAGAAATTAACATAAAATTTATTTCAAATATCATCCATAACTAATTAGTGGTTCTAGATTATTTATTATACTCATTTAATTTGTTTGGCATTTTGATCAAGGTAATCGCACATTTGCTTTGGATTTAAAATATGATTTTCGTAAACATTTTGTAAAGAAGCTTTACGTGATACTCACTTTACGATTGCACCAATGCCATCACATGCATTTTTACCGTAACTAGTAGAAAAAAATATTATACGATAACACCTCAAGTTCGAAGTCTGCTTTGTGGTAGCATATGTTCTTTAAATGATTTCTGAAAATTAAATTTTCTTTTAAATTATGTTAAATTTAGAATAATCATTTGTTCATTTTACGTCAATTTTTTTGTAATTTTTCGACGGCTGTCCTATGTAGAAAAATTATTATTTCAACCGCGCTATGTTCTCATAACTCAAACAAAACACTTGATTTTATACGAACAAAAAGAACTAAAGACAAAAAAATGCTCAAATGAATGACAACATTAACTTTCCAATATCACGAAAAGATTATCCACATTTTTAAGTAGAGTAATAGGAGGAAGATATATTTCGCTCTTTTCAATTTACATTAGCATATAAATATGCTACATAATTTATGAATTTCAAAGCGAAAAAGATACTGTTCGGGCATCTCGGCGAACCCACGGTAAACAATTTGTGACGTCATGGCTTTCGAACATTAAGTGTGAATGTTTGGCCTCGTCTCCTATCTCGTCCATGTACAACAACGACAGGTCGAGTTTTGCTTTTTGTGTGACGGGCGAATCGATCGTTGAGTTCGATCGCCTTGTTCGCCTCTCTCTCTCTTCCGCGTGCCTTCCCCTGAGCCGCAGCCACATCGGTCTTGGTTGATTAAAACCGAGTATCGACGAACGATGTGGCTTTGTTGCAGGTTTGATTCCTGATCGGCGGAGATGCCTGGCGTTGGAGGGATAGGGCAAGAGCGGAGAGTAGAGGAGGAGAGAGAGAAGTAGTGTCGCCGGCATGAGTCGCACATGCGTACGTAGCCGGCGGCGCTCGGCCGTTTTGGGTGGCTGTGGAGAGGGGCGCGTAAGACGTCGCGGAAGGCGCGAGATCGGACAGTAGTAGGATTTTGACCGGCAACTAATTGCTAGCTAGTTGAGCCTCGCGACAAAAACCAGTGTCTGTGCAGTTGATTGCCACCGAGCGACCATCATCAAGGAGGAAGACCAGCTACATCCATAAATCCGCCTTTGAGGACGACATCGTTGGTCCAGTGGACGCGGACTTCCGCAGTAGCGCTCCCTCCCAAGGTCAGGTACCCTTTTTGTTTTTCGGTGCGCGCCTCGATTTCTCTCTCTCCAAGCATCGTATCGGCCGGACGCGGATGAGTGGCTGTATGCGTGAATTCGCATCACCCTCGTGGAATTCGCGGGATAGTTGTAAGGCGACGGTCTGTTTCCTGTGCGTTAATTCGCACGTAATGGACTTAGCCCGGACTCGGCCGACGCACACGTCAACGCCGTATGTATATTGTGATTTTAATAAAGTGTAAAATATCCGAACAGATGAGTTTATTTATGCAACCTGTCTCGTAACTAGTCAAACCGCGATTATCGATATTACCGGACGACATAGCCCTCGTTAATTTTCCGCGACGAAGCGAGTGCGCCTTCCGAGCCTTTCCCCTTAAATAATTTGTGACGCAACGTTGTTCGGGCTTAAATTATTAACGTACGTGTTACATTTGTTAACTCACAACACGATCGTTGATAGTTGTTTTATATTTTGTTTGGATTATAAGATACAACTGAAATCAAATTTTCTCCAACGTCACCTTTTCAACCAAAACTGATCTCAGAACTCACCAGAGGGTGACCCGTTATGGACCATCTTGTTCCTTCTCCCAAAATTTGATATGGTGGAAGATATATCTATATTCTGAGCGCTTTGAGCACAAGTATAAAGATTAGTGCATGCGATCATTCAGCTCATTAATCCTAGCAGCTCAATCAGCTTCAAATATCTCTGAAGCCCTTTAAACTTCTATCAGGGATAGAAGTTCACTTTTGACTACCAGTGTCTGCTGCTAAACTAAGAAAGTTTCCAGAGGCTTTTCCAGTGTATTTTCCGGGAAGATCGTCTGTGATTACTAGTTCCTGCTGCTAAGTCAAGAGAGTTTCCTGAGGCTTTTCCGGGAAGATCATATGTGATTACCAGGATTAAGTCAAGATAGTTTTTAGAGTCTTTTCCAGTCGTCTTTCCTGCAGCCTTTTAGGATCATTTTCCAAGGTTTTTCCAAGAAAATTACCTAGACAGTTTTCTGAGGTTTTTCCAGTGGACTATCCGAAGGATTTTCCAATGAAATAACAAAAGTGATCAGTGAGAGTATTCTCCATTCTGTTTAAGTCAACCCCTTCTTAACTTAACTATCCAAGATTTGTTTTTCTTTCATCTCACTCTGGTGATAACTAAGTTACATCAAACAGTCTTGATAGTGAACAGGTATACTTGGCATAATAATTTACTCATGTGACCAGCAGAAAAAAGTTGGTTTTTCACAGGAGCTTAATGTTTACTAATGAGCAACGAAGAAAAGCCATCTTTTTATTCTTGTGATTTAAATAAGTATTTTTAGTAGTTATTATTAAGACCTTACTTGTTTTTATATTGGATAGGGCATCCATCTTTAAAATAAGTTACTTTCTTTAAAATTTTAAATACAAGTATAATATGGTCTAATACTTTTTCTTGAAAAATGTTAAGGGTGGTGGCTGTTTGCTGAAACGCATTTGAAATAATGCAGAAACTTTGTACTTTAACGTCC
Source organism: Phymastichus coffea (assembly GCF_024137745.1). Classification (NCBI taxonomy): domain Eukaryota; kingdom Metazoa; phylum Arthropoda; class Insecta; order Hymenoptera; family Eulophidae; genus Phymastichus; species Phymastichus coffea. The sequence continues at coordinate 7,552,015 of NW_026706814.1, forward strand.
TCTTGATTCTCTGAATCTTTGTAGTACGTAACTAATAAGTGTACAGTATGATGTTATTAAAATAAAATGCTTGAATCAATTCTTGAGCAATAAAAGCTAATTTTTCTGCGAAATCTATCATTATTAATCAAATATCAGCATTAGGTTCTTCTTTAGTTTCGCTCAAAAAATTTTTTTCAATTTTCTGCCACGAAGTGATGAACCGTCCAATTCTGAACCCTGTAACGGAGAATCTCGGCTAGGCCGATTTCGTTCGTTTGGCTCTCGCGAATGTCCGTGTGCCGCGCCAAGCTGAGAGTGTGTGCGTTTGGTACATACACTCATGCTTGGATCTTTTGTTTACGAGGTGCTGAACACGGGCTGAGCTGACAACTGGAGCGATGCAGATGGCGCAGAAGAAAGGAGAGAAAGAGAGAGAGAGAGAGAGAAAGAGCGCTCGAATTGCGGATCGCCACGGAAAATTCGAGAGAGTCTCTGCTAAGCTATGAGCAGAGGAAGTCGCGCGCGCGGATAAAACCGAAAGGTCACGGTTTTCCAAGTTGGCCCCGCGACCTCGCCGACGTTTTGTTCGTTTACGGAGACACGCCCGGTGCGCGGACGAGTAATAGAGCGTGAGGCTGGGTCACGTCCAGCCGTATCCCGAAAGATACCCGGCACCGGTGCGTGTGGGTAACCGGCGAGGTGCGTGGGTGCGCGCGCGAGGAATTTGACGTGCTGCAGCACCGAGCAACGATGAGGCGGCAGAAACAACGGCAACAGCAATTCCTGGGAGATATGGATTGAGGCAGCAATATTGTGGAGCAAGCGAGAGGACGAGCGAGAAGACAAATAGCGACGACAACAAGCATCAGCGAGACGGTCAGCGAGGAACACACCAGTGACGTCACACTGAGGAGCGCTCTAGCCGTCAGAGAGGCTGAAGGTCAAGGTCGGTGCCGTGTTTTTCACTGGATTCTCTCTCTCTTGCATGTTTGGGCGCCAGCTTATGGATACTAGCACGGCAGACCTGCTGGCTACCCGTTGATAGTTTATCGGCGGAAAGTGTTTGTCGGGCATTTATTGTAATATTTAGCTCTAACAAGGGAATCGGCAGGCTGACCAGCCACCGATTTACCTTCGCGTCCGCGTTTGTTATTGTGCCGCTCGTAGTGTATAAATACGAGGTCGCCGTATTGTAATCGATTGTTGACAAGTAAAAGACTAGTGTGTTAATCCACTGTTGTGTTTATTCGCCGCTGTATCACTCCTCATCCCGATTTTGAATCTGTGCGTTTAACGTGTTTATGCTCGACGCATTATTCAGTCGTGGGAACGTCTTTTGCTTCCCGAATCTCCGAATAAATAATTTGTGCGGACGGCCGCGAGCAACCCAGATGGGTACGGACGAAATTCACCGTTACAACCCAACCCATTCGTGGTAAGTGATTGTACCATGTGTTATTATGCTATTATCAGTTAAGACTTTGCGAAATTTCGTTTTTTTTTATATCAATGGTACATTTTTTGCACTCTCTAAACATGCAAGATCTGCTATTGGTTGAACAGACTAATTTTTCTGTTATATCTTTAGTTTATTTCAAAGTATGTAACTTTAGTTTAACATTTTGGTGATATGAACGAATGCAGATGGTATGAGTAGTCGGATCAACATGAATACATTCTTTAGGTCTGAGATTAGCGAATGATGAAAAATTAAGAATACTTTCAATATTTGATGTTTTTTTCCAGTTTTCATGTAAATCTTTTAAATTGTATAATAAAAATCATTTTTGTACAGGTATAGATTGTTGATCTGACACTTTTTGCATAATATACTTTTTGACTCCGCTGCACATTCTGTTATTATCATAGAGTAATAATCTATAATTAACTGCTTTACTGTATTTGAGATAAAAAAAATTTTTTTTTTCCATTGAATCACCAAGAACTCTTGCAAAGTGATGTATAAAACGTTTTATTGTAGTCAAAACCATTTTTTTCGCAGTAACGAGAGACTTATAAAATTCATGAGTTGATATTTTAAGAATCGTGGCGATATCAAACGAAACAACTTCGCGGTGTCAGCGTTTGCTTTCTACCGTGCTGCCGCGGAGAGAAACCCGAGCAGCGATGAGCATTCGGTCACCCATCCTAAACTTCTTTTTTTCCTATTTGTAACGCATCTAGGTCTGTTGTATACTTGTGGCTGTTCTATCATTATACCGTGTCCGAATTTCGCGTTTCAAATTCGTTTTGTTCAAAAGAGGGAAAGTAAGTAAATTCTCAATTGTACAATATATAGCTATTGTTTGGTCATCAGCATATTAAATTTATGTTAGCCTCGGGAAGTACTGATTATATATTTTCAAGCACAATTCGATATGTAGCCTAGTAGTAAGAGCAAAAGTCCAAAGAAAAAGGTATTTTAACGAATATAGTTTATATTCTCTGCAACGATTACCGAAAATCGTTCGACTCGCGTGGATTAATAAGCGGCTGAGCGGAATAGCCGCGATCGGTTCGAGAGAGAGAGAGAGGGCGCGTAGGGGCAATGACCGGGAGGGGAGAGTTTGGTAGTCAGTACGACTGTGACACTCAGTCTGGCGACACAGAAAAATATCGTGCGAACCTTGCGTTTGATATTCCTCAAGTGAGATCCGGAGAATCGCGGACCTTATTAAAGTGCGTGGAGTGCAGAGGGTTCGTACGAGGAAACGTGCGCGCCTAAAGCAGCGGCAGTGCAGCGAACAGCTCCGCGACACCAAGCAGCGAGGAGACAGTTGCGGTGCGGCGAGCGGCGCAGCGGTTAATCCACAGCAAGTGCGTTGGATACGGCTGGCCACCGTATCCCCATTATTTATGCGGTAGGTGCACTGCACAATATTACTCATTGTTACGGTTGTTAGCGGGCGATCCCGCGCAGCGTGCGCGGTGAAATTATTTATAGCGTGCGAGCGGTTAGTTCGCAAAGCGGTCGCGATTTTCTCTCTCTCTCCCACCCAGGCGTATTGTCAATTGTATTTGCGTGCGCAAGCCTCTCGGCAAATTCCCCGTGTATCAGATTTAATCTAATAAAGCGATCAATCGTGATTCTAAATCGAGTCATTGCTTTGTCTTTCCTTTGTCCGGAGTTCGCGTTTGTTGACGTTCGATTCGAATAAGCCGGTAGCGTAGCACGGATCGCGCGGAGATCGGTAGAAGCGAATCGCCAACCAAGTTTCCAGCAGCGGTCGTAGGAGCGCTGCTAAGCAAGAGCGACAGCGCCGCCAAGTGGCGAGTTGGGGAACCCAACTCGGATTGGCGAGGAGATTCTGCGCAGGCGCACTTCCGGACAAGGTAGGTTGACGTGCTTTCGGCACGTAGATAACAAGGCGTCGTTGACCGAAATAACAAATAGGTTTAATAGGTTAAACGGCAGCCTGTTACATCTCATACTATTTTTTAAAGAATTAAGTAAAATGTAGACATGTTCATAAATTGTCAAATTCTAATTAGTTTATTGTTATTTGAGCTCTGTAAGTCCATAGGTCATGTGGTAAATTTAGTAAATTATAATTCTTGTATGAATCATTTTAAATTCTTTAGTATAGCTAGACAATGTCTAAAGCGTAATGCTGAATTAAAATTTCTAGAGCAAATTGAACAGAATAGAGTTGACGTTGTCATTGTTATTGTCAGCAGTAAATTTTGACACTTCAGCATTTGGTTCAGATCTGTAATATCTATATTAAAAAAGAATTAAAAACAATAAATATCAATCTAAAAAATGTCGATAATTAAACATATTTTGACACTGTTTCACAATTACTTTCAACATTTTCAATGTTAGACTCTTTTTGGACCGAAGTCAACTCTTTACATTCTGTTCAATTTGCTCTGGAAATTTCAATTCAGCATTACGCTTTAAACATTGTCTAGCTATAATAAAGAATTGAAAATGATTCATACAAGAATTATAATTTACTAAATTTACCACATGACTTACAGAGCTCTAATAACAATAAACTAATTAGAATTTGACAATTTATGAACATGTCTACATTTTACTTAGGACAAATAGGAAAAAAAAAGTTTGGGATGGGTGACCGAATGCTCATCGCTGAGCCCGAATGCTTTAGTTCTCTACCCACAAGAATTTATAGTCTAATTGTGCGATTTAAGACAGAAGTATCTCACGATATGTTTGTGCACAATGGAACGGTCATATTTATGAGCTATTTATTAAATCACTGAATTACTGCAACTAGTCTAACGTATCTATCTGTTTATTCAAATCAATACATCAAGCGGCGCTACCTCATTGTTTACTCAATTGTATACAAATAAGAGTCAAATAAAAATAAATAGCGTGACGTCACATCACAAAGTAATAGATATAGATATAATGATTTTGGATATTAAGAAAAATATGTTAATTAGAGATAATTTTAATATAACAAAGTTTTATTATATAAATTTAAGTACGTAGATTCAGAATATAATAACACAAATTGCATTTAATTATGAAGTAATAATGAATTTCAATATGCAAAATTGATTTATTTATTACGCTAACAATATGAATTATTAGAAAAATGTAAATAATAATCCATATGCAAAATGAATAAGTATAGAACATGAGTAATAATTGGTTTCATTAATAACAGCTGAATAATAACTGTTATTAGTAAATAAACAATTAATAATTTATTTAAACAATAAGCTATATATAGAACGAAAGTATTAATTTTATACTTGATAATGATAGCTTTATGATTTAGGAATCTTAGATACTCAATCTAATAATTGCATTATAAGATTAGGAAAAACCGTTACAAATATGAAAAATTAGTTATAATTCAAATGTTATTAACTAATTTAAATATTCATTTTTAGAAAATACTTCTAAATTGAATCAACTATAAAGTTATATAAAAATTTATTAATTTTCTATTGTAAATATTATAATATCACGTTAATTAACTTTATTAGTTAATAACTTTTGACGACACTATTTGCGATAATTGTATATTTTATAAAATCAACAAATAACAAATTTTGTAAAGTTTACTTGTGTAAAAAGCTTAATATTAATGATTATTTACTTGTATATTAAGAAAACTCATTACTCAAAATTCGTGAATGTCTCTCGGATGTTCGATGACATCTCTCCTGCAAAAATAAGCGGGAAAATCTATGTATAAATAGGCCCACCTTTGCACAGGCTAGGATTCACTTCTAGCCTTGCAAGGTGAGCGCATGAGTCTGAATAAACTTGGCTAATACCTAAGTTCTTTCTCTCATTGTAATTAACTGAGCAAGACTGTTCCCTCCTTATAATTCGAGCTCGACTTATAGAACATCTCGCGCTATAAGAAACTTGGGCCGAATTATATTCTATTCAAGAAAGACTTTAGCTCTGCTTATGGGACAATTCGCATCATAAGAAACTAGGGCATTGTCTGACTTTCCTTGAAACATTGTACTTATTTATATATATTTGATTTATTTATTATTGTTAGAATACATTTGACTATCTATTTATTTTATTGACAAGTAGAGTAAAATTATTGGAAACAAATTCTTACTCATTAGCTAGATACGAGAGTTCGAATTATTATTATTTATAAGTGATACGAACATCACAATAATAGTATTTTTTGGATATTTATTTAAAGTAGCTTTTTAAAAGGATAACGAATGTTTAACTTTGAAACCTGAAATTTTTGAATATTGCAATAATAAATAAAATAAATAAAAACTGTTTAACAATAAACTGTCAAAAAACAGCGCGCTCATAAAATTTTTCTCTTGCCATAATCTTTTAAAGTACAAGTAGCGCAAAAAGAAAGATATTTTGATTATATGTTATGTAAACTGAGAACTCTTCACTTTTTATAATGTTTTTAAAATGATGTATAGACCTGGTGAAAAAGTTATTTCACAGTATACTAGCATAGGTATCGTTCAAAGGCTACTTTAATTTAATTGTAATTTATTGGATAATATAATTGATTAAGTTGTATTCAATTGAACTAATAATAATCAGTTATATAAAGAAATTAATTAATTTATTTTACTGTGATTACAATATTTACAGAATTTAAAATAAATACAAAAAGTGCGTCTAAAATGTACGTAACGTGAAATTAATGACAATTTATAACGATGAAACAGAATAACTAACATCTGGTACAGCAGACTTAGTATTTACAAACATTATACATTAGCAGGGATAAACTTATCGTACAAATATCTTTTACAAACTATATTTTAGTAGGGATGATTATTGACCACTAACATGTGAATCTTTTTATTTTCCTACAGAAGAATTTCTACCTTTTTAGTAAAAGACAACTCAAAAACTCACAAAGGTGTAACTTAACTTATAATACGTAAATTTGAATGGACACAGGCGGATGAAAATAAAAACGAAAGTACCAACAAAAATAGAAAGATTGATTAGTGTTACTGGATTTTGAAGTTGGAGAAAACTAGTTTATTCCTTTAAATTTTTTATAAATAAGTAATATAATATATGCTTTTCACCTTTTTTTGTCTCTCCAGATTAATTTTTCTATTTAAAACTTACCTCTTTCCTTTCTGATTCCTTTTGCCATTTACCATATATATTGCAACGGTAGTCGATTCAATTAATCGAACCGTTCGCGATTCTGATTTTCGCGCGTTAGTTCTAAGTATTGAGAGAGAGAGGGGGCGCGCGATCTTTCAAATTAGCAGTTACGTCACAGCTGTTACGCGTGTAGTACCGCCAAAATAGTTTTGCACATTGTTTCACCGATTTGCCAAGAAATAGTTTATTTGGATTTTGGATACGTGTGCAAGGGTGAGCGAGGAAGCAGCAACGGTAGCAGCATCACAAGAGCAGCAGCATAAGTGACAGCTATTAAACAGCGGATTTGTGATCGAGGCAGCACAGCTGATTTGGATCGGAGGAGCACCTTTAATTTGCTTCAACAATTACGGCTAATCACCGTAATTGCACCGCAGGGTAGGTGCACCTCCCTTAATTATCGCGCAACATAATATATTTGATATTTCGTCCAACTGTGTTAGCGTTGATTTTTTGTATTCCCGCCGAGCGTTAGATGTCGCCAATATTCGTATCTTCTCTCTCTCTCTCTCTTTCTCACCGAAAGTTATTTAATTGTAAATCCTATTCGCGTGCGTCAGTCTTTCGGCCCGACAAAGACTGTAGTAATTTTTATTAATAAAATCTATTAAAATTATTCGCCGATTTCGTCATATGATTTTTCCTAGTAGTTTAAACAATTAGAAAAAGCTTAGGTTTTAATCCTATTATAGCTAGGGGATTAAGTGGATTTGGAGTAAAGTCGCTTACACTTGAAACTTATCGTGTGTCACAAGGCACGTGACTTAAGGTGAGTTCAACTCTGCTTGATCGATGACAACTAAGTTAAGTCAGCCGACGTTAAGGCGAATACACGTATTAACATACGTGTTAACGGAGCGGCGGTTTGCTCTGCATCGTGGGAGTTTGCTCTTAAATAAATTTCTCATTTTGCAGGTTTATCCTCCCGTTACATGGCGCCCAACTGGTATTAAGACCCGTGTCGTGCGAATAGGATTGTGCGTCGAAGGTAATCGACGCACGAGAGAGAGAGACGATTGCGCGAGCGCTTAGGAAGGTTTGAGCGGGTGGTAGAGCGAGATCGTGAGCGGTACGCCCTCTGCTGGAGAAAAAACGAAACCACTTCGAACCTTTGGTTAAAAATTGTTAAGATTATTGTAAAAAGGGCCGAAAGCGATAATTATTGGTAGGTCGAAGTGATTTCAGATCGTACGGGAGAATCAGGTGTTAACCCATTTCAGCCACAGTTTGGTGGATAAAGGGGGGTTGGTAACACCTGATCAACGATAAAGCAGAGAGCGCGACCCAAGCGTGCAGTCCAAATATTAGCCAGGCGGAGCAAGCAAACAGCAGGCTCCGACCTTAGGTAGGATATTTTTATAATATTTATAGAAAGTTTGCGGAGACTGCACGCGCTCATAATCTCCTTTTAAAAGGCCTTATAAAAGGAGGCATTAAAAGTAGTAACACTAAATAGTGTACACCCCGCTCATACCTTGGGTGATAGGAAGCGGTAGTGGTCGATTAGGCCGAAATTTTAAACCTCAACCGCATCCTACACCCGTGCGGAGGCAAGATGGCTCTGTTGTCAGCTCAAATCGACAATTGGGCATTAGAGCTGACCTCCGCACAGCGCGAACATTATTTAGAGGATTTGGAGCTGCGCAAGGATGGAAGTGTCATCCAACAGGCGGCTAGGCTTGGGAGATGGTTGCTGGGTGAGTACACCGCCACAGATTTTCAAGAGACCACGCACAGCAAAGAAGTAGCGGGGCGCAGGAGGCGATCCCGACAAGCGTGGCTCGACACAGTCTGTGACGAGTTGGAAAACTCCAACGCGGATGATAAGAGCGACCATCCCCTCAGGATCATCAATAGGGGGGTAATATCATTGACTGATATGTCAAGGACATTCACCTGCCCGGATGAGGACTCTGAGGGTGAAGCCAGCCGCCAAGAAGAGGATGAACTCATCCAGAAGGCCCTCAGCACGCAAGAGCAGGAGAAGGGGGAGAGGAGACGGAGCAATCCGGACCCCAGGTCGCAGGAATCCTGCACTCGGAAGGAACCTCAGGAAGAATTATCCTTGAGTGAAGCCTTCCGAGAGATAGAGTATCTGAAGGAGGGAATAGACCATAACCAAAAGTTGGTAGGTCGAATCCTAGAAACCCTTCAGACTCTGCAGGGATTACAGGTGTGTGCGGAGCACGAGGCGCAGGACATGCGCATACGAATTCGAGAGCTGGAAGACGCAATGCATGACATGGCCAGTGCTAACCGTTCTTCTCAGCGTGACTCGGTTCAACCGCGCTCCGGACGTAATGTGGACTTTCAGGACACATACACCTGTCACTACGACTCGGGGATTCCGGGGAGTACACCGGCTCCTCCAAGACCAATACCTAGGAGAAGGGACGTCACTACACCGGAAGTCCTCCAACGAAGAGGAGGTGAAGAGGATTCGGAAGTCTATGGGAGATTCGCACCCGTTCGACAGAGGAGTCGAAGCGGATCATCTGGCACCGGACATCAGATATTCTCAGGGCTCTCCACAACCTGAGATGTTAGGAAAATTGTCCGCGGATGGAAATTGAGGTTTGCGGGCAGTAGGGCACAGAGCGTAGATACGTTTCTGTCGAGGTTGGAGGATCTGCGCGTAGGTGCAGGACTAACTGACGACGAAGTGCTTTGTTCCGTATCAGAGATCCTCGAAGGTAACGCGAGGACCTGGTACGATAACAACAAGTACCAGTGGCTCAGTTATGACGAGTTCGTCGCGGACGCCCGGGATTGGTTTGGCACAAGTACGCAACAGCAACAAAGGCTGTTGCAGGAAGCCCAGAATCGGTTCCAGGGTGAGGACGAACTAGTGAGAGACTACGTGTCCAACCTGGTAGCTCTTGTCAATAGACTAGAACCGCCCATGCCCTTGGAGAGGTTATTAGACCTACTCCATGCAAACCTCCTTCCAACCATCCAAATCCAGCTGCGTCGGAGCGAGATGACGTCGATACGCGAATTCAACAGGAGGGCGACCGAGGTACAGAACACCTTATCTTATGGTCGCCGTCCACGTGTATTCGCTGACCCCAACTCGACGATCTTCCCTCAGCACGCCTACCAGCCGAGCAAAAGAACGGCTGGTAGTAAATCCCAAACCGCTGCAATGACCAGCGAAGGGAAGGCGCATGCGAAGAAGGAGGGAGATCCGCAGCGCGGACTGGACGTGGAGAACCCCGTCAGGAGGCCTACCGAACAAGCATCGGTATCGGCTACGCAAGCTTCCGCTTCTGATAAGAAGATGGAAGAACGTCTGGAGGGCATAGAGCGGATATTGCGCAAGTTGGCCGCTGACAAGCAAGCCAGCCCTCCAGAACAGCGTAAGAGCCGATGGCGTGGAGGAAGGAAAAATTCTCCTTCTTCCAGGTCTCCTGGCGAGCGGCGAGAAGGGCAGAGGCGGAAGATCGACTTTACTAAGACCCTCCAGTGTTCCGCTTGTGGCAAACTGGGTTTTAGTCGCAAGTTCTGCCCAGATTGCAACAAGGGAAACGACAAGGAGAGCGAAGAGAAGAGGTCATCTTCGCGCCTCCAGTAAATTCGACCTCTCGCTGCGGGTCGCCGATGGGAAACAGCAAGTTGTCGGCGACCCAGGGATCCAAACAAGTCCTGGGAGGGTATCAAGAGAGCCCAGGACATAGCAGTAAATTAGAGCGGAAGGCAATTGAACCCGATGTCAGCCTTCGGCAGAATAGGGGAGTGGTTATCCTGAAAGGACCAGATGGCCACATACAGGTTGTGGAGGAGGGGGAAGACTCCAGGGAGAGCCCCTCCACACAAAAAGTTCCTCTGTCGAAGGGATCCACGAGTAGAAGCCAGCCCACCGTAGCACCTGAGACGCTTTTTGAGCCGCCAGGGCGCAGAAGAGTTGCTCGGGGAGTGGGCAGGGATGGCTCAGCGTCAGAGGGCCTATGGAGAGGCCCTGCTGCGGGTGGATAACGGACAAGAGTCCTCCGCAGCGCTCCCGGCGCCGGCTCAAGAGAAGAGAGCCCCGGGAGCTACTGACGCTGGACCGACGCTCACGGTCCATGTGGATGGGCGCATGGCTCCTGATACCACCATCGTGGTTAGGTCGCAGGATGGACGTGCGACCGCCACGGTGGGAGGCGTGACCATTGTCGCCTCACAGGGAGTCAGTGCCCAGCAGTCCCCTCTGGCTGCTGAGCAGCCATCACAAGATCGGGAGGCTGCCCAATCTCGGTCGCAGCTGAGGGGCCAATATTCGTATCTTCTCTCTTTCTCTCTTTCTCACCGAAAGTTATTTAATTGTAAATCCTATTCGCGTGCGTCAGTCTTTCGGCCCGACAAAGACTGTAGTAATTTTTATTAATAAAATCTATTAAAATTATTCGCCGATTTCGTCATATGATTTTTCCTAGTAGTTTAAACAATTAGAAAAAGCTTAGGTTTTAATCCTATTATAGCTAGGGGATTAAGTGGATTTGGAGTAAAGTCGCTTACACTTGAAACTCATCGTGTGTCACAAGGCACGTGACTTAAGGTGAATTCAACTCTGCTTGATCGAAGACAACTAAGTTAAGTCAGCTGACGTTAAGGCGAATACACGTATTAACATACGTGTTAACGGAGCGGCTGAAACGTGTTAGCGAAACTCTTTTGAGTACGACCAATTTTCCGGCAATAAATATAATAGTGCAGTCTTCTTACTAAATGTTTTTTCTTTTTCATATTTTGATTATATATTACGAATCATACTGAGAGATGAATCAGCCTAAATGTAATCAAATGATAACATCTATACGTTGTTGAAAATAATGACGTCAATAAAAGACGTGATCGAAAAACGTTATAAAATGACGTTATTTATAACGTCATTGTACGTGTCAGAACTTGGAACAAAAAATGACGTCGTTTAACGACACCATTTAACTAAATAACATCATTTTTCATAACTTTGAAGCTATAATTTGAATTATTGACGACATCATTTAATGACATCATTTAAATAAATGACATCATTGTTCACAAATTTTGTTGCCACTATAAAAATAATTGACGTTATTTAATGACATAATTTGCGCGCTTATAGAAAACAATAACGTTAGAACATTACGTTATAGAATTACGTTATAAAGTTACGTTATTTTCTGACGTCATTGGATGTGTCAGGATTTGGAACAGAAAATAACATCATTTTTCTCTATTAATAATATTATTTCATGGATATGCCAGGAGTTACAGGATGAGCATCCCATCCCAACTGGGTTAGCAGGACACTAGCTTATTTGAAAGGTTTAACCGGTTAAGAAATTCTCATGCTACTAGCTATTATAGATTAGGGGTCGGCGATTTTCTTGAAAAGGATCGAATACTCAGAATCGATTCCGAAGAAGAATCGATACTATAGAATCGATTCCGAACGAAAAGAATCGAAGAATCGAGTAATAATCGGAGTTATTTTCAATTTAAAATTTGATTCTCCCGCTCTTAAGACAGAAAGAATAACCATATAAATTGCGCAAAATTTCAAATATAAAAAATTAAAATAAGGGAATATTGTGTTAATTTAAAATTCATTTTTTGTATAAATCACAAGTATCATTGCATAATAAAATTTATATTTTTATGGTATATTTATGTAATAGGTATATATAGGAATAGAAAAACTTGATCGTGATGATTATAGACATATTCTTCTTTTGAATCTTTCCATGCAAAGTCGACATTTTGACAAATAATGTCGCATTGAAACTGAAAAAAAAATGAAATACAAAAATATAGTTTTTATTATTTGCGCTACCAAATCACCAACCAAAATGAAAGATAAATGATGAAAGTGAAGAAAGGAAGGGAAGAAAGGATAACACACAGGCTTTTTTGTATCACAAAAATAAATATAGTCTTTAATCGAAATGCCTAGAACACCGCATTAGATGCATTGCATTACAATAAATGTAATACGTGTAAGTGTAATGACAATACGGAGCAATAGAGGATAGGAGATTATGAGTATGAATCGTTAAGTGAGCTTATTAATAAATATTGTCGATTGTTGAGATCTTTTTTACTACTAGAAAAGAGAAAAGTTAAACAAACCAGAAAACCAAAAATTAGAAAACTATGATGTAACGGTCCTATCTATGAGCTAGTTTATTATATCACTGAATCACTGCAACCAGTCTAACGCATCTATCTGATTATTCAAATCAATAAATTAAGCGGCGCTACCTCACTGTTTACTCGATTGTGTATACATATAAGAGTCAAATCCAAATAAATAGCGTGACGTCACAAAGTAATAGATATAGATATAATGATTTTGGATATTAAGAAAAATATGTTCATTAGAGATAATTTTAATATAACAAAGTATTTATAATATAAATTTAAGTACGTAGATTCAAAATAAAATAACACAATTATGCATTTAATTATGAAATAATAATGAATTTTAATATGCAAAGTTGATTTATTTATTATGCTAACATTATGAAATATTAAAAAAATGTAAATAATCCATATGCAAAATGAATAAGTATAAAACATGAGTAAGAATTGGTTTCATTAATAACAGCTGAATAATAACTGTTATTAGTAAATAAACAATTAATAATTTATTTAAACAATAAGCTGTATATAAAACGAAAGTATTATTTTTATACTTGATAATGATAGCTTTATGATTTAGGAATCTTAGATAATTAATCTAATAATTGCATTATAAAATTAGGAAAAACCGTTACAAATATGAAAAATTAGTTATAATTCAAATGTTATTAACTAATTTAAATATTCATTTTTAGAAAATACTTCTAAATTGAATCAACTATAAAGTTATATAAAAATTTATTAATTTTCTTTTGTAAATATTATAATATCACGTTAATTAACTTTATTAGTTAATAACTTTTGACGACACTATTTGCGACAATGGTATATTGTATAAAATCAACAAATAACAAATTTTGTAAAGTTTACATATGTTAAAACCTTAATATTAATGATTATTTACTTGTAAATTAAAAAAACTCATCCCCTTATAAAAAAGTGATGGAAGCCATATTGAAGCATTTTATTCGTGACCTGATTGGCCCAAATGAAAAAAACCGTGAGAATTCAAATTGATTTTAGTTGATTTTTTATTTCAGATTAATTTAATTTGTTTTTAGCAAAAAAATAAAATATAAAAAATATAATCTTTCATTCATCATTTAGGATCATAATGTAGTTCGATGTTTATCAGTTTTATCCCTTATAAAAAAGTGATGGATGCCTCGTTGAAGCATATAGTGATCTGATGGCTGAGATATAATTGCGTGATATACTTATGTGGAGGAAAATAAGTATATAGGTGTGGTTTTAAGTTGAGATTTTACTAATAAAAATTCAAATCATCATAATTTATCATACGGATAATTTTGAAGTTAAGGAAGTAAAAAAGTAGACTGTAATATTGTTTATATACTCATAATATGAAACTAACAACGAAGAAATCGTTTCATACAAATGATATAGGTTGAAATTGCTCTAAATATTTTCTATTTAATAATCGAAAATTTGATTTTTGAATGTGGAAAATAAAAGTTGTAATGTTGCAATCTTTATTCAAAAAGTAGAATAAAAGTTTAATAATAAATTAACCCGTTGAGAAAAAAATAGTATAAGATTATATTTATTACAGTTTTTGATATAATAAATCATAAATTTGAAAACGTATTTCATCACTAATACACATTTCCCGCTGTGATATGGGTTTTTTAAAAAAATTGAAAAATCTACCTTTGAAAAAAGTAATTTGTTAAATATGTTAATATTGAGATAACAATAAGAAATAAAAAAGAAGGTAAAAGCGCGTAAAGTTTATCTAAACCTATATATTTTTATTTTCCTATATGAAAAAGTGACTGAAATTCGTCACGTGTGTCACAATTATGAGTAAATCGGTCATAACAATAAATCGAAGTACTTTACATCTATCAATACAAATAAGTATAATAATTTGTAGGCATTAAACTCTAAATGACTTCCACATTCTCTCAATAGCCTAACCTTAAAAAAATACGATAAAGTAATCTTAATGCACTTCAATTGCATTTATTTATTGGACATATAAATTAATTGAATATATCTTTATTGTAAAGTTTAGCTTCGGATAAATATGATCAATATTGAGAAAAACGGTAAATTGATATTTTATATGAAATTCTGCGAATTTATTTCGGTGCAGTCGGCACCGTTAATTTATTTTAAATAAATTTTGAAATTTAATTTATAAATGTAAACAAACTCTCCAAATGGTTTCAGATGAACAATGGAAAAAAACAGTTAAATTAAAATAATACATCTGTTGATATGGAGATATCCTATGGAAAGCTTGACACCAAGAACCAATACGTTAATTAAAAAAGAAACAAAATTAAATTGTTATGCGCAGCTGATGGTTCTATCCTATCCTTATCCTTGCCTTATATTTATTTTTATTTTTTATTTTTATACTTTTTACATATTTTATTCCTATCTTATCTTTAAAAAAAGATGAGTCGCTGACATCCAACGTTGTGATTTGTTGATGCAAAAATAGAACGCGAAATTTTGAATTTTCCTATACTTTGAAATATTATTATTATATATCAAAGAGTGTAAGATTTCTATTTTAGCGATAAATTCAATTTATGAATAATTAACATGGATAATAAACTGCAAGAATGGAAATATGTTAGTAAATTGGTTTAAGAATATAATACGTTATTATGTTTTGAAATTATTTGTACAAATTGTTAATTTTATAACCATCTCCGATACTACAATCAATATCGTTGTGTTAAAATTTGGTAGAAAGAAAAAGAAAATGAATAGAAATAAAATAGAGACTACATATTTATCTTTTGTATATTTTAAATTAAAACGTATGCGAACAAAAGAAATTAATTATCAAAATATTAAACCCGTTAAATTAGAAGAATATTCACGGGTGTTTTCATAGTGGCAGCAAAAAGTACACGATGTTAAATGTATTACTTATACTAATATAAGATTGGAGCCATAATCACTATTATTGAATATGTAAGTTTAGTGTTGTATAATAGTATAATAGTATAATAGCATTATTGATCTTAGGTCGAATTAATCTTTTGAATAATTTTTCCGATATATCTTGAAATGAGTAAAAGTTCATAGATTTTTGAGAAAAAATGGGTGCATGTTCTATTTTTATTCATCAATAAATATTGATGTATGTAATCTAATTTAAACAGCATGACTTATTCGTGTCCATTGAAATCTTGAAGTTGACATGTAAAAGGTTCAAATAATGTAATAAATAATAGTAAAACAAAAAAAAAAAAAGCGCGCGAAGCGCGCTAAATAACACTGGTTACTCAAAATTCGCGAATGTCTCTCGAATGTTCGATGACATCTCTCCTGTAAAAATAAGCGGGAAAATCTGTGTATAAATAGGCCCACCTTTGCACAGGCTAGGATTCACTTCTAGCCTTGCAAGGTAAGCGCATGAGTCTGAATAAACTTGGCTAATACCTAAGTTCTTTCTCTCATTGTGATTAACTGAGCAAGACTGTTCCTTCCTTATAATTCGAGCTCGACTTATAGAACATCTCGCGCTATAAGAAACTTGGGCCGAATTATATCCTATCCAAGAAAGACTTTAGGTCTGCTTATGGGACAATTCGCACCATAAGAAACTAGGGCATTATCTGACTTTCCTTGAAATATTGTACTTATTTATATATATATATATATATATATATTTGATTTATTTATCATTGTTAGAATACATTTGATTTATCTATTTATTTTATTGACAAGTAGAGTAAAATTATTGGAAACAAATTCTTACTCATTAGCTAGATACGAGAGTTCGAATTATTATTATTCATAAGTGAAACGAACATCACAATGAAAACCATGCTTTCTCGTCAAATGAACTCAATAATGTCAGCATATTCAAATGCATACCCGTCATGCTGCTGCGTTTATCTGATTTTACGTGGCCAGCAAAAGAAAATAATCTCACGGAAGGAACTGAAGTCACTAAAATCGATAGTCGTTCGGTAGCTACTCGACTGAGTGTTGGATATGCTTGACGATTTTATTCCCAAAATAATAAAACATTTTCTGCAGAATCTGTAGAATATGGCGCATGTAAATAGTGCTCCAACTCCCAGTGATATGCTAATTGCTTAGGGTCCCTCGAGAAAAATGTTTGTCCTCCCTGCTATTGTTGCTGTTTCATTAAGCTATCGTGATGTCTCAATCATATCAACTGTGCTAGTAAATCTAGTTTTTACGTCTTGAATGAGCCTTAATGGTACGTTGACAATATCTTGTTCATCTCTCGCCTCATCTTTTGCACGTTCAATATCATCCTTTTGTAACTGTTTGAGTTTATCTGAAGCAGCAACACTTCTTATGGTTGTAACAACTAGCTTGAACTTAGAAATAATTTTGACTAATACAGGTTCTGTTTCAATTGAGTCACGTAAAATATGTGACGCAGTGTGTGCCGTACAAATAATAAGTCGTGACTCGCCCACAATGTTTTTTGCAGCTAATAGGATCGCTGATCCTCCATCAGTGATAAGAGCTGATATTCGATCAATCTCTATTCCAAAATCGAGAAACACTTGCCTTAAACAACTTTCCAAGTATACAGCTGTATGGCACTGATCCAGTGGTTGACATGCTAAACGTAAACTTTGGATTTCACAGTTGGTACTTTCACTAAAATGAACTGTTATTCTCAATAAGCTTTGACTTGAATGATCAGTCCAAACATCTGCACTAATACAATAAAATTCCACGTGCTTCAATCTATTTAAAGATTTTGCTTTTAACATTTCGTATTTACGTTTCAATCTTAAGGTCATGGTTTTAGCTGATGGTACTTTGTACAATGGTGATGTTTTTTTCATGAGATATAAAAATCCTTCAACTTCTACCATACTAATAGGTCGCATGTCTCTACATAACATGAATAGAATGCTATTTGTTAGCTCATCTGAAATTGATCCTCCTGTAAATATTTATAAAACTATAAAGCATATATTACTATAATGCCATGTACAATATATGAAATTTTGATTTTACATTCTTACCTTGGAAAGATTCCATTTTTCTAAATATATCGTTGATCTTCTAAAAATAATCAATTTCTTATACACCTTTACATGTACAACGAAAAAAAAACATTCATGTTTAAAAATAAGATTTGCTTCACTTACAGGAGTCACACTAGTATGTCTTTTCTTAGACTGTGTTACATCCAACAAGTCGCTAGAAGCCGACCTTTTAGCTATAGATTTCATTTGCTTTTTTTGGAGCCGATTATTCCCAAAAAAATAGGGTGTGTTCTTAAATGTTTGAGCATGTTTGAAGTATTTCCACAATCTTTTATCCTTGTGGTGCAATAATTGTATTCTATGTAGTCAACTTTGTCTACTGTAATTTTCTTTGCATGTTTCCAAATTTCACTATTGTGTCTCTCTCTGAAATATTTAATAAAATTATTAGCCTTCAGTCAAATTTTTTATAATATACATAAACATTGGTATCCATACTTTGGCGACTGATGATTTACCAAACAATAAGATTTGTCGCCAAGGGCGTGACTAAGATTGTCACTACCTGTGCTTGTCGTCAAAGACTCAGTATCAGTCTTTGAACCAAGATCACCTGTGCCATGAAGGTTTTTCTGTGATATACTACGTCTACTTTCTGTGGAAAAAAAAAGATATAATAAAACTTTCAGAGAAGACTTTCACAACACTATCAGTTCCTTTTTATTAAGTATAAAACTAATATTCTTACTTTTTGTACTAGTCGAAGGCTCAGTATAAATTTGTGAACTATGACCATCTAAATCTTGCTTATTGTAATTTTGATGACTATTTGAGCTTTTGCTTGTAGATGAAATAGTGTGAGTCTGTGATGTACGAGCAACTAAATTATCAAAATCTTCTTGCATATTAGTTTGATGTCTATCGAATACCATATCTTTTTCTGCAAAAAAAAAAAAAAAAAACATTTTTCGTTAGAGTATTGTAGCAAAATTATTCACAATGTACGTGATATTATTTACCTCCAAACGAGTTATCATTGGCAAATTGTAACCGCGAGATGTCCAAGGTTTCATTTGAAAGACTACCTTTTGGAGTAAAATGTACCACGTGACTATAAAAAAATAAAATAAAAAAGTAAGTAATTACAGTTTGAGACAACTGAGCTTGTGATAAAAGTACCAATCATAATACTTACTATTCCACATCGTCTACAGACCTCAAAAGATGCTCTATTTCTTCGTTTTCATCAAGCATGTATGAATAATTGTCGACTACATACTCGTAAGTCTTTTGATCCTTCTCTGAAATATTTATTATAGAATAAGTTGATGTTCACACACTCGTTGGCACATAAAAACTTATACTCACTTTTCAACATCAGATATTCGCGTACTATCAGATCCGTCACCATGAACGCCTCATGTTCGTTAATTTTAAGGTGGATGGCATAATTCCTGGATGGTTGTACAAAAACATCTACAAAAATAAATGAAAATTACAAAATCACTATAACAACATAACCTCAGTTTTAAGCGTCAACGGTCAACGCAAGCTTTGATGTAATTTTAAATTTGTGCTTTCAATTGGATGGCTATGTAAAAGTAAATAATTCTTATCTGAGTTGTTTAAATCATCTATTGCAGCGCAGAACAAAATAAAAAGTTTGCGATTTTTATAAGCATGCGCTCGAGTAACAAAAACGCGCGAACGAGCCTCCTGAGTATAGAGCATTCCCACGTTCAACTTTCGACTGTTCGATTCTGAGTCGAAATAGAATCGAGCGTTTCAGAATCGATTCTGAAAAGAATCGACAAAATAATCGATTCTCAAAAAAAAATCGAATACTTCGCCTGGAATTGAGTAGAATTGCCGACCCCTATTATAGATCAGTAATATAGCATACTATTTGCGTATAAATAAATGTTACAATCTGCAGTTGTGATGCTAGAATTTGAGCATCGATCTATCACAGCGATGAGACCGAATCTACTGAAATTCGTTGTTTTGATTTTAAGAAACTCTGGGCTTAAAGCATCCGTGGATGCCTATGTGTGTGCATGCGAGCGTGTTTAGGTGTGGGTGTGAAGGTCTGTACTTGTGTGTGTGGGGGGCGAATGTGTGCTTCTACGTACAGGATTCATAGGTACGCGTACATACATGAATTAATGATTCTTATGATATCACCATGTCATATTTCATATTAGAGCTATGTAAAAATTGGCCTGAGGAGTTAAGTTGTTACGGCGTTGGAACTATATATGGTTTTTCACAAATATTTTTAATTTATTTAAAAATATACATTTATTAAATTTATTGGAAGTTATAAATATTCTTATTCCAATTATAGTTAGTTAGTTTATTTATTTACAACTTATATGTTACATTTGGTTTACATTTCTTAAATTTCTATTTGTGTCTCGTATCCAGTTTGTGTAGTTGATTATGTATGTGTTTTGTGTGTGTGTGTGTGTGTGTGAGTGCGCGCGTGCGTGTGTGTGTGTATGTGTTGTGTAAATATGTACCTTTGTAGGTGTGTCTGCAACTTTTGTCTCCCTGTCTTCTGCGCCTGCCTGTTCCTCTTTTCTTCTCATTTTTCTTCTGATTAATCTTTTCTTTCTCTTTCTCTCTCCAAGATCTGCCTTTTCCGCTCTTCTGTTTTCTTTTCAGCTTTTCCTTTATTGCTTTCTTTTGTCTTTTCACCTTTGCCTTTCCTTTGCTTTTGCTCTCCTTCTTGCTAATCATTTCATCTATCTTCCTCCTTATTAAGGCTTTGACACCTTTTTCTTGTTTCCTATTGCTCCCTCTGCCTTTCCTTTCCTCAACCTCACTTATTTTTCCTTAGTATCTTATGATTTGCCTTCTAGTTTACCTTTTTCTTTCTCTTCTTCGATTCTTCTTCTTTTCCATTTTGCTCCATCCTCCAATACCTGCTTCCTCTCGCTTGCATAGTTGCTTTTACTTGTGTCTTGTGTGTGTGTGCATGTGTATGTTTATGTTTGCGCGTATGTTTGTGTTTTGTGTGTATGTGTGTGTATGTATGTGTGTGTAGATGTGTCTGCGAGTCTTGCTTCTCTGTCTTCTGTTTCCGTCTCTCCTTAGGGTCTTGTAGCTCCTTGCTTATCTTTTTCTTTCTTCTCTTCATTTCTTTTTCTTTTCCATTTTATCTCCATCATCCACGCTATCTTTTCTTTGCTTCCTATTATTATTTTTTCCCATTCTTCCCCTTCCTTTCTGCTTTTTTCACATTTTTCTGCCATGTGCTTCCAATTTTCTTCCTCTTTCATACACATTCTGCATCTCTTATTTTCTTCTTTTTCGCAATACCTGCTTCCTCTCGTTTCATTACCTAACCTAAACCTTTCCCTTATTTGCAGGCCTTTTATTCTTCCCTCTCCTTGAATTTCCTTTAACCTATACCTTTTCATTTCTTCTTTCAGCTCTTTCCACTAGTTTATGTATCTTGATTTTTCTAGCTTTTCTTCTAATTCTTTTTCATCTTTTTTCTTTAGCTCATCTCTTATTTCTTCCCAAAACTCTTCCCTCGTTTCATCTCCCTCTTCTCTCTCTCTGTATATTTTACTTTTTTCCTGCCTTTTCTCTCTCTCCTCCTTCTTACCCTTTTTATCTTTTTCATTTCTTTCCCTTTTCTTTAATTCTCTCCATGCTTCTTTTCTTATTGAGCCATCTCTTTCTTCTCTTATTTTGTTTTCTTACTTCATTGCTCTTTCTAATGCTGTTTCTTTCATTTCTTGTCTTCCTATTTCGCATCGTATTAGGTAACTTGGCGTGTTTCTATCTAATCCTAGTAACCACTTTATGTATTTTAGTTGTAGTCTCTCTATTTCCTCATATCTCTTCCATCCCCAGATTTCTGCTCCATATATAATCACGCTTTTCGCCAGAGCATCGAACAGGTTCATCCTTAGCTCCAAGTTTTCTCTAAATAGCTTTTCTCCTGTCCCCCATAGCCTTCCGAGTCCCATATTTATTTTCCCTTCTACCTTCTTTATCTGCTTTTTATTTCCGTTATTTCTGCTTATCACATATCCCAAGTAGTTGTACTCTTTCACCATCTCTATCTTCTCACCTTCCCATTCGAATTCTTCTTCCTTCCCCCTTCCTTCTCCTCTCCTGCATTTCATCATCTTTGATTTTCCTACATTTAACTCTAATCCCCTTTCTTCCAGGTATCTTTTTAATTTTTTCAGCATTGATTCATTCCACTTTCACTCTTTGCCATCATCACTATATCATCTGCGTATCCTAATGTCCACATTTTCTTCCTTCCTATCACTACCCATCCTTCCTGCACCTACTTGATCTTCACTTCCAGGTCGGCGAAGGCAAGATTAAATAGCGTGGTGCTCAAAGGGCACCCTTGCCTTACGCCTTTGTAAGTCTCGAACTCCTCAATTATTTCTCCTCCAACTTTTACCTTACTCCCTGTTTTCTTGTATATTTCTTCTATTCTTTTCCTAATTTTTCTATTTATCCTTTTCTCTTTCATTGTTTCCCATATTTTCTTCCTCTTTATTTTATCAAAAGCGGCCTTCATGTCTGCAAAGAATACGAACAGTTTTTCTCCTTTTTCCCTTATTTCCTTCCCTATTATTGTTTTTAATATATATATTGCGTCCATTGTTACTCTTTTCTTCCTAAATCCCATCTGCGTATCGCTTAGCGTTTCTTTAGCTTCTAGTTCTCTTTCCAGCTTTTTCCTCAGTATTTCCGCATATATTTTATATCCCTTATCCATCAGCGTTATTCCTCTATAGTTTCCTACTTCTTCTTTCCTCCCTTTCTTATATATTGGTACTATTATTCCTTTCCTCCATTCTTCCGGATATCTTTCTCCGTTCCATATTACGTTTATGCGTTTTGTCATATCTTTTATCAAGCCTTCCGTGCTTTCCACCCACGCTTCATTTGCTATACCATCTTCTCCTGTCGCCTTTTTCTTTTTCATTTTTCTTATTACCTATTTTACTTCTCTTTCTTTGATTTCTTCACCTTCCTCTCCTTCGCTGTCTTCGGTTTCTTCCCCTTTGCTTTCTTCCTTTTCTTTCTCTCCCAATTGTTCCTTGAAGTGCTTTATCCATTCTTCTTTTCCTATATTATCATCTAATCCAATTCTTTTCTTCCTATTGCCATTCACTTTATCCCAGAATTTTCTTCTCGTCTTATCTTTTCTTATTTCTTCTGCCACTCTTTTCCCCTCATCTTCTTTTGCTTTTCTTATTTCCTCTCTGTATTCTCTCTGCTTCTAAGTATTTGCCTCTGTCTCCTTCCCCTTTTCTTACCTTATTTAACTCTGCCATCACCCTATCCCTTTTTGCCTTACATTCTTTTCTCCACCAGCTTTTTTTTGATCCTTTTTTTTCCTTATCTTCTTTTTTACAACTACGTTCTTCACTCTATTTTTTATATCTTTCCATTTTTCTGTTCCTTCTATTAGGTCTATCCAACTCTGATACTCCCTTATACCTTCTTCGCTCCAGTCGTCTATCATTCTTTCTTCCTCTTCTTTTCTTTCTTCCGCTATTTTGTCTCCTAATTCCACCTCTATTGGTAAGTGGTCCGACTTTACCCTCTCCTTTATTTGAACCCTTTTTATCGCCTCATCACCTTCCTCGTTACCTACTACATAGTCTATCGTTGACATTCCTCTCGCTGCTATATATGTTATTTCTCCCTCTTCATCTCCTTCTTTTCTCCCATTCGTTATCATTAACCCCCTTTCTCCTAGCCATTTTATCATTTCTTCTCCCTCTGCGTTTAACACTTTATCCTTGGCCTTTATTTCTTCTAGGTTTTCTTCTGTCTCCCATTCTCTTCCTTCGTTTCCTGTTCTTGCGTTGAAGTCTCCTCCTATAATTATTGTTTTTCCTCTGTTATCCTCTAGCTCTTCGCTTAGGTATTCATAGTTTTCCTTCTTCTCATGTTGCATATACACCGATGCTATCATGTATTCCCTCCCTCCGATCTTTATTTCACCTACTATTGCCTCACTTGTCCTTTCTTTCTTCCATTCAACCTTACTCATCACTTTCCTCTCTCTTACCGCCATTATTTCTCCCCCTATTTCTCTCCCCCTTCTTCCTTCCCTTCTTGAGTCCCTCCACTCTATGCTGTACCCTTTTAGTTGTTTCTTCACACCAGTTCTTGCCCCTTGCCTCTTCACCCAGGTTTCCGTTAGCCCTATTATGTCGAATTTCCTATCATATTCCCAGTCGTCTTCCTCCATGCTCCTCACCCCCGCCACGTTCCAGAATAATATTTTTACTGCCTTTCTCCCCTCTCTCTCCCTTCTCTCCTCTCTCTCTCTCTTTTATCCCTATTGTTTTCGAAACCCTTCCACCCCCTTTCCTACCATTTTCCCCTCTCTCTCGCTCCACCACCATTCTTCTTCCTCTGACTTCACCCTGTTATGCCACATCTTTACCTCTTTACCTTTACTTTTTATTTCTTTCGCTTTCCTTCTTACTTCCTTTCTTATCCTTCTCTGCTTCCACATCCAGTTCTGATCTATGTATATCTTTTTCTGTGCCAGATTCTTTTTCTTTTTCATAATTCCTTCTTTTTGTTCCCATGAAGCGCATCTAATTTGCCACATGTTTTTTCTTCTTTCTCTCCGACCATCCCTCTCCGCTATTCCTCCTATTCTTCTCAGATTCATTATCTCTCCTTTCATTTCTACTACCTCCCTTAACCAGACCTCTGCCTATCCCTTCTTTTCCCATCTTAACTCACCCTCTAAGTCTGTCACTATTATATTGTTTATCCTACTTTCTCTATCCATTTTTTTTCTCATATGCTCTGATTCTTCCTTATTTCCTACTTCTGTTCCTCTTTGCTTCTTGTTTCCTCCTTCTATGCTTTCTTTTAGTTTCACGCATTCCTCTTCCAACTAGTCCATCCTCTCTTCCCATTTTTCCTGCAGTTTCTTTTCTCTACGTTCTGATTTTTCCCTTTCTTCTTTCGTCTCTTTCTTTCTTTCTTCTCTCTCTCTCTCTCTCTCTCTCTCTCTCTCTCTCTCTCTTGTTCTTTCCTAACTTTTCCTATTTCCTTCTCCCATCTTTCTTCTCTTCTTTTCCCCTCTGCCTCCATTCTCTCCATTTTTCCCATTATTTCTTTTAACATTTCTGTCCATTCTTTCCTTTCCTCCTCCCATACCTCTCTTCATTCCCTTATATCTTTCCGTATCGTTTCTATTATATCTTCTGCACCGCTACTTTTTCCCGCTTCTTTTATCGTGTTGTCCAATCCTTCTCCCCCCTCCCCATCCATCTCGCTTCCCTCGCTCTTACTCTTGCATCTCTTTGCCTCTCTCATTTCTCCTCTATTATTCTCCATCGGCCCCTCCCCGCTCTCTCTCCCCCTCACCACCTTTACTCTTTTTTTCTTTTCCTCCTCTGGGCCTTTCTTATTCAACCTTCCACCTTTAACTCTTAATTTTTCTGTTGTCACAATTCTTTCCATCCTATCCCGTACGCCTTAATTTGACTCTCTATATCTGCCTGTGATCCCACCTTTATTCCCTGTCTTACCTTTTCTGTCTCTGCCTTTACTTCTTACCGCCCCTCCTCTCTGCCTGCCTTTCCCGCTTTCTGATTTTCTCTCTTAACCTCAACTTTTATTTTTTTTCTTTATTCCTCTCTCTCTGCTTTTTCCTGCTCTTCTCCAGGCCTCTCTCTCTCTCTCTCTTCTCCACTCCTCCTCCGCCTCCACGCTCTTTTCACCTCTATTTCGCTCCTCAAACACTTTTCCTCTTTAACTTTCTCACCAAAACTCGCGCTCACATCCAAGACACGTCCACACTCCCCTCGATTGAAATCTAACCTCGACTTTGCAATAGTAAAAGGTATAAATAAAAAATATTTTGAAACATCTTCATGCTTAGACTTAGCATCAAATCACTCTCCAGTATTAATCACTCTACACTCGCAAGTACATCAAAATAAAAACAACTTCACAATAACTGACTGGAATAAATACCCTCTCTTTATTGAGAAAAGTTTAACATGCAATGTTCCACTTAAAACAGCTACTGACATAGAAAGCAGCATTACAACTTTAAAGTCAATTCTAACTGAAGCTATTTATAAGCACTCCACTACTGCAATTAGTAAAAAAATACAGCAAATCAGACCGAAAAATATTGCTAAAAAAATAAAAGAAAAGAGATCACTCAGAAAAAGGTACCAAATAATAAGATCGACTCAAGAAAAAAGAAATCAAACATAGCAATTAAAGATTTAAAGAAAATGTTATACGAAGACAGAAATAAACAAATGCAAAATAGTCTAAAAGCTCTCAGTCCAACAGAAATAACGGATTACTCATTATGGAGAGTAACTAAACGATTTAAGAGATCAACCTCATTATACCAGCTATCAGAAATAACTGTGGTATTTAGGCCAAATCTGGTGAGGAAAAAATAGAAATGTTCGCAAAAAATCTATATTTAGTTTTTAAACATCACCAAAGATTAATCACTGAACAAGAAGAAAAAATTTTATCAGAAAACTCAGATATTCAAGAAAACATACCAATAAAAACAGTGAAATTAAAGGAAGTATTATGTAACGGTCCTATTTATGAGCTATTTATTAAATCACTGAATTACCGCAACTTGTCTAACGCATCTATCTGTTTATTCAAATATATGATTTTAAGATTTGTCGAAATAATCATTTTCACATTTTCATCACGTGTAGAACCACCATAAGAACGATTAGTATCATCAGCATTTCCTTTTCTGGAGAAACATTTTTAAAATAAGGTTCTTTTGTTTGAGATGTTATTATTCCAATTTCTCTACCGAATTTATTTATTGTTGGTTGTCTCTGATTTATCTTACGTATTGTTCTAACATTTGGATTAATTAGATTCTTTTCGTATAAATATTGAACGTATCCTTCTAAAAATAAAAATAAAATACAAATTAATAATTTGTTATTTTAATAATTAATAATTTTACATGTAAAAAGATTAGTCATATTATTACTTTTTAAAGCCTGATATTTTTTAGGTGTAGGTGACTCTTTGTTTTTCTTGTCCTTTGTTCTTTGTGTTTATACTGCTATTTTAATACGAGGGGGGATCAGTAAGCCTTTACAAAATCCAAGAGATGACGCTCGTCATGCTTAAATTATGATGTTTTTGGCAAGCAATACTACTAACTAGATATCGTACAAAGTTTCAGCTCGATTTATTAAGTCGTTTTTTTGTTAGCTTTGGTTGAACAAAAAGTTATTGGTTTAGTTGAAAAATGGAAAAAACAGAGTTTCGAGCGATGATAAAACATTTTCATTTGAAAGGCCTCACATCAAACGAAATCACAGTTCAGTTGAACGCCGTTCATAGCAAGTCTGCCCCTGTGTTTAAGACTGTTTATAACTGGGTAAATGAATTTAAACGCGGCCGTACAACAACAAAAGATGAACCTCGTCCAGGACGCCCCGTAGAAGTGAGTACGCCCGAAATGGTCAACATAATCTACGATATGGTGTTGATTGATAGAAGATTAAAATTGCGAGAATTAGTTGAGGCCACAGGGGTATCAAATGGTACAATCATTTTAATTTTGCATGAAAAATTGGGGATGAAAAAAAAATCAGCAAGATGGGTGCCGCATTTGCTCACTGTTGAAAATAAGCTAACCCGCGTGGTCACCTCTGAGGCTCTTTTGGCACGCATACGTCGTAATCCGGAAGACTTTTGGCGTCGAATCGTAACTGTAGACAAAACATAGGTACACCACTACACTCCTGAAACCAAAGAACTGTCCAAACAATGGATTACCGCAGGAGAATCAGCCCTAAAGAAGGCAAAGACAGTAAAGTCAGCTGGCAAGATTATGGCCACGGTTTTCTGGGATGCGTATGGAATTATCGACATCGACTACTTGGAAAAGAGCCAGACGATCACGACAATATTATGCGTCATTATTAGGTTAGCTGAAAGAAAAAATCAGAGAAAAACGTCCTCACTTGAACAAAAGAAAATGCCTCTTTCTTCAAGACAATGCTTGAGTTCACACGTATGCAATTTCGATGGCAAAAATTAACGATTTAAAGTTCAAATTAATTGACCATCCACCATATTCATCTGATTTGGCTCCCACTGATTTTTTCTTATTTCCTAATCTCAAAAAATGGCTTGCCGGACAACGATTCACGTTGAATAAAGAAGTCATCGCCGAAACAAATGCCTATTTTGAGGGTTTTCAGAAATCATATTTTTCTGATCGCTTAAAAAAACTGAAAGGCCGTTTAATAAAATGTATCGACCTTCAAGGAGATTATGTAGAAAAATAAAAAAAAATTACATATGCAAAACTTTTTTTTCCTTCTTTTTGTAAAGACTTATAACCCCCCATTTTTATATTCAATTTAAAACAAAATAATCTCATTACAAATTTATATTTCATGCTATCGTGATATTAGTAAAAGAGAGAGTCGGATTTTACAATAAACGTTTATCCGCGACTTTATTTATTCAATTATTTACGCGGGAATTTGAAAGGCAAAATGCTTTGGTTACTGAGCAACCTGCCGGGCATGCATGTTGCGACGTTCACGCCGAGAGAGCCTGGAATGGGAAGAAGAATTAAATCAAATTCAATTTAATAATTTACAAATTCCAAAGTCAAAAATTTATTTAATTATAAACAAAGAAATTACAAATTTAAAAAACATAGAAAATAAACGAAGAATAATCATAATAACGTAACCATCTTTCGCGAGCGTGTCCCATCCGGACAGATGCTCGGGGCGAAACGGTATTCACGGAGAGGTGCTTAATCACTGCAAATCGGTATTGCTGCACAAAATGCAGTGGGGAGTCTCTCCGGCAGACTGGGACAACCAAAAATGTTTAGCGGGTGTAATCCTATACCGTGGAGCACCAGATCATCCTGAGTCCACGATATCTCTACTGTTATACGTACACTAGTGATGAATGGAAAAACGGGGGAGAGAAAGAGAGAGAGAACTCACATAGGGTTGATCAACTTGAACTACCACGCCCTCTCTTCTCGTGGACTCGGACGTCGGTGGTGATGGAGCAAACGCCGATTAATCTGCTGCATTCCGTGGACGATCCGACTTTTCAGACCAAACAACGCAGAGTTCTGCAACGATCCGCGGCGCTTTGTCTACATACTCAATTTAAGAAGCCTTATAACTGTACAATTTAGCGGTTCGTGACAATATGGACGAGCGGAATCTTTCCACAAATGAAGATCGTAGTCCTTCTCTTCTTCCGAGAAGAAGTCTTTTTATTGGATCATATGCAAATTCGAAAACTAGCAGCGCTCTACGATTATCTCCTACCGCATCGCTATTCACCCTATCTCACCCGCCACTAAGTGGATTAACATTGATTAATATGAGAAATCTATCTCCACTCTCTTGCTAAATTTTCGATGCGGGTGGAAATCAAAATTTATCTTAATTTGTTTAGTGGTCTATTATACTCATGACGTCACTAGCGCATTTTGTCAGAAAATTCAAATTTCGTCAGCTAAGTATGTCGATTTTAATGGTTTTGATAGTTGTCACTTTCGAGTATGCATACAGAACTTTTAAAGGTCGCATACATATATTTTTATATTTTCCTTTCTTGATCATGTATAATAATTCTTATAATTCTTGTCGCTGCTTGTTTTACGATATACATCGTTCATATTGCTCTTTCTCGTAATCATCATTGATAAATTTTTTTTTCATAGCACCCTTACAAACGAATTTGCGTTTGCATTATTATTCGTAATTAATTATTAATTCACTCGACATTATGTTTTAATTTCTATATATTTTGTATTAATTCGCATGCGCATACAATAATTTCAAACTATCAGTTAGTTACGTGCACGTAAGTTATTCGCTCTCTCTTTCTAGTTCACTCTCTGTGTCTTTCTAGTTTCTCTCTCTCTCTCTCTCTCTCTCTCTCTCTCTCTCTCTTTCTCTCTAGTCTAGCTCGTGTTCCTTCGCTTCTACGAGGTCTGTTCAAAAAGTATCGCGAATTTTGAATTTTCGCGGGCTACATAAATTTGATATTGGATTTTTTTGTAGTGTTATGTTAATACTCATGTCCCTTACTTATGCTAACAAGGTCGGTCATTTTGAATGTTTAGTTAATTTTTGACACCTGTTTTGTTTCGATTTTTGCCTATTCTAAAAAATGGATCAAAGAATCTGTATCAAATTTTGTGTGCAAAACAAAATAAAGTGCGCGGATGCATTTCGAATGTTGATTGTTGCATATAGTGAAGCTACCTTAAGCCGAAGCAACGTTTATACGTGGTACAAAATGTTTTCAGAGGGCCGAGAAGATGTGTCGACGAACAACGAGCCGGACGCCCGAGCACGTCAACATCTAACGAAAACATTGATGAAGTGAAGAAAATAATATTGGCCAATCATCGAATCACCGTTAGAGAAGTTTCTTAGGACCTAAACTAATCGTTTGACTCATGCTATTCGATTTTAACCAATGATTTGGGCATGAGTCGAGTCGCCGCGAAATTCGTGCCAAAACTGCTCAATTTCAACCAAAATATATAAATATATAAATATTCAATCGCGTTAACATTGCTCAGAAGATGTTGGATTCGATTCGTGTCGACCTAAATGTGCTTCAGAGGATCACACCTGGTGATGAATCATGAGTTTATGGTTATGATGTAGAAACCGAAGCTCAATCATCCGAATGGAAGCTGCCGCATGAGCCAAGACCGAAAAAAGCGCGCCAAGTTCGGTCGAACCTGAAGGTTTTACTCACAGTTTTCTTCGATTACAGAGGAGTGGTGTATTATGAGTTCTTGCCACAGAGTAGTATGGTCAATAAGGAATATTACCTACAAGTTATGTGCAATTTGCGCGAAGCAATCCGCCAGAAACGTCCGAATGTGTGGAAGAACAAAAACTGGCTTTTGCACCATGATAACGGCCCTGCTCACACATTGTTGCTTGTACGCAAATATTTGGCCAAAAACAACATAGTAATGGTGCCACAGACACCGTATCCCCCAGACCTTGCCCCCTATAACTTTTTTCTGTTCCTAAGACTGAAGTGGACCAGGAAAGGACGACGCAACGTCACGATTGAGGAGATAAAGATGGCATCAAAGGAGGAGCTGAACAAGATGACAAAAAATGATTTTTTTAAGTGCTTCGAGGATCGGAAAAAACGTTGGTACAAGTGCATTATATCCGAGGGGGACTACTTCAATGGAGATAAAAGAGATCTTCATGAATATATAAATAATTTTTGAAAACATACTCAACTCGCGATATTTTTTGAACAGATCTCGTATATTCTATCCTACTTGTTACGGCTTATTAAAATGGCAGCTGCCACTCGTCCATGTGCGCTTTGCTCTCGGTACCGGTACTAATTTCCGCTTTCTGGAGTGCTTGATCGTCTTTCAAGTCACGTGTGTCTTGTGTCGATGTGAGTGCGTATGTTTATATATCGTAAGTAGGGAACGAAGAATTTTCCTCATATAATGACAGTGTGGTGCTGACTAGGAAACCACCACAACCCTCCGCCTCCGATTTTTCTGCAATTAAGATATCTTATAGTTCGTAAAAAAATAAAAGACTCGTATTTTTCTTTATCAGCGGAAAAAGTTATCTAAGGGATGAAACACAGCCCCAAAAACCAGCCCCAAAAGCAGTCCTATAGCAATATTTTTAGTTGTAATGAATATTTTTTTATGAAACAAAAAACCACGAGATACTTAAAAAAAAAGTAACCGACACACATCAATTTGGTCCCCGGGGGGTTCCAACCCCTACGTTGTATAGAGGAAAAACTGTATTTTTAAGTGTATTTTTACCTTACAACATCAAAAAATTATGTTAAAAAATTTAAAAAAATGATATTCTAGTAGAAAATGATAAAACAAAATTTACGTGTTTCCGAGTTTCCCTATTATCTATTATTTCAAAGTTAACTACCCCTTAATGTTATTAATACAATATAAGCAGTTGTTAATCGCAAATTATGCTGGTTATTTCATGTTCTATGACGCTCAAAAAAGCCAAACACATGTATACTTTTGTTTTGTCGAATAAATTATTTAGAGGGTGAAAGCTACCCCTGAAAGTTACCCCTCAACACCATTTTTTAGCGAAATTTTCGTATTTTATGCACAGTTTTCAACGAAACAAACTCTAAAATATACTGTTAAAAAATTTCAGATAGATATATGGATTTCGTCTACAGGGATTCCAACCCAACCCCCTAAGTCACATGAAAAAAATTTATGTTTTCAAATATTTTCTTGCAACATTTTTTTAGAAGAAATGAAGTTTATGAAATTCCGTTTAAAATCTCACACAAAAGTATACAGTATCCGTTACCAGGGGCTGCTACCCCTTCATTGGAGAGTGAACAGAACATTCATTTGTTACCCTGATCCCCTACCACCCCGAATGCAAATTCCTTAAACCTCGAGATAGTTACCCTGCCACGCCCTTACCCCGAACTCTTACATACGAATTTCATCAATCCTCGAGCTGGCTAACCTGCCACGCTCTAACCACGAACTCCTACATCCGAGTTTCATCAATCCTTGAGCTGGTTACCCTGCCTCGCTTCAACCCGTAACTCCTAGACCTCAATTTCATCATTCCACGAGCTGGTTACCCTCCCACGCTTCAACCGCGAACTCTTACCCCCAATTTCCTTAACCATCAAGTTGGTTACCTTCCCACGCTTTAACCCCGAACTTCCACACCCGTATTTCATCAATCTTCGAGCTCGTTACCCTGCCACGCCCTCACCCTGAATTCCTACACCCGTATTTCTTCAATCCTCGAGCTGGTTTCCCTGTCACGCTGTAACCCCAAACTCCTACTTCTGAATTTCATCAATTCTCGAGCTGCTTAACCTGCTACGCCTTAACTCCGTACTCCTACACCCCAATTTCATCAATCCTCGAGTTGGTTACCCTGCAACGCTGCAACCCCAAACTCTTAATTCCAATTTCCTCCTTAACCCTCGAGTTGGTTACCCTGCCATGCTCTAACCATGAACTCCTACACCCAAATTTCATCAATCCTCCAGCTAGTTACCCTGCCGCACTCTAACCCCGAACTCCTACAACTGAATTTAACGAATCCTCGAGCTGGTTATCTTACCCTTTCCAATTTTCTAGTCCGAAACCCGGTTCTCTGTTATTCATAATCCCTATTTCTCAATCCCAGAAGATGACGCTAAATTTATTTTATTTTTATGTTACATTTACGTTATATTATTACGTCATTTTATCTGATATTCAGATTACATTTCTTGAATATAAGAAGCCGATCCGTGCTCATCATCACTGTACATATTGTGAACAATAATGATACTCTATAAATAAACGCTGTAGACATATTAGTTTCTTGCACCATGCCGATTTTTTAATTGTTATTTTCTCACAAATCTCACAGATAGGCTGTTCTGTAATTTCGAAATATATTCAACAAGATTGTCGAACGAATCAGGTTTTTTATCCAAGTACTCAATTTTGCACCAAGCATATTTAAATACGCTTTTGAATCTAGGTGAAGATAATTGTTTATGTGTGATAGACTGTAATTTTATAATATTATTCCTCTCATGTAAACTGATGTCTGATCCGAATAAAATAATGGCATCAGATGTTTTTCTTACAAAGTTTTTCCAAAATCGAAAACCGAATACATCCAGTTGCTAAATTTTGCCTGTTGTACTCTTAGGAATTGTCATCAATCGAAAATTTATATCTGCTGGTGTCACTTCTCTTACAGTTCGTTCACATTGTCCACTTCATGAGTCTAGTAATAAAATTGCTGTTTTATCACAGTTAGGAAAAAATACATGTTGCAACCATCTTTGAAGTAATTCACTCGATAGCTTTCCTGATGCACTTGCTCGACAAAATATATCATGTGCATTGAATAGTTTTTTTGAAACAACGGGTCCAAACTGTCCGTTTGTTTCTTTTAATACCATAAAAGGGGGTGATAGCTATGTACCTTCTGCAGATATTGTCGCTTAAATCGTATAACTATACATAGTCGATGATACTGATTGTACTACTGATTCGACTGTCTTCTTACCTTTTTCGCTCAATGTTCTGCCAATATGCATTTCTAAATTGAATCCACTTTCATCGGAATTATATATGTTATGTACTTGCACTTTTGGTTGATAATTCTGTTTTTATGAGAATGATATAATTTGACAATCTAACTTTAAACTAGCCTCATTTTCAACAGATACTTTAGTCACATATTTATTTATATTACGCGATACAATTTTATGGTTTTTTTTGAATAGTAATATCCAATTGGGTGAAGCTTTAAGCCAAGGCATATCTAACTCATATTTTTTTTGTAAAGCCCATCTTTTAAGATCTAAATCATGCACTGTTAACTTCCAATCTAAAGCATCTTTGAGTTGTTGTAAAGTATATTCTGAAACTTCAAGCAGATTCTCTCTTTTGGTCCGGCCTGTCAAAATTTGCTGTTTCCATGTTCTCAACTGACGTTCTGACGAAACTTGTTTATATTTACTCTGGACGGCACTTAAAGACAGTTTCTTTTTCTTACCACTTTCTCAGTATTCAACAGCTTTTCTTTTATATCCATCTTCGAGTACCATATTTCTTACCGTACAAGTAGGTACCTCGGCATAGTCTACACCATGTATTTCTTCAAATTGATCGTCAATTAGATCTGGATTAATCTCAAAATCATAATCCAGGAAACATACGAGGTGTGATCAAAAAGTAAGGTGAATTTTTATTTTTCTCAAAAATTATTTATTTATTCATCAATTTTTATTTTATCTCCTTCAAAGTAATCCCCCTCAGATATAATGCACTTGTGCCAACGCTTTTTCCAATCCTCAAAGCATTTCAAAAAATCATTTTTTGTGATCTTGTTTAGTTCATCCTTCGATGCCGTCTTTATCTCCTCAATCGTGGCAAAACGCCGTCCTTTCATGGGCCTCTTCAGTTTTGGGAACAAGAAGAAGTCACAGGGGGCCAGATCTGGGGAATACGGTGCCTGTGGCATCGTTACTGTGTTAGTTTTAGCCAAAAATTCGCGCACAAGCAACGATGTGTGAGCAGGGGCGTTATCATGGTGCAAAAGCCAATTTTTATTTTTCCACAAATTCGGACGTTTCTGGCGGATTGCTTCGCGCAAATTGCGCATAACTTGCAGGTAATATTCCTTATTTACTGTTCTACCCTGTGGCAAGAACTCATGATGCACCACGCCCCTGCAGTCAAAGAAAACTGTAAGCAAAACCTTTACATTTGATCGAACTTGGAGTGCTTTTTTTGGTCTTGGTGATCCAGAATGCCTCCACTGGGACGATTGAGTCTTAGTCTCGACGTCATAACCGTATACCCATGTTTCGTCACCTGTTATAACCCTGTTGAGTAAATCTGGATCATCGTTGACGTCATTCAGTAGCTCTTGGGCGATGCTCATGCGACGTTTCTTTTGGTCGAAATTGAGCAATTTCGGATCAAACTTCGCTGACACACGTCTCATGTCTAAAACACTCGTCAAAATTGATTGGCACGAACCAAATGAGATGCCAATATCATCAGCAATTTCTCTAATGGTAATTCGACGATTTCCCAACACTATTTTCTTCACTTCTTCAACATTCTCATCAGTTGTTGATGTGCTGGGGCGTCCAGAACGAGGTTCGTCGTCAGTGTCTTCTCGGCCTTCTTGGAAGAGTTTATACCACTTGTAAACATTTTTTTGGCTTAAAGTAGACTCACCGTATGCCACTTTCAGCATTTCAAGTGTTTTGGAACATTTGATTCAATTTTTCACACAAAATTTAATGCAAACTCTTTGATCCATGTTTTTAGACAGCAGCAAATCGTGGAGCACGCAAAACACTTCTAACCTTGATGCCTCTCACAAACAAACCAAACATACTACAAAGCTGAAATTTGGAACGTATGTTCTAGACGAGTGTACCGACATAACCAAATAAAAAAGTCGAAGATCGAACGGACGTAGCCCGCTAAATTTCCAAATTCACCTTACTTTTTATCACACCTCGTATGTTCTCATTTGTCTCACATTCAATAGCTGAATTCGTTTCAATGCTTTTTCTCAATATATCTTCAACATAATCGTGTAGCTGCTTCTCTCCATCGTTTAGTATAGGAATGCTTTGTACAGCCGTACTTATGTGGAATGTTTTCAGTGATTTTTGAATGACGTTGTGAATTTCAATTGCCATTTTAACACAATTTTCATATTCAAAAACATAGATGTAAAGCAAAGTTCTGTTACTGATTTACTGAAGTATGTTGATTGAATATGCTTATATATACTGTAAGTGAACAAAACATGTTTTGAAGTTGACACCACACAAACCGATATCAAATCAAGGTTCCCGAAGTTCCTCCACTGTTAGATCTTGGCTTATCACATACGTCAATGATTGCGATTTCTATCAAGGAAAAAAACAGCTGCAGTTCCAATCTTACTATTTAAACCACATGAACCGCATTCTTTGATTATAGTTTCTATCAAGGAAAAAAACAGTTGTAGTTCCAATCTTACTATTTAAACTACATGAACCGTATTCGTTGATTGTGGTTTCTATCAAGGAAAAAACAGTTGTAGTTCCAATCTTGCTGTTTGAACCACATGAACCGCATTCGTTGAATGTGGTTTCCACGTCATGCCACAGTTTGATTTTGTTTTGCCACGCACATACTCAAATGTGTTTAAGGTTGAAAATAGGAGTAACATTATCTCATGTCAGAATTTTTATATTGGCTAAAACCACCTCGCTAAATACTTATATATACCTATTAGTATGGTAAAATCAGTTTGTCTAATGAATCTTTTCGTTATAACATAATCATCGAATTTCTTCTGTGATAGTAGTAATATTTGTAGAAACATAATGATTTAAGGAGGCTCCAGCGAGCACATCCGAAGTCAAACTTAATTTAAAAATCAAATTGTATACTACAACCTTAATCCATACTGAATAATCTTACAATAATTTTTAAAGCAATATTATTGCAAAATATACAAGTATGGACTTATATTTTGTTTATTACTAAAAAAAACAGTCACCAATTTGATATTTTTTTCAACCGACCAATGGGCGATCAGTTTTGAGTGACTTAACTCTTCTGCGCATGCAACGGTGTATACCCAACCTCTTATCGCTGTAAACGAAGGCGCGCGGTCGTGTTGTTGTGTTTTTGCGTTTTGTTGGTGATTGAATGAGAATCTTAGATTTGATTTTGAAATGAACGAGGAAAGTTGTGACGTGAATAAAAAGATATGGAGAAATACTGAAAGAATAAAAGTAGGTCGGTGCAAAGGCCAGTTCAAGAAAAAAGCGGTAAAAAGAAAAAATAGCAACAAAGGCAACGATAGTGAGAGAAAGAACGCCAAGAGGTTATGTCGAGTATGTATACCTGTACATAGTTTAGATATTCACAATGTTATGTATGAT
Organism: Phymastichus coffea; assembly: GCF_024137745.1. NCBI lineage: Eukaryota > Metazoa > Arthropoda > Insecta > Hymenoptera > Eulophidae > Phymastichus > Phymastichus coffea. The sequence goes on from NW_026706814.1 coordinate 7,589,173, forward strand.
GTTTATGAACCACGATGGAGTTTTCTCAGTGTAATAGTATTTGATATTTTTTGTAGGATAATGAAGGTAGGAGTGTTGAAATACCAGTTGCAGCAGATAATTTGGCTAGCAGAGGAATAGTCGAAACAAATATGTCAGACACGGGTAGCAAACAAAATATTGACACTGTTGACAGAAACAACAAGCGTAAGGTGTGAGATGTAATTAATTATCATGTTTATAAAGCACATGGACAAGAGTTTCCTTAGTAAATAGTATTTGAAATGTTTTTTAGGATAATGCAGATGCGAGTAGTACAATACCACTTGCAGCAGATGTTTTAGCTGGGAGAGAAATTGTTGAATTAAGTATACTGGCTGATGAAATGTGGTGCTCAGTCTGTAATATACCTCTTTCTTTTCGCTTTACCAAAAGGAAACTACAAAAAGGTTTAGCATGCATTTATGATATAGAATGCTACCAATGCTCTACAATCAAGGCCATACGTACTAGTAAAACCTTCAGGACAGGCAACAAAGTCTTGTATGAAGTACAGTGCCGCTCACGCACTTTTACCCCCCCACGGGCAAAATCAGTCTAACTTCAAAGTTTTATATCTCTGGTAGAAATTAACGTACAGAGACGCGCGTGGGTGCGTTTGAAAGGTCTTTCGGAGAGCTTTCAAATGATATGACTCACGGTGGCCATCGATTGTTTTTTTTAATTTTGCAACAATTATGCAAAATTGAAAATTCTGAAATTTTTTTATTATTTTTGACAATTAGCCAATTTTGGAAAAAAAATCGTACGAAAATTTGAAGTACACCATTTTTTAGCTATTACCAATAGTCCAGGCAACAGAGAAATTTTCAGACAAAAATTCCGGGATGGGTTTTCTCAACGGAAATCGCTTCAGTACAATGTAAATAGAAACTCTTGATAAAATGCAACTCCTAATTTATTGTCAGATTTTTTTTATGAGCGCTCAAAGTTGACGAAATATGGTTTTTTCAATCTGCAAGCCACGGTATGCATTTTAGCTGAAAAAGTTTCGTATAAAAGTTGTAGGCTATAGCAAAAGCTACAATTTGAGCTGTCGTGCAATTTTTTTCGTTTGTTAGTTATTGAAAAAAGCCCCAAAAACCCTTAAAAATGGCCATTTTTACTATATCGAATATTTATTGCAAAAAGAACTTTTTTTAATGTTTATGACTCTTAAAAGAAAGCTCTTGTGATTCTAAAAAAAATGAATCGTCGCACGACTATTTAATTTTATTAGTTACTGATATATTCTAATTAGTTAATTAAGAGACGTCCAAAGTACGGGGCTGTAAATTTTTTTTGGCCGAAGATGTCGAGTTGTAAAACAACTCAATCTCTTTGTCAAAACGTCAATTTTAATAAATGAATGGGAACGAATCAAAAAATTAATTTGCAACCCCTAAATTTTGACTTTATAAAAGTGCACCTTTTTTCTATTATAAACAATTAGAATTGCCACTTCCCTATGCATTATAGAGATTTCTTTTTTAGAAATTCACATATCTGAGATCAAGGTGCATATTTTGAAAAAAAAAATTGTGTTTCGACCAATAGGAGCCGAGATAATTTTTTTTTGTTTAAATCGCCATTGTTGTAGTAATGAAAATTAACAAATCGGTCCAAGGGCATTCGATCGTTATTAAGTTATATTTTCTCATTACGACACAAGGCTTTACATATTTTGGCTTTTTAACAATTAAAATGACGTTTCATTTCCAGCACGAGAAAAGCCAAAGGCCGGAGGCGGTGGTGGGGGGTCTCCCTCGCGCGCTTGGAAATACTGAAAGTCCGCGTTCAAATCGACGCGCTTCGCAAAAATCAGACTTATCTCGCGAACTATTGCATCAAATTCGATCATTTTTTTTTTAATTTGGGGTAGCTTCAAAATTTATTGAGATTGGTGTAGTTGTAATTAGTATATTTAGTGCCAATCGTTTATTATTAACTTAATTGAATTCATACATATCAGTGTATATATAAATTCCAATTAATTATTACTTCCTATCCGTAAATATGGATAAGGATAAATAATAATCAATATATTTTCAATTATTAATAACAATATTTTAATTTATATCCATACGTAGGCTATAGTTTACATGATTTCTTATTTTCTAATTGTACCTAGTTCTTTTCGGCGCAGACTCATTTATTTCGTTTTCATTACACTCTTCATTTAATATTACTTCTACAAGACTACTCAAATTATACTCTTCGTTATCAATATTATCATATTCATGTATTTCTTCTACGTTCGTACAATTATTCCCGTAGCAAAATCCACACAAGCGAGAACATTTGAGGCCATGTTTGCGGCAGCTGCACGTAGCTTTACAGCCTTTTTGGCATTTACAAGATATTTTTTCTGATACTTCGGGAGGTATCATTGGCTCTAAAGAATGAGTGGGTTCCAAAGTTTTTTCGACTTTATGCCACCCATACTTCAAAGGATTCAAATCATTACCAAGCCACGATTGTATTTGCAAATAGGCGGTTGCAATCACGACGCTCTCAGGAAGCTCGATTATAATCCGCTTAGCAAAAACATGGATGATGCATATAGTGCACCATATGGCCAGCCGCGAGGCTGGCCAGGTCAATTTGTGCAAAAATCTTTTGTCAAAGCGGCGGACGACAATTGTCTTCCTTAGCAGAGAACGGAGACTCCCCAAACAAACAACTCGTTGTTTCGGGCGAGGATGTCGAAACTTCTCTCTTTTGTGTACGGGCATATACAAATGCTGAAGTACGAAATGCGTCACCGATTGCCCTCGACAAGCAACTAATGCTAGTCGACCCGAAGTGAATGCAATGTATATTCGAACGAAGACTTGCAATCACAAGTGCGGATGTGTGTACCTTCACGTGGTGGGGCTGAAAACGCTGTCTCTGCAAAGAAACAGTAGGCAAAACACACAACGCTTGCCCTCAGGGCTACAGGCCAACCGGCCAAACAAAATATAACAACACGGACCATAACAATACGTGGTGAGGTGCGGCCTGTAAACGCCCAAACATTCATCGCGGAGTCTACCACACCTCAAGAGCTCAACTCGAGCCCAGAAAAGCCAAAATCCGGGAGTCACTTGAGGGGAAATCTCTTGGGATTGTGGTACCGCGCGCCCTCTTAGAGGACGGGAGACCGCTCCGGGAACTAGTTGCAGAGGGCCAATGGTCCCGGCAATCCGAATATAATTCGGGTAGATAACAAATTTCCCCCTATCGACTAGCAATCGGTAGGTGCCACTACTGTGGGTAAAGAGTCGCGGCCGTGGTCATAGCAGCCACCCAAAGTTCTTTGCCTCGAGTTCCCGGAGTAAGGCCCGACACCAAATTGTGCGAGAGAACAGTCCATTGGGCCGAGTAACTCTCGATGACTAGAACGCACTACGGATGCCAAAACCCTTAGGAAAAATGCTTCCACAGAAGGGCAGCATCCTTCCTGCTAAGGAATTGTTTTTGAGCTCTAATAACTAAAGCAATTTTGCAATTGAAAGCGAAATTAGTGGCTGTCAGCTCCTTTTGAAAGCGAAAACCATGCACTGAAAGTCCATCAGATCCAGTGCTGCTAATGGCGAACACAGGCTAAGATGAAAGTAAAGGCGGAAACCCGACACGCTCAGTCAAATGCTACTTTGGTTGCAACTCGTCTAACACCTAACCCGGACTTGACCAAACGAGGTTTGATTGAAAATCAAACCCAGCGTGAAATAAAAACACGCTGGTACACTCGTAATTAGTTTTAAGTTATATTATAATAAGATTAGTCCTAAGCAATTAACTATAATTTAAGCAATAGCATAAGCAGTAGTACAGTAAGTAGAAAATTAAGTAGAATTAAGATGCGTTAAATAAGAAAGTTACCGATTAAAAATTAAGAATTATAAATCAAAATCAAAATCAAATGAAAGAATAGATTATAAATCGAAAACAAGCGAACCAAAATCAAAACAAAAATCAAAATCAAAATCAAGATTAAAAACAGATCAAAAGCTAGATAAATAACTAGCTAATAAATCAAAATGTAAATAAAAGAGCCATGGACCCCGAACCCATGGAGAAACCCGATAAGGTAACAAAGCTCAAGCCCAAGTAAACACGCACACGCACAAGTACTCACTGCTCGCACTTGAACGCCACTCGAACGCCACTTGCTTAGTTGAACGCGAAAGTTAACGCCAGGACTAAAGTCGAAAGCTACCCTCCAGATCGCCAGCAGCGACCCCAAAGGAGGAAAAATATAACTAGAAATTGCGTTGTACCTTGAAAGCGACATGGTCAACCACTCTAGGTATAACAAGGCGAGGAAACGTAAGCAGGAGATGACCGTTGAGAAACCAGAGCACTGCTCTAACACTCCGGTATCAACTCAGTTTCCTTCGCAACCAATCAAAACAGAAGAAAGCAAAGACGATTGCCCACCAGCTAAGAGGGTTAGATTGAACGCACAACAAAACCCCGAACTGGGCCAGAAATTGAGGATCATACAATTGAACCTCAACAAAAGGCAAGTAGCCAACGATGAGCTGGGAGAAATGATGACAAACAGAAATCTTGACATACAGGTGGCACTGGTGCAAGAACCATATCACTGGAATAACGCGATTTCAGGTATGGGCAGCATCGCAGCTATTCATGGATCCAAAAAGGGAGAAAAGATTCAAGCTGCGATACTTTACAACCCGCACAAAGTCACCGCTGTCAGGATCTCTAATCTGTGCGACTCCCATTGTGTTTGTGCACAAGTGATCGGAGCCTTTGGCGAAATCTACCTCGTAAGCATCTATTGCCAGTTCAGCCACAGCAGGAAGACCTATCTTGACAAACTAGCTGAGACTCTGAAGCAATTGAAAGGCAAAAGAGTCTTAGTTGGAATGGATGCAAATGCCAAGTCAAAGATCTGGTCTAACACACAGGACAAGAATGGAACAATCATTGAAGAATTCATAGACCAATTTGGGCTAATAGTGGCCAATAGAAGGGACCAACTTCCAACGTGCCGTAGCACGAGAGGCGAGACGGATATCGACGTAACTTTACACACGTCAAACCTGTCAAACCTCTTAGCTAGCTGGGCGGTGAAAGAATGGACCACCAGTGACCACAGGCCCATAGTGATTGAACTGGATTTTGCCTCACAACCAGCCAGACTCATACAAACCGAAGAAAGATTAGAACCAAGGTTTAACATGAGAAAAGCTGATTGGGAGAAATTCGGGAGACTTTGTAAATTCGAGAAAGAGAACCTAGCTAAACTCCCCTTAAGAACCGCTGAAGACATTGAAACTTATGTTTCAAAATTTGAAGAGGTTCTGATAAGGGCAGCAAAGGACTCTATTCCACCAAAAATGAGAAGAACGCACTCTCAACCCTGGTGGAATCCTGACTTGCGAAGTAAGAAACGAGCGATACAAAGACAACAAAAAATCGCTGCTCTGAAAAACAAAGAAGGACCGAATATAAAACAAAGGAAATCCCTCCAGAGAGCACTTGAAAAATTGAGTCAAATGAATTCCCAATATGCAACGGCTATTAAAAGAGCCAAAAGAAAAAGCTGGCGAGACTTCTGCACTAACGAAAGCGAAAAGAACGCTTGGGCGTATCCGTACAAACAAGCATCCAACAAAGTCAGAATCTCAAAAGCAATGTGCACGGTTAACCGTAATGGTTCAGTTACAAAAGACTGGAAAGAAACAAGAATGGCTCTACTAGAAGGATTGATGCCTGATGACGACCCAAGCTGCGAAAATGATGCACATGCAGAGACTCGCAAATATATGCGGGAGGTTCCAATAACCGACGACGCAATGCCTTTCCTAACAAGGGAAGTCGAAATAGCCCTTAAAGCGAACAAGGCAGGGAAATCACCAGGCAAAGATAAAATAGAGTCCGAGATGCTTGTAAAAGCAAAACCATTACACCAGGAACTGACGCGACTGTTCAACGCCTGCTTAAAATGCGGAGTGTCCCCCAGAAGATGGAAAAGTGGAATGCTAATCACGTTACTCAAAGGGGTTGAAAAACCCGAGAACGAGATTAAATCATATAGACCCGTATGTTTACTCCCTATTGCAGGGAAGACACTCGAGAGGCTTGTGATTCAAAAAATATCCAACATTCTTAACAGCTCGGACTGGTCTTCGGAAGATCAATATGGCTTTAAAGCAAATAGATCTACAGAGGACGCCATTAGAAAACTACATGAAATAGTAGAAGAGGCAGAATCTGATCCGTCGATCAAGTACGTAGCCGCTATTCCACTGGACGTCTCAGGAGCATTCGACGCCTTATGGTGGCCAAGCCTGCTTTCCCAATTGAAAGAAAGAAATTGCCCGAAGAACATCTACAAGCTCCTCCAGAGCTACTTCAGTGATCGAGAGGTGGGCATATATGCTCACTTCGAAGAAACACTGAAAACAGTGACGAAGGGGTGCCCACAGGGTTCAGTATTTGGACCGGTCGGCTGGAATGTCGTCTTCGACAAACCACTTCGGGCAATCAGGGATGCAGGATACGAGGTACTAGCCTACGCAGACGACGTACTTCCTATCATTAAGGCAAAGACACGCATTGATCTTGAAAGGCAAGCCCAAGAAATCATTAATATAATGATGAACTGGTGCAAGTCTGACAAGATGAAGTTGGCAGTGGAAAAGTCAGCACTAATATGGCTTAAAGGCCAGCTAAGCGAGAATAGGAACCCTACAGTTAAAATTGGGAAAGACAACATTAGAACGCACAAATCAGTCAAGTACCTAGGAATCACGATCTCGAAGGGCTTCCGATTGGAAGAACATACTCGAAACGTGGTTCAAGACTGTAACAACACCTACTTCAAGCTAAGCAAAATAGCAAAAGCGAACTGGGGCCTAAAATTCAATTCCATGAAAAAGATATATAATAGCTTCCTACTATCGAAAGTTACATATGCCGCTGCAGGCTGGTGGCAAAGAACTAATATCAAACAACAATCTGCTTTAGAAAGATTGCAACGATCAGTTCTTTGCAGAACACTCAAAGCCTACAAATCGATCTCTCACGAAGCGGCGCATGTGCTGGCAGCCTCCCGACCAATAGCTCTAGAGCTCGACGCGAGAGTTGCAAAGTACTGCGTCAGGAAAGGGAAATCGATTAAAATGCACGGCATCCAAATTGAATCCGAAGAACTTCGATCGGGCAGACTAAAAATCTCGAAAGCCATACAACTCATCAACGATGAAATCGAAAGGGTATGGCAGGAGAGATGGCAGTCAGCCACAAATGGCAGGAGAACTTACTGCTACTTCCCAGTAATCAAGGACAGATTAAAGAAGAGGTGGCTAAACCCCAATCATTACACAGTCCAGTTTATGACTGGACATGGCGCTTTTAAGTCATACCTCCACAAAAGAGGACTATGCGAAGACCAACTGTGTAATTGTGGGGAGATAGAAAGCGAAAGTCATATTCTCTTTAACTGCGAAGATATAAGGGAACTAAGGAAGCCATTAATAGAGGCTGTTGAAAAGGAGGGTCATACATGGCCTTGCCCGGAAACGGCCCTAGTATCCAGCAGGAAAATCTACAAAGTCTTTGAAGACTTTGCTAGAAAAGTCATAGAGCCCAGAGAGGGAGCACCTATAACAAAGAGAAAGCGTAGAAAAATAGTCACGAACTATGGTAGAAAGACGCCGCCTCTTACAAGGTCCCTGAGTAAAGGACAAAAACTCCCACAACAATCTAATTTTTGAAACTTTGAAAGCAAACAAGCTCATAAAGCTCGAAACTTTGAACGATAATTTTTGAACATCAACTTCAGAACTAAATTCTGAAGTTTGATTATTTGAACGCGATGAACCCCGTTATGACCCAAAGACAGAGATTTGAACCGAATGCGTGGCATAACAGGCAAGAACACTGAAAATGCCTGGGGAGTCGCCTTGACGGCTAGGCGAGACCCCGTCCTGACACAACAGTCAAAAACCAAATCGAAAGAGCAAACATCAGTATCAGCCAAGCCATAAAACCATTCTTTAGAAAGCGAGACCTGACTTTGGGACAAACGAGGTAACAACAACCTTTCGAATGACGGATACCCACCAGCGTGAGCGGGGATGACCGAAACGCAATGGGGAGACGTACCTCGGTATGTCAAAACGATGGACCTGTGAGTCGTGGGAGAAATCCCTTAATACAGGTACGCAGGGTGGGATGTTTTTCGAACGCGAGCCCAGGAGGGGAGGCTTAGTTGGTTGATCGTCTTAGGAATTTCCTTTGGCTGTCCTGGCTGAGTCTCTCTTCTGACATCCCAATTTGGGTTGGCCTCTGCGGGGTAGTGGTACCAGGTCAAGCAAATCTCGTAAGATTTGTACGCTGCGTGCTTCCGACGCAGTAGACGTTGGGGTAACTAGAGTCCCATCGCGCCCAAACCGAGGGTCAAGCCTTTAGTTCCGCTCTCCTTGAGCGTTGAACCTTGAAAAGATCGGTACTCCTCTCGAGGAGGTCGCCGCCTTAGATGAAAAAGGTTCCGCCTCGCTGTGTGCGTCAGGGATGTCGCAGCAAACTTGACTTCCGGATCTCCAAAATATTTGAAAGCGAAGGAGTGAAAGACAGTGGGCTATGCCAACCTGATTGGTGCCCAGCGAGAAGGGTGGTAATGTTTGATTACGCTGTGCCACCCTCAAATCGGAAAAGTGTGACAACACACACAAACACTAACTGTATTTGCAAATAAGCCCGTTTGCAATGTTCGGCAGCTGCTGCTTCAGTTGGCGGCAAACTTTCTAGTTTTATTGCGGATTTGCTGGTTTTTCTATCGAAATGTACAAAACGTAACTCACTTAATGTTAATTCGTGCCCTTGCTTTGTTTCTACAATTTTATCGGCATTACTGGAATACATGCATTTAATAATATTTATACCACTATTAATGAGTGTTATATCATCAGCAGATGAATTATAAAAAATTGACGCTAAATGTATTAAAGAATTGTGATCGACTTTTTGTAAAATACAATTTTTTCCAAGATTAAAAAATGCAGATGTAGTATCACAGCCCGTAAAAATATATAAGAAGGAGATGATTTTTTTCAATTGCGGAAATTTGAAACTATTGCTATGATAAAATTTATCTGGATTTAAAACGCTCCACTTTCACTTTTACAGCCCGCTCTTTGTCTATAAATGCCCACCGTTATGGGCTGACTTGTATACCTGGGTCCCCGAAAGTAAACTATAGCCTTACGATTTCAGTTAAGTACAAACTTAGAAAATACGGAAAATAAAGATTATATATAAACATGGCCTCAAATGTTCTCGCTTGTGTGGATTTTGCTACGGGGATAATTGTACGAACGTAGAAGAAATACATGAATATGATAATATTGATAACGAAGAGTATAATTTGAGTAGTCTTGTAGAAGTAATATTAAATGAAGAGTGTAATGAAAACGAAATAAATGAGTCTGCGCCGAAAAGAACTAGGTACAATTAGAAAATAAGAAATCATGTAAACTATAGCCTACGTATGGATATAAATTAAAATATTGTTATTAATAATTGAAAATATATTGATTATTATTTATCCTTATCCATATTTACGGATAGCAAGTAATAATTAATTGGAATTTATATATACACTGATATGTATGAATTCAATTAAGTTAATAATAAACGATTGGCACTAAATATACTAATTACAACTACACCAATCTCAATAAATTTTGAAGCTACCCCAAATTAAAAAAAAAAATGATCGAATTTGATGCAATAGTTCGCGAGATAAGCCTGATTTTTGCGAAGCGCGTCGATTTGAACGCGGACTTTCAGTATTTCCAAGCGCGCGAGGGAGACCCCCCACCACCGCCTCCGGCCTTTGGCTTTTCTCGTGCTGGAAATGAAACGTCATTTTAATTGTTAAAAAGCCAAAATATGTAAAGCCTTGTGTCGTAATGAGAAAATATAACTTAATAACGATCGAATGCCCTTGGACCGATTTGTTAATTTTCATTACTACAACAATGGCGATTTAAACAAAAAAAAAAATTATCTCGGCTCCTATTGATCGAAACACAATTTTTTTTTTCAAAATATGCACCTTGATCTCAGATATGTGAATTTCTAAAAAAGAAATCTCTATAATGCATAGGGAAGTGGCAATTCTAATTGTTTATAATAGAAAAAAGGTGCACTTTTATAAAGTCAAAATTTAGGGGTTGCAAATTAATTTTTTGATTCGTTCCCATTCATTTATTAAAATTGACGTTTTGACAAAGAGATTGAGTTGTTTTACAACTCGACATCTTCGGCCAAAAAAAATTTACAGCCCCGTACTTTGGACGTCTCTTAATTAACTAATTAGAATATATCAGTAACTAATAAAATTAAATAGTCGTGCGACGATTCATTTTTTTTAGAATCACAAGAGCTTTCTTTTAAGAGTCATAAACATTAAAAAAAGTTCTTTTTGCAATAAATATTCGATATAGTAAAAATGGCCATTTTTAAGGGTTTTTGGGGCTTTTTTCAATAACTAACAAACGAAAAAAATTGCACGACAGCTCAAATTGTAGCTTTTGCTATTGCCTACAACTTTTATACGAAACTTTTTCAGCTAAAATGCATACCGTGGCTTGCAGATTGAAAAAACCATATTTCGTCAACTTTGAGCGCTCATAAAAAAAATCTGACAATAAATTAGGAGTTGCATTTTATCAAGAGTTTCTATTTACATTGTACTGAAGCGATTTCCGTTGAGAAAACCCATCCCGGAATTTTTGTCTGAAACAGGCCTTTTTTGCCTCTGTTGCCTGGACTACAAGCCCTATCTGAATCACTCATCAAAAATTTATTTTCGTCAAATATGACGCGCGCACGGGCATTTTTTCCTGGAAGTGACAGTTTTTTTCAACATTTTTTATCTCCGTCAAATTGTAACAATCGAAAAAAATTTATAGGAGAAAAAATGTTTGTTGTTTCACGTAGAATACTGCAATAATTTTTTTTTTGGTTTTTCGAATAATTTTTTTTTTTCGGTTTAAATTATTTTTCAAGGTCGAAAAAAAAAGATTTTTTTTTTATGTAATTTATAATACTTGTTATGTAGTATTATTGAATGGGTGGAAAAAAATTTTTTTTTGTGGTTTCTCATCTTTTTAGCGTACCGACTGTGAGAAAAAAAAATTGAAAAAAACCGAAAAAAAAAATTTTTCGAAAAACCAAAAAAAAAAATTATTGCAGTATTCTACGTGAAAAAACAAACATTTTTTCTCCTATAAATTTTTTTCGATTGTTACAATTTGACGGAGATAAAAAATGTTGAAAAAAACTGTCACTTCCAGGAAAAAATGCCCGTGCGCGCGTCATATTTGACGAAAATAAATTTTTGATGAGTGATTCAGATAGGGCTTGATAATAGCTAAAAAATGGTGTACTTCAAATTTTCGTACGATTTTTTTTCCAAAATTGGCTAATTGTCAAAAATAATAAAAAAATTTCAGAATTTTTAATTTTGCATAATTGTTGCAAAATTTAAAAAAACAATCGATGGCAACCGTGAGTCATATCATTTGAAAGCTCTCTGAAGGACCTTTCAAACGCACCGACGCGCGTCTCTGTACGTTAATTTTTACCAGAGATATAAAACTTTGAAGATAGACTGATTTTGCCCGTGGGGGGGTAAAAGTGCGTGAGCGGCACTGTAAATGCAAAAGCTTCACTTGGTAAATATATTGTATTTTTCATGGTCAACGATATTTAGGAAAATTAATTAAAGAAATGAAAAGATTAATTATTTATAATATATATTTTTTATAGGTTTAATTGATGCAGGTTTAGGCGAGACACAATTCAACTTACTACTATTTGCTATGAATATTGATACTGTATCAGATACTTTGCTAAAGCGTTATGAACGAATTGTAGGGCCCAAATTGGAAGAACTTGCTCAGGAATCTTGTCTCGAAGCTCTACAAGAAGAGATAAATTGAACCAGCAAAGCCAACGATATTGTAACTGACAAGTAGGATATCAAGTTGATCTAGCTTTGAATTGTTTTTTTTTAATGAACTTGGGACTACATTAGTGAAATAATCATGATTTTATAAGATTTTTTTTTTTATAATAGAAATTAATTTCAGTTTTGATTTTTACATTTGTTATTAATAAAATTTACATTATCAACTCCATCAATCATTGTTCACTTATTGTAATTTTTTTTTAATTACAAATGCTCTTAATTCTTTTTTTAAGGCTTTATATATCCACTAAACAATATCTTTAATTTTGTTTTTTTTATACATGTCAATTTATAATTACTATAAATGTTGTAAGTGTGATTATTTGTAAGATATAGAATAAGAGAATACTTTTCATACAAATATTTTTGTATCGTGTAATCTGTAATCGTATGGAACTTTAAGATTTTTTTAAATAAAAAATTCCAAAATAAATACAAGGTTGCTACTATACTTGAATTTCGTAAATCCTATTTTATTTGCAGCAAAGTATCAGGTAAATTCGGTCTATCATTTGGCTACGACGCAGCTTGGCAAAGGAGAGGAACTGGACGATCTTATAATAGCTTATCTGGTAAAAAAGAAAAAAAGGAAACGAATTGTTTATTTTGGTGCAAAATTTTTTTCCACGTTTCCTTTGTAATAAAATGAACAAATTCATATTTTTATAAATAAAAATAAAACAGTACGTTGGTTGAAAATTAAATAAGGAAGTGTGGGGAAAAAATTGTATTTACACGTACAAATTATAGTATGCTGAAGAATAGTAATTTTTTTTTCAGCACATGGTGTTTTATTTTGTTTTTATGCCAAAAAAGTCGGCTCATATGCCGTTAGATTAAAAGTTTGTCGTTCGTGTCCTTCTGGTAAACCTCATGACTGTAGGCTTAACTATGATCGTTCGTCAAAAGGGATGGAAACAGACATGGCTATAGAATTGTTTACAAAGAATCCATTGTTTGAAAAATTAAATATTTTTGGCGCTAGATTGATTATGGACAATGATTCAAGCACTATTGCAGGGTTGCGTAAAGTAGCGGAACATAGTATTGAACTGTGGGCCGATAAAAATCATACTATTAAAGCCTTTGCGAGCTCACTTCACGCATTGTCTGTCTCGAAAAATTTAGTAGACTACTTCCAAGATAATTTGAGTGGAGTTATTGCAGAAAGTAAAGGTCAAGTCGATGTTCTGACGGCTAAAATGAAAGCAATCGTTCCCCATGCATTTGGGGACCATACACTGTGTATTTTTCATGAAAATAATGAAAATTACGAGTATAAAAGACTGCCCGGAAAAAAACCACTTCAAAATGAAGATTTGAGAGTATCTCTGGATGAGCAGATGACTCGCTATATAAACAACGCAGAAAAAATTGCTCCTGCTGGTTCGACGCAAGCAAACGAATCCTTCAACCACTTAGTCGCTTCAAAATGCCCAAAGACAAAGCATTTCTCTGGATCGGAGTCGTTCCCTTTTCGAGTTGCTGCAGCAGTTTGTTATAAAAATTTAGGACCTAGCTATATTAATAGAGTATTCCAAATGCTGATAATGAGTCCAGTCAAAACAACTTTGAAATATAGATTAATAAAACAAGCCAAGACTATAAGAAAAAAGTTGTTTGCGAATAGCCACTTAGGAAAATTACGCAGGAAGGCACTCAAAATTGCTCGATCGTCCAAATCTACTAACATCAAACGCAAAGAAGGAATCACATATGAAAGTAATATAGGGTTGAGCGGCATACTGGACATTCCTTGCGGTGCTCCTCTGATGGCTGGTACTCCATCTGTGCCTAAAACAGTAGCCTCTAGTAATGCTTTGAATGAGATAGGTAATATGAAGATTGTATATATAGACACCGAAACGACTGGTTTTAGTTTAGATAAAGATCAAATTTGTCAGGTTTAATACTATTTTACTGTAACTACACTTCTTTTGTACTTTTATTAAATGCATAACAGAAATTTATTAATATTTAGATTGCCGCTTTTAATGGAGACACATCATATGATGCTCATGTAGTTCCGACAGTGCCAATTAAATCAATGGCAGCATTGAAAACTGGACTTTCCGTTAAAAAGGGAAGTTTATATTGAATTGTGTGTTCAGAGAATCTGCTGTTAAAGGACTACTTGATTATTTAGTAACCTTTAAACTAAATGCTCAAAATCCAAAAATTATTTTAGTTGGGCATAACGTTATAAAGTAATTTATTTTCATTAGTTAGAATTACATATCTCGTGTACTATTTCATTCGTTGTGATAATTTATTTTAGATTTGATGCTGAGAGGATTGAAAAATTACTCACTCAATTTTAACTGTATGACGAATTTTTGAAAATAGTTTATGGATATGCTGATACAGTTGAAGTATTCAAAAAAAAAATTACCAGAAAGGGTAAAACAGAAACTTTCTTTCGCTGAAGAGGCTTTAGTCAAAGAATATTTGCCTCAAGAGAATACTGCTAATTTGCATGACGCTTTACATGATATAAAAACATTAAAACATCTAGTCGATTCTGTTAAAATATCAAATCAAGATATTGTTCAAAATTGTAAGAGCATTAGTCAAATAAAAGAAGCTCAAACAATTTTACAACGAAGAAAAATACAAAAGTTAGCTATAGAAAACAATAAGCAACAATTAAAAGTATTACAAGATGTGAAATCTAATATTATTTATAAAATGGCCAAAGAAGGCATTACTGAAGAAGTACTGAAAACTGCCTATTCCAAAGATAAAAAAGATGGTGTGAAAGTATTGCTATCCATGAGTGTAAATGGAAAAGTTAGAGTTACTTCAAATACAAAAATTATTAACGCAATTTCTAACAAAATAAAGGAAATTTGTTCATGAAAAATTTTGTTTGTTGTCTGTATTTCTTGAAAAATGAATGTGCAAAATTTATTAATTAATTTTAAAGTATTGAAAATTTTTCAAAACTGTTACTAAAGTCATGAAAAATTTAAATAATTCAACAAGCGCGCGCTTTACGCTTCTGCGGCAGTACAAACATGGCGTCGTTGCACATACCGGATGTCCGACAAAACATTCAGTTTTGCGTTATATTTTATTAATTCTCTCGATATTTGTCACGGTTACCCCTATTTTCCGATAAACGATTTGAAAGTTCAAGACTTTAGCTACAAGTACGTATATTTTTTATTGGGTAACTACTCGATTACGGTCGGTTAATTATCAATTTTCAACCTCATTCTCACTCCGCTCCATAAGAGCCCATGTTAAAAGTGCAGACTTTGAGCTCGAATATTTCGAAATTTTCCACGGCTTAAGGGGTAAAGGAGGATACTGTTGGATTCAGCGCATTTTCATCTATCGAAATCACTATAACTAACATCGAAACTTTTCAACACCCCCTCGCTGGAGCCTCCTTAAATATAAGCGTAACTATTTCGAACTTCAAAAATTTGCATGATTTCGTAGTTGCATTTGCTATTTCCTACCTATACATAAATATACGTAATTAATTAAACGTTATCTTCTACAAAAAATGTGCATACGAGTATGTCCTTTTATTTGAAGAAACTGTAAATATTTCGAAATCGAAATTATGAATAACAGGAGCTGGGTTCCGGATTTCAGAAAATTGGAATGCAGGAGTTCGGGGTTACAGCGTAGCAGGGTAACCAGCTCGAGGATTGATGAAATTCGGGCGTAGGAGTTCGGGGTTAGAGCGTGGCAGGGTAACCAGCTCGAGGGTTAAGAGTTTGGGGTTACAGCGTGGCAGGGTAACCAGTTCGAGGGTTGATGAAATTCGGCTGTAGGAGTTTTTTTTTTTTTTTTTTTTAAAAAAACGTTTATTTGCTTAAATCAAGACATTTACATATGTATACAGGTGCAAATTAACTTACAAAATAAAACCTAGAAATTAGCGAAACGTGATAGAATATGTGGCTCAGTGAGCATCTCGTATTCTTATAATATTTTTAAGTAGGATGTATAGAAAAAAAAACTAGAGAGAGTTGATGCGGTTGACAAATTCGTCAATTCGTCACAATGCTGAAAATAACTGTCCGTTTTGTTGGTTGCAGGAAAAAGAGTGGTGTAAAATACCTGTGCGTCATTATCGTTTGATGTGCTTACAGACTAAGGAAAAACTTAAGATTAAACTAAAAATTATACATGTATTATACAAGTAAGAATGTCATAGATATTAGAGAACGGAGAGTGATAGCCAACGGTCATGTTGGAAAATTATCTTTGTAGTGGGGATTTGCATCTATGCCATATATCACGAGTTCGTGCATTAATATTGGTATTATTTCCTTTTAGAACGGCGTCACAGTTCGTCTAAGTATTTGGCATTATTCGCGAGCCACCAATATTTTTTAACATGAAGCCTGTGATAATTTTTATAGTCTATTTCGGGGATAGACATCGAGTGTTTGATATTATTAGTGTTATTAGGATTAAAGTTTATGTTTTTATTAGCGGCACTTCGTTTCTTGTGATATATTATAGGAACATTGTTCTCATTTTGGATAAATCCTGATTTATCAAAGTATATAAATAGATGTGGTGGAAAATAGCCAGTATGTGCAGTGGCTTTACAGTCAATTTCGTCGAGAGAAGTGAGCTTAGCAATATGGGAGTTTTTAATTGATTTAAGATTTGCAAAGTAATCTCTAGTCAGTCTTATGATAAAATTATCAATTCTGGGAACGTTTGCATTATCATATAAAGTTTTATTACTAATAAATTCTTTACTACCTGCTTTACGGTATAAGTGAAGCGAAGCTCTAAGGCATCGTTCGAATTTACGGAGTTTTTCCATTATGCAGGCACTAATATTCCACCATATCGGACAGGCGTAGGTTAGAATTGGCCTTATTAGCAGGAGATAACAGATGACCTTAGCGCGGTGTTATAGGGCTTTGTTAAAAAATAATCGATTATATGCATTAAACGAAATTTTAGCTTTAGAAAGTTGGGTATCGATATGAGCGTTCATACGAAGTAAATAGTCAAGGTGTACGCCTAGATATTTGACAGTATATTTACGCTCAATTGGGTGATCACCGGTACTATAGCGCAGGTAGATTTGGAAAGCTTTAATCGCGTTTCTTTTCTTCTGGGAGATGAATCTAAGTGGTTTGTGGAAAAGTATAGTCTCGCATTTCAGATAATTTGCTTTTAGGTTAAGGGCTTTATATTGGAGGATGGTTTTATTGAAAAGTAGGTCTAGAGTTTTAGTAACTGTATTAGGATCTTCGCCTGCTGCAAGTATGATATAGTCGTCAGCAAATGCTGCGGAGTAGGTGCTATTGTGCGTGTTCAGACCGAAAAGATTAGGGATGTGATGAGTGAAGATGTTGAAAAGCTCTGGAGAGTTCACAGTGCCTTGGAGTAGTCCTTCAAGCAGAATGAATAGGAGAGACGAGATTTCTTGTCCATTGTATGTGGCAAAACTGCGGTCACGCGTCATGTGCCATACTAGCTGGATGAAGTCTAACGGGTATTTGTTAGTATGAAGAATGTATAGGAGACGTAGGATCCACACCGAGTCGAACGCTTTTTCTAGGTCAATTAAACAGGCGCCAACGACATCACCTTTGTGTAGATGGGAGTTTATGTCTGTTGTTATTTTATGGATCGCGTGAGTAGTGGAATGCTGTGTTCGAAAGCCAAATTGGTTATCAGGTATAATGTTGTTGGATTATGTGTGTTTTCGAAGGGTGTGTTTTCGTAAGGTGACGCTTATCACAGCTTCATAAACCTTACTGACGGCTGGTGTTAGACTGATGGGACGATAGCTGGATACTTTGGAGGCTGGTTTACCTTTCTTTAGGATAGGGAGAATCTTTGCACGTTTCCAAGGATCAGGGAAAAATCTATTATTCGAGCAGTTGTTGAAGATAGTGGTGTATTCTCGGATGATACAAGGTGGCAAGTGTTTAAGAACTATGGGAGGGATATTGTCCAGGCCAGAAGAGGTTTTATTAGGGAGTGATCTAAAGATCCGTGTAGAAAGATCAACCGAAGTAAAAAGGATGCTGTTATCAATAGGTTTGGGACCAGTTGCCGGATTGTTATCGAAAAATTCAGTGATATGTGAGCCAGAAGAATGGTTGTTTTCAAAAGTTTTGACAAGTTCATTGACCACTTTCTCAACTTCATCCTTGAATGGGAGGTCGGCATTTATGACTCGGGGTGAGTTGACTTGTTCATAGTAAGCACCTATGACATTGAGGATATCGGACGGAGACTCAACTAGGAGATTTTCATTAACTTTTGGAAGGGTATTTACATTACAACCAGCGCGAGCCAAGAGATGAAGTTCTGTATTGTCTATTTCGAGGAAGTCAATTTTCATCTCACCTTTTGGGCGAAAAAATCTATTGATTTTAGGAAAGAACGATTCTGTATTACGGTGATCAATTGCGCGTATCTGGGAATCCCAGTATTTCTCATAAGAAGACTTGAATTCTGCTTTAAGTTTGACATTTACAATAGTGATGAGGTTATTTAATGTACTGATAACATAGGTATTAGGGTTTTGGCGGCGGGTACGGTTTAGAGCTGAGATGAGGAAAGATTTTTTTTTATGTAGTTTTTTAATCCTTAGATTAATGTAGTTGAGTACATTATCATCTGGTTTAAATTTTGGAACGTATTTTTCAATGGAAGAGGCAATAAAAGAGTTAAGTTTGTTTATGTGGTCTAAAATTTCTGTATTGGTGAGATTGCGGTCTGTAGGAATGGATGGAGCGAATTCGTTATTGGTTTTTTTTGTGAAGAGGTTCCATTTAGTTTTCTTGTACATGTGGCGATATGAGACGGCAGGATCAATAGAGTGAACAGTGGAAGGGAGATCTATGGAGAATACTAGTGCCATATGGTCACTTGTATAATCAAGAGTGCGAATTTTATTATTTATTAAATGAGTGAAGGATAGTCGATTATCTGATAGACAAAGATCAAGAACAGTGTTTGCGTTGTTGAAAGTAGGTGTATTGGGGGGGATAATCTTAACTTTGTAGGAAATGCCATTACCGAGTTCCCAACTCCTAAGAAGAGTGCCTTTCTTATTGTCACCGCGGTCTCCCCAAGCCCGATTTCTAGCGTTAAGGTCACCTGCTAATAAATAAAAATTATTTGTTGCTGCTAAATCGAGATTAATAAAGAGTGCATCAAGTTCATTAATAAAAACTTTTTGTTCCTTATTATTAGCATAAGATGTAATTAGAAATAAGTTATTTTGGGATGCTTTAATTTTAATAATAGTATACTCAAGTAAGACATTATTTTTTGAGGACGGTGTAAAGATGTATTCAAAAGGAATAGTTTTTCTTATTAGTATGGCCGTGCCTCCACCCTGAGCATTTATGTGCCTATCATTTCTAATGATGTGATAATCAGCAAATTGCAGCTTATATCTTTGATTAAGTTTAGTTTCGCAGAGTAGTGCTACATCTATGTCGTTATTTTTAACAAATTTTAAAAGGCCGTAGCGTTTTTCAAGAGAAACGAGAGAATTGACGTTTATCGAAGCTATTTTTAAAGGGTGTATAATATGAGGTATATTTACATTATCATGTTGTGCTGACGATAGTTGATTAATCGTAGCCATTTTCGTAATCGTGATCATAAAAAAGAACATCAATTCTCTTGCTATTTTCAACTGTAGTGGCGCAGACCTGCGAAAGTCTGGCATTGATGTTATTGAGTTGTGAGTTGAAATGCGACATTTGATTTCTGAGGTCAGAGATCAGTGCCGAGAAATCATTATTAGTTCGTAGGTCTGTTTCAGCATACGCTGTGGTAGGTACGAAGTTGCGAGCGGGCTGACGTAGGACAGCAGCATATTGTTGAGAGTGATTATTAGGCGGCGCATTAGCGATACCGAGGTTGCTCTTATCGCGGGACTGGGTAGTAGCATTATTTTTGTTAGTAAGCGATTGCTCGATTCGGGCTAGTTTTTGATTACGTGGGCAGCTAGATTAAGTGTAGCAGAAATTTTAGCATGTTTCATAAACACTAGATAAGGGCAGCCTCGGTACGACGCGGGATGTCCAATTTCATCGCAATTACAGCAGTATAATTGTTCACGTGGAGTATTTTTATCGAGCGGACACTCTCTCGGTTTATGACTAGTTTTACATTTAACACATCTATATCCGAGAGAACAACCTGAGCTGCTATGGTCGACGCGCTGGCAATTGGTACATTGGAACTGATTTCTTTTTTTGAGATACTCTATTTTAACTTTTTGGTAGCAAAGAGATTCGACTCCGAAAATATGTTTAGTGTTGCTTTTATTGCTAAGTTGAACTAGAAAGTAAGGAGTATTAGGATTATTTTTATTTAGATGAGCTATGGTAACTTTAAGTATTTCAGTCTCGGGAATAGTTACGCTCTTTAATTCATTTTCAACATCGGTAGTCGACCAAATGCCATTAATGCCTTTGACGACTACATTCTTTGGTTTAAGACTTTTGGGTGTGTATGTAAAAAATTTGATATTCACTGTTTTCAAGATGTAAATAATAGTACTGCAGGAAGTTAAGCTTTTAGCAAAAATAGTTTGACAATCGGAGAGTTATTTTTTCACCGAGAAATTCTCTTTGGTTAACTTATCCTTCAAGATGTTGATGACTTCGTTCAGTGTAGGGCCTTGTACGTGGATCGGCGGCGGTCTCTCGGGTTTGATGGATGATGGAGCAGTCGCTTCAGTCGGCTGCTGCATTGCGGCGGTATTATCTTGCGAGTTATTATGATCTAACAGAGCTCGAGACGGCTTGCTGGTAGGTTTATCTGAGCGATGGTTTTTCTTCAGCCGGGTGGGCTGGGAGGACGGTATTGCCTGCTGGTGCTGCATCGCGACCGGTCCTTGGCTAAGAAAAGTCGGTTGGAGTAGAGCAAAATTAAAAGGGTTGCTGCCCTGAGATAATTTTTCTGTTTGGAGAGATTCAAATCTATTTGTCGAAGTAATCATCGATGTAGTGGGGCCCTGTGTGCGCTGTGTTTTGACAGGCCTTCTCGGCTGTTGCCATTCACTATCAGACGGATTATGTTGTGAGGCAGCGATATCTTGGGAGTCGTACAACGGCGAGTTCGAGGAAGCACATTTTTTTCTGGCAGCTTCAAGGTTAGGTGCCACTGAGCACTGAGAGCGCATGTCAAGTTCTTTTTTCGCTTTATGCCAATCTCTTTCTAGCTTGAAAATATTGGTAATTTTATTACTAGTCGGCGGATAAATTCTTGTATTGACATCTGTTGACATTATTGCTGTGGTGGTCGTAGTGTACGTCGTTGTGGTGGAGCTAACGGACGAACTCGAGGTTATTGTGCCATTGGTAGATAAAGCATTGAGTTTTTCAATATCATTGTTTATGACGTTATCAGAATCAGTAGAATTTAAAATTTAAAGCAGCACAAGTACCGTCAATTTGCATATCTAAGTTATTAACAGCCATTGTCTTTGACTTAATGTAATTTTTCAAAATATATGGCGAGGCGCGCGCCAGGCGGCGGCGCACAAAGCGGAAAACTAACCTCTCTGAGAGGCGTTGAGTTTCAATCTTAATATTTTTCTTGTGGAGAAGATTGTGGAAGCTGCATACACACAAAAGACACTCAGAGTAGGCACGACTATGAGAACTATGAGAGATAGATTTTGTATTATCACTATGCGGGGAATCCCGGTCTCACGAGCAAAGAGCAGCCGGCACACGTCCACTCGCGCACCGTCCCCAGCAAGTGTCCGATGACGAAGCTCCCGGGTGTAGGAGTTCGGGGTTAGAGCGTGGCAGGGTAATCAGCTCGAGGATTGATGAAATTCGGGCGTAGGAGTTCGGGGTTAGAGCGTGGCAGGGTAACCAGCTCGAGGATTGATGAAATTCGGGTGTAGGAGTTCGGGGTTAGAGCGTGGCAGGGTAACCAACTCAATGGTTAAGGAAATTGGGGGTAAGATTTTGGGGTTACAGCGTGGCATGGTAACCAGCTGGAGGATTGATGAAATTCGGATGTAGGAGTTCGGGGTTAGAGCGTGGCAGGGTAACCAACTCAATGGTTAAGGAAATTGGGGGTAAGATTTTGGGGTTACAGCGTGGCATGGTAACCAGCTGGAGGATTGATGAAATTCGGATGTAGGAGTTCGGGGTTAGAGCGTGGCTGGGTAACCAGCTCGAGGGTTAAGGAAATTCGGGTGTAGGAGTTCGGGGTTAGAGCGTGACAGGATAACTAGCTTGAGGGTTAAGGAAATTGGGGTTAGGAGTTTGGGGTTGGGTAACAGCATGGCAAGGTAACCAGCTCGAGGGTTGATGAAATTGGGGTGTAGGAGTTACGGGTTAGAGCGTGGCAGGGTAACTAGCTCGAGGTTTAAGGAAATTGGGTTCGGGGTGGTAGGGGATCAGGGTAGCAAATGAATGTTCTGTTCACTCTCCAATGAAGGGGTAGCAGCCCCTGGTAACGGATACTGTATACTTTTGTGTTAGATTTTAAACGGAATTTCATAAACTTCATTTCTTCTGAAAAAATATTGCAAGAAAATATTTGAAAACATAGATTTTTTTTCATGTGACTTAGGGGGTTGGGTTGTAACCGCTGTAGACGAAATCCATATATTTAGCTAAAATTTTTTAAAAGAATTTTTTAGTTTTTTTCGTCGTAAACTGTGTATAAAATACGAAAATTTTGCTATAAAATGGTGTTAAGGGGTAACTTTCGGGGGTAGCTTTCACCCTCTAAATTATTTATTCGGGAGAACAAAAGTATACATGTGGTTGGCTTTTTTGAGTGTCATACAATATGAAATAACCAGCATAATCTGCGATTAACATCTGCTTATATTGTATTAATAACATTAAGGGGTATTTCACCCTCGAAATAATAGATAATAGGAAAACTCCGGAAGACGTCAATTTTGTTTCATCATTTTCTACCAGAATATCATTTTAAAAATTTTTTTAATATAATTTTTTGCTTTTGTAAGGTAAAAATACACTTAAAAATACAGTTTTTCCTCTATACAATGAAGGGGTTGCAACCCCCGGGGACCAAATTGATGTGTGTCTGTTACTTTTTTTATAAGTATCTTGTGTTTTTTTGTTTCATAAAAAAATATTCATTACAACTAAAGATATTGCTATAGAACTGCTTTTGGGGCTGTTTTTTGGGGCTGTGTTTCATCCCTTAGATAGCTTTTTCCGCCGATAAAGAAAAATACGAGTCTTTTATTTTTTTACGAACTATAAGATATCTTAATTACAGAAAAATCGGAGGCGGAGGGTTGGGGTGGTTCCCTAGTGAGAGCGCAGTTATCATCCAGGAGTAGCTGGCGACAGCTAATTGCTGGTAACTTGTTTTCATCTAATGAAGCAGTGTTTCAATGGCTGAGCAAATCTGAACAGTAGACGAAAGCGTGTGTGAAGTATGAGTGTGCTAGGCATCAGTTTTCCTAGCCTCCTTTGCTTGTTTTTCCGCCTTTTTCCACGACTGGCGAGATCCATGTTCATGTTTGTGTGAGCTTAGCCGTCTTGCATTTTCGTTGCATTTTTCTATTGGTTCTCTTGAGTTTCCATTTTCTGTCGATCGAAGGGTGGAAAACACGCCAATTTCTCATTGTCGATGCGTGTCATTTGTGCGGTCGCGAATTATCGTTTCGTGGCGTTGTTAGTGCGTAGTAGTGTGCATGCATTTGTCGATTTTCTCTGGTATGTTGGCTGATCTCGTTGGTTCGCCTGCCGTCGGATCGCGTCACCAGCTTGTAATTTCGTTTTCTCAGGCGTGGGTGGGCTGATTCACATAAAATTGAATTGACGCACTGCTCTTTCGAATGCATCATAACTGGCTGGCTCGCGGATAGGAGCTTGAGTTAGCAGACAGACAGTGGGACATAGGAATGGATCAAATCTTTGAATAGAAGCATGTTAGACCGAGAGCCACGAGGACCGTTCGGAGAATGAGGGCGAGAAGGCCGCACGCGAGACTAAAAGCTGTAGATTTTTCTGCGATGGGACGACACTGGCGAGTGGGAATTCTCGGACTCAAATGATTCTAGCAAATGATTCAGCCAGATTAACAGCTGATGTGGGCTACATTGGCCAAAGACAGTGAGAGTCCACGTATTAGCTCATGGAGCGGCTACCAACACTAGCTAAATAGCAAACCAACGGACGCTGTAGCGGCGTTTTGGACTTGGGACCTGAAATTTTCAGAAGCATCTAGATTCGTGTCTGACCGATTTCTGGGGAAGATGCGGAAGTTCGTGCATTTTTATGACTTCCCCGAAAAAGAAGTCTTTGCGGCACTAGAAATGGTGTTCATCGAACGAGCCGAGATGTGGTTCGTTAATAATGATGGCGAATCGAGGGACTTCGCGGAATTCGAAAATGATTTTCCGCAGCAATTTTGCGGCTGCTTAGACCGCGAAGACCTATTTGACGAGCTGCACTGACGCACCAGGTTGAAAACGAGTGATTGCCGAGTCCATCACTGCATTTCAGTGTATCGATCGCCGGATGCGCCCCAAGCTATTAGCAACAAAAAAAGTTGCTGATATTGGGTCTGCATCCTAGGTAAGGAGACTACCTTGAGGATAAAGGTATCAAGGATCTGCGTGATATGCGACATTACGGCGACAAACTAGAGCGTCGCTGTGATCAAGACCGCAACTGGCGTCCACCACTACCCAAGGAGGACATGTTAATTCAGGACACTGCATACCAGGGGAACACGTCGAGGAAGACGAAAACTTCAGTTGCACGTGTGTTAGAAGCCTCAACAAATAAGACACCAAACCGTGCCGCAGAGAAGAAAGTACCGGAGAAGAAGTGGAAACCGACCAAAGAAACCGATGGGCGGGACTCATTATGATTCGAAAAGGGACTAGCTGCGAGTGCGATGAGCTTTTGATGCCGTCGATAAACGCACCGGTATCCCAGTCAAGGTGAGCTGCAGAAAATGCGCACGATGTGACTACGTATCCAACGCTTGATCGCTGCGCGTGAACACCAATGTGGTGGCATTGGGCACCGAACAGTCGAATGATCTAACCGCGCGGAGACATAAATAACACCGGTGCGTGCTTCCGGTGTCAACAGCAGGGACATTACGCAAACAATTGCCCGCGATTCAGTGGCAATGTTTGGTGCCAGAACTGTGATGCGCTGAACTGCACTTTCTGTACATTGTTAAGCTGCGAGTCGATTCACATGGCGACGGAAAACGGATTAGCCAGGGCCAATTGCCCAATGACCTCCGCGTAAAACTGACAAGGACAAGCACCACGGCAAAAAGAAATCCCGGATGTGACAAGGTAATTATATCACCACTACCTCAGAACAAGGGCGACGATTCTTCTTCCAAGCTCTCTCGCTCGTGAACGTCACAATCTACATGCCCGACAGGTTGCTCAGTAACCGGAGCATTTTGTTTTTCGGATCTCCGCGTAAATAATTTAGTAAATAGAATCGCGGGCAAATATTTATTGTAAAATCCGACTCTTCCTTTACAGGGTCTTAAGATCTAGTGGATATAGCACCTAGTATTCGAATGTTTACAGAAAGTAAGCAAAAGATACCGTGAATTGCAATAAATTTCATCCCAAATCATCACCGATCTTCGATTATAAGCTGCTGGCTTATTCCAATTCATATTTTTTCAAACGTACGCTACGAGCAAGTGAGTTCTGCGATGCATAAGATTTAATATTGATATATGGGCAGAGTTTCTAGATCGCAGTCAAACTTTAAGAAGTCGATTTAGAACAGTTAATCTGGAAATGTTTCACAGAAAATTTTAGGCGATAACCTTTGCAAGAACAAAAGATTTTTGACTATCATGTCGGATGATTGTTCGATCGTCTTGACGAGTCGTTACACAACTTCAATCTTGTCCAGCTGTCCGCTCTTATCAATCAGATTTCAAATAATGATTATATACATCATACAGGAACGATCGAGGAACTAACATCCAAACTATCACTGATCTGCTGATGTCGGTATTTCTCTTGGGGCTAGTCACTAGCTGAGCGACATCTGGAGTAAATAAATATTGTCTAGGCATAATGAAAAATTAAAAAAATTAATGTTTACAAAAACTTTTGGTTATTTATTTTATCAAATAAATACAAAATAATTAGTTAAAAATAAGTGTTGGTTGATTTTTTATCAAACAAGATGAGTTTTGAAAAAACTATTATGTTAAAACTTGTTAACCCATTAACAACCAAAATGCTTAATTTTTTTGTCGATTTTCAGAAATCTTTCTTCAGAATCTTCAGAATCTTTTTTCAAAATTGCGATTGATTGCGTTATAAAAAAGTTATAGCCAATTCAACAATAAAAACCTGAAAAAATTTGCGAAAAATCAAGTTTGCGATTTTTTTTAGCAATGTTACCGCTAAAAAATCATCAAAAAAATATGATCAGAGGTGATCACGACTATCAAAGTATCTCCAGGAATTTTGGTGGAATTTTTGAACCACTTTTTCCAACAAAATGGTGGCAAAATAAAAAAAAATCCATAAAAAACATTTCTCATTTTTATCTTGGAAACCATTAAGTTTAGCTGAAAAGTTCATTGAATAAAAAAGTCTTAGAATTAAACGAGAAATACGCCTGAATTTTCTGAGGTGATTTTTGAATTTTCGGAGAATACGGAAAATCCATTTTTCCAAAATCATCTCCAAAAATTCTGAAAAAATTCATGCATGTTCCTTGATGAATTCTAAGACTTTTTGTTCCATAAACTTTTTCTTCAAACTCGATAGTTTTCGAGATAAAAAACGTTCTACTCTTAGCATGACCCAGAGATAACGACGAGGACGTAGTAGAATTTTGTCTCCTTTGGGGTGCTTGATTTGAGTGAGTTCCCTTGCCTCTCACTTTTCGAGGTGCTTGATTTGAGTGAGTCCCCTTGCCTCTCACTGCAATACGAATTTTTCAGTGTTTTTTTTTTGAAACATTCAACACAAATCGATAAATCACATTTTTCACAGATAATTCTCGTTCTTACGGGACAATAAGAACAAAGTTTGAGTCTTGTTTGTTTGGACATATTGTGTTTCTCTTTTTTGCATTGTCTCTGCGTCATGTAATTTTTAGCTATTGAAAGTGCAAAACCTTTTGTTCCAGCCCTTTTTTTCTCATCATTGACAGCATTGAATAGTACAGTAGCATTTACAATCGAAGCTTGAATTAGTCTTAAAAAAACTACCCACGTCCACTTTTTTAAACGAATACTCGGAAGTAAATTGTTACAATGTCCGTCGTGGACACCATTGCCACCCATAAAACTATTATAGACACTAATAGCCCTCGGAAAAGGTATTTCAACTTTTTTTCCTTCTTGCTTACTGTATCTCTTTGAAAAGGATAATGGAGTTACCCTTGCAGCAGTAGAAATAATCGAAACTGGTTTTGAATCCATCACACTGATGTAATTTATACCACTGTTCTTATCGTGCTTCACGGCATACTCACCTCATTGAGCTTTTTTATTTAGAACATTTTTATCTTTGACTCTATCTTCTCTAATAGTACCTGTACATTTTAGCCCAAGCTTCTTCAAATGCACAGCGAGATTTAAGCTTGTGAAATAATTATCAAAATAAAGATGGAACATAGATATTTTGCCCGGAGGTATAACACGAAAAAACTTTTCTAGTAAATTCATGACAACGCGAGAACCTAGTGCACACTTACTAAATTTACTTCCCGTTGTAGAATTTTTTCTGCAGTATAAGTCAAGACCTAATACAAAACCATCGGAAGTACAAAGACCCCAGAATTTGAGACCAAATCGTATGGGTTTTCCTCGAATAAATTGTTTTAGAACCGTCCTCGCATAAGACTTAGCCATCATTTCATCGATGGAAAGAGCAGTTCTCCACACACCGAACTTCATAATATTAATTTCAAATAGGTTTAATAGTGAACGGACACGCCAAGCATAGTCAGTTGGATTTTTATCTTTCGTTTGTGAATATTTTAATTTTGATTTGATCTCTTCAAACTTATTACGTGACATAGCAGAAGAAACAGCGTTACAAGATAAAAAGGGATCGCATGACTAGTAATCCCTCTGAGATTTCCTTTTGTTGAATGAAGTCAAAATGATTATTCCCACGAATGTATTTAAGTCTTTTAACTTTAAATCAAAATTATTTTCTTTGCAAGCATCTATAATATATTGCTTCATTTCAGTTGAGAAAATTGTTTCAAACAGTTCTACTGGCTCCATTTCTTGTATTTTATTTTTTACCGAGTCTTTCAATAAAATTTTGTCTTTCAAATTATCATTATACTTTTTTTCTCCTTGCATCCACTGGAGTTCATGCGTTCTTTCTAATTTAGTTTGAGTTTCAGTATATGTTTTACAAGCTTCTGTGTACGTTATATTAGAAATTTCATCATCCAAATCAGTATCGAAATCTGATCCATCAGAACCAGAATTGTCAGGATTTGGAAAGGTAACTATATCATCGTAAGTGTTCTTTGAAATATCAATTTCGTACATTTCATGGGAGTGAGTGGAACGTCTTTTACGTTTTTGCGACATGTTATATAAAATAATAAAAATACCTAATGAAAATTATTACTACAGTTTTCAATGCTTCTTGTCAAACCTAGACTTTAGAAAGCGAAAATAATCCTTTCGATTCGATTTACTGTATGGTCTCAAAATTACAAGAGGCTAGTAAGTAATAAAAATGAGCTCACATACAATTTTCTGAATTGCTTTTTTGATATGTGTATATTAGTATACCCTATACAAACTGCACTTGTATATACTGTAACGGGGGGACAAACTTGCAAAATGAGAAATTTATATAAGAGCAAACTCCCACGATGCAGAGCAAACCGCCGCTCCGTTAACACGTATGTTAATACGTGTATTCGCCTTAACGTCAGCTGACTTAACTTGGTTGTCTTCGATCAAGCGGTGTTGAACTCACCTTAAGTCACGTGCCCTGTGACACACGATAAGTTTTAAGTGTAATCGACTTTGCTCCTAATCCACTTAATCCCCTAGCTATGATCGGATTAAAACTTAAGCCTATTTCAATTGTTTAATATATTAGGAAAAATTATATGACGAAATCGGCGAATAATTTTAATAGATTTTATTAATAAAAATCTCTACAGTCTTTATCGGGCCGAAAGACTGACGCACGCGAACAGGATTTACAATTAAATAACTTTCGGTGAGAAAGAGAGAGAGAGAGAAGATACGAAAATTGGCGCGATCTAACGCTCGGCGCGAATACAAAATTATCAACGCTAACGCGGCTGAACAAAGAAATAAATATATTTTGTAACGGGATAAAACCGTTTAATTATTATATTCGCGCGATTACATTAAAAAGACATGCGAAATTGTCAATGCTCACTACTATTCCGGGAGAGCACGAGAAAGTATGCGCCAGTCAACCGATAATTGGTAATAACCTATACTAAATTGAGTGGAAGCTATGTGAGATGAGAGAATCAATGAAAACACTTGTTAGTAATGTAAATCGGATCTTTTATTATCCCTCAAAATTCACAAAAGGTCGGCCCGCGCGTTTTTTTACATGCACGCTCGCTCGTCGACAATACGCTTTGCCGGTACGCTCGCTGCTCTTTGTTATTAGAGCCGTTACATGCACGCATCGAATGTTAGAATCAAATCATTATTCGTATAATCGCGATCGCGAAATTAAGCTGGCCAGCTTACCTTCTACTTGCAGGCGATCGGAGAAAACCACGACAAGTCGCACAGCACGGAACAGTTTTGTTCGCGGGTCGCGAATGCGCGCACACACTGGTTTCGCCCTCGATGGCGAAACCTCACACACTCTCTCTCTCTCTCGTTCTGGCCTCTGGCTCGTAGCTGGATAGCTCCTTGGCGGCTGCAATCCTGGATCACTAAATACTGCTATTTTCGAAGCGTGTAGATGTCAAGGGCACGTGAATTGATGGAAACGATAGCGTAAGCGGACGGACACTAAGATGGTCGATGCTTCACTGGTTCAAATTCGTTCGCGCGCGTTCCGTCTGCTCGCGTGCCGAATTCCTTCGTTACCCATTCTGTCCTCCCGGCCGGTGCTGCCCTCACAGGCAGCAATTAAGCTAAATGGTCAGCGCTAATTTGACGTTTACCGTCACAGCCCCCTTCCAGTCTGGACCTATAGGGTTCTCGACGATAATTCCATTAGCGCTGCCTTTTCCGAGGAGGAGAAGAGGAAGGATAATAAAGGGTTGTAGTCCAAGTGATGTTAAACTTATAATTTATTGGGCGGCAGGGCGACATGTCGGTGGCCCTGCCCACGGGGGCAGGGCATCATCACCTGGCTGGTCTCGGTGGTAACTCCTGGCCCTGGTCGTCCAACGGGGGTCGGCCGCGCGCCTCCCACCCCAGCCTCTCTTGGACCAGGTCGCCGTGTTGTCGCACGCGTGGGCAGCGGTCCGTGCGGGTCACCCCGGGGTAGTGGCATACGTTGCACCCTTCCCACTGAGCGCGGGAAAGGGTGCCCCGTGGGAGCCCTCGCTCTCTGGGGGTCAGAGGCAACCCGTTTCTACGGTTTGGGGCGGACCACGATGGTCTTTCGACCGTGGAGTCCGCACCCGCGGGGCCTAAAACCACATTAATGTGGATGGGCCCCGTTGCTTGACCGCCCTGGCTCCCGTCCACATTTACCACCAGGTTTACCCCGCACTTTTGCGGGCCCTGGTGCGAAGTACTCCCCGACCTGGTTCCCGGAGCCGTTGTCCTGGCTCCGATGATCGGAGACTGGGGGAGGCTGGTGGTATTGCCACTCGCCGGGCCCTCGATGGCCTGGCGGAGGCGCTGCTGGACCTCCCTTAGGGCCGACGCGAACTGGCGACGGCGGGACACCACTTTCTCCCAATGATTAAGGCCATCCGGGTGGTGTCCCGCGGCTGTGTACGCATCGTACTCGGCGTACACAGCCCGTTGGAGGGCGTTGAGGGTCGTCCAGCCTCGCTCGACCTCCCTCAACCCCTCGACTATTTCCTCCCAGGTCCTTTTGCCAGAGGGTGGTGTCTGGCTCGGGAACCTGGGGGGCCAGGTCGCGTCGGGGGCACCCTCTTCTGTTTGGGTGCCCACTGATGCTGTCGGGGCCCTCATGGGGATGGGTCCCGTTGGGGGTCCAGACGGTGGCGCGGCGTCGTCGCGCGTGATGCCGGGTGTTGTTGTCGGCGTCGTGGAGGTTTCCTCCATCGGGAGCTCTTCTATGAGCACGGATGACGAGCTCTCGTGAGCTCGCACCCTTGCTCGCTCCTCTTCCTCCTTCTTCTCGGCGAGCAGGTGGAGTGCGGCATGAACCACCCCCTCTACGGCGGGACCTAAGTCCAAGCCGATGAGGGCGGCTGCCGCTTGCTCGAACTGTTCGAGTGTAATCTGCATCCTGTAAATGTCCAGCGAGTTAGTATCCTGAAATAACTTTGGATATCGAAGGTGGGCGCCTATTCGGCTGCCCAGGGCCTTCGTCGCCGGAGTCGAAGGTGGGGTCCTTGGCGTCGGTCGCCCAGGTCCTTCGTTCGCCGTGTATCATGCATCCACGGTTGTCGCTTTCGGTGGTCTGCCCCTCTTCCTCTTCACGATGATGGGAGGAGGGGCTCGTGTTGTTTGTCGATGTTGTGTAGTGTGTGTTGTTTGCGCGGACTTACGAGGTCTTCCTCGTGGGCGCTTCGTCGGGTTAGTAGGAGGGATATCTAGCGGGACTCGGCTGGGGGGATTACGGCGAGTACGGCGAGGTGAGTTCGGAATTGTTGCGTCGTCATTTCGGAGTGTATTATCTGAAGTGTCGGCGCTCCCGTTTCCGTGTACCGATGTATCGCTCGCGTTAGGCGGGACGTTCATCGCCTCGGTTCCCTCGGCGGTAGCGGTCTCGTCGTCGTCTCGTGTTCGGGTCCCATTTTCCGGTATATCGTCATCTCGTCCATAATAGGGTTTAAGGTCCTTCGCATGTATTAGCTCCGTGACCTCCTCCTGTTGGTTGGCGAGGCGATATGAGTTGGCACCGAGTACCTTCGTGACGATAAAGGGGCCGATGAATTTGGGTGCTAGTTTCGCGGAAATGCCCTGCGCCGCGCAGGACAGTACGCGATTCCTTTTCCACACCCAATCACCTTCTTTAAACATGTGGTCCCTGTGTTTGGCGTTGTAGTACTTAGACTGCCTCAGGGACTCATCCGAGGCGCTCTCGCGAGCTTGTTGAATGGCGGAACGGCTATTCTGCATGTGCTCGTTCCATTGTCCGATTCGAAGCAAACTCTCCTCTTGCTCGGCGAGCTCGTCCATCCGTTTCCGGAGAGTATTCGGGGCTCCCGGTTGTCTGCCGTAATTGAGCATGGCCGGACTAACCCCGGTGGAACTATGGACGGCCGTATTCAACGCGAACATGAGTTCGGGTAGCGCTCGGTCCCATTCCCTATGATTCCCCTGCAGATACGACGTTATCATCGTCTTCAAGGTACGGTTAACCCTTTCCGTAGGGTTAGCCTGCGGGGTATAGGTTGGGGTGAAGGTCCGTTTTATCTCCTGATCTCTCAGGTACCCATCCACCAACTGATTACGGAACTCGGTGCCGTTGTCGGACAAGAAGATCCTCGGTGTGCCGAAACGTAGGATTATTCGTTCCCTAAGTTTCTTCACGATCGTCTTGCCGTTAGCACTACGTATGGGTATACATTCGATCCACCGTGTGAATACGTCGATGAATACCAGGACGTATTCGTGCCCTCGTGTGCTCTTCGGAAAGGGTCCGGCGATGTCGCCCGCGACCACTTGCCAAGGCATAGACCATGTTCGGTCCTGCATGAGCCCGCGCGGTGGTCGCTGCTCGACCTTGCACTGTTGGCAGACCTGGCACTTTTGGACGTATCCCTTCACATCCGTGTACATTCCCGGCCAGTAATAGGACTGGGCGACACGGGCGAAGGTCTTCTCGCGTCCTAAGTGTCCTGCTGTCTCTAGGTCGTGATTTTCGAACAGCACCGCTTTGCGTTCTTCCGGGGGCACGACGAGTTTCCATTCGTCGCCATATCCGTCTCCTCCTTGGTGATCATGGTTCGGCTTTTGGTGATACATCACCCGGCCGACAACTTTCCAATTCGGGTATCGTTCTGGTTGGCTTTCGACGCGTCGGAATTGATCCGTGTACCAGGCGCTGTCCCTTGGCTTCGACTGGTCCATTGCGCCAACCTCTGCCCTCGTGGGCTCGAAAGCGCGTGATGAGGCGTCGGGCAGTACGTTGTCTGCCCCCTTTCGATATTCGATCTCGAAAGTATGGCCTTGAAATTGTAAGGCCCATCGGGCGAGACGTCCAATTGGATTCTTCAGGTTGTATAGCCATTTCAGGCTATTGTGATCAGTTACCACCCTGAACGGGTACGCTTCTATGTATGGGCGAAACTTCTGGATAGCCCACACGACCGCCAAGCATTCGCGCTCCGTAGCTGCGTAGTTTTGCTCAGCCGGATTAAGGACTCTGCTAGCGTACTCTATGATTCGGTCGTCGTCTCCTGTTTTTTGTATCAGGACGGCCCCGATTCCGGTAGCGCTGGCATCTGTCTCCAGCACGTACTGCCCATCAGGTTCTGGCAATCCCAGGCATGGTGCGGACATCATGAGTGCCTTAATTTTGGCGAAGGCTTGTTCTTGTTCCTCTCCCCACACATATTCGCTCTTTTTTCCTGTTAACCTCGTTAACGGTTGAGCGTGCGTAGCGAAGTCGGTCAAGAATCTGCGGTACCACGAAGCTACCCCCAGGAAGGTGCGCAGCTGTCGCACGTTTCCTGGCCTTGGGTACTCCATGATAGAGCGCACCTTTTCAGGGTCTGGCCTGATCCCCTCGCGGTTGATCAGCAGGCCGAGGTATTTGGCTTCAGACTTGCAGAAGACGCTTTTCTCTCGATTGATCGAGAGGCCAGCTTCGCACACCCTGTCCAATACGGTTTTTAAATGCCGTAGGTGATCCTCGAAACTGGACGATATCACTATGATATCGTCCAAATAGGCGAAGGCGAATTCGCCTAGTTCGGGACCGATCACACTATCGATCAACCGCTGGAAGGTGGCACCGGCGTACGAGAGACCGAACGGCATTCGTACGAACTGGTAATGTCCCAGTCCGGGTACGGTAAAGGCCGTGATCGGCCGAGATTCGATCTTGAGTGGGATCTGGTGATACGCGCTACTGAGGTCGAGCGTGGATATATAGCGCGCGTTTCGCAAGCGCCTTAATATATCCTGCATAAACGGCAAGGGATACGCATTCGGCTCGGTGACTTTATTGACCTTTCGGAAGTCAATACAAAATCTGTATGAGCCGTCCTTCTTGCGTATCATGAACACTGGGCTCGACCAGCCGCTGTCGGCTGGTTCGATTACCCCTTGGGTCAACATTTCCCTTACCAGTCTATGCATTTCCTGTTCGACCTTGAGCGATACTGGGTAGTAACGCTGTTTAATTGGCTTCGTATCACCGACCCGAATCTCGTGCTCGATGCCTGCCGCACACCCCAAGCCCGTCGGGGCTCGGGATAGGGCCTCGTCGATGGTCTTCTGCAGCATGGTCTGTTGTGTAGCCGTAACCTCGGCTAGTCCGATTGTGGCTAATCTCGGACCAGCCTCCAAACTAGCTACTTCCAGCTCCATTTTGGCCTGCGATCCCTTGAACAGCAACGTGTTATCGTCTGGATCAAGTACCGCTCTGAACAACCTGATGAAGTTCACTCCTAAAATACATTCTTCGACGAGGGTAGGGAGGATGGCTACTCTCGTCGGCATCGTCAATCCTCCCACGGTGAAAGGTAGCATGGCGTGACCGACGATCGTTAACTTACGACCGTCTGGTAATCCTGCTGTTCCCGCGTGGGTAGTATCTAATCTGACGCCCAGCATAGACGCTATTTGTAGAACATTACTACCCATGGCTGTGGTGGAAGCTCCCGGATCATAGAGGGCCCGTATTTGGAAGTCCCCTATCTTCACCGGTAGCCACCAACACGTCTCCTGTTCCGGGGAATATCGGGAAACAGTTTCGACGGCTCCACAGCTTTGCTCTTTATTAGTTATAGCGCTAACCATTGTGCTCTTGCGTGGTCGAGTGACGTTACTTGTCGTCCGAGCCCCTTTGGTTCGGACGATCGGAGTTTCCATGAGGTTCTTCTTTGACGGTTTATCGACCTTAGCCCTTGCCCCCGAGGGCGTGTGCGATCCGTACGTCACCGCCTCGGCTGGTCTAGGGTCTTTGGCTTTACTAGCGTCGTAACCTTTCTTCTCCGAGCGCACTCTTCCGCCACGTTTATCTTTGGCGTCAGCAAGGGAGTTCTCGTCCTTGACGCCCAACACGCTCGCTACTAACGGCGTGGGCTGTGTTGGCGGAGGCCGCGAGATCTCTTTGACGGGGTTTGGGTTACTGGATGAAGGAGTGGGATCAACCCCACCTATCCACTCCTTTGCTCGTTTCCCTTATTACACTGGGGACAGAACTTCCTATAGTAACCCAGTAGGCCGCACTCGGCACATTTGATCGGCCCAGAGAACTCTCTTCCTCGTTTACGGGGAGTCTCCGGCCTTTTACTTCGGTCCTCGGAAGTCGAGCTTTTGTCGGCGCGGTTATTCTTCATTTCCGCCGATATTTTCTTAAGGGATAACAGCATTTGGTTGAATACGTCGATGGGTGGAACCTTCTTCTCACCATCGACGGATTCCAGACTCGGGTTAGGTGCTGCCCCCGGGGGCGTCGGTGTGTAGACGACCTGGTGCGTCACCTTTTCGAGTACCTTTTCCATGCGTTCCAATCTATCGCTGACTTCCGGTTTATCACCGGACATGGAAGCCACTTTCCCTTTACAACCCTTGCTCGCGTCGGTGCGGGGATGATACGCCATCTCAGGATACAAAGTCGACTGAGGGTCTGGCATCGTCCGCTCCATCCTCCGCTGATGCAAGTTGTGCTGGGCCGTCATGGCCAGGACGTTTAGGGTTCGTACGGAGTCCACTTCTGATCTCCGTATTTGGCTTTGGATTTCCGGCAGGAGGTTGGTATGTAGCAGGTCCAGCTGGCTCTCGTGCGTCATTCTGGGGTTTAGCCGGCTCATTAGGCCCATCAGGTTCGCGAAGTATACGTTCGCGGGTTCGTCTGGGCCCTGATATCGGCCTTGGACCTCTTTGGTTAGACGCTGCTGCTGTTGCCTGCTAGTTCCAAACCATGCTCTGGCGTCTGCCTCGAAATCCGCGTAGGAGAACCATTCATTCCGCATCGCCTCAAACCAGACGAGGGCAGGACCGGCGAGTAGCTCGGAGACAGCTGTGAGCATCTCGTCTTCCGTAAGTCCAGCGCTGCTCCTCGAGTTATCTAACCTTGTTAAGAAGGTGTCGATGCTCGCGTTGCCTTCTCCGGAGAACCTGAGCTTCCATCCCCTGACGATGCGGCCGACGTCCCTTGTTGTCGATAACGGGCTTGACGTCTGTTGGGATGACCACATGCTCGGCGGGTGGTTGTTCACTTCAGCGTTAACTCCACCGAGTTGATGCTGTCCACCCTCTTCGAAAGGGGGCGTTCGGCGGGGAGTCCTGCCGGGGGCCCCCGTGGGCCTCAGTCCGGGTCCGGCTGGAGTGCTCTGGGGTAGCCTTGCGTCGTAGTGGCATGTGAATGTGTCTGGAATGCGACGCTCCTACGCGTGTTTTCGGGTTGCGGTTCCTCATTGGAACTGTTCGACTCGTCTTGCCGCATAATTTTGTTTACGGCATTCTCCAGTTCCGTAATCCTGGTTGCTAGGTTGTCCATGTGTTCCTGCACCCTGATGTTGGTCTGGACGATTTCTTGCATTATTTGGGTTAAGTCAGACGCGTTCGAGTTCCTTGAGTCTTGTACCTCCCATTTTCTCTCATGTTCCCTGGACCGGAAGATGAGGTCTTGTATCATCACTGCGAATGCCGGCGGGAGTTTAAACTGGTATCCTTCGTCAGTTGTTATAGTAATTTCCTTCTTACTATTTGATTTTTCTCCGCTGTCCAGGGCATTCGCGATGTTTATCGCGGTTTTTTGAACTCGCGATATTACGTCCGCACTCTGTAGTAGTTGGGCTAGCGGGTGTTCTCCTTCCTGCTCGGATGCTGTGTGTTCCTGGCATAGGGACACAATTAGCTCCGAGCGTAGGGCGGCTCTTTTGGCTGGACTGCTGTTTTGGTGTACGACTTCCGCGAAATCTGCTGCGGAATAGTCACCGAGTAGCCAGTTGTGCAGTCGTGCAGCTCTCGAGAGCTTGCTCCTGCTAGTCTTGAGCTCCAGCTGGTCGAGGTATTCTTCTATTTCCTGCTCCTGGAGCGTCCATACCCAATTTTCTACTTCAGTCTGAGTGCGGTCCATAATTCGTTGTTGGGTTGCTT
The DNA here is from genome assembly GCF_024137745.1 of Phymastichus coffea. Classification (NCBI taxonomy): domain Eukaryota; kingdom Metazoa; phylum Arthropoda; class Insecta; order Hymenoptera; family Eulophidae; genus Phymastichus; species Phymastichus coffea. The sequence goes on from NW_026706814.1 coordinate 7,626,560, forward strand.
GCGGTTAAATTCTATGTAAAATTTACAATTGTGTTACGCGGGTGTGAGTGTTGCGTTATAATTCGTACGCCGAATGAAAAAAAATTATAAAATTTTATTAGCCGACACTGGGCTTGATCAACGGCGTTTTATGAATTATTTGCCGAAAGATTCTTCGCTCGTTAGTACGCAATATAATTATCCTACCTATCAGACGCACTAACTGTTTGTTAGTACGGCTGTGTGAGTTAGTATTCGAAATATTGTAACGAGCGTTGCGCGTAATCACCAACAACCGCTTTTAATAATATTAAGAAAAAACACACTTTCGTTACGACGATACAATGACAAAGAAAATTATTTACTTAAATTAATTTTGTTTGAAAATTGCCGGTGTTAGTTTTCCCCGGGCCGACGGGTATAATATTATTTGCGGCAATTTTCAAAATTCGTTGGTGTTTACGCTCGAGAATCTTTCGGTCGCACTCGCACGCGTTCACAGTCAATATTTACAATTTTTCGTCGCGGCGGGCCTTCGCAAGCTAGCTAACAGGCTTTGTTTACTATTGTGGCTTTCGGTGTCGAGTGCGCACAACAACACTTGACTGCCACCTGAGCTACTGGTTGACCGAGCGCAAGGTTAATATTAAGAACCGGTGTTTTGAACAATCAGAAACACCGTAGGTTCTTTAACGTTGGGCGCCATGTAACGGGATAAAACCGTTTAATTATTATATTCGCGCGATTACATTAAAAAGACACGCGAAATTGTCAATGCTCACTACTATTCCGGGAGAGCACGAGAAAGTATGCGCCAGTCAACCGATAATTGGTAATAACCTATACTAAATTGAGTGGAAGCTATGTGAGATGAGAGAATCAATGAAAACACTTGTTAGTAATGTAAATCGGATCTTTTATTATCCCTCAAAATTCACAAAAGGTCGGCCCGCGCGTTTGTTTACATGCACGCTCGCTCGTCGACAATACGCTTTGCCGGTACGCTCGCTGCTCTTTGTTATTAGAGCCGTTACATGCACGCATCGAATGTTAGAATCAAATCATTATTCGTATAATCGCGATCGCGAAATTAAGCTGGCCAGCTTACCTTCTACTTGCAGGCGATCGGAGAAAACCACGACAAGTCGCACAGCACGGAACAGTTTTGGTATTGTTTTGTTCGCGGGTCGCGAATGCGCGCACACACTGGTTTCGCCCTCGATGGCGAAACCTCACACACTCTCTCTCTCTCTCGTTCTGGCCTCTGGCTCGTAGCTGGATAGCTCCTTGGCGGCTGCAATCCTGGATCACTAAATACTGCTATTTTCGAAGCGTGTAGATGTCAAGGGCACGTGAATTGATGGAAACGATAGCGTAAGCGGACGGACACTAAGATGGTCGATGCTTCACTGGTTCAAATTCGTTCGCGCGCGTTCCGTCTGCTCGCGTGCCGAATTCCTTCGTTACCCATTCTGTTGTCCCCCCGGCCGGTGCTGCCCTCACAGGCAGCAATTAAGCTAAATGGTCAGCGCTAATTTGACGTTTACCGTCACAATTTTGACACGCGATAATAAAGAGAGGTGCACCTACCCTGCGGTGCAATTACGGTGATCAGCCGTAATTGTTGATGTCAGCAAAATATCAACTGCCTCCGGTCCTAGGTTATCAGCTGTGCTGCCTCGTACCACCTATCAGCTGCAAATCTGCTGCTACCAAAACGCTGCAATCCGTAGGTCTCGTTGTTGCACTCACGCGCGTAATTATTATGGACAAGAAACTATTAGTCGGCGAGAAAAAATAGTGCAAATAACTTCGGCGATATCTTCTTGTCACAACAGCTGAGACGTAACTGCTAATTTGAAAGATCGCGCGCCCCCTCTCTCTCTCAATACTTAGAACTAACGCGCGAAAATCAGAATCGCGAACGGTTCGATTAATTGAATCGACTACCGTTGCAATACATAAAAAGGCAAAACATTATTATATTATTATTGAATGGCTGTTCTTTATTCAGTATCAAAAATATTAACGCTGCTAGGATTATAACCTAACTCACTTTTTATCTCAAAAACTATTGAGTTTAGAGGAAAAGTTTATAGAACAAAAAGTCTTAGAATTCAAGGAACATGCTTGAATTTTTTCAGAATTTTTGGAGATGATTTTGGAAAAATGGATTTTCCGTATTCTCCGAAAATTCAAAAATCGCCCCGGAAAATTCTGAAAATATTCAGGCGTATTTCTCGTTTAATTCTAAGACTTTTTTGTTCAATGAACTTTTCAGCTAACCTTAATGGTTTCCAAGATAAAAAATGAGAAATGATTTTTATGGATTTTTTTTTATTTTGCCACCATTTTGTTGGAAGAAGTGGTTCAAGAATTCCACCAAAATTCCTGGAGATACTTTGATAGTCGTGATCACCTCTGATCATATTTTTTTGATGATTTTTTAGCGGTAACATTGCTAAAAAAATCGCAAACTTTATTTTTCGCAAATTTTTTCAGGTTTTTATTGTTGAATTGGCTATAACTTTTTTATAACGCAATCAATCGCAATTTTGAAAAAAGATTCTGAAGATTCTGAAGAAAGATTTCTGAAAATCGATAAAAAAATTGAGCATTTTGGTCGTTAATGGGTTAACAAGTTTTAACATAATAGTTTTTTCAAAACTCATCTTGTTTGATGAAAAATCAACCAACACTTATTTTCAACTAATTATTTTGTATTTATTTGATAAAATAAATAACCAAAAGTTTTTGTAAACATTAATTTTTTTAATTAATTAGAAAGAGCGTTAAATTTCCCATCCAAATACGTGTTTGTAAAAATTTTTTAGGCCTATGATTACCGAAAAAAACGCGTTGAAAATCGACAAAAAAATTGAGCATTTTGGTCGTTAATGGGTTCATTTAGCAGAAAAAGTCAAGAATTTATTGCACAAAATTTCATGAAACAAGTACTGAATGCACCGTAGGTGTATCAATTTTTAATTTATGTAATTAATTTAAAATAAGGAAAATGAATACACAGAATCAATTAACCGCTTTGAAAATCAGTCTGCGTTTTGTTAAATTGGCAAAAATAATTGAATAAAATTTTCAAAAAATGTTTTCGAAAATTAAAAATTTAGCTATTAACAGATGTACAATTGAAGCGTCACTAAGAAGAAGGGTACATCTTGAAAAAGTGTATCTTAAGAAAATCGAATTTAAATGTTTAAATCGCTTATAAATTGTAACGGGGTTGCTACCGTTTAATTAATTTTATCCGCGTAATCGTATTGAAAACGCACGTAATTACCTATGTTCAATACGGAAGACGGAGAGCAAGAGGGAATAGGTGTCAGTCAACCAACTATCTACGGGAGTGAAATCAATACGGAATAAACACGTCAAAAGTACTGGTTAATATCACGGTCGAAAACGCTTTATTATCCTCTCTGAATATTACACTAGAATTCGCCCGCGTGTTTATGTTTACAGTGGCGCTCGCACGACAACAACATGCAGTATCGGATCGCTCGCCGCTCTTTGTTAGCAGAGCTATTACATGCACGCTTCGCTTCGAGTACGGAAAATAGATTATCCGGCATGCAATCGCGGTCGCGAGATTAAGCTGGCCAGCTTACCTTTTTAGCAGTCTTGCGGAGAACGGGTGAGCAAGTCACACTCTCGTAGCGGTAAAATTCGTCTGTTCTATGTCGCGGATCACGAATTCGCGCGCACACGGGTTTCGCCCTCGATGGCGTAACCTCACACACACACACACTTGATGCCGCAGGGAAGGACGCTGCTGCGGCTGGCTCAGGTCGGCACTCCGTATAGCTCAGTAACAATTTATTTGTTGATCTCTGGGACACGTGCGGGCAATTAGGTCGCGAACCTCAACTTTTGTGGCCTCCGTATCGGTAGCTGATTCTTCACTGGTTCGTTTTCAATCGCGCGCGTTCCGCCTCGTCGCGTGCCGAATTCCCTCGTTACATTTTTCATCTCCCGGTAAGTACTGCCCCCGCAGGCAGCACTTATGTTGGACTATTAACGCTAATTTGACATTTACCGTCACAAAATTTATATATGTCGGTAAATAAACAAGCAACTTGTTAAAAAACGATTAAGACTATTTATTTAAAGTAACACATGGCGTAAAATTAAAAATTTTCATTTTCGATAAAACGCGCGGGAGACATAAAAAACTCCCGAGTGGTGCCCTTTTTATTTTCATCGACTATAAATACATTTAACGTGGAAAATTTTAAAGGAAAAGTAATAAATACGTATTTTTAAGTTTTGTTAACAATATTTAACCGAAAAAAATAAATTTTATTAATTCAATTTCTGTCAAAAAACCAATAATCAATCAAATTATTTTCACGACATAACAAAACTTTTAGAACATTATGTATACCAAATAACAAAACTTTTATAAACTTATTGTCACTAAACAAACTTAAATAAAATTTTTTATAAACATTTCATTATTAAAAAATAACAATACTTCACACATTTTTAGTCCTTCTTTCTAAATTTTACACACATTAATTAGTCTTTGATAATGTCCTTCAGCTTCTTGGCTTTTTCTCTGTCCATGTATCTACGTAAACTTTTGATATCTTTCACTTTGGCAGGTTGAAGAGGAACACTCGGTATAGTTTGTAAAACAGATTCTGAATTAATGAACTTTTCTTTGTTTTCCAAAAGTAAAAGCTTCGTATGTTTTGCTGTAATTTTTTGTTGCGTTGGAGGTATCTTTTAATATTTTATATGATTGAATGCCAAATTTTTCTCGTACATTAATTGCTTTAGGCTTTGAAAATCCAATTTTTTTAAAACTTTTTTTCCAATCACGGATTAATGAACCATCATTTGTAACTTCAAAGGGTGTAGGATTATTTCGGCATGATTTAAATATTTTTACATAGTTATTCACACTTTCAACTTTTTCAGTTTTCTTTAATATTTTTCCATGTTTGCCGAAATTGCGATCACATTGATTGAAAGAGTATCCAACAACAGGAAAGATGTGTGTGATGATATTATTTAAATGGATAGACAACCATGCATAAAAGGAAACAAATGTGTTATTTTTATTTTGTCCATCACAATCATCTGACAAAAGTACTATTTCATTATTTTATATTATATTCATTATTTTCAAGGCATTTTGATAAAAAGTGATAAACAAAAGCACACACGGTGTTGGAATTTTTTTTTATTCATTTTCTAAAAAATAAAATAATTCACTGCTATCATCATTATGACAATGGATGTTAAATACATAGAGATATAAGTTCCTCTTATAATATTGCGACGAAATATTCAATTTCGGCAGAGGCAAATTCTGACCGTAATTAAATTCTAGAATAAGTTTTCGTTTGTTTTCATCGTTACAAGTAATTTGTAACTTGTAATTAATTTGTAACTTAACTTTCGACTCAGTGAAAAAATCACACATGTCTGTTCATGGTAAACTAAATGAGGAGTTTGACATTTTGAAAAACAATGAATAAGAGCGGTATGACATTTTTTAGCGAATTATTAGTTTTCTCTTCATAACAATTTTGAAAAAGTTCATGTAATATTTTAATATTTAAATTTGAATCGACAAAGTAGTTTCTGTTAGTCTTGGTTCTTGCGTAGTGCGATTTTCCGTGAGGAATGTGTTTCAAATGTTTTTCAGCTAAATTCCAAACACTAGATTGAATTTTGTAACGCCAATTAAGATGTTTTCCTCGGTAGTCTTGAATTACGCTATTAGAGTATATTTCTGTTTGTAAAGCTCTAATTCTTTTAAGACTAATTTGATATAACGTTCTTAGAAATTTTTAGCATACCGTCACACATAATCCATCAATTTTTATCGAATATTTCCACACTTTACGAATATCTTTGTACTTAGAATTTATAGTCTGATATTTAGTTGTTTGCATATTGATACAACCACCAAGAAAATTATCTTGAACTCGTTTGTTTCCACAATCATAAAAATGTTCAAATAGTTTTTGCTGATTTTCTTTACTCAACTTCTCATAACACGCATTTTTACAATATACATTAACACAAAAAAACTTTTTTTTCAATGATTGTACCACTTTCTGTTTGATATTCCAAACCTGACTGTCTTCGTTTCTTTGCATTTCTATTTTTTGAATCAACTTTTGAACGTTTTCTTTTATTAGATGTCATCGTGTATTTGCGCGAACTGCTCGACACGGTTACTCGTTCAAAGTGTGAAACTTTTGATATTTTTCATTATGTAAACTGCTTCTGCAGCGTGTATACACGAATTTTCTTTTCATATTTAAAAATTTTAACGTTGAATGGAAGAATGGCACTTCTTGAGATGTGTCCTTTTTTCATAACATATCTACATGTTCGTCAATTCGACTGGTATCATCCTAATAATATTAGGATCCTAAAATATTATTTTATAGGTATATAGTAGTAAGAGAGTAGATTTCAAAAACCTATGATATCAAAAAAGGGCCGGTAGTGCCCTTTTTCCTTATGTCGCTTCAATTGTAAGAAAAATGAGAGGAAAATCAATTGTTTTCATTTTTAAAAAGATTGCACAATATTTAACATCTTACAATTAGTTTATTCAGAACAAAAATCTTGCTCTATTAGTGTTTTTTTTAAAGCTTTGATCAGTCGCTCCGGGAGAACTGATCAATGGTTCGGTCTGAAAATTTACAAGAATATTGCAGTATAAAAATTTACGAAAACATTAACCTTCCTATTATTATACAGCACCACAAAAAAATTTTAAATACCAAAAATTAGACCAAGGTACCAATATACTTTCAAGGTCACTGATTCCGAATCCAGGATCAGCTTAACCCTTCAAAGTCATGTTCAAGGTCCTTTCAAGGTCAAATCCGTAGAATTCATCAAAAAAAATGTATATAGTAGGTCTATAGGATTTTCGAATAGCTGATTTCATTATTAAGGACGGTTAGACTATTAGGTAAGATTTAAGTTCATTTTAATGTATCCATAAATAGTGTAGTAGATGCAAATGACGAGGAATACACTCTAAATTATACTGAAAAAGAAAAAGGTAAAATATTATAAGAGGCTGTGTCTTAGTCAGAATGCGTATCTACCAATAGATGAAGCAAAGTAGCTAACATCATGGCTAAAGAAATATACTAAGGAAGCTGAAAAAATTAAATATTCGGACTATCGCGATAAAGATAAAAAATTTCGTAAATAATTTGCGAAATATGAAGAATTCTCATTAGTGTACTGTGATAATATATTTGGATTGATGAATTAGCTTAAACCAGAATGTTACAAAACAAATAAGTAGAAGATTTTCATTGATTGGTCGAGAAAAAGTATAAAAGGCGTTCTTTTACATAACACAAATGTTTATGCATCCATTTCTATAGCACACTCAGTTATATAAGACGAAGCGTACTATCATATGTAGGTAATCTTAGATAGAATCAAGTACGATAAATAACAATGGCAAAATTACGGGAATCTTAAAATTCTCACTATACTACCAGGTCAGCAATTGCGATTTACGAAATATTTTGCCTTGCTTTTTATGTGAATGGGATAGTAGAGATCGAAAAAAGTATCATATGAAGAGTGTCTAACCTCCGAAAAAAACTTTCCAATCTGGTTGTGGAAATATAATAAAGGAACTACTTATTGATCCATCAGAAATTCTTATACCACCTCTGCACATTAAATTGGAACTTATGGAACAATGGATAAAATCTTTAAACAGAGATGAAAGATACTATTTACTTCGTAAATAGTTTGACAACAAAATTGTTTGATACTATAGAAATGAGTAATAAACTTGAAGCGATTTCCTATCATTCCTAAAGATGTATATCCTCTTTACCACTTGAAATACAGCTAACTATGATACATTTTGAATATGTAATATTTATTTTTTTGGTGCAGTTATTTTGATTCTGCTTTTGATTCTGTGTTTTCACTTTGTCTATACGTACCTATATATTAATCTGTGAAAATATACTTCACCCCTTTTCACAGCTTATGTGAGCACGTGTCCAGCTGTTTGTCTATTTATGTTGGAGATATTAAAATGAACTTGAAACTTATCTAATAGTCAAACCGATCTCAAATACGAAATCAGCTATTAGAAAAACCTATAGATCCGTTATTTCAAGTTAGTTTCGATGAATTCTGTGTATTAAATGATCTTGAACATGACCTGATAAGATTAAATCGACCTCAGATTCGGTACCAGCGATCTCTAAAACATATAGATACCTTGGTCTAGTTTTTGGTACTAAATATTTTTGTGTGTATAGCTGTGTAATGAAAGTTACTAACATAAACGTGCTACTAAAAATGCTATCCTGCTGTAACTATTACAAAAGGTATTCATAAAGCGTCGATTTGAAATAAACTTGATTATAATGGACTTAAGGAACTGGTTTTGCAGTCTGGATGGTAAGGGGAAACTTAGACTATTACAATACTAGCAGGAGAACCGACGCCCTTCTTCATCGACTGCCGTGCTATGACTATGCTATGCCATGTGCGATATATAATCACTACAGAAAATATTGCACTTATGGTAGTAAGAAACAATGTTACAAAGTATTTGACGATTGGATACCACACACAAGAAACTGTCCGAATGATAATCGAAAAGCATGCCTTGCAATTAATCGTAAGCTGGACAGTAAAAATGACAGAAATTATTTGATTAGGAAGTCAGATAGACCGGAAAAATTCCAATGTGCTAATCGCTAATTTGGCTCTTTTTAACTGGAACAGAAGACTGCAATTAATTATAAGTCGAGGTAAAAGTAGGTAATATGTACGTAGAAAGAACTCTGTCCATAAAATGAATCATGGCGAAATGAGATAAGGTAAGTGTTTTTCTACAAGTTATTTTGAAAATGATTTTAATGTGAAAGATGTTAAAAGTAAACAATCTGGAAAGAAAATATGCTTATTAAATTTATACTCGTAGATGTTCGAGTGTGATAGATGAATTATGACGTTTGAAAAATTATAAATTAATCATGTAAAGCTATGATTTTTTATCACGTCATGATCTCGCTTTACGACTTCGTATTGCACGAATTTCATTCTACTCTAGGAAAAATAACAAGAAAATAACATTTAATAATAAAATAAGTTGATAAATATTAATGAATCTTGTTGTAAAATGATAAAAAAAATCAAGATATCAAATAGTATTGTTATGTAGTATCCGACTTTCGAAAGACACGGATGAATTAATGAATAATTGGAACATAAAATTCCGAAAAGAAACAAAGAAAGAAAAAATACAATTGTCTTATCCAACATAACAGACTCATACTTTACATACAATTATTGATCATTTCCTTTATTCTTTTGATATCATAAGTTGAAAATTATTGTGCAACATTGTAATGAATGTGAAATAAAACGTTACAGTAAAATCATTTCTCTTCAATATTTTTCAGTGTTCATACCTTATTTTGCCTTCGATTGATCAACATACGAGGTCTGATCAATAAGTATCGTAAATTTTGTATGTTTTCAAAAATTATTTATTTATTCATGAATATCTATTTTATCTCCTTCAAAGTAATCTCCCTCGGATATAATGTACTTGTGCCAACGTTTTTTCCAATCTTCAAAGCACTTAAAAAAATCATTTTTTGTGATCTTGTTCAGCTCCTCCTTCAATGCCATCTTTATCTCCTCAATCGTGGCGTAGCATCATCCTTTCATGGGCCTCTTCAGTTTTAGGAACAGGAAAAAGTCACAGGGGGCCAGGACTGGGGAATCAGTGGCTGCGGTACCATTACTTCAAATTCACCATTATTCAAAATTCACGATACCTTGTAAACAGACCTTATATGTTTATTAAAAATATGATATCTTATAGGCTTCAGCGCCAAATTTCTACGATGAGTTCGACTAATGTATGAATGAATTTTTTTTACTAGAGTTAAACTAATTAGGTTTAAAGGACATAGGCAGTTCACAAGTACAAAAAGCTAATATATTATATAGCAGTGAATTATTTCTTTATTCAAATTACATTTCTATCATCTGAATAAAGTCATATACTTACTGTATTAGTGATACCCTTATTAAACTCCAATGTAGAAGAATGAAATAATTTTATTAAATATTATATTTACTATGTGATTAAATTTATTATGAGAATAAAATTTGTTTCAGAATTTGGCAGCTGAGAAAACTTATAATAATTTAGATGTATCACTTCGAGAAGCTAACGAACACAGGAATGAATGGTTTGAAGGAGTTCAAAGTTGTAAATTAGAGGAAACTCTTTTCACCATAATGGAAAAAATAGTGAGAGCAGAAGTAAGTCACATTGATATTAGTATATTTGATCTTAATTATATTATATATTAATTTTTCCTTTATAAACTGTTTCTTGGATATTAAAAAACTTATTTGTATATTTAAAATATATATTAATTAAAACTTGTAAGCTAGAGATACGTGAAAGTTTAATGTATCTCTAATAGGCATAGTTTACATATAATTGCGATCGAATGCGTGTTGCTACGAGGGTGGTCCGATAAGTACTTAGCCTACAAAAGAAAAACGAAAATTTTGAAAAAGTGGCGTTTTATTTTTCAACATAGTCTCCTTTTAGTTCGATACACTTGGCCCAACGATGCTCCAACTTCTTTAACCCGTCTGAAAAATACGTTTCCTCGAGGTCTGAAAAGTAGGCTTCCGTGGCAGCGATTACCTCCTCATTCGACTCAAATTTCTGCCCGGCGAGTGACTTTTTCAAGTTTGGAAACAAAAAGAAGTCGCACGGAGCTAAATCTGGAGAATACGGTGGATGGGGCAGCAGTTCGTAGCCTAATTCGACCAATTTGGCCATGGCGACGGCGGAGGTGTGAGCCGGTGCGTTGTCATGGTGGAAGAGCACTTTTTTCTTCGCCAAATGGGGCCATTTTTTCTGCAATTCGACGTCGAATCAGCCCAATAATTCGGCATAGTGTAGCTCTGTGACCGTTTTGCCCCTCTCCAGGTAGTCGATGTAGTTCACACCTTGTGAATTCCAGAAAACGGTGGCCATCACCTTTCCGGCCGATGGGGCAGTCTTCGCCTTCTTCGGAGCACTTTCGCCGGGTAAAATCCACTGTTTCGACTGTTCCTTGGTCTCTGGTGTATACCAGTGGATCCATGTTTCGTCGACTGTCACGAAACGACGCAGAAACTCCTTCGGATTGCGCTTAAACAGCATCAAACATTGCTCTGAAGTTGTCTCACGGTTGCGCTTGTTGTCCGGAGTGAGCAAACGCGGCACCCATCGCGCCGACAGCTTTCTCATGCCCAAAATTTCATGCAGGACATGACCCACGCGGTCTTTTGAGATGCCTACGATCTTAGCTATCTCGCGCATCTTCGATCATCGATCTGCCAATACGAGATCGTGAATTTTTGTCACGTTATCCTCCGTGGTAGCCGGTTTTGGAGCACCTGGACGTGGTTCTTCAAAAATCGACGTGCGACCACGTTGAAACTCGTTAAACCAATTTTTGATGGTCGCCATCGAATGAGAAGAGTCACCTTACACAGCATCCAAGCGCTTTTTGATTTCGCTCCGCGATTTACCTTCCAAAAACAAGAATCGAATCACCGACCGCTACTGCTATTTTGCCATTTTTCAAAAATCAACGGACACACTTGCTTTAACACGCTCTCAAAAATAAACTACAACTCCGATCCGGCTGAAATCTTGACAGTAACCATCTAGAAGGTTGTACTACGTGATAGAATATTTCTTTTGCGAGAATGGCGCCATCGGGCGGTGAGGCTAAGTACTTATCGGACCACCCTCGTATATTGGGTGTGTATGAGCATACATGGAAGATGGTGCGCAGCGCACTTGTCGAATGAGTGAAAAAGAATAAGAGAGAAAGAGAAAGAGAAAGAAGCGGAGAATAGGTCAATTCGTTACCAGTTGCGACTTGTATCGACTTGAATCAAATGAAAATACGTGCGTTTTTCTTTATTTTATACGAGAGAAAAAAGGTGGAATGTCGCAAGGATGAAATTTGGATTAGATATAGCGCTATCAAAGAGTATACGGTGTCTGTTGTGTTTAGAATAATGAAACATGTCATCGTCAGACAGAGCAGTAATGAGCGAAAGAGATTAGTATCTCAAACACTGGCAGAAATGGCTATTTTTTTTATGAGACATATTTCTGTCTTAACCATTTAGCATTGCTAGCCAGCATACCAGCTCTACAGCTACAAAGCTGAGAGAAGCTTGTACTCAAATCAAATTTGAAGTGAACCATACGTGAAAATTCAATGGGTTCTTTTTAAAAATAATTATTTAACAATTTTAGACAGATCAGTTGATCTTAGATTAAGATTTTGTTCTTTTATATTCTTACAGTGTCTATGAAAGTAAACAAAAAATATAATTTTCAGAATAATAATTTTTTACCGCTTGCAAACTTGTACTGATCTCCGTGAAGAAAATACTATTATCGATTTATAAATATACCAAATGGTTAAATTAGAGTATAATACTAGATATTCAAAAGGTAACTTGAAAGTATTATTTTATTAAGATTACTTCACGGTCAATGATACATTTCATGACTAGATGACCATTTATTAAATTGATAACATAATTAACGAATAATGTTGCGAACAGGAATCAATTTTTTTTAATAAACCTTATAATAAAAATTGTGTATTACAATTGATGATAATTTTAAGGAGAATGTAATATTACTCCATAGTATTTTTTTTTGTCAATAAGCTAGTTTCTTATACAAAATAAAATGGATTTCTTTTCATGATGAACTTATTCGCAAGAGGAAAATCTGTTTTGATGATAAATTAAACTGTTGACAGGCAAAATAATTCTTTCAGTTTTGTTCAAACATTCTATTAAATTGAAAAATAAATTTATATCTAAATTTATGTACATATAAATACAGCCTCATAAAAATGAATATATTGTATATAAGATAACTATTGAGGTACTTACGTTGTATTAGTTCTTTTGAATAGAATAATTTACTTCATTGTTTCATGAAAACTGCATGATTATACGTTTATTCTGAAAATGTTGTAATTTAATATTGAGGCTCATTACATCACAAAATGACAATGTACATATTTACAATCAGTTGCGGTAAATTTCATTTGATATTATAATGCATTTGATAATAATACAGCTTTCTATTATAAATTTGGAATTCAGGATGTCAATATCCAAAGGCTATTCAAAGTTCGATACGCACGACTATGAAATAATAATATGGAAAATGAAAAAAAAATGTAGCTCCGATTTGATTCAATTGTAATATTTAATGAGTACATTTTGAATCTTAATAATCTCAATCGTGAAGTATAAGTGATATTTGTTACAAAGTTTATAGAGGAAAATTCCTGTACGCCAAATTAGCCGTTATTTATATTTTCAATTCAATAAATGGTCATCTAGTCCATAGACGTAGCATTGACGTAAACGTAGCATTGACCGTCAAATGAGCTGAACAAAATAGTACTAACTTTCAAGTGACCTTGATACAAAATAGTGGTATATTCCAATTGAATTATGCGGTATATTCATAAATCATTTGTCGTATTTTCTTTACAAAAAATAATACTGTCCTTTATGTAACCTTGAGAAAGGGCTATGTCATAGATTATGTTTTAAAAAATTCACATACTGTGAAGTAAGAAAATGAGATTGCAAGAGCTTTTCAATTAATTACTAGTTGTTGTCACGTTGAAAAAATGTTAACATCCGCATTGGTAAGTACTGTAGCTTCGACTGTCTGCCCAAGTGTGTATGTACAAGTTCGCTTTCGTTGTGATGGGTAGCATTTAATAGCAAGCGAGCGAGAGATGCAATATGTTAACCAACCTACAAATTTATAAACAAAAAAACAAACGATAGTAACGGAAGGGTATTTCCGACGTCTACACACGTTAGTAGTCACGCAGTTGGCCCTAAAGTTTACAGTGTAGGCATTGAGTCCTCCTTAATAGACTGCGCCAGCTTAATCATGCTGCAAGTGACGCTATCGATCCAAACCTGGGTGTGATATCCAACTTCGTCGGCAGCACTCTTACCACTTGTGAAATGGACATACAAAATAATAAAAAATACAGTAAAAGAAAAATATTTAATAGCATAAAAAATAAAAATATTCAAAAGTCTTGAAATGAAGAAAAATTAAGTCCTCAAAAATATGACAAATGGCGTACGGATCCGGAAATGCTCGCTACTGCGCAGACACGTCATGACCACTGGACACCGATTCACTCCACTAGTGGTCGAAAATCTGTTACACACCTACTATGTATGCGTCAGCGCATCCATGTATTATGGCCACCTCAGGTGCATAGTCAAGAGGTCCGGCCCACCGTCTGCTCTTGCGTCACGAGTGGCTGTAAACCCTTGATCGAGTTGCTAACTATTTCGCCTTGTACCACTGTTGCGAACGTGCTCTGGCTCATACATTAACTGGTTGCACTACCGATCCAATGAATTACCACTCTGCGCACGTGTATCACCCTCTTTCCTATGAGTGCCACTTAAATCTTACCTAAGTATATACCTCTAAGGTATGCCAGTGCATACATCCTCACATCCAATATTTGTAGACATATTGCACAATCCCCATGAAGGATACGACGTAACTAAGATTCGACCGACAACCCGGAAGGTTCTACGCCCAGTTAGCTGCACAAATTATTTCTAAAGAGTTTTCTGGAGGTGCGAACGCTCCCATGACGAAATCGTGTACACTAGTTGCATGGGAAACTAATGTCAAGAGTGAGAGTCGATAACAGGCGAAATTCAGTGATACTCGTTTAAATTTGCTCGGCCGCACACACGTATCCATAACGCCCGAAGATACAAGAGAGAAAACATGCTAAGATCCTGATATACGCCTGTGTAATGATTGAACATTGGCTAGGCGCGACGCAGCCACAACCACAAAATTAAACTGGTAAACCTGCGTACCTGATGTGTATTCACTAACAGGTATAACTTAAAAATTCAGCGAAACCACGCTACGTTCGAAAACTCGAAACCGTCTACTCGTAAAAAGGGACAAAAATTGGCGACACACAATTCCATGATCCAGCTCAAATTGTACTTTGAATCTTCTCTCTTTTGTTGACTCTCTCTTTCTCTTTCTCCGTAACTCTCGCTTTCACACTTCTTACGCACCTCGCTTGCGAAAGAGAGAAAGGAAAATAGACATAAGTTATCACCGGCTAATACAGAAGTAAATGGGTGATGCAAAGTTGGAATAATGCCCTTCCGTGGTACTCACCGCATTGTCGTCGTGATCATCGAGCTAGCCAGCCGATACCTAGTTGCCATCAATTATTCCTCAATTTTGGCGTTGTTGATTCTTATCTATGCGACCCTATAGCCGATTGCCTTTGGAGTTGCTTCTGTTTCTGATAGTGGTGATTTGTACTCATACAGAAACAAAGGGCCAGCCATGGTGATTGCTGTTTGAGTGTGACAAAGCAGAAAAACGCTCGACCCTACCAAACCAAAAGAATAGTGATACAGTATAACTCAACTGGTACAGTTTTATTCACAGTGAAACTCGTTAATTATAAGTAGGTAAGAGGTGGACACCCTGGCGTTTCTATTGATAGAAAGGAGATGAGATTTTATTGATAAAAGTCGTTTGTGTATTATGGAAAAACGTTTTTTTATAGCAAATATCGAAGCAAACAAACGCGTCTGTTTTGTGTTGTGAGCACATTAATTTTTCTACGCTTGAAATTTTATGTAATCTTTTTCAACAGTATTATAAATAGAAATGAATCTATAAAGGTGAGTGTAATATATATTTCTTCATTAGGAATTTTTTCCTAATTTGTGATGCATTATCGATTGCAATCAATATGTTGACACAAACAATTTTTTTTCACAACTTCCCAAAATGGCTGGCAAATTCGGTTGTGGGCACCAAAATTAGTCTTTTTTTTTTAATAATTGTGAAATATCGTCGTTGATTGTACCTAACTAATAATTAATAAGCAATATCGTTCGATATGGATTTTACTGTGATGCTTAATGCCATTAAACGCTGTTCTGTGGATAAGCTGTACACAAATTTCTAAAATGTTATTCTAAAATATTTATATTCTAAAATAAATAAACTTCAATTTTTCTATATTCTTGATGATTTCTCTTCATTTTTTTGCATTTTCAGCAGATTTTGCAAGGGTGCCCACAATCGAACTCAAATAGATTTTAGTCAAAAATGACCACTCCATAAAATTAGCAAAAAAATATTATTCTATTTGACAAAATCGATTTTTCTCCTTCGTTGGTAGTTAGTTAAGATCTCTAGCTTTCCATAGATACCTATATGTCAAAAAATATACACTTTAATGAAAAGTTATGAGCCAAAAAAAATGTGTGCCCCCCTTCCTATACTAATATGCCTGCCGTTTCTCTCTCCCTCCCTCTCTCTCACTCTCTCCCTTCCTCTCTCTCTCTTCCTCTTTCTCTCTCGCTCTCTCTCTCTTTTCCTCTTTCTCTCTCGCTCTCCCTCTCTCTCTTCCTCTTTCTCTCTCTTATTCTCTCTCTAGTAAGTAACGGACGTGTCTTTTCTACAGCTCCGGATTTCAACCAATTGACTAAATGTTTTCAACTTTCTTGAGCTGATACTGCTCTAGGTGGTGCATTTTAAGAGGTATCTAAGCGACATCTTGATTAATTTGCAATTGACAAGGAAAATGCCCATGAAATTTGTAACCACAGCCTAAAGGTTGAAATCTAACCTAAACTGCAGTTGACTGCTCCCTAACCTGCGGTTCAGCTATCACACACCAATCAAAAACAAAAACAAAACGAGTTTACAATCAATACCTTGCAAAATCAAGCAGTGCCAAACTACCAGCTAAACGCTTGCTGCTTCCTCACTTTGATTGAGACTACTACACGTGCAGCAACCTACACCAGCACCAACCTTAACTTTCACAATAGCCCACATTAATATAAATGTTTTTAAGAATTCCTCGCACTTTGTCCTATTGGAAGCTCAAGTTCATAGTAAAAATTACGTCATATCCATCTTCGAAACTAAGCGCAACAAAAATATTCACGATTCTCACCTTGCATTTGAAAGTTACAAATTTTTCTGACTTGAGCGCATAGGCAAGGAGGGTGGAGGCGTTGGTTTTTATTTTCGTACTCAACTCCATATAAAAATCTTAGTTACTTCGCAACCAATCTTTGATAATAACTCAGAATTAATAATAGCCGAAATAATAAATAATAATTGTAAACTTTTATATGCGGCTCTCTATCAACGTCCTACTGCATATATTCCTACATTTTTCTTTGATACTTTGCTTCTTTTCTTCCTTTATATAATGATGTAGTCATCACTGGTAACCTTTATTCATATATTACCTCTCAACTTCCCCAAGCTCGTTCACTCCGAGATCTCATCGACATAAATACCTTTAACGTAGTATCGCTTTCCATTTCTTTCACGATTTCAACTGCACGATTTACGACGCTTTCCGGGAGCCATTGCTACATAGCATAATCCACGGCAACTTGGACTACCGAGCCAGATCTCGTAGGACCTTTGCTCGAACCTACAACGAGCAATTTAGCACATTATTCTTTTCGATAAATAATTATCATATTGTGGCGGTTCAAATACCTGTTACAACCTCAGATTCAAGGTTATCTAAAAGTTGTTACTGTTATTTTCAATTAAAACTTCATCGCTGTTACGTGTTTTGAAAGCAACAATAAATAAATAAGTTAATGACCTAAAATATATCTCTTATCATGAAGTGGATTATGTCGATTTTTCAATTGTATTAAAGAGACAGTATCTCGTTAAATCGACAAATAACATCTATAAAGTCCTAAATTCAAAGATTATACAACCAAAGTGTCCATATTCTGAAGTTTATAGTTTTAAGTACTGAACTTACAAGTATTTAATCTATTCAATACTTAATCGTGAGTTTGTAACCTTAAAAAACGTGATGCATTAACATCGACCTCTATACTTAAACATGCACAAGATCTACTTTGGTGAATATTTTTTAAACTGCAATTTTTCACGTTTGTTTTTAATTCATCATTATTCCAAACGATCACGTTTTAATATCATTGGATGTAAGTTCCTTATTCACAAACATATCGTGTGATTTAGTCTTAGAGGGATTGGACAAACGTTATGAACAAATTAAAAATTGAGAGTTTACAATAGAAGATATTCGGAAAGGTATAAAATTTTTATATAATAACACATATTTTGTGTTCAACACAAAATAAACAAATTATAAATAAATATTTGGAAGCCCGATGGGCTCACCTATCTCTCCTCTACTGGCTAATATTGTGATGGAAGACTTAGAGAAACATTGCCTGAGCGTGTTGCGGAATGAATATCAAATTAATCCTGTTTTCTATTACAAATATGTTGATGATACTTTGCGTTCCGAAAGATTTTTTTTTATTAACTCGATGTAAATTTCCAATCTACCTCACATAGTGAGACAATAAGCAAATGTTTCTACTACTTGATATACATAATCTAAATAACAGAACACTCCAGTGAGTATGCTGTTTTTGTTTACAGTTTTTGCATAATTAACTTAATCTATTTCGTCGTTCATCAGTTTATGTTTCTTGAGTCTAGTGTTGGTAATCTCTTCCGAGAGCAGTTTGTTGATAAGTTCGTTTGAGTTGTTTTGCAGTCTAGTGTGGTATTTTTTGTAGAAATTAATTATTTCTTCCTTTACTGTTGTAATCTAAAAGTCTTTTCGAATGATCTCGTTTGGTACGAACCAAGGCACGTTTGTTATGCTGCGTAGGACTTTCGATTGATACCTTTCCAGTATTTCGATGTTCGAGTTCGAAGCGGCTCCCCATAGTTGGATACCATAAGTCCAGACTGGCTTGAGTACTGCTTTATATAACAAGAGTTTGTTTTCGATTGTTAACTCGGATTTTGCTGCAATGAGCCAGTAAATTGTTCTCCAATTTAATCCTAGTTGTTTTCTTTTTGTAAATATATCTTGTTTTCATGTCAACCTTCTATCCGAGTGGATGCCTAAGTATTTGACATGGTCTTTTTGCGGTATGTATTTGTTATTAAGTGTAATGGATGGACACGTATTTTTACGGAGGGTGAATGTGGTGTGAACAGATTTACTTTCGTTAACTATTATTCTCCACGAATTTTGAATTGTTTTGGATACTATTGTTGCCTCTGGTTATACAGATAGAATTGCTGTGTCATCTGCATATGTTGCTGTCACGATGTTATTTGATATTAGTAGGTTTGAAGTGTATAACAAATATAGCGTTGGGCCAAGAACAATGCCTTGTGGTACTCCTGCCTTTATTAGATGGCTTTTTGACTTACACTTGTTTATTTTGATTTGAAATCTTCTATTTTGTAGGTATGACTGAAATAGCTCGTAGTGGCGCACAGGGAGAAATCTCTTGAGCTTGCATAACAATCCTTCGTGCCATACTCTGTCGAATGCTTGTAAGACATCGAGCAATATTCCAGTGCAATACTTTCTGTCCTTTAACGCCTTCCTAGTCACAGCCACTATTCGGTTAACCTGCTCTCTCTCTCACACACACACACACACACACACACACACATGCGCGCGCACACACACACACACACACACACGCACACGCGCGCGCGCACACACACACACACACACACACACACACACATATCAATCGTGGAGTAACTATTCCTGAATCCGAATTGATGCTCGGGAATAAGTTTCCTGTTTGCTATTATTGGAGTGATTCTAGCTATTATTAGTTTCTTAAAAATTTTTGATAATGAAGGTAGAAGGCTGATCGGTCTATAAGACGTTAACAGTTCTGGTTGCTTTCCAGATTTAGGTATTAATACAATCTCAGCTACTTTCCACTAGGAAGGAAAATAGCAGAGACGCAAGCATGCATTAAAAACAATCGTTATGTATCTTATCGCAATTTTGGGTAGCATTTTAATCATTTTTCCCGTAATATTATCAAATCCGGGAGCTTTTCTGTTTTTAATATTATTAATAATGAGTAATATTATTAATAATAACTTCCTTCATTTTTATCGATTTGATCGGAGTGCTATCTTGTGCACCAGATACTTCTAGGAAAATTCTTTCTTCCCGTTCGGTAATTATTCTTTGGTGTGGCTGGAATACAGTGCTAAGGTGGTATGCGAAGGTTTCAACTTTTTCGTCGTACGATCTCGCCCATTCACCATCCGGTTTTCTGATAGGCGGTATATATGTTGTTGGTCTTTTAAGTCGTTTTGTCGCTTTCCATAGTGAATAGTCTGTTGCTTCTGTTGGACTCAGTGTTCTAAGATAATTTTGTGTTTGGATATTTTTTTCTTCTTGTAGCATTTTCTTTAGGACTTTGATTGCTTTGTTGAGTTTTGATTTATCTTGACTTGATCTGGTTATTTGGTATCTTTTTTCTTTGATTTTTTTTGGCTATTCTAGAGGAGTGTATTTGTTGCATATTATTTCTGGTTGTTATTGTAGAGCAGTCATTAATGGTGATAAATAAGAGTACGTTGAGTGAATTTATGCAGGTTTCTATATTGATAGTTATTTTGAGTGGGATATTACACGTAATGCGTTCATCTATGGAAAGAGTATATTTTTTCCAGTCCACTTTTATGTGTTTATTTACATTGTTGTGTACTTCACGATGAAGAGTAATTATTACCGGCGAATGGTCCGATGTAAGATCTAGGCATGGTGCCGCTTCGAAATAATTTTTGTTTACCCCTTTTACTATTGCAGAGTCAATCAAGTCCGGCAGCTTTGTTAAGTCTGTATTCTAGTATGTTGGTTCTCTGGTGGATATCGGGGTGAATTAATTTTTTTGTAGTATTTCATAGAGTACTCTGCCTCTAGGTGTTGGAGTTTCTGATCTAGATCCCCACCACGAGTGCTTCGCATTATAATCACTTCCTGCTATAAAGCGATTTCCTAGTGTTTTGAAAAATTCTGTCCATTTTTCCTTTGTGATTGTTTTGTTTGGAGGACAGTAAACAGTTGATATTGTAATCGGTCCCTCTTTATCTTTGATGATTATACTAGTTGATTGAAGGAAGATTTTATTAGTATGTTTGTGAACGTGGTGATTTATATTTGTTCTGATTATAATCGCTGTACCTCCGTGTGCTTTATCGAGTGGATAATTTGTTTTGTTTACTGAGTAGTTTGGTATGTGGAGAAAATTTTTGCTAGTAAAGTGTGTTTCTGAGACTAACATAATATCAATATTTTCTTGAATTAAAAATGCTCTTAACTCGAGGTGTCTTCTCGTAAGGCTATTTGCATTCCAGATAGCAATTTTTAGATTTGACAGATTTGACATGGTTATACTAATATATTAATAAGTGTGGTTACTAATTTTATCAAGATGTCCATTGTTTGCGTCATTTTTTCCGTTAATTGTTCAAGTTTATTAATTAACTTTTCATCGTTACTGCAATTGTTTTGTTCTGTGTGTATTGCTGTTTATTTTGGTGTTTCTGTTTCATTCTGGCCGCTATGTTTAGCTATTACCTGTGCGTATGTTGTGTTCGGTCTAACTCTATTGTCATTTGGATTTGAATTTGCATTTGTGATTGTATTTGCTTGTATGCTATTTTGAAATGTTCTTTCTCGCAACTTAGGAAATAATTTTTGCTGTAATTGCTTACGTAACCTTTATAATTTGCTGTATGATTTCCTTTGCAGTTTGCATATATTGCATCTTTAATTTTTTGTTTGATTGGAGACTTTTTCATTTTTTTTTTTTTTTCATTTTCATTTCATTTTATTTGTACAGGAGAATAACTCCCTTTTAACACATTACAAAATTAAAAAATAAGATTACAAAAAAAATATAAGAACAAACGTATATATTATAACATATTAAAAAAAATCAATAACTAAATAAAAAATACAAAACTTAATCTAATCTATTAATCGTGACACAAAAATTGGAAAAAAAAAACAGAGTAATAATACTAAAGAGGTTAGAACTAATTTATAATGGCAAAGTATACTAATACTAATATCGCAACCAACAACAAAACTTATACATCTAAGAACTATAATTAAAGAGTGAATTAAATAATTAGAAATAACTAACAATAACGCAGGAGTTTAGTGCTAATCGCATTTTTAAATTGTCTCACGGAGCAGGACATTATAGCTGGTGGATTTTGAAGATCGTTTACAATCTTGCATGCCCGATCAATCACCGAAATGTGTCCCAAACCGCCTCTCCTCATGCAGACAGTGAAGGTCACATGACGCTCACGCAATTCTCTCGAACGCTCAACATATCTGATCCTGCTCAAGAGATAATCCACGCCTACCAAGCCATGGCAGATCTTATAAAGGAATAATGCAGTTTGATATTCAATAACTGATGATATTGATCCAATACTGAACGTCCTGGCCGCAGCAGAGTAGTCATGTGACAGGGGGTGCATCCCTGCGCCAAAACGATTTGAGAGGAAACGGATAAATCTATGTTGGACAGACTCAAGCTTAGCTCTATTATACCGCTGTTGCGGCGCCCATACAACTGCCGCATATGTCAGAATGGAACGCACGTGAGCATTATAGAGGACAACGAGTGTGTTCGAGTTACGAAAGTCACGCGTGCCCCTGAGAACAGATGACAGTGCCCTAGATGCAGACAAGCAGATGCGACTTACGTGGAAACTGAATGTCAGCCTCTCATCAAATGTCACACCAAGATCCTTAATTACCGAGACACGCTCCAAAGCCACACCACAGATCGAGTAGTCATATCGTGTCAGTTGCTTAGTGCGCCCATAGGACATGACCGCACATTTGGAGGCATTTATGCTCATACCATTGTTTACACACCACGAATGGAACGAATTTATATCATCTTGCAGTGCACGATAGCCAATCGCCTCCGAGGTATTCCTAAAAATCTTCGCATCATCGGCGTAAAAAAGTATGGTCGAGTTCCTTATCGAAGCGAAACAATCATTCATAAACAGAATGAAGAACAGTGGACCCAAATGAGAGCCCTGAATCACACCTGATGAAGCGAGATATGGGGAAGAGCATACCCCATCCATCTGCACGCAGTACACGCGCCCAGCCAGATATGATGTGCACCAACGCAATAAGATTCCAGCACAGCCAAAACACTCCAATTTACTTATCAAAAGCAAATGGCTAACTCGGTCAAATGCACTGGTCAGATCAGTGTAAACAACGTCCATCTGCTTCCCAGCATCCAGAACATCAACTACGTTTTCCAGAAACACTGAGAGGTTAGACACTGTGGAGCGCTTGGGGCAAAATCCATGCTGAGCAGGACTAATACCACGCAGCAGAAAAGACGAAATTCCTTCCGTCACAAGAGCATCGAAGAGCTTAGAGAAAACACACATCTTGGCAATCGGACGATAGTTTTTGATGTCAGCCTTATCACCCCTACCTTTGAACACTGGGATTGTATAAGATTTCCTCCAAGCCTCGGGAAACACACCCTGAGTAAGAGACTGATTTAATAATAAATAGAGCGGCTCAGTAAGCGCCAACCCGATCCGCGAGATGAAACCCGCCGGTAAGCCATCTGGTCCCGGCTTCATGGAGTCACCAATGCCAGTCAAGCCACGTTCAATATCCTGTATGCTGAGAGTTAATGCAGACAGAGAGCTGTCATCAACCCTAAAACTCGCAGGATCAAAAGGCGAATCCGTCGACTGAAAAACCGATGAGAAGTGCCGTGCAAACAAGTCCACGATATGCTGAGTATCATCTGACCTTTCATCAGCAAGAAACATCGACGGAGGACAAGTGGTGCCACCAGAATTTCTATTAATAAAGCGCCAAAATCTGCCAGGATCCGCGCAAAGGGAGTCCTCGGATGCACGCACATACTCACGAAAATCAGCTCGTTGCTTACTCTTACACAACGAGCGTAATCGACGAAACTCAGACAGTGAACATACATCACCAAACGCCTTATAGCAGGCATGAGCAGCCTTCTTCTTAACGATCAACTCTCTTAAGCCACGGGACATCCATGCCGGATATGTGGATACAACCCTCCTCACTCTAGGAGTATGGCAACCAATCACCTCGAACAATTTAACATAGAACACGCTCACATTGTAGTCCAATGGAGCTTGGTCATCCAGCACTTCACCCCACTCAACCGCACACAACGCATCTATAATGGCCACATGATCTGCCAACCTAAAGTTAAAGGATGGAGGTTGTGATTTCACAGCTCCATTCCTTGCCGCACAGCGCTGGCCCACCTCGCGAACATACAGCAGATGAGAAGCATGGTGACCATCTGATGGAGATAATGGATCCAGCGGAGAAAGCACCTCGAAAATCCTATTCGTGAAGGCCAAATCTAGTGTATACTCATTCAATCCTTTCGTTGTTATCCATTGGGAGCACTGAAGAGACACCATGCAGCATTGCAAACACTCCGCCGCCGGTCGAATCGATGAATTCACACGACGATCGTCCACAAAACCTAGTCCAGAGCCCCGTGACCATGTGCACAGCGGCAAATTGAAATCGCCCAGGATCACAACAGGCATATCAGGAGACGATAGGCAGATGCCCTCCAGTGTCTGGCAGTATAACTCCATGGATGAAACAAATGCGTGCCCAGTTAATGAAGTGATTGGTGGCAAATACGCAACAGATAATAGCAGCTCATGAGGGCAAATCAGTCGCAGGATCAAATACTCTAAATTAAATGAAGCGGAAGTTATTATTTTGAACGAGTATTGATCATTTAACCAGATAAGCAAACCGCCTCCACGTGTTTTACCACTCCCAATGCTATCTCGATCAAGACGAACCAAATTATATCCCGGTATCCTGAGAGCAGAATCGTGCACAGACGGGTCCATCCATGACTCTATGATGACAATCAAATCCGTCCTGGGAGAGCACATGAGAGCACCATGTATAAATGATTCCAATTTAGACTTAAGGCCACCGACGTTTTGATAGTATATGCTGATTGCCGGCGATGAAATTGAAGTGGTTGCGTTCATTAGTTTCCCTGAGTCACAATCTTTGCGATGCCATTTACCGTTCTAATCTTCAAATTTCGCTCGCCCGCCTGCTCACGCAATTTCAGCTCAGCGATACACTTTTTCAGCTGCTCACGTTGCTTGGGAGTACGATCAGGACCGCATTTGACACCCTTCTTATCCTTGAAAGCCGCTGACGAGTTCCGAATAAGCCAAACCGCATCACTGGATGACATGAAAACAATCTTCATTGGTCTAACTGTGGACTCTGATTGTTTACCAAGTCGCACCACCTGCAGGCCAGCACGATCGAAGGGCGCGTCACAAAGTAATGTTTGCAATGAGGCAAGATCCGCAGCTGCCGATCCCGCCTCAGCAAAGCCATATAATATGCAGTTTTTTTCCCGTCTTCTAATTTCCGTGCATTCAGCAATTATGGCATCCTCCATATCGCTTGGCATGCTTGAGGCGTTTGACTCCAGCTGTGAAATTCTCTGCTCGTGCTGGTCAATCAATCCAGCATTATCCTGAATCGCGGAATGCAAATCATCAATCTGCTTCGTCAGCGCTACACAAGTATTGTTTATATCTTGCTGCAACCCCGTTATCTGTTCATTAATAGTCGAGAACTTTTCATTGAGGGAGCTTGTTATTTGCTCAACAATCTGGGACTTTATATCTACTATAAAGCCCTTCATCTCATCCCACGACGATATTGGTGCCCGCTGTGGAGAAGCAAGAGTCTGCATGGACTGGCATACCGGCTTATTATCTTTCGATTGGCTTAGGGAACAACTTGCTGAGCCGATATGTGATAATCGCCCTTCACCACCGGTAATGTTAGGCGGATTAGGGGACTTGGAGGGATTATACAACGCATCATCGCCATCCACGGAAATCTCCAACTCCGTTCCAAGCAGAGATCCCGTCCCGGGTCGCTCGATGTCCTTCCTTCCGCAACATTTCTTGAATGCGCCGTTTGATAGCTTGACCGCTTTTCCAGCACAGCTGCGATGAAAGTACGATTTACAGCCCGGGCACTGCACTGCATCAGCCAGATTGATGAAACCCTTATTCGGGCAAGAGAAACATCGATGCTCAATCACAGGATTCTGAGGAGGAGCCATCCTTAACAAGGACTATTTACAGAGTCACAATGCAAAAACTGAACAATTAATAATTATAAATATAAAACTATAAAAATTATTTAATTAGTAACAACTATAAACCGTTATGTTCACGAACGAACAATCACAAACAAAATAGGCTAAATTGAGCGAGGCTTAACTGCTAACCACAATCAACAACACGTCTTACTCTGACAGTAGCTCAGGCACGACTCTTGGTTTGATGATATTCAGCACATTTAACATATACTGCACTTTTGAAACAGTAATTTTCCGTATGTCCATACTATTGGCAGTTTTGACACTGAGGAATTCCTCTTTTTATGTTTCGTGGTTCGAATTTGATTATTGTGTGAAGAGGTTTGGTTACTTTGTAGGTTTCCTGACTTTTATAATCATGTTTAATTTCAACTGTGAAAAGCGATAGTGGTGCTTTTGTGATGCGATGCCTTATGTTATGAATACTTAGTGCTTTGTGTCCGTGATTTTCTATGGCAGCTTTTAATTCTTCAGTATCAACTGACGGATGCATGCTTCTTAGAATTACTTTGAAACCTTTTTCTTCTTTACGCTAGTACGTGCAGAATTGTGTCTTTTTTTCTTTCAGCGCATTTATTATCGGGAGATACTTTTCCGATGCTGTTGGTTGAATTTTAATTTTATCTTGTCCTATTACTCTTAGTGTAAAATTATTTTTGGCTATTGTGTTTAATAACTTTTCTAACGGTTGGATATCTTCTACGTTGTAAACAAAGATCGGGGGAGGGGGGAGGGATTTGTTTATCGTTTTGTTTGCTTCGTTACTTCCTGACTTTTCATCTTCACTATGATTATTTACTTTATCATCTTGTAGTATTTCGAATCTACTTCTTGTATTACTTAGCCAATAGTCTGATTTTGCTTGTTTGATAGTTTGAATAATTTGTATTTCATTGCTTGGACTGCTGCGACTGCTTGAACTTCTTTTATTAGAAGCGATTTTCCATTCTCCAGGTTTATCTTTTTTGTTGGATGACGAATCATCATTTACTTTTGTGGTTGAGTTTCACCTTTAACTGTCACTTATGCTATTGCTATAACTAACACTTTTCCGGTAGAGCGCAGTTTTAACACGTCTACTCACCTCAAGGTTCAAACTCTAACTCCGTTCCGAAAGATAAAATTGATGTAGTTATCGAGACGTTCAATTCTTACCATAATAGACTACAATTGACGTTTGAAATTGAAATGAATAATTTTATTCCATTTCTTGACTTAAAATTGATCAGAAATAATAATAAATTAGAATTTGACTCGTTTAGGAAAACAACACAAACTGACAGAATTTTTAATTTAACTCAAAACATACAATTCATCAAAAAGTTAATATAGTTTCAAATTTAGTTGACCGAGTGTTTTTACTTACTGGCGAAAAATTTCATTCCAGCAACTTAAAAATAATTACTAATATCCTGAAAAAGAATAATTATCCATCTTTATTTATCAAAAAACATATATAAAAACGGATCAATAAATACAAAAAGCGGAATAATAATTCTAAACAATTAGAAAATCAAAAATTACCTACAATCGCTATTCCGAATAATTGCAACATCTTCTAAAAATGTTCATCTGTGTTAACAAAATATAAAATTATGCCTATCCCTTTATTACAAAAACCATTACAAGTCAAATTCGTGTGAGAGAGTTATTCTATGTGTAGCTACTACTGTATATGAGTCAATGTTTTTTTTGTGTTCATTTAATCTAATTTTTAAGGATCGAGGAATTTTAAGGGTCTAATTTTTAAGGTTTTATTACAAAAACCATTACAAGAGTTCATTCGTTTAAGAAAAGACAAATCTGATTTATTAGACAACACTGGTATTGTCTACAGTTTTAACTGCAAACAATGTTCAGCGGTCTATATAGGTGAAAGTAAGCGTTCCTTCAAAATTAGATTAAACGAACACAAAAAAACATTGATTCAGATACAGTAGTAGCTACACATAGAAGAACGTCCTTACACGAATTTTACAGGAAAAAAGCTAAGATATTGGATTATGAAAAGAAACGCAGAATAGCCGAAATGTTACATATTGGCTTAGATAAAAACACGTTAAATAGAAAAGAGAATATACAATATCTTAGTCACATTTATAAGCCTTTATTAAGATCGACGAGGAAGGCATAACGGATTAAGTGTATGTATATGGTTTGAAATACTTGATTTCTCACTTTATTGTAACTTTACTGTGCTACGAGCTATTCGTTTTAGCCTATAATAATTTTACTACGAGAGAAATCAGGTATACACATATACATATAATTATATACCATTAAAATTACTTTTGCAACTCTATTATTAATAATTTATTGTTTTTCTATTAATCAAGCCTGAAGAGGTCAGCAAATGTGCTGACGAAACGTTGCTGAATATAATTAAAATTAAGTGAATTTCCATCTCTCACTATTTCTCTTCTTTCCATTATTACAAAATTTATTACTTCTTGTGTTGTTTGCGAAAAATATGGTATGTGCTATCACAACAACAAAAACTTTGCACAACTGATTAGAAGAAAAACTATGGATAATTCTTTTATATACGAGGTCTGTCCAGAAAATATCGGGCCTACCTTTATATTTTCGTGCTAGCGTTATTCTTTATCATCTGGTGGGTGGCATCCTTCAAAGTAATCCCCACTTGATTGAATAACATGCTTCCATCGATGTTTCCACTTTTGAAAACAGTCCTGGAACTCACTTTTAGGGATAGCCTTAAGTACACTCGTCGCATTGTTTTCAACCGTTGTTTTGTCATCGAATCGGTGTCTATGAGTGGTTTTTTTAGTTTTGGAAACAGCCAAAAGTCACAAGGGGCTATGTCGGGACTGTATGGAGGTTGTCGAAGCAATGCGATATTGTGTTTGCTCAAAAACTGCTGCACAAGATTGGATGAATGCGCTGGCGCATTATCGAGATGGAGAAGCCAGTCACCACTTTCCCAAAAGTGCGGCCGTTTTCTTCTTACTGCATCACGCACACATTTTAAAATTTGAACGAAGTATTCGTTATTGATTTCCTGACCTGTTGGTGCATATTTGTGATGTACAACACCTTCACAATCGAAAGAAACAGTCAACATTGACTTAACATTGCTACGACTTTGACGTGCTTATTTTGGTCTTGGCGATTCAGAATGCTTCCACTGTGAAGATTGTTGTTTTGTTTCAGGATCATAACCATAAACCCATGATTCATCATCTGTAATAACTTTTCTAAGCACATTATCATCATTATTGACCATTTCCAGATTGTCCAGAGCGATTTCTAAGCGAATGTTCTTCTGCTCTACTGTGAGCAATTTTGGGATGAATTTCGCACACACGCGTTTCATTCCTAAATTTTTGGTTGAAATTTCTGAAATGATAGTTTTTGGTATCCCAAGGTCTTCTCCTAGTTTTCGTACAGTCATACGATGATCTTGTTCGATTGCAAGTCGCACTCGCTCAATATTATCTGCGGTTTTTGTCGTCGAAGGTCGGTCGGAACGAGAATCACCATCGACAGAAGTGCGACCATCTTTGAACCGTTTATACCTCTCTTTTATTCGTGTTTTGCTCATACACTCGCTTCCGAAGGCCTTTTGCATCATTTCAATAGTTTCCGAACTCGTTTTTCCGAGTTGAAAGCAAAATTTGATGCAAATTCGTTGATCTTGTTTTTCAGTCATTTTTGACAATATCAAAATCCGTCGAACGCGAAAAAGGCACTGTAAACAAAGACACGCCGCGCATGAACTATACGTCCGGCAGGTGTCAGTAAGTAACCAATAGATTCGTGAGGCTTTACTGTTAACGTTTCTGTTCGGTAGAGGTTGCTCGAACACTATGGTGCGAAGATATAAACGTAGACCCGATACTTTTCGGACAGACCTCGTACCATTATAGACTCTCAATAACACATAAAAATCATACATATCAATTGTCTCATTTATCTTTTTTCCTCAGTAAATAAAGCATCACATGCAAAACAGATTCTTAGTCTAATGCTTTGAAGAGAACCTTTTAACCATAAATCCGATTAGTATTTTTGTTTGTATAAAACAGTCGACTACAAAAAAAAACAAATAAAGATTTTATAGAGTATCTTGATGACTAATTTTACTAAATTAATATACTGAATTAGTTAATGACAGACAGTCTGAAGATTCCAATGAATTTAGAAGTAATGAATCTGAACTGAATGAATTAGCAAAAGCACTTTTAATCAGTGCCAATTGAAAGCTTCGATTAAAGATTTGGGGAAGAAAGTAGAAAGTTATGGACATCAAAATTCCAAGAAAAAATTGTTTATTATTCAAAATAAAAGTAACATTTCATAGCACACGAGGTAAGCCCTTCTGAGAATTCTTTTGTCGAGATAATAATTTACTACTATAACGAACGGCTTATAGTTTGTTATGTCTCTCTCCCTCCATAAAGCCAGTAATAGATATATATTTGTAATATTGCTATGTATTTATTTATATGAGATGTTTACAGCGCAGATGTCAGCGAACCGGTAAGTGACGCGTCAATCCTTCGATAGTCGATAGTAAGAGCGCGACGCGTACATCGTGGAGATACGATTATTATCGAGAGGAGAGAGAGAGTAGGCGCGATTAGAACAATTGGCTTCGAACCGACGACATGAGCACACCTCGTGAGAAGGACGAACAATAGGAGTGTGAGACGGAGAATGGTAGCGAGGAAAGAAGTAAGGCAGCCACGCACATGACTAGCAGTATCAACAGCGATAACCCAGGACCCAAGCGAGAACATTAAGACGATTGCCTACTAGTGGAGAATCGGATACGCAAGCTAGACCTGCAAAGCGAGTGCGCTACCGAATCCTGACCGATTAAGCGAGCATCAGCACTGTAAGTACTGGCTCGTCATTTGCCTTTCTTTTACGCTCTCTCTCTTTACGCTCACCTTGTATAACTTTTGGTTTTTACCCGTTTGCTACTGCGTCTAGTGCATCGGGCGCATGTTATCATTTCCTTGTGCCGCGTATTGATGCTTTGTCGCGCTGATTACTGAAGTCAGGTGACTATAGGTGAGATCAACTGAAAAAGATCCGTGAGGTTGGAGTATGTGTCAATCATAAAAGCGAGATCACGTATATACTATACGTACTTAACAGAGTGGCGGTTAACTCTGCATCAAGGAATATTTTACCAATATTTTCCACGTTTGTACGACCTATCCCCTCTGTTTCAAAATAAACAAATTTTATACTACATGTAAACTAAAACACCCAATCACTAATCTCCTAACCCAACCCACTTAACTTCTAAAAGTCACCCCTATTAAACCAAAAGCAGGCTAACCTACCTTACCCTAGGAACTATGAGTTCAGTCGTATATTTCTTTTCAAATAACTAAAGTACACACCATAAGCAGATTAACCCTCCTAAACACCTATTCCCTAACCCACCCAATCCCTAGCAACTATCTCTGCCAAATAATAAGCAGAGTAACTAGGCTAACCTACCTAACCCTGGGCATTGTGAATTTATCGCCTATTTCTCTTTATATAATCGACAAACCTTAAACGTACAAATAGCAAATCCGTTATATCCAAGCCAGCAAATACCAAGCCCACAAATCCAAAATCTAACACTCCTAAACCCACAAGCTCCAAATTATTAAACCTAAAAGCTATAATCTATAAATTTGATAAACCTCAATTTTCATTAAATATTGAACTCATAATAATGTTCCTCTACCACACGATCGAATCATTAACTATTTAAAAATTTTACTACAATTAAATTACATACGTTTTTATACTACGCTATAGAAAATCCTTAAGCTCTGAAACTCATATACCCTAAAACCCTTGAATTTTAAAACCTATTAAGTTCTAAACCTTCGAAATTTATAAAATCCGAAATCCATGACTCAAAAATTCTTAAACCTATAAAGCCAAGAACCCATTATTTGCATAATCCATAAACTCCAGATTCTTCTAAAGTTTCTGTACTAACAATCCTTAATTGTAAACTTTCATTGTATGCCCATGTAACAGGATTTGGTATAAACATTGTAATAAATAAAATTATAATAAATATAATATTTATTCTATTAGGTCTATTAAGAGAAGCATTGTAAATTCTGTAAATTTTAAATTATTATTATTTGCTTAATATTGACTAGTAAACCCGCATCACTAATTATTCAAACAATCTTTTGTTCATATTTTCTACATTATTTAAAATTTATATGTCTAAAAATTATTTTCTCACATTTTACATCAAGAGTTGTGAAATGAAAAATATATATTTATTAATTAAAAAATTGGAATAGATACATCGATTTTTTTAATAAAATAAAGTTTCATGAAAATTAGATAAAACTTAATGAAATAAATACTTTCCTTTCTTTATTATTCAATAATTTTCTTAAGAAATCTTTAAGTTTAGTCTTTCGAAAATATATTTCATTTAATAAATACAACAATGCCTATTGAGGTAAAACACTGATACTTATGTGAATTAATATGGAAATATTCTAACGAGAAAAATTATATTCTGAATATAATTGTAAATGATCTTATAGAAAAGTATTAACTTTTTGCATTTATGCAAAATAAGTAAAAAACAATTAAGTAAATAATTTTTCTTAGATACTGATAGATGGGAATTCTAGAGAGGCAAACTTGCCCCGTGTTTAGGCCTTTCTAACAGTCGAGCGGCCTTTGACTCAGGCGGTTCTCAGACTATAGGCACCTCGGTCCCGTTCACCCGTTAATAATAATATTACTATTTTTCGGATCCCGGGCTTCGATATCTCGATTGTAAACTAATTAATTGAATGTTTACAATAGCCGAGAAACATATGGATAAACTTAGTCATGTATATGTATTTATAATATTTATTTTGATTATTATTACAATAAAATGAAGTAACCAAGAGGAGACAGAGAGAGAGAGAGAGAGAGAGATAGATATATATATGCAAAGATTCAGACGCATAAGTTTCGCCTCGCGTAGTCTATTATTTTTAGTACATAAACATACACTCATTTTGTAATTATGATATTGGTATGATTTTGTCCTTTAGTATTATTATATTGATATGCAATTATGGTCTTCCTTCGTTTTGATAGTTTTATTGATCCAATATAGATTTATGATTTTGTTCGATTTTGCAGCTCCAATAATTGCACTCAGCACCTTTCTAATATTTTCAATCAAATTGATCTTCGATAAATTTAGACTTTAATCTTTTAATAAACACAAACTTCAATCAAATTGATCTTCGATAAATTCAGACTTTAATATTCTAGTGATTCCAAACTTTAATAAAATTGAACTTCAATTTATCCAGACTCTCTTATAAAGTTAATAATGCTGACGAATTTAATTGTGATGTCGTAGCGAAAGAATGGCAGCCTAATTACTCGCTCGGGCGCTCACTAATAACTGCCGGGTCTCGCTCTTACAATTCGTTTCTGTATTTTTGTTTCCCTCTCATTCCTTACACTCTGTTTCTCTCTGATTTACGTGTTTCTAATCGCTTCATATTTCCTAGCTTAACACGCTGAGTGCAGCATGCTGTCGCAGCATGCTGCAGCAGTATGCTCAGCTTCTCCCACTCATTCCCGCCAATGTGCGCACACGAGTATACTGCTGACTATAGTATTTTATCGCTGTGTTCTTGGCCTTGTCGCGATGCGAACGGGACTCTCGAAAGCGAAATCCTAATCAGACATATCATAATAAAGAAAATAAAATGGTCCAGCACGTAACAGATACAAAGTAAAGTGAAAAAATGTTTCCCATAAAAAAGATGCTTTTAAATCAAATACAACAATTTTTTTTAAAAAGTCTTAGTAATAGAGTTATTTTATAATGAAAACTCTTGAATGAATACGTCATTTACCAGTGATACTTCACATATTTTTCAAGAAGTTTCAAATATTTCTAAGGTAGATAGACCTCGTACATCTTATGAAAAAGGATGTTCAAAGACAAAAAATAAACGAGCTATAGAAATTGCTTTAGAACATTCTAAAAAGGAGCTGTCATTAGCATTAAAATTTAAAGAACAAAAATCTTTAATAAATAATACTACGGAAACTTATCAAAATGAATTGAGTACTGAATATGTAAACAAAGTATGAGCGATGTTCATGGATTTAGATCTAATAAAACAATCATATGAAAAATGAACAGACCACAGTTATAATATACATGAAAATAAACTACATCTTTCTTATTCCGTAATCGTAGAAGCTAAAAAAGCTTGTTATCCTGAGCACGTCATCTGTTCTAATAGTGGAGCGAAAGTTCGCCTTATATCTTTGGTCGAATACACTTTTAAACGAATTTGAATGATATTAGGTAAAGAAGTATTGACAAATGCAACAAAAAGTCTAATATTTGTGGGAAGTCGGAAATGAATGGAGCTTCAGGGCAACAAACGATAAGACAAAGATGGATTTTTCGTAATAATGACTCTAACGACCTAGCCTTAAGCGACGATACTCTTGCTGATCAATCAACAATCACTGATGCAAGTGTATTTATTTGTAATTTTGTATCTCTCTCATGGTTTTTCTCCCGTTGCCGGAGAACACGACAAATTCTTTAGAAATCAGGGCCCGGAAGGCCAAGCTGCTTCGCGGGGCAAGCGAAAGGCAACGTTTCGACGCGCGCAGGAAGGAACAGGCAGGAGTAGTCAACATAATTATCACTCACAAATTACGTTTAATATATATATTTATCTTTACAGTTTAGCA
The DNA here is from genome assembly GCF_024137745.1 of Phymastichus coffea. Classification (NCBI taxonomy): domain Eukaryota; kingdom Metazoa; phylum Arthropoda; class Insecta; order Hymenoptera; family Eulophidae; genus Phymastichus; species Phymastichus coffea. Next base: position 7,661,474 of record NW_026706814.1, read on the forward strand.
ACGCGGATCGGCGATTCGGCGCGACAACGATCGCGCTCTCCATAAATCTATCTTTACAGTTGAACAATTCTGATCGGTAATTCGGCGTGACAACAATCGCGCTCTCGCACCACCGCAGCCGCGAGTTTCTGCGGAAAATCACATGGGACCCGGCTGACGCGACGGTTACGAGTTATACTCTATATTTCTCCATAGGCCCTCAAGTGAAGTAACCGCTGAGCCTTCCTATCCTCCGCAGGTTGCCAACGACGCGATCTTATGAGAGAGAGAGAGAGAGAGAGAGAAAGACAAACTCGATCAATCTGGAAGAAAACTACTCGATGTCCCTGAATTGTGCAGATACTGATAGCTCGTTCAAGGAACCTCCCAGCTTCTCTCTTGAAACAACAGGTCTCGTGGCAAACACCCACACTTCGCTGCACACGCGTTGCAGAATAAATCCTCGCTCACGCCTTCACAAAGGCCACGACTAAACCACGCAATCAGACGGCGCGGACAAAGCGTGTTACACCGACTCGCTGTCGCAGTCTACTGCCTGGCACCGAGTACCTCCCACCGAAAACCCTTGAGTAGCGGGCAATCGGCGGCGCCTCACGCGTGCCAACCCTGCTGGTGCCCAAATAATATTCTTTGTTCTCTCTCTCTCTCTCTCTCTCTCTCTCTCTCTCTCTCTCTCTCTCTCTCTCTCTCTCTCTCTCTCTCTCCCTCACTGTCTCCGGGAAAGGAGAGACGTTGACGGAGCCAACGGCGCGAGCCGTGGCTCTCATCACACCTCTGGAACTTAGAACTGTAGAGAATAAAATGTTATGGGTTAACAAAAAACCTTCATCTGTGTTTTACTGTCGCCCAATAAAATTCAAATTTGTTAATGAAAGCAATGATGTTACGGAGAAAAATTACGAATATATTACGGCTTTGTTAAAGAAATTAGTAAATACATCTTTGAATATATGGAAATGGCATTTGATGTAATGTTTGATATAAAGTGTACCATGATCGACGGTAAAACATGTAATGTTTTAACTAAAGAAAAAGCTTCTCACTGAAACTTTTGTGGAGTTGGACCTAAGGATATTAATAATATTAATTATGTTTTGAATCTTCAGTGCGAGACTGAATTCTATCAATGAGGATTTACCATATTACACTGCTGGATTCGTTTTATGGAACATATGTTACATATTTCCTATAATTTAGAGTTTTTTAAATTATCGGTAATAGGTACAATTTTGATAAAAAAGAGAAAAGCGAAAAATCAGAAGTCTCTAAAAAGCAGAATTTCTTTAGCGGTGGATGTAGTGAAGCAAGATTCTGGGACAACTAACACAGGCAGTGTAGCACGTTTCTTTGCCAAATCTGAAGAAGTATCTGAAATTATTGGTGTAGAAAAAGAATTATTAACTAGAATGTACGTGTGTTATAATATAGATCATATTTAGCGCAAAAGAAGATAATTTGGATGCATTTGAAAAATATTGCTTGGTAACTGCTAAGAAATACGTACAACTCTACCCATGATACAAGATGCCACCTTCTGTATACAAAGTACTAATATATGAGTGTAATATTATGAGAATATTTGATAGACCTATTGTATTCTTTTCAGAAGAGGCCTAAGAAGCAAATAATGAAATATTTCATAATGCTCGAACTCGACATAGTAGAATGTGTTAATGTAAAAAGACTGACGAACATATAATTAAATATTGTTTGATTTTATCCCAGCCAGTCATAAGTAGCTGGCGGATTGTTGAAAAAAAAATCTAAACAGTTGACGGTAGAAGTTAAAAAATTTCTAGAAAAAAATAATACAATTATTACAATCTTTCATAAATATTATATTTTTTTAGTATAAAAATTCTCAAACTTGAAATAAAAATTAAAATAACAACAAAAAAGCCGTAAAAGAAAACGAAAAAAATTTTTTTTTTTAAATTAAAAAAAAAAACAAGAAAGAACAACAAAACAAAAAAAACTCTTTAAAGACTGTTACCTTAACTTGGTAAAAAGTTTTGAATTTAACTGTATCAGTAAAGATAAATAAAAGCAGTTCAGACAATTGTTATTATAACTATCTGGCTAGATAAACTCTGCCCTAACTTCAAAATTTTGGTCCGTAGCTTGAAAAGCATCATTTCAACCGAAAAATAACTCGAGATTAGGTAAAAAGGGTGTTTTTCTCATAGCCTAAAAATACATACTACGAGTTGAGGATGATTCAATTCATTTTTAATATTGATTTTTGTGAAAACCACCTAAAGTTCCCGGGGTTAAGTGAGTTAGTCTGCTAGTGGTTTGGTTTCTAGGGATTAGGTGGGTTGGGGATAGGTGGTTTGGTAGATTAACCTGCTTGTGATTTGGCAGAGATGATTGCTAGGGGTTAGATGGGTCAATTTAATTTAATTAATTCAAGAAAAGACAAACAACCAAATTAAGTGTTTCCAAGATTAGCCTGCTTGTGGTTTGGCAGAGGTGGTATCTAGGGGTTACGTAGTTTAATAGGTTACTCTGTTTATGATTTGGCAGAAATAGTTGCTAGGGATTCGGTAGGTTATGGGTTAGGTGTTTAGGTGGGTTAATCTGCTTATGGTGTGTACTTTAGTCATTTGAAAAGAAATATGCGACTGAACCCGTAGTTCCCAGGGTTAAGCAGGTTAGCCTGCTTGTAGTTTGGCAGGGGTGGTTTTTAGGGTCTTGGTGGATTAGGGCGTGGATAGATAGGTGAGTTAGATCGTTTGAGGGGTGGAATCTAATTTTATCAAAAGAAATAGGCGAGTAAAGTTGCAGTTTCCGAGGTTAGGTAGGTTAGCCTGCTTTTGGTTTGATAGGGGTGACTTTTAGAGGTTAAGTGGGTTAGGGAGTTAATGGTTGGGTGCTCTAACCTACATGTAGTATAAAATTTATTTATTTGAAGTAAAATACTGAGCTAATTCACTGTGCCTAGGGTTAGATAGGTTGAGAGTTGTAAATTAGCTTAGATGTATGATGTTTTTCACGATTATTAAAAGAACAGTTATAAATTTTATAAATTTCGCACCTGTAGCTTAAAATATATGACATTTTAAAGAGATTAACAAAAAAAATGTGACCCTACTTCATAAAATGACGCGTGGCTGAAATTATTTCCATTATTTTCCACTGTGCAGCGGGTGGTATACAAGCAACTAAGCGAACGCACTTTCATCGCGAAATGCAATGCCACGAATATCGAGTTGCAGCGCTAATATGTAATACAAGAGAGAGCAAAATAAGGTTAACAAGCAATGCGTAATCAAAAAAGAAGAGAAAAAGCCAAGTCATAATTTGATATACTTACAGCTTTTAGTTGGTCTGATTTCTACTAGCGTGTACGCTTTCTACAATATTATGCCTCATTAATCGTTGCATTATCGCTTTAACAATAATATAGCGTAATCAGATCTGTTTGTGCGATAATCTCGTCAATACAGAACTCTCTGCCTATTTAATTTTTATCGTTTCTAGCATGAAGATATGGGCACTCTGGGATGTTAATATCACATATTAATTATATTGTTCGTACTCTCGTGGTTGTCCCGTTAATGAATAATAATTCATTTTAGTATTGAATTAAAAAAATTATACAATAATATATATATGTATAGTATATATATGTATATATATATGTATATGATAATTTGAAGTATAATCAAGGATAGACTTTACTCTAATTTCTTATGGCGCGAAGTGTTTCATAAGAAGAACTTAAGTCTTTTTATTGAAATGATGTAATTCAGCCCAAGTTTTTCATAGCGCGAAACGTTCTGTGAGTCGAGCGTAAATCACTCGTTAATGCTTGTTTGGTAGCATTTTCAATGCGTCTCTTTAACAAACGAGTTGTAGAATATGTACGAAAATGGATTTGACTTGATATTAGTGAAAATTACATAATGCGATTTTCATAATGAAATTATGATATATAAATTATGATATACTAGACAAACCAAATATATACTGTGATATTTATTTAAAAATATATATTTATACATAAAAATTATAATAATTATAGATATTGATTAGATTAAATTAAGTTACTCAACCCGTTTATATGTATATTTATAAATATAATTTTTATATACATGAAATATTCTCAGAAAAATAGATCACGAATGAAGTGAATTCATTTGACATATCAAATTTATTGAAAATGATAAACTCGTAGAAGGAGATTATATTAAATGCACTATACTTCCATTGCAAATGTGATGCGAATGAATATTTGTAAAATTATATTTTTATAGAACATCATGAATTATATAGCAAATTATCATTAATGTACAATAATGCCGAATTATTGAATCATTATCAATTCATTTCTTTAACTGTAGTATAATTTTTTTTTGAAGTTGCGATTTATTGTGTAAGATGAATCGTTAATACCACATTAATATCGTTATTAAAAAAAATCTATGTCAAAGATATTATTCAATATTATCATAATTAGAATGACGAATTTCTTGAAATATTCAGGTCATACTATTTGAAAAATTTGAAAATGATGTTAATAATAATTGCAATGATATTGCACATTGCAAATATAAATATTGCAAATATAAAATAAATAAAGATCAGCTACACTTACGAAATGTATAGAAAGAATATTTAAAATTGTTTCATGGTAGGGATTAGAAAGGCGATGATAAAAATAGAAGAATGTATTATGACGGTAAACGTCAAAATAGCGCTAATAATCCAACCCAAGTGCTGCCTGCGGGGGCAGCACTTACCGGGAGACGAAAAATGTAACAATGGAATTCGGCACGTGAGCAGATGGAACGCGCGCGATTGAAAACGAGGCAGTGGAGATCCAGCTACCGGTACGGAAGCCAAGAAAGTTAAGGTTCGCGATCTAATTGCCCGTACGTGTCCCAGAATCCCGAGTAATTGTCACCGAGCTACACGGCGTGCAGACCTGAGCCAGCTGAAGAGCATCGTTACCTGCGGCACCGAGAGTGTGTGTGTGTGAGGTTTCGCCATCGAGGGCGAAACCACGTGCGCGCGAATTCGCGATCCGCGGCAAAAGGAACAAACAGACTTTCTCGCAGTGAGAATTGTTCTCTTCGTCTTCGTGCGTCTGCAAAATAAAGGTAAGCTGGCCAGCTTAATCTCGCGACCGCGACTGCATGCGTGATAACTAATTTTCCGTACTCAAAGCGAAGCGTGCATGTAACAGCTCTGCTAACAAAGAGCGGCGAGCGATCCGACACTGTATGTTGTCGTCGTGCGAGCGCTACAGTAAACATAAACACGCGGGCCAATGCTAGTGTAATATTCTGAGAGGACAATAAAGAGTTTTCGTTCGTGATGTTAACAAGTACTTTCGACGTGTTTATTCCGTATTGATTCCACTCCCGAAGATTTGTTGGTTGACTGACACCCGTTCCCTCTTGCTTTCCGACTTTCTTATTTGATATAGGTGATTACGAGCGTATTTGCGCGATCGTCTTAATAAAAATAATTAAACGGTAAGCAACCCCGTTACAGTATATAAATTTTTAATAAATTTTATTCACAATTTAAGTGAGAAATATTACATCAATGTAAAGACACGAAAAATTAGATAAAAATAGATATAATAATGCTACATACGAGATTACAATTACATATAATTGCTCGTATAACAAAGTTGCAATGATATTTGTTGGATAAAACAGGCAACCTCCAAAAGAACGTTATATCGTAATATATGAAAAACTTATTAGTATTCCGCCTATTAGTAAACATACGGATCCAATGATGTATCCACTTATTTATACTAACGGTGGTTACAGATGAATGTCAGATATGAAAATTGATGCTGGAATTAGGAATATATCAAACCTTCAATTTTACAATTACAGAATGACTATAAGAAATAGATTCAATCCATATCTAAATCTTGGAAAAATAAGTTAGCAAGCGACGGTTGGTGCATTCGTAAAAGTCGAAAGATCGAGAATATATTAAATAAAAAAATCAAGATAGATTGAGAAGACAATTTATAGTGGATTTACATAGAAAAAATAAATCGGAAAATATAAAAATTGGAAGAATGGTTATCTTACCATCAAATTTTACGGAAAATCCGAGGTTTGTAAACAAAATTATATCGATTCTATGACAATTGTAAATCACTATGGGAAACCAGATTTATTTAAGACAATGGAATGCAATCCATATTGAAAAGAAATTACTGAGAATATAGAGGAGTATGAAAGTCCTATAGATAGACCTGATATTCTTACCAAATTATTTCATCAAAAAGTGGAAGAATTAAAAAATGAGGTAATAAAAAAAGACGTTTTAGAGTATGTATTGCTCATACTTAAGTTATTGTATTCCAAAAATGTGGACTTCCGAATATGGCCGATTCCATCTCAAATCATACGGAGCTCCATGGGCACCCATGAGCAAACCACACCAAACTATTTTTTTGAGATTCTATGATGAAAATAAAGCGACACGTATTTTTTTTTGCCTTAGACGCATATTTGATTTAATATTGAATTTTGAAAATTCACTTCTAAAATTCAAAGTTAAAAAAAAATTTTGAAAGTTGGATTTCGACTTCCTACTGCTCGGTCATTATTAGTCCAAATCGGATGAAACTTTTTTCATATTGTAGCAAAATTGAAGACCTTCAAATGTACGTGATCAAAAATGTGCATAAATGTATTTTTCAGAAGATTATGCACTTTTGCATAAAAATTGCATCCTGTAAAAATACCGATTTATCTCAAAAAGGCCATCTTTTTTTTGGCCCATTTTTTTTTTTGTAGATTCGTTGTACCATCGTGTTCAAACGTATACCAGTCCGGTTTCCGGTTTTTTTTTTATGGAGAAAAAAAATAAAAAAAAAAATTTTTTCTTCCGTGTCGAAAATTTGAATAATCTACGTAAATGTATGTTACTTCTATAAAAAAAAACTGTAAATCATTGAACGCTCATGTTTACAAACACTGCCGCATTCTTTGAGTACGCGAGTACTATCCACATACGCATATCTGGAATTTGACGACAGTAGAAGCTTGGCTTTCTTGTAGTTATCATGTCTACTCTCGAAAATTATTCTGCAAAGAGACTGAAATGCCCCGATTATTTTCAAGTTCACAAAAAGTGCGTGTATCAAAGTAGAACATTGAACTTTCAAGTTGTGGGTGATTACGCAGGATTTTTGCAAACAAATTTTGCAGATGAAAGTATAACTGCTAACAGTAGTGTATGTAGTAATTGCTACAAGCGTATTTACAGAGCTCATAATGATAGTGTAGATCATAATGATACGGTTGAGATCCCCGATTCGGTGGAAGTGAATGTGATTGACGTTGGTGGTGATAGTGAGTTTGAACTGGATTCTTCTGTACATGTTGATGAATTCAATAATGCAGTTATTTCAAAATTGGAAAATCCAGTATCGCCTTTGCGAAAAAAAGGAAATCTTTCCCACATGAACATCGAAACATATGTTCTTAAAAAAAAAAGACAACTCGTGTCATCGTTTACTAAAGCTACGAGCCGGAAGTTAAGAAAAATATATGATACACCACTTGAGGAAGAGCAAAGCTATTTGGGTCATATGTCCAAAGAATTAAAGGATAACGTAGCTAAAGCCTTTGATAGTTGTCGGAATATTTCAGACAAGATCAAGCTCTTGACCATTATAGCTCCTATATTATCTAAATGCCAAATCTTATCTTTGTTTCCACAAGTTACGGCTTACATGGTTGATAAAGCACGAAAAATTTCTTCAAATGAAGGTAACTTTATTTTTAAAATATTCAAAATTAGATATATTTGTTGATAGTTTATTCTAAAAGCAGAAGTTTTATTGTGTAATTTTCGATTATAGGAATTTACAGTGAACCAGATCGCTATAATGGACATCCATTAGAAAAAGAAACAAGTGAAATAGTCATGCAATATTTTTTGAACGATGATTTTAACTGCTTAAGACAAAGTCCTAACAAATGTGACGTTATTACTGTGATTGAACATGGGCAAAGGGTGAAAAAAGTTAAACGTTTTTTAACGAGGAGTATGAAGGAAGTATACAAAGTTTTCAAAGAAGACAATCCTAGTATAAAAATTAGCAAATCAAAATTCTACTCAATGCGCCCAAAATATGTACTAATAGATCCAGTGAACGATGTATGCTTATGTATTTATTGTGCAAATTTTGATCTACTTCTCATTGCTTTGAAAAATTTTATTGGGCAAACAAGTACTAGTCTTTCGAGTATGTGCTCTGAAATGTTATCAAATGTTGTTTGTTCAGCCCCTACAGAGTCTTGTAATTTTCAAGAATGCACTTCATGCCCTGGCGCTAATGGCATCACATTCGAGAAATTAAAAATTGACGAATCTGAGGTAGATAGTGAAATATCATTTGCATTTTGGAGTAAAGGTACTCTAGAAATGAGAACGGTATCTATTGCTACGTTCAAGGAAGAGATTGCAGAGCATACCATCAAAATTATTTCTCACATAAGGATTAAGGAAATACAAAGGTTAGAAATAAAATCTGAAAAAGAAGCAGTATCAAAAAACTGTCGATGGTTATTGATGCATATTGATTTTGCTGAGTATTGGACAGTAATTTTGAAAAATCCCGTTCAAGGAAACCACTGGGTAAACAAACAGATTTCAATTTTTACTGCAGTTATTTATGTAGGAAATATGGTGAAGAGTTTTGTTGTTGTCAGCGATGACCAAAAACATGATTTTTGTCATGCTTTATTAGCGATGAAAAAAATTATTGATATAATTGAAAGCACACTTAGTGAAGACAATATTGTACTGGAGTCGATCACCATATTATCGGACGGTGCTGCAAGTCATTTTAAAAATCGTTTTCAGTTGCATGAGTTTCGAAAAGGAACCATTAATAAAAAATGGATATTTTCTGCAACCGGTCATGGGAAAGGTGCTGTTGATGGTTTAGGAGGTTTAGTAAAACATTATGCAACGGTACATAATTTACGTTCTTCCGAGATCGACGCTATTCAATGTGCTGAAAAATTTGTTGAATATGTTCAAAGCTATACTACTTCAATACAGTTAATACACCTAGAATCTGAAGAACTTCAAAATTTTCGTAACGAGAAAATTGAAGATAGGAATAGTTCCATGAAATTCGATGGTATCCAAAAATGCCACATGTGGAAGTCTGAACCATCCAATGGGAAGAGCAAGTGTTTTATCGCTAGAACTGCAGTACATGAATGGATTGAGATGGAGAAAAAAGTAAAAATGACTAAAAGGAAAGTCAAGGTGAAGAAAACTTCGGCTAAAAGAGGAAAATATGGTCAAGTACGTCAAAATAAAAATAAAGTTTTATCAGGAAAAGTTAAGAAAGTGAATGACAGGCGAAAAAACAAAAAAAAGAAAAATAAATAAAGAATAGATTCAAGATATATTAAAAAATAAATGTGAAACATTATTTTATTTACTTTTGAACCTTTTTTTTATAAAAGTAATATATATTTACATAGATTATTCAAATTTTCGACACGGAAGAAAAAATTTTTTTTTTTATTTTTTTTCTCCATAAAAAAGCAAAAACCGGAAACCGGACTAGTATACGTTTGAACACGATGGTACAACATATCTACAAAAAAAATGGGCCAAAAAAAAGATGGCCTTTTTGAGATAAATCGGTATTTTTACAGGATGCAATTTTTATGCAAAAGTGCATAATCTTCTGAAAAATGCATTTATGCACATTTTTGATCACGTACATTTGAAGGTCTTCAATTTTGCTACAATATGAAAAAAGTTTCATCCGATTTGGACTAATAATGACCGAGCAGTAGAAAGTCGAAATCCAACTTTCAAAATTTTTTTTTACTTTGAATTTTAGAAGTGAATTTTCAAAATTCAATATTAAATCAAATATGCGTCTAAGGCAAAAAAAAATACGTGTCGCTTTATTTTCATCATAGAATCTCAAAAAAATAGTTTGGTGTGGTTTGCTCATGGATGTCCATGGAGCTCCGTATAATTTGAGATGGAATCGGCCATATGCACTTGTTATTATTTTTAGATAAGAAAGATAAATTTCTAACCCTAGAAAAAGTTGATGGAACAATTAGTACAAAGATACTAAATAAATATATTTATCCAAAATTGTATAATTTATTATAGTAAAGCATTTCATGATACATGGTCTAAACAAAATTTGAATTTTCCATGTATGGATGATACTAAAAATTGTATTAAAAATTTTCCAAAGAATTTCAATTCAATAACAATATTTAAATAGAATAAGTATTCACCGTATAAAAGAAATAACAATGGTATTACTATAAATTTTAAGAGTAAATTCTCTAATAGAATAGCTAATAATCGATTTGTTGTTCCATATAACCCATATTTATTGTTGAAATTTAATGCACACATTGATGTTGATTGACTGTACAATGTATCGAATATTTGTTCAAATATTGTTATACAGGTCATGACTGCATTTATTACAATATAAGACGCAAATGTAAATTTTGAAAAAAATGATGAAGATACGCTTGGAAAAGGGCAAAGTGATATCGATGATGAATATAATTATTTTGAAATTAGGCAATATATAAACATGAAATATTTATGTCCACTAGAAGCTATGCACAGACCACTAGAGTATCCATTACATAATATTTCATATGTAATACATCGTTTAGCAGTATACGAAGAAAATCAACAAAGTGTGTATTTTGAAGAATCAATAATCAATAAAAATATAGGAACTACATTAACAGCATATTTCAAATTGAATAAAATAGACTGAAAGGCACGAGAATATTTATATTCAAACGTACTCATACATTATACTGTCGATAAGAAGTTAAAAAAATATTATAAAAGAAAAAAAATAATAAACCTATACTTAGCCGCATGTACATTGTAAATGTAAAGGATTGAGAAAGATATTTTATTAGTCTATTACTTCTACATGTCAAAAGAGCAAGATCCTTCCAAAAATTATGTACAATTGATAAAGTTCTTTATGATACATTTTATGAAGCAGCTAAAGCTAAAACTTTGGTAAAAGAAGACGAGGAATGGGATCGCTGTTTACAAGAAGTTTCTAAAGTGAAATTCACTTATGGACTGTGGGAATTATTTGCATTGTAACGGGGTGGTTATCTAGCAAATATGAGAAATTTATTAACGCACAAACTCCCACGATGCAGAGCTAACCGCCGCTCCGTTAAGCACGTATAATTATACGTGTATTCGCCTTTACGTCTGATGATTTCGTTTCTATGTCTTCTTTCTAACTGAGTTGAACCCACCTTAAGTCACTTGACTTGTGACACTCGATCTATCTTAGGTGTGACTGACTTTATGCCTAATCCGCTTAATCCCCTAGATAAAATCGGATTAAAACCTAAGCCTTTATAAATCGTTTAAGCTTATAGAAAACGAAATGACATAAACGACGAATAAAATTAATTAAGTTTAATCAATAAAAACTATAGTCTTTTATGGACCGAAAGACTAAAGCATGCGAATAGGATTTACAATTAATTATTAATATTCGGTAAGAGAGAGATGAGAGAGAGAGAGAATTCGAAAATTGCCGCGAAAACTAACACTCGGCGCGAATATAAAATTTAAGATCGCGATTGACACAATACTTTCGAACGTATTTTGTCACGCAACAATAAAGGGAGGTGCACCTACCCTGCGTTGCAACTACGGTGATCAGCCATAATTGTTGTAGAATCAACGGTGCTCCTCAAATAAACTAGCTACGCTGCCTCACTTCCAATCTCCTGCTGCTTTTTTATTGTTGCTGCTGAAATGCTGCTTCCTGCTGCCGCTACAATGATGTTGCAGTTACGCACGTAAAAAGATAGTCCCAGACACTTTAATTGAAACGGCGAAACACAGTGCAAAACGAATTGGTGGTATTCTTGCGGAAACAGCTGAGGCTTAACTACCTACTTTCAAACTCTCGCGCGCCCTCTCTCTCTCTTAATCGTTCGAACTAATACGCGAGCAATAGAATCGCGAACGGATCGATTAATTGAATCGACTACCATTGCAGCATTCACTTGTGTTTTCCACAATCTAATCAATGCTCGAGAATTATTCGATAAATACAAAACTTATTTATATCATCCGAGATACGAAAAAAGCGTGGAAGAAAACATGGCATTGATATCAATCGATAAGATTTTATAAGTTAACGGATATTCTTTGAACGATTTTAATTTACCTGATATTAAATTATACATAAATGACAATATTACTGAAGTGAGTTTCAATAATAATAGTAATGTATTAAATAAATTACAAGATAAAATAAATTCTCTGAAAAAAGAACAAAAAAAATATTTAAGAAAACATTAGAATGCTTCAAACGTAATGCGGATAGAAAATGTTTATTCATTAATACATCAGGAGGAAGTGGAAAAAGTTACCTATTGAATGTTCTCATTGATTATTTAAAATTCCACAATATCCAATATGTTTGCGTGGCATGGACAGGAATTACTGCAAATTTATTGAAGAATGGAAAAATAGCGCACACAAGATTCAAATTTCTTCTGAATATTACAGAATGTACAACATGTAACATTAAGTATAATTGGAAGGATGAGAAATTATTGACGTATTTGTAAGTAATAATCTAGGATGAAATATTAATGACTTCTAAATACGCATTTAAAGCGGTGGATCGTGTCCTTCAAAATTTGAATGAAAACAAAGAACCATTTAGTGGTAAAACAATAATTGTTTCAGATGATTTTCGGCAAATATTACCAGTTGTTTGTCACGATAGTCGTACAGTTATTATTGAAAACTCTGTTAAATTTAGTTATGTATGGAAAAATTTTTTAACGATGACACTAACTAAAAATTTAAGAGTTACTCAAAATTATAATGATTTTAAAGAATGGCTTTTACATGTCGGAGAAGCGAAAAATCTAAACTCATATGAGAAAAAGAATGAATTAATAGAAATTCTCAATTACATGATCGCAGAGGAAGAAAATATAATAAATATAATATTCGGGAATAGAATAACAATTGATAATTTAGATTAGATGACAAAGTAATTTTGGCACCTACAAACAATGATGTATTCAATATTAATAATGACATTTTAGATATAATGGAGAGCAATTGCCACAAGTATTTAAACTTAGATACAGCCGAAGATGATAATAGAGAAAATTTAGATGTCATGTTACCAACTGAATTTATAAATTCATTAACACTAAATGGATTACCACTGCATAGATTAAAACAGAAAGTTGATGCAGCTATAATATTGTTAAGAAATTTGAATTTGAATGAAGAACTTTGCAACGGAACACGGTTGATAATAAATAATCTGTACAAATATACTATCAAAGCACAAATTACTTGTTCTATTCCTAGAATATCTCTATCAACCTCTAAAGAAGATATACTGTTCAATATACGTCGTACACAATTTCTAATTCGATTAGGTTTTGCAATGTCAATTAGTAAATCACAAAGACAATCATATGGCCGAGTTGGAGTTTATCTACGATCTTCTGAGTTCAGCTATGGATACATATATGTTGCCCTATCTAGAGCGAAAAATAAAAATAATTTAAAGATTATATTATTGAGTCATGCTCTCATAAAAAGAAATGACAAAAAAATAACAATAAAATTTACACCTAAAATATCGTTTTCAAAGAAGTTTTATAACTGAAAACCATAATAGTACATGCATATAATTATGGACTTTACGTTATATACAGCACTAGAAGCGAAGCAACAGCACACAAAAATATGTAGCGCTTGAAACACGGCACCAGAACACAAAAATGCAGCGCTGGAAACTCGGCAGCAGCATACAGAAACATGCAGCGCAGGAAACTTGGCAGCAGCATATTATATGCTGCGCTGAAAACACGCAGCATCATATTAAAATATTGAAACGTCGGGTAATTTTTGCATAACATTATTACTGATAAGTCTAATTTGACAGAAAAATTTGGTAAAAGGCGTCTAACGAAATTATCACAAATATGATAGGCTCGGACGAAACGCTTAAAAGGACACATTCCGTGGTGCCATGGGTCGACGATACACCATCCCCGAGAACGTGCAGGCATACAGTGTTTCCGTCGAAAAATCATGATTCACCAAGGAGACGATGTCCAGGTGCCAGGGTGACCTCTGTGTCGACTGGGCACCGTCCACGAGAATGAGCACTTACTGTGCAACAACGTGGGGCAAAATTTTCTAGAATTCCTTGAAGACGATGTCAAAGTGGCAAGTTGACCCACCAGGTCAACGAAATACCATCCACGAGAATGTACACCAGGTATATAGTGTTTCTATCGAAAATCTCCGATCGACTCTAAAGAAGATGTTCAGGTGCCAGGGTGATCCCCCGCGTCGACGAGACACCATCCACCAAAATGTACACCAGGTATATAGTGTTTCTATCAAAAAAGTTCGATCGACTCTGAAGAAGATGTTCAGGGCGCAGGGTACCCCCCAGGTCGATGAGACATCATCCACAGGGACATGCACGAGAAGTCCGGCAAACCAGGAAAACGTGCTATGATCATGCTACATCTCCATCATTAAAATAAAGCAATAATTAAGATGGGTTACTAGAGTTGAAAATCTCTCGGACGGACGTTACGGAGAAAAACACGATATTACTTTAATATAATATAATAATTTGAATTTTGCTTTAAAGACTTCTCTGCAATCTCAACCTGTGCACTTTCAATTATTTAATTCACCTTTCCGGTATTTGTTAATTACACTGCCATTTTATCTCGGTCAGTAAACTATCGGGAAGTAGTCGTCATGTTTATCATTATTATCAAAATACGAGTATTTAATAATATAGTCACTAGTATTAACAATGAAATTATCAAGACGCCGGTATTGAGACCGAACTTGATCAGCAAATTAGCCACCATATTATTAAAATTTTGATAATATTGTAGAGATGTTTTTCATGTATCTGTGCGAACTGAAATCAATGATATTAGAATAACGTCGATATTCTGTATGGTTATTGAGATACTATGATTTATTTATTAAAATTATTCATACCTTTTGACAACTTTATCCAAGGACATTTCAACATTATAATTCGGTATCAGGGTGCAAAAATACACAAATAAAAATTATATTTACGCCGAGACAATGTATTGATTTAGCTGAAAAAAAATGATTCTTGTCTATTTTCAGCTGTTAATTCAAAAGTACCACTTTATTACATTATAACCATTCGATTAAATCAATGTTTTGACTGCTAATGTAATTTAATTATTATTTTTACATTGTTTAAGAATGAAATTTGCCATGCGATTGCCTGTGTGGAGTGCGGGAGGTTGCATGATCTAATTGACTCTGGTCATCTTGCGATGATTTTTGCGTAAAAACAACATAACAAGGGGATTACTTATATATATCCATGAAATCAATTGTACTTTGCTATATTCAACGCTTCTTTGTTTCAATCTGATCACACATCTATATTATAAACCATCAGGACGTAGTTTGTTTATAGTATAAGGTGACCCAAGCATAGTAAGGCAACTCCATGGGGGATAGACGAGTGTTCGCGGCGAATCCGCTCCCTTATTTTTACAATCACGCGTTCTCTCGCTTCACCTTTTACTTTTATTTCTCGCAGCAAATCACTTTTCAAAATACGTGCTTATTCTCGAATTGCGCTGGGGATTCCCCAAAAACTTTCACTAAATGTGCTCATTGTTTTCATCGTACTCTACTTGCTAACGTAGATATTCCGTTTGCTACCTTAGTTTAGGACGAGTTATAAATTGTCTCGGTTCAGAGGAAAAAACTCTCGTAAACCTTCCAAAACACCGTTATGCTCATCCCATCATAAACGAGTTCAACAAGTCCGGGTTTTCCCTATTTGCCCGGGCCGCTCCGCCCGCAGCGTTGGGCAATAAAAAAGGGGACTCTCTCTCTCTCGCTCGCCGCTGGCCCTCGAGTTGCCGAATTCCGCGCGGACTCTCTTCGCTACGCTTCCGCTAATCTCTGATTGGATCCTGCGAAAGGGACCCAAAAAGAGAGGGTAGTTTTCCCGCCTTTCCGCGTTTTTCGCCATAGTGGCATTCCCAAGAAGACGCCACGTCAGAACTTAGTCTGGAAAAAGAGTTCGACCGGAACGGTAGCCAACTATTACGCTCCTTCTCGTGCGCATCCCTTTTTCCGCAGTCATACCGACGCGCGATCGCTAACATATTTGTCTCGCGCCGTCTTCGACCGTTTATATTCTTGTGTGTGTTCGCGTGCTTCGAGCAAAACGCGTGTGTTGTACCGCAGTGTGTGTACCCTTTTGTCGACCACCGCAAAGAGACTAGCGACGAATCAACTCGCTGCGCTAGTAGAGGCGACTTCAGTTTCCTCTGGGGTGCTGTCAAACCCCGCGCCCTCAGATCGGCAACTCGGTGACATAGCAGTAAGGGCTGTACCCTTGTCCAAGGCATTGGAGCTGCATGCACCTTTCCTACCTGGCAGCACCTTCTCCCTTCGCTCGCTCAATCATTGTGTGTGTGTGCGTCGTCCAAAGGTAAAAGAGCTCTCGAATTCTAATAAGTGAATGGCCATTCCACCGCAACGTTTGTAAAGGCTCTGCGAGCCTTATCACTTCGCATCAGCGTAATTCATTTGCTTACCCACTCACCCAAGTAATAATAATAGTGCATTATTTTGTAATTCTAATTCCTTATCAATAACTGTATTTATAATTTGCTTCGCCTTTGCGGCTTTTTTCCTTCTCACTTCGAGGAGGTTTTTTTTTTATGCCATTAAACGAAATCAATTTACTCAAATCTTATCCTATCATTTGGCACAACCCATACACGCTGCCTTACCTCACCTAATCTCATCATCATTAAATTAATTTTATTTATTACGTCCTTCGCAAACATTTTGGCGCCCCCGGGTGGGCGTGTGTGATCGTGCTAAATAATAGGATTATTTATACGATCTCGACGCTACGTATATTTGTAAACTTTTCAGCATATTTGATTGTGTTATATATACATAGTGTTGTGCGTGTAAGTGTCAGGTCCACCACTCAGTAGTATATCGCGTTTTATTTGCACGTTGCGAGTGGCACAGTATTGTCACGATGGCATGCGTTACCATGAATAAGCTGGCTGAGCGGCAGCAACAGCGTATCGGCGAGATCACCGCGATCGGTGATCGCATGAGAACTCGGCAGTCCGATACTCTGAACAACGTAATCGTTCATGCGCGAATAACATCGGTTAACGAAGTATGGGACAACATCAAAGCGACTCATGAGGTGATCGCGATGAGAAATGACGCAGCGACGCACGCGTACATGGTGGAAAATCGGTACGAGGCGATGCGCAGCGCCTACGAGGAGACGATGGACTGGCTTTTGGCGCGATTGGTAGAGACCCCTGATCCAGCAGCCGCTGCTGATAACAGACGCAACCAAAGACGCCGCGCGCGCGACGACGAGGATGACGAGTATGATCTCAACGTGAAGCTGCCAAAGCTCGATTTGCCTACATTCTCGGGCAATTACGAGGATTGGGACAGCTTTTCCGATCAGTTTACCGCTCTCGTGCACGATCTTCCGCGCGTTAAGGACTCCACAAAGTTGCAGTATCTAAAATCATGCTTGACCGGCGCGGCGGCCGATCTGGTGAAAGACGTGACGATTTTGGGTATCAATTATGCGTCAACTTGGAAGGCTTTGCGGGATCGCTTTCATAACCCGCGTTTAACAATCAATCAGTTACTAAAATCTTTAAATAACCTTCCATACTTGACTAAAGAATCCGCGGTCGACCTCCGCTCCTTCGTGGATAATGTGCAACGAATCGTCCGCGCGCTGACGAATCTTAAAGCACCAGTAGCCTATTGGGACATGTGGCTGGTGCACCTTGTTGAGGTGCGAGTCGATCCGGAATCGAGAAAAACGTGGGAGTCGGAGCTGATCGCCAACGATCGCCAAATTGCCTTGCTGGCGCCCGCGGGCGTGAATGACGGAGCCTCACGTTTCCCAAAATTCGTAGACTTTATCGCCTTTTTGGGGAGACGCGCACAGTCTCTCTCGGTCATTCACGCCGCTAAAGATGACAAAAAGCCTAATCAGCCTAATAAAGGCAAGCAGCAGAACTCGCAGCGAGTGAATCATGCACGTAATGCGCCTCCTGCAAAGGCTTCAAAGTGCATTCTCTGTCCCGAGCAACAGCACGGCATTTGGCAGTGTTCGAAATTTCTAGGCAAACGAGTTTATGATCGACAGACTGACGTACGACAACACAAACTGTGCTTTAATTGCCTCGGTAAACATAAGTTTAGTGATTGCAAAACTAGCAGCCGCTGCAAAAGCTGTGGTGGTAAGCACCATTCGCTCCTTCATTTCGACAAACGTCCGAAAAAAGAGACAGGTACGAACACTCCGGACGTCAAGCCCAAGCTCCCACAACCGCAACAGTCAACTAACGCAACGCACGTGTCGCTCAGTGCTGATCTCCCGGTTCACACCTGCGCAGCGAGAGCACCTCTCAAAAATTCGGTCCTTCTCGCGACTGCTCAATTAATAATCGTCGGTCCTCATGGCAAACAGACTCGCGCGCGTGCACTCTTCGATCAAGGTTCCGAGGCGACCTTCGTGTCCGAATCGCTGGTTCATTTGCTTGATCTAAAGACTGAGAGTACGGATACGAGATTGATAGGAGTTGGTGGTTGCAAAGCTGAAAATATCAAGTCTATCGCTAAATTTACGATGTGCTCAACGTCGGACGCAGGCTTCAAACGCGATGTGAAAGCCTTTGTTCTATCTCGTTTGACAGAGAACTTACCAGCTCGTAGCTTGATGGAGCTTGATTTAACGCCTTTCGAAGGTTTACATCTCGCTGATCCCCAGTTTTACATCTCGGATCACGTTGACATACTAATTGGCTCTGATCTTTACGGCCAGCTGCTTCGCTCGGGCCTCAAAACTTTCTCCTCGACTCAGTTAGTCGCGCAGAACACGGCATTCGGTTGGATCGTCTCAGGCCTCGCTCAAGAGCCTCGCTCACGGCGGGCGGTATCCACCCACCACAGTTCTATCACCACCCCGCGCTGTGTTGTGAACGACGATTTAAACACGGCCATCGAACGCTTTTGGACGATCGAGGAAGTACCTGCTGCTGCAGGCAAACTCAAACCGGAGGATGAAGCTCGCGAAAAGCTCTTCGCTGATAAACACACACGTGACAAAAACGGACGTTACAGAGTATTCTTGCCACTAAAATCGGAGCCGCCGCGAGTAGCTGACGAGACAAGACGAATGGCGTTTGGCTCACTCAAACACCAATTACAAAAGCTCTCGCGCGAACCCAAGTTATCTAACGCTTATCACGACTTTATGAACACTTATATACAGCTCGGACACATGGTGCCCGTGCCGCCATCGGAATTGAAAAACCCCTGTTCGTGCTATCTACCACATCACGCCGTGATCACAGGGAACCAGGAGCTTCCAAAAATTCGTGTCGTGTTTGATGCCTCTCGCCGCACGCGAGACCAATGGTGCCTAAATGATAGCTGTATGTCTGGTCCAGCTCTGCAGGCTGACTTGTTACTAATTTTACTAGAGTGGTGTTGGTATTTTCATGTTTTCACAACCGACATTATTAAAATGTTTAGGCAGATTGGTGTCGCGATCGAGGATCAGGATCTCCAGCGAATTTTGTGGCCAGCTAGGCCGGGAGCTCCCCCTACTGACTACCGACTCACTACAGTTACATACGGGACCGCTTGCGCGCCTTATCTCGCAATTCGCACGTTGCTTCAGTTAGCCAAAGACGAAAAGGCTCGGTTCCCTCTTGGCGCGCAATGCCTCGAAGAGAATACGTACGTTGACGACACGTTTGCAGGCGCTGACGATCTTGAAACGGCACTTCGCAAGCGAGATGAATTAATTGGAATTCTCAAATCAGCTGGTATTGAATTAGATAAATGGGCGGCAAATCACTCTGATTTGCTCCCAAATAAAAGTCAGTCGAGTAAAAACGGTGAAATTAAACAGATCGATTGCGACAGTGCTGTTAAGACTCTCGGTATCAATTGGAATCCCTCGTCCGATCAATTTTTCTTTACGACGAAAGCTTCGAAAAACAGCAAGGGAGCTTTAACAAAGAGAATTGTCTATTCAGAGATCGCGAGCTTGTTCGACCCCTTAGGATGGCTCGCGCCAACGACCGTGGTAGCTAAAATTATCATGCAGGATATATGGATAGCGAAGTGTGATTGGGACGAGCCCTTGCCTACTGAGCTTCGCTCGCAGTGGCAAAATTACTGTCAAGCTCTCACCGATCTACCTTCGCTGTCGATAGATCGTTGGTTAAAAACGAAAACTGATAGCCCAGTAGAAATCCACGGGTTTTCGGACGCTTCTCGTCGCGCTTATGCCGCAGCTGTTTACATACGCGTCGATCAAGGCAACGGCATGTTCACGGTCAAGCTCCTAGCTGCAAAAACGAAACCCGCACCAATTAAAACGAAAAGCATTCCGAATCTCGAGCTTTGCGGCGCCACACTCCTCGTTCAACTCGTACAACATCTTCGAAAGCTTAAATTCCTAACTAACGTTCCGATACATTTATGGTCCGATAGTCAAATCGTTCTCATGTGGCTCAAAAAACATCCATGTCATTGGAAAACCTTTGTAGCGAATCGCGTCTCTCTTATTCAAACTGAGTTGCCCACGGCCACCTAGTCACACGTCCCAACCAAACAGAATCCAGCCGACTTGGCAACACGCGGGGTCCTGCCCGCGGAACTGGGAAAAACCGACTTGTGGTGGCATGGGCCAGGCTGGCTCACTTCTGACCCGACACAGTGGCCTCAGCCACCTACCGCAATGCAAGCTATGCACACCAAACCGAGTTGGAAAGAGCCAGCCTACCTCTCACGATACTCGACTTTGAGCCGACTGACACGCGTTACTGCATGGTGCTTGCGTCCATTCTTACAGCGAATTAGACGTAAGGCCGGACAGGGTTCCTATTCGAAAACTCTCACTGTTGCAGAGCTCGATAACTCTCGTCTGGCGCTAATTCGCATGGCGCAATCACACGCATTTTCGAGAGAAATCGACTTATTAAAGACAAACCGAGATTTACCTAAGCTCAGCCCGCTAGGTAAATTGCGACCGTTCGTTGGGTCGGATGGTATTTTGCGAGTCGGCGGTCGCTTGAGTAACACGGATTTACCATGCGACGTACAGCATCCGCCGGTGCTACCGCGCGATTCTGCTCTAAGCCGACTATACGTTGCACATGCTCATTACAGAGCTTTCCATGGTGGACCGACGCTTACACTAAGTATTTTATTGCGATTTGTATGGATCGTGGGCATGCGCCCTTTAGTTAAGAGCTTTGTACACAAGTGCGTTACTTGTCAACGGCACAAGCCTCGCTTGGCTCATCAAATCATGGGCGATTTACCAGCAGCGCGCGTCACCCCGGCGCGTCCGTTCACCACGACAGGCCTGGACTACGCCGGCCCTTTCCAGATACGTACGACAAAAGGCAGGGGCCACAAGTCATACAAAGGCTACATAGCGCTCTTCATCTGCTTCGCCACCAAGGCGATTCACCTCGAAGTCGTGAGCGACTTGACTTCAGCCACGTTCATTTTAGCTTTCCGCCGCTTCGTGAGCAGACGTGGCATGTGCAAACAACTCTACAGCGACAATGCCACGACGTTTCGCGGAGCTGACGCTGAACTACGAACGATGTTCAGACAAGCTTCTGAGTTCTACCAGTCAGTTGCCAGTATATTGGCAAATGATGGTACCACATGGAGCTGGATCCCGCCGAACACCCCACATTACGGTGGCCTCTGGGAAGCAGGTGTCGGATCAACCAAGCACCTGTTGAAGAGGCACGTCGGTGATTACATGCTCACCTTTGAAGAATTCTCCACAGTCTTAGCGGAAATCGAAGCTGCCCTCAACTCAAGACCTATATGTCCATTGACATCGGACATCGACGACTTGCGAGCCTTAACACCAGCTCATTTCCTCATCGGAGCTGCGACTGGAGTTATACCAGATGAAGGATCGCCGTCTGTGCCCGAAAACAGCCTCGACCGCCACCAGCTTTTACAACGCATCCGTGACCAATTTTGGAAGAGATGGACGGATGAATACGTGCTCCAATTGCAAGAAAGAAGCAAGTGGCGCAACCCAACAACGAACTTCGCCGTCGGACAGTTGGTGCTCTTAAGAGATGATCGTTATCCCACTGCTAAGTGGCCTCTCGGTCGTGTTGTTGAAATCCACCCTGGCCCCGATGGTGTCGTTCGCGTTGTTACAGTGAAGACCGCCACCAACACGCTTCGTCGACACATCGCCTGTCTGGCTCCTCTACATCTCGACCAGCCAGAAGAAAAGGAAGACATCGTTGCGTCGTATTGTAAATATGTAAATATGTATGAAGAAGATCTTGCCAAGAAGGATCAAAACCGTTTGTAAATATATGTGTGTGTGAGTAAGAGTGTTCGTCCGGAGGACGAAGGCGGGCGGTATGTTCGCGGCGAATCCGCTCCCTTATTTTTACAATCACGCGTTCTCTCGCTTCACCTTTTACTTTTATTTCTCGCAGCAAATCACTTTTTCAAAATACGTGCTTATTCTCGAATTGCGCTGGGGATTCCCCAACAACTTTCACTAAATGTGCTCATTGTTTTCATCGTACTCTACTTGCTAACGTAGATATTCCGTTTGCTACCTTAGTTTAGGACGAGTTATAAATTGTCTCGGTTCAGAGGAAAAAACTCTCGTAAACCTTCCAAAACACCGTTATGCTCATCCCATCATAAACGAGTTCAGCAAGTCCGGGTTTTCCCTATTTGCCCGGGCCGCTCCGCCCGCAGCGTTGGGCAATAAAAAAGGGGACTCTCTCTCTCTCGCTCGCCGCTGGCCCTCGAGTTGCCGAATTCCGCGCGGACTCTCTTCGCTACGCTTCCGCTAATCTCTGATTGGATCCTGCGAAAGGGACCCAAAAAGAGAGGGTAGTTTTCCCGCCTTTCCGCGTTTTTCGCCATAGTGGCATTCCCAAGAAGACGCCACGTCAGAACTTAGTCTGGAAAAAGAGTTCGACCGGAACGGTAGCCAACTATTACGCTCCTTCTCGTGCGCATCCCTTTTTCCGCAGTCATACCGACGCGCGATCGCTAACATATTTGTCTCGCGCCGTCTTCGACCGTTTATATTCTTGTGTGTGTTCGCGTGCTTCGAGCAAAACGCGTGTGTTGTACCGCAGTGTGTGTACCCTTTTGACGACCACCGCAAAGAGACTAGCGACGAATCAACTCGCTGCGCTAGTAGAGGCGACTTCAATTTCCTCTGGGGTGCTGTCAAACCCCGCGCCCTCAGATCGGCAACTCGGTGACATAGCAGTAAGGGCTGTACCCTTGTCCAAGGCATTGGAGCTGCATGCACCTTTCCTACCTGGCAGCACCTTCTCCCTTCGCTCGCTCAATCATTGTGTGTGTGTGCGTCGTCCAAAGGTAAAAGAGCTCTCGAATTCTAATAAGTGAATGGCCATTCCACCGCAACGTTTGTAAAGGCTCTGCGAGCCTTATCACTTCGCATCAGCGTAATTCATTTGCTTACCCACTCACCCAAGTAATAATAATAGTGCATTATTTTGTAATTCTAATTCCTTATCAATAACTGTATTTATAATTTGCTTCGCCTTTGCGGCTTTTTACCTTCTCACTTCGAGGAGGTTTTTTTTTTTATGCCATTAAACGAAATCAATTTACTCAAATCTTATCCTATCATTTGGCACAACCCATACACGCTGCCTTACCTCACCTAATCTCATCATCATTAAATTAATTTTATTTATTACGTCCTTCGCAAACAACGAGTATGCGACTATTGCGAAGAAATCAGTTCCGTATCGATGCTTACACGCTACACATTTTATTCCTTCTACAATAAATTATACATATTTCATCATATTACGCATTCATTTTTGCACACAACTATTCAAACTCACCAATTTAACCTTTGATAATTCGATATCTATTCATATTTATACGTTTTAAAAATAAATATTCTCGTGATAGTAAAATTAACGGAAATTGCCAATTTGGTAAAAAAAATACATAGATGATAAGAAATATCTGGATAGTTTCGAAGTGTTCAGCCATTGTATTACACAACATCCGGATGCCAAAGTTTTCGTAAATATACAATTAAATATATAGAATTAAACAAAACTAAATAAAATGCAACTTCTATTTTTGAAAGTAGGTGAAGTAAAAGTTAAAGAAGAAGATAAAGAAGAGATAAATAAGAAGGGAGAAGAGTGTTCACGGCATCTGCGCTCCATGTGCGTAGCACGAGAGTAGGGAGCAATTATTTATAACAGTTTTTTTGTTGCTGTGTAAAAGCGAAAGTCCATTCGGAGATACTTATAGGAAGGTAGGAAAACTTATCGTTGTCTCGACGCTCTGGTTTTGATGAAAGGATGCCCAATTTTTTCCCGATGGCTCGCATGTGTTAGCCAGTCCGTTATTCCGCGTATTTTCATTGCGGAAAATCGCAATCAAAACTCTGTTCGAATCCGCTCGCTCTATACGGGATGCTTTGCTTAGTTGAGCCTCTATGATTGTTATCTTCAATAGTGGAGTTGATTAATGAATTTAAAATTGCAATTTTCATATTTTTATCTTGATTTGAAAAAGACTTACTTATCTTTGTTAATTATTTTTTAGAAGTTTCACAGAGTACATCAATAAAAAGATATATGATTTAATTGAGATATCAAGAAAAAATATTGTCGGTATCAAGGATGCTAGGATATAAATATAATAACAAATAATAAATAGGATGTAATATAACAAATTTTTTTGATTTCTCAACTCGTTTCAGCTTAGAACACCACTTACGGTACTACGATTTTTGAGAGCTTGTAACAAATCTTAAAAACGTCCCAAAAAAATTTAAAGGATCATATTCTGAAAGTTCAAGAGGTGCTTTCTCTGATGGTGTCCACGAAAATTTCCAAAATTTTTTTTATTATTGTAAAATGCAGTTTAAAAAGAAACAATATTTTCATCCATTTTTTTAACTGAATTTTTAAAAGCTTTGCCGTGTGTAATGAACTTAGAACCTTATTAACCAGTGAAATATCTGACTATTAAGGATTCATGATTCATGGATCGATTTTACACATGGGGGTTTTCAAAATTGCACATTGATTGCAAAAGTTTTGCCAATATGCTTATGAATTTTTTACTCAATAACGATAAGGTTCTAAAAAAAGTACCATGAGAGGAGAAGTTCTTAAAATCATTCAAAGAAAGCACTTGCATTTTTTCAAAACATTACATGAAAAAAATTTTTTTTTTGCAAAAGGTCAATTTACGCAGAATTAAAAAGTTGCTCAAAAAATCCCAAAAAATTCTCTTGTATTCTACGTTTAATCCTGAGAATATTTTATTATTGTTGATTTCCCTATAAATGTAATAGTTTTGAAATAAAAAATTTTTTAAAATCAAACTTACTCCAATTTTTTGTTTCTTGTTTCATGATACCGTTTGATAACTTTTACATTAAAAATAGAATTTTTTGCCTTTACATAATATAACCGTACATCTTGGAGTATTCTTTACATTTTACGGAGCAATTTATCTATGAAGAGCGATTCTTAATTTTCTCTAGTGTTTTGCGATATTTTTAAATTTCGCACACTGTATATTAAAGAACTCTTAGTAGCCTTTTCTCTTCATTTCGTCGCGGAAAATTTTATTCAGTAATTGGATTCGCTAAGTGTGGGCTTTTGAAGCTTTAGTTTCTTAGGTTTATCGTACATTAATAAAAGATTCTTCATTTCTATACTCAAAAATCTCAACTTTTAATAATATAAAAAAATGCTTAAAAGAAAAGCAACAGAAATTTTTAAAAACTCTTCAGCTTGTAAATATGATGATTCAGATTTAGATTCCGAAGAGAATGATAAGGATATGATGTAATACCTGATCCAGACAACTCAGATTCTGAGTGATATTCTGAGCTAAATGAAGAGAATTTGAATCAAACAATTTCAATAACAACCGTATAATACAGTACTGTATAATATTTTCCATAGTTATACAGAAACTCAGAAAAAACTAAAATGAGATCATGATTTTTCATAGCGTGATGGAGAACAAGTGTGCTCTAGAAACTTAGACAATCAATTACTGTTGAGTGATGTGATAAAGAAAAAAAACATCTTCAATGTCCCTGTGCAAGTATTTAAACTATTTTATCTAAAGAAATAAATAATTAGATCATTGAAGCTAGCGAAGAAAATAACTTGGATTTATCTATACAAGAACTCAATACTATTGTAGGAATATTATTGCTATCATAGTACAACATGCAAAATGATCAAAAGAAGTATTAGGAAACTGAGCCTTTTATGCTATGCTCCGTAGTTTCTTCAATGATGACTCGATATAGGTTTAATGAAATCGAAACAAAAATAAAATATTCAAAACTTGAACATAAAAATGACAATGACAAAGCTTGTAAAGTTCGCAAAAGTTCAAATTTATTAAATAATATTCAATAATTTATTTTGTTTACGACAGCTCTTTCCGTAGATGAAATGATGGTTTGATTTGACGAATGCACCTGCCTAAAACAATATTTATCTTGCAAGCCTGACAAATGTGGATTACAGCTCTGAGGCTTGTACGAAGCATTGAATATAGATTCAATTTGGATACTTACTGTGATAAAATTGATACTAGTATTGGAATAAATTTAGCATAATCTTCACTTGACTCCAGAGTAACTATACAAATGATCAATCCACTTTTACTCAACCTTTCAAAAAGAAAGATATCGGACTATCACCTTTGTTTTGATAATTATTTCACAAGTCCTGATTTAGTCATCTACTGGAATAAATATGGATTGCGATCGATAGGAGCCATCGTAAAAATAGAGTTATAGAAAAGTATATCCTTGAAAAAAAAGTTCCGCTATAAACTTTCACAGTGAGTCATGACACAAACAACGGCATGAACTTTATAAGTGTAATTGACTCCAGAGAGGTATATACTCGTATTTTATCTTTAGCAGTTGGTATTAGACCTATAAAACTTATGAAAAGATATTCACGAACTGCTAAAGAGACAACAGAAATATGATATTTTTTTACTTTTTTTGTACAACAAATTTGTGGGAGATGTAAATTTACACAATTTTCAATGTTTAAAAACTTGCTCAAGTATAAGCTCAAAAAAATGAACATTTACAATTTTCAGAGGAATCATTGAAGTTTCAGTCATAAATGCTTAAACACTTTAAAACATTTGTAATAACGAATAAACTACACAATTAACAACAAAAGATTTATATGTAAAATAATACTTCTTTTTCACTTATACAGTAGTAAATACTAAAAAAAAGAACAAAAATATAACAAAAAATATATAAAAATTACTAAAGTTAAAAAAAAGAAAGAGAATGTATATATTCGTCCTCCACGATGGTAATAGTTGATCAATGTAAACTTCGTTCACATCGGACAGACGATGGAAGCACTTTCATACCACTTTAATGTAAATGGAATCAGAATTTTTTGCTAGGAATGGATGTTACGAACAAAACAATAAGAATAAAATGTTTATAGAATTAGCCGTAAAATACAAGAGAATTTTTTCAGATTTTTAAGCAACTTTTCAATTCTACATAAATTGACCTTTGGCAAAAATAAAAAAATGTTCTTAAAACATTTTGAAAAAATTCGAGTGTCTCCTTTGAGTGATTTTAAAAACTTTTTTAACACTTTTTTCATAATACCGTAGTTATTAAGTAAATAATTTTTAAGCATATTAACAAGAATTTTGCAGTCGAAACGCTATTTGAACACCCTCAGGTGAAAAATCGATCTGCAAACCATGTATCCTAATGTTGAGGCATTTATTCAACCGGCTAATGAGGTTTCAAGTTACGATACTCGGAAAATCTTTTGAAAACTTGTTTTCAACAAAAATAGATGGAAAAATTATGTTATTTTAAATTTTTTCGGAAATTTTCGTGGAAACCATCGAAAAGAATATCTGTTAAACTTTCAGAATATGATCCTATCAATTTTTTTGAACAATTTTTAACTTTAGTTACAAGTTTTCAAAGGCCGGAGTACCGTGAATGGCTCTCTCGGCCAAAATGGGCAGACAAAAACGTCGAAACGTTTTTGACATCTTGGTTAATAAATAAAAATTGACCTCAAAATAACCTTCGAAGTTGTGATAAAAGAAAATAAAACATATTGGATTTCAATATAAAATTCTTCTTATTTTCAAACTCTGCAGTAGAAATGTGACTTATTGCAAAATATGCATATATAACCTTGAAATAACCTTTATTCGTATCTGATTCGTATCAGATTCCACATGCAGATTTAACAGTTATTAAAACCATATAAACACTAGCGCAGATATACAAGATTTGATATCACAAGCGGGTTATAGTGTTTCCGAAGGATTTCGGTGCGCTGAATTCAAATCTGGCCTTAGAATTGTTTCATCACGTCAGGTTTTTCATATATCCTAACCCTAAAAGTGTCAAAAACACTGTTTTTTGACATATTTGAGGTTATGTAATATAGTAAATAAATTTTTTCACAAAAAACTATTTAAAGCATTTTAAAGTACATATCATTCCCTTTTAAATATCGTTGAGTTTGCCTAAATCTTTTTTTTTCGCCGAGATATAGCATTTTTAATTTTTATATTTATGAATTTCTCAAAATTCGAAAATCCATTAATTCTTTGTTGCACGAATTTTCCTGTTCAGTGAAATTACTCAAACATTGTTACTCAGAAGGTCGCTGATTATGAATCTGAAGTTAAAGCATACGCACGAATTTTTTCAAAATTCTAAGAGCATAGATCGAAAGTTCAGACAATTTTACGTCAAAAATGTCTATTCTTGATTTCTATTCCTGATAAAAGATCAATTGCAAAGAGTAAAAGAAAATCGTCCACTTAGGAGTTAATAGGTTATTAGATTTTCGAATTTTGAGAAATTCATAAACATAAAAATTTCAAAATGTGATATCTCGGCGAAAAAAAAGATTTGGGCAAACTTAACGGCATTTAAAAGGGGATGATTTGTACATTAAGATAATTTAAATACTTTTTTGTGAAAAAATTTATTTACAATACTACATAGCCTCAAATATGCCAAAAAATAGTGTTTTTTATACTTTTAGAATTAGGATATCTCAAAAACCTGACGTGATGGAACAATTCTGAGGCTCAATTTGAATTCACTGAACCAAAATCCTTCCGGAATACCATAGCTGGCTTGTGGTACAGAAAATGATATATTATTTGTTGCAAGGGTAGTCGATTCGAACAATCGATACGTTCGCGATTCGACATACTCGAAGTGCTACCGCGAACGTGGCGGTTGCGATCACGACGCTCTCAGGAAGCTCGATTATGGTCCGCTTAGCAAAAACATAGATGATGCATATAGTGCACCATATGGCCAGCCGCGAGGCTGGCCAGGTCACATTGTGCAAAAATCTTTTGTCAAAGCGGCGGACAGTAATTGTCTTCCTCAACAGAGAACGGAGACTCCTCAAACAAACAATTCGTTGTTTTAGGAGAGGACGTCGTAAACTTCTCTCTTTTGTGTACGGGCATATACAAATGCTGAAGTATAAAATGCGTCACCGATTGCCCTCAACAAGCAACTAATGCTAGTCGACCCGAAGTGAATGCAATGTGTATTTGAACGAAGACTTGCAATCACAAGTGCGGATGTGTGTACCTTCACGTGGTGGGGCTGAAAACGCTGTTTCTGTAAAGAAACAGTAGGCAAAATATACAACGCTTATCCTTATTTGAGCATCGAACATCGGAATTAAACTCCGAAGCTCGATGTTTTGAACGCGAATTAGAATACCCGATTTAACCTAATGTTGGAAATTAATTCGAATGAGTAGCATGACAATATTGAAAACTGCCTTGGGAGTCGCCTTGTCGGCTAGGCGAGACCCCGCCCCTGACCCAAGTCAGAAAATATCAATCTAAAGAGCAGAGATCAATATCAGCGTGTCATAAAAGCCTTCCATAGAAAACAAAATCTAAGACTTGGGCGAAAATCGGGATACAACTTTTCTCTCGAATAACGGATACCCACCAGCGTGAGCGGGGAAGACCGAAACGCAATGGGGAGACGCGCTATGGTACGTCGAAGCGATGGACCTGTGAGTCGCGGGAGCAATCCCTTAATACAGGTACGCAGGGTGGGATGTTTTGAACTCGAGCCCAGGAGGGGAGGCCTAGCTGGTCGATCGTCTTAGGAATTTCCTCTGGCTGTCCTAGCTGAGTCTCTCTTCTGACATCCCAATTTGGCCTCTGCGGGGTAGTGGTACCAGGTCAAGCAAATCTCGTAAGATTTGTATGCCGCGTGCTTCCGACGCGGTAGACGTTGGGGCAACTAGAGTCCCGTCGCGTCCAAACCGAGGGTCAAGCCTTTAGTTCCGCTCTCCTTGAGCGTTGAACAGTGAAAAGATCGGTACTCCTTTCGAGGAGGTCGCCGCCTTAGATCAAAAAGGTTCCGACTCGCTGTGTGCGTCAGGGATGTCGTAGCAAACTTGACTTCCGGATCTCCAAAAATGTTTGAAAGCGAAAGAGTGAAAGACAGTGGGCTATGCCAACCTATTGGCGCCCAGAGAGAGGGGTGGTAATGTTTTGATTACGCTGCGCCACCCTCAAAGTGGAAAAATGCGAACGACACACATACACTAACTGCTACCGCGAACGTATCGATTGTTCGAAGTTGTTAGGAGAGAGAGGGTGCGCGCGAGTTTAATTTTCAGTAGAGATAACCGCCCATTTTTTCTTATGTTTTTTTGCCGTTTGCCGAGCAAATGTTTTTTTGGTTTTTGTACGTGCGTGGGTGATATTGAGGAGCGAGGAAAAAGCAGCTGAGCCAAGAGTAGAGAGGAGTTGGACGAGCAGTAACCGATCTGGTAGCTAAGGCAGAGTCGTCGTAGCATCACCCGAGAGAAAAAGTTCTTCGCCAACATCAATTACGGTTGATCACCGTAACTGCACCGTAGGGTGCTACCTTTTTTTCCGCATGACGGTATAATTCCTCACATAGATTTATAAGCGAACGTTATTACATTCGCACCGAGCGTTGTAGTTCGCGGTTGAATTTCGTATTCTCTCTCTCTCTCTCTCTCCCAGAATAAATGTTAATTTTATACGCGTGCACAAGTCTTTCGATCCACAAAAGACTAACTTTTATTCCTATAAACGGTTCGATTTTAATTCGCCGCATTACGTTCTTTCGTTTCCCTTAAATTTAACGGATCTGTTTCCTGCAATCTTTTAAGCCGATTTTATCTAGGGAATAGTGGAAATAAACATTAGTCTACGTACACCTAAGATAAAACAAGAGTCACAAGTCAGGTGACTAAAGGTGAGTTCAACTCTATTTAAAAGGAAACATGGAGCAAAAGTATCAATCGTAAAGGCGAATACACGTGTGCTCATACGTGATTAACGGAGCGGCTGTTATCTCTGCTTCGTGGGAGATTGTTCTTAAATAAACCCTCATTGCTACAGTTAATCCGCCCCGTTATATGGCGCCTAACCGGTATTAATACCTGTTATTAGCGTATATGATTGTACGTCGAAGATAATCGACGTACGGGAGAGAGAAACGATTTAGCGAGCGCTTAGGAAGGATTGAATGGGTGTTAACGCGAGATTTTGAGCGGTGCGCAATCGCAATCTGCAAGGGTTGGGTGGGAGAAAAGGGAGTCGCTTTGACATATTTATTAATTGTTATATTTATTGTAAGTTAGGGCTGAAAGCAATAATAACCAATAGGTCGAAGTGATCCCAAATTGTTGATAGTTAACAGGTGCTAGTCCGTTTGAGCCACAGTTTCGTGGATAAAGAGGAGCCGGAAGCACCTGGGCGTCGATAAGTACAGAGAACGCGAACCAAGCGTGCAGCCCAGAGAATAATAACCCAGCGGAAATCGGAAAAGTGTGACACACACAAACACTAACAGTCTCCGAGAGAGAGTGCTTTGCAGTGATATGGACCATTAGGAATTTCCGGCCGTACATTGAAGGACATCACTTCAAGGTCATCACTGATCATAGTTGCCTGAAATGACTCCACAGTATGAGAAATTGCACGGGAAGGTTAGCGCGTTGGGCGCTAGCATTGCAAGGCAATGTCTTCGATATTGAATATCGAAGGGGAGATCTCAATGTGGTGCCAGATGCTTTGTCTAGGGCCTATGAGAAGGAGGGAACTGAAGTGAGTGCCATAAGTAGTCAACTGGAAACCACTGATCCCTAACATCTCCAACAATACCAGAAGGTATGCCAGGATCCACACTAACTTCCCACATGGATAGTAGTTAGGGGGAGGCTATACCACTATCAACCTAATGAGGACGGTGAAGGCTCCATCGACAACGAAGAAGCGTGGAAGATTGCGATACACAGAGAGAAAAAGAACCAAGTACTCCACGAGGTCCATGATGCTACTACGGCAGGACATACGGAGAGCGTACGTTCTCCAGTAGTACAAGCTAGGCGCTTGTACTACTGGCCTAAGATGTATGATGAGGTCAAGGAGTACGTAAAGAGTTGCCAGGTATATCAGTAATGCAAGATGGAACAAAGGGCCGCTTGCGGGCTGATGGGTCGTAGACAAGTGTCACGATCGTGGCAGGTGGTGGCCGGTGATATCACTGGCCCATTTCCCAAAAGCTCTCGAAGTTTTGAGTAAGTCTTAGTCTTTGTAGACCTATTTACTCGCTGGGAGGAGTGTGTTGCAATACGCAAAGCCAATGGGAGGAAAATCGCAAGGGAATGACACAAGAAGATTATCACTAGGTTTGGCATGCCAGAGGTATTCTTGTCGGATAACGGGACCGAGTTTAAAAATTAGGAAGTCGATTCATACCTCCAAAGGAACGGCATCCAGCGCGCTTTGACTCCCATGTACCATCCTCAAGCGAATTC
Organism: Phymastichus coffea; assembly: GCF_024137745.1. Taxonomy (NCBI): domain Eukaryota; kingdom Metazoa; phylum Arthropoda; class Insecta; order Hymenoptera; family Eulophidae; genus Phymastichus; species Phymastichus coffea. Next base: position 7,694,503 of record NW_026706814.1, read on the forward strand.
TATAGAGCGAGTAAACGGGACGCTTTGAACCCTGATCACGTCGTATGTGACCTGTGATCATAAGAGATGGGACGAGCACCTGTCAGAGTTCAACTTTGTTGAACTCGGCAACTCATAGCACCATCGGATATCGTCCGGTGATTCTCATCTTTGGGCGTCAGCCGCTATCTCCTTTGACGTTCCGAAGATCCCAGAATCAGGAAGCCCTTGAGTGTTCGGAGGGTCAAGCTGTAGTGGAATGGGCTGAATATATGGAGAAGCTCCCTAATCTACGGGAGCATCCCAACTCCAAGTCAAAGGAGGTAGCGGCGCATCAGGCGGGATATTATGACCGGAAGAGACGACAACCAGGATTTAAGATCGGAGATTGGGTATGGAATAGAAACAGGATACTCTCCTCGGATGCCCAAGGTATATCAGCCAAATTGGCGCCAAATAACTCCGGTCCGTAATGCCAAAGATCTCAAACCATACTATGGTCCAGGAAAAGAAGAGGACGAAGAAACGACCAATAGCAAACCTGTTGAGCCGCGGGAAGTGGGACCAAAGGAGGCAAACGTTTCCGCGAGAGCGTGCGAACATCATAGTAGGTATTTATCAAGCGAGCGGATCGAAATAGCAGCCCCCATGGTCGTAAGTAACAATCCCACTGAGGCGTTGGATTTACCGATATCCGTACCAACCAAAAGACGTCGAGGTCGATCCCGGAGGATCCTAGAGATGGTCAACGATCAGATAGAAGGTGACGACTCTCCCGTGAAGGAATCGAAATGGAGAGATAGACCTCAAAAGACCGTGCTCGTTGTACAAAGGATGGTTGGGCCGTTGATCCCGAACAAGCGATGGAAAGGGAGCGGCAGCCGACGAGGACCAGGACGCCCACGCAATAATAAGCGAGGGAACACGTAATCCAGTGGAATGCGACGTAGCGTAGGTTTTTTTGCAGGGACTTTTAACTAATCTTTTCTTTTTGCTGTTGCAGATGGACCAAAGAATCGTCTTAACGAGAAGACCTTAAGTTTGGCGTACCTACAACATCGAACAGTGCTAGCCAGTGCCCAGGTCCTAGAGAGACCCGTGGGGCTCAGTACTGGGTCTGCAACCACCCCTGCATCTCTAAGCAGCAAACTCTCCTGCTCGATTGAAGGTACGTACGCTTGGGCCTCAACGAGCTGGAGAGCGTCTGACGGTTCACCAGCGACAGTCTCAGATGCATGAACACCTGAGGCGCTTTTTGAACTGCCTGGGGGCAGAAGAACTGCTTGGGATGTGTACGTCCGGTACCTCCTTTGACGTTCAGAAGATTCCAAGATCAGCAGGCCCTTAAGTGTTCGGAGGGTCAAGCTGTGGTAGATTGGGCTGAACTTATGGAGAAGCTCCCTAATTTATGGGAGCGGACCAACTCCAAGCCAAAGGAGGAAGCTACGCGTCAGGTGGCTTATTATGACCGGAAGAGACTGTAACCGGAGTTTAAAGTCGGAGATTGGGTATGGAAGAGAAACAGGTTTCTCACCTCGGCTGCCCAAGGCATTTCAGCCAAATTGGCGCCAAAATACGCTGGTCCGTACGTGATTGAGAAGGTTTGCGGTTCGAACACGTACAAACTGGGCAATCGGCTGGAGATCCTACGCGAACTCTTCCATGCCAAGGACCTTAAGCCATATTAAGGTTCGGGGGAAGAGGAAAGCAAGGAAGCGACCGTATTCGATCCTCGCGAGCCGCATGAAGAGCCGTTGGAGGCGAACGAATCCGCGAAAGTGTGCGATGATCCGGGCGGGGATTTGTTGAGCGAGCGGATCGAATTAGCAGTCCCCACCGCCATAGGTAACAATCCCAACAAGACGTCAGATTTGCCGGTATCTGCCCCAACCAAAAGAGGTCAAGGTCGACCTCGAAAGGTTCCAGAGATGGTCACCGGTTAAACAAGAGGTGACAACTCTCCCTTGAAGGAATCTAGAGGGAGAGGTAGGCCTCGAAAGATCGTGCCCGTCGTGCAAAGGATGGTTGGGCCGATAAACCCAAACGGTAACCGACGAGGGCCAGGGCGTTCTCGAAATAAATAGCGAGCGAACGAATAACTCGGTGGGATACGGAATTTGATAGGGTTTTTCTTCGCGCAGGGAGTTTCATCCGAAATTTTTTTTTATTTTGGATGTTACAAATGGACCGTAGAATCGTCGTGGAGGAAAAGACCTTCGAGGTGGATTAATCACTCAGACTCTATGAGATCTGCAGCTGGGTCCTGATGCGACGTAGTTAATAGAAGATCTGCGTAGCTTCGCCATGGTTCAGTTGGAGGGAGCGCGACAGTGGATCAGTGGAGGACATTCTTCGGGACGCATCGTCGGTCGCTCCAAAGAAGGCTTCCCGGGATGCTTGTGCCCAGACGGAGGACCAGGAGAGGGCAAGCGTTCCAAGTCCAACGAAGACCAAAGGGTGCAGATCCTCAAGTGCGGCGTACCCTAGACGTCAGACAGCGCGAGCCAGTGCCCAGGATCCATAGAAACCTGCGGGGCATCGCACTCGGTCTGCAACCACCCTCGTATCCTGGAGCAGACAACTCTCCTCCTCGACTTCAGACACGTACGTCTAGGGATCAACGAGGTGGAGAGTGCCTGGCGGTTCGCCAAGGATCTCCAGTCTCAGGTGCAGGAGCAACTGAAACGCATCCTGAACCGCCAGGGCGCTAAAGAACTGCTCGGGGAGTGGGCAGAGGTGGCTCAACGCCAGATGGCCTACAGAGAGGTCCTGCTGTGGGTGGATGATGGACAGGAGTCTCCCGCAGCGCTCCAGGCGCCGACTCAGGAGAAGAGAGCCCCGGGAGCTACTGGTGCTGGGCCGATGTTCACGGTCCACGTGGACGGGCGTATGACTCCCGACACCACAATCGTAGTGAGGTCGCAAGATGGACGTGCGACCGCCACGGTGGGAGGCGTAACCATCACTGTCTCCCAGGGAGTCAGCACCCAGCAGTTCCCTCGGTCTGCTGAGCAGATCCAAAGCGATCAGGAGGCTCAGTCCCGATTGATGATGAGAGGCTGTTACATATATGAAAAGCCTGGGGTGATCAACTCCCAGCAGTGCCCGAAGTAGGCTACATACTGGCGCTACCCGAAACATCGAGCGCCAGGTGTAGCCAAGAAATGATGTAGACCCTGGGGGACCTTGAATAAACCGGCATTGAAATAGGAAGAGATTTTAATTATTTAATTCCTTTTCCCTTCCCCCTATTGCAGAATATTGAAGACGGCGAACCGCGGGTATTTGACCTAAGTGGTCAGGATTTGGAGGGGGCTGCAACGGTACTCGATTCGATTAATCGATCCGTTCGCGATTCGTACACTCGCGATGTTAGTTCGAACGATTAAGAGAGAGAGAGAGAGGGGGCGCGCGTGGGTTTAAATATTCAGTTGACTCTTAGCTGCTTCCGTGAAAGTACCATCGGATTTAGTTTTGCACTATGTTTCGCCGTTATTTCGTTAATCAAAAGTTTTCCTAGGACTGCTAAATACGTGCGAGTGCAAATAAGCAGCATCTAAAGCAGCAGCAAGCAGCAGCAGAATTTTGAGCGGGGCAGCGTAGCTGATATTCGAGGAGCATCGACCGTTGATTTTCAACAACAATTACGGCTGATCACCGTAATTGCACCGCAGGGTAGGTGCACCTCCCTTTATTATTGCGCGACAAAATACTTGTCAACCGTGAGCGTAAATTTTTGTATTCGCGCCGAGCATTAGATTTCGCGGCTAATTTTGAATTCTCTCTCTCTCTCTCTCTCACCAAATTATTAGTAATATTTGTAAATCCTATATCGTGTGCGTTAGTATTTCTGCCCGTAAAAGACTTGTAGTTTTTATTAATTAAACTTCATTTTATTCGCCGATTACATCATTTCGTTTCCTAATAGTTAATCGATCTATAAAAGCTTAAGTCTTAATCCGATTTCGTCTAGGGGATTAGATGGATTAGGCATTAAGTCATTCATACTGAAGATAGATCGAGTGTCACAAGTCAAATGACTTAAGGTGAGTTCAACTCGGTTGGAAAGAAGACACTGAAACGAAAGTATCAAACGTGAAGGCGAATATACATATAACTATACGTGTTTAACGAAGCGGCGGTTAGCTATGCATTGTGGGAGTTTGTGCGTTAATAAATTTCTGATTTTGTAGAATAGCCACCCCGTTACATAGTCAAAAAAGAACATACAGTTTCAATAGAAAATGTTTTATTAAAGAAATCATATAAAATGTACATGAACACGTCTAATTATTATTCGGCGACATATCGAACAGTGATTGAGTTTTACTGCGCATGCGCCGCATGAAACCACATGTCCGCATGGTAAAAAGACTACATCTATTCTCGCATCGAAACATATTTTGTATACATTTAATTCAAATTGCCGTAAGATATCAGCTGTATCTCGTTCTGAGATTTTAATTACTCCTTCTATATATTTATTGTATTTAGTAATAATCTTTTCGTAATTACATATAAGTTGTTCACAAACAGTTGCTATGCTAACTGTTGCACTCGTCATTTTTTCCATCAAACTAAAATCAGCAAGCACCTTCATGTTGTCATTTACTGATGCTAAGGTTGACTTGGCTATTGCTATACTTAAGCTAGCTGCAGGTGGGGTGATTTCATTCAAGTTTTTTGTAGCTATGCTACTCGTTGCGCGCGCTGGTTATCCTGACACCTCAACTCGATATTCGTATGGCACATAACCGAAGGCCTTCATGCGAATAAAAGGATATCGACCAACCCATCGCTGATTTTCTGTCATAGGACTGTGATCTTCTCAGCAACATATTTCTATGCGACATTCAAAGCAGCGCACCCAATCAATCTGCCCTGTATAATAAAAGCCATGGATATGCTGATTGCATATGCTCGCAAGACCATCCATCAGTGAAGCTATCTAATTTTGTTTACTCAAATCTAGAACAAAATGCATATGATAAAAAGAAAATATATTAACTACTTTTGAATAAAAATAGTTACCTGTAGTCCATCATGTGTTCTCGCTCATAATCGTTGCAGAGTACCACTTTTTCAAACGAGCACGTTGCGTTACAGAAAACTCTTACCACTTCTTTTTAATACTAACACGCTTGATGCGAATAATCAAAGACTGTTATTTTGTTTGCAAAATTGCTATAGTTTCTGCACAACTTTTATCTATATTAAGGTAAAATTTTAGGCAAATTCGCTGTTTGGTTTGTTCTGACAGTTTTAGCAATAAACGAATTGCAACGAACGCAAAAAAGTCTTTCTAAACAAATAAACGTTGCGCGGTTCTTGTTGCGTAAACGTTGCGTCGTTCTAACAATAAAGTTAAGGCGTTTCATCGGTATCTCGGGCTATTGACGAGAAAGTTAAGAGTTTCTAGTGATTTCGTACACTTCATAGGTAGCCTGAGTCTCTCCACGCGATGATATAAACGTAGGTCGGATACTTTTCGAACAAACCTCGTAGATCGTTGAAAAAAATCTGATCTGCTCTACGAATAAATAGGCAATGTAGACAGTAAGAACTATAAAGATATTAAAGCAAAACAGCAGTGGCTTAGTTGGTAGAACTACGATCTGTGGATCCACAAAACGCGAGTTCGATGCCCTGTAGTATCTGTTCATTTTTTCGCTGAACTAAATCTGCATTACACACACACACAAATACATTTTAGTATATAAATTAGATTAAATTTTACATTGATAGATAAATTTTAACGTATATTTAAAACGCATTTTAAAGGGTAGGGGAGACTCTTGCGCGTGATCTAGGAGTGCTGACCTGATAGCTTATGCTCTTCAGATCACTGATCTGAGATCTGCACTGATCTGAAGCCTCTCTGATCAGTGGCTTCTCGAATTTATCTACTAATGATTTGTAAAAAAATGCATACGTCGATATCATGAACTTGATTTTAAGGGATTTCGGTGAATAATATCAAGGGTCGCAGTCGTAACGCGTAGCATGAATGCCGAAGGCGCGACTAGAGCGACACTATACACAATGACTTTCTATGTTGAAGATTGTAACGGGGTTAATACCGTTTATTTATTTTAATGCGCACGATCGTATCGAAGAGCGCACGTGATTACCTACACGTTCAAACACGCAAACCGGAGAGCAGGAGGGAACGGGTGTCAGTCAACCAGCTATCTACTAATGCGAAATAAATACGTCGGAAATATCGTTAGTATCACAAGAGAGAACTTTTATTACCTCTTAATATTACACTTCATTCAGCCCGCGTGTTTGTGTTTACATGCCGCGCGCACGACAACAACATGCAGTGTCGGATCGCTCGCCGCTCACAGTTCGCAGAGTTATTACATGCACGCTTTTTGTCGAGTACGAGAGATTAGTTATAGACAATTCTATCGCGATCGCGAAATTAAGCTGGCCAGCTTACCCTATTAACTCTCGCACGAGTAACAAAACTAATGAGAAGAAGGAGGCTCGTACAGCACACGCTAGTCTTTCGGCAAAATGTTTATGTGGGGCCCTCGATGGCGAAACTCTCCACTCACTCACACTTGCACGTACACTACTGGACGTAAGGCTATCTCAAAGCTTCTCTCTCTCTCGTCTCTGCCTTCAGAAAACTCCGGAAAATGTCAAAGGTATTTTTGCTATCTGACTCTGTGATCGGATTCTAATCCTCGACTGGTTCGTTTTCGTACGCGCGCGTTCCGTTACGTCTCGTGCCGAATTCCCTCAATATATTTCGCCCCAACCGGCAGGTGCTGCCCTCGCCGGCAGCCGCATAGTTGGGCTGATAGCGCTAATACGACGTTTACCGTCACAAGATTTAAAAATTAAATATATTTTATAAATGTATATAATTCAAGGATAAATGTTTATTATCACTTTTACTTTAATGTTTCTTTAATCTTCCATTTTTTAATGTTCTATTTTTTAAGATTCACTTCATTTTAATAGCAAACCTTAAAAAAAAAAAACTTATTTTCTTTAACAATTTTTTATACATGAAAGTATTTGTTTTTTTCTAAAGAGAAAAAACAAGATACAATAGATATATAGATAGAGAGAGAGAGAGAGAGAGAGAAGAGAGAGAGAGAGCTAGAGAGAGAAAGAGAGAGAGAGAGAGAGAGCGAGTTAAGATAAAGCAGATAGAAGAAAGATTGATATTATTAATAAAAAATAGAGAGAGATACAAGTGAGAAAGGAAGAAAGTCAAATAAGACAAGAAAAAGCTTAGTTAAAATATCCTTGTCTTGATGATAAGAATGTTACATTATTGTTGTTCTCTTCATTTAATTTATTATAGGATGTAGAGAAATAGTTCATGAACATAGAATATCATTATGTATATTAATGAATTCTAAATTGTTTCATAAGTTTTACTGTTTAGAATGGATTATGTTTATTTGACTTATATTAAATTCTATAAATTTTGCTTTTTCTCTGATATTCACATAGGCATGTTATTGACAAAATAAATAGTTTAAATAGGAAAAAAAATAAACAATGATTTCTTTATATCTGTTGGCGGTTAAGATAATCAATCACTTACTGATGTTTAGTTTTAATCTGTTCATTTAATCATCGCTACTAGTACAAAAAACCCACAAATCAAAATTCGGTATTTAAAATAAAAATCAAATTTTACAAATTTCCTAGGATACTCTGGCTTGCAGTTGTTGTTATATTCTATAACTTTGAGAAGAAGCAATAACTTGTTCATTATTTTTATTGAATACTCTAGCAGTTTTGTCCGATCCACTTGTTAAGTTAACAGAAAATATCATGGTCAATCTGTGATAATTCAATTAAAAACTTTTACATCCTTGAAAAATTTGTGTTCTGACAAATTTTTCTGGAAGAAATATTGTTTTATCTTTTAATAAATACAGTAAGTTTGCAATATTTTTGTTAATATAAATATAACCTTTTTGGGCTTCCTCATAGATTATGTCTGGTCGACCTCGAATTCATTCATAGACATATATCTAAGTATTTATCATAAAAACCGTTTCAAAATGATTACACTTTAATCGTGAATATTGAATCAAATAATAGTGTAGGTGATATTGTTCAATTGAGAAGAGCCAAGAAATAGTTTGTTACATGCCAAGTTAGTAAATTAGTCAAAGCCAAAGAAGATATAAAACATCACAAAAAAATTTGATATAATACAAAGGAAATATTATGAAAGGATTAATTAATATATTAATAAACTCTGAGTTATATTTTACTTTCCCAAAACTCAGGACTAAAAGACGATGGGGCCCACTTAAGCAATTCCGAACTCCGGAAAAACAGAGTTGATAGATTATTATACTGTTCTGAAGAATAAATTTGATCATATATTTTTGTATTAAATCATTGAACGTTATTTAAAAAATAACTTGTTATTTTTAATAGTCATAAATAACTCAATCGAAAGTATCCGACAAACTAAATAACATAACACACACGCAGACACACACACACACACACACGAACGCACAACACACACGCACGCACAACACACACACACACACATATAATAACATTAAAATAATTTATATTAAATAATTTTTTCTGCATTTTTGAGCTGTAAAATTTTTAATCAGCTTTTCAAACTTTTTTAGCGTGTCACAATGCATAAGTTATGATAAGATCGGCGGGGTCCTTGCGATTTTTTTTCACTTATTTTTTTTCATAATATTTTGATAAAATAATATAAGTTCTATCACATTTTTACTATTTTATCAACTATAAATCGCAATTAAGTATATAAAGGAATGATTAGTCAATAATTTTTTTTAATTCAATCTGTTTATTACGTTCAAAAATTCATTAATGACTTTTGACTAACATTTCTATAAAGAATATGAATATCATATATTGAATATGTCTGAGTAATAGTTGAAATGCAGAATAGCATACATGAACTTTTTACATTTTTTGTTGAACTATTTTTTTTATTGTATCATTTAGAAATAGTCATTTAATTTACATAATATAACGGGGTTTCTGCTCAGCTTCGCCTGGACAGGAACTGTTATATAATTTATAAGTCGCGGGAAATAAATTAGGTTGCTCTCCAGAGCAGCACGGTGCTCCTGCACCGGGTGTCCTGGGTCCAGCAGCTCAGTTGCCTCCTTTTCGGTCAGAAAGCTTGGCCCGCGGAAAGTGTCGTAGGCTACGCGTGAAGATGCGCGACGTCCAAAAAGAGAGACTCGCGCGTGTACAGTCGCATACACAATTACAATTCAAGGAATAGGGAGTCGGCGGACAATAAGCACTCGAATATGATTAAAAGTAGATGCGTATAAATTTTAATTAGCAACAAAGGAATACATAGTATCGGAACGCGTCGATATAAACAATGTTAATCGCAACGCAACGAACTCGCAATAGTTTAACAGTGAAGCGAACGGAACTGCGCACGCGCTACGCGGTTAAGGTCGCGCAAGCACTCGCTCTGTTGTGAGCTGTGCACAATGGCGACAGCGAACCGGCGCGCACCGTTCGAACGTGGAAGCGACAAAAGAAACGGCGAGCGTAAACGCGCGGCTTAGTTAACGTAAAAAAAAGGGAGAGAGCGGTATAGAGAGAGAAGCCAGGTACTAGGTCTGGTACTTACAGTATGGTCGCTTGTACGCCTACTCGAACCCGCAAACCGAGGGCACACGATAGCGGGCTCGCTTCTGCCGCACACTCGCTTCCGCTGGTCGGCTGACTCGCAACAACGCCTCTCTTATTGTGTAGGCCGCGTACGTAGACTGGATGTCCGCGGTAGGCCTCGGCTCGCCAGAAGGAAATTGAAGGATACTCCTGACGACTCGCGCGAGGGACGTTAACCCGTCGATCGTCGAAAACGGACTGTATCAATATTCGAAACTCTCTCTCTCTCCTCGCAAGGAAGCGTCTCTCCGCGAGGTCCGCGCCGCGAGTCGATATCGATTATCGTACGCAAGTCGCGTCGCTTACCAGTTCGCTGACGTCCGTAATGCTGTAATTATTCAAACAATATGGTAATTTATAATGATTATTAAATATATTAGTTACTGGCTTCTTGGGGAGAGAGAGACATAACGAATATACAAACGATTCGTTATATCCCCCTTCCCCAGACGCTGGTTGCCAGTGGGTACCAGATCGAAACCTAGTCTCTCTCTCTGCATGCATATGAGTTTATTTACCTCTTAGGGAAAATTTAAGGCGCGGGCCATCATATTAGGGCGGAATAAGCGTAACCACAAAAGGATAGGAAGGGCAAGGTAGTTAGAGTAACTCTCTCCTTTACAAAAATAGGCGTTTATTCGCTACAAATGTAGTAAAAAGGTGAAACAAATAAATACATTATATTATTTTTTTTTTTTTTGATTAGGGGCACAGCCCTCGTTTCGCGTTACGCGCGCCGCGTAACAATCAAGTATACGAAAGAGAGGAAGAAAAAAATAAAATGTGGTAGCGAAACTCGCTTTTAGCGTGTACGCTATGCGTAACGCTTATTTGCTGCCCTTATGGGCGCGCAGCTCATTCGCCGTATAGGCGTACTGCGCCTGCTGCTCCGACAACCCCAGCGGGTGGAGCGAAAAGTTCGGGCAGTCCGTGGAGCGAGCGACGCCAGTCAGGCCGCACATGCGGCAGAACCTTACGCCTATGAGGTCGTCGCGTGGTCCATCCCACTTTCCGCAGGGTTCCGTGCGGAACGCGTTCTTGAGGGCCGTTTAATGGAGCCCCGCGCAAAGCTCTGAGTCAGGCCTCCAGGCCTGGCCGGAGCCTGGGCGACGACCATTTCTGCGCACGGTCCCGCCTGGTCAGAGGTAGGCTCCGTGTCCCAGGGCCTTCCGGCTTGGCAGATACGGAGCGCGTGGCGACGGGGATCCACCGCCAAGCGATCCAGCTGCCTCATCTGGGCACGGAGGTCGTCCACCTCCCGCAGCTTGGCCTCGACGGCCTCAGCGAGCGCTCGCTTCTCCTCCTCGGCTATGCGCTGCGCCAGCCAGTCGGTACGGATGTCAGCGACGTACGCCTTCCAATCCAGCTCCTGCTGAATCTTCGCAGCGTATTCGCCAGCCGGGGCCAACGACGCGGATGAAGTCCGCCGCTTCCGTAAAGACGGCGGTCTCCTCCAGATTGGCGGCGATACGGGCAGCACGGACGCCTTTTACACGCTGGAAGAGTTCCTTCCAGGTCTCTTCAAGGGCCCTTGGCCCATAGACGGGGTAGGGAGCGTCGTCGCTGGACTCGGTGTCGTCCTGGGCCGATGACGAAACGGCGTCCACGGCAACCTCCGAGCCTCCCTCAGCGCTCGCCTCTTCGTCGGGCGTTCTCGCTCGTCCGTCGGAAGCTTCGGCCTCGGGGGCTAGTCGGAGGAGCTCAGGCGACGAAGCGGGCTCGGCTCCAACGTCGAGGGTCTCTTCCCCGGTCGCTTCAAGCGTTCCCCCGGGGACAGCAGCCTTAGCGCTCAGCGATTTCTCGCCTTCGTCGGTTACGACCTCGACGCATACCGCGGCTTCGGCGACCGCGTCTTCAGCGACAGCGCCTTCAGCCGGAGCGACGACTCGCTGGGGCTCTCCCTCGGCGCTCTGCTGCGCAGATTCCATCTGAAAAATCCCAAGGTAAGAGTAGTATCTCTTGGAGCTATCAAGATGACTCAGCAAGCAGAAGAAGATCAAGCATTAGAGAGCGATGGAGTAAAGCAGCAAGGCAGAAGTTGAAAAGGCAGTAGATCGAGTAAAAGTATAAGCAAAACAAAGCAAAGAAAAACAAAAATAAGGCGCAATTGGATCGCTAGATTTCGGTTGGAACGGAGTCGTCTCGGTGACGGCGGATTCGCACGCAACGCGAGTCTCTTCTTGCCTTTCGGTCGGCCACGTTTTCTCCGCGGTTCGGAGTTCGTCTCGTAGTTTTCCGACCTATTCGGTTTAGATACGCTCTCGACGGGTACTGGAGAAAATAGATCGTTGAGATCAAACTCTTCTTCGAACTTAGGTTCCTCTTCTACTTCTTTGTCCGCGTCCGGACATTGATCCTCGTCGTGGCAAGGTCGTAAGTCGCAAACGGCAACTTTACCCACATCGTGGCCTTTTTCAGTACTCAATTGGTATGAGTTCATGCCTAGACGAGCAGTCACGACGAAAGGTCCCGCAAACTTCGGGCTCAGCTAAGCAGCTATTTTCATCGCTGCTGAGGAGAGTAGGCGGTTCCTAGCCCAGACTTTATCTCCAATGCAATACTCTACGTTTCTTCGTTTTAGGTTGTAATACTTCTGCTGTCGATCTTGCGCGATCCGAGTGTTTTCCATGGCGACAGCGCGGAAATCATCTAGCTTTTCCATCCTCGTGTGCCAGTGTTCTATTGCAGCAGCTTCAAGGTTACGAACTCGGTCCCTGTCCTCTTTCCTTTTCTCGGAGTTAGGAAGTTCGGGGTGCCGTCCATAATTGAGGAAAGCTGGACTAGCGCGCGTCGCTTCATGTATTGCCGTATTGTAAGCGAAAGCGAATTCCGCAATATGAGCATCCCAGGTGGTGTGATTTTCTTGAATGAACGCACTAATCATAGTTTTGATAGTGCGATTCACTCTTTCGGTCGGGTTGCTCTTTGGTGAGTATGGCGCGCAGGTGCTATGCGTTACGCCAAACGAATCCAAGAATTCGTCCACCAGTTTGTTTTTAAACGGCGTACCGTTGTCCGATAAAAACTTATCAGGCACCCCAAATCGCAAAAAGATTCGCTCCTTCAGCTCGCGGCGAATCGCTTTTCCATTAGCCTTGCGCAATGAAACGCACTCGATCCAGCGAGTGAAGAGATCAATAAAAATCAAGAGATGTTCGTGACCTTGTGTCGACCTTGGAAAAGGGCCCATAGTGTCACCTGCCACTATTTCCCATGGCCGAGAAACTATGTGTCTTCCCATTAAACCGGCGGGAGCGACTTGCTCTACCTTGGTTTGTTGACAGACAAGGCAATTACGAACGTAATGGGCTACGTCTCTATTCATGCCAGGCCAATAATATTTTAAGGCTACTCGCTTCAGCGTCTTATATCGCCCCAGATGTCCAGTTGTCAGACTATCGTGGCTTTCTACTAGCGCTTGGGCTCTGCGTTCTCTTGGAAGCACTAGTTTCCATGCGTCCTCATCCGCGCCCATCAGATCGTCAACAAGAGGATCTGGCTTGTAGATATACAGCTTGTCTCCGCTATATTTCCAATATGGGTGTTCAGTTGGGTTTTCTTGAACCTTTTCGACCCATTTCAAGTACCAAAGGTCCTTGATCGGAGATGGCGCCGAAAGCGATGCTAAGTTGGTGGCCGTAGTTTCGTTATCTTCCTCGTACATCCGCGACAAGGCATCTGGGACGACGTTGAACTTTCCTTTGCGGTGCACTATATCGAAACTGTACGATTGTAGAATCAACGACCAACGTCCAAGCTTGCCGTTAGGGTGCTTCAAATCACGTAGCCATTTTAAACTGTAGTGATCAGTTATCACTGTAAAATGGTAGCCCTCTATATAAGGCCTAAATTTCTCGATCGCCCAGATTACTGCGAGACACTCCCTCTCGGTTACAGAGAGTCTTCGCTCAGTAGCGCTGAGTGCCCGACTGGCGTAACAGAGTACTCTGTCCTCTTCTCCAATTCGTTGCAGGAGGACGCTGCCCAGTCCTAAATCGCTTGCGTCACATTCCACTATAAATGGAGCCGCGAAATCTGGCCGTGCCAAGACAGGGGCGGTGGCGATCATTCCTTTTATTCGCTCGAAGGCGTCTTGTTGCGCTTCAGTCCACTCGTACTTGGCGTCTTTCCGGGTTAACAGGGTAAGCGGATCGGCTATGCTTGCAAAATCGGGCAAGAACTTCCGATACCACGACGCCATGCCCAGGAATCTGCGCAACTGCTTCAGATTCTTAGGCGGCAGATAATCCAAAATAGGACGAACCCTTTCAGGATCAGGACGAGTTCCGTCCTTGTTGACTAAAACGCCTAAGTAGCGAACTTCCGTCATACAAATGCGCGACTTCTTATAGTTGATGGTTAGGCCCGCCTTTTTGATCCGGTTGAGGATACACGAAAGCCATTTCAGATGATCAGCATAGGTCTCGGTGGCTATGATGAGATCATATATGTAGGCGAAGGCATAGGGCTCCATCTCAGGCGGTATCAGCATGTCCGCCAGCATTTGGAAGGTAGCGGGTCCTCCCGCCACTCCATAGGGCATTCGCACGAACTCGAATAATCCTAGGCCAGGGACAGTAAATGCTGTAATCGGCGTGGATCGCTGCGTAAGAGGGATCTGGTGGAAGGCTCCTGAGCAGTCGAGTGCGCTAATGTACTTAGCATGCTGCAGTTTTCGCAGGATTACGTCCATAAAGGGAAGCGGATAAGCGCTAACCTTGGATACCGCGTTGATCTTCCTAAAGTCTACGCAAAAGCGATACGACCCATCTGGCTTTTTGACCATAACGACTGGGCTCGACCATTCGCTTTTCGAACGCCGAATTATCTTCGCCTCAAGCATCTTATACACCTGCGCGTGCATCTCCATTTCGATGACATGCGAGACAGGGTAGTATTTCTGCTTAATTGGCCGGGCATTTCCGACGTCGATGTCATGGGAGATCCACGACGTGCATCCAACATGGCCATTCTTCGACTCCGACAGTATCTCTTCAATTAATCGGTCAATCCCTTTTCGTTGCTCTGGAGTAATCTCTGCAATACCAAGTGCGGACAGAGCGAGCGGACTATCAACGCTCAGAGACGACAGGGTGAGTGGCACTCGTTGGTCGCACCCCTTTACCCGTAAGGTATTCGTCTCGGGATCAAGACAAGCGGAAAACGTGCGAATGAAGTCTCCTCCTAGAGTACATTCAGACTCAGCTTCGCTTAGTATAAGGGCATCTATCATATAAGACGCTCCTGCGACCGAAAAAGGTAACTGAACACTGCCGATGATGGGCACGTAATGTCCATCGATAGCGCCTGCTCCTGGGCCATCGTACAGTGTGACTGGACGATCCAGGGCTGCCGCTATTTGAAGGCCAATGGGGCTTAAGACAGTCCGAGATGCACCGGTGTCATAAAGTGCTCTAAACGTGAAATGGCCTACTTGTACTGGTAGCCACCACCGAGGGTACGTTTCAACTAAAGCGCACGTCGCAGTACTTTGGTCTGGCAGAAGCGTAATCGCTTGATTGTTCCGTGCCGGCGAACGGACGACCTTCGCTGATTGCTGTGCCTGACGGTCTCCTGAGTCGGCGTTCGTTGATGAGGCCCTCGCAATAGGGGGAGCGATAGGGACCCCGTCTACTCGCTCCTGTCCGCGTTTTTTGCGCGCTTATTCTTCGAGCATTCAGGGTAGGTAGCCTTGGTGTAGCCGGGCCAACTACACTCCCAGCAGAGTAACTTATCTGCATCTGGTCCAGGAGCCTTATCCTTATTTTTGTCTGAGCGTGGCGTAGTAACTCTCGCTTGACTTCCAGACCTTTGGTCGCTTCCTCGACCACCTTTAGCGCTCCATCGCCCTCTGTTCCTGCCTCCTCTGCCTCGAGTATCAGATCCTCTTCGTTGCGCCGTAGATGACGATAGTACGGCAGTTTTTGTCGAAGTTGGAATAGTATCCACACTAGCGATGGGCAGGCTTTTGGGAGAAGACACTGTAAGCTCCTGGTATTTCTTCAGTAGGTAATTGTGGAGAGATTTCTCTAACTCAGCATCTGATAAGCTCGAAGTTTCCGCCATTGAAGCGATATTCGCCTTTGACTTCATCGTTGTCTTGGTCTTCGGCTTATATGCGGCATCTGGGAGCAAGCTCTGCTCTGGAGATGGCGGCGGCTTCCAAAGTTCATCGGATTCTGCGATTTCCACCTCTTGCGCTCGATGGAGGAGCTGAGCTAGCGATGCGATGGTGTGTTGCTGCTTCTTTAGCTCCTTCTTGAGTCTTGGAACCATGTTATCTATTGCCAAGTCCAATTGGTCAAGGATACTCCATGGTCGCTCAAAGCGGCTGAAAATCGTATGTAGGGCTGACAGGTAATCTCTCACGGGTTCATCAGGTCCTTGCGTCCTTAAATGCGCTTCCACCGACAGGTTTCGGCTGTACCGACGTGACTTGCTATAAGCGGTTAGCGCTGCATCTCGAAACTCTTGGTAGGTATTCCATGTTGGTCTCAAGAGGCGGTACCAGTGGAGCGCTTGACCTCTGAAAAGCGTAGATAGTGAATCCAGGATTTCATCCTCCGTGATACGGTCTAAACAGCAGTTTTCTTCTACACGTTCCAGGAATTCCTCGATGCTGGCACTCGAGTCGTTGGAGAACTGGATCTTCCAGTCTCTGACCGTTTTTCCCAGGTTTCTTGTTTGAATTCGTGTATTGTCGAAGCCGTTAGCGTTTGTTCTCCAATTTGGATGTCCGTGACTAGTGGTCGCTTGCCGTGTTGCATTTGTTGGTTGCGATCCCGTAGCATGCGAGAGCGAAAACGCTTCGTCTCTTAGGACCCCCCTTCCCCAGCTCGAAGCTGCGGGGGTAGAAGTCATTCCGCAAGGCCGAAGGTCTTGTGTACTTGTCGCATTAGCTGTTCCAGTAGGTATTGTATTCCTTAGTATGCTTGTTCTGTTGGTAGCTATTTGCGATCTTCTCGTTGATGAAAACAAAGCTGCATTCGGATTCAGTTTTGGCTTTTCAATTACTGTTAAATCGTACTCTGGATCTATAAGACTGTAGGTATCACGAAAATTCACATTTTTGTCCTGTCTTGTTGCTTTCCAGTTACTGATAGTTTCCGACATCGACTTTATCTGTTGTTGCTGAGACTCGATTTCGTGTTCGAGTCTAGCGTTCTCGTTTTGCATTCTTGATAAGTCGTTTTCCATGTTATCGACTTTTTCTTGAAGCGTAGTCGCAGCAATTATGGCTTTTTTCAGCTCTCTAGCCGTAGATTCTGGTATGTGCTGCGTTTTCCCTGTTGGTAGCAAACACCATACCATTTTCTCCGGCGTCTGTGATATTTCGCTTGTAAATCTGTTGTTCCATGCGATGTCCTCGGCCTTGTATTGACAAAACTTGTTATTGTCATTGTTTGTGCCGTATGTGTGCTCCCCGCGATCGTATTGTTGATTAAAGTTTCCTTTGTTAAAATTTGTGCCGTGTTAGATGTTGGTGTTAACGACATGTCCTTGTGTACGTTGTCTTCTTCATCGTTGGTGTTATCTGTGTTGTCAAAATCTTCTTCCTTATCCAATTCCGCAATAATTTTAAGATCGTCGCGTAAAGATTCCGGTATGACTTCTGATTGCATCAGCGTCACCCATAATTTATCGCGTCTTTCTTTTGCTTTTAGCGTTAAATTGTCGATCGTTTCCATGAAGTCATCCGTTGAATAATCGCCTTGTAGTCGCCTGTAAAGTTTATTAGCGCGCTCATACATTGAACCGTTATTATCTATTTCAAGGTCATTTAAAATGTTATTTAACGTGTCGCTGGGTAAAGGTTTTATCCAATCTTTAATTTTGTTATCAATTTCATCTTTAAATATCGTTAAATCGCTAATGTTATCCATCTTTAATTTAATTTAATTTGTTAATTATTTATACTTTATTTATTTATTATCAATTATTATTTCTTGTTATGACTCTTGATTTGGTTCTTGTATTTCTTCTTAGATAATTTTATATTATTTAATTTAGAATTTATTTGATTTATATGCGCGTTTTAAATAATTATGGATTATGTTATAATCGCTATAAATTATGACGATATATAATATAAATCAGGATTGACATGCATACACAGTAGAATTCAAAATAATCGCTTATATTCGCAGTGACTATATACGTAATATATAGCGCAAACGTTTAAATTGAAAATGTTCGGACAATACGCATTAATATAAATATACGCTTGGGTAGCGATTTTCGCTTCGAACGCTTTTCTCGCCGAGTATGTCTGTACGACGTAAACACTCTGAATTCCTCAATACTATTTATATCGCAAGCAGCTTTTGTAACTAGCTTGGTCAATTTGTTGTGTTTGCGTTACCACACGTACGTCTCTCTAAATTTTCCGCGAAGGATATCGTAGCAAAGTCACACGAAAATCGATGAACACGTTGGGCGCCAAAATATAACGGGGTTTCTGCTCAGCTTCGCCTGGACAGGAACTGTTATATAATTTATAAGTCGCGGGAAATAAATTAGGTTGCTCTCCAGAGCAGCACGGTGCTCCTGCACCGGGTGTCCTGGGTCCAGCAGCTCAGTTGCCTCCTTTTCGGTCAGAAAGCTTGGCCCGCGGAGAGTGTCGTAGGCTACGCGTGAAGATGCGCGACGTCCAAAAAGAGAGACTCGCGCGTGTACAGTCGCATACACAATTACAATTCAAGGAACAGGGAGTCGGCGGACAATAAGCACTCGAATATGATTAAAAGTAGATGCGTATAAATTTTAATTAGCAACAAAGGAATACATAGTATCGGAACGCGTCGATATAAACAATGTTAATCGCAACGCAACGAACTCGCAATAGTTTAACAGTGAAGCGAACGGAACTGCGCACGCGCTACGCGGTTAAGGTCGCGCAAGCACTCGCTCTGTTGTGAGCTGTGCACAATGGCGACAGCGAACCGGCGCGCACCGTTCGAACGTGGAAGCGACAAAAGAAACGGCGAGCGTAAACGCGCGGCTTAGTTAACGTAAAAAAAAGGGAGAGAGCGGTATAGAGAGAGAAGCCAGGTACTAGGTCTGGTACTTACAGTATGGTCGCTTGTACGCCTACTCGAACCCGCAAACCGAGGGCACACGATAGCGGGCTCGCTTCTGCCGCACACTCGCTTCCGCTGGTCGGCTGACTCGCAACAACGCCTCTCTTATTGTGTAGGCCGCGTACGTAGACTGGATGTCCGCGGTAGGCCTCGGCTCGCCAGAAGGAAATTGAAGGATACTCCTGACGACTCGCGCGAGGGACGTTAACCCGTCGATCGTCGAAAACGGACTGTATCAATATTCGAAACTCTCTCTCTCTCCTCGCAAGGAAGCGTCTCTCCGCGAGGTCCGCGCCGCGAGTCGATATCGATTATCGTACGCAAGTCGCGTCGCTTACCAGTTCGCTGACGTCCGTAATGCTGTAATTATTCAAACAATATGGTAATTTATAATGATTATTAAATATATTAGTTACTGGCTTCTTGGGGAGAGAGAGACATAACGAATATACAAACGATTCGTTATAATAATATACATGAAAATTTTGTTTAAAATTTCGTATTTTTTTTAAAAGGTTTTATTATTTTCTAAACTCTGCAAATCAATTTGAGCCAAGAATGAAATTGATAGAAAGTAATTATAAAAATAGGAAATTTATTAAATTTCTTCTGAGATTTATCTAATTTTATGTCACCAGAAATGTATAGCGGATTCTTAATCAAGTGCAATAATATCTGAATCTTACATATAGAAAGGGAATAAAACAAGACAACGATGACAATATGCATTTCAATGCAGATGGCATGAATCCAAGTTATGTCTTACGCAACATTAATAACACAGGGATATAAAAAAACAAATTATTAGTATCAAAAACGACATACATATATTCTTATGTATTTTGACAATCCAAATCCATAGTCATTTGAACCTCAACATGTCAGATTCAAGGGCATTTTAAGATTCAGTTCAAAAAAAAGTTGATTAAAAGAAGACAATTATCACAGGTATACACTGTAATGGGGTGGATTAAATGTTGTAACAAGGGTTTGTCTAAAAACAATCTCCCACAATGCAGAGCTAACAGCCGCTCCGTTAATCACGTATGAGCACACGCGTATTCGCCTTTAAGATCGATACTTTTGCTCCAATGTTTCCTTTTCAATAGAGTTGAACTCACCTTTAGTTACCTGACTTGTGACACTTGTTTTATCTTAGGTGTACGTAGACTAATGTTTATTTCCACTATTCCCTAGATAAAATCGGTTTAAAAGATTGCAGGAAACAGATAGGTTAAATTAAAGGGAAACGGAAGAACGTAATGCGGCGAATTAAAATCGAACCGTTTATAGGAATAAAAGTTAGTCTTTTGTGGGCCGAAAGACTTGTGCAGGCGTATAAGATTAAGATTTATCCTGGGAGAGAGAGAGAGAGAGAGAGAGAGAGAGAGAGAGAATACGAAATGCAACCGAGAACTACAACGCTCGGCGCGAATGCAATAACGTTCGCTTATAAATCTATGTGAGGAATTATACCGTCATGCGGAAAAAAAGTGGTGCACCTACCCTGCGGTGCAGTTACGGTGATCAACCGTAATTGATGTTGACAAACAACTTTTTTTCCTGGGTGATGCTACGACGAGTCTGCCTTAGCTACCAGATCGGTTGCTGCTCGTCCAACTCCTCTCTGCTCTTGGCTCAGTTTCTTTTTCCTCGCTCCTAAATATCACGCACACATGTACAAAAACCAAAAAAACTTTCGCTCCGCAAACGGTAAAAACACAAGAGAAAATGGGCGGTTATCTATAATACAGCTAAGGCTATACTTAAAATTAAACTCGCGCACGCCCCCTCTCTCTCCTAAACGTTCGTTTTAGCATTGCGAATGCTGCCTAATTGTGAACGTATCGATTGATCGAATCGACTACCATTGCAACCTCCTCCAAATCCTGATCACTTAGGACAAATACCCGCGGTTCGCCGTCTTCAATATTCTGCAATAGGGGGAAGGGAAAAGGAATTAAATAATTAAAATCTCTTCCTATTTCAATGCCGGTTTATTCAAGGTCCCCCAGGGTCTATATCATTTCTTGGCTACACCTGGCGCTCGATGTTTCGGGTAGCGCCAGTATGTAGCCTTCTTCGGGCTCCGCTGGGAGTTGGTCACCCCAGGCTTTCCACATATGCAGCAGCCCCTGATCATCGTTCGGGACTGTGCTTCCCGATCGCTTTGGATCTGCTCAGCAGACCAAGGGAACTGCTGGGTGCTGACTCACTGGGGGCGGTGATGGTTACGCCTCCCACCGTGGCGGTTGCACGTCCATCTTGCGAACTGACCACGATCGTGGTGCCGGGAGCCACGCGCCCGTCCACATCAACCGTGAGCATCGGCCCAGCACCAATAGCTCCCGGGGCTTTCTTCACTTGAGCCGTCGCCCGAAACGTTGCAGAGACTCCTGTCCACTTTCCACCCGCAACAGGATCTTTTTATAGGCCCTCTGGTGCCGAACCACCTGTGCCCACGTCCCAAGCAGCACTTCTGCTCCCAGGCAGTTCAGAAAGCGTACGTACCTTCAATCGAGCAGGAGAGTTTGCTGCTTAGAGATGCAGGGGTGGTTGCAGACCCAGTACTGAGCCCCACAGGTCTCCCTAGGACCTCGGCACTGGCTAGCACTGTCCGATGTTGGAGGTACGCCGAACTTAAGGTCTTCTCGTTAACGACGATTTTTCGGTCCATCTGCAACAGCAAAAAGAAAAGATTAGATAAAAGTGATACATTAAATAATAGAGTAATTATAAATGATGACTAATTGTATTTTTAACTAGCAAACATCTATTTGGTGATAGGAAGTGCGTTTTTGTAGGTACATCGTGAATTTGAACCAAACTTGATGTGGTTACTGCATGAAGAAAAAGTTTGGTTAGATAACTTCCTGAGTAAAGGGCAACTTAAATCTTCAGCGTCAATCACAGTTCTTCTTTAAAAAATAAAATAATAATAACCTTTATGACCCTTTATAATTGTATGTGTGAGAAAGAATAAACTCACTTTGTATTGATCAGCAAAGACCTTAACTAATTTGCTCTTTCGATGCCTTTGACAAAAATAGTAGCTCCAAAGAGAGTTTTTCGCATTATTTTTGGAAGCTTTCCACCGGGTAAATAGCCTTATTCTCATGAAATGCCATGAAAGTTCTTCACCAACCAACAATTTCCAGATTTATTTTTTATCAATAACCAGCTCTACGAATAAGGTGGCTTGAATAGGAATACTGAAGAAGTTGCATCTTCTTCTATAGAAACAATGGCAATCTTCTTGAACACA
The DNA here is from genome assembly GCF_024137745.1 of Phymastichus coffea. NCBI lineage: Eukaryota > Metazoa > Arthropoda > Insecta > Hymenoptera > Eulophidae > Phymastichus > Phymastichus coffea. Next base: position 7,716,496 of record NW_026706814.1, read on the forward strand.
AATTCGTTCATGAGAGTCTTGAAGCCCTGTACGTCTACGATAAACTCCATTTTGACTGATTAAAAATTAAATACTTGAATCGGCCCCTTTTAAACAGGGTTTGCAATCACTCATTCCCTAGCATTTTTTTTTTGACAAATAAAATTTTTTTTATCTTTAACCTAATATTTCTTGATCCCTCAATTCCATTCATAATTTTTTAACCAATTCAATTTGCTGACTTCTACCATACTTTTTGTAGCTAATCAGATTCTACTAGTGTAAAATGAAATATGATCAATTTGCTAGATTTGACCAGTTGCTCGTTTGTATCAATATGAACTTTAGTGGAATATTATTTAGGCGTCGTTAAAATTTCACATTATGGCACGGTGATCAGGAAGATGAAAGAAGTTGGTCAAAAATGGATCAAAAATCTAAATCCACAGTCTTGTTCTACATAAAAAGTACATTAAAAACCCGCTAAGATGAAAATCCTAGCTGCTCCGTTTTCCTAAATATAGGCATTTTAATATTATTATGTGCGTTTTACTCACTTTTTGCATTAACCAAGGCCAATGAGGTAAACATAGTGGTTATATAGCATCATTTCACATATATATGCGCGCGCGCGCACATACACACGCACACGTACGCATTCATAGACACCATAAATAGATAGATTTTTTGAAATTTTTTTAAGCAAATAATTATAAATATTTATTCTGTCGGTAGAGGGCTATTCATCTAGAAAACTGAACCTGCAAAATATATGATTAATGCTATTTAAGCAGTTAATAAAAAATTAAACAATGATTGAAAATTTCTTTTATGCATATGCAAGTGCGTGTAAAAAATGCATCCTTCAAATAAATGTTCTCATGGTGAGAATAGAGTAAAAATATATAGCCCTGGCGGTAAAAAAACTATTTTTGGAAAAATTGAGCAATAGAAATTTTTCATCAATGCTAATATTGAACAACTTATTCGAAAATTCATTCAAATAAATTTAATTTAAATGACGAGAGGTTCCCTTTGAGCATTTGTTGAACATGTTATTTGATATTTTTAATCAGATTATTGGATTATTCCTTATATATAAGCTTTTAAAGCAATGAATAAAATAATTCATTGTAGTTTAACTTGGACAAAGTTAGACCTTCATTAGATACATATATTAATCCTTAACTTGCACACCTCATTTTGGCCACGTAACTGCTCGGTGGGATATATCTACCCCGGCCCGAAAAACATCGAATAAATCAGAGAATTTTATATATTTCGCTGTGAAAATTTTTTCTAGAATATTTCAAACCTCTTACTACGAAAAAAAATATTCAAGTTAACAATTTTTAATGTTACACACACTGAAAAAAATTGTTGAGAAAAAATAAAAATTTTATTTATTGTTTAAATTTTTCTGGGGTAAATCTACCCCATATAGCAATTAAGGGTTAACGAGTTAGAAAAAAGCTTTGCAGGATATTGACAATGTTACACGAATATTAAAGATACATGTAATTCTTGAATATATTAAACGAAGCTTGCAGTTTATTGATGGTAACTATAGATTAGGTTTATGGCCTCAGCAAAGTGGTGAGTTAGTTTATCGCGAGTTTTTAAAAATATGGGATCGTTATAAGATTAATATAATGGAGGACGAATCTTGTTTGCCTTCTCAAAGCAGTTACTAAATTTTTATCGTTTAATATATAATTACAATGAATATATTTGCTTTTGAAACAAACATTTTCAAACAAAATTAATCTATTGTTTTTATGCACGTGTGCGCGCTTATGTGTGTGTGTGTGTGTGTCTGTGAAATGAGGCCATATAACCACTACCTCCACATCGTTGGCCTTAGTATATATATATATATATATATATATATATATATATATATATATATATATATTGTAACGGTTGTTGATTCCTTCAGAAGTAAATCGCCGTCCGTTAACAAAACATCTATGACACTGCCGTTTTCCTCTTTTGGCTAGCTCTGTGCTGGACGCGCAGCCTGAAAATGAGCGCGAAAGCACGGAATAACAAGAAGGAGCGGTGGTTGTAGGTTCTTAGAAAACACGTTACACGTTAGCGCACATTCCATATTGACCGAGAGATTCGCAGCGCACAGCTTAATCACACGTACGCGTGACAGAGAGAGACAGACAATAATATTACGAATGGCACGCAGCCGACGCAGTTTATATACGCTCGCTTCCCGGAACTCTCACATGCGATATTGTTACAACGGAAGAAACTTACGCGGGCGAACGCTGCTGCAGACAGCTACGCCTTGGGTTTCGAACCTAAATACTCGATCGACGTCGCCCAGAGTCGCCGAGGGTGAGTGTTCTGTCGACCTGTCCTGATGGGTGGTGGGCGACGTATCGAGGCCCTCGGGTCGTACGGTGATCTTGAATCGGCCCCCGTTGATCCTCGCTCGTAGCTGATCCCTCCGTGCACTCACAAAATTCGTTTCACAGCGCTTTCGTTGGTCACCGCACAGAGCCGATTCTCCTGTATTCAATTTTCTTTCCACACCGAGAAAACAAAAGGACTTCGAGCGTGCCTTGCCCGCTTGCCGGTCTCACGTGTACTCTCTCGAGCCCGCGCGTTGTACCTATCTCTCTCTCTCTCTTTCTCGCTGCGCGGGTCTTTTGCGCATGGCGCGCTATTTCAAATCTCGCTCATCTACCTCTTAACGAGCCTGCTCGTTACAGCCCTCCCGTAGTCCAAGCTTACCGGGAGTTTAGACGGACCCCTCGATGGCGCGGTGATGAGCGATGAATGACTAGGGATGATCATGAGGTGAAATGAATATACGATTTTTTGTAGTAAAACGAGGCCTTTTTATTCAGGAAAAGGAACTAAGGGGGTCGGCTTGGTTTTCCCATCGGCGGGTGGTTTAGAATATTCAGGCACCTGCTGGACCGGGTTACACCCGGGTGACCGCACCGAGCGCATCCCTGCGCCTGCGAGAAGGAGAGCCCTTCCCTTTTGTTGTTGGGGTCGCACTGGTTCGGGTTCGGTTTCCGGTCTGGATTACGGTTGCGCGGACTCCGTCTCCTATGGAAGTCCTCGGGCAGCACTCGTCCGCGCTGCCCACTCTGGCTCCTTTCCCTGCTCGGGGCGATGGTGATGTTCACCGTCCCTCCTCTGGACGAGGATGCCTCCACGCTGATGTTGGCGCTGGAGGTTGACCCGGGATGATGGTGGTGGGTCTCGCCCAGAACTTCTTTGTGGCCTCCGTGGGCCTGCTCTTCTTGCCCTTGGGTCTGGGCGACTCGGACCCTCCTGATGGCCGTTGCGTAGGATTGCCATGTGGCAATCTTCTCGGCCCATCCTCCGGCCATCTGGGCGGCGCCGGCATAATCTTGGAATTCGGCGAACCTCGCGATGGTGTTAAAGGTGAGGAGTCGCACGAAATTCCAAGCGCTGTCTACCTTTTGGAGGGCGTTGTGGAGGATCCCTCACTTGTCCTCCAGGGATGATTCCATGGACCAGGCCAAAGGGGGCGTAGGCCAGTCGTCCCTGTTGTACGGGCGGTCTCGCCTGGGGTATTCCCGTTGGTGCCACGGCCTCTCTGTTCGTGGGACGGTAGTGTCTTCTGGCCCCATGTTGCGGTTGTAGCGCTGGGACCGTTGGTGGGCTCCCGGTTGACTGAGGAGCCCATGGAGGGAGGAAGAGCCTTTGCGTAGCCAGGTGTATTGGTGGATGGGTCAGCCTCGGTGTTGGTTGCTGCCTCTGTCGTCTCCACTCGTCTCGCCCCCGCTGGTGGATTTGGGCGTCCCGGGGCTTTTGTCGTCCCTTACTGGTAGGCATCGGCAGGAACTTCTCCCATAGTCCCTTTAAGCCGTCTGATGGAGGTGGCGGGGCAAATCCCGGTCTGTGGGTGACCACTGGGATTCCCGGGGTGGGCTCCCTCACCTCGACAATTCGGATTGGGCGATCGTTCGGCCGTCCTCCCGGGGCGAGCATCGACTCCCCTTGGCTTTGGGCGCATCCGAGTTGGGCGAGGAATCGCACTTGAGTGTGTACGATTAGTTCCCTCGCAACGCGCCCAATGTTGACCTCGCCCAGTTCGTTGAGGGCCGCGTCATCTGCGCCCACCATCATCTCCTCCACACGGATTAGGTCCTCGAGGTCTCGGGCCCTGACCAGTCTCCTCTTCATCCGGCCCAGGATCTCCGTGACCCTCGTCTGCGCGGAGTCCGATAGGTGGAGGTACTGGAGTTTTTTCTCCATCCAGTCCGCGTTTCCTCTGATGATGGTCTTCATCATAGGGTTGGGTTGGGTTGGGTTGAGGTAGATGAATGATATTCGACATGAGTATGATATATGATATGATATGTTCGAAAATGGTAAATGGTTACATAATACGGATTGCTCGTACCCCGGGGTGGGTATCACAATTAACGAGTTCATGCTACGATTTCCGAGGTCGTCCGCGTCTTCGTACGGGAGCTTTGTCTCCCCGCTTTTCGCTCGAAGCCGCGCGCTCAACTACCTGACGCACCACCGGTACGGCTTTCCTTGGGCGACACCTGTTTCTCTTTTCGGAGATCGGGGCACCCTGACTCTGTGGTCCTCTAGGAGGCCACCCACGTCGCCGCCGTCTGGGTGCGTTCCCCACCTCGGAATCCTCGGTTTCCGATTGTGGGGGTGTGTCGACTGAGTCCGGGGTGTGTTCGGGGCTATCCCTTTCGCGATCTCCGTCGTTCGATTCGCCGCATGTCGCCGGCGAGTCGCACTTCGCCTCGATGTCCCTCGGTGGTCGAGTGTCTTCGCCTTCTTCTTCCTTGGTCGCTTCGTAGAATGGTTTAAGATCTTCGGCGTATACCGTGCCTTCGATAGTCTCCTGGTGGCTGGCTATTCGAAGGGTATTCGCTCCCAGTTTTTCGATGATGATGTACGGACCTTTATAAAACGGCGCCAAGCTAGCCGAGATTCCCTTTGCCGCGGACGAAAGGACGCGGTTACGGTACCATACCCAGTCGCCAACCTTGAATGGGACTTGGCGTCGCTTCTGATCGAACATTTTCGCTTGACGTTCCTGTTCATGTCGCCCCCTTTCCGTGGCCGTTTCGAATAGCTCGGGTAGATGACTCATGTGATCCGCCCAATCTTCCCGCGACTGGTTTTCTTCGTTCTCCGCTCTTATTGCTTCCCGTTCGTGCCGGATCGTTGCAGGCGGCACTGGTTGTCTCCCATAATTCAGCATGGCGGGGCTAACCTTGGTGAAGCTATGAACGGCGGTGTTAAGAGCGAAGCAGAGATCACGAAGCTTCTCGTCCCAATTCTTGTGCTGCTCCTCGAGGTATGATCTGATCATGGTCTTGAGGGTACGGTTGTTTCTCTCCGTCGGATTCGCCCGTGGACAATAAATTGGCGTCAGGCCCCGCGAGATGCCGTTTCTATTGAGATATACTTCCACCAATTTATTCTTAAACTCAGTGCCATTGTCCGATAGGAAGACCTCTGGCGTACCGTACCGTGTGACTATCTGATCGTGGAATTCTCGTACGATATTCTTAGCTGTGGCCTTTCGAAGGAGGATACATTCTACCCATCGAGTGAATAGATCCACGAACACCAAGATATATTCGTGCCCTCTCGGGCTTCGAGGAAAGGGTCCAGCTATATCCGCGGCTACGACCTGCCATGGTTTTTCCATTTGGCGGCGCCCTATCATGCCGTAGGGTGGGCGCTGCTCCACCTTACATTGTTGGCATACCGTACAACTTTTCACATATTGGGCGGCGTCGTCTATGAGGGTTGGCCAGAAGTAAAAGCGGCGTATCCGGGCGAGAGTCTTTTCCCACCCAAGGTGCCCTGCCGTTGGGGCGTCGTGGCACTCAGCCATGATTGATTTCCTCTGTTCCTTGGGCACCGCTGGCTTCCATGCTTCTTCCTCATCGCCCAATTCACCGAGTTATGTACCTGGGCGGTATGTACGAGGTGTGATCAAAAAGTAAGGTGAATTTTGAAATTTAGCGGGCTACGTCCGTTCGATCTTCGACTTTTTTATTTGGTTATGTCGGTACACTCGTCTAGAACATACGTTCCAAATTTCAGCTTTGTAGTATGTTTGGTTTGTTTGTGAGAGGCATCAAGGTTAGAAGTGTTTTGCGTGCTCCACGATTTGCTGCTGTCTAAAAACATGGATCAAATAGTTTGCATTAAATTTTGTGTGAAAAATTGAATCAAATGTTCCAAAACACTTGAAATGCTGAAAGTGGCATACGGTGAGTCTACTTTAAGCCAAAAAAATGTTTACAAGTGGTATAAACTCTTCCAAGAAGGCCGAGAAGACACCGACGACGAACCTTGTTCTGGACGCCCCAGCACATCAACAACTGATGAGAATGTTGAAGAAGTGAAGAAAATAGTTTTGGGAAATCGTCGAATTACCATTAGAGAAATTGCTCATGATATTGGCATCTCATTTGGTTCGTGCCAATCAATTTTGACGAGTGTTTTAGACATGAGACGTGTGTCAGCGAAGTTTGTTCCGAAATTGCTCAATTTCGACCAAAAGAAACGTCGCATGAGCATCGCCCAAGAGCTACTGAATGACGTCAACGATGATCCGGATTTACTCAACAGGGTTATAATAGGTGACGAAACATGGGTATACGGTTATGACGTCGAGACTAAGACTCAATCGTTCCAGTGGAGGCATTCTGGATCACCAAGACCAAAAAAAAGCACGCCAAGTTCGATCAAATGTAAAGGTTTTGCTTACAGTTTTCTTTGACTGCAGGGGCGTGGTGCATCATGAGTTCTTGCCACAGGGTAGAACAGTAAATAAGGAATATTACCTGCAAGTTATGCGCAATTTGCGCGAAGCAATCCGCCAGAAACGTCCGAATTTGTGGAAAAATAAAAATTGGCTTTTGCACCATGATAACGCCCCTGCTCACACATCGTTGCTTGTGCGCGAATTTTTGGCTAAAACCAACACAGTAACGATGTCACAGGCACCGTATTCCCCAGATCTGGCCCCCTGTGACTTCTTCTTGTTCCCAAAACTGAAGAGGCCCATGAAAGGACGGCGTTTTGCCACGATTGAGGAGATAAAGACGGCATCGAAGGATGAACTAAACAAGATCACAAAAAATGATTTTTTGAAATGCTTTGAGGATTGGAAAAAGCATTGGCACAAGTGCATTATATCCGAAGGGGATGACTTTGAAGGAGATAAAATAAAAATTGATGAATAAATAAATATTTTTTGAGAAAAATAAAAATTCACCTTACTTTTTGATCACACCTCGTATATAAATTTCCCCCCATGACTTTCCATGTCGGGTTCTTCTCCGGCTCATCCGCCACTGCCTGTAAGGTTTCCAAAAACCATTTATCCTGAGTGCACTCACTCCAGGTCATGGCACACAGGGTCGAGTCTTCCTCGCCATCCTCTTCATAAGCTCTTGAGAGGTAGTCGGGCACGTGATGTAGGGTACCTTTACGATGTTCTATCTCAAAGGTGTACCCCTGTAGCTTAAGCGCCCATCGAGCTAAGCGGCTTGTCTGATTCTTCATGTTCCTCAACCACTTAAGGCAACTATGATCGTTTATCACTTTGAAGTGATAACCTTCTATGTATGGCCGAAATTTCTCAATGGACCATACGACTCCGAGGCACTCGCGTTCGGAGACCGAAAAGTTCCTTTCTTGCTGGCTCAACGTACGACTGGCAAACTCGATGACTTTCATTTCCTTCCACTATCTGCGTCGGTGTGTAGCACGAAGTCTCCCTTCGGGTCAGGCGGTTGGAGGATTGGTGCCGTCGTCATCAATCTTTTTATCAGATCAAATGACGCTTGTTGCTCGGGACCCCACTCGAATGGGCACTTCTTTCTCAGGAGCCTGTTGAGGGGTTCTGCGATTGTGGCGAAGTCGTCCACGAATTTCCTGTACCATGAGGCCATACCCATGAAGCTACGGAGTTTCCTCACGTTCCTGGGGACATGAAACTCTAGGATTGGGCGTACCTTCTCGGGGTATCCCGTCTCGATTCACTAGCACGCCCAAGTATCGCACCTCCGATTTACAGAAGGCACTTTTCTCCAAGCTTATGGACATGCCGGCTTCCTTGAGCGCCTCTAATACTTTTCGCAAGTGCTCCTTGTGTTTTTCGAATGTCGATGAGACAATTATTATGTCATCGAGATACGCGAAAGCGAAAGGGTCCATATTAGGGCCGATTACTGAGTCTATGGCCCGCTGAAACGTCGCGCCGGCATATGAGAGGCCGAATGGCATTCTCAAAAACTGGAAGTGGCCAATACCTGGTACTGTGAACGCCGTCACCGGCCGGGATTCCTTTTTCAGGTTGATTTGATGGTAGGCCGAATTGAGGTCGAGGGTCGATATGAACTTGGCATCCCTTAGTCTGCGTAAGATATCTTGCATGAAGGGAATGGGACAAGCGTCTGGTTCCGTGACCGCGTTCACCTCCCTTAAATCTACGCAAAACCTCCAGGTTCCATCCCCCTTTTTGACCATCACTACGGGGCTTGACCATCCACTCTTGGATGGCTCGATGACCCCCGCCTTCAGCATCTCGTTAACCAGCCGATGCATTTCCTGTTCGACCTTCGGCGAAACCGGATAGTACCTTTGCTTAATCGGCCGAGCGCTCCCGACGTTGATTTCGTGCTCTACCCCGACGACACAACCTAGGAATTTCCCTGGTTTTGGCAAGATCTTGGAGACCATCTGGCTAATCTCTTCTCGTTGGGCATCCGTTGCTTCCGCGATGCCCACCGATACTAGTTGAGCCAGTCCTTCGATGCTCGCCATCTCCATACGTATCCTGATCTTTTCGTCTTTGAGGAAAAGTTCATTATCTTCCGAATCTATCACGGCTTTGAACGCTTTGATGAAGTTGACTCCAGTGTAACACTCGTCCGCTAACCTTGGGACGATTGCCACACGGATTACCTGTGTCACTCCACCTACCGTCATGGGCATGAGAACGTGACCTTTTACAGACACCTTCGTGCCATCCGGCAAACGACAGAAACCCGCATCTTTCACCTCTAGTCTCAAGCCCAAGTGCGAAGCGATTTCCAATCCTAAATTACCCATCGTAGTGCAAGATGCTCCCAAATCGAATAATGCTCTGATCCGGAATCCCCCTATTTTGATGGGCAAATACCATCTCGTCTCATCTTCGGGTTCGTATTCTTTGCTCCTAGGTCGATCTCGATTGTCGCCTTTGGCCGATCCGATAGCCGGTGGGGGCGGTCCTTTCTCCCTGGGGGCGCACTGGTTGGCTTGCTCCTTGCAAATTCCTTCCTCCGTGGCGCCCAAGGACTCTTGGCCATCCTTCCCCTCCTCCGGGTTCTCCTTTAGACCTGCGCTCGCGATGTCGAAGCCCTTGTCTGTGGAACTCGATATCTCCATACACTCAGATCGTCGATTTATCACCTTGGATTCGCTATCCTCGCTCGTTTCTTGCGTGCTGATCTCGATCGAATATTCACCTCTCACTCCTGATACTTTCACCAGCGCCTCAGCAGGGGTAGCACCTGGTTCGTCTGCGGGATATCCTCGTCCCACTCACTATCGGAGTAAGGGATCCTCTTTGTTTTTGGAACGGTAGGGACCCCCTCTAACCGTCCCGTGTCTCGTTTCCCGACTTTGGACTCTCCTTACAGTCGGGGCAGTGCTTGATGCTGAAGCCCAACCTGCCACACCTTATACATGTGAGTGGCTTAGAGAAATCGATTTCTCGTCGGGATCCCTTTGGTTTCATCTTTGAGCCTTCACTTTTCTCGGGAGTTTTCGGTTTCTCCGCTGGCGCAGCCCCGCGTAGACCTCTCCGATCTATCACCTTCGAGATTAGGCTCTCCAGCCCCTGTATCATCGCGGATGGGAAGGAGTGCTCCATCAGGCCCGCTATTTCCGGTACCGTTGGTTCTTTCTTTCCCTCCTCATTCTCTTTCTCGCTCGACATGCCCGCTACCTTCGGCCGACGGTTGCTTGTCGTTGCTTCTCCGCCCATGGGTTGATATGCCCACTCTGGGAAGAGGGAAGCCTTAGGTTCCAACAGCGTTCGTTTTTGTCGGGCGAAGATAATGTCGTTCTGCGCTTCCGATGCTAACCGGCAGAGCTCCCTAATGGATACTGCGTCTCTTCTCTTCACGTGAATCTTTATCTCGGGAAGTAGGTTGGAGTACATCAGCTCGAGTATCTCCGCCGGTGGCATCGGTGGATGTAGCTTACTCACCATTGCCTGGAGTTTCGTGAGGTAGACCTTGGCTGGCTCATTATCCCCCTGGTATCTCGATTGAGCCTCCCTTTTGAGCCTCTGCTGCTGTTGGATGCTAGTGCCGAACCATTCTCTCGCATCCGAAACAAAATCCTGGTAGTCTATCCAATCTTTGTTATTATTTAGATACCAGGTGTGAGCTACCCCGGTGAGTACATCGGGTAGCCCGAGGAGCATTTCTTCTTCTGTGAGACCAGCTGCCAATCTTTGGGCTTCCAGCTTTTCCAGGAAGACATCTACACTTTGGTCGTCTCCTCCAGAGAATTTAACTCGCCAGCCTCTCACGATCCTCCCCACGTCTCGTGTGGTTGACAGGCCCATCGTCGTGTTCTGCGCGTAGCTGCCTGTGTGGTTGTTCCGTTGGTGGTGGTCTTTGCGGAGTGCTTCCTGGTATCATGGTGTCATAGTGCAGTGTCACCGTGTCCTGAAAGTTCACTGTTTTGCTGGGCAGCTGTTCTGTTTCTTTGCTTGGTGATGATGGTTGGTTTTCCTGGAGCAAGTATATCTCGTTTTCTATATTGCCTATCCTTTGCAGAGCCCTAATCATCCTGGATGTTTCCGTAGCTTGGGTAGCGCATATAGTTTGTGCCATTTGTGCTATCGATAACACGTACTGGCGCTCTCTTTCCATAGCCTTTTCGACTCTTCTAAGTCGATTTATCCACTCGTTCATTACTTCCGTGATCTCTGCAGGGATTGTAACGGGATTGCCCTTTTCATTATATAGCGTGGGCATCTCCGTATCTGACGCTATTGAAGCTTGGTCTTCTTCGTGCTCGTCGCTTTTTGAGATCCTTTCCGCTCTTTTTGATAGGGATTGGCTCACTGATAGGTTGAGCTTGATTGCGATCTCATCATCGGTGAGTAGCCTATATAACGGGTGGTTCTCGCGATCGGTTGCTCCTGTATCTTCCAGTGTTTTGCATTCTTTGGAGATGTAGGCGTATCTCAATTCGTTTCTTCGAATAGGGTCTTGGGCGATTACTTGGGCTGTCGTTTCATCGAAATCAGCCGATATATAGTCGCCCATCAACCAACGCTGGAGTCTCTTTGCCCTGGTTGTTTTTTCACCGTCGCTTCTTAATTCCAAAGTTGCCAGAGTCTGATGTAGTCGATCATCATCTAGGTTATTTACCCACTCCTTTATTTCTGTGTCATCCATGTCTTCCATGTTTGACCTTTTTCTATCTATTATTATCGGTGGATGTGCGCTGAGTTATCTTCAGTGATGTTTGTTGTGTGTGTGTGTACTTTTACTTTTCTTATTTTCGATACTATTTACAGAAATATCAAAAAAAATTTGATCCAAAGTAAAAAAATTTTAATTATTAAATTAAATTTTAATTATTACTGTGGTATTCACCATGAGGTTTCTTAATTTGCCTTTTCTACGCTGGCTTTACAATTATCCTACCTATTAATTTTCACTTACTGTTTGTAGGTGAAAATTTGTTAGTTTTTCTCGGCGTAATTATTTGTGTAAATTTGTCATCGTACAGTGAGCAGTTTTCTATTTTTAGATTTTCTATCAATAATTTTTAACGAAAATTTGAATATTTTGAAAAGAAAATTTTATTGAATCGAACAATTTTCTCGCGCCGTGATGTTTTTGCCGAGAGAGCGTGCTTAATTTGATTTGGTTTATTTTCCAAAGAGGAGGAATTAGATATTAAATAATTAATTTTAATATTATTAGATGTAATAACATCTTAATTAAATAATAAATAATAAATATCTTAATTAAATCTTAATTAAATTAATTAAATAATAAATAATAATCAATATTTATTATTGAATACTAATGTATTTGTATCGGTATTATTCGCTGCTTTATGCTATGCGGCTAGCCTGTTGCCGCTGTGTTTTGCTCGCTCTCTCTCTTCGCGGCTTATGACGTCACGGCGTCGGAGTTTCTTGAGCGCGCTACCGTATTACAAGCTTGCGCGCTCACTTTACCGAGCTCACTGTATACTTCTCTGGCCTCGAAATTTTGTTTGGGTTAGTAAACACTCTCGGCCTTACAATGGTCTGTTTAATTCGTGGCCAGAGTACGCTTGACAAATTTTATCTTTTTGAAACCTCGTGGTGTTTCCTTTTACACACACACACACACTTTCTTTTTAATTTAGCGCGAGTCTCTCTCTCTTGGAATTTTCATCGTGCGCGCCCTATCAATTCTATTGTCGGGGTTCGTTCTTTTCCTTATGCTTTGTTTTCGTTGGGTTGGGCGCCACTGTAACGGTTGTTGATTCCTTAACAAAACATCTATGACACTGCCGTTTTCCTCTTTTGGCTAGCTCTGTGCTGGACGCGCAGCCTGAAAATGAGCGCGAAAGCACGGAACAACAACAAGGAGCGGTGGTTGTAGGTTCTTAGAAAACGTTGCGAGGGAGAAGGGAACGTAGAGAAAATTTGGTGCTATCGAATGAATTTGCCGATTTACTCAGTATATTCACAGCGGATTTTATTCATTACTTATTTACACGTTAGCGCACATTCCATATTGACCGAGAGATTCGCAGCGTACAGCCTAATCACACGTACGCGTGAGAGAGAGAGAGACAGACAATAATATTACGAATGGCACGCAGCCGACGCAGTTTATATACGCTCGCTTCCCGGAACTCTCACATGCGATATTGTTACAACGGAAGAAACTTACGTGGGCGAACGCTGCTGCAGACAGCTACGCCTTGGGTTTCGAACCTAAATACTCGATCGACGTCGCCCAGAATCGCCGAGGGTGAGTGTTCTGTCGACCTGTCCTGATGGGTGGTGGGCGACGTATCGAGGCCCTCGGGTCGTACGGTGATCTTGAATCGGCCCCCGTTGATCCTCGCTCGTAGCTGATCCCTCCGTGCACTCACAAAATTCGTTTCACACCGCTTTCGTTGGTCACCGCACAGAGCCGATTCTCCTGTATTCAATTTTCTTTCCACACCGAGAAAACAAAAGGACTTCGAGCGTGCCTTGCCCGCTTGCCGGTCTCACGTGTACTCTCTCGAGCCCGCGTGTCGTAGCTATCTCTCTCTCTCTTTCTCGCTGCGCGGGTCTTTTGCGCATGGCGCGCTATTTCAAATCTCGCTCATCTACCTCTTAACGAGCCTGCTCGTTACAATATATATATATATATATATATATATATATATATATATATATATATATAATGCTAAGAGTGAGTAAAAAGCACATAATAATGTTAAAATGCCTATATTTAAAAAGAATGAACAGCTAGAATTTTCATTTGAGCGGATTTTTAATGAACTTTTTATGTAGAACAAGATTGTGCATTCAGATTTGGATCCATTTTTAACCAACTTCTTTGGCCTTCTGAACCACTGAAATGGGTCAGTATTTTAAGGACACTACTTCAATACCTTTACGTGTATATCGCTTTACAAAGGCTGGTGATGACACCATTAAACATGTCTAAAGATGGTTGTTGGCTTTGCAGAAAGCTGAGAAATTTACTCAAATATCAAACTTAACTGAAGCTAGCAGACAGAAATTGCAGGTAGCTAAGTGTACAATTAGAAGTGTTTTGCATCTACTCAATGTTTATAAAATTGAACTTGTAGCGCAGTCCATTACAACGTAAATTACTGCTGTAATATCACATAAAGGAGCCGGGGCCTTATCATCATCATTGATACATGAACCTCTGAGTTTGGTTAGTACTCGTATAGAACCATCCGATGCTTCACGTAAAATGATAAATTTAGCTGAAGATGCAACAGTTCGTTAGAGTTACATTAACAGTTTTCAAAGATAGAATCAAGACTGATATATTTACCAATCTGAGGGATTTAGATTTGACGATGTTTTTGAGTTTTGCCAAATGACTGTTTCATGCGCAAATTGATGAAGACTTGAAGCGACATAATTTCATAAAAGTGAATGTAATTTTATAAAAGTAAAGTAACACTTAATATAAAGTATTTCAATGCTAAGATAATGCCGATGTACATGACTACGAATATAAACGAATGGTATATTTAGAATGTAATACAGCCTATCATCATCAGTGTAGAAGAATTTCAAGAGCAAGAGTCAGGGTTGTCTCTTCGCATTATAATAATATTCAACTATCAATATCAATAAATATAATCTTACGAGGGCTGGTTCTTACATTAAGTTGCCTAAACCTATCAGAAAAAGGACGGCTTATGTAAATGTGCAGAATTATGATAATGAGTGTTTTGAATGGGCTATCCTCTCAGTATCATATCCGGTTGCGATGAATTCAGATCGTGTCAACGCATAACTATGCATCAATATAAGTATAAATTCAGGAATCTTACTTTTCCGAGGCAAGTCGTTAAATTTGAAAAAGAAAATGATTTTTCGGTAAATGTGTATTTTTTAAATGGGAAAAATGGCATCTACAAGATTTTACCTCGAAGTTTGACCGCCGAAAAGAAAATAAACCACGTAAACCTTATTCTAGTGGAGAATTATTATGTTGATGTAAATGCTAACGAGAATAAAAATCAAATACAACTTCTTTATATGCCCTATAAAGTACACTATGTATGGATAAAAAACTTGTCTTGACTGATGTATCGACAGTTGTCATCTAAGAAATGTAAGTCATATATTTATAATCGTTGTCTACTCTATTTTCTGACTAAGGAAAGATTGAAAATATACTATATTGATTGTAAAATGTGAATATGTGTAAAATTGTGATTCCTAATGAAAAAGACAAATTTTTACAATTTGACAATTTGAAAAATGAGTGTCCTTTACCGTACGTTGTGTATGCTACTCATATTTTGAGAGTCTCTTAAAGCCGATGTCTAATGATGAAAGGATCTATCAATATCACAAACTGTATAGTGTTGATTTTTTCATGATGTGTAGTTATGATGACTTTAATTTACATTACCAAAGCTATAGACAGAAAACTATCGATGATATTAATCCAGCGCAGTGGTTTCTGTAAAGTGTATAGATAATTTGAAATTACGCATCGTTGATCAAGACGGAAATTTAATAAACGTTCGAGGTGAAGTAATAACAATTAGATTATACATAAAAAGTACGTGATAAGAATCGTTTAGAATTCAAACAGTTGTGGCAGCTATATAAGCAGTAAAATATACAAACCAACCATCAGTCATCGACTGAAACTAAAAGCGAGAACATGGCGAATTCCGATTGTCAATCATCATCGGAAAGCAAAAGCATTAACACTCAAAGTATAAAGTTCCTAGAAAGTCTCGGCTTAAAAGTAATTCCTGGTGAAAAGTAACTTGCATTATTTTTTGCTGATTTCAACGAAAGAATGGAGAATGTTCTAGAAATACAGTCACCTATCACCTTTGATTAATCCTTGTAAGATTTTTTTAAGGTTCATTATAAGATTCATGCTCATCAACCGTACACCAATACATTTTTCAAAAATAGCGATGAAATCCGTATATCAATCCAACACGAAAACTTTTGTCTTCTACCATCTCGTAGCTCATTGCAGTTTATTGTGTGAAAAAAATAATGCAGTTTTATCGAATACTCTATTGATCAAGAATGCCATCTTTTACTTGTTTAAGGAAATTGGGTATGAGTTAAATGCGATAGAAATCGATAAATGCAAAAACGTTGATCTAACAACTAATGAAAAATTGGATTGCTTAAAATGCCAAACATACCACTTAATCCAAGTCGAAATTGGATTGCTGAAAATGCTAGATAGATAACAGAAGATGATCAGAATATAATCGACGAGGGTGGATATTTCGTATCACTATTCCTTTAAACTTCTTTCTCGGATTTTCTCAAGATTATCGCAAAGTATTGGCAAACATGAAACGTGAACTAATTTTTACATGAACGAGTAGTCAAACAATGATTTAAATGCCGTTATCCAAACAACAAAATTAGTAGAACTAAGTTGTAAAAATAATCATCGAAAACTTCAAGATTGTTATAACGCACATTTAATGGCTTATGTCGTACGTTACTGCATCAAAAACTCAAAAAATTTGTTTACTTAATTTTCCGAAAAGAGAAAGAAACATTTCAATAAGTTTTCGTAGTTGGGAATTATATGAGTATCCTTTGAACAATACGTAACCACGTGCGCACATGAAAACGTCAAATTTATGAAAAAATTTTACATAAATGGTTGCTGCATGAATTGAGAAGAGAGCGATGAAATTATTCAAAGATTTCTATAAGTATTCTTTTAATAAATAACTTGCAGAATAAAATGTATTTTTGTGAATAACAAAATTTTAATTAAAATACAGTATTTGCTATTGACCATCCCTTTCCCTCGCTCCTTTACTTAATTAACATACATGCATATATACATGAATAGACCACCACGCGCACATCTTTCTTTTTGGTTTTCGCCGTGTTTTCTCGAGTGGTTGAGTTGCCACGCCCTCGCCGTAGATATTCAAGGATACATGCCCGGTGCGAGGAGTGGTGACGTTTCTGTTTTGTGTGCGAAGTAATACCACGAGTGCAGCGAGGCCGGTACCGGTGCACGTGGGCGACCGGCGAGGTGACGCGGGCGTGTGCGCGCGTGCAGCCATCTCGTTGCTACGGTGAGCTGCTATTTTCTCGCTGGTTTTTCTTTGGGACGAGATACGACACAACAAAGACACATACGAGGTGTGATCAAAAAGTAAGGTGAATTTTTATTTTTCTCAAAAAATATTTATTTATTCATCAATTTTTATTTTATCTCCTTCAAAGTCATCCCCCTCGGATATAATGCACTTGTGCCAATGCTTTTTCCAATCCTCAAAGCATTTCAAAAAATCATTTTTTATGATCTTGTTTAGTTGATCCTTCGATGCCGTCTTTATCTCCTCAATCGTGGCAAAACGCCGTCATTTCATGGGCCTCTTCAGTTTTGAGAACAAGAAGAAGTCACAGGGGGCCAGATCTGGGGAATACGGTGCCTGTGACATCGTTACTGGGTTGGTTTCAGCCAAAAATTCGCGCACAAGCAACGATGTGTGAGCAGGGGCGTTATCATGGTGCAAAAGCCAATTTTTATTTTTCCACAAATTCGGACGTTTCTGGCGGATTGCTTCGCGCAAATTGCGCATAACTTGCAGGTAATATTCCTTATTTACTGTTCTACCCTGTGGCAAGAACTCATGATGCACCACGCCCCTGCAGTCAAAGAAAACTGTAAGCAAAACCTTTACATTTGATCGAACTTGGCGTGCTTTTTTTTGGTCTTGGTGATCCAGAATGCCTCCACTGGGACGATTAAGTCTTAGTCTCGACGTCATAACCGTATACCCATGTTTCGTCACCTGTTATAACCCTGTTGAGTAAATCTGGATCATCGTTGACGTCATTCAGTAGCTTTTGGGCGATGCTCATGCGACGTTTCTTTTGGTCGAAATTGAGCAATTTCGGAACAAACTTCGCTGACACACGTCTCATGTCTAAAACACTCGTCAAAATTGATTGGCACGAACCAAATGAGATGCCAATATCATCAGCAATTTCTCTAATGGTAATTCGACGATTTCCCAACACTATTTTCTTCACTTCTTCAACATTCTCATCAGTTGTTGATGTGCTGGGGCGTCCAGAACGAGGTTCGTCGTCGGTGTCTTCTCGGCCTTCTTGGAAGAGATTATACCACTTGTAAACATTTTTTTGGCTTAAAGTAGACTCACCGTATGCCACTTTCAGCATTTCAAGTGTTTTGGAACATTTGATTCCATTTTTCACACAAAATTTAATGCAAACTCTTTGATCCATGTTTTTAGACAGCAGCAAATCGTGGAGCACGCAAAACACTTCTAACCTTGATGCCTCTCACAAACAAACCAAACATACTACAAAGCTGAAATTTGGAACGTATGTTCTAGACGAGTGTACCGACATAACCAAATAAAAAAGTCGAAGATCGAACGGACGTAGCCCGCTAAATTTCAAAATTCACCTTACTTTTTGATCACACCTCGTACATACACTCACCGATCACCGGCCTTATACATATACATACGCTCCAGGGCAACAACTACAACACAACAGCAACAAAATTAGTAATAACGACAACAATAACAACAACAGCATTTATCACAGTAACCACGCAACAAAACTAGTAATAACAACAACACTAACAACAATAGTAACAACATTAACAATAACAACAACAACAACACCGCCGAGTTTCAACTAACCAGGATTTGGGAGCACGAGAGAAGTAATCTTAACACAGGAATTCTTTGTTCGCCACAGAAATTTTCTCAACGGAGACAAGGGAAAAGTGGACGGAGCCATACATCTCATCAACGCACGGCAAGGTCGGTGCTGTGTTTTCTCTCGTTTTCTCTCTCTCTCTCTCTCTCTATCTATCTATCCGAGGCGTCGATCAAAGATTACGTAACCGGCAGCTCTGCCGACTACGAGGTCACCCGTCGATTTTGTTCGGGCGCTTTGTTTTCTTTTGCTTTATATTCAAATGTATCTTTCTTTCGTATTCTCTCTCTTTGAGTAAGTAAACGGCGGTTCGGTGAGCAGTCCAGCAGCCGATCTGCTGCGTGCTTACGTTCGTACTTTTGATTGTAACGGCGGTATTATTTTGTTCTTTTTCTATTATTTTGTTCTCTTAGATATAAATTCGATTATTTTGTTCTTTTGATATAAAGTTAGTTACTTTGTTCTTTTGTTGTAATTAAAGTTATTATGTTATTTTGAACTTTGCTGTAATATTTATACCCGAAGTCACTCCTGATCCCGTGCTAGGCAATTCGCGTGCGATTAACGTGTTTACGCTCGACGCGTTATTCGGTCGTGGGAACGACTTTTGCTTTCCGAATTCTCGAATAAATAATTTGTACGGGCAGTCGCGAGCCACCTGTGGAAGGACGACTGTAATTCACCGTTACAATACATACATACATATATGCATATACATATATATAAATGATAACCCGTGATCTTAAAACGCACTTTAGATTACCGGGGCGGGCCGAGGGGGCGCCGTTCTAGTCGCTTTGGCTGTTTATCGAATATAGACAGTAAGAACTATCAAGAGGTAAAAGCATCTGAGGCTTAGTTAGTAGAGCTGGGGTCTGTGGATCCATCGATTCTCCGTAGTGTCTGCTCATTTTTTTCGTTGAGTTAAATTTGAATTATATATATACACACACACACACACACACACATATACAATGTAGATGGTGTTCAAGACCACCTCTCCACCCCTTCTAGTTTTTCAAAAACGCATTTTCAGAAAATATGAAACATACAAAATTTCAGTTAATCAGTCAAGGATTTCAGCGGTGACCTTTAATTTGACCTTGGAAATTATTTTCAAGGGCATCTTAAGATCAACTTGGTTTTTTTAAATAGTAACCCCTACTTTTAACCTTGAATTCTTAAAGAGCATGAAATTTTGAGTCAAAAGTGTTTTTATAATTATTTTATTAAGGACACAGTTTCCGAGAAAAAAATTCCTTAACATTTGCAATTTAACATGTCAAGCCTTTCAGATAATTGCAAGCCATCGGTTTCACGAGTTAAATTACAAATGTTAATGAACTTTTTTTTCGGAAACCATGAAACCTGAATATTCATTCGAATAATGTGGCTTGAAGTCGATACCTTAATGAAGGAAAAAATATCAATGAATTTAAGTTTGCATTACTTTTTATTACTTGGTTCAGTGGTTATTAGTCACGGAGTGAATAATGAATTGACGGAGTGAAATTAACGAAGTGAATTTCAATTGTGTAGCATCTGAAACGTCATTGACCCATTTTGATTTTATACCTGCACGTAAGATTTAATTAATTTAATACCAAATTATTTATCAACTTTTGTTTCTTAATGAGAAGTCTTCACTTACGCTACTTACATTCTGATCCACACAAGTGTATTAGTATTTGTACTGGTTCTTAATTCCAGTCATGGCTTATTCCAACGAAGAAGCTGTTCAGATGATTCAAATACTGGGAGAGTATGGGAATGTTTTTTCTATAGCTGAGCAATTGTGGCGACAGCGCTTCCCAGAAAATTTTTCTCATTTAGAAAGTATTTTACAGATTATGTAGACACGTTCATAATGAAGGTTTGGTACAACCACAACATAACAAGGGCAGACAAATTCGCAGAAGAATTCGTGATATGAAATCTGTCGATATCATTGCATCTGCTTCTGTTATGCCCAAGGACAGTTTGAGACGACGAGAAAAAGATTCTGAAACTCAATTCAGCGAATTTTTAAGGAATATAAGTTTCATGGTTACCGGATGCAGCCTCATCAAGCCTTAAGTCAGGACGATTACAGAGAAAGACTAGCATTTTGCAATTGGATTAGAGAACAGCCCCGTAATTTTCATCGAAATATTCTATTTTTGGATGAGTGCACATTGCACAGTAATTATGAAGTGAGTAATTGGTACTTCGGTTATTGGTGTAATATGAATCCTCATTGGTTAAGACAGGTGGATCACCAACACAAATGGAAATCTGGTGTGGTCTTATCGGAAATCAAATCATCGGTTCTATTTTTCTGGATGAGAATATGAATCAGCTCAGGTATTTACAACTACTACAGAACGACCTTCCACATTTATTGGAAGATGTTCCTCTTGACATATGTCAGTGACTGTGGTTCTAGCAGGACGGTTGTCCAGCTCATACAGCGAGAAACGTCCGAATCGAACTGAATAGAATCTTTCGCAGGAGATGGATTGGTAAATATGATCCAGTTAATTATCCACCTCGCTCACCAGACTTGACTATGCTAGATTATTATTTGTGGGGAAGGATAAAAAATATAGTGTACTAAGAAAGACCTACAACTAGAGCGAATATGATCGCTAGGATTACAAAAGCTATTCGATCCCTTTCAGTTGACGAAATTCTTCGAGCAATTGACTCCTTTCCGAAAAGAGTACAAGCTTGCATAGTTCAACGTAGAGCTTAATTTGAACTTATCAAATAAAAAATATTTTAAGCAAATTATTAAGATACGAATTATTCAGAAATATTACAATTATTCGGAAATGAAAGTATGAACTGTTGTATGTACAATGAAATCTACTTATTTATTTATTAAAATTTTTATTGATTTATTTATTTGTTTAAAGAAGTACAAATTGAATAAGAATAATTCAATTATTATTTGGTTGATTATGAAATAAAAAATTTGTGTTATGTAATCACTGTTATATAAGTTATGAAATCCAATTCCATTTTCTCTGTTTTCCTCTAAAAAATTAAAACTGAATTCATTTCAATTGATTCAAACACTTCGAAAATAATTTTGGGGTTATTGTAAAAGAATTTGGGGTTTAACTCAAAATTTCGTAGTCTTTAAGAATTCAAGATCAAAAATAGGGATTCCTATTTAAAAAAACCAAGTTGACCTTGAGATGCCCTTGCAAATCATTTCCAAGGTCAAATTAAAGGTCACCGCTGAAATCCTTGACTGATTTACTGAAATTTTGTATGTTTCATATTTTCTGAAAATGCGTTTTTTCAAAAACTAGAAGGGGTAGATGGATGGTCTGGGACACCTTATATATATATATTGAGAGATTAGATTTCACTCGAGGGGAGTGTGGACGTGTCTTGGATGTGAGCGGGAGTTTTGGTGAGAAAGTCAAAGAGGAAAAGTGTTTGAGGAGAGAAATAGAGGTGAAAAGAGCGTGGAGGTGGAGGAGGAGTGGAGAAGAGAGAGAGAGGCCTGGAGAAGAGCAGGAAAAAGCAGAGAGAAAGGAATAAAGAAAAAAAATAAAAGTTGAGGTTAAGAGAGAAAATCAGAAAGCGGGAAAAGCAGGCGGAGAGGAGGGGCGGTAAGAAGTAAAGGCAGAGACAGAAAAGGTAAGACAAGGAATAAAGGTGGGATCACGGGTAGTTATAGAGAGTCAAATTGAGGCGTACGGGATAGGATGGAAAGATTTGTGACAACAGAAAAAATTAAGAGATAAAGGTGGACGGTTGGATAAGAAAGGCCCAGAGGAGGAAAAGAAGAAAAGAGTAAAGGTGGTAAGGGGGAGAGAGAGCGGGGAGGGGCTGAAGGAGAATAATAGAGGAGAAATGAGAGAGGCAAAGAGATGCAAGAGTGAGAGCGAGGGAAGCGAGATGGATGGGGAGGGGGAGAAGGAATGGACAACACGATAAGAGAAGCGGGAAAAAGTAGTGGTGCAGAAGATATAATGGAAAAGATACGGACAGACATAAGGGAATTAAGAGAGGTATGGGAGGAGGAAAAGAAAGAATGGACAGAAATGTTTAAAGAAATAATGGGAAAAATGGAAAGAATGGAGGCAGAGGGGAAAAGAAGAGAAGAAAGGTAGGAGAAGGAAATAGGAAAAGTTAGGAAAGAACAAGAGAGAGAGAGAAGAAAGAAAGAAAGAGACGAAAGAAGAAAGAGAAAAAGCAGAACGTAGAGAAAAGAAACTGCAGGAAAAATGGGGAGAGAGGATGGACCAGTTGGAAGAAGCGTGCGTGAAATAAAAGGAAAGTATAGAAGGAGGAAACGAAAAGCATAGAGGAATAGAAATAGGCAATAAGGAATATATAGAGTATATGAGAGAAAAAATGGATAGAGAAAGTAGGATAATCAATATAATAGTGACAGACTTAGAGGGTGGGTTAAGATGGGAAAAGAAGGATGAGGTAGAGGTCTGGTTAAGGGAGGTACTAGCAATGAAAGGAGAGATAGTGAATCTGAGAAGAATAGGAGGGACAGTGGGGAGGGATGATCGGAGAGAAAGAAGAAAAAACATGTGGCAAATTAGATGCGCGTCATGGGAACAAAAAGAAGGAATTATGAAGAAGAAAAAGAATCTGGCACAGAAAAAGATATACATAGATCAGGACTGGAAGGGGAAGCAGAGAAGGATAAGAGAGGAAGTAAGAAGGAAAGCGAAAGAAATAAGAAGTAAAGGTAAAGAGGTAAAGATGTGGCATAACGGGGTGAAATCAGAGGAAGAAGAATGGTGGTGGAGCGAGAGAGAGGGAAAAATGGTAGGAAAGGGGGTGGAAGGGTTTCGAAAACAATAGGGATAAAAGAGAGAGAGGGGAGAAAGGCAGTAAAAATACTATTCTGGAACGTGGCGGGGGTAAGGAGCATTGAGGAAGACGACTGGGAATATGTTAGGGAATTCAACATAATAGGGCTAACGGAAACCTGGGTGAAGAGGCAAGGGGCAAGAACTGCTGTGGAGAAACAACTGAAAGGGTACAGCATAGAGTGGAGAGACTCAAGAAGGGAAGGAAGAAGGGGGAGAGAAATAGGGGGAGGAATAATGGCGGTAAGAGAGAGGAAAGGGATGAATAAGGTTGAATGGAAGAAAGAAAGGACAAGTGAGGTAATAGTAGGAGAAATAAAGATCGGAGGGAGGGAATACATGATAGCATCGGTGTATATGCAACATGAGAAGAAGGAAAACTATGAATACCTAAGTGAAGAGATAGAGGAGAACAGAGGAAAAACAATAACACAGGCCGACAGAATTTGACAAAAATATTTTACCAAGAACCCGAGTATAGTTTTCCGAAGGTTTTTTGCGCGCTGAATCCGAATCCGAGGTCAGAATTACTCTGGTGGCTCCGGTTTTCGAGATATCCTAACCTTAAAGTGCAAAAAACGCGATTTTTGCCTATATTTGAGGTTATGTAGCAAAGAAAAAAAATTTTTTTTCAAAAAACTGTATACATCAAATTAAAGTATGAGTTTTCTTCTTCCAAATGCCGTTGAGTATGCTCGGATATCTTTTTTTTCACGAAGTTACACAAATTTGAAATAAAAAGCACTTGGCTAACTTGCTCTACCCAGCGTCATGTGGGTGTGCCTGCTTAGGGGTTGGGAGGGCTGGTTTTAAAGGGTTGAGGAGGTATTTGGGGATGAGGCCTATCTAGATCATATTAGTACGCATACCTGTGATTAGAAAATGAGTTTTTTTATCAAAAAGCAGTTAATTAAACTTGCTCTACCCAGGGTTATATGGGTGAGCCTGTTTAGGGGTTGGCAGGGGTGGTTTCTACCCGTAAGAGAGCATTTTGTAAATAGAAGCACGATGCTCACAATATTTTTTAGTGTTTTGTCATATTTCCAAGTTTGGTTTAAATTGGTGAGTGGCTCTTTAATATGGTTACTTGTTAGATAGCTTGGGCTGAATGATGTGGTGCTTTTTAAATTCATAAAATTTGAAATTTTCAAATTTGTGTAACTTCGTGAAAAAAAAAGATATCCGAGCATACTCAACGGCATTTGAAAGAAGAAAACTCATACTTTAATTTGATGTATACAGTTTTTTGAAAAACAATTTCTTTTCTTTGCTACATAACCTCAAATATAGGCAAAAATCGCGTTTTTTGCACTTTAAGGTTAGGATATCTCGAAAACCGGAGCCACCAGAGTAATTCTGACCTCGGATTCGGATTCAGCGCGCAAAAAACCTTCGGAAAACTATACTCGGGTTCTTGGTAAAATATTTTTGTCAAATTCTGTCGGCCTGTGTAATGTTTTATAGTGTATTGTGGTGTACCACGGAACTCAATGAATTCCTGATTATCCAGAATCCCCATGAGATTATATGGTATTTAATGGTGTTGCACGAATCTAGATGAAGTAATCGTTCTCCTAGGTTCCTCATGATTTTGCAAGGTATTTTAAGGTGTTCGATGCATTTTGATGATTCGCAGTCCTCCATTGTTCTTATGGTACCTATGAAGTTTTATAGTATTTTATGATATTCTACTGCCCTTGATAGATTCACGGTCTTGCATTGTTCTTAATGGGACTACGTGGTAATTACCCGTTTCGTGCACATAAGAGTCACAGCTATAGTGCGGGGAAACTGTTTATATTTTATATGGTCCCGAGTCGCGCTAAATCCGAATCCGAGGTCCGATTTTGAAAATTCAAGATAGCGGATTTAATATGGCGGACGTAAATGTCAAAAAATCTATATTTTAAAAAACAAAATTTTTTTTCGAACAGAAACTGTTCTTGGTGTTTTTTCGATATCTGTCTTAGTTCTTGAGTAAAAAATTCATAAACTTTGAAAATAACGCAGACCTATTTACCGTCTATTTCGATCGTGCACATAATCGTTGCACCCATATGAATAGAAAACTAATTATGCTCTAAGGAATCCTGAGCCGCGCTGAATCTGAATCCGAGGTCAGAATTACTCTGGTGGCTCCGGTTTTCGAGATATCCTAACCTTAAAGTGCAAAAAACGCGATTTTTGCCTATATTTGAGGTTATGTAGCAAAGAAAAGAAATTGTTTTTCAAAAAACTGTATACATCAAATTAAAGTATGAGTTTTCTTCTTTCAAATGCCGTTGAGTATGCTCGGATATCTTTTTTTTTCACGAAGTTACACAAATTTGAAAATTTCAAATTTTATGAATTTAAAAAGCACCACACCATTCAGCCCAAGCTATCTAACAAGTAACCATATTAAAGAGCCTCTCACCAATTTAAACCAAACTTGGAAATATGACAAAACACTCAAAAATATTGTGAGCATCGTGCTTCTATTTACAAAATGCTCTCTTACGGGTAGAAACCACCCCTGCCAACCCCTAAACAGGCTCACCCACATAACCCTGGGTAGAGCAAGTTTAATTAACTGCTTTTTGATAAAAAAACTCATTTTCTAATCACAGGTATGCGTACTAATATGATCTAGATAGGCCTCATCCCCAAATACCTCCTCAACCCTTTAAAACCAGCCCTCCCAACCGCGTACAAAAAATAAGCTGCGTATGTTTATCTGTGATTAATTCCTTCATCGAATTTCACATGATTAAAATAGCTTACCCAGGGTTCTATGATTAGCCTGCCCAAGGGTTTTTAAGGGTTGTACATGTATACAGGGATAAGGCATATCCAGGTTAAGATGTGTATGTCTATTTGTGATTAAAAAATTAATTTTTTCATCAAAAAGGATTTAATTAAACTTGGTGTAACTAGGGTTACGTATATAAGCCTGCAAGGGGTAGATAGGGGTGGCTTTTAACCCTTTTCGGCATACATTTTTCTATTGACTATTCTGGCTTAAAATTTCTTACTCGGGGGTTTTCGGGGTCGCTGAATACGAATCTACAGTCAGAATTTTCATTTTTGAAAATCCAAGATGGCAGATTCAAGATGGTGGATGAAAATCATAGAATTAGCATATTTTTGGTTGGAAATTAGTACTCGGGGGTTTTCGAGGTCGCTGAGTTCGAATATACTACCAAAATTTCGTTTTTTCAAATCTAAGATGGCGAACGCCAAATAGCGAATTCAAAATGGTGGAGGATATTTTTTTGAAATCAATATTTCGCTCGAAAAATAGTAACTTGAAGGGTTTCCAAAACCCCCGAGAATGAGTTTTTTTTACCGAAAAGCAGTTGATTAATCTTGCTCTACCCAGGGTCATGTGGGTGTGCCTGCTTAGGGGTTGGTAGGGGTGGTTTTAAAGGGTTCAGCAGGTATTTGGGGATGAGGCTTATCTAGGTCGAGATTAGTACGCATACCTGTGATTGGAAAATGAGTTTTTTTTATCGAAAAGCAGTTAATTAAACTTGCTCTACCCAGGGTTATATGGGTGAGCCTGTTTAGGGGTTAGCAGGGGTGGTTTCTACCCGTAAGAGAGCATTTTGTAAATAGAAGCACGATGCTCACAATATTTTTTAGTGTTTTGTCATATTTCCAAGTTTGGTTTAAATTGGTGAGTGGCTCTTTAATATGGTTACTTGTTAGATAGCTTGGGCTGAATGGTGTGGTGCTATTTAAATTCATAAAATTTGAAATTTTCAATTTTGTGTAACTTCGTGAAAAAAAAAAGATATCCGAGCATACTCAACGGCATTTGAAAGAAGAAAACTCATACTTTAATTTGATGTAAGCAGTTTTTTGAAAAAAAATTTCTTTTCTTTGCTACATAACCTCAAATATAGGCAAAAATCGCGTTTTTTGCACTTTAAGGTTAGGATATCTCGAAAACCGGAGCAACCAGAGTAATTCTGACCTTGGATTCGGATTCAGCGCGCAAAAAACCTTCGGAAAACTATACTCGGGTTCTTGGTAAAATTTTTTGTCGGCCTGTGTAATTATAGGAGGAGACTTCAACGCAAGAACAGGAAACGAAGGAAGGGAATGGGAGACAGAAGAAAACCTAGAAGAAATTAAGGCCAAGGATAAAGTGTTAAACACAGAGGGAGAAGAAATGATAAAATGGCTAGGAGAAATGGGCTTAGTGATAACGAATGGGAGAAAAGAAGGAGATGAAGAGGGAGAAATAACATATATAGGAGCGAGAGGAATGTCAACGATAGACTATGTAGTAGGTAACGCGGAAGGTAATGAGGCGATGAAAAAGGTTTAAATAAAGGAGAAGGTAAAGTCGGACCACTTACCAATAGAGGTGGAATTGGGAGACAAAATAGCGGAAGAAAGAAAAGAAGAGGAAGAAAGAATGATAGACGACTGGAGTGAAGAAGGTATAAGGGAGTATCAGAGATGGATAGACGCAATAGAGGGAACAGATAAATGGAAAGATATAAAAAATAGAGTGAAGAACGCAGTTGTAAAAAAGAAGATAAGGAAAAAAAAAGGATCAAAAGAAAGCTGGTGGAGAAAAGAATATAAGGCAAAAAGGGATAGGGTGATGGCAGAGTTAAATAAGGTAAGAAAAGGGGAAGCAGACAGATGCAAATACTTAGAAGCAAAGAGAGAATACAGAGAGGAAATAAGAAAAGCAAAAGAAGATGAAGGGAAAAGAGCTGCAGAAGAAATAAGAACAGATAAGACGAGAAGAAAATTCTGGGATAAAGTGAATGGCAATAGGAAGAAAAGAATTGGATTAGACGAAAATATAGGAAAAGAAGAATGGATAAAGCACTTCAGGGAACAATTGGGAGAGAAAGAACAGGAAGAAATTAAAGGGGAAGAAACCGAAGACAGCGAAGGAGAGGAAGGTGAAGAAATTAAAGAAAGAGAAGTAAAAGAGGTAATAAGAAAAATGAAAAAAAAAGGCGACAGAAGAAGATGGTATAGCAAATGAAGCGTGGGTGGAAGGCACGGAAGGATTGATAAAAGATATGACAAAATGCTTAAATGGAATATGGAATGGAGAAGGATATCCGGAAGAATGGAGGAAGGGAATAATAGTACCAATATATAAGAAAGGGAGGAAAGAAGAAGTAGGAAACTATAGAGGAATAACGCTAATGGATACGGGATATAAAATATATGCGGAAATACTGAGAAAAAAGCTGGAAAGAGAACTAGAAGCTAAAGAAAAGCTAAGTGATACGCAGATGGGATTTAGGAAGAAAAGAGGAACAATGGACGCGATATTTATATTAAAAACAATAATAGGGAAGGAAATAAGGGAAAAAGGAGGAAAACTGTTCGTATTCTTTGCAGACATGAAGGCCGCTTTTGATAAAATAAAGAGGAAGAAAATACGGGAAACAATGAAAGAGAAAGGGATAAATAGAAAAATTAGGATAAGAATAAAAGAAATATACAAGAAAACAGGGAGTAAGGTAAAAGTTAGAGGAGAAATAATCGGGGAGTTTGAGACTTATAAAGGCGTAAGGCAAGGGTGCCTTTTGAGCACCACGCTATTTAATCTTGCCTTCGCCGACCTGGAAGTGAAGATCAAGCAGGTGCAGGAAGGAGGGGTAGTGATAGGAAGGAAGAAAATATGGACATTAGGATACGCAGATGATATAGTGATAATGGCAAAGAGTGAAAGTAGAATGAAAGCAATGCTGAAAAAATTAAAAAGATACCTGGAAGAAAGGGGATTAGAGTTAAATGTAGGAAAATAAAAGATGATGAAATGCAGGAGAGGAGGAGGAAGGGGGAAGGGAGAAGAATTTGAATGGGAAGATGAGAAGATAGAGATGGTGAAAGAGTACAACTACTTAGGATATGTGATAAGCAGAAATAATGGAAATAAAAAGCAGATAAAGAAGGTAGAAGGGAAAATAAATATGTGTCTCGGAAAGTTATGGGGGCTAGGAGAAAAGCTATTTAGAGAAAACTGGGAGTTAAGGATGAACCTGTTCGATGCTCTGGCGAAAAGCGTGATTATGTATGGAGCAGAAATCTGGGGATGGAAGAGATATGAGGAAATAGAGAGACTACAACTAAAATACATAAAGTGGGTATTAGGATTAGATAGAAACACGCCAAGTTACCTAATACGATGGGAAACAGGAAGACAAGAAATGAAAGAAACAGCATTAGAAAGAGCAATAAGTATGAAAACAAAATAAGAGAAGAAAGAGATGGCTCAATAAAAAAGAAGCATGGAGAGAATTAAAGAAAAGGGAAAGAAATGAAAAAGATAAAAAGGGTAAGAAGGAGGAGAGAGAGGAAAAGGCTGGAAAAAAGTAAAATATACAGAGAGAGAGAGAGAGAGAGAAGAGGGAGATGAAATGAGGGAAGAGTTTTGGGAAGAAATAAGAGATGAGCTGAAGAAAAAAGATGGAAAGGAACTAGAAGAAAAGCTAAAAAAATCAAGATACATAAACGAGTGGAAAGAGCTGAAAGAAGAAATGAAAAGGTATAGGTTAAAGGAAATTCAAGGAGAGGGAAGAATAAAAGGCCTGCAAATAAGGGAAAGGTTTAGGTTAGGTAATGAAACGAGAGGAAGCAGGTATTGGGAAAAAGAAGAAAATAAGAGATGCAGAATGTGTATGAAAGAGGAAGATAATTGGAAGCACATGGTAGAAAAATGTGAAAAAAGCAGAAAAGAAGGGGAAGATTGGGAAAAAATAATAATAGGAAGCAAAGAAAAGATAGCGTGGATGATGGAGATAAAATGGAAAAGAAGAAGAAATGAAGAGAAGAAAGAAAAAGAAAAGCAAGAAGACGAAGCTACAAGACCCTAAGGAGAAACGGAAACAGAAGACAGAGAAGCAAGACTCGCAGACACATCTACACACACATACATACACACACATACACACAAAACACAAACATACGCGCAAACATAAACATACACATGCACACACACACATAAGACACAAGTAACAGCAACTACACAAGCGAGAGGAAGCAGGTATTGGAGGATGGAGCAAAATGGAAAAGAAGAAGAATCGAAGAAGAGAAAGAAAAAGGTAAACTAGAAGGCAAATCATAAGATACTAAGGAAAAATAAGTGAGGTTGAGGAAAGGAAAGGCAGAGGGAGCAATAGGAAACAAGAAAAAGGTTTCAAAGCCTTAATAAGGAGAAAGATAGATGAAATGATAAAAAAACAGAAGAGCGGAAAAGGCAGATTTTGGAGAGAGAAAGACGAAGAGAAGATTAATCAGAAGAAACTCAACACAATACCTTATCCAAACGTCGGATTTCGCGCTATGTGCGTATCCGGGGTTAAAAAGAGGGATTTCCATTACAAAAAACACTTCGACCTTGAAATGACCTTCAAAATGAGGTTAAAGGTCAAAGGTTTTTGGTGCATTGGGTGGGCCACTCTATTCTGAACAAATTTTGTAGAGGTCATTTTTCGATATCTTAAAAATTAAAAAAACGCTTTTAGGCAGTTTTTCAAGCATTTGACCTTAAATCGACCTTCTCTAGGCCATGAAAAAAAATTTAAAAATACCGTTTTGGACGTAAAATTTCCCGCTCTTTCCGAATCCGGGGTCAAAAATGGGGGTTCCTATTTAAAAAAACAAAGTTGACCTTGAAATGACCTTGAACATGACCTCCAAGGTCAAATCCAAGGTCATAGAAACATGGCCCCCTCAAAGTTGAGTAACTTTTGTCTGAAACTTTTTTCGATAAAACTCACTCCAATCTAGATATCTGAGTGGATCACTTAAAATGGGCCACCCTGTATACATATTTTATACATCAAAAATTATTCTGGTTTTACGAGCTCATTTTCAAAATTCTTAGAACAATAAAATAAACAATTTTCATTAATCTAATTTGCTTGATTCGTAAGATTCAAAAATGAAATTTTTAAAATGTTAAGCATTTCCTATTTACTGTTGTATTAAACTTCTCAGGAGGATCCAACAGTACTCTGACACCTATGCACTTAATGTTACACAGCCAAGTATGTAAGAGGCTCATACAGTGATTTATTTCATTGTTATGAAATTTTTGGGATGAGCTCGTTGACATTGTCTCGAATAATTTTAAATAATTTATACTAAAAGACGAGCGATCACGTATTAATTTTTAGATTTTCTAGAATTCGGCATTTGCTTAAAAAAAATGTCTCGTCATTCTCTGATTTTATCACTAGATGACATATCTGTGGACTTCGTACATATTTAGCTTGTAACGCATCAATTTGAATTCGTTAAATCACGTTTGTATGAGTGAACGAACAGTCGTTTCATGTGAGCGAGACCATAACCGAGTGACAGGTCGGCTACAAAACCCCCACTCTAACGTTGCTCGCTCTCCTTTGCTCGACTGCCACGTACGAGGAAACATCTCCTCTGAGAATAAAATCGACTCACTAGACGACGACCATCTTCGACCACATATCTTCCAACATCAAGGCCATCCACAACATCCGTTATTCACGTTGAGAATTGAATCAACATCACCATTGTCGTCAATATCACGAGAGACGTGGCAAGGCCGGCCTCGCTTTGCTTTTCCTCGAAGATTCGAGTCACGTGGCGGCTTTGCTTTTAGTAAGTTCCTCGATCGTGTGTGTGGCTTAAGAGAGTCGAGCATTGTGAGCGAAGAATAGCAATCATTGTTTCATGCGAGCTGATTTCTTATCATATATGCGTACTAATTACGAATCGTTGTTTGAATATTAACCTCAAATACATTTACGATTGAATTCAATGCACCTCAGATTTCATATTTGTACAGTGTAGTGAGTAGTTTGATAATGTAATAATTTGTACCAACGTTTATGACAACTCGAATTTGACCGGATTCCTGTAAATTTATATAGGTTATATGTTTTTTCTTTAATGGTTGCAACCAAATAAATTATTCATGTACACAATAATTACGTCTTTGTTACAGCGCGCTTGCTCTCCTCTTGCGTAGTTCAATTCAAGCAGTCAGAGTCTCACTCTCTATATCTAGCCGATTTTTATTGTTTCATGTCGCTTTTATAATTAACAATAATAATTTTACAAGCTCCTGTAACGGGGTGGATACCGTTTAATTACTTTTATTCGCGCAACTTTATTGAAAGGCGAATGTAATCATCTATGCTCAATACATAATCCGGAGAGCATGGGGGAACAGGCATCAGTCAACCAATAGATCTATTTATCTACGAAAAAGTGAGTGGAAGCAATAAAGCATAAGGTCGGCCCGCGTGTTTGTTTACATCGATGCTCACTCAACGACAACCTGCAGTGTCGGGACGCTCGCTGCTCTTTGTTCACAGAGCTATTACATGCACGCTTCGGATGCCGGAGGTTCATCGTCACACATGCAATCGTATCGCGACCGCGAAATTAAGCTGGCCAGCTTACCTTTATTCGGCGGACGCTCGAAGATGACACCAACAAGTCACACTCAAAAAAGGGATTCGAGTTTGTTCGTGTCGCGGATCGCGAACTCACGCGCACGTGGTTTCGCCCTCGATGGCGAAACCTCACACACACA
Source organism: Phymastichus coffea (assembly GCF_024137745.1). Taxonomy (NCBI): domain Eukaryota; kingdom Metazoa; phylum Arthropoda; class Insecta; order Hymenoptera; family Eulophidae; genus Phymastichus; species Phymastichus coffea. The sequence goes on from NW_026706814.1 coordinate 7,749,311, forward strand.
CTATTCGATGTCGCCGGTACGAGAGCGTTCAGCAGGCTCAGGTCAGCACTCGGTGGTAGCGGTTGCTGGTGTTCGACTCTAGTTTGGATATCCTCATTGTATGACTCGATCTCTAGCTCACGTATCAGTAATTGGCGTCGTCGTTGCGGGTGAGCGTCACGTTGGCCAGTGCTTCACTTGCGGGCAAGCGTGATGGTGGTTAGAGCTTCACTGGTTCAATTTTAAGCGCGCGCGTTCCGTTTGCTCGCGTGCCGCATTCCTTCGTCACGTTCCTAATCTCCCCAGTAGGTGCTGCCCCCGCGAGCAGCAATTAGGTTACGTTTTTAGCGCTAATTCGACATTTACCATCACACTCCATAATCTCGAGTAGGTAGGCATCAAGTAGTACTGTTAGATCCTTACTGAGGTGTCCAATCTAATTATAAGGTTAGAATACCTAATAATTTTTGAAATCTTATTTTTGAATTTCGTAAAGCAAAATAGGAAATTTAGTAACAGTGAGTCATTTTATTTTGTTTTAATTTTTGGAAGCTCATAATACCAAAGGCTTATTCCACCTCAAATCATGCAGAGCACCGGGTGACCGGTAACGAAACAACATCAAAATACTTGGATAATGTTCTAGGCCCAAAATAAGACGACCCCTATTTTTTCTTTTCCCCCCATGATGCATAGGTGCATCAATAACGTAAAGAAAAGAAAGATGCACTTTCAGAAAACAGACTAACAAAAAAAAAATATCGTATTCAATTTCAATCGATTTGCGCATGCTTATTTATCATCGGAATCGAATAAATCTTTTTTTATATGATAGAGAAATACTGAGCCTTCAAATCTATGCATTAAAATAAATGCACTAATGCATTTCTGAGAAGATTATGCACTTTTTCCAAAAAAATGCATCTCATAAAAAACTCGATTTATTTAAAAAACCCCACTTTTTTTTGCGCTCATAATTTTTATGGAGATTCTCTGATCCAGCTACCTTCAATCCAGTATAGGTCCCATTTTCGGTTTCTACTTTGTTACTGAGAAAAAAAAATTTTTGAACTAGAAAATTTTTTATGTTGACTATCTTGCATTCACACTCACGAGCATTTAAATAACATGATAATCGGCGAGTATTGACTTGTTATGATGTCAGCTGTTGTCATAGACCTTTATGTGTGTAGTCCTGTTTGTGTATACAAATTCCATGATACTTATAAATAGTCTTATCATTTATTCAGTAAGTAGCGACAGTGCGTGTTTGAATTTCTGCTTGACAACATGTCAGCTATGTTAACGTATTCTACGCAAAGATTAAAATGCCCCAATTATTTCAAAGTACATACTAAAGTGGTGTATAATAGCAACAAAGTGAATTTTCAAAAAATTGGTGACTATGCTGTATTTTTACAAGGAAAATTTACAAATCCTGATATAAAAGCTAGTGACAGTGTGTGTAGTAACTGCTACAAACGTATCGTTAAAGCTTGCGATGCAATACAAGCAGAAAAAGAAGAAGAAACAATGTCAGATGACAATATTTCAATGGAAGGGAATGACGAAGAAGACAAGTTTATAGACACCTCAATTTTCATGGATGAATTTAATGATAAAATAATTGCTAATTTAGAAAATCCAGTATCTCCTTTGCGTAAGAAAGGAAACATAAAAAATACAAGTGTTGAAAAATATGTTATGAAAAAAAAAGAGAGAGCTTGGATCATCATTCTCTGAAGCTACAAATTGTAAATTACAAAAGATTTATGATGTACCTATTGAGGAGCCTGTAAAAAAGTTAAATGATTATTTCCCTCAAGAATTGAGAGAAAATTTCTCTAAGGCCTTCAGTAATTGCTCATGTTTTTCAGAGGTGATCAAACTCTTAACAATTATCGTTCCTTTGTTAACAAAGTTCGAAATTTTGACGTTATTTCCTGAAGTTACTATTTACATGATTGATAAGGCAAGAAAAATTGTTTCAAATCAAGGTAAAAATATAAATTTTTTGTTATGTAATAACAATCAATGCACAATTTTTTTGCGTGTTTTATTTTTATAGCTATTGTTATATTATCTCTAATCCAGGTATTTATACTAAACCAGAGCAGTACAATGGTCATCCACTGGATAAAAAAACAGGCGATATTGTCATGCAATATTATTTGAATGATGACTTCAATTGTTCGAGACAAAGTCCTAATAAAGCAGATGTTATAACAGTAAGAGAAAATGGCACGAAAGTTAAAAAAGTCAAGCGTTTTTTAACCCGAAGTTTAAAGGAAGTATATCACACCTTGAAAGAAGAGAATCCGGGTATAAAAATTAGCAAATCTAAGTTCTATTCCATGCGTCCAAAGCATGTTCTAATCGAACCAATGAATGACTTATGCTTATGTATTTATTGTGCCAACTTTGAGCTGTACTTAATTGCATTGAAAAACTTTATTGGTAAAAGTAGTGTTGACGTTTGCCGTTTACGTTCGACAGTTTTATCTTCTGTAGTATGTCCAGCACCTCAAGAAACGTGTTACTATCAAGAATGCGAGTTGTGTCCAGGTGCTGCGGGTGTCACATTTGACGTTTTGCATATAGATGAAACAGAGAATGATAATAATATAACGTTTGCGCTGTGGAATAAAGGAAACTTAGAAACTAGAACAGTATCCGTCGCTACGTTCAAAGAAGAATTTACTAATCATGTAATTACAGTACATCACATTTACGAATCAAAGAAGTACAGCGGTTAGCAATTAAAAATGAAAAAGAAAGAGTAAAATTATATCCCTGTAACGGGGGCAGCGCCTTATTCGGCACTGACGTCACTAATTTATTAAGGGGAGAGTAAGAGAGGCACTTTCGCTCTTTAACAATCGGGGAACAAGAGGATAGGTCGAACGAATAAATAATTTTCTTTACTTGGAACATACAACTTAAATCTATTCAGACAAACAAATACAAAATCGGTTACAATAAAGTTTACATCACGCGCAAATATACAGAACAACTTAAACTAACGCGGGAGGACGAATGGCCCGGCGACTAAATTGCCTTGGCCATTTACCTCCTTACAAAGGAAAGAATACGTCGAAACCTCTCTACCGCATTACGATGAGCGTAGCCGGCAAGTGATCGCCTGGCTACGTATCGTTCCTACGCGGCCGCGCATCACCATGAGAGAGAGAAATACCGGGAGAGAGAGATAACCTGACCTTTGTCCTTGGCGATGAGCCGGCAACGGGAAGTTGACCTGGCCGCTGGCTGGACGTCTTCCTCGGCGTAGCCCGTGGTGAACCCACTGGAAGTCATGCCGTGCATGGTGGCGAGGGCGACACTGAATGCCCTGCTGCAGGTGTTGCCGCCACACGTTGCCTCGGCTCGCCCTGGTCTGGTCACTGCTGCACGCGTGCTTCTTCTTCTTTCATTGCGCTGCTACTTCCAACTTCTCTCCTCAACTTTCTTCCGGGCACTGCCTCACGCGACTTGACGCATGGTCAGCATTCGCGCTCTCGCCGGGCTCTCCCACCAAGCCTACTCATTAGGCGGCGTGCAACAAAAGCGCTAATTGATCGCGCGTCACACGCCGGCCTAATAACACTAGCATGCTCGCTAACTTTCTCTCTCTCTCTCTCTCTCTCTCTCTCTCTCTCTCTCTCTCTCTCTCTCTCTCTCTGTCTCTCTCTACCTCATAGTCGCTGCGCTCTTGCTTCTTCGGGCGCTCTCAATCTTGCTCGGCAATCTTCGGCGGCTGGAAAAACATAAAGGCCAGTGGTTAGGCGCAATAAATATATGCGCCGAACGCTGACCACGTCGCCATGCCGAGTGATAAGAGGGAGAGAGAGAAGAAGGGCAGACGAGGAGCAAGCGTACTGCTTGCTCTCGTCACATCCCCAACATTTGCTAATACATATAGATTTTGCTGAGAACTGGTCAGTGATTTCAAAAAATCCAGTTCAAGCAATCACTAGGTAAATAAACAAGTCTCTCTCTTCACTGCTGTCTGCTATGTAGGCAATGTCACAAAAAGTTTTGTGGTAGTAAGCGATGACTTAAAGCACGATTATTCCCACGCTTTACTAGCGATGCAAAAAATTATCGAAATTATTAGCGAAATGGAGGAAATTAATGGTGGTTCAATCAATTCTATTAGTATAGTATCTGATGGAGCTGCGAGTCATTTTAAAAACCGCTTTCAAATGCACGAATTCAAAAATTCAAAAATATTTAAGAAATGGTTATTTTCTGCGACTGGACATGGTAAAGGTGCTGTTGATGGTATAGGAGGTTTGGTGAAGCACTATGCCACAGTGCATAATTTACGTAGTTCTGAACTTGAAGCCATTCAAGATGCGAAGTGCTTCGTTGAACATGTTCAAAAGTACACTACGTCGATTAAATTGATTTATATGGAAGCATTTGAGGTTCAAAACTTTCGTAATCAGAAAATGGCAGAACGAATGGTGTCAAACAAATTCGAAGGCATTCAACGATGTCATATGTGGAAGTCAGTGATATCTGAAGGTAAATCGACATCGTTCATAGCTCGCACTGCTGTTCACTCTTGGGTAAAAATAGAAGAAAATAAAAAGAAAAAAAATCAAAGGAAAAGTAAAACAAAGAAAGTTTCGGTTAAAGCTGGAAAAATGTCTAAGAAACCTAAGAATGTCAAGAAGGCTAAAAAGAAAAAGAATGTAAAAAGAAACAAGACAAACAATAAAAAAATGTGATATAATCAATAAAAAGCTGTTGTACTTCTTTATTCATAAGCTTGCGAGTATGAGTGCATGATTGTCAACACAAAAATTTTTCTAGTTGAAAAATTTTTTTTTTCTCAGTAACGAAGTAGAAACCGAAAATGGGACCTATACTAGATTGAAGGTAGCGTATCAGAGAATCTCCATAAAAATTATGATTGCAAAAAAAAGTGGGGTTTTTTAAATAAATCGAGTTTTTTATGAGATGCATTTTTTTGGAAAAAGTGCATAATCTTCTCGGAAATGCATTAGTGCATTTATTTTAATGCATAGATTTGAAGGCTCTGTATTTCTCTATCGTATAAAAAAAGATTTATTCGATTCCGATGATAAATAAGCATGCGCGAATCGATTGAAATTGAATACGATATTTTTTTTTTGTTAGTCTGTTTTCTGAAAGTGCATCTTTCTTTTCTTTACGTTATTGATGCACCTATGCATCTTGGGGGGAAAAGAAAAAATAGGGGTCGTCTTATTTTGGGCCTAGAACATTATCCAAGTACATTTTGATGTTGTTTCGTTACCGGTCACCCGGTGCCCTGCATGATTTGAGGTGGAATCAGCCCAAAATAATTTTTGATTAATATGAAAATCGAACGATCATATTTTAATGTTTATACATTTTATCGTTTAAATATTTCACATTTGCTATTTTTTCAGGTTCATCGGTTGGTTGTCATAGATCAAGAGGACAAGGTTATAGGGATTATATCATTATCAGACCTATTGTACTACTTGGTTCTTCGTCCTTCTGGTTTGTAATACCATAGCTGTTTGAAATAGTTTTTAATTGTGAGTTATTAAGTTTTTCCTATATTTCTAGAACACGACCATTTACTAAATAATAGCTCTGGATCATTCAGAAAATATGTGTCTGAACAATGTGATGTCAATAAATAAGAAGCAGTAATAAAATCTACAGACAACGTCGCGATTTCATCATTTAGATCACTAACTTGAAGTAAAGTAGTGCGACATGGAAATTTAATTTCATTCAATAAAGTCTAACAAAAATAACTATATAAATATATAAATAATGATAATTTAATCTTAGATTAATATTTAAGAATCTTAAAATTATGTCTAAATAGATACTAACTATTACCGTATTTTATGACAAGTTCTTGATAGATTATGAAAATATAAATTATGCCTATCTATAAAAAAAGTCTACCGTTTAACTCTATAATTATAATTTCATATTATTCATTATTCATTATTGGAGAATACTATTTTCCTTTGGAAATAACAATTATAGCTAATATAAATGTATCTATTTAAATTAATAACGGAAACGGAAAAACCTATCTTATAAAAATGTGAGATTTTGTTAGATTATTCATGAATAACATTTATTTAAATTATAAAAACTGCTTATTATTAATATCGCATAAAACTCTACTTGGATTCATGCTATCTGTATTGAAATGCATATTGTTACTATGTAAATCTATAAATACTATGTAAGTACAAACGCAGGTTCCAAAAAGTTCTAATTTGAACGTTAAAATATATAAGATTTATTCATTTATCTCCTTTGTTCATAACACAATTTTCAAGATACTAAACATGGAATTTAACATTACTTTATTATGTGGTTTTCGATAATTATTCATTATTATGTGAGAATAAGAACTACTATATCTAAAATATATACATATAAGTCTAAAGATATATGCAACTGTTACGTGACGTTCCATTATGTTATAATTATATTTTACGATTAAGATTTCGCTCTCGAGAATTCCGTTCGGACATAGTAATAAAACACTATAGCTAGCAGTATTCGTGTGCGCGACTCGGTGGGAATGAGCGGCAGAGGGTGATTCACGTTACTGCAGCATGCTGCGACAGCATGCTGCAGTCAGCGTGCTTAGCTAGGTAATACGAGACGATACGAGAAGTGTAAACGTCTAAAGCATATGTGCGAGAGAGAGACGGAATGCGAGGGACAAAGAATATATATTAAACCGGTGAAAACAACGAAGAGAGATTAGTCAGTCAGGACTGAGCGCTAGAGCAACTAGGCCGCAATATTTCCGAATTCAGAGTTTATCTCGCCAATTGAAATTAAAATTTAGTTTGATTTGTCCGAGTTATCCAGCATTATTCTTTTACTTAATTAAAAGTTGAGTTCAGTTTGAGTGTTAATAAAAGGCAAAGAAACATAGCAAGCATACAGGCAACTTGTTCACGCCGCGAGGACCAAGGAAATATAAATTAATCCACAGTATTAATTGGACATATACAAATATACGTGTACATTTGACGGACCTTACAATCCGTTTAAAAAGAAACAGAAAGGAGAAAGGACCAATAAATAGAAAATAATATATAAAGGACCGATTGTCAATAACTTTATTTAAAAAATAAGTGAGTACCATATTGTTTATAGATAATAGACAACGCGAGGCGAAGAACACGCGTCTATATACACTCCCGCCCAATAATCTTTGCCCACCTAAGAACAAAACGACTATAACTTTGAAACTCCATATCTCGGCTGGAAATACACCTACAGAGCTCTGCGGGGGCTCATTTGATAGGGTTTTTCGAGCACTTTTTAATGGTGTATATTAAAATCATGCTTAGATATTTCCCTTGCAGATAGGACGGCGAATATCAAAACAAAAATTACGAAATTTTTGCTTTTTCTTTAACCGCTTGCCATTTCGAGAAAAAAATCGTAGAAAAATTCTAAACATATTATTTTTTAGCTCTTTTTCTGCACTATCCAAAACACTCATTCAAAAATAATTTTTCGTCTAAATTCAGCGATTATATGAGCATTTCATTCAAAAACAGCATCTATATTCATTGCTCTGTATCTCGGAAAATTCGAATTGTAGAAAAAAATTTTCTGGGAAGAAAATGCTCTATTTTGTAAGTAGAATACGTGAACGAAATTTCATAATCATATGAAAACATTTTTTTTTTCAGTCGTAATATCAAGTAGTCTAATTTTTTCAATATTTCACTTTGGAATAATAAAACAGATCATTTATACTCGAAGCTATTCTATTAATTGTATGCAAATCTCGATCAACGAAAAATCTAAGTAGAAAAATTAATCTAATCTACCAAAACTGACATAACTAATGATTAGTGAAAAAAATTTTTTTTTAATGTTGTTCTAATCTTCTAAAAAATTGTTTACCATAGTAACATATTAGTGAAGTATGGCACCGAGAGATTTTAGTAAACGTTATCAAGTTATTGGATTTCACATAATTGGTAAAAGCAATCGTCAGATTGCTAGTATTCTCAATATTCCTCGTCCGTAGACTACAATGTAAATAAATTTAAAAGTAGCGGCAGTGTTGAAGACAAGAAGCGCTCTGGTAGACCGCGGAAACGATGTCAGCATAGAATTTTATTTATGCATTCGCAACGTCCCGTATAAGAGTGCGGACAGTCTACACCAGCCCATTAAAACACACAATTCTCGGCGATCGAGGGATTTTGCTTCCCAATAATACACATATACTCCACATACACACACATGCAGATACTCATTTTATTAATTATTTTATAGATGATGAAGAATATCTATTGAGTTTTGATGTTTTTACGGAGGCAACAGTGCTACCAAAAAATCGAGGTTAGTATTTATTCCTTTACTAACACTCTATTATACTCCTATTTTTTATATTAAACTTATAATTTCTAGCATTATAAAATCTAATAATATTAATTGATTATTCTTTTATTTTTATGAGGAGGAGCAGGAGAAGGAGAAAAGAAGAGTGATGGTATGGAAGAAGTAGAAGAAGACGAGAGAGAAAAAATGGAAGAAGGAAGACAAGAGGAGCAAGGGATGAATGAAGATCAAGGAGGATAAAATGGAGAAGGATTGGAAGAAGAAAGAGGACCAACCGAAGGAGAGATAGATGAAGGAAGAAGAGAAGAAGGTGAAAGAGAAGAAGAACAATATCAGAAAGAAGTATTATATTTCATTTTTAATTTCTCAAATTATAAAATAAAATAAAATAAATGAATCTTATATTTTTAGATGGACATGTGAGAGAGGTTGAAGAAACGGTAACAGGGGAAGAGCGAGAAAATGAAGGGAATGAAGATGGTAAAGATGCTGAAACTCAGATGGCGAAACTCGTCCAAATTTTAAGGATAGATTTTGCAAGTTGTGTGCCAAATGACAGAAGCGTATGTATAATTATATCTTTTCATTTATAAAATATAAAATATGAGCTTGGGTGCGTACGCGTAACGTCGGAACGTTTGTATATAAATTATACACACGCATACGTAAGCTCGCCAAAACTATAACGCAAGCAAATATAAATCGGTTTCATTTAGAAATCATACATACTTAATCTTAAAAATATTTTCAGGTACGTTTAGTGGATGATGTTGATGTATACTTTTCAAAAGTTGAGCTTGACAGCATCATAAAAACGTACGCTCACAACAGTACTAGAATGGTTACAAAATTGATGAGTTCCTTGATTAAAAAAGAGGAACTCATAGCCATGACCGCTACTGGCAAGGAAAAAACACCTGAAATTCTAAAGGAGATATTTGAGGGAGTACTACGTAAGTAAAAAAACAATGTGTAATTGGAAAATAAATACGTATATTTAAATACATGAGTTTATTATTGTTGTAGAATTTGTTAGTAATGCAGTGAGTGAGGAACAGAACATTTCTAAAAAAAGGTACAGGACAATATTAACAAGGATGTTGAATCATATGAGGAATCGATAACGAAACTTTGTATATATTTATTTATATCGTTACTTTTTATTGAGTTATTGTTAATAAATAGTTCTTGAAAATATAAAAACCTTTTCGTGTATTGATTTAAATATAAGAGTTAAGACTATCGAAAACATATTTTTTAATTAGACAAACAACATAGAGTATTATATCACCAATTATTCTAAAAAATATACAGACGTACAAAAAATTATACGGAGCCGAAAAAGTTAAATAAAGTTCTCCAAAAGTTGAAAAATAAATACAAAAAAATGTATCCGTATATTATGACAATAAGCTGTACAGATAACAAAAAATTAGACAAAGTAAAATAAATATAGCCGAAAAAACGAACGCAAAATTACAAAAAGAAGCCACAAAATTAACCGAAAAAGTAACCGTAAAGTAGCCGGTAAAGTAACCGAAAAAGTAACCGAAAAAGTAACCGATAAAGTAACCGATAAAGTAACCGTAAAGTAACCGATAAAGTAACGGATAAAGTAACCGAAAACGAAGCCTGGAGAGCAAATGGAAAAGGCAATAATAGTGATCTATTTTATAAATAAATAACTATTCCAGAAAGTATCCGTGAGAGCAAACGAAAACAAGACCAAAAATGTAATGAAAACATAGCCAAAAAAGTAATCAAGAAAGTAACCGAAAAAGTAACAGAAAAAGTAATCGAAAAAGTAACCGAAAGTTACTTTAACGGTTACTTTTTCAGTTACTTTGTTGACTATGTTATTATTACTTTTCAGGTCTTGTTTTCGTTTGCTCTCACGGATACTTTCTGGAATAGTTATTCGTTTATAAAATAGATTACTATTATTGCTTTTTCCGTTTGCTCTCAAGACTGCTTTTATAGTTACTTTTTCTTTTACTTTTTCGGTTAGTTCTCCGGTTACTTTTTCGGTTAATTTCTCGATTACTCTTTTGACTATGTTTTTATTACATTATAGGTCTTGTTTTCGTTTACTCTCACGGATACTTTCTCGAATAGATTACTATTATTGCCTTTCCGTTTGCTCTCAAGACTGTTTTTATAGTTACTTTTTCGGTTACTTTTTCGGTTACTCATTCGGTTACTTTTTCTGTTACTTTTTCGGTTACTTTCTCGATTACTTTTTTGGCTATGTTTTCATTACATTTTTGGTCTTGTTTTCGTTTGCTCTCACGGATACTTTCTGGAATAGTTATTTATTTATAAAATAGATCACTATTATTGCCTTTTCCGTTTACTCTCCAGGCTACTTTCTCGGTTACTTTTTCGGTTACGTTTTCGGTTACTTATTCGGTTACTTTTTCGGTTACTTTTACGGTATCTTTTTCGTTAACTTTTTCGGTTACAGTCGCGTTTTATTATGTGTTTTTTAAAGATTGTTTTATGACTGGAGTGTTATAAGGGGAAAAGAAGATAATGAACAAGAGAAATTTTCAGTGAACTAAATTTGTATTAACAATTGTAATCATGAAATTAAATAAAAGAACGAAACAACAAAAAACAAAATGGAGAAACAAATATAAACCATAAGAATTATAAACGAAATCAACTATATTTACATAGATGAAGTTACAATTTGTTAAACACAATTACACGCATATAATACACACAATCATACAAAAAACAAATCAAAAACATAATTACACAACCCACACATCGAACATATCACATCTCCCAGTCTGGATCATTGTCATCTTCTTCATCCATCTCTTCGTCTTCTTCTCTATTTTCTTCATCTTCTTCATCATCTTCATCCATTCCATCCACGTTGATAGCTTTATCATCACCATTATCGCCATCCAAACATTGTTCAAAGTGTCCTCCCCTCTGTTCAATACACAACCTAGCTCTCCGTTCAATTTGATGTGTAGCCCGATGGATCACTTCAGGCTGTACATTATCCGCGAATTCTTGTATACTTCGGAGCATCTCATCTAGATCTTGAGGGCCGTCGCCATGATAAACATGTTCCTTAGATACTCCGAAGTAATAATAATCCAACGGATTCAAATCTGGCGATCATGCTGGCCATTGTATTGGCCCATTGTTGCCGATCCAACGACAGGATATGCCTCGAAATATATAATTTTTTTTTAATTAATAAGTGACACTTAAGAAATTGTTTAATTATTTTTAACCATTAAAGATTAAAATTAAATAAATAAGAAATTACATCGTTTAGATAGTTTCTAACTATCGCGACAGTGTGTACAGGTGCCCCATTGTGCATGAAAATCATGTCGTTCAGTTCTTGCCGTGTTAAATAATCCTCCAACATTTCTGGAAAATCGTTTTGCAAAAAATTAAGGCACGCTTGAGCAGTTAACGGTACCGGTAACTCGAATGGCTCAATGATGCTGTCGCGGTACAGGCCTGTCCAAAGATCCGCCGAAAAACGATGCTGGAAATTATCAGAAAATAATTAACACCATTTTCGTTAATTTACTCAAAAGATCACAACAGATATCATCTCAATCTTATAACTACAAAATTTAAAATACTAAATGAGCTCGTGCATGAGAAACAAATAATGAATGAAAACGATGAACATATGGATTTAACACAAGTAAGTGAATTAGATGAAATACAACAACTAAAAGCTGAAAATAACTTATTGAAAGAACTCTACAAAGAAACAAAGGAAAAAAATGAATTACTAAATGAATTACTCATCAAAGAAAAGCAAAATAGGAATGAGTTATTAACAAAAGAAAAGAAAAATAAACCAAATAACATATTTAAAAATTCATATGCAGAAACATTGAGTTTACCAAAGCCTAAGCCAAAAAAGGTACCAAGACTTATTATCAAACAAACTAATAAAAATGATACCACTAATTTAGAAAAAACCGTAGCTCATTATCTGATCAAAGATAAAACAATACAAACAAAAAAAATTAAAACAGTAAATAACGATACTGTCATAATTAACTGCATGAATGAAGAGAGTATTAACACTATAGAAAAAACATTACACAAAAAAATACACACGTTTGCTAAAATTGAAAAAGAGCAAATTAGGAAACCAACAGTTAAAGTTACTGGCATCAGCAAATCTTTCACTCAAAATATGCGAGACATTGAGTCAGATATAAACCAAAGAAATTTCCACAATTATGATGACAAAGGTAAAGTAATACACTCATACACAAATGAGAAATTGCAAACTACGACAGTTATAATGGAGGTATCAGCTAATTTGTACAAACACATTAGAGAGAATAAAAGCAGACTTTTTGTTGGTTGCCAAAACTGCAAAGTCTATGACATTATAAATACAAACCCTTGTTATAACTGTGCTAGGTTTGGACATAGTGGAAGCAGATGTAAAAATGAAGCCACGTGTTACAAATGCGGTGGTAATCACACTGTTAGTCAATGCAACAATAAAACACAAACATGTCCTAATTGCACATACCACAATACTAAATACAAAACTAAATTTGATACTAAACACAGTGCAATTGACAGCCAATCTTGTGAAATTTTAAAAGCAAAAATAAACAAATACATTGAAATGACAGACTATCCGATAATGCCAACGCACCAACGCTACTTCGGAAAAATAGAACGCCCGGCTGCAGAAAAACCAACAATTAACGCGCGTCCTGCTCTATCAAGCGGCGCATCATTAGCGTCATTAGCCTCCATATCCTCGCTCAACTTACATGGTAACAATAATACGAAATACAAATAAAAATGCATCCCATCGATGAAAATATTAGCAACGAAATTATTATTAATAACACTGACGAATTAAATGAGCACATAATAACAGAAAAGGAAATTATTATCTGTGTCAATATCAGAAGTTTGAATGCCAATTACACCAAACTTCTAACATTTATAAACAACCTACAAAAAAAACCAAGTGTTATAATATGTACTGAAACATGGAATTTATAACATTTCCTAGTCTTTAATATTGAAGGATACAGTATGTACTATAACAACAGTAGTATTAATAAGGCTGATGGCGTGGTGACCTATATCAGAGACGACATAATTGAATCAACAGAAATAATTCAAATACAAAATTTAAAAATTTTACAAACTACAATACAGTTAGAAAATGAAAAAACTATACTGTTAGCAGCTATATACAGATCACATGACCTACACAAACCACAATTCATACAATCGATCAAAACATACATAACTCAACACATAAAGAAAAAAAATTCAATACTAATAGGCGATTTTAACTGCGACATTTTAAGCCAAGATCCTTGGGATCAAGAATTCTTGCAAATGTTAATGGAAAAAGGACACCATCCAGGATTTAATACGATTACCAGACCTTCGCTGGACAACAACAACAGTGGAACATGCATAGATAATTTCTTTATAAAAATGGAAAATAACGCATACAAAACTTTCAACGTCAACACCCCGTTCAATGACCATTATCCAGTAATAATGGCGTTGCAGAACCAAACAAAAAGCATAAATCACTCGCATAATAAAAAACAAATTAATTACACAGGCCGACAGAATTTGACAAAAATATTTTACCAAGAACCCGAGTATAGTTTTCCGAAGGTTTTTTGCGCGCTGAATCCGAATCCGAGGTCAGAATTACTCTGGTGGCTCCGGTTTTCGAGATATCCTAACCTTAAAGTGCAAAAAACGCGATTTTTGCCTATATTTGAGGTTATGTAGCAAAGAAAAGAAATTTTTTTTCAAAAAACTGTATACATCAAATTAAAGTATGAGTTTTCTTCTTTCAAATGCCGTTGAGTATGCTCGGATATCTTTTTTTTTCACGAAGTTACACAAATTTGAAAATTTCAAATTTTATGAATTTAAAAAGCACCACACCATTCAGCCCAAGCTATCTAACAAGTAACCATATTAAAGAGCCACTCACCAATTTAAACCAAACTTGGAAATATGACAAAACACTAAAAAATATTGTGAGCATTGTGCTTCTATTTACAAAATGCTCTCTTACGGGTAGAAACCACCCCTGCCAACCCCTAAACAGGCTCACCCACATAACCCTGGGTAGAGCAAGTTTAATTAACTGCTTTTTGATAAAAAAACTCATTTTCTAATCACAAGTATGCGTACTAATATGATCTAGATAGGCCTCATCCCCAAATACCTCTTCAACCCTTTAAAACCAGCCCTCCCAACCCCTAAGCAGGCACACCCACATGACGCTGGGTAGAGCAAGTTAGCCAAGTGCTTTTTATTTCAAATTTGTGTAACTTCGTGAAAAAAAAAGATATCCGAGCATACTCAACGGCATTTGAAAGAAGAAAACTCATACTTTAATTTGATGTATACAGTTTTTTGAAAAAAATTTCTTTTCTTTGCTACATAACCTCAAATATAGGCAAAAATCGCGTTTTTTGCACTTTAAGGTTAGGATATCTCGAAAACCGAAGCCACCAGAGTAATTCTGACCTCGGATTCGGATTCAGCGCGCAAAAAACCTTCGGAAAACTATACTCGGGTTCTTGGTAAAATTTTTTGTCGGCCTGTGTTACCGAAAACTTCAACATATAGCTCAAACTATAAACTGGAATGAAAATAGTGAAACTAATGATACAAATCAATCTATCAATAACTTAATCATGAAAATACAATATTGCCTTAAATAGGCAGAAAAGAAAAATGTCACTAACAAAACTATTAATAGCTTGAAGCCAAGAAAAAAATGGATCACCAAAGGCATAATAAACTCATGTAAAACTAAAGAAAACCTATATCTTGAATGGAAATATAATCCACACGATACAACAAAAAAAAATAACTATAAAAATTTTATCAAAATTTTAGATAAGATAATTACAATAGCAAAAGAAAATTACGATAAAAAAATCATAGAAATGGTACAACATGATCCTAAGAAATTATGGTCAGTTGTCAACAACAAACTAGGGAGAAATACTCAGAATAACAAAACTATTGATTACATCACGGACAAAAATAATAGAATCACCAATCCAGAAGAAATTGCAAACAAAATGAACACATTTTTTTGTGAAATCGGAACGGAACTTAGCAATAATATAATACAACCGCAAAATGCAACGCTCAACCTCCCAAAAATAAACCCGAAAACAATATTTTTAAATTTTACAAATGAACAAGAAGTAAAAAAAATAATTGGCAGACTAAAAAACAAAAAAGGAGGAGTTGATGGAATTAATTCATTATTATTAAAATCATTAATCCACTACGTATCTGAACCACTTGCACTTGCTATAAATAAGTGCATTATTAATGAAACTTGGCCTGATGCTTTAAAAGAAGCGGATATTATACCAATCCACAAATCAAAAGAAAAACATTTAGCAAATAACTACAGACCTATTTCTCTAATCTCCAACATAGCTAAAATCTTTGAAAAAATAATACATAGAAGAATTCAATCTTTCATTGACAACTGTAATTTGCTTTCCACAAATCAATTTGGCTTTCGAAAAAACAGAAGCACAAAACATGCACTAAATTATATTTCAAACAACATTTATGAACAATTAAATGCAAGTAAACCTATAACAATAACTTTTCTAGATCTTGCCAAAGCCTTCGACACAGTTGACCACAAGATAC
This sequence comes from Phymastichus coffea, assembly GCF_024137745.1. Classification (NCBI taxonomy): domain Eukaryota; kingdom Metazoa; phylum Arthropoda; class Insecta; order Hymenoptera; family Eulophidae; genus Phymastichus; species Phymastichus coffea. The sequence goes on from NW_026706814.1 coordinate 7,765,334, forward strand.
TGTTACAAAAATTATACAACTATGGTATTAGGGGTAGTGCCTATAACCTTATCAAAAGCTACCTAACAAATAGAAAACAATGTGTGAAGGTAAATAATGCAAGTAGCGATAAACAAATAGTAAAAATGGGTGTTCCTCAAGCAACTATACTGGGTCCACTACTTTTCCTACTATACATAAATGATCTACTAACGATTCTACCAGAAAAATCCATACTATCTTTTGCAGACGATACAGCAATCATAGCAAAAGGTAAGAATTGGAAAGAAGCTGAAACTAATATGAATAGTTATCTAAAAATAGTGGGAATTTGGCTTGCTCTTAATAAACTATCTTTGAATATAGACAAGACAACGCACATGGAATTTGGAAATTATCATGACAGTACGCCAAAAAACCTGAAAATTGAAATCTTAAGACATCCAATACACCGAGTTGAAAACACAAAATATCTTGGAGTTACTTTTGACAGTAATATGAAATGGGATTTACATCTACAAATCCTATACCAAAAAACAAAATATCTAACATTTGTCCTATATAAGCTATCAAAAATAATGAATACTAGTACATTAAAAATGATCTACTACGCACTCTTTCACAGCATAATGACCTATGGAATTATAGCATGGGGAGGAGCGTACACAGGTCGAATTAAAGTAATACAAAACTTACAAAACAGACTACTAAAAATAATCTATAAAAACCAATTTGTGACACATGAATACCCACTTAACTTAGATCAATGCTTTTCATTGGAATCTCTACTATTCCACTACGATACTTTTAAGGACAAATATATTGGAAAAGAAAGAAAAACAAGATTCCCCTCAATCCAACACCCAAAAAGAACACTAACTATCAGCATAAAAAACAGTTATGTAAGAGCAATTATGTTATACAATAAACTACCTAATGACTTGAAAACAATTAGCAACACGACAACTAGGAAAAACAAACTTAAAAAATGGATCAAAGGAAACCCAATATGGCAAATAGATTAAACTGCAAAAATATAAAACAATTAATTGATCTCTATGGTACTCTGTATCCGACATCGGAAGTCCATGAGGATGCAGTAGACCACAACAAATTAATACTAGATATTAGAACATTTATTTGTGCAAATAACAATTGCAATTTATCTCATAAAAGATCACACAAAAGAATCACTCAGTATAACTATGAAAAAATGCTGAAAGGATCAACACAAGACATCAACAGGATCACAAAGCTAGCTAACAGCCTCTTGAATAATATGAAAACAACGACAGCTACACAAATTAACAGAATAAAATTTACCAAGTCCACACTCGAAGAACATAACATAAACAGTAATAACAAAATGTCCATAGAAACAGTTTTCGATGCCATTGATGAGATGGCAAATGAAAAAAAACTATAGAGCATCGTCAAGAAAACCGATGCCAGCCCCTGGAAAACTGATAGAACAACCAAATTGTATCAGAATGACCTATGGAGACATAAACTATCTAGGCAACAATAAAGCCCTGTTAAACTTTGACAGAGGTATTCAAGGAACACAAATTTTCAGGAACTCAGCATCACCTCTAGAATATCAATCACAACACCTAGACATTGTAGTTGTCGATGACATAGTGTTCACCTCAACTTGCAAATGTGTCTCGAGCAGACAACACAAAGAAATTTTTCCACACTATAGAGAAACTTGCGCAATAGGACTAACATGTCCAGCAAGATTAACAAGCATAGAACGTGTTATCTACAGAAGAACCAAGAATGCAACAACAGGATATTTTACTACAGCCAGACAGATGCTAAATAGAACATGGGATTAGAACAACAAATCAAGAATGTCTTTATACAAATGATTAATTAGTTTTAAGTATTAGTATTAATTTATTAAACATGCCAGACCAGCGTACAGGAAGAAATTCCTCTGCTGGATTACATGTAATGTAATGTATTTGTATATTATTAATTATTATTAATGTATATTTACTCTGGACATAAATAAATAAATAAATAAATAAAATATCGTATGACCTCAAAATCTAAATAACCCAATAACCTAAATTATCAAAATGTATGTTTGTGTCGAAATTTTTCATATTTTTCAATAGCACAATTACCATATATTTTAAATTTTAGAAAAATCATTTATTTAGTATTTCATTCACCTTCTCGGATAACGAAGGGATTTTCATAATCCCATAATGTTCGTTATGATGATTGAACAGCCCTACCCGACCATAACTCGACTCGTCTGTCCACAGAATTCGGTCCATGTATTCTGGATCTTCTCCAATCTATTCTAAAATAAACTAAGAGAACCGCATGCGATTCTCAGCGTCTCCGGGATCTGTATCACAATCACCTAACTTAATAAATCTAGCTCCAATTTAATTTTTGTTGAATTGTTTGGCGGTTTCTTATAGCCAAAAATCTGTATATTTGTGCGTGTTTATGTAAATCTTTGCTGAAATATCGGTGAAAAAATGTTTGAAAAATGTTAAGAGTTATATTTAAAATTGTTACATTTTTTATAATAAAAGGTTTGATTATTTGGTTAGAGATAAAAGAGTTATTTGCATGGAGAGAAAAATCAGATTATTATAGCATGGTTTTGTTGTTGATCGTTAATAGCGATTCGGTAATAACGTGAAGTCCATGCCATGGTGGTATGAGTCTTAACAATGAGATTATTCAAGTTCTGTCTCTCTTTTGACCTTTGCAAAAATTTTGTCAACGTAATCTTGCAATAGAGAATTTAGAATACAATATATTTATTAAATTATTCAGTATACCTACAATTATTCATGTATAAAGTGCTAGCAGTAAGTTTATCTAAATTTTTTTTATGCAAAGAAGTAGAGCCAGATTTGCAATCTGGCAACTATGTTATAAAAAATGGGCATGTTATAATCATCGAATTTTATCTCCGTGATAGGATTCCATGGAGTATAAATTTCCGAACGTTTGAGCTGAACGTAATCTTAGCGTTGAAGCGATTGACATATTTTTCCATTCATAATATTGTATTCGTTAAACGATTGTAATAGCACGAAGAATAACCGAGTAATTATTTTTGTCTTTCACCTTAAATTTAATCGATTGATTATTGATTGGCCACATATTAGCAAAATTATTCTGTAATTAATATCAGCAACATGAAATATAAAAGAAATAGAGATAACGATGAGTTAAAACGATTATAAGGAGTCATTGGCAAACGTAGAAAATGATTTTGAAGAGCTTGTTGTTCCGAAATCTTAACTTTTAACTAGTGATAATGACAATAATCGCATAAATATGTCACAAAATGTGTAACTTATTAATTCATAATTTTTTGATGAGTCTCTAGTCAGTGTCCATGCTGATCTGACGTATTCGTATTCGCTTTAGCATTGAAAACTAGTAGATTAGAGAAAGTGAAAGTTGCACGAGTAAATAAGTGGATTATGCGCCGATCATAAATCAGATTAAATATTATTTAGCATCTAAATGTAAATGTAGTGTAAGTGTAACTAAGTGGTATTGAGAGGTATTTACTCTTTAATCGACAGATATGAGCTAAAGGAAGAACTTGATGATATCGGATATAAAGCTATGAATATCATTAACATTCATAGCAGAATTTCAAAGAAGGACACTCTACTCTTTACTATTGAACTCGAAACTCGCAGTAATGATAAAACCATCTTTGAAGTAAATAAGATACTAAACTCAGTAGTATTTTTTGAACTACTATAAATAACTAAAAGAATTACTTTTCATTTAAATAGAAAAATTACTTCAAATTTATTCTAGTTATAAAAATATTAAAAAAACCAATATAAGAATAGTAAAAACGTTGAATTACAAATTTTTTTTAATTTTACAAACATTTATTTTAACCCTTAAAGTATTGAGATTTGATAGGACAGTATCAAACTATTGTCAAATAGAAAAAAACATAAATAGTAAAAAATACGTATTTCTATTATTAATAAAAGCGTAGAAATTAATTAATAAATTAAGTCGTGTCTGGATGTGTCGATATTAATACAATCAAAGCTCTCCATCGCCGCAATTTCTGCTACCTCCGGGCGAAATCGAGACGCGTGTACGTAATTTAACTTTGTACAATGATAACAAAACTTTTTAAAAAATCAGTAACAAGTAAAATTATTGCTGATTATATGTATCATTGTATTAGTCTTTAACTATAGTCTGAAACATTAGTCTATTATCTAGTGAAATTAATTAATATTTGTCATAATTTATAAGTTTATACAGTTTTGACTTTAGATTTAAAAAATAAATGATAAAATTTTTTAAATAAACAGGAAATCATTATGTATGCCGTTTAAGAGTGGCTTTGTGTGTGTGCATTCTTATTATGCTTGTATGTGATACTGTTTTAATATATTTAATTGATACATCGACTAAAACGGAATACGAAAATGAGATATTTAACTGTTGTAGTTTCAAAGTATTGTTATATTTTATTAATCAGTAAATAATGAGACATCTACGTATTTATCTATCTATCTCTCATTTGTGCAAGTCTTAATTTTTTACTTACGAAGTGCTTGAACGCGTCTATAATGATAGGCGTGCTGTCCATCGTCCTTCATTACCTGTTGTGCCATACTGTACGTGCAAATGATTCCTGTAGTTTCGGTTATTATTGTAGTGACTCGACGTAAGCTGGTGGTCGGATCCCTCTCAAACGCTTCAACTATTGGTTCATGCAACTAATTTCGAAGCTCCCTCGGTCGCCCACCATCACGGTTGGTCACGATAACACTCCCGGTCTCCCGTAACCTTTTTATAAATAGCAACAAAAAGAGGTTAAATTCATCGTCGCTACTGATTACTATGAAAATATTCTATCTATAAAGCAACAAAATAAAAGTATACAAATAAAAAATGGCTTCGCTAGTAGCTTTTTTAATTGAATATTTGCAATTTTGTCATATAAAAACCTTTGCTCGGTTCTGCCGATAGTCTCGGCTGTTAGCATGTTCTTCCGAAAGTGTCCAAAACGGCGACGATATTCACGAGCAGCCTCTTCTCGATTTCCTTGAGCCCAACAAAGACACAATACCATGTCTGTATACTCTTCAGCAGTATAATTAATACAAGGCATTTTAGATGCGCGATGATGTAAACAAAACAACGATTAAACGATACTGACGGCATTTGAAACAAAATTAATAACGAAAAAAAAGAGCGCTTTAAGAAATTTCAGTTCGAAGCCGAATAAATTTGAATAATTTTATAATAACAACATTTAAAACGGAAATACGAAGTCCTTGACAAATTAATAATTATAACATTATTATTGAGAAATTTTATTCAATTCAATAGTATTTGTTTTATCTAAATAATTGTAACGGTCCTATTTATGAGCTATTTATTAAATCACTGAATTACTGCAACTAGTCTAACGTATCTATCTGTTTATTCAAATCAATACATTAAGCGGCGCTACCTCACTGTTTACGCGATTGTATACAAATAAGAGTCGAATCAAAATAAACAGCATGACGTCACAAAGTAATAGACATAGATATAATGATTTTGGATATTAAGAAAAATATGTTAATTAGAGGTAATTTTAATATAACAAAGTATTGATTATATAGATTTTAGCATGTAGATTCATAATATTATAACAAAAATCACATTCAATTATGAAATAATAATGAATATCAATATGCAAAGTTGATTTATTTATTACGTTAACATATGAAATATTAGAAAAATGTAAATAATTCATATGCAAACTGAATAAGCATAGAACATGAGTAAGAATTGGTTTCATTAATAACAGCTGAATAATAACTGTTATTAGTAAATAAACAATTAATAATTTATTTAAACAATAAGCTATATATAGAACGAAAATATTAAGTTTATACTTGATAATGATAACTTTATGATTTAGAAATCTTAGATAATTAATCTAATAATTGCATAATAAGATTAGAAAAAACCGTTACAAATATGAAAATTAGCCATAATTCAAATGTTATTAATTAATTTAAATAATTAATTTTGGAGAATACTTCCAAAATTAATCAACTATAAAGTTATATGAAAATTTAATAATTTTCTATTGTAAATATTGTAATATCACGATAATTAACTTTATTAGTTAATAACTTTTGACGACACTATTGGCGATAATTGTATATTGCATAAAATCAACAAATAACAAATTCTGTAAAGTTTACATGTGTTAAAAACTTAATATTAATGGTTATTTACTTGTAAATTAAGGAAACTCATTTCTCAAAATTCGCGAATGTCTCTCGAATTTTCGATGAAATCTCTCCTGCAAAAATAAGCGGAAAAATCTGTGTATAAATAGGCCCACCTCTGCACAGGCTAGCATTCACTTCTAGCCTTGCAAGGTGAGCGCATGAGTCTGAATAAACTTGGATTATACCTAAGTTCTTTCTCTCATTGTAATTAACTGAGCAAGACTGTCCCTTCCTTATAATTTGAGCTCGACTTATAATACATCTCGCGCTATAAGAAACTTGGGCCGAATTATATCCTATCAAAAGAAAGACTTTAGCTCTGCTTATGGGACAATTAGCACCAAAAGAAACTAGGGCATTGTCTGACTTTCCTCGAAATATTGTACTTATTTATGTATATTTGATTTACTTATTGATTACATTTGATTTATTTATCTATTTTATTGACAATTAGAGTAAAATCATTGGAAACTAATTCTTACTCATTAGCTAGATACGAGAGTTCGAATTATTTTATTTATAAGTGATACGAACATCACATAATCATTATTATTTCATAATCTTAAATATATTAAGTTGTACTTACTTTATTTTTATTTTGCTACAATATAATGCATTTAAAAAATTATAATAAAAGACTTTTTATAAATATTAAAAATTACCGTATGCCAATTAACACAAAATTTGATAAATATTATAAAAATGCGACTACTTACCTACATTTTATTCAGCAAAATATGTAACACATTAATATTGCCAAAAACCAACAAATTACATTACCGATAATTAAAATCTATCGTGCACCATCTAATTTCTAACCAATGTATATTTTAAGCAAAAATCATTATTACAACTGTTAAGCCTTCACAGTCACTTGAAAATACAAAATACCAATACCACTGACTCTAAATTTGAAAAAATACCTTAATTATTTGTACTATCACAAAGAAGGCAACGAACTGATTATAACGTCTTTGTCATTTATTATAAATATCATACTTAAATAATTTAGACTAAAATAGTTTAAGCGAGACATTTGTTCATTGATAATCAAGGAAGATTTTTGCAAAGTTTCAGATCAATTCAACAAATAATCACTGAAATAGACCGTTTATACCAAATCCGCGCCCTGGCGGTAACAACGAAATGATGCTTACGTGACAGCAGCATACAACGATGCCGCGTGCAAGATCGCGCGTTTGTGTTGAAAATGCTTTATTTCAGTGATTATTCATTGAATCGATCTGAAACTTTACAGAAATCTTCCTTGATTATTATTAAATAAATATCTCACTGAAAGTTATTCTAGTCTCCAACTTCTTTGCATACATATCATCGTTGAATGTACACTAAAAACATGTCACACGAAATCGTTTACTTAAAATTAAACAAATAAATAATATTATTTCACAATTATTTTTGTATATGTTTAACGTATTTGCAAAACCATTATACGCATTTGAAAAAAATAATGAATCAATTCTAATAATATTTCAGGTAGCTAGAGCGAGTTATTTAAGAAAAAAGATATAAAAATCATATTTAAATTTTTCATTTTTGATGTTTCATTTCAATTATTTTATCCTTGTAAACTTGACACGTTGCTGAATATGAAAAATGTACAAAGATAGCATTTTTTGTTCATAGTATATTGAAAATTGGTATTTTTTTGGGGGTTTTCAATGTTGGAAAATACATTATGAACAAGGCATTTTTTTAAAAAATCTAGCTTCTCAATGACAATAAATAAATATAGATTAATTAATTTGGCATTACTATTATCATTATTATCATATTTCTAATATTATGAAAACGTATTTCAATTCGTAAGCATCGAAATATTATGCCACGCATGAAGGTTGAGCACCGTTTTTGTTTAGCTGTGGCGCGCTCATAGCAGTCCGTCTCACTGCTCCCCGCTCGCCACTGAGCGCCTATACTTCCAAAGCCGCGCGCTGATTGGTCGATCTTTGAAATTATGTAATTACTCCATTGTAAAAAAAAAATAATAATTGATTCTTAAATAACTTTTGGATATGAATCCGGCAATACCAATTTCCTTTAATGTTTTTGAATCGCCCTGTATAACCCGGACACAGACTCGTATCACCATCCCTCTGGAAAACGTTATGGGACAATAGCCTATGACCAGTAGCAAAGAGGCGAGCTTAGACCTAATCCAAAGTACCAGTAACAGAATAATGCAAATAATTTAAACTCGGATGGGGCTAAACATATCCCTCGCTCCTCTCCCCTTCATTTCTTCCTCCCCATTTCTATAGATCACTTCTTCCAATTTCTCCTCGGGTTTAAAATGTCTAATCCACTCGCTCTTCTTAATACCCTCTCCCATTCTCCTTCTTCTAGGTCTAAATACTGCCAGTGCTTTCCAAAAATCCCCCCCCCCCTCCTTCTTGCTAATTTCCACGACTCTCCACTTGTCCTCTGCTACTTCCCTCTTCTTTTCTTTAATTATTCATTTCAATTTATATCTTTCCTCCTTTAGTCTGCCTTTCTCTGTCTCCCCTTTCTCTACTAACTTTTAGACATTTCCAAACTATCTTTCTTTGCAAATTATATTCACTATCATATATTCTATTATAATTTTCCTTTCCACTTTTCCGTTGCTTCCCCTTATTCTTACACATTCCTAGTTTTTTACCTGCCGCCTCCATTTTTTCTATGAATTTCCTCCACTTCTCCGCCGTGCTCATCCCCACCGTAACATCCACCCCCTCTTCCATTTCTTCACTATACTCCTCCTTCCTATCATTCTTCCATCTAAGAAGTTTTTTCTCTTCGTTGACCCTGCTTTTCTCCTCTGATATCTCCTGTCCATATCTCTCATAACCTAATTCAAAGTATAGTGGTAAGTGATCTGATTTCAGTCTTTCAATCATCTTCATTTTTTTAACCAGAGATCCTTCCGCCTCCTCTTTTTCAATTATTAAGTCAAGGACTGAGCCACTGCCCTCATCCACATACGAGGTGTGATAAAAAAGTAAGGTGACTTTTGAAATTTAGCGGGCTACGTCCGTTCGATCTTCGACTTTTTTATTTGGTTATGTCTGTACACTCGTCTAGAACATACGTTCCAAAGAGCCCAGCCGGGTAAGCATGTGAAAAGTGCCCTTAGACCTTTCGAAAAAGTGACAAAGCCCAATGTTCCGGCTTATAATGAAACCCCCTCTGCCATATTTTCAGACCCATATTGACCCATGGGGCAAAATGGGACACTATTTTGTGGTTTTAGGTTTTTTGACAATAGCTCGGTTGGTTGTGAAGATACCTAAAAACTGTAAATACAAAAGTTGTAGGGTTTTTGAAGAGCTACAAACCTATAAACACCAAATTTTTTTTAGAGCGAAATTCAAATTTTTAAAAGCATTCGAAAATTCCAATATAACGCCAATTTTGTCCATTCATACCTGCAACTCCGAAAAAAATCTTGAATGTTTCTCATAGATAGGAGTACATGTGTAAATTTTTTCAGATTTTTATAGGTGGTAGAAGGTACCTAAAAAAAATAAAAACCACTAAAAACGAATAAAAAATCCAGTTTTTCGATTCTAGCTCTTTTTGGTTTCATTCCACGATAAAATCAATAGCGCCATCATATTCTACGTTAAAAAATACGTCGAAAACATGCATAACACTTTTATCATCAGACCCATTGCACCCTAAGAAATCGACGACTAAACTCCCAATCTTAGCCTGCCCACATGTAATACATGGAAAATCGAAGGTCGCACGTTTCATTGTCGATTTTTCATTACGCGGTAGAGCTAACGATGAAAGTATGATACATGTTTTCGACGTATTTTTTAACGTAAACACAATGGTGTAACTGGTTTTATGGTAGGCCTAATTCCGAAAACGATAAAAGCGAAAAACTAGTGGAAAGCAGCTGCTTTCCAGTAGTTTTTCGATATTTTTTTGACTATAGCACTTTTCAATTACATTCTACGATAAAACCAATCACGCCCCATCGGGTTCTACGTTCAAAAATACATCAGAAACATACATCATACCTTTATTATTAGTATCATTATACGACGAGAAATCGACTATTAATCTCTGAAACTCCGTTGAAAGGCTGAACCCAATATTATTATTATTCCTGGCTACATGCATGACTTATGTTTACTACTCGTACCTTGATAATGATAAAAAAATATTATTTCCCTGTTCACGACGAAGTGCTAAATATTTTAGGATGTTCTTTGTGAAAAAAATCTGTAGGATTTTTCATCAGATTTTTGCACTATTTGGTACTGCGGCACTGTTGAATAAACCACGTAGTTTCAAAATCCTTTTTACTTACTTTTATTTTGCACCCGAATCTCCGATAAAAAAATATTATTTTCCTGTTCACGACGAAGTACAAAAAATTCTAGGATTTTTAAAAGTGATAGAAAACTATTAAATATTTCCAAAACTCAAAACAACGGTATTCCATCGACTATTCGATCGCAGTGCTGCCCTGGTGGCCATTTGCGAAACGATACCTTGCCACATTAAAAGAACCTCTAGAAGAATAGAATAGAACCTCTAGCTAGAATCGAAAAACTGGATTTTTTATTCGTTTTTAGTGGTTTTTATTTTTTTTAGGTACCTTCTACCACCTATAAAAATCTGAAAAAATTTACACATGTACTCCTATCTATGAGAAACATTCAAGATTTTTTTCGGAGTTGCAGGTATGAATGGACAAAATTGGCGTTATATTGGAATTTTCGAATGCTTTTAAAAATTTGAATTTCGCTCTAAAAAAAATTTGGTGTTTATAGGTTTGTAGCTCTTCAAAAACCCTACAACTTTTGTATTTACAGTTTTTAGGTATCTTCACAACCAACCGAGCTATTGTCAAAAAACCTAAAACCACAAAATAGTGTCCCATTTTGCCCCATGGGTCAATATGGGTCTGAAAATATGGCAGAGGGGGTTTCATTATAAGCCGGAACATTGGGCTTTGTCACTTTTTCGAAAGGTCTAAGGGCACTTTTCACATGCTTACCCGGCTGGGCTCTTTCAGCTTTGTAGTATGTTTGGTTTGTTTGTGAGAGGCATCAAGGTTAGAAGTGTTTTGCGTGCTCCACGATTTGCTGCTGTCTAAAAACATGGATCAAAGAGTTTGCATTAAATTTTGTGTGAAAAATGGAATCAAATGTTCCAAAACACTTGAAATGCTGAAAGAGGCATACGGTGAGTCTACTTTAAGCCAAAAAAATGTTTACAAGTGGTATAATCTCTTCCAAGAAGGCCGAGAAGACACCGACGATGAACCTCGTTCTGGATGCCCCAGCACATCAACAACTGATGAGAATGTTGAAGAAGTGAAGAAAATAGTGTTGGGAAATCGTCGAATTACCATTAGAGAAATTGCTGATGATATTGGCATCTCATTTGGTTCGTGCCAATCAATTTTGACGAGTGTTTTAGACATGAGACGTATGTCAGCGAAGTTTGTTCCGAAATTGCTCAATTTCGACCAAAAGAAACGTCGCATGAGCATCACCCAAGAGCTACTGAATGACGTCAACGATGATCCAGATTTACTCAACAGGGTTATAACAGGTGACAAAACATGGGTATACGGTTATGACGTCGAGACTAAGACTCAATCGTCCCAGTGGAGGCATTCTGGATCACCAAGACCAAAAAAAACACGCCAAGTTCGATCAAATGTAAAGGTTTTGCTTACAGTTTTCTTTGACTGCAGGGGCGTGGTGCATCATGAGTTCTTGCCACAGGGTAAAACAGTAAATAAGGAATATTACCTGCAAGTTATGCGCAATTTGCGCGAAGCAATCCGCCAGAAACGTCCGAATTTGTGGAAAAATAAAAATTGGCTTTTGCACCATGATAACGCCCCTGCTCACACATCGTTGCTTGTATGCGAATTTTTGGCTAAAACCAACATAGTAACGATGCCACAGGCAGCGTATTCCCCAGATCTGGCCCCCTGTGACTTCTTCTTGTTCCCAAAACTGAAGAGGCCCATGAAAGGACGGCGTTTTGCCACGATTGAGGAGATAAAGACGGCATCGAAGGATGAACTAAACAAGATCACAAAAAATGATTTTTTGAAATGCTTTGAGGATTGGAAAAAGTGTTGGTACAAGTGCATTATATCGGAGGGGGATTACCTTGAAGGAGATAAAATAAAAATTGATGAATAAATAAATATTTTTTGAGAAAAATAAAAATTCACCTTACTTTTTGATCACACCTCGTATGTTATCTCACCCTTCCAGTCCCCTTCCGTTCTTGCATTCCTTACCCTACAGTTTTTTTCCTTACAGAACGTCATCAATTTTTTTCCCTCCTCGTTTAGTTTTTTATCTTCCGACTTCCTTACATCATTCATGTCCCCCTCCTCTTAAGCCTCCCCTATTCTCGCATTAAAGTCCCCTATAATTAAAATTGTTTCTTCTTCACTCTCGGTTTCAATCAGTTCCCTCATATCCTTTGTAGCCAATTTCATCTCTCTGTTGTTGTAAATTACTATCAAACTACACTTTCTCACCCCTTCTACTTTCAAATTCCTGACTATCAGCCCACATGACCATTCATCTATAGTAGTCCCTTTAGCCATCCCCTTCCTTATTCCTACAAGCACCACTCCACTTGCTCTCTCCTCTTTTTCGTTTTAACCTCTGCCTTTGCCCTCCATTCATAATTGACGTCCATATTCCTCAACGTCCCTTCGAGTTTCTCCTGCGTGATCCACGTTTCTTGTATCATAATTATGTCGTGTTTCTTCAGAAAGTCCCCTTCTTTCCACACATTCTCCATCCCTGCTACGTTCCATGATACCCCTCTGATCCCCCCTTGTTACTCCTTCTCACATCCTTTAACGTAAATTTTCCGTCATCTTGCTCTCTCAGACCTGTACAACTCGCCCTCTCTCTCCCTCCACTCATATCAATCCCCTTCCACATTTATTTTCATATATCCAATCCTTGCTGTGTTCCCTCTCAATTTTTCCTCTTTCTCTACAATCCGTAACCACTCCATCACCTCACATTCCCTAGGCGTCAAATCATCCTCAAGCATTAAATTTGTCTTCCTTAGTTTTCCCCTATCCCCCATTAAATCCAACTATCCCCCATGCTACACATTGTCATAATCATCCCCTCCCTCGTGCATTCTACTTTATAAACCCTTACCGGCCTCTGCATCAGTTCGCCCCATTTTCTCCCTCATTCTTTTAATTACATCTCTTCCCCTCATCGCTGCCAATCCCCTAATCTTGATATTCTGTTTTCTCGCCGCCCTTTCCTTTAACTCAAACTCCAACTGTCCCTTGGCCATCTTGTCCGGTTTAGTGTTAAAGCTCCTTGTACCTTCCCTTTCCCATACTCGCCTTCCCTCCTCAGCTCTTCTTGATTCTACCACTCTTCCGTCACCCTCCCCTTCATTTGCCCTTTCTCCCATTTCTAGCCGATCCCTAGCCTCCCCAGTGACCTGCTATGCCGTATTCCACTCTTCGCCGTTATCCTCGATCCTTCCCTGTGTCACTGCGTTCCAACGTCGTCCGTTCCCCTCCGTTTCCCTTTCCCTATTAATTCTATAACATAGTCTCATTTCCAAAATTTTCCTTTGTTTCCCTTCTTCCTCCAGCTTCGCTTTTAGCCTCTTTATCTCATTATTGCTCCTATTCAATTCCTGCATCACTTCAAAAAACCTCTCTTCAATTACCCCAATCCTCTTCAAATTATTCTCCTTCACTCTCTCCAATGTCCTCCATAACATTTCCTCCATTTTATCAAACTTTTTGGAGCAACTATCGCATGATTTTTCTTCATTCCTCTTATATATCCTCTCTCCCCTCCTTTGGTTAGTCCGTCCTACGTCTCTTTGCCTTTTCTCGTCTCGTCTGCCAAACACCATTGGCCCTCCATCGACAAAATCCTCTGTTCCGCATTCGCTCTCCTCCCTCCCCACCTTTTCGTCAATATGCTCGTCGCCTTCGGCTTCCTCTCCCTCGCTCTCCTCGCTTCTCTATTCCTTGGCCCCCTCTTCCCCCTTTCCCCCTGCCACTGCCTGTCCGCATGCTGCATCACTCTCCTCTTCCCTCCTCTTAAGTTTCCTTCCTCACTTTCGTCACCTGTCTTTTTTGCACCCCCTTTTATTACAAATTTATCCATACCTGCCGCATTCCTTTCCTGCTCACACCTTAACTTCGGCGGTCTACCTCGTGCTCGCTTTCCCATTTCTTGGCTTGAGTGCAGATGGCTCACCATCTCCTTCTCGCTGCTCTTCTCCATACCTTCGAACTTAGACCTTCTTCCCCTCGATTCCTTCTCTTCACCATAACCTCTGACAGCACTCTCCACTTCAAGCACCTGCCTTTTCCGCCACACTTTTCCTCTCACTCCACCTTCACTCTCACTTGAACCTCCCCCTTTTCCAAACTGTTTCCTTCTACTCTTCACACTCTCCCTTCGCTTTAACCTTACTTTACTTTATTTTCAGCACTCGCTACTCTTCTCTCTCCTACTAACAACCAAATATAAAAACCATAATATTTTATCTGTAGTTATAAAAGACAGATATAATGACTCCATTACTATAGAGGCTATAAAAGTCGGACTTACAAATTTGAAGAAGATACTGATTAAAAGAAATATAGTAAGTTTCCGGATTGCTAGACGAGAGGATTATACTGATGACTTTGGACCTGGATTACTAACAGAAATATTAATAAGAATTTTTGAGAAGAGTCATATTTTATAAAAATATTTTTTATAAAAGTAATTGTTTGTTATGGGAACATGGTTCTTCCACCGGCAAACCAGCGGACGGAAATAATTAAAACACTACATGACAGCCTAGTGGGTGGCCATAAGGGTATTAACCAGACATACTAAAAAATTCGATCAAGATATTATTGGCCAGGACTACGAAAGGACATATTAAATTACGTACGGAAATATTCGAGTTGTCTTAAGAAGAAAATTGATCGTCACAAGACTAGGGAACCGATGCTGATTACGGACACACCAATCGAGGCGTTCGACAAGGTATCGATAGACACCGTAGGAAAATTACGAACCACTCCTAGTGAAAATTCTCACCTGCTGACCATGCAATGCAATCTGACCAAATACTTAATTGTAGTGCCAATAAAGGACCTTAAAGCAACCACTATCGCTGACGCATTAGCCAGACACTTAATATACCAATTCGGTGCCCCTAGAGCAATATTGTCAGATCGCGGAACAAGTTTTCTTTCGGAGATTGTAGAATCACTATTACACTTTTTCAAAATTCATCATTTAACAACTTCCGGATATAGACCTCAGACTAATGGGTCTCTTGAGAGAAGCCATGCACCATTAATCGATTTCTTACGGATATATTCGGAGCGTTTTGACGACTGGGATCGGTTAACCCCCTTTGCGGTTTTTACATATAATACAAGTATACATAATGGAACTGGTTACACCCCCTTTGAACTACTTTACGGACGAATTGCTCGTTTTCACATGAAGATACCTAGGGAGGAAAAATTAGGGACCTATAATCAATACCTACGCGATCTAGTCTTACGTTTGACAGAACTAAAGATAGCGGCGGGTGATAATCAAATTCGTAAAAAGGAAAAATCTAAAAACCAATATGATAAACACGCTAGACCCTTTAAAGGGAAAGTCGGTGATTACGCCTGGATATTAAACGAACCTCGGGTAGGAAAAGCCGATAGTTATTATAAAAAACCCCTAAAATTCGTCGAAATTTTAAGTCATAAAAACGTTTTATTAGAAATACCCAATGGAAAAACAATACGGAAGCATATGGATAAACTTAAACTTCAGGCGTAGCTTTATAAATTCAATTACTCACTTATCTTATCTGTTCTATATTCTTCGTCTATACTATTTACTTTGTTCTGTTCTTTCAGGTACTATTTCTTTTAATATACTTCCTTTCATTTAATATGTATCTAATCTTACTTTCCTTTCTCTCTGTATTCGCCCCGTCTATTATGGACCCCCAGCTTATTCTATAGAAAAGTTAGACAACAACCCAGGAATTTACTACGAAAGAATAAATCCACTGAGAATAAAGAGGGCAGATTGGAAAATATACATATTCATCGACTTCAATTTGTTCCTGGCGAAGACTACTGCTATAATTGACCTACGGTCACTACTACAAAATTGTACTGGGCATCTCAATGAGGAAACTTGCCGTAATATAATCGGCAAGGATCACATTGATCTGAAGACAATCGCTCTTGAACAAATACGAATGAAGATTAAAGGAGCTATTGAAAACATGGTTCATATTCAGCAACCCGATGTTCAAGGACCTAAAAATATCAGGCCGAAAAGACTGGTTCCTTTTGGAGGCATAGAAAGACTGAGTCATAGTTTATTTGGATTAGTGACCATTGAGGAAACTGATAAAATAGAAGCCAACATAAATCAATTATATGCAGACCAAAAAGATATCATTAAACTCTTTAATAATAGGACCCATATAATTACCACAGGAATGGATAAACTATATAAAATGATGGACGTCCACGGGGACAGAATTTATAATTTAAACCTCCAAATGCGACAAAAATTCAGGAAATTAGAAAATGAAAATGCCCAACTGGAATACATGTTTTCAGTACATTCACTTGGAAGAATGCTAGAGGCAAAATTAGATCATTTTATCAAAAGCTCGGAAAAACTTCTTGAAATTATTCATGCGTTGAAAAGGGGCAAAATACAGCCGGACCTTATAGATTCTAACATGTTGCACCAGATAGCAAATGATATAAAATTCATGGTAGCGGACCTCAATTTCCCAATTCCAACTAAACACCTCCGAATTGAAGAAATTATTAAAATTTCCAGCATTGACGCGATTCAACGAGAAAGGAAGACATATATAGTCATTCATTTACCTCTAGTTGACAGAAATTACTATAATCTATACCGTCTGCACTCAGTATTGATACCGCAATCACCAAGCTCAACTGGAAAATCTGCATATATTAGACACGAATACTCGTACTTGGCATTAAGTTCGGATCAAAAACAGTATATACAGATGGACCACCATTCATTGCAAAGTTGTGCGCGAACACACTATACCTTTATATGTCCGGTAGGAGGACCTGTTTTAGATGCTAATCTTAATAGTAAATGCGAACTAGGACTGCTACTACAACCATCCAGTCATGAACTATACCATTATGACATAGTTCTGAGAATACAACGAATTACCAGTTGGAATTATATATCAACGGATGGGTCATGGATATACTCAGGCAACCAACAAGATACAGTCCGAATTGTCTGCCCGAACCAAGTGGACAAAAAAACCGAAATACAAGGGGTAGGAATATTAAGAATTACCCCGGGGTGCATCGGTTATACCAAGGATGCGACCTTGTTTACGGAAGTGGGCAAAGACAATACAAATGTTTACCTATATCAACCAAACTTAACCCTTAACCTAACGAATCTTTACCCGACACTAACCTACTTATCTGAAACAAATATTAAATTGGAAGAATGGACCCCACAAGCAGAAACCTGGACCAGCCAAGAAAAAACATTAAGCGACATCATGGAAAAGACGCAAATGTGTGTGTGTTAAGTAATCATAAAAAAATCACAACAACGCAATCAGGACTGATTTATGGGTGATTCAGTATTAATATCCTAATCATAATAATTATCAGTATAATTTACAAATGTTGCATCGTACGCACAAAAGCGTTAAATAATACCATAGTACACGAATCACCTCACGTGCATACACCGGATCCTCAACACAGATCAATTCTTCATAGCCTCGGACTGATTACGAATAAGCAAACGCCTGTCCGGATATTTGAAGAACGATCTAAGAAACAAGCTCAAATTGAAACCCTTCACATTCAACCCTCGAAGAAACCGAAACCCTCCGCGACTATACCTAATCCGTTGATAAAATCTGAAAATTCTTCGGGTTTACAAATCCAGACTGCGGAGTCTGTATGAATTTTTTTTTAATCAATAAATTATTGATCATTTGTTTCAGTACCCAATATCGTGATGAGTGACATGTCCGACCACTTGATAATAGACCCGACTTGCATCAAGTTCCGGTACTTAAAGCATAAGCCGCTGAGCGAACTCTTGACACGATTAGAGAGTATCGGACCCATAGAGGAGTTTCATTCACTACAAAATCTCACAAACAACAGTAGAAGAATTATTCTCTGCAAATTTGCTAGGATTAAATATGCAGTTGAAGCAAGAAAAATAAAAAATTGGAACATAAGCGCGATAAATCGTGCCCGTATTGGAAAACCGAAACCGTTACGAACAAACGATTTTAGGCCCACGGAGAAAACCCGACTATTTTGTCGACTTCCTTAGACAATTGAAGAGAGTTATAGAGAAATCTAATTTATCCAACACTTCGTACAATTCGGACCCTTAGTGTATCAAAAAGTGGTGCGAGATAACAATGGAGCCCTTGCTATAGACTACGGTCAGTATCACAAAGCTGCTGATGCCGCAACAGCCTTAAAAGAATGCGACCCTATTTATGGCGCTAGATATGCTGACATAAGGAAAAGAAGATGGGATCACAGTGATGAAACTAGGCACCACTGGCTTTGCGACGAATAAATAGACGCATCAATCTATGACGAACACGATACCACCTGTAAGTGGCAGCACCACAATAAACTCAGGGAAGGAAAACTGAAAAAACAAACCCTAAATCAGAAGTGAGAAGAGTGTATAAGGTGAATTCTACCTTATAGAAGATACTTCGAATAAGCTGTATAAATTATAAGTCATAAGATAAAAAAATTATTGAACCATTCAATTATATTATTATTAATTTACTTCACGGACCCATAACTCTTTAATCTTTCACCTATTTCTTTACTCTTGTTTATGTCTAGTCTTAAATCTTTGTACTTTTTCTCTCCTCTCGACCACGCAACTAACTGGACCATATTTCTACTTTAGGATGAAAGAAATTAACGGAATTCGCCTCCGAGCTGTGGCCCCAGTAGATGACTCCTCCACTGCAATTCGATTCAAATTTGATGACCCTGAACAAGAAGCTGCGGTCATTAAATTATTTAGTACTGTGGGGACCATACGCTCTACTACAACGATAGTAGCCCGATCCTCCTTACATTATGGAGAAATAATTATAGAATTTTTTCTTGAGGATAATTACTTTGCGGCAATATCAAGATTCTTCCCGTGTACCGCAGGGGAATGGTCACCTTACAATTCAAATGAGCACTCTTCGGAAGACGAAGACGAGGAAACAACGGACCCAATTGGGTTCACGCCACGATCGACTACACCAGCCTATGCGAAGGAGAATGACGCCGACCGACGATTGCATTTCCTCATATCGCACCGCGATAAACAGGATAAACCATGGCCAGAACAGCAGGTCCATGACGACTTCATGCAATTTGGACTAGTAGATTATATTAAAACATGGCAAAGCTCTTGCGGGCCTATGGGAGTAATCAAATACATATTTAGTTGGAGTGTCACTTCGGCATTAAGTAACTTAAATAAACGTTATAAGGTGAAACATTCGCCACCTCGACATCTGACAGCCAAACTACGGAACAAGTCCATGTACGTTTATCATGGTGCCTGCAGATACTATGTTACCAAGACAGAATTGGAAGCACATAGGACCATTTGCCAATACCAAAACAGAAATGTGCTGAGAACGCATTGGTTTTGTGGAAGGACAGTGTATCTTTCCGATTGGGACCAACATTTACAAGACTGTAATCTAGAGACCTACGATTACAACGGGTCCCCCTTCGATAGTATAAACAAGCTGACCTTGTTTTTGCAAATTCCCTCAGCCAAACCAAAGGACCAAATTTTGTTAATCCAGGTCCAAACTTCCTGTCTAAAGACTTAGAGGGGCTAGATCTAATAACCGGACAGGATAACCGCCAACTTGCATTGCAAAATAAAGATTGGACCAAATTGACGAGCTTTTACCTCCTTCTATTAACTATTTGGCTTGTATATCAATAAAGAGGACCATTTATATTACTTTACTATTATTATTTATCATTATTATGTATATTATTATTTTCTTCTTGTACTACCCTAGTTGGACCCAAAACGTTACCGAGGACGGCAACGATTCTAAGGGGGGAGGGATGTTACGTGACGTTCGATTATGTTATAATTATATTTTACGATTAAGATTTCGCTCTCGAGAATTCCGTTCGGACATAGTAATAAAACACTATAGCTAGCAGTATTCGTGTGCGCGACTCGGTGGGAATGAGCGGCAGAGGGTGATTCACGTTACTGCAGCATGCTGCGACAGCATGCTGCAGTCAGCGTGCTTAGCTAGGTAATACGAGACGATACGAGAAGTGTCTCAAGCATATGTGCGAGAGAGAGACGGAATGCGAGGGATAAAGAATATATAATAAACCGGTGAAAACAACGAAGAGAGATTAGTCAGTCAGGACTGAGCGCTAGAGCAACTAGGCCGCAATATTTCCGAATTCAGAGTTTATCTCGCCAATTGAAATTAAAATTTAGTTTGATTTGTCCGAGTTATCCGGCATAATTCTCTTACTTAATTAAAAGTTGAGTTTAGTTTGAGTGTTAATAAAAGGCAAAGAAACACAACAACCATACAGGCAACTTCTTCACGCCGCTAGGACCAAGGAAATATAAATTAATCCACAGTATTAATTGGACATATACAAATATACGTGTACATTTGACCGACCTTATAATCCGTTTAAAAAGAAACAAAAAGGAGAGAGGACCAATAAATAGAAAATAATATATAAAAGATCGATTGTCAATAACTTTATTTAAAAAATAAGTGAGTACCATATTGTTTATAGATAATAGACAACGCGAGGCGAAGAACACGCGTCTATATATATATATATATATATATATATATATATATAGTAAAATATATATAGTAAAAATAAATTTTATAAGTACTATTAAACGCGCTTGAGTATATCCATATGCTTCCCCGTTATTGCTTATTTTATATATAACCGATTACGGATACATATATACGAATACGTCCGATCGAATATCTCACGATCGCGGTATCGGGAGTCCGGATTCAAATCTACGAAGACTTCGTTATTGACGCGCGAACGGGACGGGGTGCCCGAGAGCCTGATTGCCGTCTGAGTCAAAGGCCGCTCGGCTGTTGAAAGGCCTTCGTACGGAATAAACTCGCCTCGCGCGAGTTGTCAGCCATCAGTAACGTAAGAGGGGAAGACAATAAAACTCCTAGATATGACGAAAAAGAAATAAATATAGTTCGTATAAATGATTAATTAAATTATGATCACATATATAGGTAATAGCAATTCAACAAAAATTAAAACGTTCTTATGAATTTATCCTAAAAAAATACCGAAAACAAATAATTGTTTATTGGCATTCATTTAATCCGCTATGTTGGTGAGTTTAAGTACCTTATTTTTAAGTAACCTTATTTTTAAATGAGGTTTCAAAAATTTAATGTTTCATCCTTGCTGTTGAATTGAACTCCTTAGTAAGGATCTAATAGCATACCTCAGACATTTATCTGCCAGTTATTCCGCAGCCAAGTACATAAGATCTCTAAATTGAAATCTAATTTCGAAACTCACTAACCATAGCGGGCTAAATGAACGACAATGATTAATTATTGTCGGTTTTTTTGGAATAAACTCTTAAGAACATTTTAATTTTTGTTAAATTATTTTTATGTTACATTTTTATATACTATACGAGCGGTTATAATTTTATTAATATTTAGAAAAATTGTCATTATTTTCAACAAATTGCTGGTGAAGGTTCATTTCATTCTCGGGTGATATGAGTTTAGTAACATTATATACTTGGCTGTAGAACATCTGGCAGCTAGTCGTTTGAGGTATGCTGTTGGATTCTTACTGAAGAGTCCAATTCAACAGTAATGATGAAACGTTAAATTTTTGAAATCTCATTTCGAAACTCACCAACATAGCGGGATAAATGAATAAGACCATTTTAATTTTTATATAGTTCGTACATTTTGTTAGTAAGATTTCACTGTATTAAAGCATCTTATATACGATTAAGCATGTGATTATGAGAATCTTCGCATTAGATGATCATTTTTCGATGACAGGACGAAGTCGTGACATTTTTAATGGTACATTTGTAACGTTATGTATATGTGCGTAAATGTGTGTATGTGCGCGCGCACGCACGCATGTGTGTGTGTAAGCGATGGAATACATTTCGTTATTGTAAAGCAAAATAGATAAAACAGAAAATAATCAAAACAACCCAGCACCATAGCTTATACTATATAACGAATGGATATTCGTTAAAACATTAATACTTACAGGACGATTTTTCGAGAGCTGAGTTCGCATTATTACCACATAATGAATTTGGACAGAAAAAATACAGGAATCACTGTCTCCTATGTTTTCAAGGGTGCTTTTTTCAATGACATTGGTTACAAATCTCAAAAAAAATGTCACCACCAAAAAAAAATTAAAAATAAATAAAAGATACTTATTTTTTTGATTGAATTTTTTTTCACTTATACTTTTAGACCTCATAACATTTTTTTATTTGCCTAAAAACTCTTTATATTGCGGCATTGATAACTAAAATAAAGATTAGTAAGTTTGTCAGAACATAAAAATTTATTGTTTAAAAAAATGGCGACTGTTATGGAATTTATTTTGGAAATTTTGTCCTCGAAAACTATAGATTTTTATAGAAATTTCCAAGGTGCGGAATCATCTTACAATTGATCAAAGAATGTTTTCTCATTTTCTAGTATGGTCCAAGAAAATTTTTGAATTTTCGAAAACTAAAATTGTGAAATAATTCTAGGTTACTCTTTAACTAAATCTGAGACATTTTTGTTTTTAGAAAATTTGTTGTGAAATGTATAGTTTTCGAACAAAAAATACGTATTGAATAAGCTTTAGGTACTCTACTGAAAAAATTCCATTGAAACCTATTGAACATAAGCAAATGATTTTCAATCCTCGATGTGATCACTTAAATAACCGTTGATGACCGGTGGTAACTATTCAGCAGCTGTCTACTAAATGGTGCGATTAATATTCCATTCTTATTGAACATTTGATTATAATTAATTTCAATTAAAATTTATTGGTTACGAAACATTTAAAATGTAAGATTCGATTATTGAATGAATAAATTTTTATGGGTTTGAATGTGAATGTTATACAATCATTTGTAACGGAGAATAGTGACCGTTCCCGTCTGGGTAGCTTGCGGCCGTCTGCACAAATTATTTATTTGTGAATTCAGGAAGCATAAGACGTTCCCACGACTGAATAACGTCTCGAGCACAACTACGTTAAACGCATAGATTCAAAGTCGGGATGAGGAGTGATACAGCGGCGAATAAACACATCAACGATTAACACACTAATCCTTTAATCGTCAACAATCGATTACAAGACGGCGATCTTACGCCTATAGACTATGAGCGGCACAATAACAAACCCGAACGCGAAGGTGAATCGGTGGCTGGTCAGCCTGCCGATTCCCTTTTTAAAACCAATTATTTCAATAATACCCGACAAACACTTCCCGCCGTTATTCCATCAACGGGATAGCCAGCAGATCTGCCGCACTACCACCCATCAGCTAACGCACAAATATGCAAGAGAGAGAAATAAGAGAAAACATGGCACCGATCTCGACCCTCAGCCTTTCCGACGGCTAGTACGCTCTGCAGTGTGACGTGACTGGTGCGTTCCTTTTCACTGACCGTCTCGCTGGTATTGTCGCTTCCGCTGCCCTTTAGTTGCTCGGTACTACAGTAGGATCGAAGACTGCTCACACGCGCACCCGCGCACCTCGCCGGTTATCCACACGCACAGGTGCCGGGTATCCTTCGGGACACGGCTGGGTGCGACCCAGCCTTGAACTCCAATACTCGTCCGCGCACCGGGCGTGTTTCCGAAAACGAACGTGTTGACGAGGTCGTGGGGCCATCTTCGGAAAAACCATTGACTTCGGCTTAATCCGCGCGCTATTTTCTCTGCACACAGCCTAGCAGGGACTCTCTAAATTTTCCTCGATGATCGTAACTTAAGCGCTGTCTCTCTCTCTCTCTTCTTCTGCGCCATTTCGATCGTCCCAGCCGTCAGCTCAGCCCGTGTACAGCACCTCGTAAACAAAAATCAAGCATGAGCGTGCGCGCCACACGTACACACTCTCAGCTTGGCACGGCGCACGGACATTTGCGAGAGCCAAACGGACGAAATCGGCCTAGCCGAGATTCTCCGTTACACATTATCAATCATGATTCTAAGTGTTCATATCGAAGATTGAACGTGAGTTGTGTATAAATTAATAATATCCTGTGGTAAAAAACTTATTTGGATACATAGATATTAATAGAATGTAATTAGATAAAATATTTCATCATTTTTAATTGTATGGAGTATTATAATGAGTATTTAAATGAATAAAATGATATGAATTTTAATAATTATATATGACATGTGCTACCCAGTTGACTAAAAACCTAACACTTTAAAGTTTTATATCTTGACTTAGATAGTTATGGAAAACTCTGTGGGTACTCATTTGTAGGGTTTTCTAATGTCTATCACGTGGCGTAAACTATATGTCTATTTTATAATTTTATTTTTTAAAAACTATGATGTCAGAAGTACAAAATGAAATTGATTTTTTTTTGTCAACTTTGATGCGATATAATTTAAAGAAAAGTGGTAGGAGGTAAAATCTTTTCTTACTATTTGAAAGCTTGTCCCAAATGCTAAAAAACCATGTCCAAGAAATTTTTTTCATATGATTTTTTTAAGCTATATCGTATTTTATTATAAAACACATGTTACGAATCGAATCGTTATATCTCGGAAAATATACTTTTTACAAAAAACCTATAAAGAAAAAAGTTGTTGCCTTTTGGTAAAAAAAAACTATTTATAAATATATAAATATATATTTATAACAAAATATATATTTATAAATATATATTTATAACATCTCAAAAAAAGGTATTTGTTCAATTCATTTTAATATTCACGATCACTGAAGTTGATTTTCATGTTTAATGTCGTCTATATGATAAAAAATTATTAATTCGAAAGTATTTATATTTTAAAACAATATTGACGATTATTCAAAGAATAATGTACATTTGAATGCATAGATATTAATAGAATATAGTTAGATCAAATATTTTATCATTGTTAGTTATATGAAGTATATTGAGAGTATTTAAATGAATAAAATGATATGAATTTCAATAATAATGTATGTTGTAACGGGGTAAAACCGTTTAATTATTATACTCGCGCGATTATATTAAAAGGACACGCGTAATTGTCAATGCTCACTACTTATCCGGGAGAGCACGAGAAAGTATGCGTCAGTCAACCAATAATCGTTAATAACCTATACTAAAATGAGTTGAAGCTATAAGATATGAGAGACTCAAAGAAAACACTTGTTAGTAATATAAATTGGATCTTTTATTATACCTCAAAATCTACAAAAGGTCGGCCCGCGCGTTTATTTACATGAACGCTCGCTCGTCGACAACACGCTTTGCCGGTACGCTCGCTGCTCTTTGTTATGAGAGCCGTTGCATGCACGCATCGAATGTTAGCATCAAATTATTATTCTATGCTCGCGATCGCGAAATTAAGCTGGCCAGCTTACCTTCTACTTGCAGGCGATCGGAGAAAACCACGACAAGTCGCACAGCACGGAACAGTTGTTTATTGTTTTTATTGTTCTGCTCGCGGATCGCGAATGCGCGCACACAATGATCTCGCCCTCGATGGCGAAATCTCACTCACACACACTCGTCCTGTCCTTAAGCTAGCAGCTGGACGACACCTTGGCAGCCGTAATATCGGATGACTGGACAATTGCTGTTTCGACGTGTTGTAGTTGATGAGGACACGTAAATTGGCGATGACAATAACGAAAAGCGGGCGGACACTAGGATGGTCTAGGCTTCACTGGTTCAAATTCTGTCGCGCGCGTTCCGTCTGCTTGCGTGCCGAATTCCTTCGTTACCTATTTCGTCCCCCCGGGAGGTGCTGCCCTCACAGACAGCAATTAAGTTAAATAATCAGCGCTAATTTGACGTTTACCGTCACAATGTATAAAACAACATTAATAATATTTAATAAAAATTTATAGAAATTTGTAAGATTCACTCTCGAGAGTTCCAATAAAGCTTAATATTTCGTAATTTGATACATTCTTAATAATTAATTAATATTATTCTGAGAATTTTAATAAAGTTTTATTAGATTGATAATAGTTATATCTGTGAGTTATGAATCAATTTCAATCATTTTATAACGAGTCTGATGTCAACTCGTTATGTCTCTCTCTCTACGGCAATAATATAGAGAATAATATATAATTGTAATATGCCATGTCTTTTGACTCATATTCCTCCTTAGCTGCAGCAGACGACAACTACGGAAAACAAGGTAAGAGAGAGAGAGAGTGCCGGCAGAGAGAAACCGCGTGTGCGTGTATGTATAACTATGTGTGACGAGCCGTGCGCCGCGTGCCGCGTGACGAAGGGCCGGCAATTAGCTGATAGCTTGCGAGTCTTGCGGAGGCATTCGGTCGTGCTTGTGCATTATTAATTTTATTTGTGATCCGTCTCGTGGCTAGGGAGTGCTCCTCGATTTAGAATTGTTATTGAGGTGCAACTGTGCGCGCTGCAACTCCTCCCTTTTTGTGACTAGTGACGAAACACATACACGTGTTCATCAACCTTGCCGATTCGTAACAAAGGGGCATCGCCGAATGTAAGTACCGACCGTCCTTTAAGTCTCTCTCTCTCGCTCTGCCTAACTTGCCGCTCTCGTTGTGCCGCTCTGTACATACTTTTCGCACGTACATAAACTATATATATACAGCTACTTCTAAAATTGTATGGCTTTTCTTTTGAACAACCTTCCTTTCCTATCGCTTTCCTCGACTTTCACGATTTAACCTGCGCGATCCACGACGCTCTCCGCGGGCCAGTTGGCAACTTGACCTTCCGAGGCGGCCTTACGTGGCATAACGTATGCCCACAACGAGCTGCAATTGTACCATCAATTACTCTATTTTGGATAAATTAATATTGTAACAGTCTAAATTCCCGTTATAATTTCTAGTTTTCGTGTTCACTTTGAGGATAAAATTTAACTATAAATTTAAAAACTTAATAATATTGCATTGTGGAAGTCTTATTTGAATAAATATTTACAAATTTTATTTCTGAGTCCAATACCGAAACATTTTCAATAAAATTAAATGTCATAATGATACTCTACAAAGAGATATCATTGTATCCCTTTTAATAAATTATCCATTCAATGCGAAATAAACTAATCTTAATAAAGTTTCATCGCAATTTGTTTACTCTTTAATACACTTCGCAACAAAATTAACATAACATCTGATTTCGATTAAATAAGGGCGCAACTTCGAAGATCAATATCTCAGGTAAAAAATATCGTAACGGAGTGAATTCGTGAATATTAAAGGTTAAAGTCTCTACTTCAAGATGGTGGAACTCGATTTTCGATTTCACCCAATCTCTACTTACGTGTCCTTGAAATTCAATGTCATTTTTTAAAGCTCAAAAATCGTTAACTTTCGTAGTGCGCCCGTGCGTAAGTTATTATTTCAATAATTCTGATTATTGCATCTTAAAGTACAGCTCTTTTTCTTTAATTTAAAAAAAATTGATCCGCTACGATTTTTTTTACGTTTTTGCAATGTTTTAAAAATTATATTGATGAACCTCGTTTTTTGTGATATATTGAATAATTTTGATTCACCCTACCATTGAATCAGCGCTGTAGAATGACTCGACTTCGTAGATCAATATTTCAGGTGTGATGTTCGTCTCACCTTTTATTTATATTATTGTTCATACTCTTGTGGTCTATCGCGCTAATGAGTAAGAATTTGTTTCAATTTTGAATGCTTCTAAATATTAACTTTGAAATAAAATAACAAATGAATATGTATGATCATATGAGTTAGATTTGAAGGAAAGTCAGACTTTGCCCTAGTTTCTTATGGTGCGAATTGTCCCATAAGTAGAGCTAAAGTCTTTCTTATAAAGGATATAATTCAGCGCAAGTTTCTTATAGCGCGAAATGTTCTATGAGTCGAGCATGAATTAAGGGAAAAGAAAGGATTTGCTCAGTTAATTACAATGAGAGAAAGAACTTAGGTATTAGCCAAGTTTATTCAATCTCATGCGCTCACTTTGCAAGGCTTGGAGTCAATGCCAGCCTGTGCAATAATCAGCGTATTTATACACAGATTTTCCCGCCTATTTTTGCAGGAGAGTTCTCTGCGAGAAGTTTTCGAATCTTCGAGAAGTATTCGCAAATTTTAAGAAATGAATTTTCTAAATTTACAAGTAAATAAATATTAATACTAAAATTTTAACACGTGTAAACTTTACAAAATTAGTTATTAGTCGTTTTAGTGTAATTTACAATTATCACAAATAGTATCGTCAAAAGTTATTAACTAATAAAGTTACCTAATGTAATATTACAATATTTACAATAGAACAATATTAAATTTTTAGATAACTTTATAGTTTATTAATTTTAGAAGTAATTTCTAAAAAGAAATACTCAAATTAGTTAATAACATTTGAATTATAACAAATTTTCATATTTGTAACGGTTTTTTCTATAATCTTATAATGTAATTATTAGATTAATTATTTAAGATTTATAAATTATAAAGCTATCATTATTATGTAAAAAATTAACGCTTTCGTTCTATATACAACTTAATTTTTAAATAAACTATTGATTATTTATTTATTAATAACAGTTATAATTAAACTGTTATTAATGAAACCAATTCCTACTCATCTTTTTAAGATATTCATTATGAGAGTAATTTAGAGTATTCACATTTTTCTAATAATTAATATTTATAATGTAATAAACAAATTAACTTTGCATATTAAAATTCATTATTATTTAATAATTAAACGCAATTGGAATTATTATAATCTAAATCTATGTACTAAAATCTATATAAAAAATGCTTTGTTTCATCAAAATTACTTTTAATTAACATACTTTATTCAAATAACAAAAACTATTATATCTATATCTATAAGTTTGTGACGTCACGCTCTTTATATGGTCATGAAATTAGACTCTTGTACTAAGACAATCAAATAATAGGTGAGGTGGCGCCGTTTAATATGCTAATTGATGTAAACAGATTGATGAGTTTGACGGGTTGCAGTGATTTAGTGAAATAATAAACTAGCTCATGGATAGGACCGTTACACAGGTGCTTATCGCAGAAGGACCGAGCGAATTTCATTTTCATGCAAGATAATGTACCATCCCATGCCGCAGGAATTATTTAGACTCATATCCAAGAACACTTAGAGATACTGCCGTATCCATCGAATAGTTCGGATCTTAATCTAATTGAACATATCTGGGACATGAGGGGTAGATGATTGCGTAGTAGGCAGAGATAGCCAAGGAATCCTGAAAAACTGAAACTAGTTCTAAATGAGATATTCGTATAGCGTAAGATACCTCAAGACATGATAAGAGCATACATTAATATGCCTGCAAGATTATCTGAGGTTTTTCAGCGCCGACGTGGCAACACAAGGCTTTCTATACAATTATTCGTAATCGGCCCTTTAAAGCCCTCCCCGCACACGCACACACTCACACACAAATTCACGCACACATATGGATATACACGCATATTACCAATTAAACCCGATCGACTTCTCACTTGCGGTGCTTATTAGATAACGTTAAAGTCGACAGTAATATGCTTTTCGCTCGTATACGAGTTTTCCATTTCAATTTGATTAGAATCAACCAAGAAATAACATTCGAACCCGTGCATACGGCATTTTGAACCTGAAATATTGATCTACGAAGTCCAGTCATTCTACAGCACTGATCAATGGTAGGATGAATCGAAATTATTCAATATATCACAAAAAACGAGGTTCATCAATATAATTTTTAAAACATTGCAAAAACGTAAAAAAAATCGTAGCGGATCAATTTTTTTTTAAATTAAAGAAAAAGAGCTGTACTTTAAGATGCAATAATCAGAATTATTGAAATAATCATTCACGCACGGGCGCACTACGAAAGTTAACGATTTTTGAGCTTTAAAAAATGACATTGAATTTCAAGGACACGTAAGTAGAGATTGGGTGAAATCGAAAATCGAGTTCCACCATCTTGAAGTAGAGACTTTAACCTTTAATATTCACGAATTCACTCCGTTACGATATTTTTTACCTGAGATATTGATCTTCGAAGTTGCGCCCTTATTTAATCGAAATCAGATGTTATGTTAATTTTGTTGCGAAGTGTATTAAAGAGTAAACAAATTGCGATGAAACTTTATTAAGATTAGTTTATTTCGCATTGTATGGATAATTTATTAAAAGGGATACAATGATATCTCTTTGTAGAGTATCATTATGACATTTAATTTTATTGAAAATGTTTCGGTATTGGACTCAGAAATAAAATTTGTAAATATTTATTCAAATAAGACTTCCACAATGAAATATTTTTCATGTGGAAGTTTCATGTGGTGTATGAAGTTTTTAAATTTATAGTCAAATTTTATCCTCAAAGTGAACACGAAAACTAGAAATTATAACGGGAATTTAGACTGTTACAATATTAATTTATCCAAAATAGAGTAATTGATGGTACAATTGCAGCTCGTTGTGGGCATACGTTATGCCACGTAAGGCCGCCTCGGAAGGTCAAGTTGCCAACTGGCCCGCGGAGAGCGTCGTGGATCGCGCAGGTTAAATCGTGAAAGTCGAGGAAAGCGATAGGAAAGGAAGGTTGTTCAAAAGAAAAGCTATACAATTTTAGAAGTAGGTATATATAGTTTATGTACGTGCGAAAAGCATGTACAGAGCGGCACAACGAGAGCGGCAAGTTAGGCAGAGCGAGAGAGAGACTTAAAGGACGGTCGGTACTTACATTCGGCGATGCCCCTTTGTTAAGAATCGGCAAGGTTGATGAACACGTGTATGTGTTTCGTCACTAGTCACAAAATGGGAGGAGTTGCAGCGCGCACAGTTGCACCTCAATAACAATTCTAAATCGAGGAGCACTCCCTAGCCACAAGACGGATCACAAACAAAATTAATAATGCACAAGCACGACCGAATGCCTCCGCAAAACTCGCGAGCTATCAGCTAATTGCCGGCCCTTCGTCACGCGGCACGCGGCGCACGGCTCGTCACACATAGTTATACATACACGCACACGCGGTTTCTCTCTGCCGGCACTCTCTCTCTCTCTCTCTCTCTCTCTCTCTCTCTCTCTCTCTCTTACCTTGTTTTCCGTAGTTGTCGTCTGCTGCAGCTAAGGAGGAATATGAGTCAAAAGACATGGCAAAAAATTAGACATAAATCTGTTAATTTTTAGCTTACTTGAAATCTTATATGTTTTCCGTCTATGGAGCCGATACAATTAGGGAACTGCCAAAGGTTTTCATTGTCCTGTGCAATTTTCATCCATTCTTCCGTTGATATAATTCCTGATGAAACAATTGGCTGTAGTACTATCCAAAGGCTTGACAGGTTTCGTAAATGATGTTGCTTACGGTCGGGCCAGCTATATAAAATTTGTGAGATATTGACTGCATATAATCTTCTGAAGCTGAGTCGACTCTCTAACTACAAACTGCTTTGTTAGGTAAGGTCCGACTTGCAATAATAGCTTTTCCATTTGCGTTGCTGACATTCTAAAAAAGTTTAGATGCTGCGATGATGAAAGCAAAGGGTACCATACACCAAATCCAAGATTTTTGCGTTGTTGATATTCCAACGGAGAATTATCGACCGTTCCCGTCTGGGCAGCTCGCGGCCGTCTGCACAAATTATTTATTCGGGGATTCGGAATACAAAAGACGTTCCCACGACAGAATAACGCATCGAGCATAAACACGTTAAACGCACAGATTCGAAATCGGGATGAGGAGTGATACAGCGGGGAATAAACACAACAGCGGATTAACACACTAATCCTTTTATCGTCAACAATAGGTTACAAGACGGCGATATCGCGATTATACACTACGAGCGGCAAAATAACAAACGCGAATACGAAGGTGAAACGGTGGCTGGTCAGCCTGCGGATTCCCTTGTTAAAACTAAATGTTACAATAAATCCCCGACAAAACACTTTCCGTCGTTAAACTATCAACGGGGTAGCCTGCAGGTCTGCCGTGCTATCACCTATAAGCTGTCGCCCAAACATGCAAGAGAGAGAGAGAAACAAGAGAAAAACACGGCATCGACCTCAACCCTCAGCCTCTCTGACGGCTAGAGCGCTCTGCAGTAAGACATCACTAGTGTGTTCCTCGCTGACTGTCTCTCTAGTGTTTGCTGTCGCCGTTTATCTTTTCCCTCGTACTCTCGTTAGCCTACAATACTGCTGCCTTATTCTGTTGTTCCGCTCGTTGCTGTTGTCGTTGTTTCCGCTGCCTCTCGGTTACTCGTTACTGCAACAACGTCGAAAACTGCTCGCGCGCGTACCCGCGCACCTTGTCGGA
The DNA here is from genome assembly GCF_024137745.1 of Phymastichus coffea. Classification (NCBI taxonomy): domain Eukaryota; kingdom Metazoa; phylum Arthropoda; class Insecta; order Hymenoptera; family Eulophidae; genus Phymastichus; species Phymastichus coffea. The sequence continues at coordinate 7,798,179 of NW_026706814.1, forward strand.
TACCCAGATGCACCGGTAGTAGGTATGCTTCGAGACACGGCTGGGCGCGACCCAGCCTCACCCAGCCTCGAGCGCATTCTCTCTCTCTCTCTCTCTCTCTTTCTTTCTCTTCTTCCTTTCTTCTGCGCCATCTCCATCGCTCCAGTCGTCAGATCAGCCCGTGTTTAGCACCTCGCAAACAAAAATTCAAGCATGAGTGTGTATACCACACGCACAGACTCTCAGCTTGGCGCGGCGCACGGTCATTTGCGAGAACCAACGAAATTGGCCTAGCCGAGATTCTCCGTTACAATATAATGGAGTCACATAATATTGTCTGTCCCTTCGTTGTATTGACTCGTCAGCAACAAGCGAAAGGAATTGTAGACTATATTCTGTATCACTATTTTTCCAAGCTGTATGTGCTTCACTTGCTAACTCATAATATTTCTTTGCGTATAATAACTTTTGCCTATTGTGTGCCAATTTTCTTTGGACTCACTCTCTGGAGATTCGACGTGCACCCATATTCTGATTTTCAGAAATCATGCCGATATACAACGATAATGTTAAAAAATGTAAAACAAACTTCAAATTCTGTAATTTCACCAGAAGAATTGTGTGAAGAAATGTGCGAAGTTTGTCAACGCTTGTGCGACGATCACATACTTCACGCACAAGTTACGTACATGATTTTTTCACGCAAGTGTGGGACGTTCGAGTGTTGTAGGTTTATGTGAGCAGGAAGAGAAGGAAAGGAAGTTTCGGCTAGTGCTCTCCCTCGTTCGTAAAAAAATATGAAAAACTTTTAAATTATTAGTTACGAAATGAATAATTATTTCTTGAGAAATATTTCTTAATAATATTTCTTTGAGAAACCCTATAGATTTTCCCGCATTTCATTTCCATGCTAATTGCGTTTTCTAACGCTCCGTGCGGAAAATAATAGTGCTTAAATTAGGGAAACCCATACTCGTCCCGTCTTTTATGACAGACCATTAAGCGTCAGTACATGCAGTACACTGTAAAAAAATGTCAAGGAATTCAATAAAAAAAGAATTTTTAAAATAAAAATAATACTTTTTGAGCTATGGGCAATTGTTTAATAAAATGTTAATAACTTTTAGAAAAATTGGTATTAGAGTATTGTTCACTTAATATTTTTCAAGTACACCCTTTTATGCGTAATTTAAAAAAAAATTCGCTTCGATAACTTAAATAGTTGCGGAGATATAAATTTTTGAAAATTTTTTCGTCAAAAATTTTCAATTGTTTATCACTTTTGATATAATTATTATAATGAACTAATAATCCATACTTAAATATACTACCATATAAACAATACGTAGACCAAGTTTCAAGAAAATTCGAAACATACCCCTGAAAAGTTGATGGTCATAGTCTGGAATGTGCCAACGTATACGAGTTGCAACGGTAGTCGATTCAATTAATCGAACCGTTCGCGATTCTGATTTTCGCGCGTTAGTTCTAAGTATTGAAGAGAGAGAGAGGGGGCGCGCGATCTTTTGAATTAGCAGTTACGTCTCAGCTGTTACTTGTGTAGTACCGCCAAAATAGTTTAGCACAGTGTTTCACCGATTTGCCAATAAATAGTTTACTTGGATTTTGGATACGTGTGCAAGGGTGAGCGAGGAAGTAGCGACAGTAGCAGCATCACGGAAGCAGCAGCAAAAGCAACAGCTATTATACAGCAGATTTGCGATCGAGGAAGCACAGCTGATTCTGATTTGAGGAGCACCTTTAATTTGCTTCAACAATTACGGCTGATCACCGTAATTGCACCGTAGGGTAGGTGCACCTCCCTTAATTATCGCGTGACAAAATACATTTGGTATTTTGTCCAACAGTGTTAGCGTTAATTTTTTGTATTCGCGTCGAGCGTTAGATCGCGCCAATTTTCGTATCTTCTCTCTCTCTCTCTTTCTCACCGAAAGTTATTTAATTGTAAATCCTATTCGCGTGCGTCAGTCTTTCGGCCCGACAAAGACTGTAGAGATTTTTTTATTAATAAAATCTATTAAACTTATTCGCCGATTTCGTCATATAATTTTTCCTAATAGTTTAAACAATTGAAAAAGGCTTAGGTTTTAATCCGATTATAGCTAGGGGATTAAGTGGATTAGGAGCAAAGTCGATTACACTTAAAAACTCATCGAGTATCACAAGGCACGTGACTTAAGGTGAGTTCAACTCCGCTTGATCGAAGACAACTAAGTTAAGTCAGCTGACGTTAAGGCGAATACACGTATTAACATACGTGTTAACGGAGCGGCGGTTTGCTCTGCATCGTGGGAGTTTGCTCTTAAATAAATTTCTCATTTTGCAGATTTATCTCCCCCGTTATAGAGTATATATAACATATAAATTAATATTATCGAAAAAATTCTAATTACAGCATGTATATAATAATAGAAAGAGAAGCTATCATTTATAATGTCTGTCATATTACATATGTATACAAATATATACATATCTACAGGGTGTCAATTAAGTCCCGGGACGCCTGAATATTTTCTGAAGTACTTCAGTTCTGAAAAAGGTCAAGGTCATTTCTTTAGTAACTTTCAACGCTGAATCCGATGGTGACCTTGGATTTGACCTTGAGATTGACCTTCAAGGTTATTTCAAGGTCAACTTTGTTTTTTCAAATAGAAACCCCCATTTTTGACCCCGGATTCGGAAAGAGCGGAAAATTTTACGTCCAAAACGGTATTTTAAAAATTTTTTTTCATGGCCTTGAGAAGGTCGATTTAAGGTCAAATGCTTGAAAAACTGCCTAAAAGCGTTTTTTTAATTTTTAAGATATCGAAAAATGACCTCTACAAAATTTGTTCAGAACAGAGTGGGCCACCCAATGCACCAAAAACCTTTGACCTTTAACCTCATTTTGAAGGTCATTTCAAGGTCGAAGTGTTTTTTGTAATGGAAACCCCTCTTTTTGACCCCGGATTCGCACATAGCGCGAAACTCAACACAATACCTTATCCAAACGTCGGATTTCGCGCTATGTGCGTATCCGGGGTCAAAAAGAGGGGTTTCCATTACAAAAAAACACTTCGACCTTGAAATGACCTTCAAAATGAGGTTAAAGGTCAAAGGTTTTTGGTGCATTGGGTGGCCCACTCTGTTCTGAACAAATTTTGTAGAGGTCATTTTTCGATATCTTAAAAATTAAAAAAACGCTTTTAGGCAGTTTTTCAAGCATTTGACCTTAAATCGACCTTCTCAAGGCCATGAAAAAAAATTTTAAAATACCGTTTTGGACGTAAAATTTTCCGCTCTTTCGATTGCCGTTGTCAAAAATAGGGGTTCCCATTTAAAAAAACAAAGTTGACCTTGAAATAACCTTGAAGGTCAATCTTAAGGTCAAATCCAAGGTCACCATCGGATTCCGCGTTGAAAGTTACTAAAGGAATGACCTTGACCTTTTTCAGAACTGAAATACTTCAGAAAATATTCAGGCGTCCCGGGACTTAATTGACACCCCTGTTTACACATATATACAGGGTGTCCAAAAAGTTCCGGGACACCCCAGTAAGTCCTGAGATATAACTATTTCCGAGGAGATTAAGGTCATTCCTGTAGTAACTTTGAACGAGGAATCCAGTGGTGACCTTGGTTTTGACCTTGAGCTTGACCTTCAAGGTCATTTCAAGGTCAACATTTTTTTCAAATGGGAACCCCTATTTTTGACAACGGTAATCGAAAGAGCGGGAAATTTTACGTCCAAACATGTACTCAGGTCATAGGTCAAGATGACCTTCAAGTTCATTTCAAGGTCATTTAAACTTCACGACGGTCTGAAGTTGTGTAAGGTTTTTATTATTTTGGAGGAGATTCTTTAGTAACTTTTCACAAGGAATCCAATTGTCATCTTGGATTTAACCTTAAGGGTCGTGTTAAGGTCAATCTTTTTATATTTTGCGTTACCCAGGAACAACAACGTGGACGTAGTAAAATCTATTCCCATTGGGGTGCTTGATTAGAGTGAGTCCCCTTGCCTCTCATGACTACTTAAGCTACAGAATGCACAAGATTTTTATCGCAAATGTTCAAATGATGTCCACCCACTTCTCGACAATGAGCCAAACGATGGTAAAAAACCATTAACCGCATTTTAGATTATTTCGGTAGGAATTAGAGCACATTCATCAATTATTATCTGTTGCAATTCTTCTAAATTTTGAGGTTTGGTTTTGTACACTCAATCTTTGAGATAACCCTACAGAAAATAGTCTAGGGGTATTAGATCAGGTGATCTGGCTGGCCATTCAATTGTGCCTCTACGTCCTATCCACCGATCAACAAACACGTCATCTAAATAAGCGCGAACGTTTCGTCCGAAGTGAGGTGGAGCACCATCTTGTTGAAACCATGTTCCATCAAAGTTTCTTCCAGAAATCTCTCTTATTGCAGGAACTATTTGGTTTCGTAGTATAGTTTCGTAAGAGGCAGCAGTCAAATTACCCTCAATAAAAAATGACCCTACTATTCTATTATTAAAAATTCCGGCCCAAACATTCAACTTTTGTGGATACTGCGATTTATCCTCTCGGGCCCAATGAGGGTTAGCATCTGCCCAATACCTGTAATTATGCCTATTAAGAGTTCCGTCCAGTTGAAATGTTGCTTCATCTGAAAAGACTATATTAGTAGGGAATTTGGGATTTTCATCTATGCGTAACATCATATCTTCGCAAAACTCATCGTGACGATCGAAGTCATCCTCGTTCAACTTGTGAATAAGTTGTACTTTGAACGGATGAAAATTTGCACTCCGAAGAATGTTATGCACAGATAACTTACTCGTACCATGCTCTTGAGAAACCCTTCGAATGGAAGTTTGCGGATCTTCGGTAAATGATAACAAAACATCCAATGAGTTTTCCTCATTCGTCGCTATTTTTGGTCTCCCTGATTTAGGTATATCTCTTACATTGTCTATTTGATTAAACCGTTGAACGAACTGTTCAACGGTTTATGATGAAATTCGAACAGCATTTTGCCCACCTCTAAATGTTTCGTTAAAAAGACGTTGTACTTCCCTGTACGACCGAATTACCGCACCCCAGCCTCGCATCATAAGAAGCGATATTCTTTCTCTTTTACTTAGTCTGTTCATTTTTGGTTTAATTTATAAAATTTTTAAAAATTTTTCTAATTTGAAATTTAGATATGAAATTTCAATGTTAATGAGGGTTATTTTTTTTGCTACTATTTTCTGCAAACTTACACAAGCTTGTGTGAATTTCAGAAATAGAAATAAATGCGTCGGAGATTTCAAAAATATTGAGTATTGTAAAATCATAAAAAAATGTACATAAGTTTATTGAAAAACAAGTTATTTAAAAGTTGTGTGAAAAATTGTTTTTACATAAAAAACGTGCTTTCTTTAAAATTCAAATAATCTTCTTGTTCAAAAATGTTAAAAAAGTATTTTTTTCGGACATCGATGTGGTGGCTGTAACTGTGTAAAATTCTTTACCAAAATTTTAGCTTGGGAGGCCGAAGAAGAGTAGGAGAGGGAGGCTTTTACTATCCAAGGTTTCTAATTTCGTTTTTGAAATTTTTTTGGAAGAATGAATGAACTTGGAGTAGTATCCTTTACATTATTTTATTTAGCATTATTAATATGATATTTGAAATTAAAAAAAAAGTTTTAATAAAGCTCAAAAAAGTCTTTCAAAATCTGTGACAGAGTGATGAATGCGCCCTCTAGGAATTATCCTACCAAAATCGTCCAAAATGCGATAAATGTTTTTTATCATCGTTTGGCTTATTGTCGGAAAATGAGTGGACAGCATTTTGAATATTAGCATGGGGATTCACTCTAATCAAGCACTCCGATCATGAGAGGCGACGGGACTCACTCTAATCAAGCACCCCGATCGTGAGAGGCGAGGGGACTCACGTAAATCAAGCACCCCAATAGGAACAGATTTTACTACGTCCACGTTGTTGTTCCTGGGTAACGCAAAATGTAAAAAATTGACCTTAACACGACCCTTAAGGTTAAATCCAAGATGACAATTGGATTCCTTAAAAAAAGTTACTAAAAAATCTCTTCTCTTTTCCAAAATGATAAAAACCTTACACAACGTCAGACCGTCGTGAAGTTTAAATGACCTTGAAATGAACTTGAAGGTCATCTTTGACCTATGACCTGAGTACATGTTTGAACGTAAAATTTCCCGCTCTTTCGATTGCCGTTGTCAAAAATAGGGGTTCCCATTTGAAAAAAAAGTTGAACTTGAAATGACCTTGAAGGTCAAGCTCAAGGTCAAAACCAAGGTCACCACTGGATTCCTCGTTTAAAGTTACTACAGGAATGACTTTAATCTCCTCGGAAATAGTTATATCTCAGGACTTACTGGGGTGTCCCGGAACTTTTTGGACACCCTGTATATATAATATATATACACATGTATATATAACATATATATATATCTAACTATAAATATATAGTCGTAAGGTGGCCTCGGAATCTGATCCCTCCCCCCCCCCCCCCCCATAATTTTGTCCCTTCCCCAATTGATATTTTTAAGATTGCATAAAAATCAGAGAAATTCACCGTGTTTTCACCGTGTTTTCACCGTGTTTTCACCGTATTTTTGAGTGATTTGATGAAATTTTTAATTTTTCATGGCCCCTCCCCACATCAAAAAATAAAAAATGACCCCTCCCCCCCCCCCACCCCACAATTTTGGCCACTCCCCTCCCCTCCCCATTTGTTCATTTACATGTTTTTATGCGAATTTTAACAAAATATATTTATGTTTGCATTTTTTTTAATGAATGCCATGTATTTACTTCTAATATTGATAGCATATCAATAGTAGAAGTTCAAAGAAAGCTTTAGCTCACGTATTGAAACCTCGCCATGCATACAGAAAGGATGAGTAAACTAAAAGTTAATCTAAAAATTTTCAAGAAGTAAAGTTTTATATAAAAATGGCTTTGCCTCCCGATATGCTCAGCTTGATCGACCGAACCGTTCAATCGAATGTAAACTGACTGGGATTTTATTAAGCAGTTGCATTTTTTTTTATTAGTAAAAGTTCAAAATAGAGAGCACGGTCATACTGAACAAAAAATTAAATTTACATTAAAAATATGATTTATTTGAAAAAATAATATAATTTTATAATTGTGTGAAGTAAGGGAAGTGTGGAAAATTCAAATTTGCTGACAGTTGTTCGTAAACAACGATATCCAACGATTGGCAGAATAGGGATCGTACATCCTAAAGATATTGAAAGATATCATTTGAAACTAATATTAAATAGAAGTAAAGGGGCAACTTCTTTCGAGGATTTACGAACTTATAAGAAAAAAATTTATATAACTTATAAAGAAGTTGCTATTGCTATGGAGTTAGTAGATAACGATAAAATGATTTATAATACATTTGATGAAGCATGTACAATTATGATGCCATATCAATTGAGGAATTATTTTGTAAATCTTTTATTAACTGAAAATTTCGAAGCTAATTTGATTTGGGAAAAATATAAAAATTATTTTAGTGAAGATTTTCACGACAACAAAGAAAACCGAGCTTTATTTGAAATTGAAAAATTACTATCAAAAGAAGGTTTTTCTTGTGAAAATTTAGGTTTGCCGAAACCACAAAATGTATGTAATGTTAAACAAGAGAAAGATCAATGTTTAAGATCAGAAAGTAAGAAATTATTTGAAAAAATATTTAAAGATCTCAATGAAGATAAAAAAAAAATCTATCACGAAATTTTTACGAGTAAAAATAAATTATTTTTCATTGATGAACCTGGGGGATCTGGTAAAACTCATTTATATAAAACAATTATATATAAGTATTTATCAATGGGACGGAAAACGTTATCAATGGCTTGGACCGGAATAGCTTCTATATTATTGCCTAAAGGTATGACGAGTCATAGAATGTTTCGATTACCTTTTGATTTAACTGACATAATATCAGTATTTTTGAAATATGATAGTGATAAAAGAAAATTACGAGAAGCTGAATTAATAATTTGGGATGAAGCTTCTATGATACCAAAAAATGCTTTAGAAATCGTTAATAAGACTTTGTGTGATGTATGTGATAATGAAGAACCATTTGGAGGAAAATTAGTTTTGTTAGGCGGAGATTTCAGACAAATTTTACCAGTTATGAAATATTCATTGAAAAACACCATAATAATTAATACTATAAAACATTCTTCTTTATGGCCTTTGTTTACCATATTAAAATTACACAAAAATATGCGTTGCAGTAATGAAAAATTTGCTAAGTTTCTATTGGATATTGGGGAAGGAAAAATTGAAAATTTTATAATACCTAAAGAAATGAAAACTGATAATGTTTGTTCAAAAATATATAGAAATTCTAATATTTCTCATTGGTATGACCGAGTGATTTTAGCGGCTCATAATGATGATATCAATAAGTTGAATACTAAAATTTTAAAATATTTGAATGGTAAAATGGAAAGTTATTATAGTATTGATTATGCTACACATAAAGGGGTTGATCAAACAGATCATAATATATATCTCAAATATCCTATAGAAACATTAAATAAAGTAAGAGAAGGTCTCTCACCACATAAATTAGATTTGAAAATAAATGCAACAGTAATGTTGATTAGAAATTTAAATATACATGAAGGATTATGTAATGGGACTAGATTAAAAATTATACAGTTATATAAGGATAATATTGAAGTTCAAATATTAACAGGTGAAAATATGGGGAAGAAAGTTTTTATACCAAAAATAACATTGAACACTGGAGAAAATTCTACGTTACCATTTATTTTATACCGTAAACAGTTCCCTATCGTTTTAGCATTTTGTATGACAATTAATAAGGCACAAGGACAAAGTTTTGACTCAGTAGGATTGTATATTGATAAACCATTGTTTTCACATGGTCAATTATATGTTGCATTAAGTAGATGTCGAAACCGTGAAAAAATTCATATTCAAAATAATTCAAATGATGATAACTGTATTTGAAACGTTGTATGGGGAGAAATATTTTTTGATATTTGAAATTATCAAATGATGAAATGTTAATATAATTAATTATAACGGCCGGGGCCGTTTTCGCGGAGGATTGTCCGCGCGCGAGTCCGAGCGCGGCCAAGCGGGCAAGCGAGCGAGGAGCGGAGAGAGAGAGACATAGCGAGACTAGAGCAGGCGCGTGCCGTAGCAGGAGACTGGGGGGAGAAAAACGATTTGAGACACTTCGATTGAGACCGGCGAGCGGGAGTGATCGCCACGTGCGCGCGCGAACGAGAGAAAATCGAGAGAAAAAGAAAAGTGCGAGTGTGCGAGAAAAGAAGGACTATCCTCAAAGGTCGCCGTTAGTTGTGGACAGTCGCCTAGAGTGGGCGATCACCAGGGGCAGAACTTGCCCGCCCGAGCAAGGGCGACAACGCGAGCGACGAATAGAGAGTAGTCTGTCTGCAGCAGCTACTTCCCGGTGAGTTCCTCTCCGTTTATAAGTGATGAATTAGCGTGCGTTTAGTGCCGCGAGCGAGCGTCTCTCTCTCTCTTTAGATTATTATGCGAAGCGAAACCTCGGCGTGCGGTACTGTACAGGAAGTTCATATAAATAAATAAAGCCTGGTTTAACCCGTTTATGTGTTGACGTTGTGTTGGGTGTACCTAGGGAGGCACCTCTGTCCCTTCCCACGCCCGTGATTAGAGCTCACGCACGCTCTCGTGCTTAGCCGTGCTTTCGCGATCCTTTTTCAGGGCAGCGCGTGTCCGCCCATATTCGGCGGAACGCCAGGAAGCGGCTAGCTGATCGGGGCGGCGGTAAGCCCCGCACCGACCAGTTAAATTAAAATCTTTAACGGGCTGCGAAATCAATCAAATTATTTTACAGGCCGTTACAGTGGCGCCCAACTAGCCATAATCACGGGCAACGACGGTTGACCGGCACGCGGCAACCTTCGACAGGTCGAAACCGGCGCGAGAGAGAGAGAGAGTCTTTGTGTCAGGCGCGCGCGAGTGTTTACAAACACGCGGCTTGAGTTATAGTTCGTGGGGAAAGCAGTTTGACGACTTTTATGTCGCTTAAAATTTTATCATTGTAGCCGAGTATCGCGATTACTAAAATTCCTAGTCGTCAACGCCGCTAGATAAATTCGACGGCAGTCGCGCGGACAGCGAAAATTGTGCCGCCGCCCGTGCGAGCAAGGCGACCGACAGTTGCGAGAAGTTTTTTTTTCTCTATCATTGTTTTTTTTCTGACTTTACTTATTTCTTTTTCGCTGATTTTCTCCGCTGATTCCTTTTTTTGAGTAATAGTGTGTGACTCCTCGCAGCGGTCGATATATTTTTTTTTGTTTTTGCTTTTGCTTTGAAAATTTTCTTTTCTTCTCAGTATTCTGTTTTGACTCGTCGTAAGCCGCCTTGCTACGCCGAACGTACAACAGACGAAGCGAATCGAACTTTCCTCGGATTCTAGCTATCGTCACATAGTAACCCCAACGAACTGTAACACCGGGCGTGCCCAAAAGAAAAATAACACAGCGGCGCTAACAAACAGTTAGTACTGCTGATAGGTAGGATTATTGTTTTTTTGCGTAGAGCGGCGCGCCCCAAGCCGTGTGTTGAGAGGCCATTAAAATAAAAGCTCGCGTTGGAGCATTGAATTCGTTGGAATTTAAGACGCGATTGATTATTTTGTTGTTGGTTGGCCACCAATTAGTTAAGAATACACTCACGTGCGCTAGGTTGTCAGAGCGAGGTTGTAAATCGTACTAGGCGATTATTGACATTTACAACAGCGCTCGCAACCAATTAATAATGGAAACGCTGAGAGATCCAGAAGTAAGCGTTCAGCAATGGATCGCCGAGTTGCAAGAAGATGGGCTACATAGGACACTGGCAGCCCTAGATTTAAAAGTCGATGGCGACATAGCAGTAAAGAAGAACCGCCTGCAGAAATGGATGCTGGGAGACTATACCGCATCAGATTTTCAGCAGACGTTGCAAGCGTCACCAGCATCGGTCATGCGAGCCGGGATGGAACGGAGGACAACGTTTATCCTGCAAGAGCAAGAAGCGTTAGCGGAGGCGATGGGCGTCGCAGAACATCCACTGCAAATAGCATTGACCGATAACATGCTCATATTAAAAATGGATATGCAGCTAACGAGGCTGATTCTGGAGGAGTCGATGCACTCGGGCGAAGCACCAACATCGTCCCCAAGGCCAGAGCAACTTGCGGATGAGGCCGACAAATTGCTGACAACCGGAGGAGACACAGTACAGGTCTCACGGGAGTTTATAAAAGCAATAGGAGTTTGGCTGAAACAACTCCGAGCTGTGGAAAAGTCCGTGGCCCTAAACAACCAGAGGGTCCGAGAAGCGACGCAGCTGATGCAAGGAGTGTGCGCAGCACAAGCCAGAATCGTCAGCCAAATCGAGACACTCCAGCACAGAGTCGGAATGCTAGAGAACGACATGGATGACCTGCAGGATGCGCAAGAAGCGCAGACACACGCTGAACAAGACGCCCCGCCACCAGACAATCCGCGTCCGGGCGCGCGCTTCCAGGATACGTTCACGCTTCACTATCCGAGCGACACGGGCGGCAGCACGCCATTGAGGGGCAATCACATGCCCAGGGCGCGATGGCCGCACCAACCACCCCTAGCGCAGCCCTCAGGAGGGGACGGACAGCAGAATGCCCATTTGAATTCCGCTGCACCGAACCCAGGAGGGCAGCCGTGGATTCACCATAGCACCGCGGTCGGACGGAATTTTGGGCAGGTAGAACCGACCACCACCGACAGACTGGGACACAGTACAGGGCAGAACAGGTACAACAGCACCTATCTGCCCAGGTACAGCATGGGCCCATCGGCGGGGTCGCACCAAAATACGACCGGCGGGTTTTCCACGACCCGAGATGTAGGAAAAATGGTGAGAGGATGGAAGGTTAGGTTTGCTGGAAGTGAAGGCCAAAGCGTGGACGTCTTCATAGATAAGCTGGAAGCGCAACGGACGGCAGCCGGAATCTCCGTGGAAGAGATGCTGATGGGCTTACCCGACGTCCTAACGGGGGCGGCCCAAACCTGGTACTTAAACAACCACCAGGATTGGATCAGCTACCAGGACTTCCTCGAGGACGCACGCCAATGGTTTGGCACCAGCATTGTGCAGCAACAGAGGCTGAAGAGGGAGGTGCATGCGCGCTACCAGGGGCAAGATGAGCCGGCAAGGGATTACATTACCAAGCTCCAAGCCATGGTGAGAAAAGTGCAGCCACCCATGCCCGCGTCAGAAGAACTTGAACTGCTATACGCCAACTTGCTGCCAGAAATCCAGCGCCATATCAGACGCACGGAAGTAACCTCGGTGCGTGAGTTATGCCGTCTGGTCACAGAAGTCCAGAACGACCTGATTCACGCCAGCCAGAAAAGGGTGATGCTAGAGCCGAAAGCCGCCCTGTTTCCGGAATGGACTTACACCCCACTGGGGGCGGGGGCAAGAAAGGCAAAAGTGTCAGCGCTGAGTGCCGAACAGCCCGAGGAAGAAGAGGAGCCGGCTGAGGCAGAGATCGCGGCGGTCGCTCTGAAGGGGACACCGAGCCAGTGGATGGAGAAGCTGGAAAAATCCATAATGGATAAGCTCAGCGAAAAGCTCGCCCAGATTCCTTCCGTGACAAGAGCACCTCCCAAGCCGCAGGCCCAGGGCGAGACGGCACCCAGGCCAAGAGGTCAGCGAAGGGCCATAGACTATTCGAAACCGTTGTGCTGCTCCAAGTGCGGCAGGCTCGGTTTCAGCGTTAAGTATTGTCCAGATTGTAACCCGCCAGTGCCGGCGGGAAACGGGACGGGAAGCGGTTAGAAGGGATCACTACCGCTCCCCCCAAACCCCAGATCCCACAGGCAGGGCAAGCTCCGGGCAGTTGGGATCGCCCGATGCCCCCGATGCCGGTCACCAAAATAAACCCGCAAACGGCGAGCAATGACGGCCCGCTGAAGCCAGTGAGCGCCCAGCCGACACAAGGGCGAGGAAGCGGTGACGACGGTAACATCGGCTGTGGGACCACGGCAAGTAGCGAGGATTTAGCTACAACACAGGAAACGAGAGTCAGCGGACCCAGCAGCGCCGACTTAGTCCTCACAGATGAGAGCGACGGACATTCTTTCCACAGCAATGGCAAGGTAACGGCCTCGGCACTAGAAAACCCGGAGATCTCAGGATCCCGCGCATCTACGCAAGCCCAGACGGAGCAGGCAGCGAGCGAGGGGCTCACTGCAGCTAATGGAGCTTGTGATTTGGGCGGCGAGTCTTCGGCGACTGCCGCGGTCGCAAAGGAACGCCATACGATAAGCCGTGAAAAAGAATACGCGCCGGAGCACGAGTCAAGGTGGTGGCTCACCGTGCAGGTCGGGACTTTCCGGATTCGTGCCCTATACGATTCAGGAGCCTCCTGCACGTCGATGGGAGCGTTAGGTCTGCTGATTGCCGCTGAACTCGGACTTAAATTGAAAGTAGCCAAGGCTGGGTCGTGCAAGTTGCCGGACGGCCGATCAGTGCCTGTGATAGGCCATCTAGAGATGCCTTTCACAACCGGAGGAGTGACCAAAGATGTCCGCGTCTCTATCATCCCAGAGCTCGCAGATCAATGTTATGTGGGGGTTAACTTCATGAAAAAGTTCAAGGCAGTGACTGACCACACGGATAATACCATTTTTCTGCGAGACGATAACGTGACGGTGCCAATGGAGATGGCTGGTTTAAAGGGAGCCGCCGAAATGGCCTCGATCGGTATCGCTGACACGACAGAAGAGCAGCGTGCGGAGGTAGAAAGTTTGGTGAAAAGTATGCTGCCACCGCCCAGCAAACTTCTAGGGGCGGCGAATGACGTCGAGCATGACATCAAGCTCACGTCCACCAGACCGATCAAGCAGAGATATTACCCGGTCTCACCCAAGATCGAGCAGGAGATGCACAAGCAGGTCGCAAAGTTGCTTGAGGCCGGCGTAATAGAAAGATCGAAAAGCGGTTGGTCAAGTCCCATCGTGATGGTACCGCGAGGCAACAAAGGAGAATACCGGATGTGCATCGATTTCCGCGAGGTGAACGCGATTACAGAGCCAGATGCTTACCCAATTCCCTTTATGCAGGATATACTGAGGCGGCTGCGCAACGCCAGGTATATATCAACGGTGGATTTGAGCCTCGCCTACCATCAGATCCCGTTAAAAAAGGAATGTCGCCCATATACAGCCTTCACCGTACCGGGCTTGGGGCATTTTCAATACGTGAGAATGCCCTTCGGCCTTGCGTATGCGGGGGCGACATTCCAACGCCTGATAGACAGCGTCATCGGCCCAGACATGGACCCTTTTGCGTTCGCGTACTTAGACGACATCATCATCGTCTCTTCCTCATTTGAGGAGCACAAGCTCCACTTGGCGAAAGTTCTGAACCGCTTGACAGAGGCAGGGCTCACAGTGAGCCCGGACAAGAGCGTGTTTTGCAGGTCGGAGGTCCGATACCTCGGACTACTCGTCAATCGCGACGGAATCAGGCCGGATCCAGAAAAAGTCCGGCCGATTGCAGAATACCCGAGGCCCAGCAATGTTCGGAAGCTAAGACGCTTCATGGGCATGGCCTCGTGGTACCGGCGATTCATCGAAGACTTTGCCACGATCTCTGAGCCCCTCGTCAAGCTAACCAGAAAGGCCGAACCATTCATGTGGGGAACCGCACAGCAAGAGGCGTTCGAGACCATCAAGAACTTGATGATGACAGCCCCAATCCTACAGCCACCAGACCTCAAGGGAGACTACGCGCTACACACGGACGCCAGCGACTCAGGACTCGGAGTTGTCCTGGTCCAGTCGGTTGGCGGTGAAGAGCGCGTAATTGAATTCGCGAGCCGCACCTTGTCGAAAGCAGAACGCAACTATTCGGTCGCGGAGCGTGAATGCCTAGCAGTGCTGTACGGAATTGAAAAATTCCGACACTACATAGAGGGCTACAAGTTCAAAGTGGTAACGGACCACAGCTCTCTGCGCTGGCTAAGACGCATGAGAAACCCGACGAACCGTCTAGCGAGGTGGGCTCTACGACTTCAAGGATATCAATTCGAGGTCGAGCACTGTAAAGGAGCCCTGCACGCAGTCCCCGACGCACTGTCACGCGCGTTCGAGGAGGACGACGAAGATGGGCCCACGATAAGTGCTCTCACGTGGTCCAAAGAAACGAAAGACGAGTGGTACCTCTCCAAAATCGAAGAGGTCAAAAATGAACCCGGTGCCCATCCGATTTGGAAAATCACGGGCGGTAACTTGTACACTTACCGCCCCGACCGAGCTTTCTCCGAACTGCTTGAGGACGACGAGGCATGGAAGTTAGTAGTGCCCCAAGAGCAGAAGGGGAAAGTTTTGGCTGAGTGTCACGATGCAGTGACAGCAGGGCACCTGGGACGAGACAAAACCCTCGCCCGCGTGCGCCGCCTTTACTTTTGGCCGGCACTTAAGCGCGACGTAGAAGAGTACGTACGCGGCTGCCAAATTTGCCAGCAGTGCAAAGTGGAGCAGCGACGCACTTATGGGCTTATGGGGGGACACAAAGTTGAGCGCCCTTAGCAGGTAGTGGCCGGCGACATTACCGGTTCGTTCCCGCGCAGCCCCCGGGGCCACGAATACCTCCTAGTCTTTGTCGACTTGTTTACGCGTTGGGTGGAGTGCGTACCAATCCGCCGAGCCAACGCCAAGACCATCGTTAAAGAGTTTAACGATAAAATCGTAATGAGATTCGGAGCGCCGGAACAATTCCTCTCGGACAACGGGACGGAGTTTAAAAACCAACTCGTCGAAGACTACTTGGCTAAGCAAGGCATAAAGTCCGGGCTAACCCCCGCGTATAGCCCTCACGCCAACCCAACAGAGAGATACAACCGAACTCTCAAGACAATGATCGTCACCTATCTCGAAGACCATCATAAAAATTGGGACGAAAAGCTCGTTGAATTGTCCTTCGCCCTAAACACGGCCATACACAGTACCACTAAGGTCAGCCCAGCCCTTTTGAATTATGGCCGACAACCAGTCCCGCCCGGCACTCAGCGCCGCCAACAAGATTCCGCAAGCGCGGAGAACGAAGAAGAACAAGCTAGGGCAGAATGGGCCGAACACCTGGGGCTACTAAGTGACTGGTATGATGAGGCCGCAGCACGCACGAAGGACGAGCGGGAGCGCCAGGCACCCTATTATGACAAAAAGCACCAGCAGCATAAGTTCAAGGTCGGAGACTGGGTGTGGAAGAGGAATCGGATCCTCTCCTCGGCGGCCCAAGGCGTGGCAGCAAAACTAGCACCGAAATATACCGGACCATACGTTATCGCGAAAGTTTGCGGCAACAACGCGTTCAAACTGGCTAACCATCAAGAAGAGTTGGACACCCTTGTCCACGCCAAAGACCTCCGCCAGTTCTACGACTCGGCCGAGTGCAAAGACCAAACCCAGCCGGAAGATGGGGAAGACGCGGCTCGACCGCCGAGGGATATAAGGGCGAAAGGCGACCCGCCCGAAGCGTGCGACCAAGCGAGCGAGAGCGAGTCTGACGAACAGGGCGAGCTTTCGGATCCGACACCCGCGCCGGCGCCAGCGAAGCGGGGACCAGGGCGGTCGCGCAAAGTCCAAGCGGCAAGTCCACAGCCCGCGGTCGCGAGAAAGCCACGGGGCCGGCCTCGAAAAACGGCACGCCTGGTACTGCGCACAGTGACGCGGGCCATACCGAATCTGAACCGTGCCGTCGAAACGAACAAGCGAAAGCCTGGAAGACCGAAAAAGACTTAGCGATCGCACCCGCACCATTCGCAATCATAGCCCCGTCAATCATGATCATTCATTCACCTCATACCATCCATTGTCACCCCATTACAGATGGAAGACGCAGTCATGGAAATCGCCGCTTGGTTCTTCGGCCACGCCCGTCACGAGGATCTCGAGCGGTCGGAGAAGAGGACCCTCTTCGGCGCGCGCAAGACTTTCGAGCGGATGCGCGTCGAAGCCCTCGAGTTGGAGGGCGGAGAGAAGAGGGATGCGCAGTTCGCCCGCATCTTCGACCGGATTACCAACCAGATCCGGGAGGGCATCGCACAGGACACCGTGCTCCGCCGGCTAGACGACGCCCGAGCCCGACTAATCCTGCGGGTGCAACAGCTGCAGGAAGAGGGCGTCATCGCGCCGCCGCACCCAAGGCCGAGCCCAAGGCTCACCTTGGAAGAGGTCCGTGAGACCCCGGAGGGCTGGCCGACCCGCGGCGGGCACATAAGCCACCCCGCTCCGCCACCAAAGACGTCAGTGCACGCGTGGGTGTACGGGCTATACGCGTCCAAGGGCATACCCACTGGGCGACCCGCCCCAAGTTCGAGTCGCCCCACGCCCAAAGCTCAGGACGCATCCTCGCAGACCACCAGCGAGAAAAAGGACGCGACAACCCAGACCCCTCGCTCAGCAGTGCACCGCGGAGTCCAGGTTAGGCCGATCCGCTGGGCGGTGTCCACCCAGGCGACGCCGGCCCGGCTGGACCGATCGACGCAGGCCTATCCCGACCAGCAAGAGGTGGCCTCACAAACCTGGCCACCCACGAGCGCGCCAGGAGCCGCAACTCACCGAGAGGAGGTCCCGAACCGAAGGGACGCACCCCCCGAGTGCGGTCGGAGGTCATGGGACATGGGCGGCAGCCCCGAAAATACCCCGAGGCCTGCCCGCGTGTACCCCTACATCGGCCGGCCGTACGAGAGTGCAGATTGGCCCACCTCCCCGTTGAGCAACTGGGCGAGCCGATCAAGCGAGGAGGACTGGCCAAGCATCGGGCGAGCGCTGACCGAACTCGGGAACGCGTGGAAGTTCGTCATGAGCTTCCAACGCCGAGTTCTAACTAGGTCGGCGCAGTTCCTGGAGCTACCCGGTGAAATAATCTTTCTCGACCCGTGGCTCGAGAAACTCGAGCGGTGGCAACGCTACGAGTTGGCGGTCCGGGCGATACAACGAGGGCAGCCGCCCGTATTCTCGGCGCCCCCTCCAGTATTGCCCTATCCGGAATTCCGCCGGGCGCCCGGCACGGAAAACCAGCGCCCCCAAGGGCCTACAGCCTCTAGGCCCACCGCTCAGACAACGCCCGACCAGGACGACGAGGACGCAGCGACCCCAGAGCCAGCCCATCACGGCCGCGTGAGCGTAGACGCCAACTCCTCCGGGGGAAGCACGGTGACGATCAACGTCAGCCAACGTCACGGGCGCTGGGCGGAACACCATCATCCGCAGAGGGCCCATTCCCTGGGGAGAAGGGAGCGGAGTCGCGCGAGGAGCGCGAGCCGGGCCCCAAACCCCAACATCGTCGACCCGGAGGGACGCCGAGAGGGCCAATCACGCCGTGACGCCGAGGGATGCTACGTCTGTGGGTATCCCGGCGTCTCCAAATCGTCACGTTGCCCGAATCTCACCCGCCACGGCGAATTCCGGCGCGACCGCAGCCACCGGCGCCACTGATAATTGCCCACTGGGGCAACCAAATAAATGATTTTCACCTCATGTCACCGTCACATTCATTTCACTTCACCCTTCTCACCTCGCTAGTCCTTACCCTCGTATAATCATTCCGCGCTATAATCGTCGAATATTACCCCGGGTATCATCCGACTAGGAGGGGGCTATAACGGCCGGGGCCGTTTTCGCGGAGGATTGTCCGCGCGCGAGTCCGAGCGCGGCCAAGCGGGCAAGCGAGCGAGGAGCGGAGAGAGAGAGACATAGCGAGACTAGAGCAGGCGCGTGCCGTAGCAGGAGAGTGGGGGGAGAAAAACGATTTGAGACACTTCGATTGAGACCGGTGAGCAGGAGTGATCGCCATGTGCGCGCGCGAACGAGAGAAAATCGAGAGAAAAAGAAAAGTGCGAGTGTGCGAGAAAAGAAGGACTATCCTCAAAGGTCGCCGTTAGTTGTGGACAGTCGCCTAGAGTGGGCGATCACCAGGGGCAGAACTTGCCCGCCCGAGCAAGGGCGACAACGCGAGCGACGAATAGAGAGTAGTCTGTCTGCAGCAGATACTTCCCGGTGAGTTCCTCTCCGTTTATAAGTGATGAATTAGCGTGCGTTTAGTGCCGCGAGCGAGCGTCTCTCTCTCTCTTTAGATTGTTATGCGAAGCGAAACCTCGGCGTGCGGTACTGTACAGGAAGTTCATATAAATAAATAAAGCCTGGTTTAACCCGTTTATGTGTTGACGTTGTGTTGGGTGTACCTAGGGAGGCACCTCTGTCCCTTCCCACGCCCGTGATTAGAGCTCACGCACGCTCTCGTGCTTAGCCGTGCTTTCGCGATCCTTTTTCAGGGCAGCGCGTGTCCGCCCATATTCGGCGGAACGCCAGGAAGCGGCTAGCTGATCGGGGCGGCGGTAAGCCCCGCACCGATCAGTTAAATTAAAATCTTTAACGGGCTGCGAAATCAATCAAATTATTTTACAGGCCGTTACATAATTAATTAATTCACAAGTAGTACTGTATCGATACTATATGATAAAAGAAAATATGTCAAAATATTGACACTATATGACAAATAAAAAAATTATATTATCATATTATGTATACGCAATAAGCAAATATAGTGAGTTATCGACTTAAAAAAAGGTTTTATAAATCGAGGTATTCAATATAGAACAGTTTATATATTGAAAAATATTTTCAGTGGATTAGGCCTACGGGGGATACCACTATAAAAATAAACGCGCCATGAGATTTACCTCCATGGTGGTGTGGAAATAATATCATTCATTGAATATAATATTATCAGTTCCTATTTTTTAAATTGCAACATGTAACTCAATCTTACTCAACTCTCCTTTGGGGGGTGGACGAGCGGAGCAAGTAGGGGGGCGAAGCCCCACTAGTATATATATATATACGACTTATAAATTAATATTGTCGAGAAAATTATAATTATAGCATGTTTAGAATAATAAATTGGAACGCTATAAATAAGAAGAGAGGGGGAAGAGGAATGCACCACGCAAGACGCCGGCTAGGGGCGCAGCGGAGAACGTCTGTCCACTAGCGGACAAAACTTTCTCCTTTTGTCCACTCGAATCGGCTGTCCGCTGCCGCTCTGTCCGCTTTCCGCTCCCATATAAGAGCAACCTAACTCTTGGCCTTGTTTCAGCGCCATTGACAGATGAGCGGAACCGAACACTTGAGGTTGGGGAACCCGGAGAGAGAGAGAGAGAATATGCCTTGGGCAGGTTAGGGCAGACGTGCGGCGTGCGATCAATAAGTGCTGCGCTGCACGTCACCTAAAGAAAAATAGGTCAAGAGGGAATGCAAGCAAGCATAAGCGGGCAGCCACGAGAGTGTGAGAGTAAAGAAAAAGTACATGCGCGAGTCTAATCTAGATAACAGCAGAGAGAGAATCGTTAGCACTGGGCAGTCTTCCTCGCAACGGCCAGTCATCTAACGCCAACTGAAATCTACCTTCCGATAGCTTATAAGGACAAGAGAAGTACCAGGCCTCGAGCTCAATTTCGCCATCCAGGGTCTTCTGAGGGTTTAGGTGAAGAACAACATCCTCATCAGCAGTGGATCGATCAGCGACTTTATCATCAGCAGTCCAATCTACAAAAAAAGGTCGAGTGTGTCTTTTTCTCTTTCAACGTGTTCTCTCTCTCCTTCTGGCGGTACGATAATAAGTACAAAGAAGATAACAAGGCGCAAATGTGCCAGCTACCTTGAGATTTAGATTAGGGTTATGCGGTGCGCGTATTATAATTAAGACGATATTGACAAGGCGTTTACTTGCCGGTCAATATCTTAGTTTCGTTGCATTGGTAAAAATATATTTGCGTTCATTAATAAGGATTCAATTCAAAATCGCGGATCTAAGATGGTAGTATCAAAATTTTAAAAACAGCTCATAAATCATTACTTGTTGTTGAATCCAATTCGAAATCACTTTATAAAAATCAAGATAAAAATTATATGTAGTTTAGGTTTACATCTAAATCATTGAAATCGTAGATGAGGTGATATATTTCGCGGTAATTTTTTGTTTTTATCACAACTCTTTTTTATTATGAATAGGAAATAAACATAATAACTTTTTTTTACAATCCTGAAATATTTTCAAAAATTCTGACTTTTCATTTCAAATGCTATTGATCAAAACTAATACTAATTTTATATTTTTACATGACTTCGTGAACTTATATTTTTTTTATAAAAGTTACTTTTTGCACATTGAAAGTATTCAAAGTTACAAAAGTTATAAATATGGGAAGAAAAAAAAATGTTGTTACAACCGAAATTCCTAGCGATTCTGAATCGGTTTATGGGCTTCAAGATTCTGACAACGAAGAAGACGTTGTGAACTAAAGATCACTTTTAGACGAAAATGTTTCTACTGTAAATAATAACGATGACGAAGAAGAATCAATGGACGCAGAAGACATTGATGATTCAAATCAATCTGATATTTGGGAGTCTGTTAGTCGACCAAGATCGGATTTTATGTTTTCTAAAAGCTTTGGTCCAAATATTCCAGATACAGCGAAATCACTATTAGACATATTCTCTTGTTTATTTTCTTCTGATCTATTGGATCATATTGTACATCAAACTAATCTGTACATTCCTCAAAAAAAGGGTAAGCAAGATCCCATCACAAAAGAAGAATTAAAAATATTTTTAGACATTAACATATAACATTAGGTATAAAAAAATTGCCATCTTACCGTGATTATTGGAGTGAAAACCCTCAGCTACGTGATTCTTACATATCATCTCTCATGACTGTTAATCGTTTTAGTTTTTTTCTGTCTCATATGCATGTCAACGACAACTCTAAAGAACCAAAAAAAGGTGATCCAAATTACGATAAGCTGTATAAGGTAAGACCAATTTTAGACGAGCTTTCTCGAACCTTCAAAGAAAGTTTCAATCCTGGTAAGCACCAATTTGTAGATGAGTCTATGATAAAATTCAAGGGAAGAAGTACTATGAAACAATATACATGCCAGCTAAACCTATAAAGCGCGGATATAAGTGCTGGACTCGCGCAGATGAGTCTGGTTACGTATGCCAATTTCAAATCTATACTGGAAAAGTAGACAACACTGAAAAACAATTTGGAACAAGAGTTGTAAAAGACCTTACACGAGAACTTGTTGATGGCAATCATCACGTATATTTCGATAATTTTATTACTGGGGTGGAACTTCTTTCATCACTGAAAGAAGATAAAATAAACGCATGTGGCACGGTTCGGCAGAATCGTTCTGGTCTACCAACGAATATCAATAATAAAAAATAAAAAAAAAATGGACATAGGAGAATATGAATTTATGACTACCAAAACAGGTCTTACCTGGATCAAGTGGATGGATAAGAAACCAGTTTATTTTCTATCCAACTTTCATGATTCATCTGAAGTTACTACCGTAAATCGTAGACAAAAAGATGGCTCTCTAAAATGTGTCAATTGTCCTGTTGTTTCTTCAGATTATAATAAGCACATGGGTTATGTAGATTATACTGATCGACTTATTTTAGTTTATAAAATTGATCGTAAATCTAAAAAGTGGTGGTTTAGAATATTTTGGCATTTTCTCGATCTAACAATAAGTAGTGCATATATTTTGTACAGAGAAAAACATAAAATCAACGTTGAATTTGAAAAAATTTCGATTAAATTTAGTGGAACAAATGATAGGACACAAAATTCCAACTGCCGAAAGTCGAAAGCGCAAATCTGACCATTCGGAAGATTTTCGTTACCAGAAACCACAACTTTCTTTAGAGAAAAGACGCAATCAAGCAGTTCATATGCCTGTTTCTATTCAAAGCGCAAAACGATGTGTTCATTGCAGTACAAGAAAGGATCAAAGGAGAACAAATGTATGACTTGCGATGTACCATTGTGTCTTTTGCAAGATAGAAATTGTTTCCAAAATTACCACACTTAGGTAAAGAATAATGCTTACTTTTTCATAACTTCATGGGCAAAATCAAAAGAAAATACATAAAAAATAGTTTGAATAATTCTAAAATCTGAATAAAATACTAAAAAAATTACTAAATTACTACTAAAATACTAAAAAAAGAATAAAAAAACAAAAAAAAAACAAAAAACAAAAAAAATGGAGCTAGTACTCTTTTACGTCCTCGTCGTTAGCTCTGAGTTACGCAAAAAAAGAGTAAATTTTCGAAAGTCCCCAATATTTTAACCACTGTTTATGCCGTAGTATTCGTCATATTAGATCTACAATGATGAGCTATAAAAAAAATTAACAGATTCGTAATCAGCAACCGCAAAAACCCTTGAGTAGTGATTTTTAAGCTTGTACATCTAATTTATAGAAAATTCCCCAGCCGCCATCTTGAATCCGTCATTTTAAATCAATAATTTCTGCATTCCGACTTCATATTCGTGATCAGCGACCCCGAAAACCCCTTAGTAACGATTTTTAAGTAGATGTATATTTTGGAAATATTTTGAATTCGCCATCTTGAATTAAAAATTTCGAAATTATGACTTTAGATTCGTGATCAGTGACCTCAAAAACCCCCGAGTAGGAATTTTCAAGTAAAACCACTGAACAGAAAAATATGTGCAACAAAGGGTTAATACATAATCAATTATCTTCTCCGAGCTAAGTAAATCTATTTAAATACTCATGATACAAAAGTGACTACATGGTTGTACATCCTGAAAAATTTGAAGATACAGTAGATTTTGCATTTAGATTACAATCTAATATTCATTGTGAAGTTCAAGAATGCTCCGATTTCGCTATTGTTCGATATTTGTGGTGCAAAAAATCTTTATGTTTGAAACATTGTTTCGATGATTATCATTATTGTTCAACTTACAATCCCTAATAACACTACCCGACGTGACTAATGTGGATTAAGAATGAATAGTCGTAGATTAGCGTATTATTATTATAGCGTATAATTTACTACTGTGGGCAAAAAGTAAGGTGAATTTTCAATTTAAACTTCGCGGGCTTAACATTTCGGGCTAGTTCTTTTTTTCTTGAGTTGGTAGAACTGCGAATGACATCTGGGACAAATTTCATGTCAATGTCATCATCAGTAATATATTTACGCTTGTGTTTACCAAACGACCAAGAGTGCATGTTTCGATTTTTACAATGTCTGATTTAATTGAGCAAAGAAGTGCCATCAAATTTTGTTTGCGGAATGAAATTTCGGCTGCGGAAACGTTGAGGATGTTGCGGAAGGCCTTTGGTGATCCTACCATGTCGCAGAAAAATGTTTATAAGTGGTACAAAGACTTCAAAGAGGGTCGAGAACGTGTTGATGACTTGGAGCGCTCCGGACGACCATCGACGTCAACAGATGACCAACACGTCAATAAAGTGAAGGAATTAGTGCTCGAAAATCGTCGGTTGACTGTTAGAGACCTTACTGATATGATCGGAATATCAGAAGGATCTGTGAAAACAATTTTGAAAGACCATTTGGGCCTACGAAAAGTCAAATCTCGTTTGGTACCGAAAACGCTCAATTTCTTGCAAAAAATTCGCCAAAAATTCGACGCATATCGTTCCGCAACCACCGTATTCGCCTGATTTGGCTCCGTGTGACTTCTGGCTATTCCCAAAACTCAAGAGACCACTCCGGGGAACGCGTTTCGAGTCGATTGAAGAGATAAGAGCTGAATCGAAGAAGGCGCTGATGGCTATACCGGAAAGGGATTATTTGGCATGTTTCGAGGATTGGAAAAAACGTTGGCATAAGTGTATTTTATTGGGAGGGGATTACTTCGAAGGGGATGACATTGATGTAGAAGAATAAATAAAGATTTTTCATTTTACAAACAAATTCACCTTACTTTTTGCCCACAGTAGTATATTATATGCTTATATTAATTTATATTATGTAACGGTCTGGAAAATAATCAAATTATTCTCGCGTCCCGTTAAGAGTTTTGTTTTCACTGGTCGGTGCGGGGCTCACCGCCGCCCCGATCAGCTAGCCAATTCCTGGCGTTCCGCCGAATACGGGCGGACACGCGCTGCCCTGAAAAGGGATCGCGAAAGCGCGGCCAAGCACGAGAGCGTGCGTGGGTTCTAATCACGGGCGTGGGAAGGGATAGAGGTGCCTTCCTGGGTACGCCCAACACAATGTCAACACTTGAACAGGTTAAATCGGGCTTTATTCCTTTAAACAAATTTTATACACAATATCGCGTGTCGAGATTTCGCTTTCAATCCTATTTTAGAGAGAGAGACGCTCGCTCGCGCAACTAACGTACGCCAAGTAATCGCTTGCTAACGCAAAGTAACTCACCGGGAAGTAGCTGCTGCAGACAGACTACTCCTTCGCTCTGATCACCCTCGCTATCGCCCTTGCTCGGGCGGGCAAACTCTGCTCCTCGAATCGCCCACCAGAGATGACGGTCCACGGGCTCTGGCGATCCTCGGGGATAGTATCCAATTTTCTCGCGCACTTGCACTTTTCTTTTTGCCGGTCGCTTTCCTTTTTCTTTCGTTCGCGCGCGCACGTGACAATCACTCCAGCTCACCGGTCTAAGTCCAAGTGTTCGAAAATCGTTTTTCTCCCCCCACTCTACCGCTACGGCACGCGCCTCATCGAGTCTCGCTCTGTCTCTCTAAAACATAAAAACACACTGTTTTTACGCTTATTTGAGATTATTTAGCGTTATCGAATCATTTATTAACAAAAAATTAGTAGATGCATCTTAAAACATATATCTTCCCCTTCAAAATAAATTTTGAAATATCTAGATATCTTTATTTTTCATCGAGATATGATAATTCAAAGCTTGTGTCTCATTTCACGTAACGTACGTAACCGACTAAGACTATACTTAAAAACTTATTAATATGGAACTCTATATATATGTATTGTGACGGTAGACGTCAGATTAGCGCCAACAATATAACCTAATTGCTGCCTGGGAGGGCAGCACCTACCAGGGGGGGGGACGAAAAACGTAACGAAGGAATTCGGCGCGCAGAGCAGACGGAACGCGCGCGATTGGAATCGAACCAGTGAAGCTATTCGCCATCACGATCGCCCGCTTATCTGCTACGCTTATACCGATCCCCGTGCCGTTACGCTAAAAGAGATAGGAGAGGAACGCCAAAAGAGTGCCATCAATAACCGCTATTGCCAAGGTGCCAGATAGCTGCCAAAAGGAGAGAGACCTGCGGCGAGGGAGAAGCGTTGCCCTCCACGAGGCCAACGGAGCGTGTGTGAGGTTTCGCCATCGAGGCGAAACCGCGTGTACGCGAGTTCGCGATCCGCGAGATAAAAACAAACAGTTTCCGCGCAGTGCGATTCTCCATCGTCCGCTTCGTACGCCTGTGATATTAAGGTAAGCTGGCCAGCTTATATTCGCGGTCGCGATACAATAGCCCGAATAACTATTAATCTTCCGACATCTCGAGCGTGCATGTACTAGCTCTTCTAACAAAGAGCAGCGAGTGATCCGACATTGCATGTTCTTGTCGTGCGAGCGCCGAAGTAAACAAACACGCGGGCCGATCTGATGTAGCATATAATAGATAATAAAGGGTAATGTTCGAGTCATTAACGAATACTCTCGACTGTATTATTTCACATTGCTTCCACTCACTTTCTTGTAGGTTAATAAGATTTACTGGTAGATTGACACCCCTCTCCCCATGCTCTCCGGATTACGTTTTGAGCATAGATGATAACATTCGCCCTTGCAATAAAATCGCGCGAATAAAAATAATTAAACGGTGTCTACCCCGTTACAGTATATAAGTATTCACTGACAAGGAAAGGTACCCAACCCGAAGTCACCGATTTTGATGATTTTGATACATATTGTAAAACATAAAAAGATAAGAGACACGTATTTTTTTATCGGCTAATTTTCACTTTGAAGGGTAAAAACCTCCCCTAAAGTTAACCCCCAAAAAGCGTTGTTTTTAATATCTCGGCTTAAAATTAATATTTTTCAGTAAAACAAATTGGAAGTTATTTCTTACAAAAGGAGCAAGTATTTCATAGTGATTTGAAGAGTAATGGTAGCATCCCCTATTTTTTAGGGGTTGAATACATATATTTTTTGGCATAATTTTATAATAAAAAGGTTTAAACCGACTAAAAAAATTGGAAAAAATGTTTAAACATCCATAATAACAAAATTTAGTTGACGTCTTTCGGTGTTTTAATAAATATTACCCCTAAGGGGGTAAACCACCCCTAACACAAAATCATTGTAAATATGTAATTCAATACATAATATTTCGTAGAAAGTTTGTATATAGAAGTTTTCGAGATCACTGATTACAAATCTGTTATCAGATTTTGAAAATTTAAAATGGCGGAACCAATATGGCGTCCAGAAATATCGAAAAAAAGATTTTATATAATAAAAAAATTTTAAATGACTAAAAAAATTGGAAAAAATTTGTAAACATCTATAATAAACAAATTAAGTTTTTCGGTTTTCTTATAGATACTACCCCTGTGAGGGAGGGGGGGGGGGGGTAAACCACCCCTAACACAAAATAACCATAAGTATACTTCAATCCACAATATTTTGTAGAAGGTTTGTATATAGGGGTTTTCGAGATCGCTCTTTACAAATCAGATATCAGATTTTGAAAACTCAAAATGACGGAACCAATGTGGTGGACGAAAATGTCGAAAAAAAATTTTAATTTTCATAAAAACTTGTTTACAAATGTGTGATCTTTGTAGCCTGTACGTGTGAACTAAAGAGCCTACACCCTTAAACAACAAATAGGCTAAATGGTTGTGCTTTTTAACGATATTTAATTATATTTAATTATATTCATGTATATAGTAATTATATTTTAATTATATTCATGTATGTAATAAAGTTTTTTAACAAACTCCAAGAGTTTTTTTAGAACATATGAATAAAAACTGCCATTTTCAGCGCCTATAAAGTGAACCAAAAATAGAGTTTCCCGAACATCAGAAAGTGGAACGAGAATTCTTCTCCAATGCATAAATTAATGATTTGATTCAATTTACATTCACTCGTTTTATTCTGGTAGAAATGTAGCAGTCGTGCCTCGCATGCAAAAACACAGCTTGTATAAATTTTACCGCTTGTTTTTATTTCAGATTTTTTATTTCAAACGAAAATTAATACGTTAAATGTTCTAAACTTATTATTAGCATACTTTCAGGCGTTAAACATACCAGATAGTGTCATGAATTATCATGAGAGTTGGCTGAAAAAATTAAAGAAATTTTAATAGATGCAACACATGATTTCAACGATGTAGAATGATTACTGATGACTCTTTGGATTTTCAAGTAGAGTATAAAGATCATAATGAAATCATTGAAGATGAAGTGCAACATGATTTTCATGATCCGGATGTAGCATCAACAAATCAATGTACAGCAGATAATGAAGAACTAGATTTTGAATACAAAAAAAGAGCTGTAGATTTCGGGAGAAGTAGCAAAACGAAGCAAAATTTAAGTCTCAAAACAGTGCAAAACAGATTCAAAAAAGTATCATCTATTAGTTAGCTACGTCATTCGGCTCATTCAATTAATAAAGGTAGCACATATAGAGAAAAAGTAGCACAAATTTGTCAGGATATCCTCGATAATTTTAAAGCAGCTCTCGACAGACTCTCTCTTTAACGCCTGCAAGTATGCTAATAATAAGTTTAGAACATTTATCGTATTAATTTTCATTTTTCAATCTGAAATGAAAACAAAGCGGTAAAATTTATACAAGCTGTGTTTTTGCATGCGAGGCACGACTGCTACATTTCTACCAGAATAAAACGAGTGAATGTAAATTGAATCAAATCATTAATTTATGCATTGGAGAAGAATTCTCGTTCCACTTTCTGATGTTCGGGAAACTCTATTTTTGGTTCACTTCATAGGCGCTGAAAATGGCAGTTTTTATTCACATGTTCTAAAAAAACTCTTGGAGTTTGTTAAAAAACTTTATAACATACATGAATATAATTAAAATATAATTACTACATACATGAATTGCAACGATTACCGAAAATCGTTAGACTCGCGCGAGGTTAACGAGCGGCTAAGCGAGAGGAGCCGCGTTCGGTTCGCGAGAGAGAGAGAGCGCGTAGGGGCAATGACCGGGAGGGGAGGCTCCGACCGGCAGTATGACTGTGTTACTCAGTCTGTCAGCGTCGTGCTAACCTCCAATTTTTCGTGAGTTTCTCGTTTTCCTGGTGACTTTGCGAACTTGAGTGCGTGGGTGCAGTAGCAGCAGCAATAGCAGCAGAAGTAGCAGTAACAGCAGCAGGAGAAACAGCAGAAGTAGCAGCGACAGCAGCAACAACAACAGCAGCAACAGCAATCGAGGCGGTGCAGCAAGCAGCGGAGCAGTTTATTAACAGCGTGTTAATCGGATACGGTTGGCCACCGTATCCTCGTCGTTCTTGCGGTAGGTGCACCTTTTCCCCCTTTTCATTTGTTGTTAATTTGCGTGCGAATCCGCGCAGCGAGAGCGAAGAATTTATTTGTTGCGTGCGAGCAGGTAGTTCGCGGTAATCGCGGTTTTCTCTCTCTCTCAATCTGTGTGTCTTGTCAGTCACGCGAGCGTGCGTAAGTCTCTCGGCCAGACCCTCGTGTAAATTAGTCGCATGAATAAAGTGCATTTTAATCGTTATTTTTGAATCAAATAGTCGTTATTGAGTCTTTCCTTTGTCCGGAGGTCGCGTCAGTGTTTATTTACAGTGGATTCGAATTCGCCGGTTGCGTAGCACGAATCGTGCGAATACCGATAGACGCGAATCGACAACCTAGGTTCCAGCGGCGGCCGCACGAGCACTACTAGCAAGGGGCGACAGCGCCGCCAAGCGGTGAGTTGGGGGAACCCAACTCGGAGTAGTAAGGAGACTCTGCGCAAGGCGCACTCCGAGGCAAGGTAGGTTACTGTGCTTTGAGCATATAGATAACAAGGCTTCGTCTAGTCGTAATAAAGGGCACTTTCAAGAGATTATCGACTAAGCGGCAGCCTGTTACAGAATATAATTAAATATAATTAAATATCGTTAAAAAGCACAACCATTTAGCCTATTTGTTGTTTAAGGGTGTAGGCTCTTTAGTTCACACGTACAGGCTACAAAGATCACACATTTGTAAACAAGTTTTTATGAAAATTAAAACTTTATTACATACATGAATATAATTAAAATATACTCGTAATCACTACATACATGAATATAATTAAATATAATTAAATATCGTTAAAAAACACAACCATTTAGCCTATTTGTTGTTTAAGGGTGTAGGCTCTTTAGTTCACACGTACCGGCTACAAAGATCACACATTTGTAAACAAGTTTTTATGAAAATTAAAATTTTCTTTCGACATTTTCATCCACCACATTGGTTCCGTCATTTTGAGTTTTCAAAATCTGATATCTGATTTGTAAAGAGCGATCTCGAAAACCCCTATATACAAACCTTCTACAAAATATTATGGATTGAAGTATTACTTATGGTTATTTTGTGTTAGGGGTGGTTTACCCCCCCCCCCCTAAGGGGTAGTATCTATGAGAAAACCGAAAAACTTAATTTGTTTATTATAGATGTTTACAAATTTTTTCCAATTTTTTTAGTCATTTAAAACTTTTTTATTATATAAAATCTTTTTTTTCGATATTTCTGGACGCCATATTGGTTCCGCCATTTTAAATTTTCAAAATCTGATAACAGATTTGTAATCAGTGATCTCGAAAATTTCTATATACAAACTTTCTACGGAATATTATGTATTGAATTACATATTTACAATGATTTTGTGTTAGGGGTGGTTTACCCCCGTAGGGGTAATATTTATTAAAACACCGAAAGACGTCAACTAAGTTTTGTTATTATAGATGTTTAAACATTTTTTCCAATTTTTTTAGTCGGTTTAAACCTTTTTATTATAAAATTATGCCAAAAAATATATGTATTCAACCCCTAAAAAATAGGGGATGCTACCATTACTCTTCAAATCACCATGAAATACTTGTTCCTTTTGTAAGAAATAACTTCCAATTTGTTTTACTGAAAAATATTAATTTTAAGCCGAGATATTAAAAACAACGCTTTTTGGGGGTTAACTTTAGAGGAGGTTTTTACCCCTTAAAAGTGAAAATTAGCCGATAAAAAAAATACGTGTCTCTTATTTTTTTATGTTCTACAATATGTATCAAAATCATCAAAATCGGTGATTTCGGGTTGGGTACCTTTTCTTGTCAGTCACTTATTTATCCTCCCTCCCACGCTTGGGAAGTTTCGTCTGTAGAAATATCTCTTTCATCATCTTCTACCATTTTTCACATTTCAAGATCTTTATAAAATTCTGCGAAATTTAGAGTTTCATTTTTGACCACTTAATTGCATTAAATTCTTCCATGGCATTAAACAATATTTTATCAATTTAATTTTGTTCTTATTGTGTTATTCGAGTTACTTCAAAATAAAGTGCTTGAAACGTTATCAAAAGTAAATTAGAAACATTAATAGCATTGACAATCATTTTTTATTACTTTTAAAAAATTTAAATATTAATACAAGAAAATATTTTGATTATATTTAGCATGTTGAAACAAACATTCAAACTGAAAAAAATGTTAAATAAAATTGTTGTTATCATTGTTTTTGCCAGCTCCAGAATCACGTAATAAGATAGATTTATCAAGAAGATAACAGGACGTTAATGTCAGTAGTTGATAAATGAAAATACCAAAAACAACTTCTTTTTACATTACTCATTACTCCATAACTCGGGTTCATAAAATTATTATTAGTACGTATGTTATAAACAGCAAATAACGTTTAATCTGATAATAATAAATATATGTAGCGACTTATAAAAAATTGTAAACATTTTGAAATAATATTTTGAAATTATATAATTTGTAACGGGGTATTTCTTTCGGGACGGGAATAGAAATCTTACCCGTTAGAGAAAAGATATTCCTTCTGTTGCGAGGCTGACCGCCACCTCGATCAGCTCGTTCGGATCAGCTCGATCTTCTGACCTCTCGCCCTAGAGCCCGAGAAAGCCCACACGTGGAGGACACGTGCGGTGATTTCGGGTTGCCCAGTGACTCAAAGTCGGGCAGGTTCTGTTATGGGCGATAGGAGAGGAAAACCAAAGGGAGTTCGAAAGGAAAAGTCTCAGCCAGTTGTCGCAAGATTTACAAATTTATTCTCCTTTGCCGCGTAGGTTATACAAAGGTAACGCCGTGGCCGAGAGATTTCGCAGGGTATATCGCGATCGCGATGAGAGAGAGAAAGACGCGCACTGTCTAGTTTCGCTTTCTGGCCGCGCGCACTTACAATTAATGTCGGAAACTTACGCTGCGGGATCGAGTTACTGCTGCCAAGGGTATCCTCGACGGTATTCGCGAGTTGCGTCAGCTTCCGGCCCTTCTTCGCGGCACGCCTCCCAGTCAAGGTTTTCCCTGCCCGGGTTCGCAGTTGCCCGCGATCCTCCACTGTTGCCTCAGATCGCTCTGGGCAACTGACAGTAATGGGCAGCGAATGACCTTTCCCTGGGGCGTGATTCTCAGCGACCTTAGAACCACCGAGCCTTCGCGTAATATCGGTCGAGACGTTCCTTCAATTTCCAGTGCACTTACTCGTCGCTCTGGTTTTTCTTGCCCGCAGGTCCGGACTTGACTAATCGTACGCATTCCTCACTCCTTTTTCGCGCACGCCGGCCGGCGGCCTAATCGCTCTTTTTCCCCCTCCCCTTATTCCTACTGTCCCGTGCTACGCGCGCCTAACACGCACTGGTCGGCGCCATAATCTCTCTCCTCTCTCCCACTTTTTCGCTCGGTCGTCTCGCGGGCGCTTCTCCTTCTCTGGTTTGTTTTCACGGCTTTTACGTCGCCCCACGCGATAGAGGCGCTTAGGTTTCACCTTTAACGAGTGACACTCGTTACAAATTATATAACATTTTTAAATTTTATAATTAAAAAATTGGAAATTAAAAATCGCATTTTGAAAATATTTAATATTAACAAAATTAAAATATTTTTTACGATTGATATTACGTAACATTACGTAATTATGTATATTATATTTGTAGAAAAATTAAAATTTTTCAAAAAATATAAAATTGATTCATTCTTAAAATTATTTCTTCAAAGTATAACATTAACATATCAAATTTCTATAACTGTAACGGAGAATCTCGGCTAGGCCGAGAGAGAGAGAGAGAGAGAGAGAGTTGAGTTGAGTTGAGTTAAACTTTATTGCCCCTTTGGGTAGAACCCTGTATGGGGTTAACGATGAACATTATGTTTACAGTGGCTTGCATATGTGATGCAAGCAGTATACGAAGTTAGGCGAAAGGCAAGATACATGGTAAAAAATACCATATAAATTATTACATAAAGATGACTTAAAATAGTAGTTATTAAAGATAACAAACTTATATGCGAATATTACGAACTAGGTTGAATATATTCCGTAGATTACATAGGTATACAATAACATGTGTAAAAGTGCGCTTGAGTTACAAATTTACTTATGTATAATTATAATTTAGAATGAGTTACGACCGGGATAGTGGAGGGATGAAGAATATGAGGATTAAGGTATCGACCTTTGACTTGGAGATATTCATTGGTGGATGAAAATTGGGACGCATGAAATGGTAAGATAGGAGAGGGAAGGTATGATAGGGCGTCAACAGGTGTAAGATCTTCGTAAATTACTATAGACCTCCAAGCGGAAAGCTCAAGTATGAATAGTAGAGATCTCAGCCAGTGTTTGAATTCATTCAATCTGCCGAGTGATAGGTCAGTTACACTAAGGTTGTTAAGGAGGCGGGAACCGGATATTGTGAAAGAGTTATTCCAAGACTCAGTGCGGGGAGCAGGATAGGAGAATATAGTGGGAGGATTACGATTTGGTCTTGATTGATGAGAGTGTAAGGGATCAGAGAAGTGGGCTATGAGGTAAGAGGGAAGTTGGGTTGATAGGGCCTTGTAGGTGAGGGTGCCAAGTGACAGAACTCTTTTGTTGGCAAGTGATAGCCAATTGAGTCGTAGCCGATGGTAGTTGACGTGGGTATGAATATTGCCAGTAGGTATGTGTGGAATGAAGCCAACTACATATCTGACACAAGCATTTTGAGAGATTTGTAGGTGAGATAATCTAGTTTTATCTAGGTCAAGAGAGAGAGAGAGGAACAGTAGTTGTAGTGTGGAAATATGAGGGTCTCAACAAGTTGCTTTCGTAAGTTAAGACTTAGGGAGTGTTTGTAGTGTTTGAGGGAGTATAAAGATGAATAAACTTTACGAACTATTGTGTTGACATGGAATTTCCAGTTAAGAGTGGAGGAAAGGGTGACACCAAGGTTAACTGCAGTGGAAGAGTAGGGTATGGGGGTTCCTAGTACATGTATCCGAGGTAAGATTGAAAAATCAATGCGTGAGATGTAAATTTCGCTACCGAGGATCATGACTATAGTTTTTGAGGGATTCAGGTCTAGACCGTTATCGAGAGCCCATTTGGAAACTGCATCAGCTTCGAGCTGCATGACAGAGATTGCGTGACCAAGGTCTTGGAATTTACAGTGCAGATAGATCTGGGTATCATCCGCATATAGTATATGATTTGCAAATTGAAGAACACGAGGGAGATCGTCAATAAAAATAGCAAAGAGTAGGGGACCAAGTACGCTGCCCTAGGGTACACCCGAGGAAGTACGTACCCAGTCAGAGAGCCTCCCACCAGAGTCAACTACTGCCTGAGCTCGGTCAGCTAGATAAGTGAATAGCCAATTTAGGGTAGGGTCACTAATGTTTATTGAGCGCATTTTCTTAATAAGGATAGTATGGGATATGCAGTCGAAGGCCTTTGAAAAATCATACATTATTAGGATGGTCAACATGCGGCGATCAATTGCTTTTCTCACATCATAAACCACTGTCAACAAAGCTGTTTCGGTACTGTGACCTCGTCTGAAGCCAGCTTGGCGAGGGGAAAGTAGGTTATTGGTCTCAAGATGGGTTGAAAGTTGAGAATGTATAAGTCGTTCAAAGGTCTTGGACATTTCGCAGATTTTGGCAATTGGTCTAGTGTCTGAGGGAGTTGAAGGATTCTTTTTTTTTGATATTGGACATATAAGAGTTCGCTTCCAGTCGGATGGAAAACTATTGGTTGAAATCGATTTGTTGAAAAGCATTGTTAAGAATGGAGATATTTCACTAATGACTAGCTTGAGCATTTTGGAGTTTATACCATCTATGCCATGGCCAGGAGAAGTAGATAGTGATAAAGTATTCTCAACTTCTGTCTGGGTAACAGGACGAAAAGAGAAGACTGGCAGGTTGACAGGGGTGGGCAAGGGCTCAGCAAGGATGGTGTTAAGTCCATGTAAGGTAAGTGGTGGATGACGATTTGAAATCGAGGCATAGTGGCGATTTAGGTCATCAGCAGTGAATAAAAGTAGAGGGGATGGATTAGAAGGCTTGTTGATACCCAGAGAATTGAGTACTCTCCATTTCGATTTATTATTTGGA
Source organism: Phymastichus coffea (assembly GCF_024137745.1). NCBI lineage: Eukaryota > Metazoa > Arthropoda > Insecta > Hymenoptera > Eulophidae > Phymastichus > Phymastichus coffea. Next base: position 7,833,718 of record NW_026706814.1, read on the forward strand.
GCAGTCAGAACCTCGGTCTTTATGTAGGAGTTTTTCGAGGTAGCAATACTATTAGTTACCTTAGAACGTAGGGATTTGTAATTGAGAACGTCCTGGGCGGATTTAGTAGATTTAGCTAATGAGTAGGCACGGTCACGAAGGCTCATTAATGAGCGGAGTTGAGTAGATATCCATGGCTTATGTCTGGTTGAAAGAATTATAGAGCGGATAGGGGCAATCGATTCATAGGTTGAGATGATAGTGTTGGTGATATCTTTTTGAAGTTCATCAACAGATACAGAGAGGTAAGGAGTTGGCTTGGGATTATTAAAGGAGAGATATGGAATGGAGTTGAAACTGTTGTGAAGGGTGGATAACAAGGTTGAGGAGTCGATGGTATCAAGTTTTCTGGTGAGAATGGTTTTAGGCTGTGAAACAGAAAGGGAGCATGAGTATGATAGGTCAATGAAGTCGTGACCAGCTATGAAAGGTGTAGAGGTTTTTGAGAATGATAATATTCGACCAGGGTCTTTGACAATGAAAAGATCTAGTGTTGTGTGAGATGGAGGGAATTTATCGATTAGATGATGGGTGGGTTCAAGGGAAACAACATTCAAGCCATGAGAGTCGATAAGGTTTCTAAGTGTACGGGCATCAGATAGTGTGGAAGAGGACAGGTCAGCATTTAAATCGCCAGAGATAATTACGTCATTATAGTGTGGAAGATAGGCTGATATACAATTGAAAAAGTGAGAAGGAGAGGAGGCATGCGGTCTACGGTAAATGACAGCGAAAAGTAGCTTAAGGTTATCACTTTTTATTTCACAAATAATAAATTCAGGCGTATTATCATACAGTGGATCAGAGGTAACTAGAGTATTTACGGTGAAACTATTGCGGACATAAAGTGCAACTCCCCCACCTTCTTTACCGGAGCGATCGAGTCTGAATAAGGCAAAGCCTTCAAGGTGTAGATGAGAATCGGGAGTATTCACAGTTAAAAAGGTCTCTGAGATTGCAATTATGTCATAGTGAACAGCAGAACATTTAGCTTGAAGTAATGCAAAGTGAGAGAATGAGTCAAGGCGATTTATGTTGATGTGTCCAACAGAGATAAACTTTTTTGTGCTACGATTTGTTGAAGGATGTAGTTGTCATGGAGTTAGAGTTGCATTGAGTGGTTGACTTCCATAATTATTAGTAGAAGCAGATGGATTCTCATCAGTTTCCATGCCGGTCATGTGTGATTGTTGTGGGATAAATTTGGGAAGATCATCGACAGATAATATGGGTACCGGAGCAGAGCGAATAGTTTTACGAAGACAGACCCTTAGATTTTTAACAATTGGACGAGCAAAATTGTATTTCACACTGAAGTTTCGAGCTGCCGTGAAAAGATCAAACACGGGCTTAGGCCATAGCGGACGAATGTAGACTGGTGTTTTGCTACCACATTTAAATATGTCAATGGCAGTTTTATCCTTCAGCAGGTGAGCACACTTAATGACTTTGTCACGAAGTAAGTTGCTCGACAATTGAAAAGCAAATGAAGAAGTAAGAGATTGAGTAGTAGTGGATGTAGTATTCGTTGCTGAATTCGAAAGAAGAGCATTACTGTTTGAGAGGTGATTTTTGCTGCTGGTATTAGTAGTTTTCCATTCTCGTGTGGATACAATTTGCGGGAAGTCGCAACCATTCCCAAAACCCAAAAATGCGAGTAAAACTTTGGTTGCATCATAGTGAGAACCAGTAAACGAGTGAGGGAGACCGAAGACTAGGATTTCGCATTCATCAGAAAGTACTGAAAGCATGTCCCTGGCAGTGTCATCTTGAGTGCGGTGCTTTACATAATTCCGGAATTCTGACATACATTCGTTCTGGAATGCAACGTTCTTGGAGTATTCCTTGTGAAAGTCACTAAACCAAGTAGGAGGAGTCGACATGTCGAATTGATCGGTAGTAACAAGTTGTGATGAGTTGGTTGAAGTACAAGGAAGCTTCGTCAAACGAAAATTTGGAGATTGAGGGGAAGAAGCTTGCCGCTTCTTACTAAAGGATGAGTTACTGTGAGAGCTTGAAGTTGAGGTAGCGGATTGAGGCAGAGATGTAGCAACACTTGAACGGCAATAGCCAAGGATAGTGGAACCAGCTGGCGCGACTGGACTCACACAGTACGAGTGATATAGTTTATTACAATTAGAGCAAGTAATGGTACGACTAGTTTTGCGATTTATGACAGAATCACAAAAGCCACAGGTTAAGACCATTAAAGGCGCCGATTAAATAGTGTTTGCCTGATCGTAGTAATGATGATGCTCTTAGTTACTAATTAAACAGCAGTAAAGTGTATTGTATATGTGTGTAGTACTACTCTGTTATAATATGGAGAGTTTAAATTCGAATTGCGCGCGCAAACTCACTGGTATCGGTACGGTAAGATATGTCACGCCGGATGGTCGACGGTTGTCCCGGACTCGTGTGTGGTAGGCGTGGCTTGTGTGGAAGGCGTGTGAGGATGATAGACGATGGCTCCGGACTCGCCGATGTAGGTCTGATGTGTGTGTAGCCTGACGAATTCAAACTAGGCGCATGCGTAGTTTGAAGGAAACTTTCAGTGTTGGCGGGATTTTGCGAAAACTCGGTGTGGTGGAAGCTTGTTGCGAATTCACCGGCGATGAGAGAACTAACCTCCAAGAATCCGCAAGAAGATGTTTTGATGAAGAACAATTGCAAAACACAGCTACAGGCGATGAATACGCTTGTATCAGTAGATTGCAATAAGGAGCTTGCAATGATGAACCTAAAACAGCCGCCCGAAGGCGAATATTTTAAGTATACTTGGTCAAAGTGGAGAGTATAAAATTTTGCGACTGGCCGGTACTCACAAGAGAGAGAGAGGATAAAAATATTTAATATTAACAAAATTAAAATATTTTTTACGATTGATATTACGTAACATTACGTAATTATGTATATTATATTTGTAGAAAAATTAAAATTTTTCAAAAAATATAAAATTGATTCATTCTTAAAATTATTTCTTCAAAGTATAACATTAACATATCAAATTTCTATAACTGTAACGGAGAATCTCGGCTAGGCCGAGAGAGAGAGAGAGAGAGAGAGAGAGAGAGCGAGAGAGAGAGCGAGAGAGAGAGAGCGAGAGAGAGAGCGAGAGCGAGAGAGAGAGAGAGAGAGAGAGCTTAATCATTTTAAAAAAGAAAAAGCGAATAAACTCGACGTTTCCAAAGTTCGGTGAATTAGCCTTCTTATGGTTTGGCCCCGGTGGATTGTACGGATAAAACACCCCTGAAAAAATTTTTCATCAAAAATTCCGGAACACGTCAAATTTAATTTGTCATGTTCTCATTACCACTGCCATTTTTAAACTAAACTAGCTGACCCAATAAACTTTGTATAAAAAAAATAAGAACAATAAATAATTACCCCTAAAAAATAGGGGTTGCAACCATTCGGTATAAAAGCTATGTTTGAAGATGTGTATTTTTATAAAAAATTTTTTGACATTGATTTTATTTAGAAACTCCAAATAGTCTTTCAGATATTCAAAGAAAACTATTTTTTGGAATAAAATTTAGAAGTGATTTTCATTTCTAAGATGAGCGAGTTAGCAGTTAAAAGAAAATATGTGTGCAGAAAAACGAAAATTAGGGCCTTTTCCTGAAAGTCATAATTTTAACAAGCCATTAAATCAATTAAAACATTTCTTAGTTTATCAGTTAACACTGAAACATCAGTGATTGACGGTTGTCATTCCTATGCAGATTATCTGCTCAAACTTCATGTGTTGAGCCCTTTAAACATAAAATATTGTGCTATATTTTTCAGATATACACTTCCGACGAATTCTAAAATAAGAGCCTTTTCCGGAAAGTCGTAATTTTAACAAGCCATTAAATGAATTACTATATTTCTGAGCTTAAAAGTTAAGAGTAAAACAGTAGCGATTGACAGTTGTGCGTTCTGTTCAAACTTATATTATCTGCTCAAATTTCATGTGTTCAGAAGCCTTTTCAACACAAAATATTTAACTATATTTGAGAAAGGGCTATAGCGTGTTCATTGTCTCTATAGGCGGCACTCTTCTCGCGAGAACGCAGCGACCGAGTATTTTCAATGACAAAGAATTCATACCCGTGTCATTGCAGGGCTAAGAGAGAGGAGCGTAGCGGCCGTGGAAGTGGCGCCATGAGCGAGAGCGAGAAGAGCAAGAGAGAGAGAGAGAGAGAGAGAGAGAGAGAGAGAAGAGAGAGAGAGAGAGAGAGAGAGAGAGAGAGAGAGAGAGAGGGAGAGAGCGCGATAATGATAGCCAGGAAGATTTTCAAATGAAAGTGTGGGGAGAGGAGTGGCGCGTGGCGACAACAGAAAAGGTGCGAAGAAAAGAAGTGCAGTAAAGCGCGAGCTAAAGTTTAAGACGGCTACCTCATAGACAGGTGCAGACAATAAAAGTTATTTTGACCGAGCTGAGCGAACAGATCAAGAGTGACCGATTAATTTTGCAAGGCAAAGGCAACTTCAACGCAAAGTGAAGACACCGATACAAAAGCGCTAAATTTTCTTAAAATTTTGATTAACCTTATGTCTAAATAATTAAATAAATATTGTAAAAATTGAATCATTTTTGTGTACCTACTGAAAGATTTATTTGAAGACATTTTAGGGAACTTATTTATGAATTTATTTTTAGACTACCGAATATTTAGTTTAGTATTTTTGAAGACTTTTCCAGATGTAGCAAAAAATGTACGCAAATAAGATACCCCAACAAGTTTCCGAAAAATTATCCGCAAAAAGGCTCGAAAAACTAACCGAATAATTACCCGAAAAAGTGACAAAAAAAGTAACGGAATTAGTACCGGAATAAGTACATGAAAAATTGACCGAAAAAGTGATCGAAAAAGTAATCGAAAAAGTATCCCAAAAAGTAACCGAAACAAAACCAAAGAAATATCTGAAAAATGTCCAAAAAAGTAACCGAAATAATAATAGGTAAAGTAATCGAATAACTAACCGGAAAAGTATCCGAATAAATACGGAAAAAAGTATCCGAATAAGTGCTGGAGTAAGCACCTGAAACAAAATCAAAAAAGTAACCGAAAAAGAATCCGAAAGAATAGCCAAAAAAGTAACCCAACCCAAAAAGTGCTCCAAAAAATAACCGAATAAAGACCCGAATAGGTACTTGAAAAAATTATAACTCAATAAGTAATCAAAGAAATGCTTAAAAAAGTAAACGAAAATGTTTCCAAAAAAGTGCCAGAAAAAGTAAGCTGTGTGGTCAAGCTTCGCGCACGCACCATCAAACGGATATAACCCTTTCTTTTTATATCGAAAATTGCCTCTCTATTTTCACGAGTCGACGAGAGTAGCACAGCCTGCTTCTCACTGTCTGGCCCACTTACTATTCTGTTCACTTCCAGCCGCATTACCGAGTACCACGCTCCACAAGTACAAACATCAAAATAAACTTAAGTTTGCGAGAAAACTCAGTTTGCTTATTTTACGTCACCTATCTAATGATATTCCTTCTCGATACATAATAGAAAAAGTAACAAAAAATATAACCGAAAAAATCACCAGATAAGTAACTCAACCTAAAAAGGTAACCAAAAAAGTAAGCGGAAAAGTAACCTAACCCAAAAAATAATCGAAAAAGAGCCCGAAAAAATTTAGCTTTAGTATCTGAATAAGTACCTAGAAAAGTATCTCAATAAGGACCGAAATAAGTACCCGAAAAAGTAACCGGCCAGGAACTTGTTTGGTTACTTTTTCGGTCCCTTTTTAGATTACTTTTCCGGTTACTTTTTTAGTTATTTTTTGGGGTTACTTTTTCGTTTACTTTTTCGGTAATTTTTTCGGTTATATTCTTGTGTTTTTCAAGGATTTTTCAAGAACTTTGAACGATGAGAACGTTATGTGACCAGAAAAAGATAAAGAGCAAGAGAACAATTATGTGAAATAAATTTGTATTTACAATATTAACTAATGAAATGAATATTAGAAATATAAAAAAAAAACAAAATAGCAAAAAAAACTCAGAAAACATTATATATAGAGAAGATTAACAACATAGCTGTGCTGCCTGGACACCGCTTCTTAATCCGTTAACCTATAATCCTCCTTATTATTTTCTAATGACGGCGGCTGTAGCGGGCGTTATAACTTTCAATTAAGATAATACTACAGCATTTTTGAAAGATTTGTAAAAGATTTTTTTAATTTATTATAAAATAAAAAATCTGTCATTCTTATCTAATTCAAGGCATCATCTGATTGATAATTGCTATCATAATCTTCAATTTTTAAAGTAAGTTTAATTGTGATGTCAAATCAAATAATATAAAATTTAAATTATATAAGAGTAAAACTATAGGTACAACCAAAAAACTGACTAACTTATTATTAAAATACTTGACTAATTTTATATATATTATTATTATGTACGATCGAACAACTGTTGTACTGTAAAATTAATCATCATAAAAAAAAATCATTAAATCTGATTTAAATTTATAACTGAGACAAAACGAATTGATGAATATTCTAAACGTTATATCATCAGTAATATCAGCCTAAGAACTTACATTGATGCACTATACAAACTTTTACAATGAATTTTTGTATTTCAATTTGTAACGAGTTTGACATCAACTCGTTATGTCTCTCTCTATATGACCATAATATTAAGAATATCATATATTTATAATGTTACATTATTTGAATTATATTTCTCCTTACCAGCAGCAGACGACGACTGCGGAGAAGGTAAGAGAGAGCGCCGGCAGAGAGAGACCGCGTGCGCGTGTAGGCATAGCGATATGTATATGACGAGCCGCACGCCGCGCGCTGCCAATATTGACGAAGGGCCGGCAATTAGCCGATAGCTCGCGAGCCGTGCAGAGGCATTCATTCGTGTGTGCGTTTATATTAGCTTTTCTTTGTGAATCGCCTCGTGGCAACAGAGAGACTTTTGATTGTGTGACTGGCGAATCGATCGTTGAGTTCGATCGCCCTGTCCGCCTCTCTCTCTCTTCCGCGTGCCTTCCCCTGAGCCGCTGCCACATCGGTCTTGGTTGATTAAAACCGAGTATCGACGCACGATGTGGCTTTATTGCAGGTTTGATTCCTGATCGACGGAGATGCCTGGCGTTGGAGGGATAGGGTAAGAGCGGAGAGCAGAGGAGGAGAGAGAGAAGTAGTGTCGTCGGCATGAGTCGCACATGTGTGCGTAGCCGGCTGCGCTCGGCCGTTTTTGAGTACCTATAGGGAGGGGGGCGAGTAAGACGTCGCGGAAAGCGCGAGATCGCAGTCAGTGCGGCTTCGACCAGCAATTAATTTGGAGAGTTGAGCCTCGCGACCGAGAAGTGTGTGCGATAAGCATATTGAGTGAACGGAATAGAAAAGGAGGACAGGACCATCTGCATCCATCCAGAAACTCGCCTTTCGAGGACGACATCGTTGGCCCAGAAGACGCGGACTTCTGCAGCAGCGCTTCCTCTCAAGGTCAGGTACCCTTTTTGTTTCTCGGTGCGTGCCTCGATTTCTCTCTCTCCGAGCATCGTATAGGCCGGACGCGGACGAGCGGTTGCATGCGTGAACTCGCATCGCCCTCGCGGAATTCGCGGGACAAGTTGTAAGGTGATGTTCTGTCTCCTGTGCGTTAATTCGCACGGAACGAACTTAGCCCGGACTCGGCCGACGCACACGTCGAAAGCTGTATGTACGTTATTGTTGTAATAAAGTGTAAAATAGGTGAACTGATGAGTTTATTCTGTTTAACCTGTCTCGCTCGTAATTAGTTAAATTGCGATTATCGATATTACCGGACGACATAGCCCTCGTTAATTTTCCGCAACGAAGCGAGTGTGCCTTCCGAGCCTTTCCCCTTAAATAATTTGTGACGCAACGTTGTTCGGGCTTAAATTATTAACGTACGTGTTACAACTGTGACGAGTTAATGAGGTGCAACTGTGCGTGCAATACCTCCTCTCCTTCGCGACAAGCGAGAGCATAGTTAGGCAAGTTCTGCAATCTTGCCGAATCGTAATTGAGGGCCTTCGATTAATATAAGTACTGACCGTTCCTTAGATCTCTCTCTAGCTTTGTCTATCTCGACGCTCTCTCTGAACCGCCCTGTACACTAACTCGTACATAAACATTACATATTCGTATACTATTAAAACTACATGGCTTTTCTTTCGTACTACCTTTCCTTCCTATCGCTTCCCTCAACTTTCGCGATTTAAGCTGCGTGACCCACGACGCTTTCTGCGGGCCAGTTGGCGATCTGACCTACCGGACCGGTCTTGCGTAGCAGAACGTAGTGCCGCGAAGAGCTGCATTTGTGCCAGCCACTACTCAATCTCGGTTTAATTAATATATAGTATTGTAGCGGTTTCAATCCCCGTTACATTTTGGCGTCCAAACGTTATGATGCTGGCGTGCGCAGCGAAAATCTTACCGAGACAAAAGTTTTGGAAAGTCGAATTTTAGGAAGGACAAGGAATGCGCGTTCACTCACAGCGTGTTGTTTATAAACACGAGCCGCGCAGCAAGTCACATGTGCGACGTTCGCTATCGAATACCAAAGTAATATAATAATAAACGAGTATAATTTCGTCGCTACAGAAACGTATATTCTCGAAGCTATTGCTTATATTGAGAATCTAGCATATTTTTGAAATTACCAATTTTCTCGAAAGTCATAAATAAAAATAAAATTTCGTGTTGACATGCTGTAGCGGGAGTCGCTGTCCTAGTCAATATACAGTTAGAAATTTATAATTTCTTCTATTTATTCCTGATATAAACATTGCATAATCTATGCCTTAATGCGAACTTTATTATGTTATAAGTTGATTTGCGAGCAGCGAGCTATCAGTTATTTCACCCCTACGTTTATCGTAACGCATAATAAATATTATAAATATCATTAAATGTTCTCTTCTGTTGACAATCTTACAGCTTGCGATATAAATGATTAGTATATAATTATTTAAATAGCAATTGTATATATAACTTACAAGGGAACCACCCCAACCCTCCGTCTCCGATTTTTCTGCAATTGAGATATGTTATGGTTCGTAAAAAAATAAAAGAGGCGTCTTTTTTTTTATCGGCCGAAAAAACTATCTAAGGGATGAAACCCACCAAACCCAAAAAACAGCACCATAAGTGCGGTTGTAGAAAGCATACCTATATTAAACGATGCAGAGAAGCAGCTACACGATAATGTTAAAGATATATTGAGAAAAAGCATTGAAATGAATTCAGGTATTGAATGTGAGACGAGTGAGAACTTATGTTTCCTGGATGATGATTTTGATATTAATCCAGACGATCAATTTAAAGAAATACATGGTGTAGACTATGCCGAGGTACCTACTTGTACGGTAACAAATATGGTACTCGAATATGGATATAAAAGAAAAGCTGTTGAATAATGGGAAAGTGGTAAGAAAAAGAAACTGTCTTTAAGTTCCGTCCAGAGTAAATATAAACAAATTTCGTCAGAACGTCAGTTGAGAAAATGGAAACAGCAAATTTTGACAGGCGGGACCAAAAGAGAGAATCTGTTTAAAGTTTCAGAATATACTTTACAACAACTTAAAGATGCTTTAGATCGGAAGTTAACAGTGCATGATTTAGATCTTAAAAGATGGACTTTACAAAAAAAGTATGAGTTAGATATGCCTTGGATTAAAGCTTCACCCAACTAGATATTACAATTCAAAAAAAAAAGCATAAAATTGTATCGCGTAAATTAACTAAATATGTGACTAAAGTATCTGTTGAAAATGAGGCTAGTTTAAAGTTAGATTGTCAAAATTTTATCAACCTCATAAAAACAGAATTATAAACCAAAGGTGCAAGTAACATATATAATTCCAATCAAAGTAGATTCAATTTAGAAATACATAATGGCAGAACATTGAGTGAAAAAGCTAAGAAGACAGTCGAATCAGTAGTACAATCAGTATCATCGACTACGTATAGTTATACGATTTAACCGACAATATCTGCAGAAGGTACATTGCTATCACCCCTTTTTATGGTATTAAAAGAAACAAATAGAGAGTTTGGACACATTGTTTCAAAAAACTATTCAATGCACCTAATATATTTTTGCGAGCAAGTGCATCAGGAAAGCTGTCGAGTGAATTACTTCAAACATGGTTGCAACATGTATTTTTTCCTAACTGTAGGAAAACAGCAGTTTTATTACTAGACTCATGGAGTCGACAATGTGAACGAACTGTAAGAGAAGTGACACCATGATGGGTGACAACTCGCGCGAGGCAAGTTTGTCCCGTACGAAGGCCTTTCAACAGCCGAGCGGTCTTTGACTCGGGCGGCAATCAGGCTCTCGGGCACTCCGTCCCGTTCGCGCTTCAATAACAAAGTCTCCGTAGATATGAATCCGGACTCCCGATACCGCGATCGTGAAATATTCGATCGGACGTATTCGTATATATTTATCCGTAATCGGTTATATATATAATAAGCAATAACGGGGAAGCATATGGATATACTCAAGCGCGTTTAATAGTACTTATAAAATTTATTTTATAAAGCTCAAGTACATGAATAAATGATAGATTGAAAATTAATAATATATATATACAGGGTGGCCCATTTTAAGTGATTCACTCAGATATCTAGATTGGAGTGAGTTTTATCGAAAAAAGTTTCAGACAAAAGTTACTCAACTTTGAGGGGGCCATGTTTCTATGACCTTGGATTTGACCTTGGAGGTCATGTTCAAGGTCATTTCAAGGTCAACTTTGTTTTTTTAAATAGGAACCCCCATTTTTGACCCCGGATTCGGAAAGAGCGGGAAATTTTACGTCCATAACGGTATTTTTAAATTTTTTTTCATGGCCTTGAGAAGGTCGATTTAAGGTCAAATGCTTGAAAAACTGCATAAAAGCGTTTTTTTAATTTTTAAGATATCGAAAAATGACCTCTACAAAATTTGTTCAGAACAGAGTGGGCCACCCAATGCACCAAAAACCTTTGACCTTTAACCTCATTTTGAAGGTCATTTCAAGGTCGAAGTGTTTTTTGTAATGGAAACCCCTCTTTTTGACCCCGGATTCGCACATAGCGCGAAACTCAACACAATACCTTATCCAAACGTCGGATTTCGCGCTATGTGCGTATCCGGGGTTAAAAAGAGGGATTTCCATTACAAAAAACACTTCGACCTTGAAATGACCTTCAAAATGAGGTTAAAGGTCAAAGGTTTTTGGTGCATTGGGTGGCCCACTCTGTTCTGAACAAATTTTGTAGAGGTCAATTTTCGATATCTTAAAAATTAAAAAAACGCTTTTATGCAGTTTTTCAAGCATTTGACCTTAAATCGACCTTCTCAAGGCCATGAAAAAAAATTTAAAAATACCGTTTTGGACGTAAAATTTCCCGCTCTTTCCGAATCCGGGGTCAAAAATGGGGGTTCCTATTTAAAAAAACAAAGTTGACCTTGAAATGACCTTGAACATGACCTCCAAGGTCAAATCCAAGGTCATAGAAACATGGCCCCCTCAAAGTTGAGTAACTTTTGTCTGAAACTTTTTTCGATAAAACTCACTCCAATCTAGATATCTGAGTGGATCACTTAAAATGGGCCACCCTGTATATATATATATATATATATATATATATATATATATATATATATATATATATATATATATATATATATATATAGACGCGTGTTCTTCGCCTCGCGTTGTCTATTATCTATAACAATATGGTACTCACTTATTTTTAAGTACAGTTATTGACAATCGGTTCTTTAGTATTTTCTATTTATCGGTCCTCTCTCCTATCTGTTTCGCTTTAAATGGATTGTAAGGTCCGTGAATTGTACACGTATGTTCGTGTATGTCCAATTAATACTGTCGATTAATTTATATTTTTTCTTGGTCCTAGCGGCGTGAACAAGTTGGCTGTACGGTTGGTGTGTTTCTTTGCCTTTTACTACACTCAAACTGAACTCAACTTTTAATTAAGTAAAGGAATAATACCGAATAACTTGGATGAATCAAACTAAATTTAGATTTCAATTGGCGAGATGTCTGAACGGAATTCTCGAGAGCGAAATCTTAATCGTAAAATATAATTATAACCTAATGGAACGTCACGTAACACACCAGCAGATACAAATTTTCGATTGATGACAATTCCTAAGGGTACGACAGGCAAAATTCAACCACTGGATGTATTCGGTTTTCGATTTTCGAAAAACTTTGTAAGAAAAATATCTGATGCCATTATTTTATTCGGATCAGACATCAGTTTACATGAGAGGAATAATATTATAAAATTACAGTCTATCACACATAATCAATTACCTTGACCCAGATTCAAAAGCGTATTTAAATATCCTTGGTACAAAAGTGGGTACTTGGATAAAAAACCTGATTCGTTCGATAATCCTGTTGAATATTGCTTCGAAATTTCAGAACAGCCTATCTGCGAGATTTGTAAGAAAATAGCAATTATAAAATGTGCATGGTGCAAGAAACTAATATGTCTACAGCATTTATATATAGAGTATGATTATTGTTCACAATATGGACAGTGATAATGAGCGCGGATCGACTTTTTATATTCAAAAAATGTAATCTCAATATCAGATGAAATGACGAATTAATATAACGTAAATATAACATAAAAATAAAATAAATTTAACGTTATCTTCTACAATTATTTCGCCTATGTCCTTTTCTTCAGAGATATTACAAATATGTCGAAATTGGGATTATGAATAACAGAGAACCCGGTTTCGGACTAGAAAATTGGAAAGGGCAGGGTAACCAGCTCGAGGGTTAAGGGAATTGCGATTAAGAGTTTGGGGTTACAGCGTGGCAGGGTAACCAGCTCGAGGATTGATTAAATTTGGGTGTAGGAGTTCGGTGCTACAGTGTGGCAGGCTAACCAGTTCGAGGGTTGACGAAATTGGGGTTAAGAGTTTCGGGTTACAGCATGGCAGGGTAACCAGCTCGAGGGTTGATGAAATTGGGGTGTAGGAGTTACGGGTTATAGCGTGGCAGGGTAAATAGCTTGAGGTTTAAGGAAATTGGGTTCGGGGTTTTAGGGGATTAGGGTAACAAATGAATGCTCTGTTTACTCTCCAATGAAGGGGTAGCACCCCCTGGTGACGGATACTGTATACTTTTGTGTTCGATTTTAAACGGAATTTCTTCATATACTTCATTTCTTCTGAAAAAAATTTGCAAGAAATTATTTGAAAACATAGCTTTTCTTTCAGGTGACTTAGGGAGTTGCAACCCCTGTAGACGAAATCCATATATTTAGCTGAAATTTTTTAAAAGAATTTTTTAGAGATTGTTTCGTCGATAACTGTGCATAAAATACGAAACTTTCGCTATAAAAAGGTGTTGAGAGGTAACTTTCGGGGGTAGCTTTTACCCTCTAAATAGTTTATCTGGCAGAATAAAAGTATACATGTGTTTGGCTTTTTTGAGCGTCATAGAACATGAAATAACCAGCATAATCTGTGATTAACAACTGCTTATATTGTATTAATAACATTAAGGGGTAGTTCTCCCTCGAAATAATAGATAATAGAAAAACCCCGAAACACGTCAATTTTGTTTTATCATTTTTCACTAGAATATCATTTTTTGAATTTTTTTAACATAATTTTTTGATTTTGTAAGGTAAAAATACACTTAAAAATACGAGGTCTGTCCGGAAAGTATCGGGCTTACGTTTATATCTTCGCGCCATAGTATTCGAGCGACCTCTACCGGACAGAAACGTCAACAGTAAAGCCTCGCGAATCTATTGGTTACTTACTGACACCTGCCGGACGTATAGTTCATGCGCAGCATGTCTTTGTTTACAGTGCCTCTTTTCGCGTTCATCGGATTTTCATATTGTCAAAAATGACTGAAAAACAAGATCAACGAATTTGCATCAAATTTTGCTTTCAACTCGGAAAAACGAGTTCGGAAACTATTGAAATGATGCAAAAGGCCTTAGGAAGCGAGTGTATGAACAAAACACGAATAAAAGAGTGGTATAAACGGTTCAAGGATGGTCGCACGTCTGTCGATAGTGATTCTCGTTCCGGCCGACCTTCGACGACAAAAACCGCAGATAATATTGAGCGGGTGCGACTTGTAATCGAACAAGATCGTCGTATGACTGTGCGAGAACTAGAAGAAGACCTTGGGATACCAAAAACTATCATTTCAGAAATTTCAACCGAAAATTTAGGAATGAAACGCGTGTGTGCGAAATTCATCTCAAAATTACAGAAGAACATTCGCTTAGAAATCGCTCTGGACAATCTGGAAATGGTCAATAATGTGCTTAGAAAAGTTATTACAGGTGATGAATCATGGGTTTATGGTTATGATCCTGAAACCAAACAACAATCTTCACAGTGGAAGCATTCTGAATCGCCAAGACCAAAAAAAGCACGTCAAAGTCGGAGCAATGTTAAGTTAATGTTGATTGTTTTTTTCGATTGTGAAGGTGTTGTACATCACGAATATGCAGCAACAGGTCAGACAATCAATAAAAAATACTACGTTCAAATTTTGAAACATTTGCGTAATGCAGTAAGAAAAAAACGGCCGCACCTTTGGGAAAGTGGTGACTGGCTTCTCCATCACGATAATGCGCCAGCGCATTCATCCAATCTTGTGGAGCAGTTTTTGGGCAAACATCATATCGCATTGCTTCGACAACCTCCATACGGTCCTGGCATAGCTCCTTGTGACTTTTGGCTGTTCTCAAAACTAAAAAAACCATGCAATGGACACCGATTCGATGACAAAACAACGGTTGAAAACAATGCGACGAGTGTACTTAAGGCTATCCCTAAAAGTGAGTTCCAGGACTGTTTTGAAAAGTGGGAACATCGATGGAACCGTATTATTCAATCAAGTGGGGATTACTTTGAAGGATGCCACCCACCAGATGATAAAGAATAACGCTAGCACGAAAATATAAAGGTAGGCCCGATACTTTCCGGACAGATCTCGTAAAGTTTTTCCTTTATACAACGTAGGGGTTCAACCCCCGCGGACCAAATTGATCTGTGTCTGTTACTTTTTTTATAAGTATCTTTTGTTTTTTTGTTTCATAAAAAAATATTCTTACAACTAAAGATATTGCTATGGAACTACTTTTGGGCTGTTTTTTGGGGCTGGGTTTCATCCCTTAGATAGCTTTTTCCGCTGATAAAAAAAATACGGGTCTTTTATTTTTTTACGAATTATAACATATCTCAATAGCAGAAAAATTGGAAGCGGTGAGTTGGGGTGTTTCCCTTGTTAGTAACTTTTATTATTATAATTAATTAATAAATTAACAATTGTTTGATAAATTAGTATTTAATTAATTAATTTAATAAATTAACAATTGTTAATAGTGATTGAATGTTTAAAACAAGACGAGTAATTCAAGACTGCTCCAGTAGATGTGCGCTTGGAGTTCGAAATCAGAGAAAATATTTCCGAAGGAACTACAGCATATTATCTTATTCTATACAATCGCATCGTTCAGATAGTCGTATAATCCGATAAATAGAGATGTGAAGAAACTTATTTAGGAAAGGAAAGGCGTATTAAAGAATTCACTCTTTTCTTAAGCAGCTCAGTAGTAGCTTTCTGTTACAATGGAGTACGTAGTGGAAATGCAAGGCTTCATGATGCCTGGCAAAATTTATGCTGTGAAAGATTTAGCAATACTTCCACTTAATTACAACGAAGAACCACTCATACGCTTGTTCAAACCTTCCTTTTCATGGCGAAGACTAACGGAGAAATACAAGCAACAAAACCTCTGGTTAGAACTCTACTTTCATAGATTAACATGGAACTCTGGCAATTTTAAATACGAAGAGCATAAATTCATCATCACAGATACACTCAAAGATATCACAATACTTTTCGTTTCCGGAGATCTGAAAAAAGAGTGGTTAGAACGATATGGTTTGAAAGTTTTCGACTTGAATGATTGGGGCTATTCACTTTTGGAAAAATTAAAATTAATTACCGTGTGTCCTGTAATGTCGGCCCATTTACTATTAGCGAAAATGTTATTTTTTGTGTGCGTTTAATATGTGACTTAGATTTTAATTCTGGAAATGAGAATAAGGAGAGCATTCAGCTGAAACAGAAAAAAACGTGAAAAAAGGTGGTCCTTTGTCGCGCGCTTTCCAAATTTTACTCCAAAAAAAGTAATTCATAAATTACTTAATGAAAACACGTTAGAACGCTTAGTTCATATCACTTGGAGTCGAACGTGGAGCAAATTCATGACATTTCGGACATTCAGTGCAGGATTGATAGCTACCCTTTTTATTATACAAGTAATTAAAAAGGTGATAGAAATTTTCATCAATGGTATCGCATTACATAGTATTTATGGGTGGTCCTACCAACTTTTTGGAACCATATGTAATAGTCTCACAACTTTCCTTATCCACCTCGGCCATTCCATGCCGAAAGAATATGAAAAATCTCAAGAAAAAATAAGTAAAGTTCCTATGCAAATGCAGATACCCCACTATATACCAGTCAAGGCAAGAGAAACAGATGCCAACATACCAAAAGAAAGTCCAGTGTCCTTGATTCAAACTAACAATAGTTTTTTTTCTCGACAATGAATGCAAATAAATTTTAGTTACCATGCTCTGTAACTACGTCTTAATTTCAGTTAGCGATTACTTTGCCTCGCTGCGCTCATTAAGTAACTGTTTAAGTGGGGGGGGGGGGGTGTAACGTCGGCCCATTTAATATTAGCGAAAATGTTTCTTTTTTGTGTGCGTTTAATATGTGACTTAGATTTTAATTCTGGGAATGAGAATAAAAAGAGCATTCAGCTGAAACAGAAAAAAAACGTGAATAAAGGTGGTCCTTTGTCGCGCGCTTTTCAAATTTTACTCCGAAAATAGTAAAGTTTTTTTTTGAGTAGGTTTAGATATAGAGTAAAGGAGCCGCGGAATTTTAACTACATTCTGTTACACGATTTCTCCGAAAAGTTTCCATTTTTAGAAGCTAAAAATTTATCATTAGAAAGAAAATTCAATAATAATTTTTAAATAAATGAATTAAAAAAATAACAGAATGATAGGAAAAATTCACAGCTCGCTGAAACCTCCCGTACGTTTTTGATCAAAGACGTAATTTCCGCACAATTAACGAAAAATTAGGGCCCGAAAGTCGAAAAGGAAAAGTGGAAAAATCTCAGTCAGCCAATTAAAAACCGCTGCCATTTCCACTTTTCCTAAATTTTGAGGGGCTGAGAGAGGGATTTTCCTCCCCCCCCCCCCCCCCCCAGGGTTTAAAAAGGCGTTCCCAAGCGAAAAAAGGCAAATCTAGTTCAATCTAGTACCAGCTCCGGTTTCAATCCATGTAAGGTCCAACTCTCCAAGTGCCAGAAAGCTACTTCGAATAAAGAAATAAAAGTAAGTCAAAAGAAACATTTTTTCTATACTTTCCTCTACTTTTCAACTTCAATTTAGCTTCATCCACGTATTCTTTTGTCTTTGAAAAATAAACCGACATGGTTTGGAATATTTTTCGACAAGACACTCGCGACGTATTCATTAATTATTAAATTTTCTGTGGTTATTTCGGCGTGGTCTGAGATAGTCATACGTAAGAACCGACTCCAGTGAATTAAGATATTCGCTAGAGCTTTTACATTAGAAAAAAAAACTTAATTTTACCACGTTCGTGTAACGCGTTAGAAGCCTTCCTTAACAATTTGCTCGTCCCAGTTCAGGCGTCGCATACGCAAACCAAACAGAGCACCTGAGAAAATGTCTGCCTCAGACGTTTCCAGTGATGAGAATCCGATGAGGCTACAAAAAATTTCATTTTCATGAAGTCGTATCTCATCTATATCGTATATAATACAACTATGACCAAGATTCAAAGTCGGCAGTTAGCCATTGTGTTTCTCGTTCCGGTTCCAAAGTTTGTTTATATTTTCAAAATTCGTTCGGCTTTTTGAGTCACGTTTGGCATTTCAAATAGTAATAGGTACCTAATTTTTACAGTATAACTGAAAAATCGTTATTAGAGGAAATAGCAAGTTTGAAGAAAAAAATGTAAGACAAGTAAAATTAAAAAGTAAATCAGTACTTATTCTAGGTACTGGAGGTTTGAACTGTCCATCGTATTTATATTAAGCTGGTGCAAGTATTGCTCACATAAGTATTTTGAATTATGATAACATAAAAATCAAAATATTTATCAAAAATTGTGAAAATTAAGCATTCAAAATTAATGAATTGTATTTTTGCTTTCTAGTTGCAAGCTGAGCCAATTAAGAAAAATTCAAATCATTTAGGCTAATAGTAAAGAAAGAATGTTTCCTTGCACTTTGGAAAGGTCATGTTTCAGCTCAACTCTTAACAGTAATTTATGGCACCGGTCAAATATAAGACTGCAAATTCAAGGATTTGAGATAGAAAACAGTTTAGAGGCTTTTTTAAATGCACTGATTTGTAAATTGTTTTTTTTTTTAATGCTAAACGAGAAGAAGTACTAGATCTGTTTAAAGGCTTGCGTTCTAGTCAATTTAAAGTTGCTTTCACGATTTCGTTGCATTTCACTTTTCATGAGCAGATTTTAAATCTCATTATAAGCTTTTGTGAGATGAAGTAGTAGGTCAAATAAATTTACTGATGCTATTAAATAGTAAACAATAATGCTTTAAGTACATGAATGTACCTACAGATATTAGCCTAAATATGCATTATTTAAATCATAAAATTATTCAACAATTTTTTAACAAACATTTATGTAATGGATATGTGATAAAAATCACCAAGTATGCAGACATTTTACATCTTTATTCAAATAATTTTATAATTTTTTTCAAGTATGGATATTATCTTGTTCCATACAAGATATCCTATGTCTTTGCTCATGGGTTGTAATGAATGTTACTGTTACTATACACGTTAAGAGATTGTGAGAATTCATTAGGTTTCCTTGTTTTTAAGTTTATGAAATTATTTATCAATTGTACTATAGAAACATTAATATTGACAGTAATTTGTAAAATATCTAACTATTGTTTCTGAAGTGCAATTTAAGACTTAAATTATAGATATGGTTTTTATTGAAAATTAGTCATTTCTTGAATTCAAAATAAAATTGCCTTGATGTCAAATATTCATGTGTATTTATGACTACAAACCATTATTCTACTCAACCTTTGATGTAAGTACCTCCAAATCTGATACTACAGCAAGAAGCCTCGAAAGGTATAATACGATTATTACAATTATTGCCCATCTTAAACTAAATAATCACTATCGAATGCATCTAAGCCGTCCTCTTCTATATTTTCGCCTTCTTCCTCACCTTGATTATTATTATTATTGTCGAGAACATTTTGTTGTATATTGTGAAAATTCTATGCCTGGCTCTCGCGATAATCTCAGCGTCAGGTATAAATGTTGCTACTATTTATTACAATTTCTTAACGCAAGGATTTCTTTAATCATTAAAATTGATCGCGTCGAAGCCAAACTTAATTTATTTCTCCATTTGTTTGTGACGAGAGCAAGCAGTACGCTTGCTCCTCGTCTGCCCTTCTTCTCTCTCTCTCCCTCTTATCGCTCGGCATGGCGACGTGGTCAGCGTTGGGCGCATGTATGTATTGCGCCTAACCACTGGCCTTTATGTTTTTCCAGCCGCCGAAGATTGCCGAGCAAGATTGAGAGCGCTCGAAGAAGCAAGAGCGCAGCGACTATGAGGTAGAGAGAGACAGAGAGAGACAGAGAGAGAGAGACAGAGAGTTAGTGAGCATGCTAGAGTGCGCGTCTATGCACGCACTATGCAGGTTTGGGTCGGCGTGTGACGCGCGACCAATTAGCGCTTTTGTCGCACGCCGCCTAATGAGTGGGCTTGGTGGGAGAGCCCGGTGAGAGTGCAAACGCTGACCATGCGTCAAGTCGCGTGAGCGAGTTCCCGGAAGAAAGTTAAGGAGAGAAGTTGGAAGTAGCAGCGCAAAGAGAGAAGAAGTACACGTGTAGCAGTGACCAGACCAGGGCGAGACGAGGCAACGTGTGGCGACAATACCTGCAGCAGGGCATTCAGTGTCGCCCTCGCCACCGTGCACGGCATGACTTCCAGTGGGTTCACCACGGGCTATGCCGAGGAAGACGTCCAGCCAGCGGCCAGGTCAACTCCCCATTGCCGGCTCATCGCCAAGGACAAAGGTCAGGTTATCTCTCTCTCTCCCGGTATTTCTCTCTCTCATGGTGATGCGCGGCCGCGTAGGACCGATAGGTAGCCAGGCGATCACTTGCCGGCTACGCTTATCGTAAAGCGGTAGAGAGGTTTCGACGTATTCTTTCCTTTGTAAGGAGGCAAATGGCCAAGGCGATTTAGTCGCCGGGCCATTCATCCTCCCGCGTTAGTTTAAGTTGTTCTGTACATGTGCGCGTGATTTAAACTTTATTATAATCGATTTTGTATTTGCTTGTCTGAATAGATTTAAGTTGTATGTTCTAATTAAGGAAAATTATTTATTCGTTCGACCTATCCTCTCGTTCCCCGATTGTTAAAGAGCGAAAGTGCCTCTCTTACTCTCCCATTAATAAATTGGTGACGTCAGTGCCGAATAAGGCGCTGCTCCCGTTCCATGTTTCTTATATAATTGTCCTTGGTTCAGATAAGTTCTGGTTGTGCATTACTGTGAGGAGTACAGAGTACACTGAACGTAAAATCAGCTAGTTCTTCCTTAATGTCGTGTACGGCGAACCAAAAGTAATCAGTCCTTACGTTTTTCGGTAAAGCGTTGACAAAATCTTACACGTTGTGAACTAATAAATCCCACTCTATTGCTATCATTTCTTCAATCCCTTCAGGAAAGCAACGAGGAAATTGTTGTATAAGTGCATTGATAACATTGGGATTATTAATGTGGTAAATTTCCGACAAAGCATTCTGTAGTAACAGGCATTCAGTACATTTATATCTGACCCAAGGCAAAAGAAGTAGATCATACCAATGAGTAAACAGGTGAATCAATGATCTTATTCTATCCATTATGTGTGCATATTCTTCTTGAGGTAAATCTGCACCTGAAATATAGTAAAAGATATTAAAGAATACAAAAAATTGTATCATATTAGAGTTTTATTATATTATTATATTATATATTATATTGTAGTTTTAGTCGGAAATAACGTTATTGATAGTGCGTGATAATTAAATGAAATTTAAAACATACTAATACAACGAGCTTCATTGAAGCAAAAAATGCTCAGGATCTTGTAAATCAATATACATCAAGTCAATATTTTTAACGTAATCATGTTCCACGTAATATAATACTATGTCGTCAAAATCAGCGCAAATTCTATTAAAAATTTCTGGAAGAATGACTTCTTCAGTCTATAACGAGTGCGAATGCTACTCGTTATGTCTCTCTCTCCCATGTTCTAATTTACTTGTATAAGTTAAATGTATATAACATGTCATTTAAATTTCAGTGGGGTAGGTAACAGAGAGAGAGAGTCGGACAAAGAGAGACGGTTCGAATATCGAACGCGCGGACCGCGAGGAAGGCGCTCGATTTTCTTTGCGCGACAGATTCGGTGATTAGTCTTTAACGTGAGCGCACGTGTCCAGCTATCAACACGACACTCGTGCTTTGAAACAATAAATCCTTGTCAACGTGAATTAAGAGTGCGCAGTTGTGAGATTTGTCAAACTGAAAAAGCGAGTGAGTGTGGATTGTGTGGTGTGACAGTCTTCTGCCACCGGCGCCAGCCTATGCGGGCCTATAATCTTGTTAATCCAGCGCCTACTGCGAGCCGACTTCCACGGGGCAGGGACTTATAAGTACTGCTGCGTACCTCATCTCTCCCTCTCTCAATTCAGTTTCTTGCTTTCTCTCTCTCTCCTTTTTCTTCGCCGCTCTTGTATTATTTTCAGTTATAATTTACCCGTTTATAACTAATAAATATCACGTTTTTTTTCTTTACGCACGTCTGTATTATTCCGTTCTTCCGCCTATCCTGTCCAACTTACAATTTCGCGTGTAGGCGTGCGGGTCTAGCGCCGCGACCAGGCATTGGAGCCACGACGCCCCGACATCACCTGGCGGACGAAAGTCCCCAGCCAGAGCCGAGCCGAGCCGTTCCAGCCTAACCGAGCTCGGATTCCTTTACTTCCATCATCCGCTTATTATTATCAATTTTATTGTTAACGGGATAGTTCCCCGTTACAAGTCTGCAAAAATCCATTAAAATCTTCGGGGACTTTTAGAATAAAACATATAAAAGCAATACAACATTGTATTGATGGTAACCTCAGCCTCTGGAGTAAATCATTCGCTGCAGCATTATTTGGTGCAAATTCTGCTAAAGTAGCATCAATAATCATTATTTGCTCAGTAATTCGGTATAATGATGGCAATCCTGTCAGCCAACGAGAATCAACGAACCGTAAACGTCTGTGAGTATCTAAATTGAACTGTATTTGATGATGTAGTAGACGATATAATCGTTTTGCAGATACAAACCAATTATAAACATCTTTTAATAAATGTAAGATGACAGCAAAATACGCTTCCTTAAAGTGCTTCGTGTATAAGTGAGCACAATCACACGGGCAAGTTATGTGATTGATACCCTTGAAGTTATCGTATAATGTTTGACGAACTTAATTATTTACACCAATCATGGTATTGGATCCATCTGTACTTGATGCAACATAATCAGTTCGCCGAAGTGCAGGTCTATTTTCTTCTCTCGCATTTTGTCGGCTGAATAATAACTGTATAGTCAAATTATACAGCGATTCCGCCGTCGCATCACTATTCTCGTCATCATCTCTGTATATGAGAATTAAGTTCCTTAATGTAGTTTTAATTCGATAAGACCGATAATAAACAAAGCGAAGAAGTAAGCATCCAGATTTATAGTTGAAAACTGACGTAGATTCGTCGAAAAGGGTTGCAAATTTCGATCTTGACAACGTTCGAGCAATTTGTTGTTTGTGCACTGGAGCAACAACACATTTTACAATCGTAGACATTGTTGTTCTCGTTAATTTAACATCCTGAAGTACACCTGGATAACGAGAAATTTTTTCATCAATGGAAGGAGCGTGTCAGTTTTTTTATAAGCTATTCCTTCACCAGAAAACCAAGTTGCAAGCAGGATTGTTATGGTGGCTTTTTCGTGATAAAAATTCCTCTTCATCCAAATGTGGGTCGAACTCAGGATCGATTGGAACATTGATTTATACTATATTATTCTGATGAAGTTCAGATTCTTTATGTTCTATAACACTTCGAATATTGAAAATGAAACTTCTGCCGCATACATCTAGAGCGAGTCAAATCTAACATGTGCGGTCTCAACCATACCCATCGATCATTGACTCAGTGCCAATGCCACTGGTGACACTGGAAATGTCGACCTCCTGTCGATATATCTTCTGTCGATAGGTTCTTGATAAGATGGTTCGAACCGCTTAGGTCCATGTCTGCGCAAATCATCATGTAATCTAAAGTGACGACGAAAATCACGAACGATCGGTATCGGAATATCTACATTTGCTGCGTGATTCATCCTACCTTACAAATATGCATATATATAATGTATAAATTTACAACAGAAAAAGTAAATTATTTGCAGACAGAAAGTTTCACTCGAAACGATACACTTTCACTATTTTCTTACGACTAAAATAATAGCATTGTTTGTTAGAAGCCTTTGTTTTAAAACTCCTTACCATTTTCTATTGGTTCTTCTTGCAATTAACTAATCAAAATATATAATATACAACCAGTACCACCATTTTAAACGATAGGCGATAGGCGATATGCAATATTTGGCGATAATTGAAAACCTCCTTGAGAAACGATACTTGAGTAAACTTTAACTGAGAAGCATCGGACTACCCTACAAAATATATAATATATATTCGAGGTCTGTCCGGAAAGTATCGGGTCTACCTTTATATTTCGTGCTAGCGTTATTCTTTATCATCTGGTGGGTGGCATCCTTCAAAGTAATCCCCACTTGATTGAATAATACGGTTCCATCGATGTTCCCACTTTTCAAAACAGTCCTGGAACTCACTTTTAGGGATAGCCTTAAGTACACTCGTCGCATTGTTTTCAACCGTTGTTTTGTCATCGAATCGGTGTCCATTGCATGGTTTTTTTAGTTTTGAGAACAGCCAAAAGTCACAAGGAGCTATGCCAGGACTGTATGGAGGTTGTCGAAGCAATGCGATATGATGTTTGCCCAAAAACTGCTCCACAAGATTGGATGAATGCGCTGGCGCATTATCGTGATGGAGAAGCCAGTCACCACTTTCCCAAAGGTGTGGCCGTTTTTTTCTTACTGCATTACGCAAATGTTTCAAAATTTGAACGTAGTATTTTTTATTGATTGTCTGACCTGTTGCTGCATATTCGTGATGTACAACACCTTCACAATCGAAAAAAACAATCAACATTAACTTAACATTGCTCCAACTTTGACGTGCTTTTTTTGGTCTTGGCGATTCAGAATGCTTCCACTGTGAAGATTGTTGTTTGGTTTCAGGATCATAACCATAAACCCATGATTCATCACCTGTAATAACTTTTCTAAGCACATCATTATCATTATTGACCATCATTATCATTAGACCATTTCCAGATTGTCCAGAGCGATTTCTAAGCGAATGTTCTTCTGTAATTTTGAGATGAATTTCGCACACACGCGTTTCATTCCTAAATTTTCGGTTGAAATTTCTGAAATGATATTTTTTGGTATCCCAAAGTCTCCTTCTAGTTCTCGCACAGTCATACGATGATCTTGTTCGATTACAAGTCGTACCCGCTCAATATTATCTGCGGTTTTTGTCGTCGAAGGTCGGCCGGAACGAGAATCACTATCGACAGAAGTGCGATCATCCTTGAACCGTTTATACCACTCTTTTATTCGTGTTTTGTTCATACACTCGCTTCCTAAGGCCTTTTGCATCATTTCAATAGTTTCCGAACTGGTTTTTCCGAGTTGAAAGCAAAATTTGATGCAAATTCGTTGATCTTGTTTTTCAGTCATTTTTGACAATATCAAAATCCGACGAACGCGAAAAGAGGCACTGTAAACAAAGACATGCTGCGCATGAACTATCCGTCCGGCAGGTGTCAGTAAGTAACCAATAGATTTCTAAGGCTTTACTGTTGACGTTTCTGTCCAGTAGAGGTCGCTCGAACACTATGGCGCGAAGATATAAACGTAGGCCCGATACTTTCCGGACAGACCTCGTATATATATTTTTTAATCTATAGATTAAGAAATTTCTAATACTAATATATATAATACGAGTATAGTTTTCACTTCACTACATAAATACGCAACACGTTTCTTTGATTAATTGTTAATCGTGTAACGGAGAATTCCGGCCGTACCCGTCTGGGTTGCTCGCGACCGTCCGCACAAATCGGCGCAGGTTCCCACGGTCCCATTTGTTTCTCGAGTGTCGTCGGCGCGTGCGGGAATCGCGTCGCAGCAGCGAGTGAGTCGGCTCAAACTACCCCAGCTTTCAGTACGTTGGGCAAACTCAGATCCGTCCCCATATCCTCATCGTCAGCTTGGATGGGCTCCGGTAACCGACCAGACAAGAAGTCCTCGGGGTACAGGGGAGCGCCGGTCTCAGGTCGCGACTCCATCACGAACGTGCGGAAAAAGCGATCCTGTAGAACGACGAGCTTCCCTTCCGTACTCAAGCCCTCCTGGAGCATCACCTCGGTCAACTGTTGTGGCGACATCCTCAAGATCCGTGCCCGCAAATGCTGAAGCTCCGGCTGCCTCGACAGGTGCCGTATAAAAAGCTCCGGCTTCCTTGGATTTTTCGGCATCTTGATTTGTCTTCTGAGGGACTCAACGCGTCAAACAACCCACAAACCTCTAAAGACAACCTGAAAAATCCTAAAACTATTACTCCGCAGGATAGGCCTTCCTCTGACTCCAGTAGTACCCGCTCGGCCCTGTACAGTAATGCCCAGTCACCATGCACTACAATGACGCATCTCAGTCGACAACCAGGCTCAGACTCTACTGCGCACGTGCTTGAGCCGCTTGCGCACACCCTAGCGCAGGCTGTTAACTACTCAGTCCCCTGCGCACTCACCGCGTACGCGCCCGTCCAACCGCCGTCGACTGAGATACTGCACGCCGCAACGGCTGCACCACACAACTATGCGAGCTCAAAGTACCCCTGCACTCAGGCAACCAACTGAAGTTCACCACCACACTAGGCGAAAAACCCGTCCTCACGACGATACCGCGCCCACGCATACGAATCGCGACCGTACAATCCCCCGATCATCCGACTCAATCGCGTGTCCGAGCAACTATCACTCCTCAATCGAACTTCGTCCACAATCTCATGCGCGTCGTGAAATCCCCACAAGGGATGCCATGTAACGGAGAATTCCGGCCGTACCCGTCTGGGTTGCTCGCGACCGTCCGCATAAATTATTTATTCGGGGATTCGGGAAGCAAAAGACGTTCCCACAACTGAATAACGCGTCGAGCATTAACACGTTAAACGCACAGATTCGAAGTCGGGATGAGGAGTGATACAGCGGCGAATAAACACAACAGCGGATTAACACTAATCCTTTAATCGTCAACAATGAGTTACAAGACAGCGATCTCGCGCTTATACACTACGAGCGGCACAACAATGAATCCGAACGCGAAAGGTGAATCGGTGGCTGATCAGCCTGCCGATTCTCTTTATAAATTAAATCGCTACAATAATGCCTGACAGAATACTTTCCGCTGTTAAACTACCAACGGGATAGCCAGCAGGTCTGCCGTGCTACCACCTATAAGCTGGCGCCCAAACATGCAAGAGAGAGAGAGATAAGAGGAAAACACGGCACCGACCTCGACCTTCAGCCTTTCTGACGGCTAGAACGCTCCACCGCGTGACATCACTGGTGCGCTCCTCGCTGACCGTCTCGCTGATGTTTGTTGTCGTCGCTATCTATCTCCTCGCTTGTTCTCTCGCTTGCTCCACGATGCTGCTCTCTCAATCCGGAACTCGCTCGTTAATTGCTGCTGTTGTTGTCTCCGCCTCCTCCCTGTTGCTCGGTGCTGTAGCACGTCAAGTTCCTCGCGCGCTCGCCCGCGCACCTCGCCGGTTACCCGCACGCACCGGTGCCGGGTATCTTGTGGGACACGGCTGGGCGCGACCCAGCCTCACGCTCTATCACTCGTCCGCGCACCGGGCGTGTCTCCGGAATGAACAAGACGTCGGCGAGGTCGCGAGGCCAACTCGGAAAAAACCGTGACCTTTCGGTTAATCCGCGCGCGCGACTTTCTCCGCTCATTGCCTAGCAGAGACTCCCAAATTTTCCGCGGCGATCCGCGATTCGAGCGCTCTCTCTCTCTCTCTCTCTCTCTCTCTCTCTCTTTCTTTCTCTCTTCTTCTGCGCCATCTGCGTCGCTCCAGCAGTCAGCTCAGCCCGTGTTCAGCACCTCGGAAACAAAAGGTCCAAGCATGAGTGTGTGTGCCAAACGTACACACTCTCAGCCTGGCGCGGCGCACGGACATTTGCGAGACTAAACGGACGAGATCGGCCTAGCCGAGATTCTCCGTCACAATCGAGTAACCTCTCTCGCTTTTTGTTTTTTACATTGATTTTTAATTTTTAATTTTTCACATAACCATAACATACAAAGATCAGTTCATAATTATGTTTTATCACTTTAACGTATGAACCTACGCGTTATTCGCCTAGTAACTTTACATAAAAAATTAATTAAAATCTTAGTTGCAACTGTTATAACGAGCCGAGGCTCGTTATGTCTCTCTCTCCCTTTAAGTTAATCATAATCCGTTGATAATCCATGTACTCTTTTCCTTATGTATTTTTGCCTTGCCGTAGCTGTGGACGCGGCACGAGGTAAGTCAGGGAGCACCGAGTAGAGAGAGAGAGAGAGAGAGATCCGCGTGTACGCGTGTAAGCGTGGACGCCCGAGTGTCGCGCACGTTGCCTAATTGGCTGAGACGCGCCGCTGCCGAATAGCTAGCGCGAGAGAGGGGGACCACGTCCGCGTGCGAGAGGGAATCGGCTGCCCGTCTTGGCGAAAGGAAGCAAGTACGGCGAGTGACGCAAGGAAGAAGTGCTTTGTGCTACACGGCTCGGGTTTTTCTTACCAAAAAGGACTAAGGGTGCAGCGTGCGTGCGTGCGTGCGAGCGTGCGTGGGTGTGTGTGTTTGCTGATCTCAGCCGGTCAGCCCGAGAGAGCTGCCTCGTGGCCGAACACCTGCGCGTGTCAAGTCCATAGCCGAGGCCACTGCGAACCTGTCATGTAAGTGCCCGTTCGATCTTAAGACTCTCTCTCTCGCTTGCTTCTCGCTTGCCTCTCTCCCGGCGAATGCTATTTGTATGCTTTCTTTGTTATCCTAGTCTTAATAAATATTCATCCTGCTAATCACTGCGTCTTTGCTCTCGGCACTTCCTCCCTCCCGTGTTGCGCGCACACCGGCTTGCACCGTCCGCTGCTACCTGACTTACGACGCTCTCCGCAGGCCGAAGGCAAGAGCGCCTTCGAGGGGCATGTCTGAGCCGCTGGGCTGAATCCCGCGTGTTCCCCGTACGAGTTACCCGCAGGCCGAGTAGCCACCTAGCATCACCCTTAACGGGGTAGCAGAAACCCCGTTACATAATGGCGCCCAACCGATATTGGGTCTGTAGCAGCTAAATACGCAAGTCAAAATATATATCCAAGTGTAAACGCGCGCATCAGAAGGCAAAAACGAGTAAAGACTAGTACGCGAGCCGCCGTGTTTACATTCCAAGCGCGACGCGCGACGTAAACACAACAGCAGCTACAAAGCATCGTACACACTACGGAGCGACGTAAACAACGTCGCAACTTACGCAAGGCCGTACTGCGAATAAGGCAACAGCGGGAACTAAATCAAACGCCCGTATACAAATACTACGCGGCTCATTAGATAGAACACTTACGATTCGTGTTTAAAGTCACTCGATGTAACGGCCCAGCGTCGGTTGAGAAGTTGTACAAAAATTCCCTTTCCCTTGGTTATTTGATTTTCTTTTCTACAAACCCCACGAGCGGACGAAATGGCAACCGACAGCTGGACAATCGAAAACTTAACAATTTTCAAAGACAACATCAACACTCGTTTAAAATCATGGATTCAAGGGCTGCCAAGCGATGTAATGGCAGACGCGTTAAACCGCTTAGAGTTGCGAAATGACGGTTCCATATACGAAAAAGGTAACTGATTGTACCGACGATTAAACGGCGACTACATCGGAAGCGACTTCATACAAACGCGCTTCGATAATCCAACACTAGCGGAAGAAAGGCGAAACGATTTAGCGCGCACCTTCTTCCAGTCAGAATTCCTACCGGATGATATAGCCGACGATATTCGTACGGCGCTAGAGGCAGAAATGACACTAGGCGCCAACGAAGAGAAAGAAGACGACACAGAGCAATCAGGCTTCGCGACAAGCTCGCCACAAAGAGCCGCAGGGCCGATCGACATGTCGCTCACCTTAGAAGAGAATCCGCAAACAGCACCAATTATTCAAAACAAAGCTCACGCGCAGACGCCAGCCAACGAAGGCTGGAGACCTAACCATCTCTTAAACTCACCGAACGTCACACAGAGCGAGCCGATCGTGACCTCCAGCATGCAATCGGAGCCTCAGGTTACAGCAAGCGCAATTAGCTTACAGCATAGCAGCGAGACGTATACTGCACAACATTACGTCACGCCGACAGCCGAACCGATCGCTTTTTCAGCTACAAACCGAACAATGCGCGTAATGTTCCCCGATCAAAGCGAACACTGGCTGAGTATGGCGGCAGCCGCAGAGCTAAAACGGGCGTGGCAAGCAGAGTTCCAGACACGTGCCTTAAAAGAAAATTTGAATGACCTCTGGGCTACGCAGCAAGCAGAAATGCAAGAATTAATGCTGCGTAATACAAAACAAGAAAGACGAATAGAGGAACTACTGCAAACCATCGCCACATTACGATCGGAAAAGAACAATACAGAGCGAGTAAACAGCGATCTACAGGCGCAAATGAAAAGCGTAGTCGCTAACGCTCAACAGCAAACGGCCGAAAACCAAGCACGTTGGAACGCGACACGATCGAGCAAAGGAGTTCATTTCCAAGACACGTTCGATTTGAACTACTACGAGCTGTCAAGTCAGTTCGATGGCTCGATACGACCGTCGCCCTCAACACTGAACCCACGAGCGCCGATATTTCACTCAACCGCGAGACCGTCCACGCAAAATCAGTACGAGAGGCCGCAAACGGCAACTATAGCGGCAAGTACGTACTCACTGCCGTTCGGCCATTTTATCCCCGCAAGCTCGAGCTGGGGGAGGAGGGTTGCGCCGAAGACGGCGGATGATTCGCTCGCGCTCCCGGTGTCGAGACAGGCAGCAAGCCACAGCACGGGGGGGCCCTCGCCTCACACTCTTAATACGATGGAGATGTCGCACTTTATGAGCAAACACCTCGGAAAGACGGTCCGGGAGTGGAAGATAAAATTCTCGGGCGAAAAAGGAGTTAGTATTGAGGAGTTCCTGGAGCAGGTAGAGGAGAATCGCCGGCTAGACCGAGTTGCGGAAGACGAACTGCTGGACTCGATGACGCCGCTGTTCGAGAAGCCTGCGCTGTTCTGGTTTCGGGCCTTGAGGCCCGCATGGAAGACGTACCAAGAGTTCAAGGACGCGGCACTCAAGACATACAGCAAGACGAAAAGGAACAGAAGGAGCCTGATCGTGGAAGCTCAACTGCGTACTCAGGGGGAAGATGAGCCGGTGAGAGACTACGTCGTCTCTCTGCTCACCATTCTCGGCCGGTTCGAGGAGCCTTGGGAGGCGCAGGATGAAGTGAACCTGGTGATAGATAACATGCTTCCACGGCTGCAACGACGACTAAAGCGGTGCAAAGATTGCCTGACCGACTTTCAAGAGCTGCTGGAAAGAGTTCAAGAAGCAGAGGACGATGAGGTAGGCCAATGGAGGCCCCCTCCCCCGGCAGAACAAAGCATGCTGCCCGAAGCGGCTTATAAGCCCAGGTCGAGGGCGGCCAGGATAAAGCCAACCGGCATTGCCTCGATCAGCGAACATGCTGCGGAGCGGAATTGGGAAGCGTGCCTCAGGGAGTTCTTGGAGCAAAAACTCAAGCTGACCAGCGGGGCAACAGCCCAGACGTCGTCGACCCCAAGCCAAGGTGCTGCAGCAAAGCCGCAGCAGGGTGCTCAGGCGGCGGCAAAGGCCGAGGCCGGCGCAGCGCCCAGAGGACCGCCAGGTGGTGGCCGAGGCGGAAAAGGTGGAAACCGTGGAGGCAGAAGCGGTGGCCGTCCCGGAGGCAATCAAGCTCAGATCGTCACCCCAAAGTCCGACAAGAATAAGGACAAAGAAATTGGCCCCAGTGGCGACAAAGTTCTCTGCTGGAACTGCAGCTGGCCCGGCCATACCCGGTTCTCCTGCCCGGAGTGCTCAGTCAAACTAGCAGAGCCGAAAAACGAGAGGGGGAGCGCGTAGTAGGGGTCCCTACCGCTCCTCGGGAAGACCGGACCTTCGCTACGGACGGCGTTACAGGAGTAGCGCAGGCGCTCTGCAGCCCGGCGGGCGACTCCAGGCTACCCTCGAGTAATCCGACCGACGCGCAGCTGCCATGCGATGGAGGTACTGTAGCCAGCGCCGTCGTGGAGAAGTCACCCCGGTGGTGGCTGACGGTAGACGTCGGCGGCTATCCATTTAGGGGGCTGTACGACACCGGAGCTTCCCGCACTGTCCTCGGCCCAAACGCGTTACAGATCGCCTCGGCGCTTAACCGCCGAGTACATCCGTACGTAGGCCCCGGGGCAAAAGCCGTCGATGGACACTACGTGCCAGTTTTGGGCAACGTAAGCCTACCTTTCACTTTAGGGGGGCTAACGCATTGGCTCGATGTTCTGATCCTGTCCGAAGTCGACACAGAGTGTACTTTGGGTGCCGACTTCACCCGCGCTTTTTCAGCGATGCTCGACCCGGAGGCGAACACGCTGAAGGTCAAGGGCTGTGACGAACCAATCCCGGCCGCGCTTTCTTCAATGCGGGCTGAGGAACTCATCTCACTGGCCTCGCTCGGTATAAAGGAAATTACCGAAAGTCAGCGCAGAGAAATCGACGAGCTAATGCACAGTTTGCTACCCGATCCACCCTGTGAACAGCTTGGCTGTACGAGCTGGATCGAGCACGATATCGACTTGAAATGCGCACGTCCCGTCAAGCAACGATACTACCCCGTATCAAAGAAGATTGAGGACGAGATGCACGAGCAGGTGCAGAAGATGCTGCGCATGGGAATCATCCGGAAGTCGAAAAGTGAGTGGTCGAGCCCCGTCGTCATGACCTCGAAACAAGACGGCACTTACCGTTTCTGCATAGATTACAGGAAGGTGAACGCGCAGACGAGAGTCCCTGCGTATCCACTGCCCTATATGGACGTGATACTGCGGAAGATCCAACACGCCAAGTTCATAAGCGCGTTAGATTGCTCCGGAGCTTTTTGACAGATCCCTCTCACAGAGAGGTCTATACCAATCACCGCGTTCACCGTCCCAGGACTCGGCTTGTTCGAGTTTGTCAGGATGCCCTATGGCCTGTCGGGCGGGCCCGCAACATTCCAGATGCTGGCCGACAAAATCATAACGCCGGAGATGGAGCCCTACGCTTTTGCGTATTTGGACGACCTCCTCATCGCAACGGAAACCTTCTCAGAGCACATTAAGTGGTTGACGCGTATCGTAAAGCGGCTAAACAAGGCGGGCCTAACGATAAACCGAAAAAAGTCGAAGAATTGCATGACAGAAGTGCAATACCTTGGCTTGTTGGTGAACCGCGATGGTTGCCGACCCGACCCAGAGAGAGTCCGGCCAATCCTTGAGTACCCCGCGCCGAGAAACCTGAAGCAGCTGAGACGTTTCCTAGGGATGGCTTCTTGGTACAGGAAGTTCCTAGAAGGCTACGCTTCCTTGAGTGAGCCGCTCACCACACTCACCCGCAAAGATTGCAAGTACACGTGGACAGCGAAGCAGGAGACAGCTTTTGAGCAGGTGAAAGCTTTGCTGGCCTCCGCACCGGTGCTCGCAAGGCCAGACTTCTCCGCTCCATTCATTGTTGAATGTGATGCTAGCGACACGGGGCTGGGCAGCGTCCTCTTACAACACGTCGAGGGAGCGGATCGCGTACTCTGTTTCGCGAGTCGAGCTCTGACTGCTCCAGAGCGAAGGTTGTCAGTGACAGAGAGAGAGTGCTTCGCCGTAATCTGGTCGATCGAGAAGTTCCGACCTTACATCGAGGGTTACCATTTCACGGTGGTGACAGACCACCACAGCCTGGTGTGGCTGCGAAACTTGCGGAGCCCCAACGGGAAGTTAGGTCGCTGGTCCTTGCGTCTGCAAGCCTACGACTTCGATATCGTGCATCGGAGCGGCAAGGATAATGTAGTGCCGGACGCACTTTCCCGCATGTACGAGACAGACGAAGACGCGATAGCCGCCACGGCTTCTCTCAGCGTTGGAGAAGGCACTAAGGACCCTTGGTACCGGAATAAGATTAAGAAGGTCCTGGCCGACCCAAGGGCCCACCCGTATTGGAAGGTCGTTGGAGGATGCCTGTATGTGTGCCGCCCCGACCCGGTCATTGACGACGCGATGGGGCGAGACGACGATGCTTGGAAGCTGGTGGTACCGCGGGAGCGACGTGGACTGGTTCTCGCGGAATGCCATGACGAGCCGACGGCGGGACATCTCGGCCGTTACAAGACTCACCAGAGGGCGATCCTGCGCTATTACTGGCCGAACATTTATAGGGATGTAGCTCATTTCGTGCGCAACTGCCACGTGTGCCAACAGGTGAAAGTCGAGCAGGTGGCCCCGGCGGGACTAATGGGGAAGCATGTAGTTTCACGACCATGGGAAATAGTTTGCGGAGACTCGATGGGTCCGTTCCCGAAATCGCCACAAGGCCACGAGTATCTGCTGATTTTCATGGACATGTTCACCCGGTGGATCGAGTGCATCCCCATACGAAAGGCGAACGGCAAGACCATCAAGAGAGAGCTAAATCAGCGAGTTTTCTTGCGATTTGGCGTCCCCGAGAAATTCTTGTCGGATAATGGCACGCCCTTCAAGAACAAGCTCGTGGACGACTTCCTGGAGTTCCACGGCGTTTATCATGCGACGTGCGCGCCCTACTCTCCGAAATCTAATCCAACGGAGCGCGTGAACCGGACCGTAAAGACGATGATGGCGGCATTTATTCAAGAAAAACACACTAAGTGGGACGAACACATCGCAGAATTCGCTTTCGCGTACAATACGGCCATCCACGAGGCGATTCGCTCGAGCCCGGCGTTCCTGAATTACGGGCGGAACCCAGAGCCGCCCCATACAACGAGGCACGAAGAAACACTTGAGGCCGCGCGGAGACAGGAGGCCGCCGCGCTCGGGAGCTGGCAGGCAAAGATGGGAAATCTCGGCAAGCTCCACGCACATGCCTCAGAAAGCTCTCAAGCTGTACAAGCCCGCCAAGAGAAATACTACAATAAGGGACACCGCAACGTTCGCTATGACGTCGGCGACAAGGTATGGGCGAAAAATCGCGTGCTTTCCTCGGCTGCCCGGGCTATCGCCGCGAAGCTCTGTCCCAAGTATGCGGGACCGTTTGTTGTCACAGCTCGATTAGGCCCGAATTCTTACCAGCTTCAAAATGAAAGCGGAGTCGACGTAGGTAAAGTGGCTGTGTGCGACCTGAAACCCTGCCACGACGCGGAGCAGTTCCCGGAGGAGAGCGGGTGTGAAGACCAACTAGTCTTGGACGGGGAGCAAGAGATGGCTCCTGATAGCGACGAACCCAAGCTTTCGG
This sequence comes from Phymastichus coffea, assembly GCF_024137745.1. Lineage (NCBI taxonomy): Eukaryota > Metazoa > Arthropoda > Insecta > Hymenoptera > Eulophidae > Phymastichus > Phymastichus coffea. Next base: position 7,868,665 of record NW_026706814.1, read on the forward strand.
GCGATCAGGCTCCCGCGTGCGAAACGTTGCCTCGACCGCCACTCAGCCAGGACGCCACCAAGCTGGAGCTAGCACAAAAGGGGCGGCCCCCTCGCAAAAGGGGTAGGCCGCCCGGCTCGAAGAAGAGCGCTCCGCCGCCGGTAGAAACGTCGCCGAGACGCCTCCGCCCAAAGAACACCCGAGCGGGCGAACCGCGCGCCTAACCAGCCACCCTTTGCGGCCCTTACACCTCCGGAGTGCCCCCTTTCTTACCCTCACTCCTCTGCTAACCAGCCTCCTCCGCTAACCAGCTTGCTTCGCTAACCAGCTGCTTATCTCAGTCGCCTTCTGCTGCTAACCCGCTTGGACGACAACTCATCTCGAGTATCGCTCCTCATATAACCTTGCTCATATAACCCCAGAACTCTACGAGAATGCTGCCAGCAAGGACCGATAGAACGGTCAGGCTCGACGTGCCCGTGGAAGAGCTGCGCAGGATGCAGCTACTAATCGGCCAGATCCTCGAGGCACACGCCTCCTTCGTTCCTCCCAGTCCATCGGGAGTGAGCCTGACGGAGCTACTGGGGGAGACCAGCCTCCTCCACATCGCTGCGCAGCCACCATCTGCTGCCCTTCCGGCGTTGCCAGCCTCGGATGCCGCCCAGGCCGCAGCCCAGAAAGCGACCGACGCGCTCCCGCTGGGACGGCCTGAGGGCGCCCCAAATGAAGCCACTAGGCACCGGCCGGCACTGCCAGCCATTACGGCGCCGCCCGCCAAGCCTTCGCGGGCTGAGGATTCGGGGCCCTCAGACCTCCCCTTGGAAACCCAGTGGGCGCAGCTCGAAGGCCGGGCTAGGCAGTGGCGTAAGACTCGCCAGCAGGCTGCTAAGGAGGAACAGCAAGCCTACCGGGAGGTATTAGCCTTCACCGACCACCCCGACGCTCGTGCCAGAGCCTTGGTGCCCCAGGAGTTCCTACAGCGGGTCGAGAGAGCCACCAGGCTGCGCGACTACCTGGACGCCGCGGAGGCCCAATTCGTGGCCAACGAAGAGGCCGACAAGACCAGGGCGGACCTAATGGCCCTTCAGCGGCAAAAGCTCCAAGAGCTGGAGGCCCTCCGAGCGGAACTGGCCGCTGTGGAGCAGGAGCGCCAAAACGCCCCAAGACTGCTTTCGGCGGAGCTGCCCCGTCGCGGGCCAGGGCCGACCGCGCTGCAGTACCAGGGAGCCACCGAGCCATGCGGCAGATTCGATGGCCCAAGGGTCGACCTCCGGTACAAGAGGTACTGTTGGGTGTGCAACCTGACGCAAGTGTCCAGAACGGACAACTGCCCCAACTATGCCCTGCACCAGCTGTTCCGGAACGGAAGATACCCGAAATACGAGTATCCGGAGGCCTGCGGCCCGGTACCGACCACGGGACGGCGCGGAAGCTCCACCAGGGAGTGAAGAACGGCGGCGCGATTAGCCTGCTGGCCTGTCTGCGCCCTCGCCGCTCCAGCCCCCCCCCCCTTGTTCTTTTCCTTACTGTCGCTTCGAAGCATCCCAAGGCGGGATTGTGTTTCGTTTTGTCTTTTTGTTTGTATCGGCACCGACGCCCCCTTTTGTTTTAGAGATTCATCCTTATTCAACGGAAATTGTAAAGAGAGACAAGGCCTCGAAGCTACCCCTCCTCAACAATTGCATTTTCATGCTGTAATCTATTTCATCTTCCTAATAAAGAACGTATCCTCCTACACATTGATTGCATTTATTACCTGGTCGAGAGAGAGAGTGGGTCGAGCTGGTACCAACCTCGCTACCAGCGTCTGGGGAAGGGGAATATAACGAGCCGAGGCTCGTTATGTCTCTCTCTCCCTTTAAGTTAATCATAATCCGTTGATAATCCATGTACTCTTTTTCTTATGTATTTTTGCCTTGCCGTAGCTGTGGACGCGGCACGAGGTAAGTCAGGGAGCACCGAGTAGAGAGAGAGAGAGAGAGATCCGCGTGTACGCGTGTAAGCGTGGACGCCCGAGTGTCGCGCACGTTGCCTAATTGGCTGAGACGCGCCGCTGCCGAATAGCTAGCGCGAGAGAGGGGGACCACGTCCGCGTGCGAGAGGGAATCGGCTGCCCGTCTTGGCGAAAGGAAGCAAGTTCGGCGAGTGACGCAAGGAAGAAGTGCTTTGTGCTACACGGCTCGGGTTTTTCTTACCAAAAAGGACTAAGGGTGCAGCGTGCGTGCGTGCGTGCGAGCGTGCGTGGGTGTGTGTGTTTGCTGATCTCAGCCGGTCAGCCCGAGAGAGCTGCCTCGTGGCCGAACACCTGCGCGTGTCAAGTCCATAGCCGAGGCCACTGCGAACCTGTCATGTAAGTGCCCGTTCGATCTTAAGACTCTCTCTCTCGCTTGCTTCTCGCTTGCCTCTCTCCCGGCGAATGCTATTTGTATGCTTTCTTTGTTATCCTAGTCTTAATAAATATTCATCCTGCTAATCACTGCGTCTTTGCTCTCGGCACTTCCTCCCTCCCGTGTTGCGCGCACACCGGCTTGCACCGTCCGCTGCTACCTGACTTACGACGCTCTCCGCGGGCCGAAGGCAAGAGCGCCTTCGAGGGGCATGTCTGAGCCGCTGGGCTGAATCCCGCGTGTTCTCCGTACGAGTTACCCGCAGGCCGAGTAGCCACCTAGCATCACCCTTAACGGGGTAGTAGAAACCCCGTTACACTGTTAATAATTAATTCGATCAGTTCATAATAAATTCATTTGTTAATTATACACTTTTTAAAATATTAGTCGCCTATCGCTCTGCTTGTGAACTGCTTTTGTTTTGGCAAGTTTTTTTGTAAGAGGGCAGAAGGGAGGAGGGTGGAGAATAAGTTGTTTTGTTATACATTACATAAGATATCCATTGATAAATAGTTTTATAAAGATGAAAGCTAGATATTCATTGATAAACATATTTATAAAGATGAAAGCTTCTGATTCAGTCAAATCTATTCGAGTACCTTATATAATATCATTGATTACATCGATCATTTTTTCTATACTATCTTCATACTACCTCCAAAATTAAAATCCACATTCAAATCCCCAAAAATAATCCCCAATAATAATAGTGAATCTAAGTATAAAAGAAATTGAACCTTTACCGAAAAATTTTTAGTAGTCCATTACGATACAAGTGCGGCAAAGTAGACTGTTGTCTCGTATGACGTTTACCTGCGAGCGTGTATCCTACTGTGTTTTTTTATACGACGTGTGCAAAGTTCGATTACATCGACTGACTGAACAAATAATGGATATTGCTGCTACTTTAGCAAAATTTGCACCAAACAATGCTGCAGCGAATGAATTACTCCAAAGGCTGAGGTCACCGTCAATACTATATTGTATTGCCTTTTTAGATTTCATTCTGGAAGTCCCAAAAACTTTAACGGACTTATGCAAACTAATTAAGAAAGCCTTCTCCCGGAAGTTTTTAATATAGAACACTAAAATCATACAATTTTTTGTATTTCTTAATATCTTGTACTACATTTCAGTTGCAGATTTATTTCAAGAAGAATATGCGCTACGCACACATTGGATAGAATAAGAAGATCGTTGATTCACCTGGCTACTTATTAGTATAATCTACTTCTTTTGCATTGGATCAATAACGAATTTACTGAATGTCTGTTAGTACAGAATGCTTTGTCGGAAGTTTACCAAATAGGTAATCCAAACGTTATCGAAGCACAGGGGTGCACGATGGCGTGTATAGATCGCCGATGATATCATATCTCATGCACATGCTCTTGAATATTCATTTTTTGACTATGTACCCCTTTTTCTCTTTTTTACTTGTACGAGCTTTTCAATCCGATTCCACCTGGATGTCGAATTAAAAGCTTTGCTGTTAGTACAACTATAAAATTTCTTTTGTTAATGGCGTGCAATTTTAATTCAAGATTTGTTCCGTATGTTTAGTAATTATATTTAACTATTGCAGTATTATCCAAATAGACACATTTGGAAGGCCACAGGTATTATTTGCAAAATGAACTTGAGTCTTACATTTATGATGAATAACTGGCAAGCAATATCCTATATCCTAGTAAATATTTAAATGTTACCTCTCCACTTCCATTCTCTTGTGCAAGCTCACGAATTTTGCGGCTCTTTAGTGATGCGCATGTAGGAATCGAATTGGAAGCGTTGGTTTTACTGCAACCATGGGCTTCAGATGAACTGTTCTATTGATTCACCTGACCACTGATTGGTATGATCTACTTGGGTTTCGCACGTATATAGAATTAGCTAATTTTGCGCTCAATGTTCTCTGTACTCCTCATGAAATACACAACCAAAACGGATCTAGCCTATAGACAATTATATAAGAGATAAATGGAGAAATAAATTAAGCTTATTATCGACGTGATAAATTTTAATAATAAAAGAAATGCTCGCGTTAAGAAATTATGGTAACAAAGTAGATACATTTACACCTAACGCTGACATGATCGCGAGAGTCAAGAATAGGATCAACAATATACAACAACATGTTCCCGAAAATAACAATAATCAAGATGAGGAAGAAGGCAAAAATGTAGAAGAGGATGGCTCAGATGCATTCAATAGTGATGATTCAGATGAAGATAGGCAATAATTAAACAGAAATTACACTTTTTTCACTTGTAATTTTTTATTATCTACTTGTTTAGGAGTATAATCTTATTGGTGATTTCTATTTCATTTGTTACTTTTCTCTGGTATAATAGGGAAGAGTGGTATAATCCAGAAAATTAGAATCTGTGTTATGTCTCCATGTGTGTATGCCTGCTTCAATTTTCAAATTTCATCTAGAAAATTATTGCTTTAAAATTGTAACTGCTTTTTAAGAATCATTTCCATGACGGCAAAAATCAAAAACTGAAAGCAAGAATGTTTCACTATATACAAAAAGCAATTCAATATTCAAAATTATTATATTTAATACCTTATCAATTCCTCCTTTAGCAATTTCAATACTATTTTTGCCACATATTATATTGCCACATATAATATGCCAGTAAATGAAATATTAATTGAATTTTTCAAGTGACACATTTGGAATTCTTGGTTGGAGCTTACATCTATAAATAAGATTTAATGGATAGTTTACGAAGTTCATGATATTCATTAACAGTTCTTCTTTCACCTGTATTGCATGGCTCAGCTTGCAACTAGAAAGCAAAAATACAATTCATTAATTTTGAATGCTTAATTTTCACAATTTTTGATAAATATTTTGAGTTTTATGTTATCATAATTCAAAATACTTATGTGAGCAATACTTGCACCAGCTTAATATAAATACGATGGACAGTCCAAACCTCCAGCACCTACAATAAGTACTCATTTACTTTTTAATTTTACTTGTCTTACATTTTTTTCTTCAAACTTGCTATTTCCTCTAATAACGATTTTTCAGTCATACTGTAAAAATTACGTACCTATTACTATTTGAAATGCCAAACGTGACTCAAAAAGCCGAACGAATTTTGAAAATATAAGCAAACTTTGGAACCGGAACGAGAAACACAATGGCTGACTGTCGACTCTGAATCTTGGTCATAGTTGTATTATAAACGATATAGATGAGATACGACTTCATGAAAATGAAATTTTTTGTAGCCTCATCGGATTCTCATCACTGGACGTTCCTGAGAGTGACCCGGACGTCACATAGTAAATTTTTGTATGTCTCCGAGAGATACATTGATGAGAAAGAACTTTGTAGAGAATATTCTAATACTTTCCTATCTTCTTTTTATAGATTGCTTCAGTAAATGAAAACAAAGGATAATTAAAAACATTTTTAAGTTTTTGAAATTGAAATTGAAAAAAGATAAAAATTATTGAAATTGAAAGAAACTAAAAGTAATTGAAATTGAAAAAGTTAAGAAACTATTTCTTTTTTAATTAAAGTTGTCATAAGAAATAAATTGAAAAATTAAAATTGTAAATTGTTACGTCTCACGTAACGGCCGCGAATTGACAAGACTTACTCAAACGCGACTGTCTCTTTTCGGTTAACGCGTAAGCGCTTCACCACGAGTGCGAGACTAAAACGAAAGCAGGCCGGCAACGTATCTAAAGCCCCGAGTGGAAAATTCATAATTTAAATAATTTTACCTGTAGTTTAACTGGTCCAGAAACTTGTACCTCAGAAGCCAGAGATGTAACGTAGATAAAATTAATTATAACTCTTAAATAAGTTATTATAGAAATAGATTTAAAATATTTATTGATCAAATTACAGAAGGTTCGTAGTCTTACAGCGTCGAATACAGAGTATCTGTTACAATTGTTTTGCGTCCTCTTTTATAGTACAAAATACATAAAAACTAATCAATAAAGGGTTAATCCCAAAAGAGGTAAGTGCGTCACTGAGAATAAAGTCAGCTATTAAATGACTATTACTTTTAATTACGGAAACTCCCCTTTTATAAAAAAAAATCAAATTTTACCGCTATAAAATAGTCTGACTCGTCCTCGACATAACAAAATTAACATAATTGAAATTTTGAATTAATAAAACTATTTGGAAATTTAAGGTATTGAACTGAAAATTTTTTGAAATTGAAATTGAAAATTTATTGAAACTAAAAGGAATTAAAATTTTGAAATTAAACAATCGGAAATTGAAGATTTAAATATTGAAGTGAAAAAGTATACAGGGTGTCCCATTTTAAAGGAACCACCCCGAAATTTGCGACGGATGGCGTTGTACAAAAAAATTGTTCAGACAACAGTTGTTTGGGACAATGGGGGCAACCTTTCTATAAAATCCGATTTGACCTTGAGATTCATTTTCAAGGTCATTTGAAGGTCAACGTCATTTTTTGAATAGGAACCCATATTTTTGATCCCGGATTCGGAAAGAGCGGAAAATTCTACGTTTAGATAAAGTATTATGTGTGGGTTTCGGTTACCCCCCCCCCCCCCGCCTAAGGTCATGTAGGGGTTAAATTTATAATTCTCTCCATCTATGCACAGGTATGATCGGGCAAGCGTAAGGTTTATTGTAATAATCCAATAACTCGGTAATCCAAGTAACCCAATAATACAATAACCCGATAACCCCGATAGTTCAATAACCCCAATATCCCAAAAAAATTATAGCGTCAAACAACAGTGACCTTGAGCTTAAACTTCAGGTTGATTTTCGAAGTCCACTTCATGTATTCAAAGCCTTCATGAGAAGTGTCATTTTCCATTTTGTAGGATAACATGTTATTTCCATTCTTTTTTCTGGTGTAATTCCGGACAAGCCTACAAAGTTCCAACTAAATTGTTTAATAACACTTTTTTAGTATTGTTTATGACAATAGTGATTCGCGATCAGTCCTTCTCAGGATAGTTCAAGTGTAATTTTCTTAGTCGACTTAAAAGGAGGGAATATGCCGGATTATTTGAGAAACGAAATTGTTGATATTCTGTTATCTCTCCGGGCATGTCAAGGTCGATATCGTGCTGCGGTAAGGTATTACCCGCAGCACCCGGCTAGGTAATCAATACCTTGCCTTCATTGGCTGGATAATCAATACCTTGCCTTCACTGGCTGGGTAATCAATACCTTATTAACCTTACCCTTACCCCGGTGGGATGGGGGGGGTGAACCGCTCCCCCAACATACGAGGTGTGTTCAAAAAGTAACGAGAATTTTTAAATTTCGCGGGTTTGGAGAGTCCGCTTGTATAAAATTTTTTTTTATTATGTTGGTACACATGCCCCTGAAGTACGATAAAATTTTCAGCAATATTCATTGCTTACTTTTTAAGTGGCAGCCGCTAACGTTAGACGTGTTTTTCGAGCTCGGCTATTTTCGTTTGTGAAAAAAAATGGATCAAAGAATTTGTATTAAATTTTGCGTAAAAAATGAAATAAAGTGTAGTAAAGTTTGTCAAATGTTAACAAAGGCATATAGTGAGTCTGCTATGAGTAAAGCAAGGATTTATGAGTGGTATAAGCGTTTTCAAGATGGCCACGAAAACGTTGAAGATGACGAACGACCCGGACGCCCAAGCACATCAACAACCGATGAAAACGTGAAAAAAGTGAAAGAAATGGTTATGAACGATCGCCGAATCACAATCAGAGAAGTCGCTGATGATGTTGGCATATCAGTTGGCTCATGCCATCAAATTTTTTCGAATGTTTTGGGTATGAAACGTGTGGCAGCAAAATTCGTTCCAAAATTGTTGAATTTCGAACAAAAACAGCGGCGAATGGAAGTTGCTCAGGAGTCGCTAAATGAAGTCAATAACGATGCAGAACTACTAAAACGTGTTATAACAGGTGACGAAACATGGGTTTACGGATATGATGTCGAAACTAAGGCTCAATCGTCCCAGTGGGCATTCTGGATCGCCAAGACCGAAAAAGGCTCGACAAGTGCGGTCGAATGTGAAGGTTATGCTCACTGTGTTCTTCGATTTTAATGGCATAGTGCATTATGAATTCTTGCCACAAGGTCAAACAATCAATAAGCAGTACTACCTACAAGTTCAACGTCGTTTGCGTGAAGCAGTCCGAAAAAAACGCCCGGATTTGTGGCAAAACTATTCATGGCTTTTGCACCACGATAATGCGCCTGCTCACACTTCATTGCTTGTTCGTGAATTTTTGGCCAAAAACGAAACTGTAATGATGCCTCAGCCTCCATATTCGCCAGATATGGCTCCATGTGACTTTTTTCTATTTCCAAAAATAAAGAGAACATTAAAAGGCCGTCGTTTTACAAGCATAGATGACATTAAAAGCGAATCGCTGAAAGAGCTAAAAGCTATTACAAAGATCGAGTTTCAAAAGTGTTTCGAGGATTGGAAAAAGCGTTGGCATAAGTGTATTGTATCCGAAGGGGACTACTTTGAAGGCGACAACATTAATGTAGATGAATAAATAAATATTTTTTTCATAAAACGAAAATTCTCGTTATTTTTTGAACACACCTCGTAATACTTTATCTAAACGTAGAATTTCCCGCTCTTTTCGAATCCGGGATAAAAAATGGGGGTCCTTATTCAAAATATCTCTTGGTTATTGGGTTATTGGGGTTATTGGGGTTAAATAGTTATTGGGTATTGGAGTTATTGGGTTATTACAATTAACCTTACCCTTGCCCGATCATCCCTGTGCATAGATGAAGAAAATTATAAATTTGACCCCTACATGACCTTTGGCGAGGGGGGTGGGGGTTAACCGCACCCCACACATAATATGTTATCTGAACGTAGAATTTTCCGCTCTTTCCGAATCCGGGATCAAAAATATGGGTTCCTATTCAAAAAATGACGTTGACCTTCAAATGACCTTGAAAATGAATCTCAAGGTCAAATCGGATTTTATAGAAAGGTTGCCCCCATTGTCCCAAACAACTGTTGTCTGAACAATTTTTTTGTACAACGCCATCCGTCGCAAATTTCGGGGTGGTTCCTTTAAAATGGGACACCCTGTATATAATTTAAAATATTAAACTAATTCTATTTCTTGCGTCAAACCCACACCTAAAATTCTTTTTCCTTCCTTGTGATAGCTATATATAAATTTACATGAGTAATAAATACCCAGATGACAAAAGCCTAACACGCAGCTAAGCCCGAAATACATCGTGGATAGTAGGTAGTGGTTCCGGAAGGGTTAGACATTCTGATGAATTCGAGCAGCAAAATATCGATGGTAAAGACTCTATAGCCCCAAAATTCAATATTAGCGATCATTTATACCCTAACCTTGATAAATTACAAAAGTTTAACAAAGAATAGGATAATTTAAAAATAAATAACGGATCGGGAGCCTTAATAGGGAGGTCAGCTCCAAACAGCGATCCAAACATCGATTAAGTTGCAGGGAAAATTTAAGCGATGTCACTATAGATATTAGTGACAAAGTTCTAAACAAGTTTATAAGCGAAAACCTCTTTGGAAAACCAAATTCTACTAAAATGGATCAAGAAATACAAAGGACCGTAAAGCAAACCATTCAGCTAAAAGATACCTTAAATATTGTATCCAACTTTAATGGAAACCCTAACCAATGGGTACCATACTATACATAGTATACAGAAGGTTGTAGGAAAGCCTTAAATATGTTGCCTTCAAGTTGTGAAGAAGATCTTGTGAAATTAATAAAAGGAAAATTAGAAGGAGAAGCAAGATCAACAATTGTTGGCACCAATTTCAAAACTATTAACGGACTTATATCTCATTTAGCTGATATTTTTGTGCCACCTCAAACCATGAATCAACTGTTAGGAGAACTGGAAAATGAATACCAGAAAGATAATGAAAAGGTCTTAGAGCGCATGCCAATAGACTTCGCCTATTAACCGCTAGGATAATAGATACAAAGAAAAGACAAGACAATATCGATTCCACAAGCACCAATGAGAAAAATGCTTTGGAAGAAAATGCATTTGTATGCTTTAAACGCGGCCTAAAACCGGAAATAAAAATAAATCTCCCACCAGGAATCACTGCCACTAATGCCTTAAAAGAAGCTATAAAAGTAGAAAAGGAATTAGAATTACAGAAAAATCTAAGAGGAAAAATTAACTATACTTCAGATTATGTACAACCAAAGAAACATGTAAGAATATGCCAAATTTGTGATGAACACGGACATGAAGCTTTAAACTGCAACGCGTTCGTAAACAAACAAAAATTATATCATTTTTGTAAAAATCCAGGACACGATACAAACAGTTGCTTTACTAAAATAAGGTTAGATAACCTAAGTTGCCAAATATATGGGAAAAGAGGACATAATGCGCGCGAGTGTAAATCGAGGCTACAATGCCAAATTTGTAATAAAACGGGATACACTACTAAAGATTGTAGGAATAGAATCAGAACACAGACTATACGTGAAATAAAATGCCAGTTATGCAATAATTTAGGACACAGCGCTTAAGGTTGTCGAGATGTAGGAAGAACGCAAGTTATTAACGTAATCACATGTCAACTATGCAATAATATGGGACATACAGCAAAAGACTGCAAAAGTAAAATCACTAATTTTAACAGTAATCCAGTTCTACCTAATAAACCTCCTCTTAATAGATTTGACAGATCCAAAATAGAATGCCTTTTCTGCAAAAAACGAGGGCACATAATGGCTGATTGTTATAAAAAGAAATGGGTAGATGCACAGGACCAGGGAAACGACAATGTAATTCCGACACAGAGGACGAATATGACTCGAATGGATAACAGCGAAGAATCAGGGGATATTCAAGTATTCCCATAATAAATCAAACTCGATTTACTGCTAAAGTATCCATAATAAGTGTCAGGTTTTTTGAAACCATGTATGATACAATGCTAGACAGCGGATCAGAAGTCAATATTATGAAGATTGAAGTAATACGACATTATTTTGAATATGTGGATATGACTAAGCGACACATATTGAAAGGCATTGGCCTAGAAAGCTTTCAAACTATAGGAATAATTGCTCTCCACGTATATGGAAGAAAGACTGAATTCTTAATAGTTGAGAATAAATTCCCAATTCCCTGTGATATAATATTCGGAGCCAGTTATCTTTCATCCAACGAAGTTATTCTTGATTTCGAAACCCGACAGTTTATTTTACCAGATAGAACAATAAATTTTAAAGAAATCACAGATTTAGTTTATACTAGTATCTACTCTATGTACAATGTCAAAGATAAATAAAAAATAGACCAAGTTATTCCAAGAATTGAAGTGAAGAATACACCCATTGATTCGAAAGAATATTTCTTAATAGATGCAGGATTAGAATGTAATTTGATTAAAAAGGATTTATTACCACCTGGCAATACTATTGACACTTCACTCATCATTAACCTAAAAGGAATAGGTAGAAATATGCAACTGACTCTGGGAATAACAGAAATTAAACTCTTTGGTACAGATACGATTTTTCATGTAGTTGAAGATGATTTTGAAATGGTTCATGCTGGAATATAGATGCAGTGTTTTTCGAAGATAGCAAAGCGAGAATAAATTTCAAAGATAATACTTCTGAAGTCAAGAATTTTTTAGTGCCACTAATCATAGAAAAATCAGACAAGAAACTCACGCCAGCAGAATTCGACAAATTAATACAGGAATTAATCCCTATAGAACTACCAAGTTTCGCAATACGCCATGTGTTTACCATATCTCAGAGCGAATCCGTCCAATATCTTAGCATTGAAGAATTTGACGATGTCGATTTTAACATAGCTGAGTTATACGTCAAAGAAGAAACAAATAATGTTGAAAAAATAATAGAAGATCATCTATATTTGAGTCATTTGCATAATACAGAAAAAGAATATGTAATGGATTAGTCGATAAATTCGCTGATATTTTTTATTTGCCTGGAGACAAATTACCAGGTACTGAACTAGTAATGCATGAAATATATACCATTAAAGATATTCCCATGAATTGCAAACAATATCAGTTTCCACATGCAATGAAAGATAAGCTTAATTACCATGTTGATAAATTATTGAAAGCTGGTATCATTAAGAAATCAAATTCACCGTATAATATACCTGTATGGATAGTCCCAAAAGCTACAGACCCAAATGGCAGAATGGTACTCAACATGAGAGGGCTTAATGAAAAAACCGTAGCCGACTCTTACCCTATTCCAAATATCACACAAATATTTAACCAAGTAGGAGGAGCTCAGTTCTATTCCATGCTCGATCTCGCCATGGGATTTTATCAAATTAAGATGCACCCAAAAGACGCGCAAAAAACAGCGTTTAGTACCCCCTTCGGTCATTACGAATTTGTGCGTATGCCATTTGGTTTAAAGAATGTACCTGCAACCTCCAACGGCTTATGGATACCTTATTACGCGGACTTCAAGGCCTCGATTTGTTTGTTTATTTTGACGATATAGTCATTTATGCCAACAGTATTGACGAACACGATCGAAAATTTAAGTTGCTAGTTGAGCGATTAAGGGAAGCGAAACAAAAATTATAAATTAATAAGTGTAAATTTCTCATGCGAAAAGTCAGCTATTTAGAGCACCTTATAAGCGAGGATGGCCTAGAAGTAGATCCCAAAATGGTTGAAGCCGTACAAAGATTTCCAAGACCAAAAACCGTTAAAAATATTCGCCAATTCTTAGGACTAGCTGACTACTACAGGTGCTTTATTAAAGAATTTGCCAAGATAGCTAAACCATTAACTAAATTATTACAAAAAGATACAAAGTTCAAATGGAATGAGAAAGCTGAAAAGGCATTTGTTGAACTGAAAGAGATGTTATGTAACGCACCTCTTTAACAATTCCCTGATTTGTCAAAAGGGTATAACATACGTACCGATGCCTCTGGCACTGCTATAGCTGGAATATTATCCCAAGGCCCGATCGGATCTGATCATCCTATTGCATATTTTTCTAGAGTTCTGCGTGGATCAGAACTAAACTATGAAGTATATGAAAAAGAAGGCTTAGCGATCATACAGAGTGTCAAAGCTTACAAATCCTATGTATATGACCGGTCTATCCAAATTATGACCGACCATCAACCATTAGTTTGGTTCGAAACAGCGGATTTGAACACACGAGTACAAAATGACGATTTTGGCTATCACAATTTAAGAACAAAATAATTTACACCAAAGGATGCGGCAGATTCACTCTCAAGATATCTAGTAGATGTAATTATTGTTGAAAAAATGCCTCTACCTCAAGATTTTTTGCCTAAAATCGAATTGAGAAATCTAGTAATAAATATTACCAATAGTTTGATCGACAAAGAATTCGAATTTCTTATCGATACGATCTCCACTGTAAATATAATCAAAATCAGTTCTATACCCAAGGGATTATTAGTTAATTTGAATAAAAAAATATTGCTACAAGGACATTTATCAGACGATGTCGTAGTAACACATTACACATAATTAGCTATACTGGGACGCACTTTAGAATTTTATGCATATAAGATAAATATGATCTGCCATATGACGGAATCCTTCGATCCAAATTTTTATATGAAATACGAAGCAGAATAGACTATGATAAATTACAGTTAAAACACTCAGGAATAGTCACACTGCTTAAGCTAGTGCGTAGCTAAAACAATGAGACAGAATTCAGGGTAATTCGAAATATAGATTTACACATTGTCTAAGTTGATTTGTTGTTAGTGGATTCATACATTCGTAATCTTGAATGTATGATACAATTTTCGATTAATACAATATATGAACAAAGTGTAATTAAGGAACAATATGTAACTGAAAGGGAAAAGATAGATGAAGATGACCGAATTATCTTACTAGATATTAGTGGGAAAACCTATCAAACGCTTGGTACGGTGCAAATAGAAATCTTCTCCGTAATAAATTAATTGTACATAGTATCCAATGACTTTCCTATAAATTCCGAAGGGTTATTAGGAATCGATTATCTCATCAAGAGTAAAGCAGTGCTAAATTTTAATACAAGAACAATGCGCCTTGGAAGTATGTTTATCCATGTATGAAATACTGGAACTATCAACCAAAACTCCTGTAAAAATTTAAACTCACAAACAAGCTGTGTAATCGCGGAGATATATATAATGACGCGAGGACAAAAACAAAGGCTAGAAAATTTACCGTCTGCTATACCTACCTCACCGACTGTTAATGAAATAATGAGTCCTGTGAAACGATCCCGAGGAAGGCCTCGCAAAAATCCACCCCAAACACCCGAAAACATAGAACCAGAGCCAATCGAATCACCTCAGCCGCCGGAAAGTCTTTTCAAAAGACCTAGAGGTTGACCAAAGAAAACACAATCATCTCCGTCAAGTGAAGAAGAACCGGATCATTCTGACAGTTCTAACCAATCCGACAATGAATCGACTCTTAGCGATTCCGATAAATCTTCAAACGGATACATCAAACTGGTTAAGTTCAAGGATTCAATCCATATGCGTGCCAACAACGTAGTTTACTTCATTGATAGTAATGGCGTACCTTGCGATGAAGGTTTCAAAATGATGATTGAAAACAATCAGATAGAAAGTAAACAGATTATCAATGTAGGAGAAGTTGTAAAAGAAAAAAAAGGAAATTAATACTATCGTTTCGGACTCTGTATATGCGGAGAACGCCCGGAATCATTGAGCCATATAAGAGACAATATACTTGCGACTTTGTATGTACTAAGAGATATGTTGATTAGTCTAAAGCTGACGGAAATTTGTATTGCCAAAAGTAAAGAGATAAAAAATTTAGAATGGGGAGATAATAAATTTAGTAAATTTATTGGCCACTGTCTTCAGAAAAGCAGGGATATAGATTCTAATATGTATGAATTCCCTTGAATATGTGCCTTTAGAGAAACGTGACATAGTATTTTATGAATGCCATCAATCCCCAATTAGAGGACATGGTGGTGTTGCTAAAACGTTTTACCGGATACGACAGAATTTTTATTGGGAGAACTTAAAGGAAGATATTCAAAGACGAATACAACAATGTCTAGAGTGCCAGTTAAAAAAATTAACTCGTCTACAGACCATACAACCTATGGTAACAACGGACACCTGTGCAGCTACTTTTGATAAAATAGCAATGGATATTGTAGAGCCCCTGAAGAAAACTCCGAAGAATAACGAATATATTCTAACTATGAAAGATCAATTAAGTAAATTTTATCTAGCAGTACCTTTAGCAGATACTATATCCACAACAATTGCTAACACTTTTATAAAGAAGTTTATTTGCATATTCGGTTGTCCAAAATCTGTTTTAGCTGATCAAGGAAAAAATTTCTTGAGTGTTCTGATGAATCGTATAGCAAAATGTTTTAAAATTAAGAAATTAAAAACTACAGCTTTTTATCCCTAATCTAATAGTTCGCTTGAACGCTCCCATCACGTTTTGGCAGAATTTCTGAAACAACATACCAACAGCGATAACAATTGGGACGAATGGTCAGACTTAGCAATGTTGAATTACAACACTTGTGTTCAAGAGAGTACTAAGCACACTCCTTATGAAGTCATTTTTGGTAAATTAGCTAGATTACCTTCAAGTTATCCATTACAAGAAGGAGATTTATTACCTATTTATAAAGGATACATTATCGAGTTAGTCACCGGAATAACAGGAATTCAAAAGTTGGCATATGACAGTCAATAGTTAAACTTGGGGATTATGTATTCTAAAAAAGTCGTCCAAAACCCGGTAAATTAGAAGATCATTATTCAGGCCCTTTTAAAATAATAGGAATCTTACCGAAAAACAATGTCAAAATACAAACGAAAAAGGGAACCAAAGTAATTCATGCAAATAGACTTAGGATATCATATATTTATAATAGTAAAGATTCGTAGAAAAATAGAGTTAGGAAATTAGGAAATAAAAACAAATAAATTTTATAGATTTAATAAGTGATTTCCTTTCCAGTAATCGATCATTGGTTGAACATATATTAATATCTTTTATTTTTCAGAAAATGGACATGATTAAAAAACTTGAGTTTTACATATTAATTCTCTCCGCCATCCTATATAAAGGGTAAGCCATCATGGGGTATGATTGCAGAGCACGATCATTGAACATCACCACTGTTTCACTGCTTGATGTAGAAGAATGTGATATACCTCCCGGAAAAATTAATAGCACTCAGATCCATGTACAGTTATTGCAGCTAAACCAATTCGAGGAAGTATACGTAATACAATGCAAGATATAACCACAACGTCATATTTATCATTGCGAAATGCATTCCCATAGTTCGGCTATTAAAGATGGAATGCATGAATATATGCTCGAGGTCAGCCAAAAATGCTGTTCAGACCTACATAATAGCGGTACAAAATATTTCGATGAAATACGTGTATTACTCGATATTAACCCATTAACGTCCAAAATGTCAAAATTTCTTGCACGTTTTCAAAGTGATTTTTTCCTATGTAATTGGCGTTGAAAAAATTCTTGAACCACATATTCTGATGTAAAATTGCATGCTCTTTCAGAATCCGTTGCCAGAATCATGATAAACCTCACAGGAAAAGAGATATGCTCGATTGAAACATAAAAAACACCTAAATTTTCGAAAAAAAAAATTTTTAGGATTTTTTTTCGAAGTGTTACGGTGAAGATATCACCTTGCGACCGTGATCAAAGGTGATCATGGGATTTGAAGTTTAACAGGGAATTTTTTTGTTTACCTTGAACCATCGCTTCTTTACAAAATGGCGGAAAAAACGAATTTTTTTTTTTTCAATCTTCATCAACTTTTTTCTCAAAATCTATGATCTTTAGAAAAAAATTCATAAAAACAAAAATGCCTTAAAATCGCTCGAGGAACATTCTCAAATTTTTTCAGAATTTTTTGAGACAATTTTTGATTTTCCGGGAAATTTGGGAAATGGAATTTTCAAAAATGTCTCCAAAAATTCTGAAAAAATTTTAAGATGTTTCTCGAGTGATTCTAAGACATTTTTGTTCTTATGAATTTTTTTCTAAAGTCCATAGATTTCGAGAAAAAAATTGATAAAGTGAACATAGCGGCCGAAACGAATTTTTATTATTTCAACTTTATCAATTTTTTTCTCGAAATCTATGGACTTTAGAAAAAAATTCATAAGAACAAAAATGTCTTAGAATCACTCGAGAAACATCTTAAAATTTTTTCAGAATTTTTAGAGACATTTTTGAAAATTCCATTTCCCAAATTTCCCGGAAAATCAAAAATTGTCTCAAAAAATTCTGAAAAAATTTGAGAATGTTCCTCGAGCGATTTTAAGGCATTTTTGTTTTTATGAATTTTTTTCTAAAGATCATAGATTTTGAGAAAAAAGTTGATGAAGATTGAAAAAAAAAAAATTCGTTTTTTCCGCCATTTTGTAAAGAAGCGATGGTTCAAGGTAAACAAAAAAATTCCCTGTTAAACTTCAAATCCCATGATCACCTTTGATCACGGTCGCAAGGTGATATCTTCACCGTAACACTTCGAAAAAAAATCCTAAAAATTTTTTTTTTCGAAAATTTAGGTGTTTTTTATGTTTCAATCGAGCATATCTCTTTTCCTGTGAGTTTCATCATGATTGTGGCAACGGATTCTGAAAGAGCATGCAATTTTACATCAGAATATGTGGTTCAAGAATTTTTTCAATGCCAATTACATAGGAAAAAATCACTTTGAAAACGTGCAAGAAATTTTGACATTTTGGACGTTAATGGGTTAAAGTTAACCAGACCACAATCCGATAATTAATATTAGCTGGTAGTTTAACAACCGATGGTAGTTCCAATAGTTGTGTATATTCTGATGCATATAGTACCTGGGAGAATGTTGTAGTTCAAGGTCTAGTAAAAATAACAGTGCAAGAAAAGAAAGACTACGCTCAGGTATCAAATGTACATTAACCGAAGAAACTTGCATAGACCTGGAAGGAGGTAATATATTCTGGAAAATGATACTGAGAGACATATATAAATTCAACCATTACGGGATTCTGTATGAAGGCATAGCCAATAAAATTGTAGACGAACACCAAAATCTCATATATTCATTGATAACAGAAGATATTACCTTCGCGTTAATGGCCAAAGGGAGGAGACAAATCTGTGGATATGAAATAGTTAAAACAGAACACCCGAAATTAGTCATTTTTAAAATCACTAGAGGAGTCTCAACCTTTGTTGAAGCAAAAAAATTATCATTAAGTGATTTAGATATATTCGCATATGTTAATTTTAAGTTTGTATTCATCGAGGGTCACATTAAAAATCATATAAACAATTTGTACAGAGACGTAGTTGTACAGCGTTGTAGACAAGAACGTGAAATTTAAAAAAATGCTTTAGCAATAGCCACATATTCACCGGATCAGTTCGCGTACAATTTGATGAAAGGACCTGGATATATGGCGGTAATAGCCGGCAAGGTAGTCCACGTCATCAAATGCATCCCAGTAGATGTAAAGATTGTTCCTGGGACCGAATGTTATGAAGAATTGAAGATGGTTCATAACAATGTCACCAAATTCATGACACCTAAAACACATACACTCAAGACTCAAGGAACGGTAGTGGACTGTAACGCTTTACTGTCCATTCACTTTTATGTCAACGAGAATTGGTATAAGTTTATGCCACGTCCCGTAGACGCCAGAACACCAGAAATCCTGAAGCCTTTCACCCAAATGACATGGAAATATCAAGATATCCCAACTCTCGCTACAAGTGGTATTTATACTGAACAAGATCTGCAGGATCTTCTAAATCGAATCATCTACCCTCTCGAACAATCGGCTGTCATCAATGATGTTGCTCGAGAAATCAAAGGACATACGATGAGAGATCAAGAAGGAGTAATTGATAAATTACTTAATGAAAACACTTTAGAACGCTTAGTTCATACCACTTGGAATCGAACGTAGAGCAAATTCATGACATTTGGGACATTCAGTGCAGGATTGATAGCTACCCTTGTTATTATACAAATAATTAAAAAGGTGATAGAAATTTTCATCAATGGTATCGCATTACATAGTATTTATGGGTGGTCCTACCAACTTTTTGGAACCATATGTAATAGTCTCACAACTTTCCTTATCTACCTAGGCCATCCAATGCCGAAAGAAGATGAAAAATCTCAGGAAAAAATAAGTAAAGTTCCTATGCAAATGCAGATACCCCACTATATATCAGTCAAGGCACGAGAAACAGATGCCAACATACCAAAAGAAAGTCCAGTGTCCTTGATTCAAACTAACAATAGTTTCTTTTCTCGACAATGAATGCAAATAAATCTTAGTTAGCATTCTCTGCAACTACGTCTTAATTTCAGTTAGCGATTACTTTGCCTCGCTGCGCTCATTAAGTAACTGTTTAAGTGGGGGGGGGGGGGGGTGTAACGTCGGCCCATTTAATATTAGCGAAAATGTTTCTTTTTTGTGTGCGTTTAATATGTGACTTAGATTTTAATTCTGGGAATGAGAATAAGGAGAGCATTCAGCTGAAACAGAAAAAAAACGTGAAAAAGGTGGTCCTTTGTCGAGCAGTTTCCAAATTTTACTCCAAAAAATTGTAAAGTTTTTTTGAGTAGGTTTAGATGTAGAGTAAAGGAGCCACAGAATTTTAACTACATCCTGTTACGCGATTTTCTCCCAAAAGTTTCCACTTTTAGAAACTAAAATTGTATCATAGGAAAGCAAATTCAATAGTAATTTTTAAATAAATGAACTAAGAAAATACCAGAATGATAGGAAAAATTCGCAGCTCTCTGAAACCTCCCGCACGTTTTTAACCAAAAAAGTAATTTCCGCACAGTTAACGAAAATATCCAAAAGTTTTGAAACTATTTTTCCTAAATAAATTAGAAATTTTAATACAATTTGTAAAAACTGCTACCATTTCCACTCTTCCCAAATTTTAAGAGGCTGAGAGAGAGATTTTCCTCCCAACCACCCCCAGTCTTTAAAAAGGCGTGCACAAGCGAAAAAAGGCCAATCTAGTTCAATCTAGTGCCAGCTCCGGTACCAATCCAAGTAAGATCCAACTCTCCAAGTACCACAAAACTATTTCAAATAAAGGAATAAAAGTAAGTCAAAAGAAATATTTTTTTATACTTTCCTTTTTTTTCAACTTCATTTTAGCTTCGTCCACGTTTTCTTTTAGTAGTATAGCAATGTATGTTTCAGCTCACCTGCGGGGGGGTCCATAACCCTTTGGTCCCCTGGCTTAACCCTTTCATGTTAATAATAATAATTATTATTGTTAATAATTATTATTAACAATATATGTGGGAGTCCCTGGTTTAGCCCTTTGGTTCCGTGGCCTAACCCTTCCATGTTAATTATTATTAATGTTAATAATAATTATTTATAATTTTTAAGGAAGGTTCCTAGGGCTCCTAGTTTCTAGGGATCCTATACCTATTGCTTTCTGTCTAATTTAATTAAATGTATTTTTTAAAAGTTATAAATATATTATTGATAATTTACTTGCTACATTGAAAATGAATGAAGTGAAATGATATAAATAGGAAATAGTGACGATTGAAAAAAATAAAGAGACAGACCAGAGAATTAAACCGGAGTCCTCTGGGTTGGCAGGCTAGCGCTCTACCACTAGAGCCAATGCCACATGTTCCTTAGAGGATGCTTATTGTGTAAATTAGCTACACGCGCATACATTTGGCATAGGGCCCAAGCGTGCGGAAGAGGGTAGCGCATGCTGTCTATAGTTCTAACTTGAGGATGCGATACTATAGTAATAAATGCGTGCTCTCTCTCCCTCTCTCTAGCTCTAACTCAGCGTGGGCCACAGCGCTCGGAGGAGGAGGAGGAGAGCGCATGCTGTCTATAGTTCTAGCCTGATGGGGATGCGCTGCTATAGTGGTAGTAAACGTGTGCACTTTCTCTCTCTTAATTTAAAAAATTATAACAATTTAACTAACAATTTAAAAAATTATATGTTAAAATACCATTTCTCCATAATAGACCTATAAAATTGATTATATTAAATATTTCAAATAAAATCAATGTTAATTAACGATAATAAAAAATAAATACTATGATGATGTAATTCCAACCACTTATTGATACTTTGATATTCAATAGGTAGTTTGAGCCAATGATGCGGAGGTTTAAAAAGTAGTACTGTAGGCGAAGTGTTAGAAAATACTGGTAAACAGGCAAACTCCGTACAAATAAAAATATTATTAGGACTCTGAAAGCCTTGAATATCTAAAATATAGTCCATCTTAGAGTATAAATCCAATTATACTCCGTGATATGTGAACTGAATCGTATCTCAAAGCAATAATGGCAATATTTTTATTCTGAAGATCTATATATAAACCCTTTAATTCTAAATTAAAAAGATGGAAGGTGCTACAGTCGGTTCACCCCCACTCTTTCGTTTTAGCTATCCCTTCCATATACTGCCTACAGAGATAGTAGCGTTGCTTGCAGCGCCCTCACTTTGCTAACAGTGCCCTCACTTTGTAGGTAGCGCCCTCAGTTTGCTGGCAGCGCCCTTACTTAATCTTTATAAGCCGCTTCGGCCTAGCAAAAGAGCGCAGTTTCTCGAGACAGCCTGCGAGCTAAGCTTGCCTTACCTTACTCCATTTTCAAGTAGTTCCTCAGTAGTTAGTTGAATACTTATTGATTTGTTAAACAAATCAATATTAATTACCAACTGAGAACGAGTTCATTTTAGAGCTGTTCACTACCTTTTCCATCCTTTCATCATAATCATTCTTTATACAACTACAGACAAATGACTCTACAAGACAAAAAAAACCAGAGTAATTAACAACATGACTTCTATCGTCTATTTTGAAGAAACAATTAAAAATTTGTGGAAAGCTTATTATCATTCGGACAATTTAGATATAGACTATTATATTTGTATTAGATGGAGAAATCTATCATTTAATGCTATAATTTCTATTAATGAATTTATGAAACGATCTGATTTAATTAGAGCAATTCGACAAAGATGTCAAACTTGTGCTTGTAATTTGAATTCTATTGAAGTCAATTTAAGTAAAGCTATAAAAGTTAGTGGAAGTATACATCCATTAACAGCTATTCAAGATGAAATTCCAGGAGATGGAGTTGTATGGAGGCCAATTCATTCAGCCTTTGAAAATCAAATTAGTACAGTCTGTATAATTAAACAACATCATTTAGATATAAAAACATTTCTAGTCAACTTTTACAAATCAAAATACCTCAATTTCTTGCTGTCCATAATAACTTGAAAATAAATACAGGAATGGCATCACAATTTATCATAAACAAAAATCAAGAAGAAGATATTCAAATCAGGTATTTCAATACAGAAAATTTTTGCATTTATAAAACTACTGATCTTGATAGATGGTTTCAAAATAACGTTAAAGATATTATACTTAAACAAATCGAAGAATTTCAAGAAAGAGACTCAGGCTTGTCGTTAAAAACTATTGTTGAACTCACTATTAATATAAATACGTAAAATCCATTTGAACTATGCTCATCTATACCATTACCGTCAAGCTTAAATAATAAAAGAGCCTGTGTTAATGTTAAAAATGAAGACAATGAATGTTTTAAGTGGGCTATACTTTCATGCCTTCAACCAGTTGAATAAAATCCAAACAGAGTAAGTAAGTACAAGTCCTATGAGAATGAATTGAATTTTGACGGTATAAGCTTCCCTGTAAAAAAAAAAGTATACCTAAATTTATGTATACTTAAAAAATATGGATCGAAATATGAAGTCTTACCGTGCTACATATATAAAACAAATTTAACATATGAACTTACTCTTAATATCAAACGAATATATTGATGAAAATGATACTAATAGACCTCGAATATCAATAGATGATGAAAAATTCAAATTAGAAACTCACTACGTATGGATTAAAAATGTATCTGCTCTTCTTCGTAGTCAAATTACTCAACATACTGAAAAAATTAATCTTTGTGAACGTTGTCTTCATTATTTTACTAACGAGAAAAATTTGAAATCTCATGAAGTTGACTGTTCAAAAATAAATAATTGTCGTATTAATTTACCTGACGATGCTACTTTAGAATTTAAAAATTTTAAGCATAAAGCATTCCATTTATTATATACGGCGATTTTGAATGTCTGTTAAAACCTATAGAAGATCCGAATAGAAATCTTAATGTTAAGAGATATAGTTTTCAAGAACATGAAGCCTTTAGTATTGGATTATATGTAAAATACCGTTATGATGATAGTAAGTCGATATATAAGTCATATAGAAAAAAATTAAATGAAAACGAATCACCAGAATTATGGTTTATAAAGCAATTGAAGTCCCTAGTGATTGAGTTAGAACAGATATATAATAATGCAGTAAAAATGGATTTATCATTTATTAATGAACAGGCATTCAAAACAGCAAGAAGATGTCATATTTGCAACCGATATTTCCAAGATAACCAAAAACGAGTTCGAGATCATTGTTATTTAACTGGAGAATTTAGAGGTGCAGCTCACAATCATTGCAATTTGAATTAGAAAAATGCTGCTTTCATACCAGTCGTATTTCATAACTTTACAGGCTATGACTCACATTTTATTATAACAGAAATTGCTACTATCTCAGAATTTGAAGGAAAAATCTCTGTTCTCGCTGAAAACAAGGAGCGATACATATCCTTCACAAAAGAAGTTGCAAACAGTCGAATTAGCTTTCGGTTCATTGATTCCTTTCGATTTATGCCTATATCTCTAGATAAATTAGCATATTATTTACCTTAGCTAGATATTGTACAGAGAGAATTGCAAAAAGATAATTACACTTTAGAACAGATTAATTTACTCAAAAGAAAAGGAGTTTTCCCATATGAATTCATCCAAAATTTAAATAGACTAACTAAGACAGAATTACCATCTATTGAAAAATTTCATAGTCGATTGACAGATAGTGATATTCCTACTGAAGAATATAAGCATGTTCAAAACGTATGAAATATTTTCGGTAGTATTTGGAAGAAAATAGATTTAGGAATGTATTCTGATCTCTATCTGAAAACTGATGTACTTTTACTAGCTGATATTTTTGAAAATTTTCGATCAACCTGTAAGAATGCATATGATCTCGATGCTGCTCATTATTACACCACCCCTGGATTAACATGGGACGTAATGTTAAAATATACAAACATAAAGCTTAAATTATTAACAAATATAGATATGGTATTATTCATTCAAAAAGATATTCGCCGAGGTATTAGTCAATGTTGCAATAGATTTTCAAAAGCAAACAATAAATATATGGGTGAAGAATTGAATAAGGATGAGCCAAACAAAATTTTAATGTATTATGACGGCTTGAAATGGGTTTCAAATGTAGATATGTCACATTTTTTCAATATCTCTGATGATAACGACGTAGGCTATATTTTAGAAGTAGATCTAGAGTATCCACAAGAGCTGCATGATGATCATAAAGACCTACCTCTTTGTCCTGAACATACTAAACCACCTGGATCAAAACAGAAAAAAACTTTTGACAACGCTTTATGATAAAGAACGATAAGTTATTCATTATACGAGGTGTGTTCAAAAAGTAACGAGAATTTTTAAATTTCGCGGGTTTGGAGAGTCCGCTTGTACAAATTTTTTTTTATTATGTTGGTACACATGCCCCTGAAGTACGATAAAATTTTCAGCAATATTCATTGCTTACTTTTTAAGTGGCAGCCGCTAACGTTAGACGTGTTTTTCAAGCTCGGCGATTTTCGTTTGTGAAAAAAAATGGATCAAAGAATTTGTATTAAATTTTGCGTAAAAAATGAAATAAAGTGTAGTAAAGTTTGTCAAATATTAACAAAGGCATATAGTGAGTCTGCTATGAGTAAAGCAAGGATTTATGAGTGGTATAAGCGTTTCCAAGATGGCCACGAAAACGTTGAAGATGACGAACGACCCGGACGCCCAAGCACATCAACAACCGATGAAAACGTGAAAAAAGTGAAAGAAATGGTTATGAACGATCGCCGAATCACAATCAGAGAAGTCGCTGATGATGTTGGCATATCAGTTGGCTCATGCCATCAAATTTTTTCGAATGTTTTGGGTATGAAACGTGTGGCAGCAAAATTCGTTCCAAAATTGTTGAATTTCGAACAAAAACAGCGGCGAATGGAAGTTGCTCAGGAGTCGCTAAATGAAATCAATAACGATGCAGAACTACTAAAACGTGTTATAACAGGTGACGAAACATGGGTTTACGGATATGATGTCGAAACTAAGGCTCAATCGTCCCAGTGGAGGCATTCTGGATCGCCAAGACCGAAAAAGGCTCGACAAGTGCGGTCGAATGTGAAGGTTATGCTCACTGTGTTCTTCGATTTTAATGGCATAGTGCATTATGAATTCTTGCCACAAGGTCAAACAATCAATAAGCAGTACTACCTACAAGTTCAACGTCGTTTGCGTGAAGCAATTCGAAAAAAACGCCCGGATTTGTGGCAAAACAATTCATGGCTTTTGCACCACGATAATGCGCCTGCTCACACTTCATTGCTTGTTCGTGAATTTTTGGCCAAAAACGAAAGTGTAACGATGCCTCAGCCTCCATATTCGCCAGATATGGCTCCATGTGACTTTTTTCTATTTCCAAAAATAAAGAGAACATTAAAAGGCCGTCGTTTTACAAGCATAGATGACATTAAAAGCGAATCGCTGAAAGAGCTAAAAGCTATTACAAAGATCGAGTTTCAAAAGTGTTTCGAGGATTGGAAAAAGCGTTGGCATAAGTGTATTGTATCCGAAGGGGACTACTTTGAAGGCGACAACATTAATGTAGATGAATAAATAAATATTTTTTTCATAAAACGAAAATTCTCGTTATTTTTTTAACACACCTCGTAGAGCGTTAACAAGCTCTCAAATATGGACTAAAACTCAAAAAGGTATATAGAGCGCTAGAATTCAAACAAAAACTATGGCTGAAACCATATATTAATTTAAATACTAAAAAAAGAAAGCAAGCTAAAAATGAGTTTTAAAAATTATTTTACAAGCTCATAATTAATGCAGTATACTCGTATGGAAAAACGATGGAAGACGAAAAAAAAAGAAAAGATATCAAACTGATCAAACAATAGGGTGGTAGATATGGCGCTGAAGCTCGAATTGTCCAACCAAATTTCCATAGTAGTTCCATCTTTCATGAAAATTTAGCTGCTATTCAATTATCCTGGACAACTATCAGTATTAGAAAACCTATATACATCGGTCTATGTGTATTAGATCTTTCAAAAACATTAGTCTATGACTTTCATTATGGATACATGAAGCATCGAATTGGTGAAAAATGTAAATTACTTTATACTGATACTGATAGCCTCATTTATGAAATTTAAAATGTATGAGATATGTATGAGATCATGAAAGTAGATATTGATAAATTTGACACATCAGACTATCCTGCTGATAATTAATTTGGTATACCTCTAGCTAACAAAGAAATTCTCGGTGTTATGAAGGATGAGGGCAATGCTGCTATTATGAGAGAGTACATTGGATTACGAAGTAAACTATACAGTATCAAAATAATAAATAAGGAGCCCTTGAAAAAGGCAAAAGGAGTGAAAAAACATACAGTAAAAAATACAATCACTCACTCAGATTATCGAAAGTGTTTAAATGAAATGGAAATTATTAAACGTACCCAAAGTAATATTCGATCTAAATTACATCAAGTAATAACAGAGAGAGAGAGAGAGGAAAAGACAGCACTAAGCCCTGATGATGAAAAACGCTGTATTTTTGATAATAATCCGGACACACTTCCATGGGGACATTATAAAACTCTCGAAATTGACGAAATGAAAGAAAGAGTTGAACCGCTACGAAGAAAGAGGTATAGAGAAGAAGACGAAGTGATAGAAGAAAATAGTAATATGAAAAGATCCAGAATTGAAAAAAATAATTCTAGAGAGCAGCACTAGCGAGAGAATTCTACTCCTTCGACAGTAATTAGATGGCGCTCATGACTAGTAATAAATAGGGAGAAACAATGGATACCAGAGTCTACAGAGTGGGAGAATGGCTTTAGATGAAGAATCATGAGAGAGGGGAGATTGAAAGAGAGGGAAGCGGCGACGGCGGCTTGAGCTTTAAGGGAGGGGTTGACACTTATAAAACCGAGAGCACACTCCTGTTCGATACAGTTGCTCAGCTCTCGCTCAAGCAACAGTCTTACCCTCAACCTCCAATAGATCTTCTACTAACCATTGAAACAAGTAAGACATTTAAATAATTTTTGTTTATTAATATCTTAGTAATATATAAATAAATAATTAATTCTTTGATTTTTTATTTTACAGAATAAATTTCTCAGCAATAAATAGGATTTCCAAGACGACTTTCCTTCCTCGGAAGGCAATGTCCCAAATTACGTCGAATACTTTATACCAAATTACAAAAGTTAGATGGTTAACAACGAAATACGAATTTAGCGTTGTCATTACAATTGATGATGAATTTGGGGTGTTTCTACCTAAAAGAGTAGATATAGTTCATGAAAAAAATGAAGAAATGCTAAAAAACCTGCACCAGACTAGTGAAATGGAGGAGCTGTTTATTTATCATATTGTCGGTTCAAACTTTGAATTTAAACATAATTTTATCTTCAACAAATAATAATAAATGAATTATAACACTAATGTAAATAGCTGCACTATAAATAATTTAAAAAAATATATATATCTAATCGAATAGTCTTTTTTTTTCCTTTATTTAACTATCCTCTTATTTCCTTTTGTGGAGAGGTAAAAAAAGTCCATAATGTAGCCCTTTCCAATGAATTTTATCTCATTTTAAAAGTGACTCATGAGTGACGATTCGAAAGGAAGTAGCTCACAGGTGAGAGCGCAGGTTCGGGCTCTCACTATTCCTATAATTAACCTTAAGTTCCGATAGAGGGCAGTCATTCGAGTTCTAATATATTTATAAGAAGGATATATAGCTTGCATTACCATCATTCAGTGAGAAGAAACAGCTATAGCTTCGAAGCATGTATGGTTCTCGGATAATATTCAAATTCATTATCTTTCTATTGAAAACAAAGACTCGAAGAAAGGAGTGTGGGAGCAGCTTGCACGAGATCCAAAACGCTTCCAACGACGTATTATGCAACTAACTAGTATAATATCGCGAGCACTATTTAAGAAACGTATAATAATGATGAATCATATTTTTGAACCTATACTGAAAAATCATTGTATAGTATATACACTTAACAAACTAAAAATCTAAGTGGAGGTGGAAGAAGCAGCAAGTGAAGAGAGGCGGTTGTGACGACTAGAAAAAAAGTTTAGTTGTGGGGTAAAGGTCTTAAGAGAGAGAGAAAAGCTCGGAAAACGTCATTCTGTTAGAAGAATCATCACCAGTAGTATCCACTTCCTTCTCCACTATTCTCATGTCTTCGATAGCAAGATGGACTTGGAAATGTTAAATAAAATAGCTATGAAGCCCTTTGATCTACTACCGAAGAAAAATCATTAGGAACTTGAAAAAAATCATTGTTATTTAGTGACAAACTTTAAGGAAGAAGATAACAATTGAATCATTCTCGAGCTCGATGCTGAATTCCAACTTATTTTACCAGAACGAATTTCAAGAGCCATCATAAAACATTATGATCTTTATATATTACTTTCAGATCATGTACAAAAATATTCAGATCATGTACAAAAAAATACAGATTGAATATCATAGCGCTGGTAGATTTCAATTTATTATTTAATGTAACAAAAAATGTATCTTTATTTCAATAAAGTATGTACAATAAATTTATTATAAAATATATTGTGGAGAGGTAAATGAGTTACAGGTGTTTCTACTAAAGCAGGTTTCGACTTGTTCTGATGAACTCACAAGTGATGATGCTCAAATGGAAGTACCTCACAGATGAGAGCGAAGGTTGGGGCTCTTACCATTAAAAATAAAACAAAAATTATTT
The DNA here is from genome assembly GCF_024137745.1 of Phymastichus coffea. Lineage (NCBI taxonomy): Eukaryota > Metazoa > Arthropoda > Insecta > Hymenoptera > Eulophidae > Phymastichus > Phymastichus coffea. Next base: position 7,898,097 of record NW_026706814.1, read on the forward strand.
ATTATTATTATGATATTTATTTGAATAAAAGTTATTTTACATAACCGTCTTTATTCTTTCATACGTATAAAGTCTTATCTATCCATGAATTGTGCAAGTTGTCGAATCCCAACCATTTAATGTGTACTTGATTACCACGTTTCCTAGAAAAACTTTTTCAATGAGATAAACATCAGGATACATAGCTTTCTGTAGTTCTTGCTCGTAAAAATCTCCAACAATTGGATTGCCTTTGTAATCTCTTAAATTATAATAAAAAGGCTTTGTCTTCGCAACTCGTTGAATAGTAAAAATCTTAGTAGACCAGTTAGGAGTGTATCCTTTTTCGAAAACGTGTTTAGACTTGCTCACACGTACTTTACCATCTACTTAGAATTTAGGGCTCTTAACGAAAAGACGTCGGTCGTAAGAGGATCGTCTGAACACCTGCATTTCATTCTCTTTAGTTAATATCTATTAACGTCTTTAGGCTTAATATCTATTGTACGATGTTTTCGATTATTGTAAGATTTCAATAAATCAGCTAGAATGTCAATACATTTGTAATTTCCTTGTAGACTGAATTTTTTCCACATGACATTTTTTAGCATACGATTGAAACGTTCACAAATAGATGTCTTAAGATTGCTATAGGTTAAATATAGATTTATTTCATACTTTGTCAATAGTTTTTGAAAATTTGAATTGTAAAACTCTTTGCCACAGTCCACATGTAGATTTCTAGGAGTGCGTCTTTTTTTTAATGTAGACTTCATTGCAGAAGCAACATCTACACCAGTTTTTTGTTTCACAGGAACTGCCCAAGCGTACTTTGAAAATATATCAATGACAATTAATAGATATCCAAAGCCTTTGTTCTCTGTCGAGTATCCTTGCATCTCTATAAGATCAGCTTGCCATGTCTCTTTTATTCCACGTACATCAACTTTTCTACGAGGATAGTTTTGACATGCTGGTTTGTGTAACTTATTCACCATTCTTTGATGTTTCATTTTCAATCTATTTGTTATAATTGATGTAAAAAGACAAACGGCATAATCTTTATTTCTTTCTCCTTATTATTATTATTATTATAATTTTTTTTTTTTTTTACAAGGAGTTGCGGAATTCTTTTTGCGAATTCCCCTTAGTCTTTCTGAGTCAGGGGTTATGTGGGACTCCACGAAAAAAAATAGGTCTACCCACTAAACCGCTATCTCCTTGGTGTCCTTCCCCTAGCCAGGGACTATGTTGATATTACTTCTGACTGGAGGTTCTGTATGTGTTCGTCCGTTCATGTCGTTCCTCCGTATCTCGTTACATCGCGTCACTTCGTCTGCTCAGTCATCTGTCAGGCAGCCGTCCGCGTTCTTACGTCTCCGTATAGGTAGCGACTAAACGCCACCATTCGGGTTCACGCAGCATCAGAGACACGATGTTATCGGGGGTGATGCTGCCGACCGTTTCTTCCAGTTCCTGTCTGAGTCTTGTCCAGCGGCCACACGCGAATAACGTGTGTTCCGCGTCGTCTCGTTCGTGTCCACAGTACTTACAGTCGGGTGTTCGTAGTCTGTTCATATTGTAAAGGTACCGTCGGAAGTTGCCGTGGCCCGTCAAGAGCTGGGTGACGTAGAAATTTACATCACCAAATTTTCTTCTGAGCCACAGTCCCAAATCCCATATCAATTGTCTCGCCCAGTTACCACCTCGTTCCTCTGTCCATCGGCCTTGCCACATGTCGATCGTCCTTTCGCGTTCAACGATTGCCGCGTTCTTTCGTCCTATGTCTGCGCTGCTCCCATAGATCCTTTTGCGTTCAGAGGCAAGAAGATCCACGGGTATTACGCTTGCCACCACCAGGACAGCCTGCGCAGAGACTGTTCGGTAGGAGCAAGCGATTCGCAGAGCGCCCTGTCTCTGTACCATCGTCATTGTCTTACAGTACTTCCTTGTCTTCAAGGAATCTGCCCATATTTCCGCGCCGTATAAGAGGATCGAGTGAGCTGTCGCCATTAGCAGTCGCCGCTTTCCTGGTCTCGGTCCCGTCGTGTTTGCCATCAGGCGGCTCAAGGATGCTATCCTCTCTGTCGCTTTTCGGGCTGTCTTCTGTATGTGAGGCCAGAAGGTCATCTTCGTATCGAGGGTTACCCCAAGGTACTTGACTTCCCCCTTGGTCTCCGTTTCCTATGTACCCACTCTCATGGGTAGTATCGTCTGTATGCGTCTTCTCGTGAGAAGCATAAGTTCCGTCTTTTCTGTTGCGAGTTGCAGTCCGTGTTCTGTCATCCATCGTCCAACTCGTCTCATGGTCTGGTTCAACGTCAGCTGCGCCAGCTCGGGAGATCTCTCCGTGATCACCGCCGCCACGTCATCAGCGTAGGCGACGAATTATTTTTTTTTTTTTTTTTTTTTTTTTTTTTATGGTGGTAAAAAAACAGGATAAATCCTCATGGACCATAACGGTTGGAGTGTGACGGCAGTTCACCGAAGCTACCCACCTACACTCTCCCACCCGCCGTGTGACGTGACTCGCTGATCCTCTCAGACCGGGCTGTTTCAAGCGATCTATCAATCGAACGCAAGGAGCCTCCGGGTCGTCGAAGACCAGCTGACCGCCCAAATCCCGCTTCTCTTCAACCGGAGGGTAAACCATCCGGGGAAGAGTAGTAAAGTCCACCTACACCATTCTCCAGCGGGGAACCGCGTAAGCATTACTTCCCGCTGGAGAACCGCGTCAAGTCCTCTCGTTGTCCACGGGTCCTGTATCGTTTCGTTACGTCCGTTTATTCACATTCATCCATTTGTTCATACCATTTACTCCCGCATTCTTCTCGTCTAACACTCGACTTCCAGGCAACCGTCCGCCTTTTTCCCTCGTAGGATAGTCTCAACGTACGTTGCCGTTACCGTCCAGTAGTCTTTGTCTTGTAGCATCTTTGCCACAATGTTGTTGGGCGTGATGTTTCCAAGCGTCGTCTCCAGTCTTTGCCTTTCGTCGTTCCAGTGTGAGCATTTGAAAAATGTATGCTCTGCGTCATCACATTTGTATCCACAGTATTTACAGTCGGCGCTGTTAACTTTGTTTCTGTCAAACAGATATTTCCTGAAGTACCCGTGGCCGGTAAGAAACTGGGTCAGGTAAAAATTCACTTCCCCAAATTGCCTCTCCGTCCACGGTCTCAGGTCGTCAATGAGTCGTCTAGTCCATGCTCCGTTCGTGCTCATCCTCCATTGTTTGTTCCAGTCCGTCATCGTCCTAGTTCTTTCGTCCTGGGCAGCTTCCGTTCTGGTCATGTCGCTGTTTCGTTCGTACACGCGTTTCCGCTCTCTGGCGAGCATGTTTATCGGGATAACCCCCGCCACCACCAGGACAGCCTCAGCCGAGACTGTCCTGTAGGCGCAGGCTATCCTCAGTGCTCCCTGTCTTTGTACGTTTGTCAGTCGTTTGCAGTATTTCTTGACCCCCAACGCGTCGGCCCACACCTCCGCCCCGTAGAGCATGATCGAGTGGGTCGTTGTCATCAGTAGTCGTCTCTTCCATTGTCTCGGTCCAAATGTATTTGCCATAAGACGACTGAGAGCGGAAGTCCTCTCTGCCGCCTTCCTCGCTGTCTGTTGTATGTGCGGCCAGAAGGTCATCTTCGTATCTAGGGTCACCCCCAGATACTCGACCGCCCCACTGGTCCGCAGCGATACCTCTCCGACTGTCATGGGAATCAGGGTATTAATCCTGCTTCCCGTCAGAAGGATGAGTTCTGTCTTGGCCAGGGCAAGGCTAAGTCCGCGTTCAGTCATCCATCTATTGATTCGTAACATCGCGCGGTTCAGAAGCATTTGCGCCAGCTCCGGGGTACGGGCTATTATCACCACAGCCACATCATCGGCGTAGGCAACCAGCTCCACCCCCGGTGGCATCGGTAGTCTTAGTAGTGCGTCGTACAGTATGTTCCAGAAGTCGGGTCCAAGGATTGAGCCTTGGGCGACTCCTGCTGTGATTCGTCTGGTCACTGTTCTGTCGGTCGTCTCGTATCGAATCCATCTGTCGTGTAGGTACTCCCTCATCACCCGCATCAGGTATTCGGGAACCCTGAAAGTTTGTAGGGCCTCCAGAATATCCCCCCACCGAGCGGAATTGAAGGCATTCCTGACATCAAGAGTCGCGAGAAGTACTATTGGCCTCGCTCCGTAGCACACGAGCCTCGTCCGCCGAAAGGCGTCGGTCACTTGTCGAATCGCCCCTATAGTTGAGCAGCCCCGTCTGAATCCGTACTGGTTTCCTGCAAGTCCTCCGTTTGCAGTTACCGCGTTCGTCAGTCTTGGTTTCAATAACGCTTCGTAAAGTTTACCCGCTGTGTCTAGAAGACTCAGGGGTCTATAGGAAGACGGACTATTCGGCTCTCCTTTTCCTTTATGCAGGAGAACCAGATTATTATTATTATTATTATTATTATTATTATTATTATTATCTTCTTCTAACTATTTAATAACTTCTCGATGCATTAGTAATTCTGATCTTATTGTATTCAATGATTTTATAAGATCATTTATCGTAGTCGTAAGCGTAGTAACGTTAGCTTCACTAGTTTTTCGCAATGTTCGTAAGTTTACAGCATCGTTACTCTCCTGAGGATCGGCTATATTACAAATTCTTTTGTCCGTCTTTAGTGATTTTATACCCTATACCAGGAGGACCTCGATTACCCCTTTTTATTCAATATACGTTCAAACACATCAACACTCATTTTATTACTGAGCAATATTTAGGATTCTCTTAATATACAGGGTGGACCATTTTAAGTGAGCCAGTACGTTTTCTAGGAAACTAGTGGGGATAGCGAAAAATGTTTCAAACAAAAGTTGTCCAACTTGGAGGGGGACATACCCTCATGACCTTGCCTGTGTCCTTGGATGTAAGGTTCAAGGTCATTTCAAGGTCAACTTTGTTTTCTTAAACGGGACCCCCTACTTTTGACCCTGGATTTGGAAAGAACGGGAAATTCTACGTTCAGATGACCTATTATACGTGGGGTCTGGGGTGACCCTCAAGGTTATTTGAAGGTCATTTTTATTTTTTTATGAGTGTAAGATTTACGAAAAATAGTTTCATACAAAAGTTGCTCAACTTGAGGACATACCCTTATGAACTTGCCTGTGACCTTGGAGGTCAGGTTCAAGATTATTTCAAGGTCAACTTTGTTTTTTTAAACGGGGCCCCTCATTTTGACCCCGGATTCGGAAAGACCGGAAATTCTACTCAACGTCTTGTTTAGCCGTCACGTGTGCGGTCTATGTTGCCCTGTTTATTCATGGTCGTAATGTGATGAAGAAGATAAGTGATTAAAGTATTTTAGATTTACTATTTATTTACCAAATTAATCAATTGTTAATTACATGTGAAATATTTTACAGTAAGTGTTCAAAGACATTTCCTTCTCCTTGAATGCATAATTCAATTCTCCGATGAAAATTATCTAATGTCCTTAGTAGTACATCCTGCGGTATGTTCTGACATGCGATCCTGATCCTATCCATCATGTCTTCTCGGGTAGTTGGTTGTTCTTGATAAACGACATTCTTTAAGTATCCCCATAAGTAAAAGTCAGGAGATGTCAAGTCGGGAGATCGTGGTGGCCATGCAACTGGTCCACCGCGACCGATCCATCTACCATTGAATCTGTTGTCCAGGTAAGCTCTAACATTTCTGTGGAAATGCGCAGGAACTCCATCTAACGGCATCCACATTCTCAGTCTTGTTTGGAGGTCAACTTCTTCCAGTAGTGCATCTACTTCATTTTGTAAAAATCGAGAAAAGTTTTCCCCATTGACATTTCCCTCAAAAAAGTAAGGTCCAATCACATGTCCATTGATAATGCCACACCACACGTTGACGCTCCAACGATGCTGATGATTTATGTGTCGATGCCAATGAGGATTTTCAGCTGATCAATAATGACAGTTGTGCCTGTTGAGCTCCCCATTATTTTTGAATGTAGCTTCGTCAGAGAACATGACATTACGGAAAAAAGTTCTGTCGTTTTGAATCATTTCTCTTGCCCAACGACAAAACTCCAGTCGTCTTTCCATGTCATCTGGTGTGATGGCTTGAGTGAGAGTGATGTGATATGGTCGGAATTTTTGGCTTCTCAAAATTCTCAAGACAGTTTGTTTTGGTATGCCAGTTTCTCTTTTAATTTTTAATGTACTAATATGAGGATTGTTATGAATAATTGCCAATATCACAAGCACGCGAACATCATTCTCATCGTAAGTATAATGTCTTCGCGTACGAAATAAATGTCCTTGTTGAGCTTTCACATGAACCCTTCGAATCGTGTTACGATTAGGGTGTCTTCGGTACGGGAAACGTTCTTGATAAAGTCTTGCAGCTCTACGATAATTCCCTCCGGCTAGACCAAGAATAATAATCATGTCAACACGTTCACGCGCAGTATAATCCGGCATATTCCGAAACAAAAGGCTTATGATTTAATTTTTAATAAAAGTTTGTAACAAAAAAATTCTCTTCAATGAACACAAAATCTTTATTCAGTGAAATAAACGAATAAACTAAGCTGCTGTATCAAAAAATAATTTTTGTTTTGGGAGAATGAAGAGATTCGATAAGCCAAACCATACAATGACAGTTATTCTATCTTCACGGTAAATGTTACTTTTATGGGGTAAAATGGATGGTTAAGCTAGAAAAGCATACGGCCTTGCGCTAGCATATGATAAAAGGGGCGAATCAACGCTTTCCGAATCCGGGGTCAAAATGAGGGGCCCTGTTTAATAAAACAAAGTTGACCTTGAAATAATCTTGAACCTGACCTCCAAGGTCACAGGCAAGGTCATAAGGGTATGTCCTCAAGTTGAGCAACTTTTGTATGAAACTCTTTTTCGTAAATCTTACACTCGTAAAAAAATAAAAATGACCTTCAAATAACCTTGAGGGTCACCCCAGACCCCACGTATAATAGGTCATCTGAACGTAGAATTTCCCGTTCTTTCCAAATCCATGGTCAAAAATAGGGGGTCCCGTTTAAGAAAACAAAATTGACCTTGAAATGACCTTGAACCTTACATCCAAGGACACAGGCAAGGTCATAAGGGTATGTCCCCCTCCAAGTTGAACAACTTTTGTTTGAAACATTTTTCGCTATCCCCACTAGTTTCCGAGAAAACGTACTGGCTCACTTAAAATGGTCCACCCTGTATATAGCCAGCTTTACATAATTCTTCAATAATTGAATGAATTATTGTAGTGATTTCAAGAATTTTTATATAATTTTCAATATCTGATGAACTGATTAATTTAGAATCAGGTTCTCTACGAAAGAGAAGTTCCATTATACCAGGCGTCTTGCTGTATGCTTTATCGTTCACAGTCATGTTATCGTTTTGGAAGGAAATTGGAGAATTGCCTATGACATACAGGGTGGGCCATTTTAAATGACCCAGTCGACTTTCTCGGAAACTATGGGGGTTAGCGAAAAATAGTTCAGATGAAAGTTGCCCAACTTTGAGGGGGACATTTCCCTGTGACCTTGCCTTTGACCTCTAAGGTCATGTTCAAGGTCATTTGAAGGTCAACTTTGTTTTTTTAAATAGGAACCCCTATTTTTGACCCCGGATTCGAAAAGAGCAGAAAATTCCACGTTCAGATGAGGTAATATGAGTGGAGTCAGGGTTCGAAATTAGAACAAAGTAAAATTGTAATGTTTATTTTATTGTACCGGAGGATTACAAGGTCAAATACAACTTATGTTATTTACGAAGTCATTTATTAAGCATATTCTAAATATCATTCATATAACCTCGAAGCAAATGTTCGAAGTTACCTCCTTTTGCTTGGAGGCATAAATCGAACCGCCTCTGGAAATGGCGCACAGTGCCAAGCAAAGTTTCTCTTGGTATTGCAGCGCAGGCTCGGCGAATGCGATCCTGCATGTCTTCTCTAGTTGTCGGCTGCTGTTCAAAAACAATATTTTTCAAATAGCCCTATAAATAAAAGTCTGGGGATGTGATATCAGGTGAACTTGCAGGCCAGTTAACTGGACCTCCTCGTCTGATCCATCTACCATTATAGTTTTCATCCAAAAAAGCCCGTACAATTCGAGCGAAATGTGGTGATGCACCGTTCTGCTGAAGCCACAATCTTTGTCGCGTGTGTAAATCAACATCTTCCATCATTGCAAATAACTGATCTCTTATTAGCTGTAAATAACTATTCCCGTTAACGTTTTCTTCAAAAAAATAAGGACCGATCAAATAACCATTGATGATTCCACCCCAAACCATCAGGCTCCAACGCCTCTGGTGATTCACAGTTCTGTGCCAATGAAGATTTTCATTCGACCAATAGTGGCAATTATGCTTATTAAGTTCTTTGTCATTTTGGAATTTAGCCTCATTAGAAAAAAGGACATAGTTGAAAAAAATTGAATCATTCTGTATCATCTGTAAGGCCCATTGGCAAAACACAATTCGCTGTTGGAAATGTGCAGGTTGTAACTCCTGGAACAAAGTAACATGATAAGCATGATATTTTAGGACTCTGAGAATTCTTAAAACTGTTCTTCTTGCTATACCATGCCCTCTTTAGTTCGGCGACTGCTGATATGAGGATCAAGGTGAATAATTGCAAGAATAACCAGAACACGTACATCATTTGCGTCATACACGTGACGCCTGCGTTGTCTAACGAAACGTCCACGACGAGCTCTCTGAGTTATGCGACTTATTTGTCTATGATCTGGGTGTTGTTGGTGAGGAAAGCGTTCAGCGTAAAGTCTAGCTGCAGCACGATAATTATTATGACTAATCCCTAAAACCAATAACATATCCATAATCTCATTCGGCTGATAGTCAGGCATTTTTAGAGGTTTCAATCACTCAAACAAAATTAAGATCACGTAATTTCAATCGGAACTTCCAAGACTGATGGAAATAGAAAATTTGAAAAATTACTCAAATTTCATGATTAATTTCCTTTTGATGATTTTCCAAAATTTGGAACGTAAAGGAATTGAAGTTATTTTGTTTTTGTTAAATTGAAGAATTTTTCATACATTTGTAGTATGATGTTGCATTAGTAATTTTTTGCAATGAATATTTAATTTACATGTAACATCATTCTGATTTTATGTAATTACAAAATACAAATAATAACTTTAAGATTATCATCTGAATTTTGGAACGGTGATGTCAGAATATGACAATAAATATCTACATAATTCTTTAATGAGAAAAACATAAAAACGAAAGCTTAGTCTGTAACCGAAGATGAAGGCGGAATGACCTTGAACATAACCTGAAAGTTCAAAGGTAAGGTCATACAGATATGTACCCTTGAAAGTTGAAGAAACTTGTTTGAAGAGTTTACGCTTAACCTTAGGCATCCCAGATTATTCGGGCCGGAAAAATGACCTGTACATGGCCTTGGGGTTCATGCGGATCCCACACATATTACCTTATCTGAACGTAGAATTTCCCGCTCTTGCCGAATCCAGGGTAAAAAATAGGGGTTCCTATTTAAAAAAACAAAGTTGACCTTCAAATGACCTTGACCATGACCTTAGAGGTTAAAGGCAAGGTCACAGGGATATGTCCCCCTCAAAGTTGAGCAACTTTCATCTGAACTATTTTTTGCTAACCCCCATAGTTTCCAAGAAAATCGACTAGGTCATTTAAAATGGTCCACCCTGTATATATTTTCATGTAAGCGAACACCAAATGTCTTGTCTAAATTACTTTTCTGCTGAGGTTCATGCAATAGTCGAACATAGTTTCCTACAATCGAATCATCCAATAGCTGTTGTCTCTGTTCTTTAGTTACATTTGAACTACTTTTGTTAAAATTTATAGCAGTTGTATCAAGTGATGATTCATCAGTCTTACAAAATTCATCATCAATAGAAATAGAGAGAGAGAGAGAGAGAGAGAGAGAGACATGGAAGGGTTAGGCCAGGGAACCAATAGGTTAAACCAGGGACCCCAACAAATATTGTTAATAATAATTATTAACAGTAATGATAATTATTATTATTAACATGAAAGGGTTAAGCCAGGGGCCAAAGAATTACGGACCCCCCCCCGCAGGTGAGCTGGAACATACATTACTACTTCTTTTCTCTTTAAAAAATAGACCGACGTATTTTGGAATATTTTTCGACAAGACACTCACAACGTATTCATTAATTGTTAAATTTTCTGTAGTTATTTCGGCATGGTCTAAGATAGTCATACGTAAGAGCCGACTCAAGTGAATTAAGATATTCGCTATAGCTCTTACATTAGAAAAAAAAAAACTTAATTTTACCGCGTTCACGTCACGCGTTAGTAGAAGCCTTCCTCACCAATTTGCTCGTCCCGGTTTAGGCGTCACATACGTAAACCAAATAGAGTACCTGAGAAAACGTCCGCCTCAGACGTTCCTGAGAGTAACCCGGACGTCACAGCCCCAATCATAACGGCAAATACGTAACGACATGTGCACATCAAAACGTTAAATCAACAAAAAAATTTTACATCGACGGTTGTTGCATGGATTGGGAAGAGAGCAATGCAGTCGTTGAAGGATTTCTATAGTAATTTTTATTTTAGAGTAGACAATTTGTAGAATAAAATATATTTCTAAGAACATTTAGAATAAAATATATTTTTATCAATAAAAAAATTTTTTTCAATTGATACAAAAACATATTCTTTTATTAAACCATCTAAACAAAGCGAAATTCTTCGCTGACTCTGACGAGGACAGCAGCAACAGAAGCATTTCGTCTTTTTATAATAAATTTTGTATTTTTATCAATAAAAAAAAAATTTATACAATATAGAATTTAGATGAAAAAAAAATGTTTATTTATTGTAGTTTAGGTGGTGTATAATGATGACATTTGCACATATGATTTCTTTCGTTTCGTTATTGAACTGCTGTTAGCTTTTTTGTCCAGGAAAATTATTAGTATTGCTCGAAAATTTGGAAATAGTTTGTTTCTATTTCGATGATTGTTTGTTCTTTTCGTTTGGGTCTTCTTGTGACAGATTAGAGTACTTTACTTCAGGGTAGCGATCCATTTTATTAGAATACTGGTTGATGAATTATTCGATAATTCTTACGCTGTGCTATTAACACTAGGTTTACGGGACCCGTCAATTTGACGGATTTCAAACTTTGAAATGAAACACGCAAAAAACCATAGCATTAATCTTAACTATTTTGCATCGTAAATTTATAATTTCATTAAAAGAGTTTATACGCACAATTATTATTTTCCTAAGCTTTATAAATTTTGAAAATTGTATCTTGTATACCTATTTCTACGGAACCCGTCAATTTGACGGGTTAGCTGATTACGTCAACAATCCTTATATATTTGCTTCGCTTGTAAAATTATACCTCCAATAGCAAATATAAGACTGAAAGAAAGGTCTAAGACCCCCCGCCCCCCAACTCATAATCTCAATAGCGCCTCGATAACGAATTGTGTAGCCCGGGTGTCAAATCCTCGCGTTATTCGAAACTCAAAGCGTGCAGCAGACTAAATGTCGTATCGAAAAGATATTCAGTTCATGTGTTGGTGCAAACATAAACAACACACACAAGGAACTTTCACAGCCTGCGGTAGCCGACGTTAGGCTGCGATATGAATCTGCGATAATCCCTGCTGTCTTCAGTATAGTCGCTGCAGTGACAGTGGTAAGAACATTTTTCGAAGACAGTGTGCAAAAGTTTTGGTTATTGTAGTCACCCGCTTATTGTAAGTTTTTACAATAGGGTAATTGAATTTTGCACGGTATTTTTTACTTTCACCGATCACCCTTTTCTAGCAATCATGAGTAGAAACACGCGATATAATAAGAAATTGACAAAAATTACCAACATCAATGAGGATTGTTCTGAGGTGTCCTACGCAGAAGATCAATATGAATTAGGTGAAAGTGATGATTACAGTAAAGATTCTGAATCCACTGAAACTGCAGAAATGGAAGGATCTTCGGATAGTGAAGAAGAAAACCTCTTCAATATACGTCGTAACAAGAAAAGGAGGCGGATTATTTCTAGTTCTGACACCGAGGATGAGAGGACGAGTATTCCAAGTACATCCAGAGATGTAATGGAAGAAATTGAAATTGCAGTTGACGGGACACGGTGGGTGAGACTGAAAGCAGGGAAATCTAGGGGTAGACAGTCCGTTCATACTATATTCAAGGATATCGTAGGGCCTACTGCTTACACAAAAAGAAATATTATGTCGGGTTGTGTAACTAGTACTTTTGAATTGATAATTGACGCTCACATTATGAAACATATAAAAGACTGCACAGAAACCGAGGCACGTCGAGTTTTGAAGGTCGACTGGAGAATTACAGTTTCCGAATTACGTAGTTTTCTAGCAATACTATATTCCCGGGGCGCGTACGAAGTAAGAGAGCATTGAAAGTATCTTATCTATGGTCCAAAAAATGGGGACCTTCTTTTTTCCGAGATACAATGACCAGAGATAGATTTATGCAAATTCTAAGATTTATACGCTTTGATAAAAGAATCGAACGATCCGAAAGGTTACAAACCGATAAATTTGCACTCATCTCTGAAGTATGGAACAGATTTATAAGTAACAGCCAGGCTTGTTATAAACCACATCAAAATATCACAGTGGATGAACAACTGTTTCCAACTAAAGCCCGTTGCAGATTTACACAATACATGCCAAATAAGCCGTATAAATTTGGCATTAAGTTTTGGTTAGCGGTTGACGTTAAATCAAAATATATTTTGAATGGTTTCCCTTACTTGGGAAAAGATGACACTCGATGCTCAAATTCGTTGGGCCAGTTTGTAACGTTGAAATTAGCCGAACCGTATTTACATCGAGGAAGAAATATCACGACCGACAATTTTTTTACAAGCATCCCGCTGGTCAAAAAATTGCTTGAACTAAAGACAACTTTGGTTGGGACCATCCGCTCGAACAAAAGAGAACTACCAAAACCAGCGAAAGAAACAAAGGACAAAATGCCGTTATTTTCATCAAATTTATATAAATCAGACAACTGCACGCTTACTGTATATAAAAGTAAACCGAAAATAAAAGTTCTTCTTCTAAGCACCAAGCATAGAAATATACAGATAGAAAACAATAGAAAATGTGTTCCAGAAACTATTACATTTTATAATAAAACAAAGTTTGGTGTCGATGTCGCGGACCAGATGGCACGCAAATATAGTGTGAAAGCAGGGTGTTTTCGATGGCCTCTCCAAGTTTTTTATAATATTTTAGATTTGGCAGCGATAAACGCGTGGATATTGTACAAAGAGTGTACCGGATCGAAAATATCCAGAAAGGAGTTTATATTTTCTTTAGCCGATAAATTAGCTGGAAAAAACAAGGAGAACGTTCGTCACAGTTCAGACGTTTCAGATCGGTCACCTTCAACATCGGGAGTGCGAAAAAGTTGCCAAGTGGGCTACTGTAATAAAAATAGAAGCAGTAATTGCTGTATGTATTGTAAAAATATCGTATGCGGAAAATGCACAAAAGAAATTCAATACGTATGTAAAAAATGTCCTCGATAAATATGATTATGTAGCCTTTATATTATTGTTATCATTTTCGTAATAACTTAACAAAAAATTTGACTTATTAGTATTTTATTTTTACGTGAAGCCTTATATTGTTAAAGTCAGATTTAGTTTGAATAAATTGATTTTTTAAAAATAAATACGTATTTTCATCCACCCGTTAATTTGACGGATGCTCGTAGCGATAGGTATATAAGAAACGCCCGTAAACCTAGTGTTAATAGCATATTATAACCACGTAGACTACAAATAAAAGAAAGTAAGCAGGATTTTGTGTTGCATATTTTTTTCATCTTGTTCTTCACAGGTACTTGCACTCTTTTTTATTAAACCATCTTCAGTAGGTGACACACACACATAGTACACACACGCGTTGAATTGCAAAAAAATTCATTATATACTAATTATAATAAATATATATAAATACCGTTATTATTTATATATATAATAGTGCTTGGGACTCTATACCAATCGTGTAGCCAATATACACAGTAAGAATTGTCCGTGGTACTAGTGATAGTGGCTCTAGTGGTAAAGCATCGGTCTGCGGATCCAGAGGACACGGGTTCGATCTTCCGACCTGTCCGTTCGTTTTTTCAATAAAATCTACGTTATTACTTCTAAAAATTTAACACATACATAAAAATTAAAGACAATTAAATGGAAGCGTGGCACACAGAACGCACGGGCATCAGCTCAGTGAGCACATCAACTCAGTAAAGGAAGGGGAGGAGGTGTGTTGACAGTGCCGATGTGAAAATGCACGGGCATCAGCTCAGGGAGCACATCAGCTCGTTGAGTTGAGGTGAGGTCACTATAGTTTACCTACTGAGGGCAGTGATTCGAATCTTATTTTATTTCAAATCTTATGAGTTCTAATATATTTATAAGAAGGATGCATAGCTTTTACTACAATCATCCAGTAAGAAAAATCAGCTACAACAATACTATCCTTTTTTTTATTCATCATGGCACATTTTAGAAGCAATAAGAGCATTTGTTCATCAAGCATATATGGTTCTCAGATAAAGTACAAATTCACTATCTTCATATTGAAGACAAAGACTCAAGAAAAGGTAAAGGAGTAAGGGAAAAGCTTGTACGAGATCGAGAACGCTTCCAACGACGTATTAAGTAACTAAGTAGTATAATATCGCGGGCACTATTTAAAAAAGTTATAATAATGATGAATCATATTTTTGAACCTAAATTAAAAAATCATTGTGCAGTATATACACTTCATAAACTAAAAATCTAAGTAAAAGTGGAAGAAGAAGCAAGAAAAAAGCCGGTCATGGCGGTTCGAAAAAGCTTAGTAGTTAGGTAAAAGTCTTAGAGAGCAAAGAGCTCGGAAAACGTTTTTCTATTAGAAGAACAATCACCGATAGTATCCTTCTTCATTTTCTCTATTCTCAAAATTCAAATTTCAAATCAATCATAAGATCAAAGCCGAATTCCTAATTATTTTACTAGACTGGATTTTAAGAGCCATCATGAAACATTATGAACTTTATATATTACTTACTGAAATGTACAAAGATATAATTTACAAATTGAATATCATAGCGCTAGTAGATTTCAATTTATTATTTAATGTAACAAATGTATCTTTTTTCCAATGAAGCTTGTATAATAAATTTTACCATATAATATGTTGTGAAGAGGTATATAAGTGATGAGTGTTTCTACTAAAGTAGGTTTTGACTTGTTTTAATGGATTCACAAGTGATTATGTTCAAATGGAAGTACCTCATAAATACCATTAAAAACAAAACAAAAATTATTTATTGTTGTGATATTTATTTGAATAAAAGTTATTCAACATAAGCTTCTTTATTGTTCCACGTGTATAAAGCATTATCTATCTACGAATTGTGCGAATTGCCGAATCCTAGCCATTTTATAATACATATACTTGATTTCGACGTTTCCTTAAAATCTTTTCAATAAAATAAACATCAGGATATGTAGCTTTCTGTAGCTTTTGCTCATAAAACACTCCAACAATTGGATTGTCTTTTTAATCTCTTAAGAGGTAGGTGACAGGATTTGTCTTTGTGATCCTTTGAATAGTAAAATTTTCTGTAGATTAGTTGGTAGTATATCCTTTATCAATAACGTATTTGATCTTGCTCACACGTACTTTGTCGCCTACTCAGAATTTTTCAGTTTCTTGATGAAAATACGTTGATCGTGAAGGCATCGCTTAACACACGCATTTTATTCTCTTTAGTTACGTCTTTATGTTTCATATCTATTGTACGATGTTTTTTATTATTGTAAGATTCTATTATATCAGGAAAATATTAATCCACTTATAATTTCCTCTTAGATTAAATTTTTTCACATAATATTTTTGAGTATACAATTAAAATGTTCACAAATAGCCACTTTAATATTGCTATAGGTAGAATACAGATTTATTCTATATTTTATCATCAGACTTTGGAAATTCGTATTGTAGAAATTTTTTCCTCTATCCACTTAGAGATTTTTAGGAAAACGTCCTCTTTTTAATACAGACGACATTGTACCACCACTCAGCGATAAATTTGGTCCAATGTACTTTTTGAATTTGTTTACATGCTTATTACGATATTATCCATTTACTTCATATCTCTTCTGATAAGCGTTCGTTTTTTCAAGAATTTTTATGTGATTTTCAATATCTAATGAGCTGATTAATTTAAAAACGGATTTTTTACAAATGAGAAGTTCCATTAAACCGGGCATCTTGCTATATGATTCATTATTCACAGCACGTTATCATTTTCGAAGCAAATTGGGAAATTGCTTATAACATATGTATTTTCTTGCAAACAAACACCAAACTTTTCTGTTAAGGTTCATGCAATAGTCCAACATAGTTTGCTACAATCGCATCATCCAACAGCTACTGGTGCTGCTGTTCTGTAGTTATATTTGACGTAATTTTCTCTAAATTTATACCAGTTATATCAAGTAATGATTCAGCAGTCTTATAAAATTCGTTATCATCATAATCATCAATAGAAATAGCGAATTCAAATGTAGTATCAAGCGATTGCAAAGTAGAATTTAATTTATTTGCAGTTCTATTGAAATATCGAGATTTATTGGAAGTGTCTGCCTTAAATAAAAACTGCTCTTGAATGCTCTTGAATTGAAAACTTTATTATAAGTGATTTTTTTCTTCTTTTTCGTTGCCAGTTCAGTAGTAGCGTTAGTTTTATCAGTAGCTACCTCTATAAATTTCTTCATTGGACCAACTATAGGTTTAACAGTTTTATTCAATGTCTCTTTTAAATCATCTTTACCGCATTATATTAGTTGATACTTGCGTCTGATGACATCACGAGCCTCAGATAATTGCTCGAGCACATTCTTTTCTCTTTCGAAATCAACCATGTTGATACTTATAATTTCTAAAGTGAAATAATCTTTATCCACTCACTCAGCTATATTTATAGCAAAAGATATTATTATCCCTAAAAAAATATATTTATAGCTAAAGATATTAGCTATATTTATCCCTTTCTACTGTAACGTTTGAATCTATCTCGCGTTATGAATATAATAGTTCGGACTCTTTACATTGAATTCGCAATTACGTCTCCGAGAAAAGCAAGATGTTGACTCGCGCGTAATCTAAATAATAAAAGAAAATCTTTCGAGTAGCAAACCACGAGGCTTACCAACTCGATGAGCTGTTTCGAAATGCAATTGAGAGCAATCGCATCTATCAGGGAGAGGCCCGACAGCGCCACGATCACTGCTCAATTTAATTTCTCAACAGCAAATATATTTCAGGAGGGAAGATATCTAAGGCTGCTTTTTTCTCATGAGAGAGATAGTCTCATGAGTTGAGCGCTTAGAGATCTGTAGGAAAGGAGTTTAACAGGCTAACCACTGAACAAGAAATTCGTCTCAGGAAATAGCTGAGGCTTTATTTCTACAACAGTGCTCGCGCTGCTAAGCAAGGTAGGAGAATGAATCTTCTTGCCGCAGCGACGAGCGAATTTATACATGCGAAATGGGCTCCTTTCTACGCTTGGTAGCCCCTACAACGCTATTTTTGTCATTGACGCAAATTTTGTACATGTTTTATCGCAAAATGGCTCGATCGGAATTGTAATTATGCGATTTAAAAAATTAAACTTGAAATGATGAATTTTTTAACATAAATTACATCTCGAGGAAAAATCACCTCTCAAAGTTATAAGTTATACAATTTAATAATCAAATTACGCCACTTTTACAATAAAATTATGGAAAATTTTTACATGAAAAAATCACTTGTGGTTAGAAGAATGTTATTCAAATAAAAGATGATTAACGTTGCTCTCTAATTTTGAATAATAATTAAAAAACAGATTTGCAAATTTCTTTTTTATCGGTTTAAAAATCAGCAAATTAGTGACAATCATAATCATCAATTTTACAGATACGTATGATCGATTTGCTATTTAACAGTGTTATTTTAATTGTTTAAAAAAATTATAAATTGTTTATTTATTGATAACTTAGTGAATAATTAGTTATCAAAGTGTCAAATTCTTGCTTTTCTGTTTCAATACGTCGAGGTTGTAATCGCATGCTCGAAATAACAATATTGTTGTTTATTGCAAAATAACTAACAATATTAACTTGTAGATTAGATTTGACTAACAAATATCGATTTGAGAGTTATAACAACATGAAATTCAGGATCAGCGCATCAAATTTAACTAAGAAATACTTTTGTTCGTTTAAAAAACTTTATAATTGACGATTTTCTGTTGTAAACAATAAATTTTCCCACAGTCGTGACGTCACGCTCCTTATATGGTAGTGTTTTCGCAGAGTTGCCCTAACCCATTTGCATATACGTGTGAAAAGCGCCTACGCACAATTACCGCTTTTCTTTAATAGTCACGTGTGTGACGGGTTGCCGTTTTGCAGAGGAAAATAGGAGACAAATCAGACTGGACCGTTACACTATATTGTCCATGATTTATTGGTTTGTTTCTGTCGACAACTAAAAATCCATGATTATCGTCTCTCCAACATTTGGAACAAATTGCTTTAAACTTCTCAAAAGACATATCCGAGTTAAAATGATCATTGCAAATGTGTTTAATATTCACGTCATCTTGTCAAAATAAAACTAGTAAATTCACATTATCTCAAATAAGATGCTTTGGAATGCGAGCGTACGATTGACAGAGATAGAAACCTACTTTTTTATCTCTGCCCATACAGAAAAATGCTCTCACGTTGCTCTGCTTTTCGGTGGCTCTATCATAAAAAATAATGATAGAATTTGGATGAGCTTTATCTGGTGAAACAATGGTCCCTTGTTCGTTGAACGCATGATACTGTGTACCATCAATCGGTTCCAATAAATCTTTTAAAAATACATACTTAGGTTCATTAAGGGATTTTGAGTAGACATACACGATTTTAAATCTAAGTCTATAAGGATGAGTAATTAGTGTTAGCAAACAGTTAGTTTTCCCACTGTTACTAGGTCCGCAGAAAACTGCTCGTATACTGTCGGGTAGTTGTTCACCATGTCTTTTTTCTTGTTTCGCCGTCTCCACCGCCCTATTAAAATATATGACTTGATACTTGAATGGTAGCTTTTTGAAGTCCATATTGTTTGCAAGTCGTGGATTCAACAATGAATGAGTGCATTAGCTATAAAAAAGCTGCTTATATACTTTTAATTTCATTAAGACTTCGTCTTCTAAAAATGTTTAGTCATTCATCGTTAAAACACTGGTTGCGGTTTAGTTAACAAGATTATCAATAACTTACCTGTTGAAGCTCATTTACCTTGATATCAGTACTGTAGTTCTGGAGCTCAATTGAACAAACGATTGGCACGTGAAGATCCTGATGAAAATTCACTAGATGCTGCGTGTAAAGATCGTAATATCATTTATTCGAAAAATCAAGAGGACATGGAGGCAAGAAATAAAAGTGACGAAATTTTTGTTAAAAAAGCCTGGGAAAGAGTGCTAGCTAAAAATAGTAGTTTTGGTGAAAAAGCAGCTACATTCGCTGTAGCCAACATTGTAAAAGTTAAAAATAAGCTTGATATGGGTGTTGATATCTTGAAAGGTGAAAAGAAACGAGGCAAAGGATTCAAAAAACTTTAGTTACGGAAGAAATGTAAGAGAAGTAAAAAGCCATCACTTACGTTGAATAAAATTATTAAGGTTGCCTCGAAAAGTAGTGAGCCTAGCAACTGATCTCTTGTAGTTATTCATTCGGCTATAAATGGAGCCAAAGAAGCTGTGAAAAAGGCCGATTATAAAAGTAAAATATATCTTATACTTTACCTATTTCCGATGAAGTTGGTGAAGTGTTTCCTTTTTTAATTCCATTATTTATCGCTCTAAGTGCCACTGGAGCTCTAGCCAGGGAGCTGCTTCAATAGAAAAAGCTGTGAACAGTACTAAAGCTGCCCAAACTGAGTTGAAAGAGGCTCAGAGATATAAAAAAACTATTGAAGCTATTGTTATAAGTAATGATCTTTATCTGAAGCTTCATAATAAAAGTTATAGTCTCCACCTGAACCCACATATAAGCTGACAAGCCTTAAGTAAGAAAAAAACTTTGAAATAATTTTGCCTAACCATGCTCTGACTGGTTTAGATATATGCTCTGATATTTTTCGTGGTCTTTAACCTTCCATAGATTTCTTACTTTATACAAAGTCCAAAGAGTCAAATATAACTACATAAGATATCAAGATTTCAGTACCTATAACTGTGAACATTTTTGTCTAAAATTTCTTTCGAATAAGCTATAAATAGATAAAATGAATGAGAAAACAGTCACTTGATGAAAAACTGTGATGAGAACAACATACTAACATTAAGTCTATCAGGAAATTCATCAGTTCTTGAAGTATATTATTTTCCACCAACAGAGCTGATGCCTAGTAAAAAATATATACTAGGCCTAATGGAGATATTAACATTTATCATGTTTCAATAATAATGATAAAGGTCGTATCTCAATTCAAGATCAGGATTTATTTACACTTCCATCTCCCAGTATAATTTATATTAATAGCAAATTAACTCAGGAAAATAGAAATGTAGCAGTTAAAACTAATTTGGTCAATAATGATATGTCATTTGTTCGAGGAGATACGATACCAGATAAATACTATTAAAATAGATAAAACAAAAAATGTCGGCTTGACGAGTCTTATAAAGAACTGATTATCACTCAATCCAAATCCTAATTGCCGAAAATGTTGATTAGACTAGTGACAAAGAAGTAACGTTTACAAATGATGAAGGTTATTTCGATGATACTATACCCTTTAGTATACTGCTATAATTTGGTGAAGATTATATTGAAATATCGTAGTAAAGGTCAAACATGAGCTTATCATTACAATATTGAGAAATGATTTGAATGCTGTCATAACTACACCTACCAATTTGCAAGGAGTTGCTTATGAAAAAATTTAAATTACTTTAAATAAAATTAAATGGTTAATGACATATGTAGTAGCAGCCGATAGGGAAAAATCAAATTACTTAATCGAATTAGTCGTGATAAAGCAATTACAATGAGTTATCGTATTTAGAAGTTATACAATTATCCGAAATTTTTTCGCACATCGAAGCATGTTTGGAGTATGAAGACATTAAATTAATTGGAAAAATCTGGTTTCGTTATTTTAGCCTTTCAAACTCTAAGAAAAAATTGAAGTAAGCGCTTCTGCTAGTCGCTTTGGTTATTGTAACATAAGTGATGTTAAAATGTTTCTAAACTCTCAATGCTATCCGTATAGAAATTTTAATTGAAACATGAATCAGAACCAGTATGCTTTACGATATGTACGCTAACTTTCAAAGCTCATTATGGAAAAGAAAATGAACCATTGCTTAATGAAAAAAATTTCATTGAATAATTACCGTTAATCGTGATCGATTGTTCGAAACAAAATGAATCTATCAAAAGTGCTCCTGAAGATGTTTGCCTCGAGATTGACACGAGAGAAGATTTTCTTGATAATACTACCACCTATTGCTCAATTCTATACGATCGAATTGTACAGTATAATCTAATCAGCAGTGATTTAAAGAAATTAGTTTAGTATAGTTTACACTCTAAATAAAATGTAACAAATGAAATTAAATGTCAGCTATTATACATCCTGTTAAATTATAAATAAAAGCATTTTCAGTTTCAAATATACACGTTTTATCTCATTCCTAAACATGGCAAGACGACTATATGTAACTCTCTCTCTCTTTCTCTCTCTCTGTCTCATTCTCTCTCTACCACTAAAGCTAGAGAAAGAGAAAGAGAGACCTTCCTCTCTCCACCACTAGGGTCTGATCTTTCTGGGCTGGTATTAATATAATTTTTCTATGAAAAGTATTAATATTCTTTACGGTCGGTCTCTTCGGGAAATTTCTCTGTAAAAATGAGAAAAATATTAATTTTAATTTATATTTATTGCGAGCATTTATGTATTTTAAGTATTTATCACAACAGACAAATCAAGCGATATGTCAGTCACGGCCTAAAGTGTCTTTGGCTGTGAAATATCTAACGCAGGTATCTGCGGTTTAAAGCACGACAACAATGATGAGGACGATGACGACGCTGACGATGACGAAGTTGACGACGATGACGACGCTAACGATGACGATGCTCACGATGACAACGTTGCCGATGACGATGCCGTTGACAACGACCACGCTGATAATAACGTTTTCGTATATGAAAAGGTTACATCTTTTGTAGATCTTATCGTCGACATTTCCATATTTTTCATCTTCTCAGCTATTTTGTCTTGCTCTGCTTTGGCCAGTTTTGCTTTCCTTATTCGTTGCTATCAAGAGGATTCTTGTTTTTTACGTATGGCCTCTGCGCATTTCTAGTGATATACTCGCGCACTCACTCTTTTCAATCACCATCTTTTCAATTTGGTAGATAACTTGCTGTGCAGCTAATCTCGCTACCATCAATTCCTTGATCCTCTGAAAAAAAAACAAAATAATAAAAGTCTGAAAATCAATTTTAAGTAATAAAATAATAATAAAACTTACTTCTTGCACAACAGCTATCATCTGCGACAGCTGTGCGACTTGCTTTATGTTGAAAATTAATATACATACATACATACACACATACATAACACATACACAAATACATACTGTAACGGTCCAGTCTAATTTGCCTTTTCCTTCGTTTTCCACTGCAAAACAGCAACCCGTCGTACACAAGAAAACTGAAGAAAAGCAGTATCAGAGCTAAGGCGCTACTTCACATATACGCGTAAATGTGTTAGGGCGATTCGACGAAAATCAAGACCATATATGGTGCGTGACGTCACAAGCGTGGAAAATTTATTGTTTACATGCAAAATCAATAATTGCAAGGTTTTTTTTACGAACAAAAGCATTTTTCAGTCAATGTTCATAAGTTAATCTCGAATCTCAAATATACATAAAAAAACACTTACAGTATTTTAAACAACGACTAATAGCCGATACAACGGCTCTCATGGAATAGAATTTCTATTCTGCAAATGAAACAATAGAAATTATTAAAATTATACATTTTAATTCTTTCTAATTTCTATTTTTTTTAATATATATATATATATATATAAACACTTTTCACAAGTTAAATAACAGTTTTTAACATTTTTCAACGTAATATAAAAAAAACTAATCCTAATTACTTTTAATTATAATTAATTAATAATTATTATATAAATGATACTACCAGGGTTAGAACCAAAGGAAGACTAACAGCCAAAAAATATTGATTAAAGTAACATCTAAATTTTCTCCCTTCCTAGGAAAATTTTACTTATCTCAAAATATAACTCCTCCTAATTAGCAATACAGTCTTTCGGATGCTGTAGAGGGTCGAGATCTTTAATTTGTATAAAAAAACTCCTATAATTTGCAGAAGTATAAAAAAAGTTTTCTACGCCGCCAAAGCACTCTCACCAATTTTATCGTGTATTTATTTCTAATAAATATCGATATCATTGCATCAGTCCATGATCCACCTCTTCAAAATATAGCCACAACACGTATCTTGAAATATATTATATTTTTCGGCATGGTCGATTGCATGAAGCTTCATAGAAGAGAAACGATGTCGCATAAGGGTGCTCTTACATGCGGGCGGACAAACGTTCGAGCGGACAAGCGGACACCCAAAACTCATAAAATTTTGTCCGCCGGCCGAAAATTTTTTGTCCGCTGGCGGACGGAAAACTGTCCGCCGGCGGACACTGACGGACAACATTTTGTCCGCTAGCGGACAGAACTTTGTCCGCTGGCGCACGGAAAACTGTCCGCCGGCGGACGAACAAAGGGTTCTCCGTTGAAGGCTCCAGTATATTGGTATCTCAATAATTATCAATTGTTTTTTTTTCAATAATGCCATTTGAAGCCATTCTCACGGCGTGCGGAAAGTAGCCTTCCACATGCGTTTATCGAGTTCTTTTTAGGACTTTCAGCTCTGCGGTTTGATAACTAATGATTTTAGCAGAAAAAGCTTCAGATAAAAGTTGTTCCTTATTATATTATCTACAAAAAAGTCAGTGTAGCCATTATTGTAAATACATTAGTTTACTTGCAAATTAAGAAAAAACATGAAATTTTGTAAACCATTTCAGGTTTTCGTGATTTTTTTGGTCAAATAATAATTTTAGAATAGTGCCTTCACTGACTTTTTTGTAGATAATATAATAAGGAACAACTTTTATCTGAAGCTTTTTCTGCTAAAATCATTAGTTATCAAACCGCAGAGCTAAAAGTCCTAAAAAGAACTCGATAAACGCGTGTGGAAGGCTACTTTCCGCACGCCGTGAGAATGGCAAATGGCATTATTGAAAAAAAAACAATTGATAATTATTGAGATACCAATATACTGGAGCCTTCAACGGAGAACCCTTTGTTCGTCCGCCGGCGGACAGTTTTCCGTCCGCCAGCGGACAAAAAATTTTCGACCGGCGGACAAAATTTTATGAGTTTTGGGTGTCCGCTTGTCCGCTCGAACGTTTGTCCGCTCGCATGTAAGAGCACCCTAAGACTAACGGTATATTCTTTTTAGAGAGAGAGAGAGCATGAGCTCTCCTCTTCCGAGCGCTCGGGCCTTATACCAAATATGTAGCCAATATACACAATAAACACTCTCCAACGTACATGTGACAGTGGTTCTAGTGGTAGATCACTGATCTGCCGACCCACAGCTCGCGGGTTCGACTCCCCGACTTGTCTCTTCCTTTTCTTCAGTTATCCCTTTCTCTGCAATTTAAATTTACCATTATAATTAATTAATGTTATTTTACAACTATTTAAATATAAATATACATTTAAATCAATTACCAAACAAGACACAAAGCACTAGGGTCTCTAGTATGTTCAAAAAATTTATTTGAAAACAGTCTCTGAAGCCTACTCGTATGACAATTTTACCTTTCTTGAAAGGTGTGTGAAGGTGAGGGGAGATATTATATGTACGATAAATCTACTTGTATGTATAAAATTGATTACATGATTTTTCTAGATGAGTATAATGATTAAAATAGATGATTAATTTTTTTAAACTATTATGTCGGGAAATTGGTGGCCACAAGGTAAATAGCGGAATCACTGACACCTTTGCACTAAAATTGACATACTGTACTCATTATTAATTTCTAAAAGTAAACGCTGTGAAACTCTGATAAATATCATCTTTATGAACAAAGAAATAAGCCAAGATCCTCGTGCTCGTGCTTAGACTTGCTTCGATAATAAACTAAGCTACGCGCCCTGCTCATCTGGTTAGCCTACTACTGCGCCGCAGGATGGTGTTACCTTTCAATACGAGACACTTAAAGACTTTTCACACATATTTTTTACGTTTTCTAACAGCACTATTTAATCCAATTAATAAGTAGATAAAAAATATCATCACCAATTAAGTACACAATTGGCATTCTTATGATCTGTTGAAAAATATGTACAAATCCATCAAAGATGTAAATGTCTATTCGCTTTCTTTAAAACCTCTGATTTTCAAACATCTTAACATGTATTCCATCATACAGTATGTTTCGACAAAAAAAATTAACTGGCATGTCAACTACTTCAAAAGATATTAAAAAATATATATAACCACTATGTACTATACATTGTAAAAATCTGTCTCAAATTCCAGACTAAATTTCCACACGGATATTCAGGAGAATTTCCTCACGGATATCCAGGTGAATTTCCATAATGAATTTTCATTTATAGTTCATGAAAAATCTAGATGGATTAGTACCTAATCTAGGAGAATTACTCGATAAATCTAGATATATTTCTGAGTAAATTCAGATGAATTCCGTACAAAATCCAAGTAGAAACTATATGGATTTTTATTATGCTAATTATAAATTTTGTCTCTTGTGAAATTATTATTTTTAATAATGTTTTAATCTATCAAAATATTAATATTCATAAATTTAAAAAAGGTGATTCAACATGGCTCTATCGCGGGACCTCTTCGTTTCTAGCCTAACACTCTTCTGTCTGAGCTATTTTCTCAACTTAATTTCCATAATTATATTTCATGCATAAGATTATTTACTCATTTATATTCTGTTTATATATATATTTTTTTTCTCAGTCATATATGATACACATAAATAAAATTATTAGTACAAACACAATATATATCTAAAAATTAGTAATATACGAGAATTATATTATCAAAACAAAGTTAAGAAAATAAGATATAGTGAGTAAGACTATATAATAAAAAGTTCTAGATATGAGCCACGCTCAGTTATTTATTTATTTAATTTTTGTTTTGTTAATATTAACAGTTTGATACATTAAAAATTTTTTTTAAATAATAATTTCACAAAAGAAATGATTTTTTATAAATAGTATAACAAAAATTCATTTGGATTCCATCAGAAAATCCATCTTGTAATTCTAACTAAACTTTTTCAACAGGGTAAATTTTGCACAAAATTCATATGGGTTTACCAGTTAGATTTGTCAAGAAATTAACCTAGATTTTTCATGAAATCTACCTCAATTATTCATGAAATTCAAATTGAAATCCATCCTAAAAATCCATCTGATATTGATACGGAATTCATATGGAATCTATATGGAAATATATGGAAATTTATATTCTATATAGAAATCTATATATGTGGAATGTATGTGGAATCTAGAATAATTCTTATAAAAATTTTAATATTTTTCAATTAGGGTCATTGAAAACCACGCAGAAAATTTTTACTAAAAAGCTTATAGAAGATATTATTAGAATTTTTTGTATGTATTTATTTTAATTATAGATTGGTAAACATACTAAGTTTATTAAAAAATACTTAAGCCTTTGTACCGCATTTTCGCATGAGTATGCGTGATTGAAATTTTTTTTAAATAACAAAAATAACTTAAAAATAATAAAATGGTTTACCAGTTAGATTTGTCAAGAAATTAACCTAGATTTTTCATGAAATCTACCTCAATTATTCATGAAATTCAAATTGAAATCCATCTTGAAAATCCATCTGAAATTGATATGGAATTCATATGGAATCTATATGGAAATATATGGAAATTTATATTCTATATAGAAATCTATATATGTGGAATGTATGTGGAATCTAGAATAATTCTTATAAAAATTTTAATATTTTTTAATTAGGATGATCAAATTTTTTAGTTTGAAGTTATTTTTGTTATTTTAAAAAAATTTCAATCACGCATACTCATGCGAAAATGCGGTACAATGGCTTAAGTATTTTTTAATTTTCTAAGCAGAAAATTTTTATTAAAAAGCTTATAGAATATATTATTAGAATTTTTAGTATGTATTTATTTTAATTTTAGATTGGTAAATATACTAAGTATATTAAAAAATACTTAAGCCATTGTACCGCATTTTCGCATGAGTATGCGTGATTGAAATTTTTTTATAATAACAAAAATAACTTAAAACTAAAAAATTTGATTTTCCTTGCGTCAAACATTTATCAAATGTTTTCGGTTTTCTTAAAAATTAATGCAATTTCCTATCAAACAGAAAAATATATTTTTCTATGGAATACATGTAGAGTATGTTTAGAAGACGTAATATTAAAAAAATTTAGTCTTACTGGAAATCAGATTTTTAAATTATATGGTTTTTGTTAAATTATTTGTTTTCAAATTTTTATTCAATATAAATAAGTATTTTTTTGTTGGTAAATTAATTAGATGCCAGATTGATAATTACAAAATAATTGAAAACACCAATCAGTGTAAATATAAAAAAACTTTACATTTTTAGTAAAAAAGCTTTACATTTTACAGAATAATTGAAAAACTCTTGATTAAATTTTTAATTGGCCAGATAAAAAACTTTCACATAATAATTTTTTAAACGATGTTAAAAAGATATGAAAAAAGATTATACATTAATATATAAAATACTAGAAAGGAAATAAGAACTTTGTTAAGAATAAATTCATCTGTGTTTAATTTCTATGATGGAATTTTGAAAAACCTCTTTTAAAGTAATAATATATATCCCAATACTAATCTTTTCTGAAAATTATAAAAAACTCTTTAATTAATAAAAAAATTGTTTTATTACAGTTATGGAATTTTTGAAAAAATTCTACATATCAACGCAACATAATTAGTTTTCTTTGAAAGGGGAAAACTTATGTGATGAATATTTTTTTAAAAAAACTTCAGAGGTTTATATTGACTTATATAAATTTTTTTGTTTCTCATTACGTACAATTTTTTTAAATGAAAACAGTTTTATAGTCGTATATTTAAGGTTTAAATAATTTATTTAAACATTAGTATGTGTGTGCGTATGTGTATTTTCAAATCTAGAATTTAATACATAATTGATATACGATATTAATATATTTTTTATGTTCATTCTGAAGTATCCATTTAATTTACAAAGTTAATCATGCCTATTTCATAGCAATGTATAGTTTACAAGGTATGATCAATAATATAATGATTACGTTACTGCATGAGTACCAAATGTAATAAAAAACATGGGAAGATGGAAATATCTTTGAAGACAAATGTCAATATTCTCATAGATTTTCTTACAAAAATATAATACTTATATGTAAACACGTGGTGTTGAAATAGTAGAGGGAGAAATTGTGCATAGGAGGGTGGAAGAACGCGCGCAGATGCCAAGTAAGTTATTCAACTTATACGAATAGATCGAGTAACCTAGGCGCTCGTAGGATTTCTAATTTTTTATTACAGTTTGTGATCGAAAGTAGTATTTTTGTATTAAATTATTGGTTGGATACTCTTGAATAGTTTGATTAAATAAATTAAATAACGTACTCCTGTTTTCTTTATGTATCTTTATCATATATTAGTATAGTAGCTCAAATTGTGAGAATATATTACTCTACAGCGAAATACTTCAAAAGTGGAAGGCAAAAAACTTCATAACTTCAAATAAAAAACAATTGTAACAACTATTCGAATAGTGAAAAACGTAATATAATAGCTCTTCAGAAAAGAGCGATCTCCGAAATATTTTTGTGATATCTAAAAATTCTGAACAACTTTTGCCTATTGGTAATTAATCATAAAAATGTTACATATTATTCGAAAGTTTTATTATGTGTATTTCTATTATTTATGCGAAGCATTAAAAAAGTTATACTACAATATCGAATTCTTGACGAAAAACTAAAAGTATTTCAGTATACTTCGTTATCGTATCAAGAATATTCCGTTCAGTTCAATGCTTTTTTATTATAATAAGAAAGCTAACTGTTACAAAATTGAAAGATACTCTTCCAAGATTTTGATAATGCAGCCATTTTGGTGGATGTTCTCCGCTGCAGAAAGAGGGGAAAGCTAAAACACCGGACTTGTCAAGCAATAGAATTGATACGAGAAGAGTAACAAAGAATTAACTAAGATAAGTAGTATTTTTGCACTAATTTTTACACGTGCAGTAATAAGAGACAATGGAGCTCGAGAGGGGGAGCAACCCCCTCTCTTAACTATCACGAAACGTCAAGATTTCCCGCATAGAGTTCATCGAAAAATGGGGGCTAACCCCTGTCCTCAAACCGAGGCAGGATTTACGCCCCCACCGTATTGATGGAGAGGATCATGGAGATTTAAGGTGATAAATATAATGAAATTATGGTATACGTGTGTACGCATATATATGACTTTGTGTGTGAATGTGTACGCGCGCGTGTCCGTGTGCGTGCGAATATGCACAAAAATTTGAAAAAGTATTTAAACGTAATAATTTTATTTTTCCTTTAAACCATTTTTCTTAAAATAAAAAACAGAAAAATATATTAAAAATTCATAACAGACCTTAAATATTTCATTAATTTCAATAAAAACTTAAGTATGATTAAAAAAATTTTCTTATTAATAATGTATTTTTATTTAGTTGTTTTTATAGTTAATTTCATGGTCAAAAAGTATTTGTATTTCGAAAGGTTTTTTGAAAACTATCCAGATATAATTGAATACTCTTAGAACTTTATATAGGATTAGTTTACTAATATTTCTATAGAAGGTTTTAAAAAAATGAAATGATGATTGACAATGTAGATTTTTCGGTAATTATTTGTTATTTTAAGTGAGATGTTAAATATATACTTAAAAGGCACTCACGATGAAATTTGGGTAAACACTTTTTTCTAAAAATTAATAATTAAGTAATATTATTTTTACATTCTCTAAAAATTATGAAAAGATGTATTGGAAGCATTCTTAATGTAATACAATTTTAATATTTGTATTTTTAATATCGGTTATAATTCTGTTTTTTATGAGAAAACCTCAAATATAATTCTGAATAATTCAACATATGAATCACATTATAACATATTCAAACTATAAAATATATTGAATATTTTTATCACTTAATCAAATAACGTGATTTAACACTGTTGTTTCTGATAATATTCGCATTTTGCAAATATAATTTACTTTCATTATTTAATCATTTATGTAACTAATTGCATTGTAATCATTAAATATTCTTGAATATTTAGGATTTGAACTGAATTTTCCAGTTCAGCCATATATTCGAATTGAACGTATATATAAGATTTGCAAAAGTTTGGAAATTGAATATACTTTTATAAGCGAGTATGTCGTTCGAAAATTTTTTTAAATACATAATAAGCTTTAAATTAATTAATTTATTTATTTATTTAAATTAATTTAATTTATTGTTAAAAATGTATAAAAATATAAAATTCTAAAAAAGTATTTCAATATTTCTCTATTCAAATCACCCACAAATAGGTACAAGGTAAAGTAGGTTGAAAATAAATTTATTTTCAAAATCTATTTTTTTTATAGAAAATCGGTTTTATAACTTAAAATTACAAAAAAAACAATCTTTTTAAGGAGGCTCCAGCGAGGAGGGGTATTGATAAGTTTCGATGTTAGTTATAGTGATTTCGATAAATGAAAATGCACTGAATCCAACGGTATCCTTCTTTACCCCTCAAGCCGTGGAAAATTTCGAGATATTTCATCTCAAAGTTTGCGCTTTTTGTATAGTATCTTATGGAACAAGGTGAAAAAATGTTAGAAATTCATCAATAACTAATGGTGTAGTTACGCAATGAAAAACTGATCTTCTTATAGATAAAAACTTGGTCTTTCGAATGGTGTACTGCAAAATATGGATAGCCGTGGAAAATTTGGAGATATTCTCCAAAAAAGTCTGAAATTGTCTACTTTATAGGTTATGTGCGTCGTACCAAACTCAAGTTCTGGAACTTCTGTTGTAAAAAGTTACCAACTGTAGTTGAAAATCGTACTATTTTGTAATAATATTGCTTTAGAAACTGCTTATAAGATTTTTTAGCCGTTAGTTTGAAAGTTTATTTTTTGTTGTGTTTTTGATCCCGGCGGTAGTCGCTGGAGCCTCCTTAAATATATCTATGAATTTTTTGTTTTCATTTTTCTATTTATAAACAGTTGACTAGTAGTTTGAATTAGGATGAAATATACGAAATATTACTAGAGTTGTATTTTTGAGTCGTAGAAAGTGCGCATGAAAAACTTTCGGAATCCTGACGGATTATTGACATGCTTTGACTTAAGGAGGTTCAGGAGTTTCATGAAAATCAGGGAGTAAGAGAGAAGAAGATCCAACTCCGTGTATTCAAAATGAGGCAACTTTCTTACCCGAGATCGACAGGCTGAACAGGCTCGCTCATCAGAACGGCTTCCTATATTGGTTACACACCCCTCTGGCGGATGGTACCCGTAGCGCGCAGTCAGTACTCAGTTGATATATTTGTCGTACTCACTCATGCACAGTTCTTACACCGAATGAATTACTATGATTGCTATATTATCAAGATATTTTTTTTAACGAATATCCAATTAGAATTAGAAATAATAAAAAAAAATATAAATAAACCTATCACAAGCTATCATGCTAATGACTTAATTACAAGCCCATACGGTCCTAAATGATGATAAATGACCTTCGTCTTTAATATGGTAACGTTACGATGGTTGAAAGTGCTAAAGCTTTTGCTAGCGCAACTGGGATCGTGGGATCTATCCTGTGCAAAAATTTTCATAATATCTTATAAAAAAATATTTATAAATCACATAACTGGAACGGCAATATATAAAGAAATAAGCAGGTGAGCTCAGTGTTTAGAATATTTTGTTATTACAACAAATATTACATTTCAAAAATATTTGTAAGCCAAACATCGCCAAATATCACATTCATTTAAAAAACTCCTCATTCGAAGAGAAATTTGTTTTACTATTTTGAAGAACTAAAAATCTGGTAATTTTTAGCAGAAACTTAATAATTTACGTTCTAACGTCGTTACTTTTTAACACAGCATCAAAGTATAAATGACAAATCAATTTGTACAAATTATTTTTACTAGTAGGATAATGAATAGTTCATATTTATTTTGGAAATATTGAATATAATTATGAATTTCAATTCTTTAACAACAAGCCTCTTGACAATATATCTGTTAAAAACATCGCCTCTGATAAACAATGCAACTAAAATATATGGTGTGAATAATTTTGTTTTTCTATAGATTCCGGAAATGTAACCATATTTTGTTTTCAATAAATTTTCATAATTATTTTTTTTTATATTTAATATTTATAAATTTTTTTTCGCATACACTACATGCTCAACGAACTCATAAATCAGACATAATTATATAATCACGTATTTTGGCAGTTACGAAAATGCAAGCATGTTTCTTCAATAAAATCAAATTAAACCTGCGATTGATTGATATTTTAAAAGTAGCTGTAAAATATAGAATAGAAAATACCATTTTTATGCATACACATGGTCTCGAACAATGATTCTTCTGTATAGATACATTTTAATTTCGTATTGCATCTTTATCATTCGATAAATTATTAAAAATATATACTATACCGTTAGAAGAAGATCTAACGCTAAATTGCACGTCTACTTATCGGTCTTTCGTGCAATCTCGTTCCACCCGAAAGTTTCGTGAAAAACTCTTGTTTTTTATAGCTTCCAGTCAAAAGCTTTATACCCTTTCCCATGATTAACATTTTTTCATTTTCTTATGTGTCATGGAATTTGTGAATTTGCTGAAGCACAGATTTAGTAATAGCTTATACTACTATTTTTGTTGTCGGGCTTTTATTACTGCGGCATATTCACACTCAATTATGATTTCGATTGATTCAACATCGTAGCAGCTTACATGACAGTTCTTTAATATACGTTTTTAATACTATTTATTATTCTGAAACTTTATTCGTATAAAAGTCAAATAAATTTTTAATACCATGATGACCGATTAAAAGACAAAGATATGGAGTACGGGCATATTCTTCTGTGCAAAAACAAAACTGTCATGAAGTCGATCATTGTAACTCAATTTTAGATTTACATTGGAGAAACGAAAGTGGACATTGATTATAAGACAATGATAAAATCTGCATGTGATATTGAAGTCTTAAACAATTATGTCTCTAATTCTATCTTTGAGTGTCAGACGATCAACGGCATCACAATGTTGAGTATATTATTCGCGCTTTGATCATCTCCCTGAACTCAAAGTAATTTTATGTACTAAAAAATTTGCTCTAATTGCATGAATAGTTCGAAAAAATGTCTGGGCTTTACTGACGTAAGATTTAGTTAATCAGGATCAAAAATTATGAGATGCGTTAAATGTCAAATGAAATGGCGATAGTTGAAACACAAACGTGATTTTGAAATTCAATTAGCTGAAGAGAGAAAAAAACTTCAACGAAAGACATTGATTTGTAAAAATTTGAAAAGGAAATCTGAAAAACAGAAAGCAAAGGTAATATGCTCTTTCTTCTTATATCATCCTCTTTCTTATAATATCATTAACAGCATACTCATTGTCAAATGAAATTACTAATGGCATAAGCAGAAATGCAGTAGACTTTGTAGAATTTTTCCGTGTATGATTATTCGTCAATAATTGATCTTATAATTTTTATTTAATTACATAATGCTATGAACGTTCATTATACAACTTACTTTTTTTCCCGAAAACGTCTCGATATTATTCTAAAGGCTTGGCATGCTTACGCGACTATTCCACCGATCTCATTTGTGCATTTTCATTGCATACCCGTTTACTACGAATACACTCGGTCAAGAAACAACATACGTTTGATATTAATCTTGTATATCAACCTATTTATTAGCAAAAGTTGTATCTTTTTAATAGTATCGTTCAATAATGGAACGAAGCACGTGTACGGTATTTGAACGCAATACGAAGTCGAATATTGAAAAATATTTTGTAATTAAGAAAAAATGTTCAAGTAATAAACATTTTTATTCTTTTAAACATTTAGATGAGTAAACTCAAATCTAGGATGACACAGTTGAAAACTAATTACTCCAAGGCGAACGAATAAGTGATTATAACTGCTTGTGAAAATTTGCCAGAGAACCAAAAGATAAACGTGAAAACTTGTTTTGATGCAGCAAAGTTGAAAGATAGTCGAGGAATGAGGTATACTAATCAATGGGTGTATGAATGTTTTGTGACACTGATGATTTAAAAGCTAACGCGATATGGGTAATGATAATTCCCACGAGCAATGCAAAGGCCCGTGCCCAAGCGTCGTATCACAAATTATTTTTTTAAAGGGGAAGGTAAGGGAGGCTCTTTCGCTCCTCTGAACGATGGCAATGGGCCTTGTCATTAAATTGGCGTTTTGGGCTTCGGTTTGAGACAAAAGGAATGACAGGCGCACACAATAATCACTCGCGATAACCGTTAACAATATTTATTCTCGACTTTAACAATAAAGATCGACGACGCGAGTTCACGCGTCGTCCTCAACGCCGCGTGTCTGCGCTTGTGCGGGCAATCGCACGAGGACACGGTACAATGATTTGAGAGAGAAATGTTCGGGGAAGATTGCGATCACTTCGCCGACGCATCGCGCGCTCGCGAATATAGAGAGAAAGAAAGAGAGAGGGAGAGCCGACCTGACCTGGTGAGGCTGCTGGCAGGAATCGCCGCTGATGCCACTGCAGGAACTGTTGCTGGTCATTGCTGGCAGGAACTGTTGCTGGTCATTGCTGGCAGGAACTGTTGCTGGTAAATCCGCCGCAGGAAGGAAATACTGCTGGACTGCAGGCAGGCTCGTGGCAGGCTCGGATATGGATTCCTTGATGCTAGAGTCGTTGGAAGTCCGCTTTCCTTGCTGCTATCTGCTAATTGTCCTCTGCTTCTTTGTCTGATTTGTTCTCTTTCATGTGCGCACGCTCGGCCGTCAAACGATCCGTCTAACTCTGAATCTCAGCCCGAACTCTTTCTCCCTATCGTTGGCGCGTTGGCTCGAGCGACGCCGGCGGCTTCGCTCACGCGAGCGGATCGCCGCGGGTACCTCGCGCTCGCTTACTCTCTACTCGCGACGCGTCATACTCTCTCTCTTCTTCTTGCCGCAGCCGCTCTCGCTCTCAATTGGCTCCAAATGACGATGTCCGGCTCAGGTATTGGTCCTGAAATAAAGCGGTGCGGGCATCGGCATCGGTTCGTAATTTCAAACGCTCGCCAGGGCAACAGCGAAGGAGCGAGGCTGCGAGAGATAGAGAGAGAGAGAGACAGAGAGAGCGAGCCATACAGGGCTGGCTATTCTATCCAGGGCCCCGTCACAGCCCCCCCCCCCTCCCCCAAGTCATCGATTTCTCTCCTACGATCGACTGACGATCATCTCGCTCCTCTCTACGAGTGCCCAAAGCGACGTTTGCTCATAAAAAGGACAAGATAATAGGAGCGAAAGGGTTCTACATTTCATATGCACGCGTCGAAGTTACACGCACCTCTGTCCCCATTCAACCCTTACATGCATATATCACGAAAATAATCAAAACAATAAAATAAAAGTCTAGCAAACAACACGCTACTCACAAATGTCAAACTACACCTGTTCCCGAGAGGGCCCTGCCTCCAGGTCACCAGAGCTCGGGGCTAACTCGGCGGAGGGCGGATCGACCACCATCTCGTGTGATTCCAACACGGGAGGAGTACGGTGGCGAGCCACCTCCTCATCCCTGCGGTTTGAGCTAGAGGCTCGATGCTCTTCTCTAGCATCGTTCCTCATCCGCTCCACAAGAGGGTCGCCTTCAGCCTCTTCTTCATGCTGAGCGGCTAACGTTCGAGCAGCTTCTATACGAGCCCACTTCTTTTTACCTCCCCGGCGTACCTTCTTTCGCCTTTCAGGCGCCGCGTCGGTTTCGGCCATCCCTTGAGTCAAGGTCGCCGGTTCCGCGTTCGACAGGGATTCTAAAATCACTCGAGGTGGAGAGCATCTGGTATACCAGGCAAATGTACTGGCGGAATGCCTGAACTACTGGCCGCCTGCACTCGAGTCATAATGTGCGCTCGGAATGCAATGGCACATCGCTCGCAATTGTTCACGGATACATCGTATCATCCACAATTACGGCAAAATATCAGCGGGTTGGCCACTTCTGGACATCGCGATCGCGGATGGAAACCGGCTCTGCAATTAAAGCAGAGATACGGTACTACGTCCCTCTCCGCGTCAAACGGTACCGGCGCCAAACCACGCAGAAAGGTGTCTTATAGCCTGTTACCTTTCGCGTCTATCCACGGCTGCGGCCCCTGTGGTGCTACAGTACGAGTTGAGGATTGGGGCATGGAAGCCCGCGAAATCCCGCTCGTCCGGCACGCACAGGTGCACACAGCCTGCCCTCGATCTCTCGCCGGGGTTAGGTTTCCTCAGTAGGTCTTTTAATCTTCGGAGTTTTCGCCGGGGCTGGTTCCGAAGCCAGTTCACTTGAACATCGGACAGGCTCTTGAGACGGAGTAATCGTGCGTGGCTGGTTCCATTCAAGCTGGGTGTGAAGTGGGAAGATTCCTAGTGTTGGCATTGCTTCATCAGTGGGGCGCATCCAGCGTCCTCCACACAGCGCTAGTTCCAGTCCAGTGTCGCGCGCTGCAGTTCGCTCATCTTCTATCTTTCGCTCAGCTACTTCCTCGCTTCGACCAGAGTTCTCATCCGCGATTACCCGTGCAGGCCTTCCCGGACGTCTCTCCTCAGCCATCTTTTGTTGATCTTCCGGCAACTGACGACTACGGCCGATCGCTACCCGCCACCGTCGTCGGCTAGCCTTTGATGGGCGGTTTTTACACCTAACTCTCGGACTAAGGGCCGAATTTGCATCCTCTTCCTCGGAGGCCGATGAAGTTGTTAGAAGGCTATCACAATTCCTTCGCTCACATGCTTCTGACCTAGTTAAGACGGCCGCGGAAACTGATCGACCGTCTGTCACCTCCGCTCTTCCGGCCGAGCTAGGTTGCGGTGGACCGCACTCCTGCTCCAAGCCGGACGTTGGTGAAGCGTCCGACGTCATTTTTTGTCTTGCTGCCGTTCTTCTTTCCTCCGCTGTCTGTCCCTCATTTAGCAGAGAAAACAGATTTTCTAACGAAAAATCCGGACCTCGGTGGCGTCGTCTCCTTTGGTCTGCACCTCTCTGAGCTTCTGCCACTCGTCGGCGTTCATCTTCTAGGTAACCCGCTGGTGGAACATTTGATACCACAGGCGGCCAGCGGAAAGAGAATCTCGGGTCCAAAGTTTGGAGATGGAGGGGCTTCCACTCCAGCGGACCAGGCACATGTTCCGCAGGCTTTACGGGAGCCAAAACCTTCACTGCTTCCGCAGGCCTTTGCGTATCCTCCTCTTCTTCCTCAATGATTTCAAGGAGGCCGTTTGTAAATCCTTGAAGCAGGATCCTCGCCGTTTTGCGGCAAGTTGCCTCTTTCACAGGAACATCTTCTTTACCTTCCATCGGAGGGACAGCCTCAGTGGAGGGAGCTACCGGACTTCTCAATAGAAGTTCTTCCAGCTCTTCCTCTATTGCTGCGCTGTCCGCTTCCATAGCTATTTCTTCTACTACTTTTGGGACTTCACCGAGGACAAGAGTTCCGGCTCAACGTGAACAACGCGTAGCATCGTAAGCTCGTCCACCGTGGCGATTATTTCAGGCGAAATTGGGGTTTCAGGATCTTGATTTTCCCCTCCCAGGGCTCTCCTCGAGAAGCGCCTTCTGCGGCACCTCTCTCGCAGGATGCCTCACTGGGATTATCCCCCAGGGTCGGAGGGAGCGAATCCGCGGGCTCAGCTCCGCTCACCTCGCCTCCGAACACGAGCGTGTCCGCCTGACTGCCCGAAGCCAAACCGATAGGACTTGCGTCCTCGGTCGCGACCTCGAGCGTCAGAGACACCGACTCTCTCGTTCGCTGTTCCATCTGCAAAGGCAAAACCAACACCATTACTACAATTACACTACATATACAATAAAGAAAGAGAAGAAACCAATATATTATACATCAATACATAACACAGCTCTACATCTCAACCTAGACGACACGATAATCACTGGATCCGGCTCACAACTCGCGGCGGAACGTATCTTTTTAAATCTTTTACGTGCGCCATCGGGACCTGTCGCTTGTCCTTTACTTCCAATTCATACACGACGTTCGAAATCTTTTTGATAATCCTATACGGACCTCCAAACGCAGGCTCTAGGCTGGCGTTTCGGCCCACAGCCGCACTCGACAACGGATGAAGCTTGTGTCAAACCAAATCCCCTTCACTAAACGCAGCATACCGGCGCTTCTTATCGTATGTGCCCTTTTATCGTTCTTGCGCGCTCTCAATGTGCTTACTCACTAAATCGCGCAGCGCGTTTAACCGCTGCAAGCGATCTTGTCAAATTTCGGGACTCACTCTGATCACGGGTACTTTTCTCTCTACCTCACGCCTTAGGCTTTTCGCAGGCCACGGATTACGTCTGAAGTTCAAAAATGTCGGGGAAACCTTCGTAGAGGATTAAGTCGCGGTATTTATCGCGTGCCTAAATTCATGAAGGTATCTATCCCAATCTCTGTAATCGTTATCGACAAAGATAGCGATCATAGTCTTCATGACTCAGTTTACTCGCTCTACCGGATCACTCTGCTGGTGATAGGGAGGACAGAACACGTGCTCCACGTCATACTCGCTTAAGGTATACTGAAATACTTTACTCTGGTACGCTTTCGCGTTATCGCTAACAAGGTAATCCGGTGTTTCCCACCGCAGCAATATTAATTCCTCAAATGCGCGTGCATGCGACTTTCCGTCCGCCGAACTCAACGGTTTATGCTCTCTCCACTTCGTGAACAAATCCTGAAAGATTACAATATACCGGTAACGATTCTTACTTCTCGGCAACTCTACCTCGTCGGTCGCGACCACCGCCTAAGGACGCTCAATCAAGCGCCTTCCCATTAACCCTTGGGGCTCTCGTTGCTCGACCTTGTACCGCTGACACTCTTGGCACTGGTCGACAAAGTTCTTCACGTCATACCAGACGCCTCGCCAGTAATACTCGCGAGCTACATGATCATAAGTCTTTTCCTGCCCACCCCAAATTCCCTGAGGACGGCGCACAGTACGCATCTCGCAACACCTTTTCCCTATACTCCAACGGAACTACGAGTCGTCAACACTCTTCGCGATTGGTAACTGGGTCGAGCAGATGGTTTGTCATGTACCTGTACAGTAAATTATCCTCTACTTTCCAATTTCTGTACTACTCAGGCCGTTCGAGAACCTCTTGGCGCCTTTGCAGGTACCAAGTATTCTCGATAGCCGAGAACTCGCAAACCTCTGCCGCGTCCTCGAACTCGCGCAGAGTGCATCTGGGACATGGTGCAAAGCACCTCTCCTGTGCACGATCTCGCAATCGAGCTGTTGGAACTCCAGCACCCATCGCTCGAGTAGCCCCGCGAGGACTCGCTTACTCAACAATCTAGTCAATGCGCTATGGTCTGTTACCACCACGAAATGAAACCCCTCGATATACGGCCTAAAGTTTTCAATCGCAAAGCAAACCGCTAAAAACTCGATCTCGCTAACCGTATACCGACGCTCATGCGGATTTAGCATGCGACTAGCATAACAAATCGGGTGTTCACCGTCCTCAAATATCTGCACTAAGCACGCCCCTACCGCGTACGAAGAACCATCGTAGTGCAGATAAAACGTTCGTTCAAAATCTGTCCGTGCAAGTACAGGAGCCTCCGTGATCGCTCGTTTAAACCGCTCGAACGCCTCCTGCTGCTCTTCACCCCACACCCACGGTTGATTCTTCTTGATCAATTTCGTGAGCGAGACTTTGGTATCGCTCTCGTTCTCGATGAATCACGCATACCACCCGACCATATCTAAAATTCAACGCAATTGCTCTATGTTTCTTGGCACCGGGTAATCCAGGATCGGCTGAATTCTTTCCGGGTCGGGACGTATGCCCTCGCAGTCTAATCGGTAGCCGAGATACGTAACTTTGGTGTAAAAGAAGTCCGACTTTTCCAAGTTTATCTCTAGGCATACCTCCACTAACCTACGCAACACTCGACCTAACCAAGCAATGTGATCCTCTAAACTCGTACACACTACTAATAGATCATCCATATACCAGAATACATTCGGCGAGTACTCCGGGCCAAACAAGGCGTCCATAAATCTCATAAACGTTGCGGGGGCATTCACTAGACCGAACGGCATTCTCTCGAATTCCCACCGTCCTGATCTCGGTACTGCGAATGCAGTATACTGCTTGCTATTCTCCTCTAACGGGATCTGCCAAAATGCTGATCGCAAGTCGATTTTCGAGAGAGAAACCGCGCCGCGCAGCCGGCCTAAAATACAATCGAGATTAGGCATCGGATATGCATTGATTTTAGTTACTTTATTCACCGGACGAAAGTCCAGGCAAAATCGATACGTTCCGTCTGCCTTCTTGACGATCACGGGCGCGGTACTCTACTGACTATTCGACCATCTTATTATTCCTGCGCGCCACATCCGCAACGTTTCCTCTTGCGCAAAGCTCAAGATTGGAGGCGACATTTGCCTCATAGGCGTCTTGATCGGCCGCGCGTCACCGACGTCTATGATGTGCTTGATCAAGTTCGTTACGGCTGGGGCGGCTCCGGGCTTCGGCACAATACTGTGCACGAGTGCCAACACCTGTTCTCGCTGCGTTTCACGATATTTAGTAAATCCTGCGCATTCCGCTAATATGTGCGCCAACCCTTTCTCGTTACTCGCAAACGGGATCCACGTTCTTGAGCCTTTCGGCCTCCATTCACGTCTCTCAATACTAAACTCCTCCATCACTCGTTCCAAAAGTCAACACCGAGTATCAGATGGTGCCGCATCTCGCCACCGCGCATGCAGTCAAAGCTCCGCAGTTTCCGCCGATCTCCAGGTGCAGCTTCAGATCTCCGAGCGCACCTGGTTCTTCGCCCGAGACTCTCTTTACTACTATAGTCGGAGTTTTCAGTCGCGACTTGAACCTACTCGTATTCACTAACTCCGGGCCTCCGACGGTCACTTGCGCTCCCGAATCAAGCAGAGCCAAGTAATTCGTACCGTTGATATTAATCGTGGCGAAGAACCTGTTCTCGACTACTGCTATATGCGCTACATCCTTACGACTCGTTTTCTTTGTAGTAGAGTAGTTGACTCGGCCTTCCCCTCCACTAACACGAAAAGTGCTTCCGCCACCTTTTCCGATACTCTCACATCTTCGGCAACGACTCTACTGTCTTTTAACGACCCATTCGTTGCTAAATCGACCAGCACGGGCGGTCTCAAGGAGCATTGCAGTGGTTTCCTCGCTGCTGGCTCGATTTGTTCATCGCCTCGCTTCCTGACCTCTAAACCCACTGGAGGGCTCAAGGAGCGTAAGGACAACGTTTCCGTAGTCCGCTCGACTTGGCCCCTGTTCAGCGCTTTGTTTGTCCTGCTTGGGTTTTCGCCCTCAACGGTGCGGCCTAACTCGCCGCGACCGGAGCATCGCGATTCCCCCAGGCTTACGCTCTTTTCCGCCGTTCTTTCAGGCTCTCCTGTCATCACCTTAGCTGATCCCAATAAGCCTCGCGGTTCCTCCTATGCCATGTCCCCTGACTGGATACGGGTCAAGGATACCTCGCTCAACGCATCGCCTCTGTGTAACCTCTGCCACGTGAACGCCGGCGTTAGCGCGGACAAACGGCTATCTCGCGACCTACCCGTCGCTCCTACCGATTCAAAGAATTCTTCACTGTGAAGGTCAGCTACTCTCAACCGCTCGTACCTACTCGACAGATTTTCCCAGAAAACCGCTCTCAACCCGGTCTGCTCACTACACGCATCTCCGACTCCAATTTCTTTTCATTCATCATTCCGCTGCCAGTGTTTGAGGCCGGCGGGTCGCTGGCGGATGCGAACGCCGCTTCACATTAGCCGCACACGTAGGACATTCCTTAAATACGAAGCCCGGCGTATCACAAACCTGACACGATACCGAGGCCCCTCGGACACGCGTTAGCATAATGCCCTAGCTGTTTATACTTGAAACATCGTGGCGCGTTCTCGCCGCCTCCGTCACTGGACTTTCTCCAGTGTTCCGGCCCGGACACTGAGCGCTTCTATGCCCACTCACTCCGCACGTGAAACAAACTTCGCTAAACGGGCGGCTACCTGCAAGCCCGCCACTATTCCGAGGTCACTCCCGTCTTTGCTGCGGAATGAAGCTCGCGGCGTCGCGCTCTGCTGTCGCGCCTGTCCCGAATCGTTTTCCCCGGAAGTCGAGAGTACGACATCCACCATACTCGAACCTCTGGTACCATCGCCTCGCCGTTCAACCGGGTTTCCGTGCCGCGGTCGCGAGACGTTCACCGCTATTTCTCCTTCCGAGGAGGCACTCTTCCTTCGTTTATTTCGCGCCCGCGACCTAGCATTCCGCGACCGCTCGACTGGGGCAATTTCGGCCTTTTCCTCCGCCTCCACCGCGGCTGCATTAGCAGATCTCTCTCCGGGTCTCGCGGCGCCCTTATAAGCCGCGTCAGCCACCAACATACGATCGGGGGCCGGCGGCGGCCGCCAACACTTCTCTCGGTCGCGTTGCCGCTCATGCTCGCAGCCCTCCCGCTTTAATTCTCTCATAGACGAGAAAGACTTCCGGTATAGGACTGTCACGAATGTAGGATGTAAGTCCTCCTTGCAGATGCTCACCTGCTTCTTTTCCGACGGGGGACGGTCAAAACGCCTAACGCCTAACTATAGACTGGAACGCGTTGATGTAGTCACTCAGGGACTCCCACTCAGCCTGTGTGCGTAAGCGCACTCCTAATATAAATCCGATCGCTTCCAATGCTTACCGAATTCCTCATTAAAATCTTCTAAAAACTCGTCAAGGTTATACCAATTAAGCTCGTTATTCCGGTACCACAGAGCCGCTATCCCCGAGAGTACCACAACCACTGCTTCCAATATTTCATCGTCGTCTAATCCGTAAAACCTTTGACGTTGCGTTAATTCTCTCACGAATCCGTCCGCGTCCGCGTCCGCGTTACTCTCCCCGCTAAACTTGAGCGACCAGGCCCGGAACGCGCTCACCGCGTCCGAAGGCCTATCTTCTATGTACCGGCGTGGCGCACGGGCGCTCGCTCTTTCCCGACGTCTCAGCTGGCCCACTCTATGTCTCTCGGGCGCGGTACTTTCTTCCTCCCTAGCTCTGGCTCAAGTCCTACGCCCCACGCGCTCGTCGTGGTCATCTACTCCGCCTTCGATTCCTTCGTCCTTAATCCGGACCGTTCACCTTTCTCCGCCTAACTCGCACAAAATTTCCCGGAAAACCTC
Organism: Phymastichus coffea; assembly: GCF_024137745.1. Classification (NCBI taxonomy): domain Eukaryota; kingdom Metazoa; phylum Arthropoda; class Insecta; order Hymenoptera; family Eulophidae; genus Phymastichus; species Phymastichus coffea. The sequence continues at coordinate 7,941,858 of NW_026706814.1, forward strand.
CTTCAAGCTTTTAGCCGGATCCGTCGGCTCTCCCGCCGCAATCGGCGTGCTCGACTCTTGTCCGGAGTTAATCGGGACCTTGCTCGCGGCCTCACTCGCTTCTTCATCCGAGAAGAATTCCTGCTCGTCTTCTCCCTCCGACTCCGACTCCGTTTCGCTAACGGTAGAGGGAGACGGCTTTTGCCTTGACGGTCGCGTCTCCGAGGCTCGAGCAGCCATCGGCATGGTGGAGGCCCGTTACGCTCGGCCATCGGCCTGCACTCCTCTCGCGGCCTGCTCTACTCGATAAAGATTGTTAGCGCTACCGGACAGAGCCTCTCGGACTTCTCGGCGCATCACTAAACGCGGCAACTGCATAAACGCACCCCACACCTGACCTAGGATGCCAGACTCATCCTCTTGTCCATAGTACCGGACACCGGGATTTTGAGCCGGCTTCTCTTCGGTGCTCGTCGCCAGCGTTTCCTCCGCGCGCGTCAATGTATCGCCTCCTGTCCGTCGGTCCTCCGAACTAAGTCTGGCCACTCGGTTACGCCCCGTTACGCGACGCGGTTCTACGCGTCGCGACGCCGCGCGCGGTCGGCCACGACTCCTCGCGGGCTCGACCGGACTTACCGTTCGCCCGTCTCCTGCCTTTTCGCCTTTCACCATTCCGGTCATCGCGATTTCCCGTGATTCCTCATGGAGAATACTTTTGGCCGACCCTGGGACGAAGCCCAACACGAAGTCTACATGAGCCAACGGCGGATTCAACTCAGGTCTCTCGCGCGCGATCATATACCGCAGCATGCGATCCTGCAGGTCCTCGTACGTGCCACTCACACTTAACTGGCTCCTCTGTAACAGAGCCATAAGCTCAGCCGGTGGGGTCGCGGTGATGCGACGCTTCAGCGCTCACACGCCTCGATCCTTCAAGATCTCGCGTATCACGGGATTTATCGGTCGCGGGGACGGCATCGATCCCAATTGGCTTCAAATGACGATGCTCGGCTCAGGTATTGGTCCTGAAATAAAGCGGTGCGAGCATCGGTATCGGTTCGTAATTTCAAACGCTCATTAGGGCAACAGCGAAGGAGTGAAGCTACGAGAGATTAGATTAGATTAGATTAGTTCGTTTATTGCGCCAATGAGGTGGAACCCCGTCTGGCAGTTTGGAAAATGTACATAACAAAATAATAATAAAATTTAAACATGACAAAAGAGGAGATGCAAGGATGAATGGTAACGCATTTAACTATTTGAAGAAGATGAATTACGTGAAAAATGCGTGAGTAGTATATACGGTGAGCAGCGAATTTCTAATGGGATTAACAGTAAACACAAGAGTATATATGTAAATATAAAAATAGAATAAAATGTGTAAAATATAGTAAAATAAAATATATAAAGAACAATATAAATGAGTTATCAGATAAAACAACAAAATTAACAATAATAAAAGATGAAAAATAATACTAAAATAATAAAGGTAATAAAGAATAATAAAAATAATAAGAACAACAAAATACTAAAAGTAGTAAAAAATAATAAAAGTAGCAAGAGTAGTAAAGACGCGAATGGCACCTGTTTTACAGAAGGACGGTCTGAAAAGAGGAAAGGTATAAAGGTGGATCGACGTGTGTTTGGGCTAGAAAATAACCATTCAATTAGCTATTTCATGAACCATAGGTCGAGAGAGAGAGAGAGAGAGAGAGAGAGAGAGAGAGAGAGAGAGAGAGAGAGAGAGCGCGAGCCAGACAGGGCCGGCTATTCTAGCCAGGGCCCCGTCACAGTTTGATGCTCCGTATCAAAAGTAAATCAACATATCTCTATTCGAGGAATCATCAAATTCTCGCATTGCTATCACTTTCAACACTAAACAATTATTTGAAGCATATAAAAACATCATGCGGGTTGATCAGCGCACATTTGATATTTTGAAATGGAAAACTGCAACAATGGATCCAAGTGATGTTCGTGGTTTGTAAACGAATCTATTTACGGAATCCACTTATTTACAATAAAGCTACTTAACTTTTACACACTTCGATAGCACATTTACATTTATATAGTAAATTGTGAAAATCGCATGAAAATTCCTTGTTTTTGTCGAAACTTTAAATAATTAATGCTCGAAATTTTCTTTGATATCGATGATAATTATTAGATATGATAAAATTGTAACGGAGAATCTCGGCTAGGCCGATCTCGTCCGTTTAGCTCTCGCAAATGTCCGCGCGCCGCGCTAGGCTGAGAGTGTGTGCGTTTGGTACACACACTCACGGTTGGACCTTTTGTTTACGAGGTGCTGAACACGGGCTAAGCTGACGACTGGAGCGATGCAGATGGCGCAGAAGAAGAGAGAGAGAGAGCGCGCTCGAATTGCGGATCGCCGCGGAAAATTCGGGGAGTCTCTGCTAAGCGATAAGCAGAGGAAGTCGCGTGCGCGGATAAAACCGAAGGTTACGGTTTTTCCAAGTTGGCCCCGTGACCTCGTCGACGATCATTCGTCTCGGATACACGCCCGGTGCGCGGACGAGTATTGGAGCGTGAGGCTGGGTCGTACCCAGCCGTGTCCCGAAGTATACCCGGCACCGGTGCGTGTAGGTAACTGGCGAGATGCACGGGCAGTCCGGACGTGCTGAAGTACCGAGCAGCAAAGAGGCGGCAGAGGTAACAGCAACAACAATCAACGAACGAGAGGACGAGAAAGAGGAAGATAGCGACGACAAAAAGAAAATACCAGCAAGACGGTCAACGAGGAGCACACAAGTGACGTCACGGTGCAGAGCGCTCTAGTCGTCGGAGAGGCTGAAGGTCGAGGTCGGTGCCGTATTTTTCTCTTGTCTCTCTCTCTCTTGCAAGTTTGGGCGCCAGCTTATGGCTGGTAGCACGGCAGACCTGCTGGCTACCCGTGGATAGTTTATCGGCCGAAAGTGTTTGTCGGGCATTTATTGCAATATTTAGCTCTAACAAGGGAATCGGTAGACTGACCAGCTACCGAGTCACCTTCGCGTTCGCGTTTGTTATTGTGCCGCTCGTAGTATATAAGTCCGAGGTCGCCGTATTGTAATCGATTGTTGACAATTAAATGACTAGTGTGCTAATCCGCTGTTGTGTTTATTCGCCGCTGTATCACTCCTCATCCCGACTTCGAATCTGTGCGTTTAACGTGTTTATGCTCGACGCGTTATTCAGTCGTGGGAACGTCTTTTGCTTCCCGAATCCCCGAATAAATAATTTGTGCGGACGGTCGCGAGCAACCCAGACGGGTATGGCCGGAATTCTCCATTACAAAATATATAGCTCTCCACGGTGTGTTTTAAAAAATTTAAATCGAATTGAAAACTACTCTGGATTTTCTTGTTGAATAAGATAGTAGAAACTTTCAGAAAACGTTTCCACGCGAAATCGAAATCTAGGACTTGGCCGTTTTTGTTTTACACATTTAACTGTTTTTTCATCATTATATAGTATCTACACATATAGTGACGTTTGATAATTAAATAAAGAGGTAATGGAGGTTTATAAATAAATTATATAATAAGTTATAATCAAATATTAATTTATTAATACTTTCTACAAATAAATAAAATAAATTTTACTCATTTATGTACAAAAAATTAACAAGAATAATATAGAAAATTTTTGGAAATAAATTATACAATCTATTGTATAATTATAAACGAATTGTAAACGATAATAAACATATATTAGTCACGCTTTTTAAATAAATAATAGTAACGATTATTACATAAAACAAAATCTTTTATTTCATTAGAAACTTTTTTATCAGTAGACTTTGTAAATGTGACCTTTTTTACGTGAAAAAGCGAATCAAGACGGTGACTTTGAGTACTTAATTTTTTTCTTAAATCTTTGTCAATTAACTTTCGTTTTTTTGTAGCTGTATATAGAGAAGAAGCTATACTGCAAGTTGTGTTAGCACTTAATCCACGGCTTATTTGGATTTTTAACATATCATCAACTGTAATAATAGGAAAAGATTCTTTTTTGTTATTTGAATTTAAGGATAGCTTGAAAGGTTTACCGTGTTCTTGTGATAAGTTAATTACGTCACTTTTGCTTGACTCACTTGAAAGTGTAGATACTTTCTTACTTTTTAATAGCTCACTTATTAAATGTTCTTTACTTTTAGAGGGCAATTCATTATTTATATAGTTTTTTACATTGTTATACTTTATTATGATGTTACACTCATGAGCTTTCCCTTTCTTTACTTCCAATAAAAACTCAGTGCACTGCTTTAAATAAATACGGTTAATACGGTTTTGAGAATTAACTTGTGAAGACGAAACTTTTTTTGGTTTTTTAAATTTTTCTTCTCTCGCAAAATTACAAAGAGTACATTGACACTTACCCTGAGATGTTGTTCTAGTATATTTAAGAGGATTAGTATACATTGAGTAACCCAACAAAAATATTAACATTTTCCTTCTTTATCTCTCGATAAAAGTTAATTCTACATGTACTATATAAAGCAGTTGGCAAACGAACATCATTCGAATCGTAATCTGTATAACTTTGAATCAAACTTTTAAGCTTAGGCCCTATACTTGTCATATTTTTTTTCTTTTGTTGACACAATAAACATATTTTTGTGCGATTTTCATTGTGAGAGTACGCATGATCTTTTGAATGTAGAGCCATTTTTCATTCTTGTCCTTTCTTAAAAGAATCATAAGGAAAATGCGTAGCCGACATCCAGTATTTTCATTGGTTGAGATATGAAATGGCGCGGAAATTTGATGTATCGTTAGATTTTAAATATTATTTTTATTGATTAATTACTATATTCAAAAAGAAATATTATGCCATGAGTTACACAATAGTTATATGTGATTTCAATTACATTATGCATAGACGTATTTTTTTACACGTGGAAAAACGTAATCATCCAGTTCCAAAACTGAAAATATGTAGAAATCTTGACCTAACTTTTAAATAAGATACGCGTACATTTATGTATGCACTACCGATTCAAAATGGTTAAGCAAACCGTTTTTATTTTTACATTATTTTTATTACGTCCATTATTGCTTCAATAGTTGAGCGCTCTTAGCTAAAGCCGTACTGCCGGTCTGACAAGTCTTCAACGGCTTGTCCTGCTGCTTGTAGTCTCGGCCGCAGAAGGTACAGAAGTGTCGATGTAAAAGTACCGATTCGTCTTTGGTCTTTTATATAGCTTTAATATCGGGTTCACGTTCTGTCGAAAAGTCTATACAATCTCTGCATACGTTTTGATCAAAATCACGCTTCGCATGGGTTTCAGGTTCGGGCGATCCGTCTTGCGCGCCTTATGTACTTTTGTTTCTGTCTGTGTAATCCTGTTTGTGTTAATCTCCATTCCTGTAGCAGTGTTCTGCTTCTTTCATTTGGTCATTGTCGTCCAAGTATTCTTTGCGAACATCTCTTGTTGGTTAGAGATTTCTGGTTCAGGACTTGGAGTTTATCTATCTACTTTTCTTTTAACTTGTGGTGTTGATGATCCTTTATCTGTCCGTATTCATTCGGTGGTCAGCTGTTACCTCATAAATCGGAGCTTATGCGTCGCCACCTCTACAACTTATTCAATATCGCTTATATTGTCCGTTATTACTTGACTTATATTCCTTTATGTGTGTGTCTTTGCCTTCATTTTAATTAGGTTGCTGTGTATGATGAATGGTTCTCTTGCAACTTTTTCTTCACAGCTACCTAGTTCGATGGCGGTATCCCGAGACTTCTGGTCACTTTTTCCTGTTTCCTATCGCATTATCGACCGCGTCAGCCAGGTTGCCTACTAACTCATCAGAGAAGCCGGTACTTCTGTGACTCTTTTTAGTTATTCTACGTAAGTTGCATTCTTGAACCTACGTTTTTTGTACTGTTCGAAATTACATTTTTTATTTTTCTTTTCTCGTCCTTTTTGCATCACGTAGACTGAAGCGGCGTTGAGGCGTCGACGCATTAGCTAGTTTCGCGCACCCGATCGCGATAGCTCCGGGGGATATGGAAAAATCAAACGGGGTTAAGTCAATGATAACAAGAGTTTAAGCTAGGATTCATTTTTTTATTAATAATCAAACACGTTTTACCCGAGTCAGCCCAAGGTCAGTCATATCGCGTTTCTTCCTACGCTCAATCGTGATTGGCTGTTCGCGGCGGTCTGCTTCGCCTAAGTTTTCCTAATGACGCGGATGACGCGACGCGATTGCGACCCGCTCTCGTGGCGATCGAGCGGAGGTCAAGTGGCTTGGACTAATACGCGAGCGATTTCGGAGATTACGTGGCGGTTATATAGAATTCTATCGATACGTGAATAGTTACAACGGCACAAAAGCATTGACGGCAATCTAATACTTGTGTGGGGAACTTGTGTGGGAAAAAAAGTCAAACAGTACTTCTGTTTTTACGAGGGCTTAAACGATCACACAGAGAAATTTGACGGCAATCTAGCGCGCGCGCGCGAGGAATTCGTCGGTTGCGCAAAGGTCAGACGGCATTCGTTCAATGCGCGAAAGTTCAGAAGATCGCACAAAAGAATTTGGTGGCAGTCTAATTGCGCGCGAGGAATTCGTCGGTCGCGCGAAGGTCAGGCGGCACTCGTTCAATGCGCGAAAGTTCAGAAGATCGCACAAAGGAAGTTCGGTGGCAATCTAACGCGCGCGTGAGGAATTCGTCGGTCGGGCGAAGGTCAGGCGGCACTCTCGTTAATGCGCGTGGTCTAAACAATCACGTGCAAGAAAAGAAAAGGGGAGAGAGGGAGGTACTCACTTTTTCGCTGCTGTCTGTTTTGCTATTCTGCTGCTACTGCTGCTGCTGCTGCTGCTATGCTGTCGCCTCTATAATTCTATGCTGCTGCTGCTGCTGTATGCTATGCTGCTGCTGTTGTGTGTTATGCTGCCGCTGTTGTATGCTATTCCTTTGTTCTGCTGCTCACTCACTCACTCATGTACTCTGGGCTTCCGCGCGGCTCCAGAGTCTGGCGGCTATTGGCGCGGCGTTTCGCGTCATCGCGTCGCTTCTCGTAGTTTCCTTCCCCTTACAGTCACGGAATTTTACCTTATTGGTCAATTTTGTTGCTAGGTCGCATGTCAGCGCCGTTCTATTTTATTATTTTGGCCCGCACAATTTTATGACTGGTCGGTTTTTGGCGACTAATTTTCCTATTTGTTAATCAGATAGCGTCGGTTTTGTCCTATTTGCTAAACCACCCCTAGCCTATTACAATTGGTTGGTTAAGTAGCGTCGTTTGTTCATTTGGCGATCTACCCCTATTCTATTACCGATTAGCTGGTCAAGTCGCGCGCGTCAGTCAGTTTCGCGTCGTTATCGGTTGTCTCTTTCTAACACGCGCTCGTTAGCCCTACCGATTTCCCCTCGTTCGCCTCCGATCGGTCTCGCATCGGTTGTCTCGCTCGCTCTCACGCGCTCGGTTGCCCCTATCTTGGTCTAGCCAGGTCTAACGCGAGCTTAGTAGCAATTGCTATGATCAGTTGATCTCAGCTTCAATCTTTTTCGTCGTCTACCTTCCTGGGGGAGTATCGGTCCGGGTTGTGAGTGCGCGAGTGGTTGTACGCGGGCTGAAGGGTCGTGCGCATCAACTTGGTAGACTATGAGAAGTGTTAAATCGCGAGGTCTCATTGTCAGATGTGCGCGAGTGGGCTATGCGGCATCATCTGATCGGTTGCATCCTCTTGTCGGGAGAGGATTTCGCGTGAGCTTAATAATTATTTCCGTGGTGACGCATCATCACATAATATTATATATATTATATTATAAAAAAGTTAAAAAATGCATTAAATATGCATAAATAAAACATTAGTTGTTCTCTTTGATCTAGAGACCTACTTAATTTAGTAAATCCGATACCGGCTTTTGATGACAAAGTAACAAAATAATGTATCTACTTGATCACGGAATTGTCATGCATAAATATATACTTTTATCGTGAAATAAGATAATATCCGCCATTGTCAATTATTTAAACAACAAGAGTCATGCAAATGCTTTTTTCAATTACCAATATAAATAAATGAAATTCTGATAATAAATTCGGGTTTCTCGTTCCTAATGAAATGTATATTTTACTTATGGAATTAGACGATATCAGTTTGCAATAAGATAAACCACAAATAACAAAGAAACTGGGCTTTCCTTGTCTTTGGATGCGCTTTTTCTCAAAGATCACTATACTTAATTTTGTATTGTTTGTTTTTTATAGGTATAAAATTGTTTAATTACACAGGCCGACAAGGGTAAAGTTACAAAAACTAGAGTATACTTTCCCGAAGCATTTTGGTATGCTGAATCCGAATCTGTCCGCAGAACTGCTTATTCATCACGTTTAGTTTTCGAGATATTCTAACCTAAAAGTGTGAAAAAAGCGGTTTTTGAGGTTATGTAGCATTGTGAAAAAATTTTTCTGCCAAAAACCGTTCAGACCATTTTAAAGTATAGGTCTCCACTTTTCAAATCGTGTTAAATTGTTCAGATATCTTTTTTTTTGCTGAGATATCGCATTATAAAGTTTCATAGTTTTCAAATAGTCTACAAACCATATGCATCTATAACAGATTATCCGAATTCACAAATCCCAAATAATTAAACTTGAATTCAATAACCTCAAACCTGACAATTCAAACTTAGCAACCCTAAATCCAATAACCCCAAACCCTACAGACTAAACCCACCCCTACTAATCCCACCCCTTTTAATCCACAAGCAGTTAAATTTACCTATATCTAGGGGTACCATATAAAATAGTTTTTGTTATAGAATAATTATATTCCAGAACACAATGAATTCGGATACTTTGTTATATTATATAAGCATATGGTTTGTAGGCTTTTTGAAAACTATGAAACTTTATAATGCAATATCTCAGCAAAAAAAAAGAAGATATCTGAACAAACTCAACACGATTTGAAAGGTGGAGACCTAAACTTTAAAATGGTCTGAACGGTTTTTAGCTGAAAAATTTTTTCACGATGCTGCATAACCTCAAAAATGGACAAAAACCGCTTTTTCACACTTTTAGGTTAGAATATCTCGAAAACTAGACGTGATGGAGCAATTCTGTGCCCAGATTCGGATTCAGCACACCAAAATGCTTCGGGAAAGTATACTCTAGTTTTTGTAACTAAAAACTTGTTAAATCTTGTGGACCTGTATTACAATGAAAATGGATGAAAATTCTGAAAGTATGGAATTATCCAATACGGAAAAGCAGCTGGTAACTGACAGTTTAGAGGTTTGCCGAATCTTTTTAAAAGAGTTTAATTTTCTCAATACAAAGCCTAGTGAGAGTAGTTTCTCTACACAAGCTATTTCACTTGGTACTAAAATGGCTCACCAAATCCTTGTAACAATACAAAATATGAAGTTTGAAGAAGAAATGGATCAATTGTTTCACGAAGATGAAGGTATTGGGAATAAGTGCCTTGATGAAGTTCAAGAAAATGTAGTTGGATCAAGTGAAAATGCTAGTCCAGAACAATATTCATGTAAGAAATATAGTTTTTATTTAATTATTTAAAAAATACGTAAATTTGAATACATAATGTAATCAATTTTTCTTTAGAAACACCAACTTCGACAGATGAGTTAATGTCTAGTCAAAGTTCTTTCGAGCTACCAGGAAATAATTACAATACAATTCCTTTAGATTATAAGATAAAAGTAGTGAATATGGCTCGAGAACATCCAACTTGGAGTTTAAAAACACTGCAAAATAATAGTTGTACAAAACTCACTAGAATGGATGACTTGAAGCGATGGCTCAAACACATAGAAAAAGGTGGAACTGATTTTGATAAGATAAGTCATATAGAAAAGTATACGTATGAACCTTTTACGGAACAACGACAAAAGAAAAAACCTGTGTATAGGAGTTATTTAAGGGTTTGGGCTATACAAGCAGCTGGACCATTTTTGTCTGAAAATTTTACATTTTCAGCATCACCATCATGGATTTCTAGATTTAAAAGAAAATTTCTTATTCGAATGCGAAAAGTTACTAGATACATAAAACCAATTGAAAATAGGCCGTTTAAAGAAATTCTACAGATTGCTTCAGAGTTTCAGCAAGGCTGTTTCCAGGATATACCAAAATATGATTCAGATTTCGTAATAAATACTGATCAGATCGGTTGTGAATATCGAGTAAATTCACAAAGAACACTGACTGATAGAGGTGCAAAAGTATTAGAAGCATATATTGGTGATTTGAACAAAGTTATGCACAGCTATACTGCATAGTATTCCATAACGACATCTGGAAAAGTTTTGTCAACAGTCTTTATTTGCATACAAGAGCCAAAGGGTACATTTGGACCGACAATACAAAAAGATGTAGATAGGATGGTCAATGAGTTTGAAAACGTAGCAGTAACGTGTTCCAAATCCGGAAAATTGTCTAAGGATCTTGTAGAAATATATGTCGATAAAGTCTTGAAGCCATATGTTAAGAAAAATTATCTTTTTATTCAAGATAGCTGGGGTGGACAAACAGAAAAAGCTATGTCGACCAAACATAATAGTTTTAGTTATAATTGCGCAATGAAAATTATACCTGCAGGTTGTACCAGATTTACTCAGCCATTAGATGTTTATTGCCATAGACAAATAAAAAAAGATAATAAAAAGATTGCAAGAAGCAACAGAGTTGCATGTTGCAGATAGACAGATCTGTACAAGAGCTGATTCTATAAAAATCTACAGCATTATTCATAATCAAATTTCTGCATCAATATTTCAGGAAATGATTAAATATGCTTGGTATGCATCCTAACTGATTCCAAAAGGAGAAGTATTTTTTAATGTGAATCAAGTTTGTTTTCCCAGTAATTACGTGAAACATAAATGCAATACTAGTTGTGATAAAATTATTAGTTTTATAAGGTGTGCATGGTGTAGAAAATATTTATGTTTCTATTGTTTCTATGATTGTTATATATATAATACACACAATATATATATATTATTGATTGTTCACCACACTCGTATTAGACAAAAAATAGACTTTGATTTGAATAATATTTGGCTTTTTACGTACTCCTTACACACACACACGCACGCACACACACACGGTGAATTATATTCCTTGTTTTATGAGGTTTTGTGTGAAGTTTGAAAAAGTTGTACAATAATTTTAATATATTTCAATAACTTCTATTATTAAGTACAACATGAAATAGTGTATTTCAACTTATAAATAGATATTTCAAGATGATAAATGTTTTATTGTGTGGGAAATAGTTAACTTTGAAAGTGTTTTGAGTGAACAGCGAATGAAATATTCTTGGCCAGTCGATAAAAATGTTGGCAGATATTATATACCAATAAACTGCAAAATTATAAAAAAAACGGCTTATTTTTCAATATTGGCATAGTGATATCTTGGTTCATAGGGCATATGGGACAATCCTTCGAGGGTTCTTCATTTCTATGCAAAAGAAGCCCAGCGACCAAGTTTCAGCCAATTCCATGACCCGCAAGGTCGACCATCCCCTTGTCAGTGTACTATTAGTTACCGAAGAATATGGCTTTTTAAAGGATATGAAAAGATTATCCTTTTTTCTCTTAAGGTCTCGGGTACTTTTTAATAAGCCGTGGCGTGCATTTACTGCAACGATAGTGGCCATAAAATTGTACCCTTTAGAAATGACACCAATACCATTATAAGCACCGATGAGTCTTCGACAGCTGTGTGACAGATATTTCTTAAGTGTTCGGCAGCTGTACGACAGACATATCTCATGGGCGCTCGATCTGTATTGGAAAAAACTCACCCATTAGCGTTAATGCTCGCAGCTCCAGCGTCCGTTTTCCTAGGACCTCGTAGAAGGGATTGTCCCTTTCTACGCAATTTTCCGAGGGCATGTGCCACCCTTCTGGGGCATGAGGCTCACTCGGGTTGAAACTTGTGACGCGCCTAGACCTCGACCCGCTGCCAGCTGCGAATCTTTTTTCGTTTTATTGAGTCTACACAACTTGGCATTGTGTTTACTCCACTAAATTTCATTTAAATAAAATAAATACTTTACATGTTACCTGTAATTTTATTTACCCGAGCTCGAGTAGTTAAAAAGCTATTAAAGTTAACATTAGGCAAATTCTTATATCTTGAGCGTAGTGAAGTTTAATTAATTACGGTTAAGTTCTGTTTACGGCAGACGTTTTGATCAATTTTGTGATACGAATAAATAAGGAGTTATCTCTTTGTGATATATTTTTAACTGATATAAGCGACAACGTCTGCATTCACTGAGCCGTGATCATGGCTAACAATAAGATTGTTTTCATTGATAATTCTTCTAAAGAGAAATTCTCGTTACGGTTCTATTTTTTGAAGGATATAATCTACAACGTCCTTCCGATTCCAAATCTCATTATATTTAAGTTATGTCTGTTTCGGATTTTGAACTTTTTTGAAATTGTCCATTACGATACAAGTGCGAGAAAATAGATTCTCGTCTCATGTAGCAAAAATCTTTTTCGACACTCCGTGCACAAAGTGCGTCTTTCCCGCACGCTCGGCAGAAAACGTGCGTTGAAAATTGCACTTTCCACACGTCGTATAAAAAAATACGGTACGGCACATGTTCGGGAAAGAGTTTCTCGTCTCGTGTACCCTTCCACCCTCGCTTCGCTCGGGCGTAAAAGCCACACGAGACAAGAATCTACTTTCCCGCACTTGTATCGTAATGTACTATTAATTTGCGTATCACAATCGATTTATTGATCATTTATCAGTGTATTGGCCGACTATAGGCTATTCAGCCAGCCGTATTTCATGTTATTATTGTAAAACCCCGACGTCAGACATGAAAAAACATCCGCAGCTGAACCGTTAATAGGGTCCAAATTTTTCTCTTTATAAAAAAGCTACCATTTTTTCAGGGCACAGTAATACTGCTTAGCCGTGCTAGGTCTCAAGGATGAGTACAAAATTTCGACATACAAGACTCCTCCAAAGCGGGTGCGGTACTCTGTTGGAATAATTGAGTAAATTAATACGTGGTTCGAAAATAATTTTTTCTGAAATTATCATAGACTGAAATAGAGGGTACCAAGCTTGAGGCAGCCAATTTACAACCACAACTATTCCTTTAGCCTAATAATCTCAATTTTTTCTCAAAACTTTAATTACTATAGCAAATGAAAGAAATGCATATAAAAAGAATTCTTTCCACGAAATAGTAAAGGCATTGTACGTGTAGCTATCGGGATTGTGGAGCCACGAGACAAAGCGTCTGCACTTCATATACGTACGATTAGCGAATAAGTCGATTTCAGGTTGATTAAGTGGATTTACAATAATACAAAAGGTGTGGCTACACAATGTAAATTTCGTTTTTGGTTCAAGACCGCGCGATTTCTTATCCGCCTCCGTATTTTTCGCTGAGCTTATATAGGACGCGAAAATCCAAAGGTCTTTTCCCTCCGGCAGCGTTGGCAGTGTCAGCAGCGTCGATAACTTTCTTATCGACACTCACATTCGTCGACGATGGTGCTAGGATTTTTTTGGGATCCTTAATTTGAGGAGGATCAGGAGGTGTAGTAAACCCGGACCGTCGATCGTTTGGGACGGGCATGTTAGCATCTTGCGTGTTATCATGACTCTTGGAAAGCTTGGCGCGCCGACAACGCTCGTCGCTATTGCTGTGCTCTCAGTTGTGACTGCATTGGTGGCCTCTCCATAACCTATGCCATAATGCCCTTACAAGGAGGGTACAAGATTTTATTCGCAATTTTACATTAAAAGAACTAAAAGAATGGAATATAATAACATTCGGATTTACAAACAAAGGAATAAGAACCAAGCGGCGCAGAGTGCCAGCACCGGCCGAGCGAAGGCGCGCGCCGCGACAAAAAACTTTTAACCTGGGACTTGTGGTTATTTGGGGCAAAGTAAGGGAGAATACCAATTGATCATGAGAAAAAGGCGCGAAGTACAATTATTTATCGTTCGAGGTAGTACAAACTAAAAGATGCCTTAAGAAACTTATTGGAGAATATGAAAAGACACCATTTAACAAGTTTGTGCCTATTCTAACTTATTTAAAAAATAATCCCACGAATAGTTTTTATTTTTTTAATATTTAAATATTAGCCAGAGAAAGTAATTACCACAGGAGAATGATTGCTGAAATGCTGTTTATTAAAAATATTAATAAAACTATAAACAAACAAGAGGACACTCTATTTCTACGTGACCAATATACGAGAATCAATAGATTTTTTATATAAAAATAGACAACTAAACTTATAATTTTGCTTTATATATTAGATAATTAAAGAGGTGTTTAAAGTTTCAGTTTAGAGATTTTCAAGTAGTAATTTTAATATTATTTGACACGATCTAATGCGACGATATGTTTGTAATATTGATAGAAAGATTTACGACAGTTCGCATATAAATATTTAATATAGTATAAAGCGAACTGTCGTGGCAAGATGACTCACTGACATTAGTTTCATGACTTATCTGTCTGTGTCTAGAAAATTTTTAAACTCTTGACGACATGTCTATGTATAATAAAAATTTTTAACTATGTTTTCAATTAAAATAACTATATTTATTTTTAAATTCATATTACTATATGTTGTTGTTATTCAATGAAGATCTGAAGAGGCCAAAAATTATAGACGAAACGTTATCAGTACAATCAAATGAACGTTATGTAAATTTTGATTAAGAACTTACTTTCGCATGTTTGTATAACATTTTTACTTAATATTATGGAAAGTGAAAGAAGAATGAATTTTGAAGAATAAATACAACCTAAAAAAAAGAAAATATTTCGTTGTGATAAAAAATATTAGGCTAGCGAATCATGGTTATTGGAAAAAGAAAACTTTAGTGAGAGCAATTTTTTAGAACTAGACTTAGCAACAAACGATTGAATGACAGATAAAAATGACAATAAAGTATATCATATTTTCGAAAGTACTTCTTTAAATAAGTATGAAATAATATTGAATAACTTGAAAAAACTTACTTTATCGTGCAACACATTTCTACTACCACAGACTAAGAAAATTTTAAACTCAGAGACAAGACCTTATGGCCGTAAAGGATTTTCATGCGCTCAATTCGAATTCATGTTTAGATTTTTTCCTATACGTCAGGTTTCTAAGATATCCTAACCTAAAGATAAAAAAAACATGGCTTTTGACTATATTCGAGGATAAATGAGATTGTTTATTCAAATTAAAAAATTTTTTTTCTTCTGTGCGCTGTAGATGTTTCATGTTTAACAATTTAGCTGTCCCTTGCAAGACTTAAAATAACACCGAATTTTTTTAGGAAGCAACCCTACGGTATTTCCAAGTTTTTTCGATTGCTTAACTCGAATTCACCATCAGAAATGAGCTCTATACTCAAATACGTGAAGTATTCTAATTTAAAATTGAAAAAATAGGCTTTGATAATGTTTTTTATCGGACCATTATTAGAAGCATAAATACATGAAATTTGATTTTCAACAGGTGAAATCAGCAAAATCAGCGTGTTTGAAACCCAAAATAACTTAACTCCAAGCTAAAAATTCACAAGCAGTTTGATCCAACTAATCCCTGTCCCAGCATGTTTATTAATCATTTTTTTCGTTATTAAATGTATCCCATATAACAAGCAAACTATATTAGCTAATCAAGCTACCCCTAAGTCCTAAACCTCCCAAACCCAAAAAAATTTCTCTACCAAACCACAAGCAAGCTAACCCACCGGATCTCTGCCACAGCGTATTTGTTGATTATTTTTTCTGTTAGTAATTATATCCCATATCACAAGCAAACTATATTACCTAGCCAAGCTACCCTTAATCCCTGACCATTCAAAATCCAAAAAACTACCCCTATCAAACCACAAGTAGCTAATCCATCATACCCTGGCCTTAGCGTGTTTTTTAATGATTTTTTAAAAATAAATATATCTTATCTAATAAGTAATTTATGACAGAAAACCATTGTACTCTTAACCCAGTGAATCGCTAAAGAACACCATTACCAACCCCCGAGCAGGCTACTGCCCTCAACCCTGACCCCAGCGCGTTTATCGCTCATTTTTTCTTGAAATATTTATCAAATCGAAACCTCGAATGAAAAAAGTCACGCCTAAAAATAAGTATCTAATATAATACGTTGTCTTATTATTGTCAAATGAACTTTATTAAAAATTACTTTTATAAACGACTATAATTTTGACTCATACGTAAATAACAATGTATTATTTGACATAGTTTTCACAGTAGTGATAATCTTCAAAGAAGTGCTTGAAATATAATGACTTTTTACACTAACCACATCGTATTATTGCAACATTCTTACATCTTTCTACTTCGCAGTCGCCTACAAGATTCTCCGAAACTAAAATCAACAAAATAATCAGTTTTATCTGGTTTTTGAGTAATATAGTCGCTTTTATACCAGGAATATTTAAAAATATCCGTATATCTCGGTGAAGAAAACTAGTTATATACCAGCGATTGTAATGTTATAATGTTATTTCTTAAATGTAAATTCAAGTCATGATCTATCAGCATTACTTGATCTGAAAATTGCCTCACAAAATTTTTCCAAACTTCAAAACCATATACATCAAGAGATTGGATCTTTCCTATCATTCCAGTGGGAATTTTTTTAATGTTAATTAAGCACTTATAAAAAATATTTTGGCGTTGATTTTATTTAAAAATATTCATTAGATGCAGAAACTATTTTTCAGGGTGGTTTTTAGGAATGGATTTCACAACTTAGAAGTGGATGTCAGCCGATAAAAGAAACACGTGTCGAATATTTTTTCGAGTACTACAAAATATCCAAAAATCATTAAAATGGATGGGGTTCGGTTGGGGTGGTTCCCTTGTAAGTTATAGTTTCGTAAGCTAAAGTTTTTTTGTGTTAATAAAATCGATATATCTATAGTGCCTGAAGGTGATTGTGCATTTCAATTAACTTGGCGAGGTAGTAGCACCTGCAGGTTATTATGTACCTATCATTACCTGTTAAGTTGAAAACAAAAGAAAAACCAGAATACTATCATAAGTTTGAAACGTATGGGTTATAATGTTCCGGGGCTTTGAGCTTGGCGTTTAACTAGTCGTACGCATGGAACTTGTGGATTATAGTGTCTTGGAAGTTTGAGCTCGGAGGTTAGCCTGTCGTATGTGTGAAACACGTTGATTGTGATGATTTAACATATCGAAAATCAAATTTCATATCTTTATGCGTTCAATGATATCCCGATATAAAAAATCTTCACTAAAGTCTATAATAGTATTGTTTCAATTTTAGGTAGTAAACTTCATGTATTTAAGGTGAAGCTCTGATGTTAAATTAGGATTAAGTGATCCAAAAAACTTAAAAATACTATATAGTTGCTTTGTAAGAAAAATTGGTGCTATTTGAAGTCTAGAGAGAGACAGCTAAAATGCTAAACTTCAATCATCTGCTATTGAAAGACGGAAAGAGATATTTTCAATTTGAAAAAAGCATTTTGACGGATATGAGTGTTTCTTTCAGGTGGCATTGTCGCTTTTGAAAAAAAAAATTATTATCGATGTAATTTAACCTCGAATAGAACCAAAAACTGTATTTGTTCAACTTTTAGGTTAGTATATCTCAAAAACCTGACGTATATAGAAAAATTTAAACAGGGATTTAGATTCAGCGCATCAAAATCCTTCGAAGACGTAAGTTCTTGGCCCTGAATTTAAAGTTATGTCCAATTTTGTAAGTCTGTGTAATTTTTCAATATGATTTCTGATGCCTGTGATTCCATTAATTGATTATATATTAATAGAAAATACGTGTACCGTAAGTATTTTAATTATTATATTGATATCATTAATGCAAATGTAAGTAATAATTAAATGATAATAAACAAAATTTGTTAAAAATACCTTTATATCTTGAAGTAGTTATAAGACATTTTCATTTCCATGTATTTACAAACTCAACAAATGTACGGTACAGATCTTTCAGGTAGATATACTTCGTGATTATAAATGATATTCATTCCAAATTATACTTTCAAATAGAGCAGTTGATTGTATGTGAATCAATTCTATCAAATATGAAAATGTTTCAATAAATTTAACTATTATACGATATATTTACGAAGATCGTTCAACAAGTCCGTGACTTTAAATGAAAAAACACTATTTATTTAAATAATTCCAATTAATTTTTCAACGTAGTCCTCTTTCAACTCTATATATTTATTATAGCGATGCTCAAGCCTTTTTATGCTCTCTAAAAAGTAATTTTTATCAAACTTCTCAAAGCCCATTTGTCGCAGCAAATACCGTACTTTTTCGTTGAATGAAAATCTTTTTCCCGCAAGTCAAATTTTCATGTTATGAAACAAAAAGTAATCTGAAGGGGTCAAATCTAAAAGAATATGTGGAAGAGGAAGTATTTTATAGCGTAAATTAAATAATTTGGCCGTTGCAATCGAACTTGTGTGAGCTTGTGCACTGTTATAATGAAAAAAAAAACAGTTTTTTTCGCCAGATGGAGCCGTTTATCGTCCAGCATAGCACCAAATCGGTCTAATAACGAGACATAATATTCTTCTATAATATTTTTTTTATTCTGTAGGTAATTTATTAATATTATACCACTTCTGACGTATAATATTGAATCCATGTTTCATCAACAGTAACGTAGCATCGCAAAAACTTTTGTATTACATTGAAACATGCTCAAACATTATTCAACCGCAACCACACGAGCTCGCTTGTTATCAGTTGTAAGCAATCGAAGCACCCATCTTGCACATAACGTTTTCATGCCCAAATATTTATGTAAAATGTTCCATGTACATCCTACTGAAATGTTAAGGCCTCATTAATCTCACGCACTTTCAATTAATGATCGGTGAGTACAATATCATGAACTTTATCGATCATGTCTTGAGTAGTTATATCTTTTAGACGACCAAGATGCTCAGCATCGCTTGTACTCTTACGGGTACAACTAAATTCACTAAACCACTTTTGAATCATACTTTGCGACAGAGCAGAATCTCCATATTTCTTAAACTTTTTTTCCTTTTCTTTGATTAATTTTCCCTGTACTCTAACGATTCCATCCATCGACTATAACGGTAAGTATTTTTTTCTTTTTTCTTATATTCTTTTCTTCTTACTATTATTCTATATTTATTGTTTCTAATTAGACGACGCCGCGTACTTAAAGCAATTAGAGGTATTGACTGATGGTATCGTGATGTTAAAAAAAATGCATGTTAGTTTATTTGAATTATTTATAACACTGACCATATTTATGCACGCTTCGCGCACTCATATTATTTTTTCACTTATTTTTACATCTACGTAACATGCATGCTGATGTTCACATCTCTTATCATTCTTTGAAGAAAGGATATTACAATAACTGTTTGGATTTACTTCGCTGGAGCGGAAAGCTCATATGATACTATTATTAAAGAACCACCAACAACAATTTTTCTGAATCTGAAGAGGACATGTCTCTTTAGGATTCTTTACCAGAAGAAGGAAAGGTAATTGTAATAACAAAACGGTTATTAATGATGTAATGAAGCAAATATTTTTTCTTTATTTTTACACGTAATACATATAAATAATAAGTTGTATAAGTTCGCGTCTTTCCCAACTTAAGTATGCAAAGGATTAAAATCAGTGTAAAGTAAAGAAAATGGATAGTTGACGCAGCAAAAAAAGAGTTCTGCTGTCAGGCCCGTCAACTGTTAGAATAGACAAGGAGCGACTATCACCCTTTTTTATACCGAGAGCTGGAGCATAAGAGCGCTATCTAATCCTTGCATTAGTCCCAAGGGAAGGAGGCAAAATGGGCCCGTGAAATGTCGTCCCCAAACTCAAATTACTTGTAACAGGGATTGAAGGTGTGACATTAGTATATAATTCGATACCAGCTGAGAGTTACTCAACAAATAAAAAATAAGTATCATCAACAATTGTGTTGTAAGTGAGCCAACTATAAGATTCAATTTGTCATAAAACTACAATGTAGGGATAAGATAGAATGCTAAACATTTATATTTAATGTTTGTCAAACAGTGACGTCCACATTTCTTGTCTCCGAAAAACTGGTTTGGTAAGATACGCTCAAATTAGAGATTTCATGACGAAGGAGGAAAAGAAAAGAAAATCAAAGAAAGAAGCCCCTATAATCAGGCCGAGCGGCCTGAACAAATAAGTATTAGTTTTTTAGTCGAGTTTCTGTTCGTATACACCGATCGGCATCATTTGGATATAAATGAAATTTTTTTAAATAAACAAAGAATTGAGTATTCTAAAGATAAGCTGATTGCTTTAATCCATACCCACTTTTGCCCATCTATCAGTCAGTTTCTAACAAACCGAAGAGGAACTTTCTCAGTTTCGTAAACTCCCACTCAAAGGTCTCTTACGTATAATACGCTAGAGATTGCTTACCAACAGCAGATACCCGATATCATTCCTGGATTCAAAATATTCAACAGATTTTCGTTTGGTAGGGCTACAGCTTAACTTCTCGTTTTCCGGCTGCAACTCGATGACAGATTCTTCGGGTTTCATCAACTATATACAACGAAAAACCCATCTAAGTAGTCTTCTAATATTGCAGTATCCGAGGATGAGGTTGAGTACACTCTTTTTCATGATATAATTCATCAATTTTCCTCCCTTATCAAGATCAGTATTTAAATAACTCAATATCGTTTTTTGTAGGATTTGGAACGAGAAATCCAAATCCATTATCGGAAATACGATGAAGTACATTATTCAGTGAGAAAAACGCGCCCAAATTCGAGGAATACAAAATATCGTGATTTTTCGTTGTTATTCTAACTGGATACTATAGATACAGCGTTTTCCGATGAACTAAATACATATTATTGTCGCTCTTCAAAGACAAGTCCAAATTCTTCATCAAAATTTAGGTGAAGTCCCCTTTATCAATCTGAAAAAGACTTCCAAAGACGAGGAAATTGGATGATTCATGGTTGTTATTGTAAACTCTGCGATCATCAATTTCAAAATAAATATGCATCTTGTAGGATTTGAAATATAAAGTTCAACTTGTCTTTAAAAAATATACCTGATCTATAATTGGAGGGAAAAAATGATCTAAATTAAAGTTTATATTATTACGTTATGGATATTGATTTTTCAAAAATACTTATATTTTACAATATAATGTAACGTTTGAATATATCTCGCGTTATTAAAATACTAGTTCGGACTCTTTACATTAAATTCGCAATAACGTCTCCGAGAAAAGCAAGAAGTTGACACGCGCGCAATCTAAATAATCAAAAGAAAATCTTTCGAATGGCAAACCACGAGGCTTGCCAACTCGATGAGCTGCTTCGAAGTGCAATTGATAGCAATCGCATCTATCAGGGAGAGGCCCGACAGCGCCGCGATTACTACTCAAATTGACTTCTCAACAGTCGATGTGTTTCAGGAGGGAAGATCTCTAAGGCTGCTTTTTTCTCATGAGAGAAATAGTCTCATGAGTTGAGCTCTTAGAGATCGTTAGGAAAGGAGTTCAACAGGCTAACCACTGAAAAGAAATTCGTCTCAGGAAATAGCTGAGGCTTTATTTCTACACAGTGCTCGCGCTGCTAAGCAAGGTAGGAAAGTGAGTCCTTTTGCCGCAGCGACGAGCGAATTTATACATGCGAAATGGGCTCCTTTCTACGCTTGGTAGCCCCTACAACGCTATTTTTATCTTTGACGCAAATTTTGTACATGTTTTATCGCAAAATGGCTCGATCGAATTTACAATTATGCGATTTAAAAAATTAAACTGGAAAAGATGAATTTTTTAATATAAATTGCATCTCTAGGAAAAATCGCCTCTTAAAGTTATAAGCTATACAATTTAATAATCAAATTACGCCATTTTCACAATAAAATTATGGAAAATTTTTACATGGAAAAATCGCTTGTGGTTAGAAGATTGTTATCTATATAAAAGATGATTAATGTTGCTCTCTAATTTTGAATAATAATTAAAAAACAGATTTGCAATTTTCTTGTTTAGCGGTTTAAAAATCAGCAAATTAGTAACAATCATAATCATCAATTTTACAGATACTTATGATCGATTTTCTATCTAACCGTGTCATTTTAATTGTTTAAAAAAATTATAAATTGTTTATTTATTGATAACTCAGTTAATAATGGGTTATCAAAGTGTCAAATTCTTGCTTTTCTGTTTTAATATGTCGAGATTGTAATCGCATACTTGAAATAACAATATCGTTGCTTATTACAAAATAACTAACAATGTTAACTTGTAAATTAGATTTGACTAACAAATATCGATTTGAGAGTTAAATTAACATGAAATTCAGGATCAGCACATCAAATTTAACTAAGAAATACTTTTGTTCGTTTAAAAAACTTTATAATTAACGATTTTCTGTTGTAAACAATAAATTTTCCCACGGTCGTGACGTCACGCTCCTTATATGGTAATGTTTTCGCAGAGTTGCCCTAACACATTTGCATATACGTGTGAAAAGCGTCTACGCTCAATTACCGATTTTCTCTAATTGTCTCGTGTGTGACGGGTTGCCGTTTTACAGAGGAAAATAGGAGACAAATCAGACAGGACCGTTACAATAAACTTATTCCATAATACAATTGCTAAGTGCGAATTAAGTTCAAATGTATATTATTATAGAGGTGATTTCTAAAGAGCACCAGAAAGAAGATATACTTCAGTACATATTCATCAATAAAAAACATTTACAATAAAAGCACTTACGAATATTTCGATACGAGGTATGTCTGGAAAGTATCGGGCCTACCGTTATATTTTCGTGCTAGTGTAATTCCTTAATAACTGATGGGTGGTATCCTTCAAAATAATCCCCACTTGATTGAATAAGACGGTTCTATCGATGTTTCCACTTTTCAAAATAGTCCTGGAACTCACTTTTAAGGATAGCCTTAAGTACACTCGTCGCATTGTTTTCAACCGTTGTTTTGTTATCGAATCTGTGTCCTTTGAGTGGTTTTTTAGTTTTGGAAACAGCCAAAAGTCACAAGGGGTTAGGTCGGGACTGTATGGAGGTTGTCGAAGCAATGCGATATTGTGTTTGCTCAAAAACTGCTGCACAAGATTGAATGAATGCGCTGGCGCATTATCGTGATGGAGAAGCCAGTCACCACTTTCCCAAAAGTGCGGCCGTTTTCTTCTTACTGCATCACGCAAACGTTTCAAAATTTGAACGTAGTTTTCTTTATTGATTGTCTGACCTGTTGGTGCATATTCGTGATGTACAACACCTTCACAATCGAAAAAAACAATCAACATTGACTTAACATTGCTCCGACTTTCACGTGCTTTTTTTGGTCTTCGCGATTCAGAATGCTTCCACTGTGAAGATTGTTGTTTTGTTTCAGGATCATAAGCATAAACCCATGATTCGTCACCTGTAATAACTTTTCTAAGCACATTATCATCTATTGCAAATATATTCATTTTTTTGTAATTTTCTCATTAATTGATGCCCATATAGATCAAAATAAAAAAATCAAATTCCTCAATTGCATGGCTTAATTGAAAATTTTCTTTTTGATTGATTATGATAAAAAGAAATTTCACTGGTTAAAAGCTATCTGGTAGACCAAAAAATATCGAAAATAAATGAATGTGCTGGAAGGCCAAAAATAAGTCCGACGGAAGGAGTATTAACAACCATGCAATACAGGCATACTCATGAGATTTTGACAAAATACAGTTTGGACACATTCAGTTTAGCTATCAGATTGAGCAATAAAAATATCAAACCCACAGAAAGTGAAAAATCATCAGAAAAATATACAATGGCTCAGAATACAAGACATTCTGCCGAGAGTGCTTTAGCATTCTTTTGAGGACAAAATTTTAGCGTTAAAACCTATAAAGCATTAATGCATGACAGTGTACAAGGGGGATGTTCAATTTATTCTGCTTATGATTGTTTATTACCAGCAATGAAAGAATGTCTACAAAAAATGTAAAGTTACTGAAATTAAAGCTATTGTTTCCCTTTAAGTAAGATTGAAACAAACAGCTAAAAAGCTGTGCGAAGGTATTTGTCTAGATTAGGATCAATTTTACTTACGTAAGCTTGAAATAACAACAACTTTAGGTTTTGACAGTTCGTCTGGACATAAAAATCCATATCAATATTGCGAAGATACAACAATGAAAATACAAGTTCATTACAGTCGCTTTTTATTAGTAGCATGATTATAGTATCTTTAAAAAGTCTGGTTAATAATACTATTGGTTCTGAATGGTTGAACCCAACTCCACAAAGTGTAAGGTTCTGCGTGCCACTTCGACGTCTAACCAAAAAAATAATCAATTTAACTTAGCAAAATTTCAAAATGAGTAATAACAAAGTTGTTTAAACAACGTTTAAGTTTACCAAACTTTGTTCGACGGTAAATATTTGAATACAATAGTTGAGAATCAGTCTAGTGCTAAGTGTCCCATATGTGGAAAAACTCACCATAGTTTCGGTAATTTACAAGAAAACTTCACTACCATACCATCCTGTTTGAAATACGGCCTGGGTCTGCTACATTGTGAAATTAAAGCATTTGAGCATTTGATTAACCTTTCATATGAGATTAACCATCAAGTTTATATTGTAAAATATCATATGTATTTTTGAAAAATCAATATCCATAACGTAATAATATAAACTGTAATTTGGATCATTTTTACCCTCCAATTACGAATCAGGTCTATTTTTTAAGGACAAGTTGGACTTTATGTTTCAAATCCTACAAGATGAATATTTAATTTATAGAAAAAAAATTGATGATCACAGAGTTTACAATAACAACCATGAATCATCCAATTTTCTCGTCTTTGGACATCTTTTCGAGCTTGATAAAGAGGACTTAACATAAATTTTGATGAACGGTTTGGACTTGTCTTTCGAAGAGCGACAATAATATGTATCTAGTTCATTAAAAAACGCTGTATCCATAGTATCCAATTAGAGTAACAACGAAAAATCACGATATTTTGTATTCCTCAAATTTTTGTGCGTTTTTCTCGCTGAATAATGTACTTCATTGTATTTCTGACAATGGGTTTGGATTTCTCGTTCCGAATACTACAAAAGTATGTATTTTTTATCGAAAAAGGTGATATCCACTGTAGATAGTTCAATAAAGTATGAAGGCCAACGATAATTGATATTGCCTCGACTTTGGATGCATTTTCTTTTGACCAATAACTTTAAATAAATTTTTGACAATGGATTTGGATTTATCGTTCCAAATCCTACACAAGACGATATTTAGTTATTTAAAAACTGATCTTGATCAGGAAGAAAAATTGAAGAAAAGAAACTTTTTTGAAAAATTCACAACTTTGATCTTGACTTTACAACTCAAATGTTGAATAGCCATTTCCACTATAGTTTTCTTTAAATTAACATCAATTCTTGCTTTCGAATGCAATCAGAATTATCCCGTTATATTATTCCGTTCTAAAGATCTACGATTTTGAGAAAAAAATCTACCAACCGTACACTATGCGACGTAAAGTGAATGTGCTTGTAAGAGATGATATGTAAGTATTCGCATGCTAGTTTACGACAAAATGAGAAAAAATTATGTATCTTCAAATCTACTACTCAAAAAACATTGTCTTTTCATAACTTTCATCCGTACCATATTACGTTGACGCAACAATTACCGACGGATGATTTTCAACGAAAAATAGTATTTTACAGATGGGTACAAAAGATATACAACTTGATCCTAATTTCTTCCGCTATGTATTATTTCATAAGAAAGCAACATTCCATAAAAATCCATATTGGTTTCAACAAAATGATTGCCAACATTGTTGGAGCTGGAATAGGTGGTGTGGCATTATTAGTGGTACCTTCATCGGACCATACTTTTTTGATGATCATGTAAATGATACCAGCTACTTTCAGTTCTTACAAAACGAATTACTCGAACGACTTAAAAGCATTGTATTGCAAACTAGAGGCCGTATGTGGATCCAGGAGGATGGAGTACCAGTATACTTGAGTAGAAGAGTACGTGAATATTTGGATTTAATATTTCCGAATAGATGAATAGGACTAGGTGATTCTGTTGAATTGTGTCAGTGATCTTCAGATATGACAAGTCTAGATTTTTGCTGTAGGGATACTTAAAAAATGTTGTTAACACTCAACCACCAACAATAAGAGAAAATATGAAAGAACGCATAAGATTGCCTTGTCAAAATATTCCCAGAGGTTTTGTTGTCAACTGTAAGGAGTTTCAAACGTAGATCAACCTATGCTTCGAAAATAATGGACAACGTTTCGAACATCTATTGCGATAATACTTTTCTCATCTATTTAATTTATTACTTAATTAATAAATGAATCAATTTAAGTAATGTACTCGTACTTTCTACACTATTACAAATTGTTGCACATTGAATCAATAAAAAGCATTTCTGCTGGGTTAATTGATTATGTTCATTATTTATTATGCCTTTCAAGCTAAGGTCGTTAGTTCCAATCTTTTTTTAAACATTTTTCTTGCCAAAATTATAAAAAACAATTTTTAAATGTTTTTTTTGG
This sequence comes from Phymastichus coffea, assembly GCF_024137745.1. Taxonomy (NCBI): domain Eukaryota; kingdom Metazoa; phylum Arthropoda; class Insecta; order Hymenoptera; family Eulophidae; genus Phymastichus; species Phymastichus coffea. The sequence goes on from NW_026706814.1 coordinate 7,968,445, forward strand.
ATTTTAACCTTAATTTGACCTAAGTATTGGATTTTTTAAATATTATATCGGTTGTAAAATTTCTCGCTCTTTTTGAATCCGGTATTAAATATAGAGATTCCTATTTAAAAAGTTACTTAAACCTGCAAATGATCTTGAAATTGAAATTGAAAATCAACACAGGCATGACACATAGATGATCTCCACTGTCCTAAACAATTTTGGTTTGAACAATTCTTTGTACGACGTCAACTTTTCAAGATATTTAGGTCCGTTTTTCAAAATCAGTCACACTATATATATATTGTGACGGAGAATTTCGGCTTGCCGGCTTCTCCTTTGTCTCTCTCTCGTCCGTTCGTTGCGCCCGGGCTGAGGGTGTATTTGTATACACTCTCATGCTTACATTTTCTCTGTTTGAGGTGCGGCGAACGGGCATTGGCGGAGCTGGAGGTGGTTGACGAGGCGACGATCCGTTGCCAGGATCGTTATGCGTGGGGGCGAGTGGAATGGGGAGAGCGCGGCCGAGGGGGGGAAATCGGTAGTATCGTTTGGGCTGGCCGATCGCGTGTGCGCGTTTATTTTGTCGTCGTCGATTTCCGGTTTTTTTTTCCGTTGTTTTTTTTTGGAAGCGGTGCGGTGCTTCGCCACGTCGTTTATTTGTGGATGCGCACCCGGTGTATGGGCGCGCATCGGTGGTTCCATTTGGTGTGAGTGTGGAGTGAGTGGCTGGGTCGCGCCCAGCCAAGCCTTGCCGCCCAGCACCGGTGTGCGCGGGTAAGAGCGAAGCCCGTACCGCCGGCGCACGCGCGTTCGGCGAGCGAATCCGGCGAGCAGCTGAGCAGCAGCACCAGCAGCAACAACAGCAACAACAGGGGGTTAGCGGCGGACAGCTGCAGCAGCAACAACAACAGCAACAATATCAGCAGCAGCAGCAAGCCGCAGCCGTTGGCCGAGAGCAGCCATCTTCGCCCGAGGTCGTCATTGGGAAGGTCGGTGCCGGTTTTCTCTCTCTCTCTCTCCTTCTCTCGCTCTCTTGCATGTTCAGTGGTGCTCGCGGGTGCAACGGTGCAGGTCGGGCAGCGATGCCGGCCCCCGTTGCCGGGTATTGAGGTCGCGAGTGCGTTCGCGGGCGCTTAGGCTTGAGCGGATTATCGGGCAGTGATTGCCGATAATCCGATTAAGCGGATTAGCGATTTTTGTATTAGGCCGATTTGCGAGACGGAGTGTGCGTGCTCCGTCTAGTTATTAATTTGTGTGTCTTTCTTTTATTTTCTTTTATTGTGTTTGTAATAATAAATTTGTAATATATACAGGGTTTTCCAGACCACCCGTACACCCCCTCTAGAATCCAAAATAATGGATTAATCAAAAACTGCTTCAGACAAAAGTTGCTGGCCTTCGAGGGGGACATATCCGTACGACCTTGGCTTTGACCTTGGAGGTCATGTTCAAGGTCATTTCAAGGTCAACTTTGTTTTTTTAAATAGGAACCCCCATTTTTGACCGCGGATTCGGAAAGAGCGGGAAATTTTACGTCCAAAACGGTATTTTAAAATTTTTTTTCATGGCCTTGAGAAGGTCGATTTAAGGTCAAATGCTTGAAAAACTGCCTAAAAGCGTTTTTTTTAATTTTTAAGATATCGAAAAATGACCTCTACAAAATTTGTTCAGAATAGAGTGGGCCACCCAATGCACCAAAAACCTTTGACCTTTAACCTCATTTTGAAGGTCATTTCAAGGTCGAAGTGTTTTTTGTAATGGAAATCCCTCTTTTTAACCCCGGATACGCACATAGCGCGAAATCCGACGTTTGGATAAGGTATTATGTTGAGTTTCGCGCTATGTGCGAATCCGGGGTCAAAAATGGGGGTTCCTATTTAAAAAAACAAAGTTGACCTTGAAATGACCTTGAACATGACCTCCAAGGTCAAAGCCAAGGTCGTACGGATATGTCCCCCTCGAAGCCCAGCAACTTTTGTCTGAAGCAGTTTTTGATTAATCCATTATTTTGGATTCTAGAGGGGGTGTACGGGTAGTCTGGAACACCCTGTATATTTGTGTCATATGTCACTGCGTCAACCCGTTCGCTTTCCGACTTTCCTTTGATTCGTGCGCGATTGGCACACACGCTCGGTGTGCCATTCAGTCGTGGGAGCATTCGTGCCTCCCGAGCCCTCCTTTTGATAAATATTGTGCGGACGGCTGTGAGCAGGTATTCTAACGAATAGTCGGCTTAAATAATTCCGTTCCATGGCATCCCTTGTGGGGAAGGCGCGACGCGTGCGCGAGTAGGATGATCGCGAATCGGTAGCGGTGACAAGTGCTTAACGACGCGTGTTGCGATTGTGGTTGTTTTTTTTTTCTTTCGTTTTCGTTTTTTTAGGATCGCCGGGCAGCGATCGCGTTGCGTCTGTCGCTCGGTCCCGTTGAGATGCCGTCCCCCGCAGCTGACGCGAATTTATTCATGCGTCGTTTATCCCGGCAACCGGAGTTACAGCACCTGAGGGCCAGCATCACCAGGGTTCCGCGGGAGGAACTGGTGAGGTATATGCGGACTCAGGGGCTGACTACAGAGGGTGGACTCCTGGTACTTCAGGACCGCGTCTTCCGCGTGTTCCTGGCGAATACGCGATCCGGAGCTGAGGTGCCCCTTCTCCCCTCTGACTTTATGTCGGGGCGCATCCCCGATCCCTCCTCTAGCGAAGCGCGCGATGTAGTGCCGGACCAGAGTTTGCGCGCACGGTTTGAGGATACTCTGGCCCGGAATCCCCTTTTCGCTCGCACGGGAGCGGGTGACGTGTCCTTGCTCAGCTCAACGGTCCAGGGGAAAGTGAAGCACTCTCCTCCTGAGCTTGGGCCGGTCTTGAGCGAGGACCAGGGCAACCGTACCCTGCTTGAGGAGGAAGTCCGGAGCGCCTCGACAGGCTCCGACTCCGGTGATACCGCGAGAGAGGCTGCGGTAGCTGCGGCGTTGCCACGGGGGGCCCACCTGGAGCAGGCTGAGGGCCCGGGGGACGTGGCTGCCGGACCCGTCCCGGTACCAGCGGTGCCAGTGTCGCCTCTGGACCCGCTATTTTTGCAGCAGGTGTTGGCGGCCTTGCAGGTCCTGGGTTATGGGCCTGTTGGTACGGCCCCGCTGGTTGCCGGGATACCGACGGTACAGCCCTCCCCGCTGCGGCCCCGGTCCCCGATGGGCCCGGGCTGCCCCGCAGCTGACCCCCAGCGGGGGGAGCGGTTAACGGGTTTGGACTCTCCCAAACGCAACTGTCCTCGCAAGCTCGCACGCGAGTGGCGACAACACTTCGCCGCCTCGAGTGGATTCGAGGAGGAGCGACGACCTGTCCTGACGAGGCCCCCGCTGCTGCTGTCCTCAACGTCAGACTCGCCTAGTGAGGCGAGCAAGGCGCATTTGAGGCCCAGGAGACGGCCGCGTAGAGGACGGCACGGCCGGGAAACCACGAGCTCCTCCGAATCCGAGCCCTCCATCGCTGGAAGAACTTCCAGCGATGACGTAAGCGCGTGCCACCGGCGACGCCATCACCGGTGTCGTCGGGGGCGCGCACGTTTGGGCCATCGAGGCGCGCGCGGGGAGGAGTCGCGCGGCCGTTTGAATGGCAGGCCCGCCGATGCGATTTCGGCGTTTAGGGCCTGGAACGTGCGGTTCAACGGCGCCGCGGGATCGGGTGCAGAACGCTTCCTGGAGAAGTTGAAGCGCTGCGTGAGGTTATATAACCTCCCCGATCGTGAGGTGCTCCCGGCCCTGGATGCGATCTTCTCCGATCGCGCGGAGGTTTGGTTGGCGAACAACCTCGGAGGGTGGCGCACTTTCCATGATTTTGCGGTTGATTTCCACCACCAGTACTGCCGGACATTGGACCTCGAGGAGCTCTATTGTGAGCTGAGCCGCCGGATGCAGGGTGAGGATGAGTCAATCGCTGACTACCTCACCGCATTCCAGAGCATCGTGCGGCGGATGCGGCCTCCTCCGTCCGACAGACGGCAAGTGCGGTTGGCGATGGCCGGGTTGAACCCGGAGTATGGGCGCTACCTCCGAGATAGACCCGTACACGACCTCCGCGATCTCCGTTATTATGGAGATAGATTGGAGAGGCACCAGGATTCTGCCCCACCCACCTTCTGCCAAGGATAACTTGCTGGTGGAGGATGCTGCGTACCGAGGGAAGGCGAGGAAGACCCACGTTGCAGAGATTGCCGTCGAGGTCTCCCAAGCCTCCAAGGAGCAGCCGACCAGCAAGCCGAAGCAGAAGAAGAAGAAGAAAAGCAAGGGTGCCAAGTCCTCGGGAGCGCAGGTTTCGGGGCGTTCGTCGTGTGGCGGTTCGGGAGCTGAGGGGTGCATGGCGAGTGCAGTGATGCACCCAGCACCCGGGCGTTATCCCAACGCCCAGGCCCAGGGGAAGGTTGCCGGTGGGGGCACGAACCCGCGAGCAGCGCCGTCCCTGCAGGCTCCAGCGCGAGCCGTAGTCCTGCAGCAGGGACCAGGTGGCGCGAATTCTGGAGGTGGCCAGGGCCCATCCCCGTTTCGAGGTCGTTGTTTTGGTTGCAACGGGGAGGGACATAGACGGTCACAGTGTCCGTACAATGGTGGCCGCCAGAACGACCAGGCTCGCGGAGCACCTGTGTGCTACCGATGCAACCGGGTGGGCCATTATGCCCCCAGCTGCCCCTTCGGAGCCCCGGCCGAGTCGTGCCAAAACTGCCAGGCGCCCAATTGCACGTTCCGCACGTGCATCAACTGCGAGCCGATTCGTCGGTTGGCGGAAAACAGGCCAGCGGGGAACGGTGGCCCTACGCTCTCCGCCATAACTCGCAGCGGGCAGCCGGCGTGGAGCACAGCGGATGGGACCTACGAGTAAGACCCCAAGAAGATTCGGGGCCTGAGACGTGGGAATACTGGCGACAACTGAGTCGGCGACTCGAGAGCCGTTGGCAGGTGGCCGACGGAGGCGAGTCCCAGGAAGTGCGAGGTGAGCAGGAGAGCCCAAGGTCGCAACTGCGTGTGAGGCGACTTGCGAGCGAGCAATCGCAGGAAGTTGCCCCCGGTTGTCAGACCTTGCAGGGGTTCTTAGAGCGGACAAGTCAACTGCGTGGACGCGAGGTGCCGGGTACAGAGGCTTCCCCGTGCGTGAGAAACGCGACGAGAGAGCTGAAAGCCTCGTCGGTTCCGGCGGGGGTGGGCGTTGTGAGTGGCACAACGGGTTGCCCGGGCGCCTCTGTCAACGGAGATCCCGCAGTTGACATGGTAACGGAGAATCGTCCTCTGCTCATACTGCTCATCAATGGCAAGCCTTACAGTGCGCTGTTTGACACCGGAGCGCAAGTGTCAGTGGTAGGCTGCCGTGTCACGCAAGACTTCCAGGCTCAGGTGAGGAGAACTCCGGGAGCAGTAAATGGTTTCTCGGGTACATCAGTCAGTATGGTAGGAAAACTGAGGCTGGTGATCGAGATCGACACTGTGGTCCGGTCCATTGAGGCGTATGCGTGCGAGCAGGGATTGCAGTACGATATGCTCCTTGGACAGGACTTCATCCGTGCGTTTGGTTTCCGTATGGATGCCGAACACAATGCATGGAGTGTCGCAGGTCGGGAGAGTTGGCATGATTTTGCCCAATGGCAAGATGGCCAGGTGTACTTTCCCGACCAACCAGGAAAGCTCCAATTGACCGCGGAGGTAGGAGGACTTTCGGCACTGCAGGAGCCCCAACGACTCCAGGTTGAGACGTTGGTGCGGCGAGTGGTGCCGGAGAGGTCCCCTGCGCAAACGGACCTTATCGAGCACGTCATTGATGTGCAAGGTGCCAGGCCAGTTAAGACGCCGATGCGCAGGTACTCTCCGCAGGTCACGGAGCTTATTCGCCAGGAGATTCAGGACTGGTATCAGAAAGGAGTGATACGTCCGTCTCAGAGCGAGTGGTGCAGTGCACCGGTGGTCGTGAAAAAGCACGATGGTAGCTACCGTTTGTGCATCGACCTGAGGCCGGTGAACAAGACCACTCGGATCGATGCTTACCCCATGCCGGGGGTAGATGTGATTCTCGATAGGTTGCGAGGAGCCCGGTACATTTCTAAGATCGACCTCAAGAGTGCCTATTTACAGGTGCCCTTGCAGGAAGATAGTAGAAAGTACACGGCGTTTGGTGCGCCGGGTTGCGGGCTCTGGGAGTGTAACCGGATGATTTTTGGTCTGGTCAACGCTCCCGCAACCTTCATGCGCTTGATGGACGCGCTGTTCGGACCAGATTTCGAACCGCATGTATTCAAGTACCTCGACGATGTGATCGTAGTCACGGAAACGTTCGAGGATCACTTGGTGTGGCTCGAGAAGGCGCTGGAGCGCATGGTCCGGGCGGGGCTGGAGATCAACGTCGAGAAGAGTGAATTTGGTTGCTCCAGGGTCACGTTCCTGGGATACCTTCTCGACGAGGGTGGGCTGCGGCCTGACTCTGATCGAGTTCAGCCTGTGCTGGACTTTCCAGCCCCGCAGAACATCAAACAGCTGCGTTGTTTCCTGGATGGTACTCCAGGTTCATCGAGCATGAGTCACATCTGAAGGTGCCCTTAACGAAGCTGTTGCACAAGGGCGAAGCATGGCACTGGGACTCCGAGCAGCAACGAGCGTTCGATGCGCTCAAGCGAGCTCTTACGGAAGCTCCCGTGCTTGTGCGACCGGATTTTTGCCGGCCGTTCTATGTGCACTGCGACGCGTCGTCTTATGCACTGGGTGCTTGCCTGATGCAAAAAGACGACGAAGGGTACGATCACCCGATATGTTACGCGAGTCGCATGCTTAATGAGCACGAGAAGAATTACACCGTGTCCGAGCTCGAATGCCTAGGGCTGCTGTTCGGAATCCAGAAGTTCAGACCATACATCGAGGGCGCGCATTTTATTGCAGTCACCGACCATACGGCTCTGACCTGGCTGAAGAACAAGAAGGATCCGACGGGGCGTCTGGCCCGCTGGATCCTCGAGTTGCAGCAATGGGACTTCGAGCTGGTGTATCGCAAGGGGACACTCCACCATGTCCCTGATGCGTTGTCTCGTGGGTTTGGGAGCGACGTGGAAGCTGCAGCATTCGAGGTCATCAACGACCCGTGGTACCTTCAGCGGATGAAGGACGTGGTAGCTCGTCCACTTAAGTACCGCGGGTGGAAGGTTGAAGATGGAATGCTGTACAAGTACGGCACGAATGAACTCCTAGATCCAGTGACTCATAAGGAGCAGTGCTGGCGACTCGTAGTTCCGGGTGAGCATCGGGAACGTGTGATGCGGGATGCTCATTGCGAACCGTCGACCGGACATTTCGGACGCGAGAAAACGTACGATCGCATAGCGCGCGAGTACTTCTGGCCTGGCATGTGGTTTGACGTGCAGGGTTTTGTGCAGTCTTGCCCGGCCTGCCAGAGGTACAAACTAGAACAACGTGCGCCACAAGGTCTGATGAGCAAGCGTGTGGTGGAGCGTCCGTGGGCAGTGATTGCCACGGATGTTGTCGAACTGCCCCGCAGCAAAAATCGTTACAAGTACCTGGTGGTTTTCCAGGACTTGTTTACGAAATGGGTGGAGTTCAAACCACTGACAGTCGCGACCGGTAAGATGTTAGGATGTGCGCTCGAGGAACTTATTTTATTCCGGTGGGAAGTTCCGGAGTATTTGGTCAGCGACAGTGGTAAGAACTATTGCGGGGCGGACTTCATGACCGTACTCAAAGAGTATGGGATTGAACACGTGCCCTGCCCACCGTACCATCAACAGGCAGACTTTTGTGAACGTGCGATCAAGACGTTGAAGACCATGATCTCTATTTTTGTAGATCATGATCATCGCGACTGGGATAAGCACCTGCACGAGTTTCGGCACGCTATAAATACGGCGGTACAGGCGAGTACAAGGGTGTCACCGGCGTTCCTCAATTTTGGTCGGGAACCACGTCAAGCGAAGAGCCTGCGTAGGGAAGTAGAGGTGCGGGGCCCTTTTATTCGGTTGTCTCCTGAGGAGTGGGCGGACCGGCTGAAGCGCCTCAATGCTCTGAGGAGCCTGGTGGTCAGGCATATTGAGCAGGCGCAGGACAGGCAGAAGCGCCACTATGATCGTGGTCGCCGGTTCGTCCAGTTCCAAGAGGGAGATTTGGTCTTACGACGCTCCCACACTCTGTCCAACGCAGCGCTAGGTAGGAACGCCAAACTTGACCCTTTGTATATCGGTCCGTATAAGGTGCTGGAGGTGCTGTCCCCAGAATTGTATATTCTGACGACGGATAGCAAGAAGCAGGTGGACCGCGTACACATGAAGGAGTTAAAGCGATATGTCCCTCTGCGGTCGAACCGAGCGACAGCGTGTGTGTAGAAACGGCCAATAGTTTGTAAGTCGGCGAATGGTGGGTTGAGTTTTGCGTTTTTCAGTCGTGCGAATCGTGAGTGTTTTCTTTTTGTCGTCACTCTTGTCTATGGTGTGCTGGTATTGCATGTGGTCGTTGTGGTGTCCAGACAGAGGATTATGGGATGGGCTCTAGATTGGGTTGATTTGGTTGGTTACAGGTCCAGCAGCATGTCACTGGCGGACGAGATCCGCAAACTGGGAGCCCTCGTCGGGACGGACAGCGGGTCTGGAGGTGAGGGGTCGGCCCCGACCTCGACACCGAAGCCATTGGAAGGCTCCGCGGCGGGCAGTGATGCCGCTGCGGAAGCCAGACCGGTGGCCAACTCGGTCGTTGAGGTGAGTTCTGCGCGGTTCGGGGGGAGTGTGGCCTCGGTGGCCGCTGTGATGCCCTCCGAGTCCCGGGGCAGTGGGCCTTTCCCCGTTCGTGGGTCTGGCGAGCCATGTCCGGAGGTGGAGGACGCCTCCATGTCCGCGTCTGCTGGGGACGCGCTGGAGCTCGGCAGCGGAGCCGCGCAACTGGAGCTCGCGACGTACCTGGGGGAGGAGCCAATTCCCTTGGCGACTCCTTCCGGGGCGCCGTTTTCCGCTGTCCGATCTCTGCCGCGTGCTGAGCGGCTGGCGCGGGAACGCCGGGCCAGTGAGGCCTTGGTGGCCAGGATGGTCCCGGTGGAGGCCTCTCCACTAAGGGGTAGGTCGGAGTGGGACAATAGTCTCAACTCCGGCCCGGCTCGCCAGGCACTGCCGTTGCAGAGGGCGCTGGCCAACTTGGCCACCCGCGGGCCGCGGCAGGGAAAAATGGTGGAGCGCCTGTACGCGGACTCGCCCATGGGGCTCCGGACGGCACGGACCCGGGGTCTGCGGGCTCTCGTTGAGCCGCGCAACCCCGGTCTGAGCACCGAGTTACGGTGTCCGGGAGCCCGGAACGTGCTCCCGGCGATTCGGGAGGAGCCGCGCCCATCTCGCGGCCACTCGAGAAGGGATGAAATCGCTCTCGAGTATCGTTTCCTCCCGGCGTCGGGGGTACAAGCGGAGCAGCCGAAACGTGTGGCGCTCCCAACTGTCGCGACCGGGGGCCGGGGCCTCTACCCTTCCGCGGGATACGAGGAGGAGGCGATCCCTCAACCGTCCCGTAAGAAGAGGTCTGGGCGGCTGCCCGATTTCACCAGGGACGTAGAGTTCCGCTACATCGGTGAGAAACCAACTCCTCGACAGGAGGGGGTTCCTCAATCCCGATCGTCGGCGGGGCCGGACGCGTCCGGTGAGATTGGGTGCCCCCAGAAGGAGACGGTGAGGGCCGGTTCCCCACTTGTGGGAAACTCGGATTCGTCTCCACCCGCGGGACTGGTGGAGGAGGTCCCGTCGACGCCTCCATCCGAGGCTCGGGTTGGTCTGGTGCCGGAAGCCGCGACAACCGCGACACCTTCACCCACCCTGGAGACGGGTTTGTCCGTCCCCGCCTCGGTGTCGTCTTCGCGTCGGGTCGTGGGTGACGATGGCATCGTCTACCGCCTTTGCGATGACGGCCATTTTCGCCCTGTGACCCGAGCGGGGGGGCGGCGCGCGAGGAAGGGGGTTGAGGCCAAGCGGGTCTCTCCAGCGCGCACCGCGGTCAACCATCAGACCGCCGATGGCGCGCTGGCAAGCCGGTGTCAGCTGCCTCGGCCCGGGTCCGGAGCCGCTGTCGCCAAGCAGGGCACGCCATCGCCCACCTCAGTGGCGGCTAAGCGTCGGGCTCGACGCCGGCTTCAGGCTGAGATCCGGGCTAGGGCCGAGCGGGGCTCGCCAACCATGGAGCCGCCAATGCTCCCGACGGCACAAGCGGCGCCATCAACATCTATGGCGCCGGAGACGCCACTACCACCTGTGGCGTCGGTGACGCCATCACCACCATCGGTGTCACCCGTGCCGTCGGCGCCGAGGCCGTCCTCTCGTGTGAGGGCCCTGGCCTATCTTGCAGGGCTGTCCCGAGAGGATCGCCTGCGCCTTGTGGAGGAGGCTGGCCTAATATCGCAGCCTCCTGCCCGCGAGGGTGGCCAGTAGGTGAGGCCACGCGAGACCCAAAGTAAGTGGCGCTCTGAACCCCGCAATGACGCATGTTTCGTTTTCGGGAGTATCGTTAGGGGATGTCGTGTGATCCCCTGTATTTGTAGTTTCTTTTGTTGTCCCGTTATAGGTAGTGAAGACCCACCATTCCTGTTCGCTCGTGGTCAGCGAGATGCGAGGCTCCCCGGGCAGAATTGCCGTCCGGCCGAGTTTGCACTCGGGACCCAGCCCGGGTGTGACGCACGGACGATGAGAGCGGGGGATAGCTCCCGATCCTGGTACAGGATCGGTTGCTACGGGGGGGCTGTGACGGAGAATTTCGGCTTGCCGGCTTCTCCTTTGTCTCTCTCTCGTCCGTTCGTTGCGCCCGGGCTGAGGGTGTATTTGTATACACTCTCATGCTTACATTTTCTCTGTTTGAGGTGCGGCGAACGGGCATTGGCGGAGCTGGAGGCGGTTGACGAGGCGACGATCCGTTGCCAGGATCGTTATGCGTGGGGGCGAGTGGAATGGGGAGAGCGCGGCCGAGGGGGGGAAATCGGTAGTATCGTTTGGGCTGGCCGATCGCGTGTGCGCGTTTATTTTGTCGTCGTCGATTTCCGGTTTTTTTTTCCGTTGTTTTTTTTTGGAAGCGGTGCGGTGCTTCGCCACGTCGTTTATTTGTGGATGCGCACCCGGTGTATGGGCGCGCATCGGTGGTTCCATTTGGTGTGAGTGTGGAGTGAGTGGCTGGGTCGCGCCCAGCCAAGCCTTGCCGCCCAGCACCGGTGTGCGCGGGTAAGAGCGAAGCCCGTACCGCCGGCGCACGCGCGTTCGGCGAGCGAATCCGGCGAGCAGCTGAGCAGCAGCACCAGCAGCAACAACAGCAACAACAGGGGGTTAGCGGCGGACAGCTGCAGCAGCAACAACAACAGCAACAATATCAGCAGCAGCAGCAAGCCGCAGCCGTTGGCCGAGAGCAGCCATCTTCGCCCGAGGTCGTCATTGGGAAGGTCGGTGCCGGTTTTCTCTCTCTCTCTCTCCTTCTCTCGCTCTCTTGCATGTTCAGTGGTGCTCGCGGGTGCAACGGTGCAGGTCGGGCAGCGATGCCGGCCCCCGTTGCCGGGTGTTGAGGTCGCGAGTGCGTTCGCGGGCGCTTAGGCTTGAGCGGATTATCGGGCAGTGATTGCCGATAATCCGATTAAGCGGATTAGCGATTTTTGTATTAGGCCGATTTGCGAGACGGAGTGTGCGTGCTCCGTCTAGTTATTAATTTGTGTGTCTTTCTTTTATTTTCTTTTATTGTGTTTGTAATAATAAATTTGTAATATATATATTTGTGTCATATGTCACTGCGTCAACCCGTTCGCTTTCCGACTTTCCTTTGATTCGTGCGCGATTGGCACACACGCTCGGTGTGCCATTCAGTCGTGGGAGCATTCGTGCCTCCCGAGCCCTCCTTTTGATAAATATTGTGCGGACGGCCGTGAGCAGGTATTCTAACGAATAGTCGGCTTAAATAATTCCGTTCCATGGCATCCCTTGTGGGGAAGGCGCGACGCGTGCGCGAGTAGGATGATCGCGAATCGGTAGCGGTGACAAGTGCTTAACGACGCGTGTTGCGATTGTGGTTGTTTTTTTTTTCTTTCGTTTTCGTTTTTTTAGGATCGCCGGGCAGCGATCGCGTTGCGTCTGTCGCTCGGTCCCTTTGAGATGCCGTCCCCCGCAGCTGACGCGAATTTATTCATGCGTCGTTTATCCCGGCAACCGGAGTTACAGCACCTGAGGGCCAGCATCACCAGGGTTCCGCGGGAGGAACTGGTGAGGTATATGCGGACTCAGGGGCTGACTACAGAGGGTGGACTCCTGGTACTTCAGGACCGCGTCTTCCGCGTGTTCCTGGCGAATACGCGATCCGGAGCTGAGGTGCCCCTTCTCCCCTCTGACTTTATGTCGGGGCGCATCCCCGATCCCTCCTCTAGCGAAGCGCGCGATGTAGTGCCGGACCAGAGTTTGCGCGCACGGTTTGAGGATACTCTGGCCCGGAATCCCCTTTTCGCTTGCACAGGAGCGGGTGACGTGTCCTTGCTCAGCTCAACGGTCCAGGGGAAAGTGAAGCACTCTCCTCCTGGGCTTGGGCCGGTCTTGAGCGAGGACCAGGGCAACCGTACCCTGCTTGCGGAGGAAGTCCGGAGCGCCTCGACAGGCTCCGACTCCGGTGATACCGCGAGAGAGGCTGCGGTAGCTGCGGCGTTACAATATATATATATATATATATATATATATTTATATTTGCAATATATATATTGTCTATATATCGACTACCGTTGCAATATATATATATATATTGCAACGGTAGTCGATTCGATCAATCGATCTGTTCGCGATTCGGTAGCACTCGCGATGCTAGAGCGAACGATTAAGAGAGAGAGGGGGCGCGCGAGAGTTCAAAGTTTCAGTTAAGCCTCAGCTGTTACTCGTACTTACGAATGTACCGCCAATTAGTTTTGCCCGGTGTTTCACCGTTTTTGCACAAAAAGTTTTCCTGGGATTTTGTATACGTGTGCGAGTGATAGCAAGGAAGCTGATCAAAAGCAGCAGTATCACAACAGCAGCAACTAAAGCAGCAGATATTTCGAGTGAGGCAGCGCCGCTGTTCCCGCAGAAGCACCTTTAATTTCGTTGAAAAAACAATTACAGCTGATCACCATAATTGCATTTCAGGGTAGGTGCACCTACCTTTTTGTGCGCGACAAAATATTCACAAGATTATTTTTGTATTCGCGCCGAGCGTTAGATTTCCCGACAGAGTTTTGAATTCTCTCTCTCTCTCCCATATTATTGTTTATCATTGTAAATCCTATTCGCGTGCGTTAGTCTTTCCTCCATCAAAGACTGTAATTTTCTGGTCATAAACGATATTAATTTTATTCGTCGCATTAGGTTATTTCGTTTCCTGTTAGTTTAACGGATCTATCACCGGTTAAATTTTAAACCGATTTTATCTAGGGGATTAGTTGGAATAAACATTACGTCACTCATATCTAAGGTAGATCGAATGTCGCAAATCAAGTGACTTAAGGTGAGTTCAACTCTATTGGAAAGAAGACACTGGAACGAAAGTATCAAATGTAAAGGCGAATACACGTATACTCATACGTGTTTAACGGAGCGGCGATTAGCTCTGCATCGTGGGAGTTTGTACTTCAATAAACCCCGTTTTTACTAGCTAATCAACCACGTTACAATATATATATATTGTATATATATATATATATATATATATATATATATATATATATATATATATATTGACAGACCCCCACAGAACGCCAAAAAGTCGAACATGAGTGATTTCAATGGAAGTGGATATATAGGAATTGAATATTTTCCTCTCCACTTCTACTTTTAAAAGCATTATCATCTTTCTAATTTCTGAAGATAATGAATCCAAGATGGCTGTCTGAAGTCCATTTTTTTGCCTTTAATTACGATAAAAATGAAAATTTGGTGGTTTTTATTCTTATTGCAATAAATATATTTATAATCTGTCTTATATTTTAAATAAATAAGTAAATTTTATTGCTATATAAAATGTGTAATCAAAAATAGAAGAAATACAGCAATGAATATTATGTCTTTGTTTTAGAATATGAGAAATAGATTAGGATTTATTTATACATTCATTAGATAGTATTATTTGAATTTAATGTTTATAATAGTTGTCTTCAGAAATTTACTGATAAGTTCACGTAGGTGGTTTTGTATTTTCTAAATACGCTTACATGGCAATGCAAAATTTTATCCTGAGACCCGTATACCCCAATTTTTGTAAATATTAAGCCCTGTAACCTGTAACCATACAACTTCTAATCCTTTAACCCTTCAAGTTTACAATTCTCAATCCTTAAACCACAATTTCCTTATTTTTTATATCTGCCGTTGTATTTGTGGTCTGCAACTCCAAAAACTCATGTATACATTTTTTAGATCGTATCCGGTTAGTTATGAATTTGTTGGTTCAACATATTGGATTCACCATTTTAAATTTTTAAAATTTGACTTTATTTTTATGATCAGCATTTCCGAAAATTCGAACCCAAGTATATATTTTTACGAATGTATGTTTTATTGTTTTCATCAAAACAATGTGCAGTAGTTGAATTAAATACAAATTATATTGTATATCCAGTTGCGTATTAATCAAATTTTTTTCGAAATAGTGCTTTTGTAATCCTAGTTGTACGACTAAATAAACTTGTAGATATTTTAATATCTATGTTACAGATCGTGTTTGAACGGCGGATTAACGGAAAAGTATTAAAAATGTCGAGAATTCCTTGCAAAGATAAAGCAATCTACTTCTGTTATATTTGCGGTTGATTTGACCAATACCGTAAGGAAATAAATAATATCATTAAAAAAGGTATTAATAAATGCTATAATATATCTTTAAAAAATGAAGGCCAATCGTGGGTTCTTAATTCTCTTTATGAGGACTATAGGTGAACATTAAGAAAATGGAATTCCATTTTATCTAATGTTGTTACTTAACCGATAGTTTGAAGAGAGTCTGCGAATCACATATATGACTGTTACTTTTATAAATGTAATATTATTGGTTTTAACCATAGTACTAGAGGTTCAATTATATATCCTAGTATGGCTAGTATAACACTGGCACGTTACGAAAAAATTGGGCGAAACGAAAATGTAGTTCTTCAGCCAGAAGTCTCCAAAAAAATTGAAACAGTAGAAAGCTATACCAAAAGAATGATTACACAGCCAACAATTTTCAGACCCAGAGACCAGACATACTGTACCCAAAGGAATTTGATACGCTGAATCCAAATCTGGCCTCAGAATTATTCTATCACCCTAGGTTCCCGAGATATCCTAACCGAAATGTGCAAAAAACACTGTTTTTTGCGGGTTTTGAGGTCACATAGCATCTTGAATAAATTTTTTTTTCCAAAAATGGGCGACAGCATCATAAATGATCACTCATGCTTTCTGGAATCCATTTTTCAAATTTGAGATAGCTTTTTTTCTCATCGAGATATCATTGATTGAAGTTAAGTATTTTCGTAGTTTCGTAACAACGTTAAAACAGTCTATATTTCATATGTGAGCCTATAAGCCCAATTTAAAAGTATTCGTTTTCGATATATGGGTTTTTGAGGTTGCTGATTAAGAATATGAGGTCAGATTTTGAAAAGTTAAAATGGCGGTTTCAATATGGTGAATCTAAAAATTTATAAGTGATCACATTCGACCGAAAAAAATGTGAACATGAATTTTCAGGGAGGCTGATTACGAATATAAGGTCAGATTGTAAAACTTCAAAATGGCGAATTCAATAATATACTATATATGTTAAAGACTGCTTCGCACGCTAGGGAAATGAACTAGACTGTAGAGTTTTAACTGAAGTTTATTAACTAGATTACAATTAACTGTATGTAACCTTATTTACACTTGTGCTTGCTCCCCCAGAGCTGTGGGAATTCAAGTATAGTCTGACGAGTGGTTCTCGTTGGCGCTAGAGCAACTAAGCAGTTGCCATGAGGAGCTGGCAAAAGCGTCACCAACTACCTCGAGGGCTGGTGAGAGACTGACTGCTGCTATGCGAACTCGCTGCAAGGAACGAGCGTTTGCTTACACAGTCATCTCAGCGATGACTGAGGAGTGCTGCCATCTCGTGCCTGCTGACGTAAGCTTGGCATGACCGCCACATATAGGTTGCTTTAACGTTGTTTCGAAACTACGAAAATACTTAACTTCAATCAATGATATCTCGATGAGAAAAAATGCTATTTCAAATTTAAAAAATGGATTTCAGAGGGTAAGAGTGCTTCTTTACGATGCTGTGGCCCGTTTTTGGAAAAAAAATTTATTCAAGATGCTATGCAATCTCAAAATCCGTAAAAAAACAATGTTTTTTGCACTTTGAGGTTAGGATATCTCTGGAACTTTGGGCGATGGAGCAATTCTGAGGCCTGATTTGGATTCAGCGCATTAAATTTCTTTGGATACAGCTTGTCTAGTCTCTGGGTCTGGAATTTCATCAAATTTTGTCGGTCTGTGTTATTTATCAGATAGATGTAAACCTTTTCAATCAGAATGATCTCGATGATTTGATTCGACATTTAAATTGAATGCAAAATTTCCAGAAATTAGTCTGTTCCATGAGTTTCAAGGTGCATCTCATGCATTCTCATCTGAATTACATTCCTGAGAATGTTGAAACATTCAGTGAAGAAATGAATGAACATTTTCATCAGGATTTTACGGAAAAACGAACGTCATTAATAAGGTAGGTAATATGAGGAACGATGGCTGACTATTGCTGGTGCCTTTAAAGATATGACATTAATTCATTACAAAAGCATTTGACAAGAAACGGTCGTTCGATGGAAAAAGAAAACGTTTTCATTAAACAAGCAAAATCATTTGTTCGAAGCAGAGTAATTTATAAAAATACAGAAAAACTTAATAGTATATTTCTGCATAGAAAAGAAAGGCCGGGGTTATAGTATCGCAGGTTACAAGTCTCAAGGGTTATGGAATTAGGGGTATAAGAGTCGGGGGTTACAGCGTCAAGGGTTATAGGGCTTGAGGGTTAAGAAATTTGAGGTTTACGATTCAAGGATTATATGGTCGCACGTTATAGGACTCGGGAACTTAAAAAATTAAAGTATGAGAATTTGGTGTTATAGCCTTGCAGGTTACAGAACCCTGGGATTAAGGACTTTGGAGTTTAAGAGTTGAGGGTTATATGGTCGTAGGTTACAAGGCACAGGGGCTAAGAAATTTTTGATGTAAGGGTATAGAGTTATAGCACTACAGGTGACAGTGCTCAATGGTTACGAAAATTAGAATATAAGGGTCTGAAGATGTAATTCTGCATTGCTACATATGCGAATTTGGAAAATAGGCTGTGTTTTAATGTTATTCGGAAATGAATGAAATGCTTAATTTTAATCAATGATAACACCATGAAGAAAAGAGATATTCATAATCGAAAAATGGGATTCGGGTTTCTAGGACAAGAATACTTCTCTAAGATGGTTTGATCCGGTTAAAAAAAATTTATTCGCGACGTTACGTAACCTGGAATATAGCTAAAAATTGTTTTTTTGGCCCTTTTATGTTAGGATATCTCGAGAATCTTAGATAAAGAAACAATTCGGAGGACACATTCGGATTCAGCTCGTCAGAGTACTTCGTAAATATGTTGTCGCGTCTCTGGGTTTTTCCATTCTTGAAATTTTATCGACCTGTATAATCTTTCTTAAAACTAAAGCAATAAAAGAATTACATGAGGTAGCTGGAGGATGATTACCTCTCTAATTAAAACTTAACTTATTAACGCGTCACAAATAAAATAGTATTAATAAAAAGAAACTACGCAAGGTAACCGGCAAATAAATACCCTACTATTAAAACCTTATCAGTCACGTCGCACGTCTGCCTAAACCTACTTATACCAAACTTTCTCTTTCTCTTTTTCTCTCTCTTGTGGCCTTCATCTTCGGGCCTTCTCAGCCGCTCCCTTCTACAATTAACGGTAGTTGAAATAAAGGCGCAGTATTAGACGTACTCTTACTATACACTCAACATGACCACTACACCTAATCAAGAGTAGAAGGAAGAGGGAGAGTGGCGGATAGAAAACAGGCTAACTACTTGCTTTCATCAGATCCCATCCCAAGGCTAATGCTCGCACCTCAATGACCAGCCTAAGTCTTTCTTACCCCATCTCAACCGGCAACTAGCAACTAACGTAAAACACAGTTTAAACTTAATAATTAAGTCTTCAACTGACTTAAACTGAAAACTTACGTCTAGTCTGATAGTCATGAGGTCAGAACTCATGAGCAGATTGCTAGCGATCTCTATAACAGAGTTAATTTACAAAAATTATCTTCGAATCTAATTTAAAATTATGTTAAATACTTTTACTCCCGTTGAGAGAACAAGAACCAAGTGCATGAATCGTCACGCCAACCATATTAATTTTTACCATTATAGCTCGTTCCTGTGGTCCAGAGATTCCAGCTACCTTCTATATAAGAATTCAAAGATCTGTCACTGAATGAGACGAGGGATTCTCGCCGGAGCGCGTATATCCAGCCACCTCTTGTGTGACGGTTGAAAAGTTTACAACCCCCGAACGTTGATTCTATCCTTATTACTAGGGCAGCCGGCAGCCTGGAAGTCCAGAGGCTCCTTAAGGTAATCCCGTCCTGCACTTTCCTCCGTCGCTCTCACATGTGCCAGACCAACCATATAGTTATAACGATAGCGTGGGCAGTAATGAACAATTACATCAAACGGTCCATAGTTACGGCACACCGAACGACAAAGAGGTGGGTTCAAACAAGCTAATCGTTGGTGTGTCCCCGTTCAGCAGTTGAAACAATGTATATCCGTCCTCCCGTCTTGTCCATTCATCGCGACCTACGAAGAACCGAAATCGGTCCAGCAACCAAAGGTAAAGGGGTCGATTGAACCAGCAATAGCGCTAGCCGTACCAGTGCTTTACTATTCGCAGAACTGGTCGCATCATTCTAACCTCACTATCGCCATTAACTTCCCTCTCTCCGGGCATATCACGCGTCGTTTCCTCCGCGGCATACCCCATGATACTCGCCGATAGTATAAGGACGCTTGCCGTCTTTACACCTGTTTCCTCTGCTGCTCGAGGCACCAACGGTGCCTACCCGAACGGCGCCCTCTCGAAGTTGCACACGAATAGATTGAAACGCATAGAATGCTTTCTACCCGCATTTTAGGGTTCCTTGATCTCCTTCTTTCTTTTTTACTCTAATTACCTGACTAGAGTATAACGCACGAGACAGCTTCGTCGAACTGATTGGGATTAGGCCGGATCTGACCGCTACAGCTTGAACGGCTTGTAAGACAAGGGATGGTGGACGTACGATTATAGAGCTATATGAAGCAACTCCTGGGTCAGTACTATCTCTTCCTCTGATTGTGAGTGGCTCGAATCAATCACTATATCCAGTAAACCATTGGTGATCGACCGCAACGAGCAACTAATGAACCCTCATCTGATGACCGTCCGAGATGCATGACTACGATTAGCTGTCCTACCGGAGGGATACCGTGCCACGGCGCATTGGGCTCAATAGAGTTTCATCAAAGCCGCTTGCTTCAGACAGTGGGAAAACAATCTGTCTTGTTATCGACCTTATCCACGACTTCTTCACCGCTTAGCGTATCCAAAGCGTCATTAGTCTGAATACTGCGCTTCGTCATACAGTCTTATTCCACGTGCGCGTGGGTACAGCTAGACCGATCGTAGATCTCAGGTCTCTGTTACCTGCTAGGAGCAGCCTAATAGCATTCGTTTACGAATGAACTCTGAGGTGACAGTAAGGTTTAGTCTTCCACCACACCTCTTATTATCTCCGCGAACAACACCACGAGAAGTTGCAAGGGACTGGAGGTAACCTCGACGTTACCCGAGGCTGCTTGTCCCTTACCTTAGGGCAAGGCGACGGAGCTTAATACCTGACCTACCTCCATAATCTCGGCAACTTGAGGCAAAAGCACTAATACGACGGAATTACCCATCGTCCCCTCACCTGCAATCATCTCAGCGAGTCGATCAGACTCTCCGGACTCCTCCGTCATCATCTGACGTATATGAACTGTTAATAAAACCTTTGTAGAAAATAAATCAGTTCCTACATCTATTCTACTTGTACAAATTCAATGTATTTACTCTACGGGGTGGTATATAATGCTTTATTTTAAATATATGCACTCTAGCCGTACGATGTTTGCTATTCGGAGCTAATTCATATATCTCGAGCTAGTTTACCGAAATAATTTTAAACAGTTCGTTGTATTTTGGATCAAGTTTTACATTTTTACCTACCACTGCGTTCGAAAGCGTATGTACCTTGCACCAATCCAAATCGTCTACCTGGAATAGTTTCTAACACTTACCTTTATCCTAAAACTTTTGTTGCTTTTCCTGTTCCTCATCGAGATGTCGGGCTACGAAGTCACATAACGCGTTAAAACGCAGTAACTTATCTTTTCACGCTTTTGTATCTACCTTGATTACTGGTACTTTTACCTCCATTTTCCACCTCAAACTCTTAACTAGTAGCGGGTTTTTGCGAAAATTCAGAAACGCTGATAAAGCCTTCGTAGATGCATGTACCGCAACGTTAATACCACGGCGAAACTCATTTATGGCGGTGATTATTATCTACAAATATTGCGATCATAATTTTCAATGTTTAGTTGATACGCTCTACCGGATTACATTGTTAGTGGTACACGACGAAAAAAGTGTTCAATATCATATTATTACAACTTATTTTGAAATACCTTTTGAAATAAGCTTTCACGTTATCACTGACGAAATACCCGGACGTTTCCTACCTGAAGAGGATTAACTCTTCGAGCACGGCAACGAATACGAGATCGGATGTAGCCGGAGCTAATGAGACCTTTGCGTTTTGCTTAGGAGGCAGCTCTTTTAAATCACCGCGTAAATTAAGTCTACGTTAATACATCAATTCTAACAGAACTACCGATTCTGTCAAATTAATTTTATACTTAATGTTTTTTGCGTGTGCATTGCGTAATGATCTTCGCATCACTATTTTATCCCCATACGCTAACGATATAATTACGTCAAATAAATGACTTACGTAATGTAACGTAAGCAAAAAGATGGAACGTGCTTTAACAGTGATCTATGTAACTCGACACCTTACTAAAATATAAGAAATAAGTTCTTTATAAGCTCTATACAGGCGGAAGGCCGCTTTGCTTAAGCCAAGAAAATTATTAAATTATTAAATAAATTAAACTATTAAAGAGAGAAAGAAAATTATTTACCAGGAATTCACTTATCACGTAATAATAAACATACCGCAACAGCAAAATTTTTAATTACTAAATAGAGAAAACTATCAACGTTGCTGTGTCCACATCGGGCGTCAAGACGATTCACGGACGCATATTCGGTCACCTAATCCCTTTAGAAACACAGAAAAGGTTACTTGTATGCAACGAAAAAAACTCCGAAATTTCCAAAAACCAAATTCCTTTGCAAATGAAGGGTGCGAACACGATCTTTGCCCTTGGTATCCAAATTAATATATCAAGCTATCCGCGTTAATTGATATTAATTACCGACCAATTGCTCTATTCCTCACAAGGAATGCTATGTACTAAGACTCTCTATTGTTACTAATATTTTTGAAAGGAGTGGCGATAGAGGCATTCTCGCACTAAAATAATCGGTTGAACAGGCGGCAAAAAGAAAATTTATCAAAATGTGATTATTTCTCTTTTACTAACTCACAAAGAACAATATATGTACTTAAACCTTTGCGAACACAAACAAATAATCTTTCTTAAAACTAAGCCAATAAAAGAACTACACGAAATAGCTGGCGGATGAACGCCTCGCTACTTAAAGCCTATTAGCACGTTACAAATAAAATAGTATTAATAAAAAGAAAATACGCAAGGTTGTTGGCAACTGAATACCCTGCTTTCCAAATCTAATTTAAGTACCGCAGTCGCGAGTTGCTATAGAAGAAAGAGATCAATGAGAGAGAGATTTTAACCTATCCTTTTTGAATATTCTGCAGACAATGAAGACTTTTCCCAACAAAGTAGCATTGGAGCGCGTCTTCTTTCCTTCTATAGCGATAGATTCCTGACAAATAACTAACCAATATCTTGTTGTTTTCTATTTTGCCTAATTTTTTGCCTTTCGCCAATGATGAAGGCACATGTTGGGTTGAAAAAGATTGATTGTTTACGGTGATAAGAGACCTTCTCTTTTTCTCAAACGTAACTTCCCATGCCAGCGTATCCTTCCTATTCTATTGTGATCTGCTCGTGGTCACTGACTGACTTATGTTTTTCCCACTTAATCTACTTTTTAGACGGCACGCGATGCAGCTCTTATCGGTCGGACCGCACGCCTTCCCAAACCTGCTTAGCCTACAGGATTATATTCCATGATTAAATAAAGCTTAATCAATCTCTTCTGGCCTTCATTTTCGGATCTTCTTGATCGCTTCCTTCGGCAATCATCGGTGGCTAAAACAAAGGTACAGTATTAAATGCACTGTTACTATACGTCCAATACTGACCACTATGCCTTACCGAGAGTAAAAGGAAGAGAAAAAATGTAGGACAAAAGATAGACTAACTGCCTGCTCTTATAGGAGAAGACATGTCTACTGCTAGACAAAATATTGAACGAAATTATGACTGGAGCAGGCGACGATGTTTTGTCGTGCGCTGCTTCCTCCCCTTTCTCTGCTCTAGGCTGGCCTAGCAACCGACGTTGGACGCTCTAAGAGTGCGCCTAATGCAGTTTATTTTCTTCCAGCAGCCAATAGTGATTAATGAACCGAGAGAGTGGGCTCGCTAGGGTGACAACGAGCGAAAAAAGGAGAGAGTGAAGAAAAAGAGAGAGAGAGATAAGGGACCAAGTGTCGGTATTAGGCAAAGGTTTGGGGCAGGCACGCGACCGATTAGTGGCGTTGCGTGTCGCCGCGAAATTAGGTCAAAAACGGATGCGTCAAGCGTGAATAGGAGAGAGAGTTGAGCAACAGTTAGGGAAAAGTAGTGAGAAAGTTAAGTACGAGGTGTGAGTTAAGTAAGAAGCAAGCGAGCGAATAGCGAGTCAGTCAGTGAAAGACGTCAACGGCTGAGTCGAGTGCGAGAAGCGAGTACAACAGAGGTCGCGAGAAGGAGAGCTGAGTACGAGGAGCAAGAAGTTCAAGACGAAGCGAGAAGACGATGACGCGCATTCAAGAGGAAGTGGCCTACCGTTTCTCACAGGAAAGGAGGAGTCACAGCAGGATAAAGGTCAAGTGCTTTTCCAGAGTCTCTCTCTCTCTCTCTCTCTCTCTCTCTCTCTCAGACGTAGCAATCGTCCTTGCACGGATAACTATAAATTTTTATATTTATAAATTAACAAATTTGATAATTAATGAATTTTCACGTAGATTTTCTATTGTCCTATATGTACATTATTATTATAAAATGCTGCCAATTGCATTGGTAACTTCTTTAAATATTGATGCATTTATAAAAGTTTTTATGAGTTTTGCTATTAGACTATATATTTTCATTTATAGTTGAAAGATACGATATTTCATATGCAATAGACTATTATACGTTACTTATATAATTAACATACCTTTATCTGGGTCAGTTCTCTCCAACTGTTTAAAAGGCTTACCTTCATTAAATGTTCCAAAGTCTTAATTTCACAATGCAAAATACTTAATCCATATTTCATTAATCCAATTTTGGATATAAATTCATTTTTCTAAATCACCAAATGCAGATGTTGTGAGGTTACAGTATAAACGTCTTGACAAAGAACGGTTACCAGTGATAGTATTCAGGACTTTCCCATCGAATAAGGTTTTGAAAATTTCGTACTTCAAATATACCGATTTTCCATTTACCAAAGTGAAGGAATGAGAAGAAAAACTATTTATCTTTCTATTCGTCCATATTCTTTTTTTATATTTTCAGGAGTTTCTTTCTCAGAACATATTCTTACAGATCCGAAAAATCTAACGCTCATGGGAGTACGATTTATCTAAATATATTCATCACTTCTTCATTGAAAAAGCTGAATTATTCCAATATAGGTAACAAAAAGTAATACACGATCGTTCTTATCTTCATACTCTTCATTTTCCAACATTTGCTGAGAACTTTTATGACTCGAAGAGCTGTCGAATCCTATGGAAACGCGCATTTGTAAAATACGATATGTATTTTGAGGTTATTCCAGAACTAATACTTTACACAACTACTCACCAGTAATGTTGAGTAGCTCATGAAAAGAAACAGACCTCGATATCATTCAGTTTTTCATAATTACATGGATAACATTTTTTTTTCTTCTACTATAGTTTTATAGTTTGGATAAATGTTGTATTCTAAGTTTTTTGTATCACTCATTAATGCTTCATATTGATGTTTACTAAAACCATTTTCTATAATAAATGCTAAGGCTGAACTAGACGTATGAATTTTTAGAAGTATCTTTTTCTTGCACTTCAGAATCTGGTCTATTATCTTGTTTACAATATTCATAACTACAGAATTATTGTTTTGATCGTACAACAAATTTTGAGCTCGTCGGTACAAAGTTATTCGAGATGCAGTATTCACCTGTTTATTTTCGGACACTACTTATGCTAGAGCGATTTTTCTTTTTCGGTCTGCCTCTTCTTTTTGATCTTTTATTCTTATTACTTCGACTCATCTTCAATTACAGTCTGATTCATACAAATTTTTAATTCATTAATAATAAGAATTGTTTGATAATAGACAAGTATCTCGACTAAAAAACATCGTGCACAATTTTCATCAGATTGATTAAATTTTATTTTTCATTTTAAATGTATTTAAAAATCACATTTTAGAGTTGTGAAATTTATGTTAATCTACAAATCTGTTTTTTCTAGAAAGCTCCATTTTCAGGAAATACTCATTTTAACTTATTTTTACCTAACTAAACAATTTATGTGATCTATTAAAAGTCGTTTCTTGCTTTTTGTTACGTGACAGTTTTGATGTTTTTTTTCAAAACGACCACGTGTTAGACCGTTTTAGCTCCGAGTGGTCCTGACTCGAGTGAATTGAATCTTCGGTACGGTACCCCGACCGTCTCAGCGAATTAATCGCGTCTTTACCGACAATGTCCTAAATTCGTCCACGCGAGGGATAAGTGAGAGTAATGGGGGGGGGGGGGGGGGGGTACGGCTCGCTGGATTATTAAAATGAAAATACACGGGTAACATAAGATAGATTTATATATATATATAGATACATAAGATAACATGTGTAGTATTGATCGCGTTACTACCTTACCTCTATCGCGTTACTATCTAATTTACGATTTATTAAATAACTATTCTAAAATACGCGGTCGGTCGTCGTTACGCACCCGGTCCCGGTACGCAAACAAATGGATTCACCGAAAGGGGAACACTGAATATAGTAAGTAGTTAGCGAAATAAAGAGAGAGAAAACAAGGAAGAGATTTCGCTTTATCGAGAATAGAGCGTGGAAGTACTCACTCTGTTGTTTTGATCCTTTTTTTGGTTTATATAAGTCTGATTTGTGGTGTTAGCTTTATTATTTGAATTCAAAACACGATAATTAATGGCAAACTCTTTTCTCTCTTGTGCTCGCAGACTTAACTCAAGTCGATTTAATTAATACTCTGGCGAAAATAGCGTCCGTACTTTAAAACCGGCTAATCGCAACTCCTCGCGCGCCTGCCTCGCTACCGCAACCTACTCTCCCTCTCTCCTTACTATTTTTCGTCTCCTTCTCATTGCTTTGTCTCTGCTGCAAAGGTTCAACAAGCGCGCACACGTGCGCTGCTGACTTCAGTAGCTTATCGCTGAAGTCTTGGCCTTCACGATTTTACTATGTGTCGAGACTTTGTTTTAGTCACTGCTCAATTTCTGTCACATAACACTTTTTTATGTGCTTTTCTTTATATTTATTAGAAGGTCAAGAAAACTTGGAAACATTATTAATCCCATAATGTTAATTATCCCATAATTTTTCCATAAAATTCCCATAAAATTAATCCCATAATTTAACAAAAGTTCAAAAAAAGAGCAAAAAATTTTACTTTCCAATTTCTTAATTTGTCTTATGAATATTTATTTTTTATGATAACTTTTTTTGTTAAAAATAATACCTTTTCAAATTTATCATAAGATATGGTTATTCGCTGAAATTTCACTAACTCTAATACACCAAATGAAGCGTATTGAGAGACGTGTGTTTTGACGCTATTACGCGAGGTACTGGAAGGCTGACTACTTGAAATTTCTACCTAATACGAGGAAAGAATTACGAAAAAAAACTCAAAAGTTTAATGTAACCATTAATTAAAAATATACTATATAATATACCTATATACGAATT
Source organism: Phymastichus coffea (assembly GCF_024137745.1). NCBI lineage: Eukaryota > Metazoa > Arthropoda > Insecta > Hymenoptera > Eulophidae > Phymastichus > Phymastichus coffea. The sequence goes on from NW_026706814.1 coordinate 7,994,830, forward strand.
GTGTCCGGAAAGTATCGGGCCTACGTTTATATCTTCGCAGCATAGTGTTTGAGCGACCTCTACCGGACAGAAACGTCAACAGCAAAGCATCACGAATCTATTGGTTACTTACTGACACCTCCCGGACGTATAGTTCATGCGCAGCGTGTCTTTGCTTACAGTGCCTTTTTCGCGTTCGTCGGATTTTGATATTGTCAAAAATGACTAAAAAACAAGATCAACGAATTTGCATCAAATTTTGCATTCAACTCGGAAAAACGAGTTCGGAAACTATTGAAATGATGCGAAAGGCCTTCGGAAGCGAGTGTATGAGCAAAACACGAATAAAAAAATGGTATAAACGGTTCAAGGATGGTCGCACTTCTGTCGATAGTGATTCTCGTTCCGGCCGACCTTCGACGACAAAAACTGCAGATAATATTGAGCGGGTGTGACTTGCAATCGAACAAGATCTCGTATGACTGTGCGAGAACTAGAAGAAGACCTTGGGATACCAAAAACTATCATTTCAGAAATTTTAACCGAAAATTTAGGAATGAAACGCGTGTGTGCGAAATTCATCCCAAAATTGCTCACAGCAGAGAAGAAGAAAATTCGCTTAGAAATCGCTCTGAAAAATCTGGAAATGGTCAATAATGATGATAATGTGCTTAGAAAAGTTATTGCAGGTGATGAATCATGGGTTTATGGTTATGATTCTGAAACAAAATAACAATCTTCACAGTGGAAGCATTCTGAATCGCCAAGACCAAAAAAAGCACGTCAAAGTCGGAGCAATGTTAAGTCAATGTTGATTGTTTTTTTCGATTGTGAAAGTGTTGTACATCACAAATATGCACCAACAGGTAAGACAATCAATAAAGAATACTACATTCAAATTTTATAACGTTTGCGTAACGCAGTAAGAAGAAAACGGCCGCACTTTTGGGAAAGTGGTGACTGGCTTCTCCATCACGATAATGCGCCAGCGCATTCATCCAATCTTGTGCAGCAGTTTTTGAGGAGCAAACACAATATCCCATTGCTTCGACAACCTTCATACAATCCCGACAAAGCCCCTTGTGACTTTTGGCTATTTCCAAAACTAAAAAAACCACTCAAAGGACACCGATTTGATGACAAAACAACGGTTGAAAACAATTTTGACGAGTGTACTTAAGGCTGTCCCTAAGTACACTCCAGTGAGTTCCAGGACTGTTTTGAAAATGGAAACATCGATGGAACCGTGTTATTCAATCAAGTGGGGATTACTTTGAAGGATGCCACCCACCAGATGATAAAGAATAACGCTAGCACGAAGATATAAAGGTAGGCCCGTTACTTTCCGGACAGACCTCGTATACAGGGTGTCCCATTTTAAAGGAACCACCCCGAAATTTTCGACGGTTGGCGTTGTACAAAAAATTGTTCAGACAACAGTTGTTTGGGACAATGGGGCAATCTTTCTGTGAAAGATTTATTTTCAAGGTCATTTGAAGATCAAAGTCATTTTTTGAATAGGAACCCATATTTTTTATACCGGATTCGGAAAGAGCGGAAAATTCTACGTTTAGATAACGTATTATGTGTGGGGTTCACCCCCCCCCCCCCTCGCCTAAGGTCATGTAGGGGTCAACTTTGTGATTTTCTTCATCTACGCACAGGGATGATCGGGCAAGGGTAAGGTTAATTGTAATAACCCAATAACTTTAATACCCAATAACTCGATAACCCCAATAACCCGAATAACCCAAAAACCAAGAGATATTTTGAATAAGGACCCCATTTTTTATCTCGGATTCGAAAAGAGCGGGAAATTCTACGTTTACGTAAAGTATTATGTTGGGGGAGCGGTTCACCCCCCCCCCCCCATCCCACCGGGGCAAGGGTGAGGTTAATAAGGTCTTCAAATGACCTTGAAAATAAATCTCAAGGTTAAATCGGATTTCACAGAAAGGTTGCCCCCATTGTCCCAAACAACTGTTGTCTGAGCAATTTTTTTGTACAACGCCAACCGTCAAAAATTTCACGGTGGTTCCTTTAAAATGGGACACCCTGTATAATAGAGTTCAGTATAATTCTTATTTCTTCTAAGCGGTTGCAATTCTCTGAATGTTCATTGAGTTTATTTCATTTTTAATTATAACTCAAATCTAGAAGCAATTTCTTTAAACATAACTTATTAAATAAAATATTCATTTGAAATAAATTTTCGTTTATTTAAGCCCTTGATATTTTTTTGGATTTCGCGTGCATAAAAAATATCAGGAACTATTTACTATGCTTTATATATCATGTTTCAGTTATTAATATTATTATATTGTCATTCATCATAATATAAAAAAAAATTCTAGAAAATAATTTTTTTTATTTTTAAGAAACAAAAGTTATCGAAAAATTTTAGGATGTCAAGCCACTTTTATTAAAAGTTGCTTAGGAGCATCCTAATGGAATTGTAGTCGTGAAAATACAAATTTTCCATGAGATACTGATAAGTCTTAGCGAAAATATAAGAAGAGAATAGCAGTTTTCCGTAAGCCGTCCATTGCAGTTAAAGTTAAAGAATATATAAAAGAAAATTAGGTATTCTAACTAAATATTTGGTGCCTGTGACTTTTATAATCAAAAATCATAAAATATGATTATTCAGTCTTCTCCAATCAGTATCTGATCAAATTGAAATTAATGGGCTGAGTGATTCAAAAGAAAATGAGCTAAGTGATGAGTGATGAGTAATTGTAGAAATTCGGTTTACGATTTTTCAATTAAATATTCTGCCAATCATCTGATTAACAAAATATATTTTATATCTATCAATTCTTGTATGTATATATAAAATTAAAACTAAATTCCAGGATTAAACGAACTTATCCAAATGGAATTTAGATAAATATTTATTTAACATCCCTTAATGATATGTTCTAGCCGAATTATATACAATTAAATGATAAACTGTATGAACTTGGTATATCAATTTCCTTATAATAGGATAGATTAGGTGGTGCAAATTAGGGTTTATTAAAGAACAAACTCCCTCGATGCAGAGCTAACCGCCGCTCCGTTAATCACATATGAGTATAAGTGTATTCGCCTTTACGTTTTATACTTTCGTTCCATTGTATCCTTTTCCAACAGAGTTGAATTCACTTTAAGTCACCTGACTTATGACACTTGCTTACATTTAGGTGTACGGAGACTAATGTTCCTTTTCAATATTCCCTAGATGAAATCGGTTTAAAAAATAACCTGTGATGGATCCGTTAAACTAAAAGGAAGCGAAATGACGTAATGCGACGAATAAAATCAAGATTGTTTATCACTAAAAAACTACAGTCTTCGTTGACCCGAAATACTTGCGCACGCGTATAGGATTTGCAATTTTACTATTATACGGGGAGAGAGAGTAAGAGAATTCAAAATGCTGCCGCGAAATCTAACGCTCGGCGCGAATGTACAAACGGTCGCGATTGACAAAATACTTTCGCAAGTATTTTGTCGCGCAGAAAAAGGGAGGTGCACCTACCCTGCGGTGAAATTACGGTGATCAGCCGTAATTATTCTTTGCAAACGAATTTTTTCCGTGGAAAGGCTGCGTTGGTTCTCCTCGCTACCAAATCGGTTGTTGCTGTACAATGCTGCTTTTTCGCTGCTGCTGTGATTTGCTGCTGCTTATCTAGCATCTCGCTATCACTCGCGCGAATCACAAATCCAAAACTAATAGATCTTCTAATCGGCAAACGGCAAAACACCGTGAAAAGTTTTGGCGGTTTCCCGAACAACAACTGAGGCTCAACTGAAAATTGAACACTCGCGCGCGACCTCCCTCTCTTAGACGTTCGCTCTAGCATCGCGAGTGCTACCAAATCGGGAACGTATCGATTGATCGAATCGACTACCGTTGCATCTTTTACTATTAAATGTGAATACGTTCGCCCCGATGGACAAGAGTTTCATTAAGATAAAGGGCTTCTCGGCGTTCAGAAATGATCGTAATGTGAATAGGGGTGGGATTATCCTATTCGTACGCAATGATCTCAAGATTTACAAAATTTGTCTTATTTTGAGTATTTTGTTTTGGCAAGTACGCTGTCATCTCTGTAATAATGAATGCATGTTTCCGAAATCTCGTGGAGAATGCAAATTCTTACAGAGATCACACTGACATTTTTCACACTTGCCAAATATGAGTAAATAAGAGTAAGGGGGAGTTGCATAGCTTTAAGCCGGATCACTAAACTGTCACTTTGCTGGGGTGTCTGTCTCTCTTTTAGAGAATATTGAACATGCAATAGATGCTATTATTGCTACAAACAAAAATAGTTTTAGTTTCGATCTGGTTACTTTTAATGATGTAGTCATTGTTACATCACATTTCTCCTCACAAGCTTAAAGGTAAATGGTATTCCTCATAAGTTATGATGGCTCTTCTGGTCATAGGTGATCAACTTGTTGCCATTTTTAAATCTGTCTTCACTTAGAGCATTTTAACCGGGTGTCTGGAAGCGGGTACAGCTAATAACTCTATAAAAAAGCAGAACTCCATCATCACCTTTGGAGTTTTGTCATTTAACAATGCTCTGTTTCCTTTTAAAAGCTCTAGAGAAACTTGCGCATGACTAGATCATAGAGTAACTTGATCACAATAATATTCTCAATCCCTTCCAGATTGGATTCAGGAAATATCAGCAAACAGTTTTAATAAAACTGAGGGACGACATTATTATGGCCAATCTCAAAAGGAAGGTGACTTTATTGCTACTTTTTAACATTAGCAAGGCGTTTAACACCATTTCACTTTCTAAACTTTTACATAAGCTTAGAACTATGGGTTTTTTTAAAGCAGCGCTCATATGGATAAAGTCATACTAGCAGGATCATAGTCAGAAAGTTTCTTCTGCTAAGGGTTTCTCAGAATGGATGCAAACTAATCTTGGCATTCTACAGCGATCTGTACTGGAGCTCCTACTTTTTTGTTTATATGTCAATAACTCGCAGTGCGTACTAATCGAACAAAATATCAGACATATACTCTATGCGGATCACTTGCAATCTACCTATATACTGCTAGGGAGGATTTGTTCGAGAATATTAACAAACCGTCCGCAATGACTCAGGTGGTCTTTAGATGAGCTGGTGGCTCCAATCTGCACCCTAGTGCTTGCAATGGTCTTGAAATAAAAAAAGAATATTAATTCTGTCAAGTGAGGGGATTTCTGGGGAGCTGAGGTGTGGAGTAAGGTGTACGTAGGATTCAGTGGCAAAACTGTGAGACTTGATATTATCAATAATTGTGGATAGCAAGCTTGAGTGAAAACAGCTAAACAGTTAACCTAGTTACTAAAAAAGTCAATAGGGGTCTACGATCGCTTGCGCTTTTTTCAATTGTGCACCATGCAACAGCTTCGTAAACGATTAGTGGAATCGTTTGATTCAGCCACATCTTGACTATTATGCGATAGTATACTTGGACGCATTGCAAGAATAGCTTATTCGGTTGCAGAGATTCTGTGACTCGAATGTTATGTAGATTTTTAGTTTGAGGGGGGATGAATACATTAGCCTATATAGGAGGATGCTAAGCTGGCTTCGCTATGAGTCTCGCAGGAGCTACACGAGGGAGCCTACATATCTTCGGACATTTTTTATTATAGACCTATTTTCCCTAGCAAAGGGTAGCGGCCGGAGTTTGATGTACCCAGGGTGGGGACTGAGAATGATTTGAGATCGTTTCAGGTTCTTGATTCTTGCCTCTGGAACTTTCTCCTCCTTTCCTTCGTGGTCTTTTAAGGAATGACGGGAATCACTGGTTGTTTTATGTTTGTGTTACAATGAGTAATTAATGCTTTGACATAGCAATACTCTTTTATATGCCTATAATAGTGATATATTCTAGTCTTGCTGCATTTTCTTTGATATAGTATAAATTAATATGTTAGGTCCTTGACCAAATAAGTCTTGAAATTACAAGTGTATCTTTAGTTTTAAAAACAAAATTGTATGACTTAGCATTAAGTAATCAAATACAATGGTTTACTGTGATAGTTTGCACGCTAAATGTATTGTAAATATTCAATATTTTGAATATTGCAAATAAAAAGAATTCTATTCTATTCTCTTTCTCTCTCTCATTTACTCTACAGATGCGACGTACGTCAACTTCTGTACCTGCTCGTACACACATACACACACACACACGCGCACATACACACAAACACACACATACCTACATACATACACACACAGAACATAATACTACGTATCTAAATCACATGCACCTAAATCGCATAAACAATAGAACAAGTAACCCAGGCAGGTTCACAAAATCCTGCCGTCAGTTCCGATCGGGTGGGTGCAAGCCCCGGTGGCTAACGCTCGCCTCCCTGTGTCGGAGTCACATTAGATGCAGGGATCTGGGAGAGGTGACAGCACGCTGCTTCAACAACAACAACCCAGCGTACTAGTAGGAAATCTGCCGTAATGGACCAAACTACAGGCACGCTAGCAAATGGAAGCGCGCATACAATATTCCAAAATGAGACGGAAAAGAAAGTGCCCGAGAATGATTTTCTCAAATCTAAATTAAAATTGAACATACCTAGCACTTGGGATAAATATGAAAAGCTTGTAGAAGAGCTCATATAGATGCTGAAAGCACCTGCCAGTTATATTAACAACGATATACGTAAAAAGACTAAGGAAATTAAGAAGTCATTTGGCAAGATCCGAAAGATAAAAGAGGCCGCACCGAAGAATGGCGGAATAGCAACATTGCTAAGGAGGAAAGCATTTGAGCAAGAAGAAAAGCTACGCGAGCCAGGAAAGAGTCAAACTACAGTGACCTCAAAGAGTCTCAGAAAGCAGCGCGACGCAAACTGGTTAAGGCAATCAAAAGCAGCAAGGAGCAATGCTGGTAAGAGCTGAAAGAAGAGGTGGATTCAGATCCATGGGGTACACCTTATAAGGTAGTGATGAAAAGGGTGAAACCCCAGTCACTGTCTGCACCCACATGCCCAGCCTTGCTTGAAAGGATCGTTACCAACCTTTTCCCGCAATAACCAGAGCTGCAAATGGGTGACCTAAACACAGAAGACTCGATCCCACCAATCACACTATAGGAGCTAAAAATTACGAGCGCAAGAATGGGAAACAAGAAGGCCCCTGATCCGGACGGCATCCCAAACATCGCTCTGAAAAAGGCAATAAAGATAGCACCTGAAATGTTCCTGCACATGTATAACAGGTGTACGTATACAAGAAGGTTATTTCCCTGTCAAGTGAAAACTGCAGAGGCTTGTCCTCCTCTTAAAAGGAAATGAGCCACCGGACGAACCCTCATCATACCGTCCTCATGTCCACTCCGCAAGAAAAATTTTAGAAAAAATCACCTACACAAGAACGGAAGTGATAGCTGAGAGATACCTCTCAGACAAGTAGTTCGGAATCCGGAAAAGAAGATCAACCGTCGATCCAATAATCTAGTAGTTAATACCGCGGAAGACGCCATTGCAGGAGAAAGATGGATAAACAGTGAAAAACAGTACTGCGCAGTAGTGACGCTGGACATGCAAAACGCGTTCAATTCTGCAAGATAGGATCGAATTATGGAAACGCTCAACCAATTCGACATCCGAAAATACCTGCAGAAGTTAATAGCTAGCTATTTCACAGACAGAATCCTACAGTATAATACGGACAATGGACTCAAAATGTACAGAATTACTGGAGAAGTGTCCCAAGGTTCGATACTGGATCCTGTCTTATGGATCATCATGTATAACGGCCTACTCAAACTAAGGATCCCAAGAATGGTAACGCCTGCTGCGATTGCAGTCGATATCGCCTTCATAATTGTAGCCAAGCATCTAGATGAGATCTAAAACCTGTACAACGTGACTTTCAAGAAGTACGCCTCCTGGATGAACGAAGCAGGACTGAAGATGGCTAAGCACAAGACAGAAGTTGTGTTCACAACCAGCCGAAAGATTCATGAGATGATCATACTGCAAGTAGGAGAGTACAAAATTGAGTCAAAACCATCCATCCGCTACTTGGGGGTAATGGTGGATGCACGCCTCAATTTCAAAGATGAAGTCAAACATGCCAGCACTAAGGCAGCAGCAGTCGGAGGAACATTATCACGCCTCATGCCAAATATTGGCGGACCAAAGCCAAAACAACGAGCTCTCCTAACGTCAGTAGTAACATCAATACTGACCTACGGCATCGTTATTTGGTTCAGCACACTGTAGCTGCAGGAATGCCAAAGGAGGATGTATCCCGTAGGCTGGCAAATGGTGCTGAGAGTTGCCAGTACGCTTAAAAACGTCTCCAGAGACGCCGCACAGGTGATCTCAGAACTTTTGCCAATTGAGATTCTAGCCGAAGAATACAAGAGCTGTGTACCAGAGTAGAACCGAAGGGCAGTCTGTATCTGATGACTGCAGAAAAAGAGAAAGACAGAAAAGTCTTCAACACTGATGAGCACAGTGGGACAGCTCTAAAGACGGAAGATGGACCCACCAGATTATCCCAAACATAGCGGAATGGGTCAACCACCAACTCGAAAATCTTAGTTACTATCTTACACAGATACTCACCGGACAGAGATGTTGCCGGCAATATTTACACAAGTATAAGCTCGAGGACTCGCCAGAGTGTCCAACATGTCTGGGAATAGAGGAGGACGGAAGGCATGTATTCTTTATATGCCCTAGATTTAACCTACAACGACGAAAGCTCCAAAACGTGACTGGAATGACGGTCATGCTAGAACATTTGTTCTACAGATGTTATCATCTGAGAGGATACGGAACACCACAACGGGCTTCACCAGGGAAGTCATCGGAGAGCTACGAAAAGAAGAAAAAAAAAGAAAAGAAGAGGAGAGAACAGCACGTAAGAGATACAGGGCGCCTAATTATGGTATAGCAAGCTCCCTACATTGATGCAGAGGAACGTGGGTGGTTGGGTAGAGCTCAATTTCCCTCATCCGATGCGGAGAAATGTAGACTCTGGGATTGAGACTAGCCATAGGATAGCAAGGTGTTCTCATACATGCGTACGCTCCCCAAAAGAATTAGTTGTGATGATTGTAAAAATAAAGAAGAAGACGACCGGATGATGCGGTAAGAAGAAGACGAGTCTGATCCAGAACCCCTAATCACCTTACGGTGGACGGGAGATGTACGGAAATGTTAGACACTCGAAGGCAGCCAACCGGCTGATTAACAACCCACAATGAAGTAATGTCTAGCCACAGTTCCGGTGGGGGTTGGTGACGTAGGACCACTTGTGCAAAGTTTGCTCTGCCTACGTCCTTTCAAAAAAACAAACACACACACACACACGCATATACCCACACAGAACATAATAACATGCATCTAAATCACATGAAGCATTCGCTGACCACTACAATATTTAGTAATATTGTAGCTCATCCACAGAGTACTCCTCATTATAACCAGTAGATTAAAATATTTTATACATAACAACATGATTATGAAAATATATGTTTGATAAGCAAACATAATACAGGCTGTAGGACCAAAACTGAAGCAGTATGATATAATTTCATTAATACATAATCATACAATTAAAACATACAATTAAATAAGTCCTTAGTTAGTGTATCAATACTGCAATAATTTTCGTTCATATAATTTATTTATTCAGATTCAAATACTACGTTGTAAATAAGAAAATACAAAATCAACTTTTTTTGTAAACTAAACTGAACCTGTTTTTGCAGTTCGAAATTTTAATGACAAGACCGTTCATGATAAGTATTAAATAGGCTTTACTTTATTTAAGTTTCATTTTTATATTTTACCTGCGAACGGGTATTATATTTTAATATTGTAATATTTATAAATAGTGTTGTTAATAATATTTGTTGTTATTCTCATTTTTATTTATAATTGATTTATAATTCAATTTTATCTACATAATATATATACTTAATTCATACATTTATTAAAATAATTATATTATATTTTGTACAATTACATTTGTAAACAAATCTATTTATTTCCAATTTTTTGTTCAAAATACTCATGTTTACGACAACCTTAAACAGTACATGTCTAGCTTTTTGTTCTATGCTTTGAATTCGGTTCAACTAACTACAATTTTGCCAGACTTGCAACACCTTTGATGTTGTTATTTCTCTTGGTACAATGCTATTATTGCCATCTTACTTATTTTGGTATAATTTTTCTGATGACCACTCTAGCTCTTACCAGATCGGAATTGTTGATGGCAGTTTATCAGTTCTATCACACATTTAGTGGGTAAGAATCATGTTTTCCTTGTTAGGAGTCTCTTATTCATATAACACGATAAAAAAGAACATGGGCATCAAGCGATTCCTGCAATAAGCCTAACATGAACCCATCAATATAGTGCCAACATGAAGACTAGATGTTTCTAGATTTTTTATTACATCAGCAAAAATGTTACTTATGTTGAATTTTTCTTCAAATTTCCTATTTTATTATTGTATTTTCCTAGTAGTTTTTTTTAGCAAACTGTTTTTATCTTGCCATTATCTAATAAATTATTGCAGTAATATTTTTGTAACTTTTAGTAATGTATCATTATTCTCATTTTAGTTTCTCCTATTATAGTTTTTTGAATTACTATTCACAATAACGTGGCAGAATTTTCGATATATCGGTTTTTGACTCCTTTTCTTTTTCTACAAAACACAAAATTAAACAATGAATTAACTAGTGTGGCAGGGAATTTCGGAGGTTTTGACCGCGCTCCGAGTTTCTTCCGCCACAAGGCCTGTTTGGCTCTACTCCGATTATTTAGGGCGCCAGACCGTCGGCTGATTACGGCGATCGTCGGGGGTAAGGCCAGTAGGGTTATCGCGTATCCCGGTTTGCTTAACGGCGACTGCACAGAGCGGGCAAACGAGGGATACGCGTTGTATCCTCACTTCAGGCCTTGGTGTCCAACTCTCCTCTCTATTTTTCCTCCTTAATTATGGTATGCCGGCAGCTCAGGTGATGGCTCCTTAAGTCAGGTCGTGAGGACGTTCGAATTCGCGCGTATGTTACCTATCGAGTGACCCGAAAATATAGCGAATTAGTGATACCCGTATGTAACCGCTCGCGGCTGAAAATCACTAGCATGCAATAGAGGTAGGATATCAAAGTAAATTTATTATATAAAGATAATTAATCACTTTATTGATGCATTAATAATTCTCACATACGAGGTTGGAGTGAATATGGTCGGTAAAATTCTGAATATTCATAATTTCGTAAGGATACAAATTAATCGGAACGTTAATAATTTTCCGGTCGGTCTTCGATTAACAAAGAGAGAGGGTCGGCGCAAATAACTCAGTCGCGAATTTCCTTTGTCTGTTCTTACCGCTCACGCTCGGTTCATGAAATGGCGGAAAGGTCAGCGCGATTAAATAGGCAGGGTGAGTTTATTTGGCTAATTCTACGTTCGCGGCAATTTGTCAGCGAAAAGTCAGCGCGAATATCCTAGATCTCAATTTTCATTGGTTAATCCTAACGCTCACATTCGGTTTGCGAAATGGCAGGACAAATTTTATTCGGTTAAACCTACGTTCATAATAAATAGTTAACGACAGGTCAGCGCGAATCCTAAATCGCAATTTTTATTCGTAACATCTAACACTCACTTTAAAATATACGGAATGGCGGACAGGTCAGCGCGATTCGATAGGCACCGGCGTCGACGGATCCACGCGTCGCGACGACCTACGGCACTGAGCGATTTATTCCCGCACTCCGCGATTAAATAAAAGTGAATAGCACTTTGCCTACTTACAATTTTTTCTTGCGGTATTAGCAAACAAAATTGGCAAAAAGAATCTGGAAGGCGTCTAGCGCTAATAATTCTGCAGCAAAATTATCTGACAGAGGCTCCTTCTATTGAGAGATCCAGTGGCAAAATGGACGAGAATCGGCTTCTCGCGGTCAAAGATCGCTTTTCTTCTCCTCTTTCCGAGAAGAAATGTTATTATTGGTCGGTATGCTAATTCGAATATCGGTAGCGCCCTCCGAATATTTTATTATTGGTCCATATGTAAATTAGAAGGATACAGCGCCCTCCTTAGTTCTCCTACTTTCGTCGTTATTTACCCTCTCTCACCCCCCCACTAAGGTAGCTATCGTTAGTTGTTGGAAAAGATCTACCCCTACTCTTATCTATTTGTCTATCCGGACGGAAATCAAATTTTATTCTAATTTGCTCATTGGTCGTGACGTCACTAGCGAATTTTGTCAGAGGTTCGAATTCGGTCAGTTAAATTATTATTTAAACCTAAAGGGGGTAGTTGTCGCTCGCTATCATAATAGGGGTGTCAGTCGCGTGCGAATTTTACAATTCGGTATTTATTCCACGCTCATTATTTTCCAATTATAATTTTAATTTTATTGTCATAGATACGTATATAATATACGCCGTTTCATTTGTAGCGCCCTCATCTTCGCATTTGCCTATTATTCTATTTATCATTTTGTATCGTCTGTCTCGCTCGCTCTGTCTCGCTCGCTCTGTCTCAGTCTGTCTCGGCGCTTCATGATGGCCGCTCGGTTTCTAGCGCGTACGCCTCGTGTCCTTGTGTCGATTGCTGGAGCGCCTCCTGGGGCGCTCCCGTGTCGGTTCAGTGATGTTCTTCCGGGTGTTTGTGTGTGTGGTTGCTGTATTTCTTGTGTGTGGCACTCAGAATGTCGCCGATGGTGTTCGGCAGCCCGACACAGCTGATTGCCGGCTGCCACTTCATCGGCGATTTTCTGCTCGCCCCAGGAGTATCAGTGCCTCGTGAGTGTTAGTGTGGGTGTCTGGGAGTGTAACGGATCTGCATGTGTCATCAACATGCATTTCCGTTGCATTTCCCAGTCAAGTTTTGCATTTTTCTTTCGCCGGTCGGCAACACGTGGTCGGGAGTGTATGTGAGTGAGTGTGTGCGTGCGCTCTCTTTTTCTGTGGTGCGCTCCTTTTTTTTCTGTCTGCTCTTTGAGCGTCCGTCGGATCGCGTTTGACAAGTTTGTTTCATCCATATCTCCGGCATGGTTGTTCGGACATAAAAAAGAGTAATTGTTCTGTATAGGACGCGTTTATTTTTATTTAATTCAACCGGTTACGGAGCGGCAAGGGACGGGGATGGCCTTACTGAAGTGTTGCAAATAATGCAGCACTCAGGAAAGGCCTTGTAATGTACCGCATTACACTAGTGTTTCACTAATTGATTTTGTGTTTTCGAATTTTTTGAAATCATAGTCATCATACATATTTTCACAAATAAAGCATACTTTTCATTTCATTGTCACTAAAGGATCATATTTGCACTTTTTACGTCTTGACCGCTCGACATTTCAGTAAATAAACAAAAATACTATAATTATGTAAGGAATCAATTATTGTCTTAATTTCATTGTTTTACAATTATATACATCTAATATCAGATTATAGTTTATTCTCTATTACATTCATGACCGTGAAATGCTAATTAGAAATTTTCTTTTATGTAGATCGTTACCAAAGTTATTAAACCAAGATGATGATGGAGCAAATTCTCATACTCAGTATACAGCTGCAACTCATTTTGAACCAATACCACACGATCATGATTTTTGTGAACGAGTTGTAATTAATGTAAGTGGAAATCTGTTTTACGAATAAACGTTATTAATTTTCTTATGATATTTGATACGATAATTTTAATGAGAATATATGCGAATTGAATGTAAACTAGAAAATATCGTTTATAATGCATATGAATATCTACCTATATATCTTTTTATACACACACTTACATACATACACATGCATATATATATATATATAATTATCGTCTTAAGAAAACAGTTGGGGCATCCTGTTTCTAACTACCTCTACCCCGTAAACTTTAATACTGCTCTTCTGATGTGTTTTCTCTATAAAGTGGTAATTACAAAAGATAGCATACAGTTTATATAACGAAGGACTATCATTACTCTATTTATGAATTATTTAAGATAATATTACAGTAGTATAATGGTTTGTAATTGTTATTTGATAATATATTATTCCCTTTAAAATAAATATTTCGTTCTCTAACAGTAAATTTTCTTGGTTTATCAAAATTTTATCATGTTCAGTACTTCCCAAATTTTTAAAGTAAAGTATATATATATATATATATATATATATATATATATATATATATATATATATATATATATATATGTATAATTTATTTAAAAAAGTGTCTGTGTGTGTATACGTGCGCACGTGCACGTGTGTATGTGTTTCACATATTTGGGTGTGAAAATTCATTAAAACGCGTAAAAGCATCGACTGTTTCCGACGTTCTTTTGGTCCAAGAGATTTAAATTCTGTATGCATTTTGTCAGTATGTGTTTGACAAGTTTCAATTGGACTCCGAAAAAAGCCATAATATAGCGGAAAACTATGAGAACCGGGTTCAGGGATAATGAGGATCTTTTCAAAAAGGACAAGCAGCGCCACTTCATAGATTCTCTGTACTACAGTTAGTGTATGCGTTGTTTATACTTTTCCGTTTTGAGGGTGGCACAGCGTAACCAAACATTACCACCCCTCTCTCTGGGCGCCACTAGGTTGGCGTAGCCCAGTGTCTTTCACTCCTTCGCTTTCAAGTACTTTGGAGATCCGGAAGTCAAGTTTGCTACGACATCCCTGATGCTCACAGTGAATCGGAGCCTTGTTAATCTAAGGCGGCAACCTCTTCGAAAGGAGTACCGATCATTTTAAAGTTCGACGCTCAGGGAGAGTGGAACTAAAGGTTTGACCCTCGGTTTGGGCGCGACGGGACTCTAGTTGCCCCAACATCTACCGCGTCGGAAGCACGCAGCATACAAATCTTACGAGATTTGCTTGACCCGGTACCACTACCCCGCAGAGGCTAACCGAAATTGGAATGTTAGAAGAGAGACTCAGCTAGGACAGCCAGAGGAAGTTTCTAAGACGATCAACCAGCTAAGCCTCCCCTCCTGGACTCACGTTCGAAAACATCCTACCCTGCGTACCTGTATTAAGGGATTGCTCCCACGACTCACAGGTCCATCGCTTCGACGTACCGTGGGACGTCTCCCCATTGCGTTTCGGTCTTCCCCGCTCACGCTGGTGGGTATCCGTCATTCGGATTTCGCTTTCTATGGAATGGGTTTTATGACTGGCTGATACTGATGTTTGCTCTTTCGATTTAGTATTTTTGACTTATAGGTCAGGACGGGGTCTCGTCTAGCCGACAAGGCGATTCCCCAGGCAGTTTTCAATATTCATGCCAGTCATGCCATACATTCGAATCAAGCTCCGATATTAGGCTTAATCGGGTATTCTAACTCGCGTTTAAATGGTCGAACTTCGGAGTTTAATTCTGAAGTTCGATGCTAAAAAATTGTCGTTCAAAGTTCAAACTTTGTTAACTTGCCAAAGTTCAAAAATTAGATTAGTTATTGTGCGAGTTTTGTCCTTTGGTTAGGAACCTTGTAAGAGGCGGCGTTTTTCTACCGTAGTTTGTAACTACTTTTCTGCATTTTCTCTTTGTTAAAGGTGCTCCTTCCCTGGGCTCTATAACTTTTCTATCAAAGTCTTCAAAGACTTTGTAGATCTTCCTGCTAGATACTAGGGCCATTTCCGGGCAAGGCCATATGTGGCCGTCCTCTTTAATGGCCTCTATTAATGGCTTTCTTAGTTCCCTTAATTCTTCGCAGTTAAAGAGAATATGACTTTCGCTTTCTATTTCTCTACAACTACACAGTTGGTCTTCGCATAATCCTCTTTTATGGAGGTATGACTTAAAAGCACCATGTCCAGTTATGAACTGTACTGTGTAGTGATTGGGGTTTAGCCACCTCTTCTTCAATCTGTCCTTGATTACTGGGAAATAGCAGTACGTTCTCCTGCCATTTGTGGCTGACTGCCATCTCTCCTGCCATACCCTTTCCATTTCATCGTTGATGAGTTGTAAGGCTTTCGAGATTTTTAGTCTGCCCGATCGAAGTTCCTCCGATTTTATTCGGATGCCGTGCAGTGTTATCGATTTCCCTTTCCTGACGCAGTACTTTGCAACTCTCCCGTCGAGTTCGAGAGCTATTGATCGGGCGGCTGCAAGCACGTGCGCTACTTCATGAGAGATCGATTTGTAGGATTTGAGTGTTTTGCAAAGAACTGATTGTTGCAATCTTTCTAAAGCATATTGTGGTTTGTCCTTTGCCACCGGCCCGCAGCGGCATATATAACTTTCGATAGTAGGAAGCCATTATATATCTTTTTCAAAGAATTAAACTGTAGGTCCTAGTTCGCTTTTGCTATTTTACTGTAATACAACTACAATACTACTGCTTAAATTACTGCTTAAATTACTATTAACTGCTTAAAACTAATTTGATTATAATATAACTTAAAACTACTTACGAATGTACCGGCGTGTTTGTTATCACGCTAGATTTGATATTAATCAAACCTGGTCTTGGTCAGGGTTAGGTGTTTTGACGAGTTGCAACTAAAGTAGCACTTGAGTGAGCATTTCGGGGTTTCGCCTTTTCTGTCGTCTTGGCCTGTGTTCGCTTTTAGCAGCACTGGATTTGATTGGTATTTAGTGCATGGTTTTCGCTTTCAAAGAGAGCTGACAGTTACTAATTTTGCTTTCAATTGTAAAATTGCTTTAGCTATTAGGGCCTAAACAGTTCCTTAGCAGGAAGGATGCTGCCTTTCTGTGGAAATATTTTTCCTGAGGGTTTCGACATCCGTAGTGCGTTCTAATCATCGAGAGTTGTTCGGCCCAATGGACTATTCTCTCGCACAATGGTGTCGTGCTTTACTCCAGGAGCTCGAGGCAAAGAACTTTGGGTGGCTGCTATGATCACGGCCGCGACTCTTTACCCACAGTAGTGGCACCTACCCATTGCCAGTCAATAGGGAGTAATTTGCTATCTACCCGAATTAAATTCGGATTGCCGGGACCATTGGTCCTCTGCAACTAGATCCCGGAGCGGACTCTCGTCCTCTGAGAGGGTGCACGGTACCACAATCCCGAGAGATTTCCCCTCAAGTAACTCCCGGATTTTGGCTTTTCTGGGCTCGAGTTGAACTCTTGGGGTGTGGTAGACTCCGCGTTCAATGTTTGGGCGTTTACAGGCCGCCCCTCACCACGTGTTGTCATGGTCCGAGTTGTTTATTTTGTTTGGCCGGTTGGCCTTTTGCCCTAGGGGCAAGCGTTGTGTGTTTTGCCTACTGTTTCTTTATAGAGACAGCGTTTTCAGCCCCACCACGTGTAGGTACACACATCTGCACTTGTGATTGCAAGTCTTCGTTCAAATACACATTGCATTCACTTCGGGTCGACTAGCATTAGCTGCTTATCGAGGGCAATCGGTGACGCATTTTGTACTTCAAGATTTGCATTTGCATATGCTCGTAGAGGAAAGAGAAGTTTACGACATCCTCTCCCAAAATAATGAATTGTTTGTTTGAGAAGTCTCCATTCTCTGTTGAGGAAGACAATTATTGTCCGCCGCTTTGACAAAAAGATTTTTGCACAAAGTGACCTGGCCAGCCTCGTGGCTGGCCATATGGTGCACTATGTGTATCATCTATGTTTTTGCTAAGCGGACCATAATCGAGCTTCCTAAGAGCGTTATGATTACAACCGCTTCTTTGCACTACAATCTACAATACTAATCCTACACACACGTACCCATGTATGGGTCATTATTTCTCAACTTTATCGCCCCCTACCTAAAATTCTATCGCACTTAAAAATTCGTGCCACGGCACAAAAATTTACCTATACATCTCTAGTTTTTTTTGCAGTGTGATTTTTTTGAAAATCTAATGTGACGGCTTCAATTTGGCAGCTCAAACAAAAAGATTTCTCAAAAATGTTTCATTTTTTATCGATAACTCACTTCATTTTTATGCTATAATTTTTTTGAGGCCAGAAATGAATTCAGCGTCAAATTTTATATGAAATATGGCATTACGCTTGAAATAGATTTTTTTTAAGATTGAATCCAAGTTAAAAATATTTTTTCTCTATTTTTGAAAGTATTGTTAGTTCCCGTAGCATGCACTATCATCTTTGTGCAAAAGCATTTCTATACGTAAGTACACTGTTATCACCCAATTCCATTTAACATGTTATTCTACTCTTATTATAAATTTATATCTTTGTTCAAAAAAAAAATTATAAAAAAAATTGAAATAGAGTTTTACTTTTATATTATCATATCTAGCATCTCAAGTAGCATTTTGTTCAAATAAATAAATTTAGTTACCGGTAGCAAATTGTATTAATTCGCATATTTTATCATAAAATTTATGTTAAAATGAACGCAATGTTACGTCTAAAATAATTAATTTGTCATTGAAAATTTGACCTTGAAAAAGTTTGTCCTTCAGTATAATACCATGTTTTTATGTAAAATTTCATGCTGAATTCATTTTTGCTCTCAAAAAAATTATAGCACAAAAATTGAGCAAGTTATCGATAAAAAATAAAACATATTTTGAAATCTTTTTGTTTAACAAGCCATGTTGGAACTATCATATTAGATTTTCAAAAAAGCCAGACTGCAAAGGAAACTAGAGATGAATAGATACATTTTTTGCCCTCGCGTGAATTTTTAAGTGCGATAGAATTTTAGGCGGAAGGGGAGTAAATTTGAGATAAATTGACCCATATATTTTGTAATGGTGGAGCTAAGCATGTATTAATAAGAGGCGTTTAATGTAGCATATCTCCACTCGCGGAGTTATCTCCATAGCCAGGAGACATTCAGACTGTCATCAATTTTCCCGAAAAAATATTCAAATTTTGTAATGTGACGGTAAGCGTCTGGTTCGCGCTACCGTCTCGATCGCGAGGCTGCCCGCGAGAGCAGCACCTGCCAGCCGGGAGAAAGAAAAAGGGAACTCGGTCCGAGATGGGGCGAAACGCGCGTGAAGGGAGAGAGACCAGTGAGTTAATCTCTGGCATCGGCAACAGACAGTGCTTGTGAACATGATATCCTCGGAAACAAAGAAAAGGATACAGAAATTAGTGAATTGTTATTGACCCGTCGTAGCTGTTAAGGTTACTTCGGGATAACTAATACGCCATCGTAGGCCGGTCACGAAGTTGCCGAATCGACCCGGTGGAAGCGGCAGGACGATCGAGGAGGCCGCGTTTACGGCGAAAGTGGCAACCTGAGCTGTAAAGCGTAAACTCTCGACGGATTGTTCCCCCTAATAACACGTCGAAATAGTTAAGGTAAGCTGACCAGCTTTGGCTCATAATTGTGTCGAATAACCGTGCGTAATATTATAACTTTTCCCTCACAAAGCCGTGCGTGAGCGTTACAAAACCGGTAGTGAGTGAGCGAGCGTGTGAACAATTCGGATAAGCAAAGGCTAATAAAATGGCGGTGCGCAACATTGTCGCACATTTTAAGTAAATGTTTATACGCGGGCCAAATGCGTTGTAAAAGTAACGGAAATAAATGAATCTGTGCAATCAAAACGATAATTTACTTTCTTTCCTTTTTTTGTTATTTAGTTGATTGACTGTTACCCTTCCTTTCTCGCTTCTCGATTAGTTAAAATCGCTCGTCTTCGAATTCTTCGCGCTTCAGTTCTGATACTCCCCAGCTAAACATTTAAATCAGCTAGTATACGTACGATATCTCTATCGGGGCATAGGCACACGCGTGTAGAAATTTAACCCCGTTACAGTAAATAATCAAGATTCATTGTTAGTACTAAACAAGTAATTATATGTATATTCTACAAGCTTTACAATTGAGTAACTTATATACTATGTTGCCTTCGATCGTCGGTAAGGAAGTACGTTGGCCGTCATTATCACTCTATCCATCAGGTTAGGGGGAGGCAGGATTAACGGAACAGAAATCTAGAGAGAATAGAGACCGTTAACGAACACGTACTTATTGTGCTTAAAGGGACAGATTATTATCAATTAAACTCCATAATATCGCAAAATGATAGATAAATAGGTGAAACGCTTTATTATAAGCTCAGTCAATCTCGTTCCTTTGTATGAGAAGTTGTTGAGAGAGGGGGGTGCTCTAGCCTATTCGTGAGCTGAGTATATTAACCCATTAAGGCCCAGGCCAAACCTGGGAAAGATAGCGCCAAACTAACTATGCCAATCGTAGCTAAATCGTAAAAAAAAATACCCGTGTTTTTTCTTTTGCCATTTTCAATTGTTTATAAAAAATTATTTAAACAAATTATCAAAAAGTTATTATTTTCAAAAAACTGATAGCGGAAATCGATTTTACGGGAAAAAACATGAAAGAAATGTATATAACGTTTTTTTGTCAGACGTCAATTTGTTTAAGAAAATAGGACAGAAAGCTTTGAATTTTCACAAATTGTACATTTGGAAATTTGACTAACATAGTAATTGTTGGGTTACGAAGTTGCAAAGAGTTTGCAAAATTTTTTTTCTATTGAAACCGTGTTAGAGATCACGTTTGAGTGGCGGGCTAACGGTTTTATGTAATATTATGGATTCCGTTTTCATTACAAAAGTTTTTAGTATATTTGGACATTTCTAGTACATTTATTTTACAGTTATTTGTTTTTGGAACAAATTGACATTTGACAAAAAAACGTTATATACATTTCTTTCATGTTTTTTCCCGTAGAATCGATTGCCGCTATCAGTTTTTTAAAAATAATACCTTTTTGATAATTTGTTTAAATAATTTCTTATAAACAATTGCAAACGGCAAAAGAAAAAACAGGGGTATTTTTTTTTCGATTTAGCTACGATTGGCATAGTTAGTTTGGCGCTATCGGCAATAGATTTTGCTTGGGATTTGGCGTATACACATGTACCTGACAGACTTGCAATTGTTTATAGCCGTTTTACACTAACACATTGACGTTGGCGTATACACATGTACCTGACAGACTTGCAATTGTTTATAGCCGTTTTACACTAACACATTGACGTCTGACAAAAAAACGTTATATACATTTCTTTCATGTTTTTTCCCGTAGAATCGATTGCCGCTATCAGTTTTTTAAAAATAATACCTTTTTGATAATTTGTTTAAATAATTTCTTATAAACAATTGAAAATGGCAAAAGAAAAAACACGGGTATTTTTTTTTTCGATTTAGCTACGATTGGCATAGTTAGTTTGGCGCTATCTTTCCCAGGTTTGGCATGGGCCTTAATGGGTTAAGACTAATTGGCTATTCCTGAGACGTGGTGAACGTGCCACCTAACGGTACACTAACAAACTTAGTGATACACGTGTCACTATATATATATAAACGAGCACACTCGTTAAGTATGATAATGGGTCCAAGAACGAGCGAGATTTTGAAGCGCGAGAGAGACAGCTACGAAGGAGTAAACAAGGAAGCTTGTCGAGGACATGCGAGGAGAAAGGAAAGAATGTAAACCGGTACTAGCCAGCGGAAAGAACTGAATCAAGCTAGAAGCGAAAGCTAATAATAATTTGCTTTCTTCGCACCAATTCATTCTGAAAAAGATATAACCGCGTTGCATGTTCTTCGAGCGACTTAGTAGTTTTCCATCGGTAATTCCGTAAGCGCAACAGACAGACTAGTGAATGACATAGTTTGATTCATGATGTGTGAGTGCTGCCTCTCATCCTGATCCGAGATCACTTGTCGAGCCACGAAAATTCTTCTCGGAATTAGCTTTCGTGATTGCCCTTGAGCAAAATTAGCAACTCCTATCCAGCACAAGGACAGCCAGGAAGCTGATTAATGACGACGTCGTCGACACTATCTTTTGATTTTCTGCTTTATTCTCTTCTAACCAAAGTGATCTAACTAACTTGGGATTTTTTGTTGCTTTCTCAAACTGCTAACTATTCCTTAGCTGAATACAAATCCACGCACTATGCTAAGTGTAGGCCGTTCACATGCTTTTAAGTATGATTAGAGTTGCGCGCATAGTAGCAAAGAGATACCTGCTCCATTGCAACTTCCGGTATAGATAGTGGTATTGGTGAGCTTCATATCGTGGGAATGAAATAAATCACAAAAATAATTACCAAATAATCTTCCTTCCGTTACATGGTGTACATTTAGGAGATTTGGGCAAAAGTTATTGAGATCACGCATGTTTGAATTAGCTTGCTAGGCTAAAACAATGAGTGAGAGAGAGAGGAAGAGAGAGAGAGAGAGAGAGAGAGAAACACGGGGCTCGTTGAAAAAAAATTAGCTTAATCTGTAGACGTTAGGTCGGATGAAATATAAATAAATTGGATTTAGACTCTTATCAAGTTATGAATGTTAAAAAAATAAATATTTAATATATCTAGAAAAATAAAAGATCTAGTAATCTAGCTGACACAAGATCAAGAATATGGTGTGCAGAGTAAAAAATAAATATTGCTACGTGCATACAGCAGCAAGCGTGGATAAAGACTTAAAGTTCATGCTATATTCATACAGGCAGACAAATTTATTTTTTGTTTGTTTGTTTAAAACTTGTTTTTTTGGGTTTGTTTTTTTTCGGTGTTCTCTTTTTTTAAAGTACCAATTACCATGCTGAATCTCCTAGGCAACCTGGCAGAGAGGAGAGAGAAGAAGAGAAGCAAAGATTTAGAGTGAACGCGCATTAGCTTCGCTGATTCCAGGGCGTGTGAAAGGGAAGAAGACAAAGAGAGAAAGAGAGAAAAAGAGATTAGTTAAGAGACGCTAGGTAACAAGGCACTTTATGAGCTGAGAAGCTAGCCGATTTGTGAGCTAATGTTTCGGTAACACGCATCGGCAGTGAGTGACAGTGACGAGGTGTTGTGACGGGTCTGGGCCGAGTTGGCTGGCTCTGTCTGACTCATTCTGTCTCTCTCTATTCCTGCATATGTCCGAACCTGGCTACCTGGCACAGCTCTTCAAAGAACATAAATCAAGATATCCGGGTAGAGCAGGGCAGGCGGAATGAGAGTTGTAAAGGAAGTCCCGGAGGGCACCGCGAAGACGGAGAAGCTGTTCCATTTTACTTTAAATGCAAGCAGGTAGGGCATTATGCTAGCATTTTTCCGGGTATGTCGGTGTTCAGCTAGGTTTATGTATTTAAGAATTGCCTCACGTATGCGGGCAGTCTGATATCCTAAGGAAACCCGCGGACGGAAGTCGGTATTCCCTCGCCGATCCCTGCATAGGTAGGCGTGAATAAGCATGGCTGGCGTTATGACTATATGAGAAACGAATGACACACAGAGAGCATGCTTTAATGGGCATAAACACGGACGAGTGACTCGAGTCGGGCGAAGCGGAGTTTTCATTCGCCAGTAATTCGCCAGGCTCCAGCATGAATAATAGCACGAGCTAGAAAAGAAATGTTTTATGCGAGCGCGGTCACGTAAGCATGTAAGTGACAGACGGAAAAGAGAATATTTTTTTTAGGATAACCTGTCAAATAGATACAAGTGGTTAGATGTAGCAGACATTGATAGCGTTGAGTTCTTAGAATCGGCAGGTTTGAAGAGTAGGTCACGAGACTGCCGTGTGCCAGAGTAGCCGTCTGCCGGGCAGAAACCACACTGGGGAAATACATTGAGTGAGATGTCCTCGAACCGCGTTTAGTCAGGGTTTGGGGCATCGAAGGAACTGCGGGGCTCAATGAGATTCTAGGAGGTTATGAAATAAGAACCTGAGCGAATGAGGGTAGATAGCGTAGGTTTTGATGAATCGCAATGCTCCCGCTCCGTGGAGCTAAGCCTTGTCATTGAGCGCAAAAACCCAAATAGGATGGACAAAGCGTTATGCGAGAGCCAGGTTGAGCAGATCGCGGCGGCATCGTCCTCGCTTCCCTTGAGCCTTCCGGCGAGGTTGGAATGACTGGAGCGGGGCGAGAGACAAATTGAGCAGGCGGCAGTGAAGTCGCCGCGATGCTCCTTGAGAAATTAATAATTAATAATTAATAATTAATAATTAATAATTAATAATTAATAATTAATAATTAATAATTAATAATTAATAATTAATAATTAATAATTAATAATTAATAATTAATAATTAATAATTAATAATTAATAATTAATAATTAATAATTAATAATTAATAATTAATAATTAATAATTAAAGGCTGCCGCGTAGAAGCCAAGTCGCTTGATTTTATTGCGTTGGGAAACACAAACACATTGGGACCACAAAAAATAGCTTTAATGCTATTTGGAAGTAAATCTTCATGACCTTTCGTTGCTTATCTTCCCGCACCATGACGTCAAAATTTTCTACGTGAATTTTCAGTTTCTTCTTTGAAATTCATACTCATGAGATAAAGTTCGAAGGATAACTTGCCGCATGGCTATATATATCCTACTTTTATATATTCAAAAGTTAGCCGTGTGTTGAATTTGATCGAGTGATGATCATATGCAAACGACAAAAAGTAAAAAAAGGACGAGAATTAGTCAGTGATAATATTAATAAACTTAAGTGTGGATCAGGAACTGAGTTATAGACACGTTTAGCTCGAGGTGATCTAAAAATGAATCCTCTCGATGCAGCTTGCAAACAACACGATATAGCGTACTCGAAAAATCGAGGAAATATATAGATTAGAAATATTGCAGATAAAGTTTTAGCTGAAAAAGCGTTTAATAGTCTTGGCTAAGGATTTTAGTAATGGTGAGAAAGTAATTGTTTACGCTGTATCTAACACCATGAAACTAAAATCAAAGTTCAGTATGCGCCTCAAGAAAAGAAAAAAAAACCAAGCCAAAACAACGCAAGAAAACTAAATAGTTAGTTAATTTGAAAAATATGATCAAAGCGGCCACATTCAAATGGTCCAAGAGTAAATATACGCGCAGTCATCAGTTCTGCTTTGAAAAAGGCTCATACAACCGGTAAAACAGCTGGTGGAAAAGCAAACATCAACGTTCCACGAATTCTACTAATATCAACAAACGAAAACGGGTGGAGCTTGGCCCTTCCTCATACGACTTTTTGCAGGCTTGAGTGCAATTGGTGCTCTAGCTGGAGGCGTCGCGGGAATTGCAAAAGCTGTGAACGATGCAAAGTCTGCAAAACAGCAATTGAAAGAGAACATGAGACACAACAAAACGATGGGCGCTAAGGAAGGACGCTAGGAAAAGGCTTATATCTTAAACCTTATCTAAGAGCCGGTTTAGAAAAGGAAAACTTTGAATTAAGTCTGCCAAATAGAGCCCTCACAAATACCGACTTGATGAAGTATTCAAATATTTTGAATTTACCAAATTTTCGCGGAGTCTTCATGAGAAATGACTTATCGAGTTCTGGATCACGTTATCACGAATCAGTTATAGTCAATCTTGATAACATCGAAGGAATAGGAACGCACTGGGTGGCTTATAGGAAAATCGGAAAAAACATCACATATTTTGATAGGTTGGAGATCTTAGGCCACCTATTGATTTAATGGTGTATCTTGGTGATATCGAGATGAAATATAATACGAAAATATATCAAGATTTCAATACTTACGTATGCGGTTAGCTTTAGTTACAGTTTTTGTGCGAGGGTATAAAAGTAAAGACAATGTGAAAATATTGGTACTCATGTTCGGACAGTCACTGATAATTCGAGGTCTGTTAAGTTTCGCGAATTTCGTATGTTTTCAAAAATTATTTATTTATTCATAAATATCTATTTTATCTCCTTCAAAGTAATCCCCCTTGGATATAATGTACTTGTGTAAACGTATTTTCCAATTCTCGAAGCACTTAAAAAAATCATTTCTTGTGATCTTGTTTAGCTCCTCCTTCGATGCCATCTTTATCTCCTTAATCGTGGCGTAGCATGATCCTTTCATGGATCATGTTATCACGAATCAGTTATAGTCAATCTTGATAACGTCGAAGGAACAGGAACGCACTGGGTGGCTTATAGGAAAATCAATAATAAAAGCAATACAGTAATGGTGCCGCTACGTAATAATTAATTAGTAATTGTGCTCGGGTCCGCTACGTTGTTCATCATTCACATCTTCTCTGAGACGATCCTCTGAGAACATTTTGTACCACCTGTGAAAGGGCTACAGCGAGTACGCTGGCCCTGTGCGCGGCACTCTCCTCGTATGAATGCAGCGACCAAGTATGCGCTATACAGCGGCTACATGCTTGTGTCATTGCAGGATCCGGAGAGAGGAGCGCGACGGTCGGCGAGGTGTCGCCGTGAGTGCGAGTGAGAGCGAGAAGAGCGAGAGAGAGAGCGATATTAGCCGATTTTTGGCGGCGGAAGAAATGGGACCGCGGCGGCGCATGGCTAAGCAATTAGGTGTTAAGAAAGGCAGTTAGGCGTGAGCTCTCGAGCAATCAGGGCTACCTGGAGGGACAGGATTGTACTACGATTCTTGCAGGTCAACTGCTGCCACAAGTGCCACTGTGATAATCGCTAGGAGAAGGAATTTGTCTGCAGCCAAGCCACTTCGAGCAGCTACCATTCCACGTCCACAAGGCAAAGGTCGTGCTGTGGCCCTTCCTGCGGCAGCACCAATTATCGCTAGGGCGCCGTTTCCCGCTGGACTATGTTTTCGCCGGCATCGTCTCTCCGCCGACGGACCGTTGATGCCCGGTGGATCTAAACCTAATATTGTCTCTCTCGCGCCAACTCTCGCTCGGTTACAGATCTCCGGAATTTTAAACGAACTTTATCGTGCACGCTGAGTGATTCCGCTCGCGTGATTTCGCGAACTCTGGTCGGGGAAAAGGCTGAGCAAGCGCGCTCGCCACGGCGAAGAAACTTTGTAGCGTACATTTGTAAATGCTTTAATAAATGAGATCGCCAAGTGTATTAAACTTTCATTTGAATCCTCACCCAACCAGAGCGAACGTCGGCCCGTAAAAGTTAACGCCGGCTTTCTTTACCGCGATTGAACTCGTTAAATTTAGCAGGGTTCAGTCCAAAGCGCACGATGGCTGTACCCTCTTTCACACCGATAAACGTTGCTTTGATTCAAGGTAGCTTTACCATATGCCACAGTCAACATTCGGAATGCGTCCGCGCACTTTATTTTGTTTTTCACACAAAATTTGATACAAATTGTTTGATCTACTTTTTAGAATACGTAAAAATCGAAGACGAGCCAAAACACATCCAAGTAAAACAGCTGTCAAAAATTTATTCAACATTCAAAATGGCCAACCTTGTCAGCATAAGTAAGAGACATTATTACCAATATAACGCTACAAAAAATCAAAAATCAAATTTACGTAGCCCGCGGAAATTCAAAATTTGCGATACTTTTTGAACAGACCTCGTCTCACATTAAATTTGAAACCAAACAATACCTTACATTGCACAATCAAGTGTTCTGAACCTGTAAATTTGCATCCGCAGAATTCTATTGGACGATTGTTGGGTTTTTCACAACATAATTAAAGGCAAACGTTCTCACAACTTTGATCTTCCCGTCAGTATTCTTAATGTAAACGCTGTGAGAGTTCGGTGTAACATGACCGCTGGCGCTTACTTGAACGGAAACACTGTTCACGAACTTCACGAATTCTTTCCAGTAGTTCCGCTTGGATAAAACATTATTGAAATTCCTTTTCACGTGATTTATCTTCCAGTTATGAAAAAGTCTGTAGATTATTTACAATTATGTATCGTTGATCAAGACGGAAATTTAAGACGGCGAATTCCAGTCATCCATCGTCATCGGAAAGCGATAGCTTTAATACGTCAAAGCATAAAGTTTCTAAAAGTCTTGGGTTAAGAGTAGTTCCTGGTGGAAAATAAGTTGTCTATTTTTTTTGCTGCTTTTAACGACATAATAGACAGCATTCTAGAAATACAGTCACCTGTCGTCTTCGATGAATCTTCGGGTCATTACGATATCCACGCTCATCACCCTTATATCAATTCATTGTTAAGAAATATCGACGAGATTCGTATATCGATTCAACATAAAGACTTGTGTCTTTTACCATCTCGTAGCTCGTCACACATTTGTGGACGATTATGTAGCAAAATAACACTTTGTTAACGATTACTAATTTTGTTAATAATGCCATTTGTTACGTATTTAAAGAAATTAGATTTGAGCTGAACGTTGGTCTTATAACAGCTGTGAAGAACTGATTATTTCTGACTCCAAGTCAAACTTTGATTGCCGAAAACGCCGGATGGATAAATATAGAAGAAGAAGATAGTACAATAACTAATGCGAATGGCGACTTTGATATTTTGATTGCTCTGAGCTTCATACTTGGATTCGCTGAGGACTATCGTAAACTGCTAGTGAATATGAAACATGAATTAATTCTCATAAGATCGAGTACGGATGTAAATAGTTTATCAAACAAAGAAGACCGTCAACGACGTTCAAGCTTACGAAGAATTCAAGATTGATGTAACACGTTTCGAATGGCTTATGCCCTATGTGACTGCATCAAACGCAAAGAAAATACGTATAATCGACTTTCTAAAAAGTAAAAGAAGTATTTAAATGAGTTTTCATAGTTGGAAACTACAAATATCCAACGCTGGACAAATAAATCACGTCTGGACAGTCAAAACAACAAATTAGTTGGAGAAACCACGCTACATTATCTTAGCTTTACAAACTAATCGAAAAATGAATCAAGCTCTAACGCTAGTATATTTGATC
Source organism: Phymastichus coffea (assembly GCF_024137745.1). Classification (NCBI taxonomy): domain Eukaryota; kingdom Metazoa; phylum Arthropoda; class Insecta; order Hymenoptera; family Eulophidae; genus Phymastichus; species Phymastichus coffea. Next base: position 8,023,408 of record NW_026706814.1, read on the forward strand.
ATTATAATATCAGAAATGTAACCTCAACTCTCAGTGCTATCCATACGGTAATCTCAACATTGATTTCAGTAAAACCCAGTACGCAATGTTGTACGATATTTATGCCAATTTTCGAAAAGTATACTATGATAAAGATGCCAAACCGATGCTCAACAAACTAGAGTATAAAAATTACATGCCACTCATAGTGTGTTACGTGGCGGTTTACCGATAATTATTGACCACGATACTTTTGATCTTACCATGATATAAACGATGGCAGCGAAATTGATTACTAGGGAAAATCGATCCAAGTCGTCCAAGAAGGTATAGTGGAAACACCGACTTAGACACAATTTGCCGAAGTATGGGCGCCAGATACTACTCATTATTAGATTTCAGAACAACTTAAATATCCGAGGAGTACCACTTCGAAAAAAATAAATCCACAGTTAATAATTTTGACTAGGAGAAATAAGTTGAGATCGGTGTGATCGAAGTGAAAATTTCCGTTCAACTCAGACACTTTATTTTAGGTCGTAGATTTTTACGATAGCATACGAGGTATGTTCAAAAAGTAAGGTGACTTTGTATTTTTAAGAAAAAATATTTATTTATTTGTCAATATTTATGTTGTCCCTGTGACGAGAGCAGGCCGTGTGCCGGTCTCTCGTCCGCGTTTCTCCCTCCCCCATTCGGCTAGGCGTGGTGGCCAACGTTGGGCGCATTTAAGTATGCGTCTAACACTTGGCCTTTTGTTTCAGCACCAAGGACGAGCCAGCGCAGTTGAGCGCAAGAAAAGTTGAAGAGCGCAGAGAGAGAGAGAGAGAGAGAGTGAGAAAGAGAGAGAGAGAGAGAGAGTGAGAAAGAGAGAGAGAGAGAGAGTGAGAAAGAGAGAGAGAGAGAGAGAGTATTAGGCCTATGCCGGGATTGGCAGGCGCGCAACGCGTGACCGATAAGCGACGCGTCGCGTGCCGCCTAACTAATAGGTCAAGGTAGGGAGAGGAGCGAGCGCCGCTGAGCGACTGCAAGATGCGCGCAAGAATTAGTGCGTGAGAGAGTCGCAGCCGAGTCCTACTAGAGTGAGGGAGTAGAAGCCTAGTCCTGCTAGAGTGCGGAAGTCCGAGCCCAGCAGAGAGAGCAGTTTGGGATAGCCGGAAGGAAGGAGGATCAACCCTACCGGCAACGACTTTGCCAGCAACTGCAGCCAGCCCACCTGCTAGGAGAGTCAACGTCGCCTACGGATACCTGGTCAGCGACAGCGGTTAGCGACGATCTGACCAGCGACGACACCCGGTACTTCCTGCGGCAGCGCATCGCTCAGGATTCTCGACGTTGCGAGGAACAGGAGATAAAAAGGTCAAGCCTTCCTTTTCTTCTTTCTCTCTACACTCTCTCTCTGTTGATGCAACGACCGGTGCGCGTGGAAAGAGATAGCCTGGCACTCACGTGCCGGCTATCTAAAGGTTCGCGCTAGGTTTAATTCATAGTGACGTAAGCTGCGACCGGTGAATTGTCCAGGCGCCCACGTGCCGGGCAATTTACCTGGTATTAGTTCGCGTAGTTTTTAAGTAAGTTTGTAGTAGGCTAAGTACGCGATTAGGTATTAGTGAAATGCGAAATGTTCATTTGTGATTATCTTAAGTAGTTTATTGTTCTATTTGTAGTTTGTTGGTCGGTAATTTAGATTATGTTATGCGCGCGTATGTTCAGTGTGAATAATTATTAATAATGATAGGTTGTAAGTGAGATTTGATACTGTCTTTCTATAATTTATTTATCAACCTCCCCTCGTTCTTCTCCCTTAATTGTCATGAGCGAAAGTGCCTCACTTACCCCGCAAAAGAATTGATAACAAAGGAAAGAGTTTTGTTACATCCCCTTCAAAGTAATCCCCCTCAAATACAATACACTTATGCCAACGGTTTTTTCAATCCTCAAAGCACTTCTCATAAGCACTTTTCGGTAGAGCCTTGAGCTCTTCCAGCGATGCAGTCTTTATCTCTTCAATCGTTGCAAATCTCCGTCCTTTCATAGGTCTCTTTAGTTTTGGGAACAAGAAAAAGTCACATGGGGCCAAATCCGGTGAATATGGTGGCTGAGGCATGATTGTGTTGTTTTTGGCCAAAAAATCTCTCACAAGCAAAGATGAGTGAGCAGGGGCATTATCGTGATGCAAAAGCAATGAATTGTTTTTCCACAATTCTGGGCATTTTCTTCGTATTGCTTCTCGCAAACGGCGCATAACTTCAAGATGATACTGTTTATTGACCGTACGTCCATATGATAAGAACTCCTGATGCACCACGCCATGGTAATCGAAGAAAACAGTGAGAAAAACTTTGACATTTGAGCGAACTTGGCATGCTTTTTTCGGTCTTGGCTCATCTGGGCTCTTCCATTGGGACGATTGGACTTTGGTTTCGATATCATAACCATATACCCATGATTCGTCACCAGTTATGACCCTTTTGAGTAAATCTGGGTCGTTATTGACGTCATTCAACAGTTCTTGAGCGATGCTCATGCTACGGTTCTTTTGGTCAAAATTTAGCAATTTCGGAACAAACTTCGCTGACAGACGTCTCATACCCAAAACGTTAGAAAAAATTTCATGGCACGAGCCAAGCGATATACCAACATCCTCAGCAACTTCTCTGATAGTGATTCGATGATTTTCCAGAACAATTTTCTTCACTGCTTGAACGTTTTCATCAGTTGTTGACGTGCTTGGACGTCCAGAGCGAGGCTCGTCATTGGCATCTTTCCAGCCATCATGGAAGAGTTTGTACCACTTGTAAACATTTTTTTTACTCAGAACAGTTTCACCGTATGCCACCGTCAACATTTCAAGTATTTCGGAGCACTTTATTTTATTTTTTACACAAAAGTTGATGTAAATCCTTTGATCCATATTTTTCGATAGCAAGAAATCGCCGAGCACGCAAAACACTTATAACCTTTACATCTCTCACAACCAAACAAAAAATGCTATACACTTGAAACTTGGTACAGATGTTCGGGAAGAGTGTACCAACATAACAAATCGATAATGTAAAGTACGTTGCCCGTGAAATTTGAAAAGTCACCGTACTTTTTGAACACACCTCGTATAATCGGATTTAAATATTTTGATTATACTCACCTTGTTCTACGGTATTCTTAATATAAAGGGATTTTAATTCAAGGTGAGGCTAGAACTAGAGAAGGTGATGGTAGAAATTTCTACGCAATAATTAAAATGAAATCTAAGTCATTTTATTAAATAACAAAGAGCATCTACACTGCCAGTCACCTACTTTAGGCCCCCGCTGCAAAATTAGTCAAAATTTTCAATGTTTTTGGTAAAAATTAACGTACAGAGTCGCTCAAAGGTACGATTGAAAGGTCTTTCTAAGAGCTTTCAAATGGTATAGCTCATGAATGCCATCGATTGTTTTTTAATTTTTTACAAGCAATTATTCAACATTGGAAATTCAGAAAATTTTTTGCTACTTTGAAAATTTATCAAATCTGCAAAAACATTTTACAAATATCATGAATTTTGCAAAAAAAAGAGAAAAATATGGAAATTGCTAGAATTTCAAATATTGACGTACATCAAGAAGGCAGGACATACATTGTTTTTCACTTACCTTGCGTCGATAGAAATTATTATAATTTGTACCGATTACACTCTATGCTGGTACCTTAATCGCTAATTTTAACCGGAAAATCAGCATATATAAAACACGACTATCCATATTTAGCACTAAATTCAGATCAAAAACACTATTGCAAATGAATCACCACTCATTAGAACACTGTATATACGAACACATTATAACTTCATATGTCCAGTAGGAGAATCTCTATTAGATGTTAATCTAAATGGGAATTGTAAATTAAGAATGCTATTGTAACCGTCTAGCCACAAACTATACTACTGCGATATAGTCCTAAAAAGACAACGATCGACCAATTGGAACTATATTTCGATGGATGGCTCGTAGATATTCTCGGCTTATCGGCAAGATACAATTCGAATCGCTTGTCCGAACTAAATGGACCAAATTATTTAAATACAAAGATGATGAATTCTAAAAATTGCCCTAGGTTACTCCGAATATACTTATGATGCAATCCTGCTAACAGAAGTGAATAAAAATAGTACAAATATTTATCTGTATAAACCAACTCTGTCCCTTTATTTGACAAATCTTTACCCTACATTGATATTTTATCTGAATGTGATATAAAATTAGAAAAATGGATTCCACAATCTGAAACTTGGATTAACTAAGAAAAGGCATTGAACGAAATTATAAAAAAGCAGAGATGATAAGACAACATAACAAAATGGCATTGCACCACATAAAGGGCTAATTTATGGAGGACTAAGTTTTAATATTAATATGTTAATATTAATCGGCACAATAATTTATAAGAGCTGTATCACTCGTATGTGGACCTCACAAAATACTACACCACATAAATCATCTCATGTTCAAATATCAAAATCACGTTAAGATAATGTACTATACTTTAGAGACAGATCCATTTCCGATAGCTTGCAATTGACCATAAGTAAACGAAAAACTATCCGGGTAACCAAAACACAATGTACTATTCAAACTCAAACTGATCTTTTGCTTGATCAAACTACGGAAAAATTAAATCTTCCATGACAAAACCTAATACACCGTAAAGAGTCGAAAATGCTCCCGAGCTACAAATACAAAATGCGGAATCTATCTAACTTTATCTTTGAAAACCTCTTATATATTGTAAGATTAATCGACTATTAACACTTACCGAATTCACTGACCATTTGTTTGAGCAACAAGACCAGAAAATGTTCCAGGCAATTAGCCTTTCAGTTGAGGATCCTAGATGTTTAAAGCTCTATTACCCAGACCATAGAAAATTGGGTGATCTTTTAACTAGGTTAGAAAAGATAGGACTATTATGAGAATTTCACTCATTAGAAAACATCACCGATAGCAATAAAATGCTGGTATTATGCAAGTACGAACAGATTGAGCATGAGAAAAAAGACGAAAAGATTAAATTCTCAAAAGCTAATTTCATACCGGAGGATCAAAGAGTAGTGAAATCCAAAATTTTTAGTAAAATGACATTGAGACCCATAGAGAACACATGACTCTTCTGCAGATTGCCTTGAAATATCGAAGAAAAACGTAGAGAGAGTGCTTTCTTTGAACCTTTTTTAGAATTTGGACGACTACTTTATCATAAAATGGTACGGAATCCTAAAAGCTCCTTGTCCATTGTATATGTATAATATTATGATGCCGTTGATACAGCGAAAGCTATCCAAAATTGTGACTCATTATACAGAACTCGATATATATAAATACGTAAGAGGCGCTAGGACCAAGTAAACGAAACTCAATATCATTGGGTGTATGATAAACGAGTTGATACATCAATATACGAAGATCATGATGTTACTTGCATGTGGCAATGCCAGAGAAATTTTAGGGAGGAGAGAGCAAAACAATGCTACCTCAAGACCATAATAAGGAAAGTTGTTAACAAATCAAGGAATGAAACGAGGTCGAGTACTCTGCCTACAAATCCGGAAACATTGGATCGACCAGATAATAACCAAATAATAAACCGGATCAAGTATGGGGCTATTATAACCTTAACGGAAAATGAGAGGACCGGAAAATTGAATCAAAAAGAGCAAAAGAACGCTCCGACAGTGGAACAAAATATTTTATCGCCGGAATCCACCCTGAAGGCAAAAGTTATTTAGAAATACTTGTATAATTTCAAATTGTTATCGGTTATTATTTTCAGGGCATCTCGAAATCGCATTAGAATTAGTTAAAATAATATTAGACCTTTTTGTCAGTAACCATAGGAGTTCATCAGCAAAACAGCCTTATTTGATGGAAAGGAAAGGGAGCCACAAATAAATTAGTAATCATTAAGAAGATGTCATAATTACCGAAGTCGACTTTCAAGATATGCGTTATCTAGAAACTTGTGTATAAATTCTTTTATTTTTTTATAATATACATATACAATAATTATTTTTAGATCATCATAAAGACAATGTCTCAGGCAATAGTTTTATAGTTTAACCTTAGTTTATTTGATGATTGTAAGACTCTGACTAATACCTATCGGCTATACATCTCACTTCTATCTTGGTACTATACTCATCTCTACTTTCATGTACATATATACCACGTTTTCACTAAATTGGACCATATATTATCCTAGGATGGAAGAAGTAAGTAGAATACGTCTCAGAACCGTCGGACGGATTGAGGACCGACCTACAGTCTTATACGTGAGGTATGATGATCCTCGACAGGAAATTGCGGTAATTCGTCTATTTAGGACTGTTCGGAACGTTCAATCATCGGAAACGGTACCGCTCCTAACTATACTTATGCCAACCAAGGTGAGGTAATCGTCAGCTATTTCTCCGAAAACGATTACTTCGTAGCATTCATGAAGTTCCTATATGCTACTGGAAACTGGTCCGAGGGCAATGGCGACGAAGTAAACACCGATGACAACAACATCGACGGGGAAGTACTTACAACAAACTTAATACCTCGCACAATCAACACGATCCATCTGAGGGAACATGACGCTGACATGAGGGAACATGACGCTGACATGAGGGAACATGACGCTGACATGAGGGAACACGACGCTGACATGCGTCAACATTTCCTCGTTCCACATCGTAATGTACAGGGAGGACCATGGCTAAAACGGCGTATATAAGATGACTTTGGAAAATTCGGTCTGATTGACTGTATTAAAATATAGGAGGATTTATACGGCTACTTGGTGTGATCAAATATATGCTTAGTCACAGCGCCAGCTGGGCACTAGTGAATTCTAACAAAAAATACAAATTCAAATTTTGTCCCGACACGCACACCGATGTCGGGCGATAGGAGCGGCACAATCCAGCCAACCACATACAAACAATCAACTCGAACACATGCATGCCCACCCGCAGGATGCGTATCCTTTAGACCATAACGGCCACAAATGCTGCACCGTTCCTCAACTGAAAAACCTAACAAAAATCCGGTAATCGAGCAAAACAATACCGATACGCGCACACACGCTTAACCGGCCGTTTTTATACTGCTAGTCTCTTTGGCCTAACTACCGCGCGTTCGATCATCATGCAACCCGCGTCTTCTCTGTCTCTCTCACCCTCTCGCATGGCTTTTCTCTGCGCCTGGTTACTCCGTCGGCAGCTCCTGGCTCCACAAATCAGTTCGTTCGCCGCACCTTAAACAAAGAAAATCAGACATGCGAGTGAGGACAAATATACTCTTAGCCCGAATGTAGCGAATAGAATGAATAAAAGCTAACGGAGAAACCGGTGAGCCGGAATCCTCCGTTGCAGGATTTAGAAAATATGTGGAAATTAAAGATGCCCCGGGATAATACTACTAATCGAATAATAATTAAAGATATTGATAAAAATGGTAGAACATTGGCTGATTCCTAGATCTTACCAAGACTTTAGATACAGTTAATAATGAAATTCTATTGAAAAAATTCGAAGGGATGGGACTAAAGAACTTACAAATAATTTTTTTTAGAGATACCTAACCAATAGAAGGCAATTTGTAAAGTTCTACAATTTAAATAGTAATACAATTGAGGTTATGATTGGATTATCGTAAGGTACTATTATTGGGCAACTATTATTTATAATATATACAGGATGTCCCAGACCACCCGTCCAGCCCTCTATTTTTTCAAAAAAGTATTTTCAGAAAATATGAAACATACAACATTTCAGTAAATCAGTCAAGGATTTCAGCGGTAAACTATAATTTGACTTTGGAAATGATTTTCAAGAGCATCTCAAGATCAACTTGGTTTTTTTAAAATAGGAATCACTACTTTTGACCTTGAATTTTTAAAGAGCACAACATTTTGAGTTAAAAGTGTTTTTATAATTTTTTTTATTAGGGGCACAGTTTCCGAGAAATAATTCATTAACACGTGCAATTTAACTTGTGAAGCCTTTCAGATAATTGCAAGCCATCGTTTTCACAAGTTAAATTACAAATGTTAATGCATTTTTTTTTCGGAAACTATGAAACTTGAATATCCATTCGAATGACGTGGCTTGAAGTCGATACCTTAATCAAGAAAAAAATATCCATTAATTTAAGTTTGCATTACTTTTCATTACTTAAATGCCGACCCTTTCTTTTTTAGAAGTAGGTTTTTAGAGATAATATATAGGTGCTTGTCAGCGTCTATACTGGTTGAATAGCCTTCATAGCTTTTTACTAACAGGTGATCGTCCACAGTCTATATTATTGAATAAAAAATGTAACAATGTATTCAGCCGATTCGAAGAAAATTTTGCAGATTTCGTTTCGAAAAACGTAAATATAAATAAAGAATTATTAATTTGAAGTAATACTAAAGTGATATTCTAAATTTATCCAATAGAAATTCAGTTTTAAAGGTAATTACGAAAATTGAAATACGTGCATCCATAAAATTTCAGTTAGATAATGTAGCGAGCTATTTGAACAACTTTTATTTATGCAAATTATATTTTATTGAAAGCTAGATATAAAATATTTAATAGTAATCACTTTTTAACAATTACTTTGATTTTGATAAGGAATTCATTCATCTACGTTTTATAATTATTTGAATAATTTCTTTTTTGCATGATGAAATGAAGGAAAAGGTTAAGATAGCCTGTTATTACAGTATTAAATTATTACTTAAATTATTGTTTCAACTAAAATTGTGACAACTTTGATCATTTTTCATAATATTCAACTTTTATAAATCAATTTTACGAACAATCATAGTGATATTGAAACCTTCTACAAAGATTTACCTAAGATTAATAAAATACACAAATAGTGTAGAGCATCTAATTTAATTTATTTCTTGAGAATGCAATGAACATAATTTATTTTTCACATGATTTATTATCCAGATTTTAACAAACGCTTCTATTTTGATTGGTGTAAAATAGATCAATTTAAAGATATATTTTATTGAAAATAGCAGATTAGTAATATTTGTAAATGTTTGTTAAACCACATATACCAAATCAACTTGGAAGAATATTTGTTGTATGTCAATGTTTTTTAAATACGAGGTCTGTCTGGAAAGTATCGGGCATACGTTTATATCTTCGCGCCATAGTGTTCAAGCGATCTCTACCGGACAGAAACGTCAACAGTAAAGCCTCACGAATCTATTGGTTACTTACTGACCCCTGCCAGACGTGTAGTTCATGCGCAGCGTGTCTTTGTTTACAGTGCCTTTTTCGCGTTCGTCGGATTTTGATATTGTCAAAAATGACTAAAAAACAAGATCAACGAATTTGCATCAAATTTTGCATTCAACTCGGAAAAACGAGTTCGGAAACTATTGAAATGATGCGAAAGGCCTTCGGAAGCGAGTGTATGAGCAAAACACGAATAAAAAAATGGTATAAACGGTTCAAGGATGGTCGCACTTCTGTCGATAGTGATTCTCGTTTCGGCCGACCTTCGACGACAAAAACCGCTGATAATATTGAGCGGGTGCGACTTGTAATCGAACAAGATCGTCGTATGACTGTGCAAAAACTAGAAGACCTTGGGATACCAAAAACTATCATTTCAGAAATTTTAACCGAAAATTTAGGAATGAAACGCGTGTGTGCGAAATTCATCCCAAAATTGCTCACAGCAGAGAAGAAGAAAATTCGCTTAGAAATCGCTCTGAAAAATCTGGAAATGGTCAATAATGATGATAATGTGCTTAGAAAAGTTATTACAGGTGACGAATCATGGGTTTATGCTTATGATCCTGAAACAAAACAACAATCTTCACAGTGGAAGCATTCTGAATCGCCAAGACCAAAAAAAGCACGTCAAAGTCGGAGCAATGTTAAGTCAATGTTGATTGTTTTTTTCGATTGTGAAGGTGTTGTACATCACGAATATGCACCAACAGGTCAGACAATCAATAAAGAAAACTACGTTCAAATTTTGAAACGTTTGAGTGATGCAGTAAGAAGAAAACGGCCGCACTTTTGGGAAAGTGGTGACTGGCTTCTCCATCACGATAATGCGCCAGCGCATTCATTCAATCTTGTGCAGCAGTTTTTGAGCAAACACAATATCGCATTGCTTCGACAACCTCCATACAGTCCCGACCTAACCCCTTGTGACTTTTGGCTGTTTCCAAAACTAAAAAAACCATTCAAAGGACACCGATTCGATGACAAAACAACGGTTGAAAACAATGCGACGAGTGTACTTAAGGCTATCCCTAAAAGTGAGTTCCAGGACTGTTTTGAAAAGTGGAAACATCGATGGAACCGTGTTATTCAATCAAGTGGGGATTACTTTGAAGGATGCCAACCACCAGATGATAAAGAATAACACTAGCACGAAAATATAAAGGTAGGCCCGATACTTTCCGGACAGGCCTCGTATGTAATATGGAATTCAACAATGAATGTAGCATTGAAATTCGTTTGAGAAAAAAGAATGGGCGATTCTATTCGATTCTGCAGAAAGTATTCGATTCTTTTCTGAATCGACTATTATAGAATCGATTCTATTTTGGCTCGGAATCGAATACGCACGCATGCGTAATGCTAAACAGGAAAAGGTGAAATTGTGTTATTCTTGAATCTCATACTATGTCTACTGTATTACTTTTACGTTCTTCTAAACTTCATAGTCACGAATAAAATCAAATTTCTGAAAATCATATTCTGATTATTATTTTCTAAGCTCAATAATGAATTATCTGCAAAATACTGCGCCTATACTATTTAATTCTTTTCAATCACCACGAACTACACTATTGTTTTATTTTGAATTGAATTTGCATAAATGATGCACGCATGACATTAAATTGTGTTAGGTAAATATTTAGTTTCTTTCACTTTAACAATGTTTTAATTATAGATGAAAAATATTTCACAAAATGTTAATGGTTTTATTACAACTAATTAATATAAAGAAACTTATAAGTAATTATTTTATTGACAAAGAAAAATTAAAAATTTATTTATGACGCACATTTTTGTTGGATTTTGCACCTTTTCGCTAAAAAGTAAAGGTAGGGGAATGTTGTAGTTGAAAAAAATCTACTTGATAATATAAATTATTATTATAATTAGAGCGTAGTTCATTCAATGATATTCAATATGAATGCTGATAATCAAGTTAATCAAGTACATATTTATAATGAGGTGGTGGAAAATAGACGTAAGCCAAGACTTTATTTTTAACCTTAAAAATTAAAAAATTTGTTTAAAATTTTATAACATCTCTCGTTTACAGAGTCTGAGTACCTAAAACGTTTTCAAATTTACTTTACAATAAACATGAACAGAACTTTCAGAGTTTCGAACATACGCCTTCAAACCTACCTTCATTTGAAAAACGAAAACAATTATGTTTGGCGTTCTGTAAAACATTTTTGACCAATGGCCCTATTAACAGTTTATATGGATCATTAGATGATGTTGATTATTTACCTGTCTATATTAACCAATAAGACTGATATAAAATGTAAAATTAGATAAGATTCTTTAATAAACAGATTTTTTATTATATTTTTTGTTTATATTTTCTACATTTAGTGTATTACATACGCACCGTGCGCATTTTGAATTTTAATTAATTTTTTTACAATGTTAGGCTCCATTCATTCGATTCTTTGATTCTTTTGAGAAAAAAAAAACGATTCTCAAGAATCAATTCTTTCTATGACTTGTGTAACGGTCCTATCTATTAGCTATTTTCTTATTTTCACTGGATTATTGCAACCCGCTAAACTCGTCAATCTGCTTACATCAATTGGCATATTAAACGGCGCCACCTCATATATTATACGATTGTCTTAGTGCCAGGTAATACTCTTTATTGACCGTACAATCTTGTGGTAAGAACTGTTAATGTACTACGCCACGACAATCAAAGAAAACAGTGAGCAAACTCTTGACATTTGTTCGAACTTGACGTTATTTTTTCGCTCTTGGAGTCTCTTTCGTCTTCTGGAGTCTTCCAATGGGACGATTGGGCTTTAGTTTCGACGTCACAACCATAAACCCATGATTCGTCATCAGTTATGACTTTTTTGAGCATATCAGGATCATCATTGACATCGTTTAATAACTCTTGAACGATGCTCCTTCGACGGTCCTTTTGTCCAAGATTAAGCAGTTTCGGAACAAATTTTGCTGCTACACGTTTCATGCCCAAAACTTCGGAAAAAATTGCATGGCACGAGCCAACAGAGATGCCGACGTCTTCAGCTACTTCTCTAATTGTGATTCAACGATTTTTGAACACCATTTGTTTCACTTCAACACTTTTATCAGTTATTGAAGTGCTGGGGCGTCCAGAGCGCGGTTCGTCGTCGGTGTCTTCTCGGTCATCTTGAAAGAGCTTATTCCACTTGTAAACATTTTTTTGACTTAAAGTAGACTCACCGTATGCCACTGTCAACATTTCAAGTGTTTTGGAGCACTTAATTCCATTTTTACACAAAATTTTATGCAAACTCTTTGATCCATTGTTTTCGACAGCAGAAAATCGCCGAGGACAAAAAACACGTCTAATTTTTCTGTCTCGCAAAAAAAGTAAACATACAAACTGGCTGAAACTGTGAGCATATGTGAGGGACATGTATACCAATTAATATTAAAAATATTGATGATCGAATCAACGTAGCCTGTCTAATTTTAAAATTCACCTTACTTTTTGAACACACCTCGTACAACTTTAAAGCAAAGCCCTTTAATTGGATGCCATATGTCCATACAGGTTTTATTACCGCTTTGTATAGCAATAATTTATTTTCTATTGACAGATCCGATTTTTCCCCAATAACCCCAAACATTTTCCTCAATTTCAGTCCTTATTGTTTACGTTTTGTAAATATGTGTTCTCTCCAGGTTAGTCTCCTGTCGAGATTTTATGTCTAAGTATTTTAATTGTTATTTTGTAGAATATATTTATTATTTAGTGTGATGGGAGGGCAGATGTCCTTTCATAGTGTGAATGTCGTTTGTACTGATTTATTTTCATTTACTGCGATCCTCTGTGACTTTAGCCAGTTTTGGAGGTAATTGTCTATGTAATGTTGGAAAGTTTCGGTTGCTATTTTAGCCTCCGAATGTGATGTTAATATGGCCGTGTCATCTGCGTATGTTGCTGTGGTGATATATGTAGATTTTGGTTGATTCGAAGTGTATAATAGATATAGTGTTACGCCCAGTACACTGCCCTGTGGTACCTCTGCATTAATTGACTGAAGTTCCGATAAGCTTTTATTTATTTTTACTTAAAATGTTCTGTTTTGTATGTAAGATTTCAATAGCTCGTAGTGCTGCTTAGGAAAAAATCCCTTAAGCTTGTTCAAGAGTCCCTTGTGACAAACTTTGTCAAAAACCTGGACAATGCCAAGGAATATGCTGGTGCAGTACTTTTTTACTTCAATAAATTTTCTCGACACGGTTACTATCCGGTTTACTTGTTTAATCGTTGAGTGTTTGCATCTAAATCCAAATTTGTGGACTGGGATGAGTTTTCTGTTTTTATTATAGGATAATATCTAGGTAATATTAATTTTAAAAAAATTGTTGAGAGTACAAGTAGTAAACTGATTGGCCTGTAAGATGTCACTGATTCTATTTCTTTTCCGGGTTTTAGTATTAAAATAATTTCAGCTACTTTTATTTTTATTTATTATTTAAGTATTTTTTATCAATTCCTTTTATTATTGCAAAGTTAATCAGTTCTCCCTCTCTCTCTTTCTCTCTCTGGTTGCTTATTTAAATCTGTTGACCAATAAGTTGGCTCTCCAGTTGAAATCGGTGTATAGTTAATTTTTTGTAAAATTTCATAAGGTACTTTACCTCTACTTTTTGTCGTCGATGATGGTCTGTCGTTTTAATTCCCATCATGGATGTTTTGCATTGAAGTCTCCTCCTACTATGAAACGATTTCCTTGTATTTTGAAAAAAATCTGTCTAATTCTCCTTTGTTATTGTTTTGATTGGTGGGCAGAAAAATGGCTGTTATCGTAATCGTCTTTGTATTGTCATTTCTACTCACGCTTGTTGCTTGTAGATTAATTTCGCTCGTGAGCGATTGCAAATGATGGATTATTTTTGTTTTTATTGTGATTGCGGAACTTCCGTGTACTTTTCCAGCTTGTAATTTGTTTTGTTTATAGTGTAATTTGGTATGTTTATGTAGTTTTTGCTTGTGAAATAAGTTTCGGAGATTAGTATTATATCAATATTTTCGTGTAATAAGAAAGCTGTTAGTTCGAGATGACTCTGCATGAATCCATTCACGTTCTAGATTGCTAGTTTTAATTTACTCATTATGCCATTTTATTAACGAGGATGGTTAAAAAGCATTATATCCATCCTTTTCATCAGTTGCTCCATCATATTTTCAAGTTTGTTATTATTTACCTCATTGTTGTGTCTGCTGTTTTCTATCTGCGTGTTTTTCTGTTTTGATTCGTCTGTCTCAGTCTGTTTGCTATGATTTGCTGTTGCTTGTGCATGTTTTGTTTTGTCTTACTTTGTATGTGTTTATATTTATATTTATATTAGGCTGGGTTAAATGTATTTTTACAATTAGCGCATTCTACTTCATCTATTTTTTCTTAAATTTTACATTCTTTTGTTGGATATTGTTTTACACATTTAACACATACTGCGGTTTTGTAACAGTAATTTTTTATATGTCCGTATTCTTGGCAGTTTTGACATTGCAGAATGTCTCTTTTATCATTTGGTGGTTCAAATTTTACTACAGTATTTAATAACCTATTTACCTTGTATATTTCTTGGTTTTTGTTTTTTTTCATGTTCTATTTCTACGATGATAAGTGGTAATGTAATCTTGGTTACTTGATGATGGATATTACGAATGTTCATTACATTGTATTTGAATCCTTGGCAGCTTTAATTTCGTCAGTATCAATTAATGGATAAATATCTCTCAGTATCACTTTAAATTCCTTATCTTCCTTATGTTGCTAAGTATAAAACTGGGTGTTCTTCTTTTTTAATACATTAACTATAGGTAAATATTTTTCCGATTGGAGCGGTTGGATTTTTACTTTATTTTGCACTTTTAATTGTGACATTAATGATTAAGATTTAACGTATTTTGGGGTAAGGTGATTCCCACGAGCCATGCAAGGGCCCGTGCCCAAGCACCGTATCACAAATTATTTAAAGGGGAGGTAAGGGAGGCTTTTTAGCTCCTCTGAACGGTGACGATGGGCCTCGTCATTAAATTGACGTTTTGGGGTTCGGATTGAAAGGAAAGGGATAACTAGCGTACACAATAATCACTCCCGATAACCGTTAACAATATTTATTTCTCTACGTTTAACAATAAAAGATCGAAGACGCGAGTTCACGCGTCGTCTTCGACGGCCGCTTGCTTGCGCTCGTGCAGACAATCGCACGGGGGCACAGTACAATAATTTGAGAGGATTACAAAGGAGGAACTCGTTCTGTTCGTTAATTTCGTCGTGCTAGTGGAAGATCGCGAGCACTTCGCCGACGCGTTGCGCACTCACGAATAAAGAGAAAAAGAGAGAGAGAGAGAGACGACCTGACCTGGTGAAGGCTGCTGGCAGGAATTGCTGCTAGTGCTGCTGGCAGGAAATGCTGCTAATTCTGCTGTTGGCAGAAAATACTGCTGGAACTGCTGGCATGCTCAGATGGTTTCTACAATGCTCCAAGGGTCGTTGGAAATCCTCTCCGTGCTGTACTCTGCTCGTCGTTTCTACTCTGATTTCTTTGTCTTTACCTGACTGTTTAACTCTCTCTCACGTGCGCACGCTCGGCCGTCAAATCGATCCGTCTTTCTCAAGATCTTGACTCGAACTCTCTCCCCAAACCGTTCGCGTACCGGCTCAAGCAACGCCGACGGCTTCGCTCTCGCGAGCGGATCGCCGCGGGTCACTCGCGCTCGCTCACTCTCTACTCGCGACGCGTCAATCTCTCTATCTTCTTCTTGCTGTAGCCGCTCTCGCTCCCAATTAGCTTTCAATGACGATGCCCTGCTCAGGTATTGGCCCTGAAATAAAGCGGTGCGAGCATCGGTATCGGTTCGTAACTTTCAAACGCTCGCTAGGGTAACAGCGAAGGAGCGAGGCTGCGAGAGAAAGAGA
This sequence comes from Phymastichus coffea, assembly GCF_024137745.1. NCBI lineage: Eukaryota > Metazoa > Arthropoda > Insecta > Hymenoptera > Eulophidae > Phymastichus > Phymastichus coffea. The sequence goes on from NW_026706814.1 coordinate 8,039,575, forward strand.
GAGAGAGAGAGAGAGCGAGCCAAACAGGGCCGGCTATCTAGCCAGGGCTCCGTCACATAATGAATAGCAATCTTCAGCTATTTCGTTCAAGAGGTTTTCTAAAGGACGGATGTTCTCTATGTTGTATACAAAAATTGGTGGTGACTTACGAGGGTGATCCGATAAGTACTTAGTCTACAGAAGAAAAACGAAAATTTTGGAAAAGTGGGGTTTTATTTTTCAACATAGTCTCCTTTTAGTTCGATACACTTGGCCCAGCGATGCTCCAACTTCTTTAACCCGTCTGAAAAATACGTTTCCTCGAGGTCTGAAAAATAGGCTTCCGTGGCAGCGATTACCTCCTCATTCCACTCAAATTTCTGCCCGGCGAGTGACTTTTTCAAGTTTGGAAATAAAAAGAAGTCGCACGGGGCTAAATTTGGAGAATTGGAGAATATGGTGGATGGGGCAGCAGTTTGTAGCCTAATTCGACCAATTTGGCCATGGCGACGGCGGAGGTGTGAGCCGATGTGTTGTCATGGTGGAAGAGCACTTTTTTCTTCGCCAAATGAGGTCGATTTTTCTGCAATTCGACGTCGAATCGGCCCAATAATTCGGTATAGTACAGCCCTGTAACCGTTTTGCCCCTCTCCAGGTAGTGGATGTAGATCACACCTTGTGAATCCCAGAAAACGGTGGCCATTACCTTTCCAGCCAATGGGGCAGTCTTCGCCTTCTTCGGAGCACTTTCGCCGGGTAAAGTCCACTGTTTCGACTGTTCCTTGGTCTCTGGTGTATACCAGTGGATCCATGATTCGTCGACTGTCACGAAACGATGCAGAAACTCCTTCGGATTGCGCTTAAACAGCGTCAGACATTGCTCTGAAGTTGTCTCACGGTTGCGCTTGTTGTCCGGAGTGAGCAAACGCGGCACCCATCGCGCCGACAGCTTTCTCATGCCCAAAATTTCATGCAGGACATGACCCACGCGGTCTTTTGAGATGCCTACGATCTTAGCTATCTCGCGCACCTTCAATCGTCGATCTGCCAATACGAGATCGTGAATTTTTGTCACGTTATCCTCCGTGGTAGCCGTTTTCGGAGCACCTGGACGTGGCTCTTCAAAAATCGACGTGCGACCACGTTGAAACTCGTTAAACCAATTTTTGACTGTCACCATCGAAGGAGAAGAGTGAGCGTACACAGCATCCAAGCGCTTTTTGATTTCGCTGCGCGATTTCCCTTCCAAAAACAAGAATCGAATCACCGACCGATACTGCTCTTTTTCCATTTTTCAAAAATCAACGGACACACTTGCTTTCACACGCTCTCAAAAATAAACTACAACTCCGATCCGGCTAAAATCTTGACAGTAACCTTCGAGAAGGTTGTACTACGTGATAGAATATTTCTTTTGCGAGAGTGGCGCCATCGGGCGGTGAGGCTAAGTACTTATCGAACCACCCTCATACTTTGACTTTTTTCTTTTATTGTTGATCAATTCAACAAGTAGTCGATTAGTTATGTTTGCTTCATTGTATTAGGATTTGCATCCTCTGGGCTTGTTCTGGATATTTTCCGCTTACCACTTTCTATTGTTCGTATTTTAGTGGTGTGGATGGAGTGTCCCTTGAACGTGAGGCCATGAGGCCGTTTCTTCGTAGGCGAATAAAAGAAATTTAATCTAAAGTTGATGATTTTAATTTAAGATCACAATACTTAATTTTCTATTACGTTATTTTGCTTCTACAGTAGATCACACTGTACACACACTACGGAAGGCAAACGTGAACTTGATAAAAAAAATTATTTATTTTTTTGATGGAGCTTCTACACAGTTCAAAAACAACTAAGGGAAATATAATTTTGTCAAAATGCATTTTTGCTTTTAGATTAAATTCATTTTTACAAAAAACGATTTCGTGCATTCTTTTCAGAAATCATTTTAGTAATGTATACTTTCATGAGCAGGATTTTGTGTTAAGTATATTATTTTACAACTTTTTTGCCACATCTCATGGAAAAAGTGCATGTGATGGTGTAGGTGCTAGATTAAAGCGTACTGTAAGAAAAGCTTCAAAACAAGCTATCCAAATTACGAATACAGAACAAATGTTATTTGTTTAACAAAAAATCACGTATAAGGTAATTTTTTTACTTCTATTGTATTTTGAATGTTGTAACAGGTCAAATATTTGGGCGAACGGACGTCGCAGCGTGTGTGACCGCGAATATGCGCTCGCACACGAAGGGCGCAACGTTTGCGTGCAAGGTCACACTGACAAGGAAAACGCTGGATCTTCACCCAGCTGCTGGATCTGGTTCACATCTCTGGGATGCTGTTCGACGCAGCTGTTACTCTGTTATTTGCTTTTTCAACGTGAGAAGTTAAGAAACGGGTGATCATAGAGTGCTAGAAGGGAAAGGGTTGTGAAAACTCGCGAAAACACGTGACCGCGGCCGGTATACTCGTTGCTCGTGGGTTCATTCGGCGAGGAACTTTGGGAAATAGACCTGTAAAAGATGACTAGCTAGTGTCTTGCTTCAAGCACCTGGGCTTTATTAAATTGTCAAGTAAACGGTATGGGACCGCTACAAACGATTTGACAACAGTGACACTGCCAGGCCGGACGTACTCAATTTATAAACCGCTGTACGTGCGAGAGAGAGAGAAACTAAGCAAAATCACGCGCACGCTTCCGCTCGCAAACAATGTAAGTCCGACGCTACCTTAGCTCTGCCAATGGCCATCCGACAAAGTTTTACCGCCTCGCTCTCGCTGCTACTACTGATGATGACATACTGGTACGGACAACTCTCGTTGACGGTTTCGTCCTCTGCACGGTGTTGGATTTGGAGCTCACCGCTCGAAGTCGAAATGCAGCCCTTTCAGCTACAGAAGTTGAGTGCGCCGAGATCGATATTGGCGCGATCGCGTACTTGCAGTCGTCGGTCACTCTTCAGATTCTCACCGCTTATCTTTTGTTCTTCGCTCGATTCGCTTTCTATACCATAAATTGCCGTCAAGCTATAGAGACTCGCTATAACGCCAATGTCGAATTCCCTTTCCGGCATTGCTGCACAAAGAACTAACTAGTCCGTAAAGTAAGGAGTAGTAGGTATTTATGCAAGTGCCAAGGAAATTTAATTGCCGCTTCTCATGCGTGTTTGAACACGCGTTTTCGTACGCCGGTATCTTTGTCTGTTTTTTATTCCTCCCCCTCTCGTTCGCTCACTCACCAATCGACACGGCGATGTCTCCTCACGATCTGCGTCAGTGTTACGACGCATTCCTTGACCGTCTGCGGACGCCATCCATCACAGCCTTCCCTCAAATAGATCGTATTAACTGAGTCGATCATGGATATCGCGGGCGAGGAGCGCGGTTGCCGAGGTAAAGTGAGGGCGCTCGAAATAAACCTCAAGCAATGCTATTAGGCTCCCGTAGCTTTTAAACGACTTACCCGTACCTTGACTGAAGCCGTGGCGAGGCTGATATCTAATCCTACCAGTTCCAAGAGTATTTCAGTCTTTGAACCTTTGAACCATAAAGTATCATCGTCTGAGTCTAGAAATGCTTGGAATTGCTTCATAAAGTTGACCCCGAGTATGCACTCGTCGAGCAATGACGGCATAATAGCGAATCGCATATCGTGGGTTATATCACCTACGGTGACAGGTAATACCTCGTGACCGATAAGATGCACTCGGCGACTATCGGGCAGCCTTATGGTGCCGGATCGTAATACTTGCATCTTGACTCAGGATTTCATTGTTATCTGCAGCGCAAGTGAACTTGCTAAAAGGTTTACTTCAACAAAAACTATCATAGATTCAAGAAAATATCATTATTTTGAGTCTCTGGATAGTAAAAAAATTAAAGGAAAACTCTTTTCAAATAACGAGGACTCAGTCACTGTAAATATATTCGATTAGTCTATGTTTCATTTGAATATCATAAAAAAACATTGATCATCATACACATTGCAAATATGGTTAAAATATTTAAAGTTAATTATTAAACCTGTAAATGAAACTGTTAAATTAACTTATATATTAATGCTCGTTAATACACGAGTAGATATAGGTAACTGAAAAAGTTATAAAATTTTCTGACAAATTACGTAGCCAAAGGAACAAACAATTATAGTTTCGATATTATAAGAAAAACTATCTGTCGGATTTGAATCACGTATATATATAGTTTATAATAGTAAATTAAATAGTTTCGACTTACTATGTTCACTTTTCGTTAGAAAAGCAGTTTATTGTACATCAAACATAACAAACGTGCTCTAGAGATAACTAGCCTGCCTCTGAATTCATAGCTCTGAGATAGAAAAAATAACATACTCGCTAAGCTCTAAAGTCATGAATATCAGTCAAAAAATCTAGATTAGACCTACTGGTCTTTGTTGATTAACGTTCAAGGAATATCCTCTCAAATTTTCAGTCGAATTAAGTCAGATTTTTTTCCTACAGGTTCAAAATAAGCAAAAAACGCGATATTTACGATAATTGTTAATTTTAAAACGGCATATCTCCATCAATTTTCAGTCTAGAAAATCGTGCAACAGCTCATTTTTTTTGTCTTTTTAAGAGCTTTCTAAATATTTTTTTGTAAGCTGAAATATATTGGGAACCGACTGTTCTACAGGGTCTTATATATGGACCAAAATCGAAAAAACATGTCTATTTATAAGCTGCTAAATGGCTTGCTGATAAGATAAACTATACAGGGTGATTCAAACATATGTATAAGTATGGATACCGTTGGATTCGTCTTGAAAAGTTATTCAGGATGCAATTATTAGTTTTTTTACGATAATTAGGTAATTAGATAATTAACTTGAAAGATCGACCAATCAGCGCGCGGCTTTAAAAGCCATGGCGAGCGCGGAGCGGCTACGGGGGCTAGCCAGCGCGCGCCGCGGCTATATGGAAGCGGTTCTCAACCTTGATGCGCGACATGAGATCCCCAAGCCGATAGACTGATATTCATTTTATAGATCGAGTCTTATCGATTGATCGACAATAATATAAAATTATGAGGACGTACGATTAATTGACAAAATCAATAATCCAATTATAATTATTTCATAAACCATGTAAATAATATAGCATCACATACGCTTTAATCCATGCGAAAAGCAGCGCCCAAAAGCCAGATTGTTAAATGATAAATTCGTCAACGTGATTATTCGCACCAAGATTATGGTAATTATAAGACTGCAATCATGTAATTACGTCACTTGTAGAGTGATGTTCTTGGGGTTGGGTTCTGAGTGTCAGGTTAATTTTTCGTCTAGCCTGGAGTTGCGTAAATTTTCCTGAAAAAATTTCTCCCCGAAATACTGAAAAATTTCGATTTTCGTTTTACGGCCGTTAAGATGAGTCTATTAAAATAATGTTAAATGAATAAAATAATATTCATTTTAAGCTCCGAATTAAATCATACTATTTAAAACTAAACAAATATTGTAATTAATATTATAAAAAAAAAACTAAATAGTGTTTTAGCAACCATAGTAGTTTCATAAGAAATCAGACGAGTTCACAAATAATTAATCATAAGATTTCTGTATTTTTGCGTCATAAAAATTTATTATTGATCCTCTAGTCCTAAGTAACAATGTTGAATTGCAATTAAGTACTGCGACAAACACTTATTAGCTGAAATTAATTGATAATTATTGATAATAAGAGGACTTTTTCTAGGACTTTTTGGATGATTTTTTTGAGGACCTTTTTGAGGACTTTTTCGAGGACTTTTTCGAGGACTTTTTCGAGAACTTTTTCGAGGACTTTTTCGAGGACTTTTTCGAGGACATTTTCGAGGACTTTTATAAGGACTTTTTCATTTTGAAATATAATATTTATTTTTAAAATTATTTTCGAGCATCATTTTGACATTTTTTAATAACTATACTTTTTTTATTTTATTGTCAAAATTAAATACTTATTATATTGTTAAACTTCTTATAGCTAGTTATTTTTATTTCGGTTACGTAAGTTATTATACATTTTGGTGAGTAATTTTCTGTAATCATCACTCACAAGCCTTCGATCTGCTGCCAATCGATTATTGACGAATCCTAAAATGCATGAAGGTGGAAGTATAAATCCAATATTTTCAGAATTCAACATATACATACGTAATACTCCATTGTAGATCACTTACGGGATTGCCGGTGTCTTTCCTTTACCAGTTGGAGTCATTTTGAGAAGCTCTTCTTTTTTTATTATTAGCTTCATTAATTGGGTTACCATCTAATGGCTATCTGTCCCGAATTTGGTAGCCACTTTTTCCAATTCTAACTTAGCTACGTAAATGTTAGAACCTTCAACCAGTACTATCTATGAAATTTTTTGATCATAAATAAATGTATTAACATGTGCATATGACTGTAAACATACGTTTTAAGGATAGCACGAGTAACTGCGGTGCATGTAAGTTCGTGCGTCTTTATATTACGCGTAGTGTAAGTGATGGGCGTATGTGTGTATCTGCGCGCGCGCTTGTATCTGCGTGTGTATGTGTATGTCTTTATTTACGCGTACGTGCGTATCAACGTGTTTGTCATTGTATTTCTGTGAGTCTTTGTCCTTATACGTTATGAATGTTTAGTATATACTTTTCCATCCCCTACACATGCTAATGGGACAAAGCAAGATAGAACATCGATTGTAAGGCCGGGTATACGCAGGCTTGGCCCACAATTCAGATTTACATAAACACCTTATTCCTGATATGTTTTCATCATGAGAAAAAATAAAAAAACCCTCGACGAAGTCCTCGAAAAAGTCCTCGAAAAAGTCCTCAAAAAAAGTCCTCGAAAAAGTCCTCAAAAAAAGTCCTCAAAAAAATCGTCCAAAAAGTCCTGGAAAATGTCCTCTTATTATCAATAATTATTAATTAATTTCCGAAAATAGGTGATTGTCGCAGTACTTAATTGCAATTAAACATTGTTACTTAGGACTAGAGGATCAATAATAAATTTTTATGACGCAAAAATACAGAAATCTTATGATTAATTATTTGTGAACTCGTCTGATTTATTATGAAACTACTATGGCTGCTAAAACACTATTTAGTTTTTTTTTATAATATTAATTACAATATTTGTTTAGTTTTAAATACTATGATTTAATTCAGAGCTTAAAATGAATATTATTTTATTCATTTAACATTATTTTAATAGACTCATCTTAACGGCCGTAAAACGAAAATCGAAATTTTCTAGTATTTCGGGGAGAAATTTTTTCAGGAAAATTTACGCAACTCCAGGCTAGTCGAAAAATTAACCTGACACTCAGAACTCAACCCCAAGAACATCACTCTACAAGTGACGTAATTACATGATTGCAGTCTTGTTATTACCATAATCTTGGTGCGAATAATCACGTTGACGAATTTATCATTTAACAATCTGGATTTTGGGCGCTGCTTTTCGCATGGATTAAAGCGTATGTGATGCTATATTATTTACATGGTTTATGAAATAATTATAATTGGATTATTGATTTTGTCAATTAATCGTGCGTCCTCATAATTTTATATTATTGTCGATCAATCGATAGGACTCGATCTATAAAATGAATATCAGTCTATCGGCTTGAGGAGCTCATGTCGCGCATCAAGGTTGAGCACCGCTTCCATATATCCGCGGCGCGCGCTGGCTCGCCCCCCTAGTCGCTCCACGCTCGCCATTGCTTTTATAGCCGCGCGCTGGTTGGTCGAGCTTTCAAGTTAATTATCTAATTACTTAATTATCGGAAAAAAAACTAATAATGACGTCTTGAATAACTTTTCAAGACGAGTCCAACGGTATCCATACTTATATATGTTTTTGAATCACCCTGTATATTAAATAACATTAATGGAAAGCTCTTAAAAGGATAAAGAAAATGAACTCCAACCCGATTCTGTAGCTTTAAAACTCGAGATTTAAGAACTGATAGAAGACGGGTCGAAAAACACTATAAAATAGGTCATTTTCGATCTTTGAACTGATCTATAAGGCGCTATATTTATTAGTTTGATTTTTTTAACTATATATTTATTAGTTAGGTTTCTGTAATTTTTAACACTTTCTTTTTCTTATAAATAGATTTCACCTTGCACGGAACCTTTGAGGTAATTATTTTACATTTAACTTTATCTAGGAACAACAGTGTGGATATAGTAATATATCTGTTTTTGGGGATGCTAATTTCCGTTAGTTTTCTCACCTCTCAAATATCTCTCGGAAGCTTTATTTTGTCAAAGTTTTGTGAAGTTCTGATCATTATATCTATCTTATTTTTTCATAAACAATATAAAAATTCTGTTAGTTCTGAAAAAATACATTGGAAATAATATTTCCTTACTTTCTAACGAATAAATAAGATAGATTCAACTATCAGATTTTTACAAACCTTGAACAAAAGGGCTTCGTTATTACGCGGCCTATGTTGCAGCAGGCCTGTTAAACGGAGCGATTAATTCTAACATCGTCGCCTCAAACATATGATAACATAGAGAATGATATTATATCTGCGCAAAAGCGGAGATAAAGGGAATCGCGCAAAGTTCTCTCCTCGCTCTGATGTCGTTCGGCTTTCCCCGACGATCTTCGGTCGATCTATTGCTTAGCTCTCTCTCTCTCTCTCTCTTTCTCTTTCTTTCTTTTATAGAATAAAATCAATGCGTGTGTGTATCCTCACACTATCTCGTTGGTAGAGTACTCTTACTATTAGTAGCAAGGCGGCTAATCACCTCGTTGCACCATAAGAAATTAGTTAAATATCAAATTTGACTTTTTACATTTTCTGTACTACATACGATAAAATATGACGGAATTTGGATAAGGACACACAATTTCCTAATTCGAGAAATTGAACGAAAGACTCATGCTAATCTTCTCGACGAGAATGAGCTTCAGTTGAACACGATCTATACCTTCTTTTCAAACCAGTATATTTTTATATGTATCACTTTGATCTTCATTTCTATCAGTCAATTCATGGTTTGAGACACTGTTGTCAATATTAGAAAATGTCTCGTCAACTGTGGGTGTATTGCTTGGACCACGGGAGAGATCAACGAGTAAAGCAAATAAATCATCACCTTTAGCTGAAAAATTTGTTAACTAAATTCAAGCAAATATCTTGATTCAAACACATTTCCACTCTATATTTTACATTTCCGCTCTAATTGTTTACTTTGAATAGTAAGTTATAAAATTATTTAAATAATAATAAAAATAAGTCTCACCTTAATCTACTTCATCAACTAATGAATAATAAATTATAGAAAGTAAAATATATTCCAGGTAAGAGTGTAACTCACGTAAACAACAAATCAAGATTGAAATCTAACTGACAGTTTAATTAACGAAAGAAGAACAAAAGAAAACTAGTATCTATCAGGCATAAAAAACTCTAGCCTCATGTGGGGAAAAAGCCGTTTAAACACCAACAAATTAATATAAATTAAATTACGCATTAATTAATTATCGTTAATATCACAACAGAAAGTAATTGAAACGCTGATAATAGTTTAGGCTGTATTAGTCTTTACATAAACATACACACCCATTGAATGGCCATTCAATAGGATTAACTTACCAGCTCTATGCGCTATTTGCGAAAAATGTGAGAGGGAGAGTGCCCCCAGTCAGGAAAGGCACGGTGCAACTCCGAGGTCTCAGACGCGGGTACAGACCTTACTACGTCGTCGCCTGAGATGGATAAACGGGCAGAACTACCGCAAGGTCGGAGCCACTCTAGAGGATATAGTGTATCCTCAGCTAAGGCCACAGATAAGCCTTCTCCTAGCCCTTAGCGCACACACTCGCCAACACACATCTAAACTTATGCGTTCCGTATCGGCGAAAATGTCGAGCACAGTCACACACACAAGCTACAGAGGTGAACGAACTGAAACGCTACTAAGCATGAAAGAGTGATTAGTGAAAGTATCGAACTCGTCGATTTTCCGAGAGAAACTGTTTCTGCATCCTCCGCTTTTCCAGCAGAAAGACCAGAGGCACCACCCTACTTCTGAAGGCCTATTCGCGGGGGTCCAATCAGCAGCTCGGGAGGCCGGTGCGACGCCAGTTTGCGCTGACTATCTGGAGTGGTCAGTAGTATACACTCTTATTTTTCGTTCACGCGTCGGGCGTTGAGCGCATCTTGGATTTTTGCCGTACGTGCCGAACTCACAAACAAACGGATTAACAGCTACATGGTTTTTATGGTAACTCGAAAGTCGCTTAGGTTTTACGTTTAGCACATCGGCTGCGCCTTGAATAAAACGAAGCTTTTAAGATTCTGAAGCGTTAATAAAAATAGGTAGGTACGTTGCTCAAGCGTTATTAACGGAAACGCTAATAAAAATTGGTGCCGTAGCGTATTCTGGACCTTTTGCAAAATATTTTGGATAAAATCAAATATCTTTTTATTAAAACAAGATATCATCATGAATTAAAGGGTATTCTAAAGCTTATTTAATGCAAACTTAAGAAAAATTACACAGGCCTGCAAGGTTTTGTTCTTTTGCAACTTACGGTCATTTCCGAAGTAATTTTTGGCGTAGAATTCGAATCCGTCATCAGAATTTCTCCATCACGTCAGGTTTTTGAGTAATCGTCCCCTAAAGGTCGAAAAAACACGTTTTTTGGCCATATTCAAGGCTTGATTACATCGTGAGTTTATATTCTTTTCAAAAACGGTTGACGGCATCTTAAAGAAGCACTCTTACCCTTCAAAACCCATTTTTCAAATTTAAGATATCATTTTTTTTCATCAAGATATCATCAATTGAAGTTTGCCATTTTTGAGGTTTCACCATGAGCTTAAAAGTTCGGCCAATTTTCCTGGAAGAATACGATATATTTCTTAGTTTTTTTTTATAATGATTTTAGAATCATTATCCTAAAAATACTAAGAAATATATCGTATTCTTCCAGGAAAATTGGCCGAACTTTTAAGCTCATGGTGAAACCTCAAAAATGGCAAACTTCAATTGATGATATCTTGATGAAAAAAAATGATATCTTAAATTTGAAAAATGGGTTTTGAAGGGTAAGAGTGCTTCTTTAAGATGCCGTCAACCGTTTTTGAAAAGAATATAAACTCACGATGTAATCAAGCCTTGAATATGGCCAAAAAACGTGTTTTTTCGACCTTTAGGGGACGATTACTCAAAAACCTGACGTGATGAAGCAATTCTGACGACGGATTCTAATTCTACGCCAAAAATTACTTCGGAAATGACCGTAAGTTGTAAAAGAACAGTGACGACTCTCTATTTTGCAGGCCTGTGTTATTAGGATTATTATAACTTATATCTTTGACCTTCAAAAATAGGGTCAAAATTAACCTTTTTTTGGAAAATTTTCAATCTTTCGTATTTTTTGCCTTGAAACGAATGGTAATTTGATATACAAATATCATTTTTTTATAGGATATGAAACGACATGTCCAAATCTTTTGTTAGAGTTCGATTAAATATATTAATCATTGAAAAAAACGCGTCCAATGTCGAGGAAAGTACGGTTTTTGTTGTTTTCGAATTGCGAACTACGGTAATCATTTTATTTTATAAAAAAAATATATTTTTCTATAGAATTTGCAACAAGGAATTATTATTCGTTATCAGAATTTCAATTGAGTATATTGCTCATTGAAAAAAATACGTCCGAAGTCAAACGAAATGCTATTTTTCGTGATTTTTGTTGTTTATCGAACTGCGATCTATGGATATCATCTTATTTCATAACCAAATTTCATATTTATGGTTTAATTATTCTGATGAAGTGGGTTTTTTCTATTCATATTTTTTTATCATATATCGCAAAGAAAGCAAAATATAGAAACTCATAATATTATAAATAGCATATAAAAACCTTTAGCTAGCAATATTCATTTACAAAATAACTCACTAATGTTCTTATAAGTACTTTTAACGAAATTCAGCTTGACATCATTTTCAATAAAAGTTAATATTAGAATCCACATCTATCATTTCTTAATTATCATTGCCGTCCTGATCTATAATCATTCGGGCTCTTCATCATTTAAATGTTCGAAAGTTTTAATTTCTGCATATAATAAGCTCAATTAAAAATACGTATAACGATGTTTTAATCGGTTAAAAATTAACTTCTAAATTAATAAATTGATGTGATGTTCGTAGACATCTACGTACTTCTTGCTTTATTACCAACAAATGTATCTACGCATGTTTCATCAAATAAAGTTTTGGTTACAATATATTTCACTCTTGTAGAAGTATTATTGACTATCTTGAATCGATATCTTTTGATATTTTTTATCTTCACTTTCATTCTTTCATGTTCTTTTTTTATTATTTTTTCAGTTTACTTCAAATGACAGTTACAGTAAATCGAATGCTTTAAAGTGTTGGATTGGTCTAAATAATACTTTCCGAATTTTCATCCACAATAACTTTCAAGCTGAATTATGTTCATATTACTAATGTTACAAAAAGATTTTGTTAAACACTTGATATTTTATCTGTATTGAACGTTTGTAATTCTTCAAATTTTTTATAAGGATCTAAATGACCTGATGAGCTATCAAAATTTAAACTCCTACTGAGTTCAATGTGTCGAAGATTTTTTTCGTTTTAGTCCTGTGCTACTGCATTACATAGACGTTCAGCGGTTTGATTAAGCATATTTTGTATTTTGCAAATTTCAATCTACGCGCGTAATATTTTTTCAAAGCGTCATTATTGTTTAAATTTTTGAATGTTATTATAACATGGAAATATAGAAGACCTTCTCGATCTTACATCTGTCACTAAACCCTAATACGAGGTGTGTTCAAAAAGTAAGGTGAATTTTTATTTTTATGAAAAAATATTTATGTTATCCTCTTCAAAGTAATCCCCTTCAGATATAATACACTTGTACCAACGTTTTTTCCAATCCTCGAAGCACTTCTGGTAAGTAAGCCTTGAGTTCTTCCAGCGATTTTTTCTTTACCTCCTCAATCGTTTCAAACCTCCGTCCTTTCATGGATTTCTTTAGTTTTAGGAACAGAAAAAAGTCGCAGGGGGCCATATTCGGTGAATAAAGTGTCTTAGGCATGATTGTGGTTTTGTTTTTGGCCAAAAAGTTCGACGCAAGCAACGATGAGTGAGTAGCTGCATTATCGTGATAAAAAGTCCATGAATTGTTTTCGCAAAATTCCGGACGTTTTTTCTTTTGTATTGCTTCTCGCAAACGGCGCATAACTTCAAGGTAATACTGTTTATTGACCATACAACCTTATGGTAAGAACTTTTGATGTACTACGCCACGATAATCAAAGAAAACAGTGAGCAAAACCTTGACATTTGATCGAACTGAACGTGTTTTTTTCGGTCTTGACTCTTCTGGAGTCTTCCATTGGAATGATTGGGCTTTAGTTTCGACGTCATAACCATAAACTCATGCTTAGTCACCAGTTATGACTGTTTTGAGCATATTAGTATCATCATTGATGTCGTTTAACAGCTCTTGAGCGATGCTTCTTCGATGGTCCTTTGGACCATCCGATGGACAAGCCAACAGAGATGCCGACGTCTTCAGCCACTTCTCTAATAGTGATTCGATGATTTTTTAACACCATTTGTTTCATTTATTCAACACATTAATTAGTTATTGAAGTGCTCGGGCGTCCAGTGCGAGGGTCGTCGTCGGTGTCTTCTCGGTCATGTTGAAAGAGCTTATACCACTTGTAAAAATTTTTTTTGACTCAAAGTAAGCTCACCGTATACCACTGTCAATATTTCAAGTGTTTTAGAGTATTTAATACCATTTTTTATACAAAATTTTATGCAAACTCTTTGATCCATAGTTTTCGACAGCAGAAAATCATCAAGCACAAAAAACACGTCTAACGTTATTGTCTCGCAAAAAAATATATACCAAATTAATAAAGAAAATATCGATGATTGAATCTACGTAGCCCACCCAACTTAAAAATTCACCTTACTTGAACACACCTCGTATATATATTTGGTGAAATAATATTCTAAGAATAACACTAACGCTGAATCGTTATTGGGTCTTTTCAATTAAACATTTATTTCAGTATCTTTGGAGCGTTCGATTTTTTGTCAGCAATTTGTTTTTTATTTTCAATTGTTAAAGCCAACTTTAACAGAGAAACCTCATAGTTGACATAAGCTATAACTTCTGCAGCTCTTCTGTGCTTCGATTTGATAGACTTTTTCAATAAGTTTTCGGTTTCTGCCACCACTACCGAGATAAAACATTACGATACAAGTGCCTATTATTTTTATATTAATAACATGTGCCGTACCGTATTTTTTATATGACGTGTGGAAAGTGTGATTTTCAACGCACGTTTTCTACCGAGCGTGCGGGAAAGACGCCCTTGCGCACAGAGTATCGAAAATATTTTTTGTTAACTGTTTTGTGGTCTACTAATTTTGCATTTCGATCTTGTTTTTATGCGCGTAACTGCTGTAGAACCTTAATGTAAAATAATATGAGATTCAATTGATTGAAAAATTATTGAAAATCTATTTATTCAATTACGTAAGAAAATGATAAAAATAGTAATAATCAATGATAACTTGCATCTCAATTTCCAACTGAATTCATATTTACTTACTTTCACCTATATCCATAACAATTTAAAACGATAAGATTATATGAGGATGTTTATAAAAAATCATTTATCACAAGTTATTAGTAGCTTTTACGAATTGAAAACGGGTCTCTAGTGAAATTTTTAATTTCATTAATTTTGGACTTATAACTCTAAAACATATCATATATATATTTTTTTTTGACTACACAATTGAAATTCACTCCGTTAATTTTACTCCGTCAATTCATTATTCACTCCGTTAATTTCACTCCGTCAATTCATTATTCACTCTCTGACTAATAACCACTGAACCAAGTAGGGGTAAATGATCCAGTGAATGAATGGTTTCATCAAAGAGGATAATAAAATGATCAGTTTGATATACGTACTATCGATAAAACATTTCTACGTAGTCCTTACGAGCTGTTAATTAATGAAACTACTACTGTTACATACCAGGGCTAACACAGAGAACCAGTTCTCAATGCTAATGAAATTCAAATCATCATCTTTGATGAAATTGGAAAATCTAATGGTTTAGTTGATGAGTAAAGGCTATAGCGGGTTAACAATGTTAAAATTGCCTAAGAATGAATCGTTATCGGGGATCAGCCATCCGAAAGAGCATATTTTGAGGCTCTCTCACCTAAATTTTCAGACTCCTAGGTGGCAATAGAGTGCCACAATCGTAAAAAACTGGTTTTTGTGAAAATAATTTGTCCTGCTTTACTGTTTGCTTAAAAAATTCTGAAAAAGTTCATGGATATTAAATTTTTTACTAGAAAATAGCCCGATTTTATCAGATTCTTTGGATAAAAATAGGAGTCAGAAAAAATTATTGAAATTTTCACAGATTTTTTAGATTATGAAGGTCATATTTGGCTAACATCTACATAATCATTTTTCATGTATTTTTTCCCGTACTTTCGAATACTATTATTTAAATTATCATATTTTCACCGAAACATGCTCAAAAACTGAAAAAACCGTTATTTTCCGGGTTTTTCCCATGTTTTTAGCACATAACCTCAAAATTAGATACTTCACTAGGTACTAAAACACCTAAAAATACTCCAGGACTCTTTTTCTGTATACAAGAATACCAAAAAGTAGTTTAGGAAAATTTACCAACTCCTAAATGTTCATAAAGTCAAATATTACTTCCCTGGAACTGCAAAGAGCCTATTCAGGCAACTTCAAGTACAGAAAAACTCCGTATCATTTTGAAATTATTAATTATTATAATGAAATAATATCCCTGAGTAAGTAAGTATATAATTATAGTAGAAATTAGAATAATGTTTATAAAAAATATAAATATGTGCATTCAATTTGTTCATGAAATGTATTGTCAATGTAAATGTGATAAATCCATATCAATTAAAATTTACAAGAACTTTAACATTATCAATTTTAATTTCAATACGAGGTGTTTTCAAAAAGTACCCGGAATTATCGTTTCTCCAAAAAAAAATGTATTTATTCGTTTATATCAATGTAGTCCCCTTCAACGTAATCCCCCCCCCCCCCCAGATATAATACACTTATGCCAGCGTTTTTTCCAATCTTCGAAGCTATTCACTTTTTGGTATGTCCTTGAGCACTCTCAGAGATTCGGCCTTTATTTCTTCAATCGAGGAAAAACGTCGTCGTTTCATGGGTCTCTTCAACTTTGGGAACAGGAAAAAGTCACACGGAGTCACATCTGGTGAATATGGAGGTTGGGGCACGACTACGGTATTGTTTTTGGCCAAAAAATTACGAACAAGCAACGACGAGTGAGCAGGTGCGTTATCGTGATGCAAAAGCCATGAATTGTTTTTCCATAAATCGGGGCGTTTTTTTCGGATTGCTTCACGCAAACGTCGCATAACTTCAAGGTAATACTCCTTATTAACCGTACGACCTTGTGATAAGAACTCATGATGCACCACGCCCCTGCAGTCAAAGAAAACTGTAAGCAAAACCTTCACATTTGATCGAACTTGACGTGCTTTTTTCGCTCTTGGTGACGTTGAATGTTTCCAGGTGGACGATTGTGCTTTGGTTTCGACATCATAACCATACACCCATATTTCATCACCAGTTATGACCCTTTCAAGTAAACTTGGATCGTCGTTGACGTCGTTTAACAGCTCCTGAGCGATGCTCGTGCAATTGTTTTTTTGGTGAAAGTTCAGCAGTTTTGGAATGAATTTTGCTGCCACCCGTTTCATGCCCAAAACATTTGAAAATGTTATGACATGAGCCAATTGATATGCCAACTTCATCAGCAACTTCTCTAATTGTTATTCGGCGATCATTCAGAATCATTTTTTCCACTTTTTTCACATTTTCATCGATTGTTGACGTGCTGGGTCGACCGGAGCGTTCGTCATCTTCAACGTCTTCGCGGCCATCTTGGAAATGCTTATAACACTCGTAAACACTTGTTTTTTTCATAGCAGATTCACCATAAGTTTTTTGTAACATTTCACACACTTTGTTACACTTTATTTCATTTTTTACGCAAAATTTAATACAAATTCTTTGATCCATTTCTTTTAAAAAACGAGAATCGCCGAGCTCATAAAAACACGTCAAACCTTAGCGACTACCGCAGACAAAGTAAACAGTGAATATAGCTGAAAATTTTATCATACTTCAGGGGCATGTATATCAACACAATAAAAAAAATTTTTGACAATCGGACTCTCCAGACCCGCGAAATTTAAAAATTCCGGGTATTTTTTGAACACACCTCGTATTATTCTTAATCTTCATCACTATCTTCATTTATAACTGGATCAATATCTATGGAGGAAAACAAATCAGAAAGAATTTTTGCTGGTCTAATAATTTTCGATTGATATCTAGCATTACTGAGATAGTATATAACTGCTGCGATATGTGAACAAGAGCCTACAGTTCGTAATTCGTTCGCACAGTCGCATACGTGTCGTAGAATACCGCTATAGCCGATTGAATTAAGCTTGTATTCAACGTAGCACTTATAGGTCGTACTATTTATATGCCTGGATCTTACTAATACTTTAATAATATTTGGTTTCAACTTAACATACTCCAAATTGATATTTTGATTATCATCCATTAATTCAGTCAGATAACAGACGGCTTGACCTATTTGATAGGTACCTGAAAAAAAAATCTTAAGATCCCGTTCAGTCATCTCCGGAAAGTCAGTTATTTCATTTGACGTTAGTTTAATCATAGTAGTAGATCGTCTAGACTATCTGGCTGTCGCAACTTCTGATGCCAAAGTATTTTCATCTTTATTACATTTCAGCATTCTTTCAATAATTATTTCTTGCAATCCATCTTCATCTTTATCGGTGTTCAAACGCTTTCCAAAACGGTTGTTGAGAAAACAAGCGATTCTACAATATGCGCCAGCTTTTGGTAGAAGCTTGTTATCCAACTGCTGGTGGAGAAGTTTATATTTTTTCCCGAGAATACCGTGAACGGCCTCTACTACCCATCTCAATTTTGTAACATAGACGAAATAAAATTATTCGATGATCCAGTCCGTAGTTTGAATAAAAATATGACCAAAGCTTGTGTAACGTCCCTAGAATGTGATGATCTCATGGAAACTAACAATTTACTTAACTCTTGTAATTGATTATCAGAGAGACTTGTAAAAGAAAATAATTGTTTCTCGCTAAGCTCTGATGATTTAATTTTATCTAAGAATGTTTGCGACGTTAAGTCTGATATTTCATACAGAAATGAACATATTTCATCTGCAGTTAAAAAACTTGTGTTACAGTATACTTGTATTAATTTTAGTTCATCTTGGAAAAATCGTTTTTTGATTAAATGTTTAGAACAAACGCGATTGCCATCTGGAATAAAAATTTTCAATTCATTGAAACATTGTAATCTTGCATTCGATAGCATAAGAATCAATTTATTTGTATCTTTACAGACACAACACACGCTATGAGAGGCAAAAGTTCTTTTAAAGGGTAGCTCAACAGTAGGTTTTATTTCTTTAGGATTATTTAATTTTACCTCGAAGACACTTCCCGAACTCTGTGAGCTAGGTACTTCCTGAGAACTCGTTGGCTGACTTTAGTCACTACTTGATGGTTGCTCATCAACTTTAGATTTTTTTGTACCAAAAAAAACAAGTCTTCTACATTTATCACAAAGTTTAGATCCAACACTGACATTATCTATATTTAATTGTTGAAGAACAGCTTCAACTTCACTTTCTAAATTAATAATCTTTAATTGTGTGGCTCTCTTACTTAGATTTTTTTTGGTCAATTGCAACATTGGTCAGTTGCATCAAAATTATCCATATTTTATGAAAAAACTGAAATGAAAAAATTGTAATATTTATTATGAGATTGTGCATATTATTAAAAAATTCATTGCTAATTTTTAAAGAAAAAGATGAAAAAATCTATTAAAGAGTCATCCTTGGTAAATATTTTAAGCATTTATATAAGATCTATGTCTACAAAAAAAATCACAGAATTAACATAGACGTTATTGTAAAAAAATGAACGAGTGGATTTACCACATAAATAGAAAAAAATTTTAATGTAGTCGGACAAGCTACTCAAAATTATGAGGCACCCCCAATTCCGCTTCATTTTATTTACGATTTTTAAGCTTTACAGAGCCTTGGAGTTTTGAATTTTTTAGTAGTCGTTCCCAATATTTTTTTTATTCAAAATTAATGTCTTTATAAACAAAAAAACCTCAATCCGATGTAGGTTTGATTCACTACAGAATTTTTTTGCAGATTTGAATTTAAAAAGTAATATTTTTTGTACCACGTAATATCGTCGATTTCATTATACTAGAAACACTCTACAAATGTTGTATCAATATATCATGGCATAATTCTTTCTTCCTTATATTTTTTCAACTTTCAAGTTCAATTGACAAAAATTTCAAATAGCTATAAAATTGTTCAAACCGCACACAAATACCGTCTAATTTTTATCATTCAAAAATCTTTCATTTACTGCATTTAAGGTCAATTTTTTCAAATACCTCTATTATTTTTAAATACATAAATCGCAGAAAAATATGTTTTCTATCAGTTTTAAACTAATTTGTTTTAAAAACAAAAATATTTGGGATATTCCAAGATTTTTTTTACATTTTTATGACCCAAACGAGTGAGACGTTTGGCGAAAAATTCAAGAGTAATTGTCAGTCCGCAAATGTATAGAAAGGCGGTGGATCTGTAATAATTTGGGGTTGTTTGTCAGGAAAAGAAACAGGTGACCTGCATTTTGTAGGAGGTACAATGAATAGTGATAAATATATCAATATTATGGTAAACTACATGCTTCCATCGAAAAAAGTAAATTATCATATCATTATATAGTTATAAATGATAACCACAAATGTAATATTATATTTTCTTCAATAAATTTCATCAAAAATGATGTTTGCCCTTCTTGATACCCAAAGATTGTAAAAATATTATGAAAATGTTGAAAAAAATCTTGGAATATCCCTTTTTTTCTTTCAAAATAAATTAGTGTAAAATGGATAGAAAATGTATTTTCCTGCAATTTATGTACACGATATTTAAAAATAATGGAGGTATTTGAAAAAAATTAACCTTGAATCATACGATGAATTTTTAGTTTATAAGATACTTTTAATTTACAAAAATTTCAATAGATTCAAATACTTACTTATATACTGCAAAATGACTCCGTTTTCTAAATTAATATAATGCTCTGTAACAATTGTAACGTTACTAATAATACTGTTATAATAATACAAAACAAAAATTTTTATCCATTAAGGTCGGTATGTATATACTGTTACTGACTTCGTTTTCTATTTGAAATGCAATCGTTACCACCAAGTACTTATAGGTGTTAATACGAGAATAATCTGTTGCGGAGGTAGCTTTTGCTGCTGCGAGTGCTGCGGTCACTCAACGGTCATCGTACGTGTCAAACGGATGGCGGATGAATGGTCGGACTATAGTCTATAGTCGAACGTACCCACAGAATTTTCGCAGAGAGCGAGTACGGACAGAAAAAAACTCAGCATGAAAAAACCGTCAAATATCGTAATTCATTGAAATCATTTTTAATATTATAGTCATAATTTCTTTAGATAATAATAATAATATTAATCATAATTATAATAATTTATATTATACCATCATACATGATTCATGAAACATCTATCCTCATTAAATTAACTGAATATCTCATTTTATTTAGATTTTAAATGTCTATATGGATATTTATTTATGAAATGTTATCAAAATATAATACATTTTTCAATTTTTGTTTTTTAACTTTTTTTGAAAAGCGCCTAACGGAATTCTTCAATTTTTGCCTTGAATGTCATGAAAATACAAACTTGAAATGGATCCACGTTCAGATTTGAGGTACATTTTTGTTCCATTTAAATAGTCAGAAGCGAACCGTCAGAATCGTCGGCCATGATTGGGCTAGATGACCAACGATTCGTTGTCATGCGCAGTAGGTTTACGTAGGCTCTTCTGGGAGGGAGAGGAGTACAGAAGCTCGGTAGTGCCATCGAGTGAGTGGGTAGGTCACTAACCAAAAAGTACTTTTTCTGAGGCCGACCTGTTAGCTCACCGCGTGATACTGAGCGTTTTTTCGAGCGACTTAGTAGGTCGTCGAGATAATTTGACGTAGCAGAAGACAACTGATGTTGTTGTGCTAAAACTTTCTCATAACCTCACAGAAGTAAATTCAATGTTTTTTTAATCATTAATGTGTAATATAATGTGTTATTATATTAATGTGTAATCCAAGTATGAAATCTCACAAGTTTTATTCAATGAAACTATGAATAAAGGGTTGTACCAAATACGTATGACTAAGTACGATAACTATAACTTGTGGATCACAAGATTGTCAATATAATAAGAGGCTCGTGAAAACAATGTCTAGCTTATATTGTTCAAACTATTTTAATTCAAAATGTTTTATAGCTTTAAGGTTTGAATTAATTTTAAGCAACAAAAATGTCTCAATCATAAATAATTGGTCTTGCTCTTTGAAGTTACAGGGAAGTAATATTTGACTTTATGAACTTTTAGGAGTTGGTAAATTTTCCTAAACTACTTTTTGGTATTCTTGTATACAGAAAAAGAGTCCTGGAGTATTTTTAGGTGTTTTAGTACCTAGTGAAGTATCTAATTTTGAGGTTATGTGCTGTAACGGTGCGGTTAATTTTTTGAATAGTTCGTGTTTATGCGAAATTCGCGAATAAACCTACCGTAAACAATCGAGACTTTCGTCTCGTTTCTCGCGAGTTCGCGAGACGTTGCAGACCTTGCACTGGTCTACTGTGCAGCGGCTAGCGCAGTTTTAAAACACGGGCTTACTCGTGTTTGCGGAGGCGGCAGGGTTCTTAATTTTGCGAGGAAGGTGTCAGCAAATAAGTGGGAGAGCCAAATGGTATTTTCAATAACGAAACAATAGACGTTTATTCATTAAATAAAAAGAATTAGAATAGAGAAAATTACAAATGAAGGCTCCTCGACGAGCAATATTCGAAAGGGAGAGAACGTTGGAACGTGAGAGAGAGAGTTGCTATATGATAAGAGCTGGCACTTACGAATATGCGCGTACGCTCGCAGATTTTCCAAAATGGATCGGCCGTCACACACTCACGACGCACGCTCTCGCTAACCACCTCCGGTTCGTTCTCCAGCACAGTATTTTCCGAGGTAATCGTATTCCTTGTTTCGCGATCTTCCCAAAAACGTCCGAGCTCGCCGCCAGCGTATCTCTTCTGCTCTCCCATCTCATCCCCGCCCAGCTCTCTCTCTCCAGCTTACCCTCTCTCTCATCTTGTTTACGTCTTCTCTCTCTCTCGTACAGTTGCGTAACTGTAAACAAGCTATACATATTACAAACTTCTATCGAATATTATATTATAGCTGGTGAGAGTATGACGATTTAAATTTCTTCGTCATAGTGCTAAAAACATGGGAAAAACCCGGAAAATAACGGTTTTTTCAGTTTTTGAGCATGTTTCGGTGAAAATATGATAATTTAAATAATAGTATTCGAAAGTACGGGAAAAAATACATGAAAAATGATTATGTAGATGTTAGCCAAATATGACCTTCATAATCTAAAAAATCTGTGAAAATTTCAATAATTTTTTCTGACTCCTATTTTTATCCAAAGAATCTGATAAAATCGGGCTATTTTGTAGTAAAAAATTTAATATCCATGAACTTTTTCAGAATTTTTTAAGCAAACAGTAAAGCAGGACAAATTATTTTCACAAAAACCAGTTTTTTACGATTGTGGCACTCTATTGCCACCTAGGAGTCTGAAAATTTAGGTGAGAGAGCCTCAAAATATGCTCTTTCGGATGGCTGATCCCCGATAACGATTCATTCTTAGGCAATTTTAACATTGTTAACCCGCTATAGCCTTTACTCATCAACTAAACCATTAGATTTTCCAATTTCATCAAAGATGATGATTTGAATTTCATTAGCATTGAGAACTGGTTCTCTGTGTTAGCCCTGGTATGTAACAGTAGTAGTTTCATTAATTAACAGCTCGTAAGGAACTAAGTTATTAGCTTCTTTAATGTACTGGCAACAACTTTGCATACTGCGCCATCTAAATGAACAATCTGAAAAAGAAAATTAAAATGTTAGTTGAATGTCAATAAGTGAAAAAATAATTGATTCAGCGAATAATAAACTTACACGTCCAATCCTAATTTCATTTTCATATCCTTTAATCAATGGTTTACCCGATACCAAGCAAACGATTCTCTTGATACTGCCATTGCTCAAGGTAAATTTAAATAAGTCATATTTCTTCTTGCTGCCAACTACTGTAGGTGCATGCAGTTCATCGACAAATTCCACAAGTTCACTATAATACAAAGATAGAATTCATAAAATTGTTACATACAATTAAATATGTTTATTTAAACATAAACCACTTACATTGTCTCATCTCTGTCCTTTAATTCGTTGAAATCTTCGTCCCTACTGTATGGTAGTACTTCCCCCATGTCCCTCTTGAATATAATGACGTTGAAAAATAACGTAATTTTTTAACGTCATTCCTCATGTCAGGATTTGGGACAAATATCACGTCATTTTTTAAAATTCAATTTGACTGAAGCATAATGACGTCATTTTCCCCAATTTATTATTTCAAATCGAATAGAATGACGTCATTTTTCCCAATTTCTTATTTCCAATCGAATAAAATTACATCAATCATTTCCTCCGAATGACGTATTTTCATAGAATAACGTCATTTTTCCCAATTTCTTATTTCCAATCGAATAAAATGACGTCATTAATTTCCTACGAATGACGTATTTTCATAAATGACTTCATTTTATGCTTGCAAATAACGTTTTTTCGGAAAGTGACGTGATTGTCCATGCATTTTTACTATTGTGAATAAAATAACGTCATTTCTTCCGCACAATGTAATATTTACAAAAATTGATGTTATTATCGTAACATCATTATTTCGAATCAAACTTTTCTTAAAAAATAACGTTGGTTTCTGTACATGTAAAAAATTTATTTATTTAATATAGTTTATTCTGTTGGATATTAATATTTACTATTTTCCAAATACAATTTTTGTTGTGTAACACAAATATACATTGCTCAATAAGAGTATACATTCGGAATTGGACTCAAGTATCTTTCATTATTACAATTCATATACACGCAAACTTTGTCTAAAGTATTGGTATTGATAGCTCTCATTTCTTGATACATAGTTATTCTTTTAATGGGAAATTCACGAAAATTATCATAATTTTGAATAATATCTGTTACATTAACGATTTTACATATAGTATATTCCTGCATGTTTATTCTGTCGACGATAAAAAAAAATATTTGTACAAAATATCGATTGTTTTTGCGAATGAATTATTCGATCTTAATCTTATTGTATTGCATGATAAGTAGGTAATTTCCATCTTTACAAGTTTTTTATAAACTATAGCTGCATCGGTTAAATTTAGTACTCTTACCCATCGAGGTTTTGGCCGAGAAAATGTGCCAAAATACCTGCCAATATCAGTTTGTAATACTTTTGAACATTCCTTCACGTCTAAATAATGAACATAATTACGAATGTCTGAATCGGGATTGTGTTGCAGCATGAATTTCGTTAGTACCCAATCGCTCTTTCTCATACTAAGAATTCTAACAATTTGATATAAAACACCTTTGGCCGCCTTTATCATATTTACAATTTCTCCGTTGCCATTCTCGAAACCGTACCCAGAATGGCAGTACAAAGGACCCCAGTTAATAACACTTTGTGCCGCGTGGAGCAATTGATGCACGTTAAACGTCATTACACTTCTTGAATAGTAAAATTCAGTTAAGGTAACAAATATTCTCAATAAACGATGTACTTCACCTATTTCATTTCGACTTATATTACTTTTTAACAGAATATGATAAGCTCTCACCAAGTAAGATCAGTGTATAGCATAACACCTTATTCGGGGAATCATAAAAAGAGCAATAGTACTGTAATAAAGGATCCATATTTGCTGTTTTTTATAGAACGACAATTACGCATAAGCTTGCTAGGAACTGTTAAGGTTCTTAGCATATTATCGATAAGATCAATTTCAGCATTTATTAATGAATAAGGCATGTAACTAGAATCAATCCAATATTTAAGAAATTGCTTACGAACTCCTAAATCAAGGAAATGCATAGAATCAGGAACTAAACCAGCTATAATATCGAACTGATTTAAACGAGTAAGCACCGATTCATTAACAATGCCATTAACAGCTTCTCTAGTATCAACGGCCTGTCGTGCATCTCGTACAGTATCCACATGATTTATTTCATTTAATGGTTCGTCTAACAATATATACTTAATGCTACCGCCTCTTCTTATCGCAATGTAATAACCTGGATGCAAACACCAGTTACATCCAAAATATCTATTAAACTGAGTAAGACCTTGCATTGGCGCCCGAGCAACTGAATCGTCACATGAGCAGATAGTATACACATAAATAGTATGAAGTGCGCCTCTTATATTAATGTTACTCCTTGATCAGAGAGTATATTCATTTGCAAAACAAATGGATCTAAGAATATATTCATATTCGGTTTGTTTCTTCCAAACCACAAACTACACACGAATGCATGCGATGTTTTTACTTTGAAAGGTAACTCATTTATTATTATTTGTATAGGCCAAACCGAAAAGGCAGAGCTTTCAAAAACAGGTGATCCATCGGTATTAAACGTTACAGTTATAAATTGATCTTTTCGGTTATTTGGTAAGGAATTTCTTAATTTTTTATACAGCAAACCACTGTGACATCCAATTATATCCTCTGAATCATCTGCTCTTGCTTCGACTATAGATTCCTAATAACCCCAATTATTTTCAAGATAATGAACAATTTCATTCTCCGGATTAATTATGCAAAACATATCTCTGTACGTGGGATCTGTTAAACAAAAATCTAAATTACAAGGCTCGCAAAGTGCTCGATGATCCTGTTCCTTATGAAACTGTGCAACGTAGTTCTTACAGATGGGGCACAGCGCACGATATTCAACATTATCTTCAAAATTAAACATTTGATCAATTAGATAACGCGATTGTGGTAAAACTGTCGTATCGAAAAATATGTTTAACATCTTGAAAATATCTGCTATTGCAGTTTGCGGCAATTTATAAACTAAAGAAAACTTTGAAACTGCTAAAAAAATCTCGGCTTTCGATACATTCACTCTAGCATTGATGATATCATGTACTACATCGTCATTGTTTAGCGTTTCATGTAAACGATTTTGCGGTGCATTTGGATTTTGTCCTTCCAGAATACGTCGATACTCGACAAAATCATCATCACTCGCGTCGTCATCATCTTGCTCGCTGAGCAGCTGTTCACGTACATTTACTCTTTGGTGACCCTTAAAAATTACATTACATATTTATTAATGGAATGAATTTTCTAGTATGTTAAAAGAAGTATGGAATTGTCTCAAAATTGCTCCTTAAACTACAAAAGGCTAGCAGCGTTAAATAAGTAATTTGAAAATATTTTATGCTGTGAATAACGTCATTATAAAAAGGAAGTAACATGATTATATTTTTGAAGAAAGTAATATTTTTAGAAAATAGCGCTATCCATGCTATAAGAGAGTGATGAAGAATGCAGCCTCTATTGATTGTGTTTCGTCAAATGAAATAGCAATTATTACTTGATTGGTCTAAAGATGTCATGTACAAAATTGACTCGATATTTCAAATATGTTTCTTTAGATTTGAAATGATCTATTATTATTATTTACCATAAATAAAGAGAATCAGAGAGACAGAGAGACAGACAGACACCCTATTGAAAAAATCCAGCTGGAAATCCAGGCTGGATTTCCACATGGATATCCAGGTAGATTTCCAGGTGGATTCATATGGATTTCATATGGATTTCCAGGCTGGATTTCTATATGGATTCCAGATGGATTTTTTTGGAAATCCAAGTGGATTTATCAATGTGGATTTGACGTGAAGTACAATTTCAAAAAATGAATAAATAACGTATTGGTTATCAGTGTATAAAATTCTACTAATAGATTCTATGGAGGATGAATTATAAAAAAAACAACAAAAAAAAGTGTCTTGACTAAGGCTTGAACCCGGGATCTTTATATTATCAGACTTGTCCTTTACCACTTTGCTATCGATGACTGTTGGGATGCATTCGTTTTCTTTCCTATATCACGTGCAACTTGAAAGTTGCGAATAAGCCATATTTCTACTTATTGTATTGTTCATCTCTGATTATATGCATGAGTTTCAAATTAAGGACGTCGTCTGGTCCATTTCAAATAATGACAGAATTTACTGAAACTCAAACTGATCATCGTTTGAAGTCTTCTGTACTCACACCAGTTTTTTTGGGACATATAGTATAGTACTACATAAAGAGAAATATGATGTTTAACATGTGCTCTTATGAGACGGCATCGAAATTATACGTAAAAAAATAAGTGCACTTATGGGGCAGTGTCAAAACTATAAGAAAAAAATGTAAGCTGCTAACGTCGAGACTGCGATGATGACTTAAGAGAGCCTTCTTATAATAAGGAAAAAAAAGTAAAAATAATGAGCGTTAGACTCGCAGGGTACTTCGGTTGTGGCTCTCGTGGTTTACCTGTCTGAGTTGTAGCGCTGTTACAGATTACGGTTTTCTTTCTAAAAGAAAAAAATTAAAATAATAAGCCTAAAACTCGCAGGGTATAGGGTTAGAAAAGAAAAGCACTAATCTGAAACAACGCTACAACTAAGAGAGGTCAAACTCGAGAGCCAAAATCCAAGTACCCTGAACCCTGCAAGTTTTACGCTACATATTTTTTCTCACGCTCCCGGTGAAATATAAAATTTTACGCTCGATATTCTTACACGCATTTTCCATTAAGAAAAAAAAAATAGAGCCGACGCTACACCTACGCCGGCTATTTCCGGGAGCCGATACCAAACTAACCTGGACCCGCCGAGTTTTACGCTCATAATTTTCTATTTTTTCCTGTAGAAAAAAAAACACTAATTTGAAACAACGCAACGACTCAGAGAGGTAAACCACGACAGTCATAACCCAAAAATCTTGTACCCTGCGAGTTTTACGCTCATGATTTTTACTTTTTTCTTAAAAAAAAACACTAATCTAAAACACCGCTGTAATTTAGACATGCAAACCACGAGAGCTAAAATCCAAGAACCCTGTACCCTGCGAGTTTGGTGCTCATATTTTTTTTTATGTTATACCTAATATTTCGTAAGTATACGTTATATTTTCTGTAGGTATTTCTATAAAAGCAAATAATTTTTGAATAAATAGAGCTAAATTTCTTAAAATTTTGTTGTTGATCTTGATCAACAATTAAAAGCCGAGATCAAATTCTTCAGAGTGAACAAAATTTGTTCAAGAAGAAAGAAAAACTCGTGTAAAAGTCTGGAGCATAAAACTCGGCGGGTCCAGGGTGGTTTGGTTTCGGCTCCCGGAAATAGCCGGCGTAGGTGTAGCGTCGGCTCTATTTTTTTTTCTCAATGGAAAATGCGTGTAAGAATATCGAGCGTAAAATTTTATTTTTCACCGGGAGCGTCAGAAAAAATATGTAGCGTAAAACTTGCAGGGTTCAGGGTACTTGGATTTTGGCTCTTGAGTTTGACCTCTCTCTGTTGTAGCGTTATTTCGGATTAGTGTTTTTCTTTTCTAACCCTATACACTGCGAGTTTTTGGCTCATTATTATAATTTTTTTCCTTTGGAAAGAAAACCGTAATCTGTAACAGCTCTACAACTCTGACAGGTAAACCACGAGAGCCTGCGAGAACCGAAGTACCCTGCGAGTCTAACGCTCATTATTTTTACTTTTTTTTCCTTATTTTCAGAAGGCTTTCTTAAGTCATCATCCCAGTCTCGGCGTTAGCAGCTTACCTTTTTTTCTTATAGTTTTGACGCTGCCCCATAAGTGCACTTATTTTTTTACGCATAATTTCGATGCCGTCTCATAAGAGCATATGTTAAACATCATATTTCTCTTTATGTAGTACTATACTATATGTCCCAAAAAACTGGTGTGAGTACAGAAGACTTCAAACTATGATCATTTTGAGTTTCAGTAAATTCTGTCATTATATGAAATGGACCAGACGACGTCCTTAATTTGAAACTCATGCAAATAATCAGAGATGAATAATACAATGAGTAGAAATATGGCTTATTCGCAACTTTCAAGTTGCACGTGATATAGGAAAGAAAGAGAATGCATCCGTACAGTCATCGATAGCAAAGTGGTAAAGGACAAGTCTGATAATATAAAGATCCCAGGTTCGAGCCTTGGTCAAGACACTTTTTTTTTGTTGTTTTTTTTATAATTCATCCTCCATAGAATCTATTAGTAGAATTTTATACACTGATAACCAATACGTTATTTATTCATTTTTTGAAATTGTACTTCACGTCAAATCCACATTGATAAATCCACTTGGATTTCCAAAAAAATCCATCTGGAATCCATATGGAAATCTAGCCTGGAAATCCATATGAAATCCATATGGAATCCATATGAATCCACCTGGAAATCCACCTGGATATCCATATGGAAATCCAGCCTGGATTTCCAGCTGGATTTTTTCAATAGGGCAGACAGACAGACAGAGAGACAGACAGACAGACAAACAGACGGACAGGCTTTAGCTAAAGAAAATTAACAAACTATATATTTTTAAGCACACTTATTGCATTTTATGTTAATCATAATGTAAAATGTTGTAATCAAAAACCGTTTATTACATAAATCCCTTTCGGGGCAAAATTATTAAAAATGGATTGTGTATGCCCTGCTCAAAAAATGACTTTATTGATAACATTATTAATGACGTAATTTATAATGATATTCAACGTGTTTGGAATTAGAAGGTTTAATAACGATATTACAAAATAACGTTATTTTTTCACCAGCAATAACGAGATTTTCAGAGAATAACGTTATTTTCTATCTACAGTAACTTTATATTTTCACTGTGCAATAACGGTATTTTCCACTTTAAAATAACGTCATTAAAAATATTTTTCAGATTTACAAAATTTTTTTATATAACAATAACTGTTTCCAAGATCTTATTTAAACAAATAATATCCAACTGATGCAATAGGCTTTAAAAATAAATATAAAAAAATAAAAAGAAACGATCTCGCGGAGGCTTGAACCCACGTCCTTCATCCCACTAGTCTTTTATTTTATACTACTTTGCTATTGATGACTGTTGCGGTATGATGCCCATTTATTGTACATTGTTACGTTGAGGACGAGTCAAACTATTTTATGGCGATAAAATTTGAATTTTTTTATGGAAGGGGAGTTCCCGTAAATAAAAGCAGTAGTCATTTCATAGCTGACTTTAATCTCAGTTTCGCACTTACCCCTTCTGGGATTAACCCTCTATCGATTAGTTTTTATGTATTTTGTGCTATAAAAGAGAACGCAAAACAATTGTAACAGGGACTCTTATTTGAGAGTTATACCTAATCCACGTCCATCTTTGGGTTCTGAGGTACGAGTTTCTGGACCAGTTAAACTGCAGGTAAATTATTTAATTATTACTTATTCACTAGGTATTTTAGATACGTTACCGCCCTGCTTTCGTTTGAGTCTCGCACCCGTGGTAAAACGCTTACGCGTTGACCGAAAAGAGACAGTCGCGTCTGAGTAATTCTTGTCAATTCGCGGCCGTTACGTGAGACGTAATAATTGGGGACTCCTCCGGGTAAATTTTTTTAACGAAAAGCAGGATTAGGCAAAAGTAAATTTTTTTTTACAAACATGGCTACGGGAGCCGATTTGAAAGACAAACGAAATGAGGAAGCACTATTAATATTAAGAAACTGCATAGGAAAAGTAAATCCGAATTTTATAACTAGTAGAGAACCAACATTACTAGAATGTATAAAATTTCTGCATGCTCGTCAAGATTTAGATTTCGAGTTAGAGGGCAAAAAACAACAACAACTAGAAAAATTAATAAAAATTTTAGAACATTATATAAACGAACAATTAATAAGGAATTCATGTCGAGATCCACTTTTACTACTCATTGTAGAAGAATTAACAAAACGTAATATAAGTCCAAAAGAAATTTTAGTCGCAGTAAATCGTACTGACAAACTAGTACAATTTGAAAATAAATTTGAGCCAATAATTGAATCAAAAGGGGAAATAACGGAATACGAGTCTGTGATGTTCGTATCACTTATAAATAATAATTCGAACTCTCGTATCCAGCTAATGAGTAAGAATTTGCTTCTAATAAAGTTACTCTACTTGTTGAAAAAATAAATAGATAGATCAAATAGACTTCACTAATAATAACAAATTGATAAATCAAATATATAATAAATATGTATAATATTTGAAGGAAAATCAGACTATGTCCTAGTTTCTTATGGTGCGAATTGTCCCATAAGCAGGGCTAAAGTCTTTCTTGGATAGAATATAATTCGGCCCAAGTTTCTTATAGCGCGAGCTGTTCTATAGGAGGGTGGTCCGATAAGTACTTAGCCTACAAAAGAAAAACAAAAATTTTGGAAAA
This sequence comes from Phymastichus coffea, assembly GCF_024137745.1. Lineage (NCBI taxonomy): Eukaryota > Metazoa > Arthropoda > Insecta > Hymenoptera > Eulophidae > Phymastichus > Phymastichus coffea. Next base: position 8,071,270 of record NW_026706814.1, read on the forward strand.
GTGGGGTTTTATTTTTCAACATAGTCTCCTTTTAGTTCGATACACTTGGCCCAGCGATGATCCAACTTCTTTAACCCGTCTGAATAATACGTTTCCTCGAGGTCTGAAAAGTAAGCTTCCGTAGCAGCGATTACCTCCTCATTCCACTCAAATTTCTGCCCGGCGAGTGACTTTTTCAAGTTTGGAAACAAAAAGAAGTCGCACGGGGCTAAATTTGGAGAATTGGAGAATACGGTGGATGGGGCAGCAGTTCGTAGCCTAATTCTACCAATTTGGCCATAGTTTTTTTTTCTTCGCCAAATGGGGCCGTTTTTCTGCAATTCGATGTCGAATCGGCCCAATAATTCGGCATAGTACAGCCCTGTGACCGTTTTGCCCCTCTCCAGGTAGTCGATGTAGATCACATCTTGTGAATCCCAGAAAACGGTGGCCATCACCTTTCCGGCCGATGGGTTAGGTTGGGTTGGGTTGGGTTGGGGCAGTCTTAGCCTTCTTCGGAGCACTTTCACCGGGTAAAGTCCACTGTTCCGACTGTTCCTTGGTCTCTGGTGTATACCAGTGGATCCATATTTCGTCGACTGTCATAAAACGACGCAGAAACTCCTGCGGATTGCGCTTAAACAGCGTCAGACATTGCTCTGAAGTTGTCTCACGGTTGCGCTTGTTGTCCGGAGTGAGCAAACGCGGCACCCATCGCGCCGATAGCTTTCTCATGCTCAAAATTTCATGTAGGACATGACCCACGCGGTCTTTTGAGATGCCTACAATCTTAGCTATCTCACGCACCTTCAATCGTCGATCTGCCAATACGAGATCGTGAATTTTTGTCACGTTATCCTCCGTGATAGCCGTTTTCGGAGCACCTGGACGTGGCTTTTCAAAAATCGACGTGCGACCACGTTGAAACTCGTTAAACCAATTTATGACGGTCGCCATCGAAGGAGAAGAGTCACCGTACACAACATCCAAGCGCTTTTTGATTTCGCTGCGCAATTTCCCTTCCAAAAACAAGAATCGAATAACCGATCGATACTGCTCTTTTTCCATTTTTCAAAAATCAACGGACACACTTGCTTTCACACGCTCTCAAAAATAAACTACAACTCCGATCCGGCTAAAATCTTGACAGTAACCATCGAGAAGGTTGTACTACGTGATAGAATATTTCTTTTGCGAGAGTGGCGCCATAGAGCGGTGAAGCTAAGTACTTATCGGACCACCCTCGTAAAAAAGTATGCGTAGAAAACATTTTGAGACAATCAGCGAGATTGAAATGTATTTAGATCACCTTTTCGTATCAGATAAAACTTTCAACCAATTATCTGGTGAGCTGGCTATGCTCAAGCAAAAAGCCTCAGAAAAGGTATAATGTCGTATTCTTAAATCAATTAGAAAAGGATAAAATCAAGTTTTTCATCCGCGCCTATACTGGGTGATTAAAGCGCGAATGGGACAGGCAAAAAATCTTGAAGAAGCAACAGCAAAAGCAGTAGAGATTGAACGCGATTTCGCAATACAGGAACCCAACAATCGCAACCAGACAGTAAAAGTACTTGCAGAAGCAAAAAAAGAATAAGCAAACATTAAAAGTGTAAAAGTGGTAAAAACCGATAACTCGAAAGTATGTCAAATTTGTAAATTGTCAAATCATTTAGCAGATACGTGTTTTTACCGTAATAATGGCAGTACAACATTTAGAAATGAAAGATTCAATAGTAACGAAGGCCAAAAGCAAATGAATAGTCAAAATTCAGCCAATAGAGAAAGAATGAACCAGCAAGTAGCTCCACCCCAAGCAAATCAGAACTCTGCACCAAAAAATCAATACCAGGGAAATTTTAATTCTGATAATCGCCGACCAGGAAATCCAAACAGAGATCCGACTATTTGTAATTATTGCGGTATTAAAGGTCACTGGAAAATAAGATGTAACAAAAGAATTTTTAACGAACAAAAGAAACAACAGGGAAATGCCGGTGGTTTCCAGGTGGAAGGCGCGACCGGGGAAACAACCAGCCAAACAGAGCGCCGAGCTTAAGTAAGAATACAAAGAAATTAGAAGTAACGAAAAGACTGGTATTGCTAAACTTGAATAGTAAGTCAGCAACTTTCATTTTAGAAGATAAAAATCAAAATATCAGTCTGGAATTCACTTACAAATTTACTTGTCCATTTAGCTAGAACTCCTGCTGAAGAACGGGAACAAGATAAGAATCAAAATAAAATCGAGCGAGGAACAGTGGTCAAAACCACTTATATAAACGCCCCTCCAAATTCCCTATCTACTCCAAGTTCCTCGGGCGCACTAGCATTGAAAGCGAAAGTAATCGAATGTACCTTTAAACCCAACACACAACAGGTAGAAAACAGATTAATAGATACTAGACTGTATTCCGTATTACAAGAGCCTTGCATTCGGTCAATTCCTCCAAGGAATAAACGAGCTCCTTCAGATAGGGACGAATTAAAAAAATTGGTATTAAAATTAGATTTGTCATCATGAGTGATTCAGAAAAAATCGAAGTACTAGAAAATCTAATTTGTATGAAGACAAAATTAATATGTATGGCTCAAAGAAATAACGAATCAACTCATAAATTTAGAAAAAGAGCCATAAACTTATTAAAATCATACAAGATTGCAGGCCATTTAGCTCAATTATAGTTAGGTGAAGTAACAGACACTATGGAAGAAAGAGAACAATTAGCAACGATGTGTTTTGTTGAATACCTAAACAAAGGCATAAAAAGATATATGTGTCAATACAAATTTTATAATTCATTACAGCAGGCAGTTGCACACGCTGAACAAATTAGCAACAATCTAAATGAATTAGAAAATATTTCAAACGCAACAGATTTAGCAGCTAATCAATATCAAAACATTCAAAGATCTTTTTTTTAATCACATAATGTATTTGATTCATTAGATAAAAATTGTAAAAGGGTATTTAAAAAAAATTGTAATAGCGATAATACACAACCTAACCCAAGCATGGATTAACAATAGTGTATTTGACGTTAATGGTCCTATAAGCTTGTATAAAAAAAAAATATATATATAATTTATCGAATAATAATTGTAACCTATATCGAATTGCAGTTTGCAGAACACACAAAAAAAACAAATAAGATGAAAAAAGCAGCAATCTGCCTGTATTTTCTTCTCGGATTTATGGCAGTTAGGGGACGAGAAGAAAACTCCGTCGTACATCTGATTGAAGACAGTGCAGGGATTGCGTTTCATAAAATTGAACGTATAGCCTTTACGTGTGAAAATTGGAGTTTACTAACAACCATTGACATGCAACACATTTTCATTTGGAACGAGGTACTTACTAATCAAGTAACTACTTTAAATAACATCTTTATAGAAGATAATGTATCCAACATAGAAGCAAGTTCGATTATAAAGCATGTTATGGTTGATCTGCGGGATATTAATCATGTTGACGATTCCCTGAATCATCTTGTCAACACTTTGCATGTTGACAAAATTAAGGGGGGAGGAAAATCTTTATCTTTTCAAAACAGTTACGTATTGAGTAATACAAAAAAAGTTATAGAAAGAGTAACTAACATGCGTATAAACGATCTATCTTATATTGTGGGCGCTGAACCGAACACTTATTTCTTTGATAATGGCCTGCATGAACAAATTAAATCAGTAAACTCGAAAAGTGACTATATTAAAAGATGCGTGCAACTGTTAAAACAGAACTCGAACATAACAGACAAAAATCAGGCCACTAATTTCCACAAAACACTTTCACTCATTAAAGAACTACAACATGAAAGCAAAGAAATTATGTTATTAATGGTTGAAATGTTTAAATATAATAAATATTTATTAGCTATGCACATGAAATTGAAAAGACATCACTTTTAAAATCTATTGTTAAACCTAATAATATTAATACAGCAAATATTACTGACATAGCACAGTAACATTTTATGATGTATAAGAAAATACTAATTGTAGAAATAATACTACCGGTCATAGATGCCGAACAGTTTGTCGTGTACAAAATGATGTCTTTTCCAGTTTTTCAACAATCTGAGATAAACAAGTCAATCGCTGCATACATTGAACCGCGGAATGATTACATTGTTGTATCAGAAACTAATAATTCATATTTCTTTATGAGTGAAACGACCTTTGAATTATGTAACATCGTAAAATATTATAGAATATGTAGTGTAGAATTAATAGAAAATACCAAAGCATCTTGTGAGTTCAACATGCTAATAAAGCCAAAAATCAAAACTTTATATAAATGTAATGTTAAATTAAGTCAAGACGAAGATTATTTCCTAATCAAAACTGCTAGCAGTCATCTCTGGTTATTCTCAACCAGAGAATATGATTCATTAAAAATTAAATGCACTAACAAATTGATATCTATTCCGAAGCTTTCTTTTGGTATAATTGAACTCCCAAGGTCTTGTGACATATGGGACGATGGAAAAATATATAGAGGTGCGACCGGCAATAAAATAATAACAAATCTAATTATTCCGCCTTTTCGAATGACTCTTTTAAATATAGACCAGCGGTTACACAGTACAACTAAAATTGAGATAAAACCGATCAATACCCCAACAACAAAAGTAGAATCAAAAACAACTAACTTGTCAACTTGGAACCTTATTTGTATCAGCATTGCAATTTTATGTTTAATTATAAGCTCTCTAATTATGTTTATAGTATATCACTATGTCAACAAAAAACAAAGTATAAGAGGCACTACAGTAAGCGAAACATATATACCAATGTCGAAATTAGATATCGGGTTTAGATACGATTTTACGGGACCACCGTTTTACGAGATACCCCGCATACCTCCTAAAAAGGTTCATGACTATGAAAATATGTTACCAACTCTATTAGAATCAACCCAGGATGAAGAACTAAAGGAAGAATCGTCTGAACAAATAGGAATCGAAAGCTCAGAATCAATAAACATCAAAGAATAAATAAGTATACCTGTTATTGAGGGAGTCAAACAGCCAGTTGCAGTTTTAGTATTCATATGAAATATTTAGCTTTGCGGGGAACGCTATTAGGCCAGGTGTGGGTAATAAAGCTTTCCTAGTGTGACTAGAGTAGGTCATAAATTGTAAAATGGTAATCATCCAGGAACATAAAAGTAGAAAGAAAGAGGTAGGGAATTAGAAAAAATCACTATTAAAACGAATGGAGTAAGAGAAAATTAGTTAGTCTATAGAAAACAGATCAAGCAATTAATATAATCCAGTGAAAAATGTACGCTCAGTGTGTTTCCATCAAACTCATAAGTGAAAGAAGATTTTGCCACGGTTTTCTCTTTAACGAGAAAGGTGTTATGCAACGAAACCCTCTAGGACTGTTCGAAACGAGTGAAAACTACTGTTGGATACCCGAACCGTTCCATAGTTATCGCTGGGGAGCTTGCCGCTGGTTGAACAAAACAGCAAGTGAATACGGATACAAAGTGCGGATCTTACAGCCAACGTACACGTATTAATTAATCGGAGAAATAATATATAATAACTCATCAAAATTTCAAGAAATATGCAAGGAAAGTGTAACGAAGATGGGATACTCACTGCTAGGTCCAGTAATACCAGGACTCACAGTGACACAATAGCAAGCCAGAGGCAAACGTTTTACATTAAGAAACAATAATGAGATATTTCAATATCCGGAATATCTTACAGTAACAAAGGATAGTTTATTCAGGAGCCAAAATTTACTATTTCAAACCGTGAGTGCTGATATCTTCATTCAGCATCTGTTTAAGATAAATTATGGTAGTCTTAATACAGATAACCGACTTACGTTTGGATATTGTGCAGGGTGTCAAGTACCATTATTAGCAGTACGTAATTGTCGTTACTGCACGTTAACTTAATTTACGTTAAGTTAAATGTTTGCATTTAAGCAAACAGTGTGAGGACGTATTGATGCAAATTTTGGAGTGCCCCTTTGCCGAACATCGGAAGTCGTTAGAAAATGATGACGAAAGGTGCCGATTCCATCAAGGAGGTAGTGAATTAATTCAGGCGTGGAGTAGGTAAGTAGATCAGTTATTTTCAGAAAACAGTAACTATTGGCTAAATCTTAGTGAATAAATTTTTTTTTTTAGGGGGCTAATTTTATGTACAAATAGAAATAAATAAATAAATTATTATTAGAGTGAATTTATACTGCAATTTCCTGGCAAGACTCCTCCAAATACAGTTGATATATAATACACTAAATTCGACACCTGGTATTCGAATAAATTAAGTGGTATCTAGCAGTAGGAAAGAAACAAAATTAGAATTTTATAGCTAGATTAATGATTAAGTTCCCGATTTGAAAGGTAGAGTAAAATAAAAGGGACTTAGTTGCCCGTAAGACAGCATAGTGTCAACTAGTTTTGTGTCTGTGTCTCTGTAAGTAATTGTATAACATGTTCGTGAGTAGGGTCTTGTAAAAGTTGGAAGAAGTTTATGGAGAAAACCACGGATTTGTGATCACAGAAGAAGGAGTGATAAGTGATCCCTTAAACTTATTCAACAGTCCGGAACCATACGACAACGCGGTTTTACCGGAAATGTATCGACGAGGAATCATCTTGTGGTTAAACGGCGAAGCAATGAAAATGGGACGTCCATCCAGAGCGGGTAACCCAACAAATCAGGCCCAAGTCTTAGGGCAGATTTGCTATGACAGCTGAGAAGACTACCGAAAGGTATCGGAGGATTGCGCTCGTATGATGGGATACGACCTAATCCTACCGCTAGTAGATATCACGAATAGGCAACTTCAAATCATCATGAAAAGGTTGTAGTTAAGATACGAAAACGACCAGTTGCAGTATGTAGAGTATGTTCCTCGACCACCGGATGAATGTACGAGAGAAGATATGCAGGTATGGATAGATTATCTTGTAGCATATTTTCTTGGAGAATGGATCGAACGCGGAAGAACATACGCCGAATTTGTACATCTGCCTTATGGAGGTGTGGGTTTTGCGGACTTATTAACTTTTGATAACTGTGTACAGTGCTCTCGACCTCTACCTGTGTGGCGTTTTTGTAAGCTGTGTATTTTGAAATATTTAACCCATGGACCGAAGAATATCTTCCTCATCTGTTGGGAGTACTGGTCAACCGCCCATCAGAATGCCCTTAAACCCGGAGAAAAAACCTGGCACCATAGGAGAAGAAATATTTCTAAGAAGATTAAATGTAGTGTGGAGTGGTGGTTTCTTGCCTTTTGAAAATTAGAGACTTTATAGTGCTTCGAAGTTTCTCATTCAAACATATATATGTGTAAAATTACTGGGTGTTTAGTACGTAGTGCATATTGTAACTCATTATGTGCAAAGTATAAGTATATTATCTTGATGTACGCAATTTCAAATTGGCAGGTGCAACTTGCGAGCGCCCTGCCTCGCTGGTCTTCAGGGGCGGGCGTGTTACGTTGAGGACGAGTCAGACTATTTTATGGCGGTAAAATTTGAATTTTTTTATGGAAGGGGAGTTCCCGTAAATAAAAGCAGTAGTCATTTAATAGCTGACTTTAATCTCAGTTTCGCACTTACCCCTTCTGGGATTAACCCTTTATCGATTAGTTTTTATGTATTTTGTGCTATAAAAGAGAACGCAAAACAATTGTAACAGGGACGCTGTATTCTACTCTGTGACACTACGCACCTTCTGTAATTCGATCAATAAATATTATAAATCTATTTCTATAATAACTTATTTGAGAGTTATACCTAATCCACGTCCATCTCTGGGTTCTAAGGTACGAGTTTCTGGACAAGTTAAACTGCAGGTAAATTATTTAATTATTACTTATTCACTAGGTATTTTATATAGTTGCCGCCCTGCTTTCGTTTGAGTCTCGCATCTGTGGTAAAGCGCTTAGGCGTTGACCGAAAAGAGACAGTCGCATTTGAGTAATTCTTGTCAATTCGCGGCCATTATGTGAGAAGTAATAACATTATGCGCTTTGATGTATGTATATGATTCTCTTAATCAATTAAGTAAATAAATATCATGAATAAAGAAATATGACTAAAATTATGATATTTAATGATTTTGTATTATTCTATAAAAGGAGTCTAAGTGCCTCAGAATGGGTCATTAACCAACTTAATTTGAAGGAACTTAGAATTTTTTTACTTATGTTTTTTAATAACGTAATTAATAACGTCATTTTTTTCATCAGGGATGGATTTATGCAAATATTTTTAATGAAATTGAATTTAAAAGTAGGAAATATACTATGAATAGTAAATAAGCTATAAATAATACTATAAAATATGTATGATAATAGTCTGCCATAATCATAATTCTTTTATGTAGCCTCAGATAGCTATATGTGGCAGAAATATTCTTAACAATTTTGGGTAATGTGTAAAAATTTTGCAAGAAAATAGATGAATTTATATCATGTACTCATTATAAACTAACACCAGGACTCTCAATGAGTATTAGTAGCTTAGAGAGAAGAAAACAATAAAAAAGAAAATGGATAATGGATTATCTGTGACTTAGAAGGCAACAAGCAACCATGCAGTGACACATTAATTAATTTTATGATTTTTCGATTGATAAATCTAGTCTTGAATGGATAGCGACAGCTTATCATGGGGCCAAAGAGTGAGCTAAATGATCCATATCTGGATAAGGAACGCAATAAAATTCAAATGGAACATATTTCAATATCTTGCAACAATTACTAACAAGAACTATGCAAAATTGATATTGCAAGCATAATAGGTTTTAATAAATGGCTTCTTAAATACTACACTAATCCTAAACATATTGTCACTAGAAACTTCGACAAACAGTCTTGATCTTATACTCTAACACTTGGTAAAATTAATAAAATAAACAGTACTGCTCATTGATATGTTTAACTGTAAAATGTCATATGATTAATACTGATTAATATTAATTATAATACGTATTAAAATTATTTGATACTATTGTTGCGTCTTACGACGCATCCTTTTTGTAACAACTGCACACTCGTGAAATTCAAAGCTTCTAAAACTATTCGCACGTCAGCAGAAAGCTGACGAAACGCGAGGTAAATGACACTCCGAAATAAAGTTGTTACACCTTGCGACACATCCTCTTTTGTAACAAATGCATATTCAGGAAATTCAAAACTGCTAAAATATTCACACGTCAGCAGAAAGCTGACAAAACGCAAAACAAATAGCACTCCGAAATAAAGCCACCGAGCACAAGAATGTATATTCAGCAAAAAACAAAATGTCACAATTCAATACTGACCTGAAAATTAACATATAAAAAGCAATGAACATCATTACGAGTCAGTTGATCAGTAGTCAGTCAGTCAATAAGTACCTGTAAGACTCAACTCCGTACACACTGGTCCGACAATTGGTGATCATTTTACTTAATAAACTCACGACTGTTACAAAGTAATATCGTGCAAGTATTATTCAACAACCTATCCTATTCAATTCAACAAGCAGTTAGAGCCTGCTACACTCATACAATCCAACAAGCAGTTAGAGCCTGCTACACTCATACAATCCAACAAGCAGTTAGAGCCTGCTACATTTTATCCACAATTAAAAGCTACAATTATCAAGGTAGTACAATCATCAGACATACATTTCTACATATATTTATTATAAGTGAGACATATCCGACCACTAGTCAACATATTGGAACGTCTCATTCATTAGCTATTCGTAGTTGATGCACGAGACGTAACACTATACATGCTAAATTACAAATGAACATGTCAAAATCGTTATTAAAGCCACGAGTGTTAAATTGTTTTAGAGAATTTACTTTTTTTGCACTACTGGACTAAAACTGAATAATTTTTTTAAATGTTTACCCTTATATTGAACTGATCATCAGATCCCAAACTTGATTCACTGCTCGTCATTGGATTCATGGCAACATCAGGTGACAAATTAGGTTCCTGCAAAATAAATACTGTAATTAATTTACAAACTATAGTTTACACTACTGTTGATTAACTAACTGATTGATAATTACTACAGGATCCGGTATTGGATATTGAAAATGGACACGGTCATTATTGTCTGATAATTCTGATGTATTTAAATTATTGTCAGACTGATTTTCTACTGCATGAATAAGAGCAGATATTTGCTAAAATAAAAATAAAACTATTAAAAAATGTTTCTTGTAGTATACATATAGCTGTGCATGTGTAAAATCTTGACACTTACTGGATATTTATCCTGCCAGTTTTGGTTTTCAACACTGGAATCTGATTCCGATGTATCCATTTGTCTCCTTCTTCGTCGATTGTGTCTAGTTTGTCTAGGCGTTCTAATAGCATGATCAAACCGACCCAAATTATAAGCCATTATGTAGCAATCTGGAAATGAAACCATGAAATTTATATGAAAGTGAATAATTAATATAAATGGTAATTAGAACGATAAATTTTATTTTCACCATTTATACAATTGCATTAAAATAGAGTAATAAAAATTGTAAGAAATTTTAATTATCACATCATAATTATAACAATAACAAAATATATAATATAAGTATAAATGGGGTCTTTCATGGCATAATTCATTCGTAGGTATATACAAGTAGTTAAGATGATATTTTTACTTACTTTTAAATCTTGATATCTGTTTCACCTATCTACACAATAATTGATGATTAGATAATAATGGTAATTTCGAGGGTTCAATAATTACTTGAAAATCAAAATATTTTTCTATGCGGGGTTAGTACAAATACATTCACGTTCCTACTGAAAGCTGTCTTTACTCGTAAAAGCGGGGCACCCAGATTAGATTTTATTAACATTTGATAAACTCACTATTTCATTATATTGTTTCTCATTTGCACAATGAGTTTCGTTATTGTCACTTGTTCGTGTATAAAATAATTCGTTAAAATAAATAAATTTTTGGTGCTGAGCGGTAGCGTGCATTATTCACTGACTGTAAGGTTGATAGATAATCCTACAAAAGTGACTTCAGAAAGACGTATCTTTTCGGTGGTGTCAGAATCGTTTTGTAACGGCCCTAAGAGAATCATTCGGATTAGTGATATTTCAGAAGACAAAGGCTAGAGACGGCAAATCATGTCTTTCTGACTTTTTCTGGTAAGATATTTTCATAACTATGTAAAATAGATTTTCATTGTATAGAATATATTTTCTCTTGTTAAAAATCTATTAAATTGTATAATTTGACCTTCTTGGTTCGCATATATAACATTATTTTTTATTACATTATTTACAAATTTAATAATCAACCAGCATTAATTTACAATTCTATCATGTTAGTTTAATATTTACAAATGATAAATATTTTGGTGATTTTGTTTCGAAATATAATAAATACGAGTACACTGCCGCTCACATAAATTTGGCCACTCCATCAAAAATCTGTCAAGCTTTGAAGTTTTGTACCTCTATAAGGAACCAACCGATCTAAAAAATTCAAAGTACCTTTTGAAGCTTGTACCAAGCCCTTCAATATATAATGAAAATATTTCAAAAAATAATGTTTAATTAACTTTTTATAAACAAATGAAAAAAAAAATTTTCAATTTTTTTCGTCCATTTTCAAATTGGCATAACTTTGTTAAAAATAATTGGATTAAAAAAAACAAAATGGAGGTTAAAGCTATGGTAATACATAGTTGCAGATAAACATAAGTATTAACTAAAAAATAAATACAACTATTCAAATAAAATGAAATACGTCGAAGATTTATTAAAATAATAACAAACTTCAAGCCATCAATTTCATATTATAAATAGCTTCATACAACCAAAAAACATAAGTACGTTAGCATTAAATACATTAACAATAATAATAAACATACTACAAAAATTCACTTATTGACATAATAAATCATTTTTAAGTCATTAACTTTATTTTATAAATTATGATCAATTACAACAATCAAAACTATCAATTATTTGTCACACAAAAAATAACTTCTTTGGTCTTCTTTATTCAACTAAATAAACATATCACAAAGTAAACAAATTTAAACTTTTTTTTCGTCAAAGAATCCACCTTTGCTTTTGATTACCGCTTGGCACAACCGTGGCATTCTCTCTAACAATTTGTCTAGTGTTTCTGTTGCTATTTTCTCCCATTCATCTTGTAGAATTTCCCACAAATGAGCAGCTGAAGTTGGACATGATTTACGTACTTTTCGATCAAGTTCTTCCCATAACAATTCTATAGGATTCAGATCCGGTGACTGTGGTGGCCATTCCATAACTTGTAATGTATTTTTTTTCTCAAGATTTGCTAAGTAATTTTTACATATTTTCGCTGTATGCTTTGGATCATTATCTTGTTGAAAAATAAAGGATGGACCGATGAGTCGTGTACCAGACGGAACCACATTATATTGTAAAATTTTTTTGTACTTCTCCTTTATCAAAATTCCATCTACTTTTTTAAATCACCGACTTTTGAATTTCCGAAGCATCCCCATACCATTACTGGCCCACCGCCGTGCTTCACCGATGGAATTAGACAACTTTCCAAATATTTTTCGTTGTTTTGCCTTCGAATATACGCCCGACGTTTAGAATCAAAAACTTCGAATTTAGATTCGTCACTCCATAACACACGTATCCAGTCACTTAAATTCCAAAGCCGATATTTTTTAGCCCATTCCAATCTCTTCTTTTTGTTTACTTTTTTTAATAATGGTTTTTTCTTTGCAATTCGGCCGTGTAAATCTTTTTCAACAAGTCTTCTTTTAATAGTAGATACACTTATTGGTGTGTCAAGATGTTCATTAACTTGAGCCGTGATTTCTGGAGCTGTGAGACGTCAGTTTCGAATACTCAAAAGCGCTATGTAGTCATCTTCTTTTGCTGTAGTTTTTCTTTTCTTTTTCTTTGGTTTTGTAGCGATGTTTTGTTCAGTCAAAAAATTCTTTATGTTGTAATCTACAGTGCCTTTAGCGATTTGCAGTTCATTTGCTATTTTTCGTCTACTGTATCCAGTTTTATACAAAATAATTATTTGCAAATGAACTTGCTCTGTCAAGTGCTTGGCCATGGTTATCGATCGATCGAGATCCGTAGACAACTAAGTAAATCATCGATTAAACTTATAACTCTCTTTGAACCATGGTCACGAAAAATTTTTGTAAACACAAGACACTGTTTCGCATATACATAGCAGTGTATTGCGGCGCAGAAATCCCGCAAAACTTATAGTCTTTACTTTTATATCAAGGTATATATATGCGTGCATTCATTATATACGAACTACTATTATCATAGGTACGATACCATTATAAAGTAGATTGTATACCGATTGTAAAAAATATCCATTATTTATTTTAATCAATACTACGTATACAAGTCGTATAACTCATTATATAATATTTCACTAAAACTTTAATAAATAATTATAAATAAAAATCTCTTTTCCCTGGTAAAAAAAAAATTTTTTTTCTAATTTGAATATTTTACGTTGAATTCGTATTCATTGAGTAAAATCGCATAATTTTTTCTCTTATGATTTTTTTAGTTTGACTCATAGTTTTTGAGTTATGAACTGTTGAACAAAATGTGATTTTCTTTACATAAAATTAAAAAATTCCCTAAAAAATAAATGAACCGAAATTCTGCATAGCGCATTTTAAAGAGGAGTACCATAGCTTTAACCTCCATTTTGTTTTTTTTTAATCCGATTATTTTTAACTAAGTTATGCTAATTTGAAAATGGACGAAAAAAATTAAAAAATTTTTTTTTTCATTTGTTTATAAAAATTTAATTAAACATTATTTTTTTAAATATTTTCATCATATATTGAAGGGCTTGGTACAAGCTTCAAAACGTACTTTGAATTTTTTAGATCGGTTGATTCCTTATAGAGGTACAAAACTTCAAAGTTTGACAGATTTTGGATGGGGTAGCCAAATTTATGTGAGCAGCAATGTATATAAAATGTGATAATTATCAATCATTTATAAATTTACGTAGAATATCAAAATTATTATTTTTAGGTTAATTTTAACAATTACAAATTTGATAATTAATTTTTTAATTATGATGAGAAGATAAAAAGTTGTATGCGATACCTTGTTTAAGGTACAGTGATAAATTTTTTGTTTTTTTACAGACATAACATTAATAAATATAAACTTTGACTTGAGAGGGCTTGCCAATGTGATTGAAATCTATCCAGCTGCCAACTACTTTCAGGAGATTGCATTTTTGTTGGTAAAGGATTGTATTCCAGGTAATTGTTATAATTTTTGTTTTTGTCTATTGTCAGTGGAAAGTATTACTAAGAATCAATTAAACTTTGATGTAGTTATTAAAAGAAAGATACGTCTAACAGTTACTCATATAAAACTTTATAGAAAAATGTTTCTTATAGTAAATATCTGTGCTCTTATATGTAAAATCTGGATACTTAATAATATATCATTTTTTTAAATCACTTACATTTTATCAATATAACTTGAGCAGTTTTAATGTGAAATTTTAATACTTTTTTTTATATTAAACAACATTTGTATTTCAAGATAGAATAAACATTCGGGTTTAAAATTAATAGTCATTGGATTAATAGGTTTACTTTATTATCCTATTATACGTATGTTCCAGCACACCTGCGGGGGGTCCGTAACTCTTTGGTCCCCCCCTTTCATGTTAATAATAATTGTTATTGTTAACAATTATTATTAACAATATTCGTGGGGGGTCCCTGGTTTGACCCCTTGGTTCCCTGACCTAACCCTTCCGTGTTAATTATTATTAATGTTAATAATTGTTTATAATTTTTTGAGGAAGGTTTCTAGGACTCCTAGTCCCTAGGGACCCTATACCTAGTACTTTCTGTCTAATTTAATTTAAATGTATTTTTTAAAAAGTTATAAATGTATTATTGACAATTTACTTGCTACATTGAAAATGAAACGAATAGAAAATCGCGACGATTGAAAAAAATGAAGACAAACCGGAGAATCGAACCGGTGTCCTCTGGGTTGGCAGGCTAGCGCTCTACCACTAGATCCAATGCTACATACGAGTATACCTTAGAGGATGCCTATTGTGTATATTAGCTACACGCGCATACATTTGGTATAGGGCCCGAGCGTGCGGAGGAGGGGGAAGCGCATGCTGTCTATAGTTCTAACTTGAGGATGCGTGCGCTCTCTCTCTCTCTCTCTCTCTCTCTCTCTCTCTATGCCACCACGGTGCGCGGAGGGGAGCGTATGCTGTCTATAGTCAATGCGTGCTCTCTCCACGAAGGGAACTTCACTTAATACCATAGCTGTTTTCATGAGAATGCTAGAGACTATCAGTACAGTCGCTCGACTGACATCTCCTTGAGATGTTCCTCCTAAACATCTCTGCTAGGAGAGAACCTTATTCCCATCCGTTCGCCCTTTCTTGCAATCGTTATGATTATTTTATTATTTAAATAAGTTCACATTTTGCAAAAAATTCTTTAATCCAATTTTAGAGCCAACCCGTTGTAAAAAAATAATCAAACAATCATCTCAGGTGGTTACACACGTGTGTTTCGTTGGTAAATATCCAACCTCATCAGATCTTTATTAAAAAACAAAAAGAGAATAGTTACAGATATAAACACAAACAAATAAAAATCACGCTAACAAAACATTTACCTCAATTCGCAAGTCACAATCAAATCAAATATCACAATAAAGTCAAAAATAAATTGTTAAACTCATCTTATAACTTAACATTTGTTCAAATACTCAAAATTCAAATCAGACAACGACTATGAAATAATGCAAATCAAACAGTGTCTGCTACCTTTTATACTAAAACAAATCAATGTTAAGTTGAACAACAAACAAACGAATGTTAAGTTATAAGATGAGTTTAACAATTTATTTTTGACTTTATTGTGATATTTGATTTGATTGTGACTTGCGAATTGAGGTAAATGTTTTGTTAGCGTGATTTTTATTTGTTTGTGTTTATATCTGTAACTATTCTCTTTTTGTTTTTTAATAAATATCTGATGAGGTTGGATATTTACCAACGAAACACACGTGTGTAACCACCTGAGATGATTGTTTGATTATTTTTTTACAACGGGTTGGCTCTAAAATTGGATTAAAGAATTTTTTGCTGAACAAAATGGAGAGTGCTAATAATAACATAACTAATAATAACATAAGTTCACATTTTATTATTTATTTAATATTTATTATTTTTAATTATACATTGAGTAGAGTACACTTTGTCTATAATCTTGATGTTCAGTGTCCGACATAGCTATTTTTAATTATTCAGTTGAATTTTTATATGAATTATAGTCGTCTGTAAATCTTTCGACTGTATCGATCCCTTTCGATTTTGCTGGTTTTTGACTTTCCATCATCCAATCGTGTATCTTTTGTGTATTTACCGCAGCACATACTATATTCTCGCGATTTTGACTATGATATATGCATGATGATTTAAATTTAAGACTTAAATCTTTCAATTTCAGTTTCGATATCTAAAATGTTTCTGTAATTAAAAAAAAAAAAAAAAAACTAATTAAATTCAAATTTAGAATTTTGTACTATTGTATATTATTTGAACCTACTTTTCAGGAATAATTTTTTTGAGCCATTGCTTCTTTTGTAATCCTTTCACATAAATATTTCTACATTTATGTAAATGACTGCGAATAGTACAATTTAAAAAATTATATGGTAAAATTCCATTTCTCCATAACATACCTATAAAATTGATTATATTAAATATTTCAAATAAAATCAATGTTAATTAACAATAATAAAAAAATAAATACCATGATGATTGTAACGAGTGTTACTCGTTAAAGGTGAAACCTAAGCGCCTCTATCGCGTGGGGCGACGTAAAAGCCGTGAAAATAAACCAGAGAAGGAGAAGCACCCGCGAGACGAACGAGCGAAAAAGTGGGACAGAGGAGAGAGATTAGGGCGCCGACCAACGCGTGTTAGGCGCACATAGCACGGGACAGTAGGAATAAGGGGAAGGGGAAAGAGAGCGATTAGGCCGCCGGCCGGCGTGCGCGACAAAGGAGTGAGGAATGCGTACGATTAGTCAAGTCCGGACCTGCGGGCAAGAAAAACCAGAGTGACGAGTGAGTGCACTGGAAATTGAAGCAACGTCTCGACCGATATTGCGCGAAGGCTCGGTGGTTCTAAGGTCTCTGAGAATCACGCCCCAGGGAAAGGTCATTCGCTGCCCATTACTGTCAGTTGCCCAGAGCAATCTGAGGCAACAGTCGAGGATCGCGGGCAACTGTGAACCCGGGCAGGGAAAACCTTGACTGGGAGGCGTGCCGCGAGGAAGGGCCGGAAGCCGACGCAACTCGCGAATACCGTCGAGGATACCCTTGGCAGCAGCAACTCGACCCCGCAGCGTAAGTTCCCGACATTAATTGTAAGTGCGCGCGGACAGAAAGCGAAATTAGATAGTGCGCGTCTTTCTCTCTATCGTCGCGAGCGCGATATACCCTGCGAAATCTCTCGGCCACGGCGTTACCTTTGTATGACCTAACGCGGCAAAGGAGGATAAATTTGTAAATCTTGCGACAACTGGCTGAGACTTTCCTTTCAAACTCCCTTTGGTTTTCCTCTCCTATCGCCCATAACAAAACCTGCCCGACCTTGAGTCACTGGGCAAGCCGGAATCGCCGCACGTGTCCTCCACGTGTGGGCCTTCTCGGGCTCTAGGGCGAGAGGTCAGAAGATCGAGCTGATCTGAACGAGCTGATCGAGGTGGCGGTCAGCCTCGCAACGCAAGGAACTTCCTTTCACTAATGGGTGAGATTTCTATTCGCGCCCCGAAAGAAATACCCCGTTACATGATGTAATTCCAACCACTTATTAACACTTTGATATTCAATAGGCAGTTTGAGTCCATGATATGGAGGTTTAAAAAGTAGTACTATAGGTGAAGTATTAGAACATACTGGTAAGTAGGCAAACTCCTTACAAATAAAAATATTATTAGGACTTTGAAAGCCTTGAATATCTAAAATATAGTCCATCTTAGAGTATAAATCCAATTATTCTCTATGATATGTGAGCTGAATCGTATCTCAAAGCAATAATGCCTATATTTTTAATAAATTGAATACTAAATTAATAAGTTAGAGGGTGCTATAGTCAGTTCACCCCCACTCTTTCGTTTCATCTATCCCTTCCATATATTACTTAGAGCATCCTACGTTTGCTAGCAGCACCCTCACTTAACCTTTAAAAACCGCTTCGACCTAGCAAAAGAGCGCAGTTTCTCGAGACAGCCTACGAGCTAAGCTTGCCTTACCTTACTCCATTTGCAAGTAGTTCCTCATTAGTTAGTTGAATCCTTATTGATATGCTAAACAAATTAATACTAATTACCAACTGAGAACAAGTTCATTTTAAAGCTGTTCACTACCTTTTCCATCCTTTCATCATAATAATCCTTTATACAATTATAGACAAGTGACTCCACAATACAATAAAAACTAGATAACTAACAACATGACATGACTTCTAACGCCTATTTTAAAGAAACAATTAAAAATTTGTGGAAAACTTATCATCATTCGGATGATTTAGATATAGACGATTGTGTCAGATGGAGAAATCTAACAATTAATGCTATACGAGGGTGGTCCGATAAGTACTTAGCTTCACCGCTCGATGGCGCCACTCTCGCAAAAGAAATATTCTATCACGTAGTACAACCTTCTCGATGGTTACTGTCAAGATTTTAGCCGGATCGGGGGGATTCACAAGGTGTGATCTACATCGACTACCTGGAGAGGGGCAAAACGGTCACAGGGCTGTACTATGCCGAATTATTGGGCCGATTCGACATCGAATTGCAGAAAAACGGCCCCATTTGGCGAAGAAAAAAGTGATCTTCCACCATGACAACGCACTGGCTCACATCTCCGCCGTCGCCATGGCCAAATTGGTCGAATTAGGCTACGAACTACTGCCCCATCCACCGTATTCTCCAATTCTACAAATTTAGCCCCGTGCGACTTCTTTTTGTTTCCAAACTTGAAAAAGTCACTCTCTGGGCAGAAATTTAAGTCGAATAAGGAGGAAATCGCTGCTACGGAAGCCTACTTTTCAGACCTCGAGGAAACGTATTAAGATCCAAATAAAAATCTCAATGTTAAGATATAGTTTCCAAGAACATGAAGCCTATAGTATTGGATTATATGTAAGATGTCGTTATGATGATAGTAAGTCGATATATAAGTCATATAGAAAAAAATTAAATGAAAACGAATCACCAGAATTATGGTTTATACAGCAATTGAAGTCCCTAGTGATTGAGTTAGAACAGATATATAATAATGCAGTAAAAATGGATTTATCATTTATTAATGAACAGGCATTCAAAACAGCAAGAAGATGTCATATTTGCAACTGATATTTCCAAGATAACCAAAATCGAGTTCGAGATCATTGTCATTTAACTAGAAAATTTAGAGGTGCAGCTCACAATCATTGCAATTTGAATTATAAAAATGCTGCTTTCATACCAGTCGTATTTCATAACTTTACAGGCTATGACTCACATTTTATTATAACAAAAATTGTTACTAACTCAAAATTTGAAGGGAAGATCTCTTTTCTCGCTGAAAACAAGGAGCGATATATATACTTCACAAAAGAAGTTGCAAACAGTTGAATTAGCTTTCGTTTCATTGATTCCTTCCGATTTATGTCTGCATCTCTAGATCAATTAGCATATTATTTACCTCAGCTAGATATTGTACAGAGAGAATTTCATAATAAGATAATTACACTTTAGAACAGATTAATTTACTCAATTTTCCCATATGAATTTATCCAAAATTTAAATAGACTAACTAAGACAGAGTTACCATCTATTGAAAAATTTCATAGTCGATTGACAGATAGTGATATTCCTACTGAAGAATATAAGCATGCTCAAAACTTATGAAATATTTTCGGTAGTATTTGGAAGAAAATAGTTTTAGGAATGTATTCTGATCTCTATCTGATAACTGATGTACTTTTACTAGCTGATATTTTTGAAAATTTTCGATCAACCTGTAAGAATGCATATGATCTCGATCCTGCTCATTATTACACTACCCCTGGATTAACATGGGACGCGATGTTAAAATATACAAATATGAAGCTTGAACTATTAACAGATATAGATATGGTTTTATTCATTCAAAAAGGTATTCGTGGAGGTATTAGTCAATGCTGCAATAGATTTTCAAAATCAAACAATGAATATATGGGTGAAGAATTCAATAAGGATGAGCCAAACAAATTTTTAATGTATTATGACGTTAACAACCTTTATGGTTGGGCTATGACTCAATCACTGCCATTTGAGGGCTTCAAATGGGTTTCAAATGTAGATATGTCAAATTTATTCAATATCTCTGATGATAGCGACGTAGGCTATATTTTAGAAGTAGATCTAGAGTATCCACAAGAGCTGCATGATGAACATAAAGACCTATCTCTTTGTCCTGAACATACTAAACCACCCGGATCAAAACAGAAAAAGCTTTAGACAACGCTTTATGATAAAGAACGATACGTTATTCATTATAGAGCGTTAAAACAAGCTCTCAAATATGGACTAAAATTCAAAAAGATATATAGAGCACTAGAATTCAAACAAAAACTATGGCTGAAACCATATGTTGATTTAAATACTGAAAAAACAAAGTAAGCTAAAAATGAGTTTGAAAAATTATTTTACAAGCCTATGATTAATGCAGTATATGAAAAAATGATGGAAGACGAAAGAAAACGAAAAGATTTCAAACTGATCAATCAATGAGGTGGTAGATATGGCGCTGAAACTTGAATTGTCCAACCAAATTTCCATGATAGTTCCATCTTTCATGAAAATTTAGCTGCTATTCAATTATCCTGGACAACTATCAGTATTAGGAAACCTATATACTGTTACGCTCACACGTACACTCACACAAAATAATAATAATAACTTTGTTATAAAAAGAATGAGAATGTATTTATTTAAAATAACCACAATTATATGTTTATCGTCTCAATGCAAAACATACTCTGAGAAAACAAAGCGAACAAAACAAACTAACAAAATCGCTTAGCAACGTATTTCGTTCGAAATCAGAGGAGAATACATAACAATACATCGGTCTATGTGTATTAGATCTTTCAAAAACATTAGTCTATGACTTTCATTATGGATACATGAAGCAACGAATTGGTGAAAAATGTAAATTACTTTATACTGATACTGACAGCATCATTTATGAAATTCAAGATGTCGATATGTATGATATCATGAAAGTAGACATTGATAAATTTGCCACATAGGACTATCCTGCTGATAATCAATTTGGAATGCCTCTAGCTAACAAAAAAGTTCTTGGTGTTATGAAGGATGAGTGCAATGCTGCTATTATGAGAGAGTACATTGGGTTACGAAGTAAACTATACAGTATCAAAATAATAAATAAGAAGCCCTTGAAAAAGGCAAAAGGAGTGATAAAACCTACAGTAAAAAAATACACTCAATCATTCAGATTATCGAAAGTGTTTAAACGAAATGGAAATTATTAAATGTACCCAATGTAATATTCGATCTAAATTACATCAAGTAATAACAGAGAGAGAGGAAAAGACAGCACTAAGCCCTCATGATGATGACTAGTAATGGATAGGGAGAAACAATGGATACCAGAGTTTACAGAGTGGGAGAATGGCTTTAGATGAAGAATCATGAGAGAGGGGAGACTGAAAGAGAGGGAAGCGGCGACGACGGCTTGAGATTTAAGGGAGGGGTTGACACTTATAAAACCGAGAGCACACTCCTGTTCGATACAGTTGCTCAGCTCTCGCTCAAGCAACAGTCTTACCCTCAACCTCCAATAGATCTTCTACTAACCATTGAAACAAGTAAGACATTACATATTATTACAATAGATGACGAATTTGAGGTATTTGTGCCCAAAAGAGTTAATATAGTACTCGAAAAAGATGAAGAAATGTTGAAAAACCTACATAAGACTAGTGAGAAGGAGGAGCTATTTATTTACCATATAGTCGGTTCAAACTTCGAATTTAAACATAATTGTATCTTCAACGAATAATAATTAAATGTATTGAAATACTAATGTAAATAGCTGCACTATGAATAATAAAAGAAAATATATCTAATCGAATAGTCTTTTGTTTCCTTTATTTAACTATCCTCTTATTTCCTTTTGTGGAGAGGTAAAAAAAAAGTTCATAATGTAGCCCTTTTCAATGAATTTTCTCTCATTGTAAAGGTGACTCATGAGCGATGATTTGAAAGGAAGTACCTCACAGGTGAGAGCGAAGGTTGGAGCTCTCACTATTCCTGTAATTAACGTTAAGTTCCGATAGATGGCAGTCATTCGAGTTCTAATATATTTATAAGAAGTATGCATAGCTTGCATTACCATCATTCAGTGAGAAGAAATAGCTATAGCAAGACTATCCTCTTGTGATTCATCATGGCGCCTATTAGAAGAAACAAGAAGAGCATTCGTGCTTCGAAGTATGTATGGTTCTCGGATAATATTCAAATTCATCATCTTCCTATTGAAGACAAAGACTCGAGGAAAGGAGTGTGGGAGCAGTTTGCACGAGATCGAGAACGCTTCCAACGTCGTATTATGTAATTAAGTAGTATAATATCAAGAGGACTATTTAAGAAACGTATAATAATGATGAATCATATTCTTGAACCTATACTAAAAAATCATTGTATAGTATATACACTTAACAAACTAAAAATCTAAGTGGAGGTGGAAGAAGCAACAAGTGGAGGGGGGCGGTGGTGGTGGCTAGAAAAAAGTGTAGTAGTGGGGTAAAGGTCTTAAGAGAGAGAGAAGAGCTCGGAAAACGTCATTCTGTTAGAAGAATCATCACAGTAGTATCCACTTCCTTCTCCATTATTCTCAAGTCTTCGATAGCAAGATGGACTTGGAAATGTTAAATAAAATAGCTATGAAGCCCTTTGATTCACTACCGGAGAAAATCATTATGAACTTGAAGAAAATCATTGTTATTTAGTGACAAACTTTAAGGAAGAAGATAACAATCGAATCATTCTCGAGCTCGATGCTGAATTCCAACTTATTTTACCAGATCGAATTTCAAGAGCCATCATGAAACATTATGATCTTTATATATTACTTTCAGATCATGTACAAAAATATTGTTTACAGATTGAATATCATAGCGCTGGTAGACTTCAATTTATTATTTAATGTAACAAAAATGTATCTTTATTTCAATAAAGTATGTACAATAAATTTATTATAAAATATATTGTGGAGAGGTAAATGAGTCACAGGTGTTCCTACTAAAGCAGGTTTCGACTTGTTCTAATGGATTCACAAGTGATGATGCTCAAATGGAAATACCTCACAGATGAGAGCGAAGGTTGGGGCTCTTACCGTTAAAATAAAACAAAAATTATTTATTATTATTACGATATTTATTTGAATAAAAGTTACTTTACATAAACGTCTTTATTCTTTCATACGAATAAAGTCTTATCTATCCATGAATTGTGCGAGTTGTCGAATCCCAACCATTTAACGTATACTTGATTACCACGTTTCCTTAAAACTTATTCAATGAGATAAGCATCAGGATACATAGCTTTCTGTAGTTCTTGCTCATAAAAACCTCCAACAATTGGATTGCCTTTGTAATCTCTTAAATTATAATAAAAAGGCTTTGTCTTCGTAACTCGTTGAATAGTAAAAATCTTAGTAGACCAGTTAGGAGTGTATCCTTTTTCGAAAACGTGTTTAAACTTGCTCACACGTACTTTACCGCCTACTTAGAATTTAGGGCTCTTAACGAAAAGACGTCGGTCGTAAGAGGATCGTCTGAACACCTGCATTTCATTCTCTTTAGTTACGTCATTAGGCTTCATATCTATCGTATGATGTTTTCGATTATTGTAAGATTTCAATAAATCAGCTCGAATGTCGATCCATTTGTAATTTCCTTGTAGACTGAATTTTTTCCACGTGAAATTTTTTAGCGTGCGATTGAAACGTTCACAAATAGATGCCTTAAGATTGCTATAGGTTGAATATAGATTTATTTTATACTTTGTCATTAGTCTTTGAAAATTTGAATTGTAGAATTCTTTGCCACGGTCCACATATAGGTTTATAGGAGTGCATCCTTTTTTTAATATAAACTCCATTGCATAAACAACATCTACACCAGTTTTTTGTTTCACAGGAACTGCCCAAGCGTACTTTGAAAATATATGAATGACAGTTAATAGATATCAAAAGCCTTTGTTCTCTCTCAAGTAGCCTTGCATCTATATAAGATCAGCTTGCCATCTCTCATCTATTCCACGTACATCAACTTTTCTACAGGGATAGTTTCGACGTGCTGGTTTATGTAACTCATCCACCACTCTTTGATGTTTCATTTCAATCTATTTTTTAAATTGATTTAAAAAGTCAAACGGTCCAATATTTCTTTCTTTCTCCTTATTATTATTATTATTATTAATATTATCTTCTCCTAACTGTTTAATAACTACTCGATGCTTTACTAATTCTAATCTTATTGTATCTAATGATTTTATAAGATCATTTATCGTACTCGTAAGCATAGTAACATTAGCTTCACTAGTTTTTCGCAACGTTTGTAAGTTTACAGCATCGTTACTTTCCTGAGGATCGGCTATATTACAAATTCTTTTGTCATTCGCGTCGTATTGTCCGTCTTTAGTGATTTTATACCCTACACCAGGAGGACCTTGATTACCCTCCTTTTTATTCAATATACGTCCAAACACATCAACACTCATTTTATTACTGAGCAATATTTAGGATTCTCTTAATATATATAGCCAGCTTCACGTAATTCTTCAATATTTGAATGAATTTCATTAACATGACTAAAATTACCGGCGATTTGTTCGGCAATAAGCAATCTCAATCCATCAACGAGCTCGTTTGGATCATCCCAATATACATAATCAAATAACGTTCCTTTTCTAGCTATTTTATAGTTAGAAAAAAGACCTCTTCCATCAATAGTCGATTTTCGCTTCTTAGCGCTACTGCTCAAAGATAAATTTGGACCAATATACTTTTTGAATTTATTTACATGCTTATTGCGTATTCTCCATTTGTTTCGTATCTCTTTCGATGAGCGTTAGTGATTTCAAAAATTTTTATATAATTTTCAATATCCGATGAACTGATTAATTTAGAATCAGGTTCTTTACGAAAGAGAAGTTCCATTAAACCAGGCGTCTTGCTGTATGTTTTATCATTCACAGTCACGTTATCGTTTTGGAAGAAATTTGGAGAATTGCCTATGACATATGTATTTTCATGCAAGCGAACACCAAATGTCTTATCTAAATTACTATTCTGCTGAGGTTCATGCAATAGTCGAACATAGTTTCCTACAATCGAATCATCCAATAGCTGTTGTCTCTGTTCTGTACTTACATTTGAACTACTTTTGTTCAAATTTATAGCAGTTGTATCAAGTGATGATTCATCATAATCATCAATAGAAATAGCAGACTCAAATGTAGTATCAAGCGGTTGCAATGTAGAATTTAATTCATTAGTAGTACTATTGAAATATCTAGATTTGTAGGGAGTGTCAGCTGCTACTTTTGACTTGAAAACATTATCGAACGCGATTTTATTTTTCTTTTTCGTTCGCTGATCAGCAGTAGTAGTATAAGTGGTAGTAGCGTTACTTTTATCAGTAGTTACCTCTACGAGTTTCTTCAATGGATCAACCATAGGTTTAAAAGTTTCATGCAATGTCTTTTCTAAATCAGCTTTACCATGTTTTATTAGTTGATACTTGCGTCTTATGGCATCACGAGCCATAGATGATTGCTCGAGCACCTTCTTTTCTCTTTCAAAGTCAGCCATGTTTACGCTTGTAATTTCTAAATTTAAATAATCTTCATCCACCCACTCCTCTATATTTATAGTAAAAGAATCAAATCCCTTTCTATATCGTCCATGATTTATTGGTCTGTCTCTGTCAAAAACTAAAAACCCATGATTATCGTCTCTCCAACATTTTGAACAAATTGCTTTAAACTTCTCAAAAGACATATCTGAGTTAATATGATCATTGTAAATGTGCTTAATATTCACGTCATCTTGTCGAAACAAAACAAGTAAATTCACATTACCTCGAATGAGATGCTTCGGAATGCGAGCGTACGATTGATTGAGATAGAAACTATCTACTTTTTTATGTCTGCCCATACAGAAGAATGCTCTTACGTTATCTTGCTTCTCAGTGGCTATATCGTCAAAAATCATGATAGAATTTGGTCATGTTTTTATGGTGAAACAACTGTCTCATGATCGCTGAAAGCATGATACTCTATACCATTAATAGGCTCTAATAAATCTTTCAAAAATTTATATTTAGGCTGATTAAAGGATTTTGAGTAGACATATACGTTTTCAAATCTAAGACCATTAGGATGAGTGATTAATATTCATAAACAATTAGTTTTTCCACAATTACTAGGTTCACATAAAACGGCACGGATACTATTAGGCAATAGTTCGCCATGTCTTTTTTCTTGTTTTTCCGTCTCTACCACTCCATCGAAATTAATGACTTGAAGCTTAAAAGGCTGTTCTTTGAAATCCATGTTGCTTACTCATCATCGACACCTCAATGAATGAGTTTGTTAGGTATAAAAGGTCTGCTTATATATCTTTTATTTCATTAACATGCTGTCTTTCGAAGAAGTATGATCACGTACTATAAAAGAAAGACTGGTGGTGATCTAGTGAACAAGATTATAAATAATTTGCCTATTGAAGCTCACTTACCTGGATATGAGTATTGTGATCCTGGTACAAAATTGAACAAACGATTGGCACGTGAAGATCCTGGTAAAAATCCACTAGACGTTGCTTGTAAAGAACACGATATTGATTATGTGCGAAATCCGGAGGATATTGCGACAAGAAATAAAGCTGATGAAATTCTAGCTAAAAAAGCTTGGGAAAGAGTACAAGCTAAAGATAGCAGTTTTGGTGAGAAAGCAGCTGCCTTCACTGTAGCCAACATTATGAAAGTTAAAATTAAGCTTGGTATGGGTGTTGATATGAAGAAAGCTAGTAAGAAACGAGGTAGAGGATTTAAAAAACGCCAAGCACGAAAGAAATTTAGAAAAATCAAAAAGCCGTCTGTTACATTGAATAAAATTATTAAGACGGTCTCGGAAAGTAGTTTGCCTAACAATCGAGCTCTTGTAGTTATTCGTTCGGCTATATAAGGAGCCAAAGAAGTTGTGGAAAAGGCTGGCGGTAGAAGTAAAATACATATACCACGAATTTAATCTATTCCCAGTAAAGTTGGTGGAGCGCTTCCTATTTTAATTCCATTATTTGCTGCTTTAAGCGCCACTGGAGCTCTAACTGGAGGAGCTGTTTCAATAGCAAAAACCGTTAACAGTGCTAAGGCCGCTCAAAATTAATTGAAAGAAGCTCATAGACATAATAAAACTATGGAAGCTATTGCTATTGGTAAAGGACTTTATTTGAAACCATATCGTAAAGGTTATGGTCTTCATCTGAAACCATATTCAAGTGGAAAAGGTTTAAAAAAAAAAGCTCGAAGTAACTTTACCCAATCGAGCACTGATAGATCATGATATAAGAAAATATGCTAAAATACTAAAAATTGCAAATTTTCGAGGTGTTTTCATGCGTATTTCTCTGCCAGCCGATGGACCACGATATAAAGAGACAGCTATTGTAAATTTAGATGATAAACGTGGACCAGGTACTCATTGGGTAGCATACAAAAAGAAAGGTAATGAGGTTATGTATTTTTATAGTTTTGGTAATCTACAACCGCCTATAGATCTATTGCTTTATCTCAAAGTTAATAGAATCATGTATAATTATATTAGATATCAAGATTTTAATACATATAATTGCGGCCATCTTTGTCTCAAATTTCTTTTAAACAAACTATAGAAAAGATGACTAGTATATAAAATACTCATTCAAAGAATGACTATTATTTGATATGAATCTGTCATGGAGAATAGACTGACATTGAGTCTCTCGGGAACATTATCCGTACTCGAAACATATTATTTTCCACCGATCGAATTGATACCAACCAAAAAATACGTTCTTGGTTTAGTTGAGCTATTAACATTTGATTCAATACCAAACAGTGACGTTGCTTATAATAAGTTTTACTTTGAAGATCAAGAAGCTATCACTTTACCGACTGGTAGCTACGAAATAGAAGATATTGAAAGCTTTCTCAAAGAAGCATTAGCACCTGAAGGTATATCGTTTAGCCTGAAACCAAATAATAATACTTTATGTAGTGTCATTCAGTTCAGTCAAAAAATACATTTTGAACCAGAAGATTCTATTGGATCAATTTTAGGCTTCACTAGACGTACGCTCGTTGAAAACGAAACACATAGTTCTGATTTACCCGTCACTATTCTTAAAGTCAACGCTTTACGTGTAGAGTGTAATATTACTACAGGCTCTTACATAAACGATCGTAAAGTACATACTATACATGAATTTTTCCTAGCAGTCCAACCTAAATATAAGATTATAGAAGTTCCCTCGCAAGTCATTTACCTTCCAGTCGCTGTGAGGAGCATTGATCATTTTCAAATTCGTATAGTTGGTCAAGACGGAAACCTAGTTAACTTTCGAGGAAAAGTCTCACAGTGCGAGTACATATAAAGACCATATCTTAGTAATGGGTATCATTTACAATATAAAAACCGGTCGAGGCTATATTTAGAGACAAAAATGTCAATCAACAACCAGTCAATATCTAGCTATCAGACCACTTACGCCTCAGAACATTCAATTCCTGAAAAGCTTGAGACTAAAAGTCATCGAAAATCGTGGAAGAAAATATTGTACATATTAATGTGCTGTATAAAACAACAACAACAATATGGAGGGAATTCTAGACCTTCATTCAGGTGTCGCTTTTGATGAGTCTATAGCTCATTATGAAGTTCATGCGCATCAGCCTTATTCATTATCATATTTCAATAATAGTGATGAAATCCATATAGCAATTCAACATCAAGATTTATCTCTGCTTCCATCACGCTGTATGATTCATATTTGTGGTCGGTTGATCAAGCCGGACGGTACTACGCCAGTGGAGAACACTTTATTAGTCAACAACGCCCTCTGTCATTTGTTCGAGGAAATACGATATGAAATAAATGCTATTGAAATTGATAAAGTGAAAAATGTAGGCTTAACGATCCTCATGAAAAATTGGCTTTCACTCAATCCATGTCAGAGCTCTATCGCTGAAAATACCGGATGGAATGGTGATAACAATAAAGTTTTAATATGTAATGCTCTAGGTTTTTTTGATGTGACTGTCCCTCTCAGTATGTTGATGGGCTTTGCTGAAGATTATCGAAAAATTGTAGTCAATGTCAAGCATGAACTTATTCTCACAAGTTCAAGAGATGATTTGAATGCTATTTTAAGTATTCCAGTAAGGAATCCTGATGCTTCAGAAAAATCAATAATTACTTTAACTAAGGTTGAATGGTTGATTCCATATGTGATGGTTGCAGACAAAGAAAAAATCAAATTACTCAATCAGATTGGACGAGATCGTGCAATTACTATGAGTTATCGTACTTGGGAAATGTATGAGTATCCAAAATTACCTCGTACATCAAAATATGTTTGGAGTGTTAAGACTTCCAATCAATTGGAAAAGCCTCGCTTTGTTATTTTAGCTTTTCAAACTAAACGTAAAAGTTCAGCGAGTGTTAATTCTAGTAAATTTGATGATTGTAATATTAGTAATGTGAAGCTATTCCTCAATTCACAATGCTATCCGTATGGAAATTTCAATTTAAATATCGATCAAAATCAGTTTGCTGTTTTCTACGATATGTATACTAATTTTCAAAACGCTTACTAAGGTAAAGAAAACGAGCCGTTACTCAACAAAAAGGATTTCATTAATAAAGTACCGCTAATAGTTATCGACTGCTCCAAACAAAATGAAACATTAAAAAGCGCCCCAGTCGATGTTCGCCTAGAATTTGAAATTCGAACCGATTTTCCTGAAGATACTGCAGCCTACTGCTTAATATTACACGATCATATTGTACAATATAATCCAATTAGTGGTGATGTTAAAAAATTAGTTTAAAATTAACAAGACATTATGTAATCAATGTACACGATGCTTTTCAATAAAAAAAGAAAAGAAATATATATATATATATATATGTATGTATATGTATATATATATATATATATATATATATATATATATATATATATATATATATATATATATATATATATATATATATATATATATATATATATAATTAGAATTTAATACAAACTACCTATAACCATAGAGAGAAAGAGAGAGAGAGAAGCATCCAGGCTATACGGCGTACGCACCTAGCAAGCTAGAGACGCTACACCCTCACCGAGGGCCCAAACTTAGCTAGCATAAGCTTACTATAGAAGGAGAATGAGAGACACCATCATATAGCTTACTAAATACCCCCTACCAACTTCTACAGCTACCTACCTTAACAACCTCTGTAGGTGGATGTGGGTGGATGGCTGGGTGGAGTAGGTGAATGGGTTGTTGGGGGAGGCACTCTGTCGGAGGGCCCACTGGCAGATCCTAAGTAAATTAACACATTATTAATTTTTTAATTTAGTTTATTTGATTAGTTTTCTTTAATAAATTTTACAAAATTTAGTTTTTTTTTCTTTTTTTAATATTATTATTATTTCAATTTTTTGGATCCGACGACCTTTGAGGGGCGAGTAGGTTTCCTCACTGTTGGTTGGGCCGGAATCAAAATAACTTTTCGTCCAACACACTCGACATTCTTCACCAGCGGAATTTTTTTCTGTAAAAAGAAATTTTTTAATTATTATTTTTAATTTATATTTATTAATTATTTCTATAATTTAAGTACTTACAGTAGCAGTCAAATCGAGTGGTATATCGACTTGTGAATCTTCTCTTTGACAGCCTGCGGATGTTGCTGATGATGACGATAATGTTATCGATGCTGATGACGTTGACATCCTCGAAGATGGTACATTATCCTGATTTACCATGGCGGTTGTTGATGGTTTAGCTCTCTCATTTATGCTGGAAAGTCTTTTTTCTGAAAAATAAATGATAATAAATAAATAAATAAATATATAATGAGAAAAAATACTTACAGTTATTAATATTACAATTAATAGCCGATAAAACGGCTCTATTGCTACAGTCTGAACGGTAGGATTAGTAAGCTGAAATTTAGTAATAACATTATTACTGAAAAAAAATTCTAAAATTTGTTTAAATTATTTTTAAATTCTAAAAATTGACACGCTATGATGATGTTGTCTATTTTATTTTTTTTATTAAATAAATTTATAAAAAATATAAAAAACTTATTAAAATGTTTAAATAATAAAGGATCACCACTTCACTGTGAACAGCTTGAAGTTTCCCTTAAGACTGACCAACGAAAATCCTACTGAACACTCACACTATTATCAGGTACGATTTTTTCTACAATATACGTAACGCTACAGACAAACGTAGACATTCTTTGAGTGAGATAGGACGTTTGGCGTGCCCTTTCCCTCCCCATGTGGGCTAGAAAATTTGCTACTTTCTAAAAACTTCATAAATCTTGAACGACGTGCCGGTGACTTTATGGTCATCTGTAATAAACACATTAAACGCAGATGGTCACGCGTCCGCGCTAATGAGTTTGTTTGATTATCCTTAAACCGTCTATGATCTGCATTTGTGATAGTCATAGGCAACATAAGATAAGAGGGTAGGTAGTAAGCATAGCTGCTCATGCGCTTCCCTCCTCTTCGCTCTGTGGTCCACGCTGAGTCAGAGCTAGAGAGAGAGCACACGTTTACTACTACTATAGTAGCGCATCCCCATCAGGCCAGAACTATAGACAGTATGTGCTTCCCCCTCCTCCGCACGCAGTGGTCCACGCTGAGTTAGAGCTAGAGAGAGGGAGAGAGAGAGAGCACGCATCGTCAAGTTAGAACTATAGACAGCATGCGCTCTCCCCTCCTCCGCACGCTCGGGCCCTGTACCAAATGTATGCGCGTGTAGCTAATATACACAATATGCATCTTCTAAGGTACATGTGGCATTGGTTCTAGTGGTAAAGCGCTAGCCTGCCAACCCAGAAAACTCCGGTTCGATTCTCCGGTCTATCTCTTCATTTTTTTCAATCGTCGCTATTTTCTATTCGTTTCATTTTCAATGTAGCAAGTAAATTGTCAATAATATATTTATAACTTTTTAAAAAATACATTTAAATTAAATTAGACAGAAAGCACTAGGTATAGGGTCCCTAGGGACTAGGAGCCCTAGAAACCTTCCTAAAAAAATTATAAACAATTGTTAGCATTAATAATAATTAACATGGAAGGGTTACGCCAGGGAACCAAAGGGTTAAACCAGGGACCCCCCCCCCCACGAATATTGTTAATAATAATTGTTAACAATAACAATTATTATTAACATGAAAGGGTTAAGCCTGGGGGACCAAAGGGTTACGGACCCCCCGCAGGTGTGCTGGAACTTACATTGCTATACTACTACTCACACTACTTTGTTCCTTATTTTAAAAAATAAACTGACAATTAATATTTTATTTGTTATTTAGATGTTTTCTCCACCAGTAGATGTATCTGATGCTATAAGCCAATTAAAGGATGAATTATCTGCATTGTCAACTTTAAATTTTCACGTCGATTCTAATAAAAAAGATGTCAAAAATGAACGTTGTTACAAAGAAGATACGAGGAATGGAGAAAAAAATTTGTTAAATACACAAATTAATATTGTTACGGTATGCATACAAATGATATATACAGAAAATATTAATAGTCGGATATCGTTATAACTTATTTAATAATTAACCTAAACTGTACGTTTTATTTAATTATTAGGTAGAAGAGCAACAAAATATACCCATTAACCATGACGGTGAAATCAACTAACTCAAAAAAGCTTTAATGGTAGAACGCAAAAAAAATGCTATTCTCATTGAAAGAGCGGTAGCAACTACAGTTGATATATTATTACTAATGGCGATGATGTGTTCGAACAGACAGCTTCAAAATCTTCAAAGCAACCTCAGTTGGCATCCTCTGGAAACAACAGTCCAGCTTCTCTGCCTTCAAGAAGCTCTTCCAATTCTCACTCTAGTTCAAATCCTCAGTTACGGTATAAGAGCATTCGAGTCCAAGCCTAAGCAAAGGCTCTTATATCAATGTTTCACCTGCTCTTTCTCCAAGAATCATATTACAACCCATTAGTTCATTACATAATTTTCTTCATAACAAAAGTAAGTATGCAGTTTTAGAATTAATCATTAATTGACATTACATGTAAATACTACACATCAATATTCGTTTTTAGAATTGCCATCGAATTTCGAAGACCCTTCTATTTCTAAACAAGCAGACATACGGTCGCTCAAACTTGTAAATCGAAGGCCTGTTTCTGATCAATCATCGGAAGGTATCAAGAAAAAATAAAACACTACTCACAAAGTTTAAGACGACGTGTAGAAAAAGCAAGGATGGCAAAGATGACAACCAAAAAGACGGGCCGTTCCAAATACATTAGAAAAACCAAGGAAGTAAGGTACGACTCCGATGATTATGCCAATTCTGAAACTAATGAAATTAGAAGAAAATCTTTTGAAGAGTGGAACGAAAAAATAACAAATAAAGAAACTGGGAATACTACCGAAGTACGTATTTATTAATGTACAAATTTCCATTGTAATATATTAATTTCATTCCTTTTTTTCAGGTTGGTATGATACATCTGCATTTTGGAGTGTCAGTGCCTATGAAAGCCTGGAAAACAGCTCGTAAATGATTGACTCCTTCTAGCTTTTTACGCCAATTAACAGTTCCACATATGTGGACATTGGAGAAGCTTATAAATAAAGCCGTTCAGCCTCAAAAAACGAATGATTCAAAATCTAGAGAACCGTTGATTCCTAAGAAGTTTGAAGCAGGCAAACGTAAGAAAATTTTATTAACGACTACTTTTGCCCGCATAAAAATTACTTTTAATTGCACTACACTGTAGGTGCGTATGCGCAGTTCCTAATGAAACGTGGGCTTATTGTAAAAGATCCGGATACGGAAGAAGAAATAAGAGGACACACACGACTAATTGCTTATTATGGCCGAGAGCTAGGAATTATTATATCACAGGCAAGCACTAACGAAAAGAAAAAGAATGAACTCCAAAATACTGATGCAGAATACATCAATTCTGGTGAAAGTCAGAATGGATATGAATCAGATTATACGAATTTAGAATCTTATCATGATGAAGATGAAACAGATTAAAATGCTATTTTATTTTTATTAACTCATATAAATTTTACCAAAAGCTAGAAATAATAATGTTTTTTTAAGTGTTGGTACCAATTAAATTGATTACAGAAAATATTTATTAATATTTAAAAAATATATTATTTATAATATGTAATTACTAAAAATATTCCTAAGTAATATCTGTTGAATCCTAAAGTTATACGCTTATGGAAAGGTACATACAGTGCCATATGTACAATTTTTTTTTTTTTTTAATTTAAGCTTTATTAACACTTATACAAAGGTTATTTAGCTGAATACAGAATATTGTGGTTATCTTAAATTACATCTATATGGATATGTTACATTTCTGAATGAAATCGTATATTATAGTCATAGTTGCGCTGTTTGGTTGATTTAATAAACATTTTATGTCCAGCGGTAGAAAGACTTTATTTTATGCAGGGAGGCCAACACGCCTTTTCTTTCTTCGTTGAAATTTGGACACTGCCAAATTACGTGATTGAGGTCTTGCACTTCTTGTCCACACTCGCAATAGGGATCGTCAATAACCTTGATTTTCGCAAGTGACTCTCTTAGACTATTATGATTATTGCGACTTCTACAAATCGTTACAATGTATTTTCGACTGTGTGTGTGACTTGAGAACCAAGGCTTGGTCGACTGAACATAATAATTTTGAAAGTAGTGTATCCCTTTCGTTAAGCCTCTATTAATAATAAAATTTTTAGTTTCTTTATTAGTGCTCTTTTGTATCAATTGCTTCAGGTCAGAAAAAGGAACGCGCCTGTTGTTGCTCTGATGCTAACTTCGCATGCATGTCTGCTAGTTCATTGCCCACTATCCGTGCATGCGACGGTATCCAAAATATGGATACTTTAGCTTCATTGGAGCATCTTTGATAAAATATTGATTTTTTTTTGAGGATGTCAAGTAAATGAAAATTAGAATAAGCGGCGTTTTTGAGACTGTTCAGTGTCAAAACGGCACTCAGCGAATCAGTGTATATCTCTACATTACAATCAGTATGCATAAGAGCAACATCCATGACATCAGAGATCGCTGTGAGCTCGGCAGTATAAATAGAGGCTTTGTCAACTATACTTTTGGTTATAATAATATTTTGTTCAGGACAGACACACACATTACCGACCGAAGGACTATTTAGACTTTTGCTATCATCAGTGTAAATTTTGATAGCCTCAGTGTTTCCAAAAATCTGCTGAAACAATTGATTGGGGTTAGAGCTATTTTGTAAATGTAGTCCCGTTTCAAAGTCTGTACACACCTGTATTTTCATAATTAAGTAGTCGTAGTTGTATAAACTAGGGAGCTCATCTACATGAATCAACTGCTGAATACAGATAATACTTTTGATGCTAACGTTGAGAACATTTGTCCTTTTCCTTTGGTCAGTAATTATTGACGGTACGAGTTTTAATACAGTTTCCCGAACAATTGAATTTTTAGCACTGAACGATTTTAGTAAAAAGTTTTTGCATAACATTTTGGTTCGATGATGGAGCATCGTTAACTTTGATTCGCCTAATAATACGTTGGTGGGAGTGCTCATTCGTGCCCCGAGAGCCAATGGAATGGCTGCGTACTGAGTTTTTTCAAGTTTTTCAATTTTATTTTTCTGTGTAGGAAAATAGATGAATGACCCATAATCAATTATTGGTCTAATATAACTCTTGTAGAATGTGAGTAGTGTAGATGGATGAGCCCTCCACCAAACTCCTCTGAGAAATTTAACAATATTCATTACTCGATTAGTTTTTTCAACAATATATTTCAAGTGTGTATCGAATTTTAATTCATAGTCAAAGTTCAGTCCCAAGAATTTAATCGATTTAACGGAGGGGAGCGTAGTGTTGAGCAACGAGAATTCAGTATCTCCTGGAATATACCCTAATCTATTAAAGTGTACGAAGTTCGTTTTGGTAGGAGAAACGCTCAAACCAAGAAAGCTTAACCTATTAACGACTAATTCGAGCGCTTTTTCTAGTGTTTCTTTGGCTTTTTGCAGATCATCAGCAATTATATACAAAACCATATCGTCTACGAACTGTAAGTTAATTACGTTTGAGTCAAGATCAGTTATCAGGCCAGCCACGTATAAAATGTACAACAACGGACTTAGCACCCCGCCCTGTGGGACTCCATTGTATATATGTTTGGGAACATCCTGATTAATTTCCGAATAAACTGATCTGTGATGTATTAGGAATTTGATAAATGTTAGCACTTTACTAGAGAATCCGTTTTCAGCAAGAATAGTTATCAATAGATCACTAAGTACATCATTGAACGCGTTGCTAATATCGAGAAATACTACAAGGTAATATATTATTTATTTCAATCTATGCCCTTATTCGGTAAGATAGCATGAGTTCGAAAATTTTGCAAATGCAAGAGGTAAGTGCTAACGGTCGTAGGCCATTTCCGTTAGGTTTGTCAACAAAATGAATATACGCGCAAGTCCAGCTATCAGGGTAAACATCATTATCATACAGTTCGTTGAGAATATCTAATAACAGTAATTGGTATTTCACTGGTATGCTATGTAGAATCTCATAATTAATGCCGTCGGGGCCCGGTGCAGATTTGTCGCCCCTTGATCTTAGTGCGGTATTAAATTCAGCATATGTGAAGTGATCGTCAAAAAGTTTATTATCGGTAGCAAGGGGGGTAGAAATATCTTTAGGGTCGGTAGCAACCCAACTAGAGCACAAATTATTTAAAGCACTTTCAATGTTGTCTTTTCTGGGCAAAGATTCATCGCAACTGGAGGGGGTGACTTTCGTCCATTTATTTTTCAATACTTTAGCGGTATTCCACGTGTACTTTATGTTTTATCGTAAGTTAATTGTCTCAGCAAAAAGTTTGAAGTATTCTCTCTTTTTCATTTTGAGCGTCCGCTTCACGAGGGCTCTCATTTTTTTTATATTTAATGTGGTGAGCGGTTTCGCCTGTGAAATTCTATCTTTTGTACGCAGCCTGTCTTCGTCTTTTGGCTCTGTCGCAATCCTTGTCCCACCAGGCGACCGGATTACGGTGTTTTGTCTTGCTGAATGTTTTTTTCTCAGGACTAGCTTTTTTAACCGCAACTTTAATCGTTTCTATGAACAAATCATATTTGTTTATAGTAGGAAGGTAGTCGTAGTCCGAATCAAGAAATTTACTATAGTCTCGTTCTAGTGTTTCGGTAACTCGAGGCCAGTTTGTTCGCTGGGATTGTATTTCAAAAGATTTTTTATAGTAACTATATTTGTCCGCGTCGTAATCAATAAATATAGGGAAGTGGTCCGAGGCTAATGGATCGTCTGAAACTTTGACTTTGAGTAGATGAGCAACATTTACACTTGAAAAAATCAGATCAATATTGCTTTTGCAATTATTGTTTACATTTGTTCGAGTAACCGTATTATTATTATGGAGAAACAGATCAAATTTTTCAGATTGCTCTAACAACCTTTTACCATTAACATCCGTTTTTGAGCAGTTCCACGATTGATTATGTGAATTGAAATCTCCCATGAATAAACATCTAGAGTTAATTTTTGAATTACTAAGTATTGTATTCCACTCGAGATCGTTTAATGTGATGTCGGGTGGTTTAAAACAGGCGATAATAGAAATGGGTTCTTTGAGATTTAGAATTTCAATTCCACATGATTCAGTGTGCAAATTGGCGTGTTGAATATTCTTAATTACTGTAAAATTATAAGTTGTCCTAATCAAAAATACTATACTACCACCGATAGCGTGAGTTCTGTCTCTTCGTAGAGTATTGAATCCCGAAAATTGAAAATTTATACCTTCTTTAAGCCACGATTCAACGCACACTAATATGTCGACTTCTTGTATAATTTTCGCAATCTCTTTCAATTTTTTACACACGCTACGCGGATTCCAGAACAGTATTTTTAATTTCGTATAAGAGAAATGTTTGTTGTCGTCGAATGGCATGTTTACCGGTGTTGAGTGTCTAATTGTTTTGTTCTGATAAGTCGTCGAGTTCTTCCTGGCTATCATAGCGCGATGAATTGGTATCATCTACAGACATAGCCTCGTTGTTCATCAGGCATTTGGAAATGCGAGTGATTCTCGTTTTGATTTTTCTACAAGTTATGTACTTGTGTACTTCATTGAGCATGATAACAAGAGCCCTATGATTTTCTACCGCGTATTTATCAGCCAAAGCAGCAGCATCTGAAATCTTATTATTGTAGGAGTCAGCCAAGAATTTACCAAGGTTTTCAAATGTCATGGGTAAGGTGGGTATGTGTTCATCAGGCACTTTACTAGCTGCTTCGTTTATCAAAGTTTCTAGGTTATCAGGGGGAACTTGCTGGTGACTGGTTTTTTTCTTTTCAGCAGTTCGTTTGGATCTCTTGTTTACATGCTTCTGTGTTTCATCTGTATCTTGTATATTTGATTGAGTTGAAGTACTGGGAGGTGTAGTCCTTTTCATTTTTATAGGATTTTCTATAACATTAGGCTTCGTAAATAAAGGTATGCCTTTAAATTCAAGCGTCTGCTTTACTGTTTCATTATTATGCTGCGTATCGTCAGTCTTATTCAATTGTGTTTGAGTAGGTGTGATAGCGTATTGGTTTTAATACTGCTGTGTGTTTTCGCTGTTATCAGCCGATGGAGTGAGCTGTTCTGTAGCAGCAGTCGAATCTTTATTAGCCGCGAGCGAATTTATGACAGTAGGACAATATTTAGCAGTGTGGCCTTCTAAGTGGCAAATAAAGCACGTAATTTTGTCCGTAGTTAAATATACATGGTGGACTGTGTCTTCGTGTTTGACTAAGATCTCTTTAGGTAGTTTGTTTACATCTTCCGGGCTGATGAATAACTGTCTACGAAAGCTAAGAATCTGAGTAAAACCAGATTCATTTATACCTAGTCGTATGAAGCTCATGTTCGATTTTGGAGAAATACCTTTAAGCTTTAATTCGTCTATGATAACATCATGTGGTATGCACGGATGTACATTTGAGAATATTACACGTCTTGATTTCAGTACACAAGGTCTTATTTTTAAGGTTTCGCCATTAATAACTATGTCATTATTACCCTCTTTGGTTAATTTATCAACTCGAGATGAATCATTCAAGTAGCAGCAGAAGCGATTCTGCAAGATTTTGGAAGCAGCTACAATATTTGTGGGAGCAGTTTTAGTGGCTATAGCTTTCAGATAAGTTCATATGTACAATTTATATATTAAATAAATAAAATAAAGGTTTTTCAATTGCTAATTACGAACGTGTTTTATAAACAATTTAGATTTGAAATAATGTTAATAAAATCACATTAATTTTCTTAAATATGACATTGTCCAGTAGAAATGACGCTATTACCTAACAGGAAATTACGTTATTTTATTCATATCTGTAAAATTTTAATCAACATTGCAATACAAAGCATATTAAAAAACGTAGGTTTATATTTAATTTATTACTATATTTGATTTGAAATTATTCATTTTATATATTTAACAGATGTATACTGAGGTGGCAATAAATTGAATTGCGAAACGCTTACAAGAAAAACAAGGTGTGTAATTATTTACAGGGATAACTCCTAAGATCAGAAATTTAATAAAATAAAATCATCAAATATCAGGAGTGAAAACATAAGAATTTTTCGTATCTGTAAAAATTCAGGGTTAATCACGTCATTTTTACGAAAATACGCTATTTTCAGGGAAAACATCATTTTATTCAATAAAACAATTAACAGTGAGGGTAAATGACGTTATTTTATTAAAATACGTCATTCGTAAGAAATGAATGACGTCTTTTTGCTTCAGTCAAATTGAATTTTAAAAAAATGACGTGATTTTTGTCCCAAATCCTGACATGACCAATGATGTTAAAAAATTACGTTATTTTACAATGTCATTCATGACGTAATTTTATAACGTCATTATTTTCAAGAGGGCGTTGATATCAACATCCGACACCGGAACACTTCTCTCGTTTTGCAACCCCACGTTGTTTCCATTATCAGCTTGATGGTATTAGCTATTTGCACTTGGATTGAGAGATAGGTCAATTTCATTATGGTCTTCATCAACATGTGATAGTGTCATTTGATTTTTTACTTCTCTCATAGTGTGAAAGTTTTCTAGAAAAAAAGTATAGAAAAATATTGATATTTGTTTATTAAATTTGTGATATTGTGAAAGTAAATTTATGTATTTATTTTAATAGAAAGAACCTTTAGTTTTTCTAAAATAATTGTATAATTAAGAATTTAACCTAGAAAAAAAATCACACTTTTTTTCAGTTAAAAACTAATTGAATTTTTTCAATGTGTATAAGCCCTTGTTATTTTTAAATATTAGAAACATTAATTACGCAAGAAATTTATTTGCATTTTAAAAATGTAAGTTTTTTTTAGATTTGCGGAAAAGATGCGAATGAATTTTATTTTCATCGCAATGTTAAAGAAAAGATAGTCCTTTTTGTCTTCTTATTTAGATTGTCGATCACAATTACATTAGCTGATCTATTAAATTGTGTTTTGATATGTATGAATTGAGATTGTCAAAAAATATTTACTGGAACCATTTATTTTAAGCTAACCGTACCTGTGTCTTACAAAATTATTGATTTGGAAATACTCACGAAACTGATAAAAACAGATTATGTGTAGATATTTCAAGTCCGGGCGAGCGATGTTGCTGGTCGAGCGGTCTCCGAGTAAATGGGTACTATTGTAAGGCGAACTGTAAGCGAGTAAAGATAAGGTGTGATATATTTGTTATTACTGAGATTTATTAAATAAATTTTGGTTGCAAAACATAGAAAATAATTGAAGATTCGGGCACGTGTTGACTCTTCGACATGAAGCAAAGGAATGACCCCCCAAGCCTCCCCTCTCTCGGCATGCGTCCTCGTTCAATTATTTTTCTACCATCCTTGGTCGTTGCCGACTTCTTATCACTTCATCTTCCAAGGATTGCCGTTCGGTGCTGCCCTCATCGAATATGAATTCGTTATTTCTCTTTCAATCAGCCATCCTGACTTTATGGTCGTCCTCGACCATTTTTCATCTTGTTTTATGTAACATTAACTGAGAGAGAGAGAGAGAGAAAATATTATTAAGG
Organism: Phymastichus coffea; assembly: GCF_024137745.1. NCBI lineage: Eukaryota > Metazoa > Arthropoda > Insecta > Hymenoptera > Eulophidae > Phymastichus > Phymastichus coffea. Next base: position 8,112,797 of record NW_026706814.1, read on the forward strand.
GAAAACTAATAAAATCAACGATTATATATATATATATGGGTGATTCCAGCAGTTTTTTAAAATTGGCTGCGCAGGGAGGGGGGTCAGCCGATCTTCTCGGCGATTTTTTCTATGATAGAGTATGTCAAAAGAAGCCTTTTGGCTATCTCAGATTTTCGTTAAAATATATATATGTCCATATATATTTTTTCAAAGTCTCAAAATCTACCTGTATTTGGCTATTTTTGAAAAATCGTAGCTCCGAGAGTTTTCAATATTTTTCAACGTGCGACGTCTCATTTGATTCGTCTACTTTTACACTTTCAAGAAAAAAATTGTTCATTTATAAAAATTGACAGCTACCGGGTGTACTCTGACGATATTCTATTGACGAATTAGGGTCAATTTGATGCTCATATTCCGAGTACTGTAACTTGGTCAATTTTTAATATTTTTGAACCAACCGCTTGTCATTTTTTTGTCTTTTTAAGACCTTTCATTTAAGATCCAGCGCATCTCAATCGATGCATTAGAACCAGAGATATAGCCGATAAAAGTTGGCCGTTTTTTCAAAAATAGATATTTTCAAAGGCGAAAAAAAAAGCATTCAATTTTTTTTTCTACTTTGAGGCGGTTTTAGTTAGCTCAAATCGAGTAGAACATGCTCTGAAATTTTCGCGATATGACCCTTTTTCATTTTCAAATAAATCGAAATCGCCAATTTTTGAAATCGCCTTTGAAAATGTCTATTTTTGAAAAAACGGCCAACTTTTATCGGCTATATCTCTGGTTTTAATGCATCGATTGAGATGCGCTGGATCTTAAATGAAAGGTCTTAAAAAAACAAAAAAAATGACACGCGGTTGGTTCAAAAATATTAAAAATTGACCAAGTTACAGTACTCGGAATATGAGCATCAAATTGATCCTAATTCGTCAATAGAATATCGTCAGAGTACACCCGGTAGCTGTCACTTTTTATAAATGAACAATTTTTTTCTTGAAGGTATAAAAGTAGACGAATCAAATGAGACGTCGCACGTTGAAAAATATTGAAAACTCGTGGAGCTACGATTTTTCAAAAATACCCAAAAACAGGCAGATTTTCAGACTTTGAAAAAATACATATGGACATATATATATTTTAACGAAAATCTGATAGCCCAAAGACTTCTTTTGACATACTCTATCATAGAAAAAATCGCCGAGAAAATCGGCTGACCCTCCTGCGCAGTCAATTTTAAAAAACTGCTGGAATCACCCATATATATATATATATATATATATATATATATATATATATATAATTTAGAAGTTTTGATCGAAAAGGGGTTTTATTTTTGGTAATTATAATAATAAATTATGTTTGGTATTAAAGGTATTTGTCACCGGCCAGCAGTTAGGCCCAAGGCTTCGTCATCAGCCTTAGTTATCGCGTGGTTTTGACCCAAAACCATACCAGAGCGCCGTAGACTTGGCTTTCGGTCAAGCCATTTGGGCTTCCAGTCTCCACCATCGGTCTCAGTTATCGCATGATTCTGACCAAGAACCATACCTGAGTACCGTAGACTTGACTGCCGGTCCAGCCACTTGGGCCACCAGTCTCCGCCCTTGGACTCGATTACCGCATGGTTTTGACCAGGAAACCACACTCGAGCATCTCGGACTTGACTGCCAGTTAATTACCTTTCGTCTAAGTATCAGTGCTGAATCGAAGGTACTTGTAATCGTGCCTGAATACTTTAGACTTAACCCCGGTCCAAACGAACTTAAAACATTACACCAAATTGAAATTACATTCAACTTACTCCCCGTTTTTTTTTTTTTTTGAAATATTGCTCACCGACTTATTTGGTAGCATCAAAAGTAACCCACTTTTGCAAGCTGTCCACAGCTACTACACTCCTATGGTTAGGAGCCTTTTTCAGATCCCTCTTATCTTGAACTTCATAGCGGTCATTTGGAAGTACTGCAGTTATCTTGGAAGGTCCTTTGGTTTTGGCTGCCAGCTTTCTGCTCTGACCAGTAGCTGGTCATTTGTAGTGACCATGACTACATCGTTTACATGATAGCGAGGCCCTTTGAAACGGCGAGCGTCGAATCTTCTTTTTTGCTGTATTTGCTCAGCGTCAATGGCGGTCTTCGCTTCCTTTTGCATTTGATTCAAGTCCAAATGATCTAATGTGTTCTGAATTTTTCCAGATAATTTTTCGTCTGCTACCCCTCTTGGTTTGTATTCCAGAAGTAGCTGAGAAGGCGACATTTTTGTTGTTCGATTTGAGGAGCAGTTTATTGTGCTCTGTACTCTTTTGACCCATACTCGTCCCAAAGATCTTAAGGACTCACCGCTGCAAGTAGTTGCCAATGAATTTAGTACTGTTCGGTTGTATCTCTCGCATTGACCGTTGGCTCTTGGAGTAGCCACAGCGTTTATCACATGTTTTATATTGTGCTTCAGACAAAATGTCTTAAACATGTGTGATGTGAACGTTGGTCCTTTATCCGTTATTATACATGTCGGAACTCTGAATAGGACGAATAATTGATCGAGAGCCTTGATAACATATTTTGTCTTTGTGCTTTTAACGGGTTAGAGAATACAAAACTTTGTAAATCCATCAACAATAGTCAATGTTCAATATTAACGAGTAATAAGCTTGAAGGAAAGAGGCGTGAGGGATTAATTGCGGTGATCGCGGGAGTGTATGGGTGCATAGATCGTGAGCTGCGTTAAGCTAATAGCTTCTTTATTAACATAGTTACTACATGAAGTTTACATAAAAAGGTCGGATAGTAGGCTCGCGTAGCCTGTACAGAGTGTTAAGTGGCCAACTCACCGCGTGGTTTGGAGAGCTCTCTTACCTATTGTCTATCACGACGACGCCCTGTGGGTAGGTTAGCGAAACCGGGAAGAGGATGCCAGGCGGTGTACGGCGGTGCATGCAGTTCCGACGTCTCGGACACGGGAGCAGCCCTCACTGCAATGCAGCCGAATTTGCCGATTGGTAGGCAGCGGGTTCTGACACCCCCTCAGAGAGTCGAAGGCCCTTTGCTGACGCGTCAAGCTACTTGGTTGCCAGCCCCTTTCTCTCGCGTCGTCGTACACACATACGTAAGGACCCACTGACGGGTTTGGTCACAACGCGTACGCGCACTACGAACAAAGGGGGGGGGGGCACTTGTGATATGGCCGGAAACTTTGGTGCGTCTGTTACCAATCGTTTACGAGGCGCGAGAATGGTGAAGCTCGACTTTTTACGTCCGAACGCCGCGGATGCTCTCGAGAGACTGCTGTTCAACGCCGGCGGCCCTCGACAATGCCTAGCAAGGAGCTGCAATGATGGGTGGGGGCATTTCCCTTTTTTCTCCTCGTTGGGCCCCCAAAAGATCCGAGTAGCTGATATCAAGGGTAGCGTTGTCGTACGGTTCTTGAGAAGGCCGCTGGCTACCTGAGAGGTCGTTATGCGAGACCCTGTTTGTTGCTGCGTACTGGCGGCTGTGTAGCATGTGTCCTGCGATGAAGTTTTCCCCGAACGAAGTGTTATGCTTGAGTAGTGGCAGATTATTATCTTGAATGGCTCGTAAGTTTTCGGCATGAGGTGAACACTTGGGTCGTTAAGAAGCGTCGGCAGCAAGCAAGAAAGGGAAAAAACACACTCACCAACACGTGAAGAGCAGCGCGCGCGAATACTCCGCCCGCCTTCGGCCTCCGGCCGAATATACGCGCGAAGTAGTCCAGATGCTCTATTCCCGCTTAGCTGAATTTTCACTGCTGTCCGGTTGTTCCAACGAAAGAGGTGCGAGGCAGACAATATGTCGACGAAAGGTGCTCGTGGCGGTTTTGACGGTGACGACTTGTACAAGGTCGTCTTGACCCGGGTGGGTCTCGATCACACGTCCAAGAGGCCATTTTGATGATGGATAGCGATCGTCCTTGAGAAGTACAAGCTGCCCAACTGTGAAGTTCTTGGTTGGTTCTCGCCATTTCCCTCTTTCCTGGATTTGTAGTATGTATTCGCTGGTCCATCGCCTCCAGAACTGGTCGCGAATGCGTTGTAAGAGTTGAAAACGACTCAAACGATTCTCCGGGACGTTTGGCGTTGGCTCGTCTGGTACAAGTCCTGAAGCGGCTCCGATTAGAAAGTGGGATGGGGTGAGTGCTTGCAAACATCGACGTCAGAAGTGAGCGGGCCCAAAGGGCGCGAGTTGAGGCATGCCTCGATTTCTGCTAATACGGTCGCAAATTCTTCGAAAGTAAGCGTATGCTCGCCAACGAGCCGTTTCAACAGATGCTTTGTAGATTTCACACCTGCTTCCCATAAGCCGCCATAGTGAGGGGTAGTCGGGGGGATGAAAGTCCATGAAGTCCCATCGTTCGAGAGTGTAGATGCGGTGTCCTTGTAAAGGTCCGACGCGGCGTTGAACATGGCACGTAGTTCAGCGTCAGCTCCTCTGAACGTGGTGGCATTGTCACTGTACAGCTCCTTACAGAGCCCCCGTCTGCTTACAAATCGACGAAAGGCGGCGATAAATGTAGCGGAGGTGAGATCGCTAACGACTTCGAGGTTGATGGCCTTTGTAGAGAAGCAGACAAATAGAGCGATGTACCCTTTATAAGCACGCTGTCCTCTACCCTTCGACGTACGTATTTGAAATGGTCCCGCGTAGTCCAATCCTGATGCTGTGAATGGGCGCGATGGTATAACGCGCGCAGCAGGGAGGCTGCCCATAAGTTGTTGGGCCAGGCGGGGCTTGTGTCTTTGACACTTGACGCACTTGTTTATTAATGACTTAACTAATAGTCGCATACCTAGTATCCACGCGTATCGGAGAAGAACACTTGCAGTTAACGTAGGTCCACCGTGTAATGATTTTTGATGCGCGAAGTGTACAAAAAGTCGGCTAAGTGCGGAGAGGCGAGGCAAAATGGGCGGATGTTTTACCGAGTGCGGCAAATTGCTATTGTCAAGGCGGCCTCCTACTCGTAGAATGCCGTCAGATCCGAGAATCGGCTTGAGTTTCCTCAACGGACTGCACCGGGGTAATGTCTTTTCGGCCTTTATAAGTTCTATGTCTTTTGAGAAAGCGTGCGATTGGGATACTCGTATCAGCGCGTCGCGTGCATATTCGAGATCGGTGGTAGTGGGGCGCTTTGAGGGTAACGTGGTTAGTCCTTCCTTACGTCGGCGGAGCTGATAGAGCGGGTGCAAAAGCCAAGCTGTTATGCGCGTCAACCGTGAAAGCGTAGAATAGCGTGAGAGAATCCCTGACTCCCCTGTACTCGTTCGGGTGCGCAAAGCTTGTACTGTCTTCGCTGGCATTGGCCAATCTTGCGAGTCAGAGCGGAGCCAGGTCGGCCCATGCCACCACAAATCCATCTGTCCCAATTCGTCAGGTAACACTCCGCGTGTCGCCAAGTCGGCTGGGTTCTGCTTTGTCGGAACGTGCGACCAGATGGCTGAGGACAGTTCAGTTTGTATGAACGATACGCGATTGGCGACGAAAGTCTTCCAGTGGCACGGGTGTTTTTTCAGCCACGTGAGGACTATTTGGCTGTCGGACCATAAATAAACTGGTATTTCCGATAAGAACTCTAACCGTTGTAAGTATCGGACCAATTTGACGAGGAGTTCCGCGCCGCAAAGCTCGAGATTCGGGATACTTTTAGTTTTAATAGGCGAAGGTTTCGTCTTAGAGGCGAGCAACGAGATACGCACGTTGCCTTTACCGTCGTCGACGCGAAAATATACAGCTGCGGCATACGCGCGGGAGGACGCATCTGAGAATCCGTGGAGCTGTACGGAACTTTGCTGCGTCAAGCTTAACCATCGGTCGATCGAGAGCGCGGGGAGATCTGACAGGGATTGGCAATAGTGACGCCATTGCTCACGGATCTGGGCCGGCAGAGGCTCGTCCCATTCACATTTGGAGATCCACAGATCCTGCATAATTATCTTGGCAATCACAGTCACTGGGGAGAGCCACCCCAATGGGTCGAATAGGCTCGCGATCGCTGAATATACCGAGCGTTTTGTCCATGGCTCACCGCTGCCTTTAGGGGTTCCCGAGGAAAAATGAAACTTATCAGACGACGGGTTCCAATGAACTCCGAGGGTTTTCACCGATTTGTCACAGTCAATTTGCTTTACTTCGTTACTATCAACCGAGGTCGTGGCAGGTGGTAGCAGGTCGACGTGATTGGCGGCCCATTTATCTAGCTTAATGCTAGCTGTCCCGAGTATGCCGACTAAACGATTTCGTTTTTGTATAGCGGTCGTAAGCTCGTCTGCTCCGGCGAACGTATCGTCCACGTAAGTGTTTCTTTCCAAGCACTCACCGCCAAGGGGGAAGCGTGTACGCTCGTCTTTTGCAAGCTGCAATAACGTTCGAATCGCGAGGTACGGTGCACAAGCGGTACCGTAAGTGACAGTTGTGAGGTGCCAATCAACGGGAGCCGACGGCGGCCAAAGAATGCGGTGGAGATCTTGGTCTTCTGGTGCGATGCAGATCTGCCTAAACATTTTGACAATGTCAGCGGACATGTAACGGTAGCGTCGCCAATTTAAGAGGATTAATGCGAGATCGCCTTGGAGTGCGGGGCCTGCTCTGAGGAAGTCGTTTAAACGAAACTGCTCGCGAGTTCGACGCGAGGCGTCAAATACAACACGGATTTTCGATCGACCGGGATCTCCTTGAACGACGGCGTGGTGTGGTAAGTACCATGCGTGGGGGTTGTTGATTTCCGACTGTGGTACCGGTACCATGTGGCCAAGATGTATGTATGTTTCCATGAACTCTGAGTACGAGAGTTCCAAATTTGAGTCGCGCGAGAACCGTAAAGCTTGATGTTTGAGTGAGCCAAGCGCGATTCGTCTTGTTTCGAGTGCTACGCTAGGTATTCCCGCTTTCAGAGGTAGACGTACTACAAAGCGTCCATTTTTAACCCGAGAGTGCGTTTCGTCGAAAAGTTTTTCGGCAGCTTCGTCATCGGTGTTTAATGTGCGCGCGGGGGAGGAAACCTCCTCGATCTTCCAAAATCGTTCGATGGCCTCGTCAAAATCGTTGTGAATGGCGCAACGCAACGCAGTCACCGAGGCGTTGTGAGTGGCTACCGCCCGCCGTGGGGCAATGCTATGGGCAGGGCCCGAGATAACCCATCCGAGGGCTGTATTCTGAGCGACTAATAAAGTTGATGGGAACGTTTTAAGGCCCGAACGAAGCAATTGGCCGTACAGATCTGTGCCAATCATTATGTCAACGCGGTCCGATAGGTGGAAGTCTGGATCGGCCAGAGACAAGCCTTCGAAGGGGCCGAGGTCAAATTCAATGAGGCTGCGAGCAGGTAGATTTTCGGTCAGGCGTGGCAACACAAAGGCGCTCACCTCAAGTTCAAAACGCGCGTCCACGCGTGAGCGCAGCGCGAAAATCGTTCGTGAGTTGACGACACCCGCTTTGCAGCCACCGACTCCGGTCAAGTCTGTACGCACACGATCACGCGGCAGTCCGAGTAATTGGACCAATGCGTCAGACACGAAAGTCGCTTCCGAGCCCTGATCTAGGAGAACCCGAGCGCGGGTTTGCTTACCGGTGGGGCCGATCACGATCACTTGCGCCGTCGCAAGGAGGATGAGGGAAGGGCTCATTGACGAGCTCGCGTTGCACGAGTTGATTGAGAGCGTGGGGTCGACCGTTACTTGAGCGACGTTCGACCTAACCGATTGAGCGGGAGCGTCGCTGGTGGGATTTGTTGCGTTATCATTTGGTTTTCCTTTTGTTCGCTTATCGAAGTGAAGAGACGTGTGATGTTTCTCGTTGCAAGTCTTGCAGCGACCGTTTGATTTGCAACAGTTGAACTTGTGGGGTCCTAAACAGTTGAAGCAACGGCCCAAGCGGCGACATATTGATTGTCGGTCGTAGACCTTCTTTGCCAAGTACGTAGGGCAGCGCGAGAGGTAGTGTGACTCAGTACAGAAAGGACATTGGACCGTTTTGACTGGCTGCTCAGGCTGCTCAGTGTGCACGTGATGAACTCGTCGCGAACTGTTGTTATTCCGTTGTGGCTGGGAAGTCGCCTTCTCGTTATTGGTTGACTGAATTGCTGACAACGAATGCGCGCGGCGCTCGAGAAAGGCCGATAATTCGACAAATTTCGGCATCCGATGTAGATGATCGTCCTCATGATCTGGCGTACTCGCGGCGGGTTGACGATCTTTCACGGACATTTCAGCTTCCCATTGTTTTCTCGACTCTGGGTCGAGACGAATTTCCACGATATGTACCAGCCATAGGTCCCAATGAGCTACCGGTGCTCTTAAAGTCGTGAGAGCTCGTACGATTCGTTGGGCATCGTCAGCGAATGCGCGTAAGTCAACGGCTGACTCTCTTTTTAAATGCGGTAAATTTAGGAAGGAATCAATCAGGTTATTTATTGTCAGGCGTGGATTGTGAAAGCGTTCTCTCAGGGCTGCCCATGTAGGCTCGTAGTTAACGCCCAGTATTGGGACGTCCTTCACCAAATCACCGGCGGGGCCGCGCAGGCAAGACTTGAGATATCGTAGTTTCGTGGTGTTTGAGATGCGTGGGGCGTCATGCACAATCGAACTGAATTGATCCGCGAAGCTGCTCCAGTCTTCGTATTTGCCTGAGAAAGTAGGCAATTCTAAGCGCGGAAGTTTTACCGAAGTCTCGTCATCATCGTCATTATCGTCGGCATCACGCGCGCGTCGCCGAGTGTTTAGCTCTCGCTGGCCTTGAAACTTAGTTAAAGTGGTAAGCAGCCAGTCATGAGTTTCCTCGTATAGTTGTTGCATGGCGTCGTACGTATTTTCCGTCATGTATGAATTCGCGGTCGAGTCGTTGCGCATAGTAATTTCATGGTGAGTCTTACGTATCTCGTACCATAGGTCCGAGACAGTGTTGATCCGTGTTTGGATTATCGCAGCGTTGAGCGTTTCTGGTGCGCGTTCTTTTATACGATTGCCGATCGCAACGATTTCATTGACGCGATGTTTCTGAATGTCGGCAAGTTTTGCCATACTAACACGCGACATTTTGCCTCTATTGTAACACACGGGTTTATTACAGCGATGCAGTGGACCTTACTCAGTTTACACTCCGTGAATTGAAACGAACAACGTACGGATAACGTCGCTAGATGACAATGTATATACGCTATTAGACTATTGCTGTCGCAGAGGATATTCATGCACTCATACACTCCTCACCCGGGGCACCATTTTGTTCAATATTAACGAGTAATAAGCTTGAAGGAAAGAGGCGTGAGGGATTAATTGCGGTGATTGCGGGAGTGTATGGGTGCATAGATCGTGAGCTGCGTTAAGCTAATAGCTTCTTTATTAACATAGTTACTACATGAAGTTTACATAAAAAGGTCGGATAGTAGGCTCGCGTAGCCTGTACAGAGTGTTGAGTGGCCAACTCACCGCGTGGTTTAGAGAGCTCTCTTACCTATTGTCTATCACGACGACGCCCTGTGGGTAGGTTAGCGAAACCGGGAAGAGGATGCCAGGCGGTGTACGGCGGTGCATGCAGTTCCGACGTCTCGGACACGGGAGCAGCCCTCACTGCAATGCAGCCGAATTTGCCGATTGGTAGGCAGCGGGTTCTGACACCCCCTCAGAGAGTCGAAGGCCCTCTGCTGACACGTCAAGCTACTTGGTCGCCAGCCCCTTTCTCTCGCGTCGTCGTACACACATACGTAAGGACCCACTGACGGGTTTGGTCACAACGCGTACGCGCACTACGAACAAAGGGGGGGGGCACTTGTGATATGGCCGGAAACTTTGGTGCGTCTGTTACCAATCGTTTGCGAGGCGCGAGAACGGTGAAGTTCGACTTTTTACGTCCGAACGCCGCGGATGCTCTCGAGAGACTGCTGTTCAACGCCGGCGGCCCTCGACAATGCCTAGCAAGGAGCTGCAATGATGGGTGGGGGCATTTCCCTTTTTTCTCCTCGTTGGGCCCCCAAAAGATCCGAGTAGCTGATATCAAGGGTAGCGTTGTCGTATGGTTCTTGAGAAGGCCGCTGGCTACTTGAGAGGTCGTTATGCGAGACCCTGTTTGTTGCTGCGTACTGGCGGCTGTGTAGCATGTATCCTGCGATGAAGTTTTCCCCGAACGAAGTGTTATGCTTGAGTAGTGGCAGATTATTATCTTGAATGGCTCGTAAGTTTTCGGCATGAGGTGAACACTTTGGTCGTTAAGAAGCGTCGGCAGCAAGCAAGAAAGGGAAAAAATACGCTCACCAACACGTGAAGAGCAGCGCGCGTGAACAGTCAATATTTCAGAATTTTTATTCCTTGTAATTACAAATGGTCCTACGTGATCTAGGTGCAAAGTATGAAACGGTATGATAACTTTTTCTATAGGATGTAAAAAACCTGGTTTACGGCCCGAATTTCCTTTATAATACAAGCAGTTTAGACACGCCTTTACGTACTTAGAAACATAACGTCTCATTCCCTTGAACAAATAGTTCTCGCGAATTAATTCGAGAGTTTCCTCTAGCGCAAAGTGTTCTTGATCGTCATGACACATTTTAACGATATTCCAACGAGAAATTCTTGGTATTACCCATTTATTTCCTAACTCAGTTTTTCGAAAAAGGACGCCTTTTTTAAGATCGTATTTATCAAATAGATCCTTAACGGCAGGTTGTCTGTCGCCTGATTCTAAGACTCTTATAATATTTTATAGATCCGGATCCTGTAACTGCGCTACCTTGATCCATTCTGCTGCTATCATGTCAATTGACAAACACTCGATAGGATTTCTACTTAGATAATCGACGTGCGCTATTTGAGTTCCTGGACGATACACTATGTCAAAATTGAAATCTTGAAAATAAGCCCATAATCTAGCAACTCGGGGTTGGATGTCCTTTTTGCTTGCCGTCGCACGGACTGCACTACAATCAGTAACAACCGTGAACTTTATACCTAATAAGTAAATTCGAAAGAATTTCAACGAAAAGTATAAGGCTAGAGATTCTAAATCATACGAGTGGTATTTTTCCTCGACTGTAGTAGCATCGGTGTACAATTCTGTGGATAATGCGGGGTCGAATATCGCTAAAATCGGAAGAGAGGACAGAGCTTCTTTAATTTCCCTTATTCCAGTTACTTGCGAAGGTCCCTATACCCAAGGTAAATTTTTTCTCAATAAGTTTGTTAACGGCGCTACTTTTTGAGCGAACCTGATAACGAATTTTCTGAAAAAGCTGGCTAAACCTAAAAGCTGTCGAATTTGAGTGACGTTGCTTGGTTCGGGTGCCTCTAAAATAGCTTGTGTCTTTTTCTTTCCTGACCTAACTCCTTCTTTCGAAATCTCCCTCCCTAAATAATCAATAACTGATAAAAAAACTTACATTTATTCATATTCAGAGATAAATTATACATTTCAAAAATTTTCAAAATTTCTTCTAATTTTACAAAGCCTTCTTCAGTATTTTCAACGGCTAACAATACATCTTCCATTTAAACCTCCGCATATGTATCCTTCAAAATATCGTGCATAATTCTTTGAAAATAAACCGGCGTATTTACTAATCCCATGGCCATTACTACAAATTCGGAAAGTCCGTCTGCTGTTATGAAGGCTGTTTTTGTCTATAGAATCGGGGTGCAAGGGCACTTGATAAAAACCATTTTTTAAATCGAGCGAAAAATATAAAGTTTTTCCTCCTAGTTTATCTATCAAATCGTCAGCTATAGGCATCGGATATTTCATTCGTTTCGTCCTTTTATTTAACTCCCGAAAATCAACTACCATGCGATCTTCACCGTTCGGCTTACTAACTAAAAAGGTTGGACTGGCACAATCGGATTTGCTTTCTGAAATTATTCCGTTATCTTTGAATTTCTTTATCAACTTACTTATTCTTTCTCGTTCATCTTTTGACATGCGATACGGGCTATAATTTACCGATTCGTTATTTAATAGTTCGATTTTCATTTCGGGAACTTTTGCTATATTTACTTCGTTAATATCGAACGGTAAATTGTTACGAAATTTGTTTAACAAGGTCAATAGTCTTTCTGTTTCATTTTCTGTTAAATTATCAAAATGCACATCCTTTTCTTCGATAGATTTCAAAACATCAACATTATTTACGGATTTTATGACATTTGTGGAATTTGAATTTTCTTGAATTGATGTGTTGAGATTAAAATTCGATGCGTCAACTCTAACTTCGACATCTGGCAATAAAATATCGTGGCCTATTAAAATTTGTTTGGATAATTGCTCGTCGAATATAATATAAAATTTCAATTCGAAATTAACGTTATCAATTTTCACTTGCGTTTTCACGCATGCCACTGGCTTGACTATTGTATTATTAAACCCCACTAGAACTTCATTGGTATTTTCAAGTTTTAATTTTAGTAAATTGGCTTCAGTTTCTTTCATTACCGAACAATCACTACCTAAATCTAGAACGTAATTCTTTGAACGCCGTTTATAAAACATGTTTTTAATGGTTTCCTTGTTTCGGCCGTCTCTATCTCAAGAACCGATAGGCACTGTATCGCATCTCGCCTTAGTCATGCGGTACTCTCCGATTTCCCTTTGTCTATTCTTTCAACGATCCTCTGTGTGATTATTTAGCCCGCAAATGCTGCATTTCCTTTTTGCAAACTCTAATTTTTGTTTTGATTCACGAGATATATCGTCAGATTGATTTTTACTAATCAATTTAGGACAGTTATGCTTGAAATGACCCGACATTTTACAGTACTAGCAACCGTCTGCTTGAGAATCATTCGACCTTCTTTTTGGGTCGGAGGAATGCGAAATCGAAGGTTTATGAATTCGTTGTTTCTCTTTCGCTATGGTCATGTGTTGACGCAGTGAGAGCTATGTACTGGCAGCATAAAGAATCGATCTTATTTGACTTTAATTTAAAAATTGTAATTGAAATAACTTGTTTTTGGATCAACTTGAATAATTTGCATCTGTCTCTATATTCTACGTCTTATTTAGACGTCATTTACTTGTGAGTGTGGTGCGTACTGCTCATTTATCTATACATACATGCCATGTTCACGTGATCATTCGTCAGCCAATCAGATCACGAATAAAAAGCCTTCATTCAACAGGCCATCACTTTTTTAAGGATTGTCGGTATACGGTTTGACATCTTTCAAACATTTGAACATTTCAATAAATTTCAACATTTGTAATACACACACACACGCGCGCGCGCGCGCGCGCGCGAATATATACACACATTCAATTTGAATATTACAGCTTTGATTCAGTATACATTACACAATAACAGCTTTAGTTAACTAAATAGAACCATAAGAGTAGCTTTAATTTTTCTATTATGCCTTGTGCTTATACTTTCGAACTGACGCACGTGTAGTTGTCAAGAAAGCGGTGCTGCCAAATCGCATAAATCGTTGCGAATTCGCGTTTTTTTACATCTACGCATGAAATGGTGCTCAACTCATTTAATAACTTTAAAAAAAATAAATAAAAAATAAAAAGATAAATGATCCAGTTACTTATGGTTGTATAAGTTGAGCACACCTGTGAGGAAGAGAACGTCCTTAAGCCAGTGAGTTCTGAGGATAGCTCGTCGATAAAAAGTATCTCCAGACATTTCGTTAATGCAAAACGTCACATTTATTTGGAATGTTTTTATTTTCAATTTAGAAAATTTTGTTTTTCAATTTTAAAAAAGTAAAGGAAATAATATGTAGCAATTGAGTTATAATATAAGAAAAATATTTTATTGAAAATCAAAACAACAGTTTTCTGTATATATCTTTTAGAATATTCACACAACATTTCTAAATTCCATCTCAATTTGGGATACGCGAAAATCAATTTTAATAACCATATATTTTGCTAATAAAAAAAAACATTATTTCTAATAACTTAAGTACATTTATATTGAAATAGCTCCAAATGTGGGTAATAGTACATTATGATAGAAGTGCGGGAAAATAGATGCTTGTCTCGTGTGGCGTTTACGCCCGAAAGAAGCGAGGGTGGAAAGGTACACGAGACGAAAAACTCTTTCCCCAACATGTGCTGTACCGTATTTTTTTATACGACGTGTGGAAAGTGCGATTTTCAACGCACGTTTTTTGCCGAGCGTGCGGGAAAAACGCACTTCCCACACGGAATGTCGAAAAAGCACTTTTTTATATCATCAACAGAATAAGCTAACCCAATTTAGCGTAAGTTTAGAAATAAAAAAATTCTCTTTAGGTAGAAAGTTATCTAAATAAATTTTCACATAAAAAACATGAAAAATTTGACTAGAGATACGCCTTAAGAAATATATCGTTTTTAAATTAATAAAAAAGAGAAAGAGTTTTGTTAATTCTTTTCAACAATATAAATTAGACAGAAAACATAATATTTGAAAGAAATTGTATCCTCTCTTCTCCGTATTTCATCGACATATTATTTTCTAAATTTAATTAAATTAATGGTTTATCTACTTACCAGAATTAAGTTGAATTTGAATTAGAGCATTTTTTAGCTTTTATCAAGCTCTATCTGAATCACTTGTCAAAAAATTATTTTCGTCAAAACCGACGCGAGCACGAGCATTTATCCGGGCATTTATTTATAAAAAATGACAGTTTTTTTAAACATTTTTTATCTCCGTAAATTCTAAAAAATTAAAAAAAATGTATAGGAGAAAAAAGTTTGTTTGCAAGTGGAATAGTATTTTTTTTTATTTTTTTGAAAAAAAATGTTGTCGATTTCAAAATATTTTTTTTGTGTCAGCTCTTAACCAAAAAGATGAAAAAGCAAAAAAAAGAGAAAAATTTTTGACTTTGACACTGTTTCACAATTACTTTCAACATTTTCGGAGTTAGACTCTGATTGGACCGAAGTCCACTCTTTCCATTCTGTTCAATTTACTCTGGAAATTTCAATTCGGTATTATGCTCTAGATATAATTATCTTATATTTATTGACTCATTTATTGTTAGCTATTCTAGCTACACTCCTCGCAAAAATTAAGGGAACAAAAAAATTTGTCAAATTTTTGGCTGATTTTCAACAGGCGGTATTTCAGTGAGAAATGGTCCTACAGGAAATAAAAAAATAAAGCTGTTGAAGCTTGAAGACTCTAGTTTTTAGTTTTTTTGGTTAAAAATTTTTTGGAGCTCCGCATTTCATGCAATCCTTATATAAAGCGCAAAAAAAATTTTATCCAAATTTTTTACATACTGTGTCTTACTCTACGGGCATGGAAAAATTTGTTCGAGCTACGCCAATACATAGTTGTTTTAGCCTGTTTATTCAGCTTCACGCTGCTTTTCGCGGAGCTCAATTACGATCATTTGTCTCCGAGGTATCGAACTTTGAATGCAAAAGGATCCTTTTGCATTCAAAATTCGATATCTCTGGAACTACTGGTCGCACAGCGAGCGGACACCGAATTTCATCATCTGCATAAAATTTCCGATGAAATATAGTCAAACATTAGTAAACAGAAAAATTTTTTTCCATCTCTAACATTGAATTGAAAAAAGTGAAAAAAATGACATTTTCCCCTTTTTTGGTTACTTGACTGTATCTTCAGTAATATGGGCGGAAATGGTACGGTTAAAGAGAAATTTTAGAGTCACCCAAAGAAGTTAATGTCACCCCAAAGAAGTTAATGTCACCCAAAGAACCCCCTAAATTTTTGGAGCGATCGGTTTAGCGGTTTTTCCGGACCAATTGATCAAAATTTATAAAAAATTTAAGGAACAAGGTTTTTGTTCCTTAACTTGAAGCAAACTTTTCAAAAATCAAAAAATTCCGTTTTTTTTCGCCTGTTTACACAATTTTATGTCTGGTTACGATTGATTTTGAAAAAAATGAAAAAAAAAACATTTTTTTTCAATAATCAAAAAAACATTTTTCATTTTTCAAATTTTTTTGTTCCCTTAATTTTTGCGAGGAGTGTATAATAAAGAAAATGTTTCAAACAAGAATTATAATTTACTAAATTTACCATATGACCTATTTGAATTTACAGAACTCAAATAAGAATAAACTAATGAGGATTTGACAATTTATAATATGTTTACATTTTTCTTAATACTTCAAAAAATAGTATGAGAATATAAATTATATTTGTTACAATACAACTCAACTTCTTACAATATAATACAATTCTTTCTTTGGACTTTTACTCTTACTACTAGGCTACATATCGAATTGTAGTTGAAAATATATAATCAGTACTTCCCGAGGCTGACATCAATTTAGTATGCTGATGATCAAACAATAGCTATACAGGGTGTCTCAGACCACCCGTCCACCCCCCAAAGTGTGCCGAAAAAGTTTTTTTTTTCAAAAATTGATAACGCAATTATATATAAATCGAGTACGCTCTATCGATTGGACGTAAAATCAACTTCCGGTTTCAACCGGAAATGGCATATTCAGACCGGAAGTGCATGAAAATCCATTTTTTTAAATGGAACATGCATACTTTTTTTTCAGATTCAGATTCTACGGTAAAAAATACGAAAATTTCATAAGAAGAATTTTTTGAAAAAAGTTGATATTTGACCTCTAATTGACGTCTGAAGTCTGTAATCCACCAGTTCGTACTCAAGCTGCGAATATGCACGTTTTAACAATGGAATAGGATAATGTGGCTCCTCTAAGAGGTTTTCGGGGTCGTTGAGTCCGAATCCAAGGTGAGTTTGATCTTATCAGGTCATTTTGAGGTCAATTCAAGGTCATTTAGAGGTAAAACAAAAAAAATATATTAGATTTATCAAGAATGAAATACTTTTAAAATTTTAGCCTTAATATTACAAAAATATGAAGCTCGTCGTTTTTTCATTTATTCTTGTTATTATTAATCTATGTATTTACATAGCATACTTTTATGAAATTAGGGGAAATGAAATTCCAAAACAAATTAGTTTAGCGACATAAAAATCTTTATTCTTAAAACGTAATAGATTTCATTAGAATCACGAGTAGAATAGAATAGAATCACGGATGCAATTCGGTCGCAGCAGGCAGCAGAAATTAGAAGAGCTGTTGATAATTTCTAAAGAAGAGTTCAAGCATGTATTTTTCAAGGCGGAGCGCATTTTGAACATTAAAGTTTTTGTCAAATCTTCACCGTCTATTTTCGCACAGTTATTTCAGCGTTATTCATAAAAAAATTTTATTTACAGAACAATAGAAGATAAAATCTAATTATGTTATAAAAATTTTCATTATGTTAGGTTCTAATAAAACAAATTATCATTATTTATGTTATTATAAACAAATGTTGCTACTGCAACGAAATCTATTACGTTTTGAGAATAAAGATTTTTATCTCGCTAAACTAATTTGTTTTGGAATTTCATTTCCCCTAATTTCATAAAAGTATGCTATGTAAATACATAGATTAATAATAACAAGAATAAATGAAAAAACGACGAGATTCATATTTTTGTAATATTAAGGGTAAAATTTTAAAAGTACTTCATTCTTGATAAATCTAATATTTTTTTTTGTTTTACCTCTGAATGACCTTGAATTGACCTCAAAATGACCTGATAAGATCAAACTCACCTTGAATTCGGACTCAGCGACCCCGAAAACCTCTTAGAGGAGCCACATTATCCTATTCCATTGTTAAAACGTGCATATTCGCAGCTTGAGTACGAACTGGTGGATTACAGACTTCAGACGTCAATTAGAGGTCAAATATCAACTTTTTTCAAAAAATTCTTCTTATGAAATTTTCGTATTTTTTACCGTAGAACCTGAATCTGAAAAAAAGTAGCATGTTCCATTTAAAAAAATGGATTTTCATGCACTTCCGGTCTGAATAGGCCATTTCCGGTTGGAACCGGAAGTAGATTTTACGTCCAATCGATAGAGCGTACTCGATTTATATATAATTACGTTATCAATTTTTGAAAAAAAAACTTTTTCAGCATACTTTGGGGGGTGGACGGGTGGTCTGAGATACCCTGTATATTGTACAATTGAGAATTTGCTTATTTTCCCTCTTTGAAACAAAACTAATTTAAAACGTGGGATTCGGACACGGTATAATGACAGAACAGCCACAAGTGTACAACAGGCTTAAATGCATTATGAATAGGAGAAAAAGAAGTTTGGGATGGGCAACCGAATGCTCATCGCTGAGCACCACTCAGTCGCACCGCCGGTCACGCAAGCAAGAGCTAGCGCTGAAAGTGGGCAGTCAGTCACATAGCTGCGCTGGAGTCGGCGTGCACGCTCCCGGCCTGATCGTAGTCTTGATTCAGCCGGTCAAGTTTTTCTTGCGCATCTAGTTACATCTGAGGTTTTTTCGGAGCTCGCTTAGTTTCTTTTTTCTATAAGTTGTTCCTGGAGCGGTTCAGTGTGTCTTGAGTGACCTGTGCTGCAATAAATCACTTGCTTTCAACTTGGTGCATTTACTTCTGCGAAACCTGCTTTCTCCTCTCCCAGTGCAAATTCTTAGTAACTGTAGTAGCGGTTCATAACTCCCGCCATAGGCGCCGCCTGCATACTACTATTACATAGTCTATCGTTGACATTCCTCGCGCTCCTATATATGTTATTTCTCCCTTTTCATCTTTTCCTTCTTTTCTCCCATTCGTGATCACTAAACCCATTTCTCCTAGCCATTTTATCATTTCTTCTCCCTCTGCGCTTAACACTTTATCCTTGGCCTTTATTTCTTCTAGGTTTTCTTCTGTCTCCCATTCCCTTCCTTCGTTTCCCGTTCTTACGTTGAAGTCTCCTCCTATAATTATTGTTTTTCCTCTGTTCTCCTCTATCTCTTCGCTTAGGTATTCATAGTTTTCCTTCTTCTCATGTTGCATATACACCGATGCTGTCATGTATTCCCTCCCTCCGATCTTTATTTCTCCTACTATTACCGCACTTGTCCTTTCTTTCTTCCATTCAACCTTACTCATCCCTTTCCTCTCTCTTACCGCCATTATTCCTCCCCCTATTTCTCTCCCCCTTCGTCCTTCCCTTCTTGAGTCCCTCCACTCTATGCTGTACCCTTTCAGTTGTTTCTCCACACCAGTTCTTGCCCCTTGCCTTTTCACCCAGGTTTCTGTTAACCCTATTATGTCGAATTTCCTAACATATTCCCAGTCGTCTTCCTCCATGCTCCTCACCCCCGCCACGTTCCAGAATAGTATTTTTACTGCCTTTCTCCCCTCTCTCTCCCTTCTCTCCTCTCTCTCTCTTTTATCCCTATTGTTTTCGAAACCCTTCCACCCCCTTTCCTACCATTTTTCCCTCTCTCTCGCTCCACCACCATTCTTCTTCCTCTGACTTCACCCCGTTATGCCACATCTTTACCTCTTTACCTTTACTTCTTATTTCTTTCGCTTTCCTTCTTACTTCCTCTCTTATCCTTCTCTGCTTCCACGTCCAGTCCTGATCTATGTATATCTTTTTCTGTGCCAGATTCTTTTTGTTCTTCATAATTCCTTCTTTTTGTTCCCATGAAGCGCATCTAATTTGCCACATTTTTTTTCTTCTTTCTCTCCGATCATCTCTCTCCGCTATTCCTCCTATTCTTCTCAGATTCACTATCTCTCCTTTCATTTCTAGTACCTCCCTTAACCAGACCTCTGCCTGTCCCTTCTTTTCCCATCTTAACTCACCCTCTAAGTCTGTCACTATTATATCGTTTATCCTACTTTCTCTATCCATTTTTTCTCTCATATACTCTATTTCTTCCTTATTGCCTATTTCTGTTCCTCTTTGCTTCTCGTTTCCTCTTTCAATACTTTCTTTTAGTTTCACGCACTCTTCTTCCAACTAGTTCATTTTCTCTCCCCATTTTTCCTGCAGTTTCTTTTCTCTAAGTTCTGCTTTTTTCCCTTTCGTCTTTCGTCTCTATCCTTCTTTCTTCTCTCTCTTTCTCTTGTTCTCTCCTAATTTTTCCTATTTCTTTCTCCCATCTTTCTTCTCTTCTTTTCTCCTCTGTCTCCATTTTTTCCATTTTTCCATCATTTCTTTAAACATTTCTGTCTATTCTCTCCTTTCTTCCTCCCATACTTCTTTCAAATCTCTTATATCTGCCCGTATCTTTTCCATTATATTTTTTGCACCACTACTTTTTCCCATCTTTCATCTACTTTCTCTTATCGTGTTGTCCAATCCTTCTCCTCCCTCCCCTTCCATTTCGCTCCTCTCACTTTGACTCTTGCATCTTTTTTCCTCTCTCATTTCTCCTCTAATATTCTCCCTCAGCCCCTCTCCGCTCTATCTCCCCCTCACCACCTTTACTCTTTTCTTCTTTTCCTCCTCTGGGCTTTTTTTAACCATCCTTTCACTTTCATCTCTTAATTTTTTTGTTGTCATAAATCTTTCTATCACTATCCCGCACGCCTTAATTCGTCTTTCTAATTCTACTCGTGATCTCACCTTTATTCCCTGTCTTACCTTTTCTGTCTCCGCTTTTACTACTTACCGCTCCTCCTCTCTGCTTGCCTTTCCCGCTTCCTAATTTTCTCTATTAACCTCAACTTTTCTTTTTTCTTTATTCCTCTCTCTCTCTCTGCTTTTTCCTGCTCTTCTCCAAGCCCCTCTCTCTCTACTCCACTTTTCTTCCGCCTCCACGCTCTTTTCACCTTTATCTTTCTCATCAAACACTTTTCCTCTCAAACTTTCTCATCAAAACTCGCACTCACAGTCATAATACGTCTACTACTCCCTTCCACCAGTCGAAACCCACTCCATAAATAAATTTATATTGTCCACATTGCTCATAAAACCAATAGCTTTCAAATATAAATCTTTAACAATAGGCAACATGTTATCAAAACATTTCCAGCTAGTATAAGCGTGCATTATATGTGCTATATCTAATCTTAACAAGCACGACGGTAACACTGCGCTCAATCCTAATGAAATTTACGAATGAGTCAGAGTATATTCCTCATAACTCATTTTATTAAATGCTGCATATATTCCGTACTGTAAAGCTGAGGAGTTATCCATTGTCAGTTCCTTCGGCACGGGAACATCACATGTTAACCACGTTTTAAGCCATTTCTCGATGAAAAGAGCATCATGACGAGCAGACAGCATTTGTGCCAAAAGGCATATTTGACCATTTTTACGCATAGTGTATAAAATCACGTATAAAGAAATATATGAATACTCTAAACCTTCAAAAATTATTTTGTTCACAAATCGCTCTAAAGCATCAAGCGACGCAGAAGTATAATTTAATTCGTACGCTGTTCTCTATAACGTCAGTTGATCATCTGTTCAATAAAATATATGAAACAAATTCATAGAAAAACTACGTATACACCTATCGTTTGAAATAATCGTCAATAACGATCTCATAATATTATTCGGATCTTCAACACCGGCAGCCTTTTCTTCTTGGAGTATTTTGCTATACGTGCTTTTATTACGAACAAGAGCTGGAACTAGATCCTTAAATGTCATGATCATAGCGGCTTTATCTTCTACTCGTACAATTGCAGCAAATTTTTTATTAACTATTTTTTTAATAATATCTTTACGAAAGTCACCACGATATTGCTGTTTCTTTTTATGTTGAATTTCTTTTACATTATAAGTAAAAATATCCATACTGAATTCTTCGGTGAAGTCAGATTCTGTGTAACAAACGCCTTTCAACGGTACTCCACAATAAGGATCTGTACAGTGCACTTCAATCCACAAATATTTGTCCTTCGAATCATTTATTATTTTATTTCAGTTAAAACTCTACGTACACTTCAGCTTAACTTCATTCCATATTGAATAGTAGATGATCTCTGTCCAAGGCCCTTGTAATTTATGATCTTTCGTCTCTGTAAACAACTGCGATAGGTTTTATTTTAAAACTATTTTCTTTTGAAATAATGATTCTGAAGTTCAAAGGTAGATATGACTTTCCATTTTTATCAATCCAAGAGGCAGATGATGTCTCTATCGTGTTCTGTACTTTCAAACAAATTCTATCGAAAAACTTATGGCAAATGTTATTCCGATTTTTGAAAAATACAGTTGCAAAGTTTGTATTGATATTCTTCCCTGTAGGAAATTCGTTTCCTTTTCGATCTGTCCCCAAACTTCATGCGACAGTGGCAAAATTTCTCAATTTTTATAAAATAAATTGAATGACTGTAGATTTTTAATAATAACATCGTCTGCAATAGCAGCTGGTTTCCCCGATCTTTTTTTTCACATATGAATGAGTGCCGTGTTTCATATTGTTCTGTAAAAAGATAACAGGTTGTTCTGATAGAATGGTCCAATGTAAGGTCTAGGCATGATGTCGCTTCGAAATAATTTTTGCTTATCCCTTTTACTATTGCAAAGTCAATCAAGTTCGGAAGCTTTTTTAAGTCTGTAGACTAGTATGTTGGTTCTCCGGTGGATATCGGGGTAAATTAATTTTTTTGTAATATTTCATAGAGTACTCTGCCTCTGGGTGTTGGAGTTTCTGATCTAGATTCCCACCACGGGTGCTTCGCATTATAATCCCCTCCTGCTATAAAACGGTTTCCTAGTGTTTTGAAGAATTCTGTCTATTTTTCCTTTGTGATTGTTTTGTTTGGAGGACAGTAAACAGCTGATATTGTATTCGGTCCCTCTTTATCTTTGATGATTATACTAGTTACTTGAAGGTAGATTTCACTAGTATGTTTGTGAACGTGGTGATTTATATTTGTTTTGATTAGAATCGCAGTACTTCCGTGTGCTTTATCGAGTGGATGATTTGTTTTGTGTACTGGATAGTTTGGTATGTGGAGCAAATTTTTGCTGGTAAAGTGTGTTTCTCAAACTAACATAATATCAATATTTTCGTGAATTAAAAATGCTCTTAATTCGATGTGTCTTCTCGTAAGACCATTTACATTCCAGATAACAATTTTTAGATTTGACATGGTTATACCAATTTATTAATAAGCGTGATTACTAATTTTAACAATATGTCCATTGTTTGCGTCATTTTTTCCATCAATTGTTCGAGTTTATTAACTGACTTTTCATCGTTGCTGCAATTGTTTTGTTCTGTGTGTACTGCTGTTTGTTTTGGTGTTTCTGTTTCATTCTAGCCATTATGTTTAGCTATTACCTATGCGTATGTTGTGTTTGGTCTAACTCTATTGTCATTTGGATTTGAATTTCCATTTGTGATTATATGTGTTTGTATGCTATTTTGAAATGTTTTTTCATGCAACTTGGGAAATAATTTTTGCTGTAGTTGCTTACGTATCGGGCAACCTTTATAATTTGCTATATGATTTTCTTTGCAGTTTGCACATATTACATCTTTGATTTTTTTTTGATTGGACACTACTTGGTTTGATGATATTCAGCACATTTAACACACACTGCACTTTTGAAACAGTAATTTTTCGTATGTCCGTACTCTTGGCAGTTATGACACTGAGAAATTTCTCTTTTTATATTTGGTGGTTCGAATTTGATTACTATGTAAAGAAGTTTGATTACTTTGTAAATGTCCTGACTTTTATAATCATGTTCAATTTCAACTGTGAAGAGCGGTAGTGGCGCTTTTGTGATGCGATGCCTTATGTTATGAATACTTAGTACTTTGTGTCCGTGATTTTCTATGGCAGCTTTTAATTCTTCAGTATCAACTGACGGATACATGCTTCTTAGTATTACTTTGAAGCCTTTGTCTTCCTTACGCTGGTAGATATAGAATTGTGTCTTTTTTTTTCTTTCAGTGCATTTATTATCGGGAGATACTTTTCCGATATTGTTGGTTGAATTTTAATTTTATCTTGTCCTATTATTTATAGTATAAAATTATTTCTGGCTATTGTGTTTAATAATTTTTCTAACGGTTGGATATCTTCTACGTTGTAAACAAAGATCGGGGGGGAGGGATTTGTTTATCGTTTTGTTTGCTTCGTTACTTCCTGATTTTTTATCTTCACTATGATTATTTTCTTTATCATCTTGTAGTATTTCGAATTTATTTCTTGTATTACTCAGCCAGTAGTCTAATTTTGCTTGTTTGATAGTTTAAATAATTTGAGTTTCATTGCCTGGACTGCTTCGACTGCTTGGACTTCTTTTGTTAGAAGCGATTTTCCATTCTCCAGGTTTATTTTTATTGTTGGATGACGAATCATCACTTATTTTTGTGGCCATTTCGGCCATTTTGTTTTGTAGTTCTGTTTAAACGCGTTTTACCTTTAACTGTCACTACACTTGATATGTTATTGCTGTAACTATTTTTCCAGTATTTTTCCAGTAGAGTGCAGTTTTAACACGTCTACTTACCTCAAGGTTTAAACGCTAATTGAACGTCTATTTTGCCTTGAAAATCTTGAGCGTGTTGCGGGTGTGCAACGGCAGCAGCGTGAGCCATCTCGTTTTAAGTAGGTCCTCCGTGGCGTTGTTTCCAGTAAGCTCAGACATGTAAGCCTGTAAAGCTGGGAAGGTTTTTTTTCCTCAAGCTATAGTACATACAGGTGAACATCTGCTTAAGCTGCTTTTTGGCGAAGTCGGCGAGGCGCTCCAGAATCCGATTTTTGAGAGCCTCATACTTGTTCTCTGCCGGGGGGTTGCGAATGATGTCAGCCACCCCGCTGAGCGCCACATGGTTGAGGGCTCGGATCACCAAATTGAATTTCGAATTGTCATACTTGAGTCGATTTACATTGAAATCCGCTTCAACCTAGAAGAATCAGAGCTTCGGGTTATTCGGCCAAAAATCCGGCATCTGGGATTTGCCAATAAAAACCATCTGGTTCTGCTTGTTAGATGCTGGGGGGTTGGTTATCTCGTCGTTGTCGTCGAAGTTTAGAGTCCGAGCGGTCGAGAAGTGTTGTTGTTGCGATGAGAGCAGCGGACAGAGTAAATTGCGTCGAACAGCCAATTCGAACGATGAGTTGTCGAAACTGCTTGACAGTTCGCTAAACTCGCTGGTCAAAGTCGACTCGAGATCAACAGAGTGATCCCAGCCCGGTGTAACATGTCAATACGCTCTGGCTTGTTGATGGATGAGGAGTCTCGATGTGCTCCAAGTTGTTGTTGTTATTGTTGCCTGACATTCGTTAGCGGTCAAGTAACCGGCCTTTGAGAACTCTATCGGCTTTGTTCTGCGCTGAAACGAATCCAGGCAATTGAGTTTTTTTTTGATCGACTGACCTTGAGAGAAAAATAGCGAAAGAATAGCTGCATTTGGGCTGCAAAATCTACACGAATCCTTGCGTAGAAAATGTTGGGGGTCATCAATGTAAGGATTCCTATAGGGCTCTGCTACGCGGAAACTCCTTAGCGAGTGCTGCTACTCAGGCTCTCTATGAGCCTAGTGCTCCCAGGATCTCGCCGCGAGGCGGGAGGAAAGGTCACTCGCACAATAAAGAAGGTGATGCGTGAAAAAATGCTTTATTTACAAGGTACTTAAATTACAAGCTCCGATCGCCATAGCTATGGACACTGAGCGAACGGAGAACGGACTAGAACGGCGGATCACGCGAGAGAGCAAATGTTCCAGCAAAGCCATTTATGCTGTGCTCCGTGTGGCTTGCGTGCCGTCATGCAGCTCGCTACTCACTCAATGCTCGAGTGCCACTCGAAGTCTGCTCTCGGCGCGAGCAGTTGCTGGCGAGGTTGACTCCGCTGCTCAGTAGTGCTGCCAGTTGGTGGAGCAGGCTGGCTGGCCGGTACGGGCGCTACAGCATATACATATATACACACATACATATATATATATACATACTATACAATTCAAACCGAAAGTCTATACGCCGTTTATAATACCAACTCATTGATATAATACTCTCTGTTTCTTGGTCCACAAAACGTAGAGAGAAATACGGAATGAAATGGTTTTTCCACCACTCGGGGCATCAAAGTTATTATCAATTTTTATTTTAATTAATAATATTTAAATATTAAATTAAATATTAAATTTAAATTAATAATATTCGTAGCATGAATGTGAAAATGGGGGATATCATGGGAAATTATAATCTTAATTTTAAGACCAGAATCGTCAAAATCGAACAATAATTTCCGGAGAAATCAGCTAGTGAATAGGTAAACGGAAAAACGCGACTTTCCCGTTTCTCGTTGATTAATCATAAACGAGAAATTTTCACGTAAATTAGGGACAATTAGGGGAATTAATGTCGTTTTCTGTTTTTGGCTAACAATTTACCATGAAAACCCGTGGGCTATCTTCGTAGTCTTTTTGCTAGAGGGCCCATTCCGCCAGTGCTTGCGTAGAATTTGACTTGTTCTGTTAAGTACGAAATTTTTAGTACATAGTCGCTTTTTATGGCTTGTTGCTATTATCAAATTTTTTTAATACAAAGTCACTTTTTATGGTTTGTTGCTATTATCCAATTCATAGCGCTAAAATTGGAGAAAATAAGGCAAGTACATGAATACTTTAGCGACGATAACGGTGATATTGCAGGTAATAATCTATTCAGTTATTGATCTTTATCGTATTTATCAAATAAATTAAACTGTCCATTTTTTAATTTGTTAGGAAGAAAGTTAAAATTAAAATTTGGTATTGTTATTTTGTTTTTTCATGCAAACTTTATCATTATAGCTTGTATTCAACAAATGTATTCAACAATAGAAAACGATCAACTATTAGAAAATAATGTGGTCAGGCAAAATCAAAATATGCAAAATAATATTAGGCAAGAAGCTGGCAATGCTGATCAATCTATTGGTAATAATTTATGCAATTATATTTTATTTTGATGAAGTTTCTTTTTATTTATTTTATCAGACTGTATAACAAAAATATTCACAAATCCATACTGAATGATGATGAATATTATCATCATCGACATTAGTTCCTAAATACAATATTTTTTTCTTTCTGATAATATAGCATTACCTGCAGGCATCAGATTCAATAGAAAAAGTATCCTAGGATCCCTTTACCACAACAATGTTGATGTTAAACATATCAATTATACTGATAATTCTATTGATGATAATAGGCCAAGTCCTAATAATTCGGAATAAACCCAAATTCTATCATTGTGCAAGAAGGAATTGGAGTAGCGAATCGAAATATAAATTTAGTACAAACTGATGTACAAAATCAAGGTATGTCCCAAGATTTAAATATTTGTGTGCATTCATTTAATCTTTTTTTTGAACTTAAAATGTATCTGCTTTAATACAGTACTTTTTTTTTCTTTTATTGGTAACTTTTATTGGTATTCTTAAAGATAAAAAATATTATATTACAACTCTTGACCATTCTCAGCAACTTAACCAAGGTGTTCAGGATTAATCTCAACGTGTCCAAGGAAACATAAGCTTTTTGCAAAACAATCTGATTGCACAGCATGGAGTAAATTTGAAAAATGCTACTCAAGCCAATGCTGATATACCAAACTTGGGACAGGTAAATGTACTAGGTATGTTCAAATTTTTATTCTTTTCCTAATAGAGTCAGTTCTATAAAAATTATAAAATTATAAATATTTATTATATTACAGCTCCCACCTCAGCAATATCAAACTCGTCAAGATATAATTATTATGCCAAATCAGAATGGTTGATTGCCAAATCAACAGGTTTTGAATAAATAAATGCATCAGATACGTTAATATTTGTAATTATTTTCTTATATTATAATATAGTTCATGTCATTTCCTAACTTAAATTATTATTAAAAAAATATAATATTATAGGTGAACTTCCTCGTCAAATGACCCTTGGTATTCAACAGTAATTGGAAAAAATTCATCCTATAATGCCAAATGTAATTGTACTGGAAGGAGCAAATTCAGCAAATATTTATCGTTTTAGTTGCGGCTGTATTAGATTTTAGGCAAGTCAACGTTCAAAGTAAGTTTAAATTTTTCATAATAATCTGACTATTATACTCTTACCTCTAATTGATTATTTTTTGATTGATTTCTGAACAAAAATATTTATATTTGTCACTATTTTTATATTCAGTATAAATTTAGATTTCAGTTACATTTTTAATATTTGAAATTTTCCTTTCTACCAGGGAGTTTGACACGCTTCTTCAATGCATTACAAGAAAATAATGAAGTACTTGGTGCTATACGGAATAATAGAACATAAAACAGGGGCTGCTATGCCACAAGTACTTACAAGGAAGTTATCCCAACCCCAACTCACCCATTTTGATAATTCTTGTATATGTTGTAGTACATTAAAAAAGCAAGAGATTAGTATTTTTTTTATCGATGGAAAAACATATTTAAAGGGTGAAATCTACCCTCAAAGTTCACCCCCAAAAATATTTTTTTCAAATACCTTTTCTTCTAGTTAATATTATTAGTAAAACATAGTGGGTAATAATCCTCATAAAAAGTAAAACAAACTCTGGTGTGTTTGACTTTTGGGGGTTGCAACTCTTCAGTCAGAAGTCAGAAGCTCATGCATCTGAGACTGAAGATCTTCTGCGAACCGCTAAGCACTCTTCACCTTGTTGAGCCCAAAACTTACATATCTAAAGTCAAGGGGAAGAGTCTGCTGTTCTGAGATTCGGGGGTGGTTGCAGACCCAGTGCGAAACCCCACAGGTTTCCCTGGGTCCAAGGCACTGACTCGCACTGTCCGACGTCTGGGGTACGCCGGACTTAAGGGTCTACACTCCTTGGTCCACGTTGGACTTAGGACGCTCGACTATATCCTGGTCTTCTGTTTGGGTAGCCCCCTTCAACTGGACCCTAGTGAAGCTACGCATATCTTCAATAAGCTGCGTCGCATCAGGGTCCAGCTTAAGATCTAGCAGCATCTGGATGACCAACTCGAAGGTATCTTCCTCCACGACGATTCTTCGGTCCATTTGTAACTCATCCAAAAGAATATTTTGGATGAGACTCCCTGCGCAAAGAAATAACCCATTATGCCGCATCCCACCGGGTTACGCGTTCCCTCGCTTTTTCTCGCGTGAACGCCCTGGCCCTCGTCGCTTAAAGCTGCCTTCCCGTATCTTGTTCGGGATGATCGGCCCAACCGTCCTTTGTTTTTTTTTCGTACAACGAGCCCGGTCTTTCGAGGCCTACCTCTCCCTCTAGATTCCTTTAAGGGAAAGTTGTCGTCTCCTGCCTGACCGGTGATCGTCTCTGGGGCCTTCCGAGGTCGACCTCGACCTCTCTTAGTTGGGGCGGATACCGGTAAATCCGACGCCTCGGTGGGATTGTTATCTACGGCCGTGGGGACTACTAGTTCGATCCACTCACTCGATAAATCCCCGCCCGGATTTTCACATGCTTTCGCAGAATCGCTCGCCTCTAACGATCCTTCTTCGCGCGGCTTACAAGGTTCATTGTCGGTCGCTTCCTCGCTTTCCTCTTCGCCCGGACCATAGTACGGCTTAAATTCTTTGGCATGGAAAAATTCGGACAAGATCTCCAGCTGATTACCCAGTCTGTACGTGTTGGAACCGCAAATCTCTTCAATCACGTACGGAACGGAGTATTTCGGCACCAATTTGGCTGATATGCCTTGTGCAGCCGAGGAGTGTACCCTGTTCCTCTTCCATACCCAATATCCGACCTTAAACTCGGGTTGCCGTCTCTTCCGGTCGTAATAATACGCCTGACGCGCAGCTTCCTCCTTTGACTTAGAGTTGGCTCGCTCTCATAAATTAGGGAGCTTCTTCATATGTTCAGCCCAATCCACTACAGCTTGACCCTCCAAACACTCAAAGGCCTGCTGATCTTGGGATCTTCTGAACGTCAAAGGAGGTACCGGCTGACGCCTAAAGATGAGCATCGCAGGACTATACCCGGTGGCGCTATGAGTTGCCGAGTACAACGCGAAGTTGAACTCTGACAGGTGCTCATCCCAACTCTTATGATCACGGCTCACGTACGACGTGATCATGGTTTTGAGCGTCCTGTTTACTCGCTCTGTGGGATTCGCTTGAGGATGGTACACGGGAGTCAAGGAGCGCTAGATGCCGTTCATCTGGAGGTATGAACCAACTTCGTCATTTTTAAATTCGGTTCCGTTTTCCGATAAGAATACCTCTGGCGTGCCAAACCTAGTGACAGTCCGATCATGTAATTCCTTCGCGATCGTCTTCCCATTAGCTTTGCGTATCGCAACGCACTCCACCTAGCGAGTAAAAAAATCTACAAAGACTAGGACATACTCAAAATTTCAAGAGCTTTTGGAGAATGGGTCAGTGATATCACCGGCCACCACCTGCCATCTATGACCCTTGTCTACGACCCATCAGCCCGCAAGGTGCCCTTTGTTCTATCTTGCATTGCTGATATACCGGACAACTCTTCACCTACTCCCTAACCTGATCATACATTTTAGGCCACTAGTACAAGCGCTTAGCCCTGGAGAACGTACGCTCTTGTCCTTGATGCCCTGCCATTGGAGCATCATGGACCTCCTGGAGTACTTGGTGCCTTTTCTCTCTAGGCACCGCAAGTTTTCACGCTTCCTCGTTGTCGATGGATCCTTTACCGTCCTTATCAGGCTGATAGTGATACAGCCTCCCCCCATCTCCCCTTCGATATTCAGTATCGAAGACATTGCCTTGCAATGCTAGCGCCCACCGCATTAATCTCCCCGTGGGATTTCTCATATTATGGAGCCATCTCAGGCAACTATGATCAGTGATAACTTTGAAGTGATGTCCTCCAATATACGGCCGGAAATTTCCAATGCCCCATACCACTGCCAAGAGTTCCCTCTCGGAGACTGTATAATTTCTCTCAGAGCTGTTGGGTGATCAGCTGGCGTATTCGATCACATTCTCCTCTCCATCGACATCCTGCGCGAGGACTGCTCCGATCCCACGGTCACTGACGTCAGTTTGTAGTACAAATTGACCGCTAGGATCGGGTGGTTGCAGCATTAGAGCGGAAGTCATCGCCTCCTGCAACCTCGTGAAAGCTCGCTCTTGCTCCTTCTCCCAAGAGAAACGTACATTCTTTTTCGTCAGGCGATGTATAGGTTCAGCAATCATGGCGAAGTCGGGTATACAATGTATATACCATAACGTCATGCCCATGAATTGCTTTACCTGTTTGACTGTCCGTGGTGTTGGATAATTCAGTATCGGTCGTATCTTCTCGGGATATGGTCTTACTCCGTCCTGGTTCACGAGAACTCCCAAGTACCTTACATTCGTCTTACAGAAGTGGCTTTTGGCTTTGTTGATAGATAGTCCCGCACCTGGAACTCTCTTTAATACCATTTCCAGGTGCTGCTTATGCTCCTCAAATGATGACGATACCACAATTACGTCGTCGAGGTAAGCAAAATAGAATGGATCTATATCCGGGTCTATCACCTTATCCATCAACCTCTGCAAGTTCGCTCCCACACTGACAGTCCGAAGGGCATTCTCTTGAATTGGAAATGCCCCAACCCTGGTACTGTAAACGCCGATATCGGGCGTGACTCTTCCTTTAGGGGAATCTGATGGTAAGCACGACTTAAGTCCAGCGTGGATATGAATTTTGCATCCCTTATCCGTCTTAGTATGTCGCTCATATATGGCAAAGGATAGGCATCTGGTTTGGTTATTGCGTTTGCCTTTTAGTAATTTATGCAAAACCTATATTTTTCATTGGCCTTTTTTACCATTACTACTGGACTTGACCATCCGCTGATTGCTGGTTCAATGACATCTTTTTCTAGCATATCCTTGACCAGCGCATGCATTCCCTCACGCATCTTGTCAGAAACTGGGTAGTACTTCTGTTTAATGGGTCGAGCACTTCCAACATCTGTTTCATGCTTAACTCCTACGGCACAGCCTAAGACCTCTCCTTCATCAGGAATCAATTTTCAGACGAGGTCCTCGATTTCCTCAAGCTGTGTTTCCGTGGCCTCCCACAGTCCTACCAGTGCGAGAAACGTACCATCAATTCCCTCCACTTCCATAGGTACTTTTACCTGGGTGTCCTTCAACCATAATTCATCCTTATCGGAATCCAAAACTGCGCGGAACTCTCTTATAAAGTTCTCGCTTACGTAGCATGCTGAACGATATGCGACTTGCCTGTTCAAGTGCCGGATCTAGATTGGTTGAAACGCGTCGCCGCGCCAGCTGAGCCCGATCAAAAAAAGTTTTTCTTATCTTAACTTCCCTTTCCTCGCACGAAGGTCGAAGGCGTGAACTTCTTGACCTCCTGCCAATGTGGTTTCATTATTCTTGTTTCAACTACTCCTTGCTCTCATTGATTGGCTTGAGTCGAAGTCTGTGATGACTCCGACTGCGCGTTAAAGATTGTGCCGTGTTTTGGTGGCTCGTGTTACGTTGTTTGATGGTGCCGACTTTCGACTTAAACAACGGAGTGACGGATTCTCAATGGCCATCCTCAATGGCCATCCTCGAATCAGCTTTGAAAGGTAATCTTTCAAATAGTTTGATTGTCACAATGCATTTTCCATCTTTGTAGTTTGGAGGAAGTGATCGTGTGGCAATTTTAAATAGTCGAATTTAATTCTAGATCGTATCTCAGCTTGATGCGGCGCACGCTTATTTTAAAATAAACAATATTCGTAGTGTTGCTTTGGTTTAAGTTTCGAGTTTTGAAGAGGCTGTAATTGAAATTTGACAACAAAGGAACCAAACGACAAATATCGGTAGATAAAGGGTTCTTTAGAAATGAGAGTGTCGATGTCGCAACGCATGGTCACTCGATCTTGACTTCAAGTTCGATATCGCACGCGCGCATCGATTAGCACAACAGTCCGCGGTGTAATGTAATGATCAAAGCGCAATATCTTTGTCCGAAAACTCTTTTGAGACCATATTTTAAAATACATCCGTAACAATAGGTTTAGTGGCACTGTTCCCCTTGGTTAAAATAATTTTCAATTAGTGATCCCGCTAGTCTATGCGAGAAATCGCACTTCTAGCAACAACGGAACCCTGAGACTGCGTCAAGCCTTAGGTGCACCTGAGATGTGTCGTTGCCACGACGTTACAGATTCTGTAGAAAAATAAGATTTTTCACCATAAAGGGTTATAATAGGAATTCACATAAATTTTTCCAAGTTTATTTTCATTAGAAACGGGAGTTGCAATGTCTATAATTTAATTAAAAACAAAGAAACTGTTTACCTCTGTTTTCTTTTAAAACATTAATATCTGCTCAAAACTAAACTATTTTTCCACTGCGAAAATTTATGTCAATTTTTCAATTTTTTATCTATCAAAAATAGGGGTTGCAACCCCCAAAAGTCAATGTCACCAGAATTTGTTATACTTTCGATACGGAATATTACCCACTTGGTTGTATTAAAAAATATTGATTAGGAAAAAAGCCATTTAATAAAACCTGTTTTTCGGGGAGAACTTTGAGGGTAGATTTCACCCTTTAAATGTGTTTTTCAAATATTTTTATTATAATAATATCTATAAAGCAGTAAAAATGAAAAAATTCGCTGATAAAATAATTTTAATATCGAAAGTTCTAATTTTCATTAATAGGGATGGCTTTACCCTCTAAAAATATTATTTATTAAAAATGCTGGAAAACATAAAATGATTTTTTCTATTTTCTTTATAAATATAAAAA
The DNA here is from genome assembly GCF_024137745.1 of Phymastichus coffea. NCBI lineage: Eukaryota > Metazoa > Arthropoda > Insecta > Hymenoptera > Eulophidae > Phymastichus > Phymastichus coffea. The sequence goes on from NW_026706814.1 coordinate 8,146,262, forward strand.
TTTGGTTCTAATTACACTATTTTAAAAGTTTTTACTGCAGAAAATGATGTCAATTTTTTTCGTGTATTAAAAATAAGAGTTGCAACCCCCAAAAGTCAAACACACCAGAGTTTGTTTTACTTTTTATTATCATCAATTTGAATAATTTTCATTTCATCATGAATCAATTATTTCAGTCTTAATTATATCAGTCTTAACACCATTAGGTATGAGAAATTTATTTAGTTCAGAAATTTCTGTACTATCTAAACTAAATGTCATTGTCTTTTATATTTTATAATTCTTTATGACTTCTAGAATAAAAAGCAAATCTATGTAAATTTTGTTACAATAATTAAGATTATGCATGTAATAAATATTTTTTAAATGTGTTTATCTAGAACTTCATATTTTTAAATGTATCGTTAAAACTAACGTTATACCTACTTTGGTTTTTTAATATTACTTAAAGTGACATCTTCATTAAGTTTGGAAGTTTTTATAGCCTGCATAAGTTCGATAAAACACAATATAAATAATATATTTTGTCAATATATTACTAAGTCAATCGTCATAACTTTAGATATTGGTCTAACACAAATCCTTTTTGGATGAGAGAAAGTCACACTCATTATACTAAAAAGTTAAACGTGTGGGCAGGAATAGTAGGCGATACAATAATAGGTCCCTTTTTTATCGAAGGAAATTTGAACAACTTTTGCGAAATGAAATTGTTCCAGCTATCCAGGCCTTAAGAGCTGATGATTTTGAAAATACATAGTTTCAGCAAGATGGTGCCCTAGCTCATTACGGTGTAAATGTCAGACAAAACCTCAATGAAACATTTCTTGATAGATGGATAGGTAGAAGAGGTACAGTAGAGTGGGCTCCAAGATCTCTAGATTTAAGCCCTTTGGACTATTTTTTGTGGGGGTATTTAAATGATAGGGTATACAGAAGTAATCCACAAAATCTTGAAGAATTAAGACGTAGAATAGTTCAAGAAATTAATGCCACTTCACGGCAGATGATCCAAAATGCAATTCAATCATTCTACAATAGGATTGGTTACTGTCAAGAAGCGAATGGAGAACAATTTGAACATCTGTTGTAAATACATTTACGTGAAAGGCAAGGGGAACTTACTATTAAAAAGCACCCCGAAGTGAGAGGCAAGAGGAACTCACTATAAAAAAGCACCCCGAAGGGAATAGATTCCTTCTACGTCCACGCCGTTGTTTCTGGATAGCACTAAAAGGAGGATTAGGAGTTACGATATCTTCGGACTTGAATCATTCCCACCCGTAAAATTTATCGCTCTTTTTGATTCCAGTATAAAAAATAGGGGTTCTCATATGAAAAAATGAGGTTGACCTTGAAATAACCTTGAAAATAAGGTTCAAAGTCAAATCAGTGGTCACCGTTGCGTTCCTCGTTGAAAGTTACATAGGGTATGACTTTTGTTTCATGACTAACTTCATGCGGTTTTCCAAATTTTCCGGGTTTTCCATACTTTTTCCTCACCCTGTATATCTTGTCAACTACATAAATGGTATTAATTAGAATCATGAATTGAGTTAGGAACATACACTTGCATGCAAAATTATCCGGCCAATCATAATTTTATAATTAACTGTGGTTGAAATAGTATAAAATAATAACTTTCATATACTATTATAAAGTACATTTATTATGCTACATCATTACATAGTTAGATAATTAAATATTACAAACAATAATTATTTATAACAAATATGAATATTTCATAAATATTCGGCCAAACATAAATTACTTAGTATATGTACAAAAAACTTACAAATAAATAAAAGGATTCAGTTTGTTTATCAATATTTAGAAGCCATACTAATTTTTAGTAGGCATCGATTTCAGCAATTTTATAATTCGTTCTTGAGAGATATTTTGCAACTCTTCTTGAACTTTTTTCTACAAATAAGCTTGATTTGTACAAGTTTCAGTCCCTATTCTTAATTTTAATTCTTGCCATAAGTGTTCTATAGGATTTAAATCCAGAAATTAACTTGACTACTCTAAAACTCAGACTGTTCTCTGAGTAAAAACTTGTTGAACGAGCTGTGATCAATGTTTTGAATCATTATCCTGTTGGAAGATTCATGTTCTTGGCATATTTTTACGTGCATAAGGCAGCACTATATCTAATATAATGTCCCTATACTTGGTAGAGTCCATAATGCCATCAATTTTGAAAATGGACCAACGCCTTTCTTAGAGAAAGTTCCCCATAGCATAATGTTTCCGTCACCGTGTTTCACAGTTGGTGTTTGATATAATTTAGATAAATCAAATGAAATTATTGCTATTTTAAAATAAAAATTCGATGATAATTTCTATGATATTATTCGCGCGAAAAATAATGTTACTATGAAAATGAATAAAACATTTTCAGTACTTTGAGAAAATATTGATAAAATTAAAAATAATGATAAGAATAGATCTATTATAAATGAAACTATTATTGAAACGATTAAGCAACCTGCTTTAACGTGTCCAGTTTTTGATGATAGTTATAAATATCGTCCAGTAAAATATTTAAATGATCTCAAAGGTTATTTGCAAGCAAGTAATTATAATACTGCTCAGATATTGTGTTTGCTATTTCAATCTATGACTGGAGTAAATTCTTCGCGGTACAATTTAGTACAGCGTGAGATAAAAAAACTTTGAAGATTTTGAAATATTATTCAAAGAGAAATTTCGGAACGCGGAAATACGTAGAAATATTACTCGTGAAATAGAATTCGGTAAATATTTTGGTGCTAAATTAACACGTTATAATTATTCAATACGCAAAATAAACTTAGTATTTGATATAAATGGAGATTTAAATTAGGAAGAATTAATTGATAAACTATCTCGACATTTTGATAGAGATATACGTTGATTAGTTCAAGCTAGACATATAAAAAAGATTTCAGAATTTATTAAAATCTTATCTTCTCTAGATAATGATGATTATATTAGTTCACATCATACTCAAAAAGATAGCAGCGTAGAACAACAAATATACAGTATAACTATTGAAAATCATACACTCCTCGCAAAAATTAAGGGAACAAAAAAATTTGTCAAATTTTTGGCTGATTTTCAACAGGCGGTATTTCAGTGAGAAATGGTCGTACAGGAAATAAAAAAATAAAGCTGTTGAAGCTTGAAGACTCTAGTTTTTAGTTTTTTTGGTTAAAAATTTTTTGGAGCTCCGTATTTCATGCAATCCTTATACAAAGCGCAAAAAAAATTTTATACAAATTTTTTACATTTTGTTTCTTACTCTACTAGCATGGAAAAATTTGTTCGAGTTACGCCAATACATAGGTCTTTTAGCCTGTTTATTCAGCTTCACGCTGCTTTTCGCGGAGCTCAATTACGATCATTTGTCTCCGAGGTATCGAACTTTGAATGCAAAAGGATCCGTTTGCATTCAAAATTCGATATCTCTGGAACTACTGGTCGCACAGCGAGCGGACACCGAATTTCATCATCTGCATAAAATTTCCGATGAAATATAGTCAAACGTTAGTAAACAGAAAAATTTTTTTCCATCTCTAACATTGAATTGAAAAAAGTGAAAAAAAATGACATTTTCCCCTTTTTTGGTTACTTGACTGTATCTTCAGTAATATGGGCGGAAATGGTACGGTTAAAGAGAAATTTTAGAGTCTAATGTCACCCAAAGAATCCCCTAAATTTTTGGAGCGATCGGTTTAGCGGTTTTTCCGGACCAATTGATCAAAATTTATAAAAAATTTAAGGAACAAGGTTTTTGTTCCTGAACTTGAAGCAAACTTTTTAAAAATAAAAAAATTCCGTTTTTTTCGCCTGTTTACACAATTTTATGTCTGTTTACGATTAATTTTGAAAAAAAATTGAAAAAAAACATTTTTTTTAAAAATCAAAAAAACATTTTTCAAAAATAAAAAAAAAATTTTTTTTTTCAATTTTTCTACTGACTATAAAATATGGTTCTTTAGCCATCGTGATTGATGACTGATTTACCCTTGAAAAGAAATTTTTTTTTTTAATTGAAAAAAAAATAACATTTTCAATTTCTTTACTGAAAAAAAATTAATAATCGATTAGTCACTCATTTTGATTCATTTAGGTAATGGATACATTCAAGCCTCAATTACGCTTAAAAAAAATTGATTTGAAAAAAATCAAAGTTTATACCCCTAAGGCGTATCCATTACTCGGTCTGTGAAATTCCGCGTGATAAGTTTTTAACGTCTTCTGTGAAGCCAAAACGTGATAAAAAAAAACAGTTTTTTTCTAAACTCTTCGACTTTTTAGTAAAAAACCACTCAATAGTTTTTTTCAAAACTAAACTTTTCTTTTCGTAAATTCTAAAGAACTTTTTGACGGCTGCTTGATTCTCGTAAACATTAATTTTTTTCATAATGCCTCCGAGGCTGCATTTATCTGCTCCAGAAGTCCATCAGCTAGTAACTCTTGTTCAGGAGGGGTATAGGTATCGGTAGGTGGGTGAACGACTTGGTGTCAGCCCCTCGGTAGTGTCTCGTGCCTACAACCGATACCTGGAAACAAGTCGATTCGAGTGATGCCCTGGACAAGGCCGACATCGAGAGACGACTCGCCGAGACGATCGAGCAATCATTCGATACGCCCTTCAAGAATCTTTTGCTCTAGCAAACATCATCGCCCAAAACTTCCCCAACCGTCAACATCAACGACAACAACATCAACGACAACAACAACAACGACAACGACAACAACAACAACAAAGACCGCCTGGAAACATTTCTCGAACAACAGTAAGGAATCGCCTTCACGAAGCTGGACTGCGTGCACGAAATGCTGCTCGTGGGCCGATGTTGACCGCTGCACATCGTAGAGCTCGTTTGCAGTATGCTCGTAACCATGTGAACTGACCCATGAAAAACTGGAACAATGTTCTTTTCTCACATGAATCTCGATTTTGTCTGTATGGTAACAACAGAAGACCTCGAGCTTGGCGCCGTACAGGAGAACGTTATGCACAACGCTTGATGCGTTCAGTAGCCGCTTACAATGGAGGATCAGTAATGATTTGGGCGGGAGTTTCACGAGGATCTCGAACTCCTTTGGTTATTGTTCGAGACAACCTCAATGCCAGGCGTTATATCGACCAGATTCTAAGACCTCATGTGTTACCAATATGGAGAAACGCGAGAAGATTCATTCTTATGCAGGATAACGCAAGGCCTCATACGGCGAACATCACTCGTCGATTCTTCGAGAGAAACGACATTCAGTTATTAAGGCATCCTGCAATGAGTCTTGATCTCAATCCAATTGAGCATGTCTGGGACATTTTGGGCCGCCGATTGCGTCAGAGTTACCCAAACCTCCGAAATTTAGCTAAATTAGAGATTGCTTTGATAAGAGTTTGGCGTCAGATTCCTCAGCGGATGATCCGCAATTGCATTTCTAATATGCGGCACCGAATGCAAGCTGTGATTCAGAGTAGAGGCGGAAATGCTCGATACTAAACACACACACATACACACACATACACTTTGGAAAGTGAGTTTGGAGTCGTAAAATACTGTGGAGCTGACGAGCAACGGGGTCTCTTCTTTCCAAAAATCATTCGCACACGTGCGTAAGCACAAAAGAAGCATAAATCCGACCGAGCAACCTCTACGTGGTATGCTTTGGATAACGCTAATGCCGGCGGTAAATCGATCATCAATCGCTAGAGAACAATATTTTATAGTTAGTGGAAAAAATTTTTTTTTTATTTTTGAAAAATGTTTTTTTGATTTTTAAAAAAAATGTTTTTTTTCAATTTTTTTTCAAAATTAATCGTAAACAGACACAAAATTGTGTAAACAGACGAAAAAAATGGAATTTTTTGATTTTTAAAAAGTTTGCTTCAAGTTAACGAACAAAAACCTTGTTCCTTTAATTTTTTATTAATTTTGATCAATTGGTCCGGAAAAACCGCTAAACCGATCGCTCCAAAAATTTAGGGGGTTCTTTGGGTGACATTAGACTCTAAAATTTCTCTTTAACCGTACCATTTCCGCCCATATTACTGAAGATACAGTCTAGTAACCAAAAAAGGGGAAAATGTAATTTTTTTTCACTTTTTTCAATTCAATGTTAGAGATGGAAAAAAATTTTTCTCTTTACTAAGGTTTGACTGTATTTCATCGGAAATTTTATGCAGATGATGAAATTCGGTGTCCGCTCGCTGTGTGACCAGTAGTTCCAGAGATATCGAATTTTGAATGCAAAAGGATCCTATTGCATTCAAAGTTCGATACCTCGGAGACAAATGATCGTAATTGAGCTCCGCGAAAAGCAGCGTGAAGCTGAATAAACAGGCTAAAAGTCCTATGTATTGGCGTAACTCGAACAAATTGTTCCATGCCCGTAGAGTAAGAAACAAAATGTAAAAAATTTGGATAAAATTTTTTTTGCGCTTTGTATAAGGATTGCATGAAATGCGGAGCTCCAAAAAATTTTTAACCAACAAAACTAAAAACTAGAGTCTTCAAGCTTCAACAGCTTTATTTTTTTATTTCCTGTAGGACCATTTCTCACTGAAATACCGCCTGTTGAAAATCAGCCAAAAATTTGACAAATTTTTTTGTTCCCTTAATTTTTGCGAGGAGTGTAAGTCAATTAATAAAAATAGTAAAGTAAATAAGAATAAAAATAATAATAATACAAAACCTATTTCACAAGATATACAAAGTACTTCTTCGGAAAACGCGTAGATATTGCTTTTCGGAAATCGGAAAAACGCAAGAGCTTGCAACGAGGTGCAACATTAAAATCCAATAACACTTTAATATCAAAAGAATTATTAACTATTTTTGAAGATCCTAGACGTGAAATTAACGGTGAATTATTAAATAATGAAGGTAATAATGGGGGCAGAGTTTGTCCTGAAATATTTCTTTTATTAGACAGTATTCCGCTAAAAGCTCTACTTGATTTGGGTAGTGAAATTTATGTCATTTCAAAGGAATTTGACGCGGGGGGGGGTCATTAAATCTTTACAAAAAGAAGGAAAAAAAAGTTTTGCGTATACAATTTTTTTTATTTTTCAACATAATCTCCTTGAAGTTCGATCCATTTTATTAAATGGCCTTCCAGTCTTTTCAAGCCATCAGAAAAATATGATTTCTGAAAACCCTCAAAATAGGCATTTGTTTCAGCAATGACTTCTTCATTCGATGTGAATCGTTGTCCTACTAGCTATTTTTTGAGGTTAGTAAATAAGAAAAAGTCACTGGGAGCCAAAACGGGCGAATATGGTGGATGATCAATTAATTCGAACTTCAAATCGTTAATTTTTGCCATCGAAACTGTACACGTGTGAACTCGAGCATTGTCTTGAAGAAAGAGGAATTTTTTTCGTTCAAGTGAGGACGTTTTTATCTGATTTTTTCTTTCAGCTGATCTAATAATATTGTCCTGTGATCGTCTGGCTCTTTTAAAAGTAGTCGATGTAGATGATTCCATATGCATCCCAGAAAACCGTGGCCATAATCTTGCCAGCTGACTTTACTGTCTTTTCCTTCTTTGGTGCTGGTTTTCCTGCGGTAATCCATTGTTTAGACTGTTCTTTAGTTTCAGGAGTATAGTGGTGTACCCAAGTTTCGTCTACAGTTACGAGTCGACGCCTAAAGTCTTCCGGATTACGACGTATGCGTGCCAATGAGTCTCAGAGGTGACCACGCGGGTTCGTTTGTTTTCAACAGTGAGCAAACGCGGCACCCATCTTGCTGATATTGTTTTCATCCCCGATTTTTCATACAAAATTGAAATGATTGTATCCTTTGATACCCCTGTGGCCTCAATTAATTCTCGCAATTTTAATCTTCTATCACTCAACACCATATCGTGGATTTTGTTGACCATTTCGAGTGTACTCACTTCTACGGAGCGTCCTGAACGAGGTTCATCTTTTGTTGTTGTACGGCTGCGTTTAAATTAATTTACCCAGTTATAAACAGTCTTAAACACAGGGGCAGACTTGCCATGAACGGCGTTCAGCTCAAATGTGATTTCTTTTGGTGTAAGGCCTTTCAAATGAAAATGTTTTATACCGCTCGAAACTCTGTTTTTTCCATTTTTCAAATAAACCAATAACTTTTTGTTCAACCAACGCTCACAAAAAACGAGGTGAAACTTTGTACGATATCTAGTTAGTAGTATTGATTGCCAAATCATAATTGTCATCATAATTTAAGCGTGACGAGCGCCATCTCTTGGATTTTGTTAAGATTTATTACCATGCGTTAGCGTACGTCGATAACTCGACGCGCCGGCTGTTACCACTAGATGGCGGTAGCCCTAAGGCACCTTGGGGGACTTGGAACTCCTAAACTCTAACACAGGCAGGGATAGGCCGCTTCGTCTCTTGTATGTAGTCTCCATGACTCCAGCCTATGAAGAGTAGTGGACAGTGAAAAAAGAAAATACCATTCGAAATATCTTTAATCGAATCATCCAAAAATGATCATTATTAACCCCTTTAGTTGTCCCAAAATAAATTAAAAACTATTTACATTTTTTTGTTTTTTTGCAGCTGCGATATTTTTAGCAATACTTAATATTTTTGTAAAGAAACAAGATAAAAAATGAATCCTTGCTCATTTTAATTGAACCGTTCTTACTCTTTTAAAATTATTAATTTATATGTCAAAAACAACAATCTAATTTTATTGTATGTTCTTATTAAAACGCATGCACATTAACTAATCTTTGTAGCTAATGTGCATGCCATTATAACATATAACATATAGCCAAGATAACATATAACTGATTGTGGCGTTTTTGCAATAGCGTTTGCTACTTCGATATAATTTGAAAAATCCTCAAGAACAATCATTTATGATAAACTTCATATGAGGAAACATATCGTTAGCATGTGTAGACAAAATACATTGCAACCTTTTCCTGAGTTATCTAGTCATACTGAATAATGCTCAACTATGAGCTTTATTCGGCAAGAAAAATTTGATATAGAAATTATTTGTGATAGAAAAATATTCCAAGCTGCAAATTCACAACCTCAAACCGATTGGACTGTGTGGAAAATTTGTGGCATAAAAAACGTGGATAAAGTCTCTTGTTATGCAAGTTCAAGTTTGCAAAGTTTGTTTCATATTCCTTTAGTTAGATCGAAAATTGTTAATAGCTCTGAGAATCAGTGATGAGAATCCGATGACGCTACAAAAAATTTTATTTTCACGAAGTTGTATCGTATCTATAACGTTTACATAACTATGATCAAGATTCACAGCCGTCATTCCTGAGCATATTGAACGATATAGATGTGATATGATTTCGTGAAAATGAAATTTTTTGTAGCGTCATCGGATTCTCATCACTGCCAAGAATAGTGCTTTGCAAAAGGCTTTGCAGGCAACTTCTGGTAATGTTAAAATAAAATAAATGAGAGCTTTTACTGGATATAAATTCATGAGAAAAGTGCAAAGAGATGCGGCAGATTTTATTAAAGAGCTATATCTAAAATCAAAGAATTTACAGTTAAGTCTTTGTTTCAATATAATTAGCGAAGTTACCTGTACAAATTGTAATACTTCACTCAGCAAATCAATAACAAATTCTGATAACATGTTGCCATTTCCGCTACCATTAAATATAAAATGTTTGAATTTACAAAAAATTATTAAGTATAGTTTTGATCGATGAACAGAAGTGGATAAACTGTGTGAAGCAGAGTGCGATCACAAGGTAAACATAAGAAAATCGATCATGACCGACAATGATATTTTAATTGTAAAATTACTGATGTACAAAATTTAGACGGTAAACGTAAATTATTAACAGATTTTCAACTAGAATCTTTTGAAAAAGAAATTATTTTCATTTCTGGTAGTATGCATAGTTACGTAGAAGTGTAATATTGTACATTTCTAGTTTTCCATTTGATCATTACACTAATGTTCTTTGCGAAACAAGCCACTGGAAAATAGTCGACGATCTAAGTATTTGAAAATATTTTGACTTTTCATCGAAGAACGATACACACATAATTTTTTTCAAAAAAATCATTGCACACCCGGAGATAATTCCTCGTGAAAATTTCAATGCATCCAATGTTAGTGTTACGTCACACGCAACGGCCGCGGATTGACAATAGTTATTTAACCGCGACTGTCTCTTTTCAACGCATAAGCGCTTTACCACGGGTACGAGACTAAGCCAGAGCAGGCTGGCAATTAAACTAAGACACTGACTTGAAAAAGTAACGGTTAATAAAAATGGATTTACCTTAAAGTTGACTCGTCCTATAACTCGTACTGCAGAATCCAGGGATGGATTGCAGCTATACTGAGTAGGCGTAAGATATTTTCTAACTTATAATAAATGACAAGTGGTATTTTAGTTTAAATATTTATTAATCAGAACAAGTGATATAGTGATTTCCGGAGTCTTCCGGAGTAGAATACTAAGTCCTCTAACAGTCACTCTCTCACCTCTTTTATAAGGCAAAACACATAAATCTAGCCCATAAAGGGTTATGCCCATAAGGAGAGCACGCGTCACCAAGTTCAAGGTCAGATTTTAATTAGACATTACTATAATTGAGGGAGTTCCTCCTCTATAAAAATTTTTATTTCTCGATTTTATATGGCCTGACTTTTTCCCAACTTTACACCCCCGCCCCTAAAGAATAGCGACGTAGGGCGCTCGTAAGTTGCACCTGCTATTATTCATTGTACAATTTGAAACGCTTCCTAAATGTGAAATTTTTCTACGCATTATCTATTTAATATAAAGGTTGATACGCATACATATATATACACTGCCCGTCAATCACTTTTGCTATGCTTACCTCAAAATTAGGTAAACTTGAAAGTTTTGTATCTCGGTCGGAAATCATCGTATCACAAAAAACCGCAGGGCATTTTAAAGGTAATTGCAAAAGCTTCCATTTAAGACGTGCAGAGACTTAAAAATGAAAATAGGTGTTTTTTACAGTAAAAAAACTGATTAAAAAAATTTCAATTTTTTTAACCTCAACTTAAATCAATGCCAATTTAGAACCAGGCGGTGGAGGGCAAATCGACCGAAGGGGTTCGGAGGGTAATGTCTTTTCCTTTAAAATTAGCCCCCGCGGGGTTCTATCCAATGTTTTTTAACCGAGGTACGGCGTTTTTTGTAAAAAAATAACCTTTTTTTTCAATCCACAATTACTTCGACTTGCGTACGTTTTGGAAAAAAATGCCAAGGAGAAAAAAGTTTCATTTTGTGCCCAAGAATACGAAAATAAAGTCAAACTAAAGAAATAGAGAAAACAATTTTTTTCGGTTTTTTAGCGCATTAAAAAAATAAAGGAATTTAACTTTTTTTTTACGCTTCGTTTTAAAATGTCTAGGGACGTAGTAAATCACAAAAAAACTAAAACTAAGCGTAAAAAAAAGTTAAATTCCTTTATTTTTTTAATGCGCTAAAAAACCGAAAAAAATTTTTTTCTCTATTTCTTTAGTTTGACTTTATTTTCGTATTCTTGGGCACAAAATGAAACTTTTTTCTCCTTGGCATTTTTTTCCAAAACGTACGCAAGTCGAAGTAATTGTGGATTGAAAAAAAAGGTTATTTTTTTACAAAAAACGCCGTACCTCGGTTAAAAAACATTGGATAGAACCCCGCGGGGGCTAATTTTAAAGGAAAAGACATTACCCTCCGAACCCCTTCGGTCGATTTGCCCTCCACCGCCTGGTTCTAAATTGGCATTGATTTAAGTTGAGGTTAAAAAAATTGAAATTTTTTTAATCAGTTTTTTTACTGTAAAAAACACCTATTTTCATTTTTAAGTCTCTGCACGTCTTAAATGGAAGCTTTTGCAATTACCTTTAAAATGCCCTGCGGTTTTTTGTGATACGATGATTTCCGACCGAGATACAAAACTTTCAAGTTTGCCTAATTTTGAGGTAAGCATAGCAAAAGTGATTGACGGGCAGTGTGTATATATATATATATATATATATATATATATATCAAACAAACGATCCGCAACATCACGTCTTTAAATAGTCTCTATTGCTCGAAGGGTAAAATACTTCCTCTTCGCACGATGTTTGATTTTCGCTGGAAGATCTCTTCACTGATGTTGCAGCGCTTGTACATACGGCATTTCTCTCCGCCTTGCAGAGCATATTGATACGCGGTCGACCAGCAATTCTAGCTAATCAAAAAGATATTCTTGGAGCTGTGGTTTAAGTACTTCAGGATGCATAGCTTACAGAAACGCCACACTGGTAAAGGACAAGTGCACTGTACATAATGATCGTAAGTAAGGAGATCTGCGAAACCTCGTCCTCTGTAGGGCAAGTGGACGAATTCTGCAATGTTTTTCCATGCTTAACTTGTTCCCCTTGATAATATGACACTATTATGACAATAATATAGCCACTTTTGTGTCTCGGCTCGAGTGCTTTCTTCGCCCAGTCGTGGAACAAATTCTACATATTGTTGTTGGTCGTTTTCTTGTCTTAACTTACATCTTTTCATAAAAATCTACTGGTGTTCATTTCTTACGTCTGTTCCAGGAGCTAACGACAGGAAAAGATCGTAGCCTATCATTCGAGCAGAAAGTCTTCTCCAAGGGTAGATTTGAACTTTTCTAAAACTTTTCGCACGAACATGTTAAACTGTGGCTTGCACTACTATTGACGAATGACCAATTGACACTACGACGTCTCACTGACAACTAGCTCCCTTTTTATTCTAGCTTCCATAGCAGGAGCTTAATCATTAAGCTGGCCATAAAAAATTTTACTTTCACTCCTTTCCTATTACTAGATACATTATATGACTAGCTAATTTATTCGAGAGCCATGTGTTCAGCTCAGCGCGTTCCTCGACAACTGTTGTTGCAGGAACCTTACCGGCTAGTTGTAGTAATTAATTAATTAATAAGAATCCACAGTAATTCAAGAGAAAATGATATATATTAAAAAAAATATTTTATTTACTACATATCCGCCCAATAGCTACTGTTCTCCCGGTATAACTCATCCACCTCCCTACTCCTTGCCTCGATTAATTCGGTACCACCTAGATGAAACGCGTACATTTCGTTCTCATTTTCCAGCGATTTGCGATGTTCTGCAAAGAGATACGTTATAAATCGAACCAACACATTTTGATATTGTTTACTTAAATGCAATACTTTGCAATAGCGACACTCATGGCAGTAGCCAATAACGGCACCTAGTATACGGCACAGTATTCAAAGGTGATTCGATCTTCCCGATTAAAACTACCATAGTCGATCTTAAACAGATGCAGAATGAATATGTTAGTACATTCAGTGACTGCTTGAGACGGGCAGTGAAGTGAATCTTGGTTCCAATATGTGTTCCTTTTCGGTACTGTGATCCACTCTGGATGTTGCAAAAGCTCACTATTGCTTCTTAACACAAAACGTCTTCCTCTGGCTCGTTATTGCGCCACTATGAGTCCGGATATTATTGGACCCAGCAAGTGGTACCTTATCTTCATTGCACCCTTTTTAGACAGTTCTTGAAATTCCGGTGAATTGGTGTACAGTAGTTCTCCAATCATTTCATAAGTATTGGTCGGTTTTACTTTATACCTATATTTACTAATTCGTTGGCTGGTTTCGTTCAGCCAGAGGCGAACTCCCCAGCGATAGATATGGAACGACTCAAGTGTCTTACAGAAATTTTCACCGATCTCGAACAATCCTAGAGGGTCTTATTGCACAACGCCTTCTTCGTTAAAGAGACAACCGTGGTAATATCCTCTTTCACTTATCAACTTGATGCTCACAAACTCAGCGTACATCTTTTTCACTTAACTATTTCAATTGCTTGCTCTGTTGTTTCATATAGACTAACGAATTTCCTTTTCTCCGTTTGTTTTACCACTTATATTTTCTAATTTCCTACTTCTTTATTTTTTCTTTTATATTCCTAGATAATTACCATTTTACAATCGACGACCTACTCTAGTCACACTAGGAAAACTTTTATTATACACACCTGGCCTAGTACTACAGGCGACGTTCCTTACGCTATAATCTGTAGAATTAAAAATTTCTCCGCGTTATTAAGCTTATAATAATTGCTAATATTTAATATTATGACAAAAACTGCAACTAGCCAGCTAACTCCTTTGACAACAGACATCTATTTGTTTAAGGTTAATACTTATTCTTTGCTAATTATCGATTCAGAACTTTCAATACATAATTGTTCCAATAAATATTCAGCCACTTCTATATCCTTGGCTATTTCTGATAGAGTTGGTAACATATTTTCGTAAAAATGAACCTTTCTAGCAGGCATTCGAGGTATCTCGTAAAACGGTGGCCCTGAAAAATCGTATCTAAATCCGGTATCTAATCTTGACATAGGTATATATGTTTCACTCACCGCAGTGCCTTTTCCACTTAGTTTTTTGTTGAAATAATGGTATATAATCAATACAATTAGAGAGCTTGTAATTAAACATAAACTTGCAACGCAGACACATATAAATTTCCAAGGTGATAAGTCAATTATTTTTGTTTCTACCTTTGTTGCTAAGATATTGATTGGTTTTATCTCAATCATAGCGATACTCGCTAACAACTGGTCTACTTTTAAAAGGGCTAGTCGAATTGGTGGAATAATTAGATTTTTTTTTACTTTGTTACCAACCGCGCCTTTATAAATTTTTCATCGGCCCATATGTGCATGATCTTAGGAATTCAACTATGCCAGAAGAAAGCTTTGAAATGAAAAATATTCATGCAATAAATTGGATATAATTATTTACTAACATGTATATGCTTGTTATAAACTTGCAAAATAAAATTATCTAATTTTTATATCAATCTTTACTTTTCCTTATCTAAACGAGCGTGTTTTTTCCGTGGTGGAATTGATTCAATGCAAGGGTCGTGTAATACTGGGTAGAGTCTAGTATCCACTAAGCGGTTTTCTACATGCTGCGTGTTGGGTTTAAAGGTACACTCGATAACTTTCGCTTTCAATAATAGTGCGTCCGAGGAACTCGGAGAAGTTGGGGGATTTGGAGCGGCGTTTGGATAGTTCCTGTTGGTCACTGATCTCTGCTCGATATTGTTTTGATTCTCATCTCGTTTCCGTTCTTCTGTGGGAGTCCGAGCTAGATGGACAAGTAAATTGGTCAGTGAATTCCACACTGCATCTATTAATTTAATAGACCATCTGAAAAGCGAGTAGAGCGCGTACCCATGAATGATTGCATTGAGCATAAACTTTATCATGCGGAAAAGCATAATTACGGAAATAATGCCTGTGCTTATTGAACCAAAACTGTTAAATCTTTCCCATAATTTTGACCATGTAGACTCAGCTAATTTTTCCAGCGCTTTTTCGTAGTATGATAAAATGACAATTTTGTTCCGGGACGTCCGTTCAGTGACACACTCTTTACTACATTATTCAAAATTGCGGCTTGTTCGTTTAGAAACATGATATAATTTTTTTAATTATTTAATATTTGACAAACTATAAATTCCGCTCTTTGTTAAATCAATGGGTGCTAAATATTTCCACGTTTGTTTTATTTGTGGCTTTGAAACACCTGGTCCCTCACTAAAATACGTCGGTCTTGGTAACATTTTAAACCACCCACTTCCTACCTTAAACATTACTGATGCTGTCTCGTTACAAGCTGTCTCTGTACCGAAAAATGTTAAGATGTGCGTGCACGGTGTCATAAACATAGGTCTTCCGTCGCGTTCTACAGGAAATTCCTGATAGCACGATGAAGAGTTTCTTGCGCGCATGTCTACAGATAGGCGCTTAATTATATAAATGACCTCGCCTACGAGTAGGCTCATATAGCCTGGTCCGTTCATCAAATAATAGGCTAATAAATCCGTACTAACTGTCGCGATATTTAGTGCATTCATTATCACTTTCTTTTCTAACTCACAGTATTGATATAACACGTAATAATATAATTTTTGTAAGCTTTTTTTTACATGTTTCTCAAAAAAAAGTATCTTCGCATTAAAGTATGCAAATAGGTCAATATTTTTGATATTTTTATCTTTTATCGCCGGGAAGATATGTTTATTTTAATCGTCAAGGATAAAAATTTTCGGATGTTCCGTTCTAGTTAAGACTAACCCTCATTTAAGTAATTTTCCTAGATCTTTAAAAGCGAAGGACACTCCTTGTATGTCTAACACGTATAGTGGTCGCCTTTCGCTATCCTGTTCCATGACCTTTTCTACGTATCCGGTATAAAGTTCTGTAAACTTGTTCTCCTGACACTCGTGCATGGGAAATGGGTCCCAAAAAGGCTAACCTAGAACGTTATCGACGCATTTATCGTCACTAAATTTGCAAACCGTACCTGTTGATAACGTGATTTTATTATTGTATAATGATACCGTTTTCCAATGTTCCTGCAACAAAATTTTAACATAATCTGTCACAAAAATATCTTGAAATTCGTCATATGGGTCATTATAATAGCATCCACTTCATCCACCTGTGCGAAATTGTTTAATACGGAACCTTTTTGCAACTCTTTTCATTAATTTTGACAAAAAATTTTGCCCGCAGTCAGTAAACAAACCGTTTAGTGCTCCGAATACACACACCACACGTTTAATAAAAGCGTCTGCTACAGTAACAGCTGTTTGATCTGGTATTGGAATACCTATAGCGAAACGTGTAAATATGCACTGAAATGTTAAACAGTAACGATTATTTAATTTGGTCGTTGGCATGGGTCACCTATATCCTTTGCCGTTTTGAAAAATGGTACTGCTAGTGAATCTGTGACCACCATCTTTTAATTAGTTTTTTTACGTACAAATTTTTTCATTTTACAATTGATACACTGTTGTACGAAACTAAGTACGTCTTCTTTAAGATGTTTCCAGTTTGATTTGTGACGAATACGATTAAATGTTTTCCGGTTTGACCTTTATTCGGGATATCATCAATGTCTAGTTAAAAAAGAGGACAGGCAGGTGATAGTATTTCAATGTGACCATGATCTTTTTCAATTTACAAGGTCGCCTTTTGGATTGCAAACAAGCGCGCCAGTCTTTCTATCATTAATCCGCCTTTTAACAACAGAAATGAAAGGAGTAGTATCTCTCTTCCATGATATTTGTGTACACAGTAAGACGATTGAGGAAGATCACTGAATTAATGAAGCGTCTAAAAAAAGCAAATTTAGTATTAAATCCGGAAAAATGTGAGTATTTTAAATCGGAGGTAGTATATTGAGTTACTCACGATGTGCCATTCAAAACCAGTTTAGATACTATCGAAGAAAGGGATGAATGTGAATCAAGCGAAACTAAGATCGCCGCAATGGATGAAATTATAAGTGATGAGCTTGAAAAAGAAAGTAAATTACCTGAAAGTAGCATCATTTATTTTTGTGAAAAGTTGTTCATAAGAAAAGACAATAATTTATATTTTGTCAATGATAAAGTGGAAACTCTTGATGAAGGAGCACGTCTGTTAAAAGATGTAAATAAATTACCAAGATTAAAAAATTTAAAAGTACGGTACCATAAACTAATTAGAGTAGGAAAAAGATCTCATTTAGTGATGTCGCTAAGGTTTGAACAACGTGAAAGTACTGATGATATAATTATTATGCTAAATGCATTACTCATGAATTGAAAAAAGGTCATTTATGAAAACAAGATAGTCACTTTTAGTCTAACCAAGAGTGAAAGCATAGAGAACGTGTTATTTAGTAAAATTATTAATTATATACGAGACAAACTTGGAAAACTAAATATCAAGGTCATAGTGTGCACAGGACAGGTAAAATTTCCCCCACCTAACGAGAGAGCGGATATTGTACAAGAGGCACAGTTACGCAGTCGGGCGATACCTCTTTTTTAACTAGACATTGATAAAGTCCACAATAAAGGTCAAACACCGAGTATATTGAGGATCCTCCTAGCGTGTTTAACTGATCGTCTACATTTGATACCAGGAAATTGTAATCCGGAATCAGTGCGCGGAAATTACTATTATTATGTCTATTACTGGTCGCTTCTTGATTACGTCTTCAGCATTCTTTTTTTTGTCAACGCAAAGTATTGGAAACGAATAAGGGCTGAAAGACCTTTTAACTATACCTTGCTCAAGCATATTTAAAACTTGATTATCAATTTCTTTTTCAACTCTGGGGGCTGTCTGAAAGGTTTTATGCGAATTGGTACTTTCGATGTTAATGGCATTTCGTGTTGGAGTAGATTGGTATATTCTAATTTATCTCCAGGTAAATGATATCTGTCGTTGAATTTATTAACTATATCTACTATACGTTC
This sequence comes from Phymastichus coffea, assembly GCF_024137745.1. Taxonomy (NCBI): domain Eukaryota; kingdom Metazoa; phylum Arthropoda; class Insecta; order Hymenoptera; family Eulophidae; genus Phymastichus; species Phymastichus coffea. The sequence continues at coordinate 8,164,575 of NW_026706814.1, forward strand.
CTTTTCATTTAGATTCAAATGATCTAATTTGCGACATGCTAATTATTCTTGATGCTCTATCTTCAATATTCTAATTCATACTTATTTTGGCTATCCGCACGCACTCATTGATATTAAAGGGTATTTGTGCTTTTCCCTTCAATAAAAATTTTATGGCGACCAAAAGTTGTAAAACCACTCTTTGATGATTGAACTGTTGGAGATTACTAATAATTTTATATTTTCTGGTTATTTCTGCTACTCCTTCTAATAATTCTTTAATGTATTCCCGATCTCTGATTTCGTCCAATTTTTCAAGTAGGGTGATTGCAGAATTAATTACTGATAAAATGTTGTTCACGGAATATGACTTATTACTTTCGTATGAGTTCGTATTTTTTACTACCTTGACACAATCATTAACTCTCTCCAATAGGGTAGTCTCGCCAGTATTATCGGAACAATTTATACTCTTACGATCCTTGCTACCAATTTCTCTAATTTTCGATTTATAGTATGACTATATACCCAAATTACTTTCTGTCATTGACAATTTCGTGGGGTGAATTTCATCCGGGGGGAAATTATCATCCGCAAAATTTATATCCAGTATACCTTCTTTTTGCTTTACTCAGCCTTACTTATTTTATTGTTGTGAGTAAATATTAAATTAGCTTTCGCGGAACTTGGGTGTGCACTTCTGTATTCTTTGTCTGCTAATCCCAAATTACAACCTGAGTATAAATTTTGGTTTTTCTAATTTCGGAGTTTTTCTTATAGTTTTCAACATTCAAGTTACTAATTTCAGATGTACAGATTTCAGGTTTACAAATTTTAACATCGCTATCCTTTTCTGGTCCAATTTCAAATTTAAAAATTTCAGATTGTTTATCTCCAAATTTACAGGTTTTGAATTTTCGCAAATTTACTCCAATTTTATTTGAACGGTTGTGTTCGGAATCGCCCCCACTAACTCGATTAAAATTATTTTTATCAGCCTTAAGACCGGTGTCTGAATCTTCATTGCTTTCTTTATTATTGGTAGCTCTTCTCACAAGTGTATCAAAACTGCTATAAATCTTGACTTGATTTTTGACTACTCTAGCGTAAGTTTTGCAGTTTGTTGTTGATTCTGAACAACTATTACCATCTTGCGATGTCATAATTTCATTATCGGTATTTGTATTGTTTGTTGATAAAGAAAAAATTTTATCAGCAATTTTCAGGGTATTATTTTTATAATCTATTCTAGCGTTGAACTTACGCAAACATTCGCTACCGATTAGTCCGTCTTCTTCAATAGGTAAATCATCGGATACCATATGAAATTCAAATTCTAAATCTTCTATTCTAATATTTATTTTTCCTAATGTTGCTACGCTGTTATGTGTAATACCTCGCAACTCTGAAATGTTCAATTTGTTCAGATATGCTTTGTCTATATATTTGTTGATATATTTGTTGTCAACAACACCAATATTTTCGTTACTTCTAATTTCTTTGTATTCCTACTTATGCTCGGCGCTCCGTCTGGCCGCTCGTTTCCCCGGTCTCGCCCGTCATCTGGAAACCACTGGCGTTTCCCTATTGCTGTTTTTTTTGTTTGTTGAAAATTCTTTTGTTACACCTAATTTTCCAGTGACATTTAATACCGCAATAATTACAAGTTGTTGGATTTCTGTTTGGGTTTCCTGGTCTGTGATTATTAGAATTAAAATTACCCTGGTATTGATTTTTTGTTGCGGAATTCTGACTTGCTTGGGACGGGGCTACTTACTAATTCTTTCTCTATTAGCTGAGTTTTGACTATCCATTTGCTTTTGCCCTTCCTTACTAACAAATCTTTCGATTCTATATTTCGTACCACCATTGTTACGGTAAAAACAAGTATCTTCTAAAAGATTTGTTAACTTACAAATTTGATATGCTTGTGGGTTATCTGTTTTTACTACTTTTACACTTTTTATGTTTGCTAGTTCTTTTTTTGTTTCTGAAAGTACTTTTACTATCTGGGTGAGATCGTTGGGTTCCTGTGTTGCGAAATCGCGTTCCATCTCTGCCGCTTTTGCTGTTGCTTCTTCAAGATTTATCGCCTGTCCCATTCGCGCTTCAATCAGCCAGTGTAAGCCGCAGATAAAAAATTTGACTTTATCCTTTTCTAAATGGTTGAAAAATCCTACATTATACCTTTTTTTTCACGCACTGCTGCGCTTACTAATTTTCGCGCTACTGTTTTAACTGTTTGAAAATTTTACTACGTTTTCCGATGCTTTTTGCTTGAGCATAGCCAGCTCACTCGATAGTTCATTGAAGGTTTTGTCTGATCCCAATAGATGATCTAAGTATATTTCAATCTCACTAATTGTCTCAAAATGTTTTCCTCGCATACTTTTTAATGCATCTCCGTATAATCTCATTTTAACTAATCTTGCCAGATCCGGTTCATTTTCGGGTGGAATAACATTATAGGCTTCCCAACAGCCATCTAAAAAATCATGTATTAGAACACCATATTCGTCGTATTTCGGAATAAAATCTACAATACCTTTCAAACCTAAATTTCTCATAGGGCTAATTGTAGAATTTTGTACTGTACGCGTTGAATCTTGTGGTGTTGAATGATAAATCGGTCTTGTATTGGCAAATGATCTGAATGTCGACTTAGATGTAAAATATTCCGTATTACTACTTTTCTCGTTTTGATTAATTACTCCATCACTTTTTTCATAAAAATTTGATATTAAAAATTTTACGTTTTCCTGATTCGTAACAGGTATTTCGTGTGTTTTATTTATTTCGTCGTCGTTATCATCATCAATTGTCAAATTTGCCAGTGATTGGAAAAATTCTCTTGCCTCGTCGTTTGTTATTTCCGCGATCGACACAACTATTCGTTTGAACTTATTTTCAAATTGTACTACTTTGTCAGTGTGATTCACTGCTTCTAAAATTTCTTTCGGGCTTATATTACGTTTCGTTAACTCTTCTACAATAAGCAGTAAAAGTGGATCTTGACATGTATTCCTTATTAACTCTCTATCTATATAATGTTCTAAAATTTTTATTAATTTATCTAATTGTTGTTGTTTGTTGCCTTCTATTTCAAAACTTACAACCTGACGAGTGTCCAGAAATTTTATGCATTCCAATAATATTTGTTCTCTACTGGTTATAAAAATTGCATGTACTTTTCCTATGCAGTTTTTTAGAACTATTAGTGCTTCCGCATTTCATTTGCCTCTCGTATCAGCCACCATAGCCATGTCGATTTCGGAAAGAGAGAGAAAAAAAAATTTTATTTAACTCTGCTTTTGTTAATAATAAAAAACCCGGAGGGGTCCCCAACTGTTACGTCTCACGCAAAGGCCGCGGATTGATAATAGTTACTCAACCGCGACTGTCTCTTTTTGGTCAACGCATAAGCGCTTTACCACGGGTACGAGACTGAGCAAAAGCAGGCTGGCAATCAAACTAAGGCGCCGACTAGAAAAAGTAACGGTTAATTAAAATAGATTTACCTGAAAATTGACTCGTCCTATAACTCGTACTGCAGAATCCAGGGATGGATTGTAGCTATACTGAGTAGGCTTAAGACATTTTCTAATTTATAATAAATGACAAGTGGTATTTTAGTTTAAATATTTATTAATCAAATCAAGTGATACAGAGACTTCTGGAGTCTTCCGGAGTAAAATACTAAGTCCTCTAACAGTCTCTCTCTCACCTCTTTTATCAGGCAAAATACATAAAACTAGCCCATAAAGGGTTACATCCATAAGGGAAGCACGCGTCATCAAGAACAAGGTCAGACTTTAATTAGGCGTTACTCTAATTGAGGGAATTCCCCCTGCATAAAAGTTTAAATTTCCGCTTTTATATGATCTGACCTGTTCCCGACGTGACATTAAAGTGAATATAAATATCACAGTCCTACAAAAATACCTTAATTTTTTGCACAGGCAAACCATATCTGTTTTTCTAAAGAATTTTTGGCGCTGAAACCAAATCCGATCTCAGAATTGCTCCAGCACGTCAGGATTTTGAGATATCTTAATCTAAAAGTGTGAAAATAGCGATTTTTACCTATATTTGAGGTTATGTAGCACCACGACATTATCTACACGTAAAAAACTACAAACGGCATATTAAAGAAGCAGTCTAGTCCCTTTAAATGCCGTTGAGTTTGCTCAGTTTGCTTATTTTTTCTTTGAGATATTAAATTTCAAAGTTTTTCATTTCATGAATATTGTACCTTTCAGAACATATAGCTTTGAACGTTTCGACATCGAATTTTATGTCAAGCGTCTTCAATCAATTACTGTTCTACAACAAAATTAAGATATATACCATGGACAGGCTAACCCTACTTCAACCTAAATTATGTCATCCCCACGAACCTTTATAGCCCTTATAAACCACCCCTACCTGAGGAGGGGTATATCAGAGACAATGTCAATGAGATATTCATTTTTTTACAGAAAAGTAGTTGATTAAACTCGCTCTAACAAGGGTTAGGCGGGTTAGTTTGCTTGGGGGTTGGTAGAGGGGGTTTCTGAGAGTTGTAGGGTTTTCTGAGGATAGAGTACATCAAGGAGAAAACAGATAAGCCTATCTGTGGTTGAGATCTTAGGTTCCTCATAGAAAAGCAGTCGATTAAACTCGCTCTACCCAGATTTATCGTAGGTAGGTTAGCCTGTTTGATTGTTGGCAGGGGTGGTTTTTAAGGGTTGTAAGGATTTGTGGGAATGATATAATTTAGGTTAAAGGTAGGTTAGCCTGTCTATGGTATATATCTTAATTTTCTGTATGTTCTGAGAGGTACAATATTTATGAAATCGAAAAACTTTAAAATACAATATCTCAAAGAAAAAATAAGCTATTTGAGCAAACTTAACGGCATTTGAAAGGACTAGGCTGCTACTTTAAGATGTCGTTTATAGATTTTTGTGTATAGAGAATGTCATAGTGCTACATAACCTCAAATATAGGCAAAAATCGCTATTTTCGCACTTTTAGGTTAGGATATCTCAAAATCCTGACGTGTTGGAGAAATTCTGAGGCCGGATTCGGTTTCAGCGCCAAAAATTCTTCGTGGAACCATGTATGGTTTGCTTGTGCAAAAATCTTATCGGACTGTGTATTAAGCCCAAATTCTTTTAAAAATTTTCAATTTATTTGATAGGACTTCATTTTGAGACTGAAAATGTTGTCAAAATAAACAAAAACGATTCGAACAATGATCGCACTGTTCAACCACACTAAAATCAAGTTATTTCACATTTTTTCTGGTATATTACCTTCTAAAAATGAAAACAATGGCGATGGTTATGACAATGGGACGGGCGATTAGCCATGAAAAGACCTTACATGGAAAAGGAGTGAAAGACGATCAATTCAATGAAAGCTCAGAATCAAAGCTAGTTATTATTCAGACTTCTTGCACATCTATTATTCTTTTTTACAAAAAAAAGAAAAATTGAACGATCTAACGTGCAGCCAGGAAATGAGCCGTGTAGAATTAGAATGCAATCACCCATTGTCATAAGTCTTGGAAAATTGTCGGTATTGAAAACAACGATGGAGATTCTTGTTACGCAAATTCCAGTTTACAAAGCTTGTTTCATTGTCTTCCAATTAGATCAAAATTTTTAAACCATAGAGAGGAAAATAATCTTCTTCAAGCATTCGATGTTTATGCTGTTGGCGGCAAAGTTAATATTAAAAAGGTGAGAGCATTTGCTGGAGAGACATTTCGTTTGCAGAAGAAGAATTATGTGGCGGATTTGATTCGTCCAGAACTTTATCCAAAATTAATAATGTATGGACAAGTGTCTACTTCCAAAGAGCGATGACGCAGGTTTACGCGTCGTTCTCTACGGCTCGTGCGTACAATCGCTCTTTGGTTGTTGTTGTTAACCAGGCTGATAATCTAACAAAGAAACTAATCAAATTAAATCAAAATAAAATCGAAGTTTATTTAGGTCATTTAGGTGAAGAACCAATTTACGCCAACGAGGTATTCGCGGCAAATGTTTTATGCGGTATAGCGAAGCACAGTTCAAAAGACGAGGCTTATTTTGCTGATATGGCATATGATTTTGCAGATGCATTAACCCAAAAATTGGAAAATATTGTTATCAAGGCTAATACTCAATCAACCAACATTCTTCTATTAGAGTCAGTGAACATGTGGTGTTGCAATGAAAATTGTAAAACTCTCGACGCAGATATACTACAAACTTTGGCAGATTTATCACGAAAATATATTGGATACTTCTTACACTAACGGATTAAAGCTTTAACGTGCTATTGATGTCTGTTCCCGTGAATCACGAAATCCAAGCAAAAAGAAACATCCAAAAGCTTATTACTATTGTCACGAGTTCTCTCCCGTTGCCGAAGAAAATAACGAATTCTTTATACATCGGAGCCCGGAAGGCTAAGCTGCTTCGCGGGGGATGCGAAAGGCAACGTTTCGACGCGCGCAAAAGGGAATAGGCAGGAATGGTCAGCACAATAATCACTCAAAACTCGTTTAATACATATATTTATCCACACACTTCAACAGTTACAATCAGTAAATCTACGTCACAATAATCGCGCTCTCGCACTACCGCAGTCGCGAGTTTCTGCGGAAAAATCGCATGGAACCCGGTTGGCGCGACGGTTACGAGCTATTCTCCACGTTTCTCCATAGGTCCTCGAGCGAAATAACCGCCGAGCCTCCCTATCCTCGCGGGTTGCCGGCGACGTGATCTTACGCAAGAGAGAGAAAACTTGACCAACCTTACAGGAAAACTGCTCGGTGTCCCCGGGTTGTAGAGATGTTGATGGCTCGTTCGTTTTTCTCGTATACAAGTCCAATGACGAACGGTTGTACCAAGTTGCACACGCGTCGTAGAAACAAACTTCACTTGCTTTCGCAAAGGCCGAAATCAATCAATCGCGAAGACGCCGCGGACAAAGCGTGTCGCACTCAATCGCTGTCGCAATCTACTGCCGGGCACCGAGCGTCCCCCACCAAAAACCCTTGAGTAGCGGGCAATCGGCGGTAACTCACGCATACCAACTTTGCCGGCTTTCAAACCATATTCCTTGTTCTCTCTCTCGCTCTCTCTGCCACCGGGAAGTGAGAGACGTTGACGGAGCCAACGGCGCAAGCCGTGGCTCTCGTCACACTATAAACCACTTTTTTGTAGATGAAGATTTTTAAAGTTGACATTTATTTATCCATTATCCTCAGCTTCGGATAATAAAACGGCTAATTTACAGAATCATAAATTCTTATCACCCGATTTTTGAAATTGATAATATCTTCAATTTATGTGACATAGTTAAATTGAGAAACATAGCTGAGACATTCAACGAGTCTTGAACAAGATTTCATTGCCCAGAAGATGTGACGTGTTTAGATGAATGTAAACTTAAAAAAAACGAAAATTACATAATTAAATTCCAGAAAATAGATTGACCGAGATCCTCCTTGTACTTTGTGTATATCATGTGACCGACTGTGATGCTTAAGACAGCTGAAGCCGATAAAAAAAATAGCAGATAAAGACAATATTATACAATTTTGATTGGCAGGGAAAAATCATGATTGGGATAGATTACTGAAGTTATATAAACTTGCTGAAATCGAAAAGGCTTTTATCTGTAGTAATTATGAAGCCAATGTCAGAAAAAATACTACAAGTTCAAATTTAAATTTAAATAATATGTGATAGCCGGCGCATTTATTAAGAAATTCATATGTATCTTTCGTTGTCCCAAAGCTGTACTTACAGACCAAGAAAAAAATTACTGAGCTCATTAATGAACAGAATCGCTAAACGTTTCAAAATAAAAAAATTTAGGACCACCACCTTTCGACCGCAGTCTAATAGTCCCTTAGAAAGATCATTTCGTGCACTCGCTGAGTATCTAAAACAATATACAAATATCGACAGTGATTGGAGTTAGTGGATTGATTTAGTTATGTTAAATTATAATACTTGCGTTTAAGAAAGTACCAAACATACCTTATTCAAAGTTGTTTTAGGTCGTTTAGCCCGAATGCCGTCTAGTAACCCGTAGTATCGAATTATAAGGGGTATATAACTTACTTAGTAACACGACTCACAGGAATTCAAAAATTGGTATACGAGAACTTAATCACTTTCAAGTTTAAATAAAAAAAATATTACGAACAATGCATTAATCCAGTTAACTTTGCACTTGGTGGCTTGGTGACTATGTGTTTTTAAAATTCAGACCCAAGCCCCGGAAATTCGGCCATCACTATTTCGTTTCTTCCAAAATTACAGCCGTATTACCAAAGAACAATATAAAAATAGAAATGAAAAAGGGTAGTACAGTTGTCCAAGCGAATAGACTCCGGAATTCACATATTAACCAAACTAGTCAATAGACAAAACGAACATATAATAAAATATTTTTCTGATTACAGGCAACAACATAATGTATACTTTCTTTTTTTTACTGTTACCAGTATCTCTAACAATAACTAATCCAGTTTTGACGGCGTCCTGGCTAGAATAGCCGGCCCTGTCTGGCTCGCTCTCTGTCTCTCTCTCCCTCTCTCGCAGCTCGCTCCTTCGCTGTTGCCCTGACAAGCGTGGTGGAAATTACGAACCGATACCGATGCTCACATCGCTTTATTCAAGACCAATACCTGAGCAGGGCATCATCATTGGGAGCTAATTGAGAGCGAGAGCGGCTACGGCAAGAAAAAGAGAGAGATTGACGCGTCGCGAGTAGAGAGTAAACGAGCGCGAGCGAACCGCGGCGGTCCACTCGCGAGAGCGAAGCCGCCGGTGTTGCTCGAGCTGACGCGTGAACGGTTGGGGAGAGAGTTCGAGCTGAGATCTTGAGTCATAAGGATCAATTGTGACGGCCGAGCGTGCGCACGCCAGAAAACCGAATAGTCAAGCGGAGACAAAGGACCGAAACAACGCTGAGCAGAGTATAGCCCGGAGAGAATTTCCATCGACGCTCGAGGCATCGTGGAATCCAATTGGATCTGCCGTAAGCCTGCCTGCAGCTCCAATAGCATTTTCTGCCTGCAGCATTAGCAGCATTTCCTACCAGCAGCCTTTACCAGGTCAGGTCGTCTCTCTTTCTTTCTCTCTCTTTATTTGCGAGTGCGCGACGCGTTGGCGAAGTGCTCGCAATCATCCGCGAGCACGGCGAAATCGGCGAACAAGGCGAGTCCCTCCTTTATAGTTCTCTCAACTATTGTAACGTGCCCCCGTGCGATTGTACGCACGAGCCGTAGAGAACGACGCGTAAACCTGCGTCATCGCTCTTTTGATTGTTAAACGCTGAAGAATAAATATTGTTAACGAATGTGATCATTGTGTGCACCCATCATTCCCTTCCTCTTAATTCAAAGCCCAAACGTCAATTTAGTGACGAGGCCCATCGTCACCGTTCACAGGAGCGAAAGAGCCTCCCTTATTTTCCCCTTTTAAATAATTTGTGACACGGCGCTTAGACACGGGCCTTTACATGGCTAGTGGGAATTATTAAAAAATATAATTTAACAAATGGTGTCACACAGTAATAACCATCATAGGATATGACTGCGGAGCATGATCCCTCAACATAACAACTGTATCTTTATTAAATGTAGAAGAATGTGAAGTGCCTTCCATTAATATAAACATAACGAGGAAACATATTCAATTATTACAATTGAATAATTATGAAGATGCACACGTAATTCAATGTAATATTCAAATAGACAGAACTGTTTACTATTGTGGAATGCACTCACACAATTCGATAATAGAAAACAGCGCAATCGAATATTTAATGGACACAAGCCGACAAACTTGTTATGATTTACACAAAAGCGGTACATTTTATTTTGATAATTAGCACGTATCTCGGGATATTAAGATTAATCAAACCACAGTCAGACCAGCCATTTTAGCAGGTAGCGTAGACCAGAATAGAGATTGTACTTCTAGTAATTACTCCAATGTTTACGGTAGCTGGAATGTAGTAGTAATTCAAGCCAAAATAAAAATAACTCTATAAGAGATTATAGCTTCGACTGATTTAAATAACGACCAAATAATACTACGCAGTAGTGTTAAATGTAAGTTAGGAAGTGAACATTGTATCGATTCAGAAGGAGGCCACACTTTTTGGAAAAGTACTTTCAATGATATCTGTAATTTTAATCGGTATAACGTATTATACGACGGTATAGCCAATGAAATTGAAGACGAAGTTGACCAAAAATTTTACTCGTTAACTACACAAGAAGTCACCTTACCTTTGCATTGTAACGTTTGATTCTATCTTACGTTAGTAAAATAAGTAGTTCTGACTTTAATTGTTTTATTTATAATGGCGTTTCCGAGAGTAAGCAAGAAGTTGACACGTGAATGCTCTATAAGTATTAATATTTCAATAATCACCGAATAGCGAACACGGTATTCGCTATTTCGATGAGCTGTTTACAATACAATTGAGTATTATTGCATCTATCGAGGAGAAGCCCGACAGCGCTGCAACGAATATTCAATTTAATTTCTAGATAATTATTAATTTCAGAGAGGAGATAGTCTAAGGCTACTTTTCTTCTCATTAAAGAGAGTCTTATGAGTTGAGCGCTCAGATTATCGTAAGGAAAAGAAATTAGCAGGCTAACCTCTGAATAATGAAATCAGTCTCAGGAAATAGCTGAGTCTTTATTTCGTTCAATGCTCGGGCTGCTAAACAAGGTAGGATAGTGAATCCTCTTGTCGTAGCGACGAGCGAATTTATACTTGTAAAATTGGCTCCTTTCTACTTTTGGTAGCCCATACAAGGCTATTTTCAAATTAGCATAAACTTTGTACAGGTTTTGTAGCAAAATGGCTCGATCGAAATTGAAAATTAGCGATTTAAAAAATCAAGTATAAAATGACAAATTTTTTAATATAAATCGTTTCTCAAGGAAAAATCGCTTTTTAAAATTATAAGTGATATTTAAATAACACAGATATTTAAATAACACAGAGTTTACAATAAATTTACGGAAAATTTTTACATCAAAAAATCGCTTGTGATAAGAGGAACATTATTCAAAATAAAAACGACTAACTTAACAATCCATTTTTGAATAATAATTAAAAAACGAATTTGTAAATTCCTTTTTTAGTCATGATAAAATCAACAAATGGGTAACAATCGTTATCATTAATTTTATAGATATATACGGTCGAATCGTTATTTCGCAACGCAATTTTAATTGTTTAAATAAATTATAAATTTTTTATTTATTGATAACTCAGTCAAAAATCAGTTATCAAAGTGTCAAGTTCTTGCTTCTCTGTCTTAATGCGCTACAATCGCTGTTGTATATTCGAATTTGCAATATATTTTTTGTTGCAAAATTACTAGCGATATTACTTGTAAATTAAATTAAACTAACAAATACATATTTAATGACTATAATAACTTGAGATTGGAGATCAGCGCATAAAAATTGACTGAAAAATACTTTTGTTCGTTAGAAAAAACTTTGCAATTGTCGATTTTGCATTGTAAACAATAATTTTCCCACGCTCGTGACGTCACGCTCCTTATATGGTCTTGTTTTCGCCGAATTGTTTCTTGAGTTATCTTGTGTACGATGGGTTGCTATTTAGCAGTGGGAGAAAAGGCAAATCAGATTGGACCGTTATAGCATAAATGATAAAATCAAAGCGATATGTATGCGGCTATGAAATAATTATTACTGCACATCCCAAATTATTTATTTAAATAGTTAAAGATAATCTGTATTTCCTTAGTAAGACAATATCTCTTAATAAATTAGACATATTTGCATATGTAAATTCAGAATTTATATTCGTAGAATATTACATTAGATTACAAACGTCAAATTTGTACAGGAATGTTATGGTACAGCGTTGTAGACAAGAAAGAAAGATACTTAAAAATGAACTTGCAATTGCTACTCAATCTCCTGTTCAATTTGCGCATAATCTTATGAGAGGACCCAGATATATGGTTGTAACAGTAGAAGTAATACACATAGTTAAATGTATACCAGTTGATGTAAAGGTCTTACAAGAAGAAGAATATTATGCCGAATTGAAAGTAATACATAACAATCACACAAAATATTTATCACCTAAGACTCATATCTTAAAAGCTCATGGAACCATAGTCGACTGTAATAGTTTGTTGCCTACATTCTTTTATTTTAATGAAGATTAATATAAATTTTTACCTAGAGCAGTGAAAGCAAAAGCACCTTCTACTCTCAAACTTTTCTTTGGCTTGACTTGGAAATATCAAGACATTCCTTGTTTAACTACATACAAGTGGAATATACACAGGAAAGGATTTACAAGAATTAATGAACCGCATTATATTTCCAATGGAACAACTCTTGGTAATTAATGATATAGCTCTAGAAATCCATGGGCACAATGTAAAAGATCATGATGGTATAATTGGAAAACTGATGAACGAAGATATAATGGAACAACTGGTTGTCAGTACATGGAATAAGATGTGGATTAAGTGGATTAAATTTATAACATCTGGTACCTTTAGTACTGGAGTACTTTCAGTTATATTGATTGTTTGAAGTATTAGGAAAGTTATAGAGATCTTTATTAATGGATTGACTTTGCACAGTATTTATGAATGGTCCTTTTATCTAGTTGGTACCATATGTAACAGTTGTAACATGGGACAAGATCAGGCAGCGGTAGGCTAATTGACCGCTGCTGACTCTCTCATGCGCAATGAACACTATTGGCTCTCGCGACGTATTTGACAAAGTACAGGTCACACGATATTTTCATATTTTGTATTTATTTCATGTTTCCCTGAGTCAAGGCCATATGACGTCACACCACACTTACAACACACTTACCAAGTACACACAAACAATTACCAAGCCCACTCTCGGAAGCTAAGTACAACGAGATGAGGGGCAATGCTAGCAAAGACGGAGAAGAAAAGGAATTCGGCAGAGAGTTCTAGGCTGCGGTCAACACCGGACGTTCTAAACCCGCGCTTGTCTTACTGCGCCGAGATAACGCTTTCTCCGGCATTCTAAATTGCATCACAAAGTCAGTCTTTGATTAGCTAAAGCGTGCCTCATTCAATCATAAGTGATCACGTTGCATTGTTTGCCGTTATCTTGTCTAACTGATCAACTACCGTCAAAGGTCTTGTTCCGTGTTAATCAGCGAGCTTGTATCAGTAAGTGGATTATCCGAGCTTTATAAGCAATTAAGGTAACAGTCATCTCAAGCTTATTAAATTGCTTCAATCGTTCATGTGTGTGACTCAAACCTTATTTTAAACGGAAACTTGACTAGCGGCGAATCAATTGTATCGTTAGCGATTGTAAGTGACCTCGTGCTATTAGAATATTTTGTTTTCCTCTATGCCTGGCTTGACTACTGTACGGTCAAGCCGAAGAGAGCCAAAGTCTCAAAATTGCAATCTTGAAATATTTAATTTAATTAGTCGTCGAGTTAGTCGAGTAAGTCGAAGCTCATTATCACGCTAGTACTCGTTCTAACTCCATATTAATTGCCTAATTTAATTAACGATTATTTGTTTGTTCAATTTATAATAAATCTTATATGTATCATTTATTTTAATTTTTATTATAAACATTTAATTGTATGCAATCCCCAGTTCCTTATCCCATTCTCTCTAGGTAAATTCACAGGAACCTGCTCCCGCTCTTCAATATTAGAGCTAGCCATATCTAAAGGAGAGGCACTGCTCCCTCACTTCCCCTCAGTGCCTGGCGCCCTTGCGCTAATCGCGTGAGTCACCGTACAGTTTTTGCCTTACCGTAAATACGCTGTTACAATTGGCGCCCAACGTGCGGCCGCGTGAATAGCCTAATCAAAAATTTTTTTTTTTTCTTTTCTTTCCCTCCCCTCCCCCGCTTCGCGTGTGTGAAAAAAAAAAAAAAAAAAAGGGAAGTAAAACGCTAAATTAGAGCGAAAAGAGAGATTGAGAGAGAAAGAGAGAAAGAGAGAGAGACACCGTTGACGTGACGTCACGGCTCGGTACGCTGCGGCGCAGCTAGTCGTTCGGCCGCTCCCGGCGCCGCCATCTTGCCAGACGCCGACGCGCGCAGGCAGCAGCCGGCGCATTACTGCGCACTAACAACCTAGCAACCGACTAGCTCACGTCTGCTAAAAACAAAAAAAAAAAAAAAAAAAAAAAAAAAAAAATAGAAAAAGTGCAAAGATGCCAAACTTCGGCAACCGCAGTGCGATACCAGTGTCAGCAGAGGTCTCAAAGACGGCACACGCAAATACCTGCCTCCAGGAGTAAGTACCCTCGTTGGCTTAAACATCTAATTACGCTCTTGGCGCAGAGACACGCTGCATGCGCGACGCCGCTGACAGGCTTTGCTAGCTGCCTGCATGATCGTTTTTTTTTTGCTCTCTCTCTGCACGCTCGCTCCGCTATCTCGCCACTGTACGCCGTGCTACACCCGCTCGCAAAATTTTTTTTTCTCTTCTCTCTCTCTGGTTGCTGTTGCCTTATCTCTCTTCTCAGCAAACCTAACCCAGCAGTTGACAGCTGAGTCAGTTTGTTGGTGGCCGCTACAAGTGTGATAACACACTACAACACTCTATGTGCAAAAAAATAGCACAATAGAGTTTTGCACAAACTCACCTGCCACCTGAAGATTACACAAAAGTATCTCAGGTAGCTGTCCCGGTTAAAGGGCTAACCGAGGCAGCTTGACAGGTGAAAGTAGCCAGCACACCAAGACAATTCTACCTTCACTAAGAACAATAGTGGAGCACACAGGGGACCTACGCATGGGTCCAAAGCCCCTTAGCATCTGTGATGCAAAATATTTAATTTTTTTTTTGCCTTGAGTGCTCGCTTAACAATTTTGTTCAGAGGTGCTTGGAGTTAGCACACATGCAGCTGACAGCTACTAGTCATTAGCCGCATAGCAACTGAGTGCCCTCCAATCTTTTTATTATAATCACCTGTAATTCTTGCTTTCTCTTCAATTAGCTTGCCTTTTCTTGCTTTTTCCTGCCTTCTCTTGTTTTATGAGATGTTGTGGTATAGCTGGCTATCTTGCTAACTGCTATTTTCTCTGTGCTGCTTTGCGTTGCATTGATGTTGTGCTATGCTTGAGTGGCCACGCTTATGCCTCTTACTACAATCCAACTGCTGTTTGTTGCAAATAGCACCTGCCGCTACACAGTGAGTGACCGCCTGGAACCAAAGCATCACTGGACCAGGTACATAGGATAGGCAATTGAAGAAACAACTCAAGAGGTACAGGATTAGATAAGCAAGGGTAAATGAAGCTGCTGCTGAATATATAGCGACAAGTGAGCTGTTGGAGAGCAATAAGTCTCTCTAGTGAGTGCCAGGCTGACGGCATCAACGATATTGCCTTCTAAGGACAAGGCAAAGAAAGACATAGCTACGCCTGGTCTTGTAACCTCACCCAAAGCCCATATAATTAGCGAGTGACTACAAGAAGACCCCATGCCTTAGTAGAGGGACTTGTTCTCGTTCTTTTTTTTTTCTTTTTTTTTCTCGGATTTAATTGCCTTTAGGTACAACACTGACTAAATACCCTCAGCCCTTAGCAATTAAACAATAAATTTGAAATACCTATTAATAATTTAACTATCATCATTCCATTTATTACTTATGACATTTTTATATATATATACAATCAATTTTTTTTATATATTACCATAGCATAGTGCCTTCTGCTCCCTTAACGGACAACAGCATATTAGTGCTCCCCTCTTTTGATTCTCTTTTGCTTTAGGTACTACCCGAGCAGCTGATGCCCCTCAAACATAAGAGGGTGAAATAAATAAACAACCCTACCTGCAAACCACATTCTCTCTCCCCACTTGTAAACACTTTAGCTGAGGACAAACGATAGGATTAGCTAAGGAAACAAATACAAGAGGCAAACCTGACAATTTATAGGAAACCACAACAAGCCAGAAGATTTTTTTTAGTTATTTTACTTCTTTGCCTGCCTAGTGCACCTTGCACTTGTGGTCTCCAGGTCTTGCCTTCCAAGAGCTTGTCGCACTTCCAGTCTTTTGTGCCCCTTTAGCAAGCAAGGCTGCCCTGTGCTGCAGACCCTGTTAGCACAGCCCAAGCCACACTAAGCCGAACAAAACGGAGGCTCTGTGGCCAGTGCATCAAAAGTATATCAGATTTTTGAAAGTAACAGAAGGACTGACAGCTATTATACTAGGAGAGATGGACCAAGCAGCGTTAATGGAGTGGGTCCACAGGTTGGAAACAAGAGAACTGCCTATAGCATTGGAGAGCCTACGTCTAGATACATCAGGGTCAGAAGCGGACCAAAGGTATAGGCTATTGAGAGTCTGCCTGCAACAGACTAATGCCAATGGAACCACATGGCATCCTAGTCTTAATACAACAGGTACAAGCACAGCAGCACCCAGCATTGGCATGTTGGTAACCACATGCACAGTGTCGGCCCCCATAACTACTCCAGTGTGTAGCCTGGTGAGCACCACGGCATGGGCAAGGCATTTGGGAGCAGCGACGCAACCATTGCAGCATAGGTTCAATTTGCCAACAACATCCATGGCACGACCACTTGCTTCAATACCTGAATTTGTACCTCGTAATTGGTCCCTGCCTTTAAATAGTAATATTAGCGCTAGTAGAGACAGTGATATGAGCCTACCAAATCAACAGTATTTGAACTACCCAGCACAAGGTGCCACTTTGCCTTATG
The DNA here is from genome assembly GCF_024137745.1 of Phymastichus coffea. Lineage (NCBI taxonomy): Eukaryota > Metazoa > Arthropoda > Insecta > Hymenoptera > Eulophidae > Phymastichus > Phymastichus coffea. Next base: position 8,181,307 of record NW_026706814.1, read on the forward strand.
TGCCTGTCGGAATGGCAGACGCCAACAGCACCTTGACCTGTGGTAATGAGACATCACCCCCGCGTTCAGGGTATGCTCAATACTCAAGGACTCCATTGCCTTACCTTCAAGAGCTCTCGGTCATTAGAGATGACCCAGCTCCTACACAGATTGGACCCAACGCACATAACTCCCAGACATTGATGAACCGGTCACAACAGTCAGTATTTACAGACGACTCGTCATTAGCAGCCTACCAATCGATGTTGCGTCAAGGACCAACCCCAGTGGAAACTCAATCGGCTTCAGCAAATAAACCGAAGATCACGGAAGCTGCAATGCCCTACATGTCGTCTACGGGATGGAACCCAGCTGTGTCATCGGTCCAAATCACTTTGCCTAGCACTACATATCAACCGTCGTTGCCGATGTTCGGTTCGACGGACAATCAAGTGCCCCCACGCTTAACTTTATCCCCAGTCGTAGCAGCACCACCACATACCTACGTCTCCAAAAATGCAGGAGACATGGTACGCAAATGGCAACTGAAGTTCGATGGTAGAAGGGATCATAGTGTGGAAGAATTCCTGTACCGTGTTGAGGAATGCAGACGTGGCTCAGCATTATCCTCAGCAGATGTGCTGAATGCAATGCCTATCATGTTGCGAGGAGTTGCACTCCAGTGGTACCGTCTCCACCTCCAAGACTGGTCATCGTGGACCGATTTTGTCACGCAATTCCGCAGGAGATTTGCTGGTCCAAACTTCCAATTGCGAGTGCGAGAAGAGGTGAGACGGAGGACGCAAGGCGCGTCAGAGCCAATTGCCGACTATTTGGTGAGTCTAACGCACATCATGAGATACGCAGTCCCAGCGTATACGGCAGCGGAGGAGCTTGACATTGCCTATGCGAATATGCACCCCAACTATAGGTGCCGCATAGACAAGATGAAGATCCGGTCGCTGGCAGATCTTGAGCGATACGGCGAGGAACACGAGCTAGCGCTCATCCTCAACAAAACGTGGCACCCACCACCATCTAAGGGTGAGTCCTTCTTCCCTGAACATGCGTTCGAGGAAGCAAAGGCAACCAAGCTGCCGATCGCCGCAGCAACCGAGGTCAAAATTGAGCCAGCCCCTCCTGCAGCTCCAGCCACTACCCCGGACCACAACTCTCGTCGCGGTAAGGCCAAACGGCCTACACCGCAGAAAAATGCAGCGAAACCCACTGAGTCGGTAGCCGCAACCGCCCCTTCTACACCGGTAGCACAAACTCCGCCAACTACTCCTCCAGCCACAGCTGAACGGCACTGCTACTGGTGCAAGGCGAAAGACGTAACTGTCCGGACCTGCACCAACCCGTCCTGCGTAGAACGCAAACAGCAGCGGGGAAACGCACGCCGGGGACGACGGTCAGGGTCGACATCGTCCCCTACCCCGACGACTCAGTAGATCTACCTGAGATCGCGTGCGCGTGCTCTTTTTGTGCCTCTAGTAACAGCCGCGCTCGCGACTCTAGATTTTATTTGCCGTTAAAAATAGGTGCTCACAAGTATCAAGCACTTGTGGACTCAGGCTCAATGCACACCTATTTTGGACAAAGGACTTTTAATGATCTTCCCGCAGAGCAACGAAATACAGTCGTGTCTTTGGTACGACTAGCTGATGGATCGACAACAACCACTGGAGGCGAAATCTCTTTAGATATTGCCTTGGGTAAGATATGCCGACCCCTCAAAGCTCGCCTACTTCCATGCCTGGCCTATGACTGTGTGCTAGGAATCGACTTCCTGAAAGATTTTGAATTAAGGATCGATTTCGGCACCAAAGTATGGTCACTGCCTGGCTCTCAGCCCGGTGAATTTAATACCGAGCAGAACCCTGTGGAGCAAGATTCTGTATCCACCTTAGCCGCTATTAAAGAGGTCTCTATAGTCGAGGAAACTCGAATATATGAGTTACTCGACCGGTTTAAGAAACCTCCAGCGGCTGGTTTTGGCGTGACAAATCTTGTAGAGCACTCCATTGATGTGCAGGGTCATGAGCCGATAAAGCAGCGATACCATCTGGTCTCCAAGCCAGTCGAGGAAGCGCTTCACCAACAGCTAGACGAACTTGTTGCCTCAGGAAAGGTGGTAAAATCCAACAGCCCCTGGTCCAGTCCAGTAGTTATGGTGCGCAAGCCCAACGGCACTTGGCGATTCTGCATTGATTTTCGTAAAGTCAATGCAGTAACTAAAAAGGATGCCTATCCCTTGCCTTATATGGAGGATATCCTCCGTAAGCTTAGTACAGCAAAATACATAAGCACTATAGATCTGAAGAATGCCTATCACCAGATACCCTTAGCCAAAGAAAGTCAGGAAATCACTGCTTTCACAGTCCCTGGTAGAGGTCTACATCATTATGTAGTAATGCCTTATGGGTTGGTCAATGCTCCAGCAGCATTCCAACGGTTGATGGACACACTGGTAACCACAGACATAGACCAGTGCGTCTTTGCCTACCTAGATGACCTGGTGATAGTGACAAGCACATTCGAACAGCACTTAACAGTGCTAGAAAAAGTGCTTTTGCGAATACAAGATGCCAACTTGGAAATAAATTGGGACAAGTGTGAGTTTTGCCGACCATCGGTGAAGTACTTAGGATATAGACTAAGTACTGAAGGATTAGCCCCAGACACCGATAAGATCGCACCAATTTTAAACTACCCAACTCCTAAAAACTTAAAAGAACTTAGAAGGTTAATCGGTATGGCGTCTTGGTACCGCAGATTTATCAGCAATTTCTCAGATATAGTTGAGCCATGGTTACGCCTGATGAAGAACAACGTCCGATTCAAATGGGGAGAAGAACAAGAACGGTCTCTTAATATCATAAAACAAGTTCTAACGACCGCTCCCACCCTTGCCTTCCCTGACATGAAGCTCCCCTTTTGCCTACAAACGGACGCATCGAATGTCGGCCTAGGAGCAGTCCTAACCCAAACTCGAGAAGGGGTAGAACAAGTCTTGGCTTATGCATCACGTGCCCTTACTCCAGCGGAACGCAACTACACAGTGACTGAACGAGAATGCCTAGCGATACTATGGGGAGTAGAAAAGTATCGCCACTACCTGGAAGGCACTCACTTTACTGTAATTACAGACCACAGTTCACTGCCTTGGTTGCAGTCGCTTAAGGACCCAAAAGGTAGATTGGCACGTTGGGCAATGCAGTTAGCGCAATACGATATGGAAATAATCCACCGTAAAGGCGCTCTACACCACGTCCCCGATGCCTTATCAAGAATGTTCCCGGATGAAGGGGAAATAGCTTCCATAGAGACGATAACAGACCCATGGTACACTAAGCGACTAGCGGAAATAAAAACAAACCCACAAAAGTTCCCCAACTGGCGAGTAGAAAATGACAAGATGTTCAAACATTTGCCTAACCCAATAATGGAGAATATGCTGGAAGACCTCCAACCATGGAAACTAGTATTGCCTGCAGAACTCAGGGAGAAAGCCCTGATGGATGCACATAACACCCCGACCGCAGGACATTTAGGAATTGAGAAAACGTTCCGTCGGATCAGTACAACGTTCTATTGGCCAGGGTACTTCGAAGATACATCCAAGTATGTTAAAGCCTGCCTTACCTGCCAAGCCAATAAAGTTCTTCAGCAATCGCCAGCAGGATACATGGGCCACAGGTATGTGGAACAACCATGGCTGACGGTGGCAGTGGACACAATGGGCCCCTTGCCTCGCTCAAAGGCGGGAAATGTGTATCTCCTGGTATTCCAAGATTGGTTTACTAAGTGGGTGGAATTGGTGCCGGTTCGCAAGGCGAACGCACAGACTGTGTCGAAAGCCTTAATGGACAGTGTCATCTGCCGCTATGGAGCACCTCAAACTCTCCATACGGATAACGGCACAGAGTTTACGAACAAGGCGGTAAAAAGCTTGCTGGAAAAGTATGGGATAAAGCACTCCACCAGCCCGGCGTACCACCCCCAAGCCAATATCGTAGAACGTGCCAATCGCGTGGTCAAAACCATGATCAGGTCGTTTATAGACGACAACCATCGCGATTGGGACGTTCACTTGCCTGAATTCCGATTGGCAGTCAACTCAGCGGTGCATAGCTCCCTCAAAGTGTCCCCTGCGTTCCTTAATTTCGGCCGAGAACCGAGATTGCCAGATGCCTCATTGTTCTACAACCCAAATGCGGAAATCTTGCCTTTAGATATTGCCTCGTGGAAAAAGCGGATGGAAGGCCTCGCGGCGGTACGGGATTCAGTTACGCGGAACTTGCAGGCAGCAGCAGAGCGTCAGAGGCCGTATTATGACGCCAGACGGAGGCACGCTTCGTATAGCGTCGGCAACAGGGTGTGGCGGAAACTACATACCTTATCTGCCGCTAATGCAGGGGTCAGTGCCGCCCTGGCGCCTAAGTTTGCCTCCGACTGGTACGTCTCTGCGGTACTGTCACCAACGGTCGTACTTCTAACTAATGCAGCGGGTCGTAAGACCACCAAAGTCCACATCAAGGATCTTAAACCTTATGTTCGTCCACAGGTGGATACCTAGAGAATCACCCCGTCTACCTCAACCTCCTCAAGTGCCCCAGCAAAAACAAAATGAACCAGCCCCGAGAGCAGTAATAAACCTGCCAAGAGCGCCTATCGCTCTAAAAGACATTAAAATAATAAAAACCACAAAATGCTGGAATTGCCATGCATTGGGACATGGGTATCCTGAGTGCACCAAAGCCAGAAGAATATTCTGCTTCGGCTGTGGCAAACCGTACGCCACCCTCAAGACCTGCAATAATTGCCAGGAGCAGTATGGAGATGGCACAGGGGTGAGAGGTCCTTGCAACCCATTGGGAGAGAAGGACCAATGGCGCATTACGCAGCAAATCAGGAGACGCTAGGCGTGGAAAAACGACCAATGATTTTTTTTGTTTCTTTTGTTTTTATAAAATGCCTTATGGTCGCCACTACCTTTTTTTTTTCCCTTTTTTTTCTCTTTCTTGCCTTTTTCCTTCTTTTTTTTCTTTTCTCTTTTTTTTTCCACGATTCGCCATAAATGTAACAATTAGAATAAACAAATCTTAAAACATACATTTGCACGTCCGTTTAATTAAATAAAAGCATTATCGCGGCTCGAGTCGTTAATTTCCCCCCCTCGCCGCCACATATATATTTTTGCCTTTTCCTTATTTAAAACGTGGCATGGCTTGCGTCTTCGCCAAATGCCTGCTACCATTTACCCATCCTATGCACTCCCTTCCTAATCCGGAAACTGGTTGCATACAGTCTGATGGGAATCTCGTTTTTTTTTTAATTTTCTTTTTTTTGCTTTAATATAACATCATGATGTGATTTCGTTATATATCCTTTTTTTTTCCCTCTTTCATTATTAGTATCTTTTTATGATTTTTTTTTTTTTTTTTTTTGAATGCCTGCCTACTTTGTCAAACGTCCGCACGAGTTACAGAACACACAAACGGACCGAAATAAGGGTCATGTAGTTTTTTTTTTTCTCTTCTTCACGTTTGCCTTTGGCTGTGCTTCCTTTTTGCTTATACGAGCCCTGGTGATTCGCTTCCACCCCCAGGCCTCCGTCTGGCGGGGGGGAGTGTAACATGGGACAAGATCAGGCAGCGGTAGGCTAATTGACCGCTGCTGACTCTCTCATGCGCAATGAACACTATTGGCTCTCGCGACGTATTTGACAAAGTACAGGTCATACGATATTTTCATATTTTGTATTTATTTCATGTTTCCCTGAGTCAAGGCCATATGACGTCACACCACACTTACAACACACTTACCAAGTACACACAAACAATTACCAAGCCCACTCTCGGAAGCTAAGTACAACGAGATGAGGGGCAATGCTAGCAAAGACGGAGAAGAAAAGGAATTCGGCAGAGAGTTCTAGACTGCGGTCAACACCGGACGTTCTAAACCCGCGCTTGTCTTACTGCGCCGAGATAACGCTTTCTCCGGCATTCTAAATTGCATCACAAAGTCAGTCTTTGATTAGCTAAAGCGTGCCTCATTCAATCATAAGTGATCACGTTGCATTGTTTGCCGTTATCTTGTCTAACTGATCAACTACCGTCAAAGGTCTTGTTCCGTGTTAATCAGCGAGCTTGTATCAGTAAGTGGATTATCCGAGCTTTATAAGCAATTAAGGTAACAGTCATCTCAAGCTTATTAAATTGCTTCAATCGTTCATGTGTGTGACTCAAACTTTATTTTAAACGGAAACTTGACTAGCGGCGAATCAATTGTATCGTTAGCGATTGTAAGTGACCTCGCGCTATTAGAATATTTTGTTTTCCTCTATGCCTGGCTTGACTACTGTACGGTCAAGCCGAAGAGAGCCAAAGTCTCAAAATTGCAATCTTGAAATATTTAATTTAATTAGTCGTCGAGTTAGTCGAGTAAGTCGAAGCTCATTATCACGCTAGTACTCGTTCTAACTCCATATTAATTGCCTAATTTAATTAACGATTATTTATTTGTTCAATTTATAATAAATCTTATATGTATCATTTATTTTAATTTTTATTATAAACATTTAATTGTATGCAATCCCCAGTTCCTTATCCCATTCTCTCTAGGTAAATTCACAGGAACCTGCTCCCGCTCTTCAATATTAGAGCTAGCCATATCTAAAGGAGAGGCACTGTTCCCTCACTTCCCCTCAGTGCCTGGCGCCCTTGCGCTAATCGCGTGAGTCACCGTACAGTTTTTGCCTTACCGTAAATACGCTGTTACACAGTCTAACCACCATTTTAATACATCTATCTCCAAAACCTGCAAAAACCAACGATTACATGGAATCATCAGCAAATATCACCTCCGCTCCTAAACCAGATCATCTATATCCACCTTTACGCACCGCAGAGAATGAAATGACTAAAAGCAAAGAAGATGCTTCTGATGTAATAACTCCATTCCAATGTCAACAGTCATCATTTAGATTTCTCCCACGTTAAAAAATCAGAAGATTATAACAGGATGCTTAAACTATACGAAATATTTTTTTTTATTTGTATGTGTCTACAACAAGGTATTACAAGATCCTTAAAATCATAGGACTAAGTTTCGATTGCTATTTCTTGTTACACTCACCAAGCAATCGCTTAAGTATAGGAGTGTAACGGCGGTTAGAAATATATTTAAAAATCTCTAACTATTACTTGATTTATCATATTAGCTACACGTATTTTCCCTTCCCACGGAAATCGAATGTCACATATAGCTGAAAAGAAATATACACTTATGACTGTCTCCTTAGATCTGGTAGTTCTCACGCAAGTACGGTCTTTTAGCATATATATGCATAGGGCAGTTTTATGACTGTACCTCATAAAATCACTAGCCCTCGCCCGCCTACTAGATACGATTAGCATGTTGATTTCGGAAAAGTAATAAAAAGAGGACCATGTGATTCACGTGCATTCTGTTCTGATTTTGTTTTATTTTTATTAACTTTTTCTATTTTTTATAATGCGCTTTATACGAAAAGGTAGGTACGATAGGTTTCACAAGTTACTCGAAAATTCGCGGAAATCAATTATCTTAAGTAGTTCCCGAGTAATCGGCAAAAAACTGTTTTATGGCTTTAAAAAAATATCAATTTCTTATTTATTGCTCGAATAATTATATTTTTTAATATTAAAGTTTTATTTGTACTAAATAATACTAGGAATAATAAGTTCAGATCTTTTTTTTTATTTAGTGCATCTCTTATTAAGCAAGTTTTCTGATAAATAATTAAATTTAATTTTACGATCCGAAACAAAAGTTGACCGTTACATTCATATTTATTGACTTTAATTTTCACGTAATTTTTAATAGTTTTTAATAATTAATTAATGAACAAAACTTGTTTTCATAAAAGATAAAGTAACTTTGAGTTTTTGTTCAATATTTTAGTTTATTATTAATTACTTGATATTTATGTATAAATAAACTTTAGTTGTCACACATACAAATAGTTTAAACAAATAAAGTATAAATGAGATTAAGATAGTACGTGGACTGCCATCACTGGTGAATCGGCCCAAACCTTTGGATAAAGCCGTCCCCGCAGGATGAGTAAAATAAAGCGTAATTCAACTTAATTTCTATCTTCTTTCCTATTTTAGCTTTCGTGTTCGGAAATTTTAGAATAGTTACACTCGATTGCCAAACTATTTTACAACTGAAAAAGAACTTTTAGCTGTAGCTTGGTCATGTTTACAATTAGAAATGTATCTAAGAGGTGCGAAAGAAATAATTATACGTACAGACCATGCAGTGTTGAAATTCTTAACTACTTGTAAATTTACGAATACGATATTAGTGAGGTGGTACTTGTTTCTTCAAAACTACAACATTACGTACGAATATTTACCAGGTAATAAGAATAAAGCTGCTGATTTTCTATCAAGATATATAACGGACTGTAGCAACGACTACACCGATGAAACTCAGATTGCTATGTTGATGAAAGATCCTTCTCGAGATTTGATTAAACATTTCAAGAATTTGGATTTATTACAACAAAAAAATGACTATATACAAAATCTAAGAAATAAAGAAAATTTTGATCATAGATATATAGTTAACAACAATTTAGTATATAAAAAAGATAAAGTAACAACAAATTATTATTACCGGAAATACTAATTCCAGAATTAATCCAAGAAATACATGAAGTATATAGTCATATTGGGTCTAGAAAAATACGAAGATGTTACAAGAAAACTTTTATATTTACAAGCTTCGTAAAAAAGTCGCTAAAACAATAAATCGTTGTGACTTATGTGAACGTACAAAATATTACACAAAAAAGATACCATCAATAATGCAGCTTATACTTGTTGAAAAACCAAATGATCTATTATCGATAGATTTTTATGGTCCATTACCTACTTCAAGAGGTGGAGTCAAATACATTCTAACAACCATATATTGTTTTAGTAAAGAGCCCTGCCGGGTAAGCATGTCAAAAATGCCCTTGAGGATATCGGATTCCGGACGGGAGGGACTTTTTTGTCATCAAAAGATATGACTTCTCTCAAATTTTCAGACCCCTAGGTGCATGTGGGGCAAGATGGGACGGGGTAATATGGTTTTTGGTTTTCGAACCATATCTTGGTCAATTTTTGAGCTACGTAAAAATTTTTTTTGGAAAATGTGTCGTTTTTTAAGCCCTACAAGACTGTCTAGTTGAAAAAATTTTTGGCGCGAAATTCAAATTTTGGCGGCCATTTTAAAATTTGAATTTGCCGCCATTTTGTCTGTTTTATAGGTGCATAGCTAAAAAAAATCTTACAATACTTCTTATGAACGAGAAAGTATGTGTGAATTTTTTCAGATTTTTAAAATTGGTGGAAGGAGGTCAAAAAAATTAAAAACCACATTTTCGATGATTTTTCGTACGTACGTGGCCCCTAAATATCCGTAAATTGTTTTCCAAGTAGTTTTCACGCTAAAATCTATTTCATTTGCCTCTTTCATACATTAATAAGCATATCCGTTTTTCAGAATAATTAACCAACGTGTTTTTCACGAATATTCTTCGAAAATAATAACCCACGTGACTGATAAATCATTGAAAAAATAGGTTAATTAATTAATATTTTAGAGAAAGGGTGGGCTAGCGTTATTCAAATAAATTCGAAGATTTCGGTTTCTTATAATAGTGGGAAATCACGTTTTTTTCATGTATCAACTCTACTTTTCATGTATCAATTCTAATCAATATTTTTCAAATCTAAAAGAACCGACATATTCGTTATGAAATAAGGGATGTTGCTAAAAAATGTTGCTAAAATAATAAATGGACTTTTTATGGTTTATAACTAATTTTCTGTTAAATTTTCGCCAATCTACTTTCGAGATTTGTGTTCAGCATGTTAAAGTACATAAAATAACTCTTGGATTGTAAATTTTTACCCCCATCGGCCAGCGCCTGAACAAGAAAATCTATTCTCACTTCTACACTACTCGTAAGATGTAAATTAATATGTAAAAAAAACTAGACATAATTTAACAACTTCTCAACTATACAAAAATCAAAAACATAATTTTCTTTCAATTTCAGTTGATTTTTACGTATTCAGGGCCCAGGAAATTTTTTTTTTATGGAATTCATGCCTTTTCCTATGCTAGTTTTCAAACTTTCAGGCGTTGCTCAGTTTTCTTTCTTGGCCACCAGAGCGGCGCATTGGTATCGTTGAATTTGTTGAATTGCCAATCGGAACTCAGAATTTATAACGGATTTTGATTTGTTCAGGTGTAAATGAATAACGCACAAATGGTTTTGTAATTATATTCGACGTTGAAAGAGATGCACAATCTGAAAAAATTATCAGTTTTCGAATTATCTCACATTTATTATATCCGAGTGACAATTTCAAAATTCGTTATGGTACACCTGTTGATGTCGTTCATGACATGTATACAGATTTTTAAAGAATCATTTCTTATGTTACTCTTGTTTGTCCATTGCTGAAAATATTTTGATCACAATTTATCAAATAAAGTATATATCATAAACAGTATTGACATAAGAGTTGGAAGTCAAGTGTTATGTTGACAATAACAAGTTTATGATTGTGTAATAGATCCTATCAATTGAATATATTTTTCAAGCTTCAAACGGAATTGATGTTAATAAAAGTGAGCTTTCAAATTAACTGAGTATTTTATAATTAAATAGAAAATGAACAGCATATAATACAATTTAAAAAGGTTTCTGAATTCTGTTAAAGAAGCTTTTTGTCTAGTAATTAATAATAGTCTGAAAAACTATAATTAGTTTAATCTCATAAAGAGCAAAGAAATGTATTGAAACTTTATTATATTATAACGTACGACAAATATGATAATTACTGCATAACATTTCTGAAAAAAATTAAAATGTCCATTTCTTATTGAACTACTATTCAAATTGATTCAATATTTGCCCAGTCTGAGACAACATTTATGTGAACATTTATCTGAAAAAAATAAAGTTAACAACCTAACCCCTTTCTTTACACAGATTATTCTACATGGAATGAATTAGTAAGATTTTACTGTTAGTACTGTTTTTTATGGCAATTGGTATAATATAGAACCATGTAAGATAGAAACTGAAATGCGTATTGTTGTATACTTAGAAAAAATATTATAGACTCATGGAAATAGTAACTAGTCTCATATTAGTTTCTGAATTAATTTTAAATCTAGAACTCGGGTTCAAGATTTGCAATTTATCGATATTTCTTGTCACCATTCTTTATGAAAATTTGACTTGAGGTTTATAATTTAATGGCAATATTTATTATGTACCAGTTCCTAACAAAGGTACTCATGAAGCTATTTGTGTCTTTATTTTACTTCTTGCCTTGAGCTTGCCTAAGCTACTTTTGATTAAAACATACTATAGTTTACTCCACATGTTGAATAAAATTTACAATTGTACTATTTGCATCTCACTCGCTTAGTTTCTAAACATTGGATTCTATACACTGAATACTCATTGAACTGTAATTTCACTTTAACAACCCATTGGACGGCATTTCTTACAATTGTTTTAGTTCACAAAAATTATTTTCTATGACATGCTGCACAGAACTTTTTAAAATTTTTTATCATACCATTTTTTCAACTTTTTTCCAATTCTTTGTTGTATTATTAATTTTATAACCATTTTCATCGTCAATCAAATATCACAGTTTACAATATACTGTTTGGAAAGCTTTAATAGTTTTACTTTTATGAAAACATGATTTGTTAGTTAGTTTTCAATGTCAACATGTAGTTCGAAATATATTTTAGATATTCTATGATAAATAAAGCAAATATGATTACTTTTCTCGCTATTAGAATGCTCACTCGCACGTAGTAAAAACAGTTTATTTCGCTTCATTGTCATGTGATCACATTCTTGATCTTGAATAAAACTTTTGATGATATTCTTGAGATTTTTCAGCTGTGATTTATTTATAACATCATATCATTTAAAAGATTCTCTATAAAAATTCTTGGGTAATCATGTTTCTAACAGTAGGACAATTCTTATTTCTTTTAGTCAAATAAATATGTACATTATCACAAGGTTTGTTTGAAGCAAAAATTATATTTTGTTTCTCTCAAATAATCACTCCGACAACTGAATATTTCTTCAACTTCATATTTTTCATTTTTTATCAAAATGTTAACACCGGCCAGTATTCTTATTTATTCAGAGCCATTATATTTTTCAGTTAGCTGCATTTGAAAAGTTTATTTATTTCAAACTAATCACTTTACAATTCAGTTTATTGAACACTAGTATTGAACTGCAAAATTTAAAACATTTCTCGGACATTTTGTTGTATTGAATGAGAAATTTTACGGTCTTTGAAATAAGATGTGTAAAGAATTAGAGATATATTTTACGAATGCTTGTTAAAAATTATTATTTACAAAAACAGTGAAAAAATCTAATCATTCGAAAAAATTATGCTTTTTTATGCAGTATTTCATTGCTCTTTAGAGATTGTTTGCTTTTTTTTTCAGTTGTATCAGAACCTTTTTTATTCATACACTAATTTTCTTAAATGAAAGATTCCTTTTTTGATTTCGAAAATTTATTTACAGATTATCATGTCAGAGCAAAAGAAAAAACAAACAAAGTGTCCAGGTTGCAGCATTCCCCTGAAGAAACTTTCAGGATACAAAAAATCGTTAGATACTGATGAAGAAATATCTCAATTTCATGCAATATTCGATGAGACAGTAGATCTCAATACTATAATATGTTCAAAATGTTTCTCGAAGATGAGGAAATTCGTGCATCAGAATAAAGAGAATCAAGTCAAAACTGCAGTTCTGGAAAACGCGGGAGAATTATTTTCAGAAACACCTCCTACTGAAACCCAGTCATCTCTATCATCTACAAATAGTCCAGGAGTTTTTTATCCAGAAGCAAAACCGATGGAAGAAGTCGAATTAGTTGAAATGTCAATTACAAGAACACTCAGCACTCATGCTTACTGCTGTTTATGCAAATCAATTAAAAGCCTTGTGTTAGTTCCAGATCAGGCTCGGATGCAAGTTTATGCAAAAAAGAGAATATATATTCCTAACGGTAATAGATGTTGCATTAAACACCTGATAAACAAGAGGTTTTATGACGAAGAATTGAAGAGCATTGAGGTTTTCTCATCGACAAGTATGATTCCAGTTCCGGAATTATCAAAACTACTTGAACAATTATCTATTCGAGTAGATTCTGAAATTCATGACAGAATTGGAGATTTTTCTTTTCCGGAGGAGCGCTTGAACGTGCTGACTGCTGGGTTGAGTTGGGAAAATATTATAGAATTACGCGATATGATGATATCCTTGAGAGATTCGGAATCTCGAAATGTGACACAAGCATTGATTGTTTTTCTGTTTAAATTAGTAAGTGGAAATTCAAATAAAGTCATTTGCGCTGTTCTGGGTGTTCAACGCGAGCAGCAGGTTTCGGCTTTCTGTCAATTTATTTTAACAGCTTTTGAAAAAGATGTACTTCCAACACGTTTTGGTATTGGTGCACTAAGTAGGGAAGAATTAATAAGTCATAATACTCCAGTCGCCAAAGCATTACATAATATTCGGGAAGATCAGCTGGCTTTGATTGGTGATGGAACTTATCTCCGACACGAAAAGAGCGCAAATAATGAGTATCAAAGGAAATCTTTTTCTGGTCAGAAAAAAGTACCTTTATGCAAACCGTTTATGATCTGTGCTTTGTATGGATATATTATAGACTCAGCAGGCCCTTTTGAGGCTAATCTGAATGATGCACGAATTTTAGATCACCTATTGAAAAAGCCAGATGGTCTGAGAAAATTGATGATCAGTGGAGATATCTGGGTTCTAGACAGAGGTTTTCGTGATGTAAAAGACAATCTTGAAAGTATGGGATACAAAATATTAATGCCAGCTCTCAAAGGAAAACAAAAACAGTTAACAAGACAAGAATCTAACGACTCTCGTTTTGTTACTGCGGTCCGGTGGCCAGTTGAAGTTGTACATGGTGTGATCGGTAATAAGTACAAGTTACTTCGTCATAAGTTTTACAATACAATGTTGCCAAAAGCTGGCTTGTATTGTAAGATAGCGTGCTTTTTACAAAACAAGTTCGGAAAGCGATTCGTAGCAGACCCTTCCATGACGGATGAAATTGTTTCACGTATGCTTCAACGAAAAGATGTGGAGAATACTTTAGCTTCAGAAGCTGAAAATGGTCACTGGAGTAGAAGAAAATTACCTTTTCGACCAATGACATCCAGTGACGTTCTAGATTTTCCAGAATTAACTGAAAGGGATTTGAAGATATTGTTTTCAGGAACATACCAATTGCAGCAGAGCGTATCTTATCTGGCCGAAATGATGAACGAAGATGGCGAGCTTGAACTTTACTATTTAAAAGCAACAAATGAAATTCTAAAAGTGCGTGTGAAGTCGAGACACGTTAATAGAAATACGTATAATTGTTTCGTTCATTACCGCCCACAAACAAACGGCTGTGCAGGTATCGTTAGATACTGTTGCGAGTGCGCTAACGGCAATCGCACGATCGGTTGCTGTGCTCACGTTGCTGCTGTGATATATTACCTCTCGCATGGAAGATATCTTGCGAAAATAATACAACCGGCTAAAATTTTAAGTTCCCTTTTTGCAGTTCAACAAGTACCGCCCGTCATTAACGAAGACAGTGATGAAGATTAGGACAAAATCAAAATTTTTTTCAATTCAATCTCTGTACATATGTATTGGAAAATATATTACTCTGAAATTCCTTGAATACACCAAACCGAAATCTTCGAATTTATTTGAATAACGCTAGCCCACCCTTTCTCTAAAATATTAATTAATTAACCTATTTTTTCAATGATTTATCAGTCACGTGGGTTATTATTTTCGAAGAATATTCGTGAAAAACACGTTGGTTAATTATTCTGAAAAACGGATATGCTTATTAATGTATGAAAGAGGCAAATGAAATAGATTTTAGCGTGAAAACTACTTGGAAAACAATTTACGGATATTTAGGGGCCACGTACGTACGAAAAATCATCGAAAATGTGGTTTTTAATTTTTTTGACCTCCTTCCACCAATTTTAAAAATCTGAAAAAATTCACACATACTTTCTCGTTCATAAGAAGTATTGTAAGATTTTTTTTAGCTATGCACCTATAAAACAGACAAAATGGCGGCAAATTCAAATTTTAAAATGGCCGCCAAAATTTGAATTTCGCGCCAAAAATTTTTTCAACTAGACAGTCTTGTAGGGCTTAAAAAACGACACATTTTCCAAAAAAAATTTTTACGTAGCTCAAAAATTGACCAAGATATGGTTCGAAAACCAAAAACCATATTACCCCGTCCCATCTTGCCCCACATGCACCTAGGGGTCTGAAAATTTGAGAGAAGTCATATCTTTTGATGACAAAAAAGTCCCTCCAGTCCGGAATCCGATATCCTCAAGGGCATTTTTGACATGCTTACCCGGCAGGGCTCTTTGTAGTAATGTATCCTATAAAAAAAACAACTACATATACGAGGTGTGTTCAAAAAGTAAGGTGACTTTGTATTTTTAAGAAAAAATATTTATTTATTTATCAATATTTATGTTGTCCCCTTCAAAGTAATCTCCCTCAGATACAATACACTTATGCCAACGGTTTTTCCAATCCTCAAAGCACTTCTCATAAGCACTTTTCGGTATAGCCTTGAGCTCTTCCAGCGATGCAGTCTTTATCTCTTCAATCGTTGCAAATCTCCATCCTTTCAGAGGTCTCTTTAGTTTTAGGAACAAGAAAAAGTCACATGGGGCCAAATCCGGTGAATATGGTAGCTGAGGCATGATTGTGGTGTTGTTTTTGGCCAAAAAATCTCTCACAAGCAAAGATGAGTGAGCAGGAGCATTATCGTGATGCAAAAGCCATGAATTGTTTTTCCACAATTCTGAACGTTTTCTTCGTATTGCTTCTCGCAAACGGCGTATAACTTCAAGATAATACTGTTTATTGACCGTACGTTCATATGGCAAGAACTCCTGATGCACCACGCCATGGTAATCGAAGAAAACAGTGAGCAAAACTTTGACATTTGATCGAACTTGGCGTGCTTTTTTCGGTCTTCGCTCATCTGGGCTCTTCCATTGGGACGATTGAACTTTGGTTTCGATATTATAACCATATACCCATGATTCGTCACCAGTTATGACCCTTTTGAGTAAATCTGGGTCGTCGTTGACGTCATTCAACAGTTCTTGAATTCAACAGCTCATGCGACGGTTCTTTTGGTCAAAATTTAGCAATTTCGGAACAAACTTCGCTGACACACGTCTCATGCCCAAAACGTTAGAAAAAATTTCATGGTACGAGGCAAGCGATATACCAACATCCCCAGTAACTTCTCTGATAGTGATTCGACGATTTTCCAGAATAATTTTCTTTATTGCTTGAACGTTTTCATCAGTTGTTGACGTGCTTGGGCGTCCAGAGCGAGGTTCGTCATTGGCATCTTCCCGGCCATCTTGGAAGAGTTTGTACCGTTTGTAAACATTTTTTTTACTCAGAACAGTTTCACCGTATGCCACCGTCAACATTTCAAGTGTTTCGGAGCACTTTATTTTATTTTTTACACAAAATTTGATGCAAATCCTTTGATCCATATTTTGCGATAGCAAGAAATCGCCGCGCACGCAAAACACTTATAACCTTTACGCCTCTCACAACCAAACAAAAAATGCTATACACTTGAAACTTGGTACAGATGTTCGGGAAGAGTGTACCAACATAACAAAACAAAAAAATCGATAATCGAAAGTAGGCTGCCCGTGAAATTTGAAAAGTCACCTTACTTTTTGAACACACCTCGTACGTACAACTATAAAAAAGATCTTTGAACATTATATCCCAAACTATGGAAAACCATTAGAAATTATATGTGATCATGGAACACAGTTCACAGCAAAACATAGAAAGAGAAACTTTCATCTAACAATATAAAACTAATATTTTCTAGTATTCGTCCTCCACAAAGTAATATCGTGGAAAGAATTCACAGAGAACTCGGAAGATTTTTAAGAGCGTATGCCAACAATAACCATAAAGGTTGGGCTCCATTAATTCCCAAAATACAACAAATAATGAACTATGTGTATCATGAAAAGTAGTATAGGCTATAAGGGACTTAACCCACTTTTACCATGCGAGTATTCATTCCTTCCTTATTAGCAGTCGGTAACATGATTAATCCTGCATTACCGACCACTGAAATGTTTTATCGGCCGATTTTGTATCGACGGTTTGCATTGTAGCCGGCCGTGCATGTGTATGTGCACGTGCATGTGTGTGTGTATGCTCGGCCGGTCGGTAGTTATCGACATGGATGATGCTCCCCCCAACCGCAGGCCCCATACACGTGCATGTGAATGTGCATGTGCATTTGCATGTCTGTGTGTATGCTCGGCCGGTCGGTAGTTATCGACGTGGATGATGCCCCCCCGCAGGCCGCATGCCCCGAGCCCCCCCCCCCCATAATCGATCGATGATATGTCAGATTGATAGAAAAAAAGATATATGATTAAGGGGGAATATTATCGACGGTGGCGTACAGGCATGACGCGCCCAGTCGGTATATCACATGGAGTGAGGTGGGGGATAAGGTTTATTATTATTAAAAATATTGAATACGTTTAAAATTTTTAAAACACATTTATTTGATAAAAAAGTATACATGTTTATTATATTATAATACTTATACAAGTTTTGTAATGTTACCACTTATTGGATTATACTTAACTATACGATCGTGTAAAATTAAACAATATGCAGCTGTTGTCGCAGGTATATCATTTTTTGTTTCAAACTCTAGACGTACATCTACAGCAGCTTGTTTCAATGATTCATTTTGCTTAGAACAATCTATTACTATTAGAGATGCATGCGTAATAAATTGTTTTTTATTCAAAAGTTGATTGTACATACAGACTCTGTTGTAATAGTTCACTTGAAAATTAGCATACATGTCATATAACATAAAATATTGATTATTACTTATATCAAGATTTAAATTTCTATACGGATATTGCTGAGAATTGAGAAAAAGTTTAACATTGGTTACACTGCAATGATCAAATCTGCTGGGATTTTTAGTTTGATCAGACTTGCGTTTTATTTGATAACCTAATATAATACATCTTGGTTTTTCTAATTGATTGAATGTTTTTGCTGTCCAAAGATGTTTTGACATTTGTGGTAATGCTGGATACTCATAAAGTTCCCACCATCGAAAACTCATAGAAATAGAAATATCTTTTTGAATGAAATTGAATAACTGTATTTTACACTTATCTGACGTAATTACATAAGGCATCAACCATTCGATTCGTATGAGTTCTATTTAAAAAGGTTCATACTGCTCAGTATCATCAATTCTCACCAAGTTTTGTATGACTGCGTTTAAATTATCTCTTGATCAGGTAAGAATAAGTTCATGCTTTACATTCACAACAATTTTGTGATACTCTTCAGCGAATCCTAAAATCATGGAAAGTGGTATCGACACATCAAAATAACCGTTGTTGTCAATTATTGTCTTAGTTTCTTTAATATCAAGCCATCCGGCATTTTCGAGGAATGCACTTTGATTTTGATTCAATGAAATCAAACCTTTCATAGTACTCGTCAATCCAACACTTTTACATCTGTCTATCTCAATGGCATTAATTTCATAGCGGATATCTTCGAATAGATGGCATATAGCATTATTTACGAACTTTGTCCCAGTAACAGCATTACCATCACGTCTTCTTATTTTTGGGTCATTTCACGGGAACATGGTACACTTTCAGGTCCGACCATCCCAGATCTTTTTCCAAATTTTTCCTCTCAAAGGAGGCACCAACAATAGATGATTTCAGCCCTGAAACACCATTTTCACCCACTCACTAATCTGAGCCAAGCTAATGAAGTCAGTCATTCCCATTTTTTTTTTTTTTTCAAACTCATACCTCGGCTTTGAATTCCTTTGAAAAAAAAATCGAAATATCATTTTCGACGTAAAATTTCCCGTAGATTTCGAAAAAAATATCAGTTTTCCTGTCGAAAATGATTAAAGTCTTCAAAAATCAGAAAAAAGTTTTCAAATTGATTTTTCACCGTTTTCCCCAAACTTTTATTCAAATTTTATTTTTTTTTGAAAAGAGCGGAAAATTCTACATGAAAAACACTCTTAAAAAGAATGCGGTCAACATTTGTTCATACGTTATAAATAAATTGATGAAAATTAATGAATTAGTAAAATTCAAATTTGACGCCAAATTCATAAGGCGCTCTCTCTCTCTCTCTCCCTCTCTCTCTCCATGTATTTTGATATAACGTAAACGAGTACCGATCATTTGATGAGAGTTCGTTGCTTCTGAATCTACAAAACCAGCATTACTTAATCGAAATAACATCAATTCAATTCCTTCTCTTGGAAATCAATTTTAACGGTATAAATTGTTGATGTTCAGTATTGTTGAGAATTCCGAAGAACAATGTGTTTAGCAAGAAGGAAAGAATGTTTCAATCCATTCAATTTATCCAAGTCTCGTATGTATTTAATTGTATTTTTAAATATAATAATTTTTAAACAGTATGAATATCTAACAATTTTATACCATACAATTGGTCGCAGATTCAACAAACATCAGTGATTTGAAAAAATTTGCCGAATCAGATCTATTTAAATTTCCGTCTGCAACGGCAGATTCTTGGTTATGTTCAATGTGCAGAAAGAAAGCGAGAGAACATGTCGTTGAATCTGCTAGTAGTGAAGAACTATCTCAATCTCTAGCTTCTACTCAAATTTCAAGTTCTTCTGATTATGATGTAACTATTAATAAGCTTTTGAAAATAAGTCCTGTCAAAAGAAAATGGTATGAATTGAATTTCAATAATAGTGTACAGTGAGTGATATATATATTTTTTTAATAATGTAGGTGTGATAATGAAAATTATATGTCAGGTAAATTAGATGAAGTGCATGAAGTTGCCACCAAAAAATTCAAATCAGATTTTGAATGCTCTATGTTATTATCAACTGAAAAAATTACTATTGATTACAATAAAATTTTGACAAATATTGAACAAAAGCTTCAAACGTGAAACTGATAAGTATGGAAATCATTTTTTATCGTATCTTATTGGTTTTTCCTACAATTTTGTTTTTTCAAATAATAGATCCAAAAAAATTGAAATGCTGATGTTGTTACCGGAAGATTGGAGTGTTCGAAAAATTCAAACTTCTTTGAATTTAAAATCCAACCACTTGATTAGAGATATGAAAAAATCGTCAAAAATTTTTATGAAAGAGAAGATAATTCACGTCAGTTGCCTGGTAGAAAAGATGTTAAGTCGATAAAAATGCTTGATGGAACTAGGAAGTTGATGCAGAAAAAATTAATATTGTCAAATTTAAAAGAACTTTATGAAAGTTTTAAGAAAGAAAGCGATTTGAAAATAGGATTTACCAAATTCACATTATTAAGACCTCCACACTGTGTTCTTGCTGGAAGTGCTAGTACTCATACCGTATGTGTGTGCTTGTACCATCAGAATGTGAAATTAATGTTGGAAGGTATTTTTATAGTTTCTATTTTATTTTAATACATTAGAAACAATTACAATATACAGTTTTTCTTTATTTGTTTTAGGTTGTAATTTTGAAACATTGGAAACATCGGAATTTTCTTAATTTCATTTTTGAAGTCGAGTCTACATCTACTATAAATGCATGCGACTAAAGTGTTCCTTTAACCGCTCTGAGATTAGTGAATCTTTCTTGCAAAAATTGACTGGTTTGGACATAATCATCATTGCTGCAGTGAATAAAATCAATCGATTTGAATTTGTTCCGATCCCATTCATAAAACTCAGAAGCATTCAAAATGTTTCTCTGTGACCCAAATTGTAGGCAAGCTCTCCGAGCTTGACTCTTCATCATTCCATCAAGACCATCACACGGTCCTTTTCCATGAGCTGTTGCAAAAAAGTGCCATTCAGCATTCATTCCAAAATCACTATCATGAAGGCATAAATTTTTGAAATTTTTCTTGTTTTTGAAATGTTGAGGTGTTCCATCAGTAAAATAATATATTTTGTTGACGAGTGGAATTTTTAATTTAATTAACTCCATCAACCTTTTTTGAAACATGAATATTGAATTGGTATCATGAGTTGTATTTTCTAAAACACCTAAAAAACTGAGATTTTTTAAGGTTCCGTTTTCTTTATAATATACGACCGAGGGAAGTATAGCAATATTTGTATTGTTCCAGTAGAATCCTTGAACGGCATTCTGAATTATTACTGCATAATTCTCAGAAAAGTCTAATGTTACCAACAATTCACCTTCTTTTAAATTATTTTTCAACTTCTGGTAGTATTGACTTTGCGTTTTAGAGTTTTTCAAGTTTTTCAAGCGATTCTATTAAGGAATCGATGAATTCTGAAGTATTGCTAGAAACATTCATCAGTTTACAGCGATCAGTACTCATCCAAGGTTTGTAAGAAATCTCTTCTATATCATTCTCTTGGTACACTTCTTCGATGAGCTCTTTTATTTCAGTACTTTTAGGGCAATTTTCGCAAGTACAAAAATAGCAACTTTCTGTTGGCTGCAGACATACAAATTTTTATAACAAATCACTGTACGATTTGTACTCCCCGTCAAACAATTCATTATTTTTTACCAATGTTTCAAAATTACAACCTAAAACAAATAAAGAAAAACTGTATATTGTAATTGTTTCTAATGTATTAAAATAAAATAGAAACTATAAAAATACCTTCCAACATTAATTTCACATTCTGATGGTACAAGCACACACATACGGTATGAGTACTAGCACTTCCAGCAAGAACACAGTGTGGAGGTCTTAATAATGTGAATTTGGTAAATCCTATTTTCAAATCGCTTTCTTTCTTAAAACTTTCATAAAGTTCTTTTAAATTTGACAATATTAATTTTTTCTGCATCAACTTCCTAGTTCCATCAAGCATTTTTATCGACTTAACATCTTTTCTACCAGGCAACTGACGTGAATTATCTTCTCTTTCATAAAAATTTTTGACGAGTTGTTCAATTTCGGCACTCAATCCAGTTTTTCCAGGAACCCTAATTTCAACTTTATCTTCTCTCAATTTTTTCATATCTCTAATCAAGTGGTTGGATTTTAAATTCAAAGAAGTTTGAATTTTTCGAACACTCCAATCTTCCGGTAACAACATCAGCATTTCAATTTTTTTGGATCTATTATTTGAAAAAACAAAATTGTAGGAAAAACCAATAAGATACGATAAAAAATGATTTCCATACTTATCAGTTTCACGTTTGAAGCTTTTGTTCAATATTTGTCAAAATTTTATTGTAATCAATAGTAATTTTTTCAGTTGATAATAACATAGAGCATTCAAAATCTGATTTGAATTTTTTGGTGGCAACTTCATGCACTTCATCTAATTTACCTGACATATAATTTTCATTATCACACCTACATTATTAAAAAAATATATATATCACTCACTGTACACTATTATTGAAATTCAATTCATACCATTTTCTTTTGACAGGACTTATTTTCAAAAGCTTATTAATAGTTACATCATAATCAGAAGAACTTGAAATTTGAGTAGAAGCTAGAGATTGAGATAGTTCTTCACTACTAGCAGATTCAACGACATGTTCTCTCGCTTTCTTTCTGCACATTGAACATAACCAAGAATCTGCCGTTGCAGACGGAAATTTAAATAGATCTGATTCGGCAAATTTTTTCAAATCACTGATGTTTGTTGAATCTGCGACCAATTGTATGGTATAAAATTGTTAGATATTCATACTGTTTAAAAATTATTATATTTAAAAATACAATTAAATACATACGAGACTTGGATAAATTGAATGGATTGAAACATTCTTTCCTTCTTGCTAAACACATTGTTCTTCGGAATTCTCAACAATACTCAACATCAACAATTTATACCGTTAAAATTGATTTCCAAGAGAAGGAATTGAATTGATGTTATTTCGATTAAGTATTGCTGGTTTTGTAGATTCAGAAGCAACGAACTCTCATCAAATGATCGGTACTCGTTTACGTTATATCAAAATACATGGAGAGAGAGAGGGAGAGAGAGAGAGAGAGAGCGCCTTATGAATTTGGCGTCAAATTTGAATTTTACTAATTCATTAATTTTCATCAATTTATTTATAACGTATGAACAAATGTTGACCGCATTCTTTTTAAGAGTGTTTTTCATGTAGAATTTTCCGCTCTTTTCAAAAAAAAATAAAATTTGAATAAAAGTTTGGGGAAAACGGTGAAAAATCAATTTGAAAACTTTTTTCTGATTTTTGAAGACTTTAATCATTTTCGACAGGAAAACTGATATTTTTTTCGAAATCTACGGGAAATTTTACGTCGAAAATGATATTTCGATTTTTTTTTCAAAGGAATTCAAAGCCGAGGTATGAGTTTGAAAAAAAAAAAAAATGGGAATGACTGACTTCATTAGCTTGGCTCAGATTAGTGAGTGGGTGTAAATGGTGTTTCAGGGCTGAAATCATCTATCGTTGGTGCCTCCTTTGAGAGGAAAAATTTGGAAAAAGATCTGGGATGGTCGGACCTGAAAGTGTGCCATGTTCCCTTGAAATGACCCTTTTCCTGTGTGTAGAGAACTTTTCGATGGTATGAGACATAAATCTTGATGTTGTATTAATATACGAATTTCATCGCTATTGTTAAATGTTTGCGAATTGTAAGGTTGATGTGCATGAACTTCATAATGAGCTATAGATTCATCAAAGATGATAGGTGCTTGCACACTAAGTATTTCTTCTATCTTTGAAATGACAACAGCATACAAATATACACGTTAATTTTTTAAACTGTTGACGTTTCTTTTTCTTCTTTTTGTTGCGATGTCTCGAACAATCTTCAGTCCGAGACTTTTCAGGAACTGAATGTTTCGACGTGTTAGTGACTCTGACCTCTGACTATCCGTCGATGACTGACTTTTTCAGCGCATAACGGTGTTGTTATACAGCCACTCCCTACTTTAGCATTATAAACTATTCCCATTATACTCTCTTTATATGTAAACGAATCGTGATTACTTCTACACGAAAGTTTATTAAATTACCGTCTTGGTCAATTAGTCGTAGCTGTAAATGATCAATAACTCTGACAGTTAGAGGTAAATATATGGGTAATTCTTGGCTATTTCGATTGACTTGTAACCCTTAGGTTACGGATTTTTTTTTAATTTGGCACAATTGTTATACACATAAAACTGAGATTTTTCCCAAATTTTGGAGACGATACATTAATTATATCAAAAGTTATTAACAATTAAAGAAAAATGATAAAAAATTTTCAAACGGCTATATTTTAAAAACTAATAAAGATATCGAAGTCGGATTTTTTTCAAAATACTTATAATGCCTTAAAATTTCGAAATAATTACAACAATAAACAATAAAAATTTTTTTTCGAAAGTTATTAACTTTTTGTTTATACAATTGCTAATATCTCAAAAAGTATATTTTTTTTTGAAAAATTCTTGCTCCTACGTATTTCTGAGGATTTTCGCTATCGAAATCAATCATAAAATTCAAGGGCCCGACATATCGGAAAGCGTAGCCCTAATCAAAAGAAGATGCCTCAGCTTAAGACCACGAAGACGTCCCGCTGACTCCGAAGACGCTTTACAGCACGATACCTCTCGGCTATTTCTTGGGCCTTTATTTGGTCTTAATAGGTTTAGATGTATTAGATTACAATTAGATGTATTAAATGTTTATGTATATAAACTGCCGATAGTTTGAAGGTTAATAGGGCGATTTATGACTTATTTATGATTCATTTAACATATTCTATTTCTAAAAATATTTTATTTTCATGAATAATTGAGTAATTAGATAATGCTTAAATAACTTTCAAATACACAGAAGAGTAACTGCTTGATCGAGTTTTTTCTAAGAAAACCAAATAAAGGCACAAAATACATTCAAGAGGTTATTTACTGTGAGGGGACCTCGGGTGCCGTTGCAACCGGACACCGAGGCATCTTCTTTTGATTAGGGCTACGCTTTCCGATATGTCGGGCCCTTGAATTTTATGATTGATTTCAATAGCAAAAATCCTCAGGAATACGTAGGAGCAAGAATTTAAAAAAAAAAAATACTTTTTGAGATATTAGCAATTGTTTAAACAAAAAGTTAATAACTTTCGAAAAAAAATTTTTATTGTTTATTGTTGTAATTATTTCGAAATTTTAAGGCATTATAAGTATTTTGAAAAAAATCCGACTTCGATATCTTTATTAGTTTTTAAAATATAGCCGTTTGAAAATTTTTTATCATTTTTCTTTAATTGTTAATAACTTTTGATATAATTAATGTATCGTCTCCAAAATTTGGGAAAAATCTCAGTTTTATGTGTACAAGAATTTTACCAAATTAAAAAAAATCCGTAACCTAAGGGTTACAAGTCAATCGAAATAGCCAAGAATTACCCATATAATCTGTTTAGGAATTTCAATGATCCTGGTGCTACAGCTGGAAAGAATTCATGAATGATATGACCTCTATTTTGATTAATATAAGCTCCAGATGTTATATTACATTCAACGCGTAGAGCATTTACTTTGAGAATGGTTACAGGCATATCGGAGACATTATTTATATTGGTTGGCAACAATCGTTTAGTGAAACCTAATAAACGTCCTATAGAGTTAGTTGGTCGAAAATCGACAAGTTCATTACAAATTATTTCACTGCATAAAGTATTGTTATTAGGTTTTATTTCAATTTTTATATCTGTTGACTTTAACTTTTCTTTCAAATATCGATCTATGTCACCAATTTCATAACTACCTGTAGGTAGTTCAATTTCAATATCACCAACTTTGAATTTATTGTGTCCTACGTCAATATTTGGTCTCAAATATAAACCTTTACCAAGAGCTAAAGCTTCAACAGGTTTGTTATGCCTCGACTGTTCTTCTAATTGTTTTTTAGCAGCGTTCACTCGGTTTACAGCTTGTGCTATTCCTGCTGCACCACCTGCCAAAGATCCAAGTGCACTAAGTTCCGCGAAAACAGGAACGAGTGCTGGTAGGAAACCTCCAACTTTAGGGATTGAAAATATTCTTGGTAAATTAATATTTTTCTTTCCACCAACATTTTTTATGGTTTTTCGTGCTGCGTTTATAGCACTCTTGATAACAATTTTCGAATCATTGCTAGGAGTTATACATTTTTTTGTCAGGCTGATAAGTTTTTTCATTGTTAAAGTCTTTCTTTTTTTAGAATTTTTTTCTTAGAACGCTTCTTGCTAAGTCCCATTCCGAACATTGATTTTGCTTTTATGATGTTTGTAACGGTATATGCTGCAGCTCAGAACTATGTACACGTTGCCAAGCTTTTTCAGCCAATACTTTGTCTGCAATGTTTCGTGCTTGAATATCCTTATTTTTAAAGTAAGCAATGTCGTGATCTTTACATGCAGCGTCCAGAGGATTAATGCCAGAGTCTCCTCGATTTAATCGCTTATATAGTTTTGTACCAGGTCCGCAATATTGATAACCTGGTATGTGAGCCTTCACGGGTAGATTATTTATCAAGTTATTTATTAAACCTCTACCAGTCTTCCTTTCCTTTTATCTCTCGTGGGCGATCATGGTCAAGTGTTTAATAGTGAATGCGTAAAAACTTATAAATACACTCTTTTATAGCATCGATGATTAGTTGTGATTCAGAGTTTAGAGTTAAATGGATGTAGAGGAACAGTCTCTCAAGCTTCCTGTGATAAATTTTGACGCATTGACAGATAAAAGTGAAAAGAAAAGTAAAAGATATGGGGATCTATTGCCCGACAGCATACGTGAAGTATGCTGTGGTGCATCTAATTGTGGTAAGACGAATGCGCTCTTAGCTCTTTTAACCCATCCTAATGGTGTAAAGTTTGAAAATATTTACATATATTCTAAGTCGCTTAATCAACCAAAATAAAAATTTCTTGAGCAACTTCTTGAACCCATCAAAGGTGTTAATTACTTACCTTTTAGTGAGCATGATCTCGTTGTATCACCAGATGAACACGTCTAAATTCTATTATGATTTTTTATGACATTGCTTGTGAGAAGCAAGATAATGTAAAAGCTTTTTATTGTATGGGAAGACATAGAAATGTTGATTGCTTTTACTTATGTCAATCATATGCTCAAGTACCCAAACACTTAGTGAGAGATAATGTGAATTTTTTAATAATTTTCCGCCAAGATGATATGAATTTAAAACATATCTATAATGATCATGTGAATACTGATATGTCATACCAATGTTTTAAAGAAATTTGTTCTTCGTGTTGGAAAGAAGATTACAGCTTTCTTGTAATTGACAAGGATCGAGAAATAGATGCTGGCAGATTCAGAAAAAGTTTTGATAAGTTCATTATAAATGCGAATCATTCAACATAAAACCGACAATAGGCAACAAGATTGCAAATAGACAACATGAGTTAGGTCAACAGATTGGTATTCTTCGTCAAGTGGGAAAAGCTCGCGAATCCATAAAACATAAATATAATTTGTTGAAGTCTGACAAATTAGTAACTGAAAAATTTGTCAAAGAGACTTTCAAGCCTGTGATTGAACCACTTGAAAAGTTGGTTGACGAAACAACACTTAGTCAGCAGAGAAAAACCAAACGTAAAAAATTATTGCAATCTAAAAAAGAAAAAAAAGATAGCAATGACATACGAGAATTATCTAAAAAAGAGGAAAAACCATTTGAAAAATTATATGATAGTGGATTGGAAGAAGCATTGAATGCTAATGAACAACTGAAAAATAATGATGTTGATGTATTTCATACTCCTGAAAGTGATTCACTTAATAAGTATTTATCAATGTTGCGAAAAAATCAAGTAGCAACATTAGATACTATCTGTGGAGTACGTCAAAATAAAGATGGTACTCTTAAGATTGGTGATAGGTCAGTGAATTTCGAAAATAATAAAATTATTATAAGTAAAGATACTTATGAAAAAAGCTCTGGATTGATTGAACTGTTATCCAAAAAAAAGCCTGATAGCTCCATTGTAACTCAAGACGATTTAGGTACCTACGGTCGTATTATAAATAAAACAAATGCATATAAAAAGCATTACAAACCTGACGAGGAAATACGCTATCAATCAAGTGAAAAATTTCGAGATATTATATCTCAGTTGATCAGAGTTACACCTTATAATTCACCAAATGGCAGAGGGTTTTCTTTGAAGTCACCTTATAAAATTGCACGGCCTAATAATCTTACTGATTATATATATTGGAATGATCCCAATGAGCTTGTAGAACGTCTTAGATTATTAATTGTAGAGACATCGGCAGGCAATCAAAATCATGTGAATGAAATTCAGTCTATAATCGAAGAATTAAGAGAAGCTGAAATTATATATTAATAGTATTAGTTAGCTTTCAAGTTCATTATCATCATAAGCATTGATCTCTTTGGATGTCAATTAAAATCATTTTCCACAGTTACCACTCAGGGTCCACCTGGCTTGGGATTCAAATTGACCGATGATGGTCAGTTTGACATAGAAAATAAGAGACTCTGCATAGTTGTTGATGCTGCAGACATGCAAGACGCTGTCAATCTTAATGTTTTGCGAAAAGTTATCAGTGACGAGTTCGAAAAAATTTTCCTCATTATTAATGCTCAGAAGCGAGAAGTGGATGAAATAAGTTCAAATAATCAGTTGATATACACTGATATCGAACAAAAATTGTTAACTATTATAAAAATATTTCTTCACTGAATTTAAAATTAAATGCTATTGAAGAAAAACTTTTGTGTTTGAAAAAAATGAACAAGTCTAAAACAGTTGTAAATGAGCTTTATAAGCCAGCTCGTCGTAATTATTTAAGAAGATCATTTGACATTCGTGATATTGACGAAACATGGCAAATTGATCTTGTTGAAATAATACCATATCAACTAGAAAATAAAAATTACAAGTATATCTTGTGCGCTATTGACTGCCTTTCCAAGTACGCTTGGTGTGAGGCAGTCAAACAAAAAACTGGTAAAGATGGCCCAAAGGCTATGAAAACCATACTTGAAAAAGGACGTGTGCCAAAAAAGATATGTCTTGACAGAGGTCGTGAATTTTATAATAAAGATTTTGAAAGTTTAATGACCAAATATAAAATTCATATGTATTCTACATATTAAATTGAAAGCACTAATTTGTGAACGATTTAATAGAACTTTGAAAAATAAGATGTGGAAGGGGTTCTCGCTGAATGGTAATAGTAAATGGTTGGATATACTACCTGATCTAGTTTCACAATACAATAACTCCAAACATCGAACAATTGGAATGAAACCTATCGAAGTAACTGCTGCTAGAGTTTTAGAAATATTGAAACGACTGTCTGCGAAAAAAACTCTACCTCTAACGAAACGTGCAAAATTCAAAGTTGGTGACAAAGTACGAGTAAGCAAAGGTAAACAGATTTTTGAGAAAGAGTATACACCGAATTGGTCAACAGAAATTTTTACAGATTATAAAGTTATGAAAACAGTTCCATTTACTTATCGTTTGAAAGATTATCAAGACAAATCTATCGCTGGTGGCTTTTACGAAGAGAATTACTCAAGACAAAATATCCGGATATTTATTTGATAGAAAAAGTTGTAAAAAAACATGGTGATCATTATTATGTAAAATGGTTAGGATTTGACGAATCACATAATAGTTATGTTCATAAAGATGATATGTAAATGATATTAAATAAATAAAATTATAAAATATATTCTGTTTTTTTATTTTTTCATTTCTATACATTTTTTTACGAGTACAGTGTAATAATTTCACTCAAACAATTGATTCTCATTTTAAACCGTTCTCTATCACGAGCCATCTGCATCCATTCTCCATGACGAGCAGTTCGATGTGCGTATGCCCATTAATCATCTCATGTATTTGAATTTTTTCTTGAAAACGTACAGACTTGGATGGTTTCTTTTTATGGTTCAATCTGAAATTAAACGACAGTGATTAAGACTAATTACGCATCTGTTCTATGCTTATATTTAAAAAAATATTAATATGTTTTTTGACTTACCTAATTTTGTAATGTCCATGTGCTAGAGTGTCAGTACTGTTAGGTAATAGATATCTGTTGTCATCGTAAGGATTCAATGCAATTTTTCTTTGTTGAATAGTTTCAACATTGTGCAATTTAGATCTGATCGTACATTGCTGTCTTTTATGAATTTGTAAATTTTGTAAACAGTCCAAATAATGATCAAATTCAATAGTTTTCTCGACAACGGAAGCCTTCACACCTTTAATTTTTTTTATAGCATCAATACCATTTACACGAGTACAGTACATTTTACTCCTCAAACCAATAAATTCTGTTAGTATATTTCCATTACAGTCGTCCTTCGTTAAACCAACTACCTTCTTATTTACCCTTGGCATATCGAATACGTTGTCAGCAGGATAGTCAGAAGTGTCAAAATAATTTATGTTAGCTTTCATATCAGCATAAATGTCTTGACACTTTATTGAGTATATAAAACTATCAGTATCCGTATAGGGAAGCTTACAGTCTTTTCCATACATTCTTTTCATGTAATCATAATGAAAGCTGTACATTAATGTTTTGGATACGTCTAATACTGTAAGACCGACATAAATAGGTTTATTCAAATATACCTGAGTTTTACGCAACTGAACAGCGACCAAGTTTTCATCATAAATAGCTCTACTATGAAAGTTAGGTTTTGAAACGAAAGCTTCCACACCATATCGCCCATCCCACTTTATTAAAAGTTTTACATCAACATGTTTGCGAACGTATTCCATAGTCTTACCGTATATACTATTATTCATGAGTTTGAACAGATTTTTTTGAAACTCATTTTTAGCTTTCGCTCTCATCGAACTATCCAGGTTGATGTATGGTTTTAGCCATGCAGATTGCTCGAATTTCAATACTCTATGAATTTTTACAAGCTTGAGTCCATGTTCAACAGCTTGTTTAAGAGCTCGATGATGTTGTTACGTCTCAAGACGTATCTTTATCCATTTACACTCTTTAGAAAGTGCAATTCCGAATTTCGTAAAATCAAAACTATGTACATGTCCACCAGAAAACTACACGGCAGCAAAACACAAAGACCATACTCAGCATTACACAACGCACAGTGAACTCAAAAGGAAAATTATCCAACTACACAGAAACATCAGCTATTAATTGAGCACAAATCTATGTATATAAGACGAACCACCTGTAAAGAGTCACTCATTTTTATTGTTACTTCGTACACGTCAGTTCGACAATTGACGAATAAACTTTACGTATCGACGCTACAGTCGCGTGCAAGCCTGTTCGACAATTTGGCTAACTATTCAATTACTACTTGTTAAACTATATTATTTGATCTTAATAAATACACGATCCCTTAAAAGTGAGAACGTACAACTTCATTATTTAACCTAACCAAATACCGAGATCTACAATACTAAAGGTACTCCAGAGACTGTTAGTACAACAAAATAATAAAACACATTCATTTCTATCCACATATCATATATTACTCATTACTTGTGAGCCTCAACCAACCACTTGTATCATATTGGTACGTTTCGCACATTCGCTATTCGTAGTTTATGCACGAGACGTAACAAATTGGTTCCGGTACGAAATTAGAAAAATCATTTTATTTTATCAATTCAAAGTGCAAAATCGGAATAAATTACTTTATTCTACCAATTCAAACTTTTCAATACAATCTTCAAGGCATCAATTAATAACAAATTAATAATTTCTAATTTTGAAAGAAATTTTTTTGTCTTTACAACAAATTGCATTTCAACCGATTTCTTTCGAACTGAAAACACATAATATCAAATTCGTAAATTGTGTCATTTCATAAGCGAGAACCGTGCTTTGGCGTAGTAACTTGACCATCGCGCGCTGCGACTAAATAACCTGGTAGAATCTAAAACTCAGCATAATTTTGGAACTTGAGTAGAAATAAGGAAAGAGTAGAGAAAAAGTAGGTCAAAACACCAACACCCTACTTACTCATATACGAATTTGTTACTTATTTACATATATATATACATGCTTATATAATTATACTTATATGAATGCTACAATATTATTAATCGAACAATATACGAATCATTTTACGTGACTCCCTCCCAATAACCGAATAAATTTTTACTATCGATTTTTAGTTTTTTTTTAAGTTCACATTATTTCCTTTTGAACTTTCTTATAATTATTCAATACAATCTAAATTCAATACATTTACTTTTCCTTTTCTTTTCTCGAATAAAATGCCCAAATGAGTAAAAAAATTATCCCAACTAGCAGAGTAATTTCAAACGACTCGAAGCTTACGCGATCCCAAACGCGTAGCAATCCCCAATTGAAAAGCCTCCTACATAAAGAGTTAGAAAAAAGCGCATTCAGAAGAAGCAGCAAAATACAATACTCACCTACAAAAAAAGCCAAGAAAACACAAACAGAAATTACAAGAACCGAAGATTCACCAGCAACTCAAACAGAAGAAGAAGATTCAATTATACAAGAAAACAACTTTTCAACAGTAAAAACCACAATAGACCTCGATAAAAATCAACGATACTCAGACTTTGGAGGAATTTACAACGAACAAAGCCTGATCTTAGGAACTTCAAAAGATACGTTTTTAAATCGCGAACTACAAAGTCAAGAAGAAGGAATAACACTTGCCGAAGAAGATAAACAAGAACTCACAATTCCGAAAAATTTTGAAAATAATCTACAGAAGGAAGACTCACAGAAAAGTGATTTTCTAGCAGCAGTAGATATCGACACATTCATCGAAGACCCGTCTACCACAAAGCAAGAAACAAAAATCATTAGAGAAAATCCTACACCATCAATTAACAAAATACCTACAAATATGGATAACCAGGAAAAACCAATGAAATTACAATTGAAAGATGTAGTAGCCTTCGTCGCGGAGTTCGATGGCAAAAACATACCAACTATGGAATACATCTCCATGTTAAAGGAAGTAAAAGATATTATAGATAACATTGATGAGAGAAACCTTACAAAATTATTAAAAATAAAAATTAAAGGTGAAGTAAAAGAGGCAATAAAAGGAAGTAAAGTGGAAAATATAACAGACCTAATCAATGCAATCAGAACTCTATACCCCATCAAAGAAGACATTCACGCACTATATGCGAAAGTTCGTCAGATATCACAAGAGGAAGACGAATCAGTTGTACACTGTACTAACAGAATACGACAACTAGTATTAAGAATAAAGGAACTAAATAAATGGGAGGACATCACAGCAATAGAACGAACACAATTCGAAGCTACACTAGACAAAGAAGCAGCTAAAAGCTATAGGAAAGGACTAAAAGCAGAAATCAGATACGAAATAGGCCCAGGAACTACAGTACAAAAAATGTCGACAAGGGCAATAGACATTGAAAGCGATATAGAAAAAAGGAAATACAAAACAAAACCAAGTAGAAACTATACATATTCAAACGATAAAGAAGAGTTCCAAGAAGCAAAAATTCTCACATGTCAAATATGCAGAGAATATTCACATGAAGCTCTATTTTGTCGCACAGCAGCCTGCGTATACTGTAAAGGAATAGATCATTTCTCGAATAGTTGCAGGAAAGTGCCAAAGAAAATTAATTTAATATGTAAATTCTGTAGCCAACCGAGTCATTCAATAAGTGCCTGTCGTTTAAACAAAAGACAAAATATCCACTGCCAATATTGTCAAGAAATGGGACATGAAGTAGATCAATGCCCACACATCAGCGACTACGAAGCATGCTGGAAATGCAACGAAACAGGACACAAACCAATAAATTGTAAGAATGACCAAATTTCAAAACAAAACAAATGCGAAAATTGTGACAAGATTGGACATACAATGCAGCAGTGCCCGGAAGTAATATGCAGAAAGTGCAATAATATGGGCCACCTCGTAGAAGATTGTAAAGCAGGAGAAATAAAAAAGTCTCTATACAAAATATGTGCTATCTGTGAAGAAGTAGGCCACGAACAAGACACCTGTGACCAAGTAAAAATCATGTTCACAGAATTCAAAGCTAAACAGAAATTTAAGTGCCAGTATTGCGAAGACACAGGCCACACAGCTAAGTATTGCCCACTTCTAAAAACGCAACCGCAGCAAGTTCAACAAACTCAACAACTGTCATATAATTCAAATTATAATGGATTCCAAAGGAAAGGCTGTGCCTACTGCAAAAGTCCAGGACATAATATAAACGACTGTAGAAAATTAAGCGCATTAATGAACAACACACCAACAAATCAACAAAAGATATGCGAATTTTGCAAGAAACACGGCCACGTAATTGATGAATGCAGCATAATCTTGTCACGACAAAAACAAGCCGGCGAATTCTGTGGAAAATGTAAAATAGCCGGTCACACAACATAGAATTGCTTTAGAAATAAAGGAAGAGTGGGAAACTTCGAGGCTCTTTCTGGGGGGAACGCCTAGAAAAGGAACACAACGTAAAAGCGCTCCCACGACAAAAAGATACAAAAATACAACAAATCAAAAACACAGCCAACATAGAAGCAAAAACATACGTATTGAAAATGGAAAATTTACTGCAATATATTGAAGTCGATGATCCATATTCAAACAAAAAACTCAAATTGTTGATCGATAGCGGAGCTCAACTAAACATCATACAAAATAACAGTATTTCAAAACGAGACATAAATAGCAATGAACGGATATTGATCTCCGGAATAACCGACAAGTCTATCAAAACCCTAGGATCTACAAAGATACCAATACAAAATACATACTTTGATTTCCATGTAGCCCCGGACACTTTCTCTATTCCATACGATGGAATTCTAGGAATAAACATTTTCTTAGACTACAAGGTGAGACTAGACGAAGGATACCTAGAAATTAATGGAGACAAAATACTCGTAAAATCTACAAAAGATAAACATACAACTCCCACAATTACTACACTACAAGAAAAATCGATTGTTACTTCAAACCAAGAAGCCAACAATACAGAAGAAATTACAGGAAAATACGACATTACATCAAAAAATGAGGACATATCATTATATCAAGATCTAGAAAAAGTATTAACGACAGTAAACGAAATAAACACGCAAGAAAAAGAAAAAGCAGAGCAAGCACAAGAGGAAGGCGACGAACAAACGTATCAAGCAAATTTAGCAAAATTCATGGAAAATATAAACGAAGCTCTCGAAAATAAAAAAGAGCAAACAGAAGAAGAATACATCATGGACAACTATTATACTTTTTGTTCGATATTAGAACAAAAAATAAAAATAGAGGACAATACAAAACAAAATATACAAATACAAGAAGCAGAATTATCAGGTAATGAAACTATAGATACACAAAAAGAAATACAAAGGGAAATCATACAAGAAAAAGCCCCAGAAACTCAAGACACGAAAGAAAGACGAAACCGACTGATCGAGGCAGTAAAGCTAGATCACTTAACCCACAAAAAAAAACGAGCAATAGAAAACTTGATTATATCATTCGAAGATATATGCTGGCTAGAAGGAGATGAACTCGGCATGTGCTATATCGAAGAACACGAGATCAACTTAACAGACGAAAAGCCAGTATATATCAAACAATTTCCTTTGCCCTACACACTGAAACAAGTGGCATTGGACGAAACAAAAAAACTAATCGCAAACAAATTAGTTAGACCTTCAACAAGCGCATTTAATGCACCAGTATGGGTCGTTCCAAAAAAAGGACTCACCAAAGAGGGAAAAAAAAATGGAGATTAGTCATAGATTACAGAAAATTGAACGCTAAAACAATACCAGACCCTTACCTGATACCTAACATATTGGAAATCTTTGATTGTATAGGAAAAAACAAATTTTTTACAACTATTGACATGGTTTCTGGATTCCATCAAATAAAAATGAAAAAACAGACATTCACAAAACCCCTTCAGCATACCTGGCTTAGGACGCTTCGAATTTAAAGTGCTGCCTTTTGGATTAAGCAACTCGCCAAGAATTTTTCAAAGAGCACTAACAACAGTACTCGGAGTTTTAAGAGAAAAAGGCTTCTGCTATGTATACATTGATGACGTAATCATTGTAGCAAATACAGTAGAAGAACACAACGCAAGATTCAAGCTCATAGCACAAAAGCTAAGGGAAGCAGGACTCAAATTAGAAACCAGCAAATGTAAATTTTTTCAAAAAGAAGTAGAATTTCTAGGACGTATCATAAATGAAGAAGGCGTAAAAACTGATCCAAAGAAAATCGAAGCAATACAGAAATTTCCTATCCCTAAAACAGTTAAAAATATTAGAGAATTCTTGGGACTTACTAGCTATTACAGACGCTTTATAGACAACTTTTCAGATATAGCCAAACCATTAATACAGCTATTACAAAAAGACATAGAATTTGTCTGGAATACAGAGAAACACAAATCATTCGAAAACTTAAAGAAAGCTCTATGCTCTGCACCAATACTGCAATATCCAGACATGACAAAACCCTTCATAATAACAACAGACGCATCAAATTTTGCATTAGGGTGTGTACTCTCACAAGGCAAAATAGGCGAGGACAAACCAATTGCATTTGCATCAAGAGTGCTAAAACTAGCAGAAAAAAAGTACCACACATACGAACGCGAAGCATTAGAAATTGTATTCGCTGTGAAAACATTCAGAAATTACATATACGGAAATAAATTCACAATATTAAGTGACCACAAACCACTACTATCTTTCAAATCTGCTGACAATAACTCCAGAGTACAAAAATGGAGACTCAACTTACTGGATTACGACTATGATATCATCTACAAACCCGGGAAGATAAACACAAACGCAGACGCACTATCAAGAAACCCTGTAGAAAATACCATGGTAACAGTCGTAACCAGAGCGCAAAAAGCTAAAGAAACAGGAAAAATACAAACAACAGACATACAAAATAACAATACAAAAATAAAAAGAACAATTAAGAAGAAAAGAAAACAAAAAACAAACCCAAAGGATAAGAAAACAGAAGAAAACATTCAAGATTACCCACCAGAAATCACGATAAGCATAGCAGATCTAAAAAAACAGAAACATGTAGTCTTCACAAAAAAATCCATAGAGTCACGGAATGACAACGTTGCAATATTTGTAAACCAATCACGACAAATATTAGACAAAAAAATGGAACAATTTATAAAGTCAAAGAAAATCAATATCAATAAAGACCTTCGCACAAATGAAATCGAAATTATAAAAATAAATTCAAAAAAATTATTTATTCTATGCATAGACTGAGGTCAATCAGCAATAAGAATAAAACAAATTATCACTCACATCCTAGGAACCCTGAAAGAAATTATGGCACAACAAAAAGAAAATAGATTCAGCATTTCAAAAGACCTACAGATAAACAATATTCATTGGCAAGAAATAGAAGAAATAATCACAAAAACCTTTCAGAACTCAGGTATTAACATAGTTATTTGCTTAAACTATATCGAATATATCGAAATCAAAGACCGAAATAGAATATTCAATCCGAAACACTCATCCGCCTTAGGAGGACACTCAGGAGTAAATAGAACATTAAATCGCATCAAACTCAAGTATTACTGGGAAAATTTAAAAACAGACATAGAACAAAGAATAAAAAATTGCAAAGACTGCCAGAGAAATAAATTAAAAAGAGTAAAGACAAGACAACCAATGGTTATAACGGAAACACCGTTTAAAACTTTCGACAAAATTGCTATGGATATAGTAGGTCCACTAAATATTACCAAAAATCAAAATAAATAAATCCTCTCCATTCAAGATTTATTATCAAAATTTCTAATAGTGATACCTCTACCCGATCAAACTGCCGAATCAATCGCAGACGCGTTCATAAAAAAATTTATATGCGTTTTCAGTTCACCAAAAATCGTGCTCACAGACAGAGGGGCAAACTTTACAAGCAAACTCTTGAAATGCATAGCGCGCAGATTTAAATTTACGAAAATAGAAACAACAGCCTTTTCGCCACAATCAAACGGTTCATTAGAAAGAGCCCATCACCCATTGTGCGAATACTTAAAAAATTTTTCAACCAAAAAAATTGAATGGGACGAACTACTAGAACTAGCACAATTCCATTATAACACAAGCGTACACAGCGCCCACAGATTCACACCACATGAACTAGTTTTTGCTTATCCACCACGATTACCTTCAAGCGAAGCTTTAAAAGCTTCAGAACAATTACCCACTTTCAATAATTACCTGTCACATTTAATCACAAATATGAAAGATATTGCAAATTTTGCAAGAGAAAACCTAATAACTACTAAAGAAAGATCAAAAAAGTATTACGATCGCTTCATAAACCCAACAGATTTCAAAATTGGAGATCAGGTCTGGCTCATAAAAGAACCTAAACCAGGCAAACTTGAAAAGAACCAAAACCTGGGACCATTTGAAATCTTAAAGGTTACAGACAAAAATAATGTCATCATAAATAAAGGTGGCAAAGCAAATACAGTCCATGCAAATAAATTAATTATGCATAAGAAGAAAATCTAACAATAATTTATGTTTTAGGACCATTCCAAAATGTATCAACAATTCTTAATACTAATTACAATTATCAAAACAACATCAGCCATCATTGGATACGACTGCGGGACAACAACGCCAAACATCACGACGTACTCCCTAGTAGACACGGGAGAATGCGACTTTCACAACACTCCTGTAAATAAATCGAATATATATATAGAATTAATACAAGCCGCGGAATTCCGTGAAATTTCCGTATTACAATGTAAAATAGAAATACATAGAACTGTCTCCACATGCGGAATATTCGGGCACTTAATACCCACACCAACTGGAGAACAGGAATACATCTACGAAATAAGTCATGAATAATGTAAATTTATCCATGAAACGGGAACTTTCGTATACGACAATATTCATAAAATTGTTGATTTAAAAATAAACGCAACCACTTCAAAAAGTATCGATTTCGCGGGTAGCGCAGAAGGAAACTCCTGCTATGGAGCAGCCTACGCTGATAGCTTCGGATCATGGAATAAGGTATTTGTTCATGGCTTTATCAAAATAACACTAATACAAAGTAGAGCTAAAGTAAACCTAGATAACGATAAATTAAGACTAAACACAGGGACCGTATGCAAGTTCTCTGACAAAACATGTATAGACATGGAAGCGGGCTATACCTTCTGGGATATTTTACCAGGAGGAGAATGCTTCAAAAACGAATTCGATGTGCTATTTAAAGGCATGGCAACGAAATATTCTAGTGACTACGATCACGAAATAATTTACGCATTAAATTCTAGCGAAATAACATTTGCTCTAAGCGCCAGAAACAAAATACAACGCTGCAACAGAGAACTTGTAAGAACGGAACACCGGAAACTATTTATTGTAGAAAAAGACAATTATATAAACGCATATCAACTAGGAAACGACTTAGTAGGCACAAGAAGCAACGTGAACCTAGACCTATTTACATACGTCAATTCAAAATTCGTATACGTTGAAAAACATTTAAGGAGTCAATTGAACAAATTATATTTGAATCTAATAACAGAAAGATGCGAAGTTGAAAGAAAGGTAATACAAAATGCCCTATCCATTGCCACCCTCTCCCCCGACGAATTTGCATACGACATCATGAAACAACCAGGATACATCGCAAGAGTTGCAGGAGAAGTAGTACACTTAATAAAATGTGTACCAAAAACAGTAAAAATAGTCAAATTAGAAGAATGTTACAACGAACTCCCAGTAACTTCGGGAAACGAAACATGGTTCCTGACACCAAAAACACACATCCTCAAAAAGAAAGGGGAACAGATAAACTGCAACGCACTCGTTCCAACGTACTACAAGCTGGAAGAAGAATGGGTAAGACTCACACCCAAACCTCAACCATGCGCAGCACCAAACACACTGAGACCTAACACAAAAATAGGATGGAACTTCAAATCAATAAATTCATTAGCAACAAGTGGAGTATATTCTCAAGATGAACTAGACGTACTACAACAACAAATAATGTTCCCTATGGAGAGAACATCAATACTCAATGACATAGCAAGAGAGATAACGGGAGACGTGACAACAAGTGGAAGTATCTTCTCAGAAAATGCTATAAAAACATTGCAGTCAGCACCTGGAATATGATCATAAACAAAATGATCACTTGCGGATCAATCTCTTTAGTTATAATTATGATATTGATCTTAATAAACACAATAAAATTAATAATAGATACAATAATTAGAGGATATACACTACGCGCAATCTACGGCTGGTCGCTCCACCTACTCGGAGCCATCTTCAGCTCTATTACACACCTCCTCATCAAACTTGAAAAACCAAGCGAAGACAGAACAGACAACGACAAAGGGAAACACATGGAACTGCAAGAAATCAAGATTATCCCTACAATACCTATCTCGACACCTAGACACACAACGCCACCTCCTTTACCAAACAGACCACCTTTTACCCTCAATAATGAAACCACTCTTTCAACTAAAAATAAACATTTGTTTTCACTAGAGTTAAACTAATACAAACATGACACTCCTCAAATGTAGCCTAATTTTAAGCAGGTAGGGAAGCGAAATATTCGCTATAGGTCTAAGACAGTGAAAAAAAAAAAAATATATATATATATATATATATTTATAAAACACAAACAATCTTTTTTATATTTATTACAAATTGTAAAAAGCAAGAAAAACGGGAATAATAACTTGTCATACATAGTAGATACAGTTACAATCATACCGATGTGATATACTTGGCCCGATAAAAACCTTATAATCATCGTCGAATACTTCCATATAAACTCTACGAAACCCGTTACAATATACACGCAATTCATAAAAAAACATATCACGAAGACCCCAAGTGTCCTCGACCGGTCCATACTCCCCAAGGTAGTAGGAAGTACGTGTCAGCCGGTCACATTGCCTTAGAGCCCGGATAACAGTCCAATCCTGAAACTAACAACAAGAAAACAAAATAAAACCAACAATCAAGCAAGAATCGGAAAACGGAAACACCTCCCTCTATCCTACGATAGTTCCTCGTTCCAGGCTTCGGCGCAACGGGCATTGGCGGGCCCTCCCTCCTGGCACGCCTGACAGCACTTCCAGTATACTTCCAGTCTTCAAACTAAAAGAAAGAAAAACCAAAATTATATATATATTATAGAGACCTACATACAGCATTTACATACACATATACATATTGTAAATAAGCAAAATACTTACGCAAACCATCGAATAACGTTTTCTCGGGAAACCGTACATGTTAAATTCTATATTTTCCTCACAAGCGCAGAGAACACTTTGTAAACTATCGAAGCGACGCAGCCTTTATATATCAAATAATTTGTATACCTTGCAGAAAAATGATCCCACCGACGCAATCAAATTCCAAAACTTCCGAAACTCTGAAATGCACATAATAAAATAATCTTTTCCACCGAAAACCAACCATTTCAATCAATACATATTAATTGCAATATCTTATGCCCCGAGGTGTTACGTCTCAAGACGTATCTTTATTCATTTACACTCTTTAGAAAGTGCAATTCCGAATTTCGTAAAATCAAAACTATGTACACGTCCACCAGAAAACTATACGGCAGCAAAACACAAATACCATACTCAGCATTACACAACACACATTGAACTCAAAAGGAAAATTATCCAACTACACAGAAACATCAGCGATTAATTGAGCACAAATCTATGTATATAAGACGAACCACCTGTAAAGAGTCAGTTATTTTTATTGTTACTCCGTATACGTCAGTTCGACAATTGACGAATAAACTTTACGTATCGACGCTACAGTCGCGTGCAAGCTTGTTCGACAATTTGGCTAACTATTCAATTACTACTTGTTAAACTATATTATTTGATCTTAATAAATACACGATCCCTTAAAAGTGAGAACGTGCAACTTCATTATTTAACCTAACCAAATACCGAGATCTACAATACTAAAGGTACTCCAGAGACTGTAAGTACAACAAAATAATAAAACACATTCATTTCTATCCACATATCATATATTACTCATTACTTGTGAGCCTCAACCAGCCACTTGTATCATATTGGTACGTTTCGCACATTCGCTATTCGTAGTTTATGCACGAGACGTAACAATGTATCACATAATTTCTCTTATTCATAAGAGTAGCACATAATTTTTCATGCTTAGAACCATAAAGCTTGATGTGCTCTGAGCAAAATGGAAAATCATTATGCTCATCGTAAATCGATTGCGGATAATCTAAATCGACTTCTAAAATATAACACGTTGGAGCACCATCTGCAACTTGTAGAAAGTCAATTTGATCAAAATTTTCTTCCCACTCAATTTTATCTTGTGGCAAATATTGTGTCATCGCATATCCATACAAGTTATTAGCGTCTAGATAAACAAGGTACTCCTCTTCTACGCTACTATCAAATTTTTCTTTCATATATCTGTTGTTAACTGCACCGTATCGACATGAGCATTAACTCAAACCACCACAAATACCTGCTTCTATAAATAAATGCATATCTTTATCCGTCAAAAGTCTTAATGATATCTTTGTAAACTTGAGCATTGCATCCTATGATAAACCTGGAGTTGTGTAATAGTGGGCTGGATTTAGACCATACGCTGTTAGACATTGCTCGCGAAATTGTTCAAAAACTTCTGCGAGTAATAAAATATCGATTTTCATGTATAAATCGCAATATTCACCTAAATTTTTTATGTTGAATGCTTTTCAAACTTGGAGGGCATGCTCGTAATCAGCATCTGATACTTCTGAATCTGTGAGACAACTGTAAAAGTATTTTTTTTCAGGCAAGCTGATTTCTTCAAGTTTTTCCCAGCAATCGATGTATTCATATGGAAGCACTTCTTTCCGCGTCGACAAATTTATTTTTTCTTCTTCAGTATCTTGAAATTCTGAATTCCCAATTTCATAACTATCCAAATAAGAAGCCAATTTGTCAAGTGACGAAGCCATAAACTTGAAGAATCAATGAATCGTAATTTGATTCCAGTGTCTGCAACAGTCTTTGTGAATACAGTATACTTTTCTTTCGTCAAAGGTAAAATTTCAATATTTTCAGAAAAGTGACTGGATATATCACGAATAATAAAATGAGCATCATAACCACTAAGATTGTGAAAAACTACAAGTACTATACGAGAGTCTTGATAGTTCAGATTGCAACTTTGATGGGCTGTACCTCGATATATTTTTGTCAAGTGACAATGGTCACGAACTTTCATTGATTCGTTAATTAATTTTTCACAAATATGACATACGTTTGTTGCCTCGAATTGAGCGATTTCCTCTGGCGTAAGATCATTCATAGGTTTTGGATCATCATAAATATTTTTTATGTAATAAGACATATTTTTTAACTCTTCTGCGAACCATTTCGCTGGTTCAGGTTCGTGATAAGAATTATATCTTGATAAACTGTCATCATAACTACATTTCAAGTAGAAGCCTCTGCTAAACATTTCGTGGTGTTGAATAAAAATCGTATTTTTATGAACATCTTGCTCATCAATTTTTGGTTTTTTCAATAAGCATTCATGGTTCCCATAGATAATGAATGGTGATTTTAATTTGAATCCATAGTTCTTGAATTCAATCACATCTTGACCTTTTCTTGGCATTTATACACTACACTTATTTATTTGTTTACAGTTCCTTTCATGTGCAACGAGTTTCTGTGATGTGTTAAAATAATGCAAACATTGATCACAAATAAATTTTTTAGTTTTGCAGCGCGATAAACTGCTTCCTACTAATCATGCAAGGTCTTTTATATAAATATAATGATAATTATTTGATATTTCATCATTTATCAATAAAATATTGACATGATTTAATTTTTTATCATCTGTATGATAAAGAGGAATTATTTTTTTACCCCCTAAACCAAACACATTAATTGATATGCTGTTTTGTTTTTC
Source organism: Phymastichus coffea (assembly GCF_024137745.1). NCBI lineage: Eukaryota > Metazoa > Arthropoda > Insecta > Hymenoptera > Eulophidae > Phymastichus > Phymastichus coffea. The sequence goes on from NW_026706814.1 coordinate 8,225,491, forward strand.
AAATTTTGAAATTTGATTCAAAGAAACTGGATATGATATTCCATTCAAATGGAGTTTATTCTCGTATGATATGTAATGACTTACTCTTTAAGGATGATTTGTATATTTAATTTTACATAAAGCAGCTAAAGATTGCCCATATAAAGCATTTCTTATCATTATTTTCTACATTGATACAAGCATGCTTGTTTTTTAAAAATATTGATAGAGGTATATAAGAACTTCCACTTCGCATTGGATTCAATTTATTAATATTAATTTGAAGATTCATAATAGAATTCAAAGACCAACCTGACTCGTTACTTTCAAATTCCTCCACCTCTTTTAATAATGGACTTTTTATATTATCATCAAACCATTTCTTGAGAGGGCTTGAAGGATATACTTCAATATTTCGAGTAGTAAAATGCTTTGTGTCAAAAGATTTTTTCAATTTATATTGATTACTTGAATATTTCCAAAATTTGCATAATAGTACAGCATTAATTTTACAAGCATTATTCACTCTTAAAATACTTTTGACATGTCTTGCAAATAAATCGAAAGCATCTTTTACGAATGATTCAATATCAATGTGTTGAATAATGGCTATAATACTAGTTTTCAAACGATTTTTGAATGCGCTTTCCAAGTCCACCCTGTTACGGATGTATTTTGAAATATGCTCTCACAGAATTTTCGGACAAAGACATTGCGCTTAGATCATTTCATTATGCGGCGGACTGTTTTACTAATCGATGTGCGCGTGCGATATCGAACTCGAAATCAAGATCGAGTGACCATGCGTAGCGGCATCGACACTCTCATTTCTAAAAGAATCTCTAATCTGCCGATATTTGTCAGTTGGTTCCTTTGTTGTTAAATTCAATTACGGCCTCTTCGAAACTCGAAACTTAAGCAACACTACGAATATTGTTTACTTGAAATAAGTGTGTGAGAGACGCGTGCGCTGCATCAAGCTGAGTTGCGATTTAGAATCAGATTTTACTCTTCAACATTGCTACGATCACTGCCTACAAACTCGCCGAAATGCATACTCGTACATCGCTAAAAAAGATGTCAAATGCATTGTGGCAATCAGATTGGTTGAAAGGTTACCTTTCAAAGCTGATTGCCGACGACGGACATTGAGCGTCCGTCACCCCGTTGTTTGAGCCGAAAGCCGGCGATATCAAACAACGCAACACGAGCCACCAAAACACGGTACAATCTTTAGCGCACGGTCGGAATCATCACAGACTTCGACTCGAGCCAATCAAACAGAGAAAGGAGCAGTTGATAGTGAATAATGAAACCCCATTGGCAGGAGGTCAAGAAGTTTATGCCTTCGATCTTCGTGCGAGGAAAGGGAATTGAGATAAGAAAAAATTTTTTTTGCCTCGGACTCAGCTGGCGCGGCGATACGTTTCATTCTTTCTAGATCAGGCTCTGACAAAAGGCAAGTCGCTTATCGTTGAGTACGCGTGCGTTAATCATACTCTATTAATTGTACTTCCGTCAACTATACCTTTGTAAAATTTAGAGATACGATTTCCGTGCCGACATAAAGTTAATCATTTCTTAATTTAACTAACTCAGTTTGCGATTGAGATTTCAAATCTTTATAAATGCAATTTGAACCGTTAGTTTTTAATTGCAATCTTATTTTGGTTCTGAGCGTTCCGGTTTATTTGTTATATTTGAGCTAATTTATTGTGAGTTGAATAAATCCAGCGTTCTCATATCAAATGTTTTAAAACTTCCACTCTCAGTCCTTCTCACCCTAACACACGCATTGTACACGATGTTTTATACTATCATCCAAACCTCTTCCATGAACTCTACACATTTCTAGTCTTAAATAAATACATTCAAATTTACCAATGGTAATGAGCAATGATTGTTTTTGTGGCACACTAAGCGATGATGACTGTCTCAAAACTTTTTTCAAAGTTCGCAAAGATAAGACACATTGTTTTTCTATCGTTCTATAATTATTTCATCACGTAGGTTTTTAGAAATAATAAGATTTACAGCTCCTTCAATCAGATGGATGTGTTCCAAACAGTTTTGTAAAATTTCCATTTTTGTTTTTTAGCATAGACGTTGACTGTTGCAGGTATCGATCACGAATTAATTGAGATCGACTTCTACTATTTTGTATATATGTTATTAATCTTCTTCACCATATATACTACAGGTATCTGAAGTTCCTATCTCAGACTCTTCATTTTGAATATAATCATCATCATCATTATCATCGCTAAATATTTCTATGTCGGATTGAGCTTCTTCTTCCAGCTCCATAAATAACTCTACTAACGTTCTTACAGTTGGAAAACAGAATTTATTGATGTCTTGAGCGTGTTTTGGATAACACATTTTGAGCTTCTATATTTCTTGATAGATGACAAGAGAATGATCACATTCGCAAAGGAAATCTCATTTATATGCATATTTAAAAAAGGGAGGGGGTATAACTTTAAATTTGTGTGCAAGTGATTTTTTAATTTAGATGTATTAATACTCGCATTGAAGTGCCATGTCAGACTATAGGTAATTATTTTAAAGTATTCTTAGTAATTTTTTTCTTACAAATTCATTTTTTCCAGATCTGAACAAGTTAGGCTGCAAAGCTTTGACAACTGGCCATGCTGATATATCCAGCCTAAGGATTTAGCAGCTGCCGGATTTTACTTTGTGAATGAAATTGATAAAGTCCGATACTTCGAGTGTAAGATAGAGATTTGTCGTTCGGAAGAGGGCGACGATCCTAAGATGGAACACCAGCGATGGGGTGACCGCTGTCGATTCATTCGCAACGTGCCTTGTGGTAATATTCCGATCGGAGTTGATCCGAGTACCGTACCTCCACCAAATCCACCAAGTTTTGATGTATATGGTATATACGAGCTTGAGTACCGACCGATTGCAGTAAATACAGATTCAAACACAACATCATCACCAGAAGAAAATATCGATAAAGTTAGGGATGAACGAATTGGCAAAATACGTATGCTTCGCTAAGGAACATGGAAAAATTTTTTACCTTGTGGACATATCGCAACATGCTCCACATGTTCAATCAGATTAAGTTCTTGTCCTATTTGCCGCAAGAAAATAAAGCAAATTTATGATGCATATTTTGTTTAATTTAAAGATGAATTAATACTTTTTAATAAAAAATTATTAACACAAGATTTTAATATATTCTTTTTATTATACGAGTAAAAGTATAAAAGTATAAAAGTATAAAATTTACAATCGTACATAAAAATATTTACATTTTAAAATTTTATACTCATTCAGTCGCTTATGTATCGAGGAACACGAACTCGATCGTTTTCGAGAATATTGAAATGGTTTTGGTCGAGAGGTGTTAGTGTCTGGAGGAGAACGTTTATCATTGGAGTCTTGTCTTTGTGGGGAATTTTCAGAAGAGAAGCTGCTGAAAGAACTAGAGGAACTTGAACTTGAACTCGAGGAACTCGAGGAACTTGAAGAGCTTATTACAATTTTTTTTGTTGGAGAAGTTTTTAGGGGGGATTTTTTTTTCTTCGGAGGAGGTGAATTGTCAGAACTCGTGGTACTGATAATTGACTTTGAATGAGAAGAGAGTTTTCGTTGTCTAATTTTTGGTCGCGATTTACGAGTATTCATCGCGTCCGTATTTTTGTCAGTCTGTTTTATATTTTTTTTTAATGATTGTGTTGTGGAATGGTGAAGAAGTTTCTGTTCTTTGTCTGTTTTTGTCGCTTCAGTCTTATTTATATGTTTGTTTGATATAACGCACGTCTTCACGTCACTTATTATTTTTGGTAATGTTTTGTAATTTTTTTGTCATTAGTCTTCTGTTTTTGTTCGTCCGTTTTCGGTATCGTCACGTGTTTTTTTACAGAGTTTTTTGACGCTACATACTTATATGAGTTATTATATTATCCTTTAATTTGTTATCCTTTTCTTTAGGTACGAGTGGCAAGGACTCAATTTTATTATTTGGACGGTAAATGTCCAAATGGTCTACCACGTCCGGCTACTGTTTCTGAAAAATAGTATTTTTTCATTATATATTCATTTAAATTACGGTAATAAAAAAGAATATACGAGGATAAAATTAAGTACCTCTGCACTTTGATCTGCAACTTTATTAGATTTTTTTCCAGATTTTTTTCCCTTTTGCCGTTTCCATTCCACGTACTAGTTCTTCGGATTATACTATAAAAAATAAATAAGTAAAAATGATTAACTTTAGAAATTAAAAAAAAAATTAACGTTAGAAATTAAAAAAATGTTTTACCTCTGAAGAGGGAACATATTCCTCCTATGCCTGCGTATTATCTTGATTTTTCGTTGAACTGTGGCTGTTTGATGGATTCTGAAAAATTTATGATAATAAATGTGTGCAAAAAATTTTTTTATACAATATGATTTTGAAAATAAAAACTTACGATTAGTACTGGATAATATTCAGTTACAGCCACATTACTTTTTTCTTCGTTGTACATTTTCTCAAAATCCTCCTGCAATCAGAATAATCAGTCGTTATGCAAATAATTTTTTTATAAAAATAAAATAGTGTTTGAACATACTTTTTATAATCGGTGATGAAATAACTAATATCCAAAAGTGTCTAAAATTAGAAAAAAATTAATTTAACTTAAAAAATTCAATTGACCTTCCGACGTTAAAATTTTTTTAAAAAATTTACCATTGAAACGGGCAAATATTGAGTTGCCGACTCTTCATTTTTTTTGTCAACACGTGATTTCTGTAAATTCTGCAATCAGAATAATAAATCATTAGAAAAAAATTAATTGGAAAATTTCCATTTCCATTGCGATGTTAAAATTTTTTTATACTTACAACATCAGGAACGATGACTTCTATAGTGATGTTTTCTTCCGAAGTCACAGACTTTGGATCTTCTATATCGGTTTGTGTTCCAATTTCTCTAGTTTCGCGTTTATAAAAATTAAGTGGCTAAAATAATAAAACAATCACTACACTGTTAAAACTACTTTAGAAAAACACATATATCGATGTATGAAAATTAACCAACTTACAACATGCATATGTAACGGTGATATCTGTAAGTGCTGAAGTCCTGAATCCATTAAATGTTCATGTGCACGATAACAATTTCACTTTTACATATTTCATGGATAGAGATTTTTTTCTTTCTTTCTTTCAAATCGAACTATGCACTAAAAATGAGATAAAGTAGGTGTATTTTTGTTTTGGGAATTTGTATTATAACATGACCTACGGCGCGACGTTTCAAATTTTTACGACTATAGATCAGCTAACGTAACCGAGAGCACTCGTTACTATACACAAGTATAGCAATGAACTAACTGTATTAGACGTATGAATTCTAAAAAAAAAGATTGAAAAAGTTTTAATTTTCAAAAATTGTCAAAGTCAATTGAGGATATTGACACTTGTAATATATCGTAAGTCTCGAATATGCTTGCATATAACTAAGTCCTAATATGTTCGCGCGCGACTAAGTCCCTACATATCAATCAATGCATTGGAAGTCAAAGGCTACTTCAGGATGGGGAGCTCCACGCAGATTCAGTTAACTCTGAACTCTCGCAGCGAGAGAATGAGGTCATTCGGTTGTGGACTTAGAAAATTTTCGTGCAAGGTGTTTATGCTCGCTCGCGCAACTAAGACCACTTATACTCACGTGCGTGGCTATGTTCTTTCATGCGTGCATGCGCAGAGTCATTTAAATCTGAGCTCCCGCAGCGAGAGGATGAAATCATACGGTTGACTTAGAAAATTTTCGTGCAGCCGGTTGTGGACTTAGAAAATTTTGACCACTTATACTCGCGCGCGTGACTATGTCCTTTCATGCGTGCACGCTTCGAACTATCACGCTAACTCCTTTTTTCATTAACTTCAAAAAAATTTTCAAGACCAAATACATTACATTTAGTGCAATGAATTCTTGAAAATTTTTTCAAAGTTAAAATAAGCGCGTTGATTTAGTAATTCATAGACTACAGTCGTGATACTGTTCAATCATCAATTAACGCGTGTGCATTATGATCGCCCATTATATCAATTCATGAATGAGAGAGAGAGCGCACGCACAGCTCGTAGCCACGCGCTACATGGCTAACTTTTGGGAGAAGGGAGAGTGTGACGCATCGCACTGTTCCTCGGCTAAGACCATATTACGTTCACACGTGTAAGTTCTCATATGACCGAAAACTTATCTTTCTCAGCGTGCGACACAGCTAATGGAGCTATGTCACTTCGCAAGCGCACGATTTTAAGTTTTTTTCTGTTTTGTATGCTGTAGAGACTAAGTGTCGATAGCAGAGAGACAGAAATGAAACTTAGCCGCGTACGCATTGGAAAGAAAGGCTATAGTATAAGTCATCTAGCGCCAGCTCGTTTAAAGGGACTCAACTATATTGGCTCGGAGCTAGAGTTCTTGTAGAATATAAAAAGAACTTAGCCGCATTCATTTTAAAGGGACTTAACTATATTCGCTCGGAGCTAGAGTTCTTGTAGTATATAAAAAGAACTTAGCCGTATTCATAAAGACTCTTGATTGGACATAGACGTATGAGCGAATTTTGATTATCGCGTTGTTACTAACATATGAAAAAGTGGGAAGGGTTAAATGTATAAAATGCGTGTCAAAATCGATGCTCCATCATATTTAGTCGAGCACTCATCGGTTAGAGCGATCATGGCACGTTGCAATCCTTTAACAAGGTATTGAAAAAATCAATAAACTAACATATGATTTAAACTATATTTATATCTATCTAATATTTTTTTTTTCATTGTAGATTTTGCATGGAAACATCGTTGATATACAAGCTTTTAAGAACGATGATCAACCAGTTCAATGACGATATAGAACCCGCTCATTAGATTTTCAAGCCACCATGTCCTTGGGAAGAACTTCCCAGTCATTCAAAACGTGAAAATTCATGGCTTACAAATAACTATAATGGGCTTGATTGTAATACAGGAAACTTACCATACGATTGCCAGCCGCTTATTATACAAGACCTATGTCGCTTAGCAGCTGACACTGACAAAGTTCTTATTTATGTAAAGGGACGTCATAAAGTGGAGTGGCTCACTAGATTTATTGATCATGTCTTCGATCCCGAAGATCTGGGTTGCCCTTCCTTATATCAGCCAGGATTTTGCGAACCTATAGTTTGCAATTATCATCCTCCAGGCTGGACAGAAAACTGCGCGCTTCAAAATGTCGTGGCTCTTAAAAATTGGTTGAAAAATCGTTATAGTCGACAATTAAGTCAGACTTGCGACTTCCCTGACAGCGATTCTTCAACGTCAGAGTCGAATAATGATAATAATGATTATGATTATGATTACGATGTGATCAGCAAACTAAAAATGTTAGATTTAGAGGATGGGGAAGATGAAGTAGAGGTGGGGGATTGGTACAACGCCTTCAATTAAAAAGATTGGTTAAACCCTATATATACAATAGCATCAAGGTACGGATTCATTCGCTCGTTTGCGCTCACAGTAGATACTTCATATAGCTTGAATACTCTTTTTAATCAAAAATTGTATGTCAACTGTTACTCATAGAATTTTTTCATTTTTTATATTTAAAATTTTACATGTTGTAGATATCAATCTTCATTATGGAAGCTATTAACGCTGTAGCTCGTACCCCATCCTACTTGCCAACGAAAAAATTAAAAGAATTGAATCCTTAAATCCTTTACACAGTCACTAGCATGAAAAAAGTTAAAACAAAATTTGGAGCAAGAGTCATCGTCGAACTAGATGCTGAGTTTGACATTTTCCTTCACAGTAAACTAAGCGAACATTTCATTGTGAACCCGGAATCGTACAATACTCTGCTCGGTCAACTTGAAAAAAGAATTGTTAAGATTAAGTATCTTGGCGGCAGCGTATTAGAATTTATATAAGTTACAATAATTCAATAAATATAAAAAAACTTAAAGAAATTAAGCATTTTCAATTTACTATTTATCATCCATTCATTTCCTTTTTTTATTCATTTTAACAATGAGCATTGATGTGTTTGGACGCAAGCTCAGAGGAGCTGACAAACTAAATTTGAAAACTTCACATGAGATTCTTTTAACAGAGATTGAAAATATTAAAGATTCTATTTTAAAATTGAAAGCTGAATTAAAAGAAACTTATACATTGATTGATCTTCATCGAGAAGAACTTGATATGAAAATCATAGAAGTTTTATCTGACATTCATAAGTTGAATGAGTCATTTACCCTCTTCATGACGCAGTTGCCGTTACAAAAGGAGCGCGATTCATTCGCTGCAGCTCATTTGCCGTCTGCAGCAGGATCAGACATATTATAAATTCATTAAGTACCAACATTCGAAGTCGGGCTATAGCCTGCTTGCATAAATATCTTAGTAAACCGTACAATATAGATGATTCCATGATTCAAACAACGATGAATTATGTACAGTCACTCATTGACGAAGTTGCGGACCTGATACATTTTTCTAACATTTTCAACCTATCAACGCATGATCTCATCATAATTGAATATTCTATAGCCTTATTGAAAGGTATCTTGTACATGAAAAAGGATAAGTAAACGAACAATTTACCTGAATATTCAATGGGTCTTTGTCATAAATTTACTCAGGAAGATATTCCTAGTTCTAGAACTGATAGGTTAGCTACAAAAGTAGTGATCAATGTTAGTCATTCCATACTAAACGTTTTTATACAATATGTTGCTGAATGTGTTCGCATCACCATTGACAATTATCTCCGAAATAAATTGGTTCTGGATGTACATTTTATATTCACAGTTTTATATCTACATCGTGAATATACCGATTCCAATCCCAAATTCAAAGTTAAACTTTTTAAAGTGAAATATATTCCTGTTTACTCGGCTTACACATATCAAAGATGGTTCTGCATAATAAAAGTGCTACAACCTCTGAAAACCAAGATTGAAAATTATCAAACACAGAATCCAATTTACTCTCTTGGTTGTGTAACTAACGTAATTGTCAGCTATTATAAATAAGACAACGCAAGGATCAGATTATTCATCAGCCAGCATTCGAATAAAATGGACCGTTATCCGTTAGTCAAGTATTCGCGTCTTCCCCAAGAAGACCCAGATGAAAAGAAAAAACATTCTACATGGAAACAAGTCACTTCCAAATTTTTAACCAATACTAGTCAATTTCCAGAACAAAAAGGCTATGCACAGTTCGACAATGAAAAGAAGAAATACAAATAATCAGATTACAAAACTTGTATAAGTATTATAATATAATAAACATGTATACTTTTTTTATCAAATAAATGTTTTTTTAATTTTAAACGTATTCAAAATTTCGATGATTTTTTGTTGATTTTCTAATGATAATAAACCTTATCACCCACCTCATTCCATGAGATATACCGACTGGGCGAATCATGCCTGTACGCCACCGTCAATAATATTCCCCCTTAATCATACATCTTTTTTCCATCAATCTGACACATCATCGATCGATCATCGGGGGGCCCATGGGTCATGAGGCCTGCGGGGGCATCATCCACGTCGATAACTACTGACCGGTCGAGCATACACACACACATGCACGTGCACATACACATGCACGTGCCCATGCACATGCACGGCCGGCTACAAAATGCAAACCGTCGATACAAAATCGGTCGATAAAACATCTCAGTGATCGGTAAGGCAGGATTAATCATGTTACCAACTGTTGGTAAGGAAGGAATGAATACTCGCATGGTAAAAGTGGCTTAGAACCCTTATAGCCTATACTACTATGAAACAATTGAAATAAATCCTATGGAAGCACACCTCCATATAAAACCGGAGAGGTTTTGGCATCGATGGATACCAGATACCAAAACGAATGTGCCAACGGATTATAATCAAATAGAAGGAACAAAGGAGAAAATGTACTCAAACTTATAAAACGTGCAAATAATATCAATAAAAATATCCGTCATTATCAATATAAAATGAATGACAATGTTTTATTGCGGATTCAAAATACGAGGTCTGTCCAGAAAGTATCGGGCCTACGTTTATATCTTCGCGCCATAGTGTTCGAGCGACCTCTACCGGACAGAAACGTTAACAGTAAAGCCTCACGAATCTATTGGTTACTTACTGACACCTGCCGGACGTATAGTTCATACGCAGCGTGTCTTTGTTTACAGTGCCTTTTTCACGTTCGTCGGATTTTGACATTGCCAAAAATGACTGAAAAACAAGATCAACGAATTTGCATCAAATTTTGCTTTCAACTCGGAAAAACGAGTTCGGAAACTATTGAAATGATGCAAAAGGCCTTAGGAAGCGAGTGTATGAACAAAACACAAATAAAAGAGTGGTATAAACGATTCAAGGATGGTCGCACTTCTGTCGATAGTGATTCTCGTTCCAGCCGACCTTCGACGACAAAAACCGCAGATAATATTGAGCGGGTGCGACTTGCAATCGAACAAGATCGTCGTATATCTGTGCGAGAACTAGAAGAAGACCTTGGGATACCAAAAACTATCATTTCAGAAATGTTAACCGAAAATTTAGGAATGAAACGCGTGTGTGCGAAATTCATCCCAAAATTGCTCACAGCAGAGCAGAAGAATATTCGCTTAGAAATCGCTCTGAACAATCTGGAAATGGTCAATAATGATGATAATGTGCTTAAAAAAGTTATTACAGGTGATGAATCATGGGTTCATGGTTATGATCCTGAAACAAAACAACAATCTTCACAGTGGAAGCATTCTGAATCGCCAAGACCCAAAAAAGCACGTCAAAGTCGGAGCAATGTTAAGTCAATGTTGATTTTTTTTTTTCGATTGTGAAGGTGTTGTACATCACGAATATACCAACAGGTCAGACAATTAATAAAGAATACTAAGTTCAAATTTTGAACCGTTTGCGTGATGCAGTAAGAAGAAAACGGCCGCAATTTTGGGAAAGTGGTAACTGGCTTCGCCATCACGATAATGCGCTAGCGCATTCATCCAATCTTGTGCAGCAGTTTTTGAGCAAACACAATATCGCATTGCTTCGACAACCTCCATACAGTCCCGACATAGCCCCTTGTGACTTTTGGCTGTTTCCAAAGCTAAAAAAACCACTCAAAGGACACCGATTCGATGACAAAACAACGGTTGAAAACAATGCAACTAAAAGTGAGTTCCAGGACTGTTTTGAAAAGTGAAAACATCGATGGAACCGTGATATTCAATCAAGTGGGGATTACTTTGAAGGATGCCACCCACCAGATGATAAAGAATAACGCTAGCACGAAAATATAAAGGTAGGCTCGATACTTTCCGGACAGACCTCGTATAAGTAATAAAGAAGAAGAAATAATCAAAAAATTCTTAAACTTATATGAAGGCCCGTATATAATCAAAGTTATAATTGGCTTAGATACATACTTACTAAGATACAAGGACGTTTAGGATATAGGCGTATTTCATACATCTCTATTAAAGCCGTACCAAATTTAGCCACTAGGGGATACATTCTCTCTCCAATCAAAATTTGCATATTGATCTGATATATGTGAATACTGAAGAAAGTGAGCTAACAATTTTTGAAGATGATGGAAAAGAGTCCAAGTACTCAGACTAATACGTCTGACCGGAGACACTATATTCCATTCCCATCATCCAAAACTTTTGTGCCATCGCAAAACATGGTGCCTTGGTCTTTGTGCAAAAGCATTCAGACACCATCCAAGCCTTCTTGCATGGCAAAGGCTGAAACAAAAAAGAAATCCACGATACCCTTCCTATCATCTAGTGTGCCCCGTCCAGTTGCTCCTGTGCCTTCCGCATCCTTACCTACCACCTTAAAGAAGCGGAAGCGCAGGATGCAAAAAAAAATTAAGAAGCTGGCTGGAAGGATTGCTAGGACGGAAGAAAAGATCGAGGAGTTAAAAAAGAAGATAGCCTCAACGCAACCAGAGCGACCTCCAACTGCAGAAAAATTTTTAATGTAAATAAAAAAATAAATAAATAAAAAATAAACCAAAAAATAAACAAAAAGAATAATAATAAAAGCTCATATAGAACTAGATCATGAGACTTCTTTCTCATGGATCATTCAGTCTCAAGAGGGCGCTATGTAACGGTCCTATCTATGAGCTAGTTTATTATTTCACTGTATTACTGCAACCCATCAAACTCATCTATCTGTTTACATCAATTATCATCTTAAACAATAGGATTGAAATTGCAGATTGGAAAATGTAAGTTTTTAATGCGAAGAGTTAATTATTTAGGTTATATAATAAGAGAAAATGGTCTAGAGCCACATCCAAAAAAAATTGAAGCAGTGAAGAAATTCCCAAGACCAAAGTTGGTTAAAGCTGTACGTCAATTTTTAGGGTTATATGGTTATTATCGTAGATTCATCAAAGATTTTGCGAAAATTGCTAAACTTTTGACTAGACTTTTGCAAAAAGATACGGTTGTAACGGTCCTATCTATGAGCTAGTTTATTATTTCACTGTATCATTGCAATCCGTCAAACTCATCTATCTATTTACACAAATTAGCATCTTAAACGGCGCCACCTCACCGATTATTCGATTGGCTTAGTACAAGAGTCTAATTTCATAAACATATAAGGAGCGTGACGTCACAAAGTGATAGATATCGATATAATGATTTTTGTTCTTTGAGAAAAATATGTTAATTACATGTAATTTTGATTTAACAAAGTATTTCTTATATAGATTTTAGTACGTAGATTTAGAATATAGTAATACGAATTGCGTTTAATTATTAAATAATAAGGAATTTTAATATGCAAAGTTAATTTGTTTATTACACTATAAATATTAATTATTAGAAAAATGTAAATAGTCCATATGCAAAATGAATAACTAAAGAACATGATTAAGAATTGGTTTCATTAATAACAGCTAAATAATAACTGTTATTAATAAATAAATAATTAACTATTTATTTAAACAGTAAGTTGCATATAGAACTAAAGCGTTAATTTTATACGTAATAATGATAACTTTAGAGTTTATAAATCTTAAATAATTAATCCAGTTATTGCGTTATAAGAATATAGAAAAAAACGTTACAAATATGAAAATTTGTTATAATTCAAATGTTATTAACTAATTTGAATATTGCTTTTTAGAAATTACTTCTAAAATTAATAAACGATAAAGTTATGTAAAAATTTAATATTGTTCTATTGTAAATATTGTAATATTGCATTAATTAACATTATTAGTTAATAACTTTTGACGATACTATTTGTGATAATTGTAAATTATACTAAATCGACCAATAACTAATTTTGTAAAGTTTACATGTGTTGAAACTTTAGTACTGATATTTATTTACTTGTCAATTAAGAAAATTCATTTCTCAAAATTCGCGAATGTTTCTCGAAGATTCGAAAACTTCTCGAAGAGAACTCTCCTGTGAAAATAAGCGCATTATTACACAGGCTGGTATTCACTTCTAACCTTGCAAAGTGAGCGCATGAAATTGAATAAACTTGGCTAATATCTAAGTTCTTTCTCTCATTGTGATTAACTGAACAAGACCTTCCCTTTCCTATAATTCATGCTCAACTTATAGAACATCTCGCGCTATAAGAAACTTGGGTCGAATTATATCCTCTATAAGGAATACTTTAGCTCTGCTTATGGGACAATTCGCACCATAAGAAACTAGGGCATAGTCTGACTTTCTTTGGAACTTTACTCATATTTACATATATTTGATTTATCGATTTATTTTACATTGACCATTAGAGTAAATTTAAAAAGAAACGAATTCTTACTCATTAACGCGACTAGACCACGACAGTACGAATTATTCATTATACTATAAGTGATACGAACATCACAATTCCGATTGCATAAGCAGTATCTTTTTCTCTATTATACAATCATAATTGTAGACAAATTAATGCTGGAATATTTCATAAAATGCACATTGCCAATTCAAGTTATAAATAGATTGCCGCAGACTTATTACAAAAGAAAAAGAAGATAAACTGGAATTTAACCTTAATAGTATTTTTTTCACGTTTAAGAGGAACTCAAGAATATTGAAAACAACCAAGAAATGAATTGAATTGTATGATGGGAGAGTATGGGTCAATAATATGGTTCATCACGTTGAGTCCTGGTGATTGGATATGGTCAGACTTAGGAGAATAATATATTCGCAAAGTAAATGACTGGAATGGAAGAACTAATGAGGAATTGGTAGCTTCTGATCCAGTTTCTACTGTAAAATTTATTGATAATAAATTTAAATGCCTGATAAAATATGTTTATTCCTCTGTCAATCCGATAGGTAAAGTTAATCATTTTTATTATATGCATGAATATCAAAACAGAGGACTTTAACATTTTTACTGCGGGTTTTGGATTAAAGATTCATCAACCTTCAAAAAATCCTCGAACGAAGAAGTTAAGAATTTTATTCTTAAGTATGTTACTACTCGCATACTATAATAGCTTATTATTCGCGGCGAATCCGCTCCCTTATTTTACAATTACGCGTTCTCTCACTTCACCTTTTACTTTTATTTCTCGCAGCAAATCACTTTTTTTCAAAATACGTGCTTATTCTCTAATTGCGCTGGGGATTCCCCAAAAACGTGTTGAGTCTTCTCTAAATGTGCTCATTGTTTTCATCGTACTCTACTTGCAATCGTAGATATTCCGTTTGCTACCTCAGTTTAGGACGAGTTATAAATTGTCTCGGTTCAGAGGAAAAAACTCTCGTAAACCTTCCAAAACACCGTTACGCTCATCCCATCATAAACAAGTTCGGCAAGTCCGGATTTTCCCTAATTGCCCAGGCCGCTCCGCCCGCAGCGTTGGGCAATAAAAAAGGGGACTCTCTCTCTCTCGCTCGCCGCTGGCCCTCGAGTTGCCGAACTCCGCGCGGACTCTCTTCGTTACGCTCCCGCTAATCTCTGATTGGATCCTGCGAAAGGGGCCCAATGAGAGAGGGTAGTTTTCCCGCCTTTCCGCGCTTTTCGCCATAGTGGCATTCCCAAGAAGACGCCACGTCAGAACTGAGTCTTGAAAAAGAGTTCGACCGGAACGGTAGCCAACTATTACGCTCCTTCTCGTGCGCATCTCTTTTTTCTGCAGTTATACCGACGCGCGATCGCTAACATATTTGTTTCGCGTCGTCTTCGACCGCTTGTATTCTTGGGTGTGCTCGTTTGCTTCGAGCAAAACGCGTGTGTTGTACCGCAGTGTGTGTAACCCTTTGACGACCACCGCAAAGAGACTAGCGACGAATCAACTCGCTGCGCTAGTAGAGGCGACTTCAGTTTCCTCTGGGGTGCTGTCAAACCCCGCGCCCTCAGATCGGCAACTCGGTGACATAGCAGTAAGGGCTGTACCCGTGTCCAAGGCATTGGAGCTGCATGCACCTTTCCTACCTGGCAGCACCTTCTCCCTTCGCTCGCTCAATCATTGTGTGTGTGTGCGTCGTCCAAAGGTAAAAGAGCTCTCGAATTCTAACAAGTGAATGGCCATTCCACCGCAACGTTTGTAAAGGCTCTGCGAGCCTTATCACTTCGCATCAGCGTAATCCATTTGCTTTACTCACTCACCCTAGTAATAATAATAGTGCATTATTTTGTAATTCCAATCCCTTATCAATAACTATATTTATAATTTGCTTCGCCTTTGCGGCTTTTTTCCTTCTCACTTCGAGGAGGTTTTTTATGCCATTAAACGAAATCAATTTACTCAAATCTTATCCTATTATTTAGCACAACCCATACACGCTGCCTTACCTCACCTAATTTCATCATCATTAAATTAATTTTATTTATTACGTCCTACGCAAACACTTATCAACAGCACAAACACAACTCTTACTGTATAAGAAAGAAAAAAATGAAGAATGGTTTTATAAGTGCCTGTCGTTTTGAATTCCCACGTTCTGTAACGAGTAATTTGATTTTACCAGATGTAGATGCGACTATAACAAACAGAAAAAAAAACTAAAAAACAAAGGTAGATTATACGATCTGCTTAGACATAAAGATGAACAGAATGTCATATACCTAGTTATATACCTAGTTTACTAACCTTATGGGAAGGAAATATGGATGCTCGGTTCATTGGTAAATCATCGTATCTTTTATCAAAATATGTATGTTCTTATGGTACCAAAGGAGAAAAAACTGCAGTTAATTTTCACTTATTAGAAATGAAAAATAATAAATCATTGTGCAGTCGGTTGTGGTCCATTGGTTTGCGAGCTTTAAATCATAGAGAATGTGAAGCGATAGAAGCCGCTGATACACTTTTAGGATATCCACTTTATTCTACTAATAATGATACTGTAATTCGATGGTTGGATACAAAAATTGCTCCAAATAGAAGGATCAAACCTTTCGAAGAAATCCAAAAGCTTCCTGGTGATTCGACAGATATCTTTTATACTAATATGATAGATACTTACTACCCAATTCGTAATGAAAAATTGGAAAAACTTTCTTTGTATGATTTTTCCAGGTGTTTGAATATATGGAAACAGAAACCAAAAAAAATGTGAATTCTATAAAATTAGCGATAACTTATATTGCAGAAAAAGAAAAAACCATATGTTATAAATTATTGCAACTTCAATCCAATAACGTAACCAGAAACATATTATTATTCTTTTTTTGCCTTGGAGAGATCACCATAAGCTAAAAGGATTAGAAGCTACGTATTTTGAAGCTTTTTCTAAGAGAATAAATATTTTGACAAAAGCTGTGAAATATCATGAAAAGTCTGAAATTATACGTGAAGTAATAGATAACATCACAAAACTGATTGAGAAACTAATTTTGCAACATCATGAAGAAAATAATAATTCAGTTTACGGTAATTTACCTGATGAATGTTTTCTTATTGAAACAGAACGAGCTCTGAAGGATGTTGAAGATGCTACAGATAAAGGAAAAATAACCGTTGACGAACTTCAAGATAATATAAGTAAATTCAAAGTTGATCAACAAAGAGTATTTACGAAAGTACAAAATGGTTTATTTTATGAGAAAAAACCAATACGATTGGCCGTTTTTAAATAAGGTGGTACTGGAGAAGGTCATTTGATTCAAAGTATTGTTGCACTAAATTTATTGCAATGGAAAAAGAATATGTTGATACTCGCACCAACCGGAATAGCTGTGTATAATGAAAACCAGTTTAGCCAAGCGGAACCGCTAAATACCAAAAGCTTTCAACAACTGCTCGCAAATGAATAAGACAAAGTTTTTAAAACGTCGATTTGATCATCATTGATGAAATATCGATGGTGTCTGACGTTTTGTTTATATATATTCATTTGAAGTTAACGCAAAATAATAACAATTCTGAAGTTGAAGATGGCTGATTTGGAAAGATAAATATTATCCTCTTTAGCGATCTGATACAACTACCTCCAGTAAACGAATACTTCGTTTTTCTAGAACTAACTAAACAAAAGATATTGAAATATTAAGATGTAATGAATTCTGATGATTTGTGGTCACTTTATAATTTTGACGAATTAACAATCAATATGCGACAAAGAAATGACAAATCATACTCTGAAATCTTAGATAAAATTCGACTGAGTATTGCAACCAAGGCAGAAATTGGTATTCACCAGAAAAGAAGGTTGAATCTTTCTAGTGTTGATTGCTTAGCAAGAATCAATGAATTATGTGAATCACTAGAACAATTACCCGTTTATACTGCCTAAAAGAAGTATGTGTGCTAATCCGAATGATGCCATGATCAATAGAATCAAATAGGAAAAAATTATTTTAGTGGCAAATGATTGCTTCAAGTGCCAAAAGTATTCAGAGAAAAAAATTACTCACTTGCTTAATAAAGATACTGATAAAGATTGTAGCATTTAACGCACCATAAAGATAAAAATTTGACGTAGGGTTAGGATTTGAAGGAATATTGACGTTTCTATCGTTGTTGAGAACGCTAAAAATATGTTCACCCGCGAGTGAGCAGCAGGCTGGCTGACACATGGGCCAGTCATGCATGGGGAATGAAAAAAAAATAAAATAAAATAAAGATTTCCCATGTGTCTCTGAAAAGAGGTATTGCGAGACACATGGGCGCTGGAAGCGGATGGAAATTGAGGTTTGCGGGCAGTAGGGCACAGAGCGTAGATACGTTTCTGTCAAGGTTGGAGGATCTGTGCGTAGGTGCAGGACTAACTGACGACGAAGTGCTTTGTTCCGTATCAGAGATCCTCGAAGGTAACGCGAGGACCTGGTACGATAACAACAAGTACCAGTGGCTCAGTTATGACGAGTTCGTCGCGGACGCCCGGGATTGGTTTGGCACAAGTACGCAACAGCACCAAAGGCTGTTGCAGGAAGCCCAGAACCGGTTCCAGGGTGAGGACGAACTAGTGCGAGACTACGTGTCCAATCTGGTGGCTCTTGTCGATAGACTAGAACCGCCCATGCCCTTGGAGAGATTATTAGACCTACTCCATGCAAACCTCCTTCCAAGCATCCAAATCCAGCTGCGTCGGAGCGAGATGACGTCGATACGCGAATTCAACAGGAGGGCGACCGAGGTACAGAACACCTTATCTTATGGTCGCCGTCCACGCGTATTCGCTGACCCCAACTCGACGATCTTCCCTCAGCATGCCTACCAGCCGAGCAAAAGAACGGCTGGTGGTAAATCCCAAACCGCTGCAATGGCCAGCGAAGGGAAGGCGCGTGCGAAGAAGGAGGGAGATCCGCAGCGCGGACTGGGTGTGGAGAACCCCCCGCGTTTTAAAGCGAGATCTCTTTGAACGGCAGACCTCGCAAGTGCCAACTGCTCCGCCTCAACGGGGTGACGCGGTGAACACCCAGAAGGGTGGCCAAAAGGCGACTCTGGCTAAACTTGAACGCGATGAACCCTGTTTTGTCCCAACGACAGAGTTTTGAAAGATCTGACTTTGGGACGGAACGGGGTAAAAACAACCTTTCGAATGACGGATACCCACCAGCGTGAGCGGGTTGGACCGAAACGCAATGGGGAGACATGCCCCGGCATGTCGAAGCGATGGACCTGTGAGTCGTGGGAGAAATCCCTTAATACAGGAACGCAGGGTGGGATGTATTTCGAACGCAAGCCCAGGAGGGGGGCTTAGTTGGTTGATCGTCTAAGGAATCTTCCTCTGGCTGTCCTGGCTGAGTCTCTCCTCTGACATCCCAATTTGGGTTGGCCTCTGCGGGGTAGTGGTACCAGGTCAAGCAAATCTCGTAAGATTTGTACGCTGCGTGCTTCCGACGCAGTAGACGTTGGGGCAACTAGAGTCCCGTCGCGCCCAAACCGAGGGTCAAGCCTTTAGTTCCGCTCTCCCTGAGCGTTGAACCGTGAAAAGATCGGTACTCCTTTCGAGGAGGTCGCCGCCTTAGATCAAAAAGGTTCCGACTCGCTGAGTGCGTCAGGGATGTCGCAGCAAACTTGACTTCCGGATCCCCAATATATTTGAAAGCGAAGGGGTGAAAGACAGTGGGCTATGCCAACCTATTGGCGCCCAGAGAGAGGGGTGGTAATGTTTGATTACGCCGCGCCACCCTCAAAGCGGAAAAGTGTGAACAACACACATACACTAATTGTGGAGAACCCCGTCAGGAGGCCTACCGAACAAGCATCGGTATCGGCTACTCAAGCTTCCACTTCTGATAAGAAGATGGAAGAACGTCTGGAGGGCATCGAGCGGATATTGCGCAAGTTGGCCGCTGACAAGCAAGGCAGCCCTCCAGAACAGCGTAAGAGCCGATGGCGTGGAGGAAGGAAAAATTCTCCTTCTTCCAGGTCTCCTGGCGAGCGGCGAGAAGGACAGAGGCGGAAGATAGACTTTACTAAGCGTCTCTAGTGTTCCACTTGTGGCAAACTGGGTTTTAGTCGCAAGTTCTGCCCAGATTGCAACAAGGGAAACGACAAGGAGAGCGAAGAGAAGAGGTCATCTTCGCGCCTCCAGTAAATTCGACCTCTCGCTGCGGGTCGCCGCGGGGAAACAGCAAGTTGTCGGCGACCCAGGGATCCAAACAAGTCCTGGGAGGGCATCAAGAGAGCCCAGGACATAGCAGTATATTAGAGCGGAAGGCAATTGAACCCGATGTCAGCCCTCGGCAGAATAGGGGAGTGGTTATCCTGAAAGGACCAGATGGCCACATACAGATTGTGGAGGAGGGGGAAGACTCCAGGGAGAGCCCCTCTACACAAAAAGCTCCTCTGTCGAAGGGATCCACGAGTAGAAGCCAGCCCACCGTCGTCGCGGCAGCGGAAGGAAAAAAGCCGCTGAAAAGCACGATGAAAGGAGGCGAAGATGGGACTCGTGGATATGACCCAGAGGATGAGACCAGGTGGTGGTTGCGGGTAGACATAGGTGACTTTAAAATTAGAGCACTCTATGATACCGGCGCCTCATCCACGGTCATGGGTTAACTAGCGCTGAGATTGGCATTGGAGATGGGACTAGGGTTGAATGTGACCAGGGCGGGCGATGCAAGGCTTGCTGATGGACGCCCGTGCCCTATAATTGGTCACGTGATGTTGCCTTTTAAAGTAGGGGGAATCACGAAGACAATCAGAGTCGCCATTACGCCGCTGCTCACAGATGACTGCTATGTAGGCGCGAACTTTATAAGAGAGTTCCGCGCAATTTTGGATCCCGATGAGGATGAATTATGGCTTAAGGACGCCCAAGTGAAAGTACCAATGGAAGTGGCTGGAATTGATGGTACGGCATTTCTCGCACCGGTAGGACTATGGGAAGCCACGGAGTCACAGCTTGAAGAAATTGAAGACCTCGTCAGAAGATTGATTCCTGACGGGGGTCAGGCTTTAGGTTGTACCGTGGGGGTTGAGCATGAAATAGATGTTGGAAATGCTCGACCCATCAAACAGAAGTACTACCCAGTCTCAGATAGAGTGCGAGAGGAAATGCACACTAGGGTGGTCGTTAATTTTTTTTCTTTCGAAGCCACTTTCGGGCCGGGTGAATTTGTACTCTATACCCCTCAAAACTCGTGCGCAAATAGGTTTTAATTTTTTAAAATTGATTTAACACGTGCCTCAAAGCACCTCAAGTTTCCCATGTATTTTAAATGGGAAAAACATGTAAAAACGGTTTTCCCTCTAAAACCCAATCAAAATCTTGAAAATTCAATTTAAAAAACATATTTTCTTGTGTATTTTGAGACGCTGAATCGAATGGTGTAATTAGTTTTTGCCTAAATTGCGTCAAAAAAAAATTATAAGCCAAAAACTTCGAAAAAATCGAAAAATAAGCTAAAAACGGCAATCGACTGGCTTGTAAACGTCATTACCGATCAATTTCGTTTTTAAAAATACATATTTTCTATGTATTTTGAGACGCTGAATCGAATAGTGCAATTAGTTTTTGCCTAAATTGCGTCAAAAAAAAATTAAAAGCCAAAAACTTCGAAAAAATCGAAAAATAAGCAAAAATCGGCGATGAACTGACTTCTAAACTTTGTCACCAATCGATTTCGTTTTCACAGGTGGGTATTTTAATGTATTTTGACTTGCTGAATCGAATGGTTCGATTAGTTTTTGTCTAAATTATGATTAAATGAAGTAGAGAGTGAAAATCGACGAAAAAAACATGAAAAATCAATGCAAAGTTAAAAACAAATTCAACAGGGAATGAGATAAAAAAAAGGGTTGTAAAGTTTGAAGCTCATTTCTTTTTTATTTTTGTACGATAAATCATATATTGAAAAATAATTCTCTTTTTATCCATAAATTATAATTTCCCCTTCTAGAATTAATCAAATATATGAACGATTCAAATAACATGTCTAATTAACGAATTATGTATACGGTTGCATCAACGTCTCCTTATTGGTATTTGGAAATAAACTTTGGTAATCTTTTATCACTGGTAATAGATATTGTGATTGATTATAATCTTTTGTTAAAAGGTTGTTAAACTCCGTGACTAATTTGATTTCTCGTTCTGCCGTATCATTCACGACCCTAAGGTTTTTAACAACTTCTAATCCATGAATGTAGCTTCTGTCTTTTGCCCATTGAGATGGATGTTACGTTAAAAAAGAGATGTCAATTTTGAAGCGCTTGAAAAATTCATACGTGTCATGGCAAATAAAATCACTGATACTTGAATTGATTATTTGAGTCACATTTTTGTCCGTTGCCAAAATTCGTTTTTGATAAACAAAAGCACTACTAGTTGACTTCAAAGCTTCACACATCTTTAACTTTTCTTCTGTCGAAATGGTAGAGTCAAAAAATGCTAGTGCTGATAGTTCCGGTACTAAATACCATAAATGATTCTGAAATTTTGTTATTGCACAACTGGATACACTTTTATCAATACTTTTGTATTCATACAAGGACTTCAAAAACTTCAAATCTTGACTTGGTGCCTGAGCAGCGTTCTGTGTACTAAACCAGCCTTGAACGTAGACTCTTGTTATGAAGATACAAACATCCCTACATTTCTTTCGAAGTTCTGAATCTAATAAATATTGTTTCCGGAAAATGAACATTTTTAAACAATAAATTGCTTTTGCCATAAACCTGGCATGGTGAATAGCACCAGGTGGATGGAAAGTATTACCTTGAGGCAACGTACCTCCAAGGAATATAACTACTAATTCTAAAAATTCTTTGTAGTCACTTCTGACTACGTCTGTTTTTAGCTGGTCTAAGCAAAAGCTTAAAATAGGCTCTATCAAATTTCGAAGAGATATTTTTACAAAATTATCCCTGATACCTGGTTCATACTTATCTTGATCAACGGATGGCCAAATGTCTTGGAATTGTCTAAATAAAGGCACATCGGGGCCAGTAGACTTACCGAATTTCAATTCGAAAATACATTTGAGTACAAGCTCGTACATATGGTGTCTACAGATTAAATAGAGAAGATCCTTGCCGATTAAGCCCTCTAAGATCACACAAGCACCATTAGTGCGACCAGTATTGCTAGCTGTAGAATCGCAGCAGAGAGCTTCAATATTATTATGTAAGGACCAATCAGTTAATGTTTCATATACTGCTTTCGCTTGATGTGCTCCTGTACTTGAAGAGATTTCGGGAACACCCAAGAGTTATTCTATTTCGCCGCAGGTGATGATAATAGCAAGTCTGTCTACAGTTTCTCTTCGTAAATATCCTGGAAGCAATTTCCCATCCCAATGGATGGTGCTTGGTAAATTAGAAAAAAGAAACGGAGCAAGCTTCTTAATCGCCTCATATCGTTCTTTGCGCAATTGTTTACGAGCCTCGGCAATGGATGTATTGTTTATTACTAAATTTCTCGTGTCAACGCCAAATGCTTCTGCAGCTGCCATCAATATATGCATTGCGTTTCTCTTGCTAATTTTACATTTATCTAATGCAGTTGCAAGTTTTGCAGTGACTACTAGTTCAGTAGCTCGTTTTTTTACAGGAGGTGTTGATTGAAATTGTGGAGATTCAGATTCTGGTCCAATTATCTCATTTAATAGTTCTGGAAAAAAATATGAAATGATATCATATTGATGAAAGAAAATTACACTGGGATCAAATATTTTTGTCAATAGACTATTAATAGAATGCAAACCTTTAGAGACTGGTTTGAAAGACTCGTACTTGTTCAATATTGTTAAAATACCTTATGCTCTGTCATTGTCAACGTTGGCCAAAGTTTCGTTCTCCTCAACATTGGAATTTCCACACTCTACTTCCATTGCCGATGATTCATTATTCTCTAAATTGCTACCAGATGATTCATTTTCTGATCGTTCTAAAACTGATTTATATTTATATTTAATAAGTAACTATAATCTAGGTTTAAATAATCAAACTGAATATATATATTTTACTCTCAAATAATTATTTCGTATTAAAAAATAACTTCAAATATTCTGAGTCATTTTGAAAAGTTAAATAATGATCAATTTATATTATAGTACTAATGAATCGTTTATAATTTTCAAAAACTAAGCTCACCCCTTTGATCCCTTAAAAATTGCTTGTCAAATTCATCTTCCATTAAGTCAAGTGCATCTGCATGAGCAATATAAAATAATTTGCTTATACTCTGTTTATATTCTTGTTCTCTGTTCTGCTGTGTTATTGAGCTGCGAGAAGGATTCTTTTGTATTTTTCTCCACTTATCATACTCATTTTCTAATCTTAAAACACATTTTTTTTCCTCTTGTGTTGGTATTCTTGCTTTCTTCCAAATAATACAACATTCTTCAATAGCCAATTTAGCAGATTCGCGTAGAGTCTTTGATACTCTTCGGAGATTGTAAAATAACACAGCCAGCATTTGTTGTATAGATGGCAGATTATATGTTGCCACTATTTGATTTGTGCAATAACCAATGTGTTTGATCTTTTCACGTAAATAATAAGACATAATTGAAGATATTCAAATAGCCATATATTTTAAAGATGAAGAATTAAAAATAGCATTTAAAATTTTATAATCGACCGTGGATTGAAGACTCAACGATTCATTCTCTTTACTTTCGTCTAACTAGTTAACCAGGATTTCTAAAATAAAACATAGAATTGACAGACTGTTTATGAAATATCTTTGCAATTTAAGAATTCAGTTTCTTTAATTTATGCATTATATTTATTCTCTAGTTAAATCAGATTGCTGAAAACTTCTTTGTATTTTTTGATTATACTGTAAATCCTGTAAAAAGTATAGAAATAATTATTAGTGGAAATAAATAATAATTTACAAAAATTGTGTTCATTAAGGTGTCTTTGTACCAGAATATTAAATTTTTCAATTATCTTTATTATTTTACATGCTTGGAGTTGTGAATACATATTTTGTGTGAAAAAAAATGTCACTAAGCCCTTTACTTTTATTAATTTTTATAATATTTTATAAGAGCATTCAGCTACTTTTTTAATTATTTTTCAATGCGAGTTCACAATGGTCATGATTTGATATAAAAATTATATTACTGGGTCTCATTTTCTTTGTTAAGTATTGGAGTATGGTTTTAAATAAGTATAAAGACACCGAAATATCTTCTAATATTATTTTATTTAATAAACAACCTGTCAAGCTAACGACTGAAAATATATTGATAGGAAGAGAGAAAATAAAAGCTTCGCCTTTGCGCAATGTTGTTCATATACTTTAGAACAAGATAACTGAATAATAAAGAACAAATTGATTTTATTTATTAATAACAATAATATTTAATTCACACTGAAAATTGCGTACAACTTGTAAATTAAATATTAGAAAATATTTCTCACCCCAAAATTTTTAAATGATTCAAAAAATCATTTAAAAATCTATTTCCCACACATTAAAAAAAATCGTGAAACACTTTTGTCTTATAAACTTTTACACACAAAAATTATGGAATACATACCTGAATGACGAATATTCTCTATTAGATTGGTATAGGGCATCATTTTTTTTGTAAAAATAAAACTCGTAGATAAAATCCATACATGTTGTTTTTTCAAGGATGCTTCATAAAAACCAGTCTATATTTGCAATAAAGGAGATATAGATATAGATAGATTGTATATATCGATTTTTTTCAAATAATATCAGTCTCCTCAATTTAATTGCCAATTAAAATGTTAAAGAAGCTATTATCACTTTTTGCTAGATTGCTAACAATATTCTATGTAAATAAATGTTTTCATGTTGTATCTTGTTATCAATAACACTGTGTAACTCTATTTTTTGTTTGAAAACACAAACCACATCACATTTTAATTTTAGTTTAGCTTCTCTTGTTTACGTTATGAAGTCATTATAACCTATAAGGCAGCTCTTGGAGATTGACAACTGAATAAGACTTTTATTAAGTAACTGATAAACTAATTATGGCATCCGTAGTTCTCCTTAGGAACTAACGTATCTGTAATAAAATTGTAACTAAATCAGGTACTCGAAAATAAGAAACTATTGTATTCTACAATTAGAAATATAAATACAACGTCTTACGGTTGACAGCATGATATCCAATGCAGTTTTTACTAAGTGGCGGTGGGTCTCCAATGCAGTCAGTTCGCGCATGCGCTTCCGGTAATATGCTACAATACCCACATTTAAAATGGCTTTACTTTTCGTTATTCAGGAAATAAATTAAACAGATACGATAATCTTATAATTACAGTAACGTGGTTGTCTGTACTATTCATAAAAATTATTGTATTATTTAAATTGTTTTAGCCGTTTTTGAATGAATTAATATGACCTAAAAGTATTTGATACATCAGTTTTTTTGACTTATTGAAAAAATTTCATATTTTTAGTTGATCTCAAACATTACAAGTACATATGTCGGTCAATTGCATTGATTTTTCATGTTTTTTTTCGACGATTTTCACTCTCTACTTCATTTAATCATTATTTAGACAAAAACTAATCGAACCATTCGATTCAGCAAGTCAAAATACATTAAAATACCCTCCTGTGAAAACGAAATCGATTGGTGACGAAGTTTAGAAGTCAGTTCATCGCCGATTTTTGCTTATTTTTCGATTTTTTCGACGTTTTTGGCTTTTAATTTTTTTTTGACGCAATTTAGGCAAAAACTAATTGCACTATTCGATTCAGCGTCTCAAAATACATGAGAAAATATGTATTTTTAAAAACGAAATTGATCGGTAATGACGTTTACAAGCCAGTCGATTGCCGTTTTTAGCTTATTTTTCGATTTTTTCGAAGTTTTTGGCTTATAATTTTTTTTTGACGCAATTTAGGCAAAAACTAACTGCACCATTCGATTCAGCGTCTCAAAATACACAAGAAAATATGTTTTTTAAATTGAATTTTCGAGATTTTGATTGGGTTTTAGAGGGAAAACCGTTTTTACATGTTTTTCCCATTTAAAATACATGGGAAACTTGAGGTGCTTTGAGGCACGTGTTAAATCAATTTTAAAAAATTAAAACCTATTTGCGCACGAGTTTTGAGGGGTATAGAGTACAAATTCACCCGGCCCGAAAGTGGATTCGAAAAAAAAAAAAATTAACGACCACCCTAATGCACACGCTGGTCAAAGATATGCTGGAAAAGGATGTTATCGAACCAGCGACCAGCGGATGGTCAAGTCCAGTAGTAATGGTAAAGAAGGCAGATGGAAAATATAGGTTTTGTGTGAATTATCAAAAGGTAAATGCAATTACCAAACCTGATGCCTATCCTTTACCATATATGAACGACATCCTAAGACGAATAAGGGATGCAAAGTTCATATCTACTTTGGACTTGAGCAGTGCGTACCATCAAATTCCCTTAAAGGAAGAATCGCGTCCAATATCAGCGTTTACAGTTCCTGGATTAGGGCACTTTCAATTTAAGAGAATGCCCTTCGGACTGTCATACGCAGGAGCGACCTTCCAGAGGTTGATGGACAAGGTGATAGGCCCGGATATGGATCCATTCGCTTTTGCTTACCTTGACGACGTAATTGTGGTTTCGTCGTCCTTTGAGGAGCATAAGCGGCACCTGGAAAGGGTATTAAAAAGAATTCTAGGTACGGGCCTAACCATCAACAAAGATAAAAGTCACTTCTGTAAGACGGAAGTCAGGTACTTGGGAGTTCTTGTCAACCAGGACGGAGTAAGACCAGATCCCGAGAAAATACGTCCAATATTAGAATATCCAACACCCCGGACTGTTAAACAGGTGAAGCGGTTCATGGGAATGACCTCGTGGTATAGACGTTTTATACCCGACTTTGCCATGATCGCTGAACCTATAAACCGCCTGACAAAGAAGAATGTACGTTTCTCTTGGGAGGAGGAGCAAGAGCGAGCTTTCACGAGATTGCAGGAGGCGATGACTTCCGCCCCAATACTGCAATCACCCGATCCGAACGGTCAGTTTGTACTGCAAACTGATGCTAGTGACAGTGGGATCGGGGCAGTTCTCGCACAGGATGTCGATGGAGAGGAGCGTGTAATAGAATACGCCAGCCGATCACTCAACAATGCTGAGAGAAATTATACGGTCTCCGAGAAAGAGTGCTTGGCAGTGGTATGGGCCATTGGGAAGTTCCGGCCGTATATTGAAGGGCATCACTTCAAGGTCATCACTGATCATAGTTGCCTGAAATGGCTCCACAATATGAGAAATCCCACGGGAAGATGGGCGCTAGCGTTGCAAGGCAATGTCTTCGATATCGAATATCGATGAGGGGATCTCAATGTGGTGCCAGACGCTTTATCTAGGGCCTATGAGGAGGAGGGGATTGAAGTGAGTGCTATAAATAGTCGGCCGGAGACCACTGACGCCTGGTATTTGCAACAATACCAGGAAGTATGCCAGGACCCACACTCTCACCCTACTTGGAAGGTAGTAGGAGGGAGACTGTATCATTATCAGCCTGATGAGGATGGTGAAGGGTCCATCGACAACAATGAAGCGTGGAAGCTTGCGGTGCCTAGGGAGAAAAGGTACCAGGTGCTCCAGGAAGTCCATGGTGGTCCTACTGCAGGACATCAAGGACGAGAGCGTACGTTCTCCAGGGCTAGGCACTTGTACTACTGGCCTAAACTGTATGATCAGGTCAGGGAGTACGTAAAGAGTTGCCCGGTATGTCAGCTATGCAAGGTGGAACAAAGAGCACCTTGCGGGCTGATGGGTCGTAGACAAGTATCACGACCCTGGCAGGTGGTGGCCGGTGATATCACTGGTCCATTTCCCAAAAGCTCTCAAGGTTTTGAGTATATCTTAGTGTTTGTAGACTTGTTTACTCGCTGGGTAGAGTGTGTTGCGATACGCAAGGCCAATGGGAAGACAATCGCAAGGGAATTACACGAGAGGATCGTCACTAGGTTTGGTGCGCCAGAGGTATTCTTGTCGGATAATGGAACCGAATTTAAGAATCAGGAGGTCGATTCATACCTGCAGATGAACGGCATCCAGCGCGCTTTGACTCCCGTGTATCATCCCCAAGCGAATCCCACAGAGCGAGTAAACAGGACACTCAAGACCATGATCACGTCTTACGTAAGCCGTGATCATAAGAGCTGGGATGAACACCTGTCAGAGTTCAACTTCGCGTTGAACTCGGCAACTCATAGCGCCACCGGATATAGTCCTGCGATGCTCATGTTTGGGCGTCAGCCGGTACCTCCTTTGACGTTCAGAAGAACCCAAGATCAGCAGGCCCTTGAATGTTCGGAGGGTCAGGCTGTAGAAGATTGGGCCGAACATATGGAGAAGCTTCCTAATTTGTGGGAGAGAGCTAACTCCAAGTCAAAAGAGGATGCTGCGCGTCAGGCGGCTTATTATGACCGGAAGAGACGACCACCCGAGTTTAAGGTCGGAGATTGGGTTTGGAAGAGGAACAGGATTCTATCTTCAGCTGCTCGAGGTATTTCAGCTAAATTAGCACCGAAATATGCCGGCCCGTACGTGATTGAAGAGGTTTGTGGTTCCAACACGTACAGGCTAAGCAATCAGCTGGAGATCCTGTCTGAGCTCTTCCATGCCAAGGACCTTAAACCATATTACGGTCCGGGTGAGGATGGGGAAAGCGAGGAGGTCATCGAACCTCGCGAGCCGCCAGAAGAACTGCCGTCGGAGGATGCGAACGATTCCGCGAATGCGCGCGAAAATCCGGGAGGGGATTTATCAGATAGCGAGCGGGTCCAGTTAACAGCCCCCACGGCCGTAGATAAAGTTCCCACCGAGACGTCGGATTTACCGGTATCTGCCCCAACTAAGAGAGCTCGAGGTCGACCTCAAAAGGCTCCAGAGACGGTCACTGGTCCAGCGAGGGGCAACAACTCTCCCGTGAAGGCGAATAGAGGGAGAGGTAGGCCTCGAAAGACCGTGCCCGTCGTGCAAAGGACGGTTGGGCCGATAAAACCGAGCGGTAACCGACGAGGGCCAGGACGTTCCCACAAAGAATCGCGAGGGAGCGTATAACTCGGTGGGATGCGGCTATTATTAGGATTTTTTCTTCGCGCAGGGAGATTCATCCGAAATTTGTTGTTTTTTGGATGTTTCAGATGGACCGGAGAATCGTCGTCGAAGAGGAGACCTTCGAGGTGGTCACGCAGATGTTGTTAGATCTGCAACTGGGCCCTGATGCGACGCAGCTAATTGAAGATCTGCGGAGCTTCGCCAGGGTCCAGTTGGAAGGGACCACCCGAAGGGATCGGCGCAATGCCTCGGTGGCAGAGGTTCTCCGGGATTCGTCGTGGGTCGCCCCGAAGAAGGCTTCTCGGGACGCTTCGACACAGACCGAGGACCAGGACAGTGTCGAACGTCCCAAGTCTACAGTGGACCAGGGGGTGCAGACCCTCAAGTCCGGCGTAACCCTTACGTCGGACAGTGCGAGCCAATGCCCAGGATCCAGGGAAACCTGTGGGGCCTCGCACTGGGTCTGCAATCATCCCCGGATCCCTGAGCAGCCAACTCTCTTCCTCGACTTCAGACACGTGCGTCTGGGGATCAACGAGGTGGAGAGTGCCTGGCGGTTCGCTCAAGAACTCCAGTCTCAGGTGCAGGAGCACCTGAGACGCTTTTTGAGCCGCCAGGGCGCAGAAGAACTGCTCGGGGAGTGGGCAGGGATGGCTCAGCGTCAGAGGGCCTATGGATAGGCCCTGCTGCGGGTGGATAACGGACAAGAGTCCTCCGCAGCGCTCCCGGCGCCGGCTCAAGAGAAGAGAGCCCCGGGAGCTATTGACGCTGGACCGACGCTCACGGTCCATGTGGACGGGCGCATGGCTCCTGATACCACCATCATGGTCAGGTCGCAGGATGGACGTGCGACCGCCACGGTGGGAGGCGTGACCATCACCGCCTCACAGGGAGTCAGTGCCCGGCAGTCCCCTCTGGCTGTTGAGCAGCCATCACAAGATCGGGAGGCTGCTCAATCTCGGTCGCAGCTGAGGGGCTGCTACATCTGTGGGGAGCCTGGGGTGACCAACTCCCAGCGGTGCCTGAAGAAGGCTACACACTGGCGCTACCCGAAACATCGCGCGCCAGGTGTAGCCAAACGATGATGTAGGCCCTGGAGGGCAAATAAATTAGCCGAAATAAAGAAGGGAGTTTATTATTTTGTTTCCTTTCCTTCTTTATTACTTTCAGGTTCCTGATGGCAACGAATCGCGGGTATTCGTCCTGCCCGGGTAGTCAGGACTTGGAGGGGGCTGCAACGGTAGTCCATTCAATTAATCGAACCGTTCGCGATTCTGATTTTCGCGCGTTAGTTCTAAGTATTGAGAGAGAGAGGTGGCGCGCGATCTTTTAAATTAGCAGTTACATCTCAGCTGTTACATGTGTAGTACCGCCAAAATAGTTTAGCACAGTGTTTCACCGATTTGCCAATAAATAGTTTATTTGGATTTTGGATACGTGTGCAAGGGTGAGCGAGGAAGCAGCAACAGTAGTAGCATCATAAAAGCAGCAGCATAAGTTACAGCTATTAAACAGCAGATTTGCGATCGAGGCAGCACAGCTGATTTGGATCGGAGGAGCACCTTTAATTTGCTTCAACAATTACGGCTGATCACCGTAATTGCACCGCAGGGTAGGTGCACTTCCCTTAATTATCGCGTGACATAATATATTTGATATTTTGTCCAACGGTGTTAGCGTTGATTTTTTGTATTCGCGCCGAGCGTTAGATCGCGCCAATATTCGTATCTTCTCTCTCTCTCTTTCTCACCGAAAGTTATTTAATTGTAAATCCTATTCGCGTGCGTCAGTCTTTCGGCCCGACAAAGACTGTAGAGATTTTTATTAATAAAATCTATTAAACTTATTCGCCGATTTCGTCATATGATTTTTCCTAGTAGTTTAAACAATTAGAAAAAGCTTAGGTTTTAATCCTATTATAGCTAGGGGATTAAGTGTATTAGGAGCAAAGTCGATTACACTTAAAACTCATCGAGTATCACAAGGCACGTAACTTAAGGTGAGTTCAACTCTGCTTGATTGAGGACAACTAAGTTAAGTCAGCTGACGTTAAGGCGAATACACGTATTAACATACGTGTTAACGGAGCGGCGGTTTGCTCTGCATCGTGGGAGTTTGCTCTTAAATAAATTTCTCATTTTTTGCAGCTTTAACCCCCCGTTACAAACTATATATTAGAACTTCATATGTCTGATACGTCGATTACGTTTACGTTACAGAATATTATTGATAATAATCTAGGTAGTTAGTTACATACAGAAGCTCTCTGTAAAAGTTTCAAGATCAAAACTCATGAGCGAATTAATATTTCTCATACTAAAAGATTATTAATAATAAAATTCCATAATCCATATATTAAGATTAAAGATGAACTAATTGTGAGATCTAAAATAAATATCAAGAACAGGTACAACAGCGTTTTAAGCGGCATATTCAACGATAGTGATGATCCTGAAAAATGCAGTTGTTACAACATGCTTATGCGAGGTAATCACTGGTTGAAAGTTGTTGATTTGCATGTTCAAAGAAAACCATGACCTAAAAGTGCGAGAGGGGTGAACGTTTTGAGCGTATTTAATAGGTAGAAAAATGTGGATATATAAGCCTCATAGATTTAAGTATTGAATTCGTTATTATATTAGGAGAGTGTAGTTGTGCGAAATAATAATTCCAGTGTTTAATATAAGTAATCTTTAATTATAATCAAACAAAATTCAGCCGGCATAAAAAACCCCAGTCCTGAGTGGGGGAAAAGCCATTTGAATAGAAAGAAATTAATACAAATAGTTACAGATAAGTGACTTAATTAATGAAAATTATTAATATGACGCTAACTTGACGGTGAACAAATCAATGAAGTAAGTAAACTAAGAAAATCTGTAATACTGCTAACAATTATAGAACTAAATATGAATTAATACACACGCATACAATTATGAAGGCTCACTTGCCTTTGTCGAAGCGCGGATTGAATGGCCATTCAATATAAAAAACGTTTACCACAGCCGACAGCACACAGTGCTAGGAAGGTGTCACCTAGAACAATCGCAGTACCAACGTCTTGGTCCTGGGCACCGCCTACTACGTTGTTCCTGGTCGAAGGTGCACGTATGCAGAAGATGGTAGAGTCGGGCTGAAGCCCAGGCAGTCGGTGACACCTCAGAGAACACGCCCGTGTCCTCAGCTAAAACCTTGATCGGTCTTAACCCTTCCGTCTGGCGCTGGGTCGTACACAAGCCGTGTAGTCGTATATATAGGCGGTCGGCGCGCTTTACACGCACTCCAAGGTCCAGTCCCCTTTTTAGCGGCTAAGCAAAACTGTCGGGTCGAACGGAGAGAAACTGAAAACTGAGATGGTTTGAGAGCGAGAACTGTTCTTGGCGATTTCCCGAATCGCACTGTCGCTCCGTCCGCTGTTTCCCTGGAAGCCAAAAAAGTGGAGCGAGTGCCAGGGTTCTGCTAAGGCCCACTCTACGAGGTTGCGGAGGCTGCCCGTAATGTGGCAGCAGCACGGCGACAGCGCAGCGGCGGCGTTGATGGTAGTGGCGACGCTACAATTATACCTGGAGGCAATCGGTCCTCTACTCTCTTTTTTTTTTAATGGCCCTCCTGAGTTTGGCAACTAGCGAAAGTTGGGGAAATCCCGAGCTGGGAAAGTCCCGAAAATAATGTCCAGAACGTGCTTGTATGAATGAAAGAAAGTTTGGGCCATAAAGGGATGCCGGTTTTTTTGTGCTGTTTTTTCTCTCAACCTTTATAGTTGAGATGTTTTGTTGAGCTTCTAATCTCGCTGTTTGATCTCGTTGAGAGATTCGATCTTTTCCTTTCCTTCAAACACATGGAGCGCATATGGCGCGAACAAGGGGCATACCTACAGTACCGCTCAATGACATTTGCTATTCTGTTGACAAAAAAACTAAAACTTTAAAGTTTTATATCTCGACTTAGGAAAGTTGTAAAAAATCCTGTGGGTACTAATTTTGTAGAGTTTTCTAGTATCTATCAAGTAGCGTAAACTACATGTCTGATTATTAAATTTTTTTCCAAAAAATTATGACGTCAGAAGTAAAAAATGAATTTGATTTTTTTTGCCAACATTGATGCGATATAATTTAAAGGGAAATGATGGAAGGTGAAATCGGTCTTTACCATTTGAAAGCTTGTGCCAAATACTACAAAACCCATGTCTGAAAAATTATTTTTCATACGATTTTTTTGAGCTATATCGTATTTTGTTAATAAACACATGTTACGAATCAAATCGTTATATCTCGGAAAATATGCTGTTTACAAAAAAACCTCTAAAGAAAAAAGTTGTTGCATTTTTATCAAAAAACCATTTATAAGCTTATAAAACGATTAAAAAAATGTTTTTTTTAATATTTTTGGTTTAGAATTTTTTACATTTTTGAAAAAAAATATTTAGCTCTATTAATCAATATGACTTTTTAACGTAAACATGGTCAAGCGTATTAAAACTATAAGTTTGATACATGTGTTATTAAAATTTTGCTTCAGTTGCTTTGATGCCTGAGAACAGAGAGCAGTGATTTCCTAATGTACGGTTTTATGAATAATTATTGTTCCTATTGCTAATCTTGTCTTTGTTAATTAAAATGGGGAAAAAAAGAAATTTGATTATTAAACAACGTGCAGAAATAGTTGCTTTGCATAAGCTTAAAAAAGTAATAAAAAAATGTCTTAAATTTTGAAAATTCCAGGAAGAATAGTTGATTACAATGTTAATAAATTTAAATCTATAGGGAATATTACAAATAAAAATAATGAAAGAAAATATAAAAAGACAACAAGTGTTCAAGACAAACATATTTGTGACATTAGTCACCGTAATCCAAGATTAACTGCTTCTGAAATATCTGCAATTGCAAGAAAAGATTTTGGTATGACAGTCAGCGTTTTAATAATAAAGAGAATAGAAAAAGCCTGTATGGCCGAATCGCAACTAAAAAGCCTTTGTTGAAAGACGTTAATAAAAAGAAACGTTTGAAATGGGCGAGAAATATAAAG
The DNA here is from genome assembly GCF_024137745.1 of Phymastichus coffea. Lineage (NCBI taxonomy): Eukaryota > Metazoa > Arthropoda > Insecta > Hymenoptera > Eulophidae > Phymastichus > Phymastichus coffea. Next base: position 8,260,424 of record NW_026706814.1, read on the forward strand.
ACTGGACTATAAATGGAAGATTCTTATAAAAAAACTTGGTTCCTTCAGTAAAACATGGTGGAGGCTCGATAATGGTGTAGGGTTGTTTCAGTAGAACTAAAGTTGGAGACTTAACATAGTAAAAATAGATGGAAAGTTAAACAAAAAATAATAAAAAACTATCTTAGAAAAACATGCTGTGCCTTCTGGAAGAAGAATACTCGGCCATAAGCTTACTCTCCAGCAAGACAACGATCTAAAACATATTTCAAACTTGTGCGAAAATTATTTTGTTGATTAAAAAAAATGAAAAGTTAACTAGAATAAAATGGCTACCGTACTCTCTTGATTTGAATCCTATTGAACTACTATAGGAAGAATTGGACAGGGACAGTACAGTAAGAAAAGTAGGACTGACTTCAAAAAGTCATTTGTGGACAATCTTACAAAGTAAATGGAAAAAAATTAGATCTGAATCTAAGTTGGCATAATATCTAGAAATCGGATCAAAGTTGTAAAAAAAATCAATTTCACTTTTTACTTCTGACGTCATAGTTTTTTGGAAAAAAAAGTCATGTAATTTATGCCACTTGATAGATACTAAAAAACCCTACGAAAGATTACCCACAGGGTTTTTTACAACTATCCTAAGTCGAGATACAAGCCTTTAAAGTGTTAGATTTTTAATTAACGGGGTGGCAAATGTCATTGGGCGGTGCTGTATTTATCCTTCGCGAGGTAGTTATATCAAAATATATGAAATAGACCACTTGTTAATTTATTTTAATTAATCCTACCGACAAAACGTAACAATAATCCGATTACCTCATATAAGTATATGAACAGATAAGTATATGAACATTGAATTTATGGAAATGAACGTACGACGTTCTAAATAAATAAAAAATTACTGTTTTCAATTGTCTATACCATTTCGTATACTATTTAGTCAGAGCCTGGCTTGCTTCATTATACCGTACCGTATTTGTTACGCCCGTTGTTCCGAAAACGAGTAAGGCAATTAAATCTTATTAATAAAAATGTGACACTCGCATTCAAAACTCCCAGTACTATTATTTGACTGGAAATAAAAAATTTCTGTTTGTTGTATTCTTTTGGGCTACCATTATGACTGAATAGTAGTATAGCAATGTATGTTTCAGGCCACCCTGCGTGGGGGCTGTGGCCCTTTGGTCCCCTGGCGTAACCCTTCTATGTTAATTATTATTAATGTTAAGAATTATTTATAATTTTTTGAGAAAAGGTTTTATATTGAGGAAGGTTTCTAGGGCTCCTAGTCTCTAGGGATCCTACCTATTGCTTTCTGACTAATTTATTTAAATGTATTTTAAAAAAGTTTTAAATATTATTGATAATTTAATTGCTACGTTGAAAATGAAATGAATAGAAAGCGATAATTGAAAAAAATGAAGAGACAGATCGGAAAATCGAACCGGCGTCCTCTGGGTTGGCAGGCTAGCGTTCTACCACTAGAGCCAATGCTACATATACCTTAGAAGATGCTTATTGTTATATTAGCTACACATACATTTTGTATAGGGTCTGAGCGTGCGGAGGAGGGGAGCACATGCTGTTTATAGTTCTAACTTGGGGATGCGCTGCTATAGTAGTAATCGTGTGCTCTCTCTCTTGCACTCTTTCTCTAGCTCTGACTTTGCGTGGACCACGGCGCGCGGAGGAGGAGGGGAGCGCATGCTGTCTATAGTTCTGGCTTGAGAATGCGCTGCTATAGTAGTAAATACGTACTCTCTCCACGGAGGGAGCTTTATACCATAGCTGTTTTCATGAGAATGCTAGAGATTGCGAGCGCAGTCGCTCGACTGGCACCTCCTTGAGATGTTCCTCCTAAATATTTCTACTAGGAGAGAACCTTATTCCCATCCGTTCACCCTTTCTTGCAATCGCTTGAGATGTAATGTCTCAACTAAGAAAGTATCCTATCCTTCTCATGCATGATTATTTTATTAATGTAATTAGTTAAATATTATTTAAATAAGTTCACATTTTATTATTTATTTAATATTTATTATTTTTTAATTATACATTGAGTAGAGTACACTTTATTTATAATCTTTATGTTCAGTGTTCGACATAGCTATTTTAAAATATTCAGTCGAAGTTTTATATAAATTATAGTCGTCTGTAAATCTTTCGACTATATCGACCCCTTTTGATTTTGCTTGTTTTTGTCTTTCCATCATCCAATCGTATATCTGTTGTGTATTTACCGTAGCACATACTATATACTCTCGATTTTGACTATGATATATGCATGATGATTTAAATTTAAGACTTAAATCTTCTAACCGCAAGCATCTCATTTCATTCAGTTTCGATATCTAAAATGTTTCTGTAATTAAAAAAAATAATTAAATTCAAATTTAGAATTGTGTATTATTGTATATTATTTGAACCTACTTTTCAGGAATAATTTTTTTGAGCCATTGCTTCTTTTGTAATCCTTTCACATAAATATTTCTACAATTATGTAAATGACTACGTATAATGCAATTTAAAAAATTATATCGTATTATACCATTTCTCCATAATATACCTATAAAATTCAATATATTAAATATTTCAAATAAAATCAATATTAATTAACGATAATAAAAAATAAATACCATTATAATGTAATTGCAGCCACTAATTAGCACTTTGATATTCGATAGCAAGTTTGAGTCACTAATGCGGAGGTTTAAAAGTAGTACTGTAGGTGAAGTATTAAAACATAATGGTATGATAGGCAAACTCCTTACAAATAAAAATATTATTAGGACTCTGAAAGCTTTGAATATCTAAAATATAGTCAATTTTAGAATATAAATCCAATTATTCTCTGTGATATGTGAACTGAATCGTATCTCAAATCAATAATGACTATATTTTTATTTTAAAGATCTATAATAAACCCTTTAATACTAAATTAATAAGTTAGAGGGTACTACAGTCGGTTCACCGCTACTCTTTCGTTTTAGCTATCCCTTCCATATGCTACCTACAGAGTTAATAATGTTGCTGGCAGCGCCCTCACTCAATCTTTATAAGCCGCTTCGGCCAAGCAAAAGAGTGCAGTCTCTCGAGACAGCCTGCGAGCTAAGCTTGCCTTACTTTACTTCATTTACAAGTAGTTCATCAGTAGTTAGTTGAATCCTTATTGATTTATTAAACAAATCAATATTAATTACCAACTGAGAACGAGTTCATTTAAGAGCTATTCGCTACCTTTTCCATCCTCTCACAGCGGCTTTATACAAAAGAAAATATTTAGAGCTCATAAGGCATCATGCGTAAGCAGCACAGCAAGGAGAGAGAAAGCGGAGAGAGAGAGAGAGAGAGAGTTCAATTATGAGATGGTACTTACATGTTCATCGGCTATGCCCTTGTAAATATCGCTGCTCTAGTATCGACACTAAATCGCCTCGAGGGTTAAAGAACCGGCTAAAGTGGTGACGGAGTGTAGGGCTTGTGATGAGAGCAAGCCGTGCACTTGCTCCTCGTCTATGTCTCTCCCTCCTCCCTTCTTTCGGCAAGGCGTGGTAGCCAACGTTGGGCGCATTTAAGAATGCACCTAACACTTGGCCTTTGTTTTTCAGCGCCAAGGACTGACCACCGGAGCCGAGAGCGTTCGAAGTTGAGAAGCGCGGAGAGAAAAGAGAGAGAGAGAGAGAGAGAGACAGACAGACAGAGAGAGAGAGCATTGGCCTATACAGGTTTATGGGGGCGTGCGACGCGTGACCGATAAGCGGCGCGTTGCGTACCACCTAAGAAATAGGTCAAGTAGGGGCGCAAGCGAGCGCAAGCGAGCGGCCGCGAGAAGGCCAGCGCTGAGAAAAATGTGTGCGCGAAACGGTTGAGTTTAGTGGATAAAGTAGTTAGCGAGAGAGAGAGAGAGTGAAAGGAGCTGAAGTCGCCGCCATACTACAGTCAACTTCGTCTCCAGTAGCAGCCAACTCTGTCCAGGCAGCAGTCTCGCCAACAGCAGCTTTCCACCAAGTGCCCAGCAGCTCAGCATCCAATAAGGTCGAGTTTCTTTGATCCCTGAATCTCTCTCTTGAACGATACTTTCTTTCTCTCTCACCGGTAATGCGAATACGTGTGCGTTTGAGTAAGGTAGCCAGGCATAACGTGCCGGCTATCTTGAGTATCGCGCCTAGTTTAATTTATTTGTTTAAGTGTTAGTTGCGATCGGTGGATTATCTAGGCATTCATTTGCCGGGCAATTCCCAGATATATTTCTCCTGCGTTATTGTTAATTTCGTTGTAATCGGGTAAGATATATATATATATATACAGGGTGGGCCATTTTAATCGAAGCACCCAGAAATCTTTTTCCAGGTAAGGATGCGTGAAACATGTTTCAGACAAAAGTTGCTGGACTCCGAGGGGGACATAATCGGGTGACTTTAACTGTGACTTTGAGGGTCATTTTCAAGGTCATCCGAATGTCAACTTTGTTTTTTTAAATAGAAACCCCCATTTTTGACCTCGGATTCAGAAAGAGCGGGAAATTCTACGTTTAGATGACCTATTATACGTGGGGTCTGGGTGACCACCAAGGTCGCCCCCAACATCACGTAAAGTTCAATGTTATTTTTTTCTTAATCTTTCCACCTAACTAACCTAAGATCGGTATGGTTTAGAGAAAAATGATGTAGACAAAAGTTATTGCATTTTGAGAGGGGCATCATGTGGTGACCTTAACTTCGACCTTGAGGGTCATTTTCAACGTCATTTGAAGGTCAAATTTGTTTCTGCTTTTCTATTAGTAGTAACAGTAGTAGTAATTTCTTTGGTAATACTTGTTTTAGGAGTATCTTGGATAGGGTAAATAAATCACACCAAAGTGTACAGTATACAAATTGATCTTATTTATCATGAAAAAATTATCATATATATTATATTTTTTATTAATAATTAATCAGGAATCACAAAGCATTGTGAAGAAATCTTAATAATTACAAAAAATGTCGTTTCAAAGTAATGTTACTTAATTTAGAATTACGAACGAGTTTATGAAAAAGCTTACAACAAAAAAACCCTTACAGGAAGGGTCACCTAGATACTACATGTGTTATGTTTCAAGAACGTCGAATTCTTTGTTTTTTCCGAATCCGTGATAAAAAAGTAGGCTGATCCGAGAAACAGAAAGTTAACCTTCAAATGACCTTGAAAATGACCCTTAGGTCGAAGTTAAGGTCACCACAAGATGCCCCACTCAAAATGCCATAACTTTAGTCTACATCATTTTTCTCTAAACCATACCGATCTTAGGTTAGTTAGGTGGAAAGATTAAGAAAAAAATAATATTGAACTTTACGTGATGTTGGGGGCGACCTTGGTGGTCACCCAGACCCCACGTATAATAGGTCATCTGAACGTAGAATTTCCCGCTCTTTCTGAATCCGAGGTCAAAAATGGGGGTTTCTATTTAAAAAAACAAAGTTGACCTTCGGATGACCTTGAAAATGACCCTCAAGGTCAGAATCAAGGTCACCCGATTATGTCCCCCTCGGATTCCAGCAACTTTTGTCTGAAACATGTTTCACGCATCCTTACCTGGATAAAAGATTTCTGGGTGCTTCGATTAAAATGGTCCACCCTGTATATATATATATATATATATATATATATATATATATATATATATATATATATAGTATGTTGAGAAAGATCGCGTAATATTCATTTGTAATTAAGTTAAGCTGTTTCTTCCGGTTTTGGTAATAAATAAGATAGTTAATAATTTATATCATGTAGTTTTCGCGCATAACACGCGTTTAAATTTTGTTATTAATTATAAGGTAAAATTGATTCGATGTTGTAGTTATTGCGTTCGTTACTTTTCCCTCCTGCCTCCTCGATTACCATGAGCGAGAGCGCCTCACTGCCCATAAAATATTTGAAAATAGTGGCAACGAGAGATTTTATCACATGGCATCCCTTGTGGATCTGACAATCGAAAGACAAAGGAGAGAAACGGTCTCGTCATAAATTTTAAAAATAATGGTCAATCAGTTTCTTTGTGTACTAACGGCAAAAGTTGTGCGTGTAGGAGAACGTTCGGAAAGAATTTCGATTTCTCGGTATTTTGAATTCTTTGTTAGTAGTTGCCAGTGACCTTTTCTTCGTCGCGGAGTCGGGTGACAGCGTATGCGTCATTGAGTCGCTTTGACGCTAGATACGAACGCATTCTTTTTTTTTCTTTCGTTTAGTTTCTTCGTAAAAAATTAAAAAAAAAATAAACTAAGAATTTTACCAAGCTGTATATCAAACAATACGATAAGTAAATTTTGAAATATAATAATTTCTTTCTATAGACTTAAGCAAGGCGATTTCTTGCCGGCTTATAGCTTGGAAAGAAATTAGTTAGTAAGAATGGTGTCAGGTTACGCGGACCGACCGAGACTCGTTTAGCCCCTATGATACTCGTCACAGCTAGCTTCCAAATTCTCGTTTTCAGAAGTAATAATGTTGCTAGCCTGTAAATATAGAATAGTAATGCGCAAGTTATTACGCGATGCGCATACAAAAAAATTAAAACAAAAAATTGACTCCACAGAACCAGCTGTTCTGTTGGAGTTAATGCGCTATTACGAACTTAGCTTGCACGGTGATCTTGAAAAGTTACGAACCCGATATTTGCGGTATATGTTATTAAGTGAGTGGTCAGATTTGCAGCCACCGTTGCGCTCGGACGACTTTGCGTCAGGCCGAATTCTGGATAACCTGTACGACGAACAGCAAGAAACAAGCACGCGAAACGCGAACCTGGGCGATGAATTCACGGCAGCTGCAGCGCCCTTGGCGACCGAATTACCATGTGAACAAGAGCAGGCGATACAGGCGAGAGCAGGTGTTGCCGCTCCTTGCGAACAAATTCGGCCGCTGGGAGAAAATGCAGTTGCGCTCGACATTAACAATGCCTTGCCAACGGCAGCTCGCTCGCCGTCGGATAACAGGACCGAACATGCACGCGATCAAGACATGCAAAACCAAGGCGAGCGTAGCATTAGCGCGATAACCCAAATCTAGAGGACCCTCACAGCAGTACCACGTTGGATATATAGGCGAAAAGTGTGACAAGGCGTTACGGATGGTACGAATACGGTTTTTAGAGTTGATAGATTGAGGGTGGGGTGGAAGTTATTTGAACCGCACACATATTATATGATTTGAACGTAAAATTTCCCGCTCTATCCGAATTTGGGATAAAAAATTGGGGGTTTCCATTTAAAAAAACAAAGTTGACCTTCCAATAACCTTGAAAATCATTCTCAAGGTGAACACTGATCTAATAAGTAAATGACCCTCACTGTCTTAAACAACTTTTGTATGAACAATTTTTTCGTACAATGTGAACTTTTCAAGATATTCAGATCCGTCATTTAAAATGCGATACCTTGTATAACAATATTGATGTAATGCGAAGGTAAAAGTCTTAATTTTCGGTACAAGTTCGGTGCCAATCGGTTGAGGTGATTGTTATTTAATCTGGATATTAAATCTGGATGTAGCATTGGTAGACACGGTTGCTGTTGATGAGAATTATGTTTATGTAACTAATTCTATAAGCGGAAAGTTAGTAATAGGGGCAGAAGTTGTATTATAGTTCAATAGTGAAATTGTTTAGATAGTGATTGGTATGGAGTTATCAAAGTGATGCTTTAGAAGTTTGGAGTGTTTTTTGCAAATAAGATTGGTTCTGATAATAATAAGGGCTCACTGTTTTTGATTTTGTCTAGTAGACTGTGAGGTCTTGTACGAGAGGCTGAACACGTTTTTAGTTAGTCGCTAGCACGAATAGCTGCCACATACAGGTCATAGAAAAGTTTGAGAAAGAGAGAGAGAGAGAGGGAGAGAGAGAGAGAAAGGGAGAGAGAGAGAGGGATTGGGGAGAGGGGGAGAGCGAGAGAGAGAGGGAGAGAGAGAGGGAGAGAGAGAGAGAGAGAGAGAGAGAAGAATGCGAAATCACAATTATCGACCGTGTTTTCGCCAAACGATAAGCGCGTTTTTCATACTTTTTCGTAGCAGCAAGAAGTATGAACTACACCATAAAATAGCTGAAAAAAACATCGGCGCAAGTGTATGATCAGAGTAAATACAACAGTAAGAGTTGACATTTCTGATCATTTGAGCAATAATAAAAAAACGGAGGCAAGCATCGGCGACAGAGGTAACTATTTTAACTCTGACGATTGAAGTGCGACCAGCTCCAGTTTATGAAAAGGGCTTCTTTATTTTCATTAACGACCGGTTATCGGATTGCCACTGATCATAGTAACTTCATATTTCTATATAAGTGTTTGTTCACTTGTTATTGCGTTCATTAAATTCAAGGAACTAGTTTTTCGCTCTTATGTGTAGACTGTGACGTAGAAATAAATTCACGTTTTCCACTGGCGACCTGTATCAGTTACAACAGCATGACGACAAGATCATGCAAAATTAGACATTATATCAAAATTAGAAACTAGATAACGGAATGGAATTAAACAAATATCCCTACATTACAGCACTTATTTTAGAAAAAAAATTAATTTCAAAAATATTTGTGAGTCTTGGTTATCTGCAATTTTACTGTATGTAAGTATTGAAAGATAAGTGAAGAGAGTGAGATTTTACTCACTGTACAATGATCATAATTCTTTTTTAATCACGAATGATTATGATAGATTATGATAAAAATGAATTTATCGTCTTTGAAAAAACATATGAAACAAAAATCTGACCTCTCTTAGTCTGCAATTTGCGTATTATGCATTTATTTGTATTCTGTAGGTTAGGTAAGATGATACCCCACATTAATTGATGCATTGATGAAAAAGATACGATCATCTATTGTTTTGTAACGGCGGCTCGACATAGAAAAAGACCAGGAAAAAACAGGCCACACACTTAGCTCGTAAATTAGGGTTATAAATTGCGTACAGCTGAGAAAAGAAAATTTTCTTCGTAAACGACAGTTTTCGTCTCTGGACCGGAAAATGAGGTCTTGGATCATCGCCGCGAATGCCGGCGGGAGTTGGAACTAGCTGCCATTATCAGCCGTTATAGTAATACAGTTATTACTGTTCGTGTTCTCGCCGCTGTCCATGACATTCGCGATGTTTATCGCGGTTTTCTGTACTCGCGATATTACCTCCGCACTCTGCATCAGCTGGGCTAGCGGGTGTTCTCCTTCTTGCTTGGATGCTGTGTGTTCTGCGCATAGGGATACAATCAGTTCCGAGCGTAGGGCAGCTCTTTTTGCTGGATTGCTGTGCTGGTTGTCGACTTCCGCGAAATCTGCTGCGGAGTAGTCGCCAAGCAACCAGTTATGCAGTCGTGCAGCTCTCGAGAGCTTGTTTCCGCTTGTTTTCAGCTCCAGGTGTTCGAGGTACTCATTGATTTCCTCCTCCTGGAGCATCAACACCCAGTTTTCTATTTCTGTTTGAGTGCGGTCCATTTTCCTCTGTTAGTTAACTTGCGGCTAATTTTGCGCAAAATTTACAAGCTTGTTACGCGTGGTGCGAGTGCGAGTGCTGTTTTAAAAAAAATTGTACGCAAGTAAAAAATTTTATTAGCCGACAGTAGGCTCAATTAAGGGCGTTTAACAATGTGTTTGCCGAACGACTCTTCGCTCGTTATTTCACAATATAATGATCCTACTTATCAGGCCCGCTAACTGTTTGTTAGCGCGGCTGTGTGAGTTAGTATCTAATATTATAACGAGCGTCGCGCGTAATCACCAATAACCGCAGCTAATAATATTAAAAAACGTTTACTTTAAAACAACACGATATCAAATAAAATTATCAAATTGAATTAATTTCGTTTGAAAGTTGCCGGTGTTAGTTTTCCTCGGGCCAACGAGTACAATATTATTGATTTGCGGCAACTTTCAAAATTTATTGGTGTTTACGCTTCTAAGAGTCGTTCGGTCGCACTCGCACGCGCTTACAGCTAATGTTTACACTTTTACGCCTTCGCAAGCTCACTAACAGGCTATGTTTACTGTTGTGGCCTTCGATATCAAGTGTGCACAACAACACTTGATTGCCACCTAAGTCGCTGGTTGACTGAGCGCAAGGTCACTATTGAGAACCGGTGTTTTGAACAATCAGAAACACCGTAGGTTCTTTTATGTTGGGCGCCATGTAACGGGGTTGCTTACCGTTTAATTATTTTTATTAAGAGGATCGCGTAAATACGCTCGTAATCACCTATATCAAATAAGAAAGTCGGAGAGCAAGAGGGAACGGGTGTCAGTCAACCAACAAATCTACAGATCTACAGGAGTGGAATCAATACGACATAAACACGTCGAAAGTACTTGTTAATATCGTGTACGAAAACTCTTTATTATCTTTTAAATGCTATATTAGAGTCGGCCCGCGTGTTTATGTTTACATCGGCGCTCGCTCGACAACAACATGCAGTGTCGGGACGCTCGCTGCTCTTTGTCCGTAGAGCTATTACATGCACGCTTCGCATCGAATACGTAAGATTAATTGGGTTATTACAGTTTCCGCAAATAATTTTGATTTTTGTTATCTCTTATTATCCATCGCATAGTTATCTTATCTAGAAGTATACTTAAGTATGGTTTTCATGAGTGTTATTAAGAAACTAATGAGAGTTTTATTAAAAATGTAAAATAAATTGAAGAAATAGTATGGTTTTATTGATTACGACGTTGATTCGGATAGATTAAGAGAAACAATTTATATGTTAAAATCTATTTATTTTATATAAGCTATATCCAACATTTGTTTGATTTACAGGTTAGTGGCTTACGATTTGAAACGCAATTAAGGACCCTCAATCAATTTCCCGACACTTTACTAGGTGATCCATCTCGAAGAATACGGTATTTTGATCCGTTACGCAACGAATATTTCTTTGATCGTAATCGACCATCGTTTGATGCCATTTTATATTACTACCAAAGTGGTGGCCGATTACGTAGACCTGTAAATGTACCTCTTGATGTGTTCTCAGAAGAAATCAAATTTTACGAACTTGGCGAATTAGCTACAAATAAGTTCAGGTAATAATTTATATGATTTTTAAACTCTTTCTTAATAGATTTTTTTATATAATAAAAAAATTCGCCAAAATGATAAATATAACTTAGTCTAATAATTGACTAAATAAATAAATATAACTGTAAACTGCACTTGTGAGCAGTTAAATAGTAATTATAAATAGATGGCTGCATAATGCCGATTGTCTCTCATATCGAGTTCAAATTTATTTCACTTGAAATATAATTCTCTAAATGGAATTGTAATTTCTTCAAGTCACAAATATGTGAACCTACAAGAAACTCAAACCGCTAACTTTAGTAATGAGTAATAACTTTAGTAATTGATTTCCTAGATAAAATTATCTGAAAAATAAAAAGTTGAACAAGATTTTTCTTTTAATTTAACTATTACTAGTCAAGAGCTGGACGACTCATTATTTTAGAAGCAAAAATTCTATTGCTTAGACAGTTGAATTGCAAAATAAATACACCCTCGAACAAACATTAGGAAATAACATTGCTGATTCAAACTAAAGGTATTTACCAAAATTTATAAATATAGCACTGTTGAAAGTAATTGCAATCAAATACTTAAGCACCTGAACACAGACATGTAATATTTCGAACAAATTCGGAATCAAAGACCAGACATAGTGTAATCGAAGAAATTTGGTGTGCTGAATTCGAATCTGGACTCAGAATTACTCCATCATCACCCTAGGTTTTGAAATATTCTAACCTGGATCCCGAGAATGCAAAAAATACTGTTTTTCGTAGTTTTTAGTCTTTTTTCACATTGTGAATTTTCATTCTAAATTTTATAAATTTGGTAACGGTATCGGATAAAACAAATTTTCTACTTCAAAAAATATTACCTAATTTTTTAAAAACTGATTATTACAACCAGAGATGTCGTTCATTGAAAAGTAGAAAATTAATATTTCAGGTATATACGTAATATGTGGGAAAAAATGTTAACACTTGTTAAGCGCATCACATGTAGATCATATTATAAATTCAGATTAAGTGATAAAAAAAAATAAAGCTTTGATCTATTATTTCAATTCTGAAAAATTTTTTCTCATATATTTTGTGTACCTAAAATCTACATTTTCTTTTTTTCATTGAACGATATGTCTAGTTGTAATAATTGGTTTTCAAAAATTAACTAATGCTTTTTGAAGAAGATTTACTCTTTCCTATGCCAATTTACAATAAATTAAAAATTCGCGATGTGAGAAAAGTCCACAAACTACGAAAAAGTGTTTTTTTTGACACTTTTAAATCGAGATGTATCAAAAACCTAGTATGATGAAGTAATTCTGAGTCCAGATTCGAATTCAGGATACTAAATTTTTTCGGATATACTACTTCCGGTTTTTTGTTTTGAAAATTTTTGGCCCGTATAATCAACCACTAAAATAAGCAGAAGCTACTAAATAATATCATTGTCCCGATTGAAGAAACAGTGGAAACTAAAAATAGAACCGTAGTAATAAATTGCATAAGTAAAGATGATGTATTCAAAGTATTTATTTAGATATTTTTTCAGTTCTCTTATGCCTAGTGCATATGATTCACTAGAAGTAGTAGAAGCTTTGGGGATCCTCGCCCACATTTACCAACTAAGCAACTACTTTCTTCTATTCCAGCAGTTGATAAAGAAATCACCCTGGTGTACCGGCATTTTTTTTATCGACCTCGGCTGGTCACATATAGACCTTGGCATGTGTATCGCGGCCCGATAAAAGTTCCCATGCTATTTTACCGATCGACTCCATTCCCCAAGCCTCTGTACGTACGAGTGATGAATAATAGATGAAAAGAAAAAAAAATACAATTTGTTATATGTTAAAAAAAATATTTTTATTCATTCATAAGAGACATATACAATAAGTTATTCTAAATATATGATGTATTAAAGTTTTTTAAAACGTTCTGACTTTGGCATTAATTTGGAGATGAATGAATAATTTTTTGCAAATGATTTCCATTTAGACTGTATGTTCTCTTTTTATATTTCGAGCTCCTGTTCGTCTCTGGGAGATGAACGCACTGTGCACTGTTATTCTGGGCTATATTGATGAATAAAAATGTGTTCTAATGAGTTTAATTTAGAAATCAAACAATTTTTAAAAAATTTTTTTTAATTTTATTTATTTCACAACGATTCCCCCAGTTTGGGTATTAGCCACTTAACAAAATTAATACATTGGTTGTTCAATTTTACATATACATTGGATATAATTATCTACATATGCGTGATACAATATTTTTATAAAGAGGTGTTTTTAAATAAGTGTTATGAAATTTATTTCTTCTATAAATTTGATTATATTATAACGAGTTTGTCAACAACTCGTTATGTCTCTCTCTCCACATTAATTATATAACAATAATATATGTACATATTCATGTATCTACTTTTATATTATACTACTAGCAGCCGCAGTGGATGACAGCAGCTGAACTAAGGTAAGAGAGAGAACGCTAGCAGAGAGAGAGACCGCGTAGGTTGGTAGGACTGGCGAGCCGGGGTGCCGCGAAAGATAGGTACTGCTTGACAAAGGACAAGCAATTAGCTGAGGCCTCTCGAATTGGTGACACGCGTGCGACTGCCTTAGAGATTTATAGCTTGGCTATGCCATTGACGACGACATTCGTTTTGTGATTTTGCGTCGCCTCGTGGCTAGTTCGAGTGACAGACCGAGTGCTAGGTTGAGTGCTACCGGTTGAGGCGTGTATCGGCGTTTGATAGACCGAACTTTTATTGTCGAGCCTCGTGGCTAATCTCACCGACAGCGGCAGCCGATGTAAGTACCACTCGTTCTTTGCGTCTCTCTCGCATTACCCGCTTTGCTTCTCTCTCTGCACTGCCCTGTACAAATATACGTAAAATATATATATTTCTATTGCACCTATCGCCTCTTTCACTCTGCGCCTTCTATCATTCCTTTCGTTTCCTACACCTTCGCGATTTCAGCTACGCAACCTACGACGCTCTCCGCGGGCCGTTGCCACCCGGCGAATCTATCGGCAGTCTGTGCTACTGGGTCGGTCGTGCAAAGCCGTTGCACGAGCCCGCTTCGTCATCTATTACGCATCTCTCGGTTATTAAATATTGTAGCGGACTAAATCCCCGTTACATTTTGGCGCCCAAACGTTCTGGTGCTGGCTGCGTAGCGAAAATCGCACCGAGAAAAATTTTTCCATAGGTGTTCTCACAAGGACAAGGAGTGTGCGATCTCTCGCGGCGTGTTGTTGACAAACACGAGCCGCCCGGCGAGCCACATGTGCGACGCTAGCGAACAAGTGTAAACTCGTCGAGCGATACACCGATATTCTAAGCAAAGGAGAATTATAGATTTTATTCGAATATTCGAAGTTGGAAAATCATATTTATTTTCAAGGTTGCCATGCTGGCCGTATACACGAAAATTGTATATTTCAAATACTATATGCGTGATTCGAAATCACAATAAATACTGCGCGGCTAAGCCTTATATCATTAATATTTTATACAATTTCTTTTTATGATTTCAATATATATTAATTAATCTATAATTTGTTCCGATATTGTCTTTTGAGTAGTTTAGTTGGCGAGGCGTTAGCTAATTTAACTCTGCGTCCAATTGCATAATTAAAATAATAATATTTAAACAATAATTAAACCAATTTTAATTATAATTATTATTAATAATAAATTTTTTTTCTTTCTTGTTTTCTCTCTCTCACACCCGTTACATTCTGGCTTATACGTTACGTTGCTAATACCAGCACAAGCCTGATATTTATTTCAAATATCTCGTCAATTTTTTTCCCGTTATTATTGTTTTACTGTTTTACATTCTTTTCTCTTATTATCTATTATAGACTCTGCATTTTGACGCGAATATGAAATATTTTTTTGTAATTATTGCTGCAGTTTGACGCAGAAATATTTCATGTATATTACAATAATTTAATTGTTGTTGTTTTTTTTCTTGGTTGGATTGTCTTGCTATCGTTTTTTTTTGTTTTTGTAAAACGTCAACGTTGCGTTTAACCCATTGCTAAATAGATATACAATGGCAACAAATTGGTCAATTAGCGATCTATCAATATTCAAAGAGGATATTGATAGAAAATTAACAACTTGGATCAAAAACTTGTCTAGTGTACAAGTTGACGGTGCATTGACACAATTGGAATTGCGAACCGACGGATCGTTATACGAGCGTGCGAATCGACTATTCCGTAGGTTAAACGGCGATTATACAGCGGAAGATTTCATAGCAACGCAAGATTTAAATGAAGAAGAAGCACAAAAAAGACGAGACAATCTTAGCCGTATGTTCTTCATGTCAGACACTCTGCCAGCAGAAATTAAGAGAGATTTACAAACCGTAAGGAATGCAGAAGAAGCTCTCGACGCAACAGAACAGGTGAATTTAGATGACAAGGAACAATTGATAACAAGCTCGCCACATGGCATAGCCATAGATAATTCTGCAACTCTGCCTATACAAGAAGAAAGATAATGGCAATGAAGGTACATATGAACTGGTGAATACAAGACGTCGAAGACTTGACTTCAACAGCACAACAATCGAACCACAACCAAATATAGGACAACATATAATGTCAACAGCAACAACAACTGTTACAACGTCAATAAATGCAGCGAATGCGAGTAGATACTCCACAGGAATCTATGCTACTTCAGAAGAAACGCGTATGGTCAAAGTAACGATGCCAGATGCTAAAGTGCATTTTATGCCTTATGGCGCAGCATCCGAACTAAGACGAGCTTGGCAAGCAGAATTGGATTATTCTGCCGCACAGAAAGAATTCCTCAGACATGTAGCAGCAGAAAAACGAGAAAAGGATAAAATAATAGCAGAAGTTGCACAATTGCGAGAGAGATTAGCCAAAGCCGAAAGGGAAAAGATCGATTTAAATGCAGTTAATAAAAGTTTGCAGGAACAACTAAAAATAGTTGTGTCAACGGCTCATCTCGCAAAGTAGGAACGGCTGGCTACTGCGCAAAGTAAGAATGTACAATTTCGAGATACATTCGAATTAAATTATTATGATTTATCAAGCCAATTTGACAACACTACACATTCACAGATACTATCATCGCTCAACCCGCAAGCTCCGTTGTTTCATTCGACAACTCAACTCTCTACGGTTTTTTCTATAAGGCCAATGCCGTCGTCATTTCCGATTACTACGTCGTTTTTACCTGCAATGCCTCTTCCTGCAAGCTCGGTCAGGGGGAGGGAAACGTCCTTTAGTATTGCTTCTTCGCTCGGCCTCGTGGCATCCCTCGCAAGCTCATTCACCCCCGTGTCCTCGAGCTGGAGGAGGGAGGTCCTGCCCAGTACGTCAGCAGAAATGCCATCGCAACAAACGACGATTAGCGTTTCCATAAGTAGTCAAAGCTTCACTGCTAACCCACAGCAAGCGACTACGTTTAATTTCACGTCCTCTAGGTACTCTCCCAGCAAACCCTTACGAAAAACTGTGAGAGAATGGAAGATAAAATTTTTAGGAGGCGAAGAACTAAGCATCGAAGAATTTCTGGAACGCGTTGAGGAAAACAGACGGTTGGATAGGGTAACCGATGACGAGCTACTAGATTCAATGACTCCCCTTTTCGAGAAGGCAGCTCTCTTCTGGTATCGTGCCTTAAGGCCCTCGTGGAAAACGTTTAGCGACTTTAAGGAAGCGGCCCTTAAGACTTACAGTAAATCGAAGAGGAACAAGAAGAGTCTGAAGGTAGAAACCCAGCTGCGTATACAAGGTACTGATGAGCCTGTAGTTGAGTACATTGTCTCACTACTTACTATCCTGAAAAGAGTTGATCCTTCATGGAGCATGCAGGAACAAGTTAACCTCATCATCGACAACCTGCTGCCTCAATTGAGAAAGAGATTGAAGCATTTTAGAGACAATCTCACAGATTTGCAAGTACTTCTGGCCGAGGCTCAAGAAGTCGAGGATGATGAAGATGGCCAATGGAGGCCACCGCCCTCCGCCGATCAGAGTCTATACCCCGAAACGGTCTACAAACCGCGGGTCAAAACGACCAAGGCTAAGCCTGTGAAGGAGTCAGAGCTAGAGGATATGATTACGAAGATCCTGGAGAAGAAAGCCAAAGGAAATGCTGACATCTCCAAGCTCCCTGCTTCATTCAAGAAGAACGAAAAGTCTAACGGAAAAGCAGTCTCAAACGGAACTTTTCACCGTTCGAGCGGGAACTCGCCTCGCGGCAACGGACGTGGCCGAGGTGGTAGAAGAAGCTGAGGACGATCAGGTGGCAATCGAACCACAGTAATTTCCCCTAAATCCAGTAAAAACAAGGATAAGGAGTCTGGCCCTGATGGCAATCTTCTCTGCTGGAATTGCAGTTGGCCCGGTTACACCCGAGCCACTTGCCCAGAATGCTCGACTAAACAGCCGAATGATGAGGATTCAAAAAAAGAGCGAGGGAGTCAGTAGATGAGGTCCTTACTGCTCCCTTGATCACCAGGACCTTTGATGTTAGCGGCGTAATGGGAGTAGCGCAGGTGCCGCACAACACGGTGAGTGACTCAATGCTAGCCCGAGCTAACTCTTCCGACGTGCAGTCTACCCGCGATGGGGGTACCGTTGCGAGCGTCCTAATCGATAAGTTCCCCATGTGGTGGCTGACTGTTAAAGTTAAATTAAAATTTTTCGAGGACTTTGGGACACCGGAGCTTCTCGTATCGTCCTCGGCCCTAACGCCATTTCAATCGTAGCTGCTTTAAATAAGCGCGTACGACCGTATGTGGGTCCAGGAGCAAAGGCAGTTGATGGCCACTACGTACCCATTGTAGGTAGCGTAAAGTTGCCCTTCACCTTGGGTGGGGTAACGCATTCGATTGACACTCTCATTTTAAACGAAGTTGACACTGAGTGCACTTTAGGTGCCGACTTCAAGCGCGCCTTTTCGGCCATGCTAGATCCTAGATCTAACAGGCTGACGTTTGAGGGCTGCGAAGAAGGTGTGCCTACAATTCTCTCTTCGGGGAGAGCTGAAGAGGCCTTAGCCTCGCTGGGGATTGAAGATCTCACGGCTGAGCAAAGAGAAACGATCGAAAAAGTCATGCAGGATTTGCTGCCTGATCCCTCGTGCGAACGGTTAGGTTGCACGAGTTGGATCGCACATGATATAGACCTCAACTGCCCGAGCCCAATTAAACAAAGATATTACTCGGTATCTAAGAGAATAGAGGACGAAATGCACGAGCAAGTACGCAAAATGTTGCAAATGGGAATAGTCCGGAAGTCCCAGAGCGAATGGTCAAGCCCAGTAGTCATGATATCGAAACCTGATGGTACGTATCAATTTTGCGTCGATTACCGTAGAGTTAATGCGGTGTCGAAAGTTTCAGCATATCCATTGCCTTATATGGACGTGATTTTACGCAAAATTCAGTACGCCAAATATATAAGTGCTTTAGATTGTTCTGGAGCCTTTTGGCAAATACCTCTCACAGAGAGATCGATACCAGTCACGGCTTTCACAGTTCCGGGTATGGGCTTGTACGAATTCGTTCGTATGCCTTACGGCTTGGCAGGCGGCCCTGCTACATTTCAATCGTTGGCTGACAAAATAATCACGCCCAAAATGGAGCCTCACGCTTTTGCCTATTTAGATGATTTGATCATTGCGACTAATACATTCGCTGATCACGTAAAATGGCTTACGTTAATTCTAAATAGAATTAACGAGGCGGGCCTTACCATCAATAGGAAAAAGTCAAAGATCTGCATGTCCGAGATACGCTATCTCGGCGTGCTGGTTAATCGTGAGGGCTGCAGGCCAGACCCTGAAAGAGTGTGACCCGTCCTAGAGTATCCGGCGCCAAGGAATCTACGGCAATTGGGACGTTTTCTTGGCATGGCCTCGTGGTACCGTAAGTTTTTGCAGGACTTCGCTATTCTAGCCGCACCTCTAACGTCCCTCACGAAGGACACAAAGTACACGTGGACCGAAGAACACTGTACAGCTTTTGAGCAGATAAAAGCACTTCTTGCTACTGCTCCTGTCCTAGCTAGACCCGACTTCGCTGCTCCGTTCATCCTTGAGTGTGATGCTAGCGATACTGGCCTTGGCAGTGTCCTACTACAGAAGATAGACGAAGAGGATCGCGTGCTTTACTTTGCTAGTCGTGTTCTTACGTCTACAGAACGCCGACTGTCAGTTACCGAACGCGAATGCCTAGCGGCATATGGTCGATAGAGAAATTCCGGCCTTATATAGAAGGTTATCACTTTACAGTGGTAACCGATCATCATAGCTTGGTATGGCTTCAGAACCTTCGGAGCCCCAATGGCAAGTTAGGTCGATGGTCGTTGCGCCTTCAGGCGTACGACTTTGATATCGTACATCGCAAAGGTAAGGATAATGTCGTATCCGATGCGCTTTCTCGCATGTATGAGACAGACGAAGACACGGAAGCTTCGCTAGCGTCTCTCACCGTCGACGAAGATATCATGGATCCCTGGTATCGACGCAAGCTTTCGCAGGTAAAACAAGATCCGAAAGCTCATCCTTATTGGAAGATAGTCGGTAACCGTCTGTATCTTTACCGATCGGATCCAACAGTTGATGACTTGATAGGGAACGACGACGCTTGGAAACTCGTGGTTCCTAGAGAACAACGTGAGCAGGTTCTCATTGAATGCCACGAAGAGCCTACGGCCGACCATTTAGGCCGATATAAGACCCACCAGAGGGTAGTGCTTCGTTACTACTGGCCTAGTATGTATAAAGATACTGCGCATTTCGTGCGTAACTGCCAAGTGTGCCTGCAGATTAAAGTAGAGCAACGAGCCCCCGCTGGACTTATGGGCAAACACGTCGTCTTCCGTCCGTGGGAAATTGTCTGTGGCGATACGATGGGCCCTTTCCCGAAATCGCCTCGAGGCAATGAACACCTCCTGATCCTGATGGATATTTTCACGAGGTGGATTAAGTGCATCCCGATCCGTAAGACCAATGCCAAAACGATTAAGAGAGAGATCAACCATCGGATCTTTCTACGTTTTGGAATTCCTGATAGATTTCTATCGGATAATGGCACGCCTTTCAAGAATTCATTAGTGGAATCTTTTCTAGAGGCCCATGGCGTCTTTCACGGCACTTGCGCTCCTTACTCCCCAAAGTCGAACCCGGCTGAGCGAGTAAACCGCACGATCAAGACTATGATCGCTGCATATATTGCTAAAAAGCACAATAAGTGGGACGAGCTCATTGGTGAATTTGCGTTCGCTTACAATACGGCCATCCACGAAACTACTCGTTCTAGTTTAGCCTTTCTAAATTATGGACGGAATCCTGAACCTCCATATAATGTTCAACGCGAGGAAGAGCGTGCCGCCTTACCGCAGCTATAATCTACGGCCCCTGAGGAATGGCACTCTGGCATGCAAAAGCTCGACAGGTTGCGAGCCGAGGCCCAGGAGAGGAGTGAAGCCGCCCAGTTACGACAAGAGATGTACTATAACCAGAAACACCGAGATGTCAGTTACGACATCGGTTATAAAGTATGTGTGAAAAATAGAGTACTTTCCTTGGCCGCTAAGGCCATAGCAGCTAAACTGTGTCCGAAATACGCTGGCCCTTTTATTGTAAAGTCTCGTCTCGGCACGAATTCCTATCAGTTACAGACTGAAAATGGAGTCGACATAGGTAAAGTCGCGGTTCGCGATATGAAACCCTGTTACGATGCCGAGCAATTTCCCTTAGGCGAGACTCATGACGCAGACGATGCTTCGGACAGGGAAGATCCAGAGCTTTCTCTCGATGATAGCCTTCGAGCCGTATCTCTACCTATAAAGGGTGACTCGATAGTGGCGGATATCCCGGCGTCGGTGGACGCTGACCCGAAGGCACAGCCAAGTTCGGGCCAGCTCCCTCAGATACCGATAGCTGTGGCTCCTCGGAAAAGGGGTAGACCACGCGGCTCCAAGAAAGCCGTACCGCTACTGTTCACAACTTCGCCTCGGCGTTTGCGTCCTAGGGGCAAGCTCGACGAATAATTCCCCCAATTCCCTGCGTCCTCACACTATACAACGCCACTACAATGCTACACCACGCTCATATACTCCAAGTCGGCCCTTGGCCCCTTGGCTGGCTTACTGCTTCGCTTCTGCTTGCCCTACTGCCCTCGCTTCTTCACCACATCTCCTATAATGTTTATTTATTATTACGGAATTCTTTGCAGAGGATGTTACCAGTCAAAAAGGTCGAGAAGGACGAAGAGGTCCAAGTGACCATCCCTCGTGGCCTGCTGGCTAGATTGGAGGAGCTTGCCTTCCAACTGGCTAGATCGCAGGTGTCCCTGCCACCGGAGCTACCTACCATCGAAGAGCGGGCTCGGCGTTGGGCAGAAAGTTTCGCCACAAAGCGCCGGGAAGAGGAAGAAGAATGGAGGCGCGCCCGAATGACTCTTCCGGCTCCTGACCAACAGGGCGTAAGGCAACGGCCAAGTCCTGTTCCCCGCCAGTCTCCGGTACGTTTCGCCGACGTCCCGGACGAAGAGCCGAAGGAGGCCCAATCTAATGAGGACAAGTGGACCGAAGTGGAGGCCGCAGCAAAATCGTGCCGCTCGACGCGCATCGAGGCACAAGAGAAGGAGCACCGGGCCTACGCATCCGTGATTGCCTTTGCGGACCACCCGGATGCGAGAGCCGTTGCTTCCCCCAGCTTCGTCCGGAAAGTAAGGGACGAGCTGGAGCGCCAGACCTTCCTAGCCCAGGCGGCAGACCGCTGGAACGAGGCCAAGGCGGTCCAAAGGGGGCGCGAGCGCCTCCTGGCCCTTCAAGAGAAGAAGCGCCCAGAGATCCAGGAGCTCCAGCACCAACTGGCAAGACTCAATGTCAAGAACGCGTGAGCATCGGCCGCGTCGCCGAGTGCCGCGGTCCCTGGTCCTTCACCGGCTCGGGTATCGGGCACTCCCTGCCAAGACCCGCGCCTGCTTAGCCACGAGGAGCGTCACGAAATCGCGAAACAGGCCCAAAGGCTACCCGGCAGATTTTGCCGAGAGAAAGAGGGCCTAACACCGCAGTATTTGGCGCTCCTCCATCGAGATGCCACAAGGCCCTGTGGCAAATACGAAATACGCACATGAAAACCTCAAACGCGAAATTGTCTCAACAGAACCAGCCGTACCACTAGAGTTAATGAGCTATCGCGGACTTATTCTGCGTGGTGACTTAGAAGAGCTGCGAGATCGCTACTTGCGGTTTTTGCTAAGAAAAAAGCTACCAGATTTACAGCGACCGGTATATTCGAGCGACTTTACGCTTGGTCGGATCCCGGATTTGTTGCATGACGATTCGCGTGATGCAGCAGCGGACAAAGCGCGATGCGTAAATTTCGAACAAGAGCAGGCAACGCAGATATCAAGCGTCGCCGCTCCGCGCAGGCAAGTCCAGTCGCCAGGCAGAAGCACAAGTGCGGCTGTCAACGAAAATGCGTTATCCTCGGCAGTCCAGCCACCGTCGGCAGCTCGGTTGCCATCGGATAGCGCGAATGTACGCGCGCGCGAGCAGGAACGCTAAAACCAGGGCAAAAGCAGCACTGGTACGCTAAGCCAAATCTGAGGGGCCCTTACTTCAGTACCGCACTGGATTTATAAGCGCGAAGTGAGACAGGATATCACAGATGGCGCGAATGCAGTTTTTAGGGTAGAGAGTGAAGCGGTGCACAGTGGAGTGATTGAGGCCGAGTAGCAGGCTTCCTTGCCGCCTCAGACCAAGCTGCTCAGTGATCGCGCGGCGCTAAACGTGACAGCGGTTGTGACTGATCCACCGGCTCACGCGAGTGCGCGAAACAACTTAGCAGGTAATGTATCCATCTACGCTGACTCAGATAGATCGGCGAGAACGAAGTACCACGCTCGGGTAAGTTCTTGGGTAAAAGACTGGGAGCGTGGAGTACGGACAACTTTTACAAAGATGGTATGAACGCGTTGAGTTTTCTATCGGACTTAAGCGATTGTCAGCGCTATTACGGTATTCCCGACGTAGAGATGCTTATCGCGATAGGCACTACGTTTCGCGATAAAGCGCGTTCGTGGTATGAAGTTAATCGAAGTATGTGGAAGCCGCTGAAAGATTTTAAAAGAAATTTTTCTAGCGAATTCTGCCGGCGTTTAAATAGAGAGCAACTCAACGGTGAGTTGCGTCAACGGACACAGGATAAAAATGAGAAGATAACAGATTACATCGTGGCTTTCCAGACGATTTTGCGACGTTTTGATCCACCGGTATCGGTAGAACGTCAGCTATCGATGATCATAGAAGGTCTACATCCAAGATATAAGCGATATCTTGAAATTAAGACTTTGACCTAAATAGTTTTCAAGGGACAGGTTTGGCTCTCGAAGATCGTATGGCCGGTTGGAAAAGGTGGCAAAAGCCGCCAACGGCAGATGCGACGTTAATTCCCGAATCGGCGTATGCAGACACGAAGAGGTCTACCGGTAAACAGAAATCGGTCAAAATTATAGACAATTTAAACGTCGCGATTGATGAGGTTCTAACGGTTGAACCCTCTAAAAAGAAAGCGCAGCAGCAAAGCAAGGAGCTAGGAGAAAAGAGAACAAGAAGCAAAACAGTGAAATTGCCGTGGTTACAGCTGATAAGCAACAGCCACAGGCGACGAACCAACTTGTGAACGGAGCCGCGCTTGCTCATCAGAGCGCATAGACTTCATGGGCCCCAGCTGCAGGTGTAGCCCCTAGATTGGTTCCGCAGCAGCGCAATCAAGGAGGTAGAAATTTAAATAGACCATTTACGGGGGCCTGTTTCAATTGCAATGCGTTAGATCATAGGAAGGCTCAATGCTAAATAGCTCAGGTTAATCCGCGGGTAGTTTGCTACAAATGCCGATAATTATACTAACAGTTGCCCGACGCGAATTTCGGAGCCGACGCTTTACTGTCATGTTTTTGGGACAATCGGCTACGTGTATTGAGATTGCCCTATTTGCAACCAGGTGAAGCAGGGAAATCTGAGTTCGGGAGCCGACTCCTGCCTAAGATAAATCGAGTGGGCCATTGAGATAGAGAAGGTGCTTCGCGCAAGGAGCAAAGGCACCGTGGAAGAAAGGAATAGAGTTGAGGCAAAAAGAGACGGTGAGAACAAGGCTGAAATTGACAGTTCTGCGCCTCTTCTCTTGGATTTGGTAAAAAAGGAAGGCGAGAACAAGGCAAGAACTGCCAGTTCTGCGCCTCCTCTCTTAGATAAGGTAATAGGGGAATATTTGAAAGTCAAGGCTAAAGTTAAAGTGCAGTATTCGTAGAATATGAGGATCCGGAATAGGGTAGCAGGGAAATTGTAGAATTGAGAAACGTGTTTAAAGGCGAGTTTAGTAGTTCAATATTGAAAGAGTTTCGGGCGCAGAGTGACGAGGGCGTGAGTTTTCCTAGTAGGATCAGCAATGAATCCGAAAACGCAAATAAACGCTACTCGTTACAGCAAGACGCGGAAAGTCTTCAAAGAGGTCAATGCGCTAATACGCGGAAAATTTTTCCCGATAAGGATGCGCGATGCAAACGGGTTTAACAAATTTTGCGCGATGAAAACGGGTTTAACAAATTTTGCGCGATATTTAGCTCGCCCGAAAAGTGTCCAGCGAGGTAAAGTGAGTTGCCATCGCTGCGCACGAATACGAGTGAGGCAGGTTCGAGTATTTCGCCCACGGTTGGGCAGGCTTCGGAAAAGGCCGTCACTTTAGAAAATCCGGGCAATTAGGAAACCTGCGGTAGAATTTGTTTGTGAGAAAGCTAGCTCAGGCGCTTCGTTCCCGTCGGAGCGGGCTGCGACAAGGGTTGCGGTCACGCGCGATAGAGGTGAGCTTGTTCATAATAGGATTTTGTTATGTGGACTTTCGGTCGTCGGTGCCGACGCACCTTTCGTTTTGGTGAGGGAAGGGTTTGAGTGGAACTCAGAAATCCCGAAAAGAACGCGGATGAATCGGACGCAGTGTTAGTCGCAGTCGTAGAGTACAGGTTCTTTATCAAGGTCGACATAAGTGCTCAGGTATCGGTAGTGGGGTCGAATCTCGGTTAACGGTTTAGGGACCGTTTAAAGCCGCCTACGATATTCGTACAAGGCATCTCGGGTGAGAAGCCGCGAACGTGGGGCGATTTAAAGCTGAGTTTTGAAATTGGTGGTAGGACGGATTGGTTAACTGCGACGGTAGTATCTACGCTTAAATATAACTTGATTTTAGGAGCTGACTTTTAGATTGCGTGGGACATAAATATTAACTATGGTAATCGCGGTTGGCGGGCAGGCGATAAAGACGATTGGTATCAGCTAGCGGAGCAGCATAGTAAAACAGTAGACGTTTTTGCGGAATGTGCAGGTTTGAGTAGCTACGAGGAGGCTCGACGAGAGACAATCCTGGCCTTAGTTCGCCGAATCGTTCCGAAGCCTGGTGAATCTTCGGCGATTACCAGAGTTATCGAGCACGTCATCGATGTAGGTGATGCGCATCCGATAAAGACTCCGATGCGTCGAATGTCGTCTCCGATATTAGCGTTCACGCAAGAAGAAACTGTGCGGCTATGGAAGGCGAAAATAATTAGGCCATCAAATAGTCAATGGAGTAGCGCGCCGGTAATCGTACGAAAACAGGATGGTGGTTATAGATTTTGTCTCGATTTTAGACCGGTAAATAAAGTCACGAAAGTAGATGTGTATCCAATTCCTAGCATTTATGCTATCTTAGACAGGTTGCGCGGAGCAGTCCACCTGTCGAAGATAGATCTGCGAGCGGCGTTTTGGCAAATTCCGCTATCGAAAAATAGCAAACAATATACGACATTCGCGGTCCCTGGTCTTGGTTTATGGGAGTTCGAGTGAATGCCACTTGAATTGATGAATGCGCCGGTTACTTTCACGCGTCTGATGGATGCACTTTTCGGTTCCGAATACGAGCTGCATGTTTTTTGGTATCTTGACGATTTGTTGGTAATTAGCGCGGATTTCGATAGCCACGTGATTTGGTTAGAGAAGGTTCTAAAGCGTTTAGTAAGTGTCCATCTATAAATCAACTTATAAAAGTCCGAATTCTTCTGTACCGTGGTAAGTTATTTAGAATACAGGTTAGATAGTGAGGGTTTGCCTTCGAATGACGACAAAGTAAAGCCAATAGTGGATTATCCTGCACCGAGTAACGTAGCTCAATTGCGCCGTTTCCTAGGTATGGTAGGATGGTACGTGCGTTTTATCGAACACGAGAGTGAGATAAAGGTCCCGTTGACCAAGCTTATTCGGAAGGACCAGCCATGAGAACGGAAAGAGGAACAACAAGTTGCATTTGAGAGGTTGAAGCGCGCGTTAACAGAGGCGCCGGCACTCGCGCGCCCTGATTTTACGCGCCCCTTTTACTTGCACTGCGATGGCTCTTCCTTCGCGGTTGGCGCGTGTTTGGTCCAGGTATTCGACGATTGCGAGCATCCTATATGCTACGCCAGTCGGATGCTAAACACGCACGAGCGAAATTACACGGTGAATGAAATCGAGTTTTTGGCGGTACTTTTTGCGGTAAAACAGTTTAGGCCTTATATAGAAGGCTCATACTTTATCATCGTTACGGATCATAGTGCGCTCACTAGGATCTTAAATAAACACGAACTAACAGGTCGATTGCAAAAATGGGTACTAGAATTTCAGCGGTTAGATTGCGAAACAGTACATAGAAAGGGAGCGTTGCACCATGTGCCGGACACACTTTCGCGAGAATTTGTGGACGAGATTTGCGCATTCGATAAGATACAGGATGCTTGGTATCTATAACGTGTGAAAGACGTTCTTCAAAAACCGAAGAAATTCAAGAATTGGAGAGTAGAGAAAAACATCCTATATCGGTTCATGCGCGATCACTTGCTCGATCCGGTAACTAATCGCGAGGAATGCTGGCGTATAGTAGTGCCGCTGGAGTACCGGGAAAGAGTGTTGAGAGACGCTAATTGCGAACCGTTTTCCGGACATTTTGGCCGTGAAAAGATTTACGATGCAATAGCTCGTGAGTATTACTGGCCAGGAGTGTGGTATGATGTGAGGATATTCGTAGATGAGTGCTCTCAATGTCAGAAGTACAAGGTAGTCCAGCAGGCGCCTCAAGGCCTAACGGGTAAACGTGTAGTAGAAATACCATAGGCCGTGGTAGCGACTGATGTGGTAGAGCTGCCCCTTAGTAAGAATAGGTTTAATTACCTGGTGGTTCAAGACTTATTTACCAAGTGGGTTGAGTTAAAACCGCTACGGACGGCGGACGATCCTGCTTTTATTGCCGCGCTCGAGAAGTTAATCCCGTTTAGGTGGGAAACTCTGGAATACGAGGTCTGTCCGGAAAGTATCGGACCTACGTTTATATCTTCGCACCATAGTGTTCGACCGACCTCTACTGGACAGAAACATCAACAGTAAAGCCTCACGAATCTATTGGTTACTTACTGACACCTGCCGGACGTATAGTTCATGTGCAGCGTGTCTTTGTTTACAGTGCCTTTTTCGCGTACGTCGAATTTTGATATTGTCAAAAATGACTGAAAAACAAGATCAACGAATTTGCATCAAATTTTACTTTCAACTCGGAAAAACGAGTTCGGAAACTATTGAAATGATGCAAAAGGCCTTAGGAAGCGAGTGTATGAACAAAACACAAATAAAAGAGTGGTATAAACGGTTCAAGGATGGTCGCACTTCTGGTGATAGTGATTCTCGTTCCGGCCGACCTTCGACGACAAAAACCGTAGATAATATTGAGCGGGTGCGACTTGCAATCGAACAAGATCGTCGTATATCTGTGCGAGAACTAGAAGAAGACCTTGGGATACCAAAAACTATCATTTCAGAAATGTTAACCGAAAATTTAGGAATGAAACGCGTGTGTGCGAAATTCATCCCAAAATTGCTCACAGCAGAGCAGAAGAATATTCGCTTAGAAATCCCTCTGAACAATCTGGAAATGGTCAATAATGATGATAATGTGCTTAGAAAAGTTATTACAGGTGATGAATCATGGGTATATGGTTATGATCCTGAAACAAAACAACAATCTTCATAGTGGAAGCATTCTGAATCGTCAAGACCAAAAAAAGCACGTCAAAGTCGGAACAATGTTAAGTCAATGTTGATTGTTTTTTTCGATTGTGAAGGTGTTGTACATCACGAATATGCACCAACAGGTCAGACAATCAATAAAGAATACTACGTTCAAATTTTGAAACGTTTGCGTGATGCAGTAAGAAGAAAACGGCCGTACTTTTGGGAAAGTGGTGACTGGCTTCTCCATCACGATAATACGCCAGCGCATTCATCCAATCTTGTGGAGGAGTTTTTGAGCAAACACAATATCGCATTGCTTCGAGAACCTCCATACAGTCCCGACATAGTCCCTTGTGACTTTTGGCTGTTTCCAAAACTAAAAAAACCACTCAAAGGATACCGATTCGATGACAAAACAACGGTTGAAAACAATGCGACGAGTGTACTTAAGGCTATCCCTAAAAGTGAGTCCCAGGACTGATTTGAAAAGTGGAAACATCGATGGAACCGTGTTATTTAATCAAGTTGGGATTACTTTGAAGGATACGACCCACCAGATGATAAAGAATAACGCTAGCACGAAAATATAAAGGTAGGCCCGATACTTTCCGGGCAGACCTCGTATATCGTTAGTGATAATGCGAAGGCGCATAGGAGCAAAGTGTTTCAGGACAGGTTGCGAGAATACGGTATCGAGCACGTATTTTGCCCTTCGTATCATCAGCAAAGCGATCCGGTTAAGGGTGTGAATCGAACGCCAAAAACGATGATAGCGATGTTTGTTGGCCAGGACGTCGGTTGGTGTAGGCGATGACGGAAAGGCGAAGGAAATTCCTTTGCCGCCGACTTTGCCCTCACCTTCGTTGCCGTTCGTAGGCGATCGACGAGGGGTACGATTGCTAACGGGTAATCGGGAGGCAGGCTCGATAATGCGGCTGGCAGCGTCAACTCGTACCTGGGACGAAGCGGTACGACGGAGCGCAGCGTTTAGGCTTACGACGCTTTGCATCCGCGAAGAGTCAGAAAAGTCGAGGGTTATTGCGGCAAAAGGGGGAATTGTTTTTCTGTAGACGGAGTCGAGTAACCAAGGCGAGAGATCGCTAGGCTCCCGAACTGCTGCGGTTGGCTACCTCGCCGGTAGAGCGGCGAACAGGAGCCGTAGCATGAGGGCTTCCATTGGTAGAGGGAGCGGGAGTCCCTCGTTGCGAGGTGCCACCAACGGTATTTAGGAGTTGGTGCTGAGCTCGAGTGGCTCCGAGGAGGAGACGCTGCCGGCTCGCGAGCTGCCTCGAGTAGCTCTGCAGCCGCACGTCCACGCTCCTCTCCCATACAAGCCGCTCGCGCATCAAAGGTCGGACCCCGAGTACCAGATTGTTTGCAGGGGTAAGCCCGGGCAATTCCCTCCAGCCGGTCATTTAGAGGACGAGCGGAAAAAGGAGGCTGAGGCCCGGCAGAATGCAAGAAGGAGGAAGCGCTTCATGCATTTCAACCTCTCCGCATGTAATTTCGAGAGGTCGTCCTCCAGTCAGTTGTCGACAGCATCCCGGGCGGCGAAGGGAGCTGTTGTTGAGGTAACGTGCACTCTCCAGTGACTGGCTGCTTCGGCGGCTGATGGAGGAAAGGTCTCGGGAATCGGTAGGGCACTATTGCCGGAAAGACGAAATTGGACCCGGTAGTACCAGTGCAACCAGCCTTTAAGCCGGTACGATCCCTTACGTCTTCCCAGGCAGCAAGCTCAACCTCCCTCTCCGCTCTTCCTTGTTGGGTAGATGAGACAGGGTTTCGCCTGGTCCGAGGTAGTTTTCTGCAGGGTCTGGCCCCGGTCCCCTGGGACTCGATGTTGGACGTGCCCTCGTTCCGCTGCTTCAAATGCAGAACGGGGTCACATCCAAGATCGGCCTACAGGGACCCGCCTCTTTCGCGTTCGGTATGCCGGAATTGCCGGCGACTCGGCGTCCTCGTCTACGATTGTCCGCGCTGCCGCGATACCTTTAGGACGAACCTGGCGCGCAGGATGCTCGTAGAGGAGGGAAGGACTCGGAAACGCTCCAGTGATCCGGTAGGACTCCAGGCTTCGCGGTCGGAAACCGTAGAGACAGAGTCAAGGGACCCTGAGGAGAGGCCAGAGGTAGCCAGTCCTGAGTCTTCCGTCGGGGAGCCAAAGGCGAAGAAACCCCGGCCTAGGTGCGGTAAGAGGCACAGGGAGAGGCTCGCGCGTAAAACGCTTGCCGCGGAAGGAAACCAAGCTGGAGCTAGTACGCCCAGCACCGCGCAAGTAGAGGTCGCATCGCGGACGAAACAGGTGCCTGTATCCGCAAGTCTGCCGGTGGATCGTGACGCAAGGGTAACTGAGCTCGAGGCGGCCGAGGTTGCCGGTTACAGGCTCTCCGGATCAAGCTCGCCTCCACGTACGGTGGAAGAGGAGCGACAACAATAGTGGTAAGTCCCTTTTTTCCAGTTTAAGTTTTGGTTAGTCGCGATCTTAGGGCATCGTGGGTTAGTCGATTCTCCGCGATGACGGGCTTGGTATTGCGATTTGACGTTTCGGGTTAAAACGATAAACTTTTGCCCTTAGTCTAATTTGGTTGTTACCAACTTAGACTTAAGTTTAATTAAGTTATGTTTAAGATGTTTATTTAAGTACGAGCGTTTAGCGTTAGTTGCCAGTTGCCGGTCGAGAGAGAGATTGTGAAGGAGGAGATTAGGCCGTTCGCAGGTGTGAACTTTGGCCTGAAAGGGAGTGTGACGAGAGCAAGCAATGTGCTTGTTCTCGTCGGTATTTTCCCCAATTCCCCCTCTCTCGACAAGGCACGGTGACCAGCGTTAGGCGCATTTAAGAATGCGCCTAATGCTTGGTCTTTGTTTCAGCCGACGGAGATTGCCGAGCGAGGCCGAGCCGGCCTGAAGCTATTAAGTTGATGACAGAAGTATAGGTATTAGAAAGAGAGTGCGTGCTCCACGCAGGATTAGGCAGACGCGCGTCGCGAACCAATTAGCGCATTGGTCGCGCGCCGCCTAATAAGTAGGTCAAGTGGGGCGAGAAAGAACGAGGAAGAAGCTGTCGATCGCGGAAGAACACAGACGGTAGTTAGTCGATCAGCAGTCAAGACGGTTTAGTCGGTTAGCGGTGCAGAGTTGAAGTGCAGTTGAAAACAAAAGGTCAGCCGAATGCACACTCCGCCAAGGTGCCGAGAGGAAAAGAGGATGAGTGCCTTATTCCAGCATCTGCTTGTGAAGCTACCCGAAGGAACCGGCAAGAGTTGTCCAGCGATGGCCAGCAACACCATCCGCAGGGCGCAGCCTGGCGTCTCATTCCTGCATCGAAGGTCAAGGCTCGTAATCTAATTTCTTTCTCTCTCTCTCTCTCTCCTCAGCGGTATGGCAGAGCGGGTAGTCGCAAGAGTCAGGTAGGTAGCAAGACGTACACGCGCCAGCTACCTGCCTTAATTACGGTTACCGTAATAAATTTGTTCAAGTAGAGCACTGTCAAGGCGATCTCTCGCCGGGTGGCTTTCTCTTTTAGTTTAAGTAGGCTAAGTCGGTTCGTCGTCATGGTGGTCATCTGCCGGACGACGCTTGCTGTATGTCGGTTAGGTTAGTAAGCGGGATAAGTTAGTTAATTTGTTCATTGTTCTGTTATTGTATTAAGTGTTAAGAACACCGTTGTGTTCGTTAGTGTTAAGACGTGTTTGTAACATCGTTGTGTTCATTAGGTTAAGAGTTGGTATTATTATACGGTTTATTTATGTACGGTATTTTGAAGTTTAAGTGTAGTTTTGGTTTTGATTTTGATTTGAATGCGATTTTGTGTGTATAATTCTTAATTAATTTCATTTCTTTACCTTTTCCCTCCTTCCCGCCTTGATTGCTATAAGCGAGTGCGCCTCACTTGACCACCTTTAAAATTGATAACGAACGAACTTTTGAACATCATATTAATTAATTTTTGGTCTTTAAGATTACTTTCTGGTAGACAAACTATATCAGTAGCGTAATGTGTTATGATTTGGGATAATAGGTTGTAACGGTTTATATAACTGTTTAAGTTCCATTGCATTAAATTTGCCATTTTGTTCAAAGTCGGAGTTAATGGGTGTGGTTTTATTGGATGAGTTAGCGGTGGAGATATTTAGTTTATTAATCAGACGTTTGCAACTGCTTTTTATGCATCTGTTACGGACATTTGGGTATATGTCTTTTTATATAAATTTGATGAAGGTATCTATGTTATCTGCGTATTAAATAACATATTCCCTGGGTTCTTGGAACCTTTGGTAATTTCTAGCAGACTTTTAAATTGGGTGTAGTTTAGTAAGGTGTCTCCATTGCTTAAATAATCTTTGATATTTGTCAGTTTGAAGTCTAATTCGTCTTCAAATTCATTATTTTATAAGAGGTCCTCTTTATTATATGTGTGTTCTGCAATTTTATCTTTTTTGAAGGGTTTTAGTTTGATTTTAGTTAATTTAACATCATCACATTCAGCGATTGACCACTGTAGTGTACACAAGTGCAAATACAGCTCTCTAGCCGAAAAGCGGAAGTATTAGCCGATATAAGTGCAGTGTCAGTGAATATTACAAATATTGTTTGAAATCAAGAAGCTGAGTAATGTAAACGGCAGAAATGGCCAGCCAGTCGGAGGATACTACGATTACTCCTGATAAAAACATAAAAAATTGGAAAATAGTCAGCGTCAAAAGAAAAAGAATCAGCCCAGACAAACAAACTCACGACAGGGAACGACAATAAAAAATACCGGACTATTGGCTAAGTAATACAAAAAACAAGTACGAACTTCTACAGAAAAATAACGAAAACGAAAGTGAAGACGACAATGAAGTAAGTAAAGATATAAACACAACTAAAGTAAAATCACCCCCGATCTTCGTATATAATGTAGAGGATATACGTCCGTTAGAAAAACTGTTAAACGAATTAGCAAAAGACAGCTATACTCTAAAGATAACGGGGCAAAATAAAATTAAAATCCAACCGTTAATATCCGAAAAATACTTGCCGATCGTTAGCGCTTTGAAGCAAAAACACACACAGTTCTACACATATCAACGTAAAGAAGAAAAAGGGTTTAGATTAATTTTAAGAAGTATACACCCTTCAGCAGATATAAAAGATTTGAAAGATGCTATAGAGGAACACGGACATAAAGTACTGAACATCAGCAATATTCGACATCGTATCTCAAAAATACCTTTACCAATATTCTCGGTGGAAATAGAACACGATTACAAAAGCCAAGAAATTTATAAAATAAACAGGCTACTTAATACAGTAATCAAATTCGAACCACCGAACGTTAAGAGAGAAATACCGCAATGTCATAACTGTCAAGAGTTCGGACACACAAAAAATTACTGTTTTAAGAGCGCAGTATGTGTGAAATGTGCTAAACAACACTCAACTAAAGATTGTCCAATCAAAGAAAATATAAAAGAAATAGTATGTGCAAATTGCCAAGGAAATCACACAGCAAGCTATAAAGGATGTCCTACACGTAAACAGTTACAGCAGAAATTATATCCTAGACTTCGGGAAAAAGTACTAAATCAAAACAATATTCAAATGCAGTCAAATTCAAATTTAAATCCAGACATCAATAAAATCAGACCAAACATATCATATGCTCAAATAGTTTCAAAACAAAACGAACAGAGAGAGACAGACATACCAAAACAATCAGATATACAGACAGACTCAAATAATCACTCACAAGACCAAACCAATAACAAACTTGAACGTATGATGGAACAGCAAATGCAAAGAATGGACTCAATGTTAAACCTACTAACAATTCTAGTTAACAAAATGGCATAATGAAAAATTTAAAAATTGTAATCTGGAACGCAAACGGTCTTATGCAAAGGCATCAGGAATTACGAGCATTTTTAACGTACAAAAACATTGATATTATGTTGATTTCAGAAACTCACTTCACTAGCAAAAATTATCTACACATTCCAAAATATATAGTGTACAAAACAAACCACCCACACGATAAATCACACGGAGGTACTGCGATCATCATCAAAACAAAAATAAACTATTACGTTAACGAACACATTAGCGAAATAAATATACAAGCAACTAGCGTAACCATCAACGATAACAAAGGTCCAATAACTATATCAGCTGTTTACTGCCCACCAAATAAAGCAATAACAAAAGAAAACTGGACGTACTTCTTCCACTCATTAGGAAATCGCTTTATAGCAGGGGGCGATTATAATGCGAAACACCCATGGTGGGGATCAAGATCATCAACTGCAACTCCACGAGGTAGAATAGTGTACGAAATCTTAAGTAAAAATAACTATATACCAATTTCCACAGGAGAACCGACTTACTGGCCAACAGATATAAATAAACTACCTGACTTGATAGATTTCGCAATTGTAAAAGGAATCAATAAGAATAGCATTAAAGTATCATCAAGCTTGGACCTAACATCAGATCTTTCACCAGTGATTATCACACTACAATCACAAGTTGACCAAACAGTAAACAGCTATAAAAAAACAGACTGGAAAAAATACGATTTATACATTCAAGAACAACTAAAATGTAACATACCACTTAAACAGAAGATGATATAGAAAATAGCATTAAAACACTAAATCAACTGCTAACAGAAGCCATAGATAAATGCTCTGTTAATATAAACAATAAGAAAGTACAAACATTCACCTCTAAAATAGTAGCAAAGAAAATCCAGGAAAAAAGAACTTTAAGAAAAAGATATCAAAAAACCAGATCAAGTCAAGATAAAGCTAAACTTAATAAAGCAGTCAAAGAATTAAAAA
This sequence comes from Phymastichus coffea, assembly GCF_024137745.1. NCBI lineage: Eukaryota > Metazoa > Arthropoda > Insecta > Hymenoptera > Eulophidae > Phymastichus > Phymastichus coffea. The sequence goes on from NW_026706814.1 coordinate 8,295,338, forward strand.
TAATTTTATATAAAGAAAAAAATGCACAAACTGAAAAAAAACTTAAAGAACTGAATCCAACAGAAACAACGGACTACTCATTGTGGAAAGTTACCAAGAGACTCAAAAGACCAACTACATTTATCCCACCCATCAGAAAACCCAATGGCAGATGGGCTAGATCCAATGAAGAAAAAATAGACACGTTTGCTGACCACCTTTACTCAGTATTTAAACCACATCAAAGAATCATTACAAAACAGGAAGAAACAATATTACTGGAAGACCACGACGTACAAGACAATGCATCCATTGAGGCAGTTAAAGTAAGGGAAGTATTGCTACTAATTAAAAATATAAATAACAAAAAATCTCCGGGTTATGATAATATTTCAGGAATAATTATTAAGAAGCTGCCAATAATAGCGGTAAGATTCTTAACAATTGTCTTCAATGCATGTATTCGCCTGTGCTATTTCCCAATACAGTGGAAAATAGCACAGATTATATTAATCCCAAAACCCGGTAAAGAGGCCGAACTGGTGACGTCATATAGACGTATTAGTCTTCTACCAACAATCTCAAAAATCTTCGAAAAAATTATATTAACCAGAATCAACCGGATAATAATAGACAAAAAACTCATCCCAGATCACCAATTTAGCTTCAGATGCAAACATTCTACAATAGAACAGGTAAATAGAATAGTAGCTACTGCAAGGAAAGCAATCGAAAAAAAACAATACTGCACCGGACTATTCCTTGATGCAGCACAGGCATTTGATAAAGTATGGCACAGAGGACTCCTGTATAAATTAAAAAGATGCTTTCCAAAAAGACACTATGAAATACTTCAATCATATTTACAAAATAGAACATTTCAAGTCACAATAAATAAAAAAACATCTAAACAACAATTAATAAACGCAGGAGTACCACAGGGTAGTGTGCTGGGACCAACACTATATCTGCTTTTCACCGCTGATCTGCCAACGTCTCCAAACATCATGACAGCAACATACGCTGACGACACAGCCATTATAACGACACATAAAGAAGTAATAAAAGCATCCGAAAAACTACAAAAATACATAAATAATCACCTGCAAAATTGGATAAACGCATGGAGAATCAAAGTAAATGAAAGTAAATCAATACACATAACTTTCACACTTAAAAAAGACACGTGCCCACCTATTCAACTAAACGAGAAATACATACCGCAAAGCAACCACGTAAAGTACCTTGGAATACACCTAGACCAGAGACTCACATGGAAGGAGCATATATTTATGAAACGGAAACAACTTGGACTGAAATGGAGAAAAATGTACTGGCTCATAGGAGGAAGATCAGAGCTATCAATAGAAAACAAAATACTACTGTACAAAGCAATAATAAAACCAATATGGACATACGGAATACAGCTATAGAGTGCAGCTTCAAATTCAAATATTGAAATCCTGGAGAGATTCCAGTCGAAAGTTCTTCGGAATATCACACGGGCCCCATGGTTCGTACCCAACGACATTATTCGGAATGATCTACAGATCCCAACAGTGAAAGAGGAAATCAAACCGTTTTACAAACAATACAACACGAGACTGCAAAATCATCCTAATGAACTTGTAAGTAAACTACTCAAGACATCATTAACTAATACCAGACTCAGAAGCATAAACTAATGAAGATATAAATGAAGCACAAATAACAAAATAATTAAACCGGATCACTACTTGTACAACATCAAAAAATACAGAATAATACCTACTGGAGTATCATGCTGAAACTACGTTCTAATATGTCAAACTGTAACAAACATTTACTTATTGTCTCAACATAGACAGATAGTAATGAAACTTGGAGTAAAATTAAAAAAAAAAAAAAAAAAACATCATCGGGATTTACAGGTGGGTTAATGTTTTATTCGTTGAAGCTAATTATCGAGTGGGTTCTGTTGTTGTCTTTGTGAAATGTTGCTGTGTCAATCTTTGGGCAAGTGATACTTGTGTGATTTGTAGTAGATTCTTCAAGATTGGGTAAAGCTATGATTTCCTCGTTAGAATTTGTTATTTTGTTAGCTGTGTTCTATGTATGTATCATTGGTATGGTATTTACGGCTGTTGGACAGTTTCTCGCAATGTGACCTTCTTGTTTGCATATTTAAGTGTGTGTATTCCGGCAATTATAAAATAGTCTAATTCGTAAAAATTTTATTTTAAATAATGGTGGAATTAGGTTTATTGCTTCCTATGTTACATATACTTGATGTCTAAGGTTATCAATGTAATTGTATACTTTATTAATATAGACTTTTATGCTTGAGATAGGAGAGCAAGGTTTCACGTTTAATTTATCGAGTATTTTTTTAAGCACGAAGTTTGGGATATCGGTAGGTATATTAGATAGGATTATTCTTTTGTGTCGTAAAATGAGAGGTCTGATAGTTACCTTCTTTTGGTTAATTATTAAATTGTCAGAATCTGTAGTGGTTTTTTTAACCAGTTCTTTACTTGTCAGGTAAATGCACAGCCGATTGTTTGAGATTCTTGATGCACTAATGATGTTTTCCGGGTCCATTAAATTACGGAAACGTAATCGATTAGGCTTATATTATCGACACAATCTATTATCAGTTCTTGGTCTCTTTTTACTAAATCTTTTTGAGTGACGGCTGCATAACTAGTAGTTGAAGGTGTAATTGCAGAAAACGTAGGGTTGTCATGGTGATGGCTGGATGGTGATGAAGCCATATTTTCTTGTACTTTGCACACATTCGCTCTACACTGATTCACAGGGTAACGGCTCTAGAATGTGTTGTGATGTTCTTATGGTATATATTCGTATGTAATCTAGTACTAATTATCTCGGTAGGAGCTAATCGTAAACACGTCTGTTCATTACGAGAATTCGACTAGATCTGAAGAAACTATTTACTTATATATTCAGAGATGTTGCTTCTCCTGCAGAAAAAATCAGTGGATGTAAGTAAAAAATCATTATTTAAATTTTCATTCGTATTTATTATTTCATTAAAAAAAATTTTATTACAAGTTATCATCATAAATATCATTATATTTATACAAATTTTACAACATATCCACTTATAGGATTATACTTAATTATACGATCATGTAAAATTAAACAGTATGTCGCTATTTCATCAGAAATATTTTTTTTAGTCTCAAAATCTAAACGTACATCGGCAGCAGCTTGTTTTAGTGATTCATTTTATTTGGAATAATCTATCACTATCAATGGTGCATACGAGTACGTAGTAAATCGTTTTTTGTCTAAAAGTAGATTATACATACAATCTCTATCGGAGTAGCTTAGTTGAAATTGTGCATAGATGTTATATAAGATAGAGTATCGATTTTTGTTGATGTCAAAATTCAAATTGCAATAAGGATATCACTGAGAGTTGAAAAGAGTTTCACATTAGTTCTGCTACAATGATCAAAATTGCTAGTATTTCTCTTTTTTCAACTTTGCGCTTAGTTTGAAAACCGAGTATCATGAATCTTAATTTTTCTAATTAATTGGACGTTTTGACGATCCAAATATATTTAGATGTTTACGGAAGTGCTGGATACTCATAAAGTTCCCATGACCGATAACTGTTAGAATTGGAACATCTTTTACAATAAAATTGATAAGCTGTATTTTACGCTTATCGGAAGTGATAACATGAGGCATTGACCATTCAATAAGAGTTATTTTTAGTTTGAGAGCTTTATAAACATCATCAGCGCGAATCTTTCGACATTAAGCCATCCAGCATTTTCATGAAGTTTACTTTAATTTTCATTGACTGAAACTATCTTTCATATTGTTGATCAATTCGACATTTTTACATTTATCTATCTCTACAGTATTAATTTTATAACGAATATCTTCAAATAGGTGACAAATAGCATAACTTTGTAACTTCATACATTATTTCTTATTAGTTTTCCAACTATATGTAGACAACATTTTGATAGTAAAAGACATAGATCTTGAACTGCAATACGAATTTCATCACTATTATTAAAGTTTTGTGAGATGTATGGTTGAAGTACGAGTATATGAACTTTATAATGAGTGATAGACTCACCAAAAGCGACTGGTGTTTGTACACTAAGTATTTCCTCTATCTTTCACTTGACAGTAACAAATAAATACACACTTTAATTTTTCAAGACTGATGTTTTTTCTTCTTTTTCCCTGAGCATTATTCACAACGATATTGAGATTGAGACTCTTTGGAAACTGAATGTTGTGACGTATCAGACTTTTAACTATCCGTTGTGGACTGGCCTTCTAAACACATGTGTAACGTTTGATCCTTGTCCTACGTTATCTAAATAAATAGTTCCGACTCTAAAATATAAGTATTGATAATCGCGTTTCCGAGAGTAAGCAAGAAGCTGACACGTAACAGTACTTTGTGTTTTGATATTGTTACGATCATCGAATAGCGAACATAGTGTTATCCACATAGTTTGCTGCTTCGATGGGACGTTTGAAATACAACTAAGTACTGTTGCATCTATTGAGGAAAAGCGCCGCAACGAATACTTAATTCAATTTCTAAGCAATATTAATTTTGGAAGAGGAGATAATCTAAGGCTGCTTTTTTTCTCATAAGAGAGAGAGAGAGTCTTATGAGTTGAGCGCTTAGATTATCATATAGGAAAAGAATAGCAGGCTATCAACTGAATAATAAAATTCGATCTCAGGAAATAGCTGAATCTTTATTTCAAACAGTGCTCGCGCTGCTAGGCAAGACAGGATTGTAAGTCCTTTTGCCATAGCGACGAGCGAATTTATACTTGCGAAAACAACTCCTTTTTACGCTTGTAGCTCCTACGACGCTATTTTTGATATTTGCATAAACTTTGCACAGATTTTGTCGCAAAATGGCCGATATCTAGCAACGCAATTTTAATTGTTTAAATAAATTATAAATTTTTTATTTATTGATAATTTAGTTAAAAATTACCAAAGTGTCAATTCTTGCTTCTCTTTCTTAGATGCTACTATCACTGTTGTATATTCGAATTTGCATCATATTTATTTGTTGCAAATCTACCAGCAATATTTACTTGCAAATTAAATTAAGTTAACAAACAGATATTAAATGATTATAACAATCGAGATTCGAGATTAGCGCATGAAAATTGACTGAAAAATGTTTTTGTTCGTAAAAAAGAACTTTACAATTATTGATTTTGCATCGTAAACAATAAATTTTCCACGCTCGTGATGTCACGCTCTTGATATGGTCTTCATTTTCCACAAACTGCCTTAACATATTTACGCGTACATGTGAAGTAGCGCCTTAGTTCTGATATCGCTTTTCTTTAGTTCTTTTTATGTATGACGGGTTGTTGTTTCGCAGTGGAAAACGAAAGAAAAGATAAATTAGACTGAACCGTTACACATGATGATTATATACTATTTACTTTAGAGTTATTTACTATTCCCATTATGAAACTCTTTTTATATGGAAACGAATTTTAATAACTTCATCTCGAAAATTAATTAAATCACCGTCTTGACCGACTAAACGTAACTATAAATGATTAATTAAATTGACAGTTGAAGGCAAATATATGATCTATTTAGAAGCTTTAATGATCTTATAACCAGGTGCTACGGCTGAAAAGAATTCATGAATACTGTGTCCTTTATTGTGATTGATATAAGCCTCTGATGTTATATTACACTCGACACGGAGAGCATTCATTTTGAGAATGGCTACAGGCATATCGAATACATGGTTTATATAGGCTTCCAGCAATCGTTATATGAAGCCGAGTAAGCGTCCAATTGAGTTCGATGATTGAAAATCAATTTTTTGATTGCATATAATTCCGCTACGTAAAGTATTATAGACTTGATGTTGATTTCTATTCCCAGTGACTTCAGTTTCTCTTGTAAATATCGATCAATATTATCTATTTCATAACTGCCAGTGAGTAATTTAATCTCTTGCAAACCAATATTGAACATATTATGACCAACATCAATGTTTGGCATTAAATTGAATTTAAGTATTCTACTAAACCAAGAACATAATATTTATCTTTCTCTAATTCGATGGGTGGAAAGTAATATGTTTCCAATACAGATTATGTATCAGACAAGCGTAGTCAGTGATTTAACTATGGCGAGTGATTATATTAGAATGAAATCTTTATTTGTCAAACTAACTATTTATACAAGTTGTAATTATTACTATGTTTGAGTAAATCATGTAAAAATTTTAAACATAAATGACATCTTAAATCGCCATAGTTATCGAAGTAAAATACATCTTTACCACTTTTGTGATATGCAACCCAATGTGTACCTGGCCCTGAACTGTCATCAAGATTCACAATAGCACATCCTTTCACTAGCGGTCCTTGTTTTGGTAGAGAGTTACTTCAATAAACACCGCGGAAATTCAGAATCATCAATTTGCGAGCATACTTTTTATGTCATAACCTGTTAAAGGATGATGTAGTAATCTTACTTCGAAGTTTTTTTTGGTTTTTCATAATTTTTTTTTCTGAACAACAGTTTTTTCTTCGTCTTCATTATTCTACTAGTTTTATTGAGGACTATGCCAAAACCTTTTTGATGAAGTTTTAAATACAAACCTTTATCAAGTGTCAGAGCTTTAACACATTTATTATGTCTTGTCTGCTCTTCCAGTGGTTTTTTGGCTGCATTCGCTCGGTTTATAGTCTGTGCTACATCGGCCGTACCGCGTGCTAACGATCCGAGTATGCTAAATCCAGCAGAAACAGGAATAAGTGCTAGAAGAAATCCTTCAATTTTTAATATTAAAAAAATTCTTGGTAAACTTACATTCTTCTTTCGCCAACAGTTATGACGGTTTTACGTGCTGCATCCAAAGTACTCTTAATAGCAATTTTGGAATCATTGCTAAGTTTTGTTCCTTTTTTTGTGACGATTATAAGTGTTTTTAGAGTTAGAGTTCGTTTTTTTTGTAACGCTTCTTATAAAGTAGAGTCTTCCTTTTATTCTTTAGATATTTTCTAACACCCATTCTAAGCTTGGTTTTTGCCTCCATGATCTTTGTAATTGCGTAAGTAGCATCTTTTTCACCTAAACTAATGTCAGAACTACGTACGTAACTGTGCCAAGCTTTTTCAGCCAACACTTTATCCGCAATGTTTCGCGCTTGAATATCTTGATTGTATCAATAAGCAATATTGTGTTGTTTACACGCACTGTCCAGAGGATTAATGTCATGATACCACAAGCTAACCGCTTTTGTAACTTCGTTCCTGGTCCACAGTATTGATATCCATGTATGTAAGCTTTAAAAGGCAGCATATTTATTAGATTGTTCACCAAACCTCTACCTCTATTCTTTTTTACTTCCTGTGAACAATCATCATCTTTATTCAAGTGCTTTCGAATGAATGAGCTATAGTCTATATAAATAGGCTTTTATAGTATTGTATCTTTGTTTTTATAATAAATTAGCACGAAATAGATATTCACGATCATTTATCGGAGTTTCCAGTAATAAATTTTGATGCTTTGATAGAGAGTAAAGAGAAAAAAGTTAATTGACATGGAGACCTACTGCCAAATAATATCCGTGCTGTATGTTGCGGTCCAACCAACTGGGAAGACGAATGCATTGTTATCGTTCCTAATTCATCTTAATGGATTAAAGTTTGAAAACATTTATATAGTTGCATGCAAAATTGTTTGGCCAAACATATTTTTATAATTAAGTATGTTTTACATAATACATAATAAAAATTCAATTATATAAATGTAAAGCACTTTTATTGCATGATTAATATATGTAATTTAAAAATTTTTAATAGCGCTTAACAATTATTTGTAACAAAAGTTAAATTACACTTAATCCTAAATATTCGATCAAATTCTATCAAGGTATTATCATCAAGGAATATAATGGAATGAGCTTCGCTGTATTTACGTTAAGGGTTACGAAAATATGTGAACATTAAAAGTGTTTTACCTTCACTGTATTAAACGCTTAGTAACACTTTGATAAGATGCCGAAACACACGTCTTTAGCCGTACTTATACTGGTGATTAAATTACACAATGGTGGAAAAGTTTCACGTGAAATAGCAAAAACTTTAGGTATCGAAAAATCAACTGATAGTAATTTAATTAATAAATTTAAGACAACAGATACTTTAGAAACTAAGCATGATTCTAGGTGGCCTAGAAAAATAACTAATTATATTGATAAAATAATCAAATAAAAGGCTGTATCAGACGTGAAGAAAAATGCAGTCATCACATGCGATTTACGCAAAGAAAATTTTGCTGAGATTAGTCAAAGTACTGTGTCATAAAGACTAACAGAAGTGGAACTTTTTGGACGTGTTGGTGTTAAAAAGTCGCTTATCAGTAAGAAAAACAAGAAAGATAGACTAGAATTTGCAAATAAAACACCAGCACTGGACTATAGATGATTGGAGAAAAGTGTTATTTTCAGACAAAACTAAAATTAATTTGTTTGCAAATGACGAAAGAAGATACGTTTGACGACCAAAAGTTACCAGAAATGATTCGCGATACCAAATACAAACTATAAAATGCGGCGGGGGTAGCATTATGTTATGGGATGCACTTTCGTGGAAAAGCATGGGTTCAATGTTTAAAATTGGTGGCACTATGGACTCTATTAAGTATAGAAAAATCATGTTAGATGTAATGCTGTCTTACGCTCGTAAAAAGATGCCACAAGGATGAATTTTTCAGCAGGATAACAATCTAAAACATTGATTTTCACTCCTACAACAGTTTTTTTCTTAAAAAAAGTCCGAGTTTTAGAGTGGCCAAGTCAATCTTCGGACTTGAATCCTATAGAACAGTTATGGCAAGAGCTAAAATTACGAATAGGAAATAAAAGCTGTGCAAATAGAGTTGATTTGTGGGAGAATGTTCAAGAAGAGTGGAAAAATATCTCTAAAAATAAAATACAGAAACTTATCGAATCGATGCCTCATCGCTGTGCTGCTGTGATAATTGTAAATGGTATGACTACAAAGTATTGATAGAAATTTCATTTATTTTTGTTATATTGATTTTATCTTATTAGTTTTGACTGATTTTTCTTAAGATCTTGTATACATCGTGTGTTGTTTTCGTTTGGCCGGATATTTATGAAGAATTGAAAATTGTTATTTTTGTTAGAAATACTTGAAAATATTTATATTAAATGTTCTAATTACATGGTTTAGTAACTTAATAAAAGTCCTTAAACAATAGTAAATATATCTTTTCATTTTGCATCTTTTATATATTACATAATCAAAAAATTATGTGTGGCCCAACATTTTTGCATGCAACTTATATGATCTAAATCACTAAACCAATCAAAATATAAATTTCTCAAAAATCTTCTTGAACCTATCAGAAGTGTGCAATACTTACTTTTCATCGAGTATGAAGACGTTTTACCGACAGATAAAGCTAGAGAAAATTCAATTATGGTATTTGACAATATTGCATGTGAGCAGCAAGATAATGTAAAAACTTTTTTCTACATGGGTAGACATAAAAGTGTTGATTGTTTTTACTTATGTTAATTGTATGCACAAGTACCTAAAGATTTAGTTCATGAAGACTTAATTTTTTAATAATTTTTCGTCAATATGATATGAATTTAAAGCATGTTTATAATGATCATGTAAATAATGTTATACCGAAGTTTCAAAGAGATTTGTTCAATTTGTTGGAAAGATATAGTTTTCTGGTGATAGACAAAAATCGAAAGATTTATACTGGTAGATATAGAAAGGAATTCGATAAGTTTATTATAAATACAAACTATTCAATGCAAGATTAATAGTCTGTAAACAGCTAATAAATTGTTAACATAGTTGAGTTCGACGAACACATTGAAGTCCTTTGTCAGATGGAAAAATTTCGCAATGCACTAAAACGTAAATATCAAGTACAACAAATACGAAACTGAAAAAATGGTTAAAGAGACTTTCAAATCTATGATTGAACCTCTCGAAAAAATAGCTTATAAAGTGTAACGAAAGCTCGTTCGTTAACTATTTTTAAGGCGGGCAAGTGAGGCGCACTCGCTCATAGCAATCGGGGCGGGAAGGGGGAAAAAGGCAAAGAAATAAGAGTGGTTAGGGAATTATACACACAACAAAATTCGCATTTAAACAAATCTAATTCAAATCAAATCAAAGTTAATTTACACTTAAATTTCAAAACCGTACATGAATAACCGCAAAAGAATAAACTGCATTATAATACGAACTCTTATAATCAACTTTTACAAATTTTAGCCTAACGAACACAACAGTGCTGCTAACACGTCTTAACACTATAGAATAATAGAGAACAAAGAACAAGTTAACTAACTAATCGCGCTTATACATCTAAACTATATACAGCACGTGTCGCCCGGCGAGAGATCGCCTGGACGATTTTCTATTTGAACAATTTATGAAGCTGACCATAATTAGGGCAGGTAGCCGGCGTATGCACACCTTGCTACCTACTTGACGCTTACAATTACGCGCTATACCATACCGCTAAAGAGAGAGCGAGAGAGAGAGAGAGAGAGAGAGAGAGAGAGAGAGAGAGAGAGAAAGATTAGTTTGTGAGTCCTTCGAACTGGAACAGCAGGCCTGGCTGCACCCTGCGCACAATGTTGCTGGCCGTCGCTGGGCAACTCCTGCCGGCTTCTACGGGTAGCGTCCCGAGCAGAATTTGCTGGAACGAAATAATCGTCTTCAATCCTCTTGGTTCCTCTCGGCTCCTTGGCGGCGTGTGCGTTCGGCTGACCCTTTGTCCTCAACTGCACTTTTCGACTTTTACCGCTGACCGACTACCATCTTACTGGAAACTTTCTGACTCTGACTGCTCGACTCACTACCGTCTGTCTTTCAATCGGCTGGAAAAACCATCTGACTGGCCGCTCGACTTAATACCGTCTGTTTCGTTCGTTTTTTTCTTCCGCGATCGACAGCTTCTTCCTCGTTCTTTTTCTCTCCCCACTTGACCTACTTATTAGGCGACGCGCGACTAATGCGCTAATTGGTTAACAACGCACGCCTGTCTAATCTTGCGTAGGACACGCACGCCCCTACTCCCTCTCTCTCTCTCTCTTTCTAACACCTCTATACTCTGTCGCCAGCGTAACAGCTTCGGGCTGGCTCGGCCTCGCTCAGCAATCTCCGTCGGCTGAAACAAAGACAATGCACTAAACGCATTCTTAAATGCTCCTAACGCTGGTCACCGTGCCTTGCCGAGAGAGATGGGGAATTGGGGAAAATTCCGACGAGAACAAGCGCATCGATTGCTCTCGTCACAAAAGCGTCGAATTTAAGATAGCGTAAAAAAATAACAGACAATACACTACAGAGGTTAAAAGAAGAAGAGAAAATTGATGATAAAGATGAACATCAGACGCTTGTCGAATCGTACAAAAGAAAAAATACCATACAAAAAAGATTCATATGAGGAAAAAGATTTCGCTGTAAAAACGCCTATGTTAAAAAAATATAATGATATTTTTCATACTTCTGAAACTGATCTTTCCAATGAGTACATATCTATGTTAAATAAAAATAAAATGACAACGTTAGATATAGTACACGGCGTGCGCAAACTTTAGAATGATACTCCCATGATTGGCAATAAATCAATAACTTTTAATAATGATGAAATCTTTATAGGTAATGATACGAGGGGGGAGGGGTCAATAAGTCTTTACAAAAAGAAGGAAAAAAAGTTTTGCGATGTAATTTTTTTTAAATTTTTTAACATAATCTCCTTGAAGGTTGATACATTTCATTAAACAGCCTTCCAGTTTTTTTAAGCCATCAGAAAAATATGATTTCTGAAAACCCTCAAAATAGGCATTTGTTTCGGCGATGACTTCTTCATCCGACGTGAATCGTTGTCCGGCAAGCCATTTTTTGAGGTTAGGAAATAAGGAAAAGTCACTGGGAACCGATTCCAGAGCGAGAACGAATTGGTGAGAGACTACGTGTCTAACCTGGTGGCTCTTGTCAATAAATTGGAACCACCAATGCCCTTGGAGAAGTTATTAGACCTACTCCATGCAAACCTCCATCTGAACTGTCAGATACAGCTGCGTCGGAGCGAGTTGACATCAATACGCGAGTTTAATAGGAGGGCAACCGAAGTACAAAACACTTTGTCTTACGGTCGTCGTTCACGCGTATTCATGGACTCAAACTCAACGATCGTCTCTCAGCACGCCTACCAGCCGAGCAAAAGAACGGCTGGTAATAAATCATAAACTGCTGCAGTAACTAGCGAAGAGAAGACACGTGCGAAGAAGGAGGGTGATCCGCATCGTAGATAGGGCGTGGAGAACCCTGTCAAGAGGCCTACCGAATAAGCAACGGTATCTGCTACGCAAATCTCCACTTCTAATAAGAAGATGGAGGAACGTCTAGAGGACATTGAGAGAATCCTGCGCAAAATGGCTAAAGAAAAGCAGGGCAGCTCTCCAGAACAGCGCTAAAGCAGATACCGTGGCAGAAGGAGGAGTTCTCCACCTCCCAAGTCTCCTGGCGAGCGGCGAGAAGGAGAGAGGTGGAAGATCGACTTAACGAAGCCTCTCCAGTGTTCCGCTTGTGGTAAACTGGGTTTTAGCCATAAATTCTGCCCCCCTTCTGATGGAAAGTATATGTTTTGCGTATTATATATATAATAAAGGTAAACGCAATAACCAAACCAGATGCCTTTTCTTTGCCATATGTGAACGACATCCTAAGATGGATAAGGGATGACAAGTTCATATCCACGCTGGAATTAAGTAGCGCGTACCATCAGATTCCCCTAAAGGAAGAATCGCGCCCGACATCGGCGTTTACAGTACCAGGGTTGGGGCATTTTTAATTCAAGAGAATGCACTTCGGACTATCGCGAGAGCGACCTTCCAATAGTTGATAGATAAGGTGATAGGCCCGGATATTGATCCATTCGCTTTTGCTTACCTCGACGACGTAATTGTGGTTTCGTTGTCATTTCAGGAGCATAAGCAGTACTTAGAAATGGTATTAAAGAGAATTCTAGGTGTGGGCCTAACCATCAACAAAGCCAAAAGCTACTTCTGTAAGGCGAAAGTGCGGTACTTGGGAGTTCTTGTGAATTAGGACGGAGTAAGACCAGATCCCGAAAAAGATACGAGCGATACTAGAGTATCTAATACCCAGAACTGTCAAACAGGTTAAGCGATTCATGGAAATGACGTCGTGGTATAGACATTTTATACTCGACTTCGCCATGATGGCTGAACCTATAAACTGCCTGACAAAGACGAATGTACGTTTCTATTGGGAGGAGGTGCAACAGCGAGCTTTCACAAGATTGCAGCAGGCGATGACTTCAACCCCAATACAATAACGAGGATTGTCACTAGGTTTGGCGCGCCAGAGGTATTTTTGTCGTATAATGGAACCGAGTTCAAGAATCAGGAAGTCGATTCATACCTCCAAATGATCGGCATCTAACGCGCCTTGACTCCCGTGTATCATCCTCAAGCGAATCTCACAGAGCGAATAAACAGGACGCTCAAAACCATGATCAAGTCGTATGTGAGCCGTGATCATAAGAGCTGGGACTAGCACCTGTCAGAGTTCAACTTCGCGTTGAACTCGGCAACTCATAGTGCCACAGGGTATAGTCCTGCAATGCTCATCTTTGGGCGTCAGCCGGTACCTCCTTTGATGTTCAGAAGATCCCAAGATCAGCAGGCCCTTGAGTGTTCGGAGGGTCAAGCTGTGGTAAATTGCGCTGAACATACAGTGCCGCTCACGCACTTTTACCCCCCCACGGGCAAAATCAGTCTAACTTCAAAGTTTTATATCTCTGGTAGAAATTAACGTACAGAGACGCGCGTGGGTGCGTTTGAAAGGTCTTTCGGAGTGCTTTTAAATGATATGACTCACGGTTGCCATCGATTGTTTTTTTAAATTTTGCAACAATTATGCAAAATTGAAAATTCTGAAATTTTTTTATTATTTTTGACAATTAGCCAATTTCGGAAAAAAAATCGTACGAAAATTTGAAGTAAACCATTTTTTAGCTATTACCAAGCCCTATCTGAATCACTCATCAAAAATTTATTTTCGTCAAATATGACGCGCGCACGGGCATTTTTTCCTGGAAGTGACAGTTTTTTTCAACATTTTTTATCTCCGTCAAATTGTAACAATCGAAAAAAATTTATAGGAGAAAAAATGTTTGTTGTTTCACGTAGAATACTGCAATAATTTTTTTTTTGGTTTTTCGAAAAATTTTTTTTTTCGGTTTAAATTATTTTTCAAGGTCGAAAAAAAAAAGATTTTTTTTTTATGTAATTTACGATACTTGTTATGTAGTATTATTGAATGGGTGGAAAAAAATTTTTTTTTGTGGTTTCTCATCTTTTTAGCGTACCGACTGTGAGAAAAAAAAATTGAAAAAAACCGAAAAAAAAAATTTTTCAAAAAACCACAAAAAAAATTATTGCAGTATTCTACGTGAAAAAACAAACATTTTTTCTCCTATAAATTTTTTTCGATTTATTACAATTTGACGGAGATAAAAAATGTTGAAAAAAACTGTCACTTCCAGGAAAAAATGCCCGTGCGCGCGTCATATTTGACGAAAATAAATTTTTGATGAGTGATTCAGATAGGGCTTGGTAATAGCTAAAAAATGGTGTACTTAAAATTTTCGTACGATTTTTTTTCCAAAATTGGCTAATTGTCAAAAATAATAAAAAAATTTCAGAATTTTCAATTTTGCATAATTGTTGCAAAATTTAAAAAAACAATCGATGGCAACCGTGAGTCATATCATTTGAAAGCTCTCCGAAAGACCTTTCAAACGCACCCACGCGCGTCTCTGTACGTTAATTTCTACCAGAGATATAAAACTTTTAAGTTAGTCTGATTTTGCCCGTGGGGGGGTAAAAGTGCGTGAGCGGCACTGTATAGAGAAGCTCCCTAATATATGGGAGCGGGCCAATTCCAAGTCAAAGGAGGAAGCGGCGCTTCAGACGGGTTTTTTCGACCAAAAGAGACGGCAACCCGACTTTAAGGTCGGAGATTGGGTATGGAAGATGAACAGGATTCTCTCCTCGGCTGCCCAAGACATATCAGCCAAATTGACACCGAAATATGCCGGTCCGTACGTGATTGAAGAGGTTTGCGGTTCCAACACGTACAGACTCGGTAATCAGCTGGAGATCCTGCCCGAGCTCTTCCATGCCAAAAACCTTAAGCCGTATTACGGTCCGGGGAAAGAAGAAAGCGAGGAAGCGACCATTATCTTACATCGCGATCCGCGCGAAGAAGGACCGTTGGAGGTGAGCGATTCTGCGAAAGCGTGTGATGACCCGGGCGGGGATTTATCGAGCGAGTGAATCGAATTAGCAGCCCCCATGGCCGTAGGTAATGATTCCACCGAGGCGTCGGATTTACCGGTATCCGCCCCAACCAAGAAGGGTTGAGGTCGACTTCGGAAAGTCCCAGAGACGATCACCGGTCAGGCAAGAGGCGAAAACTCCTCCTTAAAGGAATCTAGAGGGAGAGGTAGGCTTCTAAAGACCGTGCCCGTCGTGCAAAAGACGGTTGAACTGATAATCACGAACAAGAGACGGGAAGGGAGTGGTAACCGACGAGAGTCAGGGCGTTCACGCGAGAAATAGCGAGAGAACGCGCAACTCGGTGAGATATGATAAGATTTTTATTCACGCAGGGAGTTTCATCTAAAATTTTGTTTTGTTTTGGATGTTACAGATGGACTGGAGAATCGTCGTGGAGGAAGAGACCTTCGAGGTGATCACGAAGATGCTGCTAGATCTGCAGCTGAGCCCTGATACGACGCAGCTTATTGAAGATCTGCGGAGCTTTGCCAGGGTCCAGTTGGAGGGGGCCACCCGAAGGGAGCGCCATCACCGATCAATGGCGGACGTTCTCCGGGACGCAACGTGGGTCACCCCGCAGAAGGCTTCTCGGGACATTTCGACCCAGACGGAGGACCAGGACGAAGTCAGGCGTTCCAAGTCCACCGTGGATCAGGAGGTACAGATCCTCAAGTCCGGCGTAACCCAGACTTCGGACAGTGCGAGCCAGTGCCCTGGACCCAGGGAAACCTATGGGGCTTCGCACTGGGTCTGCAACCAACCCCGTATCCCGGAGCAGCCAACTCTCCTCCACGACTTCAGACATGTACGTCTGGGGCTCAACGAGGTGGAGAGTGCTTGGCAGTTTGCAGCGGATCTCCAGTCTCAGGTGCAGGAGCACCTGAGGCGCTTTATGAACCGCCAGGGCGCCTGAGAGGCCCTGCTGCGGGTAGATAATGGACAGGAGTCCTCCGCAGCGCTCCCGGTGACGGCTCAGGAGAAGAGAGCCCCGGGAGCTACTGGTGCTGGGCCGACGCTTACGGTCCACGTGAACGGGAGTATGGCTGCCGACACCACAATCGTGGTTAGGTCGCAGGATGGACGTGCAACCGCGGCGGTGGAAGGCGTGGCGATCATCGCCTCCCAGGGAGTCAGTGCCTAACAGTCCCCTCGATCTGCTGAGCAGATCCAACACGATCGGAAGGCTGCTTAATCCAGATCGTAGCTGAGGGGCTGTTACATTTGTGGGGAGCTTAGGGTGACTAACTCCCAGCAGTGCCCGAAGAAGGCTACACACTGGCGCTACCCGAAACATCGAGCACCAGATGTAGCCAAGAAATGATATAGGCCCTGGAGGACAAATAAGAAAGTAGCCCTAAATAAAGGAGGAAAGCTTTTGATTTATTTAGTTCCTTTCCTCTCTTTTTTTCAGGTTCCTGATGGCGGCGAATCGCGAGTATTCGTCCTCCCTGGGTAATCAGGACTTGGAGGGAGCTGCAACGGTAGTGGATTCGATTAATCGATCCGTTCGCGATTCAGTACACTCGCGATGCTAGAGTGAACGACTAAGAGAGACAGAGGGCGCGCGAGAGCTTAAAAGTTCAGTTAAGCCTCAGCTTTTACTTGGATATTATCACCAAATAGTTTTGCACAGTGTTCCGCCGTTTTCCATAATAAATGTTTACCTGAATTTTTGATACGTGCGAGTGTTAACGAGGAAGCACCACAGCAGCAGCATTACAGCAGCAGCAATTATAGCAGCAGGGCAACAGCAGATATTTCGAGTGAAGCAGCACAGCTTGTCCCCGCGGGAGCACCACTAATTTTGCTGGATAAACAATTACGGCTGAGCACCGTAACTGCACCGCAGGGTAGATGCACCTCCCTTTTACTGCGCGACAAAATACTAGCGAGAGTATTTTGTCTATCGCGATCGTTATTTTTTTGTATTCGCGCCGAGCGTTAACTTTCGCGGCAAAGTTTCAAATTCTCTCTCTCTCTTCCCGTATTATTATTAATTATTGTAATATCCTATTCGCGTGCGTTAGTCTTTCGGTCCGTAAAAGATTGTAGTTTATTTGAATTAAACGTTACTAATTTTATTCGTCGCATTACGTCATTTTCGTTTCCTACTAGTTTAACGGATCTATTACGGATTAAATCTTAAACCGATTTCATCTAGGGAATTAGGTGGAATAAACATTAGGTCACTCACACCTAAGATAGATCGAGTGTGACAAGTCGGGTGACTTAAGGTGAGTTCAACTCTGTTGGAAAGAAGACACTGAAACGAAAGTATCAAACGTGAAGAAGAATATATATCTATACATGTTTAACAGTGAACTCTGAATCGTGGGAATTTGTGCTTTAATAAATTCTTATTGTACTAGCTAATCTACCCCGTTACAATAGATATTTTGACACTTTACAGTATAAATAAAACTGTCTGTATCGGTGTAGAGAAGCTTGCAGTTATAATTATAAATTTTTCATAATAAAAACATAATAATAATCATAATAAATAAATCATAATAAAAACTGTACGTCAAGGTTTTTGAAACATTTAAAATTTTAAGACTAATATAAATCGGTTTATTCAAATACACTTCAGTTTTACGTAATTAAGCAACCACATAATCTTCGTCAAATATCGCACAGCTGTGAAAATTGTGTTTTGATACATAGACTTTTACACTATATCGTCCATCCCACTTTGTGCAAAATTTGACCTTCACATGTTTGCGAACATTTTCCATATATACTATGAAAAAAAAAGTTGAAAAGATTTTTTTGAAATTCATTTTCAGCTTTTGCCTTCATTGAACAGTTCAGATTAAAATATTGTTTCAACCATGCAAATCGCTTAAATCTCAAAACTTTATGAATTTTAGTGAGCTGAAGCCCATGTGTAACGGCTTATTTAAGGGCTCGATAATGTATCAAATTATTTCTTTTAATCATAAGTGTAGCACACATTTTTTGATTTTTTTTTTAAATCAGATGGTTTAACATGCTCTGGACAAAATGGTAAAATATGTTTGTCGTGAATTGAATGAAGATAATCGAGATCGACTTTGAGAATATAACACTAATTTTTATATCACTTTCAATATCCAAATAGTCATTACTGTCAATATTTTTAGCCCACTTAAGTTTACCATCTGGTAAAAATTGAGTCATTTTATAATTATAAAAGTGGTTACAGTCTAAATAAGTAATGTATATCTTTTCTTCATTATTATCAAAATTTTCTTTCATATACTTATTATTAGTTACTGCATACAGACCTGAGCAGTAACTCAAACCACCGTGATTTCTACATTCTATGAACAAGTGCGTATACATATCTATCAAAAGTTTCAATTTCTTTTTTATATACTTGAGCATTGTATCCTACAAATAATCTGGAGTCGTGTAATAATGTGCTGGGTTAAGGCCATATGGTGACATATTGTTCACGAAAATGTCAGCGAACAAAAGTATATCAGTTTTCAATTAAAAATTACAATATTTACCAAGAGTTCTTATCTTGAATAGATTTCAAATTTTTTTCGCATGCACATAATCTCTATTAGAAATATCTAAATTACTAAGCCTACTGAAAAATTCTTTTTTTTCAGACAATCGAATTTCTTTAAGTTTTTTTCAGCTATAAATGTATTCATATGGAAGTACTTCTTTTCGCGTCAATAAATTGACTTTTTCTTATGCAATATAAAAAAATTGAGAATTTATAATCTTACAAGTTCCTAAATAAGAAGCCGACTTATCGAGGGATGAAGCGATAAATATGAATGAATGGATAAATGTCAGCTTAAATTCTATGTCTATGACAGCGTTCAGACCTCAGCTTGCATTTTTTAATTTTCCCCTCATTATCGGTATTTTTATATGGCTGGCTTCTTTTTCGCTCAAATCGATGAATGCATGATAAACAGTTGAGGCGTCGTGCTTTTACAAACATTAAATATAAATGTTTGATCTCGTCTCCTATCTCGCCCGTGTACAACAACTACAGATCGAGTCTTGCTTCTTATTAAATAACAACGCGATTTTTGATGATACTTGTTTTATATTTTGGATTACAAGTAGCAACTGGAATCTCTGATGTTAGAAATTCACCCAGAACTGATTTTAGAACTCACCAGAAGGCGACTCCGTATGGACCATCTTGTCCCGTTTCACAAAATATGACATAATGGGAGAGAGCGCTCTGAGTGCTCTGAGCTCTGAACAAAAGTATAAAGGTCAGTACATCAGATCATTCAGACCATTAATCGAGCAGCTCAATCAGCTTCAGATCTCTGAAGCCTTCGAGCCTTCTATTACGGATAGAGGTTCACCTTCAACTACCAGTGTCTGCTACCAAACTAAGAGAGTTTTCAGAGGTGTTTCCAGTGGTCTTTCCAGAGGCTTTTCCAGTTACCTTTCCAGAAGTATTTACAGTAACCTTTCCAGAGGCTTTTCCAATGACGTGTTTAGAGGCCTCTCCAGAGGCTTTTCCTGGGGATTTTCTAGGAAGATCGCTTGTGACTGCCAGGACCTACTATCAAGGCAAGATAGTTTCCAGTGACTTTTCCAGAGACTTTTTCAGTGGATTTTCCAAAAGCTTTTCCAGTCAAATAACAAAGTGATTAGTAGCAGTATTCTCAATCCTGTTTTTAAGTCAACGTCTTCTCAACTTAACCATTCAAAATCTGTTTTTCTTTTATTTTCATCAAGACTAAATCCTAGAAGCCTATGGTCAATAATTAATAATAAATTAGGGCAAAACACAAAGAAAATAATTACATTGACTACATCATTATAATAACGCTAGAATTCCTGAACCAACAATAATAGCAGACAAAATAAATGAATTTTTTGCAATATTGGAATAGAACTTAGAAGTAAAATAAACGCACCACTAAACCATAACATAAAAATAACAGAAATGAATTCAAAAAACATATTTTTAAAAACTACAAGCATACATGAAATAAAAGATACCATTGTCAAAATGAAAAATAAAAACGGTGAAGTCAATGGCATTAATACTTGTGTATCAATAACATTGAAAAATAAATTTGGCCAAATGCACTAAAAGAAGCAGAAATAATATCTATACACAAAACCAATGAAAAATCTTTACCTAATAATTATAAGCCAATATCGCTCATCTCTAACATAGCAAAAGTTTTAGCAAAAATTATCCACAAAAGATTTTTAAGCTTTATAGAAGATTGCAATTTAATATCAAGTAAACAATTTAGCTTCCAAAAGAACAAAAACACCAAAGATGCATTAAATTATGGAACAAATATTATATATAAATAACTCAAACAAATTGATCCGATTGCTATAACTTTTCTCAACCTTGCCAAAGTTTTTGACACAGTAGACCATACAATTTTACTTGACCTTTACATTTTACAATTTATCAAAAATTATTATGCCAGATATCATAAGGATGCTCTATTTTGTACTATTCTATAGTGTAATTACCTATGGAATAAGTGCGTGGGGCAGAGCATATTCTTAGACCTTTAGACTAAACTAATAAAAATAATCAACAAAAATCATTTTATATTTAACAAAAGTCCTTTAAATATTGATCAAACCTTTTTCTTGGAATCTTTAGTACATCATAATAAAAACCTATCACAAATATACAAAAATAAAAGTAAGAAAACCAGGTATAACTGCTTAAATCTACTATAAATATTTAAATAAATAAGTATAAAAAATAGTTATATAAGGGCTATAACACTATTTAAAAAATTACGAAATGAGCTTAAAACAATTAACAATACGAGTACAATAAAAAATAAACTAACAAATGGATAAAAGAAAATCCATAACAATGTTAAACGCAAACAAAATGGAGGAGACTGAAGATAAACTAAATTGTAATCAATTAAAACAACTACCCTTATATGGTGCAAAGGAAAATGTATCCGGCATCGGAAGTCCACGAGGATATCAATTTCCAATACAAGACACTACTAGATGTTAGGACCTATATATGTTCACAAGGCAAATAAAACTTATATTACAATAGATCCTGCAACAGATTAACAAACTTTAATTATAATAAAATACAATTTATATCCTCCAAAAAACAAAATTCCTCCTTCAACAAAATTCATTAAAATGGCAAATGAATTCCAAGATTGCTATAAACAACATTCAGACTCACATAAACAGAAAAAAGACGACTTTAATATGCCCTTTTACACTTCATACTAATAAAATTTGTAAAAGCTTCTCACTCCAAATCTGAATCTACAATAGCAAATGATAAAATAAAACACAAACCAATTGAAATTGTCTTTTACGTAATAGACAAAATAACTGAAGATAATAACAATAAAATAATTTCAAATAATCCAGCATCAGCCCCTAGTAATTCAATTTAACAACCAAATTGCTATAGGATGACTTACGAAGACATCAATTACGTAGGAAATAAGAAAGCCCTACTCTATTTTGATAGAGGCTTACAAGGTAAACAAACTTTTGTAAACTCTGTTTACTCACTTAAACTTCAACTTAAATACAAAGAGCTCATAATACTTGATGACATCGTTTTCACCTTAATTTGCCAATGAGTAACATCAGAGAATTTTCCCCCACTACAGAACAACATGTGCAATTGAGCTCACTTGCCTAAGAAGATTCAACTACAGCGAAAGAATAAAACATAATATGGACCACAATACCATAATAGGAAATTATACCACAACTAGATCAAGACTTACTAGATTCTGGTGAAAAAAATACCGAAAAGTGCAATTTTTCAATGAAAAAAATTATCTAAACTACCATATTAGTTTTAAGTTAGTAATAAGTGTATCCAGACCGACGAACAGGAAATTTTTCTCTGCTGGATTGCAAATTTTGTAAAAAATTTTCATAATGTATATATATGATCATTTTATGTAATTATGTATATATACTCTGGTTAATAATAATTAAAATATAAAATTTGAAAAATATAATTATTCAGAAATTAATAGCATTAAATAATATAACGGCCGGGGCCGTTTTCGCGGAAAGTTGCCCGCGCGCGAAGCCGAGCACGGCCAAGCGGGCAAGCGAGCGCGAAGCGAAGCAGAGAGAGAGAGAGAGAGAGAGAGAGCGAGACCCGATGAGGTGCGTGCCGCGGCGGTAGAGTAGGGAGAGGAGACGATTTTCGGGGATTTGGACTTAGACCGGTGAGCTGGAGTGATCGTCACGTGCGCGCGCGAACGAAAGAAAAAGGAAAGCGACCGGCAAGTGCAAGTGCGCGAGAAAATTGGACACTATCCCCGAGGATCGCCAGAGCCCGTGGATCGTCATCTCTGGTGGGCGATTCGAGGAGCAGAGTTTGCAAGCCCGAGCAAGGGCGATAGCGAGGGCGATCAGAGCGAAGGAGTAGTCTGTCTGCAGCAGCTACTTCCCGGTGAGTTCCTTTGCGTTAGCAAGCGATTACTTAGCGTGCGTTAGTTGCGCGAGCGAGCGTCTCTCTCTCTAAATTGGTACGCGAAGCGAAATCTCGGCATGCGGTATTGTATGAAAAGTTCGTTTAAGTGAATAAAGCCCGATTTGACCTACTCAAGTGTTGCCGTTGTGTTGGGCGTACCCAGGAAGGCACCTTTGTCCCTTCCCACGCCCGTGATTAGAACCCACACACGCTCTTGTGCTTAGCCGCGCTTTCGCGATCCCTTTTCAGGGCAGCGCGTGCCCGCCCGTATTCGGCGGAACGCCAGGAAGCGGCTAGCTGATCGGGGCGGCGGTGAGCCCCGCACCGACCAGTAAAAACAGAACTCTTAGCGGGCCGCGAGAATAATTCGATTATTTTCCGGGCCGTTACAGTGGCGCCCAACTAGCTATAATCACGGGCAACAACGGTTGACCGGCGCGCGGCAACCTTCGACAGGTCGAAACCGGCGCGAGAGAGAGAGAGTCTTTGTGTCAGGCGCGCGTGAGTGTTTACAAACACGCGGCTTGAGTCAGATTTCGTGGGGAAAACAGCGGCCTTGACGACTTCTATGTCGTTCAAAATTTTATCATTGTAGCCGAGTATTGCGACTACTAAAATTCGTAGTCGTCAACGCCGTTAAATAGGTTCGACGGCAGTCGCGCGGACAGCGAAAATTGTGCCGCCGCCCGCGCGAGCAAGGCGACCGACAGCTGCGAGAAGTTTTTTTTCTCTATCATTGTTTTTTTTTTATTTTACTGGTTTCTTTTTTTCTGATTTTCTCCGTTGATTTTTTTTGCAGTAGTGTGCGACTTCTCGCAGCGGTCGATATATTTTTTTTTGTTTTTGCTTTTGTTTTGAAAATTTTCTTTTCTTCTCACTATTTTGTTTTGACTCGTCGTAAGCCGCCTTGCTACGCCGAACTTATAACAGACGAAGCGAATCGAACTTTTCTCGGATTCTAGCTATCGTCACATAATAACCCCAACGAACTGCAATACCGGGCGTGCCCGAAAGAAAAATAACACAGCAGCGCTAACAAACAGTTAGTACTGCTGATAGGTAGGATTATTGTTTTTTTTGCGTAGAGTGGCGCGCCCCAAGCCGTGTGTTGAGAGGCCATTAAGAGAAAAGCTCGCGTTGGAGCATTGAATTCGTTGGAATTTAAGACGCGATTAATTAATTTGTTTTTGGTCGGCCACCATTTAGTCAAGAACACACTCACGTGCACTGGGTTGTCAGAGCGAGGTTGTAAGCGACCCGGAAGTAAGCGTTCAGCAATGGATCGCCGAGTTGCAAGAAGATGGGCTACATAGGACACTGACAGCCCTAGATTTGAAAGTAGATGGCGACATAGCAGTAAAGAATAACCGGCTGCAGAAATGGATGCTGGGAGACTATACCGCATCAGATTTTCAGCAGACGATGCAAGCGTCACCAGCGTCGGCTATGCGAGCCAGGATGGAACAGAGGACAACGTTTATCCTGCAAGAGCAAGAAGCGTTAGCGGAGGCGACGAGCGTCGCAGAACATCTACTGTAAATAGCATTGACCGATGACATGCTCATATCAAAAATGGATATGCAGCTAACGAGACTAATCCTGGAGGAGTCGATGCACACGGGCGAAGCACCAACATCGCCCCCAAGGCCAGAGCAACCTGTGGATGAGGCCGACGAATTGCTGACAACCGGAGGAGACCCAGTACAGGTCTCACGGGAGTTTATAAAAGCAATAGGAGTTTGCAGGGCAGAACAGGTTCAACAGCATCTATCTGCCCAGGTACAGCATGGGCCCGTCGGCGGGGTCGCACCAAAATACGACCGGCGGGTTTTCCACGACCCGAGATGTGGGAAAAATGGTGAGAGGATGGAAGGTTAGGTTCGCTGGAAGTGAAGGCCAAAGTGTGGACGTCTTCATAGATAAGCTGGAAGTGCAACAGATGGCCGCCGGAATTTCCGAGGAAGAGATGCTGATGGGCTTACCCGACGTCCTAACGGGGGCGGCCCAAATCTGGTACTTAAACAACCACCAGGATTGGATCAGCTATCAGGACTTCCTCGAGGACGCGCGCCAATGGTTTGGCACCAGCATCGTGCAGCAACAGAGGCTGAAGAGGGAGGTGCATGCGCGCTACCAGGGGCAAGATGAGCCGGTAAGGGATTATATTACCAAGCTCCAAGCCATGGTGAGAAAAGTGCAGCCACCCATGCCCGCGTCGGAAGAACTTGAACTGCTATACGCCAACTTGCTGCCAGAAATCCAGCGCTACATCACACGCACGGAAGTAACCTCGGTGCGTGAATTATGCCGCCTGGCCACAGAGGTCCAGAACGACCTAATTCACGCGAGCAAGAAAAAAGTGATGCTGGAGCCGAAAGCCGCCCTGTTTCCGGAATGGACTTATACCCCACCGGGGGCGGGGGCAAAAAAGGCAAAAGTGTCAGCACTGAGTACCGAACAGCCAGAGGAAGGAGAGGAACCGGCCGAGGCAGAGATCGCGGCGGTCGCTCAGAAGGGGGCGGCGAGCCATTGGATGGAGAAGCTGGAAAAATCCATAATGGATAAGCTCAGTGAAAAGCTCGCCCAGATTCCTTCCGCGACAAAAGCACCGCCTAAGCCGCAGGCCCAGGGCGAGGCGACACCCAGGCCAAGAGGTCAACGAAGGACCATAGATTATTCGAAACCGTTCAGCTGCTCCCAGTGCGGCAGACTCGGTTTTAGCGTTAGTTATTGCCCAGATTGTAACCCGCCAGTGCCGGCGGGAAACGGGACGGGAAGCGGTTAGAAGGGATCACTACCGCTCTCCCTAAACCCTAGATCCCACAGGCAGGGCAAACTCCGGGCGATAAGGATCGCCCGATGCCCCCGATGCCGGTCACCAGAATAAACTCACAATCGGCGAGCAACGACGACTCGCTGAAGGCAGCGAGCACCCAGCCGACACAAGGGCGAGGAAGCGGTGACGACGGTAACATCGGCTGTGGGACCGCGGCAGGTAGCAAAGATTTGACTACAACATAGGAAACGAGAGTCAGCGGACCCAGCAGCGCCGACTTAGTCCTCACAGATGAGCGCGACGGACATTCTTTCCACAGCAATGGCAAGGTATCGGCCTCGGCACCAGAGAACCCGGAGATCTGAGGATCCCGCGCATCTATGCAAGCCCAGACGTAGCAGGCAGCGAGCGAAGGGCTCACTGTAGCTAATGGAGCTTGTGATTTGGGCGGCGAGTCTTCGGCGACTGCCGCGGTCGCAAAGGAACGCCATTCCGTAAGCCATGAGAAAGAATACGCGCCGGAGGACGAGTCGAGGTGGCGGCTCACCGTGCAGATCGGGACTTTCCGAATTCGTGCCCTGTACGATTCAGGAGCCTCCTGCACGTCGATGGGAGCGTTAGGTCTGCTGATTGCCGCTGAACTCGGACTTAAATTGGAAGTAACCAAGGCTGGATCGTGCAAGTTGCCGGACGGCCGATCAGTGCTCGTGATAGGCCATCTAGAGATGCATTTCACAACCGGAGGCGTGACCAAAGATGTACGCGTCTCTCTCATCCCAGAGCTCGCAGATCAATGTTATATGGGGGTCAACTTCATGAAAAAGTTCAAGGCAGTGACCGACCACACTGATAATACCATTTTTCTGCGAGCCGATAACGTGTCGGTACCAATGGAGATGACTGGCTTAAAGGGAGCCGCCGAAATGGCCTCGATCGGTATCGCTGACACGACAGAAGAGCAGCGTGCAGAGATAGAAAATTTGGTGAAAAGTATGCTGCCACCGCCCAGCAAACTTCTAGGGGCGGCGAGAGACGTTGAGCATGACATCAAGCTGACGTCCACCAGACCGATCAAGCAGAGATATTACCCGGTCTCACCCAAGATCGAGCAGGAAATGCACAAGCAGGTCGCAAAGTTGCTTGAGGCCGGCGTGATAGAAAGATCGAAAAGCGGTTGGTCAAGTCCAATCGTGATGGTACCGCCAGGCAATAAAGGAGAATACCGGATGTGCATCGACTTCCGCGAGGTGAACGCGATTACAGAGCCAGATGCTTACCCAATTCCCTTTATGCAAGATATACTGAGGCGGCTGCGTAACGCCAAGTATATATCAACAGTGGATTTGAGCCTCGCCTACCATCAGATCCCGTTGAGAAAGGAATGTCGCCCGTATACAGCCTTCACCGTACCGGGCTTGGAGCATTTTCAATACGTGAGGATGCCCTTCGGCCTTGCATATGCGGGAGCAACATTCCAACGTCTAATAGACAGCGTCATCAGCCCAGACATGGACCCTTTTGCATTCGCGTACCTAGACGACATCATCATCGTCTCTTCGTCATTTGAAGAGCACAAGCTCCACTTGGCGAAAGTTCTGAACCGCTTGATAGAGGCAGGGCTCACAGTGAGCTCTGACAAGAGCGTGTTTTGCAAGTCGGAGGTCCGATACCTCGGACTACTCTTTAATCGCGACGGAATCAGGCCGGATCCAGAAAAAGTCCGGCCGATTGCAGAATACCCGAGGCCCAGCAATGTTCGGAAGCTCAGGCGCTTCATGGGCATGGCCTCGTGGTACCGGCGATTCATCGAAGATTTTGCCACGATCTTTGAGCCCCTCGTCAAGCTGACCAGAAAGGCCGAACCATTCGTGTGGGGAACCGCACAGCAAGAGGCGTTCGAAACCATCAAGAACCTGATGATGTCAGCCCCAATCCTACAGCCACCAGACCCCAAGGGAGACTACGCGCTACACACGGACGCCAGTGACTCAGGACTCGGAGTCGTCCTGGTCCAGTCGGTTGGCGGTGAAGAGCTCGTGATTGAATTCGCGAGCCGCACCTTGTCGAAAGCAGAACGCAATTATTCGGTCTCGGAGCGTGAGTACCTAGCAGTGCTGTACGGAATTGAAAAATTCCGACACTACATAGAGGGCTACAAGTTCAAAGTGGTAACGGACCACAGCTCTCTGCGCTGGCTAAGACGCATGAGAAACCCGACGAACCGTCTAGTGAGGTGGGCTCTACGACTTCAAGGATATCAATTTGAAGTCGAGCACCGTAAAGGAGCCCTGCATGCGGTCCCCGACGCACTGTCACGCGCGTTCGAGGACGACGACGAAGATGGGCCTACGATAAGTGCCCTCACGTGGGCCAAAGAAACTAAAGACGAGTGGTACCTGTCCAAAATCGAAGAGGTGAAAAATGAGCCCGGTGCCCATCCGATTTGGAAAATCACGGGCGATAACTTGTACACTTACCGCCCCGACCGAGCTTTCTCCGAACTGCTTGAGGACAATGAGGCGTGGAAGCTAGTAGTGCCCCAAGAGCAGAAGGGGAAAGTTTTGGCCGAGTGTCACGATGCAGTGACAGCAGGGCTCTCGGGACGAGACAAAACACTCGCCCGCGTACGCCGCCTTTATTGCGCGGCTGCCAAATTTGCCAACAGTGCAAAGTAGAGCAGCGACGCGCTTATGGGCTTATGGGGTGACACAAAGTTGAGCGCCCATGGCAGGTAGTGGCCGGCGACATTACCGGTTCGTTCCCGCGCAGCCCCGGGGCCACGAATATCTCCTGGTCTTTGTCGATTTGTTCACGTGTTGGGTGGAGTGCGTACCAATCCGCCGAGCCAACGCCAAAACCATCGTTATAGAGTTAAACGACAAAATCGAAATGAGATTCGGAGCGCCGGAACAATTCCTCTCGGACAATGGGACAGAGTTTAAAAACCAACTCGTCGAAGACTACTTGGCTAAGCAAGGCATAAAGTCCGGGCTAACACCTGCGTATAGCCCTCATGCCAACCCGACAGAGAGATACAACCGAACTCTCAAGACAATGATCGTCACCTATCTAGAAGACCATCATAAAAATTGGGACGAAAAGCTCGTTGAATTGTCCTTCGCCCTGAACACGGCCATACACAGCACCACCAAGGTCAGCCCGGCCCTTTTGAATTATGGTCGACAACCAGTTCCGCCCGGCACTCAGCGCCGCCAACAGGATTCCGCAAGCGCTGAGAACGAAGAAGAACAAGCCAGGGCAGAATGGGCCGAACACTTGGGGCTACTGAGCGACTGGTATGATGAGGCCGCAGCACGCAAGAGGGACGAGCAAGAGCGCCAGGCGCACCATTATGACAAGAAACATCGGCCGCATAAGTTCAAGGTCGGAGACTGGGTGTGGAAGAGGAATCGGATCCTCTCCTCGGCGGCCCAAGGCGTGGCGGCAAAACTAGCACCGAAATATACCGGGCCATACGTCATCACGAAAGTTTGCGGCAATAACGCGTTCAAACTGGCTAACCACCAAGAAAAGTTAGACACCCTCGTCCACGCCAAAGACCTCCGCCAGTTTTACGACTCGGCCGAGTGCAAGGACCAAACCCAAGATGGGGAAGACACGGCTCGACCGCCGAGGGAAACAAGGGCGAAAGGCGACCCGCCCGAAGCGTGCGACCAAGCGAGCGAGCGCGAGCCCGACGAACCGGGCGAGCCGGCGGATCCGACACCCGCGCCGGCGTCAGCGAAGCGGGGACCAGGGCGGCCGCGCAAGGTCCAAGCGGCAAGCCCACAGCCCACTGTCGCGAGAAAGCCACGGGGCCTGCCTAGAAAAATGGCACGCCTGGTACTTCGCACAGCGACGCGGGCTCTACCAAATCCGAGCCGAGCCGTCGAAACGAACAAGCGAAAGCCTGGAAGACCGAGAAGGGCTTAGCGGTCACACCCGCACCAATCGCAATCATTACCCCCATCAGCCATGATCATTCATTCACCTCATACCATCCATTATCACCCTATTACAGATGGAAGACGCAGTCGTCGAAGTCGCCGCCTGGTTCTTCAGCCACGCCCGACACGAGAACCTCGAGCGGTCGGAGAAAAGGACCTACTTCGAGGCCCTCGAGTAGGAGGGCGGAGAGAAGAGGGATGTGGAGTTCGCCCGCATCTTTGACCAGATTGCGAACCGGATCCGGGAGGGCATCGCACAGGACACCGTGCTCCGCCGGCTAGACGACGCCCGAGCTCGACTCATCCTGCGGGTGCAACAGCTGCAGGAAGAGGGCGTCATCGCGCCGCCACACCTAGGGCCGAACCCAAGGCTCACCCTGGAAGAGGTCCGTGAGGCCCCGGAGTGCTGGCCGACCCGCGGCGGGCACATAAGCCACCCCGCCCCGCCGCCGAAGACGTCAGTGCACGCGTGGGTGTACGGGCGATACGCGTCCAAGGGCGTACCCACTGGACGACCCGCCTCAAGTCCGGATCGCCCCACGCCCAAAGCCCAGGATGCCTCCTCGCAGACCACCAGCGAGAAAAGGGACGTGACCACCCAGACCCCCCGCTCAACGGTGCACCGCGGAGTCCAGGTCAGGCCGTTCCGCTGGGCGGTGTCAACCCAGGCGACACCGACCCGGCTAGACCGATCAACCCAGGCCTACCCTGACCAGCAGGAGGTGGCCTCGCAGACCTGGCCATCCACGGGCGCGCCAGGAGCCGCGATGGGCCGAGAAGAGGCCCCGAGCCGAAGAGGCGCGCCCTCCGAGTGCGGCCGGAGGGCACGGGACGTGGGCAGCAACCCGGAACACATTCCGAGGCCTGCCCGCGTATACCCCCACATCGATCGGCCGTACGAGAGTGCGGATTGGCCCACCTCCCCGTTGAGCGAGTGGGCGAGCCGATCGAGTGAAGAGGGCTGGCCAAGCATCGGGCGAGCGTTGACCGAACTCGGGAACGCTTGGAAGTTCGTCATGAGCTTCCAACGCCGAGTTCTAACCAAGTCGGCGCAGTTCCTAGAGCTACCCGGTGCGGTAACCCTCCTTGACCCGTGGCTCGAGAAACTCGAGCGGTGGCAACGCTACGAGTTGGCGGTCCGGGCAATACAGCAAGGGCAGTCGCCCGTATTTACGGCGTCCCCTCCGGTATTGCCCTACCCGGAATTCCGCCGGGCGCCCGGCATGGAAGACCAGCGCCCCCAAGGGCCCAGGGCTACTAGGCCCACAGCCCAAGCAACGCCCGACCAGGACGTCGAGGACACGGCTACCCCCGAGCCAGCCCATCACGGCCGCGTGAGCGTGGACGCCAACTCCTCGGGGGGAAGCACGGTGACGATCAATGTCAGCCAACGTCACGGGCGCTGGTCAGAACATCATCGCCAACAGAGCGCCCATTCCCTGGGGCGAAGAGAACGGAGCCGCGTGAGGAGCGCGAGCCGGACTCCCAACCCCAACGTCGTCGACCCGGAGGGTCGCCGAGAGGGCCAATCGCGCCGAGACGTCGAGGGATGCTACATCTGTGGACATCCCGGCGTCTCCAAGTCATCCTGCCCGAAACTCGCCCGCCACGGCGAATTCCGTCGCGGCTGTAGCCATCGGCGTCGCTGACAGTTGCCCACTGGGGCAACTAAATAAAAGATTCATATTTCATGTCAC
This sequence comes from Phymastichus coffea, assembly GCF_024137745.1. NCBI lineage: Eukaryota > Metazoa > Arthropoda > Insecta > Hymenoptera > Eulophidae > Phymastichus > Phymastichus coffea. The sequence continues at coordinate 8,326,569 of NW_026706814.1, forward strand.
CGTCACATTTATTGCACTCCACCCCTCTCACCTCGCCAGTCCTCACCCACGCACAATCATTCCGCGTAATGATCGTCGGAGATTACCTCGGGTATCATCCGACTAGGAGGGGGCTATAACGGCCGGGGCCGTTTTCGCTGAAAATTGCCCGCGCGCGAAGCCGAGCACGGCCAAGCGGGCAAGCGAGCGCAAAGCGAAGCAGAGAGAGAGAGAGAGCGAGACTCGATGAGGCCCGTGCCGCGGCGGTAGAGTAGGGAGAGGAGACGATTTTCGGGGACTTGGACTTAGACCGGCGAGCTGGAGTGATCGTCATGTGCGCGCGCGAACGAAAGAAAAAGGAAAGCGACCGGCAAAAAGAAAAGTGCAAGTGCGCGAGAAAATTGGACACTATCCCCGAGGATCGCCAGAGCCCGTGGATCGTCATCTCTGGTGGGCGATTCGAGGAGCAGAGTTTGCCCGCCCGAGCAAGGGCGATAGCGAGGGCGATCAGAGCGAAGGAGTAGTTTGTCTGCAGCAGCTACTTCCCGGTGAGTTCCTTTGCGTTAGCAAGCGATTACTTAGCGTGCGTTAGTTGCGCGAGCGAGCGTCTCTCTCTCTAAATTGGTACGCGAAGCGAAATCTCGGCATGCGGTATTGTATGAAAAGTTCGTTTAAGTGAATAAAGCCCGATTTGACCTACTCAAGTGTTGCCGTTGTGTTGGGCGTACCCAGGAAGGCACCTTTGTCCCTTCCCACGCCCGTGATTAGAATCCACACACGCTCTCGTGCTTAGCCGCGCTTTCGCGATCCCTTTTCAGGGCAGTGCGTGCCCGCCCGTATTCGGCGGAACGCCAGGAAGCGGCTAGCTGATCGGGGCGGCGGTGAGCCCCGCACCGACCAGTAAAAACAGAACTCTTAACGGGCCGCGAGAATAATTCGATTATTTTCCGGGCCGTTACAATAAGTAAATTACCACACTGAATTATGCGGAATCGAAATCTTAAATATTTGACCTAAAAATTTGATCTATTCCTGCACAACAACACCATCACTCGTACAAGAACGAATAATAATTGCTAAAGCAACACCGATCAAGTGTTTTTAACTACCAACATTGCACAGCAGATTAAAGCAAAAGCCTTTCATGATTCTCTAGGATCGGATCACTACGATATATCTATTGATTTTGACGCGAATGAATATTGTTATTATAAAAAAAATTTTAAATTCAATCTCAACGTACTCAACGTACTTCCTGCGAGAAAATGATTTCTCGTAGAAAGTCTTAAAATTTCTGCAATTTTTAATGCATTATAGATTACTCTTTTCCGAAAATAACCAACATATCCCTAAGCACATCTACAATGGCTTATTCCTCATCACAAGGAGAAGTCCTTAGTCCGTTATTATATATTTTATATATTGCTGATTTGTTGATCGATTTAGACCTGAACATTTTTGACATGCAATTCGCTGATGATCCGGTACTATACATAGTCTATGATCATCTGGTGAAAGTTAAAATAAAAATTCAAAGGTTGAGATTATTAAGTTTAGATGTTGCTTCAGCAAAAACTATTGTAGTACGTTTCAATAAACTAGGCTTTAATCCCAGTGACCTTGAAATTAATTTATCAGATACTTTGCTTGGTTTAACTGAATATGTTAAATTTCTAAGATTATATTTTGACTATGAATTATCTTTTACAAACATCGGAATTATGTTTTAGAAAAAAGCAATAGGGCATTGAATATAGTCAAATTTCTTATAAAAGTTTAGTGGAAAGCCTTTCCAGCTATTATACTCTTATTTTACAAAAGTTTCGTCAGGCCTTATAGACTATGGTTCATTCATTTATTTTTTCAATCAAAAGAATAATAATAAACTCAAAAAAATACAGCGCTTAGTTATTAGAATGGCCTTAGAAGCTAGAATGAGCATCCCTATCAACATTCTGCTCAATGAGTCAAAATTTGTAATACTACAACGTAGAGTCTCAATGATATGCAAAAACATTTTATTGAAATCTGTATTTTGAAGGACGTTCAAGTAGTGAAGAATTTCGCGAACACGTGACGGATGATGCGCTTAGCAGTTGATCTAGTCTGATAATGATTGTCGTACTGCAGCGCTGCAATTCGTTCGGGCAATCGACGAACAAACGGTAGTGGGCCCAAGAGGAGGGAAAGGTATATGTGCGGGGTAAATGCGCGATAGTAATCCCAAAACTCAAACAAAATCATTTAGTTATAACTATTCGATAGTCAGAGAAACTATTAAAAAGTTTGTATCAAAGGTTACTACAGATGAGAGGAAGAGAACTAATATACTTAAAGAAAGCATAACTTGTTTTGAATACATGGCACGTGTTGACGAGTTACCTTGCCTATAAAATTACGACTATGCGATCAATAAAACCTGTATTTGTACAAACATTGAATTAAAAAAACATTAATCGAAATGAATTATTTCAACTTATCTACGGAACTTTGTGTTTATTAAATTTTACACTGACGACAGTAAAACTGGTGGAAGTATCTCTGTAGGTAACGCATGCGTATGCCTAGAGAAAAATTTACAATTAGTTATCACCGAAAGTACAATAAATGAAGCTTCGATTTTTACTGCAAAACTTTCCACCATCTCTCATGCCATGGATGTTGCTCTGATGCTTAAAGATAGAAATATTGATATTTTTACTGATTCACTCAGCTCAGTCTTGGCTCTTAGCAATCCAAAAAATAAAGCCGATTCCAATTTCCACCTCTTCGAAATTCGTTTAAATTAATTAAAGTTTCCAATAGCTGCAGCAGGGACGCTATATTGGATAATATATGGACAATATATTGCATCCTTGCACATTTAGGCATAATCAATAATGAGCTTCCTGACAGTTATACTAAATAAGCTGCAGAGCAAGAGCCATCGATACGATATATTTTTTTCCCCAATCTTGAACAACTGTTAAAAAAACTTCTAGAAATGAGACGGCGAAATTCATCAAAAACAAAGGCTTCACTACAGGTATAAAATATATTAAGAACTATAATGCTTAAGCGGTGGTTACCTTGGTTTGCAGAACAAGCACTTAGTTGCGATTATATAGTTATGATTTGTCTAAGTTGCAGTAAGCACAATATTTTAAAAGAGTCCCGTGCGAAAACCAAAGTTTTTGACGATCTAGGCTGTGAATGCGGACAAGAAGCACAGAATCTTAATCAGGTCATGTGGCAATACTCAATATATGACAAAGGGCGTGAAAGCATGGTTACAGCCGTTCACAATACAAAACTGTACTAATATTTAGATATAAAATGTATATTTAGTCAACCTGGTAGCAAATTTATGAATATCATATATAAATTACTTAAGTTTTTAAGATAAATTATTCAGGCCGCTCGATTTTATTGCGGAGGCCTTTATCTCTTTTTTTTCGTTTTCTTCATAAATTTCTAATTTGGCTATTTTCTTGCCAACCAAGTTTATCAAAGACAAGAAGTATGTAACGTCCCTGTTTGACATATGTGTTAGGAAAAATGAATCTACTGGAGATAAGAAAAATATATTTAATGAATAAGTTGGAGATACAGTTGCGAGCACTTGCTCATTGTGCTAATCGGACAGAGGCACGATTCTATCTGCCGAAATGTGAGTCGGCCGCTGCCGCTCTCGCTCCGACAATTGCGATGCGTACTGGAGGGGATACATACATGTGTGTATCAGTGAGTCGCGTCATCTATGCCTAGTGTTGTAGAGCGCGTACATATATTATATCTCCAGTACCGTACGATATAGTATGTACTATTTCTAACAATATGTCCTATCCTTACAATGTAGTTTGTTGACAAGTCAAATCCTACTGTTGATTATCTCACAATACGACTGTTGATGATACTTGTTTTCTATTTGTTTAAGAAGTCTCAGCTAGCATCTAATAGTGTACTGATATTACACACTCCCCCTTTGATGTACTCGTAAGTAACTTGCGTTTGGGGGCGACACTTTACAGGTAATTTCTGCATTCTGTATAAATTCTGTATAAAAGTGAGTACATCGCAGCTTCTCCTCCTATTTCTACGCTAGTTGATCAGCTCAGACTAGCAGCTGAGATCTTCGGATCACCTAGCCAAGTCAACACAGTTAAGACCACATCAAGGTTCCCTTACAAAATGACTACACTTCAAGACGCAGGCTCTAAAAGGGTAGTACGAGTTAACGCCTAGTATAATTTCCAGGAAGCAGCAATTACTAACCGTTGTGAAAAGTTTAACCTGCCTACATCTCATTTCTTTGTTACGCCAGCTATCCATTTTTCTTTACTTCACACCGCATCTTGATTTCTTGAGTACTTAACTCAGGAAAAGACGCAATTGTGCACTTAAATGTATAATAAATTGACTAATTTTAAAGACGCTGTGTATAATGCACACTTGCATTTGTACCCTTCATCACCTCTGTTATTATAATTTATGGAAAATAATTTCTCTCTCTCTCTCTCTCTCTCTCTCTTTTAGCTAAATAACCTATCATATAAGCTTCATCATATAAGCGTTCATCATATAACCTATTAATAACCTTTATGATATAGGCGTTAATAAAGCATATATTTGAAAAAAATCCTATTCCTCTCAAAGTTCTGATTCCAAGTCAACTTATCAGCGAGCGGTTGTTGTAATCTGTATATCATCCTGTGAGACTGATATGCAATTACACAAATTAATATTTCCGAGGAATGACTTATCACTCTGTGAGGCGAGATTGTGATCCTTTGCGTATGATTCTCAATTTTATTTATGTAACCTAGAAAACATGTGTACACTTCATTTTTTGTTTTTATCGTATAGACAATAGAAAATTTGCTGTAGTCATCGAGAAATGTCAAAAAATAACTTGAGCCATCATAACCAGTAGTTTTATGTGGTCCATTTAAATCTGTATGTACAATCTCTAGAATTCTATTTGCTCCACTACGATGATTTTTAAATGGCAAATTATGCATTTTATTTTGTAAACATGTTCCATATTTTAAATGAATATTTTTTAGATTTTTGGGTAGATCGTCAACTAAATTCTCTTTACACATTTTATTCAAACAGTTAAAATTTATATGGCCAAGCATTCTATGAAATTTTTCTTTTTCAGTCATTTTGTTTGTATTATAAGAAAATGAATTTTGAATTTCTATTTGACTCTCAAGTATATATAAACCATTTGCCCTTTTTGCTATACCAATAATTTTATTCGTTTAATTGTAAATTAATGATTGTTCTCGAATTGATACGATTTTATAATTATCAGTTATTCTCGCGTAACTGAGTAAATTTTTGTCCATTTCTTTAACTAAAAATACATTGGATACTATTACTTCATGTTCAATACCATTTACATTCAAATACATTAAAACTTTTCCAGTTTCTGTGACCTTTAACGGTCCGCCATCACCTACTTTAACACATACAGGTTTATTTGATTTCGAATATTCAATAAAGTATGATTTATCATTAATTATGTGGTCGGAACAGCCGCTGTCAAGTATCCAATCTACCTTTTGAAAACCATTCACACAAACATTATTGCAATTTTTATCTTTACTCATAAATTCAAACTTATTTTCTCTGTTTACTTCTATTCGCGTAAGGAACGTCTCACTTGATCGATTTTCTTCTTGATCGCTGTATGTATACCTTGCGTTGGATTGATACCAACCTTGACCACGTCCTCTGGACCCATTACCTCTGAAACCATAACTTCTTCCTCTGTTGAAATTTTGTTGATTTTGTTGATTGTTGTCGTACCCTCGGCCGACGTTATTGAAAAGGCCTCTCGCTTGATAATTTCCGTCATACGGACGCCGGTGGAATTGTTGTTGTTGTTGATGAGATTGTTGTTGTTGTTGATTATATTGTTGTTGATTGTACTGGCCACCTCTTGGCCATTGTGCTCTTGCACCTCCTCGACTACGACACTCTCTTGCATAGTGTCCACACTTGATTTTACATTATTATTATTAGAACTTTTAAATTTAGTCTCATTCATGAAAATTTTTTTTTCACATAGTCACACGTTTTATCTTCGTCTTTTAAAGTGTCAATTAAATCACCTAGATAACTTAAAGAGTCTGGAAGAGTTTTTAATAAATAATCAAGTTTTTCAGGTTCATTTAAAGTTGCACCCGCACTTTTAAGTTCATTAATTAATTTTTCAAACTCTAAGAAAAAGGTTTCTGAATTTTCAAAGTTTTTCAATTTAAGTCTATCAAGTTTGTTTCTCACAATAATTTGTAAAGCAGTTGATGTTTTTAGATACATGTTATCAAATTTTTGCATGATTTTAAACGCACTCGTTTCATCACCCACGAACTCTAATTGTTTATTAGATATACTCGAGTATATATAGTTTATTGCTTTAATGTTTGATTCATTCCACGCTACTGCATCAGTGTCTTTCTCTGTTTTCTCACGTGTCGCTTGGTCTTTACATTTTTTCCACTCTAAATATAATAATATTCTTTTTTTCCATAAACTGTAATCTTGACCATCAAACACCGGTACTTTAATATCTTCTGATTTAATCATTTTTATTTGGTATCGTAACACGTGTTCTTTTTACGTATATTTTCAACTTTTAATCTTCGCGCATCTCATTTAATTTGTTTAAATTGAAAAATTTCTTTAGTTTATCTTCTCATTAATATTTTTGTTTTAATATGTTCGGAAGTTAGATTTTTCTCTTTAATTTTTATCGCCACGTTTTCATCGTTCATTAATTTAAAGTTCCCCTTTTTTTCAAAATCGTTTGATCTTTAATTTTAAATCACACTTTTGTTTATAGTCCCTTTTGATTTGTTACTATTTTATTTCTTTTCACTTAGTTCATAAACACGTGTTATCTTAACAACACTTTTGGCAAACCACGCTCTGCTACCATGTTAAATATTTTGACGTAGGATCAATATTTAAATGTTTATGCTCGATTCATAATAATAATTAAAAGTTTAGTTTGAATAATCTAATGATTTGTAAAATACAACTTGGTTATGTTTTCATATTATTTGAGTCATTTCGTGATGCGCTCGCTCGCTGGCAACGTGGCAGATAGACTAAACTGCTCGTGCTCTATTTACATATTACATACGTCTCTGCGAGCGTATCCTCATACTCATATTCGCTTGTATACAATATTTAGATACTCTCTTTATACAGCATACACAATTACTTCAAAACTAACAAAAATATTCGAGAATTCAATCGCTATTGCAAATATTATAAAATTATCAGATAAATCTTAGATAAATAGATGGATACTATCATCAAGAATTCTTTAAATATACAATAAAAATAGAAAAAGAGCCACTAACCGAATCTACTACCAATAACGAAAATTCAAATCCCCTCTTTACTAATCCAACTAAACTCACAGAACTAAATGCAATTTCAATAGTTGCAACAACTCGAGGAGCTCAATTAAATCCATAACTACTTTCTAAATATCTACAAAAAAGAACGATAAAAATATTCTAAATACGAGGTCTGTCCGGAAAGTATCGGGCCTACCTTTATATTTTCGTGCTAGCGTTATTCTTTATCATCTGGTGGGTGGCATCCTTCAAAGTAATCCCCACTTGATTGAATAACATGGTTCCATCGATGTTTCCACTTTTCAAAACAGTCCTGGAACTCACTTTTCGGAATAGCCTTAAGTACTCTCGTCGCATTGTTTTCAACCGTTGTTTTGTCATCGAATCAGTGTCCTTTGAGTGGTTTTTTTAGTTTTGCAAACAAGCATAAAGGGCTATGTCGGGACTGTATGGAGGTTGTCGAAGCAATGCGATATTGTGTTTGCTCAAAAACTGCTGCACAAGATTAGATGAATGCGCTGGCGCATTATCGTGATGGAGAAGCCAGTCACAACTTTCCCGAAAGTGTGACCGGTTTCTTCTTACTGCATCACGCAAACGTTTTAAAATTTGAACGTAGTATTCTTTATTGGTTGTCTGACCTATTGGTGCATATTCGTGATGTACAACACCTTCACAATCGAAAAAAACAATCAACATTGACTTAACATTGCTCCGACTTTTTTTGGTCTTGGCGATTGAGAATTCTTCCACTGTGAAAATTGTTGTTTTGTTTCAGGATCATAACCATAAACCCATGATTCATCACCTGTAATAACTTTTCTAAGCACATTATTGACTGTTTCCAGATTGTCCAGAGCGATTTCTAAGCGAATGTTCTTCTGCTCTGCTGTTAGCAATTTTGGGATGAATTTCGCACACACGCGTTTCATTCCTAAATTCTCGGTTAAAATTTTTGAAATGATCGTTTTTGGTATCCCAAGGTCTTCTTCTAGTTCTCGCACAGTCATACGACGATGTTGTTTGATTGCAAGTCGCACCCGCTCAATATTATCTGCGGTTTTTGTCGTCGAAGGTCGGCCGAAACGAGAATAACTATCGACAGATTTATACCACTCTTTTATTCGTGTTTTGCTCATACACTCGCTTCTGAAGGCCTTTTGCATCATTTCAATAGTTTCCGAACTCGTTTTTCCGAGTTGAAAGCAAAATTTGATGCAAATTCGTCGATCTTGTTTTTCAGTTATTTTTTACAATATCAAAATTCGACGAACGCGAAAAAGGCACTGTAAACAAAGACACGCTGCGCATGAACTATACGTCCGGCATATGTCAGTAAGTAACCAATAGATTCGTGAGGCTTTACTGTTGACGTTTCTGTCCGGTAGAGATCGCTCGAACACTATGTCGCGAAGACATAAACGTAGGCTCGATACTTTCCGGATAGACCTGATATATACAATTTATTTTTGTTACGTGTTTTCAAATAGACACACACGTCGTTAGTGTCTTTTTAGCAAACGAGCGACACTATAACTCGATGTGGTGTATTGCTGCATATATGAGGCCCCGCTCACTCAACGCTCGCAAGTTAATTATTAAATATATTTTACGTATAAGTATATTTATGGGACATAAATATAAAAAAAATCAAATAACTAGAATATATTTATATAGAGGTTCTCCTACTACTATTGCAAATATAGGCACGATTATTTATATATGTATCATAAAGGAATTATATAGGTCGAAACTCTCATTAGTGTCGACTCTACTGGTTAAAGACAAAGGTATTAGCTGTAGTAATAGGGCTGCAATTTAAACTATTGGAAAATTATTCGTAACAATAAATATACTACTAGATTTATATATATTTCCGAACTACAGGTAATAATTTATTCGTTAAGGAAATTTCTCTTGAAGCCGATTTATCGTTGATTTAACTATAATTATGTAAAGTTCGAGTTAAAGCTTACTCAAGAGTTTTAGCAACTTGGAACCGAGCTCGTCAAAATATTGTAGACGTACTATTTATCCCGTACACATGCATATCATGTTATCTGGGGACGTGCTTAATTTTTAAATACTTCGTCAGCGTAGGCTATAATACTATGTAATTGAGAAGATCACATTACGCTGGTACGACCGGTATTTATGATAATAAATGAAAAGAGTCGAGAGAGCAAAATACCAAAGCCAAAATAGTTAAGAATTTAACGAACGCATACACATCTACATATATATATATATATATATATATATATACTGTAAGCAAAACCTTTACATTTGATCGAACTTGGCATGCTTTTTTTGGTCTTGGTGATCCAGAATGCCTCCACTGGGACGATTGAGTCTTAGTCTCGACGTCATAACCGTATACCCATGTTTCGTCACCTGTTATAACCCTGTTGAGAAAATCTGGATCATCGTTGACGTCATTCAGTAGCTCTTGGGCGATACTCATGCGACGTTTCTTTTGGTCGAAATTGAGCAATTTCGGAACAAACTTCGCTGACACACGTCTCATGTCTAAAACACTCGTCAAAATTGATTGGCACGAACCAAATGAGATGCCAATATCATCAGCAATTTCTCTAATGGTAATTCGACGATTTCCCAATACTATTTTCTTCACTTCTTCAACATTCTCATCAGTTGTTGATGTGCTGGGGCGTCCAGAACGAGGTTCGTCGTCGGTGTCTTCTCGGCCTTCTTGGAAGAGTTTATACCACTTGTAAACATTTTTTTGGATTAAAGTAGACTCACCGTATGCCACTTTCAGCATTTCAAGTGTTTTGGAACATTTGATTCAATTTTTCACACAAAATTTAATGCAAACTCTTTGATCCATGTTTTTAGACAGCAGCAAATCGTGGAGCACGCAAAACACTTCTAACCTTGATGCCTCTCACAAACAAACCAAACATACTACAAAGCTGAAATTTGGAACGTATGTTCTAGACGAGTGTACCGACATAACCAAATAAAAAAGTCGAAGATCGAACGGACGTAGCCCGCTAAATTTCAAAATTCACCTTACTTTTTGATCACACCTCGTATATATATTTAATAATAATGCGTTAATGAACGCTGTTACTTTCGTCGCGCGTATACGTTAATCGCTGATAGGAAGGATATAAATATACTGATTTTAGGAATTTAACGATAAATAAAAACTGATTGACAAGAAACTGAGATCAAAACTGTATGAAAAGAACTGAATAAAACTGTACGTAAATCTGAAGAGAATTATGGTGTGTACGACTGGTCGTGATTAGCTCTGGCACGAGACTGGCGTGTCAGGCGTGGGCGATACAGTCATGCCGCGCGAGAGTGTTACTACGCCGTCACTGCATTACTACGCGGCCGCCGAACCGCCCACGCGTGCTTAACGTGTACAATTAATACGCGCGGCGCAATTATACATAATACTAATACATATAAGTTTTACATTACATTAATACATATATCAGGATTAAGTGAATTTCAAAAGTTGTCACTTAACATCCTCCCCCCCTTAGAATGATTACCGTCCTCGGGAATTATATGTCCAATGAGAATGAATAAACATGAATGATTAAGGATGATGAAAACGGGTAATATATATACTATTAAAATGGTTACTATACATGTTATATTATTATTTTTTTTTTTTTTTTTTTTTTTTTATAAAGATAAGAGAAAAGAAGAGAAAAAAGTTTTCTAAGGATTGATAAAGTTAAAGGTTGGTAGCGTTTATGGGCATTGCTACCAACTCGTCCAAAATGTTTTCCAGAATGGTGGTGAATACCAGGTTTTGGCCCACAGATTCTTCGGACTGCTCTGGTTCCACCCAGTCCTCATATTGACATTGACGTAGATGGAGGTAGAAGCTTCGTTTTTCGAAGGATTTGTCACATAGCCAATGTTTCTTCCAATCCTTACCTATTTGCTTGTTACATAGGTTTTTATGGGCTTCAAAATCCCTCTTCATGACAATGCTTTTGCATTGTGCATGAAGAATGTACTGATTCTTGTTGTGCAGGGACAGGGGGACAATCCTTTCTAGTTCGTTCAATTTGGCTCCATATACCCTATGGTATAGTCGGACAGCCTCAGCAGCAGAACCCTTGGACACAAATCGCACACTGCAGGTCAAATGGAAGTGCGAACCATATGTCGTGATAGGCGTAAAATACATATAGTCCAGAGTCCCACAGGTTGCCAAGTCCTTAAATACTTGTTCCCGCGAACAGTACGTCGGGATTCGGAGGAATACCCGATGTCCGAATTCGTGTTCTCTGATCACAACTCTGGGAGAGTTGGGATTTAAGGACTGGATACTATCATTCAGGTAGTTGTTTAAGGCCGAATGATAGTCCACGTGGGCGCAGTAGCGTATACGGAGGGACTTGTGTCCATCCAGTCGAGACTCTAATTGATGCAGTTGTTCGATAGGTCCATAAGTTAGGAGGTTTTGGACTACATCAGATTCCGCGGTAGTCCAAGGGAAAGTAACCACCAAGGTGTTTTCTTCTTGATGGTAGAGTGCTACCGTGACCCCTTTCGTTAAGGCGTTCATCCTATTGGGCGTTGACATGACTATGTCCTGTAAGATTATGTCCATGTATAAGAAAATAATAGTAGGATAAAGATATACAAGAGAGAGACATTAGTAAAAGTTTTATAGAGAGTATATGAATGAATGGATTTATGTGTGATAAAGACAGTCTGTGAAGTCCGATTATATGATTATTGTCCTTTTACCCGTTTTACATACTAAAATTTAAGGTAAAATAATACAGGTTTTGATAAATAAAAATGTTCGTAACATCACGAAACTATATAAAATTGTATATATAAAATAGTTCATGTAAGAGAGGAGTTCAAAAAAAAATATTTTCTTATGACGCAGCTGTATCTTCTAAGTATTTCTCATCTTCTGAGTTGACCTCAGTCTCGATTTCTCCATCAGTCATTTCCAAGTCTTGTTCGATGACCGTTCTTTCTGGACGGTCAGATTCTGAATTTGGTTTCTTCCTGTATATTTCAGCAACGTCCATTCCATGTCCTGTTCGTTATTCGGTCAATGTATTAGAGGAGCCGGCGGCACCGGTGTTTGTTATTTGTACCAATATATTTGACATGTATCTAGGCCTTTCTGACAGTCGTTCGAGTGAGTTCGATGTACGTCGTTTTTTGCTAACTTTACGTTGTTTGTTGTTAGATGCAGAATTATTTTTGTTTAACCACAATGTCCTCTGGTATTGCCACCTGCAAGTATAGAAATGTTCATCTTCTAGCTTTGCATCGACATAATCATCACATAACCAGCATAATACGGTTCGCTTCGCCTCTTGTTCACGGTCTTTAGCATATTGTGCACCATACTCAAGGTTACTGAATTGTAAAGCTCTAGTTGCATCTTTCTCATCACAGTATTGTACATACCCCAATGAAAGTCGTCCTCTATTGTCTCTTACTACTCTATGATATAATAGTCGTCCAAATTCGACAAAATGTTCGAAAAATTCGACCTCCCTATTTTGTTCCGGGACTACCCAAGGTAGTCTACAAAATAATCTTTTCTTATTAACGGGTGTCTTTGGTTTTATTATCACACTCTTGTATATTCGAGATCTCAAGTCGGCTGAATATACGGCTTCTTTTCGGGAAGTTCCGGTAATGCCTTGCGCCAGCTTTCTAGCCTTTTCAGCCTGTTTGGTGTCTTGGTATCGGCACAGAGCCAATTTTGTATCCGATCCTGATGTACTTTCTATGGAGTGGAATTCTATAATCGTCCCTACAGATTCCAATTTTACGAGTAAGTCACTCAATTTTATGTCGGCCGAGTACAAGAATCTAATGCCTCTTGGATCTTCATTACTCGAAGCAAGCTGATTATTCATTATGTCCAAGAAGAATACTAGGGCTGAAAAAAGAAAATACGGATCCGTCCATGCTGTTTCCATACACGAGATAAAGTCCGGTACTAATGGTCCCAGTTGTGTTAGTCAGTAGTTTAGATTGTTACAGGGCTTTGTTTCGGAAGTCCCGATTTTGTCTCTCGATTGGTTAAGGAGATGGGAATTTCGGGGTCGGGTAACATATAAGTAAGATCGTGTCGAGTGACGCTAGTTGTTTCTGGTGTATTGGTGAAGGTAATCATAGTAGAAGGGTTCTGTTTTATGTCCAATTCATTATTTTTCTTAGTATTGTTAGTACACGTTTCCCATTTCTTTGTTTTGCAACATTTATAAGCTAGCAAGAGTGTAGCAGTTAGGAATATAATTCCATTCACTCCCAACCCTCCGTAGATTAGATTCAAATGATAGGACGTTACACGTTTATGCTCGCCCACTATTTCCATTTTGTCCATTATTTCGGTTAATGTTCTTTCTTTATTTTTCCAGCCAACCAAATGAGGTGCCCATTTTATTGTTTCTTGTCGTTTAGATGATGTTATTTGGAGGTTATTAGGGGATTCGTTTAGTATAGGGTAAAGGAAGGTTACATTGAGGGTAAGGTCCGGTTTATAGATATATTGCTCTGTAGCACTTCTATCTATTTCGGCCATTAACGTTGCGTCAGTTGTGTGTCCTATACACCCTGGCGCTAATTTAATAATACCAATGCCCTCCAGACGGACAGGTTCATCTTTATGACCCGGACAACTGATACGTAAGTTGTCGGGTTTTATCGCTGAAAACAACCAAGATCCGTCAGATTCGATGTAATTCCACTGCGTCGTTTGTTGTGTCCTAATTACCAAGTCACAATTATAGATTTCCTTTTGCGACGGTTGTAATAGCATTCGGACTTCACAATCCTGGTTGAGGTTAATGTCCAGTAGCGGCGCCTTGGTCGGGCAAATGAATGCATAATGTGTACTTATACATTTTTTTAGAGTGGCATAATCCAAACGCATATATTGTTTTAGATCATTGTTCAGGGCCAGATATGGGTATTTGTATCTTATGTAGGCTGAATTTCCGGTAGATGTGTATGGTTGAGGGACTAATATGGAATGCAACCTGTAAAGGTTATATGAATTTCTGTCCACTAAGGGCAGATGCAAAACTATGAATGTCCGTCCTGATTTGTGAATTGCATCTACCTTAGAAATTTTTACAATCTCTTCTATTCTTAAATATTCTGAAGGTATCGGAAAATCCAAGTCATGATATGCGTGTTTGATATCAGAGGTTATTTGGTGTAGTACGTCGGTGGTAAGCAGGTCTGGATGTATCCTACCCTCTCTGACATTATGCAATATGTCCAATAGTCTCCTGGATTCATCAATACAATGATCTAAACGCGCCTCTAGTGCTCTTCCGTAAGAATACAAGAGCATAATGTAGTCCCATTGTTTTCGGTCGTCCTCCATTTTATTTCGTACATCCGCAACTTGCGATTCTAGGTGTGTTATATATTCGCTATGTTTGTCCATCATAGTATATAATTTGTCCATGCCAGTTAATATTACATGAGTTTTCTTTTCTACTAGATTTGCCATAGTTTTCTGGTCTGCAAATAGCCGATCTATATTTTTATTTATCTCATTAGTTTCGTCTTCTGTCACTAGTCCAAATAAGCTATGGCTAAGCGTACCAATGCCTCCAAAAGGCGTTAGACGTTTAGTTCTTATACTATGTGGGCTCCTTATTTTGGGCGGAGCAATACTGTCCATTGTTTTAGAAACATAAATGACGTCCCTGTGCAAACTATTTAAAGTTTTCATTTTTCGGTCCAGTCCCTGTTCTCCCAAAGTATTGGCACAGGTCGCCATGTGTAGATGAATAACACATTTGTCATAAAATGAGCGGAAATCTACCGATTGTCGCGACTGTGTTATTAAATAAGCGATATCGAGAGCTATATAAACTTTCCAATCAGCTCTTTTCATTTTAACCTGACTCAATTGTTCATAATACAGTCCAGGATTATTGTCTAATTTTTCTATTGTATATGTTTCCTGTCCTTTTGTCCGTAAGAAAGGTAGAAATAGCAACGACAGTAGATAGAATTGAATACACATATCGGTTAATGTGAAAGAAGAGAAAAAAAATAGTAGGATAGTCCTGAAAATAGATGTAATCACATGTAAAGAACAAAACAAAAATACAGATTCGTCATAGAAGGGGAAAAGTAAAAAAAAAAATAAATAAATAGGAGCAAAAAGAAGAGAAGAAAGGAGTTTCAACATGTATAATTGTGCAACTAATAGTGATTAATAAATACATAATAAAATTAAAACAAAATATATATATACTATAGTTTTAACTTAAGCTTGTCTACATGCTTTCTAATGCTTTTACCATTTGGCAACTCCAAAATAACATTTTTGTGTACTAGTATTTTAATAATTTTAAGGAGGTTCTTATAGTAACTATCTGCCTTTCCTACGCGGGGCTCGTTTAAGACCCAGGCATAATCGCCTTTCTTACCCTTAAACATGTTTATTTTACTGTCGTATCGTTTTTTAGATCGTACTTTCGCAGTTATTTGGTTCGTACAGGCAGCTAATTTTAGTTCCGATAATCTATTAACGAGGTCTATTAAGTACTGATTATAAGTACGCAGTTTTTCTTGCCGCGGTATCATCATTGGGAATCGGGCTACTCGTCCGTATACAAGTTCATGAGGCGTATAGCCCGTTGCAGCATGAACGCTGGTATTATAAGTAAAAACCGCAAATGGAACCAACCTGTCCCAATGATCGAAGTTTTCTGAATAAGTCCTCATAAAGTTCATAAGAGGGGCATGGCTACGTTCCAATGACCCGTTCGTTTGAGGCCTATATGCGGACGTAGTAAGGTGATTTACCTTAAAGAGGTGTAACAAAGATTCAACTATATCCGATAAGAAGCTCGTCCCTCGATCTGAAAGAATAGCCCTAGGGGCTCCGAATTGACAAATCAGATGTCTAGCGAGTGCGTCGGCTATAGTAGTCGCCTTTAAATCCTTTGTGGGTACAATGATTACGTATTTCGTTAGGTGGCATTGCATTGTTAATAAATGACAATTACCACGAGGTGTCGTCCTCAGCTTGCCTACCGTGTGTATTGAGACCTTGTCAAAAGCTTCTATAGGAGTATCGGTGACAATCATCGGTTCATGGGTTTTATGTCTGTCTATTTTCTTTTCTAGACATTTCGGACATTTCCTAACATAGTCCAGTACATCATTTCTCATGCCCTGCCAGTAATATCGGGCCCTTATCTTCTGATAAGTTTGGTTTACTCCCTTATGACCTCCTATTAAGCTATCATGCAACGTTTTAACGATATTTGTTTTCTCTTCTTTGGGAGGCAAAGTCGTTTTCCCGTAACATACGGTAACTGTTATCGGACTACCTTCAAAGGCTCCGATCAATAGTTCCATTAACAGACCTGGTCCCAAATCATCTGTGTAATCACCTTTCCTAGATATGCGGCAGCTGTTAACCTTATCACGAATTAAGAGTTTCTTTAAATTGGCCAATCCGACCTTTATAGTTTCTACGCTCGTTGAGTTATAATATTTGTCTTTTACCACTACGGAATATATCTTATGTTTTTTATAATTTGTCGTTAAAATTTGTCCAATCTTAGGTTTTTTATTTTTCATATTACGTAGGTCAATAGCACCTATCTCGCTTAATAATCTGGCTATTGCCGTAGTATTATCACAATCCCGTGAAATTAAATGTACTATATTGTCTCTCTGGTAAGTCAAGCATTGTTGAGAGTTTCTCACATTATTTTGCAAAGTGAAATACCCAGGACCCAAAAGGGTTTCGCTATCTTCTGTATTTGAGAAACTAGGATTATTATAATCGCTAGGTCTTTTATACTGACTTATGGGTCCCTTTGCGTGATGCAGGATGAAAAAGAAGTCATCATCTATGGGAGCCTTTGAAAAATTCAATTCAACCGGGGATTGTGTAGTCTCGCTATTTACACTTTCCTTTTCTTCCGGTATTTCTTCGAGTCCCTTAAATTTAATACCCGTTTGTCCCTTATTTAATGGAGTACTTCGGCTTTTAGGTTCACCAATTTTCACATTAGGCGTCACCGATAGTTCTCGTCTCTGCAAAGGGATTAACTCATCCCTTTCGTTAGATTTTTCATGTTCACTGATATGAACAGAGTCGTTGTCCGACGTTATTGTATCGCTCTATGGTTCAGAATTTCTTTGTTCTATTTCGGATTCCACAGCATGTTGCGACAATTCCACTAATTTTTTTATTCGTCTTTCCATTTCTTCGTCTGAGTTTTCGTCACTGTATGGATCCATTTCTCCTAACACATTCTGTAATTCAGGATCTACTTCGTCCCCATCAGAGAAGTGGCTGATTTCGTACGGTTCTAAATCTCTATTGTCCCAATAAAACGTCACGTCTTCGGCACTACGATGTCGTCTCAAACTCTCCTCGAACCTAGCACACGATTCTGCAAGTACATTTTGAGTTAGGTTGGTCACGATTTCCTTTTCGGTAGAATCGTGTTTGTTCTCAAAGACGTCGTCGTCATTAGTACTATCAGTGTTATTACTCGTTTGAGGACCAGTCACTTCAATATCCAATGATCCATTACTTTCGTCAGATTGCGACGTTTGTTGTGTACTCGATTCAGTGTTTTCAACTAATGTTTTGTCCTGTATATTTTGAGCTGAATCTTCTAACTTTTCGGTTTTCTCCCGTTCCCTTAATCCAGTACGAGTAAAATCCGGAATCGGCGGCTCGCTTTCAGAACTCCCTTGTTTACGTGTGTTAACGTCCGTTTCCTCTATACCCGTCGACGACATCATAGACCTCCGAAAAAATGTCGGGCTTTTAGTAATGATCCTATCGGTTTCTACACTGGATTCGTCCATTAGAGCCTCATAAGATCCTGCGATGTCAACCTGACTCTGGATTTCTAATTCCGCTTTCTCGGTTAGTCGAGACATTACTCGAGTTTTGACCTTGCGGTACCTTCGGTCTAGTTCCCGAAGCTCGTGTCGTAAGATTCCTTTTATTCGTAGGCAATCTAGTCCCTGCCTTTGACCTTTGACCGGATGTACTAGGCTGTGGGTCGGCGGCAGTCGTCAATGGAGCAGGATTCTTACTCCTCGTTCTCCCAGCTATCACACTATGTTCCAACTCCGGCCTTTGTTTGTTGGTTTTAAAGCCTAAAGGTCTACCTATCGGTCTAGGTTCGCCAGCAATCGTGTTTGCTCGTCTGCGCATTCTTTTCTTTTCTTCCTCTGACTTTTCTTTGGCGGCTTCTTGTTCTTTTGATTTGTCTTTACATTTCTTGAACATCATTACCTTTATATTAGGTATATTGTCATTGAGATCCTGTTCACACTTTTCTTTCTCTTTTAAATACTCGTTCAGGTCCACTGGATTGCGGGAAAGTGAATCGGCATTGCAGTTCAATTTACCGGGTTTAAATTTGAAGGTGTATTGAAAATCGGTGAACTTGAACATCCACCTCATCAATCTTTGTCCTGGGTCTTTACGGTTGTGCATATAATTCAATGGCTCGTGATCGGCTATTAGGGTGAATTTCTTGCACATCAGGTATGGGCGGAATTGATTCATGGCATATAGACACGAAATGCATTCCTTTTCTGTCGTCGTATAATTTCTTTCTGATTTGTTTAATAATCTCGATAAATATGCCACCGGGCGCTCCACACCATCTACTTTCTGCGATAGAATAGCTCCTACAGCATAGTCCGCAGCATCGGTAGTCAAAGTGAAAGGTTTCTCGAAATCGGGGAACGTCAGTATGGGAGCTTTACATAGGAGTTCTTTTAGTATATTGAAAGCTTCTTCTTGTTCGGATCCCCATTCGTATTCTCTGTCCTTTTTAGTTAGATCACTCAGTGGTTTTGCTATTTTCGAGTAATCTTTAATAAATCGTCGATAGTAGCCTGATAGTCCCAAAAAGGATCGGATACTTTTTACACCGTTTGGGCGTGGAAAGTCCATGACCGCAGAGACCAGTTTTAGATCCGGTTCCACGCCTCGTTTGTTAATTATATGTCCTAGGAATATGACTTCTCTACGCAAGAATTCTACTTTGTCCGGCTGTAGGACCAATCCTGCATTAGACAATCTTTCGAATAGTTTTCTGACCTTTCTCTCGTGGTCGTCCAAGTCCTTTGCATAAACTATTATATCATCGAGGTAAACTAACATCTCGACGTTTAGCAATCCTCTTAGTAAATGGTCCATCATTCGTTGAAACGTAGCCGGGGCGTTCACCAAACGCTCGGGCATGCGTATATACTGAAAATGTCCACGTAAAGTAGAAAATGCAGTTTTAGCTCTGTCCTCGGCCTTCAAAGGAATTTGTTGAAAGCCATTTGCAAGATCGAAAGTTGAAAAATAGGTACAGCCTCCTAGCTGGTCTAAAATATCTGCGATGTTAGGGAGAGGGTAAGCGTCTCCAATAGTTCTACTGTTCAATTCACGGAAGTCTATCACAATTCGCCAACGCGGTTTGCCATCGCTTCCGGCTTTCTTCGGTACAATCCATAAGGGAGAATTATAAGGGGAATTTGACTCCTCTATAATTCCATCCTTAAGTCGTTTCGTGATTTGTTCTTCTATAAACTGCTTATGAGCCGGTGGGTGTCGATATTGTTTAGTGTTAATGGGCACATTGTTTTCCAGGTGAATTTCATGTTCAATAATACTTGTACATGGTAGTGGCTCACCTGGCAGTAAAAATACATTTGGGTATTGTTTTATCAAACGTTTAATACTTCTGTATTCGTTTGGTGCCAAATGTCCTGTTCTCAATAGTTTAAGTAGCCTCTTATATTTTTGATTGAGCTGTATTTCAGCATTCCGTGGACTAGTGCATTCGCTTTCACTTTCCGAAGGCGAACTACCTTCGGGGTTCATATGCTCGAACGGCAGTATGATCCTCGGGTCCACTTCTATTGTTACATCTTTATCAAAATGAGTATTAACAGCCATAATTTTACAAGTTCCATTTTGGTTTGTTACTACTCCTTGTCCCATGTATACTCGATCGTCTCCTACGTTGATTCGGGGGAGATAACCTTCCACTAGATTTGTCCGTACCAAGTTTATTTGAATAACTTGGCGTGACCTTGCAGGTATCTTATATTTTACCTTGCTACGGTTGATGTTTGCATCATTTACATTAATTTCAGAAGAATCGGTCTCCCCTTCATAAGGAGGTATTTTACCTTCTTTCAGCATTTCTTGGTACTTGATGGGGTATATAGCGATAAGATCGTTACGTAGATTGTTTATTGGAACATTCCCTGGCAGGAACGGCACTGGGTTCATCACATCGCCGTTTAACATTAAGGCATCGCTGTGATAAGATATCACAGCCCTTGTAGTTTTCAGAAATGCTCTTCCCAACATTCCGTCTTCTTGAATTGGAAAATTGTCCCAAACAATATGAAATTTAGTACTTCGTCCATTTATGCTTAGCATAACAGTCCCCAACGTCGGTACTGTATGAGCTGTAATGCCACTAAGCGAAGTAGCTTCCCTCGGATTAAAAGTCGTTGTCCACCTCAGAGTCTTAAACTTAATTATATTTACTAAAGCGCCATTGTCTACCATAAATACTGTCCAATTTTGATTAGTTTCAGGTATACAAAACCTTACTCTCGTCGGCTCATGGACCTCACAATCTCCATCGCCAGATCCCCGATTCGCGGCAATGCAGACGCCTGGTCCTGCATACTGGTAGCCAGGGGTTTCTGTAACACTGTCATTACAGGTGCCGGTGGCATTCCCTCTTTCTGACTGGGCTGGTCTGCCAGTCGTGCCAGAACTGCCTTGGCTTCCTCGATCATTGCTTGTGTTGGTTTTGCGAGGCTCGTCACCTTGATGTCGGGACGAGCCGTTTGCGAGTTTAAAGGCTCAGCATTTGTCGGTTGGTTATATGGCGGATTCGGTCTTAATTCTCGTTGATATTGTCCAATTGGTTTCAACTGGCCGTGGGGTTTGTCCTTGGGGCGATCCAAGTCTTGGTTGATCATAACTAATCATGCCATACCGTCTTCCTGTAGGATACAGATAAGTGTCTGTATCCGGATTGTATAGTCTTCCGTTATTTTGTTCATATGAGCGGCCTTGCGAGCCTTGAAATCTCGGAATCCAATTCCCAGTCCTAGGCTGATATTGCCTCTGTCCTTGAAATCTATTATGCTGAGAATTATTTCCAGAGTAGCCTCCGTTATTGAACTACTGATTATTATTGTTTTGGTAGTTATTACCGTTCTCTGGATTTTGTTGAAATTGCCTCTGTTGGTACTAGTTCTTTTGAATATAGAGTTGCTGAAATTCAGCGGGCAATTCTTCGAATTCAATGGGCAACTGTTCTTCTGATTCCAATCCCTGCTCTTGCATGTAAGCAACGTCCAAATTTTTGTTGAAACCAGTCCATTTGTTAGCTTCAAACTTAGGTTTCATATTATTTCGAGCCTCAATTCTCAAGGCTTCTTTATAAGCATCGCTCAAACAAGTAGGGCATTTGACATCCACTAAGTACCCTATTTCTTTAGGTAAACCGTTTACAAATATTTTTACTACGGCTGACTTCAATGGTGTCAACATAATCTCGTTAAATTGTGCTCCCAATTCGTCTTTTAATGCGTGTTCTGCACAATTCAACAATATATTTATTCGGTCATGGAAATCTCCGACAGTGTCACCCTGTTTCATTCTTAACGCATGTAATCTTGCATCATAATAAGCAAAATCCTTACACGGTGCAAATCTTTCCTTTAAAGCTTTCGTTAATTCTTCCGCAGTATTAACGGTTTTTCCATACAAACAGTCCCTAGCCGGCCCCCTTAATTTTGCTATGACGGCCTTTACATAATTCGGTCTTTGGGCGACAGGTACTGTGGCAGATCCATTTTTTATATCTTGAATAAAATCTTTTAATGGAAGATTCTTTCCGTCGAACTCTGGGATTCCTAACAAGGAATTTTGTAAAGCAAATCTCGCTGATGCCGATTGCAGCATAACTAGAGTTGCTTGTTGCTGTTCTTGCGCCTGCTGTTGCGCTGCTGCTACCGCTGCAGGGTCCATTTTGTTTTGTTAAGTAATGCGAATGTGTGCTATCAGTCTTATTCCTGATTTCTACACTAATCGCATAATATTATCCTCTTATTTTAATGTATTCAAAACGTTATCATAGGGATCGCTTACCGATTTAAGATACATATATAGTTAAACACATATATGTATATATATACAATTTAGGATATATATACTTAATTAGCTAAAACTTAATATTCCGAACGTGCGTCCTTATAGATCGTTAACGTAACGTAATTTATTACGCGTTATTTAATATTACTACTTATTTCGGGGACGGTATAGTGGGTAATTATAAAATTTAAAATAATAAAATTAAATATTAAAAATTAAAGTATAACTAAATTAATCAATTAAATTAAAATAATTAATTTTTAATTAATTAAATCAATTAATAATTATCTTAATTAATTAAAATTAATTAAATTATTCACTTTATTAAAATTAAATATTTTTTTTTATTATAGTATAAATATATTATAATTATAATCATACACCCTATTTGGTAAATAATATTTTTATTATATTTTTTTGATATTAAATGTTAATAATTAATTAATTAGGAGCGTTAAAACAGCAAAACCACGCTCTGCTACCATTTATTACGTGTTTTCAAATAGACACACACGTCGTTAGTGTCTTTTTAGCAAACGAGCGACACTATAACTCGATGTGGTGTATTGCTGCATATATGAGGCCCCGCTCACTCAACGCTCGCAAGTTAATTATTAAATATATTTTACGTATAAGTATATTTATGGGACATAAATATAAAAAAAAATCAAAATAACTAGAATATATTTATATAGAGGTTCTCCTACTACTATTGCAAATATAGGCACGATTATTTATATATGTATCATAAAGTAATTATATAGGTCGAAACTCTCATTAGTCTCGACTCTACTGGTTAAAGAAAAAGGTATGAGCTGTAGTACTAGGGCTGCAATTTAAACTATTGGAAAATTATTCGTAACAATAAATATACTACTAGATTTATATATATTTTCGAACTACAGGTAATAATTTATTCGTTAAGGAAATTTCTCTTGAAGCCGATTTATCGTTGATTTAACTATAATTATGTAAAGTTCGAGTTAAAGCTTACTCAAGAGTTTTAGCAACTTGGAACCGAGCTCGTCAAAATATTGTAGACGTATTATTTATCCCGTACACATGCATATCATGTTATCTGGGGACGTGCTTAATTTTTAAATACTTCGTCAGCGTAGGCTATAATACTATGTAATTGAGAAGATCACATTACGCTGGTACGACCGATATTTATGATAATAAATGAAAAGAGTCGAGAGAGCAAAATACCAAAGCCAAAATAGTTAAGAATTTAACGAACGCATACACATCTACATATGTATGTCAAAAATCGATTCAGACGACTTTTTACCGTGAAAGTAACCGCTTCAGACGACTTTTGCCTATTTAGACGACGTCGTCTGAGTAATTTCTTGCTATAATTCGTTTCAGACGACTTAACATCAATAATCGTTTTGAACGACTTTTTCGCTTTAGACGACTTTTGAATAATAACCGTTTCAGAAGACTTATATAAACAATTTTAAATCGTTTCAAACGACATTCAGAAGCAATTAAACGCGTATAATGAATAAATAGATACGTAACAACTAATTACATGCTCGTAATTATTATTATATTGTGAAGAAAAATTATTGAAAATATGAGAAAGACATGAAAAAAAATAATGAAGTTAACAAAACAACGAAAAAGATTGATTTTGTGGGACAATCATAACAAAAATTTCCACTATTGCAATTATTAACAAAGCTTATTGTCAACCTCTAGGCTACCTAGAGAAAACAGTCCTAGAAGTCGTCGGAATCGACTAGATTCCGGAAATATGTGAATGTATGCACGTTCGGGAAATCGTTAGAATAATGGTTATCAGGTTGTAAAGTGTTCACTTTCATGCTGTATTGAGAATCACCGGATCGTAGATTTATTATACTTAGTAGATATATTTTCGAGATTAAACGGTACTCTAAGTTTTATGTGCCCGAAGTCGTCCCTATCGCTCTACAGTCAGGCATATCATATATTCTTCATCATATGAGTGCGTGAACATCTGAACGGAAAGATATTCCCCGATGTTCAGTTTTTTCTAATGAACATTATGAACAAATGGAATTCATAACCCCATTAAAATTCACACGATTTATGATTGGAATATGAAAGAAATAATTGTACCATAGACACAAGCACTGATAATACATTCATAATCTAAAATACTATTTTTAGCTCTGTCAATTAAACAATCATGATAAGACATTGTCATTTCAAGGATATATAATAAATTATGAATTCAATTAAAAATCTACAAGCTAGCTCATATTATAAACAAAACTCTATAGCAGCTCTTGCCAAATCTTATATTGAATTCGCAAGTCTCTGAATAAAACTTCTGCTCAAGAAACATAATTTGGCTGCACCGATTTAGCATGGCAGTGGTTGCTATTTAATAGCCTGTGTTGTTGTCGTCTATAACGGGTTCTTCTGAGAATTGGATATTCTTTAGCACTCTCTAGGTTACCTAGTATTTCAGTCCTGGAAGTCGTCGGAATCGACTAGATTCCGGAGATATGTGAATGTATGCATGTTCGGGAAATCGTCAGAATAATTGTTATCAGTTTGTCAAGTGTTCACTTTCATGCTGCATTGAGAATTACCGGATCGTAGATTTATTATGCTTAGTAGATATATTTTCGAGAATAAACGGTACACTAAGTTTTATGTGCCCAAAGTCCTCCCTATCGGTCTACAGTGAGGCATATCATATATTCTTCATCATACGAGTGCGTGAACATCTGAACGGAAAGTTATTCCCCGATGTTCAGTTTTTTCCATTTAACAGTATAATCAAATGGAATTCATAACCCCATTGAAATTTACACGATTTATGATTGGAATATGAAAGAAATAATTGTACCATAGACACAAGCACTGATAATACATTCATAATATAAATACTATTTTTAGCTCTGTCAATAAAACAATCCATATAAGACATTGTCATTTCAAGGATATATAATAAATTATGAATTCAATTAAAAATCTGCAAGCTAGCTCATATTATAAACAAAACTCGATAGCAGCTATTGCCAAATCTTATATTGAATTCGCAAGCCTCTGAATAAAACTTCTGCTCAAGAAACTTAATTTGGTTGCACCGACTTATCATGGCAGTGTTTTCTATTTAATAGCCTGTGTTGTTGTCGTCTATAACGGGTTCTTCTGAGAATTGGATATTCTTTAGCACACTCTAGGTTACCTAGTATTTCAGTCCTGGAAGTCGTCGGAATCGACTAGATTCCGGAGATATGTGAATGTATGCATGTTCGGGAAATCGTCAGAATAATTGTTATCAGTTTGTCAAGTGTTCACTTTCATGCTGCATTGAGAATTACCGGATCGTAGATTTATTATGCTTAGTAGATATATTTTTGAGATTAAACGGTACACTAAGTTTTATGTGCCCAAAGTCGTCCCTATCGGTCTACAGTCAGGCATATCATATATTCTTCATCATACGAGCGTGAACATCTGAACAGAAAGTTATTCCCCGATGTTCAGTTTTTTCCATTTAACATTATAATCAAATGGAATTCATAACCCCATTGAAATTTACACGATTTATTATTGGAATATGAAAGAAATAATTGTACTATAGACACAAGCACTGATAATACATTCATAATCTAAAATACTATTTTTAGCTCTGTCAATAACACTATCATTATGAAAAATTTTCATTTTGAGGATGTATAATTGATTATGACATCAATTAAAAATATTCAAGCTAGCTCATATTCTTCCCATAACTCAATAGCAGCTTTTGCCAAAGTTTAATTTTAATTTGGAAGCCTCTGAATAAAACTTCTGCTCAAGAAACATAATTTGGCTGCACCGATTTAGCATGGCAGTGTTTGCTATTTACGAATCTCGTTTCTGTCGTCTATAACGCGCTATTCTGAGACTTGGATATTCTTTGGCACACTCTAGGTTACCTAGTATTTCAGTACTGGAAGTCGTCGGAATCGACTAGATTCCGGAGATATGTGAATGTATGCATGTTCGGGAAATCGTCAGAATAATTGTTATCAGTTTGTCAAGTGTTCACTTTCATGCTGCATTGAGAATCACCGGATCGTAGATTTATTATGCTTAGTAGATATATTTTCGAGATTAAACGGTACTCTAAGTTTTATGTGCCCGAAGTCGTCCCTATCGCTCTACAGTCAGGCATATCATATATTCTTCATCATACGAGTGCGTGAATATCTGAACGGAAAGTTATTCCCCGATGTTCAGTTTTTTCCATTTAACATTATAAACAAATGGAATTCATAACCCCATTGAAATTTACACGATTTATGATTGAAATATGAAAGAAATAATTGTACCATAGACACAAGCACTGATAATACATTCATAATATAAATACTATTTTTAGCTCTGTCAATAAAACAATCATTAGGAAAATTTTCATTTTGAGGATGTATAATTGATTATGACATCAATTAAAAATCTTCAAGCTAGCTCATTTTCTTCCCATAACTCGATAGCAGCTCTTGCCAAAGTTTAATTTGTGACGAGAGCAAGCAGTACGCTTGCTCCTCGTCTGCCCTCCTTCTTTCTCTCCGTCTTCTCACTCGGCATGGCGACGTGGTCAGCGTTCGGCGCATATATTTATTGCGCCTAACCACTGGCCTTTATGTTTTTCCAGCCGCCGAAGTTTGCTGAGCAAGATTGAGAGCGCTCGAAGAAGCAAGAGCGCAGCGACTATGAGACAGAGAGAGAGAAAGTTAGCGAGCATGCTAGAGTGCGCGTCTATGCACGCAATATGCAGGTTTGGGCCGGCGTGTGACGCGCGACCAATTAGCGCTTTTGTCGCACGCCGCCTAATGAGTGGGCTTGGTGGGAGAGCTCGGCGAGAGCGCGAACGTTGATCATGCGTCAAGTCGCGTGAGCTAGTTCCCGGAAGAAAGTTGAGGAGAGAAGTTGGAAGTAGCAGCGCAATGAGAGAAGAAGAAACACACGTGCAGAAGTGACCATACCAGGGCGAGCCGAGGCAACGTGTGGCGGCAACACCTGCAGCAGGGCATTCAGTGTCGCCCTCGCTGCCATGCACGGCATGACTTCCAGTGGGTTCACCACGGGCTACGCCGAGGAAGACGTCCAGCCAGTGGCCAGGTCAACTCCCCGTTGCCGGCTCATCGCCAAGGACAAAGGTCAGGTTATCTCGCTCTTCCGGTATTTCTCTCTCTCATGGTGATGCGCGGCCGCGTAGGAACGATACGCAGCCAGGCGATCATTTGCCGGCTACGCTCATCGTAATGCGGTAGAGAGGTTTCGAAGTATTCTTTCCTTTGTAAGGAGGTAAATGGCCAAGGCGATTTAGTCGCCGGGCCATTCGCCCTCCCGCGTTAGTTTAAGTTGTTCTGTATATGTGCGCGTGATGTAAACGTGATTGTAACTGATTTTGTATTTGTTTGTCTGAATAGATTTAAGTTGTATGTTCCAAGTAAAGAAAATTATTTATTCGTTCGACCTATCCTCTCGTTCCCCGATTGTTAAAGAGCGAAAGTGCCTCTCTTACTCTCCCCTTAATAAATTAGTGACGTCAGTGCCGAATAAGGCGCTGCCCCCGTTACATGGCATCCCTTGTGGGGAGATTAATAATCGGGTAATAATAGAGAGAAATGATCAAGCGGTAATGGTTTTTTTTTTTTTTTTTAAGAAGGGAAAAATAGTTTGTTAGCTAAGGGCAAAACGCGCGTGCTATGAACTTTTTTTTTAGAAGGAATTTCGTCGTTGTTCTCTCGGATTGTTTTGTTTTGGGCCTACCGACGACCTTTTCTTATCGGGGAGTCGGGTATCCGCGCGTGCGTCATTGAGCCGTTCGAGCGCTAGAGTTCGACACATTTTAAGTTTCCTATTTCTTAGAAAGTAAAACTTTGCCTTGCTGTTTTGTTTTGTTTTGTGATATTTTCCAGTAAGTGGACACGTATATATTTACGGTTTCTTTCTTTGGCTTATGTAAGGCGATTCCTCGCCGGCTCAGAGCCTAGAAAGAATCGGTCTTATTATTTGGCAGTAGTGTCGAATTACATGGTTGAGACACGTTCGTTCTTGTAGCTCGCATTTCAGTCTCTTAAAAAAAGAATTAAATTTTTTTTAGACGCAAAATGTCATTAGCGTGTAGAGACAGAATCGTCTTACGCAGAATATTACGGGATGCG
Source organism: Phymastichus coffea (assembly GCF_024137745.1). Taxonomy (NCBI): domain Eukaryota; kingdom Metazoa; phylum Arthropoda; class Insecta; order Hymenoptera; family Eulophidae; genus Phymastichus; species Phymastichus coffea. The sequence goes on from NW_026706814.1 coordinate 8,355,230, forward strand.
CACGCAAAAAGGTTATAACGTAAAATTGACTCAACAGAGCCGGCCGTTCTGTTAGAGTTGATGCGCTATCGCGGATTGACTTTGCGCGGCGATTTAGAAGAGTTACGGGACCGGTATTTTCGATTTATGTTGATGAAAGGACGACCAGATTTACGACCGCCGTTGCATTCTAATGATTTCGCGTCGGGCCAAATCCCGGACTTGCTATGCGACGAGCAGTAAGAAGCAGCGGCAGACAGGGTGCAGAGCGCAGATCTTGGCGATGAGCTCGCGACGGCTGTGACACCCTTGGCGACTGAATTAACGAGCGCGAGAAAGCAGGCGACGCAGGTAACTGCTTGTGTTGCCGCTCCTCGCGAGCGGGTTCGATCGCCGGGCGAGAGCGCAGCCGCGCCAGTTAACGAAAACGCGTTGCCACCGGCGACATGCCTGCCGTTGGTTAGCGCGACCGGACGCGCTCGCGAGCAAGAAGCCAGAGATCGGGGCGAATGTAGCACTGGGGCGCTAAGCCAAATCTGGGGAGCTTTAACTGCTGTTCCACGTTGGATTTATAGGCGCGAGGTTAGACAGGGCATCACGGATGGTGCGAATGCAGTTTGAAGGGTCGAAAGAGAAGCGATGCACAGTAGGTCGGCCCAGGCCGAGCAGCAGGCTTCATTGCCGTCTCAGGCCAGGCCGTCTGGCAACCGTGCGGGGCTAAACGTACCCGCGGCTGGAACTGAGCAATCGACACATGCGAGCGCATCATTTAATAGAGCAGGTAGTACGCTTATGAGCACTGATTTAAGCAAATCAGTGAGCACAAGGTACCAGGCGCCAAGGATAAATTCGTGGGTGGAAAATTGGGAAGGCGAAGTTGCTGCGGCCGCGGCCGATGGGCAGCAGCCGCCGGCGGCAAGCCAACCTGCAAGAGAAGCCGCGCCGGCTCAATTGAGCGCGCAGGCTTCGTTAGCCTCGACTGCAAATGCAGCTCCTAGCTTGATTCCACAACAACGCGATCGGAATAGTGGCACGTTTAGGAATATTTCGGATAGACCATTCACAGGGGCATGTTTTAATTGCAACGCGATAGAAGGGCGCAATGCCCGGTGGCTCGAGTCAACCCACTGGTTGTCTGTTACAAATGTCGGCAACAGGGACATTATGCCAATAGTTGCCCGACTCGATCTACTGAGCGCGCGCCGACATGTCAGGTTTGTGGTACGGTTGGTTTCGTCTTTAGAGATTGCCCTTCAGGTAGAGAGAGTGCTTTATGCAAGAGGCAAGGGTACCGTGGTTGAGGCGAGAAAGGAAGGCGAGAACAAGGCAAAAAAATTGCCAGTTCTTCGCATCTTTCTCGGATAGCATATTCGATAAGCGTGAAAATGAGGATGTGAAAGTTAAGTGTGTATCTAGAGTAGAAGGTAAGAGTTTAGCAGAGGATAGAAATGAGATTGTAGATTCGAGAGGTTTGTGAAATAGAGTAGGGAAAGTTGCGTTTGAGAGTGAGCTGCCGAGTTTGACTTTAGACAGGAACCGGGCGCAGAGTAGCGTAGCCGTGGATTTCCCCAGTAAGACCAGCAATGGTCCCGAACAGGTAAATTCTCGCGAGTCGGTACAGGAAGGCGCAGAAGGTTTCTGCAATAGTCAAAATGCTAAAATAGAGAAAGTTTTACCAGACACAAATACGCGAGATGCGATCGATCATGGTAGAAATTCTTTGGCGGGTAGTGCGCTCGAGAAGTGCCTAGCGAGGCAAAGTGAGTTGCCGTCGCTGCGCATGAACGCGAGAGAGACAGGTTCGAGTATTTCGCCCACGGTTGGGCAGGCTTCGGAAAAGGCCGTTGCTTTAGGAAATCAGGGTGAACCTGTGAAAGAATCTGTTGGTAAGGAAACGATCTCAGGCGCTGCGCTCCCGTCGGAGCGGGCTGCGACAAAGGTCATGGTCACGCGCGATAGAAGTGGGCTTGTTGATAATAGGGTTTTGTTGTTTGGACGTTCGGTCGTCGGTGCCGACGTACCTTCCGTTTTTGTGAGGGGAGGGTCTGAGTGGAACTCAGAAATCCCGAAGAAAACGGCAGATGAATCAGATGCAGCGTTAGTCGCAGTAGTAGAGAATAGGTTCTTTATTAAGGTCGACATAGGCGGGCAAGTCTATACAGCGCTGCTAGATTCAGGTGCACAGGTATCAGTGGAAGGGCCGAATCTTGGCTTACGGTTTAAGGACCAGTTAAGGCCGCCTACGATATTCGTTCAGGGTATCTCAGGTGAGAAACCGCGAACGTGGGGGGACTTAAAGCTAAGTATGGAAATTGGTGGCAAGACTGATTGGTTGATTGCGACGGTAGTATCTACACTTAGGCATGACTTGATTTTAGGTGCAGATTTTTGGAATAAATGGGATATTAATATCAACTACGGTAATCGCGCTTGGCGGGCAGGTGACCAAGGCGATTGGTTTTAGTTAGCAGAGCAGGATAGTAGAGAAGTAGATGTTTACGCCGAATGCGCGGGTTTGAGTAAATACGAGAAGGCTCAGAAAGAGACAATCATGGCGCTCGTTCGCCGGATTGTCCCGGAACCTGGCGATTCACCAGCGGTCACCAGGGTTATCGAGCACATTATCGACGTAGGCGATGCGCGCCCGATAAAGACGCCGATGCGCCGAATGTCGCCTCCAATATTAGCATTTACGCAGAAAGAAACCATGCGGCTATGGAAAGCGAAAATAATTAGGCCATCGAAAAGTCAATGGTGTCACGCGCCGGTGATTGTGCGTAAACAAGACGATGATTATAAGTTTTGCCTCGATTTTAGACCTGTAAATAAGGTGACGAAAGTAGACGCGTATCCAATGCCTAGCATTGACGCTATTTTAGATAGGTTGCGCGGAGCAGTCTACCTGTCGAAAGTAGATCTGCGAGCGGCGTTTTGGCAAATTCCGCTTTCAGAGAATAGCAAACAATATACGGCGTTCGCGGTCCCAGGTCTTGGTTTATGGGAGTTTGAGCGAATGCCGTTTGGTTTGGTAAATGCGCCGGCTACTTTCACGCGCCTTATGGATGCACTTTTCGGTCCAGAGTATGAGCCGCATGTTTTCTGGTATCTTGATGATTTGTTGGTGGTTAGTGCAGATTTTGAGGGCCATATGTCATGGTTAGAAAAGGTTTTGAAGCGATTGGTAAGTGTAGGACTAGAAATCAATTTAGAAAATTTCTTTTGATTTCTTTTGCACTGAGGTAACCTACTTAGGGTACAGGTTAGACTGTGAGGGCTTGCGTCCGGATAGTGATAAGGTAAAGCCGATAGTTAAGTTGGATACAAAGGTATGAGAAGATAGGCTATTACGTTTGAATGCGTTGCGCGACTTAGTAGCCAAGCATATTGACGAAGCACAGGAAAAGCAAAAGAAGTACTACGATAAAGGTAGGCGACGAGCTCTTTTCCAAGTGGGCGATTTGGTTTGGCGCAGAGTGCATACGCTTTCGAATGCAGCGGCGGGCAAGAACGCGAAACTTGATCCGAAATATGACGATCCGTTTAAAATCGTTCTGGTAATCTCGCCCGAGATTTATGAATTGGCCACGAATAGCTAAACATCGCACCACTAGAGTACATGTTTCGGAGATTAAGCTTTACATACCGCCACGGAAAGTGAACGCGTAATATTTTTTCACGAATATTTATTATTTTAGAGTTGGAATTGCTATGATGGCGTGCGGGGTTGGCCGATTCTTCGGTGAGAGAAGTTTGTTCACTTTGTTGTAAGGGTTTAAGTTTAGATTATGGGGATGAAGAGTTTGCCCTTGGTTCTATTTGGGTGTTATCAGAATAATTTAAGTTATAGAATAAGTTATGATTAAGAAATTAATTAAGGTTATTATTTTGTTTAGCGTTTAGCGCTGGCTGCAAGTTGCCGGTCGAGAGAGGAAAAGGGGGAAGAGAGTCAGGCCGCAGTGAGCTTTGGCCTTGGGAGGGGGTGTGACGAGAGCAAGCAGTACGCTTGCTCCTCGTCTGCCCTCCTTCTCTCTCTCCCTCTTGTCACTCGGCATGGTGACGTGGTCAGCGTTCGGCGCATATATTTATTGCGCTTAAACACTGGCCTTTATGTTTTTCCAGCCGCCGAAGATTGCCGAGCAAGATTGAGAGCGCTCGAAGAAGCAAGAGCGCAGCGACTATGAGACAGAGAGAGAGAAAGTTAGCGAGCATGCTAGAGTGCGCGTCTATGCACGCAATATGCAGGTTTGGGCCGGCGTGTGACGCGCGACCAATTAGCGCTTTTGTCGCACGCCGCCTAATGAGTGGGCTTGGTGGGAGAGCTCGGCGAGAGCGCGAACGTTGATCATGCGTCAAGTCGCGTGAGCTAGTTCCCGGAAGAAAGTTGAGGAGAGAAATTGGAAGTAGCAGCGCAATGAGAGAAGAAGAAACACACGTGCAGAAGTGACCAGACCAGGGCGAGCCGAGGCAACGTGTGGCGGCAACACCTGCAGCAGGGCATTCAGTGTCGCCCTCGCTGCCATGCACGGCATGACTTCCAGTGGGTTCACCACGGGCTACGCCGAGGAAGACGTCCAGCCAGTGGCCAGATCAACTCCCCGTTGCCGGCTCATCGCCAAGGACAAAGGTCAGGTTATCTCTCTCTCCCGGTATTTCTCTCTCTCATGGTGATGCGCGGCCGCGTAGGAACGATACGCAGCCAGGCGATCATTTGCCGGCTACGCTCATCGTAATGCGGTAGAGAGGTTTCGAAGTATTCTTTCCTTTGTAAGGAGGTAAATGGCCAAGGCGATTTAGTCGCCGGGCCATTCGTCCTCCCACGTTAGTTTAAGTTGTTCTGTATAAGTGCGCGTGATGTAAACGTAATTGTAACTGATTTTGTATTTGTTTGTCTGAATAGATTTAAGTTGTATGTTCCAAGTAAAGAAAATTATTTATTCGTTCGACCTATCCTCTCGTTCCCCGATTGTTAAAGAGCGAAAGTGACTCTCTTACTTTCCCCTTAATAAATTAGTGACGTCAGTGCCGAATAAGGCGCTGCCCCCGTTACAAATTTTAATTTGTAAGCCTCTGAATAAAACTTCTGCTCAAGAAACATAATTTGGCTGCACCGATTTAGCATGGCAGTGTTTGCTATTTAATAGCCTGTGTTGCTGTCGTCTATAACGGGTTCTTCTGAGAATTGGATATTCTTTAGCACTCTCTAGGTTACCTAGTATTTCAGTCCTGGAAGTCGTCGGAATCGACTAGATTCCGGAAATATGTGAATGTATGCATGTTCGGGAAATCGTCAGAATAATAGTTATCAGGTTGTCAAGTTTTCACTTACATGCTGCATTGAGAAACACCGGATCGTAGATTTATTATCCTTAGTAGATATACTTTCGAGATTGAACGGGACTCTAAGTTTTATGTGCCCGAAGTCGTCCCTATCGCTCTACAGTCAGGCATATCATATATTCTTCATCATACGAGTGCGTGAACATCTGAACGGAAAGTTATTCCCCGATGTTCAGTTTTTTCCATTTAACATTATGAACAAATGGAATTCATAACCCTATTGAAATTCACACGTTTCATAATTGGAATATAAAAGAAATAATTGTACCGTAGACAGAAGCACTGATAATACATTAATAATCTAAAATACTATTTTTAGCTATGTCAATAAAACAGACATTATGAAAAATTTTCATTTTGAAGATGTATATTGATTATGAATCCAATTAAAAATCTTCAAGCTCGCTCATATTCTTCCCATAACTCGATAGCAGCTCTTGCCAAAGTTTAATTTTAATTTGGAAGCCTCTGAATAAAACTTCTGCTAAAAATTTGAGCTGCTATTCTGAGAATTGGATATTCTTTAGCACTCTCTAGGTTACCTAGTATTTCAGTACTGGAAGTCGTCGGAATCGACTAGATTTCGGAAATATGTGAATGTATGCACGTTCGGGAAAATACTCAGAATAGTGGTTATCAGGTTGCCATGTTTTCACTTTCATGCTGCATTAAGAATCACACGTTTATTATGCTCTCACGGAGGATGGATAGAATTAACTTTCTACAAGCGTTTTAAAGAAATAATCCCTTACTATACATTGTTTTCCTGCATTTATTTACTATAACTAGGTAGAGATTGCTGTCAATTATGATTTTCATTTGGGAAGCCTGTGATGTTCGTATCACTTATAAATAAAATAATTCGAACTCTCGTAATCTAGCTAATGAGTAAGAATTTGTTTCCAATGATTTTACTCTAATTCTCAATAAAATCGATAAATAAATTAAATATAATAAATAAATAAATCAAATATACATAAGTAAGTGCAATATCTCGAGGAAAGTCAAACAATGCCCTAGTTTCTTATGGTGCTAATTGTCCCATAAGCAGAGCTAAAGTCTTTCTTTGATAGGATATAATTTAGCCCAAGTTTCTTATAGCGCGAGATGTTCTATAAGTCGAGCTCAAATTATAAGGAGAGGATAGTCTTGGTTAGTTAATCACAATGAGAGAAAGAACTTAGGTATTAATCCAAGTTTATTCAGACTCATGCGCTCAACTTGCAAGGCTAGAAGTGAATGCTAGCCTGTGCAAAGGTGGCCTATTTATACACAGATTTTCCCGCTTATTTTTGCAGGAGAGATGTCATAGAAAATTCGAGAGACTTTCGCGAATTTTGAGAAATGAGTTTTCTTAATTTACAAGTAAATAACCATTAATATTGAGTTTTTAACACATGTAAACTTTGTAACGGGATGAAACCGTTTAATTGTTATATTCGCGCGATTACCTTAAAAAGACACGCGAAATTGTCAATGCTCACTACTATTCCGGGAGAGCACGAGAAAGTATGCGTCAGTCAACCGATAATCGTTAATAACCTATACTAAATTGAGTGGAAGCTATGTGAGATGAGAGAATCAATGAAAACACTTGTTAGTAATGTAAATCGAATCTTTTATTGTCCCTCAAAATTCACAAAAGGTCGGCCCGCGCGTTTGTTTACATGCACGCCCGCTCGTCGACAACACGCTTTGCCGGTACGCACGCTGCTCTTTGTTATTAGAGCCGTTACATGCACGCATCGAATGTTAGAATCAAATTGTTATTCGTATAATCGCGATCGCGAAATTAAGCTGGCCAGCTTACCTTTTACTTGCTGGCGATCGGAGACAAACTACGACAGGTCGCACAGCACGGAACAGTTTTAATATTGTTTTTGTTCGCGGATCGCGAGTGCGCGCACACACTGGTTTCGCCCTCGATGGCGAAACCTCACACACTCTCTCTCTCTCTCGTTCTGGCCTCTGGCTCGTACTCGATAGCTCCTTGGCGGCTGCACTCCTGGATCACTAATTGCTGTTGTTTTCAAAGCGTATGGATGTCAAGGGCACGTGAATCGATGGAACGATAGCGTAAGCGGACGGACACTATGATGGTCGATGCTTCACTGGTTCAAATTCGTTCGCGCGCGTTCCGTCTGCTCGCGTGCCGAATTCCTTCGTTACCTATTCTGTCCCCCCCGGCAGGTGCTGCCCTCACAGGCAGCAATTAAGCTAAATAGTCAGCGCTAATATGACGTTTACCGTCACAACTTTACAGAATTTGTTATTTGTTGATTTTATACAATATACAATTATCGCAAATAGTGTCGTCAAAAGTTATTAACTAATAGAGTTAATTAACGTGATATTACAATATTTACAATAGAAAATTATTAAATTTTCATATAACTTTATAGTTGATTAATTTTGGAAGTATTCTCCAAAATTAATTATTTAAATTAATTAATAACATTTGAATTATGACTAATTTTTCATATTTGTAACGGTTTTTTCTAATCTTAATATACAATTATTAGATTAATTATCTAAGATTTCTAAATTATAAAGTTATCATTATTAAGTAGTAACTTATTATTTTCGTTCTATATATAGCTTATTGTTTAAATAAATTATTAATTGTTTATTTATTAATAACAGTTATTATTCAACTGTTATTAATGAAACCAATTCTTACTCATGTTCTATGCTTATTCATTTTGCATATAAATTATTTATATTTTTCTAATATTTCATATGTTAATAAATAAATCAACTTTGCATATTGATATTCATTATTAATTTATAATTGAATGAGATATTATGAATCTACATGTTAAAATCTATATAATCGATACTTTGTTATATTAAAATTATCTATAATTAACATATTTTTCTTAATATCATGAATCATTATATCTATGTCTATTATTTTGTGACGTCATGCTGTTTATTTTGATTCGACTCTTATTTGTATACAGTCGCGTAAACAGTGAGGTAGCGCCGCTTAATGTATTGTTTTGACTAAACAGATAAATACGTTAGACTAGTCGCAGTCATTTAATAAAAAGCTCATAAATAGGACCGTTACAAGCCTCTCAATAATACTTCCCTTAAATTTAATTGCTTCCGCAATATCAATTATATTAATGATTTATTATGTCATACCTTTTGATGGTGCCGCTTAAAGTGCTTTGCAATTTATTCATATCGGTATTAAAGGGACGAGTTATACGTACTGATGCTTTTATGTTTTTAGTTGACTCATTATTCCGAAGTTTTGGTCTTTATGTATTATTGTGAAATACTCAATAATGGTAGTGCTAATTTTTAGTTGTTTTAATTGATGAGTTTTTTCGAATGTGCGAATCATCAATTATGATGGATTTGGGTTTTTCTTTTTCAGTAAATGTGCTTCTTCGTATTCAGGAAGCAAATATCATTTTTTGTTCATCATTGAATAATTTTTGGTATTCTTGACATTTTTATAATGTAGCAGTTCCCATGTAACATTTCACGTACAAAATTAGTTAATCTCCACTATCATTAATAATAAAATGGTTTAATAAATATTATTGCTTTCTTGACATCTGATGAGAGATTCTTCATTTGGGATTCAATAAAATTTAACCTCTTCTGATAAGCTCTGTAACAGGCTGCCATTTAACCTTTAATCTCTATTAAATATATCTATTCGTATGGTCAAACGACGCCGTGTCATCTATGTGCTGTAAGCACACTAACTCACCTTGTCCCGGTGTGCGCCTGCGCCGAGTTCTCTTACCGATCGAAGTTGGGTTCTCGATCTCTCCGCTAGGGGCGTTGGCGCGCTTGCTTAGCAGCGCTCCGTCGGCCACTGCCGATAACTCGGTTGGCGAGCCGCTTCTTATGTTGCCTACGCGATTCGTGCTAAACTACCGGCGCGTTCGAATTGAATGTAAACAAGAACACCGATCTTGAACAAATGGAAGACGAAATAATACGCTCGTTACGTGTAAATTACTGACCACTTTATTTACTTCCAAAAACTCGTATAAGGGAGGGATTTGCCGAGAGACTTCCGCACGCAAGTTCGAATGACAATACAAACGGGGAGAGAGAGAGTGAATTTCGCGATCGTCGCGGACTTTTCGCTCGCACGCTTTTGATAATATCACCGCGTACGCTGCGCGGGATCGCACGCTAATTACAATTAATAGGGCTGGGCACCTACCGCGTAATTGATGGGGATACGGTGGCCAACCGTATCCGATACGCGCGCTTCGGATCAACTGCCTCTGCTGTTGCTGTTGCGTGGCTGCAGAGGTTGAGTGCGCCGGGGCCGAGGTCGCACACGTTCGACAATGCGCGCACTCGGCACTCCGCTCTCAGTTGTAGTTATCGGCGACGGTGTCACACACGTTGGACAGTGCGGACACCCGTCTCACCACACTAATTGTTGTCGTCAGTTGTTTATACACACGACGTGCGATGCGCACTTCCACCTCGACACTCTCGCACAAAGTACCAAAACTCCCTGGATCTCACTCGAAACTATCAAGTACGTTGGCAGCTAAAACTCAATAGCTATGATGTAGCCGGACTGAAGGTCGCAGTCATACTGGCTAGCTAACTCTCCCCTCCCGGTCATTGCCCCTAACGCGCCCTCTCTTTCTCTCTCTCTCTCTCTCAAACCGATCGCGGCTATTAAGCTTAGCCACGCTTATTAGCTCACGCGAGTCTAGACGATTTTCGACAATCGTTGCAACTCTTAAATGATCGTCTAACTGAGCAAACTAGACTTTCTAGCCAGCTTCATATCAATGTTGTAAATTTTCTTCGAATTTGATTATTTTAAATTATATAAATTTGAGTAGAAGTTGTAAAGTTATTTGAAAAATACTTATGTTTTGTAATGAGATTATTATATATTCATTTATTTTTCAGGTGAGTATCTTCTAAACTTATCTTTTTGTAACTCTAGTTGGGTAAGTTTTAAAATTTGAAAATCTATATTGATTCTAAGTAATTTAGGAAATATATAGTTTGTTATTGAGAGAAGAATTGTATTCTTGGATATTGCAAGCGAATTGAGCCAAAACGTTCAATCTAAATAATAGATATAGAAAATTAGCTTGTTTCAATCACATTTAATTTTTATAGATAATCACCTTTAAACAGATAATTATATATGTATAACTATAACTATATAATTAAAATATCTTTTTTATTTAGAAAAAAAATTGTCACCCTATCGAAAACTAATATGTATTTTGTGTTTTCAATAAATTACAATATTAATACGCATCTAATATAATATATTTATAGCTGAGATTTAAAGAATGTTACATTTTTACTGAGAGAGTATCAAAGAGACTAAGTCCCACATAGTATTTATGCCAATTCAAGTGCCTGATGCGGTTTCGATGATTAATTTATAATTTGATGTTGCGTAAGCATAGCATGTCAATTTTCGATGATAGTGATTATAATATCAGTTATTTCGAAATGTTGATATTTTCTTATATTTTAACTTGAACGGTTGTATTGGTTTGAACATCTGACGTGATTGATGAGAACATTCTATAGACAAATGATTTTCAAAGAGAGTTCGTGTTTCTTAAATCGATCAGAATAAAAAATAATTTTTGATGTATTAATGCATTATTGAATAGAAAAGGGCATTATCGATCACTAATAAAGCATTCTTATATGTTGTCCAATAACGATGAACATATATTTTGTAATTTTCAAGTTTTCAATCATTTATACAGCAAAAGGAAATATCAAATTGTGATATAAAGACTATAAAAATATTAAATCTTGTATCATGTGAAAGATAGATATATTTGAGATAATCTACTTTGTTTATTTTTTATTACTCCACTCGATTGCAAATGTCAATTGTAAAATATGAGTCAATTCAATAGGTCTCTAGTTTATGTTTAATTGCTAAGAAATATCGTAACGGGGTTTTCGCCTAGCTTCGCTTGAACAGAATCTGTTATATAAAGATTACTAATAAATGCCGCGGAAATTAAATTAATAATAGAGAGAAATTTTCTCCAGAGCGATACTGTGCTCCTACGCAAGACGTCCTGGGTCCAGCTGCTCAGATTTGTCTCCTTCTCGTTCTAGAAAATAGGCCCGCAGAGAGTGTCGTGTGCTACGCCAAAAAGAGATATGTGTGTGTGCGCAAGTAAACGTTTAGAGGGAATTCGAGGAAAATGGAAATCGAGTAAATACGGGCAACTTCGGAATAAAGATGCTCGTTTATTCGAAGTAAACGTAATTAAAGTTACAAAGAGCACATACGTTGAAAGTAGCGCCGAGAGTTGCAATGCAAGCAACTTAACTGAGATGCGTCCGTGCATACAAGAAAACACTGCACTCGCGCCACGCGGACAGAGTGCATGTAAGCACACGCCGTGTTGTGAGCTGCTAGACGCGATGGCAGCAGTGAATTGGCGCGTAACGTCCAAACGAGGAAGCGATCGCGCTTAACCTCGGCTCGTAAAAACGAATGAAACACGACCGCATCTGAACATTTTGCACGTATGCGAGTACAAGAAAGCAACGGTACGCACGCAAACAGAGAAATCAGCTTAAATCAAGCATCATTCAAGGAGGAATGCGCGAATGGCAAACTAAAACAGGAGGAGAGAGCAAAAAAGAGAGAAACCAGATAAAGAACTGGTACGCACAGTGCTGGACGCTGGCGTAGTCTCATCAAACTTTAATAGCGTACACGCTTTTACAACAATGGCCTTCGATCAATTAATTTTTGCGTAGACGCTTTCCTCTCTTTTTAGTGAATTCTTTTAGCACACGCTCGGGTTCTCCGAGATATTTCCTTCAGAAATTAATTATCATGAGCGTGTCTTATCGATTTCCCCTTGATATTATTAAAATCCTCGAGTATTGCTATCTGCTTTTCACATAAAAGCTTTTTTTTTCTCTGTGACGAAACTCAAAACTTTCCTTGTCAGGCGTTGACCACTTGTCGGTCGGAAGCTAACTCTATAGTTCGCGCCTATGCTCTCTCTCTCTCTCCTCGAGACTATCGCATCTCCACGCGGTCCGCGTCGCGAGTTTACAATCGAATATCGAACGATTATCGTGTCACTCACCAGTTCACTGACGTCTGCGCTGCGCTGTTAACAACTTTATGGAATAACAAATAATAATTATAAATCATTTCTATTACTGGCTTTGCGAGAATAGAGAGACATAACGAACTACAAGTCGTTATAATATTAAAAAATTTCGCAAGTTATCTTAAAAAAACTGACTATCTATGAAAGGGAATTAATTATAATATTAATTTATTCTGATTAAGGGGAGTACGCTAGCAAAACCTTGTTAGTATAAGAATATTTTTTCTTACGCGAAACTGTCTTTGAAAATCATTTATCAATTGTTTTCCGTATTAAATTTATTAATATAACCAAAGTCTATTTATCTATTATTATCAAAGTAATTAACAGTTGTACCCTCATACTGCTAATTAATACGATAACTTTATTATTGATGTTAAGTTTCTATAAGTTTGTTACACTCTAACTGATTTCAGCGATTTGTTATTCCTACAGTTTATTACAATCAACTTGGGAAGATGAAGAAAATGTTGATTTAGTAATTGTTATTAATGTAATTTTGTATTTGGAGATTGAATGTTGATTTAGTAAGTATTTTTACATGTCATTTTTTATTATTCGTTTAATGATAAATATTTCTTGTATTTGCATTATTTAAGGTACGTAAAAAATAATGTTATTATATTTAAGAATATGTATAAAAATATATTTTAAAATATTCTGAGTTAATGGAGTAATCTAGCCAGTATTTACCTATTTATATAATATAACAATAGAATTTTCATATATTGCTGAATATTTAATTCAATAAATTTGTCGTTAAGCGGCCATTCGTCTCCATGCATTGTAATCACAGCAAATAAAATCGCAGTTAACTCAATTATCAACTAATAAAATATTAATAATGTCGTACTGCACAACGAAGTCTTAACTAAGCGTACGGTTTAGTCATACTGCGTTGACTATAGCAGTAAATGTATTCGTTATGGCTATACATACATCATGCAGAATAAGCTAAGCGACCCTGTCTCATCTGTACAGTATTTTTTCTATTCTTATCTCCATTCTTAAACCTTCAAACAGTTTGAAGCACACGGCCTTATCTAAGTTACTAGCAGCTTTTCAAAAGCAAACTAATGTAATAAGATTACTTCAAACGAGTCGTCTGCAGAAAAAGAATGTTTAATAAAAAATTGCTTGGGTTAAGTATCTAGTAAATAAACAAACTGAAGTATTCATTTTTGAATACGTACAGGGTAAATAATCAGATACAACGTTTAATTCCTTATAGATGTATGTTGCTGAAACTTTACGTGATTCAGCACTTATTGTCTAGAATTGCTAGAATTCAGATGGATCAAGATTCGATACTTCCTTAAAATAAAAAAAAAACTATTTTTATATTTACAGCTTCAATTTCATATATCTACTTTATAATAGTGTCGGTACGTAACAACATCTGTTATCAATTATTTATTAAGGTGGGGGTAAGCGAGACGGTGTGTTGCTCTAAGCAAAAACTGCGGGAATAGTTAATATTGAAACAATAAGGCGAGCAAATGATTTTTATTAATTTACTACAAATACGCTACCTCTCGAGAGTAACAACAATACTCAAATGTCCTTATAAACTACTCGTACTAATACTTATATTAAGGCGAGGTAGCCGACATGTCAGCGCCAGACCAACTCACTTAGTCCTGAGATTCATAATACGATCGGGTCAGCTTCATACAAAGCCAGTGTTTGGTCTCTCTTAAAGGAGAGGACCAGATGAAGGCTGCTCTCAAGAGAAAAGCCCAGATAGATATCCGTGGCTCAGTTGCTACGTGGTAAAAGGCACTTTTTCACCCCATGGCAAAGGCGACGCACAACCGGCTTTCTATCTGAAAGAGGAACGAGGACGGGGCGGTCTATTAGGCCGATCGCGGGTCGCGCGGAAGGCTGTCGTTGTGACAGTCGACATACAACTTTCCGTAGGACCGGAGTTGGTGCGAGTTTAGAAAATCCTCGGGGATGTGTCTCCGAGGTTTCATACACTGGGGCTCGAGAAGGAGGTGGCCTCAGAATTGCACGTGTCGACTTGCGGGTGAGGACCGGGTTTTCGTCCAATTCTGGTACGCCCATGACCACCTTGGAAGTCGAAGAGTTGACAACCTTAGGTGTCGATGAAGCTAAATGAGGATCTGAAGTGAGTTCAGATCCGTGAAAGGGCCGGTTCTTCCCAACGACGATGATGATTCTCGTAAGAGTCTCCTTTTTGGCTAGTTTCCTGGCGAGTCTGGCCTTAATCTCGGTTTGCCGGCGTTGTAGACTCGTCTCTTCTCCTTGCGCTTCTGACTTATTCCAGACGAGAACGATCCTCTTCGGCTAACGGGACCTTGAGTTGTCACGAAACTCACTGTCCGGCGAGAAGGCAGGCGCTTGAACGCGCGTTCGACCATGGCCCTGAAAAAGGAGCGGTCAGGCTACGGAGGACGATCTCTCTGGCTAGTGAGACTTTGAGCGAGGCTCGTCGACCAAAGGAGGTCGCTTTCGAATTAGCCGTCAGAAGAGCCGGTGGAGCACGGTCCTTGCGGGCTAGCAAGACTCGAATCTTTGGAGCTCGCCACCCACCTGGAGGGTACGTATCGCCAGAAAACTCTCTTGGCCGGCGGGACTTCGAGCGAGGCTCGTCGCCAACCAACAAGGTTACTTACAAGGTGACTAGTGAGGTGTCCCGTGGAGTGGACCCCGAATTACGCACAACTGGAAAAACGCGACTCTTTATCTCCTTCCCCTGAGCTACGGCACCGCGCTCCCATTGGCGGAGAACGAAAGAGTGGGATGACCGTTGTGGAGCACCAATCAGCGATGGCCGTGAGCTCCCACTACCTCCACTAATGAGGTAGAGGGAAAAAGAGAAAATTAATGGACTATGCGCAGGCGTGAGAGAAAAAATTAGACTTATAACACTTAAGACCAGGGTGATGAGGGCTCTTCTTCTTCAACACACTCTTCAGCTCTAACATGTGTCGTGTTAACTTTTTTATGCACTTGCCCTTTTACGTGCGGCTGAACGCTAGAGAGAGTCAATCATCAGTACCTCTCCCTGCTGTCCCCAATAACCTAATTTCTTCAATATATTGAAGAATATATAACCCTCGTTTTCGGTAAAGTCATTGTCTGTAAAAACGATTTAACTATAATTTTAATGTACTAAATTAGTTATATGAGTTAAATAATTTTTTGTGAGTCAACGTATACTACTACGCACTTAACAGGGCGGTGGTTATCCCTGTTACGAGGATAAATAAGAAAATAATTATTGCTAATTTTCACCCTATTATATAAAGCTAAAACCGTTTTATATTTTTAATATATCCCTATTTTATTAATTGTTTGAGAATCATCTCTCCCTGGATGGAGGGAGGCGCATGCGCCTTGAGTTTTTTTTGTTGCGCGTGTGCGCTACGCTCAAATAAAGTGATTTTTCACCTACATTCTCTCTCTTCATTTTTGAAAAAAAAAATGCCATACCGTCCAACATTCATGAATATTAAATTATTAAATAGACAAACAATTAGCTACTAGTAACTCAAACGTTTTATAAGTCTGAAGTTCGTTCCCGGGCTCGAACTGGTTAATCAATACTGCTCGTATCTTTATCAAATCTATGCCTAAACAAATATCTAGTTAAAATTAATGAAAAAGTTCTTTCCGGTTTCCGCTTCTAAGAGTACAAGTGCACAATTAAGATATGTAAGTTTCTTTCTCTTTATAAAATGTCTTTTGCAGTATAACAATTAATTTTTGGTTGTTGCTATCAGTTACATTTAAATATCCGAGAATGATTATAAAAATAGATATGAAAAATTATCAGTAATCAATGGCAATAACCTAATAACCACATGTCATAAAGGTGAGAATATAGAATATAAGAATAAATTACTAATATATTTTCTAGAATTGGTATACTGATTTTCCTTTTATATTATTTCATTTTAATATTTTTTAAATATTTATATGTATTATCCGCGATTTTATACTCTAGTTAGCATTAAAATCAAAGTTCTTTTCGGTTCCTGCTTTTAAGAGTACAAGTGCACAATTGTATTATATAGGTTTCTTTCTCTTTCTAAAATGTCTTTTGAAGTATAACAATTCATTATTTGAACACATATTATACATTGTTGATATCAGTTAAATTTAAATATCTTGAAATAATTATAAAAATAGAGGTGCAAAAATACTAATTATCAAAGGCGACCGCATGTTATAAATGAGAGGTTATAAGTTATTAATATATTTTCTACAATTGGTATACTGATTTTCCTTTTATATTATTTCATTTTAATATTTTTTAAATATTTATATGTATTATCCGCGATTTTATACAAGTAATATTGTAATTGTTATAATTATATTGATTGAGTTTCTTTTACAGTAAAATTTGTATTTATACAATGAATATGTAAATTGTATTTATACAATTTTACATAAATACATAATCTAATTTAAGTACATAAAATACGATATATCATAATTAAATTTTATTTACATAAAAAAATTAAGATACATAAAATAAGATATTTCATAATTAAATTTTATTTACATAAAAAAATTAAGTAATTATAATACAATTCCTTAAATGTAAATATTAACTGTAAAAATATTAATTATATTAATTGAATAATTATTAAAAATTAAAAATAATTATTAAAAATTAAAAATAATTATCAAAAATGAACTTCATAACTTGAATAACAGTTTCCCTTTCGCTTCATATTTCTTGGAAATAAACATTTTGATTGAAAATCATTTATTCAGTCATTCTTCATTCATGAAATATTTTGTATCGTTATTAAGCATCTGAATACTTTTTATTGAAAAGATTACCTTTGTTCATTTAAGACTTTTAAATAGTAAAATGAATTGTCAATAAAGTTTGAAGCATTTAAAAGTTCCTATTTTTTACAGAATGCATTCTTTCTGTATATACCTTATGAGAACATTATAAAAATATAAGCTTTTATTTAAATTATATTTATAAAAAATAATTGTGTGAACTAATAAAGTTTGAAACATATAAAAGCTCATATTTTTACAGAAGGTATTCATGACACTTAAAGTTTACATAAAATGTTTGATGGATGGATGTTTGAATAAATGTTTTTCAACTAAAGTCTATATTGGAGATAAATTTGATTTTCATACCATACATTTATTTAAATTTATTATTCACACAAGTTTTATAAATAGGACAATATATTTCCTTTCGCTTACAATTTTTTTAATACCAATATCTATCCATCCAACAATTTATATGACCTTATGAGAACATTATAAAAATGTAAGCTTTTATTTAAATTATATTTATATAAGATGATTGTGTGAACCAATAAAGTTTGAAACATATAAAAGTTCATATTTTTACAGTAGGTATTCATGATACTTAAAGTCTACATAAAATGTTTGATGGATGGATGTTTGAATAAATGTTTTTGAACCAAAATTTATATTGGAGATAAATTTGATTTTCATACCATACATTTATTTAAATTTATTATTCACACAAGCTTTATAAATAAGACAATATATTTCCATTCGCTTACATTTTTTTTAATACCAATATCCATCCATCGAACAATTTATATGACCTTATGAGAACATTATAAAAATGTAAGCTTTTGTTTTAATTATATTTATATCAAATATTTCAAGAATGAATGATTGAATAGAAATTATTCAATCAAAATGGTAATTTGAAATAAATTTAACTTTCAAATGATACTTTTTTAAAATTAAACTTGCATGTAAGTCATTCATTCATGAAACATTTTATACAAATATAATTTAAATAAAAACTTGCAGAGTTATAATAAGTTCTCAATAAGTCATATAAATTGTTCGATGGATAGAAATTGGTTTTAAAGGAATTGTAAGCGAAAGGAATTGTTTTCCTATTTATAAAACTTGTGTAAATATTTAATTTAAGTAAATATATGGTTTCAAAGTCAAATTTATCTGAAATTCAGATTTTAGTTGATAAACATGATTTGCGCGGACACCTGCTGACAATGGTGTTTAATCTCCCATAATTTCTACAATAATCGCGTTGGAGAGGCGCCCTCGAGCAGTCAGATCTGCGATGCGATCCGGTTCTGCAATTAAAGCATCTGTACGGTGGGAAATCTAGACAATCATCCCACGGCACATATGCCACGTCACGGAGAAACGTGCCCCTCACGTGTCGAACCTCGCGGATCGCATCCTCAACCGGCCTATCCAACGCGCAAAAAGCTGTTGACGGAGCCTGATTTGTCAGTGCGCACACCTCCGATGACATTGGAGTGTTTCGAGCAATCTGCATCGGTGCAGGTCTCATTGGCACGGGCAAAACAGGCAGAGGTTCGCGTCTAACCGGAACCGGGAGGGTCGGCAGAGAAGCCACCGGTTCCTCCACATCCATCGGTTCGACGTCCACCCCACGCGGCTCGCGCACAGGGCTCGTCGAACGAGTCACCAGGGTCACTGAGTCACTTTCCAAATCGATCACAGTGACCACTGATAACTCGCGCGGCGGCAACGGCAACGGATCCCGCGAGTGCAACGTCGACTCGATGTTGCTGGAGAACAGATTAAGCCGCGCTCTTTGTCGATTAGAGAAGCGCGATCCGACGCTTCTCAAATCGCCAGGGTGGCAAGGCGATAAGAGGCGCACTTGTAGATGGCCTTGGACCAGGTTCGAACTGGCGCAACCAACTGTAATGAAGAGCCCGGAAACCTCTTCGAAGAGACCATATATACTGGCCCCGGTGGCCGGACTCAATGGTAACGGCGGCGAAACGGGAATCGCGTGTCGTACGAAATCAACGCGTGCGGACTCATCAGCCGAGATACTCGAAGGGCGAATGGAATCAGCCTCGACAAAAGAAGCCGCTTGCTCACCTTGTGAAGGTAAAGCGGCGAGCTCCTTTGCCTGGCCCGATTCCACCTCCTCCGACGTCTTCGACTGACCCACGCGAGCAACGGCACTCGGCTCAGCCGCAACAACAACCAGTTCACGTTGCAGATCAGGCTTGAATTGAGCGGCTGCTCCTCGTTCCGGCGACGATGGTTCTGCCTTCTCAGGTTCCATATCTAAACAGAATAATATCAAGAACATTAAAACGTCTATTTTTATTTCATTTTAATTCCATTTAACTTAGCCTTTCGCGGTGAAATATACCGTTTCAGCTCTGAAACATGGACTTTTGTACTGCGATGTTTGCTGTCCGTTTGTAGATCATAGATTTCCGGCAATAAAACACTGATAATTTTAAACGGTCCGTCATATTTTGTATATAACTTCGCGTTTTTACCCCCGGCTGCGTTCGAAAGCGTGTGCACCTTCCTCCAGACTAAATCGCCTACTTGAAAGAACTTTTGCTTCCGACCTATATCGTATTGTCGCTTTTGTTTTTCTTGCGCAGTTTCAATGTATTTCGCAACTAGATCTCTAAGCGCATTTAATCGCAGTAGCCTATCTGTCCATGCTTGTGTGTCGATTTTTGTTATCGGCATCTTCTTTTCCACCTCGCGTCTTAAACTTTTAACCGGCCTAGGATCTCTACCATAATTTAAAAATGCGGGCGATACCTTCGTAGACGATTGCGTCGCCGTGTTTAGCGCGTGTCTAAATTCATGTAAATACCTATCCCAACTACGATGATCTTTTTCTACAAACATCGCGATCATAGTTTTGAGCGTCTTGTTTACGCATTCAACTGGGTCGCTCTGTTGATGGTAGGCAGGACAAAGTACGTGCTTTATGCCATGCTCTTGCAGCATGCTTTGGAAGACTTTGCTTTTATATGCTTTCGCATTATCGCTAATTAAGTATTCTGGGTTTTCCCATCTAAATAATATAAGTTCTTCCAATGCAGCAGCAAGTGCAGGCCCGTCTGCTGACCTAAGCGGTTTCAATTCTACCCATTTAGTGAATAGATCTTGAAATACTACCATAAACCTATTTTTGCTACGAGGTAGATCGACTACATCGGTAACTACTACAGCCCAAGGACGTTCGACAGCGCGCTTTCCCATTAAACCTAGCGGAGCTTGTTGTACCGTATTATACTCCTGACATTTCTTACATTCACTAACAAAAGTACTCACGTCGTACCAAACTCCCGGCCAGTAGTATTCTCGAGCCACTCTATCGTAGGTCTTTTCCCGGCCCAAATGTCCGGACGATGGCTCACAATGAGCGTCTCGCAGCACGCGCTCCCTATGCTCAACCGGAACTACCATACGCCAACACTCCTCTCTGTTTGTAATCGGATCTAGTAAATGGTTTTGCATAAACTTGTAAAGTGTGTTATCTTCTACCTGCCACGTTCTATACTTTTTCGGCCTAGACAACACGTCTTGCACCCGTTGCAAATACCACTTATCGCTAGTATCCTCAAACGCGTATACTTCGCATTCGTTTTCAAATTCTCTAGAGAGAGCGTCCGGCATGTGGTGTAATGCTCCTTTCCTATGAACGATCTCGCAATCATGCTGCTGAAACTCAAGCACCCATCTCTCTAACCGGCCTGAAAGTTCTCTTTTATTCAAAATCTTCGTAAGAGCGCTGTGGTCCGTAACTACAATAAAGTGCGACCCCTCAATATAAAGTCTAAACTTCTTAACAGCAAATAAAACGGCTAAAAATTCAATCTCGCTAACTGTGTAGTTACGCTCGTGAGTATTGAGCATTCGACTGGCGTAACATATGGGATGTTCACCGTCGTCGAAAACCTACACTAAACACGCGCCTACCGCGAAAGAAGAACCGTCATAGTGTAAATAGAAAGGGAGGTTAAAGTCCGGGCGCGCAAGAAGAGGCGCCTCGGTCAACGCACGCTTCAACCTTTCGAATGCAAGCTGCTGTACTTCTTCCCAATACCATGGCTAATCCTTACGAATTAATTCAGTTAAAGGGACCTTTATCTCGCTTTCGTGTTCTATAAATCTAGCGTACTAACCCACCATCCCAAGAAATCTACGCAACTGAGCAACACTGCTCGGGGCTGGGTACTCTACGATCGGCTGTACTTTATTATTGTCCGGCCGCAAATTCTTTCGAATTCCCAAAGGCCTGACCCGGGGACTGCGTAAGCCGTATACTGCTTACTAGCCTCCGAGAGCGGTATTTACCAAAAAGCCGACTTTAAATCTATTTTGGATAAGTAAACTGCACCGCGTAACCTTTCTAAGATCGAGTCCATGCTTGGCATTGGATACGCATCTATCTTCGTCACTTTATTAACCGGCCTAAAATCGAGGCAAAATCTATATCCTCCGTCTTGCTTTCGTACAACCACCGGCGCGCTACACCACTGACTATTCGACGGCCTAATTATTCCCGCTTTCCATAAACGCATGGTTTCTTCCTGCAAGAAAGCTAAAATTTTCGGCGACATTCGATGCATCGAGGTTTCGATCGGGCGCGCGTCACCTACATCTATCACGTGCTCGATCACGTTTGTAACCGCCGACGAATCTCCAGACTCAGGGACGATCCGGCGAACGAGCGCCATGATCGTCTCTCTCTGAGCCTGCTCATATCTATTCAACCCTGCGCACTCCGCGAAAACATCAACCGCCTCGCTAGCACCGTCGGCGAGTTGATACCAGTCACTGAAGTCTCTCGACCGCCAGGCGCGATTCTTCACATTAATGTTAATGTCCCATTCGGTCCAGAAATCGGCGCCTAAAATGAGGTCGTGCTTCATTGCTGACACGGCCGTCGCAATCAACCACGCAACTCTACCTCTAATCTCGAAACTCAATCTGAGATCGCCTAATGTTCGCGGCTTTTCACCTGAAATGCCTTGTACGAAAATCGTAGGCGTCCTCAATCGTTCCGCGTATTTCTGAGCTATCTCTGGCCCGGCTACTGTCTCCTGTGCACCCAAATCTAATAACGCTGTATAGACATCATTGCCTATTTTTACCCTTATGAAAAATCTATTTTCTATAACGGCTACTCGCGCTAATTCCGATTCGTTTCTCGGCGGTGTAGGTACACCTGAGCTCGCCTCAGTTTCCCCCCTCACCGAAATGGACGGTGCATCTATCCAGACAGCCGTACGCTTACTCAATACTCGTGCGTTCGCAGGTTCATTATCTGTCCGCGATTCCGGCCCTACCTCTGTAGCTTGCCTCGCTCGCGAATTTACTGAACTCGCTTCGTCATCTGATGAGAAAGAGTTTATTACCTCATCCCGTTGCTCTTTATCGGCTCTAGCTCTAGCACGTCTAATCGAACGCTTTGCGTTTCGCGATTTGCCCGATTTCGTGTTCTGTGGCTTTAAAGATCCGTCCAACGTCGAGGAAAAAGACTCTTTATTATCTGTAGGGCCTGGTACTCCCAGTTTCCCGCCAGCTACATCATCTGTACTAACGCTACGCGACATTTCCGGCCTACAAACGACTGGCTTTCTTTCGCTTGTATCCGATTCCTCAAACTTTATTTCATCCGTACTTACCGGGTGACACGCGACCTGCTGACTTTCGCTTGCGCCCAGTATCTCCTCTAACCTTGTACTACCTGTGCGTTCGAAATTTCTAATTTTTGACGCACCTGTCGAGTTGCTTATCGTTCTTAGCAACTCTCTTTCCAAACTTAACCGCCCGATTTGCCTTAGGCAGGAGTCGCAGAGCGGTTCACGGCTCCTGCGCCCGAGTTTTCCTGTCTCGTTTGACTACAGGTCGGACAATTGCGAAAAAAAAACCGACGGTTCCGCAAACCTAACATACCGACGTCGCTTCCGCAGTTCTCAGTGGACAATTGTTTGCATAATGCCCTGGTTGTCGGCACTTATAGCAAACAATCGGCTGTACGCTCTGCGCAGCCTGACACTGAGCTCTACGATGGCCTACCATACCGCACGCGAAACATGCTCCACCGAATGGTCGCTCTGCTCTCGCGTTACCTGCTTGCGCCCCGTTACCCTATCTTCGTTGCTGAAGAATTAGATTCGGCGCAGAGAGCACTGGCGTCTGAACGGCGAGAGGCTGCGCGGCGACGTTCGTCGCCTGCGGCTTGGACTCTTGGGCCCCGGCCACGGCGATTTCGCTATTCGTCCCCTTGTCTTTCGTCTTTGCTCTCTTTTTCTTCGCTTGAGTTTTATTTTTATTCGGTTCTACGATTAAAATTTCCTCATCCGCGTCTTCCGCTTCGTCTAACGCCGCGACTATTTTTGTTTTAACGATCGATTTCTTCGGTTCTTGATACGTGGATTCTGGCACTAGAGTAACGTCCACCTCTTCCAACCTGCCATACGATCTTCTAACGCCATTCCTAACTCTTTAAAGTGACTCAAATCTTTAAACGTTTTTTTTCTAAGTAACGCTTATATTGAGGGTGTAATCCTTCAACTATAATTACTAATAGCCTCTTATCCACAACCGGTGGATCAAAACGCCTCAAAATCGATTGAAAAGCCGCGACATAATTTGCTATCCGATCGCGTTCACCTTGTGATCTTTGACGTAGCTCTCTGTATAGCTGTTCGCGGTTGAGCAGTCGGCAAAAACTATCTGCAAAACTCTTTTTAAATTCATTTAGACTAGCCCAACTCTTACGATTGAGTTCGTACCACGAACGCGCCTTTCCACGGAGCGTCGTACCTATCGCTTTTAATATTTCCTCGTCCGGGATCGCATAGTAGCATTGACAATCTTCCAAACTCGACAGATAGCTAACCGCTGAAATATCGTCGTCACCCATGAAATTCAATGACCACGCGCTTAACGCGCTCACACCGTCGACAGGTACACCGTTTATGTATTTGACGCGCGCAGGGCTATTCTTCTTTTTCTTGATTTTTACCGGTTTATCGCTCTTACTCTCTGTTCTTTTCCTTCGATCTAACTAGGTAGCGCTAGAGATTGTCGCTATGCTGCCAGGCCCCGGCAAAATTTTCGCCTTGGGGGGCTTGTACACCGACGCCTCCATCGAAGCCCTAGATTCTAAGTCCGAGTGATCTTTCGCTGGTAAATTTAAACGCCTAGACTCCTTGCACGGCGCCCTCATAGCCCTTTCCCATTCTTCCACCCAAGATTCTATATCCGATTTAGAACGCCTATCGTAAATAGTGCTTGTATGGCTAGATGCAGGGAATGCGCGAGTTGGCGACTCACACCGCGAGGCAGTGATTGAGCGGCTGTGCACAACAGGGCTGGCGGTCGCTGGCGCGTTGAGCGCCGCGCGGCCTGCCGACGGCTCGGCTTGCAGCGGCTGTTGAGCCTGCTGCATTGCCTGAGTCGTTCTGCCTTGTACTGCCTCTCTTTCCACTCGTATCACGGTGTTGGTGCCATCGGTGATATCTTGTTTTATCTCGCGCCTATAGATCCATCGCGGAACTGCTGTTATTGCCCTCCACAATTACCCTAGAGTGCTACTACTACGTCCCTCTACTTCAGGTACAACCGACATTTGCGCGTCACTATTTCGCGTAGCCGATCTTACCTCGCTGACTGCCGGCATCATTACCTCCTCGCGAACGGGAGTCAACGCCCTTACACCCGGCGGCTGAAACGGTTCACGTAGAGCGGCAACGTTTACAGATGTTCGCATCGCCTGCTCTGGCGTTCTTGCTTCAGCTGCCTTTGGCGAAGCAACCCGCGCAGGTTCGTCTGCTCGGTTTCTATGTTCGTCGCTAACATGTGCCGCTTGCACATGTGTACTGCGATGCATCAGGTACGCAACTCGTTATGAAATCACCGGGAAGTAGATTTAATTCTAATTCCGGCATTTCTGACGCGATCGTATACCGAAGGTATCGCTCTTTCAGATCCTCTATGTCACCATGCAATGACAATTCGCGGAAGCGCATTAATTCTAATAGAGCGACCGGCTCTGTGGAATCAATGCGACGCTTTACCTCCTTAACACGTGGGTCGCGAAGCAGTCGACGCATCGACGTTCTAATACCACGCGCGGGTGGCATGTCGCCTAATTTTGTTAACTTAGAGAAAATATTTAAATGACTAATTAATATTAATAAATATATTTAGAAATAATTTCAATCTCTTAACCTAATATCCATAAAGAATAAAATAAAAAAAAAAAATTATTATTATTTTAATAGTGATACACACACATGCACGGCTTTACTTTATTTATTCCGCGGAAATAACTTTGCGACAGCAAACAAACACAGATTTTTAGAAAACGGCCGATTGTCCTTGCGTTTTAGGCCGGCGAGCTATCGCCTTGCCACCAAACGCATAGGAATGTGACGATCAATAACAAAACAAACATACGACTCTACTCGAACTTTTCAGAAATAAGACGGACGCAATAGCGCAAACGATTGGTATGCCGCAACCCGACACTGGTACTGTTTTCATTAGCAAAAGGTCGCATTATGACGCCTTGCTCTTGCTAATAAAATTTCCGAATGACTTTACGAGACAAAGAAAAATTTGAAATTTTTTAAATTTAATTAATTACACTTTTACCGTTTGCTACTTCTAATTTCGCGTCCACCTTATACGTTTCACACCGCTTCACTGTTTTTTACCAAGCCACAAGGGATTGCCATGTCAGTGCGTCGGGCCCGCCAAGGCCACAACTACGCGACTAATTGTTTAGGTGGGATACGGGATGCGACGGATCGCTCCAACAGTGAGCAGGATGAAGGTGTGTGAGGTCGCGAAATGAATAATTAACAAACGATTTAGAAATATAAATAATACTTTATAAATACGTTACCTCTGTGCGCAACGCTAAGATACAAAACCTTACAACTAATTTACAGGTACTACTTAAATATAAGTAATCACTCGACGAGGCGATGAAATAGCCGGCGCGCGAGCGCCTGGCTGATTCGTCTCGTCGAGGAAACGCAAACGCAGGCCGACCTCACCGCTATGCTAGGCCGGCTCGTGAAAGCCTGGCCTCGGTCGTGGTTACGCGAGTCGCCATGCCGAGAGAAGAAAGAGAAGAGAGAATGAACTTGCTTCCTGGTGCTGGGGTTGCCAAGGGTCGAAAACTGCATGACGAGTCCACGTAACCAGCCGCTACTTATTCCGATCGTCGCTGTCCTGGACTATTCTTCTATTTCTCGCCTCACTATAATGGCGGGAGATAGTGGCACGGTGGAAATCCAGGTCCTTTCCTTTTGCACTCACTTGCACAAAACTTGCGGTACGACGATGTAAGGACTCTCTACTCAACTCAGAAGGCAGACTGACGCGTGACCCCCTACCGCTATCGATGCCGCTGACGGCGGCACGCAGTGTTGCCGAAAAAACAACGGCAGCCACGCGCCAACGCTAATCATCTCTCTCTCTCTCTTTCTATCTTGCTCTCTCTTTCTTACTCTCTCTCCTGACGACTTACCTCTTCTCCTCTCGTCCCTTGTCGCTGGAAAACAAAAGTAAGGTGTCAGACACACATGTACGAGGTGTGATCAAAAAGTAAGGTGAATTTTTATTTTTCTCAAAAAATATTTATTTATTCATCAATTTTTATTTTATCTCCTTCAAAGTAATCCCCCTCGGATATAATGCACTTATGCCAACGCTTTTTCCAATCCTCAAAGCATTTCAAAAAATCATTTTTTGTGATCTTGTTTAGTTCATCCTTCGATGCCGTCTTTATCTCCTCAATCGTGGCAAAACGCCGTCCTTTCATGGGCCTCTTCAGTTTTGGGAACAAGAAGAAGTCACAGGGGGCCAGATCTGGGGAATACGGTGCCTGTGACATCGTTACTGTGTTGGTTTTAGCCAAAAATTCGCGCACAAGCAACGATGTGTGAGCAGGGGCGTTATCATGGTGCAAAAGCCAATTTTTATTTTTCCACAAATTCGGACGTTTCTGGCGGATTGCTTCGCGCAAATTGCGCATAACTTGCAGGTAATATTCCTTATTTACTGTTCTACCCTGTGGCAAGAACTCATGATGCACCACGCCCCTGCAGTCAAAGAAAACTGTAAGCAAAACCTTTACATTTGATCGAACTTGGCATGCTTTTTTTGGTCTTGGTGATCCAGAATGCCTCCACTGGGACGATTGAGTCTTAGTCTCGACGTCATAACCGTATACCCATGTTTCGTCACCTGTTATAACCCTGTTGAGTAAATCTGGATCATCGTTGACGTCATTCAGTAGCTCTTGGGCGATGCTCATGCGACGTTTCTTTTGGTCGAAATTGAGCAATTTCGGAACAAACTTCACTGACACACGTCTCATGTCTAAAACACTCGTCAAAATTGATTGGCACGAACCAAATGAGATGCCAATATCATCAGCAATTTCTCTAATGGTAATTCGACGATTTCCCAACACTATTTTTTTCACTTCTTCAACATTCTCATCAGTTGTTGATGTGCTGGGGCGTCCAGAACGAGGTTCGTCGTCGGTGTCTTCTCGGCCTTCTTGGAAGAGTTTATACCACTTGTAAACATTTTTTTGGCTTAAAGTAGACTCACCGTATGCCACTTTCAGCATTTCAAGTGTTTTGGAACATTTGATTCCATTTTTCACACAAAATTTAATGCAAACTCTTTGATCCATGTTTTTAGACAGCAGCAAATCGTGGAGCACGCAAAACACTTCTAACCTTGATGCCTCTCACAAACAAACCAAACATACTACAAAGCTGAAATTTGGAACGTATGTTCTAGACGAGTGTACCGACATAACCGAATAAAAAAGTCGAAGATCGAACGGACGTAGCCCGCTAAATTTCAAAATTCACCTTACTTTTTGATCACACCTCGTATAGCATATGTGTGTCTGACGCAGACCGCGAGCTTAGGCCTAACGAGAGAGAGAGAGAGGGTAGAGGGTAGAGAGGAGAGAGTTGCACGGTGCAGGCACGAACTTGCCTACACCGTCACAACTTAGGAGTTTACAAGAGTTTTTACATTGTAAATATATCGTACATAAAATCTGACACCGCCACCCTTTTTGCATTCACGATTGTATCGGAAGAATTTATAGTTTTGAGGGGCGAGGTGAGAATCGGCGATATTGTTTATATAAATTTAGTCTTGGATATGGCTATTATCTCATTGCTATTATTTTGTGGTTGCATTTCTAGTAGGTTAAAGTGGAAAAAGTTGAGACCGTTAATATTAATATGTGCTGTTACGAAAGATGAAATAGTAGCTTATGGAAAAATTGTAAAGGGTCATAATAATGAGGCTGTAGAGTTTTGAGGTACCTGTGAATTGATCACAGATAAATTAGATATGTTGCTAAATTAATAATTAACAAATGGATTTCATTGTTGCGTGATTTTTAGTGGGGAGCTTGCGACCCTAAAGATCAACAATTTGATGATTAATTCCGGACATAGGTGCCAGTAGAAACTGAGGCTGAGGCTGAAGTCAAAGTGGAGAAGACACATACCGACCGACGCGTAAGGTAAAAAAGTCATCAACGGTTACGATGGGGATCAGATAAAAGTGAATAGTTTATCTATAGAAAACTCTTAGACTTTTTAACAACAGGCCAGACATATCCGAACTCCGCGCTTATCCTTCTAGCTTTCGTTAAAAGGTTGATATCGAGCTTGGGTTAGATGGGCCGAACATAGATCTTGGTCAAGTCTGTGCCGTATGGACTTTGAGTCGGCCAGAGTATCAGATAATACGGTCCCTTATAGATGGAGAAGCAACCAGGAACGCAAACAAATTAAATGAAGGGCGGCCCGAGCTTGCAAGTTATTGGAATTGGCCGAAGACTAAGGCAGAAAATAATGACTCAGTCCCATTTGTTGTTGCTGCTATTGAGGAGGCTGATTTTTTTGAGCCTGTGTCGCTAAGCTCTATATCCGAATTCCGAGAGGGAATAGGGGAGAGATCATATTTGCCACCGAATCCCATTGCCCTGAGGACAGCAATAGCAGCTTGTAGGTGTACCCTAGTAATTGGAGGGTAAAACATGGATGAGTAGCTCAGGTTCATAAGTGATGGTAAACTGAGCATCTCGAACATGAGTATCCTCTGCCATATGTGTAATCATAGACTTCATATCGTAATGCCTCTGAGCACTGAGCTTAGCCTCCGCACCAAAATAGGCTTGAGCCCCCTCAATAGGGTACAATGGTTAACCGTTACAAAATAACTGCTTAGCTATTCAACACAAGAAAACTCTTTTGAAAATTGATTTCTCTTAAATTTTTCCTCATTTTTGGAAAAACTTATAAAAAACGTTCCGCCGTCACGCAACTAATAAACATATTTTTAATAATATTTTTGAAATAGATATAAAAACTGAATTTGATATTAAAGTTTCAAAAATCATTATTACATATTATAACGGGGTTTCTGCTCAGCTTCGCCTGGGCAGGAACCGCTACATAAAATTTGAATCGCGGAAAATAAATGAAATTGCTCTTCAGAGCAGCATGGTGCTCCTGCACCGGGTGTCCTGGGTCCAGCAGCTCAGTTGCCTCCTTTTCCTCTAGAAAACTTGGCCCGCGGAGAGTGTCGTAAGCTGCGTGTGAGGATGCGCGACAGCCAAAGAGAGAGATTTGTGCGTGCACGGTCGCACACGTAACCGGAATTCAAGAAACGGCGAAAGATTAACACTCGAGTAAAATTGAAAAGGGCGTTTAATCTTTAATTGACAAAAAAAAGATACAGAATATCAAAACACGTCTGTACAAACTATAAGGATCGCAGCGCAAATAAACTCGCAACAATTTATCGTTGCAGCAAACGAACTGCGCACGCGCTACGTGGTTACGGTCGTGCAAGCACTCGCTCTGTTGTGAGCGGCAAAGCACAATGGCGGCAGCGAATCGTCGCGCACCGTTTGAACAAGGAAGCGAGAGCGCTTAACCTCGTCGAGCTGCTCGACAGCGAAATCGCCTTGCTGGAGCCGGGTACTCGCGAACGGCAAACCGCACTTGCATGTTTTACGTATGACTAATACGTTAAAGCGACAGTACGCTCGCGGCGAGAGAGAACGTGCCGATACAGGCAGTAGCAACGGCGTAAAGTACACAAAAAAAGAATGAGCGTAAACGCGCGACTATAATCTACGCGAAAGGAGAGAGAGCGGTAGAGAGAGAAGCCAAGTAAGAAATCTGGTACTTACATGGTCGTCGCTTGTACACTTATTTATGTGTCGATCGCAAGTGATGGTTAGCGAACTCGCTTTTGACGGCATATCCGCTTTCGCTGCGATTTTAGCGTCGGTGCTACTTTTCTCCTCGCCAAACAATGGTGGACGTCCGTATTCTTTCCCTGCTTCTTTTTATTTCTCGAGAAAACTCCCCGTTGGCCATTAGCGCGACTTATCCAGGGAAAAGTTGTAAATTATGTGGCTACGCGCGCACAGAATGTCGGCCGGTAGCTGGTCGGAAACGGACTATGCTAATTTCGATTACTCTCTCTCTCTCTCCTTGCAAGGAAGCGTCTCTCCGCGAGGTCCGCGCCGCGAGTCGATATCGATTATCCAACATAAGTCGCGCCACTTACCCGTTCGCTGACGTCTGCGCTGTGCTGCAATTATTTAATTAACATAATATTTTATGATTATAATTAGTTATATAAATTACTGGCTTCTTGGAGAGAGAGAGAGAGAGACATAATGAATTTACGTGCGATTCGTTATAATATTCAGCAATATATTTCAACATAAATAAAGAAATACCAGTTCATTTCTACAATTACAAACTATTTAAAAGTGTGCGAACTGAAAACCACCATTAATCTCGCTTATCGGTTATAGTTAGCTATACTTGTACTTTATATTTTTTTTTATTGACTCTATTTCGTAGTTGCAACTATTTATTTACGATATTTTTTTTTTGCAGATATTATGGCATCATCAAAACTTGTTTGCATAGTAGAAGATCTCTACAGTAAGTTGGTTAACTTTCAAAAGCTACCTAAGCCTGCTAATCAGCTTTATTTTAGTTTTTTAATTGATTTTTATCAACTCTATTTTAGATCCAAATAGGCCTTTGAATCGGAAAGATGAGCAAATATTTCAAAAATTTGTCGCAAAACTAATTGAACAAAAAATAAACAAAAATTGTCAAGATGGTCTTGAAATTAAAAATTATTTGGGAAAAGGGAGAGGCATTCAAGCTGTCAAAAATTTTTCCAAAGGAGATTTTGTGGTTGAATATAAGGGAAGATTATTATTGAAACAAGAGGCTCTACAAAAAAAAACATCAGAATATCAATTTTATTTTACTCACAATAATAAATATTACTGGTAAGTATTTTTTACGTTTTATAATTTGTCACGAGATTCATTTTTTAAATACTTTATGCAAACTCAACATTTGTGCAACAGATAAGATAATTCCTTAAGCTCATTAAATCTCTCCTATAGATGAATTGGTAAATAAATCATTATTATTTAAATATGTAACGGTGAATTTCCCCAGTTTACCCAGTTTCGCTAAAATAAGAGAAAGACAATATATATATTTTTATCCGAAACTAGCTGGAACCTGGGCGATTATTAGGGTTCGGGATTATAGACGCCGTAGATCGGCTAAAGTGGCTGAAACGCGCGAAATAAGTCGAAGTGTGAATCGAGAAAACGATAAATGATGGAAGAAATAATCGAAATCAAGTAATAATTTAGAGTGAGATGTTTATATGACGATAAGCATAAAATTTACACCAAAGCTAAGAGAGAGAAAGGATGCTAGGTTAAGCAAGTGAAAGAATGCTATCGAGGAGGTACTTACATTCGATACGTCTTCGCTTATTCTGCTTAAGAAAAACAGTATAAGTTTCAATGCGTCCTCGCAAAACTCCGATACCGCACACAATACTTTTTTTTTTTTGCTCCTTCCGTTATGCTGTCACTATGGACACCTTCTCCATAGCTCTGTCCTGAGTTATTTTTACTGGGTGCACTTCGTCGTTCGTCTTTATATGTGCTTCTTGCATGTGCTGTAGAAAAAGAAAAATCCGTGTCTGCTCTTGGGGTGAACCGAAATGGTATTGTTTTGTGTTTACGGGCTCTCTTGCGACCCGTTCGCGATAGCCAATCAGCGCACGCGGTTACTCAACGCGGCAGGAGTGCACCTGTCTCTCTATCTCTCTCCGTGTCTCACTCTTACATCTAGTAAGTCCCTGTGTATTTGCGTCTCTCTCTCTCTCTCTCCGCTCACTTATCTTAGGCCGAAACACAGGGATAAATACATTGATAATAAATAAATTAAATGATAATAAATAAATTAAGCAATCTTGTTCATTATAAATGAAACTGAACCAAAACCTTGATTCCCACGATTAGCAGAATAAAAATGACTCAATAAAGATATCCAGCTATTTGATTCTAAATTTCAAATATAGCGCACAGTCTTTTGTAAACTATTTATCAATTTGAATAGAACACAGGAAATTCGGAATGCAAATCAATTTATTATACTAGAGACATAGAACATTCTTACAAGGACAATCTACAACAATGATTATTTTACAGCGTCGGAGAATTGTCATAGGTTTCTTTACAAAGAGCTCGCTTGCTTCGCGCGCTGTTAGTATTAGTATAAAATAGCAATCGCCCGAGTCGCGAAACACGCTACTTATCTTGCGATTAGGAGTCGTAGATTCAAGGTGCTCGGTTGGTGGCTCCTCTCCATCGTCACGCTCCCCCTGCTTCATCGGAATCGTCAGGTAAAGGGACGATAACTCATGTTATCGACGTCCAAGTATTCTTCACGATGAATTGTCAAGATTCTTAAAATTTTCTTCCTTCACAGAGGGAGACGCGTCGACCTGAGGAGAGTCCTTCGAGCGTCAGACCTGCTCGACCAACCTGATTCAACTGATCTTTCTTTTAATTGATGAGCGGTACCTACTTGCCCGGTCCAAAGCCCTGCTCTCTTCTCAGAACAGAGCCAAAGCATCTTTGGATAATCTGAAGTTCAGCACGCAGAAACTTCAGACCATCACGACCGTTACAATCTCCCCCTCTCTAGTCTGAGAATGATACCAACAACCTTCGTTGAAATCATCGTTACGTACCCCGCTTCGATCGCCATGCACACCAACTACTAGCTCGCATTAATCACGCGTTAAACGCTGATACATTACTCCAATCATTTCGCTCACTCATACATCCCTATCACATATCAATTTCGCAACAAGTATTATTACAATCTTTGGTGTCGAATCGCAATATATTTACATCGAATTTACAGGCATGGCTTATACAATTATAGATTCGCACAAACACATTTTCATTGTTCCTTGCAGTATTTTCGAAAGTTTAAGCGGTTGTAAGTGCCAACAACTTTGTCACTATCGTCCGGATTGCTTAAAACAAAGGCATTATGACCAATTCTTCTCATGATCACGTAAGGTCCCTCGTACAAATCAAAAAACTTTTGCGTTACCTTATCGAGGGCATTTGACAAATGTCTTACCCTCAACAACACCTTGTCGCCTAAATCGATCACCAATGTGGATGGTTTCCTACCCTTTTTCCGTTTATCAAAACTACTAATTAAATTCTCCCTTGCTATACGAAGCATTATCGAGCGATCAATGAGAGTTCTATCGGGAAATGCAACCAGCTTCTCAATCTCGTCTTTAATCGAAGTTCCGAAATGCAACTCATTTGGAGTAAACCGCGTACTAAAATGAGTTGTCATATTTAAAAGCGCCTGTATGTTACTCACATGATTGGCCCAATTGGTATGTTTATTGCGACAATATGTGCGAAACAACCTTCCGATTTCGCGCATTACTCTCTCAGTCGGATTGCTCTGAGGATGGCGAATCAAACTGTACAAAACTCGAATCCCTTCAGCCTTGAATTTACTCTTCCACGCATGGGCCGTATACTGCGTCCCATTATATTATCAGTTAAAATGCGCTTACTTTCCACGTTCCGGAATGTATTCCTCTAAAATTGGTTTCTAGGATGTGGCAGTCGTTGCTGCTTTCATTGGATATAAGCGTACTAGTTTTGAAAACGCGTCCAAAAGTACAAGGATGTACTGCACTCTCCCTCGAGCGCGGGGAAAGGGACCGAAAAAATCAACCGTCACCAGGTCATTCGGCTCCTCTGATGAGACCCATTGAAGTTCACCTTCCATCGCTCTCGACATATACTTCACGCGCTGGCATAAGTCGCACGACACAACGTATCACTTCACATCTCGGTGCAAAGATCGCCAATAGTAGTAGCCTCTCAAGTACATTTCAGTCTTATAGATTCCTGGGTGACCCAATTTAACGTGTATAGCGACAATCAAATCTCTCACAATCAACTGAGGAATAATTACTCTCCAATTCAAACTATTTTTACTTTTGTGAAAGAGGATATCTTGATGAATCTGATAATCTCACGTCGAAATCAATTGCTAATCAGCGGGCGTCGATTAGGCTCGAGGCTCACTAATCACTAGTCCCGTTTCTATATAATATTCGGCAGCGGCACGCTCCTCTCCCCACTCTACCAACCAACGAGCCGGCGACTCGCTCTCTCGAGTCACACATGTGCGTGCTCTCTCTCTCGCGAACGCTCTTCGCGGCTACTCTCTCGTTCGCTTTTCTTCGGCGGTCGTTGGTCCTCTCCGCCGATTACGTCATCGTCCACGGTTGCCTGAAACCAACGTCGAGCATTAGCAATGGCTATACACAGCCGCTCGACGCTGGCACCGACGGCACGAGCTTGCGAGATAGAGAGAGACAGACAGAAGCGGTCGGCCAAGCCGACGGCCCCGTCACATCTGCTTGAAAACAAATCAAAGAATTTTCCCTTCTGCGTATCATTCAATGTTGACAGATTCTCCACGGCCGAACGCAATTCATCCGATAATTCGCTCTCGTTTACGTCGATTGACTGAGTTTCAAGTTTACTTGTACATTTTATATTATTATTACATCGCCATTAATATTATTTTCACTCATTAACATTATGCGATCAATTTCATCAATATTCTCCTCATTATTTCGATCAATTTCATACTTGTTCAACATCAAGGAATTCTTTACACCTTGTTCTTCACTTTCAAATATTCTACTGTTTTCATCAATTATTACATTTCCATTAATCATATCTAATTTGTTAATCCTAATTAGATAAATAAATGTTTCCCTTTACATAAATAATTAATAATTTGGATAAAAGTCGAATGAGACGCTTTTAATTGCTACCTGAACAATTGAAGGCAACTAAATATTGAGGGCATTCTTCTAATCTTTTTAAATACTCATGAGTTGACCATTTATTCAAGAATTTAGTGGCAAAGGGAAGGATTCGAAATCTCATAGCGAAACTGGATCCATTCCCGAGCAGACACGGGTAGTTCTTACGCTTGAGTAATTACGAGCAAGTAGTTAGTAGTTTAAATTATTTTTGAGGTTGAAGCCAGAGTTTCCTCTTTACATGAGTTGAGCAAAGATTTCGTATAAAGATAGGTAGTGCGTAACATAAAACTCTTCTATACTTTTATTTACATATCGCGTACACAACAGGTACGAGCTCTTCTATCTATAATACTTTGTTCACCATCATACATAATGTATTTGTATGCGCGCTTTGCCGTTACAGTATAATTTAATTAGTTACCTAAATTGAAGGTAGGGTCTCTCTTACAATTTCGAAAAGAATTATCTCAATGTAAAAACTAAAGTTAATGGTTAGAATGTGAGTTTAGCACTGTGACATATACTTTTAACAAGAACATTTAAAAATCGGAAAAGCGAAACGTTTTACATTTTGCATAAGGTCCTCGTTCAAAACCTGATAAATGTATTGTTATTGCTAATTACGTGGAGTATGTCATTTTCTAGGCGTACCGTAAAACAATGACCAAATTTTTGGTCTACTAATTGCAACATACTCTATTTTTTAATGTGATGATCCATCTTTTTAAGATAATGCTACTTGTTTTACTTGAACACTAAGCTTCAAACATTACAAGAACGTTCATCCGGAACCTATTTAAAAATAATTAGTCAGAGCAATTTTGTGAGAGGTTAAATCAAACAACACTTTATGTTTTCAAAATATTCAGTATTCAAGCAAATATCTGAAATTTAAGTCAAATGTTGTCTTTTTATGTTAATTTCCACTATCTCTTTTTGTAATGTATTTGAAACTAGTGCACGAGGTAGTTATTATTGCATTGTAATAACTTTTAAGCATTTTAATATGATTCTTGTCTCAATCTTCTCTATGAAAAATGAATGCATGTTCATCCCTTTTACTTTTTACTTGATTTCACTTTATCATAATTCTGTAACATCCATGCTACATATAATATTATATCTATTTCAATGAAAAGATTTCTTCAATAGTACAATATTTAACTAGTGCGGGAAAGTAGATTCTCGTCTCGTTTGACATTTACGCTCGAGCGTATCGATTATGGAAATACATGAGACGAGAATCTCTTTCCCGCCCATGTTAGGTACAGTATTTTTCAATACAACATGTGAAAAGCTCGATTTTACGCGCTCTTGGCTGATAGCGTGTTGAAAAATAAAATTGTCAGAAATTTTGAATTTCAAATCTCATCGTTATGGAAATATTACCATTGTCGAAAGTTTACTTTTATTTTAATTTATAATGCAATAATAAGTTATTTTTGCGGTTGAATCAAATTGAGAATGTTATTTTAAAACATGTCAATAACATGAAACAGTTTTAAAATCCATAATTTTTTTATTATTTTAGTATTGATGCTTCACAAGAATCACCGTATCTGGGAAGATTAATAAATCATCACATCGTAGGTAACTTATTGGTAAAAAAAGTAATAGAAGACGATAAACCTCATCTTATTTTCATTGCTTCAAGAAATATAAAACCAGGAGAAGAACTCACATATGATTATAATGAGACACGAAAATCTGTACTCCGTCACAACGATTGGCTTTCTCGAACAAAGAGTAAGTGTATAAGTTTTTTTATTAATTCTACATTCTCTTTGTACCAGTTTTAAAAAAAAATATCTATAGCGAGCTCTATATCACTATTTGACATTGTAGTAAGATGTTAGGGGGAGTTTTGCCATTCGATCTAATGTTGATGATGATCCCCGCCTTTAATACGAGCGCAAAACTGTCAACCTCCAAGTCGCGGGTCGGGTTGCAAAATGCAACAATATGTCGTTGATGTCTTCTCTTTCTCGTAAATAATTACCGATGATATCCGGTGGTAGCTCAATCAGTGACCTCTCTCCTCAGGTAGGGATCGGTGGAAGACGCGAAATCGTTGATTGACGACAAATTGCGCTTCGTACGACACTTTAGACTACCGCCTACGAAATTTTAAAAGCGAATTCAAATTTGACCAGGAAAGTGAAAGCTGATGTGGTGGTAATAAAAGAGTACGGTGTGATTCAAACAATAAGGGATTTATTTCTCCAAAAGAAAAAAATACAATAAATAGATATCCGAGAGACTGATGCACGCTTGATTTAAATAACGCTAATAAAACCGGGTTGCAGAGAGATGGGAAAAAAATTCGGCGCAAACTACTAAACGCACGCAACAAAACAAAATCGCAAATCGCAAAGAAAATTATCGACACTTACTTCTAACTAAGGTAATCAGTCGAGACTATGCCGCGAAACCAGTCTTTTCCAGGTGCGATTGTTGCTACTTCTGTGTGCTGCTACTAATCGTTACTGTAAAATTAGCTACTATTGTTGGCTACCAGCTGACGTAATCGAACTCCAAAGAAACCTGTCAAAATTTATGTAAGCGCCCGGCTCGCACAGTAGCTCAATCAAACTAAATCGGCGCGCGAGATGATTGGCTCAGCCCCGGATGCACTCTCTCCCTCTTGATACTAAGCCAGCAGCTTATGCAGCCTAGCTTATGCTACCGAATTTTAACTTCCAGCGAATTTAATTTGCTCGTTGCAACTTTTATTATCATTCATACACAAGTGAACCTATAGATGAGGTAGCATCATAATATATGTTGCTAATTAGCTAATATATGGGCGTTTGATAGATTACCGTCATATATTAAATAGAGAAAAGCGAAAATCAGACTGAATAATACACAATTATAATATTTTTATACTTTATTCTAAAAATAGTTATAATAGTAATATGCTAATCAATTATTCGAATAAGTTTAATAAAGTAATATTCGTAAATATTCTGAAAGATATTATAGCATTATATTTATTTTATTTTAGAAAAAGAAAACACCCGTCTTGATATTGAAAAAAAGAAAAATTACTTGGAGGAAAATGATTTATCATTCGTCACAAATACAACCTCTAGCCCTTCCATTACAAACAGTTTTGATATACCATACCAAGCAATGATTCCTGATAATGTACCATCGGTGTTTAGACGTAAGCTATAATTCTCATTATAAATCAGAAACTAGCTTTTTTTTAATTATATCTTGAATAGCGTACTGTTTAATGGTTAAAAATAATAATATTATTACAGAAATGGATGAAAGTTCACTTGAATTAGAAAACTGTTCCCTAAATGGTCCTATAACAGCGTTAAATTCAACAGTTATGGAAGGTGGTAAGATCATATTTCATTTAATTTTTATTAAAAAATTGTTATAACTTCGCTATACAGGGTTTTATTTTATTTAGTGTTGGTGAATTCAGCGTTGTGTTATTGTCGTTTTATTACTTACTTGGATAACATATATGTTCAATTCGTTAATTACTGTTTTTTGTAGCCTGATAAGGGAGACAATTTAATAAAGTCTTCGAAACGTTGCAACAATAAATTGAAAGTTTTTCACCCGTAGTGAATGCTCTGAAATTTCTTATTAAATTGATTTACATATTGTTCGAGTATTAGAATTTCAATAAAGAGCAGAAAAGTTTACGTTTAAAATAATATATTGGGAGTTTTTTTCTGACCTCGACAAGGTTGATTGAAAGTCAATGCTCAAAAACCGTGCGGTAACTGTTCATCTTAGTTTTCTGACAGTCTAAACGTTTTGAAGGTACATTTATGAGAAAGATCGATTTGAAATATGACAATGACCTTATAAATGATGATATTGAGGTCACTTTCAAGATTATTGAAATAAGAGTTGTTTCTTGAATCGGAACATTTAATTTTGTGAATTTAGGGTATGAGTATTTAGAAATTATAAGCTTGAGGCAGTAAGCTTTGAACTAGAAAAATGAGATCTTCAAATGTATTTGAATGTTGATTTGAAGATCAAAGTCATTGATACATATTAACGCTTTATATTTTCTTTATTTTTTAGAGCCGATGTTAAAATAATACATTCCGATTCAAGAAATAACTCTTATTTCAGTGACCTTGAAAATAATCTAAAGAATAGAATTTATAAGGTCATTGTCACATTTCAAATTGATCTTTCGTATAAATGTAGTTTTAAAACGTTGATATTATCAGAAAACTCAGATGAACAGCTACCGCACGTTTTTTGAGCATTGTCTTATAATCGACTTTGTCGAGGTCAGAAAAAAACTCCAATATATTATTTTGCCTATTACTTTTCCACTCTTTCCATATCCGATGTAGAAAGTGTAGCTTCTTATTAAAAAAACAATTGACCTTGAGAAAACCTTAAAGGTTGAGCTCAAGGTAATTTTTAAGATCATCATCAGATGTCTACCCTTAAACCTAACAGCTTTGGTCTAAAATTTATTTTCTAGAAAAGTCAAATCTAGAATTTATTCTCGTGGACTGAATAAAATAAAATACCCTGTGTCAGATACTTTTGAAATCTAATTTTAACGTTTATTATTGAACGAACTATACAGAGTATCCAAACAATACCCAAACAATTGTTCAGACAAAGTCATTGTCACCAAGAATTCATTGGTGACCTTAAATATATCCTTGAGCATGACCTCCAAGGTTCTTTCAAGGTTAGCTTTGTCCTTTCAAATGGAACCCTATTTTTGACAACGGTATTCGAAAGAGCGGGAAATTTTACGTCCAGAAATGTGTTCGGATCATAAGTCATCGATAAACCAATAACTCGATAACCTAATAACTTTGACCCTCTGTCGGTTGAGTATAGTCTTGTATAGTTTCAGACCTTTGCTGGAAATAATGAAGTTGACCTGAGTACATTTTTGAACGTAAAATTTTCCTCTCTTTCGAATGCCATTACAGATCATACTCAAGGTCACATTTAACGTCACCAATGGATTCCCGGTAAAAAGTTGCTTCAAGTATAACCTTGATCATTTTGGAAAGTTACTTTGTCTGGACAATTTTTTGAGTATTTTGTTACTTTTTGGAGACCCTGTATAATAAAAGTTATGAATTTATATTCATTTTTTTAATAGAACGTCTTGAACATTCTGAAACGTAGCTGCGTTCCATTTCGTTTCCTTATTCTTAAAGGAAAGTGGGCATGTAGGAACATATGCATTTTCGATTGGGTTTACGGATACAAAGTGGAACATAGCCCATGGTAACTTTCACTTCAAACTTACAATTAAATTTAATCGTTCACATGGAAACGTCTGTTCTTATCTATTGAAAATTAGAATGTTTTTTTATTTTCTGCTCAAATACTGTGAAATAGTTGTTATTACCATTATTTTAGTGAAAAAATTTAATCTTATATTTTATTATTAAAATGAATTGTATACAATTTTTTATTGTTAGAATTGTAATAGTATATTTTTCAGTAAATAATGTTTATGAAATTATACCATAAACGTTATCAGAATTGTTCTTATAATCTTTGATTTATTATAAATCTAATATTATTAAGCTAGAAAATATGATTTAAATAGTATAACATTTGTTGAGAAATGAAAATGTTAATCCATTCTTTTAGTATTTTCAATATATTGAGCAATTAATAACCAAATATTCTTGGATCCAATTACAGCTCTACTATTTCATGATTATTGCTCAAAGGTTCTGCCTTCAGAAACTGATGCTCCAGATAAGGAAAATATGAATGTTATGGTTAAGTCAACCAATCAGGAGACACCATCAAGAAAGTGTAAGCGCAAAAGTTTATAATATTATTCATATAGATTAAGAACTTATTTCCAAACATTTAAAATAAATATTGATTTATATGGTGTTAGTAAGTTTTAATAAAAAAATCTCTCTAAAATAAGTAAAATAGGTTTTAAAGCATGAAAATTTCTAAAAAAATAGAATATCAATCATCTTGCAAACATGAACAGCGTATTCTTCCCATGGGCAGACTTGTTCTCGACTTAATTGGTTAAACCATTAATTAATATTATCAAGAAAACTAGATGAGTTACTTATACTTCTTTACACAAGGGTTACAAATATTTTCGTATACAATACGAGTTCTGAGCTGATTTGTAACTCTTTTTTGTATTTCTTGAAAATCGATATCATTTCTTCTTTCTTTGTTAGAATTAAAGATCTTTTTTAATAATTTTCTTAGGGATAAACCAAGGTACGTTAGCGAGGATCTCGAGGGTCTCAAATTGGAATCGATAATAGTCTGAAAATTGATCGGTACACAAGAAGTTTATTTTCAAGAATAAGTTGAGATTTTCTCGAATCAATTAATACATTTTTCTAAGTTTAAGATTTAGCTGTTTTTGTTGTCTTAATAATCCCTTTAATTTAGAATACGATGCATTCCTCGATATTCTGATTGGTTACTTTGAGCAATATTTTTACCGTCCATAAAGAGACCAGCGGAATGGTTTTTTTTAAATGTGATCGTTACGTTATTACATTTGTTCTCTCTCATTCGCTCTTATTTTTCAGTTTTTAGCCAAATTTGAATCTTAATGAAATATCTGTATAGTAAAGAAGGTTTCATTGCATTCTTCTTCTGTGGTCAACCGTGCTGAATTGTCTGCATATGTTCTTGTTGTGATATTTCACCTCACTTGAATATTGACTGTGTAGACTTGTATATAAAATGGGATACAGGCCACTTCCTTGTGGAATACCTGCCTTGATTGAGAATTTATTTGTAATGTAATCAACGACTTAAATTCTGAAGTTAATGTTAGTTACGTACGATTCTGATAGCAGTGCCTCCATGAGCTTCATTGCCAAGATTATCAGACTGATAACCAATATAATTTAAGTTTTTAAAATAATGCTTACTTCTAAAAAGAGGTTTTTATGATCACATCTATTTCTTTACGAGTGAGATAATTTTCAATTTCTAGTTTTCATTGACTCAATCCGTTAGCACTTGAAATAGCTATTTTGAATTTATCATTTATTTTGGTATTTTGTTAATCAGAGCTCTCAATAGAATCAACATCGTCTCCATTTTATCCATGAGATTTTCAATCATTATTTCTAGCTTATTGTCACGATTTACTTCATTTGGTACTAGTTGGTAAGCAGTACCGGTTATTAAATTTGAATAGAATCTGTTTGTTTATCTGCCGCACCTTGAGCGTATATAAAATTAGAATTTACTGCTTAGCTTGTTAATTCTATTACTAGCTACGATTTACATCGCTCCCTGACT
Source organism: Phymastichus coffea (assembly GCF_024137745.1). Lineage (NCBI taxonomy): Eukaryota > Metazoa > Arthropoda > Insecta > Hymenoptera > Eulophidae > Phymastichus > Phymastichus coffea. The sequence goes on from NW_026706814.1 coordinate 8,397,976, forward strand.
GTCGCTCGGTAGTGTGCATTGTTTATTTGACACTTGATTGGACTTATATTCTTTCTACAGTATTGAATAGCTTGTTTATCTTTAATATTTTTAAGTTGTTGTTGCGAATAACCAGTTGCATTGTGAAAAGTGGCGTTGGGCATTTATAATATTCTATGAATATTAGTATGATAAGTATAGCTATTATTACCTATACTATTAAGTAATTCTTAGAAAGGTCTGATATTTTCCACTTTCTCTACATAAATCGATGGAGATTTGAATGTCTAAACTATGTCCTCTTCATTTTGACATCTTTCTCTTTCTTTAATCTCTCAACAGTTCAAATTGGTAGACAGTTACAGTTGGTGTGGCGTCTGTACGTAAAACGTTTGGGCTTTTGATTACTATTTATGAACTATGCCTCAGCCGTTTACCACCTACCTCTTACCAGCTTTTTTTTCATTTTTTGATGGCATGAGATCCATTTGTATGTCATTTCGGCTTGGATTTTAATTTCACTTCTGAATTTGCTTGTGATTAGTTACACATAAATACTGAATGAAAGATGATACGATTAGCGCGACAACTACTACCAATATTAACTTGTGTATCACTTTCAATTTCTGTATTAGTTTCTCGTACTTAGGCATATGTAACTACGTCCACTCAGTATGAAATTTTACTAAAGGTTCATTATTTAATAATTAATGATATTTCTTTGTAATTAAAAATCAAACCCGCCAAGATAATGTTTAAAGCTTGACTTTTTCTAGTGACTAATATTTTAATGGTAATAGAGAAAAATCATATCAATTCCTGCTATACATGCATCATTTTTAAAAAAATTTTATTTTTTGACATTTGACACTTTACTTAAATACAAATAGTCATATGATTATATAAAAAATTTTAATAATTTCCATTTAGATGATGACATAACAAACAAAATTAAGAAGAGGTTGTATACTTCAAATAGTTTAGTATCATTAGAAGAAAATACTTGCAATGTTGGAAACGATGCTGTAAATTCTGAAAAAAATAATGATTCACCAGAAGAAGCAATCAAAAACCGGCCATTTAAGCGTAGAAAAATTGAGAGTGATGACGAAGATGGCGATGGTAATAAATACAATCCATAAGTATTTTATGATTTATTTTCGCTTCTAAATAATTATAATTCGACATTCATTTTTTTAGATCCAAGAGATAGGTCATACGAGCCTTCAGGTATTATCAATTAATTGTTTTCAAATGACACGTTATTACTGTATATATATATATATATATGTTTTTATTCATTAGAACATGATGAAAGTGACATGGAAGATTATGAAGAAAACGATGACAATAACATAGAGAACGTCGTACCAAATTCAAAGTCACAATCGCCACTAGATTCAGCTTGTAAATCATCCACTCGAAAAGGTAATTGAAAGATTTTTTTGTTTATGTTTCTCAATTTCATTAGAAATATCTGAATTATAAAATAAGTCATTAGTTGAACAATAGATCAACATATTATGAAAACTGACATTAGTAAAAAAAGCGAATAAATTCTTAGTCTACATATGTAGGGTATCCAAAAAGTATGGATACTCCCAGAAACTTTCCAAGTCAAATATTTTTCTCAACAGTAAATTCTTTTTCTAACTTTTTACGAGAAATCCATTGGTTTCTTTAAATTTGACCTTCAACGTGACCTCCGAGTTTATTTCAAAGTTAAATTTCATTTTTAAAGAGATATCTATTTCTTGACAACAGTAGTCGAAAGAACGGGAATCACCTTAACATTTTTTAAAAAATATTTCATTTGGTATATTTTTGGGGAATTTACTTAACTTATAATTTCATTTATAATATTCAATTCAGTGTTCTCATAATCCATTCATCATTTACATTGTTAGTATCACTATAAATTTCCATTTTTATAATATCTATTATTATTATTAAACAATCATATAATTTTTAGTGATAGATTTAAATTTATCTAAAATCTTGAAGCGACGAAGCCTAACAAACAAATCTAAAGAATTGAATGAAATTAAAAAAAGTTCAGGGACTTATACATGTCCCTTCTGCCATAAGAATTTTGTTAAATTGCCACCACATCTTGAGGCCATGCATTCTGATGAACCCGAAGTAAAAGAATTTATCGGTATGAAACCAAAGTCACTTGAACGTTTTTGGTTATTGAAAATGTTACTAAACAGAGGACGCGATTATCGAAACGAAATCTCTGATAATTTAGAGGTTTGTAGAATTCCTTTGGCAGGTAAAAGACAGCCTAAAAAAGTGATTGAAGATAACGCGAAACTGCAAGAGCAAAATAAAAATGGAGATGAAAATAAAGTTATAGTAAATAACACGGCAAATGAAAAAGAAGTCGTTAAAAAAGAAGTTAAGCCGAGTGATTATGCAAAATGCCCCAATTGTCACGGCTCATATATTCGTAAAAGATTAGCTACACATGTTAAAAAGTGTATTAATCAAGACAAACTCAAAGGAAATGTTAATTTGAAAACTTATATTAAAGGATCGAATCTGAAAATTCATGTTTGTGCTACCGAAGAGACTGCCAAATTGATGTGTGCTTTGAGATCAGATTCTATAGGAGATGTACTTTTGAAAGACCGTTTAATCATCTTATATGTAAATATGCGTTTAAAAAAGTACGAAAATGCTATTAGGAAACGTTCCATGTTAACACAAATACGACAAGAGGCTCGATTAATTGGACGTATGACAGAAGAGTTACTTCTTTTATGTGACGATATTCAGGAGTTAGGAGACGCATTTACCTTAAATACTTCAGCAAAATATGAAGCAGCAATAGAGGCAGTAGCAGGCAAAGCAACTACTGGTATCTACCAGCACCCTTCAAATGCAACACAACTTGCCAGTTTTACTGATGATTTAATAAAATTACAATTAGATTATTTGAACGAACAACTTGAATTAAACGAAAGTAATCTAGAAATCGTAAGAAGTCTTGAAAAGAAAAAAAATAAATGCATTTCATTTCAAAATAGATTTGAAGTAGATATAAGAAGTTCCTTAACGAAAAAAGCTTCACAGTCTACAGTGAGGCATGTAGCTGACAAAGAAGTGTTAGAAACTAGTTCGGAAGATGTAACAAGGTTTTATACGTATGCTCTAAAGATGAGAAAAGAAGCTCGGGAGTCTTTAGAAAAGGACGGCTTTACGAAAAAAGCTTGGGAACAGCTTGGCGAAAGCCAGCTATTAATTTCGCTCATTTTTAATCGCAAGCGTGTCGGTGACATGGCGTATTTTGAAACACGCTACTATAACAAAAAAAAAGTATTGTAGAAACTATGCCAGAAGTTTATAATAAACTAGATAATGAAAGTCAGTTATTGGGCAAAACATATAAGCACGTATATACACTAGCAAAGCGATCACGTATAGTTTCACTACTACTTTCATCAGAAGATGAAGAGTGCTACGAATTATTTTACTCATTTAGAAATATTGCTAGAGTTCCTAAAGAAAATCCGTATGTTTTCGGTTTACCTAGTTCAAATTTAGTTGAGGAGTTTAAAGTTCCCGAACCCTGTGGAATAATACGCAGATATTCTGAGCAATGCGGAGCAGAGCATCCGGAAAGTCTTCGAGGAACTGCGATGCGTAAACACATAGCAACGTTATGTGCTTTATTAAATTTATCAGAACGCGATTACGAAGAACTAGCTATTTCTTGGGTCACCGCTTAGACATCCATAAGCAGGTATACCGACAGCCACAGATCGTTCACGTCGTTACTCAAATTTCCAAATTATTGGAAATGGGTATGACAGAAAACGAAGGTAACTAATTCTTGATGACACTAAATTTACTATCGAAGATTGATAACTTACATTGTTGCTTTTGTTTTACTTTTGAAGCATCTTTTGTTTCATTTTACGAGAAATCATATAAATAAAACTTTATATATTAAATTTTCAGATGCAACCAATAGTTTAAAAATATCTGCAAAATCACAGTTAGATTTGACTACCGAAGTTGAACAAATAATAAAAAACATTGAGAAAACAATTCAAAATCAATTCAGTAACAAAAGTTACTTGTGATAATTCTTCCACGTTAGATTCTGCACTTAAAATATCATTACCAGTTGTCATGACAGAAAACGAAGGTAACTAATTCTTGATGACACTAAATTTACTATCGAAGATTGATAACTTACATTGTTGCTTTTGTTTTACTTTTGAAGCATCTTTTGTTTCATTTTACGAGAAATCATATAAATAAAACTTTATATATTAAATTTTCAGATGCAACCAATAGTTTAAAAATATCTGCAAAATCACAGTTAGATTTGACTACCGAAGTTGAACAAATAATAAAAAACATTGAGAAAACAATTCAAAATCAATTCAGTAACAAAAGTTACTTGTGATAATTCTTCCACGTTAGATTCTGCACTTAAAATATCATTACCAGTTGTCCGTCAGTCTTCAAAATCTTCAGGATCTGGTAAAACTAAACGTAAGACCGTCATACTTTTTAAATATTTATATTCCATATAAATTAGTTAATGTACGACTTTGTATTCTTGTATTAGTTTGGAATCTAAATATATTACTCATTGTTAATTTCCCTAACGGAAGTAAATTTTGCAATCTATTATTTTGTTAATGATAAGAAAGATTTTTTATCATATGAATCATCTGATTCTACTAAAATTTTTGAATTTATTAAGATACTATTAAATCTTCTTAAGTGAAGGGATTTTATTAACAATGTTTCATTGTACTATTTCAGAATTAAGTAAACGTAGGTGGCAAAAGGAAGAACTTGAAATCATACAAAATTATTTTAGAAATGAAATAATAGATAGCAAATTGAAGATATGTGGCTCGAAAATTTCAAAAATGCTCCGCGAAAATCAGCAAATATTTTTCAACCGAGATGTTGCTTCAACGCGAACATGTATCCATTCGTTAAGAAAACAGATATCTACAGAAGAATGTGTAAACAATAATTCAAGTTCAAAGAGAAACATGGTACCATCTAAAATTTATGAAACGTTTGAGCACCACATAAAAAAAAAAACTATACCTACCGAAAAAGACTGTCTGAAAGCAATGGAGTCGTCCTTTTACAGAGATTATTCAGTTCGACGTATTCAAAAATGTGTGAAAGAGGCACATAAAATGTCCTCTACTGACTAATATTACTATTTTTATTTTATAATATTTATTTTATTATTGATTTTGTTTATATAGTTTAAGTTGATATATAACAGATTGTATTCAACTGAGAGAATCAAAACATAATGTAAAACTCTATAACATTTATTTTATGTACATTAAAAATGTACTTTTTCGCTTTTTCAAAGATTTTAACTAATCATATAACATAAATTATTATTTATTATTCTAATTGAAAAGATCTAAAAATGTGTAAGAAACACACTTGTAAAATCCTCATACTGACTGAGGCGATAATTTGTACGTTAATTATTTACGTTTAAAATGTACTTTTATTTAGTTTTTCAAAGAGATATGTGAAATATGATTATCACGCAGATGTTATTAGACTTTAAATTTTCTACGTTTTTATGATATAATAAATATTAACACATTCTTATAACGCAAATTGTGTTTCTCTATTTGTGAGTATTTATAAATAAACTAAAACAAGATTGTCTCTTTCTCTCTTCCTCAACTTACATAATCCTCCGCGGCGCAGAAGTACTCCTTACAAGAACATACAGAAATACAATAATTATAAAAAATATATTTATGCAATGAAAGCTAAAGACATATAACGAGGATCATTCCCGTTCGTTATAACACGTGAAATATAAATAAAAATATAAACTTCTTAACCATTTATTCCTCAGTTAATTGAATATATGTAATCTCCACGACCAAATATACTTAAAAATACAAGAAAAGTCAATTTCAATAAGTACCTTTGAATCGATCTGTAATTATACTACAATAGTATATATATGTCACTCATTTTATAAACTAACACGAAAATTATAGAAGTTATTTTTCTACCACTACCAAAAAACAGATATCAATAGATGTCTTGAATTATCATTAATTTTCAACTAATCATTTAAATTTTATTGCGTGATCCGATATCTATTTCTTATAAACTTCTCGAAGTCAATATGCCATTGTTCTTACAGCCTCCCATCAGAGCGGTATAACCTCATCGGTAACACTCATACAGAAGAAACTAAAACTGAAGAGAAGTTCAGAAAAAGAACTACTAGCAAAAGATCTTGTTGTCTTATGCTCCATATTGCTGGACACAAGTCAAAATATTTGAACAACGCTTATGCCTTGCTATTCACCACAATACTTATACAACTTTAGGCTCATTTGATCGCGTTTGATACATGTATTTTCGAGTTAACGAACATCACGCTTTTCCATAACACTCATACTTTATTAATTCTACGAAAATAGCTTCAGCACAATAAAGGTAAATAATAAAAACGGCACTTGACAATGTGTCGTAGGAAACGACTCTAGCCAGATATATATTTAAAAAACTAGTATAGCTTGAAAATAGGGAATGGAAAATTTCATATTCAATATGAGAGTCTCGCTGAAGTTAACTAAGCACTCTGCCAAATTCGAAGCGTGTTGAAGAAATGGCGTTTGGATCCGATTCGTCTGAAACGACTCTAACCCCGATATATATTTCCGTAAATTATACCAGTTCAGGTTAGAATAAGGAAAAACTTACAGTCTATCATATATCTAGAACTCACCGATGTTCAGCTAGCTATAGCTAAAGGTAAAAATTGTCTGTCATTCACAAATCATAGTCCGTATCATTGTGGATATTTTGAGTATTTGTACGGGTCAGCAATGTAAGATGTAAGGAGTAAGTCGCCTGAAACGGCTCTGGCTATACATATATTGTTTATTTCTTACATAACGTTAGTTTTAAAATAGAGGGTAATATTTCCAGTTACAAATGTTCAAAAAGATAAAGTTCAATGAGATATGGTTATCAGTACATTATTTCTGTGACGATTATGGAATATGTCGGTTATTAATTCAAATATAAAGTATTATTATAAAAAGAACTTTATTAATAATACAAGTAATAAAATAAGACAGCATGCAATGCATACATAAAAGTAGCACGTAATTAACACTGTTTATAAAAGCAAAGAAACACTGAATAACTTGATGTGAAAAACTGCCTTGTGAAAAACTGCGACTGTCTGTCGCGTCGGTTAGTTCCGTATTGAAGGTTTTGCACGGCATAAAACAAATCCTTCGTGACCTCTTGAGTAGAGACAGAAGGGGCAACAAGAATTCACCTTTCCTAGAAAAACATAAGCATCGCTGTCCCTTCCTCACTGATATAGAAGTGAACGTGTCGTTGTATTATTCCAACAGAATATCTCCTGGTTAATGGTCAAGAAATTGAGTGTTTGTACATGTAAGGATGGGAAACCACTTTTTTGCGTAGTCAGCAACGCGTTTTGGATGGCGTATGTTCTCTCCTACTACTAATGAAAATTATGATCGATAAGAAAACCCACCATATTAATAGCTGTATATAGAATCAATACAAAACACGCCATGTTGGTGCGAATGGAAATCACTTCTTGCAAACACGAGAGTCTCGCTGAAGTTAATTAAGCACTCTGCCAAATTCGAAGCGTGTTGAAGAAATGGCGTTTGAATCCGATTCGTCTGAAACGACTCTAACCCCGATATATATTTCCGTAAATTATACCAGTTCAGGTTAGAATAAGAAAAAACTTCCAGTCTATCATATATCTAGAACTCACCGATGTTCAGCTAGCTATAGCTAAAGGTAAAAATTGTCTGTCATTCACAAATCATAGTCCGTATCATTGTGGATATTTTGAGTATTTGTACGGGTCAGCAATGTAAGCTGTACGGAGTAAGTTGCCTGAAACGGCTCTGGCTATACATATATTGTTTATTTCTTAGATAACTTTAGTTTTAAAATAGAGGGTAATTTTTCCAGTTACAAATGTTCAAAAACATAAAGTTCAATGAGATATGGTTATCGGTACATTATATCTGTGACGATTATGGAATATCTCCTGGTTAATGGTCAAGAAATTGAGTATTTGTACATGTAAGGATGGGAAACCACTTTTTTGCGTAGTCAGCAACGCGTTTTTGATGGTGTATGTTCTCTCCAACTACTAATGAAAATTATGATCGATAAGAAAACCCACCATATTAATAGCTGTATATAGAATCAATACAAAACACGCCATATTGGTGCGAATGGAAATCACTTCTTGCAAACACGAGAGTCTCGCTGAAGTTAACTAAGCACTCTGCCAAATTCGAAGCGTGTTGAAGAAATGGCGCTTGGATCCGACTGGTGTGAAACGACTCTAACCCCGATATATATTTCCGTAAATTATACCAGTTCAGGTTAGAATAAGGAAAAACTTACAGTCTATCATATATCTAGAACTCACCGATGTTCAGCTAGCTATAGCTAAAGGTAAAAATTGTCTGTCATTCACAAATCATCGTCCGAATCATTGTGGATATTTTGAGTATTTGTACGGGTCAGCAATGTAAGCTGTACGGAGTAAGTCGCCTGAAACGGCTCTGGCCCGATATATATTTGCGATATAGACACAATAATAAATTAACAAAATTATTAATTTCTTAATAAATTTATTATTCTATTTGTATGCTACGTGTTAGTTGAAGCTTTACTTATTGGTAAAATGTTATTAGTGTTATTACAAATTGACTCTTTCAAAGTTTTATGTCTATTTAGGGGCACTGATGAGTTTAATTGAGTAGTATTTTTTTTGAGTCGTCCCATATGGGTTTTGCTCTGTTAAATATCTATTTTAAATCGATTCTCTACCCTCATAATTGGCTTTTATCAGAATATAGTTTTTATCCTGATTATATAATATTTAATTTTTCTTTAAATGAAGTAGATGCGAATCTGTTTGACATAAATTTGTTGAAATTTTTATATAACATGATAATCAGTTTCCTTTATTGATATTTTAAATTGTCAATCAGCTGATAACTTTTGTTTGAAGAATATAATCTCCTAGAGGTTTCACTTGGTTTATGAACTCGTTTCCGAAGACTTATAGATTATAGTCGCCTGTTTCGATTATAAGTCAGAAAACTAATTTATTGTTAAATGATCGGGATTTGTTATAGATTACCAACATTTATGAATCTATACACATCTATAATGTTATATTTAAAATCTATAAAAAGTCGTCTGAATCGATCTTTGACATACATATATATATATATATATATGTATATATATGTAGTTATACACAAAATGAATACGTGGAAATTTGCCAAATGGTAATTATTCCAAGTATTATTATTATTATAGAGAAATAGGTAAGAAGAAGACAAGTTTACACTAATGAACCTTGAGTTACTTACTTGTTAAATGTTTATTTATTATTATTATTAATAGACTTGTCCTTGAATTTATATAGTTATATAAATGTGTATATTGTTAAAATATTCGTCCAAGAAATATAATCCTTTTATTTTAGCTGGTCCTTATAATAACTGTTATCCTTGTAACAAGTAATTGTGCTGGAATTGGTCTGATCGTACGCTGTATACGTATATATATATATATATATATATATATATATATATATATATATATATATATATATATATATATATTAATAATAATGCGTTAATGAACGCTGTTACTTTCGTCGCGCGTATACGTTAATCGCTGATAGGAAGGATATAAATATACTGATTTTAGGAATTTAACGATAAATAAAAACTGATTGACAAGAAACTGAGATCAAAACTGTATGAAAAGAACTGAATAAAACTGTACGTAAATCTGAAGAGAATTATGGGGTGTACGACTGGTCGTGATTAGCTCTGGCACGAGACTGGCGTGTCAGGCGTGGACGATACAGTCATGCCGCGCGAGAGTGTTACTACGCCGTCACTGCATTACTACGCGGCCGCCGAACCGCCCACGCGTGCTTAACGTGTACAATTAATACGCGCGGCGCAATTATACATAATACTAATATATATAAGTTTTACATTACATTAATACATATATCAGGATTAAGTGAATTTTAAAAGTTGTCACTTAACAATTTTGCAGCAAGAATATCTTCCTTGGTCTTTCTTTTTCAATTTCTTCAATATTGTCATACCTTTAAACGCTGATTTCTTACTGCATGTATTTTAGACACATCCATGAAATTTATATTATTAATAAGGATGAAGAGAAAAATCTCAAAAGTGATTTTGAAGCAAAAGGAACTTCTCGATAACATACACCAAGCATAAATATTCTCTCTCCGATACCACGTAATTGCGCTCTGCATTGTTGAGGATGCGGCTGGCGAACTTAGTTATCCAATCTCCTCTATTAACTAACTATGCGAGAACTGCAGCGCTGCCCGTATTACTAATGTCTGTTTGGAATGAATTCTTCGTTAGGATCCAAGGACCTCGTTAGCGCTGAGGTTATGAGGGCTTTAATTCTCATGAAGGCCTCTTGTTACTTCCGGCTCCATACATACGGTACTCCTTTCCGGGAGAGTTTAATAAAGGACTCAGTGAGTGTATCGAAGTCCTCAATGAAACGCCGATACCATGATACCATGTTCATGAAACTACGCAGCTTCCGAACATTTTTAGGGGAAGAGTAGTCGACGATCGGCGTTCCTTCTAGGATTCAGGCCTGATACCTTCTCGGTTGAGCAAGACGCCTGGAAATCTCGTTTCCGATTTACAGAAGACGCTTTTCTCGGCGTTGACGCTCAAACTGATTCTTAATACACATTCAGGTGCTTCTTATACTCCTCAAACGTAATTGACATGATAATGATATCATCCAGGTATGCCAAAGCAAAAGGGCGTATCCAGCCCGATTACCGAGTATATCAGACGCTGGCAGGTGACTTCCGCGTATGAAAAGCTAAACACCATCTGACGAAACTGATAATGGCCCATATTAGGTACCGTAGACGCTGTTAAAGGGCGCGCTTTCGCATTCATCTTGATGATATGTCAAGCTGAGATCGAGCGTGGAACTATATTCGTACTTGGCGTCACATGACCGCAACAGTATATCCTACATAAACGAAATCGTATATGAGTCTGGCTCGGTAACTCGGTTTACCTCTCAGAAATTAATGTAGAAGTGATATTCACCCGCTCTCTTTGGCACCACAACGACCGGACACGACCATCCACTCTTCAAGGGCTCAATTATACTTGATTCCAGCATAGTGTGGAACGGTGCATTTTCTGTTCGACCTTCAGAGAGACAAAGTTACCTACAAAAAATACGTTTGCTTGATTAGAATGGAGCTTTTGACCTTGATATGGTACTCTGCATCCAAAGCGTAATACAGCATCTTTCCTAGAGCAAGCAGCATTCTATATACTATCTATCGAATCTCTGTTCTGTGCTCGTCCGTGGCATCGACAATGCCCGTAAAGACGTTTGCCTTGCGCCTTTTAATTACGGATATTTCCATCCTAACCAGCATCTGCTCGTCGCGTAAAAGAATGATATTTTAGGAGAAATCCGACATGACCTTGAACTCTGTCATGAATTTCATACCTACGTAGCACTTATTTGCTAATTAGAGAATTACTGCCACGCAGACAATTTTCGTTATTCTTTCGAAAGTAGACGGTAGCATAGGTGACCTATTATCGATTCCTGACTACCATTAAATAACTGGCAGTAGACTACGCTGATCACATATAACCTGGCTTCCAGTTCAGCAACAATTAACAGCCCCATAGCGTCCATCGTTGTAGGGGAAGTTTCCGAATCGTATAGAGCTCGAATTCGTTAACAACCAATCTTTATGTACAGCTACCATAGAGTCTCATCTCTTGGCTCAGACTCCTTCCACATGCTGCGGCTCTGACGAAACCCTTGCGCCGCTCCTATTATCGGGGACTCGGTATTTAAATCTGCCGAGACGGTGGGTTTGGTATGTATCACCTCTTCAGGATCGGTATGTAGACTCCGTTAGAATTCTGACTTTTCCGGACATTCGTATCGCCTTCCGTACCATGTTACTCTTTCTGCGCCTGGACTACAGTCGGCAGACGAGAGGTTCTCGGCTAATTGACAGAAATATACGCGTATTAGGGTCTTGCAGGGCATGATTTTTTACATGCGATCCTACAGCGGGGGCTTCCACTGAGGTTTCTTTTCAAGTTTGGCGTTTCTACCTGCTACCATAGTATGAACCTTTCGCAAAACTAAGTCACCTACCTGAAAAAGCACTTGATGCTTACCTCTATCATAATGCTTTTTTTGGTTCACCTATGTATCGTCAATATGCCTAGTTACTAAATCACGCAGCGCATTGAGACGCACTAATCTATTCTCCCACGCTTAAGTATCGATTTTTATAATTGGCGACTTTACCTTGACCTCATGATAGAGACTTCTGATTGGGTGTGGATCTCTGCGAAAATTCAGGAACGTTGGTGATACTTTGGTCGATGCCTGTGTTGCCATATTTATTACATGACGGAACTCATGTAAATATTGGTCACAACTATGGTGATCCTTATTTACAAATATCACGATCATCGTTTTAAGTGTCCGATTGACACCCTCTACCGGATGGCTCCATTGATGATACGCCGAACAGAATAAGTACTCGATACCGTACTGACTAAGCCTATCCTGAAAGATTTTGCACCGATAAGCCTTTGCATGGTCGCTAATTAATATATTCGGGCATTTTCCAACGGAAAAGGATCAACTTTTCGAATGCGGCGGCGAGAGCAGGACCATCTGCCGACCGTAGCGGTTTTAGTTCGACCCATTTAGTAAACAGGTCCTGAAACACAACGATGTATTTGAACCGGTTTTTACTACAGGGCAGTTCTACCACATCAATTGCTACTACTCCCCATGGTTTCTCTACCACTCGTTTGCCCATTAAGCCTTGCGGGGCTTGCTGGACTTCCTTATACCGATGGCATTGCTCACATTCGTCCACCAACGTCCTAACGTCGTATCACATATCCGGCCAATAGTATTTTCTAGCCACATGATTATATATCTTTCCGCGGCCAAAGTGTTCCCACGTTGGTTTACAATGAGCATCTTTTACGATGCGTTCTCTCAGTTCGAGTGGCATTACCATGCGTCAATACTCCTCGTGATTAGTCACTGGATCAAGCAAGTAGTCGAGCATGTGATGGTACAGGACATTATTCTCCACTCTCCAGTTTTCGAATTTTTACGATCTCTGGAATAGGTCTTTGATATGTTGAAGATACCAATTATCCTGCACTTCATCAAACGCGCCGACCTCAAGCTCACCCTCGAACCCGCGGGAAATAACGTCCGGCAGGTGATGCAGCACTCCTTTCTGGTGCATAATTTCACAGTCTAATTATTGAACTTCGAGCTACCATCTCTCTAGTCTACCTATTAATTCGTGTTTATTAAAGATCCTAGTTAACGTGCTATGATCCGTGACGATAATGAAGTGCGGCCCTTCTATGTACGGCCGAAGCTTCTTAACCGCAAAAAGTACCTCCAAAAACTCGATTACTTACCGTATAATTCTTCTCATCCGCATTAAGCATTCGACCGGTGTAGCATATAGGATGTTCGCCATCGTCTAACACTTGTACCAAATACACGCCTACTTCGAAGGAAGAGCCATCGCAGTGTGAATAAAAGAGACTTGAGAAATCGAGGCGTGCAAGTACCAGCACCTCTGTTAATGCGCGTTTCAACTTTTTTAATGCTATCTGCTGTTCGATCCCCCACTCCCATAGTTGGTTTTTGCGGGTCTTTAATATTGCTTTCGTATTCAATGAAACGCGCGCACCATCTTACCATATCGAGGAAACGACGCAATTGAGCGATATTACGCGGCGAAGGATATTTGGCGATCAGTTTGACATTTTCGTCGTCCGGATGTAAGCTTTTACCGTATAGCAAGTATCCTAAATAAGTTACCTCTGTACAAAAGAAATCGAACTTTTCTAAATTAATCTCTATGGCCCAAACAGCGCATCCGTGAACATGGTCGGAGCGTTTACGAAGCCGAATGCCATCCGCTTAAATTCCCAAAAACCTAAACCCAGCACAGCAAACGCCGTATACTGTTTGCTTTCCTCTGATAAGGGAATTTGCAAAAACGTGGCTTGCAAATCTATTTTTGATAGGTAGACTGCACCGCGAAGACTGTCTAGAATAGCATCTATTCTCGGTATTGGATATGTGTCTACTTTCGTTACCTTATTTACCGGTCGGAAATCTAAACAAAATCTATACTCGCTGTCTGATTTACGGATTATCATCGGCGCGTTACACCGTAGACTATTTGACGACCTGATTATTATAGATCTGTCCGCCTTTAGTCACATTAATGAGAAATCTGTTTTTAACTAACGAAATTAAAGCTTTATCTGATTCTTTTTTGGAAGGCCTAGCTAATCCTGAGCAACGCTCAGGCTCTTTCCTCACTGAAACGGATAGTGTGTTGGTACCGACGATCGCACAATTTCTGAACAAATGGCTCTCATCCTCAATCAAATCGCTATAAAAAATCTTCGCGGCCTGAGGCGATACCTGCTTCGACGTGAGCGTGGTGTCTCCGCCCGTTCTATCGCGTATCAAAATAACAAAATTGGTTGGTCGATGTTTTTTTTTCAGCGGCGATAGCCTTTGCTGAAACCTGCCCCGCTGAGGACGATTTTGCATTTTGCATCGGGCGTTCCCTTTGCAAGTTATATCACGTACCATCTTCGGTGAGCAAGTCTTCGAACCTAGCCGCTTGTCGCACGCTGTTTGGTTCCGACTTTTCGCGTATTATCACTTTTCGGTGCTCATGATTTGCCTCGACGTTATTCTGTTTCGTAGAGCGATCATTTAACTGTTCAGCCCTATTTTCAGTTATACTGAGGAAATTTTTGCGATTAAAATCTAACGTTCGAAGCTCAAACACTGAGAAGTGAATTCACCCTCACACCCAGTCCTTACTAACTTCCCTTCGCCCGTATCTGAACCTTCATATTCGATAAAATTACGCGTTTAAGTCTACGCCTTTTACTTAAACATTCTTTCCCCTATCAACCTTTTCTACAAGAGGCAGCGTATAACTGGTAGTTTGTGACGGGTTATCGCCTTCCTCGGTAGCTAGCTTCCTCTTTAAAGTACCGATCCTTTTTAGTACCCTTTTTACCTCTAACGCCCACTCGATCCATATTAAGTGGCCGACGACTTCCACGAAGGGGTTTCCCTGTCTTACTTGATTGCAAGTCGGACTGTCCCTAAAAATGAAACCGATGGTTCCACAAACATGGCATACTAGAGTAGCTTCTGCCGAACGCCTAGAGTAATTGTTCATATAATGCCCGGGTTGTCGGCATTTGTAGCAAGCTATGTTTTGCCTTACTCTAGCTAATGGACACTGTATCTTCTTGTGCCCTTTCTGATTGCAGTGGAAGCACGCACCTGCAAACGGACGATCGCAGTTGCCTCTGTATGTGCTCAATCTAAGGTCGTACTGTTAAGGAATCAGGCTCGGAGCTACCATGGCAGCCGAGGTGACCGAAGCCTTGAAGAGGAGCGACTTCGGTTGCAAATTGACTCGTCACCAGCGGCTGCTGCTTTTTGACTGCTGCCGCAGCAACTTCGCTCCCCTGATTTCTATCCCTTTTACCTGCCTTCTTTGGTTACGCTTTCCTTTTCGCCGAATCTAGCGCAAGTACCTTCTCTATCGAGTCACTCAGGCCCTCCACTGCATCCAACGATTTATGTTTACTGAAAAGCTTCGTCGATTCTGTATACGATGAAGCTGATTCCCAAATCAGCATCGCGTCGGCTGTCGGTGGCCCCTGCCACCTTTTCCAGTCAGTCATACGGTCTTCTAACACCATGTCTGTTTATTTGAACTCGTTGAAGTCTGCAAAGGTTTTCGTTTCAAAGTATTGCTTGTACTTCGGATGGAGGCCTTCGATGATCATTGCTAGCTGCCGCCTATTCTATACCGGTGGATCGAAACGCCTAATTATAGCTGCGCTCATTTGAAACATTGGCAAAATTCGCTGGTAAAACTTTCCTGGAAATCTTTCAACGAAGACCAATTCGTACGATTTACTTCATATCACGTACGCGCATTGTCTTTAAACGCGGTTTCTATTGCCAATAACATTTCCGCGTCAGATATGCTGTAGTATCGCTGAAAATTATCTATACCTGCCAGAAAATACAGCGCGCTAAGACCGTCCTTGTTTGAGAAACGGAGACACCAAGTTTTAATAGCACTCACTCCGTCAGCAGGTATACCATTTATGTATTTTACCTTCGGAGGGTCGTTTACCACGCTTGGTTTTTTTTCAAACTATGTTCCTCTTTCGCGACGTATCGCTGTCCGTAGCACAACTTTCCGTGCCCGAGCAACAAGTACTTGTGTCGCTAATACCTGGATGTGCTTGGTTTTCGGTCCGTTTCGACTGCACTACGCGATTTCTAACGGTCCTACCTTCAATTTTGCTTTCTTCAGACGAAGCTACTACGTACACATTATTTACAGACGACGCCTGTATACTCCGAGCTCCCAATCTTCAACCCGCGAGTTAACTTTCGGGACTCGATAGGTTGTGCTCCTTGATCTACTCAACTCCACTCTGTAAAATGCACTACTATTTCGGTTTGCTCGCGTTCTATCGAGTGCCAATTCTTCGACCGCAACCATTGGAGCATTTAAGGTTGTGCGATCAGTTGCCAGCTCGATTTGAGGCAGCAATAAAACCTGCCGCTTGGCCTGAGCTTCCCTACTGTGCATTGCCTTCCTTTTTACTTGATAAACCGTGTTTTCGCCGTCTGTAGTTTCTTGTCTAGCCTCTCTATTGTACATCCATATCAGTACTGCCGTAATTGCCTTTCGTAACTGGCTTAGTATTCCCGTACGGTGCTCGCTCGGTTGAATAGCATTTCTTTTATCTGCTTGCCCATTCGCATTTTACGTCGGCCTGCTTACCGCCGTTGAAAATGCGTTTGTTCTACCGGCCTCGGCTATCTAGTCATCCGGTAACTGCGCTTGTACAAGGGAGGCGGCAACGTTAGCTCTTGTCTGTGTCGCTTGCTCTCTCTCATGTAGCGGTTGTGCCGCCAAGGGTGTGGCAGCTATTGCAAATTTGCTACCAACAATCAGTCTTTGTATATTGCTTTCCGCTGCAACTCATTGCACTAACTGCCTTACTACCAGACTTGCTTCCGCCGCAAAATTTTCCGCTTAAATTAGCGGGTTTAATTCCAGTCACTCCATAGTCAGTCCATACTGTAAATACCTATCGCGTAATTCTTCTAAATTACCGCGCACATTTAATTCACGATATCACATAAGTTCCAGCAGTATTGTCGGTTTGGCCTTATCTTTGTCCTTCTTATAGTGTTTCGCACGCGAGTCACGTAAAATTCGACGCATGCTTTGTCCTTGCACGCTAACGACATTCTCGCTTTATTTGGTTCTGAAAAAAAATGTTTGACTGTTACGTCCGGAATTTACAAATATTTAATTAAATTTACTTGAAAAATCAGTCTAGAGTAAGCGAAGCTTGGCAAAATTATCGAAAGAAAAAGAAATAAAAGGAGAAACTATCGTAGCGAGTACCCTTCGCTACCTTTTGGATCGTTGTTTTCTTTGAGATCTGTCGACCACTCACAGCCAGTCATACTTCACAAGACGAGAGGCATTATTGAATGTTTCGGTTTAAGTTAAACTTACTGATTTTTAGAGATATCGACACCTTTATTAGATTTACTTTTTTACTTCGACATTTACAAAAAGAGAATTGTTTCGGTTTAAGGTGGACTTTACTAATTTAAGAGATATCAACACCTTTTTACTTCGACG
The DNA here is from genome assembly GCF_024137745.1 of Phymastichus coffea. NCBI lineage: Eukaryota > Metazoa > Arthropoda > Insecta > Hymenoptera > Eulophidae > Phymastichus > Phymastichus coffea. The sequence goes on from NW_026706814.1 coordinate 8,415,839, forward strand.
TTTTGTGTACCTTGTTATCGTTTTACTGCCGGTTGCCGGGTGTCGCAATTCCTCCTTCAATCGAGGAAAAAGCCCCGCAATGACCCGCCCATTGGCGTATTAACCAATGTCACCGACCAATGGGCTAATTGCTTAATCAGCTTCGCGAGTCGTTGCATATTCTATTCAGTAATTATCGCGAAAGCGTAAAAGAAGAGAACTGTCGCTTCCGCCTTCGCGACGTGCTTTTGTCAAAAGCGCATATTAGACGGAAAGCTATATGCGACTTACATTCTTCGCAGGAAACGGCATCGGCTTACATGCACATTATGTCTGGAAGTCAATTAGTACCGAAGCTGCTAAAAGCGAGGAACCACGCAGTTAGCCATTTGCGTGAGAACGACTAAAGGTCACTCGCAAACTACTACTTCGACAACATACGAGGGTGGTCCGATAAGTACTTAGCCTCACCGCTCCATGGCGCCACTCTCGCAAAAGAAATATTCTATCACGTAGTACAACCTTCTCGATGGTTACTGTAAAGATTTTAGCCGGATCGGAGTTGTAGTTTATTTTTGAGAGCGTGTGAAAGCAAGTGTGTCCGTTGATTTTTGAAAAATGGAAAAAGAGCAATATCGATTGGTGATTCGAATCTTTGAAAGTTTTTGGAAGGGAAATTGCGCAGCAAAATCAAAAAGCACTTGGTGGCTGTGTACAGTGACTCTTCTCCTTGGATGGCGATCGTCAAAAATTGGTTTAACGAGTTTCAACGTGGTCGCACGTCGATTTTTGAAAAGCCACGTCCAGGTGCTCCGAAAACGGCTACCACGGAGGATAACATAACAAAAATTCACGATCTCGTATTGGCAGATCGACGATTGAAGGTGCGCGAGATAGCTAAGATCGTAGGCATTTCAAAAGACCGCGTGGGTCATGTCCTGCATGAAATTTTGGGCATGAGAAAGCTGTCGGCACGATGAGTGCCGCGTTTGCTCACTCCGGACAACAAGCGCAACCGTGAGACAACTTCAGAGCAATGTCTGACGCTGTTTAAGCGCAATCCGAAGGAGTTTTTCCGTCATTTCGTGACAGTCGACGGAACATGGATCCACTGGTATACTCCAGAGACCAAGGAACAGTCGAAACAGTGGACTTTACCCGGCGAAAGTGCTCCGAAGAAGGCAAAAACTTCCCCATTTGCCGGAAAGGTGATGGTCACCGTTTTCTGGAATTCACAAGGTGTGATCTACATCGACTACCTGGAGAGGGGCAAAACGGTCACAGGGCTGTACTATGCCGAATTACGAGGGTCGTTTGAAAAGTCCGTGCAAAGTCAGAGAGATGGCGCTACTAGTGCGTATCAAGATTATTTTCAGTTAGTGACATATCTTGGAAGAACACATACCAAGTTACAGCCAGATCGGCCAATTACTTTGCGTTTTACATTCGTTTCAATCAAAGAAATCGAGTGGTTGTAAAAAAATGGACGAAAAAGAATTTCGTGTATTGATTAAACATTACTTTTTCAAAGGCAAAACGCCTCAGGAGATTAAACAGAAGCTTGATAAACATTATGGTGATTGTGCACCTTCGATTAGAATGGTTTATAAGTGATTTCAAAATTTTCGGAGTGGCCATATGAGCACAAAAGACGCTGAACGTTCTGGACGCCTTATTGAGGTTACCACTTCAGAAATCATTGATAAAATCCATGATATGGTGATGATTGACAGAAGAGTGAAGGTGCGTGAAATTGCTAGTACTATAGGTATCTCGAGCGAACGGGTACATAATATTTTGCACCAACATTTGGACATGAAAAAGCTATCCGCTAGATGGGTGCCGCGATTGCTCACGATTGACCAAAAACGAGATCGTGTGAAGTGTTGCAAGAATGGTTTGCAGCTGTTCCAGCAAAATCCACAAGACTTTAAGCATCGTTTCATCACTGTAGATGAAACATGGATACATCACTACACTCCTGAGACCAAAGAATAGTCTAAACAATGGGTTACCAAGGGGGAATCTGCTCCAAAAAAGGCGAAGACAATTCCTTCGGCTGGGAAGGTTATGGCGACTGTCTTTTAGGATTCGCAAGGAATAATCTTCATCGATTATCTGGAAAAGGGTAAAACCATTACAGGCAAATATTATTCATCATTATTGGATCGTTTGAAAACCGAGTTTCTAAAGAAACGTCCACGATTGGCCCACAAAAAAGTCCTCTTCCACCACGACAATGCGCCAGCTCACGCCTCAGCAGTTGTGGCCGCAAAACTGATGGAGATAGGGTTCCAACTCGTTTTACATCTCCCCTATTCTCCAGACTTGGCTTCGTTGGACTACTATTTGTTCCCTAATATGAAAAAATGGATGGCGGGGAGAAGATTTTATTCAAACGAGGAGGTGATTGCACAAACGAATGCCTATTTTACAGACTTGGACAAATCCTACTATTTGGAAGGTATTAACAAACTAGAGCAGCGTTGGATGAAGTGTGCAAGCCTAAAAGGAGACTATGTTGAAAAATAAAAAAGATTTATTAAAAAAATCAAGCAGTTTTTATTTTTGCACGGATTTTTCAAACGACCTTCATATTGGGCCGATTCGACGTCGAATTGCAGAAAAAACGGCCCCATTCGGCGAAGAAAAAAGTGCTCTTCCACCATGACAACGCACCGGCTCACACCTCCGCCGTCGCCATGGCCAAATTGGTCGAATTAGGCTACGTACTGCTGCCCCATCCACCGTATTCTCCAGATTTAGCCCCGTGCGACTTCTTTTTGTTTCCAAACTTGAAAAAGTCACTCGCCGGGCAGAAATTTGAGTCGAATGAGGAGGTAATCTCTGCCACGGAAGCCTACTTTTCAGACCTCGAGGGAACGTATTTTTCAGACGGGTTAAAGAAGTTGGAGCATCGCTGGGCCAAGTGTTTCGAACTAAAAGGAGACTATGTTGAAAGATAAAACGCCACTTTTCCAAAATTTTCGTTTTTCTATTGTAGGCTAAGTACTTGTTGGACCACCCTCGTATCAGTGACTGATATCTGGTTTGCTTCGGACGTAATACCTCCCCTGTTATTTAAAAAAGTGTGGAACTTGTTAAAGAAGTTTCCACTTTTGATGTAATGAACAATGCAAGGTGCTACTTCAGACACTGAGTTGCGCGTTCTTAAATAAGATAGGATAACATAACATATCTAATAGTCTCGTGACTTTATTAATAATCCGAGTCAGGTATTATCCGAAGTCGCTGTCTTTTATTCAGCCATTTTTAACAATGATGTTCTGATCTTGATGATATTAGACTAATTGTAAGTAGTACATTGTTGAATATAATTTAATTTTAATTAATGAGATGTGGAGCCTTGTTATTTGCGGCTTCTATTTTGGCGTGTATCTCTCGTAGTTGTTTGCTTGGTTTCTTCTCTTCTTCGTTTTTAAAAGTAATCTTAGTCGGTGTGCTTTTGCACGCCGCCCGCTCTTTTCGTGGCGGGGTTGGTGGTATCTCTACATCAGTTGTAGGTTTCACCAGAAACATGAACAAGTGAGCTAATGATGATCATACAGCGACCAATAGGTGTGCGCTCCATCCATAAATCCTGTATAGAGCGTAGCCGTTGATGCAGGCGTCTAAAATGCTTTTGAGAAATTGTACAACTAATATTATCATAAGAATTCCTGCTGAAATAATGCCGAACTTCATAAAATTTCCCCAAGTTTTTTGTATTACCGATTCGGTAAAGTCTTCTATTACATTTATGTTTAGTAGATTTTGAAGGTTTGATTCATCTGCAGGTGTTGTCATGCCATTAAGCCTTCTTGCAATATTTTCTAACAATGCTGGTCGTTCGATGGGGTAATTCGTATGATGGTGTAGGCGATCGAGATCTTCCGGGGAGTAGATTCCATCATTAATAAGATCGTTTATATTACTGTAATGTCAAGTCAGTTTTTTCATTGGTTGAATTACACAGGACCACAAATGGGAACCGGAAAAAGTCCTTCGGCAAAATTGATACCCTATATGTATTTCGACGCGCTGATTCCAAATCCGAGGTCCACATAACCCCAGCACGTCGTGTTCAAGGACATTTGAAGGTCAAACGCATTTACTACGGGAAAACATAAAATCTGACCACGGATTCGGAAAGAGCGGGAAATTTTACGTCCAAATATGTATTTTCTATTTTTTCCAACATGACCCTCCAAGGTCATCTGAGGGTCAAATGACTCACCGATAGATCAAATTCGTATTTCCCACATACATCATCACAACTAAAGACATGCGTACAAATGAGTCAGGTATCTTTAGGTTTCTCGATGCGCTGAATCCAAATCCGAGGTCCACATAACCCCAGCACGTCGTGTTCAAGGACATTTGAAGGTCAAACGCATTTACTACGGAAAAACATAAAATCTGACCACGGATTCGGAAAGAGCGGGAAATTTTACGTCCAAATATGTATTTTCTATTTTTTCCAACATGACCCTCCAAGGTCATCTGAGGGTCAAATGACTCACCGATCGATAAAATTCATGTATTCCATATACATCATTACACTACAGATTTTTAACTATAATTTGGTCACGTATCTTTAGGTATTTCGACGCGCTAAATCAAAATCTGAGGATCCTCGGTCTCAAATTCAAATATGAGTTACGGTGAGAACTTAGTTCATGGTTGTGTTAGCTCTCTTTATGGTTTTCTCGCGCGGATATTGCCAATCGATTCCAGCAATTAAAATTCACCTAGCTTGATATATAGACTTGATTTCAGATAGTGATGTCGATCAAAAAGATTTACGAATGACGCGTTCTTTTATTAGCAAACGATCTGCGGAGCGCTTTTCTTTTGTGTGGAGTAGTAGTGTCTCTTTTAAGAGACCAACAATAGTCTGACATCATGTTCACATCCCAATAGCCTTGATATCTTCTTTCGATGTTGAAGTCTTGGTGGAATCTCTCTCCTTGCTCCTCGCTAAAGTCTCCTAAATTTTCAGGAAAGTAATCAAGATGAGAATGAAGAAAATGAATTTTCAAATTCATCAAGCAACCCATTATTTTGTAATTACCCAACATCTCATTTACTATATCTTCGTAATCGTCGTCTTTATTATTTCCTAAAAATTTATGCTGAACTTCTCTAAAGCTTTGCCACGCGTTGCGTTCCTTTATCGTCATTCTTCTTTCAAATTCTTCATCTCGTAATAGTTCTCTTATTTGTGGACCATCAAAGACTCCTTCGTTGATCTTTGCTTCCGAAAGTTTTGGAAATTTCTCGAAGAGATACATAAAAGCGTTGCTTTCGTCTTGTGAATTTTTCATTGCTTTAATGAACTGTTTGACCAAACCAAGCTTAATATGCAAGGGTGGGAGGATGACTTTATTTGCAGGTATAAGACTTTCGTGTAAAACATTTTTATTACCTGGGGTCAAATTTTGTCGAAGTGGCCATTCTTTTCTCACATAGTGTTGATCTCGGGCACGGCTATCCCATTCACAAATGAAACATGGATATTTCGTGAAGCCACTTTGTTGACCCAACAAAATTGTTGTTATTTTCAAATCTCCAACCAACTGCCACCCGTGAGTATCATAATGCAATTTCTGTAGCAGTAAATCGAGATTACTATATTCCTCTTTCAAGACAATGGAATGACCAATTGGTATAGGGGCGTATATGTTACCGTTATGGAGTAAAACTGCTTTCAAGCTTCTCGTAGAAGAATCAATAAACAGACGCCAATCAATAGCTTCATACTCTACGTTTCCAAATTCATTTATCAGTCCTGCAACGTCGTTGCAATAAACTAAATCGCATTCTTTCGAAAAAAATTTTCTAAATTGTTGATCACGATTTCGGTAAAATGTGATGGAAGTACCAGGAGCCAGACAATTATTTTCTTTCAATCTAGATGTTCATAGTTCCGAAAGTTCTTTTGAAAGTCCCGTGTCTCGAACTAAATCACTCAGCTCTTCTTGATTAAACCCATTAAATGTCTGGTCTTGCTCATCATCTTCTGTATCTTCCATTTTATCAGTGCAACCTCTTCTACTTGAACCCTCTCCCATTGATTCTTCTGTTTGCATTTCTAAAATCTCAGGTTCTTCAGCATCCAAGGTGGCGAGAACAGGAAGAGTTACAGACGTAACGAATGGATAACGTAATTGGGATACATTTTTACGATTATATCCACGTGTATCAGTCAAACAGAAGTAACAGTCTGTATTATGATCTGTCGGATTACGCCAAATCATTGGCGAGATGTATTGCGATATTTTCTGGTGCAGTTGTATCTTACATTTTAAACATATAGTTTTTGGAGTCCAACAGTTGTTTATTTGTTCATTGATTAAAGGGAAAACTATTTTATAATTTTCTAGCAGTTTATCAGTAAAAGATTCTCTTTGAGTTTTAAAACAAAATTTACCACAAACAACACAAAAGTTGTCAATACGCTCTTTGCATGGTGCCAATTCTATTCTTGTAGCAGTAGATCCTACACAGGCCAAGTTATCCACCAGTGTAGAACTGGAACTGCGGTCGCATGATGACGACGATTGCGGGCCCGCTTGCTCACCCCGACCAACCGCCGATACTGGGCATCCGAAACCCTGCATCGTACTCTTTTGTGTGCCGACCATGACGGCATAATGCCTTGACCCCAGGGCTTTGCCGGAAAACAAAAAAGACAAAAAAAACCGTTACCCGCCGCCACCACGAGGAGGTGCCCTGGGTTTCGGCACACGAATACAATGTCCTCGCCACCTTGGATGCTAAAGAACCTGAGATTTCGATCAGTAGAAATGTGTCCGATGTAGGTGCTGAGAATATAGAAATGCAAACAGAAGAATCAACGAGAGAGGGGCCAAGTAGAAGAGGTTGCACTGATGGAATGGAAGATATAGAAGATGATGAGCAAGACCAGACATTTCATGGGTTTAATCATTCTTAGTTCGAGACACAGGACTTTCAAAAGAACTTTCGGAACTATGAACATCTAGATTGAAAGAAAAAAATTGTCTGGCTCCTGGTACTTCCATCACATTTTACCGAAATCGTGATCAACAATTTAGAAAATTTTTTTCGAAAGAATGCGATTTAGTTTATTGCAACGACGTTGCAGGACTGATAAATGAATTTGGAAACGTAGAGTATGAAGCTATTGATTGGCGTCTGTTTATTGATTCTTCTACGAGAAGCTTGAAAGCAGTTTTACTCCATAACGGTAACATATACGCCCCTATACCAATTGGTCATTCCATTGTCTTGAAAGAGGAATATAGTAATCTCGATTTACTGCTACAGAAATTGCATTATGATACTCACGGGTGGCAGTTGGTTGGAGATTTGAAAATAACAACAATTTTGTTGGGTCAACAAAGTGGCTTCACGAAATATCCATGTTTCATTTGTGAATGGGATAGCCGTGCCCGAGATCAACACTATGTGAGAAAAGAATGGCCACTTCGACAAAATTTGACCCCAGGTAATAAAAATGTTTTACACGAAAGTCTTATACCTGCAAATAAAGTCATCCTCCCACCCTTGCATATTAAGCTTGGTTTGGTCAAACAGTTCATTAAAGCAATGAAAAATTCACAAGACGAAAGCAACGCTTTTATGTATCTCTTCGAGAAATTTCCAAAACTTTCGGAAGCAAAGATCAACGAAGGAGTCTTTGATGGTCCACAAATAAGAGAACTATTACGAGATGAAGAATTTGAAAGAAGAATGACGATAAAGGAACGCAACGCGTGGCAAAGCTTTAGAGAAGTTCAGCATAAATTTTTAGGAAATAATAAAGACGACGATTACGAAGATATAGTAAATGAGATGTTGGGTAATTACAAAATAATGGGTTGCTTGATGAATTTGAAAATTCATTTTCTTCATTCTCATCTTGATTACTTTCCTGAAAATTTAGGAGACTTTAGCGAGGAGCAAGGAGAGAGATTCCACCAAGACTTCAAAGACATCGAAAGAAGATATCAAGGCTATTGGGATGTGAACATGATGTCAGACTATTGTTGGTCTCTTAAAAGAGACACTACTACTCCACACAAAAGAAAAGCGCTCCGCAGATCGTTTGCTAATAAAAGAACGCGTCATTCGTAAATCTTTTTGATCGACATCACTATCTGAAATCAAGTCTATATATCAAGCTAGGTGAATTTTAATTGCTGGAATCGATTGGCAATATCCGCGCGAGAAAACCATAAAGAGAGCTAACACAACCATGAACTAAGTTCTCACCGTAACTCATATTTGAATTTGAGACCGAGGATCCTCAGATTTTGATTTAGCGCGTCGAAATACCTAAAGATACGTGACCAAATTATAGTTAAAAATCTGTAGTGTAATGATGTATATGGAATACATGAATTTTATCGATCGGTGAGTCATTTGACCCTCAGATGACCTTGGAGGGTCATGTTGGAAAAAATAGAAAATACATATTTGGACGTAAAATTTCCCGCTCTTTCCGAATCCGTGGTCAGATTTTATGTTTTCCCGTAGTAAATGCGTTTGACCTTCAAATGTCCTTGAACACGACGTGCTGGGGTTATGTGGACCTCGGATTTGGAATCAGCGCGTCGAAATACATATAGGGTATCAATTTTGCCGAAGGACTTTTTCCGGTTCCCATTTGTGGTCCTGTGTTATAGTTGGGTTGGTAAGCAGTGACTGGATTTTTAACAGAGAGTACCACATGTTGTTGAATTTGAATGCTGCGGGTAATATTGACTTACAATCTCTCGCGGTTCCGTGTGATTGTAATATATGTGTTTTTCGTTTTACGAAGAGTTTGTTTTAGTTACAAATTACTGGTAATTCATGGTAACAGTTTTCAGTCTTCTTGAGACGGCATTCCACGGGTTGGCATTGTATAATGTGTGCAATTTCGCCTACTGCGACTGCTGTGTGTCCTGGCTGTTGCATGATAATCGTAGCAAATTCATCAGGTGCAGTGTATGCCAGTGAAAGAGAATTCTGAATTACTTGCCGTTCAAGTTCACATCTGTGTTTTACTATATCCTTGTATACTTCGGAAAATTGAAGTTTAACGTGTCGTGCGAAGTAAGTCGTTTTTGTATTAAAATACGCCGACAGAAGTATATCTTCGACATCAATTGTTTTGCGGGAAAGGAATGGCCTGGTTGTGTTTCTACTATGAAAAGTCTGGCTTGTTCAGTGGAGATGAGGCAATATTCGTATAGATTAAATGAATTTTCAGTGGCTAATCTGAATTGTATGTTTCCAGTTGAGTTGGTAAAATACATATCTGGAGCATGTGTGATGTTATCGGATACTTTAGTGCCATAACCTTGATACAGCGCTTCATACATATTATAATTGCATAGAATTCTTCATTGGTAAAACAGTGACCATCTGTATAAGTACATTGCGTACCACGAGGAAGATATATTTCGTTTCTCTCTCTTTTTGCACTCATGTAAAATTCCTGAACTGTGATTGTAAGTTCTGAGTAATCGTATGCATTTTCGTACTCGATACCGTTTGTTACTAAACGAACGCCTTGGAATTTTCCTTCGCTGAACAACAAGCCGTGGCTGGTGACAGTTTCACGAGTCGTTGCGTTTATTTTGATGTTTCTGATGATGGCTTCTCCAAGTTTGAGCTCACCGTATCGTACTATGTCAAAGCATTCATCGGATGAGACCCTTTTATGTAGTTTTCAACGCCGTGTTCAACGTCAGAATTGTGTGAAAACATGCCACAATGACGTGCTGTACGATTAGCTTGAATTTTAGGCTATCTTACAAAGATCTTTTCATATTGAACTAGTTGTAATAATTGGATGTATACTGATGTTTGCATTGGCTTGATGTCTTCGAGATCATATGACCCGACATCGACAAGAGAGACGGTCGTTATGTTAGGTTTTCCGTCCCCACACCTGTAGGCGGTGAGTGTGACAGTGGTGCTGATAACTGTGAGAAAGATGAATGCTAAAAGGATTTCCATTTGGTATCGTTTTTCGTATTCTGTTTTAACTCTAGATGGAAAAAAATGGTAAAGAAAGAAGAAAAATATTAGAAAAATAAATACTTCTTATATTATGTGGCGTATTAAGTTCCCACTTTAGGTTTTCTTTTCGATTCATCTCGCTTTTGCTTCGTATTATTGTAATAGTGATTTGGAATGCTAACTTTATAATTTTATTTCTAGTGGTTACTAATAAATGCTCACATTTACAAGTCGCTCTTTGTTTCTCCGCTTATTGTAGTGCTGTTATTTGTATTATTCTCGCTATAATAATTTTCGGTGGACAGTATGTTTGAGTTTTCCTCATGGCTGGGCAATGTACAAGAACTACTTGGTATTGCAGTGCTGATCTCGCTACATCTTAAGCGAGTTAAGCGCAATTTATTTGGGTGAACCAAACGGGTGCTATTTTTATACGCGATTTTGACATTACCTATTTCATTTTCTATTTCTAAAACTCTAAAAGGGCCTCGATATTAAGGCACATGTTTTCCAGATCTTGATTCTAATAATAACATAACGTAATCTCCTACTTTAAAAATGCAGGGATTATATCTTCTATCATAAAATTTTTTTGAGCGTATTTTAGTTTTTATTAAATTTTTCCGAGCCAGTTCTTGTGTTTTCGCTCCTTAAGTCTAGCTACGTAATCACAGTACGTGTCGACAGTGTCTTCTTCGAGCGAAGTTTTTGGACCGGGCATGCGGTCTAGTTTCCCGTATACGCATTCGTATGGTGTTAGTTTCGTACCCTCATGAACGCTTGTGTTATAAGAAAAAGCAGCGCATTCGCATCACGTATCCTATTCCCTTATACTGTTAGTGTAGTTCATTAACCATTCAGTCATGGAATGGGGCATGCGTTCGATACTACCGTTGGATTGTGGTCGGTATGCTGTTGTACTACAGGTTTTTATGCGACGAAGCTTAGCCATGTTCCTTATTAACGAGCTAGTAAAATTTGTTCTCTGATCTGTCAGGATTATTTTCGGACAACCGTGAATAAAAATGAATTTTCTTAAAAATTCATTTGCAACCGCTTTTGAGTTTGTTTCCGAAAGCGGTGCTAACGTAATGTGTTTTGTTAATAAGCATTGAATCCTTAAGATATATCGTTGTTTTTTCTAGTTTTTTCTAACGGTCCGACTATATCCAACGCTACTTTTTCGAAGCAAGTACCGGGCGTATCCGTCAAAATCATTGGTTGTTTTATTTTTTGTCTACGGAGCTTATTAATCTCACAAGTTTTACAGAGAACAATGAGCTCCTGTATTTGTTTTTTCATATTCGGCCAGTAATAATCCTACCAAATACGCTTATAAGTTTTTATGACACCCTTATCTCCATTTATCGGGGACTCATGAATGTCAATGATTATTTTTTCTCTAATAGCACTGTTTGGTAGTTGTATTAAATTTTTTACAAATCAAGATTTCAGTTTAGCTTCCCTTGAAATAAATTTTGAGAAGATCGACGATCTCGTTCCACTCGGTATAGTCAATCCTATTCGTTTTTGATATTCTAACGGAAGTTAAACTAAGTGAGAGGCATATATCTAAGAGAGATTCTATTATGTTTTTCAAAATTTCTGAGTCTATTGTGATTCTCATGTTTTCCTTTATCGGCAGTGCTATTAGATATTTGTTTTTATTCTAATGGACTTTTGCCTTACCAAGTGTTAATTCATGGTGAGACGGACGTTCATCTGCATTTTGAAGGGCAATGGCTTCAGAATCCATTGGTTGATTTTTAAGCGTTACAAAGTAGATGAGGGTATCCTTCGCAAGTAAGAAATTATCTCTGATTTCTATGATATTAGGCGCTGGCTTCGGTCTGGTTACTTCACTATGGCCAAATTCATATTCTACTTCGGATAGATGTTCATCATCCGACTCATCTTCAGAGACATTTTCTATTTTATCTTGCCTTTTACTGCTTTCTTTATTGGAGCTTGGATTACTCGTTGAACATTTAGCTTGATTCTGAAGCTCATTTCCCATGATAGGGTCGTCTTCTACATTTGCTAAATCGTCAGGGCTAACTAATATTTCTCTGTTTACGGAGGAATTCATTAAGTCGTTCATATGTATGTTGTCTCGATTTGCTTCTAGATCGGTGAGAGAGTCTATAGGGGTATTTACTATGTCCGATGCTGTTCTGTTTCTTATGGGTACTTCTGCCGATTGAGTATTTGTCGGATTTCGCGGAGAATTAATATCGTTAGTTTTCTTGTGTAATTCCATGTTAATGGAGTCTTTCAGGATTTGTTCTATTTTCTTTCTTTCTTGATTTGAAAGACGGTATGTCGTTCCTGGAACCTTTTGGAGATACACGTCTGTCAAAATGCTGTTAAAATCTATCTTGTCATCATAGTCCGTATTGAAGAGCGTCTTGTCGTTTTTATCCTGTGTCAGCCATCGGATCTTGATTCGGTGTGAGTGTTCATATATATATCCTGCATGGCCTTGCATAAGTAAAATGAATCATCAATCGTCCTTACGGCAATGAATTCGCCTTTTTCGTATATCAATTCGTGTTTTTGTTTATCATATTTTGGATGCTTTACTGGTAACTCTGCGCTCGCCGTTTTTTATTTCATTTCTTCTCGTGTCGTGATCGCAAGTACATCATGAGGTAACGGTGGATATCTAGATAATGGATTAGCGACGCGATTGTCCTTAGCAGGGCTACAGATAATAGTAAAGTCGTATTCTGATAACTTCTACTCCTACTTTTTTAAACGAGAGTTTGGATTTTTGAGATTTGTAGCTAAACTAGTGGCTGGTGGTCCATGATTACAGTGAATTCTCGAGCGAATATGTAGTATCTGAATTGCTCTATACAATATGCTATCGCGAGTAACTCCTTTTATATTGTACTGTAATTTACTTCAGCTTTGGTGAGTATTCTAGAGGTAAAGCAAACTGGTAACTGTAAATGTTTCCGTCTCTGGCTCAGAAATCCTCTTATAGAGTATTTTGAGGCATCAGTGGTTACAAAAAATCGTTCTTCAAAATTTGGATGTATTAAGATTGGTGCAGACGTTAAACAATGTTTTAGGTAATCGAAGGAATTTTTTTGGAGCTCTCCCCAGGTAAATAGGACGTCTTTCTTAAGTACTATAGATCTGTTAAAGATTTTGCTATTTTGGAAAAGTTTGGAATAAATCGCCGGTAGTATCCGGTTAATCTGTGAAATGATTTTATAGCAGTTGGATTTTCTGGTAATGGAAACTTCTTTATTGCTTCTGCTTTTTTAGGATCCGATTTTATTCCTTCGGGAGTCAGCACATGCCCAAGATAGTTTGCTGCCTCGTGATAGGGCTTGCACTTTTTGGGGTTGAATTTTAAGTTTGCCTTGATAAATATTTCTGCTGTCAAAAGAAATTTCTGATGATGCTCATCGATGTTTCTTGCAAAGATGTTAAGATCATCGATATGTGCAAATACAATTTTTCCTTGAATACCTCTTAGTACATTATCTATCATGCGTTGGAATATACTGGGCGCATTTTTCAATCCAAAGGGCATTCAGACAAATTGAGATCGGCCAAAGGGAGTGGAAAATGGCGGTCACGAGGGTCTAATTCAATTTGATGAAATCCACTTTGCATGTCAAGAATCGAGAAAATGTTAGAACCACTTAATTGCGTTAGATTGTTGATTAAATTCGGGATCGGCTAAGGATTGGATTTATTTTTTTGTTTAACTCTCGGAAGTCGACTACAACTCTTTATTCGTTTTCTTGTTTGGGTTTGACAATAAGAGGGACGTTATAATCGCTCTCCGATGGTTCTATAATTCCTGCTGCTAAGAGCTTAACAACTTCATTTTCAACTATTTCTTGCATCTTTTTTGGAATTGTATATTGACGTATATATACAGAGACGTCATAGAGGTTATATTGTGACTTGGACGAGAGTAGACGTGTCTTGTGTGAGTGCTGAATATAGGCCGATTCTGGAGAGAAGGAGAGCAGGAAGTGAAGAGAAAAGTGGAGAAAAGGTGCAGGAGGAGTAGAAGGACGTTCGGAGAAGAGAAAAAGTGAACGAGATAAAGGGTGAAGGAAGAAAGGTGAAAAAGAAATAAAGAGAGAAAGGATAGGTTAGGGTGGATAAGTCAGAAGGCGGGAAAAGAGGAGCGTAGGAGAGAGGCATAAAGGCGAAGTTAGAGGGAATAAGAGAGAAAGTTAAGGTGGGAGCAAGACGGGGAATAGGAATAGGAAACAGGAACGAGATGTTTACAACACCAGGAACAGCGAGAGAGAGAGACGGTAAAGGGGATAAGAGGAAGGCAAAGGGGGTGAGAGGTAGAGAGAGAGCGAAGAGGGCATGAGAGGGGGAAACAAGGAAGAAGTGAGACAGGCGAAAAGGTACAAAAGTGAAAGCGAGGGGAGTGAAACAGAGGGGGACGAAGGGAATGAAATGGACAGAACATTGATAGGGGTGGGGGAGAGTAAAGGAGAAGACAATATATTTGAAAGAGTACTAGCAGAAATGAGAGAGTTGAGAAGAGAGGGGAAGAGGGAGAGAGAGGAAATGATGAGACGAATGGAAGAGGCGGAGAAAAAAAGAGAGGCAAAATGGGAGAGAGGTTTGGAAAAACTTAGAGAAGAATTAGAGAAAGATAGAGAGGAAAGGAAAAAAGAGAAAAGAGAAGAAAATAGAAGACAAGAGAAGTGGGAAGAAAGAATGAAAGGATGGGAAGAAGAGAAGAATAAGATGAAAAAATACATAGAAGGAAGAGAGACAAGGGTAGAAGTAAAAGGAGTAGATAATAGGGAAGAAATAGATTACATGAAGGAGAGGATGGATAGAGAAAATAGGGTAAATAACATAATTGTTACAGATCTGGAGAGAGAACTAAAATGGGAAAAAAAAGGAGACGCAGAGGAATGGTTAAAGGACAGAATGGGAATAAAGGGGGAAATAATAAGCCTAAGGAGCATAGGAGGATCAGAAACAAATCAGAGACAGGAAGGGATGGAGTATAGAAGGAAGAGGATGTGGCAAATAAAGTGTGGCTCATGGGAGCAAAAGAAGGGAATAATGAAGAAAAAAAGTAAATTAGGGGAGAAAAAAATTTATATAGATCACGACTGGACGTGGAAACAAAGGAAAATAAGAGAGGAGGTAAGAAGAAAAGCAAGGGAATTGAAAAATAAGGGTAAGGAAGTAAAAATATGGCACAATGGGCTACGAGCAGGGGAGGAAGAGTGGAGGTGGAACGAGAGAGAGGAAAGAATGACAAAGAAAGGAAGGGAGGGGTTTCGGAATTAAAGGGGGGAGAGGAGAGAGGAGAGAAGAGGTGAAGGGAAGGAAAACAGTAAAAATGTTATTTTGGAATGTGGCGGGAATAAAGAGCTTGGAAGAAGAGGACTGGAAATATATTAGAAATTTTGATATAGTAGGACTTACGGAGACATGGGTGAAAAGAGAAGAAGCAGAAATAGGAATAGAAAGAAATCTGAATGGGTATATCATTGAATGGAGGGACTCGAGAAGGGAAGGAAAAAGGGGTAGGGAGATAGGGGGTGGACTGATGGCAGTAAGAGAAAGACAAGGGAGAATAAAGGTAAAATGGAAGAAAGAAAGGACAGAAGAAGTCATAGTAGGGGAAATAGAGATAGAGAGAGAGAAATGCACGGTGGCATCAGTCTACATGCAGCACAAGAAAAAAGAAAATTATGAGTACCTAACCGAAGAAATAGAGGAAAATAGAGGTAAAATATTAATAATAGGAGGAGATTTTAACGCTAGAACAGGAGGCGAAGGAAGAGAATGGGATAGCGAAGGACAGACAGAAGAAATAAAAACAAAGGATGGTATGATAAACGCAGAAGGGGAAGAGATGGTTAAATGGCTAGGAGAGACGGGATTAGTGATTATGAATGGAAAAAAAGAGGGAGATGAAGAAGGAGAAATTACATATATAGGAGCGAGAGGGATGTCGACGATTGACTACGTAATAGGAAATATAGGAGGAGAAGAGAGAGTGAAGAAAATGCAAATGGGAGAGAGAATCAATTCGGATCACCTACCAGTAGAAGTGGAGCTAGAAAACAGGGTTGAAGAAGAAGAAAACAGAGAAGAAGAAAGGCTAAGAGAAGACTGGAGAGAAGAAGGAATAAAAGAGTATCACAGATGGATAGGAGCAGTAGAAGGAACGGAAAAATGGGAAGAGATAAAATTTAGAGTGCAGAACGCTATAACAAAAAAGAAAATAAGGAGTAAAAAAGGAACAAGACAAAGCTGGTGGAGAGAAGAATGTAAGGTAAAAAGAGACAAGGTAATGAATGCTCTGAAAGAACTAAGAAGAGGAATTGGGGATAGAAGCGGTTACCTGGAAGCAAAGAGGGAATACAGAGAGGAAATAAGAAAGGCAAAAGAAGAGGAAGGAAGGAAAGTGGCGGAGGAAATAAGCAAAGATAGAACGAGAAGGAAATTTTGGGAAAAAGTGAGCGGAGGAAAGAAAAAAAGAGCAAAATAGATGAAAAAATAAGCAATGAGGAATGGCTAAAACACTTCAAGAAGCAGCTGGGAGAAAAAGAAAAGGATGACAATAAAAAAGAAGAAAGAGAAGAATGGGAAAGGGGGGGAAAAGAAGAAAGAGGGGAAATAGAAGTAAAAGAGGTAGTAGAGGTGATAAAGAGAATGAAAAAGAAAAAATCAACAGGAGAAGATGGGATTGCAAATGAAGCGTGGATAGCTGGGACTAAAGGCCTAATAAATGACCTGACAAAATGTCTAAATAGAGTATGAAATGGAGAAGGATACCCGAAGGAATGGAGAAAGGGAATAATACCAATATACAAGAAAGGAAAAAAAGAAGAAGTAAGCAATTATAGGGGTATAACGCTGATGGACACAGGATATAAGATATATGCAGAAATAGTAAGGAAAAGACTAGATAAAGAGATAGAAGAAAAAGGAATACTAAGCGATACGCAAATGGGTTTCAGACTAAAAAGAGGAACAACAGACGCAATATACGTGCTAAAAACGGCAATAGGAAAAGAAATCAGAGAAAAAGGTGGGAAATTGTTTGTCTTCTTCGCTGACATGAAAGCAGCGTTTGACAAGATAAGAAGAAAGAAGATATGGGAAATAATGAAGGAAAAAGAAATAGATAAAAGAATCAGAAGAAGCATAGAAGAAATATACAAGGAAACAGGATGCAGAATAAAAATTAGAGGAGAGATAATAGGTGAATTCGACACAGAAAAGGGAGTAAGGCAAGGATGCCCGCTGAGCACCACGCTATTTAATCTTGCCTTTGCGGAGTTAGAAGATAAAATGAGTAAAATTCAGGAAGGAGGAGTGGTAATAGGAAGAAAGAAAATTTGGACCATAGGATACGCGGATGATATAGTAATGATGGCAAATAATGAAAATGGGATGAAAGAGATGCTGAAAAAACTAAGGAGATTCTTAGAGGAAAGAGGATTGGAATTAAACGTAGAAAAGTCAAAAATGATGAAATGTAAGAAAGGAGGAGGAAGAGGAAAGGAAGAAAGTTTTGAGTGGATAGGAAAGAAAATTGAAATGGTAAAAGAATATAACTATCTGGGATACATAATAAACAAAAATAATGGGAATAAGAGACATATAAAGAAAACAGAAGGTAAAATAAATATGGGACTAGGAAAAGTATGGGGGTTGGGAGAAAGATTATTTAAAGAAAATTGGAAGCTAAGGATGATGTTATTTGATGCGTTAATGAAAAGCGTGATAATGTATGGAGCAGAAATATGGGGATGGAAAAGATACGAGGAAATAGAAAGACTACAAATGAAATATATAAAATGGGTACTGGGTTTGGACAGAAACACACCGAGTTATCTGATAAAATGGGAAACAGGAAGAAAAGAAATAAAAGAAAAAGCAATAGAGAGAGCGATAAGATATGAAAATAAAATAAAAGAAGAGAGGGATGGAACATTAAAGAAAGAAGCATGGAGAGAAATGAAGAGAAACGAAAAGAAAAGAGAAGAAAGAAATGAAAAAAAGGAGAGAGAGAAGAAAGACTAGGGGAAAGTAAAAAATACAGAGAGAGAGAAGAAGGAGACGATGAAAGAGAAGAGTTCTGGGAAGAAGTAAGAGAAGAATTGAAGAAAAAAGAAGAAAAAGAAATGGAAGACAAGATGGAAGAATCAAGATATATAAGAGAGTGGAAGGGGATAAGGGAGGAAATGAAGAAGAGTAGACTAATAGAAATACAAAATGAAGGGAAAATAAGAGGGCTACAGATAAGAGAGAGGTTTAGGTTAGGGAACGAGACAAGAGGGTGTAGATACTGGGAAAAAGAGGAAAATAGGAAATGTAGATTATGCCAAAAAGAAGAGGAAGACTGGAAACACATAGTAGAAAAATGCGAAATGACAAGAAAAGAAGGAGAAAAGTGGGAAGAAATAATGGTTGGGAGCAAAGAAAAAATAGCATGGATGAGGGATCTAAAGTGGAAAAGAAGAAGAAAAGAAGAAGAAAAAGAGAAAGAAAAAGAAAAGTGAAAAGAGAGAAGAAAGAAAACGGTAAGAGAGAACCGTAGTAAGCATGAGTGAAAACAGAGGGAGCGGAGGATACCGCAGTAAAGGTGTAAAAGCCCTAATACGGACAGATGAAAGAAGAGGAAAAGGAAGCGCAAAGAAAAAGAAAAAAACACTAAATCATCAAAGCACGATCACACACAAATACAACACAAAACACTAACAAGAAACAAGACACGTCACTCATCAAATTGAAATGTATATTGTAAATGTATAAATAAACATTGTAACATTAAGTTGAATAAACTCAATATATATACAGAGACGTCATATGTCGTTATTATTCTGTGTCTTGCCGCGTTGGTGGACGTTAAGTTTTCAGTAGGTAAGTGAAAAGCCTTTTCCGTTTTTTCGACTAAGTTTCGAAATCCCTGTATTTTATCGTTAGGTAACTCACCGAAGTTAATCAGATCCATAATCTAATCGACTCGACTGCGATCCAAACCCGAATTATTTTGAGGTTTTGAAATGCCGGGAGCTGATGGAAAATTTTCCGTAACTGGGTAACCTGATGTTTCGTCAAACATTTTGTATGTATTGCCTTCTGAGTCGAGCTTAAATGTAGCAAGCACATGGGTTTGATTGATTTCTGTTTCGCTGTTTTTATTTAATATTTCTTTCTTAGTTTCAACATATTCTTGAACCGAAATGTTTAGATTCTGTATCACATTATCTATTGTGATAGGGGCGTTTTCATTGACGTGATTCTGAACCAATAAATGAGGCCTGTTCTGTGCTTTCACAGCCTGTAGTGCCTCGTTTATAGGTAATTTGTTTCTGTATACATTATTATTTTTGTTAGGGTTTAGTTCAAGATCAAGAAGATTCTTTAAGATTCTTGTAAAATCGTTAATTTCATAAGTGGTTTTTAGCAAACTGTTCTCGTTTTTGCTTACTTTTTCCGGGTCGCTCATATCATCAGTGAATATGTGTATCGGAAAAGAGGAAACCGATTCCTATTTGTGATTATAACTTGATTCGTGATCTTCTAGATCTTTCAAAAAGCCTGTCGTTACGTTCATTTGGTTTTCATTGAGTTTTGGAAAACTCAATTTGACTAAAAACGAATTATTATTGGTGACTGAAAGATCCACTTAACCATCGAAATTATCGACTAATACATTTCCTGTTTAATATTTCAGTCACCGAACTCTAATTCAAGTATGTAACCTCTGTAAAAAGAAATCGGATTTACAAGGGGTAGTCTGAGAACTAAAGTTGTATATGCCGGAATTTCGTGTATCAATTTGTTTAGGAAGGGATAAATTTTTATTGTTGTTTCTAACGCGAAATCAACGTATGCTCTATTACTTTTTAGAAAATGGGCTCCTGACAAAGTGGTTGTAGCTATGGGAAAATCATCGGTTACAACGATAAAGTCAGTTTGAAAATCTGCCAGACAGATTACCAGACAGGTACCTAAAGCGCAGATGTCTCCGCCTGTTACTCCACGGATCAAGGGTGCGTTTTGTAAATTCATATAGTGGTCCGGGACAAAGCAGATATTTTAATTATATTTGGCTCTGCTCCTGAATCTAACATAACGTCGACTAGTTTTGTATAAAAATCGTCGGACGTAAGTTTAATAACTGGTATTACCTCTGAACATCCTAAATTTATATGGTAGATTGGTTTTTTTCTATTGCTGTAACAATTGCATTCACTGGGCACTGGTTCATGGCAGGCCCTGGGTTTGCGGGGCTGCCTATACGTTTTCCGCTAGTTTTCTTTCTTGTTCTTCGCACCATGCTTTATACTTGAGACTTAGGCAGTCATTTACATAATGTCCGGTTCTTTTGCAATGCATGCAATTGGCTTCTGCGTCATATGGTTTTTTCTCGAATTTAGGTGGCGGTGGTAAGTTTGGATTTCTAGACCTCTTTTGTGAACTGGGATGCACCGGTGATGACGTTGATTGCATTTGTGTTCGTTGATTTTTTCAGCACACGTAATCTGTCGAGCCATTCTTTAAGCACCGATATGAATCCGCTAAACAAGCTCACTGGTTTTTTTTTCAGTATCCTCTAACTTATTCTAACGGCTTACTTCTTCTGTCTGCTGCATTGTCCTCTGCACCCTCTCTTGCTTTTGCCGCTACGATTCAGCTAGGGTTAGCTGATTTCTTAGAAAGCTCGGCCTTGCCGCTACTTCATCGGCCGTTAAGCATCTGTAGAGTGGAAATCTAACAGTGCCCTCAATTGTGCTTGTTTCTTGGAAGTGTTCGCATTTTATCTTAACCCATTTCTTCCCAAGGCGCCATTTTATAGTCGATTTGTTTTTGACCGAGGAAAACCTCAAAATAATCGAAAATGTATACTAAAAGTCACTTTTCTATTGTAAAATTTCCCGCTCTTTACGAATCTGCAGTCAGAATTAGGATATTTTTCACGGAAAATTACAAAATGGCATCTTGAATGTTGATGAAAATTTAGTATTACATTAGAATTTTTCTTTCAGAAATTAGTTGCTGAAATTTATAGAATCAGGATGAAAATGTAAATTTACATTGAAAATGTTAGTTCTTTGATAAACCTAGGCATTACGAATTTTCCTGGAACATTTTTCCAAGATGGCGGCCAGCAACATGTTGACAAGCGGGGAAATCTAAAATTTTCTAAATAAAAGCCGATTTAAAGAATGAATATATACTACCTATACTTTCGATGTCGCTGAATACAATGCTAGTATCAATTTCAATTTTACAAAATGGCGGATCCAATATGGCGTCGGTAATACCAAAATTAGTTTGTGTTGATAAAATCGCAAATCTAAGTGCTACATTTTGTCTTGAATTTTTAGCACTTTTTCTAGTATTTTCCAAAATAATTGATGCAATAGTAGAAGAAATTATTCATCAAGCGTACCTGTTTTTTCAAGATGGTAAAAGTCAAAACAATTTGCACATAGATACTCTTGACATTGTTCGCAATAAATATTCGTACGTTTCTTGCAGTCATTGCTAGCTTTGCATATTCTTTGTGAAGATTTTGTGGATTTATTGTGGATATGATGATACTCTCTGAAACAAATATCACAGAAATGAGTTTTGCACTCATAGCAATAAAATATTGTTCTTATGGCACACTTTATACACATTCGTCTACGATCAGGTATTGTGAGTTTCAAATGCTTTGATAACTTTTCAATCGGTTGCTCTAAATAAGACTTTGCAACACTTTTTGCAAAATCTTTACTAGACATTCTCTTTTTGTTTACCATATTGTACAAAATCAAAGCATTTGTCAGTGAAGTCTCGATCAATCTACATAAAATAACCCATGTTCATTTCTTTGAACCAATATTCGTTTTTAGATCACTGCAGTATTGATCATGAAGATCAACTCCTCCCATAAATTTGTTGTATGTCTTGAATGCTCCAGGAAATTCAATTGGTACTTTACGTTTAGCTGTTTTATCGAATCGTTCCATTGGAATAGTAGGTGTAACGCCAACGGCTGTAGATAATATGGACACTGGTTTCGAGTCCATTACCGTAATGTAATTTATACCACTGGTTTTATCATGACTTACAACATAAGATCCTCTAACAGCTTTCTTTTTATCTAGTTTATGTTTATCTATCAATGTCTTCTGTTCGGGATTTTTGATCAATGTTTTCGAGTTTTTACTTGATTTATCCAACACTTTTGGAAACATCTCCTTTGTAAAAACACGATCATCTCTAACCGTACCTGTTGCACGCAGGTTTTGTTTTTTCAAGTGTACCAGTAAATCAGGGGATGTGAAAAATCTATCAAAATATAGATGATATTTAGCTACATCATTCTTATCGACCGATGTTAGAAAAACATGAAGCATATTCATCACTGCCCGAGATCCTAAACTGCATTTAGAGAACTTCGTGTCACTTTGACAATCATTTTTTCCACAATAGATATCTATTTCTAAAACAAATCCATTAGAAGTACAAAGGGCCCATAATTTTATTCCAAAACGTATTGGTTTGTCTTCGATGAATTGTTTTAGAAGCGTGCGACCGAACAATTTAATCATCATTTCATCTATTGATAAAGAAGAGCAAAAAAATCCAAACTGTTTTACATTTTCTCTGAAAATGTTTAAAATTACACGAACTTTCCAAACTTTGTCATTATCAGTTTTATCTGAATTTTTCGAAGTTTTCAAATTAGACTTAATTTTTTCAAACAAATTTCTATTCATCGTTTCTGAAACAACATCGGAATGCCACATTTCATCAGTCGACCAGTAATCTCTATAGCTTTTACGAATATTGGAAGTGGAAAAAATGATAATACCTAAAAATTTGTTGAAATGATCTGGATCTAATTCAAATCCATTTTCAGTTATCGCTTCAATAATGTAATCTGTAATTCTATCACACAAAAACATTTCAAATAATTCTCGAGGTTCCTTTCCTAGTACATTTTGTTTTATTGCTTCAAAATTATATATTTCTGATTCAAGTTGAACATCGTATGGTCTTTCTTGATCTATCCATTCGTATTTATGAGAGGCTTCTAACTTTTTCTCGTTCGCGGAAAAATTTTGATACACTTCTTCATAAGATAAGGCTACTGCATCAGTGAATCTAGATGTTCCATCAGCTTCTCCGTCATTATCGAGACCTTCTACGTCACTATTATCATCATCGGGTACCCATATAACTTCATGATCATTTTCATCTTCATCACTATGATCATTGTTTTCTACAACACTGCTATCAACACTGGCATTCCTCATCGACTTATGTTTCGGCATGATTTTGCCAGTTTTATGAAACTTCGTTTAGAGTCCGAATCTGATAAATATTTATCTTGAAAAAATACTCGGTAAATAGTAAAGCTCGCCAATTATCCTGAAAAGGACTATTGGAGAGACAGCCGAAGAAAAGAGTGAATATGCTCCAACTATCTTGAAAAAGACCGTTAGAGAAATACGCACTTTTCAATCCTCCACAAGATGGAAAATCTCGCCAATTATCCTGAAAAGGACTATTGGAGAGACAGCCGAAGAAAATATGAATATGCTCTAACTATCTTGAAAAAGACCGTTATAAAATACACACTTTACAATACTCGAGAAGACAAAGGATTTATCCAACTGTAGGGACAAAGAATCCAGAAAAAAATATAGTAATTAGATTCGCAATTTTATCAACATTACCTGATTTTGGTACTACCGACGCCATATTAGATCCGCTATTTTGTAAAATTGAAAACGGACATTAGCATTGTATTCAGCGATATCGAAAACATAGGAATTGAGTACCCACTCACTGGTGCTCATCATTTTGGTATTACCGACGCCATATTGGATCCGCCATTTTGTAAAATTGAAATTGACACTAGCATTGTATTCAGCGACATCGAAAGTATAGGTAGTATATATTCATTCTTTAAATCGGCTTTTATTTAGAAAATTTTAGATTTCCCCGCTTGTCAACATGTTGCTGGCCGTCATCTTGGAAAAATGTTCCAGGAAAATTCGTAATACCTAGGTTTATCAAAGAACTAACATTTTCAATGTAAATTTACATTTTCATCCTGATTCTATAAATTTCAGCAACTAATTTCTGAAAGAAAAATTCTAATGTAATACTAAATTTTCATCATCATTCAAGATGCCATTTTGTAATTTTCCGTGAAAAATATCCTAATTCTGACTGCAGATTCGTAAAGAGCGGGAAATTTTACAATAGAAAAGTGACTTTTAGTATACATTTTCGATTATTTTGAGGTTTTCCTCGGTCAAAAACAAATCGACTATAAAATGGCGCTTTGGGAAGAAATGGGTTAATTAATGATACCTCGAGGGTAATGTATCGTCTCGGATCGGTTATTTTGCTCGGACCCGTAGCCTCTTGGAAGACTTCAGTGCTGTAGTCGCCTAGCATTCACTTTTTAAGGCACTCCGCTTTTACAGTTCATACAACCTCTTGCTTTATTTCTAAGTCTGCAAGAATCTGGTTTATTTGCGCTTCTTGTAAATTTTTTATTTATTGCCTAATTTCTTGTTTAAGTCGTCAAGGTTATAAACCATTTGACAGCTATAGACGATTTTGAAGCTTAATAGTTAGACAAATATTCAGAGCCGCCGGCCAACTGCTAAGGGTATGAGTGTCTTATGTTTGTAATTGTGGCCGTTTAACGATTGCTTGGTGCGATGAGCTAGCAGAATGCTAAGCTACAATCAAAATGACTAAAGAAAATCAATGGCTTTATACTAAACAAAATTTCTGTTAAATCTTACCTAAGTTCGTTGCTAGATGTTTACTAATAAAAACTGGTTAGTTCAAGAGCAAACCCCCAATAACCTTCGATTGTAGCCTTCATTGAGCACAAAGCCAGCCGTGGGTAATACCCACTACACAAACGAACGAAAACAAAAGAAATAATAAAGGAGAGAAAAAAAATTTTTTAAATAAAGAAAAGAAAACAAAAATTAATGCATGAAACTAAGCTTCAAGTGAAAATGCGACTTAAACCACTGTTCACGCTTGCAGCACTACCGATCGGAACTTCTACGTGTGCCTTGCAAGCAATACACAGCTTTTATGCTATGCGCACCCTATCAATTGACCTCACACTTGCCAATACAGACGATGCTTGGAAGCTTGTAGTGCCACGAGAACACTGAGAACGAATCCTCACTAACAAGGGAACATTCACATGTATTTTTTTATCGGCGGAAAAAGCTGTCTAGGGGATGAAATCCACCCTCAAAAGTCACCCCTAAAAATAGTTAAACTGCAGTAACTTTGTTGTAATGAATCTTTGTTGATGAAATAAAATGGAAAAAATTTCTTACTTAAAAAACAACAAAATTGCATAGATTTTAACTTGGGGGGTTGCAACCCCTACGATGTCCAGGGGAAAAACTACATTTTTGAGTGGATTTTTCGTATAAAAAATCATGAAATTACGATAAAAGTTAAAAAATAAATTTTAATCTAAAAAATGATAAAATAATATTGACTAGCTTCGGAGTTTTTCCGTTATTTAATATTTCGAGAGTGAACCACCACTAAACCCTTTATAAATAGATGCCAATCACCAATTTCGCTGATTTTTCATTCGTTGTGACGCTTAAAAATTGACGAGAGAATTATACTGTTATTATGCTAGAAAAGGAATTTGGGATCTGGAAACCACCCTCAAACCCCGTTACAGCAATATTTTCGATATTTATAACTATTTTTCGACAAAAAAATTTGAAAAAATCTATATAAAAGAGAAACGTAATTATACAGATTTTGTCACTAGGGATTGGCAGCCCTACGTTGTTCATGGGTGAAACTGTATTCAGAGTATATATTTTTACCGTCCGAATTAAAAAATGGATCATAAAAAAAAAAAAAAAACGATCTATTTTGTGAAAAATAATACGAATAAACCTAAAGTGTTCCGGTATATCTCCTAAACACCCAGTGATTAACTCCATACTCATACCCCCTAATCAACTTCCTGATTAACCCCCTGATTTGCCCGACTCGCATACCACCTGATCAACCTCAGCTCCTGATCAACCCCACTTGCATCCTCCGTGATCAACCTCACCCTCTGTTCAATCCCACTCGCATATCCTGTGATCAAACTTATCCCCTGATTAACTCTACTCGCATACCTCTAAACACTCCCTTATTAACTTCACTCGCTTACCCTCTGAATACCTCTGATCAACTCCACTCGCGTAGCCACTGATTAATCCCAAGGGGAATCTCCGGTCGTCTCGATGAAAAAAAATGTATTCTTAATCTGTAAAGTGGGTTTTGAAGGGTAGGAGTACTACTTTATGGTGTATGGTCTGTTTGTGTAAATAAAATTCATTCACGATGTCACATAACTTTGAATATAGGTAAAAATCTATCCTAAAGGCTTTAGCACGTTTACGTTAGGATATCTAGAAAGCATGATGTGATGGCTCAATTCTAAGGATACATTCAAAGTTTACGCATAAAATTGCTTCTCATATTATTTCCAGTCTTACTAGAATATCCTCAATCCCGTTTTTTTACTGTTCATGTAGTTATAACAGCAAAACATGTTTTGTTCACTCAAGTTACGTATGTTATCTTATTCTGTCGGCCTATTTTACTGAATAGGAAGAAATGGTTATGATAGAATTTCAATCTTGGTTTGCCTCATTAATCGCAATCAAATTGAATTTTAATCTTGGTTTGCGGCAGTAACCGCAATCAAACCGAATTTTAATGTTTGTTCACCTTGTTAACCGCAATGATATGTGGCACGTATACATATATATATATATATATATATATATATATATATATATATATATATATATATATATGGGACGATCCATGTCTACCGGATCACTGCTGTGTCCAAAATTTGATGTGACCAAAAAAATCGTGCAACGACTCATTTTGAAGCTTAGGATATCTACTTTCTGATGCTGTGTGCGCCTTTGCAAAATCCAACATAGCGGCTCCAATATGGCGGCTACAAGAGACAAACTCGTAAACAAAAAATTTTATTTTTCAAATTTTTAGTAATAAATGTTAAAAAAATTAATATTTCATATTTTTTTATGAAAATATGGCTCATTTCCTACAAAAAAGTAACAGAGACCATTTTCGCTAAAATGAAAAATAAAAAAGTTATAATTTTTTAAAAATTTTCAAAAATAAAAAACTTTACGATTTTTTTACTCAGAAGGAAATGACTTTGGAAAAACAATTTAAGGAACAAAATTGCTTGAAATTCATCAAAACACAAGTGTGAATTTTTTTGAATTCCTTTGAGAGATTTTTTGTTTTTTGGATTTATCGGATTGTTTGAAAAATTAAAAAACTTCCCAAGATCTTTTACAAAAATTCATACGTAGTCTACGACTAATTCTAAGAGCTTTTTATTTTATAAGATTGTTCAGTAAAGGCGATCCTTTTTGAGTAAATCGAAAAAGTAACTTGGACCGCTAGACGCCAACCAGATAACCCACGCAAGCTCAGGAGAAGCTGTTTATAAATAAAAATGTAAGAAAACTAACCCCAAGCTATTGAACCTGCGTGCCAGGGGCAGCAATTTTTAAATTATAATGAGAATAAACCAGTGAGGCCAATAACCAAATAACCCACACAAGCTATGAGGCAAACTGTTTGCAATTAAAAATTCAATAAATTATAACCCCAAGGCGTTAAACATATGTCCCCCGGGGACAGCTGTTTTTAAATTATACTGGGAATAATTCAGTGGTTAGATATGGTGTAAGATATTGTCCAATTCATGTACAACTGTTGTTAATTCTAATATTGTATTATATCCACATTATCTTTTGCAGCCGCGTAGCGTTTTACTATCAATTTATTGTCAGTATTTGGAATAAACGCATGGCTACTTTGAATCTTGGTTACAGCAGGTGGGTTGGGGAATTTTCTTTTTAATGTATCAGATAACCTCTTATGTTCTTCTTTTGTATAGTAAAGAAATTGTATATTCTTGAACTTTTCCTTAGCCCATTTAAAGAGAGTTATAGAATTTAATATAGCATTTTTTGGTTCAGCTTGTAAGCTATATCGGGTTGCCTCACTCTTCAAAGAAGCACCTAGTCCATCACAGATGCATTTACCATGAGACGTTGCATAACAGTGCCATTCCGCATCAATTTGAAAATCAGTCTTGTGATAGGGAAGGTGCATCATTTGAGTTCTATTCTTAAAATGTTGCTTGGTACCATCAGATATATAATAAATTTTTGTACTTTTTGGACACAACATTTTAATTATCGGTATCACTTTCTGCTGCATTAAATAAACTGCTGTTGCATCATGGGTTGTGCAATCTGATAGTAAAATCATGTTGTGATGTTTTAATTCGGTATTGGAGCGATAGTAAAATGCAATAGTAAAAACCGAACATTGGCCATTGTTATAATGGAAAGCTTGAGCGGCATCCTGAGCCACGTATGCATAATTTTCCGCAAAATCACAGTGTAGCAATATTTCATTTTCTTTTAAATTTTCCCTTTTATCAGATATAAATTTTGTTTATTCATTTGATATAAAACTATGCGTAATGAGAACTTTGATGCGATCACACAATACTTCTATAAATTCATCTGACGGAAGACATTCTTGTTTGAGGGTACAGCGATCAGTAGATTGCCAAGTGCTGAATATAACTTGTTCGATTTTTTTTTTTTTCAATAATTCCAAAAGGAAGTCGGAAAGCTTCTCAGTATTAGGACATTTGTTACACTGTAGCAAATGACAATCAGTTGTAGGTTTCTTACACTGAATGAATTTGAAACAATCTTTGTAGTCACATAATTGAAATTCAGAATCCCTGCTCAAAAATTTAAGATTTATAGCATCTAACATTAGTTTAACATTCTGGTGAGTCGTGCATATGCAAACGCTGTGTGTTCCTGATGATCCAGCTAAAACACACCATTTAGGACGCAGCTCTGCGAACTTAGATGATCCAATAAGATGTTCTGGATATTTCTCCTTGAACATGAAATGTAAAACTTTAACATCATACAGTAGTAAATGTTTTTGTTTAGAAACTATCACACCATCTATCTTGACCTTGATAACTTCTTTTTTATGCGGCATAATGCGACCGTTTGTGTCATTTTCGTAAAATTCAATAACTTTCGATACAGTTTCTTCATCTATATTTTTTCCCCTTTTGAAAGGTGGTACTGATAATACTCCACCAGAATTTTTCAAATCCTTAGAGTTTTTTGCCAGTCTATAAGAACATTTAAATTCTTCCATGATTGTACGAATGCTCCAACAATCAGGAGCTATAGTGAGAATAGACGTACGCATTGGATCATTGTTAGATAAACTTAGGAATTTCTTTTTAAGGCCATTCAAGAGTTCTTCTAACTGTTCTTCTCTAGATTTGCATGCAAGTGCTTCCAAGGAATCATCAAATTTCATGTCCTCTATACTATCATTTTTACTGCAGGATTAGCGTATTCCTTTATTCGGAGGTTCATTCAAGGAGTCATCGAATTCCATGTAATCTCGACTATTACCTTCAAAAGAAAGATCTTTATAAGAGTTATAAATACTTTTTCTGCAAGTGTGACAAATTTTTGATAGTGGATGCAAATTTGGATAGGACTCAAAAATACCTTGCGAAATATTCCGCAAGTTTTTACCCACATGACCATCTTTACCCAGTGGGTTACAACATCTCTTAGAATGGAGATTTTGTGACGAATCAGCCATGTCCACAGTTAGGATGCGAATACGTACTTGTGAAAACAATGGAAATAAAATAAGAAAATTAAAAGAAATGAAACAAGTAGGAAATACACCAACTATTCTGAAAAGGACTGTTGGAAATTGACAACCGATGTTCCGCACAAACCTGGAAAATTATCTCAATAACTATCCTGAGAAGGACCGTTACTGAGTTTCTACCGATGCTGAGTACCACCCAATATATCAGAAAAACGACTATCTTGAAAAAGACTGTCGTTTCCGAAAATAAAAGGCGTAGAAAGAACAAGCTAAAATAGACCAACTAATTTAAAAAAAAGTTCTTATAATTAGTCGTAGACTACGTATGAATTTTTGTAAAAGATCTTGGGAAGTTTTTTAATTTTTCAAACAATCCGATAAATCCAAAAAGCAAGAAATCGCTCAAAGGAATTCGAAAAAATTCACACTTGTGTTTTGATGAATTTCAAGCAATTTTGTTCCTTAAATTTTTTTTCCAAAGTCATTTCCTTCTGAGTAAAAAAATCGCAAAGTTTTTTATTTTTCATTTTAGCGAAAATGGTCTCTGTTACTTTTTTGTAGGAAATGAGCCAGATTTTCATAAAAAAATATGAAATATTAATTTTTTTAACATTTATTACTAAAAATTTAAAAAATAAAATTTTTTGTTTACGAGTTTGTCTCTTGTAGCCGCCTTATTGGAGCCGCCATGTTAGATTTTGCAAAGGCGCACACAGCATCAGAAAGTAGATATCCTAAGCTTTAAAATGAGTCGTTGCACGATTTTTTTGGTCACATCAAATTTTGGACACAGCAGTTATCCGGTTGACATGGATCGTCCCATATATATATACCGCAACTCAAGATTAATCAATAGATCATCTGTTTTGCCTTCCATAAATACCAGAAATCCTCGATAGACTTATTTAGTGCCAAAGATGCTATAGTAGCGCGGCCTCCTCGTCAACATATGAGATAGTGCATCAGAGATAACAATGGTCAAGTTTTCTGTTTGTATGATTTGAATTTCTAAGCCATAGTAAGCTATGGTGATCGGTTACAACTGTAAAATGATAACCTTCTATGTAGAGTCTGAACTTTCAAATTAACCAGATCTCAATATCAATCAAAATACGGCTCGCAAAGCAAAGTATGCAATCCTTCCTATTAAAATGCTGCACTATGACGCTCTCAAATCCTGTATCACTGGCGCTGCATTCAATAGTGAATGGAGTGCTAAAGTCAGGTCTTGCTAATATTGAAGCAGTGGTAAGGAGAACTTGCTCGAAAGCTGTACCCTGTTCATTCTTCCACTCGTATTTAACATTATTAAGAGTGAATACAGGGAGCGTTTTGCATAATATGGTGTAAGATTCTAAGAAATTACAATACTACGAAGCTATTCCAAGAAATCTGAGAAGTTGTTTCAGATTCTTGGGGGCTAAATAGTCAGAATTGGTTGTACTCTTTCATAGTTTGGGCGGTAGCCATCTCTATACTAGTAATACTAGTACGCCGACGTAACGAACCTCGGTCATACATATCTTAGATTTCTTGCAAATAATTGTCAGACCGGCTTCATTTAGAAGAATAAAAGTAAGACATTTGATATGGTCTGAAAAGGTTTTAGTTGCAATGATAAGATAATCCGAATATCCAAAAGCATATGGCTCTATCTCTAGCGTGATAAGCTTATCAGTCTGCATCTGAAACGTCGCAGGATCTCCCGCGAAGTCATAAGGCACTGTAAAGGCTGTAATCGAAATAGAACGCTCTGTCAGAGATATCTGTAGAAACTTTCTGGAGCAGTCTAAGGCTCTAATATACTTAGCTTACTGTATCTTACGTAGTATCACATTCATACGAGTATACGGAAGTGGATACACAGTCACTTTCGAAATAGCATTGATTTTCCGACAATCTATACAGAACCGATAACTGCCATCAGGCTTTTTCACCATGATGACTGGACTTGACCATTCACTAGAGGATCGACTAATTATTACAGCATGGAGCATCTTATGAACTAACTTGTACATTTCGTGCTCAAAAATATTCGAAACAAGATAATACCGCTGTTTGATCAGACGAGCACTGCCTGTGTCAATATTATGGTTAATCCACCCCGTGCAAACGATCTATTTACACAAAGGATCTGGTAGCATTTTACTCATTAAATTGTCAATTTTTAAGCGCTGCTCTTCGGTAATTGACTTGATATCAAGAGAGATGGGTGACATAAGCTCTTTAGCATGCATGGACGAGAGTACTGCAGGTTTCTCGATGGCAGTGCTTTTAAGTTTTAACTTGTCCATCATAGGATCAAGCATCACTGGAAATGCGCGAACGACGTCTCCACTTAATGTACATTCCGTAACTACTTCGTTCAAAATGAGAACGATTGAGTGCGGTACTTCTCCTATAGAAAAGGATAATCTAACACTTCCGATAATAGGAATATAATGCCCACCGACTACTCTAGCTCCTGAGCCCATAAGGATAAACACGTTTGTAGAAAGAAGCAGTCGTTACTACACCTATAGGACCGAGGACAGTACGTGATGTTCCAGTGTCACATAGTTCTTTGAATTTATATTGACCAACCTCTACGGTTAACCACCACCGTGGATACTTCTTCACTAAAGTACTGGCCATAATATCTCCATTGCAGAACCACATTGGTCAGGCAACTCGTTACTAGAAGTGGATTACTCGCCATGTCGTACAGTATCTGCATTGTTCTTATGACGCTATCAGTGTCGATGGTCCGAGGACGTGATGGAGTGGTAGGGACCTTATCTACTTGGTTCCGTTAACGTTTTTTGAGCATTCTTCATTACGTGTACACTCTGGGCAGTTGGACTTGGTATCATATCATGTAGCTAGGCCAGCTACAGTTTCAGTAGAGTATCTTGTCACTGTCTAGGCCTGTACACTTGTCCTTATTCTTATCTAAGGTTAGGGTAATCACCTTGGCCCGATTACTCCCTTATCACCAGCTGTTCCTTTCTCGATTTCTGCCCCGGCTTCTATCACCGCTTCTGATCGTCTGTTGGCTTTGCCAGGCGTAGATTTGATGGAGTCCTCCCTTCTATTTGCAAAGATTTTCATCCTCTGAAGGATTCTTATTCGGAGCTGATAATGCCTTGTGGTTAGATGAGCTTAATTCCTTTTCTTTTTTCTGGAAGAACTTTTCAAGTAACTTCTCTAGCTCTTCTTCTGATAACGCGATAGAATTATCGTCCATTGAAATAATACTGGCTGATTTAGCCTTAGTTGCTTTAACGACTGGTTTGTCTGGAAGCTTTTGGCAGCATACTTTGATCAGCAGGAAGTTGTGGTTTTCGTCATCTTTTACTTCTTGAGC
Source organism: Phymastichus coffea (assembly GCF_024137745.1). Taxonomy (NCBI): domain Eukaryota; kingdom Metazoa; phylum Arthropoda; class Insecta; order Hymenoptera; family Eulophidae; genus Phymastichus; species Phymastichus coffea. The sequence continues at coordinate 8,448,921 of NW_026706814.1, forward strand.
TTTATCTAGAAGTTTTCATATATTAGTCAAATTGCTTCTAAAAATCTTCAGTTTCTTCTTAAGCTTCGGCAGCATATTATCAATGACTAAGTTGACTTGGTTTTGAGCATCCTAGAGAGCTGGATTTTCGAACATTGGAGTCATGAAATTGAAAAGTTTCTCATCCGTGACATTGTTCAGTCGCCTACTTTCTTCAACCTGTTTCAAAAACTTCAATATTCAATCATTTGTCTCCAGAGAATTTAATTTACCATTCTCGAACTGTCTTACCAAGATTTTTGGTCTTAGGGCGAGAGAAATCAGAACAATTCTAGATGTGGCTCTGCGTAGCATCAGTAGCTTAATGTCATGTTTGAGAATTCGGTAGTGAGAGCGAGTTCATCGCCACGCTTTATCCATCACTCCACTTTAAGAGTACGGGTTCAAAGGGCACCGTCGCATAGTGTACGATTTGTAGATTTTTTCTCAAAATCGTAGATCTTAGGAACGAAATTAGACAGCGGAATGATTCCTGCCGCATTTAAAAGCTAAATTGATGTTAATTTAAAGAAAATTATAGCGGAATTGACTATCTAATATTTGAGTTGTGAAATCAAGGTCAAAGTGGTAAATTTTTCGAAAACTTTTCTTTTCCTCAATTTTCCTCCTTGATGAAAATCAGTTTTTAAATAACTTAATATAGTTCTTTGTAGGGTTTAGAACGCAAAATCTAAATCTGTTGTCAAAAATTTATTTAAAGTTATTTATCAATGAGAAAAATGCACCAAAAGTTGAGGCAATATCAATTAATTATCGTTGGCCTTCATACTTTATTGAACTTCCTACAGTGGATATCATATTTTTCTATAAAAAAAATACATATATTTGAAACGATAAATCCAAATCCGTTATCAGAAATACGATAAAGTACATTATTCAGTGAGAAAAGCGCGCCTAAAGTCAAAGAATACAAAATATCGTGATTTTTGGTTGTTATTCAAACTGGATATTATGGATACAGCGTTTTTCGATGACATAGATACATATTATTATCGCTCTTCAGAAGACAAGTCCAAATCCTTCATCAAAATTTAGGTGAAGTCGCCTTTATTAATCTAAAAACGACGTCCAAAGTTGAGGAAATAGGATGATTCATAATGATAACACAGGTCAGCATGATTTTGTTATAGACTAGGTAATAGTTATTTCCGAAGTAATTTTTGGTGTAGAACTCAAATCCGGCTTCAGGATTACTCTATCCCATCAGATGTTTGAGTAATCCTGACCTAAATGTGCGAAAAACACGGTTATTCGCCATATTTGAGCATCCATAACATTGCCATTTTTTATTATTTTTCAAATCTGAAATAATCAACAGAAAGGGCTACTCTTCAGATTTCAATGTGACTATTTATATATATCATTATCATTTTTTAAACCGGAGAGATCGTCGATTGAAAAGAACTAGATTACAGGTTTCATAATGACCGATATATGAACGACAAAAATGACAACATACTTCGGTTTGAAACATCAGAGCCCTACCTGTCGTGGGCTTGATGTTATTGTGTTTGAGGTTATGGGATTATAGCTTATTAAGGTATTATAAATCGAGCGCTATCAAATATTCAATATTTGTTGTTAATATGAGGCCTTGTTCAACAAATATCATCAAGGGGATTTACACGTCCTGTGATTTTTTCCGTTCATGTATCGGTCATTGCGAAACCTGTAATTTAGTTCTTTTCGATTGACAACATCTCCTATTCAAAAAATGATAATCATACATATAAATAGTGATATGAAAAGCTGGATAGTAACTCTTTCTGGTGGTTATTTCAGATTTGGAAAATAATAAAAAATGGCGATGTTATGGATGCTCAAACATGGCGAATGACCGTGTTTTTCGCATTTTTAGGTTCGGATTACTCAAAAATCTGACGTGATGGAGTAATTCTCAACCCTGATTTGAGTTCAACGCCAAAAATTACTTCGAAAATGACTATCAGCTACTCCATAACAATCACAACCTCATATTTTGCAGATCTGTGTAATTCATGGTTGTTATTGTAAACCCAGTGATCATCAATTTTTATATATAACTTTCTTATACATTATATTTTACACATACTTATAAATAACTTTTATATACACATTCATTTAATTTCGATTTTTTTTGTTCGACCAGATGGATTTCGACTAGTGAAATTTCTTTATATTATATCATAATCCAAAAAAAATTTGCAATTAAGCGAAGCAATTGAGAAATTTTATTTTTTTTTAAATTTTGATATACAAGTACACCAATTAAAAAGAAAATTACAAAAAATTGAATAAAATGTGCAATATATCGATAATAACTTTGTTACTTGATTTATTGAATACAGAAGCTTTTATAAAAATTAATAAAACGTTGATTTACAATTTTTTCAAAACTTCGTTTACTTTTAATTAATTATTAACATGTTTTCGTCTGTAATAAAGAAACTGAGAAAATAATTATAATAATATAGAAATATATATCACGTTTTAAAAGAAAACATTGTTAGATATATCACAATATTCGTAAGTGCTTTTATTGTAAATATTTCTTATTGATGAATATATACTCAGGTATATATTCTTTCTGATACTCTTTACAAATCACCTCTATAATAATATACATTTGAACTTAATTTGCACTTAGCAATTATATAATGGAATAAGTTTATATTGTAAAATATCATATGTGTTTTTGAAAAATCAATACCTATAATATAAACTTTAATTTGGACCTTTTCTTCCCTCCAATTACGGATAAAGTCTATATTTTTCAGGACAAGTTGGACTTTATGTTAGAAATCCTACAAGATGAATATTTATTTTATAGAAAAATATTGATGATCACAGGGTTTACAATAACGACCATGAATTATCGTTATGAATCATCCTATTTCCTCGACTTTGGACGTCTTTTTCAGATTGATAAAGGGGACTTTACCTAAATTTTGATGAAGGATTTGAACTTATCTTTTGAAGAGCGACAATAATATGTATCTAATTCATTGGAAAACGCCTTATCCAGAGTATCCAGTTAGAATAACAACAAAAAATGACGATATTTTGTATTTCCTCAACATTGGGCGAATTTTTCTCACTGAATAATGTACTTTATCGTATTTCTGATAACGGATTTGAATTTGCCGTTCCTAAATCTACAAGAGTATGTAATTTTTTTATCGAAAAAGATGATATCCACTGTAGGAAGTTTAATAAACTAATGAAGGTTAACGATAACACAGTCCTACAAAAATACCTTAATTTTTTGTACAAGCAAACCATATATGTTTTCCCAAAGAATTTTTGTCGCTGAAACCAAATCCGACCTCAGAATTGCTTCAGCACGTCAGGATTTTGAGATATCTGAATCTTAAAGTGTGAAAATAGCGATTTTTACCTATATTTGAGGTTATGTAGCACCACGACATTATCTACACGTAAAAAACTACAAACGACATATTAAAGAAGCAGTCTAGTCCTTTTAAATGCCGTTGAGTTTCCTTAGCTTGCTTATTTTTTCTTTGAGATATTAAATTTCAAAGTTTTTCTTTTCATGAATATTGTACCTTTCAGAACATATAGCTTTGAACGCTTCGACGTCGAATTTTGTGTCAAGCGTCTTCAATCAATTACTGTTCTACAACAAAATTAAGATATATACCGTGGACAGGCTAACCCAACTTCAACCTAAATTACGTCATCCTCACGAACCCTTACAGCCCTTATAAACCACCCCTACCTGAGGAGGAGTATATCAGAGACAATGTCAATGAGATATTCATTTTTTTACAGAAAAGCAGTTGATTAAACTCGCTCTACCAAGAGTTAGGTGGGTTAGTTTGCTTGGGGGCTGGTAGAGGGGGTTTCTGAGGGTTGTAGGGTTTTCTGACGATAGAGTACATCAAGGAGACAACAGGTAAGCCTATCTGGTTGAGATCTTAGGTTCCTCATAGAAAAGCAGTCGATTAAACTCGCTCTACCCAGATTTATCGTAGATAGGTTAGCCTGTTTGAGGGTTGGCAGGGGTGGTTTTTAAGGGTTGTAAGGATTTGTGGGAATGATATAATTTAGGTTAAAGGTATATCAGCCTGTCTATGGTATATATCTTAATTTTCTTGCAGAACAGTAGTTGATTGAAGTCGTTTAACATACAATTCGACGTCGAAACTTTCAAAGCTGTACGAGTTAGTTCTGAGAGGTACAATATTTATGAAATCAAAAAACTTTAAAATACAATATCTCAAAGAAAAAATAAGCTATTTGAGCAAACTCAACGGCATTTGAAAGGACTAGGCTGCTACTTTAAGATGTCGTTTATAGTTTTTTGTGTATAGAGAATGTCATAGTGCTACATAACCTCAAATATAGGCAAAAATTGCTATTTTCGTACATTTAGGTTAAGATATCTCAAAATCCTGACGTGATGGAGAAATTCTGAGGCCGGATTCGGTTTCAGCGCCAAAAATTCTTCGGAGAACCATGTACGGTTTGCTTGTGCAAAAATCTCGTCGGACTGTGTAATTCATATTGTCTTGAATTTGGGCGCATTTTTCTCATTGACAAATAACTTTATATAAATTTTTAATAACAGATTTGAATTTATCATTCTAAATCTTATAAAAAACTATATTGAGTTATTTAACCTGTTAACCGAGTGACACGTATAATTACGTCAAAAGTACACAATATCGGGTACGGGTAGGACATATGAATATATCCTCGATATTTACATTGTGCCCTGGAACGGGCGGGACGTATATTTCACTACTACTATGGTAATACGTCATTCATACACGTCTTAGTGGAACGGACGTGCCCGTTATATGTTGCGTAATTAGAAAGGGATTTCCCCGGTTAACAGGTTAAAAACTGATCTTGATCGGTGAGAAAAATTTTTGAAAAAGAAAAATTTTCCAAAAATTCACAATTCTGATCTTGATTTTACAACTCCAATGTTGGATAGTCAATTCAGCGAAACCAAATACAACGCAAAAGAAGAAAATGAAATATAATCGATCATAATGTATATATATCATCAAACAATATTAGCATAATATGTTAATATCAGCAAATATGTATAATATGTATATATTAGCGCGCACCAGTAAATTAACAGCGTCAACAATGTGTCAAACAAATATACCTCTCACTTGGTATAGTCGCATGCGATTCTACAATTTGAAAAATCAGAATTGTAGAATTCAAAATTTAATATTAATTAAATACGAACCGCTTAGAAGTACTCGCTTTGTTGATTTGAAATGCAACCGAACTCTAGCAAGTATCAAAATAAAGAAATCAAAATTAAAATTAAAATTAAATAAATATATCAAAGAATAATTAGGCAAAATGTTAAACATTACTCACATACTCTCTATGGAGTCTTAATTCCAATTAATAGTTGTTTTTTTCACATTATGAAAGGTTTTTATTGAGAATGATTGAATTATGATCTCTGAAGATAATTTTAACAGATCCACCTAAAAAATATATTTTTTAAATATGTTATAATAAGAATATCATATTCAATTAATTTCATATATTATTTATTTATTATGATACATCTACTTCTCTAAAATCTGTAACATAAGTACCTTTTTTATATTTAGTCGGGTATAATTAGTGGTGTGCAATTTACATTGACGTTAACATTGACAGTGACATTTACTTTAAAATTACCCTCTATTCATAGTCATAATTATCAGACCTATACTTACCTTAAGATTATCATTATTATTTTTATTATTATTATTTTTTTTTACAAGGAGTGGCGGAATCCTTTTTGCGGATTCCCTTTAGTCTTGGTGACTTAGGGGTTATGTGGGCCCCCCCCCTCCCCAAAATAGGCCTACCCACTAAACCACCATCTTCTTGGTGTCCTTCCCCCAGCCAGGGACTATGTTGATATTACTTCTGACTGGAGGTTCTGTCTCTGTTTTTCCATTTGTGTCGTTCCTCCATATCTCGTTACGTCGCGTCACTTCGTCTGCTGAGTCATCTGACAAGAAGTCGTTCGCGTTCTTACATCTCAATATAGTTTCCGTATAGATAGCAACTAAGCGCCACCATTCGGGTTCATGCAGCATCACGGCCACAATGTTATCGGAGGTGATGCTGCCGACCGTTCCTTCCAGTTCCTGTCTGAATCTTGTCCAGCCGTCACCGGCGAAAAACGTGTGTTCCGCGTAGTCTCGTTCGTGTCCACAGTACTTACAGTCGGGTGTTCGTACTCTGTCCATATTGTAAAGGTACCGTCGGAAGTATCCGTGGCCCGTCAAGAGCTGGGTGACGTAGAAATTTACATCACCAAATTTCCTTCCGAGCCATAGCTTCAAGTCCCATATCAATCATCTCGTCCAGTTACCACCTCGTTCTTCTGTCCATCGGCCTTGCCATATGTCAATTGTCCTATCATGCTCGGCGATTGCCGCGTTCTTTCGTCCTATGTCCGCGCTGCTCCCGTAGATGCTTTTGCGTTCATAGGCCAGAAGATCCACGGGTATTACGCCAGTCACCACCAAAACAGCCTGCGCAGAGATTGTTCGGTAGGAGCAAGCGATTCGCAGTGCGCCCTGTACCATCATCATCGTTTTCCAGTATTTCTTTGTCTTCAGGGAGTCTGCCCATATTTCCTCATCGAATAGAAGGATCGAGTGAGCTGTCGTCATTAACAGTCGTCGTTTTCTCAATCTCGGTCCTGTTGTATTTGCCATCAGGCGACTCAAGTATGCTATCCTCTCTGCCGCTTTCCGGGTTATTTTCTGTATATGAAGCCAGAAGGGTATACAAAATCCCAGGAAACCTTTTGTGGAAAAACAGTGAAACACAGTTAAAAACTAATTGGCGGTACTTTCGTAAGTAACAGCTGAGGATTAACTGAAACTTTGAACTCTCGCGCGTCTCCTCTTTCTTTTAGTCGTTCGCTCTACCGTCGCGAGTGCTAGCGAATCACGAACGGATCGATTAATCGAAATGACTATCGTTGCAATACATAAAACTATTGCACTAATGTTAACAGGTAAATATGTGCTTTTGCAATTTTTACTTACATATTATTTCCTGAACCTTGTCAATATCAGCAAATGTCACAATCTCAAAATATAGCCTGTTTTATTGAAAACCGGATATTTTTTATATATTATATTTGGTAAAAAAGTTATTCTTAAAATTATTATACTATAAGAAGTTCTTGTTCGAGACTATGCGGGCAAAATCTGGTATATTAAAATCGATTAGATTGAAATCGAATGGAAGACGACGATACTCTCCAGAGCGACTCGTGCTACTGCACGAAGGATGTCTGGGTTCAGCTGCTTCAGTATGCTTCCTTCAACCGGTAAAAAGTCGGGTCGCGGAGAGTCGTCGTAAACTACGCGATGATTCAGGAAAATAACCTAGAGGGATTGATCGTCGACGGAAGAATAATTAGTCATTGAGGAGCGGACAGGAGCGGTAGCCAAATAACGTGGCGTTTAAAGCAAATTTAAAGCAAATAAATGGTGTATTAGCCCACGAAAAAACAAAGAGAGAAATACAATTCGAGTACGTACAAGAAGTGACATGCATACATCATGCAGTTTGGTGCAGCACAGGCACTAGGGTTACAACTCATTTATGCAACCCGTACGGGACGACGCATGTATCACGTGGGCGAACTCGATACCTGCTTATGCCGCGTGTGCGCTGGAACGGACGACAGTCGACCCTTAAATCGGCGTGCATAATATGAATACGCTAAGGAGCGCACTTAACCATAGTGGGATCGCCGGGCACCATGTCGTGGATAGCGGGCCACAACACTTGTACGTAACACGAGGAAGAGTAGAACATAGATGGTTTGAGCGACGCACGTAACAGCGAAATACTTTAGTAATAGACAAGTGAGAGAATAGAACAAGAGAAAGAAAGTCACGTATCTAACTGGTACTTACGGTGTATAGTTGTTCGGTGGCTAACAAAAGCGCACCGGTTGCGTACAGTGCTGCTGTAAGGCTTTCGACCGCCACGTGTATGCTTTTCCTAGCCTAGCGCTCTCGCTTGTTGAAACCATCACTGGAGTATCTGAGAAATTGGTCTATAAGCATGGTCATTTTCCGTTCTTCTGCCTCGCTTGGCCAAATAGTGGTAATCAAAGCGTTCCACTCACTGCCCAATAGCTTTATTGCCGGTCAGCTGCGCTCTGCCTAATTGTGCATACTCTCTCTCTCTCTCTCCTGTCAAAACGATCGTTTCTCCGTCTGGTCCACGTCGCGAGCTAGCTACCGACATCCGAGTAAGAGCTCGTCACTTACCAGCCCGCTCGTCACTTACGTCTAGTCTGCGCTATAACAATTCTTGCATACAATAACATAGTTCTTTTATAATTAATATTATTGCCGGCCCATATGTTGCATGACCTTGGGAGTTCAATTATGCTAGAAGAAAGCTTTGGAATTAATACTAATTTGTTTGTGCATTGAATTTTTATTGAATCGTATTTTTGGGTGGAAAATAACTAGCTATGTCTGCTAGCATTTTTGATTAAAAAATAACACAAGCCGACAAGGAAAAAAACCCAGAAACCAGACAGTACGTTCCCAAACGATTTTGGTGCGCTGGAACCGAATCTGACCTCAGAATTGCTCCATCACCCTAGGTTTTCGAGAAATCCTAACCTAAAAGTTCAAAAAACACGATTTTTCACTATATTTCGCGTAGTATTACGTCGTAAGCCAATTTTATTTTAAAAAACGAGTAATGCTATCTCAAAGTACTACTCTTACCCTTCAAAACCCTTTTTTTAGATTTAAAAAATCTTTTTTTTTTCCATCGAGATATCGTAGATTGAATTTGAGTGATTTAGCGATTTCGTTACAGCACGAAATAGTGGCGAATTTCCGAATAAGGAGTTATAGTGTAATTATATGTTTTTTGGGTCACTGAATCCAAATTAACGTCAGAATGACTCTATAATCTCAATTCCCTTAACCCTAGAGCCCCATAACCTGCGACGCTGTAACCCCTGACCGACATACCCCAATTTCCTTAACCCTCGATCCCTTTAATCTGCTGCGGTATAACCCCCGACCCTCACACCCCAAATTCCTTAACCCTCGAGCCCTTTAACCTGCGAAGCTATAACCCTCGACCCTCACACCCCAATTTCCTCAACCCTCGAGCCCTATTACCGCGACGCTATAACACCCAACCCTCATACCGAAATTCGCTACGCAGAATACCTCAAGCCTCCAAATTATATTCAACCCCCGAGCCCTGCAAGTCTGCAACCTCAGACTCCTTTACCAGAATTTCCTCAATCATCACTTCAAGCTGCTATGGTATAATCGTATGTCTCTACATTTCAATCCGTTCAATATCCAAGCCTTGTATTCTACGCAGCTTTCAATTACGCGTTTTAAATCTCATTTATTCAGTTTGTGAGTGTTGCATCTGAATATCTGCAACCCTACAGTTTTTCACTTCTTTTTTTTATGAAAACGCTGTCGTTTATCTTGAAATGAACGTTTAAGAGATTTGCGTCTATCATGATCTGTCAATGTATCGTATCGGTGTAGAGCCCAGCAATAGTCAGCCATCATGCTCTCATTCCATCTACCTTGATAATGTTCCTCTTTGTTTCTGAAATCTTGATGAAATCTTTCACCCATTTCTTCACTGAACGCCCCAACATTGTCCGGAAAGTATTCCAAATGTGAAAACCAAAAGTGTATTTTCAGGCTCATCAAACACCCTAATTTTTGAAAATTTTGTAGCATTGTCGACATAATAGTTTTGTATTTAGGGTTCCGGTGGTTTCTGAGAAAATTCTCGGTGAGACTTTTGAAACTTATCCAAGCATTTCTCTCATTAGTCGTCATTATCAAGAGGAATTCATCATCTTTCATAAGTGCTCGAATGTCTGGCCCTACAAATATGCCTTCCTTAATTTTCGCTTCAGACAATTTAGGAAATTTGCCCTGAAGATACTTGTAACATTCGCCTTCCTTATCTAGTGCCTTGACGAATTGCTTCATCAAGCCTAGTTTTATATGGAGTGGAGGTAACAAGATATGTTTAGTATCAACAAGGTTCTCATGGACGACATTGTGTGATCCAACAACCATTCCGATTCTTTTCGTCCATTCTTTCCGAACCCAATGTTCTTCTCGTCCACGACTGTCCCAGAGACACAAAAAACAGGGGTGCTTCGTATTTCCAGATTGCAAGCCAACTAATATATTAATCATCTTGAAATCGCCACAAACGAGCCATTTGTGTTCATTGTAATTGATTTTCTCAAGAAGGAATCGAAAGTTTTCGTGAGACTCTTTCATCACAGTGGAATGAGCAATGGGAATAGCTGCATACTCATTCTCATTGTGCAGAAGTACTGCCTTGAGACTTTGTACAGATGCATCCATGAAGAGTCGCCAGTTCTCTGGATTATAACCTCCTTGCACTCCATATAAACTGATGAGATACTTTATATCGTTGCAGTAAACAAGGTTATCCACGCAAGTAAAATATGGCCGAAATTTAATATCTCTCTTCCTGTAAATAGAAACTTTTGTCTCAGGTAATAAAAGATTTCTTTCTTTTAGTCTTGAAGCTAAGAGTTCTGAAGAATCTTTCGGAAGATTCAAATCACGGATCAGTTCATCCAAAGAATTTTGGTCGAAAAGCTTGGGCTTTTCTGAGTCAGAAAAATCTTCTTCATCACTACTGCTGTTTTTGTCTGTTACCGGAACTTCTATTGGTTGAAGTTTTTTTGGCTCAGAATCACAATTTTTTTTTCTTTCTATTTTTCCATACTGAGCTGCTGTTACACTAGAAACGTTCGGATAAAGGAGAGAAGCTTTGTTATTATGATTAAAACCTAAAGTATCACATTTACAAAAGTAACAGTCATCATGGTGATTTTTAGGTTCACGCCATATTGTTGGTTGGAGAACAACTTCGGTTTTAGTTTTATTCCAGTTTTTCAAACTTCGGCGACAGTCTTCACAAATATATTTAGGAACTCATGATTTGTCTAAATTCTTCATAGGTGTCTCGTAACATTCTTCAAACTGATCTTTAATGATATAAGTGATTGATCGACGAAGTCGAGCTACCTCAAATTTACCGCAGATATTACAAAAGGAATCGATTTTTCCTCTACATGGAATTCTACATGCCGACATCTTCAATAACTTATAAGTTAATTGGAAATCACGAGTAATATTATAAACTTATTGTAATAACGAAATGGGTAAATATAATTAAATTTCCAGAAGACAAAGTAATAATAAAGATCAGTAAAAGTACTGCACGCAGTGTTATATGAGAAATAATAGAAAGTATTTAATTCCAGTGACTTCTCCGTTAGCCTGCCGCTCAAACACGATCTCTAACACGGATGAAGAACGAAGCACAAAAATTTGTATTTTTTGAGCAATGTCATACACGGTTATCCTGAAGTAAGGAAATGTAGGCCCTAAGTGAATCCGATATCTGCTAACGTAGATACTTTCTTCATCGTTAATAGACCAGAAAAATATAAGATTAAAAATCCTAGCTGATAGATTTCGCAAGTTATAGACACTTGTATGTAAACGTAAATTGTACTTGTATACGTAAGTTGGATATGAATTTTCCTATCACAGACACAAATTCTTCTACCTTCTTATACCGCAGAAATGACGTCAATCGTTGTTCCATTGACCCAGCGGTATTCCCCGTCCACCAAACACGAATTTCTTTAACCCTCGATAGGACCGGGGGTTATAGCTTCGCAGGTTATAGGCTCGAGGGTTAAGAAAATTGGGGTGTGAGAGTCGGGGGTTATACCGCAGCAGGTTAAAGGGCTCGAGAGTTAAGGACTTTGGAGTATGTCGGTCAGGGGTTACAGCGTCGCAGGTTATGGGGCTCTAGGGTTAAGGGAATTGAGATTATAGAGTCATTCTGACGTTAATTTGGATTCAGTGACCCAAAAAACATATAATTACACTATAACTCCTTATTCGGAAATTCGCCACTATTTCGTGCTGTAACGAAATCGCTAAATCACTCAAATTCAATCTACGATATCTCGATGGAAAAAAAAAGATTTTTTAAATCTAAAAAAAGGGTTTTGAAGGATAAGAGTAGTACTTTGAGATAGCATTACTCGATTTTAAAATAAAATTGGCTTACGACGTAATACTACGCGAAATATAGTGAAAAATCGTGTTTTTTGAACTTTTAGGTTAGGATTTCTCGAAAACCTAGGGTGATGGAGCAATTCTGAGGTCAGATCCGGTTTCAGCGCACCAAAATCGTTTGGGAACGTACTGTCTGGTTTCTGGGTTTTTCCATTTTTTAAATTTTGTCGGCCTGTGTAATCTTCATCTTCATTCAATTTAATATAACATTTATGTAAAGTTTATATTTTTGGCTTTATTATCATGATGAACTCGCAAGATGCTTCAGTATTTTCTATTAACTTGAAGCTACATATTCTATAATACTTTTCCATATTACATGATTCAAAAGCCATTTCACTCATAAAGAAATACGAGCTGTTACTTTCTGATACTACAATGTAATCGTTCTGTGGTCAAATGTATGCAGCGACTGACTTATTTGTCTCATATTGTTGTAATACGGGAAAAGACATCATTTTGTATACAACAAACTGTTCCGCATCTATGAAGGGTAGCCCTATTTCGACTTTTTCATACATCATAAAATGTAGTTGTGTTAGGTCGGCAATATTTGCTATATTAATACTATTTGGCTTAACTATGGACTTTAAAAGTGATGTCTTTTCAATTTCATGCACTATTGCTTGCACCGTATACTTAGCCAACAAATATTTCTTATATCTAAACATCTTAAATATTAAAAACATAATTTCTTTGCCTTCACGCAGTATTTCTTTGATAAGTGAAATTGCTTTGTGGAAATTTGCAGCATAATTTTTATCTGTTACGTTTGGATTCTGTTTTAGTAGTTGCACACATCTTTTCAGGTAGTCGGTTTTTTAAATTTACCGATTTAATTTATTCTTTTAAACCATTGTCAAAGAAATAAGTATTCGAATCTTCGCCTATAACATAAGATAGATCGATTATACGCATATTAATTACTCTTTCTATAACTTCGTTACTTTACTTAATGCATAACTATTTTGAAAAGATACTTTTCCTCCTTCCTTAATTTTGTTAACATGCAACGTATTGACAAGATAATTCAGGGAATCGATCACGCATTTAATATCTTTCATTTGTTCTTTAACATGCTGTATTATCGTACTCGTTTCTACATAGGTGTTCGCGGCATCTGCGCTCCATATGCGTATCATGAAAGTAGAGAGCAATAATTTATAACATTTTATTTGGTTGCTGTAAAAGTGAAAGTTCATTTGGGGATGCTGTCCTTTGTTGCTTAATTGGATTTTTTTTGCGGATGGGGAAAACCCAGAATATGAATACATGCGGCAGTTCCAGCGGTGCGCGTGCGATGCAATAAAAAAAGGGTATGGTCATCCGGCAATCGTCGCGCAGGTAAACGTTTGGTGGGAAATTCGGCACTATAACCCTTGAAGCTGTAATTGGTCTCACGAACAGACCCAATGCGAGAGAAAACTCTCTGATCCTTCTCCAGGAAGGAGGAAGCAGTCAGTTGTTCTCAAGAACTCGATCCTTGCACCTCGATGCTCTCTCAGCACCTCGTTGCTTTCTCTCAGCAACCTAATTGCTCTCTCAGTTAACTTGCTGCCTTCAGTTCTTTATCTTGTTTTTTTTTTTTTTTTTTTTTACTTTATCTTGTTATGATAGCTAATAGTAATAGCTTTCACTAATAACGCGTGTGCTGAATGTGAGTGCGAGTTCCTGGCTTTACATCACGTTCTGTGAATAACAGTCGCGTGCGAGCCCGCGATCGCAACAAGGGCTACCGGCCCTCGTTGACCTAACTGAAGATATGCATGATATCCTCTAAGGCGTCTCTAACCCTGGGCAGCTCAAACAGCAGGAACTCGGCCTTACTCATAGGGGCAGCATAATGCGGTCTGTACTCGTGACCAAGACGTTGGCACTGTACTGCTTTAGGAGACAACCTTCCTTCTCGCACAAGGTACTATTAGCGTCGTAAGTGAGTAGTTTTAATTTGAATGGCCATTCACAGGCAAAACGAGCCTGCCGAAATTTATTAATTGTAAATAAGTAGCGTAACTCTCTGTACATTTGTCGATTGTGTTTGCTCATATTTAGATGGCTTTTCCCTACATATGACTAGGGTTTTTATGTCGGATAAATGCGAGTCTAATTATACTTGATAAAAATCTAATAAAAATAAATCCATGTTCTTTATTTATTCAATATTCACGCACCATATCTGTATTAAATTTCCAAGAACTTTATATACATGAGACTTATAAATTCTTTCTTATAGGTGACTTGAATTTCTGTGTTGATTGTATTTAACTTGAAATTTCTACTAAAGTAATTGTCCAAATTGTTCAATAGGGAATATTATCTTATACGATAATGCTATTTAGACTAGTCATTTGATTTGTAAGCACTTCGTTCCAAGTAAATATGTACTGTAGGTCAATGGTAGTTAATAAACTCCAATTTTCGCGAGTAAAAGCTTTACGCTCAATTTTATGAAACGCAATACCTGGATTGTCTTCGATCAGATGTACAACGGGGTTTTATTCTCATCCCCTGACTGCCGTAAATTCGATAAGAAAACACAGAAAAAATGCTGCTTTTTTTATCTTGAACGGTTTTTTGACTGTTCTGAAAACTGTAATACGATATCAGTTACAATTATTATTCAATAACTTGTACTACCGCTACAAGATCACAAAGATCAATTACACCATCGCTAATACCTGCTTGACTTAGATTGTGTATTGCTACGAAACATTTTTCACACTTATTACAATTTTCGTAAGTAAACAATACCCTTTACAAATTTTACAAGATAATGGATCTAACAAATCTTGTTTATAGGTAATCATATGTAAATTTTTTTTCTTTATGTAACAATTAAAAGGATCGATAAATATTTTGATAAAACACGAAACATACATTATAAATTTATAGCCTTTTTCTATAAATATAATATCATTTGGTTTACTTTTGACCTTGTAGTATTTTTTCGTGAGTATTCATAATTTCAAACCTCTCTTTTTTTATTTTTATTATTATTACCTGAGAAAAGGAAGCAACTGATTGAAAATTTATCTTAATTGTTTAATCATTAATTGTGGTCTATTTGACAGATTTTCTAATTCTGTTTGATTATTACTAATCTGTTCAGCGTGCACAACTGCCTACTGTAATGAACCATAAAATTTGTATTGACACATATATCTCTTTACATCATTGTTTAAGTATTCTACAAAACACATTGTTGCTTGTAACGGTTCTATCTATGAGCTATTTATTAAATCACTGAATTACTGCAACTAATCTGACATACGAGGTGTGATCAAAAAGTAAGGTGAATTTTTATTTTTCTCAAAAAATATTTATTTATTCATCAATTTTTATTTTATCTCCTTCAAAGTAATCCCCCTTGGATATAATGCACTTGTGCCAACGCTTTTTCCAATCCTCAAAGCATTTCAAAAAATCATTTTTTGTGATCTTGTTTAGTTCATCCTTCGATGCCGTCTTTATCTCCTCAATCGTGGCAAAACGCCGTCCTTTCATGGGCCTCTTCAGTTTTGGAAACAAGAAGAAGTCACAGGGGGCCAGATCTGGGGAATACGGTGCCTGTGGCATCGTTACTGTGTTGGTTTTAGCCAAAAATTCGCGCACAAGCAACGATGTGTGAGCAGGGGCGTTATCATGGTGCAACAGCCAATTTTTATTTTTCCACAAATTCGGACGTTTCTGGCGGATTGCTTCGCGCAAATTGCGCATAACTTGCAGGTAATATTCCTTATTTACTGTTCTACCCTGTGGCAAGAACTCATGATGCACCACGCCCCTGCAGTCAAAGAAAACTGTAAGCAAAACCTTTACATTTGATCGAACTTGGCGTGCTTTTTTTGGTCTTGGTGATCCAGAATGCCTCCACTGGGACGATTGAGTCTTAGTCTCGACGTCATAACCGTATACCCATGTTTCGTCACCTGTTATAACCCTGTTGAGTAAATCTGGATCATCGTTGACGTCATTCAGTAGCTCTTGGGCGATGCTCATGCGACGTTTTTTTTGGTCGAAATTGAGCAATTTCGGAACAAACTTCGCTGACACACGTCTCATGTCTAAAACACTCGTCAAAATTGATTGGCACGAACCAAATGAGATGCCAATATCATCAGCAATTTCTCTAATGGTAATTCGACGATTTCCCAACACTATTTTCTTCACTTCTTCAACATTCTCATCAGTTGTTGATGTGCTGGGGCGTCCAGAACGAAGTTCGTCGTCGGTGTCTTCTCGGCCTTCTTGGAAGAGTTTATACCACTTGTAAACATTTTTTTGGCTTAAAGTAGACTCACCGTATGCCACTTTCAGCATTTCAAGTGTTTTGGAACATTTGATTCCATTTTTCACACAAAATTTAATGCAAACTCTTTGATCCATGTTTTTAGACAGCAGCAAATCGTGGAGCACGCAAAACACTTCTAACCTTGATGCCTCTCACAAACAAACCAAACATACTACAAAGCTGAAATTTGGAACGTATGTTCTAGACGAGTGTACCGACATAACCAAATAAAAAAGTCGAAGATCGAACGGACGTAGCCCGCTAAATTTCAAAATTCACCTTAATTTTTGATCACACCTCGTATCTATCAGTTTATTCAAATTAACACATTAAGCGGCGCTACCTCACTGTTTACTCGATTGTGTATTCATATAAGAGTCAAATCAAAATAAATAGAGTGACGTCACAAAGTAATAGATATAGATATAGTGATTTTTGTTATTAAGAAAAATTTATTAATTAGAGATAATATTAATATAACAAAGTATTTATTATATAAATTTAAGTACGTAGATTCAGAATATAATAACACAAATTGCATTTAATTATTACATAATAATGAATTTTAATATGCAAAGTTGATTTATTTATTACGCTAACATTATGAAATATTAGAAAAATGTAAATAATCCATATACTATAACGGGGTTTTAGCTCGTGCTCTTTTCGGGCTAAATCAGCTATATAATAAATAATTCTCGCGGATTAATATTTTAATAAGGCGAAGTGCGCTATCCAAGGCGTCCCTGTGCGCCAGCGCGAACAATGCCTGGGTTCAGCTGCATCAGCTTGCCTACTTCCTTACGTAGAAATTCGGCCCGCGGAGAATGTCGTGAGCTATAGGTTACTTGGCGAGGGACAACCTAAAGAGTCTCGCTGCGAAGTGGTTATGCAATAAGGCAGGTGTATCGGAATAAGACCCTGCGGATTTTAGTAAAAAATGAATCGTGTATTTAGGCACTCGCGAGTACATGCAAGCGCGCGTGTTGACGAAATGTGAGCGGCAGCGAACGAGGCGACAACAAAACGCAATGCCCCGATCTTGTCAGCGACCGACCAAGATCGGACGATGAATTCGCTTAAAGCGGCTCGAGGCAAGACGCAATGCCGGGCAAAATGACAGAGTGCGTAGGTTGGGCGAAAAGCTAAAGCAACAAATGCAATTCGCAAGCAATAGGAGAGAGAGAGCCAAGGGAGAGAGAAAAGAATCGAGCAGGTACTTACAGTTGTTATCGTCGGTTGTTAGAACTACAGAAACGCGCGTACTACAGGTCGCGACCACGCTTACTCCTAGTCTATGCTCGCGCGGGCGTTCTCACTTCTAAGCTTTATAGCTGACGGAATTCCTGTCAGCATTCACTATGAGTCTTCGCTCTTCACTGGCGATTTTCGGGCTTGTATAATCGCCACTGCGTACTCGCTTACTCCTCCGTAATCTCTCGTAACGCAAAAAAAAGGATGTCGCTGTCAGACTAAGCTAGCGTCCGTACCGGTCTCTGCTCGCATGCCAACTGCTCATTACGCGCTCTCTTTCTCTCTCCTCTTCGCGATCGCGGTCTCTCCTCGACAGCCGCGCTAAGGACTATCGATAGTATAGATCGTAGGGCTCGACTCTTACCTTGTTCGCTGACATTTCAACTGCGCTACAAATTACAAATTATTATGATGCATGGTAAGGTATACATATGATTAATAAATAGACTGGCTGCAGAGAGACATAACGAGAATGCGACTCGTTATAATGCGAAATAAATAAGTATAGCACATGAGTAAGAATTGGTTTCATTATTAACAGCTGAATAATAACTGTTATTAGTAAATAAACAATTAATAATTTATTTAAACAATAAGTTAAATTTATAAATTTAATAAATAATTTAATTAACAATAAAACGAAAGTATTAATTTTATACTTGATAATGATAGCTTTATGATTTAGGAATCTTAGATAATTAATCTAATAATTGTATTATAAGATTAGGAAAAACCGTTACAAATATGAAAAATTAGTTATAATTCAAATGTTATTAACTAATTTAAATATTTATTTTTATAAAATACTTCCAAATTTAATATAAAAATTTAATAATTTTCTATTGTAAATATTGTAATATCACGTTAATTAACTATATTAGTTAATAACTTTTGACAACACTATTTGCGATAATTGTATATTATATGAAATCAACAAATAACAAATTTTGTAAAGTTTACATGTGTTAAAGGCTTAATATTAATGGTTATTTACTTGTAAATTAAGAAAACTCATTTCTGAAAATTCGCGAATGTCTCTCGAATATTCGATGACATCTCTCCTGCAAAAATAAGCAGGAAAATCTGTGTATAAATAGGCCCACCTTTGCACAGGCTAGCATTCACTTCTAGCCTTGCAAGGAGAGCGCATGAGTCTGAATAAACTTGGTTAATACCTAAGTTCTTGCTCTCATTGTGATTAACTGAGCAAGACTGTTCCTTCCTTATAATTCGAGCTCGATTTATAGAACATCTCGCGCTATAAGAAACTCGGGCCGAATTATATCCTATCCAAGAAAGACTTTAGCTCTGCTTATGGGACAATTCGCACCATAAGAAACTAGGGCATTGTCTGACTTTCCTTGAAATATTGTACTTATTTATATTTGATTTATATTTATATATATTTGATTTATTTATTAGATTACATTTGATTTATCTATTTATTTTATTGACAAGTAGACTAAAATTATTGGAAACAAATTTTTACTCATTAGCTAGATACGAGAGTTCGAATTATTATTATTTATAAGTGATACGAACATCACATGCTAATTGTTCTCTTTCTTCCATAGTATCTCTTACTTTGTCTAATTGTAACTGAGCTAAATGGCCTACAGCCTTATATGATTTTAATA
The DNA here is from genome assembly GCF_024137745.1 of Phymastichus coffea. NCBI lineage: Eukaryota > Metazoa > Arthropoda > Insecta > Hymenoptera > Eulophidae > Phymastichus > Phymastichus coffea. The sequence continues at coordinate 8,468,282 of NW_026706814.1, forward strand.
AGCTTATAGCTCTTTCTGCAAATTTATAACTTGATTTGTTACTCCTTTTACTTATTAATTTTCTCTTGATGCAAAATAAATTTTCTAATAATTCAATTTTTTCTGTATTATTCATAATTAAATGTGTTCACGCAATAAATTGGATATAGTTATTTACTAACATGTATATGCTTGTTATAAGATTGCAGAAAAAATCATCTAATTTTTATACTAATCTTTACTCTTTCTTATCTAAACGAGCGTGTTTTTCTCGCGGTGGAATTGAACAAATGCAAGGCTCTTGTAATATGGGATAGAGTCTAGTATCCACTAAGTATTTTTCTACATGCTGCGTGTTGGGTTTAAAGGTACACTCGATAACTTTTGCTTTCAATGATGGTGCGTCCGGGGAACTCAGAGAAATTGGGAAATTTGGAGGGGCGATTGGATAGTTCCTATTGACCACTGATCTCTGCTCGATATTGTTTTGATTCTCATCTCGTTCCCGTTCTGCCGTAGGAGTTCGAGCTAGATGGACAAGTAAATTGGTCAGTGAATTCCACACTGCATCTATTAATTTAATAGACAATCCGAAAAGCGAGTAGAGCGCGTACGCATGAATGATTGTATCGAGTATAAACTTTATCATGCGGAAAAGCATAATTACGGAAATAATGCCTGTGCTTATTGGACCAAAACTGTTAAATCTTTCCAATAATTTTGACCATGTAGACTAAGCTAATTTTTCCAGCGCTTTTTCGTTGAGCATATGATAAAATGACAATTTTGTTCCGGGACGTCCGTTCAGTGACACACTCTTTGCTACATTATTCGAAATTGCGGCTTGTTTGTTTGGAAACATGATATAATTTTTTTAATTATTCAATATCTGACAAACTATAAATTTCATTGTTTGTTATATTGATGGATGCTAAATATATCCACGTTTGTTTTGTTTGTGGCTTTAAAATACTTGGTCCGTCACTAAAATAGGTTGGTCTTGGTAACATTTCAAACCACGCTCTTCCTACTTTCAACATTACTGGTACTGTCTCATCACAAACTGTCTCTGTACCAAAAATTTTAATATGTGCATGCACGGTGTCATGAACATAGGTCTGCCGTCTCGTTCTACAGGCAATTCCTGATAGCACAATGAAGAGTTTCTTGTGCTCACGTCTACAGGTAAGCACTTAATTATATGAATGACCTCGCCTGCCAGTAGGCTCATGTAGCCTGGCCCGTTCATCAAATAATAATCCGGAGTAACTGTCGCGATATTTAGTGCATTCATTATTACTTTCTTTTCTAACTCACAGTATTGATATAACACGTCATAATATAATTTTTGTAAGGTTTTTCTTACATGTTTCTCAAAAAAGAGGCGATCTCTTATAAATATTGATCTGTATGTGTGCATTCTTTTGCATTCATCCCTCGATGTTTTGCCTAAAAATTTTATTCTTCCTAATCTGACTTCTATATTATGATTATTATAACCGCATCTCTTAGCATCTCTATCTATTTCTATTTTACAATAACGCACTCAAACCGACGTGTATTTATTGAGTTGCAATAATGTTATTTCGATCCGCGTTGAGTTGACAATTGGTTGTGGCAATTCACAGTCTGCAATATCTACTAAAGAAAAAGATGTAATATTTGCGAATTTCTGTGCGCAATCATAAGCAATGTAGGCCGTCGCCTTGGTGACAACTCTCAAGATCAGTAGGCAATTTAGAAGAATCATCATCTGTGAACTAATAATTTAATTGGCCTTATGTGTAATATGCGTAAGTGGTTGCTATGTAGAATTTTGCTGCGGTTATTGCCGATGTCAATACGTACTATACATTTCCGTTCAGCCATATTTCTAATATCAGATACGGACCTGAGTATTGATCGTCAAATTTTTTTGGTTAACCACCGCATAAAAGCCAAACATAATCATTTACTTTGATTTCTCTCGGATTGATTTTTTTATCATAATAATATTTTTACTTAATTTTTGCAAGCGTAATTTTTTCACGAGCAATTTGGTGCAAAGCATTCAAACGGTTAATTAATTGTGACATATAGTCCGCCGCGTATATGTAGGCAAAAGATCTTCCGGTTCTGAAGGAGTTGTTGATGGCACTCTTGCAACTCTTGCGAACATGAGCTTATACGGAGTATAATGTGTAGCCTCATGTCTGCTAGTATTATAATTAAACATTGCCATTTCCACAAATTCATCCGAATCTTCAAACTTACTTGTAAAAACTTTTAAATACTCGTTTAACGAGGAATGCTGTCTTTCTTTTACTCTATTAGATTCCTGATGAAATACGCTTGTGCGAAATTGTTTAATACAGAACGTTTTTGCAATTCTTTTCATTAATTTTGACAAAAAATGTTACCCTCAGTCAGTAAGCAAACCGTTTGGTGCTCCGAATACACATACCACACGTTTAATACAAGCTACAGTGATAGCTATTTGATCTGGTATTGGAATACCTATAGCAAAACGTGTAAACATGCCCTGAAATGTTAAATTGTAACGATTATTTAATTTAGTCGTTGGCATCGGTCCCACTATGTCTATTAAACCGTTTTGAAAAATGGTACTGGTAGTAAATCTGTGACCATCATCTTTTGTTTATTTTTTTCACGTACTAATTTTTTCATTTGACAATCAACACACTGTTGTACGAAACTAAGTACGTTTTTTTTAAGATATTCCTAGTTTGATTTGTGACAAATATGATTAAATGTTTTATTAACTTTAGCGTGTCCCTGATTGCTGAACAATGTGCCTCTTGTATAATATCTGCTCTTTCGTTAGGTAGGGGATATTTCACCTGTCCTGTGCACAATATGACCTTGACATCTAGTTTTCCAGGTTTGTCTCGTATATAATTAATAATTTTACTAAATAACACGTTCTCTATGCTTTCACTCTTGGGTATGGTAAAAATGACTATCTTGTTTTCAACGATGACCTTTCTTAAATTCATGAGTAATGCATTTAGTATAATAATTATATCATCGGTACTTTCACGTTGTTCGAATCTTAGCGGCATCACTAAATGAGATCTTTTTCCCACTCTAATTAGTTTAGGTAACCCTACTTTCAAATTTTCTAATCTTGGTAATTTATTTACTTCTTTTAACAGACGTGCTCCTTCATCAAGAGATTCCCCTTTATTATTGACAAAATATAAATAATTGCCTTTTCTTATGAACAACTTTTCACAACAATAAATGATGCTACTTTAAGGTAATTTACTTTCTTTTTCAAGCTCATCACTTATAATTTGATCCATTGCGGCGATCTTAGTTTCGCTTGATTCACATTCATCCTTTTCTTCGATAGTATCTAAACTGGTTTTTAATGGCACATCTGTCACCTTGCTTCCTATATTAGACGCTTGGTTCTCGGTTCGTTGCGTACCTGGTGTATTGGCAGTTGCGTCCTAAAAAGTTTCTGACCTTTTGTCTTTCCCCTCGTATTGTGTTGTTACGTCACTTTACCCTTGCTTCATTCTCTGTTTAGGAGGTTGCGGAGCGCTTATAGCTTCTTCGTATTTAGCGCTAGGCTTTTGTCCAATGTCCGATCGTGTGGTCATTGCCGCTAGTTCCGGCACTTTATCATGTTTTACTTCTAATCCTATTAGTATATTGATCGGCTCCTGAATTACTTGCGAATCTAATTTATGTAATTCTATTGAGTTCTGAGACAGGACATCCGGGTTTATATTGGTAGCTCCTGATTTATATCTAATTTCATATTGAAAATCCACCACCTTTAGTCTTATTTTAATTACTCTGGAGTTGGGATCTTTGTGCGATCTTAATCAAACTAAAGTTTTATGATTAGTAATAACAGCGAATTATTTTGCATATAAGTACGATCTAAATTTAAAAATTCCGAAAACAATTGCTAACATTTCTTTCTCGAAGGTGCTGTATTGTCTTCCCACGTCGTTTAACAGTCGCGATGCATAAGCTATCGACTTTAGTGATGTTCGATTATATTCGATTAATCGATAAGCATTCGATTATTAAACAAATTATTCGATTTTTTTTTCGATTATTTTGAAACTCGATTATCCCTTTGCGGCATACATTTTTCAGAGAAACCAGTTTTCGTATAAATTGGTATACAAGGGTTTTTGGGATCCCTGATCACGATTCTGAACTCAGAATTTCAAAATTTAAAATGGCGGATCCAAGATGGCGGCAAAAATTTGGGTTATTTTCTTTTATTTTATTGAAAATTGGTATACAAGGGTTTTTGAGATCGTTGATCACGATTCTGAACTCAGATTTTCGAAATTCAAAATAGCGGATCCAAAATGGCGGCAAAAATTTGGTGTATATATTTCATTTTATTGAAAGTTGGTATAAAAGGGTTTTTGCGGTCGCTAATTATGAATCTAAACTCAAATTTCCGAAATTCGTAATAACGAATCCAAGACGACAGCAAATATTGATATTTCAGAATTTCTTCTGAAAATGTGCATGTAGAGGTTTTCGGGATGGGTGATCATATTTCTTCGAAAATTTCCTTTCTTTCTGCGGAAAGTTCTGAAATTCCATATTTTTAAAAGTCAACTCCTTCCATCAATAGAGGCTGTAACATACCGTCATCTGTTCAAATGTTCTAATTTCTGTATGCTGGTACTCCATTAGATCCAATGCCAATTCAGTAAATCAGAGGATAAATCATTACCAAACTTACTTGACTTCAATAATCGTGAAATTATACGTATACGTATACATAAGAGTAAAAATATAGCGAGTGTTAAAAATTCTTTCAGTTATATAGCACATCGAACATTTCAAGTCATCTATTGGAGACCGATGGAAAAACAATTTTAGAGCGATAAAATAGATTCGTACGGATCATTGTAGTATAATACACTAAAATCTGTTCTGAGTTGCAATTTTCGTAAGAGCTTGTACCGATCCTGTAGCATTGAAAATTTTTTTTATCAAGTAGTCGAGTTTTTTTATAATTACAAATATTAACGTATCTCATACAAAATGGAAATCGCTGATATTCCTAGCGACACGGACTCAGTAGATGGACTTGTTGATTCAGACCAAGAGAAGGATAATATAAATGTAGAAACCGAAAGTCAGCTTGAAGAGAATGAAGGTGACAGCGATTCAGATGAAGATCAAGGAGAACGCTCTAGTAATGAAGTATGGAAGAAAAAAGGAAAAAATAGAGATGATGATCAATTCACTGCTGATTTCGGACCAAATATCCCCGAAAACGTAAAATCTCCACTAAATATTTTTTGTGTCTTTTTCCTGACGACATGCTGGATTTACTAGTTTAGCAAACAAATAAATATACACAGGAGAAAACTCAGGAAAAGCAATTGATCAAAAAAGAAGAGTTACTGATTTTTCTAGGAATTAATATTCTGATGGGAATAAAAAAACTGCCTTCTTATCGCGACTATTGGTCGAGTGACCCAAAGTTGAAGGATTCATATATAAGCTCGCTAATGCCGGTTGTTCGTTTCGGATTCATATTAGGTAATTTGCATATATTCGACAACAGCACAGAACCTAAAAAAGGTGAGCCTAATTATGATAAATTGTATAAATTGAGACCATTGCTGGATAGACTTCAAGAAACATTCAAAACTTGCTGGAAACCAAGCAAATATCAATCTATCGATGAATCCATGATAAAATTCAAAGGTCGAAGTAGCCTGAAGCAATACTTGCCAGCAAAACCAATAAAACGAGGATATAAATGTTGCGTTCGTGCGGATGAGTCCAGTTACGTATGTGGATTTCAAGTTTATACTGGCAAAACCGAAAGTTCTGAGAAACAGTTAGGAGCACGAGTTGTCAAAGATTTGACGCGTGAACTTGTTGGTAAAAATTGTCATGTGTACTTTGACAATTTCTTCACTGATGTCGATCTATTAATTTCGCTGAAAGAAGACAAAATATTTGCTTGCGGAACTGTACGTTCCAATCGTACTGGGTTACCTAAATCTGTAATGCTTGACAAACAAATGAAACATGGACAATACGATTTTCGAACGTCTGATACTGATATTACTTGGATAAAATGGATAGATAAGAAAGGTGTTTGTTTCCTGTCAAATTACCATGATCTATCCGAAGTGACAACAGTAAATCGAACACAGAAAGATGGCACACGAGTGCAGGTAGATTGTTCAGTCATGTGCTCTGATTACAGCAAATACATGGGATTTGTCGATAACGCTGATCGTTTGTTATCTACATAAAAATAGATTAAAAGTCCAAAAAGTGGTGGCACAGATTATTCTGGCATTTCATTGATCTGACTATTACAAATTCATTCATCATATTCTCAAAAATAAACGCTGATAATCCTGTAACATTGAAGAAGTTCAGACTACTTTTAGTGGATGGATTGGTTTCTCACAAAATTCCAACTAAAAAAGGAAGAAAGCGACAACCTACACAAACCAATCTTCACAAACCACAAGTTTCTGTTGAAAAAAGACGCTCTCTATCTGCTCATATGCCAACACCCATTGATAATTATAGGAGATGCGCTCATTACAGTACAAAACCAAAAGATGTGCGAACTAAATGGTCATGTAGTACGTGCAACGTACCATTATGTTTACAAGTAGACAGAAATTGCTTTTTGAAGTATCATTCATGAAAGATTGAAATGAATTAGAAAGCTAAGATAATTAAAAAATTGAAGTTGAGAAGATAAAAATATAAAAGTGAAAAAAAACAAAAAAAAACAAAAATACAAAAAACAATCAAACTGATCTTGGATTCACCATTTTTAATTTCGAAATTCTGGATTCAGAATCGAGATTAGCGATCCCAAAAACCCTTGTATACTGATTTTCAATAAATTAAAAAATATACACCAAATTTTTACCGCCATCTTGGATCCGCCATTTTTAATTTCGAAATTCTGAGTTCAAAATCGTGATCAGCGATCCCAAAAACCCTTGTATACAAATTTCCAATAAATTAAAAAATATACACCAAATTTTTACCGCCATCTTGGATCTGCCATTTTAAATTTCGAAATTCTGAGTTCAAAATCGTGATCAGCGATCCCAAATACCCTTGTATACCATTTTTCAATAAAATAAAAAATATAAACCAAATTTTTGCCGCCATCTTGGATCTGCCATTTTAAATTTCGGTATTCTGAGTTCAGAATCGTAATCACCGATCCCAAAAACCCTTGTATACAAATTTTCAATGAAATAAAATATATACACTGAATTTATGCCGCCATCTTGGATCCGCCATTTTAAATTTCGGAATTCTGAGTTCAGAATCGTGATCACCGATCCCAAAAACCCTTGTATACAAATTTTCAATGAAATAAAAAATATACACTGAATTTATGCCGCAATCTTGGATCCGCCATTTTAAATTTCAAAATTCTGAGTTCAGAATCGTGATTAGCGATCCCAAAAACCCTTGTATACTAATTTTCAATAAATTAAAAAATATACACCAAATTTTTACCGCCATCTTGGATCCGCCATTTTAAATTTCGAAATTCTGAGTTCAAAATCGTGATCAGCGATCCCAAAAACCCTTGTATACCAATTTTCAACAAAATAAAAGAAATTAACCCAAATTTTTACCGCCATCTTGGATCCGCCATTTTTAATTTCGAAATTCTGAGTTCAAAATCGTGATCAGCGATCCCAAAAACCCTTGTATACAAATTTCCAATAAATTAAAAAATATACACCAAATTTTTACCGCCATCTTGGATCTGCCATTTTAAATTTCGAAATTCTGAGTTCAAAATCGTGATCAGCGATCCCAAATACCCTTGTATACCATTTTTCAATAAAATAAAAAATATAAACCAAATTTTTGCCGCCATCTTGGATCTGCCATTTTAAATTTCGGTATTCTGAGTTCAGAATCGTAATCACCGATCCCAAAAACCCTTGTATACAAATTTTCAATGAAATAAAATATATACACTGAATTTATGCCGCCATCTTGGATCCGCCATTTTAAATTTCGGAATTCTGAGTTCAGAATCGTGATCACCGATCCCAAAAACCCTTGTATACAAATTTTCAATGAAATAAAAAATATACACTGAATTTATGCCGCAATCTTGGATCCGCCATTTTAAATTTCAAAATTCTGAGTTCAGAATCGTGATTAGCGATCCCAAAAACCCTTGTATACTAATTTTCAATAAATTAAAAAATATACACCAAATTTTTACCGCCATCTTGGATCCGCCATTTTAAATTTCGAAATTCTGAGTTCAAAATCGTGATCAGCGATCCCAAAAACCCTTGTATACCAATTTTCAACAAAATAAAAGAAATTAACCCAAATTTTTGCCGCCATCTTGGATCCGCCATTTTAAATTTCGAAATTCTGAGTTCAAAATCGTGATCAGCGATCCCAAATACCCTTGTATACCATTTTTCAATAAAATAAAAAATATAAACCAAATTTTTGCCGCCATCTTGGATCTGCCATTTTAAATTTCGGAATTCTGAGTTCAGAATCGTGATCACCGATCCCAAAAACCCTTGTATACAAATTTTCAATGAAATAAAAAATATACACTGAATTTATGCCGCCATCTTGGATCCGCCATTTTAAATTTCAAAATTCTGAGTTCAGAATCGTGATAGCGATCCCAAAAACTCCTTTGTATAAATTTTTGTTATATGATAACTGAAAGTTTCTTCAATAATGAATTTTGTTTATAAATAGGGCTGTTTTTTCGTCTTTGTTTAAGAATATTAACAAATTAATAAAAGTTGTGGCACCAATTGACGTAAATTTCAATTGTATATCATCCTATAATCGTAAAACAACAAAAAACTCAGGGTAAATTCATAAAAAAACTATTCTAAATTTGCAAAAAATGCTATGAAAAAAGGTGGGAATACGTATTCCCACTGTGCCGCAGAGGGTTATTACAGCTTCGATTATTTTTTTGACAATAATCGAATCGATTTGCGCTTTGTGCAATTTGTGTTTTGCGCATGCGTGGATATTATTCTCTCTATTTACATACGTTCGAATAGAAAAGAAATTTGTGACGGTTGAATGTAAGGTGAGAGTGAGACGTGAGCTGAGGTGCAATAGGTAGAATCAAGAATGGATAACAATGATCATGATGTTTTCAACCCATTCGTCGAAGACAGACAAAATCAAAGTGAATAAAAAAATTTTATTTACATATTTACTACATTTAAGTTTAAAAATTTTATTGTTGTAGTAGGTTAATATATATAAATATGTATATTAAATAAAATTGTAAAACTAACTATAAACTTGAAATTTTTGTAATTGCAGAAGAACCTAGAAAGATGTCTATATAGTTTAAAATAAATAATTATCCTGAAGTTAAAGTTGATGATATATCCACTGGTCACTATGCCAGGATAAAAAGTATTTTGGAATATTTCCATATTATTATTACAATTTACATTCATAATAATTAAGTACTTGTATTCTAGAGTTCAATAAAGTAGCTTTAGACTATGTTCAAGGTAATTTGCTATACTTGTTGGAAGAAGGTGAAAAATTGAAATTTGTATTTAAGTTAATTGATGGTATAGACTTGTAAGTATATTAATTGTGTTCTATATTTTTCTATCGTTCTATGAAAAATGTAATTAAATTAAACAATCTCACTTCCATCTTTTTCTATCTATCTAGTGTGAAAGTCTTGGAACCAATTGATGAGTTTACTGACGATGATGGAATGGAAACAAGACTTCTACCAGATGACATTTGTTATTGTTGCAAAGCTTGCCCAACATCAGATAGTCCTAGTCAAATTCGTATGTTTACAAAGTATTGTTATCATTATCTCTAATCGATAGAAATAGGCAAAATAGTTCTACTAAATATTATTGTTACAGCTGACTCCAATAACACGGGGAATTTAATCGATCATGGATGTAATATACAAGCTGTTACTTCAACAATTACTTCAAAAAATGGATCTCAATTGAGCACCGTACAAAGTATTTCAATGAAACAAAATCAACTCGGCACAAATCCTTCAGATGCATGCGATCTACCATTACAAAGTAAAGAAAATACAAATTTTACTTTTAATACCTCTAGAAAGTCAAGGTAAATTGTAAAAATTTAACTGAACAATTTATCATCAATATTTTCTGACAAAATAAGGGACGTGTCTTGGATGTGAGCGCGAGTTTTGGTGAGAAAGTCAAAGAGGAAAAGTGTTTGAAGAGAGAAATAGAGATGAAAAGAGCGTGGAGGCGGAGGAGGAGTGGAGAAGAGAGAGAGGCCTGGAGAAGGGCAGGAAAAAGCAGAGAGAAAGGAATAAAGAAAAAAAAATAAAAGTTGAGGTTAACAGAGAAAATCAGAAAGCGGGAAAGGCAGGCAGAGTGGAGGGGTGGTAAGAAGTAAAGGCAGAGACAGAAAAGGTAAGACAGGGAATAAAGGTGGGATCACGGGTAGATATAGAGAGTCGAATTAAGGCCTACGGTATAGGATAGAAAGATTTGTGACAACAGAAAAATTAAGAGATAAAGGTGGAAGGTTGGATAAGAAAGGCCCAGAGGAGGAAAAGAAGAAAAGAGTAAAGGTGGTGAGGGGGAGAGAGAGTGGGAAGGGGCTGAGGGAGAATAATAGAGGAGAAATGAGAGAGGCAAAGAGACGCAAGAGTGAGAGCGAGGGAAGCGAGATGGATGGGGAGGGGGGAGAAGGATTGGACAACACGATAAGAGAAGTGAGAAAAAGTAGCGGTGCAGAAGATATAATGGAAAAGATACGGGCAGACATAAGGGAATTAAGAGAGGTATGGGAGGAGGAAAGGAAAGAATGGACAGAAATGTTTAGCGAAATAATGGGAAACATGGAAAGAATGGAGGCAGAGGGGAAAAGAAGAGAAGAAAGGTGGGAGAAGGAAATAGGAAAAGTTAGGAAAGAACAAGAGAGAGAGAGAGAAGAAAGAAAGAAAGAGACGAAAGAAGAAAGGGAAAAAACAGAACGTAGAGAAAAGAAACTGCAGGAAAAATGGGGAGAGAGGATGGACTAGTTGGAAGAGGAGTGCGTGAAACTAAAAGAAAGCATAGAAGGAGGAAACAAGAAGCAAAGAGGAACAAAAGTAGGCAATAAGGAAGAATTAGAGCATATGAGAGAAAAAATGGATAGAGAAAGTAGGATAAACAATATAATAGTGACAGACTTAGAGGGTGAGTTAAGACGGGAAAAGAAGGGAGAGGCAGAGGTCTGGTTAAGGGAGGTACTAGAAATGAAAGGAGAGATAGTGAATCTGAGAAGAATAGGAGGAACAGCGGAGAAAGATGTTCGGAGAGAAAGAAAAAAAAACATGTGGCAAATTAGATGTGTGTCATGGGAACAAAAAGAAGGAATTATGAAGAAGAAAAAGAATCTGGCACAGAAAAAGATATATATAGATTAGGACTGGACGTGGAAGCAGAGAAGGATAAGAGAGGAAGTAAGAAGGAAAGCGAAAGAAATAAGAAGTAAAGGTATAACGGGGTGAAGTTAGAGGAAGAAGAATGGTGGTGGAGCGAGAGAGAGGGAAAAATGGTAGGAAAGGGGGTGGAAGGGTTTCGAAAACAAAAGGGATAAAGAGAGAGAGAGAGGAGAGAAGGGAGAGAGAGGGGAGAAAGGCAGTAAAAATAATATTCTGGAACGTGGCGAGGCTGAGGAGCATGGAGGAAGACGACTGGGAATATGTTAGGGAATTCGACATAATAGGGCTAATGGAAACCTGGGTGAAGAGGCAAGGGGCAAGAACTGGTGTGGAGAAACAACTGAAAGGGTACAGCATAGAGTGGAGGGACTCAAGAAGGGAAGGAAGAAGGGGGAGAGAAATAGGGGGAGGAATAATGGCGGTAAGAGAGAGGAAAGGGATCAGTAATATTGAATGGAAGAAAGAAAGGACAAGTGAGGTAATAGTAGGAGAAATAAAGATCGGAGGGAGGGAATACATAATAGCATCGGTGTATATGCAACATGAGAAGAAGGAAAACTATGAATACCTAAGTGAAGAGATAGAGGAGAACAGAGGAAAAACAATAATTATAGGAGGAGACTTCAACGCAAAAACAGGAAACGAAGGAAGGGAGTGGGAGACAGAAGAAAACCTAGAAGAAATAAAGGCCAAGGATAAAGTGCTAAACGCAGAGGGAGAAGAAATGATAAAATGGCTAGGAGAAATGGGCTTAGTGATAACGAATGGGAGAAAAGGAGATGAAGAGGGAGAAATAACATATATAGGAGCGAGAGGAATGTCAACGATAGACTATGTAGTAGGTAACGAGGAAGGTGATGAGGCGATAAAAAGGGTTCAAATAAAGGAGAGGGTAAAGTCGGACCACTTACCAATAGGGGTGGAATTGGGAGACAAAATAGCGGAAGAAAGAAAAGAAGAGGAAGAAAGAATAATAGACGACTGGAGTGAAGAAGGTATAAGGGAGTATCAGAGATGGATAGACGCAATAGAGGGAACAGATAAATGGAAAGATATAAAAAATAGAGTGAAGAACGTAGTTGTAAAAAAGAAGATAAGGAAAAAAAAGGATCAAAAAAAAGCTGGTGGAGAAAAGAATGTAAGGCAAAAAGGGATAGGGTGATGGCAGAGTTAAATAAGGTAAGAAAAGGGGAAGGAGACAGAGGCAAATACTTAGAAGCAAAGAGAGAATACAGAGAGGAAATAAGAAAAGCAAAAGAAGATGAAGGGAAAAGAGTGGCTGAAGAAATAAGAACAGATAAGACGAGAAGAAAATTCTGGGATATAGTGAATGGCAATAGGAAGAAAAAGGGGATTAGAGTTAAATGTAGGAAAATCAAAGATGATGAAATGCAGGAGAGGAGGAGGAAGGGGGAAGGAAGAAGAATTCGAATGGGAAGGTGAGAAGATAGAGATGGTGAAATAGTACAACTACTTAGGATATGTGATAAGCAGAAATAACGGAAATAAAAAGCAGATAAAGAAGGTAGAAGGAAAAATAAATGTGGGACTCGGAAAGTCATGGGGGGGCTAGAAGAAAAGCTATTTAGAGAAAACTGGGAGCTAAGGATGAACCTGTTCGATGCTCTGGCGAAAAGCGTGATTATGTATGGAGCAGAAATCTGGGGATGGAAGAGTTATAAGGAAATGGAGAGACTACATCTAAAATACATAAAGTGGCTATTAGGATTAGATAGAAACACGCCAAGTTACCTAATACGATAGGAAACAGGAAGACAAGAAATGAAAGAAACAGCATTAGAAAGAGCAATGAAGTATGAAAACAAAATAAGAGAAGAAAGAGATGGCTCAATAAAAAAAGAAGCATGGAGAGAATTAAAGAAAAGGGAAAGAAATGAAAAAGATAAAAAGGGTAAGAAGGAGGAGAGAGAGGAAAGGCTGGTAAAAAGTAAAATATACAGAGAGAGGGAAGAGGGAGATGAAATGAGGGAAGAGTTTTGGGAAGAAATAAGAGATGAGCTGAAGAAAAAAGATGAAAAAGAACTAGAAGAAAAACTAGAAAAATCAAGATACATAAACGAGTGGAAAGAGCTGAAAGAAGAAATGAAAAGGTATAGGTTAAATGAAATTCAAGGAGAGGTAAGAATAAAAGGCCTGCAAATAAGGGAAAGGTTTAGGTTCGGTAATGAAACGAGAGGAAGCAGGTATTGGGAAAAAGAAGAAAATAAGAGATGCAGAATGTGTATGAAAGAGGAAGAAAATTGAAAGCACATGGTAGAAAAATGTGAAAAAAGCAGAAAGAAATGGGAAGAATGGGAAAAAATAATAATAGGAAGCAAAGAAAAGATAGCGTGGATGATGGAGATAAAATGGAAAAGAAGAAGAAATGAAGAGAAGAAAGAAAAAGAAGAAGAAATGAAGAGAAGAAAGAAAAAAAAAGCAAGAAGACGAAGCTACTAGACCCGAAGGAGAGACGGAAACAGAAGACAGTGAAGCAAGACTCGCAGACACATCTACCCACACATACATACACACACATACACACAAAACACAAACATACGCGAAAACATAAACATACACATGCACACACACACACACACACACACAAGACACAAGTAACAGCAACTACACAAGCGAGAGGAAGCAGGTATTGGAGGATGGAGCAAAATGGAAAAGAAGAAGAATCGAAGAAGAGAAAGAAAAAGGTAAACTAGAAGGCAAATCATAAGATACTAAGGAAAAATAAGTGAGGTTGAGGAAAGGAAAGGCAGAGGGAGCAATAGGAAACACCTGTGTCAAAGCCTTAATAAGGAGAAAGATAGATGAAATGATTAGCAAGAAGAAGAGCAAAAGCAAAGGAAAGGCAAAGGTGAAAAGGCAAAAGAAAGTAATAAAGGAAAAGCTGAAAAGATAACATGCAAGAAAGAGAAAAAAAAAAAACAGAGCGGAAAAGGCAGATCTTGGAGAGAGAAAGAGGAAGAGAAGATTAATCAGAAGAAAAATGAGAAGAAAAGAAGAACAGGTAGGCGCAGAAGACAGGGACACAAGAGTTGCAGACACACCTACAAAGGCACATATTTACACAACACATACACACACACACGCACGCGCGCACTTACACACACACACACACACATACAAAACACATACATAATCAACTACACAAACTGGATACGAGATACAAATAGTAATATAAGAAATGTAAACCAAATGTAACATATAAGTTGTAAATAAATAAACTAACTAACTATTTTCTGACAAAATAAATTATTTGTTTTAATCATAGAGTCATCAGTTCTATCTGGTCACATTGTAAAAGAATTAGTGAAAATAAAGTACAGTTTCTTTTGTGTCAACATTGTCAAGAGAAATTAAAATATCATAGAAATAGTACGAATATGATAAAACATTTATCTGCAAAACATTCTTTGTTTTTTAATCAATCAGCTAACCACAAATCATATGAAAAAACAAATTTACTAGTGGCAAAGAGGCCACGCTTTGATTCTGTAAGCTAAAAAACTACCAAATTACATATACAAATTATAAAATAACTAAATTTTATTTTACAGGATGAAGTTCAATCAACAAATACTCTTACTCCTTGTATTTCAAAAAGTGACATTTTCAAGGTTTCGCTATAATAATACGACAGTTTATACGATTCAAACAAAACTATTAACTCTCTATTATATTTACAGCTGGCGGTTCAAATGATGATGAAATTACTAACACAGTCCTTTTCATGTTGTGTAAAGATCATATGCCTCTACGTGCAGTAGAAAAAGTTGGCTTGAAAACTCTTTTGAAAAAAGCATTTCCTCTGTACAAGGTACCATCTAGACACACAATAACAACTAGATTAGAGCAAAAGTATCAAGTTATGAAACCGAAATTACAAACTAAAATAAATAGTCTCAAAAGCTACTGTATCACAGCTGATAATTGGTCCGACAGAGCAATATATAGCAATATATCAGATATATATAGGTGTTACGCTTCATTTCTTAGATAAGAGCATATCAACATTTGAAAAGATATGTTTGGGTTGCATTCTATTGTATAAGGGTCATACAAGTGAGTACCTTGAAGAGTTAATGAGGAAAATTTTCAAAGAGTTCAAAATTGATATTGATAAAATTAGCGTAATGCTTACTGATGTTAGCGCGGTAATAAAAAAAGCCAAAATCAATATTGTTGGTAAAAAGCGTCATTTAGCATGCTTAGGACATGCGATATGTCATGTTTTACCAGAATCTGTAAAAGAATCTCTAAAATTAAACGAATTGATTACCAAAATTGGAACTATTGTCACACTTAACAAGAGAAGTAATAATGCTACGGCTAAGTTAAAGCAAAGCCAAGTAGATGATGATGATAATAAAAATGTCAAGACTATTGCAAATGCTCTAAAGCTAATAAATGATTGCGTTACTAGGTGGACGTCAACAATTGATATGATCGATCGATATCTAGTCTTAGAACCTTACGTTTTCGTAGCAATGATTGCATGTAACCATCCTATATATATATTAAGTAGAGACGAAGTGAAGATTCTTGCGGATGTTTTCAAAATCATGAAACCATTCAGAGATGTAATAAACGAAATAAGCGGGGATGTATACCCTACATGTAGTATTATTATTCCTCTTGTGCAAGTACTTGAAAATATTATTTCTAATTGCCATTTGGATACAGAAGTGGGAAAATCGTTCAAAGATACAGTTCAGAAACACATGAAAAAACGTTTTGAAGGTCTAAAAAAAATTTGATATTGGCTTGCTCAACGGTTCTAGATCCGAGATTTAGAAAAAAGAGAATTTGACTAACCCTATAGCACGTGTTGATGCTATAGTAGAAATTGACAATCAATTGAAACAGATGAAACAAGAGAGAAATAAAATAAAAGAGCAAGCAAGAAAAACACAAGAAATTCAGGCCAATTCACATCAAAGTATCAATCAGAAGGTATTTGGAATGCTTATGATAAATTATATGAGCAGCAAGTAGATGAAATTCTTCAGGTAAATCAATCTGGTTGGGAATTGGAGATCTACGCCTATCTTCAGTCGTCGAACATACCAAGAAAAGATAATATTTTTGATTTTTGGAAAAATCAAAAAAGAGATTACCCAGAGCTTAGGAAATAGCATTGCAGCATTTATCTAATCTTGCAACAACTCTTCCATCTGAACGCTTATTTTCTCAGGCTGGACTCATCAATAGATCTCATCGTAGTAAATTATCTGGTATGCATTTAAACATGCTCGTTTTTTAAAGTTCGTTCTCCGTAGTAGAGTGGAATTTTTAATTCTATAGTTTGGTGGTTGTGTGTTTGAAAGAGTTCATTTTCATTGTATAATAGTTAGAACCTTATTTATTTTCATGGGTATAATCAAAGGTGTAGGTACTATAATCTCATTCTCAAACCTTCTTATTTGACTATTTATAATTTACAGCATATTCTATCGATTTACTGTCGTTTATTTGAATTCATAAAATTATTTAAAATCCTATGTTTAGCACGAAATAAAAAATTGTTCATAGAATTAATGTATTTCTAATTTTTATATCATTTCATTGGTAATATGTTATTGCTTTGGCCAAAGTTCTATTAATCGTGTATCTGTAGCTTTTACCATATTTCGACTATCATATATATGACTATTAATCTATTACTGTGTGGGTTTGTATGAGACTTGATTTACAAAAAATGCATGCTTAAAATGGTGATACAGTGTGTACTTCGACTTTTTCCATTTTTTCAGTTGTATGGGTGAAATTTTTTCATTTTGTTTCAAACCATCTACGAGTAAGTACAATTACTAAAAATTAAAAAAGAAACTAGACTATTTAATTGATATTCTTAATCATAACAACGACAAAAAGACACCGCTTACAAATTTCGTGCATTTTTTATTACATATTTTACCATAACGCTATAATCATATCCATAATCATTCTACAGGTGTTTATTGTCAAACTAAAGTCACAAGTGTCATCTAGGCCTGTAAGTGTAATCAATTTTAGCAATCGACAAATGTAAATTTGGAAATACATAATATATATCTTTTATTTATTTTTATAAACTAGACAATATTAATCTAAAAAGAACATCATCATGAATAATGCAGGCCACGTTTACAATGAAATTGTTAATCACAATGGTAAAGTTATTAGTTTTTTAAATATCTAACCTCAAAAAATAATTTGAATACAATTCGATACATATTTTTTTAGAGGCTGAAGATCCGAGAAGATTTACAATTTATTTTACTGTCAATTATAATTTAATTATTCACATTTCCAACGTTCGACTGCAGCATTACCTTCTACTAAAACATAATGACGAATATGCTGTGTTAAGTGGCAGTTTTGATGTTTTTTCAAAACGACCACGTGTTAGACCGTTTTAGCTCCGAGTGATCTTGACTCGGGTGAATTGAACCTTCGATACGATACTCTGACCGTCTCAGCGAATGGATCGCGTTTTTGCCGACAATGTCCGAAGTTCGTCCACGCGAGGGATAAGTGAGAGTAATGAGAGAGGGGATGCCCCTCGCTCGATATTCAAATGAAAATACACGGGTAACATAAGATAGATTTATATATACGAGATAGATATATAAGGTAACATATCTAGTATTGATATCTCTCTCGCGTTACTATATAATTTACAATTTTATTAAATAACTATTCTAAAATACGCGCTCGGTCGTCGTTACGCACCCAGTCCTGGTACGCAAACACATGGATTCATTGAAAGGGGAACACTGAATATAATAAGTAATTATCGAAATAGAGAGAGAGAGGGAAAACAAGGAAGAGATTTCGCTTTATCGAGAATAGAACGTCGAAGTACTTACTCTGTTGTTTTGGTCCTTTTTGGTTTGTATAAATTTGGTTTGTGGTGTTAGTTTTATAATTGGAATTCGAAACACAATAAATAATGGCAAACTCTTTTCTTTTTGTGCACGGAGACTTAACTTAAGTCGAATAAACAATAGATAATGGGTTTGATTTAAGTAATAACTCTGGCAAAACTAGCGTCCGTACTCAAGAACCGGCTAATTGCCACTGGTCGCGCGGCTGCCTTGCTGCAGCAGCCTTCTCTCTCTCTCCTTCCTATTTTTCGTCTCCTTCTAAGTGCTTTGTCTCTGCTGCAAAGGCTCGACAAGCGCGCACACGTGCGCCGCTGACTTCAGCAGCTTATCGCTGAAGTCTTGGCCTTGAAGCTTTTACTATGTGTCGAGACTTTGGTTTTAATCACTGGTCAATTTCTGTCACATAACACCCTTCCCCCCTTAGAAACGTTGCCGCCCTCGGCAATGTATCAAGAGCCACAGGTTCTACAATTAATTATGAAAAATGGATTGGCAAAGAATAAATTAATGAATAAATTAATAAGTATATAGGTCCCCTATGTCTAGTCCATTATTGTAGCTAAGTAATTGTAATAATAAGATTATAATTGATGATAGCGTATAAAGAAAGGGTGTGTATATATTTAAGAAGGAAATAACTCGGTCTTAAATTGTTATCCGCGCTAAATCATCCGAGATGGCCTCCGCCGTGTTGTTGGTCCCTGCCGCTGGTTCTGCAAGTCCAGCGAGGTCGATTAGTATCTGTTCTGATTTCACGTTACTAACGTAATCAAAGTTTCTAATACTACAGTTCTTCAGGTGCTGGTCCCATTCTCTTAATTGTATAGACCTGCCGCAGAAGTAGTGTTTTTTCAAATTACCTCCAATCTGCATGTCGCAGAGTAGCACGTGCTTGCTACGTTCGTTTGAGGCAATCCAGTGGCCGCAGAGATCGTGTTTTTCGTACAGGTCCAACGCGTTTTCACCGTACCTTACCATCCTGGGGCAAATAAGTCTGGCTTTCAAACACTGGCCAAGCTTATTCGCGACCATTCTTTTTGCGTCGGAAGTATAAATAAATGCAGCGAACCCCATTAAACTGTTCCCATTCCGCATTGGTACGTAATTTATATAATCTATAGGGCCAAAATTTAATAAGGCCTTATTTGCCATTGCTTCGGTCCAATTATAAGGTAGTAAAAAGTGAAGCCTATTTAAACGATTGTGCTTTGGGCCAAGGTTTTTTATTTGGAGAACCAGTGCGGTACTACTCAGGCCGGTATTTTGCCCGTCCTCTTCATCAGATGAGTCTGGTTCATTGGCGGCTTCCGAGAGGTCGTTGCCGTCAAATATTGCCTTCTCAAACTGATAATAAGTCGGCAATTTCTCTTCCAATCCCAGAACTTCCTTGGAAAACGGTTTTCGATTGTTGAACAAGTGCTCGATTGCCTCCTGGGCATGAATGGGGTCCACAAAGTAAAAAACCGTGCATCCTAGGCTTTCCCTGGATTTCTCGGGAATCGCCAGCTCGACTATCTTCTCCAAAGGTCCATATTTGCAAGCGAGCCACATTGCTTCCGCTTTATTGTTTGGGTCCATGTACACTATTGCAAGCCCATGGTTTTCATTAAGCATCGGCTCAACGTCATATCTGAGCTGTGGGTCCATGTTAAAGATCCTGTAAATTTTAAGTATGGTCCTTTAGAAAGATGAATGATAAGATAGCGATAAATCGGAAGTGAAATGTGCAACGAGAAGCGTTAGACGGGGTCTTACAATTAGTCCACGGGTAGTATCCACAAACATGCGGTTATTCAAGGTATTATCTAATTGTCGGTGCGTGTATAACTAAGATTAACAAAAGTGACAAAGATGATCATACTTAATTTGAAAGAACTTCTTTTAAACTATAAAATATTTACTTTTAGATAACGTTTTAGTATAATCAACTTTCTTCCTTTTTGCCTCATTTTATACATAAGTTTCTAAATATTCTTGCTCTTGGTCGATGTTTGTGCTTATTTCATCTTCAGGTGGAGTATCAGTTTGGTCCATGGACTTCACGTTTTTCGCGGGCTGCTGAATCAAGGCAGTCAATTGTTTGGTCCTGGTCGAAGAGATCGATTGCGTATTTACTTTGGGTCCAGGGTCAATTATAGTATTGCTTGTGCTTACAACTATAAGGTGTGACGGTGGTCTTCTAACTTCTGATTTTGGGTAACGTCCGTTAGTCTTTTTCTCCCTTATCCTTTTCTGATGCTGCCACGTGCAAGTCCTGTCATGGTCTTCGTAAATCGTAAGCTCTATTTATTCATCACATAACCAGTGGTGTTTGGTTTCATGGTCCTGATTTCAACGTCGTTTCCGTACTTGCGCGAATTCTGCGCCATATATTGGGTCACACTCTTCTACAGTCCTATTAGCGTTAGCGGCGTCATAGTATTGGACGTATCCCAAGGCCAATGATCCCTTCGAGTCTTTCAATACTTTGTGATATAATAAGGGTCCGAATTCTACGAAATGCTCGAAAAAGGCCACTTCTCTTCGATTTTCCTCGATATTCCACGGTAGTCTGCAGAATAAGCGTGTGTTATCAGTTGGTCTTGGTGGAGATTTCTTAAAGACTCTGGTCCTTTCTATACGCGATGAATGTTTAGTTATTGGGTCAGGGGTCCATGATTTAGTCCTCCTAGCTATTTTAGCATGTTCAATTTGATCGAATTTACATAACACAACTTTTACCCTGCTATTGGCCACTTTTTCCAGTGCATGAAACTCCTGAACTGGTCCGATCTGTTCCAGTCTGCGTAGAAGTTCATTTAATAACAGATGGTCAGGGTAAAGAATTTTTATACTTTTAGGGTCCTGTACCGTATTACTGGTTATTTCACTCATGTCGTATTTTCTTCTCTTTTTTTTCTGAAACAAATCGTGAGTTGGTCGTATAAGTATGTTAGTAGTTATTAAGTTAATTCTGCGATTTGCGTTTTCAGTGCAAGGGTATTGTCGTGTCGCTTTTGGGGGTTAGATTTCGGTGTAGACGATGCTTTTGATTTTGTTTCATTTTGGTCCAATGAAGCGTCGCTTAACGTATGGCCAATAGGTTTTCTTGTTTCATCCATACGTTTAGAATCCTTTCTAGTCTTAGTCATATTTGTTTTTGTACTCGATTGTTAAAATCTGTCCAATATTAGGCTTTTGATTCTTCATGTTCCGTAAATCTATCGCTCCAATTTCCTCTAATAGCTTGGAGATGGAGGTCTTATTGTCGCAATTCCGTGAAATAAAATGAACAATGTTATCCCTCTTATAAGTCAAACACTGCTGGCTCGTGCTGACATTATTTTGAAGTATATAATTTGCAGGTCCCAACGTTTGATCACCGCTAGTACCCTCGCTACTAAAAGTCTGATTTCGATAATTTTCGGATCTTTTATATTAATTTAATGGTCCCAAGGGTGGGGGTACCACGAGAAACAATTCATCCTCTACAGGTGCTTGTGAAAAATGTAATTCTACCGGTGTTTCGTTTTTCGTAGCCGATTCTTCAGTAATAGCGTTTAGTCCCTTGAATTTCACTACAGGGCGTCGCCCCTGAACCATGGGCGTACTTTTGGTAGTTGGTGCTCCTACCTTTATGCTCGGAGTTACTGAAATTTCTCTATGACGCGGCACTTCCGCCTCGTCGTCACGGTTCTCTTTATGGATTTCGCTTGAATGCTCCGTGTGTTGGCTCTGGTTTTCATATGACGCGTCGTTTTCATTGATATCACTACTCTGTTCGATTTGAGAGGCAACGACCTTTTGAGATTCTTCCACCAACTTTCTGATTCGTCCAGCCATTTCTTCATCAGTATTATTTCCGTCGCCATATGGGACGAGTTCCCATAGTGTTTCTTGTATTTCTAGAGGCGGTTCGTCATCGTCTGAAAAATGAGAAGGCATTTCTATGGTTTTGTTATCTTGAGCTAGACCCAAATCGTCCCAAAAGTACGATACGTTGTCCAAGCTCCTATCGACGTAGACTGGCTTCGAATTTCTCTGCCGACGTCCAAACTTCGTCTGGTGTTAGACTGGTCTTTGGTCCTTTTTCTAAATCGTCGTCGTCACTTCGACCTGCGCTGTCTGCGTTTTCCTTGGAGATTTCGTCCTCAAGTTCCTCAGAACTTGCACTAGTTTAGGGTCCAGTGACCGGTATTTCGATTAACTCTTCGATTGTTTCGGATAGGACTTCCTCAGTCGTCGTACCACTTGACTTATTTATCTTCGGGCCCTTCGTTTGGATTTCTTGATCCTCACTCGCTTCTATTTCTGTATCTTTACCTCTCCTTAGTCCGTTATATCGCGGGTCCTCTATGGGAGCCCGGTTGTCCGTACTGTCATGAGCTTCTTTCGCGTCCCTATCCTCTACACCAGTGGAGGACATCACAGACCGTCTCAAGAAACTGGGCTGTAGTTCGCTCACATCCGGCTCAGAGTCAGACATAATCGAGCTTTGACTCTGTCGGTCCAATCGGTCTAAAATTTCTTGCTCGCGCTAATGTAATTTCGGAGAGGTAGCTTTTGGACGAGGCGACTTTCATTTCTCGTCCTCATTTGCATTTTTATTTACAACTATTTCTATTCCAGAGGTAGTTACCACAGGCTCATAGTTTTGGTTGGTCAGTCGTTTTCTCTGTTGGGTCTCCTCGATGGGTTCTGTATTCGAGTCGTCTGTGGAAAGTTCCGCTTCGTAATTCTTTAGTTCTTGAACTCTTTTCGACAACATATTTTCTTTATCGGCTGGCGCCCAGGTTTTCTCGTGTATTTCAGTATTAGTAGCATTTGGGCGAACATTCTTAGTATATTTCGATGTCGTAGTCACAGACCTTTTACTTCTCGTTCTTTCTACTACAGTGCTATGATCCAGCTGCGGTTTTCCTTTATTCGTTTTGGCTCCTACTGGCCTGCCTTTCGGTCTAGGCTCGTTGGATATGGTATGCGCTCTTCTTCGTATCGCTACCGATTGTTCTGGGTCTTCTTCGGTCTGTTCTTTAGTGACCTTCCTTTTAGTCACTTTATTTTTCAGCACCATTACTTGAATTTTCGGTATGTTTTCATTCAATTCTTTCTCTTTTTGTTCCTTTTCATCCAAGTATTCTTGTAAATTTACCGGGTTCCTTGACAGTGCATCGGCGTTACAATTCAATTTCCCCGCCTTGTACTTGAAGGTGTATTGGTAGTCCGTAAACTTGAACATCCATCTCATAAGGCGTTGTCCATGGTCCTTACGCGTATACATATAGTTCAGAGGTTCATGGTCACAGACCAGCGTGAATTTGTTGCATAAAAGATATGGCCTGAACTGATTCATCGCGTATAAAACCGAGATACATTATTATTATTATTATATATTATTTCTCAGTGGTCGTATAATTTCTTTCGGGTTTACTTAACAGTCTTGACAAATAAGCTACAGGCCTATCGACTTCATCTTCTTCTTGCGAAAGTACCGCTCCAATCGCGTAATCTGAGGCGTCTGTAGTTAGTGTAAATGGTTTATTGAAGTCTGGAAATGTTAGAATCGGAGCTACACATAGGAGCTTTTTAAGGTTTTCAAAGGCTTCTTCCTGTTCAGGTCCCCAATTGTATTCTTGTCCTTTTTTGGTAAGATCACTGAGGGGTTTGGCAATTTTCGAATAATCTTGAATAAATCGCCTATAGTATCCGGACAGTCCTAGAAAAGACCTAACACTTCTCACTCCTTTTGGCCTTGGGAACTTCATTACAGCTTCGACTAGTTTAGGGTCTGGCTCGACTCCTCGACCACTTACAATATGTCCAAGGAATTTTACTTCCCTACAAAGGAAATTTACCTTGTCAGGCTGTAGGACTAGTCCCGCATCCGATAGTCTCTCAAAAAGTTTTCCAACCTTCACTTCATGTTCATGAAGGTTCTTAGCATAAACTATTACGTCGTCTAAGTACACTAGCATCTCTACATTTAGTAGCCCGCGCAGCAATACATTCACCATTCTCTGGAATGTTGCCGGCGTGTTCATCAATCCTTCCGGCATACTCTTATATTGGAAATACCCATCAAACGACGAAAAAACTGTCTTGGGCCTGTCTCCTTCTCTTAAGGGTATTTGTTGAAAGCCATTCGCAAGGTCAAACGTCGAAAAATAAAGGGATCACCCTAGTTAATCTAATAAATCCCCTATATTTGGTAAAGGGTAAGCGTCACCGACAGTTTTTTTATTTAATTCTCGGAAATCGATGACCATTCTCCACTTTGGGGTCCCATCACTTGCCGGGTTTTTAGGTACTATCCAAAGTGGCGAGTTATATGGTGAATTCGATTCTTCTATTATTCCATCTTCCAATCGTTTTCTTAACGTTTGAGAAATAAATTGTCTATGAACGGGAGGGTGCCTATACTGTTTGGTATTTACAGGAATTCTATTTTCAAGGTGAATTTTATGTTCTATTAAGTCCGTACAGGGCAATGGTTCTCCAGGAAGTAGAAATACATGTGGGTACCCTCTTAATAGTCGCTTAACGCTTTGGAGCTCGCTTGGACTAAGATGTCCGGTCCTAATCAATTGTAAGAGGTTCTTTCCTCTCTTCTTATATTGATTATTGGCCTACACGGCTACTTCGGACTCCGACACACTTTCGCCGTCAGAGCTGGAAAACTGCGATTTAAACTGTTCGAATGGTAAAATTTCTCTCGGGCCCACTTCAAGGGTGACTTCCTCGTCATCATGTGTATTAATCGCCATGATTTTACAGGTATTATTTACATTTACGACTACTCCCTTTCCAAGAAATACCTTTTCGTTCTTCACGTCAATCCTGGGCAAGTAGCCTTCTGTCAATTCGGTTTTGATCAAGTTAATTTGAATAACTTGACGGCATCTTGGTCCTATGGTGTACCTGACTTTACCGTGACTGACGTCGTCCTTTGCTCTACCGGGCTTAGTATTACTAATCCCTTCGTTAGCAAGTTGCTCTATCGCATAATCCAGGTCCGAATCAGCTCCAAGCTCTAATATTTCATCGTCTTTTGGTACTATACGCATAGCCTTGATAAAATTGTCTTGTAAGCGCTCCACAGGTACATTAACAGGTAGAAACGGTATCGGATTCATTAAGTCACTGTTTACCATTAGAGTTCCATTATAATACGATATAACTGCACTTGTGTCTATTAAATAGTCCCTTCCTAGCATGCCATCTTCTTCAATGGGGAAATTATTCCACACTATATGAAATTTAGCAGGCTTGCCATTTATTGTTAAGAATATAGTGCGTAGAATCGGAACTGTGTGTGCAGTTATGCCACTCAGCGTAGTCGACTCTCTTGGGTCGAACCTCGTAGTCCAATGTAAAGCATAAAATTTTATAAGATTTACGGCCGATTCATTATCGACCATAAATAAGGTCCACCGTTTATCGGTCTCGGGTATTCGAAATCTTACTCTTGTAGGCGCATAGATTTTATTATCTCTTGCGCTAGATCCCCGATCTGCGGCAACTGCGACGACTGACTCGGAAGAAACGTCTCCGAATTTTTCAGTATTGTCATCACTTTTGCTGGCGGTACTCCCGGCTTCTCCACTTCCGGCATCTGTCGAACTTCCGTCATCAATGTTTTCGCCTGTTGTTGCCGATGATTCTGAGCCGGGAATGTCTGAGATAGGCCCGCCGCATTCACTCAAGGGCGAGCCCCGTTAGAGTTTAAATTACCAGCATTTCCTCCGAACTACTGATACCGCGGGTTCGGTCTTAACTCATTGGTTTTCTGTTGTTGGTCATAGGCAATTGCCCCGTATCTTCGTCCCGTAGGATATTGATACATGTCTGTATCAAGATATTGTATAATCGTCCTGGGTGACCGGCATTATCTTGAAAATTTTTATTTTGCTGGCGTCCTCTCCAATTTCTAAACATAAACTGCCTTTGCCCCTGGGACTGATTTTGCTGTTGTTGAGGCTGGCTTTCCTGGCTCTGATTCTGGTATTGCTGTCGTTGATTATTCTGATAAAATCGTCCATTCTGGCGTTAGATAAAAAATTGTTGGATTTCCGCGGGTAACTCTTCCCATTCTTCGTAATATGGTTCCTCAGCTTCAACTTGCTGATCCTGTATATAGCCAACGTTAAATCCACGGTTAATCGACAGCCACTTACTCATATTAAGGTCCGCATTCTGCGGCTTATTCTTATTCCTAGTTTCTATGCGAAGGGCTTCCTTTTAGGCCTCCCCAAGAGACTTCGGCTGCTTAATATCGACTAAGTCCCCGATTTCTTTTGGGAGCCCATCAATAAAGGTTTTAATTGTAGAGTTCTTTATCGGGGTCATCATAACGTCGCTATATTCAACCCCAAGTTCTTCTTTCAGTGCATTCTGTGCGCAGTTTAGTAAGATATTGATACGGTCGTGAAAATCTCCGACCGTGTCCGCATTTTTCATTCGCAAACTATGAATCTTCGAATCATAATAAGAGAAGTCTTTGCACGGGGCAAAACGCTCATTGAGTACTTTAATTAGTCCCTCGGGAGTCGTTACGGTTTTACCGTAAATGCAATCTCTCGCTGGTCCCCTTAATTTCGCTATGATCAAGTGAATAAATATCGCTTCTTGCGTATCAGCTATAAGTGCTTTTCCGTTACGGATGTCCTAAATAAAGTCTTTTAGGGGAACATTTTTCCCATCAAATGCCGTGATTCCTTGCACAATATTTTGCAAAGTAAAACTTGCTGACATACTAGTCAGAAGATTTAAAGTCGCTTGTTCAGTCGCCATGGTAGGAAGACTTTATTGTTCTTGGAGTCAGGTGGTAAGAGACAAAACCACACAAAAAAAATAAGACGCGATCACTAAATCACAAGCAAAATGATTATATAATATAAAAGTAAATAATAATTATTATTGCTAAGGCAGAAAAACAAAATTCGATTAAGAATGATAATAATACTCAATAAAATTTACACAAAGTAAAAAAAAGGAGTAAACTCAAATCCACAAGTCCAAAATACCGTAATTTGAATCGTTATTTTAATCTGACCTCCCTAACAGGAGTAAATAATATAAATTTCTAGCGAGGTATAAAACAATAAAACTGACTCAAGTTGCAAATAAAAATTCTATCGGTCACTCCCCGTCAGATAAAAGTGTCGGATTCTTACTAATCCCATTTAAACTTTTCACTAATCCTTATCATTTAAAAAAAATAAGAGAAGAGTGAAATTAGTTAGTCCAAACCACTTATCAAACAAAAAGAGAAAAATAAAAAAAAACTTCACCTTCATAAAAGTATTGAAGCAAAAGTACTTAGCAAAAGTAATTAATTCAATTAATACTAAATAATAAATAGGTGACCACAAAACCTCTAAGTTAATTTTGTTAATATTTGCAAGATAATTAAGAAGCACGAGGAACACACTCGGTGCTTCTTCCCCCCCCCCTTTTTTTTTTTTTTGAAGGAAGAGAATAAAAGAAAAGAAAAAAACTCAGTCAATGGGAGAAATTCGAGAGTGTTCAAATTTCCCGCTGACTTCAGCAAAATCAAACGCATGAGAAAGAGGGAAAATTTCTTTCTCGCCAAAGCTCAAGTTATACGGTGGAGGAAACGCTTCAGGTTTCAACTCCACGTGCCATTCCCAAAAATTCCAGAGCCAACACATTTATATATAAAAAAAATATATATATGTATCAATAAAATTAAGAAAAGGACATAATGATTTATCGGCAACTAATCGAAGGTAGAAAACCACGCTCTGCTACCATTTGTTAAGTGGCAGTTTTGATGTTTTTTCAAAACGACCACGTGTTAGACCGTTTTAGCTCCGAGTGGTCCTGACTCGGGCGAATTGAACCTTCGATACGGTACTCCGACCGTCTCAGCGAATGGATCGCGTTTTTGCCGACAATGTCCGAAGTTCGTCCACGCGAGGGATAAGTGAGAGTAATGAGGAAGGGGAGTGCGCCTCGCTCGATATTAAAATGAAAATACACGGGTAACAAGATAGATTTATATATATATAGATATATAAGGTAACATATCTAGTATTGATATCTCTGTCACGTTACTATCTAATTTACAATTTTATTAAATAACTATTCTAAAATACGCGCTCGGTCATCGTTACGCACCCGGTCCCGGTACGCAAACAGATGGATTCATTGAAAGGGGAACACTGAACATAATAAGTAATTATCGAAATAGAGAGAGAGAGAGAGGGAAAACAAGGAAGAGATTTCGCTTTATCGAGAATAAAACGTCGAAGTACTCACTCTGTTGTTTTGGTGCTTTTTGGTTTGTATAAATTTGGTTTGTGGTGTTAGTTTTATAATTGGAATTCGAAACACAATAAATAATGGCAAACTCTTTTCTTTTTGTGCACGGAGACTTAACTCAAGTCGAATATAGATAATGGGTTTGATTTAAGTAATAACTCTGGCAAAATTAGCGTCCGTACTCAAGAACCGGCTAATCACCACTGGTCGCGTGCCTGCCTCGCTGCAGCAGCTTACTCTCTCTCTCTCTCCTTCCTATTTTTTGTCTCCTTCTAATTGCTTTGTCTCTGCTGCAAAGGCTCGACAAGCGCGCACACGTGCGCCGCTGACTTCTGCAGCTTATCGCTGGAGTCTTGGCCTTGACGCTTTTACTATGTGTCGAGACTTTGGTTTCAATCATTGGTCAATTTCTGTCACATAACATGCTGTTCAATATTGTGAAAAGTTTTTGACAAGAGAACCAATTCAAAGTTCATTTAAATCATTGGACGATGTGAATATTTGCCTGTTAAATTGTTAATGATTGAAATAAGCAATGACCTTTTAATAAATACCATCAGAACGTAATTTGCATTGTTTAATTTATCAGTAGTTCTTATTTCCTACTTATTTTTCTTATTATAATATTGATGCCATATATTTATAAGCACTTTATTCTTTTTTTTAATTAAAACAACCATCGATTATTCATTTGATTAATCGATTATTTTCTAAAAAAATCGATTATCAAGAATCGATTATTTTGGTAATTCGATTATTATTATGAATCGAATACTTTTTCGAATAATCGAATATCACTAATCGGCTTATCAAAGTCGTTCTCATCCTGCCTTTGAGATAATACGTACCCTACATAGTATCCACTAGCATATGTTGTTAAAATAATTGGTTTTTCGAAATCTGAATGTACTAATACGGGTGGCTCGCACAATTTGCATTTTAACAGTTCAAAGGCTTTCTGTTGCTCTTCTTCTTATATGAACTGCTGATCTTTTCTTAACAGTTTGTTCAGAGGTTGCGCATTGCCGGAAAATTTGTCAATGAATCGTCTGTAGTAGCTACATAGGTCGATAAATTATTTAATATTCCTTGGGTTTCTTGGTGTGGAAAATTGCTGCACGGCTAAAATTTTATCGATGTGAGGTAGTAGATCATCTTTCAAGATCACATAATCCAGGTATACTAACATACACGTTTCTTCTGGAATAATTCTGTTTGTTCCAGACATCGAGGTCATAAGCTATCAGTTGCGGTTGGTCATCAAACCGTATATTCAAACATCAAGAATTAAAATACTACTGCGAAGAAAAATAATTAAGCATAAAATATACAATTTATAATAGATTTGAATGATCGTGAAAGATAATAACTCACATATACCTAGCTGCAATGTATCCTTAAGTATTTTTATTAAATAACTTAAAGTTATTTTTATTAAATATCCTTAAGTAATTTTATTAACTAACTTAAAAATTAGAAGTGTATAGTTTACAAAGATGAGATGTTGAGACATGAATTTGATAGACACGATTCAACTCGAAACGCTTTTTCTTAAGAAGCAACATAACAGAGACTTGAACAATAATTTTCTTGTCACGATTAACAACAATATCCAGTTTCATTGATTTTTCACAATTTCTTCCTCCAGCTGAATTTCAATTTTCGTCGATTATATATATACAGGGTGTCCCATTTTAAAGGATCCACCCCGAAATTTTCGACGGTTGGCGTTGTAAAAAAAAATTGTTCAGACAACAGTTGTTTGGGACAATGGGGGCAACTTTCTGTGAAATTCGATTTGACCTTGAGATTCATTTTCAAGGTCATTTGAAGGTCAAATACATTTTTTGAATAGGAACCCATATTTTTGATCCCAAATTCGGAAAGAGCGGAAAATTCTACGTTCAGATAACGTATTATGTGTGGGGTGCTGTTACCCCCCCCCCCCCTCGGCAAAGGTCATTAGGGGTCAAATTTATGATTTTCTTCATCTATGCATAGGGATGATCGGGCAAGGGTAAGGTTAATTGTAATAACCCAATGACTCCAATACCCAATAACTCGATAACCCCAATAACCCCAATAACCCAATAAACGAGATATTTTGAATAAGGACCCCCATTTTTTATCTCGGATTCGAAAAGAGCGGGAAATTCTACGTTTAGATAAAGTATTATGTTGGGGGAGCGGTCCTCCCCCCCCCCCCCCCAC
This sequence comes from Phymastichus coffea, assembly GCF_024137745.1. Lineage (NCBI taxonomy): Eukaryota > Metazoa > Arthropoda > Insecta > Hymenoptera > Eulophidae > Phymastichus > Phymastichus coffea. The sequence goes on from NW_026706814.1 coordinate 8,499,065, forward strand.
CATCCCACCGGGGCAAGGGTGAGGTTAATAAGGTATTGATTACCCAGCCAGTGAAGGCAAGGTATTGATTACTCAGCCAATGAAGGCAAGGTATTGATTACCTAGCCAGGTGCTGCGGGTAATACCTTGCTGCAGCACGATATCGGCCTTGACAAGCCCCGAGAGACAACAGAATATCAACAATTTCGTTTCTCGAATAATCCGGCATATTCCCTCCTTTTAAGTCGACTAAGAAAATTACACTTGAACTATCCTGAGAAGGACTGTTCGCGAATCACTATTGCCATAAACAATACTAAAAAGTGTTATTAAAAAATTTAGTTGAAATTTCGTAGGCTTGTCCGGAATTACACCAGAAAAAAGAATGGAAATAACATGTTATCCCACAAAATGGAAAAAGACACCTCTCATGAAGGCTTTGAATACATGAAGTCGACTTTGAAAATCAACCTGAAGTTTAAGCTCAAGGTCACTGTTGTTTGACCCTACAATTTTTTTGGGATATATTGAGGTTATTGAATTATTGGTGTTATCGGGTTATTGGATTACTGGGTTATTTGGGTCATCGAGTTATTGGAATATTACAATTAGCCTTACTCTTGCCTGATCATCCCTGTGCATAGATGAAGAAAATCATAAATTTGACCCCTACTTGACCTTAGGCGAGGGGGGAGGGGTTTAACCGCATCCCACACATGATACGTTATCTAAACGTAGAATCTTCGGCTCTTTCCGAATCCGGGATCAAAAATATGGGTTCCTATTCAAAAAATGACTTTGACCTTCTAATAACCTTGAAAATGAATCTCAAGGTCAAATCGATTTCACAGAAAGGTTGCCCCCAATTTCCCAAACAACTGTTGTCTGAACAATTTTTTTGTACAACGCCAACCGTCGAAAATTTCGGGATGGTTCCTTTAAATGGGACACCCTGTATACAGGGTGTCTCAGACCACCCGTCCACCCCCCAAAGTGTGCCGAAAAAGTTTTTTTTTTCAAAAATTGATAACGCAATTAAATATAAATCGAGTACGCTCTATCGATTGGACGTAAAATCAACTTCCGGTTCCAACCGGAAATGGCCTATTCAGACCGGAAGTGCAAGAAAATCCATTTTTTTAAATGGAACATGCATACTTTTTTTTCAGATTCAGATTCTACGGTAAAAAATACGAAAATTTCATAAGAAGAATTTTCTGAAAAAAGTTGATATTTGACCTCTAATTGACGTCTGAAGTCTGTAATCCACCAGTTCGTACTCAAGCTGCGAATATGCACGTTTTAACAATGGAATAGGATAATGTGACTCCTCTAAGAGGTTTTCGGGGTCGCTGTGTCCGAATCCAAGGTGAGTTTGATCTTATCAGGTCATTTTGAGGTCAATTCAAGGTCATTTCGAGGTAAAACAAAAAAAATATTAGATTTATCAAGAATCAAGTACTTTTAAAATTTTAGCCTTAATATTACAAAAATATATATTCATTTATTCTTGTTATTATAAATCTATGTATTTACATAGCGTACTTTTATGAAATTAGGGGAAATGAAATTCCAAAACAAATTAGTTTAGCGAGATAAAAATCTTTATTCTCAAAACATAATAGATTTCGTTGCAGTAGCAACATTTGTTTATAATAACATAAATAATGATAATTAGTTTTATTAGAACCTAACATAATGAAAATTTTTATAACATAATTAGATTTTATCTTCTATTGTTCTGTAAATAAAATTTTTTTATGAATAACGCTGAAATTACTGTGCGAAAATAGACGGTGAAGATTTGACAAAAACTTTAATGTTCAAAATGCGCTCCGCCTTGAAAAATACATGATTGAACTCTTCTTTGGAAATTATCAACAGCTCTTCTCATTTCTGCTGCCTGCAGCGACCGAATTGCATCCGTGATTCTGCCAATCATATTGGCTCTCGTTGTCGGACGTTCTTGGTAAACTATGTCCTTTACTCTTCACCACAAATAGTAATCCAGGACAGTCAGATCTGGGGATCGAGGTGGATAATTGACAGGACCAAACCTTCCAATCCACCTATTGGGGAACATACGATTCAAACTATTTCGGCATATATGTGCCGTATGTGCAGGACATGCATCTTGCTGAAACCACATGTCACGCCGTAACTGCAGCGGGAGGAATTTCTAAGAGAACAGGTAACTCATTTTCAATGAGATTCACGTATCTGAACCGATTTAGATTCTCATTAAAAAAAATTGGACCTATTATTTGGTTATCAATAATTCCGCACCATACATTGACTTTCCAAACCCGCTGGTGATCTATAGTTCTCAACCAGTGGGGATTTTGTGGTGACCAATAACGACAATTCCACGTATTAACTTCTGCATCACTCTTGAAGGTACATTCATTCGAAAATAGAACAGATTTGTGAAACTCATCTCTTTGGCGGATTGACCAGTTGCAAAACTCAAGTCTTTGGCGAAAATTTTCAAAGCTGCTTTTTAAGACCTATCTTGTATAACGCTATCGCAGAGTTTGAAATACATAACATTCGATAAAGTATGCTGATTTTTTAATGCCTACGTAATTTATTATTATATTTAGTACATTTTCTCTTGACATGTAAGGCGGCTTACAGGCTCATCAATTTTTGCTAAGATAGGTTTCGACTAAAAATCTTTGTTGATTCAATTAAACGCGCATTTAATATCGATTTTAAAACTAATTGTATGATCATTTTTTCACACACAGTTAAAAGAAACAAGTTGCAAATATGGTTTACTCTAATGCAGAAGCACACGACATGTTACAAGTTTACTTTCAAGCAGGATCATTTACCGCTCCTGAACAATTGTGGCGACGACGCTACCCTGACAGATTTCCTCATTCTCGAAAGGTTTTTAGTCGAATGTCTAGAAGAATTAGAACTGAGGGAATTGTTAAACCGCATCATAATAAAGGAAGGGTTATTCCGCGGCGAGTTCGGGATGAACGTTCAGCGGATATTATCGCATCTACAATCATCGAACCACGAGATTGTTTAAGACGCCGGGAACTTGACTCTGGCATTAGTAAAGACACAATTCAGCGTATTCTTAATGCCGAAAAATTCCATCCTTACCGAATGGAACTGCATCAGGATCTAGACGACAATGATATTCGTCAACGACTTGAGTTTTGCAACTGATCAATCCTCAAAGAGATGAGTTTCACAGATCTGTTCCATTTTCGGATGAATGTACCTTCAAGAGTGATGTAGAAGTTAATACGTGGAATTGTCGTTATTGGTCACCACAAAATCCCCACTGGTTGAGAACTATAGATCACCAGCGGAGTGGAAAGTCAATGTATGGTGCGGAATTATTGATAACCAAATAGTAGGTCCAATTTTTTTTAATGAGAATCTAAATCGGTTCAGATACGTGAATCTCATTGAAAATGAGTTACCTGTTCTCTTAGAAATTCCTCCCGCTGCAGTTACGGCGTGACATGTGGTTTCAGCAAGATGCATGTCCTGCACATACGGCACATATCTGCCGAAATAGTTTGAATCGTATGTTCCCCAATAGGTGGATTGGAAAGTTTGGTCCTGTCAATTATCCACCTCGATCCCCAGATCTGACTGTCCTGGATTACTATTTGTGGTGAAGAGTAAAGGACATAGTTTACCAAGAACGTCCGACAACGAGAGCCAATATGATTGGCAGAAGCACGGATGCAATTCGGTCGCTGCAGGCAGCAGAAATGAGAAGAGCTGTTGATAATTTCTAAAGAAGAGTTCAAGCATGTATTTTCCAAGGCGGAACGCATTTTGAACATTAAAGTTTTTGTCAAATCTTCACCGTCTATTTTCGCACAGTTATTTCAGCGTTATTCATAAAAAAATTTTATTTACAGAACAATAGAAGATAAAATCTAATTATGTTATAAAAATTTTCATTATGTTAGGTTCTAATAAATCAAATTATCATTATTTATGTTATTATAAACAAATGTTGCTACTGCAACGAAATCTATTATGTTTTAAGAATAAAGATTTTTATCCCGCTAAACTAATTTGTTTTGGAATTTCATTTCCCCTTATTTCATAAAAGTACGCTATGTAAATACATAGATTAATAATAACAAGAATAAATGAAAAAACGACGAGATTCATATTTTTGTATATTAAGGCTAAAATTTTAAAAGTACTTCATTCTTGATAAATCTAATATTTTTTTTTTGTTTTACCTCTAAATGACCTTGAATTGACCTCAAAATGACCTGATAAGATCAAACTCACCTTGGATTCGAACTCAGCGACCCCGAAAACCTCTTAGAGGAGCCACATTATCCTATTCCATTGTTATAACGTGCATATTCGCAGCTTGAGTATGAACTGGTGGATTACAGACTTCAGACGTCAATTAAAGGTCAAATATCAACTTTTTTCAAAAAATTCTTCTTATGAAATTTTCGTATTTTTTACCGTAGAATCTGAATCTGAAAAAAAAGTATGCATGTTCCATTTAAAAAAATGGATTTTCTTGCACTTCCGGTCTGAATAGGCCATTTCCGGTTGGAACCGGAAGTTAATTTTACGTCCAATCGATAGAGCGTACTCGATTTATATATAATTGCGTTATCAATTTTTGAAAAAAAAAACTTTTTCGGCACACTTTGGGGGGTGGACGGGTGGTCTCAGACACCCTGTATAATCATAGAAGTATATATATATATATATATATATATATATATATATATATATATATATATATATATATATTGAAATGAAAAGTTTCCATCAAATTTCATTGATCAAAAGTGATTTTAAAGCCGACTTACTTTCTTTAAAGTACTCAACCCTTCGTTAATAAGATGAGACAAATCAGTTCAACTTTACCGATCACCTTAAAACTTGTATCAGAAAAGTTTGAAATTCAGAGAATCTAGAAATATGTCTAGATCCTTTTATCTCACTTTTGAAGTCAACGGTAGAGCTACACAAATATTTTATTGTACGATAAAAATACTATTATATCTATATCTAGATATTTAAATAAGTCTTTGTTAAATAACGACAAAATAAAGTAATTGATGCTTTGTTTTTGTTTTTACTGACAGAGGAGTATCAAGTCTTGATTCAGCTATACTATTTAATATTGAATAGTTATAATAATTATTTTGGAAATATCCATACTTGGTTAATTTACCGTAAGTCCTTCACCAATGTCATACTCACCTCTATTCATAGGGCTTTCATTTTTTATCATTAAGCTTCTTTCAAATTCATACTCCAAATTTGGATCATCCAAAAATCTTTTTATTATCGGACTCTGCGAAACGAATAAAACCAATGTATAACGTAAATTAAAGGGAGGTACGAGAGGGGGTCAATAAGTCTTTACAAAAAGAAGGAAAAAAAAGTTTTGCGTATGTAATTTATTTTATTTTTCAACATAATCTCCTTGAAGGTCGATACATTTTATTAAACGGCCTTCCAGTTTTTTTAAGTCATCAGAAAAATATGATTTCTGAAAACCCTCAAAAGAGGCATTTGTTTCGGCGATGACTTCTTCATCCGACGTGAATCGTTGTCCGGCAAGCCATTTTTTGAGGTTAGAAAATAAGGAAAAGTCACTGGGAGCCAAATCAGGCGAATATGGTGGATGGTCAATTAATTCGAACTTTAATCGTTAATGTTTACCATCGAAACTGCACACGTGTGAACTTGAGCATTGTCTTGAAGAAAAATGCATTATGCTTTTTGTTCAAGTAAGGACGTTTTTCTCTGATTTTTTCTTTCAACTAACCTAATAATGACGCATAATATTGTCCAGTGATCGTCTGGCCCTTTTCCAAGTAGTCGATGTAGATGATTCCATACGCATCCCACTGAACCGTAGCCATAATCTTGCCAGCTGACTTTACTGTCTTTGCCTTCTTTAGGCCTGATTCTCCTATTTATTGTTTGAACTGTTCTTTGGTTTCAGGAGTGTAGTGGTGTACCCATGTATCGTCCACATTTACGAATCAACGCCTAAATTCTTCCGGATTACGACGTATGCGTGCCAATGAGTCTCAGAGGTGACCACGCGGGTTCGTTTGTTTTCAACAGTGAACAAACGCGGCACTCATCTTGCTGATATTTTTTTGATCCCCAATTTTTTATGCAAAATTGAAATGACTGTACCCTTTGATACCCCTGTGGCCTCAACTAATTCTCGCAATTTTAATCTTCTATCACTTAACACCGTATCGTGGATTTTGTTGACCATTTCGGTCGTACTCACTTCTACGGAGCGTCGTGAACGAGGTTCATCTTTTGTTGTTGTACGACCGCGTTTAAATTCATTTACCCAGTTATAAATAGTCTTAAACTCAGGAGCAGACTTGCCATTAACGGCGTTCCACTCAACTATGATTTCTTTTGGTGTATGGCCTTTCAAATGAAAATGTTTTATCACCGCTCGAAACTCTGTTTTTTCCATTTTTCAAATAAACCAATAACTTTTTGTTCAATCAACGCTCACAAAAAAACGACTTAATGAATCGAGCTGAAACTTTGTACGATATCTAGTTAGTAGTATTGATTGCCAAAAAAATCATAGTTTAAGTATGACGAGCGCCATCTCCTGGATTTTTTAAAGACATATTGACCCCCCTTGTACCCCAGGAATCCTTCGCCGATTGCAGTCTTTTGTTAATGTGTTGTAGAACATTGAAAAACAAGACATACGTGTTTTGTTTTACCTGCGGAAGGTTTTTAGGGGGTGAGACAGTCCCTTAAAATTTTAGTCGTCAAGGGGTGGTTCAAGGATTTTTAATAGAATTTTTTAACTAAATTCAGTGAAAAATTTATTTTACTGAAAGGGATAAAAATGTCGATTTGCTGCAAGATTTGATCTATTTTTAAGTATAAATAAACAATTTACTTATAAAAAATTGCATAAAAAATGACTTTATAAAGTTAATTTTGAGCGAAAAAATCTGAAAAAACATATATTGCACACAAATACATATCTCAGTTGGGGTATTTCTGTATTTTTTCTAAATAGAATTTTTCAAGGGGGTAAACACCCTTTGAATCTTTTACCACGTATAAATACAAAATTATGATCTTTTTCCGAAATATTAGCATACTTCAATAGTTTTTTGAAAAATGAACCACACCTATTTTTTTATTTGTGGATTATAGATTTTAGGGATGAAACAGCTCCTCAAAGTTACAGGTGTCAAGGGATAGTTATTTTAAATGGAACAACTTTATAATGTTAATAATAATTTATTTCCTGTCAAGTATACATAAGTTGCTTACTTTACCCCATTCATATAATATTTCCCCTTTACATAAATTGTCCTAACAGCGTACATAATTTTTCCGCGGTCTAAGAATATTGTCATTCGTTGGTCCTCGATTCTTCTTATTTAGATTTTTCTCCCCCTTCTTCTTTCTCGTTTCTTTTGTCGCTCCAATTTTCCTTTCTTTCTTTCTTATCACAGTTTCCCTTTTTCTCTGACTTTCGAACCTATAGTCGCTGCTAACCTATAAACTTCTCCCCATCCGCCTCCCCCCTCCTTATTTTCTTGGCCTCATTTTTCTTTTTTCTTTCTACTATTTTTGCGAATGCCCTGGCATATTGACGTGTTCCTACTTTCATCTTCCCTTCCAATACCCTTCCCAGTTTTCTAATTAATTCCTCTCCCCTACTATCGCCTTTATCCATGCTTTTTAATAGTTTTCTCGCTGCTTCGCATATCCAGATATGCTGTAGATCCTCCTTCTCTTCTTCACAAATTCTGCATTCTTGATTATTGTAACCTTTGTTTCCCTCCTTTCCTATGCTCCCTCACCTTATTCTTGCCCATTCCTCTTTTAGATAACCCTTTCCATCTCTTTCATTCCAGTATTTCTATCTCCCAAAAGCTGTTTTCCATTTCTTATAGTGCTTCCAGTATTTAGTTTCATCTATCCTGCTCCATCTTGTTTAAATGTCGTGTTCTGTTCTTATTTTCAAGGTTTTTCCAGTAGTTTCCAGTAGTTTCCCTTTTTCTAATCCATTTTTCATGAATATTTTTAACTCACCGTTTCATGCTTTCGTAGCCGATTCTAGCCACTCCTTCCCCCATCGTGTTGGATTGTTGTTCAATAATCCTCTCATTTCCTCTTTTAAGCATATTTTTGATAATCTTTTGTCCTCCATTTCGATTATATCTCCTATATAATTCGTCGCCCTCTTTTTCGTTTCCAGATATAGACCCTCCACTCCTGCCTCCATCTTCCATATATATTCAGGTGTGTTCATGTTTATTCCTAGTGCCATCTTGACTACTTTTGCTTGTATTTTTTCTATTTGTTCTTGCAACGACCAGCTTCACACCTCCAACCCATATAGGCATCCCGCCCTCCCCATTGCATTTAACATCAACAGTCTTCTTTGTAATACGTTCAATCTTGCTCTCTTCATTAAACCCTACGTGTTGTTTACTGGCGTCTGCGCCTTTCGTTTGTTTTCCCTGATATGTGTTCCGTATCCTCCCATCGTTGCAAACCAGAAGCCTAGATAATTGTATTCCTTTACTACCTCAAGCCTTTCCCCTTTGTAAGTCCATTCTGCATTTCTCTTTAACCTTCCTCCTCTTCTTATCGCCATCACCTTTGTCTTCTTCACGTTTAGTTCCATGCCGTTTCTTTCATTATAGCATTGCATACTGTTTAGCATTTCCTGCAGTCCTTCCAGGGTGTCCGCTATCAGTACTATATCATCGGCGAACTTCAAGCCGTAGATCGTTTGATTGCCTATGACTGAGCCCCCTTCCTTTTTCGAGATCTTGTCTAAGTCATTTAAATTAAAAAGGGTCGGACTTAGCAGACAGCCTTGCTGTATCCTTCTCGTGATTCTAAACTTCCTTGAGATTCTCTATCCATTATCACTTCTCATGTTGTCTCTCTGTAGATTTCTCTTATTATCCTTAGCATTCTTCCTAAGACACCCTCCTCTTCTAATTTTCTAGACAGGATTTTTCTATCTATCGTATCGAAAGCTTTCTTGAAGTCAATGAAGACTAAGTGTATGCTTTCTTCTTCTCTATTAATTTTGTTCCCTATTATACATTTTAGCGTGAAAATATGATCTGTCGTTCCCAACCCCTTCCTGTCGTAAACCCTGCCTGACTCTCCTATATCCATGTCATATATCTGTCGTTCAAAATTCCTGCTAGTAATTTATACCCCACATCCAGCAGTGACACTCCTTTGTAGTTCTTAGCCTTATTTTCTTCCCTCGATTTGAAAATTGGGAAGATGCCAGCTTTTTTCCATTCCTCGGATAACTCCCCCTTTACCTAAATCTCATTTATCGTCTCCGTTAATTCTAACAACCAGCCATTTGTCATATTTATGAAGAACTCTCCAGGTATTCCATCTTGTCCTGCCGCTTTTCCTTTCTTTAGTCCATTTATTGCCCTCTTTACCCTTCCTCTGATTATTACTCTGTTCATGACACTCTGCTCGCTTCATTTCTTTCTCTCATCTCCCTCCTTCATTAATTCTCTTCCTTTTTCCTTTCCTTCCTTACCCATTTCCAGCCCCCTTTCTTTATCTAACTAGTTCATCCTTCCTTCTCCATCAGGCTTAAACTATATCAACCACTCTTCCTCTGTGATTCCTGAACCCTTCTTGCTTCTTCTTTTCCTGAAACTTTTCAAAACTTCCCAGAAGTCTGCCTCTCTCTTGCTGTTTTCTAGTCTTATCCACTTTTCTTCCGCTATCTCCTTCTTCTTATAATTCTCTATCTCTCTCAACTTTCTTCTTCCCTCGTTATACTTCTCTTTGTCCTTATTTTCCTTGGTTATTAAGAATTTGTTCAGTTTTTTCCAAACTCGTCTACTCATATCTTTATATTCTTTATCTTTCCATTCTTTTGCTTCTTCTGCTCTTCCTGTCTTGTTTTTTATCTCTCTTTGTAGTCCTATTTTTCCCCTACTTCCAGTAGATTCCTTTTTATTCATTTCCATCTTCCTTCTGCTGTTTTCGTGCGTAATCATTTTCAAGCGTAATCATTTCTCTTTTTTTCATCCCATACTATCCTCGTAATTTTCCTCTGTCCTCTATTATCTTCCTGCAGCTCCTCTCTTACATCAATATTTTCCTCCTTCTCTGTTTCTACCTTAAAAGTAATGGGTATATGGTCAGATTAGACTTTTCTCCAATTTCATTCTTCTCACTATGTCTCCTATTTCATCCTGCTTCTCAATAATATAGTCAAGATTAGAGTTACATTCCGTACCAATGTACGTTATCTCACCTTCCTAATCCCATTCGGTGTTTACATTCATTATTATTCCCCCTATTTCATTACAAAATTCTACCAGCCTCTCTCCTTCCTTGTTTTTTTCTTATCCTGTGATTTTCTTCTCCTACCGTTGGTCTCTATCACTCCCTTCCCCTACTCTTGCGTTGAAGTCTCCAATTATTAGCAGACAGTTTCCTCTTATTCTCTTTTCCTTTATCACTTTTCCAGGTCCCTTCTCACTTTGTTTATTCCTTCGTTATTATATATTGCTGCTACGTCACATCTTCTTTCTTTACAAACTTTTATCCCTTCTGCAATTACCCCGTATTTCCATTCTTTCATCTTCATTCCTGATGCTGTCCGTTTTCTTACTCCGACTAAAATCCCTCCGCTTGCTCTTTCTCTTCTTTTTGATCTTACTGCTGCCTTCCAGCCTCACATGTGCTCCTCTCCTATTTTCTTCAGAAAGCTTTCCATCTTTTTCTCCTCTAGTTTTCTGCAATATTATGTCGTATTTTTTTATGTAACTCCATTCTTTTCATATATTTCTAATTCCCGCTATATTTCAGTCAATTCCCGTGATCTTCATATCCTTCCCCCATTTGCCCGGTCTCGCGTGTTGATTACGCTCTTCTTTCTGCTCTCACCATACCCCCTCTCTCTCTCACCACTCGTATCATGTCCCCTTCACTTCTATTTTCTGGTATTCTGTTGCCGCTCTTCTTCCCCTTGATCTTTCTTCCCTCTCTGCCGTTCCTATCTAATCCTGTATTACTTTCTCTCTTGTCGTCGGGTTATCCTCAATCCATATTGTCTTCCCTTTTAGCTTGTACTTGTTTTTAATTATTTCTATTTTATCCTGTAGTGTACATATTGTTAAGACGGCCCTATCCCTTGTAGTTTCCGACCTGTACATTTTAATTGGGATTTTTAATAGGGCCTCAAATTCCCCCTTGTACTTTAATGTTGCTTCCTTCCCTCTCCAACACATCATTCCTCTCACAAGTATGTTCTTTCTTGACAGTCTTTCTTTCCTTTAATATTTTTGCTCTGCTTCTGTCATCGGGTTTGGTTTCAAAGCTTTACGTCTCCTTCTCTTCCCATATTGGGGTCTTAAATCTTCCTGCTATCAACTTCGTTTTATTCCTATTTTTATTCCTATTTTTCTTTAAGTGTAGTCCTCTTATTCCCTCCTCAAAGTCTCCCTATGTGGTTCCCAGTTCTTTAATTGCTTCTTTTGTCTCTTCATTACCGTCTTCTCTCCTTTCCACTGCTTCTCTTTCTCCTGATGACCCATCTCTTCTGTGTTAATACCTAGGTTTCTATTTCTCCAATTCGTTAATCCTCTTCTGTAATTTATTTATATTAGAATCTTTCTTGTTAATTTTTCCCCATATTTCATCTAATCTAATTTCCCAATTCTTTTCCATTATTCTTATTTCTTCTCTATGTTTTCTTTTACTGCTTTCTATTATACCCCCTAATAATCTTATTTTTCTTTCAATATCCCTCTTAAATTTTTTAAATCCTCACTTACTTTTTCAACTCTTTTTTACTTTGATTTTTTTCTTCATTACCTGGTACTTTCCTTCTGCCCATTTCCTTTAGCCTCTCCTCGTTCCATTGTTTTGCTGCTACTTTCCTATCCTTGAAAATTTCATCCTTATCCGACTCACTAGTTTGAATACGCACTCTCAATTCTTTTCTTCCAATTTCTCCGCAAGGTGTCTCCATCATCTTCTCCTCTTCTTTATCAGCCTCTTCGTTCGTTTCTACTCTTCTTTCTTCTTCTTTGTTCCCTTCTCCCTCTACGCTTCCTTCATTTTCCCGCTTTTCTTTGTCTTTTCCTCCTGTCGTCTCCCTTCCTCCATCTTTCCCATGAATTTTTTAATTTCATTTTTCTGTTCGTTTCCGCCATTTGTCTGGCCTCTCTTTGATGGTTTACCTCTTTTCTTCTTGATATCCTGTTCCTCACTCATTCTTTTTCTTGCTTTCTTTCTTCTACTGTATCTGCTCGCAGTATTTGTGCTCTTCTGTTCGACACATGCGTCTCGAGCTCTCTCCTTCTTACACATGCGAAGTTTCCAAAGGAAAGCAATAACGATGCCATAAATATTCTGTACTGTGGCATGCTGGCTGCTGATTGTTTACGTGTTGTCTCCCTTTATCTTCCGCTCGTTTATCTATACAAATCACTCATAGTTTTGAAAAACCCAAACTACTAACGAGTCGTGCCGGGTCATAAATGGAAAACATGAATAGTGCGTCTGTCACAGGTAGTCGATGACAGAATCACATGGACCTCTTGTCCCTTTATAGTTTGCCCACGAAAACCATTAGCAGGGTCATTAGGCTCATGAGAGGAGGGGGTTTGTTTTGTGTTTCCTGCTGCTGGAAAACTTATTCGTTTAGTTCAGTTTAGCGCTTGCAACCAACGAGTACGGTTCGCCTATACATCTACTGATAGCTACGTTCTCGTTGTCTGTTCTTGGACGTTGTGTGTATCGATTATCTGTGTGCGTGCGCGTTGTTGCGTTCTATTGTACATTACCTTCGGTGGCTCACAATCAGCGACGCTATCGAGGACTAAGGACAGGGTGACCTGCTACCTTGGTTGAGGGTCGACGCGATCCTCTAGGGTGTCTCTAACCGCGCGGCATTTCTGCCCACCAGGATTCCCAGGCTCTAACGCAGCGAGGGCTGCTTCCGTTCCCGAGATGTCGGAGCTGCGCTTAGCGTTCTTCACACCTGGGACACTCTCCTCAATCGAGTGTTATTTTCCTTTGTGCGTCGACCTGATATGAGAGCAATAATGAATGGCCATTAGCTGCGTAGCGTAAGTTTTTGCACAGGCTATCCGGGCCCATATTAATCATTGTAAGTATTACGATATGATATTATCGATAGTTGTAAATTTAGTGTTAATTGAGTGTACTGCATTCGTTACTAAATGGCTTTTCCTCCACCTACGACTGGAGTTTTTTATACCGGCTAGTGCGAATTGCTCTTTGTTCTGTTATTAATAAATCAAAACGTCCGCTATAGAGCTTGAGTTTTCCTTCAATCGCACATCCACCCTTTGCCCTTACTTGCATTCTCATTTCTTAATTCTATTACAATAGTATCCTTCGCCTGCACACCTAACTTCACTAACACCGTTTTTTTCTTCCTCCTTTAACTTCCTTCTGCATACTTAACTTCTCTCACCTTCACTTTCCTTTCTTTCTTTCTTTATTTGGATCCTTTTCTGCTACTTTTTCTTCGCATTTTCTTTCACTTTCCACTTTAAATATAATTTTTATCTTGCTGCGTTACGCTGCGCTGCTACTCGTTCCGGCATCAAACGGGAAGTTGGAACAGTTTTATATTTTTCAACCAAACTAGTTGGAAAATCCATATTACAAATAATGATGAAATATGTCAATTAGTTCACAAAATTTAATCTATTTTCAAGCGTAAATAAAAAATTAATTTATAAAAATTTTATACAAAAAATGAGCTTAAACAATTAATTTTGAAAAAAACCTGAAAAAATGTTATCCAAACATATATATCTAATTGTCAGCTGACGTGTATTTGCATTAAAAATTTTGTCAAGGGATAACTACCCTTTGAATATTTTATCACGTATCAGTGGAAGGTTGGGATCTTTTTTCGAAATAATAGCATATTTTACCAGTTTTTGTTTATTTTAGCTACCGAAAATGTTCGGCAAAATTTGTCACTCTTATACGTGTGTTGGTGGAGAGTATTGGTCTGGAAAAAAAGAATATTCGACAAATTCTTATTGATAACTTTTTAACTGCTTAGTATTTTCTATAGAAAACGCATAATATGTACGTCTATTGTCGGAAATTACTGATATATGAAGTGGCGATCAATGGTCGAGCCAATATAGTGGCTTTCCCATCCTCTAAAGGTCAAATACTATTTTATACTATGCATAACCATTTTAGAAACCTGATTAGCACAAGCACCTGATTTACCAAAATTAACAGTGATTTGAAATAGTTTAGAAAATAGGTTAATCTTCACCAGGGTAAATAAATTGCTTCAATGGTAGCTATATGAAGAATATGTCCAACAATAAAATGAAAATATAGATAGCTGCAATAGAAGTCATAAAAATAATTACAACAAATCAAGTTACCAAATATATTTATTAAAGTAATGCGGATAATGGATAATGGATAAAAGATATTATAAACAAATTTTTCATGTATCTAGGAAGAAACTTATAATAATTTCTTGCTAAATAAATGTTTTATCCATCAAGATTCAAATTTGAAACACGTAATGCGATGCATTACAAGGCTTTGCCTGAGTGGTGCATTCTTGTAACACCTCAGGGGAACCACCCCCGTCCCTTGCCGCCCTGTAAATATACGAATAAAATTCTTCTACATGCGCCCTAATATAAACCTTACTTTATTTTTAAATTCACCCACCCACGCCCAGAAAAATAATACAACAAGGCAAACCGTGCGATCCGACGAATGAGCTAAAAATAGAACGCACGACGAAAAAAAAGAGAGCGCACGCACACATACACTTCCGGTCACGTATTGTCGCCTACAGGAAATCCTACGGGAAATTTTACTGAAAATTGCAACAAAAATGCATGCGAGCGAACCCCGCGGACATGTTACAAATCCAGGTATTAGCACAGACACTCTAGGGGAGCTGTTACACCTGAGACTACCAGGAAATCGCCGATGAAGTGGCAACCGGTAACCAGCTATGTCAGGCTGCTGCGTATCATCGACGACACCCTGAGCGCCACATATACTGCTACTGACCATTGGCAAACACACACAACACACGACTAAGGGGTGCGCTCCAGGAGGTGCTCCAGAGACCAGCAGTAAAGGACGAGGTCTACACGCGGAAGTGATGGCAGCCATTGAGGCGTCGAGATAGACTGAGCTGGAGCGAGCGAGACAGACTAGACAAGAGCGAGCAAGATAAGCCATATAAAAGCGAGCGGATTAGAATTTAAATAAAATACTAACTCGAACGCAAACTCGATAATGAGGGCACTACGAAAATGAAACCGACCTACGACTATTATATTATATAGTAAAATACCTAGCGATGCGACTTAATATGTGTAACATACATGAGATAAATTGGAAAATACATCTACGCGACCGCTACAATTCCCTAGGCATACTCATAAGCTACAAGTAGTCTGTTACATTAAATCAACATAATTGACGGTTGAAATTTGAACTTCTGATGAAATTCACCAGTGACGTCACGATCAATAAACGAATTAGAATAATATTCGATTTTCGTTCGAACCGAAAAATAAATAGGAGTAGGGATAGATATTTCTCATCAATCAATGCTGACAGATTTAGTGAGAGTGAGAGAGGGAAAATAGCGATGAGATAGGAGAGAAAACGAGGGCGTTGTAACTTTTCTAATTTGCACATTGACCAATGACGGGGATATTCGGAGGGCGCTACCGATATCCGAATTAGTATATCGGCCAATAAAATGATTTCTTCTCGGAACGAGGAAAAGTAAAGGATCTTTGATCGTGAAGAGCCGTTTCTCGTCCATTTTGCCACTGATTATTAGCTCCGCTACAAGTAGATCCGCTACCAGCTGAGAAAATCGAGGGATTTAGGAAGCAATCGAATGAGTCTGCAGTTTGAGATATGTAAGTATGCAAAGTGCCGCTCATTAGTGAGAATTAGGTGTTGCTGCACATAATTTGCCGTATCATTAATTCCGTCGCCGTCGACGCCGGGAATAGAGTGCTCCGACCGAATCGTGCTGACGAACCACCATTTTTTATACTAACTTGAACGTAAGAAGTGTAGAATTCGGATAGCTAGGTGAAGTGCTACACGCCGTCGAGAATTAGGGATTGTGCGCATAATTTTGTCGCGTGTTTGATTCGCCAGAACGTGTAGATCCGTTGCCGCTGTGAATTAAATCGCCTCGAATCACGCTGACCATCCGCCATTCTGACCGACGATGTACCTTAGTTAGTGAATAAAGTGAAGTGAAGTGTAACCGATGCGTTATTTATGACTCGTTAATTTTTCCCACCCTGTATGCTGATTTTATTTTCAGCCGTGGATGGTCTGTAGCAAGTATTTTTCCATACTAGTTCCGAACGTTAGGTAACATATCCAACCTTCAACCGGAGAAGACAAGTTGCTTCTTGAGCTGTCCGCATTCCCAGGATGTGAAGAGAAATCCTCCAATCAGACTTAGTGTAAGACTTAGTGACTTAAGTATTTCGTGTGCGCGACCTAGACCCCCTGAAATTCCCCGCCACAAACAATAATAATAATCTTCAAAAAAGTGTTTAAAGTATAGCAATTTCTTATACTAATTACAGCGAACTTATACTAGCTACATTTCTACAACTTTCAATTTCACAAAGTGCTTTACAAGTATCTCCAAAATCGAAATCAACGGTTTTCGAACTTTTCAGGTTTTTCTTCCGCTGGTGTACCATAAATACTTGAACAAGTGTTTATATCACGGCGATGAAAATTGATTAAAAACTAATAATTGTAGTTTTATAATATTATTTCTGTTATCTAACTTCATATTGTAGTTCATTCTCATAACAGCATCCCAAAAATGCCAAACATAATTTTTCCAAATTCGAAAACCATATTTATTAAGTGGTTGAATCTTTCCTGTTGTTCTAGTTGAAATTTTTTTTACATTTACAATTTCATAAAAAAAATATAAAAAGTCCTTTTATGTTATTCATCTTTACTGATTTTTATAGTAAATGTATAATTCTGTTATTACCTAAAGTAAGTTTTCCAGATTTTGATGCTTTGGTATACACATTCTCTGTTCTATATATGTAGTCAATTTAGTAATTACTTGCCGTCCAATTTTCCCAGTTTTTTTTCAAAACTAAAAAAAGAGGCGAAAGAAATCTTCCATCACCCGATATTAATGGTTGAATCGTGTAACTATGAATTGTTGATGCAACTGACTGTACAACACACTGTACTTGTTTTTCACCTTCGACTCTTAGAGTTCGGAATCCAGTTTGATCTAAATTATAACCTTTTTCCATTCCAATATTCGTCGCATATTGTTTTACATCAGTCACAAATTTATCTGCTTTCTTTTCTAATTCGGTAGCGCTTTCCAACGTAACGTTTTTCTAGTTACAAATTTATTCATTTTCTTCGATATTATTCTGTGTGCTTTTTTAATTCGATTCAACCAATATTTTGAAGGTCTAAGCCAGAAGTCTTCCGAGCATTTTTTTCTGCGCTTGCAATGCCAATTTACGTAAATCTAGGTTGTGTACAATCAGTCCAGCATTGACTGCTTATTTAAAATATTCCAATATAAATTCACAAATTCTAGTAATTTTTTCCCTGTATCACCTTAATTCGAAACACGAGCACAGTGTCAAAGCTGCTTTATAGACGTTATTTATCTGAATTTTTGTTATTTACACTTTCAAGGCTCAAATTTTTTGTTTTTACAGTTTTCCAGTATTGTACTGCCCTTGATTTATAATCATAAGATAAATCTTCTGTGTCTCCTGTGCATTCATTTGTTGATGAGTAAGGAAAATCGGATATAGTGTGCAGAATTTGGTCTTCTACTAATTGTGTATCCATATTTTTGTATGGTTCGTAGAATTCCAATGAATCTTCTATTACCATTTCAATATCATTGAATTCATTCATTGAGTCCAATAAAATCGATTAAATATAAAAAATTCTTATGTTTTCACTCCTGATATTTGATGATTTTATTTTATTAAATTTCTGATCTTAGGAGTTATCCCTGTAAATAATTACACACCTTGTTTTTCTTGTAAACGTTTCGCAATTCAATTTATTGCCAATTCAATTTATTTATATTTAATTTATTACTATATTTGATTTGAAATTATTCATTTTATATATTTAACAGATGTATACTGAGGTGGCAATAAATTGAATTGCGAAACGTTTACAAGAAAAACAAGGTGTGTAATTATTTACAGGGATAACTCCTAAGATCAGAAATTTAATAAAATAAAATCGATTAAAGTTGTTCTTTCAAATTACTTTGTGTCAGAATTTCCTTCCAGTTTTCTTAATCGCAATTAGAAAAAGACTGATCTTTTTTAATTTTTGCGATTAGAAAATAAATGGAAGAGTGATGAGATAATTCTGACAATGTATAATTCTATCTATAGCCCAATCTTTACAAAAATTTGACATTTTTCCACTATTTTCGATCACTGCGTGACATACAGTAGAATTATAGGAGCATACACAGATGAATACCACAAAAAATGCACTTGTGATGAAAAACAATCCATAAAAATGTTTACTAAAATTTTTCTCTTCAAGAAAATAATCTATAAAAAATCTTTATAAATAAATATCGATATCTTGATAATAAAAAAGATGAAGGTAGTTTTTTTTATAATATAAAATAAATCACAAAAGAAAAATAAGATAAAATTTTTTATATTTGATCCTCTTGAATCAGCGATCATTTATTCAGCAATTCTAAATATGAACTGGCGATAATTAACAAAATATTTGCGAAAATGAATAATATCAAGTTCATGTGAGAAACAAAATGAGTCATTCATAACAACAAATATGTCGGAATTTATTTGTATGCTTAACTATGATGTCATAAAATTTGCATTGTGCGTTTTTCTCTCCATTCTATTTATCAGTCAGCTTTTCTTCCTCACTCACGATATTTGATACATTTAAAATTTAAGCATAATTTTCAGTGTATGTATTTGAATTCGAATGAAAAATTTTAATATCAATTGCAACGGTAGTCGATTCGAACGATCGATAAGTTCGCGATTAGATATACTCGAAGTACGAGAGCGAACGTTTAGAAGAGAGAAGGGGCGTACGCGAGTTTAATTTTCAGTATAGCCTCAGCTGTTCAGAAAACCACCAAATTTTCACCTTGTTTCTTTTGCCGTTTACGGAACGAAAGTTTATTTTCGATTTTGGTACGTGCGTGAGTGGTGTGGGAGCTAGGTAAAGCAACTGAGTCAAGAGCAGCGAAGAATTGGATAAATAGCAACAGATCCGGTAGCAAGGACAGCGTCGTTGCAGCATCACCCGGCAGCAAAAAGTTGTTTGTCGACATCAATTACGGCTGACCATCGTAATTGCACCGTAGGATAGGTACACCTCCCTTTTTCCGCTCAACGAAATACTTCCAGAAGTATTTTTTATAGGCGACCGTTATCGCATTAGCGCCGGGCGTTGTAGTTCGCGGTAGAATTTCGAATTCCCTCTCCCTCTCCCTCTCCCTCTCCCTCTCCCTCTCCCTCTCCCTCTCCCTCTCTCTCTCTCTCTCTCTCTCCCTCTCTCTCCCGATAAATGTAAATCTTATACGCGTGCGTAAATCTTTCGGCCCACAAAAGACTGTAACTTTTATTGTTATAAAGGGCTTGATTTTTATTCACCGCATTACGTTCTTTTGTTTCCCTTCAATTTAACGGATCACTTTCCTGAAATCTATTTAAACCGATTTTGTCTAAGGAATAGTGGAAATAAACATTAGTGTACGCACGCCTAACAAGGGACCACCCCAACCCGACCTCACTGATTTGAATGATTTTGGGATATGTTGTAGTACTTGAAAAAAAATTAGATACGTGTTTTTCTTATCGGCCCATAAGGGCTTTTAAGGGGTGAAATCCACCCTAAAAATCAACCCCTAAAATCAGTTTTTTTAATATTCCTCAACATCAAATGAATATTTTTCAGTAAATTCAACGTTAAAAAATTTCTTATAAAAAGGCGCTTTTAAGGACATAACATTTATACCGAAGGGTTGCAACCCCCTTTTTAATAAGGATTAATACACTATTTTATGTACTGTTTTACGACATGTAATATATTAAATCAGGTCGAGTGATTTAAAAATCGCACTGATATTGAGAAAATACCAAAATTAAATTGACGTGTTTTCGGATTTAAAGAAAAATATATTTAAGGGGTGCTTCACCCCCTAGAAACCACCCCCGTCAAACTATCAGCAGGTTAATCCACCTAAACCTGGGACAAACAAGTTTAGTCGTTTGTTATTTCTTGAAATAATTTAATCGTATGCACCTAATCCTGGGAAAAGCAAATGTAGTGGTTTGTTATTACTTGAAATAATTGAATTTTACACTATAAGCGAGTTATCTCAGCTGAATCACATATCTCTTATCCATCTACCCCTAACCTATCAAACCCCCACCCTTATAAATCACCCTTACCGAACCACATACGGGTAACCTTATATAAATAGCGAATAGTAAATGTATTTCTTGAATAACATTCATGTTGCATAACAATATGTCCCAAGTATTACAAATTTTATGTAATAATTATTTTCTTTTTATTATAAATACAAAAAAGATAAAAATAATTAATAACGGCTTTTAAATATAAGATTTGAGACTAAAATAAATTATAAATAATTATTAACTATTTTGTTTTGTCGAAATTAATAATAACAGTTTGCAACGGTAGTCGATTCAATTAATCGAACCGTTCGCGATTCTGATTTTCGCGCGTTAGTTCTAAGAATTCAGAGAGAGAGGGGGCGCGCGATCTTTCAAATTAGCAGTTACGTCTCAGCTGTTGTGACAAGTAGATATCGCCGAAGTTATTTGCACTGTTTTTTTTCTCGCCGACTAATAGTTACTGGTCCATAATAATTACGCGCGTGAGTGCAACAACGAGACCTACAGATTGCAGCGTTTTGGTAGCAGCAGATTTGCAGCTGATAGGTGGTACGAGGCAGCACAGCTGATAACCTAGGACCGGAGGCAGTTGATATTTTGCTGACATCAACAATTACGGCTGATCACCGTAATTGCACCGCAGGGTAGGTGCACCTCCCTTTATTATCGCGTGTCAAAATATATTTATTATTTTGCTCAGCCGCGTTAGCGTTGATAATTTTGTATTCGCGCCGAGCGTTAGATCGCGCCAATTTTCGTATCTTCTCTCTCTCTCTCTCTCTCTCTTTCTCACCGAAAGTTATTAAATTGTAAATCCTGTTCGCGTGCGTCAGTCTTTCGGCCCGACAAAGACTGTAGTAATTTTTTATTAATAAAATCTACTAAAATTATTCGCTGATTTCGTCATATAATTTTTCCTAATAGATTAAACAATTGAAATAGGCTTAAGTTTTAATCCGATCATAGCTAGGGGATTAAGTGGATTAGGAGCAAAGTCGATTACACTTAAAACTCATCGTGTGTCACAGGGCACGTGACTTAAGGTGAGTTCAACTCCGCTTGATCGAAGACAACCAAGTTTAGTCAGCTGACGTTAAGGCGAATACACGTATTAACATACGTGTTAACGGAGCGGCGGTTTGCTCTGCATCGTGGGAGTTTGCTCTTAAATAAATTTCTCATTTTGCAGGTTTATGCCCCCCGTTACAAGTTATAGTATCAGTTTTTTTTTAAATATTATTTGCATTGTATTACATATAGCTGTGTATAAAAGAGTAATAATAATAGTTATTATTTTTTAAACGTAAAGTTAATTCGTAATAAAGAAAAATAACAATTAATAACAGTTATTAATTTCAAAATTATTAATTTCAAAAGTGGAAGTTTAATATAGTTTGTGACGGTAAACGTCGAATTAGCGCTAATAATATAACCTAATTGCTGCTTGCGGGGGCAGCATCGACCGGGGAGACGAGAAATGAAACGAAGGAATTCGGCGCGCGAGCAGACGGAACGCGCGCGATTGAAAACAAACCAGTGAGGGTTCATCCTTCGTCACACTCGTCCGCTTTTCGCTAGCAACTACCGATCCGCGTGCCGCAAAGACCGAAAACCAAAAAGGAGAACGTCCGTACCAGTGCTAGCTAGGAGTGATCGCTGTCGTGGAGGTGCCGTGCAGCTACCAAAGGGGCAGACCCGAGCCGCCGGAAAAGTTTCGTCCTCTACGAGATCGACAGTGTGTGTGTGAGGTTTCGCCATCGAGGGCGAAACCACGTGGGCGCGAATTCGCGATCCGGTACGATAGTGCATGATCGAGATATACGGAAATGGGCATTGCAAGCTCAGAAAATTGTTGGCCATGAAGATATAAGATTTAATGCTTCTCAAAATTGGTTACGAAAAGTTAAAAAAGCTCATAGAATAGTATCTAGAAAAATAAATAAATTTATCACCAAAAAAACATTAGAAAGTAAAGAAGAACTACAAACTAATGCTGATGCTTTTGTAGCTGATGTTAAATCATCTCGTATACCAGAAATCGGCATTGCAAACTTTTATAATTCAGATCAGAGTGGTTTCCAATTAGAAATGCACACGGGAAGAACATTAGCAGTTGAATGAGAAAAGCAGGTGCAATATCTGGTACAGTCGGTTTCATCGATAACGCACAGTTATACAATTCAGCCAACTATATCAGCAACCGGGAAACTTTTATCACCACTTTTGATAGTATTAAAAGAAAAAAGTGGTCAATTCGGTCCCATAGTGGAATCTTCATTATTTAGGCCAGAAAATGTGGATGTGGAAGCATCTAAATCTGGAAAATTAACGACAAGTTAGTATATTTTTGTTTATTATAATGCAAAGACATAAAAAAATGTTGACATTTTTTTATTTTAGATCATTTTAAAATTTGGTTGAAAGAAGTTTTTTACCCAAATGTTGGACCTCAATCTGTACTTTTACTCGACTCTTGGAGTGGACATTGCGATAAAGCTGTAAGGGAAACGATGTTGACAAACAAAATTGTTAATATAAAAAAAATTCCCACAGGAATAAGGAACATCCAACCACTCGATGTTTATGGATTTCGTATCTGGAAAAACTTCGTTCGACGTTTATCAGATCAAGTAATTTTGATCGACTATGAAATGAATCTACATTTAAGAAATAATATCATAAAAATGCAGTTTCTTGTCCATAACCAGCTTTCTTCACCGAGATATATAAATATTTTTAAATACGCTTGGTATAACAGCGGCTACATTGCTGAAAAACCAGCTAAAACAGATAACTCTGTTGATTTTAGTTTTGGAGATTCTTGCAATATACATTGCGAAGTAGAATCATGTAAAAATGTTGCTATAATACGGTGTGGTTGGTGTAAAAGATCATTATGTTTCAAACACTTTTTCGATGATTATCATTTCTGTAAAGAATTCGTTGAATGATACATTTTAATTTATCAAAAAAGAAAATTAATTTAGAAAAAATTTAAATTAATTTTTAAAAAATTTTTAATTTTTAAAAACCATTTACATTTCAATTTAAATAAAAAAAAAGAAAAAGATGAAAATTATTATGAAAAGTCAAAATATATGTAGTATCGCGTTCGATAGCTCTTACGTAAATATATTTATGTATCTACATACGAATATAAATATATATGTATAGATCTATAAATGATAATTAGACCTCGTGTTATTCTCGTGTTTATTTTTAAGAGATAATTCTCGCCATTTTGGTACTATTAAAATAAAATGTATTAAACATATTTTTATTTGTCATAAATTATGTTTGAGCTACAGATATATTTTATCAAAAAAAATGGGATACCCCACGTACGGTAAAGAAATCAATTATTTTCAGAAAAAGCAACTGATAAACTCAATTCTTCCAAAGTTAGGTTTGTTAGCCTACATTTGGTTGGGTAAGGGTTGTTTATGGGGGTTTGGTTAGAGGCAGGTTGGGTAGTTGAGGTACCTCGCTCAGGCGTAAGATTAAATTATTTCAGGAAATAACAAACGACAAAACTTGTTTATCCTAGGGTTAGGTCGATTAACCTGCTGATAGTTTGATGGGGATGGTTTGTGGGTGAAACACTCCTTAAACATCTTTTTTTTTAAATTCGGAAACACGTCAATTTAATTTTGGTATTTTCTCATTATCAGTGGGATTTTTAAATCACTCGAGCTGATTTACTATATTACATGTCGTAAAACAGTACAAAAAATAGTGTATTTACCCCTATTAAAAAGGGGGTTGCAACCCTTCGGTATAAATGTTATGTCCTTAAAAGCGCCTTTTTATAAGAAATTTTTTAACGTTGAATTTACTGAAAAATATTCATTTGATGTTGAGGAATATTAAAAAAACTGATTTTAGGGGTTGATTTTTAGGGTGGATTTCACCCCTTAAAAGCCCTTATGGGCCGATAAGAAAAACACGTATCTAATTTTTTTTCAAGTACTACAACATATCCCAAAATCATTCAAATCGGTGAGGTCGGGTTGGGGTGGTTCCCTTGTAAGATAAAGCAAGTGTCACAAGTCAGGTGACTTAAGGTAAGTTTAACTCTTTTTGAAAGGAGATATTGGAGCGAAAGTATCAATTGTAAAGGCGAATACACATATTCTCATACGTGATTAACGAAGCGGCGGTTAGCTCTACATCGTTGGAGATTGTTCTTAGATAAACCCTAATTGTATCAGTTAATCCATCCCGTTATACAATAAAAAATGTTACTACTCCATCCCCAATTCTAACATCAATATGAACCTACTTTTTAAATTTTTTAGTATGTTCGTTTAGTAAAAAGTTTATGAGAATAACTTATCAATTCTATTTAAACTTGTTTCATGATATATACATTTTGAGATATAATTTTAATTATATTTATTATTATAGATAATAACCCTTGATTGGTCTTCATTAAAATAAACGTTCTTATTGATAATCATGTTTTCTGCGGCGACTTTACGTAATATTAGCATTTAAGAATTTTTTGTGTATTTTTCTCTTGAATTTGGCTTTAAACCGGAGTTAGTACTCTCCACTAATACACGTGTAAAATTGATAAATTGTGCCGAACATTTTTGGTATGTCAAAATAAACAAAAACTGTTATAGTATGCTATTATTTAAAAAAAGATCCCAATCTTCTACTGATACGTGACAAAATATACGAGGGGTGGTTATCCCTTGACAAAATTTTTCTAATGTAAATATACGTCAGCTGACAATGAGATATATATTGTTCGTGGTATTTGCACTTGATGTGTGCATAATATTCGAAAATGAGACGCTCGGGTGAGTGATTTCGAGTCCGACATACAAGACGATGACATGGTGGGCAGCAAGTGGCAATCTCGGGCCCATGAATACCCTGCATTGTGCTGTAAGCAACGATTTAAGAAATATATTAGAGCGGTTTTGGTTGGTAGAGGAGGATCCGGTAACGCCTAAAAGCCTGAAGTCATAGGAAGAGGAATGTGAGAAGCTCTACGCTAGAATGCATACGCGCGGCGCCGATGAGCTCTTTCAGGTTTAGCTCCCTTTGAGATTAGAGCCTTCGGGAGTAGCCGACGAAACTCGTAAGATGGCTTTCGGTTCTCTTCAATACCAGTTGCAGCGCTTTTCACGCGACCTTAGCTTAGGGCGCGCATACACCGGTTTTATGGATACTTACGTGAAACTTGGTCATATGATACCAGTACTGTTCTGAGAGATCAAGAATCCATGAGCATCGTATTTGCTGCACCATGCTATGGTAAACGGTACTGCAAAACATCTAAAAATAGGCATAGTTTTCGATGCCTCTCGTCGCACTAGCGACAAGCACTGCCTGAACGATTCCCTCTTGACAGGCCCAGTTCTTCAAGACAATTTATCGTTGATCTTACTGAATTGGCACCTTCGGGTACCTCGCGAGGACTAAAATCTGCAACGCATCTTGTAGTCGCCCGCGTCAAGAAGATCTGTCTTCATCTACAAGTCTACTACCGTCTGACATCGGACACTTACGTAACCGCCTGCGTGCCTTATCTTGCCATCCGCATGTTTTTGCAGTTAGTTTCCAATGAAAAGGCTTGTTTACCGTTCAGAGCTACTTGTCTTAAATCAAACACATACGTTGATGATACGTTTACTGGTTCTGACGAGCTGTCGGTTGCTGTGCGTAAAAGCCAAGAACTAGTCTCAATCTTGAAATCAGCAGGTATCGAATTGGATAAGCGGGCAGCCAATCATCCGGTATTATTGTCTCCTTGCGCTCAATTATTCGACCGCGGTGAAGTCAAGCAGATTCAACACGACCATGCTGTGAAAACATTCGGTGTGCATTGGAGCCCGTCGTGTGATGACTTCAGCTTTAGCCCGTCGATTACTAGTACGGACGAGAGAACGCTTACAAAAAGGTTGATTTACTCGGACAACGCTCCATTATTCGATCCCTTTGGCTAGCTCGTGTCGATTACCAGAACCGCGAAAATCATCATGCAAGAACAATGGATAGAAAAATGCGATTAAGATGAACTTCTGTCTGATGAGATCTCCGATCGTTGGCAAGGCTATTGCTTGTCACTCTTGATCCTCTCTACTCTGGCAATCGACCGTTGGCGTGGCTTAAGGCGTCGAAGATCGTACGAGATTTACGGAATTTCGGATGCTTTATCGCACGCGTCAGCCAATCATCTATCTCCATATCGATAAGGGTGACGGCAATTACTGCGTATCTCTGCTAGCTGCGAAAATTAAGGTCGTTCCAATTAAAACCATCAGTATTCCGAATCTCGAGTTGTGTGGTACGACGCTTCTCGTTATACTTGTGGCCCATTTACAAAAACTGAAATTTTTGCAAAAGGCACCAATCTGTTTATGGTTTGATAGCCAAGTTATCCTTACTTGACTCAAAAAGCACCCGTCCCATTGGAAGACCTTCGTCGCCAACCGTGTATCATTGATACAGACTAAGTTATCATCCGTGACATGGGTGCAGGTGCCCACAAAGTAAAACCCGGCGTATCTTGCTACACGTGGGGCAACTTCTGATGAGTTGCACTCTAACGGGTTGTGGTGGGCTGGTCCTACGTGCTAACATCACCAGTTGATAAATTGCCTCAGCCACCGAGATCGCTTCAAGTACTGCACTTCCGGCCAAGTATTGACGAACCCATACTCTTGACGAGATATTCCAGTCTCACGCGACTTATGCACATAACCGCATGGTGTTTGCGCCCATTATACATAAAATCCGGAAGCGAGCCGCGCAAAGTTCTTATCCCAAACACCTGATACTGGAAGATCCCGACAGCGCGCGGACCTGTAGAATTAGCACAATCTCATACATTCTCAACAGAAATCAAACTATTGTGAGCCTCAAAATCGTTGCTCAAGAAGGCTTTACTCGCTGAAGGCCGCCTGACTAATGCAAACTTGCCTCACAATGTGCAATACTCACCCATATTGCCTCGCGTCATGTTACTTAGCCGACTTTTGGTTACACGTACACGAACCACGCGTTTGGTACGCGTACCACGGCAGACCAATGTTGTTGCGCTTTGCGTTGGTTGTGAATATTTGAATGTTAGTGAAATCAGCCATACACAAGTGCGTGACCTGTCAGCGGCATTCGCCCCGCTTGGCCCACCAACTTATGCGCAACTTACCAGCCGAACGGGTGACTCCAGCTCGACCGCTCACCAACACCAGCCTAGTCTATGCGGGCACTTCATTTGGAGTGACCTCACGACAACTTTATTCCTTGCCGCCTTTCTTCGATTCATAAGCAGACGAGGCCTTTGCAGAAAACTCGTCAGCGATAACGCCACAACGTTCCATGGATCCGACGCTGAACTTCGATGTATGTCCACGGCTTCCTCCTATTTCTACAAAAAAACTTCGAATCTGATGATTAACGACGAATCTGAATGAATATTTATCCCTCCTACTACACCACACTATGGAGGGTTATAGGAGATTGGCATGAAGTCAATCAAAACCCTGCTGAACAAGTTGATTGGAGAACGCACGCTAACAAAAAGTTCTCCACTATAGAAACGAAAATTGAGGCTTGTCTCAACTCACATCCATTGTGCCAGTTGACAGCAAACTCAAAAAACCTACAAGCTCTCATGCCAGTGCATTTTATTATCGGCGCTGCCTCAGGAGTAATATCCAACGAAATAACACCATTAGTCCCGGAGAACCACTTCAACCGTTTTCAGCTCTTCCTACGAATCAGTGATCAATTTTGAAAACGATGGTCCAGCGAGTACGTGCTTCTATTGCGAGAGCGCACCAAGTGACGAGATCCAACCGTTAATTTTTCCTTCGGTCAGCTGGTCCTTATGAAGGACAACCGTTACCCACCAGCGAAATGGCCGCTCAGGCGGGTGGTCGAATTACATGCCGATGCAGATGGCCTCGTTCGGGTTGTGACTGTGAAGATGGCCACCAACACCCTTCGTTGCCACATTGCTTACCTAACACCGCTGAACCTACATTAACCAGAAGAACAAAAGGACATGGCCAAGCGGTGCGCATATAAGGTGTAAGATGCGGCGCGGGTATTCGTCCAACGGATAAAGGAGGGCAGGGTGTTCGCGGCATCTGCTCTTCATGTGTACATAAAATTCGAAAATAAGAAAGGCGTGCGCATGCGGTATGCTAAGACGATCAGTCCAAACACATGTGTTCTAGGACGCTCATCGTCCGAGCTCGTTATGGTCGAGAAACCTGAGTCTCAGTACAGCCAGAACACATTTTCCTTTCCATTATCAGTCTAAATCATTTGTTGGTACGTTTTTCTTTCTCCCTCTAAATGAACGAAAGAGGTACGAACGACTACGTTTGGAAAGTCTGCCGAACCCTACAGTTTAGTTTGCCTTAAGACATCGCTGCGCATGCTCCATCACGTCCTTCTTTCCTACAAGTACGCTGAAATCGCCGTTGTTGTGCATGTGCGTATACTAGTGTTAGCAAGCCACGCCGAGCTAGTACTACAAGGCATTCTACAAACGTCATTTTGTAGTTGCACCTGCGCTGATGTATCTCCTATGTCAACAACTTGGCGAGCCAGCGACCGCAACAAGAGCTAACAGTAACCATCGGCCTAGCTGAGGATACATCAGGTATTCTTTGAGATGTCTTCTGCCCTGGGATAGCCTAAACGACGGCAACTTGGCCCACTTCCATCACTAGGAGCAGCGTGGTACGGGGTGTGCCCGTGACCAAGATGCTGGCACCACACTGCTTTAGAAGGTACCTTCCTTCTCGCACAAGGTGTGCATACGGCGTCGCCTTGTATGCGAGTTGTCAACCGTTGAATAGCCATTCAAACTCAGGTAGGGCGAATGACCAGGCTAATCGAGCCTGCCCTTCCTTTTTCTATTGTACCTCGGTTTAACGAGTATCCACTGATCTTTATATATAAAGTATTACGGGTTTATTATATTTTATTATTTGTATTCGAACTTCTTGCTTGTTAAATTAGAGTGGCTTTTTCTCCACTAAAAACTAGAGTTTTTTATGCCACCTAAATGCGACTTTGCTTGTAATTAAAAATAATTTGTAACTTATTTAGTAGTTAATTGTTCATTCGGCAAATTACATACCTCTCCTTGTTACTATAACACGCGAGATTAATTTTACTCTTACATTGTACTTTTTATTTTTATAATCTCTCTTTCATTTAAAATTATTTCCCTGAATTATTTAAAGTAAACATATATGTTTGGGTTATATATTTTGTTCAAGTTTTTTTTTAAATTAATTGTTTAAACTTATTTTTTGTATAAAATTTTTTATAAATTAATTTTTTGTTTATGCTTGAAAATACGAGTAGATCAGATTTTGTGAAATAATTGACACATCGTAGCATTATTTGTAATATGGATTTTCCAGCCAGTTAGATTGAAAAATATAAAGTTGTTCCATTTAAAATAATTACATCCGTAACTTTCAGGCGCGGTTCATCCCCTAAAATCTATAATCCGCAGATAAAAAAATACGTGTCTCATTTTTCAAAAAACTATTAAAGTATGCTATTATTTCGGAAAAAGATCCCAATTTTGTACTGATACGTGGTAAAAGATTCGAAGAGAGGTTACCCCCTTGAAAAATTCTATTTAGCAAAAATACAGAAATATCTAAACTGAGATGTGTATTTGTGCATAATATATGTTATTTCAGATTTTTTCGCTGAAAATTAACTTTATAAAGTCATTTTTTATGAATTTTTTTATAAATAAATTGTTTATTTATACTTAAAAATAAACTAAATCTTGACAGCAAATTAACATTTTTTATCCCTTTCAGTAACATAAATTTTTCACTGAAATTAGTTAAAAAATTAAGCTATTCTATTAAAAAACCTTGAACCACTCCTTGGCGACTAAAATTTTAAGGGACTATCTCACCCCCTAAAAATCTTTGTCCGCGGGTAAAACAAAACACGTATGTCTTATTTTTTAATATTCTACAACATATTAATGAAAGACTGAAAGCAGCAAAGGACACTTAGGGTACCTTCCTTGTTAGTTATTGTTATAAATCAACTTACTCTTTTAAACTTACTTTATTAAATCATGTAATATTTTTCTTCAAATTTTGATTATCTACAAAATTAGTCGTGCTTGTTGGAGATGAGATAGGTCTCGCTACTTTTACTATTTCTATTATATTCTGTTTGTCGAAGATTATCAAGTCCAGCTTCTTCTCTATATTATTTTTCCAGTGTTTTAAGATCTCCATACCACCAAGAGATATGCAAATGAATTTTCACGATAGAAGCACTCGTTGAATTATTATCAATTCCGATGTTACTGTTACTACAGTTTTGTCGATACTGTTTTGAAGATTGTTGCACTATTGTAAAAAGATATCACATGAAAAACTGTATTCCATAACAAAAACAATTTAAAAGTAAAGAAATACAAAGTCTTCGTGAATATCATTTAAGAATAAAAAAACATGGAAATCCAACAGGGGTTACTGATTTTAATAGTGAATAAAATAATAATAAAAGTACTCACAAATATTTTAATGAAAAAGTTTAAAATAATTTATTTGGTTATTCTTGTTTAGTATGTGATAAATTGATTTGAAAATGATCTCAAGATACCTTCATTTTTGCACGAAGAACTTCTAATATAAATCTCTGGAGTACGGAATATTAGTGAATTGCGAATTTTCTCTATATATAAAACAGTATTAGATAAAAATCAGAGTCTAAAGTTAGCTATTTATAGTGGATTCAAGTTTCCAGATATTTTAAAACTTGATTTTCTCACTGAAATACTTATTTTGCCACGACTTCCATTTATGCAAATAAGAAAATTCAAGCATATTAATGAGATAACATGTTAATATGGACAGATAATTACTGGTACATTAGTATCGGTTAAGAACATGGTTCGCTATTTGTCAAGAAATATAAACAATTATCATTGCATCTATATACATATCGTGAAAAAATTGATATACAGATCTAACTACATACATATACTACTACTTTGAATATGATAAATTGTGACTTTCAAATATATATAATATAAATAGTTTGTTAAGTTACTAACTTCAAGTGATCAAATCTAAATTATCGACTCAAAAAAAATGTAGTCATTGTAAAATAATGAAAACTTTTGTAATATATTCATATAATTGTAAAAATTACTTTGTTCTATTTCATATTATAATAAATAATTTATTAAATTTTTATTTAAAGAAATTCGAGTTTCATTATTATGAACCCTATCATTACATACATTATAATTTTTAATATTTATGTTACATTATAACATGTAGTTTCGATACGTTATTATTTGATATTTAACATCTGCTGCACGTGCTCACTTTTTTTAAGTTCACCTTCTACAATGTAATCGTTGTTATGAAGATGCATATTCTATAAATAATTAGGTGTTTTGTGATTACAGTATTTTTTTTACTACTCGATACATTTTTTTCAGAACTATTTCATTGCTAGATAAAGATGGAGCCTTACAATATCCGTAATACGTTGCATAATTGCCTGATGGAACTAGATCAATCAAGATGTGAATTGATAGCCATTTTTGATTATTATTATTTAAAAAGATGGAGAAACAGAATACTGTATTCATTCTGTAAATGAGAGTAGACTTTATGATTTTGGTTTTTTGGAAAGTGAATTTCCAGAAATGAAGCTATATGTCTAACGATTCAAGCATTACACAAGGATAAATTCCGCTTTATTTGAATATCTATTACAATTCATCAAACCTCGAATTATCTAACTAACTAACAGACTAATTGATATTTATGTAGTAAAGATTAGTTATGACACTCAGGTAAAATTCAATAAAATTCATGCTTTTCTTATACATTACTCTGATGTATTTGTGGAATGATTAAGATATTGTGATATTTGTAGGTTCATGACTATAGGTGATCAGATCGATTTGATTGCCGAAATGTATAAGTTAGGAAATCGACACTGTACGGAATAATTAATTTAACTTGTGATGCAATTTTGGACATTTTATCGATAAGATAGATGAGATTTCCTACAGAACCAATGTCGATAAATATTAGTAAAGGTGTTGAGAAGCTATGTAACTTATCATATTGTTGGGGGCAGTTGGTAGTAAACATATTTAAATAGAAGCTCCAGCCCATTCAGAATCACTATTCTTCAATTACAACAAAATCTACAGTGTCGTTCTCATGACGGCTTATAACCACTACTATGAGTTTATATGGATTAACGTAGGATCTTTCGGAGATGAGAGCGTTGGTGGAGTTTTTTCTCAGAGTGATTTCGATCGTCATTTAAAAAGAGGAACTTTACAAATTCCAAGGCAATATGAAAATTTACCTGGATCATAGATTCTCATTCCGTTTTTTTTTTTATCGGCAATAACGCATTTTCACATAGACCAGACTTTATGAAACCTTACATCGGAAGAAACGTAAGCGATAAACATAAAAAATTAGCGGATTTCCAAAGCAAGGAATTGTATTGTGAGTGTGCATTTCAAATGTTAGTATCAAAATCGGAAATTTTAATAGAACGAATTGGAATAAATCCCAACGAAGTCGACAGAATAGTTTTTGTCTGCACTTGTCTGCATAACTTTTTGATTAGTAGAAATCAATTTGAAAACAGAAATTGCAATAAACATGCACTTGAAAGTAAAGGAAAGCAGCATCAATATTTTGCTAGCGATAATGTAGTAGAACCAGAATTACACCATAAAGCCATGCGAATTCGCGACAATGCGATTAATTACTTGATAAGTCACGAGAGTCAAATCCCATAGCAGTTTAAATACGTAAATCGTGGAAGTAATCGAGAATAA
Source organism: Phymastichus coffea (assembly GCF_024137745.1). NCBI lineage: Eukaryota > Metazoa > Arthropoda > Insecta > Hymenoptera > Eulophidae > Phymastichus > Phymastichus coffea. The sequence continues at coordinate 8,532,362 of NW_026706814.1, forward strand.
CGAGATAACTTTATTTATATCATATTTTGTTCGAGATCTATCATTGCAAATTTAGTGTTTTATTCTAGTATGCAAAGTAATTTAACGTAAAACAATTATCGGTGATTACTGTACTGAAATTGAAGCAACCGGCGCAACCGAGCTAACCTTGCTATTAAGACATATCTTAAAATATTAGTTTTTAATTATTTTAATAATAATTAGTGACTGAAAAAATCTATTATTAAGATTATATAAAGAGTCAAAGTAAATGTCAAGTAAACAAATTTTTTTTCATGAACAGTACATTGGTTATTATTGAGAAATAAATTAATTTCTATTACGCGCAAATGGACATCCAGTATTTGAGTAATAATAATTTCTAATTACAAAGAGTTATGTTTTATTATTGTGAACAATAATAAAATCACTTTCTGAGAAGTTAAAATGATAAAACTTAAAAAAGATTATACGTTAATGATCAAAAACGGGATGAGCTTGTTTCTGTTCATGAACAAGATTTGACTGAGGTTATGATGGTATGTGTATGTGTGTGTGTGTGTGCGTGTGTGTGTGTGTGTGTGTGTGTGTTGTAATTGTAACTATGACAAAATAGAAAGTTGATTTTAAATCAAGCTTTATCTTTTATAATTTATTAACCTTTTTTCTAGATATTTGGAATATTATCTGAAAGAGTAAGAGCAGCTAGTAAAAAGATTAATTCTATAAAAGCAAATTCAAACGCTTATAAGTAGTTTTTCAATTGTAGGAGAGAAAAGCTAATGAAACTTTGGTCAGAAGGAGTAGAGTTCAGTTTATACGAGGTGTGTTCAAAAAGTAAGGTGGCTTTTCAAATTTCACGGGCAACGTACTTTCGATTATCGATTTTTTTGTTTTGTTATGTTGGTACACTCTTCCCGAACATCTGTACCAAGTTTCAAGTGTATAGCATTTTTTGTTTTGAGAGGCGTAAAGGTTATAAGTGTTTTGCGTGCGCGGCGATTTCTTGCTATCGAAAAATATGGATCAAAGGATTTGCATCAAATTTTGTGTAAAAAATAAAATAAAGTGCTCTGAAACACTCGAAATGTTGACGGTGGTATACGGTGAAACTGTTCTGAGTAAAAAAAATGTTTACAAATGGTACAAACTCTTCCAAGATGGCCGGGAAGATGCCAATGACGAGCCTCGCTCTGGACGCCCAAGCACGTCAACAACTGATGAAAACGTTCAAGCAGTGAAGAAAATTGTTCTGAAAAATCGTCGAATCACTATCAGAGAAGTTGCTGAGGATGTTGGTATATCGCTTGACTCGTGCCATGAAATTTTTTCTAACGTTTTGGGCATGAGACGTGAGTCAGCGAAGTTTGTTCCGAAATTTTGACCAAAAGAACCGTCGCATGAGCATCGCTCAAGAACTGTTGAATGACGTCAACGACGACCCAGATTTACTCAAAAGGGTCATAACTGGTGACGAATTATGGGTATATGGTTATGTCCAATCGTCCCAATGGAAGAGCCCAGATGAGCTAAGACCGAAAAAAGCACGCCAAGTTCGATGAAATGTCAAAGTTTTGCTCACTGTTTTCTTCGATTACCATGGCGTGGTGCATCAGGAGTTCTTACCATATGGACGTACGGTCAATAAACAGTATTATCTTGAAGTTATGCGCCGTTTGCGAGAAGCAATACGAAGAAAACGCCCAGAATTGTGGAAAAACAATTCATGGCTTTTGCATCACGATAATGCCCCTGCTCACTTATATTTGCTTGTGAGAGATTTTTTGGACAAAAACAACACCACAATCATGCCTCAGCCACCATATTCACCGGATTTGGCCCCATGTGACTTTTTCTTGTTCCCAAAACTAAAGAGACTCATGAAAGGACGGAGATTTGCAACGATTGAAGAGATAAAGACTGCATCGCTGGAAGAGCTCAAGGCTATACCGAAAAGTGCTTATGAGAACTGCTTTGAGGATTGGAAAAACCGTTGGCATAAGTGTATTGTATCTGAGGGGGATTATTTTGAAGGGGACAACATAAATATTGATAAATAAATAAATATTTTTTCTTAAAAATATAAAGTCACCTTACTTTTTGAACACACCTCGTATGTCTTTCTACTAGTTGTCTTTCTATTAATGTTGAGTTCGGAAATACTGGTACATTTTTGACTTCAATTCAAGCCAGGAAGAAAGTAAGTACATTTATCAATACTGTTGTTACGTTTATTCCATAACAAGAGGTATTTAAATAACCTTGAATTTTATAGAACTACTTTAAATTCATTGATATACATACTAAAATTTTGTCAAATTTAAAATTTATTCTTTTTGAAGCATGGGTGGTTGAAAGAATGAATAAATATCACAGAATAAATTAAATTTGCTCATCTTAGTTATTGACATAGTTAAGTACGTACAAAGTCTTAAGGAAATTGCAATAGATGTACCAAACTAAAGTGCCATTACCTCTGGTAACAAAAACTTGTCATAATAAATATTATTTTGATGATGCTATACTTACGAAAATGGCTTATATTTAAATAATGTTACATTGAACATTGATGGTGTGCTGTACTTGAATGTAAATGATCCATTCTTAGCCTTTTAAAGAGTTGAAGATCCTGATTTGCTATCATTCAATTAGCACAGACTGCAATGAAATCAGAACCAAGTAAAATATTTCTTGACTAAGTTTTTTAAGAAAGAGAAGGCTTGGATATATATATAGCATTGTCGAGAGTATGAAGAAGGCTAGCTAGTGCAGCATAGGAAGAAGCCTGTCTTCATTATGAAATTCGTATGTTTTTGATTAGTAATTTTATAATCAATTTTAGAACTTCATTTTTATTTACTTTTTTGTTTAAGTGATATAAGACTACCTGATTTAGTTCATGAAGCTGTGCAAATGTAAGTAGAAACAGGAAAAAAAAGAGCAGCCATTCTTGAGTTAGAAAGAATTAGAGAAGCTGATATTAACCAACGGAAGTAAAAGACAAGCAAATATTCTTGCCTATGATAAGTATAATAATTTGATTTCAACATCTTCTAATAATATAATCTTCTGCTAACTTTTTCTAAAAAATTGTTGTCGCATGATGGAAAAACAAAAATTTATCAACAAAGCCAAATGTGAAGTAGAAGCTATACTTGCAGTCTCATCGACTTGTGCGAATGGACTAAAAATTATTGCTATTTTTTTAGACGATAAATATAAAAAAAATGCAGACGCCCTCGTAGTTGCAGAAAAATCTATTGGAGTATTCGACAATTTGAGTATATGCATAGTATAATGTTATAAAATATTAAATTTATTCTTTAACAGATATAGTCACGATGTGGTTCTGTTGCAATCGCTAGTTGCAGGCAAGATATTAAAAAAGAAAAGGCCGAAAGAGTGGGGTGTAGGGGAAGCTTGTAGTTTTAACGCGTGTCATTAAGACTGAACGAAGATCTATACATTTGTGTTAAATCATTCAATTAATTTATTCAACTTGTAATGCAATTTTTGACATTTCATCGACGAAATATATGAGATTTTCTACAGAACCAACGTGGGTAAATATTAGTTAAGGTTTTGAGAAGCTATAGAGCTGATCACGTTGTTTAGGAGCAGCTGGTAGAAAACATGTTCAAATAGAAACTCTAGCCCATTTAGAATCACTATTCTTCAATGTCAGAAAAACTTACAGTATCGTTTTCATAGCGGTTTCCAACCACCGGTACTTGAAGACAAAATAAATTCAATAAAAGAAAATAGGAAACTTGGACAGTGATTCCACCCAGTATTTTGACAAAGAAAAGATGAAAAGGAAGAGATTTTTGTCTCGAATATGAAGAGAGTAAGTAAAACTATCGATACGTTATGACAAATTCTTTTATAATTATGCGCGCCCGATCACCGCTTTACTTGGCGGAGAGATTTTCTTGTGCAGCGCGGCTTTGATGAATAGCTGACATGTACAATCACGGTATTGTACTGATGTACATACATACGCGCATTTTTGTTTAGATGTAGGGCCCCCAATCACTCAAATCATCTGAAATAAGTTAAGGGAGGTTTATCAAGAATCTAGAAGAATCTTTGAAGCCTTCGATGAGAGAGAGATAATCTGAGCATATAAAATGACCTGATAATAACAAAGATCGGATTTCTTCAACCAGTTGTCTACAGTCGCTTCATTATTTACTAATGTTATAGCATTAGAATTTGACATAAGTAAAATTGAAACTAGTCAGTTAATTTCTAAATTTTTTAATGTATTATTCATTATTCATGTAATATTATTCATGTGTAGATTTTACAAATCTGTATGATATAAAATAGTTTCAGATACTATATCAGTTGTTTCAATTCATAAATATGTGATAAAAGCTTTAGATTTAGCTCTAGTATATGTTGGAAACCATGATTATAAATTACGTATATCTTATCTAGATTACATCAGTTTTAAAAAAATTTTAGTAAGAATGAAATGGATTTTCAGGTAGCCGTTACTACGTTTGATTGATGGTCTAGATAATTAGAAGTTCTTTATCAAAGAAACAATGATGACCTTACACGTGTCTTCAAATCGTACAGAGAAAGGTTGTACTGCCCAGTACATTGACATGGAATGCGGCTTTTCTCATCACCTCTTTTTACAATGATGCAACAATCTTCCAAACAGTATCAACTAAACCGTAGTAACAGTAACAGCAGATTTGGTAATAATTCAACAAGTGCTTCTATCGTGAAAATTAATTTGCATATCTCTTGGTGGTATGGAATCCTTAAAAATACTGGAAAAATAATATAGAGAAGAAGCTGTGTTTAATAATCTTTGATAAATAGAATACAATAGAAGTAGTAAAAACAGTGAGACCTATCTCTTCTCCAACAAGCATAATTAATAAAATATAGATAAACAAATACGATAAATAATCAAAATTTGAAGAAAAATAATATACCGTTTAAAAGAGAAAGTTAATTTGTAATAATAATTAAGTTAAGTTAAATATTGGTTTTATTTATTTCACAGAGTCCGATAAAAGAAAGCTTTTCGGAAACTTGGAGTATGAATCTGAAATATGATAAAAAATGAAGGCGCCATGAATGGAGGTGAGAATGATATTGAATAAGAACTTATTGTAGATTAACCAGGTATGGATATTTTCGAATCAATTATGATAACTATTCAAAATTGAATAGTTCAGCCGAATCAAGACTTGATACTCCTTTGCCAGCAAAAATAAAAACAAAGCGTCGATTATTTTATTTTGTCATTATTTAACGAAAATTTATTTATATTTGTAGATACAGATATCATAGTATTTTCATTGGGAAATAAAATATTATTGTAGCATTACTCTATACTTCAAACGTGAGACAAAAAGATCTAGACATATTTCTAGATTCTTTGAATTTCAAATCGGTCTGATACAAGCTTTAAGGTGATCGGGATATCTTAGCTGATTTATCTTAGCCTATTCACGAAGGGTTGACCACTTAAAAAAAAAGTTAGTCGTCTTCAAATTTACTTTTGGTCAATAAAAATTTTTTGAAACTTTTCATTTCAGTAAATGTATTCTTCTCTAGTAAAATTGAAATTGAACAAACTTCAACGAAGATTTTATATCAAGCAATGTTACCAAACATGCCTTATCAGCAAATTATTGCTTTGTTAATAGTTTAGATTTAAACAGGTTAATTTTATTCAAATATTGAAATAATAATGGAAACGCAGTAAGATTATGGTGAATAGCAAATTTTGTTAAATAAAATTATGATTTATCTATTAATTTGTTACCTTTAACAAATGCTAGGCGTATTCAAGTGCGCTCCGATTTTGTAGCGCATTTTAAAAGTCACGCACGGCATGTAGCAGTTATATGTTTTAAAACTACTCAAAATGATAACGAAATAATCAGGCACACGCTATTGTTCAAAAATATGATGAGTATAAGCGTTATCCACGGCAAAGTAAATAAATACATTCAAACATTCTATTTACACTAATTCCAATTAAACTATGTTTGTTCAATCAAACATTTACTGTATATCAGAATAGTAAATACATTCCTAGTTATTATTGAAACATTGAAAATAAAAATGTTATAACATCGTAATAAATTTCAATAAGACGTGAAAGTAAAATCATGGGATTGTCAAGCTGAAGAATTTACACGTCGACCTTGTGCGGATCATTTAAATAATCGTCGCTATATTAATGCACCGAAAGATGAAGAACTGAAGCCTGTGAACTAATATTACACTTTCTCTTTCCATTAGCTCGCTGCTACTCTCTCTCTCTTTCTCTTTCTAATACGCTTGCGCTATGCGATACTTTTCCTTGTATGATTCTATTGTTTCATTATATTGCTATTTTCTTTCATCGTAAAATTGCTGATTTATTTATTTTTCCTGACTAACGTCTTTTCTCTTTGCTACGTTACGACCGTGCATTTCCCTATTCTTTCCTTCGCGTCTTAAACAGCGAAGTACCACGAAGTACAACCGCACGACGCTCTCCGCGGGCCTAGCAACTGGACCGTTCCGCTGAAGGCATAACTGTCCTGTCAAGTCGGATGCCAACCGACCTACGTCGAAGCCCATATCACTGTTTGATACATTGCGTTTCATAAAATCATTTCTTTCTGACGCCAACGGCTAAAGCAGAGACGCTAACGCTATCCCCGTTACAGTAGTCAGTGGATTAAACAAATATTAAAACTATAAGCGTTATTTACACTAAAGTAAGTACATTTATTCAAACATTCTATTTACATTAATTATAATTTAACGTTGTTTATTGAATAAAACATATACACTGTATCAGAATATTAAATAGATTTCGAGTTATTATTGGAATATTGAAAATAAAAGTGTTATAACATTGTAAAAATTTCATTCAAACAGACGTGGAAGTAACATCATGGGCATTTCAGCTGAAGAATGTATACTTGCGTGAATCATGTAAACAATCGTCGCTATTTTAATGCACTAAAAAATGAAGAGCTGGAGCCCGTCAATCCGTTGATTATATTAGTACTACGTATCAATGTAGAACTCATCGAGAAGTTGAAGTAGCATTACGAACTGTAGTTGAAGCAAGAATTCTTTCAGACAAGTATCGATTGAGATAAGCCACTTTTCGGGCCACGTTACGAGATTTAAGTCGGAACTTGGATGATAATATTTATAGATATTTTTATGCGGAACGATGTAACGTTTGAACATGAAATATAAAAGGTGTTCAATTTTTAATTACGCACCAAGATACCTCAAAAACAATGAGAGATAGCGAAAAACGTTTCAAATAAAATTACTCGTCTTTGAGGGGTCATAATTATGGAGACTTGAATTTGACCTTGAAGGTCATTTTCGAGGTCATTTGAAGGTCAACTTTGTTTTTTAAATAGGAACCGCTATTTTGACACCGGATTCAGAAAGAGCGAGAAATTCTATGTTTAGATGACCTATTATGCGTGGGATCTGGGAGACCTCCCAAGGTCACCTCCAAGATCACATAAAGTTCAATTTTATTTTTTTTCTTAATCTTTCCACCTAACTAGTCTAGGAACGGTAAGGTTTTGCGAAATATGTTAAAGATAAAAGTTATTGCACTTTGAGAAGGGCATCTTGTGGTGACCTTAACATTGACCTGGAAGTTCATTTTCAAGATCATTTGAAGGTTAACCTTGTGTGTCTCGGAGTAGCCTACTTTCTTTTATCACGGATTATAAAATAACAAAGAATTTGACGTTCAGGAAATATATCACATATAGTGTCTAGTTGACCATTCAATGTTATATGAAGTTCAACCTTGTTATCATAGGAACCGCTATTCTTGATGCAGGATTCGGAAAATAGAGAAAGTTCTCATGGTTTTATGTAAAGGATTAGTTCAACTTTCTATGACCTTTTAAAACATCAAAATAATGACAAATTACTTTACTTATAACAGTTTCACGTTTTGTTAAGGGAAATGAAAGTATACGTAAGTATTGAAATACGCTACATTTAATCAACTTTTCATTGTATACAGAGTTTAACAAAACATTATTAGTAAATACTGATAATAATCAAGGGTAATAGTCAATCTGATGACAAATAATTTAATAATTACAATATGAATAACCTGGCAATAAGTTAACGATAAATGGTTCGTACAATTACAATAGATGTTTAATAGGTCTTCTATTGTTCGCTGAGCATGTTTGCAAACGGCGACGATAATTATTTAGAACTTCTGTAAGTATTTTTGACGTGACTGATGTACAAGCTCTTCTAATTGAGTCCATCATATTTAGTCTAGTGGTAGGTCCATCCTTGTAAACAGCATCCTTGCAATATCCCCAGAAATAGCTATCCAATGGATTAAGGTCAAGAGATCTATGTGGCGAGGGAATTAAACCACCACGATCAATGGTCAAGGAATTAAGCATTCAAAAATGCTGTAACATTCATAGCAAAATAAGCAGAAGCACTATCGTGTTGTAGACATATTTGCTGTCAAACATTCAGTGTAATATCCTTCAAGTATCCAGGTAGATAATTCTTCAGAAAATCAAAATACGCTTGGCTGTTGACATTCACATAAAAAAATTAAGACCAATGGTATGATCGATAAATATTGCCACTCAAAAATTACGACTCCAACGATGTTGGAATTTGTAATGCCAATGAGGATTGACTGATGATCAATAATGGCAATTATGTTTATTAAGTCTACCGTCATTTTTAAAGGTAGCTTCGTCACTTTTTTTTTTATTTATTTAAACAAATTGAAGCCTATTGGGTTATTTTGCTAACTTCATCATTAAAACAAACATGCCAAAAGAAATTCGGATTCTCGGCCAATCGATTAAAAGTCTACCTACAGTAATTTATCTTGAGTAAATGATCATTTTCATTCAGTACCTTATGTAGGATGATATGATATGAATGATAACCCACGGATCTAAACATCTCATAAACAGTAGTTCAAAGTATGCCCAATCGATGTTCAATTTCTCTTGTACTTATATGAGGGATCAAGTGAACCATTGCCAACACAGTAAGAAGTCTTGGATCATTGTTTTTCCAATTTCTGTTTCTAACTCTCTGTCGATGTAGATCATTCATATTTCTATATTTCTGATATGCTTGTTGGGAAAACATGCAGCATAGAACCGAGCAGCAGCATTCTGTGAAAAAGTATCAAAGTAATCATACACATTTGAAAAATAACACGGATTAACAGTGGTATTGATTTGTTAATACTTTATACTTACAGACATGAAAAATGCCCAACGACTTTTTCAAGAGCCGTTAAAAAAATGCTTATTATAGATTATTAAATTTGTCACTTTGTTCAAATCCGAAACAGAAATCGACATTTTTATTGAAAAACTTACTTTAACCTTTAAATTAGCATAAATAATTGAATACACATTACACCTTAACATTGACAGAACGTACAATTTTCCCAATTTTCCGAATCCGGTATCAAAAGTAGCGGTTCCTATGAAAAAAAGTTGAACTTCATATGACCTTGAGGGGTCAACTAGACACTACATGTGATATGTTTTCTGAACGTTAAATTATTTGTTGTTTTATAATCAGTGATAAAAAAAGTAGGCTACTTCGAGACACGCAAAGTTGACCTTTAAATGATCTTGAAAATGAACTTCCAGGTCAGTATTAAGGTCACCACAAGATGCCTTTCTCAAAGTGCAATAACTTTTATCTGTAACATATTCCGCAAAACCTTACCGTTCTTAGATTAGTTAGGTGGAATGATTAAGAAAAAAATAAAATTGAACTTTATGTGATCTTGGAGGTGACCTTGGGAGGTCTCCTAGACCCCACGTATAATAGATCATCTAAACAGAGAATTTCCCGTTCTTTCTGAATCCAATGTCAAAAATTGAGTTTCCTATTTAAAAAACAAAGTTGACCTTCAAATGACCTTCAAAATGACCTTCAAGATCAAATTTATGACCCCTCAAAGACGAGTAATTTTATTTGAAACATTTTTCGCTATCTCTCATAGTTTTTGAGGTATTTTGGTGTGTAAATTAAAATGAGCCACCCTCTATATTCATAATCAAAAAACAATTTTTTATCGTGGTTTACATTGAGTTTTCCGTTATTGTTTATTTTATGATGATCGCAGTACTATCGAACACATAATTTGTATAATAATTTTAAATTTATTCTTTTCATTACATTTTTTATTAAATATAATGTATAAAATATATCCCGTTTTAAGTGAAACTTGAATACCATTTCACTTTAAAAGATAATGCAGTTGATGTACCGATGGAGTAATTGTAATTACACTAAACTCAAATTGTAATTTTGTTTGTGCTGGAAATTTACAGGAATAAATTATAATTATAGTATAAACAATGGACGCAACCGGTAAATTAATTACTTCATATACTAATATGTTTAAATTAATGCGTTAATGTATTAATGAAATTAATAATAAATAACTTATAGAATTGCAAATCGAATCTATTATTTATTATTTTTTATTTTTTTTAAATAACATAATAAAGGCTCTAAAATATTTTATTTGTATGTTGGTATTAAAAGATTATAATATTACTATCATCTTTCTTGTCCTTTCCTTTTTATACCACGACAACCTTTACCTCCTCTTTCTGTACATCCTGTACTTCTAGCAGCTTCTAAAGATTGTTATTGAAAAATTGAATATGTATTTTCTCTTAATGTGATATACGTGTAGTGGACGGCGAATTTGAGGCTTGTATAGTATATGAATAGGTTATTATTCTTTTTTTTGTTATTTTAAAAATACACGCCCCTCAAAATCTTTACAAAATCCTTAGAACTACTCTACACACAGTGCTTGTACCATGATTTATTTTCGAGCTATCATTATCACATTTTATGTCTTATTTTTATTCATGAATAATTGAGCCGTTTATTTTGAAAGTGACCTAACTCCGTTTTTCAATTTTCTGCCGCTTACAATGGTTACATGTACAACTTCATGTTATTTATCAGTGACGCACTTCAGATTGCTTATATTCAGAGAAAATGATACATTTTTTACACATAAGTTTTCCGAATTAATTGAATAACTGAGCCGTGTAGTTTGAAAATGGCCTAAACTTTCAATATCTCGATTTGAAGATGAATGGAGTTAGGCCACTTTCAAAATAAGCGGCTCAATTAGAGACAGAATCATTCTTTAAAAGCCATTTTCTAACTATTTACCAAAAAAGAGCTTTTTTGTTCGTGTTTAGTTATATTTTATACAGGGTGTCCCATTTTAACTTACGCACCAAGATAACCCAAAAACTATGAGAGCTAGCGAAAAATGTTTCGAATAAAAGTTACTCGTCTCCGAGGGGGACATATTATGGTGACCTTGACTTTGACCTCGAGGGTCATTTTCAAGGTCATTTGAAGGTCAACTTTGTTTTTTCAAATAGGAACCCCTATTTTCGACCCCGGATTCGGAAAGAGCGGAAAATTCTACATTTAGATGACCTATCATGCGTGGGATCCGGGAGACCCGCCAAGGTCATTTGAAGGTCAACTTTGTTTTTTCCTGAAGTACCCTACTTTTTTTATCACGGATTCGGAAACAACAAAAAATTCTACGTTCAGGCAAGGTGTAACTTGTGGTTGATCATTCAAGAACATGTGAAGGTTAACTATTTTTCATAGGAATCGCTATTCTCGACCCCGGATTCGGGAAGTATGGAAGGTTGTCCGTTCTGTCAACGTCGAGATGTAACGTGTATTCAATTCTTTATTCTCATTTAGAGGTAAAAGTAAGTTTTTGAATAAAAACGTCGATTTTTGTTTTGAACGGAGTGACGAATTTAGTGTTGAGATGAGTGATTATTAATAGTAAGCATTTTTTTAACAACTGTTGAAAAAGTCATTGAGCGTTTTTCATGTAAGTATTAACAAATTATTACCACTCTTGTGGTTAGTGTTATCTTTCAAATATGCATTACGTCTTTGATATTTCTTCACAGAATGACCAATTATTCAGGAAATGAAGTCGTTGAAGTATTGTTAGTACTTGGTGAATGTCGCCGGAACTACCGAGCTGCTGCTTGGCTCTATGCTGAACGTTTTCCGAACCAGCGCCATCCTAATGACAGGCAAATCAGAAATATCGAAAGACGTTGCCGTATGAATGATCTTCATCGACAGAGAGGTGGAAACAGAAATGTGAACAACAATGATCCAAGACTTCTTGCTGTGTTAGCAATGGTTCATGTGAATCCTCACATCAGTACAAGAGAAATCGAACGTCGGTTGGGCGTACCTCGTACTACTGCTCATCGGATGTTAAGATCCGTGGGTTACCATCCATACCACATCATCCTGGACCAAGAACTCAATGAAAATGATTATTTACTCAGAATGAATTACTGTAGGTGGGCTCTTAATCAACTGGACGAGGATCCCAATTTCTTTTGGAATGTTTGTTTTAGCGATGAAGCTACCTTCAAAAGTGACGGTAAACTCAATAGACATAATTGTCATTATTGGTCACCTGTCAATCCTCATTGGCATCGTCAAGTGATAAATCAACACCGTTGGAGTCTTAATGTTTGGGTGGGAATATTCAACGGGCATATTATTGGTCCCCATTTTTTTGATGGCAATGTCAACGGCCAAGCGTATCTTGATTTTCTGGAGAATCATCTACCTGAATACTTGGAGGACATCCCACTGAATGTTCGGCAGCTCATGTGGCTACAACAAGATGGTGCTCCAGCTCACTTTGCTGTAAACGTTAGAGAATTTTTGAATGCTCAATTACGTGACCATTGGATAGGTCGAGGTGGTCCAGTTCCCTGGCCACCTAGGTCTCCTGACCTGAATCCACTAGACAGCTATTTCTGGGGATATTGCAAGGACGCTGTTTACAAGGATGCACCTACCACTAGATTAGATATGATGGATAGAGTGAGAAGAGCTTGTGCAGCTGTTACGCCTGAAATACTTACAAACGTTCTCAATAATTATCATCGGCGTTTGGAAACATGCTTAGCAAACAATGGGGGACCTATTGAACATCTCATGTAATTGTGCGTGCGCATCATTCATCACCAACTTATTGCCAGATCATTATTATTGTTATTATTGAGTTATTCCTCATCAGATTGACTAATACTGTTGATTATTACTACTAATGACTAATATTTTTTTGTTAAACTCTGTACATAAAAAGTTGAATAAATTTAGTGTGTTCTAAAATTTACGCATACTTTATTTCTCATATGAAAACATGAAACTGTTCTGAGTAAAGTAATTTGCCATTAATTTGACGTTTAAATGGTCATGGAAAGTTGAATTAATTCATTACATAAAATATTTAGGATTTTTTGTACTTTTCGAATCCGGGGTTAAAATTAGGGATTCCTATTTGAAAAAACAAAGTTGACCTTCAAATGACCTTGGCGGGTCTCCCGGATCCCACGCATGATAGGTCATCTAAACGTGGAATTTTCCGCTCTTTCCGAATCCGGGGTCGAAAATAGGGGTTCCTAATTGAAAAAACAAAGTTGACCTTCAAATGACCTTGGCGGGTCTCCCGGACCCCACGCATAATAGATCATCTAAACGTAGAATTTTCCGCTCTTTCCGAATCCGGGGTCGAAAATAGGGGTTCCTATTTGAAAAAACAAAGTTGACCTTCAAATGATCTTGAAAATGACCCTCGAGGTCAAAGTCAAGGTCACCATAATATGTCCCTCTCGGAGACGAGTAACTTTTATTCGAAACATTTTTCGCTAGCTCTCATAGTTTTTGGGTTATCTTGGTGCGTAAGTTAAAATGGGATACCCTGTATAGCGTCTATATTTGATGATAATACCTACACAAATATATTGTATTATAGCATTCCCTTATGGGAAATTTAGAAATTTGAGGTAGAGGGTTTTTTAGTTATTTTAGGTATACTAACCAAGAAACTACCCCAGGTGTACCTCACTGACAAGGGAACCACTCCAACCCTCCGCCTTCAATTTTTCTGCAATTGAGATATGTTATAGTTCGTAAAAAAATAAAAGACCCGTATTTTTTTATCGGCGAAAAAAGCTATCTAAGAGATGAAACCCACTCCCCAATAACAGCCCCAAAAGCAGTTCTATAGCAATATCTTTAGTTATAATGAATATTTTTTTATGAAAAAAAAAACACAAGATACTTATAAAAAAAGTAACAGACACATATCAATTTGGTCCCCGGGGGTTGCAACACCTACGTTGTATAGAGGAAAAAGTGTATTTTTAAGTGTATTTTTACCTTACAAAATCAAAAAATTATGTTAAAAAAATTTAAGAAATGATATTCTAGTAGAAAATGATAAAACAAAATTGACGTGTTTCAGGGTTTTCCTATTATCTATTATTTCGAGGGTGAACTACCCCTTAATGTTATTAATACAATATAAGCAGTTGTTGATCGCAGATTATCATGGTTATTTCATGTTCTATGACGCTCAAAAAAGCCAAACACATGTATACTTTTGTTCTGCCGAATAAACTATTTAGAGGGTGAAAGCTACCCCCCGAAAGATACCCCACAACACCATTTTATAGCGAAATTTTCGTATTTTATTCACAGTTTTCGATTAAACATACTCTAAAAAATTCTTTTAAAAAATTTCAGCTAAATATATGGATTTCGTCTACAGGGGTTGCTGCCCCCAAAGTCGCCTGAAAGAAAAGCTATGTTTTCAAATAATTTCTTGCAAAATTTTTTCAAAAGAAATGAAGTTAATGACATTCCGTTCAAAATCTAACACAAAAGTATACAATATCCGTCACCAGGGGCTGCTACCGCTTCATTGGAGAGTGAACAGAGCATTCATTTGTTAACCTGATCCCCTACCTCCCACACCCAATTTCCTTAAACCTCGAGCTAGTTACCCTGTCACGCTGTAACCCCAAACTCTTAACCCCAAATTCCTTAACCTTCGAGCTGGTTACCCTGCCACGCTCTAACCCCGAACTCCTACATCCGAATTTCATCAATCCTCGTGCTGGTTACCCTGCCACGCTCTAACCCCGAACTCCTACATCCGAATTTAATCAACACTCGGGCTGGTTACCCTGCCACGCTGTAACCCGAAACTCTTAACCCCAATTTCCTTAACCCTCGAGCTGGTTACCCTGCCACGCTGTAACCACAAACTCTTAACCCCAATTTCCTTAACCCTCGAGCTGGTACCCTGCCACGCTCTAATCCCGAACTCCTACACCCGAATTTCATCAACCCTCGAGCTGGTTACCCTGCCACGATCTAACCCTGAACTCCTACACCCGAATTTCATCAATCCTCGAGCTGGTTACCCTGCCACGCTGTAACCCCAAACTCTTAACCCCAATTTCCTTAACCCTCGAGCTGGTTACCCTACCACGCTCTAACCCCGAACTCCTACACCCGAATTTCATCAACCCTCGAGCTGGTTACCCTGCCACGATCTAACCCTGAACTCCTACACCCGAATTTCATCAATCCTCGTGCTGGTTACCCTGCCACGCTGTAACCCCAAACTCTTAACCCCAATTTCCTTAACCCTCGAGCTGGTTACCCTGCCACGCTGTAACCCCAAACTCTTAACCCCAATTTCCTTAACCCTCGAGCTGGTACCCTGCCACGCTCTAACCCCGAACTCCTACACCCGAATTTCATCAACCCTCGGGCTGGTACCCTGCCACGCTCTAACCCCGAACTCCTACACCCGAATTTCATCAACCCTCGAGCTGGTTACCCTGCCACACTCTAACTCCGAACTCCTACACCCGAATTTCATCAACCCTCGAGCTGGTGACCCTGCCACGCTATAACCCCAAACTCTTAACCCCAATTTCCTTAACCCTCGAGCTAGTTACTCTGCCACGCCCTAACCCCGAACTCCTACACCCGAATTTCATCAACCCTCGAGCGGGTTATCCTGCCACGATCTAACCCTGAACTCTTAACCCCAATTTCCTTAACCCTCGAGCTGGTTACTCTGCCACGCCCTAACCCCGAACTCCTACACCCGAATTTCATCAACCCTCGAGCGGGTTATCCTGCCACGATCTAACCCTGAACTCCTACACCCGAATTTCATCAATCCTCGAGCTGGTTACCCTGCCACGCTCTAACCCCGAACTCCTACACCCGAATTTCATCAACCCTCGGGCTGGTTACCCTGCCACGCTGTAACCCCAAACTCTTAACCCCAATTTCCTTAACCCTCGAGCTGGTTACCCTGCCACGCTCTAACCCCGAACTCCTACATCCGAATTTCATCAACCCTCGGGCTGGTTACCCTGCCACGCTGTAACCCCAAACTCTTAACCCCAATTTCCTTAACCCTCGAGCTGGTACCCTGCCACGCTCTAATCCCGAACTCCTACACCCGAATTTCATCAACCCTCGAGCTGGTTACCCTGCCACGATCTAACCCTGAACTCCTACACCCGAATTTCATCAATCCTCGAGCTGGTTACCCTGCCACGCTCTAACCCCGAACTCCTACACCCGAATTTCATCAACCCTAGAGCGGGTTATCCTGCCACGATCTAACCCTGAACTCTTAACCCCAATTTCCTTAACCCTCGAGCTGGTTACCCTGCCACGCTGTAACCCCAAACTCTTAACCCCAGTTTCCTTAAGCCTCGAGCTGGTTACCCTGCCACGCTGTAACCCTAAACTCTTAACCCCAATTTCCTTAACCCTCGAGCTGGTACCCTGTCACGCTCTAATCCCGAACTCCTACACCCGAATTTCATCAACCCTCGAGCTGGTTACCCTGCCACGATCTAACCCTGAACTCCTACACCCGAATTTCATCAATCCTCGTGCTGGTTACCCTGCCACGATCTAACCCTGAACTCCTACACCCGAATTTCATCAATCCTCGTGCTGGTTACCCTGCCACGCTCTAACCCCGAACTCCTACATCCGAATTTAATCAACACTCGGGCTGGTTACCCTGCCACGCTGTAACCCGAAACTCTTAACCCCAATTTCCTTAACCCTCGAGCTGGTTACCCTGCCACGCTGTAACCTCAAACTCTTAACCCCAATTTCCTTAACCCTCGAGCTGGTACCCTGCCACGCTCTAACCCCGAACTCCTACACCCGAATTTCATCAATCCTCGAGCTGGTTACCCTGCCACGCTCTAACCCCGAACTCCTACACCCGAATTTCATCAACCCTCGGGCTGGTTACCCTGCCACGCTGTAACCCCAAACTCTTAACCCCAATTTCCTTAACCCTCGAGCTGGTTACCCTGCCACGCTCTAACCCCGAACTCCTACATCCGAATTTCATCAACCCTCGGGCTGGTTACCCTGCCACGCTGTAACCCCAAACTCTTAACCCCAATTTCCTTAACCCTCGAGCTGGTACCCTGCCACGCTCTAACCCCGAACTCCTACACCCGAATTTCATCAACCCTCGAGCTGGTTACCCTGCCACGATCTAACCCTGAACTCCTACACCCGAATTTCATCAATCCTCGAGCTGGTTACCCTGCCACGCTCTAACCCCGAACTCCTACACCCGAATTTCATCAACCCTAGAGCGGGTTATCCTGCAACGATCTAACCCTGAACTCTTAACCCCAATTTCCTTAACCCTCGAGCTGGTTACCCTGCCACGCTGTAACCCCAAACTCTTAACCCCAGTTGCCTTAAGCCTCGAGCTGGTTACCCTGCCACGCTGTAACCCCAAACTCTTAACCCCAATTTCCTTAACCCTCGAGCTGGTACCCTGTCACGCTCTAATCCCGAACTCCTACACCCGAATTTCATCAACCCTCGAGCTGGTTACCCTGCCACGATCTAACCCTGAACTCCTACACCCGAATTTCATCAATCCTCGTGCTGGTTACCCTGCCACGATCTAACCCTGAACTCCTACACCCGAATTTCATCAATCCTCGTGCTGGTTACCCTGCCACGCTCTAACCCCGAACTCCTACATCCGAATTTAATCAACACTCGGGCTGGTTACCCTGCCACGCTGTAACCCGAAACTCTTAACCCCAATTTCCTTAACCCTCGAGCTGGTTACCCTACCACGCTCTAACCCCGAACTCCTACACCCGAATTTCATCAACCCTCGAGCTGGTTACCCTGCCACGATCTAACCCTGAACTCCTACACCCGAATTTCATCAATCCTCATGCTGGTTACCCTGCCACGCTGTAACCCCAAACTCTTAACCCCAATTTCCTTAACCCTCGAGCTGGTTACCCTGCCACGCTGTAACCCCAAACTCTTAACCCCAATTTCCTTAACCCTCGAGCTGGTACCCTGCCACGCTCTAACCCCGAACTCCTACACCCGAATTTCATCAACCCTCGGGCTGGTACCCTGCCACGCTCTAACCCCGAACTCCTACACCCGAATTTCATCAACCCTCGAGCTGGTTACCCTGCCACACTCTAACTCCGAACTCCTACACCCGAATTTCATCAACCCTCGAGCTGGTTACCCTGCCACACTCTAACCCCGAACTCCTACACTCGAATTTCTTCAACCCTCGAGCTGGTTACCCTGCCACGCTATAACCCCAAACTCTTAACCCCAATTTCCTTAACCCTCGAGCTGGTTACTCTGCCACGCCCTAACCCCGAACTCCTACACCCGAATTTCATCAACCCTCGAGCGGGTTATCCTGCCACGATCTAACCCTGAACTCCTACACCCGAATTTCATCAATCCTCGAGCTGGTTACCCTGCCACGCTCTAACCCCGAACTCCTACACCCGAATTTCATCAACCCTCGGGCTGGTTACCCTGCCACGCTGTAACCCCAAACTCTTAACCCCAATTTCCTTAACCCTCGAGCTGGTTACCCTGCCACGCTCTAACCCCGAACTCCTACATCCGAATTTCATCAACCCTCGGGCTGGTACCGTGCCACGCTCTAACCCCGAACTCCTACACCCGAATTTCATCAACCCTCGAGCTGGTTACCCTGCCACACTCTAACTCCGAACTCCTACACCCGAATTTCATCAACCCTCGAGCTGGTGACCCTGCCACGCTATAACCCCAAACTCTTAACCCCAATTTCCTTAACCCTCGAGCTAGTTACTCTGCCACGCCCTAACCCCGAACTCCTACACCCGAATTTCATCAAACCTCGAGCGGGTTATCCTGCCACGATCTAACCCTGAACTCTTAACCCCAATTTCCTTAACCCTCGAGCTGGTTACCCTGCCACGCTGTAACCCCAAACTCTTAACCCCAATTTCCTTAACCCTCGAGCTGGTACCCTGCCACGCTCTAATCCCGAACTCCTACATCCGAATTTCATCAACCCTCGGGCTGGTTACCCTGCCACGCTGTAACCCCAAACTCTTAACCCCAATTTCCTTAACCCTCGAGCTGGTACCCTGCCACGCTCTAATCCCGAACTCCTACACCCGAATTTCATCAACCCTCGAGCTGGTACCGTGCCACGCTCTAACCCCGAACTCCTACACCCGAATTTCATCAACCCTCGAGCTGGTTACCCTGCCACACTCTAACTCCGAACTCCTACACCCGAATTTCATCAACCCTCGAGCTGGTGACCCTGCCACGCTATAACCCCAAACTCTTAACCCCAATTTCCTTAACCCTCGAGCTAGTTACTCTGCCACGCCCTAACCCCGAACTCTTAAACCCAATTTCCTTAACCCTCGAGCTGGTTACTCTGCCACGCCCTAACCCCGAACTCCTACACCCGAATTTCATCAATCCTCGAGCTGGTTACCCTGCCACGTTCTAACCCCGAACTCCTACACCCGAATTTCATCAACCCTCGAGCTGGTTACCCTGCCACACTCTAACCCCGAACTCCTACACTCGAATTTCATCAACCCTCGAGCTGGTTACCCTGCCACGCTATAACCCCAAACTCTTAACCCCAATTTCCTTAACCCTCGAGCTGGTTACTCTGCCACGCCCTAACCCCGAACTCCTACACCCGAATTTCATCAACCCTCGAGCGGGTTATCCTGCCACGATCTAACCCTGAACTCCTACACCCGAATTTCATCAATCCTCGAGCTGGTTACCCTGCCACGCTCTAACCCCGAACTCCTACACCCGAATTTCATCAACCCTCGGGCTGGTTACCCTGCCACGCTGTAACCCCAAACTCTTAACCCCAATTTCCTTAACCCTCGAGCTGGTTACCCTGCCACGCTCTAACCCCGAACTCCTACATCCGAATTTCATCAACCCTCGGGCTGGTACCGTGCCACGCTCTAACCCCGAACTCCTACACCCGAATTTCATCAACCCTCGAGCTGGTTACCCTGCCACACTCTAACTCCGAACTCCTACACCCGAATTTCATCAACCCTCGAGCTGGTGACCCTGCCACGCTATAACCCCAAACTCTTAACCCCAATTTCCTTAACCCTCGAGCTAGTTACTCTGCCACGCCCTAACCCCGAACTCCTACACCCGAATTTCATCAAACCTCGATCGGGTTATCCTGCCACGATCTAACCCTGAACTCTTAACCCCAATTTCCTTAACCCTCGAGCTGGTTACCCTGCCACGCTGTAACCCCAAACTCTTAACCCCAATTTCCTTAACCCTCGAGCTGGTACCCTGCCACGCTCTAATCCCGAACTCCTACATCCGAATTTCATCAACCCTCGGGCTGGTTACCCTGCCACGCTGTAACCCCAAACTCTTAACCCCAATTTCCTTAACCCTCGAGCTGGTACCCTGCCACGCTCTAATCCCGAACTCCGACACCCGAATTTCATCAACCCTCGAGCTGGTTACCCTGCCACGATCTAACCCTGAACTCCTACACCCGAATTTCATCAATCCTCGAGCTGGTTACCCTGCCACGATCTAACCCTGAACTCCTACACCCGAATTTCATCAATCCTCGTGCTGGTTACCCTGCCACGCTGTAACCCCAAACTCTTAACCCCAATTTCCTTAACCCTCGAGCTGGTACCCTGCCACGCTCTAATCCCGAACTCCTACACCCGAATTTCATCAACCCTCGAGCTGGTACCGTGCCACGCTCTAACCCCGAACTCCTACACCCGAATTTCATCAACCCTCGAGCTGGTTACCCTGCCACACTCTAACTCCGAACTCCTACACCCGAATTTCATCAACCCTCGAGCTGGTGACCCTGCCACGCTATAACCCCAAACTCTTAACCCCAATTTCCTTAACCCTCGAGCTAGTTACTCTGCCACGCCCTAACCCCGAACTCCTACACCCGAATTTCATCAAACCTCGAGCGGGTTATCCTGCCACGATCTAACCCTGAACTCTTAACCCCAATTTCCTTAACCCTCGAGCTGGTTACCCTGCCACGCTGTAACCCCAAACTCTTAACCCCAATTTCCTTAACCCTCGAGCTGGTACCCTGCCACGCTCTAATCCCGAACTCCTACATCCGAATTTCATCAACCCTCGGGCTGGTTACCCTGCCACGCTGTAACCCCAAACTCTTAACCCCAATTTCCTTAACCCTCGAGCTGGTACCCTGCCACGCTCTAATCCCGAACTCCGACACCCGAATTTCATCAACCCTCGAGCTGGTTACCCTGCCACGATCTAACCCTGAACTCCTACACCCGAATTTCATCAATCCTCGAGCTGGTTACCCTGCCACGATCTAACCCTGAACTCCTACACCCGAATTTCATCAATCTTCGTGCTGGTTACCCTGCCACGCTGTAACCCCAAACTCTTAACCCCAATTTCCTTAACCCTCGAGCTGGTACCCTGCCACGCTCTAATCCCGAACTCCTACACCCGAATTTCATCAACCCTCGAGCTGGTTACCCTGCCACGATCTAACCCTGAACTCCTACACCCGAATTTCATCAATCCTCGAGCTGGTTACCCTGCCACGCTCTAACCCCGAACTCCTACACCCGAATTTCATCAACCCTAGAGCGGGTTATCCTGCCACGATCTAACCCTGAACTCTTAACCCCAATTTCCTTAACCCTCGAGCTGGTTACCCTGCCACGCTGTAACCCCAAACTCTTAACCCCAGTTTCCTTAACCCTCGAGCTGGTTACCCTGCCACGCTGTAACCCCAAACTCTTAACCCCAATTTCCTTAACCCTCGAGCTGGTACCCTGCCACGCTCTAAACCCGAACTCCTACACTCGAATTTCATCAACCCTCGAGCTGGTTAACCTGCCACGATCTAACCCTGAACTCCTACACCCGAATTTCATCAATCCTCGAGCTGGTTACCCTGCCACGCTCTAACCCGGAACTCCTACACCCGAATTTCATCAACCCTCGAGCTGGTTACCCTGCCACGATCTAACCCTGAACTCCTACACCCGAATTTCATCAATCCTCGAGCTGGTTACCCTGCCACGATCTAACCCTGAACTCCTACACCCGAATTTCATCAATCCTCGTGCTGGTTACCCTGCCACGCTGTAACCCCAAACTCTTAACCCCAATTTCCTTAACCCTCGAGCTGGTACCCTGCCACGCTCTAATCCCGAACTCCTACACCCGAATTTCATCAACCCTCGAGCTGGTTACCCTGCCACGATCTAACCCTGAACTCCTACACCCGAATTTCATCAATCCTCGAGCTGGTTACCCTGCCACGCTCTAACCCCGAACTCCTACACCCGAATTTCATCAACCCTAGAGCGGGTTATCCTGCCACGATCTAACCCTGAACTCTTAACCCCAGTTGCCTTAAGCCTCGAGCTGGTTACCCTGCCACGCTGTAACCCCAAACTCTTAACCCCAATTTCCTTAACCCTCGAGCTGGTACCCTGTCACGCTCTAATCCCGAACTCCTACACCCGAATTTCATCAACCCTCGAGCTGGTTACCCTGCCACGATCTAACCCTGAACTCCTACACCCGAATTTCATCAATCCTCGTGCTGGTTACCCTGCCACGATCTAACCCTGAACTCCTACACCCGAATTTCATCAATCCTCGTGCTGGTTACCCTGCCACGCTCTAACCCCGAACTCCTACATCCGAATTTAATCAACACTCGGGCTGGTTACCCTGCCACGCTGTAACCCGAAACTCTTAACCCCAATTTCCTTAACCCTCGAGCTGGTTACCCTGCCACGCTGTAACCTCAAACTCTTAACCCCAATTTCCTTAACCCTCGAGCTGGTACCCTGCCACGCTCTAACCCCGAACTCCTACATCCGAATTTCATCAACCCTCGGGCTGGTTACCCTGCCACGCTGTAACCCCAAACTCTTAACCCCAATTTCCTTAACCCTCGAGCTGGTACCCTGCCACGCTCTAATCCCGAACTCCTACACCCGAATTTCATCAACCCTCGAGCTGGTTACCCTGCCACGATCTAACCCTGAACTCCTACACCCGAATTTCATCAATCCTCGAGCTGGTTACCCTGCCACGCTCTAACCCCGAACTCCTACACCCGAATTTCATCAACCCTAGAGCGGGTTATCCTGCCACGATCTAACCCTGAACTCTTAACCCCAATTTCCTTAACCCTCGAGCTGGTTACCCTGCCACGCTGTAACCCCAAACTCTTAACCCCAGTTGCCTTAAGCCTCGAGCTGGTTACCCTGCCACGCTGTAACCCCAAACTCTTAACCCCAATTTCCTTAACCCTCGAGCTGGTACCCTGTCACGCTCTAATCCCGAACTCCTACACCCGAATTTCATCAACCCTCGAGCTGGTTACCCTGCCACGATCTAACCCTGAACTCCTACACCCGAATTTCATCAATCCTCGTGCTGGTTACCCTGCCACGATCTAACCCTGAACTCCTACACCCGAATTTCATCAATCCTCGTGCTGGTTACCCTGCCACGCTCTAACCCCGAACTCCTACATCCGAATTTAATCAACACTCGGGCTGGTTACCCTGCCACGCTGTAACCCGAAACTCTTAACCCCAATTTCCTTAACCCTCGAGCTGGTTACCCTGCCACGCTGTAACCTCAAACTCTTAACCCCAATTTCCTTAACCCTCGAGCTGGTACCCTGCCACGCTCTAACCCCGAACTCCTACACCCGAATTTCATCAACCCTCGAGCTGGTTACCCTGCCACACTCTAACCCCGAACTCCTACACTCGAATTTCATCAACCCTCGAGCTGGTTACCCTGCCACGCTATAAACCCAAACTCTTAAACCCAATTTCCTTAACCCTCGAGCTGGTTACTCTGCCACGCCCTAACCCCGAACTCCTACACCCGAATTTCATCAACCCTCGAGCGGGTTATCCTGCCACGATCTAACCCTGAACTCCTACACCCGAATTTCATCAATCCTCGAGCTGGTTACCCTGCCACGTTCTAACCCCGAACTCCTACACCCGAATTTCTTCAACCCTCGAGCTGGTTACCCTGCCACGCTATAACCCCAAACTCTTAACCCCAATTTCCTTAACCCTCGAGCTGGTTACTCTGCCACGCCCTAACCCCGAACTCCTACACCCGAATTTCATCAACCCTCGAGCGGGTTATCCTGCCACGATCTAACCCTGAACTCCTACACCCG
The DNA here is from genome assembly GCF_024137745.1 of Phymastichus coffea. Classification (NCBI taxonomy): domain Eukaryota; kingdom Metazoa; phylum Arthropoda; class Insecta; order Hymenoptera; family Eulophidae; genus Phymastichus; species Phymastichus coffea. The sequence goes on from NW_026706814.1 coordinate 8,556,825, forward strand.
AATTTCATCAATCCTCGAGCTGGTTACCCTGCCACGCTCTAACCCCGAACTCCTACACCCGAATTTCATCAACCCTCGGGCTGGTTACCCTGCCACGCTGTAACCCCAAACTCTTAACCCCAATTTCCTTAACCCTCGAGCTGGTTACCCTGCCACGCTCTAACCCCGAACTCCTACATCCGAATTTCATCAACCCTCGGGCTGGTACCGTGCCACGCTCTAACCCCGAACTCCTACACCCGAATTTCATCAACCCTCGAGCTGGTTACCCTGCCACACTCTAACTCCGAACTCCTACACCCGAATTTCATCAACCCTCGAGCTGGTGACCCTGCCACGCTATAACCCCAAACTCTTAACCCCAATTTCCTTAACCCTCGAGCTAGTTACTCTGCCACGCCCTAACCCCGAACTCCTACACCCGAATTTCATCAAACCTCGAGCGGGTTATCCTGCCACGATCTAACCCTGAACTCTTAACCCCAATTTCCTTAACCCTCGAGCTGGTTACCCTGCCACGCTGTAACCCCAAACTCTTAACCCCAATTTCCTTAACCCTCGAGCTGGTACCCTGCCACGCTCTAATCCCGAACTCCTACATCCGAATTTCATCAACCCTCGGGCTGGTTACCCTGCCACGCTGTAACCCCAAACTCTTAACCCCAATTTCCTTAACCCTCGAGCTGGTACCCTGCCACGCTCTAATCCCGAACTCCGACACCCGAATTTCATCAACCCTCGAGCTGGTTACCCTGCCACGATCTAACCCTGAACTCCTACACCCGAATTTAATCAATCCTCGAGCTGGTTACCCTGCCACGATCTAACCCTGAACTCCTACACCCGAATTTCATCAATCCTCGTGCTGGTTACCCTGCCACGCTGTAACCCCAAACTCTTAACCCCAATTTCCTTAACCCTCGAGCTGGTACCCTGCCACGCTCTAATCCCGAACTCCTACACCCGAATTTCATCAACCCTCGAGCTGGTACCGTGCCACGCTCTAACCCCGAACTCCTACACCCGAATTTCATCAACCCTCGAGCTGGTTACCCTGCCACACTCTAACTCCGAACTCCTACACCCGAATTTCATCAACCCTCGAGCTGGTGACCCTGCCACGCTATAACCCCAAACTCTTAACCCCAATTTCCTTAACCCTCGAGCTAGTTACTCTGCCACGCCCTAACCCCGAACTCTTAAACCCAATTTCCTTAACCCTCGAGCTGGTTACTCTGCCACGCCCTAACCCCGAACTCCTACACCCGAATTTCATCAATCCTCGAGCTGGTTACCCTGCCACGTTCTAACCCCGAACTCCTACACCCGAATTTCATCAACCCTCGAGCTGGTTACCCTGCCACACTCTAACCCCGAACTCCTACACTCGAATTTCATCAACCCTCGAGCTGGTTACCCTGCCACGCTATAACCCCAAACTCTTAACCCCAATTTCCTTAACCCTCGAGCTGGTTACTCTGCCACGCCCTAACCCCGAACTCCTACACCCGAATTTCATCAACCCTCGAGCGGGTTATCCTGCCACGATCTAACCCTGAACTCCTACACCCGAATTTCATCAATCCTCGAGCTGGTTACCCTGCCACGCTCTAACCCCGAACTCCTACACCCGAATTTCATCAACCCTCGGGCTGGTTACCCTGCCACGCTGTAACCCCAAACTCTTAACCCCAATTTCCTTAACCCTCGAGCTGGTTACCCTGCCACGCTCTAACCCCGAACTCCTACATCCGAATTTCATCAACCCTCGGGCTGGTACCGTGCCACGCTCTAACCCCGAACTCCTACACCCGAATTTCATCAACCCTCGAGCTGGTTACCCTGCCACACTCTAACTCCGAACTCCTACACCCGAATTTCATCAACCCTCGAGCTGGTGACCCTGCCACGCTATAACCCCAAACTCTTAACCCCAATTTCCTTAACCCTCGAGCTAGTTACTCTGCCACGCCCTAACCCCGAACTCCTACACCCGAATTTCATCAAACCTCGAGCGGGTTATCCTGCCACGATCTAACCCTGAACTCTTAACCCCAATTTCCTTAACCCTCGAGCTGGTTACCCTGCCACGCTGTAACCCCAAACTCTTAACCCCAATTTCCTTAACCCTCGAGCTGGTACCCCTGCCACGCTCTAATCCCGAACTCCTACATCCGAATTTCATCAACCCTCGGGCTGGTTACCCTGCCACGCTGTAACCCCAAACTCTTAACCCCAATTTCCTTAACCCTCGAGCTGGTACCCTGCCACGCTCTAATCCCGAACTCCTACATCCGAATTTCATCAACCCTCGGGCTGGTTACCCTGCCACGCTGTAACCCCAAACTCTTAACCCCAATTTCCTTAACCCTCGAGCTGGTTACCCTGCCACGATCTAACCCTGAACTCCTACACCCGAATTTCATCAATCTTCGTGCTGGTTACCCTGCCACGCTGTAACCCCAAACTCTTAACCCCAATTTCCTTAACCCTCGAGCTGGTACCCTGCCACGCTCTAATCCCGAACTCCTACACCCGAATTTCATCAACCCTCGAGCTGGTTACCCTGCCACGATCTAACCCTGAACTCCTACACCCGAATTTCATCAATCCTCGAGCTGGTTACCCTGCCACGCTCTAACCCCGAACTCCTACACCCGAATTTCATCAACCCTAGAGCGGGTTATCCTGCCACGATCTAACCCTGAACTCTTAACCCCAATTTCCTTAACCCTCGAGCTGGTTACCCTGCCACGCTGTAACCCCAAACTCTTAACCCCAGTTTCCTTAACCCTCGAGCTGGTTACCCCTGCCACGCTGTAACCCCAAACTCTTAACCCCCAATTTCCTTAACCCTCGAGCTGGTACCCTGCCACGCTCTAAACCCGAACTCCTACACTCGAATTTCATCAACCCTCGAGCTGGTTAACCTGCCACGATCTAACCCTGAACTCCTACACCCCGAATTTTCATCAATCCTCGAGCTGGTTACCCTGCCACGCTCTAACCCGGAACTCCTACACCCGAATTTCATCAAACCCTCGAGCTGGTTACCCTGCCACGATCTAACCCTGAACTCCTACACCCGAATTTCATCAATCCTCGAGCTGGTTACCCTGCCACGATCTAACCCTGAACTCCTACACCCGAATTTCATCAATCCTCGTGCTGGTTACCCTGCCACGCTGTAACCCCAAACTCTTAACCCCAATTTTCCTTAACCCTCGAGCTGGTACCCTGCCACGCTCTAATCCCCGAACTCCTACACCCGAATTTCATCAACCCCTCGAGCTGGTTACCCTGCCACGATCTAACCCTGAACTCCTACACCCGAATTTCATCAATCCTCGAGCTGGTTACCCTGCCACGCTCTAACCCCGAACTCCTACACCCGAATTTCATCAACTCTAGAGCGGGTTATCCTGCCACGATCTAACCCTGAACTCTTAACCCCAGTTGCCTTAAGCCTCGAGCTGGTTACCCTGCCACGCTGTAACCCCAAACTCTTAACCCCAATTTCCTTAACCCTCGAGCTGGTACCTGTCACGCTCTAATCCCGAACTCCTACACCCGAATTTCATCAACCCTCGAGCTGGTTACCCTGCCACGATCTAACCCTGAACTCCTACACCCGAATTTCATCAATCCTCGTGCTGGTTACCCTGCCACGATCTAACCCTGAACTCCTACACCCGAATTTCATCAATCCTCGTGCTGGTTACCCTGCCACGCTCTAAACCCCGAACTCCTACATCCGAATTTAATCAACACTCGGGCTGGTTACCCTGCCACGCTGTAACCCGAAACTCTTAACCCCAATTTCCTTAACCCTCGAGCTGGTTACCCTGCCACGCTGTAACCTCAAACTCTTAACACCCCAATTTCCTTAACCCTCGAGCTGGTACCCTGCCACGCTCTAACCCCCGAACTCCTACACCCCGAATTTCATCAACCCTCGAGCTGGTTACCCAGCCACACTCTAACCCCGAACTCCTACACTCGAATTTCATCAACCCTCGAGCTGGTTACCCCTGCCACGCTATAACCCCAAACTCTTAAACCCAATTTCCTTAACCCTCGAGCTGGTTACTCTGCCACGCCCTAACCCCGAACCTCCTACACCCGAATTTCATCAACCCTCGAGCGGGTTATCCTGCCACGATCTAACCCTGAACTCCTACACCCGAATTTCATCAATCCTCGAGCTGGTTACCCTGCCACGCTCTAACCCCGAACTCCTACACCCGAATTTCATCAACCCTCGAGCTGGTTACCCTGCCACACTCTAACCCCGAACTCCTACACTCGAATTTCATCAACCCTCGAGCTGGTTACCCTGCCACGCTATAACCCCAAACTCTTAACCCCAATTTCCTTAACCCTCGAGCTGGTTACTCTGCCACGCCCTAACCCCGAACTCCTACACCCGAATTTCATCAACCCTCGAGCGGGTTATCCTGCCACGATCTAACCCTGAACTCCTACACCCGAATTTCATCAATCCTCGAGCTGGTTACCCTGCCACGCTCTAACCCCGAACTCCTACACCCGAATTTCATCAACCCTCGGGCTGGTTACCCTGCCACGCTGTAACCCCAAACTCTTAACCCCAATTTCCTTAACCCTCGAGCTGGTTACCCTGCCACGCTCTAACCCCGAACTCCTACATCCGAATTTCATCAACCCTCGGGCTGGTACCGTGCCACGCTCTAACCCCGAACTCCTACACCCGAATTTCATCAACCGTCGAGCTGGTTACCCTGCCACGCTCTAACCCGGAACTCCTACACCCGAATTTCATCAATCCTCGTGCTGGTTACCCTGCCACGCTGTAACCCCAAACTCTTAACCCCAATTTCCTTAACCCTCGAGCTGGTACCCTGCCACGCTCTAATCCCGAACTCCTACACCCGAATTTCATCAACCCTCGAGCTGGTTACCCTGCCACGATCTAACCCTGAACTCCTACACCCGAATTTCATCAATCCTCGAGCTGGTTACCCTGCCACGCTCTAACCCCGAACTCCTACACCCGAATTTCATCAACTCTAGAGCGGGTTATCCTGCCACGATCTAACCCTGAACTCTTAACCCCAGTTGCCTTAAGCCTCGAGCTGGTTACCCTGCCACGCTGTAACCCCAAACTCTTAACCCCAATTTCCTTAACCCTCGAGCTGGTACCCTGTCACGCTCTAATCCCGAACTCCTACACCCGAATTTCATCAACCCTCGAGCTGGTTACCCTGCCACGATCTAACCCTGAACTCCTACACCCGAATTTCATCAATCCTCGTGCTGGTTACCCTGCCACGATCTAACCCTGAACTCCTACACCCGAATTTCATCAATCCTCGTGCTGGTTACCCTGCCACGCTCTAACCCCGAACTCCTACATCCGAATTTAATCAACACTCGGGCTGGTTACCCTGCCACGCTGTAACCCGAAACTCTTAACCCCAATTTCCTTAACCCTCGAGCTGGTTACCCTGCCACGCTGTATCCTCAAACTCTTAACCCCAATTTCCTTAACCCTCGAGCTGGTACCCTGCCACGCTCTAACCCCGAACTCCTACACCCGAATTTCATCAACCCTCGAGCTGGTTACCCAGCCACACTCTAACCCCGAACTCCTACACTCGAATTTCATCAACCCTCGAGCTGGTTACCCTGCCACGCTATAACCCCAAACTCTTAAACCCAATTTCCTTAACCCTCGAGCTGGTTACTCTGCCACGCCCTAACCCCGAACTCCTACACCCGAATTTCATCAACCCTCGAGCGGGTTATCCTGCCACGATCTAACCCTGAACTCCTACACCCGAATTTCATCAATCCTCGAGCTGGTTACCCTGCCACGCTCTAACCCCGAACTCCTACACCCGAATTTCATCAACCCTCGAGCTGGTTACCCTGCCACACTCTAACCCCGAACTCCTACACTCGAATTTCATCAACCCTCGAGCTGGTTACCCTGCCACGCTATAACCCCAAACTCTTAACCCCAATTTCCTTAACCCTCGAGCTGGTTACTCTGCCACGCCCTAACCCCGAACTCCTACACCCGAATTTCATCAACCCTCGAGCGGGTTATCCTGCCACGATCTAACCCTGAACTCCTACACCCGAATTTCATCAATCCTCGAGCTGGTTACCCTGCCACGCTCTAACCCCGAACTCCTACACCCGAATTTCATCAACCCTCGGGCTGGTTACCCTGCCACGCTGTAACCCCAAACTCTTAACCCCAATTTCCTTAACCCTCGAGCTGGTTACCCTGCCACGCTCTAACCCCGAACTCCTACATCCGAATTTCATCAACCCTCGGGCTGGTACCGTGCCACGCTCTAACCCCGAACTCCTACACCCGAATTTCATCAACCGTCGAGCTGGTTACCCTGCCACACTCTAACTCCGAACTCCTACACCCGAATTTCATCAACCCTCGAGCTGGTGACCCTGCCACGCTATAACCCCAAACTCTTAACCCCAATTTCCTTAACCCTCGAGCTAGTTACTCTGCCACGCCCTAACCCCGAACTCCTACACCCGAATTTCATCAAACCTCGAGCGGGTTATCCTGCCACGATCTAACCCTGAACTCTTAACCCCAATTTCCTTAACCCTCGAGCTGGTTACCCTGCCACGCTGTAACCCCAAACTCTTAACCCCAATTTCCTTAACCCTCGAGCTGGTACCCTGCCACGCTCTAATCCCGAACTCCTACATCCGAATTTCATCAACCCTCGGGCTGGTTACCCTGCCACGCTGTAACCCCAAACTCTTAACCCCAATTTCCTTAACCCTCGAGCTGGTACCCTGCCACGCTCTAATCCCGAACTCCGACACCCGAATTTCATCAACCCTCGAGCTGGTTACCCTGCCACGATCTAATCCCGAACTCCTACACCCGAATTTCATCAACCCTCGAGCTGGTTACCCTGCCACGATCTAACCCTGAACTCCTACACCCGAATTTCATCAATCCTCGAGCTGGTTACCCTGCCACGCTCTAACCCGGAACTCCTACACCCGAATTTCATCAACCCTAGAGCGGGTTATCCTGCCACGATCTAACCCTGAACTCTTAACCCCAATTTCCTTAACCCTCGAGCTGGTTACCTTGCCACGCTGTAACCCCAAACTCTTAACCCCAGTTTCCTTAACCCTCGAGCTGGTTACCCTGCCACGCTGTAACCCCAAACTCTTAACCCCAATTTCCTTAACCCTCGAGCTGGTACCCTGCCACGCTCTAAACCCGAACTCCTACACTCGAATTTCATCAACCCTCGAGCTGGTTAACCTGCCACGATCTAACCCTGAACTCCTACACCCGAATTTCATCAATCCTCGAGCTGGTTACCCTGCCACGCTCTAACCCGGAACTCCTACACCCGAATTTCATCAACCCTCGAGCTGGTTACCCTGCCACGATCTAACCCTGAACTCCTACACCCGAATTTCATCAATCCTCGAGCTGGTTACCCTGCCACGATCTAACCCTGAACTCCTACACCCGAATTTCATCAATCTTCGTGCTGGTTACCCTGCCACGCTGTAACCCCAAACTCTTAACCCCAATTTCCTTAACCCTCGAGCTGGTACCCTGCCACGCTCTAATCCCGAACTCCTACACCCGAATTTCATCAACCCTCGAGCTGGTTACCCTGCCACGATCTAACCCTGAACTCTTAACCCCAATTTCCTTAACCCTCGAGCTGGTACCCTGCCACGCTCTAACCCCGAACTCCTACACCCGAATTTCATCAACCCTCGAGCTGGTTACCCAGCCACACTCTAACCCCGAACTCCTACACTCGAATTTCATCAACCCTCGAGCTGGTTACCCTGCCACGCTATAACCCCAAACTCTTAAACCCAATTTCCTTAACCCTCGAGCTGGTTACTCTGCCACGCCCTAACCCCGAACTCCTACACCCGAATTTCATCAACCCTCGAGCGGGTTATCCTGCCACGATCTAACCCTGAACTCCTACACCCGAATTTCATCAATCCTCGAGCTGGTTACCCTGCCACGCTCTAACCCCGAACTCCTACACCCGAATTTCATCAACCCTCGAGCTGGTTACCCTGCCACACTCTAACCCCGAACTCCTACACTCGAATTTCATCAACCCTCGAGCTGGTTACCCTGCCACGCTATAACCCCAAACTCTTAACCCCAATTTCCTTAACCCTCGAGCTGGTTACTCTGCCACGCCCTAACCCCGAACTCCTACACCCGAATTTCATCAACCCTCGAGCGGGTTATCCTGCCACGATCTAACCCTGAACTCCTACACCCGAATTTCATCAATCCTCGAGCTGGTTACCCTGCCACGCTCTAACCCCGAACTCCTACACCCGAATTTCATCAACCCTCGGGCTGGTTACCCTGCCACGCTGTAACCCCAAACTCTTAACCCCAATTTCCTTAACCCTCGAGCTGGTTACCCTGCCACGCTCTAACCCCGAACTCCTACATCCGAATTTCATCAACCCTCGGGCTGGTACCGTGCCACGCTCTAACCCCGAACTCCTACACCCGAATTTCATCAACCGTCGAGCTGGTTACCCTGCCACACTCTAACTCCGAACTCCTACACCCGAATTTCATCAACCCTCGAGCTGGTGACCCTGCCACGCTATAACCCCAAACTCTTAACCCCAATTTCCTTAACCCTCGAGCTAGTTACTCTGCCACGCCCTAACCCCGAACTCCTACACCCGAATTTCATCAAACCTCGAGCGGGTTATCCTGCCACGATCTAACCCTGAACTCTTAACCCCAATTTCCTTAACCCTCGAGCTGGTTACCCTGCCACGCTGTAACCCCAAACTCTTAACCCCAATTTCCTTAACCCTCGAGCTGGTACCCTGCCACGCTCTAATCCCGAACTCCTACATCCGAATTTCATCAACCCTCGGGCTGGTTACCCTGCCACGCTGTAACCCCAAACTCTTAACCCCAATTTCCTTAACCCTCGAGCTGGTACCCTGCCACGCTCTAATCCCGAACTCCGACACCCGAATTTCATCAACCCTCGAGCTGGTTACCCTGCCACGATCTAATCCCGAACTCCTACACCCGAATTTCATCAACCCTCGAGCTGGTTACCCTGCCACGATCTAACCCTGAACACCTACACCCGAATTTCATCAATCCTCGAGCTGGTTACCCTGCCACGCTCTAACCCCGAACTCCTACACCCGAATTTCATCAACCCTAGAGCGGGTTATCCTGCCACGATCTAACCCTGAACTCTTAACCCCAATTTCCTTAACCCTCGAGCTGGTTACCCTGCCACGCTGTAACCCCAAACTCTTAACCCCAGTTTCCTTAACCCTCGAGCTGGTTACCCTGCCACGCTGTAACCCCAAACTCTTAACCCCAATTTCCTTAACCCTCGAGCTGGTACCCTGCCACGCTCTAAACCCGAACTCCTACACTCGAATTTCATCAACCCTCGAGCTGGTTAACCTGCCACGATCTAACCCTGAACTCCTACACCCGAATTTCATCAATCCTCGAGCTGGTTACCCTGCCACGCTCTAACCCGGAACTCCTACACCCGAATTTCATCAACCCTCGAGCTGGTTACCCTGCCACGATCTAACCCTGAACTCCTACACCCGAATTTCATCAATCCTCGAGCTGGTTACCCTGCCACGATCTAACCCTGAACTCCTACACCCGAATTTCATCAATCTTCGTGCTGGTTACCCTGCCACGCTGTAACCCCAAACTCTTAACCCCAATTTCCTTAACCCTCGAGCTGGTACCCTGCCACGCTCTAATCCCGAACTCCTACACCCGAATTTCATCAACCCTCGAGCTGGTTACCCTGCCACGATCTAACCCTGAACTCCTACACCCGAATTTCATCAATCCTCGAGCTGGTTACCCTGCCACGCTCTAACCCGGAACTCCTACACCCGAATTTCATCAACCCTAGAGCGGGTTATCCTGCCACGATCTAACCCTGAACTCTTAACCCCAATTTCCTTAACCCTCGAGCTGGTTACCCTGCCACGCTGTAACCCCAAACTCTTAACCCCAGTTTCCTTAACCCTCGAGCTGGTTACCCTGCCACGCTGTAACCCCAAACTCTTAACCCCAATTTCCTTAACCCTCGAGCTGGTACCCTGCCACGCTCTAAACCCGAACTCCTACACCCGAATTTCATCAACCTTCGAGCTGGTTACCCTGCCACGCTCTAATCCCGAACTCCTACATCCGAATTTCATCAACCCTCGGGCTGGTTACCCTGCCACGCTGTAACCCCAAACTCTTAACCCCAATTTCCTTAACCCTCGAGCTGGTACCCTGCCACGCTCTAATCCCGAACTCCGACACCCGAATTTCATCAACCCTCGAGCTGGTTACCCTGCCACGATCTAACCCTGAACTCCTACACCCGAATTTCATCAATCCTCGAGCTGGTTACCCTGCCACGATCTAACCCTGAACTCCTACACCCGAATTTCATCAATCCTCGAGCTGGTTACCCTGCCACGCTCTAACCCCGAACTCCTACACCCGAATTTCATCAACCCTAGAGCGGGTTATCCTGCCACGATCTAACCCTGAACTCTTAACCCCAATTTCCTTAACCCTCGAGCTGGTTACCCTGCCACGCTGTAACCCCAAACTCTTAACCCCAGTTTCCTTAACCCTCGAGCTGGTTACCCTGCCACGCTGTAACCCCAAACTCTTAACCCCAATTTCCTTAACCCTCGAGCTGGTACCCTGCCACGCTCTAAACCCGAACTCCTACACTCGAATTTCATCAACCCTCGAGCTGGTTAACCTGCCACGATCTAACCCTGAACTCCTACACCCGAATTTCATCAATCCTCGAGCTGGTTACCCTGCCACGCTCTAACCCGGAACTCCTACACCCGAATTTCATCAACCCTCGGGCTGGTTACCCTGCCACGCTGTAACTCCAAACTCTTAACCCCAATTTCCTTAACCCTCGAGCTGGTTACCCTGCCACGCTGTAACCCCAAACTATTAACCCCAATTTCCTTAACCCTCGAGCTGGTACCCTGTCACGCTCTAACCCCGAACTCCTACACCCGAATTTCCTTAACCCTCGAGCTGGTTACCCTGCCACGCTGTAACCCCAAACTCTTAACCCCATTTCCTTAACCCTCGAGCTGGTTACCCTGCCACGCTCTAACCCCGAACTCCTACACCCGAATTTCATCAACCCTCGAGCTGGTTACCCTGCCACGATCTAACCCTGAACTCCTACACCCGAATTTCATCAATCCTCGTGCTGGTTACCCTGCCACGATCTAACCCTGAACTCCTACACCCGAATTTCATCAATCCTCGTGCTGGTTACCCTGCCACGCTCTAACCCCGAACTCCTACATCCGAATTTAATCAACACTCGGGCTGGTTACTCTGCCACGCTGTAACCCGAAACTCTTAACCCCAATTTCTTTAACCCTCGAGCTGGTTACCCTGCCACGCTGTAACCTCAAACTCTTAACCCCAATTTCCTTAACCCTCGAGCTGGTACCCTGCCACGCTCTAACCCCGAACTCCTACACCCGAATTTCATCAACCCTCGAGCTGGTTACCCTGCCACACTCTAACCCCGAACTCCTACACTCGAATTTCATCAACCCTCGAGCTGGTTACCCTGCCACGCTATAACCCCAAACTCTTAACCCCAATTTCCTTAACCCTCGAGCTGGTTACTCTGCCACGCCCTAACCCCGAACTCCTACACCCGAATTTCATCAACCCTCGAGCGGGTTATCCTGCCACGATCTAACCCTGAACTCCTACACCCGAATTTCATCAATCCTCGAGCTGGTGACCCTGCCACGCTATAACCCCAAACTCTTAACCCCAATTTCCTTAACCCTCGAGCTAGTTACTCTGCCACGCCCTAACCCCGAACTCCTACACCCGAAATTCATCAAACCTCGAGCGGGTTATCCTGCCACGATCTAACCCTGAACTCTTAACCCCAATTTCCTTAACCCTCGAGCTGGTTACCCTGCCACGCTGTAACCCCAAACTCTTAACCCCAATTTCCTTAACCCTCGAGCTGGTACCCTGCCACGCTCTAATCCCGAACTCCTACACTCGAATTTCATCAACCCTCGAGCTGGTTAACCTGCCACGATCTAACCCTGAACTCCTACACCCGAATTTCATCAATCCTCGAGCTGGTTACCCTGCCACGCTCTAACCCGGAACTCCTACACCCGAATTTCATCAACCCTCGGGCTGGTTACCCTGCCACGCTGTAACTCCAAACTCTTAACCCCAATTTCCTTAACCCTCGAGCTGGTTACCCTGCCACGCTGTAACCCCAAACTATTAACCCCAATTTCCTTAACCCTCGAGCTGGTACCCTGTCACGCTCTAACCCCGAACTCCTACACCCGAATTTCCTTAACCCTCGAGCTGGTTACCCTGCGACGCTGTAACCCCAAACTCTTAACCCCATTTCCTTAACCCTCGAGCTGGTTACCCTGCCACGCTCTAACCCCGAACTCCTACACCCGAATTTCATCAACCCTCGAGCTGGTTACCCTGCCACGATCTAACCCTGAACTCCTACACCCGAATTTCATCAATCCTCGTGCTGGTTACCCTGCCACGATCTAACCCTGAACTCCTACACCCGAATTTCATCAATCCTCGTGCTGGTTACCCTGCCACGCTCTAACCCCGAACTCCTACATCCGAATTTAATCAACACTCGGGCTGGTTACCCTGCCACGCTGTAACCCGAAACTCTTAACCCCAATTTCCTTAACCCTCGAGCTGGTTACCCTGCCACGCTATAACCCCAAACTCTTAAACCCAATTTCCTTAACCCTCGAGCTGGTTACTCTGCCACGCCCTAACCCCGAACTCCTACACCCGAATTTCATCAACCCTCGAGCGGGTTATCCTGCCACGATCTAACCCTGAACTCCTACACCCGAATTTCATCAATCCTCGAGCTGGTTACCCTGCCACGCTCTAACCCCGAACTCCTACACCCGAATTTCATCAACCCTCGAGCTGGTTACCCTGCCACACTCTAACCCCGAACTCCTACACTCGAATTTCATCAACCCTCGAGCTGGTTACCCTGCCACGCTATAACCTCAAACTCTTAACCCCAATTTCCTTAACCCTCGAGCTGGTTACTCTGCCACGCCCTAACCCCGAACTCCTACACCCGAATTTCATCAACCCTCGAGCGGGTTATCCTGCCACGATCTAACCCTGAACTCCTACACCCGAATTTCATCAATCCTCGAGCTGGTTACCCTGCCACGCTCTAACCCCGAACTCCTACACCCGAATTTCATCAACCCTCGGGCTGGTTACCCTGCCACGCTGTAACCCCAAACTCTTAACCCCAATTTCCTTAACCCTCGAGCTGGTTACCCTGCCACGCTCTAACCCCGAACTCCTACATCCGAATTTCATCAACCCTCGGGCTGGTACCGTGCCACGCTCTAACCCCGAACTCCTACACCCGAATTTCATCAACCCTCGAGCTAGTTACTCTGCCACGCCCTAACCCCGAACTCCTACACCCGAATTTCATCAAACCTCGAGCGGGTTATCCTGCCACGATCTAACCCTGAACTCTTAACCCCAATTTCCTTAACCCTCGAGCTGGTTACCCTGCCACGATCTAACCCTGAACTCCTACACCCCAATTTCCTTAACCCTCGAGCTGGTTACCCTGCCACGCTCTAATCCCGAACTCCTACACCCGAATTTCATCAACCCTCGAGCTGGTTACCCTGCCACGATCTAACCCTGAACTCCTACACCCGAATTTCATCAATCCTCGAGCTGGTTACCCTGCCACGCTCTAACCCCGAACTCCTACACCCGAATTTCATCAACCCTCGGGCTGGTTACCCTGCCACGCTGTAACCCCAAACTCTTAACCCCAATTTCCTTAACCCTCGAGCTGGTTACCCTGCCACGCTGTAACCCCAAACTCTTAACCCCAATTTCCTTAACCCTCGAGCTGGTTACCCTGCCACGCTCTAACCCCGAACTCCTACATCCGAATTTCATGAACCCTCGGGCTGGATACCCTGCCACGCTGTAACCCCAAACTCTTAACCCCAATTTCCTTAACCCTCGAGCTGGTTACCCTGCCACGATCTAACCCTGAACTCCTACACCCGAATTTCATCAATCCTCGAGCTGGTTACCCTGCCACGCTCTAACCCCGAACTCCTACACCCGAATTTCATCAACCCTCGAGCGGGTTATCCTGCCACGATCTAACCCTGAACTCTTAACCCCAATTTCCTTAACCCTCGAGCTGGTTACCCTGCCACGCTGTAACCCCAAACTCTTAACCCCAATTTCCTTAACCCTCAAGCTGGTTACCCTGCCACGCTGTAACCCCAAACTCTTAACCCCAATTTCCTTAACCCTCGAGCTGGTACCCTGCCACGCTCTAATCCCGACCTCCTACACCCGAATTTCATCAACCCTCGAGCTGGTTACCCTGCCACGATCTAACCCTGAACTCCTACACCCGCATTTCATCAATCCTCGAGCTGGTTACACTGCCACGCTCTAACCCGGAACTCCTACACCCGAATTTCATCAACCCTCGGGCTGGTTACCCTGCCACGCTGTAACCCCAAACTCTTAACCACAATTTCCTTAACCCTCGAGCTGGTTACCCTGCCACGCTGTAACCCCAAACTCTTAACCCCAATTTCCTTAACCCTCGAGCTGCTTACCCTGCCACGCTGTAACCCCAAACTCTTAACCCCAATTTCCTTAACCCTCGAGCTGGTTACCCTGCCACGCTCTAACCCCGAACTCCTACACCCGAATTTCATCAACCCTCGAGCTGGTTACCCTGCCACACTCTAACCCCGAACTCCTACACTCGAATTTCATCAACCCTCGAGCTGGTTACCCTGCCACGCTATAACCTCAAACTCTTAACCCCAATTTCCTTAACCCTCGGGCTGGTTACCCTGCCACGCTGTAACCCCGAACTCTTAACCCCAATTTCCTTAACCCTCAAAGCTGGTTACCCTGCCACGCTGTAACCCCAAACTCTTAACCCCAATTTCCTTAACCCTCGAGCTGGTTACCCTGCCACGCTGTAACCCCAAACTCTTAACCCCAATTTCCTTAACCCTCGAGCTGGTTACCCTGCCACGCTCTAACCCCGAACTCCTACATCCGAATTTCATCAACCCTCGGGCTGGATACCTTGCCACGCTGTAACTCCAAACTCTTAACCCCAATTTCCTTAACCCTCGAGCTAGTTACTCTGCCACGCCCTAACCCCGAACTCCTACACCCGAATTTCATCAAACCTCGAGCGGGTTATCCTGCCACGATCTAACCCTGAACTCTTAACCCCAATTTCCTTAACCCTCGAGCTGGTTACCCTGCCACGCTGTAACCCCAAACTCTTAACCCCAATTTCCTTAACCCTCGAGCTGGTACCCTGCCACGCTCTAACCCCGAACTCCTACACCCGAATTTCATCAACCCTCGAGCTGGTTACCCTGCCACACTCTAACCCCGAACTCCTACACTCGAATTTCATCAACCCTCGAGCTGGTTACCCTGCCACGCTATAACCCCAAACTCTTAACCCCAATTTCCTTAACCCTCGAGCTGGTACCCTGCCACGCTATAATCCCGAACTCCTACACTCGAATTTCATCAACCCTCGAGCTGGTTAACCTGCCACGATCTAACCCTGAACTCCTACACCCGAATTTCATCAATCCTCGAGCTGGTTACCCTGCCACGCTGTAACCCCAAACTCTTAACCCCAATTTCCTTAACCCTCGAGCTGGTTACCCTGCCACGCTGTAACCCCAAACTCTTAACCCCAATTTCCTTAACCCTCGAGCTGGTTACCCTGCCACGCTCTAACCCCGAACTCCTACATCCGAATTTCATGAACCCTCGGGCTGGATACCCTGCCACGCTGTAACCCCAAACTCTTAACCCCAATTTCCTTAACCCTCGAGCTGGTTACCCTGCCACGTTCTAACCCTGAACTCCTACACCCGAATTTCATCAATCCTCGAGCTGGTTACCCTGCCACGCTCTAACCCCGAACTCCTACACCCGAATTTCATCAACCCTCGAGCGGGTTATCCTGCCACGATCTAACCCTGAACTCTTAACCCCAATTTCCTTAACCCTCGAGCTGGTTACCCTGCCACGCTGTAACCCCAAACTCTTAACCCCAATTTCCTTAACCCTCAAGCTGGTTACCCTGCCACGCTGTAACCCCAAACTCTTAACCCCAATTTCCTTAACCCTCGAGCTGGTACCCTGCCACGCTCTAATCCCGACCTCCTACACCCGAATTTCATCAACCCTCGAGCTGGTTACCCTGCCACGATCTAACCCTGAACTCCTACACCCGCATTTCATCAATCCTCGAGCTGGTTACCCTGCCACGCTCTAACCCCGAACTCCTACACCCGAATTTCATCAACCCTCGGGCTGGTTACCCTGCCACGCTCTAACCCCAAACTCTTAACCACAATTTCCTTAACCCTCGAGCTGGTTACCCTGCCACGCTGTAACCCCAAACTCTTAACCCCAATTTCCTTAACCCTCGAGCTGCTTACCCTGCCACGCTGTAACCCCAAACTCTTAACCCCAATTTCCTTAACCCTCGAGCTGGTACCCTGCCACGCTCTAATCCCGAACTCCTACACCCGCATTTCATCAACCCTCGTGCTGGTTACCCTGCCACGATCTAACCCTGAACTCCTACACCCGAATTTCATCAATCCTCGAGCTGGTTACCCTGCCACGCTCTAACCCCGAACTCCTACACCCGAATTTCATCAACCCTCGGGCTGGTTACCCTGCCACGCTGTAACTCCAAACTCTTAACCCCAATTTCCTTAACCCTCAAAGCTGGTTACCCTGCCACGCTGTAACCCCAAACTCTTAACCCCAATTTCCTTAACCCTCGAGCTGGTTACCCTGCCACGCTGTAACCCCAAACTCTTAACCCCAATTTCCTTAACCCTCGAGCTGGTTACCCTGCCACGCTCTAACCCCGAACTCCTACATCCGAATTTCATCAACCCTCGGGCTGGATACCTTGCCACGCTGTAACTCCAAACTCTTAACCCCAATTTCCTTAACCCTCGAGCTAGTTACTCTGCCACGCCCTAACCCCGAACTCCTACACCCGAATTTCATCAAACCTCGAGCGGGTTATCCTGCCACGATCTAACCCTGAACTCTTAACCCCAATTTCCTTAACCCTCGAGCTGGTTACCCTGCCACGCTGTAACCCCAAACTCTTAACCCCAATTTCCTTAACCCTCGAGCTGGTACCCTGCCACGCTCTAACCCCGAACTCCTACACCCGAATTTCATCAACCCTCGAGCTGGTTACCCTGCCACACTCTAACCCCGAACTCCTACACTCGAATTTCATCAACCCTCGAGCTGGTTACCCTGCCACGCTATAACCCCAAACTCTTAACCCCAATTTCCTTAACCCTCGAGCTGGTACCCCTGCCACGCTATAATCCCGAACTCCTACACTCGAATTTCATCAACCCTCGAGCTGGTTAACCTGCCACGATCTAACCCTGAACTCCTACACCCGAATTTCAACAATCCTCGAGCTGGTTACCCTGCCACGCTCTAACCCGGAACTCCTACACCCGAATTTCATCAACCCTCGGGCTGGTTACCCTGCCACGCTGTAACTCCAAACTCTTAACCCCAATTTCCTTAACCCTCGAGCTGGTTACCCTGCCACGCTGTAACCCCAAACTCCTACACCCGAATTTCATCAACCCTCGAGCTGGTTACCCTGCCACACTCTAACCCCGAACTCCTACACTCGAATTTCATCAACCCTCGAGCTGGTTACCCTGCCACGCTATAACCCCAAACTCTTAAACCCAATTTCCTTAACCCTCGAGCTGGTTACTCTGCCACGCCCTAACCCCGAACTCCTACACCCGAATTTCATCAACCCTCGAGCGGGTTATCCTGCCACGATCT
This sequence comes from Phymastichus coffea, assembly GCF_024137745.1. Taxonomy (NCBI): domain Eukaryota; kingdom Metazoa; phylum Arthropoda; class Insecta; order Hymenoptera; family Eulophidae; genus Phymastichus; species Phymastichus coffea. The sequence continues at coordinate 8,574,841 of NW_026706814.1, forward strand.
AACCCTGAACTCCTACACCCGAATTTCATCAATCCTCGAGCTGGTTACCCTGCCACGCTCTAACCCCGAACTCCTACACCCGAATTTCATCAACCCTCGAGCTGGTTACCCTGCCACACTCTAACCCCGAACTCCTACACTCGAATTTCATCAACCCTCGAGCTGGTTACCCTGCCACGCTATAACCTCAAACTCTTAACCCCAATTTCCTTAACCCTCGAGCTGGTTACTCTGCCACGCCCTAACCCCGAACTCCTACACCCGAATTTCATCAACCCTCGAGCGGGTTATCCTGCCACGATCTAACCCTGAACTCCTACACCCGAATTTCATCAATCCTCGAGCTGGTTACCCTGCCACGCTCTAACCCCGAACTCCTACACCCGAATTTCCTTAACCCTCGAGCTGGTTACCCTGCCACGCTGTAACCTCAAACTCTTAACCCCAATTTCCTTAACCCTCGAGCTGGTACCCTGCCACGATCTAACCCCGAACTCCTACACCCGAATTTCATCAACCCTCGAGCTGGTTACCCTGCCACGCTCTAACCCCGAACTCCTACACCCGAATTTCATCAACCCTCGAGCTGGTTACCCTGCCACACTCTAACCCCGAACTCCTACACTCGAATTTCATCAACCCTCGAGCTGGTTACCCTGCCACGCTATAACCTCAAACTCTTAACCCCAATTTCCTTAACCCTCGAGCTGGTTACTCTGCCACGCCCTAACCCCGAACTCCTACACCCGAATTTCATCAACCCTCGAGCGGGTTATCCTGCCACGATCTAACCCTGAACTCCTACACCCGAATTTCATCAATCCTCGAGCTGGTTACCCTGCCACGCTCTAACCCCGAACTCCTACACCCGAATTTCATCAACCCTCGGGCTGGTTACCCTGCCACGCTGTAACCCCAAACTCTTAACCCCAATTTCCTTAACCCTCGAGCTGGTTACCCTGCCACGCTCTAACCCCGAACTCCTACATCCGAATTTCATCAACCCTCGGGCTGGTACCGTGCCACGCTCTAACCCCGAACTCCTACACCCGAATTTCATCAACCCTCGAGCTAGTTACTCTGCCACGCCCTAACCCCGAACTCCTACACCCGAATTTCATCAAACCTCGGGCTGGATACCCTGCCACGCTGTAACCCCAAACTCTTAACCCCAATTTCCTTAACCCTCGAGCTGGTTACCCTGCCACGATCTAACCCTGAACTCCTACACCCGAATTTCATCAATCCTCGAGCTGGTTACCCTGCCACGCTCTAACCCCGAACTCCTACACCCGAATTTCATCAACCCTCGAGCGGGTTATCCTGCCACGATCTAACCCTGAACTCTTAACCCCAATTTCCTTAACCCTCGAGCTGGTTACCCTGCCACGCTGTAACCCCAAACTCTTAACCCCAATTTCCTTAACCCTCGAGCTGGTACCCTGCCACGCTCTAATCCCGACCTCCTACACCCGAATTTCATCAACCCTCGAGCTGGTTACCCTGCCACGATCTAACCCTGAACTCCTACACCCGCATTTCATCAATCCTCGAGCTGGTTACACTGCCACGCTCTAACCCGGAACTCCTACACCCGAATTTCATCAACCCTCGGGCTGGTTACCCTGCCACGCTGTAACCCCAAACTCTTAACCACAATTTCCTTAACCCTCGAGCTGGTTACCCTGCCACGCTGTAACCCCAAACTCTTAACCCCAATTTCCTTAACCCTCGAGCTGGTTACCCTGCCACGCTGTAACCCCAAACTCTTAACCCCAATTTCCTTAACCCTCGAGCTGGTACCCTGCCACGCTCTAATCCCGAACTCCTACACCCGCATTTCATCAACCCTCGTGCTGGTTACCCTGCCACGATCTAACCCTGAACTCCTACACCCGAATTTCATCAATCCTCGAGCTGGTTACCCTGCCACGCTCTAACCCCGAACTCCTACACCCGAATTTCATCAACCCTCGGGCTGGTTACCCTGCCACGCTGTAACCCCAAACTCTTAACCCCAATTTCCTTAAGCCTCAAAGCTGGTTACCCTGCCACGCTGTAACCCCAAACTCTTAACCCCAATTTCCTTAACCCTCGAGCTGGTTACCCTGCCACGCTGTAACCCCAAACTCTTAACCCCAATTTCCTTAACCCTCGAGCTGGTTACCCTGCCACGCTCTAACCCCGAACTCCTACATCCGAATTTCATCAACCCTCGGGCTGGATACCTTGCCACGCTGTAACTCCAAACTCTTAACCCCAATTTCCTTAACCCTCGAGCTAGTTACTCTGCCACGCCCTAACCCCGAACTCCTACACCCGAATTTCATCAAACCTCGAGCGGGTTATCCTGCCACGATCTAACCCTGAACTCTTAACCCCAATTTCCTTAACCCCCGAGCTGGTTACCCTGCCACGCTGTAACCCCAAACTCTTAACCCCAATTTCCTTAACCCTCGAGCTGGTACCCTGCCACGCTCTAACCCCGAACTCCTACACCCGAATTTCATCAACCCTCGAGCTGGTTACCCTGCCACACTCTAACCCCGAACTCCTACACTCGAATTTCATCAACCCTCGAGCTGGTTACCCTGCCACGCTATAACCCCAAACTCTTAACCCCAATTTCCTTAACCCTCGAGCTGGTACCCTGCCACGCTATAATCCCGAACTCCTACACTCGAATTTCATCAACCCTCGAGCTGGTTAACCTGCCACGATCTAACCCTGAACTCCTACACCCGAATTTCATCAATCCTCGAGCTGGTTACCCTGCCACGCTCTAACCCGGAACTCCTACACCCGAATTTAATCAACCCTCGGGCTGGTTACCCTGCCACGCTGTAACTCCAAACTCTTAACCCCAATTTCCTTAACCCTCGAGCTGGTTACCCTGCCACGCTGTAACCCCAAACTATTAACCCCAATTTCCTTAACCCTCGAGCTGGTACCCTGCCACGCTGTAACCCCAAACTCTTAACCCCAATTTCCTTAACCCTCGAGCTGGTTACCCTGCCACGATCTAACCCCGAACTCCTACATCCGAATTTCATCAACCCTCGGGCTGGTACCGTGCCACGCTCTAACCCCGAACTCCTACACCCGAATTTCATCAACCCTCGAGCTGGTTACCCCGCCACGCTATAACCCCAAACTCTTAACCCCAATTTCCTTAACCCTCGAGCTAGTTACTCTGCCACGCCCTAACCCCGAACTCCTACACCCGAATTTCATCAAACCTCGAGCGGGTTATCCTGCCACGATCTAACCCTGAAGTCTTAACCCCAATTTCCTTAACCCTCGAGCTGGTTACCCTGCCACGCTGTAACCCCAAACTCTTAACCCCAATTTCCTTAACCCTCGAGCTCGTACCCTGCCACGCTCTAATCCCGAACTCCTACACCCGAATTTCATCAATCCTCGAGCTGGTTACCCTGCCACGATATAACCCTGAACTCCTACACCCGAATTTCATCAATCCTCGAGCTGGTTACCCTGCCACGCTCTAACCCCGAACTCCTACACCCGAATTTCATCAACCCTCGGGCTGGATACCCTGCCACGCTGTAACCCCAAACTCTTAACCCCAATTTCCTTAACCCTCGAGCTGGTTACCCTGCCACGCTCTAACCCCGAACTCCTACATCCGAATTTCATCAACCCTCGGGCTGGATACCCTGCCACGCTGTAACCCCAAACTCTTAACCCCAATTTCCTTAACCCTCGAGCTGGTTACCCTGCCACGATCTAACCCTGAACTCCTACACCCGAATTTCATCAATCCTCGAGCTGGTTACCCTGCCACGCTCTAACCCCGAACTCCTACACCCGCATTTCATCAATCCTCGAGCTGGTTACACTGCCACGCTCTAACCCGGAACTCCTACACCCGAATTTCATCAACCCTCGGGCTGGTTACCCTGCCACGCTGTAACCCCAAACTCTTAACCCCAATTTCCTTAACCCTCGAGCTGGTTACCCTGCCACGCTGTAACCCCAAACTCTTAACCCCAATTTCCTTAACCCTCGAGCTGGTTACCCTGCCACGCTGTAACCCCAAACTCTTAACCCCAATTTCCTTAACCCTCGAGCTGGTACCCTGCCACGCTCTAATCTCGAACTCCTACACCCGCATTTCATCAACCCTCGTGCTGGTTACCCTGCCACGATCTAACCCTGAACTCCTACACCCGAATTTCATCAATCCTCGAGCTGGTTACCCTGCCACGCTCTAACCCCGAACTCCTACACCCGAATTTCATCAACCCTCGGGCTGGTTACCCTGCCACGCTGTAACCCCAAACTCTTAACCCCAATTTCCTTAACCCTCAAAGCTGGTTACCCTGCCACGCTGTAACCCCAAACTCTTAACCCCAATTTCCTTAACCCTCGAGCTGGTTACCCTGCCACGCTGTAACCCCAAACTCTTAACCCCAATTTCCTTAACCCTCGAGCTGGTTACCCTGCCACGCTCTAACCCCGAACTCCTACATCCGAATTTCATCAACCCTCGGGCTGGATACCTTGCCACGCTGTAACTCCAAACTCTTAACCCCAATTTCCTTAAGCCTCGAGCTAGTTACTCTGCCACGCCCTAACCGCGAACTCCTACACCCGAATTTCATCAAACCTCGAGCGGGTTATCCTGCCACGATCTAACCCTGAACTCTTAACCCCAATTTCCTTAACCCTCGAGCTGGTTACCCTGCCATGCTGTAACCCCAAACTCTTAACCCCAATTTCCTTAACCCTCGAGCTGGTTACCCTGCCACGCTCTAACCCCGAACTCCTACATCCGAATTTCATCAACCCTCGGGCTGGTACCGTGCCACGCTCTAACCCCGAACTCCTACACCCGAATTTCATCAATCCTCGAGCTGGTTACCCTGCCACACTCTAACCCCGAACTCCTACACTCGAATTTCATCAACCCTCGAGCTGGTTACCCTGCCACGATCTAACCCTGAACTCCTACACCCGAATTTCATCAATCCTCGTGCTGGTTACCCTGCCACGATCTAACCCTGAACTCCTACACCCGAATTTCATCAATCCTCGTGCTGGTTACCCTGCCACGATCTAACCCTGAACTCCTACACCCGAATTTCATCAATCCTCGAGCTGGTTATCCTGCCACGCTGTAACCCCAAACTCTTAACGCCAATTTCCTTAACCCTCGAGCTGGTACCCTGCCACGCTCTAATCCCGAACTCCTACACCCGAATTTCATCAACCCTCGAGCTGGTTACCCTGCCACGATCTAACCCTGAACTCCTACACCCGCATTTCATCAATCCTCGAGCTGGTTACCCTGCCACGCTCTAACCCGGAACTCCTACACCCGAATTTCATCAACCCTCGGGCTGGTTACCCTGCCACGCTGTAACCCCAAACTCTTAACCCCAATTTCCTTAACCCTCGAGCTGGTTACCCTGCCACGCTGTAACCCCAAACTCTTAACCCCAATTTCCTTAACCCTCGAGCTGCTACCCTGCCACGCTCTAATCCCGAACTCCTACACCCGCATTTCATCAACCCTCGTGCTGGTTACCCTGCCACGATCTAACCCTGAACTCTTAACCCCAATTTCCTTAACCCTCGAGCTGGTTACTCTGCCACGCCCTAACCCCGAACTCCTACACTCGAATTTCATCAACCCTCGAGCTGGTTACCCTGCCACGATCTAACCCTGAACTCCTACACCCGAATTTCATCAATCCTCGTGCTGGTTACCCTGCCACGATCTAACCCCGAACTCCTACACCCGAATTTCATCAACCCTCGAGCTGGTTACCCTGCCACACTCTAACTCCGAACTCCTACACCCGAATTTCATCAACCCTCGAGCTGGTGACCCTGCCACGCTATAACCCCAAACTCTTAACCCCAATTTCCTTAACCCTCGAGCTAGTTACTCTGCCACGCCCTAACCCCGAACTCCTACACCCGAATTTCATCAAACCTCGAGCGGGTTATCCTGACACGATCTAACCCTGAACTCTTAACCCCAATTTCCTTAACCCTCGAGCTGGTTACCCTGCCACGCTGTAACCCCAAACTCTTAACCCCAATTTCCTTAACCCTCGAGCTGGTACCCTGCCACGCTCTAATCCCGAACTCCTACACCCGAATTTCATCAACCCTCGAGCTGGTTACCCTGCCACGATCTAACCCTGAACTCCTACACCCGAATTTCATCAATCCTCGAGCTGGTTACCATGCCACGCTCTAACCCCGAACTCCTACACCCGAATTTCATCAACCCTCGGGCTGGTTACCCTGCCACGCTGTAACCCCAAACTCTTAACCCCAATTTCCTTAACCCTCGAGCTGGTTACCCTGCCACGCTGTAACCCCAAACTCTTAACCCCAATTTCCTTAACCCTCGAGCTGGTTACCCTGCCACGCTCTAACCCCGAACTCCTACATCCGAATTTCATCAACCCTCGGGCTGGATACCCTGCCACGCTGTAACCCCAAACTCTTAACCCCAATTTCCTTAACCCTCGAGCTGGTTACCCTGCCACGATCTAACCCTGAACTCCTACACCCGAATTTCATCAATCCTCGAGCTGGTTACCCTGCCACGCTCGAACCCCGAACTCCTACACCCGAATTTCATCAACCCTCGAGCGGGTTATCCTGCCACGATCTAACCCTGAACTCTTAACCCCAATTTCCTTAACCCTCGAGCTGGTTACCCTGCCACGCTGTAACCCCAAACTCTTAACCCCAATTTCCTTAACACTCAAGCTGGTTACCCTGCCACGCTGTAACCCCAAACTCTTAACGCCAATTTCCTTAACCCTCGAGCTGGTACCGTGCCACGCTCTAATCCCGAACTCCTACACCCGAATTTCATCAACCCTCGAGCTGGTACCCTGCCACGATCTAACCCTGAACTCCTACACCCGAATTTCATCAACCCTCGAGCTGGTTACCCTGCCACGATCTAACCCTGAACTCCTACACCCGCATTTCATCAATCCTCGAGCTGGTTACCCTGCCACGCTCTAACCCGGAACTCCTACACCCGAATTTCCTCAACCCTCGGGCTGGTTACCCTGGCACGCTGTAACCCCAAACTCTTAACCCCAATTTCCTTAACCCTCGAGCTGGTTACCCTGCCACGCTGTAACCCCAAACTCTTAACCCCAATTTCCTTAACCCTCGAGCTGGTACCCTGCCACGCTCTAATCCCGAACTCCTACACCCGAATTTCATCAACCCTCGAGCGGGTTATCCTGCCACGATCTAACCCTGAACTCCTACACCCGAATTTCATCAATCCTCGAGCTGGTTACCCTGCCACGCTCTAACCCCAAACTCCTACACCCGAATTTCATCAACCCTCGGGCTGGTTACCCTGCCACGCTGTAACCCCAAACTCTTAACCCCAATTTCCTTAACCCTCGAGCTGGTTACCCTGCCACGCTCTAACCCCGAACTCCTACATCCGAATTTTATCAACCCTCGGGCTGGTACCGTGCCACGCTCTAACCCCGAACTCCTACACCCGAATTTCATCAACCCTCGAGCTGGTTACCCTGCCACACTCTAACTCCGAACTCCTACACCCGAATTTCATCAACCCTCGAGCTGGTGACCCTGCCACGATCTAACCCTGAACTCCTACACCCGAATTTCATCAATCCTCGTGCTGGTTACCCTGCCACGATCTAACCCTGAACTCCTACACCCGAATTTCATCAATCCTCGTGCTGGTTACCCTGCCACGCTCTAACCCCGAACTCCTACATCCGAATTTCATCAACCCTCGGGCTGGTACCGTGCCACGCTCTAACCCCGAACTCCTACACCCGAATTTCATCAACCCTCGAGCTGGTTACCCTGCCACACTCTAACTCCGAACTCCTACACCCGAATTTCATCAACCCTCGAGCTGGTTACCCTGCCACGATCTAACCCTGAACTCCTATACCCGAATTTCATCAATTCTCGAGCTGGTTACCCTGCCACGCTGTAACCCCAAACTCTTAACCCCAATTTCCTTAACCCTCGAGCTGGTACCCTGCCACGCTCTAATCCCGAACTCCTACACCCGAATTTCATCAATCCTCGTGCTGGTTACCCTGCCACGATCTAACCCTGAACTCCTACACCCGAATTTCATCAATCCTCGAGCTGGTTACCCTGCCACACTCTAACCCCGAACTCCTACACTCGAATTTCATCAACCCTCGAGCTGGTTACCCTGCCACGATCTAACCCTGAACTCCTACACCCGAATTTCATCAATCCTCGTGCTGGTTACCCTGCCACGATCTAACCCTGAACTCCTACACCCGAATTTCATCAATCCTCGTGCTGGTTACCCTGCCACGATCTAACCCTGAACTCCTACACCCGAATTTCATCAATCCTCGTGCTGGTTACCCTGCCACGATCTAACCCTGAACTCCTACACCCGAATTTCATCAATCCTCGAGCTGGTTACCCTGCCACGCTGTAACCCCAAACTCTTAACGCCAATTTCCTTAACCCTCGAGCTGGTACCCTGCCACGCTCTAATCCCGAACTCCTACACCCGAATTTCATCAACCCTCGAGCTGGTTACCCTGCCACGATCTAACCCTGAACTCCTACACCCGCATTTCATCAATCCTCGAGCTGGTTACCCTGCCACGCTCTAACCCGGAACTCCTACACCCGAATTTCATCAACCCTCGGGCTGGTTACCCTGCCACGCTGTAACCCCAAACTCTTAACCCCAATTTCCTTAACCCTCGAGCTGGTTACCCTGCCACGCTGTAACCCCAAACTCTTAACCCCAATTTCCTTAACCCTCGAGCTGGTAACCCTGCCACGCTGTAACCCCAAACTCTTAACCCCAATTTCCTTAACCCTCGAGCTGGTTACCCTGCCACGCTCTAACCCCGAACTCCTACATCCGAATTTCATCAACCCTCGGGCTGGATACCCTGCCACGCTGTAACCCCAAACTCTTAACCCCAATTTCCTTAACCCTCGAGCTGGTTACCCTGCCACGATCTAACCCTGAACTCCTACACCCGAATTTCATCAATCCTCGAGCTGGTTACCCTGCCACGCTCTAACCCCGAACTCCTACACCCGAATTTCATCAACCCTCGAGCGGGTTATCCTGCCACGATCTAACCCTGAACTCTTAACCCCAATTTCCTTAACCCTCGAGCTGGTTACCCTGCCACGCTGTAACCCCAAACTCTTAACCCCAATTTCCTTAACCCTCAAGCTGGTTACCCTGCCACGCTGTAACCCCAAACTCTTAACCCCAATTTCCTTAACCCTCGAGCTGGTACCCTGCCACGCTCTAATCCCGAACTCCTACACCCGAATTTCATCAACCCTCGAGCTGGTTACCCTGCCACGATCTAACCCTGAACTCCTACACCCGCATTTCATCAATCCTCGAGCTGGTTACACTGCCACGCTCTAACCCGGAACTCCTACACCCGAATTTCATCAACCCTCGGGCTGGTTACCCTGCCACGCTGTAACCCCAAACTCTTAACCCCAATTTCCTTAACCCTCGAGCTGGTTACCCTGCCACGCTGTAGCCCCAAACTCTTAACCCCAATTTCCTTAACCCTCGAGCTGGTTACCCTGCCACGTTGTAACCCCAAACTCTTAACCCCAATTTCCTTAACCCTCGAGCTGGTACCCTGCCACGCTCTAATCCCGAACTCCTACACCCGAATTTCATCAACCCTCGAGCTGGTTACCCTGCCACGATCTAACCCTGAACTCCTACACCCGCATTTCATCAATCCTCGAGCTGGTTACCCTGCCACGCTCTAACCCGGAACTCCTACACCCGAATTTCATCAACCCTCGGGCTGGTTACCCTGCCACGCTGTAACCCCAAACTCTTAACCCCAATTTCCTTAACCCTCGAGCTGGTTACCCTGCCACGCTGTAACCCCAAACTCTTAACCCCAATTTCCTTAACCCTCGAGCTGGTACCCTGCCACGCTCTAATCCCGAACTCCTACACCCGCATTTCATCAAACCTCGTGCTGGTTACCCTGCCACGATCTAACCCTGAACTCCTACACCCGAATTTCATCAATCCTCGAGCTGGTTACCCTGCCACGCTCTAACCCCGAACTCCTACACCCGAATTTCATCAACCCTCGGGCTGGTTACCCTGCAACGCTGTAACCCCAAACTCTTAACCCCAATTTCCTTAACCCTCAAAGCTGGTTACCCTGCCACGCTGTAACCCCAAACTCTTAACCCCAATTTCCTTAACCCTCGAGCTGGTTACCCTGCCACGCTGTAACCCCAAACTCTTAACCCCAATTTCCTTAACCCTCGAGCTGGTTACCCTGCCACGCTCTAACCCCGAACTCCTACATCCGAATTTCATCAACCCTCGGGCTGGATACCTTGCCACGCTGTAACTCCAAACTCTTAACCCCAATTTCCTTAACCCTCGAGCTGGTACCCTGCCACGCTCTAATCCCGAACTCCTACACCCGAATTTCATCAACCCTCGAGCTGGTTACCCTGCCACGATCTAACCCTGAACTCCTACACCCGAATTTCATCAATCCTCGAGCTGGTTACCCTGCCACGCTCTAACCCCGAACTCCTACACCCGAATTTCATCAACCCTCGGGCTGGATACCCTGCCACGCTGTAACCCCAAACTCTTAACCCCAATTTCCTTAACCCTCGAGCTGGTACCCTGCCACGCTCTAATCCCGAACCTCTACACCCGCATTTCATCAACCCTCGTGCTGGTTACCCTGCCACGATCTAACCCCAAACTCTTAACCCCAATTTCCTTAACCCTCGAGCTGGTACCCTGCCACGCTCTAATCCCGAACTCCTACACCCGAATTTCATCAACCCTCGAGCTGGTTACCCTGCCACGATCTAACCCTGAACTCCTACACCCGAATTTCATCAATCCTCGAGCTGGTTACCCTGCCACGATCTAACCCCGAACTCCTACACCCGAATTTCATCAACCCTCGAGCTAGTTACTCTGCCACGCCCTAACCCCGAACTCCTACACCCGAATTTCATCAAACCTCGAGCGGGTTATCCTGCCACGATCTAACCCTGAACTCTTAACCCCAATTTCCTTAACCCTCGAGCTGGTACCCTGCCACGCTCTAATCCCGAACTCCTACACCCGAATTTCATCAACCCTCGGGCTGGATACCCTGCCACGCTGTAACCCCAAACGCTTAACCCCAATTTCCTTAACCCTCGAGCTGGTACCCTGCCACGATCTAACCCTGAACTCTTAACCCCAATTTCCTTAACCCTCGAGCTGGTTACCCTGCCACGCTGTAACCCCAAACTCTTAACCCCAATTTCCTTAACCCTCGAGCTGGTACCCTGCCACGCTCTAATCCCGAACTCCTACACCCGAATTTCATCAACCCTCGAGCTGGTTACCCTGCCACGATCTAACCCTGAACTCCTACACCCGAATTTCATCAATCCTCGAGCTGGTTACCCTGCCACGATCTAACCCCGAACTCCTACACCCCAATTTCATCAACCCTCGAGCTAGTTACTCTGCCACGCCCTAACCCCGAACTCCTACACCCGAATTTCATCAAACCTCGAGCGGGTTATCCTGCCACGATCTAACCCTGAACTCCTACACCCGAATTTCATCAATCCTCGAGCTGGTTACCCTGCCACGCTCTAACCCCGAACGCCTACACCCGAATTTCATCAACCCTCGAGCTAGTTACTCTGCCACGCCCTAACCCCGAACTCCTACACCCGAATTTCATCAAACCTCGAGCGGGTTATCCTGCCACGATCTAACCCTGAACTCTTAACCCCAATTTCCTTAACCCTCGAGCTGGTACCCTGCCACGCTCTAATCCCGAACTCCTACACCCGAATTTCATCAACCCTCGAGCTGGTTACCCTGCCACGATCTAACCCTGAACTCCTACACCCGAATTTCATCAATCCTCGAGCTGGTTACCCTGCCACGCTCTAACCCCGAACTCCTACACCCGAATTTCATCAACCCTCGGGCTGGATACCCTGCCACGCTGTAACCCCAAACTCTTAACCCCAATTTCCTTAACCCTCGAGCTGGTACCCTGCCACGCTCTAATCCCGAACCTCTACACCCGCATTTCATCAACCCTCGTGCTGGTTACCCTGCCACGATCTAACCCCAAACTCTTAACCCCAATTTCCTTAACCCTCGAGCTGGTACCCTGCCACGCTCTAATCCCGAACTCCTACACCCGAATTTCATCAACCCTCGAGCTGGTTACCCTGCCACGATCTAACCCTGAACTCCTACACCCGAATTTCATCAATCCTCGAGCTGGTTACCCTGCCACGATCTAACCCCGAACTCCTACACCCGAATTTCATCAACCCTCGAGCTAGTTACTCTGCCACGCCCTAACCCCGAACTCCTACACCCGAATTTCATCAAACCTCGAGCGGGTTATCCTGCCACGATCTAACCCTGAACTCTTAACCCCAATTTCCTTAACCCTCGAGCTGGTACCCTGCCACGCTCTAATCCCGAACTCCTACACCCGAATTTCATCAACCCTCGAGCTGGTTACCCTGCCACGATCTAACCCTGAACTCCTACACCCGAATTTCATCAATCCTCGAGCTGGTTACCCTGCCACGCTTTAACCCCGAACTCCTACACCCGAATTTCATCAACCCTCGGGCTGGATACCCTGCCACGCTGTAACCCCAAACGCTTAACCCCAATTTCCTTAACCCTCGAGCTGGTACCCTGCCACGCTCTAATCCCGAACCTCTACACCCGCATTTCATCAAACCTCGAGCGGGTTATCCTGCATCGATCTAACCCTGAACCCTTAACCCCAATTTCCTTAACCCTCGAGCTGGTACCCTGCCACGCTCTAATCCCGAACTCCTACACCCGAATTTCATCAACCATCGAGCTGGTTACCCTGCCACGATCTAACCCTGAACTCCTACACCCGAATTTCATCAATCCTCGAGCTGGTTACCCTGCCACGCTCTAACCCCGATCTCCTACACCCGAATTTCATCAACCCTAGGGCTGGATACCCTGCCACGCTGTAACCCCAAACTCTTAACCCCAATTTCCTTAACCCTCGAGCTGGTACCCTGCCACGCTCTAATCCCGAACCTCTACACCCGCATTTCATCAAACCTCGAGCGGGTTATCCTGCCACGATCTAACCCTGAACTCTTAACCCCAATTTCCTTAACCCTCGAGCTGGTTACCCTGCCACGCTGTAACCCCAAACTCTTAACCCCAATTTCCATAACCCTCAAGCTGGTTACCCTGCCACGCTGTAACCCCAAACTCTTAACCCCAATTTCCTTAACCCTCGAGCTGGTACCCTGCCACGCTCTAATCCCGAACTCCTACACCCGAATTTCATAAACCCTCGAGCTGGTTACCCTGCCACGATCTAACCCTGAACTCCTACACCCGCATTTCATCAATCCTCGAGCTGGTTACACTGCCACGCTCTAACCCGGAACTCCTACACCCGAATTTCATCAACCCTCGGGCTGGTTACCCTGCCACGCTGTAACCCCAAACTCTTAACCCCAATTTCCTTAACCCTCGAGCTGGTTACCCTGCCACGCTGTAACCCCAAACTCTTAACCCCAATTTCCTTAACCCTCGAGCTGGTTACCCTGCCACGCTGTAACCCCAAACTCTTAACCCCAATTTCCTTAACCCTCGAGCTGGTACCCTGCCACGCTCTAATCCCGAACTCCTACACCCGAATTTCATCAACCCTCGAGCTGGTTACCCTGCCACGATCTAACCCTGAACTCCTACACCCGCATTTCATCAATCCTCGAGCTGGTTACCCTGCCACGCTCTAACCCGGAACTCCTACACCCGAATTTCATCAACCCTCGGGCTGGTTACCCTGCCACGCTGTAACCCCAAACTCTTAACCCCAGTTTCCTTAACCCTCGAGCTGGTTACCCTGCCACGCTGTAACCCCAAACTCTTAACCCCAATTTCCTTAACCCTCGAGCTGGAACCCTGCCACGCTCTAATCCCGAACTCCTACACCCGCATTTCATCAACCCTCGTGCTGGTTACCCTGCCACGATCTAACCCTGAACTCCTACACCCGAATTTCATCAATCCTCGAGCTGGTTACCCTGCCACGCTCTAACCCCGAACTCCTACACCCGAATTTCATCAACCCTCGGGCTGGTTACCCTGCCACGCTGTAACCCCAAACTCTTAACCCCAATTTCCTTAACCCTCAAAGCTGGTTACCCTGCCACGCTGTAACCCCAAACTCTTAACCCCAATTTCCTTAACCCTCGAGCTGGTACCCTGCCACGCTCTAATCCGGAACTCCTACACCCGAATTTCATCAACCCTCGAGCTGGTTACCCTGCCACGATCTAACCCTGAACTCCTACACCCGAATTTCATCAATCCTCGAGCTGGTTACCCTGCCACGCTCTAACCCCGAACGCCTACACCCGAATTTCATCAACCCTCGGGCTGGATACCCTGCCACGCTGTAACCCCAAACTCTTAACCCCAATTTACTTAACCCTCGAGCTGGTTACCCTGCCACGATCTAACCCTGAACTCCTACACCCGAATTTCATCAATCCTCGAGCTGGTTACCCTGCCACGCTCTAACCCCGAACTCCTACACCCGAATTTCATCAACCCTCGAGCGGGTTATCCTGCCACGATCTAACCCTGAACTCTTAACCCCAATTTCCTTAACCCTCGAGCTGGTTACCCTGCCACGCTGTAACCCCAAACTCTTAACCCCAATTTCCTTAACCCTCAAGCTGGTTACCCTGCCACGCTGTAACCCCAAACTCTTAACCCCAATTTCCTTAACCCTCGAGCTGGTACCCTGCCACGCTCTAATCCCGAACTCCTACACCCGAATTTCATCAACCCTCGAGCTGGTTACCCTGCCACGATCTAACCCTGAACTCCTACACCCGCATTTCATCAATCCTCGAGCTGGTTACACTGCCACGCTCTAACCCGGAACTCCTACACCCGAATTTCATCAACCCTCGGGCTGGTTACCCTGCCACGCTGTAACCCCAAACTCTTAACCCCAATTTCCTTAACCCTCGAGCTGGTTACCCTGCCACGCTGTAACCCCAAACTCTTAACCCCAATTTCCTTAACCCTCGAGCTGGTTACCCTGCCACGTTGTAACCCCAAACTCTTAACCCCAATTTCCTTAACCCTCGAGCTGGTACCCTGCCACGCTCTAATCCCGAACTCCTACACCCGAATTTCATCAACCCTCGAGCTGGTTACCCTGCCACGATCTAACCCTGAACTCCTACACCCGCATTTCATCAATCCTCGAGCTGGTTACCCTGCCACGCTCTAACCCGGAACTCCTACACCCGAATTTCATCAACCCTCGGGCTGGTTACCCTGCCACGCTGTAACCCCAAACTCTTAACCCCAATTTCCTTAACCCTCGGGCTGGTTACCCTGCCACGCTGTAACCCCAAACTCTTAACCCCAATTTCCTTAACCCTCAAAGCTGGTTACCCTGCCACGCTGTAACCCCAAACTCTTAACCCCAATTTCCTTAACCCTCGAGCTGGTTACCCTGCCACGCTGTAACCCCAAACTCTTAACCCCAATTTCCTTAACCCTCGAGCTGGTTACCCTGCCACGCTCTAACCCCGAACTCCTACATCCGAATTTCATCAACCCTCGGGCTGGATACCTTGCCACGCTGTAACTCCAAACTCTTAACCCCAATTTCCTTAACCCTCGAGCTAGTTACTCTGCCACGCCCTAACCCCGAACTCCTACACCCGAATTTCATCAAACCTCGAGCGGGTTATCCTGCCACGATCTAACCCTGAACTCTTAACCCCAATTTCCTTAACCCTCGAGCTGGTACCCTGCCACGCTCTAATCCCGAACTCCTACACCCGAATTTCATCAACCCTCGAGCTGGTTACCCTGCCACGATCTAACCCTGAACTCCTACACCCGAATTTCATCAATCCTCGAGCTGGTTACCCTGCCACGATCTAACCCCGAACTCCTACACCCGAATTTCATCAACCCTCGAGCTAGTTACTCTGCCACGCCCTAACCCCGAACTCCTACACCCGAATTTCATCAAACCTCGAGCGGGTTATCCTGCCACGATCTAACCCTGAACTCTTAACCCCAATTTCCTTAACCCTCGAGCTGGTACCCTGCCACGCTCTAATCCCGAACTCCTACACCCGAATTTCATCAACCCTCGAGCTGGTTACCCTGCCACGATCTAACCCTGAACTCCTACACCCGAATTTCATCAATCCTCGAGCTGGTTACCCTGCCACGCTCTAACCCCGAACTCCTACACCCGAATTTCATCAACCCTCGGGCTGGATACCCTGCCACGCTGTAACCCCAAACTCTTAACCCCAATTTCCTTAACCCTCGAGCTGGTACCCTGCCACGCTCTAATCCCGAACCTCTACACCCGCATTTCATCAAACCTCGAGCGGGTTATCCTGCCACGATTTAACCCTGAACTCTTAACCCCAATTTCCTTAACCCTCGAGCTGGTACCCTGCCACGCTCTAATCCCGAACTCCTACACCCGAATTTCATCAACCCTCGAGCTGGTTACCCTGCCACGATCTAACCCTGAACTCCTACACCCGAATTTCATCAATCCTCGAGCTGGTTACCCTGCCACGCTCTAACCCCGAACTCCTACACCCGAATTTCATCAACCCTAGGGCTGGATACCCTGCCACGCTGTAACCCCAAACTCTTAACCCCAATTTCCTTAACCCTCGAGCTGGTACCCTGCCACGCTCTAATCCCGAACCTCTACACCCGCATTTCATCAAACCTCGAGCGGGTTATCCTGCCACGATCTAACCCTGAACTCTTAACCCCAATTTCCTTAACCCTCGAGCTGGTACCCTGCCACGCTCTAATCCCGAACTCCTACACCCGAATTTCATCAACCCTCGAGCTGGTTACCCTGCCACACTCTAACTCCGAACTCCTACACCCGAATTTCATCAACCCTCGAGCTGGTTACCCTGCCACACTCTAACTCCGAACTCCTACACCCGAATTTCATCAACCCTCGAGCTGGTTACCCTGCCACGATCTAACCCTGAACTCCTACACCCGAATTTCATCAATTCTCGAGCTGGTTACCCTGCCACGCTGTAACCCCAAACTCTTAACCCCAATTTCCTTAACCCTCGAGCTGGTACCCTGCCACGTTCTAATCCCGAACTCCTACACCCGAATTTCATCAACCCTCGAGCTGGTTACCCTGCCACACTCTAACCCCGAACTCCTACACTCGAATTTCATCAACCCTCGAGCTGGTTACCCTGCCACGATCTAACCCTGAACTCCTACACCCGAATTTCATCAATCCTCGTGCTGGTTACCCTGCCACGATCTAACCCTGAACTCCTACACCCGAATTTCATCAATCCTCGTGCTGGTTACCCTACCACGATCTAATCCCGAACTCCTACACCCGCATTTCATCAACCCTCGTGCTGGTTACCCTGCCACGATCTAACCCTGAACTCTTAACCCCAATTTCCTTAACCCTCGAGCTGGTTACTCTGCCACGCCCTAACCCCGAACTCCTACACCCGAATTTCATCAACCCTCGAGCGGGTCATCCTGCCACGATCTAACCCTGAACTCCTACACCCGAATTTCATCAATCCTCGAGCTGGTTACCCTGCCACGCTCTAACCCCAAACTCCTACACCCGAATTTCATCAACCCTCGGGCTGGTTACCCTGCCACGCTGTAACCCCAAACTCTTAACCCCAATTTCCTTAACCCTCGAGCTGGTTACCCTGCCACGCTCTAACCCCGAACTCCTACATCCGAATTTTATCAACCCTCGGGCTGGTACCGTGCCACGCTCTAACCCCGAACTCCTACACCCGAATTTCATAAACCCTCGAGCTGGTTACCCTGCCACACTCTAACTCCGAACTCCTACACCCGAATTTCATCAACCCTCGAGCTGGTGACCCTGCCACGCTATAACCCCAAACTCTTAACCCCAATTTCCTTAACCCTCGAGCTAGTTACTCTGCCACGCCCTAACCCCGAACTCCTACACCCGAATTTCATCAACCCTCGAGCTGGTTACCCTGCCACGATCTAACCCTGAACTCCTACACCCGAATTTCATCAATCCTCGAGCTGGTTACCCTGCCACGCTCTAACCCCGAACTCCTACACCCGAATTTCATCAACCCTCGGGCTGGTTACCCTGCCACGATCTAACCCTGAACTCCTACACCCGCATTTCATCAATCCTCGAGCTGGTTACACTGCCACGCTCTAACCCGGAACTCCTACACCCGAATTTCATCAACCCTCGGGCTGGTTACCCTGCCACGCTGTAACCCCAAACTCTTAACCCCAATTTCCTTAACCCTCGAGCTGGTTACCCTGCCACGCTGTAACCCCAAACTCTTAACCCCAATTTCCTTAACCCTCGAGCTAGTTACTCTGCCACGCCCTAACCCCGAACTCCTACACCCGAATTTCATCAACCCTCGAGCTGGTTACCCTGCCACGATCTAACCCTGAACTCCTACACCCGAATTTCATCAATCCTCGAGCTGGTTACCCTGCCACGCTCTAACCCCGAACTCCTACACCCGAATTTCATCAACCCTCGGGCTGGTTACCCTGCCACGCTGTAACCCCAAACTCTTAACCCCAATTTCCTCAACCCTCGAGCTGGTTACCCTGCCACGCTGTAACCCCAAACTCTTAACCCCAATTTCCTTAACCCTCGAGCTGGTTACCCTGCCACGCTCTAACCCCGAACTCCTACATCCGAATTTCATCAACCCTCGGGCTGGATACCCTGCCACGCTGTAACCCCAAACTCTTAACCCCAATTTCCTTAACCCTCGAGCTGGTTACCCTGCCACGATCTAACCCTGAACTCCTACACCCGAATTTCATCAATCCTCGAGCTGGTTACCCTGCCACGCTCTAACCCCGAACTCCTACACCCGAATTTCATCAACCCTCGAGCGGGTTATCCTGCCACGATCTAACCCTGAACTCTTAACCCCAATTTCCTTAACCCTCGAGCTGGTTACCCTGCCACGCTGTAACCCCAAACTCTTAACCCCAATTTCCTTAACCCTCAAGCTGGTTACCCTGCCACGCTGTAACCCCAAACTCTTAACCCCAATTTCCTTAACCCTCGAGCTGGTACCCTGCCACGCTCTAATCCCGAACTCCTACACCCGAATTTCATCAACCCTCGAGCTGGTTACCCTGCCACGATCTAACCCTGAACTCCTACACCCGCATTTCATCAATCCTCGAGCTGGTTACACTGCCACGCTCTAACCCGGAACTCCTACACCCGAATTTCATCAACCCTCGGGCTGGTTACCCTGCCACGCTGTAACCCCAAACTCTTAACCCCAATTTCCTTAACCCTCGAGCTGGTTACCCTGCCACGCTGTAACCCCAAACTCTTAACCCCAATTTCCTTAACCCTCGAGCTGGTTACCCTGCCACGTTGTAACCCCAAACTCTTAACCCCAATTTCCTTAACCCTCGAGCTGGTACCCTGCCACGCTCTAATCCCGAACTCCTACACCCGAATTTCATCAACCCTCGAGCTGGTTACCCTGCCACGATCTAACCCTGAACTCCTACACCCGCATTTCATCAATCCTCGAGCTGGTTACCCTGCCACGCTCTAACCCGGAACTCCTACACCCGAATTTCATCAACCCTCGGGCTGGTTACCCTGCCACGCTGTAACCCCAAACTCTTAACCCCAATTTCCTTAACCCTCGAGCTGGTTACCCTGCCACGCTGTAACCCCAAACTCTTAACCCCAATTTCCTTAACCCTCGAGCTGGTACCCTGCCACGCTCTAATCCCGAACTCCTACACCCGCATTTCATCAACCCTCGTGCTGGTTACCCTGCCACGATCTAACCCTGAACTCCTACACCCGAATTTCATCAATCCTCGAGCTGGTTACCCTGCCACGCTCTAACCCCGAACTCCTACACCCGAATTTCATCAACCCTCGGGCTGGTTACCCTGCAACGCTGTAACCCCAAACTCTTAACCCCAATTTCCTTAACCCTCAAAGCTGGTTACCCTGCCACGCTGTAACCCCAAACTCTTAACCCCAATTTCCTTAACCCTCGAGCTGGTTACCCTGCCACGCTGTAACCCCAAACTCTTAACCCCAATTTCCTTAACCCTCGAGCTGGTTACCCTGCCACGCTCTAACCCCGAACTCCTACATCCGAATTTCATCAACCCTCGGGCTGGATACCTTGCCACGCTGTAACTCCAAACTCTTAACCCCAATTTCCTTAACCCTCGAGCTAGTTACTCTGCCACGCCCTAACCCCGAACTCCTACACCCGAATTTCATCAAACCTCGAGCGGGTTATCCTGCCACGATCTAACCCTGAACTCTTAACCCCAATTTCCTTAACCCTCGAGCTGGTTACCCTGCCACGCTGTAACCCCAAACTCTTAACCCCAATTTCCTTAACCCTCGAGCTGGTACCCTGCCACGCTCTAATCCCGAACTCCTACACCCGAATTTCATCAACCCTCGAGCTGGTTACCCTGCCACGATCTAACCCTGAACTCCTACACCCGAATTTCATCAATCCTCGAGCTGGTTACCCTGCCACGATCTAACCCCGAACTCCTACACCCGAATTTCATCAACCCTCGAGCTAGTTACTCTGCCACCCCCTAACCCCGAACTCCTACACCCGAATTTCATCAAACCTCGAGCGGGTTATCCTGCCACGATCTAACCCTGAACTCTTAACCCCAATTTCCTTAACCCTCGAGCTGGTACCCTGCCACGCTCTAATCCCGAACTCCTACACCCGAATTTCATCAACCCTCGAGCTGGTTACCCTGCCACGATCTAACCCTGAACTCCTACACCCGAATTTCATCAATCCTCGAGCTGGTTACCCTGCCACGCTCTAACCCCGAACTCCTACACCCGAATTTCATCAACCCTCGGGCTGGATACCCTGCCACGCTGTAACCCCAAACTCTTAACCCCAATTTCCTTAACCCTCGAGCTGGTACCCTGCCACGCTCTAATCCCGAACCTCTACACCCGCATTTCATCAAACCTCGAGCGGGTTATCCTGCCACGATTTAACCATGAACTCTTAACCCCAATTTCCTAAACCCTCGAGCTGGTACCCTGCCACGCTCTAATCCCGAACTCCTACACCCGAATTTCATCAACCCTCGAGCTGGTTACCCTGCCACGATCTAACCCGGAACTCCTACACCCGAATTTCATCAACCCTCGGGCTGGTTACCCTGCCACGCTGTAACCCCAAACTCTTAACCCCAATTTCCTTAACCCTCGAGCTGGTTACCCTGCCACGCTGTAACCCCAAACTCTTAACCCCAATTTCCTTAACCCTCGAGCTGGTACCCTGCCACGCTCTAATCCCGAACTCCTACACCCGCATTTCATCAACCCTCGTGCTGGTTACCCTGCCACGATCTAACCCTGAACTCCTACACCCGAATTTCATCAATCCTCGAGCTGGTTACCCTGCCACGCTCTAACCCCGAACTCCTACACCCGAATTTCATCAACCCTCGGGCTGGTTACCCTGCAACGCTGTAACCCCAAACTCTTAACCCCAATTTCCTTAACCCTCAAAGCTGGTTACCCTGCCACGCTGTAACCCCAAACTCTTAACCCCAATTTCCTTAACCCTCGAGCTGGTTACCCTGCCACGCTGTAACCCCAAACTCTTAACCCCAATTTCCTTAACCCTCGAGCTGGTTACCCTGCCACGCTCTAACCCCGAACTCCTACATCCGAATTTCATCAACCCTCGGGCTGGATACCTTGCCACGCTGTAACTCCAAACTCTTAACCCCAATTTCCTTAACCCTCGAGCTAGTTACTCTGCCACGCCCTAACCCCGAACTCCTACACCCGAATTTCATCAAACCTCGAGCGGGTTATCCTGCCACGATCTAACCCTGAACTCTTAACCCCAATTTCCTTAACCCTCGAGCTGGTTACCCTGCCACGCTGTAACCCCAAACTCTTAACCCCAATTTCCTTAGCCCTCGAGCTGGTACCCTGCCACGCTCTAATCCCGAACTCCTACACCCGAATTTCATCAACCCTCGAGCTGGTTACCCTGCCACGATCTAACCCTGAACTCCTACACCCGAATTTCATCAATCCTCGAGCTGGTTACCCTGCCACGATCTAACCCCGAACTCCTACACCCGAATTTCATCAACCCTCGAGCTAGTTACTCTGCCACCCCCTAACCCCGAACTCCTACACCCGAATTTCATCAAACCTCGAGCGGGTTATCCTGCCACGATCTAACCCTGAACTCTTAACCCCAATTTCCTTAACCCTCGAGCTGGTACCCTGCCACGCTCTAATCCCGAACTCCTACACCCGAATTTCATCAACCCTCGAACTGGTTACCCTGCCACGATCTAACCCTGAACTCCTACACCCGAATTTCATCAATCCTCGAGCTGGTTACCCTGCCACGCTCTAACCCCGAACTCCTACACCCGAATTTCATCAACCCTCGGGCTGGATACCCTGCCACGCTGTAACCCCAAACTCTTAACCCCAATTTCCTTAACCCTCGAGCTGGTACCCTGCCACGCTCTAATCCCGAACCTCTACACCCGCATTTCATCAAACCTCGAGCGGGTTATCCTGCCACGATTTAACCATGAACTCTTAACCCCAATTTCCTAAACCCTCGAGCTGGTACCCTGCCACGCTCTAATCCCGAACTCCTACACCCGAATTTCATCAACCCTCGAGCTGGTTACCCTGCCACGATCTAACCCTGAACTCCTACACCCGAATTTCATCAATCCTCGAGCTGGTTACCCTGCCACGCTCTAACCCCGAACTCCTACACCCGAATTTCATCAACCCTAGGGCTGGATACCCTGCCACGCTGTAACCCCAAACTCTTAACCCCAATTTCCTTAACCCTCGAGCTGGTACCCTGCCACGCTCTAATCCCGAACCTCTACACCCGCATTTCATCAAACCTCGAGCGGGTTATCCTGCCACGATCTAACCCTGAACTCTTAACCCCAATTTCCTTAACCCTCGAGCTGGTACCCTACCACGCTCTAATCCCGAACTCCTACACCCGAATTTCATCAACCCTCGAGCTGGTTACCCTGCCACGATCTAACCCTGAACTCCTACACCCGAATTTCATCAATCCTCGAGCTGGTTACCCTGCCACGCTCTAACCCCGAACTCCTACACCCGAATTTCATCAACCCTCGGGCTGGATACCCTGCCACGCTCTAACCCCGAACTCCTACACCCGAATTTCATCAACCCTCGAGCGGGTTATCCTGCCACGATCTAACCCTGAACTCTTAACCCCAATTTCCTTAACCCTCGAGCTGGTTACCCTGCCACGCTGTAACCCCAAACTCTTAACCCCAATTTCCATAACCCTCAAGCTGGTTACCCTGCCACGCTGTAACCCCAAACTCTTAACCCCAATTTCCTTAACCCTCGAGCTGGTTACCCTGCCACGCTCTAACCCCGAACTCCTACATCCGAATTTCATCAACCCTCGGGCTGGATACCCTGCCACGCTGTAACCCCAAACTCTTAACCCCAATTTCCTTAACCCTCGAGCTGGTTACCCTGCCACGATCTAACCCTGAACTCCTACACCCGAATTTCATCAATCCTCGAGCTGGTTACCCTGCCACGCTCTAACCCCGATCTCCTACACCCGAATTTCATCAACCCTAGGGCTGGATACCCTGCCACGCTGTAACCCCAAACTCTTAACCCCAATTTCCTTAACCCTCGAGCTGGTACCCTGCCACGCTCTAATCCCGAACTCCTACACCCGAATTTCATAAACCCTCGAGCTGGTTACCCTGCCACGATCTAACCCTGAACTCCTACACCCGCATTTCATCAATCCTCGAGCTGGTTACACTGCCACGCTCTAACCCGGAACTCCTACACCCGAATTTCATCAACCCTCGGGCTGGTTACCCTGCCACGCTGTAACCCCAAACTCTTAACCCCAATTTCCTTAACCCTCGAGCTGGTTACCCTGCCACGCTGTAACCCCAAACTCTTAACCCCAATTTCCTTAACCCTCGAGCTGGTTACCCTGCCACGCTGTAACCCCAAACTCTTAACCCCAATTTCCTTAACCCTCGAGCTGGTACCCTGCCACGCTCTAATCCCGAACTCCTACACCCGAATTTCATCAACCCTCGAGCTGGTTACCCTGCCACGATCTAACCCTGAACTCCTACACCCGCATTTCATCAATCCTCGAGCTGGTTACCCTGCCACGCTCTAACCCGGAACTCCTACACCCGAATTTCATCAACCCTCGGGCTGGTTACCCTGCCACGCTGTAACCCCAAACTCTTAACCCCAGTTTCCTTAACCCTCGAGCTGGTTACCCTGCCACGCTGTAACCCCAAACTCTTAACCCCAATTTCCTTAACCCTCGAGCTGGAACCCTGCCACGCTCTAATCCCGAACTCCTACACCCGCATTTCATCAACCCTCGTGCTGGTTACCCTGCCACGATCTAACCCTGAACTCCTACACCCGAATTTCATCAATCCTCGAGCTGGTTACCCTGCCACGCTCTAACCCCGAACTCCTACACCCGAATTTCATCAACCCTCGGGCTGGTTACCCTGCCACGCTGTAACCCCAAACTCTTAACCCCAATTTCCTTAACCCTCAAAGCTGGTTATCCTGCCACGCTGTAACCCCAAACTCTTAACCCCAATTTCCTTAACCCTCGAGCTGGTTACCCTGCCACGCTGTAACCCCAAACTCTTAACCCCAATTTCCTTAACCCTCGAGCTGGTTACCCTGCCACGCTCTAACCCCGAACTCCTACATCCGAATTTCATCAACCCTCGGGCTGGATACCTTGCCACGCTGTAACTCCAAACTCTTAACCCCAATTTCCTTAACCCTCGAGCTAGTTACTCTGCCACGCCGTAACCCCGAACTCCTACACCCGAATTTCATCAAACCTCGAGCGGGTTATCCTGCCACGATCTAACCCTGAACTCTTAACCCCAATTTCCTTAACCCTCGAGCTGGTTACCCTGCCACGCTGTAACCCCAAACTCTAAACCCCAATTTCCTTAACCCTCGAGCTGGTACCCTGCCACGCTCTAATCCGGAACTCCTACACCCGAATTTCATCAACCCTCGAGCTGGTTACCCTGCCACGATCTAACCCTGAACTCCTACACCCGAATTTCATCAATCCTCGAGCTGGTTACCCTGCCACGCTCTAACCCCGAACGCCTACACCCGAATTTCATCAACCCTCGAGCTGGTTACCCTGCCACGATCTAACCCTGAACTCCTACACCCGAATTTCATCAATCCTCGAGCTGGTTACCCTGCCACGATCTAACCCCGAACTCCTACACCCGAATTTCATCAACCCTCGAGCTAGTTACTCTGCCACGCCCTAACCCCGAACTCCTACACCCGAATTTCATCAAACCTCGAGCGGGTTATCCTGCCACGATCTAACCCTGAACTCTTAACCCCAATTTCCTTAACCCTCGAGCTGGTACCCTGCCACGCTCTAATCCCGAACTCCTACACCCGAATTTCATCAACCCTCGAGCTGGTTACCCTGCCACGATCTAACCCTGAACTCCTACACCCGAATTTCATCAATCCTTGAGCTGGTTACCCTGCCACGCTCTAACCCCGAACTCCTACACCCGAATTTCATCAACCCACGGTCTGGATACCCTGCCACGCTGTAACCCCAAACTCTTAACCCCAATTTCCTTAACCCTCGAGCTGGTACCCTGCCACGCTCTAATCCCGAACCTCTACACCCGCATTTCATCAAACCTCGAGCGGGTTATCCTGCATCGATCTAACCCTGAACTCTTAACCCCAATTTCCTTAACCCTCGAGCTGGTACCCTGCCACGCTCTAATCCCGAACTCCTACACCCGAATTTCATCAACCCTCGAGCTGGTTACCCTGCCACGATCTAACCCTGAACTCCTACACCCGAATTTCATCAATCCTCGAGCTGGTTACCCTGCCACGCTCTAACCCCGAACTTCTACACCCGAATTTCATCAACCCTAGGGCTGGATACCCTGCCACGCTGTAACCCCAAACTCTTAACCCCAATTTCCTTAACCCTCGAGCTGGTACCCTGCCACGCTCTAATCCCGAACCTCTACACCCGCATTTCATCAAACCTCGAGCGGGTTATCCTGCCACGATCTAACCCTGAACTCTTAACCCCAATTTCCTTAACCCTCGAGCTGGTACCCTGCCACGCTCTAATCCCGAACTCCTACACCCGAATTTCATCAACCCTCGAGCTGGTTACCCTGCCACGATCTAACCCTGAACTCCTACACCCGAATTTCATCAATCCTCGAGCTGGTTACCCTGCCACGCTCTAACCCCGAACTCCTACATCCGAATTTCATCAACCCTCGGGCTGGATACCCTGCCACGCTGTAACCCCAAACTCTTAACCCCAATTTCCTTAACCCTCGAGCTGGTTACCCTGCCACGATCTAACCCTGAACTCCTACACCCCAATTTCCTTAACCCTCGAGCTGGTTACCCTGCCACGATCTAACCCCGAACTCCTACACCCGAATTTCATCAACCCTCGAGCGGGTTATCCTGCCACGATCTAACCCTGAACTCTTAACCCCAATTTCCTTAACCCTCGAGCTGGTTACCCTGCCACGCTGTAACCCCAAACTCTTAACCCCAATTTCCATAACCCTCAAGCTGGTTACCCTGCCACGATCTAACCCTGAACTCCTACACCCGAATTTCATCAATCCTCGAGCTGGTTACCCTGCCACGCTCTAACCCTGAACTCCTACACCCGCATTTCATCAATCCTCGAGCTGGTTACCCTGCCACGCTCTAACCCGGAACTCCTACACCCGAATTTCATCAACCCTCGGGCTGGTTACCCTGCCACGCTGTAACCCCAAACTCTTAACCCCAATTTCCTTAACCCTCAAAGCTGGTTACCCTGCCACGCTGTAACCCCAAACTCTTAACCCCAATTTCCTTAACCCTCGAGCTGGTTACCCTGCCACGCTGTAACCCCAAACTCTTAACCCCAATTTCCTTAACCCTCGAGCTGGTTACCCTGCCACGCTCCAACCCCGAACTCCTACATCCGAATTTCATCAACCCTCGGGCTGGATACCTTGCCACGCTGTAACTCCAAACTCTTAACCCCAATTTCCTTAACCCTCGAGCTAGTTACTCTGCCACGCCGTAACCCCGAACTCCTACACCCGAATTTCATCAAACCTCGAGCGGGTTATCCTGCCACGATCTAACCCTGAACTCTTAACCCCAATTTCCTTAACCCTCGAGCTGGTTAACCTGCCACGCTGTAACCCCAAACTCTTAACCCCAATTTCCTTAACCCTCGAGCTGGTACCCTGCCACGCTCTAATCCCGAACTCCTACACCCGAATTTCATCAACCCTCGAGCTGGTTACCCTGCCACGATCTAACCCTGAACTCCTACACCCGAATTTCATCAACCCACGAGCTGGTTACCCTGCCACGCTCTAACCCCGAACGCCTACACCCGAATTTCATCAATCCTCGAGCTAGTTACTCTGCCACGCCCTAACCCCGAACTCCTACACCCGAATTTCATCAAACCTCGAGCGGGTTATCCTGCCACGATCTAACCCTGAACTCTTAACCCCAATTTCCTTAACCCTCGAGCTGGTACCCTGCCACGCTCTAATCCCGAACTCCTACACCCGAATTTCATCAACCCTCGAGCTGGTTACCCTGCCACGATCTAACCCTGAACTCCTACACCCGAATTTCATCAATCCTCGAGCTGGTTACCCTGCCACGCTCTAACCCCGAACTCCTACACCCGAATTTCATCAACCCTCGGGCTGGATACCCTGCCACGCTGTAACCCCAAACTCTTAACCCCGAATTTCATCAACCCTCGAGCTGGTTACCCTGCCACGATCTAACCCTGAACTCCTACACCCGAATTTCATCAATCCTTGAGCTGGTTACCCTGCCACGCTCTAACCCCGAACTCCTACACCCGAATTTCATCAACCCTCGGTCTGGATACCCTGCCACGCTGTAACCCCAAACTCTTAACCCCAATTTCCTTAACCCTCGAGCTGGTACCCTGCCACGCTCTAATCCCGAACCTCTACACCCGCATTTCATCAAACCTCGAGCGGGTTATCCTGCATCGATCTAACCCTGAACTCTTAACCCCAATTTCCTTAACCCTCGAGCTGGTACCCTGCCACGCTCTAATCCCGAACTCCTACACCCGAATTTCATCAACCCTCGAGCTGGTTACCCTGCCACGATCTAACCCTGAACTCCTACACCCGAATTTCATCAATCCTCGAGCTGGTTACCCTGCCACGCTCTAACCCCGAACTTCTACACCCGAATTTCATCAACCCTAGGGCTGGATACCCTGCCACGCTGTAACCCCAAACTCTTAACCCCAATTTCCTTAACCCTCGAGCTGGTACCCTGCCACGCTCTAATCCCGAACCTCTACACCCGCATTTCATCAAACCTCGAGCGGGTTATCCTGCCACGATCTAACCCTGAACTCTTAACCCCAATTTCCTTAACCCTCGAGCTGGTACCCTGCCACGCTCTAATCCCGAACTCCTACACCCGAATTTCATCAACCCTCGAGCTGGTTACCCTGCCACGATCTAACCCTGAACTCCTACACCCGAATTTCATCAATCCTCGAGCTGGTTACCCTGCCACGCTCTAACCCCGAACTCCTACATCCGAATTTCATCAACCCTCGGGCTGGATACCCTGCCACGCTGTAACCCCAAACTCTTAACCCCAATTTCCTTAACCCTCGAGCTGGTTACCCTGCCACGATCTAACCCTGAACTCCTACACCCCAATTTCCTTAACCCTCGAGCTGGTTACCCTGCCACGATCTAACCCCGAACTCCTACACCCGAATTTCATCAACCCTCGAGCGGGTTATCCTGCCACGATCTAACCCTGAACTCTTAACCCCAATTTCCTTAACCCTCGAGCTGGTTACCCTGCCACGCTGTAACCCCAAACTCTTAACCCCAATTTCCATAACCCTCAAGCTGGTTACCCTGCCACGATCTAACCCTGAACTCCTACACCCGAATTTCATCAATCCTCGAGCTGGTTACCCTGCCACGCTCTAACCCTGAACTCCTACACCCGCATTTCATCAATCCTCGAGCTGGTTACCCTGCCACGCTCTAACCCGGAACTCCTACACCCGAATTTCATCAACCCTCGGGCTGGTTACCCTGCCACGCTGTAACCCCAAACTCTTAACCCCAATTTCCTTAACCCTCAAAGCTGGTTACCCTGCCACGCTGTAACCCCAAACTCTTAACCCCAATTTCCTTAACCCTCGAGCTGGTTACCCTGCCACGCTGTAACCCCAAACTCTTAACCCCAATTTCCTTAACCCTCGAGCTGGTTACCCTGCCACGCTCCAACCCCGAACTCCTACATCCGAATTTCATCAACCCTCGGGCTGGATACCTTGCCACGCTGTAACTCCAAACTCTTAACCCCAATTTCCTTAACCCTCGAGCTAGTTACTCTGCCACGCCGTAACCCCGAACTCCTACACCCGAATTTCATCAAACCTCGAGCGGGTTATTCTGCCACGATCTAACCCTGAACTCTTAACCCCAATTTCCTTAACCCTCGAGCTGGTTAACCTGCCACGCTGTAACCCCAAACTCTTAACCCCAATTTCCTTAACCCTCGAGCTGGTACCCTGCCACGCTCTAATCCCGAACTCCTACACCCGAATTTCATCAACCCTCGAGCTGGTTACCCTGCCACGATCTAACCCTGAACTCCTACACCCGAATTTCATCAACCCACGAGCTGGTTACCCTGCCACGCTCTAACCCCGAACGCCTACACCCGAATTTCATCAATCCTCGAGCTAGTTACTCTGCCACGCCCTAACCCCGAACTCCTACACCCGAATTTCATCAAACCTCGAGCGGGTTATCCTGCCACGATCTAACCCTGAACTCTTAACCCCAATTTCCTTAACCCTCGAGCTGGTACCCTGCCACGCTCTAATCCCGAACTCCTACACCCGAATTTCATCAACCCTCGAGCTGGTTACCCTGCCACGATCTAACCCTGAACTCCTACACCCGAATTTCATCAATCCTCGAGCTGGTTACCCTGCCACGCTCTAACCCCGAACTCCTACACCCGAATTTCATCAACCCTCGGGCTGGATACCCTGCCACGCTGTAACCCCAAACTCTTAACCCCAATTTCCTTAACCCTCGAGCTGGTACCCTGCCACGCTCTAATCCCGAACCTCTACACCCGCATTTCATCAACCCTCGTGCTGGTTACCCTGCCACGATCTAACCCCAAACTCTTAACCCCAATTTCCTTAACCCTCGAGCTGGTACCCTGCCACGCTCTAATCCCGAACTCCTACACCCGAATTTCATCAACCCTCGAGCTGGTTACCCTGCCACGATCTAACCCTGAACTCCTACACCCGAATTTCATCAATCCTCGAGCTGGTTACCCTGCCACGCTCTAACCCCGAACTCCTACACCCGAATTTCATCAAACCTCGAGCTAGTTACTCTGCCACGCCCTAACCCCGAACTCCTACACCCGAATTTCATCAAACCTCGAGCGGGTTATCCTGCCACGATCTAACCCTGAACTCTTGACCCCAATTTCCTTAACCCTCGAGCTGGTACCCTGCCACGCTCTAATCCCGAACTCCTACACCCGAATTTCATCAACCCTCGAGCTGGATACCCTGCCACGATCTAACCCTGAACTCCTACACCCGAATTTCATCAATCCTCGAGCTGGTTACCCTGCCACGCTCTAACCCCGAACTCCTACACCCGAATTTCATCAACCCTCGGGCTGGATACCCTGCCACGCTCTAACCCCGAACTCCTACACCCGAATTTCATCAACCCTCGGGCTGGTTACCCTGCCACGCTGTAACCCCAAACTCTTAACCCCAATTTCCTTAACCCTCGAGCTGGTTACCCTGCCACGCTCTAACCCCGAACTCCTACATCCGAATTTCATCAACCCTCGGGCTGGTTACCCTGCCACGCTGTAACCCCAAACTCTTAACCCCAATTTCCTTAACCCTCGAGCTAGTTACCCTGCCACGCTGTAACCCCAAACTCTTAACCCCAATTTCCTTAACCCTCGGGCTGGTACCCTGCCACGCTCTAACCGCGAACTCCTACACCCCAATTTCCTTAACCCTCGAGCTGGTTACCCTGCCACGCTCTAACCCCGAACTCCTACATCCGAATTTCATCAACCCTCGGGCTGGATACCCTGCCACGCTGTAACCCCAAACTCTTAACCCCAATTTCCTTAACCCTCGAGCTGGTTACCCTGCCACGCTGTAACCCCAAACTCTTAACCCCAATTTCCTTAACCCTCGAGCTGGTTACCCTGCCACGCTGTAACCCCAAACTCTTAACCCCAATTTCCTTAACCCTCGAGCTGGTTACCCTGCCACGCTCCAACCCCGAACTCCTACATCCGAATTTCATCAACCCTCGGGCTGGATACCTTGCCACGCTGTAACTCCAAACTCTTAACCCCAATTTCCTTAACCCTCGAGCTAGTTACTCTGCCACGCCGTAACCCCGAACTCCTACACCCGAATTTCATCAAACCTCGAGCGGGTTATCCTGCCACGATCTAACCCTGAACTCTTAACCCCAATTTCCTTAACCCTCGAGCTGGTTAACCTGCCACGCTGTAACCCCAAACTCTTAACCCCAATTTCCTTAACCCTCGAGCTGGTACCCTGCCACGCTCTAATCCCGAACTCCTACACCCGAATTTCATCAACCCTCGAGCTGGTTACCCTGCCACGATCTAACCCTGAACTCCTACACCCGAATTTCATCAACCCACGAGCTGGTTACCCTGCCACGCTCTAACCCCGAACGCCTACACCCGAATTTCATCAATCCTCGAGCTAGTTACTCTGCCACGCCCTAACCCCGAACTCCTACACCCGAATTTCATCAAACCTCGAGCGGGTTATCCTGCCACGATCTAACCCTGAACTCTTAACCCCAATTTCCTTAACCCTCGAGCTGGTACCCTGCCACGCTCTAATCCCGAACTCCTACACCCGAATTTCATCAACCCTCGAGCTGGTTACCCTGCCACGATCTAACCCTGAACTCCTACACCCGAATTTCATCAATCCTCGAGCTGGTTACCCTGCCACG
This sequence comes from Phymastichus coffea, assembly GCF_024137745.1. NCBI lineage: Eukaryota > Metazoa > Arthropoda > Insecta > Hymenoptera > Eulophidae > Phymastichus > Phymastichus coffea. The sequence goes on from NW_026706814.1 coordinate 8,607,188, forward strand.
CTCTAACCCCGAACTCCTACACCCGAATTTCATCAACCCTCGGGCTGGATACCCTGCCACGCTGTAACCCCAAACTCTTAACCCCGAATTTCATCAACCCTCGAGCTGGTTACCCTGCCACGATCTAACCCTGAACTCCTACACCCGAATTTCATCAATCCTTGAGCTGGTTACCCTGCCACGCTCTAACCCCGAACTCCTACACCCGAATTTCATCAACCCTCGGTCTGGATACCCTGCCACGCTGTAACCCCAAACACTTAACCCCAATTTCCTTAACCCTCGAGCTGGTACCCTGCCACGCTCTAATCCCGAACCTCTACACCCGCATTTCATCAAACCTCGAGCGGGTTATCCTGCATCGATCTAACCCTGAACTCTTAACCCCAATTTCCTTAACCCTCGAGCTGGTACCCTGCCACGCTCTAATCCCGAACTCCTACACCCGAATTTCATCAACCCTCGAGCTGGTTACCCTGCCACGATCTAACCCTGAACTCCTACACCCGAATTTCATCAATCCTCGAGCTGGTTACCCTGCCACGCTCTAACCCCGAACTTCTACACCCGAATTTCATCAACCCTAGGGCTGGATACCCTGCCACGCTGTAACCCCAAACTCTTAACCCCAATTTCCTTAACCCTCGAGCTGGTACCCTGCCACGCTCTAATCCCGAACCTCTACACCCGCATTTCATCAAACCTCGAGCGGGTTATCCTGCCACGATCTAACCCTGAACTCTTAACCCCAATTTCCTTAACCCTCGAGCTGGTACCCTGCCACGCTCTAATCCCGAACTCCTACACCCGAATTTCATCAACCCTCGAGCTGGTTACCCTGCCACGATCTAACCCTGAACTCCTACACCCGAATTTCATCAATCCTCGAGCTGGTTACCCTGCCACGCTCTAACCCCGAACTCCTACATCCGAATTTCATCAACCCTCGGGCTGGATACCCTGCCACGCTGTAACCCCAAACTCTTAACCCCAATTTCCTTAACCCTCGAGCTGGTTACCCTGCCACGATCTAACCCTGAACTCCTACACCCCAATTTCCTTAACCCTCGAGCTGGTTACCCTGCCACGATCTAACCCCGAACTCCTACACCCGAATTTCATCAACCCTCGAGCGGGTTATCCTGCCACGATCTAACCCTGAACTCTTAACCCCAATTTCCTTAACCCTCGAGCTGGTTACCCTGCCACGCTGTAACCCCAAACTCTTAACCCCAATTTCCATAACCCTCAAGCTGGTTACCCTGCCACGATCTAACCCTGAACTCCTACACCCGAATTTCATCAATCCTCGAGCTGGTTACCCTGCCACGCTCTAACCCTGAACTCCTACACCCGCATTTCATCAATCCTCGAGCTGGTTACCCTGCCACGCTCTAACCCGGAACTCCTACACCCGAATTTCATCAACCCTCGGGCTGGTTACCCTGCCACGCTGTAACCCCAAACTCTTAACCCCAATTTCCTTAACCCTCAAAGCTGGTTACCCTGCCACGCTGTAACCCCAAACTCTTAACCCCAATTTCCTTAACCCTCGAGCTGGTTACCCTGCCACGCTGTAACCCCAAACTCTTAACCCCAATTTCCTTAACCCTCGAGCTGGTTACCCTGCCACGCTCCAACCCCGAACTCCTACATCCGAATTTCATCAACCCTCGGGCTGGATACCTTGCCACGCTGTAACTCCAAACTCTTAACCCCAATTTCCTTAACCCTCGAGCTAGTTACTCTGCCACGCCGTAACCCCGAACTCCTACACCCGAATTTCATCAAACCTCGAGCGGGTTATCCTGCCACGATCTAACCCTGAACTCTTAACCCCAATTTCCTTAACCCTCGAGCTGGTTAACCTGCCACGCTGTAACCCCAAACTCTTAACCCCAATTTCCTTAACCCTCGAGCTGGTACCCTGCCACGCTCTAATCCCGAACTCCTACACCCGAATTTCATCAACCCTCGAGCTGGTTACCCTGCCACGATCTAACCCTGAACTCCTACACCCGAATTTCATCAACCCACGAGCTGGTTACCCTGCCACGCTCTAACCCCGAACGCCTACACCCGAATTTCATCAATCCTCGAGCTAGTTACTCTGCCACGCCCTAACCCCGAACTCCTACACCCGAATTTCATCAAACCTCGAGCGGGTTATCCTGCCACGATCTAACCCTGAACTCTTAACCCCAATTTCCTTAACCCTCGAGCTGGTACCCTGCCACGCTCTAATCCCGAACTCCTACACCCGAATTTCATCAACCCTCGAGCTGGTTACCCTGCCACGATCTAACCCTGAACTCCTACACCCGAATTTCATCAATCCTCGAGCTGGTTACCCTGCCACGCTCTAACCCCGAACTCCTACACCCGAATTTCATCAACCCTCGGGCTGGATACCCTGCCACGCTGTAACCCCAAACTCTTAACCCCAATTTCCTTAACCCTCGAGCTGGTACCCTGCCACGCTCTAATCCCGAACCTCTACACCCGCATTTCATCAACCCTCGTGCTGGTTACCCTGCCACGATCTAACCCCAAACTCTTAACCCCAATTTCCTTAACCCTCGAGCTGGTACCCTGCCACGCTCTAATCCCGAACTCCTACACCCGAATTTCATCAACCCTCGAGCTGGTTACCCTGCCACGATCTAACCCTGAACTCCTACACCCGAATTTCATCAATCCTCGAGCTGGTTACCCTGCCACGCTCTAACCCCGAACTCCTACACCCGAATTTCATCAACCCTCGAGCTAGTTACTCTGCCACGCCCTAACCCCGAACTCCTACACCCGAATTTCATCAAACCTCGAGCGGGTTATCCTGCCACGATCTAACCCTGAACTCTTGACCCCAATTTCCTTAACCCTCGAGCTGGTACCCTGCCACGCTCTAATCCCGAACTCCTACACCCGAATTTCATCAACCCTCGAGCTGGATACCCTGCCACGATCTAACCCTGAACTCCTACACCCGAATTTCATCAATCCTCGAGCTGGTTACCCTGCCACGCTCTAACCCCGAACTCCTACACCCGAATTTCATCAACCCTCGGGCTGGATACCCTGCCACGCTCTAACCCCGAACTCCTACACCCGAATTTCATCAACCCTCGGGCTGGTTACCCTGCCACGCTGTAACCCCAAACTCTTAACCCCAATTTCCTTAACCCTCGAGCTGGTTACCCTGCCACGCTCTAACCCCGAACTCCTACATCCGAATTTCATCAACCCTCGGGCTGGTTACCCTGCCACGCTGTAACCCCAAACTCTTAACCCCAATTTCCTTAACCCTCGAGCTAGTTACCCTGCCACGCTGTAACCCCAAACTCTTAACCCCAATTTCCTTAACCCTCGGGCTGGTACCCTGCCACGCTCTAACCGCGAACTCCTACACCCCAATTTCCTTAACCCTCGAGCTGGTTACCCTGCCACGCTCTAACCCCGAACTCCTACATCCGAATTTCATCAACCCTCGGGCTGGATACCCTGCCACGCTGTAACCCCAAACTCTTAACCCCAATTTCCTTAACCCTCGAGCTGGTTACCCTGCCACGCTGTAACCCCAAACTCTTAACCCCAATTTCCTTAACCCTCGAGCTGGTTACCCTGCCACGCTGTAACCCCAAACTCTTAACCCCAATTTCCTTAACCCTCGAGCTGGTACCCTGCCACGCTCTAATCCCGAACTCCTACACCCGCATTTCATCAACCCTCGTGCTGGTTACCCTGCCACGATCTAACCCTGAACTCCTACACCCGAATTTCATCAATCCTCGAGCTGGTTACCCTGCCACGCTCTAACCCCGAACTCCTACACCCGAATTTCATCAACCCTCGGGCTGGTTACCCTGCCACGCTGTAACCCCAAACTCTTAACCCCAATTTCCTTAACCCTCAAAGCTGGTTACCCTGCCACGCTGTAACCCCAAACTCTTAACCCCAATTTCCTTAACCCTCGAGCTGGTTACCCTGCCACGCTGTAACCCCAAACTCTTAACCCCAATTTCCTTAACCCTCGAGCTGGTTACCCTGCCACGCTCCAACCCCGAACTCCTACATCCGAATTTCATCAACCCTCGGGCTGGATACCTTGCCACGCTGTAACTCCAAACTCTTAACCCCAATTTCCTTAACCCTCGAGCTAGTTACTCTGCCACGCCGTAACCCCGAACTCCTACACCCGAATTTCATCAAACCTCGAGCGGGTTATCCTGCCACGATCTAACCCTGAACTCTTAACCCCAATTTCCTTAACCCTCGAGCTGGTTAACCTGCCACGCTGTAACCCCAAACTCTTAACCCCAATTTCCTTAACCCTCGAGCTGGTACCCTGCCACGCTCTAATCCCGAACTCCTACACCCGAATTTCATCAACCCTCGAGCTGGTTACCCTGCCACGATCTAACCCTGAACTCCTACACCCGAATTTCATCAACCCACGAGCTGGTTACCCTGCCACGCTCTAACCCCGAACGCCTACACCCGAATTTCATCAATCCTCGAGCTAGTTACTCTGCCACGCCCTAACCCCGAACTCCTACACCCGAATTTCATCAAACCTCGAGCGGGTTATCCTGCCACGATCTAACCCTGAACTCTTAACCCCAATTTCCTTAACCCTCGAGCTGGTACCCTGCCACGCTCTAATCCCGAACTCCTACACCCGAATTTCATCAACCCTCGAGCTGGTTACCCTGCCACGATCTAACCCTGAACTCCTACACCCGAATTTCATCAATCCTCGAGCTGGTTACCCTGCCACGCTCTAACCCCGAACTCCTACACCCGAATTTCATCAACCCTCGGGCTGGATACCCTGCCACGCTGTAACCCCAAACTCTTAACCCCAATTTCCTTAACCCTCGAGCTGGTACCCTGCCACGCTCTAATCCCGAACCTCTACACCCGCATTTCATCAACCCTCGTGCTGGTTACCCTGCCACGATCTAACCCCAAACTCTTAACCCCAATTTCCTTAACCCTCGAGCTGGTACCCTGCCACGCTCTAATCCCGAACTCCTACACCCGAATTTCATCAACCCTCGAGCTGGTTACCCTGCCACGATCTAACCCTGAACTCCTACACCCGAATTTCATCAATCCTCGAGCTGGTTACCCTGCCACGCTCTAACCCCGAACTCCTACACCCGAATTTCATCAACCCTCGAGCTAGTTACTCTGCCACGCCCTAACCCCGAACTCCTACACCCGAATTTCATCAAACCTCGAGCGGGTTATCCTGCCACGATCTAACCCTGAACTCTTGACCCCAATTTCCTTAACCCTCGAGCTGGTACCCTGCCACGCTCTAATCCCGAACTCCTACACCCGAATTTCATCAACCCTCGAGCTGGATACCCTGCCACGATCTAACCCTGAACTCCTACACCCGAATTTCATCAATCCTCGAGCTGGTTACCCTGCCACGCTCTAACCCCGAACTCCTACACCCGAATTTCATCAACCCTCGGGCTGGATACCCTGCCACGCTCTAACCCCGAACTCCTACACCCGAATTTCATCAACCCTCGGGCTGGTTACCCTGCCACGCTGTAACCCCAAACTCTTAACCCCAATTTCCTTAACCCTCGAGCTGGTTACCCTGCCACGCTCTAACCCCGAACTCCTACATCCGAATTTCATCAACCCTCGGGCTGGTTACCCTGCCACGCTGTAACCCCAAACTCTTAACCCCAATTTCCTTAACCCTCGAGCTAGTTACCCTGCCACGCTGTAACCCCAAACTCTTAACCCCAATTTCCTTAACCCTCGGGCTGGTACCCTGCCACGCTCTAACCGCGAACTCCTACACCCCAATTTCCTTAACCCTCGAGCTGGTTACCCTGCCACGCTCTAACCCCGAACTCCTACATCCGAATTTCATCAACCCTCGGGCTGGATACCCTGCCACGCTGTAACCCCAAACTCTTAACCCCAATTTCCTTAACCCTCGAGCTGGTTACCCTGCCACGCTGTAACCCCAAACTCTTAACCCCAATTTCCTTAACCCTCGAGCTGGTTACCCTGCCACGCTGTAACCCCAAACTCTTAACCCCAATTTCCTTAACCCTCGAGCTGGTACCCTGCCACGCTCTAATCCCGAACTCCTACACCCGCATTTCATCAACCCTCGTGCTGGTTACCCTGCCACGATCTAACCCTGAACTCCTACACCCGAATTTCATCAATCCTCGAGCTGGTTACCCTGCCACGCTCTAACCCCGAACTCCTACACCCGAATTTCATCAACCCTCGGGCTGGTTACCCTGCCACGCTGTAACCCCAAACTCTTAACCCCAATTTCCTTAACCCTCAAAGCTGGTTACCCTGCCACGCTGTAACCCCAAACTCTTAACCCCAATTTCCTTAACCCTCGAGCTGGTTACCCTGCCACGCTGTAACCCCAAACTCTTAACCCCAATTTCCTTAACCCTCGAGCTGGTTACCCTGCCACGCTCCAACCCCGAACTCCTACATCCGAATTTCAACAACCCTCGGGCTGGATACCTTGCCACGCTGTAACTCCAAACTCTTAACCCCAATTTCCTTAACCCTCGAGCTAGTTACTCTGCCACGCCGTAACCCCGAACTCCTACACCCGAATTTCATCAAACCTCGAGCGGGTTATCCTGCCACGATCTAACCCTGAACTCTTAACCCCAATTTCCTTAACCCTCGAGCTGGTTAACCTGCCACGCTGTAACCCCAAACTCTTAACCCCAATTTCCTTAACCCTCGAGCTGGTACCCTGCCACGCTCTAATCCCGAACTCCTACACCCGAATTTCATCAACCCTCGAGCTGGTTACCCTGCCACGATCTAACCCTGAACTCCTACACCCGAATTTCATCAACCCTCGAGCTGGTTACCCTGCCACGCTCTAACCCCGAACGCCTACACCCGAATTTCATCAATCCTCGAGCTAGTTACTCTGCCACGCCCTAACCCCGAACTCCTACACCCGAATTTCATCAAACCTCGAGCGGGTTATTCTGCCACGATCTAACCCTGAACTCTTAACCCCAATTTCCTTAACCCTCGAGCTGGTACCCTGCCACGCTCTAATCCCGAACTCCTACACCCGAATTTCATCAACCCTCGAGCTGGTTACCCTGCCACGATCTAACCCTGAACTCCTACACCCGAATTTCATCAATCCTCGAGCTGGTTACCCTGCCACGCTCTAACCCCGAACTCCTACACCCGAATTTCATCAACCCTCGGGCTGGATACCCTGCCACGCTGTCACCCCAAACTCTTAACCCCAATTTCCTTAACCCTCGAGCTGGTACCCTGCCACGCTCTAATCCCGAACCTCTACACCCGCATTTCATCAACCCTCGTGCTGGTTACCCTGCCACGATCTAACCCCAAACTCTTAACCCCAATTTCCTTAACCCTCGAGCTGGTACCCTGCCACGCTCTAATCCCGAACTCCTACACCCGAATTTCATCAACCCTCGAGCTGGTTACCCTGCCACGATCTAACCCTGAACTCCTACACCCGAATTTCATCAATCCTCGAGCTGGTTACCCTGCCACGCTCTAACCCCGAACTCCTACACCCGAATTTCATCAACCCTCGAGCTAGTTACTCTGCCACGCCCTAACCCCGAACTCCTACACCCGAATTTCATCAAACCTCGAGCGGGTTATCCTGCCACGATCTAACCCTGAACTCTTGACCCCAATTTCCTTAACCCTCGAGCTGGTACCCTGCCACGCTCTAATCCCGAACTCCTACACCCGAATTTCATCAACCCTCGAGCTGGATACCCTGCCACGATCTAACCCTGAACTCCTACACCCGAATTTCATCAATCCTCGAGCTGGTTACCCTGCCACGCTCTAACCCCGAACTCCTACACCCGAATTTCATCAACCCTCGGGCTGGATACCCTGCCACGCTCTAACCCCGAACTCCTACACCCGAATTTCATCAACCCTCGGGCTGGTTACCCTGCCACGCTGTAACCCCAAACTCTTAACCCCAATTTCCTTAACCCTCGAGCTGGTTACCCTGCCACGCTCTAACCCCGAACTCCTACATCCGAATTTCATCAACCCTCGGGCTGGTTACCCTGCCACGCTGTAACCCCAAACTCTTAACCCCAATTTCCTTAACCCTCGAGCTGGTTACCCTGCCACGCTGCAACCCCAAACTCTTAACCCCAATTTCCTTAACCCTCGGGCTGGTACCCTGCCACGCTCTAACCGCGAACTCCTACACCCCAATTTCCTTAACCCTCGAGCTGGTTACCCTGCCACGCTCTAACCCCGAACTCCTACATCCGAATTTCATCAACCCTCGGGCTGGATACCCTGCCACGCTGTAACCCCAAACTCTTAACCCCAATTTCCTTAACCCTCGAGCTGGTTACCCTGCCACGCTGTAACCCCAAACTCTTAACCCCAATTTCCTTAACCCTCGATCTGGTTACCCTGCCACGCTCTAACCCCGAACTCCTACATCCGAATTTCATCAACCCTCGGGCTGGATACCCTGCCACGCTCTAACCCCGAACTCCTACACCCGAATTTCATCAACCCTCGGGCTGGTTACCCTGACACGCTGTAACCCCAAACTCTTAACCCCAATTTCCTTAACCCTCGAGCTGGTTACCCTGCCACGCTGTAACCCCAAACTCTTAACCCCAATTTCCTTAACCCTCGAGCTGGTTACCCTGCCACGCTCTAACCCCGAACTCCTACATCCGAATTTCATCAAACCTCGGGCTGGATACCCTGCCACGCTGTAACCCCAAACTCTTAACCCCAATTTCCTTAACCCTCGAGCTGGTTACCCTGCCACGATCTAACCCTGAACTCCTACACCCGAATTTCATCAATCCTCGAGCTGGTTACCCTGCCACGCTCTAACCCCGAACTCCTACACCCGAATTTCATCAACCCTCGGGCTGGATACCCTGCCACGCTGTAACCCCAAACTCTTAACCCCACTTTCCTTAACCCTCGAGCTGGTACCCTGCCACGCTCTAATCCCGAACCTCTACACCCGCATTTCATCAACCCTCGTGCTGGTTACCCTGCCACGATCTAACCCCAAACTCTTAACCCCAATTTCCTTAACCCTCGAGCTGGTACCCTGCCACGCTCTAATCCCGAACTCCTACACCCGAATTTCATCAACCCTCGAGCTGGTTACCCTGCCACGATCTAACCCTGAACTCCTACACCCGAATTTCATCAATCCTCGAGCTGGTTACCCTGCCACGCTCTAACCCCGAACTCCTACACCCGAATTTCATCAACCCTCGAGCTAGTTACTCTGCCACGCCCTAACCCCGAACTCCTACACCCGAATTTCATCAACCCTCGAGCTGGTTACCCTGCCACACTCTAACTCCGAACTCCTACACCCGAATTTCATCAACCCTCGAGCTGATGACCCTGCCACGCTATAACCCCAAACTCCTACACCCGAATTTCATCAACCCTCGAGCGGGTGATCCTGCCACGATCTAACCCTGAACTCCTACACCCGAATTTCATCAATCCTCGAGCTGGTTACCCTGCCACGCTCTAACCCCGAACTCCTACACCCGAATTTCATCAATCCTCGTGCTGGTTACCCTGCCACGATCTAACCCTGAACTCCTACACCCGAATTTCATCAATTCTCGTGCTGGTTACCCTGCCACGCTCTAACCCCAAACTCTTAACCCCATTTCCTTAACCCTCGAGCTGGTTACCCTGCCACGCTCTAACCCCGAACTCCTACACCCGAATTTCATCAACCCTCGAGCTGGTTACCCTGCCACGATCTAACCCTGAACTCCTACACCCGAATTTCATCAATCCTCGTGCTGGTTACCCTGCCACGATCTAACCCTGAACTCCTACACCCGAATTTCATCAATCCTCGTGCTGGTTACCCTGCCACGCTCTAACCTCGAACTCCTACATCCGAATTTAATCAACACTCGGGCTGGTTACCCTGCCACGCTGGAACCCGAAACTCTTAACCCCAATTTCCTTAACCCTCGAGCTGGTACCCTGCCACGCTCTAACCCCGAACTCCTACACCCGAATTTCATCAACCCTCGAGCTGGTTACCCTGCCACACTCTAACCCCGAACTCATACACTCGAATTTCATCAACCCTCGAGCTGGTTACCCTGCCACGCTATAACCCCAAACTCTTAACCCCAATTTCCTTAAGCCTCGAGCTGGTTACTCTGCCACGCCCTAACCCCGAACTCCTACACCCGAATTTCATCAACCCTCGAGCGGGTTATCCTGCCACGATCTAACCCTGAACTCCTACACCCGAATTTCATCAATCCTCGAGCTGGTTACCCTGCCACGCTCTAACCCCGAACTCCTACACCCGAATTTCATCAACCCTCGAGCTGGTTACCCTGCCAGACTCTAACCCCGAACTCCTACACTCGAATTTCATCAACCCTCGAGCTGGTTACCCTGCCACGCTATAACCCCAAACTCTTAACCCCAATTTCCTTAACCCTCGAGCTGGTTACTCTGCCACGCCCTAACCCCGAACTCCTACACCCGAATTTCATCAACCCTCGAGCGGGTTATCCTGCCACGATCTAACCCTGAACTCCTACACCCGAATTTCATCAATCCTCGAGCTGGTTACCCTGCCACGCTCTAACCCCGAACTCCTACACCCGAATTTCATCAACCCTCGGGCTGGTTACCCTGCCACGCTGTAACCCCAAACTCTTAACCCCAATTTCCTTAACCCTCGAGCTGGTTACCCTGCCACGCTCTAACCCCGAACTCCTACATCCGAATTTCATCAACCCTCGGGCTGGTACCGTGCCACGCTCTAACCCCGAACTCCTAGACCCGAATTTCATCAACCCTCGAGCTGGTTACCCTGCCACACTCTAACTCCGAACTCCTACACCCGAATTTCATCAACCCTCGAGCTGGTGACCCTGCCACGCTATAACCCCAAACTCTTAACCCCAATTTCCTTAACCCTCGAGCTAGTTACTCTGCCACGCCCTAACCCCGAACTCCTACACCCGAATTTCATCAAACCTCGAGCGGGTTATCCTGCCACGATCTAACCCTGAACTCTTAACCCCAATTTCCTTAACCCTCGAGCTGGTTACCCTGCCACGCTCTAACCCCGAACTCCTACACCCGAATTTCATCAACCCTCGGGCTGGTTACCCTGCCACGCTGTAACCCCAAACTCTTAACCCTCGAGCTGGTTTCCCTGCCACACTCTAACCCCGAACTCCTACACCCGAATTTCATCAACCCTCGAGCTGGATACCCTGCCACGATCTAACCCTGAACTCCTACACCCGAATTTCATCAATCCTCGAGCTGGTTACCCTGCCACGCTCTAACCCCGAACTCCTACACCCGAATTTCATCAACCCTCGGGCTGGTTACCCTGCCACGCTGTAACCCCCAAACTCTTAACCCTCGAGCTGGTTACCCTGCCACGCTCTAACCCCGAACTCCTACACCCGAATTTCATCAACCCTCGAGCGGGTTATCCTGGCACGCTCTAACCCCGAACTCCTACACCCGAATTTCATCAACCCTCGAGCGGGTTATCCTGCCACGATCTAACCCTGAACTCTTAACCCCAATTTCCTTAACCCTCGAGCTGGTTACGCTGCCAAGCTGTAACCCCAAACTCTTAACCCCAATTTCCTTAAGCCGCAAGCTGGTTACCCTGCCACGCTGTAACCCCAAACTCTTAACCCCAATTTCCTTAACCCTCGAGCTGGTACCCTGCCACGCTCTAATCCCGAACTCCTACACCCGAATTTCATCAACCCTCGAGCTGGTTACCCTGCCACGATCTAACCCTGAACTCCTACACCCGCATTTCATCAATCCTCGAGCTGGTTACACTGCCACGATCTAACCCTGAACTCCTACACCCGCATTTCATCAATCCTCGAGCTGGTTACACTGCCACGCTCTAACCCGGAACTCCTACACCCGAATTTCATCAACCCTCGGGCTGGTAACCCTGCCACGCTGTAACCCCAAACTCTTAACCCCAATTTCCTTAACCCTCGAGCTGGTTACCCTGCCACGCTGTAACCCCAAACTCTTAATCCCAATTTCCTTAACCCTCGAGCTGGTTACCCTGCCACGCTGTAACCCCAAACTCTTAATCCCAATTTCCTTAACCCTCGAGCTGGTTACCCTGCCACGCTGTAACCCCAAACTCTTAACCCCAATTTCCTTAACCCTCGAGCTGGTACCCTGCCACGCTCTAATCCCGAACTCCTACACCCGAATTTCATCAACCCTCGAGCTGGTTACCCTGCCACGATCTAACCCTGAACTCCTACACCCGCATTTCATCAATCCTCGAGCTGGTTACCCTGCCACGCTCTAACCCGGAACTCCTACACCCGAATTTCATCAACCCTCGGGCTGGTTACCCTGCCACGCTGTAACCCCAAACTCTTAACCCCAATTTCCATAACCCTCGAGCTGGTTATCCTGCCACGCTGTAACCCCAAACTCTTAACCCCAATTTCCTTAACCCTCGAGCTGGTACCCTGCCACGCTCTAATCCCGAACTCCTACACCCGAATTTCATCAACCCTCGTGCTGGTTACCCTGCCACGATCTAACCCTGAACTCCTACACCCGAATTTCATCAATCCTCGAGCTGGTTACCCTGCCACGCTCTAACCCCGAACTCCTACACCCGAATTTCATCAACCCTCGGGCTGGTTACCCTGCCACGCTGTAACCCCAAACTCTTAACCCCAATTTCCTTAACCCTCGAGCTGGTTACCCTGCCACGCTGTAACCCCAAACTCTTAACCCCAATTTCCTTAACCCTCGAGCTGGTTATCCTGCCACGCTGTAACCCCAAACTCTTAACCCCAATTTCCTTAACCCTCGAGCTGGTTACCCTGCCACGCTCTAACCCCGAACTCCTACATCCGAATTTCATCAACCCTCGGGCTGGATACCCTGCCACGCTGTAACTCCAAACTCTTAACCCCAATTTCCTTAACCCTCAAGCTAGTTACTCTGCCACGCCCTAACCCCGAACTCCTACACCCGAATTTCATCAAACCTCGAGCGGGTTATCCTGCCACGATCTAACCCTGAACTCTTAACCCCAATTTCCTTAACCCTCGAGCTGGTTACCCTGCCACGCTGTAACCCCAAACTCTTAACCCCAATTTCCTTAACCCTCGAGCTGGTACCCTGCCACGCTCTAATCCCGAACTCCTACACCCGAATTTCATCAACCCTCGAGCTGGTTACCCTTCCACGATCTAACCCTGAACTCCTACACCCGAATTTCATCAATCCTCGAGCTAGTTACCCTGCCACGCTCTAACCCCGAACTCCTACACCCGAATTTCATCAACCCTCGAGCTAGTTACTCTGCCACGCCCTAACCCCGAACTCCTACACCCGAATTTCATCAAACCTCGAGCGGGTTATCCTGCCACGATCTAACCCTGAACTCTTAACCCCAATTTCCTTAACCCTCGAGCTGGTTACCCTGCCACGCTGTAACCCCAAACTCTTAACCCCAATTTCCTTAACCCTCGAGCTGGTACCCTGCCACGCTCTAATCCCGAACTCCTACACCCGAATTTCATCAACCCTCGAGCTGGTTACCCTGCCACGATCTAACCCTGAACTCCTACACCCGAATTTCATCAATCCTCGAGCTGGTTACCCTGCCACGCTCTAACCCCGAACTCCTACACCCGAATTTCATCAACCCTCGGGCTGGTTACCCTGACACGCTGTAACCCCAAACTCTTAACCCCAATTTCCTTAACCCTCGAGCTGGTTACCCTGCCACGCTGTAACCCCAAACTCTTAACCCCAATTTCCTTAACCCTCGAGCTGGTTACCCTGCCACGCTCTAACCCCGAACTCCTACATCCGAATTTCATCAACCCTCGGGCTGGATACCCTGCCACGCTGTAACCCCAAACTCTTAACCCCAATTTCCTTAACCCTCGAGCTGGTTACTCTGCCACGATCTAACCCTGAACTCCTACACCCGAATTTCATCAATCCTCGAGCTGGTTACCCTGCCACGCTCTAACCCCGAACTCCTACACCCGAATTTCATCAACCCTCGAGCGGGTTATCCTGCCACGATCTAACCCTGAACTCTTAACCCCAATTTCCTTAACCCTCGAGCTGGTTACCCTGCCACGCTGTAACCCCAAACTCTTAACCCCAATTTCCTTAACCCTCGAGCTGGTTACCCTGCCACGCTGTAACCCCAAACTCTTAACCCCAATTTCCTTAACCCTCGAGCTGGTACCCTGCCACGCTCTAATCCCGAACTCCTACACCCGAATTTCATCAACCCTCGAGCTGGTTACCCTGCCACGATCTAACCCTGAACTCCTACACCCGAATTTCATCAATCCTCGAGCTGGTTACCCTGCCACGCTCTAACCCCGAACTCCTACACCCGAATTTCATCAACCCTCGGGCTGGTTACCCTGCCACGCTGTAACCCCAAACTCTTAACCCCAATTTCCTTAACCCTCGAGCTGGTTACCCTGCCACGCTGTAACCCCAAACTCTTAACCCCAATTTCCTTAACCCTCGAGCTGGTTTCCCTGCCACGCTGTAACCCCAATCTCTTAACCCCAATTTCCTTAACCCTCGAGCTGGTTACCCTGCCACGCTCTAACCCCGAACTCCTACATCCGAATTTCATCAACCCTCGGGCTGGATACCCTGCCACGCTGTAACTCCAAACTCTTAACCCCAATTTCCTTAACCCTCAAGCTAGTTACTCTGCCACGCCCTAACCCCGAACTCCTACACCCGAATTTCATCAAACCTCGAGCGGGTTATCCTGCCACGATCTAACCCTGAACTCTTAACCCCAATTTCCTTAACCCTCGAGCTGGTTACCCTGCCACGCTGTAACCCCAAACTCTTAACCCCAATTTCCTTAACCCTCCAGCTGGTACCCTGCCACGCTCTAATCCCGAACTCCTACACCCGAATTTCATCAACCCTCGAGCTGGTTACCCTGCCACGATCTAACCCTGAACTCCTACACCCGAATTTCATCAATCCTCGAGCTAGTTACCCTGCCACGCTCTAACCCCGAACTCCTACACCCGAATTTCATCAACCCTCGAGCTAGTTACTCTGCCACGCCCTAACCCCGAACTCCTACACCCGAATTTCATCTAACCTCGAGCGGGTTATCCTGCCACGATCTAACCCTGAACTCTTAACCCCAATTTCCTTAACCCTCGAGCTGGTTACCCTGCCACGCTGTAACCCCAAACTCTTAACCCCAATTTCCTTAACCCTCGAGCTGGTACCCTGCCACGCTCTAATCCCGAACTCCTACACCCGAATTTCATCAACCCTCGAGCTGGTTACCCTGCCACGATCTAACCCTGAACTCCTACACCCGAATTTCATCAATCCTCGAGCTGGTTACCCTGCCACGCTCTAACCCCGAACTCCTACACCCGAATTTCATCAACCCTCGGGCTGGTTACCCTGACACGCTGTAACCCCAAACTCTTAACCCCAATTTCCTTAACCCTCGAGCTGGTTACCCTGCCACGCTGTAACCCCAAACTCTTAACCCCAATTTCCTTAACCCTCGAGCTGGTTACCCTGCCACGCTCTAACCCCGAACTCCTACATCCGAATTTCATCAAACCTCGGGCTGGATACCCTGCCACGCTGTAACCCCAAACTCTTAACCCCAATTTCCTTAACCCTCGAGCTGGTTACCCTGCCACGATCTAACCCTGAACTCCTACACCCGAATTTCATCAATTCTCGAGCTGGTTACCCTGCCACGCTCTAACCCCGAACTCCTACACCCGAATTTCATCAACCCTCTAGCGGGTTATCCTGCCACCATCTAACCCTGAACTCTTAACCCCAATTTCCTTAACCCTCGAGCTGGTTACCCTGCCACGCTGTAACCCCAAACTCTTAACCCCAATTTCCTTAACCCTCGAGCTGGTTACCCTGCCACGCTGTAACCCCAAACTCTTAACCCCAATTTCCTTAACCCTCGAGCTGGTACCCTGCCACGCTATAATCCCGAACTCCTACACCCGAATTTCATCAATCCTCGAGCTGGTTACCCTGCCACGCTCTAACCCGGAACTCCTACACCCGAATTTCATCAACCCTCGGGCTGGTTACCCTGCCACGCTGTAACCCCAAACTCTTAACCCCAATTTCCTTAACCCTCGAGCTGGTTACCCTACCACGCTGTAACCCCAAACTCTTAACCCCAATTTCCTTAACCCTCGAGCTGGTTACCCTGCCACGCTCTAACCCCGAACTCCTACATCCGAATTTCATCAACCCTCGGGCTGGTTACCCTGCCACGCTGTAACCCCAAACTCTTAACCCCAATTTCCTTAACCCTCGAGCTGGTTACCCTGCCACGCTGTAACCCCAAACTCTTAACCCCAATTTCCTTAACCCTCGAGCTGTTACCCTGTCACGCTCTAACCCCGAACTCCTACACCCGAATTTCATCAACCCTTGAGCTGGTTACCCTGCCACGCTATAACCCCAAACTCTTAACCCCAATTTCCTTAATCCTCGAGCTGGTTACTCTGCCACGCCCTAACCCCGAACTCCTACACCCGAATTTCATCAACCCTCGAGCGGGTTATCCTGCCACGATCTAACCCTGAACTCCTACACCCGAATTTCATCAATCCTCGAGCTGGTTACCCTGCCACGCTCTAACCCCGAACTCCTACACCCGAATTTCATCAACCCTCGAGCTGGTTACCCTGCCACGCTCTAACCCCGAACTCCTACACCCGAATTTCATCTACCCTCGAGCTGGTTACCCTGCCACACTCTAACCCCAAACTCTTAACCCCAATTTCCTTAACCCTCGAGCTGGTTACCCTGCCACGCTGTAACCCCAAACTCTTAACCCCAATTTCCTTAACCCTCGAGCTGGTTACCCTGCCACGCTCTAACCCCGAACTCCTACATCCGAATTTCATCAAACATCGGGCTGGATACCCTGCCACGCTGTAACCCCAAACTCTTAACCCCAATTTCCTTAACCCTCGGGCTGGTACCCTGCCACGCTCTAACCTCGAACTCCTACACCCGAATTTCATCAACCCTCGAGCTGGTTACCCTGCCACGATCTAACCCTGAACTCCTACACCCGAATTTCATCAATCCTCGAGCTGGTTACCCTGCCACGCTCTAACCCCGAACTCCTACACCCGAATTTCATCAACCCTCGGGCTGGTTACCCTGACACGCTGTAACCCCAAACTCTTAACCCCAATTTCCTTAACCCTCGAGCTGGTTACCCTGCCACGCTGTAACCCCAAACTCTTAACCCCAATTTCCTTAACCCTCGAGTTGGTTACCCTGCCACGCTCTAACCCCGAACTCCTACATCCGAATTTCATCAAACCTCGGGCTGGATACCCTGCCACGCTGTAACCCCAAACTCTTAACCCCAATTTCCTTAACCCTCGAGCTGGTTACCCTGCCACGATCTAACCCTGAACTCCTACACCCGAATTTCATCAATCCTCGAGCTGGTTACCCTGCCACGCTCTAACCCCGAACTCCTACACCCGAATTTCATCAACCCTCGAGCGGGTTATCCTGCCACCATCTAACCCTGAACTCTTAACCCCAATTTCCTTAACCCTCGAGCTGGTTACCCTGCCACGCTGTAACCCCAAACTCTTAACCCCAATTTCCTTAACCCTCGAGCTGGTTACCCTGCCACGCTGTAACCCCAAACTCTTAACCCCAATTTCCTTAACCCTCGAGCTGGTACCCTGCCACGCTATAATCCCGAACTCCTACACCCGAATTTCATCAATCCTCGAGCTGGTTACCCTGCCACGCTCTAACCCGGAACTCCTACACCCGAATTTCATCAACCCTCGGGCTGGTTACCCTGCCACGCTGTAACCCCAAACTCTTAACCCCAATTTCCTTAACCCTCGAGCTGGTTACCCTACCACGCTGTAACCCCAAACTCTTAACCCCAATTTCCTTAACCCTCGAGCTGGTTACCCTGCCACGCTCTAACCCCGAACTCCTACATCCGAATTTCATCAACCCTCGGGCTGGTTACCCTGCCACGCTGTAACCCCAAACTCTTAACCCCAATTTCCTTAACCCTCGAACTGGTTACCCTGCCACGCTGTAACCCCAAACTCTTAACCCCAATTTCCTTAACCCTCGAGCTGGTACCCTGTCACGCTCTAACCCCGAACTCCTACACCCGAATTTCACCAACCCTTGAGCTGGTTACCCTGCCACGCTATAACCCCAAACTCTTAACCCCAATTTCCTTAATCCTCGAGCTGGTTACTCTGCCACGCCCTAACCCCGAACTCCTACACCCGAATTTCATCAACCCTCGAGCGGGTTATCCTGCCACGATCTAACCCTGAACTCCTACACCCGAATTTCATCAATCCTCGAGCTGGTTACCCTGCCACGCTCTAACCCCGAACTCCTACACCCGAATTTCATCAACCCTCGAGCTGGTTACCCTGCCACGCTCTAACCCCGAACTCCTACACCCGAATTTCATCTACCCTCGAGCTGGTTACCCTGCCACACTCTAACCCCGAACTCCTACACCCGAATTTCATCAACCCTCGAGCGGGTTATCCTGCCACGATTTAACCCTGAACTCCTACACCCGAATTTCATCAACCCTCGAGCTGGTTACCCTGCCACGCTCTAACCCCGTACTCCTACACCCGAATTTCATCAATCCTCGAGCTGGTTACCCTGCCACGCTCTAACCCCGTACTCCTACACCCGAATTTCATCAATCCTCGAGCTGGTTACCCTGCCACGCTCTAACCCCGAACTCCTACACCCAAATTTCCTTAACCCTCGAGCTGGTTACCCTGCCACGCTGTAAACCCAAACTCTTAACCCCAATTTCCTTAACCCTCGGGCTGGTACCCTGCCACGCTCTAACCTCGAACTCCTACACCCGAATTTCATCTACCCTCGAGCTGGTTACCCTGCCACACTCTAACCCCGAACTCCTACACCCGAATTTCATCAACCCTCGAGCGGGTTATCCTGCCACGATATAACCCTGAACTCCTACACCCGAATTTCATCAATCCTCGAGCTGGTTACCCTGCCACGCTCTAACCCCGAACTCCTACACCCGAATTTCATCAACCCTCGGGCTGGTTACCCTGCCACGCTGTAACCCCAAACTCTTAACCCCAATTTCCTTAACCCTCGAGCTGGTTACCCTGCCACGCTGTAACCCCGAACTCCTACACCCGAATTTCATCAACCCTCGAGCTGGTTATCCTGCCACGATCTAACCCTGAACTCCTACACCCCAATTTCCTTAACCCTCGAGCTGGTTACCCTGCCACGCTCTAACCCCGAACTCCTACATCCGAATTTCATCAACCCTCGGGCTGGTACCCTGCCACGCTCTAACCCCGAACTCCTACACGCGAATTTCATCAACCCTCGAGCTGGTTACCCTGCCACACTCTAACTCCGAACTCCTACACCCGAATTTCACCAACCCTTGAGCTGGTTACCCTGCCACGCTATAACCCCAAACTCTTAACCCCAATTTCCTTAACCCTCGAGCTGGTACCCTGTCACGCTCTAACCCCGAACTCCTACACCCGAATTTCACCAACCCTTGAGCTGGTTACCCTGCCACGCTATAACCCCAAACTCTTAACCCCAATTTCCTTAACCCTCGAGCTGGTTACCCTGCCACGCTCTAACCCCGAACTCCTACATCCGAATTTCATCAAACCTCGGGCTGGATACCCTGCCACGCTGTAACCCCAAACTCTTAACCCCAATTTCCTTAACCCTCGAGCTGGTTACCCTGCCACGATCTAACCCTGAACTCCTACATCCGAATTTCATCAATCCTCGAGCTGGTTACCCTGCCACGCTCTAACCCCGAACTCCTACACCCGAATTTCATCAACCCTCGAGCGGGTTATCCTGCCACCATCTAACCCTGAACTCTTAACCCCAATTTCCTTAACCCTCGAGCTGGTTACCCTGCCACGCTGTAACCCCAAACTCTTAACCCCAATTTCCTTAACCCTCGAGCTGGTTACCCTGCCACGCTGTAACCCCAAACTCTTAACCCCAATTTCCTTAACCCTCGAGCTGGTACCCTGCCACGCTATAATCCCGAACTCCTACACCCGAATTTCATCAATCCTCGAGCTGGTTACCCTGCCACGCTCTAACCCGGAACTCCTACACCCGAATTTCATCAACCCTCGGGCTGGTTACCCTGCCACGCTGTAACCCCAAACTCTTAACCCCAATTTCCTTAACCCTCGAGCTGGTTACCCTACCACGCTGTAACCCCAAACTCTTAACCCCAATTTCCTTAACCCTCGAGCTGGTTACCCTGCCACGCTCTAACCCCGAACTCCTACATCCGAATTTCATCAACCCTCGAGCGGGTTATCCTGCCACGATCTAACCCTGAACTCTTAACCCCAATTTCCTTAACCCTCGAGCTGGTTACCCTGCCACGCTGTAACCCCAAACTCTTAACCCCAATTTCCTTAACCCTCCAGCTGGTACCCTGCCACGCTCTAATCCCGAACTCCTACACCCGAATTTCATCAACCCTCGAGCTGGTTACCCTGCCACGATCTAACCCTGAACTCCTACACCCGAATTTCATCAATCCTCGAGCTAGTTACCCTGCCACGCTCTAACCCCGAACTCCTACACCCGAATTTCATCAACCCTCGAGCTAGTTACTCTGCCACGCCCTAACCCCGAACTCCTACACCCGAATTTCATCAAACCTCGAGCGGCTTATCCTGCCACGATCTAACCCTGAACTCTTAACCCCAATTTCCTTAACCCTCGAGCTGGTTACCCTGCCACGCTGTAACCTCAAACTCTTAACCCCAATTTCCTTAACCCTCGAGCTGGTACCCTGCCACGCTCTAATCCCGAACTCCTACACCCGAATTTCATCAACCCTCGAGCTGGTTACCCTGCCACGATCTAACCCTGAACTCCTACACCCGAATTTCATCAATCCTCGAGCTGGTTACCCTGCCACGCTCTAACCCCGAACTCCTACACCCGAATTTCATCAACCCTCGGGCTGGTTACCCTGACACGCTGTAACCCCAAACTCTTAACCCCAATTTCCTTAACCCTCGAGCTGGTTACCCTGCCACGCTGTAACCCCAAACTCTTAACCCCAATTTCCTTAACCCTCGAGCTGGTTACCCTGCCACGCTCTAACCCCGAACTCCTACATCCGAATTTCATCAAACCTCGGGCTGGATACCCTGCCACGCTGTAACCCCAAACTCTTAACCCCAATTTCCTTAACCCTCGAGCTGGTTACCCTGCCACGATCTAACCCTGAACTCCTACACCCGAATTTCATCAATCCTCGAGCTGGTTACCCTGCCACGCTCTAACCCCGAACTCCTACACCCGAATTTCATCAACCCTCGAGCGGGTTATCCTGCCACCATCTAACCCTGAACTCTTAACCCCAATTTCCTTAACCCTCGAGCTGGTTACCCTGCCACGCTGTAACCCCAAACTCTTAACCCCAATTTCCTTAACCCTCGAGCTGGTTACCCTGCCACGCTGTAACCCCAAACTCTTAACCCCAATTTCCTTAACCCTCGAGCTGGTACCCTGCCACGCTATAATCCCGAACTCCTACACCCGAATTTCATCAATCCTCGAGCTGGTTACCCTGCCACGCTCTAACCCGGAACTCCTACACCCGAATTTCATCAACCCTCGGGCTGGTTACCCTGCCACGCTGTAACCCCAAACTCTTAACCCCAATTTCCTTAACCCTCGAGCTGGTTACCCTACCACGCTGTAACCCCA
The DNA here is from genome assembly GCF_024137745.1 of Phymastichus coffea. Lineage (NCBI taxonomy): Eukaryota > Metazoa > Arthropoda > Insecta > Hymenoptera > Eulophidae > Phymastichus > Phymastichus coffea. The sequence continues at coordinate 8,629,061 of NW_026706814.1, forward strand.
AACTCTTAACCCCAATTTCCTTAACCCTCGAGCTGGTTACCCTGCCACGCTCTAACCCCGAACTCCTACATCCGAATTTCATCAACCCTCGGGCTGGTTACCCTGCCACGCTGTAACCCCAAACTCTTAACCCCAATTTCCTTAACCCTCGAGCTGGTTACCCTGCCACACTGTAACCCCAAACTCTTAACCCCAATTTCCTTAACCCTCGAGCTGTTACCCTGTCACGCTCTAACCCCGAACTCCTACACCCGAATTTCATCAACCCTTGAGCTGGTTACCCTGCCACGCTATAACCCCAAACTCTTAACCCCAATTTCCTTAATCCTCGAGCTGGTTACTCTGCCACGCCCTAACCCCGAACTCCTACACCCGAATTTCATCAACCCTCGAGCGGGTTATCCTGCCACGATCTAACCCTGAACTCCTACACCCGAATTTCATCAATCCTCGAGCTGGTTACCCTGCCACGCTCTAACCCCGAACTCCTACACCCGAATTTCATCAACCCTCGAGCTGGTTACCCTGCCACGCTCTAACCCCGAACTCCTACACCCGAATTTCATCTACCCTCGAGCTGGTTACCCTGCCACACTCTAACCCCAAACTCTTAACCCCAATTTCCTTAACCCTCGAGCTGGTTACCCTGCCACGCTGTAACCCCAAACTCTTAACCCCAATTTCCTTAACCCTCGAGCTGGTTACCCTGCCACGCTCTAACCCCGAACTCCTACATCCGAATTTCATCAAACCTCGGGCTGGATACCCTGCCACGCTGTAACCCCAAACTCTTAACCCCAATTTCCTTAACCCTCGGGCTGGTACCCTGCCACGCTCTAACCTCGAACTCCTACACCCGAATTTCATCAACCCTCGAGCTGGTTACCCTGCCACGATCTAACCCTGAACTCCTACACCCGAATTTCATCAATCCTCGAGCTGGTTACCCTGCCACGCTCTAACCCCGAACTCCTACACCCGAATTTCATCAACCCTCGGGCTGGTTACCCTGACACGCTGTAACCCCAAACTCTTAACCCCAATTTCCTTAACCCTCGAGCTGGTTACCCTGCCACGCTGTAACCCCAAACTCTTAACCCCAATTTCCTTAACCCTCGAGCTGGTTACCCTGCCACGCTCTAACCCCGAACTCCTACATCCGAATTTCATCAAACCTCGGGCTGGATACCCTGCCACGCTGTAACCCCAAACTCTTAACCCCAATTTCCTTAACCCTCGAGCTGGTTACCCTGCCACGATCTAACCCTGAACTCCTACACCCGAATTTCATCAATCCTCGAGCTGGTTACCCTGCCACGCTCTAACCCCGAACTCCTACACCCGAATTTCATCAACCCTCGAGCGGGTTATCCTGCCACCATCTAACCCTGAACTCTTAACCCCAATTTCCTTAACCCTCGAGCTGGTTACCCTGCCACGCTGTAACCCCAAACTCTTAACCCCAATTTCCTTAACCCTCGAGCTGGTTACCCTGCCACGCTGTAACCCCAAACTCTTAACCCCAATTTCCTTAACCCTCGAGCTGGTACCCTGCCACGCTATAATCCCGAACTCCTACACCCAAATTTCCTTAACCCTCGAGCTGGTTACCCTGCCACGCTGTAAACCCAAACTCTTAACCCCAATTTCCTTAACCCTCGGGCTGGTACCCTGCCACGCTCTAACCTCGAACTCCTACACCCGAATTTCATCTACCCTCGAGCTGGTTACCCTGCCACACTCTAACCCCGAACTCCTACACCCGAATTTCATCAACCCTCGAGCGGGTTATCCTGCCACGATATAACCCTGAACTCCTACACCCGAATTTCATCAATCCTCGAGCTGGTTACCCTGCCACGCTCTAACCCCGAACTCCTACACCCGAATTTCATCAACCCTCGGGCTGGTTACCCTGCCACGCTGTAACCCCAAACTCTTAACCCCAATTTCCTTAACCCTCGAGCTGGTTACCCTGCCACGCTCTAACCCCGAACTCCTACATCCGAATTTCATCAACCCTCGGGCTGGTACCCTGCCACGCTGTAACCCCAAACTCTTAACCCCAATTTCCTTAACCCTCGAGCTGGTTACCCTGCCACGATCTAACCCTGAACTCCTACACCCGAATTTCATCAATCCTCGAGATGGTTACCCTGCCACGCTGTAACCCCAAACTCTTAACCCTCGAGCTGGTTACCCTGCCACGCTCTAACCCCGAACTCCTACACCCGAATTTCACCAACCCTTGAGCTGGTTACCCTGCCACGCTATAACCCCAAACTCTTAACCCCAATTTCCTTAATCCTCGAGCTGGTTACTCTGCCACGCCCTAACCCCGAACTCCTACACCCGAATTTCATCAACCCTCGAGCGGGTTATCCTGCCACGATCTAACCCTGAACTCCTACACCCGAATTTCATCAATCCTCGAGCTGGTTACCCTGCCACGCTCTAACCCCGAACTCCTACACCCGAATTTCATCAACCCTCGAGCTGGTTACCCTGCCACGCTCTAACCCCGAACTCCTACACCCGAATTTCATCTACCCTCGAGCTGGTTACCCTGCCACACTCTAACCCCGAACTCCTACACCCGAATTTCATCAACCCTCGAGCGGGTTATCCTGCCACGATTTAACCCTGAACTCCTACACCCGAATTTCATCAACCCTCGAGCTGGTTACCCTGCCACGCTCTAACCCCGTACTCCTACACCCGAATTTCATCAATCCTCGAGCTGGTTACCCTGCCACGCTCTAAACCCGTACTCCTACACCCGAATTTCATCAATCCTCGAGCTGGTTACCCTGCCACGCTCTAACCCCGAACTCCTACACCCAAATTTCCTTAACCCTCGAGCTGGTTACCCTGCCACGCTGTAAACCCAAACTCTTAACCCCAATTTCCTTAACCCTCGGGCTGGTACCCTGCCACGCTCTAACCTCGAACTCCTACACCCGAATTTCATCTACCCTCGAGCTGGTTACCCTGCCACACTCTAACCCCGAACTCCTACACCCGAATTTCATCAACCCTCGAGCGGGTTATCCTGCCACGATATAACCCTGAACTCCTACACCCGAATTTCATCAATCCTCGAGCTGGTTACCCTGCCACGCTCTAACCCCGAACTCCTACACCCGAATTTCATCAACCCTCGGGCTGGTTACCCTGCCACGCTGTAACCCCAAACTCTTAACCCCAATTTCCTTAACCCTCGAGCTGGTTACCCTGCCACGCTGTAACCCCGAACTCCTACACCCGAATTTCATCAACCCTCGAGCTGGTTATCCTGCCACGATCTAACCCTGAACTCCTACACCCCAATTTCCTTAACCCTCGAGCTGGTTACCCTGCCACGCTCTAACCCCGAACTCCTACATCCGAATTTCATCAACCCTCGGGCTGGTACCCTGCCACGCTCTAACCCCGAACTCATACACGCGAATTTCATCAACCCTCGAGCTGGTTACCCTGCCACACTCTAACTCCGAACTCCTACACCCGAATTTCACCAACCCTTGAGCTGGTTACCCTGCCACGCTATAACCCCAAACTCTTAACCCCAATTTCCTTAACCCTCGAGCTGGTACCCTGTCACGCTCTAACCCCGAACTCCTACACCCGAATTTCACCAACCCTTGAGCTGGTTACCCTGCCACGCTATAACCCCAAACTCTTAACCCCAATTTCCTTAACCCTCGAGCTGGTTACCCTGCCACGCTCTAACCCCGAACTCCTACATCCGAATTTCATCAAACCTCGGGCTGGATACCCTGCCACGCTGTAACCCCAAACTCTTAACCCCAATTTCCTTAACCCTCGAGCTGGTTACCCTGCCACGATCTAACCCTGAACTCCTACACCCGAATTTCATCAATCCTCGAGCTGGTTACCCTGCCACGCTCTAACCCCGAACTCCTACACCCGAATTTCATCAACCCTCGAGCGGGTTATCCTGCCACCATCTAACCCTGAACTCTTAACCCCAATTTCCTTAACCCTCGAGCTGGTTACCCTGCCACGCTGTAACCCCAAACTCTTAACCCCAATTTCCTTAACCCTCGAGCTGGTTACCCTGCCACGCTGTAACCCCAAACTCTTAACCCCAATTTCCTTAACCCTCCAGCTGGTACCCTGCCACGCTCTAATCCCGAACTCCTACACCCGAATTTCATCAACCCTCGAGCTGGTTACCCTGCCACGATCTAACCCTGAACTCCTACACCCGAATTTCATCAATCCTCGAGCTAGTTACCCTGCCACGCTCTAACCCCGAACTCCTACACCCGAATTTCATCAACCCTCGAGCTAGTTACTCTGCCACGCCCTAACCCCGAACTCCTACACCCGAATTTCATCAAACCTCGAGCGGCTTATCCTGCCACGATCTAACCCTGAACTCTTAACCCCAATTTCCTTAACCCTCGAGCTGGTTACCCTGCCACGCTGTAACCTCAAACTCTTAACCCCAATTTCCTTAACCCTCGAGCTGGTACCCTGCCACGCTCTAATCCCGAACTCCTACACCCGAATTTCATCAACCCTCGAGCTGGTTACCCTGCCACGATCTAACCCTGAACTCCTACACCCGAATTTCATCAATCCTCGAGCTGGTTACCCTGCCACGCTCTAACCCCGAACTCCTACACCCGAATTTCATCAACCCTCGGGCTGGTTACCCTGACACGCTGTAACCCCAAACTCTTAACCCCAATTTCCTTAACCCTCGAGCTGGTTACCCTGCCACGCTGTAACCCCAAACTCTTAACCCCAATTTCCTTAACCCTCGAGCTGGTTACCCTGCCACGCTCTAACCCCGAACTCCTACATCCGAATTTCATCAAACCTCGGGCTGGATACCCTGCCACGCTGTAACCCCAAACTCTTAACCCCAATTTCCTTAACCCTCGAGCTGGTTACCCTGCCACGATCTAACCCTGAACTCCTACACCCGAATTTCATCAATCCTCGAGCTGGTTACCCTGCCACGCTCTAACCCCGAACTCCTACACCCGAATTTCATCAACCCTCGAGCGGGTTATCCTGCCACCATCTAACCCTGAACTCTTAACCCCAATTTCCTTAACCCTCGAGCTGGTTACCCTGCCACGCTGTAACCCCAAACTCTTAACCCCAATTTCCTTAACCCTCGAGCTGGTTACCCTGCCACGCTGTAACCCCAAACTCTTAACCCCAATTTCCTTAACCCTCGAGCTGGTACCCTGCCACGCTATAATCCCGAACTCCTACACCCGAATTTCATCAATCCTCGAGCTGGTTACCCTGCCACGCTCTAACCCGGAACTCCTACACCCGAATTTCATCAACCCTCGGGCTGGTTACCCTGCCACGCTGTAACCCCAAACTCTTAACCCCAATTTCCTTAACCCTCGAGCTGGTTACCCTACCACGCTGTAACCCCAAACTCTTAACCCCAATTTCCTTAACCCTCGAGCTGGTTACCCTGCCACGCTCTAACCCCGAACTCCTACATCCGAATTTCATCAACCCTCGGGCTGGTTACCCTGCCACGCTGTAACCCCAAACTCTTAACCCCAATTTCCTTAACCCTCGAGCTGGTTACCCTGCCACACTGTAACCCCAAACTCTTAACCCCAATTTCCTTAACCCTCGAGCTGTTACCCTGTCACGCTCTAACCCCGAACTCCTACACCCGAATTTCATCAACCCTTGAGCTGGTTACCCTGCCACGCTATAACCCCAAACTCTTAACCCCAATTTCCTTAATCCTCGAGCTGGTTACTCTGCCACGCCCTAACCCCGAACTCCTACACCCGAATTTCATCAACCCTCGAGCGGGTTATCCTGCCACGATCTAACCCTGAACTCCTACACCCGAATTTCATCAATCCTCGAGCTGGTTACCCTGCCACGCTCTAACCCCGAACTCCTACACCCGAATTTCATCAACCCTCGAGCTGGTTACCCTGCCACGCTCTAACCCCGAACTCCTACACCCGAATTTCATCTACCCTCGAGCTGGTTACCCTGCCACACTCTAACCCCAAACTCTTAACCCCAATTTCCTTAACCCTCGAGCTGGTTACCCTGCCACGCTGTAACCCCAAACTCTTAACCCCAATTTCCTTAACCCTCGAGCTGGTTACCCTGCCACGCTCTAACCCCGAACTCCTACATCCGAATTTCATCAAACCTCGGGCTGGATACCCTGCCACGCTGTAACCCCAAACTCTTAACCCCAATTTCCTTAACCCTCGGGCTGGTACCCTGCCACGCTCTAACCTCGAACTCCTACACCCGAATTTCATCAACCCTCGAGCTGGTTACCCTGCCACGATCTAACCCTGAACTCCTACACCCGAATTTCATCAATCCTCGAGCTGGTTACCCTGCCACGCTCTAACCCCGAACTCCTACACCCGAATTTCATCAACCCTCGGGCTGGTTACCCTGACACGCTGTAACCCCAAACTCTTAACCCCAATTTCCTTAACCCTCGAGCTGGTTACCCTGCCACGCTGTAACCCCAAACTCTTAACCCCAATTTCCTTAACCCTCGAGCTGGTTACCCTGCCACGCTCTAACCCCGAACTCCTACATCCGAATTTCATCAAACCTCGGGCTGGATACCCTGCCACGCTGTAACCCCAAACTCTTAACCCCAATTTCCTTAACCCTCGAGCTGGTTACCCTGCCACGATCTAACCCTGAACTCCTACACCCGAATTTCATCAATCCTCGAGCTGGTTACCCTGCCACGCTCTAACCCCGAACTCCTACACCCGAATTTCATCAACCCTCGAGCGGGTTATCCTGCCACCATCTAACCCTGAACTCTTAACCCCAATTTCCTTAACCCTCGAGCTGGTTACCCTGCCACGCTGTAACCCCAAACTCTTAACCCCAATTTCCTTAACCCTCGAGCTGGTTACCCTGCCACGCTGTAACCCCAAACTCTTAACCCCAATTTCCTTAACCCTCGAGCTGGTACCCTGCCACGCTATAATCCCGAACTCCTACACCCGAATTTCATCAATCCTCGAGCTGGTTACCCTGCCACGCTCTAACCCGGAACTCCTACACCCGAATTTCATCAACCCTCGGGCTGGTTACCCTGCCACGCTGTAACCCCAAACTCTTAACCCCAATTTCCTTAACCCTCGAGCTGGTTACCCTACCACGCTGTAACCCCAAACTCTTAACCCCAATTTCCTTAACCCACGAGCTGGTTACCCTGCCACGCTCTAACCCCGAACTCCTACATCCGAATTTCATCAACCCTCGGGCTGGTTACCCTGCCACGCTGTAACCCCAAACTCTTAACCCCAATTTCCTTAACCCTCGAGCTGGTTACCCTGCCACGCTGTAACCCCAAACTCTTAACCCCAATTTCCTTAACCCTCGAGCTGGTACCCTGTCACGCTCTAACCCCGAACTCCTACACCCGAATTTCACCAACCCTTGAGCTGGTTACCCTGCCACGCTATAACCCCAAACTCTTAACCCCAATTTCCTTAATCCTCGAGCTGGTTACTCTGCCACGCCCTAACCCCGAACTCCTACACCCGAATTTCATCAACCCTCGAGCGGGTTATCCTGCCACGATCTAACCCTGAACTCCTACACCCGAATTTCATCAATCCTCGAGCTGGTTACCCTGCCACGCTCTAACCCCGAACTCCTACACCCGAATTTCATCAACCCTCGAGCTGGTTACCCTGCCACGCTCTAACCCCGAACTCCTACACCCGAATTTCATCTACCCTCGAGCTGGTTACCCTGCCACACTCTAACCCCGAACTCCTACACCCGAATTTCATCAACCCTCGAGCGGGTTATCCTGCCACGATTTAACCCTGAACTCCTACACCCGAATTTCATCAACCCTCGAGCTGGTTACCCTGCCACGCTCTAACCCCGTACTCCTACACCCGAATTTCATCAATCCTCGAGCTGGTTACCCTGCCACGCTCTAACCCCGTACTCCTACACCCGAATTTCATCAATCCTCGAGCTGGTTACCCTGCCACGCTCTAACCCCGAACTCCTACACCCAAATTTCCTTAACCCTCGAGCTGGTTACCCTGCCACGCTGTAAACCCAAACTCTTAACCCCAATTTCCTTAACCCTCGGGCTGGTACCCTGCCACGCTCTAACCTCGAACTCCTACACCCGAATTTCATCTACCCTCGAGCTGGTTACCCTGCCACACTCTAACCCCGAACTCCTACACCCGAATTTCATCAACCCTCGAGCGGGTTATCCTGCCACGATATAACCCTGAACTCCTACACCCGAATTTCATCAATCCTCGAGCTGGTTACCCTGCCACGCTCTAACCCCGAACTCCTACACCCGAATTTCATCAACCCTCGGGCTGGTTACCCTGCCACGCTGTAACCCCAAACTCTTAACCCCAATTTCCTTAACCCTCGAGCTGGTTACCCTGCCACGCTCTAACCCCGAACTCCTACATCCGAATTTCATCAACCCTCGGGCTGGTACCCTGCCACGCTGTAACCCCAAACTCTTAACCCCAATTTCCTTAACCCTCGAGCTGGTTACCCTGCCACGATCTAACCCTGAACTCCTACACCCGAATTTCATCAATCCTCGAGATGGTTACCCTGCCACGCTGTAACCCCAAACTCTTAACCCTCGAGCTGGTTACCCTGCCACGCTCTAACCCCGAACTCCTACACCTGAATTTCATCAACCCTCGAGCTGGTGACTCTGCCACGCTATAACCCCAAACTCTTAACCCCAATTTCCTTAACCCTCGAGCTGGTTACCCTGCCACGCTCTAACCCCGAACTCCTACATCCGAATTTCATCAACCCTCGGGCTGGTTACCCTGCCACGCTGTAACCCCAAACTCTTAACCCCAATTTCCTTAACCCTCGAGCTGGTTACCCTGCCACGCTGTAACCCCAAACTCTTAACCCCAATTTCCTTAACCCTCGGGCTGGTACCCTGCCACGCTCTAACCCCGAACTCCTACACCCCAATTTCCTTAACCCTCGAGCTGGTTACCCTGCCACGCTCTAACCCCGAACTCCTACATCCGAATTTCATCAACCCTCGGGCTGGATACCCTGCCACGCTGTAACCCCAAACTCTTAACCCCAATTTCCTTAACCCTCGAGCTGGTTACCCTGCCACGCTGTAACCCCAAACTCTTAACCCCAATTTCCTTAACCCTCGATCTGGTTACCCTGCCACGCTCTAACCCCGAACTCCTACATCCGAATTTCATCAACCCTCGGGCTGGATACCCTGCCACGCTGTAACCCCAAACTCTTAACCCCAATTTCCTTAACCCTCGAGCTGGTTACCCTGCCACGATCTAACCCTGAACTCCTACACCCGAATTTCATCAATCCTCGAGATGGTTACCCTGCCACGCTGTAACCCCAAACTCTTAACCCTCGAGCTGGTTACCCTGCCACGCTCTAACCCCGAACTCCTACACCCGAATTTCATCAACCCTCGAGCGGGTTATCCTGCCACGCTGTAACCCCAAACTCTTAACCCCAATTTCCTTAACCCTCGAGCTGGTTACCCTGCCACGCTGTAACCCCAAACTCTTAACCCCAATTTCCTTAACCCTCGAGCTGGTTACCCTGCCACGCTGTAACCCCAAACTCTTAACCCCAATTTCCTTAACCCTCGAGCTGGTACCCTGTCACGCTCTAACCCCGAACTCCTACACCCGAATTTCACCAACCCTTGAGCTGGTTACCCTGCCACGCTATAACCCCAAACTCTTAACCCCAATTTCCTTAATCCTCGAGCTGGTTACTCTGCCACGCCCTAACCCCGAACTCCTACACCCGAATTTCATCAACCCTCGAGCGGGTTATCCTGCCACGATCTAACCCTGAACTCCTACACCCGAATTTCATCAATCCTCGAGCTGGTTACCCTGCCACGCTCTAACCCCGAACTCCTACACCCGAATTTCATCAACCCTCGAGCTGGTTACCCTGCCACGCTCTAACCCCGAACTCCTACACCCGAATTTCATCTACCCTCGAGCTGGTTACCCTGCCACACTCTAACCCCGAACTCCTACACCCGAATTTCATCAACCCTCGAGCGGGTTATCCTGCCACGATTTAACCCTGAACTCCTACACCCGAATTTCATCAACCCTCGAGCTGGTTACCCTGCCACGCTCTAACCCCGTACTCCTACACCCGAATTTCATCAATCCTCGAGCTGGTTACCCTGCCACGCTCTAACCCCGTACTCCTACACCCGAATTTCATCAATCCTCGAGCTGGTTACCCTGCCACGCTCTAACCCCGAACTCCTACACCCAAATTTCCTTAACCCTCGAGCTGGTTACCCTGCCACGCTGTAAACCCAAACTCTTAACCCCAATTTCCTTAACCCTCGGGCTGGTACCCTGCCACGCTCTAACCTCGAACTCCTACACCCGAATTTCATCTACCCTCGAGCTGGTTACCCTGCCACACTCTAACCCCGAACTCCTACACCCGAATTTCATCAACCCTCGAGCGGGTTATCCTGCCACGATATAACCCTGAACTCCTACACCCGAATTTCATCAATCCTCGAGCTGGTTACCCTGCCACGCTCTAACCCCGAACTCCTACACCCGAATTTCATCAACCCTCGAGCTGGTGACTCTGCCACGCTATAACCCCAAACTCTTAACCCCAATTTCCTTAACCCTCGAGCTGGTTACCCTGCCACGCTCTAACCCCGAACTCCTACATCCGAATTTCATCAACCCTCGGGCTGGTTACCCTGCCACGCTGTAACCCCAAACTCTTAACCCCAATTTCCTTAACCCTCGAGCTGGTTACCCTGCCACGCTGTAACCCCAAACTCTTAACCCCAATTTCCTTAACCCTCGGGCTGGTACCCTGCCACGCTCTAACCCCGAACTCCTACACCCCAATTTCCTTAACCCTCGAGCTGGTTACCCTGCCACGCTCTAACCCCGAACTCCTACATCCGAATTTCATCAACCCTCGGGCTGGATACCCTGCCACGCTGTAACCCCAAACTCTTAACCCCAATTTCCTTAACCCTCGAGCTGGTTACCCTGCCACGCTGTAACCCCAAACTCTTAACCCCAATTTCCTTAACCCTCGATCTGGTTACCCTGCCACGCTCTAACCCCGAACTCCTACATCCGAATTTCATCAACCCTCGGGCTGGATACCCTGCCACGCTGTAACCCCAAACTCTTAACCCCAATTTCCTTAACCCTCGAGCTGGTTACCCTGCCACGATCTAACCCTGAACTCCTACACCCGAATTTCATCAATCCTCGAGATGGTTACCCTGCCACGCTGTAACCCCAAACTCTTAACCCTCGAGCTGGTTACCCTGCCACGCTCTAACCCCGAACTCCTACACCCGAATTTCATCAACCCTCGAGCGGGTTATCCTGCCACGCTGTAACCCCAAACTCTTAACCCCAATTTCCTTAACCCTCGAGCTGGTTACCCTGCCACGCTGTAACCCCAAACTCTTAACCCCAATTTCCTTAACCCTCGAGCTGGTTACCCTGCCACGCTGTAACCCCAAACTCTTAACCCCAATTTCCTTAACCCTCGAGCTGGTACCCTGTCACGCTCTAACCCCGAACTCCTACACCCGAATTTCACCAACCCTTGAGCTGGTTACCCTGCCACGCTATAACCCCAAACTCTTAACCCCAATTTCCTTAATCCTCGAGCTGGTTACTCTGCCACGCCCTAACCCCGAACTCCTACACCCGAATTTCATCAACCCTCGAGCGGGTTATCCTGCCACGATCTAACCCTGAACTCCTACACCCGAATTTCATCAATCCTCGAGCTGGTTACCCTGCCACGCTCTAACCCCGAACTCCTACACCCGAATTTCATCAACCCTCGAGCTGGTTACCCTGCCACGCTCTAACCCCGAACTCCTACACCCGAATTTCATCTACCCTCGAGCTGGTTACCCTGCCACACTCTAACCCCGAACTCCTACACCCGAATTTCATCAACCCTCGAGCGGGTTATCCTGCCACGATTTAACCCTGAACTCCTACACCCGAATTTCATCAACCCTCGAGCTGGTTACCCTGCCACGCTCTAACCCCGTACTCCTACACCCGAATTTCATCAATCCTCGAGCTGGTTACCCTGCCACGCTCTAACCCCGTACTCCTACACCCGAATTTCATCAATCCTCGAGCTGGTTACCCTGCCACGCTCTAACCCCGAACTCCTACACCCAAATTTCCTTAACCCTCGAGCTGGTTACCCTGCCACGCTGTAAACCCAAACTCTTAACCCCAATTTCCTTAACCCTCGGGCTGGTACCCTGCCACGCTCTAACCTCGAACTCCTACACCCGAATTTCATCTACCCTCGAGCTGGTTACCCTGCCACACTCTAACCCCGAACTCCTACACCCGAATTTCATCAACCCTCGAGCGGGTTATCCTGCCACGATATAACCCTGAACTCCTACACCCGAATTTCATCAATCCTCGAGCTGGTTACCCTGCCACGCTCTAACCCCGAACTCCTACACCCGAATTTCATCAACCCTCGGGCTGGTTACCCTGCCACGCTGTAACCCCAAACTCTTAACCCCAATTTCCTTAACCCTCGAGCTGGTTACCCTGCCACGCTCTAACCCCGAACTCCTACATCCGAATTTCATCAACCCTCGGGCTGGTACCCTGCCACGCTCTAACCCCGAACTCCTACACCCGAATTTCATCAACCCTCGAGCTGGTTACCCTGCCACACTCTAACTCCGAACTCCTACACCTGAATTTCATCAACCCTCGAGCTGGTGACTCTGCCACGCTATAACCCCAAACTCTTAACCCCAATTTCCTTAACCCTCGAGCTGGTTACCCTGCCACGCTCTAACCCCGAACTCCTACATCCGAATTTCATCAACCCTCGGGCTGGTTACCCTGCCACGCTGTAACCCCAAACTCTTAACCCCAATTTCCTTAACCCTCGAGCTGGTTACCCTGCCACGCTGTAACCCCAAACTCTTAACCCCAATTTCCTTAACCCTCGGGCTGGTACCCTGCCACGCTCTAACCCCGAACTCCTACACCCCAATTTCCTTAACCCTCGAGCTGGTTACCCTGCCACGCTCTAACCCCGAACTCCTACATCCGAATTTCATCAACCCTCGGGCTGGATACCCTGCCACGCTGTAACCCCAAACTCTTAACCCCAATTTCCTTAACCCTCGAGCTGGTTACCCTGCCACGCTGTAACCCCAAACTCTTAACCCCAATTTCCTTAACCCTCGATCTGGTTACCCTGCCACGCTCTAACCCCGAACTCCTACATCCGAATTTCATCAACCCTCGGGCTGGATACCCTGCCACGCTGTAACCCCAAACTCTTAACCCCAATTTCCTTAACCCTCGAGCTGGTTACCCTGCCACGATCTAACCCTGAACTCCTACACCCGAATTTCATCAATCCTCGAGATGGTTACCCTGCCACGCTGTAACCCCAAACTCTTAACCCTCGAGCTGGTTACCCTGCCACGCTCTAACCCCGAACTCCTACACCCGAATTTCATCAACCCTCGAGCGGGTTATCCTGCCACGCTGTAACCCCAAACTCTTAACCCCAATTTCCTTAACCCTCGAGCTGGTTACCCTGCCACGCTGTAACCCCAAACTCTTAACCCCAATTTCCTTAACCCTCGAGCTGGTACCCTGCCACGCTCTGATCCCGAACTCCTACACCCGAATTTCATCAACCCTCGAGCTGGTTACCCTGCCACGATCTAACCCTGAACTCCTACACCCGAATTTCATCAATCCTCGAGCTGGTTACCCTGCCACGCTCTAACCCCGAACTCCTACACCCGAATTTCATCAACCCTCGAGCTGGTTACCCTGCCACGCTCTAACCCCGAACTCCTACACCCGAATTTCATCTACCCTCGAGCTGGTTACCCTGCCACACTCTAACCCCGAACTCCTACACCCGAATTTCATCAACCCTCGAGCGGGTTATCCTGCCACGATTTAACCCTGAACTCCTACACCCGAATTTCATCAACCCTCGAGCTGGTTACCCTGCCACGCTCTAACCCCGTACTCCTACACCCGAATTTCATCAATCCTCGAGCTGGTTACCCTGCCACGCTCTAACCCCGTACTCCTACACCCGAATTTCATCAATCCTCGAGCTGGTTACCCTGCCACGCTCTAACCCCGAACTCCTACACCCAAATTTCCTTAACCCTCGAGCTGGTTACCCTGCCACGCTGTAAACCCAAACTCTTAACCCCAATTTCCTTAACCCTCGGGCTGGTACCCTGCCACGCTCTAACCTCGAACTCCTACACCCGAATTTCATCTACCCTCGAGCTGGTTACCCTGCCACACTCTAACCCCGAACTCCTACACCCGAATTTCATCAACCCTCGAGCGGGTTATCCTGCCACGATATAACCCTGAACTCCTACACCCGAATTTCATCAATCCTCGAGCTGGTTACCCTGCCACGCTCTAACCCCGAACTCCTACACCCGAATTTCATCAACCCTCGGGCTGGTTACCCTGCCACGCTGTAACCCCAAACTCTTAACCCCAATTTCCTTAACCCTCGAGCTGGTTACCCTGCCACGCTCTAACCCCGAACTCCTACATCCGAATTTCATCAACCCTCGGGCTGGTACCCTGCCACGCTCTAACCCCGAACTCCTACACCCGAATTTCATCAACCCTCGAGCTGGTTACCCTGCCACACTCTAACTCCGAACTCCTACACCTGAATTTCATCAACCCTCGAGCTGGTGACTCTGCCACGCTATAACCCCAAACTCTTAACCCCAATTTCCTTAACCCTCGAGCTGGTTACCCTGCCACGCTCTAACCCCGAACTCCTACATCCGAATTTCATCAACCCTCGGGCTGGTTACCCTGCCACGCTGTAACCCCAAACTCTTAACCCCAATTTCCTTAACCCTCGAGCTGGTTACCCTGCCACGCTGTAACCCCAAACTCTTAACCCCAATTTCCTTAACCCTCGGGCTGGTACCCTGCCACGCTCTAACCCCGAACTCCTACACCCCAATTTCCTTAACCCTCGAGCTGGTTACCCTGCCACGCTCTAACCCCGAACTCCTACATCCGAATTTCATCAACCCTCGGGCTGGATACCCTGCCACGCTGTAACCCCAAACTCTTAACCCCAATTTCCTTAACCCTCGAGCTGGTTATCCTGCCACGCTGTAACCCCAAACTCTTAACCCCAATTTCCTTAACCCTCGATCTGGTTACCCTGCCACGCTCTAACCCCGAACTCCTACATCCGAATTTCATCAACCCTCGGGCTGGATACCCTGCCACGCTGTAACCCCAAACTCTTAACCCCAATTTCCTTAACCCTCGAGCTGGTTACCCTGCCACGATCTAACCCTGAACTCCTACACCCGAATTTCATCAATCCTCGAGATGGTTACCCTGCCACGCTGTAACCCCAAACTCTTAACCCTCGAGCTGGTTACCCTGCCACGCTCTAACCCCGAACTCCTACACCCGAATTTCATCAACCCTCGAGCGGGTTATCCTGCCACGCTGTAACCCCAAACTCTTAACCCCAATTTCCTTAACCCTCGAGCTGGTTACCCTGCCACGCTGTAACCCCAAACTCTTAACCCCAATTTCCTTAATCCTCGAGCTGGTTACTCTGCCACGCCCTAACCCCGAACTCCTACACCCGAATTTCATCAACCCTCGAGCTGGTTACCCTGCCACGATCTAACCCTGAACTCCTACACCCGAATTTCACCAATCCTCGAGCTGGTTACCCTGCCACGCTCTAACCCGGAACTCCTACACCCGAATTTCATCAACCCTCGGGCTGGTTACCCTGCCACGCTGTAACCCCAAACTCTTAACCCCAATTTCCTTAACCCTCGAGCTGGTTACCCTGCCACGCTCTAACCCCGAACTCCTACATCCGAATTTCATCAACCCTCGGGCTGGTTACCCTGCCACGCTGTAACCCCAAACTCTTAACCCCAATTTCCTTAACCCTCGAGCTGGTTACCCTGCCACGCTGTAACCCCAAACTCTTAACCCCAATTTCCTTAACCCTCGAGCTGGTTACCCTGCCACGCTGTAACCCCAAACTCTTAATCCCAATTTCCTTAACCCTCGAGCTGGTACCCTGTCACGCTCTAACCCCGAACTCCTACACCCGAATTTCATCAACCCTCGAGCTGGTTACCCTGCCACGCTCTAACCCCGAACTCCTACACCCGAATTTCATCAATCCTCGAGCTGGTTACCCTGCCACGCTCTAACCCCGAACTCCTACACCCGAATTTCCTTAACCCTCGAGCTGGTTACCCTGCCACGCTGTAACCCCAAACTCTTAACCCCAATTTCCTTAACCCTCGGGCTGGTACCCTGCCACGCTCTAACCCCGAACTCCTACACCCGAATTTCATCTACCCTCGAGCTGGTTTCCCTGCCACACTCTAACCCCGAACTCCTACACCCGAATTTCATCAATCCTCGAGCTGGTTACCCTGCCACGCTCTAACCCCGAACTCCTACACCCGAATTTCCTTAACCCTCGAGCTGGTTACCCTGCCACGCTATAACCCCAAACTCTTAACCCCAATTTCCTTAACCCTCGGGCTGGTACCCTGCCACGCTCTAACCCCGAACTCCTACACCCGAATTTCATCTACCCTCCAGCTGGTTTCCCTGCCACACTCTAACCCCGAACTCCTACATCCGAATTTCATCAACCCTCGGGCTGGTACCCTGCCACGCTCTAACCCCGAACTCCTACACCCGAATTTCATCAACCCTCGAGCTGGTTACCCTGCCACACTCTAACTCCGAACTCCTACACCTGAATTTCATCAACCCTCGAGCTGGTGACTCTGCCACGCTATAACCCCAAACTCTTAACCCCAATTTCCTTAACCCTCGAGCTGGTTACCCTGCCACGCTCTAACCCCGAACTCCTACATCCGAATTTCATCAACCCTCGGGCTGGTTACCCTGCCACGCTGTAACCCCAAACTCTTAACCCCAATTTCCTTAACCCTCGAGCTGGTTACCCTGCCACGCTGTAACCCCAAACTCTTAACCCCAATTTCCTTAACCCTCGATCTGGTTACCCTGCCACGCTCTAACCCCGAACTCCTACATCCGAATTTCATCAACCCTCGGGCTGGATACCCTGCCACGCTGTAACCCCAAACTCTTAACCCCAATTTCCTTAACCCTCGAGCTGGTTACCCTGCCACGATCTAACCCTGAACTCCTACACCCGAATTTCATCAATCCTCGAGATGGTTACCCTGCCACGCTGTAACCCCAAACTCTTAACCCTCGAGCTGGTTACCCTGCCACGCTCTAACCCCGAACTCCTACACCCGAATTTCATCAACCCTCGAGCGGGTTATCCTGCCACGCTGTAACCCCAAACTCTTAACCCCAATTTCCTTAACCCTCGAGCTGGTTACCCTGCCACGCTGTAACCCCAAACTCTTAACCCCAATTTCCTTAACCCTCGAGCTGGTTACCCTGCCACGCTGTAACCCCAAACTCTTAACCCCAATTTCCTTAACCCTCGAGCTGGTACCCTGTCACGCTCTAACCCCGAACTCCTACACCCGAATTTCACCAACCCTTGAGCTGGTTACCCTGCCACGCTATAACCCCAAACTCTTAACCCCAATTTCCTTAATCCTCGAGCTGGTTACTCTGCCACGCCCTAACCCCGAACTCCTACACCCGAATTTCATCAACCCTCGAGCGGGTTATCCTGCCACGATCTAACCCTGAACTCCTACACCCGAATTTCATCAATCCTCGAGCTGGTTACCCTGCCACGCTCTAACCCCGAACTCCTACACCCGAATTTCATCAACCCTCGAGCTGGTTACCCTGCCACGCTCTAACCCCGAACTCCTACACCCGAATTTCATCTACCCTCGAGCTGGTTACCCTGCCACACTCTAACCCCGAACTCCTACACCCGAATTTCATCAACCCTCGAGCGGGTTATCCTGCCACGATTTAACCCTGAACTCCTACACCCGAATTTCATCAACCCTCGAGCTGGTTACCCTGCCACGCTCTAACCCGGTACTCCTACACCCGAATTTCATCAATCCTCGAGCTGGTTACCCTGCCACGCTCTAACCCCGTACTCCTACACCCGAATTTCATCAATCCTCGAGCTGGTTACCCTGCCACGCTCTAACCCCGAACTCCTACACCCAAATTTCCTTAACCCTCGAGCTGGTTACCCTGCCACGCTGTAAACCCAAACTCTTAACCCCAATTTCCTTAACCCTCGGGCTGGTACCCTGCCACGCTCTAACCTCGAACTCCTACACCCGAATTTCATCTACCCTCGAGCTGGTTACCCTGCCACACTCTAACCCCGAACTCCTACACCCGAATTTCATCAACCCTCGAGCGGGTTATCCTGCCACGATATAACCCTGAACTCCTACACCCGAATTTCATCAATCCTCGAGCTGGTTACCCTGCCACGCTCTAACCCCGAACTCCTACACCCGAATTTCATCAACCCTCGAGCTGGTGACTCTGCCACGCTATAACCCCAAACTCTTAACCCCAATTTCCTTAACCCTCGAGCTGGTTACCCTGCCACGCTCTAACCCCGAACTCCTACATCCGAATTTCATCAACCCTCGGGCTGGTTACCCTGCCACGCTGTAACCCCAAACTCTTAACCCCAATTTCCTTAACCCTCGAGCTGGTTACCCTGCCACGCTGTAACCCCAAACTCTTAACCCCAATTTCCTTAACCCTCGGGCTGGTACCCTGCCACGCTCTAACCCCGAACTCCTACACCCCAATTTCCTTAACCCTCGAGCTGGTTACCCTGCCACGCTCTAACCCCGAACTCCTACATCCGAATTTCATCAACCCTCGGGCTGGATACCCTGCCACGCTGTAACCCCAAACTCTTAACCCCAATTTCCTTAACCCTCGAGCTGGTTACCCTGCCAAGCTGTAACCCCAAACTCTTAACCCCAATTTCCTTAACCCTCGAGCTGGTTACCCTGCCACGATCTAACCCTGAACTCCTACACCCGAATTTCATCAATCCTCGAGATGGTTACCCTGCCACGCTGTAACCCCAAACTCTTAACCCTCGAGCTGGTTACCCTGCCACGCTCTAACCCCGAACTCCTACACCCGAATTTCATCAACCCTCGAGCGGGTTATCCTGCCACGCTGTAACCCCAAACTCTTAACCCCAATTTCCTTAACCCTCGAGCTGGTTACCCTGCCACGCTGTAACCCCAAACTCTTAACCCCAATTTCCTTAACCCTCGAGCTGGTTACCCTGCCACGCTGTAACCCCAAACTCTTAACCCCAATTTCCTTAACCCTCGAGCTGGTACCCTGTCACGCTCTAACCCCGAACTCCTACACCCGAATTTCACCAACCCTTGAGCTGGTTACCCTGCCACGCTATAACCCCAAACTCTTAACCCCAATTTCCTTAATCCTCGAGCTGGTTACTCTGCCACGCCCTAACCCCGAACTCCTACACCCGAATTTCATCAACCCTCGAGCGGGTTATCCTGCCACGATCTAACCCTGAACTCCTACACCCGAATTTCATCAATCCTCGAGCTGGTTACCCTGCCACGCTCTAACCCCGAACTCCTACACCCGAATTTCATCAACCCTCGAGCTGGTTACCCTGCCACGCTCTAACCCCGAACTCCTACACCCGAATTTCATCTACCCTCGAGCTGGTTACCCTGCCACACTCTAACCCCGAACTCCTACACCCGAATTTCATCAACCCTCGAGCGGGTTATCCTGCCACGATTTAACCCTGAACTCCTACACCCGAATTTCATCAACCCTCGAGCTGGTTACCCTGCCACGCTCTAACCCCGTACTCCTACACCCGAATTTCATCAATCCTCGAGCTGGTTACCCTGCCACGCTCTAACCCCGTACTCCTACACCCGAATTTCATCAATCCTCGAGCTGGTTACCCTGCCACGCTCTAACCCCGAACTCCTACACCCAAATTTCCTTAACCCTCGAGCTGGTTACCCTGCCACGCTGTAAACCCAAACTCTTAACCCCAATTTCCTTAACCCTCGGGCTGGTACCCTGCCACGCTCTAACCTCGAACTCCTACACCCGAATTTCATCTACCCTCGAGCTGGTTACCCTGCCACACTCTAACCCCGAACTCCTACACCCGAATTTCATCAACCCTCGAGCGGGTTATCCTGCCACGATATAACCCTGAACTCCTACACCCGAATTTCATCAATCCTCGAGCTGGTTACCCTGCCACGCTCTAACCCCGAACTCCTACACCCGAATTTCATCAACCCTCGGGCTGGTTACCCTGCCACGCTGTAACCCCAAACTCTTAACCCCAATTTCCTTAACCCTCGAGCTGGTTACCCTGCCACGCTCTAACCCCGAACTCCTACATCCGAATTTCATCAACCCTCGGGCTGGTACCCTGCCACGCTCTAACCCCGAACTCCTACACCCGAATTTCATCAACCCTCGAGCTGGTTACCCTGCCACACTCTAACTCCGAACTCCTACACCTGAATTTCATCAACCCTCGAGCTGGTGACTCTGCCACGCTATAACCCCAAACTCTTAACCCCAATTTCCTTAACCCTCGAGCTGGTTACCCTGCCACGCTCTAACCCCGAACTCCTACATCCGAATTTCATCAACCCTCGGGCTGGTTACCCTGCCACGCTGTAACCCCAAACTCTTAACCCCAATTTCCTTAACCCTCGAGCTGGTTACCCTGCCACGCTGTAACCCCAAACTCTTAACCCCAATTTCCTTAACCCTCGGGCTGGTACCCTGCCACGCTCTAACCCCGAACTCCTACACCCCAATTTCCTTAACCCTCGAGCTGGTTACCCTGCCACGCTCTAACCCCGAACTCCTACATCCGAATTTCATCAACCCTCGGGCTGGATACCCTGCCACGCTGTAACCCCAAACTCTTAACCCCAATTTCCTTAACCCTCGAGCTGGTTACCCTGCCACGCTGTAACCCCAAACTCTTAACCCCAATTTCCTTAACCCTCGATCTGGTTACCCTGCCACGCTCTAACCCCGAACTCCTACATCCGAATTTCATCAACCCTCGGGCTGGATACCCTGCCACGCTGTAACCCCAAACTCTTAACCCCAATTTCCTTAACCCTCGAGCTGGTTACCCTGCCACGATCTAACCCTGAACTCCTACACCCGAATTTCATCAATCCTCGAGATGGTTACCCTGCCACGCTGTAACCCCAAACTCTTAACCCTCGAGCTGGTTACCCTGCCACGCTCTAACCCCGAACTCCTACACCCGAATTTCATCAACCCTCGAGCGGGTTATCCTGCCACGCTGTAACCCCAAACTCTTAACCCCAATTTCCTTAACCCTCGAGCTGGTTACCCTGCCACGCTGTAACCCCAAACTCTTAACCCCAATTTCCTTAACCCTCGAGCTGGTACCCTACCACGCTCTGATCCCGAACTCCTACACCCGAATTTCATCAACCCTCGAGCTGGTTACCCTGCCACGATCTAACCCTGAACTCCTACACCCGAATTTCACCAATCCTCGAGCTGGTTACCCTGCCACGCTCTAACCCGGAACTCCTACACCCGAATTTCATCAACCCTCGGGCTGGTTACCCTGCCACGCTGTAACCCCAAACTCTTAACCCCAATTTCCTTAACCCTCGAGCTGGTTACCCTGCCACGCTCTAACCCCGAACTCCTACATCCGAATTTCATCAACCCTCGGGCTGGTTACCCTGCCACGCTGTAACCCCAAACTCTTAACCCCAATTTCCTTAACCCTCGAGCTGGTTACCCTGCCACGCTGTAACCCCAAACTCTTAACCCCAATTTCCTTAACCCTCGAGCTGGTTACCCTGCCACGCTGTAACCCCAAACTCTTAATCCCAATTTCCTTAACCCTCGAGCTGGTTACCCTGCCACGCTCTAACCCCGAACTCCTACACCCGAATTTCATCAACCCTCGAGCGGGTTATCCTGCCACGCTGTAACCCCAAACTCTTAACCCCAATTTCCTTAACCCTCGAGCTGGTTACCCTGCCACGATCTAACCCTGAACTCCTACACCCGAATTTCATCAATCCTCGAGATGGTTACCCTGCCACGCTGTAACCCCAAACTCTTAACCCTCGAGCTGGTTACCCTGCCACGCTCTAACCCCGAACTCCTACACCCGAATTTCATCAACCCTCGAGCGGGTTATCCTGCCACGCTGTAACCCCAAACTCTTAACCCCAATTTCCTTAACCCTCGAGCTGGTTACCCTGCCACGCTGTAACCCCAAACTCTTAACCCCAATTTCCTTAACCCTCGAGCTGGTACCCTACCACGCTCTGATCCCGAACTCCTACACCCGAATTTCATCAACCCTCGAGCTGGTTACCCTGCCACGATCTAACCCTGAACTCCTACACCCGAATTTCACCAATCCTCGAGCTGGTTACCCTGCCACGCTCTAACCCGGAACTCCTACACCCGAATTTCATCAACCCTCGGGCTGGTTACCCTGCCACGCTGTAACCCCAAACTCTTAACCCCAATTTCCTTAACCCTCGAGCTGGTTACCCTGCCACGCTCTAACCCCGAACTCCTACATCCGAATTTCATCAACCCTCGGGCTGGTTACCCTGCCACGCTGTAACCCCAAACTCTTAACCCCAATTTCCTTAACCCTCGAGCTGGTTACCCTGCCACGCTGTAACCCCAAACTCTTAACCCCAATTTCCTTAACCCTCGAGCTGGTTACCCTGCCACGCTGTAACCCCAAACTCTTAATCCCAATTTCCTTAACCCTCGAGCTGGTACCCTGTCACGCTCTAACCCCGAACTCCTACACCCGAATTTCATCAACCCTCGAGCTGGTTACCCTGCCACGCTCTAACCCCGAACTCCTACACCCGAATTTCATCAATCCTCGAGCTGGTTACCCTGCCACGCTCTAACCCCGAACTCCTACACCCGAATTTCCTTAACCCTCGAGCTGGTTACCCTGCCACGCTGTAACCCCAAACTCTTAACCCCAATTTCCTTAACCCTCGGGCTGGTACCCTGCCACGCTCTAACCCCGAACTCCTACACCCGAATTTCATCTACCCTCGAGCTGGTTTCCCTGCCACACTCTAACCCCGAACTCCTACACCCGAATTTCATCAATCCTCGAGCTGGTTACCCTGCCACGCTCTAACCCCGAACTCCTACACCCGAATTTCCTTAACCCTCGAGCTGGTTACCCTGCCACGCTATAACCCCAAACTCTTAACCCCAATTTCCTTAACCCTCGGGCTGGTACCCTGCCACGCTCTAACCCCGAACTCCTACACCCGAATTTCATCTACCCTCGAGCTGGTTTCCCTGCCACACTCTAACCCCGAACTCCTACATCCGAATTTCATCAACCCTCGGGCTGGTACCCTGCCACGCTCTAACCCCGAACTCCTACACCCGAATTTCATCAACCCTCGAGCTGGTTACCCTGCCACACTCTAACTCCGAACTCCTACACCTGAATTTCATCAACCCTCGAGCTGGTGACTCTGCCACGCTATAACCCCAAACTCTTAACCCCAATTTCCTTAACCCTCGAGCTGGTTACCCTGCCACGCTCTAACCCCGAACTCCTACATCCGAATTTCATCAACCCTCGGGCTGGTTACCCTGCCACGCTGTAACCCCAAACTCTTAACCCCAATTTCCTTAACCCTCGAGCTGGTTACCCTGCCACGCTGTAACCCCAAACTCTTAACCCCAATTTCCTTAACCCTCGGGCTGGTACCCTGCCACGCTCTAACCCCGAACTCCTACACCCCAATTTCCTTAACCCTCGAGCTGGTTACCCTGCCACGCTCTAACCCCGAACTCCTACATCCGAATTTCATCAACCCTCGGGCTGGATACCCTGCCACGCTGTAACCCCAAACTCTTAACCCCAATTTCCTTAACCCTCGAGCTGGTTACCCTGCCACGCTGTAACCCCAAACTCTTAACCCCAATTTCCTTAACCCTCGATCTGGTTACCCTGCCACGCTCTAACCCCGAACTCCTACATCCGAATTTCATCAACCCTCGGGCTGGATACCCTGCCACGCTGTAACCCCAAACTCTTAACCCCAATTTCCTTAACCCTCGAGCTGGTTACCCTGCCACGATCTAACCCTGAACTCCTACACCCGAATTTCATCAATCCTCGAGATGGTTACCCTGCCACGCTGTAACCCCAAACTCTTAACCCTCGAGCTGGTTACCCTGCCACGCTCTAACCCCGAACTCCTACACCCGAATTTCATCAACCCTCGAGCGGGTTATCCTGCCACGCTGTAACCCCAAACTCTTAACCCCAATTTCCTTAACCCTCGAGCTGGTTACCCTGCCACGCTGTAACCCCAAACTCTTAACCCCAATTTCCTTAACCCTCGAGCTGGTACCCTGCCACGCTCTGATCCCGAACTCCTACACCCGAATTTCATCAACCCTCGAGCTGGTTACCCTGCCACGATCTAACCCTGAACTCCTACACCCGAATTTCACCAATCCTCGAGCTGGTTACCCTGCCACGCTCTAACCCGGAACTCCTACACCCGAATTTCATCAACCCTCGGGCTGGTTACCCTGCCACGCTGTAACCCCAAACTCTTAACCCCAATTTCCTAAACCCTCGAGCTGGTTACCCTGCCACGCTCTAACCCCGAACTCCTACATCCGAATTTCATCAACCCTCGGGCTGGTTACCCTGCCACGCTGTAACCCCAAACTCTTAACCCCAATTTCCTTAACCCTCGAGCTGGTTACCCTGCCACGCTGTAACCCCAAACTCTTAACCCCAATTTCCTTAACCCTCGAGCTGGTTACCCTGCCACGCTGTAACCCCAAACTCTTAATCCCAATTTCCTTAACCCTCGAGCTGGTACCCTGTCACGCTCTAACCCCGAACTCCTACACCCGAATTTCATCAACCCTCGAGCTGGTTACCCTGCCACGCCCTAACCCCGAACTCCTACACCCGAATTTCATCAATCCTCGAGCTGGTTACCCTGCCACGCTCTAACCCCGAACTCCTACACCCGAATTTCCTTAACCCTCGAGCTGGTTACCCTGCCACGCTGTAACCCCAAACTCTTAACCCCAATTTCCTTAACCCTCGGGCTGGTACCCTGCCACGCTCTAACCCCGAACTCCTACACCCGAATTTCATCTACCCTCGAGCTGGTTTCCCTGCCACACTCTAACCCCGAACTCCTACACCCGAATTTCATCAATCCTCGAGCTGGTTACCCTGCCACGCTCTAACCCCGAACTCCTACACCCGAATTTCCTTAACCCTCGAGCTGGTTACCCTGCCACGCTATAACCCCAAACTCTTAACCCCAATTTCCTTAACCCTCGGGCTGGTACCCTGCCACGCTCTAACCCCGAACTCCTACACCCGAATTTCATCTACCCTCGAGCTGGTTTCCCTGCCACACTCTAACCCCGAACTCCTACACCCGAATTTCATCAACCCTCGAGCGGGTTATCCTGCCACGATATAACCCTGAACTCCTACACCCGAATTTCATCAATCCTCGAGCTGGTTACCCTGCCACGCTCTAACCCCGAACTCCTACACCCGAATTTCATCAACCCTCGGGGTGGTTACCCTGCCACGCTGTAACCCCAAACTCTTAACCCCAATTTCCTTAACCCTCGAGCTGGTACCCTGCCACGCTCTAACCTCGAACTCCTACACCCGAATTTCATCTACCCTCGAGCTGGTTACCCTGCCACACTCTAACCCCGAACTCCTACACCCGAATTTCATCAACCCTCGGGGTGGTTACCCTGCCACGCTGTAACCCCAAACTCTTAACCCCAATTTCCTTAACCCTCGAGCTGGTACCCTGCCACGCTCTAACCTCGAACTCCTACACCCGAATTTCATCTACCCTCGAGCTGGTTACCCTGCCACACTCTAACCCCGAACTCCTACACCCGAATTTCATCAACCCTCGAGCGGGTTATCCTGCCACGATATAACCCTGAACTCCTACACCAGAATTTCATCAATCCTCGAGCTGGTTACCCTGCCACGCTCTAACCCCGAACTCCTACACCCGAATTTCATCAACCCTCGGGCTGGTTACCCTGCCACGCTGTAACCCCAAACTCTTAACCCCAATTTCCTTAACCCTCGAGCTGGTTACCCTGCCACGCTGTAACCCCGAACTCCTACACCCGAATTTCATCAACCCTCGAGCGGGTTATCCTGCCACGATCTAACCCTGAACTCCTACACCCCAATTTCCTTAACCCTCGAGCTGGTTACCCTGCCACGCTCTAACCCCGAACTCCTACATCCGAATTTCATCAACCCTCGGGCTGGTACCCTGCCACGCTCTAACCCCGAACTCCTACACCCGAATTTCATCAACCCTCGAGCTGGTTACCCTGCCACACTCTAACTCCGAACTCCTACACCTGAATTTCATCAACCCTCGAGCTGGTGACTCTGCCACGCTATAACCCCAAACTCTTAACCCCAATTTCCTTAACCCTCGAGCTAGTTACTCTGCCACGCCCTAACCCCGAACTCCTACACCCGAATTTCATCAACCCTCGAGCGGGTTATCCTGCCACGATCTAACCCTGAACTCTTAACCCCAATTTCCTTAACCCTCGAGCTGGTTACCCTGCCACGCTGTAACCCCAAACTCTTAACCCCAATTTCCTTAACCCTCGAGCTGGTACCCTGCCACGCTCTAATTCCGAACTCCTACACCCGAATTTCATCAACCCTCGGGCTGGTTACCCTGCCACGCTGTAACCCCAAACTCTTAACCCCAATTTCCTTAACCCTCGAGCTGGTTACCCTGCCACGCTGTAACCCCAAACTCCTACACCCTAATTTCATCAACCCTCGAGCTGGTTACCCTGCCACGCTCTAACCCCGAACTCCTACACCCGAATTTCATCAATCCTCGAGCTGGTTACCCTGCCACGCTCTAACCCCGAACTCCTACACCCGAATTTCAGCAACCCTCAGGCTGGTTACCCTGCCACGCTGTAACCCCAAACTCTTAACCCCAATTTCCTTAACCCTCGAGCTGGTTACCCTGCCACGCTGTAACCCCAAACTCTTAACCCCAATTTCCTTAACCCTCGAGCTGGTTACCCTGCCACGCTGTAACCCCAAACTCTTAACCCCAATTTCCTTAACCCTCGAGCTGGTACCCTGCCACGCTCTAATCCCGAACTCCTACACCTGAATTTCATCAACCCTCGAGCTGGTTACCCTGCCACGATCTAACCCTGAACTCCTACACCCGAATTTCACCAATCCTCGAGCTGGTTACCCTGCCACGCTCTAACCCGGAACTCCTACACCCGAATTTCAGCAACCCTCAGGCTGGTTACCCTGCCACGCTGTAACCCCAAACTCTTAACCCCAATTTCCTTAACCCTCGAGCTGGTTACCCTGCCACGCTGTAACCCCAAACTCTTAACCCCAATTTCCTTAACCCTCGAGCTGGTTACCCTGCCACGCTCTAACCCCGAACTCCTACATCCGAATTTCATCAACCCTCGGGCTGGTTACCCTGCCACGCTGTAACCCCAAACTCTTAACCCCAATTTCCTTAACCCTCGAGCTGGTTACCCTGCCACGCTGTAACCCCAAACTCTTAACCCCAATTTCCTTAACCCTCGGGCTGGTACCCTGCTACGCTCTAACCCCGAACTCCTACACCCCAATTTCCTTAACCCTCGAGCTGGTTACCCTGCCACGCTCTAACCCCGAACTCCTACATCCGAATTTCATCAACCCTCGGGCTGGTTACCCTGCCACGCTCTAACCCCGAACTCCTACACCCGAATTTCCTTAACCCTCGAGCTGGTTACCCTGCCACGCTGTAACCCCAAACTCTTAACCCCAATTTCCTTAACCCTCGGGCTGGTACCCTGCCACGCTCTAACCCCGAACTCCTACACCCGAATTTCATCAACCCTCGAGCTGGTTTCCCTGCCACACTCTAACCCCGAACTCCTACACCCGAATTTCATCAACCCTCGAGCGGGTTATCCTGCCACGATATAACCCTGAACTCCTACACCCGAATTTCATCAATCCTCGAGCTGGTTACCCTGCCACGCTCTAACCCCGAACTCCTACACCCGAATTTCATCAACCCTCGGGGTGGTTACCCTGCCACGCTGTAACCCCAAACTCTTAACCCCAATTTCCTTAACCCTCGAGCTGGTACCCTGCCACGCTCTAACCTCGAACTCCTACACCCGAATTTCATCTACCCTCGAGCTGGTTACCCTGCCACACTCTAACCCCGAACTCCTACACCCGAATTTCATCAACCCTCGAGCGGGTTATCCTGCCACGATATAACCCTGAACTCCTACACCCGAATTTCATCAATCCTCGAGCTGGTTACCCTGCCACGCTCTAACCCCGAACTCCTACACCCGAATTTCATCAACCCTCGGGCTGGTTACCCTGCCACGCTGTAACCCCAAACTCTTAACCCCAATTTCCTTAACCCTCGAGCTGGTTACCCTGCCACGCTGTAACCCCGAACTCCTACACCCGAATTTCATCAACCCTCGAGCGGGTTATCCTGCCACGATCTAACCCTGAACTCCTACACCCCAATTTCCTTAACCCTCGAGCTGGTTACCCTGCCACGCTCTAACCCCGAACTCCTACATCCGAATTTCATCAACCCTCGGGCTGGTACCCTGCCACGCTCTAACCCCGAACTCCTACACCCGAATTTCATCAACCCTCGAGCTGGTTACCCTGCCACACTCTAACTCCGAACTCCTACACCTGAATTTCATCAACCCTCGAGCTGGTGACTCTGCCACGCTATAACCCCAAACTCTTAACCCCAATTTCCTTAACCCTCGAGCTAGTTACTCTGCCACGCCCTAACCCCGAACTCCTACACCCGAATTTCATCAACCCTCGAGCGGGTTATCCTGCCACGCTCTAACCCCGAACTCCTACACCCGAATTTCATCAATCCTCGAGCTGGTTACCCTGCCACGCTCTAACCCCGAACTCCTACACCCGAATTTCAGCAACCCTCAGGCTGGTTACCCTGCCACGCTGTAACCCCAAACTCTTAACCCCAATTTCCTTAACCCTCGAGCTGGTTACCCTGCCACGCTGTAACCCCAAACTCTTAACCCCAATTTCCTTAACCCTCGAGCTGGTAACCCTGCCACGCTGTAACCCCAAACTCTTAACCCCAATTTCCTTAACCCTCGAGCTGGTACCCTGCCACGCTCTAATCCCGAACTCCTACACCCGAATTTCATCAACCCTCGAGCTGGTTACCCTGCCACGATCTAACCCTGAACTCCTACACCCGAATTTCACCAATCCTCGAGCTGGTTACCCTGCCACGCTCTAACCCGGAACTCCTACACCCGAATTTCAGCAACCCTCAGGCTGGTTACCCTGCCACGCTGTAACCCCAAACTCTTAACCCCAATTTCCTTAACCCTCGAGCTGGTTACCCTGCCACGCTGTAACCCCAAACTCTTAACCCCAATTTCCTTAACCCTCGAGCTGGTTACCCTGCCACGCTCTAACCCCGAACTCCTACATCCGAATTTCATCAACCCTCGGGCTGGTTACCCTGCCACGCTGTAACCCCAAACTCTTAACCCCAATTTCCTTAACCCTCGAGCTGGTTACCCTGCCACGCTGTAACCCCAAACTCTTAACCCCAATTTCCTTAACCCTCGATCTGGTTACCCTGCCACGCTCTAACCCCGAACTCCTACATCCGAATTTCATCAACCCTCGGGCTGGATACCCTGCCACGCTGTAACCCCAAACTCTTAACCCCAATTTCCTTAACCCTCGAGCTGGTTACCCTGCCACGCTGTAACCCCAAACTCTTAACCCCAATTTCCTTAACCCTCGATCTGGTTACCCTGCCACGCTCTAACCCCGAACTCCTACATCCGAATTTCATCAACCCTCGGGCTGGATACCCTGCCACGCTGTAACCCCAAACTCTTAACCCCAATTTCCTTAACCCTCGAGCTGGTTACCCTGCCACGATCTAACCCTGAACTCCTACACCCGAATTTCATCAATCCTCGAGATGGTTACCCTGCCACGCTGTAACCCCAAACTCTTAACCCTCGAGCTGGTTACCCTGCCACGCTCTAACCCCGAACTCCTACACCCGAATTTCATCAACCCTCGAGCGGGTTATCCTGCCACGCTGTAACCCCAAACTCTTAACCCCAATTTCCTTAACCCTCGAGCTGGTTACCCTGCCACGCTGTAACCCCAATCTCTTAACCCCAATTTCCTTAACCCTCGGGCTGGTACCCTGCCACGCTCTAACCCCGAACTCCTACACCCCAATTTCCTTAACCCTCGAGCTGGTTACCCTGCCACGCTCTAACCCCGAACTCCTACATCCGAATTTCATCAACCCTCGGGCTGGTTACCCTGCCACGCTCTAACCCCGAACTCCTACACCCCAATTTCCTTAACCCTCGAGCTGGTTACCCTGCCACGCTATAACCCCAAACTCTTAACCCCAATTTCCTTAACCCTCGAGCTAGTTACTCTGCCACGCCCTAACCCCGAACTCCTACACCCGAATTTCATCAACCCTCGAGCGGGTTATCCTGCCACGCTCTAACCCCGAACTCCTACACCCGAATTTCATCAATCCTCGAGCTGGTTACCCTGCCACGCTCTAACCCCGAACTCCTACACCCGAATTTCAGCAACCCTCAGGCTGGTTACCCTGCCACGCTGTAACCCCAAACTCTTAACCCCAATTTCCTTAACCCTCGAGCTGGTTACCCTGCCACGCTGTAACCCCAAACTCTTAACCCCAATTTCCTTAACCCTCGAGCTGGTAACCCTGCCACGCTGTAACCCCAAACTCTTAACCCCAATTTCCTTAACCCTCGAGCTGGTACCCTGCCACGCTCTAATCCCGAACTCCTACACCCGAATTTCATCAACCCTCGAGCTGGTTACCCTGCCACGATCTAACCCTGAACTCCTACACCCGAATTTCACCAATCCTCGAGCTGGTTACCCTGCCACGCTCTAACCCGGAACTCCTACACCCGAATTTCAGCAACCCTCAGGCTGGTTACCCTGCCACGCTGCAACCCCAAACTCTTAACCCCAATTTCCTTAACCCTCGAGCTGGTTACCCTGCCACGCTGTAACCCCAAACTCTTAACCCCAATTTCCTTAACCCTCGAGCTGGTTACCCTGCCACGCTCTAACCCCGAACTCCTACATCCGAATTTCATCAACCCTCGGGCTGGTTACCCTGCTACGCTGTAACCCCAAACTCTTAACCCCAATTTCCTTAACCCTCGAGCTGGTTACCCTGCCACGATATAACCCTGAACTCCTACACACGAATTTCATCAATCCTCGAGCTGGTTACCCTGCCACGCTCTAACCCCGAACTCCTACACCCGAATTTCGTCAACCCTCGGGCTGGTTACCCTGCCACGCTGTAACCCCAAACTCTTAACCCCAATTTCCTTACCCCTCGAGCTGGTTACCCTGCCACGCTCTAACCCACAACTCCTACATCCGAATTTCATCAACCCTCGGGCTGGATACCCTGCCACGCTGTAACCCCAAACTCTTAACCCCAATTTCCTTAACCCTCGAGCTGGTTACCCTGCCACGCTGTAACCCCAAACTCTTAACCCCGATTTCCTTAACCCTCGAGCTGGTACCCTGCCACGCTGTAACCCCAAACTCTTAACCCCAATTTCCTTAACCCTCGAGCTGGTACCCTGCCACGCTCTGATCCCGAACTCCTACACCCGAATTTCATCAACCCTCGAGCTGGTTACCCTGCCACGATCTAACCCTGAACTCCTACACCCGAATTTCACCAATCCTCGAGCTGGTTACCCTGCCACGCTCTAACCCGGAACTCCTACACCCGAATTTCATCAACCCTCGGGCTGGTTACCCTGCCACGCTGTAACCCCAAACTCTTAACCCCAATTTCCTTAACCCTCGAGCTGGTTACCCTGCCACGCTCTAACCCCGAACTCCTACATCCGAATTTCATCAACCCTCGGGCTGGTTACCCTGCCACGCTCTAACCCCGAACTCCTACATCCGAATTTTATCAACCCTCGGGCTGGTACCGTGCCACGCTCTAACCCCGAACTCCTACACCCGAATTTCATAAACCCTCGAGCTGGTTACCCTGCCACACTCTAACTCCGAACTCCTACACCCGAATTTCATCAACCCTCGAGCTGGTTACCCTGCCACGCTGTAACCCCAAACTCTTAACCCCAATTTCCTTAACCCTCGAGCTGGTTACCCTGCCACGCTGTAACCCCAAACTCTTAACCCCAATTTCCTTAACCCTCGAGCTGGTACCCTGCCACGCTCTAATCCCGAACTCCTACACCTGAATTTCATCAACCCTCGAGCTGGTTACCCTGCCACGATCTAACCCTGAACTCCTACACCCGAATTTCACCAATCCTCGAGCTGGTTACCCTGCCACGCTCTAACCCGGAACTCCTACACCCGAATTTCAGCAACCCTCAGGCTGGTTACCCTGCCACGCTGTAACCCCAAACTCTTAACCCCAATTTCCTTAACCCTCGAGCTGGTTACCCTGCCACGCTGTAACCCCAAACTCTTAACCCCAATTTCCTTAACCCTCGAGCTGGTTACCCTGCCACGCTCTAACCCCGAACTCCTACATCCGAATTTCATCAACCCTCGGGCTGGTTACCCTGCCACGCTGTAACCCCAAACTCTTAACCCCAATTTCCTTAACCCTCGAGCTGGTTACCCTGCCACGCTGTAACCCCAAACTCTTAACCCCAATTTCCTTAACCCTCGGGCTGGTACCCTGCTACGCTCTAACCCCGAACTCCTACACCCCAATTTCCTTAACCCTCGAGCTGGTTACCCTGCCACGCTCTAACCCCGAACTCCTACATCCGAATTTCATCAACCCTCGGGCTGGTTACCCTGCCACGCTCTAACCCCGAACTCCTACACCCGAATTTCCTTAACCCTCGAGCTGGTTACCCTGCCACGCTGTAACCCCAAACTCTTAACCCCAATTTCCTTAACCCTCGGGCTGGTACCCTGCCACGCTCTAACCCCGAACTCCTACACCCGAATTTCATCAACCCTCGAGCTGGTTTCCCTGCCACACTCTAACCCCGAACTCCTACACCCGAATTTCATCAACCCTCGAGCGGGTTATCCTGCCACGATATAACCCTGAACTCCTACACCCGAATTTCATCAATCCTCGAGCTGGTTACCCTGCCACGCTCTAACCCCGAACTCCTACACCCGAATTTCATCAACCCTCGGGGTGGTTACCCTGCCACGCTGTAACCCCAAACTCTTAACCCCAATTTCCTTAACCCTCGAGCTGGTACCCTGCCACGCTCTAACCTCGAACTCCTACACCCGAATTTCATCTACCCTCGAGCTGGTTACCCTGCCACACTCTAACCCCGAACTCCTACACCCGAATTTCATCAACCCTCGAGCGGGTTATCCTGCCACGATATAACCCTGAACTCCTACACCCGAATTTCATCAATCCTCGAGCTGGTTACCCTGCCACGCTCTAACCCCGAACTCCTACACCCGAATTTCATCAACCCTCGGGCTGGTTACCCTGCCACGCTGTAACCCCAAACTCTTAACCCCAATTTCCTTAACCCTCGAGCTGGTTACCCTGCCACGCTGTAACCCCGAACTCCTACACCCGAATTTCATCAACCCTCGAGCGGGTTATCCTGCCACGATCTAACCCTGAACTCCTACACCCCAATTTCCTTAACCCTCGAGCTGGTTACCCTGCCACGCTCTAACCCCGAACTCCTACATCCGAATTTCATCAACCCTCGGGCTGGTACCCTGCCACGCTCTAACCCCGAACTCCTACACCCGAATTTCATCAACCCTCGAGCTGGTTACCCTGCCACACTCTAACTCCGAACTCCTACACCTGAATTTCATCAACCCTCGAGCTGGTGACTCTGCCACGCTATAACCCCAAACTCTTAACCCCAATTTCCTTAACCCTCGAGCTAGTTACTCTGCCACGCCCTAACCCCGAACTCCTACACCCGAATTTCATCAACCCTCGAGCGGGTTATCCTGCCACGCTCTAACCCCGAACTCCTACACCCGAATTTCATCAATCCTCGAGCTGGTTACCCTGCCACGCTCTAACCCCGAACTCCT
Source organism: Phymastichus coffea (assembly GCF_024137745.1). Taxonomy (NCBI): domain Eukaryota; kingdom Metazoa; phylum Arthropoda; class Insecta; order Hymenoptera; family Eulophidae; genus Phymastichus; species Phymastichus coffea. The sequence goes on from NW_026706814.1 coordinate 8,663,366, forward strand.
ACACCCGAATTTCAGCAACCCTCAGGCTGGTTACCCTGCCACGCTGTAACCCCAAACTCTTAACCCCAATTTCCTTAACCCTCGAGCTGGTTACCCTGCCACGCTGTAACCCCAAACTCTTAACCCCAATTTCCTTAACCCTCGAGCTGGTAACCCTGCCACGCTGTAACCCCAAACTCTTAACCCCAATTTCCTTAACCCTCGAGCTGGTACCCTGCCACGCTCTAATCCCGAACTCCTACACCCGAATTTCATCAACCCTCGAGCTGGTTACCCTGCCACGATCTAACCCTGAACTCCTACACCCGAATTTCACCAATCCTCGAGCTGGTTACCCTGCCACGCTCTAACCCGGAACTCCTACACCCGAATTTCAGCAACCCTCAGGCTGGTTACCCTGCCACGCTGTAACCCCAAACTCTTAACCCCAATTTCCTTAACCCTCGAGCTGGTTACCCTGCCACGCTGTAACCCCAAACTCTTAACCCCAATTTCCTTAACCCTCGAGCTGGTTACCCTGCCACGCTCTAACCCCGAACTCCTACATCCGAATTTCATCAACCCTCGGGCTGGTTACCCTGCCACGCTGTAACCCCAAACTCTTAACCCCAATTTCCTTAACCCTCGAGCTGGTTACCCTGCCACGCTGTAACCCCAAACTCTTAACCCCAATTTCCTTAACCCTCGATCTGGTTACCCTGCCACGCTCTAACCCCGAACTCCTACATCCGAATTTCATCAACCCTCGGGCTGGATACCCTGCCACGCTGTAACCCCAAACTCTTAACCCCAATTTCCTTAACCCTCGAGCTGGTTACCCTGCCACGCTGTAACCCCAAACTCTTAACCCCAATTTCCTTAACCCTCGATCTGGTTACCCTGCCACGCTCTAACCCCGAACTCCTACATCCGAATTTCATCAACCCTCGGGCTGGATACCCTGCCACGCTGTAACCCCAAACTCTTAACCCCAATTTCCTTAACCCTCGAGCTGGTTACCCTGCCACGATCTAACCCTGAACTCCTACACCCGAATTTCATCAATCCTCGAGATGGTTACCCTGCCACGCTGTAACCCCAAACTCTTAACCCTCGAGCTGGTTACCCTGCCACGCTCTAACCCCGAACTCCTACACCCGAATTTCATCAACCCTCGAGCGGGTTATCCTGCCACGCTGTAACCCCAAACTCTCAACCCCAATTTCCTTAACCCTCGAGCTGGTTACCCTGCCACGCTGTAACCCCAATCTCTTAACCCCAATTTCCTTAACCCTCGGGCTGGTACCCTGCCACGCTCTAACCCCGAACTCCTACACCCCAATTTCCTTAACCCTCGAGCTGGTTACCCTGCCACGCTCTAACCCCGAACTCCTACATCCGAATTTCATCAACCCTCGGGCTGGTTACCCTGCCACGCTCTAACCCCGAACTCCTACACCCCAATTTCCTTAACCCTCGAGCTGGTTACCCTGCCACGCTATAACCCCAAACTCTTAACCCCAATTTCCTTAACCCTCGAGCTAGTTACTCTGCCACGCCCTAACCCCGAACTCCTACACCCGAATTTCATCAACCCTCGAGCGGGTTATCCTGCCACGCTCTAACCCCGAACTCCTACACCCGAATTTCATCAATCCTCGAGCTGGTTACCCTGCCACGCTCTAACCCCGAACTCCTACACCCGAATTTCAGCAACCCTCAGGCTGGTTACCCTGCCACGCTGTAACCCCAAACTCTTAACCCCAATTTCCTTAACCCTCGAGCTGGTTACCCTGCCACGCTGTAACCCCAAACTCTTAACCCCAATTTCCTTAACCCTCGAGCTGGTAACCCTGCCACGCTGTAACCCCAAACTCTTAACCCCAATTTCCTTAACCCTCGAGCTGGTACCCTGCCACGCTCTAATCCCGAACTCCTACACCCGAATTTCATCAACCCTCGAGCTGGTTACCCTGCCACGATCTAACCCTGAACTCCTACACCCGAATTTCACCAATCCTCGAGCTGGTTACCCTGCCACGCTCTAACCCGGAACTCCTACACCCGAATTTCAGCAACCCTCAGGCTGGTTACCCTGCCACGCTGCAACCCCAAACTCTTAACCCCAATTTCCTTAACCCTCGAGCTGGTTACCCTGCCACGCTGTAACCCCAAACTCTTAACCCCAATTTCCTTAACCCTCGAGCTGGTTACCCTGCCACGCTCTAACCCCGAACTCCTACATCCGAATTTCATCAACCCTCGGGCTGGTTACCCTGCTACGCTGTAACCCCAAACTCTTAACCCCAATTTCCTTAACCCTCGAGCTGGTTACCCTGCCACGATATAACCCTGAACTCCTACACACGAATTTCATCAATCCTCGAGCTGGTTACCCTGCCACGCTCTAACCCCGAACTCCTACACCCGAATTTCGTCAACCCTCGGGCTGGTTACCCTGCCACGCTGTAACCCCAAACTCTTAACCCCAATTTCCTTACCCCTCGAGCTGGTTACCCTGCCACGCTCTAACCCACAACTCCTACATCCGAATTTCATCAACCCTCGGGCTGGATACCCTGCCACGCTGTAACCCCAAACTCTTAACCCCAATTTCCTTAACCCTCGAGCTGGTTACCCTGCCACGCTGTAACCCCCAAACTCTTAACCCCGATTTCCTTAACCCTCGAGCTGGTACCCCTGCCACGCTGTAACCCCAAACTCTTAACCCCAATTTCCTTAACCCTCGAGCTGGTACCCTGCCACGCTCTGATCCCGAACTCCTACACCCGAATTTCATCAACCCTCGAGCTGGTTACCCTGCCACGATCTAACCCTGAACTCCTACACCCGAATTTCACCAATCCTCGAGCTGGTTACCCTGCCACGCTCTAACCCGGAACTCCTACACCCGAATTTCATCAACCCTCGGGCTGGTTACCCTGCCACGCTGTAACCCCAAACTCTTAACCCCAATTTCCTTAACCCTCGAGCTGGTTACCCTGCCACGCTCTAACCCCGAACTCCTACATCCGAATTTCATCAACCCTCGGGCTGGTTACCCTGCCACGCTCTAACCCCGAACTCCTACATCCGAATTTTATCAACCCTCGGGCTGGTACCGTGCCACGCTCTAACCCCGAACTCCTACACCCGAATTTCATAAACCCTCGAGCTGGTTACCCTGCCACACTCTAACTCCGAACTCCTACACCCGAATTTCATCAACCCTCGAGCTGGTTACCCTGCCACGCTCTAACCCCGAACTCCTACACCCGAATTTCATCAATCCTCGAGCTGGTTACCCTTCCACGCTCTAACCCCGAACTCCTACACCCGAATTTCCTTAACCCTCGAGCTGGTTACCCTGCCACGCTGTAACCCCAAACTCTTAACCCCAATTTCCTTAACCCTCGGGCTGGTACCCTGCCACGCTCTAACCCCGAACTCCTACACCCGAATTTCATCTACCCTCGAGCTGGTTTCCCTGCCACACTCTAACCCCGAACTCCTACACCCGAATTTCATCAACCCTCGAGCGGATTATCCTGCCACGATATAACCCTGAACTCCTACACCCGAATTTCATCAATCCTCGAGCTGGTTACCCTGCCACGCTCTAACCCCGAACTCCTACACCCGAATTTCATCAACCCTCGGGCTGGTTACCCTGCCACGCTGTAACCCCAAACTCTTAACCCCAATTTCCTTAACCCTCGAGCTGGTTACCCTGCCACGCTGTAACCCCGAACTCCTACACCCGAATTTCATCAACCCTCGAGCGGGTTATCCTGCCACGATCTAACCCTGAACTCCTACACCCCAATTTCCTTAACCCTCGAGCTGGTTACCCTGCCACGCTCTAACCCCGAACTCCTACATCCGAATTTCATCAACCCTCGTGCGGGTTATCCTGCCACGCTGTAACCCCAAACTCTTAACCCCAATTTCCTTAACCCTCGAGCTGGTTACCCTGCCACGCTGTAACCCCAAACTCTTAACCCCAATTTCCTTAACCCTCGAGCTGGTACCCTGCCACGCTCTAATCCCGAACTCCTACACCCGAATTTCATCAACCCTCGAGCTGGTTACCCTGCCACGATCTAACCCTGAACTCCTACACCCGAATTTCACCAATCCTCGAGCTGGTTACCATGCCACGCTCTAACCCGGAACTCCTACACCCGAATTTCAGCAACCATCAGGCTGGTTACCCTGCCACGCTGTAACCCCAAACTCTTAACCCCAATTTCCTTAACCCTCGAGCTGGTTACCCTGCCACGCTGTAACCCCAAACTCTTAACCCCAATTTCCTTAACCCTCGAGCTGGTTACCCTGCCACGCTCTAACCCCGAACTCCTACATCCGAATTTCATCAACCCTCGGGCTGGTTACCCTGCCACGCTGTAACCCCAAACTCTTAACCCCAATTTCCTTAACCCTCGAGCTGGTTACCCTGCCACGCTGTAACCCCAAACTCTTAACCCCAATTTCCTTAACCCTCGGGCTGGTACCCTGCCACGCTGTAACCCCGAACTCCTACACCCGAATTTCATCTACCCTCGAGCTGGTTACCCTGCCACACTCTAACCCCGAACTCCTACACCCGAATTTCATCAACCCTCGAGCGGGTTATCCTGCCACGATATAACCCTGAACTCCTACACACGAATTTCATCAATCCTCGAGCTGGTTACCCTGCCACGCTCTAACCCCGAACTCCTACACCCGAATTTCGTCAACCCTCGGGCTGGTTACCCTGCCACGCTATAACCCCAAACTCTTAACCCCAATTTCCTTAACCCTCGAGCTGGTTACCCTGCCACGCTCTAACCCCGAACTCCTACATCCGAATTTCATCAACCCTCGGGCTGGTTACCCTGCCACGCTGTAACCCCAAACTCTTAACCCCAATTTCCTTAACCCTCGAGCTGGTTACCCTGCCACGCTGTAACCCCGAACTCCTACACCCGAATTTCCTTAACCCTCGAGCTGGTTACCCTGCCACGCTCTAACCCCGAACTCCTACATCCGAATTACATCAACCCTCGAGCGGGTTATCCTGCCACGCTGTAACCCCAAACTCTTAACCCCAATTTCCTTAACCCTCGAGCTGGTTACCCTGCCACGCTGTAACCCCAAACTCTTAACCCCAATTTCCTTAACCCTCGAGCTGGTACCCTGCCATGCTCTAATCCCGAACTCCTACACCCGAATTTCATCAACCCTCGAGCTGGTTACCCTGCCACACTCTAACCCCGAACTCCTACACCCGAATTTCATCAACCCTCGAGCGGGTTATCCTGCCACGATATAACCCTGAACTCCTACACACGAATTTCATCAATCCTCGAGCTGGTTACCCTGCCACGCTCTAACCCCGAACTCCTACACCCGAATTTCGTCAACCCTCGGGCTGGTTACCCTGCCACGCTGTAACCCCAAACTCTTAACCCCAATTTCCTTAACCCTCGAGCTGGTTACCCTGCCACGCTCTAACCCACAACTCCTACATCCGAATTTCATCAACCCTCGGGCTGGATACCCTGCCACGCTGTAACCCCAAACTCTTAATCCCAATTTCCTTAACCCTCGAGCTGGTTACCCTGCCACGATGTAACCCCAAACTCTTAACCCCGATTTCCTTAACCCTCGAGCTGGTACCCTGCCACGCTGTAACCCCAAACTCTTAACCCCAATTTCCTTAACCCTCGAGCTGGTACCCTGCCACGCTCTGATCCCGAACTCCTACACCCGAATTTCATCAACCCTCGAGCTGGTTACCCTGCCACGATCTAACCCTGAACTCCTACACCCGAATTTCACCAATCCTCGAGCTGGTTACCCTGCCACGCTCTAACCCGGAACTCCTACACCCGAATTTCATCAACCCTCGGGCTGGTTACCCTGCCACGCTGTAACCCCAAACTCTTAACCCCAATTTCCTTAACCCTCGAGCTGGTTACCCTGCCACGCTCTAACCCCGAACTCCTACATCCGAATTTCATCAACTCTCGGGCTGGTTACCCTGCCACGCTGTAACCCCAAACTCTTAACCCCAATTTCCTTAACCCTCGAGCTGGTTACCCTGCCACGCTGTAACCCCAAACTCTTAACCCCAATTTCCTTAACCCTCGAGCTGGTACCCTGTCACGCTCTAACCCCGAACTCCTACACCCGAATTTCATCAACCCTCGAGCTGGTTACCCTGCCACGCTCTAACCCCGAACTCCTACACCCGAATTTCATCAATCCTCGAGCTGGTTACCCTGCCACGCTCTAACCCCGAACTCCTACACCCGAATTTCCTTAACCCTCGAGCTGGTTACCCTGCCACGCTGTAACCCCAAACTCTTAACCCCAATTTCCTTAACCCTCGGGCTGGTACCCTGCCACGCTCTAACCCCGAACTCCTACACCCGAATTTCATCTACCCTCGAGCTGGTTTCCCTGCCACACTCTAACCCCGAACTCCTACACCCGAATTTCATCAACCCTCGAGCGGGTTATCCTGCCACGATATAACCCTGAACTCCTACACCCGAATTTCATCAATCCTCGAGCTGGTTACCCTGCCACGCTCTAACCCCGAACTCCTACACCCGAATTTCATCAACCCTCGGGCTGGTTACCCTGCCACGCTGTAACCCCAAACTCTTAACCCCAATTTCCTTAACCCTCGAGCTGGTTACCCTGCCACGCTGTAACCCCGAACTCCTACACCCGAATTTCATCAACCCTCGAGCGGGTTATCCTGCCACGATCTAACCCTGAACTCCTACACCCCAATTTCCTTAACCCTCGAGCTGGTTACCCTGCCACGCTCTAACCCCGAACTCCTACATCCGAATTTCATCAACCCTCGAGCGGGTTATCCTGCCACGCTGTAACCCCAAACTCTTAACCCCAATTTCCTTAACCCTCGAGCTGGTTACCCTGCCACGCTGTAACCCCAAACTCTTAACCCCAATTTCCTTAACCCTCGAGCTGGTACCCTGCCACGCTCTAATCCCGAACTCCTACACCCGAATTTCATCAACCCTCGAGCTGGTTACCCTGCCACGATCTAACCCTGAACTCCTACACCCGAATTTCACCAATCCTCGAGCTGGTTACCATGCCACGCTCTAACCCGGAACTCCTACACCCGAATTTCAGCAACCCTCAGGCTGGTTACCCTGCCACGCTGTAACCCCAAACTCTTAACCCCAATTTCCTTAACCCTCGAGCTGGTTACCCTGCCACGCTGTAACCCCAAACTCTTAACCCCAATTTCCTTAACCCTCGAGCTGGTTACCCTGCCACGCTCTAACCCCGAACTCTTAACCCCAATTTCCTTAACCCTCGAGCTGGTACCCTGCCACGCTCTGATCCCGAACTCCTACACCCGAATTTCATCAACCCTCGAGCTGGTTACCCTGCCACGATCTAACCCTGAACTCCTACACCCGAATTTCACCAATCCTCGAGCTGGTTACCCTGCCACGCTCTAACCCGGAACTCCTACACCCGAATTTCATCAACCCTCGGGCTGGTTACCCTGCCACGCTGTAACCCCAAACTCTTAACCCCAATTTCCTTAACCCTCGAGCTGGTTACCCTGCCACGCTCTAACCCCGAACTCCTACATCCGAATTTCATCAACCCTCGGGCTGGTTACCCTGCCACGCTGTAACCCCAAACTCTTAACCCCAATTTCCTTAACCCTCGAGCTGGTTACCCGGCCACGCTGTAACCCCAAACTCTTAACCCCAATTTCCTTAACCCTCGGGCTGGTACCCTGCCACGCTGTAACCCCGAACTCCTACACCCGAATTTCATCTACCCTCGAGCTGGTTACCCTGCCACACTCTAACCCCGAACTCCTACACCCGAATTTCATCAACCCTCGAGCGGGTTATCCTGCCACGATATAACCCTGAACTCCTACACACGAATTTCATCAATCCTCGAGCTGGTTACCCTGCCACGCTCTAACCCCGAACTCCTACACCCGAATTTCGTCAACCCTCGGGCTGGTTACCCTGCCACGCTGTAACCCCAAACTCTTAACCCCAATTTCCTTAACCCTCGAGCTGGTTACCCTGCCACGCTCTAACCCCGAACTCCTACATCCGAATTTCATCAACCCTCGGGCTGGTTACCCTGCCACGCTGTAACCCCAAACTCTTAACCCCAATTTCCTTAACCCTCGAGCTGGTTACCCTGCCACGCTGTAACCCCGAACTCCTACACCCGAATTTCCTTAACCCTCGAGATGGTTACCCTGCCACGCTCTAACCCCGAACTCCTACATCCGAATTTCATCAACCCTCGAGCGGGTTATCCTGCCACGCTGTAACCCCAAACTCTTAACCCCAATTTCCTTAACCCTCGAGCTGGTTACCCTGCCACGCTGTAACCCCAAACTCTTAACCCCAATTTCCTTAACCCTCGAGCTGGTACCCTGCCACGCTCTAATCCCGAACTCCTACACCCGAATTTCCTTAACCCTCGAGCTGGTTACCCTGCCGCGCTGTAACCCCAAACTCTTAACCCCAATTTCCTTAACCCTCGGGCTGGTACCCTGCCACGCTCTAACCCCGAACTCCTACACCCGAATTTCATCTACCCTCGAGCTGGTTTCCCTGCCACACTCTAACCCCGAACTCCTACACCCGAATTTCATCAACCCTCGAGCGGGTTATCCTGCCACGAGAAAACCCTGAACTCCTACACCCGAATTTCATCAATCCTCGAGCTGGTTACCCTGCCACGCTCTAACCCCGAACTCCTACACCCGAATTTCATCAACCCTCGGGGTGGTTACCCTGCCACGCTGTAACCCCAAACTCTTAACCCCAATTTCCTTAACCCTCGAGCTGGTTACCCTGCCACGATGTAACCCCGAACTCCTACACCCGAATTTCATCAACCCTCGAGCGGGTTATCCTGCCACGATCTAACCCTGAACTCCTACACCCCAATTTCCTTAACCCTCGAGCTGGTTACCCTGCCACGCTCTAACCCCGAACTCCTACATCCGAATTTCATCAACCCTCGAGCGGGTTATCCTGCCACGCTGTAACCCCAAACTCTTAACCCCAATTTCCTTAACCCTCGAGCTGGTTACTCTGCCACCCTGTAACCCCAAACTCTTAACCCCAATTTCCTTAACCCTCGAGCTGGTACCCTGCCACGCTCTAATCCCGAACTCCTACACCCGAATTTCATCAACCCTCGAGCTGGTTACCCTGCCACGATCTAACCCTGAACTCCTACACCCGAATTTCACCAATCCTCGAGCTGGTTACCCTGCCACGCTCTAACCCGGAACTCCTACACCCGAATTTCATCAACCCTCGGGCTGGTTACCCTGCCACGCTGTAACCCCAAACTCTTAACCCCAATTTCCTTAACCCTCGAGCTGGTTACCCTGCCACGCTGTAACCCCGAACTCCTACACCCGAATTTCATCAACCCTCGAGCGGGTTATCCTGCCACGATCTAACCCTGAACTCCTACACCCCAATTTCCTTAACCCTCGAGCTGGTTACCCTGCCACGCTCTAACCCCGAACTCCTACATCCGAATTTCATCAACCCTCGAGCGGGTTATCCTGCCACGCTGTAACCCCAAACTCTTAACCCCAATTTCCTTAACCATCGAGCTGGCTACCCTGCCACGCTGTAACCCCAAACTCTTAACCCCAATTTCCTTAACCCTCGAGCTGGTTACCCTGCCGCGCTGTAACCCCAAACTCTTAACCCCAATTTCCTTAACCCTCGAGCTGGTACCCTGTCACGCTCTAACCCCGAACTCCTACACCCGAATTTCATCAACCCTCGAGCTGGTTACCCTGCCACGCTCTAACCCCGAACTCCTACACCCGAATTTCATCAATCCTCGAGCTGGTTACCCTGCCACGCTCTAACCCCAAACTCCTACACCCGAATTTCCTTAACCCTCGAGCTGGTTACCCTGCCACGCTGTAACCCCAAACTCTTAACCCCTATTTCCTTAACCCTCGGGCTGGTACCCTGCCACGCTCTAACCCCGAACTCCTACACCCGAATTTCATCTACCCTCGAGCAGGTGACCCTGCCACACTCTAACCCCAAACTCTTAACCCCAATTTCCTTAACCCTCGAGCTGGTTACCCTGCCACGCTGTAACCCCGAACTCCTACACCCGAATTTCATCAACCCTCGAGCGGGTTATCCTGCCACGATCTAACCCTGAACTCCTACACCCCAATTTCCTTAACCCTCGAGCTGGTTACCCTGCCACGCTCTAACCCCGAACTCCTACATCCGAATTTCATCAACCCTCGAGCGGGTTATCCTGCCACGCTGTAACCCCAAACTCTTAACCCCAATTTCCTTAACCCTCGAGCTGGTTACCCTGCCACCCTGTAACCCCAAACTCTTAACCCCAATTTCCTTAGCCCTCGAGCTGGTACCCTGCCACGCTCTAATCCCGAACTCCTACACCCGAATTTCATCAACCCTCGAGCTGGTTACCCTGCCACGATCTAACCCTGAACTCCTACACCCGAATTTCATCAACCCTCGGGCTGGTTACCCTGCCACGCTGTAACCCCAAACTCTTAACCCCAATTTCCTTAACCCTCGAGCTGGTACCCTGCCACGCTCTAATCCCGAACTCATACACCCGAATTTCATCAACCCTCGAGCTGGTTACCCTGCCACGATCTAACCCTGAACTCCTACACCCGAATTTCATCAATCCTCGAGCTGGTTACCCTGCCACGCTCTAACCCCGAACTCCTACACCCGAATTTCATCAACCATCGGGCTGGTTACCCTGCCACGCTGTAACCCCAAACTTTTAACCCCAATTTCCTTAACCCTCGAGCTGGTTACCCTGCCACGCTGTAACCCCAAACTCTTAACCCCAATTTCCTTAACCCTCGAGCTGGTTACCCTGCCACGCTCTAACCCCGAACTCCTACATCCGAATTTCATCAACCCTCGGGCTGGATACCCTGCCACGCTGTAACCCCAAACTCTTAACCCCAATTTCCTTAACCCTCGAGCTGGTTACCCTGCCACGATCTAACCCTGAACTCCTACACCCGAATTTCATCAATCCTCGAGCTGGTTACCCTGCCACGCTGTAACCCCAAACTCTTAACCCTCGAGCTGGTTACCCTGCCACGCTCTAACCCCGAACTCCTACACCCGAATTTCATCAACCCTCGAGCGGGTTATCCTGCCACGCTGTAACCCCAAACTCTTAACCCCAATTTCCTTAATCCTCGAGCTGGATACCCTGCCACGCTGTAACCCCAAACTCTTAACCCCAATTTCCTTAACCCTCGAGCTGGTACCCTGTCACGCTCTAACCCCGAACTCCTACACCCGAATTTCATCAACCCTCGAGCTGGTTACCCTGCCACGCTCTAACCCCGAACTCCTACACCCGAATTTCATCAATCCTCGAGCTGGTTACCCTGCCACGCTCTAACCCCGAACTCCTACACCCGAATTTCCTTAACCCTCGAGCTCGTTACCCTGCCACGCTGTAACCCCAAACTCTTAACCCCAATTTCCTTAACCCTCGGGCTGGTACCCTGCCACGCTCTAACCCCGAACTCCTACACCCGAATTTCATCTACCCTCGAGCGGGTTATCCTGCCACGATATAACCCTGAACTCCTACACCCGAATTTCATCAATCCTCGAGCTGGTTACCCTGCCACGCTCTAACCCCGAACTCCTACACCCGAATTTCATCAACCCTCGGGCTGGTTACCCTGCCACGCTGTAACCCCAACCTCTTAACCCCAATTTCCTTAACCCTCGAGCTGGTTACCCTGCCACGCTGTAACCCCGAACTCCTACACCCGAATTTCATCAACCCTCGAGCGGGTTATCCTGCCACGATCTAACCCTGAACTCCTACATCCCAATTTCCTTAACCCTCGAGCTGGTTACCCTGCCACGCTCTAACCCCGAACTCCTACACCCGAATTTCGTCAACCCTCGGGCTGGTTACCCTGCCACGCTGTAACCCCAAACTCTTAACCCCAATTTCCTTAACCCTCGAGCTGGTTACCCTGCCACGCTGTAACCCCGAACTCCTACACCCGAATTTCCTTAACCCTCGAGCTGGTTACCCTGCCACGCTCTAACCCCGAACTCCTACATCCGAATTTCATCAACCCTCGAGCGGGTTATCCTGCCACGCTGTAACCCCAAACTCTTAACCCCAATTTCCTTAACCCTCGAGCTGGTTACCCTGCCACGCTGTAACCCCAAACTCTTAACCCCGATTTCCTTAACCCTCGAGCTGGTACCCTGCCACGCTGTAACCCCAAACTCTTAACCCCAATTTCCTTAACCCTCGAGCTGGTACCCTGCCACGCTCTGATCCCGAACTCCTACACCCGAATTTCATCAACCCTCGAGCTGGTTACCCTGCCACGATCTAACCCTGAACTCCTACACCCGAATTTCACCAATCCTCGAGCTGGTTACCCTGCCACGCTCTAACCCGGAACTCCTACACCCGAATTTCATCAACCCTCGGGCTGGTTACCCTGCCACGCTGTAACCCCAAACTCTTAACCCCAATTTCCTTAACCCTCGAGCTGGTTACCCTGCCACGCTCTAACCCCGAACTCCTACATCCGAATTTCATCAACCCTCGGGCTGGTTACCCTGCCACGCTGTAACCCCAAACTCTTAACCCCAATTTCCTTAACCCTCGAGCTGGTTACCCTGCCACGCTGTAACCCCAAACTCTTAACCCCAATTTCCTTAACCCTCGAGCTGGTACCCTGTCACGCTCTAACCCCGAACTCCTACACCCGAATTTCATCAACCCTCGAGCTGGTTACCCTGCCACGCTCTAACCCCGAACTCCTACACCCGAATTTCATCAATCCTCGAGCTGGTTACCCTGCCACGCTCTAACCCCGAACTCCTACACCCGAATTTCCTTAACCCTCGAGCTGGTTACCCTGCCACGCTGTAACCCCAAACTCTTAACCCCAATTTCCTTAACCCTCGGGCTGGTACCCTGCCACGCTCTAACCCCGAACTCCTACACCCGAATTTCATCTACCCTCGAGCTGGTTTCCCTGCCACACTCTAACCCCGAACTCCTACACCCGAATTACACCAATCCTCGAGCTGGTTACCCTGCCACGCTCTAACCCGGAACTCCTACACCCGAATTTCATCAACCCTCGGGCTGGTTACCCTGCCACGCTGTAACCCCAAACTCTTAACCCCAATTTCCTTAATCCTCGAGCTGGTTACCCTGCCACGCTGTAACCCCAAACTCTTAACCCCAATTTCCTTAACCCTCGAGCTGGTACCCTGTCACGCTCTAACCCCGAACTCCTACACCCGAATTTCATCAACCCTCGAGCTGGTTACCCTGCCACGCTCTAACCCCGAACTCCTACACCCGAATTTCATCAATCCTCGAGCTGGTTACCCTGCCACGCTCTAACCCCGAACTCCTACACCCGAATTTCCTTAACCCTCGAGCTGGTTACCCTGCCACGCTATAACCCCAAACTCTTAACCCCAATTTCCTTAACCCTCGGGCTGGTACCCTGCCACGCTCTAACCCCGAACTCCTACACCCGAATTTCATCTACCCTCGAGCTGGTTTCCCTGCCACACTCTAACCCCGAACTCCTACACCCGAATTTCATCAACCCTCGAGCGGGTTATCCTGCCACGATATAACCCTGAACTCCTACACCCGAATTTCATCAATCCTCGAGCTGGTTACCCTGCCACGCTCTAACCCCGAACTCCTACACCCGAATTTCATCAACCCTCGGGCTGGTTACCCTGCCACGCTGTAACCCCAACCTCTTAACCCCAATTTCCTTAACCCTCGAGCTGGTTACCCTGCCACGCTGTAACCCCAAACTCTTAACCCCAATTTCCTTAACCCTCGAGCTGGTACCCTGCCACGCTCTGATCCCGAACTCCTACACCCGAATTTCATCAACCCTCGAGCTGGTTACCCTGCCACGATCTAACCCTGAACTCCTACACCCGAATTTCACCAATCCTCGAGCTGGTTACCCTGCCACGCTCTAACCCGGAACTCCTACACCCGAATTTCATCAACCCTCGGGCTGGTTACCCTGCCACGCTGTAACCCCAAACTCTTAACCCCAATTTCCTTAACCCTCGAGCTGGTTACCCTGCCACGCTCTAACCCCGAACTCCTACATCCGAATTTCATCAACCCTCGGGCTGGTTACCCTGCCACGCTGTAACCCCAAACTCTTAACCCCAATTTCCTTAACCCTCGAGCTGGTTACCCTGCCACGCTGTAACCCCAAACTCTTAACCCCAATTTCCTTAACCCTCGAGCTGGTACCCTGTCACGCTCTAACCCCGAACTCCTACACCCGAATTTCATCAACCCTCGAGCTGGTTACCCTGCCACGCTCTAACCCCGAACTCCTACATCCGAATTTAATCAACACTCGGGCTGGTTACCCTGCCACGCTCTAACCCCGAACTCCTACACCCGAATTTCCTTAACCCTCGAGCTGGTTACCCTGCCACGCTGTAACCCCAAACTCTTAACCCCAATTTCCTTAACCCTCGGGCTGGTACCCTGCCACGCTCTAACCCCGAACTCCTACACCCGAATTTCATCTACCCTCGAGCTGGTTTCCCTGCCACACTCTAACCCCGAACTCCTACACCCGAATTTCACCAATCCTCGAGCTGGTTACCCTGCCACGCTCTAACCCGGAACTCCTACACCCGAATTTCATCAACCCTCGGGCTGGTTACCCTGCCACGCTGTAACCCCAAACTCTTAACCCCAATTTCCTTAATCCTCGAGCTGGTTACCCTGCCACGCTGTAACCCCAAACTCTTAACCCCAATTTCCTTAACCCTCGAGCTGGTACCCTGTCACGCTCTAACCCCGAACTCCTACACCCGAATTTCATCAACCCTCGAGCTGGTTACCCTGCCACGCTCTAACCCCGAACTCCTACACCCGAATTTCATCAATCCTCGAGCTGGTTACCCTGCCACGCTCTAACCCCGAACTCCTACACCCGAATTTCCTTAACCCTCGAGCTGGTTACCCTGCCACGCTATAACCCCAAACTCTTAACCCCAATTTCCTTAACCCTCGGGCTGGTACCCTGCCACGCCCTAACCCCGAACTCCTACACCCGAATTTCATCTACCCTCGAGCTGGTTTCCCTGCCACACTCTAACCCCGAACTCCTACACCCGAATTTCATCAACCCTCGAGCGGGTTATCCTGCCACGATATAACCCTGAACTCCTACACCCGAATTTCATCAATCCTCGAGCTGGTTACCCTGCCACGCTCTAACCCCGAACTCCTACACCCGAATTTCATCAACCCTCGGGCTGGTTACCCTGCCACGCTGTAACCCCAACCTCTTAACCCCAATTTCCTTAACCCTTGAGCTGGTTACCCTGCCACGCTGTAACCCCGAACTCCTACACCCGAATTTCATCAACCCTCGAGCGGGTTATCCTGCCACGATCTAACCCTGAACTCCTACACCCCAATTTCCTTAACCCTCGAGCTGGTTACCCTGCCACGCTCTAACCCCGAACTCCTACACCCGAATTTCGTCAACCCTCGGGCTGGTTACCCTGCCACGCTGTAACCCCAAACTCTTAACCCCAATTTCCTTAACCCTCGAGCTGGTTACCCTGCCACGCTGTAACCCCGAACTCCTACACCCGAATTTCCTTAACCCTCGAGCTGGTTACCCTGCCACGCTCTAACCCCGAACTCCTACATCCGAATTTCATCAACCCTCGAGCGGGTTATCCTGCCACGCTGTAACCCCAAACTCTTAACCCCAATTTCCTTAACCCTCGAGCTGGTTACCCTGCCACGCTGTAACCCCAAACTCTTAACCCCGATTTCCTTAACCCTCGAGCTCGTACCCTGCCACGCTGTAACCCCAAACTCTTAACCCCAATTTCCTTAACCCTCGAGCTGGTACCCTGCCACGCTCTGATCCCGAACTCCTACACCCGAATTTCATCAACCCTCGAGCTGGTTACCCTGCCACGATCTAACCCTGAACTCCTACACCCGAATTTCACCAATCCTCGAGCTGGTTACCCTGCCACGCTCTAACCCGGAACTCCTACACCCGAATTTCATCAACCCTCGGGCTGGTTACCCTGCCACGCTGTAACCCCAAACTCTTAACCCCAATTTCCTTAACCCTCGAGCTGGTTACCCTGCCACGCTCTAACCCCGAACTCCTACATCCGAATTTCATCAACCCTCGGGCTGGTTACCCTGCCACGCTGTAACCCCAAACTCTTAACCCCAATTTCCTTAACCCTCGAGCTGGTTACCCTGCCACGCTGTAACCCCAAACTCTTAACCCCAATTTCCTTAACCCTCGAGCTGGTACCCTGTCACGCTCTAACCCCGAACTCCTACACCCGAATTTCATCAACCCTCGAGCTGGTTACCCTGCCACGCTCTAACCCCGAACTCCTACACCCGAATTTCATCAATCCTCGAGCTGGTTACCCTGCCACGCTCTAACCCCGAACTCCTACACCCGAATTTCCTTAACCCTCGAGCTGGTTACCCTGCCACGCTGTAACCCCAAACTCTTAACCCCAATTTCCTTAACCCTCGGGCTGGTACCCTGCCACGCTCTAACCCCGAATTCCTACACCCGAATTTCATCTACCCTCGAGCTGGTTTCCCTGCCACACTCTAACCCCGAACTCCTACACCCCAATTTCATCAACCCTCGATCGGGTTATCCTGCCACGATATAACCCTGAACTCCTACACCCGAATTTCATCAATCCTCGAGCTGGTTACCCTGCCACGCTCTAACCCCGAACTCCTACACCCGAATTTCATCAACCCTCGGGCTGGTTACCCTGCCACGCTGTAACCCCAAACTCTTAACCCCAATTTCCTTAACCCTCGAGCTGGTTACCCTGCCACGCTCTAACCCCGAACTCCTACATCCGAATTTCATCAACCCTCGGGCTGGTTACCCTGCCACGCTGTAACCCCAAACTCTTAACCCCAATTTCCTTAACCCTCGAGCTGGTTACCCTGCCACGCTGTAACCCCGAACTCCTACACCCGAATTTCCTTAACCCTCGAGCTGGTTACCCTGCCACGCTCTAACCCCGAACTCCTACATCCGAATTTCATCAACCCTCGAGCGGGTTATCCTGCCACGCTGTAACCCCAAACTCTTAACCCCAATTTCCTTAACCCTCGAGCTGGTTACCCTGCCACGCTGTAACCCCAAACTCTTAACCCCAATTTCCTTAACCCTCGAGCTGGTACCCTGCCACGCTCTAATCCCGAACTCCTACACCCGAATTTCATCAACCCTCGAGCTGGTTACCCTGCCACGATCTAACCCTGAACTCCTACACCCGAATTTCACCAATCCTCGAGCTGGTTACCCTGCCACGCTCTAACCCGGAACTCCTACACCCGAATTTCATCAACCCTCGGGCTGGTTACCCTGCCACGCTGTAACCCCAAACTCTTAACCCCAATTTCCTTAACCCTCGAGCTGGTTACCCTGCCACGCTCTAACCCCGAACTCCTACATCCGAATTTCATCAACCCTCGGGCTGGTTACCCTGCCACGCTGTAACCCCAAACTCTTAACCCCAATTTCCTTAACCCTCGAGCTGGTTACCCTGCCACGCTGTAACCCCAAACTCTTAACCCCAATTTCCTTAACCCTCGAGCTGGTACCCTGTCACGCTCTAACCCCGAACTCCTACACCCGAATTTCATCAACCCTCGAGCGGGTTATCCTGCCACGATATAACCCTGAACTCCTACACCCGAATTTCATCAATCCTCGAGCTGGTTACCCTGCCACGCTCTAACCCCGAACTCCTACACCCGAATTTCATCAACCCTCGGGCTGGTTACCCTGCCACGCTGTAACCCCAAACTCTTAACCCCAATTTCCTTAACCCTCGAGCTGGTTACCCTGCCACGCTCTAACCCCGAACTCCTACATCCGAATTTCATCAACCCTCGGGCTGGTTACCCTGCCACGCTGTAACCCCAAACTCTTAACCCCAATTTCCTTAACCCTCGAGCTGGTTACCCTGCCACGCTGTAACCCCGAACTCCTACACCCGAATTTCCTTAACCCTCGAGCTGGTTACCCTGCCACGCTCTAACCCCGAACTCCTACATCCGAATTTCATCAACCCTCGAGCGGGTTATCCTGCCACGCTGTAACCCCAAACTCTTAACCCCAATTTCCTTAACCCTCGAGCTGGTTACCCTGCCACGCTGTAACCCCAAACTCTTAACCCCAATTTCCTTAACCCTCGAGCTGGTACCCTGCCACGCTCTAATCCCGAACTCCTACACCCGAATTTCATCAACCCTCGAGCTGGTTACCCTGCCACGATCTAACCCTGAACTCCTACACCCGAATTTCACCAATCCTCGAGCTGGTTACCCTGCCACGCTCTAACCCGGAACTCCTACACCCGAATTTCATCAACCCTCGGGCTGGTTACCCTGCCACGCTGTAACCCCAAACTCTTAACCCCAATTTCATCAACCCTCGAGCTGGTTACCCTGCCACGATCTAACCCTGAACTCCTACACCCGAATTTCATCAATCCTCGAGCTGGTTACCCTGCCACGCTCTAACCCCGAACTCCTATACCCGAATTTCATCAACCCTCGGGCTGGTTACCCTGCCACGCTGTAACCCCAAACTCTTAACCCCAATTTCCTTAACCCTCGAGCTGGTTACCCTGCCACGCTGTAACCCCAAACTCTTAACCCCAATTTCCTTAACCCTCGAGCTGGTACCCTGCCACGCTCTAATCCCGAACTCCTACACCCGAATTTCATCAACCCTCGAGCTGGTTACCCTGCCACGATCTAACCCTGAACTCCTACACCCGAATTTCACCAATCCTCGAGCTGGTTACCCTGCCACGCTCTAACCCGGAACTCCTACACCCGAATTTCAGCAACCCTCAGGCTGGTTACCCTGCCACGCTGTAACCCCAAACTCTTAACCCCAATTTCCTTAACCCTCGAGCTGGTTACCCTGCCACGCTGTAACCCCAAACTCTTAACCCCAATTTCCTTAACCCTCGGGCTGGTACCCTGCCACGCTGTAACCCCGAACTCCTACACCCGAATTTCATCTACCCTCGAGCTGGTTACCCTGCCACACTCTAACCCCGAACTCCTACACCCGAATTTCATCAACCCTCGAGCGGGTTATCCTGCCACGATATAACCCTGAACTCCTACACCCGAATTTCATCAATCCTCGAGCTGGTTACCCTGCCACGCTCTAACCCCGAACACCTACACCCGAATTTCGTCAACCCTCGGGCTGGTTACCCTGCCACGCTGTAACCCCAAACTCTTAACCCCAATTTCCTTAACCCTCGAGCTGGTTACCCTGCCACGCTCTAACCCCGAACTCCTACATCCGAATTTCATCAACCCTCGGGCTGGTTACCCTGCCACGCTGTAACCCCAAACTCTTAACCCCAATTTCCTTAACCCTCGAGCTGGTTACCCTGCCACGCTGTAACCCCGAACTCCTACACCCGAATTTCCTTAACCCTCGAGCTGGTTACCCTGCCACGCTCTAACCCCGAACTCCTACATCCGAATTTCATCAACCCTCGAGCGGGTTATCCTGCCACGCTGTAACCCCAAACTCTTAACCCCAATTTCCTTAACCCTCGAGCTGGTTACCCTGCCACGCTGTAACCCCAAACTCTTAACCCCAATTTCATCAACCCTCGAGCTGGTTACCCTGCCACGATCTAACCCTGAACTCCTACACCCGAATTTCATCAATCCTCGAGCTGGTTACCCTGCCACGCTCTAACCCCGAACTCCTATACCCGAATTTCATCAACCCTCGGGCTGGTTACCCTGCCACGCTGTAACCCCAAACTCTTAACCCCAATTTCCTTAACCCTCGAGCTGGTTACCCTGCCACGCTGTAACCCCAAACTCTTAACCCCAATTTCCTTAACCCTCGAGCTGGTACCCTGCCACGCTCTAATCCCGAACTCCTACACCCGAATTTCATCAACCCTCGAGCTGGTTACCCTTTCACGCTCTAACCCCGAACTCCTACACCCGAATTTCATCAACCCTCGAGCTGGTTACCCTGCCACACTCTAACCCCGAACTCCTACACCCCAATTTCATCAACCCTCGAGCTGGTTACCCTGCCACGCTATAACCCCAAACTCTTAACCCCAATTTCCTTAACCCTCGAGCTGGTACCCTGTCACGCTCTAACCCCGAACTCCTACACCCGAATTTCATCAACCCTCGAGCTGGTTACCCTGCCACACTCTAACCCCGAACTCCTACACCCCAATTTCATCAACCCTCGAGCTGGTTACCCTGCCACGCTATAACCACAAATTCTTAACCCCAATTTCCTTAACCCTCGGGCTGGTACCCTGCCACGCTCTAACCCCGAACTCCTACACCCGAATTTCATCTACCCTCGAGCTGGTTACCCTGCCACACTCTAACCCCGAACTCCTACACCCGAATTTCATCAACCCTCGAGTGGGTTTTCCTGCCACGATATAACCCTGAACTCCTACACCCGAATTTCATCAATCCTCGAGCTGGTTACCCTGCCACGCTCTAACCCCGAACTCCTACACCCGAATTTCATCAACCCTCGGGCTGGTTACCCTGCCACGCTGTAACCCCAAACTCTTAACCCCAATTTCCTTAACCCCCGAGCTGGTTACCCTGCCACGCTCTAACCCCGAACTCCTACATCCGAATTTCATCAACCCTCGGGCTGGTTACCCTGCCACGCTGTAACCCCAAACTCTTAACCCCAATTTCCTTAACCCTCGAGCTGGTTACCCTGCCACGCTGTAACCCCAAACTCTTAACCCCAATTTCCTTAACCCTCGAGCTGGTACCCTGTCACGCTCTAACCCCGAACTCCTACACCCGAATTTCATCAACCCTCGAGCTGGTTACCCTGCCACGCTCTAACCCCGAACTCCTACATCCGAATTTAATCAACACTCGGGCTGGTTACCCTGCCACGCTCTAACCCCGAACTCCTACACCCGAATTTCCTTAACCCTCGAGCTGGTTACCCTGCCACGCTGTAACCCCAAACTCTTAACCCCAATTTCCTTAACCCTCGGGCTGGTACCCTGCCACGCTCTAACCCCGAACTCCTACACCCGAATTTCATCTACCCTCGAGCTGGTTTCCCTGCCACACTCTAACCCCGAACTCCTACACCCGAATTTCACCAATCCTCGAGCTGGTTACCCTGCCACGCTCTAACCCGGAACTCCTACACCCGAATTTCATCAACCCTCGGGCTGGTTACCCTGCCACGCTGTAACCCCAAACTCTTAACCCCAATTTCCTTAATCCTCGAGCTGTTTACCCTGCCACGCTGTAACCCCAAACTCTTAACCCCAATTTCCTTAACCCTCGAGCTGGTACCCTGTCACGCTCTAACCCCGAACTCCTACACCCGAATTTCATCAACCCTCGAGCTGGTTACCCTGCCACGCTCTAACCCCGAACTCCTACACCCGAATTTCATCAATCCTCGAGCTGGTTACCCTGCCACGCTCTAACCCCGAACTCCTACACCCGAATTTCCTTAACCCTCGAGCTGGTTACCCTGCCACGCTATAACCCCAAACTCTTAACCCCAATTTCCTTAACCCTCGGGCTGGTACCCTGCCACGCCCTAACCCCGAACTCCTACACCCGAATTTCATCTACCCTCGAGCTGGTTTCCCTGCCACACTCTAACCCCGAACTCCTACACCCGAATTTCATCAACCCTCGAGCGGGTTATCCTGCCACGATATAACCCTGAACTCCTACACCCGAATTTCATCAATCCTCGAGCTGGTTACCCTGCCACGCTCTAACCCCGAACTCCTACACCCGAATTTCATCAACCCTCGGGCTGGTTACCCTGCCACGCTGTAACCCCAACCTCTTAACCCCAATTTCCTTAACCCTTGAGCTGGTTACCCTGCCACGCTGTAACCCCGAACTCCTACACCCGAATTTCATCAACCCTCGAGCGGGTTATCCTGCCACGATCTAACCCTGAACTCCTACACCCCAATTTCCTTAACCCTCGAGCTGGTTACCCTGCCACGCTCTAACCCCGAACTCCTACACCCGAATTTCGTCAACCCTCGGGCTGGTTACCCTGCCACGCTGTAACCCCAAACTCTTAACCCCAATTTCCTTAACCCTCGAGCTGGTTACCCTGCCACGCTGTAACCCCGAACTCCTACACCCGAATTTCCTTAACCCTCGAGCTGGTTACCCTGCCACGCTCTAACCCCGAACTCCTACATCCGAATTTCATCAACCCTCGAGCGGGTTATCCTGCCACGCTGTAACCCCAAACTCTTAACCCCAATTTCCTTAACCCTCGAGCTGGTTACCCTGCCACGCTGTAACCCCAAACTCTTAACCCCGATTTCCTTAACCCTCGAGCTCGTACCCTGCCACGCTGTAACCCCAAACTCTTAACCCCAATTTCCTTAACCCTCGAGCTGGTACCCTGCCACGCTCTGATCCCGAACTCCTACACCCGAATTTCATCAACCCTCGAGCTGGTTACCCTGCCACGATCTAACCCTGAACTCCTACACCCGAATTTCACCAATCCTCGAGCTGGTTACCCTGCCACGCTCTAACCCGGAACTCCTACACCCGAATTTCATCAACCCTCGGGCTGGTTACCCTGCCACGCTGTAACCCCAAACTCTTAACCCCAATTTCCTTAACCCTCGAGCTGGTTACCCTGCCACGCTCTAACCCCGAACTCCTACATCCGAATTTCATCAACCCTCGGGCTGGTTACCCTGCCACGCTGTAACCCCAAACTCTTAACCCCAATTTCCTTAACCCTCGAGCTGGTTACCCTGCCACGCTGTAACCCCAAACTCTTAACCCCAATTTCCTTAACCCTCGAGCTGGTACCCTGTCACGCTCTAACCCCGAACTCCTACACCCGAATTTCATCAACCCTCGAGCTGGTTACCCTGCCACGCTCTAACCCCGAACTCCTACACCCGAATTTCATCAATCCTCGAGCTGGTTACCCTGCCACGCTCTAACCCCGAACTCCTACACCCGAATTTCCTTAACCCTCGAGCTGGTTACCCTGCCACGCTGTAACCCCAAACTCTTAACCCCAATTTCCTTAACCCTCGGGCTGGTACCCTGCCACGCTCTAACCCCGAATTCCTACACCCGAATTTCATCTACCCTCGAGCTGGTTTCCCTGCCACACTCTAACCCCGAACTCCTACACCCCAATTTCATCAACCCTCGATCGGGTTATCCTGCCACGATATAACCCTGAACTCCTACACCCGAATTTCATCAATCCTCGAGCTGGTTACCCTGCCACGCTCTAACCCCGAACTCCTACACCCGAATTTCATCAACCCTCGGGCTGGTTACCCTGCCACGCTGTAACCCCAAACTCTTAACCCCAATTTCCTTAACCCTCGAGCTGGTTACCCTGCCACGCTCTAACCCCGAACTCCTACATCCGAATTTCATCAACCCTCGGGCTGGTTACCCTGCCACGCTGTAACCCCAAACTCTTAACCCCAATTTCCTTAACCCTCGAGCTGGTTACCCTGCCACGCTGTAACCCCGAACTCCTACACCCGAATTTCCTTAACCCTCGAGCTGGTTACCCTGCCACGCTCTAACCCCGAACTCCTACATCCGAATTTCATCAACCCTCGAGCGGGTTATCCTGCCACGCTGTAACCCCAAACTCTTAACCCCAATTTCCTTAACCCTCGAGCTGGTTACCCTGCCACGCTGTAACCCCAAACTCTTAACCCCAATTTCCTTAACCCTCGAGCTGGTACCCTGCCACGCTCTAATCCCGAACTCCTACACCCGAATTTCATCAACCCTCGAGCTGGTTACCCTGCCACGATCTAACCCTGAACTCCTACACCCGAATTTCACCAATCCTCGAGCTGGTTACCCTGCCACGCTCTAACCCGGAACTCCTACACCCGAATTTCATCAACCCTCGGGCTGGTTACCCTGCCACGCTGTAACCCCAAACTCTTAACCCCAATTTCCTTAACCCTCGAGCTGGTTACCCTGCCACGCTCTAACCCCGAACTCCTACATCCGAATTTCATCAACCCTCGGGCTGGTTACCCTGCCACGCTGTAACCCCAAACTCTTAACCCCAATTTCCTTAACCCTCGAGCTGGTTACCCTGCCACGCTGTAACCCCAAACTCTTAACCCCAATTTCCTTAACCCTCGAGCTGGTACCCTGTCACGCTCTAACCCCGAACTCCTACACCCGAATTTCATCAACCCTCGAGCGGGTTATCCTGCCACGATATAACCCTGAACTCCTACACCCGAATTTCATCAATCCTCGAGCTGGTTACCCTGCCACGCTCTAACCCCGAACTCCTACACCCGAATTTCATCAACCCTCGGGCTGGTTACCCTGCCACGCTGTAACCCCAAACTCTTAACCCCAATTTCCTTAACCCTCGAGCTGGTTACCCTGCCACGCTCTAACCCCGAACTCCTACATCCGAATTTCATCAACCCTCGGGCTGGTTACCCTGCCACGCTGTAACCCCAAACTCTTAACCCCAATTTCCTTAACCCTCGAGCTGGTTACCCTGCCACGCTGTAACCCCGAACTCCTACACCCGAATTTCCTTAACCCTCGAGCTGGTTACCCTGCCACGCTCTAACCCCGAACTCCTACATCCGAATTTCATCAACCCTCGAGCGGGTTATCCTGCCACGCTGTAACCCCAAACTCTTAACCCCAATTTCCTTAACCCTCGAGCTGGTTACCCTGCCACGCTGTAACCCCAAACTCTTAACCCCAATTTCCTTAACCCTCGAGCTGGTACCCTGCCACGCTCTAATCCCGAACTCCTACACCCGAATTTCATCAACCCTCGAGCTGGTTACCCTGCCACGATCTAACCCTGAACTCCTACACCCGAATTTCACCAATCCTCGAGCTGGTTACCCTGCCACGCTCTAACCCGGAACTCCTACACCCGAATTTCATCAACCCTCGGGCTGGTTACCCTGCCACGCTGTAACCCCAAACTCTTAACCCCAATTTCATCAACCCTCGAGCTGGTTACCCTGCCACGATCTAACCCTGAACTCCTACACCCGAATTTCATCAATCCTCGAGCTGGTTACCCTGCCACGCTCTAACCCCGAACTCCTATACCCGAATTTCATCAACCCTCGGGCTGGTTACCCTGCCACGCTGTAACCCCAAACTCTTAACCCCAATTTCCTTAACCCTCGAGCTGGTTACCCTGCCACGCTGTAACCGCAAACTCTTAACCCCAATTTCCTTAACCCTCGAGCTGGTACCCTGCCACGCTCTAATCCCGAACTCCTACACCCGAATTTCATCAACCCTCGAGCTGGTTACCCTGCCACGATCTAACCCTGAACTCCTACACCCGAATTTCACCAATCCTCGAGCTGGTTACCCTGCCACGCTCTAACCCGGAACTCCTACACCCGAATTTCAGCAACCCTCAGGCTGGTTACCCTGCCACGCTGTAACCCCAAACTCTTAACCCCAATTTCCTTAACCCTCGAGCTGGTTACCCTGCCACGCTGTAACCCCAAACTCTTAACCCCAATTTCCTTAACCCTCGGGCTGGTACCCTGCCACGCTGTAACCCCGAACTCCTACACCCGAATTTCATCTACCCTCGAGCTGGTTACCCTGCCACACTCTAACCCCGAACTCCTACACCCGAATTTCATCAACCCTCGAGCGGGTTATCCTGCCACGATATAACCCTGAACTCCTACACCCGAATTTCATCAATCCTCGAGCTGGTTACCCTGCCACGCTCTAACCCCGAACACCTACACCCGAATTTCGTCAACCCTCGGGCTGGTTACCCTGCCACGCTGTAACCCCAAACTCTTAACCCCAATTTCCTTAACCCTCGAGCTGGTTACCCTGCCACGCTCTAACCCCGAACTCCTACATCCGAATTTCATCAACCCTCGGGCTGGTTACCCTGCCACGCTGTAACCCCAAACTCTTAACCCCAATTTCCTTAACCCTCGAGCTGGTTACCCTGCCACGCTGTAACCCCGAACTCCTACACCCGAATTTCCTTAACCCTCGAGCTGGTTACCCTGCCACGCTCTAACCCCGAACTCCTACATCCGAATTTCATCAACCCTCGAGCGGGTTATCCTGCCACGCTGTAACCCCAAACTCTTAACCCCAATTTCCTTAACCCTCGAGCTGGTTACCCTGCCACGCTGTAACCCCAAACTCTTAACCCCAATTTCATCAACCCTCGAGCTGGTTACCCTGCCACGATCTAACCCTGAACTCCTACACCCGAATTTCATCAATCCTCGAGCTGGTTACCCTGCCACGCTCTAACCCCGAACTCCTATACCCGAATTTCATCAACCCTCGGGCTGGTTACCCTGCCACGCTGTAACCCCAAACTCTTAACCCCAATTTCCTTAACCCTCGAGCTGGTTACCCTGCCACGCTGTAACCCCAAACTCTTAACCCCAATTTCCTTAACCCTCGAGCTGGTACCCTGCCACGCTCTAATCCCGAACTCCTACACCCGAATTTCATCAACCCTCGAGCTGGTTACCCTTTCACGCTCTAACCCCGAACTCCTACACCCGAATTTCATCAACCCTCGAGCTGGTTACCCTGCCACACTCTAACCCCGAACTCCTACACCCCAATTTCATCAACCCTCGAGCTGGTTACCCTGCCACGCTATAACCCCAAACTCTTAACCCCAATTTCCTTAACCCTCGAGCTGGTACCCTGTCACGCTCTAACCCCGAACTCCTACACCCGAATTTCATCAACCCTCGAGCTGGTTACCCTGCCACACTCTAACCCCGAACTCCTACACCCCAATTTCATCAACCCTCGAGCTGGTTACCCTGCCACGCTATAACCACAAATTCTTAACCCCAATTTCCTTAACCCTCGGGCTGGTACCCTGCCACGCTCTAACCCCGAACTCCTACACCCGAATTTCATCTACCCTCGAGCTGGTTACCCTGCCACACTCTAACCCCGAACTCCTACACCCGAATTTCATCAACCCTCGAGTGGGTTTTCCTGCCACGATATAACCCTGAACTCCTACACCCGAATTTCATCAATCCTCGAGCTGGTTACCCTGCCACGCTCTAACCCCGAACTCCTACACCCGAATTTCATCAACCCTCGGGCTGGTTACCCTGCCACGCTGTAACCCCAAACTCTTAACCCCAATTTCCTTAACCCCCGAGCTGGTTACCCTGCCACGCTCTAACCCCGAACTCCTACATCCGAATTTCATCAACCCTCGGGCTGGTACCCTGCCACGCTCTAACCCCGAACTCCTACACCCGAATTTCATCAACCCTCGAGCTGGTTACCCTGCCACACTCTAACCCCGAACTCCTACACCCGAATTTCATCAACCCTCGAGCTGGCTACCCTGCCACGCTATAACCCCAAACTCTTAACCCCAATTTCCTTAACCCTCGAGCTGGTTACTCTGCCACGCCCTAACCCCGAACTCCTACACCCGAATTTCATCAACCCTCGAGCGGGTTATCCTGCCACGATCTAACCCTGAACTCCTACACCCGAATTTCATCAATCCTCGAGCTGGTTACCCTGCCACGCTCTAACCCCGAACTCCTACACCCGAATTTCATCAACCCTCGGGCTGGTTACCCTGCCACGCTGTAACCCCAAACTCTTAACCCTCGAGCTGGTTACCCTGCCACGCTCTAACCCCGAACTCCTACACCCGAATTTCATCAACCCTCGAGCGGGTTATCCTGGCACGCTGTAACCCCGAACTCCTACACCCGAATTTCACCAATCCTCGAGCTGGTTACCCTGCCACGCTGTAACCCCAAACTCTTAACCCCAATTTCCTTAACCCTCGATCTGGTTACCCTGCCACGCTGTAACCCCAAACTCTTAACCCCAATTTCCTTAACCCTCGACCTGGTACCCTGCCACGCTCTGATCCCGAACTCCTACACCCGAATTTCACCAATCCTCGAGCTGGTTACCCTGCCACGCTCTAACCCGGAACTCCTACACCCGAATTTCATCAACCCTCGGGCTGGTTACCCTGCCACGCTGTAACCCCAAACTCTTAACCCCAATTTCCTTAACCCTCGAGCTGGTTACCCTGCCACGCTCTAACCCCAAACTCTTAACCCCAATTTCCTTAACCCTCGAGCTGGTTACCCTGTCACGCTGTAACCCCAAACTCTTAACCCCAATTTCCTTAACCCTCGAGCTGGTTACCCTGCCACGCTGTAACCCCAAACTCTTAACCCCAATTTCCTTAACCCTCGAGCTGGTACCCTGTCACGCTCTAACCCCGAACTCCTACACCCGAATTTCATCAACCCTCGAGCTGGTTACCCCGCCACACTCTAACCCCGAACTCCTACACCCGAATTTCATCAACCCTCGAGCTGGTTACCCTGCCACGCTATAACCACAAACTCTTAACCCCAATTTCCTTAACCCTCGGGCTGGTACCCTGCCACGCTCTAACCCCGAACTCCTACACCCGAATTTCATCTACCCTCGAGCTGGTTACCCTGCCACACTCTAACCCCGAACTCCTACACCCGAATTTCATCAACCCTAGAGCGGGTTTTCCTGCCACGATATAACCCTGAACTCCTACACCCGAATTTCATCAATCCTCGAGCTGGTTACCCTGCCTCGCTCTAACCCCGAACTCCTACACCCGAATTTCATCAACCCTCGGGCTGGTTACCCTGCCACGCTGTAACCCCAAACTCTTAACCCCAATTTCCTTAACCCCCGAGCTGGTTACCCTGCTACGCTGTAACCCCAAACTCTTAACCCCAATTTCCTTAACCCTCGAGCTGGTTACCCTGCCACGCTCTAACCCCGAACTCCTACATCCGAATTTCATCAACCCTCGAGCGGGTTATCCTGCCACGCTCTAACCCCGAACTCCTACACCCGAATTTCGTCAACCCTCGGGCTGGTTACCCTGCCACGCTGTAACCCCAAACTCTTAACCCCAATTTCCTTAACCCTCGAGCTGGTTACCCTGCCACGCTCTAACCCCGAACTCCTACATCCGAATTTCATCAACCCTCGGGCTGGTTACCCTGCCACGCTGTAACCCCAAACTCTTAACCCCAATTTCCTTAACCCTCGAGCTGGTTACCCTGCCACGCTGTAACCCCGAACTCCTACACCCGAATTTCCTTAACCCTCGAGCTGGTTACCCTGCCACGCTCTAACCCCGAACTCCTACATCCGAATTTCATCAACCCTCGAGCGGGTTATCCTGCCACGCTGTAACCCCAAACTCTTAACCCCAATTTCCTTAACCCTCGAGCTGGTTACCCTGCCACGCTGTAACCCCAAACTCTTAACCCCAATTTCCTTAACCCTCGAGCTGGTACCCTGCCACGCTCTAATCCCGAACTCCTACACCCGAATTTCATCAACCCTCGAGCTGGTTACCCTGCCACGATCTAACCCTGAACTCCTACACCCGAATTTCACCAATCCTCGAGCTGGTTACCCTGCCACGCTCTAACCCGGAACTCCTACACCCGAATTTCATCAACCCTCGGGCTGGTTACCCTGCCACGCTGTAACCCCAAACTCTTAACCCCAATTTCATCAACCCTCGAGCTGGTTACCCTGCCACGATCTAACCCTGAACTTCTACACCCGAATTTCATCAATCCTCGAGCTGGTTACCCTGCCACGCTCTAACCCCGAACTCCTATACCCGAATTTCATCAACCCTCGGGCTGGTTACCCTGCCACGCTGTAACCCCAAACTCTTAACCCCAATTTCCTTAACCCTCGAGCTGGTTACCCTGCCACGCTGTAACCCCAAACTCTTAACCCCAATTTCCTTAACCCTCGAGCTGGTACCCTGCCACGCTCTAATCCCGAACTCCTACACCCGAATTTCATCAACCCTCGAGCTGGTTACCCTGCCACGATCTAACCCTGAACTCCTACACCCGAATTTCACCAATCCTCGAGCTGGTTACCCTGCCACGCTCTAACCCGGAACTCCTACACCCGAATTTCAGCAACCCTCAGGCTGGTTACCCTGCCACGCTGTAACCCCAAACTCTTAACCCCAATTTCCTTAATCCTCGAGCTGGTTACCCTGCCACGCTGTAACCCCAAACTCTTAACCCCAATTTCCTTAACCCTCGGGCTGGTACCCTGCCACGCTGTAACCCCGAACTCCTACACCCGAATTTCATCTACCCTCGAGCTGGTTACCCTGCCACACTCTAACCCCGAACTCCTACACCCGAATTTCATCAACCCTCGAGCGGGTTATCCTGCCACGATATAACCCTGAACTCCTACACCCGAATTTCATCAATCCTCGAGCTGGTTACCCTGCCACGCTCTAACCCCGAACTCCTACACCCGAATTTCGTCAACCCTCGGGCTGGTTACCCTGCCACGCTGTAACCCCAAACTCTTAACCCCAATTTCCTTAACCCTCGAGCTGGTTACCCTGCCACGCTCTAACCCCGAACTCCTACATCCGAATTTCATCAACCCTCGGGCTGGTTACCCTGCCACGCTGTAACCCCAAACTCTTAACCCCAATTTCCTTAACCCTCGAGCTGGTTACCCTGCCACGCTGTAACCCCGAACTCCTACACCCGAATTTCCTTAACCCTCGAGCTGGTTACCCTGCCACGCTCTAACCCCGAACTCCTACATCCGAATTTCATCAACCCTCGAGCGGGTTATCCTGCCACGCTGTAACCCCAAACTCTTAACCCCAATTTCCTTAACCCTCGAGCTGGTTACCCTGCCACGCTGTAACCCCAAACTCTTAACCCCAATTTCCTTAACCCTCGAGCTGGTACCCTGCCACGCTCTAATCCCGAACTCCTACACCCGAATTTCATCAACCCTCGAGCTGGTTACCCTGCCACGATCTAACCCTGAACTCCTACACCCGAATTTCACCAATCCTCGAGCTGGTTACCCTGCCACGCTCTAACCCGGAACTCCTACACCCGAATTTCAGCAACCCTCAGGCTGGTTACCCTGCCACGCTGTAACCCCAAACTCCTACACCCCAATTTCATCAACCCTCGAGCTGGTTACCCTGCCACGCTATAACCACAAATTCTTAACCCCAATTTCCTTAACCCTCGGGCTGGTACCCTGCCACGCTCTAACCCCGAACTCCTACACCCGAATTTCATCTACCCTCGAGCTGGTTACCCTGCCACACTCTAACCCCGAACTCCTACACCCGAATTTCATCAACCCTCGAGTGGGTTTTCCTGCCACGATATAACCCTGAACTCCTACACCCGAATTTCATCAATCCTCGAGCTGGTTACCCTGCCACGCTCTAACCCCGAACTCCTACACCCGAATTTCATCAACCCTCGGGCTGGTTACCCTGTCACGCTGTAACCCCAAACTCTTAACCCCAATTTCCTTAACCCTCGAGCTGGTTACCCTGCCACGCTCTAACCCCGAACTCCTACATCCGAATTTCATCAACCCTCGGGCTGGTACCCTGCCACGCTCTAACCCCGAACTCCTACACCCGAATTTCATCAACCCTCGAGCTGGTTACCCTGCCACACTCTAACCCCGAACTCCTACACCCGAATTTCATCAACCCTCGAGCTGGCTACCCTGCCACGCTATAACCCCAAACTCTTAACCCCAATTTCCTTAACCCTCGAGCTGGTTACTCTGCCACGCCCTAACCCCGAACTCCTACACCCGAATTTCATCAACCCTCGAGCGGGTTATCCTGCCACGATCTAACCCTGAACTCCTACACCCGAATTTCATCAATCCTCGAGCTGGTTACCCTGCCACGCTCTAACCCCGAACTCCTACACCCGAATTTCATCAACCCTCGGGCTGGTTACCCTGCCACGCTGTAACCCCAAACTCTTAACCCTCGAGCTGGTTACCCTGCCACGCTCTAACCCCGAACTCCTACACCCGAATTTCATCAACCCTCGAGCGGGTTATCCTGGCACGCTGTAACCCCGAACTCCTACACCCGAATTTCACCAATCCTCGAGCTGGTTACCCTGCCACGCTGTAACCCCAAACTCTTAACCCCAATTTCCTTAACCCTCGATCTGGTTACCCTGCCACGCTGTAACCCCAAACTCTTAACCCCAATTTCCTTAACCCTCGACCTGGTACCCTGCCACGCTCTGATCCCGAACTCCTACACCCGAATTTCACCAATCCTCGAGCTGGTTACCCTGCCACGCTCTAACCCGGAACTCCTACACCCGAATTTCATCAACCCTCGGGCTGGTTACCCTGCCACGCTGTAACCCCAAACTCTTAACCCCAATTTCCTTAACCCTCGAGCTGGTTACCCTACCACGCTCTAACCCCAAACTCTTAACCCCAATTTCCTTAACCCTCGAGCTGGTTACCCTGTCACGCTGTAACCCCAAACTCTTAACCCCAATTTCCTTAACCCTCGAGCTGGTTACCCTGCCACGCTGTAACCCCAAACTCTTAACCCCAATTTCCTTAACCCTCGAGCTGGTACCCTGTCACGCTCTAACCCCGAACTCCTACACCCGAATTTCATCAACCCTCGAGCTGGTTACCCCGCCACACTCTAACCCCGAACTCCTACACCCGAATTTCATCAACCCTCGAGCTGGTTACCCTGCCACGCTATAACCACAAACTCTTAACCCCAATTTCCTTAACCCTCGGGCTGGTACCTTGCCACGCTCTAACCCCGAACTCCTACACCCGAATTTCATCTACCCTCGAGCTGGTTACCCTGCCACACTCTAACCCCGAACTCCTACACCCGAATTTCATCAACCCTCGAGCGGGTTTTCCTGCCACGATATAACCCTGAACTCCTACACCCGAATTTCATCAATCCTCGAGCTGGTTACCCTGCCTCGCTCTAACCCCGAACTCCTACACCCGAATTTCATCAACCCTCGGGCTGGTTACCCTGCCACGCTGTAACCCCAAACTCTTAACCCCAATTTCCTTAACCCCCGAGCTGGTTACCCTGCTACGCTGTAACCCCAAACTCTTAACCCCAATTTCCTTAACCCTCGAGCTGGTTACCCTGCCACGCTCTAACCCCGAACTCCTACATCCGAATTTCATCAACCCTCGGGCTTGTACCCTGCCACGCTCTAACCCCGAACTCCTACACCCGAATTTCATCAACCCTCGAGCTGGTTACCCTGCCACACTCTAACCCCGAACTCCTACACCAGAATTTCATCAACCCTCGAGCTGGTTACCCTGCCACGCTATAACCCCAAACTCTTAACCCCAATTTCCTTAACCCTCGAGCTGGTTACTCTGCCACGCCCTAACCCCGAACTCCTACACCCGAATTTCATCAACCCTCGAGCGGGTTATCCTGCCACGATCTAACCCTGAACTCCTACACCCGAATTTCATCAATCCTCGAGCTGGTTACCCTGCCACGCTCTAACCCCGAACTCCTACACCCGAATTTCATCAACCCTCGGGCTGGTTACCCTGCCACGCTGTAACCCCAAACTCTTAACCCCAATTTCCTTAACCCTCGAGCTGGTTACCCTGCCACGCTGTAACCCCAAACTCTTAACCCCAATTTCCTTAATCCTCGAGCTGGTTACCCTGCCACGCTCTAACCCCGAACTCCTACACCCGAATTTCATCAACCCTCGAGCTGGTTACCCTGTCACGCTATAACCCCAAACTCTTAACCCCAATTTCCTTAACCCTCGAGCTGGTTACTCTGCCACGCCCTAACCCCGAACTCCTACACCCGAATTTCATCAATCCTCGAGCTGGTTACCCTGCCACGCTCTAACCCCGAACTCCTACACCCGAATTTAATCAACCCTCGGGCTGGTTACCCTGCCACGCTGTAACCCTGAACTCTTAACCCCAATTTCTTTAACCCCGAACTCCTACACCCGAATTTCATCAACCCTCGAGCGGGTTATCCTGCCACGATCTAACCCTGAACTCCTACAGCCGAATTTCATCAATCCTCGTGCTGGTTACCCTGCCACGCTCTAACCCCGAACTCCAACACCCGAATTTTATCAATCCTCGAGCTGGTTACCCTGCCACGCTCTAACCTCGAACTCCTACACCCGAATTTCCTTAACCCTCGAGCTGGTTACCCTGCCACGCTTTAACTCCAAACTCTTAACCCCAATTTCCTTAACCCTCGAGCTGGTTACCCTGCCACGCTCTAACCCCGAACCCCTACATCCGAATTTCATCAACCCTCGGGCTGGTTACCCTGCCACGCTGTAACCCCAAACTCTTAACCCCAATTTCCTTAACCCTCGAGCTGGTACCCTGCCACGCTCTAACCCCGAACTCCTACACCCGAATTTCATCAACCCTCGAGCGGGTTTTCCTGCCACGATATAACCCTGAACTCCTACACGCGAATTTCATCAATCCTCGAGCTGGTTACCCTGCCACGCTCTAACCCCGAACTCCTACACCCGAATTTCATCATCCCTCGGGCTGGTTACCCTGCCACGCTGTAACCCCAAACTCTTAACCTTCGAGCTGGTTACCCTGCCTCGCTCTAACCCCGAACTCCTACACCCGAATTTCATCAACCTTCGAGCTGGTTACCCTGCCACGCTATAACCCCAAACTCTTAACCCCAATTTCCTTAACCCTCGAGCTGGTTACTCTGCCACGCCCTAACCCCGAACTCCTACACCCGAATTTCATCAACCCTCGAGCGGGTTATCCTGCCACGATCTAACCCTGAACTCCTATAGCCGAATTTCATCAATTCTCGAGCTGGTTACCCTGCCACGCTCTAACCCCGAACTCCAACACCCGAATTTTATCAATCCTCGAGCTGGTTACCCTGCCACGCTCTAACCCCGAACTCCTACACCCGAATTTCCTTAACCCTCGAGCTGGTTACCCTGCCACGCTGTAACCCCAAACTCTTAACCCCAATTTCCTTAACCCTCGAGCTGGTTACCCTGCCACGCTCTAACCCCGAACTCTTAACCCCAATTTCCTTAACCCTCGAGCTGGTTACCCTGCCACGCTCTAACCCCGAACTCCTACACCCGAATTTCATCAACCCTCGAGCTGTTTACCCTGCCACGATCTAACCCTGAACTCCTACACCCGAATTTCATCAATCCTCGAGCTGGTTGCCCTGCCACGCTGTAACCCCAAACTCTTAACCCCAATTTCCTTAACCCTCGAGCTGGTTACCCTGCCACGCTGTAACTCCAAACTCTTAACCCCAATTTCCTTAACCCTCGAGCTGGTTACCCTGCCACGCTCTAACCCCGAACTCCTACTTCCGAATTTCATCAACCCTCGGGCTGGTTACCCTGCCACGCTGTAACCCCAAACTCTTAACCCCAATTTCCTTAACCCTCGAGCTGGTACCCTGCCACGCTCTAACCCCGAACTCCTACACCCGAATTTCATCAATCCTCGAGCTGGTTACCCTGCCACACTCTAACCCCGAACTCCTACAGCCGAATTTCATCAATCCTCGAGCTGGTTACCCTGCCACGCTCTAACCCCGAACTCCAACACCCGAATTTTATCAATCCTCGAGCTGGTTACTCTGCCACGCCCTAACCCCGAACTCCTACACCCGAATTTCATCAATCCTCGAGCTGGTTACCCTGCCACGCTCTAACCCCGAACTCCTACACCCGAATTTAATCAACCCTCGGGCTGGTTACCCTGCCACGCTGTAACCCCAAAATCTTAACCCCAATTTCCTTAACCCTCGAGCTGGTTACCCTGCCACGCTGTAACCCCAAACTCTTAACCCCAATTTCTTTAACCCCGAACTCCTACACCCGAATTTCATCAACCCTCGAGCTGGTTACCCTGCCACACTCTAACCCCGAACTCCTACAGCCGAATTTCATCAATCCTCGAGCTGGTTACCCTGCCACGCTCTAACCCCGAACTCCAACACCCGAATTTTATCAATCCTCGAGCTGGTTACTCTGCCACGCCCTAACCCCGAACTCCTACACCCGAATTTCATCAATCCTCGAGCTGGTTACCCTGCCACGCTCTAACCCCGAACTCCTACACCCGAATTTAATCAACCCTCGGGCTGGTTACCCTGCCACGCTGTAACCCCAAAATCTTAACCCCAATTTCCTTAACCCTCGAGCTGGTTACCCTGCCACGCTGTAACCCCAAACTCTTAACCCCAATTTCTTTAACCCCGAACTCCTACACCCGAATTTCATCAACCCTCGAGCGGGTTATCCTGCCACGATCTAACCCTGAACTCCTACAGCCGAATTTCATCAATCCTCGAGCTGGTTACCCTGCCACGCTCTAACCCCGAACTCCAACACCCGAATTTTATCAATCCTCGAGCTGGTTACCCTGCCACGCTCTAACCTCGAACTCCTACTCCCGAATTTCCTTAACCCTCGAGCTGGTTACCCTGCCACGCTGTAACTCCAAACTCTTAACCCCAATTTCCTTAAACCTCGAGCTGGTTACCCTGCCACGCTCTAACCCCGAACCCCTACATCCGAATTTCATCAACCCTCGGGCTGGTTACCCTGCCACGCTGTAACCCCAAACTCTTAACCCCAATTTCCTTAACCCTCGAGCTGGTACCCTGCCACGCTCTAACCCCGAACTCCTACACCCGAATTTCATCAACCCTCGAGCGGGTTTTCCTGCCACGATATAACCCTGAACTCCTACACGCGAATTTCATCAATCCTCGAGCTGGTTACCCTGCCACGCTCTAACCCCGAACTCCTACACCCGAATTTCATCAACCCTCGGGCTGGTTACCCTGCCACGCTGTAACCCCAAACTCTTAACCTTCGAGCTGGTTACCCTGCCTCGCTCTAACCCCGAACTCCTACACCCGAATTTCATCAACCTTCGAGCTGGTTACCCTGCCACGCTATAACCCCAAACTCTTAACCCCAATTTCCTTAACCCTCGAGCTGGTTACTCTGCCACGCCCTAACCCCGAACTCCTACACCCGAATTTCATCAACCCTCGAGCGGGTTATCCTGCCACGATCTAACCCTGAACTCCTATAGCCGAATTTCATCAATCCTCGAGCTGGTTACCCTGCCACGCTCTAACCCCGAACTCCAACACCCGAATTTTATCAATCCTCGAGCTGGTTACCCTGCCACGCTCTAACCCCGAACTCCTACACCCGAATTTCCTTAACCCTCGAGCTGGTTACCCTGCCACGCTGTA
Source organism: Phymastichus coffea (assembly GCF_024137745.1). Taxonomy (NCBI): domain Eukaryota; kingdom Metazoa; phylum Arthropoda; class Insecta; order Hymenoptera; family Eulophidae; genus Phymastichus; species Phymastichus coffea. Next base: position 8,700,678 of record NW_026706814.1, read on the forward strand.
ACCCCAAACTCTTAACCCCAATTTCCTTAACCCTCGAGCTGGTTACCCTGCCACGCTCTAACCCCGAACTCTTAACCCCAATTTCCTTAACCCTCGAGCTGGTTACCCTGCCACGCTCTAACCCCGAACTCCTACACCCGAATTTCATCAACCCTCGAGCTGGTTACCCTGCCACGATCTAACCCTGAACTCCTACACCCGAATTTCATCAATCCTCGAGCTGGTTACCCTGCCACGCTGTAACCCCAAACTCTTAACCCCAATTTCCTTAACCCTCGAGCTGGTTACCCTGCCACGCTGTAACTCCAAACTCTTAACCCCAATTTCCTTAACCCTCGAGCTGGTTACCCTGCCACGCTCTAACCCCGAACTCCTACTTCCGAATTTCATCAACCCTCGGGCTGGTTACCCTGCCACGCTGTAACCCCAAACTCTTAACCCCAATTTCCTTAACCCTCGAGCTGGTACCCTGCCACGCTCTAACCCCGAACTCCTACACCCGAATTTCATCAATCCTCGAGCTGGTTACCCTGCCACACTCTAACCCCGAACTCCTACAGCCGAATTTCATCAATCCTCGATCTGGTTACCCTGCCACGCTCTAACCCCGAACTCCAACACCCGAATTTTATCAATCCTCGAGCTGGTTACCCTGCCACGCTCTAACCCCGAACTCCTACACCCAAATTTCCTTAACCCTCGAGCTGGTTACCCTGCCACGCTCTAACCCCGAACTCCTACACCCGAATTTCATCAACCCTCGAGCTGGTTACCCTGCCACGCTATAACCCCGAACTCCTACATCCGAATTTCATCAACCCTCGGGCTGGTACCCTGCCACGCTCTAACCCCGAACTCCTACACCCGAATTTCATCAATTCTCGAGCTGGTTAACCTGCCACGCTCTAACCCCGAACTCCTACACCCGAATTTCATCAACCTTCGAGCTGGTTACCCTGCCACGCTATAACCCCAAACTCTTAACCCCAATTTCCTTAACCCTCGAGCTGGTTACTCTGCCACGCCCTAACCCCGAACTCCTACACCCGAATTTCATCAACCCTCGAGCGGGTTATCCTGCCACGATCTAACCCTGAACTCCTATAGCCGAATTTCATCAATCCTCGAGCTGGTTACCCTGCCACGCTCTAACCCCGAACTCCAACACCCGAATTTTATCAATCCTCGAGCTGGTTACCCTGCCACGCTCTAACCCCGAACTCTTAACCCCAATTTCCTTAACCCTCGAGCTGGTTACCCTGCCACGCTCTAACCCCGAACTCCTACACCCGAATTTCATCAACCCTCGAGCTGGTTACCCTGCCACGATCTAACCCTGAACTCCTACACCCGAATTTCATCAATCCTCGAGCTGGTTACCCTGCCACGCTGTAACCCCAAACTCTTAACCCCAATTTCCTTAACCCTCGAGCTGGTTACCCTGCCACGCTGTAACTCCAAACTCTTAACCCCAATTTCCTTAACCCTCGAGCTGGTTACCCTGCCACGCTCTAACCCCGAACTCCTACTTCCGAATTTCATCAACCCTCGGGCTGGTTACCCTGCCACGCTGTAACCCCAAACTCTTAACCCCAATTTCCTTAACCCTCGAGCTGGTACCCTGCCACGCTCTAACCCCGAACTCCTACACCCGAATTTCATCAATCCTCGAGCTGGTTACCCTGCCACACTCTAACCCCGAACTCCTACAGCCGAATTTCATCAATCCTCGAGCTGGTTACCCTGCCACGCTCTAACCCCGAACTCCAACACCCGAATTTTATCAATCCTCGAGCTGGTTACCCTGCCACGCTCTAACCCCGAACTCCTACACCCGAATTTCCTTAACCCTCGAGCTGGTTACCCTGCCACGCTCTAACCCCGAACTCCTACACCCGAATTTCATCAACCCTCGAGCTGGTTACCCTGCCACGCTATAACCCCGAACTCCTACATCCGAATTTCATCAACCCTCGGGCTGGTACCCTGCCACGCTCTAACCCCGAACTCCTACACCCGAATTTCATCAATTCTCGAGCTGTTTAACCTGCCACGCTCTAACCCCGAACTCCTACACCCGAATTTCATCAACCTTCGAGCTGGTTACCCTGCCACGCTATAACCCCAAACTCTTAACCCCAATTTGCTTAACCCTCGAGCTGGTTACTCTGCCACGCCCTAACCCCGAACTCCTACACCCGAATTTCATCAACCCTCGAGCGGGTTATCCTGCCACGATCTAACCCTGAACTCCTATAGCCGAATTTCATCAATCCTCGAGCTGGTTACCCTGCCACGCTCTAACCCCGAACTCCAACACCCGAATTTTATCAATCCTCGAGCTGGTTACCCTGCCACGCTCTAACCCCGAACTCCTACACCCGAATTTCCTTAACCCTCGAGCTGGTTACCCTGCCACGCTGTAACCCCAAACTCTTTACCCCAATTTCCTTAACCCTCGAGCTGGTTACCCTGCCACGCTCTAACCCCGAACTCTTAACCCCAATTTCCTTAACCCTCGAGCTGGTTACCCTGCCACGCTCTAACCCCGAACTCCTACACCCGAATTTCATCAACCCTCGAGCTGGTTACCCTGCCACGATCTAACCCTGAACTCCTACACCCGAATTTCATCAATCCTCGAGCTGGTTACCCTGCCACGCTGTAACCCCAAACTCTTCACCCAAATTTCCTTAACCCTCGAGCTGGTTACCCTGCCACGCTGTAACTCCAAACTCTTAACCCCAATTTCCTTAACCCTCGAGCTGGTTACCCTGCCACGCTCTAACCCCGAACTCCTACTTCCGAATTTCATCAACCCTCGGGCTGGTTACCCTGCCACGCTGTAACCCCAAACTCTTAACCACAATTTCCTTAACCCTCGAGCTGGTACCCTGCCACGCTCTAACCCCGAACTCCTACACCCGAATTTCATCAATCCTCGAGCTGGTTACCCTGCCACACTCTAACCCCGAACTCCTACAGCCGAATTTCATCAATCCTCGAGCTGGTTACCCTGCCACGCTCTAACCCCGAACTCCAACACCCGAATTATATCAATCCTCGAGCTGGTTACCCTGCCACGCTCTAACCCCGAACTCCTACACCCGAATTTCCTTAACCCTCGAGCTGGTTACCCTGCCACGCTCTAACCCCGAACTCCTACACCCGAATTTCATCAACCCTCGAGCTGGTTACCCTGCCACGCTATAACCCCGAACTCCTACATCCGAATTTCATCAACCCTCGGGCTGGTTACCCTGCCACGCTGTAACCCCGAACTCCTACACCCGAATTTCCTTAACCCTCGAGCTGGTTACCCTGCCACGCTGTAACCCCAAACTCTTAACCCCAATTTCCTTAACCCTCGAGCTGGTTACCCTGCCACGCTCTAACCCCGAACTCCTACACCCGAATTTCATCAACCCTCGAGCTGGTTACCCTGCCACGATCTAACCCTGAACTCCTACACCCGAATTTCATCAATCCTCGAGCTGGTTACCCTGCCACGCTCTAACCCCGAACTCCTACACCCGAATTTCATCAACCCTCGGGCTGGTTACCCTGCCACGCTGTAACCCCAAACTCTTAACCCCAATTTCCTTAACCCTCGAGCTGGTTACCCTGCCACGCTGTAACTCCAAACTCTTAACCCCAATTTCCTTAACCCTCGAGCTTGTTACCCTGCCACGCTCTAACCCCGAACTCCTACATCCGAATTTCATCAACCCTCGGGCTGGTTACCCTGCCACGCTGTAACCCCAAACTCTTAACCCCAATTTCCTTAACCCTCGAGCTGGTACCCTGCCACGCTCTAACCCCGAACTCCTACACCCGAATTTCATCAATCCTCGAGCTGGTTACCCTGCCACACTCTAACCCCGAACTCCTACACCCGAATTTCATCAACCCTCGAGCTGGTTACCCTGCCACGCTATAACCCCAAACTCTTAACCCCAATTTCCTTAACCCTCGAGCTGGTTACTCTGCCACGCCCAAACCCCGAACTCCTACACCCGAATTTCGTCAACCCTCGAGCGGGTTATCCTGCCACGATCTAACCCTGAACTCCTACACCCGAATTTCATCAATCCTCGAGCTGGTTACCCTGCCACGCTCTAACCCCGAACTCCTACACCCGAATTTCATCAACCCTCGGGCTGGTTACCCTGCCACGCTGTAACCCCAAACTCTTAACCCCAATTTCCTTAACCCTCGAGCTGGTTACCCAGCCACGCTGTAACCCCAAACTCTTAACGCCAATTTCCTTAACCCTCGAGCTGGTTACCCTGCCACGCTCTAACCCCGAACTCCTACATCCGAATTTCATCAACCCTCGGGCTGGTACCCTGCCACGATCTAACCCCGAACTCCTACACCCGAATTTCCTTAACCCTCGAGCTGGTTACCCTGCCACGCTGTAACCCCAAACTCTTAACCCCAATTTCCTTAACCCTCGAGCTGGTTACCCTGCCACGCTCTAACCCCGAACTCTTAACCCCAATTTCCTTAACCCTCGAGCTGGTTACCCTGCCACGCTCTAACCCCGAACTCCTACACCCGAATTTCATCAACCCTCGAGCTGGTTACCCTGCCACGATCTAACCCTGAACTCCTACACCCGAATTTCATCAATCCTCGAGCTGGTTACCCTGCCACGCTGTAACCCCAAACTCTTCACCCCAATTTCCTTAACCCTCGAGCTGGTTACCCTGCCACGCTGTAACTCCAAACTCTTAACCCCAATTTCCTTAACCCTCGAGCTGGTTACCCTGCCACGCTCTAACCCCGAACTCCTACTTCCGAATTTCATCAACCCTCGAGCTGGTTACCCTGCCACGCTATAACCCCGAACTCCTACATCCGAATTTCATCAACCCTCGGGCTGGTACCCTGCCACGCTCTAACCCCGAACTCCTACACCCGAATTTCATCAATTCTCGAGCTGGTTAACCTGCCACGCTCTAACCCCGAACTCCTACACCCGAATTTCATCAACCTTCGAGCTGGTTACCCTGCCACGCTATAACCCCAAACTCTTAACCCCAATTTCCTTAACCCTCGAGCTGGTTACTCTGCCACGCCCTAACCCCGAACTCCTACACCCGAATTTCATCAACCCTCGAGCGGGTTATCCTGCCACGATCTAACCCTGAACTCCTATAGCCGAATTTCATCAATCCTCGAGCTGGTTACCCTGCCACGCTCTAACCCCGAACTCCAACACCCGAATTTTATCAATCCTCGAGCTGGTTACCCTGCCACGCTCTAACCCCGAACTCCTACACCCGAATTTCCTTAACCCTCGAGCTGGTTACCCTGCCACGCTGTAACCCCAAACTCTTAACCCCAATTTCCTTAACCCTCGAGCTGGTTACCCTGCCACGCTCTAACCCCGAACTCCTACACCCGAATTTCATCAACCCTCGAGCTGGTTACCCTGCCACGATCTAACCCTGAACTCCTACACCCGAATTTCATCAATCCTCGAGCTGGTTACCCTGCCACGCTGTAACTCCAAACTCTTAACCCCAATTTCCTTAACCCTCGAGCTGGTTACCCTGCCACGCTCTAACCCCGAACTCCTACTTCCGAATTTCATCAACCCTCGGGCTGGTTACCCTGCCACGCTGTAACCCCAAACTCTTAACCACAATTTCCTTAACCCTCGAGCTGGTACCCTGCCACGCTCTAACCCCGAACTCCTACACCCGAATTTCATCAATCCTCGAGCTGGTTACCCTGCCACACTCTAACCCCGAACTCCTACAGCCGAATTTCATCAATCCTCGAGCTGGTTACCCTGCCACGCTCTAACCCCGAACTCCAACACCCGAATTTTATCAATCCTCGAGCTGGTTACCCTGCCACGCTCTAACCCCGAACTCCTACACCCGAATTTCCTTAACCCTCGAGCTGGTTACCCTGCCACGCTCTAACCCCGAACTCCTACACCCGAATTTCATCAACCCTCGAGCTGGTTACCCTGCCACGCTATAACCCCGAACTCCTACATCCGAATTTCATCAACCCTCGGGCTGGTTACCCTGCCACGCTGTAACCCCGAACTCCTACACCCGAATTTCCTTAACCCTCGAGCTGGTTACCCTGCCACGCTGTAACCCCAAACTCTTAACCCCAATTTCCTTAACCCTCGAGCTGGTTACCCTGCCACGCTCTAACCCCGAACTCCTACACCCGAATTTCATCAACCCTCGAGCTGGTTACCCTGCCACGATCTAACCCTGAACTCCTACACCCGAATTTCATCAATCCTCGAGCTGGTTACCCTGCCACGCTCTAACCCCGAACTCCTACACCCGAATTTCATCAACCCTCGGGCTGGTTACCCTGCCACGCTGTAACCCCAAACTCTTAACCCCAATTTCCTTAACCCTCGAGCTGGTTACCCTGCCACGCTGTAACTCCAAACTCTTAACCCCAATTTCCTTAACCCTCGAGCTTGTTACCCTGCCACGCTCTAACCCCGAACTCCTACATCCGAATTTCATCAACCCTCGGGCTGGTTACCCTGCCACGCTGTAACCCCAAACTCTTAACCCCAATTTCCTTAACCCTCGAGCTGGTACCCTGCCACGCTCTAACCCCGAACTCCTACACCCGAATTTCATCAATCCTCGAGCTGGTTACCCTGCCACACTCTAACCCCGAACTCCTACACCCGAATTTCATCAACCCTCGAGCTGGTTACCCTGCCACGCTATAACCCCAAACTCTTAACCCCAATTTCCTTAACCCTCGAGCTGGTTACTCTGCCACGCCCAAACCCCGAACTCCTACACCCGAATTTCGTCAACCCTCGAGCGGGTTATCCTGCCACGATCTAACCCTGAACTCCTACACCCGAATTTCATCAATCCTCGAGCTGGTTACCCTGCCACGCTCTAACCCCGAACTCCTACACCCGAATTTCATCAACCCTCGGGCTGGTTACCCTGCCACGCTGTAACCCCAAACTCTTAACCCCAATTTCCTTAACCCTCGAGCTGGTTACCCAGCCACGCTGTAACCCCAAACTCTTAACGCCAATTTCCTTAACCCTCGAGCTGGTTACCCTGCCACGCTCTAACCCCGAACTCCTACATCCGAATTTCATCAACCCTCGGGCTGGTACCCTGCCACGATCTAACCCCGAACTCCTACACCCGAATTTCCTTAACCCTCGAGCTGGTTACCCTGCCACGCTGTAACCCCAAACTCTTAACCCCAATTTCCTTAACCCTCGAGCTGGTTACCCTGCCACGCTCTAACCCCGAACTCTTAACCCCAATTTCCTTAACCCTCGAGCTTGTTACCCTGCCACGCTCTAACCCCGAACTCCTACACCCGAATTTCATCAACCCTCGAGCTGGTTACCCTGCCACGATCTAACCCTGAACTCCTACACCCGAATTTCATCAATCCTCGAGCTGGTTACCCTGCCACGCTGTAACCCCAAACTCTTCACCCCAATTTCCTTAACCCTCGAGCTGGTTACCCTGCCACGCTGTAACTCCAAACTCTTAACCCCAATTTCCTTAACCCTCGAGCTGGTTACCCTGCCACGCTCTAACCCCGAACTCCTACTTCCGAATTTCATCAACCCTCGAGCTGGTTACCCTGCCACGCTATAACCCCGAACTCCTACATCCGAATTTCATCAACCCTCGGGCTGGTACCCTGCCACGCTATAACCCCGAACTCCTACACCCGAATTTCATCAATTCTCGAGCTGGTTAACCTGCCACGCTCTAACCCCGAACTCCTACACCCGAATTTCATCAACCTTCGAGCTGGTTACCCTGCCACGCTATAACCCCAAACTCTTAACCCCAATTTCCTTAACCCTCGAGCTGGTTACTCTGCCACGCCCTAACCCCGAACTCCTACACCCGAATTTCATCAACCCTCGAGCGGGTTATCCTGCCACGATCTAACCCTGAACTCCTATAGCCGAATTTCATCAATCCTCGAGCTGGTTACCCTGCCACGCTCTAACCCCGAACTCCAACACCCGAATTTTATCAATCCTCGAGCTGGTTACCCTGCCACGCTCTAACCCCGAACTCCTACACCCGAATTTCCTTAACCCTCGAGCTGGTTACCCTGCCACGCTGTAACCCCAAACTCTTAACCCCAATTTCCTTAACCCTCGAGCTGGTTACCCTGCCACGCTCTAACCCCGAACTCTTAACCCCAATTTCCTTAACCCTCGAGCTGGTTACCCTGCCACGCTCTAACCCCGAACTCCTACACCCGAATTTCATCAACCCTCGAGCTGGTTACCCTGCCACGATCTAACCCTGAACTCCTACACCCGAATTTCATCAATCCTCGAGCTGGTTACCCTGCCACGCTGTAACCCCAAACTCTTCACCCCAATTTCCTTAACCCTCGAGCTGGTTACCCTGCCACGCTGTAACTCCAAACTCTTAACCCCAATTTCCTTAACCCTCGAGCTGGTTACCCTGCCACGCTCTAACCCCGAACTCCTACTTCCGAATTTCATCAACCCTCGGGCTGGTTACCCTGCCACGCTGTAACCCCAAACTCTTAACCACAATTTCCTTAACCCTCGAGCTGGTACCCTGCCACGCTCTAACCCCGAACTCCTACACCCGAATTTCCTTAACCCTCGAGCTGGTTACCCTGCCACGCTCTAACCCCGAACTCCTACACCCGAATTTCATCAACCCTCGAGCTGGTTACCCTGCCACGCTCTAACCCCGAACTCCTACATCCGAATTTCATCAACCCTCGGGCTGGTTACCCTGCCACGCTGTAACCCCGAACTCCTACACCCGAATTTCCTTAACCCTCGAGCTGGTTACCCTGCCACGCTGTAACCCCAAACTCTTAACCCCAATTTCCTTAACCCTCGAGCTGGTTACCCTGCCACGCTCTAACCCCGAACTCCTACACCCGAATTTCATCAACCCTCGGGCTGGTTACCCTGCCACGCTGTAACCCCAAACTCTTAACCCCAATTTCCTTAACCCTCGAGCTGGTTACCCTGCCACGCTGTAACTCCAAACTCATAACCCCAATTTCCTTAACCCTCGAGCTTGTTACCCTGCCACGCTCTAACCCCGAACTCCTACATCCGAATTTCATCAACCCTCGGGCTGGTTACCCTGCCACGCTGTAACCCCAAACTCTTAACCCCAATTTCCTTAACCCTCGAGCTGGTACCCTGCCACGCTCTAACCCCGAACTCCTACACCCGAATTTCATCAATCCTCGAGCTGGTTAGCCTGCCACACTCTAACCCCGAACTCCTACACCCGAATTTCATCAACCCTCGAGCTGGTTACCCTGCCACGCTATAACCCCAAACTCTTAACCCCAATTTCCTTAACCCTCGAGCTGGTTACTCTGCCACGCCCAAACCCCGAACTCCTACACCCGAATTTCGTCAACCCTCGAGCGGGTTATCCTGCCACGATCTAACCCTGAACTCCTACACCCGAATTTCATCAATCCTCGAGCTGGTTACCCTGCCACGCTCTAACCCCGAACTCCTACACCCGAATTTCATCAACCCTCGGGCTGGTTACCCTGCCACGCTGTAACCCCAAACTCTTAACCCCAATTTCCTTAACCCTCGAGCTGGTTACCCAGCCACGCTGTAACCCCAAACTCTTAACGCCAATTTCCTTAACCCTCGAGCTGGTTACCCTGCCACGCTCTAACCCCGAACTCCTACATCCGAATTTCATCAACCCTCGGGCTGGTACCCTGCCACGATCTAACCCCGAACTCCTACACCCGAATTTCCTTAACCCTCGAGCTGGTTACCCTGCCACGCTGTAACCCCAAACTCTTAACCCCAATTTCCTTAACCCTCGAGCTGGTTACCCTGCCACGCTCTAACCCCGAACTCTTAACCCCAATTTCCTTAACCCTCGAGCTGGTTACCCTGCCACGCTCTAACCCCGAACTCCTACACCCGAATTTCATCAACCCTCGAGCTGGTTACCCTGCCACGATCTAACCCTGAACTCCTACACCCGAATTTCATCAATCCTCGAGCTGGTTACCCTGCCACGCTGTAACCCCAAACTCTTCACCCCAATTTCCTTAACCCTCGAGCTGGTTACCCTGCCACGCTGTAACTCCAAACTCTTAACCCCAATTTCCTTAACCCTCGAGCTGGTTACCCTGCCACGCTCTAACCCCGAACTCCTACTTCCGAATTTCATCAACCCTCGAGCTGGTTACCCTGCCACGCTATAACCCCGAACTCCTACATCCGAATTTCATCAACCCTCGGGCTGGTACCCTGCCACGCTCTAACCCCGAACTCCTACACCCGAATTTCATCAATTCTCGAGCTGGTTAACCTGCCACGCTCTAACCCCGAACTCCTACACCCGAATCTCATCAACCTTCGAGCTGGTTACCCTGCCACGCTATAACCCCAAACTCTTAACCCCAATTTCCTTAACCCTCGAGCTGGTTACTCTGCCACGCCCTAACCCCGAACTCCTACACCCGAATTTCATCAACCCTCGAGCGGGTTATCCTGCCACGATCTAACCCTGAACTCCTATAGCCGAATTTCATCAATCCTCGAGCTGGTTACCCTGCCACGCTCTAACCCCGAACTCCAACACCCGAATTTTATCAATCCTCGAGCTGGTTACCCTGCCACGCTCTAACCCCGAACTCCTACACCCGAATTTCCTTAACCCTCGAGCTGGTTACCCTGCCACGCTGTAACCCCAAACTCTTAACCCCAATTTCCTTAACCCTCGAGCTGGTTACCCTGCCACGCTCTAACCCCGAACTCTTAACCCCAATTTCCTTAACCCTCGAGCTGGTTACCCTGCCACGCTCTAACCCCGAACTCCTACACCCGAATTTCATCAACCCTCGAGCTGGTTACCCTGCCACGATCTAACCCTGAACTCCTACACCCGAATTTCATCAATCCTCGAGCTGGTTACCCTGCCACGCTGTAACCCCAAACTCTTCACCCCAATTTCCTTAACCCTCGAGCTGGTTACCCTGCCACGCTGTAACTCCAAACTCTTAACCCCAATTTCCTTAACCCTCGAGCTGGTTACCCTGCCACGCTCTAACCCCGAACTCCTACTTCCGAATTTCATCAACCCTCGGGCTGGTTACCCTGCCACGCTGTAACCCCAAACTCTTAACCACAATTTCCTTAACCCTCGAGCTGGTACCCTGCCACGCTCTAACCCCGAACTCCTACACCCGAATTTCCTTAACCCTCGAGCTGGTTACCCTGCCACGCTCTAACCCCGAACTCCTACACCCGAATTTCATCAACCCTCGAGCTGGTTACCCTGCCACGCTATAACCCCGAACTCCTACATCCGAATTTCATCAACCCTCGGGCTGGTACCCTGCCACGATCTAACCCCGAACTCCTACACCCGAATTTCCTTAACCCTCGAGCTGGTTACCCTGCCACGCTGTAACCCCAAACTCTTAACCCCAATTTCCTTAACCCTCGAGCTGGTTACCCTGCCACGCTCTAACCCCGAACTCTTAACCCCAATTTCCTTAACCCTCGAGCTGGTTACCCTGCCACGCTCTAACCCCGAACTCCTACACCCGAATTTCATCAACCCTCGAGCTGGTTACCCTGCCACGATCTAACCCTGAACTCCTACACCCGAATTTCATCAATCCTCGAGCTGGTTACCCTGCCACGCTGTAACCCCAAACTCTTCACCCCAATTTCCTTAACCCTCGAGCTGGTTACCCTGCCACGCTGTAACTCCAAACTCTTAACCCCAATTTCCTTAACCCTCGAGCTGGTTACCCTGCCACGCTCTAACCCCGAACTCCTACTTCCGAATTTCATCAACCCTCGAGCTGGTTACCCTGCCACGCTATAACCCCGAACTCCTACATCCGAATTTCATCAACCCTCGGGCTGGTACCCTGCCACGCTCTAACCCCGAACTCCTACACCCGAATTTCATCAATTCTCGAGCTGGTTAACCTGCCACGCTCTAACCCCGAACTCCTACACCCGAATCTCATCAACCTTCGAGCTGGTTACCCTGCCACGCTATAACCCCAAACTCTTAACCCCAATTTCCTTAACCCTCGAGCTGGTTACTCTGCCACGCCCTAACCCCGAACTCCTACACCCGAATTTCATCAACCCTCGAGCGGGTTATCCTGCCACGATCTAACCCTGAACTCCTATAGCCGAATTTCATCAATCCTCGAGCTGGTTACCCTGCCACGCTCTAACCCCGAACTCCAACACCCGAATTTTATCAATCCTCGAGCTGGTTACCCTGCCACGCTCTAACCCCGAACTCCTACACCCGAATTTCCTTAACCCTCGAGCTGGTTACCCTGCCACGCTGTAACCCCAAACTCTTAACCCCAATTTCCTTAACCCTCGAGCTGGTTACCCTGCCACGCTCTAACCCCGAACTCTTAACCCCAATTTCCTTAACCCTCGAGCTGGTTACCCTGCCACGCTCTAACCCCGAACTCCTACACCCGAATTTCATCAACCCTCGAGCTGGTTACCCTGCCACGATCTAACCCTGAACTCCTACACCCGAATTTCATCAATCCTCGAGCTGGTTACCCTGCCACGCTGTAACCCCAAACTCTTCACCCCAATTTCCTTAACCCTCGAGCTGGTTACCCTGCCACGCTGTAACTCCAAACTCTTAACCCCAATTTCCTTAACCCTCGAGCTGGTTACCCTGCCACGCTCTAACCCCGAACTCCTACTTCCGAATTTCATCAACCCTCGGGCTGGTTACCCTGCCACGCTGTAACCCCAAACTCTTAACCACAATTTCCTTAACCCTCGAGCTGGTACCCTGCCACGCTCTAACCCCGAACTCCTACACCCGAATTTCCTTAACCCTCGAGCTGGTTACCCTGCCACGCTCTAACCCCGAACTCCTACACCCGAATTTCATCAACCCTCGAGCTGGTTACCCTGCCACGCTATAACCCCGAACTCCTACATCCGAATTTCATCAACCCTCGGGCTGGTTACCCTGCCACGCTGTAACCCCGAACTCCTACACCCGAATTTCCTTAACCCTCGAGCTGGTTACCCTGCCACGCTGTAACCCCAAACTCTTAACCCCAATTTCCTTAACCCTCGAGCTGGTTACCCTGCCACGCTCTAACCCCGAACTCCTACACCCGAATTTCATCAACCCTCGAGCTGGTTACCCTGCCACGATCTAACCCTGAACTCCTACACCCGAATTTCATCAATCCTCGAGCTGGTTACCCTGCCACGCTCTAACCCCGAACTCCTACACCCGAATTTCATCAACCCTCGGGCTGGTTACCCTGCCACGCTGTAACCCCAAACTCTTAACCCCAATTTCCTTAACCCTCGAGCTGGTTACCCTGCCACGCTGTAACTCCAAACTCTTAACCCCAATTTCCTTAACCCTCGAGCTTGTTACCCTGCCACGCTCTAACCCCGAACTCCTACATCCGAATTTCATCAACCCTCGGGCTGGTTACCCTGCCACGCTGTAACCCCAAACTCTTAACCCCAATTTCCTTAACCCTCGAGCTGGTACCCTGCCACGCTCTAACCCCGAACTCCTACACCCGAATTTCATCAATCCTCGAGCTGGTTACCCTGCCACACTCTAACCCCGAACTCCTACACCGGAATTTCATCAACCCTCGAGCTGGTTACCCTGCCACGCTATAACCCCAAACTCTTAACCCCAATTTCCTTAACCCTCGAGCTGGTTACTCTGCCACGCCCAAACCCCGAACTCCTACACCCGAATTTCGTCAACCCTCGAGCGGGTTACCCTGCCACGCTCTAACCCCGAACTCCTACATCCGAATTTCATCAACCCTCGGGCTGGTACCCTGCCACGATCTAACCCCGAACTCCTACACCCGAATTTCATCAACCCTCGAGCTGGTTACCCTGCCACACTCTAACCCCGAACTCCTACACCCGAATTTCATCAACCCTCGAGCTGGTTACCCTGCCACGCTATAACCCCAAACTCTTAACCCTAATTTCCTTAACCCTCGAGCTGGTTACTCTGCCACGCCCTAACCCCGAACTCCTACACCCGAATTTCATCAACCCTCGAGCGGGTTATACTGCCACGATCTAACCCTGAACTCCTACACCCGAATTTCATCAATCCTCGAGCTGGTTACCCTGCCACGCTCTAACCCCGAACTCCTACATCCGAATTTCATCAACCCTCGGGCTGGTTACCCTGCCACGCTGTAACCCCAAACTCTTAACCCCAATTTCCTTAACCCTCGAGCTGGTTACCCTGCCCTTTCCAATTTTCTATTCCGAAACCCGGTTCTCAGTTATTTATAATCCCAATTTTGACATATTTGTAATATCTCTGAAGAAAAGGACATAGGCGAAATAATTGTAGAAGATAACGTTAAATTTATTTTATTTTTATGTTATATTTACGTTATATTAATTCGTCATTTCATTTGATATTGAGATTAAATTTTTTGAATATAAAAATCAACCTTCGAGCTGGTTACCCAGCCACGTTCTAACCGTGAACTCCTGCATTCCAATTTTCTGAAATCCGGAACCCAGCTCCCTGTCATTCATAATCCCGATTTCGAAATATTTATAGTATCTTCAATTAAAAGGACATATGCACATTTTTTGTAGAATATAACGTTTAATTAATTACGTATATTTATGTATAGGTAGGAAATAGCAAATGCAACTACGAAATCATGCAAATTTTTGCAGTTTGAAATATCTACAGGGAAGTTCATTTTTAAATCATTATGTTCAACAAATATTACTACTATCCCTGAGGAAATTTGATTATTATGTTATTACGAAAAAATTCATTAGACAAACTGATTTTACCATACTAATAGGTATATGTACGTATTTCGCGAGGCGGTGTTAGCCAATATAAAAATACTGACATGAGATAATATTACTCTTATTTTCCACCTTAAACGCACTCGAGTATGTGCGTGGCAAAACAAAATCAAACTGTGACATAACGTGGAAACCACAATCAACGAATGCTGTTCATGTGGTTCAAATAGCAAGATTGGAACTATAACTCATTTTTTCCTTAATAGAAACCACAATCAACGATTGCAGTTCATGTGGTTCAAATAGCAAGATTGGAACTACAACTGTTTTTTTTCTTGATAGAAACCACAATCAACGAATGCGGTTCATGTGGTTCAAATAGTAAGATTGGAACTGCAACTGTTTTTTTCCTTGACAGAAATCGCAATCGTTGACGTATGTGATAAGCCAAGATCGAACAGTGGAGGAACCTCGGGCACCTTATTTGATATCGGTTTGTGTGGTGCCAACTTCAAAACATGTTTTGTTCACTTACAGTATATATAAGCATATTCGATCAGCATACTTCAGTAAATTAGTAATAGAACTTTGCTTTACATCTACGTTTTTGAATATCAAAATTGTGTTAGAATAGCAATTGAAATTCACAACATCATTCAAAAATTACTGAAAACATTCTACATAAGTGCGGTTGTAGAAAGCATACCTATATTAAACGATGCAGAGAAGCAGCTACACGATTATGTTGAAGATATATTGAGAAAAAGCATTGAAAGGAATTCAGGTATTGAATGTGAGACAAGTGAGAACTTATGTCTCCTGGATGATGATTTTGATATTAATCCAGAAGTAAGTGACGATCAATTTGAAGATACATATTGAAACTACAATATATATTGAAGATACAATTGGAAAATACATGGTGTAGACTATGCCGAGGTACCTATTTGTACGGTAACAAATACGGTAATCGACGATGGATATAAAAGAAAAGCTGATGAATACTGGGAAAGTGGTAAGAAAAAGAAACTGTCTTTAAGTTCCGTCCAGAGTAAATATAAACAAGTTTCGTCAGAACGTCAGTTGAGAACATGGAAACAGCAAATTTTGACAGGCGGAACCAAAAGAGAGAATCTGTTCAAAGTTTCAGAATATACTTTACAACAACTCAAAGATGCTTTAGATCGGAAGTTAACAGTGCATGATTTATATCTTAACAGATGGGCTTTACAAAAAAATATGAGTTAGATATGCCTTGGTTTAAAGCTTCACCCAATTGGATATTACTATTCAAAAAAAAGCATAAAATTGTATCGCGTAAAATAACTAAATATGTGACTAAAGTATCCGTTGAAAATGAGGTTAGTTTAAAGTTAGTTTGTCAAAATTTTATCAACCTTATAAAAACAAAATTATTAACCAAAAGTGCAAGTAACATATATAATTCCGATCAAAGTGGATACAATTTAGAAATGCATACTGGCAGAATATTGAGCGAAAAAAGTAAGAAGACAGTCGAATCAATAGTACAATCAGTATCATCGACTACGTATAGTTATACGATTTAACCGACAATATCTGCAGAAGGTACATTGCTATCACCCCTTTTTATGGTATTAAAAGAAACAAACGGAGAGTTTGGACCCATTGTTTCAAAAAACTATTAAATGCACCTAATATATTTTTGCGAGCAAGTGCATCAGGAAAGCTGTCGAGTGAATTACTTCAAACATGGTTGCAACATGTATTTTTTCCTAACTGTAGGAAAACAGCAGTTTTATTACTAGACACATGGAGTGGACAGTGTGAACGAACTGTAAGAGAAGTGACATCAGCAGATACAAATTTTCGATAGATGACAATTCCTAAGGATACGACAGGCACAATTCAACCACTGGATGTATTCGGTTTTCGATTTTGGAAAAACTTTGTAAGAAAAATATCTGATGCCATTATTTTATTCGGATCAAACATCAGTTTACATGAGAGGAATAAAATTACAGTCTATCACACATAATCAATTATCTTTATTTAGATTTAAAAACGTATTTAAATATGCTTGGTACAAAAGTGGGTACTTGGATAAAAAACTTGATTCGTTCGACAATCCTGTTGAATATTGCTTCGCAATTTCAGCTGCGAGATTTGTGAGAAAATAGCAATTATAAAATGTGCATGGTGCAAGAAACTAATATGTCTACAGTATTTATTTATAGAGTATCTATATTGTTTACAATATGTACAGTGATAATAAGCGCGGATCGTCTTTTTATATTCAAAAAATTTAATCTCAATATCAGATGAAATGACGAATTAATATAACATAAATATAACATAAAAATAAAATAAATTCATCGTTATCTTCTACAATTATTTCGCCTATGTCCTTTTCTTCAGAGATATTACAAATATGTCGAAATTGGGACAATGAATAACAGAGAACCGGGTTTCGGACTAGAAAATTGGAAAGGGCAGGGTAACCAGCTCGAGGGTTGATGAAATTCGGGTGTAGAAGTTCGGGGTTAGAGCGTCGCAGTGTAACAAGCTCGAGGGTTAAAGAAATTGGGGTTAAGAGTTTGGGGATACAGCGTGGCATGGTAACCAGCTCGAGGATTGATGAAATTGGGGTTAAGAGTTTGGGGTTACAGCATGGCAAGGTAACCAGCTCGAGAATTGATGAAATTTAGGCGTAGGAGTTACGGGTTATAGAGTGGTAGGGTAACTAGCTCGAGGTTTAAGGAAATTGGGTTCGGGATGGTAGGGGATCAGGGTAACAAATGAATGCTCTGTTCACTCTCCAATGAAGGGGTAGCAGCTCCTGGTGACGGATACTGTATACTTTTGTGTTAGATTTTAAACGAAATTTCATAAACTTCATTTCTTCTGAAAAAAATTTTGCAAGTTAATATTTGAAAACATAGCTTTTCTTTCAGGCGACTTTGGGGGCTGCAACCCCAGTGGACGAAATCCATATATTTAGATGAAATTTTTTAAAAGAATTCTTTAGAGTTTGTTTCGTCGAAAACTGTGCATAGAATATGAAAATTTTGCTATAAAATTGTGTTGAGGGGTAACTTTTGGAGGTAGCTTTCTCCCTCTAAATAGTTTATTCGGCAGAACAAAAGTATACATGTGTTTGGCTTTTTTGAGCATCATAGATCATGAAATAACCAGCATAATCTGCGATTAACGAGTGCTTATATTGTATTAATAACATTAAGGGATAGTTCACCCTCGAAATAATAGATAATAGAAAAACCCCGAAACACGTCAATTTTGTTTTATCATTTTCTACTAGAATATCATTTCTTAAATTTTTTTAACATAATTTTTTGATTTTGTAAGGTAAAAATACACTTAAAAATACGAGGTCTGTCCGGAAAGTATCGGGCTTACGTTTATATCTTCGCGCCATAGTGTTCGAGCGACCTCTACCGGACAGAAACGTCAACATTAAAGCCTCGCGAATCTATTGGTTACTTATTGACACCTGCCGGACGTATAGTTCATGCGCAGCGTGTCTTTGTTTACAGTGCCTTTTTTCGCATTCGTCGGATTTTGATATTGTCAAAAATGACTGCAAAACAAGATTAACGAATTTGCATCAAATTTTGCTTTTAACTCGGAAATCGAGTTTGGAAACTATTGAAATGATATAAAAGGCCTTCGGAAGTGTATGAGCAAAACATGAATAAAAGATTGGTATAAACGGTTCAAGGATGGTCGTACGTCTGTCGATAGTGATTCTCGTTCCGGCCGACCTTCGACGAAAAAAACCGCAGATAATATTGAGCGGGTGCGACTTGCAATCGAACAAGATCGTCGTATGACTCTGCGAGAACTAGAAGAAGATCTTGGGATACCAAAAACTATCATTTCAGAAATTTTAACCGAAAATTTAGGAATGAAACGCGTGTGTTCGAAATTCTTCCCAAAATTGCTCACGGCACAGCAGAAGAACATTCGCTTAGAAATCGCTCTGGACAATCTGGAAATGGACAATAATGATGATAATGTGCTTAGAAAAGTTATTACAGGTGATGGATCATGGGTTTATGGTTATGATCCTGAAACAAAACAACAATCTTCACAGTGGAAGTATTCTGAATCGCCAAGACCAAAAAAAGCACGTCAAAGTCGGAGCAATGTTAAGTTAATGTTGATTGTTTTTTTCGATTGTGAAGGTGTTGTACATTACGAATATGCATCAACAGATCAGACAATCAATAAAGAATACTACGTTCAAATTTTGAAACGTTTGCGTGATGCAGTAAGAAGAAAACGGCCGCACTTTTGGGAAAGTGGTAACTGGCTTCTCCATCACGATAATGATCCAGCGCATTCATCCAATCTTGTGGAGCAGTTTTTGGGCAAACACAATATCGCATTGCTTCGGCAACCTCCATACAGTCCCGACATAGCCCCTTGTGACTTTTGGTTGTTTTCAAAACTAAAAAAACCATTCAAAGGACACCGATTCGATGACAAAATAACGGTTGAAAACAATGCTACGAGTGTACTTAAGGCTATCCCTAAAAGTGAGTTCCAGGACTGTTTTGAAAAGTGGAAACATCGATGGAACCGCATTATTCAATCAAGTGGGTATTACTTTGAAGGATGCCACCCTCCATATGATAAAGAATAACGCTAGCACGAAAATATAAAGATAGGCCCGATACTTTCCGGACAGACCTCGTAAAGTTTTTCCTTTATACAACGTAGGGGTTGCAACCCCCGCGGAACAAATTGATCTATGTCTGTTACTTTTTTTATAAGTATCTTGTGTTTTTTTGTTTCATAAAAAAATATTCTGTTGAGAATAGGTAAATCTTAAACATAGAATACTTAGTCTACAGAGGATGTACGTAAAATGAGCATGCGCAACTGGTATGAGTATGTGAGTGTGTATCGATGAGTATTGAGTAGATAGCTAACAATAACTCTCATGAAAGTATAGTTAGTTGCCCAAAGGCTCATGTAGAGTAAAGAGCGTCTCAAGCAGAGTGCGATATGCACATGTATATTATCGTTTAAGGTTAAAAGAAAATATAAAAGAAAAGTAATTATCACTTATCCACGCATTTATTTAATCCTTTTTTCTTATCATGGTAGCAGAGCGTGGTTCGTCAGTTAGTTATTTATTTAATTGGTTGGTTAGTAAGTCGGTCGATTTTTCAGTTTCTCTGCGTGTCCTCGCGAGGGCATGCAGAAAACGTATAAAGTGTTCAAGAAAATATAGTGATAAATGAATAAAGGAAAGAAAAATATTAAAGGAAAAGTATTAGTTATTAAATTTGAATAAGTGATTAATAAGATATTCAAAGATTAAAAGGAGTTAAACACGTGGCTTGAGACAAAAGAATCTCAAGTATAACAAGAAGGCAGACTATTAAATAGAGAAAATAAAATAGAAATAGAAGACAACATGGCAGACGAGATGAAAAATATTTTGCCGATATTTGATGGCAAGAATTATAACATGTGGAAGAAAAGACTTGTATTATTTTTAAGATTTAAAAAGTGTGTAGAAGTAGTATCAAGTGTTACAAGAGATACAAATATGCAAGAGGCAGTTTGGAAAGAAAAGGATTTAAAAGCAATGAACTATATCTGTGCTGCGTTATCAGAAACTCAGTTTGAGTTGGTAAATGAAGAGGAAACTGCCTATAATATAATTAAAAAATTAGATAATACATATTTAAAGAAATCTGCAGGACTACAGATATGCATAAGAAGAAAATTAGATTTTTTGAGACTAAGTGAGTTTGAAGATATAAATGAATTTTTCTCACAATTTGAAAAATTGTTTATAGAATTAAAAGGTGCTGGAGCAACAGTAACCGAAACTGAAAAAGTAAATTATTTGTTGAAAGCATTGCCAGTATCACTCAGTTATATTGGAAATTTACTAGATGGTTTAAAAGAAGAAGATCAAACAGTAGAATATGTTAAAAATAAAATTATATTACATAAAAGCCAAGAAAATGAAGAACAAGATAAAGGAAAAAAAAGATCATCAAATTCAAATGCTTTTAAAACTGAAAAAGTGAATAATAATAATAACAGAACATGCTTCAAATGTGGTAAGCCAGGACATATCCAAAGTCAGTGTTGGAACCAAGGTCAAGCTAGAGGCAATTCAAATACAAATAGAGGCAGAGGCTATTCAAATAATAATAGAGGAAGAGGTTGGCAACAGCAAGGAGGCGGCTATGGAAATTTCCAAAATCTGTCCAACTATAACAACTACAGAGGTCGAGGCAGAGGAAACAGAGGTAGAGGAAATTTCCAGAGTAATTGGAATCAACAAAGTCAAGAAAATAACATTGGAGCGAACTATAGCAACAGCGAAGGACAAAACGAATACACCAGTGGAACATTTTATGCCAAAGCCAAAGTGTAAAGGTAAAATCAGAAAACTATAATGTAGAAAAATGCGAAAAGAATGTAAACATTGGTGAGATAGAATGGATTTTTGATAGCGGTTGCACTGATCATATTATAAATAATTCAAATTATTTTTCCAGTTTTGAAAATTTAGAAAACCCAATCAATGTTAAAGTAGGCGACGGAAGAAAGCTCAAGGCAAGCAAAGTAGGCATCGTAACTCTCAGTGTCAAAACAAACAATAAAAATTATAAGGTAACAGTAAATAATGTATATTATGTGAAACATATGAACGAAAATTTGTTAAGTGTAGGAAAAATTACAAATAATAATAAGGTATTATTTGAAAATAATATTGCAAAAATATATAACAGTTCAAATATATTAGTAGCAATTGCAAATAAGGTAAATGATATGTATAAATTATATAGTAAAGTCAATAAAGAACATATCAATATTGAATGTAATATGACTGTAAAAGAAAAGTATCATAAAATGTTGGGACATGTTAATTTTAAATATTTAGATATTTTGAGTAAAAATAATTTATTAGAAGGTTTACCAAGTAACTTTGAAAATGAATATTTGAAATGTAGGACATGCATAGAAAATAAAATGCATAATTTGAAGTTTAATGATAATAGAAATAGAGCCAAAGATTTATTAGAGATAGTTCACGTAGATTTAAGTGGTCCACATAGAGATGAATTTAATGGAGAAAAATATTTCTTAATATTAGTAGATGACTATAGCAAGTTTGTAAAAATTTATACTATGAAGTCAAAAGATGAAACATTTAAGAACATAGTTGCATATATGAATCTATTTGAAAATTTAACTGGAAAAAGAATTAAAAAATTAAGATGCGACAATGGCTTAGAATTTGTTAATAGAGATGTTAAGAATCTTGCCAATGCAAGAGGCTTTATAATTGATACTTGTCCACCATACGTGCATGAGTTGAATGGAACTGCGGAAAGGTACATTAGAATAATAATGGACATGTCAAGATGCTTATTAGCAGATGCCAAGTTAGACAAAAAATATTGGCCTGAGGTAGTAAAGGCAGCGGCCTATTTAAAAAATAGAACTCTGGCCAATACAATAGAGAAAAAGACTCCATACGAAATTTTATTAAAAGAAAAACCTAATATAAAAAATTTACAATTGTACGGAAGTAAAATATTTGTTAGAATTCCTGAAGTCAAAAGAAATACAAAATGGGATAAGAAAGCGGAATCAGGTATCCTAATAGGGTACGAAAATGTAGGTTATAGAGTTCTAATAAATGGTAAAGTAATAGTTGTGTCACGTCGATACGAAAGAAAAAGTACGTGACGAATTATAAGTTATGATTTCAAACCAGGTATCGATAATTTAGTTTTCTATTGTACCAACCCTCCCGGAAAGATTTGTAAATCTATCTAGCGAGATAGATTAGTCTAAGCACGTTCCCACAATACTTCCGCGAATATTACTCACCGCATATTAAATTGGCAAAATCACAGGAAGGGGCACATCAGCCCACGGTATAAAAAGGCTGGATTGGAGTTCGCAATAGCAGTTACTCAGTATATAGAATACAGTACGCAATACACAATTTACGACTCAGTAGTTTCGCAAAGTTGTTTTTTAAGTCTAACTATCCGGCTACTTAGAACCGGGATTATTAAGTATTATAATTATCTTTAAACAATAAAATCTAAACTCAAGCGCAAACACCTGAGACTGTCCATAAAAAACCTCTTTTGAAACCCAATCCTAATAAGGTAAGGAACTATTTTATCTACTTAAAACGCCCTACATATAATAAAGGCGCTATCCCTTTAACCAACCTTTGCTTAAATCCTGACTAAGATCCAACCTTTACCAACGCGACATTACTTGAATATATTATTACGTCTGGCTGTAACATCATTTCGCCTAGACATAACAATTGGGGGCCCCTCATTCCTTGGTAATTAGGATCTTATCGCAAAATTATGGTCGAAACACCTTACGAACGAAAACTAATCACACTCAAAATACTAACAAAAAAAATTAGCGAAATAGAACCGAATTTTACAACAAACAGGGAACCTACGTTTACAGAATGTCTCACATATCTGCATCAAAGATTTCCACCCACCGAAACAAAGCAAATTACCCGAGTTGAAGAGTTACAAAGATTAAAATATAATTTACAAGACTACATTGATACAAACCCATTAGACTTTCTATGTAAAGATGACTTAATATTTGACATCCTCATTGAAATGACTAGTAAAAATTTAAATCCAGCATTCCTCCTTAACGCTATTACAGATATAAATTTTGAAAAATTAAAATTAGATAAAACTGAAATTCCATTACTCGAACTCATCGAAAATCAAACGGGTTACGAGACAGCAATTGAAAGTTCAGACACGTACAACGCGCCTATTACAAACGTATTTATGACTAACACACCGTCCGCTTCCAAATCACCAGAAATGACTCATAATAAATCGGAAAAAGTTGATTCCACTCCAACTCGACATTTTACCCCTACAAACAAAGCTAATTTTGCAAGCAGCCCATTTACTATGTATTATACGCCAGGGACTTTCAGAACGGGACTAATGAATTCCACACAAAACATAGTATCGCCAATAAAAAATTTTAGCCTGAAAGACGCTGTTAACTTCGTACCTAAGTTCGACGGATTTAACATACCCTTACACTTATTTATCGACGGTTGCCGAGAGGCACGCAGCATAGTCCCGACAATAGTTGAAAATGATCTCACCAAGTTAATTAAAATTAAACTAAGCGGTGAAGCACTTAAAAGTGTGCAAGGAAAAACGTTTGATAATGTTGAACAAATGATTAAATTTTTGGACCTACTGTTCGGATCAGCAAAAACTTGTAATCAATTAACAGGCGAATTAGCAACGTTAAAACAAAAACGTGGTGAGAATGTAGTCACATTTTCTAATAGAGTGAAAACAGTGGCTGACGAACTTTTTGAAGCAGCAGTAAGGGAAAATCGAAACTATGCTGGATTTAAAAACCAACTTGAAAAAGACAAAGTAAAATTCTTCATCCGCGGTTTATACTGGGTCATCAAAGCACGTATGGGGGAAGCCGAAAATTTAGAATTAGCTACTACGAAAGCAATAGAAATTGAACGAGAATTCAACGTACAGGAACCTGAGGAAATAACCGAAACAGTAAAAGCGCTAACCCAACCTAAAATAGAGCCAGTTCGATTAATGAAAGCTGAAGATAGTAGCATCTGCCAAATTTGCAATAGACCAAAATACACGGCTAAAGACTGTTGGTATCGGATACCGCAGAATCAAAATCAAACTCGACCAACTACGCAACAGCAACGGCAGCAGCCCAAACAGCAGCCGTGGGCGGAGCCTCGCGCGGCAGCTAACAATAACACTAATCCCCGCTCCAGCCATCAGCCACTTTGGGCCGCCCAAAATCAAGTAAAAACAAGCGCCCCAGCTAATTTAAATTCGCAAGAAAAGTTACAACAAACTAATTCCTCGATTTGCAATTACTGTAAAGAAACTGGACACTGGAAGAGTGATTGCGAAAAACGAAAACTCAGAAATCAAAAATTACAACAGGCGGAAAAAGAGAAGGGTTCCCAGACACTCGGCGCTACCCGGGAGCCCCTGTAAATACAGCGCCTCAAACGTCGCACGCACAAAAAATCATCCTTTTACATTTTAACAGTCAGTCACCAACAATTCAACTCGAAATAAAAACAAGTAAACAAAAATTTAGCTTCATCGTAGACACCGGGGCAGCAGTCTCTCTACTTAAAATCTCAAGCAAACCAAACGGTGTCCACGTAGATATTTTTGACAGATATGAACTACGGGGGATCTCGCAAGAAAGTATCTCGACATTAGGAAAAGTGTCATTAACCTTTCATAACTTTGTACTAGAATTTCACTTAGTACCGGAAAATTTTCCTATATTAGAAGACGGTGTAATAGGAAGCGAGTCATTAAAAAAATACAGAGCGTATATTGATTACGCCAAGAATCTCTTAAAAATTAATGACTTGTTTTTCCCAATTATCACCGAAAGCAAGTCCTGTTACATTGGAGCTATTCCCGTAACAAAAAAAATTAACCAGGCACCCAGCAAAATACCTCTCGCAAACGAAGGACAGGCACAGCCTGGCAATAACTCCTTGCATTCGGTCGACGGCCCTACTGGAAAACTACTGGACCTAGCAGTCGAAACTCAGAGGACGAATGCACCTGTATACAAAGCCCATGTTAAAAAAAATGGTCACGAGGCCATAAAACAAGGTGACATACTGACTCCTAAAGAGTATATACCTCAGCTGTCTGAAAACAAAATCCGAGAAGCACAAAAAAAATCAGATTCCGACAAACTGTACAACCTATCTGTTAATTACCTTTCCGAGAACTCAGAAAAAATTAACTCTGTACCTGTAACTTCTGGCATGCGCATGCAAACTCTGAAAAACGAATCCGATTTACTCTACGCTTTAAACAAAGCATCAGAAATGATTAAAAAATCAGAAAAATCAGAATCAGATTACCCGTCAATACAAGAATTAACTAACAGCATTATTAGTTGTTTAAATAATAAAGAATCTGAAATTAATAGCGATCGCTTATACCTGCACGAAATACTAAAAAGGTACCTCGATCCAATTATTAAATCGCAAAGTAACTTACAAAGGCCAAATATAGTTAATAACGCATTAAATGCATTATTAACGGCCCGCTCCATTATTAGGGGAAAAGTACCTAGAGCACATTGCACAGCACTGCTTGTTAACCCAAAAACTAATAATGGCCACGAAAGAGTCAAACAGTTACTTCAGTTGATTAAATTGGACCATATCAAACAAGATCAACGAACAAAAATTGAAGAAATCGTCGAAAATTACAGCGACAGATTTTTTGTTAAGGGCGACGAGCTCGGGGCCACGAGTATTATCGAGCACGAGATCTATACTACCTCCGAAGTACCTATCAGACTACGACAGTTTAGGCACCCCCCGCAGATCAGTAAATTTATAAATGAACAAATGCAGGAATTGCTAGAAAGAGGTATTATTGAAAAATCAACTAGCGCATATTGCGCACCAGTTTTTTGCGTGCCCAAAAAGAATACGGAAGATGGCGAACCGCAACCGCCGCGCATCGTGTTTGACTACCGCGCGCTAAATAAAATTATTCCAGATTATAATTTCCCAGTCCCTCTACCTGTCGACTTATTTGAACGAATGGCCGGTGCGCAACTATTTTCGTCATTTGATATGTATTCATCATATCATCAGATAAGTATTAAAAAGGAACACAGGCATAAAACGGCATTCCAATGCGAGTCAGGCCTGTATCAGTTTTGTCGCTCCCCCTTTGGACTTAAAACTAGCGCACCAGTCTTTCTGTCACTAATAAATGTACTAGTATCAGATTTAGAAAATGTAGTAGCATTTTTCGATGATATTTGCGTATATTCTAAAACATTCGACGAACACTGCGAGAGCATCATCGAGTTAATGAAACGCCTTCGTGAAACTAATCTGGTCCTCCATCCGAAGAAATGCAAAATTCTACGCCCAGAAATCGAGTACCTCGGTCATGTAATCTCGAAAGACGGACTACGCCCGTGCAACGACAAACTGCGCGCAGTAAAAGAATTCCCGGTCCCGCGCACGCCAAAGAATGTTAAACAATGGCTCGGCCTAGCAGGATACTATAGACGATTTATAGAAAATTTTGCTAAGATCGCCTAACCACTCACTATTCTATTAAAGAAACGCCAGCCGTTCGTTTGGGCGGAAGAGCAGCAAAAAGCTTTCGAGACGCTACGCGATAAATTATGCGAACCTCCGGTGCTCAGACACCCGGATTTCGACAGAACATTTTTTCTTACCACTGACGCATCAAAAATCGGAATCGCAGGGTCACTTTCCCAATTTGACGACCAAGAGCGAGAACACGCTGTAGCATACATTTCACGTACCCTCACACCTGCTGAAAGTAATTACCCCGCTATCCGGCTCGAACTATTAGCAATAGTATGGAGTATTTCGCAATTCAGACCTTATCTGTACGGCCGAAAATTCATCATCATTACTGACCATAGACCTTTGGTACATCTATATTCAATAAGTGACCCAAATTCACAAGCAACTCACCAGCGACTATTATTACAAAATTTTAATTTCGAAGTCAGATATAAAAAAGGAGCATCGAATGTCAATGTAGATGCGCTCTCTCGAAATCCTATACAGGAAGTCGAACAGCTCAATAAGCATTTACAAGCAACTAGGCAAGATCCGGTTCAAGCACTGGTCTTGACAGCTCGACTAGATGATAATACAAAAAGGCCAGGAAATACGCACGCCATGACCACGCGATGCGCAAGGGGCCGACAACCAAGTGCAAAATACTTGGAAGCCATCAAATCCCTCCTGCCGCGTCAGAAAAAGAATCCGCCTCCTCAGGAAGTAGACACGTCAGTAACGGAAACCGACACGAATATTAATTATCCTACAGTTACTAAAAACACGTACTGCTCCGAAGGCAATAAAATTGGCACACAATATAATATGCATAATCAAGACTCTAAAAATAAACAGGACTCACAACCAAAACAGGATATGACCTCTTTAAAAGACGTGATGCTCGAAGACTCAGCCAACTCCCCTACCGCACCCGTGACTACGTTACCCAATGAAAACATTATCTATTGTCGGGATGCACTGTTTATGAGGCGAGACAATTACTTGTACTTCACTGATACCTTTGATACCCCCCTGGATGAAGGCGCACTCAGTTTATTTAAACATGATAAACTACCACAAATGAACAAATTGCAATTAGCCGTTCCCACTACAGTCAAAATAGGAAACAAGATGCATTTTATTATCCCAATCCGTCATGAAACTAGAGAGACCACCGAAAACATTAGAAATTATACATACCAAGCACTGAAGCAATTAGCAATTGATTTAACTGAAAATAAAATTAAAACCATCAGTATAGCCCAAAGTAAAAAAATTGAGCTCGTCGATTTCTTTGAAATTTTACGTATGATAAAAAATACACTGGGACCTTCTGAAGTCAAGATCATAGTTTGTCAGGGACTTATAGTTTTCGCCCCCATCGAGCATCGTCAACAAGTAATCGAAGAAGCCCACTGTTCGGCTATAGGCGGTCATAACGGTTGCAATAGAACTTACAAACGCATCAAGAATAAATACTATTGGACACACCTGAAGGAAGATGTGCAAGAGTTCATTCAAAAATGCTTACCATGCCAATTGAGAAAATTAAATAGACATAATGTCAAACAAAGAATGATCATAACCGATACCCCGCCAGTCCCCTTTTTTAAAGTCAGCATAGACGTAGTAGGCCCACTCGAGCCTACCAAAACGGCAAACGCTTACTTACTTACCTGCATGTGCACGTTTACCAAATACGCTATAGCGGCACCCATGCCAGACCAAACAGCTACTACTGTAGCTGATAACCTTATTAAAAAACTAATATGTACCTTTGGAGCACCTAACGTCATAGTAAGTGACAGAGGCACTAATTTCACTTCAAAACTAATGAAACGTATTGCAGCTCGCTTCAAAATTAAGCATATTACTACAACGGCTTATCACCCGCAGGCTAACAATGTTGAACGAATTCATTTATCGTTAATCGAGTATCTAAAAATGTTCACTTCCAAGACCAAAAATTGGGACGAGTATGTCGAACTTGCTATATTTAATTATAATACAAGCTGGCACAGCAGCCACCAGTTCTCACCATGGGAACTGCTGTTCGCTCGCAAGCCACGCCTACCAAGCACGGAGCCCCTGCTAGAGCAAGATTTACTACCTACCTACGAAGGCTACGTGGAAAACTTGGTTAAACAGTTACACAATATACATGAAATAGCTAGAGAAAAATTAATAACATACAAAGAAAAAACCAAAATGCAATATGATAAAAAAACAAATCCTAACAAATTCAGAATCGGTCAATGGGTTTTTCTAAAAAGCGGCCCAAAGCCTCATAAACTCACAGACAGTCACTTTGCCGGTCCCTACTTGGTCCTGGAAGTGGGAGAAAAAGAAAATATTAAAATAAAAATAAACGAAAAAGAAACTCGAACGGTCCACGCCAATCGTTTAAAGAAATCGTACATCGAAACAAGTAGTAATTGAAAAATTATGTTTCAGATGAAAGCAGTAATTCTCAGCATCTTTGTTCAACTATACGTCAAAATAGTCACTCCTTTCATAGCCTATGATTGTTTTCAACGTTTTACTAACTTCACTACCTTCTCTCTTGTAGATATTGCTGAATGCGACATTCCTAATCCAATAATCAATTCTACGATAACTGAAATATCCCTCCTCCAACTTAATGATTTTGCAACTATAAAGGTCCGTTACTGCAAAATAGAGGTCAAACGATCAGCCAAGACATGCGGCGCGCTCTCTCACGAATGGTCCCCCCCTTTTTTCGAAATAGAATATATTAAGCAAGTAACACGAGAAGAATGCGTTAAAATGCACTCTTATCGAATAATGACTATCGGCGATAACCTAGTACAAAACTTAATGATAAATCAAACAACCGTACACCCGATAGAATTGGCAGGATACATTGCCCCAGACGGCACTTGCACTAACGCAGGAAGTTTCTCCGACCCTTACGGCACATTCAGCAATGTACACGTTACCGGCTATGTTAAAGTATCACTCGAAGAAAGATTTAACTCTGTAACACTCGAAACAAATAAAATCAAACTCGAGTCCGGAACTTCTTGTCAATTTACTGAAGAACGTTGCATTGATAGCATATTCGGATACGCATTCTGGGACAGAACCGAGTCTCAGGCATGCCAGGCCAACAAGTATACTAATCTATATTCAGGACCCGTCACTAAAGTAACAGAGATCGGCAATGAACGAAGACCACTTTATGTATTAGATTCTGAGGATATATCTTTTGCTTTCAAAGACCTCGGTAAAATGATACAATGCGGTTTTGAAATTATTAAAACAGAACATCCGAGATTATTCATATTAGAAAATCGGCTCGGTGAACATTTCATTTCTAACAGAGTTAAAAATATGCACGATCTAGATCTTTTCACTTATGTAAATTCAAAAATATTATTTGTTGAAAAACATATCAAAAATCATTTGCAAAAATTATACCACGACGTATTACTACAGCAATGCGAATTAGAAAGAAAAGTTATTACTAATGCGTTAAACATTGCCACTTTATCCCCGGACCTTTTAGCATATTATTTAATGAGAGAACCCAGATACATGGCCATGATGGCGGGTGAAGTAGTACACATTATCAAATGCGTACCTGCAGAAGTCAAAGCTAGAAAGGCCGAAACGTGCTACCAAGAATTACCGGTCACGCGCGGTGAGACTCCGATGTTTATCACACCTCGTACGCATATAATAAAACAATACCGCTTGCGATACTAAAATGTCGGTAATGTATAAGTTCGGTGACTCATGGGTAAAAGTTATTCCGGATGTCACTAGTCAGGAAACTCCACACATAATCATACCACAGGCCAAGCAAAGTTGGGAATATAATAGCCCCATAAACACGGCAACAAGCGGAATTTACACATATAACGACATTGAACACCTTCGCACGTTCATAATGTTCCCTACAGAACGGAACGCGGTCCTTAATCAAATCGCGCTCGGTTTCGCTGGAAAATCCAATCTAGCCCCGGGAATATCCATAGCTAAACTACTCGACGAAGATACCCTGAACCGTATTGCGAATTCCACTTGGGAATCGCTATGGAGTCGATTCATTACATTCGGATCGGCGAGTGCCGCTGTTTTGGCCATCCTTATGATCTTTAGAGCAATTAAGTTTGTCCTTGATACCATTATACATGGTTATGCCCTTCATTCCCTCTATGGCTTTAGCATACACCTACTTGGCGCATTCTGGAATTCTTTGACTAACTTGCTACTTTACCTAGCTAGGAAACCTGAAAGAGAAACAAACCCAGACAAATTAAACAAGGAAGCCCCGTCGGCAATACAGCCTGAAGAGCGAACTACTATCTTTAAAATCGAACGTGACAATCAATTGACCCAGAAACCAAGCTACACAGAGAGACAGATATATCCAGTATTATCAGAACCAGAAATTCCACCATTAATCAACAGAATATAAACGTCAACAATAGCTATATGTCTGAAAACATGGATCACAGAGCCAAAAGAAAACTACTAGAAGACTTGATAATAGAAAAAAAGAGATTAAGTATATCAACTCAAATGCAAGACGAAACCGCAATAGAATTCAGACACAGAATAAATACATATTTACAAAAATACTTTGTCATGGGGAAGGCCGCGCAAATGTTTTTATTCGAAGTTACAGAAGACGAAACTCAGAGAGAAAAATTAGCTATTTATATTTTTATTAAGGGCCTCAAACATGAAATCAGACGCTACGTTTGCCCTTTTACCTTTTACAACAAACTACAAGACGCACGCTTACACGCCATACAAATAGAAAAGAATCTAATAGACATCAATCACATCAAAAGAAATTCGATCCGCCCCATATCGGAGTCTTTTAGAAAATAACAACACTGAACATTACATTATTTTCTTTTTTAGGATACTGACAAGTAACTACAAACATTGCAGTAGCCACCAGGTGCTAAACACCGAAAGACCTCACCCGTTACCCATCTCCTTCCACAAAATGTACAAGAGTAACACTAATGAACCATCCCTCCCCAACAAAATACCTCACACTGAAAACACGTTGCATAACAAATCAAATTTAATAGAAGCAGAGGTTACTTATTATGTAAATAGTAACTTTTCACCTACTTGCACAAGTTGTCATTACACCCTACCCATACAACAACAATTATCATATAACCTTGTCTATGTCAAAATCATCGGTCCTCACAGACCACCATACGCCATACGATGCATTAAATGCACAGACTGCATACATCATGTCGTTCTACACTATCCCAACCTAGAGTTACCTACAGACTCAATTCCTAAACCGCCCGGCATTAACAGCCTTTTACCTTTCCGAACAAAAAACATCCGCTCTTTAAAGCAATTTCATGAACACTACTCTAACTGCTTACAAATAGCCATGAAATATATAGCAGAGATAAGGGATATCCTTGAGAGACACACTGACCAAAACACACCTACACAAACACATTACACCGCTAGTAATCATCGCGACATCCAAGATAAAAATACAATGCTCAGCGAACTACTCAAACCCAGTACCACTTATCCTTCCGACTCGTCCCCACGAGTAGCACCGCTCCTGCTCCGTAGAAACTATAACACCTCCCCAACCACACTAATAAACATCTTTGACCAAATAGACAATTGGGAATGGATGGAGCTTTTTAACAAAATCGCTGTCAACGCTAGACAGAAATTCAAAAAAAAAAAAAGGGAATATAAAAAAAATCAACTCTTCCAGCTAACACCAGCAAAATGCCCTTACCCAGAGTACTTTTCGTTAGTCTACTAACTACCGTTATATGCCAAAATCAGCCAACTACAAAGCAATATGATAGTCAGCCTGGAATCGCTTTTGAAAAAGGACCTACCATACGATTTATTCAAGAAAAATGGAATATTATCACCGCTCTCGACATCAACTTAGTGCTTAACTCTCATCACAATTTCACCCAAACGCTGGAAAAAATATCTGCAGCTTGCAACACAATCGAGATAAACGATTTCATCAAAAATTCTATATACACAGCCTACGAAGAAACAAAAAAACTCCAACACATCAACGAAGCAGTCAGCACCTCTCTCAACGCGTACGCTTTTGACACACCCAACGGGGGGCGGGATGCCCTAGCATCGCTGGACAGCCTCTTACTCGAACATGCCGATAAGGCCCTTAAAGATGTCTTGAATATGCGCGAGAGTAATTCGACCGAACAAATGGGCGAGTATGACTTAACTTATATTACCGAAAATAATTTACAATCAGAGACAAATCTTCTGCTTTTTAGAAAATCTCGCGCAGATTTCATTACTAGCGCAATGAGCCCAGTATATAACTCTACACACATTAGCCTTATTTTAGCCGAAATTAACGACATTTTACATAAGTTTACTTACATATCAACCGAAGTACGTCAACTCCTGCAAAACAAACAATTTTCTTTCAATCCGCAATTTTTGCTAAACGCGATAAAAACTATCAAAGCAAGCACTAATTCAAAGTTGCCAGTACATATGTCAAAAATCAATATCATAACACTACAACAAATTGCAGAAGTTAACGTAGTCTACTTTCGTAAGAACATCATTGTCGAAGTAGTTTTTCCCCTTGTCGCAAGCAGCAATACACAAACTTACAAATTGTATTCACTGCCAGTATTCCAGTATCCAAACAAAACTAACCAAATCGCTAAATTCATTAGACCACAAAGTGATTACCTGACTGTGACAGAGGGAGAAGCTACCCATACCTTTGTAAGCAAGAATTTAATTGATAACGAGTGTAAACGTATTTTTTCCTTCTATATGTGCCCGTGCCCGACTATACGCAAGCCAAACAATAATTCCTGCGAGTTTAGCCTGTTAACATCACCGGAAGAGTCAAATCTCGTATTTTGCCAACTTGAAACTAGCTCCGAAACTAACTATTATCTTATACCAACGTTACAAAGTAATGTTTTGCTATACTCAGTGAATCTCAATACTTCCTTTGATATTAATTGTAACGGCATAGTACAACCTTTTCCTTTGAATGGTACCGGATTGATACAGATTCCCCAGCCATGCGAACTTAGAACGAGCCACCATATTTATTTAGGGGCTAAGAAAAAACTAAATGCGGAAAATTTTGTAATTCCAAAAATCTCTTTGGTAACTACAGACAAAATAGTAATGAAAAGCCCAAACACAAACAGTAGTCAGAACAGTCACGAGCACTCGGACCGAGCGAAGTTATTGCACGTATATTTAACTTTAGGTGTAACCATTGTAATCGTTGTCGTATCCGTAATCGCAATAAGTTGCATACTTTGCGCATACAGAGTGTGCAGTGACAGAGACCGCGGTTTCGAAAATATACCAATGCAAGAACTTAATCCACCCTTAACTCCTCAAAAAAGAATGATCTGCAAATCTGCACAGACATTACTTGACGGAAAATATTTTAGACTACCAAACAACTACGACACTCCTCACTCCCCACCCGTGGCCGTGCAAGCGGTCCCACTCCAAAAATCCGAAACAATAGACACTTCTCCAATTCTCCCCACTCCCTAAAATAAAGAAGGTACAAAAACACCAATATACCCTCTGTCATATCAGACACTCCATAAAATTAGCACGATGAAACGCACAGCAGCTACCACACTCGGCCCACCATGCAAGAAGGCAAACCGATCTTGGACAACGGAACAAATATGCAACAGTCGGACATCGGCATCAACCAGGACACGACTATTCGCAAGATGGGAAAACCGGGAGGCCCAGACGAGCATGCAGCATCCCGAACCGCCGCTATTAGACGACGATGGAAGCTGGAACTACCACGAGCTGACCCGGTATATTTTCCAGGAGACTCATCACGGGCATCTTCACTTAAAGTTCCTCTTCGAAGAAACCTATGGAGGAGAGGGATTCGGACGAGCCCCTTTCCATCCATGCCGTGTGTGCGGACAAGACACCGCACATTGGCAAGGATGTTTCTTTTGCCGAGCACGCGTTGCAGCCGCTCCCAAGGACCAACAACTAGCCATGGAGGCCGAATGTGTCCGCCCCGAGCATTTTATGCTCAGCAATGCCCCTTGTGCCAGATGTATTGGCAAGGAATTTTTACGTAGATTCCAGAGGAGCTTGCAGTTTCATCATTTGGAGTTACTATGATCCTATCCCCAGTCCTTCCATTTCTTATAATAATAAACAATAATGATAGTTACAAAATATATATATAAAAACAAAAAAAAACACACACATACAAAAATAATAATTATATAAAAAAAAAAAAAAAAAAAAAAAACTATGTATCAAATAATTGCAGTAGCGTTCGGAGAACGCTAGTCCCTTGCTCTATCAGCAAAGGACTCCGAGGGGTGGGCATGTCACGTCGATACGAAAGAAAAAGTACGTGACGAATTATAAGTTATGATTTCAAACCAGGTATCGATAATTTAGTTTTCTATTGTACCAACCCTCCCGGGAAGATTTGTAAGTCTATCTAGCGAGATAGATTAGTCTAAGCACGTTCCCACAATACTTCCGCGAATATTACTCACCGCATATTAAATTGGCAAAATCACAGGAAGGGGCACATCAGCCCACGGTATAAAAAGGCTGGATTGGAGTTCGCAATAGCAGTTACTCAGTATATAGAATACAGTACGCAATACACAATTTACGACTCAGTAGTTTCGCAAAGTTGTTTTTTAAGTCTAACTATCCGGCTACTTAGAACCGGGATTATTAAGTATTATAATTATCTTTAAACAATAAAATCTAAACTCAAGCGCAAACACCTGAGACTGTCCATAAAAAACCTCTTTTGAAACCCAATCCTAATAAGGTAAGGAACTATTTTATCTACTTAAAACGCCCTACATATAATAAAGGCGCTATCCCTTTAACCAACCTTTGCTTAAATCCTGACTAAGATCCAACCTTTACCAACGCGACATTACTTGAATATATTATTACGTCTGGCTGTAACATCATTTCGCCTAGACATAACAGTTGCTAGACATGTGGATATAATTAAGGAAAATACAAAGCTAGTAGGTTTAAGTGAGAGCGATGAATCTGATATTGAAAGTATTAAAAACGAAAATAATGATAATGATACTAATAGCGATTATGATTCTGTATTTGAAAATGATAATGATAAATGTGAAAAAGTAAATACAAAAGAAATCAAAGAAAAGAAAACTCCAACGTGGAGAAAATCGAATAGAGTAAGAAAAGAACCAGATAGATACAAACCAGAAAATTATAACGCAACTATTTATGTAAATTACACAAGCGCCGATACACCTACAAATTATAATGAAGCTATAAATAGTAAAGAAAGTATAAATTGGCAGGAGGCGATGAATAGAGAAATAGATTGTATAAAGAAAAATAACACATATGAACTTATAAATGCACCAAAAAACGAAAAAATTATAAATGTAAAATGGGTTTACACGAAGAAAAGTGATAATAGATATAAGGCTAGACTAGTGGTTAGAGGATTTGAACAAAGAGAAATAATTGAGAATATATATTCTCCTGTAGCCAAAACACAAACATTAAAAATATTGTTAAATTACTGTTTACAAAATAAGTTTAAGATAAATCAAATGGATGTTGAATCTGCGTTTCTAAATGGTTATTTAAAAACAAAAGTTTATGTAAAACAACCAGAAGGCTATGATGATGGAACAAATAGGGTATGGAAGTTGCAAAAAGCCCTTTATAGTCTAAGAGAAAGTCCTCGAGCATGGTATGAATGTCTAGATACATATCTGAACAAATTAGAATTTAAACGTAGTAAAAATGACTACTGTTTGTATTGTATGAAATATAAAAATGAACCAATTTATATATTAATTTTTGTAGACGATTTATTAATATGCTCTAAAAGAGAAGAGAAAACTAACAAAGTAAAATTATTATTGTCAAACAAATTTAATATGAAAGATATGGGCTCAATAAAAATGTACTTAGGTATTAATGTGGAATATGATTGTGATAAAGAAATAATGACATTAGATCAAGAAAGATATATAGACACATTGGCGAATAAATATAATATTAGAGACTCCAAATTATATAAAACTCCAATGGAACAAAATTTAAAATGTGAAACTGCACAGGCTGCATCAGAATATAAAAACTATAGAAATTTAATAGGTGCACTGTTATATATCAGCTCTGGAACGAGACCAGACATTAGTTTCTGCGTAAACTATTTAAGTCGTTTTCAAAATTGTTCAAACAATACTCATTTCAAGTATGCTTTGAGAATTCTTAAATACTTGTATTTGACTAAAAATAAACGGTTAACATATTATAAAAATAATAATGAAAAACCTTTAAGCTGTTTTGTTGATGCAGACTGGGCAGGTGATAATTGTGATAGAAAATCCACCACAGGATATGTAATAAAAATGTATAATAACGTTGTATATTGGAAATCAAAAAAACAAAATAGCGTAACTAAATCATCCACAGCAGCTGAATACATAGCACTTTCAGAAGCAGTAAGTGAAATTCTTTGGATGAAAGAAATAATGAAAGATTAAAATCTTCAAATAATAAAACCAATCAAAGTACATGAAGATAACTCAGGAGCAATCAGTATCGCAAAATATGGCAATTTAACAAAGAACTCTAAATATATAGAAACTCACTATTATTTTGTCAATGAAAATGTCAATAATAATGTAATTGAAGTTATAAAAATAGATACAAATAATAATTTAGCAGATATATTAACAAAAGCATTAGGTAGAATTAAGTTTGAAAAATTTAGAACTGATTTAGGATTAATATAAAATTTAAAATTGTGAAAGTAATCTATGTTTAAGATTTAAGGAGGCGTGTTGAGAATAGGTAAATCTTAAACATAGAATACTTAGTCTACAGAGGATGTACGTAAAATGAGCATGCGCAACTGGTATGAGTATGTGAGTGTGTATCGATGAGTATTGAGTAGATAGCTAACAACAACTCTCATGAAAGTATAGTTAGTTGCCCAAAGGCTCATGTAGAGTAAAGAGCGTCTCAAGCAGAGTGCGATATGCACATGTATATTATCTTTTAAGGTTAAAAGAAAATATAAAAGAAAAGTAATTATCACTTATCCACGCATTTATTTAATCCTTTTTTCTTATCATATTCATTACAACTAAAGATATTGCTATAGAACTGCTTTTGGGGCTGTTTTTTGGGGGTGGGTTTCATCCATTAGATAGCTTTTTCCGCCGATAAAAAAAATACGGGTCTTTTATTTTTTTACGAACTATAACATATCTCAATTACAGAAAAATCGGAGCCGGAGGGTTGGGGTGGTTCCCTTGTGAGAGCCTTGATCAGTCGTTATGAATTCACGACTGCCAAATCTTGCTATCCTCCGAGATAAGAAAGAAGAAACAAAAAAGGCATCTGGATACGTAAATATTGCACATAACTTATGGACATGTCGTCTAATTTTGGAACGCTGACACCTGGCACATTCGTTAGCGAAACGGCGAACATCTTACCTCCTGGATATAATAAATTGTGAAATGCTCGAAAAACCTAAAAGCGAAATTGCTAAGATATAAATGGATGAATATCCGTGGAAGATACAGATGACATAATGATTTAGACCGTAAGTTAATTTCTACAAGGTAAGGGACGTAGAGTTGGATTTCAGAATTTCATGTAGCTCTAAATCCGTGCTCTGTGCGACTGCCAAATCTTCGAAGTTAATAACTATGAGAAAGCTTGAAGCTTCAACACTAAACCCTAAACAATACGTCTGCTATATGATTATCCGTTTCTACGATGTGCTCTATTACTGTAGTGAACTGCCTGATGTAGGAAAGTTGTCGCTGCTGCTTCGAAGATGCTTTCTTTGTGTTTTGCTTGAACACGTACATTAGCGGTTTGTGGCCAGTCTTAATGCTGACTGCTGAAGCTCGACCCTTCGATCCGCGATCGAAAGTATTTGACTGCATTATATATGGTTGTTATTTCGCGATCATATGCACTGTATTTAGTTTGCGTAACTGAGAATTTCCTGGAGTAAAATCCTAGAGGTTGCCAGTGATCATTGACCAATTTTACTAATGTAGCTCCTTGAGCTTTGTCAGATACATCAGTAGTAATGCGAAGTCGCGCGCCAGGTGCTAGATAAGCTAGTAGGGTAATGCGAGGGATATTGAGTGTATAGTCCTGAAATGCGGCACAGGTTTCGTCTGTCCAGATAATGGAAGTTTAGTCATTTTTTTTCCTTTGCTAATAAGACTGTTGAATAAAGATGGTGTATGCACAGCGT
This sequence comes from Phymastichus coffea, assembly GCF_024137745.1. Taxonomy (NCBI): domain Eukaryota; kingdom Metazoa; phylum Arthropoda; class Insecta; order Hymenoptera; family Eulophidae; genus Phymastichus; species Phymastichus coffea. The sequence goes on from NW_026706814.1 coordinate 8,739,918, forward strand.
CCTTGATAAAGCGTCTGTAAAAGTTGATAGACCCATGAAATCTATGAAGTTCCAGTACGTTCGAGAGATATTTGTAGTCGAGAAGAGCTTGCACTCTGTCTGAGAGAGGCTTAGTGTATTTTGCCGATATCCTACAACCAAGGAAGCCCAGCTCAAATTTACCAAATTCACACTTCGTGATGTTTATGTTGAGGCTATAGGACAGTCGTTGTAACATCATACGTAGATATATAGTACTCCTTCTGTGTCCGCGATGCTATCAAAAGTAGTGCTATCAAAAGTGTAGACGAAACATAGATCGAAGTCGAAACCTAGCAATACCTTATTAATAAAACCTTGAAATATTTATCTAGTGTTTCGAAAATCAAACGTCATGAACGGAAATTCAAATAGCCCAAACGGAGTTGTAATTGTTGTCTTCGGGATGTCTGCCTTCGCCATTAAAATTCAGTTATAAGCTCTTACCAGATCTAACTTCGAGAAAATGAACTTGTTGTAGAGGATAATCGAAAAATCTTGAACGTGAGCGATTGTGTAACGATCTGTAATAGTTTGTACATTTAGACTTTTATAATCGCCGCAAGAACGCTAATTGCAATCCAATTCAAAGATCATCTGAATCCTAGATAGAGGAACATTGGCTTTTCCCCGTATTTGTTGATCATATTGTTGTTAGCATCAAAGAAATGGAAAATTGGTGGCTTCTTCTTTTCTGCCTTTGAAAATAGAACGACAAAAATATTAGCGCTCGTGTCAATAAGGAAAGTTATACCTACGGTGATGTCACAAATGAATAAGTGGTGAGAACTGGGTTACCTAGAGTCAGCATTCGCCGCAGTTACTGACGCGCCGAATCATTTCCCTGAGAGCTAGAAGATCGAGTAGAGAAGTTGTAGGATGGGTTGTATTTTCTAGCCTCTGCCCCATACTTAAATGGAACGCCCAAACTCATGTACATAGTGAGATACATTTTTTCGCTGATTTGCTGTACTTGCTATGGTAACAGCATAGTCCTTTTGTTATCTTTGAAACGCTACTGTGAGCCTCCATCACGGATCCTCGGAAGTATGACCTCGACCGACAACGATGCGATGAGGGGGTCTTCAAGCCAGGAGTTGTTGACGTAGCTTCTTGATTTCACTTAAGCTATTTATTGTTGTTGTTGTATTTCGTTTGCGAGTCATTCATGACCGAGGCGATGTATGAGTTGGCGTTCTGTTAAATGTGTCAGAGAGTGTTAGCAAACTCGAATTGAGCCCTGTTATCCTTGGTGCAGCGTCGGCTAAGGCGATTTACGTTTCGCGTAACAGCTTTTGCCCTCAGAGAGAGTAAACGAACGTTAAGTCAAGTTTATTGTCAAAGAACGCTGTCATGTTCACTAGAAGCTTTGAGGTCTTTTATAAGTTAAAGCTGAGGCCGGAGATCAGTTCTTGATAGCACTGGTCCCGTGGTTTAGCAAAATTCTTTAGAATGTCAATTTTTAGTGCTTGGTATTTCCTCTGGTCTGGAGGTCTTATTACACTTATTACAGTCCTAAGTTTCTTTAGAATTTCTTGGTATAATTTGCTGATAAACTAGTAGAATTTCATGCTGTCGGACGTTATCCTCCCTGTCGCGAAAAGCGCTTGTACGTTGTTAAACCATAATGCCGGCCAGAAAGGCGGGATAGGCATGTTGTCATACGTGACAACGTTGACACCGGGTTGAATTACAAGCACGTTGAGTATGTTCCTTGGGATTCCATTGAGGTTAGCTTTTTCATCATTCTTGTCAAAATTTTCTCAAGAGTCTTCAAAATTCTCATAGCTGATTTGCTTGTTCACGGTGACATGATGATATGAAAAAAAATGCTATGTGATTAAAAATTTGTTCAGGAAGTAAAAAGAAAATACGAAGCGTGCAACATTCGTGTTGTTTGGAGAATTGGTTGGAATGCTAGTCGGTCATTTTGTGTGTTAGTGAGCTTATTGTGATGTCATGCGCCTTTTGTTCACTCAATCATAAATTACGTTAATGTAAGCATAATTTGCTTGTTTTCGGACTTGCACAATGGCCGAATAGTCGAAATTCACTCATCAAGCCGCCGCGTATATCCATAATGTATCTCTGGCTTCGTTATTCTTAAGGCACTTCACAGTTTACGTCGGGAACATCAATGTGGGAAAAGGAAATTAAAGAGTTTTTTATAGAGGGTAAGTACTAAATAAGAATTTCACGTATCAGAAGGTTTACTTTTTTCATCTTGGCGCGTATTGGCAAAGAGGCGTAATATATTTCTGCACCATACAATGACCGAAAAGTGATTCTCTATTTAAAGAGATTGGTGCTCCGAGCATGTGTCGTTAGGCGTGTTAATAGACTCAATGAGAGAATATGTGTTCATGTATGCAAGAGCGTCACACACTTATAAAAAAGTGATAGATGCCATGTTGAAACATTTTATTCGCGATTTGATTGGCTGATACATAGTCACGTGATATACTGTTATGTGGCGGCAAATGAGCATGCAGATGTGGTTTCGTGTTAAGATTTTAGAGACATAAATTCAATTTATTATAATTGATACGATTAATCTTGTGATGTCACTTATAAATAATAATAATTCGAACTCTCGTATCTAGCTAATGAGTAAGAATTTATTTCCAATAATTTTACTCTACTTGTCAATAAAATAAATAGATAAATCAAATGTAATCTAATAAATAAATCAAATATATATAAAAAAGTATAATGTTTCAGGGAAAGTCAGACAATGCCCTAGTTTCTTATGATGCGAATTGTCCCATAGGTAAAGCTAAAGTCTTTCTTGGATAGGATATAATTCGGCCCAAGTTTCTTCTAGCGCGAGATGTTCTATAAGTCGAGCTCGAATTATAAGGAAGGAACAGTCTTGCTCAGTTAATTACAATGAGAGAAAGAACTTAGGTATTAGCCAAGTTTATTCAGACTCATGCGCTCACCTTGCAAGGCTAGAAGTGAATGCTAGCCTGTGCAAAGGTAGGCCTATTTATACACAGATTTTCCCGCTTATTTTTGCAGGAGAGATGTCATCGAACATTCGAGAGACATTCGCGAATTTTGAGAAATGAGTTTTCTTAATTTACAAGTAAATAACCATTAATATTAAGCTTTTAACACATGTAAACTTTACAAAATTTGTTATTTGTTGATTTTATAGAATATACAATTATCGCAAATGGTGTTGTCAAAAGTTATTAACTAATAAAGTTAATTAACGTGATATTACAATATTTACAATAGAAAATTATTAAATTTTTATATAATTTTATAGTTGATTAAATTTGGAAGTATTTTCTAAAAATAAATATTTAAATTAGTTAATAACATTTGAATTATGACTAATTTTTCATATTTGTAACGGTTTTTCCTAATCTTATATGCAATTATTAGATTAATTATCTAAGATTCCTAAATCATAAAGCTATCATTATTAAGTATAAAATTAATACTATCGTTTTATATACATTTGTTTAAATTGTAACGGAGAATCTCGGCTAGACCGATCTCGTCCGTTTGGCTCTCGCAAATGTCCGTGCGCCGCGCCAGGCTGAGAGTGTGTGCGTTTGGTACACACACTTACGCTTGGACCTTTTGTTTACGAGGTGCTGAACACGGGCTAAGCTGACGACTGGAGCGATGCAGATGGCGCAGAAGAAGAGAGAGAGAGAGAGCTCGAATTGCGGATCGCCGCGGAAAATTCGGGGAGTCTCTGCTAAGCGATAAGCAGAGGAAATCGCACGCGCGGATAAAACCGAAGGTTACGGTTTTTCCAAGTTGGCCTCGTGACCTCGTCGACGATCATTCGTTTCGGATACACGCCCGGTGCGCGGACGAGTATTGGAGCGTAAGGCTGGGTTGCGCCCAACCGTGTCCCGAAGTATACCCGGCACCGGTGCGTGTGGGTAACCGGCGAGGGGCGCGGGTGCGCGCGCGAGCATTCTGGACGTGCTGCAGTACCGAACGATAAAGAGGTGGCGAAGTCCGTTGATTGTTGTTCGCAACAACAATCAATGGACGAGAGGACGAGAAGGAGGAAAATAGCGACGACAAAGAGAAAATACCAGCGAGACGGTCAACGAGGAGCACACCAGTGACGTCACGGTGCAGAGCGCTCTAGCCGTCGGAGAGGCTGAAGGTCGAGGTCGGTGCCGTATTTTTCTTTTGTCTGTCTCTTGCATGTTTGGGCGCCAGTTTATGGCTGGTAGCACGGCAGACCTGCTGGCTACCCGTTGATAGTCTATCGGCGAAAAGTGTTCGTCGGGCATTTGTTATAGTATTTAGTTTTCGCAAGGGAGTCGGCCGGCTGACTAGCCACCGATTCACCTTCGCGTTCGCGTTTGTCATTGTACCGCTCGTAGTATATAAATCCGAGGTCGCCGTATTGTAATCGATTGTTGACAATTAAATGACTAGTGTGTTAATCTGCTGTTGTGTTTATTCGCCGCTGTATCACTCCTCATCCCGACTTCGAATCTGTACGTTTAACGTGTTTATGCTCGACGCGTTATTCAGTCGTGAGAACGTCTTTTGCTTCCCGAATCCGCGAATAAATAATTTGTGCGGACGGTCGCGAGCAACCCAGATGGGTACGGCCGGAATTCTCCGTTACAAAATAAATTGTTAATTGTTTATTTACTAATAACAGTTATTATTCAGCTGTTATTAATGAAACCAATTCTTACTCATATACTATACTTATTCATTTTGCATATGGATTATTTACATTTTTCTAATATTTCATATTGTTAGCGTAATAAATAAATCAACTTTGCATATTGAAATTCATTATTATTTCATAATTAAATGCAATTTGTGTTGTTATATTCTAAATCTACGTACTAAAATCTATATAATAAATACTTTGTTATATTAAAATTATCTCTAACTAACAAATTTTTCTTAATAATAAAAATCACTATATCTATATTTATTACTTTGTGACGTCACGCTATTTATTTTGATTTGACTCTTATATGTATACACAATCGAGTAAACAGTGAGGTAGCGCCGCTTAATGTATTGATTTGAATAAACAGATAGATGCGTTAGACTGATTGCAGTGATTCAGTGATACAATAAACTAGCTCATAGATAGGACCGTTACAATCTTAAAGATATAATGGAAGTAAAAAAGTATGCTACAGTGTTATTGTTTTTATATTCATTAGTAATCATTATGCCCGTTATGCACGCTAAACACTTGTCAATTTATACAAAGTATATAAATAATTGTCAATTCTCGCGCTAAAATATTACGTCATATCAACCATCTCATGCCGTAACCCTGATCTTGTTCTTCAACACCAATCATAATAAATATAGGCTTCACTTCTCATCGTTCTCCTTTATAGTAAAGATTTTATAAAACTAGCAGCAAATCAACCGTTTCGTAAAAATAATAGATTGAAATCTATCTAAATATTTTTTCTTACTAACCAATAATCTAGGTTTTGAATGTGTAAGATTGAAATAAAGATTATAATGTCGCAATTTTTATTGAAAAAGTAGGATAACAATTTAATAATAATTTAAACCATTAAAAAAAAACTAAAAAATTACTTATTGCAGTTTGAAATGTAATAAATTATGAATTTGAAAACGTGTTTCATTATTTATACACATGTTTTCACTATGATATGTATTATGTAAAAAAAATTGAAAAATACATCTTTGATAAAAGTAGTTTATTATAAATATGTGAATAAATATAACAATAAGAAATGAAAGAGAAAATAAAAGAGCGCAAAGTATATCTGATCCTGTATATTTTTATATTCCTATACATAAAAGTGATACTGAGTGAAGTAATTTTATTCGAGATTTAAGTTGCAACGATTGCCGAAAATCGTTTTGACTCGCGTAGGTTACTGAACGGCTGAGCGTAACAGCCGTGATCGGTTTGAGAGAGAGAGGGCGCGTAGGGGCAATGACCGGGAGGGGAGAGTTTGCTAGCCAGTATGACTGTGTCTTTCAGTCCGGCAGCATCATAGCGTGTGAGCATTGAGCGAAGATAGTGTTTACCTTTTTCGAGAGAGATCCAGGGAGACGAGTATATTGCTAGTAAGTGCGGAGGCGGAAGAGCACATTGCACAACGTGTGCATTATTAACCGGAGGTAATAATCGGCGCGGCGAGACAAATCCACGCACTGTGTAACGTGCGTGGCTCCGATACCTGCAGGAACAGTTACAAGTGGAGTGCCGAGTGCGCGCATTGTTCAACGTGCGCGACCTCGGCAGCTACGAGAGTACGCCCAACAGCCTCAGCAACACCTCCCGCAGCGAATAGAGTGACCGCAGCAGCATCAGCAGCAGTGAGTCACCCAACTGCGGCAGCGGAGAAATAGGCGCAGAGGCGTCAACAGCAACGAGCGAATCGGGTACGGTTGGCCACCGTATCCCCAACAACTCCGCGGTAGGTGCACCATATTGTTATTTGTTGTTAGCGTGCGATATTGTCAAGAGCGTGCGAGCGGTTAGTTCGCGGCGATCGCGATTTGCTCTCTCTCTCTCTCGTTCCATTCGCATTGTCATTCGGAAGGGCGTGCGATAGTCTCTCGGCAATTCCCTCCCGTGTAATAGATCCAAGTAAATAAAGCAGTCATTGGTTTATATTTAACGATAGTGTTGTTTTGTCTTTCCTTTGTCCGAGAGCCGTATTGATGTTTCCGTTCAATTCGAACGCGCCGGTTAAATAGCATGGATCACGTAGGTATCGTGAGAAGCGACTTGCCAACCGAGTTATCAGCAGCGGCCGACGGAGCGCTGCTAATCAAGCGCGTCAGCGCCTCCAAGCGGAGAGTTCGAGAACCCAACTCCAATTGGTGAGGTAACTCTGCGCAGGCGCACTCCCGGACAAGGTGAGTTAATGTGCTTCTAGCACATAGATAACAAGGCGTCGTTTGATCGAACTAATAGACACGTTTGATAGGTTCAAGGTAAAACGACAGCCTGTTACAATGTACTGACTGTAGTCACGTGGGTCACAGTTATGAGTAAATTGGTAATAATAATAGGTCGAGGTGTTTTATATCTATTAATACAAATAATTATAAAAAAATTTGTAGATATTGATGAGTCCTAAATATTAATGAGTCCTAAAAATACATAAAGTAATTTTAATTTATTCTAATTACGTTTATTTATCGGACGTATACATTTATTGACTACTGTAAAGTTTAGCATCGGATAAATATCATCAACAATGAAAAGAGTAGATAAGCTAGAGAGATCACAGATCAGATGGGCCTCAAATCAGTGCGGTCCTCAGATTAATGATCTAAAATGCATGAGCTCAGCATGAAGAAATCAGCACTCTTAGATCACACGCGAGAACCTTCCCACACCTCCCAATCTGCAATGCATTTTAAATATTAAAATTTATTGATGTTTAAGTATATTTAATTTATTTATGTAATATAATTTATTTATATAATATAATTTATTTATGTGTATATATAATATAATGCATATTTAGCTCAGCGAAAAAAATGAACAGACACTACTAGGAATCGAACTCGCGTCCTATTGATCGACAGACTATAGCTTTACCAACTCAGCCCCAGTTGCTATTAGCTCTTGGTAGTTCTTACGTATATTTGCTGCCCAGCCAGAGCAACTAGAACGGCATCCCCACGTCTCGCGCCCCGTTAATCCGAATTGCGTTTTAAAATCACGCGTTATCATTCATATATGCTTGAATGAATATATATTCATATACATTGTTTCTATTTATTGCAGTAGAGCATTGGTTAATAGTTTCAGTTAGAATGACGTTGAGTGAGTTGATCTGTTTTCTATGTTACTAGATCTTTTAAGAGGAACGTTGCACGTTATTCAGACGTATTACAGAGTAAAAAGCATGTTTTTTCCAGTCGACATTTATATTATTGTTTACTTTATTAAATACTTGATGGTGTAGAGTAATCAATATCTGCGAATTATATCATAATAAATCTAACCATGATGATACTAGGGGGGTCAATAAGTCTTTACAAAAAGAAGGAAAAAAAAGTTTTGCGTATGTAATTTATTTTATTTTTCAACATAATCTCCTTGAAGGTCGATACATTTTATTAAACGGCCTTCCAGTTTTTTTAAGTTATCAGAAAAATATGATTTTTGAAAACCCTCAAAAGAGGCATTTGTTTCGGCGATGACTTCTTCATTCGACGTGAATCGTTGTCCGGCAAGCCATTTTTTAAGGTTAGGAAATAAGAAAAAGTCACTGAGAGCCAAATCAGCCGAATATGGTGGATGGTCAATTAATTTGAACTTTAAATCGTTAATTTTTACCATCGAAACTGCACACGTGTGAACTCGAGCATTGTCTTGAAGAAAAAGGCATTATGTTTTTGTTCAAGTGAGGACGTTTTTCTCTGATTTTTTTTTCAGCTAAACTAATAATGACGCATAATATTGTCCAGTGATCGTCTGGCCCTTTTCCAATTAGTCGATGTAGATGATTCCATACGCATCCTAGAAAACCGTGGCCGTAATCTTGCCAGCTGACTTTACTATCTTTGCCTTCTTTGGGGCTGGTTCTCCTGCGGTAATCCATTGTTTGGACTGTTCTTTGGTTTCAAGAGTGTAATGGTGTACCCATGTTTCTTTTACAGTTACGAGTCGACGCCAAAAGTCTTCCGGATTACGACGTATGCGTGCCAAAAGAGCCTCAGAGGTGACCACGCGGGTTCGTTTGTTTTCAACAGTGAGCAAACGCGGCATCCATCTTGCTGATATTTTTTTCATCCCCAATTTTTCATGCAAAATTGAAATGATTGTATCCTTTGATACCCCTGTGGCCTCAAGTAATTCTCGCAATTTTAATCTTCTATCACTCAACACCATATCGTAGATTTTGTTGTCCATTTCGGGCGTCCTCACTTCTACGGGGCGTCCTCACTTCTACGGGGCGTCCTGGACAAGATTCATCTTTTGTTGTTGTACGGCCGCGTTTAAATTCATTTACCCAGTTATAAACAGTCTTAAACACAGAGATAGACTTGCCATGAACGGCGTTCAACTCAACTGTGATTTCTTTTGGTGTAAGGCCTTTCAAATGATGATGTTTTATCACCAATCGAAACTCTGTTTTTTCCTTTTTGTCAAATAAACCAATAACTTTTTGTTCAACCAAAGCTCACAAAAAAACGACTTAATGAATCGAACTGAAACTTTGTACGATATTTAGTTAGTAGTAGTGCTTGCCAAAAACATCATAATTGAAGCGTGACGAGCAACATCTCTTGGATTTTGTAAAGACTTATTGACTCACCCTCGTAATTCGAATAATTTTGGTTTATACATTTTACTATTGCAAAGTCAATCAAATCCGGAAGCTTGTTTATATCTGTAGGCCACTATGTTGGTTCTCCAATAGATCTGAATATCAGAATGTAGTTATTTTTGTAGTGTTTCAGAGAGTATTTTGCCTCTGTATATTGCAGTTGATGATCTTGACGCCCACCACGGATGGGCATATTAACAAAAATTATTTTGAAGTGTCATCATGTTTAGATTTATCATCAGATCATTCGGCCATACAAATTATTCTACACCTCTGAGTATTTAACAAAATTAGCATTAACATAAAAGTCGACTGGAAAAAATATACTCTTTTCATAGAGGTATGCGTAACGTGCAACTATTTTCTGTAAACAACTAATAATATAGAAAGCAAAATCAACTTACTCAACGTAATTCTAACTAAAACTATTAACATATGCTATACTGCAATAAATAGAAATGAGAAATTAAAGTAAAGAGATTATTCAGAGAAAAATATCAAATAACTAGATTAAGTCAAGACAAAATTAAAATAAATAAAGCAACCAAACATCTAAAGAGAATGTTATATGAAGAAAAAGACATACAAACGTAGAATTATCTCAAATCACTGAGTCCTACACAAGCAACAGATTAGTCATTATGAAAAGCTACTAAACCACTTAAAAGACCAACTACATTTATACCGCCTATCAGAAAACCTGGTAGTAACTGAGCAAGATCAGACGAAGAAAAAACTGAAACGTTCGCAAATCATCTTTGTACAGTAATTAAGCCTCAGCAAAAAATAGTTACCAAAGAAGAAGAAATCTTACTAGAAGATTCTAACGTCCAAAACAGTACACTAATCAAATCGATTATAATAAAGGAAGTATTGTAAGTTATTAATAATATTAAGAATAGAAAAAAAAACTCTCAGTCCTGATAATATCACAGAAAAAATGATTTAAATGTTACCTCTAATTACAATAAGATATCTAACATTTGTTTTTTATGGAATAATATTGAATAAGTGAAAACAAAAATTTGATGTAATTTTTCATCTTTTTGACGTACCAGCTGTGAAAAAAAATTTTTATCAATCGACAAAAATTTTTTTTTTTAAATTAAGAAAGAATAGTATAGTATTCCACTTGTAAAAATAATCATTTTTTCTCCTATACATTTTTTTGAATTTTTAGAATTTACGGTGTAACGGGGTAAAACCGTTTAATTATTATATTCGCGCAATTACACTAAAAGGATGCGCGTAGTTAAATATGCTCGGTACGTAAATCGGAGAGCATGCAAAGACAAGCGCCAGTCAACCAGTAAGTTCTCTTATCGAAGGAAAGTGAGTGGAAGCTATGAGATATAAGAGAATCAAAAGAAAACGCTTGTTAGTAATATGAACTAGATCTTTTATTATTCCTTATAATCTACAGAAGGTCGGCCCGCGCGTTTATTTACGTTGACGCTCGCTCGTCGGCAACACGTATTGCCGGGACGCTTGCTGCTCTTTGTTGTTAGAGCCGTTACATGCACGCATCGAATATTAGAAATTGATTATTAATCACGCCACCGCGATCGCGAAATTAAGCTGGCCAGCTTACCTTATATTTGCGGGCGATCGGAGAAGACAAGGACGAACCACACAGCGCGGAACAGTTTTTATTGTTTTTGCTCGCGGGTCGCGAATGCGCGCACGCACTGGTTTCGCCCTCGATGGCGAAACCCCACACACTCTCTCCCGTCCTGGTCTCGAGCTGGCGGATCTCTGACACCTCGGTGGCAGCTGTCACGGCTATCTGGCACTAAGCTGGATATCACTGATCTGGCGTGTAGTCGTCAAGGGCACGTAAATCGGCGGTAGCGGTGGCGAAAGCGGGCGGACACGACAATGGTCAATGCTTCACTAGTTCGATTTCAATCGCGCGCATTCCGTCTGCTCGCGTGCCGAATTCCTTCGTTACGTATTTTGTCCCCCCGGCAGGTGCTGCTCTCACAGGCAGCAATCAAGTTAAATAATCAGCGCTAATTTGACGTTTACCGTCACAACGGAGATAAAAATTGTTTAAATAAATTGTCACTTCTCGTAATATTTACCCGTGCGCCCGTTGGTTTTGACGAAAATAATTTTTTGACCAGTGATTCAGATAGAGCTTGATAAAAGCTAAAAACTGCTCTAATTCAAATTTCTGTAAGATTCTTTTCTCCAGATTTGGCAAATTTTCAAAGTTAGCAAAAAAATTTTTGGAGTTTTCAATATTGAATTATTGCTTGAAAAAAATTGAAAAACAATCGATAGCATCCGTGAGTCATACCATTTAAAAGCTCTTAAAAAGATCTTTCAAACGCACTGCCGGGTGACTCTATACGTTAATTTTTACCAGAGACATTGAATTTTAATATTTTGATTAATTTTGCGGCTGGGCACCTAAAGTAGGTGACCGGCAGTGTACATACTGTAACAGGGGGAATAAGTCGTGCAAACGGGGAAAATATTTTTACAATATCCCTCGATGCAGAGCTAACCGCCACTCTGTTAAGCACGTATAGAGTATACGTGATCTCGCCTTTATAATTGACACAAGCTCCAACCTCACGTATCTTTCCCAGTTGAACTCATCTTAAGTCACCTGACTTGCGATATTTATCTTCCGTATTGTGGATAAATGTTGATGTTTATCTGTTACAATCCCCTAGATCAAATCGTTCAAATATTTCCGGGAAACGAGTTTACTAAATGTAAATGTGATGAGAGTATGCAATGCGGCGAGTTAAAACGATCATCCTTTTAATATGATTAACACTAGATACACTGAAAGCGGGCCGAAAGTTTTTCGCGTGCGAATAGGTTTACAAACGATATCGGGGAGAGAGAGAGAAAGAAAACATAAAACTAAATCGGCGCGAACCAATGCACGGTTCTGTCATATACCCGGCGAATCGGCGCTAACCCTACTAGTTACGCAATTCTATTCTAAATAATTTAACGGATGCGGTAGGTGCATCTACCCTTGGTTGCGGTTACGGTGATCAGCTGTAACCGTTAAGGTCGATCAAAACTGGTGCTCCTTGTCACTCCTGGCGTTAATACTGTTGCTGTCGTTGTCTGTTTAGGAAGCTGCTGCCGCTGAAACCGCTGCCGATACGCTTTCGTGTGCTGGCTGTTGTCACTGCTCTTGCTATTGCAGATGCTGCTACTTGTCAAGGTGGTTGTCACTTAGCGCCTTACACGCGGTTTTTTCCTTTTATCAAGATAAAAGTTCGGCACCAAGAACTAACAACGTGTACTTGACACTGGCTCAGACGATACTACTTCCAATTCCCACACGCGCCCCCTCTGTCCTATTCGTTAGCTCGCGTTCCTCGATCGTTGCCGAATCACTAACGAATCGATATTTAATCGATCACCGTTGCAATACATACATTACATATGAAATGTAATCCAGCAGAGAAAATTCATTTCTGTTTGCTGGTCTTGTGTAAAATTAAAACTAAAAACTTAAAACTACATGGAACACACATAACTTAACTAGAGTAGTCTAGACATGTCCACTTATGCTGAAGTAGCATTGCACTGCTTCAGTCAGCCGATCACTGTTCGTTGCACTTATATTTCTACTATATATTACCATTTTCTATTTAACATTTGTTTTGCCGTTATATAGTATCCCGTAGTCGTATTCATCTTTCTTCTGTATATAAGTCTTTCAAAATTGTTGAGTCTTGCTGGGCATGTAAGTCCATTGTAACGATCAACGTTAAATCCGCGATCTCACCTTGTCAGATCGACTGCCCGCGAGGGGCAGCACCTGTCGGACATGAATTGTGGGTACGCACTGCGCGGGAAGAGAGATAGATATAGAGAACAAAAATCTACGATAGATGCTCCTGGAGTACAGACGTAGCCCTTACAGAACGCGATTAGTCCTTGTGTTTAAAGAGGAGTGCCGCGACTTGTGTATAATGGCATTAGCTGAGAGGAGAGGGCATCCTGAGAGATTGTGCGCAAGTAATTCGGTGGACGCCCTACTTGAGACAGACAACTTCTCCAGCAAGACCGGGAGACAAAGCGAAGCTAATCTGAGTGATCACGCGATTAAGAGCTGCTCTCGCGAGGTAATCTGACCAGCTTCGCGTTGATAGTTTTGTGCGTTTAAGACGAAGTCACCGGCAATCTCACGTGAGATTGCAAAACAAGAAAAGGCAATCGCGCGTGTAATGCGATTGTAGCGAAAGCAAGTGAGCGTGGTTCGGACGCGGCAACGGATAAGATGGCAGCGCCCGTATATGCCACGTGTAGCAAATTGCGATAGCAGCGCAGACCTAATATTAAGGTAGCAGCAGAAGCAGTGCCCCAGATAAGGCGTTTGTGATTGCCCGTGGGGACAATCCTCTAGAAGTTCACGGAGCGACTCTAAAGCGTGTGCCATTGTATGACGTAGCGGCAACGTTCCCGCAGTTCGCGCTCATTTGCGCACATAGGCAAGGCAAACCTGCAACCCGTACACGACGTAGCCTCTCTCACCATCGTACCCCGTTACACCATATATATATATATACGAGGTGTATTCAAAAAGTAAGGTGACTTTTCAAATTTCACGGGCAATGTACTTTCGATTTTCGATTTTTTTGTTTTCTTATCTTGGTACACTCTTTCCAAACATCTGTACCAAGTTTCAAGTGTATAGCATTTTTTGTTTGGTTGTGAGAGGCGTAAAGGTTATAAGTGTTTTGCGTGCTCGGCGATTTCTTGCTATCGAAAAATATGGATCAAAGGATTTGCATCAAATTTTGTGTAAAAAATAAAATAAAGTGCTCCGACACACTTGAAATGTTGACGGTGGCATACGGTGAAACTGTTCTGAGTAAAAAAAATGTTTACAAGTGGTACAAACTCTTCCAAGATGGCCGGGAAGATGCCAATGACGAGCTTCGCTCTGGACGCCCAAGCACGTCAACAACTGATGAAAACGTTCAAGCAGTGAAGAAAATTGTTCTGGAAAATCGTCAAATCATTATCAGAGAAGTTGCTGAGGATGTTGGTATATCGCTTGGCTCGTGCCATGAAATTTTTTCTAACGTTTTGGGCATGAGACGTGTGTCAGCGAAGTTTGTTCCGAAATTTTGACCAAAAGAACCGTCGCATGAGCATCGCTCAAGAACTGTTGAATGACGTCAACGACGACCCAGATTTACTCAAAAGGGTCATAACTGGTGACGAATTATGGGTATATGGTTATGATATCGAAACCAAAGTCCAATCGTCCCAATGGAAGAGCCCAGATGAGCTAAGACTGAAAAAAGCACGCCAAGTTCGATGAAATGTCAAAGTTTTGCTCACTGTTTTCTTCGATTACCATGGCGTGGTGCATCAGGAGTTCTTACCATATGGACGCACGGTCAATAAACAGTAGTATCCTGAAGTTATGCGCCGTTTGCGAGAAGCAATACGAAGAAAACGCCCAGAATTGTGGAAAAACAATTCATGGCTTTTGCATTACGATAATGCCCCTGTTCACTCATCTTTCCTTTGAGAGATTTTTTGGCCAAAAACAACACCACAATCATGCCTCAGTCACCATATTCACCGGATTTGGCCCCATGTGACTTTTTCTTGTTTCCAAAACTAAAGAGACCTATGAAAGGACGGAGATTTGCAAAGATTGAAGAGATAAAGACTGCATCGCTGGAAGAGCTCAAGGCTTTACCGAAAAGTGCTTATGAGAAGTGCTTTGAGGATTGGAAAAACCATTGGTATAAGTGTATTGTATCTGAGGGGGATTACTTTGAAGGGGATAACATAAATATTGATGAATAAATAAATATTTTTTAATAAAAATAAGAATTCACCTTACTTTTTCAACAAATCTCGTAAACCATGTTAAATCAACACATAAAAGATTCTTAACAGTATTAGCAGTATCCTAAATTTGAAAAAACCACTCGTTTACTATTCAGCAACCAAAAACCGTAGTCCTTAAACAATATGCTAATACAACTAGAAGATTAAAATTTTATTCAGAAAATGCTTAGTATTTTAACCTTCAGAACCAAAAAAAATGAATTTTTAAAAATTATTGCCAAAATAGTGCAAAATACGATAAAAATAATATCTAAAAATCTTCTAACACACGAATAACTTACAAATCCGAAATAATCTTAATGAAAATACTGCTAACCATGAATTGACACGTACCTTCTTTAAAATCGTTTATCGTTCCAAGATGCAAAATATAATGTTTGAAATATAGAATATGTATATTTTACTCCACTATAAGTAAGGCTACATGCACAACTCAACAATAAAACACTTTTTCATGTAAAGATTTCATAAAAACACGAGATTCGGACTCTAAAACCTCAAAACACAATTACAAGGCGTTTTTTATGATATCGAAAATTTTACTATTACAAAACTTCTTGTAGAAGGATAAAATATAATGATACACATAACATTCCTGGCAAAATAGTAGCTGAAGTAGTGACAAATATAAACAATTTGAACTTATCTTCGAACTGTTGTCCTTAAATTGATCTTGATAAATGAGCTTCAATCAAGGTTAAAATCAATAACAGCATCGTATTCCTCTGTTAAAAACTACCGAAGAATGATGATAGGCTTTTTTTGTACACTACGTTGAATCTCATCTACGTAAAATTGCATTTTTACACTGTTTTTTGAGATTATGGATGGAAGATAGGCCCATAGAACAAAACTACCGGTGTATTCGTGTTTAGCGGGAAAAAATACATGTAAATAAGCTTTTTCACTAATTTTTTGATTGCTCCTGCAAGTTTTCAATACATTTAACTGTTAATCCATAGTGATATCAGTGTATTGTTGAAGCTATACTAGCCCACCTTTTTTTTCAAAAATTTTTCAAAAAGACCACTCATTAATTGAAAGTTGATATACGAGGGTCGTTTGAAAAGTCCGTGCAAAAATAAAAACTGCTTGATTTTTTTTAATAAATCTTTTTTATTTTTCAACATAGTCTCCTTTTAGGCTTATACGAGTACACTTCATCCAATGCTGCTCTAGTTTGTTAATCCCTTCCAAATAATAGGATTTGTCCAAGTCTGTAAAATAGGCATTCGTTTCTGCAATCACCTCCTCGTTTGAATAAAATCTTTTCCCCGCCAGCCATGCTTTTATATTAGGGAACAAATAGTAGTCCGACGGAGCCAAGTCTAGAGAATAGGGGGGATGTGAAACGAGTTGGAACCCTATCTCTATCAGTTTTGCGGCCACAACTGCTGAGTGTGAGCTGACGCATTGTCGTGGTGGAAGAGGACTTTTTTGTGGGCGAATCGTGGAGGTTACTCTAGTAACTCGGTTTTCAAATGATCCAATAACGATGAATAATATTCGCCTGTAATGGTTTTGCCCTTTTCCAGATAGTCGATGAAGATTATTCCTTGTGAATCCCAAAAGACAGTCGCCATAACCTTTCCGGCCGAAGGAATTGTTTTCGCCTTTTTCGGAGTAGATTCCCCCTTGGTAACCCATTGTTTAGACTATTCTTTGGTCTCAGGAGTATAGTGATGTCTATGTTTCATTTGCAGTGATGAAACGACGCTTAAAGTCTTACGGATTTTGCTGGAACAGCTGCAAACTATTCTTGTAACACTTCACACTATCTCGTTTTTGGTCAATCGTGAGCAATCGCGGCACCTATCTAGCGGATAGCTTTTTCATGTCTAAATGTTGGTGCAAAATATTATGTACCCGTTCGCTCGAGATGCCTACAGTACTAGCAATCTCACGCACCTTCACTCTTCTGTCAGCCATCACCATATCATGAATTTTATCAATGACTTCTGAAGTGGTAACCTCAACACAGGGCGTCCAGAACGTTTAGCGTCTTTTGTGCTCATATGGCCACTCCGAAAATTTTGAAACCACTTATAAACCATTCTAATCGAAGGTGCACAATCACCATAATGTTTATCAAGCTTCTGTTTAATCTTCTGAGGCGTTTTACCTTTGAAAAAGTAATATTTAATCAATACACGAAATTCTTTTTCGTCCATTTTTTTACAACCACTCGATTTCTTTGATTGAAACGAATGTAAAACGCAAAGTAATTGGCCGATCTGGCTGAAACTTGGTGTGTGCTCTTCCAAGATATGCCACTAACAGAAAATAACCTTGATACACACTAGTAGCGCCATCTCTCTGACTTTGCACGGACTTTTCAAACGACCCTCGTATTAAAGAAAATTTTAAGCTAGGACAGGAAATTTTTGGAGCCTCTGATTTAATGTATAATAATCTGATTTTTGAACAGAATGGGTGGTCTTTTGGACAAAGAATGCCCTATATATATGGCATTCTTTGCTTATATATATATATATATACAAACAAATACAAAACAAAAATACACAACTCAACTACAAAAAAACATCAATAATTTAAAATTACTGTGAAGCAATAGCATGATGAATTTTTAAAGTAACGTAAAAAAGAATAAACTTATTGTATATACGAGGGTGGTCCGATAAGTACTTAGCCTACAAAAGAAAAACGAAAATTTTGGAAAAGTGGCGTTTTATTTTTCAACATAGTCTCCTTTTAGTTCGATACACTTGGCCCAGCGATGCTCCAACTTCTTTAACCTGTCTGAAAAATACGTTTCCTCGAGGTCTGAAAAGTAGGCTTCCGTGGCAGCGATTACCTCTTCATTCGACTTAAATTTCTGCTCGGCAAGTGACTTTTTCAAGTTTGGAAACAAAAAGAAGTCGGACGGGGCTAAATCTGGGGAATACGGTGAATGGGGCAGCAGTTCGTAGCCTAATTCGACCAATTTGGCCATGGCGACGGCGGAGGTGTGAGCCGGTGCGTTGTCATGGTGGAAGAGCACTTTTTTCTTCGCCAAATGGGGCCGTTTTTTCTGCAATTCGACGTCGAATCGGCCCAATAATTCGGCATAGTACAGCCCTGTGACCGTTTTGCCCTTCTCCATGTAGTTGATGTAGATCACATCTTGTGAATCCCAGAAAACGGTGGCCATCACCTTTCCGGCCGATGGAGCAGTCTTCGCCTTCTTCGGAGCACTTTCGCCGGGTAAAGTCCACTATTTCGACTGTTCCTTGGTCTCTGGTGTATACCAGTGGATCCATGTTTCGTCGACTGTCACGAAACGACACAGAAACTCCTTCGGATTGCGCTTAAACAGCGTCAGACATTGCTCTGAAGTTGTCTCACGGTTGCGCTTGTTGTCCGGAGTGAGCAAACGTGACACCCATCGCGCCGACAGCTTTCTCATGCCCAAAATTTCATGCAGGACATGACCCGCGGTCTTTTGAGATGCCTACGACCTTAGCTATCTCGCGCACCTTCAATCGCCGATCTGCCAATACGAGATCGTGAATTTTTGTCACGTTATCCTCCGTGGTAGCCGTTTTCGGAGCACCTGGACGTGGCTCTTCAAAAATCGACGTGCGACCACGTTGAAACTCGTTAAACCAATTTTTGACGGTCGCCATCGAAGGACAAGAGTCACCGTACACAGCATCCAAGCGCTTTTTGATTTCGCTGCGCGTTTTCCCTTCCAAAAACAAGAATCGAATCACCGACCGATACTGCTCTTTTTCCATTTTTCAAAAATCATCGGACACACTTGCTTTCACACGCTCTCAAAAATAAACTACAACTCCGAACCGGCTAAAATCTTGACAGTAACCATCGAGAAGGTTGTCCTACATGATACACTCGTCGCAAAAATTAAGGGAACAAAAAAATTTGTCAAATTTTTGACTGATTTTCAACAGGCGGTATTTCAGTGAGAAATGGTCGTACAGGAAATAAAAAAATAAAGCTGTTGAAACTTGAAGACTAGTTTTTAGTTTTTTTGGTTAAAAATTTTTTCGAGACCCGTATTTCATGCAATCCTTATAGAAAGCGCAAAAAAAATTTTATCCAAATTTTTTACATTTTGTTTCTTACTCTACGGGCATGGAAAAATTTGTTCGAGCTACGCCAATACATATGTCTTTTAGCGCGGTTATTCAGCTTCACGCAGCTTTTCGCGGAGCTCAATTACGATCATTTGTCTCCGAGATATCGAAGGATCCTTTTGCATTCAAAATTCGATATAACTGGAACTACTGGTCGCATAGCGAGCGGATACCGAATTTCATCATCTGCATAAAATTTCCGATGAAATACAGTCAAACGTTAGTAAAGAGAAAAATTTTTTTCCATCTCTAACATTGAATTGAAAAAAGTGAAAAAAAGTGACATTTACCCTTTTTTTGGTTCCTTGACTGTATCTTTAGTAATATGGGCGGAAAAGGTACGGTTAAAGAGAAATTTTACAGTCTAATGTCCCCCAAAGAACCCCCTAAATTTTTGGAGCGATCGGTTCAGTGGTTTTTCCGGACCAATTGATCAAAATTTATAAAAAATTAAAGGAACAAGGTTTTTGTTCCTTAACTTGAAGCAAACTTTTTAAAAATCAAAAAATTCCATTTTTTTTCGTCTGTTTACACAATTTTATGTCTGTTTACGATTAATTTTGAAAAAAATGGAAAACAAAAACATTTTTTTTCCAAAATAAAAAAAAATTTTTCAAAAGTAAAAAGAAAATTTTTTCCACTAACTATATAATATTGTTTTCTAGCGATTGATGATGGATTTACCGCCGGCATTAGCGTTATCCAAAGCATACCACGTGGAGGTTGCTCGGTCGGATTTATGCTTCTTTTGTGCTTACGCACGTGTGCGAATGATTTTTGGAAAGAAGAGACCCCGTGGCTCGTTAGCTCCACAGTATTTTACGACTCCAAACTCATTTTCCAAAGTGTGTGTGTGTGTGTGTGTGTGTGTGTTTAGTATCGAGTATTTCCGCCTCTACTCTAAATCACAGCTTGGAATCGCTGCCGCATATTGGAAATGCAATTGCGGATCATTCGCCGAGGACTCTGACGCCAAACTCTTATCAAAGCAATCTCTAATTCAGCTAAATTTCAGAGGTTTAATTCGATTAATTTTGAAATAAATGGAAAAGAAAAACATTTTTTTCAATCATAAAACAAAATTGTTTTAAAAATCAAAAAAAAAATTTTTTTTTCAATTTTTCCACTGACTATAAAATATGGTTATTTAGCCATCGTGATTGATGACTGATTTACCCTTGAATAAAAAATTTTTTTTTTAATTGAAAAAAAAAAATAACATTTTCAATTTCTTTATTAAAAAAAAAAATTAATAATCGATTAGTCACTCATTTTGATTCATTTAGGTCATGGATACATTCAACCCTCAATTACGCTTAAAAAAAATTGATTTGAAAAAAATCAAAGTTGATACCCCTAAGGCTTATCCATTACTCGGTCTATGAAATTCCGCGCGATAAGTTTTTAACGTCTTATGTGAAGCCAAAACGTGATAAAAAAAAACAGATTTTTTCTAAACTCTTCGACTTCTTAGTAAAAAAGCACTCAACAGTTTTTTTCAAAACTAAACTTTTCTTTTCGTAAATTCTAAAGAACTTTTTGACGGCTGCTTGATTCTCGTAAACATTAATTTTTTTCATAATGCCTCCGAGGCTGCATTTATCTGCCCCAGAAGTCGCTCAGCTAGTAACTCTTGTTCAGGAGGGGTATAGGTATCGGCAGGTAGGTGAACGACTTGGTCTCAGTCCCTCGGTAGTGTCTCGTGCCTACAACCGATACCTGAAAACAAATCGATTCGAGCGACGCCCTGGACAAGGCCGACATTGAGAGACGACTCACCGAGACGATCGAGCAATCATTCGACACGCCATTCAAGAACGTTTTGCTCCAGCAAACATCATCGCCCAAAACTTCCCCAACCGTCAACATCAACGACAACAACATCAACGACAACAACAACAACAACAACGATAACGACAACAACAAAGACCGCCTCGAAACATTTCTCGAACAACAGTAAGGAATCGCCTTCACGAAGCTGGACTGCGTGCTCGAAATGCTGCTCGTGGGCCGATGTTGACCGCTGCACATCGTAGAGCTAATTTGCAGTATGCTCGTAACCATGTGAACTGGCCCATGAGAAACTGGAACAATGTTCTTTTCTCAGATGAATCTCAATTTTGTCTGTATGGTAACGACAAAAGACCTCGTGTTTGGCGCCGTACAGGAGAACGTTATGCACAACGCTTGATGCGTTCAGTAGCCGCTTACAATGGAGGATCAGTAATGATTTGGGCAGGAGTTTCACGAGGATCTCGAACTCCTTTGGTTATTGTTCGAGATAACCTCAATGCCAGATGTTATATCGACCAGATTCTGAGACCTCATGTGTTACCAATATGGAGAAACGCGAGAAGATTCATTCTTATGCAGGATAACGCAAGGCCTCATACGGCGAACATCACTCGTCGATTCCTCGAGAGAAATGGCATTCAGTTGTTAAGGCATCCTGCAATGAGTTCTCATCTCAATCCAATTGAGTATGTCTGGGACATTTTGGGCCGCCGATTGCGTCAGAGTTACCCAAACCTCCGAAATTTAGCTAAATTAGAGATTGCTTTGATAAGAGTTTGGCGCCAGATTCCTCAGCGGATGATCCGCAATTGCATTTCGAATATGCGGCAGCGATTACAAGCAGTGATTTAGAGTAGAGGCGGAAATACTCGATACTAAACACACACACACACACACACACACACACACACACACTTTGGAAAGTGAGTTTGGAGTCGTAAAATACTGTGGAGCTAACGAGCCACGGGGTCTCTTCTTTCCAAAAATCATTCGCACACGTGCGTAAGCACAATAGAAGCATAAATCCGACCGAGCAACCTCCACGTAGTATACTTTGGATAACGCTAATGCCGGCGGTAAATCCATCATCAATCGCTAGAAAATAATATTATATAGTTAGTGGAAAAAATTTTTTTTTTATTTTTGAAAAATGTTTTTTTGATTAAAAAAAAAAATGTTTTTTTTTTTCAATTTTTTTTCAAAATTAATCGTAAACAGACACAAAATTGTGTAAACAGACGAAAAAAATGGAATTTTTTGATTTTTAAAAAGTTTGCTTCAAGTTAAGGAACAAAAACCTTGTTCCTTTAATTTTTTATAAATTTTGATCAATTGGTCCGGAAAAACCGCTGAATCGATCGCTCCAAAAATTTAGGGGGTTCTTCGGGGGACATTAGACTGTAAAATTTCTCTTTAACCGTACCTTTTCCGCCCATATTACTGAAGATACAG
Organism: Phymastichus coffea; assembly: GCF_024137745.1. Classification (NCBI taxonomy): domain Eukaryota; kingdom Metazoa; phylum Arthropoda; class Insecta; order Hymenoptera; family Eulophidae; genus Phymastichus; species Phymastichus coffea. The sequence goes on from NW_026706814.1 coordinate 8,762,419, forward strand.
TCAAGGAACCAAAAAAGGGGAAAATGTCACTTTTTTTCACTTTTTTCAATTCAATGTTAGAGATGGAAAAAAATTTTTCTCTTTACTGACGTTTGACTGTATTTCATCGGAAATTTTATGCAGATGATGAAATTCGGTATCCGCTCGCTATGTGACCAGTAGTTCCAGATATATCGAATTTTGAATGTAAAAGGATCCTTCGATATCTCGGAGACAAATGATCGTAATTGAGCTCCGCAAAAAGCTACGTGAAGCTGAATAATCGCGCTAAAAGACCTATGTATTGGCGTAGCTCGAACAAATTTTTCCATGCCCGTAGAGTAAGAAACAAAATGTAAAAAATTTGGATAAAATTTTTTTTGCGCTTTCTATAAGGATTGCATGAAATACGGATCTCGAAAAAATTTTTAACCAAAAAAACTAAAATCTAGAGTCTTCAAGCTTCAACATCCTTATTTTTTTATTTCCTATACGACCATTTCTCACTGAAATACCGCCTGTAGAAAATCAGTCAAAAATTTGACAAATTTTTGTGTTCCCTTAATTTTTGCGACGAGTGTATCACGTAGGACAATCTTCTCGATGGTTACTGTCAAGATTTTAGCCGGATCGGAGTTGTAGTTTATTTTTGAGAGCGTGTGAAAGCAAGTGTATCCGATGATTTTTGAAAAATGGAAAAAGAGCAGTATTGGTTGGTGATTCGTTTCTTGTTTTTAGAAGGGAAAACGCGCAGCGAAATCAAAAAGCGCTTGGATGCTGTGACTCTTCTCCTTCGATGGCGACCGTCAAAAATTGGTTTAACGAGTTTCAACGTGGTCGCACGTCGATTTTTGAAGAGTCGATTTTTGTTCCCTTAATTTTTGCGAGGAGTGTAGAATATTTCTTTTGCGAGAGTGGCGCCATCGGGCGGTGAGGCTAAGAACTTATCGGACCACCCTCGCAAGTACCATCGTAAACGTTGACATGTTTATGCATAAATATGAAACTGTAAGCTTACGAACGCTACGAAAAACTAATATAATTAGTAATCTTCAAGCAAATATAAGGGAAAAATTAAAAGCTTAGAACAGAAAAAAGATTGTAAAATAAACGAATGAATAAATAAGACGTGGCAAACTGATCCTTTTAAGATGCAAGACTACTCGAGCAACAATAAAAGCTTTCGATATATATTAATTATTATAGACATAAAGTACATCTGGACAGTTTCATTAACACAAAAATTCGGTACAGATGTCATCAGTATAATGAAATATGTGTTATAAAAAGGGTTAAAACTATCTTGGAAATCTTCTAATGGACTAAGGCAGAGAATTTTACAATATAAATTTTCAGATCTAAGATAAATTTATATTTAACATATAGTAATCTTAAGTTATTCATTTGTGAACATTTCAACCGAATATTCAAAAATATTACATGGAAAAAATATAGTCTATAAGGAAATTACAAATGACTCAACGTTTCGCCTGATTTATTGGAATTTAATAATAATTGAATGCATAGCATAATAAACGTAAAGCCTAAAGATATAACCAAAATGGATGAAATGTAAGTACTAAGATGATTCTTTTATGATCAACGATTTTTCAAGCTACCAAAATTCCGAGTGCGCGTTAAAGTTCGGTTGAGGTAAAAACACGTAGGTCTCAACACGTTTTCGAAAAAGGATTTACTCTTAACTGGTTTACAGAAATTTTTACTATTCAACGTATTTGGAGAACAAAAACCATAATATATGACGTACCAAATCTAGAAAATTTTATTGTTAGAAGTTTTTCTCATAAAAACTGCACAAAGTTATGTATCTAAATGGCTATCTTATAAAAAATTTTGATAGAAGATGCAGTATTGAAGCCTGTAAAATGGCTTGGCTTTGACAATAATTCGTGGATAAATAAGGAGACCATAAATCAATGAAATACAAATATAAAATTATATGTATCTAGCTTTTATAGAAATAAACAGATCTTATTTATATTAATTAGTATTCTTCTTTAAGGATAAGAATTACAACCTTCTCTCTTATCTGTTTGGTACCTCCATTTCATCATCAACACATATTTTCTTCCTCTTTATATTGTCAAAGCAGCCTTCATGTCGGCAAAGAATACGTACAGTTTTCCTCCTTTTTCCGCATTTCCTTCCCTATTATTGTTTTTAATATATATATTGCGTCTATTGTTCCCCTTTTCTTCCTGAATCCCATCTGCGTATCGCTTAGCGTTTCTTTTGCTTCTAGTTCTCGTTTCAACTTTTTCCTCAGTACTTCCGCGTATATTTTATATCCCATATTCATCAGCGTTATTCCTCTGTAGTTTTTTACTTCTTCTTTCCTCCCTTTCTTATAAATTGGTACTATTATTCCGCTCCTCTATTCTTCCGTTTAAGCATTTTGTCATATCTTTTAACAAGCCTTCCATGCCTTCCATCCACGCTTCATTTGCTATACCATCTTCTACTGTCGCCTTTTTCTTTTTCATTCTTCTTACTACCTCTTCTACTTCTTTTACTTTGATTTCTTCACCTCTCTGTCCTTCGCTGTCTTCGGCTTCTTTCCCTTTGCTTTCTTCCTTCTCTTCCTCTCCCACTTGTTCCTTGAAGTGCTTTAACTATTCTTCTTTTCTTATGTTTTCATCTAATCCAATTCTTTTCTTCCTATTGCAATTCACTTTATTCCAGAATTCTCTTCTCGTCTTATCTTTTCTTATTTCTTCTGCAACTCTTTTCCCCTCAGCTTCTTTCGCTTTTCTTATTTCCTTTCTGTATTCTCTCTTTGCTTCTAGGTATTTGCCTCTGTCTCCTTCCCCCCTTCTTACCTTATTTAACTCTGCCATCGTTCTAGCCCTTTTTATCCTACATTCTTCTCTCCACCAGCTTCTCTTCGATCCTTTTTTTTTCTTTATCTTCTTTTTTACGACTGCGTTCCTCACTCTATTTTTTGTCTCTTTTCATATTTCTGTTCCCTCTATTGCGTCTATCCATCTCTGATATTCTCTTATACCTTCTTCGGTCCAGTCGTCTATGATTCTTTCTTCCTCTTCGTTTCTTTCTTCTACTATTTTATCTCACAATTCTACTTCTACTGGTAAGTGGTCCGACTTTACCTTCTCTTTTATTTTAACCCTTTTTATCGCCTCATCACCTTCCTCGTTACCTACTACATAATCTAACGTTAAAATTCCTCTCGCTCCTATATACTCGTATGTTATTTCTTTCTCTTCATCTCCTTCTTTTCTCCCATTCGTTATCACTAAACCCATTTCTCCTAACCATTTTATCATTTCTTCTCCCTCTGCGTTTAACACTTTATCCTTGGCCTTCATTTCCTTTAGGTTTTCTTCTGTCTCCCATTCTCTCCTTTCATTTCCTGTTCTTGCATTGAAGTCTCCTCCTATAATTATTGTTTTTCCTTTGTTTTCCTCTATCTTTACGCTTAGGAATTAATGGTTTTCCTTTTTCTCATATTGCATATACACCGTTGCTATCATTTATTTCTTCCCTCCGATCTTTATTTCTCCTGCTATTACCTCCCTTGTCCTTTCTTTCTTCCATTTAACCTTACTCATCCCTTTCCTCTCTCGTACCGTCATTATTTCTCCCGCTATTTCTCTCCCCCTTCTTCCTTCCCTTCTTAAGTCTCTCCACTTTATGTTATACCCTTTCAATTGCTTTTCCACCCCAGTTTTTGCCCCTTGCCTCTTCACCCAAGTTTCCGTTAGCACTATTATATCGAATTCCCTAACATATTCCCAGTCGTCTTCCTCCATGCTCCTAATCCCCGCCACGATCTAGAATAGTATCTATACTGCCTCTCTTCCCTCTCTCTCTCTCTCTTTTTTCCTATTGTTTTAAAAAACAGCTTTAGCAAACGCTACGGTGATTTATAATAAACTCCATCCGGATGAAAAGAAAGGTTCCAAAGATAATGTTCAAGAAGTTTGTGTATATTCTATTGCGAAGCTATCATCAGTACGTACCCCCAAGAAAAAGAGAAACCAACAAAATTCTTCAGAACACATTGTAACGGAGAATCTCATCTAGGCCGAGTTCGTCCGTTTGGCTCTTGCAAATGTCTGTGTGCCGCCCCAAGCTGAGAGTGTTTTTTTCCTTTCTTCCTTCATCTTTTTTTTCCTTTCTTTTCTCTCTCTCTCTCTCTCTCTCTTGTTCTCTCCTAACTTTTCCTATTTCTATCTCCAATCTTTCTTCTCTTCTTTTCCCCTCTGTTTCCATTCTTTCCATTTTTTCCGTAATTTCTTTAAACGTTTCTGTCATTTACTCCTGTCTTTCTCCCATGCCTCTCTTAAATCCCTTATGTCTGCCCAAATCTTTTCCATTATATCATCTACCCCACTACTTTCTCCCACTTCTCTTATCGTGTTATCCAATCCGTCTCCCCCCTCTCCCTCCATCTCGCTCCCCTCACTTTCACTCTTGCATCTTCTATCTCATTTCTCCTCTAATATTCTCCCTCAGCCCCACTCCCCTATATCTCTCTCTCTCACCATCTTTACTCTTTTCTTCTTTTCCTCCTCTGTGACTTTCTTATCCATCCTTCCATCCTTATGTCTCATTTTTCCTGTTGTCACAAACCTTTCTATCACTAACCCGTACACCTTAATTCGTCTCTCTAATTCTGCTCGTTATCCCACCTTTATTCCCTGTCTTACCTTTTATGTCTCCGTCTTTACTTCTTACCGCCCCTCCTCTCTACCTGCCTTTTCCGCTTCCTGATTATCTCTCTTAAGCGCAACTTTTCTTTTTTCTTTATTCCTCTCTATCTGCTTCCTCCCGCTCTTCTCCAAACCTCTCTCTCTCCACCTCTTCTCCGCCTTCACCCTCCTTCCATCTCTATCCCTCCCCTCAAACACTCCTCCTCTCCAACCCTCTCATGAAAACTCGCACTCACACTCCCTTCCACGAGTCGGAACTCACTCAAATAAAAATATATAAATAACAAATAGCTAATCTAATAGCTGCATCAAACATAATAGATGACTAAGAAAATTTTCAAAAGTAAGTTAGGCAATATATATTGTGACGGGGTGATTACTCCGTTTTTATTCTGTTAATTCACTCGACACGCAATCGTACCGGAATGCGCGGTAACTTCAAAATATTCGAATTTATTAATCGGAGTACAGGAGGGGACGGGAGTCAGTCAACCAACTTGCTACTAGCTAGAAATGACAACAGTGAAATTATCGTTTGAATCACATGCGAGTTAGTTTATTATCCTATACTTTACAAAATACTTGGCTCGCGTGTTTATGTTTACGAAGCCCGCGCACGACAATAACATGCATCGCCGGATCGTCCGCAGCTCTTCGTTCGCAAAGTTAGCTTACATGCACGCTACCGATTCTTACAGAGTACGAAGGATTAGCAATTAGTTAAGCGCAGTAATAAGTGAAAAATCGCGATATTAAGCTGGCCAGCTTACTTAGTATCGGTCGCACTATTAGAGGGGAAAAAAACAAGTTTGTCTATCCGCTTCTGGGATATCAGTCCTTCTTGCAGGAGGCGATTCACACCCTCGGTTCCGCCCTCGATAGCGAAACTTTACACCCACACCCTCACACACTCGTGACGGTAGCGACGAAAGTACAGCTTTCACTTATTGTCTTGGTAACTCAGCTGGCTCGCTTCTGAACTCTCGGAAAACTCGGAAAAACTCAAATGACTGTAGTAGGTAGCTGTATGCTTGGATTACTAATCCTCGACTGGATCTTTCATATTCGCGCGTTCCGTCCCGTCTCATACCAAGTTCCCTTTTTCTATTTTCCCCAACCGGTAGGTGTTGCCCTTGCGGCTAGCCGCGTGATTGAAACGGTAGCGCAAACAAGACGTTTACCTTCACAATATCAATAATTAAAAACTGAATATTTTTATCAGATAAATAAATGAAGAACATATAACAAATTCATCTTACAAATCAACTTGGATCATAAAATTTAACGTTCAGAGCTTAGTGAAACCAAAAGGAAATCAAGAAATATGCTGTCGGAGCAAACAACGTTGGTAGATTTCCTATAAGATTCGTATCACAATCGCATGCATATAATATAAATTCAGAGATATTGCTAATCCATCTGAGTTTGGGAAGTAGAAAGAATAGGAAAAATTAGAGTCAAACAACGTAAAATATCAAAAGATAGTGTAACGGACGCTTTTCATTCGAGTGGAGGAAATGATGTATCGGACGTTTCGCACTTAGAAAACAACAAATCTGGCTATGACGTCACGCGCGAAAAGTTAAATTAGATAAACACAATAGGTGAAAGACCGCTCAAGGTTCCGTCAACCTCTAAATTAATATACAAACTAAGGAGAAATTATATCTTACTCAAACTAATTTTAATCTATCAAACGAATAACATACTTAATGCTAATTTACCTAAATTGCAATTAAAGAGAATTTGAACGTTGGTAACAGTTTAACTCTACAGTTATCAACAAAACTAGATATGAAGTCGATAGACGTGTTATATGAACTAAAAAGCCACGAACTCTAAGAAATGTAATTACACAAAATCCTGAAGTTATCATGAGCATTTGTACAATAATACAAATAACTTGACAGCCATCTAAGGTTGATTTAATCGATGTTGATTGATAATATTTGCTATATACGTATAAGTCAATTGAAAATAAATAGATATCTATAAATTACTTATAAGTTAATTACTACTCAGTTTAACCCATTTCTTCCCAATCGACCATGAGACTACCGATTGGTTTATCGTCTTGTAAAGTGGGTAGAATCGCTTGAAATCGACATGCAAAATACCATTTCCGAAGCAAAAAGACTTGCTCTTTCCGAATCTGCAAACAGATGTTCAAAATTTTGCGATTCAAAAATTATATGGCTGCTCAAACTTCGTGAAAATTTCATTTTTTATTTTAACTGAATTTCCGTTTTATTCAAGTAAAGTATGTAACGTATACCTACTAAACAATTTTATTTCACTTTCAGTATGGTTGTAGGACTTCTGTTATCGATTATTGATATTTTTGAAAATCCAAAATTTAAAATGGCGGACGAAAAAAAAAAAATTCTGAAAAATGAAGGAAAATGAGAAAATATATATTTCTTGTATTTTTGAGGGTGCTGATTTGATATCTGGTGTTGATTTTTGAAAATTCTTGCATCGAAAATCAATATCGAGCATTCGAAATGGCTGATAAACTTAATTTATTTTATAAATATATTTTTTCTAGCGAAAATCCACAGGTTTAGCAGTCATTAATTTTCTAAATAATAAAAGTTACAATAAAATTATTTCAAATCATATTTCACTTATAAAACGGCCGCTAGGTGGCGGACGGTCATTTTTTTGTACTTGCAGTAAAATCTGCAATCCTAAATCCATATAGGTACCCGATAATTTCCGCAAATTTGTATACTTAAAAAAAATAAACTACAAAATTTATATTACTATTGTATTACAATAATAATAATTTATATAAAAACTTCAACTACTACTGCGATTGATTTATTATAATATTTTTGAACCTCATAATATTATAATTTTGAATAACTTTACAAAATAACATCTAGTGTAAAGTATGCCAAAGAAAAACGCAAAGTAATCCGACAGTAGCATTACTGTTGAAACTACTGAGCTTATGGATTTAGATTCCGATCATGTTGATGGAACAGATAAAACGTTTTCTACTTTACCCGAAAGTTTATTTAGAAACGTTGCTGTGATTCCTGATGATATTGGAAGTGGAGATGAATCAAACAATGAAAACGATTCAGCTGACAGTGTTCAGATTATTGAAGGACGCAATTGTCCAGAAGGGTATCAAATAGTTGACGAATCCCTCATTTCTTCAAATAAAAAACTTGAATCTTCACATGAGTATGTATGGAAAGATGGAGAAAAATTTTATGATTCGATACCAAAATTAGAAATATTTTTGGATGAGGAGATAAAAAATAATTTGCGTGAAAAAACATGCGATGAGTTGTTTGAGTTATTTTTTTCAGATGAAATAAAAGATTATATAATTGAAGCAAGTGCTGAAAATGATTTAGATATTGATACTGATAATTTGAATAAATTCATTGGGATAGTTATGTTTTCTATTATCAACAGTCGTAAATGTTATAGGAATTATTGGTCTAACGATTCTTTGTACCATTCCGATACAGTTTCTGAAACCATGTCGCGTAATGAATTTGAAAATATAAAAAATAAATTTAAAATGAATAAAAAAGAAGATAGAAATGATGCAGATAGAGTATGGAGAGTCAGAAAAATAATAAACATTTTTCGAAAAAATATTCAGCAATTTGATTTTTTTTGTTCTGCCCTTTCGATCGATGAGATGATGGTTAAATTGTTTGGTCGTACCATACTCAAACAATTTATAAGAAATAAACCTGTACGATTTGGAATAAAGCTTTGGGCCCTTTGTACAATTCAGGGATATTTATTAGATTTTGATGTTTACTGTGGTCACGATTCAAGTAGCAAAGAAAAATGTGCTTTGGGTTCTAGAGTAGTGATAAAAATGTTAAAAGAATTTTTTCAGAGAAAGTCGGCTGATGAAATTTTGAAATACCACGTCAGTTTTGACAATTATTTTAGTTCACCTGATTTACTCGTACGAAACATGTTCTCAGAGCAACTGGGACAGTAAGAGACGAGCGAGTTTTTACTAAAGATATGTTCAAAGAATTATTAGCTTCTAATCAAGAGAAAAATAAAAGAAAAACAAAGTCTCTAATTTTAAATAAAGTTAAAACTGTTAAAAGATTGACTAACAAACAAACAGCTAAAAAACAACCAGCTAAAAAACAAGCAGCTAAAAAAGTAAAAGAAAAATATACGAAAGCAACGAAAAAAAATAATGCAAAAAATGTAAAAAACAAAATAAATAATCTAACAAAGAAAAAATCAACTTTGAAAGCAGGCAAGCAAACAAAACAGAAAGCTAACAAACAAGAAGTAGTTTCCGAACTTGATACTTTAAAAAAAAACATACCATCGATAAAAAATCTGAGCGTGGTACTTATATAGTAACTCACGAAGTAAATAGTGGCATAAACTACGTTACAGTAAAGGATTCTAAAAATGTTTCTATCATTTCAACTGCAAGCTGTGTTACACCACGATCTGAAGTGGAAAGAACTGATAAAAGTATAAAAAAAAAAATTCCAATAAAGTTTCCTTTGATTTTTATAATTTATAATATGTTTATGGGAGGTGTTGATCTTCATGATCAACATTGCAGTGATTTTCGACCAACTATTCATGGTTAAAAGTGAACATGGCCTATGTTTTGTAGGTTTATACAATCATCACTAACTAATGGTATGGTCTTATATAATTTAGTGCATAGTAAGAAAATATCAGCTAAAGAGTTTGTCTCGAATGTCATAAGAGTATACTTGAAACGAAGCGAAGAATCACTATCTCAACATACACTCGTCATGATTCCTAAGGCACGCAAAGTATGTAAGGTATGTAAAGATCGAACTACTTATTATTGTTATGATTGTAAAGAACATTATTGTGTTCAATGTTTCAGATCCTACCATGGTTTGCATCAAAGTTCTCAAAGATATACATAACAAACATGTAAATCAGGAGAAAAGTGTGATAACCAACGTACTAACAACTTTTGCGAAAAATGCGATAAATACATATGTTGTAAATGTTTTGACAGTTATGATCATACTTTTTTAACATCTCAATAACTCAATTATTTACTACTACTATTCACTGAACATAATTTTTACACTGAAAATGATTTATAACTATATATAATGAAATATCAATTTATTAGCTTCAAAAGCATATAAAAATGTGTACTTTATAAAAAAAAACTCAAGTAAAAAAAAATTAAGTTTATCAGCCATTTCGAATGCTCGATATTGATTTTCGATGCAAGAATTTTCAAAAAGTAACATAAAATATCAAATCAGTACCCTCAAAAACGCAAAGAGAATGTATTTTGGCGAAAAACTTTGATTTTTCGAAAAAATTCAATTTGGCAGCCATTTTGAATGCGCCATATTTATTTTCGATGCAAGAATTTTCAAAAATCAACACCAGATATCAAATCAGCATCCTCAAAAACACAAGAAATATATATTTTCTCATTTTCCTTCATTTTTCAGAATTTTTCAATTTTTCGTCCGCTATTTAAAATTTTGGATTTTCAAATATATGAATAATCGATAACAGAAGTTCTACAACCATACTGATAGTGCGATAAAATTGTTTATTAGGTATACGTTACATACTTTACTCGAAAAAAAAGGAAATTCAGTTAAAATAAAAAATGAAATTTTCACTAAGTTTGAATCGCCATATTGTTTCTGGATCGCAAAATTTTAAAAATCTGTTTGCAGATTCGGAAAGAGCAAGTCTTTTTGCTTCGGAAATGATATTTTGCATGTCGATTTCAAGCGATCCTACCCATTTTACAAGGCGATAAACCAATCGGTAGTCTCATGGTCGATTGGGAAAATGGGTTAATAAATTATTGGCTGTATCGAAATTGATAAATTCTATTAATTAAAACGAAATACATGGAAAATTGCGTGAGTTCATAGACAAAACGGCGCTCTAGAATTTTCGATGTATGAAAACAAAGATATTTGTAACTGAAGTAGTACGGTAAGATTCGCAATCCACTCTACTATGTATAAATAGGCTAGCGTACGTTGCTCGGATCAGCATTGATCTGAGCACTACGCAGGCAGTTGGACTGATGTTAAATAAATGACTGGCAACAGTTTTTATTTAATGATTCTGTTTCTCTGTTTGTTAGTTTAGTACCTTGTCCTTCGTCTGAGTTTGCATCATCTCTGGATAATTATTTCTATCAGAAAGACAGTATCCTTCTAAGATTATTGTCAAACCATTATATTCTTATAATTAACAAGTATGGAGAATGATCTTTTATTAATGCCCCGATGCTGTTTGGTCTATTTTCCTACGGTGAGGGTAGAAATAATTGGTCATACGGCCCATTGTAACTCGTTATTGCTCCCAAATATTAATTAATATCCCAAATATTTTGGAGCGACTGCTAGTTGTTTTTCACGATTCACACAATCATTATCACATTCGCGTGTTTATGTAAAGATTAATTTTTTTTATTTCAAGTAACAATAAATTGATGATACATGACTGAGTTTAAATTCTCTTTAAATGCAGGTTAAAAACAAATATAACAAAAAATTTGTACGCGTTTGAAAGTAATATAATTTGAAGCGTTACAAGAGAAAAATCAAACTTAACTAATAATAACAATTTAACAGAAAGATCGTAGATTTTAACAACATTATTTCAAAGTTAGAAAGCAAAAGATTGTTAAAATATAATTAAATCACTAAGAGCCAAATCTAACGAATACAATTCAAACACTAATTCGAACTTCAATTCCTGACTTTTAGCTACGAGTACTTTTAGCTCGTATTGAAACTACGCTAGTGTAAAATCGTGCTTTGTCTTGATTAAATAGAATTTTTTTCTTGTAAAAACGAGAACAATTTTCCTTTGTTTTCGCAATTAATTGATCTAATAACAATGCACAATACTCTTTGGTGATAGTTTTTATAAATATTTATAAATTTATAAATTCCTTTTTATAAATAGTTGATGAAGATAATTTCACATGTATTCCAAAAAACAGTAGCCATAACTTTGCCAGCCAAGTTAACTGTCTTTACCTTCTTTCGAGACCGTTCATTTTTACCAATCCACTGTTTTGACTGTTCCTTCATCTCGGGAGTGTAATGATGTGTCCATCTTTTGTTTACAGTTATAAATTATTGCAGAAACTTGTTCGGATTACGGTGGATGCGCGCCAAGAGGCGACTATACGACTGCGTTTATTCTCCACTGTGATTTCACCTACCTTGCTAAAGTTTTTCTCATATCCAATTTCGATTTTTTCTTATCCAAAATTGAAATGATAGTATTTTTTCATATCTCCATTATTTAAGATAATTTTATTCTCCGATTACTCAAGTTCATATCGTGGATTTTGTCGATCATTTCGGGGGTACTCACTTCTATAGGACGTCCTAAATAATGTTAATCTTTTGTTGATCTATAGCCACGCCATTTACTCATTTATAAATAGTTGCAAATACAAGAGCGGATACACCATGAACTACATTAACCTATCTTTGATTTCTTTCCTTGTAAGACCTTTTAAATAGAAATGTTTTATCTCCGCTTGAAACTCACTTTTTCTCATTATTGAAGGATGAGTAAAAGTTGTTCACTTTCATCAAATATAAAAACGGAACTACTTGATGAAGCTGGCTGAAACTTTGATAACACTCTAGTTAAATATAACGCTGGCTGTAGTAATATAAGTTGCGATACCAGAGAGAAGATAACCAAAATCCCAGGTTTAGATAACACAGAGATTGAAGAATCAGAACAACAGCTCGCTTAGATTTAACTCAAAAAGTGAAGAACTGCCTGGTTATAGAAGAGAGCGACATGCAACTTCGTGTACAAGCTCGTACGATCTTCACTCCTTTGCTTTCAATATAATTCTTAAATTTTATTTAAAAATCTCCTAACCAACTCTCTAGTTTTGTTTTAATTCAGCTTTTAATTAAGCCAGCTCTATAAGAAAACTTGCTTGAAATATAGCAAGGTATAAAAAGTTTTACATCAATAAATAAAAATTGTAGCAATCTGATTTTTTTTCTTTCGTAAATATTTTTAATCCGTCTTCTTAGAGCTTATGTAAATGTGATTTAAGAAAATATATATCTATACCTATTTATTTCAAAGTTTGAGTACTTTCAAAGATAACTTTTTAGATTTCAACAATACAAAGTGTGAAACCTTTTTGAAATTATGTAAAAATTAAGGAAGGGTGGATTTTTAAGTGAATTGCGAACGCATTGTATTATATTATAAATTATAAATCAACAATAAATGAGGAAATCTTGTTTATAATATTTATATTAAAGTTCATATAGCTTCCACAGCTTTCATTAACATAATTTTTTGAAATGAATACTTCATACCTTCAATTTCACAACTTTAGTCCTGACAACACAACGTATGACGCTTAATTAATAAACACATTTTTACGAGGCTGTAGTAAATTTTAATTGTAAAATATATAGCTATGTATTTAAAGAGTAGCAGACATTTTTTATCAATTCCATTGTATATAAGGTAATGAAAATAGTCCACTGCAACTGCAGCTCTTTTATTAATTGATCAATCAATTATTATGCATTGTAACGGGGTGAAACCGTTTAATTATTTTATTCGCGCAATTACACTAAAAGGACGCGCGTAGTCAATTATGCTCAGTACGTAAATCGGGGAGCATGTGGAAACGTGCGTCAGTCAACCAGTAAGTCCTCTTATCTAAGGAAAGTGAGTGGAAGCTATGAGGTATAAGTGAATCGAAAAGCACTTGTTAGTAATACGAACTAGATCTTTTATTATTCCTCATAATCTACAGAAGGTCGGCCCGCGCGTTTGTTTACATTGACGCTCGCTCGTCGGCAACACGTATTGCCGGGACGCTCGCTGCTCTTTGTTGTCAGAGCCGTTACACGCACGCTTCGGATATCGGAAATTAGTTATCAATCATGCAATCGCTATCGCGAAATTAAGCTGGCCAGCTTACCTTATATTTGCAGGCGATCGGAGAAAACACAAATAACTCGCACAGAGCGGAACAGTTTCTATTGTCTATTTCGCGAGTCGCGAGTTCGATGGCGAAACCTCACACACACACTCGGCCTGGCTCCAAACTGGTAGCTGGATGGCACCTTGGCGGCTACAATTTCGGATAACTGTCTGCTGCTGTTTTGATGCGTTGACGTTGATGGCTCGTGAATAGGCGATAACGATAACGAAAGCGGGCGGACACAATGATGGTCTAAGCTTCACTGGTTCGAATTCAATCGCGCGCGTTCCGTCTGCTCGCGTGCCGAATTCCTTAGTTACGAATTTCGTCCTCCCGGCAGGTGCTGCCCTCACAGGCAGCAATTAAATTAGATAATCAGCGCTAATTTGACGTTTACCGTCACAGCCCCCTCCCAGTCTGGGCCTACAGGGTCCTCGACGATAATTCCATTAGCGCTGCCCCTTCCGAGGATGAGAAGGGAAAGGATAATAAAGGGTTATAGTCCAAGCGATGTTAAATTTGTGTTTTATTGTGTAGCAGGGCGATATATCGGTGGCCCTGCCCACGGGGGCAGGGAATCATCACCTAGCTGGTCTCGGTGGCAGTTCTTCGCCCTGGTCGTCTAACGGGGGTCGGCCGCGCCCCTCCCACCCCAGCCTCTCTTGGACCAGGTCGGCGTGTTGTCGCACGCGGGGGCAGCGGTCCGTGCGAGTCACCCCGGGGTAGTGGCACACGTTGCACCCTTCCCACTGAGCGCGGGAAAGGGTGCCCCGTGGGAGGCCTCACTCTCTGGGGGTCAGAGGCAACCCGTTTCTACGGTTCGGGGCGGACCACAACGGTCTTTCAACCGTGGGGTCCTCACCCGCGGGGCCTAAAACAACATTGATGTGGATGGGCCCCGTTGCTTGACCGCCCTGGCTCCCGTCCACATTCACCACCAGGTTTACCCCGCACGTTTGCGGGCCCTGGTGCGACGTGATCCCCGACCTGGCTTCCAGAGCCGTTGTCCTGGTTCCGGCGATCGGAGGCTGAGGGAGGCTCGTGTGATTGCCACTCGCCGGGCCCTCGATGGCCTGGCGGTGGTGCTGCTGGACCTCCCTAAGTGCCGATGCGAACTGGCGACGGCGGGACACCACTTTCTCCCAATGATCCAGGTCATCTGGGTGGTGCCCCGCGGCTGTGTACGCGTCGTATTCGGCGTACACAGCCCGTTGGAGGGCGTTGAGGGTTGTCCAGCCTCGCTCGACTTCCCTCAACCCCTCTACTATCTCCTCCCAGGTCCTTTTGCCAGAGGGTGGTGTCTGGCTCGAGAACCTGGAGGGCCAGGTCGCGTCGGGGGCACCCTCTTCTGTTTGGGTGCCCACTGATGCTGTCGGGGCCCTCATGGGGATGGGTCCCGTTGGGGGTCTCGACGGTGGCGCGGCGTCGTCGCGCGTGATGCCGGGTGTTGTCGCCGGTGTTGCGGTGGTCTCCTCCGTCGGGAGCTCTTCTATGAGCACGGAAGACGAGCTCTTGTGAGCTCGTACCCGTGCTCGCTCCTCCTCTTCCTTTTTGGCACCTATAAGGTGCAGGGCGGCATGCACCACCCCTTCAACGGCTGGACCCAAGTCCAAGCCGATGAGGGCGGCTGTCGCTTGCGCGAACTGTTCGAGCGTGATCTGCATCCTGTAATAACCCAGCAAGTTAGTATCCTGAATATCATTGGATATCGAAGGTGGGCGCCTATTCGGCTGCCCAGGACCTTCGTCGCCGGATTCGAAGGTGGGGTCCTTGGCGTCGGTCTCCCAGGTCCTTCGTTCGCCGTGTATCATGCGTTTACGATTGGCGCTTTCGGTGGTCTGCCCCTCTTCCTTTTCCCGATGATGGGAGGAGGGGCTCGTGTTGTCTGTCGGTGTTGTGTGGTCTGTGTGGTTAGTGTGCACTTACGAGGTCTCCCTCGTGGGCGTTTCACCGTATTAGTAGGAGAGGTATTTAGTGGGACTCGGCTGGGGGGATTACGGCGAGTACGGCGAGGTGATTTCGGAGTTGTCGCGTCGTCATTTAGGAGTGTATTATCTGTAGTGTCGGCGCTCCCGTTTCCGTGTATCGATGTATCGCTCGCGTTCGGCGGGACGCTTATCGCCTCGGTTCCCGCGGTGGTAGAGGTCTCGTCGTCATCTCGTGGTCGGGTCCCATTTTCCGGTATATCGTCGTCTCGTCCGTAGTAGGGTTTGAGGTCCTTGGCGTGTATTAGCTCCGTGACCTCCTCCTGTTGGTTGGCGAGGCGATACGAGTTGGCACCGAGTACCTTCGTGACGATAAAGGGGCCTATGAACTTGGGTGCTAATTTCGCGGAAATGCCCTGCGCCGCGCAGGACAGTATGCGATTCCTTTTCCACACCCAATCACCTTCTTTAAACCTGTGGTCCCTGTGCTTGGCGTTGTAGTACTTGGACTGCCTCAGGGACTCATCCGAGGCGCTCTCGTGAGCTTGCTGAATGGCGGAACGGCTATTCTGCATGTGCTCGTTCCATTGCCCGATTCGAAGCAAACTCTCCTCTTGTGCGGCGAGCTCGTCCATCCGTTTCCGGAGAGTATTCGGGGCTCCCGGTTGTCTGCCGTAATTGAGCATGGCCGGACTAACTCCGTAGGAACTATGGACGGCCGTATTCAACGCGAACATGAGTTCGGGTAGCGCTCGGTCCCATTCCCTATGATTCCCCTGCAGATACGACGTTATCATCGTCTTCAAGGTACGGTTAACCCTTTCCGTAGGGTTAGCCTGCGGGGTATAGGTTGGGGTGAACGTCCGTTTTATCCCCTGATCTCTCAGGTACCCGTCCACCAACTGATTACGGAACTCGGTGCCGTTGTCGGACAAGAAGATCTTTGGCGTGCCGAAACGTAGGATTATCCGTTCCCGAAGTTCCTTCACTATTATCTTGCCGTTAGCACTACGTATGGGTATACATTCGACCCATCGTGTGAATACGTCGATGAATACCAGGACGTATTCGTGCCCTCGTGGGCTCTTCGGAAAGGGTCCGGCGATGTCGCCCGCGACCACTTGCCAAGGCATACACCATGTTCGGTCCTGCATGAGCCCGCGCGGCGGTCGCTGCTCGACCTTGCACTGTTGGCAGACCTGGCACTTTTGGACGTATCCCTTCACATCCGTGTACATTCCCGGCCAGTAATAGGACTGGGCGACGCGGGCGAAGGTCTTCTCGCGTCCCAAGTGTCCTGCCGTCTCTAGGTCATGATTTTCGAACAACACCGCTTTGCGTTCTTCCGGGGGCACGACGAGTTTCAATTCGTCGCCATATCTGTCTCCTCCTTGATGATCGTAGCTCGGCTTTCGGTGATACATCACCCGGCCGACGACCTTCCAATTCGGGTATCTCTCTGGTTGGCTCTCGACGCGTCGGAATTGATCCGTGTACCAGGCGCTGTCCCTTGACTTCGGTTGGTCCATTGCGCCAACCTCTGCCTTCGTGGGATCAAAAGCGCGTGATAAGGCATCGGGCAACACATTGTCTGCCCCCTTTCGGTATTCGATCTCGAAAGTATGGCCTTGAAGTTGTAAAGCCCATCGGGCGAGACGTCCAATCGGGTTCTTCAGGTTGTATAACCATTTCAGGCTATTGTGGTCAGTGACCACCCTGAACGGGTATGCTTCTATGTATGGGCGAAATTTTTGGATGGCCCACACGACCGCCAAGCACTCGCGCTCCGTAGCTGAGTAGTTTTGCTCAGCCGGATTAAGGACTCTGCTAGCGTACTATACGATTCGGTCGCCGTCTCCTGCTTTTTGTATCAGGACGGCACCGATTCCTGTAGCGCTACCATCTGTCTCCAGCACGTACTGCCCATCGGGTTCCGGTAATCCCAGGCATGGTGCGGACATCATGAGTGCCTTAATTTTGGCAAAGGCTTGTTCCTGTTCCTCTCCCCACACATATTCGCTCTTTTTTCCTGTTAACCTCGTTAACGGTTGAGCGTGTGTGGCGAAGTCGGTCAAGAATCTGCGGTACCATGAAGCGACCCCCAGGAAGGTGCGCAGCTGTCGCACGTTTCCTGGTCGTGGGTACTCCATGATAGAGCGCACCTTTTCAGGATCTGGCCTGATCCCCTCGCGGTTGATCAACAGGCCCAGGTATTTGGCTTCAGACTTGCAGAAAACGCTTTTCTCTCGATTAATCGAGAGGCCAGCTTCGCACAACCTGTCCAATACGGTTTTTAGATGTCGTAGGTGATCCTCGAAACTGGACGATACCACTATGATATCGTCCAAATAGGCGAAGGCGAATTCGCCTAGTTCAGGGCCGATCACACTATTGATCAACCGCTGGAAGGTGACGCCGGCGTACGAGAGACCGAACGGCATTCGTACGAACTGGTAATGTCCCAGTCCGGGTACGGTAAAGGCTGTAATCGGCCGAGATTTGGTCTTGAGTGGGATCTGGTGATACGCGCTACTGAGGTCGAGCGTCGATATATAGCGTGCGTTTCGCAAACGCCTTAATATATCTTGCGTAAACGGCAAGGGATACGCATTCGGCTCGGTGACTTTGTTGACCTTTCTGAAGTCAATACAAAATCAGTACGAACCGTCCTTCTTGCGTATCATAACCATTGGGCTCGACCAGCCACTGTCTGCTCGTTCGATTACCCCTTGGGTTAACATTTCCCTTACCAGTCTATGCATTTCCTGCTCGACCTTGTGCGATACCGGGTAGTAACGCTGTTTAATTGGCTTCGTATCACCGACCCGAATCTCGTGCTCGATGCCTGCCGCACATCCCAAGCCCGTCGGGGCTCGAGATAGGGCCTCGTCGATGGTCTTCTGTAGCATGGTCTGTTGTGTAGCCGTAACCTCGGCTAGTCCGATTGTGGCTAATCTCGGACCAACCTCCAAGCTAGCTACTTCTAGCTCCATTTTGGCCTGCGATCCCTTGAACAGCAACGTGTTATCGTCTGGATCAAGTACCGCTCTGAACAACCTGATGAAGTTCACTCCTAAAATACATTCTTCGACGAGGGTAGGGAGGATGGCTACTCTCGTCGGCATCGTCAATCCTCCCACGGTGAATGGTAGCAGGGCGTGACCAACGATCGTTAACTTACGACCGTCTGGTAATCCTGCCGTACTCGCGTGGGTGGTGTCCAATCTGACGCCCAGCACAGACGCTATTTGTAGAGCATTACTACCCATGGCTGTGGTGGAAGCTCCCGGATCATAGAGGGCCCGTATTTGGAAGTCCCCTATTTTCACCAACGCGTCTCCTGTTCCGGGGAATATCGGGAAACAGTTTCGACGGCTCCACTGCTTTGCTCCTTATTTATCGTAGCGCTAGCCATTGTGCTGTCGCGTGGTCAAGTGACGTTACTTGTCGTCCGCGCCCCTTTGGTTCGGACGAGCGGAGTTTCCTTGGGGTTATTCTTCGACGATTTATCCGCCTTTGCCCGTGCCCCCGAGGGCGTGTGCGATCCATACGTCACCGCCTCGGCTGGTTTAGGGTCTCTGGCTCTGTTAACGTCATTACCCTCATTCTCCACATGCACTCTACCGCCACGCTTATCTTTGGCGTCACTAAGGGAGTTCTCGTTCTCGACGCCCAACACGCTCGCTACTAACGGCGTGGACTGTGTTGGCGGAGGCTGCGAGATCTCTTTGACGGGGTTTGGGTTACTGGATGAAGGAGTGGGATCAACCCCACCTATCCACTCCTTTGCTCGTTTCCCTTATTGCATTGGGGACAGAACTTTCTGTAGTAACCCAGTAGGCCGCACTCGGCACATTTGATCGGCCCTGAGAACTCTCTTCCTCGTTTGCGGGGAGTTTCCGGCCTTTTAGTTTGGTCCTCGGAAGTCGAGCTTTTGTCGGCGCGGTTATTCTACATTTCCGCCGATATTTCCTTAAGGGACAACAGCATTTGGTTGAATACGTCGGTGGGTAGAACCTTCTTCTCGCCATCGACCGATTCTAGGCTCGGATTAGGTGTCGCCCCCGAGGGCGTCGGTGTGTAGACGACCTGGTGCGTCACCTTCTCGAGTACCTTTTCCATGCGGTCCAATCTATCACTGACTTCCGGTTTGTCACCGGACATAGACGCCACCTTCCCCTTACGACCCTTGCTCGCGTCGGTGCGGGGGTGATACGCCAACTCAGGATACAAAGTCGACTGAGGGTCTGGTATCGTCCGCTCCATCCTTCTCTGATGCAAGTTATTCTGGGCCGTCGTGGCCAGGTCGTTTAGGGTCCGTACGGAGTCCACCTCTGATCTCCGTATTTGGCTCTGGATTTCCGGTAGGAGGTTGGCATGTAGCAGGTCCAGCTGGCTCTCGTGCGTCATTCTGGGGTTCAGCCGACTCATTAGGCCCATCATGTTCGCGATGTATACGTTCGCGGGTTCGTCTGGGCCCTGGTATCGGCCTTGAACCTCTTTGGTTAGACGCTGCTGCTGTTGCCTGCTGGGCCCAAACCATGCTCTGGCGTCTGCCTCGAAATCCGCGTAGGAGAACCATTCGTTTCGCATTGCTTCGAACCAGACGAGGGCAGGACCGACGAGTAGCTCAGATACGGCCATGAGCATCTCGTCTTCCGTAAGTCCAGCGCTGCTCCTCGAGTTGTCCAACCTTGATAAGAAGGGGTCAATACTCGCGTTGCCTTCTCCGGAGAACCTGAGTTTCCATCCCCGGACGATGCGGCCTTTGTTGTCGACCACGGGTTTGACGTCTGATGGGATGACCACATGTTCGGCGGGTGGTTGTCCACTTCAGCATTAACTCCACCGAGTTGATGCTGTCCACCCTCTCCGAAAGGGGGCGTCCGGCGGGGGGTCCTGCCGGCGGCCCCCGTGGGCCTCAGTCCGAGTCCGGCTGGAGTGCTCTGGGGTAGCCTGGCGTCATAGTGGCAGGTGAATGTATCCTGGAATGCGACGCTCCTACGCGTGTTTTCCGGTTGTGGTTCCTCATTGGAACTGTTCGACTCGTCTTGCCGCATATCTCTGTGTACGGCATTTTCCAGTTCCTTCATCCTGGTTGACAGGTTGTCGATTTGTTCCTGTACCTTGATGTTGGTCCTAACGATTTGTTCTACTATTTGGGTTAGGTTAGACGTATTCGAATTCCGTGAGTCTTGTACCTCCCATTTCCTCTCATGTTCTCTGGACCGGAAAATGACGTCTTGAATCATCACCGCGAATGCCGGCGGGAGTTTGAACTGGCTGCCATCGTCAGCCGTTATAGTAATTTCCTTCTTACTATTTGCGTTTTCTCCGCTGTCCAGGGCATTCGCGATGTTTATCGCGGTTTTCTGAACTCGCGATATTACGTCCGCACTTTGTAATAGTTGGGCTAGCGGGTGTTCTCCTTCCTGCTCGGATGCTGTGTGTTCCTGGCATAGGGATACAATTAGATCCGAGCGTAGGGCGGCTCTTTTGGCTGGACTGCTGTGTTGGTTGTCGACTTCCGCGAAATCTGCTGCGGAATAGTCGCCGAGTAGCCAGTTGTGCAGTCGTGCAGCTCTCGAGAGCTTGATCCCGCTTGTTTTGAGCTCCAGTTGGTCGAGGTATTCTTCGATTTCCTCCTCCTGGAGCGTCCATACCCAATTTTCTATCTCTGTCTGAGTACGGTCCATGATTGTCTGTTTGTTTACTTGCGTTGGATTTCTTTGTAAAAATACAGGTATGTTACGCGAGTGCGAGTGTTGTATAACAATTCGTACGCCGAATGAAAAAATAAAAAATTTTGTTAGCCAACACTGGGCTTGATCAAAGGCGTTTTACGATTTGTTTGCCGACAGATTCTTCGCTCGTTAATACGCAATATAATTATCCTGCCTATCAGACGCACTAACTGTTTGTTAGTACGGCTGTGTGAGTTAGTATCTAAAATATTGTGGCGAGCGTTGCGCGTAATCACCAATAACCTCCGTTAATAATATTAAAAAAAAAACACATTTACGTTAAGACAATACGATGTCAAATAAAATTATTCAATTGAATTAATTTTGTTTGAAAATTGCCGGTGTTAGTTTTCCCCGGGCCAACGGGTATAATAATATTATTTGCGGCAACTTTCAAAATTCGTTGGTGTTTACGCTTGAGAATCTTTCGGTCGCACTCGCACGCATTCACAGCTATTATTTACAATTTTTCGCCGCGGCGGGCCTTCGCAAGCTAGCTAACAGGCTTTGTTTACTAACGTGGCCTTCGGTGTCAAGTGTGCACAACAACACTTGACTGCCACCTAAGTCGCTGGTTGACTGGGCGCGAGGTCACTATTGAGAACCGGTGTTTTGAACAATCAAAAACACCATAGGTTCTTTAACGTTGGGCGCTATGTAACGGGGTGAAACCGTTTAATTATTTTATTCGCGCAATTACACTAAAAGGACGCGCGTAGTCAATTATGCTCAGTACGTAAATCGGGGAGCATGTGGAAACGTGCGTCAGTCAACCAGTAAGTCCTCTTATCTAAGGAAAGTGAGTGGAAGCTATGAGGTATAAGTGAATCGAAAAGCACTTGTTAGTAATACGAACTAGATCTTTTATTATTCCTCATAATCTACAGAAGGTCGGCCCGCGCGTTTGTTTACATTGACGCTCGCTCGTCGGCAACACGTATTGCCGGGACGCTCGCTGCTCTTTGTTGTCAGAGCCGTTACACGCACGCTTCGGATATCGGAAATTAGTTATCAATCATGTAATCGCGATCGCGAAATTAAGCTGGCCAGCTTACCTTATATTTGCAGGCGATCGGAGAAAACACAAATAACTCGCACAGAGCGGAACAGTTTCTATTGTCTTGTGACGAGAGCAAGCAGTACGCTTGCTCTTCGTCTGCCCTTCTTCTTTCTCTCCCTCTTATCGCTCGGCATGGCGACGTGGTCAGCGTTCGGCGCATATATTTATTGCGCCTAACCACTGGCCTTTATGTTTTTCCAGCCGCCGAAGATTGCCGAGCAAGATTGAGAGCGCCCGAAGAAACAAGAGCGCAGCGACTATGAGGTAGAGAGAGACAGAGAGAGAGAGAGAGAGAGAGAGAGAGAGACAGAGAGAGAGAGTGAGAAAGAGAGAGAGAGAGAAAGAGAGTATTAGGCCTATGCAGGGATTGGCAGGCGCGCAACGCGTTACCGATAAGCGACGCGTCGCGTGCCGCCTAACTAATAGGTCAAGGTAGGGAGAGGATCGCCGCTGAGCGACTGCAAGATGCGCGCAAGAATTAGTGCGTGAGAGAGTCGCAGCCGAGCCTTACTAGAGTGAGGTAGTTCCCGAAAGAAAGTTGAGGAGAGAAGTTGGAAGTAGCAGCGCAATGAGAGAAGAAGTACACGAGCAGCAGTGACCAGACCAGGGCGAGCCGAGGCAACGTGTGGAGGCAACACCTGCAGCAGGGCATTCAGTGTCGCCCTCGCCGCCATGCACGGCATGACTTCCAGGGGATTCACCACGGGCTATGCCGAGGAAGACATCCAGCCAGCGGCCAGGTCAACTCCCCGTTGCCGGCTCATCGCCAAGGACAAAGGTCAGGTTATCTCTCTCCCCCGGTGTTTCTCTCTCTCATGGTGATGCGCGTTCGCGTAGGAACGATAGGTAGCCAGGCGATCACTTGCCGGCTACGCTCATCGTAATGCGGTAGAGAGGTTTCAACGTATTCTTTCCTTTGTAAGGAGGTAAATGGCCAAGGCGATTTAGTCGCCGGGCCATTCGTCCTCCCGCGTTAGTTTAAGTTGTTCTGTATATGTGCGCGTGATGTAAACGTTATTGTAACTGATTTTGTATTTGTTTGTCTGAATAGATTTAAGTTGTACGTTCCAAGCAAAGAAAATTATTTATTCGTTCGACCTATCCTCTCGTTCCCCGATTGTTAAAGAGCGAAAGTGCCTCTCTTACTCTCCCCTTAATAAATTAGTGACGTCAGTGCCGAATAAGGCGCTGCCCCCGTTACAGTCTATTTCGCGAGTCGCGAGTTCGCGCACGTTATGGTTTCGCCCTCGATGGCGAAACCTCACACACACACTCGGCCTGGCTCCAAACTGGTAGCTGGATGGCACCTTAGCGGCTACAATTTCGGATAACTGGCTGCTGCTGCTGTTTTGATGCGTTGACGTTGATGGCTCGTCAATAGGCGATAACGATAACGAAAGCGGGCGGACACAATGATGGTCTAAGCTTCACTGGTTCGAATTCAATCGCGCGCGTTCCGTCTACTCGCGTGCCGAATTCCTTAGTTACGAATTTCGTCCTCCCGGCAGGTGCTGCCCTCACAGGCAGCAATTAAATTAGATAATCAGCGCTAATTTGACGTTTACCGTCACAGCATATATTATAATTAGTTTGTAATATATATGTGAATTTTTAAGAAATACTAACTTATTATCTTGTTTCAGAGAAGATGAAGGGTTTATTAAAGAGGAAGAGAAACCTCTGCCGTCGCATGAATTTCAAAGAAAAGTCTGGTTATTATTTGAATACCCTGAAAGTTCACAAGGAGCACGAATCGTAGCCATAATTTCAGTATTTGTAATCTTATTATCCATAGTTATATTCTGCTTAGAAACTCTACCGGAGTTTAAGCATTACAGGGTGTTTAATACTACCACTAACGGCACAAAAATTGAAGAAGATGAAGTGCCAGACATAACTGATCCATTTTTCCTCATAGAAACCATATGTATCATATGGTTCACATTTGAATTATCAGTGCGCTTCCTGGCTTGTCCAAATAAGTTGAATTTCTTCCGAGACGTGATGAATATTATTGATATAATCGCTATAATACCTTACTTTATTACATTAGCTACGGTAGTAGCCGAAGAGGAGGATACATTGAATTTGCCAAAAGCACCTGTTAGTCCACAAGATAAGAGTACGAACCAAGCAATGTCACTTGCAATTCTCAGGGTCATCAGATTAGTTAGAGTGTTTCGAATATTTAAACTATCCAGACACAGTAAAGGTTTACAAATACTTGGAAGAACGTTAAAAGCTTCAATGAGAGAACTTGGTCTACTAATTTTTTTTCTTTTCATTGGTAAGTATAATTGTTTGTATTAACTTGGAATAATGGATTCGAACTACTGTAAATATAATAGTAAATTCTTCAATGTTCGTTCAAATTTCCGCAGTTTCCATAAGTCATCAAATTTTTACATATAACAGGTCATTCATAATATACACTCCCGCCCAATAATTTTTCTCACCCGAGAACAAACCGACTATAACTTTGAAGCTCCATATCACTGCTGGAAATGAACCTATAGAACTCTGCGGCAGTTCATTGGAAAGATCTTTTCAAACCCTTTCAAATGAGTTATATTAAAATTATGTTAAAATAATTTCTTGCCTATAGCGAGACAAAAATCAAAAGGAAATTTACGAAATTTTTGTCGTATCCTTAGCTGCTCGCCATTTCGAGAAAAAAAAATAGTAAAATAAAATTAAAAAAAAAAACCATTTTGTAGCTCTTTTCTTGTATTATATAAAGCAAGTATTCAAAAATATTTCTGATTTAATTTCAGCGATTATTTGGAGTCAAATTTTCTCACGTGGGCCAACTAAAATCGACTACTTGAATTTTATACGTTTGTTTGCATGTTTCTAAAGAACTATATTTTTGAAAACAATTCCGAAATATTTAAGAACAATTTTTTTTTCTATAAAAGTTATAAACAAATGAATTTTTCACGTCATTTCGTTAAAATGACGATATCTCAGAAATAAAAAAATAAAAATAGATAAAATTTAATACAGATATTTTCAGATGTAAACATAACAGTTTAATAAAAATATTTCAAAAGAACAACATATTATTTATAAAAAAATTATTTTACAATAAACAATTGAATTTTTAACTTCTAGGCTAAACAAGACAACAATTTTTTTTATTCGAAATTTCATAAGTTTTTATTATCTGTAAGAAAATTTTAGTACCATTCATAAGAACAAAAATTATGGATGCTTAAACATTGCCGCGTAGGCACTGTTGCAGCGTCGTGCCCGCCTATCTTGCACCAGTTTGCTGGTATTTTTTTCATTGACTTACGTTTCCCTTATGTTTTTCTTTCTCTCACTCAGTCATCTCAGTTCCTAATTAGTCTGTTCAGCACGTGTTAGGAAAATCCCAAATAATTGTCCACTATTACGTGGAACTAAAAAAACCTTAAAGCTTACGTCCCCTGAGGTAGTTACGAGTCCGCACAGACTATGTGAAGTTTTTATCATTTTAATCTCTCCTAATCACTGCTTAGGCCCCAAAGAGGCATAAAGAAGCAAGAATACAAAGTTATGATTCTTTTGCTTTTCACCATTTTTTCTCACAAAAACCAGGCGCGCTTGAGAAAGTCAGTGTCGCTCGAGAATCTGAACCATCGAGTAGTAAGTCATCTGTGTTTCGTTACCTAGCACAACCTGCTCATTTCTCTGCACGATTTAGTTCGATCGTCGTCATCATCTTTCATCGATTTCGTGTGTACCCGAACTTGTTAGCAGAGACAGTAGCAATCACCTATGGGGTACTGCTATGCACTCACTGCCCTCAAATCGTCGACTCGGCAACATCGCCGTGAGAGCTATTCTTGTTCCCGAGGCATCGGAACTGTGTGCTCTTTCGCTCTGACAGCACCTTCTTCATCTCACGCTATTTATTGTATCTGTTAGATTCTTGTATTAATAAAGCGGGCTAGACAAAGTGTCGCCATACGCACTTGACCTACCGTTTCTTGCACGAACTAGGAAGATCGGTTGAAAATGACAATACAACAATTGTGGATTTCTTGAAAGGCACTTTAATTTAGAGCCGTGTACAATCACACTGTTGATAATTAACCACTTAAACTACCGAGTTAGACTTCTCGGATCAGCAAAAAAACTTTCTACGGCCACGAAAGAAATGCACCCGTCCTTCTGCCATACGCGTTCCAAGCGGGGCAAATTAGCAAGAAAGAGAGTGGGCCTCCTCCGGCGCTAGGGGTATCTAAAATGAGCTCTTGCCCTATGCAATTTGGGGTGGTCTTCACAGCCACTCCCTTCCTGGAAGAAACCTGAAAATGAGGTATGTCTGTAGAGTTCAAGGTCCTGATCCTTGTTACTGGGCTAGTGTTGTCTGACTCAGCTTCTCTCTAGGGAGTTAGGCTTTTATTCGGCGAGACTGCTGGTGCTGGAAGCTGGAAAGATACTACTTTTGAACGAGAATGATCGCGAGGTTGGGTTGCCAACGGTTCCTCTGTTGTCAAATAGGCTGGATTTAGATTGGCAGTGGAGATGGTTTACGGTGCTCCGTCCACATCTATCGTGTAGCGTAGATCATCCAGTCTCTCAATGACTTTGTGAGGACCTGAATAGGGAGACGTTAGAAGTGGTTTCACCGGAGCTGCAAGCTTGAAGATATGAGAGCACGTTCGTAAGTCACCATGCATAAAGTGTTTCGGTTTGATGTGGTGCGACGTGGGGGTTGGCCTGATGACTCTGAAGTGCCCGTTCAAGTGGTCCAGAAATGTTACCAGGTCTACTCCTTGATTTTGAGTGAAAAACATTTTCCTGGCACTCTAAATATTCTCTGTAGGCAACGAATCTATCCAAGGATAGTTAGGCTGACACAGCAGGGCAGCCTTAATGGTCCCGTGCTCTCTCTCTCGATCATCCCATTTGGCTGAGAATGATAGGATGTTGTTCTTAGGCGTGTGGCGCTGATTAATCTGGCGAGCGATCTGAATAAAGCCGATTCAAACTACGCTCCCTGGTCCGTCGTAATGGTGAGGGGAGTGCCAAAAATGGAGATTAATCCCAAGTAGAAGGCACTTGCCACCGATTCAGCTAGCATATTCTTTAACGGGATTGCTTGTGGCCAACTTGTGAATCTATCTATTATGGTTATGCAACATTTGTAACCGTTTACTAATAGCAAAGTGATCAGGTCCAGGTGGACGTGACTGAAACGGGATTCCAGAACGCTTCTACTGGTTGGTTGATTCCTTGTGTGGCGATGAATTTTCGCTTTTTGGCATGCAAGGTACTCGCGCGACCAGGTGAGCGCGTCCTTGCGGATACCTGGCCAGATGAATTTCTCTTTGAGTTTACGGGCCGTTTCTCTTTCGCTGGGGTGCGCGGGTTCATGGACTACTTCAAAGGCTATGCGTCTGACTATGAGAGAAGGAGGCAGGAATGGGCGGACAGTCCCAGAAGAGACATCGCACATGAGTTTGTGACCATCAATTTCCAAGGTTTGTAGGCTGATAGAAGCTACATTCTCTTCTTGGATAAAGGGAGCAGCGTTATTTTGCGCCTCGCTAATTGACTTGGCATTAAGTCTAGAAGGCATGTTAATTGTACATATTCTTGAAAGAGCATCCGCTACAACATTTTCATGGCTCGGAATATGGATTATCGAAGTGCAGAATTGTCCGATGTAGTCTAGCTGATGAAGTTGCCTGGGGGAGGCTTTCTCTGGCCGTTGCAGGAAAGTCTTCACCAAAAGCTTGTGGTCAGTTTGGATGTTGAATGATCTGCCTTCCACCAAATGGACGAAGTACTTTAAAGAGGCAAAGATTGCTAAGAGCTCACGGTCGTATGGACTGCAGTTTTTTTCTGCCGGTAAGTCTTCTGGAGAAGAAACCTAGAGGAAGACATTTACCACCAACATGCTGTTCCAAAGACCCGCCAATAGCGGTTGACGAGGCATCAGCAGTGACAACGAAGGAAGCATCTCGCTGAAGACAGGCCGAGGAGGTTGCTCCGCCAAGTACTTTTTAGCTTCTTTGAAAGCTTCTGATAGCTACGGTGTCCAAATTACTGGAGTTTTGGCGCACTTTTTTGCGATTTAGCGTTCTCGATGAGGAGAGACCGAGCTTCAGCTGCATGAGAGATTAACGCACGGAAATAGTTCAAGGCCCCAAGGAAATTCTTGAGCTCGAGCACTGTCTTAGGTTTTGGGATTTCGAAGATGGCCTCTATTTTTTCTGGTGGGGGACTGAATCCGGTGGAATTGACACGAATAGACCAAAAGTGATGGTTATGGCTGTTTTTGGTACATCCTCAGGGGCAACAAGGATTTGGAAATAGGCTCTCTTCAAGTCTAAGGTAGAGAAAATCGCTTTTCCGTGAAGTTGAAGATGATCATGGATTCGTTGGGTAACGGTCAGGCACGGTTTGTGCATTCAGATTCCTGTAGTCTCCTGTTGGTCTTAGCTTTCCCGACTTTGATTTGATGATATGAATTGGGCTGGCATAAGGGCTACTGAAGGACCTTATGATGCCTATTTGGAGTAGATCAGCATACTCTGCCTTGGCAGCTTTCAATTTGAGTCCAAACATTTATCGAGGCCTCGAATAGACACGGGGGCCTACGATGACAATATGATGTTGCGTAGCTGTGGTCGATCCCATTACAAGTCCATCGGCAACGAGAAATCTTTTGAAATTCTCTTCCATTAGCTTAACGATGATATCGTTTGTGCCAGCTGAAGCAGAGATTGAGGTTATTGAAGACATGGCCTCGATTGAAAGGATTGGTGTACAGGTTAAGCATCTGGAAGTCGAAAGAAATGTTGTTTCGTACAGAAGTTTTCTCTTTTTGAGGTCAGGCAGCAAATTGTGTAATGTAATGGGATAGGATGTCTGCTCCTATAATGGGGAACTTGACATCAGCCAGGACAAAAGACCAAAAAAAGGTTCTGCGGAGTCCGAGATCTAGCAGCAGGATTTTGCATCCACAAGAACGGATTGGTGTGCCGTTTGCTGCAAAAAGATGAAGGTCTGTTTGGCTCCTTGAGCCACCTCCTGACATGGGTAGAATGGAGATAATAGAGCCGTTGTCGACAAGAAAACGCATTCCGGAAGTTCGGTCCTGGATGATTAGCCTGTTCTCTTTCTATTGATGCCTGGAAATGACGTGGTTTACTGAGGAGCTGCTGCCTGGGGTCGAGGCAGACAGCAGCTTTAGAGGTTTCCCAGTTGTTGCTGTTGTTGCGTTGAGAAGGCGCATGGCAGATTGCAGCGAGTGGCTGCTGCGCCCAAGCGAGTGTGGTAAAAACAAATACCATTACTGTGCGGCCTGGGCCTTAAATGTGAGCGATTTCTTTGACGATTGTTGTCTTGGCTGCCATTACGCGTCTAGGTTGACGTGATTGCGCTAAAACCTCTGCGACACGATTTGGCACGTCTCTAGTTTCTAAGATCAGTTGTACTACGAGAGATTTGATTTCCGCAAGCTCTGAGACTCTGGTTTGACCTGCAGAACCTACGGCATTGGATTCTAAAGCAAAGATGGATGGCACTGTCGGCGTGTCAATGATAGCGTCTGCTGCTTCAAGAAGCTCATCGGTACTGCTAACCTTGAAGATCTTGAGGATGCTCTGGATGCTCCTGGGAATCATTCCTAGCCATTAAACTCAGACTAGTTCTTCCGACGGGTTGACTCCAGCGAGGGTGACCATCTGCCTGTACAGTTGAGGTTTCCTGTTGCCTAGCTCTAGCTTGTTTAAAAGCATCTCGAGCTTCTTGTCCGACGAATCTCCAAAACACGTGAGCAGGCGTGCCTTGAGCAGCCCATATTTGTCGATGGCCGGCTCAGCCTTGATGACGTCGGCAACCTTCCTCAGAGCCCAGACATCCAGAGCGCCTAGAGTCAGGTTATATTTAGATTCGTCCGATAAAATTCGGTTTACCTGGAAAGCTGCCTCCGCATTCGCAAACCAAAGCTCAAACTCATCTGCCCAAAAGGATAAAAGCTTGCAGGTCCCAACCGCGAGAACGTTTCCTTCGGGTACGCCGTCCGCCATTTCCGAACTTATGTATTCGACCTGACTGGTCAAGGGTGCGGGAGTAGCGGGCACGACCGGTTGACTCTGCGCGACAACGGGCTAATTATCTGGCAAATGTAAGATTTGGCCAAGATCGCTGGAATGATCCTAAACTGGCTAGTTGACTTGTGGAGAGGTAGAGTACAACGATGGGCGCACCAGATTTGAAATTCTCTGCGTGGGCTCCTGTGGTGATCTTTCTAGCGGTATACCACGTTCTTCCGTAAAGTAGCGACTCACTCGCCCACTGCCTGTTCGCAACCAAGAATGTTATTTTGACGGCCCAGGCGTTTCCGATATGCGCCAAGGATGTTGCGCACTTGTTTCGACCTCTTGGAGATTAAATTCCTACACGGGGTCAGGAGAGTTTTTCAAAATAAATAGTATGCACGCATTTTTGTTTTCTCGGGGTCACCAACTTTAGAGTCTTGTATTAATAAAGCTGACTAGACAAAGTTTCCCCATGCGCACTTGACCTGCCGTTTCTTGCACGAAGTAGAAAGGTCGGTTGAAAATGACAATACAACAATTGTGGGTTTCTTGAAAGGTACTTTAATTTAGAGCCATGTACAATCACACTGTTGATAATTTACCACTTGAACCGCCGAGTTAAACTTCTTGGATCAGCAAAGAAAACTTGTCGTCGCTGTTTGTTCTCTCAGTTGCCCTCTCCTTCGCTCTACCAATGTTGCTGCCTTAACCTCTTGTTCCGCTCCTTGTTGTTGTTGTTGCTTCCGCTGCGATTGCCGTTGTTCCCGCTGCACTTCGGTAGATCGATGTCTGCAACAGCGACGAATTCGCACCCGCGCACGACGTCGGTTACCCACTCACACCGGTGCCGGATATCCTCCGGGACACGGCTGGGTGCCTCACAACACTCGAATTCTTGTCGGTACACCAGGCGTGTCTCCGAAAACGAACGTTGACGAGGTCGCTGGGACAACTCCGGAAAACCGTTCACTTCGGTTAAATCCGCACGGGTGACTTTCTCTGCTAAAGCCCAGCAGAGATTCTCCTTAAATTTTCACGATGATCCGCAACTAGAGCACTCTCTCTCTCTCTTCCTCTTCCGCGCCATCTCGATCGCTCCAGCCATCAGCTCAGCCCGTACAAAGCACCTCGACAACAAAATTCAAGCATGAGTTTGCGCGCCACATGCACACCGTCTCAGCTTGGCACGGCGCGCTGACATTGGCGAGAGCTAAACGGACGAAACCGGCCTAGTCGAGATTCTCCGTTACAGCCCCCCGAAGCAACCAATCCTTTCCATAGGATCGGGGACTGTCTCCCGCTCTCGCCGTCCGGGCACCTCGCCATGGCTGGGCCTTTCCGTTGTCCACGAGTGGACTCTCTGGTAGCGATAAAACGAAATAAACTAAAACCCAAAACCAAAAAGAAAACCCAGAACTATAACTAGAAACAAAACCAAACGAACTGGCAAACACAAAAACAACGACCAAAAAGAGAAATGCCATTTCTTTGAACCGGCCTGGCGCCTCCCTCGATGGGACAATCCACTACGAGAAACTGCTCGCGGGCACTACCGCACACGGGTGTCACCTATGGCACTCTAAACAATCGGCCATCTGTCAACGGCTCTCAAGGCGCCTTGAGAGGTCCTCCCAGTGTCCCTCGTTCGGCTCCAATTCCACGCGTTTCTTGGGCTCACACCCTTAGGTCGAGCTCGTCGTGCCCGAAACCGGTGGCTCACTGCGAGTCGCCGCAGACAACATTGGACTTCCGCTCCCTGCGGACCGGTTTTCCGCCAACCTACGGACCAGTTTTTTCCGCCAACCTGTGAATCGGCTCGCAGTTCGCAAAGGTACGGAACTTACAGTTCGGTGCCTGGCAGTTCTGGCACGACTCACTTGACTGACCCAGAAGACAACCCGGAATATAATGACCCGGTTGATGGCACCGCAAATAAATTGAGCTCCCCTGCACCTGGCCAGTCTGTTCTCGGCCAGAGCTAGGGCACGTCGAGATCCTATGCCTTCTTCGTTGCAGCCATAGCATCGATCTTGAAAAACAGCTCTATCTTGCCCATTCCTTGGGCTAATCTGGCGTTGAGCGACTTACATATTCCCGCCAGATCTTCGTTGATCTCTCTAAGTCCTAGGACCGGGGTGTTGTACTGGTACGGGCTGCATGAAACTGCTCGCCGCGCACTGACACACTTCCGAGTCGCTACCCGACGAATGTCCGGACGTGGCAGTATCAGAGGTATTCCTCTTCCCTCGCTTCGTCTTCTTGGCCTTCGGCTTCTCCGCCGAAGTTACATCTCCTTGGACAACCACGGCACTGACTGCCACGTGGCTCTTCTTGCCCTTCCCTCAATAGGCAACGTTCTCAACCGGCAAGTTATCCTTAGTAGAAGGAGTGTGCCACCTCCTCTCACACTCACGATGCTTCTCCAGCTTCTCTCCATAGTACTCTATATTGCACAGAGCGTGTACCGTCTTTTTCCGGATGTATCTCTCGTTCTCCGGGTTCAGTCCCACCCTCACCAATCGGACCTGTTTTCTCTCTACGGGAGTGGCCTCATTCGCCTTACGACGCTCTCGAACGCAATCAGATAATCCCCTATCGATTCTCAACCTCTCCAGGACACGCTCAGCTGACGATCCTGAAGCTCCGGTAAACTTCAGATTCCACGTACGGAACGACATTCAAGCGCCTTCTTTCGTCTCGAGGGAGCCCCTCACTGTAGCTTGACCGATCTCTCATCCTCGCTGGTGGAACTGATGTCACTCATCTCGCTCGACTCTAAAGAGTCAATGCGCCTATCTCGCCGCCTCCTGTCTAGCCTCCGCCCGTGACGTGGTCGCTTGACGCTCGCTATCACTCATCGCTGAAGCCACTGACCCTCGTCCCAGCTTCTGCGTCCGTTAGGATCTGAAATCTGGGGTAACCTGGGCCGACTCACTCCCTACTGCGGCGCGAATTCCGCACGCGCCGACGACACTTACAAACGTCTGCAAGACCAGCACTAGTTGATCAAGCATTGCTGGGTCCATCTGCGCAATGGCCGGTAGCAAAGTAGGGCCTGGCAGTACCGCATATCTTCTCCCAGCTCGACACCGAGATCCACCACACCACCCTGCGGCACGGCCGAGGCAAACACGGACGTCTCGTCCCCCGTCTCGACCTCTGATGTGTTCGACTCACGTTCAGCACCCCTTCCAACGAGGGTCCACTGTGCGATGTCGGATGGGTCAGCTGATTCTAAAATCGGAGGCGAATACTCCTCCGCTTACACCCGGAAGGATGAAACAAGGAGAGGTCATCACCTCCCAAGGGATTTGAGTGAGATCCACGCGTCAACACCTGCTCCAGTTTATTGGGCATGCTCTGATCCACTCCCATATCCCCATCGTCACCGTGGATGGACTCTGGTGACCGACCAGACAAGAAGTCCTCGGGGTACAGGGGAGCGCCGGTCTCAGGTCGCGATTTCATCACGAACGTGCGGAAAAAAACGATCCTGACGCACGACTAGCTTCCCCTCCGGATTCAAGCCCGCCTGGAGCATTAGCTCGGTCAGCTGTTTTGCCGACATCTTAAAAATACGTGCTCGCAAATGCTGGAACTCCGGCTGCCTCGACAGGTGCCGTAAAAAGCTCCGGCTTTCTTGAAGTGGGCGGCATCTCGATTTGTCTCCCAATATTTGTGCGCTCCGTTGGCACGTTTGCCGGCACAGATACCTTATGTGTACGCGCTGGGCCCTCCCAAACGGACTGCGCAAGCTTGTATGAACTGTCTACCGCACTATCACAGTCAAGGCACCGAATAAATCCCCACTCCTTATTGCTGCACCTGCACCTATGGGTAGACACGCGCCCCTACGACTAGCAACCAATAACCCAAAAACCAGAAAAACAACCAAAAAATATCCTAAAAACTATTACCCCGCAGAATAGGCCTTCCCCTAGCTCCAGCAGTACCCGCTCAACCCTGTGCAGCAGTGCCCCAATCACCACGTACCGCAATACCGCGTCTCAGTCGGTAACCGCAATACCGCGTCTCAACTCTACTCTTGAGCCACTTGCGCACACCCTAGCGCCGGCTATTATCTCTCTAGCCAAGATTCTCCGTCACAACTTTGTTAATGAATAGTTTTTCATATTGTAAGCCATATTTTGATTTAATATCCAATACTTGCAAAAAATATAATATCCGAGCAGTTCCACTTAAAACCAAAAAATGGATAATTTTATTAGACTTGGAAAAGATAAAAGAAAAATAGAGGATGAAGCTGGAATTATATATAAATTTAATTGCAATAAATGTAATAGGAGTTATGTGGATGAATCAAAACGGTCATTGAAAACTAGAAACTATAAAAATAAGAAATCTGTGATAGATGTAAGAAAAATAATCGTTGACCAACGGAAAGTTCTTCTAGTTCCAAAACATGATAACCTAGAACATTCATTTAATTTTGATGATATTCATATTTTAAACAGAGAAAAAAATTTACATAAAAGACGTATATTAGAGATGCTACATATTAATGCGATTGAGGATACAATTAATTTAAAAACGGATACACAATTTTTAAATAGTCATTACAAAAAGTTAAATAGTCTTATTAAGAAAAATTTGTAATGTCTCACATTAACATATTGTTCGCATCATGCCATCTTCCTTCGTGTAGGCTCTGCAGTCAGTTTACAGATACAATACGTATAGTCAGTGATACAAGACATACCGAGTTAATAGCAATTACTTCAAAATGATCAGTGAAAGGAAATCGATAAATTTGGTTTTTCCTGATCTTCTAACATCTTCTTTTTGTTTTAATTTTCTCAAAATGATTCTTTCATTTTAAAAATTTATTTTATTCACTGTTTGATATTTATACTGTTTAATGAAATGGGAAAAAATTTTTTTAAGAATGTATAACTTGCATAACTATCTTTGTGAATGTTGCTGTTTAGTTAATGTTTTGTTTTCATATTTTGTAATTTGATTTTTTATATTTATATAATTGTATATTTCAATTTTTGAATAAAAAATTAACCCTGATGAGACTGACAAATTTTAGTCAGTGAAACTTTGGTTAAGAAAAGAATTAAAAGTTTTTCTTATTTATTGAACAAATCGAGGGATGATTCTCCACCATCGTATATTCAAATATCATATATAATTATCATGGAGAATAAAACAAAACATAATTATAATAAAAAATCAATTTGTAATAAATAAAAAAATAATCGATTTCTATGATCGAATGATTTTGAGAAATATAGATGGACAGACATATCAAACATTAAGTAGTATAGAAATAGATCTCTTTACAATTCTTACCAAAGTTCACGTAGTTACTGATGAATTCTCTATAAACGCAGAAAGATTAATAGGAATTTATGTTCTTCTAACAATAGAGCTACCCTAAACTTTAATACGAAATCGATAAAGATAGGTATAATGACTACACCCTTCAATAAACAAATAAAAAATACCTATATGAATAAGACTTTTTTTTGCAGCACAGTTGAAGAAATTAATTTTTTTGATGTAGACAAAGACTCATATGCTCTTGTGAATACTAACGTAATAAGGACACAAATTACGAACATAAAAATCCGCCTCGCCTAGCACCTGATCTAATACCTGATATTGATAGACCTAACTTACTAAAACGACCACAAGATTGACCCTGTAAAAATCCACCTCCAGATTTCAACCAACAGAGAACACATCAGAACCTCTCAAAAGACCAAGAGGTAGACCAAATAAATAACTCCTCCACCTGTTACGGTTAGTAATATTCTCAATAAATATTCTAAAAGATGAAACATAATATTAACAAATTATCAAAAAATTAACAAGCAAACTTAAAAGAATTTACGAACACTATTATTAAGTGAACAGGACTCAGATATTTCTGACAGTAATAGTCATTAAGTCATCGGATCGATGACATATAGTTGTGATGAATGCTTATTTTGAAATCACGACGGGCTTATAAATTTTGTGAAAATAAAAAAAAAAATTCATTTGCAAACCGATAATGTAATATATTTCATTAGTAGTAATTAGTAGGTGAGCGTTGTGGTGAAGGTGCCAAATTAATGATTAAGCATAATCAAATAATAAGTAAACAACTCATGAATACTGGAGAAGTAATAAATGAAAAAAAGAGAAAAAAATATTATCGTTTTGGTCTCTGTATTCGTGGAGAACATCTCGAATCAAAAAGCTATATTAAGAAAAATCTATTTTCTATTTTAGTTATATTAAGGTATTTATTAACCCATTAATACCCAAGCCGAATCTGGTAGAGATAGCCTTGAAATAACTAATCAGTTCATGTTATAGCTCAAAAATAATTTACACGTATTTTTTCTTTTTGCATTTCCAATTGTTTATAAAAAGTTATTTAAAGAAATTGACAAAAGTTTTAGTTTTTTGAAAAACTATTTACGGCAATCGCTTCTACGGGAAAAGCCAAGGCGAGAACCTCTGTAGCGTTTTTTTGTTAGACTCGATTTTGTTGGTGTATATTCGTTATAAGCAATTTGAAACTGAGAAGTGATGCTGACCTCGTTGTATCCCAAGCCGAATCTAGTCGAGATAGCCTTGAAATAACTATTGGGTTCATCTTATAAATCAAAAATAATTTACACGTGTTTTTTCTTTTTGCATTTCCAATTGTTTATAAAAAGTTATTTAAATAAATTGACAAAAGTTTTAGTTTTTTGAAAATTTATTTACAGCAATCGATTCTACGGGAAAAACCAAGACGAAAACCTCTTTAGCCTTTTATCATACAATTGTAATTAGAAATCAAAAAGCAGTTTCCATCATTTGAATTTTACGAAGCGAATGTGAACTAAAAATAACTTGAAAAAGATTTTCTACGGTTATACTGAAATAATCACACCATCAGTAGAAATTCCTCATAATTTTATAATTCTTTCTAATTTTCATTCCTATCTTCATTTCAAATGTAAATCGACTAAATAGTTCGGTGTCATATACTATTTCGATGATAGCTTGTCACTCAGTGAAATAGAAGACCATTCTATTATATTGAATAAATTACTGATTTTATTCTTTTTATATACTTCAATATAAAACTATAATACCATGACGAGGCGAAGAATTACCGATTTGAATGAGATGGTTGACGGTGATGATATAGATGGTGACCATCATGTTGACATTGCATTTCTTCCAACAGAGAATGAGAGCTCAGATGAAGGTTCAAGTAATGAAGTAGAAGAATATACTTCATTTCGGCCGCTTCCTACAGGATCGTATGAACATATAAAGAGTTCTTATACTAGTGACCAGAAGTTACTAGAACCGAATCATAAGTATAATTGGCGTGATAATGCTTTGAATTATGACGATCTTCCAGATGATGACTATGATCTTTCATCTATTTCATCATTTTACTCAAAAAGTTCTTTGGAACTGTTTGAACTCTTTTTTTCTCAATCAATGAAAAACTTTACTCTAGAAGCTACTTCCGAAAACCACTTTGAATTGACCAATGATGATTTAGACCGATTCATCGTGATCATTATGATTACTATAGTCAATTCTGGGATAAAGCAGTCTGACTATTGGTCCAACAAACGACTTTTGCAGTGTCCAATAATAAAAGAACTTATGCCAAGGGAAAAATTTGTAAAAATAAAAAAAAACATTAGGTTTTATAAACTTCAAGACAAAGATGAGAAAGATAAAGTCTGGAAAGTCAGATATTTATTTGAATTATTTAGGGAAAATTGTATGAGATATGGATTTTTTGATTATAATTTGTCAATTGACGAAGTTATGGTCAAATATTTTGGAAGATTCAGCATCAAGCAATGCATTAAGAACAAACCTATAAGATTTGGGATAAAGCTATTGGCACTATGTTCTTCAGATGGATATATATATGATTTAGATATATACGAGTATATGGGCAAGTTTGGTACTGAATCTGAAAATCCATTAGCTTCTGTTTGTTTGGGATCGAGAGTGGTTATCAAATTACTTCAAAGGTTCCTGGAGACGGTTAAAAATGAAAATCTGGCAAAATATCATTTGTTTTTTGATAACTTCTTTACATCTCCGGATCTCATGATTCACTTAAGAAATATTGGATTATCGGCTACAGGAACTGTTCGTCAAAATCGCGTCAAAGCAAAGATCGATATGACAAAGAAAGCTGATAGAGGAACCACTATCTCAGTTCACGAAGCCAGTTCAAAACTAAATTACATAACGGTGATGGACTCAAAACCCGTATCAGTTCTCTCAACTAAATACGGAGATGAACCGAAAATTGAAATGAAAAGATGGCATAATAAAACTAAACAAAAAATTCTCTGTCCTCAAGCTTTCTTAATGTATAATAGGCACATGGGTGGAGTAGACTTACACGACCAGCATTGTAATGCACTTATGCCTACAATCCGAAGCAAAAAATGGACGTGGTGTCTCTTCATGAGACTTATTCAAGCTTCATTAGCTAATGCTACTGTTATTTACAATAAACTCCATCCAGATGAGAAGAAAGGTTCAAAAGATATTGTGGAGGAAGTTTGTGAATATTATATTCAAAAACTCGAAAATACTCATCGACCCAAACGACAGAAAAAAGTTGAAACTCCGACAGAGGAACATCAGATAAAGGTTGGAAAACGTAGAAAGTGTGACAACGAAAATTGTTCAGTATTGACTGAATATTGTTGTTCAAAATGTGATATTTATTTTTGCAAAACTCACAGAGAAAATCATTCGTAATTGTTTTTAAGGATCTGTTTTGAAGAAAGTAGTTCTTTTACCCATAATGATTAACAAAAACAGTTGGGTCGAAAAAAATAATGTTAGAGAGGCTTTTGTCAGCATCACTTCTCAGTTTCAAATTGTTTATAACGAATATACACCAACAAAATCGAGTCTGACAAAAAAACGCTACAGAGATTTTCCCCTTGGTTTTTCCCGTAGAACTGATTGCCGTAAATAGTTTTTCAAAAAACTAAAACTTTTGTCAATTTGTTTAAATAACTTTTTATAAACAATTGGAAATGCAAAAAGAAAAAACACGTGTAAATTATTTTTGAGCTATAACATGAACTGAATAGTTATTTCAAGGCTATTTCTACCAGATTCGGCTTGGGATACAACGAGGTCAGCATCACTTCTCAGTTTTAAATTGTTTATAACGAAATTACACCAACAAAATCGAGTCTGACAAAAAAACGCTACAGAGGTTTTCGCCTTGGTTTTTCCCGTACAACCAATTGCCGTAAATATTTTTTAAAAAAACTAAAACTTTTGTCAATTTCTTTAAATAACTTTTTATAAACAATTGGAAATGCAAACAGAAAAAACATGTGTAAATTATTTTTGAGCTATAACATGAACTCAATAGTTATATCAAGGCTATCTCTACCAGATTCGGCTTGGGTATTAATGGGTTAATAAATTTGAGTTTAACAGTAATTTGTAGAGCAAAAAGTAAAGAAATAGAAAAAATAGAATGGGTAGAGGTAGTTAATTTATTAAATATTGTTTTTAGAAATACGAATATATCAATTTTAGTTTGTATGAATACCTGAAATACATTTCCTTAGAACGATGATATGCTATCTTTTACAAGCTTCATACTTCACCAATAGAAGAATATCGAGAAGTATATAAGACCTCAAATTAGACGAAATTTTTATTAAGATAATCTTAAGAATGATATTCAAAGACGTATACAATAATGTTTAGAATGTTAGTTAAAGAAATTAACCTGATTACAAACTAAACAGCACATAATTATTACCGATACTTGTGCAACTGTTTTTGACAATAATCGCAATAGACATCGTGGCACCTTTAAAGAAAACACCGAATAGTTATGAGTATATTTTAACGATGCAAGATCAATTGAGTAAATTTTGCATAGCAGTATCTTTAGCAGATACATCAGCCGTGATCGTTGACGTTTTTATAAAGAAGTTTATATACGAGTACATCTTTGATTGTCCCAAAACGGTATTTACAGATCAATGAAAAAATTTTTCATGTAATTTAATAAAATCAATTTTTAGACATTAATAAATAAAAGAATTACAAACTACGGTATTTAGATCTCAATTTAACAGTTCATTAGAACGCTCTCACCACGCTTTAGCTCAATTTGTAAAACAATATACCGATGCTAATAATAATTAGGACGATTGGTTAGTTTTAGCTGGGTTAAATTATAACATTTGTGTGCAAGAAAGTAACTAAACATACCCTTTACCAGGTTGTTTTCGGACGATTAGCTAAATTACTGTGTAATAATCGCCTGCGAAAAGGCGATTTATTACCTACTTACGATAAGGGTTATATAACATATTTAGTAACTAGATTAGTAAGAGTACGAAAATTAGCGTGTGACAATTGGATTGCTTTAAAAGAAAAATCAAAGAAATATTATAACAAAAACATAAATCTTCAATATTTTAAATTAAAAAATTCTGTATTTCTGAAATTTGCCCAAAAACCAGGCAAATTTGAAAACCATTATTCTAGTCCCTATAAAGTATAACGCGACTTTTGTTCAAGGCATTTTGAACAGAAGTCGAAACATAAGTTTTTTTTTATTCGTGGACGAAAATTATACGTAGTGGGCGATGATTCTATCCTGCACAACACTATGCTCCTGCATAAGCGCGTCCAGGGTCCAGCTGCTTCAGGTAGTCTCTTTCGTTGAGAGAGAAATCGGCCCACGGAGAGTGTCGTGAGCTACGCGAAGATCAACCGGTGAATAATCGAGAGGGAACGAGGCACGAATCAATAATGCGACTGAATATTATAAAAAGAGCAGGAGCGATTAGGTTATAACTCAGCATCAACGTCGGGTAAACAGTAATTTATATTGACAAGAGGGAAGTTAATACAAAATTAAAATTGTAGAGCGCAAAACTCAGTGCAGATCGACCGATGCGTATGGGTGTCGCAGGTTAATGCAAAACAAGCACTCGTAAACAGGTACTCAAGAGGAATGAGTATAGCGCACGCGCTGCGTAGGTAAACAGAATGCAGGCTCACGCCACGCTGTGAACTGCCGCCGATAGAAAGTGAACCGGCGCGCCGTATACAAACAGGTAAGCTGACACGCTTACTCAGTCGCATTTACAGGCGATTGACGATCGGTACGACAAACGCGACGCAAAGAAATGATAGCATGCGTTCGACGCACTAGATACAGTAGCAAGCGGATGAAACAAAAAGTTATACAAGGCGAGCGTGAGGAAAGAGAGCGTAAAACAGAGAGAGAGAAAGACAAGTGACAAGCCAGTACTTACAGTGCTGATCGCTCATTTAATTCACTTGTATCCAGTAGCATACTCGCTTCGTGAATCTAGCTTGCATACTTATATACGCTTCTCCTCTTGTAAGCGATCGTCTTGTTGTTCACACTACAGTCCTCGCTTCAATTCTCAGTGTCGCACTTCCGTCGTTCGTCTTCCTCACGAGATGCGTACTGGTTGACGGTTCAAAGCCAATTGTCTTAATCCTGCTAATTCTCTCTCTCTCTCTTTCTCTCTCTCTCTCTCTCTCTCTCTTCGAAAATAATCTCCCTGAGGTCTACGTCGCGCGCTCATTATCGACTATCGAATGATTGATGCGTCACTTACCAGTTTGCCAACATCTGCGCGGCAAACACCTTATATAAATATATACATAGCAATATTACAAATATATTTATTACTGGTCTCCTGGAGGAAGAGAGATACAACGAACTACAAGCCGTTTGTTATATTCTCCTCTCCCAGACGCTGGTTTCCAGAGGGTACCAGCTCAAAATCTGATCTCTTTCTCTCTGAGCATGCAAGAGTGGTTATTATTAAATGACTCTAAAGGTAGATAAACTATGCCTAAGGGCAGATAAATGCCTCAACGAAAGGAAATCAAGGAACTAAGTGAAATAAGAACTCTCTCTTTCACAAAGAGTGACGTTTATTTGTCGTACTAGTATAAAAAGGAGTTAAATGAATAAATACAAAAAAAATATTTTTCTTCGTCAATATCATTCTGGGGCGCAGCCCCTTATAGTGGATTACGCGTATTCGCGTAACAATCCCATTGTGCAAAGACGAGCGCGAAGTCGCTGGAAGCTAAATCACTTGAGCGCACACGCTTAACAGCTTCGACGCGCGCGTAGCTCACCTGCCGAATACGCGTACGACGCGTTACGTCCTGACAGCCATCCTGGATGAAGGACTAAGTTGGGGGTAGTCCATTGAGCGTGACACGCCGGTCGGCTGGCATAGATTGCAGAACTGCACCCCTATCAGGTCTTTGCGTGGTCCCTCCTATTTGCCATAGGGCTTTGTTATGTGGAGGTTAATAGCCCCCACATAGCCTGACGTTCTCCATTGGTCCCTCGGTGATCGCGGAAAAGCTGGCTTCTCGAACGCCTAGGTAGTGGAGCTACAACCAGGGGTGATAGGGACCTGCCGGAGGTGGAAGACGAATGGCGGTCGGGCGAGGGAACAATGAACCTTTCGTCCTAGGGCTTGTCCGTAACTTGGTGAGGTCGGTCCCGACGGGAACCCTTAGCTAGGTAGTTCAGGAGCTCCATTTGAGCTCGGAGCTGGTCCATTTCCCGCTATTTGACCGCCAAACCCTCAGTGAGTATCCGCTAACTCTTCTTCTATTCGGCGACGTTCCATTCACTCAGTACGCTGCTCAGCGAGATACACCTTAAGGTCCTTCTCCTACTGAACTTTGTAGGCCTGTTCGCCCGCGAACTCTTTTTCCGCGGGTCCGTTG
This sequence comes from Phymastichus coffea, assembly GCF_024137745.1. Taxonomy (NCBI): domain Eukaryota; kingdom Metazoa; phylum Arthropoda; class Insecta; order Hymenoptera; family Eulophidae; genus Phymastichus; species Phymastichus coffea. The sequence goes on from NW_026706814.1 coordinate 8,805,599, forward strand.
GCTTCGAGGAACACTAAGGCCTGAGTAAGGAAAGCGGTCTCGTGGTTGCTGGCTGTGATACGCCTGGATCTTGCTTCTTTGATCTCCTGGAAATGATCCTTCCAGACCTCGCAGAGTCTGAGGCCCCTAGATGTCGTCTAGTTCCTCGTGGAAGATCGCTGAAGTGTGGCTCCCGAGGACTTCTATCATGTGTCCTCCTTTTTACCCGTGGAGGGTTCCTCCACGGCGACTGCGAAGGAACTCTCGACCTCCTCCCGCGTCTCCACCTCATGAGACGAGATTAGGTCATCGGAAGACGGGGGTACTTCTCATTAGTCGCTTTAAGCGCTTCTCCAGGCTCACCGATCGTGACGCATGGCGACTATTCGCTTGGGGCCTCGGCAGTCACTTCTATCGCTTCCTCGCGAGAAGCGTCCGGGCACTGAGGCTCTTCAAGCGTTGCTTGCTGTGTAGATTCCATCTGGAAAGTTCAATATGTAATAGGGTCTTTCATTCAGATAATTTATCTACCCTAAAAAAATCAAGCACTAGGAAGAAGCTGTTTATTAGATTATCAACAAAAAAACAAATAAGCAAGAGAAAAAGTGAGAAAATCAAAGAAAAAAGAAAGCATAAGCGAAGCAAATAAAGCAAAAGCAAAGTATCGTTTGGTTACTCAATTTTGATAAGAGCGGAGTCACCTTGGGGACGACGGATCCACCAGCTACGGAAACGTTTTCTTTCCCTTCGGTCAGACGTGTTCTTTCCGCGGTTTGGAGGTCGTTCCTAGGTTTTCCGATTCTATTTTACTTGATTCGTCGTTTACAGGGGCCGATGACAACAGGTTATTGAAATTCAAGTTATCCTCATTGAAAGTAGACTTTTCCACCTCTTCCTCGTCTATACCTGGACATTGATTTTCGTCGTGACAAGGCCGTAAGTCGCATACGGTTAGCTTGCCTATATCTTTTCCTTCTTCCGTGCGCAACTGATATGAATTCGTTTCCAGATGAGCAGTAACAATAAAGGGTCCTGCGAACTTGGGCTTTAACTTGGCGGCAATTTTCATCGCGGCCGAAGAAAGAAGTGGTTCTTGGCCCATACTTTGTCTCCAACATAATATTCAACATCCCTTCTCTTGGCGTTGTAATATTTTTTTTTGACGATTTCGCACGGTTCGTGAATTTTCTAAGGCTACTACACGAAAGTCATCCAGCTTTTCCATTTTCGCCTGCCAATTCTTTATAGTAGTGGTTTCCAAGTTATGAATCATGTCTCTATCCTTTGCTATTTTCTTAGACTGAGGAAGATCCGGATTCCGTCCATAATTAAGAAAAGCTAGGCTAGCACGTGTCGCTTTGTGGATTGCGATGTTGTAGGCGAAAGCGAATTCTGTGACATGAGCATACCAAGTAGAATAGTTCTCCTGAATGAACTCTCTCTCCGTTGAGTTGCTTTTTGGCGAGTACGGCGCGCACGAACTATGTATAACGCCGAACGTGTCCAAGAATTCGTTTACCAATTTATTCTTGAATGGAGTACCATTGTCTAAAAGAAACTTGTCCGGAATCGCAAAAAAATCCGTCCCTTCAACTCGTGGCGAATCGCTTTTCCATTGACTATGTAGCGGGACGCATTCAATCCAGCGATTAAAAAGGTCAATGAAGATTAGAAGGTGCTCGTGGCTTTGTGCTGATTTTGAAAAGGGTCCCATAGTGTCGCCTAGCACGATTTCTTATGGTTGAGTGACTATGCGCCGTCCCATCAATCCGGCTGAAGCAACTTTCTCTACCTTTGTCTATTGGCAAACAAGGCAGTTGCGAACATAGTGAGCTACATCTCCATGCATACCAGGCTAGTAATACTTCTGGGAAGCGCGCTTTTACGTCTTATAGCACCCTAAGTGCTTGGCGTTAAGACCATCGTGACATTCTGCTAGAACCTGAACTCTCTGTTCTCCAGAAAGCACTAACTTCGACGCATCTTCTTCTGCGCCCATCAAATTACGATAAGATCTAGTTTATAAATATATAACTTGTCTATTATATTTCCAATAAGGATTTTCGGTGGGATTTTTCTGGATCTTTTTAACTCATTTCAAATACCAAAGGTCTTTGATTTAAAAAGATGCTTGAAGCGAAGCTAGATTAGCGGCGACGGTCTCGTCATCCTCTTCATACATCCGTGATAGGGCATTCTGGACGACGTTGTGCTTTTCGATGCACAATATCGAAGCTGTAAGATTGTAGGATAAGTGACCATCGTTCTAACTTGCCGTTTGGATGCTTTAGATTCTGCAACCATTTCAAGCTATAATGATCAGTTATCACTGTAAAGTGATATCCTTCTATATAGGGTCTGAATTTTTCGATCGCCCATATTACTGCGAGGCACTCTCTTTCTGTCGCCAAGAGCCTTCGCTCGGTGGTACTGAGGGCTCGATTGGCGTAATAGAGTACTCTATCTTCTTTTACATACTGCAAGAAGACGCTGCCCAATCCTGAGTCGTTAGCATCACATTCAATAATAAATGGAGCCATAAAATCTGGCCTAGCCAAGATGGAGCAGTAGCGATCAATCCCTTTATACACTCAAAAGCGTCTTACTGTGCTTCATCCCACACTTACCTAGTGTTTTTCTTAGTTAATGTAGTAACCGGATCCGCCATGCTCGCGAAATTGGGCAAGAATTTCCGGTACCACGACGCCATATCTAGAAACCTCCGCAATTGCTTGAGATTTTTAGGTGGTGGACAGTCCATGATGAGTTGAACCCTTTCAGGATCGAGACTAGTCCCATCCCTGTTGACTAGAACACCTAAGTAGCGTACTTCAGTCATACAGATGCGTGACTTTTTACGATTGATGCTTAAGTTTGTCTGCTTGATTCTATTTAGAGTACAAGATAACTATTTGAGATGATCTTTATTGGTTTCTATTGCTACAATGAGGTCGTCAATATAGGCGAAGGCGTAAGGCTTCATCTCAGGCATAATTAGCGCATCAGCTAACATCTGGAAGTTGCAGATCCTCCAGAGTTTCATCAGATCCAAGAAGGATGTAATGAAAACTCCTGAGCAGCCAAGTGCGCTAATGTACTTAGTATATTGCAGTTTTCTCAGGATAACATCCATATAAGGGAGCAGATAAGCTCCTATCCTAGACACTGCATTGACCTCCCGATAATCCACGCAGAAATGATATGAGCCATCGGATTTCTTGACCATGACGACTGGGCTCGATCATTCGCTTCTTGACCGTCGAATTATCTTCATTTCCAACATCTTATATACTTGCGCATGTATTTCTATTTCGATAAGATGAGAAACAGGAAATACTTCTGTTTTATTGGCCGGGCATCACCAACATCTATGTCGTGCATGACCCACGACGTGCAACCAATGTGATCATTCTTATTTTTAGGCAGGACTTCCTCGACAATTGGGTCGATCTTTTCGCACTGCTCTAGAGTGATCTCTTCAATCCCTAAGGACGACGGAGCAAATGACTAATATACGCTCAGAAACGATAAAATAAATGGCACCTGATGGTCGCACCCTTTCACCCGTAAAGTATTTGTCTCTAGGTCGAGGTAAGCGGAAAACTCACGAATGAAATCTCCTGCTAGAGTGTATTTGGACTCTGCCTTACTCAATATGAGGGTGTCTATCATATGAGAGGCCCGTGCAACCGAAAAGGGTAGTTGAACACTGCCAATAGTGGACACGTCATATCCATCAATCGAGCAAGCTCCCGGGAGTCATATGTAATGATCGGATAATTGAGGGCTGCAGCTATCTCAAGACCAATTGGGCTCAATACTGTTTGAGAAGCTCCGGTATCGTAAAGTACTTTGAAAGCAAAGTGGCCTACTTGTAAGGTTAGCCACCATCGAGGGCTAACCTTACAACTAAAGCGCACGTCGCAGTAGCAACAGGTCTGGCAACAGTGAAATCACTTCAATGATCCGTACTAGCGTATAGTCGGTTTCTGCTGATCGTGCATTTCACAAATGTATTTAAAAATTTACGTTGACTACTGTTAAATACACGAGTTTGATGTATTGTGATAAATATTATTGTAATTCTATGTTATAAAAATATGTATATAAAAAGAATATTGATAAATTATAATTGATGGAATTTAAATATTATTATTTATTTATAGTCATTCGATAGTCATATTTTACCCACAGTGAAAAAAAGGAAAATTAATTTTTTTATAAATTGCAATTTTGATAGTGAATAATTATTTTACATTAAAAAACAACCTTTTTTCTCTTTGAAGTTTCTTTTTATAGTGCATACTTTCCGAGATAATCAAAGATGAAAAAAAGGAAAGTGTTTTAAAAAAAACAATGTAACTTTTTATCGGGTCAATGAAAATGGATCCTGTTCCACTTATTTTAAAGTTAACAGAAATATACAACTTTTACACTTGTGATTTTTGGAATCTACTGAGCTGTTCAAAAATTATAATCGATTTAATGTAAAAAAAAATTCTTTTAAAGTAATTTGTTTTTTTAACTTGCAACGGTAGTCGATTTGATTAATCGATCCGTTCGCGATTCCGTACACTCGCGATGTTAATACGAATAACTAAGAGAGAGAGAGAGAGAGAGAGGGTGCGCGAAAGTTTAAAAAGTTCAGTTAAGCCTCAGCTGTTACTTGTGTAGTACCACCAAATTAGTTTTGCACTGTGTCATCGTTTTTGTCAATAAAAAGTTTCCTGGGATTTTTGAAGTGCACGAGTGTTAGCGAGGAAACATTAAAGCAGCAGATTCGCCCGTCAAAGACTGTAATTTTCTAGAATTAAACATTATTAATTTTATTTGCCGCATTACGTCATTCCGTTTCCTAATAGTTTAACAGATCTATCACGGATCAAATTTTGAACCGATTTCATCTAGGGGATTAGTCGGATTAAGCATTGAGTCTCTCACACCTAAGATAGATCGAGTGTCACCAGACAGATGACATAAGGTGAGTTCAACTATGTTAGAAAGAAGACACTGAAAGGAAAGTATCAAACGAAAAGGCGAATACACGTATAACCATACGTGTTTAACGGAGCGGCAGTTAGCTCTGCATCGTGGAAGTTTGTTCTTAAATAAATCCCTATTGTATTAGCTAATCCACCCCGTTACAAACTTAATAAACACAATTTTTAATTTAATAAAAAAAATATCGGCGGGATATAAAGGGTATTGCTTTACTCTTCAAAATGAGCCTGCGCGTGTTCTTCTACGACCATTTTCGACGGAGCTGCAAAACTTTAAATTTTAAATGATTTTTTTTGGCTAGAAACTTATGCACGCTACTATAACGGCGATTCTAGCACCTTAAGAAAGAGAAGAAAAAATTTGACCCTTTGATAACTGATTTTTAACAGAATTATCAATAAATAAAAAGTTTATAAGTTATTTAAACAATAAAAATTGCGTTGCGTGATAGCGATCCAACTGTATATACATGTAAAATTACTGAAAACGATTGTTACCCGTTTGTTGATTTTATAATCGCAAAACAAATAATTTGCGAATTCATTATTTAATTATTATTCAAAAACTATTTGTTAAATTGGTGATTTTTATTTTAAATAATGTTCCGCGCATGGCGACTGATTTTGTGATGTAAAAATTTCCTATAAATTTATTGTAAATTTTGTGTTATTTACTTATCTAAGTTTAATCGCTTATAACTTTGAGAGGCGATTTTTCCTTGAAAAACGATTTATACTAAAGAAAATCGTCATCTTGGACTTATTTTTTAAATTGACAACTTTTAATTTCAAGTGCGCCATTTCGTGACAAAACCGATTCAAAATTTTTGCAAATATGAAAAATAGCGTTGTAGGGGCTACCAAGTGTAAAACGGAGCCTCTTTCGTGAGTATAAATTCACTCGTCACTGCGGCAAGAGCAGACCTACAATCCTGCGTTACTTGGCAGCGCGAGCATTGTTTGGAATAAAGACTCAGCCATTTCCTGAGATCTAATTTCATTAGATTAGCCCTGTTATTCTCCTTTCCTATATGATCGTCTAAGACCTCAACTCGTAAAACCTTCTCTCTTATTTATTATTATTATTTCAAACGTCCCGTCGTGTAGCAAACTGCGTGCATGATATTCGCTATTCGATGATCGAAACAATAGCAATCTCAAAGTACGTCTATGTGTCAAATTTTTGCTTGCTCTCGGAAACGCGATTATAAATATATCTTAGAGTCCGAACTTTATATATAACGTAAGATAAAATCGAACGTTACATTTCTTTAGTACCCAATAGATATCACGAGTTTATCGTCGATGCTAGTGAACAGCAATGTACTGATGTAAATCGGTGAAATATGGTACTTATAGAGTTGAAGCAGATAAAATATATGTGTTTTACGATATTAAAGTAAATCAGACCACCATTCGCCCTTTCATTTTGGAAGGTTGAATCGAAAATGATGGTAAATGCTATAGATCGCATTATTCAGATGCCTATCGTAGTTGAAAAAAAATGTTGTAGTGCAAGCTTCTAATAAAAGCACGTTGCAATATTACATAGCAGCGATTAATTAAAATCGTACTTCTACGGTAGGGCTTTAAGTGTAAGTTAACCGACGAATAGTGTATCGATTCTGAAGGAGAAAATTTATATTAGCAGCGGGTGCTTTGCGACATATGTAATTTTTATCGTTATGGCCTGTTTTACGAAGGAAGGGCGAATAAAATTGTAGACGAGTCTGGTTAACTAATATATTTCTTCACTACTAGTGATATAACTTTTGCATTAGTTCTCAAAGAAATACATCGCATCTATGGTTATGCTCTTAAGATTATCGAACTTTCGAAGCTTTTTTTTTTGAAACTATAAAACATGCAACATTTGTCAATAGGAATTACCTTAACAAATTTTTATATCTTCGTATACACTAATTCTAAGTTTGTTTATATAGAGAAATACATTAAGATCCAAATTAATAATCTCTACCGTACCATAATTATGCATCGTTATAGACAAGAACGTAAAATATTAATGAATTTTCTTGCTATAGCGAGTTTATCGCCAGGTCAATTTGCTTATAATTTGATGAAGAGTTCAAGCTATATGGCTGTACTCGCTCGTGAAATCGTGCACATTGTCAAGTGCTTACCAGTAGTTGATAAAATTTTTGGTGGAGACGAATGTTACGCTGAACTATAGGTTATACATTTGAAAGATCATAGAGCCTTAGATAATTGCAATATCTTATTTTCGATATATTTCTTTATGAACAACGACTGGTACCAATTTTTACATCATGAAATTCAAACTAAAGTACCCACAATTTTTAAACATTTCTCACAAATAACTTAAAAATATCAAGATATTCCCACTCTCACCAGTAGTAGAAATTACATCTTGAAGATTTGTTGAGTAGAATCATGTTTCCAGACAAATAACCAGCAGTCATTTATGACGTTGCATGAGAAATTCGGGGTCAAGTCGTCAAAGATAGTGAAGGTAATGTCAGTTAACTCTTGAATGTCCGTGCAATGGAACGTGTAGTGGAGAGTACTTGGAATAAGATGTGGACAAAATTCATGACTTTTGAAACCTTTAGCACTAGACTGATTACAGTCTTACTTATTACTCAAATGATAAAGAAAGGAATCGAAGTACTAATCAACGCTCTTCATAATAGTCGTCTTTTTAATATTGCTCTTAATAAAGTCGTATCACTTGATTAGAGCCGTTTGGAACAGTCTAACTACCTTCTTAATCTATCTTGGACCCAAAGAAGAAAACATCATTAAAAGGTGTGATTCAGAATAACCAACAACTAAGCCCAACTGTCCTGTCCTAGAGAATGAATACAACTTATTATCTAAAGAACATAAAGAAATAACTACAACCATTGAGATAATAACACCCAAAACGAAATCACCATTAAGTCTTCTCTCTCGTTGAGTTTTTAGTAAATTGATCAAACTATACGAGGTGTGTCCGGAAAGTATCGGCCCTACGTTTATATCTTCACGCCCTAGTGTTCGAGCGACCTCTACCGGACAGAGACGTCAACAGTAAAGCCTCACGAATCTATTGGTTACTTACTCACACCTGCCGGACGTATAGTTCATGCACAGCGTGTCTTTGTTTACAGTGCCTTTTTCGCGTTCGTCGGATTTTGATATAGTCAAAAATGACTGAAAAACAAGATCAACGAATTTGCATCAAATTTTGCTTTCAACTCGGAAAAATGAGTTCGGAAACTATTGAAATGATGCAAAAGGCCTTCGGAAGCAAGTGTATGAGCAAAACACGAATAAAAGAGTGGTATAAACGGTTCAAGGATGGTCGCACTTCTGTCGATAGTGATTCTCGTTTCGGCCGACCTTCGACGACAAAAACCGCAGATAATATTGAGCGGGTGCGACTTGCAATCGAACAAGATCGTCGTATGAAGAACTAGAAGAAGACCTTGGGATACCAAAAATTATCATTTCAGAAATTGCAACCGAAAATTTAGGAATGAAACGCGTGTGTGCGAAATTCATCCCAAAATTGCTCACAGCAGAGTAGAAGAACATTCGCTTAGTAATCGCTCTGAACAATCTAGAAATGGACAATAATGATGATAATGTGCTTAGAAAAGTTATTACAGGTGATGAATCATGGGTTTAGGGATATGATCCTGAAACAAAACAACAATCTTCACAGTGGAAGCATTCTGAATCGCCAAGACCAAAAAAAGCACGTCAAAGTCGGAGCAATGTTAAGTCAATGTTGATTGTTTTTTTCGATTGTGAAGGTGTTGTACATCACGAATATGCACCAACAGGTCAGAAAATCAATAAAGAATACTACGTTCAAATTTTGAAACGTTTGCGTGATGCAGTAAGAAGAAAACGGCCGCACTTTTGGGAAAGTGGTGACTGGCTTCTCCATCACGATAATGCGCCAGCGCATTCATCCAATCTTGTGCAGCAGTTTTTGAGCAAACACAATATCGCATTGCTTCGACAACCTCCATATAGTTCTGACATAGCCCCTTGTGACTTTTGGCTGTTTCCAAAACTAAAAAACCACTCAAAACACCGATTCGATGACAAAACAACAATTGAAAACAATGCGACGTGTGTACTTAAGGCTATCCCTAAAAGTGAGTTCCAGGACTGTTTTGAAAAGTGGAAACATCGATGGAACCGTGTTATTCAATCAAGTGGGGATTACTTTGAAGGATGCCACCCACTAAATGATAAAGAATAACGCTAGCACGAAAATATAAAGGTAGGCCCGATACGTTCCGGACAGACCTCGTATAATAGTGCTAGTGTGGATAATCAGTGAAAAGAAGCGCATTCAGAGAAACCGAGGAACACGTATCTCATACGAGAAACGTTTCAAAAGTCCGTGCAAAGTCAGAGATATGGTACGCTTCTGGTGCGCATCGAGATTATTTTCAATTAGTAGCATATCTTGAAAGAACACATACCAAATTTCAGTCAGATCAGTCTACGAGTATTATTTTATGTTTAACATTCGTTAGAATCACGGAAATCGAGAGGTTATAAAGAAATGGAAAAAGAATTTCGTAAGTTATTTCGTAAATAACATTACTTTATTAAAAGAAAAATGCCTCGGGAGACTAAACAGAATCTTGATATACTCGTATACGTATTATGGTGATTGTGCATCTTCACTTACTATGGTTTATTACTATTTTCAAAATTTTTAATGTGGCCATTGTAACGGGATATGAATTCCGTGTTAATTCCTTTGTGTCACCTAATGCGCAGTCATACTGGAATACGCGCGATGAGAACAAAATAATCAATTTTGTTAACTAACCGAGGAGTGGGAAAGGACAGGTATCAGTCAATCAACTAACTAATAACAAAAGACGAAAGTAAATTAATGTTGCAATTAGGCACAGACTAGTTTATTTACTACATTATCTACAACGCATTTGGCCCGCGCATTAACGTTTATTCGATGTGCGCAACAACTTTACGTACTGCCATTTCATTTACAGTTGCTCGTTTGAAATGCTCGCTCGCACGCTCGTTCGCTACCGGTTTCTTAATACTCGTAGACGTGAGGGGAGAGTTCATATTTTACGCACGGTTATTTGGTAAAAATCATTACGTGAAGCTGGCCAGTTTATCTTTTATGATTAGTCGCGCTATCAGGGGGAGCAATTCGTCGTCGATTTTTGACACATGGCCAGGTTGCCGTTCTTCCACAACGAAAACGAGGCCTTTTTAATCGCCCTACTGCTTCCACCGGGTAGATTCAGCGACTTCGTGGCTGGCCTATGATGACGTTACAGCTAACCTTGCGAAACCGCAGCAACAACAAAAACTATTGGTAGTCCCCGAGTTCGTATATCTGCACTCTTTGATATAACTGCCGCACACACTCATGCTGCTACCGGTGCTAGAGGTACTCCTCGATTCTCGCACGCTGTTACCGTTTCTCAAGGTACTGCTCGACTATAGTACGCTGTTAACATGCCAGGGGTACTCCTTGACTAGTCCTTCTTTCTTTGCGCGCGTTCCGCCCCATTTTGGACCGAGTTCCCGTTTTTACTTCCCTCGGCCGGTAGGTGCTACCCTCGCAGGTAGTCACACGATCGAGACGGTAGCGCAAACCGGACGTTTACCGTCACACCATATAAGCACAAAAGTCGTTAAATGTTCTGGATACCCTGTTGAAATCATCACTCCAGAAATCATGAATAAAATCCACGATATGGTAGTGGCTGACAGAAGAGTGAAGGTGTGAACGATTGCTAGTACTGTAGGTATTTTTAAATGGGTACGTCATATTTTACACCAACATTTGGACACAAAAAAGCTATTCACTAGGTGGGTACCGTGATTGCTCGCAATTGACTAAAAACGAGATCGCGTGAAGTGTTACGAGAATAGTTTGCAGTTATTGCAGCAAAATTCGCAGGACTTCAAGCATCATTTCGTTATTGTGGATGAAACATGGATACATCACTGTACTCCTAAGATGAAAGAGCAGTATAAACAATGGGTTGCCAAGGAGGAATTTGTACTGAAAAAGGAAAAGACCATTCTTTCGACCAGAGGACTGTCTAGAAAAGGGTAATATTATTATACCAAGTGAATATTTTTCATCATTATTGGATTGTTTGAAAACCAAGTTATAAGAAAAACGTCTGCGATTGGCCCATGAAAAAGCTCTTTTCCATCACGATAATGCACCAGCTCATACCTCAGTAGTTGTAGCTGCAAAACTGATGAAAATAAGGTTCCAACTCGTTTCACATCCCCCATTCTTCAATCTTGGCTCCATCGGACTATTATTTGTTTCCTAATATGAAAAAGTGATTGTCGGGGAAAAGATTTTATTCAAATGAGGAGGTTATTGCAGGAACAAATGCCTATTTTATAGACTTGGACAAATTCTATTATTTAGAAGGGTTCAATAAACTAGAGTTGCATTGGATAAAGTGTATAAGTATGTTGAAAAATACGTATGTTGAATAAAGTGTATAAGAGTATATTGAAAAATAAAAAAAGATTTATTAAAAAAAGTCAAGTAGTTTTCATTTTTGCACGGACTTTTCAATCGACGTTCGTATTGTGGACTAAAAGTATGTATAAAGTTTCATCGAAATCGAGCATCGGCAAGGTTGACATTTTCCTTATGAATGGTGGAAAGAGTAAATCACGCTATTGCTCGTGAAACTTGCACTCTACTCATTTTTTTTAATTATCTAAAAAAACTTCTGAACTTTTTATATCGCTTCTAAAGAAAACGCATTATATGTGTATCTAATATCGGAGAATACTTATATGTGAAGTTACGATTGATAGTCAAGCCGCTATATTGGCTTTCCCGTCTTGAGGGGTTATGCTAATTTTGACACTTTTAAAACCCCCAGAATTAACCTATTTTACAGATTAACTTGAGAAATTATTTTGAGCCACTATAGTGGTTTTCCCGCTCTCTAAACGTTATTAGTCTGTTTATGAACGTAGCTATCTCTGACAACTTACACGTCTCAAGATCAATTCGTAATGATACAACTTCGGATAATTTATGAGCGCCAATTGACAGTAGAACCATTGAGTAAACGACATTTATTCATTAGCAACTTATAAAGTTCTATTTGACGCGATGAGAGAGATAAGACATTGACAAAAACACATTACTGTATGCAACTCTATAAGAAGCCGAATTCAGTCGAGTATCTAAGCTTGCCTCGATGTCTTTGTAGCTGCTTTAGATCCTAGTCCAGATTGTAGGCGTGGTTTAAGACAACCAAATACCTTCATAGACACCGTTGCAGACTCTAGAAGTCCGTACCTAGAAGAGACCAAGAGGACTAGGTTGAGTTATAGTCATCTAAGAAAAGGAAAATGAGGTATCAACAGAAGTACCAATGTATAGCTATAGTATATATATCGTGTAAGCTATAGGAATTCGTATCTTGAAGAGATTTAAGATGGTGGCTTGCTAATCACCAGAAAAAATTTGTAGCTAGTACTATTAGTGAAGCAACTTATATAACTGAATCAGCATACCAGCGATGCTTCAATTTTTAAATTCAGTCTATAGCGCCGTGAGGACTCTTTTCTATTATGTCTCTTGCCTTAACTATGAGTACAGCTCATCGAGTAGAGAGGAGTTGCTCCTTAATAGTAGCATGCAGTTAACCTTTCTAATTTATGACGTCACACGAGTCTTATCAAAAATTTTGATCTTTACTTGAACCTGTGCTCGTTGAACTAAACATGACGGTCGGCTGACATATTAGCACCAGCTCAACGTAATCTACTTGGTTTGTAAGAAAATATAAGGTTAAATAAGAGATAAACAGTCAAGAAGGTACTATTTAATAAGCTAAAAAGATGCAGTTGATCGAGGGTTCGTAATCCACTAAATTTTTAGATTTCTAAAATTAACAACAATATGGTTTTAATGAAATTTATGTGGTTGTTAAAATTGGAAGTAAGCAGCTAATGACTTCTGCTGCCAGCAGCTGGAAAACGCCACAACATAGTCAATGGTGTTAAAAATAATACTTATAAATTTTTTTTATTTTATGTTTTAAGCGACACTTCTTGCGAGGATGGATCAATAAGTCCTCATGAATACAAGAGATGGCACGCAAAGCCTCATAACATATGTTGTAACAGTAAGCGTCATTTCTATCTAGAGTAATGCCAACATTTCAACCAGATCCATCAAGTGGTTCCATTTATTGTCAATTAAAGAGTGAATACCTTTTTTATCGTTAACTATGACAAAAAGTGAGTTCTGAGCGTTGATAAAACGTTTTTATTAAAGAGGTTTAATATACAAGATGTCCCATTTTAAATAACGGACCTGAATATCTCGAAAAGTTCACGTTGTACGAAAAAATTGTTCATACAAAAGTTGTTTATGACAGTGGAGATCATTTACTTGTAAGATCAGTGTTTACCTTGAGAATGATTTTCAAGGTTATTTGAAGGTCAACTTTGTATATTTAAATGGAAATCGCTATATTTTATCCCAGATTCGGATAGAGCGGGAAATTTTACGTTCAAATCATGTGATATATGTAAGGTCCAAATGATCCCCACCACAACTCCAAAGTTATTTCGAGGTCAACCTTACTTTTTAAATGGAACCCCTCATTTTTCGTCGCAGGTATAAATTCTACGTGAAATTGTACGTTTAGATGATGAGATATTTATGGGGTTCGAATAACCCCCCCACCCCACCCCCAAAGTCATGAATTTAAACTTTTGACTTTGAGGCTGGGGATGGGGGTTTTTCGAACCCTATAAATATCCTATCATCTGAACGTCTAATTTCACGTAGAATTCAAACCTGCGACGAAAAATGAGAGGTTCCATTTAAAAAATAAGATTGACCTCGAAATGACTTTGGGGGTGGAGTAGGGGTTATTTGGACCCCACACATATTACATGATTCAAACATAAAATTTCAAACTCTATCCGAATCCGGGATAAAAAAATAGGGGTTTCCATTTAAAAAAACAAAGTTGACCTTCAAATAACCTTGAAAATCATTCTTAAGGTGAACACTAATCTAATAAGTAGATGACCCCCCACTGTCCTAAACAACTTTCGTATGAACAATTTTGTCGTACAACGTGAACTTTTCGAGATATTCAGGTTCGTCATTTAAAATGGGACACCCTGTATAATACCGAAAAAAGTCTTATTTAAAAAAAATTTATTTAAAGAAATGAATATATATATATATATATATATATATATATATATATGGGTCATTCCAATAGATTTTTAACATTCGGCGGCGCACTCAAATCACGGATCTTAGCGGCGATTTTTTCTATGATAGTACATAAGAAAAGAAGCCTTTTCCCGGCCGCAGAATTTTTTTTGAGGCTATATATATGTATGTATATTTTTTTTAAGGTCCGAAAAATGGCCTTTTTTGGCCTATTTTTGAAAATTCATAGCTACGTAAGTTTTCAACTTTTTTAGACGTGCCGGGGCTCGATGGATCCGTCCACTCCTGTACTTTTCAGAAAAAAATATTCCATAAGTGAATACATATATAGACACACCGTCACATCGATATAACCACGGGGTTATGGAGCCGATTTAATAGGCATCTTTGATGTATTGTAACTTTTTTAATTTTCGATATTTTCGAACAAGATTGACGGGATTTTCTTTGTCTTTTCAAGAGCTTTAATTTGAGCCCTCGCCCGTTCTCCTAGCTGCCCTAGAACCAGAGTTATGACGCTTCAAAGACGATGAGTTTTGCCAAAAATTGCGATTTTCAAAGTCGATTTAAAAAAAACTTATTTCTTTTTTTTTTAATTTTATTACAGTTTTCGATAGCTCATATAGTGTACTATAACCCCCTAAAATATTTTTGTGTGTATTTGCGTTCCCTTCCAAATATCGTACTTTAAAGATTGCCTAATTTCAATTTTTGGCAAAACTCATCGTCTTTGAAGCATCATAACTCTGGTTCTAGGGCAGCTAGAAGAACGGGCGGGAGCTCAAATTAAAGCTCTTGAAAAGGCAAAGAAAATCTCGTCAACTTCGTTCAAAAATATTAAAAATTAAAAAGTTACAGGACTCTAAACACAACCATAAAATTAGTGTTATGATCACTAGATACCTCAATGGGGCGATGTCTATATATATATATTTGGTTGCGGATTATTTTTTTCTGAAAAGTAGAAGAATAGACGAATCCAACGAGATGTTGCGCGTCAAAAAAGATTGAAAACTCGCGGAGTTATGATTTTTTGAAAATTCAATTACTTATGCGACTTTTATAAAAATGAGTATATGCAGAAATACATCAGATTATAGAGTACTACGTAAGAGGTAGTCGAATGGAGATTGAAAACTAACGTAATTTGGATTCTACTGATATCATACATGTCAGAAAGTCAGTATGGCCGCTAAGTGTAATACTGTCAATATGATACTTCACGGACTTCGCGATGTTCAGACATATACGACATACGTAAATCCGATAATTAAGTCGTACGTAGGATATGCTTATTATATGACACTAGCGCCGCGCCGTGGCAAAAATGAGAAACCTTTCGACTACAATAAGCGAACATTCCCCACCACGGGAGTTTGCAGACTTGTATTTACGACCGTGTTCAGAGCTGAGTGCAGCAGTGATGAGAATCCGATGAGGCTACAAAAAATTTCATTTTCATGAAGTCGTATCACATCTATATTGTTTATACAATATGTCCAAGCTGCTCGCGGCACTGTCGACTATGAATCTTGGGCATAGTTGTATAAACGATATAGATGAGATACCACTTGATGAAAATGAAATTTTTTGTAGCCTCATCGGATTCTCATCACTGGAGTGCAGTTAAGAGGACGGCTCAGAGCACTTTACCGGTAT
This sequence comes from Phymastichus coffea, assembly GCF_024137745.1. Classification (NCBI taxonomy): domain Eukaryota; kingdom Metazoa; phylum Arthropoda; class Insecta; order Hymenoptera; family Eulophidae; genus Phymastichus; species Phymastichus coffea. The sequence continues at coordinate 8,821,451 of NW_026706814.1, forward strand.
TTACGTGATAATTAAGTGAGAATATACAGCACCAAAGTAATTTTATTTTTTCAAATAAGCAAGTGATGAACAATCAAATTGAATAACTAATTTATGTTTTTATATAGAGAACTATCTAAAAATGTTAGTGTTTTGTTTAATAATATAGGTCTATAGATTTTGTGTACTAGTTTTTGAGAACTTCATGAATCTTCGTATAACTTTTGAATCTACCGGTAGGTTCTGCTATAGAGTATATTGTTGATGAAAATAAATATCAAAAATCGTTTTAAAATGTAAATATTATTGGTAAATTTCTGCGACATTAGTTTGTATGTTGTGTGTACTCAAATAGATATTTCTGATCCTCATTGAAAATGAGTACTGAAAAATGTTTACTTGGACTGTGTGTAGAATCTTCGTGTGGTGATCATAAGTTTGCAAAAAAATGTATTGATGTCAAAGATTTATCAGAAGAAGATTTAAAAATTCTAAAATACAGGGTACCGAACTTCTCACAGAATTCTATTGGAAATATCTGTCCATCACACATCAGCTATTTTCTGACAAATTATTCTTCATACCAAAAAAATTGTTCAGATCCTTTTAAAAAACACAAGTACCTCATTAGAGCATCATTGAGAGAAATTTCTTTAGAAATTTGTGAAAATTTAAATGAAGCTAGAAACATTATGATTCCCCCTGGTAATAAAGTCTGTATCAATTGTTATAAGTCAAATTTTATGAAATATCAGAATGGAAAAACAAAATAACTGAATCATCTTTGCAACAAGAACCGGTCTCTACTAATCAAGATGAAAATAATTCACAGATATCTAGCGCTGTTACAAATAATTCAGCAACAAGTGAATTTTCTACTCCACAAGCTGAATCTCCAGAAAGTACAGGATATTTATCTGAAAGTCAAGAACAAAAATTAAAAGAAGCAAAACTTAAAAGAGTTTTAGATACTCTGGACTTATCAATGCCAGAAGCAAAATGTCCAAAAGTATCAAATGAACGTCATGAAAAATATTATGAAAATTTTACTCAAACCGTTGTAAATTGTGTTGTGAGTCAAATAAATGATACTTTCAAAACAAGGATTGATATTCAAGAAAATGAACAGCTGCGAAAGACTACACAATCACTAGAGTCTATTTTAGAAAATATAAAAAATGCTTACGAAAATCAGGAGAATTCGATAGAGAAAATCAAACTTATAACTTTATTTCCAATCCATTGGACATACAATAAAATAAAATCATATGTTGATTGTTCTAGTTATATGATCAGAAAAGCCAACATGCTGCGATTAGAAAAAGGTGAGTTGTTTTTGATAATTTATATTTTTGAATCAGGAGTTTCTTTACATTATCTATCTTTAGTGCTTGAATTACTTATTTATTTTATATTACATACTCACTTTGATTGATTTGGTAAAGAAAGTATAATAGTAGAGGCTGAGAACTGTTGAATGCCTCATTAATATTAAAGTGACTCTCTACCTCAAAATCTAATTTTTTAAATATTATGCCTACTTGATTCAAATTTTTTTCTATAAATGGATAACAATCTTTCAGCCAGTATCAAATAGTACTTAAGGTGGATTTCTGGTGAAATTCTAAAATTTTTGTTTAATGACCTATGTTTTCAAAATTTTCTACACATATTCCTCACTAAAAAACAAAACTTTTGCGCTCCACCTGATGTTTCTAGCATGATTTGAACCCATTTTATAAACATATTAAGCATTTTTTGGACCTCATTTCAAAATGTTACATGCGCATACCACTTTGGCCAAACTTGTTCTATGAGGTCTCGGTCTCTTCCTTAAGACTCAAAGAACAAAAGTTAGCAAGCAGATTTTTTTAAAACCAATTCCATACTGAATGGCACAATAAAACATCAATAAATTAATGAAAACCTTTAATCTCTCATGTTTTTCACTGTATCTTTAGAGTCACCGTAGTCCAGGTTTGACATTCTCATTTTTGGCTTGCTAGCTTTTGTTCGTTAGCTCTTGACCAAGAAAAAGAGCCCGGATAGAATCAATTTGGCTAAAGTGCAATGCGCAAGAAACATTTTAAAGCCAAGAAAATTGAAAGCTGAGAAAAATGCATTTAAATGAAAGATGAGATAAAATGCTTTCACTCTCTCATAAACACTACAACAAAGTACTCTTGAAATCCATTCATTATAGGCTTACTTCAACACTTCTTTTCTGAAGAATTCACATGTCTGATACATTTTGAAAGTACCAAGACTGAGACTCGAGCACTCGCATTAATGATAACTGTATATTAATATTATACCTTAGCCCATTATTTCAATGAAATTTTGTTCGCATTGGAATTCTACAATAATAATACTATCTATCAATCTACTATATGTTCCACTTTGACACTTATAGATAATGTGTGATGAAATCTAACAATCTCAACATGTCAGCATGAATAAATCTGATTTCTGTATATCTGGTTAGATGGAAATGGAAATTGATGATTTTGTAATTATTATGACTAATGATTCTTCTTAGCTCTTCCAGTTGCAGTATTTATTTTGTATTCACCTCCCTATACAAAACAAAAATATCCACAAAGGACTTGGTTCTTGGGAAAAAAATAAAACTTATAAATAGCCAACTTATCTAAATTAAATTGCAGACCAATTTTCCATTGACGATAAACTCCTTTTTCTAGCTTTTTATTGAAAAAATTGTATGATATATTCTTATTGACAGCTACATACACAAGTTTATATACTTGATATGTAATCAAAATATTGAATACTATATCAAACAGCTGTAAATGCAGTAGTTGTACACACTATCTATCTGAGCAGTCTGAAGTTGACGCTGTCGTCACTAGCGCCAACTTCAGGTCGAGCGTATAGTCTTATATTTGAATTTGCGTTTCTGAATAAGAATTTACAAATATGGTCATAGATAAGCATATTAAAATATTGTTTTGACTGAATCACAGAATGCTTATTTTGCAAATATTATAATTAATTAATGTAAAAACTAACGTGCCCCAAACATTTGATCGTTATTATTAAAAAACCGAAAAAATATGATTTTGCGATAAAATTTATTTTTAATTATTTATCGATTCGGCGAGGAAAAATTTTTTTCCCATATAAAGGTTTACTTTTTTATATTCTAAAATACATACAGAATGCATTTCGACAATAAAAAAAAATTTAATTTTTCCCTCAAAATTCACCAGAAACCCACCTTAACAAGAATTGATCCTTGACGCAAAACATACTTTGACCACACAAAAACAATAAGTTGAGAAATATGCATGTAAAGTGAATTGTGAGATGAAATGCTTTTATTAGATTTGAAATATAATCACAATCTACTCTTAATGATATGTTTGCTTCAACATTATTTTATTATATTTTATGCCTGATATACTTTAATATCACAGACACAATTACTCAAGCACTCAAATACAAAAAAAAAATAGGCGTATCATACACTAAAATCATAAATTCACCAAACTTTGTTCACATTCTCACAATGTGTAAAGCTGATCATCTGTTTTACAACCATCTTTACTTTTTTATTGGACAATATCAATTAGAAAAAACAATGTGTCAACCTTAAATTATGAAAATCTATTCTCTCCTGCCAGATAAAAAGATCAACTTATATCCACAGTTGTAATAAAACAGTAATAATCGAGACCTAATGTTTATGTGTCATTGTCAAACTACCCTGTACTTTTTTTCCATCCCTTGTTTTATTTATTAATATTTAGAAGATTTGCATTCCATAAATGTATACTAATTTGGAAATTTATATAGGTGTGCTTGGAGATCTAGAAAGGAAAAAATTTGTACACTATTCTGAGGATCTTGTAGCTTCTATTCAAAAATTCTACCGAGATAATAGCAGAATATGTGCTGGTACTAAAGAAAAAACCTCTGTGAGGGATAGAATAACCAATGAAAAGGAAAAGTTGCAAACTAAACTTATTTTAGGCAGTGTAAGAGAATTGTATGATCAGTGGATTGAAGCTAATATGACAGATCTTGAAAAAGTACCTGGATTTTCTTTTTTTGCAAGTCTTAGACCTAAGGACTGTAAATTAGCCCTCGATCCTGGTACACATACTGTTTGTGTTTGTGAAGAGCATCAAAATCCAAAACTAAAATGCAGAGCATGTTCTCCTAATCTAAATTATAGGCATTTGTTGAGTTTGAGTGTATGCTCCATGGACAATGAAAAGTGTATGATGCACAATTATCCTAAGTGTCCTGGACCTGAAGCTATAAGAAACTATTTAGATGATCTTAAATTAATAAAAAAAAGTGGTACAGTAACGTATTATAATTGGGCAGCTGTAAATATTGAGAAAAAAAATGATGATACTACACAAAATAGCAGCAGAGTAACACTGCGTCAGTTTACTGAAGATGCTAAAGTATTCTATGATCAATTGCTTTTGGACTTGTGGAATTTGACGAAACATCATTTTATTAGCGAATGTCAGAAAAATTATTGTGAATATATAAAAAATAATTTAGAATACGATACTGCAATTCTTATGATGGATTTCGCTGAGAATTATACTTTCATAGCTCAGGATTCTACTCAGAAATTCTATTACAATAATATGCAAGCAACTGTACACCCTTTTGTTTTGTACTACAGAGATAGTAATGGAAAAATTGAACACACCAGTTTTTGCATAATTAGTGATTATTTAAAGCATAATGCATATGTTGTTCATATTTTCCAAGAAAAGGTTTTGGAAGATGTTAGGAAAAGATTCCCATGGATCAATAAACTCATCTATTTTACAGACGGTGCTCCAACGCAATACAAAAACAAGTACGTATATTTATATAATAATTTAATCAATCAATGTAATTGTAGTGTACTTGTTAAAAAAAAGACTTTAGAAAGTTATAAATATTAAATGTCCGAACGGCATGAAATAATTTTAGTTATTATCACTTTTGAGTAAAATAATAAATTTATCAGAGAATAGGAATATTTTAAAATTTATATCATAAACGAAACTAATATTAACATTTACAATTAATTTACAGAAATAATTTTGCTAACATTTGCAACCACGAGAAAGACTTTGGCTTCAAAGTTGAGTCTTATAACTTTTTTGCCACAAGCCACGGTAAGGGACCATGTGACGGTATTGGAGCCGTAGCTAAGCGCGCTGTTAGAGAAGCATCAGTTGTCTTACCTCCCGAAAAGCAAATTCTCACTCCTTTGAGCATGTATGAATTTCTAAACGCAAACATGAAATTAACGAGGTAAATTGGAGCTATTAGTATCATAAATTTATTTGCATTTTCGAATATTGTTTCATGTTTTTTTTCATAGATTTTTGTGGGTTTCCAGTGTAGAATGTGAGAAAAGAGAAAAAAAATTAAGAAAGCGCTTCGATGAAGCAAAAACTGTTGATGGCACCAGGGGTTATCACTCTTTGAGACCAATTGTCGAATACCATGCTGAGTTTAAATTAATGTCTGAATCTCAAGAATCAGACACAATATATTTCAAGAAATAATAAGATACCCACCTACAGGAATAATATAACATGAATTTCATTTAGAAAAATATGTCTGTAAATAAATATTGTAAATATCGTGAGTAAATAAGTTTACAATCTTTATTATTTCATGTTACTTTTTCTACTACCTCTTACGTAGTACTCTATAATCTGATGTATTTCTGCATATACTCATTTTTATAAAAGTCGCATAAGTAATTGAATTTTCAAAAAATCATAACTCCGCGAGTTTTCAATCTTTTTTGACGCGCAACATCTCGTTGGATTCGTCTATTCTTCTACTTTTCAGAAAAAAATAATCCGCAACCAAATATATATATATAGACATCGCCCCATTGAGGTATCTAGTGATCATAACACTAATTTTATGGTTGTGTTTAGAGTCCTGTAACTTTTTAATTTTTAATATTTTTGAACGAAGTTGACGGGATTTTCTTTGCCTTTTCAAGAGCTTTAATTTGAGCTCCCGCCCGTTCTTCTAGCTGCCCTAGAACCAGAGTTATGATGCTTCAAAGACGATGAGTTTTGCCAAAAATTGAAATTAGGCAATCTTTAAAGTACGATATTTGGAAGGGAACGCAAATACACACAAAAATATTTTAGGGGGTTATAGTACACTATATGAGCTATCGAAAACTGTAATAAAATTAAAAAAAAAAGAAATAAGTTTTTTTTAAATCGACTTTGAAAATCGCAATTTTTGGCAAAACTCATCGTCTTTGAAGCGTCATAACTCTGGTTCTAGGGCAGCTAGGAGAACGGGCGAGGGCTCAAATTAAAGCTCTTGAAAAGACAAAGAAAATCCCGTCAATCTTGTTCGAAAATATCAAAAATTAAAAAAGTTACAATACATCAAAGATGCCTATTAAATCGGCTCCATAACCCCGTGGTTATATCGATGTGACGGTGTGTCTATATATGTATTCACTTATGGAATATTTTTTTCTGAAAAGTACAGGAGTGGACGGATCCATCGAGCCCCGGCACGTCTAAAAAAGTTGAAAACTTACGTAGCTATGAATTTTCAAAAATAGGCCAAAAAAGGCCATTTTTCGGACCTTAAAAAAAATATACATACATATATATAGCCTCAAAAAAAATTCTGCGGTCGGGAAAAGGCTTCTTTTCTTATGTACTATCATAGAAAAAATCGCCGCTAAGATCCGTGATTTGAGTGCGCCGCCGAATGTTAAAAATCTATTGGAATGACCCATATATATATTAAAACGGTGGTGGGACTTGCCCTTGAATCCACCCGTAGGATCCACCGATAATAGACGGGTATGCTCCGACTAGGTCAGTATAATTGTCAATCGACCAGGTGTCGACTGACCCGCGGAGGCGGTCGGGGTTTAACCCGTCGATTGAATTAGAGGTGAAGGGTATGCAACGCAAATAAAGAGCTACGTTATAGTAAGACGTTGGTAGATTTAGTGTGTCAGCGACTACCCTTATATAACGTGCGACCTTCTCGCAAAGATGCAATCAAGAGTTTCCGCCGAAACTCTGCGCCGCAATACAATTGATACCGCGTGAGAGAGAGAGAATAAGTCGTACCGTATTTACGAGCTTGCGAGCTTCGTCGACGGGAGGCTATCCTCCGGATCGCCCTCGCACGTGGATCAGACGGTTTTACTTCGCGCCGTCGGCTGGTCGACGAAGGGCTCCGTTGCTACGCGGCTGCAGGCCTGCTGGTCGGATCACGGAGGTGGTGAGACGTCGTCGCCTCGAGCGCGATACTCGGATATCGATGTGACCGCGTCGAGCGTAGCGAGACGAAAAGCCTCGATGTTCGTTCGCGCGTTCGCGGGAGGTCTTCGCTATCGTGTTTCGGCTAACTTCGGTGATTGTCGGCTAATCGCTGTACTGTCTCTCTCTCTCTCTCTCTTTCGTCGTGCCGTATACTCGTGTGTGTGTGTCCTCACACTTGCGTTGGCTCTCGGCGCTCGCGATGTATGTAACTTTGTCGTGTTACAATATATATATATATGGGACGATCCATGTCAACCGGATCACTGCTGTGTCCAAAATTTGATGTGACCAAAAAAATCGTGCAATGACTCATTTTAAAGCTTAGGATATCTACTTTCTGATGCTGTGTGCGCCTTTGCAAAATCCAATATGGCGACTCCAATATGGCGGCTACAAGAGACAAACTCGTAAACAAAAAATTGTATTTTTCAAAGTTTTAGTAATAAATGTTAAAAAAATTAATATTTCATATTTTTTTATGAAAATCTGGCTCATTTCCTACAAAAAAGTAACAGAGACCATTTTCGCTAAAATGAAAAATAAAAAAGTTACAATTTTTTGAAAATTTTCAAAAATAAAAAACTTTGCGATTTTTTTACTCAGAAGGAAATGACTTTGGAAAAAAATTTAAGGAACAAAATTGCTTGAAATTCATCAAAACACAAGTGTGAATTTTTTCGAATTCCTTTGAGCGATTTTTTTGAATTTTTGTAAAAGATCTTGGGAAGTTTTTTAATTTTTCAAACCATCCGATAAATCCAAAAAGCAAAAAATCGCTCAAAGGAATTCGAAAAAATTCATACTTGTGTTTTGATGAATTTCAAGCAATTTTGTTCCTTAAATTTTTTTCCAAAGTCATTTCCTTCTGAGTAAAAAAATCGCAAGTTTTTTATTTTTGAAAATTTTCAAAAAATTGTAACTTTTTTATTTTTCATTTTAGCGAAAATGGTCTCTATTACTTTTTTGTAGGAAATGAGCCAGATTTTCATAAAAAAATATGAAATATTAATTTTTTTAAAATTTATTACTAAAAATTTGAAAAATACAATTTTTTGTTTACGAGTTTGTCTCTTGTAGCCGCCATATTGGAGTCGCCATGTTGGATTTTGCAAAGGCGCACACAACATCAGAAAGTAGATATCCTAAGCTTTAAAATGAGTCGTTGCACGATTTTTTTGGTCACATCAAATTTTGGACACAGCAGTGATCCGGTTGACATGGATCGTCCCATATATCAGGCTGCCGTTTAGTCGATAATCTCTTGAAAGTGCCTTTATTACGACTAGACGAAGCCTTGTTATCTCTGTGCTCGAAGCACAGCAACCTACCTTGCCTTGGAGTGCGCCTGCGCAGAGTCTCTTCACTATTCCGAGTTGGGTTCCCCCAACTCGCCGCTTGGCGGCGTTGTCGCCCCTTGCTAGTAGCGCTCGTGCGGCCGCCGCAGGAACCTAAGTTGAGGATTCCCGCCTAACGATTCACGTGCTTCGTGCTACGTTACCGGCGAATTCGAATCGACCGTAAACAAACACTGACGCGACCTCCGGACAAAGGAAAGACACAATAACTGAAACTCGTTTAAATAAAGATAATGATTGATTTATTCAATAAAATCAATGACACGGGGAATCTGCCGAGAGTCTTACGCACGCTCGCGTGAATGACAATACACGCTGAATATGAGAGAGAGAGAAGACCACGGATGCCGCGAACTAATCGCTCGCGCGCAACAAACAAATTCTTCGCGCTCGCTGCGCGGGATCGCACGCTAAATATAACGGTAAAAAGGGGAAAAGGTGCACCTACCGCAAGAACGATGAGGATACGGTGGCCAACCGTATCCGACTAGCAAATCGTTGGAACGCCGCTTCGCTGCTCGCTGCACCGCCTCAAATACTGTTACTGCTGTTGTTGTTGCTGTTGTCACTGCTACTACTGTTGCTGCTGCTGCTGCTGCACTTACTGCTGCTACCCTCGCTGCTGCTGCTGCACTCAGCACTCTGCACCAACGTTCGTAATGTCACCAGGAAAAACGCACGAAATACTAGGAAGAATGGAGGTTAGCGCGACGCTGATAGACTGAGTGGCACAGTCATACTGCCGGTCGGAGCCTCCCCTCCCGGTCATTGCCCCTACGCGCTCTCTCTCTCTCGCGAACCGAAGGCGGCTCCTCTCGTTTAACCGCTCATTTACCTCTCGCGAGTCTAACGATTTTCGGTAATCGTTGCAGCCCCCTCCTAGCTTCGAACTACCGGATCGAACTACCCCACTGACTCGCGACCCTAAGGACAGGATTGGGAAAGGAGAGAAATCAACACAATCCATCCTCATTAACACACGCTTTATTTGCCCATCCCGGGCCACCCCCCCCCCCCCCCCCCACGTCATCTGCCGAAGCCCCCTGGCGCCTTGTGTCTTGGGTAGCGCCAGTGCTCCGCCTTGTTGGGGCACTTGGACGTGGTGGTAATCCCGGGATGGCCGCAAATGTAGCAGCCCTTGCCTGGTCTTCTGCTGAGGCTGGGCTCCGTCCCATGGCCCTGGCTCCCTGCTGGTGGATGGGGCGGCGCGGCTGCGGCTACCGGGGCGGCGATGAACGTAACGCCGCCCACCGTGGCGGATGTGCGTCCTCCCAAGGTACGCACCACCACGGTAGGGTCGGAAACCGACCCGTCCACGCGGACCGTGAACTCCTGTCCGGCGCCGGGGGCCCCCGAGACTCTCTTGGCCTGAGTCTTGGTCGGGGACTTGGCCGGAGTCCTGGCCGCGTCCCTACTCGTTGATGCCGTCGGTGGTAACACCGCCGGCGGGCCCGCGGCCTCTGGAGACTCCTGCCCCCGGTCAATGCGCAGGAGGGCCTCACCATAGGCCCTCTGCCGCCGGACTACCGGAGTCCACTCCCCCAGCATCTCTTGGGCGCCGCGGAAGTCGAGGAACTCCCCCAGGTGTGCGTGTACCTGGCGCTGGAGTTCCCCGACGAATTCCCACGCATTTTCTAGCTCCTGGAGGCCCAACTTCACGTGCCTCCAGGAGTTTTCAAGCCCTACCTGCTGGGGGACCCGTGGGTGGTTGCAGACCCACTGCCCCTGGCCACAGGCCTCCCTTGGCCTGGGGCACTGCGTGGAGCCGTCAGCCGTCGCCGGCTTGTTCGGCTCTGGGGTCTGCACCCCCTGGTCCGTCGTGGACTGAGACCGACGGCCCTCTTCGGACGGGCCGTCGGTCTGGGTGGACGCTTCCCGGGTCACGGGCTTAGAAGATTGAGCCCTCATTCCTTCCCGGAGGAAGTCGTCCACCCGTTGGCGCGAGCGGCCCTCGCGAGCGGCCACCTCGACCTGGGCCCGGAAAAACCTACGGACGTCCCCGATCAACCGATCGGCGTCCGGACCCAGTCTCAGGTCGAGCAGCATTTGGGTGGCCGTCTCGAAGGCCTCTTCACTTATGACCAGCTTCCTCTCCATCTGTAAAAGAGAAGAAGTGGGGTTAAGGGATTTCTCAGGTTCAGCCCTCAACCTAACCGTCGCAGTGTCACGCTCGACGCTATTGCTCACGAGGACGTCCCGGTCTCCTGCGCTTTCCTCGTGAACATGGCCCATTTGCGGGGGTAGCTGGCAGGACCACCTTCCGCACGTGCTGAGCGGTTCTACGTGGCCTGCCTCTTCCCCTTACCGCATTGCCATCCAGGTCGTCCCCACCTGGTGCCTGAGATTCGCACGCAGGGTTTTTGCGCGGCCTACCCCGGCCTCGCTTAACCGGCGCCTCGATCGGTACCTTTGGAGCCGCCGCGGGTTTCTCACACTCGTTCGCGGGGGCTGCAATCGCGACGCGCTCGCATATCGGATCCTCGCTGGATTCCTCGACCTTCGCTGGCGGATCGCCTACGCCCTCCTCTTCCTCCAACGGTGTTGAGTCCCCGCCTCCTGGTTCCTCGTTGTCCTGATCCGAGAATGGACCGAAATAGGGCTTGAGGTCCTTGGCGTGGATCAGCTCGGGCAATTCTTCCTGCTGGTTACCCAGGCGGTAGGTATTAGTCCCACATACCTCCTGAATTACGTATGGACCAGCATATTTCGGCGCCAACTTCGCCGAAACGCCCTGAGCTGCGGAAGACAAGATGCGGTTCCGCTTCCACACCCAGTCCCCAACCCTAAAGTCGGCCTGACGTCTCCTCCGGTTGTAGTAGACCGCCTGACGGTCCGCCTCCTCCCTGGACTTAGAGCCAGCGCGTTCCCATAAATTGGGTAACTGGCGCATGTGCTCACCCCATTCGGTCAGTTCTTGGCCCTCGGAAGCTTCCCGAGCCAACTGATCCTGGGCCCTCCTAAAGGTCGAGGGAGGAGTGGGCTGTCTACCAAAGACCAGCATGGCCGGGCTGTAACCTGTCGCGCTGTGAGTTGCCGAGTTCAACGCAAAGTTGAACTCTGGCAGGTGCTCATCCCAGCTCTTATGGTCCCGCTCCGCGTACGATATGAGCATGGCCTTGAGGGTTTTGTTCACTCGCTCTGTGGGGTTTGCCTGTGGGTGGTAAACTGGGGTAAGGGCGCGCCGGATGCCGTTCCTCAACAGGTAGGCATCGACCTCTTGATTCTTAAATTCGGTCCCGTTGTCCGAAAGAAATATCTCTGGCGCCCCAAACCTGGTTACCACCCTCTCGTGCAATTCCCGTACAATGGTCCTTCCATTGGCCTTACGCACGGGTACACACTCCACCCACAGAGTGAACAGGTCTAAAAAGACCAAAATATATTCGAACCCTCTCGAGCTCTTTGGGAAAGGGCCAGTAATGTCACTGGCCACCACCTGCCAGGATCGCGAGACCTCTCGACGACCCATCAGCCCGCAAGGCGGCCTTTGTTCCGCCTTGCATTGCTGACATACCGGGCAACTCCTCACGTACTCTCTGACCTGATCGTACATCTTCGGCCAGAAATACAGGTGCCTAGCCCGGGAGAATGTCCGTTCTCTCCCCTGGTGTCCCGCTGCTGGCGCATCGTGTACCTCCTCGAGTACCTGATGCCTTTTCTCGGCAGGAACCACTAGTTTCCAGGCTTCCTCGTTGTCGATGGACCCTTCGCTCTCCTCAGTCGGATTGTAGTGATACAATCTCCCTCCGACCACCTTCCAGGTAGGTTGAGAATGTGGATCCTGGCATACTTCTCTATACTTTTGAAGGTACCAGGCATCGGCAGTTTCCGGCTGATGAGTCATGGCACCCACTTCTACCAACCCCTCCTCATAGGCCCTAGATAAAGCGTCTGGTACCACGTTGAGGTCTCCCTTTCGATACTCGATATCGAACACATGCCCTTGTAGTGCTAACGCCCAACGCGCTAGCCTCCCTGTAGGATTCCTCATACTGTGGAGCCACTTAAGGCAACTATGATCGGTGATGACTTTGAAGTGGTGCCCCTCAACATAAGGCCGGAACTTCCCGATAGCCCATACTACTGCCAGGCACTCTCGTTCGGAGACTGTATAGTTTCTCTCCGCACTGTTTAAGGAGCGACTGGCGTACTCAATTACGCGCTCCTGTCCATCGATTTCTTGCGTCAATACCGCGCCTATCCCACTATCGCTCGCGTCCGTTTGTAACACGAACTGCGCGCTGGGATCTGGCGACTGCAAGATCGGTGCCGAGACCATTGCGTCTCGTAACCGTTCGAAAGCCTGCTCCTGTTCCTGCTGCCACGCAAACGGGATACTCTTCTTCGTCAGGCGGTGTATCGGCTCAGCGATGGTTGCGAAGTCGGGTATAAAGCGACGATACCACGACATCATCCCCATGAATCGCTTCACCTGTCTGATCGTCCGTGGTACTGGGTACTCCATGATTGGCTTGATCTTCTCTGGATCTGGCCTTACCCCTTCACGGTTCACTAGGACCCCCAGGTACTTGACTTCCGACTTACAGAAGTGGCTTTTGGTCTTATTCACAGTGAGGCCCGCACCCAGGATTCGTTGTAAAACCAATCCCAGGTGTCGCTTATGCTCCTCAAAAGACGGCGAGATAATAATCACGTCGTCGAGGTAAGCAAAAGCAAAAGGATCTAAATCCGGGCCAATCACTCTGTCCATCAACCTCTGGAAGGTCGCGCCGGCGTAAGACAGTCCGAAGGGCATTCTCTTGAACTGAAAATGCCCCAGACTGTGAACGCTGTAATGGGGCGCGACTCCTTTATAAGAGGTATCTGGTGGTACGCGCTACTCAAGTCCAGTGTCGAGATGAACTTCGCATCCCTGATCCTTCGCAGGTCGTCACTCATGAAGGGTAATGGATAGGCGTCCGGCTTGGTTACTGCGTTTACCTTCTGGTAATTTACGCAGAAACGATATTTGCCATCTGCCTTCTTAACCATCACCACTGGACTTGACCACCCGCTGGTTGCTGGTTCAATGACGTCGTTGTCCAGCATGGCCTTGACCAGCGCGTGCATTTCGTCTCGCATCCTGTCGGAGACCGGGTAGTATTTCTGTTTACAGGGTCGAGCGTCTCCGATGTCTATTTCATGCTCGACCCCCACAGCACAGCCTAAACACTCGCCTCCGTCTGGAATTAATCCGTCGACGAGGCTAGCCACTTCTTGACGCTGTGCTTCCGTGGCTTCTACCAGGCCTACGGGTGCGAGGCACGACGTACCAGTGACGCTTGCCACTTCCAACGGTACCGCCACTTTGGCTTTCGCCAAGTACAGCTGGTCCGTGTCAGGGTTCAGGTTGGCGCTGAATTCCCTTACGAAATTCGCGCCGACGTAGCAGTCATCAGACAGCAGTGGCGTTATAGCGACCCTTACGTCTTTTGTGATTCCCCCTACCGTGAAGGGGAAAATCACATGACCCAAGATGGGACATGGGCGACCGTCGGCGAGCTTCGCTTCTCCCGCTCGCGTGACGTCCAGGCCCAGCCCCATGTCTGATGCCAACCTAAGCCCGAGTTGACCCATTACCGTCGATGAGGCCCCGGTGTCGTAGAGTGCCCTTAACTTGTAGGCACCTATCCCCACCTGAAGCCACCATCTGGTCTCATCCTCGGGTCTATACCTGCGGGGAGCTCTCGCCGTCTCTCTCCCCTCTGTGGACGGGAGGCTTTCACGGCTCTTCTTGCCTTGGGCAGCCGCTACTCGCATCGACGTGCTCTCATCCGCAGGTGTCTGGGTTGCCGGCGTATCCCCTGGAGTGTCAGGTGGTCTCCTGGAGCTTTTGGGTTTGATGGTCTCCTCTCCGACCCATTCAAACCCCTGCTCCACCACCTGAATCCGGCCTCCGTACCCTTCGAGGATACAAAATGCCCGGTTACCCAGATCAGGCATCTGTTCGGTCGCTGTCGCTTCCAACGCCACCGCACTGCCAGGTCTCGTAGGGTCCGATATCCCTAGTGAGACCTTCCTGAACCCTGGGGTCGCTGGCGGGCCCCTGCCCCGTTCCAGTGACCCGCGACGAGAGGTCACCTTTACTGGGGACGCGGAGGGGACCTCCGTCCTCCGCTTCCCTGCCCGTTTCCCTTGTTGCAGTCCGGGCAGTACCTTCTGGTAAAGCCTAGTTTGCCACAAGACGAGCACTTAATCGGTTGGGAGTAGTCTATTTTCCTCCGCTAACCCTCTCGTCGCTGGCCAGGAGACCCTGGGGGGGTTTTATTCCTCCCCTTTTCTTGCAGCCGACCCCTCGGCCGCCTGGGAGAGCTAGCCTTCCTCTCCTTAAAGTACCGGTTCATATCTCGTCGCAGGGTCGCAATTTGCAACGACAGATCCTCAAAGCGGTCTGTCGCCTGCGTTGCGGCGATTGTGGGCCGGTCCTCGGGTTTCCTGGCCGGGGGTTTAACCGGCGACTCGGGTTGCAGCTGTTCCCTACCCCGAGGCTTGTTGGACATGGCCGCCGTTCGGGGTCCTGCCCGGAGCGGTGGTGCCTTAGCTGACACCCCCATGTGCTCGGGGTACAACGTGGACGTTGGCTCCAGCCTGGTCCTCGGGCGCTCGTCGTCCCGCAAGGCGGTCTCGATCTCAGTCGCCCGGGCGTGGAATTCGTCCACGTTGGAGAACGCATTCCTCCGCAGCTGCATCCGGATGGCGGGTAGGAGATTTGCATACAGCAAATCTAACCGCCGCTTCTGGTAACGGCGGGCGTAGCTGGGCTAACATTAAGAGGAGGTGGCAGGCATATTCTCGCATCAGCTCTCCTTTCTCCTGGTATCGGGCTTGGGCCTCTTGCAGCAATCTTTGTTGCTGCAACTCACTTGACCCAAACCATCGTCGAGCGCCTGCCACGAAGTCGGCGTAATTCCTCCACTTGAACTTGTTAAGCTCGTACCAGGTCCTCGCAACGCCTTCGAGGAGCTCTGATACCGAGCACAAGATTTCGCCGTCCGTTAGCCCTGAGCCCGCGCGTAGATCCTCCAGTCTTGACAAAAAGGTGTCTACGCACTCTGAAGCCGTGCCAGAGTATCGCAGCTTCCATCCTCGGACTATCCTACCCGCGTCCCGAGTCGCGTAGTACCCCGACGCCGCATTGGCGTCGTACCAGGCGGATCCTTCCGGGATCGCCTGCCCTTCATCCATGTCGGCGTCTCTTGGTCCTCTTCTTGGTGGCTGTTCCATCCTTGAAGGTACCTGCCTTTGGGGAGCCTCTCAAGGTTCGCCAGGGGTCGGTCGCTGGGGTTCCGGGGTACTTCCTGGTACCCTTGGGTCGTAGTGGCACGTATACGTGGACTGGAAGTCCACGGTCCTCCGGGGCCGCTCTGGTATGACCGTTCGTCGATTGGTGGGGTCCCTGTTCCTTAACTGCTGGACCTCCACCTGTAGAGCGGTCACCTGGTCGCTCCACCGTGCGCATACCTGGTCGTGTCTTTCCAGCATCTCTAATATGCGGTTTATCCCGACCCGGTTGCGCTCGATCTCTTCCTTTAGTCGTTCGGTCACGCACCGCTCTTCCTCTTCTTCTTGAGGTTGTAGCTCCGCGTTCTCGAAACGACGAGCTCTTCGCCTATCCGGCGATCCGGTGGAGCCCTTGTGCTCACTACTGACCCCCTCCGTGGGCCCCTTGACCTCGCCGGTCCCCCCTTCCTCTGCGGGCTCTCGCTCCCCCGTCTCGCTCTGACTCTCCTCTTCTAAGTTGTCGTAGACCGCGAGAGTCCGCGTCAGGTTCGCCTCTACCACCTCATCCCTGTATAGCAGCATGAGTGGGTGGGCGACAAGATCCTCAGCATCAGCTGCTTCTAATTCTTGTCGCCTGGACTCCAGCCACCTCTCTCGGCTCCTTCGCCTGCGTTGTGTCGCCTCCCTATCCAACGCCGCTCCTTGGAAGTCTAGGTCGATATATTCGCCCAGCAACCAATACGCTAATCGAACTGCCTGCATCAGCTTAGGACCGTCTGTACGCAACTCCAGTTGCGTCAGGTATCTGTCCAGCTGTGTCGACGGCAGTTCCGAGGCCCACCGGGTTATCGCGTCGGCGGTATCCTCCATATCGCTTATGCTGGGGCGTAGGTGACGGTTGAGGTTAATTTTCCCTAGTCGACCATTACCGCCTCCTATCGCCCAAGGCGCGAGCGGGGTGTTGCAATTTTTATCGCCAACTACCCAATTACGCCTTTAATTGCAAGGCAACTATACGCGTGGCTTGTGGGTGTGTGCAGGTATCGCGTACTCTAAGGAAGTACGAACTTCCACTTCGCAACTACCTGCCTATAGGTGGAGGCTAACTGTTTGCTAGCTCCACCGGGTTAGTAAATCTAACCCTACACACACCCCAATTGCGCGCTCTGCTGATACTGTCGCTCGGTGATTAACCCCCACTTAATTACTTTAACGTGTATGTAAACACTTAGAAAGCAAAAAGTTAACCAAAATACTATTTGTCACCTCTTTTATTCGAGTTAGAGCGACTCCGGACGTCTCTTCGACCCCTGGGGTTAGTGTGCTCTCGGCTCAGAAAAGCAGGTGTTATTGGGTCGGAGAGGCGTCTGTCCCCTACCGCAGAGCACGTACCGAACGAGCCACGCGTTATTTTACCCGCTCGCACCTTATTACGCACGCGCGTAAACGTCTCTCTCTCGCGCGCGTCGCTCTCTCTTTTCGTGCAAATTCCCTCGTGTGTGAGTCCTAATTCTAGTTGGGCGCCATGTAACAGGCTGCCGTTTAGTCGATAATCTCTTGAAAGTGCCTTTATTACGACTAGACGAAGCCTTGTTATCTCTGTGCTCGAAGCACAACAACCTACCTTGCCTTGGAGTGCGCCTGCGCAGAGTCTCTTCACTATTCCGAGTTGGGTTCCCCCAACTCGCCGCTTGGCGGCGCTGTCGCCCCTTGCTAGTAGCGCTCGTGCGGCCGCCGCAGGAACCTAAGTTGAGGATTCCCGCCTAACGATTCACGTGCTTCGTGCTACGTTACCGGCGAATTCGAATCGACCGTAAACAAACACTGACGCGACCTCCGGACAAAGGAAAGACACAATAACTGAAACTCGTTTAAATAAAGATAATGATTGATTTATTCAATAAAATCAATGACACGGGGAATCTGCCGAGAGTCTTACGCACGCTCGCGTGAATGACAATACACGCTGAATATGAGAGAGAGAGAAGACCACGGATGCCGCGAACTAATCGCTCGCGCGCAACAAACAAATTCTTCGCGCTCGCTGCGCGGGATCGCACGCTAAATATAACGGTAAAAAGGGGAAAAGGTGCACCTACCGCAAGAACGATGAGGATACGGTGGCCAATCGTATCCGACTAGCAAATCGTTGGAACGCCGCTTCGCTGCTCGCTGCACCGCCTCAAATACTGTTACTGCTGTTGTTGTGGCTGTTGTCACTGCTACTACTGTTGCTGCTGCTGCTGCTGCTGCACTTACTGCTGCTACCCTCGCTGCTGCTGCTGCACTCAGCACTCTGCACCAACGTTCGTAATGTCACCAGGAAAAACGCACGAAAAACTAGGAAGAATGGAGGTTAGCGCGACGCTGATAGACTGAGTGGCACAGTCATACTGCCGGTCGGAGCCTCCCCTCCCGGTCATTGCCCCTACGCGCTCTCTCTCTCTCGCGAACCGAACGCGGCTCCTCTCGTTTAGCCGCTCATTTACCTCTCGCGAGTCTAACGATTTTCGGTAATCGTTGCAATATATATATATATATATATAATAGTGAACGAAATCAAAGCTGAATCAAATGAAGTTGAATTAAATGTATTAAATTATATCCATCCCTGCGTTTGCAACTATTTACAGTTTTGTAAATGAGCATAAGTATGGCCGTACATCTACCAAAAATTAACATCGTTTGGGTCACCCTGTGAACGTGACTATTCCCGAAACGATTGACAAAATCCACGATGTGACTTTAAGTGATCGATGAAACAAAATGCGTGAAATAATTGAGACCACAAGCATATCACAAAGTACAATTTCACATAAAAAACTAGGTGTGCAAAAAATTTCAGCAAGATGGATACCACGTTTACTTACAGTGGAGAATAAACGCAATCGAATAGTCGACTCTAAAGTTTTTTTGGTGCTTTTCCATCGTAATTCTGAGGACTTGCTGTGTGGATACAACCTTTTGATAAAACATACAGTTACGTGCATAAGTTTTTGGCCAGCCTATACTGAAGTTATCAAAAATTCAAAGTTTTGTAGCTCGCTCAGAAATAGTTGTAGGTGAACCCGTGGAAGCTCATTTTAAAGGATAAAGCAATACCTTTCATATTTCGCTAGTTTTTTTTAAACGATTGAAAATAGCATTTTTTATACTAAAAAAACTGGATCATATATTTTTATTTTTTTCATACTGCAAAAAACACTTTCTAGCTTTTGAAGGAGTCTGCAGATTTTTAAAAAATAAAATGGAAGTAATACGTATTTTCCTCCTCTTTAAAATGAGTGGAACAAAATTCTTTTTTATCGTGCCGATCTAAAGTTACGTTGATTTCATTTTTTAAATCACTTTTTTTCAAGTTCGTCTACCTTCGAATGTGTACACCGTAGAAGAAACTTAGAGAAAAAATGTTTGTTTTTTTAAGAAAAATAAGTATCTACTATTAAAATTCCATTTTAAAAAAAAAAGTTTTTTCATTTTTTTTATTGTAATTTTTTTTCAGTCTATTAAAAATGAAAATCTTTCGTTATTAGTATAATGAGTAAAACTCCTGACTCATTATGTCTCTCTCTCCCTAGTAGCGTTAAGGAAATGTAACCTATTTCTCCGAACCTATCCTATATATTCACGAATTTATTGTATTTATATTTATTCATTGTATATTTACATACGTAGCTGTATTCCTGTTCTGATACAAGGTAAGTGAAGTAAGAGAGAGATGCGAATACGCAGGGACACATCCGTGCGCGCCAGCAGGGCGCGGAGAGAGAGACAGATATGATCGCGCCTTAGCGAGTGATCGCGCGCACTGATTGGCTTGCTGAGACGGAATAACGAAGTTGAGCCCGCAGCGCGAGTAGTAGCTGTTTCGACACGCCAGTGAGCGGATGAAGTCCGATCGACTTTTTTTTCTACGGAACCTCAGCTTTATCGTTCTGCCCTTTTTCTTCGCCTTTGAAGTTATGTGGGAGACGTTTGGTGTCCGATCGAGCACGAGCTCTCTCTTTGTGGGCGTCTCCATGAGGGGAGCAGGTTGCGACGTTGCCTGATTCTTCGGACAGACTGGACACGTGAGCTGCGGTTGGTGATGCAGAAGATAAGACTGCCGGTGCACGAGGGACTGCTTCTGCCGAAGAGCTAGAGCTATGTGGTACATGTGGCGATTCATCCATTGTGTGCGTGCGTCAACGCAGACATTCACAGAAACCGTCAATGAACATAGTATTTAGGCATCTGTTTTGTAAGTACCGGCTTGATAATTTGATCTCTCTCTCTCTCTGTCTCTCTCTACTCGTTCGCTCAGCGCGCTCTCTCCCTCCGTCCGACCACCTTTGTTAATTATTTACAACTAAAAATTTTTGTAAACGTTCTAATATATTTACATCCCGCTACTTTATTCGAACACCCTACCTTCTCACGCCGATAGTTGCCTTCGAATTACCGACTTTCGCGCTTCTTAGCCAACACGACGAATTTGCGCTGATTCAGCCGTCCTGTCGTCGATGAACACCGGACCTCGGAGGACAACTACGGCCAGGAAATTTTTTATAAATTCAGTATAGTTTGACCGAAAACTGATGCACGTAACTGTAGATACACTACTATACTTCAGAAACAAAGAAATAGTCGAAACAGTAAATTTTTAAATGTAAACGAGCTTCGAAAAAGGTAATGGCCACATTCGATTGGGATGTACGCGGCATCATCTGCATTAATTACTTGGAAAAAGGAAAAACAATAAAAGGAAAGTATTATGCATCGTTGTTGCATCTGTTGAGCGAAAAAATCAAGAAGAAACACTCTCATTTGAAAAAGACAAAGGTTCTCTTTCATCAAGACAATGCATATATTCACATCTACGTAGTTTCGATGATCAAAATTATAGAACAAGGTTTAAATTATTATAACATCTACTATTCTCACTAAATTTAGCCCACGGTAACTTTTTCTTATTTCAAACTTTAAAAAATGGCTTGGTGAACGACGTCTTATGTCGAATTATAAGGTCATCGCAAAAACAAATGGCTATTTTAAGGAGCTTTCAAAATAGTTTTTTTCTGAACAACCTGAAAATTTTGGAAAAACTCTTGAAAAAATTTATAGAACTAAAACGAAGTTATGAATATATCTTTGAAAAATAAAAAAATCTATTTAAAAAAAATTTTTTTATATCTACTAAGGATTTATTGAACAAGCCTCGTACTTTACCAGATTTAATATACGAATTAGATATAAAATGTAGGTTAAAATAAAGCTAGAACAAAACAATATCAAAATATTCTATTTCAACCTTATTTCACGGCTTGCCTGATCGATATATGCAAATAAGGAAAAAAAAACATTTTTTTAACATTTCGTGAACAGATATGTTAATTTCTTCAGAACTTTATTATAAAAATACTGAATGAAAAAACAGTACGAAGTACAAACTAAACCATATCAATATAAATTAACAAACAATAACTTACAAAATAGCAGTCGAAGAAAACTATAGTCGTAAGAAATACATGTAGTCAACTTCTCTTATAATTATGATTCGGTCACACCTAGTGCCCGATTCTTAATCTGTAGTAGGCTTGTAATAGGATTACATATGTTACTGAGTTTTGTAGTATATTCTTTATCATTAATGCTGAATTTTATTACGAAAAAATAGAATGCTTCATTTTTTGTCATTTCAGCATTAATGATAAATATAAAGTTGAAAAAATTAATGGTAAAGTTAAAAAATATTAACAGAACATGAAAAGAGGTGTTTTCTTTCTATATTTGCCAACAATGATTTAGTATAGCATCACCTTATAAGATAAAACTTGTAAAATTGTAAAATAAAACTATAGTAGGCAACGACAGCAGTCAAAGTAAAAGCTCTTTCTCAAGTAAAAGGCGTAAAATAACGTCCATTGGCAAAAAAGATATTTAATATGAAGGATGAAAATTTCAACTGTTAATTTTATTGAAAGCAATTTTCATTTTTATTAATTATAACGTTGAGATATAAATCGGGAATTGAAAATCTTTTGGAAAAATTCAAAATTACCGTTTTACTGTACATTGCGTTAGGAACTATATGACGAGGAAAACCACTGAGTAGCGTTTTCTCTGTCTTCCCTGGCCTTTCCCTATCTAGGTGCATTGTCGTTAAAACGGACATTGATGTGATTGCGTTAGCGCATTACTAATGTCCGGTTTATCTGATTTGAGGTGGCGGATTAGCGAGAGAGGAGGAGAGGGAATATATAAGAGGCGCGCGAGAAAGGAGGAGAGGGAATATATAAGAGAGTGAAAGATGTGAACGGGAGGTTATTGTATGTGAAGATTCGGCTCGGGGTGTCACCGTTGGTAGAAGAGATGAGTTTTACGTAAAAATTCAGCTCGGAAAGTTACCATTGGTAGCAACATAGAGAAATTTGGTGTGATTTCGGTGTGTGCCGCGGATTACTGCAGGAATCTTTGATTTGTTTTGTTGGCTGATGATTTGGTGAACTGGATCGTCTCTCTCTTTTCGCTCCTCAAGAATCAGCTCTAGTTCGCGCATGATAGTCATAATGTTGTGGACTCAATTGACAATACTTAATATAACAACTTATGCCTGAAGCTTGCAAATTCAAACTTTGTATTAAATAGCATATACCAATCATATACCTGTTGCAAACAGACGAATCTGTACAATGTTTGATTCGGACCATATTATTTACACGTATTACACTTTAAATGTTGCTGCCTAAAATGATATAAAGGATTTATCTCAATTGATTAAATTAACGTAATATTGTAATGTTATTGAAAAATATTTCTAAATTGAAATTATCTTCTACATATTTTGTGATTGATGGTTATTTATATATTTGTTGATATTTACTTATAGCTCAACGAACTTTATTGTTAATTATATATTTTGATTTTTTTCTTAATTATGTTACAGGCGTTGTTCTCTTCTCATCTGCAGTTTATTTTGCAGAAGCTGGATCGGAAAATTCTTTTTTTAAGTCAATTCCAGATGCTTTTTGGTGGGCAGTTGTTACAATGACAACTGTTGGATACGGCGATATGACGTATGAAGTATTTAATTTATATAATAAAAATAAAAATTATAGATTCATGCTATTAGGGATTTTATAAAGTAGAATATGTTAAAATGTTATCCTTTTTATTCAAAACAAATCACTTTACAAAAAAATACTCGAAAAAATATTCGACACATGTTTCTTTTTATTGGCTAACATCTACTTTTAAAGGATTCAAGGGGTGAAATTCACCCCTGAAAACCACCCTGAAAAATGGTTTTTTTAATATATCTCTGCATGTAATGAATATTTTTAAATAAAATTATATCAGTAGAAGCACCTACTTAGAAGAAATGTTTAGGCATTAATTTTATTTAAAAATATTCATTAGATGCAGAGATATATTGATGTTGTCAGGGGTAGATTTCACCCCTTAAAAGTGGATATCAGCCGATAAAAAAAAACATGTGTAAAATATTTTTTCGAGTATTACAAAATATCTAAAAATCATTAAAGTTGGTTAGGTCGAATTGGAGTGGTTCCTTTGGAAGAGACTTTCGTACCCATATATCGCAAAAACGCAGAGAAAGAGAGAGAGAGAAAGAGACAAGACCTCACATAATTACTTGCACTTTTTCGAAACATTTATCTAAAAAAGCTAACAACTTATTTCGAAAACAATGATTTGTTGATACAGTTGTATTCGCTTACCTAAATCTGGGCGCAAGGCGGCTGGCCTTAGTTGGAATATAGCTTGTATTTGTTAGACGAGCTGCCTCAGAGGTATTGTCGAAGATGTTATATATTTTGAGCAAACAAATAGCTACTGTCTGGAGTCTTTTCATAAACTCTCTATCATAGCAAATACTTAAGATTTCTAATAGATTGCTACTCGTTTTCGCCGTCACTCCCACATGGTATCATTCTGATTCTAAGTTTGAGCTATCCCTGGATAAGTCATCAAACGTTCGCGTTGATGACTTATCCATCAAACTTGGTCCAACATTCATTTTACAAGTCATCTGAATCATGTATTTGTCAAAAATCATCTTAACCTGAAAAGTCGTCTCACTTAAATAACCTTCAAAAGTATAATGTAATTTCGGATGGGATCCCGTATTTCAACGGAAAATTTAATAATGAATCTATTTCGGAGCTCAAAAATAATTTAATATAAAAATTGAGTGAATTATCATCATTTTTTTAAAATTATCAATAACATTCCAAGGTTTGAGTCGCTATATTGGAGTCGCCATCTTAGATTTTTAAAAAGACCGGTTAAATAAAAACTACATACGCATAGCTTTAAATTGAGATCTCAGGCGACTTCATAAGTAGGTTGGACAGGAAAGTTGACCGATATGGCAAAGAATGCCATGTATATATATATATATATATATATATACGATATATATTCTAGGCCATTCTATAGTTTTTGAAATAAACTATATTTATAAACTATATATTTTTCAAATCTAGGTAACCGATTTTGACGTCAATTTTTTTAGATTTTGTTTGTTGAAATCTGACTCCTTGAATTTTATCAGATTTTTCCAACTAGATTGGGGCTCCTAAAATTTTTCAAAATTCGAAAATCGAACAAAAAATGGCCATTTTTTATCTATCGTTAAACTATAAATTTTGATGATATAATATCGTGCAAAAGCTCATTTTCTTTATTTTTACGTTCTTTCTACTCGTATTAGTGTATTTTTTATTTAATCTGTATAGTCAAGAAGCTGCTATACAGATACTAACGTAAAGTATATTTAATCCAATTTTCGCTCATGTTTCTAATACAAGAATCGTCAATTTCCAAAGTTTTTCATATGTTAGAAACTCATTTTCTCTATTGTTTTTAAATAAAGAAATTAAAATTATGAACGTTAAAAAAGAATAAAAATTGATATAGAAATGTAGTTGATCAAAAGAGATCCACAAAGTGAAAAATGGCGTTTTTAACGAAATTCTACCCTTTATAACGTTTTTCTAGCAACTCCTAGAAGGCTGAAGATTTAACAAGATATTCCTCATTCATTCCAAACAAGGTCTCATAGTAATTTTCTTGTAAATATTTCGGTTTCTATATGCTTTTTTAAATCTTTTGTACCCGTTTCTTCTATTTACCTCCGTTTACGTATAACATATTTCCCGATGTATTGTGGCTATTCTTTACTTTTAGTATACAATTTCTTGCATCTTTTTTTCTTTATTCCTATCCGATTTGGAAAAATGATTTTCATATATCTCTCTTTAATATGCCCTTAGTTATGGTGTGTCTTTTGGTAATCGAGTTGAAAATTGATATCATCAAGCTTTGATGATCAAGAAATATAATTAATTTTTCATGAATTATTTGTGATGAGAGCCACGGCTCGCGCCGTTGGCTCCGTCAACGTCTCTCCCTTCTCGGTGGCGAGAGAGAGAGAGAGAGAGAGAGAGAGAGAGAGAGAGAGAGAGAGAGAGAGAAAGAGAACAAAGGTTATGATTTGGACGCCAGCAGGGTTGGCACGCGTGAGGATTCGCCGATTGCCCGCTACTCAAGGGTTTTTGGTGGGAGGCGCCTGATGCCCGGCAGTAGACGGCAACAGCGAGTGAGTGTAGCACGCTTTGTCCGTGCCGTCTGATTGTGAGATTTTTCCTGTGGCCTTTGTCAAAGCGTGAGCGAGATCTTATTCTGCGACGCGTGTGCAACGCGGTACAGGTATTTGCCACGAGACCTGTCGTTTTCAAGAGAGAAGCTGGGAAGATCTTTGAACGAGCCGTTAGCATCTGTACAACACGAAGAACATCGAGCAGTTTTCCCTCATGGTTGATCTAATTTTTCTCTCTGTCTCGTAAGATCGCGTCGCCGGCAAATTGCGGAGGATAGGGAGGCTCAGCGGTTATTTCGCTCGAGAGCCTATGGAGAAACGTAGAGAATAGCTCGTAACCGTCGCCCCAGCCGGGTTCCATGCGATTTTTCGCAGGAACTCGCGGCTGCGGTGGTGCGAGAGCGCAATTGTTGTTACGTCGAATTACTGATTGGAATTGTTAGACTGTATAGATAAATATATGTATTAAATGAATTTTTAAGTGATAATTGTGTTGACCATTTCTGCCTGTTCCTTTCTGCGCGCGTCGAAACGTTGCCTTTCGCGTCCCCCGTGAAGCAACTTGGCCTTCCGGGTCCTAATTTCTAAAGAATTTGTCGTATTCTCCGGCAACAGGGGAAAACTCTTGACATATTCATATTATATTTAGTTCCACTTGCTAATGCTTTTGTAAAAATTAGAAATTGTCGAAAAAATGTTACCAACACTAACGATTTACAAAGAATTTACCTTAAGTGTACCTCACCGATTTTCTTCATTTTTTGATACGTAGTAATTCGAGAAATATTTTACCCGTTTCTTTTCGTTCTTGCTAATTCGGGGATTTAAGAGGTAAATACCACCTCTAAAGTTCACTTCCAAAAACGATTTTTTTATATTTCTTGGAAACTATTTCGAATTTATAAGTGAAACAAAGTACATATTATTTGTTATTCGAAAACAAGTATTTATGTATAATTTTCGATAAGAAGGGTTGTATTCCCTTGTTTTTATAGGTATTATAAGTTTCACATATTTTTCAAATATTATATAGTGAAATAATTTGAGTAGCTATCATGCTCTAGATGGCATTGATACTGAAATGAAATTATTAGATTTAATGTACTAAACGAACTTAAAGATGTTAAATAAATTAAAGAGAGGAAATGAAATATTTGACAAACCAAATTAATGGGAAAAAATCGGGAGGCACAAAAAACCCATTTTTATTATAAATACAAAAGGGAGAAAATTAAAGAAGAATCAAATTGAATACGACGTTAGCTAATGGTTCGTACTACATTCAATTCACATGCGATACAGCGCATGCTCAACCCACACTATTCTCATGCGATGTAGTGCATACTCAACCCGTACTCTCAATTAGATTTTCGTACGAAGATACACACATATGCATGCAATATTAATATGTACGTTTCTACGGTGCACCACAATGAAGATGACAGCAAAGTTTGAGTTATCTCAGAAAGACGAACTGCGGTTTGTAGTACCGAAATTGCAAAGATCTGCCCAAGGAGGTAAAAACAATTTTTTATTTACGGCTGCAATAATCAATGTTTATATATGTGTGGCTACAATAACAACAGGACACACACTAACGACGCCAGATACACAAAAACAGACAAGAGGTAACGATGCGTGGCTGTAATAGCTACGGGACACACATAGATGACACCAAATACACAGAAACGGACGAGACATAACGCACCAAAATGACGATACGACACCTTTGCACACACAACAGCCACGGAACACTGAATAACGAGATTAGTTGAGAGATTGCTAACCGCAATGCTTTAGAGCGTGCCAGGTCTGGGCGACTGGTTCGAGCGCCCCGTATCGGCCAAGCGTCGAACTGGACGCACGTTCCCCTCTCAGCTATAGAAAGGGTATACAAACGTGCGTCTTTCGAGTGAAGGGAACATGCGTCTGGCTACAGCTGACTAAAAGGGGCAGAGAAACGGTGT
The DNA here is from genome assembly GCF_024137745.1 of Phymastichus coffea. NCBI lineage: Eukaryota > Metazoa > Arthropoda > Insecta > Hymenoptera > Eulophidae > Phymastichus > Phymastichus coffea. The sequence goes on from NW_026706814.1 coordinate 8,848,875, forward strand.
GTGCTTACTCGCTCGCTCGGAAGCATTTTAGACTTTCGAGCCCCGCTTGAGTTTACGCTTAGCTTAAGTAAAATTATCGATAATTATGTTGATATCAGATCAATGCCGGAATAATGAAGCAATTTACTATTGGCTAAGCACAAGTATTTAATCTTAAAACCCTATGCTCCTTTATAAACATATGTAACTTTCATGACTAAAATACTTAATGTGCCAGTAGCCGATATAGCTAAGGCGCACGCCTTATGCTTTCGTTTTCCCTACCGCGGGTTCAACTCCCGTTCGATTCAAATTTTTTTCATTTCAATCATATATCTTCATTTGATTTCTTCTTTTACTTTTTTATGATTGTAACATATTGAAATTTAGCATAAATTTTATGTATTTATTTTTATATATATAACAGTAATAAATACACTGCCGCTCACATAAATTTGGCCACCCCATCAAAAATCTGTCAAACTTTGAAGTTTTCTACCTCTATAAGGAATCAACCGATCTAAAAAATTCAAAGTACGTTTTGAAGTTTGTACCAAGCCCTTCAATATATGATGAAAATATTTAAAAAAATAATGTTTAATTAATTTTTTATAAACAAATGAAAAAAAAAATTTTTAATTTTTTTCGTCCATTTTCAAATTGGCATAACTTTATTAAAAATAATTGGATTAAAAAAAAAACAAAATGGAGGTTAAAGCTATGGTATTCCTCTTTAAAATGCGCTATGCAAAATTTCGGTTCATTTATTTTTTAGGCAATTTTTTAATTTTATGTAAAAAAAATCATATTTTTTCAACAGCTCATAACTCAAAAACTATGAGTCAAACTAAAAAAATCATAAGAGCAAAAATTATGCGTTTTTACTCAAGGAATACGAATTCAACGTAAAATATTCAAATTTAAAAAAAAAATTTTTTTTTTTTACCAGGAAAAAGATTTTTATTTACAATTATTTATTAAACTTTTAGTGAAATATTATATAATAAGTTATACGACTTGTATACGTAGTATTGATTAAAATAAATAATGGATATTTTTTACAATCGGTATACAATCTACTTTATAATGGTATCGTACCTATGATAATAGTAGTTTGTATACAATGAATGCACGCATATATATACCTTGATATAAAAGTAAAGACTATAAGTTTTGCGGGATTTCTGCGCCGCAATACACTGCTATGTATATGCGAAACAGTGTCTTGTGTTTACAAAAATTTTTCGTGACCATGGTTCAAGGAGAGTTACATGTTTAATCGATGATTTACTTAGTTGTCTACGGATCTCGATCGATCGATAACCATGGCCAAGCACTTGACAGAGCTAATTCGTTTGCAAATAATTATTTTGTATAAAACTGGATACAGTAGACGAAAAATAGCAAATGAACTGCAAATCGCTAAAGGTACTGTAGATTACAACATAAAGAAGTTTTTGACTGAACAAAACATCGCTACAAAACCAAAGAAAAAGAAAAGAAAAACTACAGCAAAAGAAGATGACTACATACCGCTTTTGAGTATTCGAAACTGACGTCTCACAGCTCCAGAAATCACGGCTCAAGTTAATGAACATCTTGACACACCAATAAGTGTATCTACTGTTAAAAGAAGACTTGTTGAAAAAGGTTTACACGGCCGAATTGCAAAGAAAAAACCATTATTAACAAAAGTAAACAAAAAGGAGAGATTGGAATGGGCTAAAAAATATCGGCTTTGGAATTTAAGTGACTGGAAACGTGTGTTATGGAATGACGAATCTAAATTCGAAGTTTTTGGTTCTAAACGTCGGACGTATATTCGAAGGCCAAACAACGAAAAATATTTGGAAAGTTGTCTAATTCCATCGGTGAAGCACGGCGGTGGGTCAGTTATGGTATGGGGATGCTTCGGAAATTCAAAAGTCGGTGATTTAAAAAAAGTAGATGGAATTTTGGTATAGGAGAAGTACAAAAAAATTTTACAATATAATGTGTTTCCGTCTGGTACACGACTCATCGGTCCATCCTTTATTTTTCAACAAGATAATGATCCGAAGCATACAGCGAAAATATGTAAAAATTACTTAGCAAATCTTGAGAAAAAAAATACATTATAAGTTATGGAATGGCCACCACAGTCACCAGATCTGAATCCTATAGAATTGCTATGGGAAGAACTTGATCGAAAAGTAAGTAAATCATGTCCAACTTTAGCTGCTCATTTGTGGGAAATTCTACAAGATGAATGGGAGAAAATAGCAACAGAAACACTAGACAAATTGCTAGAGAGAATGCCACGGTTGTGCAAAGCTGTAATCAAAAGCAAAGGTGGATTCTTTGACGAAAAAAAAGTTTAAATTTGTTTACTTTGTGATATATTTATTTAGTTGAATAAAGAAGACCAAAGAAGTTATTTTTTGTGTGACAAATAATTGATAGTTTTGATTGTTGTAATTGATCATAATTTATAAAATGAAGTTAATGACTTAAAAATGATTTATTATGTCAATAAGTGAATTTTTGTAATATGTTTATTGTTATTATTAATGTGTTTAATGCTAACGTACTGTGACGGTAAACGTCAAATTAGCGCTGATAATATAACTTAATTGTTGCCTGTGAGGGCAGCACCTGCCGGGGGGACGAAATTCGTAACGAAGGAATTCGGCACGCGAGCAGACGGAACGCGCGCGATTGAAACCGAACTAGTGAAGCTTCGACTACCATTGAGTCCGCCCGCTTTCGCTATCGCTATCGCTGATTCACGTGCCGTCAACATCAACACGCTAAAGCAGCAACAGCCAGTTATCCAGTTATCCGTGATTGTAGCCGCCAAGGTGCCATCCAGCTGCCAGTTCGGAGCCAGGTCAAGAAAGGGTGTGGGAGGTTTTGCCATCGAGGGCGAAACCGTATCCGTGTGCGCGCGTTCGCGACCGGCGACAAACATTCAAAAACAGTTCCGCTCTGTGCGATTTATCCGTGTTTCCTTCGATCGCCTGCAATAATAAGGTAAGCTGGCCAGCTTAATATCGCGATCGCGGGTGCATGATTGATAACTAATTTCCGATATTCGAAGCGTGCATGTAGCGGCTCTAGTAACAAAGAGCAGCGAGCGTCCCGGCAATACATGTTGTCGATGAGCGAGCGTAGATGTAAACAAACGCGCGGGCCGACTTTGTGTAGTATTTGAGGAATAATAAAAGGTTTAGTTCGTATTACTAACAAGTGTTTTTCGATTCGCTTATACCTCATAGCTTCCACTCAATTTATTATAGGTTATTTACAATTACCGGTTGACTGACGCACGTTTCCACATGATCTCCGATTTATGTATTGAGCCTAAATAATTACGCGTGTCCTTTTAGTATAATTGCGCGAATAAAATAATTAAACAGTTTTACCCCGTTACAGTACTTATGTTTTTTGGTTGTATGAAGTTATTTATAATATGAAATTGATGGCTTGAAGTTTGTTATTATTTTAATAAATCTTCGACGTATTTCACTTTATTTGAATAGTTGTATTTATTTTTTAGTTAATACTTATGTTTATTTGCAACTGTATGTATTACCATAGCTTTAACCTCCTTTTTCTTTAATCCGATTATTTTTAATAAAGTTATGCCAATTTGAAAATGGACGAAAAAAATTAAAAATTTTTTTTTTATTTGTTTATAAAAAATTAATTAAACATTATTTTTTTAAATATTTTCATCATATATTGAACGGCTTGGTACAATCTTCAAAACGTACTTTGAATTTTTTAGATCGGTTGGTTCCTTATAGAGGTACAAAACTTCAAAGTTTGACAGATTTTTGATGGAGTGGCCAAATTTATGTGAGAGGCAGTGTATATTTTATTACTGTTTATAAATTTTATTGTGTGACGGTAAACGTCGAATTAGCGCTAATGATATAACCTAATTGCTGCTCGCGGGGGGCAGCAACTACTGGGGAGATTAGGAACGTAACGAAGGAATGCGGCACGCGATCAGACGGAACGCGCGCGCTTAAAATTGAACGAGTGAAGCATTGACCACCATCACGCTCGCCCGCTTTTCCTTTTTGCTATTACCGATCCGTGTGCCGTTAACGCCAAAAAGAACAAGAGAGAAACGCCCAGATCAGTGCCAGCTAATAATGATTGCTGTTGCCGAAGTGCCATACATCTGCAGAAGGGAGAGATCCGAGCCGACGGAGAAACGTCGTCCTCAACGTGATCGAAAGAGTGTGTGTGAGGTTTCGCCATCGAGGGTGAAACCGCGTGTACGCGAATTCGCGATCCGCGACCCAAACACGAACAATCTTCTCGCTGTGCGACTCGCCATTGTCCACCTCGTACGTCTGCAATATAAAGGTAAGCTGGCCAGCTTAATTTCGCGGTCGCGATACGATTGCATGTGTGACGATTAACCTCCGGCATCCGAAGCGTGCATGTAATAGCTCTTTCAACTAAGAGCAGCGAGCGTCCCGACACTGCAGGTTGTCGTTGAGCGAGCGTCGATGTAAACAAACACGCGGGCCGACCTTATGTAGCATTTGATAGATAATAAAAGATTCTATTCGTGACATTAACAAGTGCTTTCGACTCGCTCATTTGATATTGCTTCCACTCACTTTTTCGCAGATAAATAGATCTATTGGTTGACTGACGCCTGTTTCCCCATGCTCTCCGGATTATGTATTGAGCATAGATGATTACATTCGCCTTTCAATAAAGTCGCGCGAATAAAAGTAATTAAACGGTATCTACCCCGTTACAATTGATTAACCAAAAATATAAATAAATCACAAAATCATTAATGTTTATATATATATATTATCTTTATATTATTTATATTATTATAATATAAATTATAACCGTTTTCCACATTACAGGTTAAATGTATCTTTAAAATCATGAGACCATCGTAGCTATAAAATAATACTACATTTTTCTCATTATTTGACGCTTCGTTGCGAGTTAGCAACCCCTTAAGAAATCTTATATTACAAGTTAACATATATCAAGTATTGCGTCTAGAGATGTTAGTCAAAAAATATACCTGAAATGGACAATCACCATTGAAAAGATCAATTTTATATCTGATTAAATTACAACAGATAATAATACATTTTATATGGCTTATAAACGAATAAATATATTTATGGATTAGGTATTTACCCAATTACGCGTCAATTTTTCGTCCAATGTACTACCTCAAAATTTTGTCATACTTGATGAGCGCCCCTGGTTGAACGAACATTATCATAAGATTTAAAAGTACGTACAGCTAAAATTTTTACCACATCGTTTCTCAATATTTTTTTGGAAAAGCGGTGAATTAATTAGGGCATTATGCTGCTTGCCATGGTGAATATTGGTGAATATACGCGCGTGATGAGTTATAATATGTAGATCGATATATAATTGATAGAGTCCAATTAAAAAATTGTATACGTCATTTACTAAAAGCGGAACAATTTAGAAAAATATATAAAAAATATGCTATTATTAGTAAACGTAATATAAGACATATACTTTTACTGTTGTATGTATAAAAATAAATACATAAAATTAATGCTAAATTTCAATATGTTACAATCATAAAAAGTAAAAGAAGAGATCAGTAGATAAGCAATGTATGTTCTGGGATACAAAGGGGCCGGCAAAGGATGCCGCCAATGTGTAAGGGATATGTTTATGTTCTGGGGCACAAAGAGGCCGCCCAATGAAGGTGTCGCAGTATTGATACCTTTTAATTTAAGGTGAGACCCCATGCTGAGTGTTTAAAAGGCATTCGTTTTTCGTTTGACACCTCCCGCATGCCAGTGGGCCCCTTCGACAGAGTGCCCGCCCACTCACTCACCCACACACCTACAGAGGTTGTTAAGGTAGGATGCTGTAGAAGTCCGTTGGGTGTTTGGTAAACTATATGATGGTCTCTCTCTCTCTTTATCCCTCTCCTTCGCTCTCCTTCGATAGTAGGGCGCTTAAGCTAGCTGAGTGGGGGCCCGCGGACGCCGGCGGAGACGGGGTAGCGTCTCTAGCTTGCTAGGCGCGTACGCCGTATAGTGCGGATGCTGTTCTCTCTCTCTGTCTCTCTCTCTCTCGCTCTCGCTCTTCTTCGATAGTAGGGCGCTTAGTAAGCTTATGCTGGCTGAGTGTGAGCCCTAGGAGAGGGGGTAGCGTCTCTAGCTTACTAGGCGCGTACGCCATATAGTGTGGATGCTGTTCTCTCTCTCTCTCTCTCTCTCTCTCTCGCTTTCCTTCGATAGTAGGGCGCTTAATAAGCTTATGCTGGCTGAGTGTGGACCTCCGGAGAGGGGGTAGTGTCTCTAGCTTGCTAGGCGCGTACGCCGTATAGTGTGGATGCTGTTCTCTCTCTCTCTCTCTCTCTCTCGCTTTCCTTCGATAGTAGGGCGCTTAGTAAGCTTATGCTGGCTGAGTGTGGACCTCCGGAGAGGGGGTAGTGTCTCTAGCTTGCTAGGCGCGTACACCGTATAGTGTGGATGCCGTTCTCTCTCTCTCTCTCTCTCTCTCTCTCTCTCGCTCTCCTTCGATAGTAGGGCGCTTAGTAAGCTTATGCTGGCTGAGTGTGGGCCCTCGGAGAGGGGGTAGCGTCTCTAGATTGCTAGACGCAGCCACCACCCACCCACCCACCTTTTGTCTGACTACCCCCTCTTCAACCTTCAGCGTCGAAACCGCTGCTTACAGCGCCACCATAGTGCTTAAAAGCCGTGCTCGATTGGAAAAGAGCGCAGTCTTTCGAGACAGCCCACTTCACTAGCTTTCTTAGCAGTGACAAGTACTAGTAGTAGTAGTAGTAGTGGTAGTAGTAGTAGTGGTAGTAGTAGTAGTGGTAGTAGTAGTAGTGGTAGTAGTAGTAGTGGTAGTAGTAGTAGTGGTAGTAGTAGTAGTGGTAGTAGTAGTAGTGGTAGTAGTAGTAGTGGTAGTAGTAGTAGTGGTAGTAGTAGTAGTGGTAGTAGTAGTAGTGGTAGTAGTAGTAGTGGTAGTAGTAGTAGTGGTAGTAGTAGTAGTGGTAGTAGTAGTAGTGGTAGTAGTAGTAGTGGTAGTAGTAGTAGTGGTAGTAGTAGTAGTGGTAGTAGTAGTAGTGGTAGTAGTAGTAGTGGTAGTAGTAGTAGTGGTAGTAGTAGTAGTGGTAGTAGTAGTAGTGGTAGTAGTAGTAGTGGTAGTAGTAGTAGTGGTAGTAGTAGTAGTGGTAGTAGTAGTAGTGGTAGTAGTAGTAGTGGTAGTAGTAGTAGTAGGAGTATTACTAGTTATCCTAAGCGCATTTTCATTACAATGGATTCTATTTCTTATTTTGAAAATACAGTACGCTATTTATGGAAAGCCTATTACAACTTAGACGCTAATAAGGATGATTTCATTAGATTGAAAAATATAATAATTACCGCTTTGCATTCTCTTGAAGAATATAGTACGTGTTACGGCCTAACTTAAGTAGAGCAATACGACAGAGATGTCAAACATGCGCTACTTATTTGAATGCAATCGGTATTAATTTAAATAATTCCATAAAAGTCGGAGGAAATGTTAATTCATTACGAGTCATTCCAAACCAAATTGAAAGGGACGGAGTTATTTGGCGTGAAATAAATTCAGCATTTGAAAAACGTATCATTACTGCATTCATAGCCAATCAAGAACATACAGATATAAAGTCATTCTAAAATGCAGCAAATAAACTATTACAATTACAAATACCAAAATATCTTTCAATTCATAATGCTCTAAAAATAAATATAGAAATGTCAGCTCAATTTACCGTAATAAAAGATAATGTAGATGATATTCAAGTAAAATATTTCGACACCGAAAATGTTTCTATTTATAGAACGACAGATCTTAAATTAGTGTTTACAGAAAATATTGATGATGTTATACTTAAAAATTTAGAAGAATTTCAAGAAAAAGATTCCGGTTGGACATTAAAAACTATCATCGGTATTATTGTTAATATAAATAAATTTAATTCTTTCAAACCTGGCTCATATATTCAACTACTAAAACAAATAGCACATGAAAAAGCAATTATCAACGATCCAAATACAGATAATGAATGTTTTAAATGGGCTGTGCTTGTCTGTCTTCATCCAGCTAGATTTCATAGCGAAAGAGTTCAAAATTATATGCCCTTTGCGAATGAATTGAAATTCGATGATATAAACTTTCCTATTGAGGTAAAGAATATTCTTAAATTTGAAAAATTAAATAGTATTTTAATAAATCTATACATACTAAAAAAATACGGTTTTAAATTCGAAGTCTCACCATATTATATATCAACTTTAAAACAAGATAAGCATGTTAATCTTTTATTACTACAAAGTGATTATATTGATGAGAATGAAACAGAAAAATCTAATAGATCAAATAACAATGATAATTTCAAATTAAAATTCCACTATGTATGGATTAAAAACTTATCTGCTCTTGTTAGAAGTCAAGTAAGGAAACATACTGCACAAATTTATCTATGTGAACGCTGTCTCCACTATTTTAATAATAAAGAAAAATTGAATATTCATGAGACAGATTGTTCAAAATTAAATAAATATAGAGTTAATCTACGTAATTTTCCTCTTCTGAAATTTAATCATTATAATCAAAAAGAAATGGTTCCGTTTATTATCTATGCTGATTTAGACTGCTTATTGAAACCAGTAAATAATGGACGATCCTTCTAAGATCATGAAGCCTTTAGTGTGGAGCTTTATATAAAATGTAGTTATGATGATTCCAAATCAGTCTTTAAGATGTATAGAAAAAAACTGAATGAAGAACAATCACCCGCACAATGAATTATCAAACAATTTCAGATTTTGTTAGATGAAACGGATCAAATATATAAGAATGCAATAGAAATGAATCTTTCATAGCGTAATCAAATGGATTTCAAGATGAGCAAAATGTGTTATATTTATAGAAAATATTTTGGACGTGATGAAACAAGAGTTAGAGATTATTGTCATTTGACGGGCCGATTTAGAGGTGCTGCTCACGCATCCTGTAATTTAAATTATAAGAATCCTTATTTTATACCAGTCGTCTTTCATAACTTTATTGGATATAATTCTCATTTTATAATAAAAGAAATAGCTACTAGCTCTGATCTTGAGGGAATTGTGACTGTTTTAGCTGAAAACAAGGAAAGATATATAGCTTTCACAAAACATGTGGACGGTAGTACTATAAATTTTCGATTTATTGATTCGTTTCGTTTTATGCCATCATCTCTCGAAAAACTGGCTTCATACTTAATCAAACTAAATATCGTAGAGCATGAATTCAAGATAGATAAATATACAAAAACATAAATAGAATTATTGAAGAGAAAAGATGTTTTTCCATATGAGTATGTTAAGAGTTTTGGAAGATTATAACAGACTCAATTACCACCTATCGAAGATTTTCACAGTTAATTGATAGATAGCAACATCTCTGAAGCTGACTATGAGCATGCTCAAAGAGTGTGGAATGCATTTGGCATCATTGATTTAGGACAGTATTCTGCTTTATATTTAAAAACTGACGTATTACTCTTGGCCAATATTTTTAAAAATTTTCGTAAAACTTGTATGAATGCGTATCAACTCGACCCAGCACACTATTATACTACTCCTGGATTAATATGGTTATGATGCTATGTTAAAGTATACAAAAATTGAGCTAGAACTTTTAACCGATATAGACATGGTTTTATTCATCCAAAAAAGTATTCGAGGAGGTATTAGTCAATGCTGTAATAGATATTCAAAAGCTAATAATCGATATATGGGCTCAGAATATAATAAAAAAGAACCTAGCAAGACTTTGATATAATTTTATGTTAACAATTTATATGGATGGGCAATGACGCAATCATTACCATATAAAAATTTTAAGTGGGTCTCTAACATCGATGAGCGTCATTTTTTCAATGTTTCCGATAATAATGAGGTTGGATATATTTTAGAAGTTGATCTAGAGTATCCAAAAGAGCTACACGACGAACATAAGGACCTTCCACTTTGTCCTGAACATAACACACCACCCGGATCAAGACAAAAAAACTTTTAACAACACTGTATAATAAAGAACGGTATATCATTCATTATAGAGCGCTAAAGCAGGCTATTAAATACGGACTCAAAATAAAACAAATACACAGACACTTCAGTTTAATCAAAAGCCGTGGCTTAAAACTTATGTAGATTTAAATAAAGAAAAAAGAAAACAAGCTTAAAATGAATTTGAATAGTTATTCTATAAACTCATGATTAATGCAGTATACGGAAAGACTATGGAGGATGAAAGGAAACGAAAAGACGTTAAATTAATTAGTACATGGAGTGGCAGATATGGAGCTGAAACACAGATCGCCCAACCCAACTTTCATAGTAGTTCAATCTTTGATGAAAATATAGTAGCAATACAGTTATCATGGACGTCTATTAGTATTAAAAAACCAATATATATTGGACTTTGTGTGCTAGATCTCTCAAAAAGATTAGTATATGCCTTCCACTATGGCTACATAAAAGAAAGACTACCTCATAAAGCAAAATTAATTATACTGATACAGATAGCCTCGTATATGGATTTCAAGATGTTGATATATATGAAATAATGAAAGAAGATATCAAAAAATTTGATACATCAGATTACTCAGAAAATAATCAGTTTAATATGCCGTTAATTAATAAAAAAGTTCTCGGTATTATGAAAGATGAATGCTATGGTGATATTATGAGAGAACTCATTGGACTTCGAAGTAAAATGTATAGTATACTAATAGAAAACCATCAAGCAATAAAGAAAGCAAAAGGCGTAAAAACACATACTATCATAAAAACAATAGATCATGAAGATTTTCGAAACTGTTTATTGGATTTAGAAATTATTAGGCATGAGCAATGCAATATACGAAGTGTATTGCACCAAGTAAGAACAGGAAGAGTGCAGAAAGTAGCACTAACAAGGGAACCACCCCAACCTGAGCTCACCGATTTAAATGATTTTCGGATATGTTGTAGTACTTGAAAAAAAATTAGATTCGTGTTTTTTTATCGGCCCATAAGGGCTTTTAAGGGGTGAAATCAATCCTGAAAATCAACCCCTAAAATCAGTTTTTTAATATTTCTCAGCATCAAATGAATATTTTTCAGTAAACTCAACGTTAAAATTTTTTTATAAAAATGCGCTTTTAAGGACATAACATTTATACCGAAGGGTTGCAACCCCCTTTTTAATAGGGGTAAATACACTATTTTTTGTACTGTTTTACGACATGTAATATAGTAAATCAGCTCGAGTTATTTAAAATCGCACTGATAATGTGAAAATACCAAAATTAAATTGACGTATTTCCGGATTTAAAAAAAAAATATTTAAGGGGTGTTTCACCCCCTAGAAACCACTCCCGTCAAACTATCAGCAGGTTAATCCACTTAACCCTGGGATAAACAAGTTTAGTCGCTTGTTATTTCTTGAAATAATTTAATCCTATGCATGAGCGAGCTACCTCAACTAACCAACCTGCCTCTAAGCCACCAAACCCCCATAAACCACCCTTACCGAACCACATGCAGGCTAACCCACCTAATCCTCGGAAAATCAACTTTAGTCGTTTGTTATTTCTTGAAATAATTGAATTTTACACTATAAGCGAGTTATCCCAGCTGTATAACATACCTCTTGTCCAACTACCCCTAACCTATTTCCTGAAATAATTTAATCCTATGCCTGAGCGAGCTACCTCAACTAACCAACCTGCCTCTAACCCACCAAACCCCCATAAACCACCCATACCTGACTTTGGGAGAATTGAGTTTATCAGTTGCTTTTTCTTAAAATAATAATATAAAATAATATAATAATATAAAATATATCTGTAGCTCAAACATAATTTATGACAAATAAAAATATGTTTAATACATTTTATTTTATTAGTACCAAAAATGGCGAGAAATATCTCTTAAAAATAAACACGAGAATAACACGAGGTCTAATTATCATTTATAGATCTATACATATATATTTATATTCGTATGTAGATACATAAATATATTTACGTAAGAGCCATCGTACGCGATACTACATATATTTTGATTTTTCATAATAATTTTTATCTTTTTCTTTTTTTTATTTATTGGTAAATTAAAATGTAATAATCATTCAACGAATTCCTTACAAAAATGATAATCATCGAAAAAGTATTTGAAACATAATGATCTTTTATACCAACCATACCGTACTATAGCAACATTTTTACATGCTTCTACTTCGCAATGTATATTGCAAGAATCTCCAAAACTAAAATCAACAGGGTTATCTGTTTTAGCTGGTTTTTCAGCAATGTAGCCGTTTTTATACCAAGCGTATTTAAAAATATTTGTATATCTTGGTGAAGAAAGCTGGTTATGGACAAGAGACTGCATTTTTATGATGTTATTTCTTAAATGTAGATTCATTTCATAGTCCATCAAAATTACTTAATCTGATAAACGTCGAACGAAGTTTTTCCAGATACGAAATCCATAAACATCGAGTGGTTGGATGTTCCTTGTTCCTGTGGGAATTTTTTTTATATTAACAATTTTGTTTGTCAGCATCGTTTCCCTTACAGGTTTATCGCAATGTCCACTCCAAGAGTCGAGTAAAAGTACAGATTGAGGTCCAACATTTGGGTAAAAAACTTCTTTCAACCAAATTTTAAAATGATCTAAAATAAAAAAATGTCAACATTTTTTTATGTCTTTAAACAAAAATATACTAACTTGTCGTTAATTTTCCAGATTTATATGCTTCCACATCCACATTTTCTGGCCTAAATAATGAAGATTCCACTATGGGACCGAATTGACCACTTTTTTCTTTTAATACTATCAAAAGTGGTGATAAAAGTTTCCTGGTTGCTGATATAGTTGGCTGAATTGTATAACTGTGCGTTATCGATGAAACCGACTGTACCAAATATTGCACCTGCTTTTCTCATTCAACTGCTAATGTTCTTCCCGAGTGCATTTCTAATTGGAAACCACTCTGATCTGAATTATAAAAGTTTGCAATGCCGATTTCCGGTATACATGATTTAACATCAGCTACAAAAGCATCAGCATTAGTTTGTAGTTCTTCTTTACTTTCTAATGTTTTTTTGGTGATAAATTTATTTATTTTTCTAGATACTATACTATGAGCTTTTCTAAATTTTAGTAACCAATTTTGAGAAGCCTTAAATCTTATATCTTCATGGCCAACAATTTTTTGAGCTTGCAATGTCCATTTCCGTATATCTCGATCATGCGCTATCGTATCAGCTGCAATAGCGGCTTTTAAATTATCAAACGTGTATTGGCAAAATTGCGCAATTTTTTCTCGGTAAGTTCCATTTTTATTAATTGTTTTCGCACAACGCTTAAGTTGACTTATAGATGAAACTTTTTTGAATCTATGTTGTACAGTATCCAGTTTTAAGTTTTTGTTTTTTCCGCTCCTCCAAAATTCTACGGCTCTTTGTTTATAATCAAATGTGATTTCTTCATCATCATTTGTGCACTGACTTGTTGGTGCAAAATCAGGATCAGGAAAGTGATGTTGAACTTCATCTTCGATTATTTTAGCATCAGTATCTTTATAATCTTCATGAAAATCTAACGTCTCTTCATCAATCACATCAATATCATCAAACTCATACACGGCATCTATTAATATTTCTTTCAACTTTTCTGACAATTTAATTTCTTTGAAATTAATCTCGCTATCTGGTATTTGTAAACTTTGAAAATATGCTAATAATAAATTGACTATGTTGAAAGGATTGATCTTCATGTTTTAATCTAAAACAAAATCAAGATATAAATACTCTTTTTTGCAGTTCAATAAATTTACAAAAGACAAAAGAAAACCTAGTCTATTACAAATCAAAATATTTGAATAAAATTATATATGATAAGTGACATAAATACTTACGTAGTAGACAAAAACTTTTCTTCTTGTTATGTACAATATTTTAACTAATATTGTAAACTACAATTTTTTACTAAATATTTTATTCTAAATACTAAATATTTTAACTAATATCTAAAACAAATAAACTTTAACTTTTTAAATACTTGACTTTCCTTCAACTACTATGAATAATGAAATATGTATCGGATGTCTTATTATCGTAAGGGGCGTAGATTTGATATAACCTATCTTCTTCGAGCCATTGATAAGACAAAATTGTAAATAAGATAAAGTGTACAGCAAAGTAAAGTACCAACAAAAAGTAAACTAAACCACAAGTGAAAATTGAAAAATGTAAATAGTTTATAAGTATAAAAATTGAGACTATAATAACTATTAATATAATCAATTATTTGTTATAATTTCTTTTCTCATTGACAAATTGTAAATGATTAAAAAGAAATAATAACTATATTAAACTTCCACTTTTGAAAATAATAATTTTTAACTGTTATTACTTGTTATTTTTCTTTATTACGAATTAACTTTACGTTTCAAAAATAATAACTATTATTATTACTCTTTTATACACAGCTATATGTAATACAATGCAAATAATATTTAAAAAAAAAACTGATACTATAACTGTTATTATTAATTTCGAAAAAACAAAATAGTTAATAATTATTTATAATTTATTCTAGTCTTAAATCTTATATTTATAAGCCGTTATTAATTATTTTTATCTTTTTTGTATTTATAATGAAAAGAAAATAATAATTATTACATAAAATTTCTAATACTTGGGACATATTCTTATGTAACATGAATGTTATTCAAGAAATACATTTATTTTTCTCTATTTATATAAGGTTAACACGCATGTGGTTCGGTAAGGGTAGTTTATAAGGGTGGGGGTTCGATAGGTTAGGGGTAGTTGGATAAGAGGTATGTTATACAGCTGAGATAACTCGCTTATAGTGTAAAATTCAATTATTTCAAGAAATAACAAACGACTAAAGTTGATTTTCCGAGGATTAGGTGGGTTAGCCTGCATGTGGTTCGGTAAAGGTGGTTTATGGGGGTTTGGTGGCTTAGAGGCAGGTTGGTTAGTTGAGGTAGCTCGCTCATGCATAGGATTAAATTATTTCAAGAAATAACAAACGACTAAACTTGTTTATCCCAGGGTTAGGTTGATTAACCTGCTGATAGTTTGGCTGGAGTGGTTTCTAGGGGGTGAAACACCCCTTAAATATTTTTTTTTTTAAATCCGGAAATACGTCAATTTAATTTTGGTATTTTCACATTATCAGTGCGATTTTAAATAACTCGAGCTGATTTACTATATTACATGTCGTAAAACAGTACAAAAAATAGTGTATTTACCTCTATTAAAAAGGGGGTTGCAACCCTTCGGTATAAATGTTATGTCCTTAAAAGCGCATTTTTATAAAAAAATTTTAACGTTGAGTTTACTGAAAAATATTCATTTGATGCTGAGAAATATTAAAAAACTGATTTTAGGGGTTGATTTTCAGGATTGATTTCACCCCTTAAAAGCCCTTATGGGCCGATAAAAAAAACACGTATCTAATTTTTTTTCAAGTACTACAACATATCCGAAAATCATTTAAATCGGTGAGCTCAGGTTGGGGTGGTGCCATTGTTAGTGCTACTTTCTGCACTCTTTCTGTTCTTACTTGGTGCAATCCACTTCGTATATTGCATTGCTCATGCCTAATAATTTCTAAATCCAATAAACAGTTTCGAAAATCTTCATGATCTATTGTTTTTATGATAGTATGTGTTTTTACGCCTTTTGCTTTCTTTATTGCTTGATGGTTTTCTATTAGTATACTATACATTTTACTTCGAAGTCCAATGAGTTCTCTCATAATATCACCATTGCATTCATCTTTCATAATACCGAGAACTTTTTTATTAATTAACGGCATATTAAACTGATTATTTTCTGAGTAATCTGATGTATCAAATTTTTTGATATCTTCTTTCATTATTTCATATATATCAACATCTTGAAATTCATATACGAGGCTATCTGTATCATTATAAAATAATTTTGCTTTATGAGGTAGTCTTTCTTTTATGTAGCCATAGTGGAAGTCATATACTAATGTTTTTGAGAGATCTAGCACACAAAGTTTAATATATATTGGTTTTTTAATACTAATAGACGTCCATGATAACTGTATTGCTACTAAATTTTCATCAAAGATTGAACTACTATGAAAGTTGGGTTGGGCGACCTGTGCTTCTGCTCCATGTCTGCCACTCCATGCACTAGTTAATTTAACGTCTTTTCGTTTCCTTTTATCCTCCATAGTTTTTCCGTATACTGCATTAACCCATTAATACCGAAGCCGAATCTGGTAGAGATAACTTTGAAATAACTATTCAGTTCATGTTATAGCTACAAAATAAATTACACGTGTTTTTTCCTTTTGAATTTCCAATTGTTTATAAGAAGTTATTTAAAGAAATTGACAAAAGTTTTAGTTTTTTGAAAAACTATTTACGGCAATAGATTCTACGTGAAAAACCAAGGCGAAAACCTCTGTAGCGTTTTTTTGTTAGACTCGATTTTGTTGGTGTATTTTTGTTATAAACAATTTGAAACTGAGAAGTGATGCTGACCTCGTTGTATCCCAAGCCGAATCTAGTCGAGATAGCCTTGAAATAACTATTGGGTTCATCTTATAACTCAAAAATAATTTACACGTGTTTTTTCTTTTTGAATTTCCAATTGTGTATAAAAAGTTATTTTAACAAATTGACAAAAGTTTTAGTTTTTTGAAAAACTATTTACGGCAATCGATTATACGGGAAAAACCAAAACGAAAACCTCTTTAGCCTTTTACCATATAATTGTAATCAGAAATCATAAAGCAGTTTCCATCATTTGAATTTTACGAACCGAATGTGAACTAAAAATAACTTGAAAATGATTTTCTACGGTTGTACTGAAATAATCATACCATCAGTAGAAATTCCTCATAATTTTATAATTCTTTCTAATTTTCATTCCTATCTTCATTTCAAATGTAAATCGACTAAATAGTTCGGTGTCATATACTATTTCGACGATAGCTTGTCACTCAGTGAAATAGAAGACCATTCTATTATATTGAATAAATTACTGATTTTGTTCTTTTTATATACTTCAATATAAGACTATAATCCCATGACGAGGCGAAGAATTACCGATTTGAATGAGATGGTTGACGGTGATGATATAGATGGTGACCATCATGTTGACATTGCATTTCTTCCAACAGAGAATGAGAGCTCAGATGAAGGTTCAAGTAATGAAGTAGAAGAATATACTTCATTTCGGCCGCTTCCTACAGGATCGTATAAACATATAAAGAGTTCTTATACTAGTGACCAGAAGTTACTAGAACCGAATCATAAGTATAATTGGCGTGATAATGCTTTGAATTATGACGATCTTCCAGATGATGACTATGATCTTTCATCTATTTCATCATTTTACTCAAAAAGTTCTTTGGAACTGTTTGAACTCTTTTTTTCTCAATCAATGAAAAACTTTATTATAGAAGCTACTTCCGAAAACCACTTTGAATTGACCAATGATGATTTAGACCGATTCATCGTGATTATTATGATTACTATAGTCAATTCTGGGATAAAGCAGTCTGACTATTGGTCCAACAAACGACTTTTGCAGTGTCCAATAATAAAAGAACTTATGCCAAGGGAAAAATTTGTAAAAATAACAAAAAACATTAGGTTTTATAAACTTCAAGACAAAGATAAGAAAGATAAAGTCTGAAAAGTCAGATATTTATTTGAATTATTTAGGGAAAATTGTATGAGATATGGATTTTTTGATTATAATTTGTCAATTGACGAAGTTATGGTCAAATATTTTGGAAGATTCAGCATCAAGCAATGCATTAAGAACAAACCTATAAGATTTGGGATAAAGCTATGGGCACTATGTTCTTCAGATGGATATATATATGATTTAGATATATATATGGGCATGTTTGGTACTGAATCTGAAAATCCTTTAGCTTCTGTTTGTTTGGGATCGAGAGTGGTTATCAAATTACTTCAAAGGATCCTGGAGACGGTTAAAAATGAAAATCTGGTAAAATATCATTCGTTTTTTGATAACTTCTTTACATCTCCGGATCTCATGATTCACTTAAGAAATATTGGATTATCGGCTACAGGAACTGTTCGTCAAAATCGCGTCAAAGCAAAAATCGATATGTCAAAGAAAGCTGATAAAACCCGTATCAGTTCTCTCAATTAAATACGGAGATGAACCGAAAGTTGAAATGAAAAGATGGCATAATAAAACTAAACAAAAAATTCTCTGTCCTTAAGCTTTCTCAATGTATAATAGGCACATGGGTGGAGTAGACTTACACGACCAGCATTGTAATGCACTTATACCTACAATCCGAAGTAAAAAATAGACGTGGTGTCTCTTCATGAGATTTATTCAAGCTTTATTAGCTAATGCTACTGTTATTTACAATAAACTCCATCCAGATGAGAAGAAAGGTTCAAAAGATATTGTGGAGGAAGTTTGTGAATATTATATTCAAAAACTCGAAAATACTATACTCATCGACCCAAACGACAGAAAAAAGTTGAAACTCCGACAGAGGAACGTCAGGTAAAGGTTGGGAAACGTAGAAAGTGTGACAACGAAAATTGTTCAGTATTGACTGAATATTGTTGTTCAAAATGTGATATTTAGTTTTGCAAAACTCACAGAGAATATCATTCGTAATTGTTTTTACGGATCTGTTTTGAAGAAAGTAGTTCTTTTACCCATAATGATTAACAAAAATAGTTGGTTCGAAAAAAATAATGTTAGAGAGGTTTTTGTCAGCATCACTCTTCAGTTTCAAATTGTTTATAACGAAATTACACCAACAAAATCGAATCTGACAAAAGAACGCCAGAGGTGTTCGCCTTGGTTTTTCCCGTAGAACCGATTGTCGTAAATATTTTTTCAAAAAACTAAAACTTTTGTCAATTGCTTTAAATAACTTTTTATAAACAATTGGAAATTCAAAAAGAAAATACACGTGTAAATTATTTTTGAGCTATAACATGAACTCAATAGTTATTTCAAGGCTATCTCTACGAGATTCGGCTTGGGTATTAATGGGTTAATCATGAGTTTATAGAATAACTTTTCAAAATCATTTTTAGCATGTTATCTTTTTTCTGTATTCAAATCTACATAAGTTTTAAGCCACGGCTTTTGATTAAACTGAAGTGCTCTGTGTATTTGTTTTATTTTGAGTCCGTATTTAGTAGCCTGCTTTAGCGCTCTATAATGAATGATATACCGTTCTTTATTATACAGTGTTGTTAAAAGTTTTTTTTTGTCCTCTTTTAAGTATGTATGGTTTGCGAAGAAAGTTAAAATACATCATGTTCCATACGAAGAAAAAGACTCTAGAAAAGGTATTTGGGAGCAGATAGCACGAGATCACGAACGTTTCCAAAGACGTATTGCTGAATTGAATAAAGTTATATCACGAGTATCACTCAAGAAACGTATATTGATGATGAATCGAATGCTTGGTCCTATATTAGAAAATCATCACATTATATATATGTTAAATAAAATGGTAATCTAATTTAAAGTAGAGGGAGGCTGTTGTGGCGGCTCGAAAACCAAAGTAGTGGGGAAAGGTTGTGAGCCTCGATGAGCTTCATTCTGTCTCAAGAATCGAGTAGCAGCAGCAGCAGCAGCATCAGTACAAACAGCAGTGAGAGCAGTAGTAGAATTAGTAGTAGAAGTAGTATTAGAAGAAAAATACGTAACATTCTAGATCTCTTTACCTACAGCAAGATGAATTTTGAAATGTTGAATAACATTGGAATGAAGCTTTTCGATATACTTCATGAAAAAAGTCATTATGAATTGCATGAAGATGAGAATTATCTAATAACATTCATGAGACAAGATGAATCTCGAATTATTCTTGAACTCGATTGTGAGTTCGAAATTGTTCTACCGGACCGAATGTCAAGAGCGATAATTCATCATTTGGATCTTTCTGATAAAGTACAAAAATATGCATTATTTATTCAATATCATGGATGTGATCGATTTCAATTTAATATTAAGTAAATGTATTTGTATATCTTATTATATCTCAATAAAGATTGTATTATATAAATTTGTTTTCTGGAGAGGTAAATGAGTCATTAGTGTTTCTATTAAAGCAGATTTCAACTTGTCTTAATGGACTCACTAGTGTCGAATATAAAAAATGGAAGTACCTCACAGGTAAGAGCGAAGGTTGGAGCTCTTATCCTTAAAATAAAAAAAAAACAACGTAATATTTATAAATGAAAACATATATTTATTTAAATATAAGCTAGATTCATATAAATTTATATTTGTAATTCATTGTTGTATAGTATAGTCTCCTTATTTATCCAAGAATTGTGAGTATTATCAAAGCCAAGCCATTTTACGAAGACTTCATTACCCCGTCTTCTAGGAATTTTTTCTACAAGATAAATATCAGGATACATAGCTTCCTGTAGTTCTTGCTCATAAAAACCACCAACAATAGGATTTTCTTGATAATCTAGTAGGTGATATGTTACAGGCTTAGTTCTCGAAATACAATGAATAGTAAAAATTTCTGTAGACCAATTAGGCGTATATCCTTTTTCAAAAACGTGTTTAGACTTGCTTACTCGCACTTTATCTCCTACCTGGAATTTCGGTTTTTTGAAAAGACGATGATCGTAAGAGAATCGTGTCAAGGCCTGCATTTCATTTTCTTTAGTCACGTCTTTAGGCTTCATATTTATTGTGCGATGTTTTCGATTATTATAAGATTCTATTAAACTGGGGAGAAAGTCAATCCACTTATAATTTCCTGTTAAACTGAATTTTTTCCACATAATATTTTTTAGCGTTCGATTGAAACGTTCACAAATTGATGCTTCAAGATTGCTATAAGTAGAATAAAGGTTTATTTTATATTTTTTCATTAAACTTTGAAAATTTGTATTGTAGAACTCTTTGCCTCTATCCACTTGGAGATTTTTAGGAATGCGTCCCTTTTTTAATACAGACTCTATTGCGTTAGTGACATCTGTAGCAGTTTTCTGTTTTACTGGAACTCTCCAAGCATATTTAGAGAACGTATCTATAATAGTTAATAGATAGCGAAAACCTTTATTCTCTCTAGAATAGCATCTCAACAAGATCAACTTGCTACGTCTCATCTATTCCGCGTATGTCGACTTTTCGACGAGGATAGTTTCGACGTGCTGGTTTGTGTAACTCATCCACCACTCTTTGATGTTTCATTTTTTCAATCTATTTGTTATAATTGAATGAAAAGTCAGACGGCGTAATCCTTATTTCTTTCTCCTTATTATTATCATTATTATTATTTGTTTGTAATATTGAATCGCTTCTCCATACGATCGTAATTGTATTCTTTTTATATTTAAAGATTTTTTAAGATTATTTATTGTAGTTGTAAGCGTATTGACGTTAGCTTCACTAGTTTTTTGCAAATTATTTATTGTAGTCGTAAGCGTAGCGACGTTAGCTTCACTAGTTTTTTGCAACGTTCGTAAGTTTACAGCATCGTTACTCTCCTGAGGATCAGCTATATTAGAAATTCTTTTGTTATCAACGTCGTATTTTCCGTCTTTAGTAATTTTATACCCTACACCAGGAGGACCTCGATTACCCTCCTTTTTATTCAATATACGTCCAAACACATCAACACTCATTTTATTACTGAGGAATATTTAGAATTCTCTTAATATATATAGCCAGCTTCACGTAATTCTTCAATGATTGAATGAATTTCATTAATATGACTAGGATTACCAGCGGTTTGTTCGGCGATAAGCAATCTCAATCGATCAACGAGCTCGTTTGGATCCTCCCACTATACATAATCAAATAATGTTCCTTTTCTTGCTATTTTATAGTTAGGAAAAAGACCTCTTCCATCAATAGTCAATTTTCGCTTCTTAGCACTACCGCTTAAAGATAAATTTGGACCAATATACTTTTTAAATTTATTTACACGCTTATTGCGATATTCTCCATTTGTTTCATATCTCTTACGATGAGCGTTAGTAATTTCAAGAATTTTTATATAATTTTCAATATCCGATGAACTGATTCATTTAGAATTAGGTTCTTTACGAAAGAGAAATTCCATTAACCTTTTAAGGACGGGACTGGTCGATATATCGACCACCAATTTTGTCAGGTACTCCACGTGATATATTCTTTCATTTTATGCACAAATATTGTGCAAAAAAAAGTCAAATTTTAACGTAAAAATCCCCGTCCTTAAAAGGTTAATCCAGGCCTCTTACTGAAGGCTTTATCATTCACAGTCACATTATCGTTTTGGAAAGAAATTGGAGAATCGCCTATGACATATGTATTTTCACGCAAGCGAACGCCAAATGTCTTGTCTAAATTACTTTTCTGTTGCGGTTTATGCAATAGTCGAATATAGTTTCCTACAATCGAGTCATCCAATAGCTGTTTTTGTTGTTTTGTAGTTACATTTGAACTAACATTGTCTAAATTTATTGCAGTTCTATCAAGTGATGATTCACTAGTCTTAATAAATTCGTCTTCATCAGCATTATCAACACCATCATCAGCAATAGACATAGCGGATTCAAATGTAGAATCAAGCGGATGTAATGTAGAATTTAAGTCATTAACAGTACTATTGAAATATCGAGATTTATAGGGATTGTCAGCTGTTGTTTTTGACTTGAAAACTTTATCGAACGTAATTTTCTTCTCCTTGTTCGTTTCCTGTTCAGTATTATCGTTAGTTTTATCAATAGCTACCTCCACAAGTTTCTTCAATGGATCAACCATAGGTTTAAAAGTTTCATTCAATGTATTTTATAAATCAGCTTTGTCACGTTTTATTAGTTGATACTTACGTCTGATGGTATCACGAGCCTCAGATAATTGCTCGAGCATCTTCTTCTCTTTTTTAAAATTAGCCATGTTGATGCTTGTAATTTCTAAAGTTAAATAATCTTCATTCGTTCACTCCGCTATATTTATAGCAAAAAAATCGAATCCTGTTCTATACCGTCTATGATTGATTGGTGTATCTCTATCAATAACTATAAATCCATGATTATCGTCTCTCCAACATTTTGAACAAATTGCTTTAAACTTCTCAAAAATCATATCTGAGTTAACATGATCGTTGTAAATATGTTTAATATTCACGTCATCTTGTCGAAAGAAACTAGTAAATTCACATTATCTCGAATGAGATGCTTCGGTATGCGAGCGTATGATTGACAGAGATAGAAACTATCTACTTTTTTATGTCTTCCTATACAGAAGAATGCTCTCACGTTGTCCTGCTTTTCAGTGGCTATATCGTCAAAAATCATGATGGAATTTCGATTAGCTTTATCCGGTGAAACAACTGCCTCATGCTCGATGAATGCATAATATTGTATACCATCAATTGGAATAAATCTTTTAAAAACTTATACTTTGGTTGATTGAGGGACTTTGAATAAACATAAACGTTTTCGAATCTAAGTCTATTAGGATGTGTGATTAGTGTTAGCAAACAGTTAGTTTTCCCATAGTTACTAGGACCACAGAAAACTGCTCGTATACTGTCAGGCAGTAGTTCACCATGTCTTTTTTCTCGTTTTTCCGTCTCAACCACATTATCAAAATTTATGACTTATAACTTAAGTTGTTGCTCTTTGAAGTCCATATTGTTTTCTAGTCACCGATCGAACGACGAATGAGACTACTAACTATAAAAAGACTGTTTATATATTTTTTAGTTTCATTAAGACTTTGTCTTCTGATGAGGTATGATCATTTGTCACAAAAGAAAGACTGGTGCTGCTGGCTTAGTGAATAAGATCATTAATAACTTACCATTCGAAGCTCATTTGCCTGGTTATCAGTATTGCGGGCCGGGAACTAAATTGAAAAAACGACTTGCTCGTGGTGATCCTGAAAAAAATCCGCTAGACGCTGCTTGTGAAAATCACGATATTGCTTATTCTTTGAATCGAGAGAACATTGAGGCGAGAAACGAAGTCGACAAAATTCTAGCTAAACAGGCCTGGGATAGAGTACAAGCGAAAGATAGTAGTTATGGTGAGAAAGTTGCTGCGTTTGCAGTAGCCAACATAATGAAAGTTAAGAGTAAACTTGGTATGGGTGTTAAAATTTTAAAACGAGGAAAGAAACGAGGTAAGGGATTAAAAAATCTCCAACAACAATGACAGCGACGAAAGACACATGTAAAAAGTAAAAATCTATCAATTACATTGAAAAAAATTATTAACGCTGCCTCGAGAAGTGTTGTACCTAGTAATAAATCACTCTTTGTCATTCGTTCGTCTATAAAAGGCGCTAAAGAAGCTGTGAAGAAGGCTGGAGGAAGAAGAAAACTAAATATTCCTCGTATTCTACCAATTCCTAGTAAAGTGGGTGGAGCTCTTCCTTTTTTAATTCCATTATTTGCCACTTTGAGCGCCACTGGAGCTCTAGCTGGAGGAGCTGCTTCAATAATAAAAGCCGTTAACACTGCTAAGACCGCTCAAAATTAATTGAACGAAGCTCATAGACATAATAAAACTATGGAAGCTATTGCTATTGGTAAAGGACTTTATTTGAAACCATATCGTAAAGGTTATGGTCTTCATCTGAAACCATATTCAAGTGGAAAAGGCTTAAAAAAAAAAGCTCGAAGTAATTTTACCTAATCGAGCACTGACAGATCATGATATAAGAAAATATGCTAAAATACTAAAAATTGCAAATTTTTGAGGTGTTTTTATGCGTGATACTCTACCGACCAATAGACCTCGATATCAAGAGACAGCTATTGTAAATTTAGATAATAAATGGGAACAGGTACTCATTGGTAGCATATAAAAAGAAAGGTGATGAGGTTATGTATTTTGATAGTTTTGGTAATCTATAGCCGCCTATAGATCTATTGCTTTATCTCAAAGTTAATAGAATCATGTATAATTATATTAGATATCACGATTTTAATACATATAATTATGGCCATTTTTGTCTCAAATTTCTTTTAAACAAACTATAGAAAAGACAAATAGTATAAAAAATAATCATTCAAAGAATGACTATCATTTGACATGAATCTGTTATGGAGAATACACTGACATTGAGTCTCTCAGGAACATCATCCGTACTCGAAACATATTATTTTCCACCGATCGAATTGATACCAAACAAAAAATACGTTCTTGGTCTAGTTGAGCTACTAACATTTAATTCAATACCAAACATTGACGTTGGTTATAATAAGTTTTACATTGAAGGTCAAGAAGCTATCACTTTACTAACTGGTAGCTACGAAATAGAAGATATTGAAAGCTTTCTCCAAGAAGCATTAGCACCTAAAGTTATATCGTTTAGCCTGAAACCAAATAATAATACTTTACGTAGTGTCATTCAGTGCAGTCAAAAAATACATTTTGAACCAGAAGATTCTATTGGATCAATTTTAGGCTTCACTAAACGCACGCTCGTTGAAAATGAAACACATAATTCTGACTTACCCGTCACTATACTCAAAGTCAACGTTTTACGTGTAGAGTGTAATATTACTACAGGCTCTTACATAAACGATCGCAAAGTACATACTATATATGAATTTTTCCCAGCAGTCCCACCGGGATATAAGATTATAGAAGTTCCCTCTCACGTCATTTACCTTCCAGTCGCTGTGAGGAGCATTGATCATTTTCAAATTCGTATAGTTGATCAAGACGGAAACCTAGTTAACATATATTAGTAATGGGTATCATTTACAATATAAAGAGCGGCCGAGGCTATATTAAAAGACTAAAATGTTAAACAGCAGCCAGTCAACAGCGAGCTATCAGACCGCTCACATCTCAGAACATTCAATTCCTGAAAAGCTTGAGACTAAAAGTTGTCGAAAATCGTGGAAGAAAATATTGTGCATATTATGTGTTGTATAAAACAACAACAACAACAACAACAATATGAAGGGAATTCTAGACATTCATTCGGCTGTCGCTTTCGATGAGTCTATAGCTCATTATGAAGTTCATGCGTATCAGCCTTATTCATTATCATATTTCAATAATAGCGATGAAATTAATATAGCAATTCAACATCAAGATTTATCTCTGCTTCCATCGCGCAGTATGATTCATATTTGTGGTAGGTTGACCAAGCCGGACGGTACTACACCAGTGGAGAACACTTTATTAGTCAACAACGCCCTCTGTCATTTGTTCGAGGAAATACGATATGAAATAAATTCTATTGAAATTGATAAAGTGAAAAATGTATGCTTAACAACCCTCATGAAAAATTGGCTTTCACTCAATCCATGTCAGAGCTCTATCGCTGAATATGCCGGATGGAATGGTGATAACAATGAAGTTTTAATATGTAATGCTCTAGGTTTTTTTGATGTTACTATACCTCTCAGTATGTCAATGGGCTTTGCTGAAGATTATCGGAAAATTGTAGTCAATGTCAAGCATGAACTTGTTTTCACAAGATCAAGAGATGATTTAAATGCTATTTTAAGTATTCCAGTAAGGAATCCTGATGCTTCAGAAAAATAAAAAATTACTTTAACTAAGGTTGAATGGTTGATGCCGTATGTGATGGTTGCAGACAAAGAAAAAATCAAATTACTCAATTAGATTGGACGAGATCGTGCAATTACAATGAGTTATCGTACTTGGGAAATGTATGAGTATCCAAAATTACCACGTACATCAAAGCATGTTTGGAGTGTTAAGACTTCCAATCAATTGGAAAAGCCTCGCTTTGTTATTTTAGCTTTTCAAACTAAACGTAAAAGTTCAGCGAATGTTAATTCTAGTAATTTTGATCATTGTAATATTAGCAATGTGAAGCTATTCCTCAATTCACAATGCTATCCGTATGGAAATCTCAATTTGAATATCAATCAAAATCAGTATGCTGTTCTCTACGATATGTATACTAATTTTCAAAACGCTTATTATGGTAAAGAAAACGAGCCGTTACTCAATAAAAAAGATTTCGTTAATAAAGTGCCGCTAATAGTTATAGACTGCTCCAAACAAAATGAAACATTAAAAAGCGTGCCAGTCGATGTTCACCTAGAATTTGAAATTCGGACTGATTTTCCTGAAGATGCTGCAGCCTACTGCTTAATATTACACGACCGTATTGTACAATATAACCTAATTAGTGGTGATGTTAAAAAATTAGTTTGAAATTAACAAGACATTATGTAATCAATGTATACAATGCTTTTCAATAAAAAAGAAAATAAATTATATATATTGTTGGAATGTAATAAAAACTACCTATAATCATACTATACAAGGTGTGTTCAAAAAGTAAGGTGACTTTTCAAATTTCACGGGCAACGTACTTTCGATTATCGATATTTTTGTTTTGTTATGTTGGTACACTCTTCCCGAACATCTGTACTAAGTTTCAAGTGTATAGCATTTTTTGTTTGGTTGTGAGAGGCGTAAAGGTTATAAGTGTTTTGCGTGCTCGGCGATTTCTTGCTATCGAAAAATATGGATCAAAGGATTTGCATCAAATTTTGTGTAAAAAATAGAATAAAGTGCTCCGAAACACTTGAAATATTGACGTGGCATACGGTAAAACTGTTCTGAGTAGAAGAAATGTTTACAAGTTGTACAAACTCTTCCAAGATGGCCGGGAAGATGTCAATGATGAGCCTCGCTCTGGACGCCCAAGCACGTCAAAAACTGATGAAAACGTTCAAGCAGTGAAGAAAATTGTTCTGGAAAATCGTCGAATCACTATCAGAGAAGTTGCTGAGGATGTTGATATATCGCTTGGCTCGTGCCATGAAATTTTTTTTAACGTTTTGGGCATGAGACGTGTGTCAGCGAAGTTTGTTCCGAAATTGCTAAATTTTGACCAAAAGAACCGTCGCATGAGCATCGCTCAAGAACTGTTGAATGACGTCACCGACGACCCAGATTTACTCAAAAGGGTTATAACTGGTGACGAATCATGGGTATATAGTTATGATATCGAAACCAAAGTCCAATCGTCCCAATGGAAGAGCCCAGATGAGCCAAAACCGAAAAAAGCACGCCAAGTTCGATCAAATGTCAAAGTTTCGCTCACTGTTTTCTTCGATTACCATGGCGTGGTGCATCAGGAGTTCTTACCATATGGACGTACGGTTAATAAATAATATTATCTTGAAGTTATGCGCCGTTTGCGAGAAGCAATACGAAGAAAACGCCCAGAATTGTGGAAAAACAATTCATGGCTGTTGCATCACGATAATGCTCCTGCTCACTCATCTTTGCTTTTTTTGGCCAAAAACAACACCACAATCATGCCTCAGCCACCATATTCACCGGATTTGATCCCATGTGACTTTTTCTTGTTCCCAAAACTAAAGAGACCTATGAAAGGACGGAGATTTGCAACGATTAAAGAGATAAAGACTGCATCGCTGGAAGAGCTCAAGGCTATACCGAAAAGTGCTTATGAGAAGTGCTTTGAGGATTGGAAAAACCGTTGGCATAAGTGTATTGTATCTGAGGGGGATTACTTT
Organism: Phymastichus coffea; assembly: GCF_024137745.1. Classification (NCBI taxonomy): domain Eukaryota; kingdom Metazoa; phylum Arthropoda; class Insecta; order Hymenoptera; family Eulophidae; genus Phymastichus; species Phymastichus coffea. Next base: position 8,877,422 of record NW_026706814.1, read on the forward strand.
GAAAGGGACAACATAAATATTGATAAATAAATAAATATTTTTTCTTAAAAATACAAAGTCACCTTACTTTTTGAACAGACCTCGTATAGTGACTATGACGCACTATACTTTCGAATGGTGAGGTATAGGCTTTATATAGAACAAACACGTGCCTCTACTCTCATAACGGTTTTGGGAACTAGTAGAGTTCACATTAACTTCAGCATCTTTTCAAATGGATTTCGTAATAGATTTTCAAGGCTTTCAAAGAATAAACGAGACTTTTGTTTGTAAAGAACTCGCATATCTACCATTAGATGTAGATACTGTTCCAACTGTGTTTTTCTTCGAACCACTATATCATTGGTTTCAACTTCCTTTCAAGTTTCGAAAAGTGAATCATTTCTTAGAAACGTGTCATCATGGTTTATTATGGGGATCCGGTCTTATTCCATAAAAAAATTTAGCACGTGTACTAAACAATCATTTAAATAATTCTAGAAATATTTATGTAAAAGGATTAAGAAAGAAACAATGGTTACAAAAAATTTTACCTGAAAAGTAAGTATTTTTATTTTTTTTTGTTCAAAATTAAAATCATTATTAATTAAAAATTTTTTTCCTTTTTTAGAAAAATTTTAGAACTTGAAAGCGAGATGAGATGTCCACCAATGAGCGCACTACCTTACCCATTAGAAACACTATGTACATATCATTACAATAAACCAGCTAACTTTGTATGTACCGTTACAGATGCACAAAGATTGTTTTTATGGATAAAAACTAGACGGAAGCATTCTGAAATGGAAGGTATTGATGAAGTTGACAATATTACATATAAAAATTCAACTCAATATTTCAATATAGCGATGTCAACTACTGAAAATAAAGATTATAGACAGACTGTATTATATTTAATGTATAGTTGAATGAACAATAAATTAATAATTAAACGAAAATTCTATAAGTTTTATTAATTAATATTCGAATAAAATCAACTGTGAGGTTGAAACGTTCCCGAAATCTACTGAAAATACTATAGCGCTTGCTGAGAGAGAGAGAGAGAGCTGCATCCTCACTAAACAGCGTATGCGCCTAGCAAGCTACAGACGCTACCCCCTCTCCAAGGGCTATGCGGCGTACGCACCTAGCAAGCTAAAGATGCTACCCCTCTCCGAGAGCCTAGACTCATCCAGCATAAGCTTACTAAGCGTCCTATTAACGAAGGAGAGAGAGAGAGAGAGAGAGAGAGAGAGAGAGAGAGAGAGAGAGAACAGCATCCACACTATACGACGTATGCGTCTATTGTATATTTATAATTCTTGTAATACTCTGAGAGTTAACATATTTATCTTTTCATTTTGTACCTTTTCCAACACCAAGTTATAATATTCTTAAATCTAGAGCCGCAGAAATTGCATAATTATAAAATATATTTTATGATTAGAAGAAATGATTTTGTATTGAAAATGAATGAAAAACTGTATATATTGATCCAATTTCAAGACCCATTGTCAAATTCAAGTTTCCAAAGTGGCTGTAAAATAAATGTACGATACTATTTTTTTAATCATATAATATTATATATAATTGCAGATTTGGATTCAGCGCATCAAAATACGTAAGAAACATACCCAATATGAATCAAAAATACAAAAATGTTATGGAATGTTCTCACACTCGTCAACACTCGTCAACATCATTTTTTCCAATTTTTTGCGATTTTGGCTATTTTTTTATTTTTCTGAGATTTCCAGGGGTTTTCGCATCATTTTGACTTGAAATTCAGATTCAGCGAATCAAAATACATAAAGATATATGTTCGGAAATACAGATATCCCTTCTGTATGCGCCCGTGGAGGTATAGCAATCAATGCGGAGAACTATTGCATGGGGAAACCACGGTTACAATGATTGTGCGTTGATCTTTGGTTCACTGGTAAAATTGCACCACGTCTTTTTAACTTCTTAAGCATGATTCTTTTGTATTTTTTTCCGATGAATCGAATGGAATAGGTCTAAAGTTAGCGACGGGCCGACTTCCCGGTCAAAAATGGAGAAAAAGATAAAAAAAATGAAAAAAAGTGCTTTTTTTTGTCCGAAAAAGCGCTCTAGCGAGCTCCAAAGCCTCAGAAAAAAAATAAAAACAAATGTATTTGTTAGTAAATTTTCTCACCAGTAAAACTAAAACAAGTACGTTGAAAAATATTGATTTGCGTCTGAGTTACGAGGCCAAAACGTGAAAAAAGTCAAAAATCACGATTTTTAGCGGTTTTTTGTGTCCCATTTTGCCCCAAGTGCATTTCGGGAGCTATAACCCGGTGAAAAGTCATTTTTTAGCATCCCAAATATGATCCGCTATTCAGTTTTGAAATCGGTTTCTGGGCCCAGAGCCCCATACAAAGTCGTCTATGGCCTTTGATTAAATCCTTAAAATTATCTGGCATTACATCATTTACTTGTTCAAGAATGTTGCTAAATCTCCAAACAAAAATGTCGCTAAATCTCCAAACAATATCTTAAATAATCTCTCTCTCTCTCTCTCTCTCTCTCTCTCTCCTCTCTCTCTCTCTCTCTCTCTCTCTCTCTCTCTCCTCTCTCTCTCTCTCTCTCTCTCTCTCTCTCTCTCTCTCTCTCTCTCTCTCTCTCTCGGCCATTATTTAGGACTGTATTGCTAATCCAATTAAAAGGATTATCATATTATCCGCCGTGTTACGTTCTTTCTTTACCTTTGCGTGCAGTATACTCGTTTCCCGGAAATATTTGAACAGATTTTGTCTAGGGGTTTGTGGAAGGTAAATAACAGCCTTTACACACCACACGAAAGATAAGAATCATAAGTCAAATGACTTAAGATGAATTCAACTGAAGGAGCTACAAGAAGTTGAAGCTTGTATCAAACGTAACGGCGGATTCACGTATGCTCATACGTAGATAACAGAGTGGCGGTTAGCTCTGCACCGAGGAATATTGAACCACCATTTTCCTCGTTTACACGACTAAATACCCCCCCCCCCCCTACCCGTTACATAATGAATAATAATTTTTAATATTAGTAATAGGTTTGACATTCAAATTCACTTCTTTAATCTGGTAATTTGTTCGTAATATTTTAACTATTTCGGTGAAAGCTCTGAAACAGTTAGAGCAATATTTGGGACTGTTTCCATGGGTGCAGATTCTCTCCCGAATCAATTCTAGTTTTTCCTCGATAGTCCTTGGGGTAGCTGGTATAGGTTGTAGTTTAGAGCTACAGTGGATATTTTTTTTTATATTTGACTCACTGAGAGATATCTGCACTCCATCTTATTCAAATTTACGTTTAATGTCCTCAATTGAAAATCTGAACTTTTCATATACAGGGTAAGGAAAAAGTATGGAAAACCCGGAAAATTCAGAAAACCGCATGAGGTTAGTCATTAAACAAAGGTCATACCTTATGTAACTTTCAACGAGGAACCCAACGGTGACCTCTGATTAGACCTTGAACTTCATTTTCAAGGTTATTTCAAGGTCAACCTTATTTTTTCATATGGGAACCCCTATTTTTTATACTGGAATCAAAAAGAGCGATAAATTTTACGGATGGGAACGATTCAAGTCCGAAGATATTGTAACTCGCCTAATCCACCTTTTAGCGCTATCCAGGAATAACGACGTGGACGTAGAAGGAATCTGTTCCCTTCGGAGTGCTTTTTTATAGTGAGTTCCCCTTGCCTATCATTTCGGGGTGCTTGTTAATAGTGAGTTAACTCTTCTATTCAAATCTAAAGATATGAGAAAGACAATTTTCGACTTTTTGGAAAATTCGGAATCACGAGTAATTCGTTAAAGGTTTCAATAATTTTGTTATCAAAAACAAAAGACTTTAGCAAAAAATTTCTAAGAACGAAAAAGTCTGAAAATCAGTCAAGGAACACTATCAAATTTTTTCAAAATTTTTAGAGAAATTTTTGAAAAATTGGATTTTCCGGATTTTCCAAAAAGTCGAAAATTGTCTCAAAAAAATCTGAAAAAAATGAGAGAGTATTTCTTGACCAATTTTAAGACTTTTTCGTTGGTAGAAATTTTTCGCGAAAGTCTAGTTTTCGAGAAAAACGCTTCTGAAGTTGAAAAAGAAATTTCTACTTCGCCGCCATTTTGAGACATATATTTTGGAATTTTTAATTTTTATAGGTCATATTTTGAAAGCTTGAAATGTTTGTGCAAACTTGTACTCATTTTTATTGAATAAAAATATGCTATTTTGATAAATAAATTTGATTTTTAAATTTTTCTCGACAAATTTTTCAGTGCATTTTTCGATAAAAGTCGCCATATTTTTTTTCTTGAAATCTAATCATCATTTTGACTTTAGAATCTTGTAGATCAACCCCAAAAACATAAAGTAAGTCATTTTTAGACTATAAATATAGATGTTTAAGTACTTCAAAAATAAACGCAAAGTAAAGTTAAGATTTTTAGCTTTTTCGGTGTTAATAGGTTAATAAAAAACTCGTACCATTATACCACTGCACCAACTTTAACATTTAAATCAAACTTGTAACGACTAATCACAGTAGTATTGGGTGGTTCCTCACTATTTGATGATGCTGATGACTGTTTATTAGATTTAGATAGAAATCAAAACACTATTATAAGAAACCTATCAGAATTATTTCAAATCAACCAGATTATCGATTAACCGCTATTTAAAATTAAAAAAGTAATACTTTTTTGCACCAGAACTTATGAAATAGGTCTTATGAAAATAACAATGGCGCCATATTATTCTGCATAAGAAAAAAATATCGAAAACATGCATCTGATTATCAGTAAACATTTCTTTGTATCTCTTCAAAAATTCAGTAAATAAATTGATTCTTTACTCTAATCAATCCAACTAACCGCTGTGACGAAGCTCTCGCTGAGATGGCCGACCCGGTCTGGCTCACTCTTTCTCCCGCGACTCGCTTCTACGCTGTGGCCATGGCGAGCGTGGTAAAGCCAAGAACCATTACCGATGCCCGTAACGCTTTATTTCAGGACCGATATCTGTGGCTGGCACCGTTAATGGGAGCCAATTGGGAGTGAGAGTGGCAGTGTCGAGAAAAGAGAGAGATGATACGTCGCATAAAATGAGAGAACGAGCGCGAGCGAAGCTGCCGGCGTTGCTTGAGCCGGTACGTACGTAGCGGGGAGAGAGAGAGTAGAGTTCGAGCTCGGCATTCGATTAGAGGGTATCGATCGTGACGGCCGAAAGACGCGCGCGCTAGAAAGAATAACTATCGATTTCCAGAATCACCGATTGCATAGCAGCAAGATTTAAGAACGTGGACGATGCTGACCATAGAATGGCAAGGAAAGATTATCGTCCAAGACACGGAGACTTCGAACCTTCTTTAGGTCAGGTCGTCTCTCTCTCTTTCTCTCTCTCTCTTTCTCTCTCTCGGTGAGTAGCGACACACTGGTTTTTGAGACTCTTTTCTTTTATAAACATTTTCCTACTTTTGCCATTTCCTCGAGCGGCATATTTTTGCAGACGAGTTCGTCCAGCTGGCCACTGCGCTTCCTGCTAAAAATTCTTGGTTTTTAGTCAATTTTTTGTCCAGTGGGTGAATTAACCGCCTGCCTGGTTATAACATAACCTTCATCAAATTTCCAACTTTAACGAGTTTTGATCTACACATCTCTGCAAACAACGCAAATAATAACATAGCCTCCATACCAGGACCGCTACACTTTACAAACTACACACTACACACCTTACCGAATGCAACACTTCCAAAATTTTTGCTGCTAAGTACCTGTATCAATAATTTTTACCGTTAATCCACATATTTCAAACTACTCGGAGAGACTCCTCACTGTCGGTGTTATTTCTTCGTCGCATCACATCTTTTAACTTAATCTGTTCTTGCGCTTAGTCAATGCGATGGCTATTTTAATTTTATTTTTATTTTATTTTTATGTTACTTCATCTTGTTTTACTTTATTTAATTTAATTTTGTTGTATTTTTCATCTAGCGCTATCGACACGCTAGACAATTTTAATTCTAATTTTGATTTTAATTTTATTTATTCGATTTATTTATCGAATCTATTTATTCGATCGACTGGCTCAAATCATGTTTCCTTTTCTACCATGCACTTAATTTGTAAGGTAATTTTCTGCGTTCGCTTCATCAATCATTTTTCTCATTTCATTTTTGCGTATGAGCTACTTGTTTATTTTTGCATTTTAATCATTTCTAGGTTAATTTGCGAATCCCTTTACCGCCTCTTGTAAATGGCATCATTTTACTCTCGAATCTCCCGCCAATTTTTTATCCTTAACTAACTGAATTGGTGCCACTGAGGCGCCAATTTTCAAATCTTTTAAATCCTGACTTTTCACAGCTCCCGTTTATGACTGGTCAGTGACTTAAATTTTCGCGCGAAATTCAAACTTTTCAATTTGTCGTATCAATCTGTTCTTTCAAATTATCTCGTTTATTACAATTTCTTGTGAAGTTTTGAGACCCGGGGAGGAGAGATGGGAAACTTTTACACAATTTATGAATTTCTATTTTTTGTCTTAATTTGTTTTTAAATTCCAAACCTCCCACTTTTATCAAATGGTCTTGTCTTTATGTGCTGAGTGTGGTGAAGCGCTGATTTATCGGGGTGTCATTATTTTGCAGTGCGAGGCCTGTGATAGATCTTTCCATCAGCACTGTTCCGATATAACCTTAAACCCTGATCTTGCGACCTTCATTTGCCGTACCTGTTCCATTAAGTCTGTGGTCTTGGTCAACTCTCGGTAGTCCGGTGGCGTGTTTTTACAATCCCCTTTTTCCACTCAAATCGACTCTGCTTCAGCTGGCACTTTGTCTTTCGTCGAAACCTCAAGCCGAAAAAAAGGAAAACCATACGTGCTTTTCCCGTCGAAGACGTTGAAGGTGGAATCCCGGAATGACTTCTCTGATACTGACCGATCAGTTGCCCTTCCCACTGTTCCTTCCGCCCAGTGCGGACCAAATGCACTTGCTCGATAGCATGGCTCCTACCACGGGCGACAAACCGCCAGTATGGTTTTCCGGTTTCGTGAATAATGAGTTCACCGAGTTTCGGAACGAGATTAGAGCCACCCAGACTTCCATCCTGACCAAAGTCAATCGCGTCGCCGACGAAGTGAAGAGCCTCAAGTTTGTAGTGGGTCTCAAGGATCGCTCCGAGCTCCTTATTCTGGGCCTTCCGCAGGACTTCCAGGGTTCGCTGGAGGATGCTGCCGGTATGCTTTTCGAGGCGATTGGCTACCCAAACGCTAGGGGTCGCATAGCGGCCACCAGAAAATGGACTACCACTCGTTCTTGTCCCAATCCGACCGATACTACGTCCGCTTTCGTTGTGCGTATCGACTCAACGGTGGTGCGTGATGTCATTTTGGAGCGCTCTGGGTAGCTCGCTGGGAAGACGGCGAGGGAGGTTTTTAAGAGCGATCTCGGAAATCCCGTTTTTATCCACCAGCTGTTACCCCAGCCGATCCACAATCTTTGTGAAGGCGCTTGCGCGTAGTCGTGAGCCGGGTTTCGCGCGCCCTTTCGTCTCGGGTATGGTTGTCCATATGCTGGAGAACACGCGTTCCACCCCTATCCCCATAATGTCGGAGAGCGACCTTGACAGATGTACGCCTTTGCCTCCCGGCCAGCCTCCTGTCTCGACACGCTCCGCACTCTTGTGCCATGTCAGTGGCTGCCACTCAGATCGGCACTCGAAGACACGCGCCACTCAACCTCAATTTCGCGCCCTATGTTGTCAAACAGCGATCCACTGCCGTCATCCCAAAAAACCCTGCTCCGCAATTTAACACAACCGACGGTTGTTTTAGCCCGACAGTGTCTGTCTTTCCAGCTTAGCTATCTCAAGCTATCCCAAATTCATCTCCTCCAGTTTCTGGTCCATGATGCCAACTAATCCAGGACTATACCCCGCCCTCAGCTTCCTTCGTTATCAGCCACATCATTATAAATAGACTAAAGTCCCCCTGTCATTTTGCTCTTCTCGAAGCACAAGCCCTTTCTACACATTTTGATGTCATAGCCATTACTGAAACCTTACTCTCACCTGATATCTCACACCTCTCTCTCCTCGATTTCAATTTTTTCAGGCTTGACCGAATTGGAAAGCAGGGTGGCGGGGTTGGCCTGTACGTCAGATCTTATCTTAAATTTAGTTTTCTAGCTACTTTAGATCCAGTTTTTAATAACACGCCTAAATTCATCCTTGGTGAAATAAAGTCCGACAAGACCAAGCTTTTGATGGTGGTGGTATACAGACGTCCCTCTGCATGCTCTCCCACACATTTTTTCAACTGCCTGGCCACTTACCTCCCCCTGTACGGAAATGTCATCATTACCGGTGGTTTTAACGCAGACCGTAGTTGTAGCTCTCTGCCTGATGCTCGAGCTTTGAGATCTCTCGTTGACCTACACAACCTCTACTTCGTATCCACTGATCCCACACATCATTGTCTTGATATAAATTCCCCTTCCCATACTACTCTTGACCTCTTCATAGTGAAAGACCCAAATGCCATCCAGACATTTGGAAACTCTGATACTCCCTTTATTGCTGGCCATGATTTCATCTCGCTCACCTATCGTTTCACTACTAATAAACATATCACCAGAGTCATTAGGTCCCGCGGTTTAAATCGGGTAGACGAAGCGGCCTTAAATGAGACCCTCAGCAGCCTTCTCTCGTGTCTGGTCGACAAATCTCCAGCACGACTGAAGCGCTCTTCCGATTCGTCGGTCGATGCTGACCTTCATTCCCTTGACAACTCGGTGCACTTCTTACTGAAGTTCTTATAAAGACTTTGGACGAGGTAACCCCTCTCAGGTACATCAAGTTGTCTTCTAGGCGTAAACCCTGAGTCACTCCGAGTATTCTCGCTCTTATGAAAAGGCGTGACGCTGCCTATAAACTGGCATCCTCCTCCCGCTCGGTCAGTGATGTCGCTGGGTATCGAAGACTACGTAATGACGTCTGAAATGCCCTCGACTCAGCAAAAAATTCTTGCATCTCAAGCAGACTGTCCTCCGCAAGCACCAGTAAGGCCAGATGGAGCGAGTTACGTAACTTGGGAGTCACTAAGTGCGCTCTTCCATCCCCGTTTCAATTCTTTCCCCCAGCCGTACTAAACACCCACTTTGCCAATATAGTAAACTTGTCTCCTCCCATAACATGTGACTTTTTTGACACCGTTTTAGCGAGTCCCCCAAATATTCCTTACACCCACTCCCTTTTCGAATATCGTGAGGTCACTAGTCAGGAGGTTATGGATGCACTAAACTTGTCCTCATGCTGAACATTCAGTCCCGATGGTTTGTCTGTCAAGATGTTTAAACTCGTCTCTTCTACTTGTCTCTTGTCTCTCACGCATCTTGTTAACAAATCATTATTGTGTGGCGTTTTTTCGACCTCCTAGAAACGGTCTCTCATCACCCCTCTTACCAAAGTACCTTCGCCCGCTCTTTTATCGGACATCAGACCGATAGCAAGGTTATCTGAGGTATCAAAGGTGCTTGAGAGGCTCATTCATTTACAAGTCTCGTCCTATCTGGACCGCCGCAAGCTGCGTGATCCACGACAGGCCAGATTCGTGAGGATTCACAGCACTCAGTCTGCACTCTTGGGTGTCCTTCATGAAATCCGCAGGGCCATTGAGGAGTGTAAAATTACAATACTCGTCCTGCTGAATTTTTCCAAGGCTTTTGACGTTATCCTCCATGTTCGTCTGATGGTCAAGCTCAGGGACCTATGCCTGTCTGATACTGTCTTGAGATGGTTCTTTAGCTCTCTGACAGGTTTCAGGCTGTTGTGGGGGAGGATGGCAGGGTATCGGACTGGCTCAGGATTGCTACTGGAGTGCCGCAGGGTAGTATTCTGGGACCATTGCTATTTGCAATCTATATCTCCGACCTACCCTCTGTTCTCTCCTTCATGAATTACATGCTTTATGCCGACGACACGCAGGTCTACCTACACTGTCATCCCGATAGCCTTGCGGAGACTTTGGAGAGGGTGTAGCTTGACGTGCAGGCTATAGCGGACTAGGCCCTAAGAAACGGTATCTCCCTTAACCTCACCAAGACCAAGGTCATGATATTAGGCAGTGAACAGTACATTAGGGCTATCAACTTGAACGACATCGTGAAGATCACTATTAACGAGGTTCCACTCGACTATGTTACTAGTGCTCGTAACCTGGGTGTGACACTTACTCCCACGTTAAATTGGTCCGAACATGTGAGAAGCGTGACGAGGAGGGCATACGGCTCTCTGGCTTCACTTTGCTTCCATAGGAAATCTCTCTCGACTACCCTCAGAAAAGTTCTTGTCGAGCAGCTCATTTTCCCACATTTCGGTTACCTCTCAGTGATCTGTATTCAGCTTGATGGAGAGCGCTCGTCTAAGCTTCAAGTTGCCCAAAACGCCTGCATACGCTTCGTAATAGGATGAATCCCTTATATACCTACTCTATCCCTAAACAGCCACATCACCCACCATAGATTAGCCCTGGGCTGGCTATCCCTTACCCAAATAGGCATAGAGGCCTCGCCGTTCTGGCCTACTCTGTTGTGTCCAGAAAATCGCCGCACTATCTAGCTAAAAACCTGTCTCTCCTGCTTGATAGTGTCATGATCCGGCGCTCCGATCGCCATCCATCGTCGGCGTTTGAATACAAGGCCTCTCGAACTGAGGCCTGGAACCGTTCTTTTGCGATCCTTGCTCAGAGAATACTCAACTCATTGAGCGTGACCCTGTTCTCCACCGATTGGATCTCTGACTTCAAGGATTGAATACGTGATTCATTTTTAAATTATAAGACTAAAGCATGAATTGAGAGGGTGACTCGCGAAAAATTAATGCCTGTGCCGGCACTGTCCGATTACACTCGCATACCCAACAAGATCAATCCAGTCTTGTTCCCCCAAAATTATCCATCGTCCCACAAATACCCCTCTATCGACCTTTGTTCATGAAATAGCTAATTAAATATGGTTGTTTTCTAGCCAAATGCACGTCGCTCCACTTTTATACCTTTCCTCCTTTCAGACCGTTTTTCTGTAAAATAGATGCCATCGCGCTTTCATTACTTTTAATACTTTTATTATTTTTATACGTATTATTTTATTATTTTATACGTATGAGGTGAGCGGACATCGGAGTGCGCGATGTCTTGGCCAGGGCATCGGCAGGAGTCGCGGAGTTAGCGGAATCGCGCTGTGATGTTTTAGGTTCCTGCAATTGGGGCATTATGCTAACGCGTGTCCAGGTGCGTTGGTGTCATGCTAGGTTTATGACATGCCGGGTTTGTGTTTAAAAATTGCCCCACGTATGCGAGCAGTCTGAAAGCACAGGGAAATCCGCATGCGGGGCCGGTATGCTCTCACCGACCCCAGCCAGAGCTCGCATATAGAACCTTATCTAAACGTAGAATTTTCCGTTCTTTTTGAATCTGATGTAAAAAAGCCATGGCGTAAAAAATAGGAGTTTATATTTTAAATTTTAAAGTTGACCCTCTATCTCCTGTGACGGAGAATTTCGGCTCGCCGACTTCTCCTTTGTCTCTCTCTCTCGTCCGTTCGCTACACCCGGGCTGAGAATGTGTTGATATACACTCTCATACCTGGTTTTTCTTTGTTTGAGGTGCGGCGAACGGGCATTGGCGGAGCTGGAGGCGGCCGACGAGATGGCGATCCGTTGCCAGGATCGTCATGCGGGAGAGCGAGCGAGATGGGGAGAGCGCGAGCTGCGCACGGATCCGATGCGTGCGCAGCCGGGGGGAAGAATCGGCAGTGTTTCGTTTGGGCTGGCCGATCGCGTGCGCGCGTTTTGTTTTCGTTCGTCGCCGATTTGGATTTCTCGTTGGGTTCTGGAAGCGGTGCGGTGCTTCGCCACGTCGTGTTTTTTGTTGTGGATGCGCACTCGGTGTGTGGGCGTGCATCGGTGGGTTTGTTTGGTGTGAGTGGGAGTGAGTGGCTGGGTCGCGCCCAGCCAAGCCTTGCCGCCCAGCACCGGTGTGCGCGGGTGAGAGCGAAGCCCGTACCGCCGGCGTGCGCGCGTTCGGCGAGCGAGTCCGGCGAGCAGCTGAGCAGCCGCAACAGCAACAACAGCAACAGCTGCAGCAGCAACAGCAACAGCAACAACATCAGTAGCGGCAGCGGGCCACAGCCGTTGGACGAGAGCGGCCATCTTCGCTTGAGGTGGACGTTGGCGAGGTCGGTGCCGGTTTTCTCTCTCTCTCTCTCTCCTTCTCTCACTCTCTTGCATGTCCGGGGCGTTCGCGGGTGCAACGGTGCAGGTCGGGCAGTGATGCCGGCCCCCGTTGCCGGGTTTTGAGTTCGCGGGCGTTTAGGCTTAAGCGGATTATCAGGCAGTGATTGCCGATAATCCAATTAAGCGGATTAGCGTTTTTCTTGTATTAGGCCGATTTGCGAGATGGAGTATGCGTGCTCCGTCTAATTATTAATTTGGGTGCCTTTCTTTTATTTTTCATTTATTGTGTTCGTATTAATAAAGTTTGTTATATATATATATGTCATACGTTACTGCGTCAACCCGTTCGTTTTCCGATTTTCCTTTAATTCGTGCGCGATTGGCACACACGCTCGGTGTGCCATTCAGTCGTGGGAGCATTCGTGCCTCCCGAGCCCTCCTTTGATAAATATTGTGCGGACGGCCGCGAGCAAGTATTCTCCAACGAATAGTCGGCTTAAATAATTCCGTTACACTCCTACAACTTTTATATGTCATTTTTCGATGTTATCATTAGTCTACTATTAAGCTTCTTGATTAAATCGGTCCACTCTATATATGGTGATAGTGAGTTCTAGCCTGACTGCTAAAACCTTAATAATGTCTGAATTTTTAAATAATAACCTACATATCCTTATGCGGTATACAAGTTCTGACATCTAGTAATATTTTTGCATGTTAATCTTAGATACGCATACATATTTCATCTTATTAAGCTCGGGATACTCTAGTAAAAGATTTACTTAGTATTATCTAATTAAAATCCAGGCCAGATATCACCAAGCTAACTATTGAATCACTGACAAACCGGAAAAAAGCTTTGTTTAGCTTTGTTTTTTTCTTTTTACGATTTCAAAAAACTAATTATGCCAATCGATCCTATAATGAAAATTACGTAGAAAACCTTTTTAAAATTTTGTTGTACACATATAATCTGTTACCTAGACCTAATGCTAAACGATCGATTAAAAAAATAAAATCAAGCCTAAATGTCTCGTGCAATTGGTTAGAAAAAAATCTTGATTTCCGAATAAGCTGAATATTTTATTTTCTAACGATAATACACTAACAAAATAGAATCTGACAAAAAAATAGTTATAAGATTTTCAATGTGTCTTTTCTTGTAGAATCAATTGGCATGATTAGTTTTTTTAAATCGCAAAATTTTTTTTAATTTGTGTCACTAATTACGCATAAACAAGTAAAATCGCAAATAGAAAACAACATAGGTAAATTTTGCTTAGATAATAAATAACTTGTGTAATTTCCTTTTGATCCATCAATAAAAATATTTTTTCCATTCTCTGCCTATTATCGACGTGTTCATCAGCCAGCGATGTTATAAAAACACTTCCGGATAAATATCATGCATTGTTATTTTTATTGTGACTTCTGTGACTTTTTATTTATGAACGTAGTTCTTGAAGTCACAATAAAAATAACAATGCATGATATTTATCCGGAAGTATTATATGCATTAATCTTGGTTCCCTATACTTTTGAATATGTAAATCCACCATTGTTTAAATGGTACAAGAGAAGAAAGTTTTACGTGCATCATGACTATATGTAGGTTACTTGATAATTTTATTTCAGTATATCGTTATTTTATTCATTATTTTAATTTAAACTTGATTAGGCACAAATCGTGAAATTTATTTTTATTTCTTCGTACGTTAACAAACATCACTTTTCATGACAGTTTTCAGATTATGCTGAAGACACAACGACTCAGCAACTAGCTAGCTAGGATTGCAGAATTGAAAAATGTGGAGGAGGTGGTTAACCCCTTGTGAAATATTAAATATAATATATTGGTATCCTGTATATGGCCAAGCCTCGTAACTCGCACTTACGCACGTACAATATATTCGCTTTGTGGCCCGCATAGATCGTCGTGAATTAGCGTAGCAGAAAGCGCAAAATATGCAGATAACAGCAGCTTTATACAAAAGAAAATATTTAGAGTATACAAGGTATCATGCGTAAGCAGCGCAGTAAAGAGGGAGAAAGCGGATAAACGGAGAGAGAGAGAGAGAGAGAGCCCAATTACGAGATGGTACTTAAAAAGTAAGGTGAATTTGTTTTTAAAATGAAAAATCTTTATTTATTCTTCTACATCAATGTCATCCCCTTCGAAGTAATCCCCTCCCGATAAAATATACTTATGCCAACGTTTTTTCCAATCCTCGAAACATGCCAAATAGTCCCTTTCCGGTATAGCCATCAGCGCCTTCTTTGATTCAGCTCTTATCTCCTCAATCGACTCGAAACGCGTTCCCCGGAGTGGTCACTTGAGTTTTGGGAATAGCCAGAAGTCACACGGAGCCAAATCAGGCGAATACGGTGGTTGCGGAACGATATGCGTCGAATTTTTGGCGAAATGGTCACGAAGAACGAGTGCAGTGTGAGATGGTGCATTATCGTGATGCAAAAACCAAGAGTTGTTGGCCCATAATTCTGGTCTTTTTAGACGAATTGCTTCACGCAAACGACGCATAATGCTCAAATAATATTCCTTATTAACAGTTTGGCCGGGTGGAAGGAATTCATAGTGCACCACACCACGAAAATCGAAGAAAACTGTCATCATGACCTTGATTTTTGAACGACTTTGACGTGCTCTTTTCGGTCTGGCCTCGCCTTTAGCACGATATTCGCTTGATTGGTCGGTTGTTTCAGGGTCGTAAGCATAAATCCAAGTCTCATCTCCCGTAATCATGCATTTGAGCTTGTCCTGATAGTCAGAAAGCATTGTTTCACACACATCAACGCGGCGACTTTTTTGCAAGAAATTGAGCGTTTTCGGTACCAAACGAGATTTGACTTTTCGTAGGCCCAAATGGTCTTTCAAAATTGTTTTCACAGATCCTTCTGATATTCCGATCATATCAGTAAGGTCTCTAACAGTCAACCGACGATTTTCGAGCACTAATTCCTTCACTTTATTGACGTGTTGGTCATCTGTTGACGTCGATGGTCGTCCGGAGCGCTCCAAGTCATCAACACGTTCTCGACCCTCTTTGAAGTCTTTGTACCACTTATAAACATTTTTCTGCGACATGGTAGAATCATCAAAGGCCTTCCGCAACATCCTCAACGTTTCCGCAGCCGAAATTTCATTCCGCAAACAAAATTTGATGGCACTTCTTTGCTCAATTAAATCAGACATTGTAAAAATCGAAACATGCACTCTTGGTCGATTGGTAAACACAAGCGTAAATATATTACTGATGATGACATTGACATGAAATTTGTCCCAGATGTCATTCGCAGTCATACCTACTCAAGAAAAAAAGAACTAGCCCGAAATGTTAAGCCCGCGAAGTTTAAATTGAAAATTCACCTTACTTTTTGCCCACAGTAGTATATCGCTGCTCTAGTATCGACACTAAATTGCCTCGCGGGTTAAAGAACTGGTTACAGTGGTGGCAGAGTGCAGGGCCCTTGAATTTGTTCAGACACCCCAGCACCGTCTTACCAAAAGGAACGTTCAACCACTATACTATCGAGAAAAAGGTACCGCCACAAAGTACTCTATCTACTTGTATCTTTGCTAAATCCATGCAAGGCACTGCCGTACAAAATAAAAGACTAAAGTTATCCAGAGCAGAGATACGTGTTGTCAGCCTCAAGTCCAGCAGCTAAAATGCTGACCCCAGCGTCCCCCACTCTCGCTCCTTGACCGCGTGTCGTCTCTCCTTATTCGCGCCTCAAAAACTTAAAGGTATCTCCACATACGAACATACAAGCATACGCGGGTCTCTACGCCTATAAGCCCCGCAATTAGCATAGTGCTCTCTCTCTCCTACCTATATCTCTGCGTTGACTGATGGTGCTATATATATCTTAATATAAATATATATCTTAATATAAATATATATCTTAATGCTATATATATCTTAATTTGTAGTAAAATATAATAGTATAATATTTATATTAATAAATAAGATGGGGGGAAGAGGGAGACATAACGAATGAAACTTAAATTCGTTATAATATATATACGTCAATACCGATGTATCTCATCACATGCTTTTGCTAACTTTAAGAAAAAATCTGGAAAGCACAAATATTTTACATATTGGCAAAAAATTATCATAGCTTTGAAATTCCAACGTAATCGTATTTTGTGAGTCCAAAGCTTTCAAAAAAAAAACTATTGTGAGATCGAAAAACTAAAAAGTATATGTTTTATTAACAATGAAATAATGATGAAAAAATCAAAATATTTAACCCTCATGAAACTCTGCATAGTTTTTGAACCGGTTATTACATCTAAAAAATCTAAACCACATTTAAAAACTTATTCTTTAACTTGAAAATGCGTGGTTAAGCAAGTCTATTCGTTAATTTTTACCTGACTTATAAGTATATTAGTAAACAAATGATTGTTTTATTCAAGTTCAAATATCTGAAAAATTAATGAAGACACAAAAAAGTTGTAAATAGAAAAAAGATGTCTTTTTACACGAAAAATATAAATTTTAAGTAAAATAAGGAATTCGGAAACGAATTTTTTCTTTTTCTTTATGGATTCTAAAAATAGAAATATTCGCGTTGACATAAATAAATATATGTGTATGTCTGTGTATTAATGCTTTTTATAAAACTCGCTTGTATGCATGTTAAGTTTTATGTGAACATACTGTTATATATACATATTCACGATCAAGACTGTCTGATATATCGTTGTTATTATCAGATTTAATCTTAATGAAAATAAGAGAAAAATCAAAACAGATCTTGAATGGTTAAGTTGAGAAGTCGCAGGCTTGAAGACAAGTGTGAAAATACTGCCACTGATCACTTAATTATTCACTGGAAAACTCTTTTGAAAATCCACTTGGAAAAGTCTTAAGAAAAGCTACTGGAAACTATCTCGTCTTGATATCAGGTCCTGGTTGTCACAAGCGATTTCTTCGGAAAATCCTCAAGAAAAGCCTCTGGAAAGACCACTAGAAATGCCTCTGAAAACTCTCTTAGTTTAGCAGCAGGCACCGATAGTTGAAGGTGAACTTCTATCCCTGATAGAAGGTAGACCATTGGAGAAGCCTCTGGGAAAGCCTCTGGAAATGCCTCTGAAAACCCTTAGTTTGACAGCAGGCACTGGTAATTGTACTTCTATCTCTGATAGAAGGCTGAAAGGCTTTAGAGAGATCCGAACCTGGTTAATTCGCTCAAAATAATGGCTTGAATGAGCTGGTGCACTGATCTTTATACTCCTGTTTAGAGCGTTCAAAGCGTTCTCTCCCATTATGTCATTTTTAGAAGAAGGGATAAATAGATCCATAAGGAGTCGCCCTCTGAAAAGTTATGAGATCAGTTCTGGGTAAACTTATGATGCCAGAGAAGATTTGATTCCAGTTGCTACTTGTAATCCAAAATACGTATAAAACAAGTATCATCAACAATCGTGTTATGAGTTAACAAGAAGCAAGATTCTACCTGTCTTAATTATACATAGGCGAGATCGGAGATGAATTCAAACATTTACTTTTAATGTTTGTAAAGCCATGATGTTACGACTGTTTACCATGAATTCCTTGATTTGAGCGAAAATTAAGCCAGCCACACAAAAACTATATGTTGAGAAGAAAATTGGAAAATACAGGCCGAGGCCTAAACAGTACATTATTTAATATATATTTGTTTGCTTAGAAAAAAACGAATATTTTAATTAACCTTTACGTAATTTTCAAAATGTTACACTTATATGTGGAATATTAACCAGTTACAATGAATTCATATTCTATGAGATTTAGTGTATTCTGAAATTTTATTTTGTACAGCAAACATGGCCAAATAAACAAATTTGTCGTGTGTAATAAGTGCACCAAAATTATTACTCTTCATAAATTCAAATTATTAAATAATGCTATTGTCAAGACTACTGAAAATTAATAGTCATACAGTAGATTTTAATGTTAAAAAATTTGTAGAAACGGGTAGTGTCGAAAACAGACATAATAGAAAGTATTCGAGGAAAACAAGTGCCAACGAAGATAAGTATATTATCCAAATGACTTAAAAGAATAGACGTTCAACAGTGTTTGAAATAACTGTTTTCGCTAATGAATACCTTGTAACGGAGAATTCCGGCCGTACCCGTCTGGGTTGCTCGCGACCGTCCGCACAAATTATTTATTCGGGGATTCGGGAAGCAAAAGACGTTCCCACGACTGAATAACGCGTCGAGCATAAACACGTTAAACGCACAAATTCGAAGTCGGGATGAGGAGTGATACAGCGGCGAATAAACACAACAGCGGATTAACACTAATCCTTTAATCGTCAACAATGAGTTACAAGACAGCGATCTCGCGCTTATACACTACGAGCGGCACAACAATAAATCCGAACGCGAAAGGTGAATCGGTGGCTGATCAGCCTGTCGATTCTCTTTATAAATTAAATCGCTACAATAATGCCCGACAAAATACTTTTCGGTGATAGGCCATTAACGGGTAGCCAGCAGGTCTGCTGTGCTACTAACCATAGACTGACGCCCAAACATGCAAGAGAGAGAGATAAGAGGAAAACACGGCACCGACCTCGACCTTCAGCCTTTCTGACGGCCAGAATGCTCCACCGCTTGACGTCACTGGTGCGCTCCTCGCTGACCGTCTCGCTGATGTATGTTGTCGTCGCTATCTATCTCCTCGCTCGTTCTCTCGCTTGCTCTACGATGCTGCTCTCTCAATCCGGTACTCGCTCGTTGATTGCTGCTGTTGTTGTCTCCGCCTCCTCCCTGTTGCTCGGTGCTGTAGCACGTCCAAATTCTTCGCGCGCTCGCCCGCGCATCTCGCCGGTTACCCGCACGCACCGGTGCCGGGTATCTTGTGGGACACGGCTGGGCGCGACCCAGCCTCACGCTCTATCACTCGTCCGCGCACCGGGCGTGTCTCCGGAACGAACAAAACGTCGGCGAGGTCGCGAGGCCAACTCGGAAAAACCGCGACCTTTCGGTTAATCCGCGCGCACGACTTTCTCGGCCCAAAGCCTAGCAGAGACTCTCCAATTTTCCGCGGCGATCCGCGATTCGAGCGCGCTCTCTCTCTCTTCCTCTCTTCTTCTGCGCCATCTGCGTCGCTCCAGCAGTCAGCTCAGCCCGTGTTCAGCACCTCGCAAACAAAAGGTCCAAGCATGAGTGTGTGTGCCAAACGTACACACTCTCAGCCTGGCGCGGCGCACGGACATTTGCGAGAGCTAAACGGACGAGATCGGCCTAGCCGAGATTCTCCGTCACAACCTAACAAATAAAGTCAACGAACGTATTGCACGCCAAAGACTGTCAAAAAAGACTTCGTGGTCGAGTAGCTGTTAAAAAACCACTTCTATGACCTGCAAACGTTAAAAAAGATTGAAATACGCAAAACAACAAAAAATTGAACAATTCAATATGTAGAAAAAAGTTCTTTGAAGTAATGAGTCTAAATTCGAGATTTTCGGAAGTAAAAGAAAAGTTTATGTGAGAAGAAGAGTGGGTGAAAACTTCTGAAGTACATATTTAGTTCCAAGCGTTAAACACGGAGGAGGATCCATAATGGCTTGGAACTATTTTGCAAGATCACAAGTTGATGATCTTAGAAAAATCGATTTAAAAAGGAGAAGGATACAAACAAATTTTACAAAAGAATGTTTTGCTTCGGGAATTCGGCTTGTCGATATTCTTTTCAATTTTCAGCACGACAATGATCCCAAGATCACTTCAAAAATCTGTAAAAATTACTTGGCGAATCTTGAAAAGAAAAAGAAACTTATTATTATGGAATGACCACCTCAGAGTCCTCCATTGAGTTACTTTGGAGAAGCTAGATGACGCAGTTATAAAGATTGTTTATAATACTACTTCTACGATGGGAATTGCTCAAAGCTAATGGAAAAAAATATCATCAAAAAAAAATCACTCTCAATAAACTTATCAAAAAATATCTAAGAATTTGCAAAGCCGTTATTAAAAGCAAAGGCAGTCACATAGATGAAAAAAAGTTCAGTTTATATAAATAAGCACTTATTCACATTTTTGTTTCATTTATTTATAAAAATAATTCAACATATTTTTGTTCTATTGTAAAAATTTATTTATTTATTGTATTATTTATTGTTTGTTTCTTATTTGTTTTATTGTTCGTTGTAAATAAATAGTATGTATATTATTATTATAATTAATGGATACAATCAAAAAATTTTTCAACAGAATTATACATTTTGACTTTAAATCGATGAAAAAGTTTGAAACTATCAAGATTTTCGAGAATGCATAGTTACTGAGTCTGATTAAGATAATGTAACATTAACTCGCACATATATAACATTTTTTGTATGAAAGTACTGTGACGGTAAACGTCAAATTAGCGCTGATAATCTAACTTAATTGCTGCCAGTGAGGGCAGCACCAGCCGGGGGGAACGAAATACGTAACGAAGGAATTCGGCACGCGAGCAGACGGAACGCGCGCGATTGAAACCGAACTAGTGAAGCATTGACTATCATTGAGTCCGCCCGCTTTCTTTTCGCTACCGACAATTTACGTGCCGTTGACGCCACATATCAAGAGAAGGACGTGCAGATAAGTGCCGGTTAGCTGTGACTGCCATCGTCAAGATGCCCTTCAGCAGCCTAAGGGAGAGACCCGAGCCAGCGAGGAAGCACAGGCCCCCAGGAGATCGGCAGAGTGTGTGTGGTTTCGCCATCGAGGGCGAAACCGTGTGTGCGCGCATTCGCGACCGGCAAAGACGAACAAAAACAATTCCGCGCAGTGTGTGACTGTCGTTTTCTCCGTACGCCTGCAATAATAAGGTAAGCTGGCCAGATTAATCTCGCGATCGCGGTTGCATTATTAACAAATAAATTATCGTTTCCGAAGCGTGTAAGTAATAGCGCTATTAACAAAGCGCAGCGAGCGTCCCGACATTGTACGTTGTCGACGAGCGAGCATCGATGTAAACAAACGCGCGGGCCGAACTTGTATAGTATTTGAGGAATAATAAAAGGTTTAGTTCGTATTACTAACAAGTGTTTTTCGACTCGCTTACACCTCACAGCTTCCACTCAATTTATTATAGGTTAATAAGAATTACTGGTTGACTGACGCCTGTCTTCGCATGCTCTCCGAACTACATTTTGAGCATTGATAATTACATTCGCCCCTTCGATTTAATTGCGCGAATAAAATATAATTAAACGGTATTACCCCGTTACAGTACAGATAATTTCCTTTAAAATGACACAAAAATCAATGCAATACGATGATGGATGGAATTACAAACATTTCCAAAATGGTAGTTTATCGATGAACAATTTTGCTACGATATTTTTGTTGCGTAGTGTATATTGACATACGATTTTGACGAATTATATGAAATATTGTTTCTTAGTTTTTATGAACTAAGTTTTCTAATGAGTTGAAGATAAATTTTAATGGAAAAAAGTCTATTACCAGTTTGGATAATCTGTAAATATATGGACAGATATTGAATCTTTTCATTTCAAATACACTCCTCGCAAAAATTAAGGGAACAAAAAAATTTGTCAAATTTTTGCTGATTTTCAACAGGCGGTATTTCAGTGAGAAATGGTCGTACAGGAAATAAAAAAATAAAGCTGTTGAATCTTGAAGACTCTAGCTTTTAATTTTTTTGGTTAAAAATTTTTTGGAGCTCCGTATTTCATGCAATCCTTATACAAAGCGCAAAAAAAATTTTATCCAAATTTTTTATATTTTGTTTCTTACACTACGGGCATGGAAAAATTTGTTCAAGCTACGCCAATACATAGGTCTTTTAGCCTGTTTATTCAGCTTCATGTTGCTTTTCGCGGAGCTCAATTACGATCATTTGTCTCCGAGATATCGAACTTTGAATGCAAAAGGATCCTTTTGCATCCAAAATTCGATATCTCTGGAACTACTGGTCGCACAGCGAGCGGACACCGAATTTCATCATCTGCATAAAATTTCCGATGAAATACAGTCAAACGTTAGTAAAGAGAAAAATTTTTTTTCATCTCTAACATTGAATTGAAAAAAGTGAAAAAAAGTGACATTTTCCCCTTTTTTGGTTACTTGACTGTATCTTAAGTAATATGGGCGGAAAAGGTACGGTTAAAAAGAAAGGACCCCGCAGAATCCTTATGGGAAATGGCTTTCGGTCAAATTTTCTGAAACTTTGGAAAATGATAGTTCTTGGCACGTAGAACAAGAGTTCTCATGGGTCCAAACCATGAAATCCATTTTTTCTCGAGCTACAGCCCCTCAAAGTCAACCCCTTTCGCGCATATGCTGTATAGCGAGGTAACCAAGTATTGTTCTGATTGGATATAATATATGCATATACACATGTAGTTTGAGTACATACAAGCAGTATATATATATATATATATATATATATATATATATATATATATATATATATATACACATATATATATCCCATCTTCGATATATTAATCATTAGTGCTACCATTTTTTGGGGGGGTAGAGCTGACGATCTCACGGCTTCTTCTGTTCGGGTTCCGGCTTATCTGGTAGTCCTTTTCAGGGCAACAGTCAAGTTATCTGAGCGGATTTCTACAAGCTACCGTGGTATAGTTGGTCCTGCTGTTCTTTTGGGGATAGTAGACCTGACGATCTCACGACTCCTTCCGTTCGGGTTCCGGCTTATCTGGTAGTCCTTTTCAGGGCAACAGTCAAGTCATCTGAGCGGATTTCTACAAGCTACCGTGGTATAGTTGGTCCTGCTGTTCTTTTGGGGATAGTGGACCTGACGATATTACGGTTATTTGTGAGTTTCTTTTTTTCCCTGCCAGTAATCATATAATAGTTTTAAAAAAATGCGGTGCTATGTATGTAATAGAGAGTTCAACCCACGGGTTTTGGCATTCATGAATGGTGACGACAATGCTAATAAACGTCAAATAGCTATAACTAGACGAGATGAGCTTGACCATCCTCCAGAAGTTCTGGATCAGAATTCAAGGATCTGCATCAATTGCAATCGCATGATCATTGAAGAAATAAATATGATGGATGCTGATCCTGGATCTTTGCGACTGAATGTTGTCACGCAAACAGCATCTCAGACTTGTATCATTTGTAATAACCCAAATGAGATTCATAGATTATCATTAGATTGTCGGATTCAGGTATTTATAAAACGCAATATTTATATACCAGATAATGTGCGCAGTTGTGCGCATCACCTTGATAATGATGGCTTATTTTTCAATATTCTTTTGTTAGGTTTACAGTTCATCAACAGACCTTACATTATCAGAGGACAGCAGTTACAAGTCTTTCTTCAAGGACTTAGGAACGTCGCACTTGATAGGGGAACAGGTATAGACTACGATAAGTTGACTGATGAGGAGTTTGAGTGTTTGTCCCCAATCAATAAACAACAGTTTAAAGAACTCCTAACTTACTGTGATCTTGTTGTTCAAAATGGAAAGTTGAGGCACGTCGGCAGGACAGATTTATTGATATTCTTATGCAAAATGAGGCAAGGCCTGAGCGATGAGTTTTTGAAAGTCATTTTCAACCAATCAAGTAGGCAAAATGTTAGTTCTATCATTGATTATGTCAGGTCCTCGTTGCTACTAAGATTTGTTCCAGAAAATATCGGGCCTGAATCTATAACTAGGGAGCAATTCGTACATCAACATATAACAGAGTTTGCAAATGAACTCTACAACCCTGAACCTGCAGAAAGAAGAGCAATAGCCGTGATTGACAGTACGTATACCTACATTCATAGAAGCTCAAACTTCCGCGTGTTACGACAGTCATACTCTCTTCACAAAAACCGTCACCTTTTGAAACCAACCCTAGTAGTAGCGCCGGATGGTTATATCCTAACCATTTTCGCTTTATATTTTTCAGATGCTCGAAATAACGATGCCGAAATTCTTCGCGAAGAGTTCGAGAGAGATGCTGATGCTTTGGCAAACTGGTTCCAAAATAGTGACATTGTTTTAGTGGACAGGGGCTATCGCGATGCTGTACCTTTGCAACGTCTCGGTATTAAACACAGAATGCCTGCTCTATTGCAATACGGGTAAAGACAGCTTATGACTGTAGATGCAAATGATTCCAGGATCGTAACGAAAAATCGCTGGGTAGTTGAAGCACGTAATGGTCATATAAGAAATATTTTTAAGTTTCTGGCCCAGACAATAAATCTGGAGCACGCGAAGCATCTTAATGCCTATTATCGTATAGCTGGAGCTATCATTAATAGATACCACCCTGTTCTTATAATGCAAGGTGCAGATGCTGCACAGGCCAGAGAGATCATTCGAAGATCAAGGATGCCCAATGTTGTGCAAGCGAAAGTAGAGGTAGACAACTTAGTTCGGAGAAATGGCTAGTGGCGAAGATTGAACCAGGAAGCTGTGGTAGATTTTTCAATATTTGATTTGGACTACCTTAGAGATCTGACTATCGGCACTTACCAAGTGAATCTTTCACCTTCATATGTTCAAGATAAAGTAGTAAGGGATAACGATGAGGAATTTCAGCTTGATCAAAATATCAATGAGCCAAGATTCTTGCGTATACGTTTGTATTCAAGATTCCGCAACGCTACCAGGCACCAGATTTTTATATCATATGTAGTCCAAGATTTAGACAATGAAGATCGTCAGAATGACGAAGATACAATTCTGGGCTACTATTGCACTTGTCAAAGTGGGGCACGTACTCTAGGTACATGTGCACACGTTGCTAGTGTATTGTGGTATTTAGGATATGCACGGCATCAAGAAAATATTAGATACCCTGATGATTCATTACTGAATACTACATCCGATGCTGCGAACCGAGGTAATCAGCATAATGAAATAGACATAGTGGGTGAATAACTATGGATAAAAAACTAGACACGTCCGTGTTCTTTTTTTTTTTTTTTAAGAAACGCACACACCGACCACCTATATGTACAGTATATATTGTCCGTTTCTTTAGGTGGAGAAAGCGTTTGAAAACTCCACCTCTTAGCCTTGATTCCCTGCAGAACCGACGTTAGTCATTACATCACGGGGGAGGCCGCACTGAAACCTCATTGATACCAACCTATATGTATCGGCGAACACCCAGTGGGAGAGGTAGCAGTTTTGCCATAGTGCAGGGGCGACACTTAGACTTGTGGAAGTTCGTCATCCCCGAGGCACCCTCAGTCGAGATGTCTTCGGCAAAAACCGCAGCCCAGGTCGGGATTCGAACCCACGACCCTGAGATCGTGAGCCCGGCACTCTACCAACAGGCCACAGCTGTCCTTTGTGTGCGTGTGTGTGTGTGTGTGGGTGTGTGTGTATATATATATATATATATATAAGCTTGTATGTACTCAGACTTCATGTGTATAAGTATATATGTATGAATATATGCATATATTACATCCAATCAGAACAATACTTGTTTACCTAGCTATACAGCATATGCGTGAAAGGGGTTGACTTTGAGGGGCTGTAGCTCGAGAAAAAATGGATTTCATGGTTTGGACCCATGAGAACTTTTGTTCTACGTGCCAAGAACTATCATTTCCCAAAGTTTCAGAAAATTTGACCGAAAGCCATTTCCTATAAGGATTCTGTGGGGTCCTTTACAATATAATGTCCTCCAAAGAACCCTCTAAATTTTTGGACCGATCGGTTCAGCGGTTTTTCCGGACCAATTGATCAAAATTTATAAAAAATTAAAGGAACAAGGTTTTTGTTCCTTAACTTGAAGCAAACTTTTTAAAAATCAAAAAATTCCATTTTTTTTTGTCTGTTTACGATTAATTTTGAAAAAAATTGAAAACAAAAACATTTTTTTTCAAAAATAAAAAAAAATATTTCAAAAATCTAAAAAAATTTTTCAAAAAAAAATGTTTCAACAATCAAAAAAATGTTTCGAAAATCAAAAAAAAAATTTTTTTCAATTTTTCCACTGACTATAAAATATGGTTCTTTAGCCATCGTGATTAATGACTGATTTACCCTTCAATGCCAGGCGTTATATCGATCAGATTTTGAGACCTCATGTGTTACCAATATGGAGAAACGCGAGAAGATTCATTCTTATGCAGGATAACGCAAGGCCTCATACGGCGAACATCACTCGTCGATTCTTGGAGAGAAACGGCATTCCTTTGTTTTTTAAGTTTGGAGCACAAAAGAACAATAGATGCATGAAAAGAAAAATTTTTTTATTTATGTCTTCATGGTGCCGGTTAGAATAGGTTAGATGGTTAGAGGTTAGATTCTTAAAATAGTCTTTTAATGTGAACTTCTTTACAAACAAATAATAATCTAATGAAACTATTAACAATTTATTAGTGTATACTATTGAATTGATTCAATTTTATTCTTCAATATAATATTTTATTATTTCAGACCTGTTGGAGTTTGGGGAAAAATTGTTGGGTCCTTATGTGCGATTGCAGGTGTTTTAACAATTGCACTACCAGTGCCAGTAATTGTTTCAAATTTCAACTATTTCTACCATAGAGAGACTGATCAAGAGGAAATGCAGTCACAAAACTTTAATCATGTGACTAGTTGTCCATATCTTCCCGGAACGTTAGGTATGTATTGTGCATAAGAATCTGATCTGAATAATTAAATTCAGTTACTCTTGACTTTTTTTAATTTTTGGAATTAATAGAAAAACATCAGATTTAAAAACTAATTTAGGAGAAAGTAGAAATTTTAAAAGTATGCTATGGAGGATATGGAAAATGAAGATATATCCTTATCTAGTACCCAGTTCTTAATGCTAATCATGGTGCAATAAAATACCTAATAAGTGTAACGATTAATTTGATTTTCAACTGCATGTAGAGCAAAATAATGTTTAATATAAAAAGACAATTATAAATAACCATACATTAGGCTAATTAGACTTGACTGAAAGTAATTTAAATTATGTACTACTTTTAAAGAGCCCAGCCGGGTAAGCATGTGAAAAGTGCCCTTAGACCTTTCGAAAAAGTGACAAAGCCAATGTTCCGGCTTATAATGAAACCCCCTCTGCCAAATTTTCATACCCATATTGACCCATAGGGCAAAATGGGACACTATTTTGTGGTTTTAGGTTTTTTGACAATAGCTCGGTTGGTTTTGAAGATACCTAAAAACTGTAAATTCAAAAGTTGTAGGGTTTTTGAAGAGCTACAAATCTATAAACACCAAATTTTTTTTAGAAGCAATTTTTAAAAGCATTCGAAAATTCCAATTTAACGCCAATTTTGTCCATTCATACCTGCAACTCCGAAAAAAATCTTGAATGTTTCTCATAGATAGGAGTACATGTGTAAATTTTTTCAGATTTTTATAGGTGGTAGAAGGTACCTAAAAAAATAAAAACCACTAAAAACGAATAAAAAATCCATTTTTTTCGATTCTAGCTCTTTTTGGTTTCATTCCACGATAAAATCAATAGCGCCATCGTATTCTACGTTAAAAAATACGTCGAAAACATGCATAACACTTTTATCATCAGACCCATTACACCCTAAGAAAACGACGACTAAACTCCCAATCTTAGCCTGCCCACATGTAATACATGGAAAATCGAAGGTCGCACGTTTCATTGTCGATTTTTCATTACGCGGTAGAGCTAACGATGAAAGTATGATACATGTTTTCGACGTATTTTTTAACGTAAACACAATGGTGTAACTGGTTTTATGGTAGGCCT
This sequence comes from Phymastichus coffea, assembly GCF_024137745.1. Classification (NCBI taxonomy): domain Eukaryota; kingdom Metazoa; phylum Arthropoda; class Insecta; order Hymenoptera; family Eulophidae; genus Phymastichus; species Phymastichus coffea. The sequence continues at coordinate 8,905,368 of NW_026706814.1, forward strand.
AATCCCGAAAACGATAAAAGCGAAAAACTAGTGGAAAGCAGCTGCTTTCCAGTAGTTTTTCGATATTTTTTTGACTATAGCACTTTTCAATTACATTCTACGATAAACTCAATCGCGCCATCGGGTTCTACGTTCAAAAATACATCAGAAACATACATCATACCTTTATTATTAGTATCATTATACGACGAGAAATCGACTATTAATCTCTGAAACACCGTTGAAAGGCTGAACCCAATATTATTATATTCCTGGCTACACGCATGACTTATGTTTACTACTCGTACCTTCATAATGATAAAAAAATATTATTTCCCTGTTCACGACGAAGTGCTAAATATTTTAGGATGTTCTTTGTGAAAAAAATCTGTAGGATTTTTCATCAGATTTTTGCACTATTTGGTACTGCGGCACTGTTGAATAAACCACGTAGTTTTAAAATCCCTATTACTTACTTTTATTTTGCACCCGAATCTGTCGAAGCTGTAAAGACCAAAAAAGTGTATTTCCTTATTTGGGAGTAAAATCTATGTAGTGTAAAAACATATTTGCTTCAGAATTTATATTTATAAAATCTTTAATTTATAATGAACTAATAATCTACATACATAATATAAATAATTATTTACATATCTGAATACTTTATACATTGCGCTCTCTGCTTTATAATCATCCCTCGTGAATAATATAATATCAAAACTCATTGCATGTTACGTACTTTTGCTAAAGGGAAGTAACGTCTATTCAATGTATCTAAACATTTAAATCTATAAACAAATAAATATCAGTGTTGAACAATCAATCTTCGTCGCTGTCGTCGTTGATGACGGGTGATACTTTTTCAACGGCAAAAATAGAGCTCAAGATTTCTGCAGGCTTTACTATTTTGGAAAGATATCTACCATGCGAAAGGTAATAAATAACAGCAGCAATGTGAGCACAGCAACCAATAGTGCGGTTACCATTTGCGCATTCGCAGTAGTGTCTCCTAATGACCTGATAGCCTATAGAATTTGGTCGGTAGTGTATGTAAGAATTATATGTTTTTCGACTGACGTGCCTCGATCTCACTTGGACTTTCAGAATTTCATTTGTTTCTTTTAAATAGTAAAGTTCAATTTTGTTATCTTCGTCCATCATTTCTGCCAGGTAAGATATGGACTGTTGCAATTGATACGTCCCAGTGAAAAATATTTTTAAATCTCTTTCTGTCAATTCTGGAAAGTCTATCAGTTGATCTGATGTTATTAACTGGAAAGGTATTTTTCTCCTACTCCAGTGACCAGTTTCAACTTCTGAAGCTAAAGTATTCTCCAAATTTCTCTGTTCAATCATACGCGAGACTATTTCATCTGTTAAAGATGGGTCAGTTATAAAACGCTTTCCAAACTTGTTCTGTAAAAAACAAGCTACTTTGCAATAGAGACCAGCTTTCGGCAACATTGTGTTGTAGAACTTATGTCGAAGCAATTTGTATTTATTCCCAATGACACCATGTACCACTTCAACTGGCCAACGTATAGCAGTAACAGAACGACTGTGGTTAGATTCTTCTGCTGTTAACTGATTACGTTTACCTTTAAGTGCTGGCATTAAAACTTTGAATCCTAATGTTTCAAGTTTCTCTTTAACGTCACGAAAGCCTTTATCAACGACCCATAGATCATTTTTTTGCATTAACTTTCGCAAACCGTTAGGATCTTGCATCAAACATTCCATTATTTGAGCATCGTTGAGATTAGCCTCAAATGGACCTGCAGAGTCAACAATATACCCATCTAAAGTACATATTGTGAATGGCTTGCACAATGGTACTTTTTTTCGTCCGGAAAAAGACTTTCTTTGATAGTTATTATTCGAACTTTTTTCGTGTCGAAGGTAAGTTCCATCCGCAATTAATGCCAATTCATTATCTTTGATGTCATGTAGTGCTTTAGCAACTGGAGTATTATGGTTTATTAACTCTTCTCTACTGATCACTCCTATTCCAAAACCTGTAGGTAGTACATCTTTTTCAAAAGATGTCAATATGGAATTACAAAAATCAGATACTTGTTGATCACGCTCGAGTCCTAGAACGGCGCAAATAATTTTGTTCGAATTACCACTGACCAATTTAAACAACAGAACGACTAAAGCTTGTGTCACATTCCGAGAGACTGAATCTCTTAAAGATGTCATCATATCACGTAATTCAATTATGTTTTCCCAAGTCAACCCAGTCAGTACTATTAACCGTTCCTCCGGAAAAGTGAAATCTCCAAATTTATCATGAATTTCAGCATCTACCGTAACTGATAACTATTCCAACAGTTTTGATAACTCTGTTACGGTAATTGTGCTAGTTGATGAATGAACTTTAATATTATCCAATTCATCTTGATAAAAACGGTTTTTAATAAGATGTTTACGACAACATCTATTACCAGCTGGTATATATATTCTGTTATGAGCGTAGACTTGCATGCGAGCTTCAACTGGAACTTGAATTATTCCCGAAAGCAGCTTACATAAGAAACAATATGCATGAGTACATATTGTTCTCTCAATCGGCATCTCAATTAGTTCTACCGGTTCTTGTGGTTTTGGTTCTGGATATACAACTTGTGACCCATCCATGGATGATGATTGCGATGATGATGCGAGTTGAGAGTCAATAGAAGATTCAGGAGTTTCTTGTTTAGATGGATCTTGCTTGCTCTTCTGATGTGAAACTAATCGAATAACATTTTGAACATAATTCCACATTCATATCTACGTTTTTCCCAAACGCTTGAAGAAAATTTGATAAGTCGTCCTCTGTATCCAATGTTTTTATGTATCCAGAAGCTTTGTGTAAATATATATCGCATCCTGCACACTTCTGATATTTTTTTCTTTTAATTTCTTCTTCCATAGTTCCCTGTAATAATAAGAGATTTAAGTTACAAACTATGAGAAAACATTCTAATGCGAAAGTTTAAAATGTAAAATTATTCAAAGAATCTCGTTTTCATGAAAATACTATGCGAGAAAAAATGATCTATAAGTAAAACGTCTGAAGTTTCATTTGATTTCAAGCAATCTTATAACTATAAAAATAAAGATTGGGCTCGTTACAATCCATTATATAAAAATATAATAGCCGCGAAGCTGCGACAGCGCCAGACTCTTATTACAATAAAATGACAATACCGGGCTTCTTTGAAAATCATTTAATTTTTTTCTTTCTTTTACGGGCACGAAATCCATGTTTTCGAAAGTCAAATTGATAGCTTAGACCTATTAGCCAGAAAAGTAGTTTTAGAAAGTTATTTATGTCAGAAGATATTTACAGATGTGCTAATTTTTTCGTGAGATCAGATTTTTGTCTCTTACTATATAGTATATGTCTCGTATTTTTCACGTATTGTAAGTCCATTCATATGATCGCGTATGAGCTGCGTGCCGCATAACGTAATCTACAAATATATGCTTCTCATGCAGATTAAATAGCTGTTTGTTTTATATGCGACCTGAAGAGCTTTCTCGCATGAACTGTTTCGCCTGTGTGTGTGTGTGTGTGTACGGGGGAGGGAGGTTCGTTTTGTACTAATAGTAGTGTACTAATAGTACTTAAGGCTCTGTTGCCGTTACCGACTGAGCAAAATAAGTTATTCAAAGTTTTCTCTTAAACAAATAAATGAATCAAGCTGAAACTTTTTAGGGACATTCATTGTGCATAAGCGAAGGGAGCTCAACTCTTTATTTCATGAAAATTTCCATAGAAATCGAGAAAAGAAATAAAAACTAGAAGTAGTTTTCCCTTTTTTTCCATCGATTTCCATGGAAATTTTCATGAAAAGAAGAGTTGAGCACCCTTTGCTTATGCACAATGAATGTTCCTAAAAAGTTTCAGCTTGATTCATTTATTTGTTTAAGAGAAAACTTTGAATAATTTATTTTGCTCAGTCGGTAATGGCAACAGAGCTTTAACTACTATATTTCATCTATAAGGTAGGTTCCTAGCGAAATTTTTATTATTTCAATTTTTGGACTTAGGATCCTGAAATTTTGCACATATATTCTTTGGATAAAAACTAACATTTTAAATACTTGCTCAATTTCCTTCAGGTTTTGAAACTTACTCTGTAGGCAATTTGAGTTTTTTACCAAGCTTCATTTCAAAATATTCCATAAATAGTATACTCAACTGAAAAGTATACAAAAGTGTTTAATGAAATACTCAAATGATTTTTACTACTCAACTGAAAAGTATACAATACTGTTATATTAATTATTGCGTGGTTCAGCAAATACTAAAGTCACTTTTACAATTTTTAAATTTATATCGAAATATTTTTTTTGATACATAGTGAAAAATAATTTTTTTATACCAGGTAGAAACGTAAAGTTCTTGGTAATAATTTTTTAACGTTAGATATTTTTCATTTTCAGTACACGGCTAAGAGTAATTCATTTTATAATATTTTATTGTCCATGCTTGTACCTGATATTATTGGCGGACTGGCCCGGCAAGAATAAATGTTGCCAAAAATTTATATAAGTTATTGAAAATTTCAACGTATAAATAATGCGTGACTATTTGTTATGTAGCAGCTGAAACGAATCAATAGCATCCGTGCCATTTTCAAATAGATTTCATTTCTTTCAAAAATTTAAAAACGATCCCAATAAAAAAATAAGGTTGATCGAGACGTAGTGTATCTAATATCAATTTAAATACATAAAAATGATTCATTATTTAAAGATACTGAACATGTTTCAGTCATTGTTAACAATGATGTTTAGACATAGAGAACTAGACATATAAAATCAACGAGTTTTTAGTATTTTATCGATTCTTTTGGTCCTTAAGATGTTACACTTATAAATGGCATCCGTGCTTTATTTATATTGATTTCAGTACTTTCAAAAGTTTAAAGACGAATAAGAAAATTCTATTATTGAGTTAAGATCTAAACAGAGTAATATGTGAAAAATGGATAATTTTTAGTATAGGATACAAAAATCTGTCTGTACGTGTATGAGCAAGTAATATATAGCGCTCGTATCATTTTTATAAATTAAAATAACTGTGGACGAAGTAGCAAGGTTTTAGCGATAAAAATGGCAAGGAAATTAAAAAAGCATTCATGCAACCTTTTACTTTTGTAAAAAGTGTTTTTATGGAGATTTTAATAATCTTTTGATATGTTATAGTTCATGAAAAAATAAAATATATATATTTTTTTTATTAGCAGAAAAACACTTTAAGGGCTCTAAAAAAAGTAGAGTTTTAAATTTAAAAAATAAGGGTTGCACATCTTATGGTTGGAATTGCATGCGCTAGTTTCGCATTCATACGAGAAGTGATATTAAATTTGTTTCATCGTAAAATATTAATTAGAAGCTGAAATCCATTGAAAAATTTATTTATGGGGGTAAACTTTCGGGTTGGGTGGTTTCCTTGTAAGGCTATTTTGAATTGTAGTATTAGATGCCGAAGAGACCACTTATCTCAGCTCTGATAACGACGTCGGGAATTGCCACTTGCACATTTCTGCTAGGTTACAGTACTAAAGTTATACACAACTGCATGTAAGTGTGTTGTCTGGATATCTATGTCTGTCTGGCTCTTTCTATTTATTAAAGAGAAGTTATATCTGAAACAGTGCACAGAAATTAAACTTTCCAGATTTATGTTTAAAATGACTTTCCTTATTCTGTATCCTAGGACATAGTCTTTTAGCAAAATGCTAACATCCAAATCAGATATTCATTGGTTAATACAATAACTCTTCTCCTTCTCTATCTTTTAAGTGTCAGAGCCCCATTTTGGGATCAATATAACGGAAAATTTATGTATGGTTTCAGAGCCTTCAGCTTGAGCTGAGATTCTATCAACTCCACCTGACTTGTCCCCTGTGAGAGATAGAAATATTCTTGAAATTTCAACTGCATTTGTACAGTGCAAGTGTATGTTACTAATCTTTCTTTGTGGTAAATTCAATAAATATTCGCAATTTTTATTGATTAACTTTTTCAGTAAGTTTAGTTGCAACTTTACTGAAAAATTCATTAATTACATTGACAATTTCATTCGTACTTGTAATGCATGAACCCTTGTATATAATTAGTGGTTTATTCTGCTGTTGTTTATTTTTGCTTAATGGACTGATTATTATATTTCCAAATATTTTTACTATCGTTGCCACATTCATTAAATTTAAGCAATTTCTCTTTGATTTTATCATCTTTACTATCTTTTTGAAGAATCTTTCGTTAGCTTTGAATAGCTAATTGAATTCGTTTGTGACGAGGGCAAGCAGTACGCTTGCTCCTCGTCTGCCCTTCTTCTCTCTCTCCCTCTTGTCACTCGGCATTGCGACGTGGTCAGCGTTCGGCGCATATATTTATTGCGCCTAACCACTGGCCTTTATGTTTTTCCAGCCGCCGAAGATTGCCGAGCAAGATTGAGAGCGCCTGAAGAAACAAGAGCGCAGCGACTATGAGGTAGAGAGAGACAGAGAGAGAGAGAGAGAGAGAGACAGAGACAGAGAGAGAGTGAGAAAGAGAGAGAGAGAAATAGAGTATTAGGCCTATGCAGGGATTGGCAGGCGCGCAACGCGTGACCGATAAGCGACGCGTCGCATGCCGCCTAACTAATAGGTCAAGGTAGGGAGAGGATCGCCGCTGAGCGGTTGCAAGATGCGCGCAAGAGTTAGTGCGTGAGAGAGTCGCAGCCGAGCCTTACTAGAGTGAGGCAGTCCCCGAAAGAAAGTTGAGGAGAAAGGTTGGAAGTAGCAGCGCAATGAGAGAAGAAGAAGTACACGTGCAGCAGTGACCAGACCAGGGCGAGCCGAGGCAACGTGTGGAGGCAACACCTGCAGCAGGGCATTCAGTGTCGCCCTCGCCGCCATGCACGGCATGACTTCCAGGGGGTTCATCACGGGCTACGCCGAGGAAGACGTCCAGCCAGCGGCCAGGTCAACTCCCCGTTGCCGGCTCATCGCCGAGGACAAAGGTCAGGTTATCTCTCTCTCCCGGTATTTCTCTCTCATGGTGATGCGCGGCCGCGTAGGAACGATAGGTAGCCAGGCGATCACTTGCCGGCTATGCTCATCGTAATGCGGTAGAGAGGTTTCAACGTATTCTTTCCTTTGTAAGGAGGTAAATGGCCAAGGCGATTTAGTCGCCGGGCCATTCGTCCTCCCGCGTTAGTTTAAGTTGTTCTGTATATGTGCGCGTGATGTAAACGTTATTGTAACTGACTTTGTATTTGTTTGTCTGAATAGATTTAAGTTGTACGTTCCAAGCAAAGAAAATTATTTATTCGCACGACCTATCCTCTCGTTCCCCGATTGTTAAAGAGCGAAAGTGCCTCTCTTACTCTCCCCTTAATAAATTAGTGACGTCAGTGCCGAATAAGGCGCTGCCCCCGTTACACGTTATTCTTGTGTGCTTTCTGCCATATTTCATATAAATTCTTCTTCGTTTTACAGATGTAATGATACTTATTGTGATTCAATTTGGAAAGGAAACCCTGCGTGTGCGACCCTGCTTCCTTGGGATGTTAGACTCTCCTGTTCTCTGCAGTAGCTCATCACCGTTGTCCAGGTTATTGTAAAAAGAATGTCATGCAGTCGGTTACACACGCGCGCAGGTAAACGAGTAACCTGGACAGCGCTATTTTTTAGCATCATATCTTATTTCAGCTCAAGGATGGGCTCTCAGGTCAATGCTTAATGTAGCGCGTTTAGTTACCTGCTCTCCTCTTATCTTTTCTCTTACAAGAATAAAAAGGAGAAAGTTCAGTTGTTGATGGGAACTTGTAGATTTCAATGCTTCATCGTTCGCTCTCCTGCTATCACCGAGAGGCTGTTTCCACGAGTGCATTTGTTTTGTTTGTTGCTCGCTTAGCTATAATTTTGCTGCGTGAGTTTTACCGAGTGTGTGTATGTGTTTGCTCCATTCACGATTCACCTCTCTCTAACTACAGAAGTAGCGTTGTATGGGCTGCACCCATGATGAAGACGGTGGCACTGTACTGTTCCAGGAGGCGTCTCTATTCTCATGCCAGCGCGCAAGCGGCGTCGCGCGATTAGGAGTATTATCAGAGGCGTGAGTGTTTCAATTTGTCCTTATATTTTGTTCGTCGACTTTAGTTCATCTTGTTTTCTTCGTAATATTACTTGTTGTAAAGGAGTCATATCCGAATAGTTTTTCTCCACTCATAATTGGTATTTTCATATTGGCCACATATGACTGTCATTGATCTTCCTTGACTAATAAACTAAATCCATGTATATTCGATATAATCACCATGTGTGCAACCTACATATCCACTCATTTCCTAGCATACATTTACTCAAACTAAAGTAAGCCGTCTATAATCTAACATACGCGAAGGCACGCTCCATCTGCCTCGGCGAGTTCTGCACCGGCTGTGATACTGATGATCTTTTCGGTCGAATGGGGCTCTATCACAGGCGGTGCTACTACCATGAAAGTAACGACTAAGGTCGAGTTTGCTATCTCTTCCCTGGCTCCCTTAGGCCGAGGCTGTCGTCTCTTTCCTAACTCTCGTTTAAATGGTATATACGGTGAAATTAGTTACAGAACTGTGCCATTTTTCTGACCCTGGATACAACTTAACCATTCAAGAAAGTCATGTGCAAGAAGGGTATCATATACCAGATGTATGAGGACGGGAGTATACTAGATGTATGAGACGAAGTACCCTTTCGTCCGGGGTGATGCTACTATCACTAAAGCAGCATGACATCGAAGATGTCCAAGTAATGCGCTTGGCTATGGAATTTTGAACATTGAGTCATGGCGAAGCTCTTTCCAGAGTTTTAATTTTACTCTAAGGTCAAGCTCTAAAGTGAAGCTGAGATTAGTACTAGGTATGTGTACTTCTCGTATTCTAAATGTATTATATGGGCATACGAGGTCTGTTTGGAAAGTATCGGGCCTACCTTTATATTTTCGTGCTAGCGTTATTCTTTATCATCTGGTGGGTGGCATCCGTCAAAGTAATCCCCACTTGATTGAATAACACGGTTCCATCGATATTTCCACTTTTCAAAACAGTCCTGGAACTCACTTTTAGGGATAGCCTTAAGTACACTCGTCGCATTGTTTTCAACCGTTATTTTGTCGTCGAATCGGTGTCCGTTGAGTGGTTTTTTTAGTTTTGGAAACAGCCAAAAGTCATAAGGGGCTATGTCGGGACTGTATGGAGGTTGTCGAAGCAATGCGATATTGTGTTTGCTCAAAAACTACTGCACAAGATTGGATGAATGCGCTGGCGCATTATCGTGATGGAGAAGCCAGCCATCACTTTCCCAAAAGTGCGGCCGTTTTCTTCTTACTGCATCACGCAAACGTTTCAAAATTTGAACGTAGTATTCTTTATTGATTGTCTAACCTGTTGGTGCATATTTGTGATGTACAACACCTTCACAATCGAAAAAAACAATCAACATTGTCTTAACATTGCTCCGACTTTGACGTGCTTTTTTTGGTCTTGGCGATTCAGAATGCTTCCACTGTGAAGATTATTGTTTTCTTTCAGGATCATAACCATAAACCCATGATTCATCACCTGTAAAAACTTTTCTAAGCACATTATTGACCATTTCCAGATTGTCCAGAGCAATTTCTAAGCGAATGTTCTTCTGCTCTGCTGTGAGCAATTTTGGGATGAATTTCGCACACACGCGTTTCATTCCTAAATTTTCGGTTGAAATTTCTAAAATGATAGTTTTTGGTATCCCAAGGTCTTCTTCTAGTTCTCGCACAGTCATACGACGATCTTGTTCGATTGCAAGTCGCACCCGCTCAATATTATCTGCGGTTTTTGTCATCGAAGGTCGGCCGGGACGAGAATCACTATCGACAGAAGTGCGACCATCCTTGAACCGTTTATACCACTCTTTTATTCATGTTTTGCTCATACACTCGCTTCCGAAGGCCTTTTGCATCATTTCAATAGTTTCCGAACTCGTTTTTCCGAGTTGAAAGCAAAATTTGATGCAAATTCGTTGATCTTGTTTTTCAGTCATTTTTGACAATATAAAAATCCGATGAAAGGCACTGTAAACAAAGACACGCTGCGCATGAACTATACGTCCGGCAGGTATCAGTAAGTAACCAATAGATTCGTGAGGCTTTACTGTTGACGTTTCTGTCTGGTAGAGGTCGCTCGAACACTATGGCGCGAAGATATAAACGTAGGCCCGATACTTTCCGGACAGACCTCGTATATTCGTACGAGGACATGGCAGTGTTCAAATACACTGAGTTTATCATCTCCCACTTAGGAGACGATATATCATCTCGTAATAAGTTGTTATTAATCGATGGCATGTAAAATAAATTCATTGTGTTTGTAACTGGACTCTATTGTCTGTGTAAATTTATCCCATGTTTTTCTCATCTCCTAATTTTCTCTTGCGTCCATGTGTCGCAACCTACAGGCCCATTATTTACTCAACATATTTTCTATTGCACGAAGATATTGTTCAGTTAGTTTCTTTGTATAGAGATGGTATAAAATAGATAACTTATGATACTTTACCCCATTCATCTTTAAAAAAATAAGAGCATTTCAAAGAGCCCAGCCGGGTAAGCATTTGAAAAGTGCCCTTAGACCTTCGAAAAAGTGACAAAGCCCAATGTTCCGGCTTATAATGAAACCCACTCTGCCAAATTTTCAGACCCATATTGACCCATGGGGCAAAATGGGATACTATTTTGTGGTTTTAGGTTTTTTGACCATAGCTCGGTTGGTTGTGAAGATACCTAAAAACTGTAAATTCAAAAGTTGTAGGGTTGTTGAAGAGCTACAAACCTATAAACACCAAATTTTTTTTAGCGCGAAATTCAAATTTTTAAAAGCATTCGAAAATTCCAATTTAACGCCAATTTTGTCCATTCATACCTGCAACTCCGAAAAAAATCTTGAATATTTCTCATAGATAGGAGTATATGTGTGAATTTTTTCAGATTTTTATAGGTGGTAGAAGGTACCTAAAAAAAATAAAAACCACTAAAAACGAATAAAAAATCCAGTTTTTCGATTCTAGCTCTTTTTGGTTTCATTCCACGATAAAATCAATACCGCCATCGTATGCTACGTTAAAAAATACGTCGAAAACATGCATAACACTTTTATCATCAGACCCATTACACCCTAAGAAATCGACGACTAAACTCCCAATCTTAGCCTGCCCACATGTAATACATGGAAAATCGAAGGTCGCACGTTTCATTGTCGATTTTTCATTACGCGGTAGAGCTAACGATGAAAGTATGATACATGTTTTCGACGTATTTTTTAACGTAAACACAATGGTGTAACTGGTTTTATGGTAGGCCTAATCCCGAAAACGATAAAAGCGAAAAACTAGTGGAAAGCAGCTGCTTTCCAGTAGTTTTTCGATATTTTTTTGAGTCTATGTTGTAATAATACTACAATAATAAATTCTACTAGACTTGACTAGAATATTAGTCATTCTAAAATACATTCAAGTAGTGCAAATAAGAGTTGAACTTAGTCATCTTTTGGCACCCGTGCGCCACGTTCGGAGAGTTGATGCGAAACATCTCATATTTTCTTTACGAGATATACGTATACAATATAAAGTTCGTTATCTTAGTTTATTGTTCAGCTTACGTATCACTAATTTATGACTTGTAAGATTTAGTCACTTGATTTTAATTTGGAAACATAAATAAACTTGTAAGATAATACAAGCCTAAATCATAATATAAAATTTTCCTTGTTAATCAATTAAAAAATATCAACCCTGTGTTATTGAATAATTAAAAAACTTACATCATTGAATGTATGACAAGTAAGTTTATGAAATAATTTATCGTTTATTAAAATATGTTTGTGCGTGTGTATATAGTATTTTAATATAATAAAACTCATAGGCTACATATGTGAAAAATACAGAGAATGGTTTTTTCAACTTTCTTTTACATTTTCACATTGTATACTCCCGTTCGTCAGTTCTATGAAATATTGTTAATTTTTGCACTTTAATTTATATTGTGATTCAAAGTAATAGAATAATTGAAAATAATTTTTAAAATACTATGTTGGAATATTACAACGACATGCACACTTCTACATCAGTGAGGAAAGGAAAGCTATGTTTATGGCTTTGTAGGAGGCCCTTATTTTATGGCCCTGTCCCCTTCCTCTCAAGGAGTCCCGAAGGATGCACTCTCTCTAGTGCAAGGCAAGAGGTCAGTCCGGAAGTAGCCGACGCGACAGCCAGTCGCACTTTTCTATAGACAGTTTTCACATCAAGTTGTTCAGTGTTTTATATACAGTATTAATTACAGTGCTTATTAATGAACTAAAGACTATTTCAATTATTGTGTGTGTTATCACGTACTGCGTTACGTGCTACTTTTATATTGTATTATATACTGCATTTTTTTATTCTGTGTATTACACAGGCCCACAAAAAAAAATGAACTTGGATGTCCATCGACAAAACCCATGTACTCCTACGTATTTTTGCGCGCTGAGTCCGAATCTGGCATTCGTTTAACCTCAGCACGTCGGGTTCAAGGGCATTTGAAGGTCACATTGCAGAAATCAGCAATAACTAATACAAGACATCTGTCTGTTAAGTTTTTGGGGTCGCTGAGTTTAAATCCGGTATTTGTTTTTCTCCATGAGGTAAGTTTGAAGGTTAGTTCAAGGTCAAAGCTGTTTACTCTAGGAAAAATGAATTTTTGACTGCAGATTCTGAAAGAGCGGGAAATTTTACGTCCAGATACATATTCAATTTTTTTTAATATAACCCTCAAGGTCATGTGAAGGTCACTTAATCTTGTTGGATGGAGGATTCGTATGACAATAAGATAATGGAATTTCATGGGGCAAACTACCATGTCGTTATGTTTTCAGGGTCGCCGAATCCAAATCCGCGGTGTTCGTTTGTCTCCATCAGGCCGCATTGAAGGTCGTTTGAAGGTCAAATCCTCGACAATTAGTGAAATCGAGTCAAGTTATCATTCTAACATATTTTTTGAGCATCTGAACCCAAATATAAAGACCGCTTAATACCTCAGGGTCAAAATCAAGGTCATCCCAAGGTCAAATATACATTTTTTCATTAAAAAAAGAAAATTTTGACCACAGATTCAGAGAAAATGGAAAATCTTGCATCTAGCTGTGATCGTTACTTATTTTTTTGATCACAATCCCGAAATAATCGTGTGCCGCAACCCAGGGTACCTCCACGTGGTGACGGCGGAAAACGGCTTTTTTTTTGGCTTTTTGTTTTCCGGCAAAACCCTGGGGTGAAGGCATGATGCCGTCATGGTTGGCACACGAAGAGGTACGATGCAGGGTTTCGGATGCCCAGTATCGGCGATTGGTCAGGATGAGCAAGCAGGTCCGCAATCGTCGTCATCATGCGACTGCAGCTCTACAGTGGTTGGAAACTTGGTCTCTGTAGAGTACAACAATACAAGAATACGCTCTAATTCTCATAGTTGTAAGCAAAAAGTGAATTCCTTTTGCTATGTGTGTGGCAAATACTTTTTGAAAAAGTCGGATCTTCGCAAATTCACAGATGATTTGAAACTAGTATACGATGAGTGTTTCGGTTGTAAAGTCACTGATGGTGAGCAAGATTGGCTGCCACAATTGATATGCAATAGCTGTAGGCTGATGTTTAGCCGGTACAAAAAGGACAAAACTCCATTAAAATTTGTCAAACCTATGGTTTGGAGTGAGCCAGAAAATGTAGAGAATTGTTATTTTTGTATGACAAAAACTATAGGTTTTAACTCATCTAATGTCCACAAAATTGTATACGCGAGTGTGTCTAGTGTAATCAAGCCGTTTATAGCTCCAACAGAAGAAAGAGATACAGATGTAGAAAGTGACCTTTCTTCTGCACTTACTGAATTAGAGATTTCTAGTTCTGATGAGGCCGAGAGTGAAAGAGAAGAAACGGACGAGAGTAATGACGAGTATGTGCCATCTGGATCACAAACAAAGATAAAAGGAGAATTTGATCAGAAAGAACTTAATGACCTAGTTAGAGAGTTAGGCTTATCAAAGGAGGGAGCAGAGTTGCTTGCTTCGAGGTTGAAGGAAAAAAATTTACTGGCGAAAGGTACTAAATGTTCTTACTATCGGAATAGAGAAAAAGACTTCAGAAAATATTTCTCTACGGAGAATGATCTCGTATTTTGCAACAATGTTAAGGATCTGATGAACGAATTTAAGAAGGATGTTTATAAATCTGAGGAATGGAGATTATTTCTGGATTCTTCTAAGCGAAGCCTGAAGGCTGTATTATTACATAACACTAATAAATATTCTGCAACACCTCTGGCCCATTCGGTTACCCTGAAAGAAGATTACAAAAATGTTGAGTTGGTATTAAATAAAATACAGTACAAGAAACACAACTGGCTAATCTGTGGTGATCTCAAGATTCTTACCATCATGCTAGGTCAGCAATCAGGCTTCACAAAGTTTCCATGTTTCTTATGTATGTGGGATAGCAGGGATCGTAAGAATCATTATGTAAAAGCAGAATGGCCTGATAGATCAACGTTCGAACCCCGTAAGGATAACATCATTAACAAGCCATTAGTAGAGCCATCCAAGGTCCTTCTTCCTCCTCTCCATATTAAACTTGGTTTAATAAAACAATTCGTTAAAGCGTTGAATAAAGAAGGGCTATGTTTCTCGTACCTGGGAACAAAATTTCCAAGAGTATCTGACGCTAAATTGAAAGAAGGTATATTTGACGGTCTCCAAATCCGCACATTGTTAAAGGATGAAGCATTCATAGACAAGATGGACAATAAAGAGAAAGCAGCATGGATTAGCTTCAAGGATGTAGTGGAAAATTTCTTAGGGAATCACAAGAGCGAGAACTACAAAAAACTAGTTGAAGACTTACTTAAAAATTACAATAGTTTGGGTTGCTTGATGAATTACAAGCTACACTTTCTTCATTCACACTTAGACTACTTTCCACAAAATCTTGGAGATTATAGCGAAGAACAAGGGGAACGGTTTCACCAAGATATTAAAGTAATGGAACAGCGATACCAGGGCCGGTGGGACATAAATATGATAGCGGACTTTTGTTGGACATTGAAAAGAGAACATATTATCGACGGAAAGAAACGAAAGCGGAATCCCCTACATAGATCATTCGAAGATAAAAGAACAAGAAAAAAAAGAAAATCATGAGTTTTGTAATACATGATACCCATGTCTCCATATGTGGCTGTTTGTCATGCGACGATTAGTCAGCTTCAGTATTTTTCTCAAATACTAATTTATGGCACATAATTCACTAATATGTGAAATTTTCTATTTTTCATGCAACTGTGGTCAAAATTTCCTTTTTTTAATAAAAAAAATGTATATTTGACCTTAGGATGACCTTGATTTTGACCCTGAGGTATTAAGCAGTCTTTATATTTGGGTTCAGATGCTCAAAAAATATGTTAGAATGATAACTTGACTCGATTTCACTAATTGTCGAAGATTTGACCTTTAAACGACCTTCAATGCGGCCTGATGGAGACAAACGAACACCGCGGATTTGGATTCGGCGACCCTGAAAACATAACGACATGGTAGTTTGCCCCATGAAATTCCATTATCTTATTGTCATACGAATCCTCCATCCAACAAGATTAAGTGACCTTCACATGACCTTGAGGGTTATATTAAAAAAAATTGAATATGTATCTGGACGTAAAATTTCCCGCTCTTTCAGAATCTGCAGTCAAAAATTCATTTTTCCTAGAGTAAACAGCTTTGACCTTGAACTAACCTTCAAACTTACCTCATGGAGAAAAACAAATACCGGATTTAAACTCAGCGACCCCAAAAACTTAACAGACAGATGTCTTGTATTAGTTATTGCTGATTTCTGCAATGTGACCTTCAAATGCCCTTGAACCCGACGTGCTGAGGTTAAACGAATGCCAGATTCGGACTCAGCGCGCAAAAATACGTAGGAGTACATGGGTTTTGTCGATGGACATCCAAGTTCATTTTTTTTGTGGGCCTGTGTTATTAATAAAGTTTCTCATAATAATACTTCATATTTGAATAAATAAACAACAGGTTATGGGCCCAGTAATAATACAATAAAAGTGCACATAAAGTTGAGTAACGCAGTAAAAAGACAATTGAAGTTAAAGAGTTAAAACACTGAAAGTGAACTGTGATAAAGTGAATCGAGTTTTTACGCGATGGCTGACAAGTTACGTTTCAATGTGGAAAAGCTGAATGGCAATAATTATACAACATGGAGTTATAAGTTGCAATTATTGTTAGAAGATGACAACGATGCGGGGGACGCGGTC
Organism: Phymastichus coffea; assembly: GCF_024137745.1. Taxonomy (NCBI): domain Eukaryota; kingdom Metazoa; phylum Arthropoda; class Insecta; order Hymenoptera; family Eulophidae; genus Phymastichus; species Phymastichus coffea. The sequence goes on from NW_026706814.1 coordinate 8,921,709, forward strand.
AATCAGGATGTGACGAGAGCAAGCAGTACGCTTGCTCCTCGTCTGCCCTTCTTCTCTCTCTCCCTCTTATCACTCGGCATGGCGACGTGGTCAGCGTTCGGCGCATATATTTATTGCGCCTAACCACTGGCCTTTATGTTTTTCCAGCCGCCGAAGATTGCCGAGCAAGATTGAGAGCGCCCGAAGAAACAAGAGCGCAGCGACTATGAGGTAGAGAGAGACAGAGAGAGAGAGAGAGAGACAGAGAGAGAGAGACAGAGAGAGAGAGAGAGAGAGAGAAAGTTAGCGAGCATGCTAGAGTGCGCGTCTATGCACGCACTATGCAGGATTAGGTCGGCGTGTGACGCGCGACCAATTAGCGCTTTTGTCGCACGCCGCCTAATGAGTAGGCTTGGTGGGAGAGCTCGGCGAGAGCGCGAATGCTAACCATGCGTCAAGTCGCGTGAGGCAGTTCCCGGAAGAAAGTTGAGGAGAAAAGTTGGAAGTAGCAGCGCGATGAGAGAAGAAGAAACACACGTGCAGCAGTGACCAGACCAGGGCGAGCCGAGGCAACGTGTGGCGGCAACACCTGCAGCAGGGCATTCAGTGTCGCCCTCGCCGCCATGCACGGCATGACTTCCAGGGGGTTCATCACGGGCTACGCCGAGGAAGACGTCCAGCCAGCGGCCAGGTCAACTCCCCGTTGCCGGCTCATCGCCAAGGATAAAGGTCAGGTTATCTCTCTCTCCCGGTATTTCTCTCTCTCATGGTGATGCGCGGCTGCGTAGGAACGATACGTAGCCAGGCGATCACTTGCCGGCTACGCTCATCGTAATGCGGTAGAGAGGTTTCAACGTATTCTTTCCTTTGTAAGGAGGTAAATGGCCAAGGCGATTTAGTCGCCGGACCATTCGTCCTCCCGCGTTAGTTTAAGTTGTTCTGTATATGTGCGCGTGGTGTAAACGTTATTGTAACTGATTTTGTATTTGTTTGTCTGAATAGATTTAAGTTGTATGTTCCAAGTAAAGAAAATTATTTATTCGTTCGACCTATCCTCTCGTTCCCCGATTGTTAAAGAGCGAAAGTGCCTCTCTTACTCTCCCCTTAATAAATTAGTGACGTCAGTGCCGAATAAGGCGCTGCCCCCGTTACAAGGACAAACCAGCCGCGTGCACGCCTGTCGCTGGAGCTGACGACGCTACTAAAGCCGCTGCCGAACTAGCCAACAAGAAATGACTTGAAAAGGATAAAATTGCTCGCATAACGATTGGCATGACTGTTGAAGATAGTCAATTGCGTTTTATCAAAGGTAAGATAGCGCGTGAGGCATGGTTGGCTCTGGAATCATATTACAACAAATCAACGACTTCAAATAAGGTACATCTCTTGAAGCGTTTGTGTCGAAATTTTTTCGAAGAAGGAGGTAATATGGAAGAACACATTGTTACATTGTCGGATAGCTTCGATAAGTTGAGCGGACTGGGTATGAATGTACCAGATGATGTGGTAGCGTGCCTTTACTTATCAAGTTTACCAGAATCTTATGATACTCTCGTTACGGCATTGGAGAGTAGGCCCGAAAAGGATCTTACGTCAGAATTTATCAAGAGTCGATTGATCGACGAATACAGGAGGCGTAAGGGGACTCAAGAAATAAGAGAAAGTGTAAACATAGAAACAGCCATGAAAGCTGCTCATCAGGCAAATAGCAGCGGCTCTCAAAAGAAAAAGAAGGGCTGTTATTTCTGCAAGGAAGAAGGACACATAAGACCAAAATGTGAAAAATTCAAGGCTTGGTTAGCAATGAAGAAACAGCAGGACAAACAGCAGGAAAAGAGCAATAAAGTTTCGGAGGACAGCGGAGAAGGAGATTTTGTCTATTTAGCGCAAGCTTCACTCAACACATGTAGCGAGGTATGCCTCGGCGCGAAAACAACGGAATGCAGTTGGATCGTGGACTCAGGAGCAACGAGCCACATGGTGCAGTCTCGAGATTTTTTCACAAGGATAGACTCGAGCCATAAAGGCTTCGTCCGTCTCGCGGACGACCGAAAAGCAGAAATCGGCGGCAAAGGGTCTGGAGCCATAAAGTGTACAGATGAAAAAATCTCAGAGTTGGAAATAAAAGACGTACTGCTCGTTCCCGGCTTGGGGACAAATTTATTGTCGGTCAGAAAAATGACAAATGATGGGTACGTGCTTATTTTCAAAGACGATGGCTGTAGTGTTGTGAAGGATGGTGTAGTGAAAGCATTCGCGCGCGCGCCTTCTCATTCGGATCTCTATGAGATAAAAACTCCGGAAAGAGCCTGCTCGGCAAATCAAGCAATAAAGGTGGAAAGCAGCGAGGGACACTCAGAAAACTGCTTGCACGTGTGGCACAGGCGTTTTGGGCACCGGCATCCCGGAGCAATAAAGGAATTATTGGCGAACGGCCTTGCTACAGGCATTAAGGTAAACGATTGTGGCAAGCGCGAGCTTTGCGAGTGCTGTTTTAAGGGGAAAATACCTCGCTTGGCATTTCCAAAGCAATCGTTGAGTAAAACAAAGGCCCGCCTCGACTTAATTCATACAGATGTCTGCTCGATGCCAGAGTTTACAGCTGGCCACAAGAAATACGCTCTGACTATCATCGATGATTATTCGAGATACACATACGTGTATTTGATGGAGCACAAAAATGAAGCAGCGAAATTTATTAAGTTGTTTGTGCAGATGTGCAAGACACAATTTAGCAAGACCATAAAGATGATTAGGTCAGATCGAGGACGAGAGTACGTAAATCGTGATTTGCGAGATTATCTGCAAAAGGAAGGGATTCGCATTCAGTACACAGCACCCTATTCGCCACCGCAAAACGGCGTGGCAGAGAGAAAAAACAGATATTTGACGGATGCAACACGATGTATGCTCTCAGATGCTGAACTAGGTAAAAAGTATTGGGGTGAAACAATTCACACTGCATGTTATTTGCAAAATAGATTACCTACGCGAGCGACAGGCAAAATACCATACGAATTATGGTACGGCAGAAAACCAAGTTTGGAGCATCTGCGCATTTTCGGCTGCGCGGCCTATAGACACGTCGAGGACGAGTTGCGCAAGAAGTTGGATGACAAATCCGAAAAAATGATTTTCGTTGGCTATTCGGAGGAATCGAAGGCTTATCGACTTCTCAATCCAAGGACAAACGAAATCAAGATTAGCCGAGATGTGCATTTTGGTGATACTTTGAAAAAAGATGATGCTTCAAAATTCGAAGTTATATTCTCGAGATGCAAACAATGCGATGATGAAGGAGAGAATATACCTGACAACCCCAGCAGTTCGAGTGAGTCTACTGATGAGAACGACAACAGCTCGGACGCCGATGATTTTATTACTCCAGATGAGACAAGCAGCAGCCACAGTGAGTACGCACCGGTCGCTCATATACCTGCAGCAGACCCCGCAGCGGTTCGACGCTCCAATAGGTCAAATAGGGGCGTGCCGCCAGACAGGTATGTAGCTACAGCAAAATTAGCTAAAGAAGAGAGCAACCCGCGTACTGTCTCGGAGGCCTTATCAAAGCCTGATAAAGAAAATTGGAAGAAGGCTATGGATGAAGAGATCGAGTCTTTGCGATCAAACGGCACATGGAAAACAGTGCCGCGACCTAGCGAGCAGAACATTGTCACTTGCAAATGGGTTTTTACAAAAAAGTGCAATGCAAAAGGAGAAGTAGAGAGATATAAGGCTCGCCTCGTTGCTCGAGGTTTCTCTCAAAAATACGGCGTCGATTATGACGAGGTGTTTGCTCCTGTCGTAAAGCAAGCAACCTTTCGTACGCTTCTCACCGTCGCAGGTCAAAAAAGTATGGTCGTAAAGCACTTCGACGCGAAGACTGCCTTTCTAAATGGAACACTAAAGGAACGGATATATATGAGTCAACCCGAAGGATACATCGAGGGAAAAGAAGAAAATGTATGCAGATTGATTAAAGGCATCTATGGATTAAAGCAAGCCGCTAAAGTTTGGCACGATCAACTCAGTGACTATTTGAAAGAATATGGATTTGTATCAAGCGTTGTAGACCCCTGCTTGTATACAAAAATCAACGGTGATAAAATTGTGTATTTGATAGTCTATGTAGATGATTTTTTGATCGCAGCCAAGAACGTGAAATCAATCGATGAAGTTTCAACATTTTTGAGTAAAAAGTTTCAGCTTAAGGATCTCGGCATGCTAAGTTATTATCTAGGCATGGAAATACGAAGAAATGCAGATGGCATTTTTTGTATCAAGCAGTCGACTTATATCAGGAACATTTTAAATCGTTTTGGTCTCGAGGATGCAAAAATTTCACGTATTCCACTAGATCAAGGATATTTGAAAGCAAGACAAGATGATGAACCGATGCCGAACAGCGAGAAGTACTAGCAATTAATAGGATCATTGCTCTATTTAGCGGTGAATACAAGGCCAGATATTGCTGCTAATTTTGACAATTTTGAGTCAATATAACAGGTCGCCTACAAAAGCAGATTGGAACGAGGCAAAAAGGATCGCTCGTTATTTAAAGGGCACAGTCAATTACGAACTTCGCTTAGGAGAGAAAAAAGGAGTTTCAGGGCTAATTAGCTATGCAGACGCAGATTGGGCGGAAAACCGCAGCGACAGAAAATCTAATAGCGGCTACCTGTTTCAGTTTTATGGCTCACCAATAAGCTGGGCCTGTCGAAAACAGACCTGCGTTGCCGATTCATTGACCCATGCAGAGTACATTGCTCTTGCGGAAGCAACTCGATAAGGTTTATGGATACGCTATCTACTTGAAGATTTCGAGCGAAAGGCGCAGGACACGACGATTATTTACGAAGATAATCAGAGCTGCTTGAAGCTTGTTGAAAACGGAAAATTCAGCAATCGCAGCAAACACATCGATATAAAATATCATTTCATCAGAGATATCAAGAAAAATGGTATTATGGATTACAAATATTGCCCTACAGAGGAAATGGTTGCCGACATGCTAACGAAGCCATTAGGAAAATTAAAGTTGCAAAACTTGGCAGAAAAGAGCGGATTAGTGTGTTAGTAATCTACCACGAGTGTGTGTCGTTGAGGAAGGGTGTTGGAATATTACAACGGCATGCACACTTCTACATCAGTGAGGAAAGGAAAACTATGTTTATGGCTTTGTAGGAGGCCCTTATTTTATGGCCCTGTCCCCTTCCTCTCAAGGAGTCCCGAAGGATGCACTCTCTCTAGTGCAAGGCAAGCGGTCAGTCCGGAAGTAGCCGACGCGACAGCCAGTCGCACTTTTCTATAGACAGTTTTCACATCAAGTTGTTCAGTGTTTTATATACAGTATTAATTACAGTGCTTATTAATGAACTAAAGACTATTTCAATTATTGTGTGTGTTATCACGTACTGCGTTACGTGCTACTTTTATATTGTATTATATACTGCATTTTTTTATTCTGTGTATTATTAATAAAGTTTCTCATAATAATACTTCATATTTGAATAAATAAACAACATACTAAATAAAAATCTTGTAATCTGTTTTATAATTAATAAATTAAAAGTAACATTAAGAGACAAGGTATAAGAGACAGATATATACCTATAAAATCGTATGAATATGCGATTTTACAGGTGGTAATTTAATTAAATTTTACATTTACTCAATTAATGTTTACAACTTTATTGTTCAGCTTATGTATGACTATAATTTATGACTTGTTTAGTCACTTGGTTTGATTTTTGGAAATATAAAGGAACTAGATAAGATAACACGACACTGTAATCACAACATAAAATTTTTCTATTTGAAAATTATTTATAAGTTATAAAATTATGATCATTAAATGTACAACGAGTAATTTTATACAAACATTACAGAATGAAGCTTTCAAAATTTTCCATGATATTCTATAATATTTTCATATTATAAGATGAGTTTCATTATTTTCTGTTGTTGGTAATTTGTATAACTAATTTTAATAATAAAGGTAAAGAAAAAGAAAATTAAGATATTTGAAGTACTTTTATTATATCTGAGAGCAAAGATTAGGAGAATCCTCTTTTTCTTCTCCTAATCTCTAACTATAGATACTCGTAGCAATAAATAATGTGGGCATCAGAGACAAGGAAAGCCCAGGCAAAAACGAAAAACCAATGGAATTTTATGTACATTATTACTTGTTATGTCTCTTAGTCATAAAATCATAAAGCTAATAGAAAGGATTTTGTTTTCTATGATATTTGTCAATTTTCCATGGTTTATAAATTTCCAAAATTATTCCATATGGTTTCCATAATTTCTAGATTTTATGACAATCCTCATTCAAGTTAAATTCAGCACGTGTGCCTTCTCACCTTTTTAGGTATTGTGTAGTTTTTCACCAAAGTATTTCATTATATAGATATAATTAATACGATTAACAAATAAATTATGTGAGTACTTTGTAGAATAGTATCTATTAAGAATAAACACCCTGTACTGTTTAGTAAATTCAATATTCCGAGATATTTTTCAAACAAAGAGAAACTATTTTCTTTAGAAAATAAGCTTTTTAAGCACTTCTAAGAATTATTTTAGTAGAGAAAATGTTTTATACTTCTTAAAACTTTTATGACAATTGAATAATTTATTTATTTTAAATTTGTTCTGATAATGTGTGACGGGCGAATCGATCGTTGGATTCGATCGCCCTGTTCGCCTCTCTCTCTCTTCCGCGTGCCTTCCCCTGAGCCGCTGCCACATCGGTCTTGGTTGAGTAAAACCGAGTATCGACGCACGATGTGGCTTTGTTACAGGTCTGATTCCTGATCGGCAGAGATGCCTGGCGTTAGAGGGATAGGCATAGGCGGAGAGTAGAGGAGGAGAGAGAGAAATAGTGTCGCCGGCATGAGCCGCATATGTGTGCGTAGCCGGCGGCGCTCAGCCGTTTTGAGTACCTATAGGGAGGGGCGCGTAAGAAAGCGCGGAAGGCGCGAGATCGCGGGCAGTAGAGTTTTGACCGGCAATTAATTGCCAGCTAGTCAAGCTTCGCGACCATAACGAGTGTTTGTGCGGTTGAGTATCATATAGCGACCATCAGCAAGAAGGAAGACCGGCTGCATCGAGAATCCTGCCTTTCGAGAACTACATCGCTTACTCAGAGGACGTGGACTTCCGCAGCAGCGCTCCCTCTCAAGGTCAGGTACCCTTTTTGGTTTATCGGTGCGCGCCTCGATTTCTCTCTCTCCGAACATCATATAGGCCGGACGCGGACGAGTGGTTAGATGCGTGAATTCGCATCGCCCTCGCGGAATTCGCGGGACAAATTGTAAGGTGACGTTCTGTTTCCTGTGCGTTAATTCGCACGGAACGAACTTAGCCCGGACTAGGCCGACGCACACGTCAAAAGCCGAATGTATAGTATTGTTGTAATAAAGAGTAAAATATTCGAATTGATGAGTTTATTCTGTTCGAACCTGTCTCTCCTGTAAGTGATTAACTTGCGATTATCTATATTACCGGACGACATAGCCCTCGTTAAATTTTCGCGACGAAGCGAATGCGCCTTCCGAGCCTTTCCCCTTAAATAATTTGTGACGCAACGTTGTTCGGGCTTAAAATATTAACGTACGTGTTACATGGCATCCCTTGTGGGGAAATCGCGGAAATCGGGATTGAGATGATCGCGAGAAAGAGAGACAGGACGCGAAATTCTAAGATAGAAAAGTAATTCGCGTAGACAAAAGAATTTGAAAAGGTCGGTTGACGCCGAGAGGGGAGGTGATCGAACGATCGGCCGAGCTGCGTTGAGTCGCGGCTCGAGCGGTGTTTGTTTACATTCCTCATCTCGGGTTCACAGAGAGCGCCGATCGAGAGAGAGATACGAGGCCGAAATTGTAGCATAGTTGTGTTGCCGTCGCTATACTCAGGCACGGGCGAGTGAGTCATCGACCTAACGTGTCGAAGGCCACTATTCATCATACCCATGGTATACGGCCAGTAAAAGGACGGATAGACGAGTCCATTTAAGAAGCGGGTGTTGTTAGCGTAGTTAGATACTTAAACGATATGGCCATTGGGTACTAATCTGTTTTGATCAGCGGATTATAAAGGTGCGCCCTTGCCTGGGAGCAGCGACGAGTGAGAGAGTAGTTAGTATTTGTGTTTTTATTTTGAGTTTTATATTGAAATTAAGGACGCAAAGCAGTGCGTATAATTCGCACTGCCTGAAAGCTTATTTTATATTATTGATTGAGTAACGGACGAACGAAAGAAAGCGAATGCGTAGAAGTCGCATCCGCCGTTGATGAGAATTGGCCGGACAATAATTTAGGGCAAGTTAGTGTTGGTCGTTAGTGTTTTTTTTTAGTTTGTTTAATTTCGTTTTATAATTGGACAGTTGCGCGACGCGGTCGTCGGTTGTGCCCACATCGCGAGCGTGATATTGGATCGAGCGTTCGGGCGGTGTGAGAAGCAGGGGGCTTGTCAGGATGCCGCCAAGCGGGACGGCGGGCGCGATTATGCGCGAAATATTAAAGGATAGGTCGGTGCGGGCTCTTAAGCGGCGAATCAATGAAACGCCGCCCGCGGAGTTGCTGAGTCTCCTTAAGAGCTATGGCCTTAGCGTGACGGGTAGCTTCGGGGAACTTCAGGAGCGCATGCTGCGCTACATGATCTCGCGTGAACGGCCGGAGCTTAATCCGCCCCTGAGTCTGGGTGACTTTGAGTCGGGCGTTATGCCGGGCCCGCCGGAGGCTATTCTGCGGGAGGAATCGCGTGAGGTCAACATGGACCTGCAGCCTGATAGAGGCGAGGTGAGCCACGGACGTCTGGAGGGCCAGATTGAGCCTGCGTTAATTCGCAAGCGAGAAAGCTTGGCATCCTCGGACGAGCGGCCGCCGCCGGTAGCAGCGCAGAGAAGCGGGCTAGAGCATAGGAGCGAGGACGGGCAGGATAACGCCCGAATTGCATCACATGATGGGGCGACGGCGCTCGCCGATGCGAGGAGAGAGTTGGCGTCTCATGGAGAGATGGCGTTCCGGGGTGCCGCGGGAGAGCCGAACGTTTTTGGACAGGCGTGGAACATCGTCGCAAGCCTGCCTGGCTTGGTTATGCGGAGGGAAGTACGTGCAGCATTATCGGAAAGCGCGAATAACTTATATCGCGTAGAAGAGGCCGCGTTGGAGATGCAGGCGGGTAGGCGAGATGCGCCGCGCGCTGAGGACATGACGACGACTCGGACGCCACGTAGACGGGCGCGAGAGGAGCGACGATCTCGCTCTGCGTCGCGCCGGCGGAGGGAAAGTAGCTCGTGAGAGCCGGTTTCGGAAGACGAATTTTTCTCCGAAGTAGAGAACGACGCCACCGAGGAGAGAGTATTGGGGTCGTTCGACCGGAGAACGAGCACCCCGGCACTGCCGCGCGAGGTTGGAGAGGCCATGAAGAACTGGGAAGATTTAGTTAGGAAACTGTTGAAGGGCGGCGCGCGAGAGAATTACGCTGTGAAAACCGAGGGAACGTCGCCGCGGGCCAGGCCACGGTTTGCTGACCCAGGGGAATTTAGGGAGAAGTATAGGCCGAGGTGCCCATCGGCGAGCGAATGGGAAGATAGTTGGAGCGAGTCCCCGAGTTCGGATGAGGACAGGCCGGATGAGGCGGGGTTGGTCAGTCGCAGACCGAAGCGCCGGAGTACTTGCAGGCGCTCAGGTCTGCGTCAGCCCCGACGTTATAAACCGGTGGACGCGGTGAAGGCCTTTCGCTCTTGGTCGCTGAAGTTTTCGGGTGACGGGGGAGCGGATGTGGACGGTTTCGTAAGTGATATTAGGAAATGCCAGGATTTTTACAGGTTGAGAAATGAGGAAGTACTCCGGGCGGTAGGCAAAATATTAACGGGGAAGGCGGCGCTCTGGTACCGTAACAATGAAAATACTTGGCGAACCCTCGGGGAGTTTCTTACCGATTTAAAGGAGGAATTCGGAAGGCATTATAAGCGGGAGGATTTATATCAGGAGTTACGGTTAAGGACGCAGGCAGAGGGAGAGACGCTGGGTGACTACCTAACCGTCTTCCAATGTATCGTTCGCCGTTTTGATAGGCCTCCTTCGGAGAGAAGGCAGGTGGCGATTTGCAAAGAAGGTTTGCATCCCACCTTCGCGAGGTATTTGTACGGGAAGTCGTTTGCTACGCTCAAGGAACTGAAGAGGGTAGGCTGCGAATTTGAGCGTCAGCGGGCAAGGGAGAAGAGGTGGCGGCCACCTCCGGCGGCCGACAGCATGCTGGTTCAGGACGCGGCGTATCGGAGCTCGGCGGGACCAGCGAGAAAGGTGGCAAGGACCGCTGTGTTAGAGGCGGAAAAGGGCGCCGAGGTGACACCGGAGGACGCGCAGCCCGGCGGGGGCGGGGGGCCGACCTCGGGTCCCGGAGCCGGCGGGGGAATCAGTGCGAATAATTCCGCAACCTCGGCCGTTCCGGCGGATCCAGCTGCGGCGCGGACACAGACCCCGGTTCCGCCAAGTTTAGTTCCCCAGCAGAGGGGCGCGCAGCGAGGCGGTGATGGCGCTGGCGTGAGTTCGCGCGTTCGGAGGTAATTGTTTTACGTGTGGAGGCAAGGGACATAGGAGCTCGCAGTGTCCGAATCGCGTTAATCGCGAGGGAGGTAGGCCGCCCCCCACCTGTTATCGGTGTAGACAGGCCGGACACTTTGCTAATGCGTGTCCGGGGGCCGTGGTTAGTTGCCAGGTTTGCGGGACCGCGGGGGCGGTCTTCCAGAACTGCCCACGTGTGCGGCTGGTCTGGCGCAACAGGGAAACTCGCAGGCGGGGGCCGAATCTCGCTCGTCGACCCCTGCTTGAGTCTGCTCGGGCGAGCGCGGTTGGCGCTTGAGTTGCACCGGAACAGGATGGCTCGCGCAACGAGAACCGGTAACGGGAAAATCAACGGGAGTGAGAAGGTCGGGCCCGGGGAGGCTGCGTTGTTGTTCGCGGCCGAGGCGCCTGACCAGAATAAGAATGGCGCGATTGAGGGAACGGCGCGCGGAGTTGGAGGCGCATATCCGGAAATGGCTAAGAGTAGGTCAGAGGAATTTTGGGATAGTCTGTCGCGCCGTTATGAGCGGTTGGACGTGTCGGATCTCGAGGATGTCCAGTTCGGGAAAGCGATAGGAAGCGAAAGGAAGGAAGATTGCACTGTCGGGGAAGGGAAGTTCGAAGTAGTGAAAGAGCGATCCGATCGAGCGCAGGATGAGCGCGTGGCTGAAGAGTCACCACGACGCTCCCCGCTGCTCTCGGATGCGCCAAAAATGAGTGAGCGATCCGATCGAGCGCGGGATGAGCGCGTGGCTGAAGAATCACCACGACGCTCCCCGCTGCTCTCGGATGCGCCAAAAACGAGTGAGCGATCCGATCGAGCGCAGGTTGAGCCCGTGGCTGAGGAGTCACCACGACGCTCCCCGCTGCTCTCGGATGCGCTAAAGATGAGTGAGCGATCCGAGCGAGCGCGGGTTGAGTGCGTGGCCGACGAGTCGCCGCGACGCTCCCTGGGGCCCTCGGGTGCGCCTCATGTAGGAGAGGGGTCCGATGGAGCGCGAGGGGGACGCGGAGAAATGGAACCACCGCGAGCCTCGCCAAGGCTCTTGGACACCGGTGAGCGATACAGTGGAGTGATGCGACAGGGATCGGTGGGCGAGGATCCGGCGAGCCGTGCGAGGGTGGCGGAGACGCCTTCCGTGGTAGCGGAGGGAAGAGCCGAGCCCGGCTCGGATGATCGGTTGGCGAGCCCGCGTGAGGATGATGACGTGGCCCAGGTGGCCGTAGTAGAGAATAGATTTTTTCTAGCTATCAAGATAAATGGGAAAAATTATCTCGCGTTGTTGGATTCAGGTGCGCAGGTTACGGTGGTGGGCCCAGGATTGGCAAATAGGTTTAGGTCACGGTTGAGGCCGCCAACGATATTTGTAAGAGGAGTGTCGGGTGAGGAACCGGACCCGTTGGGCGATCTGAAATTGTACCTCGAGATAGGGGGAAAGAGCGGGACGCTGATCGCGTGTGCCGTGGCGCAGTGCGCGCACGACCTAATTTTAGGCGCGGATTTTTGGAATGCGTGGATGCAGGATATCAGCATCGAGAGACGGGAATGGCGACCGAGGGGCTCGCGAGAATGGATTCCTTTCGCGAATAATGAGGACGGGACGGCGCACGTATTCGCTGAGTGTGCGGGACTCGTGAGTTGCGTGAGCGCGCAACGTGAGCGGGTGTTGGCGTTGGTGCACCGCATCGTACCGGAACCCGGAATTGCTCCGGCTGTGACGAATGTGATTAAACACGTAATAGATGTGGGGGATGCGAGACCGATCAAAACGCCTATACGCCGGATGTCGCCGCCGATCTTAAAGTTTACCCAGGAGGAGACGACAAGAATGTGGCATGCAGGGGTAATCCGGCCGTCAGATAGTCAGTGGAGTAGCGCACCGGTCGTGGTGAAAAAGGCAGACGGGACGTATCGATTTTGTCTGGACTTCCGTCCGGTGAATAAAGTGACAAAGATCGATGCGTACCCGATGCCCAGTCTCGACTCGATTCTGGATCGATTGCGTGGCGCCGTATTTTTGTCGAAGGTTGATCTTAGGTCGGCGTTTTGGCAGATCCCTTTGGACGAAAACAGTAAACAATTCTCGGCATTTGCGGTTCCCGGGTTGGGGCTGTGGGAGTTCGAAAGAATGCCCTTCGGCCTGGTAAACGCGCCCGCGACGTTCATGCGCTTCATGGACGCTCTATTCAGACCGGAGTTCGCGCATAACGTTTTCTGGTATATGGATGACTTATTGGTGGTGAGCGCAAATTTCGAGGACCACATGCAGTGATTAGAAAGAGTACTACGGCGTTTAGTTGAGGTAGGGTTGGAGATCAACCTCGAAAAGTCGGACTTCTTTTGTACGCAGGTGACCTATCTTGGCTATAGGTTGGACGGCGAGGGCCTGCGCCCAGACCTGGTTCGGATTCAGCCGATTATGGACTACCCGGCGCCTCGTTCGATAGAACAGCTTCGCAGATTCCTGGGTATGGTGGGTTGGTACGCACGATTTATCGAAAACGAGAGCGATATAAAGGTACCGCTCACGAAGTTATTGAGAAAAGATCAGTCGTGGGTTTGGGGCGAGGAGCAACAGGAAGCCTTTGAGCGACTGAAAAGAGCGCTCACTGAGGCTCCTGTGCTGGCGAGACCGGACTTTGAGCGGACGTTTTATCTGCATTGCGATGGTTCGTCATACGCGGTGGGAGCGTGTTTAGTGCAGATTTTTGAGGATGGGGAACACCCGATTTGCTATGCGAGTCGTATGCTAAACGCGCATGAGAAACGATATACGGTGAGCGAGATTGAATTTTTGGCGGTTCGATTCGCAGTTCAGAAGATTAGGCCGTATATCGAGGGATTTCACTTCGTAGTAGTGACGGATCATAGCGCGTTGACGAGGCTTTTAAGCAAGCGAGATTTGACCGGCCGACTCGAGCGTTGGGTGCTGGATTTTCAACAGCTCGATTTCGAGATAGTGCATAGGAAGGGTGCCTTGCATCATGTCCTGGATGCACTCTCGCGCGAGTTTGAGGACGAAGCAGAGGTCGGCGAATTTACGGCAATCAAGGACTCTTGGTACCAGCGAAGATGCCAAGAAGTCCAGGAGCGGCCGGAGAAATATAAAAATTGGAAGGTAGAGGACGGCCTGTTGTATCGCTACATGACAGACTATCTGCTTGATCCAGTTACCAATCGTGAGGAGTGCTGGCGAATGGTTGTTCCGCTCGAATATCGGGAAAGGGTTTTGCAGGATGCCCATTGTGCGCCTTCGGCCGGACATTTTGGACAGGATAAGACGTGCGATCGGGTCATAAGGGAATATTATTGGCCAGGGGTGCGATATGACGTGCGGACGTTCGTAAATCAACGTCAGGTTTGCCAAAAATATAAAGTCGAGCAGAAAGTACCGAAAGGGTTGATGGGAAGACGGATGATTGAGCGCCCGTGGGTGGTGGTTGCGACGGACGTGATAGAGTTGCCGCGAAGTAAAAATCGATTTCGGTACATGGTAGTATTCCAGGATCTCTTTACTAAATGGGTCGAGCTCAAACCGTTGAGCTCCGCGGACGGAAAGTCGCTCTCGCAAGCGTTTGAGGAAATGATCCTGTTCCGATGGGAAACGCCCGAGTATTTGGTTAGTGATAACGCGAAAGCTTATCAGAGCAAGGCGTTTCAGGATACGCTCCGAGAATACGGCGTTGAGCATGTGTTCTGTCCCCCGTACCATCAGCAGAGTGACCCAGTAGAGAGAGTTAACCGGACGCTGAAGACGATGATAGCTATGTTCGTGGACAACGATCACCGGACTTGGGACCGCTACCTGCACGAATTCAGGCACGCGATTAACACCGCGACTCAGTCTTCTACGAGGGTTACGCCGGCGTTCCTGAACTTCGGTCGGAATCCTCGGCCGGTGAAAACTTTAAGGAGGGAAATAGAGCGGCGTTCTCCCGTGATCAGGATCAAACCCGAAATTTGGCAGGACCGATTAGAAAGACTCAATGCTTTGCGAGACTTGGTGGGACGTCATATCGAGAAAGCGCAGGAGAGACAGAAGAGAGAGTATGACAAGAGGCGAAGGGACGTAGTATTTAGCGTAGGCGATTTAGTTTGGCGGAGGAACTACTCGTTGTCGTGTGCCGCGACGGGCAGGAACGCGAAACTGGACCCCGAATACACCGGACCGTATAAAATAGTGAAGAAAGTCTCGAACCTAATATACGAATTGGAGACTGACAATAACTATCGGATCCCGATGGTCCACGTGAAGGACTTGAAGCGTTACGTTCCGCCGCGCGGTGTAGGCAACGGACGGCGACCGACCGCCGTCGGGTAACGAAGTAGACGGGTTAGATCGTATTTTCGTTTTTCTTCTTTCAACTGTTTTTTTTTATTACTGATTTTGACCGAAGAAAGACCAAATAACTAATACGCCTTAAATTTACAGATGCAGGATGAAATTACGACGTTGGCCGCTCTGACAGCCGAAATAGGCGTCAGGAGCGAGCCTTCCCCAGGACGAGACCGGACGGCGGATCCAGAACCCGAGAAAACGGAGGCAAGCGTGGCCGAGCCCTCGTCATCTTTGGCTCGGCCCGAGCAGTCGCTTGCCGGCTCCACGGAGGGTGATGGAGAAGAAGTACTCCCGGATCCGTGCGGCTTGGAATGCACGACCGGGGAAGCGGCTCCCGGGACTCTAGAAACCCGAGGTACGCGAGTGCTGAGGCGAGCCGTGGCCATGGTCGCTGAGCTTTCGGCCTATCGCGTCCTGAGCGTCGGCCCGGGGTTTCCTGAAGAGAAACCGGGCGCCGAGGGAGAAGAGGCGGCTGGCCTGATCGTGGACAGCAACGCAGCAGAAATGGAGCTGGAGGAGCTCCTGCTAAGGAGTCCTCCGGCGCAGCCGCAGGAGCTAGGGGGCGAGACGCCTGTGCGTGAATTCGCACGTCCGTCGAACCCCGGGGGCTCTGCGGACCTGCCCGGCCTACCATCAGCAGCAGCAGCGGACCGGCCCCAGGAGTTGGGCTTTACCAACGGGCGGCTGCAGTTAGAGGGGGAGCCGGTTCCGGGAATTGCGGCAGGCTCGGCAACGGCAACGGCGGTGGTGCGGCCGGAGAGGCACATCCACGAGCCTATGGAGTGGGTGCCTATGCACCAGCAGCAGCTGGACCCGAGATATAGTTTCCGCCGGCAGGGACCGCCGTCGAGCATCCCGCCTGCCGGGTACCTGGAAGACGAGCGGAGGAGGACCGCGGAGGAGCAGCGGGGCGGCGGCAAGAAGAAAAAGAAGAAAAACAAGGGCCCGGATTTCTCGGCGAGCAATTGGGTCTCGCCCCTGACCGAGGCCAGCGCGGAGGAACCGGAGCAGCCGTTAACCAGGAGCCTGGAGGCTCGAGTCGGCCACCGCCGCACCGAGGACGCTGGACCGGGAAATGAGTGCGTAAATTCGCACCGTTTCCATGGCGAGGCGTCCGCGGAGGCGATAGCATTGGGGAGGCGTCCACGGAGGCTAGAAATAGGACGAGCCCGTCGGCTGCACTGCCCCCGTCACTCCAGGGAGGCGCGTGTTTCGCCTCCGCGTTCCGTTGGGGCGCCGATGGCGGGTGGCCGTGGTGACCGTGATAAAGGGGTCTCCGCGAAGCCTGCCCTGGAACCTCGCGAATCGGCCGGTCGGGTGTCAGTGGCCGAGCCGCCACGACTGGTGTTCCGGGCTGGGCGGTGGATCCGGGAGACGGACGGGGCCCAGCCGATTTTGGGTTTCTTCCCCCATCACCGCCAACTAGAGTGGGAGATTCCTGAAGAGAGGCCGCCTCCGCCGGGGACCCCGCGCTTGCCTGCTGCTGTCCGACCCGAGCCGCGGCGAGGCGAGGAGGACGGGCCGATTGCGTCGAGTGAGGGCTCGCGGCCCCCGTTGCGGGACGCCTTTCCCGTCGAGACTCCAGCAGTAGGAGCCAGGGAGGAGGGCGTCGTGATGGGCCGATTGACGGGCACCTTTCTGGCCGGCCTGAACTCGGTGCCGTTCGACCGGGAGTTGGACGTGCGGCCGTTTACCTGTTTCAATTGCCGGACTGGGGAGCATCGCCGCTCGAGATGCCCGGAGCCGCCGAACCCGCGAGAATGCTGCAGGAATTGTGGGCGCCTGGACGCGACGGTTGCCCATTGCGTGCGATGCGCGGCCGCTTACGCGAAGTATTTGCGGACTCGAGCGGGGGCCGACGCTGTAGCCAGGGCGTCTGGGGAGCAACAGCCCAAGGAGGCGGATGGACCTCAACCGCCGAGGGAGAAGAGTGGAGGGGCTCGTGGCGAGGAGGCCGGAGAAGAGACGGCAACCGAGCCGCGTAAGAAGAAGCAGCGGCGTGGTGGCCGTCTCCGAAGAGAAAGAATTGAGAGGAAACGAGCTCTCGAAGCTGAGCGGGCCGGTCCGGACGATGCAGTCTTGAGGCTGCGAGAGGACGCGCGGCTATAACACCAGGCTGCGAGTTCTCTTCAGCGAGACGCCGAGGTTGCCCTGCGACGCACTCCGCCGGGATCCAGCGACGATTCGGAGAGGGTTGATCCTGCCCCTGGTCCCTCTGAGGAGCCTCTTCAGCCCCGAGCGGAGGTGGTAGGGTCGACGCTTGAGGAGCCGTGGACGGACGAACAGGCCCAGGAACTAGGTAGATTGGCTGGGGCGGTTAATCCTAGCCGCCCCACCACGGCCGAATACATCAGGATGGTGCGGCTGCGACGCTTTGCGTTGCAAGCCAGCACACCTGATGCCCGGAGTGCCGATTAAGGAAAATGGGTGAGTAGTGGTGAAGGTTATATTTAATTGGAGTGAATGTTGAGTATGATTGTTGGCGTGTGCGAGTGTTGCCCTTGTATTATTTCCGTTTTTGTCCCTCTGAGTTTCCGAGGCCGATGGCGGCGGTGCTGGGGAGGTCGAGGTGGTCGTCCACCGATGATCGGGGGTATCGTGGGACTTGGGAGGGGGTGTGACGGGCGAATCGATCGTTGGATTCGATCGCCCTGTTCGCCTCTCTCTCTCTTCCGCGTGCCTTCCCCTGAGCCGCTGCCACATCGGTCTTGGTTGAGTAAAACCGAGTATCGACGCACGATGTGGCTTTGTTACAGGTCTGATTCCTGATCGGCAGAGATGCCTGGCGTTAGAGGGATAGGCATAGGCGGAGAGTAGAGAAGGAGAGAGAGAAATAGTGTCGCCGGCATGAGCCGCATATGTGTGCGTAGCCGGCGGCGCTCAGCCGTTTTGAGTACCTATAGGGAGGGGCGCGTAAGAAAGCGCGGAAGGCGCGAGATCGCGGGCAGTAGAGTTTTGACCGGCAATTATTTGCCAGCTAGTCAAGCTTCGCGACCATAACGAGTGTTTGTGCGGTTGAGTATCATATAGCGACCATCAGCAAGAAGGAAGACCGGCTGCATCGAGAATCCTGCCTTTCGAGAACTACATCGCTTACTCAGAGGACGTGGACTTCCGCAGCAGCGCTCCCTCTCAAGGTCAGGTACCCTTTTTGGTTTATCGGTGCGCGCCTCGATTTCTCTCTCTCCGAACATCATATAGGCCGGACGCGGACGAGTGGTTAGATGCGTGAATTCGCATCGCCCTCGCGGAATTCGCGGGACAAATTGTAAGGTGACGTTCTGTTTCCTGTGCGTTAATTCGCACGGAACGAACTTAGCCCGGACTCGGCCGACGCACACGTCCCCTTATGGAAAAACTGTGTAGGAAATTATGTAAAAAATCTAACAGAAAATTTCGTAGAGGTATCTATGAATATGTCTGTATGATTTTGTGTATAACTTCATACAGTTATTTGTATTGAAAAACCTGTAGTGTTTTCTATTGTTCTTGATAGTACAACCTACACATTTGCCTATAAATAATTGTAAGATCTCCTGCAGCATCTTATACAGATTTTTCGCCACCCTTTTTCATATCTATTGAATTATCTTTGCATATAATTATGTCTAAAATTTTATAAGAAATTAAGTTCCTATTTAGGCAGAGACTCTTACACGAAATGTTACCAGAGATACTTCTACTTTTTCTGTAGATGAATAAACATTTCGTTGCTAACAATTATTTATTATAAACATTTATATAACAATTTCTGCATAATTTTGTGGATATAACACACGAGAATTACGGTAGGATTTTCTGTAACAAAGTCCAGAGCCAAAATGGTCTGCCTAGAATATTTACCGATCGCTTTATATAATACACAGAAATATCCGCCTTTGCGAATAGATGCACGATCATTTATCAGTTTTTATATAGGAAATATCCACTAATTGCTGTATAGTAAAAACTCAACTCCTATATGAATGTCTATATGAATTGATATAACATTTCCTAAAGATTTTTGTACGTATCATGTACACGAATTTCTACACCATATTTTTTACAATTTATTTGAAGCTTACTTGTTTACAAAAAGAATTTGTACAAAATTATGTAAGAAACAGAGGCGAATATTATGTAGAGAAGGTTATAGGCTAACGTGCACAAAATTCACTGTGCAATTTTACGTGAGTGATCTTTATTATTATTTAGAACACATTAAGATATACAATCCAATATTACATACATTAACAGATAAACTTATTAAACGCATTGAGAACTACATTTATAGGCTTTATGGAAATATATCTATTACATTTTTCAATCCGTTTCTAGTTTATTTGCCAAAACAAACAGACATCTCTTGTCTAAGATCGGGTGAGCAATATCAATACATTTTGCTTTTATAGATTTTACCATACAACATATTACGGTTGATGTTTCTCTCACAATATACGAATAACTTCCCGAGCTAAACATAGGATTTTGATCCTTGTACAAAAGTTCATTTTCGGTTCTTAATTTAACACCTATAATAATATTTTTTATGATTTCCGATCCACTAGTAACTGTAAGTAGGTGTGATACCTTTATGAATAATCCTTCTTGAGTTTGAATTATACTATTATTTCTTTTTCTCAGCTTTATGTAGTTTGTCGAATGAAACAGTACATGTTTGTAGATAAATCTGTCAAAACCTCTGCAGGCCTTATCGACTGTATATCCTACTAATTGTTCAATAACATGCTTTTCGACAGTTGATAATGTAACATTTACTGGCTTGCCAAATATTCTTAAATCATTACCGTACTCAATACAATTGCTAACTTTACATTGGTTCATTAGTTTTAAAAACAATGCGAACACTTGCCGATTTACATCTTCTTTATTGAAAATGAAAGAATTATTTTTCAAATGTCTCAGTCTACAATACAGTTTATTTATTTGGAAAGGTATATACTGTGATCCAAAATACAAATGTCTGATAACGCCATTAAAACCTTCAAAAGGGAATGCAGACCAGGCCCACAACGCCCCATACAATCGAACAAATTTAGTTAAATGCAAGAGCAAATGTACGTTGAATCTTAAAAATTCCTGTTTATATAATTTTTCAACGTCTTTAACAAATAACTGAAGAGCTTCTTCTGCTAATTTCAATTCATTTTTAGACACTTTTTCTTGTAGCAATATATGAAGTGCAAATACTAACAAATTCCAATGTTTTAAATATTTATTTACCATGAGTCCTTTCAAGCATGGTATTGAATAATATAAAACAAAATTTTTCCACTCGTTCGCCTTATAAGCATCAGTTATAGGTCGTGGAGTGCGGGTGATCTCTGATGAAGGTTGTATGCGTAACAACCTTTCATTAAATTGTTTAATATACGTTCCAAGATAGAAAGGCTCATTATGATATTTAGAATCAAACCAAGCATTTGCAAACAACTTTACAACTCCGAGCAGGCAACTATGCATGTACTCTGGCGGACATGAATTTATTACATTCATACCTGGAATCAGCGAAATAATAGAAGGCCCTTTTATACCCCTTACAATTTTTTTCGTTTGAACAGCAAGTTCTACATGTCTATTATACTCAACAGTTGAACGATCTCTTACATGTGCATAACAATAAATACGAGAAAATCCTCTTTCCACACTAACTCTTTCACCCTTGTGCATACAATAAGGGCAGCCATATGATCCATTGAATTGTTTACAATTTTGGACCATGGCTCTTGCGACACTGTCTGCAATGCATAGTATTGCGTGAACTTTGATTATGAATGATTCTTTGTTATGCATTGACTGTTTTGTAATACCGTTTTCATAGATCATTTTTAATTCATCGACAAACGGTTCAAAATACATATTTATATTTGGTTTTTTTTCACCAAACCATAGACCGCAAATTAGAACATTATTTTTACGCGCTCGATAAGGCAATTCATTAATAACAACCAGTATTGGCCATAAACTAGCATTAGAAGAATTAGAAAGACTAACTCCATCAACATTTATTTGCAGCGTTATGTCATTTGGACCAATTATATTTTTTTTTTCAATTTCCTATAAAATGTTCCATTAATTACGTCACTTTCTATACACGAGTTTCTAAATTCTAAATACAAATCGCTATTTATTATATCTTCAAGCTGCTGCTTTAAAGAAAGTTGAACAAAACAGTGTCCATATTTTTTTAATTTATTCATGTTATAAATTTCATTGCAATACTCACACATTGCATTTATGTTGCCGTTGAAAGACAATATTTCCATGCAATTTTGACAATAATAATGTGTAGTACTATCTGGAACATCGTAAGATTTCGTTAAATGGTGTAAGGATTGCAGTTTATCTTCTGGCAAATGACAATCAATTAACTTTGTTAAATTTTCTAACCCAACATCTGGTAAATTGTGCCTCAGTGAATATAGTACAGTAATTAAGTTACTTTGTTCTACAGTAATTCTTGAGTCTTCATATAAAGCAGACTGTTTATAAAAAAATAAATAAATAGAGTAATTTAATTATAATGTAAAGATGTTTAAAAAATAAGTACAAACATCAATTCAGAATGTATTAGTTTTTACAGTTCTCATACCATTGAGAACTCGATAAAAGTTGGAAAAATACATGGTTAATCGATAAATTGAATGTAAATACCTGTTCCAAATCATTGTTCACATTCAACTGCTCATCATCATCGAAATAGCTTTCATTATAATCATTTTCTGTGCAATCATCATCGACATAATCGAGGTCAGAATCTTCATCAGTAAGAATGTTTAAATCATTTTCTGATTCAGAGCTATATACTAAATCATGGCTATGGGATTCTATGATATCATCATTAGTAAGCGTGCTAGATAAATGTTGTGGAAACTCTGATGTCGATTCTATATTCTCATTTTCATTACTGTTTTTGTTATTTTCAAGATTCTTTAAATTATTTGATGATGTAGGGCATTTTCTCTTTTTATGCTTATTGATGATTTCTGTATTATAGATACCATAATCACTGTCAGATTCCGACGTAGATAATTCTTCCTAGAATGTACAATGCATTGAATAATTTCAATAACTCAAAAAAAAATCCTATATTTAAAAGAAACATAAAACGAATCGTATCGAATAAACTTTTTATAGTATTTTGTATAATAAATTCACTTGCTTCGCTAGTGTATCTTTTTGAGATAAACAACATTTTATACAACCCATTATTCGCAATCAACTTCTATTTAATTTAAATTATAAGGTCGTTGGTACATTTTACTATATAAAATTCTACAGGAAATTTTATATCAATAAAATGTCTAACAAATAGAAATCAACAAATGATACATTACAATATTTTCAGAATGTTCAAATATATTAAAAAACGGTCAACTACAAAAGTGCATTATTCAAATGAGCACCCATTGACGTTAAAAAATAATTGTGTTTTTTTTAACAATTTTTATAAAAAATCAGACTAGAAAATCTTGTAGAGATATACATGATATTTGCTTAATAAATGTCTAAAGTATTTTTGTATTATTTTTTGTAAGAGATCATACAAATATTCCTGTAGATTGTTATCTAAAATTTACTGCATAATTTTTTTCATCTTCAAAATTATAACCTCAACGTTATTATCTGTATGATTTTTCACGTGATTCTCTGCCCGATTTTTTAAAATACGTTCATAATAAATCACTCACCTTATTTTCAATTGAACCTTCGTTGCTTTTGAGCTGGCTTCTAACAGTACTCCGTGGAATAGGCAATTCTGGATTTGTTACATATTGTTTGTAGCGTCCCCTTTTCTGTTTCTTAACTTCATCCATTTTTTTTGTTTTCAAATAGATTATAGAAATAAAAGGACTGAAAAAAGAATCAGTTTAATATTTAATCATGAAATGACTTTATATAAGAGAAAACCACTTTGATAACAAGCTTTTTGAGATAAATACTTACCGGTTTTTAAACACACTTGCTGATTTTTGAATATTTATTTCCTATTAATAAATTACAGTTATCCAATTATTACTGATCAAATTTACTATTAATTTTACAATCCCTCATAAACATATATAGCACAATTAATTCTTGCACGATTGAAGTATTATTATCAACGGATTCGATATCGAGTAAAACATGTTGACAACTTAGATTAACCGTTACAAGTCGAGATTCGAATGTCAATAAAATCAGGCTCAGTTTTGCCATTTACCCCACCCTTCTGACTTTTGAACTCGATGAAAACAGGCCCTGCGCATGCGGGGTATCAGTGCATTGTCTTTAATCTTTGTCTGACTTTTGACGAGGCAAACAGGTTTTTTGTCCGGCAGCCATAATTGCAGTGTTTCACAAAGGAATTTGACAATGCCTCTTCCCGTGAAAATTACAACGAAATTGCGAGACAAGCTTTGTCAAATCGACGATAACAATTGTGTTATAGTTGAATTTATAAATGCTGAAGGATTGACAAAAGTGGGATATTCAACTTGGTTTAAATATTCATACGACATAGAAAAGTGCATTGAAAATCAAGAAATCGTAGAAATTTTTTGGCCGCTTGATATTCCTATACATTCATCGAAATTATTGAAGTCATCATTAAAATCTGCAAAGTTTGTCGAAGAATTAGTGACAGTTAAAGGAAAAGGAGGTAAGACCTTTTTTTCAGGTTTACAAAATAAAAAAAAATTTTCATAATTTTTCTCATGCATGTAACCTCAAATTTTCAGATTGGATAACAATGCGGCAAGAAATAAAATCATTTGAAGCCGTAGGAAAACTCAACGTGTCAAAAAACAGCCGCAAGAGATTCAAGAAAAAAACACCTGTTGCTGAATTAATGAGAGTAACTCAAGAAGTAGGCATAAAGAAGCCTAAAGTGATTAGCTGTGTAAATTTGCAACATGAGAAACTACTTCAAAAAGTACGTATTTTTTTTATTATTAACCTTTAAATCTAAATAAAGATTTCATCATTATTTTTTGCAGGTTCAAAATACAAACAACATTGATTGGGATAAAGAAGATTTAGAGACGTCAGACCATTCAAATCCAATTTCTACACCAACTACCAGAAGCAAGGGAAAACATAATCAGGATGGTCTGAATGCAACTCCAACAGTATCAAAAAGTAAAATTAAGCAATCATTAGCTATGACGGAAAGTAACAACAACAGTCCTATTGTACAACTGAATTTACCATGTCTGCAAGAACGTTTTAACAGTCCTTCCAGTTGTAATTTGATGAATTCAACCGATAACAGACGTG
The DNA here is from genome assembly GCF_024137745.1 of Phymastichus coffea. Taxonomy (NCBI): domain Eukaryota; kingdom Metazoa; phylum Arthropoda; class Insecta; order Hymenoptera; family Eulophidae; genus Phymastichus; species Phymastichus coffea. The sequence goes on from NW_026706814.1 coordinate 8,945,860, forward strand.
ATGAACTTGAATTTACCCCGAAAAACAGATTGTCTACAGCTGCATCTGGTCTACATTCATCATTACAAAAAAAGCGCAAAGTTGAACACAATTTGGAGGAGAACTTCGATGGGGATCTAGTAAGTAAAAATATCTGCATTCAATATATCATTCATAATAATTTCAATTCAACAAATTTCAATTAAACAAATTTCAATTCAACAAATTTCCATTCATAATCATTCATAATCATTTCAGTAATCATCTGATTTTATTTATTAAATTATTGATAATATTAAAATTCAGTACCGGTACAATTACTTTGGAAAAGATTAGATGCTGATTTTTATTGAAATTGATTACCACTCGACTGAAAGAAAATTTATGTGAATTCTGTTTTGGTGTGACTGAATTGCAGACATATTTGCACATATATAGTTTTCCACTTTATATATATATATATATATATATATATATATATATACAGTAAATTTTATAAGTATATTTCAGTCACACCAAAACAGAATTCACATAAATTTTCCTTCAAGTTGAGTGGTAATCAATTTCAATAAAATCAGCATCTAATCTTCTCCAAAGTAATTGTACCGGTACTGAATTTTAATATTATCAATAATGTTACAGATAATAAAACTAAACTATAATATTATCAATAATATTACAGATAATACTGATAATATTAAAATTCAGTACCGGTACAATTACTTTGGAGAAGATTAGATGCTGATTTTTATTGAAATTGATTACCACTCAACTTAAAGAAAATTTATGTGAATTCTGTTTTGGTGTGACTGAAATATACTTATAAAATTATCACAGTAAATTTTATAAGTATATTTCAGTCACACCAAAACAGAATTCACATAAATTTTCTTTAAGTTGAGTGTTTCACTATATTCACAGATATACTATATGTGTGAAAGATGAATAATAAAAGTGAAAAATTAGTTTATTGTGTTTATTAGTGTTTGTGTTCATATCTATATAATATATAAATCTATATAATCTATATAATCTATATAATCTATATAATCTATATAATCTATATAATCTATATATAATCTATATACTATATAGATATGAACACAAACACTAATAAACACAATAAACTAATTTTTCACTTTTATTACTTTTCTATCACTTCTATCACATTTATCATTTTTTTCTTTTTTATCTTTTTTTATTTTTTTATAACTTTTGTCATTTTCATGACTAAATATATATAATTTTTGGATGAATCTTTATATAGTATTAATGGTTTTTTATTTAATTAAAAAGAGAAGTTCTAATTTGGAAGTATTATTTTTAATTCTTTTACATTTAAATTACTGAAATTCATACAATTCAATGTTGTTATTAATATTAATTAATTTACATATTACGAGTTGTTTTTGTAACTATTTTTGCAATTTTCCATCTTTAAATTTTGGTATTGAAATCATGTCAACCATATTTTTTTTTTAATTCAGCCCAGAGGTGTGAAACGTCATTTTCCACTGACCAAAAACATTCTTCAAAATATACCAAGAAAGTCAGTACAAACGTATGTGTCGGGATTGGTTGAAAATTTTTTTGAACCATGTTACTTGGCTGAGCATTCACCTACTGGTAAATCAACAAATGCTAATAAAACATTGGTACCGAGGCCAGCACTCCATCCTCCTACTGTGAATTACATTCGAGGTATTAATTGTTATAAATTAATTTCATTTTAATACATTTCAGTTAAATGTTGTCCTCATTTTCTACAATTCGTTACAGAATGCGTTGAGACGGTTTTTGGATCTACAAAAAAGATATCATCAATGGTTACAAAAGTACTATCAGATAAAGTTTCAGCGGCACGCGCATTACTAAAAGCACGATCAAAAAGGAATAATTAATGAAAGTTTTTTTTAGATAATCCTACGTTCTTTGTTTTATTTTTCTACGTTTTCAACTTCCATTAGAAACTATAAGGTTGATCAGAGATAAAAGATGAATATTTTATTTTTATATAAACTAGTGTTATTAAAGACAAATTTTGTTTACGTGCTATATATACTATATATAAGTTTTTGTACGAATTTTTGACGAATAAAGATTATTTATGTAATAAAAATTGTTGTAAAATTTGTACATATTAATTTCTATACAATCAATTTTTTACTACAAAGCGATCGGTCGATATTCTTGAAAAGAGGCCATCATTGCGTCTAAAATTTTTTTCATGCAATAAGTTTGATTGTGATTCCTATACATTTCTTTTATGAAATTTAGTTGAATTGATACAGAAAGCTGTACTATAATATTTACAAGAGCAAACTGTATGCTGATCTATAGATAAATAAAAAGTATTCAGGTAAGATTCTGTGTACAAATTATGTGCAGACTAGATTATATTTTTCAATATAATTTTTTGTAGAAATATATTTAGATATGTTTGAAAAGTGAAAAATTATACATGTATACTTAATACTGTGCACGTGAAGCTACATATATATATATATATATATATATATACAGAATATTCTGATCAATTTTCCATATAATTTTGTACAGTTATAAGTAAATGCAGCAAACGTTAAATGAATTTGTACAAACATATTTGCAAAAATTTATAAAATGTATGAAATTCTATATAAATATTGATCAAAGACCGTGCAGGCATTCGTACAGTAGGATAATTTTTTTTTATTATATAAAGCGATCGGTAGAGGCAGAGGTCGATATTCTCGATAGAGCATTTTGGCTCTGGACTTTGTTACAGAAAATCCTACCGTAATTCTCGTGTGTTATATCCACAAAATTATGCAGAAATTGTTATATAAATGTTTATAATAAATAATTGTTAGCAACGAAATGTTTATTCATCTACAGAAAAAGTAGAAGTATCTCTGGTAACATTTCGTGTAAGAGTCTCTGCCAAAATAGGAACTTAATTTCTTATAAAATTTTAGACATAATTATATGCAAAGATAATTCAATAGACATGAAAAAGGGTGGCGAAAAATCTGTATAAGATGCTGCAGGAGATCTTACAATTATTTATACGCAAATGTGTAGGTTGTACTATCAAGAACAATAGAAAACACTACAGGTTTTTCAATACAAATAACTGTATGAAGTTATACACAAAATCATACAGACATATTCATAGATACCTCTACGAAATTTTCTGTTAGATTTTTTACATAAATTCCTACACAGTTTTTCCCTAAGGGTCAAAAGCCGAATGTATAATATTGTTGTAATAAAGAGTAAAATATTCGAATTGATGAGTTTATTCTGTTCGAACCTGTCTCTCCTGTAAGTGATTAACTTGCGATTATCTATATTACCGGACGACATAGCCCTCGTTAAATTTTCGCGACGAAGCGAATGCGCCTTCCGAGCCTTTCCCCTTAAATAATTTGTGACGCAACGTTGTTCGGGCTTAAATTATTAACGTACGTGTTACAAATGTACTTGCTTTTAATTAATAAAACATTCAAAACAATATGTTATGTTTTATTGATTTTAATATCTGAATAATCTAAATATTTGACCGGTACTTTTTCATTCTTTATTATTAAATAAAAGAAATTGTTTTTATTTATTTTTTTTTGTTTTAATTAATTTTTGTATTGATGATAATTTTACATATTTTGTATGTGCATATTATATCTGTATTCTCAATAATTGAGTATAGTACAGTCACTTTTATACAAAAAAGTAAATTTAGGTTTCTGAAATAGAGCTTTTCTTTTTTCTTTTGCCACAGAATCTTTGCATACAAACACTTATAATGTATTGTAAATTATAAGATACCTGCAGTATAAAATAGTAAAACCAAAAAATATTATTCAAGCAATTTGGATACATATTGATAAAAGTACACCATTGAATTAGTGAGTAATTACGTGTTCATATTATTTTTTCTATCTTTGATTATTTGTCAGTAATTAGTAATTTTCAGAATCATGAAATAGAAAAATAATTAATCCTTGAATAAGTAGACAATCCAATAACCGATATGATAAACTTATATAAATATAAGAGTTAGGGTCTGTCCATATTTCAATATAAAGAATTAAAATCAATTACTTGTTCGTAAAATTTATTGGACAGTAAATTATATGAAACATGTTACATAGATATTTTGAAACTATAAAAAATGTAATAAGTTTTAAAACATACAGCTGTAAGTATATGCAATATTGAACACATGGAAAAAAAACCTTAAACATTATGAAGGTTATATAAAAAATATAATTTTGAATTCTAATGATTAATTCATGCTTCTATTCTTTCTAACATAATTAAATAACTATATTTACAAAGCTTAAATATGTTATATATATTAAACAATACTAATATATTATTACACATTTTGTAATAATGCATTTATATTAACACAATAATTTTATTATGCAACTTCCATTCTTAATAAAAAGTTTTTAAATTATCTTGTGTTGTTGATCACATTTTAAACATTGTACAATACCTAGTTTCTATTCAAAATAGTTTTTGAAAAAACCAATCATCATTTATGAATAAGGTAGAAGAAAAACAAAGCCAACAAATATAATTTAAAATATTTCTAATAAAATCCTATTGGATTGATAAACTTGTAGAATGTATAATACATAAATAACTAACATATATATATGATACATATTACGTATGAGAATAGAGAGAGAGAGAGAAAGGGAGAATATTATAGTCATCTTAAAGATAATCATCTTAAAGATAATCATCTTTACCGATAAAGATGGCTGGGAAGAAAGTAAGAAAAAAAGTTTTCGACCATATAAAAAAAAAATTAATAAATGAATGAATGTCAAGTAAACAATTAAAATTTTTTAATAGAACGAATCTAGGTATAATATATTAACAATATATAATAAGTTTTTTTACATGCAACGCTATTTATGTATTAATTAATTAATTGAAATCTGTGCACGCCGACTTCATTGAGTATAGTGTCGCGTAATAAACCGCGCCTCCGGCATTCATGCCGCAGGTCGCTACCGCGACCCTTGATCGGTGACGTAGGTTGGAAATATTTCCTTGTTAGAGCTATAAACGCAACACGGAAATAACTATTTGTATAAAAACTCTGGTAAAACGTACCAAAGAAAGAGGAATTGAAATAAAAAATACTTGATGCCCTAGAAGAAATAATAATTGCTATATAAGTAGTTTCTAAAGTCATGAACATTAATAAATAAGTTAATAATGACCACAAAACCGTCATTTTGTATATGACAGGCTAACTTGAACTAGGCAGTGAAACCAACAGTCTAAAGCGGATTTTAAAATTGAGCTATAAAAGGCGCTAAAGTATATCGCAGATGTAAACGGAAAGATAGATCGACATCTAGTCTTAATCAAAGTTTAGGGTGTCGGAAAAGTTTAGAGTCAGCATGATAACTGAACGGCAACGCTTTTTCGGAAAAAACGTTTCATACAGAACTGACAGAATTCATCTATTATGCGTTATTGCAAATCTTGTAAATTCTAGGTTTTGTTTTGAAAACTCTCTCTTTAAGATAGCCCCACAGACAATCTTTGAGTGGACTTAGTTTAGGCGATCTATCAGGCCACTCAATAAATTCTCTACAATCTATTCAATGATTGTTAAAGACGATGTCCAAATAATTGCGTTCATTGTTTCCATAGTGAGAAGGGGCACCATCTTCTTGGAAGGACATCTACTCAAAATTATGACTAGTTATTTCTATTATTCTAGAGATGACTTGATAGCAAAGCATGTTTTCATACTTTGTTGTATTGAAATTCCCACAATAAAAAACGGACCTATCAACTAATTGTTCAATATTCCATACCAAATATTTAACTTTTGAGAATATTGCGTCTTCTCTTTGTGTACTCAATAGTGATTAGTATCAATCCAATATACGTAGGTGTGTCTATTCAAAGATCCATTTAACTCAAATGTTGCTTCATTAGAGATAACTATGTTAGAAAAATAATTTGGATCGCCATTAATTTAGTGCCATCATGACTTCACAAAATTGTACAATTGAAATTACATTCATTCAATTCACGAATAAACTTGTTTTTTTGAATGGATTAAATTTATTTTTCTTTAGTATTTTGGAAATAGAATCTTTATTAATATCATGCTTCTGAGGAGTTTTCCTATTACTACAATGAAGATATTCCGTGAAAGATAACAAAACTTCTAATGATTTTTCCTCACTTGTAGCGGTACTTGGTTTTCTGGCGGTCAATCAATAAAATCAACGGAATTACTAAAAGTTAGTCGAAGGCACACATAGGAATTTTTAATTACTCTGAAAAGAAATTGATAAAAAAAAATAACTTCATCTAATGTGATGGCTCATTAACTATAACAGAAAAGCTAGCTCAAGTTGAAAACTGATTCCTCATAAAATTTACTAGAAAATGTTTACAGTAAGAACTTTTTAGCTAAAACCATCTTTGGCATTAGATTACAATATTAGTAATATTGACAACGAACGGTGATTTTGACAAGCGACGAATTTGTAAATAACTTCTTGAGATAGAATAAGGAAATAAACGTAATGTACAACAATAAATATTTTCAAGCTATCATAGTTACTCATGTTTTAGTAATCGCAGAATTCAAATTTAAAGTTAGTTTCTCATTTTACAAAATGGCGTATCCAATATGGCCGCTGTGGTAACAGAAAATTTGTTTGCTCGTTCAGAGCTGGCGAATAGTCGCTACACATTTTGGTGATTGCTGAATTTTAATTGTTGAACCAAAACCTGGGATAAATAAACCTAAATCGAGTTAATTTATCCAGGTACTTGAAAAATTCTACTTTAACATGATTCATTAAGATATTTTCTTCTAGCGATATTTGACATTGAATACAATGCAAGGTTGAATTGCAATCAATGAAGAATTATCCCAACGTCGAATAAGTTGCTTTTTTTCTCTCCAAGGTAAAAAATACGGGATTCCTTTCAAAAAAACTTAATTTGACCTTCAAAATCAAGTCCAAAGTCTATTTGAGCAATAAACAAAAACTATTATTCAAAACAGTCTTTTGTTAATTACTCGAAAACTACTTGAAATAGCTAAGTCTCGCAAATTTTTGAGGGATCTGCAAGAGAATGTGCTTCTTTTAATTTAAAAGAAATTAATAAAATTTAAAAAAGTTAATTAAAATAAAATAATTATATTATATAGGATACACATGTGCACTGCAGCTCTCTATTTTCCTGTTATCTAGCAATTTTCTGTGATGTTCCGGATAATCTGGCTATTCCGGATGGCACGATCGTATACTGTCTCTTTTTTTTATACAGGCTCCACTTCTAAGCATCCGAAAATTGCCAGATGCAAGAGTTGAAAGCTATCGTTCACAAAATTTTTCTTTTCTCAGCTGCACGCGCTTTCTAATCTTAATTTATGAGCTAAACGCGTGGCCTGTTTTTCTTTTTCCTCTTTTTTTAGTTTTGAGCCGCCGTCATATAAGCAAACTCTATTTACTCCAGAAAATATATTAATACGAGCTTCGAAATCTGGAAAGCTTTCTAAGGAACTTTTTCAGACGAGGATGAAAAAAGTATTTTTGAAAAGTACTAAAAATTCTTCCGTGCTACTTTTGGACTCCTGAAGTGCTCAATGCCAAAGTACTGTAACACATGGATCAATAAGTCCCGAGACTAACCCAGAGTTGGCGCTCGTAGTAAACCAGTAACCACGTCTTTCTAGAGTACTAACCTTTACTTGAAACGTGTCAAAATTTTAAGTCGATCGGATCAGAAACAGCTGAGTTATCGAGGTTGGAGTAAAGTCGTTTTGTAGTTTGTTTAAAAAATGGAAAAAACCGAGTTTCGTGTTCTGATAAAACATTGTTTTTTAATGGGTAAAAACACCGTGCAAGCGAAACAATTGCTTGAAAAATGTTACCCGGACTCTTGTCCATTAAAAGCAACGATTTGTCGGTGGTTTGCCGAGTTTAAACGTGGTCGTACCGACACAAATGACGCGGAACGCTCGGGTGGACCTGTGGAAGCCGTTACACCGGGAAATGTGAGTGAAGTGATAGAAATTATAATGAAAGATCGTAAAGTGAAGCTCCGTGAGATTGCTGAGATGACACAGATATCATATGGAAGTGTATTTACTATCCTTCATGAAAAATTGAGCATGAAAAAGATTTTTTCCAAGTGGGTGCCGCGATTGCTTTCGATGGAACAAAAACAGCAACGAGTCGATGATTCAGAAAGCTGTTTATCGCTATTTACTCGCAACAAAAAAGATTTCTTGCGTCGTTACGTGACCATGGACGAAACATGGATACATCACTACACTCCAGAGTCGAAGCGGCAGTCATCTGAGTGGCGCATAGCTGGCGAAAGCCGTCCGAAACGTCCGAAAACGCAGCAGTCAGCTGGCAAAGTCATGGCGTCAGTTTTTTGGGATACGCATGGCGTGATTTTCATTGACTACCTTGAAAAAAGTAAATCGATCAACAGTGATTATTATATTGACTTATTGGTGCGTTTGAAGGAAAAATGCAGAGAAAAAAAATCCTTTTTCACCAAGACAATGCACCCTGCCACAAGTGGATGAAAACAATGGCAAAATTGAACGAATTGGGCTTTGATCTGCTTCCTCACCCCCCATACTCGCCAGATTTAGCCCCCAGTGACTACTGGCTCTTTGCTGATCTTAAAAAAATGCTGCAGGGAAAAAGATTTGGCTCAAATGAGGACGTCATCGCTGAAACTGAAGCTTATTTTGAAGCGAAAGATAAATTTTTTTATAAACATGGTATTGAAAAATTGGAAAAGCGTTGGAACCATTGTATCACCCTAAAAGGTGATTATGTTGATGAATAAAAAAAATTTTGCAAAAAAAATGTTTTCATTGTTAGTCTCGGGACTTATTGATCCATGTGTTACAAGAAGTTGTACCAAACGAGGTGAATTTAAAACTAATGACGGTAACGCCGGGTACGACTGATAAAATTCAGCCCCTAGATGTTTACGGATTCCACTTCTGGAAAAACTTCGTAAGAAAATTATCAGATATAATTATTTTCATGGATTATGATGTCAGTTTACACGAAAAAAATAATATCATTAAAATACAATCTTTCGTGCATAATCAGTTATTATCTCCAAGATTCCATAATACTTTTGAATATTAATGGTTCAAAAGTGAATACTTAATTCACAGATTTCTAGAATTTTATAATGCTGCTGAATTTTGCTTCAATACAACAACAGACCTTATATGTAGTGTAACGATGAACGTTATATTCACGCACTCGTTTCGTTAGGGGGGCTGCCCACGGGAGTAGCACCTACCGGCCATAAAGAGAGGGCGCACGCTAATTTAAGAGAGACCTCTAGATACGTATGTGTTGTGACCGAACCGAGAACTTTTTTTGAACTGCAACGCAAAACGAGTACCAGGATTGTGAGCTAATTCTACATTGTTAACCCAAAAAGGCATTCTGAGAGAGAGAGAGAAAAAGAGAGAGACAGAGAAAGAGCTGCAGCGGACAACCGACCCTGAACAATCGACTTTTCCGATGATTGGATAGATAGCCTGAGTAAACGAGAGCAGAACTCGCGAGTTAAGCTGGCCAGTTCCACGTGATACGCTTGCATATTAGAAGTTAAATTGCCGGTCGATCTCACGTGAACTTTCAAAGCGTGTTTTGATAATTGCGCGTTTATCGCGAATCTATTGTAGGCGAATGATAGTTGCGTGCACGTAACAAAATGGCGGCGCCCATAGCTACCACGCATTAAAAATAATTTCCATCGCACAAGCCTTATTTTGTAATCCACGGATCAATAAATAATACCAACGTGATAATAAAGAATAACCTAATCATTGACTGTCCCTTAAAAAGCGGCCATTTCCGCATTCGTATATTCGCTACCGTCGTACACCTTCGTGCTTGCGCACCCATTTTTCTTAACTAGCGGAATCCAACCATACTTTCGAGCAAGGCTGAAGCGGCCTAATAGAGACAACGGCAGCTATCAACGGGGACTTCACCCGAAAGCAAGGGGCTCACGCCCAAGGTAAGGTCGCGGTGCAAAGTCATCACAAAGGACGCGTTTGTCATTGCCCGAGGAGGCAATCCTAGATAAAGGCACGGAACATCGCTAAAACAAACGTCATTGCATGACGTCACAGTAACGCTTACGCCATTCTCGCTTATTCTTGCGCATGTGAGGAGGCTCGCCCGCAAACTTGTACACCGCGTGGCCCACCAACCATCTTACCCCGTCACAGTAGCTATCAGGACAATATTAGAATTACAGCTTGTGGCTGGTGTAAACAGCAATTGTGCTTAAATCATTTTTTTACAGAGTGTCATTATTGCAAAAATTATAAACCATAGGAATAATATAAACAGCCGTGATTATCAACAATTTTAAATATTCAATTGATAGAACGAATTTTACTCTATGAAATTTATTGTACTGTTGTAAAAATGTATATCAAAATAAAAAAAAATGATTATCAAATTAACAATAAGAATTATAATTGTTTTTTTTTTCATTCGAAATTACTGCATGCATAACATTTTTTATTAACCTTTAGCAGTTTGTAATCCCGGCTGAAAATAAACAATTAAAATTTATTAAAAATTTATGACGACTTAATTCTTTATTACTATCTTTTATTTATACTATTATTGTTACACTATTAACTCTAGAGACGAATCCAATAGAAGGTCGACACATTTTAATTGATTAAAATTTTTATTTAATAGATTTTATGTAAATTTAATAACTATAAATAAAAATAAATAAAAATTAATTATTTTTATAAAATTATCTGTAAAAGTTTTCTTTAAAAATTTTCTGCAAAAATCACACATCTCACTCTCATTGACAATTTCTTCCACCATATTAGATTCAATACTATGAATTTTGGAAATATGGTTATAAATTGATATTTAGTGGCGTCAAAAAGCCACAATTTATCGAAATTAACTTTTTTTTTAAGTTTTGTCGAGATTGATTTAAACATTGACTTAAATTAAAAAATTTTGGTATCAAACTCGTGACCTGTAATAAAAAAACTCTAGAAGATTATAAAAATAATTTTTTTATTTATTTTGAATTAATTTTTTATGTTTTATTGCGAAAATATACTTGATAAAAGACGATTCTACCCTTTCCAACATAAGAGAGGCAAACTCTTGAGTCGATTTTACTATTGGGTTATTAAACATAATTTTATTAATTTGGGTTGGGTTATTAAAGATTATTTTGGGTTATTGTTTTTATATTGGGTTATTAAAAATAATTTTATTTAGTTCAAAAATATTAATTGGAAATGAAAATATTTTTCGATAATCTACCGGTGTGCAGTTTCAAGAAATCGGAGAGGGTCACTTCCCTGCCTCCTCTTGTAAGATATTACCATATTTCTGCATTTATGCCCGTATTGTTTAATTAGTTTACAAGATTTTAGAAATTTTCATAAAACAACTGACAGTCAGAAATCAAGTAGCGATGAATCTAATTCATTAAAGACTTATGTAGAACTGGAACAGAATTATATCAGTTATATCTTTACAAGTGTTTTGACTTAAGGGTATCATGCCTTAGGTGGCATCGATCTTTAAATTAATTTAGGTTAATTTGATTTATCTGTATATATTAAAAATTAAGATCGAATATAAAAAGAGAAGGGAAATGAATTAATTAAACGAAATTTCATAAGAAAAAGTCAAAATAGCGCAAAAACCCAGTTTACTGATGAACAAAAAGAGAGAGAAAATGATAGAAAGGAAGAAAAGAAACGAAAGGCAATGCTAGCAAGTGACGCGCATAATATAGTGTATAGATCGATGGGACAGAGCGCATACGCTCTACAGTCACTCACCATACAAACGGCGCGATCGTGAGAGAACAAGAAACTGATCGCTTCTATACAACACACATGCGAAGTTCGTGGGCGCACCACAATGGAGATAGCCGTAAATTTAGTTGAGTTGTTTCAAAGGAACAACTCTGGCCTTGCGCAGGTGAAGGTTGACTTGAGTTTATATGACTTTAATAGCCAATACCGCGATCCACGTGGCTGCAATAGCCGACGAGATGCAACAGACGTACATACACTAGCGCGAGAGAGACAAATACGAACACATAACAAATTTTTTACGCTCACAAACACAACACGCACAAAAAATGGCGCTACGCCACTCAGGCATGCATGACATAAAGTACACTCCAGGTGAAACTGCTCTGCCACTGTTAATGAAAGGTTCTGCTATTTTCTCTGGTACTGTCAACGGAAGGTTCTGCTCTGTTACTTGCTGAAAAAGGTGCGCGATACATTTTTTCGCGTCTTTTACTGGAATGAAGAACAGAAAACGCGGGTGGTTTTCTACGCGATGCTACCGCTAGAAGCTGTAAGCAGTAACTGTCTAGCTTGGCGGGAATGCATAAGAGAGCGGAATTGGCATGCGTCAATGCTGCCAACTATTCCCATATAAATTCGCCAAACTCAGTCGACAAGCTGGAATCTTTACTATGACAAAGGAACAACAAGCAAAGATAAGAAGAAAGTCAAAGGATCACAAGTTTATACATGAGGCAATTTTCTGCGAAGAAAATATTGCAGTATTAAAAAAATGCTACATACAGTATTAAAAAAAAATATTACAAGGATTTGTAAATCATCATTTTTAGAATGACTTGGTACCAATTTTAGTTTCTGAGAAACCACCAACCAGGGTTATTAAATTAACGTTTGTTTCGACAAATTATCATATTACACAATTAATGAAAAATTCAGAAGGTTTCGGCAAGTGATCACAACAGACCCGTGACTTAGTACATTCAGATTTCCTAAATTTTTAAAAAAATTATAAAATTAATTTACTTAGTAATCATTTCTACTATAAGAAATTGAAAGATGTAACCATTCAATTTTCATCGTTTCATATTTAGAAAAAAACGTTATCAAAAATTTTATTTCATATCAATAATAAATTTACGTATTGTAACGGGGGGGTTATCTGAAAAATGGGAAATTTATTTAAGAACAAACTCCCACGATGCAGAGCAAACCGCCGCTCCGTTAAACACGTATGATAGTACGTGTATTCGCCTTAACATCAGATGATTTATCCTAGTTGTCTTCTATCAAACGGAGTTGAACTCACCTTAAGTCACGTGTCTTATGACACTCGATGAGTTTTAAGTGTGAGTGACTTTACTCCTAATCTTCTTAATCCCCTAGATGTAATCGGATTAAAACCTAAGCCTTTTTCGATTACTTAAGCTACTAGGAAAATTCAATGACGAAAACGGCGAATAAATTTAACAGACTTTAATTAATAAAAATCACTACAGTCTTTGTAGGGCCGAAAGACTAACGCACGCGAATAGGATTTTACAATTAGTTATATTCGGTGAGAAAGAGAGAGAGAGAAGATTCGAATTATACCGCGAACTAAAGCTCGACGCAAATACAAAAAATAACGCTATCACGAATAGACAAAATACCGAATGTATTTTGTATGGCTTATAATGACGGAAGGTGCACCTACCATGCGGTGCAATTACGGTGATCAGCCGTAATTGTTGCAAAAATATCAACTGCCGTTGTCCCTCGATTATAAAAAATATCTAGTTCGATTATTTAGTACCAACACTACCGGTAGTGAACAAAAGTAACTGTTGTTTAAAACTGTAGCGCCGAACGTACCACATTTAATGTAACGCCAGATAGGTTAGATACCTTATACATTATTGCAGTCTATAAGATGGCAAATGATAGAGAATTGATAGGCTTTCAACTACAATTAGTGGAATTAGGCCTTAATTTTATGGAAGTACTTGAATATATGAGAAGAAGAAGCAAATATATATAAATGATATGTATTAATCATCCCAAAAGCTTTTTTTACATTAGCATACTCATCAATAAGCAATATTCATGAGAATTTGAAAAGCAAATTGTAGACCTGACATTTGAACATTAAAAGTGGTACGTTCGGCGCTACAGTTTTAAACAACAGTTTCAGTCACGATGTCGCCGTCGAGCGGTGCGGACGTGCAACCGCCTGACGCATAATCGCTACATAAGCATTTCAAGTGTCATCCAAATACAAAAGTAGGAGCAGTTGTGTGTTTAGTATGTGGAAATTTCTATCATACGAGTGAAATAGTAGCAAAAATCAATGCAGGAAATGCAATCAAACTAATAAACAGCTCATTCATAATATGCCAGGAGCATCCAAATTTTGCACTAACATCAAACTTGCCATATGGGGACTTAAGTGAACAAGCTAGTGCTTTCATAACACAATTTAAATTTGTAAGTAGAGAACAAATAAAACAGGAAATATTAAATGAGCTTGTGAATAAAAAGTAAATTTTAAATGAAAAAGATAATCATATGGATGTAACACAGATCAATGATCTGGATGAATTACAACAATTAAAAGCCGAAAATAACCTATTGAAAGAACTGTACAAAGAAACAAAAGAAAAAAATGAATTGCTCAATGAACTACTAATTAAAGAAAAACAAAATAATAATGCAAATACTAACATTATAAGAAAAACATATGCTGAAACAATGGCACTACCAAAACCTAAGCCCAAAAGAATATCAAGATTAATAATAAAGAAAAAGAGTAATGATAACATAAACTTAGAAAATCAAGTAGCTTATTACTTAATTAAAGACAAAAACATACAAACAAAAAGTGTACAAGTTAAAAATACTGACACAATAATTATCAACTGCATGACCGAAGAAAATGTCACAGTGTTAGAAAAAACTTTACAAAAAAAACTACCGGCACTTACTGTTCTAAAAGAAGAAATACGTAAACCGATAGTTAAAGTAGTAGGAATTTCTAAAGCTTTCACAACAAATGTAAAAGATATAGAAACTGATATTAATGCAAGAAATTTTAGTCAATACGAAGAAAAATGCAAAGTAAATCATGTATTTACAAATGAAAAAAATAAAACAGTAACTGCAATAATAGAAGTTCCATCTATTCTATATAAACATAAAAATCAATAGTAACAAATTATTTATTGGATGTCAAAACTGTAGAGTCTTTGACGTCATCAACACATATCCGTGTTACAACTGCTCAGGTTTTGGCCACGGCGGCGGAAAGTGTGAAAAAGCAAAAAAAGAGCCAACGTGTTATAAATGTGCTGGCAAGCACCAAGCAAAAATGTGTAGTAGCAGCATACTCCAATATCCAAACTGCATTTTCCACAATGAAACATATAGTAAAATCTACAACGTAAACCATAGTGCAATCGACAGCGAAATGTGTGAAGTTTTAAAAATGAAAATAAAAAGGTATATTGAAATGACGGATTATCCAATTCAACCAACTCATCAAAGATATTTTGGTAGAATAAACTTTGAAACAAACACCCGCAAGATATATAACCGTCCGAGAATAAATAACAGTTTATCGTTATCATCATTATCTACTCCAAGTCCAACAGGTAATAAAACCAGGAATACTAAATAGTTTTCTGCAATATTACAATATGGATAAAAGCTTATATGATATTATATTTGAAAATGAACATAAAACAGATAATATTGATGATCTAAACAAATATATATGTAAAGAAAATAATATCATTCTTTGTATAAACATCAGAAGCCTTAAAAAAAATTACAATAAATTACTAGTATTTCTGAAGAACCTCGAAAAAAAACCATGTATAATAGTATGCACAGAAACATGGAATTTAGATAATCATGAAATGTTCCATATTCCAGACTATAAAATATATTACAATGAAAGTAAAATAAACAAATCAGATGGAGTTGTTTTGTATATGAAAGAAGAAATCACCGAAATTACAGAAGTTCTTGAAATAGATAAATTAAAAATAATTAACTCTAATATTTCACTAGAAAACAACAAAAATTTGGTGCTGTCTGCTATTTACAGATCTCATGATTTATCTAAATCTGAATTCCTATTGAATCTCAAAGAATTATTGAAAATAAACAAAAAATATAAAAACAATATTTTAATGGGAGACTTTAATTTTGATATATTGAGTGAAGAAATACTAGATCAAGATTTTTTACAAGTACTGCTAGAAAATGGATATTGCCCTGGACTACATACCATAACAAGACCATCCAATATTGATATTAACAAAGGTACATGTATAGATAATTTCTATGTTAGGCTAGGAAAAGTGAACTATAAAACTTACGTCCTCAACGTACCCTTCAATGATCACTACCCCATAATGATGAGTTTAAGGAATAATTATAAATGTACACAAAAAACCAATTTTAAAATAATAAACTATTTTAAACTAAAAAATAAAGCCAAAAGAACTGTTTGGACTGACATACAAATTATAAAAGACCCTAATCTAGCTACGAACAAATTAATAGAAAAAATTCAAACATGTATTACGGCATCATTTAAAAACAATAAACACAATAAGAATAAAATGAACCCAAGGAGTAATTGGATAACTAAAGCAATAATGATATCATGTGCACACAAAGAAAAACTTTATAATAATTTGAAAAAAGATCCCAATAATGCAACAAAAAGAGAAAAATATAAAAACTATGTAGAAACTTTAAAAAAGATCATAGATCTAGCTAAAGAAAAATATGAAAAAAAATCAAATCAAAACAAATCAACACAATCCACGAAAACTATGGAAAATAATCAACAACAAAATTGGGAAGAAAACCAAAAAAAACAATAACATAAATCATCTATTAATAGGTAATAATAAAATTACAAACTCAAACGACATTGCAGAACAAATGAATACATTTTTCAGTACAGTAGGCAAACAGATATGTGATAATATTAGACAACCAATAAATAGTAACATTACTCTACCATCTATGAACAACAACAGTATTTTTCTACATTTAACAAATAGAATAGAAGTTCAACAGACAATAAGGAAAATGGACAACAAAAACGGAGGATCTGACGGCATCAACACTCAGGTACTAAAGACGATAATAAACTATATAAGTGATCCGTTGACCTATATCTTTAATTTATGCTTACAAAAAGAAATATGGCCTGACGAATTAAAAAGTGCTGAAATTATTCCTATCCACAAAACTAAAGAGAAGTATCTACCAACAAACTATAGACCTATAACTTTAATATCAAATATCGCCAAAATTTTTGAAAAATTAATACAAATCAGGATTACAAGTTTTTTCAACAAACATAATTTATTTTGATTTTAGAAAAGGTCTTAGCACCAAAAATGCCCTATACTACCTAACTAACTCAATATACAATCAACTAGATAAAAGTAAATCAATAGCAGCAACTTTCTTGGATCTAGCGAAAGCTTTTGACACTGTGGACCACAAAATTCTACTCAAAAAACTCTATAGATATGGAATTAGAGGTAGTACGTATGAACTTATCAAAAGCTATCTAAGTAATAGGAAACAAAGAGTTAAAATTAATGGTGAATATAGTCAATATCAACACGTCAACATTGGCGTACCACAAGGTACAATATTGGGACCTTTATTTTTCATAATCTACATTAATGATATGTTACAATTGCTACCAAATGATAATGTGTTGGCTTTTGCTGATGACACGGTAATTATCGTGAAAGGCGAAACATGGCATGAAGTCGAAAAAAATATGAACTTCTACTTAAACAAACTATCCATTTGGCTAGCATTGAATAAGCTGTCATTAAATATTGACAAAACAGTATACATGGCATTTGGAAATAACTGCAATAGCAACTCAACATATCTACATATAAATATAAAAGGTGCATCCATTCGAAAAGTTGATAACACTAAATACCTCGGAGTGCATTTCGATAGCCATATGAGATGGGACATGCATACAAACATGCTATACAATAGACTAAAATATCTAACTTATATTTTCTACAAATTATCTAAGATAATGAGCACAGATAATCTACGTATGATTTACTATGCACTTTTCCATAGCATAACAACATACGGTATTATAGTGTTACGTCCTGAGACGCAAAATTAAATCATTTTGAGATCAACGGCAATCATGCGAATTGAAAGTAGCAAAATAAGCACAAAATGTATTTCACCTACTTTTTTTTATTTTACGAAACGCAAAAATTAATAAATCAAATTCAGCAGAAAACCCAATTGAGAAATTGAAACATCAACTTGATTACTCGACAACTAAATGTAAGTCAGTTAGCCAATATATAAAACAGCGTCTCAATTTTTTAGCCAGTTGATTCGCGACTCGTGACAATTCTACTGTACCAGTTGACTCTGCCACTCATTGAGTGAAATCCAATTATTAAATAAAGTGTTATTAAATATTATTAAATAAAGTGTATCAAGTTCATTTCTATAATTTCCATACGAAATATTCTCAATAATAAAGAAACCAATTTAAGAAGAAAATAATATAAAGGAACAAGGAGTAAGATAATAATTTATCAACATCTTCAACAATATATATATAACCCAGGTAAGTCCTGCCATTATACATATTATATCATAATCATACCGAGATAAAATAAATTTTACTCATATTAAACAAATACATGTCACGGCTACGGAGTCGCGACATAACAATAGCATGGGGTGGAGCATACATTGGAAGACTCAAATATATACAAACTCTACAAACACGACTATTACAAATAATAAATAAAAACAAGTTTATAAATGAAAAAAATCCACTAAACATAGATCAAACATTCACCATGGAATCTCTAGTGTATCACTATGTCAACCTGCAAAATATGTTCCCGAAGAAAAATTCCGTAACAAGGAAAAAAACTATACAGCCCCTTAAAAGAAAATTAACAATCAGCATTAAAGATAGCTATACAAGAGCTTTAGCCACCTTCAATCAACTACCTTCTCACCTCAAAACTTTAAATGGCAATACTAAAACAATAAAGGACAAAATAAAAAAATGGATAAAAGGCCATCCATTCTAGATACAGAAATACAATGAACCACAAAATACATTGCAACAATTTACAACAAATATATTACAAACTAAAACAACAAGGGAACTTTGATAATAGTCTACATTCAGCATTGGAAGTCCATGTGGATGTGGATAGGGATAAGTTTCTCTTGGATGTAAGGACATATTTGTGTTCACAAGGCACTTGTACACTTCATTACAATCGTTCTCATCGTCGAATGTCTGAATATAACATGAAAAAAATTAATGTATCAGATAACTACAGAAAAATAATAGAAACAATTGCTAATGTGATTAACATAGCTTGGAACTCACAACGGATAACTATTAATACCAAAACAAAAAACAGACTCAAAGAGGGAAAAAGAAACGAAACTTACATTCAAACAAAAACAGATTACACCCAACATAAATTTCATTAATAAATATGTGTATTGCACATACAAACAATTAATTGGTAAAAAACATATACATTTCATAAAAGAAGAAAACAAAGAAGATCACAAAGAACCAAATACAGATAAAGTAAGATATAAACCCATAGAAACAGTATTTAAACAAATAGATGACATTGCAGACAATAATAGTATGCAAATAGAAACAAGTAAACCAAAAAATACACCAGGAAAACCGATTCTACAAACAAATAATATTCGAATGACCTATGGAGACATCAATTATCTTGGAAACAATAAAGCATTATTATACTTTTATAGAGGTATCAGAGGATATCAAACTTTCACTAATTCATTGTACTCACTTGAACAACAACCTAAATATAAAGATTTAATAGTCTTAGATGACATAGTATTCACAGCAACATGTAAATGTGATTCACATAGACAACATACTGAAATGTTCCCTCACTATAGAGTCACGTGTGCTACAGGACTTACTTGTCCTGTTAGACTAAATACATACGAAAGAATATCATATGCAAGAAAAATGAAAGCATCAATGACGACAATCGTAACGGCCAGACAAATGTTAATTAGATATTGGAGATAGCAGAACAAAATCGAAGATAATTGGTGAAGTAAGCTTTTATAGGAAGCATTCTTGCTACCAATATTAAGCCATACTTCATCTGTGAAATATTATAATCTATTACAAACCGACTCTTAGTTTTAAGTTTTTTGTTTTTTTTTTTTTGTTTTTTTGTTTTTTTCTTAATTTTCTTTGTTTTTTTAATTTTTTTTCTTAATTTTCTTTAAGTGTTTAGTAGTTTTAAAATACCAGACCAGCGAACAGATTTATCCTCTGCCGGGTTACAAATTTGTAATTGTAAAATTGTATAATTATTACTACTTGTTGTAATATTTTGTACTATACTCTGGTTAATAATAATAATAATAATAGTTACTTTTGCTCACTACCGATAGTATTGGTACTAAATAATCGAATTAGATATTTTTAGTGATGTTACTAGAGTTGCGATTCGCGTTCGTATCCGTCCGCATTCATACGTAGCTATGGGACCGGGGCCTTATCAGCTGCGCTGCTTTGTACTGCCTCTATCAGCTGCAATCTGCTGCTTCTGTATCGCTGCTTGCTGCTGCAATTTCGTCGTTGCACACCCGCACGTATTTGTCCCAGAGAAACTTTATTTATGGCGAAACAAAGTGCAAAACACTATTCGGCGGTAAACTCGCGTGAACAGCTGAGGCGTAACTGCCTATTCAAAAGATCGCGCGCCCCCTCTCTCTCTTAACTGTTAGAACTAACGCGCGAGAAGCCGAATCGTGAACGAGTCGATTAATTAAATCGACTACCGTTGCAGTATTAACGTTTCCACAATCAATCCGAATTATATATTTATGCATTTTTGAAAAATTGTTTAACCCATTAAAGCCCACGCTAAGACTGGTTGAGATAGCGACAAACAAACTGTGCTATCTTTTGCATAAGTGAAAAATAAAATATACGTATTTTTTTTATGTTATTTTCAATTGTTTATAACAAATTATTTAAACAAATTACAAAAAAATTCATAATTATCAAAATCTAAATGCGGGAATCGATTCTGGGGATAAAATTGAGATGAAAACCTATATAACACTTTTTTGTCAGAGTTCAATTTGATATCTTTATGTAGAAATAAACTATTGACAAATAAGTGTTTTCATTCTCACACATGGTATCTGGAATCATATCAGTATTTTTTACTGATAAATTTTGAGATCTTATATTGTAATTGGATAAGTTTATTTCATTTCGTAAATCCTTCCGTGTTAGAGATCACGTTTGAGTGGCGGGCTAACGGTTGAAAACATTTATACATTGGATCTATTCTTTGAAATAATAATTTCGGAAAACTTTTAGTTTTTATTTTGTTCTAAATTGGTAACGTTACTGATAATGCCGAGACGGAGAATTAGCGATCTACCAAATTTAGTTGAAGATTCTGATAGTGATGAAGGTCAACATATTGATATAGCATTCATTCCTAATGAATATGAAAGTTCAGATGGAGATTCGGACGGTGATCCAAATGAAGATACATTATCAAATGAATTACCATCAGGTTCTTACGAACATGTTAAAAGTACATACACAAGTACTCAGAAATTGTTGGAACCGAATCATAAGTACAGTTGGAAAAATGATGCTTTGAATGATATTTCTCCGCATGTCGAGAGCAACTTCAATATTTCACCTATTTCATCATTGCAATCCAAAAATGCTTTTGAGTTGTTTGAGGTTTTCTTTTCGAAATCAATGAAAAACCATATCATTGAAGCCACTTCTGAAAATCATTTTGATTTATGTATGGATGATCTAGAAAAATTTATTACAATCATAATGATTACTATCTTCAATTCTAGAAAAAGTATTCGTGATTACTGGTCAAAAAAGCGAATACTTCAGTGTCCAGTAATTGCGGAACTTATGTCTAGAAATAATTTCGTTGCCATAAAAAAGAACATACGATTCTATAAACTTCAAGAAACTGATCAAAATGATAAAGTCTGGAAGGTTAGAACTCTGTATGATATGTTTCGTGAGAATTGTATGCAATTTAGTTTCTTTGACTATAATTTATCAATAGATGAGATAATGGTAAAATACTTTGGTAGGTTTGGTATCAAGCAATGTATAAGGAATAAACCCATTAGATTTGGAATAAAAGAATGGGCAGTCTGTTCTTCTGATGGGTATATATATGATCTTGATATTTACACTGGTAAATCAGGAATCGATGAACGAAATCCTTTAGTTGCCGTTGGTTTAGGGTCTAGAGTGGTGATAAAGTTACTTTCGAATTTATTAGAAAAAACACAGAGAGAAGAACTGAAAAAGTATCATATTTATTTTGACAACTTTTTCACAAACCCAGATCTTATGATTCATTTGAAAAAAAATGGTTTATCGGCGACAGGAACTGTTCGGCATAATCGTGTGAAAGTGAAAGTCGAAATGCCAAAAAAAGCTAAAAGAGGATACACTATTTCAATGCATGAAGTGAATTCAAAATTGAATTATATTACAGTTATGGACTCAAAGCCAGTATCGATTCTCTCTTCGAAATATGGAAATGAACCAAAAGTTGAAATGCAGAGATGGCAGGAATCATCGAAAAAATCTATTCTTTTTCCTCATTGTTTCTCTATGTATAATGAACACATGGGTGGCGTCGATCTACATGATCAACACTGTAATGCTTTGATGCCTACAATTCGAAGTAAGAAATGGACATGGTGCCTTGTATTACGGCTCATCCAAGCATCCTTAGCAAACGCTACAGTGATTTACAATAAGTTACATCCAGACGAAAGAAAAGGTTCCAAAGATATTGTTCAAGAAGTTTGTGAATATTATATTGACAAGTTATCTTCCAAACGTCCCCCCAAACGACAGAAACAGAGTGAAACTTCATCCCAAGAACACGTGATGAAACATGGGAGTCTTAGGAAATGTGGAATTTCAACATGTCGGACAAGAACGGAATGGTATTGTGAGAAATGTTCTATGCCTGTCTGCAAAAGTCATAAAGAAGGACATGGCAATGAACAATAATTCAATCCCACCGATTATATTTACAATAATTCATGCCAATATTGATGGATAAATACAATAATTAGCTTCATTTTATACGATTTTTTGAAACACTCAGGAGGCCGAATGTTTCTTCCTTCATTACAATAACTAATTGGCCTCTGACAGAAAAGTGTTATATAGGTTTTCGTCTAAACTTTACCCCCAGAATCGATTTCCGCATTCAGATTTTGAAAATTATAAATTTTTTTATAATTTGTTTAAATAGTTTGTTATAAACAATTGCAAATGACATAAGAAAAAATATATATATTTTATTTTTCACTTATGCAAAGGATAGCACAGTTTATTTTTTGCTATTCCAGATAGATTTTGCTTGGGACTTGACATGGTCACTTTTTCTCCCCAACATGCAATTGTTTATTCCTACGTTACACTAACAAATTGAATTCTGACAAAAAAGTGTTATATAGGTTTTCGTCTTGATTTCACCTCCAGAATCGATTCCCGCATTTAGATTTTGATAATTATGAATTTTTTTGTAATTTGTTTAAATAATTTGTTATAAACAATTGAAAATAACATAAAAAAAATACGTATATTTTATTTTTCACTTATGCAAAAGATAGCACAGTTTGTTTGTCGCTATCTCAACCAGTCTTAGCGTGGGCTTTAATGGGTTAAGAAATTGAAAGATTCAAATAATGTTAAAAATGTAGTTGTGGAAAGTGGGGCAATAATTTCAATTATTTAAATTTTTATTACAACTATAATAAAATTAAGGTAGATAGGAGAGATACTTTTAAGACGAAATATCAGACCTGAATGTTGTTTGTGAATTTCAAGAGAGAAACATAAAACAGATAGTCATTGGTACAAGATATTCCCTCTTTTATCAAGCTCACAATGGTCTTTTGAGGAATAGTCGTAATTTTTTTTCTAGGTTTAGATATAGTAAAAGAGATCCGTTGAATTTTATCAACCTCTTATTTCACGATTTTCCAATGTTTATTTTTCATTTTTCTAGATGCCTAAAACTTAATATGAAGAAGCAATTTATATAAAAGGTTGAATTTATAAAATAGGAAATGTTATAGTATTGTAACGTCACGTTGACGTATACTCAGGTATGCTCATTTTAGTTTACGCCCGCGAGTGTAAACTAGAATGAGCGTGTACACTGTAAAAAATACTTTTGTAAAATCACTATCTAATAGTAAAATTACAATAGATTTCTGACATTGTTATGACATTCGAAACTTAGTTTTCAAACAGAATTCTAATTATGTACAGTCAATTCAAGTATCGATAACTCATTCCGAAAAAGAAACAACCTTGCATTATTCTTATGTCCCGATTTTGGAAATAATAAAAAATATGTTACAAAATGATGACATCTTTAAATATTGTGCAAAAGAAAATATAGAGTACAGTAGTAACGGGTTTTTTGATATCAACGATGGTAGTCAAATCAGAAACTCTCAATTTTTCACACAAAAAAATACAATTCAAGGAACTCTTTTCCAAGATGCCTTTGAAATTGTCAATCCTTTGGCTGGGTCAATAGGTAAATTTAAAATGGTTGCTATGTATTTTGTGATGCTAAATTTATCACCTTACTTGAGATCTAAAGTAAATAATATAAAATTAGTATTACTTTGCAAGGAAAAATATTTCGCAGTTCTTGTGGGATGAAATTTTGAAAAAAGTAATAAACGACTTTCAAATTTTAGAAACCAAGGGAATTACTGTTAATTTAACAACATTTCAAGGTAGTCTCGCCGTCATGATTGGTGATAATTTAGGTAGTCTCGCCGTCATAATTGATGATAATTTAGGTAGTTATCAAATTGGTGGGTTTATTGAAAAGTTTTCCGGTGATACTGATAGTCCAGTCAACAGAGAAATTTTCAGACAAAAATTCCAGGATGGGTTTTCTCAACGGGAATCGCTTCAGTACAATGTAAATAGGAACTCTTGATAAAATGCAACTCCTAATTTATTGTCAGATTTTTTTTATGAGCGCTCAAAGTTGACGAAATATGGTTTTTTCAATCTGCAAGCCACGGTATGCATTTTAGCTGAAAAAGTTTCGTATAAAAGTTGTAGGCAATAGCAAAAGCTACAATTTGAGCTGTCGTGCAATTTTTTTCATTTGTTAGTTATTGAAAAAAGCCCCAAAAACCCTTAAAAATGGCCATTTTTACTATATCGAATATTTATTGCAAAAAGAACTTTTTTTAATGTTTATGACTCTTAAAAGAAAGCTCTTGTGATTCTAAAAAAAATGAATCGTCGCACGACTATTTATTTTTATTAGTTACTGATATATTCTAATTAGTTAATTAAGAGACGTCCAAAGTACGGGGCTGTAAATTTTTTTTGGCCGAAGATATCGAGTTGTAAAACAACTCAATCTCTTTGTCAAAACGTCAATTTTAATAAATGATTGGGAACGAATCAAAAAATTAATTTGCAACCCCTAAATTTTGACTTTAAAAAAGTGCGCGTTTTTTCTTTTATAAACAATTAGAATTGCGGCTTCCCTATGCATTATAGAGATTTCTTTTTTAGAAATTCACATATCTGAGATCAAGGTGCATATTTAAAAAAAAAATTGTTTTTCGACCAATAGGAGCCGAGATAATTTTTTTTTTGTTTAAATCGCCATTGTTGTAATAATGAAAATTAACAAATCGGTCCAAGGGCATTCGATCGTTATTAAGTTATATTTTCTCAATACGATACAAGGCTTTCCATATTTTGGCTTTTTAACAATTAAAATGACGTTTCATTTCCAGCACGAGAAAAGCCAAAGGCCGGAGGCGGTGGTGGGGGGCCTCCCTCCCGCGCTAGGAAATACTGAAAGTCCGCGTTCAAATCGACGCGTTTCGCAAAAATCAGGCTTATCTCGCGAACTATTGCATCAAATTCGATCATTTTTTTTTAATTTGGGGTAGCTTCAAAATTTATTGAGATTGGTGTAGTTGTAATTACTATATTTAGTGCCAATCGTTTATTATTAACTTAATTGAATTCATACATATCAGTGAATGTATAAATTCCAATTAATTATTACTTGCTATCCGTAAATATGGATAAGGATAAATAATAATCAATATATTTTCAATTATTAATAACAATATTTTAATTTATATGCATACGTAGGCTATAGTTTACATGATTTCTTATTTTCTAATCGTACCTAGTTCTTTTCGGCGCAGACTCATTTATTTCGTTTTCATTGCATTCTTCATTTAACATTACTTCTACAAGACTACTTAAATTAACTAGGTTTATGCGATTTCTCGCATAAACTAGCGGGATCACTAATCAAAAATTGATAAAACCGAGGGGGACAGTGCCACTAAACCTATACTTCTGCTCTTGGATTCCAATCGATAGTTGTAATCCGAGAGCGCGAAGTATCCTGGGTCCTATCAATAGTAGAACCCGGGTTTCCTATTCTTAATTGTATTTAGAGCCTATCAAAAGTAGTCTCCAAATACGGAAAAGGGAAGAATTTTTAAATTACGAGCTATTTCTAAGAGAGAGGAGAGATAGTTAAATTACTAAAAAAATTAAAAATTTCATTTGCTTACTCTTTTTATTGAAGTTTGATACTTAAACTTGCGAGTCCTAACTTTGTATTGGTCGATTTGATATGTTCCACTTCTTGGGCTTCTTGGCTGCTTGGCTTTTTGATTCTCTTCTTGTCTGCTTGGCTGCTTAATGCACTTCTTGGCTTGACTCTTGTTTAGGATCTGACTTCTTGGTGTTGATTCCTATGCTTCCTTCAGCACTGGTATTCAATTTTTTTCTTACACACACTACAACTGGAACTGCAACAACTTCAACTCCAACAACAACTACGACGACTGCCCTTTGGGTCTTGTGCAGCCCTTTTTATATCAGATGGATGGTTGGGTGATGAGTCCCTCTCTTAGCCTCTCGGTTTCGGGAGGAGTGGAGCAGGCAATGATGTGTTAATTGGTCCGTTTGTTTTTTCTGATTTTCTTGCTGGATTTTCAGGCCCTGATTGGAGCGGGGGCGTGGAAACAATCGGGGGCGCGGACGCAAGGGTACAGGCCTTAGCTCGTGAGATGGCTCTTCGAGTATCATTCGTAGCCAAGATTAGTTTAAAATTTCGTAATTATTAATTAACTGAAATCGGAACAAACATAATCGACCAATACATAGCCTATACACTACTTAATATTAACAATCAATATTATAATTAAATTTGCCGCAAAATATAATTATTAATAATTATATAATAATAAAATTTATAAAAACAGAGCGACGCTTAATATCTCGCACGCTACGCTGTGTAAATTAATTTCTTATAATAAAAGTTTTTTCGGTAACATTATATTTATTAAAATTAACGTATTTTTTTTGTATTTTCCTATTTTCTGCTTATAACTAAACTCCGGAGCGAAAACTCTATAAGAAGTTTTGAGAGGCTAAAATTATTTCTGATATATTGTTGAAGTCAAAATATTTAAATTAAAAAAAAATTATTTCATAATTTCTAATGCCTAATTTCTAGTTGGAAAGGAAAAAATTCGTTAGTCATGGTGTGAACAGGATGCAAACGCGATTTTATGGCCCTCTTCTCTTATCGGCATCTCGGCGCCCACGTGTTCGGAAGCTGCATTCACTTCGTATGTAAGTGCGAGGGTGCGAGGGGCGGAAGAGCGTAATAAACAAAAGAATGCACGCTTACATAAATTTGGACTATAGATTTTATTGCCGTTTTGAGATTATCAAGGAAAATTTCCCTGCGACACTTGACTCGGTTCCCACAATTCATGGGAAACCGTTTCAACTCTGCCGTTGGTCTTAATACTAGGAAAAAAATTATTCCCTTGAAATTTGAAAATTATAATCATATGGCCCGCCGTCACATTATCAATGGACTGCCTCCATATATTGCACATGATTTTTTTAAAGGTATTGTTCCATATTCCAAATATTTTATTTAATAAATGGTTTAAATCTGCACTTTTTAATTTTCGCGTTAACAACATTTTTATATCTAATGAAAGCAAGCAGTTTATTCCGAATGTGAATCTAAAGTCAAAAGTTAAGAAATTAACCGATTCCGCGGTACAAATGAGAAAGTTATTATTAATTTTACCATTTGTTATTACTGATTTGATTAAAAATTTTCAAGATGATGTATGGGAAATGGTCTAGAATTAAGAGAAATTGGTAATCTCTTATGTTCTCCCACACTATCTGTAGGTCAAGTAGTTCTTTTAAAATCAAGCATTACTAATTATATCATGTTGAGAATAAAATATTTTCCCTACATTGCTGTGGGGTCAAAACATGATTTTCTTATGCACTTACCAGAACTCATTCGAATATTTGGGCCTTTGAAACATTTATGGACCCTTCGATTCGAAAGCAAACATGAATATTTCAAAACTGTTGCTAAAAATACACAAAATTTTAAAAACATAACGCAAACACTTGCAGAAAAGCACGAGCTTTTACTAAAATCCATTCGGTTCATTGATCGACATAAAATGCCTTGAGTATGATTCTAAAACATACGAGTATGATACGCACATATTTCCAGTTATCAATTATTATTTTAAAGAAAACACTAATTCTATTGTATGCATTTGTTCAAATGTAGTTTTTCATAACGTCAATTATTGCAGTGATATGAAAATTTGTATTGGTAGTAATGAATATGGTAGTAATGAATATCGTACTCTGCACGATAAAAGTTGTCATAGTTGATAAATCTAAAAATATTTATTTTCTTGATTATACCGAGGAATTAATATTTTTTCTAGAAATTGGTATTTACGAAAAAATTGTACATTGTATAATAAGTGACGATAATCAAATTTATTTGTTATTTCCGTACTCATCCTTACTCTCACCTCACCCATTTTTACAATCAAAAATTCTATCTATCCCTGTTTCTCAGTAAATATGCGCCATATAGAATTGACATTTAAAAATGTGAGTACAAAGACTTTCTATAGCAATCACATGTTCGTGTAACTAGGAAAAAATTTTTTCAAAACAAAGTATTGAATTATATAAAAATGCAGTGATTTAATTAAAAAAATTAATAGCTAAACATGTAATAAATAATAATAAATTACAAAAAAAGAAAACATGAAATGAGCCCTTTATTTATTGTATAGTATTATTACTTTACATTTCTTGCGTAATCTATTATTGAAGAACTTCTAAAAAATTGAAATGTATAATTACGATACAGTACATGATACAATATTTATATTTTGTTGTAAATGTATTCATTTCAAATATACGACGTAAATAGGAGATAAAAGATAAAACTTACTTTTGACAAGAAAAAAATAGATGGGAAATTGTACAATTCAATCATCTCTAAAACAAATAGAATATTTAAATGCAATGGTATAGCTTTAGTAGCAGATTCTGATGGCATGACAATCGATGACGACAATATCCTCACGCATCTCAATAACGAAAACTTGATGCTTGCAGAGGTTATTTTTGAATAATGTAGATAAACCACATACTATTCTTGCTATTATCTGTCACTTCATTTTTTATTATTAACGAATTGTCAAGTAATCAAATTACCCGAACTTATAGCAGCGGATATACCAAATCTTATTGCCTTTGCTACTCTGCATGCTTTTGACGGTTTGGATGAATATGTAACAGAAGAAGAAAAGTCTATCGTCGCAATCAAAATTATTTTCACATTTTTCAAGGAAAATTTTGAAAATTTATTCGCAATTGGAGCTGTAAGTACAGTATTTTATTTCAAGAGTTCTTAGTTACATGATAAGTTGCTATATATTCAATGTTTTAGGACAATGCCTAGTTTGAACAATTAGAACTTTCAGAAAAGCATCCGACAATAGTGATGAAACGTATGTATAACTTTGATTTATGTGTATTTAATATAAAAATCATAGTTTTCATGAATTCTCATAACACTTTTCAGCTCCTCCAGATGTACATTGACGAATTCGGCAACAACATTGGATATAAATTCTGCAACTGAAAATTGATATGCAGTTTTCTTAGATGGCAAGTTTGCCGATACCGTAGAACCTTTATACAAGCAGTGATCATGATGCTCTAGTCTTACTTCGTCTTCAATCATCTATAGCCAAATGAAGTTGCTTGTTCGTTAGAATTTTTACAAATACATTATTTAAACATTATGGAAGATACAACTAGAAGTCATTCAAAAAAAGTAACAAGCAAGGTATTAACATTCCGTAAAAAATTGGCACTTATAAAACCAGCTGAAATATTATAGTAGATTCGCCAAAGAGACAACTTCATTTCCTTTCGCTATTTTATTATTTCCAAGGATTTTTTTAAGAATATAAAATAATATTTTTTTAACTACGCAATAAGTTATATTCATGATTGAGCATTCGAGTATATAAATATGTAGTATTGGAAAGGATTTTATACTGAGTATGTAATAATCGATATCTTTTTATCGTAGTTTTTATTGTTTCGTTTTTGCCTTTACCACAACTTATACAGTCATTATAGTTTAGAAATAGCAGGCACTTTGTTTTGCTTAATCGTTATAAAATAATTTAATCTTTTATTTTCCTTTTTTTACCAAAACTGTAGACCAAAGATGTACATTTAATGTAAAATCAACGTAACGTTAAACTCAATCATCAAAAAATAATAAAAGTTCAAATATTTACTTTTACGCTTTATTTTATATTAATCCTTATCTCAAGCATTATATTAAATTAGACGTTTATTTGATTTTATATTCAAATTTTGATGTGTGAAATTACTAGATGGCTAGCGATTTTACACGAGCTACAGTGCCATATGTCCTTAAATTTACTAGATGCTAGCGATTTTACATAAGCTACAGTGCCTTGTGTTTTGAGGTGTAAAACTATAACACTCGAGCTAGTAAAATTACTAGACTATCGCGATTTTACTGCTCTTAGAATAGATCTGATTCGTGTCCAACTCTTAGATTAGTGATTTTACAAAAGCATTTTTTACTACATCAACCGTAAATTGCGGTTACGGTGATCAGCCGAAACCGTGCGTTTATTTACGGCTAGCCGAGCACTTTCCTCCTACTATATGTATGTTTTGGTTCTACATCTGCCACCGCGTGCTCAGGTTACTGCGGGCGAGTCCCTCTATTAGTCACTGAGGTGGTGGCTAGGAGGCCATACACTAGTAATGTACGGCCCTTGAGCCATTCACTATATCCTAGCGATCTATTGTCAAATCTCGTACACTTTCAAGGTACCTTTCTCCCTTGTCGGCTATATCGATACATTTCTATTTCCCGCGCGCCCCCTCTCTCTCCAAAACATTCGCTCGCGCACCTTAAGTGCTGCCGAATCATGATCGAATCAATATTTACAATCGATTGCCATTGCCATAATTAAATTTAATTAATTAAATTAATTAAAACTCAAATACAACTATTTGAATAAAAAAAGTTATTCAAGAAATAATTTTGAATAACTTAAAAATGGAAAATTTGAATAACATTTTTTTGACGCATAAATGTTACCGTCAACGTTTTGAGTTGACGAACTAAAATCACTTACAAGGGAACCACCCCAACCCTCCGCCTCAGTTCCAGTCTAGCACTGGCCGAGGTAAGACGTGTTTACGATAGCTCTCTTGAATAACGTGTGTAATTCAAAGGCGTGCGTTTATACACTGCTATCTCGGTATTCGGGCTTCGGCCCAGTTCAGTGTGTTGTAAACTATAAGTGTTTGTGTTCAATCGTGTTAGCGATTGAGTCGCTTTCACGTTAAAAAAATGGGTGAGCCCTCAACCTTTCACCCCGAGCTTCCCGCAGTATCTAGGGGTAAAGCTCAACAAGATATCATTTCGTTTAATTTAAATGAATTCAAAAGTTCTAGTTATGCAAGTGTCACAGAAAATATGTGTATCCCTAAAAGAGAGCAGTGTTTAGTGATGATGTGTGAAGATGGTTTAAATCTTGGTGATTATACCAATGCAATTCTCGATAAAGTTAAACCAGAGAACATTATTTTTGTTTCTAAAGTTTCAAAAAATAGGATTCATATTTATTTTACGGACAAAAACTTTGTTACAAATATTACAGAAAATCAAGTTTACTTAACTATCAAAGACAAAAAAGTCTATATCAGACCGTTAATCTCTAAGTATAAAAGGGTTATTTTTTCGAATGTCCCACCTACTATATCTAACAGTGCTATTGAATTCATTCTTGATAAGCTGAATGTAAATAGAAATTCCAAAGTCTCTCATGTAAGAGCTAGCTTGGACAATCCTGACTTAAAACATGTGCTTAGCTTTAGAAGGCTAGTTTATGTTAAACTTGAAGACATGGAGAAAATTCCAAACATTTTAAAGCTCGATTATGAAAATTTGTCTCACTATATATACGTCAGTTCAGATGTAGTTAGGTGTTTTTTATGTAAAATGGAAGGGCATATTGCCAAAACTTGTAAGGCCCATATTATGGATAGTGAAGAAATAGTTCCTCCTACTATTGTATCTAACGATAACATGGAGCATATAGAAAATTCCCCTACTATAAACACATCATTCGATAAGCCTACACCTTTGATTGAGCCTTCACATACCAAGCAACAGCAGTTGCTACGCGGTGTAAACAATCAAGAAACTAATTTCAAGCGGCCGCTGTCGAATTCCAATAGTGTAGCATCTTCCTATACTGGGAAAGGCGTAGGTACAGGTGTAGTTAAAAGTAAACAGAATGTACGTAAGAAAGCGAAGACTGAAATGGAGTACGAACAAAAATTTTCTGAATTGGATGATAGTCTTAAACCCTGCCGTTTAGCGTTTAGTAAAATTGAAAATCTTTCATTTGATTTCGAACTTTTTGTTGACTTTGTTCAAAAAACGTATAAACGAGGTAATACAATCGAAGAAGCCAAAGTGTTGTCAGAAAATCTAAGTGATATAATTCGTACGATCGATGCTATATATGAATATGTCCAAGCTAGAGGCACTAAGTCTAGGCTCACTCACATTAAAAAAAAACTAGTTAAAATAAATTTTAACTCTAAGGAATCGGAAAATATCACCGTTTTCGATAAAGCGCTCGAAACCAGCAGTAATTATAGTGATACAAGTGATACAGAAGCAGAAGAGTAAACACCACCTATATTATTCTTATTTTCGCTATTATGAATATTGACTATAAAGCGTTGCGCATTCTATATTGGAACGCGCGTAGTATTTCCAAAAGAAAACACGATCTTCCCTCACTACTCAAAGACGTCGATGTTTTCGCTTGTGTAGAGTCGTGGCTCAAGGACGATGACGACACAACTAGAAGACAAACAAGAAAGGATGATGTGTTCGTGCCAGATTTTGTACAAATTCGAAAAAATCGAACTCAATCTACAGGTGGCGGTATTCTTATAAAGATACGCAAGTCAATAGCGTTTGTAGAAATTCCGGTAATTTCTCCTCACGAAAGTATTGAAATTTGTAAAATCCAATTAACAAATTGTAATTCCATTTTAGAAATTATTGTTTGCTATAGGGCCCCAGGAAATCTATCTCAAAACATTTATGACAATTTACTCTCCTTAGTCGATATTAATTACCACACAATTGTTGTTGGGGATTTTAATGCCCACAACTTTATTTGGAATGGTAACAAAAATGACAATAACGGTATTTTTCTGGCAAATAGCATTGAGGATCAA
Organism: Phymastichus coffea; assembly: GCF_024137745.1. NCBI lineage: Eukaryota > Metazoa > Arthropoda > Insecta > Hymenoptera > Eulophidae > Phymastichus > Phymastichus coffea. The sequence continues at coordinate 8,979,483 of NW_026706814.1, forward strand.
AATTTATATATACATAATCAAGATTCGTATTCATATAGAAATCCAAGAGATTGTTCTCTTTCCAATATTGATTTATTTCTTTCTACTTTAAATATTGCACATAAAATCAATATAAATGTTTTTGACGATACCTGGGGGTTAGATCACTTTCCCATTATCTGTGTAGTTGATTGAGAGAAAAATATATACCGCAAAAAATCATTAAAAATTAAGTCTCTACGCACTAATTGGAAAAAATTCAATGATACGTTACATGCTAATGTCGAACAATTTAATTCTGAGAAGTTTATTAGCGCTCCTGCTCATGGAAAATACAATACCGTGTTAGATTTTATTACTTTAAGTCTCAAAATAAGCACGCCGGAAAAAAAGATTGTAAATAGCTCTAAACATAAAAATCCGGCCCCGTGGTAGGACAAAGAATGTGATAAAATGATAAGACTAAGAAAAGCTGCATATAGGAAATGGACATTTAGTAAGAGTTCGTGCGATCGTATTAAATATAATAAAATGAATTGTTTAGTAATTAAAACGTTTAGGCAAAAAAAATCCGAAAGCTTCAAAAAGTTTGCAGAAACAATTGATCTTAACGCTAATCCGTCATATGTGTGGAACCGTTGCAAAATTCTTAAAGATAAATGGGTTAAAATTCAGCCGGTAAATGTCAATAGCAATCTACAAAACTCTGATAACATTAAAAAAACATTAGATAGAATTGCTCCCCCTTGGTGTGAAAATAATCCTGATTATTTACCTATTTGTAATGATAGTAAATTTTTCGATGAACCTTTTAATATATTTGAATTTAACTCGGTTTTAGAGTCAAAGAAAAATAAATCAGCTGCCGGCATGGACGGAATAGACTACGAAACACTCAAAAACTTACCGGAATATTGTAAATACCTGTTGCTAAATATATTTAATGAAATGTATGTAAATAATAGTTACCCAGATTCTTGGAATAATTCGTTTATTATATTCATAGACAAACCAAATGGTAAAGGTGTAAGACCTATTTCGCTTACGCCTAGTTTGTGCAAACTCTTTGAATCGTTAATTAAAAATAGGTTACAATGGTTCTGTGAGCATTTCAAAATACTACCTAGTAGCCAATCGGGCTTTAGAAAAGGTCGATCTTGTATAGATAATTTAATCGATTTCACCCTTAAGACTAAAAAAGCTCTTATAAACAAAAAAGATATGATTTCCGTAGATATTGATGGTACCGGTGCGTATGATAATGTCCATAGTGACATTTTACTTGATAAATTAGCCTCTATTGGTTGCTCGAAATCGCTAATCCTGTTCGTCAAATTCTTAACAAGACGTAGACATATTTATACAGATTCTCTTAAAAACGAATTCAGATATACCTTTAGAGGTGTTCCGTAAGGCGGGGTTCTTAGCCCCTTACTATATAGTATATATGTCAAGAATGTCACGGTTGGCGTTCCCGCAAGTGTTACGGTTTCATTATTTGCCGATGATATCAAAGCGTATTGCAGCTATGGTTCAGCAACAAAGTCTATTGGTCTTGTAGAAAAAAGTGTTTCTATTATTAGCAAAAATTTATACGAGCTGGGATTGGAGTTGGAACCCTACAAAAGTTTGCTATTACATATTAATAACAAAGGTATTAAGCCAGGAGAAACTTGTATAAATATTAATAATCATGTTATCAAATCTAGTGAATCAGCGAAATTTCTAGGTATCATTTTTGATTACAGATTTACGTTCGAAGCTCACATAAATACGATCACCCAAAAATGTTCAAATGGAAATAACATTATTAAATTTCTTTGTGGTGTCAAATGGGGTTCCCACCCTAGCACGTTAATCTCACTATATAAAAGTTTCATCCGATCAATTATTGATTACGGTAGTTTCATATTCTATCCTAAAGCTAACAAATTTCAGGATACCTTAGAAAAAATTCAATTTGTAGGGACCTATACATCCGACGGACGCTTAGAGGCATGGCCTCGTCTGGCTAGCACCGCGCCGCTGTTGCGGCCGACCGCCGCTATCAGTTCCGCTCTGACCGCCGCTCTAGCCGGTTGTTCCGTTTGTAGCTGCGCTCAATAAACCCAGTTCCTAGAGTGTTAACAGTTGGCTCTTTATTTCTCTCCTGATCTACACCGAAGATCTTCCTCTGAACGACTCGGATCCACATCCGGACTCTACATTGGTGACCCTGAACTACAACAAGCAGCCTTCAAGAAATCCTCGAGGCGAGCAAATTCCCTCGAGAAAAAGGAGCGGGAGAGTCGTATACTCTCTCCGAGTGAGACGTGTACGAACAGGGACGTGCACGTTTTCTCGACCGTCGGCACACAAAAAGCTGCGATCGAAAAATTCGCAAGGAGCAACGGTGGAAGGCCGGCGCGATGCCACTTCCCGAAGAGGGTGTTCCTGGCGCGAAGTCAGCACCTGAAGAGGGTATCCCCAATGCGAAGTCGATACCCAACGGAGTTGAGGCGCGACGTCATCATCGGCTCTTCACTCAGCTCCACTTCTATCCGCTGTCACAGCCGCACCGATCGCACCATCGTCGAGCATCACCCGCAGCGAGTACGGACATCATCTTCAAGGGCATCGGCAGCAACTTCAAAAGGAAACGAGCGAAGGTACACACGCATCGCGAGTGTCAAATTGCGAGCGTGCGCATACATGCAAGCGAAAAAGCGCGTTCGATTGTGTACAGATTTCGTGCAAACCTCCGGTTCCGAGAAACAAGCGACGGTTAAGCACGCGACAAATCGCCTACCAAGCCAAGTTCTTCAAACTTTCGGCATTATTTTCAGGAATGTGATATTTTTCTGGAATTGCAACTTTTGATCGTTTTTTTACAAAACCGTTTCGCGATTTTCTTCGATAAGCGAGTCGAGGAATCGTTTTTCCTTTTATTCGAAAATTAAGATCACATTTCTTTTTGAAAAACCGAAATATTTTCGTTTTTTTATTTTTTGTTTTCGCGCACAAAAAGGAGAGATTAGTTCGCGGTCGCGGCGGCGTGTGTTGGACACATATCAGTTTTGCGTAATTGTGAGGCGTCTGTGAGCGCAGTTGAGGGCAAGTTGTGAACCACTCACACGCATTCGGCGTTTACTAGGTCGCGGGCCCACTGACAGTCCCGGGCTACCCTTCGATTTTGCGACTCTCTCCTTTTCGACATGGACGACGCGCCATCCTTGCAGCAGTTCCAAGAACTGCAAAACCAACTGGCCGCAGCGAATGACGCTATCAATGCATTACGCGCCGATCCACTAGGACAGCAGCAGCTCGCGGCAAACAACAATGCAGCGACGGTTTACGCGGCGTACCGGCAACCAAAAATCCCAGCTTTCTCACGCGAGGATCCAAACACGTGGTTTCTGCAAGCCGAAATTACATTGCGCAACGCTGGCATCACCGCGTCTGCCACCAAGGCCGATTTCATTGCGGAAAAACTCGACATCGAGGCACTACAGGTAGTTTCCGAACTACTACAGCAAGACCCGCGACCGAACGACCTTTACAAGCTTGTAAAAGACAAGCTTGTTGCAGCCTACAGCTCCTCCGCTGAGACCCGTCTGCGCCGAATGATGAAAGGTCAAGTACCTACAGACGGAAAACCATCGCCCATTATCACGCGTCTAAAAGCCCTGAATACGGGTGCCAACGATGACATCATCCGCTCCGTTTTTCTTGAGCAACTTCCAGGCCCCTGCCGCGCAGCGTTATCCGTGTCTAACGTCACCGACCTCGACACTTTAGGCACAATGGCCGACAAGTACGCAGAGTCGGCGGACGTCGACACTAGCTACATCACGGCCGTGAATCGCCCAAAAATTCCGCCACCTTCCACTAGCATGGAAAAGCAAATTGCCGAATTAACGGCTCAAGTAGCGAAACTACAAGCTAGCTACGAAGCTTCCAACCGCGGTCGATCTCGCTCCCGTAATCGTGGCTCGCGGAACGCGAATGGTCAAAAGCCTCCTACTTCGGAGCAGGCCACAGGACTCTGCCGCATCCACAAGAAGTACGGCGCGGACGCTCGCAAATGCGTCCAACCGTGCTCCTGGAAAAACTCTCATCCGCGCGTCGAAGCTGCTGACGGCAACCACTCGTCAAACCGCTTCCACATCCAGGATCGCACATCGGGTACGCATTTCCTCGTTGACACCGGCGCGGAAATTTCGCTATTGCCTGCCATAAACACGGGCGCAATACCCAGCACCCTACAATTGTTCGCAGCAAACAACACGCCCATTAAGACCTTCGGTGAGAAACAGCTCACGCTCGATCTGCGTCTGCAACGTCCCATCGCTTGGAAGTTTCTCGTCGCAGCAGTTACGTCTCCCATAATCAGAGCAGATCTGCTCAATCACCACGGTCTTGTCGTCGACACCCGCAACCGTAGGCTGATCGACCCCATCAGAAACATTTCAAGCGACGGTTACCTCAAAGTTTGCGATGTTTCTTCTGTCAGCGCTCTCGACCACAGCTGTCGTTTCGCCAAAATAGTGGCACAATTTCCAGAGGTGTCCAGTTCGACACCCGGTAAACCCATAACTTCACTTGAAGTTTTCCACCACATTGAAACGACGGGCCCTCCAGTCGCCGAGCGAGCCAGGCGCCTCGACCCCGACAAGTATAAGGCCGCTCAAGCCGAGTTTGACGAACTTGTCAAACAAGGCATTTGTAGGCGTTCTAAAAGTCCTTGGGCGAGCCCTATCCATATGGTGCGAAAAAAGGACGGAAAATGGCGTATTTGCGGCGATTACCGTCGGTTGAATGCTATTACGCAACCCGACAAATTCCCAATACCACACCTTCATGATTATTCCGTCAATCTTCATGGAAAAACCATTTTCTCGAAACTCGACTTGCATCGAGCGTATTATCAAATTCCAGTCGCCCCCACTGACGTCATCAAAACCGCAGTCACTACATCTTTCGGTTTATTTGACTACGTTTTTATGCCCTTCGGCCTTCGCAACGCCGATCAATCATTCCAGCGACATATCAGACAGGTACTTCAGGGCCTAGACTTCGTCTTTCCTTACCTTGATGATATCCTCATCTCGTCCGTCAACGCCGACGAACACGAGAAGCACCTGCGCATCGTTTTGGAACGGTTGAAGCTTGCAGGTTTAAAGCTCAATCTTACCAAGTGCGAATTTGGCAAAAGCCAGCTCGTCTTCCTGTCGCACCTTATCAATAACAAAGGCTCGAGGCCCACTGATGATATGGTTCGTGCGATCGTCGAGTTTCCGAAACCCAAGACTATCTCTACGCTTCGCTCATTTCTAAGCCTTATCAACTTCTACCGCCGTCACCTTCCGCACGCGGCTACGGAGCAAGCGCCATTGTATGAATACACACACAACGCGCGCAAAAATGATCAAAGGCCTGTTGCGTGGACCCCCGAAACCGAGCGAGTTTTTCAACAAGTCAAGTCTGACCTTGCCAATGCTACGCTTTTGAGCCACCCTTCGGCTAAAGCACCAACGCGCCTCGTGACAGACGCATCAGCCGAGGGCATGGGCGCAAGCTGCGAGCAGCTTATCGACGGTACCTGGCAACCTATAGGATTTTTTTCGCGCAAATTCAGCAAAGCGCAGCTGAATTACGACACTTATGATCGCGAACTGACCGCAGTTCACGAAGCAGTGAAGTACTTTAAAGACTTCCTGGAGGGCAGGGAATTCAAGATCGTGACTGATCACAAACCACTCGTGTACGCATTCGTACAGAAATTAGACAAGGCATCGCCGCGTCGCCGACGTCAACTTGGCCTTATCTCGCAATTTCCAACGAATATGGAGTATATTCAAGGCTCCAAAAACGTCGTAGCCGATTGCCTCTCTCGAGTTGATTCAGTTCGTCTGCCTCTTGAGCTTAACATACTCGAACTAGCGAAAGCTCAGAACGAGGATCCCGAACTCGAAGAGCTTCGCAAGTCTGCCGAAAAGCACTCCCTCAAGCTCATCTTCCTCGAGTGGGGCCAGGGTCACAACCGCGTTTGTGTCGATCAATCCGGTACCGTTCTTCGACCGTACATTCCCAAACCTTTGCGTAGGCGCATATTCGACCAGTTTCACTCTCTCGCACACGGTGGACCAAAAGTTACCAGCCAAGTCATTAAGCAACGTTATGTCTGGCCTGGCATGCACAAAGATGTTAAACTTTGGTGCAAAACTTGTCTCGACTGCCAAGCGTCTAAAATCTCTCGGCACGTAAAAAACAACCCCGCCTCTTTCGTCGCTCCAGATGGTCGTTTCCAACACGTCCACTTAGACCTCGTTGGACCTCTCACGCCATCAGAAGGCTATACCTACTGCCTTACAATGATCGACAGATTTTCGCGCAGGACGGAAGCGGTGCCGATTCGCGACAAAACCGCACAAACAGTTAGCCGCGCTTTTTACGATAACTGGGTAAGCAGATTCGGAGCCCCCGAACGAGTCACGACCGACCAAGGCTCCGAATTCGAGGCACAGCTCAACAAGGCACTCCTTTCGCTCATCGGCTGTCATCGTATCCGTACAACAGCCTGGCACCCAAAAGCGAACGGAATGATAGAGCGCTGGCATCGTACTGTCAAAGCGGCTATAATGTGTCACAACAGTGAGAATTGGGTGCGCACACTCTCGACTGTTCTTCTCGGATTGCGCATCAATGTTCGTGAGGAAACCGGCGTTTCTCCTGCAGAGTATTTGTACGGCACCGTATTGCGCGTGCCAGGGGAATTCTTCCTCGAGGGAGAGTTCACAGCCGACCCGCAGATTTTTCTCGAAGAATTTCGCGAGCACATGCGTAAAGTTAGGCCAATACCAATCGCACACAAACACAAGCCCCGCGCGTTCTTCTTCAAGGACTTGCACACATGTTCGCACGTATTTTTGTGCACGGCTGCAGTCAAGAAGCCGCTCGAACGTCCTTACACCGGTCCTCACAAAGTCCTTAGGCGCATCAATGACCTCGACTTTGAGATCGAAGTAAAAGGCGCTCCGAGAATCGTGTCAACCGAGTTACTTAAACCAGCACATTTCCTCGCCGAACCCGAGCCCGCTTCAGTACCTGCATTCTTGCAACCAATTAATACCGCTGTAAAGCCCCTCGATAACGACTCTAATATCACTCGTTCATTTATCGTGCAGTCATTACCAGCTACTTCAAAATCTCCTGCTCCGCAGCAGCCTACACCGGACAAATCGAACCTTCTTCCGAACGCGACATCGCCGCGACAGCTCGCTACTAAACCCGCCGCCCCGAGCAGCCAACCTGTGCGAGCGCCTGCACCACCTCTGCGACCTGCGTTAAAAACTTACCCAGCTAGAAAAGCTGTACGCAAAACTGTCAACATTGACCCCACTGCGAACGAAATTTTCTTTATACCTAGAATTAATAACCGACATTAATTTTACTATACCTTATACTTTTATCTACTGTAAGGAGCTTTCTCTTTCGTGCGAAGCTTTTAAAGAGGGGGAGCGTGCAGGGACCTATACATCCGACGGACGCTTAGAAGCATGGCCTCGGCTGGCTAGCACCGCGCCGCTGTTGCGGCCGACCGCCGCTATCAGTTCCGCTCTGACCGCCGCTCTAGCCGGTTGTTCCGTTTGTAGCTGCGCTCAATAAACCCAGTTCCTAGAGTGTTAACAGTTGGCTCTTTATTTCTCTCCTGATCTACACCGAAGATCTTCCTCTGGACGACTCGGATCCACATCCGGACTCTACAAATTAGACAGTCTCAGGCCCTCTATGGGCTATCGCAAAACTACTTCGACTAATGTAATTGTTGCTGAATCAAAGCTGCAAACTATAGCTGAACGAACGCGCTTTTTAGCTAAATGTTATTTAACTAAAATTCTTTCTAATTCAAATTTTCTTGTTTATAATACAATACTTGATTATCTTCAATTTCTAAATAAATGTAGTAATCTCAAAACTCATCGCTTTATAAACTCTTGTATAATGGATATCAGTAAGCTAAATATTATAGCGCATAAAAATGTAAATTTATACTGTTATGATTATAAAACCACTGTTACAAGTATTGACATTAATGCAGACTTAGGTTATAGTCTTAAAACAAGTAAAGAACCAAATAAAATCTTAGATAAGCATGCCAAAGATACCAATTCTCATATTATTTATACTGACGGCAGCAAGAGAGGAGGTGACTCCGCAGGACTTGGAGTCGTATACCCGGAAAAAAAACTAAAAATAGGATTAACTATTCATTCAGACATTTTTGAAAATTCCATTTCCCAAATTTCCCGGAAAATCAAAAATTGTCTCAAAAAATTCTGAAAAAATTTGAGAATGTTCCTTGAGCGATTCTAAGGCATTTTTGTTTTTATGAATTTTTTTCTAAAGACCATAGATTTTGAGAAAAAAGTTGATGAAGATTGAAAAAAAAAAAATTCGTTTTTTCCGCCATTTTGTAAAGAAGCGATGGTTCAAGGTAAACAAAAAAATTTCCTGTTAAACTTCAAATCCCATGATCACCTTTGATCACGGTCACAAGGTAATATCTTCACCGTAACACTTCGGAAAAAAAATCCTAAAAATTTTTTTTTTCGAAAATTTAGGTGTTTTTTATGTTTCAATCGAGCATTACTCTTTTCCTGTGAGTTTTCTCATGATTCTGGCAACGGATTCTGAAAGAGCATGCAATTTTACATCAGAATATGTGGTTCAAGAATTTTTTCAACGCCAATTACATAGGAAAAAATCACTTTGAAAACGTGCAAGAAATTTTGACATTTTGGACGTTAATGGGTTAAAATCAGTTAAGTTAAATGCTAAAGTCAATATCCATATCCTGAAAAGCAAGCAATTGTATAATTCCATACTCATCAAAAGTCCTGCTAAGTTAATAAGCTTCTTGTGGCTGCCATCGCACATTGGTATTAAGGGCAACGAAGCGGCGGATGCTTTGGCCAAGTCCTACCTAACAATAAATCCTAACAATTCTATTACTGTTCCATATACAGATTATTTTGAGAGTTTTAAAAAAATATCATATGATAATACCATGAAGTACTGCAAAAAACAAAGTTTATTTAAAGGCAAGAAATTTTTCAATTCGTTGCACACAGAGTCTAGGAAAACATGGTTTCACAACATTCACGCTAGCCGAAAATTTATAACTACCATCAACAGAATTAGGGCTGACCATTGCAACTAGCCGCCTCGTTGTATAAAGTCAATATCGTAGATAGCCCAATGTGTGCTCATTGTGGTGATTATGAAGAAGATCTCAATCATTGTGTCTGACAATGTCCATTATTTGATAAAGAAAGATCTGTTCTTATTGATAAATTAAAGAGACTAAAAGTAAACTTACCTTTAAATTGTGATATATTGTTAGCATCTCCTAAATCTATCATTGTAAAATATTTAGTTCATTTTCTTGAAGAATGTCATAAATTAATATAACCAATTTTTGTATAATATCGTAATACACCTTTTTACTCAATAAAGATCAGCCGAGGTAAGTCTCTCATTGAGACTTGAAAGGCACCATATAAAAAAAAAAAAAAACCCTCCACCTCCTATTTTTCTGCAATTAAGATATGTTAAAGTTCGTAAAAAAAATAAAAGACCCGTATTTTTTTTTCTCGGCGGAAAAAGCTATCTAAGGGGTGAAACCCACACCCAAAAAACAGCCCCAAAAGCAATTCTATAGCAATATCTTTAGTTGTAATGAATATTTTTTTATGAAACAAAAAAACACAAGATATTTATAAAAAAAGTAACAGACACACATCAATTTGGTCCCCGGGGGTTGCAACCCCTACGTTGTAAAAAGGAAAAATTGTATTTTTAAGTGTATTTTTACATTACAAAATCAAAAAAATTATGTTAAAAAAATTGAAAAAATGATATTCTAGTAAAAAATAATAAAACAAAATTGACGTGTTTCGGGGTTTTTCTATTATTTATTATTTCGAGGGTCAACTACCCCTTAATGTTATAAATATAATATAAGCAGTTGTCAATCGCAGATTATGCTGGTTATTTCATGTTCTATGACGCTCAAAAAAGTCAAACACATGTATACTTTTGTTCTGCTGAATAAACTATTTAGAGGGTGAAAGCTACCTCCGAAAGATACCCCTCAACACCATTTTATAGCAAAATTTTCGTATTTTATGCACAGTTTTCGACGAAACAACGCTAAAAAATTCTTTTAAAAAACTTCAGATAAATATATAGATTTTGTCTAAAGGGGTTACAACCCCCTAAATCGCCTGAAAGAAAAGCTATGTTTTCAAATATTTTCTTGCAAAATTTTTTCAGAAGAAATGAAATTTATGAAATTCCGTTAAAATCTAACACAAAAGTATACAGTATCCGTTACCAGGGGTTGCTACCTCTTCATTGGAGAGTGAACAGAGCATTCATTTGTTAACCTGATCACCTACCACCCCGAACCCAATTTCCTTCAATCACGAGCTAGTTACCTTACCACGCTCTAACCCGAACTCCTAAATCCGAATTTCATCAACCCTCGAGCTGGTTACCCTCCTACGCTATAACCCCAAACTCTTAACCCCAATTTCTTTAACCATCGAGCTGGTTACCCTGCCACGCTCTAACCCCGAACACCTACACCCGAAATTCATCAACCATCGAGCTGGTCACCCTGCAACGCTGTAACCTCAAATTCTTAACCCCAATTTCCTTAGCCCTCGAGCTGGTTACCCTGCCACGCTCTAACCCCGAACTCCTACACCCGAATTTCATCAATCCTCGAGCTGGTTACTGTGCCACGATCTAACCCCGAACTCCTAAATCCGAATTTCATCAATCCTCGAGCTGGTTACGCTGCCGCGCTCTATCCCCGAACTCCTACACCCGAATTTCATCAACCATCGGCTGATAACCCTGCCACGCTCTAACCCCAAACTCTTAACCCCAATTTCCTTAACACTCGAGCTGATAACCCTGCCACGCTCTAACCCGAACTCCTCAATCCGAATTTCATCAACCCTCGAGCTGGTTACCCTCCTACGCTATAACCCCAAACGCTTAACCCCAATTTCTTTAACCATCGAGCTGGTTACCCTGCCACGCTCTAACCCCGAACACCTACACCCGAATTTCATCAACCATCGAGCTGGTCACCCTGCAACGCTGTAACCTCAAATTCTTAACACCTACACCCGAATTTCATCAACCATCGGCTGATAACCCTGCCACGCTCTAACCCCAAACTCTTAACCCCAATTTCCTTAACACTCGAGCTGATAACCCTGCCACGCTCTAACCCGAACTCCTCAATCCGAATTTCATCAACCCTCGAGCTGGTTACCCTCCTACGCTATAACCCCAAACTCTTAACCCCAATTTCTTTAACCATCGAGCTGGTTACCCTGCCACGCTTTAACCCCGAACACCTACACCCGAATTTCATCAACCATCGAGCTGGTCACCCATCAACGCTGTAACCTCAAATTCTTAACCCCGATTTCCTTAACCCTCGAGCTGGTTACCTTGCCACGCTCTAACCCCGAACTCCTGCACCCGAATTTCATCAACCATCGAGCTGGTCACCCTGCCACGCTGTAACCTCAAATTCTTAACGCCTACACCCGAATTTCATCAACCATCGAGCTGGTCACCCTGCCACGCTGTAACCTCAAATTCTTAACCCCAATTTCTTTAACCATCGAGCTGGTTACCTTGCCACGCTCTAACCCCGAACTCCTACACCCGAATTACATCAATCCTCGAGCTGGTTACCGTGCCACGATCTAACCCCGAACTCCTAAATCCGAATTTCCTCAATCCTCGAGCTGGTTACGCTGCCGCGCTCTATCCCCGAACTCCTACACTCGAATTTCATCAACCATCGGCTGATAACCCTGCCACGCTCTAACCCCAAACTCTTAACCCCAATTTCATCAACCCTCGAGCTGGTTACCCTCCTACGCTATAACCCCAAACTCTTAACCCCAATTTCTTTAACCATCGAGCTGGTTACCCTGCCACGTTCTAACCCCGAACACCTACACCCGAATTTCATCAACCATCGAGCTGGTCACCCTGCAACGCTGTAACCTCAAATTCTTAACCCCAATTTCCTTAGCCCTCGAGCTGGTTACCCTGCCACACTCTAACCCCGAACTCCTACACCCGAATTTCATCAACCCTCGAGCTGGTTACCCTCCTACGCTATAACTCCAAACTCTTAACCGCGATTTCCTTAACCCTCGAGCTGGTTACCTTGCCACGCTCTAACCCCGAACTCCTGCACCCGAATTTCATCAACCATCGAGCTGGTCACCCTGCCACGCTGTAACCTCAAATTCTTAACACCTACACCCGAATTTCATCAACCATCGAGCTGGTCACCCTGCCACGCTGTAACCTCAAATTCTTAACCCCCAATTTCTTTACCCATCGAGCTGGTTACCTTGCCACGCTCTAACCCCGAACTCCTACACCCGAATTTCATCAATCCTCGAGCTGGTTACCGTGCCACGATCTAACCCCGAACTCCTAAATCCGAATTTCATCAATCCTCGAGCTGGTTACGCTGCCGCGCTCTATCCCCGAACTCCTACACTCGAATTTCATCAACCATCGGCTGATAACCCTGACACGCTCTAACCCCAAACTCTTAACCCCAATTTCATCAACCCTCGAGCTGGTTACCCTCCTACGCTATAACCCCAAACTCTTAACCCCAATTTCTTTAACCATCGAGCTGGTTACCCTGCCACGCTCTAACCCCGAACACCTACACCCGAATTTCATCAACCATCGAGCTGGTCACCCTGCAACGCTGTAACCTCAAATTCTTAACCCCAATTTCCTTAGCCCTCGAGCTGGTTACCCTGCCACGCTCTAACCCCGAACACCAACACCCGGATTTCATCCACCATCGAGCTGGTTACCCTGCCACGCTGTAACCCCAAACTCTTAACCCCAATTTCCTTAACACTCGAGCTGGTTACCTTGCCACGCTCTAACCCCGAACTCCTACACCCGAATTTCATCAATCCTCGAGCAGGTTACTCTGCCGCGCTCTATCCCCGAACTCCTACACCCGAATTTCATCAACCATCGGCTGATAACCCTGCCACGCTCTAACCCCAAACTCTTAACCCCAATTTCCTTAACACTCGAGCTGATAACCCTGCCACGCTCTAACCCCGAACTCCTACACCCGAATTTCATCAACTCTCGAGCTGGTTACCCAGCCCTTTCCAATTTTCTAGTCCGAAACCCGATTCTCAGTTATTCATAATCCCAAGTTCGACATATTTGTAATATCTCTGAAGAAAAGGACATAGGCGAAATAATTGTAGAAGATAACGTTAAATTTATTTTATTTTTATGTTATATTTACGTTTTATTAATTCGTCATTTCATCTGATATTGATATTACATTTTTAGAATCTAAAAATCAACCCTCGAGTTGGTTATCCTGCCACGCTGCTAACCCCGAACTCCTACACCCTAATTTCATCAACCATCGAGTTGGTAACCCTGCCACGCTGTAACCTCAAACTCTTAACCCCAATTTCCTTAACACTTGAGCTGATAACCCTGCCACGCTCTATCCCCAAACTCCTACACCCGAAGGCAGAGTCACCAGCTCGAGGATTGATGAAATTCGGATTTAGGAGTTCCGGGTTAGATCGTGGCAGGGTAACCAGCCCGATGATTGATAAAATTCGGGTGTAGGAGTTCGGGGTTAGAGCGTGGCAGGGTTATCAGCTCGAGTGTTAAGGAAATTGGGGTTAAGAGTTTGGGGTTACAGCGTGGCAAGGTAACTAGCTCGTGATTGAAGGAAATTGGGTTCGGGGTGGTAGGTGATCAGGTTAACAAATGAATGCTCTGTTCACTCTCCAATGAAGGGGTAGCAACCCCTGGTAACGGATACTGTATACTTTTGTGTTAGATTTTAACGGAATTTCATAAATTTCATTTCTTCTGAAAAAATTTTGCAAGAAAATATTTGAAAACATAGCTTTTCTTTCAGGTGACTTAGGGGGTTGCAACCCCTGTAGACGAAATCCATATTTTTAGCTGAAATTTTTTAAAAGAATATTTTAGAGTTGTTTCGTCGAAAACTGTGCATAAAATACGAAAATTTCGCTATAAAATGGTGTTGAGGGGTATCTTTCGGGGGTAGCTTTCACCCTCTAAATAGTTTATTCGGCAGAACAAAAGTATACATGTGTTTGACTTTTTTGGGCGTCATAGAACATGAAATAACCAGCATAATCTGCGATTGACAACTGCTTATATTGTATTTATAACATTAAGGGGTAGTTGACCCTCGAAATAATAAATAATAGGAAAACCCCGAAACACGTCAATTTTGTTTTGTCATTTTTTACTAGAATATCATTTTTTCAATTTTTTTAACATAATTTTTTGATTTTGTAAGGTAAAAATACATTTAAAAATACAATTTTTCCTTTTTACAACGTAGGGGTTGCAACCCCCGGGGACCAAATTGATGTATGTCTGTTACTTTTTTTTATAAGTATCTTGTGTTTTTTTGTTTCATAAAAAAATATTCATTACAACTAAAGATATTGCTATAGAACTGTTTTTGGGGCTGTTTTTTGGTTGTGGGTTTCATCCCTTAGATAGCTTTTTCCGTCGATAAAAAAAAATACGGGTCTTTTATTTTTTTTACGAACTATAACATATCTCAATTACAGAAAAATAGGAGGCGGTGGGTTGGGGGTGGTTTCCTCGTTAGTGCGCTACGCGCGCTTTAATTAATTATGCACTATTCTTAATACGAATAATATTATTGTAACTATTTTGTTAGGAAATTCGTTAAGTAATATTTTGTGTATGTGTGTGTGTGTGTGTGCATAGTCACAAGCAAAGCAATTTTGTCATAAATAAAGTTTTTTGAAAACATAATTTTTAACAGTATAACTGTTCCGTTGCTGATTCCATAGCTATATTTTCAAGATATCCCATGAACATACACTAGACATAGACACATACAATTGACCGTGACTAGAGACATCCTTACGAAGATCAATACTAATATTATCGTATGTTTGACCTTGGGCTTTATTGGTTGTCATTGCAAATACTAATTTTACTGAAAATTGTCATCTTTTGAAAGTAAATGGATATTCATTCGCAAAAAATAATGAAATACGATTTAAAAATACAATATTATTTAAATTATGTCTCTCGTTAAAACTTCGCATTTTAATAAATTATTGGAAAAATCTATTACTCGTAAATATGTACCATTGCACAAACCTTCATGAATACTTATATTTCTAATTAGCACAATAACAATTTTTTCTCAATCGTAATTCGTGTGGAGGCAACCCGAAATGATTTAATGAATTCAAATATTCAAATAAAAGTATTTCATCAAATTCACCGTTGTCACAATTCCTAGTATCAATGCTGGTATAAATATGTTCTGTAGTTGTGTCTAGTAAATCAGTAACTAGTTATTTTCATTCATCAACATCAACGTTAGGCGCCGGTAAAATTACACATTTACTCATTACATCGAATTTGTTTTCCGCAATTAATTTTTGAAATACGTGTCGAACAATATTATTCTTGTTGAGAATACAGTGATGTAAAGTTAAATTATCTTGTTGATCGTTCAGAGTTCCGGTTTCAACTAATAATAAAATTTAGCGAAATCGATTTCATAAAGGCAAGACTCTTATATTTGTAGTAAGATTGTATTTAATAAAATGTTGCCATAATTCACTGTACTTAATAGAAAAGTTTAAGGTTTCAGTTCGTGTTCCATTAAGTTTAATAGGAAGAAGCTGTCTAAAATCGCCACGCAAAATCATAAATTTATCACCAAAAGGAAAATTATGGTTCATGATATTTTGTAACATTCTATTTACTATCTCTAATGCATATCTCGGAGCCATAGATGCTTCGTCCTAATTAAAAACTTTTGTTTCCTTGAGTAGAAGACCTTTTTTAGATTGTGCTGTAATGTTTGATGATGAATCACTATACATTGGAACCGGAATACCAAATGTTTCATGTACTGTTTTTCTTTGTGGAAGTAATATTGCCACATTTTCATTGAAAGCCATTGAAGATATTTTAATATTTTTTGAGCATAATAAATAGTAAATAGTTGTATATACAGGGTGTCCCATTTTAAAGGAACCACCCCGAAATTTTCTACGTTTGGCGTTCTAACAAAAAAATTGTTCAGACAAAAGTTATTTGGGACAATGAGAGAAACCTCTCCCAGAAATCGGATTTGACCTTGAGATTTATTTTCAAGGTCATTTGAAGGTCAAAGTCATTTTTTGAATATGAACCTATAATTTTGATCCCGGATTCGGAAAGAGTGAGAAATTCTACGTTCAGGTAAGCTATTATGTGTGGGGTGCGGTTAACCCCCTTCCCCGCGTAAGGTCATGTAAGGGTCAAATTTATTATTTTCTTCATCTATGTACAGGAATAATTGGGCAAGGGTAAGATTAATTGTAATAACTCGATAACTTGCTGGTAACATCTTGCCCCCCCCTAACCCATTAACTGGACGGTAATATCTTGCTGCAGCACGATATCGGCCTTGACCGTCAAAATTACCCAGGGAAGCTTTGGTACCCAAACCACGTGAGAATCCGAATCATTGAACGAAGAGAGAGCTGTCGACCACGAATACTCAACGAGAGATAACAGAATGTATTGGGTTATTATTATCATTATTATTATTATTATTATTATTAACCTCACCCTTGCCCCGGTGGGATAGAATACCGCTCCCCACACATAATACCTTACCTGAACGTAGAATTTCCCGCTCTTTCCGAATCCATGATAAAAAATGGGGGTTCTTATTAAAAAAATCACTTGATTATTTGGTTATTGGGGTTAATGGGGTTGGTTTATTGGGTTATTAGGTTATTTGAGTTTTTGGGTTATTAAAATTAATCTTACCCTTTTCCGATCGTCCCTGTGCATAGATGAAGAAAATAATAAATTTGACTCATACATGACCTCACGCTGGAGGGGGGGTTAACCGCACCCCACACATAATATCTTATCTGAATATAGAATTTCTCGCTCTTTCCCAATTCCGATGAAAATTATAGGTTCCTATTCAAAAAATGACATTGACCTACAAATGACTTTGAAAATAAATCTCATGGTTAAATCCGATTTCTGGGAGAGGTTTCCCTCATTGTCCCAAATAACTTTTGTCTGAACAATTTTTTGTAGAACGCCAAACGTAGAAAATTTCGGGGTGGTTCCTTTAAAATGGGACATCCTGTATAAAGGTATCCAGATCCTCCTGGATCGTTGATATACATACATTTATTATCGTGATTATTAGTATTAATAGCTTTTTAAAATATGCGTAACTACCGTTAATTCATCGAAGGGAAATCAAACAAATTTTTACCTTCATAATTTAATAAATTATTTATTTCAACATACGCTAGTTGATGACTTATAATCGAATCATGTGCCCTTGAAAAATCTTCAGATAAAGCATCTTTGAATTTCTTTCAAAGATCTTCAGGATGTATAAGTTGGGAATGTATTAAAATACGTGTAAATTATTGTCTAAGCCTAAGTGGCATCATCCACAATGTTTCTTCTTGCATTGCTTTAGCCCATTCTTGGTAATCCTCAATTAGTCCTAATTCTAAGTAAGCTGCTATAAACGTAGGCTGCAAGATACCATTAATTTTTTTTAATAAATCAAAACTTGTAGCTCCATTTACGTACAATAATAACAATCGTAAAATGTTTTTTACGTGGTGACCATTTAGATACCATAATCCCGTTAATTTTTTCTTTTTTGTATGTCACTATACAAATAACAACGTTCATTTTCATTTTCAATATTTAATTTGAAAAAATCAAGTAATTTGCTGCTTACTTGATTCAGACTTTCTATGATGTTGCTTTCATCATTAGAAATTATAACGGATTATAACTGTGGTAAATGAACTGGTAATCTTTCTATAGAATGACTTTTATCTTGTAATGTTTTACTGAAAATTTGATAACATGCTTGAACAGGTCCGACATATCGAGTTTCTATAAAACTAGTTATTTCATCGTGGTCGATGATAGTTTTAGATGCAACATTTTCATTTCCAATAGTTACAGTAGCTGCATTATATTCATATAATCGTTGGTACGTATCTGCTTTAATTTCTCTTTGATAATTAATCTTTGCACCACTGAATTCTGTCTTTCTCAATTTTCACATAAGAATCTACTACTCACTATTGAAATAATCGACGACCTAACAAATAGTCTTAAATATATTTGGTTTTACTGCAATTTTAAGCTTAGTACAGGCCAATCGTGTTACTCGACGACTTGGATCATCATCATTCATTTTAATACGTTTTAAATTTCTATGCCATCCTCGCGATCCATAAGGATAAAATAATGGATAAATCCATGACTCTATTTTTGAATTCATACTACTAACGCATTGCAATTCTTTTGTGTGTTTATTTCGAATAGTTACATAAAATTCTGGATTGTTGAAAAAATAGCTACAACTTCATTTTTCCGTTATAAGTTAAATCTTCTCTTATCAAAACATGGTTTCAAGGAAAATAATAATTGTAATTCAGGTTCAATCTGACCATTTATCTGTAATTTTTTATCATTTATCTCTTGTTTCATCATTGCGTAAGATTTCATAAAAATATTATTTTTTCTTATTATTTCTTCTAACATTGCAGCAGTTATTTGATTAAGTTGAGAATTTGGAGTTTTTTTAACATTAACAGCTTGTTCTAGATTCATAAAAAAAAGTTGTCCACATGCAAAACTTTTATTGTCAGAAGTAAGTCAAAGCTATGTTAATTTAATAATATACTCGTATTAGTCCATGAATTTTAAAACAATACGACCCAGAACGACATTATTGAAAATTAACTAAGTTAGAATTAAAAGAAGCAAATGAAAGTGAATTATTATAGTAGCAAATATTTTCAAAGAAATTACTTGATTGGAAACGAGTTCCATCAAATAAAATTTAGGTTCTTGTGGAAAATCTGGTGTACTCTCTGAAGCCACGACCCCATGGGAACAACAATCATTGATAGACAAACCTTTATTTGCTTCTGTTTCAAAATCAAAATTTTCAGCTTTACAGTATGAACATAAAATATCCATTTATCCATCTTCTACTACAGAATTTCGTTGTTCATTGTTTGTAAAATTATTATCACGTACAGTACTTTGTTGTTCGTTATTTTGCAACAACTTTTTGAGAGAGGGCGCGTTAGGGGCAATGACCGGGAGGGGAGAGGTAGCGAGCCAGTATGACTGTATCCTTCAGTCCGGCGACATCGCAGCGTATTGCATTTGAAGCAACGACGTGTGTTTTTCCTTCCGAGTGAGATCCAGGGAGTTAGTGCAGAGAATTGTGAGTGGAGTGACGAGTGCGCACACTGCTTAACGTGTGCGGCCTCGGCAGCGGCGAGCTCAACCTCGGCAGCATCCACAGCAACGTACTTCGGCGACGAGGGGCAGTTGCAGAGGCAGTTCATCCTTTTAGTATAATCGGATACGGTTGGCCACCGTATCCTCATCGATTCAGTGGTAAGTGCGCTGCACTTTGTATAGCGTTTAGCGTGCGATCCCGCGCAGCGTGCGCGGTGAGTTTTAGGCAGCGTGCGTGCGAATAGTCCGCGACGTCCGCGAAATCTACTCTCTCTCTCCCCATTCGGATTATTGTGTCGAAATAGCGTGCGTTCAGACTCTCGGCAAATCGTCCCTTGTACAGGTTTAGTTTTGGTTCAATAAAGTAGTTAGAGATCAATAAGAGACGTTCTTATTATTTCGTCTACCCTTTGTCCGGTGTTGGTGTTATTGTTTACATTTGATTCGAACGCGCAGGTAATCCAGCACGGATCGCGAAAGCATAGAAGGAGCTGTTCGTCGACAGAGGTGTCTGCAGTGGCCGACGGAGCGCTAGTAAGCTAGCGCACCAGCGCCCCCTTGCGGAGAGTTCGCACACCCGAGTTGGATCGCTGAGAAGAACCGGCGCATGCGTACACCGGAGAAAGGAGAGTAAGTGTGCTAGAAGCATACAGCTAACAGAGCACCGTTTGGCCGTATTGATAACCACAATTACCCAGGATTTGCGACTAAGCGGTAGCCTGTTACAGTTTATAAAATTATTATATGCCGGTTGGCGTCTAATTCTCTGATTTTCATCAATTCTCAAACGTTTCTGCATTCGATAGGATTATTCTTCTTCTGGAGTATGCATTATTTTTCTTCTACCCATTTTTCAGATGAAAATCAAACTTCTTTTTTTGAATTGAATTAAACAGTGCAAGAGAGAAGACAAGATAAGGGAATATTCAATGAGACAGAGATATATCTTAGTTTTTCCTAACTTACTTTTTTACGTATTTTATTCTTTTTAGGCACTTTACCTAGGGTCTTTACTCCGGGCCGTGCACGGCCTTTTATTAGTTGGGGGTTGGGTTTTCTCCTTTCTTGTCCCTTCGAAAAAGCTTCGTCGTGAAGTTGACCCCATTTTCCTCATTAGCAGGATAATCTTCTTGTCCTATTTGGTTGCGTTAATTGGACTAAGGGCTTGAGTTTTCCGAGGGGAGTGGAGTAAAGTGAAAAATAAGGTTGAAGCTTCTCTTAAGAGATGGAACCACTTATGCCGTTTTGGTCAAAATTTAGACGCTATTATTAATAATAATTGCGCGTAAAGCTACGTTTAATTAAACTACTTAAAACTAAACATAGGAATTTTATGATGACATTTTATTATAAAATAAATAAATATAGTCTGAAATTCACGCGTTTATTCATTAATTAACAGTTTATTGTTGCTTTATTAATTTCGAATAATAAAAAGCTCATCGCTTTCGCGAGCTTTTATTTAAGGAATGAAGAATTTGTAATAAAACATGAACTTTCAATCATATTTCCTATTAAAACTAATTAATATTAATTACACAGTGTTTATTGTTAACCTACTATTTTAGAAACTTAATCTTATAATAGAATTTTTACGAGTGAAATATAAATATAACGATAACTATTCTAGATTGTAAAATATACACTTTAAATAATCATATAAACGATTATTCAAATAATTAACGCAAAATTAGGGAGAATTGAACAATATTCTTACTACATTTTATATGTTTGAACTTGAAGACAACTTCGAATTAATGAAAATTTAAATATTATAACGGGGTTTCTGCTCAGCTTCGCCTGGACAGGAACAGTTATATAATATATAAGTCGCGGGAAATAAATTAGGTTGCTCTCCAGAGCAGCACGGTGCTCCTGCACCGGGTGTCCTGGGTCCAGCAGCTCAGTTGCCTCCTTTTCGGTCAGAAAGCTTGGCCCGCGGAGAGTGTCGTAGGCTACGCGTGAAGATGCGCGACGGCCAAAGAGAGAGATTCGCGCGTGTACAGTCGCACACACAATTGCAATTCAAGGAACAGGGAGTCGGCGGACAATAAGCACTCGAATATAATTAAAAGTAGAGGCGTATAAATTTTAATTAGCAACAAAGGAATACATAGTATCGAAACGCGTCGATATAAACAATATTAATCGCAACGCAACAAACTCGCAATAGTTAGACAGTGAAGCGAACGGAACTGCGCACACGCTACGCGGTTAAGGTCGCGCAAGCACTCGCTCTGTTGTGAGCTGTGCACAATGGCGACAGCGAACCGGCGCGCACCGTTCGAACGAGGAAGCGACAGCGCTTAACCTCGTCGAAGCAAGTAACAGCGAAATCGCCTCGCAGGAGCCGGGTGTTCGCGAACGGCAAACCGCACTTATTCGTTTCAGGTACGACGAATATATAGAAGCGACAGCACGTTCGCGGAGAGAGAGAAATTGCCGGTACCAAAAGTGGCCGCGGCGCAACGTGTACAAAAGAAAAGGCGAGCGTAAACGCGCGGCTTAGTTAACGCAAAAAGGGAGAGAGCGGTATAGAGAGAGAAGCCAGGTACTAGATCTGGTACTTACAGTATAGCCGCTTGTACGCCTACTCTAACCCGCAAACCGAGGGCACACGATAGCGGGCTCGCTTCTGCTGCGTATTCGCTTCCGCTGGTCGGCTGACTCGCAATAACGCCTCTCTTCTTTTTTATGCAGCGTACGTAGGCGCGTGTAAGGCTGGATGTCCGCGGTAGGCCTCGGCTCGCCAGAAGGAAGTCGAAGAATGCTCCTGACGACTCGCGCGAGGAACGTTAACCCGTCGATCGTCGAAAGCGGACTATATCAATTTTCGAAACTCTCTCTCTCCTCACAAGGAAGCGTCTCTCCGCGAGGTCCGCGCCGCGAGTCGATATCGATTATCGTACGCAAGTCGCGTCGCTTACCAGTTCGCTGACGTCCGTAATGCTGTAACTATTCAAACAATATGGTAATTTATAATGATTATTAAATATATTAGTTACTGGCTTCTTGGGGAGAGAGAGACATAACGAATATACAAACGATTCGTTATAATATTTATAATGATATCGCGTGAATTGAATATAAATAAAACAAAACTTAAAAATTATGCTCCTATTTTCTTATTTTCCCGACTTAACTATACTTTCAAATAAAAATTCAAGGAAAGGTTATTAAATGATATAGGGATGACTCCTAAGATCAAGATTACTAATATAATTATTAAATGATATAGTTGTAGTCTGTTAAATGTCAGAAAAATATTTTACGTATTGCAAAATTAATTTCTCCTTTTATTTCAATGTTAAAAATTAGAGGTTTAGAAAGCGAGTTTTTGAAGGAAGAACACAGAAATACGATGCATTTTTACAATCTGCACGTGGCGCGACCAAGCGTGTGGCCTGATCGGTCCAAGCTTTTTTCATATAGGCTTTTTAAGTGGCCTTTGACTTGGTCTCCTGTATTCGAACACTGGAAAGTTTCGAACATACGATTCTTAGCACGTTTTCCTATTTGATATTTTTTTTGAAAAAGAGGCTCTCAACTAATTATCGAATTGTCTTTTGAATTTATCATAAAACTTAAAATTTAAGAATAATAAAAACGAATTTCGCAAAAAATAAAATAAAATGTCCACCGTCACAGTACATATATGTAGATAAAGTTTATGACATAATATTTTGGAAGCATAGTTTTAACAGAAATCATAAAATTATCCATAAGTTTTCTTACAATTTTTATTGAATGAGTTGATTAAATTAATAGATAATTAAAATATTCTTTTATTTATGAATAACATTACATGTCGCTATATAAATTAAACTTACACAGTGAATAAGTAAGATCGATTTTTAATACTTAATTTATTTAGCACGAATAATTTACACTGAAATAGTAATTACCTTTTTTACAAATATTTTCGTATTAGTTGTGTAAAACTTTTTCTAAATCAAATGTTTAATTAAATAATTGTAATTTGATAATTATTAAGTTTAAATTGAATATAAATCAAAATCCATGTTAACAGCTTTAGTGTCAATCGTGACTCTAAGGTATACTTTTATTTTTTTTATTTTTATAATAACTAAATTTCAGATAAAATGTAATAATTGAACAACAGTACAAGAAGACATAGAATATGAAATTTATTCACTAGATATATTTAGAAATAATGTAAAACGTATTTTTGTAAAATTAATTTGTAGAATTTTGCATATTTAATAATACAATTATATTCTTAAAAGTTAAGTAGAAATAGATACTGTAACGGGGTAGATACCGTTTAATTGTTTTTATTCGCGCAACTTTATTGAAAGGGCGAATGTAATCATCTATGCTCAAAACGCAATCCGGAGAGCATGGGAAGACAGTTGTCAGTCAACCAGTAAATCTATTAACCTATGAGAAAGTGAATGGAAGCAATACGGAATGAGCGAGTCGAAAGCACTTGTTAATGTCACGAATAGAACCTTTTATTATCTATCAAATGCTACTTAAGATCGGCCCGCGTGTTTGTTTACATCGACGCTCGCTCGACGACAACATGCAGTGTCGTGACGCTCGCTGCTCTTTGTTGGAAGAGCTATTACATGCCCGCTTGAGGTGTCGGAAAATTAATCGTCGCTCATGCAATCGTATCGCGGCCGCGAGATTAAGCTGGCCAGCTTACCTTAATATCGTAGGCGTGCGAAGATGACACTAAACCAGCCACACTGCGAGGGAACCGTTTTTTATTTATGTCGCGGACCACGAACTCGCGTACACGCGGCTTCGCCCTCGATGGCGAAACCTCACACACACTCAGCCGGTCTCGTGAAAGGCGACGCTTCTCCGTCGGCTCAGGTCTCTCTCCTTGGCAGTTGTCCGGCACCTTGGCAGCAGCAATCACTATCGGCGTTGATCTGAGCGTTCCTCTTTGATCATCAAGACGTTAGCGGCACAAGGATCGGTATTAGCGAGAAAAAGCGGGCGATCGTGATGGCGGTCAATGCTTCACTAGTTCAATTTCAATCGCGCGCGTTCCGTCTACTCGCGCGTCGAATTCCTTCGTTACGTTTTTCGTCTCCCCGGTAGGTGCTGCCCCCCTCAGGCAGCAATTAGGTTATATTATCAGCGCTAATTTGACGTTTACCGTCACAGCCCCCTTCCAGTCTGGACCTATGGGGTCCTCGACGATAACCGTATTAGCGCTGTCTCTTCAGAGGTGGAGAGGTGAAAGGAGAATAAAGGGTCGTAGTCCGTGAGATGTTCAGTTCAATTTTTATTCGCAGGGTAATATAACGGCGGCCCTGCCCACGGGGGCAGGGAAGGATCACCCGGCTGGTCTCTCAGGTATTTCTTCACTTCGGTCATCCAATGGAGGACGGCCGCGCGCCTCCCATCCCAGCCTCTCTTGGACCAGGTCGGCGTGCCATCGTACGCGGGGGCAACGATCCGTGCGGGTCACCCCGGGGTAGTGGGAGGCCTCGTTCCCTGGGGGTCAGTGGTAACCCGTCCCTGCGGTTCGGGGCGGACCACAACGGTCTTTCGACCGTGGGGTCCTCACCCGCGGGCCCTACTACCACATTAATGTGGATGGGCCCCGTTGCGTGACCCCCTTGGCTACCGTCTACGTTCACCACCAGGTTTACCCCGCACGTTTGCGAGCCCTAGCGTGGTGTAGCCCCCGACCTGATCTCCGGAGCCGTTGGCCTGGCTCCGACGATCGGAGGCTGGGAGAGGCCCATGGGAAGGTCACTCGCCGTGCCCTCAAGGGCCTGGCGCTGACGCCGCTGCACTTCTTTTAACGCCGACGCGAACTGGCGACGGCGGGATACCACCTTATTCCAATAGTCCATGTTGTCCGGGTGGTGTCCCGCAGCCGTGTACGCGTCGTACTCAGCGTACACGGCTCGTTGGAGGGCGTTGAGGGTCACCCAGCCTTGTTCGACTTCCCTCAACCCCTCTACTATTTCCTCACAGGTGCGTTCACCAGACGGGGGTGTCTGGCTAGTGAACCTGGGACGCCAGGTGGCGTCGGTGGTATCCTCCTCCGTCTGGGTACCAACGGATGTCATCGGAGCCTTCAGCGGGATAGATCCCGCTGGGGGTCCAGGCAGTGGCGTGGCGTCGTCGCGCGCGATGCCGGGAGTCGTTGACGGTCGCGGAGTAGAGTCTTCCGTCGGGAGCTCTTCGATAAGCACGGATGACGAGCTCTCATGAGCTCGCACCCGTGCTTGTTCCTCCTCTTCTCTTCGGGCACTTATGAGGTGCAGGGCGGCATGTACCACCCCTTCAATGGCGGGACCCAAATCCAGGCCGATGAGGGCGGCCGCCGCCTGCTCGAATTGTTCGAGCGTGATCTGCATCCTGTAATAATCCTGCAAGTTAGTATCCTGAACATTTTTGGATATCGAAGGTGGGTGCCTGTTCGGCTGCCCAGGGCCTTCGTCGCCGGGGTCGAAGGTGGGGTCCTTGGCGTCGGTCTCCCAGGTCCTTCGTTCGCCGCGTCTCATGCATTCACGGTTGGCGTTCTCAGTGGCCTGCCCCTCTTCCTTTTCCCGACGATGAGAGGAGGGGCTCGAGAAGTCTGTCGATGTTGTGTAGTGTGTGTGGTTAGCGCGCATTTGCGAGGTCTCCCTCGTGGGCGCTTTGCTGCGTTAGAAGAAGAGGTGTTTAGTGGGACTCGATTGGGGAGATTAAGACGGGTATGACGAGGTGAGCTCGGAGTTGTCGCGTCGTTGTTTTGGGGTGTATTGTCCGCAGTGTCGGCGCTCCCGTTTCCGTGCATCGTCGTATCGCTCGCATTGGGCGGGACGTTTATCGCCACGGTTCCCTCGGTGGTAGAGGATTCGTTGTCGTCTCGTTGTCGGGTCCCATCTTCCGGTAAATCGTCATCTTGCCCATAATAGGGTTTGAGATCTTTGGCGTGTATTAACGCCGTGACTTCTTCCTGTTGATTGGCAAGGCGATATGAGTTGGCGCCGAGTACCTTCGTGACGATAAAGGGGCCTATGAACTTGGGTGATAACTTCGCGGAAATGCCCTGTGCCGCGCAGGACAGTACGTGATTCCTTTTCCACACCCAATCTCCCATTTAAATCTGTGGTCCCTACGCTTGGCGTTGTAATACCTTGCCTGCCTCAGGGACTCATCCGAAGCGCTCTCGTGAGCTTGCTTAACAGCGGAACGGCTATTCTGCATGTGCTCTTTCCATTGCCCGATTCGAAGCAAACTCTCCTCTTGCGTGGCAAGCTCGTCCATTCGTCTCCGAAGAGTATTTGGGGCTCCCGGTTGTCTGCCGTAGTTGAGCATGGCAGGGCTAACCCCGGTGGAACTATGGACGGCTGTGTTCAATGCGAACATGAGTTCGGGCAGCGCTCGGTCCCATTCCCTGTGATTCCCTCGCAGGTACGAGGTTATCATCGTTTTCAAGGTACGGTTAACCTTTTCCGTAGGGTTAGCCTGCGGGGTATAGGTTGGGGTGAAGGTCCGTTTTATCCCCTGTTCTCTTAGGTACCCATCTACTAACTGATTGCGGAACTCGGTGCCATTGTCGGACAAGAAGAACTTTGGGCTGCCGAAGCGCAGGATTACCCGTTCCCGGAGTTCCTTCACTATCGTCTTGCCGTTGGCACTACGTATGGGTATACATTCGACCCATCGTGTGAATACATCGATGAATACCAGGACGTATTCGTGCCCTCGAGGGCTCTTCGAAAAGGGTCCACCGATGTCGCCCGCGACCACTTGCCAAGGCATAGACCACGTTCGGTCCTGCATAAACCTGCGCGGCGGTCGCTGCTCAACCTTGCACTGTTGGTTAACTTTGCACTTTTGGAGGTATCCCTTAACGTCCGCGTACATTCCCGGCTAGTAATAGGATTGGGCGATGCGGGCGAAGGTCTTCTCGCGTCTCTAGGTCGTGGCTCTCGAACAATACCGCCTTGCGTTCCTCCGGAGGCACGACGAGTTTCCATACGTCCCCGTATCTATCTTCTTCTTGATGGTCGTAGTTTGGCTTTAGGTGATACATCACCCGGCCAATAACCTTCCAATTCGGGTATTCTTTTCGGTGGCTCTCGACGCGTCAGAATTGCTCCGTATACCAGGCGCTGTCCCTTGACTTCGGTTGGTCCATTGCGCCAACCTCTGCCTTCGTGGGCTCAAAAGCGCGTGATAAGGCGTCGGGCAACACATTGTCTGCCCCCTTTCGATATTCGATCTCGATAGTATGGCCTTGGAGTTGTAAGGCCCATCGGGCGAGACGTCCAATTGGGTTCTTCAGGTTATATAGCCATTTTAGACTATTGTGGTCCGTCACCACCCTGAACCGGTACGCCTCTATGTATGGGCGGAATTTTTGGATGGCCCACACGACCGCCAAGCACTCGCGCTCAGTGGCTGAGTAGTTTTGCTCAGCCGGGTTAAGGACTCGGCTAGCGTACTCGATGATCCGGTCTCCGTCTCCTAATCTTTGTATCAGGACGGAACCGATTCCCATACCGCTAGCATCTGTCTCCAGCACGTACTGCCCGTCGGGTTCCGGCAACCCGAGGCATGGAGCGGATATCATGAGTGCCTTAATCTTAGCGAAGGCTTGTTCTTGGTCCTCTCCCCACACATATTCGCTCTTTTTCCCCGTCAGCTTCGTTAACGGTTGAGCGTGCGTGGCGAAGTCACCCAAGAATCGGCGGTACCATGAAGCGACCCCCAGGAAGGTGCGCAGCTGCCGCGCGTTTCCTGGTCGTGGGTACTCCACGATAGAGCGCACCTTTTCAGGGTCTGGCCTGATACCCTCGCGGTTGATTAACAAGCCTAGGTACTTGGCTTCAGGCTTGCAGAAGATACTCTTCTCTCGATTGATCGAGAGGCCAGCTCTGCACAACCTGTCCAATACGGTTTTTAAGTGCCGTAGGTGATCCTCGAATTTGG
The DNA here is from genome assembly GCF_024137745.1 of Phymastichus coffea. NCBI lineage: Eukaryota > Metazoa > Arthropoda > Insecta > Hymenoptera > Eulophidae > Phymastichus > Phymastichus coffea. The sequence continues at coordinate 9,007,797 of NW_026706814.1, forward strand.
ACGATACCGCTATAATATCGTCCAAATAGGCGAAAGTGAATTCGCCTAGTTCGGGGCCGATCACGCTATCGATCGACCGTTGGAAGATGGCGCCGGCGTACGAGAGGCCGAACGGCATTCGTACGAACTGGTAATGTCCCAGTCCGGGTACGGTAAAGGCCGTAATTGGCCGAGATTCGGTCTTGAGTGGAATCTGGTGATACGCGCTGCTGAGGTCGAGCGTCGAGATATAGCGTGCGTTTCGCAAACGCCTCAATATATCTTGCATAAACGGTAGGGGATATGCATTCGGCTCGGTGACCTTATTGACCTTTCTGAAATCAATACAAAATCTGTACGAACCGTCCTTCTTGCATATCATAACCACTGGGCTCGACCAGACACTGTCCGCTGGTTCGATTACCCCTTGGGTTAACATTTCCCTTACCAGTCTATGCATCTCCTGCTCGACCTTGTGCGATACCGGGTAATAACGCTTTCTGATTGGCCTCGTATCACCGACCCGAATCTCGTGCTCGATGCCTGCCGCACATCCCAAGCCCGCAGGGGCTTGCGATAAGGCCTCGTCAATGGTCCTCTGCAATATCGCCTGTTAGGTTGCCGTTACCTCAGCTAGTCCGATTGTAGCTAATCTCGGACCAGCCTCCAAGCTAGCTACTTCTAGCTCCATTTTGGCTTGTGATCCCTTGAACAGCAACGTGTTATCGTCGGGATCAAGTACGGCTCTGAACAACCTGACGAAGTTTACTCCTAAAATACATTCCTCGACGAGGGTAGGGAGGATGGCTACTCTCGTCGGCATCGTCAATCCTCCCACGGTGAATGGCAGCAGGGCGTGACCAACGATCGTTAACTTACGACCGTCTGGTAGTCCTGCTGTACCCGCGTGGGTGGTGTCCAATCTGACGCCTAGCACAGACGCTATTTGTAGAGCATTACTACCCATGGCTGTGGTGGAGGCCCCCGGATCATAGAGGGCCCGTATCTGGAAGTCCCCTATTTTCACCGGTAGCCACCAACGCGTCTCCTGTTCCGGGGAATATCGGGAAACAGTTTCGACGGCCTCACAACTTTGCTCCTTGTACACCATAGCGCTAGCCACTGTGCTCTCGCGTGGTAGAGTGACGTCACTTGTTATCCGAGCCACCTTGGTTCGGACGATCGGAGTTTCCATGGGGTTACGTTTCGACGATTTATCTGCTGCTACCCTTGCCCCCGAGGGCGTGTGCGATCCATTCGCCACCACCTCGGCCGGTCTAGGGTCTTGGGCTTTACTAACGTCGATACCCTTTGACGATTTATCTGCCTTTGATCGTGCCCCCGAGGGCGTGTGCGATCCATACGCCACCGCCTCGGCTGGTCCAGGGTCTCTGGCTTTACTAACGTCATTACCCTTCTTCTCCACGTGCACTCTACCGCCACGCTCATCTTTGGCGTCACTAAGGGAGTTCTCGCTCTCGTAGCTCAACATACTCGCTACTAACGGCGCGGGCTGTGTTGACGAAGGCCGCGAGATCTCTTCAACGGGGTTTGGGTTACGAGATGAAGGAGTGGGGTCAACCCCACCCATCCACTCCTTTGCTCGTTTCCCTTATTGCATTGAGGACAGAACTTCCTGCTGTACCCCAATAGGCCACACTCGGCGCATTTGATCGGCCCTGAGAAATCTCTTCCTCGTCTGCGAGGAGTCTCCGGTCTCTTGGCTCGGTCCTCGGAAGTCGGGTTTTTGCCGGCACAAATATCCTTTATCCCCTCCGATATCTCCCTGAGAGACAGCAGCATTTGGTTCACTACATCGGAGGATAGGACTTTCTTTTCGCCATCGACCGATTCCAGGCTCGGATTAGGTGTTGCCCCCGAGGGCGTCGGCGTGTAGACGACCTGGTGCGTCACCTTCTCTAGTACCTTCTCCATGCGGTCCAACCTGTCGTTAACTTCCGGTTTGTCACCGGACACAGATGCCACCTTGCCCTTACGACTCTTGCTCGCGTCGGTGCGGGGGTGGTACGCTAACTCAGCGTATAGAGTCGACTGAGGGTCTGGTACCGTTTTCTCCATCCTTCGCTGATGCAAGTTATTCTGGGCCGCCGTGGCCAGGTCGTTCAGGGTCCGTAAGGAGTCTACTTTCGATCTCCGTATTTGGCTCTGGATTTCCGGGAGAAGGTTGGCATGCAGCAGGTCCAGTTGGTTCTCGTGCGTCATTTTGAGGTTCAGCCGATTCATTAAGCCCATCATATTAGCGATGTAGACGTTCGCGGGTTCGTCTGGGCCCTGATATCGGCTTTGAACCTCTTTCGTTAAACGCAGCTGTTGTTGCCTGCTGGTCCCAAACCATGCTCTTGCGTCTACCTCGAAGTCCGCGTAGGAGAACCATTCATTTCTCATTGCCTCGTACCAGACGAGGGCGGGACCGACGAGTAGCTCGGATACTGCCAGGAGCATCTCGTCCTCCGTAAGTCCTGCGCTGCTCCTCGAGCTGTCCAGCCTTGACAAGAAGGTGTCAATGCTCGCATTGCCCTCTCCGGAGAATCTGAGCTTCCATCCTCGGACAATGCGGCCGACGTCTCTTGTTATCGACCACGGGTTTGACGTCTGGTGGGATGACCACATGCTCGGGGGGTGGTTGTCCACTTCAGCATTAACTCCACCGAGTTGATGCTGTCTACCCTCTCCGAAAGGGGGCGTGCGGTGGGGGGTCCTGCCGGTGGCCCCCGTGGGCCTCTGTCTGGGTCCAGCTGGAGTGCTCTAGGGTAGCCTGGTGTCGTAATGGCATGTGAAGGTGTCTTGGAATGCTACGCTCCTACGCCTGTTCTCCTGTTGCTGCGCTTCGTTGGAACTATTCGCATCGTCTTGCCGTATATTTCTGTTCTCGGCGTTTTCTAATGCGCTGATCCTGGCGGATTGACTGTCCAGTTGGTCCTTCACATTGACGCTGTTGCTGAGGATCTTTTCTAATATTTTTGTTAAATTGAACATATTCAAACTTAGTGAGTCTAGCAGCTTTAGTTTCTTCTCATTTTCTCTCGAGCGGAAAATGAGGTCTTGGATCATCACCGTGAATGCCGGCGGGAGTTGGTACTGGCTGCCATCATCAGCTGTTATCGTAATACTTTTATTACTGTTCGTGTTCTCTCCGCTGTCCAGGACATTCGCGATGTTTATCGCGGTTTTCTGCACTCGCGATATTACCTCCGCACTCTGCATTAAGTGGGCTAGCGGGTGTTCCCCCTCTTGCTCGGATGCTGTGTGTTCCTGGCATAGGGATACGATTAGCTCCGAGCGTAGGGCGGCTCTTTTGGCTGGACTGCTTTGCTGGTTATCGACTTCCGCAAAGTCTGCTGCGGAGTAGTCGCCGAGTAACCAGGTATGTAGTCGTGCAGCTCTCGAGAGCTTGGTCCCGCTTGTTTTGAGCTCCAGTTGTTCGAGGTATTCTTCGATTTCCTCCTCCTGGAGCGTCAACACCCAGTTTTCTATTTCTGTTTGAGTGCGGTCCATTTTTCTCTGTTAGTTGACTTGCGGCTAATTTTTATGCAAAATTTACAGGGTTGTTATACGAGTGCGAGTGCTGTATTAAACTTCGTACGCAAAATGAAAATAAAAAAAATTTTATTAGCCGACACTGGGATTGATCAAGGGCGTTTTACGATTTATCTGCCGAAAGACTCTTCGCTCGTTAATACGCAATATAATGATCCTGCCTATCAGATGCACTAACTGTTTGTTAGCGCGGCTGTTTTTCTTAGTATCTAAAATATTTTAACGAGCGCTTAGCGTAGTCATCAACAACCGCAGCTAATAATATTGAAAAAAAAACGTTTACTTTAAGGCAATCGATATCAAAGAAAATTATCAAATTGAATTAATTTTGTTTGACAGTTGCCGGTGTTAGTTTTCCCCGGGCCAACGGGTACAATATTATTGATTTGCGGCAACTTCCAAAATTTATTGGTGTTTACGCTTCTAAGAGCCTTTCGGTCGCACTCGCACGCGTTTACAGTTGTTGTTTACACTTTTACGCCGCGGCGAGCCTTCGCAAGCTAACTAACAGGCTATGTTTACTATTGTGGTCTTCGATATCAAGTGTGCACAACAACACTTGATTGCCACCTAAGTCGCTGGTTGACTGAGCGCAAGGTCACTATTGAGAACCGGTGTTTTGAACAATCAAAAACACCGTAGGTTCTTTAACGTTGGGCGCCATGTAACGGGGTAGATACCGTTTAATTGTTTTTATTCGCGCAACTTTATTGAAAGGGCGAATGTAATCATCTATGCTCAAAACGCAATCCGGAGAGCATGGGGAGACAGGTGTCAGTCAACCAGTAAATCTATTAACCTATGAGAAAGTGAGTGGAAGCAATACGGAATGAGCGAGTCGAAAGCACTTGTTAATGTCACGAATAGAACCTTTTATTATCTATCAAATGCTATATAAGATCGGCCCGCGTGTTTGTTTACATCGACGCTCGCTCGACGACAACATGCAGTGTCGTGACGCTCGCTGCTCTTTGTTGGAAGAGCTTGTAACGAGTGTCGCTCGTTAAAGGTGTGACCTAAGCGCCCCTATCGCATGGAGCTACGTAAAAGCCGATCCGCAGAAAAGAACACGAGTTAGACGCGCGTACCGCGAGGCATTAGGGATAATAGGAAGAGGAAGGAGAGCGATCAGGCCGCCGGGCGGCGTGCGCGCGACAACGGAAGAGGGAAGAGGTACAGTCAGTCAAGTCCGGACCTGCGGATAGCGAGAACGCAAATAACAAGTGTTTGAGTTAGTGAAGCTCGAGGGGCAACCTGGCGAATATCGTGAGAAGACCCAGTAACCTCGAGGTCGCCTAGTAATCGCCTCTCAGATAAAGGTCGTTCGCTGCCCATTATCGGTTGCCCGGAGCGATCCGAGGAAGCAGTCAAGGGTCGCGGGCAACTGTAATTTCGGGCAGCGGGAGCCCCAACTGAGAGGCCCCTCACCGAGAAGCGGTAGGAGCTAACAAGGCCAGTACATACCGCCAGAGCCACTCAATCTTCAGCGACTCGTCCTCGTAGCGTAAGTCATCGACTTTAAATGTAAATGCGCCCGGGCGCCAAGTGCGGTTAGATAGTGCGCTGTCTTTCTCTCTCTCGCCGCGTGCGCGGGACACTCGACAAAACCTCTCGGCCGCGGTATTACAATTGTAAGCTTGAAGTGACGGGCGTAAATAAAAATACCGATTCTTTCGATAATCGACCTGCAGTTCTTTCTTTCAAATCCCCTTGGTTGTTCTCTCTTGACGCCCGCGACAGAACCTGCCCGACCACGAGTCACTGGGCAATCCGGATTTCCGCATGTGTCCTGCACGTGTAGGTTTTCACGGGCTCTGGGGCGGAACGTCTAAAGATCGACGCCGTTCGAACGAGTTGATCGAGGCGGCGGTCAGCCTCGCGACGCTGGGAACAACCATTCCTTAACGGGTAAGAATTCTGTTCGCTCCCAGAACGAAATCCCCCGTTACAGTGGCGCCTAACTAGTGGTAAGGGTAAGGAGTGAAACCTCCATTAAAACACTCACGTTCCTTTTACGACCCGAGAGAGAAAGATAAAGATAGATCGAACAAAAATTGTAAGAGCGCACGTGTACAGCTTGAGAACGCGCGACTCGAAAATACAAGTTCGCCGAAGAAAATTCCAGCCTGATCGGAAACAAAGATTGCGCAACTCTTGTAAGGCCGAGAGTACATAATAACAACACCGACCAGGCAGGACAAAGAGCGGTCACGAGTGAAACATAAGCATTAAATTTCAAGAATTTGAGAGAGCTAGGCTGAAGCCGATGTAAACACCGGCCGAGGTCAAATTCACAAAACATAACGCGCGAAGACACAATCCTAAGAATTTCACTGGGATATTACCTCCTTTTATTGTTGTTTTCCTTTTTCTCACTCAACCGCCCAGCGACGAGCTTGTATAAAACAGCGCACCCAAGAAACTAACAATAATTCCGCCAGCAAATAGCTGACGAAATTAATAAGTAGGACAATTGTAAACAAAGAGCGTAGTAAGGCGCACCTACGAGTCGCGCGCGAATAAATCGGCCAGTCAACAAAATAATTTGCATTGTCGAAGTTATCCCGACAAATACAAAACGACCAGCCGTATATTACCAAAAAAAAGGCAAATACACGTGCGCACAATAAACGAAACCCGAAAACAGAGAAACAAACACGCGTTTTTGTCTCCCTGTTGAAAAAGAGTTTCGTAACTAAAATGTCCAACCTCGACGACACAGCGTTGGAAATAGAAGCCTTCATCGAAGGCATACCCCAACCAGAGCTCGAGCGAACGGTCAATCAGCTAGAGCTCAAACAGGCGGGAGAACGCACCGACCAGGAAGAAAGGTTAAAAAACTGGTTGATGGGGGACTACACAGCAGCCGATTTCGATATAACGAAAACAACAAAGAGGACATCGGACACGATGAGAAGAATAGCCCTCCGAACCAGATACATAGAGCAAGAGTGCACAGCACTAGAAAAAACGCAAGCAGCAGAAGCAAGCAGCCACCCTCTTTACAGGCTTATGACCGACGACGAAATCAACACAAAATTAAGCCTCACAACAGGAGCAGCAATGCAAAACGCAACAGCAATGAATGCGCGGGGCGAGGAAGATGAAAAGTCGACTCGCCCAAACGCGCAAACATCACAGCCAACTGACATCGACAAAAACCTACAGCAAACGCTACCCGAGGTGCTGAGCCTACTCGGCAAGTATAAAGAACGTACAGACTATTTGGAAAAAGCGCTAATCCGAGCGATGGAAAATACATCGTCAGTAGCAGCAATGTGCCAGTCAATATGCGCTACACAAGCAATAGAAGCAGAGAAATTGAATAGAGCTCTACACCGAATAGGTATACTGGAAAATGACCTCGATGATATGATGGAAACAAGCAAGGAAAATAGTCAAAACCCACAACCTCCGGCGAAATCAGTAAACTTCGCGGACACCTTCACGCTCCACTACGATCCCGCTCTGCCGGGCAGCACTCCCCTCCGGGCGAACCCGATGCCGGGCGCTCGATGGCCCAGCGAGCGCCCCCCAGTTCCGCCCTCAGGAGGGAGTGGACAGCAGAGGACTAACGACTCCTCAGCTGATCGCGCCGCCGGACAAACAAACTACTTCCCGCACAACGCGACGGCCAGTTTTGCATTCCCAAAAGACGTCGGCAGGATAGTCCGGGGCTGGCGAAATAAATTCTCGGGGGAGGATCAGCAGAGCATCGACGTATTTCTGGAGAAACTCGAGGCACAAAGGATATCAGCGGGGCTGACTGAAGACGAAACGCTAAATGGGCTAGCGGATTTATTCACGGGAGCAGCGCAGACGTGGTACCTAAATAATAACAGAGATTGGACTTCATACGGAGACTTCATCCGCGATGCTCAAGAATGGTTCGGCACGAGTATACAGCAGCAACAACGCTTGAAAAGAGAAGCACAAGCGAGATACCAAGGACCCGACGAGCCCGCGCGAATCTACCTGACGAAAATCCAAGCCATGATGAATAAAGTCCAACCCCCAATGCCTCCGGAAGAAGTAATGGAGTTGGCCTATTCGAACCTGCTGCCGGAAATCCAACAACACATTCGGAGGAAGGAATGCTCAAACATACGCGAATTATGCAAACGAGCAACCGAAGTCCAGAACGATCTTCATTATGCTCATCAGAAGCGACAGATGATCGACCCAAAGACGGCACTCTTTCCCGAATGGATGTACCAGGCCCCTTCAACTGCCACTTCCACCCAATCCCAGCCAAAAAGGACCAAGATTTCCAGTCTGGCGGCGGAAAAGGCCGAGGTAAAAGAGGAGGCGAAACAAGCACACCTCTCAGCGACGCCCGGTAACAGTGGAACTGCGGCCCCGCTGAGCCAAATGGAGGAGTTGCTCACACGTTTATTGAGGGAAGAATTGGCGAAGGCCCTCCCACCCAATGAGGGTAGCCAGGGCCGCACCAGCCCTACAACCCAGGGAACAAAGTTTAACCCCAGGCCCAAGAGGCAGTGGATTACTCGAAGCCGCTCCAGTGTGGCAAATGCGGCAAGCTGGGTTTCAGCGCGAGATATTGTCCCGACTGCAATAAGCCCGCCGGGACGGGAAACGAGAGGGGCAGCGGCTAGGAGGAGCCCGGGCCGCCCCCAACGTGGAAGGGCTCCCCCAGGTAAGGCAGTCAGATGAGGGGTCATGTCGCGCGCTGCCCATAGTCTCGACCGGCGGTAGCGAAACAGTGCTGAGGGATGAAGTCATAGATCAGCCCTATGGCCTCACGACGAAGACTGACCGCGCGGGAGAGGCGTCACCAGAGGGGACCCACCCAGAAAGTGAGGCAGTGCCTCGCTTACGCCAGAAGGAGAGCAATGCGGAACCATTCGTCACAAAAGTTGAGAAGGTCCCAGAGAAGGAAGCGCGAACCAGAGATGAGCAGGACCAGACGGCTTCGACACAAGGCCGAAGTGACTCGGGACGTCGTATTGAGTCGAAGAGCGACGCGGAGAAATTCACGAGCATGGACACCGTGAATAAACGCATGCCAAAGGACGCAAACGGCAAGTCACCGGCGGTAGGAGCTACAAGAGGGAATCGCTCAAGCAGTGGGGAACGCGACGACTACGAACCTGAAGACGAGACGAGGTGGTGGTTACCCGTCCAAATTGGTAGTTTTCGAGTTCGGGCGTTGTACGACTCGGGAGCTTCATGTACGACGATGGGCTCGCTAGGCCAACAGATAGCGGCCGAAATGAATATCGCTCTCGATCTAAGGAAGGCGGGTTCGTGCCGGCTCCCGGATGGCAGTTCTATCACAATCATGGGACACGTTATGTTGCCCTTTACGGTAGGCGGCGTGACGCGGATAGTGAGAGTAGCGATCATCCCTCATCTGGAAAGTGAGTGCTATGCCGGTATGAATTTCATGAAGGCATTCAAAGCAATCCCCGATCCAACGGATAACACCCTACTCCTGAAAGACGAGCGAGTGAGCGTGCCAATGGAACTCGCAAGTTTGCACGGCGTGCCAGAGATGGCTTCAATCGGAATAGCAGATGTGTCCGAATCGCAACGCAAGGAGATAACGGAACTGGCAGGGCGGTTGTTGCCCGAGCCCGACAAAACTCTGGGCCGCGCGATCGGTGTAGAGCATGAAATCAGCGTGGGCGACGCCCGCCCGGTTAAGAAGAGATACTATCCTGTTTCACCGCGAGTAGAACAAGAAATGCATCGCCAAGTGAAGCAGATGTTGGCCGCGGGCGTGATAGAACCATCGAACAGCGGGTGGTCAAGCCCGATCGTGATGGTGCGCAAGGCTGACGGATCGTATCGTTTTTGCATAGATTTCCGGGAAGTGAACAGAGTTACTGAACCTGACGCTTATCCAATCCCATACATGCAGGATATTTTGCGACGCCTAAGAAACGCAAAATATATATCGACACTCGACCTTAGTTCAGCTTACCATCAGATCAGCCTAAAGAAGGAGTCTCGCCCGATCACCGCATTTACGGTACCGGGCATGGGTCACTTTCAATTCCGGCGCATGCCCTTCGGGCTGTCATACGCGGGGGCGACTTTTCAGAGGGCGATCGACTCGGTGATCGGGCCCGAAATGGATCCGTTTGCTTTCGCTTATCTGGACGACATAATAATAGTATCGGCTACGTTCGAGGATCATAAAGAACACCTGAGGCGAGTACTATTGAAGTTGAAAGGCGCCGGCCTCACAGTAAACCAAGACAAAAGCGTTTTCTGCAAGCCAGCAGTGAGGTATTTGGGAGTGTTGGTCAACCGAGAAGGAATCAGGCCGGATCCCGAGAAAGTAAAACCCATCGTCGAATACCCGATACCCCGATCAGTCTGAAAATTGCGCAGCTTTATGGGAATGGCATCCTGGTACAGGAGGTTAATCGATGACTTCGCGACCATCGTCGAGCCGTTGATAAAGCTCACGAGAAAAAAGGAGCCTTACGTATGGGGCGACGAACAACAGGCAGCTTTCACGAAAGTTAAAAGCTGCAGGATTTCGGCCCCTATTCTCCAGCCTCCCGATCCCGATGGCGATTTTGTCCTGCAAACTGACGCGAGTGACTCCGGATTGGAGGCGGTCTTGACGCAGACCGTGAAAGGGGAGGAGAGAGTAATTGAATTCGCCAGCCGAGCACTCTCCAAAGCGGAAAGGAATTTCTCAGTGTCGGAGCGAGAGTGTCTTGCGGTAGTTTGGGCCACCGAGAAATTCAGGGCATATTTGGAAGGTTACCATTTCAGGGTGGTCACCGACCATAGTTGCTTGCGGTGGTTACAAAGCATGAAAAACCCGACAAATCGGTTAGCCAGATGGGCGCTAAAGCTACAAGGGTATTCCTTCGAAATAGAACATCGTAAGGGGGCGCTCCACGCGGTGCCCGACGCCTTATCTAGGATGTTTGAAGAAGAAGAGCCCGGAGCGGCAGTGAGCGCCCTCGTTTGGGCAAATCAAACCACGGACAAATGGTTTATAGATCGCAAGAAGCAAATCATTGAGAGCCCAGAGTCGTGGCCTACGTGGAAGATTGCCGGGGAGAACTTATACTTTTACTCCCCCGAGCGGGACTCGTCTGACGATTTAAGCGAGGACGAAAATTGGAAGCTGGTCGTGCCCAACGAATACCGGAAAAAGGTGCTGAAGGAGTGCCACGACGCCCCAACAGCCGGCCACTTAGGGAGAGAGAAAACACTCGCCCGCGTCCGGCGCTTCTACTTTTGGCCCTCACTACTCAAGGACGTCCGAAATTATGTACGAGTCTGTCAGATTTGCCAGCAATGTAAGGTAGAGCAGCGTCCCCCATACGGGTATATGGGGCGTCGCTCGATAAGCCGCCCGTGGCAAGTTGTGGCGGGCGATATATCCGGACCGCTACCCAGGACAGCACGCGGATATTCGTATATGCTTATCTTCGTGGATCTCTTTACGCGTTGGGTGGAGTGCGTGCCGATCCGGAAAGCCAACGCTAAGACGATAGCGAAGGAGTTCCACGAGAAGATACTGACGCGTTTCGGCACGCCGGAGACGTTCCTGTCGGACAATGGAACAGAATTCAAAAATCGACACTTCGACGAATACCTCTCAGAGCAGGGTATCCTCCACGAGCTGACGCCCGTTTACTGTCCCAGGGCGAACCCCACAGAGCGATATAATCGTACCCTCAAGACAATGATCAAGTCGTATCTCGAAGGGCGACACATGAACTCGTGAACTACGGGCGGCAGCCAATCCCACCAAGTACGTGGCGCCGTGCTCAAGATGCTCTCGTTAGTGGAAAGGAGGTCTAACCACGCTATATCAGGAAGCGGCAAACAGATCGGAAAGAGAGCAAGGGCGGTAGGCGAGCTTTTTCGATCGGAAGCGCCGCCCCGCTCCCTTTAAAGTTGGAGATTGGGTTTGGCGAGTAAACCGCGTCCTATCTTCAACCGACAGTGGAGTCACGGCGAAATTGGCGCCGACATTCGCGGGGCCGTATACCGTGAGAGAGAAACTCGGCCCCAATACATATCATCTGGCGAATCATCTGGAGGACCTCGTCGGAGTGGTCCATGCCGAAGACTTGAAGCCCTTCCACCAAGGGGGGGAAGATGAAGAGGACGAACATACCCAACCGCCGAAGGGAAGCGAGGCGATGCGCGACACGCGCCAGGAAGATAATCGGTCACCGCAAGACGTAAGCGCGAGTCCAGGTGAAGAACCACCGCCCGAAAATGAGGGCGAAAACGCATCGGACGAAGACCTGGGAGATCAAAACCCCGTCAGACCGGTTAAGAGGGGGCGAGGCCGTCCGCGGAAAATCCCCGCCCCAACTCTCGAATTACCGTTAGAAAGGCGTCCCCGAGGCCGACCACGGAAAAGCGTAAAAGTGGTCCGCCGGACGAGCGTGCGAATTAGAGCAAGGCGAGTGGGCGAATCGACCCATTAAATCATCTGAATCTCATCTTTTTCCTTCAGCCTGATGGGCTCCCTATCCTACCTCTTCATCAAAACCACATAACTCCTTTACAGGATGGAGAGCGCCCTTCACGAGGCCGTGGAGTGGCTCGTCGAGCACGTGGAGCGTCTACAGCTCGAACCCGAGAAGAGGGCCGTTTTCATCGCGGCCCGTAGGCGTTTTCGTGATACCCTGCGGCGCGCCTCGTCCATCAAAGACGACAAGAAACGAGCTTCGGAACTGTTGGAAGCCGCGAACCTGCTGGCCGACGCCCTGTGGGCATCCAAATTAGGACGGGCGCTCCAGCATTTGTTGGATGGGGCGAAGGCCCGCTTCGCCCTTGGGTTGCAGCGCGCGCGGAAGGAACCAGATCTTCCGGCAGACCTGCGGAAAATAGGGCCGGAGGCAACTATCCACGAGGCCCGTGGGGCCGCGGAGGGATTACGCATAAATACCGCGGGGCGGCCCGGGCTATGCCCGCCGCCCAAGAACGATCTCCATAAGGAATTGTTCTCGCGATATATCCCGATGGGGACCTCTGAACCAAGGCCCAGGCCCCGCGTCGTGGAGTTAATAGACCTCGTGGACGACGAGGAAGAAGGAGCCACCTCCTCTCCCAGGCCACCCGGGAAGAAGGAGACACCGCTGGAAACCACCCCTTCCGAACGAGGCCGATCCGTCTCTGGAGGGGAAGCCCCGCGGTCGGAAGCGCCGCGGCTCGCCGAGCCACCCATGGACAACGGAAGGAGCGAGCGCGCGGCACCAGAAGGTCCGGATCGCACACCCGCTTCCACCCAGAAGGAGGGCGAAACCCCCAGCGTCGTCGGGGACACAGAACCGTTATCCGAGAACGGGGAACCTGCCCACGCAGCCCGGCGGAGCCACAGAACGCCGACGCCCGACCACCCCTTCGACGAAGAGGATTGGCCTACTTCGCCTCTGTCTTGGAGCGAGGCGACGTCGCCGAAGGAACGGTGGCAGGTGATGGAGAGGGGCCTCCGGGAACTGGAGAACGCCTGGAAGTTTATTAGCCACTTACACTCGCGGGTGATGGCGAAACTCCAGGCGTACAACAACCTACCGGGGACCCTCCCCTCCGTCGAGATCTGGATGGACCGGGTGTTGAGGTGGCAGGCCTATCGCGACGCCATCGTAAACATCCGGCGAACCCAGAAACTCGCAGGGCAGACGCCTTGGAGGACGCCCGAGCATCCGGCCTCAGCCACCAAGGCGCCAGGGCGAAGTCGGAACCCTTCGCCCTACAGAATAAGTGTAGATGCGTCCCCGTCGGGCCTTGGGTCCGTCAACATCACCATCAACCTGGAGGGCGGACGATCTGGGGAGCGGGCGAGGGAAAAATCGCGTCCTCGCCCTGATCAAACTCCCCAGACGCAAGGCCGGGCACATCTGAGGCAGCCCAACCCCAATATCGTCGACCCCTTGGGGGTGCGCGACGGGAAGTCTCGGAAGGACGATCAGGGCTGTTACGTCTGCGGGCATCCTGGAGTAGCCAAGTCCAGCCGATGCCCACGAATAGAAGAGCACGGGGCCGCCCGACGAGACAGGAGGAAGAGAAGGAGAACCGAACCCGAAGAGCAAGAAAATAGAACATACGACGGATAAAACCAAAAAAAGTAATAAATAAGTTGAAACAAGAATGAGTTAAGTTCAAAGTCTATTTCCCCTGGTTACTTCAATCCCACCAAAAATCCCTGTCCGTCCACCTATCACTCATCATATCATCAGGGCGCTTGGACACGGATCGTCGCCGAAGCCGACCCCGCATCGGACGACTAGGGGGAGGCTGTAACGAGTGTCGCTCGTTAAAGGTGTGATCTAAGCGCCCCTATCGCATGGAGCTACGTAAAAGCCGATCCGCAGAAAAGAACACGAGTTAGACGCGCGTACCGCGAGGCATTAGGGATAATAGGAAGAGGAAGGAGAGCGATCAGGCCGCCGGGCGGCGTGCGCGCGACAACGAAAGAGGGAAGAGGTACAGTCAGTCAAGTCCGGACCTGCGGATAGCGAGAACGCAAATAACAAGTGTTTGAGTTAGTGAAGCTCGAGGGGCAACCTGGCGAATATCGTGAGAAGACCCAGTAACCTCGAGGTCGCCTAGTAATCGCCTCTCAGATAAAGGTCGTTCGCTGCCCATTATCGGTTGCCCGGAGCGATCCGAGGCAGCAGTCAAGGGTCGCGGGCAACTGTAATTTCGGACAGCGGGAGCCCCAACTGAGAGGCTCCTCACCGAGAAGCGGTAGGAGCTAACAAGGCCAGTACATACCGCCAGAGCCACTCAATCTTCAGCGACTCGTCCTCGTAGCGTAAGTCATCGACTTTAAATGTAAATGCGCCCGGGCGCCAAGTGCGGTTAGATAGTGCGCTGTCTTTCTCTCTCTCGCCGCGTGCGCGGGACACTCGACAAAACCTCTCGGCCGCGGTATTACAATTGTAAGCTTGAAGTGACGGGCGTAAATAAAAATACCGATTCTTTCGATAATCGACCTACAGTTCTTTCTTTCAAATCCCCTTGGTTGTTCTCTCTTGACGCCCACGACAGAACCTGCCCGACCACGAGTCACTGGGCAACCCGGATTTCCGCACGTGTCCTGCACGTGTAGGTTTTCACGGGCTCTGGGGCGGAACGTCTAAAGATCGACGCCGTTCGAACGAGTTGATCGAGGCGGCGGTCAGCCTCGCGACGCTGGGAACAACCATTCCTTAACGGGTAAGAATTCTGTTCGCTCCCAGAACGAAATCCCCCGTTACAAGCTATTACATGCCTTCTTGAGATGTCGGAAAATTAATCGTCGCTCATGCAATCGTATCGCGGCCGCGAGATTAAGCTGGCCAGCTTACCTTAATATCGTAGGCGTGCGAAGATGACACTAAACCAGTCACACTGCGAGGGAACCATTTTTTGTTTATGTCGCGGACCACGAACTCGCGTACACGCGGCTTCGCCCTCGATGGCGAAACCTCACACACACTCAGCCGGTGTCGTGAAAGGCGACGCTTCTCCGTCGGCTCAGGTCTCTCTCCTTGGCAGTTGTCCGGCACCTTGGTAGCAGCAATCACTATCGGCGTTGATCTGGGCGTTCCTCTTTGATCGTCAAGACGTTAGCGGCACAAGGATCGGTATTAGCGAGAAAAAGCGGGCGATTTCTATATATATGCTCGCGCGCCGAATTCCTTCGTTACGTTTGTCGTCTCCCCGGTAGGTGCTGCCCCCCTGAGGCAGCAATTAGGTTATATTATCAGCGCTAATTTGACGTTTACCGTCACAATACATGTAGGGCCATTTCTCAAATAAGGGCCACATTACGTATATATTAATTTTTCAAAGAATTTTTATTACTTGTAAAACGATGCATCTTGCTGTTCCTGTAAATATTTTTTTCTTTGTATAAACATACTGTTAAATTACTCATTTCACTTCCAATTCGGTGTAGTAAGAAACATTTGAAAATTTAAAAAAACTAAATGTTATATTATCGGTTACGTCTTAGCTATTAAGTTTATAATAATCAAAACCTACGAATCTAGTGGGTAAGATTCACTTTATGTTTAACTTATGAAGATATTACAAGCAACTGATGTTTAGTCCATTTAGAGAAAATATAGATTGTTTTATATATACATCTTAGATAACTTTCATTCTTGCCAGGCTTCTTACCTAATTATAATAAATAGAAATTTATCATAATTTAAATGTTATTATACATACTTTTCCAATGAGAAAAATGAATCTAGCATTTAACGTAAAAGTTACATATAATATTATATCATTTTTTTTTATTCTATCACTTCTTCCAAAACTCTAAGTGTTTCAATGTGTAATTTTTAGAATTGTGATAATATATTTAATAAATAAATATATTATTTGTTCTATGACATTAAATATGAAAGCTATTTTCAACTACAGTTTTCAACATCCGTACTATTTTCAAATAATACCAGGCTCATTGATTTGCTAGATTTCGTACTGTTAATATTGAATGAATACGTACTTAATTTATTTAAACCATGTATATAAAATAAATTAGCTTTCGGGCCATTCTAAAATAGATTTTATTACTTTCAAAAGCTTAGAATCCATTCATAAAAAAAAAAAAATAAAACTCAATTAAGATACATCGTGAGATAAATAATAATTAACGATGATTCAAAACGAGATTTGATAAGAGTCGTATAGTATGAAGTAATAGAGTAGTATATAAAAAAACAAATTCGCATTCGTACCATTATAAGATTTGTTTCACAACTTTCAAAAGTTTAAAAAGAGTTAATTCATAAAAAAACTAAAACTCAATTGAGATGTATAGTAACATGTAAGAAGGTAACTATCTAAGCAACAGTTTACTTTGTAAAATTTTGTATAATAGTATTTAAATAAGATTGATAAAAAAAATAGTGTGTTTGAAAGAGTAGTAATAATAATGTCAAGAGACTAAAAAATATATAACTATAATTTTTTGCAACGATAGTCGATTCAATTAATCGATCCATTCGCGATTCTTTTACTCGCATGTTAGTTCGAGCGACTAATAAGAGAGAAAGAGGGCGCACGAGAGTTTGAAAATAGGCAATTAAGCCTCAGCTAACTACTCAGAAAGTACCGCCAAAATTTTTGCACTGTTTCGCCGTTAAAAAATCAAAGTTTCCTGGGACTATTTGATTCGTGCGTGAGTTACGAGGAAGCAGCAGCATTTTAGCATCGGCAGTAGCATTGCAGTAGTAGCAGATAGCAGCAGATTCAAGAGCGAGGCAGCATAGCTGATTGATTCGAGAAGCAGATTTCTTCGCTTCAACAATTACGGCTGATCACCGTCATTGCACCACAGGGTAGGTGCACCTCCATTTATCGTTCCGCGACAAAATACGAGGTGTGTTCAAAAAATAACGAGAATTTTCGTTTTATGAAAAAAATATTTATTTATTCATCTACATTAATGTTGTCGCCTTCAAAGTAGTCCCCTTCGGATACAATACACTTATGCCAACGCTTTTTCCAATCCTCGAAACACTTTTGAAACTCGATCTTTGTAATAGCTTTTAGCTCTTTCAGCGATTCGCTTTTAATGTCATCTATGCTTGTAAAACGACGGCCTTTGAATGTTCTCTTTATTTTTGGAAATAGAAAAAAGTCACATGGAGCCATATCTGGCGAATATGGAGGCTGAGGCATCGTTACAGTTTCGTTTTTGGCCAAAAATTCACGAACAAGCAATGAAGTGTGAGCAGGCGCATTATCGTGGTGCAAAAGCCATGAATTATTTTGCCACAAATCCGGGCGTTTTTTTCGGATTGCTTCATGCAAACGACGTTGAATTTGTAGGTAGTACTGCTTATTGATTGTTTGACCTTGTGGCAAGAATTCATAATGCACTATGCCATTAAAATCGAAGAACACAGTGAGCATAACCGTCACATTCGACCGCACTTGTCGAGCCTTTTTCGGTCTTGGCGATCCAGAATGCCTCCACTGGGACGATTGAGCCTTAGTTTCGACATCATATCCGTAAACCCATGTTTCCTCACCTGTTATAACACGTTTTAGTAGTTCTGCATCGTTATTGACTTCTTTAGCGACTCCTGAGCAACTTCCATTCGCCGCTGTTTTTGTTCGAAATTCAACAATTTTGGAACGAATTTTGCTACCACACGTTTCATACCCAAAACATTCGAAAAAATTTGATGGCATGAGCCAACTGATATGCCAACATCATCAGCGACTTCTCTGATTGTGATTCGGCGATCGTTCATAACCATTTCTTTCATTTTTTTCACGTTTTCATCGGTTGTTGATGTGCTTGGGCGTCCGGGTCGTTCGTCATCTTCAACGTTTTCGTGGCCATCTTGGAAACGCTTATACCACTCATAAATCCTTGCTTTACTCATAGCAGACTCACTATATGCCTTTGTTAACATTTGACAAACTTTACTACACTTTATTTCATTTTTTACGCAAAATTTAATACAAATTCTTTGATCCATTTTTTTTCACAAACGAAAATCGCTGAGCTCGAAAAACACGTCTAACGTTAGCGGCTGCCACTTAAAAAGTAAGCAATGAATATTGCTGAAAATTTTATCGTACTTCAGGGGCATGTGTACCAACATAATAAAAAAAAATTTTATACAAGCGGACTCTCCAAACCCGCGAAATTTAAAAATTCTCGTTACTTTTTGAACACACCTCGTACTTTCGAAAGTATTTTGTCAATCGCGATCTTAAATTTTTTGTATTCGCGCCTAGCGTTAGTTTTCGCGGCAATTTTGGAATTCTCTCGCTCTCTCTCTCTCTCTCTCTCTCTCTCTCTCATCGAATTATAATTTATAATTATGAATCCTATCCTGTAGGGTTTGAAGCCCTCTAAAGAGGAGGAGGTGAAGAGGATCCGGAGGAGTACGGGAGATCCGCACCTGTTCGACAGAGGAGTCGAAGCGGATCGTCTGGCACCGGTCCTCATATATCCTCAGGGCTCTCCACAACCAGAGATGTTGGGAAAATTGTCCGCGGATGGAAACTGAGGTTTGCGGGCAGTAGGGCACAGAGCGTGGATACGTTTCTGTCGAGGTTGGAAGATCTGCGCGTGGGCGCAGGGCTAACTGATGACGAAGTACTTTGTTCCGAATTAGAGATCCTCGAAGGTAACGCGAAGACCTGGTACGACAACAATAAGTACCAATGGCTCAGTTCTGCCGAATTCGTCGCCGACGCACGAGAATGGTTCGGCACAAGTACGCAACAGCAGCAAAGGTTGTTGCAGAAAGCACGGAACCGATTCCAGGGCGAAGACGAATTAATGCGAGACTACGTGTCCAACCTGGTGGCTCTTGTTAATAGACTAGAACCACCAATGCCCTTGGAGAGGTTATTAGACCTTCTCCATGCAAACCTCCTTCACAATATCCAAATTCAGCTGCGTCGGAGCGAGTTGACGTCGATACGCGAGTTTAACAGGAGGGCGACCGAGGTACAAAACACCTTGTCTTACGGTCGTCGTCCACATGTATTCGCGGATCCTAACTCGACGATCTTCCCTCAGCATGCCTACCAGCCGAGCAAAAGAACGGCTGGTAGTAAATCCTAAACCGCTGCAGTGGCTAGCGAACGTAAGGCGCGTGCGAAGAAGGAGGGAGATTTATAGCGCGGACAGG
The DNA here is from genome assembly GCF_024137745.1 of Phymastichus coffea. NCBI lineage: Eukaryota > Metazoa > Arthropoda > Insecta > Hymenoptera > Eulophidae > Phymastichus > Phymastichus coffea. The sequence goes on from NW_026706814.1 coordinate 9,026,942, forward strand.
GTGTGGAGAACCCTGCCAGGAGGCCTACCAAGCAAGCGACGGTATCGGCTACGTAAACTTCCACTTCTGATAAGAAGATGGAGGAGCGTCTGGAGGGCAATGAGCGGATTTTACGCAAATTGGCCAAAGAAAGGCAAGATAGCCCTCTAAAACAGTGTAAGAGCCGATGGCGTGGGGGAAGGAAAAATTCTCCTTTTCCCAGGTCTCCTGATGAGCGGTGAGAAGGACAAAGGCGGAAGATCGACTTCACCAAGCCTCTTCAATGTTCCGCTTGTGGCCAACTGGGTTTCAGTCGGAAATTCTGCCCAGATTGCAACAAGGGAAACGGCAAGGAGAGTGAAGAGAAGAGGTCATCTTCGCGCCTCCAGTAGATTCGACCTCTCGCTGCGGGTCGTCGGCGAGAAAGAGCAAGTTGTCGGCGACCCAGGGATCCAAACAGGTCCTGGTAGGGCATCAAGGGAGCCCAGGACCTAGCGGTACATCAGAGCAAAAAACGAACGAGCCCAATGCCAGTCCTCGGCAGAATAGGGGAGTGATTATCCTGGAAGGACCAGGTGGCCATATTCAATCTCTCTCTCTCTCACCGAATTATAATTTATAATTGTGAATCCTATCGCGTGCGTTAGTCTTTCGGCCCGTAAAAGACTTGTAATTTTTATTGATTAAACTTTGTTAATTTTATTTGCCGTTTACGTCATTTCGTTTCCTATTAGCTTATTCGATCTGTAAAGGCTTAGGTCTTAATCCGATTTCATCTAGGGGATTAGGCGGATTAGACATTAAGTCAGTCACACCTAAGATAGATCGAGTGTCACAAATCAAGTGACTTAAGGTAAGTTCAACTCGGCTGGAAAGAAGACACTGAAATGAAATCATGAGACATAAAGGCGAATACACGTATAAGTATACGTGTTTAACGGAGCGGCGGTTAGCTCTGCATCGTGGGAGTTTGTGCTTAAATAAATTTCTCATTTTTGATATTTTATATGATATTTTTGACATTTTATATAATTTTAGATATGCATTCATTTTTACTTTATTAAAAGTGTTTTTTTTTGTCTTATTAGATTTTACTTATTTCAAAGTAAGCTCTAATTAATAGATTCATGAAAACGTACACGTTTGCTAACTAGCAAATTATTATGTTATAACGAGTTTGACATCAACTCGTTATGTCTCTCTCTCTATATATATAACTATAATATTCAGAATATCATATATATACGAGGATCGTTTGAAAAGTCCGTGCAAAAATAATAACTGCTTGATTTTTTAAAGTAAATCTTTGTTATTTTTCAACATAGTCTCCTTTTAGGCTTATACACTTCATCCAATGCTGCTCTAGTTTGTTAATCCCTTCCAAATAATAGGATTTATCCAAGTCTTTAAAATAGGCATTCGTTTCTGCAATCACCTCCTCGTTTGAATAAAATCTTTTCCCCGCCAGCCATTTTTTTATATTAGGGAACAAATAGTAGTCCCACGGAGCCAAATCTAGAAAATAGGGGGGATGTGAAACGAGTTGGAACCCTATCTCCATCAGTTTTGCGACCACAACTACTGAGGCGTGAGCTGGCGCATTGTCGTGGTGGAAGAGAACTTTTTTGTGGGCCAATCGTGGATGTTTCTCTAGCAACTCGATTTTTAAACGATCCAATAACGATGAATAATATTCGCCTGTAATGGTTTTACCCTTTTCCAGATAGTCGATGAAGATTATTTCTTGCGAATCCCAAAAGACAGTCCCCATAACTTTCCCGGCCGAATTGTCTTCGCCTTTTTCGGAGCAGATTCCCCCTTGGTAACCCATTGTTTAGACTAGTCTTTGGTCTCAGGAATGTAGTGATGTATCCATGTTTCATCTACAGTGATGAAACGACGCTTAAAGTCTTGCGAATTTTGCTGGAACAGCTGCAAACCATACATGCACACTTCACACGATCTCGTTTTTGGTCAATCGTGAGCAATCGCGGCACCCTTCTAGCGGATAGCTTTTTCATGTCCAAATGTTGGTGCAAAATATTATGTACCCGTTCGCTCGAGATGCCTACAGTACTAGCAATCTCACGCACTTTCACTCTTCTGTCAGCCATCACTATATCATGGATTTTATCAATGATTTCTGAAGTGGTAACATCAACAGGGCGTCCAGAACGTTCAGCGTCTTTTGTGCTCATATGGCCACTCCGAAAATTTTGAAACCACTTATAAACCATTCTAGTCGAAGGTGCACAATCACCATAATGTTTATCAAGCTTCTGTTTAATCTCCTGAGGTATTTTGCCTTTGAAAAAGTAATGTTTAATCAATACACGAAATTCTTTTTCGTCCATTTTTTTACAACCACTCGATTTCTTTGATTGAATCGAATGTAAAACGCAAAGTAATTGGCCTATCTGACTGAAACTTGGTGTGTGCTCTTCCAAGATATGCCACTAACTGAAAATAACCTTGATACGTACTAGTAGCGCCATCTCTCTGACTTTGCACGGACTTTTCAAACGACCCTCGTATATGTTATATTATTTGAATTATATTTCTCCTTAGCAGCAGCAGACAACGATTGCGGAGAAGGTAAGAGAGAGCGCCGGCAGAGAGAGACCGCGTGCGCGTGTAGGCTTAGCGACATGTATGACGAACCGCACGCCGTGCGCCGCGTGACGAAGGGCCAGCAATTAGCTGATAGCTCGCGAGCCGTGTAGAGGCATTCGTTCGTGCGTGCGCTTGTATTAGCATTTTTGTTAGAGAATCGCCTCGTGGCAACAGAGAGACTTTCGACTGTGATAAGTGAAAGAACTGCAACTGTGCGTGCAATACCTCTCCTTCTTTGCGACAAGCGATAGCCTAGTTAGGCGAATTCTGCAATCGTTCCGAATCGTAATTGAGGGCCTTCGATTAATGTAAGTACCGACCGTTCCTTAGATCTCTCTCTCGTTTTGCCTATCTCGCCGCTCTCTCTGAACCGCCCTGTACACTAACGTACATAAACTTTATATATTCGTATACTATTAAAACTGCATGGCTTTTCTTTCGTACTGCCTTTCCTTCCTATCGCTTCCCTTAACTTTCGTGATTTAAGCTGTGTGACCTACGACGCTCTCTGCGGACAGTCTTATTAACATCTTTTCCGAATCGATACGAAAAGATACTTTTTTTGTTTATTATGTTTGCAATTATTATGGCAATTTTCTTGAATGTCCCGCTACACATTAATATTTTCTCAATAATTTGCTAAAACATATATGCTCTATTTGATTCTAAATTTAAGTATAAATTAAAAATATAATTACGTCCTGTTATTGGATCAGGTCTAAAATCACATCCTGGAAATCTTATGCCAATTGTTAATTCATGCTCAGTAAGTTTGCCTATATTATTACATCTGACTATTAGAAAAAACAGATGACAAGAACGACTGCGCAGGCGCAGTTATCTGTGCGTAGATAATAAGATATGGCGCAGTATATACGAAGCAGATAATCATCTGCATTCCAGATAACAGCTTGGAAGAAAAGAAAATAAGAAATCGGGCTATTCGTAATGCTTCGGGGGAAAAAATAATAATAAAAGAATATAACAAATAAAATCACATAAGGCTTTAGCTTATTGGACTCCCAATAAAATAAAATGGATGTGCAGGAACTAATTATTTTACATTTTATATGAAAAAAGGAATTGGAAAATTGTACACCCGAATTCGTTGTGTATAGTGTCGCGTAATCCGGTCCTTCGGCATTCATGCCAGAGGGCGCTGTCTCACCCCATGATTATTATAATATATTTGTAGGTTCTAGCATAGTTCACAGATATAACTGTAACTGTATATAGTTGCGATATAGTATAAATAATATTTAATAATAATAAATTCTTAATTTATTAACCTATTCTCAATCCTATTTTATCCTTAATTTCCAATTTTGCACATTGCTTTATCTTCGGATGTAATCCTTCACGGCCTACGTGAGCGCCCTTCTGTAATTGTACAATCAATCAGAAGTGAAAATACTAATTTAAGTATAGTACAAATAAATTGCTCGGTATTCGTGAAGTTGAAAGGTTTGGTTCGGTGTAGATACTCGGTGGTTAGTAATTATTATTAGTATTATTATTAGTTATTTGGTATGGGAGGTGGATTTGTAGGTATAGATATTTAAAGTTTTTTAAGTATTATCTTAATTTCATTAACTTTAATTTTCTCGTATTTATTTTATGTCTGCTCCTTTTGACTTGTACATGATGTTTCTTAAATTACTCTTCGAAAATGTGGAATGGAACTAAAACGTGGTCCTGGTAAAGAGCCCATTATATCAAAACTTCCCTTGACGATATCGGAAATTGGGATCTTTTTGTTATCAAAAGTTATGACTTCAGCTTAATTTTCAGACTTCTAAACCGACATGGGTTAAGAATGGGCGCCATTTTGTACATAACAGGTTTTCATCTATATTTTGGTCAATTTTGCAGCTACAAAAATATTATTTTTTGTAGATTGTAGGATTTTGCAAACTTTACGAATACGTAAAGTAAAAAAAAAAATTTTGGCGTGAAATAAAAAATTTTGCGGTCATTTTAAAGTTTGAATTTGCCGTAATTTTGTATAGATTTATAGGTGTAACGCAAAAAAATTACTTTATATTTTTTGTTTTAGAAACAAAATGTGTAGATTTTTTCATATTTTTGAAATTGATGAAAGGGGGATAAAAATTTAAAACTCTCATTTTTTATGATTTGTTAATCTTACATAACTTCTATATTTATATACATATATATAAGTATGTATATAGGTGTGTATGTATAGATTATGTATAACAAATAAGAAAAATATAATAAAGCAATTTTAAAAAACAATTATTTTAATTTACATTTTGAACACTGCAACGGTAGTCGATTTGATCCGTTTACGATTCGGTAGCACTCGCGATGCTAGAGCGAACCAGCGATGAGCATTCGGTCACCCATCCCAAACTTCTCTTTCTCCTATTCATAACGCATCTAGGTTTGTTGTACATTTGTGGCTGTTCTATCATTATACCGTGTCTGGATTCCGCGTTTCAAATTAGTTTTGTTTAAAAGAGGGAAAATAAGAAATTTTTCAATTGTATAATATATAGCTATTGTTTGATCATCAGCATATTAAATTGATGTTAACCTCGGGAAGTACTGGCTATATATTTTCAAGTACAATTCGATGTAGCCTAGTAATAAGTGTAAAAGTCCAAAGAAAGAAGTATTGTAACAAATATAATTTATATTCTCATACTATTTTATAAAGAATTAAGAAAAATATAAACATATCATAAATTGTCAAATCCTAATTATTTTATTCTTATTTGAGCTCTGTAAATTCATATAGGTCATATAGTAAATTTAGTAAATTATAATTCTTGTTTGAAACATTTTCTTTATTATAACTAGAACAGCTGATAATAAATGAGTCAATAAATATAAGATAATTATATTTAGAGTGTAATACCGAATTGAAATTTCCGGAGCAAATTGAACAGAATGGAAAGAGTTGACTTCGGTCCAAACAGAGTCTAACAATGAAAATGTTGAAAGTAATTGTGAAACAGTGTGAAAGTATGTTTAATTATTAAAATTTTATAAATTGATATTTATTGTTTTTAATTTTTTTTAATTTAGATATTACAGGTCTGAACCAAATGCTGAAGTATCAAAACATACTGCTAACGATAACAGTAACATAAAGGCAACTCTTTATATTCTATTCAATTTGCTCTAGAAATTTTAATTCAGCATTACGCTTTAGACATTATAATTATAATTATTAAAATTAAAATTTGTCTGTCCCATACTTAAATGAATAATTTCATAAATTAATTCTTATTAAAATTTTTTTTAGGTCAAAATATGAAAAAAAGTTCAATGTCAGAATCATCATCAGATATCATGGAATTAGAGGAAGGTATTTTATTACGACGTTCAGGTATTATAAAAAAATCCAACTACAATCCTCATTACAATAATAACGTACATCTTGCCTGTATAAGTATTGAGACTGATGTCTGACTAAAAAGGTAATAAATGTTATATACATTGTAAATAAATTTCTTATGGAACATGTTATTTATTAGCGAGATTGTATATTTTTTTATTTTTATATTTTTATATTTGATATTTTTTTTAGGAAGTTTTTAGGAATAAATGATAATATTTCAAATTCATTCGACACTCTGTGCTGAAAGTACTTACTTTCCGCACGTTCGGCCAAAAACGTGCGATCAAAAACGAGCTTTTCACGCGCCGTATTGAAAAACACGATAAGATACATGTTTGGGAAAGAGAGTCTCGTCTTTTGTGTCTTTTTACCCACGCTTCACTCAGCCCTAAACGCCACACCAGACGAAAATGTACTTTCCCGTACTTATATCGTAATGTACTATTACACCCTGTATGTAACTTATGTTGAACACAATTTAACAAATAATTATTAACATAGTCGCTGCTATCTTTAATGTACGTTTATACCAGTTGAAACAAACACTATCTGATTCCAAACAGTTTTTTTCTGGATATTCAGATTGAAGTGAGACTGTCAAGTGCCTCATTCCTCTGAAAAGTATTTTACTACTTTTGTATGTGGCTTTTATATGGACATATAAAAAATCCGGACATTTTACTCGTTTTATAGAAAAAACTCATCTTCATTAGTATCTAATTCGAGAACAAAGTTTGACTATCAAATTGTATAAGAAATTTTACAAGATGCTTATTCTCTCACACGAAATCAAATGTTTAATGTCGAAATTCAGTAAAAGGATTACTTCTTACTGAAAACTATTTCGGAATGTACCCTTCACTAGAATTTAGAAAACTACAATGTTTGCCATCTGTTATCATTGATACTCTTAGACAATTCGATTTAAACCATACATTTTTCGGTGCCATATACGTGCTCGTATACTCGAATTATATCACTACAGTTTATACCTAATTTATGTCATAAATTGTGAGATCACTATTTGGTTAGCTTCAACGTTTTCATCTGTTGTTGATGTGCTGGGACATCCAGGGCAAGATTCGTCTTCGCCATTCTCTCGGTCTTTTTGGAACAGCTTATACCACTTACACACATTTTTCTTACTCAGAGTAGACTCACCGTATGCAATTGTCAACATTTCAAGAGCTTTACCCTATTGAAAAAATCCAGCTGGAAATCCAGGCTGGATTTCCACATGGATATCCAGGTAGATTTCCAGGTGGATTCATATGGATTCCATATGGATTCCAGATGGATTTTTTTGAAAATCCAGGTGGATTTATCAATCTGGATTTGACGTGAAGTAAAATTTCAAATAATAAATAAATAACGTATTGGTTATCAGTATATAAAATTTTACTAATAGGTTCTATGGAGGATGAATTATAAAAAAAAAAAAAAAAAAAGTGTCTTGACCAAGGCTTGAACCCGGGATCTTTATATTATCAGACTTGTCTTTTACCACTTTGCTATCGATGACTGTTGGGATGCATTCGTTTTCTTTCCTATATCACGTGCAACTTGAAAGTTGCGAATAAGCCATATTTCTACTTATTGTATTGTTCATCTCTGATTATATGCATGAGTTTCAAATTAAGGACGTCGTCTGGTCCATTTCAAATAATGACAGAATTTACTGAAACTCAAACTGATCATCGTTTGAAGTCTTCTGTACTCACACCAGTTTTTTTGGGACATATAGTATAGTACTACATAAAGAGAAATATGATGTTTAACATGTGCTCTTATGAGACGGCATCGAAATTATGCGTAAAAAAATAAGTGCACTTATGGGGCAGTGTCAAAACTATAAGAAAAAAATGTAAGCTGCTAACGCCGAGACAGCGATGATGACTTAAGAGAGCCTTCTTATAATAAGGAAAAAAAAGTAAAAATAATGAGCGTTAGACTCGCAGGGTACTTCGGTTGTGGCTCTCGTGGTTTACCTGTCTGAGTTGTAGCGCTGTTACAGATTACGGTTTTCTTTCTAAAGGAAAAAAATTAAAATAATAAGCCTAAAACTCGCAGGGTATAGGGTTAGAAAAGAAAAGCACTAATCTGAAACAACGCTACAACTAAGAGAGGTCAAACTCGAGAGCCAAAATCCAAGTACCCTGAACCCTGCAAGTTTTACGCTACATATTTTTTCTCATGCTCCCGGTGAAATATAAAATTTTACGCTCGATATTCTTACACGCATTTTCCATTAAGAAAAAAAAAATAGAGCCGACGCTACACCTACGCCGGCTATTTCCGGGAGCCGATACCAAACTACCCTGGACCCGCCGAGTTTTACGCTCATAATTTTCTATTTTTTCCTGTAGAAAAAAAAACATTAATTTGAAACAACGCAACGACTCAGAGAGGTAAACCACGACAGTCATAACCCAAAAATCTTGTACCCTGCGAGTTTTACGCTCATGATTTTTACTTTTTTCTTAAAAAAAAACACTAATCTAAAACACCGCTGTAATTTAGACATGCAAACCACGAGAGCCAAAATCCAAGAACCCTGTACCCTGCGAGTTTGGTGCTCATATTTTTTTTATATTATACCTAATATTTCGTAAGTATATGTTATATTTTCTGTAGGTATTTCTATGAAAGCAAATAATTTTTGAATAAATAGAGCTAAATTTCTTAAAATTTTGTTGTTGATCTTGATCAACAATTAAAAGCCGAGATCAAATTCTTCAGAGTGAACAAAATTTGTTCAAGAAGAAAGAAAAACTCGTGTAAAAGTCTGGAGCATAAAACTCGGCGGGTCCAGGGTGGTTTGGTTTCGGCTCCCGGAAATAGCCGGCGTAGGTGTAGCGTCGGCTCTATTTTTTTTTTCTCAATGGAAAATGCGTGTAAGAATATCGAGCGTAAAATTTAATTTTTCACCGGGAGCGTGAGAAAAAATATGTAGAGTAAAACTTGCAGGGTTCAGGGTACTTGGATTTTGGCTCTTGAGTTTGACCTCTCTCTGTTGTAGCGTTATTTCGGATTAGTGTTTTTCTTTTCTAACCCTATACACTGCGAGTTTTAGGCTCATTATTTTAATTTTTTTCCTTTGGAAAGAAAACCGTAATCTGTAACAGCTCTACAACTCTGACAGGTAAACCACGAGAGCCTGCGAGAACCGAAGTACCCTGCGAGTCTAACGCTCATTATTTTTACTTTTTTTTCCTTATTTTAAGAAGGCTCTCTTAAGTCATCATCGCAGTCTCGGCGTTAGCAGCTTACCTTTTTTTCTTATAGTTTTGACGCTGCCCCATAAGTGCACTTATTTTTTTACGCATAATTTCGATGCCGTCTCATAAGAGCATATGTTAAACATCATATTTCTCTTTATGTAGTACTATACTATATGTCCCAAAAAACTGGTGTGAGTACAGAAGACTTCAAACTATGATCATTTTGAGTTTCAGTAAATTCTGTCATTATATGAAATGGACCAGACGACGTCCTTAATTTGAAACTCATGCAAATAATCAGAGATGAACAATACAATGAGTAGAAATATGGCTTATTCGCAACTTTCAAGTTGCACGTGATATAGGAAAGAAAGAGAATGCATCCCTACAGTCATCGATAGCAAAGTGGTAAAGGACAAGTCTGATAATATAAAGATCCCAGGTTCGAGCCTTGGTCAAGACACTTTTTTTTTGTTGTTTTTTTTATAATTCATCCTCCATAGAATCTATTAGTAGAATTTTATACACTGATAACCAATACGTTATTTATTCATTTTTTGAAATTGTACTTCACGTCAAATCCACATTGATAAATCCACTTGGATTTCCAAAAAAATCCATCTGGAATCCATATGGAAATCTAGCTTGGAAATCCATATGAAATCCATATGGAATCCATATGAATCCACCTGGAAATCCACCTGGATATCCATATGGAAATCCAGCCTGAATTTCCAGCTGGATTTTTTCGATAGGGTAGAGCACTGGATTCTATTTTTCACAAAAAATTTAATGCAAACTCTTTACTCCATTCTTTTCGATAGAAGAAAATCGCCGAGCACACCAAATACTTCTAAACTCTGACGCCTCTGCCAGAAAAACAACACGTGCTATATAGTCAGAACTGTGAATATATGATCGAGGTGAGTGTACCGACACAACAAAAATTCAAAACTTGAATGTACGTAGCCCGCAAAAATTGAAGTCACCTTACCATTTGAACACCCCTCGTATCTAACTATTAGGTTCTGTAATATAGTTGGTAAGCTATCAAATATATTTTTTTCAGCGCAAAATAAATGGCCTATTTCAGAAAAATGTATTTTTCATTTTATTAAAAAATGACCATAACACTTTTATTTTGCAAAATTTTTTATTCTTGAGAACGGCATTAGAAAGTACACTTACAAATCTATCTAATATTCCAGTTAAAAAATCCGAAACCACAGCGAATAGCCCAGGATTCAAAAATAATTTTTTTTTCCAAGAAATTGAAAACTTAAAGTCACAACTTAAAATAGTCATAAAAAATGCAATTTTAAAAACATCAACATAAAAATAATACGTATCGGCTTATTTTTTGAGTAGAACAAGTCGTTTATGTTTGAAAACTTTTGATGATATGTGCGCTATCAACCTGCCTTCGTAGATGCGGCACAATACAAAAATTTTCATGACAAGATTCTCGTTTAGATGAAACCTATGTAGACCTTCTCAGAGTAATACGAGGTGTGATCAAAAAGTGAGGTGAATTTTTATTTTTCTCAAAAAATATTTATTTATTCATCAATTTTTATTTTATCTCCTTCAAAGTAATCCCCCTCGGATATAATGCACTTGTGCCAACGCTTTTTCCAAACATCAAAGCATTTCAAAAAATCATTGTTTGTGATCTTGTTTAGTTCATCCTTCGATGCCGTCTTTATCTCCTCAATCGTGGCAAAACGCCGTCCTTTCATGGGCCTCTTCAGTTTTGGGAACAAGAAGAAGTCACAGGGGGCCAGATCTGGGGAATACGGTGCCTGTGGCATCGTTACTGTCTTGGTTTTAGCCAAAAATTCGCGCACAAGCAACGAGCAAAAAATTGCACAAGCAAAAAGCCAATTTTTATTTTTCCACAAATTCGGACGTTTCTGGCGGATTGCTTCGCGCCAATTGCGCATAACTTGCAGGTAATATTCCTTATTTACTGTTCTACCCTGTGGCAAGAATTCATGATGCACCACGCCCCTGCAGTCAAAGAAAACTGTAAGCAAAACCTTTACATTTGATCGAACTTGGCGTGCTTTTTTTGGTCTTGGTGATCCAGAATGCCTCCACTGGGACGATTGAGTCTTAGTCTCGACGTCATAACCGTATACCCATGTTTCGTCACCTGTTATAACCCTGTTGAGTAAATCTGGATCATCGTTGACGTCATTCAGTAGCTCTTGGGCGATGCTCATGCGACGTTTCTTTTGGTCGAAATTGAGCAATTTCGGAACAAACTTCGCTGACACACGTCTCATGTCTAAAACACTCGTCAAAATTGATTAGCACGAACCAAATGAGATGCCAATATCATCAGCAATTTCTCTAATGGTAATTCGACGATTTCCCAACACTATTTTCTTCACTTCTTCAACATTCTCATCAGTTGTTGATGTGCTGGGGCGTCCAGAACGAGGTTCGTCGTCGGTGTCTTCTCGGCCTTCTTGGAAGAGTTTATACCACTTGTAAACATTTTTTTGGCTTAAAGTAGACTCACCGTATGCCACTTTCAGTATTTCAAGTGTTTTGGAACATTTGATTCCATTTTTCACACAAAATTTAATGCAAACTCTTTGATCCATGTTTTTAGACAGCAGCAAATCGTGGAGCACGCAAAACACTTCTAACCTTGATGCCTCTCACAAACAAACCAAACATACTACAAAGCTGAAATTTGGAACGTATGTTCTAGACGAGCGTACCGACATAACCAAATAAAAAAGTCGAAGATCGAACGGACGTAGCCCGCTAAATTTCAAAATTCACCTTACTTTTTGATCACACCTCGTATAAATAGATGCTATAGAGCATTACTGTTAATTTATAAGGGCTCAAAGTTGATATAATCAACAAAACACAATTTCTTCAATCCGTAAAAAACAGTATATATTTTACATGAAAAAGTATAAAAGTTAAAGAATTAAAAATACTACAATATAATCTTGAGCGAAATTATTTTCGTTCATTAGTCATGGCGAAAAGTACCAAATTCTTTTTAAATGGCCATTTGTAACATGTTGAATATTTATTGCACAAATAACATTTTAAGTTTTATGTGTATTAAACGTTATCTTTTGTAATTTAAAATAATGGTAACTTAAACTATGGAATCTGTTCACTAGTTGCCAAGATAATTTTATAAGTTAACTAACAAGGAAGATACCCTAATCAAAACTTATCAATTTTGATAATACTTGTATATGTCGTAGTACATTAAAGAAACAAGAGATTCGTAATTTTTTTTTTTTTTTTTTTTTTTTTTTTATAATCGGAAAATCATATTTAAGGGGTGAAATCCATTGATACACACAGAGATATGCTTTATGTGAGCAAGACATAGAGAGACTGACGTATTCGCGTCGCGTTCAAATTATCGCGCATAGATTGATTTTCACACAACGCAAGAAGACCCGCAAATCCCGACAATCTTCGCGCTGATCTACAAAACGATACACGCGCATATAGTCTCGTGAGACGGGATCTTTGCCGACTTTTTCAACAAATCAGCCATTCTTTCGTGTGATATTGATCTCCTGGCATGAACACAAGCTGTGGGGGACTGTGGTGTTGTGATGTCACATGTGACGAACTATTACACGAGGATTTTTCCGTTTTTCTCAACGCCTACGCATTTGGCGGAGCTTTGGTTTTCGACACCTCTGTGAGTACCCATTCGATCGTGCTCTCTCTTTCTCTCTTTCTCTATCTTACGTCGTTTTATAATTCGCTTATTATTATTAAAGCTCATTATGATAATATCCATTCATTTATTCCGTACACCTATCTTTTTACGTTAGCCCGTATTCGCGTACCATCATATTTTGCGCCTTATAGCTTACATAAAGAACTCACGTCGTTTCAGTCACCCAGTAAACGGCGTGAACCTAACCTATATACTCACTCGTATACATTCCTATACTTATACATATAATATATATATATATATTTTTATAGAAACAGGGTGTATCAGGTTGAACCTTCATTACAGTATGTTGTCATATGTAATTTTATATTTAAAATTTAATATTTTATAGTAAATATTAATATTTAATATTTTATGGTAGAAGATTAATATTCATCAGATAAGTTAAGTACTATGACGGTAAACGTCATATTAGCGCTATCACCTCAACCATGCGGCTGCCTGCGAGGGCAGCACCTACTGGTTGGGGAAAATGGAATAAGGAAATTCGGTACGAGACGGGACGGAACGCGCGCGAATATAAATGAACTAGTCGAGGATAAGTTATCCGAGCGTTCAGCCAGAAAATGAAAATCGCTTATCCCTCGAAGACCAAGGTCGTGACTCGGTACCATTGAACGACCCGAGCGGGACAAGAGTGTATGACGCTAATCATTGCACGACCCTTGCACTATCACGTCATCGGGAGATATCATTTACTCCAAAAGTGAAAGCAGGATCACCAACAGCCAGAAGTGTTCCAATGGTCAAAGGGTCATACCCTACGTTTAAATTCAAAAGTTTAGATGATATAGTCGAAGAATCTGAAATGAAAAACGATCCATCCGTGGATTTACATTTTTCGGAAACGCTGACGGACTATGAAATATTTTTCATGTTGCCCCCGCAGTCTGAACAAATTAATCAATACACAGACCGGAGGAATATCGAAATCCTACTTCTAATAGTGAAGGCAATAGTGTAAACCGATCGCTAGGACCTTCTAAATATAGATTGCAAAATAACGTGTACACTAATCAACAATGTTTAACTTATAAAAAAGATAACATTGTACATTTCGTCTCTCACGATTGCTACAATCAAACTTCCGTTTCAAATATATTAAACAAAATTGGAACGATCGACCTGTGGAATATGAAAAGTTTAAACCAAAAAATTAGACAAAGATGACGACCAACTACAAAAATCACGTTATCTTTTCTGTAGGTATTAAAGACAAGTATCATGACCTTACTAGCATAGAAGCTTTAAGATTGGACTGCTGAATTTTTTTTTTTTTTTTTTTTTTTTTTTTTAATTATTAAACCTCGCTCTATTCATGCTCCATCAGTGCTAATCAGCGACGAAGGATTGCAATGTGTTTGAGAACAAAGCTCATAAAACTTTTTTCAGTGGTGCTTGTATCAATCAGCAGGGACTGGGAATCGAACCCGGGCCTACCGGGTGCGAGTTCGTCACCCTACCGACCGAGCCATTGCAGGCCTCGACTGCTGAATTTAAAAAGGTTACTAATTCAAAAGAACCTTACGAGATTCCGCATAGCAAGAAGGGGATATTATACCGATGATCCGGACTATTAACCGAAATTCTGATCAGGATTTTCGATAAAAATCACATTAAAGTAATGGTCTGCTATGGAAAAGTAATCGTTCCGCTGCAAGAAAAGCGATTAGAAATAATTTGGATCTTACACAATATCCTGATTGGGGGACATAAGGGAGGAAATATCAAAAGATCAGAGCTAGCTTATTTTACTGCATCATAAAGTGGTATAAAACGTTTAAGCAATTATTTCTATTGGATATGTCCAACATTCCTAAGATACTGATGTGACAAAGGCTTTAAAAGAATGTAACCCTATCTATGGTGCTAGTTAGACTAAAAAGGAAAGGTACCCAACCCGAACTCACCGATTTTAATGATTTTGATACATATTGTAGAACATAAAAAAATAAGAGACACGTATTTTTTTTATCGGCTAATTTTCACTTTTAAGGGGTAAAAACCTCCCCTAAAGTTAATCTCCAAAAAGCATTTTTTTTAATATCTCGGCTTCAAATTAATATTTTTCAGTGAAACAAATTGGAGGTTATTTCTTACAAAAGGAGCAAGTATTTCATGGTGATTTAAAGAGTAAGGGTAGCATCCCCTATTTTTTAGGGGTTGGATACATATATTTTTTGGCATAATTTTATAATAAAAAAGTTTAAACTGACAAAAAAAAATTGGAAAAAATGTTTAAACATCCATAATAACACAATTTAGTTGACATTTTTCGGTGTTTTAATAAATATTACCCCTAATGGGGGTAAACCACCCTTAACACTGTAACGGGGTGAATACCGTTTATTTAATTTAACCGCGCGCTCGCATAGAAAAGCGCGCGTGATTACCTACACGTTCAAACACGAAAACCGGAGAGCAGGAGGGAACGGGTGTCAGTCAACCAACTGTCTACTAGCATGAAATAAATACGTCGGAAATATTGTTAGTATCACAAGCGAGAACGTTTATTGTCTCTTAATGTTACACTGTATTCGGCCCGCGTGTTTATGTTTACATGCCGCGCGTACGACAACAACATGCAGTGTCAGATCGCTCGCCGCTCTTTGTTCGCCGAGTTATTACATGTACGCTTTTTATCGAGTACGAGAGATTAGTTATAGACGATTCTATCGCGATCACGAAATTAAGCTGGCCAGCTTACCTTATTAACTCTCGCACGGGTAACAAGTGAGACGAAGAAGGCTCGTACGGCACACGCTATGTCTTTCGGTAATGTTTATCTGCCGGCGATGATGTCTCTCGCTTACGGTTTCGCCCTCATGGCGAAACTCTCCGCTCACGCACACTTGCACGCACACCACTCTGTCAGGCTATGGCACAGCTTCTTTCTTTTCGTCTCTACACTCCGGAAAACTCGGGAATTTCTCTTTCTTATTAATTGCGGCTGGAGGTATCGATAGCAAATCCTCGACTGGTTCATTTTTATACGCGCGCGTTCCGTCCCGTCGTGTGCCGAATTCCCTCGTCACATTTTCCCCAACCGGTAGATGCTGCACTTGCGGGCAGCCGCATGGTTGGGCCGTTAGCGCTAATAAGACGTTTATCGTTACAACACAAAATAACTGTAAATATGTAATTCAATACATAATATTTCGTAGAAAGTTTGTATATAGAGGTTTTCGAGATCGCTCTTTACAAATCTGATATCAGATTTTGAAAATTTAGAATGGCGGAACCAATGTAGTGGACGAAAATGTCGAAAAAAAATGTTAACTTTCATAAAAACTTGTTTACGAATGTGTGATATTTGTAGCCTGTATATGTGAACTAAAGAGCCTTAAACCCTAAACCCCTAAACAACAAATAGGCTAGATGCCTGTGCTTTTTAACCGAACCACCTCAAATTCCTAAATTTGTAAACAAGAAAATTCTGTGTGTGAAGTAGTTTTATAATTTCCGTAGAAGTTATTATCAGAATGTTATTGAAATTCCTTTATTGTAAATTTAACTTATAATGTATTTTTGTTTATAATATTAGAGTATAATAATAATAATCTACAATCTTTTATCTTTTGCCATAGTGCATTTTTTGTATTGAGCATAAAATATATTATTTTACGAAGTTTTTTCAATGGTAGTCCTCATAAAAGTGTTTAAAGCACAATGCTTTTTTGCACCAACCACATCGTACAATTGCAATGTTTGTGTACCCTTCCCTATTTACAATGTGTTGCACAAGACTTTCCAAAACTGAAATCTATAGGATTGTCAAATTTATCTGGTTTTTCATTGACGTAACCGCTTTTATACCAGGAATATTTAAACAAATCTATATATCTCGGTGAAGACAGTTGGTTATGAACCAATGGTTGCAGTTTAATTATATTATTTCTTACATGTAAATTCATATCATGATCCATTAACATTACATTATCAGAAAATGTTCGGACAAAGTTTTTCCAAATACGGAATCCATATACATCAAGTGGTTGTATTTTTCCTGTGGTTCCAGTTGGAATTTTTTTTATGTTAATAATTTTATTTTGTGGCATCGTTTCTTCTATAACTTTCTCACAATGACCACTCCAAGAATCAAGTAATAATATTAAGTGATGGCCTATATGGGGATTAAATATTTTTTCCAACCAGATTTTGAAGTGATCTGCAATTAAAAGACTTACTAATTAACTGCTCAACGATATTAGAATGTAAAAATTGTTATTAGTTCCCTTACTTGTTGTTAATTTTCCAGATTTGGATGCTTCCACGTACACGTTTTCTGGTCTAAATATGTTTTATTCTACAATAGGGCCAATCTTGCCACTTGGTTCCTTTAAAACTAGAAATAGCTGTGACAACAGTTGTCTAGTAGCTAATATTAGTGGCTGTATAGTATAACTATGCGTTGTTGCTGAAATTGACTGTACCAGACATTGCACTTGCTTTTCTCCTTCTACTGCTAATGTTCTTCCAGATCTGCTGTACATTGATTTGTTGGTGCTATATCCGGATCAGGAAAATGATGTTACACTTTATCTTCAATTATTTCCGCATTATAGTCCTTATACTCTTGAAAATCCAAAGGGTCATCAGTAATCATTTCTACATCGTTGAAATCATGTGTTGCATCTATTAAAATTTCTTTTATTTTTTCGGCCAACTCTGTTTCATGATAATTCGTGGCACTATCCAGTATGTTTAACGCTTGAAAATATGCTAATAATAAGTTTAGAACATTTAACGGATTAATTTTCATTTTTCAATCTGAAATAAAAACAAGCGGTAAAATTCATATAAGATGTGTTTTTGCATGTAAGGCACGACTGCTACATTTCTACCAGAATAAAACGAGTAAAGGGCAATTCTTGACTATTTCAAAAAGTTTAAGACATCAAATCACCAATTTTGTTCAAAGTTGGTAGACTTGTTACCTATACAGAGGTCAACATCTGTGCAGAGTTTTAGATCAAAATATTGATAAGGGGCCGACTTATCAACTGTTGAAAAAATATTGGACTTTTTTTTATTAATTCGATTTCTCGGAGACTAATAAAGATATGGACATGATTCTTTTTTTAAAAGTCGCGGAAAGAGTTTCACTTTTATAATGTAAATAGTAAAATACCAAATCATTTATTTATGTCATTGTTATAAACAATTTTTTCAAAAAATCGACGATATTTCAAAAAACGATATTTTTTTAAATTTTTGTACCATCGTGTTCCTTGTCATTTTTTACATAAGAAACCGTTGAGAAAATCAAGTGCCCGCTATTAGGATTAAGACAGCACTAAAATGAAACGAACCGCCCGCTAGCCGCTCGGCCGCTGGAACGTCCGCTACTCGTGCGGTTCCAACGTTGCTTGCTGCAATTGTCTTTAATGAATAAATGATTTCATATTCTATCAGTCTATATGTATTTTTTACTACAAACTTTTTACTACAAAAAAAAAATTCAGGTTAACAATTTTTAATGTTACACACACTGAAAAAAATTGTTGAAAAAAAAAAAATTTTTTATTTATTGTTAAAAATTGTCTGGGGTAAATCTACCCCACATAGCAGTTAAGGATTAAGGGAATTATAGCCATGTTAAGGAAATCTGTTTTTTTCAGAGTTGTTTTTCAGTGACCAAGATATCTTGAAAATCGTAAAAGCAATCGTCTTAAAATTTTGCTTCCTCCTAGAAGAAGCTTTGTAATAGTAAAATTTTCAGCTTCATAAAAAAACTTCGTTTGAAGTTCAAAAAACGTGTTTATAGAAAATGTCCGTATGGATGTGTGTGTGTATACCATTTTTGAACTGTCCATCGGATATCGATAAAATTTGGTATCCACTTTTGTTTTTCTATCCCGAATGCGTGAAAAGAATCCATTTTGATTTTATCAACACGTTTTTGATTTATAGTGAATTTTCGATTTTTGAAAAACGGTTTTCCATTCTTCAGATGAAAAAAATTAAGATATTTAAGTCGTACAAATTGTTTTTGAAAGAATACAAAATACTTATGTTTTTACTAAAAGAAAATTTACTTACAATTAGCTATAACCATAACTTTGTTATTCACAAAAAGGGTTTTTTTTAAAACGTTATATCTTTTAAACTAAATCCGACTAGGACCAAACATTTGCTAAAAATACGTAATTCGACCTCCAAGCACCTTCAAACTTACTTCTATGAAGTTTTAACTAAAAATTTTACTATTATAAAGCTTTCTCTGGGAGGAAGCAAAATGAAAAATTAAGTCTTCGAAAAACCACGTTATTTCATAAAACGTCCGCCATTTTTTTAAAAATAATTTTTCGAAAAACCCTTTTGAACCAACAATTTTCTGTAATAAAATACAGCTTTCAACTTCTTTTTAAAAAATCACCGAAAATCGCATGTTTTTTCGCTTTGAAAACAGACATGGCATCTTCAGCGAACCCATATTAGTTCAAAATTTATTTCACACTTTAAATAATCATTTTTTAATTGGTTACACTTTTTGTTCTGGTGAAAATATAAGGCCTATTGTGTAGGAGTCGTGCTCAACATGAATGGTAAGTAACTATTACGATAGTATTCTTACATTCGATATCGCTAAACAAGAGACTGTACTAGTCTAAACATTTTTAATTCTGAAGGAATTTTGAAAAAAAAAATTATAAATTTTTTTTCGTTACAATAAATTTTCGAAACGAGACGAAACAAAACAGTATCTTTTCTAGACGAGCCCCTTGAGCGGTATCGAGTTTAATTTGAAGAAGCAAAAATACAAAAGTTTATTTATTCATTTTATATGAAACGTAATAATTACTGAAAAGATGTTCAAAAAGTGAATAAAATACTTACATATTTTAAAAATAATCACTTTTAAACTAATTATTTTTTACTTTTAAAATTTATAGAAACTTTTATTCACTTTGAAATTAAATAATGTAAATCTATATAAAATCATTAAAGAAAATTTTCTACAACCGTATCATACCACTGACAAACAAAAAGACATACTATTCGTACTTTCCAGCATCGAACTAGAATACCCACAAAACTCACTCACTGCCGAAAAAATAACACAGGCAGCTGAGGTAAACAGTCGATGAAAACAATCTAAAAAAAGAATATACTGATTCGCAAATATTGTCAACAACTTTTATTAGTGAAAGACATTTATCTGTGGAATTCTCATTGATGTAGGATAACATTCATTGAACTAATATACAATTCGTATATACAATTCCCTTTCAATAACAACGTCTTCTTTAATTGCAAATGAAGTTCGAGTATTAATATTCTTTTATGTATTTTTACCAATAACAAAAATTATCATAGTAATATAATAATAATAATATTAATAATAATAATAATAATAATAATGCCGGGCTGGTCTAGTGAGTGGTAACACCTCACTGGGCAAATGCTAGCTTCCAACGTCCACGACGTGCCCGGTGGAAACGATGTCCGTCGCGTCAATGCTCTGAGCAGCAACGCCATAACGGACACGGCCAAGAGGAAGATATGGCTCACAAATGACGCAAAAGATAATGGTATTCTGCCGATGTGTCCAACCATTAATCACTTATACACATACACACTCACACACTACGCAAACACTCACACACACACGCCTTCTGGCAAACCGGGGAAGTGAATGCTCGGCGACCCTATAAACGGGCCTTACCGAAAAGCGAATGGTAGGGGACTCCTATAAACGGAGCCGCCCGAAAGCGAGTGAAGGGGATCTCTCTAAACGGGCTCTCCCCGTGAACGAAGCCCGGTTTTGCCCATGGGCACTTACATACACGCACACATCACAGGGGGGAACACTGAACACACAGGGTAAACACACAGGGGGGAGACCTCAGGGGCTGTGCGTTGTCCCAGCGCGGTTCGTGGAGTCGCGACTACGAGGGACCTCTAGCATAACGGGACAGAAAACTATGGAAAATGCACAAAGAAAACATTGATTTACCTCAAGTGGTAATCCCTTCTCAGGGAGAATCCACCCCGGGTTCCGATCGGGTGAAAGCCCTGGTGGCCACGGGCAGCGGCAAGGATTTTGAGGGCCGCACCTTGTGCATGGCGAAGAGGAGGACCAAACGAAACGATACGAACAAAAATACACTGAACATACCAGAACGACAGAGGACAGACAGTGTATCAAGTGGCGGCAGCGGGGTGAGTTACGCCTCCGCCACAGACAACCAAGAACAGACGTCAGGACGAACACCCACGATAAACAAAATACGAGACATGACTGAACTGCTAAGGCTAATACAAGAGACGGCGACAAAAATGGCCGATGCAGCAAACATACAAAAAAACATGAATATGACAGTGAAGACTGGAATCAAGACAATTCTCGAGACTGTGGACATTGCGCTGCACAAGCGGATGGACACAGCTCCGGAAGGACACCGACGAGACAGCAACAAGACAAGCACGACGACGAACAACAACGCAGAGGCGCCACAGACGAAACGGAAACGTTCGCTGACCGGAACCACGCCGGAGCCCTCACAAAAGAGGTCACCGACGACAGATTCGACCAAAGACTGGCAGACCGTTACACGGAAAAAAACAAAAAAGAAAACGGACGCAAGGAATCGACCTGACAAGGACAGACCGGCCCACCAGAAAAGGGGACTCGCTGTCCTCGTCAAACCGGGGACACACGCGTCGTACTCCGATATCGTCCGAAAAATCCGGACAACGATCGATCCGAAGGAGAGTCACGTACAGGTGACGACCCTGAGGAAGACTAAGAACGGTCTGTGCCTATTGAAGCTGCAGGTAGACGCAGACAAACCAGACGGACGCGACCTGTTTGAGCGACAGATCCAGGAGGCCATCGGGGAAGCGGGCAGTGTCAGGGCTATGACTTCCAAGGTACAATTGGAGATCATGGATCTGGACTGCGTTGCGACTCCGGAAGACGTGACGGACGCGCTCAGACGAGAGTCTGGGCGAGACACAGACTTTCGGGTCCACATTTTCGGTCCTAACCGCGCTGAGCAGTATATGGCGGTCTACGAAATGGAATCGCGAGAAGCCGAGGCGCTGCTGCGGCGCGGTCGGATCGGAATTGGCTGGGTGCACTGCCGCGTCCGAAAAAGACTGACGGTGACGAAATGTTACAGGTGCCTGGGCTTCGGCCACGTGAAGGCCGAATGTACGGGCAAGGACAGGACGAAATGCTGCCGCAAATGCGGCGCATCCGGACATTACGCGACGGAATGCAAAGGAGAACCGGTCTGCCCACTGTGCTCCGAGGCCGGGCATGGGGACGTCGCCCACCTCGCCAGAAACGGCAGGTGTGCCGTGTTCCGGGCCGTGCTGGAGGAGTGCAGGATGCGTGCCGGAAGACGGACAGAGTAGTACAAGGAAACCTGAATAGAAGTAGGACTGCAGACATGCTCCTACCGTAGATAGCCGACGAACATGACGCGGATATTCTGATCCTGTGTGAACCATACAGGAAAAGGATGTCCCAGACATACATTACAAACAGGACAGAGACCACTGCTATCTGGGTAAGGGGCGCCGCTCAATTTAGAGTCTCCAACCGCGGAGTCGGGGACGACTACGTCTGGGCTACAGTCGGCGCTGTCACTTATGTCAGCGTCTACTTGACACCCAACTGCACCGCGGCGGAGTTCGAAAGGAAGGCGACGCTGTTAGGACGGGATCAGGGACCTGCCCGGAGATGTCATCGTTGCGGGGGATCTTAATGCGAGGGCGATCGAGTGGGGAATGAACGAAACGAACCGACGTGGACGACTGCTGCTGGAAATGGCCGCAAGGTTGGACCTAGCAGTAGTAAATACGGGACACACGCCGACGTACAGACGACCAGGGATTGGAGACTCCATCCCTGACGTGACGATGACGTCGGACAGAATCCTGCCACGGCTGAGGGGGTGGCGGGTGGTCGAGGACTATACAGCCAGCGACCATCAATACATCGTCTTCGAAGTGGCGGGACGGACAGAAACGAGACAAACGAGAATCCACCAACCCCCGCGGTGGAACCTTAACAAACTTGACCGACAAAAATTTTCGGAGGAGTTGATGGCGGCATCAGCCCCGGGGTCGAAGATTCCTCCTGAGCTAAAGGGCCGGCGAAGAACGGAAAGACTGACAGACGAGACGGCGAAATTAATAAACAACTTGTGCACCAGCACAATGACGAAACGACGA
Source organism: Phymastichus coffea (assembly GCF_024137745.1). Lineage (NCBI taxonomy): Eukaryota > Metazoa > Arthropoda > Insecta > Hymenoptera > Eulophidae > Phymastichus > Phymastichus coffea. The sequence goes on from NW_026706814.1 coordinate 9,050,043, forward strand.
CAGATACAAAAAAGACGACCACAATACTGGTGGACGGACGAAATAGCCGAGCTACGCAAGATATGCCTGGCAAATCGGCGACGTGCGACGAGGGCTGGAGGTGGACCCGAAAGGGAAAACCTTCAGGCCATATACAAAACAGCACGGAAGACGCTGACGAAAGCAATACGGGACAGCAAGACGCGATGCTGGAGGAAGCTCTGCGAGGAGGTGAACGAGGATCCCTGGGGAACCGGCTACAAGATTGTGACCGGGAAACTAGGGGCCCGAGTCTCACCGGAACTTAAAGTTGCCGAAACAGCAGGACGGATTGTTGACGGATTGTTTCCGACGCACCCGATTAGGACAAACGTGATGGATGACGTGGACGCACAAATGCCCCTCGCTTTTACCGCTGAGGAGCTCATCAGAGCAACGAATGCGATGAAGACGGGTAAGGCACCGGGACCGGACGGAGTACCATCCGAGATCCTCCGGCTCGTGGCTCGTCTACGGCCGGAGATACTTCTCGACCTGTACAATACGTGCTTGACGACAGGAACGTTCAGCGATCGGTGAAAGGAGGCGAGGCTCGTTCTTATTCCAAAAGGTAAGGGCGACCCTGGCACTCCTTCGGCCTACCGGCCGTTGAGTTTACTTGACACTACTGGTAAACTCTTTGAACAATTACTCAGACCGAGACTGACGGACCCGATACAGGCCGGAGGGGGTCTCTCAGATTTGCAATTCGGCTTCAGGAGGGGTCGATCGACGATTGGAGCGATCCAAAAGGTGATTGATTCTTTCCTGGAACTAGACAGACACTGCCATGCGGCGCGACCCATTGTGCTGCTAGCGACGCTCGACATCAGAAATGCTTTTAACTCGGCCAGGTGGGTGGATATCTTGGAGGCGCTGAAAAGCAACTTTTAGATTCCACCGTACCTGGTTCGGGTTGTGGAGGATTATCTGAGAAACAGACGAATAACGTACGAGACGATCGAAGGACAGGTAACGAGACAGGTCACCGCTGGGGTGGCTCAGGGGTCGATACTGGGACCCGACTTTTGGAATGGTCTATACGATAGTCTGCTTCGGCTTGGGATGCCACTCGGAGTGACCCTCGTCGCCTACGCTGATGACGTGGCGGCGGTGATCACGGAGAGATCTCCCGAGCTGGCGCAGCTGACGTTGAACCAGACCATGAGACGAGTTGGACGATGGATGACAGAACACGGACTGCAACTCGCAACAGAAAAGACAGAACTTATGCTTCTCACGAGAAGACGCATACAGACGATACTACCCATGAGAGTGGGTACATACGAAACGGAGACCAAAGGGGAAGTCAAGTACCTTAGGGTAACCCTCGATACGAAGATGACCTTCTGGCCTCACATACAGAAGACAGCCCGAAAAGCGGCAGAGAGGATAACATCCTTGAGCCGCCTGATGGCAAACACGACGGGACCGAGACCAGGAAAGCGGTGACTGCTAATGGCGACAGCTCACTCGATCCTCTTATACGGCGCGGAAATATGGGCAGATTCCTTGAAGACAAAGAAGTACTGTAAGACAATGACGATGGTACAGAGACAGGGCGCTCTGCGAATCGCTTGCTCCTACCGAACAGTCTCTGCGCAGGCTGTCCTGGTGGTGGCGAGCGTAATACCCGTGGATCTTCTTGCCTCGGAACACAAAAAGATCTATGGGAGCAGCACAGACATAGGACGAAAGAACGCGGCAATCGTTGAACGCGAAAGGACGATCGACATGTGGCAAGACCGATGGACAGAAGAACGAGGTAGCAAATGGACGAGACGACTGATACGGGACGTGAGACCGTGGCTTGGAAGGAATTTTGGTGATGTGAATTTTCACGTCACCCAGCTCTTGACGGGCCACGGGTACTTTCGACGCTACCTCCACAATATGAACCGAGTACGAACACCCGATTGCAAGTATTGTGGACACGAACGAGACGACGCGGAACACACGTTTTTCGGGTGCGACCGCTGGACAAGACTCAGACGAGAACTAGAGACAACAGTTGGCAACATCACCCCCGATAACATTGTAGAGGTGATGCTGCATAAACCCGAATGGTGGCGTTTAGTCGCTACCTATACGGAAACCATACTAAGACGTAAGAACGCGGACGACTGTCTGAAGGACGACTGAGCAGACGGATTGACGCGACGTAACGACGCACGGTAAAACGATACGAACGAAGGAACACAGACAGAACCCCCAGTCAGAAGTAATATCAACATAGTCCCTGGCTGGGGGAAGGACAACAAGGAGATGGCGGTTTAGTGGGTAGGCCTGTCTTTTTTTTTGGGGAGTCCCACATACCTCCTTAGATCAAGACTAAGGGGAATCCGCAAAAAGGATTCCGCAACTCCTTGTAAAAAAAAAAATAATAATAATAATAATAATAATAATAATAATAATAATAATAGCAAGAATAACAATAATACTGATAATAGCAATGATAATGAGGAGAATTAATGTATAGAGACTGATGTTGATAATTAGCTTTTATTATAATTAGTTTATACGGAGCTGTCAAAACAACGACTCTTGAGAAAAATAATAAAACACTTTTTTTAATGCGATAGTAACAAAACAATCATACTGCGGCAACTTCAGCTTCGAACGAAGAATTCGTATTCAAACGTAGAACTCGGTTCGTCAAGCTCGCCACAATAATGAAAAATAATAATAATAATGAGAATAATATTTATTATTGAATTTAGATTTTTTGATAAATTCATTAAATCGTATCAAATAGTATTATTATGGAATTCCAAACTGTAAATATTTTACTATAGATAGAATAATCATTACTTCGAGAATTCATCTAAAAAACTTTTGGCTTACGACATAATTGTAACAATGAAAAACTCCTAAGTTTGACATCATTAAAATTTATTACAAAACAAAGAGGTTGATCAAATAATTTTATTAACCTATATTTTTTCATTTGCAAAAAAGTGTGGACTTTTTGAATTTATAAAATTATATAATTATGAAATTTATAAAATACTTTATAATTTATGAAATTACTTTTGAAATTATGCTAAGTTATAAAAGCAGAAAAATAAATAATCTTTGATTGAAATATAAAACGAAGCGTTATTTGTTACATACAAAATGATTGAATAAAATATCGGTAATATGTCTATACTCGTGTCTACGGTAAAGTATTGTAGAACAAAACATATTTAAACCAGAAAACGTGTACGTAGAAGCATCCAAATCTGGAAAATTAACAACAAGTAAGGGAACTAATAACAATTTTTACGTTCTAATATCGTTGAGCAGTTAATTAGTAAGTCTTTTAATTGCAGATCACTTCAAAATCTGGTTGGAAAAAATATTTAATCCCCATATAGGCCATCACTTAATATTATTACTTGATTCTTGGAGTGGTCATTGTGAGAAAGTTATAGAAGAAACGATGCCACAAAATAAAATTATTAACATAAAAAAAATTCCAACTGGAACCACAGGAAAAATACAACCACTTGATGTATATGGATTCCGTATTTGGAAAAACTTTGTCCGAACATTTTCTGATAATGTAATGTTAATGGATCATGATATGAATTTACATGTAAGAAATAATATAATTAAACTGCAACCATTGGTTCATAACCAACTGTCTTCACCGAGATATATAGATTTGTTTAAATATTCCTGGTATAAAAGCGGTTACGTCAATGAAAAACCAGATAAATTTGACAATCCTATAGATTTCAGTTTTGGAAAGTCTTGTGCAACACATTGTAAATAGGGAAGGGTACACAAACATTGCAATTGTACGATGTGGTTGGTGCAAAAAAGCATTGTGCTTTAAACACTTTTATGAGGACTACCATTGAAAAAACTTCGTAAAATAATATATTTTATGCTCAATACAAAAAATGCACTATGGCAAAAGATAAAAGATTGTAGATTATTATTATTATACTCTAATATTATAAACAAAAATACATTATAAGTTAAATTTACAATAAAGGAATTTCAATAACATTCTGATAATAACTTCTACGGAAATTATAAAACTACTTCACACACAGAATTTTCTTGTTTACAAATTTAGGAATTTGAGGTGGTTCGGTTAAAAAGCACAGGCATCTAGCCTATTTGTTGTTTAGGGGTTTAGGGTTTAAGGCTCTTTAGTTCACATATACAGGCTACAAAGATCACACATTCGTAAACAAGTTTTTATGAAAGTTAACATTTTTTTTCGACATTTTCGTCCACTACATTGGTTCCGCCATTCTAAATTTTCAAAATCTGATATCAGATTTGTAAAGAGCGATCTCGAAAACCTCTATATACAAACTTTCTACGAAATATTATGTATTGAATTACATATTTACAGTTATTTTGTGTTGTAACGATAAACGTCTTATTAGCGCTAACGGCCCAACCATGCGGCTGCCCGCAAGTGCAGCATCTACCGGTTGGGGAAAATGTGACGAGGGAATTCGGCACACGACGGGACGGAACGCGCGCGTATGAAAATGAACCAGTCGAGGATTTGCTATCGATACCTCCAGATTTGTAAAGAGCGATCTCGAAAACCTCTATATACAAACTTTCTACGAAATATTATGTATTGAATTACATATTTACAGTTATTTTGTGTTAGGGGTGATTTACCCCCCCTTAGGGGTAATATTTATTAAAACACCGAAAAACGTCAACTAAATTTTGTTATTATGGATATTTAAACGTTTTTTCCAATTTTTTTTAGTCGGTTTAAACTTAAATTCTATAAATTTGTTTCTAAAAGAAATAATAAGTCAATTACAAAGCTCTACGCCTGCGCAAAGTGTATTTCCGGATGACATCCTTGTAAGTTGTAACAATTAGTGGTAATTTGTAATTGTCCTATTATTTCTTTTAGAAACAAATTTATAGAATTTTACTGATGGTACAATTTAGACTACAAAAGGTACAATTTTTCTGTGAATTTATTTTTGCTTAATTATGTCTTTTATGTGAATAAATAGGAGGTGAATTATCGATAACGATATTTTTTAATTTTTATGAGAAATATGGTACAATAACAAATAATTATTTTTTTGAGAAGTACAATTAGACATACGTGAGATGTAATCATTTTTTTTATAAAATGTTATTTGTGTCGGGCTGTTTTCACATTGGTTGATTATGCAGACTCACTGCCCGACTATTTTGTTAAAATGGTGTAGCAGGATAAAGATTCACACGCATCATGACTGGACCTACAGTTTAAGGTAGAATCCGAATCACCGGAACCAGGGTAACAGACATTAAAATTTCATTTCTGAAAACCTTCACGTACGAGTATACGAGGCTCGAACCCACGATCTCTTGGACAAAATCGGTTCTTAATCATTAAGCCATCGCGACCCCTAGTTTGAATCAGTTATATTTAAGCTAATTAATTTAGTGAAGCTTAGAAATTATGTTTAATTTCTTCTTATTTAAAAAAAAATTGACTATTCTTATTTCTATATTATAAGTTCTACTTTTCCTTCCAATACATTTAAATACTTGATAACTATCATTAATACTAAGCCATGGAAATTGGTGTATAATCAATTCCATAGAAACTTTGATTACAAGATATGAATAAAAATGTGTTCTTTAGGGTGAAGGACACTTCGATACTTCAAAATGAATGGATTAAATAAATCGAACCAAAGCTTAAAATAGTTTAAGGGGGTATTACCGGTTATAACAACATAAAATAGGCTAATTTTCAATATTTTTGTTCTCAGTTCCTTTATTATATCAATTTGCAAATTTCCACATATGAAATATATGATTTGAAGTTTTCAAACAAAATTTTTTTAATTGTTTTCGTCGTTTTTTCTAATTTATAGTGTGCGTCGAAGTCAGTAGGTTAAAAAATCCCGCGTCCCATGGCGGACAGATAAGCTCGTGAACGAAGAATCTGAAACAAAAAAACCAAACGGCATTTTAACCCTTTGCACTCGGGACCTTTTTCGCGCGGCGCACCATCAACTCGAAGCGTTTTGTAGCGTATTTGGTGAATTTCTTACCTCTAGCTTGAAATGATTACACACATAAAGTAACACATAAAACTTTTATATTTTAATATTAAATGTATCTTTACATATTTAAGATGATAATTTCTCAAACGTTACTCTTTGTAATTTTGCATTGTATGATATTTGAGATAACAACTGCCTAGATGCATGCCCGGCTTGTCGGGACAAGTGTCACAATAATAGGTTGTTTGGTGTCGTTTGCCGGGCTTGCTTCTTCGAGAGCAGACTTTGCAATCTTTTCTAACTCCTGTTAGAATGCTATGCAGCTTTCCATTTAGGCGGATGTTGTCGGATTCGGCTGTTGAAGTCGAGGCTCGGTCGCGCGGCTGGTGGAAATCTCCAGTCAATTGCTTGACTAATGTCTTCAAATATTGTAAGTGATTAAGCGGCCGTTCGCTTCTCTGTTCTTTAGTGGTTTTATATAAAATATATGAATTTATTAAACAAATCTCCAAACCCCAAAAAAACAGTTTACGCCACCATTTGAGTGATTTTCTTAGGAAACAGTACGTTGAAGCATACTGATCGGCACGATCGACACCGCCCATATGTTTGGTGTAATCTATTATTACGTTAGGTTTCTTGACGGTCACTTCTACTCCACCTCGTAAAATTCGTTTTACACGCGTCATACCTGCATTGTTCCAGTTGGTCAAGCATGTGACAACCCTTTTGTCCTTCCACGCTAAAATTAATGTATTTTTTTTCCGGTATGCTACTATTGATTTTTTTCCGAATTTTATTCTTTTTATTTGTTCTGGTAGATGCTTCCTGTTTGTTAAGATAGTTCCTGTAAGGTGGCATTTTAATTTCAATAATTCTTCGGCCAAGATATAGCTCGTGTAATAACGATCGGTGAACATATGATGTCCTTGAGCACCAGGTAGTTTTTCCAGCAGCATTGAGTACAGATGCAATGGTATTCTCGTTGACACCGGAAGGTCGTGCCTTATCAAGCTGTCTGTTGTCAAACTTCCATAATAAGGAAGAATGCCACAGATGTAACCGGTAGTTGAGTCTGCCATCGTATAAACTCGAATCCCCCATTTGGTCGGTTTCTTCGGATTGTAAGTAATGAAGGAGACCCGACCTTTGAACTTGATCGTAGATTCATCCACACAAATTTCTCTTCCCGGTGTAAAATAGTTTAGAAATTTTGAATTTATGTAATCCAGGAAACAGCTAACTAGCTGTAAGCGTGTTCGTGGTCCTGCATCTTGTCTTTGGATTGTCTTTAGATGAAGCATCCAAAAAATCTGATTGAATCTGTCTCTTGTAAACTTGTTCGAATAAAAAGGAATGTAGCTGACATCACTCCGTGACCAATATTCTTGCAAATTTGCCAACGGCATTGTCCCCATATTTATTATAACACCAATAAACGCCCACATTTCTTCGATGGTTACATTCCGCCAATTTCGCCATATCGAGTAAGGAGATAATGTTTTTCCATCTAATTTTTTTGCGGCATAATTATTGGTTTCGATAACAATTTCATTCACCAGTTCATTAGTAACAAAGAGTTTTAAAAAATCCAATGGTTCTTCCTTATCTGATGGTGCGTGCGGTCCTGCAGTAGTGTCGCCGGCTATGAATGGTATTCTTGCCGGTGTTTCTTCAGATTCAGTGCAAGTAATCCATTCGGAACTGTCCGACTGTGAGTCTTCTGTAGTATAAGTATCACTGTCACATTCACTGTCTATTACTCGGATCTTTCGCCTTATGACACCTCTCACTTCGTCACTATCTTCACTACTGCTGTTATTCTCTGTACCTTGAAGCTCTCTGTGTAGACCCGTAATTTCCTCCTTGAGCATCGTGAAATCGAACTCATCTTCACTTGAACTTAATTCAGCATTACGTTCCATGTTTTTAGGGATCAAAAACTTTACATTCAGCAGTCTCTCTGCTACGACTGTCAGGTTCGAACTGATGCCGAAAATGCAGTCCGGTTCGTGGTTGCGGACTAATCCCAAATAAGAAAATGTTATCTCCATTTCCGTTTACACTTCTTAACATTGTATAGAAAGAGCGTAAGAACCTGCGTCGAACAAAGTAAACGAAAACAGTTAGTCCCGCGTATCGAGTTACCGCAGCAAACCAAGTGGTGAGCGAAGGTCACCTCTCGAGTTGCGGTAGCACACCCGATGGTGAGTGAGAGTCACCTCTCGAGTGCAAAGGGTTAAAAAGGAAGGTGTCTTACGTTGTAATTTACCACAATATTTTAAAAAAATCACAAGGAAAGAAAGTGGCGATAAATTGAAAAAATTTTTTTTTAAATCGCGTTTTTTTTCATTTGCTTATTTTTTTCAGGTTCACTTTTTGCTTATATTATATGGCGGTTCCAATATGGCCGCTCAAACCTAGAGATTTTTTTAAATTTATTATACGGGATATAATCCCTTATAAATATAAATAATAATACATAAGATTATAATAGAAAAAATTACAAAGTAAATACAAAAAAAATATAGTAACAACTTAACTATTTCATTAACAATTCATTTCACTAACAATTTTCAAAAATCGATTTTAATTTATTCAATTGTGATTTTAATTATTTTTTTCTGTCAGAAATAAATTCAGCGTTCAATTTTACTCCTATATAAATATATTCCTTATAGTATTAACGTCAGGTCGGATTCGGATTCAGCGACACGCAAAACTTGTGGGTGTCCTAATCTTATAAAAAAATAAAAAATATTCGCGATTATACCTTCAAATAACTTGATCGAGACCTCGTAGGGTTAAATGCATACCATATTTCGATTCAGTAACTTGAAATACCTATGAGTATCTTCATTTCCTCACTAATTGACTTTGATCAGTTAGTAATTCAAAAAATAATTATTATTTCCCGATTTGACCTTCAGATGACATTGTCAATTTTTTTTTATCTCGAGTGCAATACTATATTGCTATGTAAAATTGAACGCTGAAATTATTTCCGCTATAAAAAAATACTTAGAATCACAATTGAATGAATTAAAATCGATTTTTGAAAATTTTTAATCAAATCTCTAGGTTTGAGCCGCCATTTTAGATTTTTCAAAATCGCCATATCGTAAAAGAAAGTAGAGTGTAAAACGAAAATTTTGAGCTCATCCACGATTTTTTTGGTGATCTACGATTTTTTTATAGAGCCATTGTTCGTTTGACGTAGATCGACTCATATACAAAAGTAAGTATTTATCAAAAATTTCTTTTCACAGTCGTGATACAGGTTAGGAACCAGACTCAGAAAATTACAGCGAAATATTATGTACTGTAACAGAGTAAGATGTTTGGTGAAATACACGGTGCGAAGGTTTGCAGGAAAGTCTTTTCGTGTGTGTACGGATTAATACGAGTTACGTGAATATCACAGCGCCGTGCGTAATGGCACACACTTTAGCGACGCTATGTACGTTTTCCGTGGGCTGCCCTCGCTGGCAGCCGCATGCGCTTCCATTGCGCCGAATCTTGCACCTAGATCTTACCTTGAACATGTGCCCTTGCTTCCAGGCGAAGTCCCTGTTAATTACTGCCGGTACTTTTATTGTGCAGCTTCAACCTCACTCGGAAATATAGCTAAATTCTGCTAACTAAAAAGGGACGCGTGGGCACGAAGGCATATGACAGAAAAGAATATGCGAGTATGGAAATGGGCACTTTTTAAGGGCTAGTCAATGATTAGATTACTCGTTCGTAAATATCACGTCTTTATCTTTTATTAGTAAATGGTCTGGTTACAAATTGAGACCTGTGTAGCGATGATAATTACTAGCACGTAGCAGATGCGGACGCCGCTATATTATCCGCTGCCATATTCACGTAGCGATTGTTCGCCTACGGATGAGCTGTAATCCGCGCACAATTATATATCGTCGTGATTTTCGAGTTTGCGTGAGATCGGTCAGCAATCCACCTTTGATTATGCTTTATATTATACACGTAAGATAACGACGGATCACGTAGATGTGTTGCGCGAAGCTGGCCAGCTTACCTCGCGATGTCTGCTATTTCGCCGTCGTTCAGGTCTGCTCAATCGGGGAAGAAGGCTTCTCCTGTTCTTCCTGTGGTAACTGGTATGTTTATAGAAGGTTATGCTCAAGGTCTCATATCTTCTGAGGATCGCTCAGGATGCTTGTCTTTCTTTTAGGGAGAAAACGCACACGGTAGCCTTTATGTTCATCCGATGTCGAAGCTCAAGAGTCCGGAACTCAAAAAAGACGTGAGTGTATGAGAGCAGTTTCTATACTATTATCTGCGTATCTTTCTTCCGTACGCGACACATACTCTCCTTTTATAGCCGGTAGGTGCTGCCAAATTTCGAGATATATAAATATATATATATATATATATGAAATTCTTACACTGCCAAAGATAATTTTAAAGTTATATATATGCTTCATACATTACATCATTAAAATTTTGATTCTTTTTTTTTGTAATTGTTGAGTTTTCTATGTATAAAAGAATAATTATTTGTTTTTCTTCGTTTTTAGTGTAACGTTTGAATATATCTCGCGTTATTAAAATACTAGTTCGGACTCTTTACATTAAATTCGCAATAACGTCTCCGAGAAAAGCAAGAAGTTGACACGCGCGCAATCTAAATAATCAAAAGAAAATCTTTCGAGTGGCAAACCACGAGGCTTGCCAACTCGATGAGCTGCTTCGAAGTGCAATTGATAGCAATCGCATCTATCGGGGAGAGGCCCGACAGCGCCGCGATTAGTACTCAATTTGACTTCTCAACAATCGATATGTTTCAGGAGGGAAGATCTCTAAGGCTGCTTTTTTCTCATGAGAGAAATAGTCTCATGAGTTGAGCTCTTAGAGATCGTTAGGAAAGGAGTTCAGCAGGCTAACCACTGAAAAGAAATTCGTCTCAGGAAATAGCTGAGGCTTTATTTCTACACAGTGCTCGCGTTGCTAAGCAAGGTAGGAAAGTGAGTCCTTTTGCCGCAGTGACGAGCGAATTTATACATGCGAAATGGGTTCCTTTCTACGCTTGGTAGCCCCTACAACGCTATTTTTGTCTTTGACGCAAATTTTGTACACGTTTTATCGCAAAATGGCTCGATCGAAATTACAATTATGCGATTTAAAAAATTAAACTGGAAAAAATGAATTTTTTAACATAAATTGCATCTCTAGGAAAAATCGCCTCTTAAAGTTATAAGCTATACAATTTAATAATCAAATTACGCCATTTTTACAATAAAATTATGGAAAATTTTTACATGGAAAAATCGCTTGTGGTTAAAAGATTGTTATCCATATAAAAGATGATTAATGTTGCTCTCTAATTTTGAATAATAATTAAAAAACAGATTTGCAATTTTCTTTTTTAGCGGTTTAAAAATCAGCAAATTAGTAACAATCATAATCATCATTTTTACAGATACTTATGATCGATTTTCTATCTAACCGTGTCATTTTAATTGTTTAAAAAAATTATGAATTGTTTATTTATTGATAACTTAATGGGTAATTAGTTATCATAATGTCAAATTCTTGCTTTTCTGTTTCAATACGTCGAGATTGTAATCGTATACTCGAAATAACAATATCATTGTTTATTGCAAAATAAGTAACAAAGTTAACTTGTAGATTAGATTTGACTAACAAATATCGATTTGAGAGTTATCAACATGAAATTCAGAATCAGCGCATCAAATTTAACTAAGAAATACTTTTGTTCGTTTAAAAAACTTTATAATTAACGATTTTCTGTTGTAAACAATAAATTTTCCCACGGTCGTGACGTCACGCTCCTTATATGGTAATGTTTTCGCAGAGTTGCCCTAACACATTTGCATATACGTGTGAAAAGCGCCTTCGCTCAATTACCGATTTTCTCTAATTGTCTCGTGTGTGACGGGTTGCCGTTTTGCAGAGGAAAATAGGAGACAAATCAGACAGGACCATTACATTAGGAAATAATCAACATTTTAATGAACCCAAAATTTACCAAAATGAAGTACACATGCGAAGATGAATGCAAGGAGTAATTTTTATGCATCTGTATGTGCTTTTGGTTTTTAATTCATGTTTTATGCAAAAAAAACTTAAATTCTATTTTCAAAGCTGAATATCTCTGCCAGAAATGGGTTCAAAATAATCGTAACAAAAGAAAAATTTAGATTTTTTCTTATAGTTTTTTGTTTATATTAAATTTTCACTTTCCTTCATTCAGGGAAAAAAGCCGATTAAAATAGTAAAATTTTTCGAAAATAGTTCATTTCTCTTGCGTTTTTTAATGGTATAGCACTGATATGTAAAATTCAGAAATAATATTTCCTCAAAATACATCAAATAAGCAGCAAAATAAAAAAAAATCATCTCAATATCTCTTTTCGATCGCGATATTTGTGATTTTTAAATTTTTCTTTTATAAATCATACATAGTGCCTCGGCTATAGTTAGCCACACATTGGCTGACATTCAATCATGATTATCTTATTACTTAATTAAAAAAAAAGACTATACAATTTCATTTATTTCAAAACAACTCTGTATATACTTGAAAAGATGAGTACGACAATATAAGAAAGTTGTCAGCAAAAACAATTTTGAACACACGTACATTGGAAATTGGCCATATACAGCTTCTACTTCTTTTGAAATACCTCAAACACAATATAAGAGTAGAATGTAGCTACATCAATACAAGAGATTGTCAAGTGGAATTCACAGCTCATAATGGCAGACTACTTCATTGTCAAAGCAAGAATATAGACGAAAAAAGGCCTCAAGATCACAGAGGCAACCTGCTGGAATACGTAATGGCGACACTCGATTTAATGAGAGTAAACAGCAAAAGAATGCACTTTCGAGGAAAGTAATTCCAGATCATTCTTGGACCTCACAATCATCGATACATCTCTACTAGTATAATAAGAAATCAAAATATAAAGAAGAAAGAAAGATAGTAGAAAAATCAGCATTAATTGTTATATAGATTATAACAGTGTTACGTTAATGCACCGCAGATGAGCTAGCCGCTACAAAAAGCCGGCCTACTGATAGAATGATAAATTGACTGAATTAAGAAGAAAAGATGACAATTGACGTCGAATATACCAATGCATGAGAAAATCAAACCAACCGAATATGGCTGAAACACAAGAGGCTTATAAACGAATTAAAAGAACCCTATGGATAATTATCTAGTTAAGTGAGAATGAAAATTGGAAGAAACTCATCGAATTACTAAATCGCTTCAATGGAGCCTACCACCTAGAATAATAATATAGACAGACAAAATTTCAAAATGAAAAAAATCCAAAGACGTAAATAATAATCTTTTCGTCAATTTTCGAAGAATTGAATCGGAGTCTAACTTCAGAATTGATCCATCATCCATTCAAATTTTATTTTTCAAAAATAAATAGTTGTGATAAAACAAAACTCTTGCCTATTAAAACTCATTTTTCGGATTAAAGTTATCTTTTTCTTTTCAATGTAAATATCATTGATTGAAGTTAAGTACTTCAACAGTTCCGCAACAACATTAAAGCAGCTCAATCGGCAAATACGTGTATCCAGCATACTATAGACCCTTGAACTCGTATGGCCTTAACTTTCGACCTCTGTAACTTATGACTACGAATATATGAATCTACACTGAGAAAAATAAACTTATAACAATTATTATAAGTATACGAAAAATCACTATAAAATATTAGAAAGTAGGGATATCCTTTGATTATGAGATAGTTTGATAAATTATATCTACTATTATAATATATACAACAATTTTTATACGATTCATGAATAAAAATTACTACAAACGTATGATATAAATTGCTAGAATGTATTATAACGTGTGATAAATCAGTGGTTATGTCTCTCTTTCTCAGACGACCATATTTACTTATGTACATATATACATATATATCTATATCCATTATTTGGTATGATACTAACTTATGTACAATGCTTAGCAGTAGCAGCTGCAGCGGGTAATAGGATACAAGGTAAGAAAGAGAGAGAATATAAACAATACAACGCGAAGCAGCAAGAGAGAGAATAGACTCGCGTAGGCTAAAACTGAGTATATGCTCATGTGCCAGCGGAGTTTTAGTTTTTTTGTAATTTACTACATCCCTAGACATTTTAAAACGAAGCGTAAAAAAAAAATTAAATTCCTTTATTTTTTTAATGCGCCAAAAAACTGAAAAAAATTTTGCTCTCTATTTCTTTTTATTTTGACTTTATTTTCGTATTCTTGGGCACAAAATGAAACTTTTTTCTCATTGGCATTTTTTTCCAAAACGTACGCAAGTCGAAGTAATTGAGGATTGAAAAAAAAGGTTATTTTTTTACAAAAAACGCCGTAACTCGGTTAAAAAACATCGGATAGAACCCCGCGGGGGCTATTTTTAAAGGGAAAGACATTACCTTTCGACCCCCTCCGGTCGATTTGCCCTCCACCGCCTGGTTCTAAATTGGCATTGATTTAAGTCGGGGTTAAAAAAATTGAAATTTTTTTAATCAGTTTTTTTACTGTAAAAAACACATATTTTCATTTTTAAGTCTCTGCACGTCTTAAATGGAAGCTTTTGCAATTACCTTTAAAATGCCCTGCGGTTTTTTGTGATACGATGATTTCCAACCGAGATACAAAACTTTCAAGTTTGCCTAATTTTGAGGTAAGCATGGCAAAAGTGATTGACGGGCAGTGTATGTTCGGAAGAGAAGGAGAGAGAGTGGGGAGCTCTTCCGCGGCACTAGCTTGTTGAGTGTGTCCGAACGCGCACGTGTTCTCGCCGGCCGGCTTTCGCATTACATTTGACAACCCTTTTCCAATCTCAACTTGGCCTTGAGGCAACTTGAAGAAGAGACAATCGACTGCAAATTGTGCATCGAGAGTGTTGTGTGAAAATTCCATGAAATATTTCAAAGAAACCTTGTGAAAATATTGCAGAAAGCTTTCAGAAAGTTATTTGAAATATTTCAGTGAAATATTTCGACAAATTTCCAGAAACCTTGCAGAAACCTTTCACGGAAATGTTATTTGTTACGTTTCGAAATATCTCGGTCATACCTTGCAGGAAACTTGCAGAAACATTGCAGGAAATATTTCAGGAAAGATTTCAAGAAAGATTTCAAGGAAGTTTCAGGGGATATTTCTGAAACCTTGCAGGAACCTTTCACTGAAATATTATTTGCTACGATTGGAAACCTTTCGGTGAAACCTTGCAGGAAACTTGCAGAAACATTGCGGAAATATTTCAGGAAAGATTTTAAGGAAGTTTCAGGGGATATTTCTGAAACCTTGCAGAAATCTTTCACTGAAATATTATTTGCTACGATTCGAAATCTTTCGGTGAAACCTTGCAGGAAACTTGCAGGAACATTGCAAGAAATATTTCAGGAATGATTTCAAGGAAGTTTCATGGGATATTTCTGAAACCTTGCAGAAATCTTTCACTGAAATATTATTTGCTACGATTCGAAATCTTTCGGTGAAACCTTGCAGGAAACTTGCAGGAATATTGCAATAAATATTTCAGGAAAGATTTCAACGAAGTTGCTGGGAATATTTCAAAAAACTTGCGGAAACATTGCAAGAAATGTTTCAGGAAAGATTTCAAGGAAGTTTCGGGGAATATTTCTGAAACCTTGCAGAAACCTTTCACTGAAATGTTATTTGTTAAGTTTCGAAGAATCTCGGTGAAACTTTGCAAGAAACTTGCAGAAACATTGCAAGAAATATTTCAGGAAAGATTTCAACGAAGTTGCTGGGAATATTTCAAAAAACTTGCGGAAACATTGCAAGAAATATTTTGAGGAAAGATAGAGGGAAGTTGCTGGAAATATTTGTAGAATTATTGCAAAAATATTTCGGTAATATTGGCTCAAATACTTCCTGGAAATGTTTCTGAAATCGTTCCAAAAATTTTCACATTTTATTTCGCAATATATTCACGATTCATGTCTGGAAATATATTTCTGGAATATTTCAGAATATTTGTAGTAATATTTGAACGAAATATAATTTTTGTCAAAGAAATGATAAACAAAACTTTTCGGAAAATTTTTTCAGCAATTCTGCAGAAACATCGCAAGAAATATATCAGGAAAGATTTCAAGAAAATTTCCGGGAATGTTTCAAAAACCTTGAAATGTTTCCTGAAATATTTCTTACAATGTTTCTGCAAGTTTTCTATAAGGTTTCACCGAGATATTTCGTAACTTAACAATTAACATTTCCGTGAAAGGTCTCTTCAAATATTTCTCAAAATATTTGACTGAAATTTTTTAAATAACTTTCCGAAACCTTCCTGCAATATTTTCACAAGGTTCTTTTAAATATTTCATGGAATTTTTCACTGAAATATTGCATGCTGAGTGTGCAACTTATTAAATAACCTTGCTGGAAACATTTTTCGAGTGATGCGCATGCGCACAGTCTTTATTCTCAAGCGGCTTAATATATATATATATATAGAAACCTTGCAAGAATTGTTGCTGTAATGTTTCTAGAAATATTTTAGAACGATTGGATGGAAGCTTTGCAGAAATATTGCGAGAAAAGTTGCTGCAACCTTTTTTGCAACATTGCTGCAGCTTCAATTGCACGGGCATAGCAATATTATAGAAATATTTCAATGAAAGCTTGCAGAAATGTTCCAAACCTTTCATGAAACATTGCAGCAATATTGCAGCAATATTACATGCTGTGTGGGGAGTTGAGTAAGTGTAAGGCCGTCGCCAGGTTCGCTACGTTCGAGAGCCAGGCGGAGTTCATCCGAGACTCCGTCATTCTTTGTAAGTACCTTCTCGTACCTACCGTCTCTCTCTTGCTAGCTTGTTACTCTCTCTCTCTCTTTATCGCTGCGCTGCACTCCTTGTAAACTCCTGCGTTATATAAACACCATTTTATTTTATATGTGCCTTCCTCTTATTTACACCTGACTCTGCTGCCTCTCACGTTCCCCCATCGATATATTAATACGAAGATTAACTGCTTGATCCACGACACTCCCGCGGGCCTTAAGGCATAACTGGACATCTGGGCATAGCCTCGTGCGGCTACTGCACGCCCGCAACGAGTTGCATTTTGTATCCTTCGTTCTCTCGCGAAATAACGCGGGCAAGTAACAATCTTGTTATAGTATAACAAAAAATACTTTAAATAGTGATTGCATAAAATATTGATATTTATAAATAGAATATTTACTTAACACGAGGTAAATTTTATTATAATATGAACTTATTGCATTATACATATAAATAAAAATAGTTGTTATGTCTAGACGAGATGGTGTTATGGCTAGACGTGATGATGTTTAAAATACTGTCGCGTAGGTGAAGATTGGATCTTAGTCAGAAGGTAAGCAGAGGTTGGTTAAAGGGATAACGCCTTTCCGGTTTGAGCGTGTAGGTTGATAAGTCCGTTTTGAGTAGCGAAGCTTAGAAATAATACAATAATAGTACTATACTACTGAATTACTGAACTACTACTGCCTGCCTTGCGGATCCTGATCCAACCTTTTTATACCATAGGCTGACGTGCCCCTTCCCTTTCTTTTTACCAAATTAATATGCGGTGTGTAATATTCCCGGAATTGACATGGAGAATGTGCTTAGCCTAATCCATCTCGCTATATAGATTTACACTCAGCCTCCATGGCTAGTTGGCGGTGCACTAGTGCCGCTGTTATACGTGCCCGACAGTGGAAACACCCTTGCCAGTGCGCTGTATCTTGTCCGCAGAGACGGCATGGATGATACGGGGCTCGCCCGAATCTCCAACCGCCGTAGGTTTCTTCGAAAAAAAACCGTAGGTATAAGTGGCCGTGGTGAGCTTCCCTGAATATATAATCCGTTAGTTGGCAGTGACTCCAGCCTCCCTTGTCATCGAACTATGAGATTTCGAGATGCTTTATAGCAAATAGCAGCTGATAGCTGATATCTGACAGGAGGTATGTTTTGTTCTTTGACTTTTCTCTTTTTTTTTAATTTTTAGAAAGTAGAGAGTGGTGGTGGAGTTTCTTTTTTTTCGGATTATAGGAGTAGAATTACTTACATGGCTATGGATGGGGAGTGAGGAGTGTTGTAGTTGGTTGGCGGCATGAAATATTTTCCATCAAGTAACGTTTGTGCAGATTTGCAGATCATTCTTATTCGAAGGTTTAAGGGCTGATTCAACTCTTGCATCGGTATATTTTCGAGTTTATAACTGTTTTTACTGCACACTCTATATGCGCAAAGTACGCAACTGACTGCTATTACGGATGCAATGACGATTATTATGGTTACGCATAACGTTTAATACGGATGTAATAGTTTCACATGATCCGAGTGTTCGTACTTGTTCTGATTATTACTTATTTTTGTGATGTTAATAGATTAAACTCGCAGGAGTTATTGTTTGATTTGCGTATAGTTGGGCGCGGGCAAAGGTAAAAGAAAAAAATACGTTTACACTCGTTACCAATTAAATTCTCGCTAACAAAGGCATGTGTAGTTTCTTCCTCTGTCACAGTCAGGTAATTACCTTGTGGTCTAATAAATTTAGCGACTTGGTTTGTTTCATGAAGATATTGAAATACTGCTAGTGAATATAATTTGAAACTATGCGTATTGCTGCTTGCGATAAGGAGAAAAATTACTTCGACAATAATGTTCTTAGGGAAATAAACTACGTTAACTTCTGCAATTTGTTTTAGGGTTATAATATTAATTTTTGACATATGTATTGGCAACTTTGAATTAGTAATTGCCCTGATAGTTTTTAGTGCACTCAGCAAAAATTGCGGATTGAAAGAAAATTGTTTGTTTTGCAGGAGTACTTCAGTTGATATCTAAATAAACTTAAGTAACATGTCGTTAATTTTGGCTGAAATAAGGCTAATGTGTGTAGAATTATATATTGGGCTCATTGCGTTAGTAATGAAATCTGCGCGAGCTTTTCTAAAAAGCAAAAGATTTGTTTCTGATTATAAATTATTTTCGGGGATATAAGATAAGTCAAACCCGCCCATGTTCGGTTAAATTACTCTCGCGTATATACCAAACATCTTCAAGGGCCTTATCGGCATGTTCGAGTAAGAGGCTGTCTGTTGATGCTAGGGCATCCCGTCCCCCGTTGGGTGTATCAAAAGCATATGCGTTGAGAGAGGTGCTGATTGATTCGTTGACATGTTCAAGTTTTTTTGTTTTCTTGTAGGCTGTGTACATAGATTTTTTTATGAAATCGTTTATCTCCATTGTCTTGCAAGCTATGGATATTTTCTCGAGTATTTGGGTGAAGTTGTAATGTGACTTAAGTACTGAGTTGACGTTAACAGCGGTGATAATATTCCATTTCTCTTGAATAATTCGTATGTTAGGTCCTTTTTCAAAGGCGATTCCAGGTTGATTATTATACTGTTTCGTAGTTGGCTGATTTTAGCATATAACAGTAGTTACTAGACTGATGAAAAGTATCCTAGGTAACAGTATTTTGCTAGTATTAGCTGGAAGAGTAGTGGTTATTAAAATTTTTGTCTTGCGTTGACAGCAATTTTGTTGAAAAGCTCAATCCATTTCCAATTCTCTATTTGGTCAAAATTGTTTATCAGTGTGATTGGAGAGGTGTTATTATTTCTACGGAGTAGGAGTGGTGCCACTCATGGAAACGTGTCTGTAGGCTCATTAGTGTTAGGTTTGAGTAGCTCGCTGAGTTTTGTTGTGTTTTTGTTTCGGGTGTCAGTACTTTTTGCGTCACGATGACCAGTGGTTTAATGTATAGAAGTGTTTTTGTTAGTATATTTCTCAAGGATGCCTCTTATTTCTGCTATATACTTTATCGCTGTGTGCAAACAGTCAGAGTAGTGTTCGTGAAATTGTTTTAGAGAGCGAATGTTTTTTGTTCGGAAAGGTAAAAGGTTGGCTATACCGGCCGGTTTAGAAGATGCATCTATAGGTAATTTAAGGTTGGGGTATTGCTGGATGACATGGCGTATGCAATCTGTACATTTAATGCATCGTATGGCGTACGGCGGTTTGTGAGGGCCAATAATTTTGACGTAGACAAGGTTATATGTTAATTATTGTTGTATGGGTAGAGTCCTATGACAGTTCGTGCAAGTAGGTAAAAAGCTATTACTGACGTAATAAGTAACTTTTGCTTCAATTATATTTGGCTTGTTATGCAATGTATTTTTAGTGTAAGGTACTTTGCTGGGGGGTGATTGTTCATTAATGTTATTTTTGTACATTTTTGTGGAATTTTACGAAAGGGAACTGATAAGAGGTAAGTTTCCGGTGCTTGTAGTTGTAGAGTTTTGTTGCAAGCCGATAGCTACTACGATGCCTTGTAGTTACTTGTCGGTATTCTAAAAAAAGAAAAATAATGAAAAATGGTTGTTTTTTGTGTAAGTTTAATTTTGCTATTTTCTAAGAGACTCTGATATAGGACGGATTGAGTTTCTTTTGATATGAGTGATGTCTATTAGATTTTTTCTAATTGTACGGCATGTAAGCGTGCGTCTTGTAATTTGTTGTAGAAGGTAAAAGGGCAAACGTAGCATCTGATTTCATGTTTGAGACCCTTAATAAAAACGTATATAGCTAATTTTTTTCTCTGAATTTCGTTTTACGTGACTTCCAATAAGTACATTTGCGCAGCTTTTCCCATGATCATGTATTTTTGTAATGATGTGTTTATTTTGTATCCAAATTCCATTGCGGTTTCTTTCTGCATTTATGTTGATAAGCTTGGTTTTCGTTTTTCTTTTATTTAGTATTCAAGTAACTTTCTTTTGACTCTGTGATCCATGTTGTCAGACATTCAATTATTTGTTGATTTTTATGTTCTGTTGATTATCGGTGGACTTTCTAGTTCCGATAATACTGGATAGATCTGTTTCTGTGTATAGCTTATTTTCTCAGGCTTGAGCTGGGTCAGGTGATCGTCACGTCCAATTTGAATGATAGCGGTTCGTTTTTCGAGCTGTGTTGTCGGCGGGGCTTCCTCGTTTAGCTTGTCTGTGTTTGTTTCTCTTTCAGGTTTCCTAGCTAGGTAAAGTAACAAGTTAGTTAAATAGTTCCAGAATGCGCCAAGCAGGTGTATACTAAAGCCATAGAAGGAATGAAAAGCTTGACCATGTATAGCAGTATCAAGGACAAATTTAATTGCTCTAAAGATCATGAGGATTGCCAAAACAGCGGCGCTTGCTGATCTGAACGTAATGAATCGACTCCATAGCGATTCCCACGTGGATTTCGTAATACAGTTCATAGTATCCTCGTCGAGTAATTTAGAGACGGATATTTCCGGAGCTAAATTGAATTTTCCGGCGAAACCGAGCGCAATTTGATTAAGGACCGCGTTCCGTTCTGTAGGGAACATAATAAACGTACGAAGGTGTTCAATATCGTTATATGTGTAGATTCCGCCCGTTACCGTATTTATGGGGCTATTATATTCCCAACTTTGCTTGGCTTGAGGTTTAATTACGTGTGGAGCTTCTTGGCTAGTGAAGTCTGGTATGACCTTTACCTATGCATCGCCTAATTTATACATTACGGATATTTTAGTATCGCAAACTGTTTTGGTTCTGTATTGTTTTATTATATGCATTCGAGATGTGATAAGCATCCGGGTCTTCTCGCGCGTGACCGCTAGTTCTTGGTAGCAAGTTTCAGCATTTCTAGCTTTGACTTCTGCTGGTATGCATTTGATAATGTGTACTACCTCACCAGCCATCATAACCATGTATCCGGATTCTCTCATTAAGTAGTATGCTAAAAGATCCGGTGATAAAGTGACTATATTTAACGCGTTTGTAATGACTTTCCTTTATAGTTTGCATTGCTGTAACAGTACATCAAGGTATGTGACGAGAGCAGGCCGCGTGCCGGTCTCTCGTCTGCGTTCTCCCTCCCCCACTCGGCAAGGCGTGTTGGCCAACGTTAGGCGCATTAAAGTATGCGTCTAACACTTGGCCTTTTGTTTCAGCGCCAAGGACGAGCCAGCGCAGTTGAGCGCAAGAAAAGTTGAAGAGCGCGGAGAGAGAGTGAGAAAGAGAGAGAGAGAGAGAGAGAGAGAGAGAGAGTATTAGGCCCATGCAGGGATTGGCAGGCGCGCAACGCGTGACCGATAAGCGACGCGTCGCGTGCCGCCTAACTAATAGGTCAAGGTAGGGAGAGGAGCGAGCGCCGCTGAGCGGCTGCAAGATGCGCGCAAGAGTGAGTGCGTGAAGAGAGTCGCAGCCGAGTCCCACTAGAGTGAGGGAGTCGAAGTCCTACTAGAGTGCGGAAGTCCGAGCCTAGCAGAGAGAGCAGTTTGGGATAGCCGGAAGGAAGGAAGATCAACCCTACCGGGAACGGCTTTGCCAGCAACTGCAGCCAGTCCACCTGCTAGGAGAGTCAACGTCGCCTACGGATACCTGGTCAGCGACAGCGGTTAGCGACGATCTGACCAGCGACGACACCCGGTACTTCCTGCGGCAGCACATCGCTCAGGATTCTCGACGTTGCGAGTAACAGGAGATAAAAGGTCAAGCCTTCCTTTTCTTCTTTCTCTCTACACTCTCTCTCTCTGTTGATGTGACGCCCGGTGCGCGTTGAAAGAGATAGCCTGGCACTCACGTGCCGGCTATCTGAAGGTTCGCGCTAGGATTAATTCATAGTGACGTAAGCTGCGACCGGTGAATTGTCCAGGCGCCCACGTGCCGGGCAATTTACCCGGTATTAGTTCGCGTAGTTTTAAGTAAGTTTGTAATAGGTTAAGTACGCGATTAGGTATTAGTGAAATGCGAAATGTTCATTTGTGATTATCTTAAGTAGTTTATTGTTCTATTTGCAGTTTGTTGGTCGGTAATTTAGATTATGTTATGCGCGCGTATGTTCAGTGTGAATAATTATTAATAATAATAGGTTGTAAGTGAGATTTGATTTCTGTCTTTGTATAATTTATTTATCAACCTCCCCTCGTTCTTCTCCCTCAATTGTCATGAGCGAAAGTGCCTCACTTACCCCGCAAAAGAATTGGTAACAAAGGAACGAGTTTTGTTACATGGCATCCCTTGTGAGTCTGGCAATTGGGAGATAAATGAGAGAAATGGTTTGATAATGAATTTTAGAAATAACGGTTAACTGATTTTCTTTGTGAACTAAGGGCAAAGAGTGCGCGTAAAAGAATTTCGAGTTTTCGGTATTTTGAATTCCTTGTTAGTGCTTGCCAGTGACCTTTCTTAATAGCAGTGTCGGATGACAACGGTGCGTCATTGAGTCGCTTTGACGCTAGACGACTGCGTTCTTTCCTCGCTTTAGTTTTTCTTTGTTTTAAGAATTTTACTAAACTGCCTATTCAAAAATTACGGTAAGTAAATTTTGATAAATTATAATTTCTTTCCTTAGGCGTAAGCAAGGCGATTTCTTGCCGGCTTATAGCTTGGAAAGAAATTAGTTAGTAAGGTATCAGGTTACACGGACCGGTCGAGACTTGCTTAGCCCCATAAGCTCGCGTCGTAGTCAAGTTACGGATTTTCACTTTTAGAAATAACAATGTCGCTAGCGTGTAGAGATAAAATAGTCTTGCGCAGAATATTACGCGATGCGCATGCGAAAAAATTAAAACGCAAAATTGATTCCACAGAACCGGCTGTTCTGTTGGAATTAATGCGCTATCGCGAGCTTAGTCTACACGGTGATCTTGAGGAATTACAAACCCGGTATTTTCGATATATGCTGTTAAGAGAGCGGCCAGATTTGCAGCCACCGTTGCACTCGAGCGATTTTGCGTCAGGCCGAATCCCGGAAAAGCTGTATGACGAACAGCAAGAAACAACGGTAAGCAGTGCACGGAACGCGAACCTGGGCGATGAATTCGTGGTAGCTGCAGCACCTTTGGCGGCCGAATTATCATGTGAGCAAGAGCAGGCGACACAGGCAAGAGCAAGTGTTGCCGCTCCTTGCGAACAAGTTCGACCGCCGGGCGAAAATGCAGTCACGCTCGGTGATAACGACATGTTACCGATGGCGACTCGCTCGCCGTCGGACAGCAGGATCGAACGCGCACGCGAACAAGTCGCGCAAAACCTAGGCGAGCGTAGCACTAGCGCGATAAGCGAAATCTGGGGAGCTTTAACTGCTGTTCCGCGTTGGATTTATAGGCGCGAGGTTAGACAGGGCATCACGGATGGTGCGAATGCAGTTTTTAGAGTTGAAAGAGAGGCGATGCACAGTAGAGCGGCTCAGGCCGAACAGCAGGCTTCATTGCCGCCTCAGGCCAAGCCGCTCGGCGATCGCGAGACGCTAAACGCGCCAGCGGTTGCGACTGAGCCATCGGCCCACGCAAACGCACCAAACAATAGAGCAGGTAGTACATTCCTCTATGCCGATTCAAATAGATCGGCGAGCACGAAATATCACGCGCCTAAAGTAAGTTCATGGGTTGAAGACTGGGAGCGCGAGGTACGGGTAGCTACTAGAGAGGAAATGGAAATACCAGCTCCATTAGGTGAAGGTTCGATTATTAGTGAGAAAAGTGTAATGAGCATAAGGCGACCTAAACAAAAGCAGGCGAGACAGGTAGAAAATATCAGTGGAAGCGACACTAGCTCGAGCCTATCGGATACTGATAGCTGCAACACCTATAAAGTTAAATCGCCGCGGAAAACCAAGCAAGTAAGAGCAGAAAGACCGTGCAAAAAGAGTGCTCCTCCAAGAATCAAGTATATAAATGGTATACCTGCGGATGGAGTAAGCGCGCTCAATGCCTGGTCTCTCCGTTTTTCCGGTAAGGATAGTACTAACGCACTAAGTTTTCTATCAGGTTTGAGTGATTGCCAGCGCTATTATGGCATCTCGGACGAAGAAATGCTGATAGCAATAGGCACTGCATTCCGCGATAAGGCGCGTCCGTGGTACGAGGTTAATCGCGGTATGTGGAGGACGCTGAAAGACTTTAAAAAGAGTTTTTCTAGCGAATTCTGTCGACGATTGAACAGAGAACAACTTTATGGCGAATTGCGTCAAAGAACACAGGGCGAGAATGAGAACATTACGGACTATGTCGCGGCTTTTCAGACGATTTTACGCCGTTTTGATCCGCCCGTTTCAGTGAGACGCCAGTTAGCTATGATCATAGAGGGTCTACATCCAAGATATAAGCGATATCTTGAAACTAAGACCTTCTCGGATCTAAATAATTTTAAAGAAGCAGGTATGGCGCTCGAAGATCGCATGGCCGGTTGGAAAAGGTGGCAAAAGCCGCCCACGGCTGACGTAACGCTAATTCCGGAATCCGCGTACACAGAGACGAAGAAGTCACCCGGTAAGCAAAAATCGGTCGAAACCATTGACGGTTTAAACGACGCGATTGACGAGGTCTTAATAGTCGAATCTCCTAAAAAGAAAGCGTAGCAGCAGAACAAAAAACTAGGTAAAAAGGGCAAGAAGCAGAACGGTGATATTGCCGTGGCTGTTGCCGATAGGCAACAGCCACAGGCAAGAAACCAGCCTGCGAACGAAGCCAGAGCGCGCAGGCTTCGTTGGCCCCGGCTGCAGGTGTAGCCCCTAGTTTGGTCCCGCAGCAGCGCAATCAGGGAGGTAGCAACTTAAATAGGCCATTTATGGGGGCTTGCTTCAATTGTAACGCAGTGGGACATAGGAGGGCGCAATGCCCGATAGCTCAGGTTAATCCGCGAGTAGTTTGTTATAAATGCCGACAACCGGGGCATTACGCTAATAACCGTCCAACGCGAACTTCAGAGTCGACATTATATTGTCAGGTTTGTGGGACAATCGGTTACGTGTTTAGAGAATGCCCTACTTGTAATCAGGTGAAGCAGGGAAACCTCAGCGCGGGAGCCGTCGACCGCTCGACGACTCCTGCCTAAGATGGTTTGAGCGGGCTATTGAGGTAGAGAAAGTGCTTCGCGCAAGGAGCGAAAGCACCGTAGAAGAAGGGAATAGAGTTGAGGTAAAAAGCGAAGGCGAGAACAAGGCAGAAACCGCCAGTTCTGCGCCTCCTTTTATGAATTTAGTAAAAAGGGAAGGCGAGAACAAGGCGGGAACTGCCAGTTCTGCGCCACCTCTCTTAGACGAGGTAATAGGAGAATATTTGAAAGTCAAGGCTAAGGTCAAGCGTGCAGTATTTGTAGAATATGAGGATCCGGAAAAAGGAAGTAAGGAAATCGTTAAGTTTAAAAACGTGTTTAAAGGCGAGTTTAGTCGTTCGACATTGAAAGAAGTTCAGGCGCAGAGTGACGAGGGCGTAAGTTTCCCTAGTAGGATCAGCAATGAACCCGAAGAAGCAAATAAACGTGATTCGTTACAGCAGGACGCGGAAAGTCTTCAAAAAAATCGACACACTATCGCGCGAAAAACTTTGACCGATAAGGATATGCATGATCCGATAGGGTTTAATAAATTTTGCGCGATAGCTAGCGCGCCTGAGAAGTGCCCAGCGAGGCAAAATGAGTTGCCATCGTCGCGCACAAACACGAATGAGGCAGGTTCAAGTATTTCGCCCACGGTTGGGCAGGCTTCGGAAAAGGCCGTTGCTTTAGGAAATCAGGGTGAACCTGTGAAAGAATCACTTGGTAAGGAAGCGAGCTCAGGCGCTGCGCTCCCATCGGAGCGGGCTGCGACAAAGGTCATGGTCACGCGCGATAGAAGTGAGCTTGTTGATACTAGGGTTTTGTTGTTTGGACGTTCGGTCGTCGGTGCCGACGCACCTTCCGTTTTAGTGAGGGGAGGGTCTGAGTGGAACTCAGAAATCCCGAAGAAAACGGCAGATGAATCAGATGCAGCGTTAGTCGCAGTAGTAGAGAATAGGTTCTTTATTAAGGTCGACATAGGCGGGCAAGTCTATACAGCGCTACTAGATTCAGGTGCTCAGGTATCGGTAGTAGGGCCGAATCTTGGTTTACGGTTTAAGGACCGGTTAAGGCCGCCTACGATTTTTGTACAGGGCATCTCAGGCGAGAAGCCGCAAACGTGGGGCGACTTGAGGTTAAGTATGGAAATTGGCGGTAGGACGAATTGGTTAATTGCGACGGTAGTATCTACGCTTAAGCACGACTTGATTTTAGGAGCCGACTTTTGGATAGCGTGGAATATAAATATTAGCTACGGTAATCGCGCTTGGCGGGCAGGTGACCAAGGCGATTGGTATCCGTTAGCAGAGCAGAATAGTAACGAGATAGTTGTTTTTGCAGAATGCGCAGGTTTAAGCAGCTACGAGGAGGCTCAACGAGAGACAATCTTGACGCTCGTTCGCCGGATTGTCCCGGAGCCTGGTGAATCTCCGGCGGTTACAAAAGTTATCGAGCACGTCATAAACGTAGGCGATGCGCGCCCGATAAAGACACCGATGCGCCGAATGTCGCCTCCAATATTAGCATTCACGCAGGAAGAAACCATGCGGCTATGGAAGGCGAAAATAATTAGGCCATCGAACAGTCAGTGGAGTAGTGCGCCGGTAATCGTACGTAAACAGGATGGCGGCTATAGGTTCTGTCTCGATTTTAGACCAGTAAATAAGGTGACGAAAGTAGACGCGTATCCAATGCCTAGCATTGACGCTATTTTAGATAGGTTGCGCGGAGCAGTCTACCTGTCGAAAATAGATTTGCGAGCGGCGTTTTGGCAAATTCCGCTTTCAGAGAATAGCAAACAATATACGGCGTTCGCGGTCCCAGGTCTTGGTTTATGGGAGTTTGAGCGAATGCCGTTTGGTTTGGTAAATGCGCCGGCTACTTTCACGCGCCTCATGGACGCACTTTTCGATCCAGAGTATGAGCCGCACGTTTTCTGGTATCTTGACGATTTGCTAGTAGTTAGCGCAGATTTTAACAGCCACGTGATCTGGCTAGAGAAAGTTTTGAAGCGTTTAGTAAGCGTTGGCTTAGAAATCAACTTAGAAAAGTCCGATTTCTTCTGTACCGAGGTAACTTACTTGGGGTACAGGTTAGATAGTGAGGGTCTGCGTCCGGACGACGACAAGGTGAAACCGATAGTAGATTACCCTGCGCCCAATAACGTAGCTCAATTACGCCGATTCCTAGGTATGGTAGGATGGTATGCGCGTTTTATCGAATACGAGAGTGAGATAAAGGTCCCGTTGACCAAGCTCATCCGAAAGGACCAGCCATGGGAATGGAAGGAAGAACACCAAGTTGCATTTGAGAGGCTAAAGCGCGCATTAACGGAGGCGCCGGTACTCGCGCGCCCTGATTTTACGCGCCCCTTTTACTTGCACTGCGATGGCTCTTCCTTCGCGGTTGGCGCGTGTTTGGTCCAGGTATTCGACGACGGCGAGCATCCCATATGCTACGCCAGTCGGATGCTGAATGCGCACGAGCGAAATTACACGGTGAGCGAAATCGAGTTTTTGGCAGTACTTTTTGCGGTAAAAAAGTTTAGGCCTTATATAGAAGGCTCACACTTTGTCATCGTTACGGATCATAGTGCGCTCACTAGGATTCTTAATAAACGCGAACTTACAGGTCGATTGGAAAGATGGGTACTAGAATTTCAGCAGTTGGATTGTGAAATAGTACATAGAAAGGGAGCGCTACACCATGTGCCGGACGCACTTTCGCGAGAATTTGAGGACGAGCTCGAGGTGTGTTTGCGCATTTGATAAGATACAGGATGCTTGGTATCTACAACGCGTGAAAGACGTTCTTCAAAGACCGAAGAAATTCGAGAATTGGAGAGTAGAGAATAACGTCCTGTATCGGTTCATGCGCGATCACCTGCTCGATCCGATAACTAATCGCGAGTAATGTTGGCGCATGGTGGTGCCGCTGGAGTACCGAGAAAGGGTGTTGAGAGATACTCATTGCGAGCCATTCGCTGGACATTTCGGTCGTGAAAAGACTTACGATCGAATTGCTCGTGAGTATTACTGGCCAGGAGTATGGTATGATGTGAGGACGTTCGTAAGTGAGTGCTCTCAATGTCAGAAGTACAAGGTAGTCCAGCAGGCACCCCAAGGTCTAATGGGTAAGCGCGTGGTAGAAAGACCATGGGCCGTAGTAGCGACTGACGTTGTAGAGCTGCCCCGTAGCAAAAATAGGTTTAAATACCTGGTGGTTTTTCAAGACTTATTTACTAAGTGGGTCGAGCTGAAACCACTACGATCGGTGGACGGCCCTGCTCTTGTTGCCGCGCTTGAGGAGTTAATCCTGTTCAGGTGGGAAACTCCGGAATATATCGTTAGTGATAATGCGAAGGCATATAGGAGCAAAGTATTTCAAGACAGGTTGCGAGAATATGGTATCGAACATATATTTTGTCCTGCGTATCATCAGCAAAGTGACCCGGTTGAGCGCGTAAATCGAACGCTAAAGACGATGATAGCGATGTTTGTAGATGTCGATCACAGGAGCTGGGATAGGTATTTGCATGAATTTCGTCATGCTATCAATACGGCGACTCAGGCGTCTACAAAGGTATCGCCGGCGTTTCTAAACTTTGGTAGGGATCCGCGTCCGGTAAAGAGTTTAAGGCGCGAGATCGAGACAAAGGCCCCTATTGTTAAGATAGATACGAAGGCGTGGGAAGATAGGCTATCACGTTTAAATGCATTACGCGACTTGATAGCTAGGCACATTGATGAAGCTCAGGAAAAGCAAAAGAAACACTACGATAAGGGTAGGCGTCAGGTACTTTTTCAGGTAGGTGATTTGGTTTTGCGCAAAGTGCATACGCTTTCGAGCGCAGCGGATGGTAAAAACGCGAAACTTGATCCAAAATTTGACGGACCGTTTGAAATTATTTCAGTAATTTCGCCCGAGATCTACGAGCTAACGACGAACAGTAAGCATCGTACAGCTAGGGTACATGTCTCGGAAATTAAGCGATATATACCACCCCGTAAGGTAAATAAATAGTTTGCGAAATAGGACAGGTGTAATAACTAAATTGTTCTGTTTTAAGGTACAAGAGGTTCATCGACGTCAGGTGATGATGGCTGAAACCGAGAAGTCGGGCCGCATCGCTCAAGTCGCCGAGGCTCAAACACCTACAGGCGACGTGACCGCATCGGTGAACTCGGCGGAAATTGCTGAGGCAATGGAGGTAGACCGAGCGTCGGAGTCTGCCGTCCGGTTTTCAGGCCTTGGGCAGGCGGCCTCCTTTGACGTCGAGGTTGCCTCCTGTGTTTCATAGTTGGCACAGGCGTCGGTTGGTGGGGACAGTGACGGGCAGGCGAAGGGGTTCCCTTTGCCGCCGCCTTTGCCTTCGCCCCCGACGCCGTTCGTGAGCGACCGGCGAGGGGTCCGTTTGCTAACGGGAAATCGCCGTGCAGGTTCGATAATTCGTCTGGCTGCGCCCACGCGTACCTGGGACGAGGCGGTACGTCGTAGCGCAGCGTTTCGGCTCACGACGCTTTGCATACGCGAAGCATCCGAGAAGTCGAGAGTTATCGCCGCAAAAGAGGGAATTGTCTTCTCGCAGGTGGGCACGAGTAGCCAGGGCGAGAAATCGCCGGGCTCTCGAGCTGCCGCGGGAGGATATCTCGCGGGTAGGGCGGCAAATCGGAGCCGTACCGCGAGGGCTTGTATTGGAAGGGGAAACTGGAGTCCCACAAAGCGAGGCGCCACCAACGGTATACTGGAGGTGGTGCTAAGCTCGAGCGACTCCGAGGATGAGGCGATGCCGGTGCAGGAGCTGCCTCGAGTGGCTCCGCAGCCACACATCCATCCTAACCTCCCTTTCAAACCGCTCGCGTTACAGAGGTTAAACCCCGCGTACCAATTCGTCCGCAGGGGTGGGCCCGCGCAATTCTACCCAGCGGGGTATATGGAGGACGAGAGAAGGAAGGAGGCCGAGGCTCGCCAGAACGCGGGTAGGAGGAAGCGCACGATGCGTTTCAACCTATCCGCGTGTAATTTTGAGAGGCCATCCTCCGGTTCGACGCCAACTTTACCCGAGATGGCGGAGGGAGCCGTTGCTAAGGCATCAGGCGCCCTCCAGCCACCGGTTTCGTTGGCTGTTGGCAAAGGGAAGGCTTCGGGAGTTAATGCGAGCACAGTCACCGAGAAGGCGGAGTGGTGGTGCCGCCGACCCCACGAAGAGTGGAGCCGGTTGTGCCGGAGCGACCAACCCTTAGGCCGGTACGACCTGTCCCGACTTCTCAGGTAGCGAGCCCGGCCTCGTCCTCTGCGTCGCCGTGTTAGGTCGAAGAAACAGGGTTTCGGTTGGTAAGAGGTAGCTTCCTGCAAAACCTGGCTCCGGTCCTCTGGAATGAGGAATTGGACGTGCCGTCGTTCCGCTGCTTTAATTGCAGAACGGGGTCACATCCCAGGTCGGCCTGCAGGAACCCGCCTCTCTCGCGTCCGGTTTGTAGGAACTGTGGGCGACTCGATGTCCGCGTGCAAGACTGTCCGCGTTGCCGCGATGCCTTTATGGCAGACCAGGCGCGCGCTCGATCGGTGGAGGAGGTAAGGGTTCGGGCTCGCCCGGGCGAACCAGTAGAGCTCCCGGCATCGCAGGAAAAGACTGTAGAGCCGGAGCTCGAAGTTTCTAGGTCAATGCCCGAGGTAGCCAGCCCTGAATCCTCCGTCGGGGAGCCCAAGGCGAAAAAGCCCAGGCACCGATGTGGCAAGCGTTTTCGCGCTAAGCTCGCGCGTAGGTCACAGGCGCTTGCTGCAGAGGGAGCCGGGACTGAAGCCGGTTCGGCTGAGAATCCGGGAATGGAAGTCGCGTCGCGGACGGAGCGGGCGTCGATCCCCGCGGGTGAGCCGAGCGATCGGAGCGCCGAGGTGATTGGGTCCGAGGCGACTGATGATGCCGGCCAAAGACTATCCGGGCAAGTGCCTCGTTTCCTTCGGCGGAGGAGCTTCGAACGCTCAGGCTCCGGTATTTGGAGTCGTTGAAGCGGCAGTGAATGGTAAGATTCTTGGTTTAATTGGATACTAAGTTAGTCGCGATCTTGGCGCAGTTGATTAGGCGGCTTGCTATGACGAAAGGTTAGGCATATCACTTGGATTAGACTATTGGGTTTGTTAGATTTTGCTCTTAGTGGATATGGTTGTTACCAACTTAGAATTAATTATGATTTAAGCTAAGTCTAAGATATTATTATATAATTTAGCGTCTATCGTTGGTTGCCACTGCCGGTCGACAGGGAGAGAGAGAGGGAGAAGCGGAGTCAGGCCGTTCGCGGGTGCGAACTTTGGCCTTGGAAGGGGGTGTGACGAGAGCAGGCCGCGTGCCGGTCTCTCGTCTGCGTTCTCCCTCCCCCACTCGGCAAGGCGTGTTGGCCAACGTTAGGCGCATTAAAGTATGCGTCTAACACTTGGCCTTTTGTTTCAGCGCCAAGGACGAGCCAGCGCAGTTGAGCGCAAGAAAAGTTGAAGAGCGCGGAGAGAGAGTGAGAAAGAGTGAGAAGAGAGAGAGAGAGAGAGAGAGAGAGAGAGAGAGAGAGAGAGAGAGAGAGAGAGTATTATGCCCATGCAGGGATTGGCAGGCGCGCAACGCGTGACCGATAAGCGACGCGTCGCGTGCCGCCTAACTAATAGGTCAAGGTAGGGAGAGGAGCGAGCGCCGCTGAGCGGCTGCAAGATGCGCGCAAGAGTGAGTGCGTGAAGAGAGTCGCAGCCGAGTCCCACTAGAGTGAGGGAGTCGAAGCCTAGTCCTACTAGAGTGCGGAAGTCCGAGCCCAGCAGAGAGAGCAGTTTGGGATAGCCGGAAGGAAGGAAGATCAACCCTCCCGGCAACGGCTTTGCCAGAAACTGCAGCCAGCCCACCTGCTAGGAGAGTCAACGTCGCCTACGGATACCTGGTCAGCGACAGCGGTTAGCGACGATCTGACCAGCGACGACACCCGGTACTTCCTGCGGCAGCACATCGCTCAGGATTCTCGACGTTGCGAGGAACAGGAGATAAAAGGTCAAGCCTTCCTTTTCTTCTTTCTCTCTACACTCTCTCTCTCTGTTGATGCGACGACCGGTGCGCGTTGAAAGAGATAGCCTGGCACTCACGTGCCGGCTATCTGAAGGTTCGCGCTAGGTTTAATTCATAGTGACGTAAGCTGCGACCGGTGAATTGTCCAGGCGCCCACGTGCCGGGCAATTTACCCGGTATTAGTTCGCGTAGTTTTAAGTAAGTTTGTAATAGGTTAAGTACGCGATTAGGTATTAGTGAAATGCGAAATGTTCATTTGTGATTATCTTAAGTAGTTTATTTTTCTATTTGCAGTTTGTTGGTCGGTAATTTAGATTATGTTATGCGCGCGTATGTTCAGTGTGAATAATTATTAATAATAATAGGTTGTAAGTGAGATTTGATTTCTGTCTTTGTATAATTTATTTATCAACCTCCCCTCGTTCTTCTCCCTCAATTGTCATGAGCGAAAATGCCTCACTTACCCCGCAAAAGAATTGGTAACAAAGGAACGAGTTTTGTTACAGGTATAACTATTGTAGGTGATTTTTAATGTTTTCCGACGAACAATATTTTAGAATTTACATAAGTAAAAAGATCAAGATCGTGCATATTTTTAACTTTGTTAGAAATGAAATACTCCCCGAGCCTATGTTCTAATATGAATAATCTCGGGTGTTCTGTTTTAATAATTTTAAAACCGTACTGTATCATTTTACCAAGATCTTTGAAAGCAAAAGAAATATCCTCAGAATCCAATACGTAAAGTGGTCTTCGTTCATTACCGACTTCTGTTACTTTAGTGACGGGTCCTGAATATAAATTAGTATACTTGCTGGCTTGGCATTCCTGAGACTCAGTTCGGTCCCAGAATGCGTAACCGAATATGCTATCAATGCAACGTTCTTCGGTAAATTGACACGAAGTTTCAGACTCTCGTTTAATTTTATTTATTTACAACGTTACTGAATTAAATCTTTCCTCGAGCGATACTTTAACGTAGCCGGTAACGTGTACATTGCTGAAAGTACCGTAGAGGTCGGAGAAACTTCCCGCGTTAGTGCACATACCATCAGGGGTAACGTATCTAGCTAACTTTATCGGGTGTACGGTTGTTTCATTAATCATTAAGTTTTGTATTAGATTATCTCCGATTGTCATTACTCGATAAGAGTACATTTTAATTCATTCTTCTCTTGTTACTTCCTTAATGTATTCTATTTCGGAAAAAGGGGGAGCCCATTCATGAGATAGTGCGCAGTATGTTTTAGCTGATCGGTTAACCTTTACTTTGCAATAACGAACTCTAACAATTGCAAAATCATTAAGTCGGAGGAGGGATATTTTAGTTACAGTGGAATTGATTATAGGGTTAGGAATGTCGTATTCAGCAATGTCTACAAGAGAAAAAGTAGTAAAGTTAATAAAACGTTGAAAACAATCGTAAGCTATGAAAGGAGTAATTATTTTGATGTATTGTTGGAACAAGATGCTGAGAATTACTGCTTTCATTTGAAACATAATTTTTTAATTACTACTTGTTTCGACGTATGATTTTTTTAAACGATTGGTGTAAACTGTTTGAGTTTCTTTTTCGTTTCTTTTAATTTTGATGTTTTTTTTTCTCCAACTTCCAAGACCAAGTAGGGATCAGCAAAGTGACTGCCTGTGAGTTTATGTGGCTTCGGGTAACTTTTTAGAAAATCCCATTGACCGACTCTGAATTAGCTAGGATTTATTTTTTTGTCGTACTATATTTTGGCTTTTTCTTTGGACATTATTAATTTTTCTTTAGCTATTTCGTGTATATTATGTAATTGCTTGACCAAGTTTTCTACGTAGTCTTCGTAGATCGATAATAAATCTTGCTCTAGCAGTTGGTAGGCGTGGCTTACGTGCGAATAGCACCTCCCATGGCGAGAACTGGTGGCTGCTATGCCAGCTTGTATTATAATTAAATATTGCAAGTTCGACATATTCATCCCAATGTTTTAATTAATGATAAATGAATTCGCTCAACATTGTTAGCCTGCGGGTGATAAGCCATTGTAGTAAAAGCTTAATTTTTAAGCGAGCTGTAATACGTTTTATTAGTTTTGAAGTGAAGTTAGTGCCTCTGCCACTTACTATAACGTTTAGACGCTCCAAAGGTACATATTAGTTTTTTAATGAGGGTTATCAGTTACAGTAGTAGCTGTTTGGTCTGGCATGGGTACCGCTATGGCGTATTTGGTAAACGTGCACGTGCAGGTAAGTAAATAAGCATTTACTGCTTCAGTAGGTTCGAGTGGTCTATGTTGACCTTAAAAAAAGGGACAGGCGGAGTATCGGTTATAATCATCTTTTGTTTGGTATTATGTCTATTTAATTTTCTTAACTGGCACGGTAAGCATTTTCGAATGAATTCCTTCCTTTAAATGCATCCAGTAGTATTTTTTCTTGATACGTTTGTAGGTTCTATTGCAACCATTATTGACCGCCTATCGCTAAACAGTGGGCTTCTTAGATTATTTCTTAGCGGTGCTGGGTAGGGGCGAACACAATATACCCCTGACATACTATAATCTTGACTTCCGAAGGACCGAGTGTATTTTTTATCATTCGTAAAATCTTAAAGAATTCGACTAGTTCAATTATTTTACTTTGGGCTATACTGATGGTTTAAATTTTATTTTCAGTTAAATTTATTATCAATTGCTTAAGTGCCGGGTATATAAAATTTCTAATGTTTTCCGTAATCTCTCTATTTTCATGATGGATTGGGATTATAAAATGCGTCTTGTTTCCTATTTTGATTACAGTGAGGACGACTGATTGTAATTTGTTCATTTGTGGTAGTTTATCATGTTTAAATAAGCTCAGTTCATCTTCATCCATATAAACACCGTCTCGCCTCATAAATAGCACGTCCCGATAATAGATAATGTTTTCATTAGGTAAAGTAGCGATTTCGGTAGAGGATTTGACTAAGTCCTTAAGTATTACGTTTTTTAGAGAGGTCAGACCCTGTTTTGGTTGCGTATCCGGTTTATTTTTAGAGTCTTCGTCATGCGTATTATTTTCTCTGCCAATTTTATTGCTTTCGGAGCAGTACGTGTTTTCAGTTATGTAGAACAATTAGTATGCGTGTCTGGTTCTGTTACTGGCGTGTCCACTTTCTGAGGAGGCGGATTTTTTCTCTGACGCGGTAGATGTGAGGGTACGTGACAGGTATGCGACAACGTTTTCTCGCTCTTCGACATCAAATTGAGAAAGCAACCCTGCGATTCCGATTTGGAATGCGTCAGTTGTCAGAAAAAATGTCTTGTCGAAACCTGGGTGTTTGAGCACCAGAGGTTCGCACAATTTATCACAGAGCGTCTCGAAAACTTTTTGCTGTTCTTCTGCCCAAATAAACGGTTGGCGTTTCCTCAATAGAGTTGTAAGTGGTTTAACTATTTTAGCCAAATTTTCTATAAATCGTCTATAGTATCCTGCCAGACCGAGCCATTGTTTAACATTCTTTAGCGTGAGCAGGACCGGGAATTCTTATACTCCACGTAGTTTGTCGTTACACGGGCGTAGTCCGTCTTTTGAGATTATATGTCCTAGATACTCAATTTCCGGGCGTAGAATTTTGCATTTCTTCGGATGAAGGACCAGATTAGTTTCGCGAAGGCGTTTCGTTAACTCGATGATGCTCTCACAATGTTCATCGAATGTTTTAGAATATACGCAAATATCATCAAAAAATGCTACTACATTTTTTAAGTCCGATGCTAGTATATTTATTAATGATAGAAAAACCGGTGCGTTAGTTTTCAGTCCAATGGACCAGCGACAAAACTGATACAGGCCTGACTCGCACTGGAATGCTGTTTCGTGTCTGTGTTCTTTTTTATGCTTATTTGGTGATATGATGAATACATATCAAAGTACGATAATAGCTGAGCACCGGTCATTCGTTCAAATAAATCGACAGGTAGAGGGACTGAAAAGTTATAATCCGGTATAACTTTATTTAGCGCGCGATAGTTAAACACGATGCGCGGCGGTTGCGGTTCGCCATCTTCCGTATTCCTTTTGGGAACGCAAAAGACTGGTGCGCAGTATGCGCTAGTTAATTTTTCGATAATTCCTCTTTCTAATAATTCATAATATCTATAATTCATAATCATATTTCTAATAATTCATAATCTTTTATAAATTTACTGATCTACAGTGGGTGCCTAAACTGTCGAAGTCTGATTGGTACTTCGGAGGTAGTATTGACCTCATACTCAATAATACTGGTGGCCCCGAGATTGTCGCCCTTAATAAAAAATCTATCGTTGTAGTTTTCGACGCTTTGTTCAATCTTTGTCCGTTGATCTTGTTCGATATGGTCCAATTTAATCAATTGAAGTAACTGTTTGACTCCTTTATCACTATTATTAATTTTTGGGTTAATAAGTAGGATTTGCGTTGCTTAGCGCGGTCTGGCTAATTTTCCCTTAATAATCGAGCGGGCAGTTAATAATGCGTTTAATGCTTAATTACTAACTATATTTGGTTTTTGTAAGTTACTTTGTGATTTATTAATTAGATCGAGGTATCTGTTTAGCATTTCGAGCAATTATACGCGATTGCTATGAATTTCAGATTCTTTATTGTTTAAACAATTTATAATACTGTTAATTAACTTTTGTATTAGCGGATAGTCGATTCTAATTTTTCTGATTTTCTGGAATTTTTAATTATTTCTGACGCTTTGATTAAAGTGTAGAGTAAATTGGATGCGTTTTCCAAACTTTGCATGTGCATGCCAGAAGTTACAGATACAGCATTTATTTTTTTTGAGTTCTCGGAAAAATCGTTAATAAGTAATTTATACAGATCGGGCTCTGATTTTTTTTGTGTTTCTTGGATTTTGTTTTCAGACAGCTGAGATATATTTTCTTTAGGAGTCAGTGTGCCGTTCTATTTTATGGCATAGTGACCATTTTTTTTACATGAGTTTCGTATATGGGCGTGTTCGTCCCCCAAGTTTCTCCCGCTAGGCCTGTCAATTTCCCACTAAAGCCGTCGATCGTATACAACGAGTTATCGCTAGGCCGTGCTTGCCCTTCATTTGCAAGAGGTATCTTGCTGGGTGCCTGGTTAATTTTATTTGCTATGGGAATAGCTCCAATGTGACAGAATTTATTTTCGGTAAGAATTGGGAAGAACAACTCGTTAATTTTTAAGAGATTCCTGGCGTAATCAATATGCGTCTTGTACTTTCTTAATGACTCGCTTCCTATTACACCATCTTCTAATATAGGAAAATTTTCCGGTACTAGGTGAAAATCTAGTACGAGTACAAAGTTATGAAAGGTTAATGAAATTTTTCCTAATGTCGCGATACTTTCTTGCGAGATCCCTCGTAATTCGTATCTGTCTATAGTATCTATGTGGACATCGACTGGTTTACTTGAAATTTTTAGTAGCGGGACTGCTGCCCCGGTGTCTACGATGAAGCTAAATTTTTGTTTAGTTGTATTTATTTCAAGCTGTATTGTGGGTGACTGACTGTTAAGGTGTAAAAGGATGATTTTTTGTGCATGCGAAGTATGAGACGCTATATTTACAGGGGTTCCCGGGTAGCGCCATGTGTTTGGAAACCCTTGTCTTTTTCCGCCTGTTGCAACTTTTGATTTCTAAGTTTTCGTTTTTCGCAATCACTCTTCCAGTGACCTGATTCCTTACAATAACTACAAATCGAGGGATTTGCTTGTTGCGATTTTTCTTGCAAATTTAAATTAGCTGGAACGCTTGTTTTCACTTTATTTTGGGCGGCCTATTATGGCTGCTGGTTGGAGCGAGGACTGGTGTTATTGTTAGCTGCCGCGCGAGGCTCCGCCTACGGTTGTTGCTTGGGCTACTGCCGTTGCTGTTGCATAGTTACCTGAGTCCGATTTTGAATCTGCGGTATCCGATAGTAACAGTCTTCAGCTGTATGTTTTGACTTATTACAAATTTGGCAGATGCTACGATCCTCTGTTTTCATTAATCGAAACGGTTCCACTTTAGGTTGGGATGGCGCTTTTACTGTTTCGGTTATTTCTTCAGGTTCCTATACGTTGAATTCTCGTTCAATTTCTATTGCTTTAGTTGTGGCTAATTCTAAATTTTCCAGCTTCCCCCATACGCGCTTTGATGACCCAATATAAACCGCGGATGAAGAATTATAATTTATCTTTTTCAAGTTGGCTTCTAAATCCGGCATGGAAAAAAGTTCGTCAGCCACTGTTTTTACTCTATTTGAAAATGTGACATTTTCACCACGCTTTTGCTTTAAGGTCACTAATTCGCCTGTTAATTGATTACACGTTTTTGCTGATCCAAATAACAGGTCTAAAAATTTATAATTTATTCTACATTATCAAACGTTTTTCCTTGTACGCTTTTGAGTGCCTCATCACTTACTATAGTTTGATTTTAACCTATTAAGGCCCAGGTTAAAACTGGAAGAGATAGCGTCAAACTAACCATGCGATTCATAGGCAAATCAAAAAAAGAATACCCGTATTTTTTCTTTTGCCATTTGCAATTGTTTGTAAAAAATTATTTAAACAAAAAAATTATTGTTTATCAAATCTGATTGAGGAAATCGGTTCTACGAGAAAAATATGATAAAAATATATGTAATATTTTTTTGTCGGACTTCAATTTGTCATGAAAAACAGCTATCAAACATTGATCATGTAATTCGATTGAATTTTTATTGAGTTTTATTTTCGTGATCTTCTCGGTGTCTTTTGCACAAGGGAATAGCACATTTTTGGCAATAAAATTCAGTTTTCATATCACACAATAATACCTCACATGTTTTATACGTACCTTGTTTGTTTACGTGTTTATGCAATGATGTGTCACTTGATCTCTTTCGCTTGTTAGGACGTTGATTCGCAAATTTTTTAAGATAATATTCATAAACTTCTTGCACAATATCTTTTGAACCTTTCGGCTAATCTGGGCTTATTATAAATCACAGTAGCATTAGTCAATGAAGCCTGAATAAGTCGTAAGAACAAACACCATGTCCATTTTTTACTCCTAATCAAAGCATTGCAATGTTGATCTTGCAAATCAGTCCCACCCATTTTTGATTATAGGAAGAAAACGTTCGAGGGAAAAGAATGGGTCTCTTAGTTTTTTCATGCCATCGCTGCACTTCAATTTTCGGTTCAACCCCAAATTTTGTTGATAGGACTGATACAGGTTTGGAATCCATCACAGTTAAATAATTCAGTTTGGAATTTTGATCGTGTAGAGCGATAGTTGTTCCCCTCTCAGTTTTTTTTGGCATTTCAACTTTTTTTTTTGACGCGGTTTTGTCTGACCGTTCCAGTTGCTGATAATCCAATTTTTTCCAAATATACCATAAGATCTGGATTCATGAAAAAATTATCAAAATACACATGATACTTAGTAAGATCTTCTCTATTAGTTACTTGTAGTAAAGGGGAAAGCAACTTCATAACGACTTTCGATCCCAAACAAACAGCAACTAGAGGGTTCCATTCGAGTCGTGCTTTATCTGTATAAATATCCATCTGAGGAACAAAGGGCCCATAATTTTATTCCAAATCTGATTGGCTTATTTCTAATACACTGTTTTATGCCAAACTTCCCGAAATATTCTACCATTATCTCATATATTCATAAGTTGTAAACAAAAAAACCGAACTCCATACTATTTTCACGAAAATAATCATACAAACTTCTAATTTTCCAAACTTTATCATTTTTATTTTCATCTTGAAGTTTATAAAATCTTATTTTCTTCTTGATTTCAATAAATTTATTTCTTGTCATAAGTTCAGAAATAACTGAACATTGTAAGATTTTTTTAGGTGACCAATAGTCACAGAGATTCTTTCTCGAATTGAAAATAGTAAACATTATGATAAAAATAAATTTTTCTAGATTATTCATACTTAATTCAAGATTGTTTTCAGTTGTAGCTTCTATGATATGATTTTTCATTGAATTTGAGAAATATACTTCAAATAATTCCAAAGAGTTTTTAGAATACAAAGAGGAAATAGATTGAACGTTGAAGGGATCATCGATATTCACAGTTGAGGTATCATTCAAATCTAATACTTGCCAATCGTAAACATGATTGAGTTCTAATAGTTTTTGAGTGCTGCTGTATGCGCTTTTTACATGTTCATACGAACCAACAGGAATCAATTCAAATGATATATTTTCGTCAATATTGCAATCAGAATCCCCATCTGAGCTTTCGTGATCTCCGGGAATGAACGATATATCGACATGAGCTCGGAAATCATCAATATCATCATCCTCAACAAAATTGGTTAAATCTTTACCGATCGGCCTTGTTATTTTTGCTTGATTCAAAAATAGACAGCAATTTACAAGAAATTATAGATTTTCGCTGTAAGTCAGATAGAAATCAAATTTTCGTATCAAGAAACGAAACCTCTAAATTTTCTGTAAAACCGTTAGCCTGCCACTCAAACGTGATCTCTAACACGGTTTACAAATTTTTACAATGAAAAAAAATGTTTTCCAACTGAACTGAACTCAACCATCAGGTTGAATCACTTGTGACTGCCGGTATCAATTCAATGCTTGATAGCTGGTTTTCATGACAAATTGAAGTTCGACAAAAAAATGTTACATATATTTTTTTCATGTTTTTCCCGTAGAACCGATTT
Source organism: Phymastichus coffea (assembly GCF_024137745.1). NCBI lineage: Eukaryota > Metazoa > Arthropoda > Insecta > Hymenoptera > Eulophidae > Phymastichus > Phymastichus coffea. The sequence continues at coordinate 9,091,615 of NW_026706814.1, forward strand.
CCGCAATCCGATTTGATAAACAATAACTTTTTTGGTAATTTGTTTAAATAACTTTTTATAAACAATTGCAAATGGCAAAAGAAAAAAAACGGTTATTTTTTTTGTGATGTTCGTATCACTTATAATATAATTAATAGTTCGTACTCTCGTGGTCTTGTCGCGTTAATGAGTAAGAATTCGTTTCTTCTCAAATTTACTCTAATTGTCAAAATGAAATAAATCGATAAATCAAGTATATGTAAATAATAAGTAAAGTTCCAAGGAAAGTAATACTATGCCCTAGTTTCTTATGGTGCGAATTGTCCCATAGCAAGCAGAGTTAAAGTCTTCCTTATAAAGGATATAATTCAGCCCAAGTTTCTATAAGTTCTATAAGTTGAGCACGAATTATAGGAAAGGAAAGATCTTGCTCAGTTAATCACAATGAGAGAAAGAACTTAGGTATTATCCAAGTTTATTCAATCTCATGCGCTCACTTTGCAAGGTTAGGAGTGAATACCAGCCTGTGCAATAATGGGCGTATTTATACACAGATTTTTCCGCCTATTTTTGCAGGAGAGTTCTCTTCGAGAAGTTTTCGAATCTTCGAGAAATATTCGCGAATTTTGAGAAATGAATTTTCTTAATTTACATGTAAATAAACATGAATACTAAAGTTTCAACTCATGCAAACTTTACAAAATTAGTGATTGGTCGATTTAGTGTAATTTATAATTATCACAAATAGTATCGTCAACGGTTATTAACTAATAAAGTTAATTAATGCAATATTACAATATTTACAATAGAATAATATTAAAATTTTACATAACTTTATGGTTTATTAATTTTAGAAGTAATTTCTAAAAAGAAATAATCAAATTAGTTAATTACATTTGAATTATAACAAATTTTCATATTTGTAACGGTTTTTTCTGTAATCTTATAACGCAATTAATGGATTAATTATTTAAGATTTATAAATTATAAAGCTATCATTATTATGTATAAAATTAACGCTTTCGTTCTATATACAACTTAATGTTTAAATAAATTATTGATTATTTATTTATTAATAACAGGTATTATTAAACTGTTATTAATGAAACCAATTCTTACTCATGTTTCTTAGATATTCATTTTGAATATGGAGTATTTACATTTTTCTAATAATTAATATTCATAGTGTAATAAACAAATAAATAAATAAATAAATAAGTAAATTAACTTTGCATATTAAAATTCATTATTATTTAATAATTAAATGCAATTCATATTATTATAATCTAAATCTATGTACTAAAATCTATTTAAGAAATGCTTTGTTACATCAAAATTACGTCTAATTAACATATTTTATTAAAATAACAAAAACTATTATATCTATATCTATCAGTCTGTGACGTCACGCTCCTTAATGGTCATGAAATTAGACTCTTGTACTAAGGCAATCAAATAATAGGTGAGGTGGCGCCGTTTAATATACACTGAGAGAAATGACCTTATAAAATTTACGAAAATTCTAGTAAAAATTAAAAAAATTAGTAATATATATATATATTGTAACGGGGTGATTGCTTCGTTTTAATCCGATTATTCGTTCGGTACGCAGGCGTGTCGAGATGCGCGCGGTATTATCGAAATGCTCAAATTAAATAGTCGGAGAGCAGGAGGGGACGGGAGTCAGTCAACCAACTTGCTATTCGTTGGAAGTCATAATAGCGAAATTATAATCAATATCACATGCGAGTTAATTTATTTCCCTTTTCTCTACAGTACACTTGGCCCGTGTGTTTATGTTTACAAAGTACGCGCGCGTCAATAACATGCAGCGTTGGAGCGATTGTAGCTCTTTGTTCGCCGGGTTAGCACATGCACGCTACCGATGCTTACCGAGTACGAGGTATTAGCAATCAATCCCGTGCAATCGTGAGAAAAATAAAACAAAGTCACGATATAAAGCTGGCCAGCTTACCTTTGTATTGAGCACACTACTCGCAACGAGAAAGGAGGCCAATTTGTTAGCGCCAGTCCTTCGTGAGCACAGTCCGCTCTCGATGGCGAAAACACCCACTCACGCTCACTCACATACACTCAGTTGGCGCGAGCGCGGAAATGTCACACCTATTATTCGTAAGATCGGCGGGCTCACTGTTTATTTCCCTTGGAGATCTTTTTTTAGGCGGAAAACTCTGACTTGCTGTTAAACGGCTGAATGATCGGATAGCTAATCCTTGACTGGTTCATTTATATTCGCGCGCGTTCTGTCCCGTCTCTTGCCGAATTCCCTCATTACACATTTTCCCCAACCGGTAGGTGCTGCCCTCGCAGGCAGCCGCATGGTTGGGCTGCTAGCGCTAATAGGACGTTTACCGTCACAATATGTGTGTATACATATATATATATATATATATATATATTATTATTACATTTATTGCAATAATTTTTATGATAGTTGACTAATAAAATATATTATGAAATATTATAATAATTACTATAACGTATAGTAAAAGTTGAAATAACACTAATTACGATGGAATAGTATTATATTTATTATGTACATAACAAAATGTATTGCAGTCATACATGTTTTTAGTTATGTGTATCAATAGAAATTACTATATTTGTAGTAAAAATGACCATTTTCAAAGAATATAACTGGATCACTCAAAATTTACTATATCATATAGTAAGTAAAAATGACCGTTTTCAAACAATATAACTGGATCATTCAAAATTTACTATGTCACATAGTAAAAAGAGGCAGGAAATATAGTTTTATTTACTTGGTCAAGTGTGTAGAGAGCGCACGACGCTGGGTCCCTATTTATGCATTCTTGTACTCGCCTAGAAAAAAATTGGTCGAGAGTGATCGATGCCTGTGATTGGTTGACTTTAAGCAATTGGCCAATTATAAGTCTCTACTCAGGCTCGTGTTTCCGCTCCCGCTAACAGATGTGATTAAGTGTGCCGGTCAAGCAACCAGATATAAAGAAATAAAGCTGTACTGTTTTTCTCTGTAAGTACAATATGACATTAACTGAGGTATTGCTGAGTGTTTGTTGATTAGAAATATTCTATAATAGAATCATCTCTCAGCTTATATTATCATTCACGTTCATGGTATTATGTATGTAATATTTCTAACCTTATCTCCCTCCTTTACATATACCATTCTTCAAGGAATAGTTGCTTTGATTGGATATTTCACTCACTGTATATAACTTAATAAATATTAAAAATGGATAGTGGTGAATAAAGTAACGAGGTAATAAGTGGGTTTTTTTGCTGTTAGTTTGCAATTATTTTGTTATCAATGATGCAGCTTTGGATGATCAAATGATGTCGATGATTCAAGATTAAATTCAAACAATGAAGAAGTCGCTCAATTGTTAATTCCAAATGAAAATGTAGTAACAGTCCATGCAGATATTGTTTCCACAGTAAGTTGAAACTTTATAGCCAATATACAGGGTGTCCCATTTTAAAGGAACCATCCCGAAATTTTCGATGGTTGGCGTTGTACAAAAAAATTGTTCAGACAACAGTTGTTTGGGACAATGGGGGCAACCTTTCTGTGAAATCCGATTTGACCTTGAGATTTATTTTCAAGGTCATTTGAAGGTCAAAGTCATTTTTTGAATAGAAACCCATATTTTTGATCCCGGATTTGGAAAGAGCGGAAAATTCTACGTTCAAATAACGTATTATTTGTGGGGTGCGGTTAAATCCCCCCCCCCCCCCCCGCCTAAGGTCATGTAGGGGTCAAATTTATGATTTTCTTCATGTATGCACAGGGATGATCAGACAAGGTTAATTGTAATAACCTAATAACTCCAATACCCAATAACTCGATAACCCCAATAACCCAATAACCAAGAGATATTTTGAATAAGGACCTCCATTTTGTATCCCGGATTCGAAAAGAGCGGAAAATTCTACGTTTAGATAAAGTATTATGTTGGGGGAGCGGTTCACCCCCCCATCCCACACATAATACGTTATTTGAACATAGAATTTTCCGCTCTTTCCAAATCCGGGATCAAAAATATGGGTTCCTTTTCAAGGTCAAATCGGATTTCACAGAAAGGTTGTCCCCATTGTCCCAAACAACTGTTGTTTGAATAATTTTTTTGTACAACGCCAACCGTCGAAAATTTCGAGGTGGTTCCTTTAAAATGGGACACCCTGTAGAATAACATTCATACAATGAATTTTTACTTATTTGTAGGGTTTGCTCTGCTATATGTAAAACAGGACTGAGGGTAAAGCTATTCTCAAGCACTATTATAGTTCTATAAAGAAAGAATTGCCATTGTCTAAAAACTTACGTAATAGACTAACACGTCTGGTGATTGGAAGAGAAAAGGATCATATTTTGAAAAATGCTTCTGTCAGTGAACAAGCAGAAAAATTTGTGTAAGACCATAAATATGTTGTTTATAAAAATAATCTTAAGTTACGAAATTTGTAAAATAAATTATAACTTCTATGTTTCAGTATTACAAAGCAACGCTTTGAAATTTTATCAAATGAAATAGCTCATATGTTCAAATATGAGTACCCTGCGACTTATTTTATGAATAATAAAATACGACCGACAAGCTATATTATCACAACTTACGCTATCGATATTTGAGTATATGAGTAAATTTCCATGTTTAAAAGTTCAGGATGCCAAAGGATTGATATGAAATTGATTATTATTGAACATCTATAAATATAGTAAATATCACTCATTACAATTTTTATACAGTTTCATCTCGATTTTGATTTATTACATCGCGATAAACAATTTGTATCATTTGAAAAGTGGCAGAAAATAAAATCTACTTTGGTCAAATGTTTAGGACAGAATGGATCAATAAAACTGCAGATGACAAGATATTATTTGGTGTCTTAACATCTGGTGATTTGAGTATTGGTGGTTAAATTAATTCGATTAAATTTGTACTTTTTTATGCATTTATTATTCCTATTGTCTTGTGTAAGTTTTCTGTATATTTTTATAAGCAAACAGCGTGAATAATTTTTTTCTTTATGATAGGTTCATAGTAATTGTTTATAAAGTTAAAATAAATTGTTCCAATTTTTCAGATAAAGAGAATTTTCTCCTTTTATATTTATTGTGCAATATCATCAAACTACCTAAGAGAAGTGATAAAAGAAAACGCACAGAAGATGAAAATTAAGAAAACCAAGAAGCTTCAAGATCATCACGAAAAGAACCATCAAAACAATTGTCATTGCAAGAGCGTAGAAAATCTTTTATACTGCGTGTTGACGTAAACTACAATATTCTCAGAAAAGTATTTTATTTCAATAACTTTTATCTTAAAAGATTTTTCTGATTGCAGGTAGAAAATCAAATACAAGCGAATCTCCAAGAGTTAAAAAAAAACCTTCTCTCAGGATAAAGAAACATTTCAACCTGTTATCGTGACAGTTGGTGCAGCGAATCGTATCAATAATTACCACGTTAATGATCAAATTTATGATGTTATGAGGCTATGCTAGATATGATGGATACGCTGAAAAAATTTCTTAATGAGAGAGATTTGATATTAAGTACAGAGAAAACAAAGATACTGATTTTTAACAAAAAGGCAAATGAAAAAAAAAAAGGAAAATGGGTATGGAAAAGAAAAGAAATTAAACAGGTAAGAACGTTTAAATATCTGGCATTTTACTTTAATGTGGGGGTGAACTTTAAGGATCACATCAAGGAGCTAAAGTAAAAGGGAATAGCGGCAGTCAAGGAAGTCTGGGGTCTAGGAGAAAGAGCACTAAAATGGGATATAGCAAAAACAGAGGCACTGTTTAATTATTTAGTAAGGAGTGTGATTGAATATGGAGTGGAAACATGGAGATGGGAAGAATGAAAAGAACTAGAAGATATCCAGATGCTATACTGGAGATGGGTGCTAGGATTATATTTTTGTACAATTAGATATATAATATATAAAGAAATGAATTTAGAGAAGATGAAGGGAAGATGGGGAGTGAGGGCAATGGAATTTGAAAAAAGGATAAAAGAAGAGAACGATACTAGACTAACGAAAAAATGCTGGCTGGAAAAACAAAAGGAAAAAGAGAAGGATAATTACATAAAAACTAAAGAAAAACATCTGAATAGCCTGGGCCTTAGCTCAATGGAGATTGAAAATTTGGAAAGAAGAGAGAAAGATGTAGAATTAGAGATATTGGGAAGAGAAAGTGCAATACAAGAACAAATCGTAGGATGTAGAATAGAAAACTCGAAATATAATAAAAAGTACAAAGAAATCCAAACATTAGGAAGCCGGAATACCTGACCAAAAGTCATAGAAATTACAAAGAAATTGCAAAAATAAGATGTGGAAACCTGGAAACAGCAAATAAATATTGGAAAACGAAGGAAAAGTGAAGATGCGAGATCTGTGAAAAAGAAGATAGTACGATAGAACACCTCCTAGAAAACTGTGAACTAAGAAAGGAGTGGATATCAGATAGAGCGGGTTATGAACAACTGAAGAGAGAGCTGAATATGGTTTGGGAAGAAAAGAATAGTCATATTATAGGAACATGGGTTAGGAAAATAGAGAGGAAAAAAGTAGAGTGGGAAAGAAAGAATGAATTAGATAATAGCTAGAAGAAAAAGGGGAGCGTTGTCAAACGGAGAACGCAAAAATCAAAAAAAAGCACGAGAAAAGATAGAATAAAATTAGATAATAGATGAGGTTCAAAAGGAATAGGGCTAAAGGGCAAATAAGAAGAGGAATATGTAATAATGTAAGATTTCATGGTATATACTGTATATGTAAAAATATATAAAATGTAAAGATGTAAAAAATGTATAAATGTAAAGATGTAAAAAATGTATAAAAGTAAAAATGTGTATATGTAAAAATATATATTTGTAAAAATGTATAAATGTAAAAGATATAAAATGTAAAACTGTAAGCTTAAAATGTAAAGAAGTAAAAATGAAAAATGAAAAAAAGCAAAAATGTAAAATTATATAATAATATCTATGTAAAATGGGTATCTAATGATATCTAATGATAATGTAAAACTGTAAGCTTAAAATGTAAAGAAGTAAAAATGAAAAATGAAAAAAAGCAAAAATGTAAAATTATATAATAATATCTATGTAAAATGGGTATCTAATGATATCTCTATACCTTTCTTATTTTCTTTCTATTTGTGTACTGTTCTAGCCATCTATTAGTTTATTTATTTATTCATGTTCTTAATTATTTATGCATTTATCTTGTGTATATGTACTGTAATAGACATTAAAACATAACAGCTTCGATGTAGAAAACCAAGTACATTTCTGGGCCTATGTATTTGGCTGAAATAAATCTCATACATACATACGTGATGATGTTTAAAATACTGTCGCGTAGGTAAAGGTTGGATCTTAATCAGGAGGTTATCAAAGGTTGGTTAAAGGGATAACGCCGTTCCGGTTTGAGCGCGTAGGTAAATAACTAAGTTTCTTATCTTGCGTGGACCAGGTTTAAAGAAGGTTTCATGAAAGAGTTTCGGATGTTTGCACTTGATTAAGATTTTTTGTTTGAAAAGACAAATTTATAATGCTTAGCAGAATATAATTCCCGTTCTAAGTGTCCGGGTAGCGAAACTTAAAAATAATACAGTAGTACTATACTACTGAATTACTGAACTACTGCTGCCGGCCTTGCGGATCCTGATCCAGCATTTTTATACCATAGGCTGACGTGTCCCTTCCCTTTCTTTCTGCTAAATTAATATGCGGTGCGTAATATTCACGAAATTGACATGGAGAACGTGCTTAGCCAAATCCCTCTGGCTAGATAGATTTACAAATCTTCCCAGGAAGGTTAACAATTGGCATTATAGGAAGTTAAATTACCAATATATGATCAGTTACCATAGCTCGTCACGTGCATTCTTTTTAGTATCGATGTGACATAGTAAAATATATCATTTTCTGAAACTGTAACCAAATCCTATCAAAATTTACTATTTCAAATAGTAAAAAAAGCAACATAATATAGCTCTGTTTAGTACTAAGAAAACTAAAGTGCGCGCGTGATACCATTATACCGCGTTAGTTACGCTATTATCATTAAAGTTCTTGAATGTAGATTGCATCTTCCATCTTACAAGTGACAAAAAAAATGGCTACTTAATAGAGGATATTCTGAATATAAGAAGAGTTTCTGAACATACGTATATGTAAAAATGCGTGCGAAGCAACTTATAAGTTAATACAATCTGCGAATGTTAGGTTAAATATAGATATCTACTATACTATATAATCTAGCTATATAATTTGATTTTTACTTCATTCAATATCGTCGTTATAACTGGAATATGTGTGTGTCCATGTGTGTGTGAATGTATATTCCAATTATTAACGACCTAAGATAAAATATTAAAATTTTTTTTTTTGATTTTCGAACCGTTACAAAAATTACAATAATCCTATTTAATATTTAACTTTAATTTATTTAATTTTTACTGCATTGAATTAAAAAATTCCTAAAATCCAAAGAATAAAATTTATTGCAACATAATATAAATGTTATGATGTCAAATAACAAATTTTATTGTATGAATAGTAAATTTTAATCAGTCAAATATCAAAATTAATTATAAAAACAGTTAAATTTTACTATGTTCGAGAGTGAAATTTGTAATTTTTAACTTTACCACATAACAGTAATTTTTACTATAAAATGAGTATATCCTACTTTTCTAATATTTGTAACGGGGTGGTTATCCTACAAAATGAGAAATTTATTAACGCACAAACTCCCACGATGCAGAGTTACCCGCCGCTCCGTTAAGCATGTATAGTTATACGTGTAACCGCCTTTACGTTTGCTGATTTCGTTTCAGTGTCTTCTTTCCAACCGAGTTGAACTCATCTTAAGTCACTTGACTTGTGACACTCGATCTATCTTCAGTATGAATGACTTAATGCCTAATCTGCCTAATCCCCTAGACGAAATCGGATTAGGACTTAGGATTAAGCCTTTATAGATCTATTAAGCTAATAGGAAACGAAATGACGTAAACGGCGAATAAAATTAACAAAGTTTAATCAATAAAAATTACAAGTCTTTTATGGGCCGAAAGACTAACGCACGCGAATAGGATTCATAATTATAAATTATAATTCGATGGGAGAGAGAGAGAGATAACTCGAAAGTTGCCGCGAAATCTAACGCTCGGCGCGAATACAAAAATTACGCTCACGATTGACAAAATACTTTCGAAAGTATTTTGTCGCGCAATAATAAAGTGAGGTGCACATACCCTGCGGTGCAATTACGGTGATCAGCCGTAATTGTTGTTGAAGAAAATCAACGGTCGATGCTCCTCTAATCAGCTGCGCTGCCTCGCATCAAAATTCTGCTGCTGCTTGCTGCTGCTTTAATGCTGCTGCTACTGCTTTATTGCTGTACTCACGCACGTATGAAATAGTCCCAGGAAACTTGTAATTTATAACGGGGAAACACAGTACAAATACTAAACACGGCGATACTATCGCGAAATCAGCTGAGGCTTAATTGAAACTTTTAAAATCTCGCGCGCCCTCTCTCTCTCTCTTAGTCGTTCGCTCTAATGTCGCGGGTATTACCGAATCGCGAACGAATCGATTAATCAAATCGACTACCGTTGCATATTTTATAGCAATTTTTACCACAAATATAATAAATTATATAAGTTTATTTTTCTCAGTGTAGAATCTCGAATCTTAATCTCGAAAACCGTAGGTGATGAATCAATTCTAAAACCAGATTCGGATTCATTAATCGAATACTTTCAGAAATATATAATCGTATTTATGTCTTTTTTTTTTGGAGATCGACCTGTGTAGTAGGCAAACGATGCAAAACAAGTGGAGTACGTACACAAAATGATGAACTAAATCTACAAAAAATTGTATAAGTATTATTTTTATCACGATAACCTCATACCAGCTTCTTAAATGAAGTAAGTAGACGATTAGGAGAACTCCTATCCCTTGACTTCTGAAGACCGCAGAGAGTAAACTGAGCACTTAGAAAAGCTCTGGAGTCAGTTGCATCCCTAATGAGATTTTGCAATTGATGGCGCTAAAAAACTTCAAATGTTACTTTTTAATTGAAAGTTTTTTCCGACCAAAAGCAAAGTAGCTTTACAGCAAGCTGATTTTGATAGCAATGGGTATATCAGATAGGCCAACCCATCATAATATAGACTGCCGGATATAATTGACTCAATAAACTTTTTAAGAGACTAATTCTTAATGAATTGATACGGGCAATCGAAGAAAAAGATGAATGATAAGAAAAAGAAAAACAAGAGAATCTTTTCTGACCGACACGAATTTTGTCAAGAATATTCACCCATCATATCTTACCAAAATTATAGCAGAGAGTCTTAGAAGTTCTTTTTGAACTACCCATCCAAGGAAAATATTACCTTATATCAAAAGTGGATATCACTGGATGTTAAAAGTGCGCTCTATTCCTTCAAACACTGTTAGCTGAAAGAGTACATACCAATCTCTTGAGAAAGGAAATAATATATCTTACCTATTACAGATGTTAGATACTTGTTCTGAACTTTGTTGTATTTACATAAAGATTTATTTCATGTTGTATATTTAAAAAAGACTAATGATATATCTGTCATCTAGAGTAAAACTAGATATATTTGTTTATACCTAAGATATGACCTTTATAAGTTAAAATGAGCTTAACAATGGGAATTTTTACAAAAACACAAAAAATCGCTATTTTAAATTTCTTCTAAAAATGCAATTTTTATTTTTAAGATATAATGTTATATACATGTATAAAAACTAGAGTAACATATTTTCGTTAAAAACATTTTCATCTAGTGACTTCATGCGGATTTGCCCAGGTGTATACGAGGTGTGATCAAAAAGTAAGGTGAATTTTGAAATTTAGCGGGCTACGTCCGTTCGATCTTCGAATTTTTTTTTGGTTATGTCGGTACACTCGTCTAGAACATACGTTCCAAATTTCAGCTTTGTAGTATGTTTGGTTTGTTTGTGAGAGGCATCAAGGTTAGAAATGTTTTGCGTGCTCCACGATTTTCTGCTGTCTAAAAACATGGATCAAAGAGTTTGCATTAAATTTTGTGTGAAAAATGGAATCAAATGTTCCAAAACACTTGAAATGCTGAAAGTGGCATACGGTGAGTCTACTTTAAGCCAAAAAAATGTTTACAAGTGGTATAAACTCTTCCAAGAAGGCCGAGAAGACACCGACGACGAACCTCGTTCTGGACGCCCCAGCACATCAACAACTGATGAGAATGTTGAAGAAGTGAAGAAAATAGTGTTGGGAAATCGTCGAATTACCATTAGAGAAATTGCTGATGATATTGGCATCTCATTTGGTTCGTGCCAATCAATTTTGACGAGTGTTTTAGACATAAGACGTGTGTCAGCGAAGTTTGTTCCGAAATTGCTCAATTTCGACCAAAAGAAACGTCGCATGAGCATCGCCCAAGAGCTACTAAATGACGTCAACGATGATCCAGATTTACTCAACAGGGTTATAACAGGTGACGAAACATGGGTATACGGTTATGACGTCGAGACTAAGACTCAATCGTCCCAGTGGAGGCATTCTGGATCACCAAGACCAAAAAAAGCACGCCAAGTTCGATCAAATGTAAAGGTTTTGCTTACAGTTTTCTTTGACTGCAGGGGCGTGGTGCATCATGAGTTCTTGCCACAGGGTAGAACAGTAAATTACCTGCAAGTTATGCGCAATTTGCGCGAAGCAATCCGCCAGAAACGTACGAATTTGTGGAAAAATAAAAATTGGCTTTTGCACCATGATAATGCCCCTGCTCACACATCGTTGCTTGTGCGCGAATTTTTGGCTAAAACCAACACAGTAACGATGCCACAGGCACCGTATTCCCCAGATCTGGCCCCTCTGTGACTTCTTCTTGTTCCCAAAACTGAAGAGGCCCATGAAAGGACGGCGTTTTGCCACGATTGAGGAGATAAAGACGGCATCGAAGGATGAACTAAACAAGATCACAAAAAATGATTTTTTTAAATGCTTTGTGGATTGGAAAAAGCGTTGGCACAAGTGCATTATATCCGAGGGGGATTACTTTGAAGGAGATAAAATAAAAATTGATGAATAAATAAATATTTTTTGAGAAAAATAAAAATTCACCTTACTTTTTGATCACACCTCGTATATGCCTGTTTATGTACGCTTGGGTACGTGTGTGTATTAAACTATAAAAATGGAAACTGGATACTTTTGATTAAACGAATTTCCTATTTATCTATAATTTATATTACGATCGAAATTTTTATTTTAATTATAATTTAGCACTTTTTTGGAAAAACATTTAAAAATTTTGATTTTTGTCTTGAATAAAAAATCCTAATTGACACTTGTAATGAGATTGGTATTTTTTAACAACTTTTGACAAATAGAAAGATTTAATCTTAGCTTTCTCTTAAATAGGACTGAAATTACAATAGCTATTACTTACTTAGTTATTATGACTCCTATATTTTTTTATATACAAGATAGAAGGTGCAAATTATATCTGAACAAAACGTCATAAGATAGAATAGTTAGAAAATGTTCTATTTCTATAAAAATGAAAACTAAATTTGAACAAAATCTATTAGTCTTAGACGCGGTATCTCTTATTAGTAATATATAGTTATTAAAATTAATTTTTTTCGTTATAAGCTTCTAACTTCAAACTAGAATATTAAAATCCTGGAAAGATTTTAATCGAAAGTTTTAGTAACATTGAACCCTATGATTCTTATTCGTATTCGTATGGAGTATTCTCTCTAATGTCAATTCCATATTTCATATAGTAATAACATATACTTAGTGTATTAATATATAAGACAGATTGTAAATAAACTTCGTCCAATATAAAAAAATAAGCTTCTAATGATAATTTTTTTTTGTTTTCAGAATTAGACTCCATGAGTGCGTTTGTACAGAAAAGTTTTCGGTACAGTATCAACTCTTTACGACGTACCTGATTATAATATAAGTTCTTTGTACGTGGATAAATATTCAGATATGGGCCAAGTATCTTTTATACACGTACCAAAAGACTTGTGAAAAATCATATTTCTGTCAAGAAGAAAACAAATGATGTGTTCGAAATAGTAAATTATTATAATAAAAACAAAAACGTAAATTCTATATAGCAGTACCACCGAATCCAGTGTTCAACGGCATACCATTCGTCCTTCAAGATATGAAAGAAAACTTAAAATAGTTACGTAATTAGAAGCGCTAAATTTAACAATGTTTTTGTATATTTCAAAAAGTGAGCTTGTATAAATATTCCGTTTTTCATAGAATTTAAATTATGCACGAAACTAAGAACGTCCATGGAGGCATCGATAATAATTATGATATATATCAAAATTAATATTTACAATTTAGATTGTTTGGAATATTGCATTAGAAGTAAATGTTATAGAGCAATACATTTCGACAGGACTACAGAGGACTATCATTTGTAATTAGATTAATTTTTGTAATTAGAATCTTAAGCAATGAAAAGTATGCCTTATTTGAAAAATATAGGTAAATATATTCATGTAAATATGTTAATAATTACCGACGAATGCGAAAATTCCCGTTTAGCTGTATTATGAAGTCTATTAATATAAGCATGTAAATGTTAGATTTTTACTACATTATATTTATATAATATACATAGTTGATGTTTTTATTAAATTGTGCAAACAATTTAAACTACAATACATATTAAGTAAAAAAATTTCTTTTATTCTACAAATTTATTTTATAATCTAATTCAACAGTGGAATCAATAGCGAACACAAATGATTATGAAAAATATAATAATAATTACGGTGGTGGTATGTACATTCAATATAACAAGAAAAATTTTCTTTTAATTTCCGTCGACTATTTACTGATTTTTTTTGTGTTATGAACCGTCGTCTCGATCTTGTCATATTTGTATTTTATCACTGGTTGAAAAGATTAAGCTTAGACTAAGTTATGCGCAATTATACAACTAGAGGTAAATCATATGCAGGGTTAGTAACGTTAAATGAAGTTACTTGCAGTTATTAAGACAATATATATATTTTGTGCAATCAAGAAATATACAAATAACAGAGAGAGATTCATTTAATCACAACAAAGAAACCGAACTCGCGAAGCTAACTAATACACGTGAAACCATTATACGTATAATATAAAATCCCGCCACAAAACAAGGTATTATGATATCCACGCACAGATCTCAACAAAAAACTGTGTATTACTAAAAAGATCGACATTTATGTCGATGTCCGTTAATTGCCTTTCTACAGTGGTCGCTCTATCAAGTTTTTGTGGCGTCTTTGCAGCAAGCTCGCTCGGGAGCTGGCAAAGCATTGACAAAAAGCTTGGAAGAGTTATTGCTGAAGGTATGCTTTGTTGTGCATAAAATTTTGTTGAGGCACAATAAGCTAGCACTTTTGAAACTATGTCTATCTAGCTAAATTTGGGAGGGGCGGAAAACATAGACATATAAAGTCTAGACCGTATGTTACCATGTTTCGTAGACGCTCCTGTTTAGAGCGAGAAAGAGCGAAGAATTTGAGGACTGCTGTCTCTTTCTAATCGAGTCACGTGAGACGATGACATCAGTCACTTTGCTTGACTGTAGTTTTAGCATGCTCAACTACTCCATCTGTACGCAACCTAGTGAGTAATACTGCAAATTACGTACATAAATTAATAAAATTCAAAATCATCATTAATGGCACTGGAAATGTAATCCAATTTTATGCAGATACTTGATAACTTATTTCATTATTACAACGTCTTAAACATACGATAACTCGAGAAGAAAACCGAGATTATCGAGCGAGCTAGCTGATTATTTGTTACACTGATTCCCAGCGAAAAATTGATAAGCTAGCTAAGGTCAAGCAATACAAAAATTATCTCAAATAAACAATTGCCTGAAATAAATAAAGTGAGGTCTAAGGTGTGTGTCTTTTTGCTACGCATACTTGGGGATGTCAGTTCGAATCCACATCGATCATTTTTTTCTCTATATATTTTTCAAAAGGTAAATATTTTTTTTCTAATAAATTAGTTATTATTCAACTACTTCAATACTTTTTATTATTTTATCATCGTTAGATAAATAAAAATGAGTTTACCACGATAAATTTGCATGTATTAAGCAAGCGATCTATAGCGAGCGATAGACTGGAACTAACTATAGCTGCAGTAAATCGTTGAATCAACTGACTGCAATAATATTACTTGACTGAAATAATATGAGGCTAAGACATCTAATTTATTTGCAAATAATTGACAAATGAATAATAAGATTAGTTGCATTCTCAAACGTCATCAAGACTTTCTGAACCTTTTATTATCAAAGTATAATACAGCAGTAAAGCATATATTTCTAAACAAAAGCACTCAGTTATAATAATCGTTACTTATATTAAAAAACCACTCCATAAACTACATTTCTTAAATTTCAAAAATTTATAATTAGAAAGCTATAAATTACACAGGACCACAAATGGGAACCGGAAAAAGTCCTTCGGCAAAATTGATACCCTATATGTATTTCGAAGCGCTGATTCCAAATCCGAGGTCCACATAACCCCAGCACGTCGTGTTCAAAGACATTTGAAGGTCAAACGCATTTACTACGGGAAAACATAAAATCTGACCACGGATTCGGAAAGAGCGGGAAATTTTACGTCCAAATATGTATTTTCTATTTTTTCCAACATGACCCTCCAAAGTCATCTGAGGATCAAATGACTCACCGATAGATCAAATTCGTATTTCCCACATACATCATCACAACTAAAGACATGCGTACAAATGAGTCAGGTATCTTTAGGTTTCTCGATGCGCTGAATCCAAATCCGAGGTCCACATAACCCCAGCACGTCGTGTTCAAGGACATTTGAAGGTCAAACGCATTTACTACGGAAAAACATAAAATCTGACCACGGATTCGGAAAGAGCGGGAAATTTTACGTCCAAATATGTATTTTCTATTTTTTCCAACATGACCCTCCAAGGTCATCTGAGGGTCAAATGACTCACCGATCGATAAAATTCATGTATTCCATATACATCATTACACTACAGATTTTTAACTATAATTTGGTCACGTATCTTTAGGTATTTCGACGCGCTAAATCAAAATCTGAGGATCCTCGGTCTCAAATTCAAATATGAGTTACGGTGAGAAGTTAGTTCATGGTTGCGTTAGCTCTCTTTATGGTTTTCTCGCGCGGATATTGCCAATCGATTCCAGCAATTAAAATTCACCTAGCTTGATATATAGACTTGATTTCAGATAGTGATGTCGATCAAAAAGATTTACGAATGACGCGTTCTTTTATTAGCAAACGATCTGCGGAGCGCTTTTCTTTTGTGTGGAGTAGTAGTGTCTCTTTTAAGAGACCAACAATAGTCTGACATCATGTTCACATCCCAATAGCCTTGATATCTTCTTTCGATGTCTTTGAAGTCTTGGTGGAATCTCTCTCCTTGCTCCTCGCTAAAGTCTCCTAAATTTTCAGGAAAGTAATCAAGATGAGAATGAAGAAAATGAATTTTCAAATTCATCAAGCAACCCATTATTTTGTAATTACCCAACATCTCATTTACTATATCTTCGTAATCGTCGTCTTTATTATTTCCTAAAAATTTATGCTGAACTTCTCTAAAGCTTTGCCACGCGTTGCGTTCCTTTATCGTCATTCTTCTTTCAAATTCTTCATCTCGTAATAGTTCTCTTATCTGTGGACCATCAAAGACTCCTTCGTTGATCTTTGCTTCCGAAAGTTTTGGAAATTTCTCGAAGAGATACATAAAAGCGTTGCTTTCGTCTTGTGAATTTTTCATTGCTTTAATGAACTGTTTGACCAAACCAAGCTTAATATGCAAGGGTGGGAGGATGACTTTATTTGCAGGTATAAGACTTTCGTGTAAAACATTTTTATTACCTGGGGTCAAATTTTGTCGAAGTGGCCATTCTTTTCTCTCATAGTGTTGATCTCGGGCACGGCTATCCCATTCACAAATGAAACATGGATATTTCGTGAAGCCACTTTGTTGACCCAACAAAATTGTTGTTATTTTCAAATCTCCAACCAACTGCCACCCGTGAGTATCATAATGCAATTTCTGTAGCAGTAAATCGAGATTACTATATTCCTCTTTCAAGACAATAGAAGAGGTTGCACTGATAAAATGGAAGATACAGAAGATGATGAGCAAGACCAGACATTTAATGGGTTTAATCAAGAAGAGCTGAGTGATTTAGTTCGAGACACAGGACTTTCAAAAGAACTTTCGGAACTATTAGCATCTAGATTGAAAGAAAAAAATTGTCTGGCTCCTGGTACTTCCATCACATTTTACCGAAATCGTGATCAACAATTTAGAAAATTTTTTTCGAAAGAATGCGATTTAGTTTATTGCAACGACGTTGCAGGACTGATAAATGAATTTGGAAACGTAGAGTATGAAGCTATTGATTGGCGTCTGTTTATTGATTCTTCTACGAGAAGCTTGAAAGCAGTTTTACTCCATAACGGTAACATATACGCCCCTATACCAATTGGTCATTCCATTGTCTTGAAAGAGGAATATAGTAATCTCGATTTACTGCTACAGAAATTGCATTATGATACTCACGGGTGGCAGTTGGTTGGAGATTTGAAAATAACAACAATTTTGTTGGGTCAACAAAGTGGCTTCACGAAATATCCATGTTTCATTTGTGAATGGGATAGCCGTGCCCGAGATCAACACTATGTGAGAAAAGAATGGCCACTTCGACAAAATTTGACCCCAGGTAATAAAAATGTTTTACACGAAAGTCTTATACCTGCAAATAAAGTCATCCTCCCACCCTTGCATATTAAGCTTGGTTTGGTCAAACAGTTCATTAAAGCAATGAAAAATTCACAAGACGAAAG
Organism: Phymastichus coffea; assembly: GCF_024137745.1. Lineage (NCBI taxonomy): Eukaryota > Metazoa > Arthropoda > Insecta > Hymenoptera > Eulophidae > Phymastichus > Phymastichus coffea. The sequence goes on from NW_026706814.1 coordinate 9,109,574, forward strand.
CAACGCTTTTATGTATCTCTTCGAGAAATTTCCAAAACTTTCGGAAGCAAAGATCAACGAAGGAGTCTTTGATGGTCCACAAATAAGAGGACTATTACGAGATGAAGAATTTGAAAGAAGAATGACGATAAAGGAACGCAACGCGTGGCAAAGCTTTAGAGAAGTTCAGCATAAATTTTTAGGAAATAATAAAGACGACGATTACGAAGATATAGTAAATGAGATGTTGGGTAATTACAAAATAATGGGTTGCTTGATGAATTTGAAAATTCATTTTCTTCATTCTCATCTTGATTACTTTCCTGAAAATTTAGGAGACTTTAGCGAGGAGCAAGGAGAGAGATTCCACCAAGACTTCAAAGATATCGAAAGAAGATATCAAGGCTATTGGGATGTGAACATGATGTCAGACTATTGTTGGTCTCTTAAAAGAGACACTACTACTCCACACAAAAGAAAAGCGCTCCGCAGATCGTTTGCTAATAAAAGAACGCGTCATTCGTAAATCTTTTTGATCGACATCACTATCTGAAATCAAGTCTATATATCAAGCTAGGTGAATTTTAATTGCTGGAATCGATTGGCAATATCCGCGCGAGAAAACCATAAAGAGAGCTAACGCAACCATGAACTAACTTCTCACCGTAACTCATATTTGAATTTGAGACCGAGGATCCTCAGATTTTGATTTAGCGCGTCGAAATACCTAAAGATACGTGACCAAATTATAGTTAAAAATCTGTAGTGTAATGATGTATATGGAATACATGAATTTTATCGATCGGTGAGTCATTTGACCCTCAGATGACCTTGGAGGGTCATGTTGGAAAAATAGAAAATACATATTTGGACGTAAAATTTCCCGCTCTTTCCGAATCCGTGGTCAGATTTTATGTTTTTCCGTAGTAAATGCGTTTGACCTTCAAATGTCCTTGAACACGACGTGCTGGGGTTATGTGGACCTCGGATTTGGATTCAGCGCATCGAGAAACCTAAAGATACCTGACTCATTTGTACGCATGTCTTTAGTTGTGATGATGTATGTGGGAAATACGAATTTGATCTATCGGTGAGTCATTTGACCCTCAGATGACCTTGGAGGGTCATGTTGGAAAAAATAGAAAATACATATTTGGACGTAAAATTTCCCGCTCTTTCCGAATCCGTGGTCAGATTTTATGTTTTCCCGTAGTAAATGCGTTTGACCTTCAAATGTCCTTGAACACGACGTGCTGGGGTTATGTGGACCTCGGATTTGGAATCAGCGCGTCGAAATACATATAGGGTATCAATTTTGCCGAAGGACTTTTTCCGGTTCCCATTTGTGGTCCTGTGTTATTATAAGCAAAATCTACGTATCATTCATACGTACGTATCATTCATATGCAAGTTTCCTTGAGATTCAAAATTCCGTACATACATACTTTCGTTTTCTTTGATGTACGTATTTATATTTAAAATCACAGGATCATTTCATTAATATTTGTTATTTATTTCTTATAAAAAAGAAATAAAGCTATGAATTGTCGTGGATAAAATTTTATATTATATTAAATTATTTCATATTATATTAAATATATTATATGATAAAATTATATTAAGTTACAATTTTATATTATATGTATCTTTTATGACCGTACGTCCTTCCGTCCTTCCATGCACTCGTCTTCGCATGTGCATAATTTATATGTAATGGTAGTTACATATTATGGTTATGCAACACCTGATACCTGCTCTTTGTCGACCTGGAGTGACACCCTTTTACCTACACCGTATCATCCCGAGGGGTAACGGGGAGGGGGGGGATTGACACCTGGATATCGTCTTCTGGATAAGTCGAACATTTTCGATGGACACAGTATATACCTGGTACACGTTCTCGGAGATAGTTTTTCGTCAAACTGGGGGGTCACTTCAACACCTGAATACTGACAACCTCGTGACAAGGTCGTCCTGACAGCTGAACATCGATTCTTAAGTGAATTGAGTTTTCTACACAAATACACTATATACCTGATGCACCTTCTCGGGGATGATGTTTCGTCGACCTGAAGAGTCACCCTGACAACTGTAGTTTTGGACTGATGAACCATGGGAGGTGTTTCATTGACCTGGTTTGTCACCTCAGTTATAATCTACAAGTAATAACGTTTCAAACGTTTCGTCGAGTCTATTATGTTAATGATAGCTTCCTTAGACACCTTTTTTAAAATTACTATGTCAGATTGGACTCATCAGTATGGATCTGACATTTATGTTATATAAGTATAACTGGCGTTAATATCATGATAGAATAGATGTCCTATATTTATATCATGCTTACGTTCATATTTTTCATTTTTCTGGACAGATTAGATCATTTTACGTTATTACTATGTTTCCAGCGCTGCTTATTTTATGTTACTGCCGTGTGTCTAACACTGCATATATATGCTGCTGCTGTTTTCTTTTTGTGTTTTTTTTTAATTCTGTTATTAAACAGCTATTGTTCCTATTAATTTACGATATTATTTTCAGTTATACACTAAGAGCATCGTTTAATAGTAGAATCTTTAAATTATTCTTATTTCTTGCTTTAGATAAGGCAACATACAGTTGTCCATGACTGAACACTAGGCTTGTTCGGAAAAGTGAAGTTTTTTATTTTTATGGCTCCTGTCGACTCAAATTCAGGAAAATATCTAGGAAGTGTTAAGTGACTCTAACCGTAACCGTAACAAATTATGGAAACAAAAATGCTTGTAAAAGTTTGTGATAAAGAAATTAACGTGAAATCCAAAATATATGGCGTACATGTGTACATGGCGTACATGGCTGTGCGTCTTCCTCTTGCCCTAGACGCCGAGTGCGCAGGTAACAGCGTACACCTTCGGATAAAAATTATTTATTTGTCTTGCATTAAATATCATTAATAACATGCAAAAGTTTTTTGAAAAAAAAAAAAATAAATAAATAAATAAATGAATAAGTAAAGAGAGTTTTGGTTATATTTGTGTTTGTTGCAATTGTAATTATTCGTTTTTTACAATTCAAAATTCGTTAAACTCGCATTATAATCAGCTATTCAATTATATAACTAAATATTGCAATTTTTTCACCATTAGCAATGTTCATTTAACAACTAAAAGGGTAGGTAAGAACAGATATAAAAAGGACTAGCCATCCGAGGGTCCGCGCAGCTACCTGCGTACTCGGCGTCGGCAGCGAAAGAGACGCGCAACTGCGGTACACATGTTCTGAGTTAACTCGTTACCACTAGGCTAATGGAGTCATTATCGTTCAAATTTCGCAGAAATCTTCACTTTATTTTCATCAATTTGACGATGATAAGATGTATTGATTAAAATGCTATTGACAATAATCTATTGTCATAGAATAAAGCTACATTATAGTGCAAATTGCAATAAGCTCTGATGATTATAAATTATCTAAATTTAAGTGTTAAAACATCATGAATAATAGGATTTTGAAAACTAAAACTAAATATAATTTAAGATTAAACTAAAATAGATTATTTAAATGTAAAAATGTGTATTCAAAATGGCGTTGTCATTTTTACGTGCATTTTACCATTAGAACGAAAAGTTGTAATTGGGAGCACTTAAATTTCTTTAAAAATTCTGAAAAAATTCAGAGTGATTCCTAATATAAATAGCTATCGATTAAGTCAACTGGAGCCGTAAAAATAAAAAATCTCACTTTTCTGAACAGGCCTACTGAACACAGGTAAAGGTAAATAAATTTCAACTCTATTACATGATAGAGGAAAAACTAAAGGAAAAAACTGTGCAAAGGAAAAACTCAATAGCTACAGTGCGCCAGAGTTATGTCTTGCGATTTTTGGTCCTACTTCAGTTAAGGAAGCTGGCGCTAACTCCCACAAACACAAATTCACCGCGAATGACTGAAAAATTGAGGCCAGGCAATTAAGACAAATCATACTCTAATTTCATATATATGTATAATCGGCGATCTCTTCATTACGCCCAATAAAATCAATTTCAAAATTAAATAAATAATTATAGGGTGAGTAAGCGGACTCACTCACACACCAAAACGGGAAAAACAAATGAACAACATCCGAATTAATATTAAAATTACAAAGAGTGAGCGTATTCACTTACTCGTGGAATTTAATTTAATTTAATCGAGCACAATTTAGGCGAAGAGAATACGAGCGAAATTGCTCAGTGTCCTCAACGCAAAAGGATAAAATCATAGCCGCGAAGTTCCGAGCGAAAGCTGATACAGAGAGAGAAAGAAAATTGGATGCTCTAGAGAGCGACCCACCAGGTTCCGTCATACTCCGCTCGTAGGTGACAGTCCGGAGGTGACAGAAGTGCAGCATAACTGGCAGAGGCGCTCGAGGAATAAGGACACCTGCGCCGCTGTCCAGCCTCGAAGATTGCAATGAAGGGCGCCTTGCCAGGACCTCCTGGCGGCTTTTGCCTTGGCAGTGATAGTCGTGTGTCGAACTCGTGTCCTGGTACTTCAGGGCACTGCTCCTCCAGAGAGTATCCTGGACAGCTCAGATCCACAAGAGTTCTTCGGTCTCTCTCTCCACCTCTTTTCGGACTCTCTTACTGATTTTTGGCTGGATCTTTCCTCTGCCTTTCTCCCACCACCCCAATCCGACTTCACCGATTTGAATGATTTTGGGATATGTTGTAGTAGTTGAAAAAAAATTAGATACGTGTTTTTTTTTATCGGCCCATTAGGGCTTTTAAGAGGTGAAACCCACCCTGAAAATCAACCCCTAAAATCAGTTTTTTTAATATTTCTCAGCATCAAAAGAATATTTTTCAGTAACCTGAACGTTAAAAAATTTCTTATAAAAAGGTGTTTTTAAGGACATAACATTTATACCGAAGGGTTGCAACCCCCTTTTTAATAGGGATGAATACACTAATTTTTGTACTGTATTAAGACATGTAATATAATAAATCAGCTCGAGTGATTTAAAAATCGCACTGATATTGAGAAAATACCAAAATTAAATTGACGTATTTCCGGATTTAAAAAAGATATATTTAAGGGTGTTTCTCCCCCTAGAAACCACCCCCGTCAAACTATCAGCAGGTTAATCCACCTAACCCTGGGATAAACAAGTTCAGTCGTTTGTTATTTCTTGAAATAATTTAATCCTATGCATGAGCGAGCTACCTCAACTAACCAACCTATCTCTAACCCACCAAACCCCCATAAACCACCCTTACCGAACCACATGCAGGCTAACCCACCTAATCCTGGGAAAAGCAACTTTAGTCGTTTGTTATTTCTTGAAATAATTGAATTTTACACCATAAGCGAGTTATCCCAGCTGAATCACATATCTCTTATCCACCTACCCCTAATCTATCTAACTCCCCACCCTTATAAAACACCCTTACCGAACCACATGCGGGCTAACCTTATATAAATAGAGAAAAATAAATGTATTTCTAGAATAACATTCATGTTGCATAACAATATATCCCAAGTACACAAATTTTATGTAATAATTATTATTTTCTTTTCATTATAAATACAAAAAAGATAAAAATAATTAATAACGACTTAGAAATATAAGATTTGAGACTAAAATAAATTATAAATAATTATTAACTATTTTGTTTTTTCAAAATTAATAATAACAGTTATAGTATCAGTTTTTTTAAAAATATTATTTGCATTGTATTATATATACGAGGTCTGTCCGGACAGTATCGGGCCTACCTTTATATTTTCGTGCTAGCGTTATTCTTTATCATCTGGTGGGTGGCATCCTTCAAAGTAATCCCCACTTGATTGAATAACACGGTTCCATCGATGTTTCCACTTTTCAAAACAGTCCTGGAACTCACTTTTAGGGATAGCCTTAAGTACACACGTCGCATTGTTTTCAACCGCTGTTTTGTCATCGAATCGGTGTCCTTTGAGTGGTTTTTTTAGTTTTGGAAACAGCCAAAAGTCACAAGGGGCTATGTCGGGACTGTATGAAGGTTGTCGAAGCAATGCGATATTGTGTTTGCTCAAAAACTGCTGCACAAGATTGGATGAATGCGCTGGCGCATTATCGTGATGGAGAAGCCAGTCACCACTTTCCCAAAAGTGCGGCCGTTTTCTTCTTACTGCATCACGCAAACGTTTCAAAATTTGAACGTAGTATTCTTTATTGATTGTCTGACCTGTTGGTGCATATTCGTGATGTAAAACACCTTCACAATCGAAAAGACAATCAACATTTACTTAACATTGCTCCGACTTTGACGTGCTTTTTTTGGTCTTGGCGATTCAGAATGCTTCCACTGTGAAGATTGTTGTTTTGTTTCAGGATCATAAGCATAAACCCATGATTCATCACCTCTAATAATTTTTCTAAGCACATGATTATCATTATTGACCATTTCCAGATTGTCCAGAGCGATTTTTAAGCGAATGTTCTTCTGCTCTGCTGTGAGCAATTTTGGGATGAATTTCGCACACACGTGTTTCATTCCTAAATTTTTGATTATGATTTCTGAAATGATAGTTTTTGGTATCCCAAGGTCTTCTTCTAGTTCTCACACAGTCATACGACGATCTTGTTCGATTGCAAGTCGCGCCCGATCAATATTATCTGCGGTTTTTGTCGTCGAATGTCAGCCGGAACGAGAATCACTATCGACAGAAGTGAGACCATCTTTGAACCGTTTATACCACTCTTTTATTCTTGTTTTGCTCATACACTCGCTTCCGAAGGCCTTTTGCATCATTTCAATAGTTTCCGAACTCGTTTTTCAGAGTTGAAAGCAGAGTTTGATGCAAATTCGTTGATCTTGATTTTCAGTCATTTTTGACAATATCAAAGTGACAAAAGTCATTTTCATATAAGTAATCGGAACAAACGCAATCACTGTTTGCTACTTTAGATAAGCCAAAAGCTTTCAGCTACGCTTTCTTTTGCGTTTCATCTGACGGAAATCTGAGTTAAGCAAATTGTTTATTATTTTATGCAACATAAATTATGTATACTCAGAAAATCTATAACACATTATTTATTGCAATAACATTGAACTGATATGCTTGTTGTCGTCTACCATAACTTTGTTAGCGCGACAGATAACCTACAAATACGGACGTTTCATTATGCATTACTCACTTTATGAAAAGTTCTGCTATCAAAATCTCTTTGTTTTTCTTTTTGCACACTTTACAAGAACGAATCATGTCTTCCACAACGCATAAATAATGCTAGTTTACACTACAATAACGTACTTACACCATAACCGAATCGATATGAATGTAGACGTCGTACAATCATTCTCGACTTCTTCTGTTTTAGTCAAGTTCACTCTAGTAGATTCTCGGAAAATATAGAAAACACGCGGTACAAAAAAACATTGGCGGCATATTTTTTATCATGCGATATATGTATACGACATGGTAAGTAATAGTACATTACGATACAAGTGCGGGAAAGTAGATTCTTCTCTCGTGTAGCGTTTACGCCTGAGAGAAGCGAGGATGGAAAGGTACACGAGACGAGAAACTCTTTCCCGAACATGTGCTGTACCTTATTTTTTTATACGACGTGTGGAAAGTGCGATTTTCAATTCACATTTTCTGCCGAGCGTGCGGGAAAGACTTTGCGCACGGAGTATCGAAAAATAATATATCTACTGTTATGTCAATTTTAGAACAACATTGTGTTCCAACGCAAAATTTTATACGAATTGAAAGCTTACCTGTATAAATAAATAAATCATGTAAAAAAATGTTTGTAGGTAACGCAAAGAACACAAAACACCGATTGTATATGAATCTAACAGGAGAGTCATATTAATGGTTATACATATACACATTCCAACGTCTCATATGCAACATTTTTCTATTCTATTCTTAAATGCGTAATCTCATCAGCTTGGCACGATTTTCTATCAGCATTCATACTGTACAAGAAAATTCTTACGATATATTACATTTATACAGCTTCCGCAAAAGAATCAATTGCAATTATATTTCTGTCAAGTTATTAATGTTTAAGCATTCTTCATTATAAAATTAAAATTGTAATCCCAATGTGTGATTAATTGTTATTTAATTCTTTTACACTTTTTAATCAGACATTTTCCAAAAGCATCAACAATAAACCAATAGCGATTATGAGTAATCAATGAATTGCAGAGTTTCTTATCAAGATTTCCGCTAAACGAATTGTTATGGGCGAAAAAATTACAACCCAACCGTCACAGCTTCTACTATCATTTAAATAAAAAAAATCCATCTGTTCCGCTTGTAAATCAAATTTTACTGCATTCTTATATGTTCATATATATGTACATTACGACGGAGCCAAGTCTGGAGAATAGGGGGGATGTGAAACGAGTTGGAACCCTATCTCCATCAGTTTTGCGACCATAACTGCTGAGGCGTGAGCTGGCGCATTGTCGTGGTGGAAGAGGACTTTTTTGTGGGCCAATCGTGGACGTTTCTCTAGCAACTCGGTTTTCAAACGATCCAATAACGATGAATAATATTCGCCTGTAATGGTTTTACCCTTTTCCAGATAGTCGATGAAGATTATTCCTTGCGAATCCCAAAAGACAGTCGCCATAACCTTCCCGGCCGAAGGAATTGTCTTCGCCTTTTTCGGAGCAGATGCCCCCTTGGTAATCCATTGCTTAGACTGTTCTTTGGTCTCAGGAGTCTAGTGATGTATCCATGTTTCATCTACAGTGATGAAACGACGCTTAAAGTCTTGCGGATTTTGCTGGAACAGCTGCAAACCATTTTTGCAACACTTCACACGATCTCGTTTTTAGTCAATCGTGAGCAATCGCGGCACCCATCTAGCGGATAGCTTTTTCATGTCCAAATGTTGGTGCAAAATATTATGTACCCATTCGCTCGAGATGCCTACAGTACTAGCAATCTCACGCACCTTCACTCTTCTATCAGCCATCACCATATCATGGATTTTATCAATGATTTCTGAAGTGGTAACCTCAACAGGGCGTCCAGAACGTTCAGTGTCTTTTGTGCTCATATGGCCACTCCGAAAATTTTGAAATCACTTATAAACCATTCTAATCGAAGGTGCACAATCACCATAATGTTTATCAAGCTTCTGTTTAATCTCCTGAGGCGTTTTTCCTTTGAAAAAGTAATGTTTAATCAATACACGAAATTCTTTTTCGTCCATTTTTTTACAACCACTCGATTTCTTTGATTGAAACGAATGTAAAACGCAAAGTAATTGGCCGATCTGGCTGAAACTTGGTGTGTGCTCTTCCAAGATATGCTACTAACTAAAAATAACCTCGATACGCACTAGTAGCGCCATTTCTCTGACTCTGCACGGACCAAACGACCCTCATATTGTAACAAACAAACACCGATCGATCATAACAATAGATAAGAAATTAAGAGACAACAACACTACGGGTGCTGCGACGAAATTAGGAGAAAATGATTAGCGATGCGATTAAACTCAAATATAAATAGGGCACATCGTATCGAAAACGTATATATACGAGCGGGCGAACTTGGTCGGGTACTTCTGTTCTGATCATCCAACCGACTTGATGTGATGATTTCTGATAGCGAACGAATCTCGTCGCTAAACATCAATATTCCTTAACCGTTTTCCTTTCAGAACAAAGCGAAGTCAGCTTTGACGGGTATTGGTGCTTCGATGGACTCCCGTGACTGGGTGACAAACGATCCCAATACAAAAAACAAAAGGATTGATTTCATTCTCAAAACCGATTGAGATATTCCCGAGGTGTTGCAACAAGGCTGTCGGCTCGTCAACGGAAACTGAATCGAATTTTACGCACATCTCGCTTCTCGAGCACGAAGTCATCAGGTTTATAAAATCCTGATGTGCCTGAAAAGATTATAAATTGGCCCCCCCCTATTTTCAATAATGTTGGATACTATTTACAAAGATTATAGAGAATCGACAACAAGGATAATTTTTATTCAAATATAAACGTTAGCGCTTTCTCTCATTCATTAACTTGTCGATCCCTGTTGACGTTTCTGTCTGGCTGAGAGATATTCAGCGCAAAAATAGAATTGTTCTCTAAATAAATTGTAGCGTATCAATCCACATGAACTTGTAACTTATTATCACAATCCTTGTTTACAAATCTATCCATATATATTCTATCCGATAAACATCTAATCTTATTATCCAGCCTGGCCCTATCTATAATTTTATTTTTCTTTCAATATTAAATCTTGATTATATTTACAATGTTTATTTCGTTAGACTTCATTTGTAAAGTATGATCTATCGTTAATAATTTGTGTAATTACGTTTGTGTTTCGTGCCCAACTTTTATGCGATTCTTCCGAATAATACTCGAAAAATCAAGTAATTTCTCTGTGTATACGCTCTACAATATTCTATTGTAGATGATGGATTGATGAAAATATTGATTTAATTCCTGATTAATTTAATGTTTCTTTCCATTTCTTGGATATAAATTGCGTACCATGATCCGACATTATCGCTGACGGTTTCCCAAATTTCAAAGTATAATTGAAAATTTGGTTAACTACGAAGATAGTATTCGCTTTTTTTATTTTATATAGTACAACATACTTTGAGAACACATCAATTGTTGATAGAATGTACGAGATTTTACACTGCTCGTTAATGTGGATAATGGACCGTAAAAGTCTATTGATAGAATTTCTTTTGGATTGTTACATAAAATCGGTTGTATTAACTCATCGTATCGAATCGTTAAAAATTTAGTTAGTTGATAAATCATGCATGATTTTAATAATTGTTTAATGTGCTTATATAATATCGGCAAGAAAAACGTTTCTTGTAAGATTTTATGTTTTAAATGACCTAATATACCCGTATGCGTTATGCACTATAACAAGTAAGAATGTGGACTCGCCATGTCTCTCTCTTCCTATTAGTTAAATTGCCTTTCTCTGTATTAATATTATTATGTTGCATTTGAGATTATGCCTTATAAAATAACATTTACAGCTGTATGCGGATCAATTAATTATTGTTCACGATAATAAGATAAGTAATACTATAATTCACTAGCGCAAGATAAGTGAGAGTAGGAAGAGAGAGACAGGCACTTATGTGACGGAATCCTAACGCACATAATTGAGACTGTGAGAGAAATATACATGCACGTGACGCGAGCTTGTTACCGCGCACACTGTTGGGTCGACACAGACGTGCGCGTGAAGAGTTGGTGTGACCCACGAGTTGAGTAACTTAGCGGAAAGCTTTGAGAGAGAACGCACGGAGACAAAAAGAAAAGGGCTTGGCACCTCAGAATTTTTGGCGACAACGCATCGACAACGATCGCAGATAAAAGAAATTGATTCCTTATCGTGCGTGAATCTTGTGCACGTAGTGATCGTGGTGAGTGCGGTGCACGTGTTGCAGAAGAAGAGATGCGTGAATGAGGACGCATTCGGCGGAGCCAACGCCTTGATACAGTTACGACTAGCGAGGACGTAAATTTTAAAAGTACCCGCTCGATAGCTATCTCTCTCTCACTTGGCACGACACATGCTCTCTCTTCCTCTCCTGCGTACTGCTGTTGTCTCTGAATGAGGAATCTCCTTAAATATATGTTTATCGTGTATCTGTGAGTAGACTTTTTACCCTTTTACCTAGTACCTTTGCGTCCATACTACTCGCGCTACGTCGTATTTCGCGCTTTTTCAGCTAACGCGACGTATCCACACCAACTGAGCAAATATATTTTCTGAAATTACTTTTTTGTTCATCGAATTTATTATTTTAAATAAAATATTGCTTTTTATTTTAAATATTCATAATTTTATTTTTTATAATTTCTAACGATTGTTTTTTTGGTTATTTAGTATCCTATCTTTTATTTGATTACAATAATCATTATTATTTTTATGATTTACTATTACCTTTAGTAATTTAATTATCTCTTTGATTAACTCTATTATCGCTACTGCATTTATCATATCAGTTTCTCTATTATTATCCGCTTTCGGATATATTTGCCTACTGAGGTAATCTGCACTCGAGTTTTGTTAACCTTTTATATGCTCAGGTGAAATATTATAATCTTGGATCGATAAGCTCTAATGAGTCATTCGCACGTTATTAAATCTACTGCCATTCAGAAACGCCATAATTTCGTGATCCGTGCGTACTATAATTTTCTTCTTCCCTCCGTAAATATGATTGCAATTTATGCATTTTCCTTACTACCGCAATCAATTCTTTTTCGCTCATGAAGTAACTGATTTCACTACCTTTAAATGTACAACTGACTTTCAATGTACAAAACAAACTATTTGTTCTTCGTTTTCATCGTTTATTTAAGACAATACTGCTGCGATCACGTAATCGCTCGCGTCCGTACTCAAAATAAATAATTTATTTCGATCGCTATATGTTAATATTATATCTTTATCAAAAGCTGCAATGATCTTATTAAATACTAATGAATATTTCTGAGATCATTTAAATTTAACTTCTTTTCTTAGTAAATTCAATAATGGAATCGTTAATTCTGCATAATTTTTTTCGAATCGTGTATAAAAATTAATAAAACGTGTAGCGGGAAATCTCGGAGAGTCTCAGCATCGCACTCGAAGTACTTCCGCCACGAGGCCTGATTGGACCGTTTCCCCGACTAATAAGGGCGCCAGACCGCCGTTCCTAATATACAGCGATTGTCGGGGATAAGATCGGAAAATCGCAGCAGGTTTTATCTGCCCATGGTGCGACTTTGCAGAGCAGGCAGGTTGGTGCCCTCACGTAGATATCCTTTTCTCAGGCCGATGGTACCAACCAATTGTTGATCTTTTCCGTCCTCTCGTGTTCTGGAAGTGCCGGCAGCTCAGGATGTAACTCCTCGTCTCTGGTCGGGGATTCGTTAGGTCTAGCGCGTAGGTCATCTAACGTTCGAAACTAGTAATAAAAAAAAAAGAATCCTCGCTACAAACCGTCCGCGGCTGAAAGAAAAATCAGCATGCAGGGAAGGAAGGGTCAACGAAGCGTAAATAATAGAGATCGGTTACACTTCACTTTCCTTTATTCGGTGGCTAGGGTACAGATTCGGTCAGAATGGTGGATGGTCAGCACAGCACGACGCGATTTAATACGTTGCGGAAACGGATCCACACGTTCCAGCGAAATAAATATGTGACGAACTATACACTACATCCTAAATTCGTGACGGCGATTAGAACTTCACCTAGATATTTAAATTCTTCACACTTCTTACACTCAAGCTAGTTCTAGAAATGGCGGTTGGTCAGCGCGACTCTGTCAGAGCATTCTATTTCCGGCGTCGACGGATGCACGCATCACGACGGGATTATTGGCACGAAAAATCACGCACAGAACCCCACAACTATTACTACTGAGTGGAACTTTGCCTACTTACAGATTGTAGCTACAGACTCACTCAGTGAAACACAGAGTCCTTTGATGGTCTTAGCTAATTCTCGGGAATGCGTCATCAGCGTTCGCGATCAGCGGCAAAATGGACAAGAAACGGCTCTTCGCGGTCAAAGATTCTTTTACTTCTCCTCTTTCCGACAAGAAATTATTTTATTCGCCAATATGCTAATTCGGATATCGGTAGCGCCCTCCGAATATTTCGTCATTGGTCAATATGCAAATTAGAAAAGTAACAGCGCCCTCATTTTATCTCCTACTTTGTCGCTATTTACCCTCTCTCAGGCCCCACTAAGTCGATTAACATTGATTGATGAGAAAGATCTACCCCTACTCCTATTTATTTTTCGGTGCGGACCGAAATCAAATTTATTCTAATTCGCTTATTGGTCGTGTCGTCACCCGCAGCTTTCGTCAGAGGCTCAAATTCCATCTATCAATCATCAATTTAATTTATCAGATTAATTATCGTTTATTAGTACGCTTAAGGGATTGTAGCGACCGCATACAAGTATTTCCAATTTTTTATTAGTACGTTTCACATTTTAAATTGCATCGGTAAATGTTTTGCAATATAATACAATAGTTGTAGGTCGGTTTCATTTTCGTAACGCACTCATCGACTTTCGAATTAGTATTGTATTTATTCTAGTTCGCTCGCTTTCATATGGTCTGTCTCGCTTGCCCTTGGTTAGTCTGTCTCGCTCGCTCCTGTTTAGTTTGTCTCGCTCACTCTGGTCTATTCTGTCTCGCTCGCTCCCGCTCAGTCTACCTCGCTCGCTCACGCTTAGTCTATCTCGTTTGCTCCCGCTTTGTCTATCTCGGCGCTTCAAAATGGCCGCCCTCGCTCCCGCGTGGAAACCTCGTGCTCTGCTGTCGGTCTCCGAAGCACCTTCTGGAGTGTATCTCGGTGTTGTGTGTGTGTGTCTCCGGGTGTTACTAGTGGTCAGCAGCAATGTATGTGTGGCGCTCAGGATGTTACTGATGGTGCACAGCAGCCTGACACACCTGATTGCCGGCTGCCGCTTCATCGACAATTTTCTGGTCGTCCCAGGTGCATCAACTTCTTCAAAGTATCTGTGTTAGTGCCTGGGTGTGTAACATGTCCGCAGGTTTCGCTAACATACATTTCCGTTGCATTTCCCAATCAAGTTTCCCGTGTTTTTCCTCCAGCCTGCAACATGTGGTCGTGGGTGTGTATATGTGCGTGTACTCTCTTTTTCTCGTCGTGCGCTCCATTTTTCGCTCATCCGTCGGATCGGGTTGTTTGACTTGTTGCGTCGTTTTCTCAGGTGGAGGTGGGCGAAAATGGAAATAAAATAGTGTATCGGTTAGAGCGCGAATCGGGCATAATTATTCGGTTGGCTACGGGGTGACAAGGAACGGTGATGGCTCCTCTGAGGTGTTGCAAATAGTGCAACATTCTTAGGCAAAGCCTTGTATTGCACCGCATTACAGACCTAAAAACGATTGCAATCTTTGACTTTTGTTGGTTCTTTACATTTTTTAATAGATGTTATTCCTTCCGAATCCGGGATTCTTTCCTTCGGAGTTAAATTGTATCATGATAAAATTTTATTTGCCGAAATTAAATGTAATATTATGTTTTCTTGCTTTTTTAAACAATAGCTCTAAGTGATATAAATGTCCATCATTTTGTAAATCAAACGTTATTTCGCTGAATGTTCTTATTAATCCTACTGAGCTTTTTTTTATTCTAAACGTTGAAATATTCAATTTGAAATCTTTTCTTAATGTCATGAAAGCTGTATATTTTCTGCTTTTTTCTGATAAGCCGATTTACCAATAACTATTATTATTATTATTATTATTATTATTATTATTATTATTATTATTATTATTATTATTATTGACCAGAGTATAGTACAAAATATTACAACAAGTAGTAATAATTATACAATTTTACATTACAAATTTGTAACCCGGCAGAGGATAAACCTGTTCGCTGGTCTGGTATTTTAAAACTACTAAACACTTAAAGAAAATTAAGAAAAAAAATAAAAAAACAAAGAAAATTAAGAAAAAAATAAAAAAAAATAAAAAAAACAAAAAACTTAAAACTAAGAGTCGGTTTGTAATATTATAATATTTCACAGATGAAGTATGGCTTAATATTGGTAGCAAGAATGCTTCCTATAAAAGCTTACTTCACCAATTATCTTCGATTTTGTTCTGCTATCTCCAATATCTAATTAACATTTGTCTGGCCGTTACGATTGTCGTCATTGATGCTTTCATTTTTCTTGCATATGATATTCTTTCGTATGTATTTAGTCTAACAGGACACGTAAGTCCTGTAGCACACGTGACTCTATAGTGAGGGAACATTTCAGTATGTTGTCTGTGTGAATCACATTTACATGTTGCTGTGAATACTATGTCATCTAAGACTATCAAATCTTTATATTTAGGTTGTTGTTCAAGTGAGTACAATGAATTAGTGAAAGTTTGATATCCTCTGATACCTCTATAAAAGTATAATAATACTTTATTGTTTCCAAGATAATTGATGTCTCCATAGGTCATTCGAATATTATTTGTTTGTAGAATCGGTTTTCCTGGTGTATTTTTTGGTTTACTTGTTTCTATTTGCATACTATTATTGTCTGCAATGTCATCTATTTGTTTAAATACTGTTTCTATGGGTTTATATCTTACTTTATCTGTATATGGTTCTTTGTGATCTTCTTTGTTTTCTTCTTTTATGAAATGTATATGTTTTTTACCAATTAATTGTTTGTATGTGCAATACACACATTTATTAATGAAATTTATGTTGGTTGTATCTGTTTTTGTTTGAATGTAAGTTTCGTTTCTTTTTCCCTCTTTGAGTCCGTTTTTTGTTTTGGTATTAATAGTTATCCGTTGTGAGTTCCAAGCTATCACATTAGCAATTGTTTCTATTATTTTTCTGTAGTTATCTGATACATTAATTTTTTTCATGTTATATTTAGACATTCGACGATGAGAACGATTGTAATGAAGTGTACAAGTGCCTTGTGAACACAAATATGTCCTTACATCCAAGAGAAACTTATCCCTATCCACATCCACATGGACTTCCAATGCTGAATGTAGACTATTATCAAAGTTCCCTTGTTGCTTTAGTTTGTAATATATTTGTTGTAAATTGTTGCAATGTATTTTGTGGTTCATTGTATTTCTGTATCTAGAATGGATGGCCTTTTATCCATTTTTTTATTTTGTGCTTTATTGTTTTAGTATTGCCATTTAAAGTTTTGAGGTGAGAAGGTAGTTGATTGAAGGTGGCTAAAGCTCTTGTATAGCTATCTTTAATGCTGATTGTTAATTTTCTTTTAAGGGGCTGTATAGTTTTTTTCCTTGTTACGGAATTTTTCTTCAGGAACATATCTTGCAGGTTGACACAGTAATACACTAGAGATTCCATGGTGAATGTTTGATCTATGTTTAGTGGATTTTTTTCATTTATAAACTTGTTTTTATTTATTATTTGTAATAGTCATGTTTGTAGAGTTTGTATATATTTGAGTCTTCCAATGTATGCTCCACCCCATGCTATAATACCGTATGTTGTTATGCTATGGAAAAGTGCATAGTAAATTATACGTAGATTATCTGTGCTCATTATCCTAGATAATTTGTAGAAAATATAAGTTAGATATTTTAGTCTATTGTATAGCATGTTTGTATGCATGTCCCATCTCATATGGCTATCGAAATGCACTCCAAGGTATTTAGTGTTATCAACTTTTCGAATGGATGCACCTTTTATATTTATATGTAGATATGTTGAGTTGCTATTGCAGTTATTTCCAAATGCCATGTATACTGTTTTGTCAATATTTAATGACAGCTTATTCAATGCTAGCCAAATGGATAGTTTGTTTAAGTAGAAGTTCATATTTTTTTCGACTTCATGCCATGTTTCGCCTTTCACGATAATTACCGTGTCATCAGCAAAAGCCAACACATTATCATTTGGTAGCAATTGTAGCATATCATTAATGTAGATTATGAAAAATAAAGGTCCCAATATTGTACCTTGTGGTACGCCAATGTTGACGTGTTGATATTGACTATATTCACCATTAATTTTAACTCTTTGTTTCCTATTACTTAGATAGCTTTATAAGTTCATACGCACTACCTCTAATTCCATATCTATAGAGTTTTTTGAGTAGAATTTTGTGGTCCACAGTGTCAAAAGCTTTCGCTAGATCCAAGAAAGTTGCTGCTATTGATTTACTTTTATCTAGTTGATTGTATATTGAGTTAGTTAGGTAGTATAGGGCATTTTTGGTGCTAAGACCTTTTCTAAAACCAAATTGTTTATTAGAAAATAAATTATGTTTGTTGAAAAAACTTGTAATCCTGATTTGTATTAATTTTTCAAAAATTTTGGCGATATTTGATATTAAAGATATAGGTCTATAGTTTGTTGGTAGATACTTCTCTTTAGTTTTGTGGATAGGAATAATTTCAGCACTTTTTAATTCGTCAGGCCATATTTCTTTTTGTAAGCATAAATTAAAGATATAGGTCAACGGATCACTTATATGGTTTATTATCATCTTTAGTACCTGAGTGTTGATGCCGTCAGATCCTCCGTTTTTGTTGCCCATTTTCCTTATTGTCTGTTGAACTTCTATTCTATTTGTTAAATGTAGAAAAATACTGTTGTTGTTCATAGATGGTAGAGTAATGTTACTATTTATTGGTTGTCTAATATTATCACATATCTGTTTGCCTACTGTACTGAAAAATGTATTCATTTGTTCTGCAATGTCGTTTGAGTTTGTAATTTTATTATTACCTATTAATAGATGATTTATGTTATTGTTTTTTTTTGGTTTTCTTCCCAATTTTGTTGTTGATTATTTTCCATAGTTTTCGTGGATTGTGTTGATTTGATTTTTTTCATATTTTTCTTTAGCTAGATCTATGGTCTTTTTTAAAGTTTCTACATAGTTTTTATATTTTTCTCTTTTTGTTGCATTATTGGGATCTTTTTTCAAATTATTATAAAGTTTTTCTTTGTGTGCACATGATATCATTATTGCTTTAGTTATCCAATTACTCCTTGGGTTCATTTTATTCTTATTGTGTTTATTGTTTTTAAATGATGCCGTAATACATGTTTGAATTTTTTCTATTAATTTGTTCGTAGCTAGATTAGGGTCTTTTATAATTTGTATGTCAGTCCAAACAGTTCTTTTGGCTTTATTTTTTAGTTTAAAATAGTTTATTATTTTAAAATTGGTTCTTTGTGTACATTTATAATTATTCCTTAAACTTATCATTATGGGGTAGTGATCATTGAAGAGTACGTTGAGGACGTAAGTTTTATAGTTGACTTTTCCTAGCCTAACATAGAAATTATCTATACATGTACCTTTGTTAATATCAATATTGGATGGTCTTGTTATGGTATGTAGTCCAGGGTAATATCCATTTTCTAGCAGTACTTGTAAAAAATCTTGATCTAGTATTTCTTCACTCAATATATCAAAATTAAAGTCTCCCTTAAAATATTGTTTTTATATTTTTTGTTTATTTTCAATAATTCTTTGAGATTCAATAGGAATTCAGATTTAGATAAATCATGAGATCTGTAAATAGCAGACAGCACCAAATTTTTGTTGTTTTCTAGTGAAATATTAGAGTTAATTATTTTTAATTTATCTATTTCAAGAACTTCTGTAATTTCGGTGATTTCTTCTTTCATATACAAAACAACTCCATCTGATTTGTTTATTTTACTTTCATTGTAATATATTTTATAGTCTGGAATATGGAACATTTCATGATTATCTAAATTCCATGTTTCTGTGCATACTATTATACATGGTTTTTTTTCGAGGTTCTTCAGAAATACTAGTAATTTATTGTAATTTTTTTTAAGGCTTCTGATGTTTATACAAAGAATGATATTATTTTCTTTACATATATATTTGTTTAGATCATCAATATTATCTGTTTTATGTTCATTTTCAAATATAATATCATATAAGCTGTTATCCATATTGTAATATTGCAGAAAACTATTTAGTATTCCTGGTTTTATTACCTGTTGGACTTGGAGTAGATAATGATGATAACGATAAACTGTTATTTATTTTCGGACGGTTATATATCTTGCGGGTGTTTGTTTCAAAGTTTATTCTACCAAAATATCTTTGATGAGTTGGTTGAATTGGATAATCTGTCATTTCAATATACCTTTTTATTTTCATTTGTAGATTTTACTATATGTTTCATTGTGGAAAATGCAGTTTGGACATTGGAGTATGCTGCTACTACACATTTTTGCTTGGTGCTTGCCAGCACATTTATAACACATTGGCTCTTTTTTTGCTTTTTCACACTTTCCGCCGCCGTGGCCAAAACCTGAGCAGTTGTAACACGGATATGTGTTGATGACGTCAAAGACTCTACAGTTTTGACATCCAATAAATAATTTGTTACTATTGATTTTTATGTTTATATAGAATAGATGGAACTTCTATTATTGCAGTTACTGTTTTATTTTTTTCATTTGTAAATACATGATTTACTTTGCATTTTTCTTCGTATTGACTAAAATTTCTTGCATTAATATCAGTTTCTATATCTTTTACATTTGTTGTGAAAGCTTTAGAAATTCCTACTACTTTAACTATCGGTTTACGTATTTCTTCTTTTAGAACAGTTTTTAGAACAGCCGATAGTTTTTTTTGTAAAGTTTTTTCTAACACTGTTACATTTTTTTCGGTCATGCAGTTGATAAATATTGTGTCAGTATTTTTAACTTGTACACTTTTTGTTTGTATGTTTTTGTCTTTAATTAAGTAATGTGCTACTTGATTTTCTAAGTTTATGTTATCATTACTCTTTTTCTTTATTATTAATCTTGGTATTCTTTTGGGCTTAGGTTTTGGTAGTGCCATTGTTTCAGCATATGTTTTTCTTATAATGTTAGTATTTGCATTATTATTTTGTTTTTCTTTAATTAGTAGTTCATTGAGCAATTCATTTTTTTCTTTTGTTTCTTTGTACAGTTCTTTCAATAGGTTATTTTCGGCTTTTAATTGTTGTAATTCATCTAGATCATTGATCTGTGTTACATCCATATGATTATCTTTTTCATTTAAAATTTGCTTTTCATTCACAAGCTCATTTAATATTTCCTGTTTTATTTGTTCTCTACTTACAAGTTTAAATTGTGTTATGAAAGCACTAGCTTGTTCACTTAAGTCCCTATATGGCAAGTTTGATGTTAGTGCAAAATTTGGATGCTCCTGGCATATTATGAATGAGCTGTTTATTAGTTTGATTGCATTTCCTGCATTGATTTTTGCTACTATTTCACTCGTATGATAGAAATTTCCACATACTAAACACACAACTGCTCCTACTTTTGTATTTGGATGACACTTGAAATGCTTATGTAGCGATGATGCGTTAGGCGGTTGCACGTCCGCACCGCTCGACGGTGACATCGTGACTGTTTGTCAAATCTAAGCTATATATAAAAGGTTTCTTTGTATATCGTAACAATATATCGTCAATTGATGGTGGACTTTCGTAATCATCGTCCAACTTTGCATTTAATTTCCACGCGTCTAGACATAAGCGAATATCACCGTTCTTTTTCGGTACGACGATTATCGAATTTATATACTTACTTCGCGATAGTAGAATAAACTAATTTCAACATTTTGTTAATTTTGATTTCAACCTTCTCCCTGTAATGTATGGGAATTGCATATGGTTGTGAAAAAAAATAGCTTATTATCTTTTAGACGTAATTCATGAGTATATGTATTAATTAATCTTGGCTTTTTTGCAAAAACATTTTTATATTTTAATATTAATTGTAACGGGGGAGGTTATCTCAAAAATGGGAAATTTATTTAAGAACAAACTCCCACGGTGCAGAGCTAACCGCCGCTCCGTTAAACACGTATGATTGTACGTGTATTCGCCTTTACGTTAGATGATTTCGCTTAATTGTCTTCTATCGGACGGAGTTGAACTCACCTTAAGTCACGTGCCTTATGACACTCGATAAATCTTAGGTGTGGGCGACTGTACGCCTAATCCACTTAATCCCCTAGATGTAATCGGATTAAAACCTAAGTCTTTTACAAATCGCTTAAGCTACTGGGAAAATTAAATGACGTAATTGGCGAATAAATTTGACTAACTTTAATTAATAAAAATAACTACAGTCTTTATTGGGCCGAAAGACTAACGCTCGCGAACAGAATTTTACGATGAATACTATTCGGTGAGAGAGAGAGAGAGAGAAAGAAAAGATTCGAAATTTACCGCGAACTAACGCTCGGCGCGAATACCAAAAATCGCTATCACGATTGACAAAATACCGAATGTATTTTGTCACGCAATAATGACGGGAGGTGCACCTACCCTGCAGTGCAATTACGGTGATCAGCTGTAATTGTTGATGAAATATATCAACTGCCGCTGCCCTCCTATTTATCAGATGCGCTGCTTCGATCTGCCTCTATCAGCTTTTATACTGCTTCTGCACTGCTGTTGTTAATTGTCACGGAAATGCCGTTGCACTCACGCACGTAATTGTCCCAAGAAAAACTTTATATCGGCGAAAACAAAATGCAAAACACAAATCGGCGGTAAAGTCGCGTGAACAGCTGAGGCGTAACTGTCTATTCAAAAGATCGCGCGCCCCCTCTCTCTCTTAACTGTTAGAACTAACGCGCGAGAAGCAGAATCGCGAACAAATCGATTAATTAAATCGACTACCGTTGCACAATTAATTCAATTTTTAAACTTGATTAAAACTTAACTTATTACAAGATTCAAGTTTATGTTTAATTTCTTCATTTCAAAGACTAAACTCTGACCTGACCTGCCCAAAAAGGTCACAATATAGATATTTTCGAATTAGCTAATGTGATTCTCTTTATTGCAAGTATAGTTTGATTATAAATTAACAATAATCCCTAATTATATTCAATATTTTTAAGCATTTTTTTATGAACAATTTTCTCATTTAATGGGAATTAGAAATTTTTAAATCTTATATTAAGAGACGAATATAAGGGTCGCGTTGACTTTTTAATGAGATTACCAATGTTAAAAAACATATGGCCCAAAGTTCCAAATTATAAAGTCGTTAATATAAAGTCATTGCGATTTCCAAATTTAAGGTACCTAATACGAAAATAAGAATTTTTGCGATAAAAATATTCGCTTCAAATGGTCATAATTGTATCTTACAAATAATAATTAATAATAACAATATTTATTATTATTTAGAATAAATGTAAATACGTAAGCTTGTGCGATAAATCATTCGGTGTAGTCATACATAAATAGTATCTGGAATAATGATACAGATAGGGGACTAACTTAAAGAACCTGTTTGGAAATCGCGATGACTTTATCCTAGCGGCTTTAAAATTTGTAACGGGGCTTTAGTCCGCTATAATATTTAATAACCGAGAGATGCGTAATAGATGACGAAGCGGATTCGTGCAATGGCCTTGCATGACCGACCCGGTAGCATAGACTGCCGATGGATTTGCCGGGTAGCAACGGCCCGGGGAGAGCGTCGTAGGTCGCGTAGCTGAAATCGCGAAGGTGTGGGAAACGAAAGGAATGATAGAAGGCGCAGAGTGAAAGAGGCGATAGATGTAAAAGAAAAATATATATATTCTACGTGTATTTGTACAGGGCAGAGCAGAGAGAGAAGCAAAGCGGGTAATGCGAGAGAGACGCAAAGAATGAGTAGTACTTACATCGGCGGCCGTTGTTAGTGAGATTAGCCACGAGGCTCGACAATAAAAGTTCGGTCTATCGAACGCCAATGCACGCCGCAACCGGTAGCACTCAATCTAGCACTCAATCTATCGCTCAATCTTGCCACGAGGCGACGCAAATCACAAAACGAATGTCGTCGTCAATGGCACAGCCAAGCTACGGATCCCTCACGCCGTCGCACGCGTGTCACCAGTTCGAGAGGCGTCAGTTAATTGCCTCCCCTTTGTCAAGCAGCACATGTCTTTCGCGGCACCCGGCTCGCCAGTCCCACCAACCTACGCGGTCTCTCTCTCTGCTAGCGTTCTCTCTCTTACCTTAGTTCAGCTGCTGTCGTCCGCTGCGGCTGCTAGTAATATAATATAAAAGTAGATACATGAATATGTACATATATTATTGTTATATAATTAATATGGAGAGAGAAATAACGAGTTGATGACAAACTCGTTATATCCCCCACCCCCAGACGTTGGTAGCATGGTACCAACTTGAACCTTAGGTCTCTCTCGTAATGAAGGGACAAGTCATAGATAGATAAATAGTTTATTGAAATAAATAATAAAATGAAATAATAAAAAAAAGGGGGGACTTTTCCTCATCGCTCTCTCTCTCTGCGATGACGGGGCCGTGCCAATAAACAAAAAGGGCGTCAATGCCTCATCATACAATGAGGCACGGCTAAGCCTAATACTAACGCAACGGCGCAAACAAGGTATAGCGCGCAGGCCAAAAGGCGGAAGGAGACGCGAGTATAATAGGAGCTCGTCTCCTTTCCTTCTTCTTCTCTCTTCTCCTCTGGTGGCGTAGCCTTGGGGCAGAAGAGACAACTATATCGACGGCTCAGGGACGGTAGCGTTCATCGAACTCGTCACCATAGTCATAGCGCATCTCTAGCCCTCGCTCAAATCTCCAGTGGAGGAAGAAGTTGGGGCAGTTCTCGGTTCTGGACACCCCCTTCAAATTGCAGACGAAGCAGAACCGAGTGCACCTCTTCTCGACGGCAGGGCCGTCATATTTGCCACAGGGCCTCGTGATATCTCGATGGAGGAGCGCCGAATACTGCGGTCTTAGGCCCTCGTTCCCTCGGCAAAATCTGCCGGGTAGCCTTTGGGCCTGTTTCGCAATTTCGCGACGCTCCTCGTGGCTAAGCAGGCGCGGGTCTTGGCGGGGAGTGTCCGGTGCCTGAGCCGGTGAAGGACCGGGAACCGCGGCACTCGGCGACGCGACTGATGCCCACGTGTTCTGCACATTGAGTCTCGCCAGTTGGTGCTGGAGCTCCCGGATCTCTTGGCGCCTCTTCTCTTGAGGGGCCAGGAGGCGCTCGTACTCCTTTTGGACCGCCTTGGCCTCGTTCCAGCGGTCTGCCGTCTGGACTAGAAAGGTCTGGCGCTCCAGCTCGTCCCTTACTTTCCGGACGAAGCTGGGGGAAGCAACGGCTCGGACTCTCGCATCCGAGTGGTCCGCGAAGGCAATCACGGATGCGTAGGCCCGGTGCTCCTTTTCTTGCGCCTCGATGCGCGCCGAGCGGCACGATTTTGCCGCGGCCTCCACTTCGGCCCGCTTGTCCTCAGGGGATTGGGCCTCCTTCGGCTCTTCGTCCGGGACGTCGGCAAAACGCACCGGAGACTAGCGGGGAACAGGGCTTGGCCGTTGCCTTTCGCCCTGCTAGTTAGGAGCCGGAAGAGCCATTCGGGCGCGCCTCCATTCCTCTTCCTCTTCCCGGCGCTTTGTGGCGAAGCTTTCTGTCCAACGCCGAGCCCGCTCTTCGATGGTAGGTAGCTCCGGCGTGAGCTCCGGCGGCAGGGACACCTGCGACCTAGCCAGTTGGAAGACAAACTCCTCAAATCGGGCCAGCAGGCCACGAGAGATGGTCACTTGGACCTCTTCATCCTTCTCGACCTTCTTGATTGGTAACATCCTCTGCAAAGAATTCTGTAATAATAAATAATAAATAAACATTATAGGAGATGTTGTGAAGAAGCGAGGGCAGTAGGGCTAGCAGAAGCGAAGCAGTAAGCCAGCCAAGGGGCCACGGGCCGTCTTGGAGTGTATGAGCGTGGTGTAGCAGTGTGGTGGCGTTGTATAGTGTGAGGACGCAGTGAATTCGGGGAATTATTCGTCGAGCTTATCTCTAGGACGCAAACGCCGAGGCAAAGTTGTGACCGGTAGCGGTACGGCTTTCTTGGAGCCGCGTGGCCGACCCCTTTTCCGAGTAGCCACAGCTATCGGTATCTGAGGGAGCTGGCCCGAACTTGGCTGTACCATCGGGTCAGCATCCACGGACGCCGGGGTATCCGCCACTATCGAGTCACCCTTTATAGAGATACGGCCCGAAGGCTTTCATCGAGAGAAAGCTCTGGATCTTCCCTGTCCGAAGCATCGTCTGCGTCATGTGTCTCGCCTAAGGGAATTTGCTCGGCATCGTAACAGGGTTTCATATCGCAAACCGCGACTTTACCTATGTCGACTCCACTTTCAGTCTGTAACTGATAGGAATTCATGCCGAGACGAGACTTTACAATAATAGGGCCAGCGTATTTCGGACACAGTTTAGCTGCTATGGCCTTAGCGGCCGAGGAAAGTACTCTATTCTTCACCCATACTTTATAACCGATGTCGTAACTGACATCTCGGTGTTTCTGGTTATAGTACTTCTCTTGTCGTAACTGAGCGGCTTCACTCCTCTCCTGGGCATCGGCTCGCAATCTGTCGAGCTTTTGCATGCGAGAGTGCCATTCCTCACGGGCCGTAGATTCTAGCTGCCGGAGGTTCAGGATTCCGTCCATAATTTAGAAAGGCTGGACTAGAATGAGTCGTTTCATGGATGGCCGTATTGTAAGCGAACACAAATTCGCCAATGAGCTCGTCCCACTTATTGTGCTTTTCAGCAATAAATGCAGCGATCATAGTCTTGATCGTGCGGTTTACTCGCTCTGTCGGGTTCGACTTTGGAGAGTAAGGGGCGCAAGTGCCGTGAAAAACGCCATGGGCCTCTAAGAAAGAATCCACTAATGAATTCTTGAAAGGCGTGCCATTATCCGATAGAAATCTATCAGGAATTCCAAAACGTAGAAAGATTCGATGGTTGATCTCTCTCTTAATCGTTTTGGCATTGGCCTTACGGATCGAGATGCACTCAATCCATCTCGTGAAAATATCCATCAGGATGAGAAGGTGTTCATTACCTCTAGGCGATCTCGGGAAAGGGCCCATCGTATCGCCACAGACAATTTCCCACGAACGGGAGACGACGTGTTTGCCCATAAGTCCAGCGGGGGCTCGTTGCTCTACTTTAATCTGCTGGCACACTTGGTAGTTACGCACGAAATGCGCAGTATCTTTATACATACTAGGCCAGTAGTAACGAAGCACTACCCTCTGGTGGGTCTTATATCGGCCTAAATGGCCGGCCGTAGGCTCTTCGTGGCATTCAATGAGAACCTGCTCACGTTGTTCTCTAGAAATCACGAGCTTCCAAGCGTCGTCGTCTCCTATCAAGTCATCAACTGTTGTGTCCGGTCGGTAAAGATACAGACGGCTACCGACTATCTTCCAATAAGGATGAGCTTTCGGATCTTGTTTTACCTGCGAAAGCTTGCGTCGATACCAAGAATCCATGATATCTTCGTCGACGGTGAGAGACGCTAGCAAAGCTTCCATGTCTTCGTGTGTCTCATACATGCGAGAGAGCGCATCGGGCACGACATTATCCTTACCTTTGTGATGCACGATTTCAAAGTCGTACGTCTGAAGGCGCAACGACCATCGACCTAACTTGCCATTGGGGCTCCGAAGATTCTGAAGCCACACCAAGCTATGATGATCGGTTACCACTGTAAAGTGATAACCTTCTATATAAGGTCGGAATTTCTCTATCGACCATATGACCGCTAGGCATTCGCGTTCGGTAACTGACAGTCGACGTTCTGTAGACGTGAGAACACGACTAGCAAAGCAAAGCACGCGATCCTCTTCGTCTATCTTCTGTAGTAGGACACTGCCAAAGCCAGTATCGCTAGCATCACACTCAAGGATGAACGGAGCAGCGAAGTCGGGTCTAGCTAGGACAGGAGCAGCAGCAAGAAGTGCTTTTTCTGCTCAAAAGCTATACAGTGTTCTTCGGTCCACGTGTACTTTGTGTCCTTCTTCGTGAGAGACGTTAGAGGTGCGGCTAGAGTAGCAAAGTCCTGGAAAAACTTACGGTACCACGAGGCCATGCCAAGAAAACGTCGCAATTGCCGTAGATTCCTTGGCGTCGGATACTCTAGGACGGGTCGCACTCTTTCAGGGTCTGGCCTGCAGCCCTCACGATTAACCAGCACGCCGAGATAACATATCTCGAACATGCAGATCTTCGACTTTTTTCTATTGATGGTAAGGCCCGCCTCGTTAATTCTATTTAGAATTAACGTGAGCCATTTCACATGATCAGCGAATGTATCAGTCGCAATGATCAAATCATCTAAATAGGCAAAAGCGTGAGGCTCCATTTCGGGCGTGATTATTTTATCAGCCAACGATTGAAATGTAGCAGAGCCGCCTGCCAAGCCATAAGGCATACGAACGAATTTGTACAAGCCCATACCCGGAACTCTGAAAGCCGTGATTGGTATCGATCTCTCTGTGAGAGGTATCTGCCAGAAGGCTCCAGAACAATCTAAAGCACTTATATATTTGGCGTACTGAATCTTGCGTAAGATCACGTCCATATAAGGCAATGGATATGGTGAAACTTTCGATAACGCATTAACTTTACGGTAGTCGACGCAAAATCGATATGTACCATCAGGTTTCAATATCATAACTACGGGGCTTGACCATTCGCTCTGGGACTTCCGGACTATTCCCATTTGCAACATCTTGTGCACTTGCTCGTGCATTTCGTCCTCTATTCTCTTAGATACCGAGTAATATCTTTGTTTAATTGGGCTCGGGCAGCTGAGGTCTATGTCATGTGCGATCCAACTCATGCAACCTAACCGTTCGCACGAGAGATCAGGCAGCAAATTCTGCATGACTTTTTCGATCGTCTCTTTCTGCTCAGTCGTGAGATCTTCAATCCCCAGCGAGGCTAAGGCCATTGTCTCTTCAGCTTTCTCCGAAGAGAGAACTACAGGCACACCTTCTTCACAGCCCTCAAACGTCAGCCTGTTAGATCTAGGGTCTAGCATGGCCGAAAAGGCACGCTTGAAGTCGGCACCTAAAGTGCACTCAGTGTCAACTTCGTTTAAAATGAGAGAGTCAATCGAATGCGTTACCCCACCCAAGGTGAAGGGTAACTCTACGCTACCTACAATGGGTACGTAGTGGCCATCCACTGCCTTTGCTCCTGGGCCCACATACGGTCGCACGCGCTTGTTCAAAGCAGCTGCGATTGAAATGGCGTTGGGGCCGAGGACGGTACGAGAAGCTCCGGTGTCCCAAAGTCCTCGGAAAATATAATCGCTGACTTTAACAGTCAGCCACCACCTGGGGAACTTATCGATTAGGGCGCTTGCAACGGTAACTCCATCGCGGGTAGACTGCACGTCGGAAGAGTTAGCTCGGGCTAGCATAGAGTCACTCACCGTGTTGTGCGGCACCTGCGCTACTCCCATTACGCCGCTAACATCAAAGGTCCTGGTGATCAAGGGAGCAGTAAGGACCTCATCTACTGACTCCCTCGCTTTTTTTTTGAATCCTCATCATTCAGCTGTTTAGTCGAGCATTCTGGGCAAGTGGCTCGAGTGTAACCGGGCCAACTGCAATTCCAGCAGAAAAGATTGCCTTCAGGGCCAGACTCCTTATCCTTGTTTTTACTGGATTTAGAAGAAATTACTGTGGCTCGATTGCCACCCGATCGTCCCCAGCTTCTTCTACCACCTCGGCCTCGTCCGTTGCTACGAGGCGAGTTCCCATTCGAACGGTGAAAGATTCCGTTTGGGGCTGCTTTTCCGTTAGAACTTTCGTTCTTCTCGGATGAAGCAGGAAGCTTGGAGATGTCAGTATTTCCTTTGGCTTTCTTCTCCAGGATCTTCGTGATTACATCCTCCAACTCTGACTCCTTCACTGGCTGAGTTTTCTCACTTAGAGAGGATAACGATGGCTTAGCCTTGGTCTCTTTGAATCGCGGCTTGTAGGCCGTTTCAGGGTATAGACTCTGATCGGCTGAGGGCGGTGGCCTCCATTGGCCATCTTCATCATCCTCGGCTTCTTGAGCATTGGCCAGAAGTACTTGCAAATCTGTGAGATTGTCTCTAAAATGCTTCAATCTTTTTCTCAATCGAGGCAGCAGGTTGTCGATAATGAGGTTAACTTGTTCCTGCATGCTCCATGGAGGATCAACTCTTTTCATGATAGTAAGTAGTGAGACAATGTACTCAACTACAGGCTCGTCCGTACCTTATGTACGCAGCTGAGCTTCTACCTTCAGACTCCTCTTGTTCCTCTTCGATTTGCTGTAAGTCTTGAGGGCCGCTTCCTTAAAGTCGCTAAACGTTTTCCACGAGGGCCTTAAGGCACGATACCAGAAGAGAACTGCCTTCTCAAAAAGGGGAGTCATTGAATCTAGTAGCTCGTCATCGACCACCCTATCTAACCATCTATTTTCCTCAACGCGTTCCAGAAATTCTTCGATGCTTAGTTCTTCGCCTCCTGAAAATTTTATCTTCCATTCTCTCACAGTTTTTCCTAAGGGTTTGCTGGGAGAGTACCTAGAGGGCGTGGAATTAAATGTAGTCGCTTGCTGTTGGTTAGCAGTGATGCTTTGACTACTTATGGGAACGCTAATCGTCGTTTGTTGCGATGGCATTTCTGCTGACGTACTGGGCAGGACCCCCCTCCCCCAGCTCGAGGACATGGGGGTGAATGAGCTTGCGAGGGATGCCACGGGGCCGAGCGACGAAGCAATGCGAAAGGACGTTCCCCTCTCCCCGACCGATCTTGCAGGAAGAGGCATCGCAGGTAAAAACGACGTAGTAATCGGAAATGACGGCGGCATTGGCCTTATAGAAAAAACCGTAGAGGGTTGAGTTGTCGAATGAAACAACGGAGCTTGCGGGTTGAGCGATGATTGTATCTGTGAATGTGAGTGTTGTCAAATTGGCTTGATAAATCATAATAATTTAATTCGAATGTATCTCGAAATTGTACATTCTTACTTTGCGCAGTAGCCAGCCGTTCCTACTTTGCGAGATGAGCCGTTGACACAACTATTTTTAGTTGTTCCTGCAAACTTTCATTAACTGCATTTAAATCGATCTTTTTTCTTTCAGCTTTGGCTAGTCTCTCTCGCAATTGTGCAAATTCTGCTATTATTTTATCCTTTTCTCGTTTTTTTGCTGCTGCATGCCTGAGGAATTCTTTCTGCGCGGCAGAATAATCCAATTCTGCTTGCCAAGCTCGTCTTAGTTCGGATGCTGCGCCATAAGGCATAAAATGCACTTTAGCGTCTGGCATTGTTACTTTGACCGTGCGCGTTTCTTCTGAAGTAGCGTAGATTCCTGTGGAGTATCTACTCGCATTCGCTGCATTTATTGACGTTGTTTAAATGGTTGTTGTTGTTGCTGTTGACATTATATGTTGTCCTATATTTGGCCGTGGTTCGATTGTTGTGCTGTTGAAATCAAGTCTTCGACGTCTTGTATTCATCAGTTCATATGTACCTTCATTGTCATTATCTCTGTGTTCTTCTTGTATAGGCAGAGTTACAGAATTATCTATGGCTGTGCCATGTGGCGAGCTTGTTGTCAATTATTCGTTGTCATCTAAGTTCACCTGTTTTGTTGCGTCGAGAGCTTCTTCTGCATTTATTGCGGTTTGTAAATCTCGCTTAATTTCTGCTGGCAGAGTATCTGATATGAAGAACATACGGCTAAGATTGTCTCATCTTTCTTGTGCTTCTTCTTCATTCAAATCTTGCGTTGCTATGAAATCTTCCGCTGTATAATCGCCGTTTAACCTACGGAATAGTCGATTCGCACGCTCGTATAACGATCCGTCGGTTCGTAATTCCAATTGTGTCAATGCGCCGTCAACTTGTACACTAGACAAGTTTTTAATCCAAGTTGTTAATTTTCTATCAATATCCTCTTTGAATATTGATAGATCGCTAATTGACCAATTTGTTGCCATTGTATATCTATTTAGCAATGGGTTAAACGCAACGTTGACGTTTTACAAAAACAAAAAAAAAACGATAGCAAGACAATCCAACCAAGAAAAAAAAACAACAACAATTAAATTATTGTAATATATATGAAATATTTCTGCGTCAAACTGCAGCAATAATTATAATTAGTATACAAAAAAAATTGAGATATTTGAAATAAATATCAGACTTGTGTTGGTATTAGCAACATAACGTATAAGCCAAAATGTAACGGGTGCGAGAGAGAGAAGAGAAAACAAAAAAAAATTTTATTATGTTATTTATGCGTCGCAATTGGACGCAGAGTTGAATTAGTCAACGCCTCGCCAACTAAACTACTCAAAAGAAAATATCGGAACAAATTATAGATTAATTAGTATATATTGAAATCATAAAAAAAATTGTATAAAATATTAATTATATAAGGCTTAGCCACGCAGTATTTACTGTGATTTCGAATCACGCATATAGCATTCGAAATATACAATTTTCGTGTATACGGCCAGCGTGGCAACCTTGAAAATAAATATGATTTTCCAATTTCGAATATTCGAATAAAATCTATAATTCTCCGTTGCTTAGAATATCGGTGTATCGCTCGACGAGTTTACACTTGTTCGCTAGCATCGTACATGTGGCTCGCCGCGCGGCTCGTGTTTGTCAACAACACGTCGCGAGAGATCGCGCACTCCTTGTCCTTGTAAGAACGCCTATGGAAAAATTTCACTCGGTGCTATTTTCGCTACGCAGCTAGCACTAGAACGTTTGGGCACCAAAATGTAACGGGGATTTAGTCCGCTACAATATTTAATAATCGAGAGATGCGTAATAGATGACGAAGCGGGCTCGTGCAATGGCCTTGCACGACCGACCCAGTAGCATAGACTGCCGATGGATTTGCCGGGTGGCAACGGCCCGCGGAGAGCGTCGTAGGTCGCGTAGCTAAAATCGCGAAGGTGTAGGAAACGAAAGGAATGATAGAAGGCGCAGAGTGAAAGAGGCGATAGGTGTGATAGAAAAATATGTATATTCTACGTGTGTTTGTACAGGGCAGTGCAAAGAGAGAAGCAAAGCGGATAATGCGAGAGAGACGCAAAGAACGAGTAGTACTTACATCGGCTGCCGTTGTCAGTGAGACTAGCCACGAGGCTCGACAGTAAAAGTTCGGCCTACCGGACGCCAATGCACGCCGCAACCGGTAGCACTCAATCTAGCACTCAATCTATCACTCAATCTAGCCACGAGGCGACGCAAATCACAAAACGAATGTCGTCGTCAATGGCACAGCCAAGCCACGAATCCCTCACGCCGTCGCACGCGTGTCATCAGTTCGAGAAGCGTCAGCTAATTGCCTCCCCTTTTGTCAAGCAGCACATGTCTTTCGCGGCACCCGGCTCGCCAGTTCTACCAACCAACGCGGTCTCTCTCTCTCTGCTAGCGTTCTCTCTCTTACCTTAGTTCAGCTGCTGTCGTCCGCTGCGGCTGCTAGTAACATAATATAAAAGTAGATACATGAATATGTACAGTGCCGGTCAGCCACTTTTACCCCCCCACGGGCAAAATCAGTCTAACTTCAAAGTTTTATATCTCTGGTAGAAATTAACGTACTGAGACGCGCGTGGGTGCGTTTGAAAGGTCTTTCGGAGAGCTTGCAAATAATATGACTCACGGTTGCCATCGATTGTTTTTTTAATTTTGCAACAATTATGCAAAATTGAAAATTCTGAAATTTTTTTATTATTTTTGACAATTAGCCAATTTTGGAAAAAAAATCGTACGAAAATTTGAAGTACACCATTTTTTAACTATTACCAAGCCCTATCTGAATCACTCATCAAAAATTTATTTTCGTCAAATATGACGCGCGCACGGGCATTTTTTCCTGGAAGTGACAGTTTTTTTCAACATTTTTTATCTCCGTCAAATTGTAACAATCGAAAAAAATTTATAGGAGAAAAAATGTTTGTTTTTTCACGTAGAATACTACAATAATTTTTTTTTCGGTTTTTCGAAAAAATTTTTTTTTTGGTTTAAATTATTTTTCAAGGTCGAAAAAAAAAAGATTTTTTTTTTATGTAATTTACGATACTTGTTATGTAGTATTATTGAAAGGGTGGAAAAAAATTTTTTTTTGTGGTTTCTCATCTTTTTAGCGTACCGACTGTGAGAAAAAAAAATTGAAAAAAACCGAAAAAAAAATTATTGCAGTATTCTACGTGAAAAAACAAACATTTTTTCTCCTATAAATTTTTTTCGATTGTTACAATTTGACGGAGATAAAAAATGTTGAAAAAAACTGTCACTTCCAGGAAAAAATGCCCGTGCGCGCGTCATATTTGACGAAAATAAATTTTTGATGAGTGATTCAGATAGGGCTTGGTAATAGCTAAAAAATGGTGTACTTCAAATTTTCGTACGATTTTTTTTCCAAAATTGGCTAATTGTCAAAAATAATAAAAAAATTTCAGAATTTTCAATTTTGCATAATTGTTACAAAATTTAAAAAACAATCGATGGTAACCGTGAGTCATATCATTTGAAAGCTCTCCGAAAGACCTTTCAAACGCACCCACGCGCGTCTCTGTACGTTAATTTCTACCAGAGATATAAAACTTTGAAGTTAGACTGATTTTGCCCGGGGGGGGGGGGGTAAAAGTGGCTGACCGGCACTGTACATATATTATTGTTATATAATTAATGTGGAGAGAGACATAACGAGTTGATGACAAACTCGTTATAAATTTGAGGCTTTGGACCCTATTTTTTTTACACTGATATGCTGAACAAGAAGGCGACGACGGTAGAAAGGTCGCTGTTCTTGTTAATTTTTTTTCAATCATGTTCTATGTAAAATAAAAGGGGCTATTGAGATAGTAAGCTAATATTTTGTTTATTTGTTTTAGAAAAGAATTCAACGAATAATAATTACGATGATTCTATTTAATATGATTGTACTAGTTAGTCCTGTGGTAACGTTAAAAATAATTGTAATACTATGTATTGACATTAACATTATAAATAATTATTTATAATTTTTTTTCATATAAATGTGCCATTCCAGAACGGGTTATGAATATGGGTGCATCGATATACCGTATTAGGAAAAGTAAGCTATTAATATTTTTTATATTTTACCGAAATATGATTTAATGCACATTGTTATTACAGATAACCGTTACCATTATTATAGGAAAAATTATACACCATCCACTTATACAAGTAAATATTGTTATACGATATCCAAATTAACTTTAGCTTTCGTTAGATATATTCATTTGACGTATATTTCTTGTAGTTTGTTATACTGAAAATGGCATGCATAGCCCTGATCATAAGAAAAATTTTAATTCTAAAATTATATATTAATCAATAATACCT
This sequence comes from Phymastichus coffea, assembly GCF_024137745.1. Classification (NCBI taxonomy): domain Eukaryota; kingdom Metazoa; phylum Arthropoda; class Insecta; order Hymenoptera; family Eulophidae; genus Phymastichus; species Phymastichus coffea. Next base: position 9,144,262 of record NW_026706814.1, read on the forward strand.
TCTATATCATACTCTTATTATTTTTAATATACGAGGTGTGTTCAAAAAGTAAGGTGACTTTTTATTTTTAAGAAAAAATATTTATTTATTTATCAATATTTATGTTGTCCCTTTCAAAGTAATCCCCCTCAGATACAATACACTTATGCCAACGGTTTTACCAATCCTCAAAGCACTTCTCATAAGCACTTTTCGGAATAGTCTTGAGCTCTTTCAGCGATGCAGTCTTTATCTCTTCAATCGTTGCAAATCTCCGTCCTTTCATAGGTCTCTTTCGTTTTGGGAACAAGAAAAAGTCACATGGGGCCAAATCCGATGAATATGGTGGCTGAGGCATGATTGTGGTGTTGTTTTTGGCCAAAAAATCTCTCACAAGCAAAGATGAGTGAGCAGGGGCATTATCGTGATGCAAAAGCCATGAATTGTTTTTCCACAATTCTGGGCGTTTTCTTCGTATTGCTTCTCGCAAACGGCGCATAACTTCAAGATAATACTGTTTATTGAGCGTACGTCCATATGGTAAGAACTCCTGATGCACTACGCCATGGTAATCGAAGAAAACAGTGAGCAAAACTTTGACATTTGATCGAACTTGGCGTTTAAACTTAAAACTTTTTTCGGTCTTGGCTCATCTGGGCTCTTCCATTGGGACGATTGGACTTTGGTTTCGATATCATAACCATATACCCATGATTCGTCACAAGTTATGACCCTTTTGAGTAAATCTGAGTCGTCGTTGACGTTATTCAACAGTTCTTAAGCGATGCTCATGCGACGGTTCTTTTGGTCAAAATTTAGCAATTTCGGAACAAACTTCGCTGACACACGTCTCATGTCCAAAACGTTAGAAAAAATTTCATGGCACGAGCCAAGCGATATACCAACATCCTCAGCAACTTCTCTGATAGTGATTCGACGATTTTCCAGAACAATTTTCTTCACTGCTTGAACGTTTTCATCAGTTATTGACGTGCTTGGGCGTCCAGAGCGAGGCTCATCATTGGCATCTTCCCGGCCATCTTGGAAGAGTTTGTACCACTTGTAAACATTTTTTTTACTCAGAACAGTTTCACCGTATGCCACCATCAATATTTCAAGTCTTTCGGAGCACTTTATTTTATTTTTTACACAAAATTTGATGCAAATCCTTTGATCCATATTTTTCGATAGCAAGAAATCGCCGAGCACGCAAAACACTTATAACCTTTACGCCTCTCACAACCAAACAAAAAATGCTATACACTTGAAACTTGGTACAGATGTTCGGGAAGAGTGTACCAACATATCAAAACAAAAAAATCGATAATCGAAAGTACGTTGCCCGTGAATTATTATTATACGTGTATAGTTGGTTTTTATTATTAATTTTTCTAGTGATATCGTATTCATATTTTGACATTAATTTTCTTTGTTCTGATATGTAATATATTGTTTGGTCTTTTTGTACTTTCAAATTTTTTTCTATAGAGGATATCGCGATTCAAAAGGTGGAAGGAGACACAACAAAAGACATGATGACTTCGATTAAGTTGCAAAAATATGCGTGATTTTTAAATCTTTGTTAAAAGCTACCAAAAATTAGAATATGATTTATTTATTATGATTCTATTAAATCTTTCTGAGTCGTAATCAAATTAGTTTTATATTGTTATACATAATTTATATACATAAATTTATAACAATGGAAATCAACAGCACGTTCGCAATGGAGGTCCTTACATGTTCTGGGGTGCATACAATCATAGATAGAATCCCAGGTCTAGTGCTTGTGTTTATGATGATTATCCTCGCTTAGAGATATCCTAAGCAGGGTGGGAACCTGGAAGAAAACTGCATCTTCAAAATTCGGGCATTTATGGTATCCGGGAGGGCGATCTATTAGTGGTTGTACATTTATTGAGAAATGAAATTCAAGCCCAAAACCTTGACATATCCAAGACCCGAGACGATTGATGCATCTTACCTCTGCACGGAAAATTCGACCGTGATCCCGCCCAGCCTCTATACTATCAGTGAATATTAGATAAGCATGAATCATTCCACGTAAAAAAGTATCTACCAACTCGACATGAAAAAGGCGGGAATGAAGTGGTGTACTCAGAAATATTGTACGGGTCACATGATTGGTTAAAGAAGAACTGTCACTCATCGAGTTCCCCCCAGTTGTAAACCCGGTGATGCGGTTATCCAAATAACGCGATATATTCTCGGAACATGGTACGAGCAGGAGTCAATAAGTCTTTACAAAATCCAAGAGATGGCGCTCGTCACGCTTAAATTATGATGTTTTTGGCAAGCAATACTACTAACTAGATATCGTATAAAGTTTCATCTCGATTTATTACGTCGTTTTTTTGTGAGCGTTGGTTGAACAAAAAATTATTGGTTTATTCGAAAAATGGAAAAAACAGTTTCGAGCGGTGATAAAACATTTTTATTTGAAAGGCCTTACACCAAAAGAAATCACAGTCGAGTTTAACACCGTTCATGGCAAGTCTGCCCCTGTGTTTAAGACTGTTTATAACTGGGTAAATGAATTTAAACGCAGCCGTACAACAAACAAAGATGAACCTCGTTCAGGACGCCTCGTAGAAGTGAGTACGCCCGAAATGGTCAACAAAATCCACGATATGGTGTTGAGTGATAGACGATTAAAATTGTGAGAATTAGTTGAGGCCACAGGGGTATCAAAAGATACAGTAATTTCAATTTTACATGCAAAATTGGGGATGAAAAAAATATCAGGAAGATGGGTGCCGCGTTTGCTCACTATTGAAAACAAACGAACCCGCATAGTCACCTCTGAGACTCTTTTGGTACGCATACGTCGTAATCCAGAAGACTTTTGGCGTCGACTTGTAACTGTAGATGAAACATGGGTACACCACTACACTCCTGAAATCATAGAACAGTCCAAACAATGGATTACCGCAGGAGAACCAGCCCCAAAGAAGGCAAACACAGTAAAGTCAGCTGGCAAGATTATGGCCACGTTTTTCTGGAATGCTTATGGAATCATCTACATCGACTACTTGGAAAAGGGCCAGACGATCACTGGACAATATTATGCGTCATTATTAGGTCAACTGAAAGAAAAATTCAGAGAAAAACGTCATCACTTGAACAAAAAAATGCCTCTTTCTTGAAGACAGTGCTCGAGTTCACACGTGTGCAATTTTTATGGCAAAAATTAACGATTTAAAGTTCGAATTAATTGATCATCCACTATATTCGCCTGATTTAGCTCCCAGTGACTTTTTCTTATTTCCTAACCTCAAAAAATGACTTGCCGGACAACGATTCACGTCGAATGAAGAAGTCATCACCGAAACAAATGCCTATTTTGAGGGTTTTCAGAAATCATATTTTTCTGATGGCTTAAAAAAATGGAAGGCCCTTTAATAAAATGTATCGACCTTCAAGGAGATTATATTGAAAAATAAAAAAGAACTATATACGCAAAACTTTTTTTTCCTTCTTTTTGTAAAGACTTTTGTAAAACCTCCCATCGTAAATACGTACGGAAGACGTTCATGATGGGACCGCTCACTAGATGACATTAAAATGAGACTCTCGTTGAGGTGACGAGAACGGGTCACGCAATGGAATGTTGCAACTTCTTCGTGGGCGATACAAAGAGCATTGTTGATTTTTTATTGTTGAATTTAATTTAATTTAATTCATTCGAATGTCGAAATCGAATTAATTAATGATACTTTTGTAAAGGGAAAAAGCTAATCACTGCATAAAAACCCTTTTTATAATTATACACTTACACAAGAAGATCGATTGAAACTAATACGATGAAAAGCGAAATACCGAGCTAATATAGTTACAATCATTGCGCACATGCACACACGTGATCATTCCGTACAAACTCCACTCTCATACACTACAGATGTAGAACTATTGTAAATTTCACTTGAGATATAAGATCGTTTGATAAAGTACAAAATCTACATGCTGTTTGTTGGAAACGGTAGAGATCGCGAGAGAGTTCCGCACACGGGACGATATCGTCGACGACTACCGGCAAGCCGATGAAAAGTAACGAACAGATTCGATAGCAGTGGCAGCACCATCCGGTGCTGCAACCTCGCTAGATTTCTTCAGGCTCTAGATCTCTTATCGATCACACAGACACATACACTCTTTATGCGTGCGTTGGCGCGTTTATAAATGATATAGAGATGTGTCACAACGTAACACGCGGCGCATGATTAGTTGTAATTTACTTTTCAAATAAGACTTTATCAGAAAAGGTTTGTTTAAAGTAATATGTTCTATAACCAGTTCAATTATGTAAATAGTAGGTTGCACAGTATAAGTTAGAGTAAAATATATTTTACGTAAGGTAGAAACAGACAACATATATAGAATTTGCGTGTGTATAAGTAAAATAACTATATGTCTGTATTGATAAATTTATATTTATATTTTTATATACTTTTAAATAGTAAGGTAATAACTTATTCATTATTATGAAACGTTATTCTATTACGATGAGAATTTCGACAGTTTGTATATTCTTGTTTATTGATTGTATTTTCATTGGAGTTTATATGTTATGTAACATTTATGCAATCCGTTTTTTATTTTTATGTTCCCGAACAACAATTCTTGTGTTGTTAAATTTAATTTGTCATATTAATGATTTTATTTTTTCCTTTGTTTTTTATATTTTTTACACAATTATTTACAAATTTTATTATTCCACACATATGTTTATTTTACTTATACACACAAATTATGTATATTCTCTGTTTGAATTGTATCTACGTTTACATATAGATGCGTATATAGCATATTTAGAATATCTGTGATATGAATTGCACTTATATAGTGTAACGCGTGGCAAGATCCAGCAGCGGTAAGCAAAGTGACCGCTGCTGACTCTCGCATGCGTTATTAATAATTTTGGCTCTTGCGACGCGTTGACAAAGTACAGGTCACATTTTACACTTACAGTTCGTATTGATTTCATGTTTCCCTGAGCCAAGGCCAAATGACGTCACACCACGCACTTACTCAGTACACTTACCAAGTACACGCACGAACACAAACAATTAGGAAGCCCACTCCCGAAATCTAAGCACAACGAGATGAGGGGCAAGACTTGCTAGCAAAGGCGGAGAAGAGAAGAATTGGGCAGAGAGTTCTAGGCTGCGGTCAATGTCGGACGTCTTATACCCGCGTTAATTGTACTGCGCCGAGATAACGCTTTCTCCGGCATTCAAATCTTTGTTTCATAATAATCCATTAATTGGCTAAAGTGTGCCTTATTAATTTGCTTTGATTGTTATCTATTGTTTGTCGATACATTGCGCATATGATTACCTACCGTAAACGATCTTGCCACGAGTTAATCAGCGAGCGCAACATTGTAAGTGAGTTATCAGGGTTCTATAAGCAACAAAGGTATCAGCCATATTTATAATTATTGAAATGCTTGAATAACCATGGTGTGTGACTCAATTCCGGCTCATATAGGTGATTTGATTATCAGAGAATCAATTATTTAATTTGCGTTTGTAAGTGACCTCGCGTCGATTCCTTATTTTGTTTTGCTCCGTGCCTGGCTTGACTCTTGCGAAGTCAAGCCGATCAGAGCCAACGCGTAGATTTACATATCTTTGAATTACTTGTTAGATTACTTATCGAACTACTACTTAATCAAAGTTTAATTATCATTTTGTCACTTGTTAATAATCGATACTGCATACTTGCCTATTTGTGTTCAACAATTAAATTACTATTCGATTTTAATAAATTAAGTATCAATGATTTACATTTCATGCTTTTACATTCGCATCAGACTATTTCGCAACCCTATGTTCCTCATTCCTCTTATTTGGCTAATTAACAGGAACCTGCTCCCGCTAGGAGAATTCGAATCTAGTCGGTGATTAAGGAGCGGCACTGCTCCATTGCATATACTCAGTGCCTGGCGCCCAAGCGCTAACACGCATTACTTAACGAATCTGCAACATATTCATCCGCAACGTTATAATAGTTGACGTGGAGATCTTTGACATTTTAATGTGTTTTTGTTGTTATTTGATATTAAGATATCCATTTCACTGTGACTATTTTATTTGTTTACAATGCATTTATGTTGATTTATTAAGTTTTTATGTATTTATATTATGTTTTCACTACGTACTTTTATTTTAAATTTTTGTTGTTTTGTAACATTTATTGTTTGAATAAACATTTCCTGAACACGTTGACAAACAGATCATTGATATGTTGGAATAATTTCAGAAAATTCTTTGTTTTATTTTAATTTTACTCTTATTTTTCCATTGTTATTGATTTTTGTACTTTCTATATCCTATTATATTACTTCTATTATATTTTTTTTAAATCTTTATTATAATCCACTCAAAATAAAAATATGATATATTTTCTTATGATTCTATTAAACCATTCTAAGTCGTTATAAAATTAATTTTATATTGTTATACGAGGTGTGTTCAAAAAGTAACGAGAATTTTTAAATTTCGCGGGTTTGGAGAGTCCGCTTGTATAAAATTTTTTTTTATTATGTTGGTACACATGCCCCTGAAGTACGATAAAATTTTCAGCAATATTCATTGCTTATTTTTTAAGTGGCAGCCGCTAACGTTAGACGTGTTTTTCGAGCTCGGCGATTTTCGTTTGTGAAAAAAAATGGATCAAAGAATTTGTATTAAATTTTGCGTAAAAAATGAAATAAAGTGTAGTAAAGTTTGTCAAATGTTAACAAAGGCATATAGTGAGTCTGCTATGAGTAAAGCAAGGATTTATGAGTGGTATAAGCGTTTGCAAGATGGCCACGAAAACGTTGAAGATGACGAACAACCCGGACGCCCAAGCACATCAACAACCGATGAAAACGTGAAAAAAGTGAAAGAAATGGTTATGAACGATCGCCGAATCACAATCAGAGAAGTCGCTGATGATGTTGGCATATCAGTTGGCTCATGCCATCAAATTTTTTCGAATGTTTTGGGTATGAAACGTGTGGCAGCAAAATTCGTTCCAAAATTGTTGAATTTCGAACAAAAACAGCGGCGAATGGAAGTTGCTCAGGAGTCGCTAAATGAAGTCAATAACGATGCAGAACTACTAAAACGTGTTTTAACAGGTGACGAAACATGGGTTTACGGATATGATGTCGAAACTAAGGCTCAATCGTCCCAGTGGAGGCATTCTGGATCGCCAAGACCGAAAAAGGCTCGACAAGTGCGGTCGAATATGAAGGTTATGCTCACTGTGTTCTTCGATTTTAATGGCATAGTGCATTATGAATTCTTTCCACAAGGTCAAACAATCAATAAGCAGTACTACCTACAAGTTCAACGTCGTTTGCGTGAAGCAATCCGAAAAAAACGCCCGGATTTGTGGCAAAACAATTCATGGCTTTTGCACCACGATAATGCGCCTGCTCACACTTCATTGCTTGTTCGTGAATTTTTGGCCAAAAACGAAACTGTAACGATGCCTCAGCCTCCATATTCGCCAGATATGGCTCCATGTGACTTTTTTCTATTTCCAAAAATAAAGAGAACATTAAAAGGCCGTCGTTTTACAAGCATAGATGACATTAAAAGCGAATCGCTGAAAGAGCTAAAAGCTATTACAAAGATCGAGTTTCAAAAGTGTTTCGAGGATTGGAAAAAGCGTTGGCATAAGTGTATTGTATCCGAAGGGGACTACTTTGAAGGCGACAACATTAATGTAGATGAATAAATAAATATTTTTTTCATAAAACGAAAATTCTCGTTATTTTTTGAACACACCTCGTACAATATATTGCAACGGTAGTCGATTTAATTAATCGACTCGTTCGCGATTCTGCTTCTCGCTCGTTAGTTCGAACTATTGAGGGAGAGAGGGGGCGCGCGATCTTTTAAAATAAGCAGTTTCGCCTTAGCTGTTCACGAGAGTTTACCGTCGATTTGTGCTTTGCACTTTGTTTCGCAAAAAGTAAAGTTTTCTTTGGGTCAATTACGTGCGTGAGTGCAACGGCATTTCCGTGACAGATAATAGCAGCAGTACAGAAGCAGCAACAAAGTTATATTGAGGCAGATCGAGGCAGCGCAGCTGATAATCGAGGGGCAGCGGTAGTTGAGATTTTTGCAACAACAATTACGGCTGATCACCGTAATTTCACCGTATGGTAGGTGCACTTTCCGTTATTATATGCGATACAAAATACATTCGGTATTTTGTTTAATCGTGTTAGCATTAATTTTTGTAGTCACGTCGAGCGTTAGTTCGCGGTATAATTCGAATCTTCTCTCTCTCTCTTTCTCACTGAAAATAGTTAATTGTAAAATCCTATTCGCGAGCGTTAGTCTTTCGGCCCTACAAAGACTGTAGTGATTTTTTATTAATTAAAGTTTGTTAAATTTATTCGTCGTTTTCTTCATTTAATTTTCCTAGTAGCTTAAGTAATTGGAAAAGGCTTAGGTTTTAATCTGATTAACTCTAGGGGATTAAGAAGATTAGGAGTAAAGTCGCTCACACTTAAAACTCATCGAGTGTCACAAGACACGTGACTAAAGGTGAGTTCAACTCCGTTTGATAGAAGACAACTAGGATAAATCATCTGACGTTAAGGCGAATACACGTACTACATACGTGCTTAACGGAGCGGCGGTTTGCTCTGCATCGTGGGAGTTTGTTCTTAAATAAATTTCTCATTTTCAGATAACCTCCCCCGTTACAATATATATATATATATATATAACTTTTAATGTCATAGATAGGTCTATAAGATCTAGAATATAAGTGCAAATTGATTTAATTGACTATCTATGAATTTTTATTCAAGATATGGAAGATCTATGAAATCTAACTTTCATATCGGAAATAGGCATATTGACGAGTTTACATAAACCCTTGCTGTGGATGTGATTAGTTTGACTGTCTGTATTATAAGATTTATAACTAACCATATTTATTGATTTATACGCGATTGCACTGGTATATACGCGTATGTTAACGTTTGCACGCATTTGTACGCGTGTGTATGCCTATGTTAGCTTTGACACGTGTATGTATGCGTGTGTTAACTTTTGCTCGCCTTCGTGCGCGTTTATTCACTTTTACACAAATTTGTGCGGCCATATAGGGTCATACCTTGAATGACACGTAGGATATCAGATAAATGATTACCAAAAAAAAGTTGGAATGACTTATCGGTCCGCAATGCAATTGGATGATAAATTAAAATTCATTATTATAGATACATTCGTGTGATTCTCTACTAGAAAAATTTATACTTATATTAATTTTTCCTTTGAAAACAAGAAAGCATGAGAAAAACCATTTTAAAACGACCTATTTAGATATAAGTAAATGACAGATTGTTGGAAAAGCTTCAAAGTCTTTTATAACATAACCAAATTGTTATATCTTTTATCCGTTTCTAAAATTAAAGATCACGTACTAAGATCTTAAAACAACTTCTATGTAATCCCCAATGAAAATTGAAAAATATCCTAGGTATCAGAAAATTAAGTCTCAAAATTGTTGTTCAATGTGAAATTAGCGAAGGTAAACAAATTAAATATCTGTCCGATATTTACAAACCAGTGGATTCAGAATGGAAGCGTTATTGAAAGAAAATAACATACATAAGTCTATGATTCATAATATTAAAAAGAAAATTACTTTTCTGATCCATATGCTATTATCGTAAATCGTGACTACCATGAAGCAACACAGAATATGACTGTGTTGAATTTTAACTTAATACTGATGCTGAGTACTGCATACATAATTAATTAGAATGCATTTCTTCTACTATCAATCGAAGATTTTGCGATTGCTATGAAAGGCTTTTATGAAGCGACACTATTCTTGTACGTATGCGCGATGAGCAGCGCGCATGCGCAAAAACCGCAGGACCGGACTCACTGACATATACACGCGCACGTGTGTGTGAACGGTGGTATAGTAGTCGGAAACGATGTAGTCCATATACGTTTGAAGCATGGTTCCAGGACATTCCAGATCTATAACGTATACTACTAGGAAAAATTATCTTTACGATGACATGCCTAAATATTACCACTGTTTACAGCATTCTTTTAGGACCATACATAAATAATTCAACTAATAATAATAGCCATTCCTCAGCCATTTTATATTTATTGGTTATTTGAAACTAAAGTTGCATGGAACTGGATAATAACAACACACACTTTACGAATCAGTATCCGGTAACCTGATAGTTAATAATAGTAACATTACACACGAATGGCATTTATATATATTCTAGATAGTGTACTTGGAGATATAAAACACTAATAACCGAATTTGGCCACTTCTGGGTTAGTTGGGGCATAGATTGCATGGAACCGGACTATAACGACACATACTTTGCAAATCTGTATCGGGCATCCTGATAATTAATAGTAATCACATTATACAGGCAATCGCAATTTCATATATTCTAGATAGTGTACTTGGAGATATAAAACTCTAAGACCCGGATTTGGCCACTTCTGGGTTAGTTGGGGCATAGATTGCATGCAACCGGATTATCACGACACATAGTTTACAAATCCGTATCGGGCATCCTGATAGTTAATAATAGTAACATTACACAAGAATGGCATTTATCTACAGGGTGTTCCAGACCACCCGTACACCCCCTCTAGAATCCAAAATAATGGATTAATCAAAAACTGCTTCAGACAAAAGTTGCTGGGCTTCGAGGGGGACATATCCGTACGACCTTGGCGTTGACCTTGGAGATCATGTTCAAGGTCATTTCAAGGTCAACTTTGTTTTTTTAAATAGGAACCCCCATTTTTGACCCCGAATTCGGAAAGAGCGGGAAATTTTACGTCCAAAACGGTATTTTAAAATTTTTTTTCATGGCCTTGAGAAGGTCGATTTAAGGTCAAATGCTTGAAAAACTGCCTAAAAGCGTTTTTTTAATTTTTAAGATATCGAAAAATGACCTCTACAAAATTTGTTCAGAACAGAGTGGGCCACCCAATGCACCAAAAATCTTTGACCTTTAACCTCATTTTGAAGGTCATTTCAAGGTCGAAGTGTTTTTTGTAATGGAAACCCCTCTTTTTGACCCCGGATACGCACATAGTGCGAAATCCGACGTTTGGATAAGGTATTGTGTTGAGTGTGAAATGACCATGCCACTAGTGGAAGTGGAATCTGGCCAATCTTTAAAACTTGAATCAGAGTAGGCTTCTAAAGTATCACCATCACCTCTAAATGTAAGTCCTAACTCAGCTGTTCCCTTTAAATACCTAAGTACTATTTTGACATCTAACTAATCTTCTTCGGTGGGATTAGATTGCTTACGCAAGAGGAAATTTACCGCGAAGGAAATATCCGGTCGTGAAGCATTTGCCAGGTAGGAAATACATCCAATGACCTCTCTATATGGAACATCTAATTTTCTTCTAGTCTTATCTTGATCTTGATTGATTTTCTTGCTTCTAGCTTGTCGAGTAATCATAGGTGTTTCGTATGGATTACAATCAGTCATTCCAAACCTTTCTAACACCTTGTAAACATATTCTGTTTGATTAATTGTCAATATTTTGCTACTTCTATCTCTCTTTATAGTCATGCCTAAAAACTGTTTTGGTTCGCCCAAGTTTTTCATTTGGAAGACGCCGCTCAAATGATCTATTATTTCTTTTAATTTCTTTGAACAATTGCTCGCCGCAATAATGTCATCCACATACAAGACTAGAAAAACAACAATCCCTTGATATCTATAAGTAAACAAGCAGGACTCATTAATATCTTTTTGCAAACCCAGTTTTAGTACTTCTTCTGTGAAACGTTCATTCCACTTCTTGGGACTTACTTTTAAACAATACAGTGCCTTATGTAATCTACAAACTTTAGTCTTTCTAGTGAATTCATCTACTTCTAAACCCTCTGGTATTTCCATATAGATTTCTTCATCTTCATCTAAAGTACCGTTTAAGAAAGCTGTTTTTACATCTAACTGGCGGACTTCTAAATCCAACTTGTTTATAACAGCTAGAGCTGCTCTTATAACCGGCAGTCTAGAAACTGGTGCATATGTTTCTCTGAGCTCAAAATTATTTTTATCCATAAATCCTCTAATAACGAGCCTACCTTTTCTGTTCAGTATATGTAATTTATCTAATTTCTTCTTAAATACCCATCTAGAGTCAATAACATTTGCTCGTTTACCATTCTTCAAGACTGTTGGCCTGTCCACCAAACTCCAAACTTTGTTTATTTCCATTGATTTCAACTCTTCTTTAACTGCTATAAGCCATTTACCTTTGTCTTCCATACTCATTGCTTCTTTAAAACTAATGGAATCATGATTTATGACAGCCAAAAGAGCAGATACTGACTCATCTTTATCTTCTAAGCCAATGCCTATTATTTTACTTAAAAACGCAAAGCTGATATCTACTACCATTCGAGCATCAGAGATTCCTTTATCCATGGCCTTATAGTCTTTGGCAGTTTTTACATTTCTTTTCGGTTGCTTTCTAATGGGCTCTACATCTATAGTTTGTTCCTTAGATCGGGTCTTCTTACTCTCTTTAGATTTAGGTATGACTGAACTATCAACTCCCATGTTTTGGTTTGATGTCAGTTGTATGTTTTTAAAATTGTTTTCTTCGACTTCTAATACTTCTAAATTATCTCCATATAAATGCACTGTCTTTTCTTTTCCATCTTCTAGTTCACTATTGTAACGGTCCTGTCTGATTTGTCTCCTATTTTCGTCTGCAAAACGGCAACCCGTCATACACGAAACGATTAAAGAAAATCGGTAATTGAGCGTAGGCGCTTTTCACACGTATATGCAAATGTGTTAGGGCAACTCTGCGAAAACATTACCATATAAGGAGCGTGACGTCACGACCGTGGGAAAATTTATTGTTTACAACAGAAAATCGTTAATTATAAAGTTTTTTAAACGAACAAAAGTATTTCTTAGTCAAATTTGATGCGCTGATCCTGAATTTCATGTTAATTTAACTCTCAAATAGATATTTATTAGTCAAATCTAATTTACGAGTTAACATTGTTAGTTATTTTGCAATAAACAACGATATTGTTATTTCAAGTATGCGATTACAATCTCGACGTGTTAAAACAGAAAAGCAAGAATTTGACACTTTGATAACCCATTATTAACTGAGTTATCAATAAATAAACAATTTATAATTTTTTTAAACAATTAAAATGACACGGTTAGATAGAAAATCGATCATAAGTATCGGTAAAATTGATGATTATGATTGTTACTAATTTGCTAAATTTTAAACCGCTAAAAAAGAAAATTGCAAATCTGTTTTTTAATTATTATTCAAAATTAGAGAGCAACATTAATCATCTTTTATACAGATAACAATCTTCTAACCACAAGCAATTTTTCCATGTAAAAATTTTCCATAATTTTATTGTAAAAATGGCGTAATTTGATTGTTAAATTGTATAGCTTATAACTTTAAAAGGCGATTTTTCCTAGAGATGCAATTTATATTAAAAAATTCATCTTTTCCAGTTTCATTTTTTAAAGCGCATAATTGTAAATTCGTTCGAGCCATTTCGCGATAAAACGTGTATAAAATTTGCGTCAAAAACAAAAATAGCGTTGTAGGGGCTACCAAGCGTAGAAAGGAGCCCATTTCGCATGTATAAATTCGCTCGTCGCTGCGGCAACAGGACTCATTCTCCTACCTTGCTTAGCAGCGCGAGCACTGTTGGAAATAAAGCCTCAGCTATCTCCTGAGACGAATTTCTTAATCAGCGGTTAGCCTGTTAACTTCCCATCCTATAGATCTCTAAGAGCTCAACTCATGAGACCATATCTCTCATGAGAAAAAAGCAGCCTTAGAGATCTTCCCTTCTAAATACACTTGCTATTGAGAGATCAGATTGAGCAGTAATTGCGGCGCTGTCGGGCCTTTCCCCGATAGATGCAATTGCTCTCAATTACATCTCGAAAACGATTCATCGAGTTGGCAAACGTCGTGGTTTGCCACTCGAAAGATTTTCTTTTGATTTTTCAGACTGCGCGCGTGTCAAATTCTTGCTTTTTTCGGAAACGTTATTGCGAATTTTCTGTAAAGAGTCCGAACTTTTATTAACGTGAGAAATACTCAAACGTTACACTATCTTGATTTCTTTCACTGTCTTTTTCAAAAATTCTTTTGTTCTCAATATTTTTGTATGTAAGTTTTTCCTTGATTTTAACATGCTTTGAGTGAACAAATTTGCCCGAGCTGGGGTGCCAAAGTATATAACCATTTGATGTCTGACCTACCAGCACACCTTTAATAGCCTTGGCTGAGAATTTTGTTTCAAGGGCGTGTTTCGTAGCATAAGCAATACTTCCAAACCTTCTAATTTTATCTATGTGGCATTTGCCTTCAGGATTTATCAACTTCAAAGGAATCTTGAAATCAATTGATTTATTAGGAGTTCTATTATATAAGTTTATAGATACATCCAAAGCAAATGGCCACATACTCTTGGGCAAATCGGAATCAATCATTAGTGGACTAGTTTTCTCAATAAGGGTTCTATTAAATCTTTCTGCCGTACCATTATGTGGTGGAGTGTGCGGGCTAGAAAAATTTGGTTCTATGCCCTCCTTCTTCATTACTTCCAAAAACTTTCCTCCTGTGAATTCAGTACCATTATCAGCTCGGATAAAACTGACCTTTTCATTTCTACCTAGTAGATTTCGTGCACTAATCAGTAAAACCTCTAAACAATCACCTGATTCAGACTTGTGTTTTACCGAATAGGCCAATGCAAATTAGGTGTAGTCATCTACAAAAACTATTATATATCGACATTGATCTGGGAATGAAGTTGGTTTAATTGGACCAATGGTATCTGCATGAATCATATAAAGTGGCTTGGTAGCTCTGGTTCTTGTTTCTTTAAATGGTAGTTTCGTCAATTTTGCAAGGATACAGGTTTCACAGTTCATTATATTTTCGTCGAATTTTATTCCTTTCAAGTTTACATCTAATTTTTGTAATTCTTTGAGATAAGCTAATGAAGGGTGACCTAATCTAACATGCCATAACATACCTTCGTTTAATTTTTCAGTGTGTAATTTTTCTAATTCAAATGACGTGAACAAGTCTTCTATTTTATCTGCATCTTCTAAACTATCTATGTCTATCAATTTATAATTTAAATGTTTGAGTGAGGGATTATTGTTAAGTATTGAACTAGAATTGATTTCTTCCATAATACACTCCCTCTCAATTTCAGCATCTATATCTTTATTTTGGTTATTTTCGTCTAACTCGTTAGATGATTTAATAGGAGTTTCATCAGGGACTTCATCAAAAGTGATCATTCTCGCGTTACATCTATATCTATGATATTTTTCCTCTAGAGCATCAACAGGACTCTTAATACTCAGCGAAATAATCCAATTTGGTTTATTATAAACGCCTGATAAATACACATGATTTGTTTCTTTGTCAAAAACTTTCAAAATTCGATCATCTAAATATATACTATAACGGGGATTTAGCCCGATTAGCCCCGTAAATATAATAAAAGAGATAACAAATGTTAAATGAGGAATGTCCGAGTGAAGTCTGGAGCCTCCTGGACTGTCCGTCTTCTCAGGTCCGGTGTTCGTCACGCCGGTGACAGGACAGCCGGATCCGCGCAGATTCGTAGTGTTGGCCGAAGAACGCAAAAGTCGAAGATTCAAAAGCGGGTGTAGGCGCGGAAGGGGGGGGGGGAGCGTTTGAATAAGGCGGCGGAATACGATTAAATAAAAGAAACTCACGGTAAACAGTATTTTTAATCAGTAGAAGTTAACAAAAGTGGTCGGAAGGAGGGAGAGAGTACGCTGAGAGAACGGATAGAGAGAGAGTAAACCAACCAGCCGGTACTTACAATGACGGTGCTCGTCCTCTAGATACGCAAACAAGTCGCACAGTTTGCGTCGACGCACACGCACAAATTATCGGGCACCACGCGCGCTCCGCGGCTCGTTTCCTCCTGACGAAATCCTGCTCTACCAGCTACAACACGCGAGCGTAGATCCTCTACTGGGCCAGGCGACGTCGCAATTCTTCTCTGGATGAAGGCCCCAGCTCCGAGATCGAAGAAGAGGGAAGCACCAGGTCACAACGAAGATCTGAGCAGGGAAAGTCGTCGAGACAAAGGAATCTACCCGCCCGCTGACAAATCCGCACGATAGCAACTCTCTAGCGTGTTGCCTGCTCGGCTCTCGATTTCGTTCTGCTCTGTGTCTAGTCGATTAGTGCCCGCGGTCACTCGCTAAGGCGCGACTGTGTCTCTCTCTCTCCCTCCGCGCCTCGCGGTCGCGCACGGAAGTATCCCTGCGTACTCGCATCTCTCTCTCTTACCTTATATTCGAACCGAAGGGTAATTACATATACAGATATTAATAATAAATGAATATAAACATAATAAATTCATAAATATATAGGATAAGTTCGGAGAAATATGTTATATTTACATATCATTACTAGGGAGAGAGAGATATAACGGGTTGGCAATCTCACTCGTTATAATACTAAAACCTGCATCAACAAACTTCCTAAGCGACATTAGATTTTCACTAATATTTTCCGCAGCTAGAACGTTTGATAGTACAATAGTTTTACCCTGACTATCATGTTTTTCTAGAACAAGGTCCCCTTTTCCATCTATTTTAATATCAGCAGTACTATTTTTATTCGCACTTCTAATAACCGCCCCAGGACATTCTTTAAAGTTGGATAGAATAAAGCCTTTATTTACTATATGTTCTGTTGCACCGGAATTAGCCAGGAAACTTATATTATGAATTGAGGTATGAGTATTACTCTTACCTTGAACCGCTGCATGTGCTGCTGCAGTTTTGGCGTTATTCTGATGCTGATTGTGTGGGGTGTATGGTCTAGCGTTAGATTTAAAAGATCGACTTTTACCTCTAAATATACTCCCACCTCTGTTTCCTTTATTATTTTTACCTCGATTATTATTACTTCTACCTCTATTATTACCTCTATTATTATAATTATTATTGCCTTTTCCTCTAAAACCTCCGTTGTAGCCGACTCCCTCTGAACTCTGACCCTTTTTGTAATTACCGCTATAAATATTATTTACGTACTCTTTAGATCCATAATTGCCTCGTCCATTGTTAGGACAGTTTCTTCCGTTGTGAGAAGCTATCCTGCGGCAAACATAGCAGAACCACTTATTTGTTGCAATGAGTGGGCAGTCATCTTTTGCATGCCCATGCTTATTGCAACGCCAACAGGCATCAGTGCCACCACGGTGACCAAAGGCAGTCTGAGTTGCGTCTGCCACATTTGCCTGACCTCTAGCTTCCAGTTGCCTTCTGTGGGCATCTGCTTCTAACTGCATCACAATAGATTTTATTTCATCTAAAGTCATGTTGCTGTTTTCTGGATTAGCCTTTTTGATCGAATATGCAATGCTAAGTCCTGGGAATTTGTCTTTTACAGCTTGATAAAATGCACATCTCTTTTCAGCCTCGATAAGAGGTAATTCCCTTCCACAAAGTTCTGACTCTTTTATTATAGCATTAAACCTGTCACAAAATTTATCGACCTTTTCGCTTCTATCTATTTTTACTGAATAGAGTTTAGCTCTTACTGTTACTTCAGAGACGTTATTCTCAAGTTTCTTTGCATCTTTTATTATTGACAAAATAGTAATAGGATCTTTAACTTCTAAAATTTTCTTATGATAATCTTCTTCTAAATGATTAATTATTATGTCTCTTACTATTTTGTTCTTCTAGACTTTTCCAATGTATCATATGGCTTACTACAAGATATTGAAGGATCTATTACATCTAAAAGATCTCTGGCTTCTAATTCAGAATTCAAATAGTCAAACCAAATGTTTAGGTTCATGCTTCTAGTCAATTTGTATTTACGTTTAAAATTATCTTTCGCTACATTATTATTTTTCGCAATAGAGTGTGCTAACGCGCCTATAGATTCAGATAATTCTTTATTAACGTCAAAAGAATTTTCAGTGACAGATTCTCTCACAGTGTTAATTGAAACTGGTTGTACTACATTTTGAAAATTAATGTCTGTGTCGTTTAATATAGCAGAATTATTTGGTATTCGGGTTGCTAAATTAGTATTATTTAAAGGAGTCGAGCTATTCGGAGTTAATAAATTGTTGGGCTGTGAGTGATTTACCTCTAAACGTCTAATAGTAGCATTTTCTAAATCTAGGTTCTTTCGAAGTACCTCTTCTGCTGCTGCCATAACTGACTTCAGAGTTGCAGTCGCTGTTTCATTTGATCTCAGCATCTCTTCCACTTGATCCAGTCTCTGTCTGAGCATGCTGTTTGCTCCTCTGTCGGACGGCAACAGAAAAGCAGCTGGTGTGCTTGGTTCAAGCAAACCAGGGAACCTTTGATTTAGTCTGTTGATCACTTCTAAAGTGACTCTGTCAAGAACAGCATCTGCTATTTCGGCAGAGTCCACACTTCCTCTAGATGTTGTTTGAACATCTGGAGCAGGGTTCATCATAGGTTGTGCTGGGAAGTCATCAACACCTTCCTGAGCTACAACATTTTCTTCGACAGAACTGGAGTTTCTTAGAGCCTCCTCAGGATAGTTGTTGCTGTTTGCGTCATCTAGATGAAACGAAAATTTAATTAATGTTTGGATTTTGTTTATAACTTCTACAATGAACTTCTAGTGGCGGATCCGCACATCTACTTCTAATATGGCTTCTAATTAATTTTTTTTTTTTTTTTTTTTTTCATGTAATTTATATGCATGTAATTTTATTTTTGATTGTTATCATTTTGTTATACTTACCATGAGAAACATAACCCTGTCTTAAGGTGGGTGGCGTTCCCGGAGGAGTGCCACTTTCGGCATCACCATATTTTGAGATATCTCCCATTTCGTTGAGTAGTAGACCTCTAGATAAATACCAAACATTTCAATTAGTTTCTCATGGATATATTGCAGTTTCTTTTCCTTCCCATCAAAACGTTTGATAGTTCGTATTGGAAACGACGTTTGCTCTTAGCACACACTAATACTCAACACATGCACCCCACTAAAAGGTCGTACAACGACAAAGTCCTTTAAGCAGGGGGCGATCGCACACATGCAAAGCACCAGGAATGTGTTCCAAGCTTATGCCAGTCTATTGAGAGAAAAACGTTTGAACATCACCCGAAATTTCTCGACTTTACAATTTGGCTTTATGTTATGATTAGTTTCACTTTAATTTAGTACATTATAACATTTTATAATTTCAACAACTTTCTAAATTTTCATCAATAGAATACGTCTAGTTTATTCTTCGAATACTTCTAATTTTTTATTTTTTTTTTTTTACAATCATTCTAATTTATTCTTCTAGTTAATTCTATTTTATTTCATAATCACATCAATTTTACTTTCGAAATACATCTATTTTATTTTATCTCTTCATTTGATGATTTGAAATTATAACCCAATTACTTTTGTTTTCGTTTCACATTCTTTCTTTTTAATTTTTCTATTCCTGGAATTTCAGACACGCGCCGACCTGTTGCTCGGTTCTTTATGCCTTCTACACGTGCTCGGCTCGGCGTCATGACGTCGCGCCTTTGCTTTGCCGGTCGAGACATGCAACGCTTGCTGTCAAACGAACTTCCAAAATTTTATTACGACAGCCTCTAAAGGAAATCGCGATGCTACTTTCTTTAATTAGTTTATTTTTCACCAATCCTCTAATAACACTTACGTTTCTAAATCGCAACCTTTTTTTTTAAAAAAAACTCACACTTCTGTGACACTCGCGATTTCGTCAATTTTCATCTACACTTTTCATCTAAATCACTCACTTCTACTTACTTGATTACTTGTCAATCTTCGTGCAGCGGAAGCGTGCTGGGACCATAACCTGTTGTAATAAAGGCGGAGGATAGTAAAGAACTGTCTCACGAGTTGCAATACAAAATGTGTTTTATTGCTGCGCACTGCCAAGCGATTACAGAAGGAGTGAGCTCCTAACAGGTATACAAATCGGCGGCTCGCAGGCCTTAACTAGAAGACACAGTACACACACACTCTTATAAAATACGCGCATGCGCATACATATGAAATGCTGAGCAAGCTGATTTTAACATTTTTCTTATATAATTCCGCATGGACAGCAATTATAGTGAACAATCCATCGTGATGAATTAATATATACTTTGAAATATACAATAGTATAATAATACGATACCAATTAAGACATCAACCCACAGTTTCAAAACAATCAAAACCATCGAATCTGTTAAATAAAGAAATTAGTGTCGATTAAGAATCAGATGCAATGGAAAAATCAAGTCAAAAGGTATGCAAAATTTTATGCATTGCACTTTTATTCAAAATTGCATGGTAATTAGGAAAAGTAGTGCAATATGCTAAACAAAAAATTCTGTAATTTATAGATTATTAAAACTGCCGATGAGCCTTTCAATAAAGATGAAATGCTGTCTACATTAAAAGAAATTGATAATTTGAAGAAACAATTAAAACAGTATAAAGACAGCTCTCAGAAATACAAAACAGAAAATAAAAAATTAGAAAAGAAAAATATATCTTTAAAAGCAGAATTACGAGAAAGTCAAGAAGACAGGAAAATACTTAAAGATTTGAACTACCAGCTGCAAACCAAAGTAATTGAAGCAGTGGAGGACAATAAAAGTGAGTACCTATTTGAAAAAGCTTACCCTACTTATAAAATCTTTAGTATTTCGACTCCAATATCAACTCTGATTTAACTCTTATTTTTCTGTTTCGCGCTCTGATTTTGCTATATAGCTTTACTCTAGTTTGCTCTGATTTGCTCTGAAATATGGAAACTATGAATAAGGTTCATATTCAATTTATTATTGATAAAATAAATAATTAATTATCAATACTTCTATTTTTCTTAAATCCAACTAATACGTTTTTATCTTAAGGTGGATCGGTCGGTACCTATATATATATTTTTTTTTAACTTGAACTTTTGAAATTTAATACAAATATTTTAATAGATAAAACGAAAATTTTGAAGCCCTCTGGATCTTTTTAAGTGGTTCCTAACCCATTTCACGCTCATGTTAAGCTTCTTTGACCT
Organism: Phymastichus coffea; assembly: GCF_024137745.1. Taxonomy (NCBI): domain Eukaryota; kingdom Metazoa; phylum Arthropoda; class Insecta; order Hymenoptera; family Eulophidae; genus Phymastichus; species Phymastichus coffea. The sequence goes on from NW_026706814.1 coordinate 9,165,379, forward strand.
TTGAGATGCTCCATGATGCGCATACCAGATTTAGCAATTAATTTGTTCAATGGGGCCTTATTTTTATTTTAAAGACTCCAAGAATACATACTCGTATGTTACTTATCAGAAAATTTTTATCACAATCCTGTATTGAATTATACGTGACAGGGTTTCTTTTTCTATTATGTTATTTGTCTGTGTAAATTTTTTTATGTACCCATTGTAACAGGCTGCCGTTTAACCTATTAAACCTATTTATTATCTCGGTCAACGACGCCTTGTTATCTACGTGCCGAAAGCACGTCAACCTACCTTGTCCGGGAGTGCGCCTGCGCAGAGCCTCCTCGTCAATCCGAGTTGGGTTCCCAAACTCGCCACTTGGCGGCGCTGTCGCTCTTGCCTAGCAGCGCTCCTACGGCCGCTGCTGGAAACTTGGTTGGCGATTCGCTTCTACCGATCTCCGCGTGATCCGTGCTACGCTACCGGCTTATTCGAAAGTAAACAAACGCGAACTCCGGACAAAGGAAAAACAAAACGATGATTCGATTTAGCAATAACTACCATTCGCTTTATTCCAATAAATCTGATACACGGGGGATTTGCCGAGAGTCTTGCGCACGCAAATACAACTGACAATACGCCTGGGCGGGAGAGAGAGAGAAAATCGCGATCGCCGCGAACTAACCGCTCGCACGCTATAAACAATTTCTCCGCGCGCGCTGCGCGGGATCGCACGCTAACAACAATATAGGGGAAGGTGCACCTACCGGGAGACCGATGAGGATACGGTGGCCAACCGTATCCGATACACAAGCCGCTGAGTAACTGCTCCGCCACTCGCTGCACTGCCGCTGTTATTGCTGTTGTTGTTTGTGTTGCTGCTGTTATTGCTGTTGATGTTGGTGTTGCTGCTATAGGCGATTCCAACTGCGGTTACGGCTGCGCACGTTCACCAGTGCACGTACCACTCGCTCACTTTCGCCGATTATCTGCTGCACCCTCTGCTCTCGCTCGCAACACAACGAACACAATGTCTGCACCACGCTCACTAATCCGGATGCTACCTGACTGAAGGACACAGTCGTACTCTGGCTTCCTGGATCTCACTCTTTTAATGTCCAATGCGTTGGTAGCACGAAAACCGTAGAGGCGATCTAACCGAACTGAGTGGCACAGTCATACTGCCTACCGAACTCTCCCCTCCCGGTCATTGCCCCTACGCGCCCTCTCTCTCTCTCGAACCGATCGCGGCTATTCCGCTCAGCCGCTTGTTAACCTACGCGAGTCGAACGATTTTCGGTAATCGTTGCACCATAGATTTAATAATAATAATATATTGTTAATTTACGTATTTTGATGAATGCATCGTCTATAACAAATTTTATTAAACAAGAATTTTCAATACTTCCAGTGGGAGATGCTGATGAAAATGATAGGGGAGGGAGGGGCAAGCGTGGTAGGGCGGGTAAGCTTCGCACTCGGATAATTTATTTATAGGCAACGTGTAAAAATCTGATTAAAATGAAAAGCTCTTCAGTAATGCCCCTACTACTTTAAGATGAGCTTACTTTATCAGAAAAGAAGTTTAACAATTAATTTGACGTATTTGAAAAATGGAGTTCCAAAAAAATGTTGGCTTCATTTTTCAATCGATCGAAACTAACCGAAAATAATAGCTTTTTCAAATAGAAATTAATGCATAATGTACCTTGAATGTTCAAGTTTCAAGCTCAATTTTTTATTTTATTCAAAATGTTATGAAATTGATTCAATTAATAATTAAAAATGATGTCAAAATGGGGCACGAGTAGCACCGGTGATGGGGCACGAGGGGCACATGCGCGACGCAGTGGCCAGTTATTTGGTTCGGCCTACCTAACCTCTACAGTTGCACTGCAGACTAGGTAGTTAAGTACAGTCATGTAGGAAAAAGTGAGCTTACCGTTTTTTCATTTAGCTATTAAGTTAGTTTATAATTTTTCATTGTATTCGATAGCAACAAAGAGCGTAAGTACCTCATATTGTTTTGGACATCGACACGCGAAATCATGAAATAACGATATAATATACCTACCTATGATGAATTATTATGTTACAGTTAAGCCTACTTAGTCATGGTTAGATATTATAAGAGAAAACTTAATAAAAAAAAATGGCCCGAAGGTGAACTTCAATTGGCTATTCAAGATGTGCTTTCTGGAAAATCTTGCAAGAGTGCTGCCCTTGGTTTTGGTATACCCAGATCAACACTTCAAAAGAAATTGAAAAAGGAATCTAATGATGCTCCAGATCAATCAAAAGATATTTCACCTGGTGGATTTCATCGCACCTTCACTTATGAACAAGAAGAAGCTCTTGTTCGTATCATAAAAGAGATGGAGACCAGACTAATGGGTCTCAATGGGCAAGATGTGAGAATACTAACTTATCAATTTGCAGAAAAAATGCAGATTCCTCATCAATTTAATAGAGAAAAACAACTGGCTGGTAAAGATTGGCTTGAATCGTTTATGAAAAGACATGGAATGTCATTCAGGAAAGCTGAGCACACTTCCTCAGCAAGAGCTCATGGATTCAACGAAACTGCAGTTCAGGAATTTTTCAAATTATTGGAAAATATTTACAATAAAAATCAATTCACACCTGATAGGATATATAATGTTGATGAAACTGGGATATTAGTTGTTCCAAAGTCATCACTAAAAGTAGTGGCTCAAAAAGGACGAAGACAAGTTGGAGGGCTTACTGCCTGTGAACGGGAAGAATCAGTTACCGCTGGGATATGTATGTCTGCAGCTGGTGTTTATATACCTCCTATGTTGATATTCCCAAGAGTCAAAAAAAATTTAGATCTGCTACTTGATGCACCTCCTGGAGCGTGGGCTGAGTTTCATAAAAGTGGTTATATGCAGAGTAATATTTTCATAAGGTGGTTTGAGAAGTTTATACAATTCTCTCAAGCAAGTCCAGATAATCCAGTTCTTCTCTTATTAGATGGTCATGCAACTCATATTAAAAACTTGAAAGTTATCGAGTTAGCAAATCAGCATGGTGTCGTTATTCTCTGCTTCCCTCCTCATTGCACGCACAAGATGCAACCATTGGATGTTTCTTTCAACGGCCCCCTGAACTGCTGTTTTGGCAAAGAAGTGGCCAACTTCCAACGCCAAGGTCAGAAGGCGACCTTAAAGAATCTGTATGGCTTGTTTGGAAAAGCTTTTCTACAAGCAGCTAAGATGGAAACCGCAGTCAATGCATTCAAAAAATGTGAGATATACCCCTTCAATCCCAATGTATTTTCTGAAGAAGATTTCAGTGCTTCAAGAGATACATCTCTAAATAAATCCAACAACAATAATAATCAAGGTAAATGATTAACTACTATTAATTATTAAACTACTGATTAATTACACAAAACTATTCTTATATAAACTTTCCTCGTTGCACTCACACTTTAATACTTTCTTTTATTTTCTATTAAAAATGACCTTTTGATCCAATTTCAGAATCAGAGAGAAATATTAAGCGATTTGAAAAGGTTATGAGGGAAATAATCCATTCTCAAGAAGACGCTAATCCTAAAAACCATCATAATAAATCTATTCCGACTGATACGCTTCACCATATGTCAACTTCAGATGCAGCTACACTTCAACACTCTTTATCAAATAGTATGTCATCACACCAAGAGGTCACAATCCCTCTTTCATACATTCTACAAGCCAAAGACCTCAACAACCACTTGGTAAATAATAGTCTTTGTAATCTTTCTTTAACTCCGAGTTCAGGTTTTCATTCATTATTTGTTGTTTTTAAAGAGTTCATCCTTGAAAGCACCCACTGAAGGAGGAATGGGTGAAAATGGTGGAAACACTCATTGTACATTTGAATCATCAAAAGAATCTGCCAATGAATCTCTAAATATTTCCAGTGGAAACGATGCACACAAAAAATCAAGAAAAGGATATGCAGCAGTCATAAGTAGCGAATCATATACAAATAAGTTGATTGCTGAGAAAATAATGACTATGAAGAAAGAAAAGATTGACAAGAAAAAGCCAAGAACAAAAAATGCAGAAAATATGACTTCAAAAAAAGAAAACATGGAGATTGAAAAAACAGAAAAAAAATCTCAAGCTAGGAAACGAAAGCAAACTTCTACCTTAGCTACTGGAAATCAAAGTAAAATATGCAGGCCACTTGAAGTCTTAAATCAAAATAATTTTCATGGAAATCACGAACAAGTCGTCGATGGTTCTTCATTATCACAATTTTTTTCAAATGATAATCTAGCTCCGATGTCAAATAATGAATTTTTATCTTTACCAGACTCAGCTGTTGTGAATACTGAAAGTACACTTTTCAATGGAGAACAGGTAGAAATTTGTTACATGAACGAAGATTTAATGCAAGCTTTAAATTTACAGCTGTGATTTATAATAATTATTATTTATAATTATTTATCATATTTTAATTTAATAGTATTTATTATTTTATAAATCAAACCTTACTAATTACAGTACAAATATTGTGATACTAATCAATTAATAAAAATGCAATAATTTGTCAGATTATCATTAGTAAGTGTATATTTAACTGAAATAAAATTTCGTAAGTAAATTTGTATTTGTTCTATTAATTATCTATTTTCAAAATTTGTGCAGCGTATGCCACTCGTGCCTTGCGCCTTCGCGTGTGCTACTTGTGCTCCAGGGGGGTGCCACTCTATCCCCACCAGTGGGGCATGGAGAGCAATTTCTGATGGTTTCGTTTTCGAAATTAAAAATGAAAATGGGATGAAATAAAAAATTTTTCAACGTTGAATTCTATGTTTCAATGATTCAAGCTATCTATTTATATAATTTAATTTTCGAAAAAGTCATATTTGAAAATATAATTGTGGATTAAAGTTAAGGTGCCGCGCATGCCCCGCCCTCCCCTACCAATACTAATATCATTAAACACTAAAGTAAGACGATTTTGATTATTTTCATAGGTGGTGTTCGTACTTTTGTGGTGTGGAACCTGCATGATTTGGAAATTTCTTAATATTTCATTAGTGATTGCACTTCATTATCACTACTAATTTATAATTTATACTTTTTTACATGAGACTACATGGAGCATATATTTCAATAAGAAAAGTTAATGCCTCACGCTAATTTCATTGTTCGACGGTTACAATACGGTGCTCGATATTTTATTATTTTACTGATGGTCCATATTCTTTTTTGAAAATAAAACTATCCGATAGATATGAGATGAAAAGTATATATCTAGTTGGCTATCGAGACAAAAAGTATATTTGTGACAAAATTAAGCTAAAATATTATTAAGTTGAAATGAAATATTTATCGCTGGCGGTATTTTCACGTGATATATAAGAATAACTGAATTTATAATGCTCTTATATGAACCCGTTTGTATTATGTTTAGTATGAACCCGCTAATTATTATGCCTGTGCTATTGATTTGGAAAGTACCTTCACATTTTTTCAAACTTATACAATCTATGTTTTACACACATACACACACACACGCACACACACACACATGAATGAATGAATGAATGAATGAATGAGGGGCTGCATATGCAAAACAATTATTGCTCCACTTACCGTGTTACTCCAAGGTTTAACCGGAAATAATAATCTCAACAAATTAGAAATAAACAATGTACAAAGTAGTAGCCACTGTAAATCCAAGTGTCAATCAATGCAATTCTATCCTGCGCAGTTTTTTTTTTTAATTTGTAAAAAAATCCTAAATAAATTTTCAATCGTCAACAAGTTTTGAACTTGATATAGTTATGAACATGGACTCTACTCTAGTTAATAATTTATGGGTTTTCTAATTATTGTTAAATTTTTTTATTCAAAAATTCTTTAACATAATTCGAAAAAATAACCTATTAATATCTCTGTAAAACATGTACAATTTTTTGGTACCTTTTCAAGTATATAGAAGCAGGGTAAAGATAAAGTTCATTTCGATTCGCTTATTACTATAGATCCTCATTTGCGTGTAGTACATATTTATTTCATTTGCAATATATTCATATGCATATACTTTATCAATTGAATTGAAACTAATCCAACAAGTTAATTATCCATCTGCTCTACTGTTAATAAATTTAGGTTATTTTGTTTCCTCGTAAAAATGTAATATACATAATTTTATTAAATTGGAATGATAATATTTATTATTTGTCTTTAACATTCCACACGTCCAATGCTCTTCATTTTGTTTTCATTACCTTTGCTGGAGTGGGCTTGTTTATTTTTATTTCATATAACATATTTCATATTGATTAATAAATAAAGTTCAAATTCTTACTTTCATAACAAGACAGTTTAAATCAATGCTAGTTATCTTTAAAAATTGATTAAAAATATTAATTTCTCTCATATATTTCAGTTTCAACCTTGAGTAGATATACTTTGTCAATTATAAGTATTAGAAAATATACGTAGATAGCTGATGAAAAATAAAATTCAGAATTGTCTTGTTAGGAAAGGAATTTGAATTAGATTGTAGCATTAACTATATTTTATTACCACCAGTCTGTTCATTCTATCTATTGTTTAATTGGAATTCTGCCCTGAGCACGCGTAGTTTTCAGTATAATAATTTTTTTTATTTTACAGTAATTCAAGAACGTATACAAGAATCGCAAACTACTCCTGTAGTTGATCCTGATATTTTGCCTGTTGGGCGTAGGAAGAATAATAAAGTACGTATGTCTAATATCAAACTAATTATTTTTGTTACAAATATTAGTAGATCACAAAACGTTATCTGATTGACAAAATAAAAATAACATCCAAACAGATTCATATGGGTAATAACGTATTTCTAGATGAAGTTGCTTATAGTAATATACAAGTTAACACTTCCACTCCAGCTCAATTTGTTGGGAATTTGCTTGTTCATAAATTCTCAGAACCTGTCTTACTGGTTAGTACGATGTCTGGAAATATAAGCTATAGAAAACTTGGAATTATAAAAAAGAGACTTGAGTCTATAGATGGGGACAGCGATGATGATATTATCGACGTTGAAGGAGATAATGAATTGCAAGAAAATTCGTCAAAACAAAATAAATCCTTAAAATTGAAAGAAAAATGACATCAAATCAATTGGACGCTACTATTCTCAGAGCCTGCAAGAGTAAGCTGTTTGATATTCAATTATTTAATGTATAAATAATAGTAATTCTTACATAAATATTACGAAAAAATTAGCTGATAACATGCTGACGATTGCCTGTTAGAATAAAAAAATTCGAAATTAAAATGTACAATGTAAATAATTAACAAAGCTCTTTTATGGCATTATATCTATATAACAATTTCATAATATTTCTATACTACATAGGTTGAGCTAATATAAAGGGTAATTAAATCGGTATACAGGGTGGACCATTTTAATTGAAGCACCAAGAAATCTTTTTCAAGGTAAGGATGCGTGAAACATGTTTCAGACAAAAGTTGCTGGACTCCGAGGGGGACATAATCGGGTGACCTTGACTCTGACCTTGAGGGTCATTTTCAAGGTCATCCGAAGGTCAACTTTGTTTTTTTAAATAGAAACCCCCATTTTTGACCTCGGATCCAGAAAGAGCGAGAAATTCTACGTTCAGATGACCTATTATACGTGGGGTCTGAGTGACCACCAAGGTCGCCCCCAACATCACGTAAAGTTCAATGTTATTTTTTTCTTAATCTTTCCACCTAACTAACCTAAGATCGGTATGGTTTAGAGAAAAATGATGTAAACAAAAGTTATTGCATTTTGAGAGGGGCATCTTGTGGTGACCTTAACTTCGACCTAAGGGTCATTTTCAAGGTCTTTGAAGGTCAAATTTGTTTCTACTTTTCTATTAGTAGTAACAGTAGTAGTAATTTCTACAATACTTGTTTTAGGAGTGTCTTGGATAGGGTAAATAAATCACACCAAAGTGTACAGTACACAAATTGATCTTATTTATTAAGTAAATAAAGCGCCCACAACAAGGGAGAATATGATAGAAAGGATTAGAATTGCATGTAGACAAATCTCTAGAGATATCTTACTGCGCACTATTGAAAGCTTCGAACAGAGGCTCAGGCAATGCATCGACGTAAATGGTAATAATTTCGAGCAAAACCGATAGGAAATAAGTTTATTCTAGTTTCATCACGAATTGTGAGAGGCAAGGGGACTCACATTAATAAAGCACCCCAAATCGTGAGAGGCAAGGGAATTCATGTTAATAAAGCACCCCGAATCGTGAGAGGCAAGGGGACTCACGTTAATAAAGCACCCCAGAGGGAACATAATTCTATTACGTCCACGTCGTTGTTCCTGGGTAGTGCTAAAGATAGGAAGTTTATGATCTTAAACATCAGCATCGTTAGTACATGGCCAGTCCCTTATTCTTTGGAAGTTTATTTAACAACGGTCATATGCGATAAAAGCTTCGCCTCGAAATGTAACAAAAATAAGAGAATTTTCAAGAATTTGACCTTTGCTTCACATTGAGAATAGAAGTACGACAAAGGTCTTCGATGCTCGTTAAACCTTTTGATGTTTGAAAGCGGCTTCAATTTCTTAAGTAAAAACTGAAATATTGTTTATGTTCTTATGAAAAAAAACTAAATAGATACTTGAACGTAAAATTTCCCGCTCTTTCTGATCCTGAGATCAGAAATAGGGGTTTCCATTAAAAAAATAGAAATGACCTTGAGAAAACCGTCAAGGTCAAGCTCAAGGTCAATTTCAAAGTCACCCCTAGATGTCCCCCTTGAACCCCTACAACTTTGGTCTGAAACATTTTTGCGTAATTTGCTTGTTTCAAAAGTTATTAGACTGGGGAAATTAAAATGATTCACCCTGTATAAGCCGGGACGAGCAATATTGCTACGAGAGAAACCTCCTATCAGGACTGTGATAACAAAGTGTTATCACGAACACATCAGACACTCGCTTAACCCATTAAGTGGCAAACGTCCATGGCTGCAATGCTTCGATTTGACATTATTCCATTCGTACAATTCTCAATAGATTTGGATGAAATTTGGTTTCCTTATGTTTTAGTCTGTGCTCTTTCGAAAAATCACCAAGTTTTTTTGAAAATCTTGACAGAAAAAAAAATATGGCCGATTTTTTCGAAAAAATTCCAAATTTCTTTCAATTTTTCTCCAAATTTCGCTCTGCTGAAAAGAAATGGACCGTAAAATAGGCTCCCTAAGTAATTTTTTTCGCGACATGGGACAATTATCTTTCAAGCGCATTTGACTTTATTAAAAAATGTTGATTAGAAAAAAAAATATGGCGGTTTTTGTATCGTAGTGCAATTTAGAAATTCATGATTTTTTTACTCGAAAAATATCAACTTTTAAAAAAAATATTATAGAACAAAAAGTGCTTAGAAGTGGTCAAGAAACATGTGAGAATTTTTGAAATTTGAAAATTTTTTTTAAAATAAAAAATTGAAAATTTTTGAAAAATGTTATAATAATTAAGTTTCTCTCTAAACATGTTTTTTTGACAATTCTTAGTGATTTTATGGCTGGTATGTATTTGAATTCAACCGAAAATGTAAAGGAAATACAATCCAAGTTTTGCGAATTTACACAGCTAAATAAAATTTTTTAAATTAAAAAATCTCCACTTTAATAGTTTTTTTGTTTGTATTTTTGTTTGTATTTTTGTATTTTGTAATTTTTGTTTTTTTGTATTCAATTTTTATGTTTTTAAAAATATTTCTTTTTGACAATCATTTGTTACCAATTATTTACTTGTGTAAATTAGCAAAGCATTGACTACAATAATACTTTTTACACTCTTTGCACATGTAAAACGTACGAGTAGCACATCCTTGTTCATTGCAAGCTCTTCTTCTGATAGTTAGCCTCAAATTGTGGTTTTTCAAATCACCTAATTTAGCGTTTTTGACATAACTATCTACAATACTCAAAGCGAATTTCTTAGCGCTTACTTTTTTTTTGCCTGAACAAGCATTATAGAGTATTACTGCATTTGCAATAGAAGACTGGATAATTCTCATCAATATTAGCCAAGTCCATCTCTTACTTCTAATAATAGGTAATAAAGCACTACAGTACTGATCGTGTAGGTCAACACCTCCCATAAATAAGTTATAAAGTGAAAACACAAGTGGCATAGAAATGTCAGTTATCATTTTTTTTTCTTTGGAGTAGCGTTTCACTTCTTTTGTTGGTGTAACACGAGCTGTAGTTGAAATAATCGAAACTTGTTTAGAATCTACCACGGTTACGAAGTTCATTCCGCTATTTTTTTCATATTGAACTTTAAAAGTTCCACGAGGAGCTTTTTTATCAATTTCATTTTTTACTGGTATACGATCTTTCCTAATTACACCAGTAGCTCGTAAGCCAAGCTTTTTTAAATGAACAAGTAAGTCTGGATTTGTGTAGTAATTATCAAACCAAAGATGATATTCTTCAATTTTCTTTCTAGAAATTGATGACAGTAAAGCTTCGCTCATAGATAAAACAGCTTGGCTTCCTAGAGCAATACTTGACAATTCATTATTATGAGTGCCTTTGCCACAGTATATGTCACAGTTAAAGAGGTATCCATCAGCACCACAAATTCCAAACTCTTTTATTCCCCATCGAGTTGGTTTATTTTTTATAAATTGTTTGATCAACAGTCTACCAAAAAATTTAATCATCATTTCGTCTATGGATAATCCTATCTGAAAAAAACCAAACTGTTTTATATTTTTCCTAAAAATTTCTAATATAGCTCTAACTCTCCAAGCACGATCTTTTTTATTTTTATCTGTAGGTTTGGAGCATTTGATTTTTGATTTGATTTTCAAAAACTTTTTCAACGACATCAATGATCTAACTACTGGGGACTCGAGTAACTCATTTTTGGACCAATAATCTTTTTCAGATGTTCTTTTGTTGAACGCAGAAAGAATAATAATGGCAACAAATTTATTTAGTTCTTCTATTGTTATATCTAAACCGTTAAATTTCGAAGCTTCAATGATATATTCTTTTATATTTTTACAAAAGAACATTTCAAATAATTCAACAGGGGTACTATTAGCAATCATTTTACGATCTTTATCTTTTAACAAATATTTATTATATGGAATTTCATCATACTTTTTCTCTCCATCTGTCCAATCGTATACATGATATTCTTGCAAACGTTTCTGAGTGTTAGAGTAACTTTTTTTAACTTCATGGTACGATAACAATTTTTCAACAATTTCTTGAACATCGTTTTCATCATCAGCGTCGTCATTTTCATCAGCATTATCTTCATTTTCGTCATCATTATCTTCATCACTAACATCTTCAGAATTGTTAGATTCGTTTTCAGATTCTGAATCTGAACTCTCAGGATATGGTAGCATAACAACATCTACCGTGTCATCATATTCAGACACTTCACAAGATTCACTTGAAAATGCAATTTGTTTTTTATTTTTATTACACCTTCTTTGAGGTAAAATGCGTTTTTTTCCAGACATAATACCAGCAATTATTTGAGAAAACCAAAATTAAAAAGAAAAAACTTAATTACAAGTAATTTCCTTTTAAGGTTTACAAAATATTTGAATGAAATGGTTGGATATCTCACCACCTCAAACTAAAAATGTTAAGTTGATAAACTACACGGCATACGACAATAATAAAATCCTAAATTTTTTGAAAATATACTTTCACACAAAAAGAAATTTTGTTTGAAATAAATCCCTTCTAAAAGGCTTTCAAAATATCGCTGTAGTAAAATTGCAGGGGTAACTCGAAATACATTTTTCAAAATAGCAAATGCTACAAAAAAATATCGACAATAGATATAAGATTATGATATTTTTGTAATTGATTTTTATAAATTAAAACTGAAGTTTATTATTATTTTTTTTTAAAACTTGCTTAGTAATGTGTTACGGCCAAGGCCTTTATTCATAACATATGTAAAATTAGTAATTTGAAGTTAACAAATATTTCTAAAAATGAACTATTATAGAACTCTTTTGCTCAAAATAATGAAAAATACTTATTAAAAAATGTTATAACACATACATTTACTTAAAATTGGCAAAAATAAGCACTTCCAAAAAAAAGTATAAATATTTTTGGATTTTCGGGAAATTCAAATTTTCAATTTTCCAAAAATTTTCCAAATTATTTAGTAAAAATTCACACGTGTTCCTCGACCAATTCTAAGCACTTTTTGTTCTACAACAATTTTTCAAGTTGACATTTTTTGAGTAAAAAAATCATGAATTTCTAAATTGCACTACGATACAAAAACCGCCATATTTTTTTTTCTAATCAACATTTTTTAATAAAGTCGAATGCGCTTGAAAGATAATTGTCCCATGTCGCGAAAAAAATTATTTAGGGAACCTATTTTACGGTCCATTTCTTTTCAGCAGAGCGAAATTTGGAGAAAAATTGAAAGAAATTTGGAATTTTTTCGAAAAAATCGGCCATATTTTTTTTCTGTCAAGATTTTCAAAAAAACTTGGTGATTTTTCGAAAGAGCATAGACTAAAACATAAGGAAACCAAATTTCATCCAAATCTATTGAGAATTGTACGAATGGCATAATGTCAAATCGAAGCATTGCAGCCATGGACGTTTGCCACTTAATGGGTTAATGTGTTCTTAAGAAGGGTAGAGAAGTTCGCCAGACGCTCGCTTAATGAACTTCTCAAAACGGGGAAGAGGTTCACCAGACACAAGCTTAATGAAACTCTGACTATTGGAAACGAACAGGAAGAAAGTAAGAGACAGAAACTAAAAATTTTAACTTACTTTTCTTTTATTTTTTTCTTCTTGTTTCTTTATTTTACGGTTGAGCACCACACACAGACACACTGTAAGATTGGTCCGGTTGTCCCTTGTCGTACTGTTGTCGGGTATTCTCCTCCTGGAGTTATTAGCTTGCTGATTTCTACTACTGTTGTCCTCGGATAACTGGGGTGGAACTCCTCTAATTTTCACGGGACCCTCCTTTTATGCACTTTCGCACCAGCATCCCACTCTCCCTTTAGACAGGAGGAACTTAAGATTTTCCTTACTTAATTGGCCGGAAAATTTAGGGAGTGTCCCAAGCCTGGGTGAAATTCGGGCCCTAATTGGTCGGGGCGGAGCGTCCGGGAGTGGCCTCATTTAAGCGTTTCGGGCCCTCTTCATAAAGATGGCCCTCTATGTACTATTTTGACCTTTTATTGTTTAACTTATTCTATTTAAAATCAATTGTGTGTGGTACTCTAATTTTACAAAATATCTCTTAATCTATAATAAAACTAAAGGAGAGAACAAAAGTTAAGAATTACGTTTATCTAAAAACAATCAGGATATTAATAGCTTTGACTATTAATTAATTAATAAAAAAAATCAGAGTTAATTACAACAAACATAATTAATAACTTTCGTTCAAGCCATTCTTAAATTGTCTAACGCAAAGTTGAGCGCATCCAACAATTATATATACGAAACTCGCAAAGAAAATGAACTAATAAATACGGGAAGATAAATTTCGCAATTTTTTAAGAGACCTGCAAGCAAATCTGCTTCCTTTAATTTAAAATAAATTAGCAATAATGAAAATAAATTATTTAAAATAAAATAATAGTACTGTTGGTAGGTGCACATGTGCGTTACAGATCTCTACTTTCTAAACATGCGCGCAATCTGGCTACTCCGGATGACGCGATCGTAAAATCGCTCTGATAATCTCCAGCATCCGAAAGTCGCCAGATGCGCGAGCCGAAAACTGCCGTTCACAGGAAAAATCGTCTTTATTCAGCCGTACGCAGTTTTTCATCTTAATTTACGAGCTAAATGTGTGGTCGGTATTTTTTTTTATCTTATTCTCTTTTTTTTTGGACCCGCCGTTACATCTGTATATATATTTTTTTAGTGTTTTATAAGTGGTGACTAGATACCAGTTATCCAGACTACTTGAAAGAAGATGGAAAGAAGGGGTACAGCAGTATAAAGAATTTAATAAGTTCAAACAATATGTTTCAGCAAAAATTGCCAGTTTGAAAAAAAAAGAAAAGTGTAAAGCCAAGAAAGGTACGATTTTCTTTATTTCTCATTTATTTATTTTATTTGGTTATTTATTTCTATAGAGTTGCATAAAGCACCTGTGATGTGAAAGTCTTAAAACTAAATGATAAAACTTATTACCGCTTTGAAAAAACAATAATATTTTATATTTTTATATATAATATTTTTGTCAAAACCTTTCTTTTTTTTAATAATATTTGTGTTATTTATAGAGAAAACAAGTTTAACTGACAAAAGTAATGACGAACAACCATTTGAAAAGGATTTTGACAATCAGCTCATATTCCGTAAAAACTCATTGATCTTTGTCCCTACTAATGAAGACGATAGTGGATCTGAAGTGGGAGAAGATTACCTTAGAGATGATGAAGATGAAGACCCTTTTATCGACGTGTCTGAAACTCATGAAGAACAGGCCCAGGAAAAAGAGTGATTGCAAATTAAAAACTAATATTGTCGTCAAGTATTATCTACTATTATATATAATATTATTACTCATATCTTGTTTGTATTAATATTTAATTTGCTGTTTAAATTAATACTAAACTATTATAAAGTACATCGCATACATAAAATAGTTCTTCTAAGCTTAAAATTTGTCATGTCATCATAACATGCTTAACATTTGTCGACATTAATTGGCAAATAAAAATCCAATTCCGTTGATATTTACAGAATTAGTTATAATTTCAAACCTAATAACGTAGTAGAACTTTAGATGTAGCTAATTAGCCATTGGTAATAAGCAATGTATTAAGTCCATGTCTCTTCCTTCGTCTCCTTCTAAATACCAGGTGGTACTGTTAGCGGCCCGAACAATTTAATTTCCTTTCTTGTTTGATATATTTATCTACCATTTTAAATTTTTTATAGGATGTCTTCATATCAACAGATGTTTCTTTTTTCAGGTTTAGGGTGGTGTGGAGCATTACTTTTAACAAACTCTTTTTCAACATTTTCTTTTTCAGCCACATTATTATTATCTTTTACCTATTTATCTATAACAATTTTAAGGTTATATTTATATTTATAAGTTCAATTTCAAAAAATTTTGTTGAATAATTTTCTGTGTCACATCTGCCGAAGTTACTTTACAGTATTTTATTTATCAAACAATCTAACAACTTATGTTTCTCTTCATCTTTAAGAATGTTTATTCGAAGCTAAACTTTGTAAAACACAGATTTTCAATAAATTTATATGTGCTAAGAATAAATATAATTTAAGAGCATTAAAATTGTTTTATCATATTATTTTAAGGTTAGGCCGTTGAGTGAATGTGGATGCTATTTGTTTTTAATGTTTCCAAAGTCTCTTACTTATTTGTTATTCACTCAATTAATGAATATCAAATCAATGTAAAACAACTCGAGTTATTTATTAACATCAATTTGTTGAATATGTTAGCTGCTCTGCTAATAATGGCTTGTATACACTAAGTAAGTGTAAAACATGTACATATACATGTACATACTACTCGTACCACATGATTCTAACCCACGTGATTACCTTTCAGTCAATCACATCACGAATAAAACGCGACACTTTCCAGTCCATCGCTTTATTTACACAAGGTCACTGACCAGCTTACATGTAATCTTACTCTCTCTCTCTCTCTCTCTGTCTTCTCATAATACATGAAAAGATAACATTAAAATATTATCATTACATACAGCACACACCACACACACACGCACTCCAAATGAAGAACTTACTAAGAACAAACCCCTTAGTGTATTAAGGTTATTGACTTATAACCTATTTCTCCAATAACTCAAACTTTAATTGACATTGCAACCCTTAAAATAAGGGTGCCTAAGGTTCAGGGGGAATTGTTCCGAGTGGTTGATGAGGATTTAGGTGATTGTTCCTCCCTCTTAGGTTACTGCACCATTGCAATAAGTAGTAAAAATTGTTACTAACAACGAAAATGGGATAAATAAAATAAATATTTGTGAACAGACCTTATCCAGTACTTGCACCAGTCCGTACAAGTATGGTTTTGTTTATATAAGTATTAATTGCAAAAATAGTCAATATGTCTGCATAAGTAACGTAAGTAATCATGGACGTATGAATACACACATATGTGTTAATAATTGAATAGTATTGAATATTAGATAAATAAATATTGAAAAATGACGTTATATCATATATATAAAAAATAAAAACCATTCGCGTGAACGGATGCAATAATGCTGCTATCCCATTCATTCAGAGAGTTATATTGTGATCCAAATCTATTGAAAGCAATTTATTATATGATAAACGATAATACTATAAAATCCTACCATTATCTATTCGTTTAATTAAATTTTTTATCATTAGATATCATTGAAATCCTACAAACAGAAATATTAATTGAATACTATTTAAATCTATTAAATAGCATTTGTGTGTATTGTAATTGGATATTATTAAAAATTATTGAAACCGTGTAGTATAAAAAAACTATTGAATACCACAGATACTTATTCATTTAAAGAGTCACTTTAATATTCAAAGCCATTAAAAACAATTATATAATATAAAAATGGCGATATTATAAGAACTTATAAAAATCTATTGATTTTATTGATTTATACACCATTGGATATTATTGACCATTCAATTATATATTTGAATGAGCTTCAATCTTCGATCTCGTTTGTCAATATTACAATTCATGACAATTCAATAATATATGCAACAGCAGTCATTAAATTTTATTAAAAATGTTAAATTCAATGGTAATATTTCCTATTAAAAATTATTCAAATCTAATAGTTTTGAATAGAAATGAATCGTAACCTAGCGTTTCACGCTTAATAAATTTCAATAGATCCAACAACCCCGCATCTTTGTAATTGGATTCCAAACGATTTTAATGGTCATTTGGCCAAACAAGATCGAGGATTGAAAACCATTGACTTTTATTTTTGAATTTTTTTTAATAGTTTTCAATGGAACTTTATTAGCAGGGGGACGATACGCTGAGACGAATAGTATTTTTTCTTTATTATTGAGAGTGACGTTGATTGATACTATTTCGATGAAGGTTGGGTTGTGATAAATTTCTACTTCTTCATAAAGAATGTTTTTTCTAATATACAGGGTGTCCCATTTTAAAGGAACCACCCCGAAATTTTCGACGGTTGGCGTTGTACAAAAAAATTGTTCAGACAACAGTTGTTTGGGACAATGAGGGCAACCTTTCTGTGAAATCCGATTTGACCTTGAGATTTAATTTCAAGGTCATTTGAAGGTCAAAGTCATTTTTTGAATAGGAACCCATATTTTTGATCTGGATTCGGAAAGAGCGGAAAATTCTACGTTTAGATAACGTATTATGTGTGGGGTTCGGTAACCCCCCCCCCCCGCCTAAGGCCATGTAGGGGTCAAATTTATGATTTTCTTCATCTACGCACAGGGATGATCGGGCAAGGGTAAGGTTAATTGTAATAACCCAATAACTCCAATACCCAATAACTCGATAACCTCAATAACCCGATAACCCCAATAATTCAATAACTCCAATATCCCAAAAAAATTGTAGGGTCAAACAACAGTGACCTTGAGCTTAAACTTCAGGTTGATTTTCAAAGTCGTAAAGACTTCATGTATTCAAAGCCTTCATGAGAAGTGTCATTTTCCATTTTGTGTGATAACATGTTATTTCCATTCTTTTTTCTGGTGTAATTCCGGACAAGCCTACAAAGTTTCAACTAAATTGTTTAATAACACTTTTTTAGTATTGTTTATGACAATAGTGATTCGCGAACAGTCCTTCTCAGGATAGTTCAAGTGTAATTTTCTTAGTCGACTTAAAAGGAGGGAATATGCCGGATTATTCGAGAAACGAAATTGTTGATATTCTGTTGTCTCTCGGGGCATGTCAAGGTCGATATCGTGCTGCGGCAAGGTATTACCACCAAAATTACCCAGGGAGGCTTCACTACCCGAACCACGTGAGAATCCGAATCATCGAGCAAAGAGAGAGACGTCGACCCCGAATACGCAGAAATCGTCGTCGCATTATGATGCCGAACAACGATTATCCACGAATTCTCGTCGTTTTGGCAATGGTTAATTTGGATCATCATATCTCGTTGCGTAAAATTCAGAGACGTACTGGAATCCCAAGATCAACAGCCGCTAGATTTTTGCGGCTATACAGATTTCATCCGTATCACATAACTTTGACTCAAGCTTTGATGCCAGATGATCTCCGCCGCAGACTCGAATTCTGCAATTGGGCACAAGCAAGGATTCGTGAAGATCCTGAATTTTTCAGATACATCATGTTTTCAGACGAAGCTACATTTCATGGTAATGGGCAACTCAATCGCCATAATAGTCATTATTGGTCTATCCAGAACCCTCATTGGGTACGTCATGTTGATAATCAGCATAGATGGAGCCTCGTAGTTTGGTGCGGTATAATAAATGGTTATCTGATAGGACCTTATTTTTTCGATGGGAATGTCAACGGCGCAGCATATC
The DNA here is from genome assembly GCF_024137745.1 of Phymastichus coffea. Lineage (NCBI taxonomy): Eukaryota > Metazoa > Arthropoda > Insecta > Hymenoptera > Eulophidae > Phymastichus > Phymastichus coffea. The sequence continues at coordinate 9,183,918 of NW_026706814.1, forward strand.
TTGATTTCCTGCCGAATGAATTACCAGAATTATTGGAAGATGTGGACTTGGAAACCAGAAGACAATTATGGCTTCAACAGGATGGTGCACCGTGTCATCGCTCACTAATGGTTCGTCACTTCTTGAACCAACGATACCGAAGACAATGGATAGGCATTGGTAGTGACATTACTGAGTGGTGTCCAAGATCACTAGATCTGACAAGTCCAGATTTCTTTTTATGGGGCTATTTGATAAATGTTGTTTATGCACAGCAACCAACAACACGGCAAGATATGATGCAACGCATCATACAAGCTTGCAGAGCTATTCCGCGTCACGTTTTGATGTCCACAAATGAAAATTTTGAACGTAGAATTCAACACTGCATAAATTTGAACGGGGGTATTTTTGAACATCTTATGAGATAAATGTTTGTGTTACAATCTTGACCATAACTCTATCTGTAGTCACCGTCTTGTCTTGATCGGCTGAGCATTCCTACCTTACCTTCATTGGCTGGGTAATCAATACCTTATTAACCTCACCCTTGCCCCGGTGGGATGGGGGGGGGGGTGAACCGCTCCCCCAACATAATACTTTATCTAAACGTAGAATTTCCCGCTCTTTGCGAATCCGGGATAAAAAATGGGGGTCCTTATTCAAAATATCTCTTGGTTATTGGGTTATTGGGGTTATTGGGTATTGGAGTTATTGGGTTATAACAATTAACCTTACCCTTGCCCGATCATCCCTGTGCCTAGATGAAGAAAATCATAAATTTAACCCCTACATGACCTTAGGCGAGGGGGGCGGGTAACCGAACCCCACACATAATACGTTATCTAAACGTAGAATTTTCCGCTCTTTGCGAATCCGGGATCAAAAATATGGGTTCCTGTTCAAAAAATGACTTTGATCTTCAAATGACCTTGAAAATAATTCTCAAGGTCAAATCGGATTTCACAGAAAGGTTGCCCCATTGTCCCAAACAACTGTTGTCTGAACAATTTTTTTGTACAACGCCAACCGTCAAAAATTTCGGGGTAGTTCCTTTAAAATGGGACACCCTGTAGATACAAACTCCTTCATGGAGGTTTCTGTCAGTAGAATGATATCTGTCTCTTCTGATTAAATTAAAATTTTTGATTGTTGGGTGTGAGTGTTTTGTAAGCTATGTTTCTGATAGGAGTAAGATATCGTATTCGTCTACTATGTTGTTTAGAGAGTCAAGTTTGTTCATGAGTAATCTACAGTCCCATTATAGGATTTTTAGTTCATTATTATTATTATATATTATTATTATATATCATTATTATATATATATTTTTATATTGTTATTGTTTTTATTATTGTGATTGTTCTTATTATTATTATTAAACATTTAAAGGGTAAGTCGTATTAAAATAGAGCTAGTAAATCTGAGTTGCTAGATGATTTTGAGTTTGTTTCTGGTATGGTTGAGTTTTCTAGATTTGGAAAGTTTTGATTGATAATATTTTCTATTAAGATTTCGGGGTTGTGTTGTTGTTTGGGATGGGTTGATTGAAGATGCGGTTGATTGAGATGATCATGATTGTTTGGTGTATTTGGTTGGAAGTGCTTTACAAAGTATCTTTGGATGCTTCTCATTAGGTTGTCAAATAGAATGGTTTGAAGTAAGTTATTAATTTTAGTTTTCATTTTCTTCTATTATTTCTGTGGCTGTGTTTCTTGATTCGTTTTTAGGGTTAGAGGTTTTATTATTTAGATCTTTTATGTAGTTCATGAATGACAGGTTTGTTCTTCCACTTGGGTAGCCTAGAATTTGTTTATGCTTATTGTTGAAATCTGCTTGTTTTAATCTATATTGTTGACTTTGAGAAATGTAATGGTTTTGTTTGTTTGAATTTATATTTTTTTAGGAGCTTTTGTTATGTTTGGGGTAGGTATACTTTACGGGGATTTGAGATTGCAGGGGATGAGCCTGATCTTTTAGATTTGGTATGTTGTTAGCCGCTTTTTGTGCAAAGGAGTTTTCTTTGTTATAGTTACTTGTATTAAGATTTGATGCTATTGTTATGTAGTTATTTGAAAAGATGGTTAAGGTGGGGAAATCTTGGAATTTGGGAGTTTTATTGTTTCTTTTTGTTAGGTTACGTACTTCTGCTACTGTCATTTGGTATTTGGTAGCCGTGTTTCTGACAAGTTGCTCTTCTATGCGTATTGGGCAGTTTTTAGCAGTCGGGAGATGTTCCCCTTGACATAGTAAACAGCGGGGTGCTATTGTAGCATTTGGGCATATTTCTTCATTTTCTGTTTATTTTGCCCACATCTGATACATCTTCCAAATTTGGCTTTGCAATTTGTTTTGATGTGATGAAAGCGATAGCACTTTAAGCATTATCTTACCTGGGGATAATAGATTTCTACAGGATATACAATTTTAAATAGTTTGGCATCAGCTGGTAATGCATGTCCTTTGCCAGTAAATTGGATTGTTTTGGTTGGTACTGAAATGAATTTGTTCGCCTCTTCATTTAGGGATCTACTGTAGAATCTTCTGAGGTGTAGCAATTGTAATTCACCGAATGGAGTGTAGAGTTCAAGATTTTCTTTCAGTTCTTCTTCATCTATGTCAATTGGAACGTTTTTAATTCTTCCTTGTGTGATCATGAGGTGATTTGGAATGAACCCTAGAAGGTTCTTTTTTTCCCAATATTCTAGTTTTAATGTTTCATTGGCCGTGTTACGGTGTTTAGCAATGATTAGTACTTTATTTTTACTAAGTTGTATAAATTCTTCGAAATCATTTTTGTTTTTTACAATTTTGAGTATATCCCTTGCAATAACATTGACATCAGGATTTTGGGTTGGTGATTTGCCTTGTACGAAAAGTTTATATGGTCCATAGTTGGTATTGTATTCTGTAAACATCGGAACAAAGTAGTTTTGGGTGTAGGTTCCTGTGGAACTTTGGTTAGGGGGTACTGCTGTATCGACTGCTGGGTTAGTATGAGTATTTGTTAGATTATCGACATCTTTAACTTTTGGATAGAAGTTTTCTCCTTTGTTAGAATAATTTTTGAATTCATTTCTTTGTAAGGGAGTCTCTTTTTGATTAAGTTGTGTATTATTTTTTTTTAATCTGTTTGGTTTTTTCTAGGGTGCTTAGTGCGTCTGTAGCATTTCTCTTCTTATTTATTGAAATCACTTCTATTGTTTCCGTAATATCCATAGCGTTTTCATCTTGTATTTGATTTTTCGGCTTATTATGATGTGTGGTTAGGTTTGAAGAAATGTTCAAGGAAGGGATGGGAAGATGATGGTTTCCTCCTCCTTCTTGAGAGGAACAGGCCATGTTTTATGTAAATGGTTGCGCACATGCGCGCCTTTTACTTTACGGATAGTTTAAGTTAGGTTAGGTTTGTCAGCAAGATGTCGTAGGAATAGGTATTGTTGAAAGAATCCTCTATTCAGTTTGACGAACACGTTAAGTCACAGAAATCACTTCACTTTACTTTATTTTATTTTATTGTTATTATTATTATTATCTAATCGGGTTCAACTTTGGCGACAATGCCGGACCAATTAATGTATCACACTCCTGATTACTAATAAATAATAAATTTTGTACATATACGCATTATAAAATATAACTAAACCCTTTTACTGATATTTACGTGTGTGTAAGACTTCCCCATTCTAGCCTGCAGAATTAACGCTAAATTAATAGAAAATATAGCAATCGAAAAATTTTAATTTGCCCAATCCACCTATATTATCAGATTTATTTGTTCTCCTTAGCTTTTTCGTTAAAAATTCATAAAATCAATTATTCTTCCAAGAAATTCAAACATCTCTATTTCTTTTATTAAATGGTAATTCTTAACCTAGTCAGTTGTAAAAAATTGCTCCCGAAATAATTTAATTTGCTCACTTAACTTAAAGTGAAAATATTTCATAAGCATTTTAAAAACTCAAAAATTGTAATTAATAATGCAAACAATTGCTAACTATGAAATTCGTGCACTGCGCATGCTCGATGAAGAATGAAGGCCATTCATATAAAAATGATTTGATTATTGATGTAATAATTTGACCATCTAAGTTAAATAAATAAATTGACTCATAATTTTGTTACAGACGAATCAACTTGCTAGCTATTAGTTATATGCAACAATTATTTCGTAAATAGTTCAAATAAAAATTTAGAATGACGTTTTTGATACGATAATACTTTTTATTAAGCGTGCGCGAGCGCGAAACGTTACTGTCGATTATAATTTTTTAGTTTTATAAAATAGCTATTGAATATTTTTAATTTCAGTTAAGTGGGCAAACGAATTCAGCTTGGAAACAATTTTCTTACTATTTACTACGTTCAGAAATTCCATTCAGTAAAAGAGATAGAGATGTTTAAAATTCTTGGGAAAATAATTTTCTTTATGAATTTTTTACGAAGAAGCTAAAGATGGACAAATAAATCTGACAACATAGGTGCATTCGGCAAATTAAAATCTTTCGATTCGTATATTTTTTATTAATTTAACGTTAATTATGCAGACCAGAACGGGGTAGGTGTGTGTACAAATTGGGTCGCGTGTATAAGGCTGCATTTAAGAAACTCCCCAAACTACCTATTGCAATTCGAAGTCTCGTTAAACTGACCAATTTCGTGTTGGCCGTTTGGAGCGTGCGCCGAACTTCCAGAAAAATCGCCGAAATGACCAGTACTACTTAAAATACTCGCCAAAGTGACCACTTCTAATATATATACATATGTGTGTGTGTGTGTGTGTGTGTGTATAACAATGAAAATCAACAGCACTTTGGAATATTTTAAACTGCTTTATTTAATTGTCATATTATTATTTTTCTCTGTTCGTATTATTTTAGAGTAGGTAAACCAGAGGGGCCTCAACTCAGAGGGGTATCAGCTCACTGAGTTGAAGCGTGTGAGTTGAGGTGTGTGCATGTTCAACTCACCTCCCCCCCCCTTACTGTTCAGCCCGTGCGTTATCGACTCACCTCCCCCCTCCTCCTACTAAGTTATACCAGTGCGTTCTACGCACTCCCCCCTCCCCCTACTAAGTTGATGTTATGTGGCGAGCATTCTCCCTCCTCCACCTGCTATGCTGTGCGTGCGTTCTACGTCCCCCCCCCCGCCCCTCCTATACTGTGCTGATGTGCTCTGACGCGTGTTCTCTGCATACAAATGATAATAAATTTTAATAAATATTATACATAAATATTTATTATAATTGGTATATAACGAATAATAATAATTTTTTTTGATGTTCAATATGCGCGCGCACGTGTGTGCGTGCATGCGTGTCTCATCTACCGAAGATGGTTTAATAGAAAAAACGTGCAAGTACCTGCTTATTTTCTTTTATTTGTAGACTTCATGGTTGTAAGCTACTATAAATAGCACAGTGTAAGAATTATCGAATCATTCATCAACCAGCATTCCAATAAAATGGATAGCTACTCTAAAGTAAAGTACTCTCTTCTTCCACAGGAAGACCCGGACGAAAAGAAGAACAAAGAATCATCGACATGGAAACAAAGTATTTCCAAATTTTCGAGCAATACTAAAAATTTTCCTGAACAAAAAGGCTATCAGCAGTTCAATAACGAAAAGAAGAAATAATAATTATATGTATACATGTCATCATTGTACACCACCTCAACTAATAAACATTTTTTTCATCTAAATTCTATATTGTATAAATTTTTTTGTAGATAAAAAAATACAAAATTTATTATAAAAAAGATGAACTGCTGCTGCTGCTGCTGCTACTGTCATCGTCAGAGTCAGCGAAGAATTTCGCTTTTTTTGGATGGTTTAATAAAAAAATAAAAGAATATTTTTTTGTATCAATTGAAACAAAAATATTTTATTGATAAAAAATATATCTTATTCTACATGTTCTTAAAAAATACATATTATTATATAAAATATTTACTTAAAAAACAAAATCATTATAGAAATCTTTCAACGACTTCATCGCTCTCTTCCCAATCTATACAACAGCCATCGATATAAAACTTTTTCATTAATTTAACGTTTTGATGTGCACATGTCGTTACGTATTTGCCGTTATGATTAGGGCACACAGTAACTGATTTTAATTTTTCGAAAGGCGAATAGCCCCAATCATTCAAATCGAAAACTTTGAGGCCATATCGTTCTAACCACTCTTTTTTCAAATCTCCGGAAACGAAAATTTTTGTGGCATCTTTGAGTGTATCTGTGATGATGAATTTATGCTCTTTGTATTTATAATCGTCAGAGTTCCATGTTAATCCATGATAGGAGAGTTCTAACCAGAGATTTTCTCGCTTATATTTCTCCGTTAGTCTTCGCCATGGAATGGGAGGTTTGAACAAGCGTACGAGCGGTTCTTCGTTGTAGTTAAGTGGAAGTATCGCTAACTCTTTCACAGCATAAGTTTTGCCAGGCATACTGCAGCTACTGGAGCAGTCTTTAATGATTCGTTTTGTTTCGAACAGTCAATCACTACGAGTGGCATGTAATTTTTATATTCGAGTTTGTTGAGCATCGGTTCGGCATCCTTACCGTAGTATACGTTTTGAAAATTGGCATACATATCGTACAATATTGCGTACTGGTTTTTACTGAAATCAATGTTAAGATTACCGTATGAATAGCACTGAGAGTTGAGGTACAGTTTTACATTTCTGATGTTACAATTATCAAATATACTAGCGTTAGAGTTTGGTTCATTTTTTCGATTGGTTTGGAAGGCTAAGATGACGTAGCGTGGTTTCTTCAACTGATTTGTCGTTTTAACTATCCAGACGTGATTTGTGTTTGCAGGCAGCGCTGAATATTCGTACAGTTCCCAACTACGAAAACTCATTAAAATACTTCGTTCGCATTATAGAAAGTCGAGTAGACGTATTTTCTTTGCATTCGATGCAGGTACATAGGGCATAAGCCATTCGAGACATGTTACATTAATCTTAAATTCTTCGTAAGCTTCAACGTCGGCCACGGTCTTCTTCGTTTGATAAACTGCATTTAAATCAGTACTCGATCTTACGAGAATTAATGCATGTTTCATATTCACTAGCACTTTGCGATAGTCCTCAGCGAATCCAAGTATGAAGCTCAGAGGAATCAAAATGTCAAAGTCGCTATTTGCATTAGTTATTTTATGGTCCTCTTGTTCTAAGGTATTTATCCATCCGGCATTTTCGGCAATCAAAGGTTTGACTTGGAGTGAGAGATAACCAGTTCTTCATAACGATTGTGAGACCAACGTTTTTACATTTATCTATTTCTATAGCATTCAGCTCATACCTAATTTCTTCAAACATGTGACAAATTGCATTATTAACAAAATCAGTATTCGTTAACAAAGTGTTATTGTTGCTGCGTAATCGTCCACAAATGTATAACGAGCTGCGATATGGTAAAAGGCACAAGTCTTGATGTTGAATTAATATACGAATCTCGTCACTATTTTTGAACGATGAATCGGTATAAGTTTGATGAGCGTGGATCTCGTAATGAGCCAAAGATTCATCGAAGACGTCAGATGACTGTATTTCTAGAATGTTCTCCATTGTTTCGTTGAAAGCAGCAGCAAAAAAAAATTAGGCAATTTATTTTCCACCTGGAACTACTCTTAACCCAAGACTTTTTAGGAACTTTATGCTTTGACGCGTTAAAGCTTTCGCTTTCCGATGACGATTGATGATTGGAGTTCGTCGTGTTGACGTTTTCAATTTCAGTCGACGACCGATGATAGGTTTGCATTTTTCAATGCTTATATAGCCCCTACCACTCTTTGAATCGTAAACAATTCCCATTATACGCTTTTGTAGGTGTAATCTGATGGTTATGACGTCACCGCGAAAATTAATTAAATTTCCGTCTTGATCGACAATGCGTAATTGTAAATAATCTATAGACTTTTTCGTAACTGGAAGATAAATTACGTGAGAGGGAATTTCAATAATTTTATATCCAGGCGGTACTGTTGGAAAAAATTCGTGAATATCGTGAACGGTGTTTCCGTTCAAGTAAGCTCCAGCGGTTATATTACACTCGACTCTCACAGCATTCACTCTGAGAATACTGACGGGCAGATCAGAGTTGTGAGAAACGTATGCCTCTAATGTACGTTGTGAAAAACCCAACAATCGTTCGATAGAATTCTGCCGACGAAAATCAATAGGTTCGGAACACTTGATTGTACAATGCAAGGTGTTGTTGTTTGGTTTCAAACTTAATATTATATTATTATTATTATCAGTACGGAGAGGCTGCATAGCTTTGCGAAGAAATTTATCAATGTCGTCGATCTCGTAGGTCCCGACAGGTATGTCGATAATTTGATTTGCGACGTAAAATGTATTATTATGTACGTCGATATTAGGTATCGAGTTGAACGTTAGAAACTCGACTAAGCCCAACTTGTAATGTTTATGCTGTGATAGTTCGATTGGTGAGAAATAGTGCGCTTCCAACAGTGAAGAATTACCCGAGAGCGTCAGAGTTAACGAATCCTCCATGACTGTGTGAACATGACTACCGATATTTTCACGTTGCCTTTAATTTTATACCCTCGCACAAAAACTGTAAGCAAAGATGACCGCATACGTGAGAATTGAAATCTTGATATCTTTTCGTATTATATTTGATCTCGATATCGCCAATATACATCATTAAATCAATAGGTGGTCTAAGATCACCAAAGCTATCGAAATATGTGACGTTTTTTCCGATTTTACGATAAGCCACCCAGTGCGTTCCTGTTTCTTCGACGCCATCAAGATTGACTATAGCTGATTCGTGATAATATGGTCCAGAACTCGGTAAGTCATTTCTCATGAAGACTCCGCGAAAATTTGGTATACTCAAAACTTTTGCATACTTCATCAAGTCGGCATTTGTGAGGGCTCTATCCGGTAAATTTATTTCGAACTTTTTTTTTTCAAACCTGATCCCAGATAAGATTTGAGATAAAGTCCATTGCCTTTTTTATAAGGTTTGAGATACAAGCCTTTTCCCAGAGTAATGGTCTCCATCGTTTTGTTGTGTCTCTTGTTCTCTTCCAATTGCTGTTTTGCAGACTTTGCATCGTTCACGGCTTTTGCGATTCCCGCGGCGCCACCAGCTAGAGCGCCAGTTGCACTCAAGCCTGCAAAAAGTGGTATGAGGAAGGGCAAAGCTCCACCCATCTTAGTTGATATTGGCAGAATTCGTGGAACATTGATGTTTGCTTTTCCACCATCTTTTTTAACGGTTGTACGAGCTTTTTTCAAAGCAGAACCGATGACTTTGCGCGCACATTTACCCTTGGACCATTTGAATGTGGCCGCTTTGATCACGCTTTTCAAATTAACTAACTTTTTCGTTTTCTTGCGTCCTTTCGTCTTGGTTTTCTTTTTTTTCTTCGCGAGACCCATACCAAACTTTGATGTTAATTTCATGGCGTTATTAACTAACTTTTTCGTTTTCTTGCGTCCTTTCGTCTTGGTTTTCTTTCTTCTCTTCGCGAGACCCATACCAAACTTTGATTTTAATTTCATGGCGTTAGATATAGCGTAAGCAGCTGCTTTCTCAACAAAACTAGAATCCTTAGCGAAGACTCTTTTGATCGCTTTTTCAGCTAAAATTTTGTCTGCGATATTTCTAGCCTAGATATTTTCTCGATTTTTCGAGTACGCTATATCGTGTTGCTTGCAAGCTGCGTCGAGAGGATTGATTCCTGGATCGCCGCGAGCTAAACATGTCTGTAACTTAGTTCCTGGTTCGCAATATTGATAGCCTGGAATATAGAGTTCAAATGGAATTTTATTAATGATATCATTGACGAATCCTCGTCCTTTCTTTGCTCTTTGACGTTTGCATATGATCATCACTCGACCAAGTCCAACACACGACTAACGTTTGAAACTATAAAAACAGGTATATATATAGCCATGTGGTCAGTTATCGTTCGAACTCTGTCTCGTGAGTATGAATTTCAAAAAACAAACTGTGAAACTTCCTGTAGAAAATTTTGACGTTATCGTGCGGGAGGATAAGCAACCAAAGCGTCACGGAGATTTACTGCCGAATAGCATCAGAGCTATTTTTTGTCGTCCGTCCAACTGTGGCAAGACCAACAGTCTTTTGGCGCTTATCATTCACTCCAATGGCGTTAGATTCGAAAATGTTTACGTGTACTCGAAATCGCTCGAACAGCCAAAGTATAAATTATTGGAAGAGATGTTAAAGCCGATAGACGGAGTGAAGTATTTTCCGTTCAAGGAGCACGAATCCGTGATCGATCCCGAGCATGCATTGCCTAATTCAATTATGATATTCGACGACATCGCCTGTAAGAAACAGGACAATGTACGCGCTTTCTTTTGTATGGGCAGACATAGGAGCGTCGACTGTTTCTATCTCTCGCAAACGTACGTGCGTATTCCTAAGCATCTCGTGAGAGATAACGTCAATTTATTGGCAATTTTTCAACAAGACGAAGCAAATATGAAACATATATACGACGATAATGTGAATTTAGATAAGGAACAAAAAAAAATCTTCCCCCCGAAACTCTTGTTACAGTTATTAAAAAGCCGAAATTTCTAAACAAAAAAAAATTAAAATATGAAATCAATTCAGCTGATAATGTCGATAAGTACGAAACCGCTCAGTCTAGTGGCGGAGATAGCGATGCTACTGTCACGCACAATACTACACAGTTTTATAACAGTTTATCCGACGAGCCGAGCGAGGATGAGCATTTAGTTGGCGACAAGTACACGAATGCATTGGATAAAAGTGATTCGAATTTTGTGGACTTGATTTATGGAGTACGTAAAGAACGAAATGGATCATACACGTTTGGTAAATCTACGGTGATTTTTGACAAAGATAACGTAGACGTCGATGGTTTCAAGTATCCAAAAGCACAGGGTTTAGTGGAGTTACTGGTTGCAAAGCAACCTGATCAAAGTTTAATCACTTTCAATGATCTCAAGAGCTACAAAGAAATCTTGGAGATTTCTAATATTCATAGGAAGAAAAATAATCCAAACGAGGCTATACGAGCGCACAATAGTAATAAATTCAATAACATAATTGGTCCGTTATTTGGTTTGACTAAAAAAATACAAAAGGAGGCGAGGGGCTGCTACAGACGACTGGTACGTCTTTACCTATCTACAAGATTGCGCGAAACATTACTTCTATGGATTACGTATACTAGGATGATCCGAATGAGCTCGTTGATCGTCTTCGATTGTTACTGGCTGAGCAATCAGCTGGTAACAATAATCACATCAACGAAATTCATTCGATAATCGAAGAATTACGCGAGGGTGGATATATATATATATATATATATATATATATATATATATATATATATATATATATATATATATATATATATGGGCCATTCTAATACTTTTCGAAAAAACCGTGCGCACTCATGTCACCAATTTTGACGCCAATTTTTTTACGTACTCTACATATAAAAATAAGACTACTTGAATTTTTTCAGATTTTTTGGCCCAATCTGGGGTCCCTAGAATTTATAGAAGCCCCAAAATTGAGCAAAAATTTAACGAAAAATGGTCATTTTCAGAGTGTCACAGAATCGCGAGTTTTTAAGTTTCAGAATCGCGCGATAGCTCATTCTCTTAGTCTTTCTGAGCAGTTTTCAATGGTTTATTTATAAATTAGTTTATCGAATCTAAAAGCTTCACAACAGCTAATAATGTAAAGCATACTTTATTCGAAATTTGCTGATCTTTGAAACCCTGTAGAATCGTCAATTTTTGATATTTTTTTACGTATAAAAGCTCAATTTTTCGTCTTGTTAAGACTAAAAAATTAAGCTGTCGCGCGTTTTTTTACGTTGAAAATTGACGAAAATACGTCCAGTCAAAGTAGATCAAAGGTACGAAAAATGACGATTTTAGTCAAATTCAGCCTCCTATAACTTTTTTGTCGTAACTTCAAATTGGCTGAAAATTTGACAGGATCTTTCCGAAACCTCCCCAAACAAAATTATATGAGTTTGGTTTTGTGTATCGGCCGTTTAATAATAGATCTATGCTATCATTTTCAGCCGTTTTAAAATCATAAGTAATAATATATAGTTGTATTGTCATTATAGTTGTATTATCATCACTAACTGGAATGAATGCATGCAGTGATTGTGTTCCTTGTATAGTAAGAGCATCTTTTAATTGACTATACATGCTACTTTCAAAAATTTCATATTCTTCTTGACTACAGTAAATAAACGTTATTTTAGGCATAGCTTGCTTCACCCATTTGTAAAATTCTGCAGAATTACTTATGATTTTACCGAGCAAGCTTTCTCGTCGAGCTAATCTTTTTATACCTCCACCAATTCCATCACACGGACTTTTACCATGACAACTTGCAAAAAAATGCCACTCTGCTCTAATAGAATAAATTCTGTAATGTCGAACTAAGTTTAGAAAATTCATTCTATTTTTATATTGGCTTCCGGCACCATCACTAACATAAATAATTTTTTTTACAGTATTTTGAAATGTATTTTTGATACAACTTATTTTTGTATACAACGGAAATTAAAGTAAAAAAAAACTTCATACTTTTCTAAATTTGAAATAAGACGCATAATTTAAAGGGTTTTTTTTGTAAAATTACTTGTAAATAACTTATTAAGAGTATTATGGTGTAGGTCCGATAAAAAAAAACATTTTTAATGCGGCCGCATCCTAAATATGCGTCGGTCTCAAGCCCGCTCAAATGCAGAGAGCAAATGTTTAATTTCAATATTATATCAGATTGTATAAAAAAATAGTTCATTTACTTAATTAATACATTTATATATTATTTAAATAAATACATATAGACTGTTAGAATATGAAATTATTTATTCTTTAAAGAAGGCAATTGCAGCAAGCAACGTTGGAACCGCACGAGTAGCAGACGGCCGAGCGGCTAGCGCGCGGTTCGTTTCATTTTAGTGCTATCTTAATCCTAATAGCGGGCACTCGATTTTCTCAACGGTTTCTTATGTCAAAAATGACAAGGAACACGATGGTACAAAAATTTAAAAAAAAATATCGTTTTTTGAGATATCGTCGATTTTTTGAAAAAATTGTTTATAACAATGACATAAATAAATGATTTGGTATTTTATTATTTACATTTTAAAAGTGAAACTCTTTCCGCGTCTTTAAAAAAAAAAATCATGTCCATATCTTTATTAGTCTCCGAGAAACCGAATTAATAAAATAAAGTCCAATATTTTTTCAAAAGTTGATAAGTCGGCCCCTTATCAATATTTTGATCTAAAACTCTGCACAGATGTTGACCTCTGTATAGATAACAAGTCTACCAACTTTGAACAAAATTGGTGATTTGAAGTTTTAAACTGTTTGAAATAGCCAAGAATTGCCCACCAGCAAAATCGAACGCAACCTATGGAATATAAAAACAAAGCCAACCACCAATTGCCTCATTTGCGTCGGCACGCAAGCCTTTAAAATTAGCTCTAAAAATATGACTGGATATATTATAAAAATATACATCGTATTTTAAAAACTATCGCTTCTCAACTGCAATTTGTTAGCCCATCTACGAGCGATCTTTTAAATTTACTCAAACTGTTAGAATATATCTATTAGGAAAATTTGATTAAATAGCGTTATATGTTATATGCGTAATTTGTCATGAGATTTTTTAAAGAGGTATGTAATCCAACTTTCTTCACAAAAAGTTCCGAATGCTATGTCTCCTAATTAGTTTATATAAACTAAAATGTCAATATTATGGAAAATCCAAATGGAATATTTCTGATAATTTACTATAAATTTTATTTTGAAAGTAAATGATTTTTATCGTATATAATTTTTATTCAACTATTAACACGCGGGCCGTATGAGTATTGAATTGGACGTTTGAATTGCGCCGTGTGCAGAAGCTTAAAAATATAGGTAAGTCAAAGATAAATTGCGACCAATACCCAATTGAATAGTTTAATGCGTGATTTCATGAATTCGATAAAACGGCTGAAAATGATAGCATAGATCTATTATTAAACGGCCGATACACAAAACCAAACTTATATAATTTTGTTTGGGGAGGTTTCGGAAAGATCCTGTCAAATTTTCAGCCAATTTGAAGTTGCGACAAAAAAGTTATAGGAGGCTGAATTTGGCTAAAATCATCATTTTTCGTACCTTTGATCTACTTTGACTGGACGTATTTTCGTCAATTTTCAACGTAAAAAAACGCGCGACAGCTTAATTTTTTAGTCTCAACAAGACGAACAAATTGAGCTTTTATACGTAAAAAAATATCAAAAATTGACGATTCTACAGGGTTTCAAAGATCAGCAAATTTCGAATAAAGTATGCTTTACATTATTGGCTGTTGTGAAGCTTTTAGATTCGATAAACTAATTTATAAATAAACCATTGAAAACTGCTCAGAAAGACTAAGAGAATGAGCTATCGCGCGATTCTGAAACTTAAAAACTCGCGATTCTGTGACACTCTGAAAATGACCATTTTTCGTTAAATTTTTGCTCAATTTTGGGGCTTCTATAAATTCTAGGGACCCCAGATTGGGCCAAAAAATCTGAAAAAATTCTAGTAGTATTATTTTTATATGTAGAGTACGTAAAAAAATTGGCGTCAAAATCGGTGACATGAGTGCGCACGGTGTTTTCGAAAAATATTAGAATGGCCCATATATATATATATATATATATATATATATATATATAGACTAAGAGCACACCTATAGTTCGAGCATTATCAAAATGAACGTCGACATATTCGGACGTAAATATAAAGAGCAAAGAGTCCACGGTCTTCGCGGTCCGCCCGGTATTGGGTTCAAGCTCACGAGCGAGTACCATTACTATCTAGAGAATAAAAGATTGGAAAATCTTGCTCCTCCGCGGTAGGCTAAAGATGCTATAAATTGGAAAACTGCGGAAAACATCGTTCAGATGGCAATCAAATCTACGAGAGACATGATCGCACGATGAAGGAGTGATCTTGAGGATTTGGATGCAATTATCAAAGAGGAATTACGTGCTATGAGCATAAAGTGACAATGATCGCGAACTTTTCTGTCTTTTTTGTTTCTCGACAAAAGACCTATTACATATATGACATAGCGTAGCACAAAGAAAGCTAAATGCCTCTTGGAACTTTAAATTTTCCATAGGCTGCGAGCTTCTATACAATTCGTGCAGATATTTGGCAAAATCGTGAAGATTGCGAACGAACCACTTGGCCGGACCAACATCATCGACGGTTTTCTGTCTGTATCTTCGATAACGCGAAAGAGAGTCATCGTAGCTACACTTGACGAAAAATCCAACGCTGTACGGTTTGTGACGTTGATAGATCCACTCGTCGTTGGACACCGCTTCCAAGAGACTCTCAAAATCGGCGTACACGACGAACGGTACCGCGCACTCATTTTTAAAGTTTTCAAATTGTAAATATTTATCCTTGCCACTGGGAAGCACAATTTTATACATATTCACATTTTTACAGTCGATCTCGTGCGTTTTCAATCTCTCTTCAGTTAGAAAATAATGCAAGCAACGATCGCATATGTACAACTTACATTGGCGAAATGACAACTGTCGATACATCAATCGAGATAAGTCTTTTATCCAAACGTAGTGCACTTTGTATGGTATACCGAGACGTTCCATTTGCTGCTGCTGCTGCTGTTCTTCGTTCACATCGATATAATAATTTTCCACTAGAAGAAGATTCACGTGCCTGCCTTTTTTCTCATTGGTCAAATGTTGCGGCAACACATCGTAGGACCCATTATTCAAATTTAAAAAGTACACTTTCACTGAAACGTTGTTTTGCTTTTCAACTTTCACGACTTCTTTCAGGTGTACCGGAAATGATAGATCTTTGAAATTATGTTTATCTTGATGAGCAGTATAGGCAGTGACACGGCATGCATTCCTTGCGACTGGATGTAACGCCGAAAGGATGGCCCATTTGAAGCATTCGTTGTTGTTGTTCCGCACGTTCACACAGGCTCTCATTCTTTTAATAGGCTTGGGCAATTCAACGTAAGAACCAGCTCTCATAGGATTGTACTTGCTAATATTTACGGTTAAATTTAATATAACGCGAAGAGACCAGCCCGAGTCTTTCTCTTGAAATTCTTCCGTGCTCTTACTAATTAGTTGTAAAACGTTTTCGACGAATCACTCGTCTATGTCTGTAGTTAGGTATATCGGCGCCATCTTCGTATTAAGCTTTTCATCGCAATTATTCTTTTCGACTGCATACTCGGCATCCAGTACGGCATTCACTTTTAAAGAACTATATCTCTTCAAGGTCTCCTTAATTTAAGCATGAAATAATGGTTTGGCATGCCTCAAAAACGCATTCAAATCCAGATGTTTCAGATTGGTTATCACACCAGTCTTTATTCTACCTTTGAACGCACTATTGATGTCGTTCCAGCGAACTGTTGAGTCTTGAGCTGGATTGACAACAGCCGGTGTAGTAGTAGTAGTAGTAGCTGTAGGAGTAGCAGTAGCAGTAGCAGTAGCAGTAGCAGTAGCAGTAGCAGTAGCAGTAGCAGTAGCAGTAGCAGTAGCAGTAGCAGTAGCAGTAGCAGTAGCAGTAGCAGTAGCAGTAGCAGTAGCAGTAGCAGTAGCAGTAGCAGTAGCAGTAGTAGTAGTAGTAGTAGTACCATCTTTCGATGTCTTCGACACTAGCATAACCTGCATTCGCCAGACGATGTGCGCGCAAGAGCAACAAAGCTGTGTTCTTGAAGTACTCAGCCATGATGCTAGTTACTCAACTGAGCAGATTTGACAAATCCATCGCGGTATATTCACTACTCGTCAATGCTGATTGGTTGGAAAAAGTATGGAGGGGGTGAACAATTGTAATTGATCGAAAAATTATAGTGGAGCATCAACAAGTGCAAGCTCAGTATAAAAAGACATTCATTCGTCTGTATTAACGCAGTCGCCGACGTCGATTCCTTAGTTACTACGATGGATTTTGTTGTAGACATACAGGGCTTCAAAACTACCTTAAACGAATTCGTATTAAGGAGATTGCTGTTTGTCCTCAGGAAGATGATCCAACTCCATCGGTGCTTCTGTTTAAACCACCTTACCCATGGGAGTGGTTATTAAAGAAAAATCAGTGTGAAAACCGGTGGTTAGCGAGAAATTTTCATGGTATTCCGTGGGAATCTGGCGATTTACCGTACGACAATCTTGGATAAGTAATGAAAAAAACACTTTTTGGTGCAACTATTTTTGTCAAAGGTCTTGAAAAAACAAAATGGCTGAGAAATTTGTTGACCAATGCACAGTAAGTGTCTTTTCGTCGCGTATCATCTTAAAGAGAAAAAATGATATCTAATGATTTTTTTTTTTACAGAAGTGGTTAACGTTGAAGATTTGGGTTGTCCATCACTCAAGAATCTTTCAAACGATAGCATTTCCGTATGCAGTAACCAAAACGCGTATCTATCAAATCCACCGTGTGCCTTTAAAAACGCGCTGGCTATCAGTAGATGGATGCTCGCTCGCAAAAGTCGTGATATGTAATTTGATTTTTTTATATCTAAGTTTGAAAATAAATTTAAAAAATTAACGTATCGATCAATCCTTGTTTTTTTACTCATTTATAATATATATAAATTTTAGAAATGTGTATTATTATATATAAGAAACAAAAAAAATTTAACATTAAAATACAAAAAATATTAGTTTAAAAGAGAAAAAAAATACACAAACATTTTTTAAAAATAATAGGAACTTTATTAAAACCTAACAAGAACAAATTTACGCAAAATAAGCATGAACGCGTTTGGTAATAGTTTGACGACATATTGGACAATCGTCAATTCTTGATGCACATTCCATGCATACAGTGATATGTCCAGAAGGTAAAAAAAGTACAGCGACCCTAGCATCCAAACATATCTTACATTTGGTAATTCCAAGTTGACGCAAAATATTGCCTATATCTCGCTGCGACTTTTCAACCCTTTCGCGAATTTTATTCATATTTTCATTTCGTTTCTCGATACTCTTCTTATAACCGCGTACAAATTCTTCGCAAACAGATACTATGTTACGTCTCGTGCATCAACTACGAATAGCTAATGAATGAGACGTTCCAATATGTTGACTAGTGGTCGGATATGTCTCACTTATAATAAATATATGTGGAAATGTATGTTTGATAAGTGTACTACCTTGATAACCGTAGCCTTTAATTGTTGATAAAATGTAGCAGGCTCTAACTGCTTGTTGAATTGTATGAATGTAGCAGGCTCTAACTGCTTGTTGAATTGAATAAATGTAGCAGGCTCTAACTGCTTGTTGAATTGAATAATTGTAGCAGGCTCTAACTGCTTGTTGAATTGAATAGGATAGGTTGTAGAATAATACTTGCCCGAATATTACTTTGTAACAGTCGCGAGTTTATTAATTAAAGTGATCACCAATTGTCGGACCGGTGTGTACGGAGTTGAGTCTTACAGGTACTTATTGACAGACTGACGGACTACTGATCAACTCCCCTCGTAATGATGTTCATTGCTTTTTATATGTTAATTTTCAGGTCAGTATCGAATTGTGACATTTTGTTTTTTGCTGAATATACATTCTTGTGCTCGGTAGCTTTATTTCGGAGTGCTATTTGTTTCGCGATTTGTCAGCTTTCTGCTGACGTGTGAATATTTTAGCAGTTTTGAATTTCCTGAATATGCATTTGTTACAAAAGAGGATGTGTCGTAAGGTGTAACAACTTTATTTCGGAGTATCATTTACCTCGCGTTTCGTCAGCTTTCTGCTGACGTGCGAATAGTTTTAGAAGCTTTGAATTTCACGAGTGTGCAGTTGTTACAAAAAGGATGCGTCGTAAGACGTAACAACTATACCAACAGTTGCATTTGCTATGGTTTTCGAAGCACATTTCTCCGTCTAATGTCAATCGGAAAAAAGCTTTGTAACAAGACTCTCTATCGATAACGATAACGTAGGCTCGTCTGTACTCGAAGGTGGGCTAGTTGTTGCGCACGCTATTGCAGCCCGATATTCGAGCTTATATGGTCCACAAACATCTTTACTTTTTCTTCGAGGAGGTACCAGTACGGGGCTCGATCCGATCGGCACATTGCCACAACTTCTGTTACGAATGAAAAGGCAGCCGCCATCCCAGCGCTTATGTTCCATCATAGGGTCGTCACCTCCTTCCCAACGACAGACTTCCATACCACATTCAAAACAGCGCACTTGATCGATCTGCCCCGTATAATAAAAGCCGGTCGCAGCAAGATCTGCTGGTCGTACGTGTGCGCATGTCCATTGAGACGTGAAGCTACCCAGCCTCGCTTGCTCAAATATGCACAAATAAAAAAATATTGAAAAAAAAATATATAAAGTATGTTCTATAAACAATAAAACAAATAATTACCTATAGTCAATCTTGTTGGAGCTCATTGTAGAATGTTCGTATAACCTTTTTTCTTTCACACTTTACACTAGTTCACTCTGGATGCGGATGCGACTGCTGATGAGATGCAGCTCATTTTTATAACGGACGATTGAGATTTCCCCTCTCCATTCTCCATTAAAAAAATTCCATACATGCCATACGTGCAATACATTCCATTCATTTCGTACATGCCATACATTCCATAAAAAAAAATTCATTTAATTTTTATGAGTTATACATACACATGCGCGCACGCGTGCGCGTATGCGTATGTAAAGCATACAACTTGTGGGGAATTGACTCAACGGTCTATGCGAGTGACGTTATTTAAAACTGTCGCATATACGCACTGATTTTTTGTTGTTATTGTTGTTTTTTGATAACAATATTTCAATTATTTTAATTAAGCAGAAATTACCTGTCCTTTCTGTTGAATTTAATTGTTGACAATTTACATATAAATAATTAATTGTCTACATCTAATACTCTATAAGAAAAAATTAGTAACATTATTTATCGAATTTTTTTCTCGTAATAATCTTTCGGTAATAGACATACAGGAGAATCGAACCTAGCCTCCTTTGCATCTATACGACAGTGCTCTACCGTCTGAGTCATTGTCGCTCTTTCTAAAGATAGTGCATACTAACTGTATATTATTTCATGATTTAGGAAAAATTATCATTTTTTAGTATTATTTTGTACACTGAATTAAACGAACTATTTTAATTTTGTATATATTTTTTAACTAATTAAAAAATACTTACCTTATACTTACCTACTCGTCTCGCTGAAAATGGAGGGGTAAGAATAAAGAAAAACACAAGGTTGAATTTATTCGTAATTTCAAATTGTTATTGTTTTTTGTTGAAACGTTTGTTTTTAGTATTTACCTTTGTCGCTACGATATATTTGCGCATACGTTTGAATAGCACTTAAAAGTGCTGATTTATAAAAAATTATAAAAGTTTTTTATTGAACAAATAGTTAGTCTATGTTATATTTAACCATACGTTTGAATAGCACTGAAAAGTGCTGATTTATAAAAAAATAATTTCTTTTATTGAAAATTTAGCACTGAAAAATGCTGTTTTAAATTTATCTGATCTGATGATGATATCGATTAACTGTTGGGATTGTATAGCTTCGTCAACTTGAAAAAAGCGGCCCAGAAAAGAGCCGATCGTTCGTTCACTGCAACTTGTCACTACCAACGGCTTGCCACCACCTACTCTTCGTCCGTTGCGTGAGAAAAAGAGCGTACGCGCTATCGTGATCCTGTATTAATACACATTGGCGTCTTTTCTCCGCACTAATCACATTTTCTTTAGCTACTCCCACCACTAATTATGATCGTCTTATGCGCGCGACAAAATCAGTGCTGTCGCGTAGTCTCGCACCCCCTACTCCCAAATCTTCGACCAATGACCGAAGCGCGGCAAGTGTTTCCAAAAATGAATAAAATTCGAACGCCTCGCAACGTTACGTCATAGTGATTTTTTTGGTTGGAAAGTTAACTTTGGTGAAGGAAGATGCAGCGCGAATATAATAGTGAAGTGAGAGATCGAGTTCTGCAGCAATTGTTTGCGCCAGACGATAGGCCGTGGTAAGACGCATTGGATCAAGCTATGGAAGCATTTGGCGAGGACGGCGATCTTTTCGAAGATGAAGTCTTCGGAGTGAATGAAGCAACGGTGGATGAAGTCGTCGAGCAGCCGCGAACACCTTCGCCGAGGAGAAACGATGACGACGACATCCACAAAGCGGCAACAATTCGGATGCCACTAACACCTCCACCTACAATGATATTGTAAGCACCTATTTTTTCATTCTCTTTTACTCTCTCTCTCATTCTGTCTTTTTATAATATAAAGAACAAAATCATTTAAATGTAAATAGATATGTTCTTATTATTATAAAATTTTATATATAATTAATACCATAATACTAATAACACAATTATATTTAAATTTTATCAATTTATCAATATAATGGTATTAGTTATACATAAATTTTTTATAATAATAATAAGAGCATATATGTTCTTTACATTAAAAAAGAGGTTCTGTTCTTTTTTTTCATTGAATAAGGAATGTGAGAGTATGATTAAGCAATTAAAAATTTATATATCTAATAATATTGTATTAATAAATTGATAAATTGATAAAATTTTATATAGATAATTTATCAATTTATTAATGTAAAAGTATTATTCGTTATATAATATGTATGTACGTGTGTATATGAGAGAGAGAGTATATACTCCAATTTAAAATTTATTAATACAAGCTTCTACATCTGGAAAGCTTTCTAAGCAACTGCTTCAGACGTGGATGCAAGAAGTATTTTTAAAAAATACTGGGAATTCATCGGTCTTACTTTTAGACTCTTGGAGTGGTCAATGTAATAATACCGTACAAGAAGTTGTACCGGAACAAGTAAGTTTAATGGTAATGACAATACCGCCTGGCACTACAGGTAAAATTCAGCCTTTGGATGTTTATGGTTTTCGATTCTGGAAGAATTTTGTAAGAAAGCTATCTGATTTTATTATTTTAATGCAATACAATATTAATTTACACGAAAGAAATTTTATCATAAAATGCAATCCCTCGTACATAATCAGTTATCTTCTCCGAGGTATCATAATACTTTTAAGTATGCATGGTTCAAAAGTGGTTATATTGATAGACCTCCAAAATTTGATAATCCTGTTGAACTTTGCTTTGCCATAAAAGAAGAACCTGTATGTACCTACGAAGATAACATTGAAATTATAATTTGTAGTTGGTGTAAAAAAAGTTATGCTTCAATCATTTTTTTACAGAGTATAATTATATAAAATAATTCTCAAAAATATCAAACATACGTCCGGGATAAATAGAAAGTTGTATTTTATATATGTTAATATGTATATGAATGTAATTATTAAAAAAATAAATAAATAATATTTATAATAAACAAAATATATAATAAAATGTTTTTTTATTACCACTTTGGGACTCAAAATACAAATTTTTTTGGTAAAATTTGATATCACGTTTGAACGTGTAATTTCCCCCATAATTCGAATCTGCCATAAGCAACAGTAGTTTCCATTTGAAATTTTCTAGTTGAGCCAGATTTGGGCCAATTTTTGGAATTGGACCCAAAAAACTGAGTTTTCCATTTGAAAGAACGAAAAACATTACAAAAGAAACACTATAAATCTTTTCAAGTGCAAAAAACACGACTTTTACACATTTTTGAGGTTATGTAAGATCATAAGATAATTTTTTTCGGTCAAACTAATTAATATATCTTAAAGTATGGGTCTTTCCCTTCAAAATGAATTTTGAATCGTTCAGATATCTTTTTCTTTCACCGAGATATGATAATTTGAATTTAGCGTCTCGCCAACTTATGCACTTCAAGCGTATGTAGATAATTATAATTGGCAACCCTGTTTTTACCACTTAAATTACCGTATGGGCCGCTACAAAAAAATACTTGTCCAATATTTTTCGATACTCTAATCGTATGTAAAGTTTCAAGAAAATCGGTGACGGACACCTCCCTGCCTTCCCTTGTAAGTTGAGGCCCCTCTGGTTTACCTACTTTTTAGAATGATTGATATTTTATATACATATTTTACATACAACCATTTTTTGATAAAGTCCTGTTTGAAAAGTAACCGAGCGAACGCTAGGAAGCGAGAAATATTACAGCTAGTTGAAAATTATAAATATAAACCATTGATTGCTGTAATAAAAAAAATCACTACGATAGATTCCCCTTCTGAAAATAATATCCTGGAAGAAACTTAAACATATCAATATATTTCTTTCAATTTAGAACATATTCCAGACAGTGTTAGCATAACGGAAAACACAAACTTCAATGTTAATACGAGTAAAAACAAAAATTTTCATGCAGGCAGCATAAATTTGTTAGAAGTACAAAAACAACATAAAAAGAGTCAATCAAACCATAAAGAAAAGGTTTTTGAAAAAATAGATTTAAAAGGCCTACAATATACCTAAATGATAACAAATTAAGGTTAAATTCGGGTACGGTATGTAATTTTTCAGACCAACATTGTATTGATATAGAAAAAGGCTATACCTTTTGGCCGTTATTACCATACGAAGACTGTTTTAATAACCAATGTTTTATATAGAGGACCGGTCACTAAAATAACCTCACCCAATCAAGAAACAATATTTAGCATAAGCACGGAGGAAGTACGAGGTGTGTTCAAAAAGTAACGAGAATTTTTAAATTTCGCGGGTTTGGAGAGTCCGCTTGTATAAAATTTTTTTTTATTATGTTGGTACACATGCCCCTGAAGTACGATAAAATTTTCAGCAATATTCATTGCTTACTTTTTAAGTGGCAGCCGCTAACGTTAGACGTGTTTTTCGAGCTCGGCGATTTTCGTTTGTGAAAAAAAATGGATCAAAGAATTTGTATTAAATTTTGCGTAAAAAATGAAATAAAGTGTAGTAAAGTTTGTCAAATGTTAACAAAGGCATATAGTGAGTCTGCTATAAGTAAAGCAAGGATTTATGAGTGGTATAAGCGTTTCCAAGATGGCCACGAAAACGTTGAAGATGACGAACGACCCGGACGCCCAAGCACATCAACAACCGATAAAAACGTGAAAAAAGTGAAAGAAATGGTTATGAACGATCGCCGAATCACAATCAGAGAAGTCGCTGATGATGTTGGCATATCAGTTGGCTCATGCCATCAAATTTTTTCGAATGTTTTGGGTATGAAACGTGTGGCAGCAAAATTCGTTCCAAAATTGTTGAATTTCGAACAAAAACAGCGGCGAATGGAAGTTGCTCAGGAGTCGCTAAATGAAGTCAATAACGATGCAGAACTACTAAAACGTGTTATAACAGGTGACGAAACATGGGTTTACGGATATGATGTCGAAACTAAGGCTCAATCGTCCCAGTGGAGGCATTCTGGATCGCCAAGACCGAAAAAGGCTCGACAAGTGCGGTCGAATGTGAAGGTTATGCTCACTGTGTTCTTCGATTTTAATGGCATAGTGCATTATGAATTC
Source organism: Phymastichus coffea (assembly GCF_024137745.1). Lineage (NCBI taxonomy): Eukaryota > Metazoa > Arthropoda > Insecta > Hymenoptera > Eulophidae > Phymastichus > Phymastichus coffea. The sequence goes on from NW_026706814.1 coordinate 9,208,429, forward strand.
TTGCCACAAGGTCAAACAATCAATAAGCAGTACTACCTACAAGTTCAACGTCGTTTGCGTGAAGCAATCCGAAAAAAACGCCCGGATTTGTGGCAAAACAATTCATGGCTTTTGCACCACGATAATGCGCCTGCTCACACTTCATTGCTTGTTCGTGAATTTTTGGCCAAAAACGAAACTGTAACGATGCCTCAGCCTCCATATTCGTCAGATATGGCTCCATGTGACTTTTTTCTATTACCAAAAATAAAGAGAACATTAAAACGCCGTCGTTTTACAAGCATAGATGACATTAAAAGCGAATCGCTGAAAGAGCTAAAAGCTATTACAAAGATCGAGTTTCAAAAGTGTTTCGAGGATTGGAAAAAGCGTTGGCATAAGTGTATTGTATCCGAAGGGGACTACTTTGAAGGCGACAACATTAATGTAGATGAATAAATAAATATTTTTTTCATAAAACGAAAATTCTCGTTATTTTTTGAACACACCTCGTATCTTTCGCATTGTTGATCAGAGAAAATATAAATTTTTGTAATATACTTTTGTAACATACTACACAAATTTTTTAAACCAACAATAGATTAATCTCAGCAAAATTTAAAGTTTAACGAATTCGGAAATTGAAACGTCTGACACTTTGATTTCTTGATTTTTCGATAAATTTAATGTATACCAAAAAGTTATTGTATAAAACAACGTCTCCACTTTTCGGCAGTTGATTCATGACGGGCGACAATTCTGCTGTAACAAATTACTTGTCACTCTCTTTACTGACTTTATCCAGCGATAATTTATACCTTAAAAGTAAATAATTATGATGATTCAACACCACTTTGTGAATTTTTTCGTCAATTTGAGCTTATTTTAAGAGCTAATTACTGGACAGATAATAAAAAGATGGTTCTTTTAGCTTCATCTCTACGTAGTGACGCTCGATCTGTTCTTACAAGTTATTTCAAATTTGAATTAATAACTTTTGACTCCTTATTAAGAAAATTAAAAGAAAGATTCAAACACAAACATTCAGAATCTATTAGCTATTCACATTTCCACAATAGATATTAAAAACACGGAGAAGACTTTCCAAACTTAGTTGCTGATACTGAAAAACTAACACTTTAGCCTATTCCGAATATTTTAGCAAAATTGAGGACAAAATAGCTTGTTCTTAATTCATTTCTAGTATTTTTAATAAAGAAATTAAGGAAATTCTTCAATTAGAAAAAATTAAATCACCGAAGATTGCCTTATCTCGAGCTAAAGAGATTAAAATTATAAAGGATCAGAATAGACGTTCATTTTCACAAAAGAATGAAGTTAAAATCTCTCAATCTTTACCACAGAACTCATTAAACAAACAAACTGACACTAAAACATCAGATGAACAAACTCAACCTTTCAATGTTAAGGATTGGCTTAAAAATGTTGAGTGTTTTGCTTGTAAACAAACATGTCACATTCGCGCACACTGCCCTAACCCTCAACAGGAAAACTAAATTTTAGCTTTCATTCAGCTCGATGCAACATCGCTATTGCTTCTCTACGAACGAAGAAAACCTATTACAAGACAGCTCGACACGTTAATTTCCAAAAAAACCAAAGAGTATGGTTCTTCAACTCTCGTCGAGTGAAAGAGAAGACACCAAAGCTTCAGACAAGTTGGGAAGGATCATACAAAATCGTTAAGAAAATCAAAGATATAGTTTTCTGCATCCAACAAACACCAAAACACAGGAAGAAAATTGTACACACGGACAGATTAGCACATTGACAGATTAGCAACATACCATGATAGATAATTCGCTTACTTTTCTCATGGTTATTTTGAGCTGTGTTTTTTACCGTGAGACATATGTTACATCTCACGTAACGGCCGCGAATTGATAAGAATTACTCAAACGCGACTGTCTCTTTTCGGTCAACGCGTAAGCGCTTTACCACGGGTGCGAGACTCAAACGAAAGCAGGGCGGCAACGTATCTAAAGTACCGAGTGAATAAGTAATAATTAAATAATTTACCTGCAGTTTAACTGGTCCAGAAACTCGTACCTCAGAACCCAAAGATGGACGTGGATTAGGTATAATTCTCAAATAAGTTATTATAGAAATAGATTTATAATATTTATTGATCGAATTACAGAAGGTGCGTAGTGTCACAGAGTAGAATACAGAGTCTCTGTTACAATTGTTTTGCGTTCACTTTTATAGCACAAAATACATAAAAACTAATCGATAAAGGGTTAATCCCAGAAGGGGTAAGTGCGTCACTGAGATTAAAGTTAGCTATTAAATGACTATTACTTTTAATTACGGGAACTCCCCTTCCATAAAAAATTCAAATTTTACCGCCATAAAATAGTCTGACTCGTCCTCGACGTAACACGCCCGCCCCTGAAGACCAGCGACGCAGGGCGCTCGCAAGTTGCACCTGCCTATTTGAAATTGCGTACTTCAAGATAATATACTTATACTTTGCACATAATGAGTTACAATAAGCACTACATACTAAACACCCAGTAATTTTACACATATATATGTTTGAATGAGAAAAATTTCGAAGCACTATAAAGTCTCTAATTTTCAAAAGGCAAGAAACCACCACTCCACACTACATTTAATCTTCTTAGGAATATTTCTTCTCCTATGGTGCCAGGTTTACATATACGGCATTTTTCTCCGGGTTGAAGGGCATTCTGATGGGCGGTTGACCAGCACTCCCAACAGATGAGGAAGATATTCTTCGGTCCATGGGTTAAATATTTTAAAATACACAGCTTACAAAAACGTCACACAGGTAGAGGTCGAGAGCACTGTACACAATTATCAAAAGTTAATAAGTCCGCAAAACCCACACCGCAATAAGGCAGATGTACAAATTCGGCGTATGTTCTTCCGCGTTCGATCCTTTCTCCATGAAAATATGCTACAAGATAATCTATCCATACCTGCATATCTACTCTCCTACGTTTATCCGAGGAACATACTCTACATACTGCAACTGGTCGTTTTCGTATCTTAACTGCAACCTTTTCATGATGATTTGAAGCTGCTTATTCGTGATATCCGGTCCGGGTACTAGCGGTAGGATTAGGTCGTATCCCATCATACGAGCGCAATCCTCCGATACCTTTCGGTAGTCTTCGCAACTGTCATAGCAAATCTGCCCTAAGACTTGGGCCAGATTTGTTGGGTTACCCTCTCTGGATGGACGTCTCATTTTCATTGCTTCGCCGTTTAACCACAAGATGATTCCTCGTCGATACATTTCCGGTAAAACCGCGTTGTCGTATGGTTCCGGACTGTTGAATAAGTTTAAGGGATCACTTATCACTCCTTCTTCTGTGATCACAAATCCGTGGTTTTCTCCATAAACTTCTTCCAACTTTTGCAAGACCCTACTCACGACCATGTTATACAATTACTTATAGAGACACAGGCACAAAACTAGTTGACACTATGCTGTCTTACTGGCAACTAAGTCCCTTTTATTTTACTTTACCTTTCAAACCGGGAACTTAATCATTAATCTAGCTATAAAATTCTAATTTTGTTTCTTTCCTACTGCTAGATACCACTTAATTTATTCGAATACCAGGTGTCGAATTTAGTGTATACTATGTCAACTGTATTTGGAGGAGTCTTGCCAGGAAATTGCAGTATAAATTCACTCTAATAATAATTTATTTATTTCTATTTTTATATAAAAATAGCTCCCCAAAAAAATTTATTCACTAAGATTTAGCCAATAGTTACTGTTTTCCGAAAATAACTGATCTACTTGCCTACTCCACGCCTGAATTAATTCACTACCTCCGTGATGGAATCGGCACCTTTCGTCATCATTTTCTAATGACTTCCGATGTTCGGCAAAGGGGCACTCCAAAATTTGCATCAACACGTCCTCACACTGTTTGCTTGAATGTAACGCCGTACAGTAACGACAATTACGTACTGCTAATAATGGTACTTGACACACTGCACAATATCCAAACGTAAGACGGTTATCTGTATTAAGACTACCATAATTTATCTTAAACAGATGCTGAATGAAGATATCAGTACTTTCACTCGCGGTTTGAAATAGCAAATTTTGGCTCCTGAATAAACTATCCTTTGGTACTGTAAGATATTCCGGATATTAAAATATCTCGTTATTATTTCTTAATGTAAAACTTTTGCCTCTGGCTTGCTGTTGTGCCACTGTGAGTCCTGGTATTACTGGATCTAGCAGTGAGTATCCTATCTTCGTTACACTTTCCTTGCATATTTTTTGAAATACTGATGAGTTATTATATATTATTTCTCCGATTAATTCATACGTGTTGGTTGGCTGGAAGGTCCGCACTTTATATCCGTATTCACTTGCTGTTTTGTTCTACCAGCGGCAAGCTCCCCAGCGATAAATATGGAACGGTTCGGGTGTCCAACAGTAGTTTTCACTCGTTTCGAACAGTCCTAGAGGGTCTCGTTGCATAACATCTTTCTCATTAAAGAGAAAACCGTGGCAAAATCTTCTTTCACTTATGAGTTTGATGGAAACACACTGAGCATACATTTTTCACTGGATTATATTAATTGCTTTCTCTGTTGTTTTCTATAGACTAACTAATTTCCTCTTACTCCATTCGTTTTAATAGTGATTTTTTCTAATTCCCTACCTCTTTCTTTCTACTTTTATGTTCCTGGATGATTATCATTTTACAATCCATGACCTACTTTAGTCACACTAGGAAAGCTTTATTACCCACACCTGGCCTAATACTACGGATAACGTTCTCCTGCAAAGCTAAATATTTCATATGAATATTAAAACTGCCACTGGCTGACTGACTCCCTCAATAACAGGTATACTTATTTATTCTTTGATATTTATTGATTCTGAGCTTTCGATTCCTATCTGTTCAGACGATTCTTCCTTTAGTTCTTCATCCTGGGTTGATTCTAATAGAGTTGGTAACATATTTTCATAGTCATGAACCTTTTTAGGACGTATGCGGGGTATCTCGTAAAATGGTGGCCCCGTAAAATCGTATCTAAACCCGGTATTTAATTTCGACATCGGTATATATGTTTCGCTTACTGTGGTACCTCTTCTACTTTGTTTTTTGTTGACATAGTGATATACTATAAACATAATTAGAGAGCTTATAATTAAATATGAAATTGCAATGCTGATACAAATAAGGTTCCAAGTTGACAAGTTAGTTGTTTTTGATTCTACTTTTGTTGTTAAGGTATTGATCGGTTTTATCTCAATTTTAGTTGAACTGTCTAACCGCTGGTCTATTTTTAAAAGCGTTAGTCGAAAAGGCGGAATAATTAGATTTTTTATTACTGTATTGCCGGTCGCACCTCTATATATTTTTCTGTCGGCCCATATGTCACAAGACCTTGGGAGTTCAATTATGCCAGAAGAAAGCTTCGGAATAGATATCAATTTGTTAGTGCATTTAATTTTTAATGAATCATATTCTCTCGTTGAGAATAATCAGAAATGACTGCTAGCAGTTTTGACTAGAAAATAATATTCATCTTGACTTAATTTAACATTACATTTAACATAACATTACATATAAAGTTTTGAATTTTGGCTTTATTAGCAAGGTGAACTCACAAGATGCTTTGGTATTTTCTATTAATTCTACGCTACATATTCTATAATATTTTACGATGTTACATAATTCAAAGGTCGTTTCACTCATAAAGAAATATGAATTATTAGTTTCTGATACAACAATGTAATCATTCCGCGGTTCAATGTATGCAGCGATTGACTTGTTTATCTCAGATTGTTGAAAAACTGGAAAAGACATCATTTTGTACACGACAAACTGTTCGGCATCTATGACCGGTAGTACTATTTCTACAATTAGTATTTTTTTATACATCATAAAGTGTAACTGTGCTATGTCAGCAATATTTGCTGTATTAATACTATTAAGTTTAACAATGGATTTTAAAAGTGATGTCATTTCTATTTCATGTATTACTCTTTGTAAGGTATGCATAGCTAATAAATATTTGTTAATTTAAACATTTCAACCATTAATAACATAATTTCTTTACTTTCATGTTGTAGTTCTTTAATGAGTGAAATTGTTTTATGGAAATTAGCGGCCTGATTTTTGTCTGTTATGTTCGGGTTCTGTTTTAACAGTTGCACATATCTTTTAATATAGTCAGTTTTCGAGTTTACTGATTTAATTTGTTCATGCAGGCCATTATCAAAGTAATAAGTGTTAGGTTCATCTTCCACAATATAAAATAGATCGTTTATACGCATGTTAGTTGCTCTTTCTAAAACTTTTTTTGTGTTACTCAATGCGTAACTGTTTTGAAAAGATAAAGCTTTTCCTCCCCCCTTAATTTTGTCAACATGCAAAGTGTTGACAAGATGATTCAGGGAATCGTCAACATGATTAATATCCCGCAAATCATCCATAACATGCTGTATAATCGAACTTGCTTCTATGTTGGATACATTACCTTCTATAAACATGTTATTTAAAGTAGTTACTTGATTAGTAAGTACCTCGTTCCAAATGAAAATGTGTTGCATGTCAATGGTTGTTAGTAAACTCCAATTTTCACGCGTAAAGGCTATACGTTCAATTTTATGAAACGCAATCCCTGGATTGTCTTCAATCAGATGTACAACGGGGTTTTCTTCTTGTCCCCTAACTGCCATAAATCCGAGAAGAAAATACAGGCAGATTTCTGCTTTTTTCATCTTGTTTTTTTTTTTTTTGTGTGTTCTGCAAACTGCAATTCGATATAGGTTACAATTATTATTCGATAAATTAAATTTTTTTTGTACAAGCTTATAGGACCATTAACGTCAAATACACTATTGTTAATCCATGCTTGGGTTAGGTCGTGTATTATCGTTATTACAATTTTTTTTTATAATACCCTTTTACAAATTTTATCTAATGAATCAAATACATTATGCGATTAAAAAAAAGATTTTTGAATGTTTTGATATTGATTAGCTGCTAAAACGCTGTTGCGTTTACAATATTTTCTAATTCATTTAAATTATTGCTAATAACAATTCGTTCAGCGTGTGGAACTGCCTGCTGTAATAAACTATAAAATTTGTATTGACACATATATCTTTTTATGCCTTTGTTTAGGTATTCAACAAAACACATCGTTGCTAATTGTTCTCTTTCTTCCATAGTGTCTGTTACTTCATCTAACTGTAATTGAGCTAAATGGCCTGCAATCTTGTATGATTTTAATAAGTTTATGGCTTTTTTTCCAAATTTATGAGTTGATTCGTTATTTCTTTGAGCCATACATATTAATTTCGTCTTTATACAAATTAGATTTTCTAGTACTTCGATTTTATCTGAATCATTCATGATGACAAATCTAATTTTAATACCAATTTTTTTTATTCGTCCCTATTTGAAGGAGCTCGTTTATTCTTTGGAGGAATTGACCGAATGCAAAGCTCTTGTAATACGGGATATAGTCTAGTATCTATTAATCTGTTTTCTACCTGTTGTGTGTTGGGTTTAAAGGTACATTCGATTACTTTCGCTTTTAATGCTGGTGCGTCCGAGGAACTTGGAGGAGATGGGGAATTTGGAGGGGCGTTTATATAAACGTTTATATAACGTTGTATAAACCAGTTATATAACTGGTGTTGACCACTGTTCCTCGCTCGATTTTATTTTGATTCTTATCTTGTTCCCGTTCTTCAGTAGGAGTCCTAACTAAATGGACAAGTAAATTTGTAAGTGAATTCCACACTGCACCTATTATTTTGATAGACCATCCGAAAAGCGAATAGAGTTTGTATCCATGTATGATTGTATCGAGTATAAATTTAATCACGCGAAAAAGCATAATTACGGAAATAATGCCCGCGCTTACCGAACCAAAACTCACAAATCTTCCCCATAATTTCGACTATGTGGATTCGGCTAATTTTTCTAGCGCTTTTTCATCGAGCATATAATAGAATGATAATTCTGCTCCGGGACGTCTGTTCAAAGATACACTTTTCGCTACTTTTTCGGTTGGAAACATGATGTAGCTTTTCAATTTTTCAATATCTGACAAACTATAAATTCCGCTGTTAGTTATGTCAATGGGTGCTAGATATTTCAATGTTTGTTTTATCTGAGGCTTTAAAACTCCTGGTCCGTCGCCAAAATAGGTCGGTCGTGGTAACATCTTACCATCCACTTCCCACCTTAAACATTACTAGTACTGTCTCATCACAAGCTGTTTCTGTACCGAAAAATTTCAATATATGCGTGCGAGGTGTCACAAATATAGGTCTACCGTCGCGCTCTACAGGTAGTTCTTGATAGCACCCTGAAGAGTTTCTTGTCCGTACATCTACTGGTAAGCACTTAATTATGTGAATGACCTCACCTGCGCGTAGGCTCATGTAACCTGGTCCGTTCATCAAATAATAGACTAATAAATCCGGACTAATTGTTGCGATATTTAGTGCATTCATTATGACTTTCTTTTCTAACTGACACTGTTGAAATAACACGTCATAATATAACTTTTGTAAACTTTTTCTTACGTATTTTTCAAAGAAAAGTATCTTTGCATTAAAATATGCAAATAAATCAATGTTTTACTCTTTATGATGTTCCCAGTTCAACTTGTGTCGAATACGATTAAATGTTTTATTAACTCCCGCGTGTTCTCCGACTGATGAACAATGTGCTTCTTGTATAATCTCTGCTCTCTCATTAGATAGGGGATGTTTTACCTGTCCGGTGCATATTATGACCTTGACATCTAGTTTTCCAAGCTTATCTCGTATACAGTTAATAATTTTACTGAATAACATGTTCTCTATGCTTTCACTTTTCGCTAAGCTAAAGGTGACTATCTTGTTTTCATCAATAATGTTTCTGACATTCATGAGTAATGCTTTTATAGCATAATAATTATATCCTCAGTGCTTTCTCGTTGTTCGCACCTTAGCGGCATTACTAAATGATATCTTTTCCCAACTTTAATTAGTTTAGGATATCCTACTTTTAAATTTTCTAACCTTGGTAATTTATTTAGTTCTTTTAAAAGACGAGCTCCTTCATTGAAAGGTTATCCTTTATCATTGACAAAATACAAATAATTATCTTTTCTCATAAACAATTTTTCTCGACAATAAATGATGTTGCTTTGAGGTAATTTGTTTTCTATTCATTCTCATTATTTACAATCTCCTCTGTTGCGTCTATCTTAGTTTCGTTTGATTCGTATTTGTCTTCTTCTTTGATGGTTTCTAAACTAATTTTTAATGATACATCTGTCCCCTTGCCTTGTACATCTATTGCTTGGTTCTCAACTTTTTGCGTACATGGTGTGTTGCTATTGGTGTTTTCAGGGGTTTCTGACCTCTTGTCTTTCCGTTTTTGTTGTGTTATTACCTCAGTGGCACTTTGGTCTCATCTCTTTTTGTGTTTACTAGGTTTCAGTGCGCTTATAGCTTCTTCGTATTTAGCGCTAGGCTTTTGTCCAGTGCGCGATCGTGTGATCATTCTTTCCGGTTTCGGTACTTTATCATTATTTGCTTCTAATCCTTTTACTATATTTATTGGTTCTTGAATTAATTGCGGATCTAATGTATGTAATTCTATTGGGTTACGTGATAAAACATCTGCATTTATATTTGTAGCTCCGGCTTTATATTTAATTTCATATTGAAAATCTGCTACCTTCAGTCTCATTCTAGTTACTCGTGAGTTGGGATCTTTATGTGATCTTAATCCAACTAGAGGTTTATGATCAGTAATGACAGTAAATTTTGATTGCATATAAGTACGGTCGAAATTTAAGAATTCCGAAAACAATTGCTAATATTTCTTTCTCGAAAGTGCTGTAACGTCTTTCTGCATCATTTAACGCTCGTGATGCATAAGCTACTGGCTTATCAAAGTCGTCCTCATTTTTTTTTGAGATAAAACGCATCCTACACAGTATCCACTAGCATCTGTTGTTAAAATAAATGGTTTTTCAAAGTTTGGATGAACTAATATAGGTGGCTCACACAATTTGCGTTTTAACAGTTCAAAGGCTTTCTGCTGTTCTTCTTCCCATATGAACTGCGGATCTTTTCTTAATAGTTTATTTAAGGGTTGCGCAATGTCGGAAAATTTGTCAATGAATCGTCTGTAGTGACTACACAAGCCGATAAATTGTTCAATATTCCTTGGATTTCTCGGCATGGGAAATTGTAGGACGGCTAACATTTTATCATTGTGAGGTAGTAAATCGTTTTTCGAGATTACATAACCTAGGTATACTACCTCTGATTTAAAATACTCGTATTTTTCCGGATTTTATACTAAATTCGCTTTTCTTACACGTTTCATTAATTCAAAGATGCTCTCACAGTGTTCCTCAATAGTTTTACTATGTAGGCAAATATCATCGAAGAAGGTTACTACTCCTTTCATTCCTGTCGTTAAAAGGTGAATTAATGATAGAAAGACCGGCACGCTTATTTTCAATCCGAAAGGCGACCTAGTAAACTGGAAAAGTCCTTGGTCGCATTGAAATGCTGTCACCTGCCTGTCCTACTTTTTAACTAGGCATTGATGATATCCTGAATAAAGATCAAAGACCGAGTATATTATGAATCCTCCTAACGCATCTAACTGATCGTCTACATTCGGCACTGGACAATTGTAATCCGGAATCAGTGTATTTACTGCGCGGAAGTCTATTACTGGTCTTTTCTTGATCAAATGTTCCAAAACACTTGAAATGCTGAAAGTGGCATACGGTAAGTCTACTTTAAGCCAAAAAAATGTTTACAAGTGGTATAAACTCTTCCAAGAAGGCCGAGAAGACACCGACGACGAACCTCGTTCTGGACGCCCCAGCACATCAACAACTGATGAGAATGTTGAAGAAGTGAAGAAAATAGTGTGGAAAATCGTCGAATTACCATTAGAGAAATTGCTGATGATATTGGCATCTCATGTGGTTCGTGTCAATCAATTTTGACGAGTGTTTTAGACATGAGACGTGTGTCAGCGAAGTTTGTTCCGAAATTGCTCAATTTCAACCAAAAGAAACGTCGCATGAGCATCGCCCAAGAGCTACTGAATGACGTCAACGATGATCCAGATTTACTCAACAGGGTTATAACAGGTGACGAAACATGGGTATACGGTTATGACGTCGAGACTAAGACTCAATCGTCCCAGTGGAGGCATTCTGGATCACCAAGACCAAAAGAAGCACGCCAAGTTCGATCAAAAGTAAAGGTTTTGCTTACAGTTTTCTTTGACTGCAGGGGCGTGGTGCATCATGAGTTCTTGCCACAGGGTAAAACAGTAAATAAGGAATATTATCTGCAAGTTATGCGCAATTTGCGCGAAGCAATCCGCCAGAAACGTCCGAATTTGTGGAAAAATAAAAATTGGCTTTTGCACCATGATAACGCCCCTGCTCACACATCGTTGCTTGTGCGCGAATTTTTGGCTAAAACCAACACAGTAACGTCGCCACAGGCACCGTATTCCCCAGATCTGATCCCCTGTGACTTCTTCTTGTTCCCAAAACTGAAGAGGCCCATGAAAGGACGGCGTTTTGCCATGATTGAGGAGATAAAGACGGCATCGAAGGATGAACTAAACAAGATCACAAAAAATGATTTTTTTAAATGCTTTGAGGATTGGAAAAAGCGTTGGCACAAGTGCATTATATCCGAGGGGGATTACTTTGAAGGAGATAAAAGAAAAATTGATGAATAAATAAATATTTTTTGAGAAAAATAAAAATTCACCTTACTTTTTGATCACACCTCGTATACTCAATTTATTTTCTGTCATTGAGAATTTCGTGGGGTAAATTTTATCACCTACGAAATTTTTATGGAGAGTGATTTCATTATGGCTTTGCTCAGCCCTACTTGTTATATTATTCTGAATAGCTTCTGAATTAGCTTTCGCGGAACTTTGGCGTGTACTCCCGTATTCTTTGTTGGCTAATGCTAAATTACAAACTGAGTACGTACTTTGGTTTTTTCTAATTTCTGATTTTTTACAATTTTCAATATTCGAATTTCTAATTTCGGATGTACAGATTTCAGATTCACTAATTTTAACTTCGCTAGCTTTTTCCAGTCCAATTTCGGAATTACAAATCTCAGATTTTTTGTGTGGTAATTTACAAATTTCGAATTTTCGCAATTTTACTCCAATTTTATTTGAAGATTGCCTTCGTAACCGCTCTGTCTAATTTTCCTGACATAGTTTTTATCTGGCTCAAAATCTACCTTTGATTCTTCATCGCTTTCCTTATTATTGGAAAAGTTTCTCACAAATCTGTCTAAATTTTTACTTGATTTCTAACTACTCCAGCATAAGTTTTGCAGTTTGCTACTGATTTTGAATAACTATTATCATCTTACGATGTTGTATATTGATTACCAGTAGTTGTATTGTTTGTGGATAAAGAGAATACTTTATCAGCGATTTTTAAAATATTGTTTTTATAATCTATTTTAGCGTTAAATTTACGCAAACATTCACTGCCGATTAGTCCGTCTTCTTCAATAGGTAAATCATCGGGTACCATATGAAATTCGAATTCTAAATCTTTTATTGTAATATTTATTTTTCCTAATGTTACTACACTGTTCTGTAATACCTCGTAACTCTAAAATTTTCAATTTATTCAGATATGCTTCGTTTGGTTTCTTAGACCATTTCAGTAGAGATGGTCCAGCACCAGTATCTAGCATGATAGAAAGACTGATATTTTGATTTTTATCTTCTAAAATGAAAGTTGGTGACTTACTATTCAAGTTTAGCAATACCAGTCTTTTTGTTATTTCTAATTTCTTTGTATTCTTACTTAAGCTCGGCGCTCCGTTTGGCTGGTCGTTTTACCGGTCGCGCCTTTCACCTGGAAACCACCGGCGTTTTCCTGTTGTTGTTTCTTTTGTTCGTTAAAAATTCTTTTGTTACATTCCAGTGACCTTTAATACCGCAATAATTACAAATAGTCGGATCTCTGTTTGGATTTCCTAGTCCGCGATTATTAGAATTAAAATTTCCCTGGTATTGATTTTTTGATGCAGAGTTCTGATTTGCTTAGGGCGGAGATACTTGCTGGTTCATTCTTTCTCTATTGGCTGAATTTTGACTATTCATTTGCTTTTGGCCTTCGTTACTATTGAATCTTTCATTTCTAAATGTTGTACTGCCATTGTTACGGTAAAAACATATATCTGCTAAATGATTTGACAACTTACAAATTTGACATAATTTCGAGTTATCGGTTTTTACTACTTTTACACTTTTAATGTTTGCTAATTCTTTTTTTTACTTCTGCAAGTACTTTTACTGTCTGATTGAGATCGTTTCTGTGTTGCGGAATCGCGTTCAATCTCTACCGCTTTTGCTGTTTCTTCTTCAAGATTTTTTCCCTGTCCCATTCGCGCTTTAATCACCCAGTGTAAGCCGCGGATGAAAAACTTGAGTTTGTCCTTTTCTAATTGATTTAAGAATCCGACATTATATCTTTTTTCACGCACTGCTGCGCTTACTAATTCTCGCACTACTGTTTTAACTCCGTTTGAGAATTTTACTACATTTTCTGAGGCTTTTTGCTTGAGCATAGCCAGCTCACCAGATAACTGGTTGAAAGTTTTGTCTGATCCGAAAAGGTGATTTAAATACATTTCAATCTCGCTAATTATCTCAAAATGTTTTCCACGCATACTTTTTAATGCATCCCCGTATAATCTCATTTTAATTAATCTTGCTAGATCCGCTTCATTTCCGGGTGGAATAACATTATAAGCTTCCCAACAACCGTCTAGAAAGTCATGTAGTGGAATGCAGTATCCATCGTATCTAGGAATGAAATCTACGATATCTTTCAACCCTACATTTCTCAAAGGGCTAATTGTGGAATTTTGTACTGTACGGGTTACTTCTTGTGGAGTTGAATGATAAATTGGTCTTGTGCTGGCAAATGATCTGCTTGTTGACTTTAGCGTAAAGTACTCTGAATTGCTACTTTTCTCGTTTTGACTTTTTTCAGTGATTTTTGATATTAAAAATTTAACGTTTATATGATTTATAATAGGAATTTCATTTCTTATTTTATCTATTTCGTCTTCGTTATTATTGTCAATTGTCAAGTTTGTCAAAGCTTGGAAATATTCTCTTGAGTCGTCTTCCGTTATTTCCGCGTTTGATTCAATTATTGGCTCAAATTTATTTTCAAATTGTACTAGTTTGTCAGTACGATTTACTGCGACTAAAATTTCTTTTGGACTTATATTACGATTTGTTAATTCTTCTACAATGAGTAGTAAAAGTGGATCTTGACATAAATTCCTTATTAATTGTTCATTTATATAATGTTCTAAAATTTTTATTAATTTTTCTAGTTGTTGTTTTTTGCCTTCTAATTCAAAACCTAAATCTTAACGAGCGTGTAGAAATTTTATATATTCTAGTAATGTTGGTTCTCTAATAGTTATAAAATTCGGATCTACTTTTCCTATGCAGTTTCTTAATATTAATAGTGCTTCCTCATTTCATTTGTCTCTCAAATCGGCTCCCGTAGCCATATTTGTGAAAAAAAATTTACTTTTGCCTAATCCTGCTTTTCGTTAAAAAAATTTACCCGGAAGGGTCCCCAATTGTTACGTCTCACGTGACGGCCGCGAATTGACAAGAATTACTCAAACGCGACTGTCTCTTTTCGGTCAACGCGTAAGCGCTTTACCACGGGTGCGAGACTAAAACGAAAGCAGGGCGGCAACGTATCTAAAGTACCGAGTGAATAAGTAATAATTAAATAATTTACCTGTAGTTTAACTGGTCCAGAAACTCGTACCTCAGAAACCAGAGATGAACGTGGATTAGGTATAACTCTCAAATAAGTTATTATAGTAATAGATTTATAATAATTAATCGAATTACAGATGGTGCGTAGTGTCACAGAGTAGAATACAGAGTCTCTGTTACAATTGTTTTGCGTTCTCTTTTATAGCACAAAATACATAAAAACTAATCGATAAAGGGTTAATCCCAGAAGGAGTAAGTGCGTCACTGAGATTAAGGTCAGCTATTAAATGACTATTGCTTTTAATTACGGTAACTTCCCTTCCATAAAAAATTCAAATTTTACCGCCATGAAATAGTCTGACTCGTCCTTGACGTAACACATAGGGCAAATGCCAAAGTAATAGACAAGGTGAAGTCCACAGCATATCAATTTGCCATCCTTGTAAAATTCCAACACATTATACACAAAATTGCACAGCAAACTTAATATTCAAGATTCAAGATAGAAGTTTTTCAAGACATGGGCTTCTACGAAAGAATAAACTCGCTTAGAAAAGCCGATATCTTAGTTCAAGATTCAAATTTCTACATTCAAGTTTTCTGAATATCTTTATAGATTGTCGGGATGACAATCTAAAAAGCCGGGGATAATGTAATATATTCGAAATAATCTTTCTCGAATGTTTCGTTGCTAAGTATTTTTGTTTATTAGACTTAGTTTATTATTTTATTTTTCCAGTCAGTCGATGCGACGAACTGATTCTATATACACTGTTTTTGATTGAATAAATATAGTCTAATTTCTTTTTATAAGTTTGTATTTCGTTGTAGTCATTTAACATATATATGCATCTTTGACCATACAGTTTTAAATAAAATTTATCTATGTCAATAGATACATGTCACGGCTACAGAGTCACAACATAACATTTAATAAATTCACCTGTAACTATGTCTAATTCTGTTAAATAAGATACTATTTTATCTCGAGACAATGGCATAAAGCGAAATGAATCAATAAATCGTAATTGAATTGCACTGTCTTTGACTTCTTTTGTGAAAGATCTTTGTTTGTTTTCAGCTAATACTTTAATACCTCCTTGAAAATCTGGATGTGTAGCGATTTCTTTTATAATAAAATACGAGTCGTAATCAGTAAAGTTATAAAATATAACAGATATAAAACAAGCGTTTTTGTAATTTAATTTACACTTATTATAAGAAGCTCGTCTAAATTCACCAGTCAGATGACAATGACTTTTAACTTTCCTCTCGTCGTCTTCAAATTTTTGAAAGCAGATGTGGCATATTCTAGCTGACTGAAATGTGCGTTCTTCGGACTCTGATTGATTTATTTTTATAGTACAATTTGTGACGGTAAACGTCATATTAGCGCTAATAGCCTAACCTAGTGGCTGCCCGCGGGGGCAGCACCTACCGGGAGACGAAAAACGTATTGAGGGAATTCGGTACTCGACGAGGCGGAACGCGCGCGATTGAAAATGAACCAGTATGGGACTAGCTACCAATACGGAGGCCGCAAAAATCGAGGCTCGTAACCTGATTGCCTGAACGCACCGCGGAGATCGAGTGATTGTTGTCGCCGAAGTATCCAGAGTATGCTGACCAGAGCCTGCAAACACGGTGTCCTCCTCTGCCACCACGAGTATGTGTGAAGTGTTTCGCCATCGAGGGCGAAACCGTGCGTGCGCAAGTTCGCGACCCAAAAGAAAGGGAGAACAACAGACTTCATCCGAACGTGTGTGTGCTAAGTTTCGCCCGCTGCCAAACACCCGTCATTAAGGTAAGCTGGCCAGCTTAATCTCGCGACCGCGATTGCATGCCTGATAATCAATTTTCCGTACTCGAGGCGAAGCGTGCATGTAATAGCTCTGCTAACAAAGAGCGGCGAGCGATCCGACACTGTATGTCGTTGTCGTGCGAGCGCGGTATGTAAACATAAACACGCGGGCTGAATGTAATGTAACATTCAGAAGTAATAAAGAGTTTTCGTCTGTGATATTAACCAGTACTTTTGACGTGTTTTCTTTGTATTCGTAGTTAGTTGGTTGACTGACACCTGTTCCCTCTTGCTCTCCGACTTCCGTATTAAACATAGGTAATTACGTGCGTTTTTCAATACGATTACGCGGATAAAATTAATTAAACGGTAGCAACCCCGTTACAAATTATATATTTCTTTTAAATACATTAACAATATCTTCAATTGCTTTATAATCCATTAAGCCGGTGTCTCATCTTCATCTGTTCTATTTCTACATGTTACATACATCGATCCGGAATCATCAAAATTACATTTCCATTACATCCCTATACTAAAAGCTTCATGTTCTAGAAATACACGACGATCAATAGGCTTTAAGATACATTCAAAATCAGTATATATTACAAATGAAACCTTTTCTGCTCATTTAAAATTTTTAAATCGAAGAACATTATTTTTCTTAGGTAGTTCAATTGCACAGTATTTATTTTTGAACAATCTATCTCATGACTCTTAAGCATTTCTTCATCTTGGAAATAGTGTAGATAACGATCACAAATATTGTTCCGGAAAAAAAAAATAAACGTTACCCGACATTTTTTAGATAGAAATTAAATCTTGTTTTAAGAGATAGTCGTGACGTAATTTCTTATCTTTATGTTGTCTTGCCTAGTTTCAAATCTACGGTAATGCGATTGAGTATCGGAGCGATGGTGACTAAAATTGGTAAAGTCAGTTTCCGATTTCTCGAATGCACAGAGAAACGCTGCACGCAGCCACATGATTCATCTCGTGTCATATAGCTTTCCTCGGCCTTTGCGACAATCTTGATAATGTAATCTTTGCGTAATAATGTGAATGAAAATTTGAGATTAATTCTTGAAGAATGACGCTAATGTACAAAGGACTGCGAATAGAGATTATTTTAGAAATTAAGATTTTGCACAATTGGATTATAATACTGGTTTAAGTATATCATACACTTGTTAGTAGAATATTAAGTCAGATTACGATCATTTATAGCGTATAGTTCATTAGTTGATAAGTTTATCATCAACGAGAATTAATTTAAGTGGAATTTATATACTGAGTATGCATTATGACAAGATGAGCTGCTGAATTTAATTAAGTCGAACATAGAGAACGTGTTTTAATCGTCATTTATTTTCAACTTCCTTATTTTGATTATCAAGTTTAAGCTGCTCACATATATTTCGATCTCGTAAGAAGTGCATACCTCGCTAAAATTGACGTTAAAATGCACTGTGATAATCAGGAGCTGATTATCGACAATGGATACCGAACATCCATTACCATCTTCTTTGAGCCATCGATCCTCGTTTGAAAAAGCGCGATCAAAGCTAATTTGCATGAGCCAAAAATTGGTATAATCGATATGTAATATATCACGAACCATAAAGCGGCACGATCTAGCGTTTGATTTGAGCCTGCAAGGGCACAGTTAAAGCTATCTATCAATTAAAAGCGAGAGCGAAAAGTAGTGTGGCAGGTTTGAAAGTTTTCTCATTGGTGGAAGATAAAAAAAGTGTAATGCCTACGACCCTTGGACCTGGAGTGGGAACAAAAATCGAAGGAGGGATTTTCAGCAGCTCTGCTCGTGTAATGTGTGCTCAGATTCAGACGAGCTCTAGCGTTAATAAGGCAAGTGCCTCATTTTTTTGTGTTTGAAATAAATCTGATTGTTATTTCCAAATCACTGTCTCTCAATTCCTCATATCCTGAACAAATTGGTGCCCCGGGTGAGGAATTGCGAGTAAATTTTGAGAGTTAGCGATCATTGTGATAAGCGCAATCTAATTTTAACTGATTTGTTTGGTGTTTTACAACGCATTAATGGCTCCAAAAAAAAGGCAAGGGCCAGCGTCGAAAATTGCCGCGAGCAAGGAGACAGCGCAAAATGCCGTACTGAAATTAATTCGAAGGATGAAATGCATTGCACCTGCAAATCAATTATCGATTGTTCAACTTCAACCGGTTGATGTAAATGCTATTGTTGTCTAGCAGCCTCCACCAAGACGTCAGCTAGTTGCCAGCAGCGAGAATCAACGTCGCAACGCTATCGGAAGAGAAGAACGCATCGAACATTATGTTGACGAACAATTAAGATGAAGTTCAAGGTGACGGGGCACTTGATCAGCGGGTCAATGCTCGTTATTCATCTGATAACGTACATGCAAGTACGAAAGCGATTGCGAACCAGGAATCGAGTATTCCAATTGTACAAGCGATTATGGAAGCTTTGCGCGCGGTCAGAGACGTTGCTAGTAGTGAACACTGTTCGCGTTCGGAAAACGACCCGTCATTTTTGAAAGAACTTCAAGATTTCACCGGTGACTCACTGGAATGATGTCTGTTTGAAAAACGTTACTTATTGTTTGACTCTACTAAACAATTTGAGTATATTTGAGTCCGTATTGAAAATAATGACGTATTGTCCTGACGTCTTTCAATGACGTCAAAAATGACGTGATTTGATGTTATAAATTAGAACACTTATGACGTCATTTATAAAAAATTTTTTTCATCACTTTTCCTCGTGAAAAATGACGTCATTTTTTAAAAACTTTTGACGGTGGTTTTGGCCAAGAAAATGACGTCAGCTTATAAAACTCAATACCGCTCTGTCTTCGCAAATGACGTCTTTTTTATAAACCCTTTTGCCGCTTTTCCTCAGAAAATGAGGTCATTTTTTAAAACTTCTTCAACTTTTTATTTCTCGAAAAATGACGTCTTTGTAAATTTTTTTCCCATAAAATAACGTCTATTTGAAAAACATTTTTTTATTCACTTTCATTAGTAAAAGGATGACGTTATTGACAAGCATGACAACATAATATTCCCATTGATTTAAATATTAGAATAATGACGTCATCGATTGCTATTAGTTTCATTGGACAATGACGACGTCATTTTCCTACATAATTCTATTTTGTATCATATTATTATATGCATAAAATTATAAGTTAATTCTTTATTAAATTCTCCATTATACATCATTTTATAAATGATAGCATAATTAGAATCGTTTTTTTAAACTTACATATAAAGTGTAATTTAAAATTACTTCAATAAAAAACGTTATGTAATTTTCTATATAATAATTAAAGCTCGAAGACGAGACATTGCTTGATTCTCGTGAAATTAAATGTATGCTTATGAATTAATATCTGTAACTTAATCATTAAATAAGAATAAGAAATATGTTTACAGTGTATACATCGCTACAGTAATATAAGTAAGTACACAAATCAGTCAAGCAAGATTACTAATGCTGATGTAACAATCGTCGATGAAATTAAAAATGTAAATAAAGAGAGAAAAAAATAGTTCTCATTTTGAGGTTCAATTAGAATGATCATTAGTGCCACACGAGAAATAGTCCAGTAAAAATAGGCCTGAAATGTTTTTGTCACGGAAGTGGATGCATTTTTGATATATGGTAAATTGAGGTCGAAAAAGACGGAATTTGCAGAGTTCTAGGTCAAGGGGTTCTATGAGAAAATCACGTTTGAAACTTGTGAATAAGGTAGAAGGGGAAGGCTGGGGAAGGCGCGGTATATTTTCGCTCTTCTCCGCCGCCCCTCCAAGCGTGCGCAGACAGTCGACGACACTCGGCAACAGCCGAAGAGGGGAAACGTGCATGTACGCGCGCTTGAATTCATTTTCGATATTTGGTGGCCGGCGATGGAGCAGTGGTGGGAAACAAGTCTTATTATGATCTTTTAGGATTCTCTCTTTGCAACTAATCTGAAAAATACTCTCATCACAAGTACTTAAACGAATTAGCTTAACGTAAGCCCCACCTCTTCTTAATGAACATATGTAACATCCATATCACTCAAATGACATGTGACGATAACCGAGGTAGCTAAAGCATACCATTACTTTTTATTTTCGTGATAGCGGGTTCGAATCCCATTGAACATACTTTTTTTAAGCATTTTTTTTCTGTACATCTCTTTGATGGTATACTTATATTTTGTTTTAATTTTTGAAAAAAAATTACTTAAAAAGTTGTATTTCCATATTTAGCTGACTTGTACCTGAAAATTACTACAAAATTACATTTGCAATGTTTACTTAATTATCGTATATTGCTATTTTTGGATAAAAGACAAATTTCATTATATTTTCGGCTTAAATACTTGGTAAGTGTATAATAATCAAATTTATGATACAACATGCGATGAATATCTATTTCTTCGCAAGAGAGTGATTGATTATAGTAAGCTAAGTTGCACACAATTGGACAGAGGCTTTTCATGTCGCTCATAAAATTTTTAGTTCTTTCAATGTCGTAAATATTGTGAGATGATATTCTAATTATATTGAAAGACGTGAGAATTATATTAAATAATTTAGAGCGCCAGAAAATGTTGATTTATGAAAATGCATACTTCCTGTGTAATTACATAAAAAATGTATTTCTGTGTTGTGTTATTATTTTATTTAAACCTAATTAATACCAAGATTCCAAATAATGGTGATTCAACTTCATAAAAGACAAAATAATTTTGAAATGAAAATTTGTAACCGATGAAGGTTACTTCTTTTTCCATCGGTTCCATCCACTTTAAAATAACGTAAACTGCGCAGTGATATATCCAAATGAACTGTCACCAAATGTTTATACATTTGAAAGCCATACTATATTTACCCATTTATTCATATACACACTGTCACCAATGGTTTATATATGCTTAATATTTGGATTTCTTCATTCGCAATCGATGATTTGAGCTTCAGAACGATTCCTATCAAAGATCAGTATCGTTCTGCTTCTCATGTATGCCACCACGGCAATCGATAAAATCTATAAGAAAGATTTCATTTAAAAATAATTCTTCAAAACCAGTGTTGAATTTTATGTAATTCAGTTTCTGTTGTGCTAATAGGATTATCGCAGTAAGTAGAATAGGTTTATTTTTTTATATGTATGCATATAAGAAGTATCCAAGCGAAAATGATAAAAAAATGGTTTCAGTTTAAGTTTCAAAAAGTGATGATTACTATTATAAAAGTTTAAAGCAGCTGTTTGCAGTTATTATTAGTTATTCACTCAGAATATATTTCTTTTTGTATTTAATAATAGCGGATTTTACAAAAAGTAACCTTTTTTAGTAGTTATAATAGTCCAGTACTTTCGTATGTCGTTTAAAAATTTGAAATCTAATAGCTATTCTGTCATAAGCAAATTTAAAAGAATAGATTTTTTTCTTACGCGTAACAGCTTTTGAGTATCACTTTCAAACAGGATATCCTCTCCAGAATGCAAAACTTTTCAAGTGAATTATTCAACCATAGAAAAGAGTCGATACTTATTATTTTTACGTTTGCAGTTTAAATTATGTTTGACAATCAGGTCGATCCTATACGCAAAATAATGAATAGATTATTTAATTAACTAACTCTAACAAAAGAGGAATAAATTACCAGTTCCTGTATTGAAAACTATTGATTAATTACGTACCATTAATTAAGATAAACAAAAATATCTGAACTTTTCAAACCAGTTTGATCTTTTGACATTTACGCAATTCTTTTTCACTTGGATACAATACGCTTACTGTTATATTTTTAGTATTCATAGCAACGAATCTAAATTTTTATTGGTAAAAACATAAAAATCGCATGTACCACGTACATTTCTCATAGAAAGGTAATTTGTATTAAATGACGATTTGAAATAGTAAAATCAAGTATGCCTTGCGCTTTCTTGGAGAAAAATAATATATTTTATAACAAAATTCCGATTTTCAATTTAGATTTATTTTCTGCAATCTCTGTTAGTTCGCATGGAAGAAAAAAGTTGCGTGATGCAAGTGGAAAGTATCATGCGCTGCTATAAGCCATGAGCCCCAGCCTCGGGTAGGTAAAAATTGAGCGTCAAGTAGCCGCAGACTGCCCGTGCTTCGGGTAACCCCTGGCTGGTGCACGGGTAGCCCGGTATGTGTGCTCGTGCTAAGACGAACGCGATCGAGCTGGAAACGCCCCAGCCGACGTCTTAGATGAGCTCGCCGTTCGCTGACTTAGCGTGGCTTATGGCTGTTGGCGTATTTATTTACGTAGCTGATGGCGATTTTATCATTTTTTGTGTGCTTATCGACCTGCTGAATTCGAATTTTTTGGTCCTCTTTCGCAAAAACCATCCGATCAAAAGTTATTCACATTTTAAATAAATAAATGCATTTTTCTCGGAAACTAAATGTCCTATGAAAAAATATTTCGAATAAAAGTTGTTCAGCTTGTCAGAATATACAAAATCTGTTTTTTCGAAAAATCCATAATTTGCCACGATAGCGAGTGATTAAATAAACGATATTTATGAGAACCGCCGTGTCGGGTCTCCGATTAACGTATCGTTTATTTAATCACTCGCTATCGCGGCAAATTATAGATTTTTCGAAAAAACAGATCAGAGCATTTTTGTGTATTGTGACGAACTGAACAGCTTTTATTCGAAATATTTTTTCATAGGACATTTAATTTCCGAGAAAAATGCATTTATTTATTTAAAATGTGAATAACTTTTGATCGGATGGTTTTTGCGAAAGAGGGCCAAAAAATTCGCATTCAGCAGGTCGATAAGCACACACAAAAAATGATAAAATCGCCATCAGCTACGTAAATAAATACGCCAACAGCCATAAGCCACGCTAAGTCAGCGAACGGCGAGCTCATCTAAGACGTCGGCTGGGGCGTTTCCAGCTCGATCGCGTTCGTCTTAGCACGAGCACACATACCGGGCTGCCCGCGCACCAGCTAGCAGCTAACCGAAGCACGGACAGTCATCGGCTGCTTGACGCCCAATTTTTACCTACCTGAGGTTGGGACCCATGGCTTATAGCAGCGTAGGATATTTTCCACTTGTATCACGGATCTTTTTTTCCGTGCGGTATTTAAATAGACATGTGTAAAATCCTCGATCGTAGGGTGGTCAATATTTTGTACCATAACTGTTTGGTTAACCGGGTAAGGGCCAAAGTGGCATAAATAAAATAGAAAAAATGAAACATAAATAAATATGCATTTTGGGATAAAATAGATATTACAAAATTAAGCAAGTCGAACATATGTAGATACATTAGAATCGTTAAATTTTACTGTTTCAGTGTATCGATTTCTTGTTTTTGCACTCTCAATAATAGTCTACTCACAAGGGCTTGAGAAGTATAACTTAATACCTGTTACCGCACCTATATTGCATGACGAATTGTTTAAAGCCAGTCTTTATCATGAAATTTGGACGACAGTGCATTTTGTTGACATGAATGACCTGGTACATAGTGCAAAACAGCTGAATATAAATATACAAGATCTTCAACATAAATATTCCCTATATGACTATTGCATTCATGCTCAATCTTTGAATTCAATACGTAACAAATTTAAGAAAATTCAACGTGAAATCTATTTATTACTGTCATTAAGTCACGAGAAGAGAGAAAAAAGAGGGTTATTTAATATAGTTGGCATCATGCAACATTATTTATTTGGTACTATGTCAGCACATGAAGCAGAGAGAATCAATCGAGATATAGATGCTGTCTATAATAATAGAACAGTGCGCATAGCAATACTTGTAAATAATCAAACAGCGATTATGCAAAGTACTCTCCGGAAATTTGTTAATCATACTGATTACTATGAAAAAAATTTGAGAACACTGAATGCTACAATGCAACTTTTTTTTCAAAGTACTTTCAGAGTGGCCTTTAATAACAATATGCTAGAATGTATATATGATCTAAATATACTCATGGAGGACTTAACAGAAAACATTGATTTAGTTTATGACTCAATCAATGATGGAAAATTGGGTATTGTGTCTCCAAGATTAATATCCCCAAGAAATTTCATGTCCGCTCTGAATACTATTTATAAAAATTTGTTTTACCCACAATTACCATTTCCGTTAAGAGAAAATTATTACATATTCTACATGAAACTAAGTAAGATTAATGTTATTATTTCTGGTACTCGACTCATATATGTAATTCATACACCAATACCAACTGGTGCTGATTATACTGTGTATAAATTTACACCAATACCCATGTCAGTATGGACACAATATTACACATTTTACAGCATTAAAAATGAGCCTATTGCTATTGACTCAACATTCACAGAGTATATAGTACTCGACTTAAATAATTGTATTTCTGTTAATGATATTTAAGTATGCGAAATAACATCCGTCATGCATAGATTCGGTAATGATGAAAGTTGCTATGATCGTTTAATAAGATATAAAGACGATAAAGGGCGTTCTAGAAAATATTTTAATTTACAATCTGAATTTATATTAGCATTAAATGACGGTTTTAGTTGGTATATTTTACCGGGCAACACGTCAGAAAATATTATGATAAATTGTGGCATGTCTTCGAGTATAGCAATATCTGTTACTAACCCTCATATATTCCAACTTTAATCTAATTATAAAGGTTACTTTCAGCATCATAAATATTTACCTAGAAGTCATGGTAACAAAACCAAAATTTCTGAATACAAAATAAACATTGATTTTCTACCGATTGAAAAAATCGCTCTGAATACATCAGACCTAAAACTTCCTGTACTTATATCTAAGTCCATTGACATGTCTGATATATTACATTCTGCAAGAAATATAGATTAAGTACTGGTCACAGTACTTTTCATTATACTATGTATACTATTGCCACAATTGCAATACTTTGTATTTTATTTAAGCTTCGAGTATTCCATTGTATTTGTAAAAATTGTGTATGTGCTTCTAAAGAGTGCGTACTTAGATTATGTTAAAATTATCTTGCATTCTGTGAAAGATTTATCAAAACTCCGGCAGAATCGTCCACCCAAAGAGAGGGAGACAATTGTAACGGTTGGTAATTTCTTCAGAAGTAAATCGTCGTCCGTTAGCAAAATCTATATGTCACCGCTGTTTTCCTCTCTTCGGCTAGCTCTGTGCTAGACGCGCAACCTGAAAACGAGCGCGAAAGCACGAAGCAACAAAGAAAAGCGATGGTCGAAGGTTCTTGGAAAACGATGCGAGGGAAAAGGGAACGTCGAGAATGTCCAGGATTGTCGAATAAATATGTCGGCTTAATAATATGTCTTTGCCGGGTTTATTCGCTTATTACAACTACATAGGCGCGACAACTCACGTTGGCCGAGAGATTCACGGCATACGATCTAATCGTACGCACGCGTGAGAGAGAGAGACAGAAAATACAAATTTTATCAACACGCAGCCGACGCTGTTTACGAGCGCTCGCTTGTCGGAATTTCCGCTCGCAATCCGGGAAACAAAGGAGGAGACTTACGCGAACGAACGTTGCTGCAGACAGCTTCGCTTTATACCTCGAGCCTGGTTACGTAGGGATCGTCGCCCAGGATTGTCGAGGCTGGAAGGCCTATGAGTGGATCCTCGTGGATTGTGGGCGACGAGCGGGCTCTCTCTATTCCGATGGCGGTCTTCGATTCGCTCGTCCTCACACGTCGATCTACCCACACACAGAAAATAGAAGGATTCCGAGCACGTATTATCCGCTTGCCGGTCTCAAGTGTTCTCCTCTGGCCCGCGTGTCCTAACTATATCTCTCTCTCTTTCTCGCTGCGCGGGTCTTTTGCGCATGGCGCGCTATTTCGAAACTCGCTCATCCGCCTCTTAACGAGCCGGCTCGTTACACAATGTAACTACCGCCCGATCCGAAAATGTTCAATCAGTAGTTCGCTATAATCAAGTTAGTCTACCATCCTCAGAGAATAACAATTAATTAAACGTATGTTTTATAAAAGAATAAGCATTTCTGATCAATACTATTTGTTTGAGTTATTCATTATTTCAATAAGAGCAAACTACCTTTATATTAGTTATGACAGTTATATTTTAGATTTCGTATGCCATAAGATTCTTTGTTATAAATATTTCGTTAAATCTCATTTATCGTAGATTTATTACAGAATGTATAATAATTTTTAGTTTTCTTTAACAATGGAAGATGAAACCACGTGCACTATCTGTGGCGAACCCCTAGAAAATAATATAGATACAATCGTACAAGTGCATTGTCGAGGTTTAAAAACTTTTATAGATAAAAGTAAAAGATAAAAGTAAAAGATAAAAGTAAAAGAGAAGATGAAAAACACATACTATGGGAAGGGAAAGAAAGTGTCAATTTTCACGAAAGCTGTAGAAAACGTTATTCTGCGTTGAAATCGACGAGTAAAAGAAAATGAGAATCTTCCATACCTTCCTTATATTCTCCCACAACTTCTAACGATTCAACTGATTTTAATTTTGATGGATATTGCTTTATTTGCAATAAATTATTAGACCGTTAGCATAAAAAAGTTTCTACTTTACAACATTTATATACTTACCAGAATATTTTAAAAGTAGCTTCTAGAAAAAATGATGAACTTGGTGGAGCAGTATGGAATCGACTTCGTAACACGTCCTTTAAGGAAATATTCTTTCAATACCATTATGTGTGTTATATTAATTTCTGGCGTAAACCTTCGGAAGTATCGTTAGAAGAAGAACATTCAGAACAAGTAACCGATCCATATGACGAAGAACCCGTACCTTCTAATGTTGACATTGAAAGAGATCGTCTAATTGATAATATATGTAGTTACATTGAGAAAAGTGATAAATTTTAATTTACTTTATCGGAATTGCATGGTTTGAATGAAAAAAAAATCAGCAATAAACTATTGTGCAATAGATTGTAAGATAAATACAACGATGATATTTTTATTTTGAAACATCCTGGTCGGGAAACATTTATTTACTATAAAAAAATTAATTTCACTCAAATATGTAGCGATTGGGTCAATAAAAAGTCAATAAGCGATTTCGAAAAGAATGCCGTCATAAATTTTGCTGCTGAAATTCTGCGGTCTGAAATTTTGAACGCAAAATATCAAAATTCTTTGTACCCACCAGCTGAAAAATTTCTTGATAACGTGAATTCAGAAATTCCACAATTATTAAAAAACTTCCTCGACGGCGTTTTAAATAGTAAAGGAAGAAAGAGAAGTGTCGAAGAAAATCAAGAGAAAATCGACATGATTGCACATAGTATAGTGACTTACACACGTCCAAGAGCTTTTCTAAATATGGAAATACAACTTTCTAAGTAATTTTTTTTCAAAATTAAAACTTATAAAATATAAGTATACTATCAAAATGATGGTACGCTTTAGCTACCTCGGCTATCGTCACGTGTCATTTGAGTGATATGGATGTTACATATGTTCATTAAGAAGAGGTGGGGCTTACGTTAAGCTAATTCGTTTAAGTACTTGTGATGAGAGTATTTTTCAGATTAGTTGCAAAGAGAGAATCCTAAAAGATCATAATAAGACTTGTTTCCCACCACCGCTCCATCGCCGGCCACCAAATATCGAAAATGAATTCAAGCGCGCGTACATGCACGTTTCCCCTCTTCGGCTGTTGCCGAGTGTTGTCGACTGTCTGCGCTCGCTTGGAGGGGCGACGGAGGAGAGCGAAACTATACCGCGCCTTCCCCAGCCTTCCCCTTCTACCTTATTCACGTAAAGTTTCTTATTTATTTTTTATCCCAACATTTTCTACTCATCAATGTCGGGTTAAACATTGTTTCTGATGTAAAATTTCACGCTCTTTCGATTGGTGCATGTTATTTTGTCGTACGTTCAGCCGTTCGCGAGATACAGGCGAAAACAAGTTTCAAACGTGATTTTCTCATAGAACCCCTGGACCTAGAACTCTGCAAAATTCAGAATCGTCTTTTTCGACCTCAATTTAACATATATCAAAAATGCATCCACTTCTGTGACAAAAACATTTCAGGCCTATTTTTACTGGACTAAAACTTGAATTTCACGCTAAAAGAGAAAATGAAACGAGTACTTTTACATGAACTGATACGAATGAATATGCACGTATTTTGTTGAAATTTTGTACAGTATTATAGAAAATCGTAAAAAAACTGTTTCTTATTTCGTGGTTTATTGATCACAATAAAATGAAAGTGACGCCGTTTTTGAATAAATGAATTCATCTTACTCAACAAATTCTTCTTCTACTTCCTCTTCATTGGCATTCCCTTTTTCAAATTCTGACAGCAACCCTGCCTTTTGTAGATTGAAATATTGAGTCCGAATTTGATTGATCACCACTCCCAGTTGACGACCAAACCCATCAATAATTTTCTGACGTGCTCGGGTTTCTGCAGCATCAGCGCATTTAGCCTTGATCATTTTCTTCTTTACGAGAAAGTGTAGCCAAACTTCTGCAAATTTATAATAAATTACTAATCATGGATAATATTTTAATTTTTGTACAAATATATTTAATAATAAACAAAGTGTCATACTTCTCAGTACGTTATATTGCCTTGATGGCACATATTTTCTGTCAGCGAATGATGCAGTCCTCGTCACTTGTATAGCCAAGGTCATACACTCTTTAGGTTCAAAAATCTGCAACAGCATGACCTTCAGGAATCTCGGCGCTGATTTAGCAGCCAAGGCATTGCGCCAACTATCCATACTAATAGAAATACCGAAATGCAAATGGATCATCTCGACCTGTAAGAAATACATAGATTATGGATGTGAAGATTCGAATAAATTATCATTTTGTAAAAATGCATACATATGTGCTTTTCTTTTCCGTTTTCCAATATAACCTTTTTAGTCCATGGAGATAACTCAGTCCGTATTTCTAATCCTGAATTTTTATAATCTTCTAAAGTGTAAGTGAAATTGTGACCAGTTTTCACGTATTTAGATCCTTTTTTTCCCCTTCATCCAAGTTTTGCTTCTTTGCTTTCGGAATTGAATTTTCTTCTTCAACCTTCACTTCGACGTCCACTATTTTGTCTCCATCAACCACACATGGACTTGTTGTGTTCCCAGTGAGTCCTCTTGCATTCAGTCTCGGAGTGATACCTAAAACAAATAGTTATGGCGTAAGTAAAAATATCAAAATGAATTTCGATGCAATATACGCACAGTATTGTGAAGACTTGGATGAAGTACTGAGATTCAATGGACTCTCAGTACTTGAAAGTTTTTGTGCCGAAATTCGAGGACTTTTTCTGTTCCCAGTGAGTCCTCTTGCATTACATCTCGGAGTAGTACCTAAAACAAATAGTTATGACGTAAGTAAAAATACAAAAATGAATTTCGATGCAATATAATACGTACAGTATTGTGGTGATTTGTATGAAGTGATCAGAACTGTTGGACTCTTCGTGCTCGAAAATTTTTGTGTCGAAATCAGAGGAGTTCTCCAAAGACTTACTGCAATAAAAAAACATGGTTAAAATGGCATGTAAAATATAAAAATATATGCATGTGTAGTGAAGAATATCTTACCTTTAGCGGATGGTACATTAATGGGATTCAGGGCTGCCTTCAAGCGAAATGTTATTTTCACTTTTTTCTTGCTGTTTTCATAAAGCCTCCATCAGCTCTGCAATTTTGGCATCCTTTTCTGCTAATTCTCATGCCATATCCTCATTTCTCGAGCTACAAGCATTATCCAAGTCACCGAATTGCAACTTCTTCGTAGGTATGATGCCGGAGCAATTCTTGAGTGCAGCGTCGAAAGTGTTCGAAGGTGCGGTATCTACAGCATATAAAGATCAAAAGGGTTAGAAACAAACAGACAAATATTATTATATTATAAGGATGTGTATGTTTTACCTTGGATACATTGTTCTTTGGATTTTTCCCTTTTCAAGTATTCTTTTTAAGAGATTTTTTGGAGTAATTTTTTTGTTTCGTCGAATTTGTTTCTTCTACTTCCGGGACTTTTACGTTTTCAAGTGCTAGGTCGCGCAATACATCGCTTTTCCTGGCGTTTGGTTTTAGTCATCTAGTTTTCTTCTCTTTCAGGTAAGTTATACTATCTAAAAAAGAAATACAAGTAGTTAAAATTCAGCCCAAACAATAGTTCATACGTATCGCTTGAAACATGCGCAAGTAGTGAAGTACATCACAAAATGCTATAAAAAAATTTGAAGTCTCACTTGATGTTTCTAGAACACATCCAGGCTCATACGTCATCTCACCCTGAACCTCGCCAGTTACAATAAAAGCATTGTAAGGGAAATCTTTGCGATTTCGATCAAAATTTTTAATATTATCTTCCGAAATAAACTGGACTTCTCTGTGGCCGAGGTATATGCGTACTGCAGCATATACCTTCGCAGTCTTTCCTTCATATTCCACTTCTTCGGCAGGCTCCGAATCGTTTCCAGAGAAACCGCTTTCGTCTTGGACTTTGGACATGACTGTCTATCGCAATAGAAGAAACAGAGATGAGGTACAGAGTATGTACATTTTCTTGAGAATTATGACATAGTGTGACTTTACATGATGACTTATACACTTATTAATTTACTTTCAAATATAATTTCATATTGTCAATTCAGTCATTCGAATACTGATATTCCAGTCAATATCGATTGGTAATAATTTTTTCTTTCGACGAGAGTTAAATTTTATTTTAATAGTACTAGTAATAATATGAAATCAATTATATCAGTCTTTACGAGGTGTGATCAAAAAGTAAGGTGAATTTTGAAATTTAGCGGGCTACGTCCGTTCGATCTTCGACTTTTTTATTTGGTTATGTCGGTACACTCGTCTAGAACATACGTTCCAAATTTCAGCTTTGTAGTATGTTTGGTTTGTTTGTGAGAGGCATCAAGGTTAGAAGTGTTTTGCGTGCTCCACGATTTGCTGCTGTCTAAAAACATGGATCAAAGAATTTGCATTAAATTTTGTGTGAAAAATGGAATCAAATGTTCCAAAACACTTGAAATGCTGAAAGTGGCATACGGTGAGTCTACTTTAAGCAAAAAAATGTTTACAAGTGGTATAAACTCTTCCAAGAAGGCCGAGAAGACACCGACGACGAACCTCGTTCTGGACGCCCCAGCACATCAACAACTGATGAGAATGTTGAAGAAGTGAAGAAAATAGTGTTGGGAAATCGTCGAATTACCATTAGAGAAATTGCTGATGATATTGGCATCTCATGTGGTTCGTGCCAATCAATTTTGACGAGTGTTTTAGACATGAGACGTGTGTCAGCGAAGTTTGTTCCGAAATTGCTCAATTTCGACCAAAAGAAACGTCGCATGAGCATCGCCCAAGAGCTACTGAATGACGTCAACGATGATCCAGATTTACTCAACAGGGTTATAACAGGTGACGAAACATGGGTATACGGTTATGACGTCGAGACTAAGACTCAATCGTCCCAGTGGAGGCATTCTGGATCACCAAGACCAAAAAAAGCACGCCAAGTTCGATCAAATGTAAAGGTTTTACTTACAGTTTT
This sequence comes from Phymastichus coffea, assembly GCF_024137745.1. Classification (NCBI taxonomy): domain Eukaryota; kingdom Metazoa; phylum Arthropoda; class Insecta; order Hymenoptera; family Eulophidae; genus Phymastichus; species Phymastichus coffea. The sequence goes on from NW_026706814.1 coordinate 9,240,584, forward strand.
CTTTGACTGCAGGGTCGTGGTGCATCATGAGTTCTTGCCACAGGGTAGAACAGTAAATAAGGAATATTACCTGCAAGTTATGCGCAATTTGCGCGAAGCAATCCGCCAGAAACGTCCGAATTTGTGGAAAAATAAAAATTGGCTTTTGCACCATGATAACGCCCCTGCTCACACATCGTTGCTTGTGCGCGAATTTTTGGCTAAAACCAACACAGTAACGTCGCCACAGGCACCGTATTCCCCAGATCTGGTCCCCTGTGACTTCTTCTTGTTCCCAAAACTGAAGAGGCCCATGAAAGGACGGCGTTTTGCCACGATTGAGGAGATAAAGACGGCATCGAAGGATGAACTAAACAAGATCAGAAAAAATGATTTTTTTAAATGCTTTGAGGATTGGAAAAAGCGTTGGCACAAGTGCATTATATCCGAGGGGGATTACTTTGAAGGAGATAAAATAAAAATTGATGAATAAATAAATATTTTTTGAGAAAAATAAAAATTCACCTTACTTTTTGATCACACCTCGTATTTGAATTGTGCAAGCTTTTGTTATATAAGATTGTTCAATCAACTTCTAAAGCTCTGAGCCTCATCAAAATACAAAATTAATATCAAAACTAATGAGCCAGTTAAACACCAGTATACGAAGAACTGAGCTGGCATAATATGAAACTATTCGAATGTCACTATACGTATAAGTGAGTTGACACTTTGTTTACCTATGCGGCCTTTACCGCCAAATATCAACTCTTTCAATTTTTAATTTGAGACAAAATAAATTATATAGACTTATAGAGTACATTGATATCAATATCTTTTATCTCTACAATTTTTCCTCTACAATCAATAGATTTTGAGAGACAAACAAATTAGATTTTCAAGTACGTAATGACAAAACTGAATATTCAACTATTTTCAACCAAACTGACAATTATTAGTAGTAACTGACTATAAATAGTATTTTATTATGGTATTTCATCATACCAATTATTATGCAAAGCCTCATTAAAAATTATTAACTAGTACTGAAGTTATAATGAAAAAGAGATTTTATATTTTCAATCTGTCCATGGTATGTATGTCTCCCACTGAATATGACATTTCTTTTTGATCATAACTTTAGTACTAGTTGATATTTTTTAATGAGGCTTTGCATAATAAATGGTATGACAAAATACCATAATAAAATACTATTTATAGTCAGCTACTATTAATAATTGTCAATTTGGTTGAAAATAGTTGAATATTCAGTTTTGACATTACGTACTTGAAAATCTTATTTTGTCTGTGTCTCAAAATCTATTGATTGTAGAGGAAAAAGTGTAGAGATCAAAAATATTGATATCAGTGTACTCTATAAGTATATATAATTTATTTTGTCTCAAATTAAAAATTGAAAGAGTTGATTTCTGGCGGTAAAGGCCACATAGGTGTGTGGCTGTTGGCGGGCAACCGGTGCCGCCATCACCTGGGCATGATCGAAGAGGCTGCCAACGCCTGGGCTTTGGGTTGCAGGCTTAGGGGAGCCAGGCTTAGGGAGTACGGGATTGGCACAGAGAGCGAAGTGGCTTAATCCCGATAATACTGCTGATCCCCGCTAAGCCGACTAGCATCCCTGAGCGGTCTAAGCCTTTGTTGCCGACCTGAGCGACGAGAGGGGGCGGTATTCGACCATCAAGCTTGCTATATAACGGCAACGAGCCCCGCAGCATCCAGAACGAGTGGTACCGTCGAGCTGGCCTTGCTTGCTGTGTTCCGGCCATCGCTTCTAGTAAGCAAGACTTTTGCTTGCGCCGGGTGCAGCAACGCACTACATCTGCGACACTCTGTCACTGGGCGTCCGATCTAGCAAACTGTACTCCTCTGCGAGAAATAAAGCGCTGACTTCATCGTAATTCTGTCTCTCTTTCTCTCTCTCTCATCATTCTCGGCGCCTGCGAGTGCGGCCACACTCTTAATTTGGACCAAAGTGGTGACCCCGACGTAATTCCGCGCCTGGATTCGATTCAAGAGAGTAACAGCGGCACGGTCTTGCGTCAACCATGCTCGGCCGAAGCCCGGTGCGTGCAGTGAGCGGAGAAGATCGGCCGCACCAACCGCTGCCTCAGCACGAAGAGAGTCTGACCACTACGCAAACGGATGCGCTCGAGCTCGGGGTCAGTGCACTTCGCCATGTGACGGTCCGCACGCCGCCCTTCTGAAAGGACAACCCGGCGGCGTGGTTTGTGCAGCTCGAATCGCTGTTCGCCTGCCAGCAGATCAACACCGATCTGCAGCGATACCACACTACGGTCGCTGGATTGGACGGCGAGACGGTGGCAGACATGATGGACGTGCTGCAGCTTCCACCGGCGACTGGCAAGTACGAGCATTTAAAGCTGCAGGTTCTGGCTCGACACGGCGATACAACGCAGCAGCGCCTGCATAAGCTGCTCTCCGGCCTCACCATTGGAGATTGCACTCCCGCGCAGCTGCTTCATCACATGCGGGCTTTGGCGGGGGACAGCATCACGGATGATGCCCTCCAGATCCGATGGCTGGACCTTCTGCCCTCCACAACCTCGAAAATACTAAAGCTCCTGCGGAAAACTGACTTGGACGAGCTTGCGTAGGCGGCGGACGAGCTGGTCGATACCGTGCCCGACGTCTGCGCGGTGCGCGCTGCGCGCGTGGCAACAAGCGCCATGGCCGCGCCGGCGACCGCATCCGACTCCGCTACGCTGGAATTGATCAGGGTCGAGCTGACAGCCCAGCGCGGCATCCTCGAGGACATCCACAACGCGGTGAAGAGTGCCCGACCGCGCGACCGCAGTCGATCCCGCCCCCGGAACCAGTCCACCGGCCGCGGCGACCTCTGTTTCTACCACGCCCGTTTTGGCGAGAGCGCCGAGAATTGCCGCCCGCCATGCGGCTACGCCGCAAACGCTCAGCCAGGAAACCGCTGAGGCCGCCGCCCGTCGTGGCGGTCGGCGGCAAATTGGAGCGCGCCGAGACCCGTCTGCACGTTATCGATCGGGCCGGAAGCCGATGCTCGTCGACTCCGGATGGTGGTCTCACTCCTGCCTCGCTCCTGCACTCCAGGGCGGTACGAGCGGCAGCCGCTGACTCTTATAGCGGCCAACGGTTCGCCCCTGCGGAACTACGGGCGACGCATGGTGCATTTCGACCTGGGCATGCCACAGGCGTACTCTTGGCCCTTCATCGTCGCTGACGTGCCTGAGGCCATACTGGGGGCTGATTTTTTGGCGTACTCGGGGCTGGTGGTCGATCTTCAACACTGGCGGCTGATCGATCGAACCCACCTGCTGCGCTACAACGGCGCAACCGCACCGCGCCGTGATCCACGGGATCGCGCTCATCACGGACTCCACGGATAGCACCGATCGGCGCCGCTTCGACCAGCTACTCGCCGATTTCGCGGACCTGTCCGAGCCCAGCAGCCGAGATGCCACCCTGCACGGCGCGGAAGTGGCCCATCACATTCACGTGACGGGATCGCCTGTGCACGAACGTCCGCGCCGCCTCGCCGGCGATCGACTCACCGCAGCCAGGGAGGTGTTTGATCACCACCTTCAGCTCGACGTCGCGCGCCCATCGTTCAGCCAGTGGGCCAGCCCGCTTCATGTCGTGCCCAAGCCCAGCGGAGGCTGCCGGGTGACTGCCGACTACCGGAGGCTCAACGCCGTCACACTGCCAGACCGCTACCAGCTTCCCGTCATCGAAGACCTGCTGGAGGACACGCGCGGTTGCTCGGTTTTTTCGGTCATCGACCTGCAGGAGGCCTATTACCAGGTGCCCATGGCGTCGGAGGACGTGGCGAAAACGACAGTGGTCGAGCCCTTCGGGCTGTTCGAGTTCGTGCGGATGCCGTTGGGCCTTCGTAACGCATCATAAACGTTCCAGCGCTATCTGGACAGCCTCTTGCGCGACCTGCTGTTCGTTCACAATTATCTCAACAACCTTCTGGTCAAGTCATCCTCGACGGAGCAGCACCTGCCGCACCTGCGCACTCTGTTGGAGCGCCTTCGGGAGGCGGGTCTCGCGATCAGGCTCCCTAAATGTCAGATCGCTCAGCGGCGGGTCACCATCCTCGGCTACGATGTCTCGGAGGAAGGTTTCCGGCCACCCGCTCGGAGGATTGCGGCGATAAGGGACTTCCCGCGGCCCAACACGGCGCGCGGTCTGCGGCGCTTCCTGGGCATGGTGAACTTCTACCGGCGTTGCCTGCCCCATGCCGCGGAGGTGCAGGCGTCGCTCAACGAGATGCTCAAGGTCCGGACACGAAAGAGTCTTCGGCCGCTCCTGTGGTCGACGCAGTCCTACGCGGCGTTTCGAGCGGTTCGCGAGAGCCTGGCCGAGGCGGTGGGAGCTTCCTTCATCGAACCAACTGCGCCCTTGGCCCTGGCTACCGACGCGTCCGACTTGGCCGTGGGAGCTGCCCTGCAGCAACAAGTTGACGGTGTCTGGCGGCCCGTGGGTTTCCACTCGCGGAAACTCTCACCGACAGAACAGCGCTACAGTACCTACGATCGCGAGCTCCTCGCGGTCTACGAAGCCATCCGTCACTTCCGTCGCATACTGGAAGGGCGCGCGTTCACGATGCTGACCGACCACCGACCACTGATCTTCGCTTCTCGTCAGCCGTCCGACAGGGCCTCACCGAGGCAGCAACGGCACCTGGACTATATCCTTCAGCACATCGTGGAGTTTCGGCACATCAAGGGCGCCGATAACCCTGTCGCTGACGCCCTCTCCAGGAGCGACGATCCCGCGGTCCCTGAGAAGCCGCCGGCCCACGCAGCGGCGCTGCCCTGCGCTACTGTAAGCATGCCGGCACCGCTGGGACCGGCGACGATCAGCGAGACTCAATCGGCCGACGAGGAGCTACCGAAGCTGCTGGTGGCCGGCGCTATGGACCTCCACCGTTGCAACTTGGACGGACATCAGGTGGCCTGCAACATCGCCAACCGTGTTGTTCGGCCCTATCTGCCGCAGCCACTGCGACGAGTGGCGTTCGACGCAGCTTATGGCTCGGCACATCCCAGTATACGCGCAACCGTCCGCGCCGTCGCAGAGCGATACGTTTGGCCGGGCGTACGCAAGGACGTGGAACGCTGGGCACGAGGCTGTGAGGCGTGTCAACGCGCCAAGGTCCACCGCTACAACCGCGCCGCGCTGTCGCGTTTCCAGGAGCCAGATAGCCGGTTCGAGCACCTGCACGTCGACATCGTGATAATGCCGCAGGTCGGAGTCTGGCGCTACTGCCTGACCATCTTGGACCGCTTCACCAGGTGGCCGGTCGCGGTGCCCTTGGCCGACATACGGGCCTCCACGGTGGCAAGAGCGCTTTTCGACCACTGGATCACTGACCGGGGGTGTCCGCTTACGATCACATCCGACCAAGGGACTCAATTCGAGTCGGCCCTTTTCACGGCACTGGCACGACTCATCGGGGCGCAGAGGGTGCGAATCACGCCGTACCATCCCCAGGCGAATGGCATGGTCGAGCGTTTCCATCGGACATTGAAGGCGGCGCTGATGTGCCACGCAGACGCCCTGGCCTGAGAGCTTGTCGCTGGTGCTCCTCGGCCTGCGGAACTGCTTCAAGGAGGATCTGCAGGCCTCCCCGGCCGAAATGGTCTATGGCACATCATTGCGAATCCCCGGGGAGTTTTCCGTTGCCAGTAGTTCACCTGCAGATCCCGCCTCGTTCGTGACCAGGCTCCGAGGCCTGATAGGAACCATCAGACCTGTACCAGCGGCGGACCACTCAGCGCGCCGACCTTTCTATTTGAAGGACCTGGTCACCTGCATGCACATCTTTCGGCGAGTTGAGACCGTCCGGAAACCGCTCGAGCAGCCGTACTCCGGCCCACACGAAGTCGTCAGGAGAATCAGCGAGAAGGTTTACGTCATCCGGGTGGATGGCCACGAGAGAACGGTGACAACGGACGCTTTGAAACCGGCCTATCTCGCCTCGTCTGACTACGACGTCCTGCGACCACCTGGGGTGGCGGATCCGAATCACGAGCCACCGGCAACCGTCTGCACCGACAGCTCTGCCTTCAACGCTGGAGCCTGACGGGGACGAGTGCTCGCCTCCGGCGGTTTCATCGTCGTCATTCGTTCCGGCCGCGCGACCCCTACTCACGGATCGGGCGACTGACGTAGAGCACATGAACACGGCGATGCGGAGGAAAAAGCACGTGCCCAGCATCCTGCGACGAGCAGCATCGAGCCATTCGCCCCCTGCGAACGCCTCTGAGGGGGGAATGGCTGTGGCGGTTGGGGGGCAACCGGTGCCGCCATCACCTGGGCACGACCGAAGAGGCTGCCAACGCCTGCGCTTTGGGCTGCAGGCTTAGGGGGGCCAGGCTTAGGGAGTACGGGATTGGCACAGAGAGCGAAGCGGCTTAATCCCGATAATCTGCTGATCCCCGCTAAGCCGACTAGCATCCCTGAGCGGCCTAAGCCTTTGTTGCCGACCTGAACGACGAGAGGGGGCGGCATTCGACCATCGAGCTGGCTATATAACGGCAACGAGCCCCGTAGCATCCAGAACGAGTGATACCGTCGAGCTGACCTTGCTTGCTGTGTTCCGGCCATCGCTTCTAGTAAGCAAGACTTTTGCTTGCGCCGGGTGCAGCAACGCACTATATGTGCGACACTCTGTCACTGGGCGTCCGATCCAGCAAACTGTACTCCTCTGCGAGAAATAAAGCGCTGACTTCATCGTAACTCTGTCTCTCTCTCTCTCTCTCTCATCATCCTCGGCGCCTGCGAGTGCGGCCACACTCTTAATTTGGATCAAAGGTGAATCAATACAATACATTGATTTTTAATATCTTACGAGATCTGAGATTTTACGCAGCATTTTGTATGAGTATATAGTTCAATAAAATGATTAGAGTAACATGATTTGATAGCTTTTTTAAGAATTAGATAAAAATTACTTCATTACATTTTTTTGAAAATAAAAGATTTTTATAAAGGTTTACAATATTCAATTTTCGAAAAATCTTAAAGTTAATATAACATTGATCAAAGAGACTTACCATTTCGTAATTTTTAAAGAATATCTATCACAATTCAGGTTCCTTTGCTTTACGGACCCACTTCTTACATGTGAACCTGCAGCTTCAGCAATGAGCCGTAATAAATTTCTAAAAATCAAATCAAAATTAAAATTGAATAAACCTGATGATAAAAATGATAATTATAATGCATGGAGAGTTCGAAAGTTTCTTGAAACGTTCAGAAAAAATTTGATTCAGTTTGGTTTTTTCTCGACAGCACTGTCTATTGATGAAATGATGGTAAAATTTCACGGTCGCACTGATTTATTACAATTCATGTAAAATAAACCCGAACGTTGGGGTTGTAAATTGTGGGGCATTGCTAGCCCTCAAGGATATCTGTTTGACTGTGATATTTATTGCTGTAAAGGATCAAACATTTATTCTTTTGATGAACAAGAAAAACTTAGTAAATGCGCTTTGGGAAGTCGCGTGGTAATGCTAATGATCCAAAAACTATTTACAATGGTTGTACCTAAAAAATTATTGCAATATCATCTATATTTTGATAATTGTTTTTCTAATCCTGATTTATTAGTTCACTTGAAAAACGTAGGCATAAAAGCAACAGGTACGGTGAGGACTAATAGAGTAAAAGTAAAAAATACCATAGATAAAAAATCTAACCAAGGAACTTCTTCTGTCCATCACTTCGCCATCATTAACATTCAATCAGATCAATGAAACAGAATCAAGCAGTACCAATAGACAAACAACCAGAAATAGAGAGATAGAAATAGCACAAATCACATCAGATGATGACTATTCCCGTGCTCAAGCACCACGTTTGCCGCAAAATGCGTACCATACAGTCAAATTGGTCCGACAGCAACTCTGAATCACCATCAGAGATTGAAAGAAAAACACGCAGGCGTTCGAAACCACTACTCAAGGAGCGAGTAACCTGGGGTGTAACCAGAGAAATACATGGTCCATCAAATATTGACCAAAACGGATACAGAGCAGCCCTTGCCACAGTTAAGCCGTCCAGGACAAAGCTCGCAACCACAGATGAGCTTGTAAAAAGGACCAGACCAAACAATACATTAAAAACAAATTTAGAAAAAAATTACACTTTTACTACGAAACCCTCAAAGGACACTGCAGAAATAAACAGAGATCAACCAGTCCGACATAAGAAACAATATTTAGATGAAAAAGCATTTTCCGACGACAATCAACAACGGAAAATATTACTACCAGCCAGAATAAATGAAATACATAAAATAAAAAGAATTGAAAAAGTAAAAGAACCCCACAAAAGTTATTCTCACCGACCATCTAGTTCCTTCAGCTCATCAAGGGAAACTTATAGTGATAAGGATACAGACGAAATAAAGAATTAGGAAAAAGAAGACACGTAAATAAGTATTCAGATTCATACAGCGAAAACGATACATTCTACTACAGTCGCTACATTAGAGCGCCACAACGACCCGACCACTTTGACCGGATCCGATCACAACATATCCATCGACATAAAAGGAACAAAAGATACTCATCGGAAAGCGAATCTGGCATTGAACAACGGAACAGACGCTCAAAACATCGAACAACGGAACAGACGTTCAAAACATCGAACAGACTATCACTCTCGATGAAGATCACGGTCACAATCCAAACACAGAAATAAATATACAGGTTATCACTATTCTCGTGAACAATGGCGAGAACCGACCAGATATTATTCTGACACCGAAAGCTCGGCCTCATCTTCAAAACCAGAATATGAATCGAGACATCGTTCACACAGACTAAGAGAACATGACTATGACACTGCCCGACGAGATCTTCGTAATATTAAACTACTAGAAAGCCGTAAAATAAGATTTAATGGCACAGACGGACCTGAAGAATTTATTAGCCAAATCGAAAACCAGAAAAGACGTGTTAGAATGTCAAGTGATAACCTGCTGCAAGTAATAACGGCCGTATTCTCCAAAGAAGTTAATTCGTGGTACCGGGGGATATCAAAGGAAATCTATTCATGGCGAGACCTGAAAAGAGCCCTACGAGACCACTACGGCAGACGAATGACTGATGATGACATTGAAGAAGAACTCAGATGGCGAATACAAAATGAAGGTAAATCAATAACAGACTACCTGAACGCCTTTCGATATATAGCCAGCCACTTTAAACGTCCTATTTCCTTGCGACAACAAATTAAAATCGCTAGACGAGGACTTCTTCCGGCATACCGAAAATACATGTCTGACAAACGAATAGAGAGATTCAGTGATTTGACATATTATGGCCGAAAATGGGTAGATTTGGAGGAAATGGATGAACAATACCATCCACCTTCGACCAAGACACACTTTTCAGCAGCAGCACCAAAAACCAATAAAAGGACAACAAAAGCCTCGGCCGCACAGAAAATTGAAACAAAACCTCACATGACACGTGAAAACCCTCAAAAAATAATGGAAAAGACAATATAGGTAAAACAAAACAAAATAATATACAACAACAGACCAAGCAAGGAAATATACATACTCCACCCATGATGGCATAAATTGCAGCATACCAAGGACCTCACCAATACTTGGGCTTCCCACCAGTCAAACAAGAACGAACATGGACAAGTCAAGAAAAATTACAGACAGCAAATAACAATCAGACCAATGACAGAATGAATAACCGGAACCAACAGACACAAAATTACAGTCAAGGTCAACAAATACCGACATCAAATAGTGTGGAAACAAGATGGAATTTGCCTTCACTGATACCATTTCAAATCAATCAAACAGATAATACAATGAATAATAATAATTAGACCGACAGACAAAATAGAGAGCCATGCAAATGCTGCCAGGGTGATCATAACTACCGACAATGCCCAAAGAATCCTTGTTTCTTCTGTTACCAACCAGGTCATTATACAGCATCTTGCCCAAAACGAGAATCTTTATTCCCAAAAACAGGACCGAAAATAAGACAGACACACTGCCAAGTTTGTAAAAATACTCGTATAGGTTCGCCCTTTGACTTTTGCAAATTTTGCCAACATATTTGCTCAGAATTGTTGGAAAACGCGCAAGGTGGGGAGCAGACGAGTCCACTGCTTCCCCCCGATTCCCAATAATGGGCCAACATGATCACATAGGGGAAATAGCTATGAAAATGGCCTCCCACATAGAAATTGATACAGACTCGGAAGAAAATACTTGCCCAATATGGGAAATATCATCAGGTGACGATAAAGGGATAAACGACCAGACATCAGATGAAGATAAAAACTTCACCGACAGACATACCACCCCAATAAATGGACAGAAACTATCCTGGATTGATGAAGAACCACTCAATAAGTTGCTAAAACGCCTTAAGGATCAAGAAACGTTACTATTCGACATGAATGGGGAAATACAAAATAGTGAACAGTTGGTGGAAAACCTAGCATTTCCACCAGCTGAAAAAGTAACATTAACAAACGACATTGACCATCAGATCCCAACAATAACAGACCAAATAATAGAAAATGCCAGACAAAATAGATACTGTCACACCAGGAATACAACCTGAAGGAACGCATACAGGAATGCCTAAAGGAATATTAAAAACTGTTAAATTTCTAGACAATGAAGAGATGATACAAACAGAAGATGAAAAACTAACAATACCCTCACAATCAGACCTACAAACAGCTAAGGATCTTGATAAAAGACAACAGGAAGCTGTAGATGAGAATAAAGACAAAAACATGACAGTGATATTGACCGCACCCCCACAATCGATAGGAGGATTAAGCTCAGACAGTAGGTGTTTCATACCGATTATTATTATTGGTAATATAGCATATGACGCCTTAGTTTACTCAGGAGCGGAACTCTCACTGGCAGGACCGGAAATAACAGACAAATTCAAAGAAAGACTAACGCCTAGTTCCACTACAATACAAGGAATTACGGGAAAACCGAGAAAACTATAGGCGAACTTCCCCTACAAATTAATTTTGACGGACATACACAGAAATTCAGATTTAAGGCAATGAAAAACCTACCTGGACCGCCAATTATCTTAGGTCTAGATTTTCTGACACAATGGAATATGCTCCTACTTTTCTGAGAAAGGAAATGGAGAGTACATAATGGTAAATGGCATCACCTACAACCTAGACAATTAATACAACGAGAAGCTTTCTACGCAGAATGCGCTGGCCTCACAGAAATTACACCTGACCAAACTAAACAAACTAAACGAATCAAAGAAATAACAGACCGTTTAATACCACCTATGACTGACAAACTAGGAAGGACACCGATAGTAAAGCACATAATCGATGTAGGTGATAACCAACCAATAAGACAAGGACTACGCCGAATGTCACCCGCAATACAAAAAATAGTACGAACTGAATTACGGAAAATGTACGAAATAAGCATTATTCGACTGTCCAAAAGTGCATGGCGTAGTGCCCTAGTAATGATAAAAAAACCTGATGGTTCCTGGAGATTCTGCATTGATTTTCGCGACTTGAATAAGGTTACAAGGAAAGACGCATATCCACTACCGAACATGGATTCAATACTAGACAAATTACGACACGCCAAATATATTAGTAAAATTGACCTTAAACAGGCCTACTTCCTAGTAGCCCTAGATAAAAACAGCTATGAATATACAGCTTTTGCAAACCCAGGTGAAGGATTGTGGGAGTTCATAGTTAAGCCATTCGGACTTGTCAATGTCCCAGCAACCTATCAACGATTAGCTGACGCATTATTTGGACTTGACTGGGAACCTCAAGTATTTCCATACCTTGATGATATTATTATAGCAACTGAGACCTTCAATAAACATACAAAATATTTAGAATTAGTACTACGCCAAATTAATCAAGCTGGACTGCAGATAAATGCGAAAAAATGCGAATTCGGCTGTACTCGTTTAAACTATTTAGGTTTTCTGCTAGACCAAGGATTACGACCTGACCCAGATCAGACTAAAACAGTACTAGAATTTCCAGTATCCAAAACGGTAAAACAACTACGTAGCTTCCTGGGAATGGTCGAATGGTACTCGAGATTCATAAAAAATTGTTCGAAAATAAAGGTACCGTTACAAAAATTTCTAAAGAAACATCAAGTATTCAACTGGGAAACTGACCAACAAGAAGCATTTGACAAGCTGAAACGAACATTAACAGAAGCTCCAGTATTAGCAAGACCAGACTTCGCCCAACCATTCACGGTTCAGACAGACGCAAGCGATTTTGCAATTGGTGCCGTATTGACTCAAAACTTTGATGATGGCGAACACCCAATAGCATACATTAGCAGAACACTAACCGGACCAGAAAGAAATTACTCGGTAACAGAAAAAGAATTATTGTCAATAGTATATGCCATCAAGAAACTAAAACCGTACCTTGAAGGATATGACTATACAGTTATTACTGATCACTCAGCACTGATATACCTATTTAACATTAAAGAACGAAAAGGTGGATTAGGAAGATGGATATGCGACCTGATGGAAGAACGCGTGACCTTTAAACACCGTAAAGGCACGATGCATAAAATACTTGATGCCCTGTCACGAATAGACGAAGAGGCTAACAAAATCGCAGCCTTCAGCACAGTACAAGACAACTGGTACCTGAAAAAATGTAAAGACGTAAAAGAAAAACCAGACAAATACCCTGACTGGAAAATCGAAGACGACATGCTATATTATAACAGACCAGACCCGATTATGGACCCGTTAACAAATGAAGAAACGGAATGGAAACTAGTAGTACCTGACGAATACCAAATGGAAATCATGAAAAATGCACACTGCCTTCTGGTATAGGGACATCTGGTATAGAAAAAACTTATATGAGAATTAGTACCGAATATTACTGGCGAGGAATGTATACTGACACTTATAACTTCGTCACAAGATGTCCGCTATATCAAAGATGTAAAACCAGCCAACTAGGCCAACAAGGCCTTATGAAACGACGGAAAATAGATCGACCATAGGCAATAGTAGCGGTTGACACTATGGAATTTCCTCGAAGCAAAACACAAAATAAATACCTCTTAGTTTCCCAAGACCTCTTCACACGTTGGATAGAAATGAAACCAGTACGCTCTGCCGACGGAAAGACCGTTGCGAGAGCATTAGAAGAACTCATCATATTCAGATGGGAAACACCCGACTACTTACTGACCGATAATGTGAAAGAATACGTTAATAAACACTTAGACAGCATGTTACAGGAATATGGCATCAGACACAACACGACAGTCCCATATCATCCACAAGCCAACCCCGTCAAAAGAAGTAATAGAACGATAAAAACTATGATAGCAATGTTCGTTGAAAATGACCACAGAAATTGGGATAAACACATTAATGAGTTCCGACACGCTATGAACACGGCAATACAATCAGCCACACAAACATCCCCAGCATTCCTGAATTACGGCAGACAACCGAAACTAATAAAAAGTTTACGGAGAAAAGTAGAATCAACCGAACTAGAACTGACATTAAAACCAGAGGAATGGACAGAAAGACTAAAATGATTGAAAGACCTATATGAATTGGTTGAAAGAAACCTAGAGAAAAAACATGAGAAAATGGCTGACCGATTCAATATTGGGAGAAAGTTGACCGAATATAAAATCGGTGACCTAGTATTGATAAAAACGCATCACCTATCAAATGCAGCAAATAAATTCTCGACCAAATTAGGCGAAAAATATGAAGGACCTTTCAAATTACTAGATAAACTCTCAAACACAGTATTTACCATCGAGACACTGACAAAGAAAAAAGTTGGTAAAGTTCATATTGAACAGCTAAAACCATTTAACAGCCCTGACAAAAAAAACTATGACCTTAGACCGAACAAAGACCAAACTAAAGGAAGAGAAGATAGATAACCTGACCAATCTAATCATACCCTGTATTGTCCGACTCATGGGGTTTAACTCGCGTACTAACACGGTTGCGGCGTAGAGAATAATTACGCGAACATTGGTGATTGACCTCCAGATGTGCTGTCCTACGCCTGGAAACGCTAAGTGGGGGGTGTAGTCGTTGACTAAGCTACACCCCTCAGCAGATAAGTGCATGCACTCTGCTGTCCCGACACTGACCTAAAGACCTTTGCACTAACCTGACTTATTTTCAGATCTGCCATGGCCCCAAGGATCCTCGTCGCGAAGAAGAAGGACCTGAGCCTGACGGTGAAGATCCCACTGTCTACAGTCCCCAGGACCATCACGGGGACCAGGGAGCGGGAGACTAGACCGGCTCAGGCCCCGGAACCCGACCGCCACGAGGAGAGCCTTCGCCTGCGGGCACTTGCTACTATGCTTGGGTACCAGGAGAGGGTAGGGGCTCAGCCCATCATCGAGCCCCCCCCCCCCCCCAGAAAATCCGTCAGCCTGGTATATCCAGAACATGGTGGAGGAAATTGAGCAGGAGAAGGCTCCCCTGGAGGCCATGGAAGTGGCGGAAGAGGGCCAAGAACGGGAGCGCCTCCTTCACTGGGCCCTCACGTTCCAGACCCGCATTCCTGAGGCGGACTGGAGGCGTGAGGAACGCCAGCGAATCGAGGTAGTCCATGCCATCCGGGAGGAGATGAACTCAGCGGCTGACCAGACGGACTGCAGGACAGCTGAGACTCTGTCCCAACATGGGACCTCCAAATCCCATTGTTCGGACACCTCAAAAGGGTCCCAGCTATCCCTAGACGGGCAAGCGGAGAAAGAGCTGGAGGACTACCTGGGCAGGGGTGCGGATTCGGTACCAACTGGGAAGGGGGAGACCATCAACCCCCAACCAGCTGGACCATCAACTCCGCCCCCCACACTCCGTCGCCCAGGGACGGCAAAACCGTCCGCCTCCACCATCTCCGCCACCACCGCCCAGCCGTCCGTCAGACGTACCACCACTGCTCAGCCACCGACCGCCACCACCACCGCTCAGCCACCGACCACCACCACCGCTCAGCCACCGACCACCACCACTGCTCAGCCACCCACCACCACCACCGCTCAGCCACCAACCACCACCAACGCTCAGCCACCAACCACCACCAACCGACCACTAACCACCGCCGCAACCACCGCCGCAACCACCGTCCAGCCGTCTGCCACAAGGAGTCGAGGTCACCCAGGCTGGTTGCCTGTGACGTCGACCCCAATTAGCCGGACCACCACCACCCGGCCAATAACAATACCCAGGATGGATCCCGTCGACCGTCCAGAGGTCCAGGGCCTGCACTACCGGACGGCAAGCGCCGCAAATACAATCCGCGGCGCCACCTGCAGCTGGACGACCTGGTGGGTGCAGGGGATCCCTCCTCCAAGGGATCAGAGGACAACCTACCTGGACCTCCGACCAGCCGCGCAGCAACACGATCAGCTGCTGCAGCTATGATACCATCCTGGGGTCGACTCCCTCGCCGAACCGGAGCTAGGTTCGGACAACTAAGGGAGATCCCGACCGAGCCGACGGTTGACCCCCCCCCCCCCTCCGTGCATGTTTCAACTGCTGGCAAACCGACCACAATTTCGGGAACTGTCCCCGTCCCAAAGACGGCTAGTTCTGCGGAAATTGTGGCCGGCGGGGGGTCGAGGTTTTCGACTGCCCGAGGTGTGCCGAGGCATACCACCGCCGACACGGCCCCTCGGGCTCAAACAACCCGGTGGGGAACAGCATCTCTCCACCAAGACCTCGACCGACCACCAACCGCCGGAGTGGGTGGGATGAGACCAGCGTCCACTTCTTCCGGGTTCGGTTGGGACCGAAACCCAATACAGGAGCCCCACCGCCAAGATCAGGCAGCCCAGCTGAGCTCGTACCCTCGGGAGACGGAGGACCCTCCACCGTCTTACCTGGAGGCAACCCGAGGCCGAGCTCAATACCGGGAAAGATCGGAGAGGGAGAGGCCGACGGCTGACACCGAGGCTATACCCCGCACCGGACCCCCCGTTTCATCTGCTAAACTATCGGCGGAGAAGCGGGCGAGGGAGCTGCTCCGGAGGTCCCATAACCATAGGACCTCCGATGACGAGGTCGACGCGGACCTACGCCTGAAAGAGCTCCAACAACTCCAGCGCGCTCTCCAAAAGATAGAAGAAATGGAGAGGCGCGATCGCTCCCGCAGGCTTGGGTATCATTAGCCACCAGTGAGCCACCAGTTTTATTTTTTCTTTCTTTTCTTGTTTTGGTTGTTTTTAATTTTTTTTAATTTCTTTTATTTTCTTTCCTCTTATTTTTCTTTTTTTTTTGTTGTTGGCCACAATAAACGCCAGGGCCAAGCCCTGGCTTAAACTGACTGACCTGCGTCTTAATTGAATTACTAACCTCCTCTGACCAATCCTTACCGACTCAGCAAATGAACTTAAGGGACCAAAGGAGAATGGAGGATGCAGTCAAGCAGACCAAGCAGATACCGGGCTCTGACCAGGACAGATCACGGAATCAAAGGGGGAAAACCCCACCAGGTAAGATTTCTGTATAACTGACGAGAACTGAGAACGCGGCGGCAAATAAAAAGGAACAAAGCAAACTAGCGGTACACGTGGTAGTGTACCGGCTTAATGGGGGATTCTGTAATGCGGTACATTACAAGGCCTTTCCTGAGCGTTGCATTATTTGCAACACCTCAGGAAAGCCATTCCCGTCCCTTACCGCCCCGTAACCAGTTGCATAAAATGTAAATAATAAACGCGCACTAAAACAAACAATTAACCCTTTTCATGCCCGAATACCACAACCGGAAATATTGACCCAAAATAAGCGACGAACGCGATCCGACGGACACTCAAAAGAGAAAAAAAGGAGCGCACCACGAAATAAGACAGCGCACGCACACACTCACTCACGACCACGTGTTGCCGACCGGCGAAAGAAAAACGGAAAACTTCACTGGGAAATGCAGGGGAAATGCATGTTGATGACACATGCAGATCCGTTACACTCCCAGGCACCAACACCAACACTCACAGAAAACTGACACCTCTGGGGCGAGCAGAAAATCGCCGATGAAGTGGCAGCCGGCAATCAGCTGGGTCGGGCTGCCGAACACCAGCGGTGAGATCCTGAGCGCCACACACACTCACAACGGTAACCACACACAAATACCCGGGAACACGTCACTTAACCGACACGGGAGCGCCCCAGGAGGCGCTCCAACGACCATTACGGGAACACAAGGTGTACACGCGAAACCGAGCTGCCATTTTGAAGCGCCGAGGTGAACTGAGCAAGAGCGAGCGAGACAGAGCGAGCGAGATAGACTAAATAAGAGCGAGCGAGACAGGCTGAGAGCGAGCGAACGAGACAGAGCGAGCGAAATAGACTAAACAAGAGCGAGCGAGACAGATTATATGAAATGATGAATAGAATCATATGTAAATGCGAAGATGGGGGCGCTATAATTGAAAGGACGTACATTATATATGTATTCACAACGAATTAAAATTAAAATTATAATTAGAAAATGAACATGAAAAAAAATACCGAATTATAAAAATTCGCATGCGACCGACACACCCCCTATTATAATAGCGAGCGACAAATACCCCGTTAAATTTAATCAATAAATTAACCGACAGAATTCGAACCTCTGACGAAATTCGCTGGTGACGTCACGACCAATAAGCGAATTAGAATAAAATTTGATTTCCGTCCGAATAGAAAAATAGATAAGAGTAGGGGTAGATCTTTCCTATTAATTAATGATAGCTATCTTAGTGGGGGGTGAGATAGGGTAAATAACGACGAAAGTAGGAGAGTTAAGGAGGGCGCTGTATCCTTCTAATTTACATACGGACCAATGATAAAATATTCGGAGGGCGCTACCGATATCCGAATTAGTATACCGACCAATAATAACATTTCTTCTCGGAAAGAGGAGAAGAAAAGCGATCTTTGACCACGAAAAGCCGATTCTCGTCCATTTTGCCGCTGTTCTTCTAGCCAGAAGGAGTGCTTGCGCCAGATACTCTCGTCACGCAGGATTAATTGCGTTAGACACCTTCTTTTCACGCTAATTTCGTTCGCCGAATCTCAGCAAGGAAAACCGTAAGTAGGCAAAGTGCCACTCATTAGTATTAATCGCGGAGTGCGGAAGTGGATTTTTCGGTGTAGTAGGTCGTCGCGACGTGTCGATCCGTCGATGCCGGTGCCTATTGAATCGCGCTGATCTTTCCGCCATTTCGTAGAATCGAACGTGAGTATTAGGATCATACGGATTAATAGCAGTGATTAATTTATTCGCGCTGACCTTTCGCCAATATAGTAGTTATTGCGAATATAGAATTAGACAAATAAAATCATTGATCCTATTAATCGCGCTGACCTGTCCGCTATTTAGCAGAATCGAACGTGAGTGTTAGGATCAGACAAAGAAAACTCGTGATTTAAGATATTCGCGCTGACCTTTCGCCAAATTAATAATCTATTGCGAATATTGAAAGTAGACGAATTAAGACTCGTTATTTACTTATTCGCGCTGACCTTTCGCCCGTATAGTAATTTATTGCGAATATTGGAAGTAGGTGAATTAAAATTCGTGATTTAATTATTTGCGCTGACCATTCCACCATTTTTGTCAATCAAAGACCGACCGGAAGAATATTAGTATTTCGATTATTTCGTGTCTTTGCTATTTCATAACTATGCAGAGTCATACTGACCCTAATCAATCCGACCACTTGCTTATGAATTAATAAATACGTCAATAAAAGTGATTAATTGTCTTTATATAAAATTTACTTTTGTTACCCTGCCTCATTTGCATGCTGATGATTTTCAGCCGCGAGCGGTTATAATCGGGTAACGCTGATTCGCTATATTTTCGGACCCCACGATAGGTAACATACGCGCGAATTCGAACGGACTTTCGACCTGAAATAAGGAGTCATCATCTGAGCTGCCAGCATATCATAAGCGAGGAGACAAATAGGAAACGACTTGTTGGATACCGAGGCCTGGAGAAGAGGAGATCGCGAGTACTTACCCGTTTGCCCATCCGGCGCAGTCGCCGTGAAGGCAAACCGGGATACGCGATCCCGTTAGGCCCTATCCCCGACGATCGCCCTAGTCAAACGGCGGTCTGGCGCCCTAAATAATCGGGGATAAGGAGTCAACCAGGCCTTGTGGCGGAAGAGCTTCGGTAGCGCGGTTAAGACTCCCGAAATCCCCCGCCACAATTGTAATCACACAAGTGCTGTCATGTAACCCGTGCTGTTTCTCGGTGTAAATTCCTAATGTATACTTTGTTTCGCTGGTTTTTTTGAATTTTTCTATGCGCAGGTGGTTTGTGTTCGGTTATGCTTATTACTGCTAACTCAGATATGCCAGTAGTAGGAATGTAGTCTCTTACTATTATCTATATTAATGGATTCGTAGAACGTTTTCGTCTCCACTTTTGTACTAAAATGTTCAAGTGTACGAATTTCGGTGCACCCCAAGTATTACAGACAATTTAATATTAATAAAAATAATACCTCTAAGTTTTTCTGAGGATACTACGAATCCTCGATCATGAGTATACTATGAAAAACTAAAGCGGTGGAATAAATTAGAACTCAAAGATCCTGCTAAAGTTTCAGAAACTTTCTCTTATTTACACTAGTCATGTAATTTAGATATTTTTACAGTTATTTACAGTTATTATAGTTATACCCGTCACTCATCTAAATTAATTATTAAAATTAATTCTATCCATAGATTTCGGTCATATCAAACACCCCCCTTACCCCAGCCAGCAAAGTGTAGTGGACAGTGAAAAAAAAAATACCATTCGAAATAACTAATTAAACCCTCCAAAAATACTCATTATTTTAATTAAACCCCTACAGTTGTCCCAAAAAAATTGAAAACTATAATTTTTTAGTTTTTTGCAACTGCGATATCTTTAGTAATACATAGTATTTTTGTAAAGTAACAAGGCCAAAAAATTGAACCCTTGCTCGTTTTAATTGCATCCCTCTTACTTTTTCAAAATTATTAATATATATGTCAAAAACAACAATCTAATTTTATTGTATGTTCTTTCCAAATAACCCAATAACCCA
The DNA here is from genome assembly GCF_024137745.1 of Phymastichus coffea. Taxonomy (NCBI): domain Eukaryota; kingdom Metazoa; phylum Arthropoda; class Insecta; order Hymenoptera; family Eulophidae; genus Phymastichus; species Phymastichus coffea. The sequence goes on from NW_026706814.1 coordinate 9,260,697, forward strand.
ATAATCTATTTAGAAAGAACATTCAATAAAATTAGATTGTTGTTTTTGACATATATATTAATAATTTTGAAAAAGTAAGAGGGATGCAATTAAAACGAGCAAGGGTTCAATTTTTTGGCCTTGTTTCTTTACAAAAATATTAAGTATTATTAAATATATCGCAGTTGCTAAAAACGAAAAAATTATCATAGTTTTTAATTTTTGTTAGGACAACTGAAGGGGTTCAATTAAAATAATGAGCATTTTTTGAGGGTTTAATTAGAGATATTTCAAATGGTATTTTTCATTTTCATTGTCCATTACACTTTGCTGGCTGCGGCAAGGGGGTACATCAAACACTTTTTAATAATTTTGTTTCAATTCACAACTATTACACTATAGTATATACAATGATTCATCGTTGGCTCGAATGAAAATTTAATTATCATTATTAATTTCTTAATCAAAAATTTATATAGGAGCAATTTGATATTTTTGGAAACCTTTTACAAGCAATCATTGGAGTTATAGAAAATTAATATTTACTAAAAGTGTTTGCCAATTATTTTTGTCTAATTTTGACTACTGAGCTTTGTGTCTGCTTATAAAATCTTAAATTTTACATGTGTAACTGCCTTAATGCAGTGGACAAATGTAATGGCTGTCTGTTCTTGATGTAAACGCTGTAGAACTGCATCCCTTCGCTAGATAAAGAAATGTCTGTTATATTTATTTTCAAGTTATATCTAATACTACATACGTAAAGTCGGAACAAAGTATCATCATCTATATTGATATAAAGCTAATGAGCATATCTACAGTCAGGTATAACACTGGCCTGACTACGTAGTGCAGCCATGTTTAATAAGCGTGCTTTCTACAGGAGTCATTTGCTCAATATCTACTGAATCTACTTATGAGGACTTTTATTGAGATCTAAGTCTTTCTCTAATACAAATTTTATAAAGTAAGTTTTAAATACATAATTCTAACAATCATGTTTGTTTAGCGAATTAAAATAAATATCAGTTATTGATGCTTTATTGATACGTGACCAATTAATATTGTATTTGTATGTTTGTTTTGATTAAAATTCGTTATAGTTACAAAATAATTATTTATATGGAGATTTTAATGTAATTTTAGTATAATATTCATTAGACTAATACTTTTGCTATAGGTAAATACTTATATACTTGTTTATTTTATATTGTAACATTTTTCATTAATTAAATTTTGAGATAAAAGTTTCAATTTTACTAAATAACAATTGTAGATTTTTGAATTATTTCACTAAACCGCTGTTAATATAATAAATATTGTATTCAATACAATAAGGATGTAGTAAGTAGTTGTCTGTCAATTGATTATTATGTAATATTAGATCACAAATTGTATTTTATTAAGAATTTGTAAGCTTTAACGACTTTTCTTTTTTATTTTATTTAATTTTGTTGTTTTATAAATGCACAATGTAGAACCTAGGATCCACATAATAAACACATTCTTAAAGATAGCATTACTTTATAATCATATTAATGAATAAATGAATAATATTAAGAATTTATTATATAACTTTTTAAATTTTAACTGTTAGTTAAATAAACATTAAGAATATTTGATATGTAATATTATTAATGAATATAACAAATTTTGTTCAATAGTGAGATTTGATCATTGAATAGTCAATTTATTCATTACCATTACAGTTCTATGTACGTTATGAGAAATTTATAAATTTTAAATTTTATAATTTTAAGATTGTTTTTTCGAGATAGTTATTCTAATATCTGACATCAGAAGGTTTACCTAATTTTGTAAGTTACAATATATAATAAGAATACACGTTGGCTTGTAATTTAAAATGAATTGCATTGTAGCGTAGTTATATAAATAATAATAAAATAGTATATTTTTTAGGTTATAATATGTTTAATAATATTCATTAAAAATTAATGAAATAATTGCATTTACTATGTATTGGACTAAATAATCTAGTACATGATTTGCTGTGTTTTATTATCAGATATTTAATGTATAAAAAAATAATATAAAATAAACTATTCTCTTGTTTAGAAACATTTTCAGTGGTAAATATTAATTGATTGGTATCGATCTTTAGTAATTTGTTATAAATAATGACAAATAATTGTTGATAAATCTCAGAACTAAAATGGTGTATCGTGCTTATAAATGATATTAAAAATATATATAAAATATAAAAAAATAATAATAAATAATATACATATATAAATAGTATAAATAAATAATAAATATATAATAAATTATAAATTAATAATAAAATGATGTATCATGCTTATAAATAATGTAAAATAATATTTATAAATAATATTTTGTCAGTAAACTAATGATTATTTTTGATTTAATGTTTTAACCTTTTGTATAAACAAGTCACTAACAATTACTATAAATTAATTGATGTTTTTTGTTCTTTTATTTTCTTATTTAAAATAGAAGTTTATTTAGTAGTATTTTTCTGAATGTAAAAAAAATATAATCTATAAATAAAGGAACATTTAATTTTATTATTTCTTTTACCAGCTTTGATAAATAGATATTTTACTGAAAAAAAATATTAAAGTAATGAAGCAGGTTATATAGTGTAAGCATTCATCTTCTAAATAAAACATTTATGAGTTAGGAAAATAAAAATAAATTATCATGTATTATATTTTGTCAGTAAGATTCTTAAGGAAAAGTCATGAAAATGACTGAATCTTTTAATCTGATTAACATAATATTTTTATATATCTAAATTAAATTACATAAAGGTAAACTTATTTCATTAACATTAAAATAACAGTAGATGGAATTTAAATCATTTCTTAATGGGTATGCTCACACTGAGTCATATTGTTTGAAGTATATTCATTTTTTATTATTTGAAGACAAAGAATAATTCATTATAGATTTAATAGAACTATAAAATTTGGATGCATATAAATATGTTGATATGTATTCGATTGCTTTAAAAAATTATTAAACTGTAAACTAAGAAACTTAAACTTTTAAATAAATTATTTTAAGAAAATAAATTTAATTGAATGATAGTGAATTGATAACCCCATCAGAAATAATTTATGCGTAAAATTATAATGTGTCGAATTCAATAGTTTGCTAACAGTTTTTTACAATTTATAACTGTTTATGAATATCAGATTTTAGATACATATAACAATTACCAAGAGTTATTTTCTGTTAAAAGAATATTTTCATCAATTAATAACAGTTTTTTTTAGTTACCAACAGTTATTTTGCATTTTTATTCATTGAAACAAATTTATTTTGAGAAATAATCAATGCAAATAACTATAAATAACTAAAATTAAAAGTTATCACCCATTATCTATTGGAATAAAAAATTAGTAACTATTATTTCTAATTGATTGTAATTATTAATTTGCCACTACCAGACACAAAAAAAGTACTTATAGCCAAAAAAAATTAAATGTTAGTAACAATATATAAATATTTGAAATAATTCTTAATTGTCACATATGCTAACTAGTATTGATTACAGTTGTAAACTATTATTTACATTTTTGAAATGTATTTAAGAACTGTTCCTAATTGCTATTAATAGCAAATTTTTTATGAAAAAAGCTGTATTTACAAAATTATTTGTAACTATTAATAAATTTATAACTGTTAATTATTACTGATAGAAAAAAACTTATAATAACTGTTATATGTGTTAAAAATCTGACGTTTATAAACTATTTTAAACTGCAAATAACTGCGTGCAACAGTTTTACGTAAAAATTATTTCCAACAATCTTTTTTTGAAACTTTTGAAATCAATGATACAATTTGATATTTTTTTTTACGTATTAATAGAAAGTAACATTATACTCGATATTGATACAATATTTACGAACATGGCTGTTACACCAATAAACAATATCATTTTTTGCAAATAAAAAATAACATATTCATAATGATAAGAGTAACTCGATAACTGTTGAGTGTGAAATAAAAGTATGTTTATATTTGAATTTCTTGAGATTCGCTAAATCAAATTTAGAAAAACGTTCAAATTAATTGATAGAATATGAAGAAAAGTCAATGCAAAGAGCGAGCAGTAATTTTGAATTTATTATAAGCCAATTGACTTTTTTGTCGTTGTGCCGACTTCCCCCACCACTGCAACTCTAACCATAAAGAGCGGATATCACGTGAGTTCGCTTGTCTTTTTCATGTAATTTCACAATAACTGTATGTGTGACGTATTTGTTATTAAAAGATATATGAAGTATTCGATTAAACGAATACGATGGTGCCTTTTTTCGCGAAGTCGTTGCTTGATAGCCTAGTATAGTTACTAGACTTTGGCATTTAATAACTCTATATAAAATAATTAAAACTCAACTTTTGATGAATTAAAAGTTACTTTTTCCGAAGTACTTCACAATGCACTTTTTAGATATTTATTCAAGCAATCGACCGCGGAAATATTCTATTTGTTATTTACGTAATAATCGGAGTTTTTATTTCAAAAATCGTGCGAGTTGATTAATATTAAAAAAGTGTCTATTAAATCACGGAATATGGTAGTTTGAACTTTGAAGTTTACATAAGAAAATCATGACAAGTGTCAATGGCTTATTACCAAAGTAGTGTTAATGCAATAAAGTTTCTCAAATTTAGACTTTTTTAATGAACTAATGCAATAACTCGGTAACTAAATAGAATATCGAATGGATTTTTTATGGTTATATTTGTAAAAGATTGAAGTTTTTAAAAAGTTAATCATCATTGAGGTCCATTGATATTGTGAACTGCAATTCCGGATACAAAAATTAGCTATTTTTTCGTGTCTTCTTTTATATTTTGTGACTACAGCCGAGGAAAATGGAATTTTACGACTTGGAACCATGGCATTTTGTTGACAATTGCATGCTCTACAACATTATCTCTATGCATTTTTCTCGTTTGCTGCATGCTTTACAAGTGAAATAAGAAAATGTGTCAAAAACGCACCGGGAAATTCGAGATGCAAACTATGGTACGCTAATTACTACGATATTTCTAAACGATTCCATCAATAAAATTCCTTCACATTCGTGATTTCGATTTTTTCTGCTAATTTTACCGAACTAATAGTAGAATAAATACTGTTCATGGATCTCACTCTTCGCAAAAATACTTTCACAAGATTGATTAGAAGAAAACCATAGCAATAATAAATGTGGACATTTCTCGTCTTTTAAATTAAAAATAATATTAATCAGTTCATAAACATTTATTTCCATAGAAATGTATATATTTAATATAATAAAATTTTTGGTTAATGAATAGTCAGACTTATTTAACGAAACTTTTCAAAATCTTGAAACAAAAATGCAAAACCCTACGTTATACATACATAACCTTACGTTATACACTTTCTAATAGATCTAAATTTTTATTCAAGAATACTTTCGAAAATAATTAATATTTTGTAAATAAAGTATAGTGCCATTGAAGCAAGAATCGGAGCTTCCGAAAACTCCAATAATTAATAATATTAATAAAAATATGTTAACTAATATGATGAATGAAAGTTTTAAGAATAAATAACATTTTGGTTTCTAAATTTTAATTAAATAAAAACATTAAAAAAAATAAAATTAATTCGGTATAATGTAAAAACTGTCATCGTTTCCGTTTTTATAACATACAGGATATATAGGAATCATAATAGGCAAATCATTCTCTTTTATAATTCTATCAAGCTGATCATTTCTTTTAGCAACGTATGTATGTAAATGAGAGTTCAAATAAATTTCTTTATATCCATGAATTTGAAAATACGTTATATCGCTAATGTTTTGAATTTTGTTAATTCTTCCGGAAATAATTTCGCTCTCTTCGACGTTTACAATTATAAAAGATTCTTTTTTATAATTATATTCATCACTTTGCCTATTAAAAGGAAATGAAGTACTCTTCTCGATGTTTGTTTTATAAGAATTCGCTGTACAGCAGAGTTGTAATACCTTCTTTAGTACTAACGTTTTCATAATATTTAATTACGAACAGCTAGATACAGCAATCGTTTTAATGTCTCTAACAAGGGAACGTTTCTAACCCTCTGCTTCCGATTTTTCTGCAATTGAGATATGTTGTAGTTCATAAAAAATATTTTGAGTATTTTTTATCGGTGGAAAAAGCTATTTAGGAGATGATAGCTACCCCCAAAAGTCAGCCCTAAAAGCAGTATTACAGCAATGTCGTTAGTTGTAATGAATATTTTTCGATGGAACCAAAAGGAACAAACTTCTTATTAAAAAAACAAGTAACAGAACCACATAAATTTTGTCTCGGGGGTTGCAACCCCTACCTTGTATAGAGAAAAAAATATATTTATAAGTGTATTTTTAACCTACAAAATCAAAAAGTTATATTAACCCGTTAAGGCCCAGGCCCTAACTGGCTGAGGCAGAGCCAAACTAACTATTGCAAATGGGACATAAGCAAAAAAAAAGTACCCGTATTTTTTTTGTCATTTACAGTTGTTTATAAAAAGTTGTTTAAACAAATTACCAATAAAGTTATTATTTTTTAAATCTGATTGTGCCAATCGATTCTACGGGAAAAATAACAAGGAAAACCTTTGTAATATTTTCTTGTCAGATTGCAATTTGTTAGTATAAAACGGCTGTTAAAGTTTGAATTTCTGAAACTTTGATACTGACGGTTAGCTCGTAACACGGACCTCTTACTACAACCTGGTGGTTGGATGTATGACATTGCGTAAATTATTTCGTAAGAAACCATCTACAGAGTACTTTTGTAATATTTGAGGCTATGAAATTCATGGTTTTGATATTCTTAACTTACGTTATTGTTAGCGATTTTAGAGTATGTGAATAATGGGTTAAGTCCAAATATTATTTTGTATTTGATACAATGTCTAGAAGGAGAGTTAGAGACTTATCATATTTAGTAGAGGAAGACGATGATATTGATTGTGATCAACACGTCGATATAAATTTCATTCCTGGAGATCATGAAAGTTCAGATGGGGTTTCAGATTGTTATCTAGATGAAGATATATCATCACAGTTTGTTCCTCATGGTTCGTATGAACGCATCAGAAATTCATACAGTAGTACTCAGAAGTTATTGGAACCAAATCATGTATACCATTGGAAAGAAAATGCTCTAAACTCTAATGTGACTCCTGATACTGAATGTAGCTCTGACATCATAGCAATCTCTTCTTTATTTTCTAAGAACTCTAAAGAGTTATTTGATACATTTTTCTCGGTGCCAATGAAGACTTATATTATCGAAGCCACAGCTGAAAACACCTACAATTTGAGCATGGATGATCTAGAAAAATTTATTCTAATCCTTATGACTATCATAAACTCAAGAAAGCGTCTTCGTGACTATTGGTTGACAAAAAGAATTTTACAATGTTCAGTTATATCAGAACTAAAGACAAGAAATAATTTTGTTGAGATAAAAAAATATGTAAAATTTTATAAACTTTAAGATCGTAATGTTAAATATATATATAATTAAATGTTTATTAAATAAAAATAATTAGTCAAAAGTACAACTGAGCTAAAATTACTAAATTTTGCAATACACTGCCTAATAACATTAAAATCGTCGTGCGACCTTTCTTTTTCTACGTTCAAAATGCAACTCTTTTTTTCTCTATTTTTCTAGAACATTAGTGGTACTACCTAACTTACAGTTAACGTCATCCAGTTTTTAATACAAATACTAATCTTGATTAATCATAACAATAATGAACATGATAAAGTTTGGAAGATCAGACAGTTATATGATTACTTTCGTGATAATACTACGCAATTCGGTTATTTTGATTTCAATTTGTCGATAGACGAGATAATGGTTAAATACTTTGGTAAGTTTGGTATAAAACAATGTATCAGAAACAAACCTATAAGGTTTGGTATCAAATTGTGGACCCTTTGTGGATCAGATGGTTATATATATGATCTTGACATTTACACAGGTGAAAAAGGAGTCGATGAACGAAATCCTCTAGTTTCTGTTTGCTTAGGATCCAGAGTTGTGAAAATGCTGTTACCATTATTAGAAAAAACTAGTAAAGAGGATATTAGCAAATACCATATCTACTTCGACAACTTTTTTACAAATTCAGATCTTATGATCCATTTACAGCGACTAGGGTTATGTGCAATTGGAATTGTTCGACAAAACCGTATCAAAGAAGAAATCGCAATGCCAAAAAGGCGGTAAAAGGAACAACTATCTCAATACACAATAAGAATTCAAATTTAAATTATATTACTGTGATGGACTCTAAACCCGTATCGATTCTGTTAACTCAATATGGTGACGAACGAAATGTTGAAGTAGAGCGATGGCACGAGACCGCCATTCAGTCTATTCTCTTTCCTCAAGCATTTTCGATGTATAATAAAAATATGGCCGGAGTAAATGTTCATGACGAACACTGCAACAGAGTAATGCCATCTATTAGGAATAAAAAATGGTCGTGGTGTTTATTTATTCGACTTATCCAAGCATCCTCATCTAATTCTTTATTTATTTATAATAAGCTACACCCTGATGAATGAAAAGGTATAAAAAACATTGTAGAAGAAGTTATTGAATATTATCTTGATAAATTCAGCAATAAACGAAGTAGTTAAGGAAAGAGATCTAGTGATTGCACCATTTACAAACACAAGATAAAACATGGTAAAAAAACGAGAATGTGCTGTATCGCCTTGTGAAATAAGAACTGAATTTTACTGTCAAAAATGTAGTATGCCCTTATGTAAACAACATAAAGAAGAACACAGAAAAGAAAAACGAATAGAAAATTGATCAGATTGACAAAAAATTGAAAAAAAGTTCATTTTTGTTATTTTCTCATAAATCGATAGACGCAAACATATTGCCTGTATAGGCGATTGTTCATTGCCGTTTTACACTAACAATCTGACAAGAAAATGTTACAGAGGTTTTCACCGTTATTTTTCTCGTAAAATCAATTAGCGAAATCAAATTTAAAAAATAATGACTTATGGTAATTTGTTTAAATAACTTTTAATAAACAATTGCAAATGACAAAAGAAAAAACACGCGTACTTTTTTTTCATTATGCCCCGTTTCCAGTAGTTAGTTTGGCTCTACCTCAGCTAGTTTGGGCCTGGGCCTTAACGGATTAAAAAAATTAAAAAAATCTTTTTCTAGTAGAAAATGATAAACTACAATTTACGTGTTTCGGCCTTTTCCTATTATCTATTATTTCGAGGGTGAACCCTTAAACGTTGTTATTGCAATATAAGCAATTGTCGATCGTAAATTATGCTGGTTATTTCATGTGCTGTGATGCTCTAGCAAGCGAAAGATATATAAACTTTTGCTTTACAGAATGAATTATTTAGAGGCTAAAAGTTCCCCCGACATTTACCTTCAATACCATTTTATCGTAAAATCTTCGTTATTTATGTATAGTTTTTGACGAAAAACATTCTAAAAAATTCTTTAGTAAATGTAGGCTATATATGTGTGTGTAATATATATATATATATATATATATATATATATATATATTCTTGTTTATAAAGATATTACAAATATTTAAAAATTAGGATTATGAATAACAGGGAGTACGGGTACGAAGTGGTAGGGCATCAGGGTTTCAAATAAATGCTCTATTCACTTTACAACGTAGGGATTACAACTCTTAGATACGAAAGCTGTATAGGTTTGGTTTAGGTTTTATATTGAAGTTTATAAATTTTGTTTTCCTTAAAAAATTCATAATAACACATTTGAAAACATAATATTCCTTAGACGACGTAGGAGGCAACCCCTTTAGATGAAATCGACACACACACACACACACACACACATAAATATATTTTTTTCTCTATATAAGGTAGGGGTTGCAATCCCCGGGACAAAATTTATGTAGTTCTTTTACTTTTTTTTTAATAAGAAGTTTGTTCCTTTTGGTTCCATTGAAAAATATTCATTACAACTAACGATATTGCTGTAATACTGCTTTTAGGGCTGATATTTGGAGGTTGGTATCATTTCCTAAATAGGTTTCTCCACCGATAAAAAATACTCAAAATATTTTTTATGAACTATAACATATCTTAATTGCAGAGAAATCGGAGGCAGACGGTTGGGAACGTTCCCCTGTAAGTTTAGATTCATAATGCATGCAGGAAAAGTTCATAACCGGACCAAACAAGTGTAATATTGAAGGATAATGTGTTAGAAAATGAAACTTAGGTTTCAATGTTGAAAAAAATTGTATGTACATAGTCCTTAATTTATAAACTGACGAGGCTAATAATTCTATATCAGAATGAACGATTCATTGCGACATTAATATGTCTACGATTTTTCTTATGTTAATACGAGAAACATTTCCTAGTGACAATCGTACTCTGGGATAAAATGCCCGATCATGAGGTTTAAATATTTCGTGATGCACATTTCTGAACCGAAATATTTAATATTTAATTTTTGATTGTCACGTTTTAGTGTAATTTTTGGAGGTAAGTTTATTTCGTTTACTGGATAATTAAACTTTTCAATAATCAAATTGAAATTGTGCAGATTAAAAATTTTGTTCTTAAAAATATATTATACAATATGCCTTTTAAAACATAGTTGCATACGTACACTTTCTAGAACATCGTACATCATATCTACACTTGTATTTTCAGTTATGTGAAAGTTCGGTATATCATTAAAAATACATTTCTCCTTAATCCTTGTTAACTGACTGTTTTTTAAGAAAAGATCTGTCGCATAATTATTTTTATTATGTACTTTACTGTGATTTTGAACGACCAAGGTATAATGTTTTTCTTTATGTGTGCTGCATATTCTGCAGTAAAATAACGCGCGGAAACTTTCAAAATATTCATAAATTGAATTGAAATCCAGGTTATCCCCTAATACCTGTACAAATTAAAACTTAACATTAATAGATGTTCCATTCTTAAGGCAGATTTTTATTCCTTCGTTATATAAAAATTTTAAATGATCAATCAATTCCTTACAAACAAAACTACTACTGATTAATTTTAAATGTTCAGAACGGATAATAGTTTAAAAAAGTATACTACTGAGATGAGCAGAAATACTTGACGGAAGAGTTGCAATCGATGCATAAACGATGCCGAATTAGTTCGTGCCTACATGGCTACCAAGAGGGTTACCGCATTCAATCTCGTCGAAGTAAATATAAAGAGAAAGATTGAATGCATTATTTCCATTAACGAGGATTTATTGTCGAAGAACTCAGTCTGAATTATTTTAGCGGTAATGTCTAATTCGTCTTCTAATAAATGTCGCATGTAATTCATTATTTTATCAAACATTTGTGGAATTACTAGAAAAACTTTGAGAGAATACCTTAACGATACCCTAACTTCTTTAAATAATTTTTCGTCGAAGACAAATCCACCATCTTTGTATGTTCCAATATAATCGCTATTTATGATGAATTCCGAAGGATGTATAAAACCTATTGTTAAAATATTTAAACCTTTCATTTTCACTTTTGACGTTCTCAAACTATGCTGTCTTAAACATTCTTCAATTTTAATTTTAATTTCGGTTTTATTTGTATTAGTTTCTAAGATATTGAAAATGTCTTTTTGTAAAGATTTTATGAAGAAATTATGTATAAAATTGTTGAGAAACTCGATTACCTTGTCGACGAGATTGCGTGGGAAAGAGGTTCGGCACATAAAATTAAAAGAAATTATATTATCATTTTATGCAGTTTTATACAATCCATATTGATTACTTATTACAAATTAAATAATTTACATAGACTATAAATTAATAAATTATATTAAATATGAAAAGACCAATACTATATACGAGGTCTGTCCGGAAAGTATCGGGCCTACGTTTATATCTTCGCGCCATAGTGTTCGAGCGACCTTTACCGGACAGAAACGTCAACAGTAAAGCCTCACGAATCTATTGGTTACTTACTGACACCTGCCGGACGTATAGTTCATGCGCAGCGTGTCTTTGTTTACAGTGCCTTTTTCGCGTTCGTCGGATTTTGATATTGTCAAAAATGACTGAAAAACAAGATCAATGAATTTGCGTCAAATTTTGCTTTCAACTCGGAAAAACGAGTTCGGAAACTATTGAAATGATGCAAAAGGCCTTCGGAAGCGAGTGTATGAGCAAAACACGAATAAAAGAGTGTATAAACGGTTCAAGGATGGTCGCACTTCTGTCGATAGTGATTCTCGTTCCGACCGACCTTCGACGACAAAAACCGCAGATAATATTGAGCGGCGGCGACTTGCAATCGAACAAGATCGTCGTATGACTGCGAGAAATACAAGAAGACTTTGGGATACCAAAAACTATCATTTCAGAAATTTTAACCGAAAATTTAGGAATGAAACGCGTGTGTGCGAAATTCATCCCAAAATTGCTTACAGCAGAGCAGAAGAACATTCGCTTAGAAATCGCTCTGGACAATCTGGAGATGGTCAATAATGATGATAATGTGCTTAGAAAAGTTATTACAGGTGATGAATCATGGGTTTATGGTTATGATCCTGAAACAAAACAACAATCTTCACAGTGGAAGCATTCTGAATCGCCAAAACTAAAAAAGCACGTCAAAGTCGGAGCAATGTTAAGTCAATGTTGATTGTTTTTTTCGATTGTGAAGGTGTTCTACATCACCAATATGCACCAACAGGTCAGACAATCAATAAAGAATACTACGTTCAAATTTTGAAACGTTTGCGTGATGCAGCAAGAAGAAAACGGCCGCACTTTTGGGAAAGTGGTGACTGGCTTCTCCATCACGATAATGCGCCAGCGCATTCATCCAATCTTGTACAGCAGTTTTTGAGCAAACACAATATCGCATTGCTTCGACAACCTCCATACAGTCGCGACATAGTCCCTTGTGAATTGGCTGTTTCCAAAACTAAAAAAACCACTCAAAGGACACCGATGCGATGACAAAAGAACGGTTGAAAACAATGCGACGAGGGTACTTAAAGCTATTCCGAAAAGTGAGTTCCAGGACTGTTTTGAAAAGTGGAAACATCGATGGAACCGTGTTATTCAATCAAGTGGGGATTACTTTGAAGGATGCCACCCACCAGATGATAAAGAATAACGCTAGCACGAAAATATAAAGGTAGGCCCGATACTTTCCGGACAGACCTCGTACATATATTAATATACTTTTTTCACAGTCGTACTCGCTCTATAAGGTTTTCAACTACCTTACACGACTTTAATACAAACGCTGGGAATAATCCTATAGTTATTTCATAAATAATAAGCTGCAGGAATGCGTAAATGTTAAGTAATAACTTTGACTAATTGTAAGTATGTTAAGCAATATAAGCTTTAAAGCAGTAATCGATTGCTAGTAACAGATCATATAGCTCGTAATAGTCCAGGCATTCTGACATGATAAAAAAACATTAATTGTAAGAAGCAATTTTATTTGTTCGAAAATTCGGTTACGTACTGTTATGTAGGAATATACTGCGTCCGGCGATGAAAAAGGCTGCGTCATTAACAAATTAGCGCGGAAAACAGGTAAAAAAAAAACGTTTTTCCACTTTTTGACTAAGTAAGTTTATAGAAACATTTCCATAACTTTAACCTAATAATCCAATAACCCTTTTCCAGTACTAAAATTACCTATAATTTGAATGGTCGCACGAAAAAATTGAACAAATACTTTTCGATTTATTGCAAAAAAACCATTAAAATAAATCATTTATAAATTTACTAATAGCTTTAACAATTTACAAAACTTCGTTTGTCAATTCCATGAAATCTATGTATCTTTATAAAACAAAGTTAGATATCAATATTAAAAAAAATATTAAAAACTCTTCTTGTAAAGACTACTGTTAATTAAAAAGGTACTTTTTTATCAATTCATTTCTTGCGATTGGGGGTTTCGTACAATTATCAGCAAGGACTCATTCCATTTGTTGAAAGTTCTAATTTAACGTTGACTAACTTCCGCGATTATTTTTTTAATTTCAATTGTTCATAAATAGTTTTGAAGTAACTACTCTGAATTTCTTAGTTGACTAATGGAATAGCTTTTGCTGCAAACGCGATTTTTCTTATTGATTAATGTCATCTTAATATTTGAATTTTTTGACGAATTTACAAAAAAAAATGAAATTGCAAAGTGCAATAGGAACGAAGATAAGACTTTTTTAACCAAATTCCCACGGATTTAATTATTAACTTTTATCAATTTAGTTTCCGGCAATGTTTTTAGCGACAGTTGAAATTGCATAAAAAAAATTAGTCCGTTTACTGCGTTGAAACGTCGTCTGAAAATTCATCTTCCAACGAGAGAGTGATCTGCGGCTGTGGGCCAGCACGCGTAGTCCGGTGGTGGGGGAAGAAAGATTAGTGGCTGCGTTCAAGCCTAGATAAAACATGTTGCCCGCGTTCAAATACAAAACGGCAAACATTTTTACTTTTTCTTAGCAACTATTGCACCGATTTCCTTAATTTTTTTAATTTTAGGCCACGCGACAAAATGATAACTTTTGCGTAAGCGAATTTTATAAATACATGTAATTCATTAATTTCATATTAATAGGTTTTTAAAAATATTTTTAAACGCAGGTATGTTTACGCTATATTACATTAGTACATATGTTTATACACATGTATATGTATTTTTATTTATTTTTTTAATGTATTTTCATACACACACCGAGTGCGTACGTGTGTGTATACAAATAAAATATTACCATACAACATTATGCATGGGCAAGGACATTACGGGAAGTGGGCCTAAATGCATGCGCATAGACAGCAGGTCCAAAGAGACGCCGAAGAGACGCCAAAGAAACGCCATAGCAACATCCACTTTTTCGGCAGTAACACGTGTGATGCCGTGCAATGCATACTGTTCAGTAGAGATTGTAATTATTAAAATTACAATTATATAAGTGAATTACACTGTATGAAAAGTTGTGGTGATTATTTCGATTACTGTTATACACATTTTTATATGGACTACGAGCAAACATCACAAAATAATAAATGAACATAAGTACTAAACCACTTTGTAAAATATAATTTTAATAGCGATAAGTAATGTTTAACATTATCTTTTTGAAACTTCATTATTAAAATCAATTCATTTTGTCATAACTGAAACTATAATTTTCAGAAAAATTTAAAATAAGTAACAGCCCTCCAGGTTTCAAATTGCTTTTCTTAGACTCATAAAATTCCGCTTGTCTTTTGGTAATAAATTAATGAGTTCTTAAAGTAATCAGTTTTTCCATTAGAAGTTCCATGAAATCGTCTGAAGGAAGAATTGAGTTAATAATATATATCTATCGGTTGCTGTCCGCGATGAAAATTCCATCTCGAAAATATTTCTTTCTCGTAATGTTTACTTGTAAATAATTCATTAATTTTTCTACATTTTTGTATTTTTTGCAATCATTGAAATAATATTTTTCATCAGTACTTTAACAAGTCATTTATATAAACAATCTTTATAATTCGATAATCAAAGTTCTGAATCAGTTATCAATTTTTTTAGGTCAATGGTATCAATCATTAATTTACAATTTTCATGTATCATTTATAAACAAACGGTGTGATTATCACTGGCACCGGCTAGAATGCAATTTTTGGGACGCAGTTGAGCAAACTTGCTAAAACTCACCTTGGTGAATCTTTATGTTCTTCTTTATAAGTTGAATAAAGGTCTTTAAGGTTTAATAAAAAAAGGTGTTTTTGTTCATGAGTGCGATTATTGGCAATTTTAACAGATACAACGTCTTTTATTCCAGACATGACTCTACTATTAGAGGTATAGAAATCTACAATTTTTTATGTAACTTTTGAAAGCAAACCTTGACCTTTCTTTTTAGCAGTTTCGGCTAAAACTCCACCTGAAGATTATAAATCTTATGAATTTTTTATGAAATTCCAACTACAATTAAATTCTTGGGCAATTTTATTTGTACTCTAACTATCTGGAGTTACGGTGAGGATACGTAATTTTAAAGAATCATTAACTTCTAATGAACTGAATTTATCTTTCAAACCCTGTAACATACTTTTAATTTCTACTTTTCGTTCAGAAGGAACGGACGATGCAGTTATTCTTGAAAAAGAAGAAAAAATATTATATTTTCTATTTATATTTTCTTCATCACTTTTTTTATAAAGAACAATGTGACGCATTATCATTTGATAAAGTAGAACAGATACTATTTTTTCTGCACATACCACAAATTTTGTAGATTTTGCAAGAAATGGACGTCTTATATTAACGGACAACGATCGCAATTTTGTACCTATATGATTTTTGAAACCATACGGGTTACTACATCTATCGTTATGTAATTTTTTTATAAGTGACATTTTATAACTTAATCATATAAAGCACTAAACTCTAAACAAGATGATTTAAATAATAATTTCTTATTTTAAGTTTTATAAACTTTTAAAGAAACTCTAAATATATAAGTGTTAATTTTCAAAATTCAATTAAGAATTAGATATAAGTTAAAATTTGAATGTGATTCGGAATACGCCGTCTGTTGAACATGAAAGGAAGTACATGCTAATACTGTATATATTCAAATGGTATTCTTATATATTCAACGTATGTAATCAACGTATGTCTATCAAATTTGGTGCATATAGGTTTCTGGGGTTATTGTTTATAAATTCAGGTTCATGTTTAAAAAATTTAAAATGGTGGATCTAATGCGACGGATATAATATGACAGATAAAAATACTGAAAATCACATGTATTCAGAGTTTACTTGTTTCCTTTATATATTTAAAATTCAATTTTCAAAAATGAAACACGATATTGGATCCGCCATCTTTTTTGGGTATCTTTTTTGTGATCATTGATCACAAAAGCCCCCATATACCGAATTCGATGAGAAACGGTTGATTTTTCAAAAACCTCTACGTGTCACGTGGTTTTGGGTGCCATATTGAATTTTACCCCGGACGGAAAAATTTTTATCATATAGTTTTTGAAAATAGAGCTCAAGACTTTTCATTTGGGATGTTTTAGAGCTCAATCAGCTTCATGATACTGGTTTTATTATCAATTTATAAACAAAAAAGTAGAATCACGTGGTTTTGGCGGTCATATATATCAGATGTGAAGATTCGGGGAAAAGTTCACTCGAATTTCCAAAGTACATTTCAAGACCATTCGATTGATCACCTATAGAAATGTGATAAACAAAATGATTTTTGGCTTGTAGGGGGATTCTTCAGAAAAAAATGACTAATATAAATATATATATACAGGGTGGGCCATTTTAAGTGGACCAGTAGGTTTTCTCGGAAACTATGAAAGATAGCGAAATATTTTTCAGACAAAAGTTGCTCAATTTCGAGAGGGTCAAATTCTCATGACCTTACCTTTGACCTTGGAGGTCATGTTCAAGGTCATTTGAAGGTCAACTTTGTTATCTTAAATGAGAACCCTTATTTTTGACCCCGAATTCAGTAAGAGCGGGAAATTCTACGTTCAGATGATGTAACATATGTGGGGTCCGATTCACCACCCAAGGTCATGTGAAGGACAATTTATTTTTTTTCTTAATTTTTCCACCCGAATGACCGAGTATGGGTAATGTTAAGTGAAAAATATTCTAGACAAAAGTTGCTCAACTTCGATGGGGCCACATTTCCATGACCTTACCTTTGACCTTGGAGGTCATGTTCAAGGTCATTTGAAGGTCAATTTTGTTTTCTTACATGGGAACCCCTATTTTTGAGACCTGATTTGGAAAGAGCGAGAAATTCTACCCAATTTTTTGTTTAGGCGTCATGTGTGCGGTTTATTTTGCCCTATTTATTCAAGGTTATAAATGGTGTTATGATGAGGGTGTCTTCGGTACGGGAAATGTTCTTGATGAAGTCTTGCAGCTCTGCGATAATTTCCTCCGGCTAGACCAAGAATGAAAATTATATCGACGCGTTCACGTGCAGAATAATCCGACATGGTCCAAAAAAAGGCTTTTGATTTAATTTTTAATAAAAATTTGTAACAAAAAAATTCTCTCCAATGAACACAAAATCGCTATTCAGTGAAATAAGCGAATAATCTAAGCTGCAATATCGAAAAACAATTTTTGTTTTGTGGAAATGAAAAGATTCGATATGCCAAACCAGACAATGACAGGTACACGTATTTCAAAGTACATAAAGACACTTTACGGTAAATGTTACTTTTATTTGATAACATGGATGATTAAGCTAGAAAAATGTACAACCTTGCGCCTGCATATGATAAAAGAGGTGAATCAGCTCTTTCCGAATCCAGGGTCAAAAATAGGGGTTCCCATGTAAGAAAACAAAGTAGATCTTCAAATGACCTTGAACAAGACCTCCAAGGTCAAAGGTAAAGTCATAGGAATGTGGCCCCGTCGAAATTGAGCAACTTGTGTCTAAAATATTTTTCGCTTAACATTACCCTTACCCGGTCATTCGGGTGGAAAAATTAAGAAAAAAAAATAAATTGACCTTCACATGACCTTGGGTGTGAATCAAAGTAATCAATATAGTTGAATCCATAAAATTTTTTAGTAAAAAAATTGTTTATATAACTAACATAAAAAATTGTTAGTTATATAACTCTGTGTAAACATCGTTATTAACTACCGTAGTGGTTCTATAATTTCTCAGATAAACCTTTAGTCAATCCCATGATCTCACCTTCGACATAGCAACGTTAAGTTGACCTTGGTTAAAAACATCTATACCAATTTTGTTTAAAGTTTGTCCTTGTTGATTGTTATTGTAAACTCTAATTGGATGGGAAATTGATGTCCTTTGAAAGTGAATGGATATACGTATATTTTCACAATATAACGTGATTCGATTCAGGAATACGAGAGTCGTTTGAAAAGTTCGTGCAAAAATAAAAACTGCTTGATTTTTTTTAATAAATCTTTTTTATTTTTCAACATAGTCTCCTTTTAGGCTTATACACTTCATCCAACGCTGCTCTAGTTTGTTAATCCCTTCCAAATAATAGGATTTGTCCAAGTCTGTAAAATAGGCATTCGTTTCTGCAATCACCTCCTCGTTTGAATAAAATCTTTTCCCCACCAGCCATTATTTCATATTAGGGAACAAATAGTAGTCCGACGGAGCAAAGTCTGGAGAACAGGGGGAATGTGAAACGAGTTGGAACCCTATCTCCATCAGTTTTGCGGCCATAACTGCTGAAGCGTGAGCTGGCGCATTATCGTGGTGGAAGAGGACTTTTTTGTGGGCCAATCGTGGCCGTTTCTCTGGCAACTCAGTTTTCAAACCATCCAATAACGATGAATAATATTCGCCTGTAATGGTTTTACCCTTTTCCAGATAGTCGATGAAGGTTATTCCTTGCAAATCCCAAAAGACAGTCGCCATAACCTTCCCGGCCGAAGGAATTGTCTTCTCCTTTTTCAGAGCAGATTCCCCCTTGGTAACCCATTGTTTAGACTATTCTCTGGTCTCAGGAGTGTAGTGATGTATCCATGTTTCATCTACAGTGATAAAACGACACTTAAAGTCTTGCAGATTTTGCTGGAACAGCTGCAAACCATTCTTGCAACAGTTCACACGATCTCGTTTTTGTTCAATCGTGAGCAATCGCGGCACCCATCTAGCGGATAGCTTTTTCATGTCCAAATGTTGGTGCACAATATTATGTACCCGTTCGCTCGAGATGCCTACAGTACTAGCAATCTCACGCACCTTCACTCTTCTGTCAGCCATCACCATATCATGGATTTTATCAATGATTTCTGAAGTGGTAACCTGAACAGGACATCCAGAACGTTCAGCGTCTTTTGTGCTCATATGACCACTTCGAAAATTTTGAAACCACTTATAAACCATTCTAATCGAAGGTGCACAATCATCATAATGTTTATCAAGCTTCTGTTTAATCTCCTCAGGCGTTTTGCCTTTGAAAAAGTAATGTTTAATCAATACACGAAATTCTTTTTCGTCCATTTTTTTACAACCACTCGATTTCTTTGATTGAAACGAATGTAAAACGCAAAGTAATTGGCCGATCTGGTTGAAACTTGGTGTGTGCTCTTCCAAGATATGCCACTAACTGAAAATAACCTTGATACGCACTAGTAGCGCCATCTCTCTGACTTTGCATGGACTTTTCAAACGACCCTCGTATTATATTATTACGTTTATCTCCTGTTAACATCTTACATTTCAATAAATGATTTGAAAAATCAAGTATTTGTAGCCTAGTACCACAACACAACCTTTCACTAATACTTATGTTCCTGGCTAACATTACTATACACAATTTTCGGAGACAACATTTATGTGGAGAAAAATTCGGGGGATTCAACGAAATAAAATATTCTGGCAAGAGAACTTCCTACATTTCACTATTATCACAATTTTCGTACTATCAATAAAAGTGAAAATGCGTTCAGTTTTTTTGTTTAATAAATTTTTTAATCTTATTGTTCATCAGCATCAACGTTCCTAGCAGATAGTATAGCACAATTGCTAATTTCATCAAATTTTTTATCTCTAATTAAATTTCCAAAAACATGCTGTACAATGCACTTGCTTAAAGGTAGTATACAGTGTTCTAGAAGCTGTAAATTATTATCTTGGACCTTTACTCTTCCGTTACGGACAACCAATAAATATTTAGCGAATTCGATTTCATGTGGCAAAACTCTCATGTTCGTTTGCAAATAAAATATTTAAAAAACTAACCACAAATGACTATTCTTAAGAGATAAATATAATACTTCTTAAAGTGTACCATTAACTTTTATCGGTAGAAGTTGTCTAAAGTCACCACCTAAAACCATTATTTTTCCACCAAATGGCAGATCATTGTTCATAATATATTTTAATGTTCTATCAACAATCTCCTGAGCATATCTTGGAGCTATAGGTGCTTCGTCCCAGATAAATACTTTCGTACCTTTTAGGTATTTTCCTTCGTTTGATTGGACTTTGATATTTGAAGACGAATCATTGAACATAGGAACTGGCAAACAAAATGTCTTATGAATTGTTTTTCTGTTGGGCAGCAATATAGCAGCAATGCCCGTGAATGCCATTGTAGAATATTTGATGTTTTCTAACATTGAAAGGTTGTAGAGGGTAGTATATACAAATGTTTTTCCAGATCCTCCTTGTCCGTCTATGTAGAAACATGTCAAACCATTGAAATTATCTGAACGCGATTCTTCCAAAATTTTATCAACTACTACCTTCTGTTCAGCGTTCAATTTTTTATATTGTTAGTTGCCAATATCTAGTCGACGATTTTCTTCGTCGGAATTGTGGGAATTATTATGATACGAGGTCTGTCCGGAAAGTATCGGGCCTACCTCTATATTTTCGTGCTAGCGTTATTCTTTATCATCTGATGGGTGGCATCCTTCAAAGTAATCCCCACTTGATTCAATAACACGGTTCCATCGATGTTTCCACTTTTCAAAGCAGTCCTGGAACTCACTTTTCGGAATAGCTAAGTACCCTCGTCGCATTGTTTTCAACCGTTGTTTTGTCATCGCATCGGTGTCCTTTGAGTGGTTTTTTTAGTTTTGGAAACAGCCAAGTCCCAAGGGACTATGTCGCGACTGTATGGAGGTTGTCGAAGCAATGCGATATTGTGTTTGCTCAAAAACTGCTGTACAAGATTGGATGAATGCGCTGGCGCATTATCGTGATGGAGAAGCCAGTCACCACTTTCCCAAAAGTGCGGCCGTTTTCTTCTTACTGCATCACGCAAACGTTTCAAAATTTGAACGTAGTATTCTTTATTGATTGTCTGACCTGTTGGTGCATATTCGTGATGTACAACACCTTCACAATCGAAAAAAACAATCAACATTGACTTAATATTGCTCCGACTTTGACGTGCTTTTTTGGTTTTGGCGATTCAGAATGCTTCCACTGTGAAGATTGTTGTTTTGTTTCAGAATCATAACCATAAACCCATGATTCATCACCTGTAATAACTTTTCTAAGCACATTATCATCATTATTGACCATTTCCAGATTGTCCAGAGCGATTTCTAAGCGAATGTTCTTCTGCTCTGCTGTAAGCAATTTTGGGATGAATTTCGCACACACGCGTTTCATTCCTAAATTTTCGGTTAAAATTTCTGAAATGATAGTTTTTGGAATCCCAAGGTCTTCTTCTAGTTCTCGCACAGTCATACGACGATCTTGTTCGATTGCAAGTCGCACCCGCTCAATATTATCTGCGGCTTTTGTCGTCGAAGGTCGGCAGGGACGAGAATCACTATCGACAGAAGTGCGACCATCCTTGAACCGTTTATACACTCTTTTATTCGTGTTTTGCTTATACACTCGCTTCCGATGGCCTTTTGCATCATTTCAATAGTTTCCGAACTCGTTTTTCCGAGTTGAAAGCAAAATTTGACGCAAATTCATTTATCTTGTTTTTCAGTCATTTTTGACAATATCAAAATCCGACGAACGCGAAAAAGGCACTGTAAACAAAGACACGCTGCGCATGAACTATACGTCCGGCAGGTGTCAGTAAGTAACCAATAGATTCGTGAGGCTTTACTGTTGACGTTTCTGTCCGGTAGAGATCGCTCGAACACTATGGCGCGAAGATATAAACGTAGGCCCGATACTTTCCGGACAGACCTCGTGTCATAACATTTTGATCCATTGTTGGAAAATTAGCTATACTCTCGCTTTCATTTTTCAAAATGTTTATTTTAAAATAAGCCATTTGATAGCTCATTTCTAAGTCGTTATTACGCGAAAAATCTTCGGACATAGCGTTTTTAAGTGATTCTTACAATTTTTTAGGATAAATAGGTTGGCAGTGAATCAATATTCGAATAAACAAATATCTCAATCGCCTTGGCATTGTCCATGTCACTGCTTCACTCTATTTCACTCATTACTCTATTTCACTCCTCATCATTTTCAACAATTCCAAAAGCTAGACAAGCTGCTGTAAAGGAAGGGTCTAACATATTGTCTACAGTTTTTAAATCATTGTAGTTGGTAGCACCTTTTATATGCAATAAGAGCAATCTCAAATGGAATAATTCGGTTTGCATAGGGCTTATGGAATAAATGCGACCACAAAATTATGACACCCATCGTGTTCAATAATGCTACCATTTTCTGCTTGTCGAATTACAACTGTACGTTGATATGACAGTCGAACATAAGCAGTAATTCACGATTATGTGGAACAACCTAACTATTATTAACTGTATAACCGTTTGGACTTTCATAGTTTATCGCCAGTATCGCCGCGACGATACTGTGGATAACCATTTTCATCCATCGTCGTGTCTTGTTGAAACTGTTTTGGAAAATTTTTAGAACATTTACCATCTTTCATGTACCAGTCACCGTATGTACCATGAATAATTTTTTTTTATAACGATCTTAAATAATTGCGGATTTCTTATTTTATAGATAATTCGGCTGATATGAATTTGTTCATTATTTCTGATATAGTTATTTTGTATCCCTGTTCTGATGTACATGTAAATGCATATGCGGTAATTCTCTTTTTGGAAATTCAATGACATACACGTATGATGCAAGTTTTCCAAAAAAACTTTTTTTTACGACCAAGTCAAGTAGCCGATCTTTTTTAAATCGAAAACTCTGGCAATTCAATCTGGTCGGTCAGCAGCTTATTGTCCTGCCAACAGATTTTCTGATATATTTCTGGCCAGTTTGGATTACATGTCATTGTCAAAAATTTATCCAGTTTTCCTATCTCATTCATAAAGCTATTGCATCTCGATTGCATTGTTTCATGTATCTAGGTGATCCCATAAACGATGAAGGAAGAATGACTTTTACCAAATTGACCGTTAAAGTCGTTAGCATAATTGTTCATGTGATCGTGTAAACCTTGGTATGCATCAGCTCGTAATTCTTTTTGATGACTTCTATGAAACTGTATTCTATCTTTTTCAATTTTTACATAGCTATCTACAAACCATTGTTAGAATAATCTACGTCCTCTAATGAGTGGATTAAATTCATTTTCTCTAATAGCTATTTTATATTGAGTGTAATCCAAACGCGTTAAGCTCTCTCGAGTCCGATTACCAAAATTTACACGTAACATATTCGTATTCCAACCTCGCGTTCCATACGAGTTAAATAAAGGGTAAATCCATGAGTCTACATTTGAATCTAATGAGCTAACATTTTCTAATGATTTGGTATCTTTATTTCTGATTGTTATATACGATTCAGGGATTTCTCTATCAGCATTTGTTGAGAATATAGCAGCAACTTCATTTACACGTTGATAATTGTATCGAAGATTGTCTTGACCAGGTTTTAAAGAAAATAATAACTGTGACTCGGAATTTATTAAAGTGTTGTTGATTTGTACAGTCAATTGCTGAATCCGTATCTCGTCTTTCATCATTACATAAGATTTAGCTTAAACATTACTAATAGGAATAATCCAATCTAAAATAGTCATCAGTTCATAATCTATAACTGGATTGTTTTGCATTCTATAATTCGAAGCCTCATTTTGATCGATTATAAAAAGTTACCCTTACGCTGGAGATTCTCCTTGGCTTAGATATAAGGCAGTATTCAGTTGATAATAAATTTGTCCTTAGATTTTAAAGTAGCATGGCCCTGATTAACGTGATTGAAAATTCACTAAATTGGCATTGAAAGATGTAAAAGACAATGAGTTATTGTAATTACGGATTCGTTCAACAAAGGTTAACGACTTTTCGTGTTCACCATTGAATAAGCTTAAAAGTTCTGATGGAAAATCTGGCAGTGCATCCAGTTTCACAGTCCCATGGCCACAACAGTCATTAAATGATAAATTTCTCCTAATTTTTTCATCAGCAAAATGTCGAGCCTTACAATGCTTACATAAACTATCTATTGATCCTAAGTAATCAACTTGCAAAGCCTCTTCCAACGTACGATTATTATCAACAATACGTTAGCGAACAAGTTGCCACCTACGTCGTTGACCTTCTGTTTCTTTATTGTGTCTATTTTGTTTTGAAATAGCTACTTCATGATCTGTTCTTTTTGGTCGACTCATAGTATTAAATATTTATCTAGTATTGCTATTGGAATGGTAATTAATTCTTAATTAGGCTCCATAAAGTAATAGTAAAGAGTTTGTATATATTTATTTTAAAAAAAACGTGTTTTAATAAAAACTCATCAATCAAATTTTTTAAATTTTTAAAATTCAATAAAGTAGACCATTAATATATTTAATAACAATTATTTCAAACTAATTAATCACTTTATGATAAATAAGATTTTTTTATTTGGTTCTGATTAGATTGGTTTTGTTTAGTTGGTTCAGTTTGGTTGGTTCGATTTGTTTGATTTAATTTTGCTGATTTGGTTTAGTTGATAAATTTATGTGAGGGTTTGATTTTGTAATAGAATGATACAAAATATTAATGCTTTTTCATTTATATTTTGTATGATGGTTGTGTATATTAATAATTTGTGTTGTGTACACAACAAAAAAGCTATTACGTAGAATCAATTCCACAAAATTCCCACTCTGCAAGCCATGAGAACCTGAAAAAATAAAATAAGAGTTATGTATAAAATAAACGCTGGGGACAATTGATAAAGATTCATATTAAAAAATACTAAATTTAATCCAGTACATGATTGAGGTATAGGCAAATCTCAAAACTTTTATTTTTGGCCCTTACTATTTTAAAGATATGAAAATAATTTCGGTCAAGTCACAATAACAACTATTTAATTCGCTAGGAGAATTATGAAGTAAAGAATTTATAAGAAAATTTGTAATGTTTGGAGTATTCCATAAAATATGAAGCACATAGTCTTTATCAATTCCTGTACTACTAACCCTGATTAGCACAAAATTTCAAAGGCGTGCTCTAAAAATTGGCAAATAAAACTTTTTTTGCAAGAAATCAAAAGTTTGTATGATTTGCCCGTATACTTTTATTTGCAATTACTCTAGTAATTTTGTTCTGCATAATATACCTAAACTGCTATGAGAGAGAGAGAGAGAGAGAGAGAGAGAGAGAGAGAGAGAGAGTATTATAATAATTTCTTAACTTCTAGCCACAGTTATAAAAGGTGTGTATTGCATGAATTGGTTAGATATATTCAATTACAATTTCTTTATTAAATATATAACTAGTTTAGTTTATACGAGGTGTGTTCAAAAAGTAACGAGAATTTTTAAATTTCGCGGGTTTGGAGAGTCCGCTTGTATAAAATTTTTTTTTTATTATGTTGGTACACATGCCCCTGAAGTACGATAAAATTTTCAGCAATATTCATTGCTTACTTTTTAAGTGGCAGCCGCTAACGTTAGACGTGTTTTTCGAGCTCGGCGATTTTCGTTTGTGAAAAAAAATGGATCAAAGAATTTGTATTAAATTTTGCGTAAAAAATGAAATAAAGTGTAGTAAAGTTTGTCAAATGTTAACAAAGGCATATAGTGAGTCTGCTATGAGTAAAGCAAGGATTTATGAGTGGTATAAGCGTTTCCAAAATGGCCACGAAAACGTTGAAGATGACGAACGACCCGGACGCCCAAGCACATCAACAACCGATGAAAACGTGAAAAAAGTGAAAGAAATGGTTATGAACGATCGCCGAATCACAATCAGAGAAGTCGCTGATGATGTTGGCATATCAGTTGGCTCATGCCATCAAATTTTTTCGAATGTTTTGGGTATGAAACGTGTGGCAGCAAAATTCGTTCCAAAATTGTTGAATTTCGAACAAAAACAGCGGCGAATGGAAGTTGCTCAGGAGTCGCTAAATGAAGTCAATAACGATGCAGAACTACTAAAACGTGTTATAACAGGTGACGAAACATGGGTTTACGGATATGATGTCGAAACTAAGGCTCAATCGTCCCAGTGGAGGCATTCTGGATCGCCAAGACCGAAAAAGGCTCGACAAGTACGGTCGAATGTGAAGGTTATGCTCACTGTGTTCTTCGATTTTAATGGCATAGTGCATTATGAATTCTTGCCACAAGGTCAAACAATCAATAAGCAGTACTACCTACAAGTTCGACGTCGTTTGCGTGAAGCAATCCGAAAATAACGCCCGGATTTGTGGCAAAACAATTCATGGCTTTTGCACCACGATAATGCGCCTGCTCACACTTCATTGCTTGTTCGTGAATTTTTGGCCAAAAACGAAACTGTAACGATGCCTCAGCCTCCATATTCGACAGATATGGCTCCATGTGACTTTTTTCTATTTCCAAAAATAAAGAGAACATTAAAAGGCCGTCGTTTTACAAGCATAGATGACATTAAAAGCGAATCGCTGAAAGAGCTAAAAGCTATTACAAAGATCGAGTTTCAAAAGTGTTTCGAGGATTGGAAAAAGCGTTGGCAAAAGTGTATTGTATCCGAAGGGGACTACTTTGAAGGCGACAACATTAATGTAGATGAATAAATAAATATTTTTTTCATAAAACGAAAATTCTCGTTATTTTTTGAACACACCTCGTATATGACCACTATCGTATTCAAAAGAGGCGCTCAGAATAATCAGGATTTGACTCATCTAATTTATATCTTTTCCATGTTTTCTAAAAATCTGAGTGAACAGACTCCATAGTCTGCTCATTATAAAAATCAAGTCTTTTTTCATATTTAAAACAAGAGTATGGTACATGTTCAATCATTGTATGAACTTTTGTAATAATACTAATACTCAAAAACTCGTAGCTTGCTTTGAAATTCTTTATGTAGTCTTGAAATTGGTCACGAAGTACATTTAAAAAATAACAATCGACAACAAATAAAAAGTCTTGGAAACATTAACCCATTAAGGCCCAAATGTCCTAAATTTTCAACGAATCTTCATGCAGTTATTTTTCATATTATCTGCACCAAAAAAAATTTCCAACACATCATATCCGACGTAAAATTTGATGTTCTTTCAGAATATGGCTTCAGAATTTGTCTAAAGTCACTGCTAAAAAAGTTATAATTAAATATTTGCAAAAGAAAGCGATTTTTTCAACTTAAAAAGATTTTTTATTCAACATTTTTTTAAGAAATTGATAAAGATGCACATCTTTTTACAGCTAGAAACGTGTCCTCGAGTCCTAAATTTTAAGACATATGGGGTACAAAATCGAAAAGCCAACATGGCGGTTCTCAAAATAGCGCCCGAAGTGATAATTTTTTTGAAAAATTTCAGGATGCTATAACTTGAAAACTATGAGCTTTTCTGAAAAAATGCTTAGAATGAAAAGTTCTTAGAATTCATCAAGAATTACACTGGAATTTTTTCAGATTTTTTTTCATGAAATTTTGAAAAATTTTTTTTTTGGATTTTTGAAAATTTTTAAAAATTTATAAAAAATTCTGGAAAAATTCCAGTGTATTTTTTGATGAATTCTAAGTATTTTTTGTTCTTTCTAATTTTTTCCAAAAGTTGATAGTTTTCGAGAAAAAAAATCATAAACATGTTATATATATGTATATACATGCATATGTTAATCGGCTTCCGCTGGGTCGCCGTCCATGAGCAGAACAGAGAAGCTTACTCTGTAAGTAAAAGCGAGTTACCCAATAAGATTATGAGTTTGACTAAAGGGTACAGTGTGTAATACAGTAGACCCATTCTTTTAAAGTCACTTGACCGTTAATCGTTAAATAGTGATTTTTACTACATTTTTCTTTGAGAGAATAGAATTGCGAAATCATTATCGTTTTTTCTATGTTCTTTGAAAAATTTTCATTTCATTATTTCCGAAAATAATAAGAGTACGCATAAGTCGATTCCATTTTTTATCTTCTTGAACAGTGCTGCTCATAGGAGTTGAAAGAGATTTTCCTTTTTATCGTAATTTTTTGAACATTGCCGTGTACAAAATATGTCGAGTACGGCAAAAAAAAGGAAATCGTCTCGAATAAAATCAAATGTATGTGTTGAGGAAGATGAAAATTCTCAAATAATCATTCTTCCTTCTGCTGATTATTCCGGCGAGTCAGATTCGGATGTTGAATCTGAAGAAGTAGGTGTCGCAGATCATGCTGCTATTACAGATTTTCAGGATGAAAATGTATTACACGAGTACTCAGAATTATCGGGTGATGTTCCTGGTATATCTTATCGTAAAGTTTTGGACGCTTATGGTGAGAACCAAGAAAAATTAGAACCAGACCATGAGTATGAATGGGTGGATGGTGAATGTGTTATCAATGGTACTTCTGATAATGCTTTATTGCTCCCAACAAATGTTCAAAATAAAATTCGCGATTCTTCTTTGGTAGATCTATTTCAACTATTTTTTTCTTTAGAGTTGAAGGAAGTTATTGTTGATGCTACTCGTGAAAATGGATATGATCTTACGATTGAAGAGCTAGATGTTTTTGTTGGGATATTAATTACATCTATGTTCAATGGCAGAAAATCCCAAAAGGATTATTGGTCCAGACTGCCACTTTTACGTTGTGAACCTATAGCTGCTGCTATGTCAAAAAATAAATATTCCACTATCAAAGAAAAAATTAAAATGTCTAAAGATAGCGATGGTAACTCAAATGACAGAGCTTGGCGTGTCCGAAAGCCATTAGAGATTTTTAGAAAGAATATAAAATGCTTTGGTTACTTTTCAAGCTCTATCCGTTGATGAGATGATGATTAAGTTCTATGGTCGAACGGTCTTGAAGCAGTACATACAAAATAAACCTGATCGTTTTGGGATAAAAATGTGGGCTTTATGTACGGTCAATGGGTTTCTCTTAGACTGCGATATTTATTGCGGAAAAGGGACGAATATTTATGCTTCAGAGACGAACCCAAAACTTAGTAAATGCGCTTTAGTTAGCCGAGTAGTTCTTCAAATGGTTCAAAACTTGCTTCTGACAGTCACTCCAAGAAAATTGTATCAATATCATCTTACATTTGATAATTTCTTTACTGGTCCAGATTTATTGGTACATTTGAAAAATATAGGATTACGAGCTACAGGAACTGTGAGATCAAACCGAATAAAAACTACGAATGAAATTGATAAAAAATCCAAGAGAGGAACGTTCGTTTCAAAATATGATAAAAACAGTGGTTTGAATTATATAACCGTTATGGACTCGAAGCCCCTTTCGGTTCTTTCAACTTGTGCTAGTGTAAGGCCTTTCGGAACGGTGAGAAGATATTCTAAAGAACAAAAAAAGAAAGAAACCTTAGAATTTCCAAGAGCTTTCACATTCTACAATCAATATATGGGCGGTGTTGATCTTCACGACTCGCATTGTAGTAATTTGAGAAGTCCTGTAAGATCTAAAAAATGGACGTGGGTTATTTTTATGAGACTCATTCAATCTTCGATAACGAATGCTACTGTTCTGAAGAATTTGGTAACTCATGACAAAAAAATAGGAACGAAAGACACAGCAGTGGCTGTTGCTGAAAGCTACTTAGCAAAATCAAGTTACAATTTGGAAAGACATAGATATGAAACAGCCCCGAGAAAAAAATACTGTACCAATAGTAAAAGTTGTGGTAAAAGGATCACAAAAAAATGTACTGAATGTAATACTTACCAATGCTTATCTTGTTTTACAGCAAAACATAAGAAGTGATTAGTCATTCGAAAACTATGGTGAATAATTCCCGGAAAGGCAAAACTTATGTTAGCATTATCATATGAAAAGAAAAAGCAAATGAGAAAATAATGACGGGAGAAAACAAAATAATATCGAAAAAACCTGAAAGGACTAAAAAAAACACAAAAGAAATAAAACACAAGAAAAAAAACAAAAAAAAACAAAAAAATGAAAAAAAAAAAACAAAACAAAAGATCCTTGTGATTCCACCTCCACCCGGTTAGGATTAGGCAACGTTGAAATTTATCAACGGCTAACGGAATTTACAAAACGCCTCATTTTTCCTAATCAATGATATATACTTTTAGATTTCTGTATTTGGATTTACGGAATACAGCATGCAAAACGTTTGAAATTTTTTTCTCAAGAACTATCAACTTTTGGAAAAAATTAGAAAGAACAAAAAATACTTAGAATTCATCAAAAAATACACTAGAATTTTTTATAAATTTTTAAAAATTTTCAAAAATCCAAAAAAAAAATTTTCAAAATTTCATGAAAAAAAATCTGAAAAAATTCCTGTGTATTTCTTGATGAATTCTAAGAACTTTTCATTCTAAGCATTTCTTCAGAAAAGCTCATAGTTTTCAAGTTATAGCATCCTGAAATTTTTCAAAAAAATTATCACTTCGGACGCCATTTTGAGAACCGCCATGTTGGATTTTCGATTTTGTACCCCATATGTCTTAAAATTTAGGACTCGAGGACACGTTTCTAGCTGTAAAAAGATGTGCATCTTTATCAATTTCTTAAAAAAATTTTGAATAAAAAATCTTTTTAAGCTGAAAAAATCGCTTTCTTTTGCAAATATTTAATTATAACTTTTTTAGCAGTGACTTTAGACAAATTCTGAAGCCATATTCTGAAAGAACATCAAATTTTACGTCGGATATGATGTGTTGGAAATTTTTTTTGGTGAGATAATATGAAAAATAACTGCATGAAGATTCGTTGAAAATTTAGGACATTTGGGCCTTAATGGGTTAAATATATTTTATGCAACGACCTCCATAATTTTCAGAAATGCTACGTAAAATATCTGTATTCTTCAACAATTTGCTGGATGAATTTCCATTGAAAGGAGATTTACCAAAGTAAACTTCTTGATCAACATATAATTCTTTGTTTATAATGCTAATTAGTAAAAGGAATTTAGGAGGTGGAGTAAAATCTATAATTTCTATGTCTTCGTCGAAATCAAAGAAAGGTTGACTTACGCAGTTTGCATATTCCATAGCTCGTTCTTTTGGGCTACCATTTTCTTTCCAAGCTTCAGCATTTTTTCGACAATTACCGAGTGATCTTAGTTCTTTACATTTATTTAATTCATTATTAGATGATAAACACTAACAGCAAGGGTACTTACTTGTATGAATCATTAAACCTATTAAAATATTTGCTAATTTCAAGTCAGTAGCTACCGTACATTCAAATGTATCAAGATTCAGCAGTAACCATAATAATGAAACATTTCGAAATTTTCTCGAGTTAATTCAACTATACCAATTATAAATAATTTCTTAACAGTTGAACACCAAAAATTCTCATCGAAGCCATCTTTGTTTAATGGACGTAACTTTTTCCTTCCGGTACTTTTATCAATCTCATCAATGTCAAGCAATGAAATAAAATATAAATTAAAAAAAAAATCCTCCTCCATCTATACCAACTTTTTAATGAAGATTAACTACATATCTTTCTTTTTCCACTAATTCATAGTTCTTTGATGTTATTACAATAAATAAAATGCTTATTTTCTATTGTTATTCCTAGCCCTTTTGTGGTTACAAACACTGCTTCTGCGATCAAAAAATGATTCATGCTTCTTAATTTACATTTCAAATCTTTTTCTATATAGTTGCAATCTTTTAATATTATTCGAAGGCACATTACCATTCCACACATTCATTTAGACTCAGTCCATATCTTTGTTGCAATTTTATCGTATTATTTGTAGAAATTTTATTACGATGATTTTTAGGACATAAACTCATTACTAGAGGTCTACCATATTTTCATCATTTATTTTTTTAGTGACATTTTGTTTTATAATCAAAATTATTAATATTTATGAAAAAATGGCGTTTGTACAAGAAAAACGTGAATTTTCCTCTATCTTTTTTTTCAAATCTAGTTTTCAAAGCTTTTTACGTTAGCAATTGTCTAGAAACCTTTTTAACCGGTGGAATAAATGGTTGAGCTTTAAGAATCCATGGTTCAAAGATCGATTTTTCACCTTAGAATTTTCGAAATGACGCCCAAGTCGCAAAATTTTTTCAAATAATTCATGATTTTTTCTCAAAAACTATGAACTTATGGAAAAAGTGCCATGAAAAGAAAAATACTTAAAATCAATTCAAGAATACACCTGAATTTTTTCGACAAGTTTTGAGTACATTTTTTATTTTTTTAAATAACAACTTTTTGCAAAATAAAAAAATTGCTCAAAATACGTCCAAAAAATTGTTATGTATTCTTTGGCCAATTCTAGAATTATTTTATTTTTCTCAATTTTTTTCGCATTTCATTGTTTACAACAACATTTTCAAGTTTTAAAGTAGTATTATGAAATTGCATCTAACGAATTTTTTTATTGAAAAGCAGTAAGTTTAAAAAAAATGAGAAGAATAAAATGTTTCTAGAACTAACAAAATAAGGAAAAATATCTAAAATAAGGAGTACAAATAAAAAATATAAGCCGTTTATTCTGGTTGAAAGTATTATAAAGCATAGTGTGTTTTGTGAAACGCAGAGCTGGATTACAGTTCATAGCTAGTTGTGATAAAGAGTCCAAAACACAAATGTAGAGAATACTAGCATGGCCATTACTACTAATTATGAGGTGTAATTATTCGGCTTTTGTTTTGATTAACTGATACTTTATAAATAATTACACTTATTGGGCTCTTACTGATACAGATTAATCAATAAAAACAATGATCACAACTAATGAAGCAACATGAGTTACATATATTTCACTAGGATATGTTCACTAAGAGTAAATGGCTGAACTTTTGAAGTTCTAAAATAACTGAAATTAAATATCACATCGATCGCTATTTAGCTTTTATGTTAATGATGAAAGAACCTAAAACAATAGATATTATCAGTGAAAATTGAATTAAATTTTCATCTTTTCAACGTAAACTTAATATTTATTGAATAATTGTCATTTTACAAATAATAGATACAAAGGAATACAATTGCTTGTATGTACAAGGGGGCGGGGTCAATAAGTTTTTACAAAATCTAAGAGATGGCGCTCGTCACGCTTAAATTATGATGTTTTTGTCAAGCAATACTACTAACTAGATATCGTACAAAGTTTCAGCTCGATTCGTCAAGTCGTTTTTTTGTGAGCGTTGGTTGAACAAAAAGTTATTAGTTTATTCGAAAAATGGAAAAAACACAGTTTCGAGCGGTAATAAAACATTTTCATTTGAAAGGCCTTACACCAAATGAAATCACAGTTGAGTTGAACGCCGTCATGGCAAGTCAGCCCCTGTGTTTAAGACTGTTTATAACTGGGTAAATGAATTTAAACGCGGCTGTACAACAACAAAAGATGAACCTCGTTTGGGAAGCCCCGTAGAAGTGAGTACGCCCGAAATGGTCAACAAAATCCACGATATGGTGTCGAGTAATAGAAGATTAAAATTGCGACAATTAGTTGAGGCCACAAGAGTATCAAAGGGTACAATCATTTCAATTTTGCATAAAAAATTGGGGATGAAAAAAATATCAGCAAGATGGGTGCCGCGTTTGCTCACTGTTGAAAACAAACGAACCCGCGTGGTCACCTCTGAGGCTCTTTTGGCACGCATACGTCGTAATCCGGAAGACTTTTGGCGTCGACTCGTAACTGTAGACGAAACATGGGTACACCACTACACTCCTGAAACCAAAGAACAGTTCAAACAATGGATTACCGCAGGAAAACCAGGCCCAAAGAAGGCAAAGACAGTAAAGTCAGCTGGCAAGATTATGGCCACGGTTTTCTGGGATATGTATGGAATCATCTACATCGACTACTTGGAAAAGGGCCAGACGATCACTGGACAATATTATGCGTCATTATTAGGTTGCTGAAAAAAAATCAGAGAAAAACGTCCTCACTTGAACAAAAAATGCCTCTTTCTTCAAAACAATGCTCGAGTACACACGTGTGCAGTTTCGATGGCAAAAATTAACGATTTAAAGTTCGAATTAATTGACCATCCACCATATTCGCCTGATTTGGCTCCCAGTGATTTTCTTATTTCCTAACCTCAAAAAATGGCTTGCCGGATAACAATTCACGTCGAATGATGAAGTCATCGCCGAAACAAATGCCTATTTTGAGGGTTTTCAGAAATCATATTTTTCTGATGGCTTAAAAAAACTGGAAGGCCGTGTAATAAAATGTTTCGACCTTTAAGGAAATCATGTTGAAAAATAAAAAAAAATTACATACGCAAAACTTTTTTTTCCTTCTTTTTGTAAAGACTTATTGACCCCCTCTCGTACTCGAAATTGAGTAACAGTAACTTACATGTTATGCATAAGTGGACAAGTAGGTTTCGAAGACAAATATCAGAGTATTTCCAGTGTTTATAAGTTTACATTAAGTTACATTATCAGTCAAATTTTGAATTATAATATTCCATAAAGTATTAAATATTACATTTTTACAGACTATCAACTACAAACTTTAATTAAAATTTATTTTCTTTTCATTTATACAATTATAATATTAAACATTGTTTTTAAATGTACATTATGTTTGTCTTCTATTTATCTTAAAAAATTTGTAAAATCTATAATCATAATATTTTTTCAGTCTGTTGAAGAATAATTTATAATTTAAATTAAATTAATATAATTTATTTAACATTTAGAGGGTAGGAAAACCACTATAGTGGCTGAAAATAATTTCTCAAGTTAGGCTGTAAAATATGTTAATTCTAGGGTTTTTGGGTATAGTGATTACGTATTTAATGTCATAAATAAAAAATTACGTAACAACCATAAACCAACCCTAAAATAAGGGTAAACTATCCTTTCAGTCGCGAAAATAAACTTTCTATAGGAAGAAAGTGTGAATATAGTTTTCTGAGGTATTTTCCAACGCTGAATCGAATTCCAGGACCCAAAATATAAAAAAAACTATAAACCACCCCTAAAATAAGGGTACACTACCCTTTTAGTCGTAAAAATAAACTTTGTATAGTAAGAGATTCTGGATATATGTGGCCAATGTGAAATTCAAAAAATACAAAATGGCGAATCCAATATAGCGAAGTAAAAATTCACTCATATCGATGAAACAACTGACATGTTTTTTCGGGAAATGACGTCCTTGCAGTCTATCTATTAAGCATTGGGGCGTAAAAAGTTATTGAGAATTTATGTCTAAAAAAGACTTTCCTACTTTCAAACGAAAATCTGGAAAGGGTATTTTTTCTCCTGTTTTATTTGAAATTGAACTTGAGCATTAGTCAGCATCAAGTCAATAAAGATGAAAGAATAATTTTTTATACCATTTCATGGATTTTCTGACAGATTTAGTTAGGGATAGTTGCCTATCGATGTTATTGATAGCTCCTATATTTTTGTTGTATTCATGGATGCAAAGTGGTTTTATGATATCTTCATTTATTCGGAAATGTTTTTTACCAGTTACACAATACTAAACTTTTCATGTACTATCGTTATCATAAAAATTTCTTTTTTGTCCATTCATTTCATTGCAAGCCAAGATGAGGGAGGTATGAGCTATTTTAATTTTACCTCTATCAAGTTTATTCTTCAGTTCTGGCATACCTTTACGAGTTTTCTTTACACTACCGCATATTCCAGTATCATGATTGTGCAAGAATTTAGCAAGAACCGGAGATGAGTACCAGTCATCTATATATACAACATGACCCTTATAGAAATAAGATTTCGTAAAATATGCAACAACATCTCCTGAAACTCCTAAGGAATACTTTTCATAATCTGTGTCAGCGCCTGTGTTTATAATAAATCCAAAAATAAATCCGCTTTTATAATCAACTAACTCGAAAAGTTTTATGCTAAAACGATTACGCTTCAGTGGTAAGTACCGGTTAAATTTGAGTCTTCTTTTTCATAGTAATAAACTCTCATCTACACAGAAATTTTTCCTAGGAGATATAGTGCTGTTGAACTTACTTTGTAAATTATTGATTACAACTTTGATTTTTTCTGAAGAATCGGTAGTTATTTTTTCATTACTATGAAAGTGAAGAGATTGCAATATCTAAATATATCTATCTCTGGTCATAACATGGTTGAATATCGAAGTTGATAATGTATAATCAGTTGACCAATAATTTTTTATATTGTTTTTTCGAACATGTCCTATAGTTATGGAGAGTCTCATAGTTCACTTTCAGTAATAGGCTCCCAAAATGTTCATCTTTGCATATTCTCGTAAAGGATTTTGTTATCGATAGCGATTAGTTTCAGTAACTATAATATTTACAAAAGATTGATCAAAAAAGTACGCAAAATAATCACTCGGGTTATTACTATTGACAGCAAAATTTTTGAGAAATGATAGTTGGCCGGAAAAATTTTTTATAGTGTTAACCCATTAAGGCCCATGCTGAAATAGCATAAGACAACGTTAAACTAACTATACTATTCGTAACATAAGTAAAAAAAATGGTACCCGTATTTCTTCTTTTGTCATTTGCAATTGTCTATAAAAAATTATTTAAACAACTTACCCAAAAAGTTAATATTTTTAAAAACTGATTGCGGCAATCGATTCTACGGGA
This sequence comes from Phymastichus coffea, assembly GCF_024137745.1. Taxonomy (NCBI): domain Eukaryota; kingdom Metazoa; phylum Arthropoda; class Insecta; order Hymenoptera; family Eulophidae; genus Phymastichus; species Phymastichus coffea. The sequence continues at coordinate 9,298,097 of NW_026706814.1, forward strand.
AAAAATATGAGAAAAATGTATATTACGTTTTCCGGTCAGACTTCAAATTGTTAGTGTAAAACGGTTATACTGAGTTTTTAACAATAAAAATATTCATTCAGTTTCTTTTATGTGATCATCTTGGTATTTTTTACACAGGGCTATACAACATGCAAAAGAAGCAACACGGGTACTTTTTTTCACTTATGCTATGAATGGAATAGTTTGTTTGACGCTATAGGTCATGAATTTTGCTTGGGATTTGGCGTATACAGGTAAGCTTGTCTGGCCTGTGTGATTGTTTATTGCCGTTTTACACTAACGATTTGAAGTCTGACCAAAAAACGTTATATACATTTTTATCATATTTTTTCCCATAGAATCGATTGCCGTAATCAGTTCTTAAAAATATTAATTTCTTTTATTTTCTAACGTTTACCGATTCTCATCAAAAAAATTAAAATTAAATAATTGAAAAATAATTTAAATAAACAAAAATATAATTCTCGTATTCGTCTGTCTCCCCGTGGTGAGAATCGGTAAACGTTAGAAAATAACGGCAAAAAGGCGAACAATTAACTTGATCATGGTGTACAAGCACGCCATGTTGTTTCCACCATTTTATTTTTGGCAAGAAATGATATTTTGAAAAAACGTAAAAGTCAGAATCGAAGTGGACCAAAAAAAGAAAGTACCACAAATATTAAAATTTTTTATCCGCCATGTTAGATCCGCCAATTTGTTTTTCACCCTACAATAACTTCTGAGTCAAAATTATAAAAAAGTGCAATAATACTTAAAAAATTCGAAAAAAAATGGGTCAAAATTGATTTTTTACTGAAATCTATACTTCGACAGCCGCTTTTGACTATAAATGATATTCTCGAAAAAATAGTAATATTCAGAACGAAACTTTACAAATAAAAGAAAAGTAATGTAAATATTTTTATTTTTTTTCGAATTTTTCATTTTTTGGCCGCCATCTTGATCTGCCACTTTTTAAATTACTAACTTTAATATTATAAGTTCAGGTTAACATCACTTATTGAAATTATGTCAAAACAATACTTTTTTCAACGATAAATAAATTATTTCAGAAAAAGACTATATTTTAAGTTTTCTCACTAATTTTCCGCCATTTTGAGGTGGTTTTTAAAATTCAATTATTAAGTGCTCCGATTAGATACTTTTTTGAAAAAACCTTCATAGTTTAGAGGTGAAAAACTGATTTGAAAAAAAATACGATAATTTTTAAGCATTTTTTGGATAAACGCCGCCATATTTAATTTATTCCAAAAATTAGGTTAATTCTGAGGTCAGATTCTGAAAGAGTAACCTCAAAAACATAACATATAAAGGATCGAAAAAAATTTTACGATTTTTTATACCCTTTTTAATAGCTCTATACCCTTTTTAAAAGTTTGTGCAAAATTTCAGTGCATCTGTTCGTTAATGGGTTAAATAGTATGTGATGAATATACATATATATTGAAGACTAAATATCAGCTATTAAATTTGAAAGTCCAATCAGTGCAATAAATTATAAAATATTAGTCATTCGAATGAAAAGTCGAATAATTACACCTCATTAGCAGTAAAAGCTTAGAGATTATCCTCTATATAGCTAAGTGATTTTGACTCTGTGACAACTGCCATTTAACTGTAATCCAGCTCTGATCCAGCTCTCCATTTATATTCTTTAGAATACGGTTGTAATACATAAATTTTTCAAACGTGTACATTATTCTTCGTTTCTAAAGCTGGAAATTTAAAATAGAAAGAAAAATGTGCACTACACTGTATCACTGATCTCATGCTAAGGAATACAAATGAAAAAGTAATAAATAGTTTGTTCTAGCTGAAAGTGTCTCTAATACACAGAGTGTTTCGTGAAGTGCAGAGCTGAATTTCAGTTGAATTTCAGTTGCAATAAGGAATCAAAAGCACTTCATTTACGTAGAAAATACTCGCATGGTCATTACTGCTAATCATGAGGTGTAATTATTTGGCTCTTGTTTCGATTGACTGATATTTTATAAATAATTATATTTATTGCGTCTCTTGCTGATACAGATTGATCAATAAAAACAATCATTACAACTAATCCTGCCATCACTGCTGAACAGAGGTTATGAGACTTGACAAAGATTAATGAAAATGTATATTTTTATCAATTAACTCTTCAGCTTTGTCAACATCTGTAAAGTCAACGGGTTGAACTTGAATTCCTTGATTGATATTAACTTCTACTTGCTTACGATCTTCAAGATACATAATTATTGTAGCTTTTCTAATCAATAGTTCAAACAGCACAAGATTATTAGATTTTTTGTAGAAAGTTAGCGTAATAGCATTCGTCAATACTCTTTCAACATGTAAGATATACAAATAATACACTTCATATTTTAAAACTATTTTAGAAAAACATAATTATCATTATTGTTACGTAAAAAAGTACGTTACTTTGTCAACCGAAATGTTTTCAACGAATTGTTGGATGAGAGTTTCCTAAATCATATAGTCAATCCTTTTCGAGTTCCCATTATTCAAGATAAACTTGAACAAATCGTATTTGACTTATCTATTTATCTTATTTAATAAGTAGGATTTATACCATCACCCCGAACCAATCGTTTCTTTAGTTTCCAGTTCGCAATAACGATAACCAGGCAAGTGAATTTCGTAAGTCAACTATTGATGAGCTTGTTTACTTAATTGTCACTGCTCATTTTTAATATGATTTTTGTGTATTATTATACCTGTGTGATAGATTGCATGCTACTGAGATCGAAAATATATAAGCTGCTTATTTATAGCTAGAAAGCTTATTCGTAGTTGCATCAGCGAAACGCTGACATGGATTTCAGAGAACAATCTCTCAAGCTTCAAGTTATAAATTTCAATGGAGTCCTTGAGAAAAAAAACGAGAAAAAAACATAGCCAACTTATATCCGATAGTATAAGTCTAGTATTCTAGAGACCGAGGAGTAGTGGAGAAACTGATTGTGTGCTGACATGAATTACTCATCCCAATAGACTTAAATTTGAAAATGTCTGTGTCCACTCCAAATCACTTAACCTGATTATATGTTTTTAAAGGACTTTACTAGAGCCCATAGAAGACATACAGTACTTTGCCTTTAGCGATCACGATTCAGTTGTTTTGTTTAATAAAGTGCTACCAAACTCTATTACGATTTTTAACGACGTAGCTACTGACAAGTAAAATAACGTGACAGCATTTTTAATATGGAACGGCATAAAAAAATCGATAGTTTTATCTTTGTCAGTCCTACGCTCATACACCAAAGCATCTCAGCAGAGATATTTTAAATCTATTTTTTTTTATTTCGACAATATGACGTAAATATAATGCACGTTTACAACGATTATGTCAATTTAAACATGACATATGAAAAATTCAAAGAAATTTGTTCAAATAGCTAGTGAAATGATAATCATGGATTTTTAGTTATCGACAGAGATAGCCGATACAGGGTGGTCCAGATCATTCGTCCACATATTTAAAAATATAAAATCCGATTTACGTAAAAAATGATTCATATGAAATTACTAATCATAAAAATGCACATATCGTGGTAACCTTATCTTTGATTTTGAATTTGATGGTCAAAGTCATTTGAAAGTTAATTTTATTTTTTCAAATAGAAAGCCCTATTTTTTACCTCGGATTCGGAAAGAGCAGGAAGTCCTACGTTCAGATAAGGTACTATCTGTGGGGTCGGGTAAATCCTCAATTTCACCCCAACGTCATCTGATGTTCAGTTTTATTTTATTCTTCATCTTCCCATGCAAATGAATCGAAAACAGTAAGGTTTACCGTTTTAAAACAAAAGTTATGGAGCTCTAAAGATAATGTGACCTTAACTTTGACTGACAAGGCAATGTTTAGTTTTTTACATAAAATAATTGAATAATAGCTAAGAGTGGATCGATATTTTTTTATTGGATGTGGTAATTGCACAGACCTACAAAATTTGACATAACTTTAAATCCAGAACCGAAACCTTACGTTCTCGAAGGATTTTGATACGCTCAATCCCAACCTGTACCCAAATTTTCCCTTATATGTCGATTTTCTGAGATATCCTTACTTAAAAGTGAAAAAAACTCTATTTTTAGCTTATTTTTATTTTATTTAATAAATTTCTTTTTCAAAATCGATAATGCCACTTAAAAGGAACACTTTAGCCCGACAAAACGTTTTTTTTTTTTTTTTTTTTTTTTTTTCAAAACAATCTTTTGGTCTCAGAGTAATAGATATTTGAAGTTTAGCATTTGAGCTTTCACCCTATGACACTATGACACACGGGTTTTAATCGTAGGATAAGTTAACTTCCAAGCTTAAAACCTCAAAATATTATAAACCACGAGTTTCAACACGAGCTCAAAAGCCAAAAATTCTATAATCCACGACTTTCAAACCTATAAAAGGTCAACCACAAGCTCAAAACCCTAAAACACTATAACCCACGCGTATTAAACCGACGATAGGTTAACCACAAGCTCAAAACCCGAAGCGCTATAACTCACGCGTTTTAAACTTAACCACAAGCTCAAAACTCCAAAATACTATGACCCATGCCTGTCAAACCTACCACAAAATAACCTACGAGCATAAAACGCCTAGATACTATAACCGACGAGTTTCAAACTTATCACAGGTTAAACACAAGCTCAAAACTCTGAAAATATAACCCATGCATTTCATACCTACGATAGGTTAACCACAAGTTCAAAACCCTACAATTTATAACCCACGCGTTTCAAACCTACAACAGGTCAACTACAGGCTCAAAACCCTAAATACTATAACCCACTTCTACCAAACCTACAACAGGTTAACCTTCAAGCTCAAACTGTAACTACTATAACCCACAGGTTTCAAACCAACGAAAAGTTAACCTCGATGCTCACAAAACCAAAACACTATGACACACGCGTATCCATCCTAGAACAGATCAGCCATAAGCTCAAAACTCTAAACATATAACTCACGCGTGTCAAAGCAACAACAAGTTAATCTTCGAGCCCAAAACCTCAAGACAATATAACCCACGACTTTCAAACCTACGACAGGTTAACCACAAGATCAAAACCCTAAACGCTATAAACCCCATGTGTCAAACCTAAAACAAGCTAATCTTTAAGCTCAGAATCCCAAAACACTATAAGCCGCGAGTTTCAACCTTACAACAGTATAACCTCCAAGTTCAAAACAATCCCGAAACACTATACTCATGAGTTTCAAACTTACGACAGGCTAATTATAAGCTCAAAATCCTAACCACTATAACCCGCAAAATAGAACTTATGATATATTAATTTTCCAGCTCTAAACCTCAAAACATTATAACTCACGTGATTCAAACATACGATAGGTTAACCACAAGCTCAGAAAGCCCAAACACTATGATGCACGCGATTCTAACCTATGACAAGTTAATCACAAGTTCAAAAGCCGAAAACTCTATAACCCACGAGTTTCAAACCTATGAGAGGTTAACCGCGCGCTCAAAACCCAAAATACTACGAACCATGCGTGCCTACGACAGGTCAACTACAAGAAAAATTACCCATTGATATTCAAAGCTTTTACGAATTACTTCATTAAATCTAGTTTAATGTGAAGCAGTGGTTATAAAATCTTTTTATCTACAAGGTTATTGTATGTTTTTATGCACCTAGCATCACCTATTAGTTCTAAGCCCAAGGGTAGACTAGAACCCTGTCGTAAGTTTCAAACGCACGAGTTATAGTGTTTTGATAGTACTGTATATGCTTAAATATTTTACGTGGTTATTTGGTGGAATATATTTATCGTTAAGTTTAATAAGTGGATAGGTGTCTTTTCAAAGTGTAAACGTTATGTGTATTGATTTAGTTTCATTTACTATAATTCTCCATGAGTTGAAGCAGTTTAAATGATAATTATTTATGTAATTTGGTAATGCTTCGGATGCTACTGCTGCCTCTGGGTATAATATTAAAACAGCTGTATAATCTGCGTGTATTGCTGTCATAATGTTAGGGGGGCATAGGTCTGACGTGTATAAAGTATATAAAAAAAGTATATATATAAAGTAATATATATATATATATATATATTTATAAAGTGTACATATATAAAGTATTGTGAGTACGAATGATTTTATTATTATTGTTAGATGTGTACTGTAGTGTTATGATCATGTCGATTTGTTTAAAAAAAAGTTTTTAATTGTTCATAATTTTTTTTTTAATAAAGTTTTCCTGAAGAGGCCATGAATTTATGGCGAAACGTTGAAATTTCAAGAGTGTTGTTTTAATTACATGAGGGATTTTCCTTAACCATTGTTTGTATATGAGATTAGTAATATTTCGAAGGAAAATAAAATAGATTATAATATAAAGTATAGAGTTAGGCCTAGAACACTACCTTGCAGTACTCTTGCATTTATAAGCTGTGGTTTCAATGCATTTGAATTTATTTTTATTTAGAAAGCTCTATTTTATATACATGACTGAAGTAGCTCATAGTGTCTAGAAGAAATCTCTTGAGTTTATACAGCAAACCCTTTATGCTAAACTTTATCGAATGCTTGTGACACTAAAAAATATGCTGGAGCAGTACTGTTTATTTTCAATAGCTTTTCGCACCATAAATACTATTTACTTGTTTAATCGTGGAATGATGGTCTAGTATAAGTTTTCTATTTAGTACGTATTATTGGATTGATTCTAGCTAAGACTACTTTATTTTAGATTTTTGAAAGTACTAAAGACTAATCGGTCTATTTGAAGTTACTAGTTCAGATTCTTTATCGGGCTGAGGTATTAAAATAATCTCTACTACTTTTTACTGACAAGGAAAGATCCTCAGGTGATAATCGCCAAAAGAAATCTTATGAAGTAGAAAGAATTCTTCAATGTATCCACTTTAATATTTCACCTATCCTAACCTTTATCTTTTCGATATTTAAAAATTTTGACCGTTCAAAGTTATAAATTTTCGCGATTTTTTCCGCTGTTTTTCACACGTAAATCCAGCAAGCTTTTAGTTTCATTTCTCTTTTATTCTCGTTGCAATACCTGACGTTGTAACTTGAATGATCATCTTATGGTTTTGGAGTCACTCTACATGATTCAAACCTGAATTTTTTCCATGACATCTACATTATGATTATTCTAGAATTTAGACTAAACATCCTATACATTTTCAAGTTATTTTTAAATCACGTTTTAACATATAAAAAATATTAGTTTAAGCATATTTAAATACAGTCAATATTCAAGGTCTCTTATCAGTAATTTTTGCATGATTTACGTAGTCAAAATTGTATTTAAAATAATCTGTTAATATACGTATTTTCACTATTAAAAATTTAATAAAAAATGAAATAATAATTTTTGATGATAATCTCATCGATAATTAGTTCGAAACCTATAATAAAATAATATAAATTTATTCAATTGACTGTCATTTCTTGAAATATTTTAGTGCGCATGCACCATGCGTAGCTGATGCTCAAATTAAATCATGAGAGTCAAACCAAAGCCAACTGCTTGTTGATCGTAACATCAACTAACTTTTCAACTCTCAAATAATTTTTAAGTATGCTTAATACTACATCGTGATTTATGTCTATTACAATACTTCATATATCTTATGCTATTTTGAATTATGTACGCGCTGGCGGCCTGTCGACTTGCTTGTCTGGCAGACATTTTGCTTCCACAAATTTACGATATGACTATATTTGTCGTTAAATATCTGCATCATATGATATCATTAAAATCTTTACAAAGTATTTAATACACAGTTAATTTATGAAAATAATCTACCGTTTTGTCCGAGAGTAATTATAAAAATGAAACTCACATTCGCTTGGTTTTTCATAAGAATTTATTTTAAATGTGTGATAATTAAAAGCAGTCATTTTTTTAATTTCGCCCGCTGAGAGGAGTTGAAAATGTGGCAAAGCGTTCTTCAAGTTTTTAATAATGACCTTGCAAAGTTTCATGACAATCTTCCATGTTTCAGTTTACTGATGACAGACTTTAAGTAGATAATATTTCAACATTGAAGTATTGAAATATGTAAAACCTATTATCGTATGTATATTTTTCCTTTAGCATTACCCAGAGTCAATGATGAGGACGTAGAGAAATAAAGTGACTACCTTTATTTAAAATTTTTTTAATTTTAAAAATTTTTTTATCATTTTATTTACTTTACTAATATTTCTTAAAGAATTGCGTGCTTAATGGTTTCATTTTGGTGTAATTAAAAACAATTTAATTAAATTTATTTAAGGTCAGATATTGTGAAGAAAGCATAATATCAAGATGACGTCATTTGTTTATAACTGTTTTGAAAAGTTTAAATTAATTTAATGCCAACATTTTTTATCTAAAAAATATGTCAAACATAGAAGTTTATTACAATGAACACACTTTATGAATACAGAGCTTTCACATTCGGCGCAATCATTTAATATTTGTTTTTTATTGAAGCAAATTTCATTTACATTTTTAAATTTGCCGGGATCGGCTACGGCGTATCCACTTTTATACCAAGCGTTCTGTAGCATTAGTCGGAAAATGTTTGCTGTGAACTAATTGTGAACCAGTGAATGCATCTTTAAGAAAAATATTTTATTATGAACTTGTTATTCAGTCTGTTCCAACAAGGTTTGATTGTAAATTGCCTGTACTACGAGTAGAATCTTATATTGTCTAAAAAAAATATACGTCTAATGGTTGACAAAATCCTGTTGAATCTGTAGGCATTATTAATAGGTTAATAGAATCTTTTTTATTAGGTGTTAACCAACTAATCAAATGATCTGCTGATTATTCAGTCCAACTATTGACTATTTTTATAAGGAGATTTTACTTAAAGACTAAAATCATAACCGTTGGCTTCAATTTTTCTTTTCTTTGGTGCAGATTCCGAGGCATATAATGATTTTGAAGAGTCTGTAACACTTACTTGAGAATTAAATTCTTCAGATAAAGACTTTCCTCGTGTAAAATAGCAATAGACAATAGGTTGAAATTGTTGCGGTACCAAAAATTAAAAAATTTCACATTTCATGGACATTTTACGCTAACAAATTAAAGTCTGATGAAAAACTGTTATATACATATTTTCATAATTTTTCAATTAATTGCCGTGATTAGTTTTGAAAAATTGTGATTTCTTGGGTAATTTATTTAAATAACTTTTGTGACGGGGTAGACACCGTTTAATTATTTTTATTCGCGCAACTTTATTGAAAGGCGAATGTAATCATCTATACTCAAAACGCAATCCGGAGAGCATGGGGAGGCAGGCGTCAGTCAACCAGTAAATCTATTAACCTATGAGAAAGTGAGTGGAAGCAATATGAAATGAGCGAGTCGAAAGCACTTGTTAATGTCACGAATGGAATCTTTTATTACCTATCAAATGCTACATAAGGTCGGCCCGCGTGTTTGTTTACATCGACGCTCGCACGACGACAACATGCAGTGTCGGAACGCTCGCTGCTCTTTATCAGAAGAGCTATTACATGCACGCTTGAGATGTCGGAAAAATTAATTGTTATTCGGGCTATTGCATCGCGACCGCGAATATAAGCTGGCCAGCTTACCTTAATATCACAGGCGTACGAAGATGACACTGACGAGTCGCACAGCGAAAAGATTGTCTTATTGTTTGTGTCGCGGATCGCGAGTTCGCGCACACGTGGTTTCGCCCTCGATGGCGAAACCTCACACACACTCTCTCGGTCTCTTGGCGGGCGACGCTTCTCCGTCGGCTCGGGTCTCTCCCCTTGGCGGTTGAATGGCACCTTGGCAACAGCGGTCACTGCTAGCTGGCACTGATCTGGGCGTTCTTCTCTCAATATCTGGTCTTAACGGCACACGAATCGACAATAGTGAAAAGAAAAGTGGGCGAACGTGATGATGGTCAGTGCTTCACTCTATGACTCGATCTCTAGCTCACGTATCAGTAATCGGCGTCGTAGTTGCGGGTGAGCGTGACGATGACCAGTGCTTCACTGGTTCAATTTCAATCGCGCGCGTTCCGTCTGCTCGCGCGCCGAATTCCTTCGTTACGTTTTTCGTCTCCCCGGTAGGTGCTGCCCCCGCAGGCAACAATTAGGTTACATTATTAGCGCTAATTTGACGTTTACCGTCACACTTTTTATAAATAATTGCAAACGGCAAAAGAAAATACACTGGTAACTTTTTTTTTCGATATGCTATGAATGGCTTAGTTAGTTTGACGCTATCTTTTCCAGTTTCAGCTCGGGCCTTAATGGGTTGAGTTGATATATTCTTCTATTTCTTATTTGGACATTTTTTCAAAATTATCTATTCCAATAACTTTTACTTTAGGATTTTTTAGTTGTTCTTTCTTAATTTCACATCTTTTTTTTTAGCTTATTTCGTAATGTGAACATTGCTTTTTTTGTGCTTTCTTGATTTATACAGCTTACTATTATTTCTTTATCATTTATATTAATCAGCTTCTTAGTTTGAAACATTTTGTCCTTGACTAAGTAATGAGATACATATTTATTTATTTTGTCTATGTTATCATCATTATCTTTCTTCTTTATGATAATTTTAAGTATTCTTTTATTGATTTATGTCTGATAACTTGCCACGACACTAGCATACGTTAGTTTTTTTTTTTTTTTCTCATTCTATTTTTTCTATTAATAGTTCATTTTTCTCACGTAATAGATAATTTTTTCCCATTAATTCGGTGATTGAATTTCACCGATATGTAAATTTTCTTTTTATATTTTTATTCTGCGATCAATAAAATCGGAGATATTCTTGTTTAAAGAATGGTTTTCTTCCATAAAATATTCGAAAATTTATGACCGGTATTGAACATTGCGGTATAATACATACATACGGCTAGTGACGAGTATATTATAGTAAGAGATTACCGTCTCTCATGAAGTTTTTTACAGGATTTGATGCTAGGATTTAATTAAAATATAGATGAGATAAATAGTGAGCGAAATTTGATTTGGTGCAAGAGGATAAGTAGCTTAACTCGTGGGTTATTATCTATAGGGTAGTGCCAAAGAATATGATCCAGATCTTGCGTATTATAGCCGCACTAACAGTTTGGAGTTGTTAGATTTAATTTGTTAAGAAAAGCGTTGAGACTATTGTACCCCGAACGGCACCTACCAACTGTAGTAATGACTCCTCTTAAAAGGATTAAGCCAGTAAACCAGGGTTTGAATTGAGGGGAATAGTAGTTCGTGAAGTATTCTCTGCCTTTGAAGCGAGCTTGCGACAATAGAATATCGTTGATATTAGAGAATGTGAGTTTCTTATACTTCTCTTGAAAATGAGTGTTCAGGATTTTTATGGAGATATTTAGAGCTAGAAGGAAGGCTTATTTGGCTTGTATATTAGTGTTTTCATTGCTTTTAATTCCTCCATGAGTCAGGATTCAGAAGAAATTGATCTGGTTTAAATCCTACGTAGTAAAATTTGAGTATTTTCTTTTAATCACACACACGCGCGCGCGCACATATACACACCCTCACACTGGTATGTATAGACATATTGAAATTTTTTAGGGATAGAAAAGCACTAAAAAAGTCTGAAAAGAATAGTTATAAGATAGGTCATTTGATACTAGATCAAGAGTCAGAAATATAGTGAGGCACTCAGCTGCCTAGATAGAGGCATCTTAACACAGACTTATGCTGAAACTTCTGTTGGTAGTAAGGAAGATGCAAGTACTTTCTAGTGAAATTGAGTTAGAAGACTTACTGTCGTCAGTAAATACAGCGATCGAACCATTTTTGTCGATGAATTTTTTTATTTAAATATCCGGATTTTCCGACATTTTTAGTATTGTCTAAATCTGTAGTTATTTTCAGGTTAAGGGTAATAGATTCATATTTTTATATGAACATTTTCTATCCAGCGCTAATATACAGTGAGTTTTCCAGATCACTAATACCTCGGGATCAGATAGAAATAATACGCTGATTGAGTGAGAGACGGTGGTTTCCGTTGAATAATTTTCTATTGCAACGGTTAATTTTATAGCAAGTTGGAAACTTATAACATTAGAGGTAAACATGCATTTATAGGTGGCAGTTAATGCAGCGTATCTTACATCGTGGAGTAATCCTCACAGCCGTGAGACACTCGGATTGTCACCAATCTTCCTGTAGAATGATTCAGGTTTTGTAAATAATCAAGATTCGTGGTTAATATTAATTAAGTAAATATATATCCTAAAAGCTTTATAACGGAGTAATTTATACGAGGCCGTTCAAAATAAGTCCATGACTTTAAATAAAAAAACACTATTTATTCAAATAATTCCAATTAATTTTTCAATATAGTTCCCTTTTTACTCTATACATTTATTATAGCGGTACTCAAGTTTTTGTATGCCCTCTGAAAAATAATTTTTATCACACTCCTCAAAACGTTCATTTATCGCAGCAATTAGTTTTTCGTTGGATGACAATCTTTTACTCGCAAGCCAAATTTTCATGCCAGGAAACAAAAATTAACTGAAAGCGGCCAAATCTGGAGAATACGATGGATGACGAACTATTTCGTAGCGTAAATTAAATAATTTATTTGGCCGTAATTTTCCTGAGTTTTTCTTTAGTTTTTGGGATTGATTTTTTCCGTAGGAAATAATGTGTAATAAACACACAAAACTCATTTTTTTCCATGATTATGTTTACACAATGAAAAACTAAATTCAAATGACTGTAAGAAACTTCCAAACCTACGTACTGACTTGAAACTTTGTATACCTACTTATACTAGATGGGACTCTCTTACAGTATAAAATACGTTACGATAATACCACCGTCTTCACAAACTTATTAACGATCCTCGCAGATAGTCGCCGATAGAGGATTCGGCTGTGCCTCTGTGACGAGATAAAAAGCTCGTCTCTTACAAAACAATAATAATATATGGAATAATACTCACCTCGCTACGATCGCACAAAGTCGAAGATCGGGATGTTAGTTACAACCGTCGGTAAGAACGCGTGTACACTGGCTGTCGTTATCACTTCACCCTTTAGGTAAGAAGAAGGCAGGATTAATGGAACGGAAATCTAAAGAGTATCTAGATGACCAACGAACACGTACTTGTCATGCCTAAGGGGAGAGATTATCGATCAAACTTCGTTATCTCGCAAAAAATATTGATAGTTGAGATCAAAATTTGGGAAAAAATTTACCTCAATTTGTACATCGATTATGCAATATCTGAAAAAATCCGTGAGCTAGTGACTCTGAAGTGACTCTGAACTCGTGACGAGTAATTGATCTATTCTTAGTGGATAATGAAAGTTTTTCTACTCATTATTCTTAACAATTTATTTTATGCATTTTTCAATGGATATACGAGGTGTGATCAAAAAGTAAGGTGAATTTTTATTTTTCTCAAAAAATATTTATTTATTCATCAATTTTTATTTTATCTCCTTCAAAGTAATCCCCCTCGGATATAATGCACTTGTACCAACGCTTTTTCCAATCCTCAAAGCATTTCAAAAAATCATTTTTTGTGATCTTGTTTAGTTCATCCTTCGATGCCGTCTTTATCTCCTCAATCGTGGCAAAACGCCGTCCTTTCATGGGCCTCTTCAGTTTTAGGAACAAGAAGAAGTCACAGGGGGCCAGATCTGGGGAATACGGTGCCTGTGGCATCGTTACTGTGTTGGTTTTAGCCAAAAATTCGCGCACAAGCAACGATGTGTGAGCAGGGGCGTTATCATGGTGCAAAAGCCAATTTTTATTTTTCCACAAATTCGGACGTTTCTGGCGGATTGCTTCGCGCAAATTGCGCATAACTTGCAGGTAATATTCCTTATTTACTGTTCTACTCTGTGGCAAGAACTCATGATGCACCACGCCCCTGCAGTCAAAGAAAACTGTAAACAAAACCTTTACATTTGATCGAACTTGGCGTGCTTTTTTTGGTCTTGGTGATCCAGAATGCCTCCACTGGGACGATTGAGTCTTAGTCTCAACGTCATAACCGTATACCCATGTTTCGTCACCTGTTATAACCCTGATGAGTTAATCTGGATCATCGTTGACGTCATTCAGTAGCTCTTGGGCGATGCTCATGCGACGTTTCTTTTGGTCGAAATTGAGCAATTTCGGAACAAACTTCGCTGACACACGTCTCATGTCTAAAACACTCGTCAAAATTGATTGGCACGAACCAAATGAGATGCCAATATCATCAGCAATTTCTCTAATGGTAATTCGACGATTTCCCAACACTATTTTCTTCACTTCTTCAACATTCTCATCAGTTGTTGATGTGCTGGGGCGTCTAGAACGAGGTTCGTCGTTGGTGTCTTCTCGGCCTTCTTGGAAGAGTTTATACCACTTGTAAATATTTTTTTGGCTTAAAGTAGACTCACCGTATGCCACTTTCAGCATTTCAAGTGTTTTAGAACATTTGATTCCATTTTTCACACAAAATTTAATGTAAACTCTTTGATCCATGTTTTTAGACAGCAGCAAATCGTGGAGCACGCAAAACACTTCTAACCTTGATGCCTCTCACAAACAAACCAAACATATTACAAAGCTGAAATTTGGAACGTATGTTCTAGACGAGTGTACCGACATAACCAAATAAAAAAGTCGAAGATCGAACGGACGTAGCCCGCTAAATTTCAAAATTCACCTTACTTTTTGATCACACCTCGTACTATTTTCAGTCCTATCCTACTTTAGATTCATTATTCTTTGGATGTATTCATAATATATTGATAATAGTTCTTTAGTACTTATTGTTAGTACGAGAGTGGGTCAATAAGTACTTAGAAAATCCAAGAGATAGCGCTCAAAGCTTTCCAACTTACGTTGTACTAGCAAGCATCACTATTAAATAGAGTGCTGCCGAAGTTTCAACCAAATCTATCGAGTAGTTCCGTTTTTATCGTCGATAAAAGTGAACAATTTTTGTTTCTTGTTAACAATGGAAAAAAGTGAGTTTCAAGCGCTGATAAAACATTTCTATTTAAAAAGCCTTACATCGAAAGAAATCAAAGCTGAATTAGATGCAGTTCATGGTGTATTTGCCCCTGTGTTTTCAACTGTTTACAATTGGGAAAATGAATGTAAACGTGGCCGTACATCGACTGCAGATGAACATCGTTCAAGCTGTCCTGTAGACGTGAACACTCCGGAAATGATTAATAAAATCTACGACATGGTATTGAATGACCGAAGAATAAAATTGCGCGAAATAGTTGAGGACACAGGGGTTTCAAAAGGTACAGTCATTTCGATTTTGCATGAGAAATTGGATATGAGAAAAATTTCGACAAGATAGGTGCCACGTTTGCTCTCAGTCAAGAACAGACGCAGTTGAGTAGTGGCCGCTGAGGCCCTCTTGGCGCGCATCTACTGTAATCCGGACAACTTTCTGCGTCGATTCATCGATTCATAACTGAAGACGATACGTGGATACACCACTACACTCCTGAGACAAAGGAAAAGTAAAAACAGTGGATTGTGAAAGGTCAACCAGCTCCAAAGAAGACGAAGACAGTGAAATTGGCCGGCAAGGTTTCTTGTTTCTTGGGATGTACGTGGAATTATCTTCGTCGACTATTTAGAAAAGGAACAAACAATCACCGGAGCGTATTATGCGCCGTTGTTGAACCGGTTAAGCCTGAAAATAAAGGAAAAACGTCCTTATTTGAAAAAAAAAAAAATTCTGTTTCATTAAGACAATGCACGAGTGCACACTTGCTTAATTTCAATGGCTAAAATCAAGGAATTGAAGTTTAAATTAGTAGACCGTCAACCGTCACCAGATTTGGCCCTTAGTGACTTTTTTTTATTCTCAAACCTAAAAAAGTCGCTTGCCGGACAACGATTCATCTCGAACAAAGAGTTCATAATACAAACAAATGGTTATTTTGAGGAACTTCCAAAATTATTTTTTTCTGATGGTTTAAGAAAACTTGAAGGACACCTGGAAAAGTGTATCGAGCTAAAAGGAGATTATGTTGAAAAATAAAAAAAATTACCAAAAAAATTATTTTTCTATCTTTTTCTAAGGACTAAATAACCTTCCCTCGTACTTCAGCAAATATGTAACATCTAAATTTAAATTTTTTCTTTTATTTGCACTTCTTGAAATTTATGAAAGAGGAAGTTTAATTTATAGAATTAACAATGCTGTGATATATTTTGTAATATTTATCTGAAATATTAAAAAATTTATTTTTAGTATGATCACGTGATTTATTAATGATTAAAATATATTTTATTTTTATATTGCAACTATTATACAATAAACATATATTGTAAAGATTGTAATGAATGTATGGGTGAAAGCAAGAGCAGAAAATAGCATGTGCTTCAGCCATTCTATGAGTGTAAAAGACAGAGGAAAAATGTAGAGGTGAGCATAACATCAATATTCCTCCAATCACCGACCTCTGTTGGTGTGAAGAAATTGATAGCGAATATTGAAAACCAGCTGTCACACGTAAAAGTTAAGGAATAATTAGACAGTTCTGTTAATAATTGCATCGGCAAAATCAGATAAAAGATATCGTGTGAGTGCGTGCGTACGTGCGTACGTGCATATGTGCGTGTGTGTGTATCAAAATGTAAGGCAACTTTATGGTTTTCTCAAAAAATATTTTTTTATTGGAACCTTTCAAAATATTTTACCATTATCTCATCGATTGATAAATTGTAGTCAAAGAAACCAAAGTGCATACTATTTTCGTGAAATTAATCATATAATTTTATAATTATATAATATAGAAGTCTAACTTTCCAAACTTTAACATTTTTATCTTCATCTTCAAGTTTATTAAATCTAATTTGTCTCTTGATTTCAATGAATTTATTCCTTGTCATTAGTTTCGCTGTAACTAAACACTGTAACATTGTTTATTAGACCGATAGTCACGAAGATTCTTTCTAGAATTTCAAACAGTTATTGTTACAATGACAAAAAAAATTTTCTAAATCTGTTATACTCAAATCGAAATAGTTTTATGATGTAGCTTCGATAATAGAGTTTTTCATCGAATTCAATAAATATATTTTAAGTAACACTAAAGACTTTTTAAGAAATAAATGCATAATTGGTTCGATATTGGAGGGATTATCATCATTCACAGTTGAGGCGTGATTGAAAGTATTTTCTTGATAATCATAAATATGATTAAGTTCCGACAACTTTTGACTACTAGTGTACGTATTTCTGAGTTGTTCGTAGGAACCAATAGGAATGAACTATAATGATAAATCTTCGTCAAAATCGCAATCAGAACTCCATCTGAACTCTCATAATCGCTAGGAATGAATACGATATCGACATGTCGACACTGATCAATTTATCAGCATCAGCTAAACCTGTTATTTCTCCAACTCTTATTCTTGGCATTATTTGTTATTTCAGGAATATGAAATGGAAAAATGTTTCGGGTAGGAACGAATTTTCCATTATTAAATGAAGTTTTGAAGTTCAAAGTTCCTGCAACCTTGAACACCAGAAGTGTAAACTTCAAAAATCTGACGATAAAGTGTTATACATACGAGGTGTGTTCAAAAAATAACGAGAATTTTCGTTTATGAAAAAAATATTTATTTATTCATCTACATTAATGTTGTCGCCTTCAAAGCAGTCCCCTTCGGATACAATACACTTATGCCAACGCTTTTTCCAATCCTCGAAACACTTTTGAAACTCGATCTTTGTAATAGCTTTTAGCTCTTTCAGCGATTCGCTTTTAATGTCATCTATGCTTGTAAAACGACGGCCTTTTAATGTTCTCTTTATTTTTGGAAATAGAAAAAAATCACATGGAGCCATATCTGGCGAATATGGAGGCTGAGGCATCGTTACAGTTTCGTTTTTGGCCAAAAATTCACGAACAAGCAATGAAGTGTGAGCAGGCGCATTATCGTGGTGCAAAAGCCATGAATTGTTTTGCCACAAATCCGGGCGTTTTTTTCGGATTACTTCACGCAAACGACGTTGAACTTGTAGGTAGTACTGCTTATTGATTGTTTGACCTTGTGGCAAGAATTCATAATGCACTATGCCATTAAAATCGAAGAACACAGTGAGCATAACCTTCACATTCGACCACACTTGTCGAGCCTTTTTCGGTCTTGACGATCCAGAATGCCTCCACTGGGACGATTGAGCCTTAGTTTCGACATCATATCCGTAAACCCATGTTTCGTCACCTGTTATAACACGTTTTAGTAGTTCTGCATCGTTATTGACTTCATTTAGCGACTCCTGAGCAACTTCCATTCGCCGCTGTTTTTGTTCGAAATTCAACAATTTTGGAACGAATTTTGCTGCCACACGTTTCATACCCAAAACATTCGAAAAAATTTGATGGCATAAGCCAACTGATATGCCAACATCATCAGCGACTTCTCTGATTGTGATTCGGCGATCGTTCATAACCATTTCTTTCACTTTTTTCACGTTTTCATCGGTTGTTGATGTGCTTGGGCATCCGGGTCGTTCGTCATCTTCAACGTTTTCGTGGCCATCTTGGAAACGCTTATACCACTCATAAATCCTTGCTTTACTCATAGCAGACTCACTATATGCCTTTGTTAACATTTGACAAACTTTACTACACTTTATTTCATTTTTTACGCAAAATTTAATACAAATTCTTTGATCCATTTTTTTTCACAAACGAAAATCGCCGAGCTCGAAAAACACGTCTAACGTTAGCGGCTGCCACTTAAAAAGTAAGCAATGAATATTGCTGAAAATTTTATCGTACTTCAGGGGCATGTGTACCAACATAATAAAAAAAAATTTTATACAAGCGGACTCTCCAAACCCGCGAAATTTAAAAATTCTCGTTACTTTTTGAACACACCTCGTATTTTTTTAATAATTTTTCCCGTAGAATCGATTTTTGTTGTCAGTTTTGGAAAATAATAAATTTTAGGTAATTTGTTTAAATAATTTTTTATAATCAATCGCAAAAGGCAAAAGAAAAAACACCGAGTATTTCTTTTATTATGTTTTGAATGGTATAGTTAGTTTGACGTTATCTTATTTAGTTTTAGCAAGGGCCGTGATGGGTTAATACAATTTAAAATCAATTAGATACAAGTGCACCAATTGCTATTGTCTTTCCTAGATCTTGCAAAGGCTTTTTATGCTACTGACCATAAAATACTATTAAGTTAAACTTTTCAATTATAAATCTAAAGGAGAATCATACAACCTTCTCAAAAGTTATCTTAACAACAGGAAAAAAAAATTAAAATTAACAATGTACAGAGATAACCTAAATTAGTAAATATGCGAGTACCACAAGGCACTATACTTGGATTCCTACTCTTCATAATGTATATTAGTGATTTACTCACATCAATGCCAAATAATACCATTTAGTTATTTGCTAATAATACTACCATCATGACAACTGGCCAGAATTGGAATAAAATAGAAACAAATGTGTACAATCACCTACAGATAGTGGGTGATTGGCTAGTTCTAAGCAAATTATCTGTCAACATTAACAAAACCGTCTATATGAAATATGGCAACAACTACGATAGTACACCTATAAGTATGAATATTATGATACAAAGTAAAAGAATTAATAGAGTTCAAGATTCAAAATATCTAGGTATTATCTTTGATAGTAACATAAAATGGGATATATAAATACAAGTCTCATACAACAGAACTTTATATTTTTATAAATAAGTTATTAATGTTAAGTTAGTTTTAATAATTTGTTATGCTCTATTTCACAGCATTATTACCTGTGGAATGATTGCTTCGGGAGGAGCATATACGAGGGTGGTCCGATAAGTACTTAGCCTACAAAAGACAAACGAAAATTTTGGAGAAGTGGCGTTTTATTTTTCAACATAGTCTCCTTTTAGTTCGATACACTTGGCCCAGCGATGCTCCAACTTCTTTAACCCTTTGTTGCACATATTTTTCTGTTCAGTTGTTTTACTTGAAAATTCCTACTCGGCGGTTTTTGGGGTCGCTGATCACGAATCTGAAGTCATAATTTCGAAATTTTTAATTCAAGATGGCGAATTCAAAATGGCGGTACCAAAATTTCCAAAAAATAGATGTATCTACTTAAAAATCGTTACTAAGGGGTTTTCGGGGTCGCTGATCACGAATATGAAGTCGGAATGCAGAAATTATTGATTTAAAATGACGGATTCAAGATGGCGGCTCGGGAATTTTCGATAAATTAGATGTACAAGCTTAAAAATCACTACCCAAGGGTTTTTGCGATTGCTGATTACGAATCTTTTAATTTTTTTATAATTCATCATTGTAGATGTAATATGACGAATACTACGACATAAACAGTGGCTAAAATATTGGGGACTTTCGAAAATTTACTCTTTTTTTGCGTAACCCAGAGCTAACGATGAGGACGTAAAAGAGTACTAGCTCCATTTTTTTTGTTTTTTTTTTTGTTTTTTGTTTTTTTTTTGTTTTTTGTTTTTTTTTAAATTTTTTTATTCTTTTTTTAGTATTTTAGTAGTAATTTAGTAATTTATTTAGTATTTTATTCAGTTTTTAGAATTATTCAAACTATTTTTTATGTATTTTCTTTTGATTTTGCCCATGAAGTTATGAAAAAGTAAGCATTATTCTTTACCTAAGTGTGGTAATTTTGGAAACAATTTCTATCTTGCAAAAGACACAATGGTACATCGCAAGTCATACATTTCCACTTTGTTCTCCTTTGATCCTTTCTTGTACTGCAATGAACACATCGTTTTGCGCTTTGAATAGAAACAGGCATATGAGCTGCTTGATTGCGTCTTTTCTCTAAAGAAACTTGTGGTTTCTGGTAATGAAAATCTTCCGAATGGTCAGATTTGCGCTTTCGACCTTTGGCAGTTGGAATTTTGTGTCCTACCATTTGTTCTACTAAATTTAATCGAAATTTTTTCAAATTTAACGTTGGTTTTATATGTTTTTCTCTGTACAAATTATATGCATTACTTATTGTTAGATCGAGAAAATGCCAAAATATTCTAAACCACCACTTTTTAGATTTACGATCAATTTTATAAACTGAAATAAGTCGATCAGCATAATCTACATAACCCATGTGCTTATTATAATCTGAAGAAACAACAGGATAATTAACACATTTTAGAGAGCCATCTTTTTATCTACGATTTACGGTAGTAACTTCAGATGCATCGTGAAAGTTGAATAGAAAATAAACTGGGTTCTTATCCATCCACTTGATCCAGGTAAGACCTGTCTTGGTAGTCATAAATTCATATTCTCCTATGTCCATTTTTTTTTTTTGGTTTTTTATCATTGATATTTGTTGGTAGACCAGAACGATTCTGCCGACCCGTGCCACATGCGTTTATTTTATCTTCTTTCAGTGATGAAAGAAGTTCCACCCCAGTAAATAAATTATCGAAATATACGTGATGATTGCCATCAACAAGTTCTCGTGTAAGGTCTTTTACAACTCTTGTTCCCAATTGTTTTTCAGTGTTGTCTGCTTTTCCAGTATAGATTTGAACTGACATACGTAACCAGACTCATCTGCGCGAGTCCAGCACTTATATCCGCACTTTGTAGGTTTAACTGGCATGTATTGTTTCATAGTACTTCTTCCCTTGAATTTTATCATAGACTCATCTACAGATTGGTGCTTGCCAGGATTGAAACTTTCTTTGAAGGTTCGAGAAAGCTCGTCTAAAAGTGGTCTTACCTTATACAGTTTATCGTAATTTGGATCACCTTTTTTTGGTTCTTTAGAGTTGTCGTTGACATGCATATGAGACAGAAAAAAACTAAAACTATTAACAGTCATGAGAGATGATATGTAAGAATCACGTAGCTGAGGGTTTTCACTCCAATAATCTCGGTAAGATAGCAATTTTTTTATACCCATCAGAATGTTAATGCCTAAAAATATTTTTAATTCTTCTTTTGTGATGGAATCTTGCTTACCTTTTTTTTGAGAAATGTACAGATTAGTTTGATGTACAATATGATCCAATAGATCAGAAGAAAATAAATAAGAGAATATGTCTAATGGTGATTTCGCTGTATCTGGAGTGTTTGGACCAAAGCTTTTAGAAAACATAAAATCTGATCTTGGCCGACTAACAGACTCCCAAATATCAGATTGATTAGAAACATCAATGTTTTCTGCGTCCATTGATTCTTCTTCGTCATCGTTATTATTTACAGTAGAAACATTTTCGTCTAAAAGTGATCTTGAGTTCACAACGTCTTCTTCGTTGTCAGAATCTTGAAGCCCATCAACCGATTCAGAATCGCTAGGAATTTCGGTTGTAACAACATTTTTTTTTCTCCCCATTTTTATAACTTTTTGTGACTTTGAATACTTTCAATGTGCAAAAAGTAACTTTTATAAAAAAAATATAAGCTCACGAAGTCATGTCAAAATATAAAATTAGTATTAGTTTTGATCAATAGCATTTGCAATGAAAAGTCAGAATTTTTGAAAATATTTCAGGATTGTAAAAAAAAGCTATTATGTTTATTTCCTATTCATAATAAAAAAGAGTTGTGATAAAAACAAAAAATTACCTACAAATATATCACCTCATCTACGATTTCAATGATTTAGATGTAAACCTAAACTACATATAATTTTTATCTTGATTTTTATAAAGTGATTTCGAATTGGATTCAACAAGTAATGATTTATGAGGTGTTTTTAAAATTTTGATACTACCATCTTAGATCCGCGTTTTTGAATTAAAAATTTGACAATTTTGATGTTAGATTTATGATCGGCAATCTTAAAAACCCCCAAGTAGAGATTTTCAAATTAATATATTTATTTTTTTTTAATTTATGCCGCCATTTTAAATACGCCATTTTGAATTGAAAACTTTGGAATTCCGACTTTATTTTTGTAATCAGCGACCCCAAAACCCCCGAGTAGAGATTATTAAGCTGATATATCTCTTTTTTTCAAAATTTTGGAACCGCCATCTTGAATACGCCATTTTTAATTGAAAATTTTGAGATTTGGACTTCATATTCGTAATCAGCGACATCGAAAATCCCCGAAAACAGATTTTCAAGTTAATACACTGATTATGTTTTTCAATAATGAATTTCTCCGAATAAAATGACATTTTTTCATGTTTGTTTATTTATATAACAATTATAATAAACAATTTTGCCAAATAAACCATTTTCCTATATTCTCTTACTAATAAATTAGTATATGAACAAAAAAAAACCGGATGTAAATACGTTAACAATTGATTAAATAGCGAAAATGTGAAGTCAAGTTGGTGGTAACCCACGTTACCACAGTGCAACACAGGGTTAACCCGTCTGAAAAATACGTTTCCTCGAGGTCTGAAAAGTAGGCTTCCGTGGCAGCGATTACCTCCTCATTCGACACAAATTTCTGCCCAGCGAGTGACTTTTTCAAGTTTGAAAACAAAAAGAAACCGCACGGGATTAAATCTGGAAACACGGTGGATGGGGTAGCAGTTCATAGTCTAATTCGACCAATTTGGCTATGGCGACGGCGGAGGTGTGAGCCGGTGCGTTGTCATGGTGAAAGAGCACTTTTTTCTTCGCCAAATAAGGTCGTTTTTTCTGCAATTCGACGTCGAATCGGCCCAATAATTCGGCATAGTACAGCCCTGTGACCGTTTTGCCCCTCTCCAGGTAGTCGATGTAGATCACACCTTGTGAATCCTAGAAAACGGTGACCATCACCTTTCCGGCCGATGGGGCAGTCTTCGCCTTCTTCGGAGCACTTTCGCCGGGTAAAGTCCACTGTTTCGACTGTTCCTTGGTCTCTAGTGTATACCAGTGATTCCATGTTTCGTCGACTGTCACGAAACGATGCAGAAACTCCTTCGGATTGCGCTTAAACAGCGTCAGACATTACTCTGAAGTTGTCTCATGGTTGCATTTGTTGTCCGGAGTGAGCAAACGCGGCACCCATCGCGCCGACAGCTTTCTCATGCCCAATATTTCATGCAGGACGTGACCCACGCGGTCTTTTGAGATGCCTACGATCTTAGCTATCTCGCGCACCTTCAATCGTCGATCTGCCAATACGAGATCGTGAATTTTTGTCACGTTATTCTCCGTGGTAGCCGTTTTCGGAGCACCTGGACGTGGCTTTTCAAAAATCGACGTGCGACCACGTTGAAACTCGTTAAACCAATTTTTGACGGTCGCCATCGAAGGAAAAGAGTCACCGTACACAGCATCCAAGCGCTTTTTGATTTCGCTGCGCGATTTCCCTTCCAAAAACAAGAAACGAATCACCGACCAATACTGCTCTTTTTCCATTTTTCAAAAATCAACGGACACACTTGCTTTCACACGCTCTCAAAAATAAACTACAACTCCGATCCGGCTGAAATCTTGACAGTAACCATCGAGAAGGTTGTACTACGTGATAGAATATTTCTTTTGCGAGAGTGGCGCCATCGGCCGGTGAGGCTAAGTACTTATCGGACCACCCTCGTACTAAAAGAATAACCACATTTTTCAATCTATAGACTAGACTACTCAAGCTATTTAATAAAAACGAATTCATAATAGATGAAAATCCCCTTAATATTGATCAATAATTTATATATGAATTTATATATGAATATAATATATATTGAAATATACCATTATAATGACCTATCTTAAAAATATATTAGTAAAACCAAGAAAACAATATGTAATTGCCTGCGATTCAAAAAAGTGAATTACAAATAAGCATCAAAATCAGCTTCTTAAGAGCAATTATGTACCTTAATAAACTACCAAATACATTGAAAATCAATTGAAACTTTTGTTTCAAAAAATAAACTATAATGAAGATACAGATATTACATCAGAAGTCCATGAGAAGACTATGTTTTCTGATAGTTCAGTCTTAGATGTTAGAACCTACTCATGTGCACATGGTACGTTCAACTTTTACCATAAAAGATCACATAAAAGACTAACAATATACAATTTAATAAAGATGAAAACGAGATTCATTCGAGATTTTAAAAAGAAAATTAAAATAACAATCGAATTTACTACTTCATGTGACGGGAAAAATAATTCAAATAATCAAAACGAAAGCACGAAACAAAATATAGATAAAGTTAACTTTAAGCAATCTGATAACAAGGGTTTTAAATAGATACAGTTTATTAAAGCATAAACCCAGGTATTTGATATACCTAGTAGCGATAACAATAACAAAAAGTAAAATATAAACCAATTGAAACCGCTTTCGACACAGTAGACAATCTTGTTGAAGAAAACATCAATAAAGCAAAAGCTACAAAAGCAAGGGCTGTCTCGAAGACATCAACTATCTAGGTATTAATACAAAGGTATTATTACACATATTAAAGCAATATTGTACTTTGATAAAGATCAGAAAAGAACACACATTTTTACTAACTTAATATATTCTCTAAAATTATAACCAAATATCAAACACCTAGTGATAGTATTTTGCACAGTGTTGTAACACAGCTTTCCAATATAGATCAATATGTCTTCACTATAGAGTTCCTTGTACTATCGGACTTACCTATTTGGCAAGACTAAACAACATTGACAAAATTATTTACACAAATGATAAGAAAGCAGTTATGCGATATTTTACAACACCGGGATAGATACTAATCTGATACTGGTAAAGAAGAATCATAGCTACGTAAGAGAATACTATATATCTGCTTGCATTATCTAGTATTACTATTCTACTGGAACATAAATAGGCAAAGCAATATTTGAGTTTCTTAGCTATTTCAATCAACTCCGGAGCACTAACAAGGGAAGGCAGGGACGTGTCCGTCACCGATTTTCTTCAAACTTTGCATACGATTAGAGTATCAAACAATATTAGACACGTATTTTTTTTTAGCGGCCCATACGGTAATTTAGGTGGTAAAAACAGGGTTGCCAATTATAATTATCTACATACGCTTGAAGTGCATAAGTTGGCGAAACGCTAAATTCAAATTATCATATCTCGGTGAAAGAAAAAGATAAATGAACGATTCAAAATTCATTTTGAAGGGAAAGACCCATACTTTAAGATATATTAATTAGTTTGACCGAAAAAAATTATCTTATGATCTTATATAACCTCAAAAATGTGTAAAAGTCGTGTTTTTTGCACTTGAAAAGATTTATAGTGTTTCTTTTGTAATGTTTTTCGTTCTTTCAAATGGGAAACTCAGTTTTTTGGGTCCAATTCCAAAAATTGGCCCAAATCTGGCTCAACTTGAAAATTTCAAATGGAAACTACTGTTGCTTATGGCAGATTCGAATTATGGGGGAAATTACACGTTCAAACGTGATATCAAATTTTACCGAAAAAATTTGTATTTTGAGTCCCAAAGTGGCACCAAAAATAAAAACCTGTGGTTTTTGGGACTTTTTGAATTTCACAAACTTCGCTTGTTTTTGTTTCTTATTTTTTTTCTATTGTTTATTATAAATATTATGCAAATTTTTTTGACAAATGATTTTTACGCAGTTTTTCTGGCTGAAAAAATAATTTTATTTTAGTTAAAAATTTTTCTGAAAAAACTATTATCACCCAGTTGACAGTTTATTATGATTTCTGTTATTATTATTATTATATTGTTATTATTAGGAGATGTATTATTATGAATTGTTATTGATTTTGTTATGTTCCTCATCGTACTGTATACCTATAATCCATGTATTACATTGATGTGCATATGAATATAAAATCTTATCACCAAATAAATAATTTTGTATTTTGACAGCATTAATTATATATATAACAATAATAATAATAAAAATATTGCAGACACTTTGTTGTTATTCTTTTATTGACCACTGCAAATGCGGAAACCGCATTTGATTAATCATATTGATACTAATATGCGGAAGCAGTGCCGCAATAGTTAACCACTGGATATTTTTGACAATTTTGTTCGGTTTTTGTTATCTTTATAATATTATTTTATTTTGCTCATAAGGAAAAATATAAAAACACGTTTTATGAAAGGTCGAGTTCAGTTTAAAATTGTACTTGTATCACATAACACCTGTATACGAGGTGTGATCAAAAAGTAAGAAAATGTATTGGCTCATCCGAGAAAAATCGAAACTATCAACTGAAAACAAATTATTGCTTTACAAAGCTGTACTCAAACCAGTTTGCAGTTATATAATTCACTTATGGAGTCCTGCATCAAACTCGAATATTGAAATCCTGGAATGATTTCAATCAAAAATCCTACGCAACATCGTACCCGCCCTGTGGTTCGTCCCAAACAAAATCACCCGAAATTACCTACAAATTCCAATAGTGTAAGAAAAAATAAATAAATTTTACGTAAAATGTACCACTAGACATCAAAACCATCGAAAAAATCTTATCAGCAATCTTCTTAAGACAACCATCTAGATTCAAAAAACTTAAACTAATGGATGCATGAATAAATCCTAATATTTTTATTACATTCTAAAACAAAGACAGAATACTCACGTGGAGTACACCCCCGAATTTCATATACATAATTCATATAGCAGTCCACTCGCTTAGTATCTTAATACATAAGACAGATTGTAAATAAATTCGATGCAATAAAACAAATTTATAATTATAATAGTAGATGTTTACAAATTATTTATTTATTGACGATATAAATTATACACATAAGAGACCAAAATAGGTGTCGCATTTTTACACAATACGGCGTATGTTATCTACCATGTTCTATAAGTCACTTATGTGTAAAAAACATTATACCTTTGATTTATGTATAGCAGATTTTTTTTATACAACCATCAATGACTTTAAGAATTCGAAATTACGAAGTTTTAAAATTAACAGTTTTTAAGTTAAGTACGTATATATTGAAAACTGTGGGTTGTATTAACACACGTTCTCTTGCATATGCATATGACCTAATAAAGGTCCTACATTTTTTACATGTTTTCAGCATTATTCAATAATACAATTCTTTCATAATTAAACATTTTATCAATTTTATTCTACAATACTTACAATTATACCACTTCGTCTAAACAATGTTTTAGTATCTGAATATTTTTGGTTTGATATTGTAACTTTATTATGTCTGTTTCTTTTCAAATTGTACTGTTTCAATTTGGAAATTAATTGTTAATATCATTGTAGAAATAACAAACTCTCTATTACGAGTAATTGATCTATTCTTAGTGGATAATGAAAGTTTTTCTACTCATTATTCTTAACAATTTATTTTATGCATTTTTCAATGGATATACGAGGTGTGATCAAAAAGTAAGGTGAATTTTTATTTTTCTCAAAAAATATTTATTTATTCATCAATTTTTATTTTATCTCCTTCAAAGTAATCCCCCTCGGATATAATGCACTTGTACCAACGCTTTTTCCAATCCTCAAAGCATTTCAAAAAATCATTTTTTGTGATCTTGTTTAGTTCATCCTTCGATGCCGTCTTTATCTCCTCAATCGTGGCAAAACGCCGTCCTTTCATGGGCCTCTTCAGTTTTAGGAACAAGAAGAAGTCACAGGGGGCCAGATCTGGGGAATACGGTGCCTGTGGCATCGTTACTGTGTTGGTTTTAGCCAAAAATTCGCGCACAAGCAACGATGTGTGAGCAGGGGCGTTATCATGGTGCAAAAGCCAATTTTTATTTTTCCACAAATTCGGACGTTTCTGGCGGATTGCTTCGCGCAAATTGCGCATAACTTGCAGGTAATATTCCTTATTTACTGTTCTACCCTGTGGCAAGAACTCATGATGCACCACGCCCCTGCAGTCAAAGAAAACTGTAAGCAAAACCTTTACATTTGGTCGAACTTGGCGTGCTTTTTTTGGTCTTGGTGATCCAGAATGCCTCCACTGGGACGATTGAGTCTTAGTCTCGACGTCATAACCGTATACCCATGTTTCGTCACCTGTTATAACCCTGTTGAGTAAATCTGTATCATCGTTGACGTCATTCAGTAGCTCTTGGGCGATGCTCATGCGACGTTTCTTTTGGTCGAAATTGAGCAATTTCGGAACAAACTTCGCTGACACACGTCTCATGTCTAAAACACTCGTCAAAATTGATTGGCACGAACCAAATGAGATGCCAACATCATCAGCAATTTCTCTAATGGTAATTCGACGATTTCCCAACACTATTTTCTTCACTTCTTCAACATTCTCATCAGTTGTTGATGTGCTGGGGCGTCTAGAACGAGGTTCGTCGTTGGTGTCTTCTCGGCCTTCTTGGAAGAGTTTATACCACTTGTAAATATTTTTTTGGCTTAAAGTAGACTCACCGTATGCCACTTTCAGCATTTCAAGTGTTTTAGAACATTTGATTCCATTTTTCACACAAAATTTAATGTAAACTCTTTGATCCATGTTTTTAGACAGCAGCAAATCGTGGAGCACGCAAAACACTTCTAACCTTGATGCCTCTCACAAACAAACCAAACATATTACAAAGCTGAAATTTGGAACGTATGTTCTAGACGAGTGTACCGACATAACCAAATAAAAAAGTCGAAGATCGAACGGACGTAGCCCGCTAAATTTCAAAATTCACCTTACTTTTTGATCACACCTCGTATATTCAGTAAGTGCCAATGCATTTAGATATACAATTCATATAAAAGATTGTTCATAAAATTGTTAAGACTATTTGAAAATAATTAGTTTTACTATCATCGAAAATTCTTTGCTCAGAATTTGATTGCGTGACTTTTCAAATCAGACTTTTCACTATTCGTACATATTGGATACTATATATATTTAAAAAATGCCTGTTGATGAAAAAGTTGTAACAACCTTACTTTTAATGACATTTGATCGGAGCAATAATGGCGAACCAAAGTTTTTAATTAGTGACGAAGAAATGCAATTGCACAACATACTGGAGAAAATAATAAGACAGCATGCAGAAAATTCTGATGTTAACCCATTAACGCTCACAGGACGGTTTTTCGAGACCTGAGTTTGAACTATTCTCATGTCATGAATTCTCGTGGAAAAAATTCAGGAACCATTGTTTCTTATGTTTTCGAGTGTCCTCTTTCCAATGATGCTGGTTAAAATTGTCGCTGAAAAACTTTTACGGTCCAAAAATCAAAAATAAATAAAAAAAACATGATTCTCTGATTTAATTTTTTTTTTAAATCGACTTTTCGTTCCCTAAGCATTTTTTTTAATGCCTAAAACCCTTATAGATCGCGGCCTCGAGGTTTTAACTACAAGTTACTATGGTTCTCCGGATATGAAAATTTTTCGTATAAACAAAATGGCGGCCGAAGTGAAAATATTTATCTAAAACTTTACAAATTTTTTTTCTCGAATACTATAGATTTTCATGAAAATTTTTAAAGAACAAAAATGTCTTAGAATTAGTTATAAAATACTCTCAAATTTTTTCAGAATCATCCGAGAAAATTTTGGGATTTCGGAAAAGTCTCTGAATTGAAAATTTAAAAATTATGTCGGAAAATTTTGAAATAATTTGAGAGCGTTCTTTGTTTGTTTTTAAGACATTTCTATTCTTAGAAAAACTTTCGTAAAGTGCATGGTTTTTGGTAAACAAAATATTTATTTAGCAAACTTTAACATTTTTTTTCTCGCAAAGTACACTCTTTAGGAACATTTTTCTGAGAATAGAAATGTCTTAAAAACAAACAAAGAACGCTCTCAAATTATTTCAAAATTTTCCGACATAATTTTTAAATTTTCAATTCAGAGACTTCCGAAATCCCAAAATTTTCTCGGATGATTCTGAAAAAATGTGAGAGTATTTTATAACTAATTCTAAGACATTTTTGTTCTTTAAAAATTTTCATGAAAATCTATAGTATTCGAAAAAAAAATTTGTAAAGTTTTAGATAAATATTTTCACTTCGGCCGCCATTTTGTTTATACGAAAAATTTTCATATCCGGAGAACCACAGTAACTTCTAGTTAAAACCTCGAGGCCGCGATCTATAAGGGTTTTAGGCATTAAAAAAAATGCTTAGGGAACGAAAAGTCGATTTAAAAAAAAAATTAAATCAGATAATCATGTTTTTTTTATTTATTTTTGATTTTTGGACCGTAAAAGTTTTTCAGCGACAATTTTAACCAGCATCATTGGAAAGAGGACACTCGAAAACATAAGAAACAATGGTTCCTGAATTTTTTCCACGAGAATTCATGACATGAGAATAGTTCAAACTCAGGTCTCGAAAAACCGTCCTGTGAGCGTTAATGGGTTAATGTTCAAGAAGAAACGACACTGCATTTTTGCGATGAAAATGAAATTTATCCAGAAGCTATTGAGTACATGGAAAACGAAGAATCTGAGGATTTTCTAGAAGAATTAAATAATCCATGTGAACAAGACAAAATTGACTTAAAATATAAAGAAGAAGCAGTAAAGTTTTGGTTGAGTGGTAAAGGTAAGCCTTATTCATTTAATACTGTAAAGCACAAATACAAACAAGTAACTAGCGAGCGAAAAATTACGACGATGGAAACAGCAAGTTGAAGCAGGAGGCAGTAGATATGATAAATTATTCAAGATATCAGAATATGTTTTTAATAATTTTAATGAAGCTATGATATCGAAGATGACTGTACATGATATTGATTTGAAAAGATGGGCTTTACTGTGATGTTCGTATCACTTATAAATAAAATAATTCGAACTCTCGTATCTAGCTAATGGGTAAGAATTTGTTTTCAATGATTTTACTCTAATTGTCAATAAAATAGATAAATAAATCAAATATAATCAATAAGTAAATCAAATATACATAAATAAGTACAATATTTCGAGGAAAGTCAGACAATGCCCTAGTTTCTTATGGTGCAAATTGTCCCATAAGCAGAGCTAAAGTCTTTCTTTGATAGGATATAATTCGGCCCAAGTTTCTTATAGCGCGAGATGTTCTATAAGTCGAGCTCAAATTATAAGGCAGGGACAGTCTTGCTCAGTTAATCACAATGAGAGAAAGAACTTAGGTATAATCCAAGTTTATTCAGACTCGTGCGCTCACCTTGCAAGGCTAGAGGTGAATCCTAGCCTGTTCAGAGGTGGGCCTATTTATACACAGATTTTCCCGCTTATTTTTGCAGGAGAGATGTCATCGAAAATTCGAGAGACATTCGGGAATTTTGAGAAATGAGTTTTCTTAATTTACAAGTAAATAACCATTAATATTAAGTTTTTAACACATGTAAACTTTACAGAATTTGTTAATTGTTGATTTTATACAATATACAATTATCGCCAATAGTGTCGTCAAAAGTTATTAACTAATAAAGTTAATTAACGTGATATTACAATATTTACAATAGAAAATTATTAAATTTTTATATAACTTTATAGTTGATTAATTTTGGAAGTATTCTCTAAAATTAAATATTTAAATTAATTAATAACATTTGAATTATGACTAATTTTTCATATTTGTAACGGTTTTTTCTAATCTTATTATGCAATTATTAGATTCATTATCTAAGATTTCTAAATCATAAAGTTATCATTATCAAGTATAAACTTAATATTTTCGTTCTATATATAGCTTATTGTTTAAATAAATTATTAATTGTTTATTTACTAATAACAGTTATTATTCAGCTGTTATTTATGAAACCAATTCTTACTCATTTTCTATGCTTTTATTTACTTTGCATATGAATTATTAACAT
Source organism: Phymastichus coffea (assembly GCF_024137745.1). Taxonomy (NCBI): domain Eukaryota; kingdom Metazoa; phylum Arthropoda; class Insecta; order Hymenoptera; family Eulophidae; genus Phymastichus; species Phymastichus coffea. Next base: position 9,330,769 of record NW_026706814.1, read on the forward strand.
TTTTCTAATATTTCACATGTTAACGTAATAAATAAATCAACTTTGCATATTGATACTCATTATTATTTCATAATTGAATGTAATTTTTGATATAATATTATGAATCTACATGCTAAAATCTATATAATTAATACTTTGTTATATTAAAATTATCTCTAATTAACATATTTTTCTTAATATTCAAAATCATTATATCTATGTCTATTACTTTGTGACGTCACGCTGTTTATTTTGATTCGACTCTTATTTGTATACAATCGCGTAAACAGTGAGGTAGCGCTGCTTAATGTATTAATTTGAATAAACAGATAGATACGTTAGACTAGTTGCAGTAATTCAGTGATTTAATAAATAGCTCATAAATAGGACCGTTACATTACAAAAAAAAGCTGAAATAGCTATGCCTTTGTTCAAAGCATCGAATTGGTGGATCTGGCAATTTAAAAAAAAACATAATATAGTATCTCGAAAAATCACTAAATTTGTTACAACAGATTCATTGAAAAATATTGATGAAATTGAAAATTAATGTGAAACTTTTAGAGTTGAAATTAAACAATTGCTTACAAGGTACGGTGCAAGCAATGTATATAATTCTGATCAGAGCGGATTTAATTTGGAGATTCACAGTGGTAGAACATTAAATTATAGAGGACTGAAAGAAATTCAAAGCATAGCACAATCACTGTCTTCCTTAACAAACAGCTACACTATTCAACCTGTTATATTAGCAAAGGGTAATTTGCTTTCACCTTTATTTTTAGTATTGAAAAAAGCAAGTGGAGACTTTGGGCCTCGAGTTAGACAGACATTATTTACACCAGAAAATGTATTAATACGAGATTCTATATCTGGAAAGCTTTCTAAGCAACTGCTTCAGACGTGGATGCAAGAAGTATTTTTAAAAAATACTGGGAATTCATCGGTCTTACTTTTAGACTCTTGGAGTGGTCAATGTAATAATACCGTACAAGAAGTTGTACCGGAACAAGTAAGTTTAATGGTAATGGCAATACCGCCTGGCACTACAGGTAAAATTCAGCCTTTGGATGTTTATGGTTTTCGATTCTGGAAGAATTTTGTAAGAAAGCTATCTGATTTTATTATTTTAATACAATACAATATCAATTTACACGAAAGAAATTTTATCATAAAATGCAATCCCTCATACATAATCAGTTATCTTCTCCGAGGTATCATAATACTTTTAAGTATGCATGGTTCAAAAGTGGTTATATTGATAGACCTCCAAAATTTGATAATCCTGTTGAACTTTGCTTTGCCATAAAAGAAGAACCTGTATGTACCTACGAAGATAACATTGAAATTATAATTTGTAGTTGGTGTAAAAAAAAGTTATGCTTCAATCATTTTTTTACAGAGTATCATTATTGTAAGAATTATATACTATAATTATATAAAATAATTCTCAAAAATATCAAACATATGTCCGGGATAAATAGAAAGTTGTATTTTATATATGTTAATATGTATATGAATGTAATTATTAAAAAAAAAATAATAATATTTATAATAAACAAAATATATCATAAAATGTTTTTTTATTGCCACTTTGGGACTCAAAATACAAATTTTTTCGGTAAAATTTGATATCACGTTTGAACGCGTAATTTCCCCCATAATTCGAATCTGCCATAAGCAACAGTAGTTTCCATTTGAAATTTTCAAGTTGAGCCAGATTTGGGCCAATTTTTGGAATTGGACCCAAAAAACTGAGTTTCCCATTTGAAAGAACGAAAAACATTACAAAAGAAACACTATAAATCTTTTCAAGTGCAAAAAACACGACTTTTACACATTTTTGAGGTTATGTAAGATCATAAGATAATTTTTTTCGGTCAAACTAATTAATATATCTTAAAGTATGGGTCTTTCCCTTCAAAATGAATTTTGAATCGTTCAGATATCTTTTTCTTTCACCGAGATATGATAATTTGAATTTAGCGTCTCGCCTACTTATGCACTTCAAGCGTATGTAGATAATTATAATTGGCAACCCTGTTTTTACCACCTAAATTACCGTATGGGCCGCTACAAAAAAATACGTGTCCAATATTTTTCGATACTCTAATCGTATGCAAAGTTTGAAGAAAATCGGTGACAGACACCTCCCTGCCTTCCCTTGTAAGTGACTAATTTTTTTTTTAACTTTGCATAATTATTGTATATATAAAGGTCATTATTTTTCTAATTTTTATAGCAAAATATTTATTAGATAAAAATTATTAACTTTAAAAAAAATTATAAAAATTTTTCATAAGATGTTACAAAAATTTTTTTTTAATACTTGTAAAGCCTTAAGTTTTGAAAATATTTACAACGATAAATGATAATTTTTTATTAAAAAAATTATGAGCTTTTTTCTTAAACAAATTTGAATTTCTCAACAAGTAGTTTTATTTTTAAATCTTACTTTTACAGATTCCTGGGGATTTTTTTCTAAAAAAGGCTGTTATACAACTTAAGTACCCGACATAAGGAAATGCGAGACAGCGTTTAAAAAAGACGTTCAGCTCGCATTGAGCGGTATTGAATTAGCCTGGCGCTCAGACGTTCTGCGCTAGGCCGTGTTCACTATAAAAGACCTTTTATTTCGTCTTAGATTTTTTTACCTCGGCTTTCATCGATCTTTCTCGTTAAAACTCTTAGAAGCTATCACTTTTATGATTTTAAAAGTCATAAAGCAATTTTACGAGGCTTTCGCACTTTTTAAGAACTATCATACTAACGTTAAAATAGGCTTCTCCTCATTTTGTACTTTTCGACCAAAAGATTGTGCATTGATTAGCGATTCAAAAGAATTTTATAACACTTGCGTTTGTATACATCATAACACGATAAACCCATGTGTTTAAATTTAAACGTTTAATATGACGTCACCCATAAGAAATACATTGTCCTCAATTTTAAACACTTCTAAACATTTAAATTCAGCAACAATGTATTTCTTATGGGTGACGTCACAATTATACACACTTAAACCGTTTAAATTTAAACACATAAGATTTTAAGGTTTGCCGTGTAATGTAAAGCTAAAGTTGAACGCCGGAAAATTAAAAATGGAAAGCAATCAGTTCAATTGAAAATACGTGAAATCTTTTAACAATCGTTATGTGACAATGTAACCGAAGGTATGGATTTATGCATGATGGGAATGCCGTGGCTTCAATACTTTTTCTTGTAAATTGCTTGGTTATTTTATAGATAATTCAAGTTATTGATATTACATTCACAAAATGGGAAAAGATAGTCGTTAAAAGAGATAAAATATCAAGCTTATGGATGTTGTGTTATGAAAAGAGGACTTTATTCAACAACTAAAAGTACCATTTATGAATTCATTTAGAATACATTACTACGAGGTGTGTTCAAAAAGTAAGGTGACTTTGTATTTTTAAGAAAAAATATTTATCAATATTTATGTTGTCCCCTTCAAAGTAATCCCCCTCAGATACAATACACTTATGCCAACGGTTTTTCCAATCCTCAAAGCACTTCTCATAAGCACTTTTCGGTATAGCCTTGAGCTCTTCCAGCGATGCAGTCTTTATCTCTTCAATCGTTGCAAATCTCCGTCCGTTCATAGCTCTCTTTAGTTTTGGGAACAAGAAAAAATCACATGGGGCCAAATCCGGTGAATATGGTGGCTGAGGCATGATTGTGGTGTTGTTTTTGGCCAAAGAATCTCTCACAAGCAAAAATGAGTGAGCATGGGCATTATCGTGATGTAAAAGCCATGAATTGTTTTTCCACAATTCTGGGCGTTTTCTTCGTATTGCTTCTCGCAAATGGCGCATTACTTGAAGATAATACTGTTTATTGTCTGTACGTCCATATGGTAAGAACTCCTACTGCACCACCCCATGGTAATCGAAGAAAACAGTGAGCAAAACTTTGACATTTAATCGAACTTGGCGTGCTTTTTTCGGTCTTGGCTCATCTGGGCTCTTCCATTGGGACGATTGGACTTTGGTTTCGATATCATAACCATATACCCATGATTCGTCACCAGTTATGACCCTTTTGAGTAAATCTGGATCGTCGTTGACGTCATTCAACAGTTCTTGAGCGATGCTCATGCGACGGTTCTTTTGGTCAAAATTTAGCAATTTCGGAACAAACTTCGCTGACACACGTCTCATGCCCAAAACGTTAGAAAAAATTTCATGGCACGAGCCAAGCGATATACCAACATCCTCAGCAACTTCTCTGATAGTGATTCGACGATTTTCCAGAACAATTTTCTTCACCGCTTGAACGTTTTCATCAGTTGTTGACGTGCTTGGGCGTCCAGAGCGAGGCTCGTTATTGGCATCTTCCCGGCCATCTTGGAAGAGTTTGTACCACTTGTAAACATTTTTTTTACTCAGAACAGTTTCACCGTATGCCACCGTCAACATTTCAAGTGTTTCGGAGCACTTTATTTTATTTTTTACACAAAATTTGATGCAAATCCTTTGATCCATATTTTTCGATATCAAGAAATCGCCGAGCACGCCAAACACTTATAACCTTTACGCCTCTCACAACCAAACGAAAAATGCTATACACTTGAAACATGGTACAGATGTTCGGGAAGAGTGTACCAACATAACAAAACAAAAAAATCGATAATCGAAAGTACGTTGCCCGTGAAATTTGAAAAGTCACCTTACTTTTTGAACACACCTCGTATATAACATCCAGCCAGAATGAATTTGTAAGCTATAAAAAATCACAAAACAATTAAAGATAATGAACTTATAGTGAATCTCAACTTTTCATAAAATTACGTGACTAAATTCCAAGACGCTATCTAGGCAATCTATTATTGCTACGATCAAATAACTGTTCATTCGTTTTCATTTTATAAAAAAAAAAATAGGTGGTGAAATTAAACAGGATACTTTAGTAATTGTTTTAAAATGTTTAAAGCATGATAAAAATGCTGTAGTCTTGTTTCTAAGAAAAGCTGTGGAATATTTAAATAAAAAATACAAAGATTCTGAAGAAAAAATAAAATACGTGTTGGATGGAAGAGCAAGCCAATACAAAAATTAATTTGATGTTGTTAATCTAACTAGCCACTATAACGAGCATGGAATAAAGCTCAGTGGCATTTTCTTACGAGTTGTTACGGCAAAAATGCTTACGATGGAATCGGAAGAGTGAAAAAGGTTTAATTGAAAAACTATAGCATGGAAGGTAAAATTGTAAGTAAAATGTCTTGGGAGTTATATAAATAGGCACTGCTAGCAATGCCTAGAACTAGTTTTATATACTATAGTAATAAAGATCATGAGGTAATTGAAATAAAATTAAAAAATAGATTCGAGAAAGCTGAAACGGTATCGAACATATAATCGTTTCACGCGTTCGTTCCATAAGTGATGAAGATAAATTGAAACTTAAATATAAAAGACTTACAGTCTTCCGAATATGAAATAAGGATAATTTGTAAGTAATCAAAAATGAATGAATATGACTATCCATATTCATTATTATAATTATATTATTAATTTTTATTTATGTGAAATGATAAAATAGTCTTAATGCAACAGCAAGTTTAAGACCGTTGGTCTCCAAAGCGATTAAACGTAGAAAGAATAATAGATTTTCTTACAAGGGGGAAAATGAAATTTCCTCATGAACATGATATAATCCATTTTAGCCCCGTATAAGAAATAGTGTTTTTCTCTATCTCCGGGCGAAAGTGCGCTGATTATTTAATCGGCAAATTCGAAAATTACTTATTGTTTACTTTCCAATTGACATCAAGACTGAGCAGCCATGTTTTTACTTTCGCCCTCTGTTCTGATAGTCTTAGCGCCCTCGCGGTCAGTTAACATCGTGCTTTCAACTTGTAGATTATATTTGTAATTTTCTTTCGCCACTGCAAATTGTTAATTTGCGTACATTTAGATGGCTTTTGATGCCCGTCCAACATTTGCAGCACGCTCATAGCGAGTGCTGCTGGTTGGGGCGGGCATTAAAAAGTACATGAATAAGCAGATTATGTATAATTTTTGAAAATTTTGAGCGTACTAATTTTTATTTTAAAAGGAAATGGATATTTTTTAATCCAAACTATTTATTAACTTTCTCAAAAAAATTTTTCACAAGAATAAAAATTGTTTGTAATGTTACCGTTAAAAGTGCAATTTTCATATTTAACACAAGAATTTTTCAGCTAATTAATAGTGTCTATCAATTTCTTCGTTTTCAGTAACAATTTCTTGCCTCTAGTCATATTCGTTTCGTTCATCAAGTGAATGAACTGGATTGTAGTTGAAGAACACTTTTATTAACGATTTTTAGCAAAATTTCAAGAAGTTTTTGAATATTGTAGTTCTGATTGATTTTTACAAATTTCAGTAATCGGATTGTTTTTTGGTGTAACAAATATTGCTTGTTATTCTAGCGCTTTCTTCGAGGTTGAAGTTGGGGCACGGTCAAGATTATCTGCTGTTATGTCTCTAGCGAAATCATCCCAATCAAGTTCAATTGCCACATTTTCTTTATCTGCGCTGATAATCTGCATAGGTGCGTTTTTACTGGTTGATGGTTTTGAAAAATCAGGCTAGATTTTAGCTCTAGAATTGATTGATGCTCCTTTCGTCACTACATTCAAAATTTGTTGTCGATTGTGAATTGAATTTTCCACGTAACCATAGCAAATTTTGTCCGATACCCATCTTCCTAGCGGCTTTACCTTATCAAACGATGCACCTGAATCAGCAAGCAATGTGGTCGCTGTTCTAGGAAAAAAATGATCAGTTAATAATAATTTTATTAATTGTAAATTGGATTGATATAAAGTATCTTGTCAGGTAACTTCAACATCTTGCGCACGTAAATTAGCAATTTTGTCATATCTAAGCGCTCCAGAAATTTTAAATATAAGGATAACTTAATAAAAAAATAATATTACAAATAACCAGAGTACAATAGAGTAAACAATAGTAATACAAGCTTTAAAAGTTATTACTAATTTTGAAGGTCAAATATTTTTGATTATCTGCCTTTTTTAAATAAATCTTTAAATTTCACATCACTTTAAAACTTGAGATTTTATTGGTTTGTATCCTTTGGAAAAAATTGTCAACATAGCTTTCAAATTCAAAAACGTATTAAAGTTGACCTGTTCTTTATTATTCAAAGTTTTATTTAATATGGACATGCTTCATAGTGTGGAAGGTTCCAGTTTTTCTTTAAAATTATTGAAATAAACTATAAGACTATTTTCTGTTAAACTCGAAAGATGATTTTTATTTTCATTTTTCCACTTTTGTATGCTTCGTAAACTTTTAAATAACGATCAACAGATTTTTTTGGGAGAGTATCACTATTAATAATGAATTCCGCTTCCTTGTCAAAATCTCTTAACATTTCTTCTTCGTCTGTAGAGTATTCATTGTCAGAATATATATTAATCGTATTCTTTTAAAACTGTTTATACTTATACAACAAATCGCTTTGCTTTTACGAGTTTCGGCGAGTCTAAATACTGCTGAGCAAGTGGTGCCACTTACGAAGTGGATAAAAATGCTACTTTTTCTGTTGTAAATAAACAGTGAAAAAGCGTGCTTTCTCCTGAGGGATAGAAAAAAGTATTATTATTGTTTGATTATCGTATTGTTCATGTAAAAATGACATCTTTTCTTAAAATTAAATATAAGTTGAACCATAATTTGTATTGAATATAAATGATTTTCAAATACGCCGATTCAAAAATGATCCACCGTACAGTACCATGTAAGTCTAGCGTTCGGACAGATGACAGAGCGTCTTGTTTTAATCAGTATCACATGTTCCCTTCTATCAGATACTTGAAATTTTGAATAGTTTTTTATAGTAAAAATCCTCAGGAATGCATAAAAATAAGAATTAAAAAAAATATATTTTTAAAATATTTGAATTTATTTAAAAAAAAGGTTTTGCAACTTTTTATAATAGAAAATTATTATTTATCGTTGCAAATATTTTGAAAACTTAAGGCTTTACATGTATTTAAAAAAAAGTTGATTTTTATATCTTTATTAGTTTCTAAAACATAGCATTTGGAAAAATTTGTAAATTTTTTTTAATTTAATAGTTTTAATTTTAAAACTATTTAAAATAATAATTTTAATTTAAATTAAAATATAAAAAAATAAAATATTAAAATATTATTTGAATCTTTTTAATATTTTGCTATAAAAATTTAAGAAAATACTCGTAATGACCTTTGTTATACGATAATTGTACAAAGTTTGAAATAACTCCGTCACTTAAATCTCCGGACCTGTTTGAAATAGAGAAGAATTATCCATTTATAGATTTAGATTTAGATAACTTTACATACAAGCTAAACCAGCGATACACACACGCACATTGTAACAGAGGATCATGATTCGCCGATTCGTCCTTTGGCTCTCACTATCGTTCGCTTGCCATTTTAGGCCGAGAGAGAGAAAAAGAGTAAGAAAGTGTGTGTACGTATGGGTATGCACACTTATCTATTTTCTCTGTTCAAGATGTGGCGAACATAATGACTGGTCGAGCCAGGAGCGGCCAATGACTACTGAATAGGAGAGAAACTTGATGAAAGAGGGCGAATTCAAGTTTTAAACGGCCAATACGCGACTACCGGTACGTTGCTCTTCGACGGTCAATAACTAATAATTTTCTCACTAGAAAAAATAGACATGTATTTTTATTGCTTATGATCTCCTCTTATCGATGGTGTTAATGAAATTTTCCAAAACATTTATTTATTATTCCAAAATGCAATTAAAACACAGAAAAATGTGATTTTTCGTACCTATTTTATTTTGATTTTCCAGTCTGTAATGAACCTGGGATCCCATTAAGCGGTTGAATAAATGTCTAAACTTTAAGAATTCATAGTTCAAAAATTGATTTTTTGTTTTAGTATTGTAACGGTCCTATTTATGAGCTGTTTATTAAATGACTGCAACTAGTCTAACGTATTTATCTGTTAGTCAAAACAATACATTAAGCGGCGCTACCTCACTGTTTACGCGACTGTAGACAAATAAGAGTCGAGTCAAAACAAATAGCGTGACGTCACAAATAATAGACATAGATATAATGATCCATAATATTGAGAAAAATATGTTAACTATAGATAATTTGAATATAACAAAGTATCGATTACATAGATTTTAACATACAGATTCACAATATCTTATTCAATTATAAATTAATAATGAATATCAATATGTAAAGTTAATTTATTTATTAACATATGAAATATTAGAAAAATATAAATAATTTATATGTAAAATGAATAAGCATAGAACATGAGTAAGAATTGTTTTCATTAATAACAGCTAAATAACAACTGTTATTAATAAATAAACAATTAATAATTTATTTAAACAATAAACTATATATAGAACGAAAATATTAACTTAATACTTGATAATGATAACTTTATGATTTAGAAATCTTAGATAATAAATCTAATAATCGCAAATTAAGATTAGAAGAAAACCGTTACAAATATGAAAAATTAGTCATAATTCAAATGTTATTAATTAATTTAAATATTTAATTTTAGAGAATACTTCCAAAATTAATCAACTATAAAGTTATATAAAAATTTAATAATTTTCTATTGTAAATATTGTAATATCACGTTAATTAACTTTATTAGTTAATAACTTTTGACGACACTATTGGCGATAATTGTATATTGTATAAAATCAACAATTAACAAATTCTGTAAAGTTTACATGTGTTAAAAACTTAATATTAATGGTTATTTACTTGTAAATTAAGAAAACTCATTTCTCAAAATTCCCGAATGTCTCTCGAATTTTCGATGACATCTCTCCTGCAAAAATAAGCGGGAAAATCTGTGTATAAATAGGCCCACCTCTGAACAGGCTAGGATTCACCTCTAGCCTTGCAAGGTGAGCGCACGAGTCTGAATAAACTTGGATTATACCTAAGTTCTTTCTCTCATTGTGATTAACTGAGCAAGACTGTCCCTGCCTTATAATTTGAGCTCGACTTATAGAACATCTCGCGCTATAAGAAACTTGGGCCGAATTATATCCTATCAAAGAAAGACTTTAGCTCTGCTTATGGGACAATTCGCACCATAAGAAACTAGGGCATTGTCTGACTTTCCTCAATATTTTGCAATTACTTATGTATATTTGATTTACTTATTTGTTATATTTATTTCATTTATCTATTTTCTTGACAATTAGAGTAAAATCATCGGAAACAAATTCTTACTCATTAGCTAGATTACGAGAGTTCGAATTATTTTTATTTATAAGTGATACGAACATCACAGTATTTTTAAAATGGCGTCTTAATGACCAAATTGTTTGAAAATATTCATGTATTTTAATACAAAAAATTCTCAAGAGTAAAATGTTCTTAGAATCATCTAAGGAATATGCATGTAAACAATTTTTGTTAAATTCAAAAATTTGCTCAAATCGTTTCGGAAAAATTGAGGCGTATTCCTTGATTAATTCTAAAAACTTTTTACCCTTTAGAATTTTTCCCAAAGGTACATCGTTTTTTCAATAAAGAATTCCTAATGATTCTGTAATCTTTATCTCACTCTGATATTCAAAACGCACCTTCATCATAATTTCATTCTGAGAATTTTCGAATACATCCAACAACTAAAAAATATTTAACATAAGCATAAAGCCCCAGAAAGTTCAACAAACATTGAATCGGAATCAGATTCTGATGAACATAATGAACGTATCATCATATTTAATTGAGATTAGTCTAGCTCTGATGGAGATTATTTGTCGGGTAACGAGAATTCGGGATCAGAATTTTACGTACCGAATGAATCACATACATCTACTTTTCATAGTTACACAAAATCTCAAAAACAATCGGAACCAGATCATCTTTTTTCGTGGAGTACTGGAGAAAAGTTTGGTCTGGCAATGCAGATCATCAAGTTTTTCTGGATGATGCTGTACGGAAAAAATATCGCGCACGCTAACATTTCTGGAAAACTTTGTTTCATGTAATTAGGCCTATCCACATCCGAGAAAACGGAGTTACAAACACGGCCACACAGTCCGACTTCCGGTGAACGAGAGTAGCTAACAAGAGAGAAAAATAAAGGAGCGCATACATACTGCGACACACCGACATCGCCACGGAACGAAAAACGACGATAATTCGCGACTGCCCGATTGACACGCACCAACCGGCGAAAAACCGGCTAGTTTTTTATCCCCGAAGCGTCCACGCGAATACTGAAAGGCGGAAACCCGTGGAAAAATGAAAAAAAAAAACGCGAAACGACCGAGCTCACATACACTGTGATCATCCCGGCACTTTTGGGTGAAAATCGAGGAAAAACACACAGAAAGACTTAGAAAACTGACACCACACACACTCTCTCTCGACGCTCAGAATTGCCCAACTACTGGAACCAGCGCTGGAAACGGGAAATACGAGCAGCCGGTAGTCAGCTGTCAGTGGCTGCTCGTAGATAATGGACGGCGTCCTGAGCGCCACACTGACACCTAGTGAGGAAAATTTATTGTTCCATAGTACTCATACACATACACGCAACTAGGAATATGCGACTGGAGTGACGATCGAACGCTCCAGGAGGCTAAACTCAGCTTTAATAAAGAGTAAATGGGATTAATAAGTAATTTATTAATAATTAATTTAATAAGTAAATTATACACTTATTTAAACGAGGAGGTGATTGCAGAAACGAATGCCTATTTTACAGATTTGGACAAATCCTATTATTTGGAAGGGATTAACAAACTAGAGCAGCGTTGGATGAAGTGTATAAGCCTAAAAGGAGACTATGTTGAAAAACAAACAATATTTATTAAAAAAAATCAAGCAGTTTTTATTTTTGCACGGACTTTTTAAACGACCCTCGTATGCGATGTTTGCGAGAAGCAATACGAAAAAAAACGTCCGGAGTTGTGGGAAAACAATTCATGGATTTTGCATCACAATAATGCATCTGATCACTCATCGTTGCTTGTGTCGAACTTTTTGGCCAAAAAGAAAACCACAATCATGCCTCAAGCACCGTATTCACCGGATATGGCCTCCTGCGACTTTTTCCTGTTTCCAAAACTTAAGAAACCCATGAAAGTACGGAGGTTTGAAACAATTAAGGAGATAAAGAAAAAATCGCTGGAAGAACTCAAAGCTATACCAAAAAGTGCTTACCAGAAGTGCTTCGAGAATTGGAAAAAACGTTGGTACAAGTGCATTATATCTGAGGGGAATTACTTTGAAGGGGACAACATAAATATTAATGAATAAATAAATATTTTTTTATAAAAATAAAAATTCACCTTACTTTTTGAACACACCTCGTACGTATGTGAGTTATATCTTACCATTACATGATACTTTGAACTATGAAAAATTTGTTATTGAAAAACGATGCCCTTTTCGGAAAAATTCCTAAGAATAAAAAGTTTTTTAAATTATATACAGAATATGCTTGAAATTTTCCGAAGCGTTTTGAACAAATTTTTGAATATAAATAAAATTGTTTATACAGGGTAATTCTGAAACATATGAAGAGTTTGGTGGTACCATTGGATTCGTCTTAAAAAATTGAATAAGTTAGCCCAATTAAAATTTTTTTTCTTTGATAATTAGATTATTCGATAGTCACGATTGAATGTTAACCAATGAGCGGCTGACTACGGTCGACGGGCCGCGTGACAGCGAGTTGTGACGGAGAAGGGAGGTCGACGTGTGCATACTAATCAACAGGTAATGGCGGTGCTCAACGCGATTCCTACTGCGGATTACAATATTGATTCCATATTCTAGCAATTTTTACATAATGTCATACACATCGCAAATGACAACAATAAATTAGTTTAATTTTTACATATCATAAATTATGTTTAATTTTAATGAGAATTCGTGAAAAAAAGTCGAACGAAATAAATATGAATGTAGTATAATGAGTAAATACGAAATTAATAGAAACATTAATGAAATTTCGAATTCGATGTAAAACTAACAAATTGCAAGCAACGGTAACTTCACATTATTTATCGAACCTAATTATCAAAATGAAAACTGACGGTTAGTAACTACATTAGCTTGCATCGATATGTTCTCCTTGGTGCTGTGGAAGTTATGTCCTGGTGGAATATAGTATTGTGGCGACAAAGAACGTGAGATACATTGGTGAGAGATACGAAGCCAACTACGGTCGGAAATGGCTGGACATCAATCTGGTCTAACGATAAGTATATATAAACACACTTGCGCATAGCGTTAACGTTTTCATGTTTGTCCAATGCGGTTGTCGATATTTCAATATTACATTAATTACTATTGTAACCTCACACAAATTAAAACAATCGTCATTGCAGTCTTTTTAAAAACGTCTCGAGCTCAACTACTAAATCAGTTGTACTTGATTCCTTTTTCATAGAGTAGGATACACATGCTTGCAAACTCGCAGACAGTCACGCACTTACATACGCTCGCACGTGCATGGATCATACACATACTAACCTTTAATTTAGCTTTTTATTTAGATAATGAGGGTTATTTGGACAGTTTGGAGGTTTTGACTGATGGAAAGGTGATTTATTCAGATGAGCGCAATGACGGTAATTTAACTCAAAAAATTAATTAATAAATTATAATAAATATGATTTTTATTGCAGATTCGGAAGATGCTGACGAGAAGGTATCCTTAAAAAGAATTTTAAGAAAGGAGTTTGCCGGAGTGAAACCCGCAAACGGCAAGGTACGAGGGTGGTCCGATAAGTACTTAGCCTACAAAAGAAAAACGAAAATTTTGGAAAAGTGGCGTTTTATTTTTCAATATATTCTCCTTTTAGTTCGATACACTTGGCCCAGCGATGCTCCAACTTTTTTAACCCGTCTGAAAAATACGTTTCTTCGAGGTCTGAAAAGTAGGCTTCCGTGGCAGCGATTACCTCCTCATTCGACTCAACTTTCTGCCCGGCGAATGACTTTTTCAAGTTTGGAAACAAATAGAAGTCGCACGGGGCTAAATCTGGAGAATACGGTGGATGGGGCAGAAGTTCGTTGCCTAATTCGACCAATTTGGCCATGGCGACGGCGGAGGTGTGAGCCGGTGCGTTGTCATGGTGGAAGAGCACTTTTTTTTTCGCTAAATGGGGCCGTTTTTTCTGCAATTCGACGTCGAATCGGCCCAATAATTCGGCATAGTACAGCCCTGTGACCGTTTTGCCCCTCTCCAGGTAGTCGATGTAGATCACACCTTGTGAATCCCAGAAAACGGTGCCCTTTCCGGCCAATGGGGCAGTCTTCGCCTTCTTCGGAGCACTTTCGCCGGGTAAAGTCCACTGTTTCGACTGTTCCTTGGTTTCTGGTGTATACCAGTGGATCGATGTTTCGTCGACTGTCACGAAACGACGCAGAAACTCCTTCGGATTACGCTTAAACAGCGTCAGACATTGCTCTGAAGTTGTCTCACGGTTGCGCTTGTTGTCCGGAGTGAGCAAACGCGGCACCCATCGCGCCGACAGCATTCTCATGCCCAAAATTTCATGCAGGACATGACCCACGCAGTCTTTTGAGATGCCTACGATCTTAGCTATCTCGCGCACCTTCAATCGTCGATCTGCCAATACGAGATCGTGAATTTTTGTCACGTTATCCTCCGTGGTAGCCGTTTTCGGAGCACCTGGACGTGGCTTTTCAAAAATCGACGTGCGACCACGTTGAAACTCGTTAAACCAATTTTTGACGGTCGCCATCGAAGGAAAAGAGTCACCGTACACAGCATCCAAGCGCTTTTTGATTTCGCTGCGCGATTTCCCTTCCAAAAACAAGAATCGAATCACTGACCGATACTGCTCTTTTTCCATTTTTCAAAAATCAACGGACACACTTGCTTTCACACGCTCTCAAAAATAAACTACACCTCTGATCCGGCTGAAATCTTGACAGTAACCATCGAGAAGGTTGTACTACGTGATAGAATATTTCTTTTGCGAGAGTGGCGCCATCGGGCGGTGAGGCTAAGTACTTATCGGACCACCCTCGTACTATGACGCAAGTACATACATAAATGCATACATACATACATACATACATACATACATATATAAGAAAACATTCATACACAGCTCTAATCAACACACAGGCTCGCTCGCTCACTTTGGCACGCTTACAAGCTCCTACACACCCACGCTCGCATGCACACACATTCTCACACACACTTGCAAGACATAAAAACACATCGCACATACATAAACACTGCGCACGCTTGCTAGCTCACCTACCCACGTACGCTTGGACTTTCACATACACATGTTTTTAAGCTCATACACCCATGCACTTTCGTATGCGCACACGAACTCACGCAGTTTGCAAGCTGACAAGCCCAGCTATACACAACCACGCAAACTAGCATGTGCATTTGCACTGACACACTGTTGCAAGCTCATATACATCGCCACGCACATTCGCACATACACTCAGATAAACATACATTCATACACACAAGTTTACACATTCAACTGATATTAACAAAATAATAATATTTATTATAGGTTCGGCTTTGCGATGGTTCCGCGGTTTATATTAACCTCTGGCTCATTCAAATTATCATCATCAATATCTTGATCTTCTAGCTCTTGTTGATTATCGACTACCCCTACTTTCAAACATTCCTCAAAGTAGCCCCCATTCATTTCTATACATAGGCGAGCTCTTCGCAATACTTGGAGCATCGCTCTATGTAATTGATTGGGTGCCATATCTTCTGCCCATTCTTGCTCTAACTGCCAGCATTCTTCAGCGGTCGCAGGTGCACCATTATGGTAAATGGCCTCTTTGCACGTTCCCCACACAGAAAAATTTAATGGATTATGGTCGGTGGAACATGCTGGCCATTCAACGGTTCCACAATGGCCTATCCACTCAGGGTAAAACTGTAAAAATATCAAAGTAAGTATATTTTTTTCAAAATGATTAAAAATCAAATAGTAATTAATTACCTTTATCGAGGTGATCCCGGACAGGTTGCACGAAGTAAGCTGGAGCTCCGTCATGCATAAAAATGACATTATCTGTGATTTATGGATCTAGGATGTCATCTAGAAGATCTGGCAGATCATGTTGTAGAAAGTTGAGATGCCTATCAGCATTAAGATTTCCCGGTAAACGGAATAGCCTCACAATTCGGTTACGAATAGCATCAGCCCTTATATTTTCGGCATATCGATGTTATGAACGGTATAAATTGCGACGAAAATATTATAATATTATAAAAGATCATGTTCTATAAACAAATATAATATGTTAAAACATATCTTCTCACACCGCAAATGAATTTTCATGTGCCCACACATGTTCATTAAACATGCCAATTCGCCAAAGTAGATTCATCCGTCCATAGAATGCGATCCAAGATGTCAGGATCTTGCTCAACCACGTCATCTAACCAATGACTATACCTCAACCTCAGCTGCAGATTTCCAGGTTCTATTACAAATACGTAGTACACTTTTATTAAGATTTTAGGACTTATGAAAACGAAAAAGCTGTGTATTTCTTACTAGATAAAGTTTACGTCACTGTTTTCAAAATAATACGTTTACTAAAGTGTTTAAGGAAATTCAAACATAAATTGTTAATAACTAATTATGCCTTTATTTTTAGTCATGCCACTCTCGAAATTTGCACTCAACAGGTCTAAATATATAAATAGCACTTAGGTGAGGCTCGTTACCCTCCTTGGCTCCTAGAACTTGCACACATCAGCGCGCTGGCGCGCGTGTCGATCGCGGATTCGTACTTTGCCGCTAACTAAAAACGACTATAATTCAGCAATCGTTTGCCGTCCATGTATAAATGGGAGCTTAAAAATTTTGTACCATAATCAGAAATAATTATAGTTGATTGATTTCACTATATTTTTAGATTCACGTTACTCAAGGAGATTTAAACAATTGACTTTTTTGTCTGTGGGTTCCGTGGCAAAAGCTGAGACGATAGGGTCATGAAGACAATCGCGTTGTCGTTGTCGACCTCCATCAGGATTTCTGACCACGACGCTACCCATTTAATGGGCAGCGTTTTTTTATGTGCACACAACACTTATTCTTATAATTCTTAAATTACTTACAGTCTACAAACAAGTTACACTAACAATAACTGAAAAATTGTATCCTTAATTTATACCTTTTTTTGACATAAAGAAATTGATAATATAAATTTAAAGGTCAAAAATACGAATCACGCATATAAGAGCTACGTATTAACAACAAGTTGATATACTTATGCCTATACGATACAATCGAAACCTCACACAAAACTGGGTCTTTTATAAGACTTATTTATATGTTTCATAATACACATATGTAAAAATAAGTAATTTTGATTTAGAATAAAATGCAATTGTATAAACACGATAAATAACCACAAATTTACAAGTGAAAAATACATGAACAGTGGTTTACCATGGCGATTTCACATCCGACCACTGATGAAGGAAAATTATAAGATCAATTGTATTTATATTTTCGATTTGATTCGATTACGATATGAATTTACATTCGAGAAAAAATATTATCAAGCTTCAGTCGTTGGTGTATGACCAATTTTCGTCACTAAGATATTTAAATATTTTTAAATAGTTTTGGTTTAAAAGTGGATATCTCGGAGAAAAATTGGAAAAATTTGATAATCCGGTTGATTTCAGTTTCGGAGATTCTTGTAGATCAAAATGCAAATTTGAGGGCTGTAAAAAATCTGGAATTATATGTTGTGGCTGGTGTAACGTCGGGCTGTTTATTATCAACAAAATTTTTTTTGTGTGTTTTTGTGGGTATATGCATTTATAATATGTGACTTAGATTTTAACTCTATGAATGAGAAAAAGGAGAGCATTCAGCTGAAGCGGCAAAAGAACACGTGAAAACACCTGTCCCTTTGTCGCGCACTTTCCGAAAGATCGTAAAGTTTTTTTTGAGTAGGTTTGGATATAGAGTAAAGGAACCGCGGAATTTTGCCTACATCCTTTTACACGATTCCTCCTAAAAGTTTCCACTTTTAGAAGCTAAAACTTTTACCATAGGAAAGAAAATTTAATAATTATTTTTGTATAAATGAATTAAGAAAATAGCAGCATGATAGGAAAAATTCGCAGCTTTCTGAAACCTCTCGCACACTTTTTAATCAAAGTCGTGGTTTCCGCACAATTAACGAAAATATCCAAAAGTTTTTAAGCTATAAGTTGGAAAATTTAATAAATATTCAAGAAACAATTACATAAATGAACTATAGTATATTAGTCCAACATGCGACATAAATTAAAATTATGTTTGTAATAAATAAAATTGAATTTCATAGATAAAATAATAAATACTACTTTTTAACAATTTTCCTTTCACGTTCAAATATTTAAATTAATTGTGTGGAAAGTAAGTTAATCAAAGAGCCAACAAAACCCAAATAAACAAAAAAAAAGCAACAAAACACTTTTTTAAATAATAAATTAATTAAATCGACTGTATATTAAGCTTCGTGTAAACGAATACGATTCCTAAATAATGCATAATCTCTCCTTTCTCATTCCATATTATTTAAACAACAAATTTAGTTAATTATATAAGTTACTCATTGTAAACACATAGGATTAGATATTTTCGCGTAAAATATGTTTAGATATTAAGAAAACTGCGTTATTATTAAGAATTAATTACAACAACTTATATAAAAAAATAAATTAATAATTATAAGAAAATTTGTAACGAAAATGGTACTTGGAGAGCCATCTAACGAGATAGGGCCCATACCCTTGAATGTACGCCCCCGATTTTCACCACGCCCCTTAACCAATTAGGGCCCGACAACCGAAAGAGCAAAGTGGGAAAATCTTAATCAGCCAATTAAAATCTGCCGCCATTTCCACTCTACCCAAATTCTAAGGGGCTAAGAGAGAGATTTTCCTCCCAACCACCCCCAGGCTTTAAAAGGGCGTGCGCGAGCGAAAAAGACACACACTCTTTACCAGTTTTCTAGTTTTTTCTTGTTCTACAAAGTTCGACCAAGTGCCAGGTCCAGTAAGATTTAACTCTCCAAGTGCCAGAAAATTACGTCAAATAAAAGGAAAAAGTCAGTCAAAACGAAATTTTTTAATTGCTATCCTTCCTTTTCCTCTTCTTCCTAATGTAGCCAAATCGAAGCTCGAAAGAATTAAGCCTTCGAAAAGTATTTCAGCAGGAATTGGGATACTTTTTTATAAGACAATCGCGTCGTTAGAGAATAAATTAAATTCTCTTTTATGTGATAATTCCAGCAAGGTCTGGGGTATTTACATACAAGTCCTGATTCCATTGGATCATGGTGTTCGATGGAAGACTTGTAGTCAAAACTTTTTTTATTCTTTCAATGCGAAGCGCAAAGTAGGAAGCTCTGATTCTCCCATTGCTCATCCCGGTTTAAGCGTACCCATGCAAACCAAAAAGATCACCTGAGATAACGTTCGCCTCAGACGTGCCTGAGGTAGTGACCCGGATGTCACACTGGTGTGAAAATTCCCTATGTTTCGAACATTTTTTTATGGTTATCATTACTGTTCAGACTTTAACAAATAAAAATGGTAGAAAAAAGTTCATATTAATAAGTGTGCAGCACTCATTCAAAAAATTGGTTCAAAGACAAATGTATTTAAAATGAAATGATATTTGATGTAGATTAAATATAATTTTTTCTTTTTTTGATTATATATAAAAATAAGATTTTTTCCGTAAAGAATTAAAATAGGAAATCCTATCAATTTAATTAAAAATAAAGAAATTGTTGAACTCTATTTTCATTCTAAATACAAACATTTGTTCAAAACTAAACTATTTTTTCACTGCAAAAATTCTTACCGGTTTTTAAATTTTTCACCTATTAAAATTAGGGGTTGCAACCCTCAAAAGTTAAACACGCCAGAATTTGTTAGATTTTTTATAAGGATTATTACTCACTTAATTTTACTAAAAGATATTGATTAGGAGAAAAGTTATTTGAAAAAAAAACTGTTTCGGGGTGAACTGTGAAGGTGGATTTCACCTCTTAAATATGTTTTTCCACTAATAAAAAAATATAAATCTCTTGTTTTAATAATTTTTCACGACATACGACAAAAATTATCGAAATTGGTAAGTTCGGGTTGGTTCCTTTCTTGTAAGTGAGATAAAAGTGTTAACCCTTGGCTGCCACACAGGGGTAAGCGGTACCCCAGCCATTTCTATCTCAATTTTGAATAGTTTAAACCGATAAATCGATACTTATGGCGACATCTGTAGATCATTCAGACACCCCCCCTTCTATTCGGCCTAGTGCCGCTACTTTGAAAGTGTCAGTCTAGCTGTGGTCGTAGAGCAAAGTGGAGTGGGATCGCGTGTACCCCAGTGTGTAAGCAACGTCATTTTTCGGTGATTCGGAGTGGTTGTTTTTTTCGTTCTAAATTGGCAGTAAAGTGTAAAATAAAGTTAGTAGACGGTATTCTAATCGTTTTTAATTTTTTTTTGGCGATATATAATATTTTATTTGAATTATTTAGATGGCATATAATTTGCGAACGCGTCGCATACGGGAAGAACTGCTAGAGGAAGATGGCATCGAGGATACGAATGATTCTACCACTTATAGCAATGCAACCCGTATTAGTGAGACACTACAATGCAACAAAAGGAGGCACAGATAACTTTAACAAATTGTGTCATTCCTATACTGTGAGCCGAAGAACAAACAGGTGGCCGTAAAGGTATTTCTATGGAATGATTGATCAGGCTGTTGTAAATGCAAGAGTTTTACTAAAGTGCCGGAATAAAACTGAAGGTATCAAAGACAATACGTCAGCTGTCGTTTGTCTTGAAAAATTAAGCCACTATCTTGTCAAACCACTTCTGCAAGAGAGACTGGCAGTCAGCACTTTGCGAAAAGATATAAAGCATGGTGTTGCTGGTATTTTGCAAGTTGATGTGCAATTTGAAAAAATAGAGTCTGTTACATTTCCAGTAGGGCAAAGATGTGTATTTTGCTCTAGAAAAGACGATAAAAAATCTCGCAAAGGTTGCTCGCTTTGCCATTTTCCTGTTTGTCAAGAACATGCATGCTACTGTTGTAAAGGTTGTATAGAGAAATTGTGTTTAATATTCAGTTTAATTCAATTTCTATTGACAATGTTGGTCTTCCACTATATCTTTAATATGTTTTATACATTTTTATATGACAAAACTTCTAAAATGTACGTTTAATTAATAAAAGTTCTTGAATATTTCAACATTTCTGAAAGTTGATTTTTTCACAAAATTCCTACCTTCATTTCTCAAAATAAATACCTTTTTTTAAAGATCCGTTACCAGACTATTTTTTTTATATAAGTATCACTTTTCAGGAGTATCCAGTTAAATTTTTAACTTCTTAAACAAAAAAATAAAAATTTTTAGATTTTTTTTGTTAAATTAATTTTTTTATGACACTCAATTTCTATAATTAGATAATTTAACTGTATAAACGATTAAAGTACTTACTAAAGATTATGCAAAAAAAATTTTATCGATAAATATTCAATACTTTCTTCGTAATGACATGTTTTTGACTGGGGTACAAATTACCCCGGTCTGGCAGCTATGTAACTGCCAGACAAGTGCGGCAGCTAAGGGTTAAGTAGCAGTGAGGATTGCACATTCAATAATATAAAAGTAAAAGAAATAAATCGCAAATATTAAAAGTAGAAAGGGTCCGTAAATTATTTTGCTGCTGTATGGAAAATTACAAGAATAATACTTATGATGAAATTCGGCAAACCGTTTGAACTTGTGAACTTGTTTCAACATACAAATCCAATTTGACTGCTGCCAATACTTTTTAAAATCTATAAAAAAATAATACAAAAAACGAAATAAAATACTGCTTGAACTGGACAATATACCTACTTATTAGTTCGGTTTTCAAGACAAACATGCTACAATGGAAGAAATAAACAGAGTCACTACTATAATCAGAAACGCCTTCTAAAGAAACAAATATAGCAATGTAGTATTTCTAGATGGAATCCAGGCTTCCAATAAAGTCTGGCACAAAAGCTTACTGCAAAAACTTTGGAAGTTGGACTATATTTGCTCATATAATCATACTTATGCTGTAGAAAATCCAAAGTTGAAATAAATAACGAAATCACTAAGCTATACTCAATAAAAGGAGGCATTCCCCAAGGAAGCGTTTTCTAGCCTCATATTATACTTAATTTACACTCACGATCTCCCAAGTATGGCAAATATCGAAAACGCCATGTATGCAGACAGTAAAGCTATAAAAGCTATATCAATATTCGACTCAAATCTCACAACAGTCTCTTACAATATGCAATAAACTCTAAATAAAGCACTATTTTGATTTGAAAATTGGAGAATCATAATAAATGGAATAAAATATAATACAGGTAACTTTCACATAAAAAAAAAGCAAAAAAAAAGAAATTCCTTCTTCAGTACAGATAAACAATACAATACATTATTAACCAAGGAAGTGAAAGTATTAGTATGTTCATAGCACGTGAAAATTGACATCCGAGGCGAAGAGCAGGGTGTTAAATACATGCTAGGGGTTCGACACTTTTACTTTCATGGTTAATATACTATTTTTATTGCCTCCAATGCGTAAAATGCGTGTTGTGAAACCTGACACCCGGGTTTCAAGACGCGCTTTAAGCACAGTAGAGGAAAAATTAATATCTCGACTAGATAAAGCCAAATACCTTGGTATATACATGGATCATCGACTAACGTGGAGAGACCACATTTGGACCAAACGCAAACCACTCAATGAGTGAGCCGGGTTACCCTGGCCTTTGTAGCGAACCCGTCCGTGTCCGAAAATCTTCAGAAACGACAGTAGAAGCAGAAACGATAGCAGAAGCGAACAAATATTCGTGCCTGCCCGCAGCAGTTGAGTACCTCTCTGAGGAAGCTATCTTACCTGATCGTTACGGGCGGGGCATTGCCAGGCCATAATTTTGTTTCTTTCTTTTGTTGTATTTTATTCCATTTTTGTCAGGTTGTAAATGGATCAACTATAAAATTGGGGTTTTATTAAGTTACCGACGCAATTTGTGCATTTGCTCCTCTCCTTTCATCCCAAGTTATTTCGCGTTCGAAAGTCACAACTTGCACGTGCGTTAGGTTACTTACTAGTCAGGGCATTCTTGTCTCTTTTTCCCCGCGCAAATAATTTCGTAAATAGAATTGCGGGCAATAATTTTAAATTGTAAAATCCTCCTTCTCTTCCTTTATAATATATACATTATATATTAAAAATTTCTTTTCTAATTGCACTTTTTTTTCATACTCAAAAATATTAAAGCATAACTAACAGTGATAGGTATCAAACGATCATATCAAATTTTTTTATATAAAAAAATGAGGAATTATAAAATAATTGTGATTGAAATAAAATAGTACATTATCTAACTAGTATGGAAAAGATTTTTGTCTTGTTTATGCGTGAACAAAGCGAGGGTCGAAAAGCACACGGGACGGGAATCTCTTTCTCGAACATGTGAGGCACAGTTTTTATTAAAATAATGTATGGGAAACACGAATTTAATCACGTTTTTCGCCGAGCGTACAGGAAAGTTGTACTTCCCATGCATTTCATAAATACGCTAATCTTGTATAGTTTCACGAGAAATTCATTAGTGTTTATTATCTTACGACTGAAGCAAGAGAAAGAAATGAAAACGAAAAACAATTGAAATTAATACTGTTGAAAAATTACAGGTTCCCAAATTTGTCAATAGCGATGTTCTAGCAAGCCAAGAGAGTTATCTAAATTAATTGTTTATAGAAACTAAAATATACTTAAATCAAGCGAAGTCAATAATATGTCGAATTACTTGTCCAATATAGAGTAGAATTAGATGAAAAATTTTATTTCTAAACATTGGGAATAATATCTGAACATTTCATGTCCTTATAGAAGTATATATTCGCATTTTTTGAAGCAATCAACACTAAAATTAACTTGAAATTTTGATGTTTATGTATGTTTTGTGTAATATAAGATTTATATTTTCTGTTGCAGGTATTTCCAATTAATAGAATGGTATCAGAAATAAATTCTAGCAGTTAATAGAGACGATATATGATCCTCCTGTCTTCAAATTCCTTTCAAATATTTATAATACAAACTTGAAAAAATGCTGTCGGAATGAAAATTTTTAAGTATAAGCAAATCTTCGTAGAAACGGACAAGTAAGGGAAATTTCTGATCATGCCGCCATCTTTATGAAGATAGAATAAAAGAATATTTTAGATTTGGTTAATGATAATTTTCTAAAAAATAATTATTATATATAATAATGTAGCTTTATAGAGTAATTATTGTATAAGACAGTGTGTAAGTTGACAAGAAAAGCTCAGAACATTGATAATGGAAAAAGATCCTTTTCAATTTTGTATTTGACTTGATTTCAACTTATTGAAACTCAGCTCATATAGTAGCTGTTTCTCAAAGTAAATTTGTTCAATAATGTATAGAACAGTGTTACAATTAGCGTGCTTATTTTTTTGTAATACATTTGTATTTAGTGCTAGTGAAACTGAAGCAAATAATCCAGTATTTAATTTAGATCACACAGCACTGGAAAAAAATATTGCAGCTATATTCAATAAAGTTGCGCATAGTTCTGCAACAACGAAAAGAAGTGTACCAGCATTTGAAGCACAAGTTTCACAAAGCACTATACATTCAACTTCACCATCGCCATTAGCAACTTTACTAACAACTTCTTCGATGTTTAATTCTATTGTTTTAACCAGATCAACTAATTCTCCATTTCTTCGTGAGTTGCCATCATATGCACCACCCTCGAGAGCTTTGTTTACTCCACCACTTCCTCCGGAATATTCTAATCCTTTTGCTGATAAACCAACATTAAGAGGAACCAATACGGATATTCACTCCAATCTTCGAAGACCTGTTCCGCCACCAAGTTATACTCCAGTTCATGAAAGAATACCTATTAAACCTCCTGACTTGATTGAAAGTACGACGAAAAACCTTGAGAAAACTTTTCTTGATAAAGATACTTCACATTATTCATCTAGAGAAGATAGTTCTGAGATATCAAATCGGAATAAAAATTTTAATGACACGGTCGATTATGTACCTTCATTACATTTTACTAGTATTTCAAGAATTTTATCAGGAAGCAATGGAAGAAAACAAGATATTCCCGACATTTTATTAAAACCTATATCGACGAAACCATCTCAAAACTCTGTAACGATATACCCAGTTAATGAAGAATCTACTGTAACGCCTATACTTAGCGTACATTCAACGCAAGAAAGTACTGCAACTCCGACGTATTACTCAACAGACGAATTACTCCAAATAGGAAAAAGTAATTATAATAGCACTCTAAATGGAAGAAAGATTCTTAAAAAACATAATGAACCAGGCAGAATACGTAATGTTGATATTGTTGATAATGAAAAACTTGCTTATCCCCAATCTCCAGAGTTACCTTCTAAAATTCCAGATGTTAGAACCGGTGAAAAAAGTATAATTCCTCATTTCAATTCACACCCTTTAGAGTCGACTTGGAAAATTGCATGGTCTCTTCATGTTTATTTAGCAGCTTCTATATTTACCTTGATAGCTCTCTACTCCGTATATAAAATAGTTCGATTCAATAACGCCACAAATCTTCTAACCCAATCGTATTTCTTGACAATTCATCTACTTTTAACTATTGTTTGTACTTTGCGATGTTTTTATTTATTTTATGATGCATATAATCTAGGACATTCACTCCCAGAAACACTTTCAAAAATTATAAAATTTTTACCTTCATCATTATTAGCTGCTGCATTTGCAACACTTATACTTTACATGTCACGATGTTCTCCCGCACCTTGCCTTCATCAGAGCAAATTTTCATCTCCATTTATATTGGCTTTATCTTTTACTATTCACATCACTATATGTATTGGTTTACATGTATCTGGTCATGTTTTTGGTTATGCAGATGAGTCTCGCATCCTTCCTCTTATTTGCCAATGTATTTACATTATACTCTGTGTGTCTCTTGGTCTTTGCTATATGTACGTTTATCGTGTTATCCGAACTCAAATACAGATGGCTAATACAAAACCTGTTGGAAATCATATTGTGACAGATTTTATGACTGTCACACTAAATACCGCTATAACAACTACAATTGCTACTGCTTTATTATTTATTTTAATGGGATTCGTACAGTTATATGGCGTTTTTGGAGTTCAAGAACGCCTTCAACCACATTTTTGGTTGTGGTGGGGATGGGAATTCTCTGTCCGACTAATTGAGCTATCAATGTGTGGCTTGTTAGCATGGGTTGCTAGTTTGTCGCGTTACCAAATTAGAGAAAAGCAGGTTTCACAGCATATTGTTCATCCAGGCTTCGCTCTCTTTCCTTGTGGTAGTTCGACATCAACAGAAAATATGGATGATGCATTATACCCAGCTATTTGCAATACTAATCATGCTATACAGAACTACACCATACGTACTGGAAAACATGTATATGATGACAGTTTTCCATTAAATACATTACCGGATCACCTCAATCGTAATACATTTGAAAGGCATTCGACTAGAATGTCAGGAACATTAAGCCACTCATCTCAAGAAAGAAGAACATCGTGCACGCAACGTAAAAATGATACTCAAATTATTTACAATTCGGATAGTCGTAGTAAATCTAATGCAGGTCCAACAAATTTTAATGAGCACTCTTCGAATTCTGGATCAACAATGTTGGTAGCTGAAGATGGCTTTGTACGTTTTCGAAATTTAGGTACAGAAGACAATGATTTGTCAGATTCTTATAATATTTCTGATACAAATAGGGAGAGAAGAAATTCAGTAACTTGTATTGATAGGATCAACAAAAATCAGTCTGCTATAACTACACACATTACAGAAGAATATCATCAAAATTCTTTGCCGCATCTGAAATCCAATCTACATAGGAACCATCATCTTTTTTACAATACATAAATTCAAATCTCATATTAGCGTTTACAAGAATCATGCTAATGTTCTAGAACAGAGTCTTATTAGCAAGTTGAATCTCATTTTATAAGTTCAATAGTGTATTTACGTTTTTTGTATAATAATTAAATGAAGAGTGACAACTATAAGTTAATTCTGATTTTTATATAACTATACTTGTGATTGTACAGTACGTATGCTTAAGGAATTTCATAGGTTTCTTGTGATTCAAATAAGATACAAGTTAGAGTTTTTACTGTAGTCTGATCAACTGTTAATTTAAAAATTATCCAATAATTCAGACATTCTGGCAATAGAATGATTTGATTTCAATAATAATTGCAAATGGAAAAAATATTCGATGAAAAAATGGGAATTATAGTACTAAACAAGAATATATAATCTTTAAAAATAACCTAAAAAGATAAACAATTAGTGAAAAACAACTGAAAAATTATTTAAATTTTTTTTAGATTTTGATGAATTTCCAAAGACCAAAATTTCTAAAAATAATTCTATACACATCAAAATAAATAAATATTATTTAAATTACTGTGAATTAAAATAATTATTTAATTATCTATGTAGTTTGTAAGTTATTAATTCATAATATAAAAAAAATTATGCTTCTTAACACAAAAAGTTAACCTTTAAATTTCAATAACCTGCAATAAATATTATTTATTAAAAACATGTTTGTATTTATATATTAATTATTAAGCGTTGGAAGAACTTTAGAGATACCAATTTGGATTAATAATGGAGCTCAA
This sequence comes from Phymastichus coffea, assembly GCF_024137745.1. Lineage (NCBI taxonomy): Eukaryota > Metazoa > Arthropoda > Insecta > Hymenoptera > Eulophidae > Phymastichus > Phymastichus coffea. The sequence goes on from NW_026706814.1 coordinate 9,358,578, forward strand.
TTTCGTTGGTTAGAGACCTAGTTTACAAGTGTAACAATCCTAATTTTAATTCAACTTGTTTAAAAATAGCCATAAAGTTAATTTTTCGAATTATTTTATAAAAAAAAATCTGAAAAATATATATTTAGTGATGACGTGTATAGAATAACTTTGTATGCATTTTTGTTGCCGAAAAGCTGTATGCATGTAGACAAAAAATGTCTGTTTTTCACTAATTGTTTATCCGCGCAAACTTTGTTCTTTTGGTTAAAGCTACAAATTTCTGTTCAGTATCGAATTTTCCACCTTGTTACATAATTTTTTCTCCATTTACAATTAATAATTTCTTGGATTACAATTTATAAATATTTATTTCTAAACCTTGAATGCGCTGAATATATCTGAAATTAAAAAAAAAAATACATGGATAAACATTAAACAATCAAGAAATTATCTAGTCTTTTTACATTTTAATTTCAATGTTATGACTACTGATAGAGCTAGAAGAGGGGAGAGAAATCATACAACCAACGATAAATAAAAGGCATCGCTCACATATGTATGTTTTGTAGGCCAAACAAGTACAGAAAATCTCATGAATATTTCACAAATAACCTTATAGTCCTTAAGTGATAAGGAATGATTAGATTATTTTTAATATGCAAAATAAAATTTCAGGTATTGTTTGTTTAATTCAAGTGTTCACTTGTAAATATATAAATAAAAAACCTTTGAAATTTTTGTTCAACAATATCTTCCTATCGAAGTATATAAAAAATACACTTGCCTGATATATTTTACTATCATTAGTGACATATCTCTGGGCTTTGCAGTACTTGTAAGTTCAAAGTCTTCGAAGATTGAATAATATTGCTAACTTTTATGCTCTACAAACGTTCTCAATGTCGCAAAATCCAGATCTTGTATTGCAATCACTTACTTTAAAATTACAAAATAGTGTTTTTTAATAAAAATAAAATCGCTTCAATTCACTGACAACATTTATTGTAAATTTGTAACTTGTAAAATATTTTTGTTGGACTAATCAAATTTAACTAGAGTAACATATATACGATCGTATGTTCATAAATATTAATGTTAACTCAAACTTTTATAAAAAAAATTTACTATTTTTACTCATATTTTTAATTTAAATATTTAAAAAATTTTCTGAATTACAAATACCGAAGTTAATCATAGAACTAATATGAGATAGTTCGACGATCACGGTGTGCGTGCGCGCGCGCGCGTGTGTGTGTGTGTGTGTGTGTGTGTGTGTGAGTTTTTATATCTATAAAAAATTATAAAAACCATACTAGTTAAGAAATGAAAATGTAAAAAAACTAGCGTACTTTTTAAATTAAAAAGTATTATCGCACATAAATTGTCGTTTCTTATTTAGTCATTTTGCGCACAGTCAAAGTTTAGAAATATTTTTGTTGTTCAATTTATTTTTGAATGTTGATCGTTCATTTCATACGTTTTTATTTTAGACCTTCAAGTTTAGTTTTATTTGGTATTTTTTGTGCGCGTATGTCATACAAAAAGGCCGTGACTGTAAGGAAAACTTACATCTAATTTTATTTCATTCTATATATTCTCTTGAAACCTATGAAAATCCTTAAATCATATATTATTTTTTTCAGTCTGTTCAAAGACTTTTAAAGTATTATAGATTGTCTGCGCTTAATTGAAACGTGTACTGTTTACTATAAAATTGATTATTGTGTTACGGCTATTGGTACTTAATATTTTTATACAAATTTAATTTAGGGTGATTAAGCTAGTGTCAATATAGAATATGACTATCATAATCTCAAATTTTTAAATAAGTTCTAGGTTAATAAAGTTTATTGTTTGAGCAATATTTTATCGTATATTACCATGAAGGTATTTATTAAGGAAATGTAAATAAATATTAGACAGTAATTTAAGTATTTTTATTGTGAAATTTCAGTATATGATACAATCCAAGTAAATAAAATGCTTAAAAAAATTGTTGTCTATTTATTTAATAGAGTGTATATTATTAGTTTAATTCTCATAAACAAGACACAAGTAAAAAAAACTTGCCTGTATCATTATCAAGTATCGCATTCGTGGTACGTATGCGAGTAGTTATTAAATAGCTATGAAGCCTAGCCGCACCTGACACTATATGATAAATTGGCTAATCCGGGCTTTTCGAAAGTGTTATCTCATCTTTAGTCTTTACACATGATATACTGATGCTGTATTCGATAGTAAAATTTGAAATCCACATTACCATTTTTCATTTAAAAAGTTTTAGTTGAACTGATACAGTTTCAAGAAAGCTATTTGGAAAACAAGATTTTTCAGTTGTCGTTGTCTCAGACAACTTTTCGTCACAGGTATCAGGTTGAGTATACGTATTCTATGTACTTCGTACAATACGCTGGAGTAACACAGTGTACATAACCTTCATTCATATTAATTACATACTTTGTTGGTTTATAAAAATGCTATGAATTACTAAAAATATTAGTATGGTCTGAATACTAAAAACGTAAGTACGTATGATAAGATATCGATCATAGCCCGATGCTGGTAATGGAGGTATACGTTAAAATAACAAGTATGCATCTTGAGAACAGGCTTGATCATCTATTCGTATCAGTGATTTGTCAATTTATAATTATTTATATAATTTAAAACTATCAGAAGCGATCATTGGTGGTTCATTAGGTGCTCTATTTGAACAAACGTATCTATGGATTTCATTTTATACCATCCTGGTACAGTTAATGAAATCTTCTTTTCCCCTGCCCACCACACTTCTCAAAAAGTAAAACCTACATGCAAGTAGGCTGCCGCTAATACTTAGAGCCTAAAAACTATTTTAAAATCAAATTTGTTCAAAATTACAGTTTCATTATTATAAGAAAAGTTGTTAAATTGCAATTTTTACTTGCTTGCAACTGCAAAAATGTCTTAAAATAGTCTTTAGTGTCTAGGTACGAAGGGGGTCAATAAGTCTTTACAAAATCCAAGAGATGGCGCTCGTCACGCTTAAGTTATGTTTTTGGCAAGCAATACTACTAACTATCGTACAAAGTTTCAGCTCGATTCATTAAGTCGTTTTTTTGTGAGCATTGGTTGAACAAAAAGTTATTGGTTTATTTGAAAAATGAAAAATACAGAGTTTTGAGCGGTGATAAAACATTTTCATTTGAAAGGCCTTACACCAAAAAAAATCACAGTTGAGTTAAACGCCGTTCATGGCAAGTCTGCCCCTGTGTTAAAGACTGTTTATAACTGGATAAATGAATTTAAACGCGGTCGTACAACAAAAAAAGATGAACCTCGTTCAGGACGCCCCGTAGAAGTGAGTACGCCCGAAATGGACAACAAAATCTACGATATAGTGTTGAGTAATAGAAGATTAAAATTGCGACAATTAGTTGAGGCCACAGGGGTATCAAAGGGTACAATCATTTCAATTTTGCATGAAAATTTGGGGATGAAAAAATATCAGCAAGATAGGTGCCGCGTTTGCTCACTGTTGAAAACAAACAAACCCGCGTGGTCACCTCTGAGGCTCTTTTGGCACGCATACTTCGTAATCCGGAAGACTTTTGGTGTCGACTCGTAACTGTAGACGAAACACGGGTACACCACTACACTCCTGAAACCAAAGAGCAGTCCAAACAATGGATTACCGCAAGAGAACCAGCCCCAAATAAGGCAAAGACAGTAAAGCCAGCTGGCAAGATTATGGCCACGGTTTTCTGGGATGCATATGGAATCATCTAAATCGACTACTTGGAAAAGGGCGAGACGATCACTGGACAATATTATGCGTCATTATTAGGTCAGCTGATAGAAAAAAATCAAAGAAAAACGTCCTCACTTGAACAAAAAAACTGCCTCTTCAAGACAATGCTCGACTTCACACGTCTGCAGTATCTATGGCAAAAATTAACGATTTAAAGTTCGAATTAATTGACTATCCACCATATTCGCCTGATTTGGCTCCCAGTGACTATTTCCTAACCTCAAAAAATGGCTTGCCGGACAACGATTCACGTCGAATGAAGAAGTCATCGCCGAAACAAATGCCTATTTTGAGGGTTTTCAGAAATCATATTTTTCTGATGGCTTAAAAAAACTGGAAGGCCGTTTAATAAAATGTATCGACCTTCAATGAGATTATGTTGAAAAATAAAAAAAAATTACATACGCAAAACTTTTTTTTCCTTCTTGTAAAGACTTATTGACCCCCCTTCGTATTTACGACAGCCTATTCGCACGTAAGTTTTACTTTTTGAAAAAGTGTTGTGGATGGTCATGACTTTACCTTTATAAGGCGGGAAAATTTCAGTTCTAATCTAGTGTCGATTTCCACCATAATTGTCATGAATTTTCACTGAACTAGTTAAGACAAATATCCGACTTGGCAGGTGGTCCCTATAGGAACCACCCTCGTCCACACCAGAAAAGCAAATAAAAAAAATTTTTTTAATTTATTTTAGCCTCGAATTTGATATACCTATTGTTTTTGAGTTCTGAATTCGAATTTTAATTTTAATTTTGCAGGGAGTAACTTTGACTTTTTATCACATTCTACAAAATCATTGCCAAGTCAAGGTCAAATTGTCATTGACAGTCCCTCTTTTTAGCTGAAATTCCTATTTTTTATCGTTTCAACTTCAAATTTGGTATGAGTATGTGTTGTGGTGCGCTGAATACGAGGAAAATAAAGAAACTGATGCAAAGGGTTCCTTTGACCTTGAAAGTTGATATTTTGCTATAGCCACTACTTCTAATAATACCTATTTTGACATCTATTGACGAAATCATTGATGATGGAATCAAATCAAAATAAATCTAAAACACTCGTTCTAATAAGTACTGTAACGGGGTAAATGCTCCGTTCTTATTCCGATTATTCTTTCAACGCGTAGTCGTATCGAGATGCGCACGGTGCTATAGAAATATTCAAATTCATTAATCGGAGAGCAGAAGGGGACGGGAGTCAGTCAACCAACTTGCTACTAGTTAGAAATGACAACAGCGAAATTATAATCTGTATCACATGCGAGTTAGTTTATTTACCTATTCTCTACAGTATACTTAGCCCACGTGTTTATGTTTACGAAGCGCGCGCGCGTCAATAACATGCAATGCCAGAGCGGCCGTAGCTCTTTGTTCGCAGAGTTAATACATGCATGCTGTCGATCTTTACAGAGGGATTAATAATTCGTTCCGCGCCGTCATATTAAAATCGCGATACTAAGCTGGCCAGCTTACCTTATTAGAGTCGTATTATTAGCAGGGAGAGGGGAAAGTTCGTTTGTCAACCTCCAGCACGTCAGTCTCTGAACGAGGTGTCTCAAACTCTCGGTTTCGCCTTCGATGGCGAAACCTCTCACTCACTCACACTCGCACTCTCACAACAGTGACGACGAAAGTGCAGCTGGTGTAAATGTCTGTCCAATTTCACTGGCTCGCTTCAGCACTCGGAAACTCTGGAAAACTCTGGTTATTGCTAACTGTGGCTGGATGCTTGGATAACCAATCCTCCACACTTTTATATTCACGCGCGTTCCGTCCCGTCTCATACCGAGTTCCCTTTTTCTATTTTCTCCAACCAGTAGGTGCTGCCCTCGTAGGCAGCCGCATGGTTGAGGCGATAGCGCTAACAAGACGTTTATCGTCACAGTACGTGTCCAGTTTTGGTCCCATTTATAACAGTTGTATTGTAACAGTTTAATTTTACCTAGAGAAGATATTTTCAATATCAAGGATTACTCTAGAATTTTTTTACAATTTTTTCTATATTTTCCACGCCAAATTTTGCTATAAAAAACATTGAATATTAATATGTATGCGGTTGTCCTAAGACGGAATATCCCCGTCCTCTAAAGGTTAAAGTTTTGTGCTAACAAGTTAAATTATAATATCTTATCAAAATGTGCATCTGATATGAACTATAATAGTTGCAAATTTTAGTATAAGTTTTTATCACATTCTACAAAATAAAATATATCGATTACATGAGAAGCATATTTTAAAGTATGGTGGTTTACTTTAAATTGAAAGAATTAAATGTTGACATTTTGAAATAATCCGGCCAAAATTATTACAGACTAAGACACGGAAGAATCGAGGAACAATACGTAATCGTTTATTTCTCTGTGTCTAATTGTTGTTAGGCGCTAGCAAAGACTTTATGAGGATGGGCAATGAACGCTGAAAGCACATAATCGTTTACTGTCTTTCAGATAATAGCTGCTTCCTTCAGCTCTCATTGACCTTGTAGGCTACCTATATACGGAAAAGGAGCACCAAGATTATAACCAAATCTCGTTCGATTTCACGGGCGGTCGGCTAGTCAAAATTCGGTGAGGTGTGCTCTAGTCAGGAGTAGATAGTCAGAACTGGAACTCCTCAGGTAGCCCCGGTCATCCGTTGATTTGAGAGCGGAACGTTGAAAATGCCTGAAATTCTCACCAATATAGGTCCTTCGCAACTTAACAGCGATAGATACGAGGAAGTTTTGGACTAAAGGTTAATTAATTTCAAAAATATTTCATTAAGTAATCATCTTATTTCACTCTTATTCCATTTAATAGTCGTCAATACGATACGCTCTACTCAGACTATCGGGCGATTGAAACAAAAGCGGTACACGTTGGACACCTCGTGCTCGCCTATTAACAAAGTAACGTGATTACGGTCTCATATCCGGGATGCAAAACCCGCGTTACTCCTTCGGTATGCTACGTCAGATCTCCGAACTGTTGATTATTGGCGAAACTTGTACCCACGGTCTACCCAAAGTCGAACTTAATGTTATTTCTTCGCAACATATGAGCCGTCTATCTCACATTTGGCGCACCGTGATACGACCGCTACCCATACTCATGAAAATCACAGGTCTCGTCAATCGATCGGTTGAATTGCGTGACGAGAGAAAAAGAAACGGATGACCATTCGCGCACTCCCGATCAATGCCTGAAACTCAGTGACGCACATTTAGTTCAGCCGGATTATAGTGAGAGTAAAAAGATAGATAGGCTTCGTCGTCGTTAATCTTCCCATCTCCTTTGCCACAGAAATGTTTTCCTGTAACTCGTCATTACTTGTTACTCAAAATATCGTGTTCGTACTCACATGAGGTCATCAGGAAATAAACCGCGTCAAAGTGCGTCATCTTATCACTTGATGGACGGTTTCTCTTCTTGTCTCTCTCGAGCTCTTACGGATTAGCTCCGAGTATCGTAATTAGATGAGCGCCGTTATTTTCGCTTTTATCTCACGTAATTTTACTACTGATCGGTCATGACAACACATAACTACTTTATTCATCGGTCTGCTCTATTCCCTTCCTAACTAGTTGATCGGAAGGCGTGAATTCGTCCTTCTTGCCTCATTTAAGCGCGCTCTAATTACTAGTCTTGCTTGCACTCACGCTCTCTCTTGCCCACTTACACATCTAGCTGGCCATCTCACTTGCACTCACGCTCTCTAACTCCTTGCTTGCTCCCACTTAACTGTACAATAATTGTGCCAAATTAAAAAAAAGTCCATAACCTGAGTTTTCTAGGCCAATCGAAATAGCCCAATATACCAAAGTATAGAGTAGGTAAATATATTGAGTACGCGAAGCAGCAATTTTTGGGCGTAAGGTTTTCCTGTGATGATGTACCATCATAAAACCAAGAATAACAAATTTTTTTAAATATATGATGCACGTTTCAAAATACACATGTATTTTGCTATGTAAAATACGATGGCCATAAAGCGTACCTCTGAAAAGCGCTAAAAGTTAAAAACCATATTTTTGATTACAGCGCTTTCCAGGTATATGCTATTATGGTATCATTTTAAATAATATTACAATAATTTAAAAAACTTGTGTCTGTTTAATATATAGGAGAGAAGATGGTAAATATGATTGTGCATTGGCGAGAAATAACATGAAAAGGTTTGATATCTGGCAAAGCGATATACGAGGTCTGTCCGGAAAGTATCGGGCCTATGTTTATATCTTCGCGCCATAGTGTTCGAGTGACCTCTACTGGACAGAAACGTCAACAGTAAAGCCTCACGAATCTATTGGTTACTTACTGACACCTGCCGGACGTATAGTTCATGCGCAGCGTGTCTTTGTTTACAGTGCCTTTTTCGCGTTCGTCGGATTTTGATATTATCAAAAATGACTGAAAAACAAGATCAATGAATTTGCGTCAAATTTTGCTTTCAACTCGGAAAAACGAGTTCGGAAACTATTGAAATAATGCAAAAGGCCTTCGGAAGCGAGTGTATGAGCAAAACACGAATAAAAGAGTGTATAAACGGTTCAAGGATGGTCGCACTTCTGTCGATAGTGATTCTCGTCCCTGCCGACCTTCGACGACAAAAGCTGCAGATAATATTGAGCGGGTGCGACTTGCAATCGAACAAGATCGTCGTATGACTGTTCGAGAACTAGAAGAAGACCTTGGGATTCCAAAAACTATCATTTCAGAAATTTTAACCGAAAATTTAGGAATGAAACGCGTATGTGCGAAATTCATCCCAAAATTGCTCACAACAGAGCAGATGAACATTCACTTAGAAATCGCTCTGGACAATCTGGAAATGGTCAATAATGATGATAATGTGCTTAGAAAAGTTATTACAGGTGATTGATCATGGGTTTATGGATATGATCCTGAAACAAAACAATAATCTTCACAGTGGAAGCATTCTGAATCGCCAAGATCAACGAAAGCACGTCAAATTCGGAGCAATGTTAAGTCAATGTTGATTGTTTTTTTCGATTGTGAAGGTGTTGTACATCACGAATATGCACCAACAGGTCAGACAATCAATAAAGAATACTACGTTCAAATTTTGAAACGTTTGCGTGATGCAGTAAGAAAAAAACGGCCGCTCTTTTGGGAAAGAGGTGACTGGCTTCTCCATCCATAATGCGCCAGCGCATTCATCCGATCTTGTGCAGCAGTTTTTGAGCAAACACAATATCGCATTGCTTCGACAACCTCCATACAGTCCCGACATAGCCCCTTATGACTTTTGGCTGTTTCCAAAACCAAAAAAACCACTCAAAGGACACCGATTCGATGACAAAATAACGGTTGAAAACAATGCGACGAGTGTACTTGAGGCTATCCCTAATAGTGAGTTCCCGGACTGTTTTGAAAAGTGGAAACATCGATGGAATCGTGTTATTCAATCAAGTAGGGATTACTTTGAAGGATGCCACCACCAGATGATAAAGAATAACGCTAGCACGAAAATATAAAGGTAAGCCCGATACCTTCCGGACAGATCTCGTACTTCGGTTGTTGAATGATCGAGATAGAATATTTTCGGATTGTTTGTAATGCCCTTTAGATACATAGTATAATCGAGACTAGGTGAATAATTAATAGATTCAGATTAATTGTTTCATTATTTAAAGTTATTTTGAATAATATGAATACATCAATAGTAATATTTTTAACTTTAAACTCTTTTATATTTATAATTAAAATATGATTTTCGTATAAAAATTAATACATATTTTATTGTACTATTTTTTGAAGAATCCAACTATATATACCAAAATGAGAAAGAGAAACCAAACAATAAAAAATTGTTTCAATATTGTGACGAAGCAATAAAGTCAATCAAATGATCGCGCTCAAAGCGCGATCGATGGCTCGCTCGACCATATCTCGCACGCAACTTCGAGCCCAAGCTTGCTTGGCTAGTCAACGAGAAACCGTGAGGAACAGAATCTCTTCGTTCGCTCCCGCAAAAAGCAACGTCTTCTGAGAGGGTTCCAGGCCTCCTGCCCGAGGACAAAGACATGGGGCCTTGAATTAGTCCTCTTAACCACGATCCTCTGTCCACCACAATCATCGTCTCGCTGGGGAGTCGAGCGATTGAGCCATCGAAGGTCGTCATAATCTTGTGTAAGTCGCCAATTGTACGCGTGAACCGTTTGATAATTAGAATTATAAATATTAATTACATCAAGCGAGAAGCGAGATAACCATCTATACGAAAGATGAATGGCATGATTGATTTAATGAAATAGCCGAGATTGTGAGATTTAATGTATTAGATTATAATTCCATAGGAGTTCAAAGTTGATCGATGTCTTTACTTTATACATGTTAATAAATTGACAAATTGCTCATCTCCGAGTTTTGATATTCATCCTCTTTATTTTCATCACTTTTCTAATGTTTTTAGTTATTTAATCCGTAGAATACCAATATAACATTTACAATATATAAAATCACAAATTCTGAAAATTTTTTTTAATATCCGGATTTCCCGATCGAATTTTGTTTTGTTTTGTACGCTATAAAATAACGAAATTTGTCGCAAGTTACTAATTGTATATATTTTAATTTTTTTATTAAATTCTCGAAATTGATCATTTCTTTCTAACGCAGGCTTGTGGAATTCATTATTGTGGAATTCATTATTTTATAAATAAATTATTTAATAAATTGTTTCATTTATAAATAAATCATTAATCATTTGAAAAATAGTAAATCAACATATCTTTTCATAAATTCAAACTTGACAAAAACAAAGTTCGATTACTGTCACACGCTAAGATACATATTAAAGAGTTATCAAATTTGAGTAATACCCTTACATTAGTCATAGCGTCCTCCTTACAGTAGAAAATACTGTAAAACATCAATAACATTAAATAAAGTTTAGATTTTAAGTTTGAATTACACAAATCGATTGAACAATTAAGATTCAGGAGGTTAAAATGTTTACGAAGTCAATTATTAAATTTGATTGAGTTATATTCAAATCAATTATACTGATAAAACTGCAAATGCTATACTTTCAAATAAAGCTGTCATTCTAAGGATTAAAGAGTTTAAAAATTTACCTGTTAAAGAATGATCAAAGGACTTTCTGTCGAAATGGTTCAAAATTTGGGATTAGGTAGCCAACATTATGTAGATCAAAAGTCTCCATGGGCGCATCGACCGGCTATGACTAGGTTTCGAGATATGATGCCTCAAATGTAGGCCAAATGATGGATGTCTGAATTACCGGTAACGTCTGCGTGATCAACTTTTAGTATGCATATGTTGATACGCGCACCCATACAAATAACACAGCAAACAAATAAAGAATTATTAATATATGTATGCATATATATAGACATGTATACAGGGTGACCCATTTTAATCGCTACACCTGGATTTTTCGAATTCCAAGACAGATAGGAAAAAATTATTCAGACAAAAGTTGTAGGGGACGAAGGGGGCCAAACAATGGTCCTAACAAATTTGACCTTGAACTTGACATTCAAGGTTATTTCAAGGTCAAGTGGTTTTTTTGAATAGGAACACCTATTTTTGACCCCGGATTCGGAAAGAGCGGAAAATTTCACGTTCAAAACCATATTGAGACATTTTTTTCACGGTCATTTCAAAGTCAAATCAAGGTCAAACTCCGAAAAATCCATTTTAAGTCGTTTTTCCACGAGTCACAGGCTTAAGTGGTTCAAACTGATCGTAGATTTAGTTACATCATAATTAAAGTAAGTCCCTTCTCCTCACACTGTACGGCGTGCTTGATTTAAGTGAGTCCCTTCGCCCCTACCTTGAAATACTGATTTCTGATTGTCGCACCACGATAATTACTTCAGCTTTCTCCTAAAAATAACGTCGTGTCAATAATCTTTTTAGGCTGATAGTCAACTATTTAAGAGCCAGCCATTAATTATTATTAAATTTAAATAGTAAAATGGTATCAAAAATATTAATAATTATAATATTCGCCTGTATGTGGTTGCGACTAAAAAAGAAAAACGTTTGTCACACTATTAATTGTAAATTTTATAAAAAACTTATTTGATGCTTTTTGTAAAAAACAGAAATGTTGTATCTTTATTTATTTTTTCGAAAGTTATGAGAAAATTGAAGATATGAGCTGTAAATAATGTGATTGTTTAAAAAGAATAGTCATAACTTTCGAAACAATAAATATGCAACATTTTTTTTTGTACAAAAAGCATCAAAGCTATTTTTTCTAGAATCAAACTATCAAAAATAAAGTTTAATATTAAAAATGTGCGGAAAATATTAAAATCGGTCAGTAGTTTAGATATTATTACAAGAATCTTTGACTGAACAGAATTTATTGTAAATGTGCTTTTAATGATTACATTATCAATATTAGTATTTTTTAAGTTTGAACGGAAATAATTCACAATATTTAAAATAAAAGCAAGTTTTAGTATTATGTGCAATTCAAATTAGAAATAATTTAATGATTATTACTTTATTATAAAACTTACAATTACAAAAGTGTGACAATCGGAACACTTGTGGCAAATACACTTAGTCAGATAAAGTTACCGTAATCTAGGAACATTTTTCTTTTTTGGTCGCGACCGGATACGGGTGAATATTATAATTATTATTATTTTTTATACCATTTCACTATTCAAATTTAATAATAATTAATAGCTGCCTCTGAAATGGCTGACTACGCGCCCAACAAGATCGTTGACATGACGTTGGCTTTAGGAGAAAGCCGAAATAATTATCGTGCTGCGGCAAGAATTTATGCTTAACGCTATCAAGACAGACGACACCCCGAAGCTATGGCTATCAGACGTTTAACTCAATGAGCTCGTGGTGGACACATGGTTCGTCAACGTGGGCGCCATCAATATGATGAAAATGATAATCGGGTTGTGACTATTCTGGCAATAATTCATCTTGACCCACAGATAAGCGCTCGTCGAGTCGAAAGGGAAATCGGTATTCCAAAAAGTACATTTTTAAGAATTATGAAGGTGCTTAGATATCATGCATATCATATTACTCTGGTCCAAGAGCTACAGTTTGCTCATTTTCAACAGCGTATTGTGTTTTGCCAATGGGCTTTACAAATGATAGAAAATGATCCAGACTTTTTTAATTTTGTTCTTTTTTCTGATAAGGCAAAATTTCAAAGTGATGGGGAATTGAATAGACATAATTGTCATTACTGGTCTCATGTTAATCCTCATTGGGTCAGAACTGTAAACCATCAAAGACGTTGGAGTATTATGGTATGGTGTGTGATTATTAATGGATATTTGATTGGCCGTTACTTTTTCGAAGAAAATGTTAATCAACACACGTATTTCACGCTAATAAGAGATGAACTACCTGTATTGATGGAAGATGTTGACTTAGAAACGCGACGGAGAATGTGGCACCAGCAGGACGGCGCAGCACCACATTGCGTTCGAATTGTCAGGACTTTTTTGAATAATCAGTACGGTAACAGATGGATTGGTCGAGGTGGTCCGGTTGAATGGCCTGCTTGCTCACCCGAGCTTACGTCACCAAATTTTTACTTATGGGGGTACTTAAAAAATGCCGTTTTTGCGGAAAGGCCCACCACAAGATAGACATGATGGACAGAATTCGTCGAGCTTGCGATGCCATTCCAAGGCAAACTTTGCTAAACACCGTTCGACACTTCCAAAGGCGTTTGACTATGTGCCTGGAAGCAAATGGTCGTAATTTCGAACATTTGCTTCGAGGCTAGATAAACACATAAGTGAGAGGCGAAGGGACTCACTTAAATCAAGCACCCCGAACAGTGAGAGGCACGGGGACTCACTTAAATCAAGCACCCCGAACAGTGAGAGGCACGGGGACTCACTTAAATCAAGCACCCCAAACAGTGAGAGACGAAGGGACGCACTTTAATAAAGCACCCTGAACAGTGAGAGGCACGGGGACTCACTCAAGCACCCCAAAGGAAACAGTCCTTACTACGTCCACGTCGTTGATTCTGGGTAGCGCTAAACGTAAGGTTGCCACATTTACAACAGAAGCTTCAATGATCATGAAGTTTCCGTTAAAGAAACATCATACATGGGATAGAGATGTGTGGGACTGGGGGATGTCTAGTGTAACAGTTTAGCATGTGAGGCTATGAAGAGAATGGGGTTCGGATGTGCAAGTTCGATTTTTGTTTACTAGGATGTGAAAGTTTTGGGTGTATGGGTTTCCTTTTTAAATCAACGATCAATTTGAACCACTTAAGCCTGTGACTCGTGGAAAAAACGACTTAAAATGGATTTTTCGGAGTTTGACATTGATTTGACCTTGAAATGACCGTGAATAAAATGTCTTAATATGGTTTTGAACGTGAAATTTTCCGCTCTTTCCGAATCCGGGGTCAAAAATAGATGTTCCTATTCAAAAAAACCACTTGACTTGAAATAACCTTGAAGGTCAAGTTCAAGGTCAAACTTGATAGAACCATTGTTTGGCCCCTTTCGTCCCCTACAACTTTTGTCTGAACCATTTTTTCCTATCTGTCTTGGAATTCGAAAAATCAAGGTGTAGCGATTAAAATGGGTCACCCTGTTAATACATACATATATCTCGCAAAAAATTATATCGACGGCCAGGCAACCGCATACGTGTATTATTGGGTTATCAACATCATATATATACGATATACAGGGTGGACCATTTTAAGTGAGCCAGTACGTTTTCTCGGAAACTAGTGGGGATAGCAAAAAATGTTTCAAAAAAAATTGCCCAACTTGGAGGGGGACATACCCTCATGACCTTGCCTGTGTCCTTGGATGTAAGGTTCAAGGTCATGTCAAGGTCAACTTTGTTTTCTTAAACGGGACCCCCTATTTTTGACCCCGGATTCGGAAAGACCGGAAATTCTACTCAACGTCTTGTTTAGCCGTCACGTGTGCGGTCTATGTTGCCCTGTTTATTCATGGTCGTAATGTGATGAAGAAGATAAGTGATTAAAGTATTTTAGATTTACTATTTATTTACCAAATTAATCAATTGTTAATTACATGTGAAATATTTTACAGTAAGTGTTCAAAGACATTTCCTTCTCCTTGAATGCATAATTCGTTTCTCCGATGAAAATTATCTACTGTCCTTAGTAGTACATCCTGCGGTATGTTCTGACATGCGATCCTGATCCTATTCATCATGTCTTCTCGGGTAGTTGGTTGTTCTTGATAAACGACATTCTTCAAGTATCCCCATAAGTAAAAGTCAGGAGATGTCAAGTCGGGAGATCGTGGTGGCCATGCAACTGGTCCACCGCGACTGATCCATCTACCATTGAATCTGTTGTCCAGGTAAGCTCTAACATTTCTGTGGAAATGCGCAGGAGCTCCATCTAACTGCATCCACATTCTCAGTCTTGTTTGGAGGTCAACTTCTTCCAGTAGTGGATCTACTTCATTTTGTAAAAATCGAGAAAAGTTTTCCCCATTGACATTTCCCTCAAAAAAGTAAGGTCCAATCACATGTCCATTGATAATGCTACACCACACATTGACGCTCCAACGATGCTGATGATCTATGTGTCGATGCCAATGAGGATTTTCAGCTGACCAATAATGACAGTTGTGCCTGTTGAGCTCCCCATTATTTTTGAATGTAGCTTCGTCAGAGAACATGACATTACGGAAAAAAGTTATGTCGTTTTGAATCATTTCTCTTGCCCAACGACAAAACTCCAGTCGTCTTTCCATGTCATCTGGTGTGATGGCTTGAGTGAGAGTGATGTGATATGGTCGGAATTTTTGGCTTCTCAAAATTCTCAAGACAGTTTGTTTTGGTATGCCAGTTTCTCTTTGAATTTGTAATGTACTAATATGAGGATGGTCATGAATAATTGCCAATATCACAAGCACGCGAACATCATTCTCATCGTAAGTATAATGTCTTCGCGTACGAAATAAATGTCCTTGTTGAGCTTTCACATGAACCCTTCGAATGGTGTTACGATTAGGGTGTCTTCGGTACGGGAAACGTTCTTGATAAAGTCTTGCAGCTCTACGATAATTCCCTCCGGCTAGACCAAGAATAATAATCATGTCAACACGTTCACGCGCAGTATAATCCGGCATACTCCGAAACAAAAGGCTTATGATTTAATTTTTAATAAAAATTTGTAACAAAAAAATTCTCTTCAATGAACACAAAATCTTTATTCAGTGAAATAAACGAATAAACTAAGCTGCTGTATTAAAAAATAATTTTTGTTTTGGGAGAATGAAGAGATTCGATAAGCCAAACCATACAATGACAGATATTCTATCTTCACGGTAAATGTTACTTTTATGGGGTAAAATGGATGGTTAAGCTGGAAAAGCATACGGCCTTGCGCTAGCATATGATAAAAGGGGCGAATCAACGCTTTCCGAATCCGGGGTCAAAATAAGGGGCCCCGTTTAAAAAAACAAAGTTGACCTTGAAATAATCTTGAACCTGACCTCCAAGGTCACAGGTAAGGTCATAAGGGTATGTCCTCAAGTTGAGCAACTTTTGTATGAAACTATTTTTCGTAAATCTTACACTCGTAAAAAAATAAAAATGACCTTCAAATAACCTTGAAGGTCACCCCAGACCCCACGTATAATAGGTCATCTGAACGTAGAATTTCCCGTTCTTTCCAAATCCAGGGTCAAAAATAGGGGTTCCCGTTTAAGAAAACAAAGTTGACCTTGACATGACCTTGAACCTTACATCCAAGGACACAGGAAAGGTCATGAGGGTATGTCCCCCTCCAAGTTGGACAACTTTTGTTTGAAACATTTTTTGCTATCTCCACTAGTTTCCGAGAAAACGTACTGGCTCACTTAAAATGGTCCACCTTTTATATGTGTAGCCCTGTTCAGGGCAGTTGGAGACCTACACTGTACTGCGGTGATTTTCTCTTCGACAGTCCTTTTCAGGATAGTTGGAGATACTCTCTGCACGGCGGTCATTTTCTCTTCGACAGTCCTTTTTAGGATAGTTGGAGATACTCTCTGCACGGCGGTGATTCCCTCTTCGACAGTCCTTTTCAGGATAGTTGGAGATACTCTCTGCACGGCGGTGATTCCCTCTTCGACAGTCCTTTTCAGGATAGTTGGAGACCTACACTGTACTGCGGTGATTTTCTCTTCGACAGTCCTTTTCAGGATAGTTGGAGATACTCTCTGCACGGCGGTGATTCCCTCTTCGACAGTCCTTTTCAGGATAGTTGGAGATACTCTCTGCACGGCGGTGATTCTCTCTTCGACAGTCCTTTTCAGGATAGTTGGAGATCTTCACTGTACTGCGGTGATTTTCTCTTCGACAGTCCTTTTCAGGATAGTTGGAGATACTCTCTGCACGGTGGTGATTCCCCCTTCGACAGTCCTTTTCAGGATAGTTGGAGATACTCTCTGTACGGCGGTGATTGTTTCGTACAGCTTTTTAAAATCCTGTTGAATCTTTGATATTTGGTTTTATTTCCGAGAGTTCCTATCAAAGCACCTAAATAATGGCTTTCCGCGCATTAATACAGTGTTATGTCTGTGATAATCGTCAGATACCACGTATTACTGCATTTATTGGTGGTGATAACAATGCTCTTCTACGTGAAATCGCAATTGCAAGACGCGACGAAAATGGTATACCACCAGCTGAGATAACTCCCAATACTCGCGTGTGTAATAATTGTATAGTGACAATGCGTCGAGAAATACAGATTATGGCCAATGATCCTCAATGCTTGAAATTAAATGTTTTATCACAGACTTCTTCTCAATCGTGCCTTATATGTAATGGTCATAATGATATCCACAGACTGACATTAGAATCATTTTTAGAAGGTATGCGTGGAGAAATAGAACAAGGTGATCGTCGCAAGTACGCAGATGAGCACGACGTATCTAACGAAGAGTTTCGCACGCTCTATTCTATAACTAAAGTTGATTTTAATGATCTATTTTCTTATTGTGATCCACCTATACCAGGAGGATACAGGTATATTAGGAAAAAGGATCTTCTCTGTTTTTTATGCAAGTTTTTATGCATATTTTTCCAACGCAGCTAACAATGATGCTCGCATATACTTTTGAATGAGCTTAATCGAGACGTAAATGGAATGCGGGATTGGTTTCAAGAGGGCGATATTGCTATAGTCGATCGTGGGTATCAAGACTCAATTCAAACTTTACAAGAAATAGGCCTCATTACGAAGATGCCACCATTGATAGATCGCAACGAAAATCAGTTTCGAACTGAAGAAGCAAATGCTTCACGTTTAATTACTAATACCAGGTGGATTGTTGAAGCGCGGAATGGTCACTTTAAAAGTATTTTTAAAATATTTTCAAATACTGTACCAAAGTATCACGCTGCAAACTTGTCTGACTTTCTTTGCATTGCTGGTGCAATTATAAATAAGTACTATGGGCCTATAACCATACCAAACGCAGACGTAGATTTGACCAACCAAATGCTTCATCGAGCAGAAGAAGAAAATGTAGTACATGCAAGAGTAGAGGCTGAAAATCTAAGACAAAGAAGAGCGCGCTGGGTTCTGCTTACTCCAGAGCATGTTCCGCTATTTCCCGAATTAACTGTAGATGATTTTCATTCTCTCACATATGGAACGTATCAAGTTAACTTAGCACCTTCTTATATACAAGACAGTTCTTTAAGAGCCGATCAGGAAGACGGTGAATAAGCAGACATGACTTTCCAAATCGACTTAAATACGAACGAAATAGGATTTACAAAAGTCAGGTTGCTTTCCCGTTTCAGAAATGCTACTAAACTACAATTATGAATTGCTTTTAATCCAGAATATGTCGCCGAAGAAGAAAATAACGATATAGACGGATATTATTGTACTTGCAAAGCAGGAGCTCGAACTTTAGGTACCTGTGGTCACGTAGCTGCTGTTATCTGGTACCTTGGATACGCAAAACACCAAGGAAACGTTCATTATCCATCCCTTCGACTTTTACGTACCATAATGGATGCTCAAATGGAAATAGACAATTCCAATGATATTGAAATAGTAGATTCGAATAATCTGAATCAATAATGGATTGATATTAACTCGTTTCCGCCGAAAACGCCACTCACGTTACCCTGGTATTTGAGAGCTTATAACTGACGTTAAAATTGCCAAAAAAAATTGAAAGAGCTATATTCTGAAAGTTTAAGATCTGCTCTTTCCGATGGTGCTCATCTCAATTTTCCAAAAAATTTTTTACTATTGCAAAATGCAGTTTTAAAAAAAAAATCATGATTTTTTCACTCCTTTTTTTTTTAAATCGAGTTTTCAAAAGGTTTCTCCAGTGGAATCGACCCGGAACCTCTGTAACTGGTGGAATAAATGTCTGAATATTAAGGTCTCATCGTTTTCGGATCGATTTTTCACCTGGGGAGTTTTAAAATGGCGCCTCGATTGCAAAATTTTTGTAAATATGTTTATGAATTTTTAACTCAACAACTATGGGGTTATGGAAAAATTGCCAAAAAAGAAAATATTCTTAGAATTACTCAAAGAATGCACCTAAATTTTTTCAAAAGATTTCAAGAAAACTTTTTTATTTTTGCAAACTGTAAATTTATGCAAAATTCAAAAGTTGCTCAAAAAATCCAAAATAATTCCCACGTATTCTACAGTTTATTCTAAGAATATTTTATTCTTATAAATTTTTTTGTATGTGCATTTCTTGTGAAAATTTTCCCATTAGTATCAATGTGGTATCAAAGTGCATATTTCGCCTGTTCGCCGTAAAATGCATTTTTTACGTTGCCCAACTATCACCATCGTGGAGGTCGACGAATATAGATAGTCTCTTTTTTTTTTACATTTTAGTTATTTTTATATTTTTTTTGTATTTTTGTTTTTTTTTTAATTATTTATGATTACTTTAGAGAAAAAAATTATTTCGCTTGATGCAAAAGAGGAAAACAGTGCAAGCAATAGTACTTGTCGCAATCAATGCAAAATCTGCTAGTTCGTTGACGACACTCCTTGTAGTTACATACTGCTCTAGTTCTAGTTTCATACTGATGAGATTGGAAATCGCCCAATTTAGAATTGGATAAATACACTCTACTGATTTCTTTACATAAATATTTTGTTGTAACATGTTTAGTTTTGTCGGTATTGCAAATGTTCCAAAGTGTTAAAACATTTGTAACTGAAGCTTGAAGGATACGCGAGAAAATTTTGAATGTCCATTTTTTTGAGCTAATACTTGGGCAAGCTTTTTTACATAGAAAATCGTGCAAGTCTACGCCTCCTATAAATTTGTTGTACAGTGAGAAGGCAAAAGGAAATCCTATTTCTATTCTATCTTTAGCAGTTCGTGAATACCTTTTTATTGGTTTTATAGGTGTAACACCAACTGCTGTAGATAAAACAGATACTTCTTTGGAGTCAATTACAGTAATAAAGTTCATACCACTGTTTGTGTCATGATCCACTTTGAATGTTCCTCGCGGAGCTTTTTTTTCAAAAGTATGCTTTACTTTCACTCTATCCTTGCGTACAGTTCCTGTCGATCGCAATCCATATTTGCCCAAGTGTACAATTAAATCAGGACTAGTGAAATAATTATCGAAATAGAGGTGATAGTCTAATAGCTTTCTTTTTCAAATGCCAAGTAAAAGAGGATTGATCATTTGTACAACTACTCTGGATCCAAGTGGACATGATGCTAAATTTATTCCAATGCTAGTATCATTTTTACCACAGCAAATGTCCATATTGAACAAATACCCATTTGCTCCACACAATCCCCAGAGCTTTAGTCCATATCTGTCAGGCTTGCAAGGTAAATATTGTTTTAGGCAAGTACGTCCAAAAAATCTGACCATCATTCCATCTACAGAAAGAGCTGTCATAAAAAAGCCAAATTGTTGAATATTTGTTTTGAATAGATTTAATATTTCCCGAACTTTCCAAGCTTTGTCATGGTCATTTTTATCTTTAGGTTTAGAATATTTTATTTTTGTTTTTATTTCACAAAACCTATCACGACTCATTGCTGAAGAAACTACAGAGCACTTCACAAGAGGGTCAGTTTCCCAATACTCCCTTAGCTCATTTCGTATGTTGTACGAAGATAGCAGTAATATTCCCACAAAAGTATTAAGTTCTTATACGGATAAATCCAATCCATTGGCTTCGCTAGCTTCAATGATATAATTTTTTATTTCTTTAGAGAAAAAAAGTTCAAATAACTGCACAGGTGACATTGAACATATTTTTTTCTTTACAGAATCACTCAACAGTAATTCATTCTCTACATTTCCAGGGCATACTTTTTCTGAATTACACCATGAAAATTCATGATCTGGTTCTAGTTTTTTTTGAACTGCTGAATAGTTATGAAAAGTAGATCTGTATGAAATGTTTGGTTTTGGGATTTCTTCTTCCAAATTCTCATCATCTGAGTCATATTCTCCTTCAGAACCTGAGTTGTCTGGATCAGGTATAACCACGAACTCATCATTCTCTTCGGAATACGAGTAGATAATCTCGATGTAGATTCCGAAGAGAATGTTCACAACAAAGTAAAAGTAAAGCATACTTTTGAAAAAAAAGCTCCGCGAGGAACATTCAAAGTGGATCATGACACAAACAGTGGTATGAACTTTATTACTGTAATTGACTCCAAAGAAGTATCTGTTTTATCTACAGCAGTTGGTGTTACACCTATAAAACCAATAAAAAGGTATTCACGAACTGCTAAAGATAGAATAGAAATAGGATTTCCTTTTGCCTTCTCACTGTACAACAAATTTATGGGAGGCGTAGACTTGCACGATTTTCTATGTAAAAAAGCTTGCCCAAGTATTAGCTCAAAAAAATGGACATTCAAAATTTTCTCGCGTATCCTTCAAGCTTCAGTTACAAATGTTTTAACACTTTGGAACATTTGCAATACCGACAAAACTAAACATGTTACAACAAAATATTTATGTAAAGAAATCAGTAGAGTGTATTTATCCAATTCTAAATTGGGCGATTTCCAATCTCATCAGTATGAAACTAGAACTAGAGCAGTATGTAACTACAAGGAGTGTCGTCAACGAACTAGCAGATTTTGCATTGATTGCGACAAGTACTATTGCTTGCACTGTTTTCCTCTTTTGCATCAAGCGAAATAATTTTTTTCTCTAAAGTAATCATAAATAATTAAAAAAAAAACAAAAATACAAAAAAAATATAAAAATAACTAAAATGTAAAAAAAAAAGAGACTATCTATATTCGTCGACCTCCACGATGGTGATAGTTGGGCAACGTAAAAAATGCATTTTACGGCGAACAGGCGAAATATGCACTTTGATACCACATTGATACTAATGGGAAAATTTTCACAAGAAATGCACATACAAAAAAATTTATAAGAATAAAATATTCTTAGAATAAACTGTAGAATACGTGGGAATTATTTTGGATTTTTTGAGCAACTTTTGAATTTTGCATAAATTTACAGTTTGCAAAAATAAAAAAATTTTCTTGAAATCTTTTGAAAAAATTTAGGTGCATTCTTTGAGTAATTCTAAGAATATTTTTTTTTTTGGCAATTTTTCCATAACCCCATAGTTGTTGAGTTAAAAATTCATAAACATATTTACAAAAATTTTGCAATCGAGGCGCCATTTTAAAACTCCCCAGGTGAAAAATCGATCCGAAAACGATGAGACCTTAATATTCAGACATTTATTCCACCAGTTACAGAGGTTCCGGGTCGATTCCACTGGAGAAACCTTTTGAAAACTCGATTTAAAAAAAAAAAGGAGTGAAAAAATCATGATTTTTTTTTTAAAACTGCATTTTGCAATAGTAAAAAATTTTTTGGAAAATTGAGATGAGCACCATCGGAAAGAGCAGATCTTAAACTTTCAGAATATAGCTCTTTCAATTTTTTTTGGCAATTTCAACGTCAGTTATAAGCTCTCAAATACCAGGGTAACGTGAGTGGCGTTTTCGGCGGAAATGGGTTAATGTGAATTGTTCGTCCACCATTTCTATCAGCAAGAATCTTCCCTTATATATATATATGATGTTGATAACCCAATACTACACGTATGCGGTTGCTTGGCCGTCGATATGATTTTTTGAGAGATATATGTATGTATATATACATGTCTACATATATATATATATATATATGCATACATATATTAATAATTCTTTATTTATTTGCTGTGTTATTTGTATGGGTGCGCGTATCAACATATGGGTAATTCTTGGCTATTTCGATTGACTTGTAACCCTTAGGTTACGGATTTTTTTTTCATTTGGCACAATTGTTGTACACATAAAACTGAGATTTTTCCCAAATTTTGGAGACGATACATTAATTATCTCAAAAGTTATTAACAATTAAAGAAAAATGATAAAAAATTTTCAAACGGCTATATTTTAAAAACTAATAAAGATATCGAAGTCGGATTTTTTTCAAAATACTTATAATGCCTTAAAATTTCGAAATAATTACAACAATAAACAATAAAAATTTTTTTTCGAAAGTTATTAACTTTTTGTTTAAACAATTACTAATATCTCAAAAAGTATTTTTTTTTTTTGAAAAATTCTTGCTCCTACGTATTCCTGAGGATTTTTGCTATCGAAATCAATCATAAAATTCAAGGGCCCGACATATCAGAAAGCGTAGCCCTAATCAAAAGAAGACGCCTCGGTGTAAGGCTGCGGTAGCGCTCCAGCGGACTCACGGTCGAAAGCGACCGGACACCGAGGCATCTTCTTTTGATTAGGGCTACGCTTTCCGATATGTCGGGCCCTTGAATTTTATGATTGATTTCGATAGCAAAAATCCTCAGGAATACGTAGGAGCAAGAATTTTTCAAAAAGAAATATACTTTTTGAGATATTAGCAATTGTTTAAACAAAAAGTTAATAACTTTCGAAAAAAAATTTTTATTGTTTATTGTTGTAATTATTTCGAAATTTTAAGGCATTATAAGTATTTTGAAAAAAATCCGACTTCGATATCTTTATTAGTTTTTAAAATATAGCCGTTTGAAAATTTTTTATCATTTTTCTTTAATTGTTAATAACTTTTGATATAATTAATGTATCGTCTCCAAAATTTGGGAAAAATCTCAGTTTTATGTGTACAACAATTGTGCCAAATGAAAAAAAAATCCGTAACCTAAGGGTTACAAGTCAATCGAAATAGCCAAGAATTACCTATATGCATACTAAAAGTTGATCACGCAGATGTTACCGGTAATTCAGAAATCTATCATTTGGCCTACATTTGAGGCATCATATCTCGAAACCTAGTCATAGCCGGTCGATGCGCCCACGGAGACTTTTGATCTACATGATGTTGGCTACCTAATCCCAAATTTTGAACCATTTCGGCAGAAAGTCCTTTTCCATAATGTTTGTGCGGGGTCCTTTAACTCATTACTTATCTTATTCGTTAAAGATTATATATAATTAGTATTATTAGTAATATTAAATAGATTAATTTCAAGAATTGAATAAAAATAAAAGATAATACATTATTCAACAAATGTTATAAAGTAAATTCTTTTCTCATGTGAGTTTACACCCAATCGAAATGAGGGTGGGAAGTCACGCGAGGCGAGAATCTCTTCCGAACGTGTTGAGTAGTTTTAACTCTTTTCCTGGTCTAAGAGTTGTAGCTACGATGCCGACGAACAAAATTCACTTTGAAAGGTTTAGACCGTCACTGAATTCGAATCCGGTGTCAAATTTTTCAAAATTCAAGATGGCGGATCCAATATGTTGGATAATAAATTCAAAAATCCAAGATTTTGAATAATAATAAAAACTAGTATATTTTTTGTAAAGAATGAAATCGAAACTCTTTTTAGCAATTATTTGATTAATCACATAGTTTTTGAGTAAAAAATCCAAAAGTTTCGGGATTTTGAGTTTAAGATTATCGTAACCGTAACTTCATTAGTTTTAGCACAAGTTGTTTACTCACACCCATGACTATGTGCTCTTATCACTTATCTGTTTTGCTAATTGAAATCTAAATTATAGTTGATCTTGACAATTATTTCCTCTGTGACATTTGAATAAAATATAAGAGATAACATTTGTCGTGTCGATGCAATAACACAAAATGGAGTGTCATTGTTTATTTTCTTCCACTCATGTACCTCTCTCGTAACTGGTCATATTGATCAACACTATCCATTATTTTATTATAAACTTGGATACTTACAGGACAAGGTACAGCAGTTTTCAAGAAATTTCAACATTCGTTATGACAGGGCTCATAGCGATATTCACTGGCCCTGTGCGCGGTACTCTCCTCACACGGATGCAGCGGCCGAGCATGGCTATGGAAACATAACATTCACGTACTCGTGTCGTTGCAGAGCCTAGAGAGAGGAGGTTGCGGCCGGCGAAGAGAACGGGGCGAAGAAGAGCGAGAAGAGCGGGAGAGAGAGTGAGAGAGCGATAAGGGCGAGAGAACGCGGAGAGTGCGGCTCGCGCCGCGATAGGAAGGGCGAGAGAGAGAGTGAAAGAGCGAGTAGGAGCTGACGGCAAAAGAGTTTCGGTAACGAGCTCGAGAGGTCATCTAGAAAACCCAAAAACTACGATGATCACGGTGCGCGCTGATTACAAGAGCGAGCTTGCCGATAAGAATTCGAAGCACCAATTGTCGACGGGTGTCTGGTCATATCCTCGGTTTACCAACAGCCCAACAATTCATCGATTGGCAGGGTGGGGACGTAAGCCAGCAATCACCAGGCCTCCCCCGATCATCCCGAGGGCCCCAGCACCAGCGGGACTGCCGTTCCGGCGACGGCGGCTCTCCACCAACGAGCTACGGGGAGGCATCCGAGCTCTCGCTCGGTGCAACGCTATCGAAATAGATCACCCGCGTCGGAAAGTGAGCGAGATCGCTCCTTCGTCAAATCGCGCTATTTTGTCATCTATTTGGGTTGAGCGATTTCGCTGCCCCTATTTGTGTGTAGAACTAAGATTTCATCCTGTATTTACGTTGGCGTGGTTAATGAGATCGCTAGTTGTAATTATATTATTTTGGATAATAACTGCGGTTGCTCATTGCTGTCACCTTTCCCCGTCATCTCGTTGGATTCACGCTCGTGGGGATTCGCGTCGGCTCCCTTTACCGAAAAAGAACCCACTAAAAATAAATCGCGTGGCGCAACATTGGCGCAATACGTTGTGATATCGAACCCCCTTGCAGGGTTGGAAGCAAATTTTATCATCGTTACAGGCTTGGTATTTATCCATGTTAGCAGCACTTTACCTTTAGTTCTATAGTTGAACCTTTACTATTGTTTTGGTTTGTCCCAATCGGATATATACCTTGAAGAAGGAGTTTTCAGCTAAGCTGACAGAAGACAAAAATTGCCAAACGCCACAAAATAGCCTTATTGTCATATTCTTCTAAAGATTCAGATTCATTAGTCTCGTCCTCAGATTTATCGGAACTAATCTCCGAATTTTCTAGATTGAGTGGAAGATTATCATCTCTACTAGGAAGTTTCATTAGAATTACGCTTATAAATCAGACAGGCTAACCCCCAATCAATATTTTCACACTTTTTTGTGTTAGTTATCCAAATAGATGTTTGTCCACTTTCGAGTAATGGCTACCTGAATAAATTCTTTCCACTTTTCAGTGATGGTTATCAAAATCAATGTATTTTCCCACTTTAAAGTGATGGTTACATATCGTATTAGTAACAATTGCTTGATCATAACACAATTGATCAAAACTCAAAAGAAGAATCAATTCAGATCTAGGCTACAAAAAAAATTAAAATTGGAGATAGTGACCATTTTTAATGAGTTGAAATAGCACACAAAGCGAACAACGATAAACTCTATTAAAAATTCTTACATCAATTCTAATGTATGAAACATCGCTAGATCCCGTAGGATGTTTTCAC
The DNA here is from genome assembly GCF_024137745.1 of Phymastichus coffea. Taxonomy (NCBI): domain Eukaryota; kingdom Metazoa; phylum Arthropoda; class Insecta; order Hymenoptera; family Eulophidae; genus Phymastichus; species Phymastichus coffea. Next base: position 9,385,266 of record NW_026706814.1, read on the forward strand.
CCTCTATTTCTTATGCTTGAACCTGTTCTCATGCGAGATAGAACGTAAAAAATATATAAAAATGACTCGTATTCTATTCTCATGAAAGTTCTGATGCATAAAACAGTCCTCACATATGATCTGACATATGGTCAGATTTTTATAAAAGTTTAGTTTCTTATATATGTTCTGACTATATGTCATATGTAAGAAACTAAACTTTTATAAAAATTTATAAAAAATAACAGTGTTTGTTAAAAATATCTAGAAAAGGTGAAAGTAAAAGATACTTAGGAAGACGCAGGTAGACAAGGGCCGTACTAAGAAAAGGTGTCAGCGTTCGATAGTGCTACGGAAAACCTAACACGTGGGAAGAAAGTCGTTTAAGGTTTTTTTTTTTTTTTTTTTTATGGTGGTAAAAAAACAGGATAAATCCTCATGGACCATAACGGTTGGAGTGTGACGGCAGTTCACCGAAGCTACCCACCTACACTCTCCCACCCGCCGTGTGACGTGACTCGCTGATCCTCTCAGACCGGGCTGTTTCAAGCGATCTATCAATCGAACGCAAGGAGCCTCCGGGTCGTCGAAGACCAGCTGACCGCCCAAATCCCGCTTCTCTTCAACCGGAGGGTAAACCATCCGGGGAAGAGTAGTAAAGTCCACCTACACCATTCTCCAGCGGGGAACCGCGTAAGCATTACTTCCCGCTGGAGAACCGCGTCAAGTCCTCTCGTTGTCCACGGGTCCTGTATCGTTTCGTTACGTCCGTTTATTCACATTCATCCATTTGTTCATACCATTTACTCCCGCATTCTTCTCGTCTAACACTCGACTTCCAGGCAACCGTCCGCCTTTTTCCCTCGTAGGATAGTCTCAACGTACGTTGCCGTTACCGTCCAGTAGTCTTTGTCTTGTAGCATCTTTGCCACAATGTTGTTGGGCGTGATGTTTCCAAGCGTCGTCTCCAGTCTTTGCCTTTCGTCGTTCCAGTGTGAGCATTTGAAAAATGTATGCTCTGCGTCATCACATTTGTATCCACAGTATTTACAGTCGGCGCTGTTAACTTTGTTTCTGTCAAACAGATATTTCCTGAAGTACCCGTGGCCGGTAAGAAACTGGGTCAGGTAAAAATTCACTTCCCCAAATTGCCTCTCCGTCCACGGTCTCAGGTCGTCAATGAGTCGTCTAGTCCATGCTCCGTTCGTGCTCATCCTCCATTGTTTGTTCCAGTCCGTCATCGTCCTAGTTCTTTCGTCCTGGGCAGCTTCCGTTCTGGTCATGTCGCTGTTTCGTTCGTACACGCGTTTCCGCTCTCTGGCGATGTTTATCGGGATAACCCCCGCCACCACCAGGACAGCCTCAGCCGAGACTGTCCTGTAGGCGCAGGCTATCCTCAGTGCTCCCTGTCTTTGTACGTTTGTCAGTCGTTTGCAGTATTTCTTGACCCCCAACGCGTCGGCCCACACCTCCGCCCCGTAGAGCATGATCGAGTGGGTCGTTGTCATCAGTAGTCGTCTCTTCCATTGTCTCGGTCCAAATGTATTTGCCATAAGACGACTGAGAGCGGAAGTCCTCTCTGCCGCCTTCCTCGCTGTCTGTTGTATGTGCGGCCAGAAGGTCATCTTCGTATCTAGGGTCACCCCCAGATACTCGACCGCCCCACTGGTCCGCAGCGATACCTCTCCGACTGTCATGGGAATCAGGGTATTAATCCTGCTTCCCGTCAGAAGGATGAGTTCTGTCTTGGCCAGGGCAAGGCTAAGTCCGCGTTCAGTCATCCATCTATTGATTCGTAACATCGCGCGGTTCAGAAGCATTTGCGCCAGCTCCGGGGTACGGGCTATTATCACCACAGCCACATCATCGGCGTAGGCAACCAGCTCCACCCCCGGTGGCATCGGTAGTCTTAGTAGTGCGTCGTACAGTATGTTCCAGAAGTCGGGTCCAAGGATTGAGCCTTGGGCGACTCCTGCTGTGATTCGTCTGGTCACTGTTCTGTCGGTCGTCTCGTATCGAATCCATCTGTCGTGTAGGTACTCCCTCATCACCCGCATCAGGTATTCGGGAACCCTGAAAGTTTGTAGGGCCTCCAGAATATCCCCCCACCGAGCGGAGTTGAAGGCATTCCTGACATCAAGAGTCGCGAGAAGTACTATTGGCCTCGCTCCGTAGCACACGAGCCTCGTCCGCCGAAAGGCGTCGGTCACTTGTCGAATCGCCCCTATAGTTGAGCAGCCCCGTCTGAATCCGTACTGGTTTCCTGCAAGTCCTCCGTTTGCAGTTACCGCGTTCGTCAGTCTTGGTTTCAATAACGCTTCGTAAAGTTTACCCGCTGTGTCTAGAAGACTCAGGGGTCTATAGGAAGACGGACTATTCGGCTCTCCTTTTCCTTTATGCAGGAGAACCAGTCTAGCAGTCTTCCATCGTCTGGGAAAGATGCCCGCACGTAAGACCGCGTTATACTTATCCAGGAGGAGTCCTGGACGTACGCTCACGATCTGCTGGAGGATCTCTCCCGGTATACCGTCTGGTCCGGGTGCCTTACCAGGCTTGATCGTGGACACAGCCTTAATAAGCTCTGCCCCGACAAACTCTGGCACTGTCGTCTCTTGTTCGTTCGTCATTTCTTCCGTCTCTGGTTGGTTTGGGAAAAGTCCATCTACTATTGCTTTCATGGTGTCTTTGTCTTTTGGTTCAGAAGGGCCAAGGGCCCCCAATTTCTTGGTCACAATCTTGTAGCCAAGTCCCCAGGGGTCCCGCTCCACTTCTTCACACAACTGTCTAGCGCATCGGTTTTTACTGTCCTTTATTTTAGTGGTCAGTCTCTTACGTGCCATCTTGTACGCTGTCGATAGTTCGTCCGCGTCTGGTCTGCTCTTTTTCCGTGCGCGGTTCATCCTCCGGCGGCAGGCAATGCATTCCCCACGGAGGAGGCCAATCTCGTCCGTCCACCAGTATATTGCTCGTTTGTGTGTTCGGCCCTTGCGTCGAGTCATCGTGGCGTCGCACAGTTCCGTTATCAGTTCCGTTGTCTTGTCCGTTATTCATTCGGCACGCTCCCGCAGACCAAGCTCTGCCGGGACAGACTCGGCGGGTAACGGTGCCTCCCTTAGCAGTTTGTCAAACAGCTCTCTATCTTGTCGTCGTAAGTTCCAATACGTTGAAGTCCTGTCTCTAGTTTGTCCGTTTCGTATGTTCGTCGATTGATTTGTCACCTCAAAGACGATGTGCTGATGATCGCTGGCTGTATAGTCCTCGGTCACCCGCCATCCTCTTATCCGCGACGAGATCCTGTCTGACGTCATCGTCACATCGGGTATTGAGTATCCGAAGCCCGGTCGTCTATAGGTCGTTGTCGTCCCTTGGTTGACCACTACCAGATCAAGCCTTGCGGCCATTTCCAGAAGCAGTCTTCCTCGTTTGTCCGTCGTTGTCATACCCCACTCGACCGCTCTCGCGTTCATGTCTCCCGCGACGACAAAGTCACCCGGGAGACCTGTGAGGGCGTCTTCCAGCTTACCGACTTTTTCCTCGTACACTGCCATCGTGCAGTTTGGGGTCAAATATACGCTAACGTAGGTGACGGAATCTACCCTCACCCACGCGTTAAGGTTTAAGTATTAGGGAATTATTATTATTAAATTTATTTATTATTATTTTATTATTAGGGAAAGCGCAGTTACTCTCGTAAGGCTACCTATCTTTGGCCTCATGATTTAGCGGGTTATGTAATAAATAAAAAAAAAATTTGTTAAGGCAAATTTGAACGAAAATTTTTAAAGTAAGTCTGCGTTTGTTTTTTAAGCCGCTTACATGATGTACTCGTGCAAAGTAAAGTGCCAGACGCAAACATATTTATTGAAATGCTGTACTCTTACACAGATCTTCCCGAACGTGCACGAGCGTAAAGTCGTTTCCTGGCGGTAAAGCCAATTCTTGGCTTCAAGAGTTTGACTCCTGGAAGCCATTAGACCTCGCGGGGAGTTCGACTTCCGGGTTTCGTAGTCGCCTAAGAACGGAAAGGGGAAGCTGCTTAGCTGACCTGAGGACCAGTAGGCCAGCGAGTGGAGGAACGAGTGAGAAAGCATTAGTTGTCAAGTAGACGGGGTGATAGGATAATGAGAATAATTCAAGTTCGAACGGGCAAGAAAGATTTCGTTAAGCCAGTTCATAAGCTAGTGAAAATATGTAGCTCGGAGTAGTATAAAATTACGTAAATTAGAAAAAAAAAAGAAAAATTTTGTAACGTGAATTTGAGTGAAAATTATTAAAGTAAGTTTGCGTTCATTATTTAAACCGCTTACATGATGTACTCGCGTAAAGTAAAGTGCTCGAAGCGAACGTATTTATTGGAATGCTGTACTCAAAATCTCGTACACAGCTCCTCCCAAACTTGACGTACACGAGTACAAAGGCGTTTCGTGGCCGTAAAGCCAATTCCTGGCTTCATAAGCTTGACTCATGGAGGCCGTTAGACCACGCAGGTAGTCCAACTTTCGGGTTTTCTAGGTCGCCTAAGGACGAAAAGGGGAAGCTGCTCAGCTGACCTGAGGACCAGTAGGTGAGGGAGCGAGTGAAAGAGCATGAGTTGTTAAGTAAACGGGGTGTGGCCTAAATTCTGCTGTGCGTAAGGTCCAATGAGGGAGGCTACCCTCCTAGGGATGCTGTTGTGGCTGGAACGAGACGCGCCGCCAACAATTTATCTTCTTTTCACGCACTTTTACTTTTTGGCCTGCGACGTGTAAATTGCTTTATTCTCGAGCGGAGATTCTTTTAAAGTTCATTCGACTTACTCCGAGCGTTCCCTGCGGGGCTTATCCTTGTATAATTTAATTGTACTAACTTCGAATAAAAATTGTTGTGTGTATTTTATTTCCGCTGAAATAAAATTCGGTATTTTTGTTCACTCCGTCCCTTTCAGTGTTCATGTTACCAAAGCAATCACCATTGTTTATATGATCTGACCATACGTCAGAACATATAAACCATGAGAATAGAATACGAGTCATTTTTATATATTTCTTATATTGGATCTTGTATGAGAATAGATTCAAGCATGAGAAATAGGAGGCGGAAACATCCTACGGGATCTAGCGATGTTTTCTTTATTAGAACTGATGTAATAGTTTTTAGTAGGGAAGGATGAAAAATAGATAAATTAATTATTTTGTAATTTTTGTTGTTGAAAACTATGCGACTAATAAAAAAATTGCTAAAAAAAGTTTCATTTTGTTTTTCCAAATCTTAAATTTTTAAATTCGCCATCCGCCATATTGGATCGGCCATCTTGATTTTGAAAATTTCAGCGTGGATTTAAATTCAGTAGCACCTAAAGCCTACTATGATACAATAGTTTCCTCCGAACTCGTAAGCGATGAAAACGTAGATCTACGTAAGTATCAAATATTCTTTTCTCTTTTCTCGAAAACTATGTGACTAATCAAAAAACCACTAGAGACAGTTTCTATTTGTGTTTTCACGAAAAAAACGCTAGTATTTTTTATTTTTCAAAATCTTGAATTTTTCGGTTTGCCACCCGTCATATTAAATCCACCATTTTAAATTTTGAAAATCTAACAGAGGATTCGGATTCAGCAACGGTTAGGACCCTGTAAAGTGGATTTCGTTTTTCTGCACCGTAGCTGCAACTCTTTGGTCAGGATAAGGATTATAATATCGTGTAAAAAGCGAAAATTTGAGTGTACGTACATTTGTCGTCGAGTATGTGGCAGTCATACTTTTCGCACGAAATTTTTTTCTGCTCTAAGGTCTTCTTTTTTAATACCATTTTATTTGCTCAGAAAATTTTCTAGTAGTCTCCAGAAGTGGTAAACCAGTAGCTAGAGAGTGTGATTTTTATTGTGTATATTTTTAAAATAATAGTAAAAATAACAAAGTCACGGCGAACTTTTGAATGTTCTTTAGCATTTTTCATTCCATAATATAAGGAACATAAAAATTCAGTCCGAAAATTCAAATATTAAAATAATTTTTTCGAGTTTGGATTTCATAAAAATGTATTTTTTGGTAGATTTCGTCATATAATTATTTAAATAAACTTATGCACACATTACTCCTACTTATGCGGAATGTATTAAAAAATGAATTAGGGTATGCTGCACCAGTCCACATAGAATATAAAGGTATATTTTAGAAAATTATTTCCCACCTTCTCACCGTTAATAAACCTAAAATTTCCTCTGAAATTTCTGCAAAAATATAAATTTGTACTGAGGCGCAAAGTATCGGTTTATGCACGTGTAGATTTATATCTTTATATACGTATGAGTCATTCATTGTCAGGTGGACCCCCCTCTCTCTTTCTCTCTCTCTCTCTCTCTCTCTCTCTCCAAAGTTATAGTGACCCTAGAAAGTCATCAGTGGATTTAAACTTTTTCTCTGCATATCTACTTTACATGCAATATGGCTATTTCAAAAATCCAAGGGGCGGCTAATACTTATTTAATCCTAGTTAATCCTGAAAAATTTTTTTAATTCGGCGATATCTCGTTGAATTTTAGTGCCACTTGTTTTTTGAGACCGGCAATAGATTCAGCGTCAAATTTTACATTGATATGTACTACTGTACTCAAAATCATAATCATGCACCCAAGGTCATTTGAAGTTCAAATATATTTTTAATCGCGTTTCCCGAAATACTGCCTTTGTAATATTTCGAGAATTAAAAATGTGATATTTCATATATAATTTACAATTGTCAGCTAGAATATGATTAATAATGCTATTTTTTTTAAAAGTTATAAATATATATTATTGACAATTTACTTGCTTTATTGAAAATGAAACGAGTAAAAAACAGCGATGATTTTTAAAAAAAATGAAGAGACAGACCGGAGAATCGAACCGGAGTCCTCTGGGTTGGCAGGCTAGCGCTCTACCACTAGAGCCAATGCCACATGTACCTTAGAGGATGCATATTGTGTATATTAGCTACATACGCATACATTTGGTTTGGGCCTGAGCGTGCGGAGGAGCGGGAGCGCATGCTGTCTATAGTTCTGACTTGAGGATGCGTGCTCTTTCTCTCCCTCTCTCTAGCTCTGACTTAGCGTGGACCATAGCGCGGAGGAGTGGAGGAGCGCATATGCAGCTATGCTTACTACCTACCCTCTTATCTTAAGTTAACTATGTCTATTATAAATGTAGATCACAGCTGGTTTGAGGATGATCAAGCTTCTTCACTACTTTCCGGAAGTGAGAAAAAGAGAGCAGCTATGTTTTGCCACCAACCCTCTTTATCTTATACTCCATATTGTAGAAACATATGATCTCTTATTATTACAAGCGTTCGGTAGGATTTTCGACGGTCAGTCTCAAGGCAAACATCGAGTTAGTCATAGCACATTGTGAAATTAGTTTTTCTATTTATTTGTGTAAAAAAATTTGTGTTAGTGAAAATGGAAAGTATCGTTAATGTTTGTCAGCTTCTGGAAACCGTAAGTAATCATTTTAAAAATTAAAAATAATTATATATATATATAATTTTAATAATTTTTAATTATAATTTACAGAGTACTAATGCTATCCCGCGTGAGCTACTGTATCGGCTGCTCATTGTTATTTTAAACGCAGTAAGGTCTTTTTTATATTATTTAATATTTAATATTTAAATATTTATTTATTTATTTATTTTCAGTTGCTTAGGTGTGCAGGCAATGCACAACACGTTGCCCAACTTACCCAGATTATTGCGATTGTTCGTGAAGTAAGTATATTAATATTATTATTTAATTCTATACATATACTTATACAGATTTTTCATTTTTCAGTGGATCAAAGAATCAATGACTGAAAGACTGGTCGCGCAACAATTGGCCTATCAAATTGAGAAGACTATAGAAGAGCGAGTGAGGGCGCAGCTATGTCGCTAGAAGCGCGCAGAAATAATGAGAAAAAAACCAGAATTTTCACGATTAGAGCGCAAGAGAAAAGCTGAGCTGGCCAAGACGGTGCAGGATGAATTAGCGGACAAAATAAAAAAAAGATTAGTTGCGGCAAAATCATTGTCATCAGCATCGCCCTCATCTACATCATCTTCAGGATCGGAGACGTTGTCATCATCGTCTACGTCAGCATCGTCTACGTCTGCGTCATCTACGTCTGCGTCTACCACATCTGCGTTTGCAACATCATCGATGCCTTCGCTTGACATTTTACAACATGATGAGGCAATTGATTTATCTACTAAGGTAAGAAAACACTTATATTTATTATAAAATTTATATATTTCATGCGTTTATTTTAAACAAAATTAATTAATATTTTTAATAATTTACAGAGAACTGTGCCGAAGAAGCCACAAATCAAGAGTAGTGAGGCTATTCGGCGTAAAATAATCATGATTCCGATATTATTTTAATAGAATGATCATATTACCGACAACGAGAAAGCCGACTCGCCCCCTCAAGGTAATAGGAACGCATAAGAAGAGGACAAAATAAATTAAAATAAATAAAATGCTTTATTTTTTTAATTAGAGAGAGGGAGAGAAAGAAGTGAGAGAGTGAGAGAACTAGTGGTAGAGAGATAGAGAGAGAGGGAGGGAGAGAGAGAGAGTTCCATATGCTGTTATGATTAGGTATTATATATTTAAAATTAAATTATTATTATATTTAAACTTAAATGCTTTTATTCATAAAATTTAACTTGATATATTGTATGTTACACATTTTTATTTATTTAGCTTATATTTAATTGTATTAATTCCAATTTATTTAGAGAGTCAACTATATTAAACTAATTTCTTCACATCACCGCTGATTGGATCTGCCAGTGGGCCCTCCGACAGAGTGCCTTCCCCAACCACCCATCCACCTACTCCACCCACCCACTCACACCCACCGACCTACCCTCATCAACCCACCCACCCACACCCACCTACAGAAGTTATTAAGGTAGGATGCTGTAGAAGTTGGTAGGATATTTAGTAAGCTATATGATGGTCTCTCTCATTCTCCTTCTATAGTAGAGAGCATAGTAAGCTTATGCTGGCTAAGTTTAGGCCCTCGGAGAGGGGGTAGCGTCTCTAGCTTGCTAGGTGCGTACGCCGTTTAGTCTGGCTGCTTCTCTCTCTCTCTCTCTCTCTCTCTCTCTCTCTCTCAATGATTATAGGTAGTTTGTATTAAATTCTAACAATTATAACGGGGTTTTGGCCCAGTGAAATTGGGCCTGGCTAGGACAGGGACCGTTGCCAAAAGGGCTTTGACTTGCTCGAAAGCTTGCCGTTGCGCCTCCTGCCATTCAAATTTGGCGTCCTTGCGGGTGAGCGCGTTAAGCGGCTCGCAAATCGTGGCGTAATCGTTTAGAAATTTTCGATACCACGAGGCCATGCCCAAGAATCTGCGCAAAGCACGAAGATTTTTCGGGGCTGGGTACTCGAGTATCGGTGCGACTCGTTCTGGATCGGGACGTGTACCATCGCGATTTACTAGCACGCCGAGATAACGCACCTCGGTCATGCAAATCCTGGACTTCTTGCGGTTGATCGTAAGGCTAGCTTCACGTATTCTTTTTAGAATATGCGTGAGCCAGCGGACCATGCTCTGAGAACATTTCAGTAGCGATGATCACGTCGTCAAGATACGCGAAGGCATAAGGCTCCATCTCGGGCGAGATGAGCCTGTCGGCCAACATCTGAAATGTTGCCGGGGCACCAGCCAATCCGAAGGGCATCCGAACAAATTCGAATAGCCCGAGTCCTGGGACGGTGAAAGCAGTTATCGGGATGGCCCTCTCCGAAAGAGGGACCTGCCAAAATCCGCTCGCGAGGTCAATTGTGCTCACGAATCTGGCATGCTGGAGCTTTCGCAGTATCGCGTCCATAAAGGGCAGCGGATATGCGCTCACGCGAGTAACGCTATTCACCTTCCGGTAGTCCACACAAAATCGGTATTCGCCGTGGGGTTTCCGAATCATCACCACCGGGCTAGACCACTCGCTGTGGGACTTACGAATAATTCCCATCTGCAGCATTTTATGCACTTGCACGTGCATCTCCTCTTCGATCTTATGCGACACCGGATAGTATTTCTGTTTAATTGGGCGCGCGCTGCCGATGTCGATGTCGTGCTCGATCCATCCGGTACAGCCGAGCTGCTCGCAGGAAGGTTCGGGCAGGAGGTCATCCATCACTCGATCGATTTCTTGTCGCTGCTCCTTCGAGATCTCTTCGATACCCAAGGCCGCCAGCGACATCGCCTCCTCCGCACGAAATGAGGAGACAGTGGTTGGGACTTCCTGATCGCAACCTTTAATCCTTATCGTGTTGGTTTCGGGATCCAAACACGCGGAAAAGGCTCGAACGAAGTCACTTCCGAGGGTGCAATCAGCATCAGCCTCGCTCAAAATGAGTACGTCGATCGAGTGGGTAACACCACCTATCGTAAAGGGTAACTGTACATTACCGATGATAGGGACATAATGACCATCGACTGCTTTCGCGCCGGGCCCGACATACATGTTGACGCGCTTGTTCATCGCGGCAGCAATCTGAAGGGCGATGGGACTCAGAACGGTGCGCGAGGCTCCAGTATCGTACAGAGCCCTGCAGGTAAATGGACCGATGCTAAGCGTCAGCCACCATCTGGGGTACTTCTCTACCAACGCGCTCGTCGCAAAACTATCGGAACGCGTTGGCGCTTCTCCCGCGGGGGCATCTGTAGCGAAGGTCCGGGTCGCCATCGGAACGGTAGGGACCTCATCTACGCGTTCCTCTCCACGTTTTTTGGTGCCTCGACTTTTGAGCACTCGGGACAGGTGGCTTTGGTGTACCCAGGCCAGCTGCAGTCCCAACAGAGTAATCTCTCAGCATCGGGGCCGGGAGGCTTGCTCTTGTTTTGTCCGACTTGGGAGTGATGACTTGGGCCCGACCGTTTCTTGCCGGGCGGCCACGGCCGCTTGCCCCGCTCCGTCTTCCCTCGCGTTGACGCGGGTAGGCCGGAGGTTTGCCATCTTTCGGGGAGCCGACGGTGGTCGACTCCTGTACTGCGTCTTTAAGGGGGACGGGAAGCCCTTTCTTAGCCGCCGCAAGTTGCTGCCACTTTTTATCGAAAAACTTTTGAAAAGATTTTTCGAAGTCGGCCTCAGAGAAAGAAGACTTTTCTACTACAGACGCGATGCTCGCTTTGGCCCTCGATGGCGCTTTGGCCCTAGGCTGGTATGCCGCGTCGGGCAGCATGCTCTGTTCCGCGGAGGGGGGGGGGGGGGCTTTCCAGTGTTCGTCGGACTCCGCGATCTCTACTTCCATTGCTTTGGCTAACAACTGCGGTAACGACGCGAAGTAGTTCTGAGTCTTTTTCAACTCTTTCTTCAATTTAGGCAACATATTATCGATTGCCAAGTTGACCTGGTCTGCGACGCTCCACGGCCTTTCGAAGCGGCTAAAAATAGTATTCAGCGCTGCAAGGTAATCGCGGACCGGTTCATCGGGGCCCTGTGTCCGCAGGTGTGCTTCAACCGATAGGTTACGGTTGTACTTCCTGGATTTACTACAGGCGGATAGCGCGGCATCTCTGAACTGTTCATACGACGACCATGTGGGCCGTAGCAAGCAGTACCATCGAAGCGCAGATCCGATAAACAGGGTGGACAACGAGTCTAAAAGCTCGTCTTCCGCTATTCGATCTAGGCAGCAGTTTTCTTCAACACGCTCCAAAAATTCCTCGATGCTGATGTGCCGTCTCCCGCAAAGGAAATCTTCCATTCCCTGATGGTTTTCCCTAAATTCCTGGTTGAACTCATCGAGCGGGAGGTTGCGAGAATTGGGCTCGATCGCCAATTGGGGACACCGAAGCTCGAAGGGATTTGGGCTTGCGTGGCAGCCGTTTGTTGCGCGCCCGTCACTTGCGAGAGCGGACGACTTGAAGATGTGACCCCCCTTCCCCAGCTCGAGCTTACGGGGATGTGAGGGATCGCGTTGGGAAACGCTGCTTCCGTTAGTCGCGTGGCCGCTTGCATCCTGTCGGCCGGTCTCACTGATGCGGTTGAATAAATTGTTGGCCCTGTCGCGTATTGTGTTGTCTGCTGCTTCGTTGTCGAGCAGAAGATTCGTGCCTGGGGATTTAGGTTCGGACTGGCTACAGTCAGGTCGAAGTCCGGATCGATGAGGCTGTATGTATCGCGAAAGTTGACAGCTTTATCTGCGCGAGTCGAGTTGAACCGTGTGCACTCGTTTTGTTGTTGAGCTCTTGCTTCAGCTGCTTGTAGTCTGGCGAGGAGGTTATTGTTCGTGGTCTTCAGATCTTCGTTTTGTTTTATAAGCTTGTCGTGTTCGTTTGACATAGCTTCTAGACAGTTTTGAAGATCGAGAATTTGTTGAGCCTGTGAACGTTCTGCTATCACTGCTCGTTTTAGCTCCTCGGCTGCTAAGCGTGGCATTTGTTTAGGTTCACCGCAAGGCAGATTAACCCATATGAGGTCTTCACGATAATTAATCGTACTTGGGGTGCCTATTGTAGGTATCGATGCCTCGTGCGCGCATGTTGTGTTCGTGTTGGCATGACGTTGTTCACTTGAACCTACGTTTGCTGCTGATACTGTGCACGGCGGTGTTGACTGCGATGTCGGCACGTGGGCGCTCGTAATTACTGCGAACGTCGGTGTGTATGTGCGTACCGCGTCTCGCATGAGTGTCTCGTGTGTATTAGCTGTTGTTGTGAGTGACATGTCGCCGTTATTCGTTTCTTCTATTTCTTGGCTATTTATCATGTCTTCTTCTATGTCTTGATTAACGGCGTTAACGAGATCTTCACGCAATTCTCGCGGTAGCGCGTCTGATTTTATAAAAGTGAGACAAAGGTTATTGCGCCGCGTTATCGTTTCGTGGTCCCACGCGTCTATGGTTTGTATGAAGTCTTTTTCTTCATAGTCACCTTGCAGTCGTCTATATAAGCGGTTCGCGCGTTCGTACATTGTGCCGTCTACCACGAGTTCAAGATTTTCCAAAACGTTATCTATTCTATCACTTGGCAAACTTTTAATCCATTCTTTAATGTGATTGTCAATTTTTTCTTTTATAATTGTTAAGTCGGTTATATCTTTTTCGGCCATTTTTAATTTTTATAAAACTGATAACGAAAAACAATAGTTTTGGAATATCCTGAAATAGTGGATTTTAATTGTAGGTCGCGTAACAATTTTTAAGCAAATACGCCCGATTGTTGCCAACACGCACAGCGGAAAATAAATGTTGTTACGCTTGTACGCATACGTTTCTAAATACGAAGAATTACGATTCTCGCTCGCACGCTATGATAAAATTTTAAGGTGCTGAAAACCGAGCGCCTTGTTTTGGTTGTGCGCTGTGGCTAGCTTCTAAACGTAAACAATTCTTCTCTCGTCGCGCGCGTCGCATTCCTCGGTGGATTCCACGAACACGCGCTTTCACTATACAATTATAATTCGAATTTCGGATTTTTTTCGCAAAGCTATTAAATCCATGTGTTGTTGGGCGCCATAATATAACGGGGTTTTGACCCAGCGCGGGTCACTCGTTATATAAATTACGAGGGGATTAAAACAGCTCGGTGTGGGCCTCGTAATATGCTGCGCAAAGCCTAGCCCAGCAGCAACAGGAACGTTGTGGTGCAGCGTCTGTTACCTTGGCCCGCGGAGAGCGTCGTGTAGTCCTATGGGCGCTTTGGAACAATCACGAAATTCAGGTGCGAAAGCCGGACGGAACGGAATTGTTTACGATAGGTAAAAGGAAGCGCAAAAGAAGAAAACAGATATACGAGTAACATCGAGTTTACTACGGAGAGTAATACAAAATTAATACGCAGCGTAAGCAGGAGAGAGAGCGGCGAAAAGCTAGCGAGAGAGACACGTATTCGAGAAGGTACTTACATTAATGTCTCGGCGTTAGCCCTGCTGGCGATATCCTCAGCCTCGCACGTGGCTCGCGATGACGCGCAGTGTACAGCTCGGGTGCAGTCAAGAGACGGGCGGCCTTAAAGGCTCGCACGCGTAGTCGCAAGAACTGGCCCGCCAAAGGCACTAGGGGTAATCTCGGCACCGGTATCTTACACCGAGTAGACACTCGCGTATTCGCAGACAACCGAAAAGTCAGTCACAAAAGGTTAGTCATGGAAAGTCGGACAACAAAAGATCGCAAGCACGTGTATAGCCGCTCGTCACACGTCCACGTGCTTCGAAGTCGCCGGTACAAGAGAGACTCCTTATCGCGGGGCTTTGTCCTGCCCCACTCTCCTACTCGCGCGCGTCGCGCCGGCCTCCCGAATTCTCTCTCTCTAACTCGCCCTCTATTAGCGCTCTCTCTGACTTACCTTTGGCTGCCATACATGTGGGATAATTATAAGACAATTATATATATAAGAATAATTATAATTATGTATGGGGAGAGAGAGACATAACGAGGGTCTGGCCGCTCGTTATACAATATATATAGTGTATATATATATAATTTTATTTTTTTATTGAAAAGCATTGTGTACATTGATCATATAATGTCTTGTTAATTTTAAACTAATTTTTTAATATCACCACTAATTGGATTATATTGTACAATACGATCGTGTAATATTAAGCAATATCTTTAGGAAAATCGGTCCGAGTTTCAAATTCTAGGCGAACATCGACTGGAGTGCTTTTTAATGTTTCATTTTGTTTGGAGCAGTCTATAACTATTAACGGCACTTTATTAATGAAATCCTTTTTATTCAGTAACGGCTCGTTTTCTTTACCATAGTAAGCGTTTTGAAAATTAGTATACATATCGTAGAGAACAGCAAACTGATTTTGATTGATATTTAAATTGAGATTTCCATACGGATAGCATTGTGAATTGAGGAATAGCTTCACATTACTAATATTACAATGATCAAAATTACTAGAATTAACACTCGATGAACTTTTACGTTTAGTCTGGAAAGCTAAAATAACAAAGCGAGGCTTTTCCAATTGATTAGAAGTCTTAACACTCCAAACATGCTTTGATGTACGAGGTAATTTTGGATACTCATACATTTCCCAAGTACGATAACTCATAGTAATTGCACGATCTCGTCCAATCTGATTGAGTAATTTGATTTTTTCTTTGTCTGCAACCATCACATATGACATAAACCATTCAACCTTAGTTAAAGTAATTTTTGATTTTTCTGAAGCACCAGGATTCCTTACTGGAATACTTAAAATAGCATTCAAATCATCTTTTGATCTTGTAAGAATAAGTTCATGCTTGACATTGACTACAATTTTCCGATAATCTTCAGCAAAGCCCAGCAACATACTGAGAGGGATAGTCACATCAAAAAAACCTAGAGCGTTACATATTGAAATTTCATTGTTATCACCATTCCATCCGGCATTTTCAGCGATAGAGCTTTGATATGGATTGAGTGAAAGCCAATTTTTCATGAGGCTCGTTAAGCCTACATTTTTCACTTTATCAATTTCAATAGCATTTGTTTCATATCGTATTTCCTCGAACAAATGACAGAGGGTGTTGTTAACTAAGAAAGTGTTCTCCACTGGCGTAGTACCGTCTGGCTTGGTCAAGCGACTGCAAATATGAATCATACTGCGTGATGGAAGCAGAGATAAATCTTGATGTTGAATTGCTATATGGATTTCATCACTATTATTGAAATATGATACTGAATAAGGCTGATGCGCATGAACTTCATAATGAGCTATAGACTCATCGAAAGCGACAGCTGAATGAATGTCTAGAATTCCCTCCATATTGTTGTTGTTGTTTTATAGAGCACACTAATATGCACAATATTTTCTTCCACAATTTTCGACGACTTTCAGTCTCAAGCTTTTTAGGAATTGACTGTTCTGAGGTGTGAGTGGTCTGATAGCTCGCTGTTGACTGGCTGTTGATTGACATTTTTGTCTCTTAATATAGCCTCGACCGGTCTTTATATTGTAAATGATACCCATTACTAAGATATGGTCTTTATATGTACTCGCACTGTGATGACTTCTCCTCGAAAGTTAACTAGGTTTCCGTCTTGATCAACTATATGAATTTGAAAATGATCAATGCTCCTCACAGCTACTGGAAGGTAAATGACTTGAGGGAACTTCTATAATTTTATATCCAGGTGGGACTGCTGGGAATAATTCATGTATAGTATGTACTTTACGATCGTTTATGTAAGAGCCTGTAGTAATATTACACTCTCCACGTAAAGCGTTGACTTTGAGAATAGTGACGGGTAAGTCAGAACTGTGTGTTTCGTTTTCAACGAGCGTACGTCTAGTGAAGCCTAAAATTGATCCAATAGAATCTTCTGGTTCAAAATGTATTTTTTGACTGCACTGAATGACACTACGTAAAGTATTATTATTTGGTTTCAGGCTAAACGATATACCTTTAGATACTAATGCTTCTTTGAGAAAGCTTTCAATATTTTCTATTTCGTAGCTACCAGTCGGTAAAGTGATAGCTTCTTGACCTTCAATGTAAAACTTATTATAACCAACGTCAATGTTTGGTATTGAATTAAATATTAATAGCTCAACTAGACCAAGAACGTATTTTTTGTTTGGTATCAATTCGATCGGTGGAAAATAATATGTTTCGAGTACGGATGATGTTCCCGAGAGACTCAATGTCAGTGTATTCTCCATGACAGATTCATGTCAAATAATAGTCATTCTTTGAATGAGTATTTTATATACTAGTCGTCTTTTCTATAGTTCGTTTAAAAGAAATTTGAGACAAAGATGGCCGCAATTATATGTATTAAAATCTTGATATCTAATATAATTATACATAATTCTATTAACTCTCAGATAAAGCAATAGATCTATAGGCGGTTGTAGATTACCAAAACTATCAAAATACATAACCTCATCACCTTTCTTCTTATATACCACCCAATGAGTACCTGGTCCACGTTTATCATCTAAATTTACAATAGCTGTCTCTTTATATCGTGGTCCATCGGCTGGCAGAGTATTACGCATGAAAACACCTCGAAAATTTGCAATTTTTAGTATTTTAGCATATTTTCTTATATCATGATCTGTCAGTGCTTAATTAGGTAAAGTTACTTCGAGCTTTTTTTTTAAACTTTTTCCACTTGAATATGGTTTCAGATGAAGACCATAACCTTTACGATATGATTTCAAATAAAGTACTTTACCAATAGCAATAGCTTCCATAGTTTTATTATGTCTATGAGCTTCTTTCAATTAATTTTGAGCGACCTTAGCACTGTTAACGGATTTTGCTATTGAAGCAGCTCCTTCAGCTAGAGCTCCAGCGGCGCTTGAAGCAGCAAATAATGGAATTAAAAAAGGAATCGCTCCACCAGCTTTACTGGGAATAGGTAAAATACGGGCTATATTTATTTTACTTCTACCGCCAGCCTTTTTCATAGCTTCTTTGGCTCCTTTTATAGCCGAAAGAATAACTACAAGAGCTCTGTTGTTAGGCACACTACTTTTCGAGACCGTCTTAATAATTTTATTCAATGTAACTGACGGCTTTTTGAGTTTTCTACATTTCTTTCGTGCTTGGCGTTTTTTAAATCCTCTACCTCGTTTCTTACTACCTATCTTCATACCAACACCCATACCAAGCTTACTTTTAATTTTCATAATGTTAGCTACAGTGAAGGCAGCTGCTTTCTCACCAAAACTGCACTCTTTCCCAAGCTTTGTTAGCTAGAATTTCGTCAGCTTTATTTCTTGTCGCAATATCCTCCAGATTTTGCGCATAAGAAATATCGTGTTCTTTACAAGCAACGTCTAGTGGCTTTTTACCAGGATCTCCACGTGCCAATCGTTTGTTCAATTTTGTACCAGGACCACAATACTGATATCCAGGTAAGTGAGCTTCAAAAGGCAAGTTATTTATAATCTCGTTCACTAGATCACCACCAGTCTTTCTTTTATAGTACGTGATCATACTTCTTCGAAAGACAGCATGTTAATGAAATAAAAGATATATAAGCAGACTTTTTATAACTAACAACTCATTCATTGAGGTGTCGATGATGAGTAAACAACATGGATTTCAAAGAACAACCTCTTAAGCTCCAAGTCATTAATTTCGATAGAGTGGTGGAGACGGAAAAACAAGAAAAAAGACATGGTGAACTATTCCTAATAGTATCCGTGCCGTTTTCTGCGGACCTAGTAATTATGGAAAAACTAATTGTTTATTAACATTAATCACTCATCCTAATGGTCTTAGATTTGAAAACGTATATGTCTACTCAAAATCCCTTAATCAGCCTAAATATACATTTTTGAAAGGTTTATTAGAGCCTATTAATGATATAGAGTATCATGCTTTCAGCGAGCATGAGACAGTTGTTTCACCAGATAAAACACGACCAAATTCTATCATGATTTTTGACGAAATAGCCACTGAAAAGCAAGATAACGTAAGAGCATTCTTCTGTATGGGTAGACATAAAAAAGTAGATAGTTTCTATCTCTGTCAATCGTACGCTCGCATTCCGAAGCATCTCATTCGAGATAATGTGAATTTACTTGTTTTGTTTCGACAAGATGACGTGAATATTAAACACATTTACAATGATCATGTTAACTCAGATATGTCTTTTGAGAAGTTTAAAGCAATTTGTTCAAAATGTTGGAGAGACGATAATCATGGGTTTTTGGTTATCGACAGAGACAGACCAATAAATCATGGACGATATAGAAAGGGATTTGATTTTTTTGCTATAAATATAGATGAGTGAGTGGATGAAGATTATTTAACTTTAGAAATTAGTAGCTTAAACATGGCTGAGTTTGAAAGAGAAAAGAAGGTGCTCGAGAAATTATCCATGGCTCGTGATGCCATAAGACGCAAGTATCAACTAATAAAACGCGGTAAAGCTGATTTAGAAAAGACATTGCATGAAACTTTTAAACCTATGGTTGATCCATTGAAGAAACTCGTAGAGGCAACTACTGATAAAAGTACCGCTACTACTGCTGAACAGCAAACGAAAAAGAAAAAGAAAATCGCGTTCGATAATGTTTTCAAGTCAGAAGTAGTTACTGACACTCCCTACAAATCTAGATATTTCAATAGTACTGCTAATGAATTAAATTCTACATTACAACCGCTTGATACTACATTTGAGTCTGCTATTTCTATTGATGATAATGATGATGATCATGATGAATCATCACTTGATACAACTGCTATAAATTTGAACAAAAGTAGTTCAAATGTAACTACAGAACAGAGACAACAGCTATTGGATGATTCGATTGTAGGAAACTATGTTCGACTATTGCATGAACCTCAGCAGAAAAGTAATTTAGACAAGACATTTGGTGTTCGCTTACATGAAAATACATGTCATAAGCAATTCTCCAATTTCCTTCCAAAACGATAACGTGACTGTGAATGATAAAGCATACAGCAAGACGCTTGGTTTACTGGAACTTCTCTTTCGTAAAGAACCTGATTCTAAATTAATCAGTTCATTGGATATTGAAAATTATATAAAAATTCTTGAAATCACTAACGCTCATCGAAAGAGATACGAAACAAATGGAGAATATCGCAATAAGCATGTAAATAAATTCAAAAAGTATATTGGTCCAAATTTATCTTTGAGTAGTAGCGCTAAGAAGCGAAAATCGACTATTGATGGAAGAGGTCTTTTTCCTAACTATAAAATAGCTAGAAAAGGAACGTTATTTGATTATGTATATTGGGATGATCCAAACGAGCACATTGATCGATTGAGATTGCTTATTGCCGAACAAACCGCCGGTAATTCTAGTCATGTTAATGAAATTCATTTAATTATTGAAGAATTACGAGAAGCTGGCTATATATATTAAGAGAATCCTAAATATTACTTAGTAATAAAATGAGTGTTGATGTGTTTGGACGTATATTGAATAAAAAAAAGGAGGGTAATCGAGGTCCTCCTGGTGTAGGGTATAATATCACTAAAGACGGACAATACGACGCGAATGACAAAAGAATTTGTTATATAGCCGATCCTCAGGAGAGTAACGATGCTGTAAACTTACGAACGTTGCGAAAAGCTAGTGAAGCTAACGTTACTATGCTTACGAGTATGATAAATGATCTCTCAAAATCATTGGATACAATAAGATTAGAATTAGTAAAGCATCAAGTAGTTATTAGTTAGTTAGAAGAAGATAATATTAATAATAATAATAATAAGGAGAAAGAAAAAAACTATTGGACCTAAAAAACAAAATTTTTAACCCTTGCCTGCCACACAGGGGTAAGCGGTACCCCAGCCATTTCTATCTCAATTTTGAATAGTTTAAACCGATAAATCGATACTTATGGCGACATCTATAGATCATTAAGATACCCCTCTTCTATTCGGCCTAGTGCCGCTACTTTGAAAGTGTCAGTCTAGCTGTGGTGGTCAAAGTGGAGTGGGATCGCGTGTACCCCAGTGTGTAAGCAACGTCATTTTTCGGTGATTCGGAGTGGTTGTTTTTTTCGTTCTAAATTGGCAGTAAAGTGTAAAATAAAGTTAGTAGACGGTATTCTAATCGTTTTTTTTTTTTTTTGCCGATATATAATATTTTATTTGAATTATTTAGATGGCATATAATTTGCGAACGCGTCGCATACGGGAAGAACTTCTAGAGGAAGATGGCATCGAGGATACGAATGATTCTACCACTTATAGCAATGCAACCCGTATTAGTGAGACACTACAATGCAACAAAAGGAGGCACAGATAACTTTAACAAATTGTGTCATTCCTATACTGTGAGCCGAAGAACAAACGGTGGCCGCAAAAATATGTAACGGGGGCAGCGCCTTATTCGGCACTGACGTCACTAATTTATTAAGGGGAGAGTAAGAGAGGCACTTTCGCTCTTTAACAATCGGGGAACGAGAGGATAGATCGAACGAATAAATAATTTTCTTTACTTGGAACATACAACTTAAATCTATTCAAACAAACAAATACAAAATCGGTTACAATAAAGTTTACATCACGCGCACATATACAGAACAACTTAAACTAACGCGGGAGGACGAATGGCCCGGCGACTGAATCGCCTTGGCCATTTACCTCCTTACAAAGGAAAGAATACGTCGAAACCTCTCTACCGCATTACGATGAGCGTAGCCGGCAAGTGATCGCCTGGCTACGTATCGTTCCTACGCGGCCGCGCATCACCATGAGAGAGAGAAATACCGGGAGAGAGAGATAACCTGACCTTTGTCCTTGGTGATGAGCCGGCAACGGGGAGTTGACCTGGCCGCTGGCTGGACGTCTTCCTCGGCGTAGCCCGTGGTGAACCCACTGGAAGTCATGCAGTGCATGGCGGCGAGGGCGACACTGAATGCCCTGCTGCAGGTGTTGCCTCCACACGTTGCCTCGGCTCGCCCTGGTCTGGTCACTGCTGCACGTGTGTTTCTTCTTCTCTCATCGCGCTGCTACTTCCAACTTCTCTCCTCAACTTTCTTCCGGGAACTGCCTCACGCGACTTGACGCATGGTCAGCATTCGCGCTCTCGCCGGGCTCTCCCACCAAGCCTACTCATTAGGCGGCGTGCGACAAAAGCGCTAATTGGTCGCGCGTCACACGCCGGCCTAAACCTGCATAGTGCGTGCATAGACGCGCACTCTAGCATGCTCGCTAACTTTCTCTCTCTCTCTCTCTCTCTCTCTCTACCTCATAGTCGCTGCGCTCTTGCTTCTTCGGGCGCTCTCAATCTTGCTCGGCAATCTTTGGCGGCTGGAAAAACATAAAGGCCAGTGGTTAGGCGCAATAAATATATGCGCCGAACGCTGACCACGTCGCCATGCCGAGCGATAAGAGGGAGAGAGAGAAGAAGGGCAGACGAGGAGCAAGCGTACTGCTTGCTCTCGTCACAGGTATTTCTATGGAATGATTGATCAGGCTGTTGTAAATGCAAGAGTTTTACTAAAGTGCCGGAATAAAACTGAAGGTATCAAAGACAATACGTCAGCTGTCGTTTGTCTTGAAAAATTGAGCCACTATCTTGTCAAACCACTTCTGCAAGAGAGACTGGCAGTCAGCACTTTGCGAAAAGATATAAAGCATGGTATTGCTGGTATTTTGCAAGTTGATGTGCAATTTGAAAAAATTGTTCAGAGAGTCTGTTTAGCGTGCGATTGAAACATTCACAAATAGTTGCCTTAAGATTGCTATAAGTTGAATATAGATTTATTTTATACTTTGTCATTAGTCTTTGCAAATTTGAATTGTAGAATTCTTTGCCACAATCCACATGTAGATTTCTAGGAGTGCGACCTTTTTTTAATATAGACTTCATTGCATAAGCAACATCTACACCAGTTTTTTGTTTTATAGGAACTGCCCAAGCGTACTTTGAAAATATATCAATGACAGTTAATAGATATCGAAAGCCTTTGTTCTCTCTCGAGTAGCTTTGCATCTCTACAAGATCAGCTTGCCATGTCTCATCTATTCCGCGTACATCAACTTTTCTACGGGGATAGTTTCGACGTGCTGGTTTATGTAACTCATCCACCACTCTTTGATGTTTCATTATTTCAATCTATTTGTTATAATTGAATGAATGAAAAGTCAGACGGCGTAATCCTTATTTCTTTCTCCTTATTATTATCATTATTATTTGTTTGTAAATATTGAATCGCTTCTCCATACGATCGTAATTCTATTCTTATTATATTTAAAGATTTTTTAAGATTATTTATTATAGTCGTAAGCGTATCGACGTTAGCTTCACTAGTTTTTTTGTAGATTATTTATTGTAGTCGTAAGCGTAGCGACGTTAGCTTCACTAGTTTTTCGCAACGTTCGTAAGTTTACAGCATCGTTACTCTCCTGAGGATCGGCTATATAACAAATTCTTTTGTCATTCGCGTCGTATTGTCCGTCTTTAGTGATATTATACCCTACACCAGGAGGACCTCGATTACCCTCCTTTTTTTTATTCAATATACGTCCAAACACATCAACACTCATTTTATTACTAAGTAATATTTAGGATTCTCTTAATATATATAGCCAGCTTCTCGTAATTCTTCAATAATTAAATGAATTTCATTAACATGACTAGAATTACCGGCGGTTTGTTTGGCAATAAGCAATCTCAATCGATCAACGAGCTCGTTTGGATCATTCCAATATACATAATCAAATAACGTTCCTTTTCTAGCTATTTTATAGTTAGGAAAAAGATCTCTTCCATCAATAGTCGATTTTCGCTTCTTAGCGCTACTGCTCAAAGATAAATTTGGACCAATATACTTTTTGAATTTATTTACATGCTTATTGCGATATTCTCCATTTTTTTCGTATCTCTTTCGATGAGCGTTAGTGATTTCAAGAATTTTTATATAATTTTCAATATCCAATGAACTGATTAATTTAGAATCAGGTTCTTCACAAAAGAGAAGTTCCATTAAACCAAGCGTCTTGCTGTATGCTTTATCATTCACAGTCACGTTATCGTTTTGGAAGGAAATTGGAGAATTGCCTATGACATATGTATTTTCATGTAAGCGAACACCAAATGTCTTGTCTAAATTACTTTTCTGCTGAGGTTCATGCAATAGTCGAACATAGTTTCCTACAAACGAATCATCCAATAGCTGTTGTCTCTGTTCTGTAGTTACATTTGAACTACTTTTGTTCAAATTTATAGCAGTTGTATCAAGTGATGATTCATCATGATCATCATCATTATCATCAATAGAAATAGCAGAGTCAAATGGAGTATCAAGCGGTTGTAATGTAGAATTTAATTCATTAGCAGTACTATTGAAATATCTAGATTTGTAGGGAATGTCAGTTGCTACTTCTGACTTGAAAACATTATCGAACGCGATTTTCTTTTTCTTTTTCGTTTGCTGTTCAGCAGTAGTAACGTTACTTTTATCAGTAGTTGCCTCTACGAGTTTCTTCAATGGATCAACCATAGGTGTAAAAGTTTCATGCAATGTCTTTTCTAAATCAGCTTTACCGCGTTTTATTAGTTGATACTTGCGTCTTATGGCATCACGAGCCATGGATAATTTCTCGAGCACCTTCTTTTCTCTTTCAAAGTCAGCCATGTTTAAGCTACTAATTTCTAAAGTTAAATAATCTTCATCCACTCACTCATCTATATTTATAGCAATAAAATCAAATCCCTTTCTATATCGTCCATGATTTATTGGTCTGTCTCTGTCGATAACCAAAAACCCAAGATTATCGTCTCTCCAACATTTTGAACAAATTGCTTTAAACTTCTCAAAAGACATATCTGAGTTAACATGATCATTGTAAATGTGTTTAATATTCACGTCATCTTGTCGAAACAAAACAAGTAAATTCACATTATCTCGAATGAGATGCTTCGGAATGCGAGCGTACGATTGACAGAGATAGAAACTATCTACTTTTTTATGTCTACCCATACAGAAGAATGCTCTTACGTTATCTTGCTTTTCAGTGGCTATTTCGTCAAAAATCATGATAGAATTTGGTCGTGTTTTATCTGGTGAAACAACTGTCTCATGCTCGCTGAAAGCATGATACTCTATATCATTAATAGGCTCTAATAAACCTTTCAAAAATGTATATTTAGGCTGATTAAGGGATTTTGAGTAGACATATACGTTTTCAAATCTAAGACCATTAGGATGAGTGATTAATGTTAATAAACAATTAGTTTTTCCATAATTACTAGGTCCGCAGAAAACGGCACGGATACTATTAGGAATAGTTCACCATGTCTTTTTTCTTGTTTTTCCGTCTCCACCACTCTATCGAAATTAATGACTTGGAGCTTAAGAGGTTGTTCTTTGAAATCCATGTTGTTTACTCATCATCGACACCTCAATGAATGAGTTGTTAGTTATAAAAAGTCTGCTTATATATCTTTTATTTCATTAACATGCTGTCTTTCGAAGAAGTATGATCACGTACTATAAAAGAAAGACTGGTGGTGATCTAGTGAACGAGATTATAAATAACTTGCCTTTTGAAGCTCACTTACCTGGATATCAGTATTGTGGTCCTGGTACAAAATTGAACAAACGATTGGCACGTGGAGATCCTGGTAAAAAGCCACTAGACGTTGCTTGTAAAGAACACGATATTTCTTATGCGCAAAATCTGGAGGATATTGCGACAAGAAATAAAGCTGACGAAATTCTAGCTAAAAAAGCTTGGGAAAGAGTACAAGCTAAAGATAGCAGTTTTGGTGAGAAAGCAGCTGCCTCCACTGTAGCCAACATTATGAAAGTTAAAAGTAAGCTTGGTATGGGTGTTGCTATGAAGAAAGGTAGTAAGAAACGAGGTAGAGGATTTAAAAAACGCCAAGCACGAAAGAAATGTAGAAAACTCAAAAAGCCGTCAGTTACATGGAATAAAATTATTAAGACGGTCTCGAAAAGTAGTGTGCCTAACAACAGAGCTCTTGTAGTTATTCTTTCGGCTATAAAAGGAGCCAAAGAAGCTATGAAAAAGGCTGGCGGTAGAAGTAAAATAAATATACCCCGTATTTTACCTATTCCCAGTAAAGCTGGTGGAGCGATTCCTTTTTTAATTCCATTATTTGCTGCTTTAAGCGCCGCTGGAGCTCTAGCTGGAGGAGCTGCTTCAATAGCAAAAGCCGTTAACAGTGCTAAGGTCGCTCAAAATTAATTGAAAGAAGCTCATAGACATAATAAAACTATGGAAGCTATTGCTATTGGTAAAGTACTTTATTTGAAATCATATTGTAAAGGTTATGGTCTTCATCTGAAACCATATTCAAGTGGAAAAGGTTTAAAAAAAAAAGCTCGAAGTAACTTTACCTAATTAAGCACTGACAGATCATGATATAAGAAAATATGCTAAAATACTAAAAATTGCAAATTTTCGAGGTGTTTTCATGCGTAATGCTCTGCCAGCTGATGGACCACGATATAAAGAGGCAGCTATTGTAAATTTAGATGATAAACGTGGACCAGGTACTCATTGGGTGGTATATAAGAAGAAAGGTGATGAGGTTATGTATTTTGATAGTTTTGGTAATCTACAACCGCCTATAGATCTATTGCTTTATCTCAGAGTTAATAGAATTATGTATAATTATATTAGATATCAAGATTTTAATACATATAATTGCGGCCATGTTTGTCTCAAATTTCTTTTGAAGAAACTATAGAAAAGACGACTAGTATATAAAATACTCATTCAAAGAATGACTATCATTTGACATGAATCTGTCATGGAGAATACACTGACATTGAGTCTCTCAGGAACATCATCCGTACTCGAAACATATTATTTTCCACCGATCGAATTGCTACCAAACAAAAAATACGTTCTTGGTCTAGTTGAGCTATTAATATTTAATTCAATACCAAACACTGACGTTGGTTATAATAAGTTTTACATTGAAGGTCAAGAAGCTATCACTTTACCGACTGGTAGCTACGAAATAGAAAATATTGAAAGCTTTCTCCAAGAAGCATTAGCATCTAAAGGTATATGGTTTAGCCTCAAACCAAATAATAATACTTTACGTAGTGTCATTCAGTGCAGTCACAAAATACATTTTGAACCAGAAGATTCTATTGGATCAATTTTAGACTTCACTAGACGCACGCTCGTTGAAAACGAAACACACAGTTCTGACTTACCCGTCACTATTCTCAAAGTCAACGCTTTACGTGGAGAGTGTAATATTACTACAGGCTCTTACATAAACGATCGTAAAGTACATACTATACATGAATTATTCCCAGCAGTCCCACCTGGATATAAAATTATAGAAGTTCCCTCAAGTCATTTACTTTCCAGTGGCTGTGAGGAGCATTGATCATTTTCAAATTCATATAGTTGATCAAGACGGAAACCTAGTTAACTTTAGAGGAGAAGTCATCACAGTGCGAGTACATATAAAGACCATATCTTAGTAATGGGTATCATTTATAATATAAAGACCGGTCGAGGCTATATTAAGAGACAAAAATGTCAATCAACAGCCAGTCAACAGCGAGCTATCAGACCACTCACACCTCAGAACAGTCAATTCCTAAAAAGCTTGAGACTGAAAGTTGTCGAAAATTGTGGAAGAAAATATTGTGCATATCAGTGTGCTGTATAAAACAACAACAACAATATGGAGGGAATTCTAGACATTCATTCAGCTGTCGCTTTCGATGAGTCTATAACTCATTATGAAGTTCATGCGCATCAGCCTTATTCATTATCATATTTCAATAATAGTGATGAAATCCATATAGCAATTCAACATCAAGATTTATCTCTGCTTCCATCACGCAGTATGATTCATATTTGCGGTCGGTTGACCAAGCCAGACGGTACTACGCCAGTGGAGAACACTTTCTTAGTCAACAACACCCTCTGTCATTTGTTCGAGGAAATACGATATGAAACAAATGCTATTGAAATTGATAAAGTGAAAAATGTAGGCTTAACGAGCCTCATGAAAAATTGGCTTTCACTCAATCCATATCAAAGCTCTATCGCTGAAAATGCCGGATGGAATGGTGATAACAACGAAATTTCAATATGTAACGCTCTAGTTTTTTTTGATGTGACTATCCCTCTCAGTATGTTGCTGGGCTTTGCTGAAGATTATCGGAAAATTGTAGTCAATGTCAAGCATGAACTTATTCTTACAAGATTAAAAGATGATTTGAATGCTATTTTAAGTATTCCAGTAAGGAATCCTGGTGCTTCAGAAAAATCAAAAATTACTTTAACTAAGGTTGAATGGTTGATGTCATATGTGATGGTTGCAGACAAAGAAAAAATCAAATTACTCAATCAGATTGGACGAGATCGAGCAATTACTATGAGTTATCGTACTTGGGAAATGTATGAGTATCCAAAATTACCTCGTACATCAAAGCCTGTTTGGAGTGTTAAGACTTCCAATCAATTGGAAAAGCCTCGCTTTGTTATTTTAGCTTTTCAGACTAAATGTAAAAGTTTATCGAGTGTTAATTCTAGTAATTTTGATCATTGTAATATTAGTAATGTGAAGCTATTCCTCAATTCACAATGCTATCCGTATGGAAATCTGAATTTAAATATCAATCAAAATCAGTTTGCTGTTCTCTACGATATGTATACTAATTTTCAAAACGCTTACTATGGTAAAGAAAACGAGCCGTTACTGAATAAAAAGGATTTCATTAATAAAGTGCCGTTAATAGTTATAGACTGCTCCAAACAAAATGAAACATTAAAAAGCGCTCCAGTCGATGTTCGCCTAGAATTTGAAACTCGGACTGATTTTCCTGAAGATACTGCAGCCTACTGCTTAATATTACACGATCGTATTGTACAATATAATCCAATTAGTGGTGATGTTAAAAAATTAGTTTAAAATTAATAAGACATCAATGTACACGATGCTTTTCAATAAAAAGAAAATAAAATATATATATATTGTTAGAATTTAATACAAACTACCTATAATCATAGAGAGAAAGAAAGAGAAGCATCCACACTAAACGGCGTACTCACTTACCAAGCTAAAGACGTACCCCCTCTCTGAGAGCCCAAACTTAGCTAGCATAAGCTTACTATCCTCCCTACTATAAAGGGAGAATGAGAGAGACCATCATATAGCTTACTAAATACCCTACCAACTTCTACAACATCCTTCCTTACCAACCTATGTAGGTGAATGTTGGTGGGTGAGTGGGTGAGAGTAGGTAGGTGGGTGGAGTAGGTGAATGTGGGTGAGGGCACTGGTAGATCCTAAGTAAATTAAAACATTATTAATTTTTTATTTTAGTTTAATTTATTACTTTTTTTATAAATTTTACAAAATTAAAAATACAATTTTTTTTCTTTTTAATATTATTATTATTTAATTTTTTTTGATCCGACGACCTTAGAGGGGCGAGTCGGCTTCCTCACTGTTGGTTGAGCCGGAATCAAAATTACTTTCCGTCGAACACACTCAACATTTTTCACCAACGGAATTTTTTTCTGTAAAAAAATTTTTTAATTATTTTTAATTTAAATTTATTAATTCTTTCTATAACGTAATTACTTACATTAGCAGTTAAATGGAGTGGTTTATCGATTTGGGTATCGTCTCCTCTTTGATAGGCTGCGGATGTTGCTGTAGATGTGGTTGCTGTTGACGTCGCTGGTGATGTTGACCTCGACGTTGCTGATGACGATGATAATGTCATCGACGCAGATGATGTTGACATCCTCGAAGATGGCACATTACCTTGATTCACCATGGCGGTTGTTGATGGTGCAGCAATCTCGTTTATGCTGGAAAGCCTTCGCTTAACTTTCGCAGCAAGTTCGTCTTCCTCCGCTTTAGCTAAGTCGGCTTTCCGTTTCCGCTCCAATCGAGCGGATTCTTGCTGCCTCCTCATAGCGTCCGCACGCTTATGTTGCTCCAACTTTACCTTGACGCGATCATTGACAATCTTGTCAATTTGATACGCGACTTGATGCGCCATCATTCTGGCCGCCATAGATTCCTTGATCCACTGAAAAGAGATAAGACAATTAAATAATAAAAAATATAAATTGATAGAATTTTATAATAATACTTACTTGTTGAACAGTAGCTTTTATCTCTCGAATTTGCAGTCCTTGAGGACTGCTCTCCTCCACAAATAGTTGCAACTGAAAAATAAATGATAATAAATAAATAAATAAATAAATAAATAAATATATGAGAAAAAAATACTTACAGTTATTAATATTAAAATTAAGAGCCGATATAACGGCTCTTTTGCTACGTTCTGTACGGTAGGAATAGTAAGCTGAAATTGAATAATAATATTATTAAAAAATTCTAAAAGTTATTTTAATTATTTTTAAATTATTTAAAATTATACTTACAGTTTCTAAAATCTCACACGCTTTGATAATATTTTCCATTGTTGTTGTTTTTCTTTTTTATTAATAAACTTTATAAAAAATATAAAAACTTACTAATGTTTAAATAATAAACAATCAGCACTTCACTGTGAACAGCTCGAAGTTTCCTTTAAGACTGACCAACGAAAATCCTACTGAACACTCACACTATTATCAGGTACGAATTTTCTACAATATATGTAACGCTATACACAAACGTAGACATTCTTTGAGTGAGATAGGACGTTTGGTGTACCCTTTCCCACCCCATGTAGGCTAGAAAGTTTGTCACTTTCTAAAAACTCTATAAATCTTGACGTCCCGCTGACTTTATGGTCATTCGCAAAAAAACACATTAAACGCAGATGGTCACGCGTCCGCGCTAATGAGTTTGTTTGACCATTCTTAAACCGTCTATGATCTGCATTTGCGATACTCATAGGTAACATAAGATAAGAGGGAAGGTAGTAAGCATAGATGCTCTCTCTTTCTGAAAGTAGTGGAGAAGCTTGATCACCCTCAAACCAGCTGTGATCTACATTTATGATAGACATAATCAACTTAAGATAATAGGGTAGTTAGTAAGCATAACTGATCATGCGCTCCCCTCCTCCTCGCACTGTGGTCCACGCTGAGTCAGAGCTAGAGAGAGAGCATACGTTTAATACTACTATAGTAGCGCATCCCCATCAGGCCAGAACTATAGACAGCATGCGCTCCCCCTCCTCCGCACGCTTAGGCCCAAACCAAATGTATGCGTGTGTAGCTAATATACACAATATGCATTCTCTAAGGTACATGTGGCATTGGCTCTAGTGGTAGAACGCTAGCCTGCCAACCCAGAGGACTCCGGTTCGATTCTCCGGTCTGTCTCTTCATTTTTTTTCAAAAAATCGTCGCTATTTTCTACTCGTTTCATTTTCAATAAAGCAAGTAAATTGTCAATAATATATATTTATAACTTTTAAAAAAATATATTTAAATTTAATTAGACTGAAAGCACTAGGTATAGGGTCCCTAGGGACTAGGAGCCCTAGAAATCTTCCTCAAAAAATTATAAACATTTATTAACATTAATAATAATTAACATTGAAGCGTAATTATTAACATTAATAATAATTAACATTAATAATCAACCAATTTCAAGCATGACCGCCATCGCAAACTAAAAGGATTCGAAACAGTGAATAAAAACCGCGGCGACAGTCAAGCTGCAAGCGGTGGAGTCGTGATTTACGTAAGCAAAAATATATGTCATAGCGAAGTAGAAATTCTAACTAATTTCGAAGTAAATGCCATCTCTGTGATTATCGGCTCAAATAAAATTCATATAGTCAACGCTTACCTACCTAACAGCCAGCGATTATGCTATGATGATCTAGAAAATATTATACAACAGATGCCGAAGCCGGCAATACTCTTAGGAGACTTCAACAGCCACAACACCTTATGGGGTTCAAATAAGACCGATTCAAGAGGACAATTAGTCGAAAATTTACTCGTTAATAATGACATAGCTCTTCTTAACTCCGAATCACACACGCACTTCAATGCGGCTAATGCAACCTTTAGCAACATCGACCTATCCTTCTGCCATCCAAGCGTATACGAAAGGATCGAATGGTACGTACTAGAAGATTTATATGACAGTGACCACTTTCCTATCGTATTAAAATATAATACCGATTGCACACGAGATAAGAATCATAGTAAAAAATGGATTCTGAAAAAAGCAAACTGGAGACTATTTCAGTTATTGATTAGCGATAAAATAGAATCACTCAAAGATCCCGAGACTTGCGAAGCCGATGAAATCGACGAAATAATAGATAAATTTGTAGAAATAATA
The DNA here is from genome assembly GCF_024137745.1 of Phymastichus coffea. Taxonomy (NCBI): domain Eukaryota; kingdom Metazoa; phylum Arthropoda; class Insecta; order Hymenoptera; family Eulophidae; genus Phymastichus; species Phymastichus coffea. The sequence goes on from NW_026706814.1 coordinate 9,416,919, forward strand.
ACAGGAGCTGCAGAACAAGCAATTCCACAAACGAGAAATAATATCGAGGCTAAATACGTGCCGTGGTGGAATGAGGATTGTGTAAAGGCAGTAAAAGAATACAAACACGCATTTAACAGGTTTAAAAAACATCCGACATTCGACAACCAAGATGAATACAAAATGAAAAAAGCTGTATCACGTAAAACAATTAAATCGGCCAAACAGAAAGCCTGGATTGAGTTCATATCAAGTCTCAAAAACTGTTCGCCAAGTAATGAAATTTGGAAAAAAATAAATGCCATTAACGGAAGGAAAAGTTGGAATAAAATCACAGCACTAACAAAAGCCGACAAAACAATAACCACAGACGATAAAGAAATGACAAACCTTCTAGCTGCGACATTCGCCAAGAACTCGAGTGATGCTAACTTCGCTGCCATAAATGAGTATTGGAACGAGCTGTGGAAGAAGGCCCCTGCCTTAAAAATTCATGAATTCGTACAAAATTTCTTCGACAATAGGCCAACTCTCGATGTCACACGCAAAGAGCAAGTCATTCTAACAAGACTCAAAATCGGACATACGAACTTAACCCATATCCATCTAATCACTAAGGACAAACCAAATAAGTGTGAAAAATGTGCGGTGTCGCTATCAGTGAAACATTTACTATTGGAGTGCGCGGATCTGCTTCTGAAAAGAACTAAGTTTTTTCATTCAATCTGACTGCCTTTATTTTTCTCTTTCCTTAATTTATATGTATATGATCTACTATTTAATTATCTCTATCAATTATTTCTCTTGAATCAATCATGTATACCAATGCAAATGAAAATATTATACCACAATCATGTAAAACGCTAACAATTACATATCTCGACTATTCTTATGTAGAATGCTATTAATCCTGTAGTCACTAATAACCAATTTGGTGGATGTGACTTTAAATTGTTAATAAAAAAAAAAAAAAATAATTAACATTGAAGCGTTAGGCCAGGGAATGTAGGGTTAAACCAGGGACCCCCCACGAATATTGATAATAATAATTGTTAATATTAACAATTATTATTAACAATACCTCCCGCAGGTGTGCTGAAACATACATTGCTATACTACTAAATGACATTCGGAGCATAATCTTGACCATGGATGCAATATTACATATCAATGTAAAATTGAACGCTGAATCGATTTTCGATCTAAAAAATAAGTGGCACTAAAATCTAACGAGACGTCAAATTTCAGATATTTTTCAGGTCCAACCTATGTTTGAGCCGCCATCTTAAAGCCGCCATATTAAATTTTAAACATAGTCACATTGTATCGTAAAGTATGTATACAGAGGAAAAGTTTAAGCCCACTAATGATTTCTTAGGGCCATTAGAATTCCGGAGAAAGAGAGGCGGGGAGGGGAGTCCGCCTACAAAGAATTTCCTACATGTGTTTGTCTACTTTTTTATAGGGGTTGTAGTCTATTTTTTTATAATAAGTAGCAAGCATAGTTGATGAGATCATCGAAATTATATATCATTTAACACCGCTTATTTATTATTTCGTTGAAGCTCGTTCGCCTTAGAAGATCCTTCTTCAGATACGGTATGTTTTAGCCTATCAATCTCGCAGTTTCAGTATATCCTTATGAATTTTTCTCTTTGAGCCTTATTAATTTCTTGATAAAGAAAGCTATTAGTATCCATATGTCTCCTACTGCTAACATAGTGGCTACGATAATGTTAAATTTCGATAACCAAATCAATCCTAGTTCCAGTGCAAGTCTTGTTCTATCGAACTTATGCTCGAGATACACGGACAAATTATATTTTAGCGTTGTCTTATTCTCCTTATAAATAACAGTTGCTATTTAGGTATATGCACTTTTTTAAGTAGATATATTCAAAAACATCCGCGATCACGCAGTCAATGCGTGATTGATTAATTACTGATATTATACATCCATCATCTATCTTGCAACGAGTCCCAATCTTCTACCGACTTTTGAAAAGGTTCTTCGTTACTTCTTAATCTATCCAATACGTTAACCGGATCTCTTAATAGTAATTGCCATGCTTATATGCGCAGATTTATCATGCGCTATACTGCACTATCGTATACGTATGATATATGCTTATGGCAGAATTATCATTGCCCATGTCGATGTACTGTATAGTTGAATCGACTCTTCAATAATTGCGTGTTAGCCATAGTCCTTTAATGTTTAGCATAAGTAGTAATAATGACGTGCAGATTTTTGATGACATCGTTGCCATTGCTTGATATGGTGCTTAAATGACGTAGGTCAACAAAAAATTTTCCTAGAAACCCAAATATACTTTTCCTGAAGGATTTTGGTGTGCTGAATTCAAATCCGGCCGTCGAATTAATTTATCACGTCAGGTTTTTAAGATATAAGTCAGGAGTTAAGCGGAGGTTGGTTAAAGGGATAGCGCCTTTATTATATGTAGTGTGTTTAGGTAGATAACTTAGTTTCTTACCTTGTTAGAACTGAGTTTCAGACTAGATTTTATGAAATAGTTTCAGGTGTTTGCACTTGATTAAGATGTATTGTTGAAAGACAAGTTTATAATGCTTAGCAGAGTATAATTCCGGTTCTGAGTAGCCGGGTAGCGAAACTTAGAAATAACTAAATCAGTATAAGTACGAGTATGAATATTAGCTTGAGTATGAGCTACCATAGATCCCGATCCAGCCTTTTTATACCATAGGCTGATGTGCCCATTCCCTTGTTTTTGCCAAATTAATATGCGGTGAGTAATATTCGTGGAAATATTATGGAGAACACGCTTAGCCTAATCTATCTCGCTAGATAGACTTACAAATGTTCCTGAGAGGGTTGATACGATAGGAAGTTAAATTACCGATACCCGATTAGTTACCATAACCAGTCATATGTGTTGTCGTGTCACTCAATTACTTATCATGGTTCGTCACATACGTTTTCTTAGTATCGACGTGCATGCCCAACCCTCGGAGTCCTTTGCTGATAAAGCAAGGGACTAGCGCTCTCCGAGCGCTGCTGTAATTATTCTATATATATTTTATGTTGTGTTTTGTTATCTTTTTTTCGTCATATATATATATATTTTATATGTATATATATTTTTTATTTGTTTATGTTTGTTGTAGTATTTTTTTATATTTATTTATTTATTCAGAAATAGGAAGGATTTGGGAGAGGATTATAGCAGCTCTATACGGTGAACCTGCAAGCTTCTCTGAAACCTAAACAAAACCTCCTTGTCGATACACCTGGCGCAAGGAGCATTGCGAAGCATAAAATGCTCCGGGCGGATACATTCAGCCTCCATGGCCAGTTGTTGGTCCGTTGATGCGGCTGCCACACGTGTTCGGCAGTAAAAGCACCCTTGCCAATGTGCGGTGTCTCGTCCGCATAGGCGACACGTGTGGAACGGAGCTCGCCCGAACCCCTCACCTCCGTACGTTTCCTTGAATAGGAACTTTACGTGTAAGTGTCCATGCTGAGCTTCTCGGAAGATGTATTCGGTGAGCTGGTGGTAGCTTCAGTCTCCTTCGGTGGTTGCGACGCGCTTCATGGTGCTGATATCTGATATGACAGGAGGTGTTATGACAAGACATGGAATACTATTAATCTTTAGAATAATTTATTTTTTGACTTTACATATAATCAGAGCACGACGTTACTATCTCGCGTATGTGCATTGAAAAAGGCCCAGCGCGCCGAGGAGAGGCATTTTATTGTCTCTCGTTGCTATAGTAATAACAATTTTGTCTTCTTAGCAACTAAGCAAACTGATTTTGTTTTAATAAAGAAAAATTTGAACATTTGTTTAATTACTAAGGAAACGAGAAATAGCGATATGTATTTATTTTATTTTTTTTTATTTCTACATTGTATAAAATTATTATGGCTATCTGGAACATCCGACCTGCAAAATTCTCGTTTTAATTTTGCACAATTTACTAAACTTCAAATGACATTCACTCCAAATGAGTCTGAATAATGTTTACCATGACTACCCAGCCTTCCGTCCGAATTTAAGTCTTTGCGCTTAAATTCCACGTAGTCTTACCTTTTATCGATTATTCTAATCTAAATCGGTGGTAAGGATTGTGCGTCCATTAAAGCACTATTCTCTAATGACACAGCTTTGACGCAGTCTGGTAAATTATAATAATTATTTATAAACATTTTTATGCAAATTTAATTAACTTATTACTTGGCCTTGTTAATGTACCATTTTTCGTACGTAATTCGACTACACGAATTCTACCATCTTGCCCTGGTAAAATTTGAGTTACAACACCTTTTCTCCAACAGTTTCGGAGAATATTCTCAACTAATTATTACAGTCGAACCCCCGGCACTTCTCGCTCTCGGGAGTAGCTCGCCTCGGCACTTCTCGGTGAGCGGCAGCCAATCAGAGCGTACGGCCAGGTATGGGCATACTGTAGCTTGCCGCGTGGGCCCTTTGGGGCACTCAAAAATAGTTAGTTCAAAATAAGCAGCTGCGCCTTATATTAAACAAAATTCATACGTTAACAACAAAGTATAATTAATATGATAGTCAACTTATTTTTGATAATTTAAAAAATTGAACGCAAATAAATTTTATTTATGATTTCTCCATATTGCAACGGTAGTCGATTCAATTAATCGAACCGTTCGCGATTCTGATTTTCGCGCGTTAGTTCTAAGTATTGAGAGAGAGAGGGGGCGCGCGATCTTTTAAATGAGCAGTTACATCTCAGCTGTTACGTGTGTAGTACCGCCAAAATAGTTTTGCACATTGTTTCACCGATTTGCCAATAAATAGTTTATTTGGATTTTGGATACGTGTGCAAGGGTGAGCGAGGAAGCAGCAACAGTAGCAGCATCACAAAAGCAGCAGCATAAGTGACAGCTATTAAACAGCCGATTTGCGATCGAGGCAGCACAGCTGATTTGGATCGGAGGAGCACCTTTAATTTGCTTCAACAATTACGGCTGATCACCGTAATTGCACCGCAGGGTCGGTGCACCTCCCTTAATTATCGCGTGACAAAATACATTTAGTATTTTGGTTCAACCGTGTTAGCGTTGATATTTTTTGTATTCGCGCCGAGCGTTAGATCGCACCAATTTTCGTATCTTCTCTCTCTCTCTTTCTCACCGAAAGTTATTTAATTGTAAATCCTATTCGCGTGCGTCAGTCTTTCGGCCCGACAAAGACTGTAGAGATTTTTATTAATAAAATCTATTAAAATTATTCGCCGATTTCGTCATATGATTTTTCCTAGTAGTTTAAACAATTAGAAAAAGCTTAGGTTTTAATCCTATTATAGCTAGGGGATTAAGTGGATTTGGAGTAAAGTCGCTTACACTTGAAACTCATCGTGTGTCACAAGGCACGTGACTTAAGGTGAGTTCAACTCTGCTTGATCGAAGACAACTAAGTTAAGTCAGCTGACGTTAAGGCGAATACACGTATTAACATACGTGTTAACGGAGCGGCGGTTTGCTCTGCATCGCGGGAGTTTTTTCTTAAATAAATTTCTCATTTTTGCAGATTTATCCCCCCGTTACAATATGTATAAGCAATAATTAGTTATTTAATTTCTTTGTAAAACATGAACGAACGAAATACTTCTTTTTTTTAATACCATATTTTTTTATATTTTTGTTACTTTTTTATTATAAAAATAAATCGCTAAAAATTTTGTTTATTATAAAAAAAAATCGGAAAATTTTTTTTTCTTTAAAAAAATGAAAAGCATTAATTGGTTTGACGAGAAAATCTAAGACATTCTCTATCGCGTTTTTCTTTGTCAGATTCTAATTTGTTAGTGTAAAATCATTATAAACAATTCAAAATTTTTTAAAAAGTACCGATTTTGAAAAACTAATAACACCAATGGTTTTTTTAGTTTTTATATATAAACGATCTATTAATTCGTTTAAATAATTTTTATAAGCAATTGCAAATTACATACTGTAACGAGTGTCACTCGTTAAAGGTGAAACCTAAGCGCCTCTATCGCGTGGAGCTACGTAAAAGCCGGCCCGCAAAAATAAACCCGAGAAGGAGAAGCGCCCGCAAGACGAACGAGCGAAAAAGCGGGAGAGAGGAGAGAGATTAGGACGCCGACCAGCGCGAGTCAGGCGCGCGTATCGCGGGACACAAGGAATAAGGGGAAGGGGAAAGAGAGCGATGAGGCCGCCGGCCGGCGTGCGCGTGACAAGGGAGTGAGGAATGCGTAGAGGTAGTCAAGTCCGGACCTGCGGGCAACAAAAACGTAAGTGACAAGTGATTGAGTCAGAAATTCGAGAGGCTTCTCTTCCGATAGCACACGAAGACCCAGTGGCCCAGAGATCGCTGGGAAATCGCCACTCAGAGAAAGGTCATTCGCTGCCCATTATTGTCAGTTGCCCAGAGCGATCTGAGGCAAGAGTCAAGGATCGCGGGCAACTGCAGACTCGGGCAGTGGAAACCCCGACTGAGAGGTCTGTGGCCAGGAAGGGTCAGAGGCCAACGCGACCTGTGCACACCGCCGAGGCTACCTGACCAGCAGTGACTCGTCCCCGCAGCGTAAGTCCCCGACTTTAAATGTGAATGGACGTGAATAAAGACTTCAATTCTCCCGATAACTAGCTAAGAGTTCTTCTTCCGAATCCCCTTTGGTTTTCCTCTCCTAACGCCCACGACAGAACCTGCCCGACCTTGAGTCATTGGGCAACCCGGATCGCCGCACGTGTCTCCCACGTGTGGGTTTCCACGGGGTCTGGGGCAAAAGCTCGGAGGATCGAGGCTGTTCCAACGAGCGGATCGAGGCGGCGGTCAACCTCGCAACGCTGGGAGCATCCTTTCTTTAACGGGTGAGACTTTTGTCGACCCGCCGACCGAAACCACCCGTTACAATACTGGTATTTTTTTTCATCATGTCTCGTTTTCAATAAAAATCACAATACACAACGCGTTTGGTAAAAGATCAATAAAAATCTATTTTATTTTCATTGTACAAACTAGATATTTTTTTATCACATATAGGAACTGAGAAATCACATAAATATCAAAATTAAATTATGAAAAACTCAAATTGGCTTATAGTTAGTAATAACATGATCTGCAAGATTTTGGATATTTTTTATTTGGCCTGGCGTAGAATCCCAATCATTCTCAAGAAACTTCAAGAGTGTCACTGCAGCCTTATACGCATCTTCGCGTGAAACCTCTTCTTCTGGTTGGTATACACGATCGCTTTCTTCAATTTCACCTTCTTCCTCTTCTTCTTCTTCTTCTTCTTCTCCTTCTTCCGAGCCATTACTAGATGCTGTCATCCTAAAAAAAAATTATAGCATGCTTTAATACAACGTATCATGAAATTATATATATATATATATATATATATATATATATAAATTTATTTATTGAAAACATCTTTACATACCTCTCATAAATTTCAACAACATTTGAACGCTCCCAGGCGTTTTCTTGAAAATCAGCTGCAATCCAAGCTGCTGCCATGTCAAAAGCGTACATGCTTATAAAAAAATACAATCAGCGTACTCTGGAGTATCTCTGAGAAGGGCAAGTAACTGATTGACTTCTTCTACAGAAACTCGTTGCTCTCGTGGAAAATCAGCGATATCAAATAGCCGATTCCAGGCATGGGAAATATCTCGGTCGTTGATGTCATTCCAAGAGTTCCAAACTCTATAGCAGCAATCTTTCATATCTTGTTTTTGCGCTAATTGGTGAATGCTGCCTTTCGTACTGCCTCCACGTTGCTGCAGGAAAAGCTCTTTCAACAGCTTTTTTTGGTACATCTTTTTCATTTTTTCTATCACTCCTTGATTCATAGGTTGAACCAAAGCCGTCACATTCGGCGGTAAAAACTTCACTTGGATCGTCTCGTCGATTTGGTTCAGCTCATCAGCAGAAGGGTGAGATGGCGCATTGTCGAGTAAAAGAAGCACTTTCCTATGCACAGGATGTTTTAGTTCTTGAATAAAGACGTTCTCGAACCAGTCCAAAAACAATTTTTTGTTCATCCAGGCTGATTTGCTGCTAGTATACTGGCAAGGCAATTCACTGGTAACAAAATATTTTCTTCTTTACACTTAGCGAAACATCTTGGTTTTGCAAATTTTCCGATGACTAAAGGCGTAATTTTATGCGATCCCGTCGCATTGGCGCAGCACATGACCGTGACTTGTTCCTTTGGCTCTTTAAATCCCGCTGCTTGTCTTTCGTGGCCTGCAGCTAAAGTTTTCCGTGGCAGCGATCTGAAGTATAAGGCCGTTTCATCTGCGTTGTACATTTGGTCCAAAGAGTAGCCTCCTTCTACGATGCAATTCTTCATTTCACTTTTGAAGTCTTCTGCTCCAATACTATCAGCAGACAATTTTTCTCCTTGCATGGATAATTCTCTGATATCATAGCGCTTCTTGAAATTGTTGAGCCAACCGCTGCTCGCCTTGAAATCGCCTTCGAGTCCTTTCGCTTTGTGGAGCTCCAAAGCTTTTTCTTGGAGGTGACTACCCGAGATTGGTGTACCAGCAGCACGTTCGTCCTCGAACCAAGAATATAGCGCTGTGTCACGGATGTTTTCTTCTGTACGAATTCTTTTACTATCTAATGGTTGCTTTGACTGCTCCAGCGCCAAGCTACGCTTCAATATATCTGATTTTGAAGATCTGGTATTTCTGATAGTTGAAGAATCGACGTTATAGAACTTTGCCAAATCATCCGTCGATTGTCCTTTCTCAAGCTTGGCGATGATGTCCAGTTTGTCTTTAATCGACAAGTTCACCTGGTGCTTCCTGATGATTGGGGATTCTAGGCCTGTCCATGCTGTCCTGCTGGCCGTCCATGTCCCTCACTCTCCCGATTGTCCTTGATAATACATTATATTCCTTAGCAAGACTGGCCATCGACTGCTTTTCAAACAGTTTCTGTTTGATATCGGAGATTTGCGCTGCTGTTAAAGACTTAGACATGGCAATCTGAAAAAGAAATTTTTGTAAATAAATAATACAGTAAACAATAGTATATATAAATGAAACATAATTCGTCATTTATTGTACATATAATAAAAAAATAAAATATACGTATTTTTTCTTTTGTAGTTTCAATGGTTTATAAAAAAATTATTTAAAGAATTTAGTGGAAAATTTTTGATTTTCAAAAAATAAAAGCATCAATCGAAGCTACGAAAAAAATCAAGGCGAAAATATCTATGATGTTTTTATGTCAGATTTTGATTTATTGTCATAATTTTTTTCCATAGAATCGATTGGCATAATTAATTGTCGAAAATCACAATAATTTTAATAAATTTCAATTGCTTATAAATATTGTACACTGACAAAAAAACGTCATAGTGATTTTCGTCTTGGATTTTGAATAGAATAGATTGGTGGTTTCAATTTTTCACGAATGAAAATTTTCATTTTAAATAATTTTTTTCAAACAATTGAAAGTTCCAAAGTAGAAAAAATACATATAATTTATTTTTAATTATACGATGAAAATCGTAATTAATTTGTCGCTACATCATCCATTTTCTGCATGGGCCTTAAAGGATATATACATATGTATAAACAATTTATAATTGAATTTTTCTACTGCAAATAAACTGGATAAAAATTATAAAACTATCAAATACTTGTTTTTACAAGTTTTTTAATAAGTGTAGAAAGATTCTTAAATTTTGATTTATTTTAAATTGTTAATTAAAATTTACTTATAACTTTGTTTTGATAAACAAATTAATTAGCAGATATATAAAATATGTACTTTACGGGTTATTACAATATAAATATCAAATTAAAAAAACATTCTTGCATTATTTTGTGGAGGAAAATTATAAAATTATTAAAACGTAATACACTTACCGTTCAAATATTCACTGCAAAAAAGTCACTTCATAAACGTCAATCAACGTGTACAAATCTATAAATATATACGTATATATGTATATATATAGTGTATACAACTGTATACAACAAACTGACTGACTATGTAAATATAATCAACAGGAAACTAAGCAATGCTTCGAGACAAAATTTTCTATGACACAAACAAACCTACGACTGGATAAATTCGAAAGTCAAAATAGACTGAAGTCAGAAATGCAACACATCTTAGTTCTAGAAGTAAGAGAGGGCAGGTGAGGCCTGCCGGTGAGGCCGTAAGAGAAAGAGAGGGGTTCATAAGTTTAAAATCGGAAATTCAAATTTAAAATTTGAATTAATTCTATATTTTGGAATTCATTCAGCCATTTCTTCCAAATAGAAAATTCTTAATTTAGAATCAAGTCATCCCAATGAATTTTACTAGCCCAAATAGTTTGCATTAAGAAACGCGCTTGTACAGTAAAAGGCAACAAAAAACCTAAGGGATCATATACTGACATAATTATCCCGAGGAATGCTCTTTTTGTCGGTCTCTTTAAACCCTGTAGAATTTCGGGTAAAATTTTCTTACTATTAAAGTTGAATGTTAATAGATCTGATGAACTTAACCATTTCAAAACTAAAACCTTTTCTACATTGTCGACAGCATTTAAATCTTGTTTTGCGCGATCTGACGGATGAATATATAATAAGGTTGAATTACAGTTAGTTGCCCAACTATGCATTTTAAAGGAAGCATTATTATTTATTATTATTATTTGACGAGCTATTTCATTTGCTTCTTCAACCGATTCGAAACTATCTAGATAATCACCCATATACGAATTTTCAATTAATTTTTGCGCAGCTACAGGAAATTGAGATTGAAATTTTATTGCATTCTTATTTTTTATATATATAGCGGTACTGGGGGATGATTTTAGACCAAACAATACAACGCGCATTCTTGCTATTCTAGGTTTTATTCATCTATTTTCTCGGCACCATAAAAATCTTTGCGCATCTCGATCAGACGGAATGATAAAAATTTTCATAAACATGCCTTTAATATCGGACTTTATTGCGACCTTGAACTGGCGAAAACGCATTAAGACTCCAAGTAAAAATTTTAAATAGTCTGACCGGGTAATAAAAGTTCATTAAAGCTTATTGATTCAAATATCGTGGCTGCGTCATATACAAGTCGGATTTTCACAGGTTTATTTACATTTTGGACTCCGAAATGAGGTAAATAAAATATTCGATTGTTAGTCGATTCTTCGGTAACCCACTCAGCGAAATCACGATCGAATAACCTATCCATTTCTTTATAATATAACTCGGCATACTCTTTATCGCGATCTAATTTTTTTTCAAGCTTATTCAAACGAGATAACGCGTGACGTTTCCGTCAGGAAAATTTGTTTTATCGGACTTCCAAAGCAGCCCTACTTACCAAGCACCATTGACGAAATTACTAGTAGAATCTAATATGTTAATTGCTCGTGATATACTTGAATCAACGCATTTGTAATGAGTTATACCTATAGATTCATGAGAAAAATATTTATTAGCTAAATCATGAAGTTCTTTATCATTACGAGATGAATACTTTTTCGGAAAGATTCTAATTAATTTTGTATCGCACATATTAACTTGCGCTTTCATAGAATTGTTAAAATGACCGTCTTTTTTAATAAATTGTCTAATAAGCATCGTGAAACTACTAAATCGTCTCTGAATATTCCACGTACTTCTCGAATTGTTATTAATCTACAATTGTCTTGCCCGATTAACATACGCGGTATCGCATTGAATGGTTCTACGTAAATAACCGTTTGCTTTTTACATAATTCTGCGATTTGAATGTCAATTATTTGACGAGATAAAGGAATTTGATCCACTACAAGAATATTTTTAATTTCGAATAAATCAGAATCAATTTTGATATGAATATTAGTTTTATAATTTGATTTTAAAAGCGATTTCTTCTATAAATATGTTTGTTTCTATATTCGGTGCGCATAATCGTTTTACTACGGATAAATCAATTAATGACACAGATGCTCCGTCGTCAATTAATGCAAAAATTAATTCAGATTTTTCATTTACCGATACTATAACAGGTACACATTTTAATAAGGACCAAGAAGATAATCACAAGTTATTACTCGTGATATTATTAACAGGCTTTTCCTGATTCGAATTATCATCTTTTAATTCATCCTTATGAATTTCCAATTGTTCAGAAAGATTCTCTCGAGTTGTAAAGTGTAATAATGTATGGTGATTTCGCCCACAACGATTACAATTTTGTTTTGATTGACAATCATTTCGCGCATGACCCTTTTGAAGACACAGAAAACATAAACGCTCGGTTCTCGTTAATCTCCATTTTTGTTCTAATTTTTCTTTCGTAAAGCCGCGATAATTATTAATGGAATGGTTTTTACGATTGCAATTGTACGAGGTGTGTTCAAAAAGTAACGAGAATTTTTAAATTTCGCGGGTTTGGAGAGTCCGCTTGTATAAAATTTTTTTTTATTATGTTGGTACACATGCCCCTGAAGTACGATAAAATTTTCAGCAATATTCATTGCTTACTTTTTAAGTGGCAGCCGCTAACGTTAGACGTGTTTTTCGAGCTCGGCGATTTTCGTTTGTGAAAAAAAATGGATCAAAGAATTTGTATTAAATTTTGCGTAAAAAATGAAATAAAGTGTAGTAAAGTTTGTCAAATGTTAACAAAGGCATATAGTGAGTCTGCTATGAGTAAAGCAAGGATTTATGAGTGGTATAAGCGTTTCCAAGATGGCCACGAAAACGTTGAAGATGACGAACGACCCGGACGCCCAAGCACATCAACAACCGATGAAAACGTGAAAAAAGTGAAAGAAATGGTTATGAACGATCGCCGAATCACAATCAGAGAAGTCGCTGATGATGTTGGCATATCAGTTGGCTCATGCCATCAAATTTTTGGAATGTTTTGGGTATGAAACGTGTGGCAGCAAAATTCGTTCCAAAATTGTTGAATTTCGAACAAAAACAGCGGCGAATGGAAGTTGCTCAAGAGTCGCTAAATGAAGTCAATAACGATGCAGAACTACTAAAACGTGTTATAACAGGTGACGAAACATGGGTTTACGGATATGATGTCGAAACTAAGGCTCAATCGTCCCAGTGGAGGCATTCTGGATCGCCAAGACCGAAAAAGGCTCGACAATACGGTCGAATGTGAAGGTTATGCTCACTGTGTTCTTCGATTTTAATGGCATAGTGCATTATGAATTCTTGCCACAAGGTCAAACAATCAATAAGCAGTACTACCTACAAGTTCAACGTCGTTTGCGTGAAGCAATCCGAAAAAAACGCCCGGATTTGTGGCAAAACAATTCATGATTTTTGCACCACGATAATGCGCCTGCTCACACTTCATTGCTTGTTCGTGAATTTTTGGCCAAAAACGAAACTGTAACGATGCCTCAGCCTCCATATTCGCCAGATATGGCTCCATGTGACTTTTTTCTATTTCCAAAAATAAAGAGAACATTAAAAGGCCGTCGTTTTACAAGCATAGATGACATTAAAAGCGAATCGCTGAAAGAGCTAAAAGCTATTACAAAGATCGAGTTTCAAAAGTGTTTCGAGGATTGGAAAAAGCGTTGGCATAAGTGTATTGTATCCGAAGGGGACTACTTTGAAGGCGACAACATTAATGTAGATGAATAAATAAATATTTTTTTCATAAAACGAAAATTCTCGTTATTTTTTGAACACACCTCGTATCATAGAATTTTTTTTTGTCTTTTTGCGGACGTTTCATCGACCTCACTATCTCCTGTTTTCGTAAATAGTGTTTTTAGTATTGTTACGACGTTCATTACGCGAAACTAACGATTTTTTTGGAATTACTTTAGCATTGATTCTCAGAATTGCTTCTTCAAAAATGAATTCAGCAAGCTTTTCTAATTCGGATTTGTCTTAGCTCGTAAAAGCATTATATCGTATGTAAATGCTCAAAAGTGAACGAGGCAACTTTTTATGAACATCGTTAATTAGTTCAGGATTATGCAAGTACCGGTGACAATCTTTCATAGTTTTGATTGCATATCCAGTATTTTTTAATTTATTGCAAATTCTACAATGGCAGATTCATCCTCGTTCAAATTTGGCAAATTACGTATTTCTGAGGTTAATTTATCTAAGATTAATTTTGAATTGCCAAAACGCATTTCTAAAGTTTGCATTATTTCCATAGTATTTTAGCACGACATAAAGAGAGATTTTACGGATTCATACGTTTCGTCCTTTAAAACCTGAGAAAGGCGTAGTACATTTTCTTTTTCCGAGTAATTTCCAGTAGTCGTCGATGTCTCTAACGCGTTTTTAAATCGAAACCATTCGAGAGGATCTCCGTTGAAAACCGGTAAAGATTTAGTAGATAACATTCTGCTGATCAAAGTAGAATTTTCACTTAATGATGAAGAATTTTGCAATGGAAGTGAATTTTGTAATATGTCAGTTAATCGATTTATCGGATCGGTACTCGAATGCTTTTGATTTAACCTATCTCTATCGAAAGTATCGCTCGTGATGCTATGAAGTTGAACATTGAAACTATCGTTTTCGATCTCGGAATCGGAATCAGCGTTTTCCATTTCGGAATTACCGCTCGTTTGTTCGTTGATGAGTGGGTCGTAGTTTTCGTCGTCTTCTGGGATTATTTCTTCGTCATCGTTGACATTGAGATCGTGGTTTGAGATTGCTGCGATATTGCCGCTTCGGGCGGCGGCATGGGCCGTAACGTTGCGGTCTCGGGTAGAAGCAGCAGCATTGCGGCTTCGGCGGCCTCGAGCGGTGGTGGCACGAGTCGTTGCGTTGCGACCTCGAGCAGCGGCGGCAGGAATCGCTGCGTTGTGACCTCGAGCAGCGGCTACAGGAGCGACGGCGATACGGCCACGAGCAGCGGCAACAGAAGTCATGGCGATACGGCCATGAGCAGCGGCGGCAGGAGTCACGGCGCCACGGCCACGAGCAGCGGCCCGCGCAGCACTGTCATCATTCGCGACTTGACGTCGTGCAGCCCGACGTGGAGCCCGTGTGGCTGCGGCAGTGCTGCCTGCAGCTTGACGTGGGGCAGCACCTCGTGCGTGAATTGCACGCACAGGGGTGCGCACAGCGGTGCGATGTGGAATCGCGTTGCGAACTGCAGCAGGAGTTGGAACGTCCCCGACTTGATCGTGAACGAGATTGGGCTCCTGTTCGTAGTCTATTATATCACCAACACGTTGGCCCTCCGCACTGGCCATTTTAAATAATAATACTGCACTTAAACTTTCTTTCCCGGGTTTCGGCACCAAAATGTTATGACTAGAAATGAAACACTATTAATCTTTAGAATAATTTATTTTTTGATTTTAAATATAATCAGAGCACGACGTTACTATCTCGCGTATGTGCATTGAAAAAGGCCCAGCGCGCCGAAGAGAGGCATTTTATTGTCTCTCATTGCTATAGTAATAACAATTTTGTATTCTTAGCAACTAAGCAAACTGATTTTGTTTTATTAAAGAAAAATTTGAACATTTGTTTAATTGCTAAGGAAACAAGAAATAGCGATATGTATTTATTTATTTATTTTTTTTTATTTCTACATGCGTATAAATTATTATGGCTATCTGGAACAGGAGGTATGCTTGGTTCTTTTACACCCCTTTTTTTTAGAAAGTTGAGAGTGGTGGTGGAGTGTCTTTTCTTTCGGATTCTTGGAGTGGGATTGCTTGCACGGCTATGGGTGGGAAGTAAGGAGTGTTGTAGTTGATTGGTGGCCTAAAATATTTTCCGTCAAGTAATGTCTGTGCAGATTTGCAAATCATTCTTATTTGAGCGTTTAAGGACTGTTTCAATTCTTGCATCGGTATATTTTCGAATCTATGGTCTTTGTCACTGCACACTCTATATGCGCAGAGTATGCAACTTACTGGTATACGGATGCGATAACGATTACGATGGTTACTTCTAACGTAAATACGCGTGTAATAATTTAACATGGTCCGAGTGTTCGTATCTCTTCTGATTATTATTTATTTTTGGGCTTTTTATTATTATTTCGTTTGTAGTTAACAGAGAAATATTCGGAATAACAAAATTTTCTGCCCTTAGTTTTTTCTTAGTCCCCAAATAAATATGGTGGTCCGTTCTAAGTTCGCACAACTGAAGAATCTGTATTAATCCAGTTCCATTAAAGAGAATGGGCTGTACTATGCCGTTACAATTTACGTCAAAAGAAGAATTGAGAACCACAAAGTATAACAAAACATTATTTTGTAACGTCGGTATAAGGTAGTAGTCGGTTTCGGAGCTAGTTTCAAGTTGGCAAAATACAAGATTTGACTTTTCTGGTGATGTTAACAGACTAAACTCGCAGGAATTATTGTTTGATTTGCGTATAGTTGGGCGCGGGCACAGATAGAAGGAAAGAATACGTTTACACTCGTTATCAATGAAATTTTTACTTACAAAGGCATGGGTAGTTTCTCCCTCTGACACAGTCAGGTAATCACTTTGTGGTCTAATGAATTTAGTGACTCGGTTAGTTTCGTTAAGATACTGAAATACTGGTAGTGAATATAATTTGAAACTCGGAGTGGGTTTCGACTTGTGGAAGAGAGTAGACGTGTCTTGACTGTGAGTGCGAGTTTTGGTGAGAAAGTTTGAGAGGAAATGTGTTTGAGGAAAGAGATAGAGGTAAAAAGAGCGTGTAGGAGGAAGACAAGTGGATTAGAGAGAGAGGCCTGGAGAAGAGCAGGAAAGAGCAGAGAGAGAGGAATAAAGAAAAAAAGAAAAGTTGAGGTTAAGAGAGAAAATTAAGAAGCGGGAAAGGCAAGCAGAGAGGAGCGGCGGTAAGAAGTCAAGGCGGAGACAGAAAAGGTAAGACAGGGAATATAGGTGAGATCACGAGTAGAAGTAGAGAGACGAATTAAGGTGTACGGGATAGTGATGGAAAGATTTGTGACAACAGAAAAATTAAGAGATAAAGGTGGAAGGATGGATAAGTACGGTACAGAGGAGGAAAAGAAGAAAAGAGTAAAGGTGGTGAGGGGGAGAGAGAGCGGAGAGGGACTGAGGGAGAATATTAGAGGAGAAATGAGAGAGGCAAAAAGATGCAAGAGTGAAAGTGAAGGGAGCGAGATGGAAGGGGAGGGGGGAGAAGGATTGGACAACACGATAAGAGAAGTGGGAAAAAGTAGTGGTGCAGAGGATCTTTATAGATCAGGACTGGACGTGGAAGCAGAAAAAGATAAGAGAGGAAGTAAGAAGGAAAGCGAGAGAAATAAAAGGTAAAGTTAAAGAAGTAAAGATGTGGCATAACGGGTTGAAGTCAGAAGAAGAAGAATGGTAGTGGAGCGAGAAAGAGGGAAAAATGGTAGGAAAAAGGGCGGAAGGGTTTCGAAAACAATAGGGAAAAAGAGAGTGGGAAGAGAGGCAGTAAAGATACTATTCTGGAACGTGGCGGGGATTAAGAGTATGGAGGAAGACGACTGGGAATATGTTAGAGAATTTGATATAATAGGACTAACCGAAACCTGGGTGAAGAGGCAAGGGGCAAAAGCTGGGGTGGAGAAGCAACTGAAAGGGTATAACATAGAGTGAAGAGACTCAAGAAGAGAAGGAAGAAGAGGGAGAGAATAGGGGGAGGAATAATGGCGGTAAAAGAGTGGAAAGGGATGAGTAAGGTTGAATGGAAGAAAGAAAGGACAAGTGAGGTAATAGCAGGAGCAATAATAATCGGAGGGAGGAAATTCATGATAGTAACGGTGTATATGCAACATGAGGAAAAGGAAAATTATGAATACCTAAGCGAAGAGATAGAGGAGAACAGAGGAAAAACAATAATTATAGAAGGAGACTTCAACGCAAGAACAGAAAATGAAGGGAGAGAATGGGAGACAGAAGAAAACCTAGAAGAAATAAAAGCCAAAGATAAAGTGTAAAACGCAGGGGAGAGAAATGATAAAATGGCTAGGGGAAATGGGCTTAGTGATAACGAATGGGAGAAAAGAAGGAGATGAAGAGGGAGAAATAACATATATAGGAGCGAGAGGAATGTCAACGATAGACTATGTAGTAGGTAACGAGGAAGGTGATGAGGCAATAAAAAGGGTTTAAATAAAAGAGAGGGTAAAGTCGGACCACTTACTTGTAGAAGTGGAATTGGGAGACAACATAACAGAAGAAAGAAAAGAAGAGGAAGAAAGAATGATAGACGATTGGAGCGAAGAAGGTATAAGAGAGTATCAGAGATGGATAGACGCAATAGAGGGAACAGAAAAATGGAATGAGATAAAATATAGAGTGAGGAACGAAGTGGTAAAAAAAGAAGATAAGGATAAAAAAGGATCGAAAGAAAGCTGGTAGAGAGAAGAATGTAGGATAAAAAGGGCTAGTGTTATGGCAGAGTTAAATAAGGTGAGAAAAGGGGAAGGAGACAGAGGCAAATACCTTGTAGCAAAGAGAGAATACAGAGAGAAAATAAGAAAATCGAAAGAATCTGAGGGGAAAAGAGTAGTAGAAAAAATAAGAAAAGATAAGACGAGAAGAAAATTCTGGGATAAAGTGAATAGCAATAGGAAGAAAAGAATTGGATTAGATGAAAATATAGGGAAAGAAAAATTGCTAAAGCACTTCAAGGGATAACTGGGAGAGGAAGAAAAGGAAGAAAGCAAAGGGGAAGAAACCGAAGACAGCGAAGGAGAGAAAGGTGAAGATATTAAAGTAAGAGAAGTAAAAGAGGTAATAAGAAAAATGAAAAAGAAAAAGGCAACAGGAGAAGATGGTATAGCGAATGAAGCGTGGATAGAAGGCACGGAAGGCTTGTTAAAAGATATGACAAAATACCTAAACGGAATATGGAATGGAGAAGGATATCCGGAAGAATGGAGGAAGGGAATAATAGTAACTATACATAAGAAAGGGAGGAAAGAAGAAGTAGAAAATTATAGAGGAATAACGCTGATGGACACGGGATATAAAATATATGCGGAAATACTGAGGAAAAAGCTGGAAAGAGAACTAGAAGCTAAAGAAACGCTAAGCGATACGCAGATGGGATTCAGGAAGAAAAGAGGAAGAATGGATGAAATATATGTATTAAAAACTATAATATGGAAGGAAATATGGGAAAAAGAAGGAAAACTGTTTGTATTCTTTGCGGATATAAAGACCGCTTTTGACAAGATAAAGAGGAAGAAAATATGGGAAACGATGAAAGAGAAAGGGATAATTAGAAAAATTAGGAAAAGAATAGACGAAATTTATAAGCAAACAGGGAGTAAGGTAAAAGTTGGAGGAGAAATAATTGGGGAGTTCGAGACTTACAAAGGCGTAAGGCAAGGGTGCTCTTTGAGCACCACGCTATTTTATCTTGCCTTCGATGAACCTGAAAGTCAAGATCAAACAGGTACAAGAAAGAGGGGTAGTGATCAGAAGGAAGAGAATATGAACATTAGGATATGTAGATGCTATAGTGACGATGGCAAAAAGTGAAAGTGGTATGAAAGCAATGCTGAAAAAATTAAAAAGGTACCTGAAAGAAAAGGGATTAGAGCTAAATGTAGGAAAATCAAAGATGATGAAATGCAGGAGAGGGAGAGGAAGGGGAAATGAACAAGAATTCGAATGGGAAGGTGAGAAGATAGAGATGTTTAAAGAGTACAATTACTTGGGATATGTGATAAGTAGAAATAACGGAAATAAAAAGCAGATAAAGAAGGTTGAAGGGAAAATATATATGGGACTCTGAAGACTATGGGGGCTAGGAGAAAAACTATTTAGAGAAAATTGGGAGCTAAGGATGAACCTGTTCGACGCACTGGCGAAAAACGTGATTATGTATGGAGCAGAAATCTGGGGATGGAAGAGATATGAAGAAATAGAGAGATTATAACTAAAATACATAAAGTGGGTATTGGGATTAGATAGAAACACGCCAGGTTACTTAATTCGATGGGAAACAGGGAGACACGAAATGAAAGAAACAGCATTAGAAAGAGCAATGAGGTATGAAAACAAAATAAGAGAAGAAAGAGATGGCTCAATAAAAAAAGAATCATGGAGAGAACTAAAGAAAAGGGAAAGAAATGAAAAAGATAAAAAGGGTAAGAAGGAGGAAAGAGAGGAAAGGCTAGAAAAAAGTAAAATATATAAATAGAGGGAGAAGGGGGACGAAATGAGAGTAGAGTTCTGGGAAGAAATAAGAGAAGAGCTAAAGAAAAAAGAAGGAAAAGAACTAGAAGAAAAGCTGAAAAAGTCAAGATATATAAACGAGTGGAAAGAACTGAAAGAAGAAATGAAAAAGTAGAGATTAAAGGAAATTCAAGGAGAGAGAAGAATAAAATACCTACAAATAAGGGAAAGGTTTAGGTTAGGTAATGAGACGAGAGGAAGCAGATATTGGGAAAAGGAAGAAAATAAGAGATGCAGATTGTGTATGTAAGAGGAAGAAAACTGGAAGCACATAGTAGAAAAATGTGAAAAAAGCAAAAAGGATGGGTAAGAATGGGAAAAAATAATAATATGAAGCAAAGAAAAGATAGCGTGGATGATGGAGCTAAAATGGAAAAGAAAAAGAAACGAAGAGGAGAAAGAAAAAGAAAAACAAGAAGATGAAATTTTAAGACCCTAAAGACATAAGGAAACAGAAGACAGAGATGCAAGACTCGCAGACACATCTACATACAAACACATACACATGCACACACACAAAACACAAGTACTAGCAACTACACAAGCGAGAGGAAGCAGGTATTGAATGCAGGAGTAAAAATGGAAAAGAAAAAGAATCGAAGAAGGGAAAGAAAAAGGAAAACAAGAAGACAAATTATAAGATACTAAAGAAAATAAGTTAGGTTGAGGAAAGGAAAGGCAGAGGGAGCAATAGGAAATGAGGAAAAGGTGTCAAAGCCCTAACAAGGATAAAGACAGATGCAATGATTAGCAAGAAAGAGAGCAAAAACAAAGTAAAGGCAAAGGTGAAAAGATAAAAGAAAGTAACAAAGGAAGAAGTCGGAAAAAATAAGCAAGAAAGAGGAAAACAAGAGAGGAAAAGGCAGATCTCGGAGAGAGAGAGAGGAAGAGAAGATTAATCAACAGAAAAATGGGAAGAGAAGCTGAACAGAGAGAAGCAGAAGACAGGGATGCAAGAGTTGCAGGCACACCTACATACGTACACATATACACAAAACATACACACACAAAACACATACATTATCAATTACACAAACTGAACACGAGACACAATTGTAATATACGAAACGAAAACCAAATGTAACATATAAGTTGTAAATAAATAAACTATAATTTGAAACTCTGCGTATTGCTGCTTGCGACAAGGGGAAAAATTACTTCGACAAAGATGTTCTTACGAAATTGAACTACGTTAACTTCTGCAATTTGTTGTAGTGTTATGATATTAATTTTTGACATATGTGTTGGCAACTTTGAATTAGTAATTGCTCTGATAGTTTTTATTGCGTTCAGCAAAAATTGCGGATTGAAAGAAAATTGTTTGTTTTGCAGGAGTTGACGTACTTTAGTTGATATGTAAATAAATGTATGTAACATGTCGTTAATTTCGGCTAAATTAAGGCTAATGTGTGTAGAATCATATACGGGGCTCATTGCGCTAGTAATGAAATCTGCGTGAGCTTTTCTAAAAAACAAAAGATTTGTTTCTGATTGTACATTAATTTCGGTGATATAAAATAAGTCATACTCGCCCATGTGTTCGGTTAAATTACTCTCGCGCATATACAAAACATCTTCAAGGGCCTTATCGGCATATTCGAGTAAGAGGCTGTCTGGCGATGCTAGGGCATCCCACCCCCCGTTGGGTGTGTCAAAAGCGTATGCGTTGAGAGAGGTGCTGACTGTTTCGTTGACACGTTAGAGTTTTTTTTGTTTCTTCGTAGGCTGTGTATATAGAACTTTTGATGAAATCGTTTATCTCGATTGTCTTACAAGCTGCAGATATTTTTTCCAGTGTTTGGGTAAAATTGTAATGTGAGTTAAGTACTGAGTTGACGTCAAGAGCAGTGATAATATTCCATTTTTCTTGAATAAATCGTATATTAAGTCCTTTTTCAAGAGCGATTCCAGGTTGACTATCATATTGCTTTATAGTTAGCTGGTTTTGGAATATAACGGTAGTTAGTAGACTGATGAAAAGTACTCTGGGTAACGGCATTTTGCTGGTGTTACCTGGAAGAGTTGTTTTTTTTTTAATTTTTGCCTAGCGTTGAAAGCGATTTTGTTAAAAAGCTTAATCCATTCCCAATTGTCTATTTGATCAAAAATGTTTATTAGCGTGATTGGGGAGAGCGTGGCTAAGGAGGTGTTATAATTTCTATGGAGCAGAAGTGGTGCCACTCGTGGGAGCGTGTCAGAAGGGTAATTAGTACTGGGTTTGAGTAGCTCGCCGAGCATTGTATTTTTATCTTGGACGTCATGATGATGACTCGTGGTGTAATGTGTCTGTGTAGGGGCGTTTTTGTTAGTGCATTTCTCAAAGATATCTCTTATCTTTGCTATATACTTCATGGCTATGTGTAAGCAGTTAGAGTAGTATTCATGAAATTGTTTTAAAGAGCGAATGTTTTTTGTTTGGAAAGGTAAAAGGCTGCTAATGCCGGGTGGTTTAGAAAATGAGTCTATAGGCAATTCGAGGTTG
The DNA here is from genome assembly GCF_024137745.1 of Phymastichus coffea. Taxonomy (NCBI): domain Eukaryota; kingdom Metazoa; phylum Arthropoda; class Insecta; order Hymenoptera; family Eulophidae; genus Phymastichus; species Phymastichus coffea. The sequence continues at coordinate 9,439,505 of NW_026706814.1, forward strand.
GGATACTGTCGGACGACATGATGTATGCAGTCCGTATGGCGTATGGTGGTTTGTGAGAGCCGATGATTTTGACGTAGACAAGGTTATATAATAATTGTTGTATGGTTAGGGCCCTATGACAGTTTGTGAAAGTAGGTGAAAAGTTATTATTTACGTAATACGTAACTTCTGCTACCATTATGTTTGGCTTGTTATGCAATGTGTTTTTAGTACGAGGTACTTTGCTGGGGGGTGATTGTTCATTAGTGTTATTTTTGTACATTTTTGTGGAATTTTACGGAAGGAAATTGATGACCGGTAAGGTCTTTTGGTGTTTAGCAGTTGGTGGCTACTGCAATGTCATGTAGTTACTAGATCGGTATCCTAAAAAAAGAAAATAATGCAAAACAGTTGTTTTTTGTGTAGTGTTCAGTGTTGTTATTTTCTAAAAGACTCTGATATGGGGCAGATTGAATTTCTTTTGATGCGATTGATGTCTATTAGATTTTTTTCTATTTGTACGGCATGTAAGCGTGCGTCTTATAATTTGTCGTAAAAGCTAAAACGGCAAACGTAACGTCTGATTTCATGTTTGAGGCCCTTAACAAAAAGCCTTGCTGGCTTGGCATGCCTGAGACTCGGTTCTGTTCCAGAATGCGTATTCGAATATGCTATCAATGCAACGTTCTTCGGTAAATTGACAAGAATATAGGGATGACTCCTAAGATCAAGATTACTAATAGAAATTGACAAGAAGTTCCGGAATCGAGTTTAATTATATTTGTTTCCAGTGTTACGGAATTAAATCTTTCCTCGAATGATACTTTAATATAGACAGTAACGTGTACATTGCTGAATGTGCCGTAAGGGTTGGAGAAACTTCCCGCGTTAGTGCACGTGCCTTCTGGGGCAACTTATCCTACTTATTCTATCGGGTGTACGGTTGTTTGATTTATCATTAAGTTTTGTACTAGATTATCGCCGATTGTCATTATTCGATAAGAGTGCATTTTAACGCATTCTTCTCGTGTTACTTCCTTAATATATTCTATTTCGGAAAAAGGGGGGGATCATTCATGAGAGAGTGCGCCGCATGCTTTGACTGATCGTTTGACCTCTACTTTGCAGTAACGAACTTTGACAGTTGCAAAATCATTAAGTTAGAGGAGGGATATTTCAGTTACAGTAGAATTGATTATCGGATTAGGAATGTGGCAGTCAGCAATGTCTACAAGAGAGAAGGTAGTAAAGTTAGTAAAACGTTGAAAACAATCGTAGGCTATGAAAGGAGTAACTATTGTTGGAAAAAGATGCTGAGAATTACTGCTTTTATCTGAAACATAATTTTTCAATTACTACTTGTTTCGATGTATGATTTTTTTAAACGATTGGCGTGGACTGTTTGAGTTTCTTTTTCCTTTACTTTTATTTTAATATTTTCTTTTTCTCACATTTTCAAGACAAAGTAGGGACCGGCAAAATGACTGCCTGTAAGTTTATGTGGCTTCGGGCCACTTTTTAGAAAAACCCATTGACTGACTTTGAATTTGCTGGGATTTGTTTTTTTATCGTATTGTATTTTCGTTTTTTTTTTAGATGTTATTAATTTTTCTCTAGCTATTTCATGTATATTATGTAATTGTTTGACCAAGTTTTCCACGTAACCTTCGTAGGTCGGTAGTAAATCTTGCTCTAGCAGGGGCTCTGCGCTTGGTAGGCGTGGCTTACAAGCGAACAGCAGTTCCCATGGTGAGAACTGATGGCTGCTGTGCCAGCTTGTGTTATAATTAAATATAGCAAGTTCAACATACTCGTCCCAATTTTTGGTCTTGAAAATGAACATTTTTAGATATTCAATTAATGATAAATGAATTCGTTCAACATTGTTAGCCTGTGGGTGATAAGCCATTGTAGTAATATGCTTAATTTTGAAGCGAGCTGCAATATGTTTCATTAATTTTGAAATGAAGTTAGTGCCTCTGTCGCTTACTATGACGTTAGGTGCTTCAAAGGTACATATTAGTTTTTTAATGAGGTTATCAGCTACAGTAGTAGCTGTTTGGTCTAGCATAGGTGTCGCTATGACGTATTTGGTATACATGCATATGCAGGGAAGTAAGGTTTCCCGCTTCAGTAGGTTTAAGTGGGCCTACTACGTCTATGCTGACCTTAAAAAACCGGCGGAGTATCGGTTATGATAATTTTTTGTTCAACATTATGTCTATTTAATTTTCTCAACTGGCATGGTAAGCATTTTTGAATAAATTCTTGCACATCTTCCTTTAAATGCATCCAGTAGTATTTATTCTTGATACGTTTGTATGTTCTATTGCAACCGTTATGACCGCCTATCGCTGAACAGTGGGCTTCTTCGATTATTTGTTGACGATGCTCGATGGGGGTGAAAACAATATGTCCTTGACATACTATAATCTTGACTTCAGAAGGACCCAGTGTATTTTTTATCATTCGTAAAATTTCAAAGAATTGGACGAGTTCAATTTTTTTCCTTTGGGCTACACTGACGGTTTTAATTTTATTTTCAGTTAAATTTATTTGCTTCAGTGCCAGGTATATATGATTTCTAATGTTTTCCGTAGTCTCTCTATTTTCATGACGGATTGAGATAATAAAATGCATCTTGTTCCCTATTTTGATTACAGTGGGAGCGGATAATTGTAATTTGTTCACTTGTGGTAGTTTATCATGCTTAAATAAGCTGATTGCACCTTCATTCAGGGGGTTACCAAAGGTGTCAGTGAAGTATAAGTAATTGTCTCGCCTCGTAAATAGTGCATGCCGACAATATATAATGTTTTCATTAGGTAATGTTATGAGTTCGGTAGGGGAGTTGACTGAGTCTTCAGACTTCACGTTTTTTAAAAAGGTGATATCCTATTTTAGTTATGTATCCTGTTTATTTTTAGTCTTCATCATGCGTATTTTATTGTGTGCAAATTTTATTGCCTTCGGAGCAGTACGTGTTTTCGGCAACTGTAGGATAATTAGTATGCGTGTCTGGTTCTCTTACTGGCGTGACCACTTCCTGAAGAGGCGGATTTTTTTTCTGACGCGGCAGGAGGGACTCGATGGCTTCCAGGTATTTTGTACTTGGTTGTCGGCCCCTCGCGTGTCGCGTTGTCATATCGTGCGTATTTCCTGGCCTTTTGGTGTCATCATCTAGTGAGCTGTCAAGAGCAGTGTTTGAACCGGATCTTGCCTAGTTGCTTGCAAATGCTTATTGAGCTGTTCGATTTCCTGTATAGGATTTCAAGAAAGTGCGTTTACATTGACATTCGATGCGCCTTTTTTATATCTGACTTTGAAATTAAAATTTTGTAACAATAGTCGCTGATGAGTCGCTTATGAATTTGGGTCGCTTATCGAATATAAATGTACCAATGGTCTATGGTCAGTAATGATGATGAAGTTTCGACCGTACAGATATGGTCTGAAGTGTGAAATACTCCATACTATTAATAATAGTTCGAGACGAATAGCAGGGTAATTACTTTCAGCAGGTATGAGGATACGTGAGATGTACTCGTATGCTACAGCCTGTTCTCGCTCTTCGTCATCAAATTGAGAAAGCGACTCTGCGATTTCGATTTTGAATGCATTAGTGGTAAGAAAAAATGTCCTGTCGAAATCCGGGTGTCTGAGCACCGGAGGTTCACATAATTTGTCACGGAGTGTCTCGAAAGCTCTTTACTGCTCTTCCGCCTAAACGAACGGCTGGTGTTTTTTTAAGAGAGTAGTAAGTGGTTTAGCGATTTTAGCAAAATTTTCTGTGAATCGTCTATAGTATCCTGGCAGGTCGAGCCATTGTTTAACATTCCTTGGCGTGCGCGGGACCGGAAATTCTTTTACTGCGCGTAGTTTGTCGTTGCACGGGCGTAGTCCGTCTTTCGAGATTATATGTCCGAGATATTCAATTTCCGGGCGTAGAATTTTGCTTTTCTTCGGATGAAGGACCAGATTAATTTCGCGAAGGCGTTTCATTAATTCGACGATGCTCTCGCAGTGTTCGTCGAATGTTTGAGAATATACGCAAATATCATCGAAAAATGCTACTACATTTTTTCAGTCTGATACTAGTATATTTATTAGTGACAGAAAAACTGGTGCACTAGTTTTCAGTTCAAAGGGCGAGCGCTAAAACTGATATAGGCTTGACTCGCATTGAAATACCGTTTTATGCCTGTGTTCCTTTTTAATACTTATCTGATAATGTGATGAATACATATCGAATGATGAAAATAGCTGCGCACCGGCCATCCGTTCAAATAAGTCGACAGGTAGAGGGACTGGGAAATTATAATCCGGAATAATGTTATTTATCGCGCGATAGTCAAATATGATGCGCGGCGGTTGCGGTTCACCATCTTCCGTATTCTTTTTGGGCACGCAAAAGACTGGTGCGCAGTATGCGCTAGTTGATTTTTCGATAACCTCTTTTTCTAATATTTCCTGCATTTGTTCATTTATAAATTTACTGATCTGCGGGGATGCCTAAACTGTCGGAGTCTGATTGGTACTTCGGAGGTAGTATAGATCTCGTGCTCGATAATACTTGTGGCTCCGAGCTTGTCGCCCTTAACAAAAATTCTGTCGCTGTAATTTTCGACGATTTCTTCAATGAGAATGTGGATTCGATGAATCTGTACTCGTGTTATTATGCTTTGATAGGGTGTTATATTTATAATTAATAGGTTGTTGTTTATCAGAAATCCAAAATCGTGCAATCTTCCAGCCTAAATTTCGTAAATCGCGCATGCGCACTGCTCATTACTATAGTATTGTTAAGGAGAGAATCGGTTTTATCAATTATTTATCATTAGTATTGATATTTTTCGGAAAATAAAGTTTGCTCAATTAAGATTAGCCAAAGTACAGTTTTTTCAGATATTTATTTTTTGAAGATAACAATTTTTTTTCAAGATATCGCTCTTGAAAGATTCCGTAATTGTCATATTATTTATAATTTTTTTTTCTAATGAACCATAAGGGAGCAGTTAGAGATATTTCGATTGGTATTTTTTTTTTTAATAACATTCTGGCTGGGGTAAGGGAGGTACCGAAAGCTCATCGTTGTCAGGCCCCTGTCACATAGGTACATACGGATGCGGACGGATACGGACGCGAAACGCAACTCTAGTAATATCACTGAAAATATCTAGTTCGATTATTTAGTACCAACACTACCGGTAGTGAGCAAAAGTAACTGTTGTTTAAAACTGTATCGCCAAACGTACCACATTTAATAAACGTCTATCTAACCTTTACATTAATGCAGTCTATAAGATGGCAAATGATAGAGAATTGATAGACTTTTAACTATAATTAGTGGAATTAGGCCTTAATTTTTTGGAAGTACTTGAATATATGAGAAGAAGAAGAAAAAATATATATATATGATAAGTATTAATCATCCCAAAAACTTTTTTTACACTAGCATACTCATTAATAAGCAATATTCATGTGAATTTGAAAAGTAAATTGTAGACCTGACATTTGAACATTAAATGTGGTACGTTCGGCGATACAGTTTTAAACAACAGTCACTTTTGCTCACTATCGGTAGTGTTGGTACTAAATAATCGAATTAGATATTTTTAATGATGTTACTAGAGTTGCGATTCGCGTCCGTATCCGTCCGCATCCGTATGTACCTATGTGACCGGGGCCTCAAGCACTGCAACGTACGAAAGCAGGCCTAGTGCGCATTGCGACACCATACCTAGCTCGTCAAACTACCTGCATAACTTAACATATGTTTTCAGTTTAGGAACCCGTATGCGCCTGATTACGCGCAGAGTTTACTCAGTAGGTACGAGCGCTGTTCCTCGACCATAATTATGAGTATAGTTGAGGAGCCTACGGTTCCTCGACGATACTATCAGGCATATTATGGCCTGTAGATACTTTTCGACACTCCGTGCGGAAAGTGCGTTTTTCCCGCACGCTCAGCAAAAAACGTACGTTAAAAATCGCACTTTCCACACGTCGTATAAAAAAATACGGTACGGCACATGTTCGGAAAGAGTTTCTCTTCTCGCGTACCATTCTACCCTCGCTTCGCTCGGGCGTAAACGCCATACGAGACAAGAATCTACTTTCCCGCACTTGTATCGTAATGTACTATGGCGCGAGTATATTAATTTTATTTAAATAATATCATAATAAATGTTCTAAAAAATTACTAATTTTTTAATTTTATTTTAATCCCATTGTGTCTCGAAAATTAGGCGCTACGGGGTCCAAAACTGAAAAATTTTTTATGTATCAAGGGAGAGACTCGGATATGTCTTGGCACGTTGATAGGTGGGAGTAAAGTGCCGAGGCCGCGTAGCCAACGCGTCTCGACGTAATCCGCTGAGGCTCTCCCTAGATACGTAGATAACTAATATTATTTGAATTTCTTTATAAAAAATAATGTACTTTTCAAATTTATTATAACGGATCTAATTTTTTGTAATGTGAGCAATTTTTTAAGATCTTATGATTGAACAAATATTGATATTTCGGCAAGATATTATTGTATAAAGTTTGCTTAAAAAAGAAACACACTCATATTTTTTTTTTTTGAAAATATAATACGAGCAAATTATTTGTCCAACATAGGTGAACCGAGCAAATTCGACTCTATTGAAAATTATTTTTTTTATTTTGAGTATTTTCCGGAGCTGATCTGAGGGTGGTAAAAAATTAATTCCGATATGCAACCATGATTTTACTATACATTTTTTAATAAAGTAATAGTTCAGAAAGATTCTCGGTGGTATTTGTAGAACGAACATTTAATAGCTTCTTGAAAATAATTATTCAATCTATCTTTGTAAATTATTGTTGCTAAGTTTACGAGACATTGTAGTGCTATATTTTGCAAACATATTTAAACGTTTTCTTAAGTAATGCTGTATTAGCTTGATTTTACGAGAAAAAATAAATATATATAATATAAATAAAATCTACAATATATAATGTAATATATTTTTACTGAGATGTTATAAGATTAGTGATAATATGAAATGTGTAAACAATGATAACAGCCAATGTAAATTAATGAAACACTAATTGATTATAAGGTGTATATAAAATGGAGTATGGATTGGGCTATCGAGAGGTGATTCCTGATCACAATTTTGAAGATGCATGGGAAGAAATAATTTTGTCTACAGGTATCAAGATCAATAAATTATCTAATGTTTTTCAATGATATATTACTTTTTGAATATATGTATACATGTGTATATATAAAATAATATATCAAATACATTTAATCGTGACATGGTTTGAAAATAATGTACTTTTGCATTTAAGGAAAAAGATATTTAGTTTAAAAAGCTTATTTTATTTATGCACTATATTCAGTTCCATTGTTAAGAGAATACGTACTTTTGAAGTTATAGAGTACTTGGTATTTATATAAAAATGTAAATATTTTATTTTTATTTTCTTCTACAACTCCAAAATGTAGAAGAAAACAAAAGTAACATAGAAAACTTTTTAATTTCTTAAACATAATGAGGTAAATTATTACCATATTTTACTTGAGAGTGGAGTAAGTGGAAAGTAAAATATGGTAATAATTTACCTCATTATGTTTAAGAAATTAAAAAGTTTTCTATGTTACTTTTGTTTTCTTCTACATTTTGGAGTTGTAGAAGAAAATAAAAATAAAATATTTACATTTTTATATAAATACCAAGTACTCTATAACTTCAAAAGTACGTATGAATAACCAAAAAATTAGATTTATTTGAAAAAGTATAAGTTTAATTTGAAATTATCTATAAGATTAGAAATTATCTATAAAATTAGAATAATTAAAAAAAAAATCTTGTTATTAAACCTTGGTAATTAAATAAGTTATTTACATTAATTAAAAATAAACAAATTTTTTCTAATCTAATTAACTAATACTTGAAAGTAATTATTATTTCAAAATGACCTTATTTATTACTTTAAAACTTTATTTGATTGGTTAAAATATACATATCTGTAAATAACAGAATTTGATTCTCTATATTTAAATAAGTCCTATATATTTACAATTTTCGTTAGCTATATCTTATACTTATTATCTCTGAATGCCTCAATATATAAGAACATGTTTTTTCATTGTAACTATGAAATATGCTTAATTATAAAAATCTCTATATTACCATAATACAATATTTGTTACTATTTCTATCAAAAATTATTACACAAGATGTAATTGGGAAATTGACAAAGTTTTTTACATTCTGATCATGTTGTTTTAAAAAATGCTCTGGATAAATTGGCCAAAACATTACTTTTTTGTAAATTTGTAATTTGTGGTTTACATGCACATATCTTTTTATATTACAACATATCTTTTTATATTATTAATAATTTTGTAATTGTATACCAAAATAATTCCATCCATAACTACACCTATTTTTCAAATAAAAACTAAAAAAGTCTTTCTCTTCTGTCAGTAATTTTCATCAGATTACAAATTCTTAGCCATGATTTTTAATAAATTTTTTATCTCATTTCTTGGAGTCATGTAATAAATCAAAAAGATTTAAAAATATAGGTAGTTTTATCATGTAAGGCGGCATTATAAGGTAGGTCTATTAATAAACAAACTAAAAATAATATGATTATTAAATATGAACTTGTAGAAACTTATTTTTGCTAACAATTTAAGCCATTCATTGTTATTAAAATAAAATTAAAACCTTGTACAGATTCAATTTCTATTAACTTAGGAATATTCAAATTTTTTTAAATTATAAAACACTTTTTTAAATTTCATTAACTCATTCGTTAACCTCTTGAAAAAATTAGTAATAAAAATAAGAAAGAATACAAGGTTAAAACACCAAGTAAAGATATTGTTCATAGTAAATGTAAATTTACTTATGATTCAATTACAGCAAAGCGTGCTGTTAGTTGGTGCAAACCATTTTGTAAACTAAATAATAAAGGAATTAATTTTCTTTGATCACAGACAATGTCTTTACTTGGAATTTTACTCTTATGTTCTTTTTAATTTATATTAGAAAATTTCTAAGGAGGTTAACGACGTAGTTAACAAAGTGTCACTAAACTTTTGTATCATTTCTCTATCTATACCGATCCAACTAAATTTCCTTCAAATACTAAAATGGCTGCACATACAAATAACTGTAAATTTAGAATTTGTTATCAATGAAAAAATTAATTTGCGCCAAATTATTAATAAGTTTTGCTATTCCAGATTAATTTTCATTCAGATATTTTATTCATAAAACATGATTTTTATTTGTTATATAATATCCACCTTTCTGATATAAACTTTTTATTTACTCGTGAAAAATCTCTGTGACAAATTTTTTTTTAGCAATTGAATTCTAGATATAGTTAAACCTATGTAAATATTAGATGAACTGTTTTTAGTTTTCTTAATATCTTATGAATCATGCATTATGTTTATATTGTTATTAATATTGGCTTTCAAAGATTTTTTTCTGAATTTTAAGTTAATCATTCTTAACTACACAATCATGTTTGAGTTTTGGCTTATTACCAACAGTTTTTCACTTTACGTTTCATCAGTTACGTGTTCCGAATAATTACTTTTAAATTATTCCTTCTTAAACAAATATTGTCAAGGCCCATCACACAACTTTTATACCAAAGGGTTGCAACTGCTATTTTGCTCAGGGGTGAATATGAATTTTTTCTTTTTTTTTTCATAAAAAATTTCTAAAATTATTTAGTTTACTCTGAAAATGGAATTATTATGGGAATTGGATATGTTGTGGAGCGTCTGAGCAAGCGAGGGTGAGGGACGAGGGTGTCCGTTAATTGAACTAACGTAAGACTGTTTGTGTGTGTGGGGAGTATAAGAGAGCGGAATCTGACTGATGTTATAGTGAAGACCTTGCTCCGCAAAGAAGCTAACGGTCCCAGCGTTCAGTGCTCAAAAACGATGCGGTAGCTGTTTATCTGAGTTTTCTGAGAGTCTCAATATTTTGAAGATACATTTCTAACAACGATCGACTTGACATATGACAATGAACTTAAAAATGCCGATCTTAAAGTTATTTTTAAGGTCTCTGAAATAATAGTAGTTTCTTGAATCAGAATATTTAATTTTGATCGGAATATTTATTCAAATATTCAACTTAATAATATAATTAATTTATTTTTGTTAGATTTATTTCAAATATATTTATAAGAATTTCTTATCTTTTTGTCTCATATTATTTATGTTCAAAAAGACTCAATTCGATGATCTGCAGATTATCATCCATATCACACAAAATAATATTTTAAATCAAAGTTTAATTTAAAGTTTTCTTAATAACTTCTTAAGTATTAAAAGACTAAAGTTCGTTTTATTAAATACGGTTATCCGTATTTTTTTATTTTAGAATTACACTCGTGTCTCTTTTTCTTGTCAACTTGTTCATTGTAATTATTATTTAATTCAATTTTAAACACTTTAACCCATTAATACCCAAGCCGAATCTAGCCGAGATAGCCCCAAATTAACTATTGCATCCATGGCGTAGGTAAAAAAATGTTACCCGTGTTTTTTCACTTAGCGGTCCCAATTGTTTATCAAAAATTGTTTAAACAAATTACCAAAAATTGTTTGACTTCGAAAAACTAATAGCGGTAATAGATTCTACGGGAAAAATTACAAAAGAAACCTCCGTAACACTTTTTTATCAGAGCTTAATTTCTTGTTGTAAAATCATGATAAACAATTTTAACCTGAACGAGTGATGCCAAACCCGTTATATTTAATTTGTTTAAATAATTTTTGATAAACAATTGGGATCGCTAGAAGAAAAAAATAGGTAACTTTTTTTTTACCTACGCCATGGATACAATAATTATTTTAGGGCTATCTCGGCTAGATTCGGCTTGGGATATAACAGGTTTGGCTTCACTTATTCAGATTGAAATTGTTTATCATGATTTAACAACAATAAATTGAGCTATGACAAAAAAGTGTTATAGAGGTTTCTGTCATAATTTTTCCCGTAGAATCAATTGCCGCTATTAGTTTTTCAAAATCAAAAAATTTCTGGTAATTTGTTTAAATAATTTTTGATAAACAATTGGGATTGCTAAAAGATAAAACACGGGTAACTTTTTTTTTAACTATGCCATGGATGCAATAGTTCGTTTGAGGCTATCTCGGCTAGATTCGGCTTGGGTATTAATGGGTTAATTTAATTTTTTTAAATAATACACTAGTGGAAAAATTTAAAGGATCAAAAAAAAATTCCAAATTTTTTGACCCTTTTTAACTGGCTGGTTTTCCCTTGAAAACGGTCGTACTGGAATTTAAAAAAAAAGCGTTTTAAAGTTTGAAGTTTCTAGTTTTGAGATCTCATAATCAAAAAATTTTTCAAGCAACATGTTCTGCTCAATCCTCATGAATACCAAAAAAAATTTTGTTATTAAATTTATTTCAGTTTTTTTTTTAGTCTACGAACTTGGGAAAAATTTTTCTAACTCAGCCACTCTATGGATCGGATAACTTGTTTATTCAGTTTTCATTTGCATTTTTGAAAAATTCAATACCCCCACCTCTCGCTGAGATATCGAAATTTGAATGGAAAAGGATCTTTTTGTCTTTAACCATCAATATCTCAGCAACCGCTGATTGCACAGAAAAATGAAGGTAGGTTTTGAAATCTTGAATAAATTTCCCAATAAACTAAACTACTGTTTTTGAAAAAAATTTTTTTTTTATTCTTTACATTAATTTGAAAAATCAAGAAAAAAAGGTATTTGGTGGCTTTTGGGATAATCAAGCGCTAAGTTGGAACTATCGAGAAAAGCAGAAATGTTAAGTGTGTCTTTTACAGTTCAATATGCCCACAAAAACCCCACAAAGTTTCAATTCAATCGATCAAGCCGTTTTTTTGTTTTATTCAACCGAATTTTTGAAAAAAATTAAAGGATCACAATTTGACTTTAAATGATCATAATCTTGAAAAAAACGCAAAAAAATTTTTTGTTTAATTTGAAAAATTTTTTTTTTAATGACTCCAAAAAATTTTGAACAAAAACTACCGCCGGTATCAGCATTACCCGAAGCGTACCACATGGAGGTTACCCGGTCGGATTTACGATCATAAATGATCATAATCTTTGCCCTTTTTAACGCGATTCTGTTATTGCATTTCGTGATTTTCCTGATTTGTAAACTTCAACTGAATTAAAATTTTAATTAAATTTTAAATAAAGTTGATATACCCAATCGAATTTCGAACTCGATCTACAGTGCCGCTCACGCACTTTTACCCCCCCCACGAGCAAAATCAGTCTAACTTCAAAGTTTTATATCTCTGGTAGAAATTAACGTACAGAGACGCGCGTGGGTGCGTTTGAAAGGTCTTTCGAAGAGCTTTCAAATGATATGACTCACGGTTGCCATCGATTGTTTTTTTAAATTTTGCAACAATTATGCAAAATTGAAAATTCTGAAATTTTTTTATTATTTTTGACAATTAGCCAATTTTGGAAAAAAAATCATACGAAAATTTGAAGTACACCATTTTTTAGCTATTACCAAGCCCTATCTGAATCACTCATCAAAAATTTATTTTCGTCAAATATGACGCGCGCACGGGCATTTTTTCCTGGAAGTGACAGTTTTTTTCAACATTTTTTATCTCCGTCAAATTGTAACAATCGAAAAAAATTTATAGGAGAAAAAATGTTTGTTTTTTCACGTAGAATACTGCAATAATTTTTTTTCCGGTTTTTCGAAAAATTTTTTTTTTCGGTTTAAATTATTTTTCAAGGTTGAAAAAAAAAGATTTTTTTTTTGATGTACTTTACGATACTTGTTATGTAGTATTATTGAATGGGTGGAAAAAATTTTTTTTTTTGTGGTTTCTCATCTTTTTAGCGTACCGACTGTGAGAAAACAAAATTGAATAAAACCGAAAAAAAAAATTTTTCGAAAAACCGAAAAAAAAATTATTGCAGTATTCTACATGAAAAAACAAACATTTTTTCTCCTATAAAATTTTTTTCGATTGTTACAATTTGACGGAGATAAAAAATGTTGAAAAAAACTGTCACTTCCAGGAAAAAATACCCGTGCGCGCGTCATATTTGACGAAAATAAATTTTTGATGAGTGATTCAGATAGGGCTTGGTAATAGCTAAAAAATGGTGTACTTCAAATTTTCGTACGATTTTTTTTCCAAAATTGGCTAATTGTCAAAAATAATAAAAAAATTTCAGAATTTTCAATTTTGCATAATTGTTGCAAAATTTAAAAAAACAATCGATGGCAACCGTGAGTCATATCATTTGAAAGCTCTTCGAAAGACCTTTCAAACGCACCCACGCGCGTCTCTGTACGTTAATTTCTACCAGAGATATAAAACTTTGAAGTTAGACTAATTTTGCTCGTGGGGGGGTAAAAGTGGCTGACCGGCACTGTACACGCTTTTCAGAAATTGCTTATCATTAATTTTCGTGAACTCTTACAACGCTAAAAAAAATAGTTTTTTTTTTCAAGACCACTCCTTTTGCATTACAAAAAAAAAAAAAAAATTCATAAATTTGCAAAAATCAAAAATTCATTTTGATTTTCGATCATGGTTAGACGGCATTTATCAGAACCGGAGACTTCTCGTTTGATCACCCTGCTTGAAGAAGGTTACAGTAAACGTGATGTTACTATCCAGGTGGGTGTTAGTCAATCCGTCGTATCTCGAACGTATGCGCGATACCGGGAGACGAACCAATACAATCGTCGCCTTGGACAAAGTCGCCATCGTGTCACGACTGTTCGCGATGATCAGGCGATTGTCTGACAAGTTCGACGTGAACCTTTCATAAATGCGAATATCGTGGCAAGAAATTTCCCAAATCGGGTACAACAGCGACAAAGACATCAACAGCGGCATCAAGTGCGAAACATTTCATCCCAAACAGTAATCAATCGTCTTCGCGAAATTGGGTTAACTGCACGATATCCTAATCGTGAACCCCTTTTGACAGCGAGACATCGCCGAGCACGCTTAGCATATGCTAATGCACATCGGGACATTAAGACAATGGGGAAATGTTTTATTCACTGACAAATCCCGGTTCGTCCTTCATGGGAGCGACCGATATCCCCTTGTTTGGCGTCGTCATGGAGAACGTTTTCGCCAGAATTTTGTTCGTCCGCTTGATGCCTACGGCGGTGGATCAGTCAAGGTATGGGTCGGCGTTTCACGAAATTGGAGAACACCTCTGCTGATTGTACGCGAAAACTTAACAGCTCAACGCTACATTGACCAAATTTTGAGATCGATTGTACTGCGCAGACGACAACATCAGAGGGCGTTTATTCTAATGCAAGATAACGCACGCCCACACATAGCCAACATCACCAGACGCTTTTTAGAACGACATGACATCACATTGCTGCCGCACCCGCCAATAAGTTCAGACCTCAGCCCATGGAGACTATATACAGGAGTGGAAGCACAATGTATAAGCCGTCGGCGTTAGAAAGTGCCCAAAATACTCATCGTGTAACTATCGAAATGGGTGCCATCTTCCGGTGGAGCCGCAAATAATTTTACCGACGGTAGTCGATATGCACGATCGATATTATCGATCAGAATACATATATACCTACATAACATAATATGACTTATTTTTATTAATCTCATATATAAACAATGGTTAAGGAAAATCCCTCATGTAATTAAAACAACACTCTTGAAATTTCAACGTTTCACCATAAATTCATGGCCTCTTCAGGAAAACTTTATTAAAAAAAAAAATTATGAACAATTAAAAACTTTTTTTTAAACAATTCGACATGATCATAACACTACAGTACACATCTAACAATAATAATAAAATCATTCGTACTCACAGCTATAGAAAACCTAAGTCATAGTAATGTTAATTAATATAATATTTTTACTATTCAGAAACAAACCGAAAAGTCAGAGATATAAAATGAACTGTGAATTTCAAACTTATTTTTCAGACTTATTTTTATGTTTACGATGTAACGAGTGTTACAACGAATGTCGTACTTTAAAATTAACTTAAACATGAGCTCTGGATAGATATATGAAAATGTGATTTTTATTTAAGTTATGAAATGAATTCATCATTGTTATTTTAGCGTCATGGGCTAAGGAAAAGTTCCCTTTTTTAATATTTATATAATTGCATTTTATACTACAGAAAAAATAATTTCATATAAATATGATTGAAGTAATAAATAGATTAAGAATACATATAATAAGTATATAATAAGCTCACATGGGCAATGCTAATAATCACACATCGCTAAAATAACAATGAATTCATTTAATAAAAAATTTAATAAAAAAATTTTTTTTGGTATTCATGAGGATTGAACAGAACATATTGCTTGAAAAATTTTTTGATTATGAGATCTCAAATCTAGAAACTTCAAACTTGAAAACGCTTTTTTTTTAAATTCCAGTACGACCATTTTCAAGGGAAAACCAGCCAGTTAAAAAGCGTCAAAAAATTTGGAATTTTTTTTTGATCCTTTAAAGGACCCCGCACAAACCTTATGGAAAAAAACTTTCTGTCAAATGTTCCTAAAATTTGGGAGAAGGTAGCTAATATCATGTAGATTAAATGTCTACATGGGTCCAAAGCTCACCTATGGCTGGGTTCCGAGATACTAGGGTTCAAACACAGGCAAAACGACGGATTTCTGGATCACGGTTATTGACTTTATTTTCATGTTGTTTAACTCACAGACACGCACACACTCATGCGTTCATTACAGTAAGTAAAAGACGGAGTGAAGGGTAATGAGCATTTCCTTCGTGATGTCTTGCGTAGGAGAGATACCAAATATTGGAAGCGACGTGAGCACAAGTTCCTAGAGTTCGAGCTCCTGCTTTACACGTGCAATAATATCCGAGAATTGGATCTTGTTCCCCGTGTTCTCCACCGTTATGTTCTTCGTCAAAAGCGATCCACAATTGATATCTAGTAGCATTTCTATAACGCGAAAACAGCCGGATTCTTATGAATCCCGGTTCATTTGTATTGGCATCGATTTCAAACGTCATATCTTCTTGTTCGTCATCTTCCCGTTCAGCTCTTAAAGAACTATCTTGCATGTAAGATGGTGCCAAGTACATTTGGTATGTTCCAAAAGTCAGAGCTTGTAACTCATTCACAGTCATCTGAGGAAATAATGGTATATGAGCTGGAGTTAAGAGAACCCAGCGAGCTCTTCTTCGTCCGAGATTATCAGCTTCTACTCTTGCCTGTACTATTTTTACTTGCTGTGCTTGTTCGAGCATATGATTGGCCAAGGCTTCATTGGCATTTGGCATATTTATAGGTCCATAATACCTATTTATGATTGCACCAGTAATACGTAGGAAATCTGATAAGTTTGCGGCATGAGACGTTGGTATTGTATTGGAAAAAAATGAAAAAATACTTTTTAGATGCCCGTTGCGCGCTTCGACAATCCACCTCGTTTTAGTCACTATGCGAGACTCATTAGCTTCTTCAGTTCGAAACTGATTTTGATTACGATCCAAAAGTGGTGGCATTCTCGTTATCAGGCCTATTCCTTGCACAGTTTGGATTGAGTTTTGGTATCCACGATCTACTATAACTATATCACCTTCTTGAAACCAATTCTGCATTCCATTAACATCTCGATTGAGTTCATTCAAAAGGATTCGAGCATCATTGTTAAGTGCATTCGAAAAGTATGGACCTTGAATATCAAGAATGTATCCATCAGGGCCAACAATTACTGATGGTTTCACGAGATGTTTATGTTTATGCACGCAAAAGGACTGTCTTAAAACTTGGAAACAAGAACTCTTCTCGATATCAAGATAAGTACAATCTATATAAACTATTGCTCTCGGATATTGGGGCGTAGGGTTGTACAATTGATTTGCAAACGGTGTGACATGCCTTTCAATGAATTCTTCTCTAGTCATAGCGCCAAATCCAATATTTCCATGGCAAAATCTTGCAGATAGTGATTGTTTTACTGTAGCTATTTGCATACCGGTACTCTGTCGAGAAGGATAATAAAGCATTACACATAAAAAGTCATCACTCAGACTGTGACTCAACTTACATAAAAAGCACAGAAGATCCTTTTTGCTAATATACTATGTCCTCTTGGCACAGGTACTGTATCGCAGAAAGAATAAAGATCGTTGAATTGGACTTTTGTTAAAGAGTAGAGTGTTTGAAACTCCTCATCGGTTACACCATGCTCGTCTTCATATCTTCGTTCCGCACTTCGTTTTATTTCTTCGCGCATTCCTTGTAAGAACGATTGAGCCTCTTCACCGTTTAAGCGGTATGGTCTATTAATGTATCTCAGTCCTTCAATTAAAGCTTGCAATAACCATCCCCTTTCATCTAAGTGAAGCCTGCAGCAAACATGAGTTCTGGGAATATATATGTTTCTCTTAACAAAAATATCAACTCTACATTCTAATGTCAATCTATGAATATCATTGATACCATTACATACCAAACAAGTTTGAGACGAAGTTTGAGATAAGACATTCAATCTCAAACACTGTGGGTCATTGGCCAAAATCTCAATTTCACGACGGATTGCTACGATGCAGTTATTGCAAACTCGCGTATCGGGAGTTACTTCAGCTGGTGGTCTACCGTTTTCATCGCGTCGTGTTATAGCTATTTCACGTACGATAGCATTTTCATCACCAAATATGAATGCCATTACGCGTGGTATCTGTCGGTTCTCACATGTGTAGCATTCATGTCGTACCCGGAAGGCCATTGTTCTGTTACTTTGGTGAGTCAGTTGTTTCCTGCTATACAAATGATGAAGGAACAATCACCCCCAACTGCGACTGAGCTTCAACTATCCTGAAACGGACTGTTGAAGAACAATCACCCCCAACTGCGACTGAGCTTCAACTATCCTGAAAAGGACTGTTGAAGCAACACCGACCAGCCAACTGCAATGGAACTCCAATTATCCTGAAAAGGACTATTGAAGCAACACCGACCAGCCAACTGCAATGGAACTCCACTTATCCTGAAAAGGACTATTGAAGCAACACCGACCAGCCAACTGCAATGGAACTCCACTTATCCTGAAAAGGACTATTGAAGCAACACCGACCAGCAAACTGCAATGGAACTCCATTTATCCTGAAAAGGACTATTGAAGCAACACCAAACAGCTAACTGAGATGAAGATGACTAGCAAGAAGATATGACGTTTTAAATCGACACCAATGCAAATGAACCGGGATTGACAAGAATCCGGATGTTTTCGCGTTTCAGAAATGCTACTAGATATCAATTGTGGATCGCTTTTCACTACGTCTTTTACATACTGTATTGAACACACAGCTGGATATAGGCAACCCGAATGGTATTGAAATAATAGATCCTGATTTACATAATGGCTGAATAGGGTGGACTATAGAAAAGAAAAAAAATATCTATCTATATATATATAATAATTGGATGTAGACACGGCCCCCTGCCGAGCGGCCCCACGGAACCACCACCGGCACCGTCGCTAGACACACACATATGTATATATATATATATATATATATATATATATATATATATATATATAATATACCGCGCATGAGTGTGTGCGTGTCTGTGAGTTAAACAACATGAAAATAAAGTCAATAACCGTGATCCAGAAATCCGTCGTTTTGCCTGTGTTTGAACCCTGGTATCTCGGAACCCAGCCATAGGCGAGCTTTGGGCCCATGTAGACATTTAATCTACATGATATTAGCTACCTTTTCCCAAATTTTAGGAACATTTGACAGAAAGTTTTTTTCCATAAGGTTTGTGCGGGGTCCTTTTTCCACTAGTGTATTTTAAGCAGTACTTATCTCGATTGTTTTGTAATTTAGTTCTTTGAGTTGTACTTTTCGTTTACAATAAGAATCAACTTTCAAATTTATCATTTCAATTAAGTAGCGGATTATACTGCTGATGATATTATTGACTTTCTTCTTGTTTTGTGTGAATGCCAACGAAATTATCGAAGAGTTGTTGCATTATATCCTGAACAATTCCCTGATCGACAATGTTCTTATGATAGTGTATTATGCAATATTAAGATTCAAAGTGGTCGTAGAATTTTCTTCCACTAAGAAGACGAAATGAACAAGATCATCAAAATAATCTTCTATTTATTGTTGTGTTAGTCATGGTTCAATTTGATCATAATATTATTTTACGGAAAATTGATGAGTTTGGAGTTGGGAACGTTCATCTCGAACGGAAAAATTTAAATTTGGAAATATGCCTTCTAATCGAAATTAATTGCTAAAATGAGAGAGAGAGAGAGAGAGAGAGAGAGAGAGAGAGAGAGAGAGAGAGAGAGCAATAAAAGGCAATCGCCCATGAATACCGACACATGGCGATCTGCGCTCTTTTCCAATATCAATTTTCAATTTTTAGTAAGGTTGGGTTCAAATAAGCACATTTATTCTCCCCACTATTTTAATCATGATATGCGCCTAATATTTTCTATTGAAATATTGACAAAACTATCATAATATTATAAAAATTACTCATATTTACCAGATTCTTCAAATATATTTATTTATAAAAAAAAAATTTTTTCTTGATTTTATAGGAGGTAGTCAAAGTACTTTACAAGATATTAAAGTACCAGAAAGAGCTGGCGGTTATAGTTACAAAAATTCTTATGATACCGCTACTCGCAATAGATTTATTTATTGGAAAATCACTCATGATGTATTGGAATTATCTGAACATAGTTTAGACATAAATCTCGCTAATAATCGAGTGAAGTATAAATTTACAGATACTCCAATATTAGATGGCATTACTATCCATGAAACAGATAATTTGATTGTGATCTTAGTAGCTACAGTTTCCAGTGTACATAAACTGTCTTTCCCCCATCCAGTTAGTTTACAAAAACAGGTAATTTCATCTTTAAAGAAGTACAAATTTTCGATCTAAACATTTTTATAAATTTACAGGTTTCTTTAGTATATACAGATATCACAGTATCATCTATATTCAGTGAAGCAAGCATAAAGAATGCTAGCGATCCTCATACATTTTATGTTGTTCCAACAGCTGGACTTACAAGTACGTATAGCATTTCTACATTCTTTAGTGTCATAAAATACGACATGTTAGGTAAAGGAATTTCAATTTTTAAGTTTTCATATTAGATGTTCTAGGTACAAATGGAAATGATTTATTTTTAATAGCCTGAGCAACCGGAATAAGATATTTTAGTTCTTACTATCTTTAAAAATAAACTTTTTTCATTTATATGATAAAATTTATATATTAACAAATTTAACAAATTTTACTAGTGGTTAAATTTATCTCCTTTAAATATCGACCTAAAATTAGACCGTATAATAACACGGGGGAAGCAATTAGACTAGCATATCAATACCATCGGTTTATATTATAAGATTATAGCAACGTGTTACCTGTTGAAAAATTTACTTCTAAATAATTAATTAAAAATGGTGAATTTATTACTTATTGTATGTAGTTATATGATACTTGGATAAATAATGTAATTTAAAAAATATTACGACCATCGATATACGTTGATAAATATTTTCATTGTTAAGAAAGCGAGCTGGTATTAAACAGTGAATATTCTAAGTTTTCCATACTGCTATCCAAAAAACATTCTATTACAGGAATTATTACGGATATTTTTTTATCATACTTGGTTACTTATCCAAATAGAATTTTAAAAGACATTAGTAAAAGTTCTTATAAAAATGGTTCATATATCTATTTCGAAAAGTCCTTCACTTCATCTGGGCTATTGATTTAAAACCACAATAAATTATTCGTTTTCTTTGACTAGCACTCGACTAGTTTGGACGTGTGTTTGGAGCATTCTCTTATATCGGGGTGACTTATAGACAGTGTCTACATAATATTTACTAACAGAGTTATTGAAAACAAAATAGAAATAATAAAAAGAATGAAAAAAAATGTCACTAAGTCCAGTCAATATGGCTACAAATTTGTTTGCAGTGCAGATATCACCAATTAATAAAAAATTAAAAGAATCAAAAAACAACTTAGCAGAATGGAAAACAGTATATAAAAAAAGGCTAAAAAATAGCCCGGAAGAGAATCAAAGTATAAAATGGAGACAAACACTCATAAAAGACTACTAGTTTTTAAAATACTAGCATGGTAGAAATTAGGAACAACTACAAAATACTAAAAGAAAAAGATAACAGTGAAATCACAAGTAACAACATGTCATCACTTCAAAAAACTTGTGATAATAAAAACCGCAAAATCATAATTTGTCTTTGTGAGTGGAGTTCTAAATATAAGCCCGCTAAATAATTTACTTGATCAAGTAGCTTAAAAAAAGTGTATTAAAAGTAGTATAGAACAATGAGAGAGAGAGAGAGATTAAACAATTTTTATTTAGCCATGACCCCGTAGGCTTCAAGAATAATAAGGTCAGTATTATAATAATAAAACAACAATAATATGAATAACAAATGAGCATTAACAATTAAACAATTAAGAATTTTTGTGTGCATATATCAGTTCTAAAATAAATAAATAATTTGAAATAAACTTCGGTCGCTGGTTAAAACCTTAATATAAATAAAAATAAAATTAGGTGACATACGCAATACATTGGCAATATAACAAGATACATAACAAGATGAAAACGCAATAAGAAAAGCAATAAGAGATGAAAGAGTGTGGGACAATAATATCACACTGATATGAAAATAAGAAAAACACAATAAAGAACGCAGGTCGTAGAACAGAAAAGAAAAATAAGTCGCATAAAGAAAAGGGGGGGGGGGGGGAAATCGTATGAGCAACGAGGATAGGTGGGCTTCATTTAAAGACCTCAAGGAGACAGATAAATCTAACCAGCAACGACAGATACTACGAGTCATGTGAAAACTACATTAGAAGGATGGAAGGAAGAGAAGAGAGATAAGAAAAAAGAAAAGCTGGACAGAAAACGGAGGAAAATTCAATATTGCAGCTTTTATGTGTTGAAGGGGGGGAAATTATAAGAGAGGTAGGAACCAGGTGTTTGCAGGTAATTTGAACTAGTGAAGGCTGAGACATTGAAAGAAAGGGATACTGTGGGTAATTTTTGAAGGGATGAGAGGTTCGTTAAAGATTCGTACGTGACCCTCTGAACGAAGTGCTGATATTCCAGGACCATGAAGAGGGAGAACAGCCATCACTTGAGCTCCATATATCTGGAAATGTCAAAGTCTGTTATGGACAGTTGATTTAGCAGAAACATGAACGAACTGTAAAAGAGAGGTTTCAATTCGAAGTACGCGGAGCTGGATATGAGAAAGCTGAAGGTGAATTGCGGGAGGAACGTTTTGTATAAAAAGAGTTTGGTGATTGGAAATGGGTGGTAAGGTATGAGGGATGTGAAAGACAAACTGTTTTGTAAACAAGAAGAATTAATGAAATGTTTCTGTGAGATTCAAGGGAGAGCCATCCAAGACGTAGTCTATGAAAGGTGACATGGGTTTCAATGTCAGGAGGTGGGATAAAAGGGATGAAACCAGTAGCGAAACGGACACAGACGTTGTGAGCAATTAATAGAGCAAGCTGCCTCGTTTTATCCAGGTTGTGGAAGGCAATAGAAGCGTAAGTGAAGTAAGGGAAAATGAGGGATTTCATTAGGTAGGATCTAGTGGAAATCGTGAGAGATTTCCTGTAAAACTTGAGCGAATTTAGATTCATGTAGATCTTTTTGAGTGTATTGTTGATGTGAGTTTTCCAGTGTAAGGATGAGAATATCGTGAGGCTTTTGACGAATGAGGAAATTGGAATGATGAGTTATTGATGGAGATTTGAAGGAGAGAATCTAGATGTAGAGAGGATAGGTAAAGCTCACTGCCGATCACAATGACACGCGTCTTGGTAACATTTAGTTGCAAACCATTTGAAGCAGCCCAGTTCGCGACTGCCTGGGCATCAAGTTGGACTTTGGTAAAGCCTAGAATGATTTCAGAGGGAAAACAATGATGATAAATTTGAGTGTCATCAGCATATATCATTGGAGGACTCGCAAAGCTGGACTATTGGCCGGGTGTCAGAGAGAGACTGGAGAGCTTTAATTTTTGAAAGAGGGCAGATGATAGTGCATTTCCAGGCAGAAGAAAAAGCTTAAATGAGGATGGATTGGTTTATAATGAGTGTGAATAGGGGAGCTAGGGAGCTAAGACCAAGTTTAAGCATTTGAGCGGAGAGGCCAACGTTACCCTTGCCTTTGGAGCGAAGGGCCAAAACCTCGGACTCAACTTCACGCTGAGAGACAGTAGAGAAGGTGAAAGGTTGTGGAAATTGAGAAGGAATCGGTTCAAATATCGGAAGAGCATTAATTATGTCATCGAAAGCTTGTTTAGTTAGAGCAGAGTGACGAATGGCCACTGATACGTAGTGATCATTCAGGATGTCAGGGGAGAAGAAGAGTAGTGGAGAAGAAAGAGGTTTAGAAGTTACACTCATATCACGGAAGGCTCCCCATTTATGAGTGATAGACGTTGCATTATGAATGGTATCATGAATGAAGGAATTCTTTGCAGTGTCTAAGGAATTTGAGATTTGATTGCGAAGTGATCGGTATTGGGACAGTACTTCAATGGAACCTGTTTTTTTTTTGTAGCAGAAGAAAAGGTGGTCACGTGTGCGTATCTTGGCTCGAAGTTCTTCAGGTACCCCGGGCTTTTTCTTAGATGGGATAGCAATCTTGCGAAGTGGAGCAAGCTGATCAAAAGCGGCAAGTACTTTGAGAGTGAACATAGATTCGAGCTGGTTAAGTGAAGGTGACAGGCCTGGCAAAGGTCCGGAGGAGAAAACTGAGAGATTGGTGGTGATTATTGAGTTAAGGGCTGAGGGATTAATGTGGTGGCGAGGACAGGAGGAAAAGGTTTTCATAGTATTTTTGATGTATGAAGATGAGATTGAGATAGCAATTAAATCATGATAGGGAACAAAAGGTGAATGAGACTGAGAAAACTGTATGATATTAGTTGAGTGGTTGGTGATAACTAAATCGAGGGTAGTAATGATTTCTCCGGTAATTGAGATAGGATGATGTATAGGTTCGGTGGAAACAACCCTTAAAGCAAGAGAGTCCAGCTGATCACGAAAAGCATGAACATATGGAAGAGAGGGGTGAGATCGCAATTAAAATCACCTGTGATAAGGACATCATTATAGTGAGGAAGGAAAGTAGAGATGGAGTCAAAAAAGGGGAGGTTGGAGGCTGAGGGACGACGATAAACTACAGCGAAATATATTTCATTATGGTGATTCAGTTGAATATCAGCTATTAAAAATTCAGGAGTATTGTCATAAACAGAATCAGACTCAGCCAGTATTTTGATCATCAGGGAGTTCCGCGTAGAAACCAACACCTCCACCCTCCCTGCCCATACGATCATGTCGTACAAAATTATAATCCGAAAGAGAAAGGTGCGCATCTGATACGAATTCATTGAGTTTGGTTTCAGAGATCGCTATTAGGTCATAAGGAACAGCTTGGACTTTAGCTTCAAGAAGAGAGAGATGTGAAGGTATATTGACTCAGCTAAATTGTTGCATGTCTGCGAATGTAAGACTGGGTTATTGTTTATTTGAAGGGGAAGAGAAGTTGGGGGCGACGGTCGTCAGTGATTATGAGTTGATTGAGAGGGTGGTTTCACAGTAGGTGGTGTCACGCATTGGAGAGGCACGAGCCCGCGGAGGTCAGCCTCAGTAAAAATGGGGATCAGCTCTGAGCGCTGAATCTGCTTACAGTACACTCTTAGGTTTCGAACAACCGGCCAGGCATAACCAAGCTCAGCACTGACCTTTCTCGCTCTTGTAAGAAGATCGAAAACTGGTTTCGGTCATATGGGACGAACGTAGATTCTCGCAGGCCTATCAGTACCAAAAATTGATTGGGCGGTGTGCTCCTTCAATTTCGGGGAGAAGCGAAGGACCCTATCCCGGATCGAGGGAGAGTCAATAAGAAATGCGAATGAGCGAGTGGACCGACGAGCAGTGCCAGGAGGCCACCAGCGATCAGAGGGCGAGAGTGTGTGCTTTGATGAGAGACAGGGGAAGGGCTCCATTCACGCGTATAAATGATATGCGGAAGATTGTGCATCCCGCCAAAACCGAGCGCAGCAAGGAATGAAGTGGCTGCTTGGAATAGTGTGCCCTGTTAGTCAAGAGGAAGGCCGTGGACAAAAAGTTCGGGCTCATCTGTAATAGCGAAGAGAGCATCTCTAACCTGGTGCTCCGAACACAATTGGGACCACAAGTCGCGCATCTCTTGATACCTGCTGGCATTTAGTTGGACCTCTCGCTTAAACCACTCAGGTGCATCCGCCATGGTATTAGAGTGATCTATGCCTTGATGAGTATGTGAAATTGAACGCAACGACGATTGGTGGTGATCTTGATTCGCGGCGAGAATGTTGGTAGCAGGATCGAATGATTCAGGCGACGAATGATACGGTGCAGTGCAGAGTTGTTTAGATACCGGTGACAATGATGGCTGAGTAGGCGAGGTTAACCGTTTCTTGGTCTGTAGGAATACAGATGGAGAGTGTCCGGTGGGCGTGGCGAATAGCGCGGCGGTATTATCCATCGTTGGTTGGAAGATGGAGAATCGGCACAACATATAAATTCAGCGGTTATAGATATTGGTCTAGAGTTTGGAGAAATACAATTAAGGTGATAAAGGGAGTTGCAGGAGTCGCACAGAAGAGATCAGTCAAGTCGTCGCAGGGGAAGGTGACACTTAGCACAGTCTCTAAGTGACATTAATAAGTCGTAAGGAATCACAAGTTTCAGATTGAGAGGGAGTTGAACTACGTTAAACTCAACAAGTAAATAACTGGAGAGGAAAGAGCAAATTAACGTAATCGGATGGTCAAGATAGTATGTGTGCGGCAGGTTGAAAATTTGGCGCGAAAAAGAGTGTCACGAAATTTGCGACTCCTACCTGCGGCTGAATGAAATACAGGATATTTGACAATTCGCGGGAAATTTGGGAAACTTCGTGGGAATATTGTGTAATAAGGTAACTTAACCTCAATGGTGCTCGGAAATATGAAAACTTAAAATTAACCACTTAACAATAAATTGACTAATGACGAACAGAAACAACAGAAACCAATTTAACAAATTTAACAAATAAAAGTCGATCAGTCAAAAGAAATAACAAAACGGCTACAGGAATAGTTTAATAAAGACTAAAGAATTAGTTTAATAATTAAGATTACATAAAATAAAAATTAGCGATTTTGATGGGAACTCTCTCACTGAAGCGGTGTGTAGGTGATGATGCTAGCACAAGCCTAGCTGCCCCTTGGATAACACATCACTTGGAACAAGTTGCTCGCAGAGGTGCAACAAAATAATATTAATAAATTGTAAAAACCTGGAGCTGTAAAGTACGCGCGGGGAGATTATTGCGGAGAGGGGGGGGGGGGGGTACTTGACCTTTCGGGGAGATTGTGGAAGTCCTCCGGTTGTCTGGATGGCAAGGGCGATGAACTGCTTCCCGTCGATCCGACGAATCTCGACTCTGACTCGATCGCGAGTGCGAGACAATTTTCACTCGAGGCGTCCGACGAACCCCCGACGGTCGACGCCTGCCTCTCAAGCCGGAGAAAAGGATTCTCCTTGACGACCACCGAGAAACGTCCACCTGCAGCGCATAGTTTGGAGTCCATTGTCCGATTTACCCGCTCAGCACTTCGTACTCAGTACCATCACCTACGGCACGGCGTGTGCGCTCTACCTAGCTCTGCGCACTATGCAACAGCTAGGCGAAGACAAAGGAGACCGGTTCTCACTCGCACGCGATCTGCTACTGGAGGATCTTTATACGAACGATTTCCTCAGCGGCGGTCCCGACCTGGAGACCTCAAGGTGTCTACGGGATCAACTCATCGGTCTGCTCAGGGCGGGAGGCTTCCACCTCCGCAAGTGGGTGGCCAATGAGCCCGGCCTGTTAGAAGACATCCCTGCAGAGGACCGCTTAAGGCCGGGTTGGGTCCGACTTACCACGGACGGGCCAGTATACGTGCTCGGCATCACCTGGGATTCGGTGTCGGACCGCTTCAAGTTTCGCCCCGGATCGACTGAGCCGCCCTCTCGCCTGACCAAATGACTGCACTGGCGGAGCTAGCCGGCATTTTCAACCCGGCTGGCTGGCTGACGCCAGTCACACTCGTCGCCGAAATGATAATCCAGGACCTCTGGCGAGCGAGATATGGGTGGGACGAAGAGCTGCCTGCCAGTTGGCTCGATCGCTGGCTGGCCTTCCGCATCAGCATTCGAGAGGCCGCCGATCTCTCCATCAGTCGCTGGCTGGGCAGCTCTCCGGGCCAGGATATGCAGCTGCACGCATTTGTTGACGCTCGTCGTGTGCTCGCGACCGTGCTCTACATGCGAACCATCGACGGCGACGGAAAGATCAACATCAGCCTCGTCAGCGTAAAATCAAAGTTGGCGCTGGTCAAAAGTGCACCCACCACCAAGAGCCGAGCTCGCATGACTATCCCGAGACTCGAGCTCAGAGCCACGCTGATTGCCGCTCAGCTGATGAAGGAGGCCGCCAGAGTGCTCTCGATCCCACCGACGAGCTGCCACCTTTGGAGCGATTCGCAAGTCGCCCTCCACTAACTTCGTTCTGACAAACCCGTGGGTCACGACGTCATCGACAATTACGTGGCCCACGTTCAGGAGCTCACCGTCGGCGTTACCCTGCGTCACGTGCCCACCAGTTGTAACCCGGCCGATGTCGCATTTTGAGGCACCGATACCACGAAGCTTGCCATGCACCCACTCTGGTGGCAAGGGCCCGTCTGGCTTGTGAAACTGGCGAGCGAGTGGCCTCCTAAGAGCCAGGACGCTAACCAACCAGCGAGTCAGTCAACCGGCTCAGTCGCGTGCTCTACCACCCGGATCGAGAAAAAGCCCTCACTACCGGAGCCCAATCATATCCGCAAGTTCTCCACCCTGGACGGTCTGCTAAGGGCCACTGCCCGAGCTACCCGCCTCTTGCGACGACGAGGGGCTCCGTCGCCGATATCATCAGTCATTGCAACCGAACTCCGTCAAGCCTTTATCGCCTGCTCCCGACTCATCCAGTGTCACGACTTCCACGAGGAGTTCACCCAGCTGAGTCTTCTTGTTTTCACTACCAGCAAACAACAAGTCTTCATGAAATACACAAAAAATCACTTTACAACTGACTGTTCAATTAAAAACAAAATAAAAGAAGTCAAATGTGCAAACTGTGGTGGTAATTGTATAGCCAAATATAAAGGTTGCAATGCAAGAAAACTAATGCAACAAAAACTTTATCCAAGCCTATGATGAAAGAAAATAGTAAATAAAGAAAATACCGTGAGATTAAATGTGTCATATGCGCAGGCTACAAATAACATCATCATAACAGAAGAAGAACCCAAACAAATACAGACACCATAACCAATAAAAAACAATAACAACAACAATGACAGTCAGTTAGTAATCATGATTGAACTAATGAACAGAATGGACAGAATGCTAAACCTGCTCATCGCACTCATAAGCAATAATAAATGAATACAAAATTCTATGGAAGCATTATGGCACACTAATGGTTTAACGCAGAGAATTATAGAATAAAAATCTTTTTTTACATTAAAATAACATCGACATTATGCTAATCTCCGAAACACATTTCATACGTAAAAACTTTTTAAAATTATCATATTACATATTATATTGCTCAAACCATCCTGCCGGCAAAAACAATACTAATCAAAAACACCGTTGAATATCATGTAATCGAAGCTGATGAAAATGACTTCTTACAAGTAACAAACATTATAGTCGCGGTCGCCGATAACAACGGTCAAATCACAATCTCCGGTCTACATTGCCCTTCAAGACATGCAATAATCAAAGCATAATATAAAAAATATTTCGACAGCCTGGGTAATAGCTTCCTCGTAGGAGGCGACTTCAATGCTATATACCCATGGTGGCGATCAAGATCAATAACACCGAATCCAAAAGGAGCAACTTTATACACAGTAATTAAAGCAGAAAACTTAATACCAATATCAATAGACGAATCTATCTACTGATCCTCCGATATAAATAAATTACCAGTCCTAATAGACTTGGCAATCATTAAAGAATTATGTTCCCAACATCTAACAGCAGCAAAATCATGCTTAGATTTAACTTCAGACCATTCTCCAATCATTATTAATTTTCCTTCGACAATTAAGACAAAGTCAAAAAATAGTAGTCTATATAATAGTAAAACAAACTAGAACATTTACAGCAAAATATTAAATAAAACACTTGAATGTAAAGTACCATTATAAATAAAACAAGATACTAATGCTGCTATTGGAAATTTGAACAAAAACATTTACAAAGCCATTACAAATTCAACTCATATACTCACGGCGAAACAAAAATTAAACGCAATTATCTGTAAAATATTATCTGACAAAATTAAAGAAAAAAGAAAATTAAGAAAAATATGACAATAGACTAGATTATTTACTGATAATTTAAAATATAATCATTCAGTTAAAAAACTCCAAAAAATTCTTTATGATGAAGAAAATGGTAATATAAATAACTACCTAGTCAACCAAACTGCAAACAAAGCCTCTGACTTTTCACTCTGGAAAGCAATTAAAAAACAAATCAACCACAAAAATTCTCTCTTATATTAAAAAATGATATTAGATGAGCTAGAATAAATATTGATATAGCTAACATATTTGCCAAGCAACTGCCAAATGTATTCAATCTTTCACAACGCGAAATATCAGATAAAGAAAAACAATTTTTAGTAAATGACATAAAAGATAATAATGCTAAAAATGACTCATTCAAAAATATCAAAAAAAAAAAAAAAATAAGCCACATAATTGCAATTCCTTAAAAATAACAAAAGCCCTATACACGATAACATAAATGCAAAGTTACT
Organism: Phymastichus coffea; assembly: GCF_024137745.1. NCBI lineage: Eukaryota > Metazoa > Arthropoda > Insecta > Hymenoptera > Eulophidae > Phymastichus > Phymastichus coffea. The sequence goes on from NW_026706814.1 coordinate 9,469,485, forward strand.
AAAAAGCTTCCTATAAAAGCAGTAAGAAATATAACTATCGTGCTAAATTCAATATTCCGGTTGCATTACTTCTCTACTATTTGGAAAATAGCGACAATAATTATAATTCTCCTACCAAAACCTGGAAAACCAACTCAGAATGTTACTTCTTGTAGATCAATTAGTTTACTGCTGATCCAATTCAAAATTTAAAAAAAAATGATAATTAAAAGAATTATCAAAAGATCAAAACATTCATCTAGATCACTAATTCAGTTTTCATAACAGTCATGCTATAATTGAACATATAAACAGAATCACTACTAAAATAAAAAATACTTTTGAAAAAAATAAGTACTGTAATAATTTTTTTTTTACGTAGTCTGTCAAGTAAGAGCGCGGCGGCTCTTACAGACAAATAACAATATTTATTAAAAAGTTATTTAATGAATATTATATATAATAACGTCCTCTTGGATGCAATCTACTTAATAATGCGTCCAGTCGCCTCCTGAATCAATGATGGCTTGGAATCGCCGGGGCATACTTTCAACAAGATTTACAGCATATTCGTTCGGTAGAGTCCTCCATATTTGCCGAATGTGGCAAGAAAGTTGCTTCAAATTGCAAGGTCCGGTCTTGCGTAGTTTCAGTTTTATGTACGCTCAACATTCTCAATGGGGTTGGCATCAGGAGACTGAGCCGGCCAGTCCAAGGTGACAATACCGTTTTGTTCTTTCCATGAACGGCATGTTCAACTGCGGTGTTTAGGGTCATTGTCTACTTGTAAGATCCATTTTTTCCTCAGAAACATGCCTCTGGCTGATGGTAATAACGCTTTTTGGTAGATCATAGTCATTTTATTGGCATCCAAATTTTGTGTGAAGAGACACAAAGTCCCAAAGCTATTTTTTGAAAAGCAGCCCCAAAAATAAAGTTTTACGAGATCCTTTGGATCAATCTACAATCGGAGGTTGTTCAGACATGTTTTTTTATCAGGAATGCCCAAAAAGATGCTTCATCCGAAAAGATTATATTGCTTCAATCACGGTCCATGTTTTCGTTTGCCTAGTCGAGTTGTTTTGCCACATGGTTTTCTGTTAATAATGGTTTTTGCAATGTGCTTTGAAATTTTACGCCAATACCACGCAAATGCGAACGAATTATTTCATGGGATATGTGCACACCTTTGCTGCTCAATATTTCGACACCTTGACGCAAGGTTAGCGTCGGATTTTTTAAAAATAGACGACGAATCATTGTTCCCACCTTTTTCGACACTTTACCCGAAGACCCTCGATTGGGCAAATCGTCAACGTTTTTTATTTGTGCATAATGGTTTACCCACTTGCTAACAAACTGTCTTGACTTTTTCATATATTTCACAGCTGCTGCAATGGTCACTTTGGGTCCTTTGGGATGACTACATAAAAAAACTGCTTCAAAGCGTGACGCGAAAACAACACTCATTGCTTGCATCTTGCCAAACATTGACTAAATCGTCGGCCCGGCGCAATTCTTTTACAAAGCATCAAAGGCATAGATAGGTAGAATCTACATTACCCACAATAGGGACCAAAGGTACGATTTACCTGTTGCCGTTAAGAGCTGCCACGCTCTTACTTGACAGACTGTAGTTCAAGCCTTTAATAAAGTTTGGTACAAAGGACTATTACATAAGCTAAATAAAATCATACCATGAAATCTATACCTACTACTAAGCTCATATCTCAGCTTTAGAACCTTTAAATAAGAATAAATATTGAAACAACCAAACTCAATCCAATAAATGCCGGCGTCCCCCAAGGAAGCGTTCTAGACCTCATGTCATACTTAATATAAACTCATGACCTTCTATGAAAAGTATTAACATCGCTACGTACGCGAACAACACAGTTATTTTAATATGACATTCTAATAAAGAAACAGTCACCCATAGTATGCAGTATACCTGGCTACTACTCTTGTATGGTTCACAAAATAGACAATATATTCAATATCAATAGTTTTAGAACTGAAAAAATACAAAATACCTTTTATAGATAGTTAAATAAATATACTATCCACGCGCTGGTACTGATCAATGGAGAAGCACCATCAAATCATGTGAATTGCAACTAAATTGTAAATAACAATTATTTATTGTCCACGAGCAAATTATAAGTTTTAGTAGAAATAAAAAAAATCATTTTAGTTCACTACAACGTTCAGAAAAGTGTGATAAACCTTTTTTTTTTCTAAATATTATGTTATTGTTAAGGAGACTTTTTGGGGTATATAGAATGCCTTGGGTTTTATACAACTTTCTTTTGAACGATTTTATAAATAGATTGTTGAGTTTTACAAATGAACGTATGAGTTCAGATTTTGACATTTGACATTTCTATTTGCTAGATAGTTTTAAATGAAGGAAATTACTAAATGATACTACATAAGCTTTCTTCCATATTCCTTTATTTTACATTCAATAGAAAATACAAGATAATAATTAAAAAATATACTTTTTTATTTTCAAAGGATTCTAAGATTTTTTACTACTTTTTTCTCTAATCTGTGACGCTGGAACGAGCTCTGCGAGCCGTTTCGGCATTGACTGTTTTTCTTTCTCGTTGTCCTATTTACTGTTGCCAAGCTGAGAATATGTGCATTATTTGCCCGTTCTCATGCTTGTATTTTTCCTTTATGTTCAGGTGCTAGCAGCGACAGGTGAATGAAAGAATTGAAACCTAATATCTATAAGAATAAAGATTGGAGACTATTTATTGACTGTTCAAAATGAAGTCTGTAAGCTATTCTTCTGCACAATGGAAATTAGCGTGCACCTAATCCGATAAATCATTTAACCAAGTAGAAAGAAACATATGACGATTTGCAGATAGTATCGAAAAAAATTGATTACGTGAAACACCAATGAAAATTTTATGTCAATATTTAAATATAAATCCTGGTTGTGAGACAGCAGTCGGGTTTTACAAAATATCCCTGTTTCTTATGTTTCTTGATTACTAAAAGGAGAAAGAATCACTATGTACATAAATAGTGACCAAAAAAAACCGATTTCCATTCAAGGGTAAATAATATTGTCCGAGTAGCTTCGACGGATCGTTCACAAATTTGCTTCCATCCCTCTACATCAAAATTGGTTTTATGAAGTTCATTAAAGATTTGAACAAACAGGATACATTTTTTAAATACTTCGGAGAGAAGTCTTCGAATATAAGCAAAGTGAAACTAAAAGAATAATAATTTGACCGTATAAATAAATTTTACAGCAATATATCATGTTAAATATTTACCTGCGTATGACTATCGTATAGTCTATTACTAAAAGTCTATTTACAGAATGTTATTGTTGACAGCTTATGAACTGATAAGATTTACTTTAATTTGTTTAATAAAGTATAGCATAATAAAAATATTATCGAATTTTTATGAATTAGTACTTTTAACCCTTTCGCTCCCACAATAGCCACATGGTACAAAAACTTCAAATTATATTTATAAAAATCTTGTGCTAGATATAATAACACAGGCGGACAGTCAATAAAACCCAGGCATATGACTAGGTGTACCAAAGGCTTTTGATGCGCTGAATCCAAACCCGGCTTTAGAATTTGTCCATTACCTCTGCTTCTTGAGATATCCTAACATAAAAGTGCCAAAAACGCTGTTTTGGTTAACTTTGAGGTTACGTCACATCTTGAATACATTTTTTTTTCTGAAACCGGAAATACAACCTTAAAGTGTAACTCTTGCAATATCTTTCAAATCCTTTTTCCAGACCTCGAAAATCTTTTTTTTTTCACCGTGATATCGTTATTTGAAGTTTTGTATTTTAGTGATTTTAAGAGTGGCTTCAAATTCGAGTAATTCTTACTTAACCTTTTTTAAAGCTGAAAAAACTGAACCTGCATACAAGTGATCCATAGATATTCCACTGGCAATAACATTGGACCCTTGCAACCTGATTTCCTTCATCCACGAGCCCTGTAATTTGTAATTTGTAATTTGCAATAATTGCGACCTTGGACCCGTAGAACCCAATCTCCTTCACCCACGAGCTCTATAACCTGTGCATGTCAATAACCCCGGATCCTTACAGCCCAATTTTTTTCACACACAGATCCTGTAATCTGCACGGCAATAACATTTAACTCTCACATTTCAATGTTCAAAATCCACAGACCCTGTTACCTGAATGGCAATTCAGGCACACTTCAAACAACGATATCGCGGTGAAAAAATAGATTTTCCAGGTCTGAAAAAGGATTTCAAAGGGTAAGAGTTACACTTTAATGTTATATTTCCGGGTTGGAAAAAAATTTATTTTAAGTGTGACGTAACCTCAAAGTAGCAAAAAATAGTATTTGCACTTTTAGGTAAGGATATCTTGAGAACCAGAGGTGGTGAATGAATTCTGACGTCGGATTTGAATTCAGCGCATCAAAAGCCTTCGCCTATACCTGATCACGTGTCTGGGTTTTTTTAAATTTGAAATTTTGTCGGCCTGTGTAATATTATCGTATACAATCGTTTTATGTAGGATCTTAGGAACAGCTTTTACCTTATTGTTATTATTATTTTTGTGATGGTAAGAAAACGGGGAATCTGCCTATACCAGACCATAAGCGGTAGCCCCCTCATCTCCTGAGATAGTTTCGAGGAACTCGCCAGTGTGACGGGTTCCGGGAACACGTTAGCCTCGGCAGCGGTTAGGCTGGGTTGTTCCATTCATCCGCGGCAGGGGCTTCGATGGACCACGGAGACCGTCTAATCCTCCATCCGTCTAACATGCCCCTGAAGATAATCAAAACCATGACCTCTGGATGGGAAATTCCATCTTCTGACCAGCTCGCAGCGTGGGACTACTTTCTTATTATTTCGTCACTGTGGTTTTTGTCCGAATGTCTGCCCATTTCGTTGGTTTCGTTACGTCTTTCCGTCCATTTCATTCGTTCATCCATTTACTCGCGGTATTTTTCATATATTTATTCAAATTCCAGGAATTTATGCGCCTTCTTTCCCCTCAAGACGATCTCGACGTACGCCGCAATCGCTATCCAATTTTCTCTGGTTTGCAGCATCGTCGCCATTGTATTTTCGGGCGTGATGCTGCCCACCCTCTCTTCCAGCCGTTATCTATCCATGACCCAGCGACTACACTCATAAAATCTGTGCAGCGTATCGTCCCATTCATACCCGCAGTATTTGCATATTGGGCTGTCCACCTTGTTATGTCTATATAAGTAGAGTCTAACTTTCCGTATCCAGTAAGGAACTAGATTAGGTAAAAGTTTGCCTCCCTAAATTCCCTTTCTATCCACGATCCCAGTCCGCTTATCAGTCGTTTTGTCCAAGTCCCGCTTGATGTCGCAGTTCACCGTTCGATCCATTTCGTCATCGTTCTGTTTCGCTCCGCAGCCGCCGCATCGGTTCTCGTTATGTCCGTGTTCCGTTCATATACCCGTTTCCGTTCCTTAGCAAGCAGGTTTATAGGGATTACTTCCGCCATAACCAAAACGGCCTCTGTGAACGCACGCAATCCTCAGGGTTCGGGTTCCCTGTCTCTGTACGTTCGTTAGTCGTGCTCGGTATTTCTTGACCTCACCTCCAGCTGACCTGGGCGTCAGCCCACACCTCCGCGCCGTATAGCATAATCGAGTGAGTCGTTGCCATAAGTAGTCGTCTCTTCCATTGTTTCGGTCCATATCCGCCGTCTTATCGGTTGTTGCTCGTATGTGTGGTCAGAAAGTTAATTTGGTATCGAGGGTTACACCTAAATACTTTACCTTCCCTCTTGTCATCGTTTGTTCGTCCCCTATCGTCATTGGGATGAGAGTCGCGGTTTTCCTCTCCGTCATCAGCATCAGTTCCGTCTTGGCAAGGGCCAGCGTCAGTCCGTGTTGAGTCAGCCACCCGTTGATCCGTCTCATCATCCTGTTTAACAGTATTTAAGCAAGTTCTGTAGTTTGTGCAGTTATTACCACAACTACGTCGTCGGCGTAGGCTACTAGTTGCACTTCCTCCGGCATCTCAAGTTTCAACAGGCCATCGTACACTGCGTTCCAAAAATCTGGCCGAAGGATTGACCCTTGACCAACTCAACTCCGGTAGTGACTCGTCTGCTGTCCGTCCGCTGTCTCGTATGAGAGCAGTCTGTTCCGTAGGTAGTCCCTGAACACCCACATGAGATAGGGTGGAGTCCTGAAAGCTTGTAAGGCCCGAAGGATAATCCACCCAGCGGAGTTAAAAGCGTTTCATACGTCCAACGTTGCTAGTAGCACCAGTCTACAGATAAATGTCTCTCACTTGTCTTATCGCTCCGATCGTCGAGTGGCCTTTCCGAAACTCGCTCTGGTTACATGCCAGTCTTCCGATTGTCTTTATCATGTCTGTCAGTCTCGGTTTGAAAAGCGCCTCATATAGTTTCCCTGCTGTGTCTAGAAGACTCAGGGGTCTATAGGAAGACGGTGCATTCGGCTCACCTTTTTTCTTGTACAGGAGAACCAGTTTTGCCGTTTTCCTTTCCGCGGGAAATATACCGCTCGCACATTCGCGTTTTACATGTCCAGAAGTACACCTGGGCGCACATTCGCGATCTGCTTGAGGATCTCCCCCGGAATTCCATTCAGCCCGGAAGCTTGTCTAGGTTTCAGTGAAGTTGCTGTTCGGAGCAGCTCCGCGCAAGTGAATTCCTGTAAAGGCCTGTGTTGTTCGTCTGGAGGATTATTCCTTTTTGTCCGTCGACTATCATCCTCATTATCGTTCTATCCTTTTACTCCACAGAGCCGCATTTCCCTAGTTTCTTAGCCATTATTTTGTAGTCAAGTCTCCGTGGATCTCTCTCCACTTCATCGCACAATTGTCTCCAGTAACATCTTTTACTGTCCTTAATTTCAGTAGTCAATGCCTTTCATGCCATCTTGTACGTCCCCGCGAGTTCGTGTCCGTCAAGTTTGCCCCTTTCTCGGGATCGGTATGCTCTCCTGTGACAAGCGATGCAGTTACCACTGAGGCCACTAATTTCGTCCGTCCACCAGTACATCTCTTTTTTATCTCGTCTCTTTTTCCGCCTAGGCATCGTGACTTCACATAGGTAAGATATCAGTTCTATTGTCTTGACAGTTACCCATTTCGCTAGGTACTGAACTTGAAGCTTTATTGGAGCGGTACCTAGTGGTGCAACTGTCTCCAGTAGTATACTCTTAAAACGTGTTCTGTCTTATTTGCATATGTTCCAGTACATTGGGATCTGTCCGTCTCTCGTGTGACTGTTTCGTCGTGTCGTTGTGTGATCTTCCACTTCAAAGACGATGTACTGGTGATCGCTAGCGGTATAGTCTACGCTCACTTGACACCGCCTTATTCGTGAGGAGATTCTATCCGATGTTATGATAACGTCGAGGATGGAGTACCCGAAGCGACCACAAAGTCTTCCTGGAGGTCTCTGAGGGCTTCCTCTAATGCTTCTGCCTTCTGTTTGTCTCGCGTACCATGGAGTTTAAGTAGGTGATACCATCCACCTTCGTCCAGACGTTATCCTCGCCATATGAGAACCTTTCCACTCGCTTGTTCTTTACCCAAATGGCTGACGTGCCAGTGGTGTTCAAATACTATCTGACCTTTTCATCCAGATTCCTATACTGCTCGCTAATTACCTGGATGCATTTGTTTCATTCCTTTACTAATTGCGAGAGCAGCAATTGAGCTGTCTCGGTGCCTCGCAGGTTTCCCTATAGCACTCCTACCGTCCTTGTCTCTAATTTCTACGCTCCTTTGGCGCAGTTCGTTAGACGGTGCATGCCGCGGAGCTCGGCTTGTGCTCCGCCTCCAGAATCTGTGCCTTAGAGCACAGAAAGCAGTCAAGTTGCTGAGATGTACAGCTTTTCTCGATATGGCTAGTCTGACCGCACCTCCCGCAGTATCCGTATTTGAAGCACCGGTAGTGCTTACCGACCATCAGTCTTGGGGCGACCCGTCAGTTGATCCAGCCGATTTTAATTCAGCCTTTTTTGAGCAGTTTCTTTCCACTGTCCAGATCTACTTCGCAAACTGCCATACAAACGTCTCTCTTCTTAGGACTTATAATGTGAGAACCTTGAAATTTCCGATCCCCCTGTCTCTCATTTCAGTGCATCCGTCACCTCTTGTTCGTCCGTGACGCAGTTCAGGTCCAGAATGTTTAGAGCCACGTTCCAAGCCATGACTCGTACGTCACCGTCCTCTCCCAAAGTCTGCCGTAGCTTATCCTGGAAGTTCTGTCGTTCTGCTACGCCGCTGCGGAAACGTAGTAGCAGTCCTTCGTCCTTTGTCTTGCGGCACCCCGGGATGGTCACTTTAGTTCCTTTCAGATCAATCTCCGGCTTCAGTCGTCTCAATGTCTCTGCGTACGTCTTAACCACGGCCGGCACGGATAAAGATGGCTCTAAACCCCGCCGGTTCCCGAGGGCCGCCATCATTACGTTCCGCGGGGGCAAGCACTGCAGTGAGGCGCCTCTGTGCGCACATCTCCACCTTGTGGGGGCATCGTCGTAATATCTGTCACTGTTCGTGTCCGTTCCTTTTTCTCCTTTCTTTTTTGAAACCAGGCTGCTTCAGCTCATTCCTTCCACTACCTTCTTGAAAATCGTAGGTTGTTCCGGGCTAGCACTGGTGGCTGCTCTTTTCCATATTTTTTTGTCTGTGTTCCTCCGTTCGTGTCGTTCCTCCGTATCGCGTTACGTCGCGTCACTCCGTCTGCTCAGTCACCTGTCAGGCAGCCGTCCGCGTTCTTTTGTCTCAGTATAGTTTTCATATAAGTAGCGACTAAGCGCCACCATTCGGGTTCATGCAGCATCACCTCCACATTGTTATCGGAGGTGATGCTGCCGACCGTTGTTTCTAGTTCTCGTCTGAGTCTTGTCCAGCGGTCACACGCGAAAAACGTTTGTTCGTCGTCTCGTTTGTGTCCACAGTACTTACAGTCGGATGTTCGTAGTCTGTTCATATTGTAAAAGTACCGTCGGAAGTACCCGTGACCCGTCAAGAGCTGGGTGACGTAAAAATTTACATCGCCAAATTTCCTGCCGAACCACAACCTCAAGTCCCGTATCAGTTGTCTCGTCCAATCACCACCTCGTTCTTCTATCCATCGGCTTTGGCACATGTCAGTCGCCTTGTCACGCTCGGCGATTGCTGCATTCTTGCGCCCTATGTTCGCACTGATCCCGTAGATTCTTTTGTGTTCAAATGCCAGGAGATCCACGAGTATTACGTTAGCCACCACCAAAAGAGCCTGCGCAGAAACTGTTCGGTAGGAGCAACCGGAGCGCAGTACACCCTGTCTTTGTACCATCATCAATGTCTTAAAATATTTCCTTATCTTCAGGTAGCCTGCCCATATTTCCACGCTATATAGGAAGATCGAGTGAGCTGTTGCCATTAACAGTCGGCGTTTTCCCGATCTCGGTCCCGTCGTGTTTGCCATCAGGTGACTCAAGGATGCTATCCTCTCTATCGCTTTCCGGGTTGTCTTCTGTATATGAGGCCAGACGGTAATCTTCGTATCGAAGGTTACCCCAAGGTACTTAACTTCCCTTTTGGTCTCCATCTCGCATGTCTCCACCCTCACGTGTTGTATCGCCTATATGCGTTTTCTCGTGAGAAACGTCAGTTCCGTCTTTTCTGTTGCGAATTGCAGTCCGTGTTCTGTCATCAATCGTCCAACTTGTCTCATGGTCTGGTTCAAAGTTAGCTCCGCTAGCTCAAGAGACGTTTCCGTAATCACCGCCGCCACTTCATCAGCGTAGGTGACGAGGGTTACTCCGAGTGGCATCCCAAGCCGAAGTAAGCCATCGTATAAACATGGTAATATACAATAACACGTATTCCAGAACAGAAGTCCCAGTATTGACCCCTGAGCCACCCTAGCGGTGACCTGTCTTGTTACCTATCCTTCGATCGTTTCGTACGTTATCTGTTTGTTTTTCAGGTAATTCTCCACAACCCGTACTAGGTATGGTGGGATCCCGAAGTTGCTTTTCAGCACCTCCAAGATATCACCCCACCTGGCCGAGTTTGCATTCCTAATGTCGAGCGTCGCCAGCAACACGATAGGTCGCGCCGCGTTGCAGTGTCTGTCCAGCTCCAGGAAAGAGTCGACCACCATTTGGATCGATCCAATCGTCGATCGACCCCTCCTGAAACCGAACTACAAGTCTAAGAGATCCTCTCTGGCCTGTATCGCGTCCATCAGTCTCAATCGCAGTAATTGTTTAAAGAGTTAACCAGTAGTGCCAAGTAAACTCAACGGTCGGTAGGCCGAAGGCGTGCCAGGTTTGCCCCTACCTTTTGTTTACCTTTAATCTTCTATCAGAAGCATTAAATATAGAGTATTGCTGTATTATTTCCAATATAATGTATATCCCGATAAGTCATTATAAGATAGTTAATTTATGCTATTGATATACCTGGTGCTCGTTTTGCTATTGTGTTAAGGGCTTTGTTGCTATTTCTTTCTGTTATTTTGTCTATTGTGTCAAATACTGATTCAATAGGTTTGTTTACTGGATTATCACATGCAGATACTGTTTCATTGTCATCGTGTCAAACTCTTACAAATATTTTGAGATTGTTGTCCATTTGTTGTTTGTGCTTATATGTTAGCTACTGTGGTAGTTCTATTTCTTTTATTTTTGATTTTATAAAATTATTTGCAAAATTAACTATGGTTTCGAATTCTTCATTATTTTTTTATTGAACTTTTTTGTAATAGTATATGTTATTCTAAAGTGTGATATTTAGTGATTCAGATTGCAGTTTCCTTGTGCACAGATATAGGTGCTTACATCTACGAGGGTGGGTCAATAAGTCTTTAGAAAATCTAAGAGATGGCGCATAAAGCATCTCAACTTATATTGCATTAGTAAGCGTCATTATTATATAGAGTTTTTCCGAAGTTTCAGCTAGATCCATCGAGTAGTTCCGTTTTTATCGTCAATCAGAGTGAACAACTTTTGTTTCTTGTTTATAATGGAAAAAAGTGAGTTTCGAGAGGTGATAAAACATTTCTATTGAAAAGGTCTTACACCAAAAGAAATCAAAGTTGAATTAGATGCAGTTCATCGTGTATCTGCTCCTGTATTTGCAATTATTTACAATTGGATAAATTAATTTAAACGTGGCCGTACATCTACTGCTGATGAACATTGTTCAGACCATCCTGTAGACGTACGCACTCCGGAAATGATCAATAAAATCCACGATATGGTGTTGAGTGACCGAAGAATACAATTGTGTTAAATAGTCGAGGCCACAGGGGTTTCAAGGTACAGTCATTTTGATTTTGCATGAGAAATTGGACATTGGCAAGATGGGTGCCGTGTTTACTCTCAGTCGAGAACAGATACAGTCAAATGGTGACCGCTGAGGCCCTCTTGGCGCGCATTCACCGTAATCCAGATAACTTTTTGCGTCGATTCATAACTGTAGACGAAACGTGGATACAACACTACACTCCTGAGACTGAGAAACAGTCAAAACAGTGGAAAGGTCAACCAACTTAAAAGAAGGCGAAGACGGTAGAATTGGCCGGCAAGGTTATGGCCATTATTTATTGGAATGCACGTGGAATTATTTTTGTCGACTATTTATAAAAAGGGCAAACAATCACCGGAGACTATTATGTGTCATTGTTGGACCGGAATAAAAGAGAAAATAAAGGAAAAACGAATAGCTCATTTTAGCCTATAATAATTTGACTACGAGAGAAATCAGGTATACACATATACATATAATTATATACCATTAAAGTTACTTTTGCAATTCTATTGTTCATAATTTGTTGTTTCTTTATTAATAAAGCCTGAATAGATCAGCAAATGTGCTGACGAAACGTTGCTGAATATAATTAAAATTAAGTGAATTTCCATCTCTCACTATTTCCCTTCTTTCCATCATTACAAAATTTATCGTTGTTTTTCTATCTTTTTCTAAATATTTATTGACCCACCCTCTTAATATTATTTGTTTTCGGAATTCTGTACCCTCATAGACTTCCTATGTAGGATATCGATTTCCATACCAAATTTCCAGTATTTGATTCAATTCTTTGTAGCTAATTTTATGTTCCATATTTATCCCGTTATAGTAATATTTGTTTTCTTAATTTATTTTTTATATTTACTTTGCTCTGTAACGAGTGGCGCTCGTTAAAAGTAGAGCCTAAGTGCTTCCCTCGCGTGGGACAACGCAAAAGCCGGCCCGCGAGAACAAAGCAGAGAGGGGGAAGCGGAAAGCGCTCGCGAAACGAACGAACGAAAGAAAGTGGGAGAGAGGAGAGAGATTAGGGCATCGGTCACCGCGTGTTAAGCGTGCGTAACGTGGGACAGTAGGAAAAGGGGAAAGGGAAATGAGAGCGATTAGGCCGCCGGCCGGCGTGCGCGAGGCGCGAAGAGAGGAGAGGAGCGCGTGGCGGCATTCGAGTCCGGACCTGCGGATAGATAGCACGAGTGACGAGTGACTATAGAAAAGAGATCGAAGAACTCCTCCTTGAGTCACTGGGCAACCCGGATCGCCGCACGTGTTCTCCACGTGTGGGTTTCCACGGGCTCTGGGGCGAAAGGTCAGAAGATCGAGGCTGTCCGAACGAGCTGATCGAGGTGGCGGTTAGCCTCGCAACGCAAGGAATATCCTTTCTTTAACGGGTGAGATTTTTATTTGCACCCCGAATGAAATACCCCGTTACAGCTCATCTTTATATTTCTAAACTCTATAGGCAATTTATTGAAAATTTTCACTGCTTCTAAGTAGCTATTATCATCGCTGATTCTATTGATAAATTTAGGTAGTTGTTTTGATTTGTTTCTTGTTATACTGTTCATTTTTATGTAGCTGTTATTTAAGTTAACGTAACGGTACATCATTGCCTCTAGTTGAAAAAGTTGCTTGATTGTGGAATTATTTTCGTTATTTGGAAAACGATTTTTGTGTACTACTTCTAATATTTTGTTCTGTATTCTTTGTATTAGGGTTAAATCATTTTCATAAACACCACCACAAGCAATTATTCCATGTTTGATAATACTATAAAAAAAGCGTAATATACACTATGCAACAAAATTATCGCAACATTTTTCATCGCAAAATTGACCTTTTTGCAATGCTTGTAACTCCGTCAGTTTTCATCGTGTTGAGTTGATTTTTATTTCATTTTAAAGGAAATTATCTGTAATTTCATACAATTAATATGTTAACCATGTGTGAGTTAATGTCACATTTCTATGTCTTCATCAGGTCCAGTAACTCTGCTTTCTTAAAAATCATAGTAGTTTTGCCGGTTATCTGGATCAGTCTAATTTTTTGTTATAAATTACACATAATTCATCATAAAATGTATTTTTTAAGGAGTAATTAAAAAAAATAGATTTTGTACGATATTTTTTGACCGAGTTAGGCCATTTTTGAGATAATCCTGTGTTTTTTCGTAAACACCGCCAACATTAGCATTACCCGATGTGTACCGTAGGAAGGTTGTTGGTGTTATTTACGCATCATTTTGGCCCTGATATGGACCAATTGTGTGAACCATTCCTCAAATTAAAGACCCAGTGGCCAGCCATTTTCGTAGTATATTCTGACTCGAAACCCTATGTGCCTTAGGCATTTAATATCGTGTATTGTCACTCCGGCGGTGGACTACCTCTCTTAAACGTTCTCGCATATTATGCATGTTCTGATAGAATCTTGGGGTATCTCGTGTCAAATTTGATTTAGAATTCTCTTAAGCTTTTGGAGGTTAGGAGAGATCTCTCCAAGTTACGTTATCGCTTACCCATCATGTCCTGTATACGAGGTGTGTTCAAAAAATAACGAGAATTTTCGTTTTATGAAAAAAATATTTATTTATTTGTTACGTCTCGTGCATAAACTACGAATAGCAAATGTGCGAAACGTACCAATATAGTACTAGTGGCTGATTGAGGCTCACAAGTAATGAATAATATACGATGTATGAATAAGAATGAATGTATTTATTTATTTTGTTATACTTACAGTTTCTAGAGTACTTTCCGTATCGTAGATCTTGATATTTGGATGGGTTCAATAATGAAATTGCACGTTCTCACTTTTAATGGATCGCGTATTTATTGAAATCAAATAATGTAGTTTGACAAATAATAGTTGAGTAGTTAGCCAAATTGTCGAACAGGCTTGCACGCGACTGTAGTGTCGATATGTAGAGTTTATTCGTCAATTGTCGAACTGACGTGTACGGAGTAACGATAATTGTTGGATTACCTCTCGAGTGGTTCATCTTATATACATAAATTTGTGCTCAATAAATCGCTGATGTTTCTTGTGTAGTTGAGTAATTTTCTTTTTGAGTTCATTGTGTGTTGTGTAATGCTGAGTAGGGTCTTTGTGTTTTGCTGCCGTATCGTTTTCTGGTGGACGTGTATATAGTTTTAATTTTGCGAAATTCGGGATTGCACTTTTAAAGAATGTAAATGAGTAAAGATACGTCTTGAGACGTAACACCTCGGGACATAAGATATTGCAATTAATATGTATTAATTGCAATGGTTGGTTTTCGGTGAAGAGATTATTTCATTATGTGCATTTCCGAGTTTCGGAAGTGTTGGAATTTGATTGCGTCGGTGGGATCATTTTTCTGCAAGGTGTACAAATTATTTGGTATATAAAGGCTGCGTCGCTTCGATAATTTACAAAGTGTTCTCTGCGCTTGTGATCAGAATTCAACATGTATGGGTTTTCTAGAAAACGCTGTTTGATGGTTTGCGTAAGTATTTTACAATTTGATTTCTTATTCATTTTTATTATTATCATTGTATTTCTTTGTTCTAGTTTGCGGATTGGCAGTATTCTCGTGCGGTAAAAAAGGCCAGACGGGAGGGCTTGCCTTTACCGGTTGCACCTAGGCCTGGGACCCGAAAATATGTGAAAATAGATGTAAGTGTTTTACAATGTATGTTTGTATATTGGTATATTGATATGTCTGATTAATTTGTTTCCTATTTGTTTGTTAGTTTCAGAGATGGCAGTTGGTGCGTACTCTGAGGCATTGCGATCGAGTGACGCAGACGGCCTTCTTCTTGGGGGAGTATGGTCCGGATGAAGATACTTGGAATTTGCGCGAATTATTTTTTTATGATTTATTAGTGTATTGTAATGGTTTTCGTCGAGTGTGCGTGGAGGTTTTTAGTAAGTTTTACAATGTAATCGTAGGTCCTAGTGTAGATCATCGATACAATTGTAATTGTATATAAATGTAAATGTAGACATAATTGTAATTTATATATATATATATATTATAATGTAGTAAATATAATGTAATAAATATATATATTATAATGTAAAAATATATTTTTCTTTTGTTTTTTAGATAAAGAATTTGTTTTTAATTTAGATTCTTATAGCGAGCATCTCGCTTCCCTCCCCGCTTAAAATGTAGCAACATTTGAGGAGTGTCATGTCTGTATTAGTCCAATTCTAGTGAAAACAAATGTTTGTGTGTAGTTGAAAGAGCGGTTTGATTGTTGAAGCTAAAAGGTGGTCTGTTTGGTAGAGGAGGTGGTGTTATGCATCTAGGTGTTGAGATAGGTATTGTGGGGATAATCTTGATTTCTTGTAGTTCTATGTGTTCTTCTTTGTCGTTGTCTGTTTTGTTTTTGCTTGGTTTCTCGAGTTTGATGAGGAGGTGTGTAATCGAGCTGAAGATGGCTCCGAGTAGGTGGAGCGACCAGCCGAAGATTGCGTGTAGTGCATATCCTCTAATTATTGTATCTATTATTAATTTCATTGTGTTTATTAAGATCAATGTCATAATTATAACTGAAGAGACTGATCCGCAAGTGATCATTTTGTTTATGATCATATTCCAGGTGCTGACTGCAATGTTTTTTATGGTATTTTCTGAGAAGATGCTCCCACTCGTTGTCGCGTCTCCTGTTATTTCTCTTGCTATGTCGTTGAGTATTGATGTTCTCTCCATAGGGAACATTATTTGTTGTTGTAGTTCGTCTAGTTCGTCTTGAGAGTATACTCCACTTGTTGCTAGTGAATTTATTGCTTTGAAATTCCATCCTATTTTTGTGTTAGGTCTGAGTGTGTTTGGTGCTACGCATGGTTGAGGTTTGGGTGTGAGTTTTACCCATTCTTCTTCGAGTTTGTAGTATGTTGGGACGAGTGCGTTGCAGTTTATCTGTTCCCCTTTCTTTTTGAGGATGTGTGTTTTTGGTGTCAGGAACCACGTTTCGTTTCCAGAGGTTACTGGGAGTTCGTTGTAGCATTCTTCTAATTTAATTATTTTTACTGTCTTTGGTACACATTTTATTAAGTGTACTGCTTCTCCTGCAACTCTTGCAATGTATCCTGGTTTTTTCATGATGTCATATGCAAATTCGTCAGGGGAGAGGGTGGCAATGGATAGGGCATTTTGTATTACCTTCCTTTCAACTTCGCATCTTTCTGTTATTAAATTTAAGTATAGTTTGTTCAATTGACTCCTTAAATGTTTTTCTACGTATACAAATTTTGAATTGACATATGTAAATAGATCTAGGTTTATGGTGCTTCTTGTGCTTACTAAATCATTTTCTAGTTGGTATGTGTTTATGTAATTGTCTTTTTCTACGATGAATAGTTTCGGGTGTTCCGTTCTTACAAGTTCTCTGTTGCAGAGTTGTATTTTGTTTCTGGCACTTAGAGCAAATGTTATTTCACTATGATTTAATGCGTAAATTATTTCGTGATCGTAGTCACTAGAATATTTTGTTGCTATGCCTTTAAATAGTACATCGAATTCGTTTTTGAAGCATTCTTCTCCTGGTAAAATATCCCAGAAGGTATAGCCTGCTTCCATGTCTATACATGTTTTGTCAGAGAACTTGCATACGGTCCCTGTGTTTAATCTTAATTTATCGTTATCTAAGTTTACTTTAGCTCTACTTTGTATTAATGTTATTTTGATAAAGCCATGAACAAATACCTTATTCCATGATCCGAAGCTATCAGCGTAGGCTGCTCCATAGCAGGAGTTTCCTTCTGCGCTACCCGCGAAATTGATACTTTTTGAAGTAGTTGCGTTTATTTTTAGATTAACAATTTTATGAATGTTGACGTATACGAAAGTTCCCGTTTCATGGATAAATTTACATTGTTCATGACTTATTTCGTAAATGTACTCCTGTTCTCCAGTTGGTGTGGGTATTAAGTGCCCAAATATTCCACATGTGGAGACAGTTCTATGTATCTCTATTTTACATTGTAGTACGGGAATTTCGCGGAATTCCGCGGTTTGTATTAATTCTATATATACATTTGATTTATTTACGGGAGTGTTGTGAAAGTCGCATTCTCCTGTGTCTACTAAGGAGTACGTTGTGATGTTTGGCGTTGTTGTCCCGCAGTCGTATCCAATGATGGCTGATGTTGTTTTGATAATTGTAATTATTATTAAGAATTGTTGATACATGTTGAAATGGTCCTAGAACATAAATTATTGTTAGATTTTTTTCTTGTGCATAATTAATTTATTTGCATGGACTGTATTTGCTTTTCCACCTTTATTTATGGTAACATTATTTTTATCTGTAACCTTTAAGATTTCAAATGGTCCCAGGTTTTGGTTCTTTTCAAGTTTGCCTGGTTTAGGTTCTTTTATGAGCCAGACCTGGTCTCCAACTTTGAAATCTGTTGGGTTTATGAAGCGATCATAATATTTTTTTGATCTTTCTTTAGTGGTTATTAAGTTTTTTCTTGCGAAATTTGCAATGTCTTTCATGTTTGTGATTAACTGTGACAGGTAATTATTGAAAGTGGGTAATTGTTCTGAAGCTTTTAAAGCTTCGCTTGAAGGTAATCGTGGTGGATAAGCAAAAACTAGTTCATGTGGTGTGAATCTGTGGACGCTGTGTATGCTTGTGTTATAATGGAATTGTGCTAGTTCTAGTAATTCGTCCCATTCAATTTTTTTGGTTGAAAAATTTTTTAAATATTCGCACAATGGATGATGGGCTCTTTCTAATGAACCGTTTGATTGTGGCGAAAAGGCTGTTGTTTCTATTTTTGTGAATTTAAATCTGCGCGCTATGCATTTCAAGAGTTTGCTTGTGAAGTTTGCCTCTCTGTCTGTGAGCACGATTTTTGGTGAACTGAAGACGCATATAAATTTTTTTATGAACGCGTCTGCGATTGATTCGGCGGTTTGATCGGGTAGAGGTATTACTATTAGAAATTTTGATAATGAATCTTGAATGGAGAGGATGTATTTATTTTGATTTTTGGTAATATTTAATGGTCCTACTATATCCATAGCAATTTTGTCAAAAGTTTTGAACGGTGTTTCCGTTATAACCATTGGTTGTCTTGTCTTTACTCTTTTTAATTTATTTCTTTGGCAGTCTTCGCAATTTTTTATTCTTTGTTCTATGTCTGTTTTTAAATTTTCCCAATAATACTTGAGTTTAATGCGATTTAACGTTCTATTTACTCCTGCGTGTCCTCCTAAGGCGGATGAGTGGTTGAGATTGAATATTCTATCTCGATCTTCGATTTTGATATATTCTATATAGTTTAAGCAAATAACTATGTTAATTCCTGAGTTCTGAAAGGTTCTTGTGATTATTTCTTCTATTTCTTGCCAATGGATATTGTTTATCTGTAGGTCTTTTGAAATGCTGAATCTATTTTCTTTTTGTTTTGTCATGATTTCTTTCAGGATTCCTAGGATGTGGGTGATATTTTGTTTTATTGTTATTGCTGATTGGCCTGAGTCTATGCATAGAATGAATAATTTTTTTGAATTTATTTTTATAATTTCGATTTCATTTGTGCGAAGGTCTTTATTGATATTGATTTTCTTTGACTTTATAAATTGTTCCATTTTTTTGTCTAATATTTGTCGTGATTGGTTTACAAATATTGCAACGTTGTCGTTCCGTGATTCTATGGATTTTTTTGTGAAGACTACATGCTTCTGTATTTCTAGGTCTGCCTCGCTTGTCGTGATTTTTGGTGGGTAATCTTTAATGTTTACTATTGTTTTTCCTTTTGGGCTTGTTTTTTGTTTTCTTTTTTTCTTTATTGTTCTTTTTATTGTTGTATTATTATTTTGTATGTCTGTTGGTTGTGTTTTTTCTGTTTCTTTAGTTTTTTGTGCTCTGGTTACGACTGTTACCATGGTATTTTCTACGGGATTTCTTGATAGTGCGTCTGCGTTTGTGTTTATCTTCCCAGGTTTGTAAATGATGTCATAATCGTAATCCAGTAAGTTGAGTCTCCATTTTTGTACTCTGGAGTTATTGTCAGCAGATTTGAAAGATAGCAGTGGTTTGTGGTCACTTACTATTGTGAATTTATTTCCATATATGTAATTTCTGAATGTTTTCACAGCGAATACGATTCCTAATGCTTCGCGTTCATATGTGTGGTACTTTTTTTCTGCTGGTTTTAGCACTCGTGATGCAAATGCAATTGGTTTATCCTCACCTATTTTGCCTTGTGAGAGTACGCACCCTAATGCGAAATTTGATGCATCTGTTGTTATTATGAAGGGTTTTGTCATGTCTGGATATTGCAGTATTGGTGCAGAGCATAGAGCTTTCTTTAAGTTTTCAAATGATTTTTGTCTCTCTGTATTCCAGACAAATTCTATGTCTTTTTGTAATAGCTGTATTAATGGTTTAGCTATATCTGAAAAGTTGTCTATAAAGCGTCTGTAATAGCTAGTTAGTCCCAAGAATTCTCTAATATTTTTAACTGTTTTAGGGTTAGGAAATTTCTGTATTGCTTCGATTTTCTTTGGGTCAGTTTTTACGCCTTCTTCATTTATGATATGTCCTAGAAATTCTACTTCTTTTTGGAAGAATTTGCATTTGCTGGTTTCTAATTTGAGTCCTGCTTCTCTTAGCTTTTGTGCTATGAGCTTGAATCTTGCGTTGTGTTCTTCTACTGTATTTGCCACAATGATTATGTCGTCAATGTATACATAGCAGAAGCCTTTTTCTCTTAAGTCTCCGAGTACTGTTGTTAGTGCTCTTTGAAAAATTCTTGGCGAATTGATTAGTCCAAAAGGTAGCACTTTAAATTCGAAGCGTCCTAAACCAGGTATGCTGAAGGCAGTTTTGTGAATGTCTGATTCTTTCATTTTTATTTGATGGAATCCAGAAACCATGTCAATAGTTGTAAAAAATTTGTTTTTTCCTATACAATCAAAAATTTCTAATATGTTAGGTATCAGGTAAGGGTCTGGTATAGTTTTAGCGTTCAATTTTCTGTAATCTATGACTAATCTCCATTTTTTTTTCCTTCTTTGGTGAGTCCTTTTTTTGGAACGACCCATACTGGTGCATTAAAGGCGCTTGTCGAAGGTCTAACTAATTTGTTTGCGATTAGTTTTTTTGTTTCGTCTAATGCCACTTGTTTCAGTGTATAGGGCAAAGGAAATTTTTTGATATATACTGGTTTTTCGTCTGTTAAGTTGATTTCGTGTTCTTCGATATTGCACATGCCGAGTTTATCTCCTTCTAACCAGCA
Source organism: Phymastichus coffea (assembly GCF_024137745.1). NCBI lineage: Eukaryota > Metazoa > Arthropoda > Insecta > Hymenoptera > Eulophidae > Phymastichus > Phymastichus coffea. The sequence goes on from NW_026706814.1 coordinate 9,489,999, forward strand.
TATGTCTTCGAATGATATGATCAAGTTCTCTATTGCTCGTTTTTTATTGTGAGTTAAGTGATCTAGCTTTACTGTTTCAATCAGTCGGTTTCGTCTTTCTTTCGTGTCTTGAGTTTCGGGTGCTTTTTCTTGTGTGATTTCCCTTTGTATTTCTTTCCGTGTATCAATAGTTTCATTACTTGATAATTCTGTTTCTTGTATATGTATATTTTGTTTTGTATTATTCTCTATTTTTATTTTTTGTTCTAATATCGAACAAAAGGTATAATAGTTGTCCATGATGTATTCTTCTTCTGTTTGCTCTTTTTTATTTTCGAGAGCTTCGTTTATATTTTCCATGAATTTTGCTAAGTTTTCTTGATACGTTTGTTCGTCGCCTTCCTCTTGTGTTTGCTCTGTTTTTTCTTTTTCTTGCGTGTTTATTTCATTTATTGTCGTTAATATTTTTTCTAGATCTTGATATAGTGATATGTCTTCATCTTTTGATGTAGTGTCATATTTTTCTGTAATTTCTTCTGTATTGTTGGCTTCTTGGTTCGAAGTATTAATTGAGTTTTCTTGTAGTGTAGTAATTGTGGTAGTTGTGTGTTTATCTTTTGTAGATTTTACAAGTATTTTTTCTCCATTGATTTCTAAGTATCCTTCATCTAGTCTCACCTTGTAGTCTAAGAAAATGTTTATTCCTAGAATTCCATCGTATGGAATAGAGAAAGTGTCCGGGGCTACATGGAAATCAAAATATGTGTTTTGTATTGGTATCTTCGTAGATCCTAGGGTTTTGATAGACTTGTCGGTAATTCCGGAGATCAATATCTGTTCATTGCTATTTATGTCTCGTTTTGAAATACTGTTATTTTGTATAATGTTTAGTTGGGCTCCACTATCGATCAATAATTTGAGTTTTTTGTGTGAATATGGATCATCGACTTCAATATATTGTAGTAAATTTTCCATTTTCAATACGTATGTTTTTGCTTCTATATTGACTGTATTTTTGGTTTGTTGTGTTTTTGTATTTTTTTGTTGTGGGAGCGCTTTTTCGTTATGTTCCCTTTCTAGGCGTTCCCTCCAGAAAGGGCCTCGAAGTTTCCCGCTCTTCCTTTATTTCTAAAGCAATTTTGTGTTGTATGACCGGCTATTTTACATTTTTCGCAGAATTCGCCGGCTTGTTTTTGTCGTGATAAGATTATTCTGCATTCATCGATTATGTGGCCGTGTTTTTTGCAGAATTCGCATATTTTTTGTTGATTTGTTGGTGTGTTGTTCATTAATGCGCTTAGTTTTCTACATTCGTTTATATTATGTCCTGGACTTTTGCAGTAGGCACAGCCTTTCCTTTGGAATCCATTATGATTTGAATTATATGATAAGTGTTGGGTTTGTTGAATTTGCTGCGATTGCGTTTTTAGGAGTGGGCAATACTTAGCTGTGTGGCCTGTCTCTTCGCAATACTGGCACTTAAATTTCTGCTTGGCTTTGAATTCTGTGAACATGATTTTTACTTGGTCACAGGTGTCTTGTTCGTGACCTACTTCTTCACAGATAGCACATATCTTATATAAGGACTTTTTTATTTCTCCTGCTTTACAATCTTTTACAAGGTGGCCCATATTATTGCATTTTCTGCATATTACTTCCGGGCATTGCTGTATTGTATGTCCAATCTTATCACAATTTTCACATTTGTTTTGTTTTGAAGTTTGATCATTCTTACAATTAATTGGGTTGTGTCCCGTTTCATTGCATTTCCAACATGCTTCGTAGTTACTGATGTGTGGGCATTGATCTACTTCATGTCCCATTTCTTGACAATATTGGCAGTGTATATTTTGCCTTTTGTTTAAACGACAGGCACTTATTGAATGACTTGGTTGGCTACAGAATTTGCATATTAGATTAATTTTCTTTGGCACTCTCTTGCAACTATTCGAAAAATGATCTGTTCCTTTACAATATACGCAGGCTGCCGTGCGACAAAATAGAGCTTCATGTGAAAATTCTCTGCATATTTGACATGTGAGAATTTTTGTTTCATGAAATTCTTCTTTATTATTCGAATATGTATAGTTTCTATTCGGTTTTGTTGTGTATTTCCTTTTTTCTATGTCACTTTCGATGTCTATTGCCCTTGTCGACATTTCTTGTACTGTGGTTCCTGGGCCTATTTCATATCTAATTTCTGCTTTTAATCCTTTTCTATAGCTTTTAGCTGCTTCTTTATCGAGTGTAGCTTCGAATTGTGTTCGTTCTATTGCTGTAGTGTCTTCCCATTTATTTAGTTCTTTTATTCTCAATACTAATTGTCGTATCCTGTTAGTATAGTGTACGACTGATTCATCTTCTTCTTGTGATATCTGACGAACTTTTGCATACAATGCGTGTATGTCTTCTTTGATGGGGTATAGAGTTCTGATTGCGTTGATTAAGTCTGTTATATTTTCCACTTTGCTTCCTCTTATGGCTTCTTTTACTTCACCTTTAATTTTTATTTTTAATAGTTTTGTAAGGTTTCTTTCATCGATGTCATCTATAATATCCTTTACTTCTTTTAACATGGAGATGTATTCCATAGGTGATATGTTTTTGCCATCGAATTCTGCGACGAAGGCTGCTACGTCTTTCAATTGTAATTTCATTGGTTTTTCTTGATTATTCATATTTGTAGGTATTTTATTAATTGATAGCGTAGAATTTTCTCTAGTGATTTTTGTTTTTTGCTTTGTGGTAGGCGGGTCTTCAATGAGTGTGTCGATGTTTACTAATGCCAGAAAATCACTTGTTCGTGGATTTTCCTTCTGTAGGTTATTTTCAAAATTTTTTTGGAGTATGATTTCTTGTTTATCTTTTTCGGGAAGTGTTTTTCCTTCCTCTTGACTTTGTAGTTCAAGATTTGAAAATATATCTTTTGAACTTCCTAAGATCAGGCTTTGTTCGTTGTAAATTCCTCCAAAGTCTGAGTATCGTTGATTTCTATCAAGGTCTATTGTGGTATTTATTGTTGAAAAGTTGTTTTCTTGTAAAACTGAATCTTGTTCTTCTGTTTGAGTTACTGATGAATCATCGGTTCTTGAAATTTCTGCTTGTATTTCCTTAGTTTTCTTTGTAGGTGAGTATTGTATCTTGCTGCTCCTTCTGAATGCGTTTTTTTCTAACTCTTTATGTAGGAGGCTTTTCAGTTGGGGATTGCTGCGCGTTTGGGATCGCGTAAGCTTCGAGTCGTTTGAAGTTATTCTGCTAGTTGGGGTAATTTTTTTACTCATTTGGGCATTTTATTCAAGAAAAGAAAAGGAAAAGTAAATGTATTGAATTTAGATTGTATTGAAAATTATAAGAAAGTTCGAAAGAAAATAATGTGGACTAAAAAACTAAAAATTGATAGTTAAAATTTGTTCTGTTAAAAATGATTCGTATATTGTTTGATTTATAATATTATGGTATTCGTATAATTATATAAACATGCATATATATATATAAATAACAAATTTGTATATGAGTAAGTAAGGAATTGTTGTTTTGACCTACTTTTCCTCTACTCCTTTTTTTTTTTATATCAATTTGAGTTCCAAAAATTTTGCTGAGTTGTAGATTCTACCAGGTCATTTATTCGCGATGATCAAGTTACTACACTGTTTTCGCTTATGAAATGACACAATTTGATATTATGTGTTTTCAGTTCAAGAGAAGATAATTGAAACGTAATTTGTTTGTAAGAAAAATTCTTTCAAAATTAGAAATTATTAGTATATTGTTAATTAATGCCTTGAAGATTATATTGAAAAGTTTGAATTGATAAGATAAAGTAATTTATTCCAATTTTGCACTTTAAATTGATAGAATAGAATGATTTTTTCTAATTTTGTACCGGAACCAATTGTTACGTCTCGTGCATAAACTACGAATAGCAAATGTGCGAAACGTACCAATATAGTACTAGTGGCTGATTGAGGCTCACAAGTAATGAATAATGTACGATGTATGAATAAGAATTAATGTATTTATTTATTTTGTTATACTTACAGTTTCTAGAGTACTTTCCGTATCGTAGATCTTGATATTTGGATGGGTTCAATAATGAAATTGCACGTTCTCACTTTTGATGGATCGCGTATTTATTGAAATCAAATAATGTAGTTTGACAAATAATAGTTGAGTAGTTAGCCAAATTGTCGAACAGGCTTGCACGCGACTGTAGTGTCGATATGTAGAGTTTATTCGTCAATTGTCGAACTGACGTGTACGGAGTAACGATAATTGTTGGATTACCTCTCGAGTGGTTCATCTTATATACATAAATTTGTGCTCAATAAATCGCTGATGTTTCTTGTGTAGTTGAGTAATTTTCTTTTTGAGTTCATTGTGTGTTGTGAATGCTGAGTAGGGTCTTTGTGTTTTGCTGCCGTATCGTTTTCTGGTGGACGGGTATATAGTTTTAATGTTGCGAAATTCGGGATTGCACTTTTAAAGAATGTAAATGAGTAAAGATACGTCTTGAGACGTAACATATTCATCTACATTAATGTTGTCGCCTTCAAAGTAGTCCCCTTCGGATACAATACACTTATGCCAACGCTTTTTCCAATCCTCGAAACACTTTTGAAACTCGATCTTTGTAATAGCTTTTAGCTCTTTCAGCGATGCGCTTTTCATGTCATCTATGCTTGTAAAACGACGGCCTTTTAATGTTCTCTTTATTTTTGGAAATAGAAAAAAGTCACATGGAGCCATATCTGGCGAATATGGAGGCTGAGGCATCGTTACAGTTTCGTTTTTGGCCAAAAATTCACGAACAAGCAATGAAGTGTGAGCAGGCGCATTATCGTGGTGCAAAAGCCATGAATTGTTTTGCCACAAATCCGGGCGTTTTTTTCGGATTGCTTCACGCAAACGACGTTGAACTTGTAGGTAGTACTGCTTATTGATTGTTTGACCTTGTGGCAAGAATTCATAATGCACTATGCCATTAAAATCGAAGAACACAGTGAGCACAACCTTCACATTCGACCGCACTTGTCGAGCCTTTTTCGGTCTTGGCGATCCAGAATGCCTCCACTGGGACGATTGAGCCTTAGTTTCGACATCATATCCGTATCCGTAAACCCATGTTTCGTCACCTGTTATAACACGTTTTAGTAGTTCTGCATCGTTATTGACTTCATTTAGCGACTCCTGAGCAACTTCCATTCGCCGCTGTTTTTGTTCGAAATTCAACAATTTTGGAACGAATTTTGCTGCCACACGTTTCATACCCAAAACATTCGAAAAAATTTGATGGCATGAGCCAACTGATATGCCAACATCATCAGCGACTTCTCTGATTGTGATTCGGCGATCGTTCATAACCATTTCTTTCACTTTTTTCACGTTTTCATCGGTTGTTGATGTGCTTGGGCGTCCGGGTCGTTCGTCATCTTCAACGTTTTCGTGGCCATCTTGGAAACGCTTATACCACTCATAAATCCTTGCTTTACTCATAGCAGACTCACTATATGCCTTTGTTAACATTTGACAAACTTTACTACACTTTATTTCATTTTTTACGTAAAATTTAATACAAATTCTTTGATCCATTTTTTTTCACAAACGAAAATCGCCGAGCTCGAAAAACACGTCTAACGTTAGCGGCTGCCACTTAAAAAGTAAGCAATGAATATTGCTGAAAATTTTATCGTACTTCAGGGGCATGTGTACCAACATAATAAAAAAAATTTTATACAAGCGGACTCTCCAAACCCGCGAAATTTAAAAATTCTCGTTACTTTTTGAACACACCTCGTATGCCCTATAGGATTGGAGTCTACATATTATTAGTTAAATGAGGCAATATCTGTACGTTATCTTTTAAGTAAGTACAAATCCTCCTGCATTACGAATTCCGTGCATTATCCTGCATCAAGATAAAATTATGACCTATTTACCGACGCATTGGAATTACGTAAGGACGGAAAATTTCGTTTATGTAACGATTCCCTATTAGTCCTGTGGGTGAGAGAATCACTAGGTCTGATCGATGATTCATTGATATTCCACCCCATATCATAACGGATCTTCATTTTCGCAGGTAGAAAATCGAGAATTGTCTGTAAAAAACATATTTCTCCATTGTCTAGCTGTTTAATTTCCATAAATACGGGCATAGCGTAGGCAAGCTTTTCGGTCAATTGTTTTTAATATAGGCACTCTAGCATGAATTCGTGATCTTAAACTTCTTTCGTAAAGGTTTCTCCTTATCACTATGATAAAGCATTATTTCCAATTTGTCGCGCAATTTATATTGAATTACACAGGGATTCATTAACGATGTTACGATTTTCCTGATTTGTAGTTATTCTACGTCGACCTTGGGCAAACCTCCGGCGATAAGAACTTATTTCTTCTTACCGACTAAAAACACGGTACACCGACGCACGATTTATCCTCATTCTTTTTAATATTTTGCTCGAACTCAGTTCGGCTTGTAGCAGGGCAAGAATTTGAGCAGGTTCAATTGCTGTTAGCCGTGGCATTTTAATTAAGAATGTTTTTGTAATTTTCAATATGTACTCTGTATACTGAGAAAAAAATCATATCCTATTTGGTAAGAGGTCGGTCTTGTCGTCCTTACAGGACCAGAAAATGCATTACGAAGCAACGAAAATGCAGCATGAAGAGTTCTTAGAGGTTTTCAAAGTTGCTAATTACAAATTAGCGTGCCAAATTTTCCTATTTCTCGTAGAAAAGACCCTATCCCAGAAAATTAACGAATTTTCATAAAAAATGACAAATATAAAAAGTCTATTTTTATAGCTTCCCAGGGGTTTTCGAAGTGGTTTAACATAAAAATCCGCATGCCAAATTTTCTAAATTCCCGTGAGAAAACTCGTAAACCCAGAAAATTAAGAAGGATTGTTTAAGGCTGAAATGATAATACGTAATATAAAAGTCTAAGGCACATAGGGTTTGGAATAAAAAAATACTGCAGAAGTGATGAGCCGATGGGTCTTTTATTTCAGAAATGGTTCACATGATCGGCCAAATGATTTTAAGGCCAAAATGATGCGTAAATATCACCAACAATCTCCTCGCGGTACGCATCGGGTAATGATAATGTTGGCGGTTTTACGAAAAAACACAGGATTGTCTAAAAAATGACATATCTCGGTTAAAAAAAAGAGTGCTCTTTACGATGAAGTATGTATAATTTAAAATAAAAAATTCGACTGATCCAGATAAACGGCAAAACTATTATGATTTTTAAGGTAGCTCACCAGACTTTTAAGTAAATCATGTATCGTCCTCAAACAAATTCAAAATAATAGTCTAAGTGTTTATCTTTTGATTAGTAAAAAAATATAGTACGCTTATCGAACTAATTTTTGAGAAAAACGCAATAAACAAACGGCTCTTTTAACACACATCTTATGGGAAAAGAGCATACTGTAATTGGTTAAATGTCTCGTATTCCCGTTTGAAATCATGTACATTAATAAAAAACTAGGGGGTAAGAGATTTGATGTTTAAGATTCCAATGGTATAAAGAAAATATAAGGTAATCGGACAAATAAATAAAATAATTAGTTCTAAAGTATCAACATATTATTGAGACAACAATTTATTGACATGTTTGCGCATGCGTCTTAGATGTGGCAACGTCGCAGCTGTATAAACCGTGGTAAATTTGAATCATTTGCATTTTAATATAGTAAATAATGGAGTATATTCAGTTTTATGATACAAATTGGTGAGGTAAGAAATTGTAAAAGAAAAGAATTGAATTAAATAACAAATTTTTATTACTTTTAATTTAATATTACAATACATAACCATTTTTTTTCTTATACAAAATATCACAAAAGTAAATTAAAATTTCTTCAATTTATAGTTATTATTTCTTTAAAGCTGCAGCAATACTTGTAATAATTTTTTTACTTTTGGTAACGTTTTCACCTAATAATACACTTAATCCTTCATAACCGTTAGTTTCATATGTCTTTTCTAATAAATTTCTATCTATGCCTGATTTAGCTATCTTGCTCATGATACATTTTGAAATAGGCAATCCTGACAGAGTTTTTTTCAAAATTTGTATTTTTTTTTCATTTTCTTTTTTGTTTATGAATGAGTCAACCGTTCGAGAGGTTTCATAAATAATAGATTTATCGCCATTACGTAATTTTCCTAATAATTTTTCTACTAATTGTTGTAGATTTATCACATCATTAAGAGCATTGTGCGAAATTTTAATATCCTTTTTATATAAATATTCTTTGGCTAATTCTTCTTGCTTGAAACTTAATTTAGATTTGACTCTCGCCGGTAGCAATAATTTAAAAATAGGTAAGCTATCACAGAAACCTTTAACAAACATCATCATTTCTGTCAAAAGACCTGAAGTTTTTGCACAGTTAATGAGCTTCTGTGCGTCAAACCTAAAAATATATAAATATTACAGTAAATATTGTGTGTAAAATTTTTCTACATAAATATGTTTATGATAAAGTTACCTGAATCCATTGTGTGCAAGTAAAATGCATGGTTTTCCTTGACGTTTCAAAAAATAAAGGAAGCTTAAAAAACCATCTCGTTGAGAAGAAGTTATTACTTCTTGATCAAAATAATACATTTTATCATCACATATTTTGATACCATTTACTTCTGAAGCTTCGAAAGTCATATTTCCTTTAGGCATCATATACACTTCAAATTCAGCATCGCCGCTTATTGCTCCAATCTATAAATACGCGAACATGATTTTATTATTAAACGCAAAATGAAATTCATTCAATTAAGTATAAAACCAAATTTTTGTTACCTGAACAATTTCAGCTGCTGCATGACGGCCAGTTGTTTCTAAATCGAAAATAATTATTGCACAATCTTTAAAGTCAACGTCATCTATAAATAAGAAAATAAATATGAAAATGAATAGAATCAATTTATAATTGTAAAAGTAATAAAAATATTTATACCTCTCATTATTGATGTTTCATCGATTAAATCTGAGGTATTCAGATATCCTGAACCAGACTCATACGACAAGCCTTCTTTGTTCTCTATTACACTATTCTTGGCTGATCTCTCTCTCTTCAGTTCAAGTCGTCTTTTTTTTGCTGGAACAGTACTATTTCTCGATCGAATTTCAGATTCATGCAATTGTTTCTTTTTCCGATAGTTTGATGTATGTTTACCAGGAGATAAATTCAAAATTTTATTAACTTCAACTGGAAATTCGTAGCCAATATTTTTTTGACATACTGCTAATGCAACGCGATAGCAGTGACTTTCTGATCCTCCATAAAATCTAGATTTTGGATGCTTCGAACAAACAATATTATTAAACGATTCGTTTACTTGACTTGAAGCACATGGAGCAATTTGGGAAGAGCTGTTTATGAAAGGTTGAATGATCTTCTCTAATTTTTCTCTTAAAGCATTATTTGATAGAGGTTCACCATTTTTAAAATAAGTGTAAGTAGATGATTCATCTTTTTTATTACAAAATGATCCACAATTGTCATGCTCACCAAACCCATGAGGTATGATATTTTCTAATGATTTTTTCACTTTATCTGCGTTACCTTGATTTTGCTTAATAGCAAGAGCGAAAGACTTTGAAAAATACTCTCTAAGAGTTGGGTTTAATTTTATATCATACAACTTACTGTTAAAAGTTTTTTTAACATGATTGTAATCCGACTATTTAGTAATAGAATAAGGCGACAGCCTTCTTAAAGCTGCAACAGCAGATGAATCATCGTCTCCAATCACTGTTTTAATTCTACATTTATTATTCACCAAATTATCATTTTTTAAAATCAATTCTACTGCCATATCTGCTTCCATAGATTTTGATGATCCAGTATGATTTTTTTTACATATGTGGTTTGTATTTTTTTTTGGTTTGCAATTTCTACAGTACAATTCTCGATAAGCAAATCCCATAGCTTTTTTGGAAAAATAGCCGTGCAATGACGAATGACCTACGTACTCAATTGCATTTTTAAAAAATTTTATTAAAAAAAAAAAATAAATAGAAAACATCTTTCTTATATATATATACCACTCAAACTATTGTGTTGGCGTCCTTTTTTGGTCCAAGCTGCATCGAATGATCCAGTCAAATCTGTGACATTGTTGTTGTTAACTTTACTTTTATTATTATTGCTGTTGAAAAAAAATTACAATAATTTTATGAGAAAAATTATTTCACTATTACTTGTGAAAAATCGTTTATTTATTCACATCAGTATTACATGAGTTGAGAATCATAATATTAATTTAATAATAAAAACAAAATATTTGTATAAAAGTTTACAGAAATAAGCTTAACTTAATTTCATTGTAAATAGAAAAAATATATGTATATCAGTGTATAAATATATCTATATCTAATTGTAAATAAATGTAAATATATCTAAATCTAATTGTAAATATAATTATAAATTAATTAAATTTTATGTAAATGTATAATAATAATACAATGAAATATTGATAATAATAAAATTATACATTGTCGTAAATGGATGTATAAATATATATAAATGTAAATATGTGTAAATAATTCTTCTGTAAATCTTAACTGTAGTACTCGTAAAACATTCATGATTGAATCTAAAGATTGTAGCTTACTGATAATAACATTCCAGCAGTATAAATAAATTACACAATTATTTTTCGAAGCTTATACATGTAAATTTTTATACAGCATTTTTTTTTTAAATATTAAATAAGTAGTATATATCACTGTTTTTTTTTTGTAACTTACTTTTCTTCATGTTGGAGTGTTAATCTTTTCTCTTCTTGGATAGCTTTGATGCATGACTCATTAGCAACTTTATCTATAGCTGGGCCCACTACTCGTTCATAACGTTTGAGAGAATTCTTGTTGACTGGTGGTACGTTCAGCGCAGACAACATTGTATTCACTCCACTTTCTCCTTCGCCGCTATCTAACATACCTGTACAGTATAATTGTTATTACATTTATTTGTATAGAAATATAATTAATTTAAATAGTAAAAATTTTCTCATTACCCATAGCTAATTTCAAGTTGGAGTCATAATAATATTTACAACTTTTAGAACTGGTTTCTACACACTGTATGGCTTTACAGGAAAAGCACTGAATGAATAGCTGGCTCGCTAGACCTTTTTTCTTTTCCTCCACCAGATGTGCTAGACTTATGGGAACTTTACATGATTTACACCATAAATCCTTTGCTAACTTATCCATTTCCACTATCCTACGTCCATGGTAAGAAACATATCTAACTACCTGACATTGGTTGTCCCTGTTATCAGTCATCTGTAAACAAATATTTTCATAATCAATAGTTATTTTACACTAATCTATAACACATACTAAATATAGAATAAAACAATTTTCATTCAATATAATAATATATTATTATATACTACTGTATACTATAGTACATAATAATTAATAACAACTGCACATGAATTACTATTTACTAACCTCAATAACTTGTGTTTTGTTTAGAGGCCTTCCTTGTTTACCTCGTGTACTTTCAATCAATTTCAATATCTTCTCTTTTTCAGTTTTTTTAATAAATTTTCCCTTTTTTTTGCCAATTGTTGCACGCACATTATACATTTTTATAAAAAATAAGAGTAAACAAACACAACATACATCTAAGCCGTCAGAACAATATCTCGATAAAAACACCGAACACGTGCTCTGTAGCTCTGTAACATATATTGCGACGTTGCCAAATTACGTACTCACTGACGTATACAAAATAAGGATCTTTTTTAGAGGAAATAAAAAATTTTTGCTTTTTACTTTATTTTCAATACTTTACTAATTAATGTGATCGAATATTCAAAAAATAGTTTTAAAATAAAAATAAACCCAAAAAGTTACACAAATATGTATGTTTGCTGAAGGGGCCCCTCCTAGATACGTCACCACACTGGTGAGCTACCTTAAGAAAGCATAGTTACTGGACCTGATGAAGACATAGAAATGTGACATTAACTCACACATGGTTAACATATTAATTGTATGAATTTACAGATAATTTCCTTTAAAATGACACAAAAATCAACTTAATACGATGAAAATTGACGGAGTTACAAGCATTTCAAAAAGGTCAATTTTTCGATGAAAAATGTTGTTGTAATAACTTTGTTACATAATGTATTATCATAAGTATCTATGAATTGAGCAAGTTTTTCAATTTTGTAAATATAAAAATTAAGTACTTTGTTTTGCTTATTGAAAATAAATGAGTTATTGAATGAATATTTTGGAACAATCAAGACAGTGCAGCGGTAGTTGATTCGAGTAATCGATCCGTTCGCGATTCTTTTACTTGCGTGTTAGTTTGAACGAATAAGAGAGAGAGAGAGAGAGAGAGAGAGATGGCGCGCGAGAGTTTGAAAATAGGTAGTTAAGCCTCAGCTGCTTTCGTGATAGTACCGCTGAAATTTTCGCACTGTGTTTTGCCGTTAAAATATTAAAGTTTCCTGGGACTATTTTGATACGTGCGTGCGTGAGTTACGAGAAAGCAGTAGCAGCAGCATTTTGGCAGCGGAAGCAGCATTGCAGTAGCAGCAGGTATCAGCATATTCGAGAGGGAGGCAGCACAGCTGATTGACCGAGGAGCATCTTTCAACTTAGCTTCAACAATTACGGCTGATCACCGTAATTGCACCGCAGGGTAGGTGCACCTCCCTTTATCATTCGAAAGTATTTTGTCAATCGCGATCTTAAATCTTTTTGTATTCGCGCCGAGCCTTAGTTTTCGCGGCAATTTTCGAATTTTCTCTCTCTCTCTCTCTCTCTCTCTCACCGTATTATAATTTATAATTGTGAATCCTATCGCGTGCGTTAGTTTTTCGGCCCATAAAAGACTGTAGTTTTTTATTGATTAAACTTTGTTAATTTTATTCGCCGTTTACGTCATTTCGTTTCCTAATAGCTTAGTCGATCTGAAAAGGCTTAAGTCTTAATCCGATTTCATCTAGGGGTTCAGGCGGATTAGGCATTAAGTCAGTCGCACTTAAGATAGATCGAGTGGCACAAGTCAAATGACTTAAGGTGAGTTCAACTCGGTTGGAAAGAAGACACTGAAACGAAATTATCAGACGTAAAGGCGAATACACGTTCCTAAGGATTGTTAACACATTGTATAGTAATATACAAAAACCGTGTGATGTCTTGTTGACGTATTCTCAGGTATGCTCTTTTTAATCTACGCTCGCACGTGCAAACTAGGATGAGCGTGTATATCGCAGTGAAAGGTTTCGGCGCGCGTGATTCTAACTTTGGTAAAGTGCGAATTGAACGCAGCAATACCACGAATGCAAAGGGAAAACGAAGTGTGACGCTTGCCACAGCGTCGTTTATAGGGGAAAACTACTTCGCGAACATTAAACAGTGAAAAAGATAAGACACGATGAGGGAGTATATTGAATGAGAGAGAGAGATGTTTTTAAGTTTTTCTGACTTAATTTTTATTTTATTCTTTTTGGGCACTTTACTTATTTTAGCTTTGCGCGTTTACAATAAGTATTACTATTTATTCTTCGAGAGGTTGCAAACTCGATCCAAGGCTGGATTCTAGGCTGCAGAGCGGATGCTTGAGTGCCTCCTCCGGGCCATACAGGACCTTTTATTAGTTGAGTTGTTTCCTCACTTTCCTTGCGAAAAGGCTTCGTCGTAAAGTTGGCTCCATCTTCCCCATTGGTAAGGCGATCATTTTGTCCAATTTGGGTGACGTTAATTGGACTCGTGACATTAGTTTTCCGAGGAGAGCAGGGCAGAGCGAAAAATAAGGTTTGGATCTCTCTTGATAGATGGATTCACTTGTGTTTTGGTCAAAATTTAGACGCTATTATTAATAATCATTGCGCGAAAAGTTAAGTTTAATTAAACTACTTAAAACTAAACACAGAAATTTTATAATGACAATTTATTATAAAATAAATAAATATAGTCTGAAATTTACGCGTTTATTTATTGATTAACATTTTATTGGTGTTTTATTAATTTAAAATTATGAAAAGCTCAAAGCTTTCGCGAGCTTTTATTTAAAGAATGAAGTATTCACAATAAAACATGAAATTTCAACCATATTTCCTGTTAAAACTAATTAGTATTAATTACACAGCGTTTAGTTTTAATCTACTGTTTTAGAAACATAATATTACAAAAGAACTTTTAAGAGAAAAGTATAAGAATAATTATAACTATGCTTTTATCAATCGAGAAATTTTCATTGAAAGTACTTATCCATTAAGTTGTGCTTAAAACACTTTCTGCACTTGATGCGATGCTGGATGTTCTCGAATGTATGAATTTTGATAGTCCAGTTCTCTTTATTTCATGTTGATTAGCGCTGTTATTTCTGTATGGTCTATTTCTGTAGTTATCTAACATACCAAGGTATCTTGGTAAGGTAGGTTTTATTTTGTAGTTGGTAAAGTCAATTACTTCATCAATTTATGTTTTTACTATTTCACATACAAGTTTTACAAGACGTTCCATATTTGTTATTGCTAAAAGTTTGGTTTATGCATTTATATTCATTATTTTGTTCTTTGCAGGTTGTTGTGAGATGTTTACCAGAGCATTTCAAACATGCTGGTTAATTTCTGCATTTTAATAAGTATTTAGGTTAATTAAAACGATTATTTGAAAAATTATAATATAAAAAACAGTACTTCCAGTACTAAGAAAACGTTTGAATAAAATAATTCAAAATTATTAATGAATATTGCCTTGTGTTTTTCTTTGTTCCTATCCCATTTTCAGCGAAACGAGCATGTAAGTATAAGGTACATATTTTTTTAATCAAGTTAATTTAGCTTAAAAAATACTGAATTAGCTGATCATAAGCAGCTGTGAGCTCTGGTATTATGTCGAAACATTTGTAGTTCTCACGTAGAGTAAACTTTTTCCACATAATGTTTTTCAACATGTAATTAAATTGTTCGCATATCGATACTTTGAATTACCTATAGGTAGAGTATTTTTTCATGACAGCTTGAAAATTTACTTTGTTAAATTTCTTGCCTCTGCTGGTGTGTAGATTTTTTTTTGCACTTGACTTTTCACTAAAATAAATTTCAGGGAAGCTGCCACATCACTACCGGTTTTCTTTTTCACTGGCACACTGGCGTGCTTCAAAAAATTATCAATGATTGCCAGAAGCCAATTGTAGTAACGATTTTATCTAGAATAAGCCTGCATATCGACAAGATCAACTTGCTAGGTTTCATTGATAGCGCAAACATCATACTTGCGTTGTAAATAGTTATCTCGCGGGCTTATGAACTTCCTTTATGACTCTCTCCATCAATACTATGTTTTATCCTTTTAATGCTTTCTTGGAGAAATCTCCTGCAATTGTCTAAATCGTCGATGTCGCTCCGCAAAGTCGTGTAAATTAATGTGATAGTTCTAATTCCCATTTGAACTAAGCATATTACTGTGTCTTAATCAATGACATTATTTGGATATTTGAGAGAAGTGATATTTTCTAGGCGTTTATTTTCAAGGTTAAAATATTTATCTAAAGAGAATTTGGAGTGATATCTGGCGCATTACGATTACTACCAGCTCGATATACAAATTTAGATCTGAATATGTCAAAACTTATTTTAATACTGAATAGATAACGGGCGTGTATTCAACACACACACACACGCGCGCGCGCACACACATTCTAGCGTAATTCCTCCATTATCAAATGAATTTCATTAATATAACTATTATTGAATTATTGAATGAATATTATTGCCAGCTGACTGTTCAACTACCAGCAATCCAAGATGATCAATAAGCTCATTTGGATTATCCTCATACACATAATTCATATTAATATCGTTTCGTGCAATCTTGTAATTAGATAAACCAGTTTTCAGTCCTTTCCTACTTATATCAGGTTTTTTCAGTCATATAAAACAATGAACTAATTATATTATTGAATTTACTACTATTATGAGCGTCATTTGCTTTTATTATTTTTCTTTCATCGGTAGAAATCTCTAAAATTTCTTTCTAATTTTTTAGATCGTCTTGACTAATAAGACTTTGATTACGTTCCTTTGCGCAAATGATTCCAATAAACCATTTGTTTTTGGGTAGAGATAAGTGGGGTAAAGTGAGAAATTTTTTAAAAACTTTAAAAATTTCTACAGAGCACAAAAATATATCTGCATGCGTCAGTATACCATAAAGATTTACTTACGGTCATTATAAATATATGTTAGTAGCGCATGACAAATATAATTTGATAGTTTATCCAGAAAGTGACATATCCAAATCTACCTCATTTCCCACTTTACCCTACTTACCTCTACTTACAATTAAAACCGTCAACGTTTACCATATTTTGTTAGAAATCATGGTGGAGTTACGAAGCTTCTAAACTCCATTTGGTTCTTTCTATACTTTAAAATTAAAATTATTTTCATTGAATGCATGCATGTATCCATCGACTGTAATGCATAGTTAGGATCAATTACATGCTCTTTGAATGGAAAAATTTAGAAGTAAATTACCATTATTGTTGCTTATCATTTCACACGATGACGTCAAAATTTTGTACGTCGAGACAATGTTCAAACGATAACTAGCCTGATGACTATATATATCCGCTTTTATTGTTTTTAACGTTAGTCGTATGACGGACTCATAGAATGATGATCGCATACAAGCGACAGAGAGCAAAGAAAGAATAAGGATTGGTCAACGGTATCATCAAACTTCCATTTAAGCTTCACATTCAGTCCGGAAAGTATTAGGCCTACCTTTATATTTTCGTGCTAGCGTTATTCTTTATCATCTGGTGGGCGGCATCCTTCAAAGTAATCCCCACTTGATTGAATAACACGGTTCCATCGATGTTTTCACTTTTCAAAACAGTCCTGGAACTCACTTTTAGGGATAGCCTTAAGTACACTCGTCGCATTGTTTTCAACCGTTGTTTTGTCATCGAATCGGTGTCCTTTGAGTGGTTTTTTTAGTTTTGGAAACATCCAAAAGTCACAACGGGCTATGTCGGGACTATATGGAGGTTTTCGAAGCAATGCGATATTGTGTTTGCGCAAAAACTGCTGCATAAGATTGGATAAATGCGCTGGCGCATTACCGTGATGGAGAAGCAGTCACCACTTTCCCAAAAGTGCGGCCGTTTTCTTCTTACTGCATAACGTTTCAAAATTTGAACGTAGTATTCTTTATTGATTGTCTGATCTGTTGGTGCATATTCGTGATGTACAATACCTTCACAATCAAAAAAAACAATCAACATTGACTTAACATTGCTCCGACTTTGACGTGCTTTTTTTGGTCTTGGCGATTCAGAATGCTTCCACTGTGAAGATTGTTGTTTTGTTTCAGGATCATAACCATAAACCCATGATTTATCACCTGTAATAACTTTTCTTAGCACATTATCATCATTATTGACCATTTCCAGATAGTCCAAAGCGATTTCTAAGCGAATGTTTTTCTGCTCTGCTGTGAGCAATTTTGGGATGAATTTCGCACACACACGTTTCTTTCTTAAATTTTCGGTTGAAATTTCTGAAATGATAGTTTTTGGTATCCCAAAGTCTTCTTGTATTTCTCGCAGTCATACGACGATCTTGTTCGATTGCAAGTCGCCGCCGCTCAATATTATCTGCGGTTTTTGTCGTCGAAGGTCGGTCGGAACGAGAATCACTATCGACAGAAGTGCGACCATCCTTGAACCGTTTATACCACTCTTTTATTCGTGTTTTGCTCATACACTCGCTTCCGAAGGCCTTTTGCATCATTTCAATAGTTTCCGAACTCGTTTTTCCGAGTTGAAAGCAAAATTTAATGCAATTCGTTGATCTTGTTTTTCAGTCATTTTTGACAATATCAAAATCCGACGAACGCGAAAAAGGCACTGGAAACAAAGACACGCTGCGTATGAACTATACGTCCGGCAGGTGTCAGTAAGTAACCAATAAATTCGTGAGGCTTTACTGTTGACGTTTCTGTCCGGTAGAGTCCGC
The DNA here is from genome assembly GCF_024137745.1 of Phymastichus coffea. Lineage (NCBI taxonomy): Eukaryota > Metazoa > Arthropoda > Insecta > Hymenoptera > Eulophidae > Phymastichus > Phymastichus coffea. The sequence goes on from NW_026706814.1 coordinate 9,507,990, forward strand.
TCGAACACTATGGCGCGAAGATATAAACGTAGGCCCGATACTTTCCGGACAGACCTCGTATTACCAGCAACATGATATAGCGTACTTGAGAAACCGAGAAAATATACAAGCTATTGAAAATATTGCACACATAGACTTAGATGAAAAAGCGTAGATTTAAGTTTTTGCTAAGAATTCTAATATTGGTCAGAAAGCAGCAGCTTACGTTGTATCTAATACCATAAAATTAAAATCAAAGTTTGGCATGGTTCTGAAGAAGAGAAAAATCAGTTTGAAAGAATGCAAGAAAACTAAAAAATTAGTTAATTCGAAAAACGTGATCAAAGCGGCTACATTCAACTGGGAAAAGGGTAAATCTACCCGAACAGTCAATGAACCAATGTTCTGCTTTGAATAAAGCTCGAGCAACCTTTAAAAATGCTGGTAGACAAGAAAAACATCAATGATTTACGTATTGTGCCAATATTGACAAGGACGGAAGCTTTGCTCTTCCTCAAACCACTTTTCGCAGGTTAATATGCAATCAATGCTCTAGCTGGCGGAGTTGCGAGAATCGAAATAACTGTGAATGATGCAGGGTTTACAAAGCAACAGTTATGATGAATCTTGATGATGCTAACAGATCTGAAACTCACTGGGTTACTTTACGAAAAATCGAAAACAGCGTTACATATTTTGATAGCTTGAAGATCTTAGACCTCGTCTCGATTTTGTGGTGTATCTTTAAGTTGAAGGAATCAAATATAATCCAAGGAGATATCAAGATTTCAATATTTACGTTTATGGTCAGTCACGAACCCTGTTGTGTGGAAGAATATAACCTTAAATTCTTAACTCTACTTTTATCGACCCACAAGGATGATAACCTGAAAGCAGTAACCTTCAACTCCTAAGCCCCACATTTATTAACCCGAGAATCACCGATTTTCGTAAACCAAGAAAGCTATAACCTAAAAAGCTGAGGCCTTACACGTTTAAACCTTCATTCTTTTAACCCATAAATTTTATACTCCGCGAGTAATTCTCGTACATTGTATTTTTCAAAGATTCAATTCTCAATGACTTGTTTCTATATGATCTCATTAACCATTTTCACTGCTACTTTTCCGGTGAAAATTTACTACCAAGCAGTACTATAGCAGTACTATAACTTTACCACTCGTTTTTTTGCTTAGAGTGAGTTTTCTCCAACTTTAGAAATCATCCGCTTTCTTAGTTTCTACTTTGATGATTTGAATAGTACTTTTCATTGTATTGCGCACAGAGCTACTCTGTAATATATAACAAATAAGTATATCTATTTATTTCCATAAAGGGATCTCATCATTTTTTAAATGATTCTGATGAATTCTGTTAAATTTATGGTTGTTTTACATTCGATAAGCAAAACAAATAAATAAACCAATGATAAACCAATTTCTCATCATGATATAAGAAATTGGTCAAGATTCGTGGACTTCACATCATACGTTGCGGCAATAAAACATTGGAATAATACCACGTATATCGTCATTCCTTTCAAAATATGTATGGTTGGGCGAAAATGTAAACTTTCCATTTGTGATAACTGTTATTTTTTCTTGACTAAAATTTTTAGTTTTAACAGTATAAATGCTTATAATATTCAATATTCGAATGTTTTAAGTGTTATACAGACGTTTTTTTTTTAATTCTAATTATAGTTTCTCAATTCTTCTATTGTTGAAGCAAAAAATTGAAGTTGATATGGTCGAGAATGAGTCTAATTCAACGAATGATAAGGTTTCTGACTGAGCTATTCTTTCAGTCGAGGTGGAGTCAATGATTTGATTAATGATTTAGGCTTCTTTAATGAGAAATCCAAGCTATTAGATTCACACCTGAAGGAAAATATCTTTTTAACCCTGTAACTTCTTGCTCTTGGTGTAGATGTCGGAAAAAATCATTAACAGATATTTTTGTGAAGGTGACAACTATGCTTATTACCATGATATTACTCACTTAATGCAAAAAATTAGATTTAATGTATGATCCTGTATATTAGAGGTTATTTGTTGAATCTTCCAATACCAGTTTGAAAGCAATTTTGCTCCAGAATACAAATAAATATTTTCTTATACTTATTGTCGTTTCTGTATACCGTAATAGGAAGGAATCATATGAAAATATAAAAATTATTTTATATGTATTTGCTCATAAATAGCATAACTGATAAGTCTGTGGAGATTTAAAAATTATGTTCATGCTTCTTAGGCAATAGCCAGGTTATTTATGCTGTATACATTTATGGGATAGAGAAAAAATCAGCATTACGTTCGAAAGGATTGGTCTTTTCGTAATTCTCATTAAGCTAGACACCTCGATGATCTTCAAAATTCATTAATAATTCATTAATTGATAGAAACATGTTCTTCTATCTCTGCTTCGTATCAAATTAGGACTTATGAAGCAATTTGTAAAGGTCTACGACAAAAATTGTGCTTGTTCCAAGTATGTCTGCATAAGTTTTCCAGTTGGAATGTGCAAAGATAGAAAAGGTTTATTTGTTGCATCACAAATATGGGAATTGAAGAAAATAAATGGCTTTGAGAATAAAATTACACCTAATGAAAAAAGTGCTTAAATAAACTTCAAAAAAGTTTCAAAAGATTTTTAGGCAATAACAAAGCAACTGATTAAGAAGAACTAATAAACGATATACTTGAAAATTGTAACGAGTAATGTGTAACATAAGTATTAAAGTACACTATTTACATTCTTATTTAGATTGGTTCCCTGAAAAGTTAAATGTTGTCAGCGAAGAATAAGGAAAGCGTCTATAGTCATAAGGATATAAAAGAAATTGAACGATATTATTAAAGAAAATTTTTTATATCTATGTTGGCGCACTACTACTGGTCTACAACGTTATAAGTCAAATACTAAACAATGAGATGATGTGATACAAGGATTTTTAAGAATAACAAAAAAGATATCATAAAAGTGAAAGTAGTATTTAGATGTTTGGGTCCCTGATTAATTTTGCTTTGAGAAGCTGAATCTCCGAATAATCTTATTACAGAAGAATCAATTTATATTTTATCTAGTCTCAGCCAAGCTTGGATCTTTGCTTGGTCTTATTTTAATCAGCTGAATCTTTTAAGTAAAGTGTTTCAAGTGGCTGAATCCCAAAATAAACTATTTTTAGAAGGTTAGGTTCTTGACTGATCTTGCTTAGAATTACAGTCTTCAGGCTACAGAGCTTGTGATTTAAAAGAATGCAGATATAAGATTTTGAGGTTATAGCCTCCCACATCTTGAAATTTCGCGTGTTAATGAAACTGTAAGTCAAGGGTTTACGATTATAAATCTTCTATATTACAGGACCCTGGTCAGTAATTGTTGCAAGAAGCGAGTCAAAAAGTGTAATCCAACTTGAAAGGAAAGCTGCCGCCACGGTTTCCGTAATGTCCTTAAAAGGGATTGTCTGAAGCCATATTGTGAATCTATCGATTATAGTCACACAATAGCAATGATCTGTTACTGTAAGCAAAATGATTATATCGAGGTGCACATGATTCAGTTTGCCATTTTTGAGGTTTCACCATGAGCTTAAAAGTTCGGCCAATTTTCCTGGAAGAATACGATATATTTCTTAGTATTTTTTGGATAATGATTCTAGAATCATTATAAAAACAAAAACTAAGAAATATATCGTATTCTTCCAGGAAAATTGGCCGAACTTTTAAGCTCATGGTGAAACCTCAAAAATGGCAAACTTCAATTGATGATGTCTTGATGAAAAAAAATGATATCTTAAATTTGAAAAATGGGTTTTGAAGGGTAAGAGTGCTTCTTTAAGATGCCGTCAACCGTTTTTGAAAAGAATATAAACTCACGATGTAATCAAGCCTTGAATATGACCAAAAAATGTGTTCTTCGACCTTTAGGGGACGATTACTCAAAAACCTGACGTGATGAAGCAATTCTGACGACGGATTCTAATTCTACGCCAAAAATTACTTCGGAAATGACCGTAAGTTGTAAAAGAACAGTGACGACTCTCTATTTTGCAGGCCTGTGTTATTTGGGTCCACTGAGCTGGTTGTTAATCAACACCTGGGTCTGAACTGCATGTATTATATGATGCCTGAAGTAGTTTACGGCACCAAGAAAACTCTTAAGCTACCGTACTGTTTTCGGTCTTGGGAATTATAGAATTGATCTGACCTTCTCCGGGGTGGAGGGGGTGCTTGAACCCTTGCTGGTCGTCAGTAAATTTGAGAAATGTGAGCTCTTTGCTTATGTATGAATTTCTGGAAAGTTTATGATACGTTCTTGAATCCAAGCAGCATGACACGAAATTTAAGTAAATTAAAGGATGTAATCACGGCCGTCTACGGTATGTCTACGTCAACTACGGGTATTTGAAAATATGCTCATCGTCGATCCCGTCGGCTTTTTAGGGCCAATCTCAAAACTGAAAAGTCAGATTTCAACATACTCGTGGAGATGAGAATCGTCAGACCCTCAAGTAGCCTTTATACCAGACTATTGTGTATGGATTAGCTAATGGATATCTCAGGTTCTAGAAAAAAGAAAAAGTTATTTTATCAAAAAAAACACTTTCGATTTGTGCGAATTTTTTATATATTTATCAGGATTATATAAGCTATTTCTGGCCGAACTGCAATATGCCATCTTGCTTCGTTTACGACAAATAAACATAAAGTGCCATTTTTTACATGTTTAAATTAGTGTTATCCTTATATAGCGTTTTCCTAATTTATATGATAAATCTAATCAAACCATTGTATATTTTGAGTAAAAGAAACTACATCGAAGACATGTGTCACATGTTTGAAAAATTAATTTGATTCACCTCAAAACATTCAACAAATATATTAGAGTATAATATTCGGCTTGCTATTAGATAGTCTGTTTATTTACAATGATATACAGTAATTGTACTAATATTAATTTTTAGTAAATCACAGAAAAGCACAGTAATTCGTAGTATCATTTTTAGATATATTTAGCACTGAACATGTATCCATTTATATTTAGCTGTTTTTTCATAGTTCTTTGTACAATAGATTTTCCATCATCATATATTTGTCCGATCATTTGCCAAATAAGGCTATTACGAATGCCTTTAGCAGACTTTAACAACTTTCATTCTTCACTCTTGTAAGTACGAAAATCAAGTTCTTTAGCTTTCAAATGAATAAGTCTTATTTTATCGGTATACTTCTTCACATATTTAACAAAATCTTCAGCGTTTCATATACTTTTATTGGACGATGAAGACAAGTTATGAACCGTAGCGTAATATTTGAATAATCCTCCAACACCATTACATGAGCTCTTTCCATGTTCTGTAGCTGATAAGATCCATTTTGCATTCTTAGTCATTGCCTAATTCGTTAATTGCCTAACTTAAATCTATTCTTGAAATGAGCTGAAGTGTCATCAGACATTGTAGTGAAACTATTTATCGTATTCACTAATTTTTTACACTCACTTGCTATCAAATTCATAGCTTTCAAAGCAAACGCTGAATCATCCCGTCTGTTATCACTAATTGACGGATTTTTTTATCTAATCTGATGGTACCTTGCTGAAGCTCTTTGATTCATCTAATGCTTGCTTACTTTTTCTATGTACTTCTATAGTTCCTTTAGATAAACATCAAATGTGCAAGTTTTTTTCACTAGATCGTTATTCTCTCAGATTGCGTAAGTAATTTCATCATGAAGTAAGTGTTCTTCTTCATGACGAGTTTTATATCATGTAATATATAGTTTTCTTGATATGCGACAAAATATAAGTTTTCTGAAGACTTGAAAGTATCAGCATTGCTAAACCTAATTTTTCTGAATAATTCACATTTTTATTTGATGATATCGATCTGAATTTTCATTCCATTCGTAACATGTTTTGCATTTATCAAATACTCATTTGTCTGTAGAAACATCATATAATTTTATAATTTTCATGATGATTCTACGTACTTTCGGTTAAATGTTTTAACGAACTTTTTGAGAATGTTTTTTTTGGACATCTATTTTGCTAACCTTTCTCGTGAAATAATTTTCACTTTTTTATTAAGAACATTATTTACTGCTGCAATTAGTTCTATTGAGCTTACAAATATACTTATTGTCAATATTTTGATGGATTAGAAATTCCGCCCAACCTTTGTATCAAGCTTCAGGAAATAAAGTGCTACGGTTTTCGTTGATGTAAGTATGTACTTAATCCATTTCTTTGCAATTTTGTAATGTGTTGGTACTATTGAATTACAATACCTGGACTCTTTTCTTCTTTAATATACAAAGTGTCCAAAAAGTCTTCAGAGAATGAAACATGATTTTTGACGTCTAGAATGCATACAGGGTGTGCAAAAACTTCGGAGTCCAAAAATTTTCCAGACAAAGTAATTTTCCAAATGGTTAAGATCATTCTTGAAGTAACTTTTTACGAGGAATCCATTGGTGACTTTGAATGTGATCTTTACCGTGACCTTCAAGGTTATTTGAAGGTCAGCTTGGTTTTTATGATAGGAAACACCTATTTTTGACCCCAAAATTCGGAAAGAATGGGAAATTCTACTTACAAATAAGGTAAAATATTTGGGGTTTAAGAGATATCCAAGGTCATGTGGGAGGATTAGCTTCATTTTTGTTCTTAATCTTTTCAACCGAACGATCAGATAAGAATAAAAAAATATTTTAGACAAAAATTACTCAAATACAAAACATTGCTCACATACAAAATTTTACATATAATCTAAACGACAATAAAAGCTTGAGCTCGTAGGTCAAATAATCTACTCGTAACTTTGACAATAAATAGGATAAAAAATCCTGAGTTTTGCCGCCTCAAATACCCAAAAAGTACAAAACAAACGTTTCATAAAAAGAATACATTTTTTCTTATTGCATCCAACCGTCAACCCGCCACTCAAACGCGATCTCTAATACGGTTTCCAGATTTTTATAACAGAAAAGTTCCACCAACTAACCGTCAGATTCTAGTATTTGTCAGAACTGATCTGTGAAATCGAAGTTTTTGAATCAAAAACTTTATTGCCTATTTACGCTAATAAATTGCAGACTGACAGAAAAATATTATATTGATTTTGTCATAATTTTTCTCGTAGAATATACGAGATTATTATTCTCGTGTTGGCGTAATCAGTTTTTAAAAACAATGCATTTTGTGCAATTTGTTTGAATAATTTTTTGTAAACAATTGCAAATGACATAAAGAAAAGACAAGGGTTCTTATTATTTTCATTATGCCCTGTTTCCAATAGTTAGTCTGATGCTATCTTACTTAGTTTTGGTTTGGGCTTTAATGGGTTAAGGCATTCCGGTAGTACCCCCACCATAAGGTTTTTGCGCGAAGCCAAAATTCGGCGAAGGTGATTCGGAACTAGTATCGATTCTACCCATTCGTTATTCATTATCTGCAATATTCTAGGGGTGCAATTTATCTCAAAGGTTTGAATATCAGAGGGCAAAGCGTTGGTGACCTCATCTGCGCCTTGCTCTACTTGTTTTTTATTCTGGGCAGATGAACTTGAAATAATCAAGTCAAGTTCACTCCTAGCACATAAATTTGGCACCTGAGTCTACTTTTCTACCCCTAATTCTTGTCGGACTTCAGCGTGATGACCCATGCGCCACTGTGACGGTCTCTTCCTCGGTCCGGTTGCAACTAATGCCGTCGTCGTGCGGAGATAATAGCGACGCAGAGAAGCTATTCGTTGTTATTTGTTCTACTTTTACAAGCAACTTTGAACCACCTATCGCACCAGGCGACTCGGGGAGACTCTTAAACGCAGCCGCGGCCATATCATTAAGTCTCTTGTAGAACAGCTTCTGGAAAGCCTTCTACAAATCTGTTTCGGAAAGCGACACTACAGTCTTCAAAGCGGAGGCTACATGTACTTTTGGCTTGGCCGTCTTAACTTTTGGTCGATAAGCTATCTCGGGCAATAAACTCTGCTTGAGAAGATGAAGGTTTCTTTGCAACAGCTACTGCAGAGTAGTGATGTTCATCTAATTCTTTCTTAGTTTCTTTTCCAGTCTCGGCAGCATTCGATGGCCTGAACGATTTGGTCTCGAACTCCCCATGGTGCATCGAAGCGGCTGAAGATTATATTGAGCGCTGACAAATAATCTCATACTGCTTCATCGGCGCTTCGCTTTTGTAGATGTTCTTTGGTGGAAATATTTCTCTTCAATCATTGAGATTTTCTATATGCTTCCAACACTGCTACTTTAAAGTTGGCGTAGGTACCCAATGTCGGATTGACCATGCGATACCATACAAGAACTAGCTTCTTAAACAACGAGGCCAACAAACCCAAAAGTTCGTCCTCGTCTATTTGATTCAACTGTTAGCTCTCTTCAATCTGTTCCTAGAATTTTTCTACGCTCACGTTTGATTCGCTAGAGAACTGGATTTTTCATTCTCTTATGATCTTCCCCAACCTAAGTGTTTGTTGAAGATCGTTGAGCGAGAGGCATCAAAGGGATCACGCGAGGTCACTGCGATTTCGCCCTTTCGTGACAGCAAACAATCATATCCTGCGCTGGATTCCGCGGTGTGGTCGATGCTTGCGAGAGTGAGGCATGGCACGCGTTTCTCCTCTCTCCCCTCCACCAGCTAGTGCTGACCTAGCTCGAGCATGCAGGAGTATGCGTGGAAAAATTAGATGTTTGGGGTGTTGCACATGCCTAAGGTATTGGAACTTGCTACATTGTACGTACAATGTGTAACCTTGACGGTTACATCGTTGGTAGTGGCTGATATTGTAGTGGCCGTGATGCAGGATTATTATGCAGTCCTCGTTTGCCGCTCCTAAGGACTGACGGCGTAGTCTAAAGGCTGAGGAGGTAACGAGCTTCACTAAAGAATTTTAATTGTATTTTGAGCTGCTGAGTACGAATTTCGATGATGGATTGCTTTAAAATCAGTAGTAAATCAGTTATTAACTATTTAATTGTTTAAATATTTATAACATTTTTATCAATCAACTGACCGATATTCCAAAATAAGCCATATATTTTTTATGGCATTACGAATGCATTAGCTTGTTAGACTTAAAAAGTATTAATAAACCCGAATTATTGGAATTTTAGTTTAACAGTTATATTGGTAACCCCTCGTTTCGGCTTTCGCTGCTCGCATTTTGTTTGTACTAAAATCGCGATATTTTGACTTTTAATAAATATTTTTTATATTGGCAAAAACCAGTGCGTTCGTTATTTAATATCGGCATATATCCCTTCCCCTCTCCCCTCCTCCTTTCATAATATTTGTATATATTGCCGTCTCATAATGTAGTGCTCTGTATGAATGTTATTTAGATAATTGAAGTCACGAGCGATCTGATATCGTGAGGGAGAGTGACGCCAGCGCACTTTATGCTAACAATTGCACTGGTGTACTAGTAGGGCAAAAGTACGCGTGCCGTTTATTTTTATAGTACCAAGACGATGGCCTTACGTTTTCAGATGTTGGGATTTATTGAGTAAAATATGTTTAGTTTTTATTGTCGGATAATTTCGTAATAAACCATTATATTTACTGTTGATACATTGATATCTATAAATCTATTCTTAACGTAACTGTATTTTATGTCTTTTTTTGTCTTTTGCAGATGCACCTATAGCTCATGCTGCAGCCTCTTGGTTAGTCATGCCTCAAGAGGAAGCACTTTTTGCTTTTGCATTTAATTCTGGAACAATACTTCTGTTACGGTTAGATACTATTACTGGTCTAGTGCATCAAAGTGAACTGAAAATTGAATCTATAGTTCCCCGCTTTCTCAATGGAATAGCAACTGCACTACGAGGAAAAACTTTTGAAAATGAAGTTTTTATGTCAATAGTGATGCATGCATTTGGCAATGAGGTCTATTTATTTACCTTTTGTAAAGAAGGTCATTTGCGTATGTGGTCCTGCGATAAAGCTCAATGTGTTGCTGTTATTAATGTTTTTACTAACAACCAGTCGTCTAATGAAATAATCCAACATCATAATCTACGAAAAATTACAAACAGTAATGATGCATTATATTTATGCACATATATAAAACTTGCCGCAAGATGCGAGTTTTCTATTTTCAAGTTGATCCAAGATTCAGCGTACGCATTTATTCGAGTTTGTACGTTACTTACACCTAAGGTAACAGTGTTATTTACAAATGATTACTATGTAACTATCGAATACCAATTTAAATTGATCTATTATATTCTACTATCTTATTATTATTTTTCACCATAAGTTATCGCTAAAATGATGATATAGTTTCTTCTTTAAAATTTTATTTAAAAATTAAATTATAACGTTTACATTTTATCAAGGGTCGCGTTCGAGAGCCGTAGGTGAGTAGGCACGAAGTGGCCACGACGACTACTGATCGGCCGCAACACTCTATGCAGTAAAATGGAAAAAAGTCAGATTTGCCGAACAGAATATACCTATTTTTCATGCTTTTACGTATCGATTTCCTAATGTGATATACAGTTTAAAAAATCTAGAATCTCTTCTATTATCTGAAAAAGGATTTACTTCGATAGCATTTGATTTGAGAAAGTTATTTGAGTTTGAAGTTTTGAGTAATGTTGCTTTTTCGACATTTTAAGATTCTTCTAATGCTTTGTTTTATTTTTATACGTCTCTACGTGTTTTCCGTATTTTACGACTATTTTTCACGTACAAAAATAATTGATGATGTGGTCAATAAATAACAACGCATAATGACACAACAACCACTTATAGTTGATGTATAATAATTCTTTCTAGTTGTATAATAATTCCGTGTATATTACGTTATTTCGTACGTCATTTATGTCAGCATTTTTCTCTAAAACTAAATTAACTGTTTTTTAATATACCTGTATTGAAAAACTACATAATATGTGGAAACCGTTGGGGGAAAATCAAATTATAATCAAGTGGACGGACTAACGGCTGATATATGAGGGGTGTTCAAAAAGTAAGGTCACTTTATAATTTCCTCAAAAATATTTATTTATTGGTCAATATTTATATTGTCCCCTTCAAAGTAATCCCCGTTGGATATAATACACTTGTGCTAGCGCTTTTTCCAATCATCGAAGCACTTTTAATAATCATTTTTAGGTATTAGCCTTGAGTTCTTTCAGCGATGCAGTTTTTATCTCCTCAATCGTTGGAAATCAATGTCTTTTTACGGATTTCTTAAGTTTTACAAAAAGAAAAAAGTCACTAGAAGCCAAATCCGTTGAATATGGAGGCTGAGGCATGACTATGGTGTTGGTTTTGACTAAAAATCTCTAACAAGCAATGATGAATGAGCAGGTGTATTATCGTGATGCAAAATCCACGAATTATTTTTCCAAAGATCCAAACGTTTTTGCGTATTGCCTCTCCTAAATAACGCATAACTTCAAGGTAATACTCCTTATTGATCGTACGATCTTGTGGTAAGAATTCTTGGTGAACTACGCCACGGTAATCAAAGAAGACAGTGAGCAAAACCTTAACATTTGATCGTACTTGGTGTGCTTTTTTGGATGTTGGTTCTTCTGGGGTTTTCCATTGGAACGATTGGACTTCAGATTCAACATCATAACCATATACCCACTATTCATCACCAGTTATAACCCTTTTGAGAAAATCAGGATCTTCATTGACTTCATTCAACATCTCCTGAGCGATGGTCATATGACGGTTCTTTTGATCAAAATTAAGCAATTTTGGAACGAATTTCGCTGACACACGTCTCATGTCCAAAACATCCGAAAGAATATCATGGCATTATAACCGATATGCCAACATCTTCTGCAACTTCTCTGATCACGATCAAAGAATCACCATTCGACGATTTTTTAACACAATTTCTTTCACTGCTTCAACGTTTTCATATATTGTTGATGTGCTGGGACGTCCAGGGCGAGGTTCGTCTTCGATATTCTCTCGGTCCTCTTGAAACAGCTTATACCACTTATACACATTTTTCTTACTCAGAGTAGACTCACTGTATGCAATTGTCAATATTTCAAAAGCTTTAGAGCACTGGATTCCATTTTTCACACAAAATTTAATGCCAACTCTTTGCTCCATTCTTTTCGGTAGAAGAAAATCGCCGAGCACATCAAACACTTCTAACCGCTGACACCTCTGCCAGAAAAATAGCATGTGCTATATAGTCAAAACTGTAAATATATAATCGTGGTGAGTGTACCAACACAACAACAACAATTCAAAACTTGAATGTACGTAGCCCGCGAAAATAGATAAGTAACCTTACTTTTTGAACACCCCTTGTACATAGTACTTTATGGCTCCATGGATTTCCATAGTGTTTTATGGTGTTCGACGCATCTTGATGGATTCACAGACCTCTATTGTTCCATATGGTAATCCATGGACTTCTACGGTGTTACATAGTATTTTATACTGTTTTATAGTGTTTTATGCTGTTTCATAGTGTTTTATAGTATTTTATGGTGTTTTACGGATCTCGATGGATTCATAGTTCTTCATAGTTCCTCATGTACTCCATAGGTGTCCATGATATTAATGGTGTTCTCTGGTGTTCCACGGATCTCGATGAAATCCTGATTCTCCATGGTTCCCTATGAAATTGCATTGTATTTTATGGCGTTTAATTGTGTTCCACGGATTACGATGGATTTACAGTTTCCCATTATTCCTTATAGTATTCCATCGTGTTTCATAATGTTCTATGGTGTTCTACGAATCTCGATGGATTTGTGGTTCTTCATGGTACTCCATGCGATTCCAAGGTGTTTTATGGCGTTTTAAGGAGTTTTATAATGTTTCACAAATCTTGATTCATTCGTGGATCTCTCCATAAGCTTCCATGGGTTAGGATTTATGGTTTTTTATGATGTTCGACACATCTTGGTGGATTCATTGTTCTCTATTGTTCCTTATGGTATTCCATGGTATTTGATGGTGTTTAATGTTTTCCATGTATCTCGATGAATTCACGGCTCACGATTGTTCCTTATAGTACTCTATGAGGTGGGTTTAATGGTTTTCCAAGATGTTCCATAGATCTTGATGAATTTATGATTCTTCAGGGTTCTCCATAAATTAGCAGGTGTTTCATAGTGTTTTATGGTGTTTCAGAAATCTCGACGTGTTAATGGTTCTTCATGATACTCCATGAATTCCCATGGTCTTTTATGTTGTTATATAACACAGGCCGACAAAAAATTTTACCAAGAACCCGAGTATAGTTTTCCGAAGGTTTTTTGCGCGCTGAATCCGAATCCGAGGTCAGAATTACTCTGGTGGCTCCGGTTTTCGAGATATCCTAACCTTAAAGTGCAAAAAACGCGATTTTTGCCTATATTTGAGGTTATGTAGTAAAGAAAAGAAATTTTTTTTCAAAAAACTGTATACATCAAATTAAAGTATGAGTTTTCTTCTTTCAAATGCCGTTGAGTATGCTCGGATATCTTTTTTTTCACGAAGTTACACAAATTTGAAATAAAAAGCACTTGGCTAACTTGCTCTACCCAGCGTCATGTGGGTGTGCCTGCTTAGGGGTTGGGAGGGCTGGTTTTAAAGGGTTGAGGAGGTATTTGGGGATGAGGCCTATCTAGATCATATTAGTACGCATACCTGTGATTAGAAAATGAGTTTTTTTATCAAAAAGCAGTTAATTAAACTTGCTCTACCCAGGGTTATATGGGTGAGCCTGTTTAGGGGTTGGCAGGGGTGGTTTCTACCCGTAAGAGAGCATTTTGTAAATAGAAGCACGATGCTCACAATATTTTTTAGTGTTTTGTCATATTTCCAAGTTTGGTTTAAATTGGTGAGTGGCTCTTTAATATGGTTACTTGTTAGATAGCTTGGGCTGAATGATGTGGTGCTTTTTAAATTCATAAAATTTGAAATTTTCAAATTTGTGTAACTTCGTGAAAAAAAAAAGATATCCGAGCATACTCAACGGCATTTGAAAGAAGAAAACTCATACTTTAATTTGATGTATACAGTTTTTTGAAAAACAATTTCTTTTCTTTGCTACATAACCTCAAATATAGGCAAAAATCGCGTTTTTTAACCCACTTTAAGGTTAGGATATTTTTTAACCCACTTTAAGGTTAGGATATCTCGAAAACCGGAGCCACCAGAGTAATTCTGACCTCGGATTCGGATTCAGCGCGCAAAAAACCTTCGGAAAACTATACTCGGGTTCTTGGTAAAATATTTTTGTCAAATTCTGTCGGCCTGTGTAACGTTTTATAGTGTATTGTGGTGTACCACGGAACTCAATGAATTCCTGATTATCCAGAATCCCCATGAGATTATATGGTATTTAATGGTGTTGCACGAATCTAGATGAAGTAATCGTTCTCCTAGGTTCCTCATGATTTTGCAAGGTATTTTAAGGTGTTCGATGCATTTTGATGATTCGCAGTCCTCCATTGTTCTTATGGTACCTATGAAGTTTTATAGTATTTTATGATGTTCTACTGCCCTTGATAGATTCACGGTCTTGCATTGTTCTTAATGGGACTACGTGGTAATTACCCGTTTCGTGCACATAAGAGTCACAGCTATAGTGCGGGGAAACTGTTTATATTTTATATGGTCCCGAGTCGCGCTAAATCCGAATCCGAGGTCCGATTTTGAAAATTCAAGATAGCGGATTTAATATGGCGGACGTAAATGTCAAAAAATCTATATTTTAAAAAACAAAATTTTTTTTCGAACAGAAACTGTTCTTGGTGTTTTTTCGATATCTGTCTTAGTTCTTGAGTAAAAAATTCATAAACTTTGAAAATAACGCAGACCTATTTACCGTCTATTTCGATCGTGCACATAATCGTTGCACCCATATGAATAGAAAACTAATTATGCTCTAAGGAATCCTGAGCCGCGCTGAATCTGAATCCGAGGTCAGAGTTTGAAAATTCAAGATGGCGGGTCCAATATAGCGAATGGGAAAGTCAAAATTTCAAGATTTTTAGGAACGAATAATTATACTGTACTCTGTGTCGAGAAAACGAAAACAGGAATACATTTCTATGTGAGAATTTTCAAAAATTATATGAGATAGGAATTCTCATATCACTGGTCAGGCTGAGGATCAATTGAATTATCAGCTGCATAGCCTTCACTCTATTAGTTTCAGTGATGATTTCACTTACTTACACTCAACACCACGTGAAGGTTAGAGTTCGGACTTTTATGAATTCTTTTTTTTTGTACTTTTTGAAATTTTGATATATATTTTTTTGTGTTTTTAATTTGATTTTTTTTGATAATTTTTAGATTTTTTTCTCCTTCGTTTTTGTAATTATCGTTAGAAAAAGATTCAGAGATTGTCGTCAATTTGAGTATATTCAAAATAACATGGATATTTTCATATTATTTTGAATCCCTGAATCTTTTTCTGCCATTGTAATCACCAATCAATTGTTTCGCTAACTGTATTCTAAATGCTAATTAATCCTCACACACACTTTCCTTATAACATATGTATAGAATATAAGAATTGACTATAGCCAGATTTATATAATACATTATACATTATTGAATGCCACCATTTTTTAGATTTTCTTCCTATCATATATACTTCCCTCAATTTATCAAACCTATCTACACGACCCATTATTTTTTTATAAGCCTAGATCGTAATTGGACAAAATATAGGAAGTCGAGATCCATCTTTCAGTTTCCGAGTGATCTCGACAGTTTCCGTAGGATTGGAAGATGACGTCAACATTGTGACTGGTTTCCTGTCCATCCATTTGATCTTTTTTTTGATAATAATAATACCTTTTTTTGATTCCATAATTGAAATTTCCTTTTTTCATTTTCTCCTTTTCTTTCATCATTTGTGGCAACCCTTTCCTGTTGTTTCAAACTGTTCCAACTGAGTAGATGCCTTTATCAAGAAGCTCTTCAACCAAGTTGACGGAAGTGAAAAAGTTATCGAAAACTACCAAATATTCAACCCCCAGAATATTTGATACTAGTAAGTTCAGAACTACACGTTCTTCAAGTAGATTTTTCGAGCCATCTTTTGCTTTTCCACCTCAGATTTGATCACGTAACCTGTAGATGAGTCAGCCAAACACCAGACTTTGAACGCTCGTTTTATTGGCTTCATTGGTACACACATGTACTGAATAAAAGAGGACCGTCCCGAGCAGGGGATCATTGACTCATCTACAAAAAAGGTCTTTGAGGTGTTATAACTCTTATTACTTGTTTGGTTGATATGGTTGATTTTATTTAATTTATTTTAAGAAACGGTCTGATTTTGTGGAGCTTGTCGTAGTTTGGGTTAGTTCTTGGGAGCATAAAATCATTATCATTACAATGTATCATTTCCGTTAGATTAGAAAATCGAGTATAAGGCATAATATTTGCAACACAATTAACTTTGAAAAATGGATCTGAACTCCAATAATTTCTTATTCTTGGCAATTTGTGAATACCCATCAGAATCCACATTCCTAAGAGAGCTGAAACTTCTTCGTTATTCGTATCATGCCAAATCTTATTCTTTTTTTAAAATGCATATTTATTAGTCTCAGTTACTACTGTTACGTCTCGTGCATCAACTACGAATAGCTAATGAATGAGACGTTCCAATATGTTGACTAGTGGTTGGATATGTCTCACTTATAATAAATGTATGTGGAAATGTATGTCTGATAATTGCACTACCTTGATAATCGTAGTTTTTAATTGTTGACAGAAATACAGCAGGCTCTAACTGTTTGTTGAATTGTTTAAATGTAGCAGGCTCTAACTGCTTGTTGAATTGTTTAAATGTAGCAGGCTCTAACTGCTTGTTGAATTGTTTAAATGTAGCAGGCTCTAACTGCTTGTTAAATTGTTTTGGGTAGGTTGTTGAATAATTACTTGCACGATATTACTTTGTAACAGTCGCGAGTTTATTAAGTAAAGTAATCACCAATTGTCGGACCGGTGTGTACGGAGTTGAGTCTTACTGGTACTTATTGACTGACTGACGGACTACTGATCAACTGCCTGAGTAATTTGTTCATTCCTTTTTATATCTTTTATAGCTCTTTTCAGGTCAGTATTGCGATATGGTGTGACATTTTGTTTTTTCTGAATATAAATTTTGCGTTTGGTGACTTTATTTAGGCGTGTCATTTACCTCGTGTTTCGTCAGTTTTTTGCTGACGTGCGAGTATTTTGACAGCTTTGAATTTCATGAATGTGCATTTGTTACAAAAAAGGATGCGTCGTAAACCGTAATACTTTATTTCGGAGTGTCATTCACCTCGCGTTTCGTCAGCTGACGTGCGAGTAGGTTAGCAACTTTGAATTTCACGAATGTGCATTTGTTACAAAAAAGGATGCGTCGTAAGACGTAACACTACACTGTCTAAAAGCGAAGTAATGAAAATTTGAGAAAATAAAAATGATTCGAGATTTTTCTTCGGTATTGAAAGTATGTTGATAGTTGAAGGTGAATCAAAAAAGTCTCAATCTACGATCGTATACCAAAATTGCCTACATTTTGAGTCCATTCTGAATTCAAAGAATCACTGACATCATTTTCTGAGTCATCCAATTCTGATGAATTACATTCATCTGTATCGTCAATGGATTTATCTTAACTAAAATTCGACTCTTCTGGATTGACTGGAAGATTGTCTTTTTTGCTACGGGCTCTCTTGGCCATGTTTATGAAAATATATTCTAAGTTTTTTTTCGATGAGAACTCAATTTGATCAATTAAAAATCTTAATTGCAACACTGACATTCGTCATTCGTTACAAATATATTGAAACGTTATGGAAATTCCGAGAATTCCACTTGACACTGAATATTGAAAATGCGAGAGATAATTTTCTTCTGAGAGATATATTAGGCACTAACAGTATCGTCACACTTACGAGTGACAATGCAGTATACGGATAACGAACATTTGATTGTTGCTGAATAAACTTTGTAAATTTGTTATCCAATAACCGTAAGACGAATTGGAGAAAACGAAGAAAAATGTTATACAATAGTCTGAACAAAATGCCTATTTTAGTTATTCAATCGAGTAGACGAGAAGCGTAACTATCCAATCAGTTTCCTACTCATGTGGCTGCAACGCTTGTGTGCACGAACGGAGTAGATGGCAAATAGGTCTGCGTTATTTTCAAAGTTTATGAATTTTCTACTCAAGAACTAAGAGAGATGTCGAAAAAACACCAAGAACAGTTTCTATTTATGTTTTCACGTATAATACAAAAAAAAATTTTGTTTTTCAAAATCTCAATTTTTTTATATTCCCGTCCGCCATATTGGATCCGTCATCTTGAATTTTCAAAATCGGACCTCGGATTCGGATTTAGCGCGGCTCGGGACCATATAAAATATAAACAGTTTCCCCGCACCATAGTTGTAACTCTTATGTGCACGAAAGGGTTTTACGGATATCGATGAATTCATACTTTTTTATGTTTCCTCATCGTACTCCATGAGTTTCCATGGTGTTTCATAACGTTTTCTGGTGTTTTATGGTGTATCGCGGTTTTCGCTAAATTTCTGATGTTTCATGGTTACTCATGAGATTGTATGGTATTTTGTGGTGTTTCAGGGTGTTCCATGGATCTTGATGGATCCATGGTGCTCCATTGTTCCTTCTGGCACTTCATGGGTTTCATAGTATTTTGAGATGTTCCACGGGTCTCGATGGATTTCATGGTTCTTAATTGTTCCTTTGTCCATGGGTATTTCATGGCATTTTACGGATATCATACTCATGGTTCTCCATGCTTCCTCATGGTACTCCATGAGTTTCCATGGTATTTTAAGGTTTTTTATGGTGTAATAATTTTAATGGAATAATCAGTGTTTCATCGTGTTTTATGGTTTTTTACGGATTCATGTTCTTTATGATTTCTCATGATACTTCATGGGATCTCGATGAGTTCATGGTTCATCATTGTCTCTTAATGTACTCAATGGGATTACAGGGTCCATTATGTTGTTTCACGAAAATTGATGAATCCATGGTTTTCGATTCATACTCGTGGTATTACATTGGTGTACTATCACATGCAAAACCATAAATGTGCGATTCAACTTAATATAATAACCAGATTTATTCGTCAATTGATATATTTTTAACTATTCTACGTTAATATGCTGCCTGTTTGCGTAGATAAAATTTGTTTTAAAGAGTAGTAAAGAGGAGTAACAAATAGCTATTTTACGTTTGTGACTCAAATTTAGTTGCCTGTTGTTTCTTTCGATTGAATGTTTGAAATATAGGAACTTTGTAAACCAGCCACTCTTAAACTAAGAATATTTAAAAATATTTAAATATCTTAGTGACAAAAATTGGTCATGAAGCAATAACTGAAGCCTAATATTTTTTTCGAAAGTAAATTCATTTAATTGAATAAAATAACGTTATCTGGAAAACGTCAAATAAAGTTTTTCCACACTTGAAGTCCATATACGAGTACATCTAATGATTGGATTTTTCCTGTAGTTCCAGTTGGAATTTTCATAACATTAACGATCTTATTTTCCGGACTAGTTTCTTAAATTATTTGGAACGGGGATCAGTCAACCAACTTGTTACTAATGATAACAATAAATTTCCGTTCCAATTAAACACGACTTAGTTTATTTTCTGCGAACTCTACAAGACGCTTGGCCCGCGTGTTTATGTTTATACGGCGGACGCGACAATAACATGCATCGCTAGATCGCTTACAATTCTTTTGTTCGCAATATTAATTCACATGCATGCTACCGATTTTTACAGAATCGCCGGTACGAGGGGATAGCAATTAAGCCCGGTCGTTTGTTAGAAATCGCGATGTAAAGCTGGCCAGCTTACCTTATAAGGGAACCACCCCAACCCGACCTCACCGATTTAAATGATTTTGGGATATGTTGTAGTACTTGAAAAAAAATTAGATGCGTGTTTTTTTTATCGGCCCATAAGGGCTTTTATGGGGTGAAATCCACCCTGAAAATCAACCCCTAAAATCAGTTTTTTTAATATTTCTCAGCATCAAATGAATATTTTTCAGTAAACTCAACGTTAAAAAATTTCTTATAAAAAGGCGCTTTTAAGGACATAACGTTTATACCGAAGGGTTGCAACCCCCTTTTTCATAGGGGTAAATACACTATTTTTTGTACTGTTTTGCGACATATAATATAGTAAATCACCTCAAGTGAATTAAAAATCGCACTGATAATGAGAAAATACCAAAATTAAATTGACGTGTTTCCGGATTTAAAAAAAAATATATTTAAGGGGTGTTTCACCTCCTAGAAACTACCCCCGTCAAACTATCAACAGGTTAATCCACCTAACCCTGGGATAAACAAGTTTAGTCGTTTGTTATTTCTTGAAATAATTGAATTTTACACCATAAGAGAGTTATCCCAGCTGTATAACATACCTCTTATCTACCTACCCCAAACCTATCTAACCCCCACCCTTATAAACCACCCTTACTAAAACACAAGCAGGCTAAACCTCCTAACCCTGGGAAACACGAGTTAAGTCGTTTATTATTTCCTGAAATAATTTAATCCTACGCCTGAGTGAGCTACCTCAACTAACCAACCTGCCTCAAACCCACCAAACCCCCATAAACCACCCTTACCCAACTAAATGTAGGATAATAGACCTAACTTTGGGAGAATTGAGTTTATCAGTTGCTTTTTCTTAAAATAATTGATTTCTACACCGTACGTGGGGTACCCATTTTTTTTGATAAAATATATCTGTAGCTCAAACATAATTTATGACAAATAAAAATATGTTTAATACATTTTATTTTAATAGTACCAAAATGGCGAGAAATATCTCTTAAAAATAAACGCGAGAATAACACAAGGCCTAATTATCATTTATAGGTCTATACATATATATTTATATTCGTATGTAGATACGAAGGTCGTTTGAAAAGTCCGTGCAAAAATAAAAACTGCTTGATTTTTTTTAATAAATCTTTTTTATTTTTCAACATAGTCTCCTCTTAGGCTTATGCACTTCATCCAACGCTGCTCTAGTTTGTTAATCCCTTCCAAATAATGGGATTTGTTCATCCTCGTTCGAATAAAATCTTTTCCCCACCAGCCATTTTTTCATATTAGGGAACAAA
The DNA here is from genome assembly GCF_024137745.1 of Phymastichus coffea. Lineage (NCBI taxonomy): Eukaryota > Metazoa > Arthropoda > Insecta > Hymenoptera > Eulophidae > Phymastichus > Phymastichus coffea. Next base: position 9,529,103 of record NW_026706814.1, read on the forward strand.
TAATAGTCCGACGGAGCTAAGTCTGGAGAATAGGGGGGATGTGAAATGAGTTGGAGCCCTACCTCCATCAGTTTTGCGGCCACAACTGCTGAGGCGTGAGCTGGCGCATTGTCGTGGTGGAAGAGGACTTTTTTGTGGGCCAATCGTGGACGTTTCTCTAGCAACTCTGTTTTCAAACGATCCAATAACGATGAATAATATTCGCCTGTAATGGTTTTACCCTTTTCCATATAGTCGATGAAGATTATTCCTTGCGAATCCCAAAAGACAGTCGCCATAACCTTCTCGGCCAAAGGAATTGTCTTCGCCTTTTTTGGAGCAGATTCCCCCTTGGTAACCCATTGTTTAGACTATCGTTTGGTCTCAGGGGTGTAGTGATGTATCCATGTTTCATATACAGTGATGAAACGACGCTTAAAGTCTTGCGGATTTTGTTGGAACAGCTGCAAACCATTCTTGCAACACTTCACACGATTTCGTTTTTGGTCAATCGTGAGCAATCGCGGCACCCATCTAGCGGATAGCTTTTTCATGTCCAAATGTTGGTGCAAAATATTATGTACCCGTTCGCTTGAGATGCCTACAGTACTAGCAATCTCACGCACCTTCACTCTTCTGTCAGCCATCACCATATCATGGATTTTATTAATGATTTATGAAGTGGTAACCTCAACAGGGCGTCCAGAACGTTCAGCGTCTTTTGTGCTTATATGGCCACTCAAAATTTTGAAACCACTTATAAACCATTCTAATCGAAGGTGCACAATCACTATAATGTTTATCAAGCTTCTGTTTAATCTTCTGAGGCGTTTTGCCCTTGAAAAAGTAATGTTTAATCAATACACGAAATTCTTTTTCGTACATTTTTTTACAACCACTCGATTTCTTTGATTGAAACGAATGTAAAACGCAAAGTAATTGGCCGATCTGGCTGAAACTTGGTGTGTGCTCTTCCAAGATATGCCACTAACTAAAAATAACCTTGATACGCACTAGTAGCGCCATCTCTCTGACTTTGTACGGACTTTTCAAACGACCCTCGTATATTTACGTAAGAGCCATCGTACGCGATACTACATATATTTTCATTTTTCATAATAATTTTCATCTTTTTCTTATTTTATTTATTGGTAAATTAAAATGTATCATTCAACGAATTCCTTACAGAAATGATAATCATCGAAAAAGTGTTTGAAACATAATGATCTTTCACACCAACTCCACTGTATTATAGCAACATTTTTACATGCTTCTACTTCGCAATGTATATTGCAAGAATCTCCAAAACTAAAATCAACAGGGTTATCTGTTTTATCTGGTTTTTCAGCAATGTAGCCGCTTTTATACCAAGCGTATTTAAAAATATTTGTATATCTTGGTGGAGAAATCTGGTTATGGACAAGAGACTGCATTTTTATGATGTTATTTCTTAAATGTAGATTCATTTCATAGTCCATCAAAATTACTTGACCTGATAAACGTCGAACGAAGTTTTTCCAGATACGAAATCCATAAACATCGAGTGATGTTCGCTGTCGTTCCTGTGGGAATTTTTTACAGCTTTATCGCAATGTCCACTCCAAGAATCGAGTAAAAGTACAGATTGAGGTCCAACATTTGGGTAAAAAACTTCTTTCAACCAAATTTTAAAATGATCTAAAATAAAAAAATGTCAACATTTTTTTATGTCATTGCATTATAATAAACAAAAATATACTAACTTGTCGTTAATTTTCCAGATTTAGATGCTTCCACATGCACATTTTCTGGTCTAAATAATGAAGATTTCACTATGAGACCGAATTGACCACTTTTTTCTTTTAATACTATAAAAAGTGGTGATAAAAGTTTCCCGGTTGCTGATATAGTTGGCTGAATTGTATAACTGTGCGTTGTCGATGAAACCGACTGTACCAGACATTGCACCTGCTTTTCTCCTTCAACTACTAATATTCTTCCCGAGTGCATTTCTAATTGGAAACCACTCTGATCTGAATTATAAAAGTTTACAATGCCGATTTCTGGTATACATGATTTAACATCAGCTGCAAACGCATCAGCATTAGCTTGTAGTTATTCTTTACTTTCTAATGTTTTTTTGGTGATAAATTTATTTATTTTTCTAGATACTATTCTACGAGCTTTTTTAAATTTTAGTAACCAATTTTGAGAAGCCTTAAATCTTATATCTTCATGGCCAACAATTGTTTGAGCTTCCAATGCCCATTTCCGTATATCTCGATCATGTACTATTGTACCAGCTGCAATAGCGGCTTTTAAATTATCAAACGTGTATTGGCAAATTTGCGCAATTTTTTTTCGGTAAGTTCCATTTTTATTAATTGTTTTCGCCCAACGTTTGAGTTGACTTATAGAAGAAACTTTTTTGAATCTATGTTCTACAGTATCCAGTTTTAAGTTTTTGTTTTTTCCTCTTCACCGAAATTCTACGGCTCTTTGTTTATAATCAAATGTGATTTCTTCATCGTTATTTGTGCACTGATTTGTTGGTGCAAAATCAGGATCAGTAAAGTGATGTTGAACTTCAACTTCAATTATTTTATCATCAGTATCTTTATAATCTTCATGAAAATCTAACGTCTTGTAACGTTCCAGTCTGATTTGTTTCTCTGCAAAGTAGCAACCCGTCATACACAAGACAATCAAAGAAAAACGGTAATTGAGCGAAGACGCTTTTCTCACATATATGCAAATGTGTTAGGGCAACTCTGCGAAATCATTACCATATAAGTAGCGTGATGTCACGACCGTGGGAAATTTATTGTTTACAATAGAAAATCGACAATTATAAAGTTTTTCGAATGAACAAAAGTATTTTTTAGTCAATTTTGATGCGCTGATCCTGAATTTCATGTTGTTATAACTCTCAAGTCGGTATTTATTAGTCAAATTTAATTTACAAGTAGATAGTGTTAGTTATTTTGCAATAAATAATTATATTGTTAATTCGAGTATGCGATTACGTCGGCGACGTATTGAAACAGAGAAGCAAGAATTTGACACTTTGATAACTAATTATTCACTAAGTTAGATAGCGAATCGATCGTACGTATCTGTAAAATTAATGATTATGATTGTTACTAATTTGCTGATTTTTAAATCGTTAAAAAAGAAATTTGCAAATCCGTTTTTTAATTATTATTCAAAATTAGATAGCTACATTAATCATTTTTAACTTGAATAACGTTCCACTAATTACAAGCGATTTTTTCATGTAAAAATTTTCCGTAAATTTATTGTAAAATTGGCGTAATTTGATTATTGAATTGTATAACTTATAACTTTAAAAGGCAATTTTTCCTCAAGAAGCGATTTATGTTAAAAAATTCGTCATTTCATATTTAATTTTTTAAATCATAAGATTGCAATTTCGATCGAGCCATTTTGCGACAATACATGTGCAAAGTTTGTATCAATTTCGAAAATAGCGTTGTAGGGGCTACCAAACGTAGAAAGGAGCCCGATTCGCAAGTATAAATTCGCTCGTCGCTGCGGCAAGAGGATTCACTATCACTATTCACTATCACTATTCAGTATTCACTATCCTACCTTGCTTAAGCGCGAGCACTGTTAGAGAAATAAAGCCTCAGCAATTTCCTGAGATAAATTTCTTATTCAGTGGTTAGCCTGCTAAACTCCTATCCTACAGATATCTAAGCGCTCAACTCATGAGACTATCTCTCTCATGAGAAAAAAGTAGCCTTAGATATCTTCCTACCTCAAATACAATTACTATTGAGAAATTAAGTTGAATAGTGGTTGCGGCGCTGTCGGGCCTCTCCCCGATAGATGCGATCATGCTCAATTGCATTTCGAGACAATTCATCGAGTTAGAAAGCCTTGTGGTTAGCTACTCGAAAGATTTTTATATATTATTTAGACTACACTTGTGTCAACTTCTTGCTTTTCTCGGAGACGCGATTGCGAATTCAATAGAAAGAGTCCGAACTATTGTTTTGATAACGTGAGATAGACTCAAACGTTACATTTGGCGCCCGAACAGGGACTCTTTAGAAATTAGTAAACAGTTTTCGAGCGAAAGATCTTTGATTTGTCGCGTGCGTATTCAAATCTTTGTAATGACGAATAGCCAAAAATTAAAACTTCCGAAACGCAAAAATGCTGCGTTGAGAAAAGAAGTACAGGAATTGAGAGAGAGAATTAGTCTGTTAGAATCGCGATTTGAGACGGTATGCCATGTAACGGCAACAAACATTCGCACCTTACACGAGGACTTGTTGTTTGTACACAATATGTGCACGTTCATGGTAGATTCGTTGCCCGTTCCAGCAGCCTAATAACTAATATATGATATAAATAAGCTTTACTTCTTACTCTATTATTCAAACATACTCATGAAGTCATGAAAAATAGCATAGTCTTTCATCGGTTTATTGTTAACTGAATTTGAGTAATTATGGTACGATCTCCTATGTATTGACTCTCTCAACATTTCTCTGATCGAAATAACGATATTAAGCTAATTACCAAAATGTCGGGAAATCAACGACGTTCTATTTTTACATCAACTGATATCACTTCAGAAGCGATCCTAAATGAATTGAATAATGATGTTCTTGATGATGATTTAAATGATCACGATAAGAAAACTCGAGAATGGGAAAAAGCAGTCGTAGGGGAGTTGAAACAATTAGATTGTGAACAAACGAAACTATTTCACGATTTTGCTACCATGTCAGAAACAATTAACAAACTTTGCAATAAAGTCGAAAGACTAACATGGAAAATAAATGAACAAGAGGCATTGATCTCTACATTAAAATCCAATTTGAATGACTCAAATGTAGTTATTGAATAATTGAAAGAACGTTGCGATGAAAATTTAAATGATATTATCCGCGCTAAGGATAATATTATTAACGAAATGAAAGATAACATTTCAGAGCTCAGAGTAGAAATAGAGAAATCAATAGTAAATGAAAACAGTAAACATACGGTTAATGAGACGATAGTAGAGACTTTCAAACAGCCTACATTGACTTGTCCAAAGTTTGATGACAGCTACAAGTATCGTCCCATTAAATATCTGAATGATTTTAAAAGATATTTACAAGCGAGCAATTGTAATACGGCTCAGTTGCTCTGTCTAATTTCCCAATCAATAGCCGCTGTAAATTCTGCATGGTATGATCTAGTACAACAAGAAATCAATAACTTTAATGATTTTGAACATTTGTTTAGAGAGAAATTTTGGAATGCCGAAATCCGTAGAAACATTATGCGGGAGATTGAATTTGGGAAGTATTATCCTAGTGGTAAAATTTCTAGATATAACTATGCAATTCACAAAATAAATTTAGCTTATGATATTAATGAGAGCTTAGATGAGGAAGAACTCATTGATAAACTAACACGTCATTTTGATAAAGATGTACGCTTACTAGTGCAAGCTAAAAGTGTACGCAAAATATCGGAATTTATTAGAATATTTTTCTTCATTCGATAACGATGATTATGTGAGTAATCGTAACTCATGCAAAGAAAATACGAGTGTACACCAAGTCAATAGTATTTCGATCAATCCTTCAACTCAAAAACCTCAAAATAAACGGCGAGAGCGCAAGCCCAAAGCTTCCCTTGAGGAAATCAGTGAAGACACAGTGAAACAACTTGAAAACACTGCATCCTCGGGAAACGAGTAAGCGTTGCTTCTCGCAACTCGGATAAGAAAAAAAATCTCAGCGAGTAGCAACGGTAATAAATTGCAATTTGAGTAAAGATTCAAAGGAAGGATCACTATGCACTATATTTGATAATCCTCGGGATGAGATTAAGAATGAACTCGAAAATAACGAAGAAAACCCTTATATCAGAAAATGCCCAGAAATTAAAATAATTGTAGAGGGTATTTCGGTTGACGCATTGATTGATTCGGGTAGCGAGATTTCAGCAATCTCCGACGAATTTTACAATCAAAATGCATCTATTTTTAAGCTAAAACCGACCTTGCCTATTAGTGGACATGTAATTAAAGTGGCCACTGGAAAAAAAAACGGTTAAGTTGAAAAAGCAAAGTTATTTAAATGTAAGATTAGGTGACCTTTACGTAGACCTAACCTTTCTCATTATTCCCCAGTTGGTAAAAGATTGCATCATTGGTTATGATACTATGAGAAGTATAAGGATGAAACTTGATACTGAGCAGGAGAGTGGAACTTTCAAAATAAATAATGTAGTGGGTTACTTGAAATATAATGAAACTTCTTTAGATGAAAAAACATATCAGAGCTTGTCGATTTGGCATGAGTATGATCAGAATTTTAGCGAAGAAGCATCCTTGTTCGTAAATTTGACCCAAAATCACCTAGACGTAGGAGCCGCAAAAGACGACGATACGAATCTAACGTGGACGGAGATTAACGAAAAAATTAGCGTATGCTCAAGCTTAACTGAGAATCAGAAAAACGAATTAGCGGCATTGGTATATGAATTCAAAGATGTATTCCGCAAAAAGCCCGGACTATTGAAGATTTACACTCATAAGTTAGTACTCCAGGATGAAAAACCTTACTTTTCGAAACAGTATCCGGTGCCTTTGAAACATCGCGAAAACGTGAGAACTGCAATCAAAGAAATGTTGAGAGATGGTATCATACGTAGGTCAAAAAGCAATTTTATAAATCCAGTTGTCATCAGCGTGAAGAAAAATGGATCTGTTCGATTCTGTCTAGACGCCAGACAACTGAACAAAAAACTGGTAAAAGATTATGAAACTCCATTACGTATGGAAGACATTTTTCAGCAGTGTTTTGGAATTAACTATATGTCTAGTTTTGATTTGACGAGTAGCTTTTGGCAAGTCCTACTAGACGAAAAGAGTAAGAAGTATACAGCCTTTATAATTGAAGGAAATACATATGAATTTAACGTCATACCTTTTGGAACTTGTACTAGCACAGCTGCCTTAGTAAGGGCTTTGAATCTATCCATTGGCGATTTAAAACAATTTGTAATCCCGTTTGTAGACGACATTCTTTGTATCTCAAAAACATTCGAGGAACATATCTACTACTGTGGGCAAAAAGTAAGGTGAATTTGTTTGTAAAATGAAAAATCTTTATTTATTCTTCTACATCAATGTCATCCCCTTCGAAGTAATCCCCTCCCGATAAAATACACTTATGCCAACGTTTTTTCCAATCCTCGAAACATGCCAAATAGTCCCTTTCCGGTATAGCCATCAGCGCCTTCTTCGATTCAGCTCTTATCTCCTCAATCGACTCGAAACGCGTTCCCCGGAGTGGTCTCTTGAGTTTTGGGAATAGCCAGAAGTCACACGGAGCCAAATCAGGCGAATACGGTGGTTGCGGAACGATATGCGTCGAATTTTTGGCGAAATGGTCACGAAGAACGAGTGCAGTGTGAGATGGTGCATTATCGTGATGCAAAAACCAAGAGTTGTTGGCCCATAATTCTGGTCTTTTTAGACGAATTGCTTCACGCAAACGACGCATAACGCTCAAATAATATTCCTTATTAACAGTTTGGCCGGGTGGAAGGAATTCATAGTGCACCACACCACGAAAATCGAAGAAAACTGTCATCATGACCTTGATTTTTGAACGACTTTGACGTGCTCTTTTCGGTCTGGCCTCGCCTTTAGCACGATATTCGCTTGATTGGTCGGTTGTTTCAGGGTCGTAAGCATAAATCCAAGTCTCATCTCCCGTAATCATGCATTTGAGCTTGTCCTGATAGTCAGAAAGTATTGTTTCACACACATCAACGCGGCGACTTTTTTGCAAGAAATTGAGCGTTTTCGGTACGAAACGAGATTTGACTTTTCGTAGGCCCAAATGGTCTTTCAAAATTGTTTTCACAGATCCTTCTGATATTCCGATCATATCAGTAAGGTCTCTAACAGTCAACCGACGATTTTCGAGCACTAATTCCTTCACTTTATTGACGTGTTGGTCTTCTGTTGACGTCGATGGTCGTCCGGAGCCCTCCAAGTCATCAACACGTTCTCGACCCTCTTTGAAGTCTTTGTACCACTTATAAACATTTTTCTGCGACATGGTAGAATCACCAAAGGCCTTCCGCAACATCCTCAATGTTTCCGCAGCCGAAATTTCATTCCGCAAACAAAATTTGATGGCGTTTTTTTGCTCAATTAAATCAGACATTGTAAAAATCGAAACATGCACTCTTGGTCGTTTGGTAAACACAAGCGTAAATATATTACTGATGATGACATTGACATGAAATTTGTCCCAGATGTCATTCGCAGTCCTACCAACTCAAGAAAAAAAGAACTAGCCCGAAATGTTAAGCCCGCGAAGTTTAAATTGAAAATTCACCTTACTTTTTGCCCACAGTAGTATCATCTTCGAGCGTTATTCACTTGTTGCCGTGGGGACAATTATACTTTAAAATTTTCAAAATCGAAGCTAGTTCAAAACGAGATGGAATTTTTAGGTCATGTTATTACACCCTCGGGCATCAAGCCCCAAAGGGAAAAATTACAGCTTCTAAAAGACTTTAAAGCTCCTAAAAACCTTAAAAGCTTGCAAAGTTTTCTCGGTTTCGTCAACTTTTAAACAAAATTCGCTAAGAATTATGCGGCCGCCTGTCGACCTCTAATGGATTTGTTGCGAAAAAGTAGTGGCTACCAATGGTTACCTGAGCACCAAGTGGCTTTTCAGGAAATAAAAAAGTTATTTATTGAAAATATCACTCTGATATATCCAGATCCTGAAAAACCATATATCCTAACCACTAATGCCAGTTACCATACTGTGGCTGCAGCTCTCTCGTAACTAAATCAGGAAGGTGAAGAAGAAGTCATACCCTTCATTTCGCGAACATTAAAAGAGGCTGAACTAAATTATTTTACTACCGAGAAGGAGCTTTTAGCCATCGCATGGTCTTGTTCAAAATTAGATACATATTTAAGAGGCGCGAAGAAAATTGTCGTTCGTACTGATCACGAAGCCCTTAAATTTTTATCGACTTGTAAATTCACTAACTCGCGATTGATGCGTTGGTGTCTATTCCTACAAGATTACAACTTGACGTGCGAGTATTTGCCGGGAAGCCAGAATAAAGCAGCAGACTTTTTATCTAGACATGTATTGAACGATAGCAACGATTAAGAAGGCGTGATTAGTATAGCCAGTTTGATGAAAAAACCATCACCAGCTCTTATAAAAAACTTTATTTATCTTCAACATCTCCAAGAACAGGACGCTTTTATTAATAGGATCAAGAAACGAGAAAGTTTTAACAACCGATTCGTGGTCCAGGAAAAATTGGTGTTCAAAAGGGAAAAAAGTAAAGCCAAACTTGTGCTCCCAGAACAAATGATCAATGATTTGATAACTGAACTTCATGAAATTTATGGGCATGTAGGATGTCGGAAAATCTTCAAAATGATACAAGAAGACTTCTACATCCCAAAAGTACGGAAATAAGTTAGCAGCATAATTCAACGCTGTGACTTGTGCCAACGTACCAAGTACTACAATCAGAAAATAGATACAGTGATGCAACCAATTCTAGTGAATCAACCTAGAGAACTATTGTCGATTGATTTTTATGGTCCTCTGCCAACTTCAACTGGAGGAGTCAAGTATATTTTGACTACCATCGATGTTTTTAGTAAATACGTCGTAATGTATCCAATGAGACGTGCTACTATCCACACAACCATTAAAAAGATTTTTAAAGACTATGTACTCTAAAGACTACGGTACTCAATTCACATCAAAAAGTTGGAAAGAAAAGCTGGCGTCTATGAACATAAATCTGATATTCTCTAGCATACGCCATCCGCAAAGTAACTCAGTAGAGCGTATACATAGAGAGTTGGGACGTTTTTTAAGAGCGTATGCCCATGAAAATCCAAAAGGCTGGGTCTCGTTAATATCAAAGATACAAAATATAATGAATTTTATTTATCACGATACAACCGAATATACACCTATGGAAATCCACCTAGGAAGGAAGCCAGATCGCTTTTGGCATCACTGGTTTTCCCCAAATGATTCGACTGTATCTAACAAAATCACTGATCTTCGTGAAAAGGTCCACGAAAAGTTAAGAGAGCTCTAACGCATAACATTAATTCAAGGCATAAACCATACAAAATAAACGACATTGTGTTACTAAAAAGTGACAATGCAACAGATAGATCAGAAGAACGTTTTAAAAAATTTATGAAACTGTACGAAGGATCATACACGGTACACTCAATCATAGGTATGGATACATACTTGCTCCGTTACAAGAATGGAAAAATTCGAGGAAAATTTCACACCTCGTTATTAAAGCCTTACCACTGTTAGTCGCCAGAGGTCGATCAATATATGTAAATAGATTCTCCGAACTTATGCCTATATACTGGATTTTTCTGAGAAGAAATCCAGACAATTTTTGGCTATGGCCTCTTCAATAAAGAGCAAGAGCACCCAGACCGATCTTTCGGATTTGTGGGATTTTATTCCTCATCCGCAGGGTCGGCCTTTCATGCCCTCTTACAACCTGGTCATGGCTGGAGTGTAAAAGAACTCAAACTCCAGCCAGGTTTCCCCAGGTGGATTCCCCACTGGCCAAGCCTCCAAAACCAAGGGTGAGGGAAGCTCCCATCACCTTCTTACCTTCCAGCGTTCCCCGACCTGCCAACCCTGAGCCTGTTGTGAAAGAGAAAAAGATTTCCAAACACCAGCTCCGCAGAGTGAGGAAACGGATCGCCAAACTGGGGGCAAGAATAGCTGAGAAGGAAGAGGAGATCAAGCGGCTAAAGGAGGAAGCAACCACCAGCACCAAGAATAAAAAATAAATGTAAATAAATGAAAAAAAAAAAAAAAAACAACAAATCAGACACCATTAGTCACATTAGAATGGCTCGTCCTATTCACCATTCTTGAGCGAAGGCGCTTTTCTCACATATATGCAAATGTGTTACGGCAACTCTGCGAAAACATTACCATATAAGGAGCGTGACGTCACGACCGTGGGAAATTTATTGTTTACAATAGAAAATCGACAATTATAAAGTTTTTCGAATGAACAAAAGTATTTTTTAGTCAATTTTGATGCGCTGATCCTGAATTTCATGTTGTTATAACTCTCAAGTCGGTATTTATTAGTCAAATTTAATTTACAAGTAGATAGTGTTAGTTATTTTGCAATAAATAATTATATTCTTAATTCGAATATGCGATTACGTCAGCGACGTATTGAAACAGAGAAGCAAGAATTTGACACTTTGATAACTAATTATTCACTAAGTTATCAATAACTTGCCGTTCGAATCACCTCGGTTCGAACGGCCGGAGTTTCCATAGGGGACCCTTTAACGGTTTATCTGCCACTATCCGCGCCCCCGAGGGCGTGTGCGAACCATTCGCCACCACCTCGGCCGGTCTAGGGTCTTGGGCTTTACTATCGTTATTACCCTTTCTCTCCGCGTTCGCTCTACCGCCATGATCGTCATCGGCGTCACCAGGGGAGTTCTCGCTCTCGTCGCTCAACACGCTCGCCACTAGCGGTGCGGACTGCGTTGACGAAGGCTACGAGATTTTATTATCGAGGTTTGGGTTGGGGGACGAAGGAGTGGGGTCAACCCCACCTAACCACTCCTTTCCCCGTTTCCCTTATTACATTGGGGACAGTATTTCCTGCTGTACCCCAGTAGACCACACTCGACGCATTTGATTGGCCTGGAGAAATCCCTTTCTCGTCTGCGAGGGGTATCCGGCTTCTTATCTCGGTCCTCGGAGGTCAGGTTTTTGTCGGCGTGATTCTTCTTTATCCCCTCCGATATCACCCTGAGAGACAGCAGCACATTTGGTTCAATATGTCGGTGGGTAGGACTTTCTTCTCGCCATCGACCGACTCCAGGCTCGGATTAGGTGTCGCCCCCGAGGGCGTCGGCGTGTAGACGACCTGGTGCGTCACCTTCTCGAGTACGTTCTCCATGCGGTCCAACCTGTCGCTAACCTCCGGTTTGTCGCCGGACATGGCTGCCACCTTGCCCTTACGGCCCTTGCTCGCGTCGGCGCGGGGTTGGTACGCTAACTCCGGGTACAGAGTTGACTGAGGGTCTGGTACTGCCCGTTCTATCCTTCGCTGATGTAAGCTATTCTGGGCCGCCGTGGCCAAGGCGTTCAGGGTCCGTATGGAGTCTACTTCTAACCTCCGTATTTGGCCCTGAATGTCCGGGAGAAGGTTGGCATGCAGCAGGTCCAGTTGATTATCGTGCGTCATCTTGGGGTTCAGCCGATTCATCAGGCCCATCATGTTGGCGACATAAACATTCACGGGTTCGTCGGGGCCCTGATATCCGCTCGGAATTTCCCTCATCAGACGCTGTTGCTGCTGCACGCTGGTCCCAAACCACTCTCTTGCGTCCATCTCGAACTCAGCATAGGAGAGCCATTTCCCCTTCATCGCCTCGTACCAGGTGAGGGCGGGACCGACGAGCAGCTCCGATACCGTTAGGAGCATCTCGTCTCCTGCGTCATTCGTCAAGTTGTCCAGCCTAGACAGAAAGGTGTCAATACTCGCATAGCCCTCTCCTGAAAACTTCAGTTTCCAACCTCGGACAATGTGACCAACATCCCTTGTAGTCGACCAAAGGTTTGTTGTCTGCTGAGATGACCACGTGTTCGGCGGGTGGTTATTCACTTCAGCATTAACTCCACTGAGTTGATGCTGTCCACCCTCTCCGAAAGGGAGCGTCCGGCGGGGCGTCCTGCCGGTGGCCCCCGTGGGCCTCTGTCCGGGTCCAGCTGGAGTGCTCTGGGGTAACCTGGTGTCGTAATGGCATGTGAAGGTGGAATGCTACGCTCCTACGCGTGTTCTCCTGTTGCCGCCCTTCGTTGGAACTATTCGCATCGTCTTGCCGTATATTTCTGTTTTCTGCGTTTTCTAATGCGCTGATCCTGGCGGATTGATTGTCCATTTGGTCCTTCACATTGCTGCTGTTGCTGAGGATTTGGTCTAATACTTTTGTTAGACTCGACATATTCGAATTCAGTGAGTCTAGCAGCTCCAGTTTCTTCTCATTTTCTCTGGACCGGAAAATGAGGTCTTGGAACATCACCGTGAATGCCGGCGGGAGTTGGAACTGGCTGCCATCATAGGTCGTTATAGTAATACAATTATTACTTTTTGTGTTCTCTCCGCTGTCCAGGACATTCGTGATGTTTATCGCGGTTTTCTGTACTCGCGATATTAACTCCGCACTCTGCATCAACTGGGCTAGCGGGTGTTCTCCCTCTTGCTCGGATGCTGTGTGTTCCGCGCATAGGGATACAATCAGTTCCGAGCGTAGGGCAGCTCTTTTTGCTGGATTGCTGTGCTGGTTGTCGACTTCCGCGAAATCTGCTGCGGAGTAGTCGCCAAGCAACCAGTTATGCAGGCGGCCAGCTCTCGAGAGCTTGGTCCCGCTTGTTTTGAGCTCCAGGTGTTCGAGGTAGTCATCGATTTCTTCCTCCTGGAGCGTCATATTTCTATATCTGTCTCAGTGCGGTCCATATTCCTCTGTTAGTTGTCTTGCGGCTTGTTTCACGCGAAATTTAGACGCATGTTACGCGTGGTGCGAGTGCGAGTGCTGTTTTTTTTAAAAAAAAAATGTACGCAATTGAAGAAATTTTATCGGCCGACAATAGGCTCAATCAAGGGCGTTCAACAACGTATTTGCCGAAAGACTCTTGGCTCGTTATTACGCAATATAATGATCCTGCCTATCAGACGCACTAACTGTTTGTTAGCGCGGCTGTTTTGGTTAGTATCTAAAATATTTTAACGAGCGTTGTGCGTAGTCACCAATAACCGCAGCTAATAATATTAAAAAACGTTTACTTTAAGACAACACGATATCAACTAAAATTATCAAATTGAATTAATTTCGGTTGAAAGTTGCCGGTGTTAGTTTCCCCGGGCCAGCGGGTACAATATTATTGATTTGCGGCAACTTTCAAAGTTTATTGGTGTTTACGCTTCTAAGAGTCTTTCGGTCGCACTCGCACGCGCTTACAGTTATTATTTACAATTTTACGCCACGGCGGGACTTCGCAAGCTAACTAACAGGTTATGTTTACTGTTGTGGCCTTCGATATCAAGTGTGCACAACAACACTTGATTGCTACCTAAGTCGCTGGTTGACTGAGCGCAAGGTCACTATTGAGAACCGGTGTTTTGAACAATCAGAAACACTGTAGGTTCTTTTGCGTTGGGCGCTATGTAACGGGGTTGCTTACCGTTTAATTATTTTTATTAAGACGATCGCGTAAACGTACTCGTAATCACCTATGTCAAATAAGAAAGTCGGAGAGCAAGAGGAAACGGGTGTCAGTCAACCAACTACGGGAGTGAAGAGAACGCTCTGAAAGTACTTGTTAATATCGTGTACGAAAACTCTTTATTATCTCTTAAAACGCTACATTAGATCGGCCCGCGTGTTTATGTTTACATCGGCGCTCGCTCGACAACAACATGCAGTGTCGGTACGCTTGCTGCTCTTTGTTCGTAGAGCTATTACATGCACGCTTCGAACGCGGAAAATTAATTATTACGCATATAATCGCGATCGCGAGAGTAAGCTGGCCAGCTTACCTTTATTCGGCAGACGCACGAAGATGACGGCAACAAGTCGCACTGCGGGAAAGCGGTCTATTTTGTTCGTGTCGCGGGTCGCGAACTCGCGCGCACGTGGTTTCGCCCTCGATGGCGAAACCTCACACACACTTTCAAAGTCACAGGACGCAGCGCTTTTCTGCTGGCTCCGGTCTACACTCCTGGTATCTCGGCACCTCGACAACAGCAATCTCTCAAAATCGGCTCTGGTGCGGATTTCACTCCTGGCGGTTCGTGTAGCGGTAGCTAGTTTCGTATTCACGGGCGAGCGTGTTGATGGTCAAACCCTCACTGGTTCATTTTCAATCGCGCGCGTTGCGTCTGCTCGCGTGCCGAATTCCTTCGTTACATTTTGCGTCTCCCCGGTAGGTGCTGCCCCCGCAGGCAGCCATTAGGTTAGATTATTAGCACTAATTTGACGTTTACCGTCACAGTGCATTATATGTAATATAATTTCTTTCTTTTTTTCATTCCTTTCCGATCTTTTTACCTGTCGCATTAGAGAAAGCTAGACACTGACACGGATCGGCTTAGCGTTATCCAAATTTTGTACTTTGCGACAAAATTAAAAATTTCAACTGAATTTTTTTACTCCCGATTCTATTTTTTTACTATTGAGTTATATCAAGTGAAAAGAAAAATAATCCTACTATTTTCAGATTGAATGCCACTGTAGATTAAATGATGAAAAAGATCAAAAAAAAACCTTGAAAAAACAAATTATCATATGCTTTAGCTTTTAATAACTAATTTTGATGCCAATTTGTTTTTACGAAATTATAATACTTTTTATAATAATTTATATACTCTAATTGATACTTGTATAGTTCAAATTATTAAATTAATATTTAATTTCCAGCAACACTTGGTAGATTTTTGTTTTACATCTTCTCGTCTGTGGGCCTTATGGCGAATGACAGATACGGATAATGTGGCTATAACTCATGTATCTTTACCTTTAAATAACACCAATTTAACGTGCCAATGGGAGGCAGTAATATTGGCAGAAGCTCCTGACAAAGATTATATTATAAGCGATCCTGGGACTGATCCAAGACAAGCTTATCTTGATTTTATATTTCATCCTGGACAATTCGCCTTAGTAGATATCATTAAAGCATTGAATATATATCGGAGGTCTAATTTAACACTCGACGTACGTTTATCTCCATCTATATTAAAGGAAAGAGTTTGTATGGCAGTTGAAGCTGAAATACAAGCAGAAGTAGTAGATTATGAATTGTTAGATGATGATTACTTAGAAATAGTAAACCGTTGTTGGTCAAGATTTTATTCTTGTGTTCTTCAGTACCACATGAATAGATACAAACCAGTAGGTTTTTTACTTTTGCCTGATGTTAAAGGGGCCGTACTTTTGAAAAAATGTAATTTTTCATTCCTAAGGCCTATGGAAGCTATAGAATATCTAATGCTGTACAACAAAAAATCATGTGAACTTCTTTTAAAAGAGTTACATATCTTACAAGATAAAGATAAATGCCAAGATTTAATCAAGTTAATGCTGGCATTAGTGTTTTTAGAGGATCATTTATCAGACGAATTTAAATCAACATTTGATAAAGAATTATATCGATTAAAAGATCCTGATACTGCTATTGAAAATTTATTATCGAATACGATTTTTAACAAACATGAAACAGTGAGTAAATTATTTAAATAAAATATCTTATTATTTTAATGAAATAATTAGTGAATCATAATATTTTCTTATATTATAATTACAACTAAAATTTTCTTTTTGCTCTAGTGATCAATAATTTAAATGTAATTACGAGATAGCTCGAGATATTCGAGGACCATTTCGTTTATAATCCAGTAGGCCTATTAATTTATAGGGGGGAAGTGTACACTATATTCTTGTAAATTGTCCTATATTTCAAATATAATCTTATTGTCTATATATATTACATATTGTTCATATCTTAAATATATTTACTCCTGTGAGACTTACATGGGCCGACCATTTTTAAACCCAAAGACCCGACCTAGTGTATCCGAAGGAATTTGATTCGATAAATTAAAATATCGGCTCATAATTGCTCCATCACCCTATGTTTGAAAGATATTGTAACATAAATGTACGAACAATACAGTTTTCTGCTATTTTGAAGCTTTTCTCACATTGCAAATTTTTATATTTCATAGCAAATCCGAACAAAGGATTGGTAAAGGAAACTTTCCACTTTAAAAAATAATATTAATTTTTTTTAATTGCATTTTTACAAGCCTTAGAATCTAACACTTTATTGTTACTGCAATAACACTAACAAGCCCTATTTAATTTTTTAAATTTGGAGTTATCTTATTTTTCCTAATTCTTTTATTATTCAATATAAATCGAATATATATAAATCCAATTTCTCACTCTACAAAATGCAGAAATTTTATTTAAAAACTAACCTGATTCAAATATTTAAGCCCAGATTAATTTATTTTTCACACACAAATATCACACACAAATAATCAGATTCTTTTGAAAACCAAACTACCGGCAAGTACAAATTATTATAAGCTTATCTAGTACACTGGTATGGGCAGCATACAATTTTTTTACATGTTTAATTTCCACCAGATTCTGCTCCACTGTCATTTCCCTTTTCGTTGATGTATTAATTTTCTGGTTTTCATGCAGCAATAAATAAATTAATAATAAACAATGTTAAGTATCCACTCTCATCAGTCTAACCATAACGTGCAGTGTATACATTGTAATGGGGAGATAAATCTGAAAATGGGAAATTTATTGACGGTGTACTCTCCTAGCAACCATCTCCCAAGCCTAGCCGCCTGCTGGATGACACTTCCATCCTTGCGCAGCTCTAAATCCGCCAAGTAGCGTTCGCGCTGTGCGGAGGTCAGCTCTAATGCCCAATTATCGATCTGAGCTGACAACAGAGCCATCTTGCCTCCGCACGAGTGTAGGATGCGGTCGAGGTTTGAAATTATCGGCCTAATCGACCACTACCGCTTCCTATCACCCAAGGTATGAGCGGGGTACACACTATTTAGTGTACCTACCCTTAATGCCTCCTTTTTATAAGGCACAAACTCGCGAGATTATGAGCGCGTGCAGTCTCCGCAAACTATCTATAAATATTATAAAAATATCCTACCTAAGGTCGGAGCCTGCTGTTTGCTTGCTCCGCCTGGCTAATATTTTCTGGACTGCACGCTTAGGTCGCACTCTCTGCCTTTATCGTCGATCAGGTGCTTCCTACCCCCCTTTATCCATCAAACTATGTCTGAAATGGGTTAACACCTGATTACTCCGAACGACCCGAAATCACTTCGACCCACTAACAATTATCACTTTCGGCCCTTTTTACAATCAACTTAACAATTTTAATCAAAAGGTTCGAAGTGGTTTCGTTTTTTCCCCGGCAGAGGGCGTACCGCTCACGATCTCGCGCTACCACCCGCTCAAACCTTCCTAAGCGCTCGCGCAATCGTCTCTCTCTCTCGAGCGTCGATTACCTTCGACGCACAATCCTATTCGCACGAAACGGGTCTTAATACTAGTTGGGCGCCATGTAACGGGGAAGATAAATCTGAAAATGGGAAATTTATTTAAGAACAAACTTCCACGATGCAGAGCAAACCACCGCTCCGTTAAACACGTATGA
The DNA here is from genome assembly GCF_024137745.1 of Phymastichus coffea. NCBI lineage: Eukaryota > Metazoa > Arthropoda > Insecta > Hymenoptera > Eulophidae > Phymastichus > Phymastichus coffea. The sequence goes on from NW_026706814.1 coordinate 9,547,372, forward strand.
TAATACGTGTATTCGCCTTAACGTCAGATGATTTATCCTAGTTGTCTTCAATTGATCGGAGTTGAACTCAGCTTAAGTCACGTATCTTGTTACACATGATGAGCTTCAAGTGTGAGCGACTTTACTCCTAATCTTCTTAATCCCCTAGACGTAATTGGATTAAAACCTAAGCCTGTTTCAAATACTTAAGCTACCAGGAAAATCAAATGATGAAAACGGCGAATAAATTTAACAGACTTTAATTAAAAAAAAAATCACTACAGTCTTTGTTGGGCCGAAAGACTGACGCTCGCGAATAGGATTTTACAATTAGCTATTTTCCGTGAGAAAGAGAGAGAGAGAGAGTAGATTTGAATTCTACCGCGAACTAACGCACGGCGCGATTACAAAAAATAACGCTATCACGAATAAACAAAATATCGAATATATTTTGTATCACTTAATATGACGGAAGCTCCACCTACCATGCGGTGCAATTACGGTGATCAGCCGTAATTGTTGTTGTAAAAAATCTCAACTGCCGCTGCCCCTTAATTATCAGCTGCGCTGCCTCGATCTGCCTCAAATTAGCTATAAAGCTGCTGCTTCTCCACTGCTACTGGTTATCTTGAAAATACCGTTGCACTCACACACGAGATTGTCCCAAAAAAACTAATTATTCGGCGAATACAAAGTGCAAAACAAATCAGCGGTAAATTCACGTTCACAGCTGAGGCGTAACTGCTTATTCAAAAGATCGCGCGCCCCCTCTCTCTCTAACTAACGCGTGAGAAGCAGAATCACGAGCGGTTCGATTAATTAAATCGACTACCGTTGCAACATATGCATGTAATGAAATGTCGAGATTAAAATAAACAATAGTGTCAGCTGGTATTCTCACTTTAAAGATTCAAATTCAGAATTCAGACTTGGTTCTCATTTTTTATAACGGAATTTTCAACATTTTTCACTCGAACCCTGTAAATCGGGTTTGAATAAAATTGCTAGTCGTGCTGACGTACATTAAAATTGTTCATCGTTTAATTACCGTTCTGAAAATATTATGATTTTATTTACTAATTCTTAAAAAAATATAAATAAACACAATTTTAATAGATATTCCTAATACAAATAACAATTCTAAAATTGAAGAGGAGTTTAAGCAAGATAGCATCGAAGTTATTTTTTTTTTTTTTTTTTTTTTTTTTTTATTTAACGTCGCTCTATTTATGCTCCATTAGTGCTAATCAGCGACGGAGGCTTGCAATGTGTTTGAGAACAAAGCACATGAAACTTTTTTCAGTGGTGCTTGTATCAATCAGCAGGGACTGGGAATCGAACCCAGGCCTATCGGGTGCGAGTCCGTCGCCCTACCGACCGAGCCATTGCAGGCCTCGATCGAAGTTATTTATGAGTATGAGAATATTAGAAAACAAGAATGTGATATATTTACAAATAAAAAAGTTACAAAAAGCTGCTGCGTTGGGTAAAAATTTAGTTGATGTGATTATAAGTTATATTACTGGTTTGTTCTGCGTAGAAGAGGAAGAATTGCTTGAAAATATTGAAATTGTACAAACCATTACTAAACTAAACATAATTCCTATCAATGTCAGGTAGAATAAGCTTTTTTTCATAATGTATATTAGATAAAACATAAAACGTGCGAGAGAGTACAGCCACCGTGCGCCTTGGGCTGAGCTCTGCTAAATTTTAACGGGTTCAATCGTGGTAAAGAAAGCCGGCGCTGACTTTCTCGGGCTGATGTTCGCTCTGGTTAGGTGAGGATTCCAATAAATAAACTCGTCAATGAAAATTTAATACACTTGGCGATCTCATTTATTAATGCCTTTACAAATGTATGCTACAAAGTTTTCTACGCCGTGGCGAGCGCGCTCGCTCAACCTTTTCCGCGACCAGAGTTCGCGGGATCACGCGAGCGAAATCGCTCAGCGTGCGCGATGAAGTTCGCTTAAAATTCCGTAACCGAGCGAGAGCTGGCGCGAGAGAAACAATATTAGGTTTAGACCCACCGGACACCGACGGTCCATCGGTGGAGAGACGACGCCATTGAAAACGTAGTCGTAGTGAAAACGTAGACATTTTATTACAAAAACAATATTCTCTGATCTGATTTGTACTGAATGATATTTAGGGTTTATTTTGTGTATCGTCTAATCATGCAGTATTGTACTGATTTTTTAGCACCTCGTGTAATCATTTTTGTGAGTTGTAGCCATAATTAATAAATTAATTTAATAAAAACAAAATCTTGAACCTGGAAAATATTTAAAAAGCAATGAGTAAAAAATTACCAGTGATAACGACAGGACTTTAGATATGAACTCTCCAAGGAGCTTAGCAGTTAAAGCAATTCGGCTATAAATGTCTTAAATAGATCGGCTGAAGAAAAAATTTTGAATAAGTCAGAGAGAGGCAACAAGATATTTCAAGATAACTGAACTCTTGAATAACTTTTAAGAGCAGCAGAAGATTGTCGCCAAATACGTAAAAAACTTATTTAGATTACGTGATCAATACAAATCAAATGCTATAAAAATACAACCGATGAGCTCCGCTGGATAATTACGTCAAAAATATCCCCGACGATACCGGAATTCGGATTGGATCAACTTTTTCGTCTTCAAAAGTTATGACCATACCTAAATTTTCAGACCCCTAGAGCACCATGGGGTAAGATGAGACGCTATAGTGGCGGTTTGGGTATTTTTGAGATATCTTGGTCAATTTTTGAGCTAGAAAAAAAAATAAAAAAGTAATTTATACGGTTTCATAAGTCCTGCAAATTTAATGAGCCCAAAAACATTTAGCACGAAATTCAAATTTTAACAACCGTTCGAAAACTTTAAATTGTCGCCATTTCTTCGGATTATGACCTACAACAGAAAAAATTTTTTGCACATTCCTTGTACATTAAATATGTGTAATTTTTTTCATATTTTTGGAAGTGGTAGAACAACCTTAAAAATGTGGTTTTCATTTTTAGCGTATTATTGGTACATTCTAATTGTAACGGGGAATTATCCCGTTGACATAAAGAATAAATAATAATAAGAGAATTGAGAAGAATCCGGGAGGAAAAAATAATTTATAAATATATGTATGTATATACATATGGATGCTCGGCAGAACCAGATACGCGACAATTGTATGGAAATTAAGTTAACATCGAATTCTTTATATTTGAGTCTTACTATTATCAAGATCGATAATTTACATAAAAAATCAAAAGTCAATCTAGATCTACCAAAATCACAATAAACACCGAATAAGTTAGTCTATCTAATATATTTTTCTAACTTTAAAGATAGAAAAAAAAATCGTAAAATCACAAATAAGTTTCTTACTCGATTTTTTCATGCAACCACGGTTTATTTTTTATATAACATAAAATTATAACTTGGTAGCTCTAAAATAGTATTTAAAATTAACAATAGTACTTGTGACTTTTCAGGAATTTCACATTAAAAGATTTTGGGTTGAAAAATTTAGATTCAAGAATAATTATTTTAGCTAATTAAAATTACGAATGTATTCATCTCGAAGAGATTTTTTGGGATGATTGAAAGTTGGTCTTTAGCATGTTCTTTACATGAGTTTAATCAAACAAAAAATTAATCCATGTGGAATACATTTTTATTTAAACGATGAATTTTTTCTTATAATCATCAAAAGTGTTTGTTCAACTCCTCGGTGACTAGAATTTTCCATTTCAATGCATACTTATAAATCCCTTCAAAAAGTCAATCAGATTGTAAAATAATAAATTATACAAATCAATAAAATACGGTTTCTACCAATAAACTTTACGAGTAAATTTTATTCTTCTAAAAAATTCATCATTACATATAAAACACGTTAGTATTTTTTGACCTTCTATAATATATTACTATATCACATAAATCAGATATCTGCGGCATTTCATTTCAATGAAAATTAAGGGTAGCTCATACATACCAGTCTACTTTACTCGTAGGATTCAATGTAATGTATAATAAAACAGTACCAGTAATGTTCAATTTCGTTTTCAGTTTTTTTAGAAAAAAAAATATTTTTTAATCACAACCACCCCTACCATAGTTAGAGGATATAACCCCTTGAAGACTGGTACGGCGCATAATTTTGTTGACTAGTAACAATCAATTTCCAGTTGAATTTGGAAATTTGTTACGTAGAAGTAGAGATACCCTGAAAAATGTACTTTGAAGACAAATTTCAGGGGTTGTTTTCACCCCATTAAAACATTTATCATGATATAAAATAATGTTCATCTCTTGTTTTTCTGAAAATTTATAATCGATCGAAATTCCATTGAAATCTACGGTGCTTTACTCGAATAAGAATAAAAATTATCTAATTGTAAGGGTACTTTCATCCCTATATTGATTTTTTATGTTCATTTATTTTAATTTTTAAACTACGTTTTGTTTCACCTATACAGGGTGACCCATTTTTAGGAACCACCCCGAAATTTTCTACGGTTAGCATTCTACAAAACAATTGTTCAGGCTAAAGTTGTTTGGGACAATAAGGAACACCTTTCCCAAAAATCGGATTTGACCTTGAGATTTATTTTCAAGGTCATTTGAAGGTTAAAGTCATTTTTTGAATGGGAACCTATAATTTTGATCCCAGATTCGGAAAGAGCGGGAAATTCTGCGTTCAGGTAAGGTATTATGTGTGGGGTGCGGTCAACCCCCCTCCTAACCCACCGGGGCAAGAGTGAAGTTAATAATAATAATAATAATAATAATAATAATAATAATAATAATAATAATAATAATAATAATAATAATAATAATAATAATAATAATGACTGACGGACGCGATACAGGCCGGAGGGGGTCTCTCAGATTTGCAATTCGGCTTCAGGAGGGGTCGGTCGACGATTGGAGCGATCCAAAAGGTGATTGATTCTTTCCTGGAACTAGACAGACACTGCCATGCGGCGCGACCCATTGTGCTGCTAGCGACGCTCGACATCAGAAATGCTTTTAACTCGGCCAGGTGGGTGGATATCTTGGAGGCGCTGAAAAGCAACTTTCGGATTCCACCGTACCTGGTTCGGGTTATGGAGGATTATCTGAGAAACAGACGAATAACGTACGAGACGATCGAAGGACAGGTAACGAGACAGGTCACCGCTGGGGTGGCTCAGGGGTCGATACTGGGACCCGACTTTTGGAATGGTCTATACGATAGTCTGCTTCGGCTTGGGATGCCACTCGGAGTGACCCTCGTCGCCTACGCTGATGACGTGGCGGCGGTGATCACGGAGAGATCTCCCGAGCTGGCGCAGCTGACGTTGAACCAGACCATGAGACGAGTTGGACGATGGATGACAGAACACGGACTGCAACTCGCAACAGAAAAGACGGAACTTATGCTTCTCACGAGAAGACGCATACAGACGATACTACCCATGAGAGTGGGCACATACGAAACGGAGACCAAAGGGGAAGTCAAGTACCTTGGGGTAACCCTTGATACGAAGATGACCTTCTGGCCTCACATACAGAAGACAGCCCGAAAAGCGGCAGAGAGGATAACATCCTTGAGCCGCCTGATGGCAAACACGACGGGACCGAGACCAGGAAAGCGGCGACTGCTAATGGCGACAGCTCACTCGATCCTCTTATACGGCGCGGAAATATGGGCAGATTCCTTGAAGACAAAGAAGTACTGTAAGACAATGACGATGGTACAGAGACAGGGCGCTCTGCGAATCGCTTGCTCCTACCGAACAGTCTCTGCGCAGGCTGTCCTGGTGGTGGCGAGCGTAATACCCGTGGATCTTCTTGCCTCGGAACGCAAAAGGATCTATGGGAGCAGCGCAGACATAGGACGAAAGAACGCGGCAATCGTTGAACGCGAAAGGACGATCGACATGTGGCAAGACCGATGGACAGAAGAACGAGGTAGCAAATGGACGAGACGACTGATACGGGACGTGAGACCGTGGCTTGGAAGGAATTTTGGAGATGTGAATTTTCACGTCACCCAGCTCTTGACGGGCCACGGGTACTTTCGACGGTACCTCCACAATATGAACCGAGTACGAACACCCGACTGCAAGTATTGTGGACACGAACGAGACGACGCGGAACACACGTTTTTCGGGTGCGACCGCTGGACAAGACTCAGACGAGAACTAGAGACAACAGTTGGCAACATCACCCCCGATAACATTGTAGAGGTGATGCTGCATAAACCTGAATGGTGGCGTTTAGTCGCTACCTATACGGAAACCATACTAAGACGTAAGAACGCGGACGACTGTCTGAAGGACGACTGAGCAGACGGATTGACGCGACGTAACGACGCACGGTAAAACGATACGAACGATGGAACACAGACAGAACCCCCAGTCAGAAGTAATATCAACATAGTCCCTGGCTGGGGGAAGGACAACAAGGAGATGGCGGTTTAGTGGGTAGGCCTGTCTTTTTTTTTTTGGGGAGTCCCACATACCTCCTTAGATCAAGACTAAGGGGAATCCGCAAAAAGGATTCCGCAACTCCTTGTAAAAAAAAAAAAAAAAAAAAAAATAATAATAATAATAATAATAATAATAATAATCCCCGCTTTTACCGCTGAGGAGCTCATCAGAGCAACGAATGCGATGAAGACGGGTAAGGCACCGGGACCGGACGGAGTACCATCCGAGATCCTCCGGCTCGTGGCTCGTCTACGGCCGGAGATACTTCTCGACCTGTACAATACGTGCTTGACGACAGGAACGTTCAGCGATCGGTGGAAGGAGGCGAGGCTCGTTCTTATTCCAAAAGGTAGGGGCGACCCTGGCACTCCTTCGGCCTACCGGCCGTTGAGTTTACTTGACACTACTGGTAAACTCTTTGAACAATTACTCAGACCGAGACTGACGGACGCGTTACAGGCCGGAGGGGGTCTCTCAGATTTGCAATTCGGCTTCAGGAGGGGTCGGTCGACGATTGGAGCGATCCAAAAGGTGATTGATTCTTTCCTGGAACTAGACAGACACTGCCACGCAGCGCGACCTATAGTGTTGCTGGCAACGCTCGACATTAGGAATCCTTCTAATTCGGCCAGGTGGAAGGATATGTTGGAGGCGCTGAAAAGCAACTTCCGGATCCAGCCATACCTGCTTCGGGTTGTGGAGGATTACCTAACAAACAGACGGATAACGTACGAGACGATCGAGGGACAAGTAACGAGACAGGTCACAGCTGGGGTGGCACAGGGGTCGATACTGGGACCTGACTTCTGGAATGGCTTATACGATAGCTTGCTTCGGCTTGGGATGCCGCTCGGAGTGACCCTCGTCGCCTACGCTGACGACGTGGCGGCAGTGATTACGGAGAGGTCCCCCGAGCTGGTGCAGCTGGCGTTGAACCAGACCATGAGACGAGTCGGACGATGGATGACAGACCACGGACTACAACTCGCAACGGAAAAAGCGGAACTGATGTTTCTCACGAGAAGACGCATACAGACGATACAGCACATGAGGGTGGGGACATGCGAGATGGAGACCAAGAGGGAAGTCAAGTACCTTGGGGTAACCCTCGATATATACAAAGATGACCTTCTGGCCTCATATACAGAAAACAACCCGGAAAGCGGCAGAAAGGATAGCATCTTTGAGTCTCCCGATGGCAAATACGACGGGACCGAGATCGGGAAAACGACGAGTTTTAATGGCGACAGCTCACTCGATCCTTCTATACGGCGCGGAAATGTGGGCAGACTCCCTGAAGACAAAGAAATACTGTAAGTCGATGATGATGGTACAGAGACAGGGCGCACTGCGAATCGCTTGCTCCTACCGAACAGTCTCTGCGCAGCTGTTTTGGTGGTGGCTGGCGTAATAGCCATGGATCTTCTGGCCTTTGAACGCAAAAGGATCTACGGGAGCAGCGCGGACACAGGACGAAAGAACGCGGCAATCGTTGAACGCGAAAGGACGATCGACATGTGGCAAGACCGATGGACAGAGGAACGAGGTGGTAACTGGACGAGACGATTGATACGGGACTTGAGGCTGTGGCTCGGAAGAAAATTTGGTGATGTAAATTTCTACTTCATTCAGCTCTTGATGGGCCACGGGTACTTCCGACTGTACCTTTACAATATGAACAGACTACGAACACCCGATTGTAAGTACTGTGGATACAAACGAGACGACGCAGAACACACGTTTTTCGCTTGTGACCGCTGGACAAAACTTATACAGGAACTGGAAGAAACGGTCGGTAGCATCACTCCCGATAACATCGTGGCTCTGATGCTGCGTGAACCCAAATGGTGACGCTTAGTCGCTACCTATACGGAAACTACTGAGACGAAAGAACGTGGACGGCTGCCTGACAGATGACTGAGCAGACGAAGTGACGCGACGTAACGAGATTCGGAGGAACGATACGAACGGACGAACACAGACAGAACCTCCAGTCAGAAGTAATATCAACATAGTCCCTGGCTAGGGGAAGGACACCAAGGAGATGGCGGTTTAGTGGCTAGGCCTATTTTTTTTCGGGAAGTCCCACATAACCCCTCAGTCAGAAAAACTAAGGGGAATCCGCAAAAAAGATTCCGCAACTCCTTGTAAAAAAAAATTATAATAATAATAATAATAATGATAATAATAATAACCCAATACCCAAGATAGATAAAAGTTCGATTATCAAAGTCGTTTCTGATTTAATCATTACGTGTGTTCGTGCCACATTTAATAATGTGAATCAATCTAACCAATATATACAAAGAGGGATTGTCCATTCTATCTAGGCAAGGTGAGAATATTGAGCCGATCAAGACAAGACGTTGGCTACCCAGTCAATGAAGGCAAGGTTTTAATTACCCAGCTAATTAAGGCATGGTTGGAATACCCAGCCAATGAAGGCGAGATATTAATTACCTAGCCAATTAAGGCAACGTGGGAATGCCCAGCCAATGGAGACAAGACGATGACTACAGATAGAATTATGTTCAAGGTTGTAACGCAAACATTTATCTCGTAAAATGTTTAAAAATATCGCCGTTCAAATTTATGCAATGTTGAATTCGACGTTCGAAGTTTTCACCTGTGGACAACAAAACGTGACGCGGAATAGCTCTACAAGCTTGTATGATGCGTTGCATCATATCTTGCCGTATTGTTGGTTGCTGTGCATAAACAACACTATTCAAATAGCCCCATAAAAAGAAATCTGGACTTGTTAGATCTGGTAATCTTGTACACCACTCAGTAATATCACTACCAATGCCTATTCATTGTCTTCGGTATCGATGGTTCAAGAAGTGACGGACTATTAGTGAGCGATGACACAGTGCCCCGTCCTGTTGAAGCCATAATTGTCGTCTAGTTTCCAAGTCTACATCTTCCAATAATTCTGGTAATTCATTCTGCAGGAAATTAAGATATGCTGCGCCGTTGACATTCCGATCGAAAAAATAAGGTCCTTTCAGATAACCATTTATTATACCGTACCAAACTACGAAGCTCCGTCTATGCTGATTATCAACATGACGTACCCAATGAGGGCTCTGGATAGACCAATAATGAATATTACGGTGATTGAGTTGTCTATTACTATGAAATGTAGCTTCGTCCGGAAATATTACGTATCTGAAAAATTCTACCGACTGTTGTTCTTAGGATTCCAGTACGTCTCTGAATTTCACGTAAAGAAATATGATGATCCAAATCAACCATTGGCAAAACAAGGAGAATTCGTGGATCATCGTTGTTCTGTCTCATAATGCGACGACGATTTCTGCGTATTGGTGGTCGATGTCTCTCTCTTCGTTCAATGATTCGGATTCTCACGTGGTTTGGATACCGAAGCCTCCCTTGGTAATTTTGACGGTAATATCTTGCTGCAGCACGATATCGGCGTTGACATGCCCCGAGAGATAACAGAATGTCAACAATTTCGTTTCTCGAATAATCTGGCATATTTGGCCCTTTTAAGTCGTTAGACACTAAGAAATTTCCACTTGAACTATCGTGAGAAGGACTGTTCACGAGTCACCTCTTTCATAAACAATACTAAAGAAGTGTTATTTTCCGATTTAGTTGAAACTCTGTAGGCTCGTCCGGAATCTCACCAGAAAAGAGAATAAAAATAATTTGTTGTCCTACAAGATTATTTTCAAAAATTGATTCTACAGGAAAAAATATGAAAGAAACGTATGTAACGTTTTTTTTGTCAGACTTCAAATGATTACCTTTCGATAATTTGTTTAAATAATTTTTGATAAATAATTGTAAATGGCAATAGAAAAAACACTGGTATTTTGTTTCGATTTACCTACGATTGGCATAATTAGTTTGGCGCTATCTTGCCCAGGTTTGGCAAGGGTCTTAATGGATTAAGAGAAAGTGGGAGTGACCAGTTTAACTTTCTTTCCAAATCCGAAATAATTGCAAGTTGCCATTTTGCAAGGCTTTATTCAAGGATTCATTCAAGATTTTTGAAAATTACGTACAATTTTATTTCATTTAATTAATGAAAGCTTATTTTCAATTTTTTAGCTTAGACGCCGTGTGAACTTCCTAATTATTGACATTCTGTTATCTTTCGGGGTGTATTCGTGGTCGACGTCTCTTTCTTCGTTCAATGATTCGGATTCTCACATGGTTGGGGTACCGAAGCCTCCCTGAGTAATTTTGACGGTCAAGGCCGATATCGTGCTGCAGCAAAATATTACCGTCTAGTTATTGGGTTGGAGAGGGGGGGGGGGGGCAAGATATTACCAGCAAGTTATTGGGTTATTAAAATCCCTTACCCGACCATCCCTGTGTGTAGATGAAGAAAATAATAAATTTGATCCCTACATGACCTTACGCGGAGGGGGAGTAACCGCACCCCACATAGAATACCTTATCTGAACGTAGAATTTCTCGTTCTTTCTGAATCCGGGATCTAAATTATAGGTTCCTATTAAAAAAAGGACTTTGACCTTCAAATGATCTTGAAAATAAATCTTAAGGTCAAATTCGATTTCTGGGAAAGGTGTCCCTCATTGTCCCAAACAACTTTTGTCTGAACAATTTTTTTGTAGAACGCCAACCGTAGAAAATTTCTGGATGGTTCCTTTAAAATGCGACACCCTGTATAGCATAAGTCAAAAATACAAAAATTATCTTTTTTTTGACAAAGAAATTTAATCATTATATATCAAATTCAACTTAGGAAGATTAAAATAAGAAAAGTGATTTCCCGAATTATGTGAAAAAAACTTTTTTCTTGAGTAACTTTGATTTGGCAAAAAGTTAGTTGTTTTCACAGAATTCGAAAAATTTTTATATTACTGTTCTGATTTGAATCTGCCCAAGTTGAGTATCATATAAATAAATGAATTTCTTTGAAAAAAAATTTTTTTTATATTTTTGACATGTGCGACCAAAAATAGTATTCTAGAGATGTGCCGTGTAGCATATCACCTGGGCGACACCAATGTATCGGATTTTCTATATGCATTGTATATGTTGCTTTTATTTGTTTAAATCTCGGTAGAGTTTTACATTGGGCAGTTTTCTGAAAATCTCATTGAATACGAGGTCTGACCGGAAAGTATCGGGCCTACCTTTATATTTTCGTGCTAGCGTTATTCTTTATCATCTGGTGGGTGGCATCCTTCAAAGTAATCCCAACTTGATTGAATAACACGGTTCGATTGATGTTTCCTCTTTTCAAAACAGTCCTGGAACTCACTTTTAGGGATAGCCTTAAGTACACTCGTCGCATTGTTTTCAACCGTTCTTTTGTCATCGTATGGGTGTCCCTTGAGTGGTTTTTTTAGTTTTGGAAACAGCCAAAAGTCACAAGGGGCTATGTTGGGACTGTATGTCGGTTGTCGAAGCAATGCGATATTGAGTTTGCTCAAAAACTGCTGCACAAGATTGGATGAATGCGCTGGCGCATTATCGTGATGGAGAAGCCAGTCACCACTTTTCCAAAAATGCGGCCGTTTTCTTCTTACTGTATCACGCAAACGTTTCAAAATTTGAACGTAGTATTCTTTATTAATTGTCTTACCTGTTGGTGCATATTTGTGAATTACAACACCTTCACAATCGAAAAAAACAATCAACATTGACTTAACACTGCTCCAAATTTGACGTGCTTTTTTCGGTCTTGGCGATTCAGAATGCTTCCACTGTCAAGATTGTTGTTTTGTTTTAAGATCATAACCATAAACCCATGATTCATCACCTGTAATAACTTTTCTAAGCACATTATCATCATTATTGTCCATTTCCAGATTGTCCAGAGCGATTTCTAAGCGAATGTTCTTCTGCTCTGCTGTGAGCAATTTTGGAATGAATTTCGCACGCGTTTCATTCCTAAATTTTCGGTTAAAATTTCTGAAATGATATTTTTCGGTATCCCAAGGTCTTCTTCTAGTTCTCGCAAAGTCATACGACGATCTTGTTCGATTGCAAGTCGCACCCGCTTAATATTATCTGCGGTTTTTGTCGTCGAAGGTCGGCCGGAACGAGAATCACTATCAACAGAAGTGCGACTATCCTTGAACCGTTTATACCACCTTTTATTCGTGCTTTGCTCATACACTCGCTTCTGAAGGCTTTTTGAATCATTTCAATAGTTTCCGAACTCGTTTTTCCGAGTTGAAAGCGAAATTTGATGCAAATTCGTTGATCTTGTTTTTTAGTCATTTTTGACATTATCAAAATCCGACGAACGCGAAAAAGGCACTCTAAACAAAGACACGCTGCGCATGAACTATATGTCCAGCAGGTGTCAGTAAGTAACCAGTAGATTTGTGAGGCTTTACTGCTGACGTTTCTGTCCGGTAGAGGTCGCTCGAACACTATGGCGCGAAGATATAAACGTAGGCCCGATACTTTCCGGGCAGACCTTGTATATTTGGAGTTTTTTTCTTTCTTTGGAATCTATCTTAGACTCGTTTTAAACTCTAGTATTAACGTGTACGTGCACCCAGGGCACGTGATGACGGTGGACAACGGAGTTCTCTCACCATCCGGTAAAGTCCCTAGGTTACGGCGTTTATGCCGTTGTGGTAACTACTCCTAAAAGCATTTCGAGACAGGGTTCCAAAAATGTAGAATCTGTGGCTGTACAGGGTGGAAAAGCGTGCCCGCAGGCATCGTCATCATGCGACCGTAACTCTATATTGCTGAAGAACTTAGCCTCTGTAGAGTCAAATACTACAAAAATTTCGTCATGTTCCATCAAACTAAACCATTTTGGTATTGTTTGTGGGGAGTATCCATAAAAGAAATTCACGTTTTCAGATTTGTTGAAAGTCAAATATAAAGAAATTTATAATGTTACAATCCATCATTGTATAATCATTGTATCATATCATTGGATAACTCTTATAAACCAAAATCCGAACGTCATAATGTGATGTTCGTATCACTTATAAATAAAATAATTCGAACTCTCGTAATCTAGCTAATGAGTAAGAATTTGTTTCCAATGATTTTACTCTAATTGTCAAGAAAATAGATAAATGAATCAAATATAATAAATAAGTAAATCAAATATACATAAGTAAGTGCAATATATCGAGGAAAGTCAGACAATGCCCTAGTTTCTTATGGTGCGAATTGTCCCATAAGCAGAGCTAAAGTCTTTCTTTGATAGGATATAATTCGGCCCAAGTTTCTTATAGCGCGAGATGTTCTATAAGTCGAGCTCAAATTATAAGGAAAGGATAGTCTTGCTTAGTTAATCACAATGAGAGAAAGAACTTAGGTATTAATCCAAGTTTATTCAAACTCATGCGCTCACCTTGCAAGGCTAGAAGTGAATGCTAGCCTGTGCAAAGGTAGGCCTATTTATACACAGATTTTCCCGCTTATTATTGCAGGAGAGATTTCATCGAAAATTCGAGAGACATTCGCGAATTTTGAGAAATAAGTTTTCTTAATTTACAAGTAAATAACCATTAATATTAAGTTTTTAATACATGTAAATTTTACAGAATTTGTTATTTGTTGATTTTATACAATATACAATTATCGCCAATAGTGTCGTCAAAAGTTATTAACTAATAAAGTTAATTAACGTGATATTACATTATTTACAATAGAAAATTATTAAAATTTCATATAACTTTATAGTTGATTAATTTTGGAAGTATTTTCCAAAATTAATTATTTAAATTAATTAATAACATTTGAATTATGACTAATTTTTCATATTTGTAACGGTTTTTTCTAATCTTAATATGCAATTATTAGATTAATTATCTAAGATTTCTAAATTATAAAGTTATCATTATCAAGTATTAACTTAATATTTTCGTTCTATATATGGCTTATTGTTTAAATAAATTATTAATTGTTTATTTATCTATAACAGTTGTCATTCAACTGTTATTAATGAAACCAATTCTTACTCATGTTCTATGTTTATTCACTTTGCGTATAACTTATTTACATTTTTGTAATATTTCATATGTTAATAAATAAATCAACTTTGCATATTGATATTCATTATTATTTCATAGTTGAATGAGATTTTTGTTATAATATTATTAATCTACATGCTAAAATCTATATAATCGATACTTTGTTATATTAAAATTATCTATAATTAACATATTTTTCTTAATATCATGAATCATTATGTCTATGTCTATTATTTTGTGACGTCACGCTGTTTATTTTGATTCGACTTTTATTTGTATACAGTCGCGTAAACAGTGAGGTAGCGCCGCTTAATGTATTGTTTTGACTAAACAGATAGATACGTTAGACTAGTTGCAGTCATTCAGTGATTTAATAAATAGCTCATATATAGGACCGTTACAATAAATACCACAATGTTTTATAAGAAATTAATAACAAGGTATTTTCTCGGCCAATGATATGGAGACCCCCGCCAGACCATGTTACTGACTGTTACTTCTGCTTAAACTTGAAAGGGTACAACGGAAAGAATAAGGATTCTGTTTCATATGCATGTGTAACATCTGTGACTTTACCAGTTCTTATTGAAACAAATTCTGATGATCACATCATAGAAATTAATAAATCAGAACAAGAAATGGCGATTGATAAAGATATTCCAGATGAAACATTCGAACTTGAAGAAAGAGAAAATTTTAGCTCATAAGAATCAGATGTTGAAAAAAATATATCGGAAGCCAAAATGTTTAATCAATATGAATTAAGTGATCTCTGCAGAGACTTGGGAGTCTCGAAAGATAGATTAGAGCTTTTAACATCTACGCTAAAGGAAAAAAAGTATCTATCTACAGAAACAAAAATTTCTGGCCATCATTGAGAGAATGTCCACGCAGAAAATATTTTACAGCAATGAATAATCTAGTCTATTGCCATAATATTGAAGAATCAGTACAAGAATACGGTATAGAATACATAGCAAGTGATTGGCGACTGTTTATAAATTAATCAAAAAGAAGCTTAAAAGCTATCTTGTTACATAATAGAATTATTTCTACCCCTTTACCAGTCACGCATTCTATTGTATTAAATGAAAAATACCATAAATTTTCAGTTGCTATTGCAAAAATTGAAGTACAATCAAAACCAGTGGGGACTTAAAAACATTAAAAATATTACGGGGATAGCAAACTAAAAACATTTTGTATCCTTGCTTTATTTATGAGTGAAATAGTCGGGCTGGAGATGAGCATTATGTGAGGAAAGAGTAGTCTTTGAGATAAGAATTAATTCCAGAAAAAAAAAATCATAGGTCTAAGTTTGATATCATCTAATAAGGTCCTACTTCCACTTTTGTATGTCAAACTAGGTATTGCAAAGCAAATTGTCAAGACCATGAGCCAACGAAAGTTCGGCGTTCATGCATATTTTTCAAATGCTACCTAATCTTTCAGCAGCTAAAATCAAAGAGGACATACGAGGGTGGTCCGATAAATACTTAGTCTACAAAAGAAAAACGAAAATTTTGGAAAAGTGGCGTTTTATTTTTCAACATAGTCTCCTTTTAGTTCGATACACTTGGCCCAGCGATGCTCCAACTTCTTTAACCCGTCTGAAAAATACGTTTCCTCGAGGTCTGAAAAGTAGGCTTCCGTGGCAGCGATTACCTCCTCATTCGACTCAAATTTCTGCCCGGCGAGTGACTTTTTCAAGTTTGGAAACAAAAAGAAGTCGCACGGGGCTAAATCTGGAGAATACGGTGGATGGGGCAGCAGTTTGTAGTCTAATTCGACCAATTTGGCCATGGCGACGGCGGAGGTGTGAACCGGTGAGTTGTCATGGTGGAAAAGCACTTTTTTCTTCGCCAAATGGGGCCGTTTTTTCTGCAATTCGACGTCTAATCGGCCCAATAATTCGGCATAGTACAGCCCTGTGACCGTTTTGTCCCTCTCCAGGTAGTCGATGTAGATCACACCTTGTGAATCCCAGAAAACGGTGGCCATCACCTTTCCGGCCGATGGGGCTGTCTTCACCTTCTTCGGAGCACTTTCGCCGGGTAAAGTCCACTGTTTCGACTGTTCCTTGGTCTCTGGTGTATACCAGTGGATTCATGTTTCGTCGACTGTCACGAAACGACGCAGAAACTCCTTCGAATTGCGCTTAAACAGGGTCAGACATTGCTCTGAAGTTGTCTCACGGTTGCGCTTGTTGTCCGGAGTGAGCAAACGCGGCACCCATCGCGCCGATAGCTTTCTCATGCCCAAAATTTCATGCAGGATATGACCGACGCCGTCTTTTAAGATGCCTACGATCTTAGCTATCTCGCGCACCTTCGATCGTCAATCTGCCAATATGAGATTATCCTCCGTGGTAGCCGTTTCCGGAGCACCTGGACGTGGCTCTTCAAAAATCGACGTGCGACCACATTGAAACTCGTTAAACCAATTTTTGACGGTCGCCATCGAAGGAGAAGAGTCACCGTACACAGCATCCAAGCGCTTTTTGATTTCGCTGCTCGATTTCCCTTCCAAAAACAAGAATCGAATCACCGACCGATACTGCTCTTTCCATTTTTCAAAAATCAACGGACACACTTGCTTTCACACACTCTCAATAATAAACTACAACTCCGATCCGGCTGAAATCTTGACAGTAACCATCGAGAAGGTTGTACTACGTGATAGAATATTTTTTTTGCGAGAGTGGCGCCACCGGGCGGTGAGGCTAAGTACTTATCGGACCACCCTCGTATTTAGTGGACCACAAAAAGAGACCTCCTAAAAAATGATGCATTTGAGAAGAAAATAACTGCAAAAGAGAAAGTAGCATGGCAAAGTTTTAAAGAGGTGGCGACTAAAGTTCTCGGAAATCATAAAGATCCTAATTACAGAAATATTGTTGGAAATTTAATACAAAATTATAGAAAAATGGGGTGGTTAATGAGTCTGAAACTGCATTTTCTCCATTTACACCTTGATTGATTAACTGAAAATCTCCGAGATTTAAGTCAAGAACATAGAGAAAGAATGCATCAAGACTTGAGTGAATTTGAGAAAAAGTATCAAGGTATCTAGGGGATAAATATGTTGGCAGATTATTGCTGGAACCTGAAGCGAAAATCAAATAATTCTAACTAAACAAAAACAAGTCGAAGATCATTTCACAAGAAACGAAAGCATTCTCGTTTAGAGTAGTACTTCATGAACAACGTAAGGAGCAAGGGGACTCGAGGAAATAAAGCACCCCAATGTGACAGCCAAGGGGACTCACGGAAATAAAGCACTCCAAGTGAATCGAGAACTTGCCACGTCCAGGTCGTCGATTCTGCGTAACGCTAAGAACAATGATATGGCTTAGCAGAACTTTCGAAGTGAAAGGAACGCTCTGCATCTATTTTTCTATTTTTCTCGTATTCAGCCTACTATTGCACAAATTTATACTAAATTTGAGGAAACGAAGAAACAATTAAAAAATAAAAATTTCATAATAAAAGAGCGACTGCAAAGATTAACTTAACCTTTACCTGTCATTGTTCAATGTCAAACGTACTCCCTGCATCTCTTTTCTCATTTGAATTCGAATTCAGAACTCAAAAAAATGTGTATATCAATTTAGAGACTAAAATACAATAAAAAGAAATTTTTTGTGAATGGCTTTTTTACTGAGAATGGAGGTGGTCCCTATAGGGACAACCTGCCAAGCTAACCGTTCGTTCTAAATAATTCGGTAAAGATTTATAACAATTATGAGATAAATCGACATTCAATTTGAACTTTATTTTCTTCACTCTTAAAAGGTTAATTTCTTTACAATAACCAAGCAACATAAAAAACATTTTTGATTGTGATATATTATTGTAAATTTAAGATGAAATGTATAAGATATGATCAATAAAAATGTACAGTAAATTAACCTATATATGCTTCGCAATTGTATTATAACAACAAAATTAAATTAAATAACGAAAAAGGACCATAAATATTTTTCAAATGAACCTAAATGGATGATGGAATGATCTATAATGATCTATAAGAGGTTATATGTATATAAATAACCTCTAAAATGTGGTTTGAAAGAAACAAACTATGGATTCGAACTCAGGGACCTCAAAAACATACGCATGAATTTTTTCACATTTTTTTGTAGAATTATGTCAATTTGATTTTCAAATGAGCTCGAACCTGATGTGATGAAGTTAAACCAACCTTCTCATTGTATTCAGTGACCCGAAAAACGCCCTAAGCACTATATCGCTCAGAGTGTTTTTTTTTCGATTAAATATTAACCTGTCTAATTTATTTAAAATTTATAATGCCTAAATGTAAGCTCATACGCTTATTAATTCTATCTTGATCTAAAAAATAAATGAACATTTGTTGCAGCTGTCAGACTTCGATTTCCAATTGGAACTTCATGGTAGACTTGAAAACATTGAAGATTTCCAACATTCGATAACCATATTACTTAAAATTCTGACATACAATTTAGATCCATTAAATGAGATAGGAGACGTTAAAAATACCCCAAAAACACACAAGTTATATTCCACTGTGAATCATTTTTTTGGGAGTCAACTAGGACTTTCAGTGATATCAAAAATCATGACACAAATTATCAGCATGAGATTTGCCGTTTGCAGAAATTTGTTGATTCTGCAACGAATAGCGATGGATAAACAGAAATTATTCGATTCCAGATCTGTTAATAACATTAAGTCATCGTTAGTAACTAGATCTATTGTATTAACTCAGGCATATTATGTACTAATGTGGATATGTGAATCAAATGCTTCAGTTACTCCTTCACAAGCTCTATTGTAAGTAAAATATTCTACAACATACTATTAATCCTTTTCTATGATATGAAAAAAAACTTTTCTAAATAATTGCTATGTCCATTTCTATTGTGAAATTTTTCAGTTAAAATCATACTATTTAAAATATTTGCTAGATCACTTTAATAGCTAATAAAACTGTGCTCATATTTTTCATGTGTTTATAACGAGCGGCTTGTAGCTTGTTATATCTCTCTCTCTCCCTGAAGCCATCAATAAATAATCATTTATAATTAACTATGTACTAAAAATTTATAAGACGTTTCAGCGCCGAGTAGACGTCAGCCAATTGATAAGTGACGAACTCTTCGATCAATTACATTGGCCGACAGTTTTTAGATTCCGAGATCAGACATAGTGTACCCGAAGAAATTTGATGCGCTAAATCTGAATCTGGCCTCAGAATTGATCCAACACTCTCAGTTTCTAAGATATTCTAACCTAAAAGTGTAAAAGAGACTGTTTTTCGCTGTTTTTGGACTCTTCTCACGTCGTTAATTTCCATTCTAGTCAAAAACTAAAAAGAGCCTTCAAAAGGACAAATTGTCTATTTTAAAAAACACTACCTAATTTTTTCAATTTAAATTTTTAAAGCGGAGATATCGTTCTTTGAAATAGAGAAAATTTGAGTTTTCAATGGTACTATAAACTACATGAAAAAGGATCTGAGATGTGTCAAAATAGTGTGATATTACTTATCACCTATTATTTGTATTTAGTTCGTACTCTCGTGGTCTGTTACGTTATTGAGTAAAAATTCGTTTAAATTGAAGTAATGATATTAATATTGAATTTGAAAATTAAACTTCTGCAATGAAATATATGTGATTGTTTGGAGTGAAATTAAGGATAGATAGATTTGCTCTAGTTTCTTATGGTGCGAAGCGTCTCATAAGCAGAGCCTAAGTCTTCCTTTGAAGAAGTATGTGGTCATAGCGTGAAGTGTTCTATGAGTCGAGCATAAATCGCAATAGGGGTAGAAAGGCTTGCTCAGCTAATCACAAGAGAGAAATAACTTAGATATAAGCTAAGCTTATTCCGTTTCAAGCGCTCACTTTGCAAGGCTAGGAGAGAATACCTTTCACCTGTGCAAAATTGAGCCTATTTATACAAAAATTTTAGAGCCATTTACGTAGGATAGCCCTTTTCACGCTATTTCTGCAAATGTGCAAAATCATTTTCTCTTGTTTACAATAATATGGACGATGGTAAAGAAATTTGAAAAAATACAGGATTTAATATAGATAATTCAAGTATAATTTGCACTTATCGTGAAAGTCGTAGTTAAAAGTTATTAACTAACAAACTTAGTTAATTCAATTGCGCAAATTTTACAATAAAATAATTGAAATTTTTTACATAGAAAAATAACTTATCGATTATAGACATCATTTTCAATAAAAATACTTAAATTGTTTAATAATATTTGAATAATAAATAATTTATATTTTTCGCCAAATCTTATAATGTAAATATAAAAACCGCTAATTAAAAATTATCAATTCTTACAATTTTGTTAGTAAGTACAAAATTAACGCTGTGATGATGCGTCATCGCGGTAAAATTGACCTACTAAACTCACGCGAGATCCTCTCCAGATAAGAGGATACGGACCGATCAGCTGATGCCATCTAGATCACACGCGCGCATATCCGAGATCTCGCAAAAAACATTTCTCAGGGTCTACCAAATCGACGTGCACGACCCTTACGCCCGCGCACAACCACTCGCGCACTCATAACCCGGACCGACACTTCTTCAGGAAGCCAGACAACGAAAAAGATCGCAGCCGAGATCAGCTGATCCGAGACAACTGATAGCAAGCTTGAGCTAGACTGAGAGAGGGACAACCGAGCGCGTGAGAGTGAGCAAGATAATCGATGGGAGAGCGATCGGGTGCGAGCGAGGGGAAATCGGTAGGGCTAACGAGCGTGTGCGTGAAAGAAATAGTTGATAACGACGCGAAACCGACCGACGTGCGCGACTTGACTAATCAATCGGTAATAAGATAGAGGTAGATCGACAAATAGAGTAAAACCGACGCTATGTGACCAACAAATAGGGAAATTAGGCGCCAAAATCTGGCCAGTAGTAAAATTGTGCGGGCTAGAACATTAAAATAGACGGCGATGATGACTGGGTTAGCAACAAAATTGACCAATCAGATAAAAACCCAACCTACGATGAAAAGGGGAGGTAATCGAGGAGACGCGACGCGACTCCGCGAAAAGCTGCGGCAGTGTTAGTAGAGCTCTGGCTGCGCGCGGAGGCCTGAAGAGACATAGTGACAGTGAACAAAGCATTAGTGATTGAACAAAGAGATAACCATAGTAACATTAGTATTAGCAGCAGCATTAATATTGACAGTATCAGCAGCATTAATAGTAATAGTAGCAGCATTAATAACCAAGGGAATAAGAGTGAGTATTTTTCTTTCTTTCTTTCCTTTCTCTTCGCGCCCAACCATAACCGAGACCGCTGTCGACCAACCCTAGTGTCGCCTGACCTTTGCGTAATCGCCGAATTACTCGCGCATCGACGTGAGTGCCGCCTGACCTTCGCGCGATTGCCGAATTACTCGCGCGTTTATTAGAGTGTTGCCTAACCTTCATGCAATGACCGTAACAGTCCGCGCATTAATCTATGCCGCCAGACCCTTTGTGCGATCCCCGAGATTGTCCGCGTATTAACCTGCGTCGTTTGACCTTCGCGCGATTGCCGCAAAAGCAGATCGCTATCGCGTCGCGGTTCGCCATCCGTGAGCCTTTTAAGGGAATTTGTACGAGGTGGACCGCCGTAGATAGGTTTCTTGCGCCGAACAAAGGGAAGCCGAATTCCGTTGAGGACGCGATGACCAGATGCTATTAGTACTCCCCACCCCCCCATTTCCCCCTTTTACTTCGACCTACGATATGACCGACCTTGGTCTGACCCGGGTATATATATAGAACAGATTAGTATTTATTAAGAAATAAAAATTTCCGCCGAAATTCTTTGTCGTCATTGACTCAACCTTAATCAACTTTCCGTATCCCCCGTAGCTATCGCGATCGGGTGCCCGAAGCCGGCGAACGCATCGACGCGTCAACGCCATTTTCTTCACGCGATTGATTCGTCCGAATTCTTCACTGCCCCTGGATTGCTGACTCGGCGCCCTGAGACGCCGCTCTGACGACCCGCTGCTGAGAAAAGAGTCCCTGCTCTGACATATTAACTAGCCGTTGCCCGTAATTTTCCTCGCACGTTGAATAGGACTTCTCGCTTCCTTTTTATATCTTATAGGTGGCCAGCGAGGCCAGCGTCAGGAGGAAGCAGCGAAGCACCCGACTCTTCAGCGACCAGAACCAGCCGATCTGCAACGCTACCCGCCCTCCTAACGCGAGGACGGTAGCTGGCGTCCAATAAATAATAAAGCTGCAACTATTGGCTAACTGCGCCGCTGGTGGCAGCTGAGGCCATGAAAAATTTGTATAAATCATTTTTCCCTGATCCTCTCCCGTCACAACGCTTTCGATTAATATACTTTTATTTGTTTAGATAAATTATTGAATTTTTATTTATTGTGTAACGGGGTGTAAATTCCGTTTTATTTCTTTGTCTTGTCCGATGCGCAGTCGTACCGGAATGCGCGTGGCGAGATTGAAACAATCAAGTTTTGTTAACTAACCGAAGATCAAGAGAGGACGGGTGTCAGTCAACCAACTTATTACTAGCAAAGACAACAATAAATTAATGTTTCAATCATACATGAGCTAGTATATTTTCTATGTAATCTACAATACGCTTGGCCCGTGCTTATGCGGCGCGCGCGACAATCTTACGCATCGGCATGTCGTTTATAGTTTCTCATGGTTTATCTTTGACGCTGCTAATATCCTTAAAACGTCTTATTGTTTGTTTGACAGTTGATCTTGATATTGAAGCCAAACTATTTCTAAAACATTCATTAAAAACATTTTTTACCTTAGCAAAAGATCGTTTAAGCATACCAGAACTTTGCATTATTAAAATTTGTATTTGTACTTTTCCAGAAAATCGCTGTACTGTGATATAAAAGAAAATTAGTAGAAAAGTATATGAGATCACTGGAAGTATCAAAAGTTACTCGAAGTCACAAATAGAAATTTTTAATTATTCCGAAAAGAAATGAATAAAAATTATTCCAGAATAATTAGCTCAAGTTTAAAACTAATTGCTCAAAAATTCTACTATAAAATGTTTACAATAGATATTTTTTTAACTATAACCTTCGCGGGAATCAGATTAAAATGTTATTCACATTGATAACGAACGGTGATTTTGACAAGCGTCGAACTAGGAAATGGCTTTCTGAGGTAGAATGATGCAATAACTGAAATATCCAATAGTAAAAGTTTTCAGGTTGGCAGTTACTCATGTTTTGGTGGTTACAAAATTCAAATTTCAGGTTAGTTTCTCATTTAACATGTAACAATTTTGTCGCGCTGCTACCTATTTTTAAAGGGGAAGGTAAGAGAGGCGTTTTCGCTCTGAGGAGTAGGCAGGAAAATAAGCCAATTTTATTAACACCAAATGACAAACCTTTTATTACCTTATAATTCCAACAAACGCGCGCTTATACTAATAAAAAATCTAAGCACCTTAATCGTACGTCTACAACATAATGCACCTTAACCGAATAACAAACTTATTCTAACACAAAGAAACTTGTAAAGTAGTCGGCGAGTGATCGCCTGGCTACCACGCACTTACAATTAAATGAAACACGCAATACAAATTATTGACGAAGAGGAATTAAACAAAGGTAGCCGCCAAGTGATGGCCTGGGTACCTCATAATTCGCGAGACCGCACATCACTGCGAGAGAGAGAACAACCGGGGGAAAGAGATAACCTAACCTTTGTTTTCTCCTCGATGATCCCTGGGAGGCGAAGATGGTAACTGCAGGGTAGGCTGATAGTCCGCTTTCTCGTCGTTGTCGCTGCTGCAGGTGGTGTGCGCTTTGACGGAAGGCCAGGGCGTGGGGTCGCTCAGGATGGAAGGCAGCCAACCTCTTCTTCGCAGGGAAACAATTCTCAAGATAATCGGCAGCACGAGCTGATTCCTTCTGCCGACTGACCTCAATTACTAGCTGACGTAGAATCAGGCCACGCAATACTTCCTTGCGGGCAGTGACCGCGCTCTTCCAAACTATCCCTACTTAGCCTATTTTTAGGCGGCGTGCGACGAAACGCTAATTGGTCGCGCGTCGCCTGCCTGTCTAATAACCGCTTAGTTCTCTCTCTCTCTCTCTTTCTCTCTCATTCTCTCTCTTTTTCTTCAACTGCAGCGTCTTGTTACGTTTTCCTTCTGCAACGCTCTCTCTCGCTTTTCTTAGGCTATCTTAGCCGGGTCTGGTAATTTATGGTGGCTGAATAAAAGGTACAGTATTAGACGCATAAAAAAAGTGCGCTTAATACTGACCACTGAGCCTTGCCAAGGGCAAAAAGAGGTAGGGGAACCGACGAGAAACAGGCAACTGCCTACTCTCGTCTTAAACAAATTGGTTGTTCCAAAATGACCGCCCTGGTAACACAAAATTTCTTTGCTCTTTAAGAACTTTCGATTAGTTGTAATAGATGTTTTGGTGGTTGCAAGATTTAAATTTCAAACTAGTTTCTCATTTTACAAAATAGCTGATTCAAAATATCTGCCGTGATATCAGAAAATTTGATTCCTTATTCAAAGCTTTCGAGGAATAGTTACTCGTGTTTTAGTGGTTGCTGAATTGTAATTGTCGAAACGAAACCTGGAAAAAAAGTGGACCTAAACTAACTTAATTTTTCCAAATATCCGGTAAGCTCTACTTTAATATTATTCATCAAGATATTCTGCCTTAGTGATATTTGACTTGACTACAATGCAGGATTGAATTGGAAAAATAAAGAATTATCTTAACAATAACTTGCTCTTTTTCTCTTCGAGGTTAAAACAACGGGATCCCATTCAAAAAACTTAATTTAACTTTCAAATGAATTGAAGGTCAATCCCAAGGTTAAATTGAAAGTCATCATTGAATAGTTAGGAAATAATCTTATCACTATTATATGAAGCATTTCTTCTGAAAATATAACCTAGACAAACCATAATGCAGTTCCGAGTATTCTTAGATGCGAAGGACATTTACCCTTTGGATGATCTTTGGATCATCTTTGACCCCTCATGTATCTTATACTGTTGGAAAGGAAATGTTTCCCCTTTTTATTTCTGTATGAAAAAAATGGCTATTTCCATTTTGAAAAATTAAACTTGACCTTCGAATGACTCTAAAGGTCTAGTCCCAAGGCCAAATTCAAAGTCACCAGTGAATAGTGTGGAAAAAATCTTATCACTTTTGTATGAAACATTTTTTCCTGGACATGCTTTTTTTGCTGAACATGCCTTCCTGGAACTTTTGAGACCCCTTGTATATTCTGAAGCTAATTTTTTACCTGTCTTGACGCGAATAGATATTGACATATATTCTATAGATTAAGAAAAGATGTACCCTGACATATATGTGTTGTGTATACACGTGTCTCAGAGTTCAGTAGCTCATGGACTATCAGTCATCTTTACGATGACCACTCTACCATTTCCATCGGTCTACATAACGAAGGATCTGTTGCAGTACTTGATTTGCCCTTGGATATCAAAATCACCTCTCATCTTCATCTAATCGGGAAGGTTCCCTCAACCAAGCATTTATTATACACGCTTAGCATCATCTGGATATTTTTGTATCCCATCTCATTAGAAATGCCATTCAGACCTTAACTTATTTCGTATCATATTGTATTCCCGTAGTATTTACTCATGTACACTGCCCGTCAATCACTTTTGCCATGCTTACCTCAAAATTAGGCAAACTTGAAAGTTTTGTATCTCGGTCGGAAATCATCGTATCACAAAAAACCGCAGGGCATTTTAAAGTTAATTGCAAAAGCTTCCATTTAAGACGTGCAGAGACTTAAAACTGAAAATATGTATTTTTTACAGTAAAAAAACTGATTAAAAAAATTTCAATTTTTTTAACCGCGACTTAAATCAATGCCAATTTAGAACCAGGCGGTGGAGGGCAAATTGACCGGAGGGGTTCGGAGGGTAATGTCTTTCCCTTTAAAATTAGCTCCCGCGGGGTTCTATCCGATGTTTTTTAACCGAGTTACGGCGTTTTTTGTAAAAAAATAACCTTTTTTTTCAATCCTCAATTACTTCGACTTGCGTACGTTTTGGAAAAAAATGCCAAGGAGAAAAAAGTTTTATTTTGTGCCCAAGAATACGAAAATAAAGTCAAAATAAAGAAATAGAGAAAAAAATTTTTTTCGGTTTTTTAGCGCATTAAAAAAATAAAGGAATTTAATTTTTTTTTACGCTTAGTTTTAGTTTTTTTGTGATTTACTACGTCCCTAGACATTTTAAAACGAAGCGTAAAAAAAATTAAATTCCTTTATTTTTTTAATGCGCTAAAAACCGAAAAAAAATTTTTTCTCTATTTCTTTATTTTGACTTTATTTTCGTATTCTTGGGCACAAAATAAAACTTTTTTCTCCTTGGCATTTTTTTCCAAAACGTACGCAAGTCGAAGTAATTGAGGATTGAAAAAAAGGTTATTTTTTTACAAAAAACGCCGTAACTCGGTTAAAAAACATCGGATAGAACCCCGCGGGGGCTAATTTTAAAGGGAAAGACATTACCCTCCGAACCCCTCCGGTCAATTTGCCCTCCACCGCCTGGTTCTAAATTGGCATTGTTTTAAGTCGCGGTTAAAAAAATTGAAATTTTTTTAATCAGTTTTTTTACTGTAAAAAATACATATTTTCAGTTTTAAGTCTCTGCACGTCTTAAATGGAAGCTTTTGCAATTAACTTTAAAATGCCCTGCGGTTTTTTGTGATACGATGATTTCCGACCGAGATACAAAACTTTCAAGTTTGCCTAATTTTGAGGTAAGCATGGCAAAAGTGATTGACGGGCAGTGCATATATATAGGTATATGAGGGTCGTTCAATAAGTTCATGTCTTCTCGAAAAATCGTGGTGTTATGGTAATATATTTTACACTATAAGAGAGTCCCATCTAGTGTATAAGAACGTATACAAAGTTCCAAGTCAGTACGTTGGTTTAGAAATTTTCCACGGTCATTTGAATTTAGTTTTTCATTAAGTAAACAAAATCATGGAAAAAAATGAGTTTCGTTTGCTTATTAAACATTATTTTATACAGGGATAATAAAAAAACTAAAGAATAGATCAGGAAATATTATGGAGACTCTGCTCCATCGCATGGCATAGTTCACTAATGGTTTACTGAATTTCGTTGTGGTCGTCAGAGCACAAGTAATTCTGAGCGTCCTGGCCGTCCAAAAGAGGTAACTAATTAAAACATGATCAGTAAAGTTCATAATATTGTACTCGTCGGTCGTCGATCGAAAGTGCGAGGACTAGTGAGGCTCTTAACATTTCGGTAAGATGCACATGTAACATTTTATATGACTGTTTGGTCATGAAAAAGTTGTATGCAAGATGGGTGCCGCGCTTGCTCACAGCTCTTAACAAGCGAGCTCGTGTAGTTATGTCTGAGTAATATTTGAGCGTGTTTCAACATAATCCAAAGGAGTTTTTGCGATGCTATGTTACTGTAGATGAAAAATAGATTCATTATTATACGTCAGAAACGAAAAATCAGTCAAAAATGTGAACTGGGCCAGGTGAATCTGCCCCGAAAAAAGCGAAGACGGTACGATCAGCCGGAAAGCTTGTAACACGTACGTTAATAATTTAAGCCTGAACAACGTTGCGTCACAAATTATTTAAGGGGAAAGGCTCGGAAGGCGCATTCGCTGCGTCGCGAAAATTTAACGAGGGCTATGTCATCCGGTAATATAGATAATCGCAATTTAATCAATTACAAGAGAGACAGGTTCGAACAGAATAAACTCATCAATTCGAATATTTTACTCTTTATTGCAACAATACTATACATTCGGCTTTTGACGTGTGCGTCGGCCGCGTCCGGGCTAAGTTCGTTCCGTGCGAATTAACGCACAGGAAACAGAACGTCACCTTACAATTTGTCCCGTGAATTCCGCGAGGGCGATGCGAATTCACGCATCTAACCACTCGTCCGCGTCCGGCCTATATGATGCTCGGAGAGAGAGAAATCGAGGCGCGCACCGATAAACCAAAAAGGGTACCTGACCTTGAGAGGGAGCGCTGCTGCGGAAGTCCACGTCCTCTGAGTAAGCGATGTAGTTCTCGAAAGGCAGGATTCTCGATGCAGCCGGTCTTCCTTCTTGCTGATGGTCGCTATATGGTACTCAACCGCACAAACACTCGTTATGGTCGCGAAGCTTGACTAGCTGGCAATTAATTGCCGGTCAAAACTCTACTGCCCGCGATCTCGCGCCTTCCGCGCTTTCTTATACGCCCCTCCCTACAGGTACTCAAAACGGCCGAGCGCCGCCGGCTACGCACACATGTGCGGCTCATGCCGGCGACACTATTTCTCTCTCTCCTCCTCTGCTCCCCGCTCACGCCTATCCCTCTAACGCCAGGCATCTCCGCCGATCAGGAATCAGACCTGCAACAAAGCCACATCGTGCGTCGATACTCGGTTTTACTCAACCAAGACCGGTGTGGCAGCGGCTCAGGGGAAGGCACGCGGAAGAGAGAGAGAGAGGCGAACAGGGCGATCGAATCCATCGATCGATTCGCCCGTCACAAGCTCAAGGCTACAATTTTTTGTGACTCAAGTGGAATAATATTAATCGATTACCTACAGAATGGAACATCTATCACAGGAGAATATTGTGCCTTATTATTAGACCGATTTGATATCATACTGAAGGAAAAGCGGCTCCATCTGGTGAAAAAAAAAGTTCTTCCACTACGACTGTGAACGAGCTCACACGAATTTTATTGCAACGGCCAACTTATTTGATTTACTCTACGAAATACTTCCTTATCCACCTTTTTCTCCAGATTTGGCTCTTTCTGATTATTTGTTTCTTGACATGAAAATTTGGCTTGTAGGTAAAAGATTTTCATCCAGCAAAGAGGTAAGTGCTGCGACAAATAGGCACTTTGCGGAGTATTATAAAAATTATTTTTTAGAGGGCATAAAAAAGCTTGAGCACCGTTATAATAAATGTATAAAGTTAAAAGAGGACTATGTTGAAAAATAAATTGGAATTATTAAAATAAATAGTGTTTTTTTTATTTAAAGTCATAGACTTATTGAACGACCTTCGTGTATATATATATATATATATATATATATATATATATATATATATATATGTAATATGTATAAATTCTTTTTTAGGGAAACTAACATCCATCGAATTGCTCTTTTAACAACAATAAAAAATCAGACAAATATTGGACAACGTCATAATAGAACCTTTTCTTTATTAGAGATGTTCATACAATATGGGACAAAACAGTATATTTACAAACTTGTGGACCAGATTATTCATAATTCATCAAACTTCCATGTTTGGCATTTTGGATTATTCAATTATACAAATTTCATACTTCAACTAATGTATCCTTTACTAATATTAAATATTGTTCAATTTCTTATGAGGTAGATATATTGGTATAAATGAGCAGCTATGTCTCGTTAAAATATTTTTTATATTTTTATATTTTGAATTTATCGATCAAAAAATACAAAGATTATGGATTATTCCACGTACATTTGTAATTGACTAAAGACTCCTTTCTTGACCTTGCGGAAGATATATCATATTAATAGCCAATAATGATCTCTGATGGATGATTTCACGTAATATACAATAATAACGCTTTTCAAGCGAATATACGTTTTACTTCTCTCTTAATCTCACAGATGTGTGTCATACACAAGCAGTGTATAAACGTATGCGTTTTTAGATTTTGCGACGTAGAATTTATCATTAATAAAAAGTATAAACAATAAGTATATAATTAAAATTTTATTGAGATCTGTATAATTTTCTCCATTTTTAATAGATTAAAAAATATGTTGATCAGTAAGGGAGAAACAGTCCAGTAAATAAATCTACTTCTTATTTTTTATACCAACATTTCATAACCAATTTTGCTAAACTCATCAGGTTTTATTGAATAAAAAAACAAACAAACCCATTTTGCTTAAGTTAAAACAAAAATTACACAGGTACACAAAAAAAAGTGGTCTGTATAAAAAATGTCATACATATATTCCAATTACAAAAAATCTATTTCAGGAGGAAACACTAGTATTTTTATGAGTTTAAAGATCATTAAATCCGAATTTTCAATCCGTTTAGCCTCAGAGGATCTCGGAAACTACAGCAAAGAACGGTGTGAATGTTTTATCAATATATCAAGGAAATGGAACGTCAGTATAAAAGATAATGGGATATGATGGCAGATTTTTGCTGAATTCTTAAAAGGAAAAATGAACCAAAAACACAGAAAAGGAAAAGAAATCTGCTGCATAGATCTTTTAAAGATAATAGGGTCGGTCAAAAAAAAGAAAAGTGTAAATTTAGATATATTTATAGTACCCTCCATTACTTAAATGTTGTTTTGATTATTAAACGTGATTGGGGGAACAATTCTAACGCTGAATTCGGATCCAGCGATCCTTGAAACGTAAGAGAGCAATGTTGCAGACCAGAGTATATAAAATATCTTTCCCGTTTATTTGATTTCAAGCTGACCTTAATCTATATCTATTAATAGAATCAAGCGAACCTTGGATTTGAATTCAGCGGCCCTAAAAACCATAGAAAATACTAATCATTCCTTTTTAAACGACTTTTTTCCACTTGTCCTTGAATGCCCTTAAATCTGACGTGCTGGGGTTAAACAAATTGCAAAATGTGTACACCTATGAATCGCTGCCTAATTCGACTTGCGTCGCCATCTCACGCGTCGGACTTAGGGCAGGGATTGGCCCGTCAGTCGACCTTGCCAATTTCTCCTTCAGAGATAAAAAGAAGCCAGCTTCTGTAGACCTGGAAGACTCTTCTTTGTCTTCGTCGGTAACCTCAATGATTTCGAAAGAAACGTACTTGTTCTTCTCTTGGCTCTCTTTGTTAATGGTTGCTTGATGCTCCTAGTCTAAAATCCTAGACCATAGCGCAGCGCCGCTAACTCCGTCGCCAATTGGTCAAGCTGCTCGAGGTTGATGTTCAGCATCTCAAATAGAAATTTTCTCGCGATTAGAGGAGGTGTAAAGTGTGCGTGATCGTGTCAAAGGTAGCCGTCTTTTCGGCCTGGCCGAGGTTCTCCGGAGTCGCTGCTAATGATATGCGCTTCAGCCCGCTAGGGGGTTTATCTCTTAGGGGTCGGCATCTCATTGGCCTGGCCGAAGTCCCCCGCGGCTAATGCACACACGAGGTGATCACGCGCGTGATCCATCGGACAAACGCCGTTATTGTTTCCGCGGTCGCCCCAGCTTTCTCCTGGAGTATATGTGGGTTGGGATAGAAAAATAGCTGAATCGACTGATTCGCCTTTGACGATGAGGCGTATGGATTTTCTAAGATGACCACACCCTCGCTTGCGCGGCAGGATGGCGTGTCGTGACGGTTCCTCTTCTGCGGATGGTGGGCGTTTCGGTGGCGCGCCACGCCTGCTCCACGTTTCGATTTTATTCACTCGCACACTCGCTCAGCGTATTGCTCGTCGACTTCGCATTGCTCGGTGGTTAAGATGTAGCGACTTTTCCGCGCGCAGTTTTCTCCTCTTCTAGTCTCGATGAATGATAGAAATGTCTGAGGTCTTTAGCGTGTGTTAATCCTGACAGTTCCTCTTGCTGATTCTCACGTCGATAGGTACTATTCCCTACGACCTTGCAAATTATATATAGGGACCGACGTATGTGCGTACAAGATCGGCGGCTATTTCCTGTGCAGCGTTTGATAATATTCTGTTTTTCTTCAGTACTCAGTCGTCTACTTTGAACTTAGCTGGGCGACGCCTCTAATTGTGTGCGTGTGCGTAGCGGTCGCTTTTCTTGAGCGCGTCCTTCTTTGCCCTTCGGGCAATAATGGAGTTTCCGGTCAAGCGTTCTGTCCAATACGCTTGCGAGTCTACTTCTTACTCGGCGACGGCTTGATCAACCGCCCAACACAGATAGCCTAACGGATTGAACTGTCTCCCAAAGTTCAGTATCGCCAAACTTAGACCAGTCATGCTGTGCACCGCCGTGTTCAGCGCAAATGCGAACTCCGGCAAATACTCGTCCCATTCTTGATGTGTTTTGTGCAATAAAGCATTATTCATGGTCTTCACTATGCGGATTGTCCACTCAGTCGGGTTTGCTTGTAGATGGTAATGCGGCGTAAAGGAATCACTTACACTTGCCGTTTGTAGATAATCGATTACCGTTCTGTTTTTAAAATCGATGCCGTTATCCGATAAGAATGCCACTGGTGTGCCAAACCGCATGACTATGCACTATTGCAATGCCTCCTTGATCTCCTTGGCATTTGCCTGTCGTAGAGGCACGCACTCTATCCAGCGAGTAAACAAGTCGACCAACATGAAGACTGCGAGAAAACGACCATGCGATGTTACCCACTACCACCTGCCACATTCTTTTAATCACCCGCGACTTTATCAAACCAAACGAAGGTTTCTGCTCCGCTTTGCATTGCTGGCACACGACGCAACCCTTGACGTAATCTCTTACGTTAGAATACATTGCGGGCCAATAATAGGCGCGGTTAACTCGCACGAAAGTCTTTTAACGACTTGGGTGACCTGCTGTAGTGACGTCGTAGCATTCCCGGAAAATCTTTGCCCTATTTTTTTGGAAAAAGCGAGCTTCCACGCGTCTTCGTCCTCGATGATTCCAACCAGATCGTCGTCTGGGCGATAAGTGTACAGCGTGCTATCGATGATTACTTGTTTACTTCTTGAACCTTCTCAGAGTACCATGCATCGGTGGTGTCCGTTCTTTACGCGAATGAGCGCAACGTGACAACCGCAAGCTCATCGACGCTGTACAAAACTTTTCGGCTGGCTTTCCTTCCCCTTCGAACGCTCTTTAGAGTGCGTCGAGCAGTTGGTTCTGAGCTCCGCTTCGATACACTACTTTGAAGGTATATCCTTGGAGGGTCAACGCCCATGGAGTGAGACAGACAGTCGGGTTCCTGAAGCTCATGAGCCACCTTAGGCTATAGTGGTTCGTAACCACTGTAAATTCTTAATCCTTTACTTACTTGCAAAACTTGTGAATGTTCCAGATCACTGCAAGAGCCTTCCTCTCAACCATCAAATAATTGTACTCGGCCGAATTCAACACGCGATCTGTATAATTGATGACACTCAGTTGTCCCCCTACCCGTTGCATCAGTACTGCTCTTATGCCTGTCGCCCTCGCGTCTATCTCGAGTTTGTATTTGCCTTCGGAGTCCGGGGGATAGAGGCAGAGTGCTGACGTCAATAATTCTTTTATCTTTTTGAAAGCGAATTCTTGAGCATGACCCTAAATATATTCCTGTTATTTTTGCGTCAGCATCGTAAGGGGTTCAGCGACCGAGGCCAGGTTCGAAAGAAATCATCGGTACCACGATGCCATCCCAAGAAACCTCCGTAATTTACTCAAGTTTTTCGGTCAAAAGTACTCTACTAAGGTCCGGATTCGCTCGAGATCGGGCCCTCGTGATCGACGATCAAACCCAGATATCGGACGTAGAATCTACAAAACTCACATTTATCCGGGTTTATCGTAAGGTCCGCCTCGCGAATGTGAGACAGTACAAGCTCTAACTTCTCAACGTGTTCCTTGAAGCTCGATGAGATCACGAAGATGTTGAGATAGGCGAACGCGAACGGGCTGAGCTCTACTCCTGTCACGCTGTCGATAAAGCGCTGGAATATTGCGCCGACGTACGCTAGCCCGAAGGACATGCGTACGAACTGGAAGTGACCCAACTGTGGCATGGTAAATGCCGTTAATGCTTACGCTGTCGGAACCAGTTTGATTTGATGATATATGTTGCTCAAATCAATGCTCAATATGTATTTGACGTCGCGTAGCCTTAAAAGGATATCTTGCATGTAGGGGAGGGGGTATGCATTCGGCTCAATGACCTTGTTTAGCGTGCGAAAGTCGATACATAAACGGTAAGTGCCATCCTTTTTCCGCACCTTTACCACGGAGTTGGACCAGCCACTGTTCGCTGGCTCGATTATGCCGTTCAGTATTCGTTTGACAACGGCTGTCATCTCTTGTTCAACCTTGTTCGAAACGGGATTAAAACATTGCTTGATGGGACGCGCAGAACCGACGTCGATTAGATGTTCAATGCCGTGTGCGAAACCTATTCCCCTCCCACTCCACTAACTTAGCAGTCCACCGTGGCATTTAGCTCCTGTCTTTGTATGTTGCTTGCCTCTACGATGCCAGCCGCAGTCAATCTCGACCTAGCACATCGAGGCTTGCCATTTGTAGGCGGACTAGCTGCTGCGATTTTTTTTAAAGAAATAAATAATAATTTTTTTATAAAGAATAGCATGTCGTCGTCAGAGTCTAAAACAGCGCGAGCTGCTTAATAAAATTAACGGCGAGGATCTACTCATCGATTAATGTTAGCACTATCGTCACCCATGGTGTGTTTAGTTAAAACTAAATGAAAAATGACTGTACCTCAAATTTTATTGCTGATCCTGTATCCTGGCTCTATATGGATATGTTTTATAAAGCGACTAAAGTTGTAGAGATGGCATTTTTTTAATGACCTCAAATCGATTTTTGACAATTTTTTCATTTTACTTATTAATAATCATAATAATACGACGTAATTAGTTAGGTTGACAATTATAACTCATTTATAAACTATAATAAACCTGTTTAAATATTATCTTAACGATTACAGAACTTCAAATTCAACATAACTTTTATATATATATATTGTAACGGGGTGGGTACCGTTTAATTATTTTTATTCGGACGATCGCGTAAATAGATGCGCGTAATCACCTATATCAAATACGAAAGTCGGAGAACAAGAGGGAACGGGTGTCAGTCAACCAACAAATCTACAGGAGTGGAATCAATACGGAATAAACACGTCGAAAGCACTGGTTAATATCATGAACGAAAATTCTTTATTGTCCTCTCTGAATGCTACACTAGAATTGGCCCTCGTGTTTATGTTTACGGTTGCGCTCGCACGACGACAACATACAGCGTCGGATCGCTCGCCGCTTTCTGTTAGCAGAGCTATTACATGCACGCTTCGCTTCGAGTACGAAAAATTAGTTATCACGCATGCAATCGCGGTCGCGGGATTAAGCTGGCCAGCTTACCTTTATTCTGCAGACGCATGAAGACGAAAGGAACAATTTGCACTGCGGGAAAGTCTGTCTGTTCTTTTTGTCGCGGATCGCGAATTCGCGCGCACGTGGTTTCACCCTCGATGGCGAAACCTCACACACACACTCGTGATGTCGCAGGTAACAATGCTCTTTAGCTGGCTCAGGTCTACACGCCGCGTAGCTCGATGACAATTATCCTGGGCTCTGGGACACGTATATGGGCAATTAGTTCAAGAGTCTCGACTTTTGTGGCTTCCGCACCGGTAGCTGGTTTTCCGCTGGTTCGTTTTCAATCGCGCGCGTTCCGTCTGCTCGCGTGCCGAATTCCGTCGTTACATTTTTCGCCTACCGGTAAGTGCTGCCCCCGCAGCCAGCGACTAGGTTAGGCAATTAGCGCTAATTTGACCTTTACCGTCACAATGTGTGTGTGTGTGTGTGTGTGTGTGTGTGTGTGTGTGTGTGTGTGTGTGTGTGTGTGTGTGTGTGTGTGTGTGTGTGTGTGTGTGTGTGTGTGTGTGTGTGTGTGTGTGTGTGTGTGTGTGTGTGTGTGTGTGTGTGTGTGTGTGTGTGTGTGTGTGTGTGTGTGTGTGTGTGTGTGTGTGTGTGTGTGTGTGTGTGTGTGTGTGTGTGTGTGTAATTATGAAGTCAAATCAAACTTATGAAAATATTTTTTCACAAGTGCAAAGTATTGTATACCAGCGTGGCCCTCAAAAGCTTATCAAAGTAATTGGCATTATTTTTAGATATTTTATAATTATTCCAAGTTGCTTTGAGTCGCAATGAACAGCTTCCATCGCCTGCTCAGAATAGTATTCAAGACCTAAAATAATAATAGTGATAGAGCTAGGATAATAAAAATAAAATAATAATATCAATAGCAGTAGTAATATCAATATACCTTGCTGACTTAATTCGCAAAATTCTTCAAAATATTCAAATATAATGTCAATCTTCAACGTTATTGATATTTCTCATCCTAGAAAACTTAATTTGAAACTTTCTAGAATCTCTTTAAATTTGATTTAAATTTAAATCTAATGTAAAAGAACTAACAACTTTTTTTAGTTTTCTCAATACTTCAACATTTTTACAGATGTCTAAGCACTTGATTGAATCCAAATTTTAAATGAATTTAATAGTTTATTACAGTCATTTCCCACGAAGACATAGTTTCCATAAGTACAAGCTCTAGATACATTACATTTATTAGCCCATGCCAAAGCAACGTTTTTAAATTCCGCTGACGTTTTATCAAAAATTAAATTCACTGCTCCCAATAAAAGATGCAATTGAGGAGGTGGTATGAAATATAGAATTTTCTTATCCACGAGTGCTAGCAATGGTGAATTCACGCAGCTTTTGAAGTTTTTAGCATTTTTTCTTAAACAGTTTTTCGATGACAACTATTTTTTGTAATTTTTTTCAAACTGAATTACAGTTCTTGAATCGCCAACTAAGCAATTAGCTAAGCAAGCTCCGTAATAGGGGTATGAATAATTAAGTAGTTGCACTTGACATTAAGCCACAAACCATATTAAGAATTTTCAAGTCAGATTCAAAAGTAGCACCATTCTTTAGATGGAGATTCACAATCAACTTTTTATAAATAAGTTGTGAAATATTTATATAATTGTCTTAAGCACCAGAAGCTATATAAATAATAAAAAGTTTTATAATACCACCTTCAGAAAATTTTTTATTATAATTTTTCTTCTTCTTGAATTCTTGTACATCTAAAACACCTGACACATTTATTAATGAGAAAAACATGCAAAATTTCAAATATCCACTGCTTCCATCAATACCAAATTTTATGTGTATTTCATTA
Organism: Phymastichus coffea; assembly: GCF_024137745.1. Taxonomy (NCBI): domain Eukaryota; kingdom Metazoa; phylum Arthropoda; class Insecta; order Hymenoptera; family Eulophidae; genus Phymastichus; species Phymastichus coffea. The sequence continues at coordinate 9,584,723 of NW_026706814.1, forward strand.
GGATCACTTCGTTTGGTCATAAAATCGATAAAACCCTGTAAGATTTTGCAAATCACGACTTTTCCTGCTCCATCAATTTTGACATTCTGCTTTTCTTATACAAAATTTAGATCACATACTTCAAAAAATTCATCAAATAAATAGGTTTTTTCCTTAGTTTTTTTCTAACATTTTTTTCAAGTTTTATCGAGCCATTGCTCTCTGAACCAATTGCAGCTGTTATTCCTTGTAATTTTCTATCATTCAAATTCAAGTACGAAGATCAATAAAAGTGTGGTTATGGCGGCAGCGAGCAGGAAGGAGGAGACGAGTAATGGAGAGTAAGAGTGGACAAAGCGGGGCCGGGGCAGACCAAAGAAAGAAGAAAACGAGAAAAAGGAAAACAGTGGGGAAAAGGATATAAGAAAGTTCATACAAAGGGAGAAAGATAGTAAGGAAATAGATTTTGAAAAAGTGTTAAATTAGTGCATACACCATCAAGGACGCCAGATGAAAGGTCATACGGTAGCGTAGGGAAAAATCACAGTGAAATAATTGAGCAGGCAGAGAAAATAAAGGTCGATAATGACGAGGTAGGTAAGGAAAACGAACAAGATGAGGTGGGGAAGAAGAATGATGGGAAGGGAAGGCGAGGAGAGAATTCGGTGAAAGACAAAAGTGAGAAAATACGGAAGAAACAGGAGATAAAAGACGCACAGGAGCTAAATGGTAATAAGGGTGAGGCCGATAAGGAAAAAATTGAAGCAAGGAGAATAGAAGACCGAGGGACAGATGTAAACTCAGACAGGACAGAGGGACAGATGTAAACGGACACAAGCAAGGATGAGAGAAGCAGAGTAGGAGAGAAATTGAAGAAACTACAGGATAGAATGGGGGAGATGGAAGAGCAAAGAAGAATTGATGCACAAGCAGTAGAAATGGCTAAAGAAACGATAAGACTGGCAGTGGAGAAAGTTGGATAGAAAAATGTCGGAATTGGTAAACCAAATGGAAGAAAAGAAGAGAGAATAAAAAGAGAGGTTGAAGGAGGAAATAGAAAAAATAGTTAGATGTGGCAAGTGTAGGAAGAGGAAGGAAAGCAGGCGAACGAGAGCGCAGAAAACAAGAGCAGCGAAAGGCAAGAAGAGGATGCGGCACAATGAGACGACGAAGAGCAACAAGTAAACGAGAACAAGAACGGCGTGGATGGAGAGAGAAAGCTAGAAGAGAATAAGCCAGACGCGATGAAAAAATCGGAATACGAGTTTGAGATGAAAAAGAGAAGAGATAGGAAGAATAATGTGTTTATTAGAGGAGTGAGGACATCGGGAAGAAGATGGAAGGAAGAAGCAGAAGAAATAATAATGGGAACTACAAGAAGGCAGTTCGAAATAAGAAGGATCCGGCTGTTGAGAGGAGGACTACTTTTGACCTTTGAAAACTTTGGAAAAAAATTGTGTTTATAGAGCAGGCGGAAATTTTTGAAAAAATAGGAATAAGTGAACAGCAAGATAGAACATGCAGAGAATTGAAAGTGCAAAAATGGATTAAGATGGTAGCAGATCAAGAAAGGAAAAAACAAAAACAAGTGCAGCTGGACTACCAAAATATAAAAATCAACGGAAGAATGAGCTTATGGGATGAAAGAAGAGGGGATCTTGTAGAGGCAAAAGATAGATTGTTTTTTCAAGGCAGAAGATAAGAAAAGGAACAGCAGTAACGGAGAGGGATACCACGGCGGGCAATCACGGAACAGTTCTACGACAGGTTTCAGAACGAGTGAAGAAGCAGCAATCGAGGAAGGGGAAAACAGAAGCTTGGAGATTCAGGAAGATGACAAAACAACGGAGGGGACAACGAGAGAAGCAACGACGAGCGGAAAGATCTGCGAACAACGAGAGGGGTAGGTTATAAATGCGTATCATGGAATGTAGCGGGGAGTAAAAATATATTAAAATGCAAAGATTTTTTAAACAAGTTTGACATTATCTTATTACAGGAGACGTGGGTAGAAAAAAGTAAAAAAATTAATTTAATTAAAACATTGAACAAAAAATATAGGTGGGCAATGAAAGCGACGATCAAAGTGAAAACGAGGGGTGGGCAAGTGGGGGGGGGGGGTTATGGTAGGGATTAAGAGAGAGATAGGTAAAAACACGGAGATAGAAGAATTGGGAATATGGAATAGTAATAAGGAATATATGGATGGAGAAAGAATAAATTGATGTTATAACGATTTATAACAACGCGAAAACGAGCAGAATGGTCAGCAAATTGAAAGGGGTAATAGAGATGAGTTTAGTTAAAGGGAAGAAATTTATTATAGCAGGGGATATCAATGTAAGGGTGGGAAGCGAACAGATAAGTAAGGGTAGAAAGAGGAATTCGGAGGATAAAAAAACGACGTGGGAGGGAATAAAACTGATAGAAATACGTAACATACTGTCTTGATTCCCTTACAGTTTTCTTAAATGATAAATTTTGTAATAATTGAAAGAAGGGAAATAGTGAGAGATGGGTATTCACTTAATTTTAATTATATTTAGCAACGTTTCGTCAGCACATTTGCTGACCTCTTCAGGCTTTATTAACAGAAAAACAACAAATTATTAACAATAAAGTTGCAAATGTAATTTTAAAGGCATATAATTGTATGTATATGTGTGTACCTGATTTTTCTCAAAGTCAAATTATTATAGGCTATAAACGAATAGTTCGTAGCCAATCACGTTACAATATAGTAAGAAATCAAGTATTTCAACACACATATATATATATATATATTACTCATCTATCATCCCTTCCTCATCGATTTTAATAAAGGCTTATAAATATGACTAAGATATTGTATATCCTCTTTTCTATTTAAAGTGTTTTTATGTAAGCCGATGTGCAACATTTCGGATATTCTGCGTTTCTTGTAATTCTTTTCATAATCTAATATTTTAGCTTTGTCCCAGTCAAATTCGTGTGAGAGAGTTCTTCTATGTGTAGCTACTACTGTATCTGAGTCAATGTTTTTTGTGTTCATTTAATCTCATTTTTAAGGATCGCTTACTTTCACCTATGTAGACAACTGAACACTGTTTGCAGTTAACAACGTAGACAATATAAGTGTTGTCTAATAAATTAGATTTGTCTTTTCCTAAGCGTATGAACTCTTGTAATGGTTTCTGTAATAACGAGACTGGAGTAATGTCATGTTTTTTCAACATCGAAGAACATTTTTTAAAGATGTTGCAATTATTTGGAATAGCGACTGTAGGTAGTTTTTGATTTATTATAATTCAATAATTTGATGTTTTTCTGTTAATAAAGCCTAAAGAGGTCAGCAAATGTGCTGACGAAACGTTGCTGAATATAATTAAAATTAAGTGAATTTCCATCTCTCACTATTTCCCTTCTTTCTATTTTTACAAAATTTATCATTTAAGAAAACTGATAGAAAGCCTGAAGTACTGTAACGCGGAAATAAAAAACGGATGTATCAACGGAGACGAAAGGGGGAGATATACTTTAATTGGGGATGCGGGCTCATCGGTCCTCGATTTGGTAATAGAAGGAGGAATTGGGTTGACAAAGATAGTGACGGGGATAGAAATAGTAACACGAATAGAATCTGACCACTTACCAGTAATTTTCGAGTTCGGGAAAAGTGAAAAAAGAGAAAAGGAAGGGGAAGGAGAGGCTAAGGAAAGACTTATATGGAGGAAAGAAAATGTAGAAGAATATGAGGTTTTGATGGGAGAAAAATGGAGGATAGAAGAACTGAGGTACAAATCACTGTAGGATAAATGGAATAATTTGGTAATGAAAATAAAAGTAACATCTGAAAAATTGAAAATGAAATGTAGCGGAAGGGGGGGGGGGTCGAGTAGAATCAAAGGTAGAGAGATAAGGATGCAAAAAAAGAGAGTATGGGAAGAATTGAATATATGGAGAGCAAACAGAACGGTGGTGAAGAAAGAGTTTTTGAAAATAGAGAAAAACAAATGAAAAGAGATGATAGCGAGAAAGGTAAGAAAAGTAAACAAAAAAAAATCGAAGTCATGGCAACGAGCATGATGGACTTCTGGAGGATAGTAAATAAAGAAAAAAAGAGAAGCAGAAAGGGTGAAACAATTAAAAGAGAAGAGTGGGCCGAACACTTTAAGAATTTACTATGCGCAATAGGGGGAGGGAGGAGGAACCCGAATAAGGAGGGAAACATGAACGGGGGGGGGGGGCGAGAAGGAGAGGGGAAACGCGAATCAAGTGAGAAAAGCGAACGAGGGTACAGAAGAGGGGAAGGTTGAGAACATGTAAAAATTTAGAGATGCCTTGAAACAAATGAAAACCGGAAAAGCAGCAGATCAGGACAGACTCTCCATTGAATTCATAAAGGGACTACCGGATATTTGGATAAAAACAATAATAGAAATTTTCAATGAATTATGGAACAGGAGCGAGATTTTAGGTGAATGGGAAATAGCACGAATTTACCTAATATTTTAAAGTGGTGAGAAGGAGGAAACTAGAAATTATAGGAGATATCGCTGCTAAACGTGAGCTATAAATTAATGGCGAAAATAATGGCCGGAAGAATCAGTGAATGGGCAGAGAGCAATAAGGCATATAGGGAAATTCAAGCAGGATTCAGAGGGAAAAGAGGGACGAGAGAGCGCATTTTTGTATTGAATTCGATTATAGGCAATAAGCTAAAAAGGAAAGGAGAGAAATTGTATTTAGGATTCATTAATTTCAAAAATGCGTTTGACAGAATAAACAGGGATGAAATGTTGAAAAAATTACAAAAAAAAGGGATAAAAGGGAAAATGCTGCAGATGATAAAAACAATTTACAAATCAATAAGGAATGAGGTAATATCTTCTGAGGAGCTATCAAAGAGTTACGAGACGCACCAGGGTAAGGCAGGGGTGCCCATTGAGCCCTAACCTATTCTGTTTGCTCATAGACGATATCGAAGATATTTGGGAAAAGAAAGAAATAGGAGAAACGATAGTAGGAGGGAAAAAATTCTATTGTTTAAAGTTCGCGGACGATATTGTAATTGTGGCGGATAATGAAGAAGGAATGAGAGAAATGTTGAAAGAAACAGAGATTTACAGTGATGAGATAGGAATGGAAGTCAATACAGAGAAAACTAAGGTAATGATTTGTTGTGAAATAAAAATAGGTAAAGAGAGGTAAAAGGTCTTCACATACAAAGGCAGAAAAGCGGAGGTAGTTAGAGAAATTCAAATACTTGGGGTACTGATTTACTCAAAAAAATGTGAATACGGCACATATAAATTAAATAAAAGAGAAAGCAAGTAGGGCAATCAATGCGGTGTGGGGTATTTTAAAAAGGGCAAAAATGGAAAATCTAAGGAAAAGGCTATATCTTCTGGACAGTATAATAGAATCGGGATGTTTATATGAGGTAGAGATTTGGTGGTGGCAGAAATGGGAAAATCTTGAGAAGGTACAAAGGAAATTTATAAAAATGGCCATGGGATTAAATAGTAACATTCCAAATTATATAGTTGCCATGGAAGTAGGTAGGGCGTCGATGGAGTTGCAGACATCTTGGAGAGCAATGGAGTATTTGGTTGAGATAGAAAAAATGGAATAAGGGAGATGGCTAAAAATTTGTTTGAGAAAGAAAGTGAGGAGCATACTAAATAAGAATCCAATGAAATGGGGAAAAGAGGTACTAATGCTATTGGAAGGGATATGGGATGGAAAAATCCTAAAAATGATATGGGGCAAAAAAGAAGTAGAAAAAATAAAAGGCAAAATAGAGAGAGGGATAGAAAGAAAAGCAGAACAAGAACTACAAAGCCTGTGGGGCAAAATAGACGGATCAACATATAGCGAACTTTATAAAAAACTGAAAGAGACGGTGGAGGAAGAAGCTTATTGAAGAGACATAAAAAAGCAATGGGTGAGAATAAGATGTGGGAACGTAGGCAGAGAACGGGCGATAGGGTGTAAAGAAAGTGAGTGCAGATTCTGTGGAAGAAAAGAAGAAATCTTGGAACATATGCTAGAATATAAGAGGGCAAAAGAGGATATAGGGGGTAGATGGGTAAGGGGGTTGAGGAGCAGGAAATTACTGGTAGGGAAAGGGAAAACAACAATAAATTGATTGAAATATTAAAGGAGAGTCCTAATAGAGCAATTTGTAACTATGTATTTATTTTCGAGAAGTTGGCCAAATCAAGAAGAAATAGTGAGCATCCTGAATAAGAGTAGAGGTAATAGGGTAAAGAGCAAATAAGGGAGAGGGGAGGTATTTATGTGCAAATATTTATATTGTTAAAGCGAATTATAAGCGGATTATATTGTAACGAAGCGGTTGCGCGAAGGTATTTTTTAAGCGTTTAGACTTTATGAGATAATGTAGAAGGAAAAAATTTTGTAAAAGGCCGTGAAGGCTATACATGAGCAATAAATACTACTACTACTACTACTACAATTGCAAATTTTGAATACTAGTACGTCGACTCAAATATCATCAATACTCATGAAGTGCCACCTAGATAGTAAACTTTTGTTGGTTATATGAACAAGATTAGTTTTGAAAACGTTATATTTCAGAACTAAGCTATAAAAAAACTATTTATAACATCGAAAAGCCTGCCTTGAAATAGCACCTACGTGCTTGAATATAAACAAAAACCCAAAAAAACGGGTTGTTTGATCGGGTTTTTTGCGTTTTTTGCGTATATAAAATCATTTTGCATAAAGTAGCTATATTTTTTCTTATTGTACTAAAAAGTACAAGCAATAAAAAGCGTGGATAATATAAAAAAAGCTCATCCGAACATAGAGACTCATAGACGTCGAAAATTACTAAAAATTCGAGTTTTTATTAACTTTTAACGCTCTCTGCCGTTATAAAAAGTATTCAATGGTGTTTCTAATTGTTTCGTTCCTCTTAAAATTGTATATTCTAACAAAAAAAAAAAGCGTTTAAAGATACAAAAACTTCATCAGAGAGCCTTGTGTATAGGAAAAAAAGACGAAAAAAATACGATTTTTAATTTTTTTCAGCGCCTTCCATTAATTTTAAAAATCTAGAAAAAAAACACACTTATGAAGTATCCTGGAAAAAAATATATTTTATTTGCCGTTAAATCGATCTTTGTTTTCGAAATATCGAATTTTTGAAATTTCGAACGTCTGTAAAATTTTGAATTTCGTACTAAAAATCATTCGAATAATACTATTTTATAGGGCTTAAAAAATTTTCTAGCTCAAAAATTGAATATCGTCAAAAAACGAAAAATTACGTTTTACGATCTAGGGAGGGGGGGAAATAATGACTTTTAAGTTTTGAAAATGAATTGCTAAAGGTCATTTTTGATGAGGAACAAGGCGGTATAATTAATTTCCTGAATGCCGTCAGAGCGGTTTTCACTATCTTATCCGGCTAGACCCTATGCTTTCTAAAATTGTTGTTTTGCTATACGTAATATTATTGTTTGATTGTTTTCGTATTCAGCTTATCAAAATACGTGGGTATACCAATTTACATGTCGAAATACCGAATAAATAATTCAACTTTGAAATCACTATTTCTAGGTCAAATATGCCAAATATTCTACTTAAAATTATTACACTAAATTTCCTATATTCAAAACTTACTATTATCACTAAAATCACTCAAAAATACTATGATACTTGAGTGGTTAAAATATTAACCAGTCCCGTCCTTGAAAGGTTAACCCATTAACGCCTGAACGGACGCTCGACGGACGCTTTTTTGAGCGACAGGTTTTATCTGTTCATATGTATGAAAAAAATTTGGGAAAAACATTTTCTTATGTTAAATTTCATCAGTTTTCCGATCTTGTCATTTGTTTTTCGATTAAACGAAATCCCTAATCGTTATAAACAATTTATTGAAAAAAAACATGAAATTTCGAGTCAAATTTTTTTTTGTGTCGCCTGAAAAACATGGAAATCGTTCGCAACGAACCCCGGAAAGTGAATTTCCAGCGTCCATGATGTTTGAACTAAAAGTTGACATGGTTGTATTTGTTTAAATAATTTTTGGAATATCCAAAATGGCGGCTGGAAGAAAAAATTCTGACTTCAAACTTGACGAATTTTTTTCTCAAAATCTATCGATTAAATCAGAAAATTCTTAGGAACAAAAAAGTCTTAAAATCGCTCAAAGAACACGACTAAATTTTTTCAGAATTTTTTTGGAAATTTTTCGAAATTTTATTTTTTTAAATTTAAAAAAAAAACAAAAATTGATTTAAAAATTCTGAAAAAATTTGAGCGTGTTCTTTGAGCGATTTCAAAACTTTTTTGTTCCTGTGAATTTTTTTATTTAATCAATAGTTTTCGAGAAAAAAAAAATTATTTTACAAAATCTTTTTTTGTACGTTTCTTAGCCGGCAAAAGTATGGCCGTTGTCCGACTCTACCCCGAGGAGGTGAACGTTAATCAGAGTCATTTTGTTTTTTTTTTCGTTTTTTTTGTTTTTTTTCGTTCTTTTGTTTTTTTGTTTCGTTTTTTTGTACTTTGTTTGTTTGTTGTTTTTAATTAAAAAAAATTTTTTTTTAAATAACATTTTTAGTTATAAAAACTACATTAAACATTTACTTACGAAAAATAGGAAAACACTTAGAACAGGAGTATACATTACACGTTACACACATTTTTTGAGTTCTTGTACCGCAATTTTTTATGTTTTCACAGTTTCTCTTACTATCAGCAACAATACTTTCATGAATTTTTGCTTTGGCAAGGTAGTTTGCTGCAAGTTCCAAGGAAATCTCTTTAGTTCCTTTCTTAGTGTTATGTAATAAATTATATAATATTGTTGCGTTTGTTATCGATGATTGTATAAAACGGCATAGCATTACCCATGTCCACTTTTTAGCTCTAATACCTGGAAGCAAATTGCTGCAGTGTGCATCGTGAAGATCAACTCCACCCATGTTTCGATTATACAAAGAAAATGCCATTGGAAACGATATGTTAGTTTTATTGTGATTTTTTTTTGAGTAACAACTGATTGATTGTAAGGGAGTAACACCTGCAGCTGTCGAAATAATGGAAACGGGCTTAGAGTCCATAATAGTTATAAAGTTCATACCAGAATTTTTTTCGTGTTTGACAATGTAAGTACCACGTTCAGCTTTTTTCTCTAAATTATTTTTTTCTTTGATTCTGTCCGCTCTTTCGGTGCCCGTCGCCATCAAGCCCAATTTCTTCAGATGAACCAGGAGATCGGGATTACTAAAATAATTATCGAAGTAAAGATAATAATCAACTATTTTTTTTAGGCCGACCGAAGTAAGAAGTTTTTTAATCATAAGCATTACTACACGACTACCTATTGAACACTTACCCAATTTCATTTTGCCTTCCGCAGAAAAAATGTTGGAGCCCTGTCCACAATATATGTCACAGTCAAATAAGAAACCTTCAACGCTACAGATACTCCACATTTTTATCCCAAACCTTTCGGGTTTGTTGGGCATGAATTGTAGAGCAGGTGCCCTCCCATGGAATTTCACCATCATCTCATCAATACTCAATGCTGTGCAAAAAAAACCAAACTGAGCTATGTTTTTTCGAAAAATCTCCAAAACGTTTCTTACTCTCCAAACTTTGTCTTCATTATTAGCATCTTCAAGTTTATTCAGTTTTATATAACGTTTTATTTTTATAAAGTCATCTCTACTTATCGTTGATGCAATTGGTTCACAACGAAGAAGTTGATTAGTGCTCCAATAATCTCTCTCTGATTTTCGACCGTTGACAATAGAAATGATGACTATCCCCAAAAATACTTGTAACACATTCAAAGTTATGTCAAGTCCGTTAGTGCGTGTACTATCCACAATATAAGTTTGCAATTCAAGAGAGAAAAATAATTCAAATAATTGAAGAGCAGACAGTTTTTGCAATTTTGTTCGCGTAGCATCTGAAAGAAGACACTTATTACAAGGCGCATCATACCGTTTTTCACCTAGTATCCATTCATAGTCATGATTTGGCTCGAGTTTCTTTTGGTTATCACCATACTCATTGAGAATCTGACTATAACTCTGTTTTGGAACTTGCCCAGCACTATCTACAAAAAAATCCAGCTCTGAATCCGATTCGCTATCTGAACTTCCCGAATCATTAGAAGGTAGAAAAATAGATCGGGATGTTCCATCTTCCAGTTCTTCTATTTCAAACACTTCATCACAATTTTGTTTTGGTCTTTTTGATCTTGATGAAGGTGACATACTTTTGCACTTGATAATGATGATAAAAAATTAATATACTTACCGTTTCAGAAAAAAAAAATTGAATAGAAGATAAACAAAAGTGTTCTACAACAATTACGTATCGCAATAATTATGATTGCAGATTTATGACCTATGCATTTACAATGTTATTCTTTTGCAAATTATTTTAGAAATAAATGAAAAAATTTACCTTATAATATGTAGGGATCTGACATAATGCGGGTGTCATACATTTATTATCGGAAATAAAAATTTTTTCACTCATATGAAAATCATTTCAATTATACTGTTAGAACCAGTGAATCAATAATTATTCATGTTATATCAATAACGTATTCATGTTTTTATATTACCTAACGGATAACATATTTTAGGACTCTTGAAATCTAGAAAATTACTTTCCGGGGTTTATTCGAAGGATTTCGCTATTTCACAGTTGACACCAAATAAAGTAATTCAAAATTTATGAAAAATAATTTTTTACTCGAAAACTATTGATTAAATCAAAAAATTCGCAAGAAAAAAAAAAGTTGAAATTGCTCAAAGAACACGCTCAAATTTTTTCAGAATTTTTAAATCAATTTTTGTATCTTTTTTAAATTTTAAAAAATAAAATTTCGAAAAATTTCCAAAAAAATTCTGAAAAAATTTAGTCGTGTTCTTTGAGCGATTTTAAGACTTTTTTGTTCTTAAGAATTTTCTGATTTAATCGATAGATTTCGAGAAAAAAATTCGTCAAGTTTGAAGTCAGAATTTTTTCTTCCAGCCGCCATTTTGGATATTCCAAAAATTATTTAAACAAATACAACCATGTCAACTTTTAGTTCAAACATCATGGACGCTGGAAATTCATTTTCCGGGGTTCGTTGCGAACGATTTCCATGTTTTTCAGGCGACACAAAAAAAAATTTGACTCGAAATTTCATGTTTCTTTTCAATAAATTGTTTATAACGATTAGGGATTTCGTTTAATCGAAAAACAAATGACAGGATCGGAAAGCTGATGAAATTTAACATAAGAAAATGTTTTTCCCAAATTTTTTTCATACCTATAAACAGATAAAACCTGTCGCTCAAAAAAGCGTCCGTCGAGCGTCCGTTCAGGCGTTAATGGGTTAAACTTTCACATCCAAATACTAACTGTATGAAATTATTACAGAATGTAGAAATTTGATAAGAATGTAATGTTTTAGATTTTTTCTGTTTATAGCAACTATATTGTTGTTTTAAAAAGTAAATAAATTTTTTATATGTTTCCATATCCACGTTGCCATATGCATTTATAGTAGATTTTAATATTTGGATCATATTGTTGTAGATTGTATTTTATTCGACAAGTCTTTGAAATAAACTATAGATAATTTCTCTGGAAAAGAAGAAGTCTTTTGTTCCTTACACCATGACTTGAATTCATTGTAAACAGCAGCATACCCACGTTTTTTATTTTTGTATTATGAATTTGAATGAAATCGTTTGAGCTTTTTCAATATTATCTTTTGGAATTTAGTCGGAGTCTTATTTAAAATTATTGATATTCGAAAAGAAAACCAGAGTGCTGCTCTGTTGAATGCAAATTTATTCATGTTTCGTCTATGCTATGAAGGTGGGTCAATAAGTCTTTAGAAAATCCAAGAGATGGAGCGCAAGGTATCATAACTTATGTTGCTACAGTCTTATTATATGAGCACCATTGTAATACTGCTTGTTTGGCGCGTGCCGCTTTTCCTCTTCCACTTCGCACGTACATTTTTCTCCTTGGTGATCCCGAAGATTCGGCCATTTTAACTCTTACATATGTAATTTCTATTCTCTCTCTCTCTCTCTCTCTCACTCTCTCTCTCTCTAGCGGTCGCTCTTTAATATATGTGCACGCCTTAACAAATATTCATTTATTACACACTATTAATAATATTATATTTTTTAGAAATTCAGAGTTTTTGTAAATGTTTATTAAAAAACTTATTAAGTACATAGTTCAAAAATAAAATAGAAATAATCTAATTGTGCTGTAATAATAACTACAACTTTCAACTAATTTGGTGACCATTTACTTAAATGGTCTAGCCGGTTAAGATGGTCAAAATTCACCTCAACGATTTTGAAAAAGTTAGTACATTAACTTGTTTGACATGAAAAATAACCAAGATTCCTAAATTTCCCTCAAACCCAAATAGGGCCTTATAAGGCCCAATTTTGTGATTTTCGATTTTTTACGATATCTCAGTCAGTTTTTGAGCTAGGAAATTTTTTTTCAAATTGTAGAGTTTTTCAAGTCCGACAAAAGGGTTTGATTGAAAAAAATTGTAGCGCGAAATTCAATTTTTTATATGCGTTCGAAAGTTTAAAAATTCGGTATTTCAAAGATAGAGCCTAACGCATTTCTGGAAAAAATATATTTCGTATATCATGTATTTGTAGCTGAAATGTCTGAATTTTTTTCAAATTTTTAAGTGGTAGAATGACCTTAAAAAAATAACCTAAAAATATACATTTTTGTTACCTCCAACGGTTCGAAAAAACTTCTTATCTAAAAACCATTTATGCCATAGTCTTCTGTGGAAAAGAACACATCGAAAACAGGTATCACATGTTTAGAAATAAATTAAGCCCATTACTAAATTAACAAATACGATAATCTTATATATCGATCGGCCCCGTCCAGGTGTAGACATTTTCGCCTTTTTTATTCAAAGGTAACCCAAAGTTACTTTCGAACTTGTGATACATGATTTCGATGTGTTTTATCTCGCAGAACAAAATGGTTCTATTTATGTTGTAATATAATCTAACAAGGAAGGTACCCGAGGTGTACCTCACCGATTTGCTTGAAATTGTGATATGTTGTAGAACATCAAAAAATATTCGACGCGTATTTTTTTATACGTGCCCATAAGCCTATTTAAGGGGTGAAACCCACCCTTGAAGTTCACCCCTAAAAACAAATTTTTTTTAATTTCTCGAATACAATTCGTAATTTTTTACTGAAACAAAGTGGGTAACACTTGTTATTGAAAAGCACATATTTATGCATTGTTTTTAGTCATCAGACTCGTAACCCCCGTTTTTTATTAATGAAAAACTATATTTGATGACCATTTTTTTCACTATACACATTCCAAAATCTGTTAAATCTTGACAAAATTAATTGTTTTATGCACAATAATCAAAAATAAAGTTGACCTGTTCCGGCATTTTCAAAAAAAAAATCCCTTGAGGGGGTGAGCTACCCCTAACATTTATACTATGTAACGGGGGGAATCTTGCAAAAATGGGAAATTTATTTATAAGCAAACTCCCACGATGCAGAGCAAACCGCCGCTCCGTTAATCACGTATGTAAGTACGTGTATTCGCCTTAACGTCAGCTGACTTAACTTGGTTGTCTTCGATCAAGCAGAGTTGAACTCACCTTAAGTCACATGTATCGTGACACTCGATGAGTTTGAAGTGTGAGCGACTTTACTCCTTCTCCGCTTAATCCCCTAGGCGTAATAGGATTAACACCTAAGCCTATTTCAATTTCTTAAACTATTAGGAAAATCATATGACGAAATCGGCGAATAAGTTAACAAAGTTTATTCATAAAAAATCTATACAGTCTTTGTCGGGCCGAAAGACTGACGCACGCGAATAGGATTTACAATTAAATAATTTTCCGGTGAGAAAGAGAGAGAGAGAAGATACGAAAATTGGCGCGATCTAACGCTCGGCGCGAATACAAATAATTAACGCTATTACGATCGGACAAAATACCGATTGTATTTTGTGACGCGATAATTAAGGGAGGTGCACCTACCCTGCGGTGCAATTACGGAGATCAGCCGTAATTGTTGATGTCAATAGAATGTATCAACTGCCTCCGGTTCTGTTATATCAGCTGCGCTGTCTCGTACCGCCTATCAGCTGCAAATATGCTGCTACCGTGATACTGCAATCTGCCAATCACGTTGTTGCACTCGCGCGCGTAATTATTCTGGATCAAACTATCACTCGGTGAGAAAACAGTGCAAACAAAATTCCGGCGATATCCTCTCGTATCAACAGCTGAGGCGTAACTGCTAATTTGAAAGATCGCGCGCCCCCTCTCTCTCTCAATACTTAGAACTAACGCGCGAAATTCAGAATCGCGAACGGTGCGATTAATTGAATCGACTACCGTTGCAACTATTATATTTCATTATTCCATTACGATATCATGGTGTAAATCTCTTGGATACTATTAAAATTGTTAAGTAGTTGATGTAGTTTGAAATTTTCTGAAATCAGCCCTTACAAATGAATTCATCCCTAAAACTCAATCTCAAGTATTATTTTTTCATTACTTCAAAATACCCTAGGACTATTCAGTGGCGTAAAACGTGTAATAATATTAGTTCACATCCTTGGTATTGAATTAGAATTCTTCACCCCACTAATGTATCAACCCCTATTTTTCAATAAAAAAATGACACCCTTTTCCATATGAAAATACTAGTTTCTTGAGTTTGACGAAAAAAATTTTGGCAGTATGCACAATATTCAAATACGAAATCGACTGTTCTCACCTTTATAAAAATAACCTATAATAAGGGGTGTACCAGCCCCACAGGAGATATTGTCGTATCTCTATGATTTTATTCTTTTTCTATGGGACTTTCAAAAGTAATAAAAAATTAATGATTCAAAGTACAAAAAAATTTTAAATTTAATATTTCAATAGTTTCGAGTTTTAATGTTACTTTTTATAATCCTGGCAATAATAATAATCATTAAAAAAATGTTTTAAGCATAATGATTTCTTACACCAAGAGCATCTTACAATTGCTAAGTTAGAGCAACCAGGAACTTCACAACGCTCATTACAATCATTACCAAAACTAAAATCTACGGGGTTATCAAATTTATCTGGCTTTGATTCAACGTAGCCACTTTTATACCATGAATATTTGAATAGGTTATTGTATCGAGGAGATGACAATTGATTATGTACCAAGGATTGGAGTTTTATAATGTTATTTCTTTTATGAAATTCTATATCCTCATTCATTAATGTTACACTGTCCTCGAAGCGGCGGACGTAATTTTTCCACACTCGGAAGCCGAAAGCATCTAGTGGCTGAATTTTGCCTGTTGTTCCTTTTGGAATTATTTTTACATCAACAATTTTGTTTGGAGGTGCTGCTTCCTTTACAGCATCAGGGCAATGCCCACTCCACGAATCAATTAATAAGACACTTGAATGCCCAACAATGGGTTATTGATGATTGGTTAATGATTCAAAGCAAGAAGAACTAACTAATTATCGAATAAATGCATACGAAGAATAAACGTATAAACGCTTGGAAAACAAATTAAGAGAAGTGAACAGCTTAAAATAACAAGATAAGATTAAATTTATCGTTTTCTTGTTGTTGTTGTCGAGATCAGACGGTGGGAAAAACCTCAACGGTTAAATTATCGTCTTGCTATGTTTTGGATAGATAAGACCTTTTTCGACGATGCGATCACACTCTTGAAGTCACAATCAGCTCGCCAAAACAACACTCGAATACTCGATATTACCTCTCATCATCAGTCTTTAGTCAGAGCTTCATCGAGCTCGTTTGAATCAGTATATTAATTGTGAGTACAGTGTTTGATGAATTTACAAGAAATTACATTGGAATCCAATAAATGTGCAACCAAATTTCAAACTTCAAATTTCATCAAAGTATAACATAGTATTTTGGAATTCGTACATATTAATTCTACCATATAATTTTTGGTCAATACTTATTTCCTGATTGTAAGTAAAATTTCCTTTTGCGTAAAATTTCTTAACGCGGTAATTGATAGATATTGTATACATGCCCTCGCCATTTTTCAAAAAACGCACAGAAATTGAAAGTACTCTATTTTACAGCTCTTTACAAGCCCTATCTAAAGAAACCATAAAAAATTATTTAAATCATTTTTTTTACTCTACATTTTTGAATTAAATATTTTTCCGAAGAAAAAAGCTCAAAAATTTTCATACTCACATCGTATTTGACGAAAATAATTTTTTAATTAGTGATTTAGATATAGCTTATAAAGAGTTATAAAATGCAATACTTCATATTTTTATGTGGTCTTTTTCCAGAATTGGTGAGGGATCAAAGATGGACAAGAAATTTTGGAATTTTCAATATTCAATTATCGTTCGAAGAAATTAGAAATGAAATTGATACGTAATTGTCAGTGTAATGTTGATTTAAATGATATTGTTACGTCTCAAGACGTATCTTTACTCATTTACATTCTTTAAAAGTGCAATCCCGAATTTCGTAAAATCAAAACTATATACACGTCCACCAGAAAACGATACAGCAGCAAAACACAAAGACCATACTCAGCATTACACAACACACAATGAACTCAAAAAGAAAATTACTCAACTACACAAGAAACATCAGCGATTTATTAAGCACAAATTTATGTATATAAGACGAACCACCCGAAAGGTGGGCAGAAATTATCTTTACTCCGTACACACCGGTCCGACAATTGGTGATCATTTTTCTTAATAAACTCGCGACTGTTACAAGTAATATCGTGCAAGTATTATTCACAACCTATCTTATTCAATTCAACAAGCAGTTAGAGCCTGCTACATTTATTCAATTCAACAAGCAGTTAGAGCCTGCTACATTTATTCAATTCAACAAGCAGTTAGAGCCTGCTACATTCATACAATTCAACAAGCAGTTAGAGCCTGCTACATTTTATCAACAATTAAAGGCTACGATTATCAAGGTAGTACAATTATCAGACATACATTTCCACATATATTTATTATAAGTGAGACATATCCGACCACTAGTCAACATATTGGAACGTCTCATTCATTAGCTATTCGTAGTTGATGCACGAGACGTAACAATTGGTTCCGTTACGAAAAATACATTCGATTGAGATAAAGAAAATTATTTTTATACATATTAAAACTTATTAATGAATTAACGCATCAAACGGAAAAAAGAGAGTTCGAAAACCGCGGATATAAGAGTAGGTGTTGTATTACAGAAGTAAACAGCACACGTCACTTTCTTTCATAGTGACCGAATTTCAAAAATTGCAATCTTGCAAAATTATGAAACTAAGACAACAGCAGAAATAAGTGACCGAGAGATAATTTTCAGCCAGTAGGTCAAATGCCATACGTAGATAGAATTTCCTTTTTTTTCTTTTCTTTTTCCCCTTTTATTTTTGCCATCTCAATAAACAATTGTGTTTCCATATACTTCTACCATAATTTTTTTTGCTAACAATAATTTTTCTTATTTTATATATTTTCCCTGCTTCATTCTATTTTGATTTTGTCGAATTACCTTTGTTTATTCCGTTTATTACGAAAGTGCGATAAATGAGCAAGAAGTCCAATACAACGAAGGACACATCCTCCATAATTAGGAAACTTACGCGATCACAAATCGACAAGAATCCAAAATTAGAAGACCTTTTAGAAAAAGGACTGGATGAGATAGCTTTCAAAAAGAGTAACAAGCTACAAAGATCGCCGATTAAGACCAAGACTCAAGAAGAAACCGTAAGAAAAGAAAAAAACACAGGAGCAATAAAGAAAATCATACCAACAGTTGACCAATTACTTGATTTAACAGAAAAACAAACAAATAAAACCGACTGCACTGATTCAGACAAATATTCACTATTAGACCAGACGTTTGACACATTTGACTTAGAAAAACACGATAGATATTCAGACATTGGAGGATTTTTAGGTGAACAAAGCCTAATATTAGGGACACCAAAAGATATATTATTTAGCATAAACACAAACGAAGAATCTGTCTACACAAAATACGCATTACCAAAAAAATCTGACGAACCTATTAACCAACAACAGAACATCGAAGATTCAAAAAAAGACATTAGAAAAATAAACAAAACACAATACATAAACAAAAAGGAGAGTGAAAGAAACACTCAGCAAATTCAAAGACAAATTCAAGAAAACCAACGTATCACAAGTTCAGCAACAAACCCAATAAACATGGCAAATTCACACCCAATCAAATTATCACTCAAAGAATTGGTAAATTATGTTCCGGACTTCGATGGCAAAAATATGCCACCCGCAAAGTACATCAGAAGACTACGACGAGTAAAAAATTTAGTAGATGACCAAGATGAACATAATGTAGTAGAATTATTGAAAGTGAGAATGAAGGGAGAGGCAGAAGAAGCTTTAGGAAACAGCTGTGTAGAAACAATAGACGAATTAATTACAGCAATATGAAGTCTGTACCCAATTCAAGAAGACATACACGAACTGCGTGCTAGGATACGCAAAATAACACAAGGAACTACAGAATCAGTTATCCAATACACAAATAAAAGAAATATATAGAATACAAGAAACAAATGAAATAGCCAGGAAGAATTTCTACGAAGAATTAGATGCGGACGCAGCAAAATGTTTTAAAAAAGGAATGCGAACGGAAATAAAATACGAACTGGGCAATGAGACAACATTACAAGAAATGTCCAAAAAAGCCATAGAAATTGAAAATGACATAAATATTAGAAAAACAACAGACAATGTAACAATTAATAACACATATGCCGAATACAATGATTATTATAGACCTGAATTACCAAAAAAAATCATAATATGTCAAATTTGCCATGACCCCCAACACGAAGCACTATTTTGCCATTCTGCAGCATGCGTCTATTGTAAAGGATCAGATCACTTTTCTAATAATTGTAAAAATTCATTAGACAAAATCAATTTGATATGCAAATACTGCAGCCAAAAAGGACACTCAATAAGCGCTTTCCCACTGAATAAACGAAGAAATATCCATTGCCAATACTGTCAAGAATTAGGACATGAGGTAGGTCAATGCCCCTACATTGCCGACTACATAAAATGCTGGAAATGTGGAGAAACAGGATATGAAGCCATTAAGTGTAAAAATAAGATCACACAAAAGGTAAATAAATGCGATATTTGTGACGAAGGAAGTCATTCAACGCAAGAATGCCCTGAGGTCTTTTGTAAAAAATGCAATAAAAAAGGTCACTCTATCAAATTTTGCACAACAGGTAAAAATAGATCACCTTATAGAATATGCACCCTATGCCAAGAACAGGGACACGAAGAACAAGATTGTGAAGAAGCACGAATATATTTCACAGAACAAAGAAATAAATCAAGTTACAAATGCCAATTATGTGATCAATTAGGTCACACAGCAAAATTCTGCAGAAAAATCGCGAATACACAACAATCTGCAAACCCTCAGCAAAATCAGCAAAACTATAACACTTACAATAGAAACCACAACAACGGATATAGAAACAATTTTAACCATGATCAAAGGAAAAAATTCTGCGCTTATTGCAAAAATATAGGTCACACAGCAAGTGAATGTAGGAAACTACAAGCACTAAAAAATTATCCACCTCAAAATATTTCAATCATATGCGAAGGTTGCAACGAAACTGGACATAACATAGATAACTGTGAAAAAATTAAAAGATTACAAGAAGAAAGAATATTTTGCAGAATCTGTAAAGGTGTCGGTCATACAACAGAACAATGTCGCAAACATGGGACAAACTCGGAAAACTCTGGAGCTCCTTTGGGAAGGAACGCCTAAAGAAAGAGCAGACAAAAACGTTCCACGACAAAACACTCACTCTCCCAACACAAATAAAACATCACATAGATACATACAGCAAATTCAAAGAAAATATAAAGGAAATAGAGAGTACCATGCTACAGACAGATATAGCTAAAAATAGTACTGATATTAACCAACAAATTACAAATGATTATACCAAAATATACATTATCAAATTAAAAAACCTGCTCAAGTACATAGAAATAGTCGAACCAAATTCGAATAATAAACTGCAACTACTAGTAGACAGTGGAGCACAACTAAATATTATCAAAAATAGTAGCATTCCACAAAAGCAGTTAAATAGAAATGAACAAATATCTATATCAGGAATCACAGAAGACGCAATAAGAACAATAGGTTCAACACAAATGTATATTGCAGATGAACCATTTGATTTCCATGTAGCACCAGATAACTTCTTTATTCCTTACGATGGAATAATAGGAATAAATGCCTTATCCAAACACAAATTAACATTAGACAGAGGATACTTGGAAATAAATAATCAAAAAGTGCCATTAAAAGAAATCACTAGCAGAAATCAAACAAACACATTTACAATACAAACCTCAAAAGAAATTAATGAACATCATGACACATGGAAACCCATAGCATTTGATAAAAGACACATAGTAAACAAAAATGATATTGAAACAAATACGATTACACACAGCAAAGAAGTATCAATACATAAAGATGTAATTCAAATCTTAAATATAATAAGCGACATACAAGAAGAAACGAAAAATAGTACGAATGATCAAATATATGGGAATCCAGAAACAAAAATATCTCAACCTAACTATAACTCAAGCTTGACACAATTTATTGGAAACATTAATAAAGCCCTGGAAGACGAATCTAATGAAACCAAGGAGCACTATACTATTAACGATTATTCAAACTTTTGCGACACATTGAGAGATAACGTTGCAGGAGAGATCGACAGAAAATATGACAAAATGACGAACCTTCACATTATAAATGATATAGAAAATAACTTCAAAAATATCAATGAAAAATTCACTAATTTAAAATCGACAAATATATTTACAACAACGCACAACGAAATTACACAAAAAGAGACACAAGAACACGAAATAACAATACGACGAAAGCAACTGATAGATACAATAAATTTAGAACACCTGACTCAACGGAAAAAAGAAAACATAAAAAATTTAATACTGTCATTTGAAGACATATGCTGGTTAGAAGGAGATAAACTTGGCCAATGCAACATAGAAGAACACGAAATCAATTTAACTGATGATAAACCAGTATATGTTAAACAATTTCCTCTGCCATATACACTCAAGCAAATCGCATGTGATGAGACAAAGAAGCTAATTACAAATAACTTAATTAGACCCTCAACAAGTGCATATAACGCGCCAGTATGGATTGTGCCAAAAAAGGGATTAACAAAAGACGGAAAGAAAAAATGGAGAATGGTGATAGATTATCGAAAATTGAATGCAAAAACTATTCCAGATCCATATCTTATACCCAATATATTGGAAATTTTCGACTGCATAGGAAAAAACAAAGTTTTTACCACCATCGATATGGTTTCCGGATTTCATCAACTAAAAATGAAAGAGTCAGATATACATAAAACGGCATTTAGTATCCCTGGCATGGGACGTTTTGAATTCAAAGTATTACCTTTCGGACTAATAAACTCACCTAGAGTCTTCCAAAGAGCACTAACAAAAGTACTCGGAGACCTATTGGAAAAAGGGTTCTGCTACTTGTACATCGATGATATAATTATCGTTGCAAATACAGTTGAAGAACATAATGAAAGATTCAAATTCATAGCAGAAAAATTAAGAATAGCAGGATTAAAAATTGAAACGAGTAAATGCAAATTTTTCCAAAAGGAAGTAGAATTCTTAGGCCACATTATAAGTGAAGAAGGTATCAAAACAGACCCAAAGAAAATAGAAGCAATAAAGAAATTTCCTATCCCGAAAACTATCAAAAATATCAGAGAATTTTTAGGCCTAACAAGCTATTATAGACGCTTTATTGGACACTTTTCACAAATAGCAAAACCTATCATAGATTTACTACAAAAAGAACAACCATTTATTTGGACTGAAGAAAGACAAGAAGCTTTTGAAAAATTAAAAAACGCCCTATGCACAACTCCAGTTCTTCAATACCCAGATATGGAAAAACCATTCATCATTACAACAGACGCTTCAAACTACGCGCTGGGTTGTGTACTCTCTCAAGGAGAGATCGGTGACGACAAACCAATAGCATTCGCATCAAGAATCTTAAAATCAGCAGAAAAAAAATACCATACATACGAAAAAGAAGCACTTGGCATAGTATTCGCAATAAAAACATTTAAGAATTACATATATGGAAACAAATTTACCGTCGTTAGTGATCACAAACCATTGTTATCCTTTAAATCAGCAGACAACAATTCAAGAGTACAAAAATGGAGACTAAAACTGGCAGATTATGATTATGACATTATCTACAAACCTGGCAAAATAAATACAAATGCCGATGCACTCTCACGAAATCCGATAGAAAATATAAAAATAAACGCAGTTACCAGAGCACAAAAAGCAAAACAAGAATCAAAAGAAATAGTAACAAATGAACAAGAAAAACAAGAGGAACAAATCAAAATAATAAGAAAACAAGACAAAGAAAAAAGAAATAGAAATAAAAATATTACACAAACACAAGTACATATGGAAAATGACGGAAATACAACACAGAAACAACATAACATAAGATTTACGAAAAAACCCATCGAATCAAGAAAAGACAACATTATACATTTTATCGATTACAAACATCAATCATTAGATAACACAACAGAAAGTCTAATGAAAATCAAACATATACAAGCAGACAAAAATCTACAGCCCCAAGAAATTGAAATAATACAGTCAAGAACAAAAAACATCTTCATAGCCTGTCTTGACACAAGACAGTCCGCTATAAGGATAAAGGAAAATCTCAAAGGCCTCTTCAAATTATTAAGAACATTAATAATTCGCAAGAGAATAAAAACATTCAGCATCTCAAAAGACCTAATATTAAAAAACATACACTGGATCGAAATAGAAAACATTCTAGCAACAACATTCAAAAATTCTAAAACTAAAATTATCATTTGCCTAAATTACATCGACTACGTAAAACTCACAGACCGAGACAATATATTCGACCAATATCACTCAAGCGCACTAGGAGGACATTCGGGAATCAACAGAACATGGAACAGAATAAAGAACAAATACTATTGGGAAAATCTGAAAACTGATATAGAGAACCGTATTAAAAATTGTGAAATTTGTCAAAGAAACAAACTAAAAAGAATAAAAACTAGACAACCAATGATAATAACGGATACTCCCATGAAAACATTCGACAAAATCGCAATGGACATAGTAGGACCTCTAAACGTTACTAATAATCAGAACAAATACATTCTTTCTATACAAGACCTCCTCTCAAAATTCATAATAGTTGTTCCACTCAGTGATCAAATGGCAGAAACAATTGCAGATGCCCTAATTCAAAAATTTATATGTATTTTCAGTTCACCAAAAGTAGTCCTCACCGACAGAGGAGCAAACTTTACAAGTAAAATTTTAAAAGCCATTGCTCGTAGATTTAAATTTGCAAAAATAGAAACCACCGCATTTTCACCACAATCAAACGGCTCCCTAGAAAGAGCACATCACCCCCTTTGTGAATATTTAAAAAATTTTTCTAGTAAAAAAATTGAATGGGACAATTTATTAGAATTAGCCCAATTTCATTACAATACAAGCGTTCACAGCGCACATAGATTTACTCCGCATGAATTGGTCTTCGCTTATCCACCACGGTTACCATCTAGTGAACCGTTAAAAACTTCAGAACAATTGCCAACATTTAATAATTATCTATCCACACTTATACAAAACATGCAGGATATTGCATGCTTAGCGCGGGAAAACCTCATAATAGCAAAAGAAAAATCAAAAAAATATTATGATCGCCACATAAACCCTTGCAATTTCAAAATAGGAGATCAAGTGTGGCTCATTAAAGAACCTAAACCAGGAAAATTAGAAAAGAATCAAAACCTGGGTCCTTTTGAAATATTAAACATCACAGACAAATATAATGTAACAATAAATAAGGGTGGAAAACCGAATACAGTTCATGCAAATAAATTAATATTACACAAAAGTATATAAAATGATAAACCTTTCTCTGTTTTAGGACAAACAAATCATGTATTCAAAAATAACGTTATTCATTACATTTTTTCAAATTACTTATGCATACATTGGATATCACTGCGGCACCACAAACACAAACATCACAACATTCTCTCTACTGGACGCTGACGAATGCGACTTTAAAACCGAAAACATAAACTCAACAATAGCAAATATAGAACTTATCCAAGCAGCCGAATTTAGAAATATTCCAGTACATCAATGCAAAATTGAAATCCATCGGACAGTATACCAATGCGGACTATTCGGACGCCTCGAACCTGAACAAAGCGGAGAACAGGAATACTTGTATGAATTGAGCCATGAACAATGCCAAACTATCCACGAAACGAGAATTTTTAAGTATGACAATTTTCATACGATTGCTGATTTAAAAATAAACGCCACAACAACCAAAGGCATAGACTTCGCTGGCGATGCAGGAAGCTGCAGCGGCGTAGCCTACGCAGACAGGTTCGGATCATGGAGTAAGGTACTTGTTCAAGGCACAATTAAAATCACATTAATACAAGCCTATGCGAAAATTTGTCTGAGTAATGATAAATTACATTTAAGCTCAGGAACGATATGTAAATTTTCAGACACAACTTGCGTAGACTCTGACGGGGGTTATACATTTTGGAACATTTTACCTCAGGAAGAATGTTTTACTAACACTTACGATATTTTATATAAAGGTCCAGTAACAAAATACTTTAACACACACAATGACGACATAATATACATGGTAAATACTAGCGACACGACCTTTGCTTTAACAGCCAAAGATAAAATATTGAAATGCTACAGAGAGTTCATAAGAACAGAACACCCAAAACTCTTTATCGCGGAAGAAAACAATAACTTCAACAAATACAAATTCAATAAAGACACTGTTACTAGCAAAAACAAGGTCAACATAGATTTATTCACATACGTAAATTCTAAATTTGTATATGTTGAAAAGCATTTGGGCAGACAACTGAACGATCTTTACAGAAAAATCATTACAGATAGGTGTGAAGTAGAGAGGAAAACAATACAAAACTCCCTATCTCTTGCAACCCTCTCCCCTGACGAATTCGCATACAACATCATGAAGAAACCTGGATACATTGCCAGGATCGCAGGAGAAGCAGTTCATGTCATAAAATGCAACCCTACTGTAGTGAAGGCACAGCACCTTAACGAATGCTACAATGAATTACCAGTAATTTCAGGCAACGAAACCTGGTTTCTTACTCCAAAAACTCATATCCTCAAAAGAAGAGGTACTCCAATGAACTGCAACTCCATAATACCTACATACTACAAAGTAAACAGCAAATGGATAAAACTAACACCCAAACCAATGGAAACAATACCACCACAAGCACTCAAACCTAACACAAACATAAAATGGAAATTTGAATCCATAGATTCATTAGCAACTAGCGGCATATACTCACAACAAGAATTAGACCAATTACAACAACAAATAATGTTCCCCATGGAAAAAGCATCTCTGTTAAATATTATAGCTAAAGAAATATCAGGAGAAGGAACAACAAAGGACATCTTTACAGAAAATACACTTACAAAATTGGCTGAAAGCACGTGGAATCACATATTCAACAAACTAATCACGTGCGGATCAATCTCATCAGTAATCATAATGATATTAATATTACTGCAAATAATAAAACTGACGATTGACACCATCATCAGAGGATATACGCTGCACATGGTTTATGGCTGGTCTATGAACCTACTATGGGCCTTCTTCAGCTCAATAACCTACCTGCTAATGATACTAGGACGACAAAACCACAACAGTATGACAAAAATTAATAAACAAAATGCAGAAATTGAACTAGACACAATACACACAAACCTGAACGACACAGACGTCAAGATACAAATCTACCCTGATACCCACTGTCCTATTCCTCAACAAAACTTACCTCTCGAATCAACAATAATCGAATACAAACATGACCTATTTTCAACAAAAATCTAATTGTCATGTTGTTCAGTACCCCAAATGCTTTACGTCATGGTCACATTTTAAGCGGGGAGGGAAGCGAGATATTCGCTTTAGGAATCTAAATTAAAAACAAATTCCTTATCTAAAAAACAAAAGAAAAATATATTTTTACAAAATTACAATTATGTTTACATTTACACTTATATACAATTACAATTGTATCGATGATCTACACATCAAATTCCAACACTTCCGAAACTCGGAAATGCACATAACGAAATAATCTTTTCACCGAAAACCAACCATTGCAATCAATAGATATTAATTGCAATATCTTATACCCCGAGGTGTTACGTCTCAAGACGTATCTTTACTCATTTACATTCTTTAAAAGTGCAATCCCGAATTTCGTAAAATCAAAACTATATACACGTCCACCAGAAAACGATACAGCAGCAAAACACAAAGACCATACTCAGCATTACACAACACACAATGAACTCAAAAAGAAAATTACTCAACTACACAAGAAACATCAGCGATTTATTAAGCACAAATTTATGTATATAAGACGAACCACCCGAAAGGTGGGCAGAAATTATCTTTACTCCGTACACACCGGTCCGACAATTGGTGATGATTTTTCTTAATAAACTCGCGACTGTTACAAGTAATATCGTGCAAGTATTATTCACAACCTATCCTATTCAATTCAACAAGCAGTTAGAGCCTGCTACATTTATTCAATTCAACAAGCAGTTAGAGCCTGCTACATTCATACAATTCAACAAGCAGTTAGAGCCTGCTACATTTTATCAACAATTAAAGGCTACGATTATCAAGGTAGTACAATTATCAGACATACATTTCCACATATATTTATTATAAGTGAGACATATCCGACCACTAGTCAACATATTGGAACGTCTCATTCATTAGCTATTCGTAGTTGATGCACGAGACGTAACAATATTAAAAATTATTGCCTGACTTTGTAAAAAAATATTCAAATTAATGCGCTTCGGATTTCATCATATAAAAAACAAATAATAATTATTATTTCTAGGTATTGGAAAAATGACTATTAATCCTATAAATGTTATACAATTATTATTATTATCTTTTCAAGCTATGAATATACAAGAAAGTCCCATTACTAAAGATGAAATTGCTTTGAAGGATAATATAGAAAAACTATTACTTGATTGTATAAATAACTTTGAGGATCCAGAATTCATTGTGGAATCTACATTAGCTTTTCAAGAACCATTTAAGGATACTGAAATGCATATTGTTGAAGATATTGATAAAATCTGGTCAGCGGATGTTGATGAACACTCACTAGTATGTACAGCGGATACAGAAGATCTATCTTGGGATTACAAACGAAAAGCTGTGGACTATTGGAGAAGCGGAGTTACGAAAAATCTCGCTCTGCAAACTATGCAGCATAGATTTCGAAAAGTCCAATCAATTACACAGTTGAAACGATGGGCGCATACTTTGAATAAAGGAGGCACTTATAAAGAAAAAATTGGAAGAATCAATAAATTTGTATTAGATAGTTTTCAGTCGGCTTCCGATGCCGGTTATATAATTCACGATAGAGATTTACAAAAATGGGCATTACAAGCTCAGAAAATCGTTGGACATGAAGATATAAGGTTTAAAGCGTCACGTCATTGGCTACAAAATTTTAAAAAGGCTCACAGAATAGTCAGCAGAAAGATAAATAAATTCGTAACAAAAAAGACTGTTGAAGGGAGAGAATATTTACAAAAAACAGCTGATGATTTTGTTTCAGATGTGAAAAAAATAATTAAAAGCAAAGGTTTGGAATCAATTTACAATTCAGATCAGAGTGGATTTCAAATTGAAATGCACTCGGGAAGAACACTAGCTATTGAAGGCGAAAAGCAAATTGAATGTCTTGTAGAATCTGTAAGTTCGACGACTCACAGTTACACAATTCAACCACTCATTTCAGGTGATGGGAGACTGCTTTCCCCATTATTCATTGTTTTAAAAGAAAGTAAAGGAACCTTTGGACCGGTAGTAGAATCCAAATTATTCAAGCCATCAAATATTTACGTGATGCCTTCCGCTTCTGGCAAACTGACTTCAGGTATGATATTTATTATTGATGATTACAGTTTTCAACTTATGTCATGTGAATAAAAATGAGTTTTTTCAATGGTTACAGAACATTTCAAAACATGGCTAAAGGATGTGTATTTTCCCAATGTTGGGCATTCAAGTGTCTTATTAATTGATTCGTGGAGTGGGCATTGCCCTGATGCTGTAAAGGAAGCAGCACCTCCAAACAAAATTGTTGATGTAAAAATAATTCCAAAAGGAACAACAGGCAAAATTCAGCCACTAGATGCTTTCGGCTTCCGAGTGTGGAAAAATTACGTCCGCCGCTTCGAGGACAGTGTAACATTAATGAATGAGGATATAGAATTTCATAAAAGAAATAACATTATAAAACTCCAATCCTTGGTACATAATCAATTGTCATCTCCTCGATACAATAACCTATTCAAATATTCATGGTATAAAAGTGGCTACGTTGAATCAAAGCCAGATAAATTTGATAACCCCGTAGATTTTAGTTTTGGTAATGATTGTAATGAGCGTTGTGAAGTTCCTGGTTGCTCTAACTTAGCAATTGTAAGATGCTCTTGGTGTAAGAAATCATTATGCTTAAAACATTTTTTTAATGATTATTATTATTGCCAGGATTATAAAAAGTAACATTAAAACTCGAAACTATTGAAATATTAAATTTAAAATTTTTTTGTACTTTGAATCATTAATTTTTTATTACTTTTGAAAGTCCCATAGAAAAAGAATAAAATCATAGAGATACGACAATATCTCCTGTGGGGCTGGTACACCCCTTATTATAGGTTATTTTTATAAAGGTGAGAACAGTCGATTTCGTATTTGAATATTGTGCATACTGCCAAAATTTTTTTCGTCAAACTCAAGAAACTAGTATTTTCATATGGAAAAGGGTGTCATTTTTTTATTGAAAAATAGGGGTTGATACATTAGTGGGGTGAAGAATTCTAATTCAATACCAAGGATGTGAACTAATATTATTACACGTTTTACGCCACTGAATAGTCCTAGGGTATTTTGAAGTAATGAAAAAATAATACTTGAGATTGAGTTTTAGGGATGAATTCATTTGTAAGGGCTGATTTCAGAAAATTTCAAACTACATCAACTACTTAACAATTTTAATAGTATCCAAGAGATTTACACCATGATATCGTAATGGAATAATGAAATATAATAGTTGCAACGGTAGTCGATTCAATTAATCGCACCGTTCGCGATTCTGAATTTCGCGCGTTAGTTCTAAGTATTGAGAGAGAGAGGGGGCGCGCGATCTTTCAAATTAGCAGTTACGCCTCAGCTGTTGATACGAGAGGATATCGCCGGAATTTTGTTTGCACTGTTTTCTCACCGAGTGATAGTTTGATCCAGAATAATTACGCGCGCGAGTGCAACAACGTGATTGGCAGATTGCAGTATCACGGTAGCAGCATATTTGCAGCTGATAGGCGGTACGAGACAGCGCAGCTGATATAACAGAACCGGAGGCAGTTGATACATTCTATTGACATCAACAATTACGGCTGATCTCCGTAATTGCACCGCAGGGTAGGTGCACCTCCCTTAATTATCGCGTCACAAAATACAATCGGTATTTTGTCCGATCGTAATAGCGTTAATTATTTGTATTCGCGCCGAGCGTTAGATCGCGCCAATTTTCGTATCTTCTCTCTCTCTCTTTCTCACCGGAAAATTATTTAATTGTAAATCCTATTCGCGTGCGTCAGTCTTTCGGCCCGACAAAGACTGTATAGATTTTTTATGAATAAACTTTGTTAACTTATTCGCCGATTTCGTCATATGATTTTCCTAATAGTTTAAGAAATTGAAATAGGCTTAGGTGTTAATCCTATTACGCCTAGGGGATTAAGCGGAGAAGGAGTAAAGTCGCTCACACTTCAAACTCATCGAGTGTCACGATACATGTGACTTAAGGTGAGTTCAACTCTGCTTGATCGAAGACAACCAAGTTAAGTCAGCTGACGTTAAGGCGAATACACGTACTTACATACGTGATTAACGGAGCGGCGGTTTGCTCTGCATCGTGGGAGTTTGCTTATAAATAAATTTCCCATTTTTGCAAGATTCCCCCCGTTACATAGTATAAATGTTAGGGGTAGCTCACCCCCTCAAGGGATTTTTTTTTTGAAAATGCCGGAACAGGTCAACTTTATTTTTGATTATTGTGCATAAAACAATTAATTTTGTCAAGATTTAACAGATTTTGGAATGTGTATAGTGAAAAAAATGGTCATCAAATATAGTTTTTCATTAATAAAAAACGGGGGTTACGAGTCTGATGACTAAAAACAATGCATAAATATGTGCTTTTCAATAACAAGTGTTACCCACTTTGTTTCAGTAAAAAATTACGAATTGTATTCGAGAAATTAAAAAAAATTTGTTTTTAGGGGTGAACTTCAAGGGTGGGTTTCACCCCTTAAATAGGCTTATGGGCACGTATAAAAAAATACGCGTCGAATATTTTTTGATGTTCTACAACATATCACAATTTCAAGAAAATCGGTGAGGTACACCTCGGGTACCTTCCTTGTAAGATGTATCAAAAGCAAAAAATCACCACTTGTATTGCTGTGTAGCTTGCTATTCCAACTACTTCAACCTGCAAAAAATTACCATGAAAGGGATTTTCTGAAACTTCGTTTTATTATTTCATACATAATAATCAACATCTGCAGCAATTTTTAGGTCAAACTATTAATTTAATTAGGTCAAAAATTGATAAAGATAGATAAAAAATTAAAATTTTTTTAAATGTAATGATTTTGCTACTATGTAAGATATGGGAATGATTTTTTTCAAATACTTGCAAAAATATGCAATATGTCAAGGGAATAGAAAAATTATTTCTTTTAAGTGGTATAACATTTTTCAATAACTACTTTTATTTTTTTGAATGACCCTCGATTGGGATTTTTTACATTTTGGAGTTCCTTACATTCTTTCTGTTTTTTATGCAAAAAATTAAAACAACCATTGTATTTTGTATAATATTTTGTGCAAACTTTTTATTCGTAAAATGTGAATATTTACTGTACATATTTTACATAATCATTTTACATACTGTAAAGAAAGATTGTTTTTATTTATCATACTAATACGAGGAGGGGGGGCAATAAGTATTTACTAAATCCAAAAGATGGCGCTCGTCATGCTTAAATTATAATGTTTTCGGCAAGCAATACTACTAACTAGATTTCGTACAAAGTTTCAGCTCGATTCAGTAAGTCGTTTTTTTGTGAGCGTTGGTTGAACAAAAAGTTATTAGTTTATTTGAAAAATGGAAAAAACACAGTTTTGAGCGGTGATAAAACATTTTCATTTGAAAGGCCTTACACCAAAAGAAATCACAGTCGAGTTGAACGCCGTTCATGGCAAGTCTGCCCCTGTGTTTAAGACTGTTTATAATTGGGTAAATGAATTTAAACGCGGCCGTACAACAACAAAAGATGAACCTCGTTCAGGACGTAGAAGTGAGTACGCCCGAAATGGTCAACACAATCCACGATATGGTGTTGAGTGGTAGAAGATTAAAATTGCGAGAATTAGTTGAGACCACAGGGGCATCAAATAGTACAATCATTTCAATTTTGCATAAAAAATTGGGGATGAAGAAAATATCAGCAAGATGGGTGCTGCGTTTGCTCACTGTTGAAAACAAACAAACGCGCGTGGTCATCTCTGAGGCTCTTTTGGCACTTAGACGTCGTAATCCGGAAGACTTTTGACGTCGACTCGTAACTGCAGACGAAACATGGGTACACCGTTACACTCCTGAAATCAATGAACAGTTCAAACAATGGATTACCGCAGGAAAACCAGCCCCAAAGGAGGCAAAGACAGTTTAAGTCAGCTGGCAAAATTATAGCCACGGTTTTCTGGGATGCGTATGGAATCATCTACATTGACTACTTGGAAAAGAGCCAGACGATCACTGGACAATATTATGCGCCATTATTAGGTTAGCTGAAAGAAAAAATTAGAGAAAAACTTCCTCACTTGAACAAAAAAAATGCCTCTTTCTTCAAGACAATGCTCGAGTTCACACGTGTGCAGTTTCGATGGCAAAAATAAACGATTTAAAGTTCGAATTAATTGATAATCCACCATATTCGCCTGATTTGGTTCCCAGTGACTTTGTCTTATATCCTAACCTCAAAAAATGGCTTGCTGGACAACTATTCACGTCGAATGAAGAAATCATCTCCGAAACAAATGCCTATTTTGAGGGTTTCCAGAAATCATATTTATCTGATGGCTTAACAAAACTGGAAGCCCGTTTAATAAAATGTATCAACCTTCAAGGAGATTATGTTGAAAAATAAAAAAAAATTACATATGCCAAACTTTTTTTTCCTTCTTTTAGTAAAGACTTATTGACCTCCCCCCCCCCTCGTAATCATAAATATGAAGAGTGTAATGAAATGGATAATTACTTTTAGCTTTTTAAAATCTAATATTTATTACCCCTGAATTTTGGATTTAATCTTCATCACTGCAGGTCTCACAATTTTTGACAGGTTTCTTACGTGCGATAGGTAATTAATGATCGCAGCCTCATAAGAATAACAGCCAATAGTTCATCATAATAATAATCATTTTTTGTAGCATAAAAATGCCCTATCACATCTACAATAAAACCGTGAGTAGCACAGATCATGAAAGGTCAACGATCCAAGTTTGCTTGAAAGGATCATAACTGGTGATGAACCATGGGTGTACGGTTATGATGTCGAAACCAAAGCACAATCGTCCACCTGGAAGCATTCAACGTCACCAAGAGCGAAAAAAGCACGTCAAGTTCGATCAAATGTGAAGGTTTTGCTTACAGTTTTCTTTGACTGCAGGGGCGTGGTGCATCATGAGTTCTTACAATACCGTAGTCGTGCCCCAACCTCCATTATCACCAGATATGGCTCCGTGTGACTTTTTCCTGTTCCCAAAGTTGAAGAGACCCATGAAAGGACGGCGTTTTTCCTCGATTGAAGTAATAAAGTCCGAATCGCTGAGAGTGCTCAAGGACATACCAAAAAGTGAATATCAAGAGTGCTTCGAAGAGTGGAAAAACGCTGGCATAAGTGTATTATATCTGGGGGGATTACTTTGAAGGGGACCACATTGACGTAAACGAATAAATAACTATTTTTTTGGAAAAACGATAACTCCGGGTACTTTTTGAACACACCTCGTACGCATTATTAATACTAAACGTTGATTGATTTCCTAACTCTTTCCAAGTATTTCACAAGAAGGTATGTAGTAAGTTACATTGCAAGTATTACATGTTACGGCTATGTTAAATCCAAGACCGTGTTCTTTTATAACTTCAAAGACAAGTTTTGCATTGCAGATTACGCATTTTACTAGATTTGGAAGTGCAGAAAAAACCAAAAAGAAATTTATAATTCGGTGTTGACTAGTGTCATTTTTTGGTACGCTGTAATCTTTTTGCGTTTTGATTTTTTTTGCTGATGCACTGTTATATTGTCGCACTCCACTTTACTTGGATTGTAATGACACTTTCTTTTTTTCGGTCTACTTTATCTGGGAGCCAGATCGTCTTTTTTCTCTAGTGACTTTCACTTTAGGCATTGTGATAAACGAAACTGATATTTGAATATCACACAGAAACAGTTCACTTTTACATGCTAACAGGTCGGCGTTCAACGTTCAACTGATTTAAAATTGCTGTTACTCCAAAACTAATAGTGAAATAATGTTCCGAAAAAGAAAGACATATAATACATTCTATAACACTTTAATGTTGAATATACCATAAGCAAACCCATCTCAGGCAGTTACAACACTTTACAATGGCTCAAGGGGTTGAGCTTGTAGCTGCCACTGTGTACCCTTCTCAAACCGACTTATACCTCCTTCGGTAAAATCGCATATCTTCATTAATAATATTCGGATCTTTATAAAATTTGGAGAGAATATTTTTGAAGTAATATTCTTTCAGAATATGTAATAAAAATCGATTATTTAACTGACGGGTCCCTTTAATTATCAGTTTTGAATATCAAAGATAAGTTTAAAATATTACTACTAACTTGGCATTTGAATTAAATTTTACTAATTAATATTGAGTTGTGACTGTAAGTTATATCTATCTAGTATCAGTACGAGTGATTCCAGTTTTTATTCTAGCCATCATTAAATAAACGTGTGAGTAGTTACGTTTATACGTAAATTTACGTTTATTTTTTTTTGTTTTTTCATTTTACGTTTTTAGGAGTTAGATTCACTTTAAGCCAATATAAGTAAACAACATAAACATCAAAATTAAATATTTATTACCAATCAACCAATTGTATGATTAACCAACAACAATTTGTATGATTAAGTCTATTTTTCTGATTTGTAGTATCAGGACAATTCTTGGCTATTTCAAATAATTTAAAACATCAAATCACCAATTTTATTCAAAGTTGATAGACTTGTTACCTATACAGAGGTCAACATCTATGCAGAGTTTTAGATCAAAATATTGATAAGGAACCGACTTATCAACTGTTGAAAAAATATTGCACTTTTTTTTATTAATTCGATTTCTCGGAGACTAATAAAGATATGGACATGAGTCTTTTAAAAAACGTGAAAAGAGTTTCACTTTTAAAATGTAAATAGTAAAATACCAAATCATTTATTTATATCATTGTTATAAACAATTTTTTCAAAAAATCGACGATATCTCAAAAAACGATATTGTTTTTTTTAATTTTTGCACCATCGTGTTCCTTGTCATTTTTTACATAAAAAACCGTTGAGAAAATCAAGTGCCCGCTATTAGGATTAAGACAGCACTAAAATGAAACGAACCGCCCGCTAGCCGTTCAAACGTCCGCTACTCATGCGGTTCCAACGTTTCTTGCTGCAATTGCCTTTAAGGAATAAATAATTTCATATTCTATCAGTCTATATGTATTTATTTAAATAATATATAAATTAGTTTATTAAATAAGTAATGAAATTAAAATTAAATTTAATGACTTATTTACGTAATATAACGTAATATAAAGTAATATAAGTAAAGTAATATAAGTAATATAAATGAGCTATTGTTTTGTACAATCTGAAACAATATTGAATGAAACATTTGCTCTGTGCGTTTGATCAGGCGTGAGAATGACGTATATTCAAAAATATATGGTAGAAAATAGGTTAGAACAAATTATTTGTAAATTACTTATTAAGAGTATAATGGTGTAGGTCCGATAAAGAAACATTTTTAATGAGGCCGCTTCGTAAATATGCCCCGGTCTCAAGCCCGATCAAACGCAGAGAGCAAATGTTTAATTTCAATGTTATATTAGACTGTATAAAAAAATAGTTCATTTACATTACTTATTTAATCAATTAATTTATATATGATTTAAATAAATTCATATAGACTGATAGAATATGAAATTATTTATTCGTTAAAGGCAATTGCAGCAAGCAACGTTGGAACCGCACGAGTAGCGGACGTTCGAGCGGCCGAGCGGCTAGCGCGCGGTTCGTTTCATTTTAGTGCTGTCTTAATCCTAATAGCGGGCACTTGATTTTCTCAACGGTTTCTTATGTAAAAAATGACAAGGAACACGATGGTGCAAAAATTGAAAAAAAAAAAATCGTTTTTTGAGATATCGTCAATTTTTTGAAAAAATTGTTTATAACAATGACATAAATAAATGATTTGGTATTTTACTATTTATATTTTAAAAGTGAAACTCTTTTCGCGTCTTTTAAAAAAAGAATCATGTCCATATCTTTATTAGTCTCCGAGAAATCGAATTAATAAAAAAATGTCCAATATTTTTTCAACAGTTGATAAGTCGGTCCCTTATCAATATTTTGATCTAAAACTCTGTACAAATGTTGACCTCTGTATAGGTAACAAGTCTACCAACTTTGAACAAAATTGGTGATTTGATTTTTGAAACTGTTTGACATAGCCAAGAATTGCCCTGATTTGAAAAAATGAGCGTATGCAACTAAAAATCAATTAAAATTATTTACAATAAATGAATATTTACATATAATCTACCTTCTTTTATTCAAGACTTTTGTTGATAAGAAATTTAATCGTCGATGGAAATGATAAAAAATCTACTACAACCTGTGTGAATCAGAGTATACGATAAACTCAGTAGACAATAACTGCACTATATTTATGCTTGTTAGATAATTAACTACTGTAGAATTGATACACTAGACACATATACGCTGTCACATATTTCATAAGAACATCTGTCAACTAATAGACCATGATTTTTTTTGAAAAGAATGATGTCAGAGACTTTTTCCTAGATATTCTTTCATGAAATCATAAATATATACGGAGGTCCTCTAGAAGTTCATTCAGATAAGAGCCATAACTTCAATTCAATAAAGAACTATTTTACTTATTAGTTACACATGAACCTTAAATTACGCTATTACATTACCAAACGATCAGATTAAAAGATAAAACAGAACTACCAAAATTACTATTCAAATACATATTAGATAACTGGAAAGATTGGAATCGTTGGATTTTCTGATATGTTTAGGCTTACAGAACCTCAGCATATGCAACAACCAGAGTCACTGCAACTGAGATTTTTACTTATACTAAAATACGGCTTTGGTTGCATTTTGTGTCCAGATCTCTTCCTACAGATAATAAGCCAGTAAAGACCATTAATTACATACAAATTGAAGATCTTGCTCAATAAAATAAAAAACTTTGCAAGTCAAAACATCAATTTGTCTTCACAAAGAACAGAAAAGATCTATGACAGTTTGACACATTAATTTGAATATTGGTTCTACAACCTAACCTAAAACTTTAAAACTGGAAAGGACCATTTAATATACAAACATCAATGACGTGGTCTTTTATATTCAAAATACATCAAAAAGCAAAAAGATTGTAAAAAGTGTGATATATTTCCCTATTATCCCTCAGCCTTACTAAGGGATTTTATTACTCTCTTCGATTGTTATTTTTTTAAGTATTTAAATCTGGTTATCGATGAGAGATACATGCGCTTAACCCTATTGTGTATTATGTATTAATAATCGCGCTAAAATTTTGGTTTTTTTATAAGTAGTCGTCCTGTTAATTATTACTACTTTGTAACGGTGAAATCCAGTCGTACCTCTCAAGGTAGCTCGCGACTGCCCGTACAAATTATTTATTTGATAAAGGGGATTCGGGAAGTAAAGAAAACGTTCCCACGACTTAATAATGCGTCGAGCAAACGCATTAATCATACGCAAATTAACTATTACGGGATCAGGAGTGATTCCAGGTGTAATTATCACAACAAAAATCGGAATAAAACAACAACTTTAATAATAATAAAATAACAAAACTTATTCTGGACAGTAAAATAATACCGCCGTTACATTAAATTTACAAGCGCAAACGCGCAGCGGATCGGCTGCAGGACTGCTTACCGAACCGCTGTTTGTTTAATCGATGAAAAGATATAAAAGAAAAGATATATTCGAATACAAAATACAGAAACAACAATGTCCGAACAAAGTTAATAAGTACTACGTAGAGCTGCCGGGCTACGTAGTACTCGATCAGCACCTCGAACAGAAAGAGAGAGAGAGAGAGAGAGAGAGAAAGAGAGAAACACAGCACCGACCCTGCTTCGCGCTGTTGATGTGTGGCTCCGTTCCCCTTTGACCTCTGCTTGTGCTGATAGATTCTGTGGCGATATAAATTTCCTTTGTTAAATATGTTCCTCGAGTTTTCTAGTTCTTGTTTGTTAAGTTTTGGTAGTATCGTTGTTGTTATCGATGTTGTTAATATTCTTGCTGTTGTTATTACTGTTAGTATTATTACTGTTGTTATTGCTGTTAACGTTGTTGCCGCTGTTAATGCTGTTACTGTTATTGCTGTTGTTATTACTGTTAGTATTGTTGCTGTCGTCCTGGAGTGTGTGTATGTGGGTGTGTGTTGACTGCGACTGATGAGTGTGTGTGTTCTGGCTGCGTCGTGCTCCCTGTTCAAAACAACAGAAATGCCACTCACCGCCAAGAGAAGATAGTCGCACGCGCGCACAAACCCGCGTCACCTCGCCGGTTGCCCACGTGCACCGGTGCCGGCCTCGCTTCACTCGCGGTATCACCTTCTCACACACAGAAAACAAACGTCAATTACTATTCCTCGCACCGGGCACGTATCCTTAACTAAAAATCACAGCGAGGGCGCGGGAACTTAACCGATGAAAACTAACAAAGTCCAGGGAAAAACTTGTGCGCGCGGCCGTCTGCTTCGCTGTCCAGCTGCTACTGCTGATTTTCTCTCTCTCGGCCAGCGAGATGCGCGCGCAGGTCTGCCGGCGACTCGCTGGTTCTCTCCGATCTTCTGTCTCCCTCTCACTGTCGTCTACTCGTCAGCTCCCTCCAATCGCCGTCGCACCTCAAGAAAGGCAACAAAAGAGATAGCTGATGACAGTGTGCTCAACCAGCGCACACTCTCAGCTCGGCAAGGCGCACGGGCATTTGCGAGAGTTCGACGGAGAGCAACGGCCGAGCCGTGATTCTCCGTTACAACTTATATAAAAGTAAGTGTTACAATAATAACAGGTTTAATTCACCAATCATATATTAACTTTTCATTAAGTTAACATTTAGAGGACGGGAAAACTCACATATTGACGTAAAACAAAGGTTCTTGATATTGGATTTAACATTAATTTTGAGGGTTTTTAAGGTTACTGATTACGAATCTCATATGAAATTTTTAAATTCAAAATGACTGATCCAACATGGTGGATCCAACATAACAGAAAAGTAAAAAACACGTAACAATAATTTTTAATTTACTTGAAATCAAACTGAAAAATGTATGTGTTACTTTTTTGGATGGCTAGTGAGTGATCTTAGGTCGATTTGCAAAATTCAAAATGATTGATTGGCAAAATTCGAAAGGGATATAAAAACATGAATAATCCTGGAAGCTCTTTTTTAGTGTAACCTAGAACTAACGTCATGGACGTAGAGATAGTGTAGTTTCTTTTAATTTGTTTTTTTTGTTCTTTTTTATTTTTTTTATCATCTTCAATCAAAGGCGTCCATGACTTCTGCTTTTTATATTGCGGTAGACTATTTTGTTCCCGATAAAGATTAGTTTGACTTATAATAATATTTACTAAAGATCAATCAAAGTTTTTTTTATTTCCAATTTTATTTACAATCTGTCTGTCGACAATAAGTAAGTGATATTATAACAATACTATTTTTGATTACAAAAATTACAACAAGAACAATTAGGATATTCTGTTAGTTGTATAGAAATTTCTGTTTCTTCTATTTCATTTCTAATAAACCGTTATGTATGCGTGATGAATCTTAAAGCTTTATTTTGGAATCAAAGTAATATTCAAAATAATCACATAAATTAGAAATATCCAAAGAAATATTTTCAGGAAATCATACTTCTCCAGAAAAAGCTTTCATATATTGAAAAAATACATTATCGTAAATAATGTCATCTCCTGGTTCATATTCACTATCATCTATATCATTGACAGCATGATCAGAGGTACCAGTCATATCATCCTTGATTGCTTCTTCAGGTTCAGACTCACCACTGCTTAAGCTTTGTCTTGGATATTACTC
Source organism: Phymastichus coffea (assembly GCF_024137745.1). NCBI lineage: Eukaryota > Metazoa > Arthropoda > Insecta > Hymenoptera > Eulophidae > Phymastichus > Phymastichus coffea. The sequence continues at coordinate 9,624,563 of NW_026706814.1, forward strand.
ATCATTATAAAAAATAATATTTTTAGTTATTAAAGAAAAACTAAAAATGTCCAATTACACAGGTATTCAAGATTTTATATCACAAGCGAGTTATAGTATTTCCGAACCATTTTGGTACGCTAGATCTAAATATGTCCTCAAAATTGTTCCATCACGTCAACTTTTTAGACATCCTAACCCTAATAGTGTAAAAAACATTGTTTTTGACATATTTGAGATTATGTAGCATCGTAAATAAATTTTTTCACAAAAAACTATTTGAAGCATCTTAAAGTGTAAATCATCTCCTTTTAAATGCCGTTGAGTTTGCCTAAATATCTTTTTTTTCACCAAAATATCGCATTTTGAAATTTTTATATTTATTAATTTCTTAAAATTCGAAAATTCATTAACCCTTTGTTGCATGAATTTTTCTGTTCAGTAAATTTACTCGAACATTATTACTCGGGGGGTTATTGCAGTCGCTGATCACAAATCTGAAGTCAACGCATAAGCACGCATATAGAGACGCACATGGACGCATTTTTTCAAATTTCTAACAGCATAGATCGAAAGTTCAGCCAATTTTACGTTAGAAATGTCTATTCCTGATAAAACATCAATTAAAAAGAGTAAAAGAAAATCGTCTATTTAGGACTTAATGGGTTAATGGATTTTCAAATTTTGAAAAATTCATAAAAATGAAAATTTCAAAATGCGATATTTTTATGAAAAAAAAGATATTAAAGTAAACTCGACGGCATTTTGAAGGGAAAGATTTGTACTTTAAGATGCATTGAATAGTTTTCTATGATAAAATTTATTTACGATGCTACATAACCTGATATATGTCAAAAAAACAGTGCTTTTTGCACTTTCAGGTTATGATATCTCAAAAACCTGACGTGATGGAACAATTTTAAGGCCAAATTTGGATTCAGCGCTCAAAAATCCTCCGGAAATACTATAGCTAGCTTGTGATAACGAAAATGACCTATTATTGGTATCCCTACGGTATTGCTCGACGCGCGATCTCTCTTTCCGGTCTGTACGTAATACCTTGACTACATAAATGTCGTCCTCTTGTTATCGCTGGCCCGAATCCGGGTAAATGGTTGTCCTTAATCAGTTCCTCTCGTGACAAGCCTCGGTATTTGTTATAGAACAAGTACAGTAAAAATATAAAAACTGTAAAGGAAAATTGTCCCTATAGTACTTAATAGGTTAATGGATTTTCGAATTTTAAGAAATTCATAAATATGAAAATTTCATAATGCGATATCTTAGTGAAAAAGAAGATATTTAGGCAAACCCAACGGAATTTTAAAAGGGAAGATTTATACTTTGAGATGCTTTTAATAGTTTTCTTTGATAAAATTTATTTACGTTGCTAAATAACCTTAAATATGTCAAAAACCAGTGGTTTTTGCAATTTTAGATTAGGATATATCAAAAACCTGACGTAATAGAATAATTCTGAGGCCAAATTTGGATTCAGCGCACCAAAATCCTTCGGAAATACCATAGCTTGCTTGTGATACAGAAAATGACCTGTTATTTGTAGACCTGTGTTATTATACTTTTATGGGTAAAGTAAAAAATATGCACACAAAAGTATTCTTTTAGATATTATAAGTAATGTCTAATAGACTCTTAGTAAAATAAGATTAAATTTGTTTCGTCTGACGCAAAAATGTATGCTATTTATATACTTATAAGTAAATAATTCGAAAAGTTTAAATTGAAAACTCAATATAAAATTTTTACAAAGTGATTTACGAATCGATTTATAATAATAGCTTTAGAATAACTAATATAATAAAATTTATTTCGCTAAAGCTATTGAATTACGAAAAACATTGTTTTTATTTTCTCGTAGAATTGAAGAATATCATCTATAACAAGTCAAAATAAATTTGAAAAATAAAAATTTCTGTTATAAGAAATCAAACTTCCAAAATATGACCTTAAATTCTAGTTCATTCATTTTAAAAACTCCGAAGTAACATTTCCATCAAATACTGTGATCATAATAAATTAGGCGATTTTGAGGTATGCGGGAGCAGAGGTAGAAAAGTCAGAGATCGGTTCAATGTGATCGTGATCGACACTTTACTCACGATCAATCCATGATATTGTAATAGGGTTTTCCTTCCCCGTGTATGAAAATAAAAAGGGAACTCGAGAGGAAAGAGTATATGGTTCAGCTGCTCGTGGCGGACTTCTTGTGAGCTACACGAAGCTCGACTCGGTTATCCGGTATACCGTACGTATATGTACTTGTACACGCTGGCCCGCGGAAAGCATCGTAAATAGATGATGGCGTAGCTAAGAAAGTTAATAAGCTTGAGTAATGCCAGAGAATGCACTAGGAAAGGAGGCAGAGTTAGGTGTTAAATAAAAAAGAGAGCAATTAGAAAGCAAGCATTTATATAAAGGAAAAGTAGTATAATCGATTACAGATTAAGCAAGCGCAGAGAGAAGTTTTCGAGCAGGAGTGTGAATAAGCGAAAGAGATTATTAAGGAGCCGATACTTACAGTGGTAACGACGATACAATCTTAATGAAAGAACAGTAAATAAATCGCCGGTGGTATGCTTCGTAGCTTCTAATAGCTTTTCAATGTAGCGAAAATGAAACTTGAAAGGAAAGCAGTCAAAGGACTAGTTGTTTCGATGCATCTCCCACAAAGGTCGGCTACTAATTGATTAACTTTGTTGTACACTCTGCCGCTCTCCTATTTCCAAAATCGTCATCTGCTGTCAAGCAGATACACATACGGGCGCGTGGCTCTTGCTTAGTAGCATTCTCTCTCGCAATTACGTTGCTGCAGTAGCTATAATTCAAATACATTGAAATAACTGTACATATAAATAAATGTATAAATTAATAAAGCATGCTTCTTGGGAGAGAAATTCATTATAATATAAAATACCTTTTATATGCATTTCCTTAGGCAGATAACGCGCACCCAATCTCTGTCTTCTAAAATTTAAAAACTCGAAAATGTTACCATTTTAATCATAGTTATACTTGATTTTTAAGGTTAATAAGATATATATTCAACTTCTGATATTCTGTAATCCAAAAATATGGTACAATGTTTATGTTTCATGAAATAAAGAAGATCTTAATATATTAATATAACTATTTATGATGACTTCTGTAGAGTAATTATTACTTAATTTTGTATTTTAATTTAATTTTCCTTAATATAAATTTTAGCTGGCCAATTTCAGAAAATTTTTTATTTCCTGAGTGGCTTCTAGCTAATTGTCAGTTTTTAGTGATCCAGGAATATGTTCGTCTTCTAAACGGATGGTGTGCATTAAATAGTGCTTCACGAAAATTTATTCTTGCGATAAGCTTATTAGAAATGGGAGAGTCATATAAAGCTAGTGATAATTTTTTACGGGCTTCGAATGGAGTAATGACCGATTCGTATATGTCAAATCTATTTCAAATGGAAAACTTTTCAAAAAGTAAAACAATTGTAAAATATTATTTAAAAGTAATTGAATTGTTCGAACAACATAATGCGCAAGACATTATAATAGAACTAGCAATCACTGCTATTACAGTAGCAAACAAAGATGATTCCAATTTACCTACACTTCATTCTATAGTTTTTACACAACATCTAAATTTAGAACATCACATTGAGGCATATAATTGTTTAAATATAAATCCAGATGGTGCACGTCGTATTGATTGTTTGAGACAACTTATAGTGGTATTATTTAACCGAAAAAAATTGAAAGATCTTATATCATTTCCTTATATAGATATGTACCAAGATCTTGAAAAAATTATGGAAACTCGAGCTCGAAGTATTGATTTAATGGAAAATAATTATTACAATTTTTTATACAGTTTTCATATTAACAAAGGAAATATGAGAAAAGCGGCGTCTGTGATGTATGAACAAGCTATGCGGCTTAGTCAGGAACCATATTCTTGGTCAACAATTTCACAACAAGTGCACTGTCTTTTAGCATGCATCAATGTACTGCGACTTGTACATAAAAAATTTAGATGGATTGTACGGCCAGTTATTGACCATAGCAGTATTGATGATTATCCAAATAAACGAAAAAAAAGGAATTCAAATGGCCATGAAATATTGCAATGTAATTATAGTAAACGAATAGAAGTGCTCGAATTAGAAGACATCAAAAGAGAATATGCTCTAGCCTCATCTAAATTAAAATTAACAAAAATTGGTCTTAAAGCTAATAATATATCATCTGCTGGTAAGAGAAAATAATTTACTGATGAATTAATATCCTATGCTTTATTCACAAATACATTTTTCAGGTCCATCTGAAATTGCGGCAATATTGTCCAATTACGGATTACATGTAGATGCAGTAGATATCTGTCGATATTTTAAGTTGAGTATAATATCTATATTGGAAAATTTAGTTTCTCATTGTACGAGATTGGATCCCAAAGACCAATTCAAAACATATAGCTGGCTTGATGAAATCCCAGTTGTTGGTACGTTATTTGTTAAACATGTTTATCATTACAAATATATACGATAAAATTATATTCCCTTGACTTATTGGCATTTTTTATTCATATTTTACTGAAAATCTTTATTTTTAATGACTTTTCTAAAACAATATTAACAAAAATCGCTTTTCTGAAAATAACTTTCATAAAACGACATGACTATAATGGGTAAACGTGAGATTTTTAAATACAGATTCTACAATTTTATTTAACATTTAACAATTTTATATAGAATATTAGATTTACGAGTATTAAATTTATTAAATTATGTTTCATTCAATAATACAGAGTTCTTTGTGAGTTATAATACGTATGATAATAATAAACTCTTAAATATATCTGATACATACAATGAGACTTGAAGTTTTTAAATATATTTATATTGATTTTTTAATGTTGGTACATTTTATACTGTTATATGTTGATGAGACTTGTTTCAATGTTCGAGGGGTGTTCGAAAAGTAAGGTGACTTTATGGTTTTCTCAAAAAATATTTATTTATTGGTCGTGCTCTGGACGACTTTCACCTCCACCAGAACCGACGAGCTTCCAGCTCCCTTATCGCGTTCCCAAGACATGGACCAACCTCACCCAGCAACTTCGAGAGCCCTATTATCACACTCGTAAGCTCCTTGAATCTGTCCAGTGCCTCACTCGATAAATCAACCCGCTGCGAAGACTCGCTTGCGGGCGTTGTCTCACACGGCTGACACCTATGGCATTCCTGTCGATTACGTACCTGCAGGTACTCTTCGCCGTCGGCTATCTGCCGGCGGCTCTCGAGTCACCTGGTGACCTCCTGCCAATATTTCTCATCCGTCTCCGTCCCTTTCATTTCCTGGACACTCACCCTTAAGTCGAGTTCGTCGTGCCCAGCGCTGGTAGCCCACCGCGACTAACCCCGGGTCCCCGCTTCCTGCTGACCTGTTTTTCGCCCACCTGTGGACTGGCTTGCAGTTCACGCACGTGATGAATGTGCAATTTGGGGCCTGACACCCCTAACACGACTCGCTTCACCTACCCAGTGGACAAGCCGGGGTATAATATCCCATCTTGCAACACCAAAAGCAGACCGGGCTTCTCTGTGTCTGGTTGCCTATGGCCCTCGCCATGCAACCATAGCATTTTTCCAGAATCGCAGGATAGCTTTGACTTTATATAGTATACTTTTGATAGTATGCTTCGGCAACCGGACAGACAAAAAATCGTCGGGGCACAGAAAAGCGCCCGTCTCCGGCCGCAACGCTAAGCTTCCGAGTAAGGACATGAGGTCGACGGGCAAGTGTAGTTTCGCGATTTACAAAGGCGATACTGCATCGAGGTCGTACCCTATCGAATGTGGCAACAGGGCGAAACGTAAAGTTATATCCAAAATACTTCGGCGCATATAAATTTCTGAAAGTGCTTTCACACGAGGTCTACATTTTGACCAACAAGAAACAAAAAGAAGGTCATTTACGCGACGAAACTGAAGTGAATTGTTTTGTCTAGGAACGTGAGAGGATAGGTGGTCGATCGTATTAGGTTGTTTGATTTCGTCTTCAGATTGTAAAAGCATTGACTACCATACGCCGTGAGACAACTTTTGCCAATTGTTTAATGCTGATGATTTCGGTTAAAAGATCCGGCTCTGTCTCTCACAGAGAACTAATCGTAGTGACTATGAGTAGAGGTGCAGGCAGATAATAACCCACTTGTGGCATAAAATGGTGTTCAGGCTATTCGCTCTAATTCCGGTGACCTTTTTATTTATTTTTTTCATTTTTGGCCATGAATTTCTAATTTGGCCGTTTTCTTGCCAAATTAGTTTGTCAAAAGCATGGAATGTGTGATGTCTCAGTTCAGTAAACAATAAGTATAAATGTTTCGCCATCTGTCCTATTCTTACAACTTAGTTCGATGACTTACAACTTAGTCAAATCCTGCTGTTAGTTCACTATACGATTGTTGGTGATACTTATTTTCTGTTGGTTGAACAAGTTTCAGCTAGGATTGAATTATGTACTAACGTTACACACTCCCCCTCTGTTGCAAGTAACTTGCATTTAAGGTCGATACTTTACGGGTCATTTTTGTTTCCTTTCTTTGGTACTAATAGGAGGATTAGAGAGCGCTCTTATACTTCAGCCATCTATATAATAGTGAGTGCATCACCACTTTTCGCCCTAATCTGTTCTAACAGTTGATTGGAATAGCAGCTGAGCTCTTTGGATCAACTAGTCAAGTTAACCCAGTGAATGCGAGATCAAGGCTCCTTTACAAAGTGACTACACACCAAGACGCAGGCACCGAGAAGACGGAACGAGATAACATCTAGTATATTTTCCAGACAGTAGCGACCAACAACCGTAGTGAAAAGTTTAACTTGCTTACAACCCATTTCTTTATTACGCCACGTATCCTATTTTCTTTTACACCGTACCTTGATTCCTTGATTAATTAACTCAGGGAAAGATGCGATCGTATACATTTTTGTGGTCCTTCGAGCTGAATAGCGAGTTAATTGAGTTGGGTTTGTGCAGTGGCTTAGTGAATTAGTGAAGTGAATTGAACGGTGCAATGATTTATTGAAACAGTGGAAGAAGAAAACCGGATCAATTATGGCGCAGCCGTGAGATACTCTCCTTGATCAGTTGTAAACGGGTAACCACATTCTTAATGTGATCTCCAACATTGATAAGCGAGGCAAGGCCTCTTAAACCTTTGAGAACCTCTTAAATCGTCTCCAACTATTGGAGAGTTATAGGTCGACGTTTTCTCGTAAGTACGGCAGGGTCTGTCAAGATAACGCGGCCCTTTTGGACACTCACGAATATTTTATCTCAGATCTTTATTATTAGTATGAGAATGCATACGTGAATGCCAAAAACCGAGCGATTGACCTTGCGATTGACTCACCTTTCCAGCACTGTTGAGGGAGGGCTGAGCTCTCCAGGAATATTTACAGTACAGGTCTTACCGTAACCTCCTCACCTGCCTGCCTTGAAATTACCGATTTTCAACGGCGAGCAACGGAATTGGAAGTCGTTCAAGGAGCTCTTCAGCTCCATGGTGAAAGACGTTGCACACATAGCTATGTGCAAAAACTGCAACGTCTAATGACTTGCTTAAAAGGTAGCGCAGCAGTGTAGAATAATGGAAATTTCAGTGCGGAGTGTAGTCGATCTCCCTGCCAGGTTTGTCAAGAGCAGCATGGAAACAACGGTGGAAGAGGCCATGGAGCCAACAAATGTTCATTCTCCTTCCACTGCAAGGTAACAGGCAGCGGAACACGGTATCATACTCTGCTGTATCAGGAAGCCGTCCCATTCAAGACGGCCTGTGCAGCTCAGGAGATACTCTCAGAGCTCTCATTACTGAATGCCCTCCATTCACGCTCACACTTCGAAGGAACAGTACTGCTGGCTACTGTCCAAATGATTATCCATTCAGAACACGCCAGCATTGAAGTACGAGCGGTGCTGGATCAGGGTTCCGAGACAACTGTCCTTTCCGAACGGGTAGTCCAAGTCCTCAAGCGGTCAACACGAGCCTCCATCAGTGGTGTAGGTGTCGATTCTATCTTCCGACCCTCAAATGGGGTGGATGCCATGCTGATATCTACCGTTATGCCTTTTCGTATACATCTTTCGGCATTAGTCTTACCAAAGATCATCTCGCTACTTCCTAGTAGATTAGTTACGAGGAAAACCTGGTTTCACTTGGTTTCACTTACCCCTAGCGGATTCGAAATATTATGTGAAAGGCCCAGTCTACTGCCTTCTAGGTACTGATGTTTACCTTACTCTTCTGCTGAGTGACTTGAGGAAGGGCCTACCAAGTGAACCCATAACTCAAAGGACAGCCTTTGGATGGATACTCAGTGAAGCCATCTCCTTTCTCAACTCCGACTCACGATCTTCTCTACGATACTATTAGGTTGGTGCGTATGAAATGTCGGATTCTTAAGTGATTGTATAAAACTGCATATTTTTCTTCAAAAGCTGTTTATTCAATCAAAGTATGCTCCATTCGCTTCAATATACTTCTCCCAACGAGATTTTAAAGCGTAGATGTCTGTCTTAAAAAAATTTTGGTCTTTAGAATTAATAAACTCTGATATCGAGTTTTTTAGACTGTCTTCATTTTCATAGTGTTTGCCCCTTAAAAATAGCTCTAAATGCTTGAAAAAATGAAAATCGGTCGGCGAGAGATCCGGTGAATATGGTGGATGCTGCAAAACTTCATATTCCAGTTCGTTCAGTTTCGCAATTGTTTTGTGCGATGTATGCGGCCGAGCGTTGTCATGGAGCAGTAGCGGGCCATGCCGATTCACAAGCGATGGGCGTACAATTTTTAACTTATCGTGCATCTCATCAATGTACTGGCAGTACTTTTCGGCCGTAATTGTCTCCCTAGGTCGAAGGAACGAATAATGGATTACCCCAGCCGCGTTCCACCAAATTATGAACAACATCTTCCGTGGATGAAGCGATGGCCTTGGAGTATGGGCATAAACCTCATCCTTGTTAAGCCACCGAGCACACCTCTTTCTACTGTCATAAAGAACCCATTTTTCGTCACACGTAATGATCCGATCAAAAATGGCTCTCGGTGAAATCGGGTTAGCAATGATGAGCATACGTTTAACCGATCCAGCTTATTTCGCTCTGTCAGAGCGTGCGGTACCCACTTGTCCATCTTCTTAACCTTGCCAATCTCAGAAAGGTGTCTCAATATCGTTGTATAGTCAACTTTCATCCTGATAGCAAGTTCCCTCGTGGATACGGCTGGATCCGCTTCCACTAGAGCCTTCAGGTCATCATTCTTCACAGACGTTTTGGGTCTTCCGCGCGGCTCATTTTGCAGTGAAAAATCGCCAGTCCGAAATTTTTCGAACCAACGCTGCACTTTCCGATCGTTAACTGTATTCTCCCCAAACGCTTGGTTTATGTTGCGTGCAGCTTTTGCAGCACTATTACCAAGTTTGTACTCATATAAGAAAATGACGCGAATATCGGCAGAATTCATATCGGCAATAAACTCAAAAGAAATAACAAAAGGGAAGACTTTCGAGAAAACCTATTTTGCTGAAATGAGTCTCTGGCAATGGACAATACGACTATGAATGAGGTTATGCCAAAGACAAAAGTATAACGAAAACAGGGAGATAAACGTCCGCATGTAAAGAGAATCCGACATTTCATACGCACCAACCTAATACTACGTCGAGATCAACAATTTGGACCTGATAATAGAACTTCAGCAGTTCTGGGAGTTGGAAGAGGTGTCCACGATTCCACAACTATCCAAAGAAGACCAGGTTTGTGAAAATCATTTTGTACGCTCCCATGGAAGATATGACTCCGGTCATTACGTTCTTCGACTCCCATTCTTCAGATCACCAGAGTTTCCTGGTTCCATTCACCAAGGCTAGATTACTGGATTGGGAACGTCACTCTTAATGGAACCCGAAGAAGCACGAAGCCTATACCTCATTCATGAAGGAGTATGAAGATATACATCACGTGGAGAGGATCAACAAGCAGGATCTAGATACCATCCAAGGGTATTACATCCCTCATCATGCCGTGTTCAAGGGTGACAGCAGTGGAAATATCTGTGTTGTCTTTAACGTCTATCAATCTGCCAACAACAGAATGTCTCTCAATGACTGCCTTTATTCCGGCCTTAAGCTATAGACCGATATCGCAGTTATCCTCTCATACTAGCGGTATCAGCGGTTTGTCTTCTCAGCAGACATCGACAAGAAGTTTCGACAATTCTCTATTCATGATCGACTAACGACGCATCGTTTGGAGAGACGCCCCGGATCAAGCCATGCAGTATTTCTGGTATACTACCGTTGCCTACGGCATCTCTTGTGCTCCATATCAGGCCATAAAAACGCTCCGTCAGTCGGCTTGCGATGCACAAGCCAACTTCCCGCTGGGAACTAAAATTCTAAATCGCTCTATCTCTATCTCCCATACAGGATCTACTTATAGCAGTAGAGGACGTCATATCTACGACGGGGCTTCGTTGACGATCACGATAAGATACCTTCGGATTCAGGATCAAGAACGATCATCGTATCTCGCCAACCACCAAGAGGGCTAGTAATAGACCGATTGTATCATTAGTGTTGTGTTAGCCGGTCAGTCTATCGTCAACTCGACTTCGAAAAACGTGGCGAGGGGCCGCTGGAAAGTATAGTGGACATGGTCGTAACCTAATCAATCAATAGCGAGCAAGATGCTGCAGCTATTCCATGTACCGCTCCAATGCCGCTGGTGGGAAAGTGGTTTCTTTCCCGTGAATTTGTTTAGTCCACTTCAAACCAGGATGGCGGCGAGAAAGCTCTAATAAGATAATAACATCTCTAATAACACTGGTTCAGCCCGCACATTTGATACTTTTGTTCAAATAAAGTATGAGTATAAGGGATTATTCATTCCTATCGGCATTTAATATATTTGACAGATGGCATTATAGACATACACACTAAAATTAGACGCTTGACTTCGGAGCTTTTATATCCGATATTTGCTGAGTGGTAATTACACAATTCAGCACTCACTAAAATTTCAAAGAGTGCATCGTGCTGCTAAGAATTGCATTCTATGCAGTGCATTGTACTGCTAAGCCTAACATAAATTTATTTCATATTTTGACAGTTTTAATCATGCCCTTAATCTAATGCGTGGCGGTCGGGATAATAAGAAGAGTTTTGTTGGAAGCATATGGCTTCGAGACAGGGCAGCGCACAAGCAAATTGCAGCGAAATTCTTCCAAGCTTTATTCTCGGTTTTGAAGTTCCAACATCTCGCTTTACCGTTGAAACCTCCCGTTGAGAATGCATTGACCTTCCTTAAGCAGGAGAGCCCAGTGAGGCCCGAGACCCTCCGATTCATTATGGCACCTTCTGAGCCAATTCCTCAACCGTCGGTACAATTACCGACGGTCGCCAGCCAATCGGTGGACCGGTTTCCTGCTGCGACTATTCGAAGGAGTAAATATGAGTTGAGTGGGAGCGTCAGACAAACTTCTAACGCAAGAAGAAGGGATTTAATTTTTAGAGCGATGTGCCAAGTTGAAGCCAAGTAGAATCAATCGATGATCAAAAGAAGTCGTCTCGCTATGGTGAGGGCTTTGCAGGCCCTACGAATTCGGAAAAGAAGCAAGGTTCTACGTCAGCTGTCGCTCTCACGTAGTGCAGCTGCTCCTCAACTTGCAGTCAGATGAGTATGGTAGTGAAAGCGAAGCGTGGAAGACTCACGTAGTTACGGAATAACTGGGATGATAATTAGGTGAAGATATGCCTGGTTCAGGTAACCGATACCCCGTGGAATGTCACCTGCGATATTCGGGACTAAAATTTCATTTTAGACATTTGCCTAAAATGTCAGCTAAGAAAACACCCGATGAAATGATTTTCCTACTCGTTATTTGGTCAGGTCTCATGCCAGAGCTGCGAGTGGTTATGAACCACCGCATCTCTTCACCCCTGGTATAGTATTTCATACCATCGGCAGGCTCGTAAGGCCAAAGAGCAGTTGGCAATTAGTGCGCGGCCCGGGATGGAAGTCTCGAAAAGAAAAGGTCAGATCGATTCACTCAGAGTAGGCTTCGACTTATTCTACCTTTTCCGTACTAAATCTGCGGTTGCTAAAGATGACCTCGCTGCCAACAGATGCCTTCCGCTCTTCATCGCAGGCGATCATGACGATAACGGATGATGCGAAATGAGTTGGTGAACGGGGCAGAGGCAGTGATTGTGGACGTAGAGCCAGATGTATGGTCAACACAGCTGAAATCACCGCGATTGCCAAAGAACCTAGCTACACCATTTCATTGCGCCTTTCACGAAAGGAACAAGGTGTAGGGATATAAACTAGGTATATAAGGATAGACGAGCAATTTGTTAGGACCAGACTGTCAAAAAAGTTCAATAGAAGCGGACTTGAGCCATCTTGATGACAACGCGGCTAATTAATAGGATGAAAGTAGGCCTACAAAGTCCACGGCAACTTTGTCAATGCTGCCTGCATCCGTCTCAGCTCTTCTTCGAGTAATCATTACTAGATTGAAACCGAAATAGCGTCGTTAGGTCGTTGTGGGGGGGGGGGGGGGCATGATAGTCCCCCCTCGGTTTGATAAGGAATAGTTCTCTTGATAAAAGGTATCTTCTTTTGATTGATGTTCATATGTATTTGTGTATGATTGGCCGGGGGAGTCGAGTTTATTTGATTTTCTTTTTTTTTGTTAGTTTCATAGCACAAGTTATATGTTCCTTTTCTTTGATTTCTTTAATTTGATTCATTCTATTATATGCCACTTATTACTCGAGGCCATAATTGTACGGCAAAATAACGGCATATAGAGGGCGTGAGAGTGGATTGTAAAGCTTCCTATGGCATAAAAGATGAATAGCTTTGGAAGGCGATAATGGGAAATTGGCTCTTCGAATTGATCCTACCATTGTCCGTTCTCGATCACTGTTCGGCAGTGAATGTATTTACATACATAATCACGCTTAGTTTTCTGTTGTTAAGGTGTTGCGGATATTATGGTGGATTGACTGAAGAAAGGAAAGGAAGGATCGGCAAAGAGTGAACGCGTTCTTGCTTCGCTCACTCTCCAAGCGTGGAAAGTAAAGAGAAAGACGAATGTAGAATATGAGATGATGGATGGAGGAGTGTTTGGCGGTTTACCGGTTAAAGAGCAGTTGGATATGAACTAGCGTAGCGAAGCGATTGAAAGCTCAATTTCCTTTCATCTGCGTCAAAATTAGTTGCGGACTAAGGAGTGGCAATAAAAGGTAGCAAAAGAACCACGAGGAGTGACACTGAAGAGTCCTTCAGGATTCCGGTACTGTAACGGTTACATCTTGCGATCGAATGGTATCAGCATCAGCAGCAAACTGAGCTGCTACCACGTGGCAATACTAACAGCCGCGAGCAGTCATTTTATGCAGCGGTTATATTTTAGGTCTGGATGAGGCCATAATAGCAGCGAGATGCAGCAACAACCTTCGACGAGCTGACATTTTATATGTACGAGCACAAGTTTGTAGTTACTTCATTTCATTCGAATTAATATCTGAATTTTGTTGTGTCGTATTCTTGCGATAAAGAATGTTATTAATGTTGCTTTCTGCACCTCTTGCAGAACGTGATTCCGTAGCTCAACAGAATCGTACTAGCTAGACGCATTTGTCCATCCCGAACCCACGGTTAAATAATTAGTTAACGAAAGTCTGGGCATGACGAGTAGCCAAACAAGTTGAATGGGGTTTGTCGTTGCAAAGTTGGAGATAAAATTTAATTTTAATAAATTTTATTTTGCTGAAATTTTAAGGTATTTTCATAGGTGTCATGCGAACTAATAATAAAATAATATAGTTATCTCCTGTAGCTATAAGAACATATGTCATACACGTGTATTCGTTGCACACGCGGGCCGACTGAAGTAGAAGACATAAGATAGGCCGAAACAAACAAACTGTACGCGGTAAATACATGATAGACCAGAAATGAAATAGAACATAGACAGCTGCAAACCTAAATAAACAATTAAGCTATATGAATCTCTTGGTTCCCAGGATATACTTGTTCCTGAAGGAAGTGGTAGGGACTTATCTTAAGTTTGTGAGCCCCCGATAGGGACAAGCGCAGTCAGTCCTGTACACGATCTCGCCTTGTAAAGACATCTCTCTGAAACTCTGTCACTTTATAATAAAAAGTATTATTATATAACTGCCGACTTCGACGCCTAGATTCCTAAGTACCCACACGCGCCTTATAACTCGACCATCGCCACCGCAGCGTGTAAAACTTGACGTGACAATCATCAAAATTGGATGACATTTGGTGGCAGCAAGGGTGGAATAAAGAAAAAACGGTTAGAAAAAAAACTACCAGTAGTATAATCGGACCGTTTAGTCAAGAGGCAGCATAGAGATCGCTCGACTCCGGATTATCACTCAGTTCCCAGAGAAGAGGACAGTCCGAACGCACATTCTCGGCTGATATTGATTGGTGCAGCAGTTCTCAGAGAAGCAGCCGACATCGTTCATCAGCCTACACGCACAAATCGTTGCTGATTCAGGAGTCTCGCAGTTGCCAGGGAAGCAGCTCAACTTCAGCGTAAGGTGTGCTCACGGATACATTCAGTGCTACCGTTTTTACGGCCCAACAGGGAGGTCCAAAGGACTCAAGGTACGCAAAATAAATTTTAATAAGTTCAAAAAGTAAAGAACTTATTGTGCCGCGTTATATTTTGTAAACTGAAGTCTATGATTGAGATATTACAGAGAAAGTTGGCTCCACTTTGTCTGTCGTATCAGTGAGGTTATTTACCTTTCAATCATAAAAGCAGTCGTAATTAATAAGCTTTCACACGTGTACATTCACATCACTACACTCGCGCTTGAAAAATACGTTAGACTTATATGCTAGGTCGCGATACTTTTTGTAACTATCGAAGTGTCGATAACGAGAGTATAGACTCTGACAAAACTTCCGGAACACAATCCTTAACAGACGTAACTGACCACTCACACGATAATCAGCAACATTCAAACATTTACTTACGACCTTCAAAAATGGATGCTTTTAATAAATTCACGAAGAAAATACGCTCAAGCGAAGATATCATCGAATCAGATAAAGAATCACAGCTGAGGAAGGAGCTTTTGTTACAACGTGAAATAAATGAACAACAGCAGGTTGCAAATTGACAATCTATCGAAACAGTTAGTGTTTGTGTGTGTCATACTTTTCCGATTTGAGGGAGGCACAGCGTAATCAAACATTACCACCCTTCTCGCTGGGCACCAACAGGTTGGCATAGCCCACTGTCTTTCACTCCTTCGCTTTCAAACATTTTTGGAGATCCGGAAGTCAAGTTTGCTGCGACATCCCTGACGCACACAGCGAGTCGGAACCTTTTTTTTAATCTAAGGCGGCGACCTCCTCGAAAGGAGTACTGATCTTTTCAAGGTTCAACGCTCAAGGAGAGCGGAACTAAAGGCTTGACCCTCGGTTTGGGCGCGACGGGATTCTAGTTGCCCCGACGTCTGCCGCGTCGGAAGCACGCAGCATACAAATCTTACGAGATTTGCTTGACCTGGTACCACTACCCCGCAGAGGCCAACCCAAATTGGGATGTCAGAAGAGAGACTCTGCCAGGAAAGCCAGAGGAAGATTCCTAAGACGATCAACCAACTAAGCCTCCCCTCCTGGGCTCGCGTTCGAAAAACATCCCACCCTGCGTACCTGTATTAAGGGACTTCTCCCACGACTCACAGGTCCATTGCTTCAACGTACCAAGGCACGTCTTTCCATTGCGTTTCGGCCATCCTTGCTCACGCTGGTGGGTGTCCGTTATTCGAAAAGTTTGTGTTCTGATTTTTGCCCGAGTCTCGGATTTCGCTTTCCATGGAAGGCTTTTATGACTCGCTGATATTGATCTCTGCTCTTTCGATTAATTTTCTGACTTGGGTCAGGGGCGGGGTCTCGCCTAGCCGACAAGGCGACTCCCCAGGCAGTTTTCAATATTCGTGCCAGTCATGCCACTCATTCGAATCAATTTCCGAGATCCAGGCTTAAATCAGGTGTTTTAGCGTTCGAAATTAGCGTTCAAATTGTGTTTTCTCACACAAAGGTGTCGGGCCTTACTCGGAGCTCGAGGCAAAGAACTTTGGGTGGCTGCTATGACCACGGCCACGACTCTTTACCCACAATAGTGGCACCTACCGATTGCCAGTCGATAGGGAGTAATTTCTTATCTACCCGAATTAAATTCGGATTGCCGGGACCATTGGTTCTCTGCAACTGGCTTCCGGAACGGTCTCCCGTTCTCTAAGAGGGCGCGCGGTACCACAATCCCGAGAGATTTCCCCTCAAGTGAATCCCGGATTTTGGCTTTTTTGGGCTCGAGTTGAGCTCTTGGGGTGTGGTAGACTCCGCGATGAATATTTGGGCGTTTACAGGCCGCACCTCACCACGTGTTGTCATGGTCCGTGTTGTTTCTTTTGTTTGGCCGATTGGCCTTTTACCCTAGGGGCAAGCGTTGTGTGTTTTGCCTACTGTTTACTGAAACTGTTTACTGTTACTGAAACAGCGTTTTCAGCCCCACCACGTGAAGGTACACACATCCGCACTTGTGATTGCAAGTATTCGTTCAAATACACATTGCATTCACTTCGGGTCGACTAGCATTAGTTGCTTGTCGAGGGCAATCGGTGACGCATTTTGTACTTCAGCATTTGCACTTGCTTATGCCCGTACAGGTAAGAGAAGTTTACGACATCCTCTCCTAAAACAACAAGTTGTTTGTTTGAGAAGTCTTCACTCTCTGTTGAGGAAGACAATTACTTTCCGCCGCTTTGACAAAAGATTTTGGCACAAAGTGACCTGGCCAGCCTCGCGGCTGGCCATATGGTGCACTATGTGCATCATCTATGTTTTTGCCAAGCGGATTATAATCGAGCTTCCTGAGAGCGTCGTGATCGCAACCGCCAATCTATCGAAACAACTCAACGAACTTATGCAAAGTATACGGAAAGATGAGGTAATAACACCGGCAGCGCGAAGACAGCAGGGAAATTTAGCAGCTGAGCCGCCTTTGCCTCCAAATAATATTTCTACGGGACAAGATACGTCCACGCGAATACATGTTTACACAGGAATGCTTTGACGGGAAGATCATCAATTTATTCGTGAATTGTTGACTGAAATAAGGGAGTACGACGGATCGGCTGACGTATCTGCATTTATAGATCAAATTATAAGAAGAAGTAGGCAATTAGACTCTGATCCAGCAATTTCTGCACTAATTAGGAAAGTTTGTGCATCAAAATTAAAAGGAAGAGCCCAGCAGATAGTAGAAAGACACCAGGTAACCACTGTCGTGTAACTGAAAGAATGCTTAGAAACACACTTTGGCAAGTTAGAGCTTGAATACGATCAACTGTCTGAAATCAGAAATCCTATGAGGCAAAAATCCGGCGAGCCTGTAAAAAATTATGTATATCGCTATAATAATATAAATATGCGAATACAAGTTGCGATAGACGGAAAAGGTGGCGATTATAAAGAAATGCATCGCGTTTATGAGTCCAACAAAGCGATAGAAAAATTTGTACGCGGATTATACTCAGAGGGATTACGACTCGCCGTCCAACAACAAAATCCGCACACTCTTCCTATAGCATATCAACAAGCCATGTATGAAGAACAACGGAGAAATGAAGATGATAGGCTACGCGCTAAAAATCGTATCGATGCTACGTACGAATACGCCGATCAAAGAAAAGAGCGAGAGAAAAGAGAAAGTCGACCTAAAGACAGGTATGCGCGCCCAAATAAACACTACTCCAAGGATAGATACGACTCAGCACCAAGGAAAAGATATTATAGTGACGAAAAAGAAGATAATCATCATAGTAGCTTACGAGAACAGTCAACAGATCGCTACCAATCTCGCGATAGAACGCCTCCAAAGGTTACGTTCGAGAAACAAGATAGGCCTCCGAAGCCTACGTGCTCGCATTGTGGAGTATATGGCCATGATACATCTAATTGTTATAGATTAAAAAATGTACAAGGCAAAAATTTTCCGAGACCAGCCTCAAGTCAACATTTGATGAAAGAAGAGAACGCCTT
Organism: Phymastichus coffea; assembly: GCF_024137745.1. Classification (NCBI taxonomy): domain Eukaryota; kingdom Metazoa; phylum Arthropoda; class Insecta; order Hymenoptera; family Eulophidae; genus Phymastichus; species Phymastichus coffea. The sequence goes on from NW_026706814.1 coordinate 9,642,709, forward strand.
ATGGACCGAGGACGACCCGCCACAATGCTTTTGGAACGACATGCAGACGCAATATATCCTTCAAATGGACGACACTGGCACCTATGGCATAAGCCAACAGGCACAAGAAAACGAATATTAACATTTTTAGTAGACACCGGAGCAGCCCTCTCAATAATCAAAGACTCAGTACTGGATAAAAAAACATGTAATCCCATTAAACAGCCGATGCATGAGAGAAAAACAATTCAAATAGTGAATGGACCACATATAATATACGGCCAATGCAAACTCAAAACTTTCGGAAAGGACTTTATTTACAATGTAGCTGCAGACTCATTTCCGCTTGACGCCGACGGACTTTTAGGCAGAGATTGGCTCAAAAACTATCAGGCTATAATAAATACTACAGATAAAATAATAGAAATCAAAGACGAACACAAAAACATATTAAGTTTCAAGTTTAATAGAGAACTCACACCGCTTCAGCCTGGAATAAATATTCTTACTGTTAAAATTAATGAGCCGGACGGAGATTATATCATTACAGATCAAAAAAACATAGTGACGCCTGCAATTTATAACGTAAGGGATAGAAAAGCGAAATTAAGTTGCCTATATCATTCAAAGAAACAAGTCAATATATACACTGACCTACACATAGAACAATTCAAAGAAAACATTTTAATATTAAACAATAACATTCCTAACGACCAGAGGAAAGCGCTTCTAGAACAGTTCTATTCTCAAGAAAGTAATATCTATGCAATGCAGGATAGGGACAAACTTATTACTGAGAATACACGAGTTTCACACCTACCGCAAGAACAAGCCAATGCTATCTTAACGCTTGTTAGAGCTTTCTCGGATATATTTCAACTTGATTGAAGGAGATGCCGCCCCTTCACTCGATGACGTATATCACCGAATAGATTTAACTACAGCTCAGCCTATCAGTTCAAAACTATATCGACACCCGATGGTATTGCATAAAGAAATTGATAAATAAATAACGGACCTTGAAGAAAGAGGAGTAATAGTGAAGTCAAATTCGCCCTTCCTTTCGCTCGTATGGCGTGTACCTAAGAAAATGGATGCCTCAGGGATACAGAAGTATAGAGTAGTAATTGACTTTCGGAAATTAAATGAATATACACTCCACGAGAACTATCCGCTACCCTCAATAGATGAAATTTTAGATCAATTAGGAGAAACAAGGTACTATAGCCCGTTTGACCTTTTTAGCGGTTTTTATCAGGTCCCTGTATTACCAGAGCACCGCGAACGAACAGCATTCAGCACCCACAAAGGACATTGGGAATTTAAACAGATGCCAATGGGACTCAAAAATACACCCGCGACCTTTCAGCGCATAATGAATTTTAAATTGCAAGGTTTGATTGGCACAATATGCTTTGTATATCTAGACGATATCATAGTATATTGAAAAACATTTGAAGAGCACCTGCAAAATTTATAAACTTTATTTCAACAACTGAGGAAGACAAAATTAAAACTACAACCAGATAAATGCGAATACGTAAAGGCAGAATTAGAATACCTTGGACACTTAATTACAAAAGAAGGAGTTTTACCGAACCCAAGTAAGATAGACTGTATAAGGAACTACAAACAACCCGTTAATCAATAGGAAGTACGCCAGCTATTAGGTCTATGCGGATATTATAGAAAATTCATCAAAAACTACGGTAAAATAATCGTACCTTTAAATAAGCTCATGTGTAAGGACCAAAAGTTTGAATTTACTCATGAATGCCAAGAAGCCTTTAAAACATTGAAAGAAAAATTAACCTCACCGCCTATATTACGTTACCCAAACCTCGAAGAATTATTTATACTCACAACCGATGCAAGTAACGAAGGACTCGGAGCAATATTAAGTCAAGGAGATTACAAAAAGGGAAAAGATTTACCTTGTGCATACGCATCACGAGCACTCAATAGCGCAGAGAAAAACTATTCGACCACTGAGAAAGAATTGCTCGGAGCCGTCTGGGCTATAAGGCATTCGACACTTTTTATATGGAAAGCCATTTATTCTCATAACCGACCATGCACCTTTGGCCGGACTAATCAAGACAAAGTCACCCGAAATCGGATCGAGAATATTTAAACTACTTCTTAAAATAGCTGACTTTCAGCCAATGGTTGAATGTAAAGAGGGTAGATTAAATACGAACGCCGACGCACTTAGCCGAGCATTTTGCACTGAAACTCTTTGCAGCATTGTATGGACGCGAGACAGTTACCCTGCTCTCACTATCACAAAGGACAAATGGCAATCGACGCCAGCAACAAAATTATTGAAGGAGTCGACCGAAAAGGGGACTAAAGCGTTAGAATTGAGTGAAGATTTTACACTACAAGAAGTTAAGAATTCGATCAGCCTCCTAAGAATGGTAGCAACATCAAACGGCATTAATCGGCTCTACATAAAAAGAAAACATCGTTATGAAAAACCAGTTGATGCAAACAAAACTATCAAGTCTGCTCCCCTAGCTGACCCGGATATAGCTAGTGAGCAACCTAAAACTACGGCAAGACCATTATCGCCAATAACAAACGATGTTGAAAATTCAGATCTGCCTTTAAAACAACGACTACCTCGCCAGCGAGGAAGACCAAAAATAAAGTCGCAAGTTATTATGAATAATAAATGTAAAGGAGACGTAATTTTGGAACCTTCTGAAGAGCTTATAACTAATCCACTGCCCGTAGTAATAGACATTCTTAATAAACTCAAAGCTGATGAAACTCTAGAATTTAGAAAAATCGATCACAGTACATCTCAAAAATTAATTCAGATATTTGCTGAAATGGCCAGGAAAATGAGGCGGCCAACTCTCTACATTAAAAGCACAGAGCAGCAATACGTAAATAATGAAGCTACACAAAGAACACTACTAGGTAGGGCACACGGTGAAACACACTGGAAGCAAGATAAAATGACAATTGAACTTAGAAAATACTGTTGGGAAACAAAAATAGAGGATATAAGAAATTGGATCGATTCGTGTGAACACTGTCGTAACGAGGAGATAAAGAAACGATTCCGAGCGCCAGGCACACTCATTGAAGCACCCTCAGATATCAACGAAATCTGGTACATAGACCATGCGTAACCAAAGAAATATTTATATTTATTTGTAATCGAAGCACTATCAAGATATGTAATGGTCATAATTCTAAATAGTTTCGATGAAACTACAGATGCCCTTAAAAACCTATTCTGCGAATAGGGGACCCCTAAAAAGATAATATCCGATAACGGCTCAACATTTCATTCAAAGTCATTTCAAAAGCTATAAGAACAATATGGAGTAAGCCACTATCCAGTTACGCCTCTACACCCTCAATCGAATGGAATTTGCGAGAGAGTTATTGGCATACTCAAAAATAAAGTTACTCGAGCACTAGAAAACAACCGATCCCACATACCTATAGTAATGAGCTACAACAATACAATACACCCAAGCACAGGATTTTCACCTTACGAACTCTTTTATGCCCGTGCACCACGTGAAATGATAACTGGTCCTCTGCTACGAGATATTATCGAAGGAAGATTCCACAAAGCCAATCGAGATAAAATCACCGCAAAAGTAAAGATCGATAAAATAAACAGAAAAATAAAAAATTAGTGGACTCACGACAAGCATTAAAATTCAAACCAGAATTACAGCAACAAGTGATGTTCAAGTTAGGGAACGAATATCAAGGGCCGGGAACAATACTTACAATAAATCGAAATGCTAATACTACCCAGATTTTATATAATAATGCTTTATTTAGACGACATTTTAATCAATTAAAGCCATTGCCTAACGTTTTTATTTCAGATGAGGGAACTCTTAGTGCTACTCAACATATTCATTAATGTACAAGGAAAAATCAGTATAACACATCAATCTGTACCATTGCTGAGACAGAATTTCGGCACTGCTTTTCTTTACGAAGATACTTGAACCATAGTCAATCATATTAACTTGACTGTACTCCTACTTAACGGAAGAGAAATTGAACAGCATTTAGATCTCATAACTACCATGTGTAGTGGCTACAAGTGTCAAGCTAAAGATTTCATTGCACACCAGAAACGCCGATTACGCAGTCTAACGCAGAAGTTATCGCTTTTTCAGCCACACCCTGTAGAAGCCAAAAACAGAAAAAAAAGAGGCTTATTTAACTTTGTCGGTGTTTGGCGGAAATGACGATGGAAAACACTTCCTTAAATTTGGCTAAGGAAAGGAGGGCGCTCTCTACGCTTTTTTCCTGCTGAACGCGCTTCGCCTCTGTCTCCGCACTGTTCCTCTTTTGTTTGTTTTTTGTTTTATGAAAAAAAGCCGAAACTGCGTCAGTTCTCTTTTACTCTTCGTCGACTACAAAACGACATTACTTACATTTATTTAATTATTAAAGTAAACTCTCAATTGACCCTGAGCTTTATTTTCATTACCTTCCGATCCATTGGTCCTTCGAGCCGGATTTGCCAGCGGAACGAAGACGAATTCAGGGTGAGTTGAAGGTGGTGCGAATTATGACGGACGGGTTATGTGCGATGCGGGCGCGACTCCTTGATGGATAAAAGGTGAACGGGACTGGGTCGGCCCGGAAGCTGGTGTCTAGGCTGCAGCCTCGAACGATCGCTGGGACTCGTGAGAGCTCAGCTTCATTGTAAATGACGGGCGTCGACGGCGGGCCGCCGCCGCCGATGATGGCATCATTTCCGATCGGCGGGCGTCACAGCATGCGATCGCTGCAGACGAATACTCGGACGCTCAGCAAGTCGCACTGCACCAGGACCTGTCTGGTGATAAGCGGGCAGTGTAGCAGAACCGCTCATCACACTCCACCCGCCACAACGATGGGACCATTTGAGCCTCCTATCTCACAGGTCGCTTCCAGTCCTATGAAGAGGTGCTGGGCCAAGGGGAACTTCTCGCTTTCACTGGCTCGCAGAACCTCCTGCAGCGACGGTCGGCACGACAGAGCAAGCAATACTATGCAAATGACGAGGCTCCGCGAACGGCGAGGCGCCGCGAGCGGCTGAATTATTTTATAGGCAGGTCGTTAAGTGCGCGACAAGCCGTCGGACCACCGAACCGAGCTTTCTTTGTCGACCGCATTTAATCGACCTAAAACTCAGGGTTGAATTCGCTCGGTTTAGCGCTCTGGCAACTTGAGCCGAGAGGTCGGTATCAAGTTTCAGCTGACTGACCGAGTGAATTGACCCAACCACGGCTCCCACACTGAATTTTAATCGCATCTCGGCAGATGGAGCTTGCAGACATCCAACGAGAGTTGAAGAGGGCCATCCAGCGGACTGCGGAAAAGGTTGCTAGCACGCCCACAACCAATTGGACACTCGGATCCATCGAGTCAAGACTTGAGCTCCTGGACGGTTATTGGCGAGACCTCCACCGCAATCATGGACAACTTCTCACCCTCGGCGATGCGTCAGCCGTAGACTATCGGTTGAGCGACACCTTTGCATCGGCAGAAGAGCTTTACGTGGAAAGCCGCGGCGTTTTGCTGGATCATCAAGTTCGCTGCACGATACCCGAGGACCGTACGTCAACACCAGGCGCATTCATCACCGCGGCAGACCACGGCACGGATTTTCCTCTTTCGAAGCTGCCTCGCCTGGAACTGCCCACTTTCAGCGGAAAGCCAGAAGACTGGGAAGCCTTTCGAGATCTTTTCGTTGACCTGGTCCACGACAACGCTACACTAGGAGAGGCGACGAAGATAAATTACCTCAAAACGAATGTCAAGGGGGCAGCCAAGGAGGCACTGCGAAGTTTTCGCTCCATCGCAATCAACTACAAGCAGGCGTGGGAAGCACTCTGCCGACGCTACGACCAGCCGAAGTTACGAGTGAGGGACCACTTAGCCGCGCTTGTGAATCTGAGGCCCCTCATAGAAGAAACACCCGAAGGACTACAGACCCTCATGGACGAATTGAATAGATGCCGCACTCAACTCGAACGACTGAATCAACCTGTTCAAACGTGGGATGTCTGGTTTGTCTTCATGGGTGTGCGCGCCCTTGACCCGGTCATGAAGAGAGCTTGGGAGGAAGAGCCTGAGCCCAGCATGCCGTTCGACACCTCATCGATGACCGGAGAGGCTTCGTTTCGCCAATTCACGGAGTTCCTGCAGCGACGATACTGCACTCTGCGCGCTCTCGGTCAGGTGGCCACCGCCCCCTCAATCGACTACATGAGCGGCCAAAGGAAAACGGCTCAACCCATAGTTCCAAGGACTATACGAACCCATGCCACGGGTACGGTTCGTATAGTCCTTCCGGGGACTCGAACCAGAAGAGCGACGGAAGCTTGTGGCTGCACGAGGCCTCTGCTACAACTGCCTTGGTAGTAGTCACACTTCCAGAAACTGCCCTTCCAACAATACTTGTCGGAGTTGCGCCGGTGACCACCACACTTTAATCCACGAGGGCGCTGGAAGAGTACAACGCCAGACAAACGAGGAGTCACAACCAACCTCACCTCGTGATGTTTGACCAGCAACACTCCAGGCTGCTGCGACCAGCGCAAAATCAACTGGAGAGGACGGGACAGCATGACTAGTCGTGCTCCCCACGGCCATCGTCTCTTTAAGCAGTGGCGGGGACCGTAAGGATGCGGCAAGGGCACTGCTTGACCCATGCTCGGAAGCGACCATCATAAGCCTCGACTTCGCTCGCAGACTGGGCTGCCAACTGCGCCGTACCAACGTGGGAGTGACCGGATTGACTGGGCCTGCCATGGACTCAGCCAAATTTCAAGCAGTAATTTATATCGCAGACGTCGGCCGACGGTCACCCATCCGGGCAGAGGCCGTTGTTCTTCGGACAATCGGCATTGTTACGCCGTTAGGGATTCCCGGCTCTGAGGTGTCCAACCTCCGTCGCAGACTACTACTAGCTGATCCTACCTTTGATCAGCCCGGGAGGATCGATATCGTTATCGGAGCGGATGTTTACATCGTGTCATTTTAGCGGGCACTCGGAGAATTGGTTCCTTGTTGGCCCAGAATACGACATTCGGCTGGATCTTGACAGGATCCACTGCGATCTTAGAGTCATCAACGAGTCACACCACCCGAGCTCTCGCCACCGCAGTACATGTGTGCGACGAAGGAAGTCACGAGAAGCTTCTAGCACTAGTGCAACGTTTTTGGGCTATCGAGGAAGTTCCGTCGGTCCGACGAATCTCCGCTGCCGACCGTGAATGTGAGGCACTTTTCACTCAAGGAGTCCGACGAACATCTGACGGACGATACACTGTGAGACTCCCTCTGAAGTCGGAGAAGAAGGCCCTCCTAGGAAGCAGTCTACCCCACGCGCGCTCAGCTCTCGTTTCTATGCAGCGACGAATGCGCTCTGACCTCGTTTTACGCGACAGTTACTGCCAGTTCATGGAGGAGTACGAGCAGTTAGGTCATATGAGAGCACTGACCGCCGAGGAAATTCGAGAGGACTCAGGGACAGTATTCTACATCCCACACCACGGCATCTGGCAGCGCAGCGACGGAGAAAAAAAACTAAGAGTAGTTTTTAATGCCTCTCGCGACACCTCTACAGGTCTCAGTCTCAATGACTCTCTCCATTCGGGCCCAAAGTTACAAGGACACATAGCGACGATCATCACACGCTGGCGAAGACACCGATATGTTTTTTGTGCAGATGTTCAAAAAATGTTTCGACAGATCTTAATGGATGAGAGAGACTGTCATCTTCAGCGTATCGTCTGGAGCCCCTCATCCGACTTGCCAGCTAAACATTTCGTTCTCAGGACTGTCACCTACGGCACGGCTTGCGCCTCCTATCTCGCACTTCGCACCCTGCAGCAACTCGGCGAGGACGAAGGACATCGGTTTCCACTGGCCCGCGAATTACTTAAGAGAGACCTTTACATGGATGATTTTTTGAGTGGTAGCCATGACCTCGAGACAGCAAGGAGCCTTAGAGATCAGCTTATCGGTCTACTTAGGACGGGCGGCTTTCATCTACGCAAGTGGGTGGCCAACGAGCCTGGACTGCTTGAAGACATACCCGCCGAGGACCGTTTACGGGCAGACTGGGTTCAACTCTCTACCGATGGACCAGTGTGCGAATTAGGCGTTATTTGGGATCCAGTGACGGATCGTTTCAAGTTTCGCCCTGGAGTCGTTGATCCACCTCCAAGTCTTACCAAGAGAACTGCTCTGGCAGAGCTCGCCGCCTTTTTTGACCCAGCAGGTTGGTTGACCCCGCTGACTCTCGTGGCCAAGATCATAATACAAGATCTTTGGAGAGCGAAATTCGATTGGGACGAGAGACTCCCGGCCAGCTGGCTAAATAGATGACTGACATTTCGCGACAGCATCCGAGAGGCTGCAGAATTCACCATTGACCGCTGGTTTGGTAGTATTCCCGGACAAGAAATGCAGTTTCACGCCTTCGCAGACGCCAGCAGACGTGCTATTGCTGCTGTCGTTTATGTCAGAGCCACCCACAGTAATGGCAAAATCACTACCTCCATCCTAGAAGCGAAGTCAAAGCTGGCTCCAGTCAAGAGTCTGCTCCCTACCACAGAGAGACGAGCGCGGATGACCATTCCGAGACTCGAGCTTCACGCCACCTTGATCGCTGCAATGCTGCTGAAGAACGCCGCCAGCGCACTGTCAGTGCCGCCAATGAGCTGCCATCTCTGGAGTGATTCGCAAGTTGCTCTTCATTGGCTCCGGTCGGACGAGCCAGTGGGACATGACATCATCGACAATTATGTGTCTCACGTGCAGGAGATTTCCACGGGCGTCACGTTTCATCACGTTCCCACTAGCTGCAACCCAGCCGACGTCGCATCGCGCGGCACAGACTCCACTAAACTCGCACTGCACCCAATCTGGTGGCATGGCCCAGACTGGTTGACACAACCAGCAAGCGAGTGGCCGCTCGAGGTCAACGACTCCGACCGCCTGGAGTGCCAGCATGGCAGTCACGTGTCTTGTGCAACGGTGCAGATTGAGGACGAGCCACTGCATTCTGAGAAGAGTCACATCGATCGATTCTCCACGCTCGACGGCCTATTACGAGTTACCACGCGTATCATTCGACTTCTGAGACGGCGAGAGACTGCATTACCAATGTCACCGATCACAGCAGCCGAGTTCCGCCAGGCTTTCATCGCTTGCGCCAGGATTACTCAACGTCACGTCTTCTCCGAGGAGCTCGCTCAGCTGAGCCGAGGCTACCAACTGAAGAGCTGCAGTCAGACGAAAACTCTCGAGCCATTCCTTGACAACGACGGAGTAATTCGAGTAGGCGGCCGACTTGACCGCTCCTCATTGCCGTACGACGAGCGGCACCCAATCCTTCTTCCAGGACCAGCGCACCTCGCCCAGTTAGTCATCCGGTGGGCACACGAACGCAGTCTTCACGGTGGCTTCAGGGCCACCTACGCTCGAGCCCTGCAAAAGGCATGGATTACCGGGGCGAAGGTGAGAATCAAGCGATACCTCCGCCACTGCACTGTTTGCGCTCGCCTTGCGGCGAGGACCTCGCCCTCTCGAATGGCTCCTCTCCCGCCGGCCCGAGTGTCGCCAGCCACGCCATTCTCAACTTGTGGAGTTGACTACGCCGGGCCCTTTCATCTTTGTCGCAACAAGGGACGAGGCGCGTCCACAGTAAAAGGCTACGTCGCGCTCTTCGTCTGCGTCTGCACTAAGGCCATCCACCTTGAGCTCGCCGGAGACCTCACCACAGCCAGTTTTCTTGGTGCCCTGCAGAGATTTATAGGTCGGAGAGGTCGGCCGGCTGAAATCTGGAGCGACAATGGCACCAATTTCCGCGGGGCCGCCCTTGAGCTCCGCAGACTCCTCAGAGAAGCCGAGATTGATTGGGGAGTTGTCGAAGGAACACTGGCAAAGGAAGGTATCAACTGGCGTTTCATTCCCCCTTCAGCGAGTTGCTTCACCTCGACGTCTCACCTACGAAGAGTTCGCCACGCTCCTCGTGGCAGTTGAAGCCACTCTCAACAGATGTCCTCTTGTTCCACCATCAGGCGATCTGGGTGACCTTGACGCACTCACACCCAGTCATTTTTTAATCGGGACTTCTGCCACGTCTTATCCCGAGCCTATCTCTGTCAACGGAAAATTGGATCATGTCAGTCACTGAGCGCTCATTCAAGCCATGAGAGGACATTTCTGGTCCCGTTGGAGCCGAGAGTATTTAAATACCCTCATCCAGCGGCCCAAGTAGAGGAAACCTCAGCCTAATCTACAGGTCGGGGATTTTGTCGTTATCGCAGATCCCTCATTACTTCATCCAGATGGCCGCTGGCCACTTGGTAGGATCACTGCTGTACACCCGGGGCCAGACGGTACGGTTCGTACCGCCACCATCACCACAGCTTCAGGAGAGTACGTCCGACCCGTCGTCAAGATCGCCAGACTGCCCATTCCGAATACAGAAGGCCAGCTCAGCAAAGGAAGCAATTCTTTTTAGAGTCATTCACGGAATGAGGCGGACGGGATGTTTGGCGGAAATGACGATGGAAAACACTTCCTTAAATTTGGCTAAGGAAAGGAGGGCGCTCTCTACGCTTTTTTCCTGCTGAACGCGCTTCGTCTCTGTCTCCGCACTGTTCCTCTTTTGTTTGTTTTTTGTTTTATGAAAAAAAGCCGAAACTGCGTCAGTTCTCTTTTACTCTTCGTCGACTACAAAACGACATTACTTACATTTATTTAATTATTAAAGTAAACTCTCAATTGACCCTGAGCTTTATTTTCATTACCTTCCGATCCAGTCGGATCAGTCAACAAATTTCTTTTTGGTACAATGGACGCAAATGACGCAGAGTACTATAATCAAGAAATCGACAAACTATATAACCATACAGGGAAAGCCCTGCTAGCAGTAAGAAATCAAACAATATTTATGCAGGATACTTTTAATGAATTTTCAAAAGAATTTCATACATTCAAAAATAACGAGCAGGAATTGTTAAATTGGAGTAGGAAAATGAAATCTGTATTTACAGACTATCAGGCAAACACAATGATACATCTATCACTTGAAGAAATCGACGTAGCGATTGAAGAATACGATAATTATATTACAGAGTTATTTACGGCTATAAACATTGCTCGAAACGGCTTATTATCACCAGCACTTATGAAGCCAGAAACACTCATACAAGGTCTACGTGAAGCATATGAACAAAATGTATATATCGACATAATTTTACTACCTCACATAAATAATTATTTCTCTATTATACAGTCCATGACATTTTCATCATACATATCCAAAGCAGGACTTACAATAGTTACTAAATACCCCATTGCACATGCAGATCCTTATGAAATTTTAAAGTTACGAGCACTACCTTTTGAAAGTCGCTCAATCGTACTTGGATTATTCGATATAACACAGCAATACATACTCGTATCAAAGGATAACACTAAATATACGACTATTGATGACGTTAAGACATGCTCACGCAATGATCAAGGAAGACTATGCCCAATTCAGTTCTTTCCAAAACGCCTGCAGTCACTAAATAATTGTGAAAGACTTCTCTTTGACGATGCCCGCCAAAGTACTTTGCATTATCGCAACCCTTCATACAAAGATTAAACAACACCAGCTTCTACATACTACCTACCGCTGTGATGCAGTTTAGTCTTTTCTGTCGTTCTTATATAAAGGATTTGCAAATAGAGCAACCAACTGTTGTACAACTATCTGACGGATGTTTTCTTACTAATGTTGATTACAGACTCGAAATCACACATGACGTACGTACTCATACTGAAAGCTACCCAAAAATAGACATTCCATCACTTCCACAAAATACCTCATCCGTGATTCCTACATTAACCTTACAAACGCATCACTTAGAGAATTTACACACAAAAGCGTCAAATTTAAAACAAATAGAGGAGGAGCTTGAATTATTATCGAGGGAACAACGTCATCACTCTTATATCGCTACCGCCGTAGATTACCTGCACTACGCTAGATACATTGCGCTCGCACTTATAGCAATTTATATCAGTCATAAGATAGGGTTGTTTAGTGCCATAGCTGTATTTTTACGATATATTTTTAGACGTCTTACAGGACATTGTTGTTGTCATAATCGTGCATCCACTTCAGATATAGTTACCTACACTCGTTGCTCTAACGTTAAAGCTGTTGTCGATCCGATTAATAATGATATTGTCTGTAACTCTTTTATGTTGCACAAAGTGCCACCACAGGTTGCGAATATATTGTGAGATTCTTGAGGACAAGAATCAGCTTAAGGAAGGGATTGTCATGCAAACTAATAATAAAATAAAATAGTTATCTCCTGTAGCTATAAGAACATATGTCATACACGTGTATTCGTTGCACACGTGGGCCGACTGAAATAGAAGACATAAGATAGGCCGAAACAAACAAACTGTACGCGGTAAATACATGATAGACCAGAAATGAAATAGAACATAGACAGCTGCAAACCTAAATAAACAATTAAGCTATATGAATCTCTCGGTTCCCAGGATATACTTGTTTCTGAAGGAAGTGGTAGGGACTTATCTTAAGTTTGTGAGCCCCCGATAGGGACAAGCGCAGTCAGTCCTGTACACGATCTCGCCTTGTAAAGACATCTCTCTGGAGCTCTGTCACTTTATAATAAAAAGTATTATTATATAACTGCCGACTTCGACGCCTAGATTCCTGCAAGTTATCACACGCGCCTTATAACTCGACCATCGCTACCGCAGCGTGTAAAACTTGCCGTGACAATCATCAAAATTGGATGACATAGGTCATTGTCAGATTTAGATGGATTTTTAGTAACGACAACACTCAATAGAAGAGCTTAGAATAGTAAATTAATAATTAATCAGATAAAGGAGATATATTTTAATGCTTTAACAATGACTTGGAAGTTTGTTTGGTTTTTTTGTAACAACGACTACAAAGTTACTATCAAGTTCTGCTGATAGTCACAGACATAAAGGTATACCATATAAATTATAACCTTTGTTGATACAGAAGAATATATAAATTGCAAAAGATTCATTGAATAAAAGAATTCATATATATTATACAAACTATAACATTCAACTAAATAAAACATTTATCAATGTATTTTTACAAGAATAAAATGTTTAAATCTTATCTACTGGTTCTTTCTTTACTGCCTTTTATTGGTTTCCTTTACAGTTTGATTTCCTTTTGTCTTTTTTAGAGATGGTGTCGAAAAAGACCTATCATTTCTCTAATTCTTTTTGCTATACAAGATGTCCCATTTTAAAGGAACCACCCCGAAATTTTCGACGATTGGCGTTGTACAAAAAAATTGTTCAGACAACAGTTGTTTGGGACAATGGGGGCAACCTTTCTGTGAAATCCGATTTGACCTTGAGATTTATTTTTAGGTCATTTGAAGGTCATAGTCATTTTTGGAATAGGAACCCATATTTTTGATCCCGGATTCGAAAAGAGCGGAAAATTCTACGTTTAGATAACGTATTATGTGTGAGGTCGGTTAACCCCCCTCTCGCCTAAGGTCATGTAGAGGTCAAAATTATGATTTTCTTCATCTATGCACAGGGATGACCGGGTAAGGGTAAGGTTAATTATGATAACCCAATAACTCCAATACCCAATAACTCGATAACCCCAATAATCCCAATAAACCAATAACCAAGAAATATTTTGAATAAGGACCCCCATTTTTTATCCCGGATTCGAAAAGAGCGGGAAATTCTACTTTTAGATTAGTTATTTATGCACCTTGGACTGTAGCACGTTGTATTACGTCGAGGGACGCTGAGAAGTGGAGGGGGGCAGTGGAGAGTCCGAGGCCCCTCCACTTCTCAGCGTTCCTCGACGTAATACAACGTGCTACAGTCCAAACTGCATTAACAATTTTTTAATTTTGGCGCCCGTAAGCCGATTTTTAACCCTAACCCGGTTATAATTGAAATTGATGTAATTATCGTAAACATTTAGGTTATATTTCAAAAATTTATTGATTTTGATACACTTTTTCTTATAAATATTAATAAAGAAAACCAAACTTTTTCATAAAAATAAAATGATTCAAATAAATTTAACAAATTAAATATAAAAATATAACTTAAAATTTGTATCTATTTAATTGTTAAAAGTTATGTTACAGTTTTTGAAAATGAAAATTCTTTTGGAAGTTTTATTAGTCTTATTTTTTTTTTTTTTGAGCATCTGCTATAAACTGAGTGCTTAAAACTTCATCCAATTCTTCCTTAGTGATGTTTTCAATAACATTGACTGGTGATGAAGCATCGGGAAATGGGGTTCTTAAAACTTCTTCAATATTTTCTTTCGAAAGATTTTCTATTTCTTCATATTCTTGTTCTGTAACATTGTTCCCTACGATCATGTTCGATAATTGTTTAGTGTCACGCACGTTCAAATCCTTCTTTCCTAAAATATTCCTCTTCTTTTCTGGGGATGGCATCATCACAGACATTGACTTTTCTATTAATTTGCTCGTTGATTGCTGGTTGAATAGAGATTCGTTGACATAGCTCTCAGCAACACTATTGCTAGTCCAACCACCATGCCTTTTCAATGTCATGATGTCAATGCCTTGGTCAGCGAGAAGGGTGGCCGACGTTCGGCGATAAGGGTGTCCAGTATATTTTTTTGGATCTGGTAACTGCAGGAATGTTGCAATGTCTTGTAAAATGGATGACAACTTTCCTTTCCCAACATACTAAAAGAATTTTTTAATTATTTTTCTTACAATTTAACAATCTAGATTTTCACATATTGCATATTGACATTGATAAAACCAACTAATTCAATAAATTAAAACTTGGATTACAGTTTGTAGTCAAAGAAACAGTTTGTGTTGTACATATTTTTTTTCCAGAATCAAGTCATTGGTGCCAAAAGAGATAATAATTGATTTCTCAAAAACTATTGAAGATATCAATTTGAAAATTGATATCATATCTTAAAACAACCTTAGAAATTGAAACAAATTATTAAAAGTAGCCATGGACCATTTTTTCTTCATTCTATGAAAAAAAAGTTGTTTTTGAAATGACTTTTTTTTCATAGAATGAAGAAAAAATGGTCCATGGCTACTTTTAATAACTTGTTTCAATTTCTAAGGTTGTTTTAAGATATGATATCAATTTTCAGATTGATATCTTCAATAGTTTTTAAGAAATCAATTATTATCTCTTTTGGCACCGATGACTTGATTCTGGAAAAAAAATATGTACTACACAAACTATTTCATTGGCTGCAAACTTCGATTTTATCAATATTAGTCAACAAATGTTGCCGTTCATTGGAAAAAAAAACTTTTATTAATTCAAATTTACCTGTCGAGTACATTTTCCATTGCGATATTGTATAAAAAATCTTGGACAATTTTCAGGTTGAAGCCTTATGTATTTTTCAAGTATGGGATGCACTACCTCACTAGTAACAAAAGACTTCGTTGTTTTAGTTTTTGAAACGTTTACTGTTACGTGGTACAATAAACCTTGTGGTTTGACATCAGCTGTTTGTAAGTCCAGCATTTTCTTCGATCGTAGGCATCCATGCAGACCCATGATCAAAGCGACCTACAGAATTGATATGAATTAATGTAGTTATAAAACAATATTGTAATTGGCATATAGGTACTTATTATTTCCACATACCTTGTGTAATAAATAGCTATCCTCTGGAGCGGTGTTTAAAACTTTAGAAACTTCATCGTGTGTGAAAACTCTTGATTTCTTTACGACATGGCCTTTTTGTTTCACTTTCAAAAAATTTTGTAATTGATGTTAATTTTTTATGTTAATCTTGTCTTTGAAATTTAGCATCGATTTCAGCTTCGAATAAGTCGCCCATAAACTAGTAGCTGCATAGTTTTCAGATAATGTCACTTTCTGAACTTTTCATATTGTATTTCATAAGACACTTTTGATTTTTCAGGTATGACACTAGATATTGCTTTTTCAAGTAGCTCGTTCAATTTATTTTCATTGTCGACACTCTCATTTTCTTCAGCACTCTCCGAGTCACTTGCTGAACCAACATTTTCCTTGTTTGCATTAAACATTTTCGTTAAATCCATTTTAAATCAATTTTCACTACGACTGACGTAACTCTTCAATACTTCACTATCCCCTTGGACCATCCTCCTCCCCTCTCTTTAACAGTTTCTAAGGCATGCATTATACTTTTTTCATAGTACAGAAAACTACCACATAGAGGGCTCTACTCGTCCTGCGACATAACAGTTGCTGTAATGTTGAGGGGCCAGGCTCCTGGACTATAATGGCTATTATAGTCCAGAACGCTAGACTATCATGAGTCATTATATTCCAGGAGCCTCCTCCGCTATACTAGACTACTTACTACGCTGAGCATGCTCTACACGTAAAAAGCTGCTTACGGGCGCCTAAACTGAAAAAAGTATTATGTTGGGGGAGCGGATCACCCCCCCCCCATCCCACCGGGGCAAGGGTGAGGTTAATAAGGTATTGATTACTCAGCCAGTGAAGGCAAGGTATTGATTACCCAGCTAGTGAAGGTAAGGTATTGATTACCCAGCCAAAGAAGGCAAGGTGGGAATGCTCAGCCGATCAAGACAAGACGTTGACTACAGATAGAGTTATGGTCAAGATTGTAACACAAACATTTATCTCATAAGATGTTCAAAAATACCCCCGTTCAAATTTATGCAGTGTTGAATTCTACGTTCAAAATTTTCAACTGTGGACATCAAAACGTGACGCGGAATAGCTCTGCAAGCTTGTATGATGCGTTGCATCATATCTTGCCGTGTTGTTGGTTGCTGTGCATAAACAACATTTTTCAAATAGCCCCATAAAAAGAAATCTGGACTTGTCAGATCTGGTGATATTGGACACCACTCAGTAATGTCACTACCAATGCCTATCCATCGTCTTCGGTATCGTTGGTTCAAGAAGTGACGAACCATTAGTGAGCGATGACACGGTGCCCTATCCTGTTGAAGCCATAATCGTCTTCTGGTTTCCAAGTCCACATCTTCCAATTCTTCTGGTAATTCATTCTGCAGGAAATCAAGATATGCTGCGCCGTTGACATTCCCATCCAAAAAATAAGGTCCTATCAGATAACCATTTATTATACCGCACCAAACTACGAGGCTCTATCTATGCTGATTATCAACATGACGTACCCAATAACGGTTCTGGATAGACCAATAATGACTATTATGGCGATTGAGTTGCCCATTACCATGAAATGTTGCTTCGTCCGAAAACATGACGTATCTGAAAAATTCAGGATCTTCACAAATCCTTGCTTGTGCCCAATTGCAGATTTCGAGTCTGCGGCGGAGATCATCTGGCATCAAAGCTTGAGTCAAAGTTATGTGATACTGATGAAATCTTTACAGCCGCAAAAATTTAGCAGCTGTTGATCTTGGGATTCCTCTACGTCTCTGAATTTCACGCAACGAGATATGATGATCCAAATCAACCATTGCTAAAACGACGAGAATTCGTGGATCATCCTTGTTCGGCATCATAATGCGACGACGATTTCTGCGTATTCGGGGTCGACGTCTCTCTCTTTGCTCGATGATTCGGATTCTAAAGTGGTTCGGGTAGTGAAGCCTCCCTGGGTAATTTTGGCGGTAATACCTTGCCGCAGCACGATATCGGCCTTGACATGCCCCGAGAGACAACAGAATATCAACAATTTCGTTTCTCGAATAATCCGGCATATTCCCTCCTTTTAAGTCGACTAAGAAAATTACACTTGAACTATCCTGAGAAAGACTGTTCACGAATAACTATTGTCATAAACAATACTAAAAAAGTGTTATTAAACAATTTAGTTGAAACTTTGTAGGCTTGTCCGGAATCACACTAGAAAAAAGAATGGAAATAACATGTTATCCCACAAAATGGAAAATGACACTTCTCATGAAGGCTTTGAATACATGAAGTCGACTTTGAAAATCAACCTGAAGTTTAAGCTCAAGGTCACTGTTGTTTGACCCTACAATTTTTTTGGGATATTGGGGTTATTGAATTATTGGGGTTATCGGGTTATTGGATTATTGGGTTATTTGGGTTATCGAGTTATTGGGTTATTACAATTAACCTTACTCTTGCCCGATCATCCCTGTGCATAGATAAAGACAATCATAAATTTGATCCCTACATGACCTTAGGCGGAGGGGGGGGGGGGTTAACCGCACCCCACACATAATACGTTATCTACTATAAATTTAGAATTTTCCGCTCTTTCCGAATCCAGGATCGAAAATATGGGTTCTTATTAAAAAAATCACTTTGACCTTTAAATAACCTTGAAAATGAATCTCAAGGTCAAATCGGATTTCACAGAAAGGTTGCGCCCATTGTCCCAAACAACTGTTGTCTGAACAATTTTTTTGTACAACGCCAACCGTCGAAAATTTCGGGGTGGTTCCTTTAAAATGGGACACCCTGTATAATGCAAAGGATCATTTTTTCTTTGCTTTGACTTGGGCGATATATTTGTACGAGCTTAAAGTTCTTATAAACAAAAAATTATTAATAACTTTTGAAATTCATAATCGACGTTTTTACATTTAAATTTTATACATATCAGTAACTCATATGTCTTACATATTGTATCAAGACGATTCAATGTATCAACCCACTAAAATAAAAATGAAATTAAACTACCAAATTGATCTGTAGTTAATTCAGACTATATAATATACAGAGTATTTCATTTCAACTTACGCACCAAGATATCTCAAAAACTATGAGAGCTAGCGAAAAATGTTTCGGATAAGTTATTCATCAGTGAGCGGGTCATAATTATACGCAGTGACTTAACTTTGATCTTGAGGGTCATTTTCAAGGTCATTTGAAAATCAACTTTGTTTTTTTAAATAGAAATCTCTATTTTTGACACTAGATTTAGAAAGAGTGAGATATTCTACGATTAGATGATTCTACGTGGGGTACGAAAGATCCCTCACGGTCACCCCAAGATTATAAAATTTAATGTTATTTTTTTCTTAATCTTTCCAGTTAACTGACCTAAGAACGGTAAACTATTGCGAAAATGTTACAGAAAAAAGTTATTGTACTTGGAGAGAAGCATCTTGTGGGGACCTTCACTTTAAGCTAGAGGGTCATTTTCAAGGTCATTCATAGGTTAATCTTGTGTTTCTCGGAGTACCCTACTTTTTTTATCATTGATTTAGAAACAACAAAGAATTCGATGTTTAGGAAATATATCTGATATGGTGTCTAATTTACCCCTCAAGGTCATATTAAATTCAACCTTTTTTTCATAGGAACCGCTATTCTTGTCGTCGGGCAGTCGAGAAGTAGGGAGAGTTCTCAAGGTTTTATATAAAGGATTAGTTCAACTTTCTATAGCACTTTGAAACATCAAAATAATGACAAATTACTTCACTCAGAATAGTTTGACGTTTTGATAAGAGAAATAAAAGTATGTGTAAGTATTAGAACACGCTAAATTTCATCAACTTTTCATTGTATACAGAGTTTAATAAAAAATTATTTGTAAATACTGATAATAATCAAGAGTAATAGTTAATCTGATGATGAATAACTTAATAATTACACAGGTATACAAGATTTTAAATCACAAGCGAACTATAGTATTTCCGAACGGATTTGATGCGCTGAATCCAAATCTGGCCTCAGAATTGTTCCATCATATGAGCTTTTTGAGATATCCTAACCTTAACTTCTAAAAAAATACTGTTTTCTTTTACATATTTGAGGTTATGTAGCATCGTAAATAAATATTTTTACAAAAAACTATTTAAAGCATCTTAAAGTACAAATCATCTCCTTTGAAATTCCATTGAGTTTGCCTAAATATATTTTTTTTTTCACCGAAATATCGCATTTTGAAATTTTTATATTTATGAATTTCTCAAAATTCGAAAATTCATTAACCCTTCGTTGCATGAATTTTTCTGTTCAGTGAATTTACTCGAACATTATTACTCGGGGGCTATTGGAGTCACTGATCACGAATCTGAAGTCAACGCACACGCACGGATATACAGACGCACACACACGCATTTTTTCAAAATTCTAACAGCATAGATCGAAAGTTCAGACAATTTTACGTCAGAAATGTTTATTCCTGATTTCTATTCCTGGTAAGAGATTAATTGAAAAGAGTAAAAGAAAATCGTCTATTTAGGACTTAATGGATTAATGGATTTTCAAATTTTGAGAAATTCATAAAAATGAAAATTTCAAAATGCAATATCTTGATGAAAAAAAAAGATATTTAAGTAAACTCAACGGCATTTTGAAGGGGAAGATTTGTACTTTAAGATGCATTAAGTAATTTTCTATGATAAAATTTATTCACGATGCTACATAACCTTAAAGATGTCGAAAAACAGTGCTTTTTGCACTTTTAGGTTATGATATCTCAAATACCTGACGTGATGGAACAATTCTAACGCCAGATTTGGATTCAGTCCTCCAAAATCCTCCAGAAATACCATAGCTGGATTGTGATACAGAAAATGAGATATTATTGGTATCCCTGCGTTATTGCTCGACGCGTGATCTCTCTTTCTGGTCTGCACGTAATACCTTGACTACACAAATGAGAGGTGTCGCCCTCTTGTCATCGGTGGTCCGAATCAGGGTAATGGGTCGCCCATAATCAGTTCCTCTCGCTACAAGCCTCAGTATTTGTTATAGAACAGGTACAGTAAAAATATATTTATAACTAAATGGATACAACATAGATTGAAACTATAAAAATAATTATTCTTAATTTTTTTATTTGTTCAATATAATTTATTTACAATATGTTATGTACAGAATATGTGAGGACAGAGCAATATTAAATTTATATTTATAATCTTTTGTTAAGATGACAAGCCGGTGTTTAATAGTGAAAATTGAACGTTTTATTATTAACGTCTAAAAGCCGTTCTAGTAAAGATATCGTCATGAAACTGTTTACATCTTAAAGGACTCGGTATAAGTTTTCATTTTCTTTATTGTGAGTACCCCAATTCTATTTAGTGACCCTAAAAAGTTTCTTTTATTGTAACATCTTATATTTTGAAAAAATTGACTTTACTACGCCTTTCTGAACATTATAGTGAAAATTGTCTCCACTCATTCTATAGCACAGATTCTAACGAAGATAATAAAACTTTTCAAAATAATTTCCGTTAATTTTAATGTGTACAAAGTCGTGGTAAGATTAATTTTTTCATCAATTAAGATGTTACGGTTAAGGGAATTTTGTAAGGCCTCTAAATAAGATTCTGGTACTTATATATAAGAAAATGAAAGTTCTCTCTGAGCCTTTCATGATAAAAAAGTTATGATACTTTTATTAAGACGATTTTTATATGTGACGAGAGTTAGAAGAATGAATTTGCAGATCGCGAAATTAAAAAAAAATAGAAGCTGTAGCCATAAATGGAATAATTTATTATCATAATCCTTACAAAACTATACATTTTAAGAAAAATGTTATAAAACCTACAAATGAATATGATTGGCATAAAAAAATTTTCATAACTCGACGTCCACGTATGTTTTCGAATTGGTTGAGAATAATATTATAAATAACAAAGAATGTCATTTGCTACCTTTTTGAACAGATTGTTCGAATGAAATTCTTTAGAAATATTACGTTAAAGAATTTTAATCTCTTAAATATACTTCTCAACATCATCTCGAAAAATTAGAACATACTTTTAGTGGCAAATGCGTTATTGATTAGGGAACTTTTTCTCAGTTTCAAGATTTTGAATTCTTATCACACGTTGCATTATTATTGAAAAAAAAATTTTATTAATTGCAAAAAAGCCATTGTCAAACAATTTAAAAGTCAGTAACATTATTGCAGATAAATGTGAAATTTTGAATGATCTCGCGGATTTCATGCAAAATCTTTTATATGGCATGTATTCGAGAACACTAAAATGTTCTGATAGCACGCGTAAACTTAATTCTATTTTGTATGACATTATTTATGCAATATATCATGGAAAAATAAAAACCTCGAAACATATGCTTGTTGGAATGACACTTCAAAGTATAACAAATAGTCAAAAAGTCGTTGAACTCATGAATCGGCTTGACCAATGTTGAAGTTGTAATAAAGTAATCCAAAACTTATTATAAGAGCAATCCCTTGCGTAATAATAAAAATAAAAATTCAACTCCGTCTTTGGTTTCAAGAAGAAAGAACTTTTTTAAATTCATCACTTTTTGTTTTTTCCTACATATCTGATGAGGTTGATAATCATCCAATGAAACGTTAACTAACAAAGACGGAGTTTGAATTTTTATTTATACCTAAGGGATTACTCTCATAATTAGTTTTTAATTACTTATTTGGAAAAGTGAGAGTGAAATGAATTTTAGATTATAGTTACAATGTTGTCGATGATCTTCAGACTGAAGCTATGTCTTCTATAAGCGATATACTCAATATTTCTCCTGAAGACTCTTTATTAGCTCCAGATTATTGCACAAGCGTCGATTTTATTAATTTTTAGTAAATAATTCTTTATAATAAAATCATGAAAGTACGAATATTAAAGAAAATCAACCAACTGCTAAAAGAAGAAAAATTTAGATCCTGTAATGCCTAAATTACAAGTGTACACTAAAAAACTTGTATTTCGCGAAAAATTTTTACCATTGATAATAGTATACGTGTGGTATCAGTCGGTAAATATGATTTTTATCAACTATTAAATATTGCATTGGTTCTATCACTATTGCAAAGTACCGAATACTCCGATGTGGGTTGGATTCAATAATAAAATTATTGAAGTTCACAGTTCGAAGCGAAAAATATCGTATCTGACGTCGATTAATGCCTAGTTCACAAACTTATGTGTCATATATAAAACAGTGAGACGAAGTCAACAAATTGTCAAAGTGTTCATAAACTTATGTGCAAGTTAGGTATGATTTAGCGATTACGAAAACTGCGTATCAAATCCAATTTGTAGAAAAACCGAATTACAATTATCTATTTATACACATAGGTTCTTTCTATATAAAGATCTCCTATTTTAAGGCCGTTGGAAAATTTATCCATGATGTGGATTAACTTATACGCTAATTGAAAACAATTTATTGGCAAGTAGCTTAGTGAACAGATTTTTAAGCAGCAAACATTCCAATCAGTGCAATCGATTACATTCATTAGTTTTCCTAGGTTTACTATTTCTAGATATTGACAAATTCCTTAAAATCAATAAAATAGCTAATAGAAAATATAATTAAGCTCTCAATAAAAATGCAGATAGAAAAGTCATCTAGTGATGAAATAAAAACCGAGCTTTTAGAAATTATTCAAAAGTATTCAGAATTTAAATAAAACCCACTGATTGGAATGTATGGAAAGACAGCATAATATTCTGTAATACACATGGAGTTTCTTAACTATTATTTAATGTTTACAAAAGTATTTGCCTAGGAATTTTTGATTTATATAAAAAATATATCGATTTTGTAATTATTGATGGTTTTCTTTAATTCACTCAATAAAAGATGTTCCGTAATTGTTTGGCAATATTTTTAAAAAATGTTGCAAATTCTTACACGCTTCATATGTGTATATCGTATTTAATCACTACTGATCACCGTATATAAAACACTATGAACGAACATTAAAGGGGGTTTTGAAAGTAACCATGAATACGTTATTTCTGATCCGGACCAAACAAGAACACATTATTTTGCTAAAGAATTGAGCAATGAGAAATTTAAAGAAGCTATTGTCATTTTTCTAATTTCTCATTGGCAAACTAACGATGTACTTTCTTTTATAGAAAAAAGGACTATTGTATTAAATTTCATTTATTGTTATACGTTGTGACGGTAAACATCTTATTAGCGCTAACGGCCCAACCATACGGCTGTCCACGAGGGCAGCACCTACCGGTTGGGGGAAATGTGTGTGTGACGAGGGAATTCGGCACGCGACGGGACGGAACGCGTATGAAAATGAACTAGTCGAGGATTAGAACCCGATCGCCGAGCTGTGCAACAAATACTTTGGACGTTTTCCCGAGCTTTCCTGAATGCCGAGACAAATTAATAAAGAGAGATAGAAACTGTGCCATCGCCCGACATAGACGAGTGCGTGTAAGCGTGCGTGTGTGAGGAGTTTCGCCATCGAGGGCGAAATCGACAGCGAGAGCCGATCGACCACAAAAGCAGGCTTCCCCGAGTCACGTCTACGAACTTTTCGTTCTCCGTGCGACTGCCAATAAGGTAAGCTGGCCAGCTTAATTTCGCGATCGCGATAGAATTGTCTATAACTAATCTCTCGTACTCGACAAGAAAGGCGTACGTAATAACTCTGCGAACAATGAGCGGCGAGCGATCCGACACTGTATGTTGTTGTCGTGCGCGCGGCATGTAAACATAAACACGCGGGCCGAATACAGTGTAGAATTAAGAGGCAATAAACGTTCTCGCTTGTGATATTAACAATATTTCCGACGTATTTATTTCATGCTAGTAGATAATTGGTTGACTGACACTCGTTCCCTCCTGCTCTAAGGTTTTCGAATTTGAACGTGTAGATAATCCCGCGCGCCCTTTTATACGATCGCGCGCATAGATTAAATAAACGGTATTAACCCCGTTACAACGTACAGCGTTCCTAATGATAATGTTGTTAAATCGAAGAATCTAGATGATTATTGTCCTACGCACGGAGAGGCCGACACTCAAATTATTTATCATGCATCTATTCTAAATATAGATCCGACTGTTATAGTAAAGTGCTCTGATACAGACATTGTTGCTATTATGTTGGGTAAGTTGCATAAAATAAGAACAAAAATCTATATTGAATGTGGTATTTCAAGAAGTCATCATATTATAGATATAAAAATGCTTCATGATCTTAGGATTAGATCTGTGCAAAGAATTATCAGAATTTCATGCATTTACTGATTGTGATAATAATCCTGCATTTTTTAAAAAAGATAAATAATACCTGATGGGTGCATTTTTTAAAAAAGATAAATAGTACCTGTTGGCTTAAATTGTGGTAACATCACTCCCTGGCAGAAGTCAATTTCCAAGACTCACTGCTAACGTTTTTCGTCGAGTCAATGCTCCTCGCAGTAACGCTATTACGAAAACGGCTAAAAAGAAGCTTTGACTCACGAATGATGCAGATATAGTGGTAATCTGCTAACGTTAACACACACTTATCAGTATCTATGCGAACACGCACTGACAACCTTTCCGAGAGGAAATTGAAGCGGTGAATGGATTGAGCAACCCTACAAACTGGTTTCGCTTATAAATGTTAGAAAGGAGTCCCTATCAACGGGTAACTCCTTGGCTGGTTATGAGTGACTAG
The DNA here is from genome assembly GCF_024137745.1 of Phymastichus coffea. Taxonomy (NCBI): domain Eukaryota; kingdom Metazoa; phylum Arthropoda; class Insecta; order Hymenoptera; family Eulophidae; genus Phymastichus; species Phymastichus coffea. The sequence goes on from NW_026706814.1 coordinate 9,668,096, forward strand.
AGGCTCTACAAATGGGCTACTCTCACGCGTGCATGAAACTGCTAAAATTTATTTTGAAAAAGGTCTGCTGTGTAACAGCGCGCCTTGACTGTGAGTATGTGATGTTTAAAAGGATGTTCCCACACTAACGTGACCGACTTCTGTCTGGACGGTACTGCTGTTAAAACCAAATATTCACTCCTGAGCCGCCAATAGTAGGAGGGCTCGAATCCAGTCTAACTAGCATGGGAGGCTGCTTTACATATTGTATGCATAATCGTGCCCTTCATAGTAATGCTGGCTAGCGAACGGATGGGACCCTGCTGTGGGTGGTGGGGGGCACGATCGATACCACTGGACTGCAGGGTCGGTAGTTGGTTCAGGAGACTCAGGATGGGACGACTAGTTCATTATACACTGGGTCTCCTGATCTCTACATAACATACGAGGTGTGTTCAAAGAGTAAGGTGACTTTTCAAATTTCACGGGCAACGTAGTTTCGATTATCGATTTTTTGTTTTGTTATGTTAATACACTCTTCCCAAACATCTGTACCAAGTTTCAAGTATATAGCATTTTTTGTTTGGTTGTGAGAGGCGTAAAGGTTATAAGTGTTTTGCGTGCTCGGCGATTTCTTGCTATCGAAAAATATGGAATCATCATATGGAAAAATCAAAGGATTTGCATCAAATTTTGTGTAAAAAATAAAATAAAGTGCTCCGAAACACTTGAAATGTTGACGGTAGCATACGGTGAAACTGTTCTGAGTAAAAAAATGTTTACAAGTGGTACAAACTCTTCCAAGATGGCCGGGAAGATGCCAATGGCGAGCCTCGCTCTGGACGCCCAAGTACGTCAACAATTGATGCAAACGTTCAAGCAGTGAAGAAAATTATTCTGGAAAATCGTCGAATCATTATCAGAGAAGTTGCTGAGGATGTTGGTATATCGCTTGGCTCGTGCCATGAAATTTTTTCTAACGTTTTGGGCATGAGACGTGTGTCAGCGAAGTTTGTTCCGAAAATGCTAAATTTTGACCAAAAGAACCGTCGTATGACCATCGCTCAAGAACTATTAAATGACGTCAACGACGACCCAGATTTACTCAAAAGGGTCATAACTGGTGACGAATCATGGGTACATGGTTGTGATATCGAAACCAAAGTCCAATCGTCCCAATGGAAGAGCCCAGATGAGCCAAGACCGAAAAAAGCACGCCAAGTTCGATCAAATGTCAAAGTTTTGCTCACTGTTTTCTTCGATTACCATGGGGTGGTGCATCAAGAGTTCTATGGTCAATAAACAGTATTATCTTGAAGTTATACGCCGTTTGCGAGAAGCAATACGAAAAAAACGCCCAGAATTGTGGAAAAACAATTCATGGCTTTTGCATCACGATAATGCCCCTGCTCACTCATCTTTGCTTGTGAGAGATTTTTTGACTAAAAACAACACCACAATCATGCCTCAGCCACTATATTCATCGGATTTGGCCCCATGTGACTTTTTTTTTGTTCTCAAAACTAAAAAGACCTATGAAAGGACGGAGATTTGCAACGATTGAAGAGATAAAGACTGCATCTCTGGAAGAGCTCAAGGCTATACCGAAAAGTGCTTATGAGAAGTGCTTTGAGGATTGGAAAAACCGTTGGCGTAAGTGTATTGTATCTGAGGGGGATTACTTTGAAGGGGACAACATAAATATTGATAAATAAATAAATATTTTTTCTTAAAAATACAGTTACCTTACTTTTTGAACACACCTCGTACTTGTAAACAAGAAGAGAAGAAGAAAAAGAAAAAAAAATGCTGAAAAACAAAAAGAAATCAGTTCAAGTGTGTAACTTGCGTTCCATGAGTAGGAATCACGGAAGCAGACCAGTAGGTTTCCTTGCCGCACCAGTAGGTAACCTGCCTCGTGCGGTCGATAATGCAACAGGAAACAGTTGAAAAGTGATGGGAAGTCTTAGGATGCTGCCATCGAACTAAGAGGCTGTGAACAGAAAGCTGTAAGAGCAACTATTCACCATACGCAGCAACTTAGTCAAAATGAAGGCGAAGACAAATGTTCAAAGAAATGTTAGCCACGTAATAACAAATTGTATGAATCAGGTCGAGGAAGCGATAAAGATAGCGAAGCATAAGCTCCAACGCATGAGGCAACAGCTGAACACTGAACAACAACGGACAGTCGACACGGCAAATAAAATGATTCGTGGATAGACAAACCCTAAGCTTAAACCGCAAACCCCTAACCAACAAGAGATCTTGGTAAAAGATGGATGACAGTGACGAATCGAAAGAAACGAAATACGGCTACAGAAACGGAGATCAATACAAACCGGATTATGCAGACAGAGACGAAAGGGCATAAGGCACGCAAAACAGTCTAAAACTCAGGCGAAGAAAAGAGATACGCTGACGCCGTATAGACTTTACAGCAGAACGTAAATCTGACAGACAGCAAAGTAGATATTAAAGCTATACGGAAGAACAAAGATGGATCGGTACTTTTGCAGCTTGACAAGGACAAAGGATGACAAGTGTTCCCAGTGGTACTACAAAGTGAACTGGGAAGTACCGCGACAATAAAGGACATGACCTCCAGTGTGGGGCAGAAATTTAGATATAATGCAAACCGTATAAATAAATACGAGCTTGCGAGACAACTGCAGCACTATCTCAAGTGAGGACAGACCTAGACAAGGCAGAGCAATGTGCTAAGGATTCTGAAAAGTATCTTTAGTACATCTGTGAAGTGGACAATCCCACGGAAACGGTGCAGAAAGAACAAACGGCAGACTTACTGGTGGATTCAAAAAATTCTGAAACTAGAAGAGAATGCCATCAACTATGCAGACAGGTACAGAGATAAAGATGCAGACAAGACAGGGAAGTTCACTCGTCAGAATATAAACACGCGAGAGACTGACTCAGGCGGATGATCGACGATTCTAAACGACGTTATTGGAGACGACTGGAGAACGGAGTAAATACAGACCCCTAAGGAGACGCATACAAGATTGTGACACGTAAACTTGGCTTCTGAAATCCTGCGGAGTCTAAGAAATATAATGGATTGTCCAGATATAATGGAGAGGATCGTTGATATCTTGCCCAAATCCACCTGTATAAAACGTACGATACAGAGGAAGTGGACAGGAACATGACATCAGGGTATCTACTTTTCACGGTTATTGAACGTAAGAGTACTACAGCTCGACTGAAACCTCGAAAAACTCTAGGGCTTGATGTTGTATCCAAAGAGCTGCTATGGATCGCTGAACAGCTCGGACCGCTGCTGCAGTTCTACAATAACTGCCTGGGAGCGAAAATGTTTGGCGGACCTTGGAAAAACGCATGCCTGGTCTTCATTCCGATAGGAAAAGGAGACCCGATCTCGTTCTCTTCCTATAGGCCCCTGAGCCTTCTGAACTCAACGGGAAACATTGTATAAGCTGATGCTGCGATCGAGCTTAATAGCAGCGGTGCAAGCTACTGGAAACATGTCAGATAAACAACACGCTTCAGACAAGGATACTCCACTATCAAAGCAATGATAAACGTACTACAGATAGTGAAAAATACGAATGACGCATGTCATTGAGTCAGACCACTGGTAATCTTGACAATGCTAGAAGTACGAAATGTTTCCAAGTCTGTGACGTAACGTATTGGAGGCGTTGACAACAATCTTTCGCGTGCCTACTTACTGTGTAGGAGGTATAAAGAACTATTTATGGGATCGCTATCTGACATAGGAGAGTACGGATATTACGAGACAGAGACAGTCGACAGCGGGAGTTACACAGAGCTTGACCCTGGATCCTGACTTCTGGAACATACTGTACAACGGATCACTAAGACTAGATATGCCTATAGACACCTGTCTCATCGCATAACAGACGTCGTGACGGCCTTAATAAAAGCACTAAATACTTTATTAGCGCAGCTAAAACTAAACCAGGTGATAAGACGTATAAGAACATGAATGACGGACCACGAACTGTATCTGGTACTGCAAACGACTGAGCTGCTACTGTTCATAAGAAAATGGATCGAAACCATTATACCAATGAATGTTAACACGGAACAGATAAGGACCAGAGGTAGAGTCAAATATTTAGTGATGACCCTTGATACGAAACTGACCTTCTGAACACACATACGTAACACGATGTCTAAAGCAGCACACATAACAAAGGCTCTAAGTATGCTCATAGCCAACACAGACCGAGACATGTACTACTAAATAAGTAAATAATAATAACTACAACCCGATCAATACGAAGAGAGCAATTATTTAACGTATTTTAACTATTTTTATCCTCGGATTCAATTTAACAATTACATAAATGAGTCTGCTTGAACTTATACGTTTGAATCAGGTACCTAAATTAACGATCTTATTAAATGAAAGAGAAATTAAGATACGAAATGAGAATTAAAACAAATTCCACGTTTATTTAAGGATAACAATATTAAGTCTATTTAAAAAAAAGAAAAAATTATGTAAAACGAAGAGTAAAATCTACAACAAAATACGCAACTCATACTTGCAAATTCATTTCGTCTTCAATAACGATTAAATTTCATGTGATAAAGAGCATGCGACTTACTGATTTCGCTCTTGCTGGTAAGTACGTTTATTCAAAGATTTAACTCTACCGTAAATCCGCAACGTAAGGTGTAGTAACATGCCGATCATAATATCCTGAAAAAGGGAAGAAAGAGACACAGAGATAGTAAAGAGTTACCCATCATATCCCTAACGGTGGTAAAAAGGATGATATTATTGCCGCAAAGTCAAGACTGAAATTCTCGGCTACAGTAGAATGTTCACAGAACTACTCTGGCGTAGCTGCTCTACGACTCAGACTTAATAGGCTTCAGTGCGATACCCAGATCAAGCTTTGTTGACAGCCCAGTTCATAGATACTTTTTCCGTTTTTCTATTATTAAAAGCACATCACCGGATTCATAGACTATCATTTACTGCCTTTTTCTTCGATTGCATCAGACGCTACCCTTTCCTCTCATTTTCCTTATTAAACACATACATGAGCTAGTGAAAAATCACTCTCATTCTCTCTCACACATCTTAACTTTTTATTTTTTCTCACTCTTCTATATTCGGCCGCTCGCTTTCCTCTTGACTTTTCTAATCTTTTCCCTGCGGTGCCTCTACCGAAAGATCATTGAATATAAAATATAAGATACATAAATCAGTTGCATCAGTAACGCTGTACCCGCGCCGTACCTCAAGGCAGTGACTCGACAACTTTTATCATCAATTAAGACCTGTTATTGCCCGGTACAAAAATATTATTATGGTTTTTTATAGATAAATAATTAAGTAATGCAATGGAAAAAGAATTTTTTGAATCGGAGAAGTACTTCATGGTCAAAAAATAATTTTTCTAATCAAAACATAATAATTTTTGGATAAATCAATATAATTGTTTTATATCAATAGACTAGAAATATATAGTTTTGCGATTGTTAGAAAAAAGAGTACTTTTGTTATTCTAAAATTGTAACAAGATTCGTTTCTCTCATTTCAAAGCTTCAAATGCAACAAAAACTAACTACTTTTAAGATCTACATATACGCATCAGAAAGGTTAGATTGGCGAAAATTTCCATTTGTGCACTCATAGAATATCGTCTGATATGAAGAGATATTCTTACAATACTAAAAGTGGGTTATTCTTTTCCTTTTATCAAACATTGGCATTAATATCAAAATAAAATCTAGTAAATGTAATATTTATTTGGTTTGAAAGTTTTTATTGTAAAAATTTAAATTTTACAGGTTATAATTTGTTAACTTCAAGTTCTATGAACATATCATGGAAACTTTTACAGTATTTTATTTTACAATACGAAGAAATAGGTAATAGTGAGTTACACAAAGCTGTAACGAAACAGTTATTGTACCATGAAATTTTTCTACCGGAATGGCTTTACTCATCATATGCAGTAAGTAAAATAAAAAAGATAGATCCATTTTTGAATTGATAAATTAATTTAATCATAGTTTTGATTGATTAAAGCTTTATAACATATTAAAATACAATATTTTAGTATATTATAATTTCAATAGAATAATTATTCAATAGAATGATCTGTTCTGAGCATAATTTAGATGAAACTTTTGGAAATATTTTTACTTGTAAGGTGAGAAGCAACAGCGTGAAAATGACTAAAATTCGACCTTTCACATGAAAATCACTGCAGTAATTTTTCTTCACTCATTCATTTTTTAACCGTTTATTCACAGAAGCTACTTTAGTGGCTATATAATTTATTTCTTTTATTCTTCATTTAATTTTGACATTTTGAATAAATTTTGAAAATATTGTAGTTTCAGATTAAAAGACTTAAACTAAACAACATTATGATTTTGTAGAATCTAAAAGGGGTAAAAAATACGTTTTTTGCGATAATAAGAGATAAATTATATATGGAATTATTTTTCGTTTTTAAAATAAGTTTCGGTGTCTCAAATTAATATCTTACTCTTCAAAACCAATTTTTTGAAGTAAAGTAAATTTTGAGTTGTTAAGACGAATTTGAAGTTGAAAGCTGTTAGGTATGGATGTTTTTACCTATTCGTATGGTATATAAAGCTGTCGCCATTGATCTCTAGTACTATTTGTAGAATGAAGTTCGCCTTTAATGTATTCCTATTTTTATAGTTTATTATCTATCTTTAAATATAATCTTTTATATTTGGCAAAGTCACCAACGTCATGAGTTGATTTGGCATACTTATATGATTGATTACGAGATCTCATAGGGGCACGTATTTGAAGCATAACTCAGGGGTTATAGGTATAAATATTCAAGTGAATCATAGTACTATTTTTCTAAGAGAAACAATAGCTTCATATGTTACAATTACTGTTGCCATAATGGCCCTTTCAGTAGCATTTACAGTGTCGATCAATTACTTTTGTCAACCCAAACAAATTTTAAAGATAGATCTCAGTTAAAAATTCATGTACAGGAACTACCGGAACGCGTTTGAAAAGTCTTTTCAGAAAATTTCATTATATACGAGGGTCGTTTAAAAAGTCCGTGCAAAAATAAAAACTGCATGATTTTTTTTAATAAAACTTTTATTTTTCAACATAGCCTCTTTTTAGGCTTATACACTTCGTCCAACGCTGCTCTAGTTTGTTAATCCCTTCCAAATATTAGGATTTGTCCAAGTCTGTAAAATAGGCATTCGTATCTGTAATCACCTACTCGTTTGAATAAAATCTTTTCCCCACCAGCTATTTTTTCATATTAGAGAATAAATAGTAGTCCGACGGAGCCAAGTCTGGAGAATAGAGGGAATGTGAAACGAGTTGGAACCCTATCTCCATTAGTTTTGCGGTCACAACTGCTGAGGCGTGAGCTGGCGCATTGTCGTGGTGGAAGAGGACTTTTTTGTGGGCCAATCGTGGACGTTTCTCTAGCAACTCGGTTTTCAAACGATCCAAAAACGATGAATAATATTCGCCTGTAATGGTTTTACCCTTTTCCAGATAGTCGATGAAGATTATTCCTTGCGAATCCCAAAAGACAGTCGCTATAACCTTCCCGGCTGCAAACCATTCTTGCAACAGTTCACACGATCTCGTTTTTAGTCAACCGAGAGCAATCGCGGCACCCATCTAGCGAATAGCTTTTTCATGTCCAAATGTTGGTGCAGAATATTATGTACCCGTTCGCTCGAGATGCCTACAGTACTAGCAATCTCACGCACCTTCACTCTTCTGTCAGCCATCACCATATCATGGATTTTATCAATGATTTCTGAAGTGGTAACCTCAACGGGGCGTCCAGAACGTTCAGCGTCTTTTGTGCTCATATGGCCACTCCGAAACTTTTGAAACCACTTATAAACCATTCTAATCGAAGGTGCACAATCACCATAATGTTTATCAAGCCTCTGTTTAATCTCCTCAGGCGTTTTGCCTTTGAAAAAGTAATGTTTAATCAATACACGAAATTTTTTTTCGTCCATTTTTTACAACTACTCGATTTCTTTGATTGAAACGAATGTAAAAAGCAAAGTAATTGGCCGATCTCGCTGAAACTTGGTGTGTGCTCTTCCAAGGTATGCCACTAACTGAAAATAACCTTGATACGCACTAGTAGCGCCATCTCTCTGACTTTGCACGAACTTTTCAAACGACCCTCTTTTATATAAGGTATAATATCGTATATATAAGGTATAATCGGATGTATAAGGTCAACTTTGTTTATTTACATGGGAACCCCTATTTTTGACCCCGGATTCGGGAAGAGCGGGGAATTCTACCCAATTTTTTGTTTAGGCGTCGTGTGTGCGGGGTAAAATTGGGTAGAATTTCCCGCTCTTTCCGAATCCGAGGTCAATAATAGGGGTTCCCATGTAAGAAAACAAAGTTGACCGTCAAATGACCTTGAACATGACCTCCAAGGTTAAAGGTAAAGTCATAGGAATTTGACCCCCTTGAAATTGAGCAACTTTTGTCTGAAAAATATTTCGCTATCTCTCCAATAGTTTCCAAGAAAATCTACTTGTCCACGTAAAATGGCCTACCCTGTATATATTGTAACATGGTGTTTTGCCGACTAACAATCACCATGGTACTCGGCGTAATATAAACTACAAGTTACGATAATTAATTTATCAGATTATTGGGCGCCAGGCACTACTAATTAATTAGGCATAATTAATTCTTCAGGGGAGTGCCACCCTGAATAATAATGATTGGTGTTAAGAATTTTAACTCACACTGTAAGTAATTTTATATAGAGCAGTCTAATATTTCGTCAGGTTAATCCCCTTGAACTACGAAGCTGACAAAATATTATTCGCGAATCAATAAGTGTATAGATTTGTTTATCCGCGATACTTATCCGCGGCTAAGCTCACTTTGATGCTGGGTCGTGGCTTACCTTGATAGCAAACAGTCGGAGAAGGTCCAGCTCAAAATATTTACTAACTCCTCTTATTCTCTGTGGGATTTGAATAATATCTAAGGTTGGGTAGATAGAGGAAGCAGGTTATTGGAATAAGTAAAATAATTGGAGTGGTATAAAATTGAGCCGATTTATTAAATAATAATTTATGTAATTATCTCGTGCACAATTAATGACCATCAAAATAACCATTAGGTCATGCACTTATAACTTAAAACTACTAACGAAATAAAAATTTATCTTTGAAATTAGGCACATGTACAATGAGTTTCGAACACTGACGCGCTATTACGTACTCCTCTTTGCACTATTTACCTAACTCTTAACTTCGCTACTGTGCAATGCAGTGAAATGAATAGATGTGGATTTGTTATTCTTGACACTCTCCATTTTGTTAAGCAAAATTCTTTTAAACCAATTTTAGAGCCAACCCGTTGTGAAAAAAATAATAATCAAACAATCATCTCAGGTTACAACACGTGTGTTTCGTTGGTAAATATCCAACCTCATCAGATCTTTATTAAAAAAACAAAACGAGAAAATGGTTACAATAACAGATATAAACCAAAAACAAACAAAAATCACGCTAACAAAACATTTACCTCAATTCGCAAGTCACAATCAAATTAAATATCACAATAAAGTCAAAAATACACTGTCAAACATAATATTCGCTCAACTACACAAAATTCAAATCGGACAACGACTATGAAATAATGCAAACCAAAACAGTGTCTGTTGCCTTTTATACCAAAACAAACCACCGGTAGACACAATCAGATGTATCCCCTCTCCTATGCATGAAAACGGTACATTAAGCATCATTGTACATCAAAATAAAATAATAAAAAATATATTGTAAATAAATATGAGATCAGTCAGCTAAGATATCAAATAAACCTTTATATTGTTTACTCAGTAAACTAGTGTCTTCTTGTCTATTTATAGTGTTATAAGATAAATGAATATAAATCATTTCCGAAATTAATCTCTTACGATAGTTAGACTCTCTATCTAAAATTATTGTGTTGTTCCAGTCAAACGAATGTGTAGGATAATTTTTTAAATGCATCGGAACCGGAAGAGATTTATCTAAAGGTGTCTTCCTATGCTCCTCTATGCGTTTTTTTAAACATCTCTTAGTTTGACCAATATATACAGACGGGCAACTATCACAACAAAATTTGTATACTACATTTGTCTCATTCCATTGTTCTGTAACATCTTTACTCAGTTTTATTATGTTGTCCAGCTTATGATTAATTAAAGGTATACAATGAATATTAAACTTTCTTAAACTATGTTTACATAAGTTAAAAAATTTTTTATGAAAAGGCAACGTTAAAACCATCGATTTGATATTCACATTTTTTCACAACAAAAATTGTTAAGAGCATTTTAAAAAATAATGATTACCCGGATAAATTTGTTAAAACATGTATATTGGATCGCATTCGTAAACATAGATTTTGGAATAGTAGTGCTACTCAGGATGATAGAAAAAATGTGAATATCAAATCGATGGTTTTAACGTTGCCTTTTCATAAAAAATTTTTTAACTTATGTAAACATAGTTTAAGAAAGTTTAATATTCATTGTATACCTTTAATTAATCATAAGCTGGACAACATAATAAAACTGAGTAAAGATGTTACAGAACAATGGAATGAGACAAATGTAGTATACAAATTTTGTTGTGATAGTTGCCCGTCTGTATATATTGGTCAAACTAAGAGATGTTTAAAAAAACGCATAGAGGAGCATAGGAAGACACCTTTAGATAAATCTCTTCCGGTTCCGATGCATTTAAAAAATTATCCTACACATTCGTTTGACTGGGACAACACAATAATTTTAGATAGAGAGTCTAACTATCGTAAGAGATTAATTTCGGAAATGATTTATATTCATTTATCTTATAACACTATAAATAGACAAGAAGACATTAGTTTACTGAGTAAACAATATAAAGGTTTATTTGATATCTTAGCTGACTGATCTCATATTTATTTACAATATATTTTTTATTATTTTATTTTGATGTACAATGATGCTTAATGTACCGTTTTCATGCATAGGAGAGGGGATACATCTGATTGTGTCTACCGGTGGTTTGTTTTGGTATAAAAGGCAACAGACACTGTTTTGGTTTGCATTATTTCATAGTCGTTGTCCGATTTGAATTTTGTGTAGTTGAGCGAATATTATGTTTGACAGTGTATTTTTGACTTTATTGTGATATTTAATTTGATTGTGACTTGCGAATTGAGGTAAATGTTTTGTTAGCGTGATTTTTGTTTGTTTTTGGTTTATATCTGTTATTGTAACCATTTTCTCGTTTTGTTTTTTTAATAAAGATCTGATGAGGTTGGATATTTACCAACGAAACACACGTGTTGTAAACTGAGATGATTGTTTGATTATTATATTTTTTTCACAACGGGTTGGCTCTAAAATTGGTTTAAAAGAATTTTGCTGAATAGATGTGGAATTACTGGTTAACAATAACTCGTGCAGTACTCACTTTTTTAGACTGGAGTATATATGATATTTTTATTCCATCTAAATTGTCTATCGTTAAATTAACCCATTAAGGCCCAAATGTCCTAAATTTTCAACGAATCTTCATGCAGTTATTTTTCATATTATCTGCACCAAAAAAAATTTCCAACACATCATATTCGACGTAAAATTTGATGTTCTTTCAGAATATGGCTTCAGAATTTGTCTAAAGTCACTGCTAAAAAAGTTATAATTAAATATTTGCAAAAGAAAGCGATTTTTTCAACTTAAAAAGATTTTTTATTCAAAATTTTTTTAAGAAATTGATAAAGATGCACATCTTTTTACAGCTAGAAACGTGTCCTCGAGTCCTAAATTTTAAGACATATGGGGTAGAAAATCGAAAATCCAACATGGCGGTACTCAAAATGGCGTCCGAAGTGATAATTTTTTTGAAAAATTTCAGGATGCTATAACTTGAAAACTATGAGCTTTTCTGAAGAAATGCTTAGAATAAAAAGTTCTTAGAATTCATCAAGAAATACACTGGAATTTTTTCAGATTTTTTTTCATGAAATTTTGAAAATTTTTTTTTTTGGATTTTTGAAAATTTTTAAAAATTTATAAAAAATTCCAGTGTATTTTTTGATGAATTCTAAGTATTTTTTGTTCTTTCTAATTTTTTCCAAAAGTTGATAGTTCTTGAGAAAGAAATTTCAAACGTTTTGCATGCTGTATTCCGTAAATCCAAATACAGAAATCTAAAAGCATATATCATTGATTAGGAAAAATGAGGCGTTTTGTAAATTCCGTTAGCCGTTGATAAATTTCAACGTTGCCCAATCCTAACCGGGTGGAGGTGGAATCACAAGGATCTTTTGTTTTGTTTTTTTTTCATTTTTTTGTTTTTTAGTTTTTTTTCTTGTGTTTTATTTCTTTTGTGTTTTTTTTAGTCCTTTCAAGTTTTTTCGATATTGGTTATATAATTCAAACCACTGTTTTTATCATATTTTGAAACGAACGTTCCTCTCTTGAATTTTTTATCAATTTCATTCGTAGTTTTTATTCGGTTTGATCTCACAGTTCCTGTAGCTCGTAATCCTATATTTTTCAAATGTACCAATAAATCTGGACCAGTAAAGAAATTATCAAATGTAAGATGATATTGATACAATTTTCTTGGAGTGACTGTCAGAAGCAAGTTTTGAACCATTTGAAGAACTACTCGGCTAACTAAAGCGCATTTACTAAGTTTTGGGTTCGTCTCTGAAGCATAAATATTCGTCCCTTTTCCGCAATAAATATCGCAGTCTAAGAGAAACCCATTGACCGTACATAAAGCCAACATTTTTATCCCAAAACGATCAGGTTTATTTTGTATGTACTGCTTCAAGACCGTTCGACCATAGAACTTAATCATCATCTCATCAACGGATAGAGCTGTTGAAAAGTAACCAAAGCATTTTATATTCTTTCTAAAAATCTCTAATGGCTTTCGGACACGCCAAGCTCTGTCATTTGAGTTACCATCGCTATCTTTAGACATTTTAATTTTTTCTTTGATAGTGGAATATTTATTTCTTGACATAGCAGCAGCTATAGGTTCACAACGTAAAAGTGGCAGTCTGGACCAATAATCTTTTTGGGATTTTCTGCCATTGAACATAGATGTAATTAATATCCCAACAAAAACATCTAGCTCTTCAATCGTAAGATCATATCCATTTTCACGAGTAGCATCAACAATAACTTCCTTCAACTCTAAAGAAAAAAATAGTTGAAATAGATCTACCAAAGAAGAATCGCGAATTTTATTTTGAACATTTGTTGGGAGCAATAAAGCATTATCAGGAGTATCATTGATAACACATTCACCATCCACCCATTCATACTCATGGTCTGGTTCTAATTTTTCTTGGTTCTCACCATAAGCGTCCAAAACTTTACGATAAGATATACCAGGAACATCACCCGATAATTCTGAGTACTCGTGTAATACATTTTCATCCTGAAAATCTGTAATAGCAGCATGATCTGCGACACCTACTTCTTCAGATTCAACATCCGAATCTGACTCGCCGGAATAATCGGCAGAAGGAAGAATGATTATTCGAGAATTTTCATCTTCCTCAACACATACATTTGATTTTATTCGAGACGATTTCCTTTTTTTTGCTGTACTCGACATATTTTGCACACGGCAATGTTCAAAAAATTACGATAAAAAGGAAAATCTCTTTCAACTTCTATGAGCAGCACTGTTCAAGAAGATAAAAAATGGAATCGACTTATGCGTACTCTTATTATTTTCGGAAATAATGAAATGAAAATTTTTCAAAGAACATAGAAAAAACGATAATGATTTCGCAATTCTATTCTCTCAAAGAAAAATGTAGTAAAAATCACTATTTAACGATTAACGGTCAAGTGACTTTAAAAGAATGGGTCTACTGTATTACACACTGTACCCTTTAGTCAAACTCATAATCTTATTGGGTAACTCGCTTTTACTTACAGAGTAAGCTTCTCTGTTCTGCTCATGGACGGCGACCCAGCGGAAGCCGATTAACATATGCATGTATATACATATATATAACATATTTATGATTTTTTTTCTCGAAAACTATCAACTTTTGGAAAAAATTAGAAAGAACAAAAAATACTTAGAATTCATCAAAAAATACACTGGAATTTTTCCAGAATTTTTTATAAATTTTTAAAAATTTTCAAAATTTCATGAAAAAAAATCTGAAAAAATTCCAGTATATTTCTTGATGAATTCTAATAACTTTTCATTCTAAGCATTTTTTCAGAAAAGCTCATAATTTTCAAGTTATAGCATCCTGAAATTTTTCAAAAAAATTATCACTTCGGACGCCATTTTGAGAACCGCCATGTTGGATTTTCGATTTTGTACCCCATATGTCTTAAAATTTAGGACTCGAGGACACGTTTCTAGCTGTAAAAAGATGTGCATCTTTATCAATTTCTTAAAAAAATTTTGAATAAAAAATCTTTTTAAGTTGAAAAAATCGCTTTCTTTTGCAAATATTTAATTATAACTTTTTTAGCAGTGACTTTAGACAAATTCTGAAGCGATATTCTGAAAGAACATCAAATTTTACGTCGGATATGATGTGTTGGAAATTTTTTTTAGTGCAGATAATATGAAAAATAACTACATGAAGATTCGTTGAAAATTTAGGACATTTGGGCCTTAATGAGTTAACGGTTTCCACAGTTAGCAACGTGATTTTGTACAATTAGAAACCAGGCACAGTGAGCACGAGCGTGCTATGGTGCTTCTAAATAATTGCGCTTCGATTCTATGAAAATCACGGGAAAAATCTGCAAAGCGGTTCAAAGACACAGAACTATACGTCTGTATCCGTTAAAAGACATCGGCAAACTCCAGCTAATTCTTCCCCTCCCTCTTTCTCCTAGTCGTAACTTTTCGTAGTTGCAATATAATTTCGGTTTCGATGATTTTTGGTGTTTAATGTTATCTCTCTCTATTGTATCAATCCGTATACAGGCTTGTCTCTGTCTATTAGGAAAGTTGAGTGTGATGCGCCGTCCTTTTCTATCTATTAAGCTATCTCTGTCTATTTAACGTAGGCATAGATATAGGTGGGCGTGGCTATTGCAGCATATGAATATGTATATCAGGCAGCATTTTAATTGCTATTACACTCAGGATATATTAAATAGATTTTACAATTATTTTTGATAGGTAATTGTGAGAAGATAATTTCAATATTTTGACATACACTTCTGCAGCAAATATTAATACACTTTTACGTATTTTTACTATCAGAAATATTTAGTCTTAATTGAGTACGCAGACCGAATCATGAAAGCTGCCCTACATTTATATAGGCAAAATTCAAGAAAATATTTTATTAACGTTGGTAGCATAAAGTAAATTTACAATACATTCACGCAAAATTAGGCAATGAATTACGCAAAAATAAAATACATATTAAATGTATTTTTCGAACGCTGTTCTTGAGTTAATCGACATGTCTGAGTTGATTGCTCCGTAATTTCTTATTTTCTTTCTTACAATATATGTTTACGGCAGCGTTGGTTAATTTCTTCTTCTTGAAGTGAACAGCCTTTATTGGTATGACGACTTTCGGAGGAGGTTTTGGAAGAATAGCAGGTTATAATAATTATTTATTAATAGTACCGCTGGTGCTCATCGCGTAACAGCACATGAAATAAATAAATAAATAAATTGATAATTGTAATTTATTTTACAATTCACTGCGCTAGTACACAATTCGGAGTACGGAGAGCTGTCGCTGGCCTTTCCTGGACCACCTTGCAGTAATTCACCGACTGTTATTATTACATCTCAAACAGCCCGTTACAATATATATATACATATATATTAGAAATGTGTATTATTATATATAAGAAACAAAAAAATCATATTTCCAAAATTTTGAATTTACTTGAACAGATTTTTTTGTATCAAAATAAAATTTAACATTAAAATACAAAATATTAGATTAAAAGATAAAAAAAGTACACAAATTTTTTTTTTAAATAATAGGAACTTTGTTAAAACCAAACAAGAACAAATTTACGCAAAATAAGCATGAACGCGTTTGGTAATAGTTTGACGGTATATTGGATAATCGTCAATTCTTGATGCACATTCCATGCATACAGTGATATGTCCATAAGGTAAAAATAGTACAGCGATCCTAGCATCCAAACATATCTTACATCTGGTAATTTCAAGTTGACGCAAAATATTGCCTATATCTCGCTGCGACTTTTCAATTCTTTCGCGAATTTTATTTATTTTTTCATTTTGTTTATCTATACTTTTCTTATAACCGCGTACAAATTTTTCGCAAACAGATACCATATCAACAGTTGCATTTGATATGGTTTTCGAAGCACATTTCTCCGTCAAATGTAAAACGTAAAAAAGCTTTGTAACAAGGCTCTCTATCGATAATGATAACACAAGCTCGTCTGTACTCGAAGGTGGGTTGACAGTAGGTGGGCTAGTCGTTGCGCACGCTGGATCTTCGAACGTTGTTGCTGCCCGATACTCGAGGTTATACCGTCCACAAACATCTCTACTTTTTCAAGGAGGTACCGGTACGGGGCACGATCCGATCGACACATTGCTGCAACTTATGTTACGAATGAAAAGGCAGCCGCCATCCCAGCGCGTATGTTCCGTCATAGGGTTGTCACCTTCCCAACAACAGACTTCCATACCACATTCAAAACAGCGCACTCGATCGATCTGCCCCGTATAATAAATGCAGGCCGCAGCAAGATCTGCTGGTCGTACGTGTGCGCATGTCCATTGAGACATGAAGCTATCCAACCTCGCTTGCTCAAATCTGCACAAATAAAAAAAAATATTGAAAAAAATATAAAGTATGTTCTATAAACAATAAAATAAATAAATATCTATAGTCAATCTTGTTGGAGCTCATTGTAGAATTTTCGTATCACCTTTTTTTCTTTCACACTTTACACTAGTTCACTCTCGATGCAAATGCGACTGCTGATGAGATGCAGCTCATTTTTATAGAGGACGATTGAGATTTCCCCCCTCCATCCTCCATTCAAAAAATTCCATACATGCCATACGTGCCATACATTCCATTCATTCCATAAAAAAAATTCATTTAATTTGTTATGAGTTATACATACACGTGCGGTCGTATGTAACGAGATTTCGCCTCTCGCTATCGCAATCCTGTATTAATACACATTGGCGTCTTTTCACCGCACTAATCGCTTTTTCTTTAGCTACTCCCACCACTAATTATGATCGTCTTATGCGCGCGACAAAATCAGTGCTGTCGCGTAGCCTCCCACTCCTACTCCCAAATCTTCGACCAATGACCAAAGCGCGGCAAGTGTTTTCAAAATTGAATAAAATTTGATCGCCTCGCAACGATAAGTTAGAGTGATTTTTTTGGTTGTGAAGTTAACTTTGGTGTAGTACGAGGAAGGGTCAATAAGTCTTTACAAAATCCAAGAGATGGCGCTCGTCACGCTTAAATTATGATGTTTTTGGCAAGCAATACTACTAACTATATATCGTACTAAGTTTCAGCTCGATTCATTAACCTGTTAACCGAGCGGGACGTATAAATACGTCAAAAGTAAACAATATCGGGTACGGGTAGGACATATGAATACGTTCTCGATATTTATATTGCGCCCTGGAACGAGTGGGACGTATATTTTACTACTACTATGGTAATACGTCATTCATACACGTCTTAGTGGAAAAGGATGCGCCCGTTATATGTTGCGTAATTAAAAAGGGATTTCCTCGGTTAACAGGTTAAGTCAATTTCTTGTGAGCGTTGGTTGAACAAAAAGTTATTGGTTTATTTGAAAAATGGAAAAAACCGAGTTTCGAGCGGTGATAAACATTTTCATTTGAAAGACCTTACACCAAAAGAAATCACAGTTAAGTTGAACGCCGTTTATGGCAAGTCTCTCCTTGTATTTAAAACTGTTTATAACTGGATAAATGAATTTAAACGCGGCCGTACAACAACAAAAGATGAACCTCGTTCAAGACGTCTCGTAGAAGTGAGTACGCCCGAAATGGTCAACAAAATCCACGATATGGTGTTGAGTGATAGAAGATTAAAATTGCGAGAATTAGTTGAGGCCATAGGGGTATCAAATAGTACAATCATTTCAATTTTGCATAAAAAATTGGGGATGAAGAAAATATCAGCAAGATGGGTGCTGCGTTTGCTCACTGTTGTAAACAAACAAACGCGCGTGGTCATCTCTGAGGCTCTTTTGGCACTTATACGTCGTAATCCGGAAGACTTTTGACGTCGACTCGTAACTGCAGACGAAACATGGGTACACCACTACACTCCTGAAACCAAAGAACAGTCCAAACAATGGATTACCGCAGGAAAACCTGCCCCAAAGGAGGCAAAGACAGCTGGCAAGATTATGGCCACGGTTTTCTGGGATGGGTATGTAATCATCTACATCGACTACTTGGAAAAGGGCCAGACGATCACTGGACAATATTATTAGGTAGCGTCATTATTAGGTTAGCTGAAAGAAAAAAACAGAGAAAAACGTCCTCACTTGAACAAAAAAAAATGCCTCTTTCTTCAAGACAATGTTCGAGTTCACATATGTGCAGTTTCGATGGCAAAAATTAACGATTTAAAGTTCGAATTAATTGCCCATCCACCATATACGCCTGATTTGGCTCCCAGTGACTTTTTCTTATTTCCTAACCTCAAAAAATGGTTGCCGGACAACGATTCACGTCGAATGAAGAAGTCATCGCCGAAACAAATGCCTATTTTGAAGGTTTTCAGAAATCATATTTTTCTGATGGCTTAAAAAAACTAGAAGGCCGTTTAATAAAATGTATCGACCTTCAAGGAGATTATGTTGAAAAATTAAAAAAAAATACATACGCAAAACTGTTTTTTCCTTCTTTTTGTAAAGACTTATTAACCCCCCCTCGTAAGATGCAGCTCGAAGACGATAGTGCAGTGAGAGAGCGAGTGTTAGAGCAATTGTTTTCGCCGGACGATAGGCCAAGGCAAGATGCGTTGGACGAAGCTATGGAAATATTAGGCGAGGACTGCAATCTTTTCGAAGATGAAGTCTTCGACGTGATGGTACCAGAGAATGAAGCAGCGGTGGACGAAGTCGTCAAGCAGCCACGAACACCAACGCCGAGAAGAGACGACGACATCCACGAAGCGGTAACGATTCGGATGCCGCTGACACCTCACCATCAATATTGTAAGTACCTATTTTTTCATTCTCTTTTACTCTCTCTCTCTCTCTCTCTCTCTCTCTCATTCTGTTTTTTTATAATATAAAGAACGAAATCATTTAAATGTAAATAGATATGTTCTTATTATTATAAAATTTATATATAATTAATACCATTATACTAATAACACAATTATATTTAAATTTTATTAATTTATTAATATAATGGTATTAGTTATTCATAAATTTTTTATAACAATAAGAGCATATAAGTTCTTTACATTCAAAAGAGGTTCTGTTCTTTTTTAATTAAATAAGGAATGTGAAAGCATGATTAAGCAATTAAAAATTTGTATATCTAATACTATTGTATTAATAAATTAATAAAATTTTATATAGATAATTTAATCTCTCTCTCTCTCTATCTCTTTCACGTACTTAAAACTTCTTATTTTGTTTTCGATCGCATTCTTTTTACGATGTCTGGTTGTGAACTCTTACAGTTTTATTATACAGAGAATTTCAGTACGAATCATATATGTGTTTTCTATTAATGTATTTGATACTATTACCGCAGGCGTCGGTCACCACTCCAAGTACTGCCACCGTCTCCATGCTCCCGATCGTCTTCGTCGGTGAATATATAAGTTCAATATTTATTAATTTTTTAATATTGTTATATATATATAGATATATGAATTAATTTTTTCAAATAAAGAATTTTTTTTACAGGTCTGATGACGATAACGATGACGTGGAAATGGTATGTCAGATCATTGTCTCGCGTCCACCACCACCACCATGAGCACCACGACGCGTTACACACGTCGACCTGGTGACGCTTCGAGCAGCACCCGTGATCGATATCACGACGCCACAACCGCTCTTGGTGAACTTAGTTTCACCAGAGCAACAAGAGACGCCCTGCCGCCGACGAGAGCAGGTATGAATTTTTTTTCTCTTTTCTTTTTTTTTCTAATCGAGGTAGTTTGTTCTAAGTTTTTCATTTTTTTTTGTTGCAGGTCGACGATCACGACGACGACACCATGCCAGTAGGCGAGGGCTGGGAGTGCGCATACTGCGCCGCTGGTCGCTGCAGTCGGCAGCCACAGTGGGTGGAATCACCACCACAGCGCGGAAGCAGGCGGCACGTCGATCGGAATGGACCGGTCAGACACGTGGTGCGCCGGTTATTCACATAGCGGTCGCCCACGCCTAAGTTCCCGCGATAAGAGCCAGTCGTCCCGATCGCCGTCGCCAACTCCTTTGAGTAGGCCCGCGGGATCACCCACAACGGCGCACATGCGGGATCTCCACATCTCGGGAAAAAAGCGCCTGTGCGTCATGAACGACACAGTTGACGGCGCCCCGCGCTATAAAGTAGCTAAATTTATCCCCGCTGATCACGACGACAACGACGACGACAACGACGACGACGACGAAGACGACGACGACGACGACGACGACGATGATGACGATAACTAAGCGTCAGTTTTTTATAAATTGTTTACATGTATCTTTTATATTTTTGTATTTTTTGTACTATTTTAGATTTTTTTGTATTTTTATATAATAAATAATTATTAATAATAATATGTCTTTTTATTTCAACGATCAAACACACACACACATACACAGACTCGCGCATGCTCGCGCACATTGAACAGCAAAAAAAATTATAATAACCCTATAACCAAATACCAATTATAATAAATATTTAAGTATAATATTTATTATAATTAGTAGATTTATTAAATTTATTATCATTTGTATGTATTAGCGCTTGGGCCCTCCCCACCCCCACATATCAATCGTGTAGCTAATATACACAATACGCATTGCCCGTAGTATCAGTGGCAGTAGCTCTAGCGGTAAAGCATCGGTCTGCGGATCCGAAGGACGCGCGTTCGATCCCTCGATCCGTTTTTTTTCCGATAAATATAAAAATTTAACAAACACACACACACACACACACACACACACACACACACACACACACACACACACACACACACACACAAAATAAAAAATCAAAACGCGTAACACAGAATGCGCGCATCGAGAACATATTATATCAGTAGGAGAGAAGGGGGAAGTGCAGAGAACGCACGGTCGTCAGAGCACATCAGCACATAGTATAGGAATTAGATCAGTAGGGAGGAGGGGGAAGTGCAGAGAACGCACGGGCGTCAGAGCACATCAGCATAGTATAGGAGAGGGGAGGGAGTGCGTAGAACGCACCGGTAAAACTTAATAGGAGGGGAGGGGGGGGAGGTGAGGTGAGTTGACAGTGCCGAGCTGAAGATGCACACACCTCAACTCAGACACTTCAAATCAGTGCACTGATACCCCTCTAACAAGGGAACCACCCTAACCATCCGCCTGCGATTTTTCTGCAATTAAGATATGTTATAGTTCGTAAAAAAATAAAAGATCCGTATTTTTTTTATCAGCGGAAAAAGTTATCTAAGGGATGAAACCCACCCCCAAAAAACAGCCCCAAAAGCAGTTCTATAGCAATATCTTTAGTTGTAATGAATATTTTTTTATGAAATAAAAAAACACAAGATACTTATAAAAAAAATAACAGACACACATAAAATTGGCCCCCGGGGGTTGCAACCCCTACGTTGTATAGAGGAAAAACTGTATTTTTAAGTGTATTTTTACCTTACAAAAGCAAAAAATTATATTAAAAAAATTTTTAAAATGATATTCTAGTAGAAAATGATAAATCAAAATTGACGTGTTTCGGGGTTTTCCAACTATCTATTATTTCGAGGGTGAACTACCCCTTAATGTTATTAATACAATATAAACAGTTGTTAATCCCAGTTTATGCTGGTTATATCATGTTCTATGACGCTCAAAAAACCCAAACACATGTATACTTTTGTTCTGCCGAATAAACTATTTAGTGGATGAAAGCTATCCCCGAAAGTTACCCCTCAACACCATTTTATAGCGAAATTTTCGTATTTTATGCGCAGTTTTCGACGAAACAAACTATAAAAAGTTCTTTTAAAAAATTTCAGCTAAATATATGGATTTCGTCTACAGGGGTTGCAACCCAACCCCCCAAGTCGCCTGAAAGAAAAGCTATGTTTTCAAATATTTTCTTGCAAAATTTTTTCAGAAGAAATAAAGTTTATGAAATTTTGTTTAAAATCTTCCACAAAAGTATACAGTATCCGTCACCAGGGGCTTCTACCCCTTCATTGGAGAGTGAATAGAGCATTCATTTGTTACCCTGATCTCCTACTACCCCAAACCCAATTTCCTTAAACCTCGAGCTAGTTACCCTGGCACGCTATAACCCGTAACTCCTACACCCCAATTTCATCAACCCTCGAGCTGGTTACCCTGCCACGCTGTAACCCCGAACTCCTATACCCCAATTTCATCAACCCTCGACCTGGTTACCCTGCCACGTACTTCTGTAACCCCGAACTCCTGCATTCCAATTTTCTGAAATCCGGAACCCAACTCCCTGTCATTCATAATCCCGATTTCAAGATATTTATAGTATCTTCAAATAAAAGGACATATGCACATTTTTTGTAGAAGATTACGTTTAATTAATTACGTATATTTATGTATAGGTAGGAAATAGCAAATGCAACTACGAAATCATGCAAATTTTTGAAGTTCGAAATAGCTACGGGGAAGTTCATTTTTAAATCATTATGTTCAACAAATATTACTACTATCCCTGAGGAAATTTGATTATTATATTATTATGAAAAAATTCATTAGGCAAACTGATTTTACCATACTAATAGGTATATGTACGCATTTCGCGAGGCGGTTTTAGCCAATATAAAAATACTGACATGAGATAATGTTACTCTTATTTTCTACCTTAAACACACTCGAGTATGTGCGTGGCAAAACAAAATCAAACTGTGGCATGACGTGGAAACCACAATCAACGAATGCGGTTCATGTGGTTCAAATAGTAAGATTGGAACTACTCGACGATGGATATAAAAGAAAAGCTGTTTTTTTTTTTTTTTTTTTTTTTTTTTTTATTTAACGTCACTCTATTTATGCTCCATCAGTGCTAATCAGCGACGGAGGCTTGCAATGTGTTTGAGAACAAAGCACATGAAACTTTTTTCAGTGGTGCTTGTATCAATCAGCAGGGACTGGGAATCGAACCCAGGCCTACCGGGTGCGAGTCCGTCGCCCTACCGACCGAGCCATTGCAGGCCTCAGAAAAGCTGTTGAATACTGGGAAAGTGGTAAAAAGAAGAAACTGTCTTTAACTTCCGTCCAGAGTAAATATAAACAAGTTTCGTAAGAACGTCAGTTGAGAACATGGAAACAGCAAATTTTGACAGGCGAGACCAAAAGAGAGAATCTGTTTAAAGTTTCATAATATACTTTACAACAACTCAAAGATGCTTTAAATCGGAAGTTAACAGTGCAAGATTTAGATCTTAAAAGATGAGCTTTACAAAAAAAGTATGAGTTAGATATGCCTTGGTTTAAAGCTTCACCTAATTGGATATTACTATTAAAAAAAAAGCATATAATTGTATCGCGTAAAATAACTAAATATGTGACTAAAGTATCTGTTGAAAATGAGGCTAGTTTAAAGTTAGATTGTCAAAATTTTATCAACCTCATAAAAACAGAATTATCAACCAAAAGTGCCAGTAACATATATAATTCCGATAAAGTGGATTCAATTTAGAAATACATACTGGCAAAATATTGAACGAAAAAGTTAAGAAGATAGTCGAATCAGTAGTACAATCAGGATCATCGACTACGTATAGTTATACGATTTAACCGACAATATCTGCAGAAGGTATATTGCTATCACCCCTTTTTATGGTATTAACAGAAACAAACGAAGAGTTTGGACCCATTATTTCAAAAAAACTATTCAATGCACCTAATATATTTTTACGAACAAGTGCATCAGGAAAGCTGTTGAGTGAATTACCTCAAATATGGTTGCAACATGTATTTTTTCCTAACTGGGAAAACAGCAGTTTTATTACTAGACTCATGGAGTAGACTTTGTGAACGAACTGTATGTGACACCAGCAGATTCAAATTTTCGATTGATGACAATTCCTAAGGGTACGACAGGCAAAATTCAACCACTGGATGTATTCGGTTTTCGATTTTGGAAAAATTTTGTTTTCAGTTTACATGAGAGGAATAATATTATAAAATTACAGTCTGTCACACATAATCAGTTATCTTCACCTACATTCAAAAGCGTATTTAAATATGCTTGGTACAAAAGTTGGTACTTGGATAAAAAACCTGATTCGTTCGACAATCCTGTTGGATATTGCTTCGAAATTTCAGAACAGCCTATCTGCGAGATTTGTGAGAAAATAGCAATTATAAAATGTGCATGGTGCAAGAAGCTAATATGTCTAACGCATTTATTTATAGAGTATCATTATTGTTCACAATATGTACAGTGATAATGAGCACGGATCGTCTTTTTATATTCAAAAAATGTAATCTCAATATCAGATGAAATGACGAATTAATATAACGTAAATATAACATAAAAATAAAATAAATTTAACGTTATCTTCTATAATTATTTCGCCTATGTCCTTTTCTTTAGTGATATTACAAATATGTCGAAATTGGGATTATGAATATCAGAGAACCGGGTTTCGGACTAGAAAATTGGAAAGGCCAGGATAACCAGCTCGAGGGTTGATGAAATTGGGGTGTAGGAGTTACGGGTTATAGCGTGGCAAGGTAACCACCTCTAGGTTTAAGGAAATTGAGGTTAAGAGTTTGGGGTTACAGCGTGACAGGGTAACCAGCTCGAGGGTTGATGAAATTCGGGTGTAGGAGTTCGGAGTTAGAGCGTGGCAGGGTAACCGGCTCGAGGGTTGATGAAATTGGGGTGTAGAAGTTACGGGTTATAGCGTGGCAGGGTAACTAGCCCGAGGTTTAAGGAAATTAAGTTCGGGTAGTAGGGGATCTCGGTATCAAATGAATGCTCTGTTCACTTTCTAATGAAGGGGTAGCAGCCCCTGGTGACGGATACTGTATAATTTTGTGGAAGATTTTAAACAGAATTTCATAAACTTCATTTCTTCTGAAAAAATGTTGCAAGAAAATATTTGAAAACATAGCTTTTCTTTCAGGCGACTTAGGGGGTCGCAACCCCTGTAGACGAAATCCATATATTTAAATGAAATTCTTTTAAAGAATTTTTTAAAGTTTGTTTCGTCGAAAACTGCATAAAATACGAAAATTTCGCTATAAAATGTTGCTGTGGGGTAACTTTCGGGGGTAGCTTTCACCCTCTAAATAGTTTATTCGGCCGAACAAAACTATACATGTATTTGGCTTTTTTGAGCGTCATAGAACATGATATAACCAGCATAATCTGGGATTAACAACTGCTTATATTGTATTAATAACATTAAGAGGTAGTTCACCTTCGAAATAATAGATAATAGGAAAACCCCGAAACACGTCAATTTTGTTTTATCATTTTCTACTAGAATATCATTTTAAAAATTTTTTTAACATAATTTTTTGATTTTGTAAGGTAAAAATACAATTAAAAATGCAGTTTTTTCTCTATACAATGTAGGGGTTGCAACCCCCGGGGACCAAATTTATGTGTGTCTGTTACTTTTTGTTGAAACGCTGGCGCGGGAGCTGAGGATGTAATTCCGTCGGGAATGAGACGATGCAGATACAATATTCTTTAATTTGAAGGCTTTATTGGCTACACTCGTAGTAACAGAACAGGCGAAGGAAACAAAGTCGCGTTGAAAGAAAGTTCTGACGGTGGAGAGCGCAGGTCAATGCTGGCCGAAAGCTCCAAGTAAACAGAGCTTAGCAACGGCGGTGGCGTTATTCAGGGGAAGGGGCTTCAGTCTTGCCCCCACTTCAGGGCCTGCGCCGTTGTCTCCTCGTCGGAGGATAGAGGAAAAGGGGAGCCTGGCTCGAGCCGCGCGAGGCCGGGCAACTCGACCAAACATCCCGCCCGCCTCGTTCCGAGAACGACCCGCTGGTGTTGTAGTCGTCGTGCGCCCTAGGTTGGCTGCTCGATGAGATCGGGGGCTGGCAGGGGCGCCAGCTTGACGACTGGCCGGACATATTCCCCGGCGGCGGTCCGGATCTTGGCGGTGCGGACGAGGCCATCCGGTCCTGGGTGGGTGGCGACTATACGGCCAAGAGGCCATCGCCCATCTGGGCGCAGAAGAGTCGGGTCGGTTATGACCACAAGGTCGTCGACCTGGAGGTTGGGTCGAATGGTCCTTCACTTGGGGCGCTGGCGCAGGGTATTCAGGTACTCGCGGCCCCAGCGGTCCCAGAACAGCCCGCGCATGGCTCGGACGAGCTCCCAGTGCTGTGTGCTCTCCAGGTTGGTGGTTGCGGGGAGCGGCTGCGGAATTGAGGTGGCAGAGGTTCCGAGGAGAAAGTGGTTCGGTGTCAGAGCGTCCAGATCATCTAGGTCTCCGGTGGGCGGCGCGAGCGGTCGGCTGTTCAGGGTGGCCTCGATGGAGACGAGGAGCGTGGTAAACTCCTCGTAGGTGAGCCTTCTGGGAGCGGCAATGCGGTGAAGGTGGGCCTTCATGCTCTTAACGCCGGCCTCCCAGAGTCCGCCGAAGTGAGGGGCAGCGGGGGGGATGAACCTCCACGAGACACCGTCCTGTGCCAGCGTCCCTTCGACCAGCCCCCAGTCGATTTCGGCCTCCTGCAGCAGTCGTCGAAGCTCCAGGCTGGCACCGCGGAAGTTGGTGCCATTGTCGCTCCAGATCTCGTTTGGGCGTCCTCTCCTCCCGATGAATCGGGTGAGGGCTCCGAGGAAGCTGGCCGTCGTCAGATCACCGACGAGCTCCAGGTGGATCGCTTTCGTGCTCATGCACACGAAAAGCGCCACCTATCCCTTGATGGTAGGGAGTCCCCGTCCGCGGCTTCGGCAGAGTGGAAATGGGCCGGCATAGTCTACGCCGCAGTGATTGAAGGGACGCGAGGGGGTCACCCTGACCGCGGGGAGAGGGGCCATCCCTTGGGCGGCGGTCCTTGCGGAGATCCGGGCACAGATCAGGCACTGACGAAGGTGGCGCTTGACGCGCGACTTGCCGCCGGTGATCCACGCCTTCTGCAGGACTCTCGCGTAGGTAGAGCGAAAGCCTCCATGCAGACTGCGAGCGTGGGCCCATCGGAGGACGAGCTCTGCCAGGTGCGAGCGTCCGTCCAGGAGGACGGGGTGGCGCTAGTCGTAGGGCAGTGGAGATTGTGAGAGGCGTCCGCCCACTCTCAGGAGTCCGTCTTCGTCTAGGAAGGGTTCCAGCGCTCTGAGTGAGGCCTGGAGCCGGGGCGCGGGTCCTTGGAGAAGCTTGATCTCATCCGCGAAGGTTTGACGTTGCGAGAAGCGGGCGCAGGTGAGAAAGGCCCAGCGGAGGTCAGCAGCTCGGACGGGCCCCAAAGGTCTGGGCGAGTTGGGCGTTGACCCGGTCAGCAGCCGGTGGGCCCTCACGGTGCCGCGGAGGAGACTCCCCAGCGTGGAGAAATTCTCGAGGTGGTTCCGGGCTTGGTCCTCCGTGGCGGCAGGGCTTCGACGATGAGCGAGCGAGACCAGGCAGGCCGTGGTGGTGTCGCCCGGGCCTGTAGACGGTGGGTCGTCGACGAGGGCGGTCTGGGGCCAGGCGGATTCGGGGCTGGACAGCCACTTCGGCCCGGTCCACCAGAGGCGATGGTCCTTGAGGGCGTCCGAACCGACCCCCATAGAGGCGATGTCCGCGGGATTGTCGGTGGTGAGCACGTGGTGAAGGGTTGCTCCGGCAATCAATTCCTGGACGTGAGCGATGTAGTTGTCCACGAGGTCGTTCCCCACCGGATCGTCGGACTGCAGCCAATGCAGTGCGACGCGAGAGTCGCTCCAAAGGTGACAGGCCGAGATCGGGACCTTGAGGGCGGAGGCGGTAGTGGTGAGAAGCTGCGAGGCGATGAGAGCCGCGCGCAGTTCCAGTCGCGGGGTTGTCATGCGCAGGCGACCGGTTGACGCTGGCTGGAGGCTCTTGATGGAGGAGAGCTTTGTCCGAGCGTTGAGTAGGGCGGTGGTGACGCTTCCGTCCTTGTCGGTGACCCGCGAGTAGACTGCGGCGGCTAGGGCGCGGCGGCTGGCGTCGGCGAACGCGTGGAGCTGGAGGTCCTTGTTCGGTGCGAACCCGATCCATCGGGGGATGTCGATCTCGGTGGCCGCGAGGATCGTGGAGCGGAATGCGGACCACTTGTCTTGCCACGCCTGTGGGAGGATCTCGTCCCAGCTCAGCTTCGCTCTCCACAGATCCTGCACGATCATCTTAGCCACGAGGGTGATTGACGCCAGCCATCCCGCCGGGTCGAAGATACTGGAGAGCTCGGCGAGGGCCTTGCGCTTGGTCAGCTGAAGCCCGGGATGAGGCGAGGCGGGAGGCTTGAACCAGAATCGGTCGGTGGTTGGGCTCCAGCCTACTCCGAGCTCGGTGACTGGTCCATCCGCCGAGAGATGGACCCAGCTGGGTCGAAGGCGATCGTCCACGGCGATGTCCTCATCAAGGCGGGGTCGCTGGCCACCCACTTCCGCAGGTGGAAGCCGCCCGCCGTGAGGAGCGCGATCAGCTGGTCTCTGAGACGTCGGGTTGTCTCCAAACTGTGGCCACCGCTGAGGAAGTCGTCCATGTAGAGGTCGTTCTCAGCGGCCTCTCGGGCGAGTGGGAAGCGGGCGCCCTCGTCGGCGCAAAGCTGTCTGATGGTCCGGAGGGCTAGGTAAGGTGCGCAGGTCTCGCCGTAAGTGACGGTTTGTAGTGCGTAGTGGTGGGCGGGGGAGTCTGCGTCCTGGTTCCACAGCACTCTCTGGAGGTGGACGTCCTCTGGCCTCACGCGGATCTGGCGGAACATCATCTGGATGTCCGCGCAAAAGGCGTAGCAGTGCAGCCTCCACCTAGTGAGCACGGTGGTCACGTGCCCTTGTAGCTTCGGCCCGGCGTGCAGCGCGTCGTTCAGGCTGTATCCGGAGGATTTGGGTCTCGAGGCGTTGAAGACGACGCGCAGTTTCCGTCCTCGATCGTGATGTTGCCAGATCCCGTGATGCGGGATGTAGACGGCCGGTCCTTGATGTGCGGTGAGCTCCTCGGCAGTGAGACGCCTCATGTGCCCGAGGTTCTCATACTCGGCCATGAACTCGTGGTAGCGGCCCGACAGTTCCTGGTCCCGCTGCACCCGGCGGTGCATCGAGGCGAGGGCGGAACGAGCCTGGCTCAGGCTCTCCCCGAGGAGAGCGACGCGTTCCGGTCGTAGCGGGAGGGCCACGGTATAGCGCCCTGTGGGGTCTCGGCTGCATCCTCGAGCGAACGCTGCCTCGCACTCGACGTCGGCGGCGGAGATCCTTCTCGTCTGAGGTACCTCCTCCAGAGACCAGAATTTTTGGACGAGGCCGAGGAGGCGCTCGTAGCCGGTCGCTGGGTCCGGGATGAACAGGGTGGCGCAAGACAGGGCGACGCCCTGGTCGGTCTGTCGAGCGGCGGCCACGCGCCCGGTGAGCGTCCAGCCGAACATATTGTTCTGGGCCAGAAGCGGGCCGTAGCTCCGAACGCCCGATTGGATGATCCGGCCGTAGGCGTCCGCACCGATGACGATATCAATTCCGGCCGGACGGTCGAATTGAGGGTCGGCGAGGGGCAACTCTCCCCGCGGATCCGGGCGGGGCTTCTCGATGGCTCCGGAAGGGGTGACGATCCCGACATCTCTCAGGACGAGCGCCTCAACGCGGATCAGTTGGTCGCCGGAGGGAGATCTGAGGTGTAGCATCGTCTGGTGTCTCGCCGAGTCCATGGCAGGGCCGGCGACTCCGACAACGTCGACTCGGACGCGGCGCAGCCTGCAGCCGAGTCTGCGGGCGAGGGTGAGGCTCAGGAGGGTTGCCTCGGAGCAGGGGTCCAAGAGTGCTCTACCCGGCACCGGCGGTGAGCCGTCGCTGCTGGCCTGGACGACGGCAGTGGGCAGGAGGGACAGTCATAACCGTTCCTCTTCCCTCGCCGAGACCTCTGGACAGGCTCGGGTGGCGGCGGCCTGGACGCGGGGGGCCTTTGGTGCGGGATCCTCGTCTTCGTCGCGGTCGGCGGGACGTCTTGCCGGCCGACCTGCTCCTTCGTGGATGAGGGTGTGGTGGGCCCCGGAGCAGCTTCTGCAAGTCCCATTTGACGGGCAGGTCCTGGCCGAGTGCGAGCCACTCAAGCAGTTAAAGCAGAGGCCGCGGTCCGAGACGAATTTCCTCCTTTCCTCAGGCGTCAGGCCGCGGAAGGTCAGACAGTGGCCAATATAGTGGGCCTCCTTGCAGGCTGGGCATCCGCTTCGTTTGAGGCCAGTGGTATGGGCCCGCACTTGTCGGCCGCTCGGCTGGCGCCCCTGGCTCTGGTCGGCTTTGCGGGATGCGTCTGATGCGCTGGCCGATTGAGGGAGGGCGGAGGTCGGGGGGTAGAGCGACCGCAACGTCCGGAACCGACGCTGGAGGAACTCCCCCAGCTGTTCGAAGGTCGGCTCGCTGGTTTTCTTCTCTCTCTCCTCCTCCCAGACTCTTCGGGTGGCAGGGTCCATAGCTCGGCTGCCGAGATGGACGAACCAGTCGTCCCAACTACCGACTGGCCGGCCAAGCTTCTCCAGCTGGGTGCGGTGACGTCTCATCGTACAGCAAAGCTCCTGGATCTTCACCGGCGATTCCTCGGCGAGCGGCGTGAGATGGAGTAGGGCGTCGAGGTGGTCTCAGCTTTGGCTGATCGAAACGGCTGCAGAGGGCCTCCCAGGCCGTGGAGTAGTCGTGTCCTGACGACTTGAAGTCCCTGATTGCCTCGGCTGCCGCACCGTCGAGATTCGTCTTGAGGAACAACATCTTCGTGGCATCTCCCAGGCTGGTGTTGGAGTGCACGATGTCGACGAAGAGGTCCTTGAATGACTCCCACTCTTCGTCGAGGCCTCCGAACCGAGGTAGGGTGATGCGGGGAAGCCGGGCCAAGGCGACGTTTCCTCCGTCGTGAACGTCAAGGCCTCCGGCAGCGCTGGATGAGGGGGTCGAGGCGGGGCCCGGTGACCCGATCTCCGATGCGATTAGACGATCCCGGAGGTCGATGAGGTTCCCCTTGATTGAGGAGTACAGGTCCTCGGCGACGAAGTAGCGGTTGCTACCGCGGTAGGCGTCCGCGTCGTCCTCGGTCAAGGTCAGGAGGCGGACGTGATTGTCGCAGAAGTTGGCCCAGTATCCCTCCACGAGCTGGAGCCGCGTCTGGAGTAGTCCTATTGTCCATTGATCGGCCGGGGAGCCGCGGACCCTATCCGCCGTCTGTCGCAGCACTTCAAATAGTGCTTCCTGGATGGCAGTGAGGCTTATCTGGAAGATGGTGAGGGTTTAGAGGCCGCGTGGCGCGGAGGAGGGGGACGGAGTCGCCGTCTGTCGGCCAGGGTCGGGCGTCCGACGCTCCGGCTCAGCGCGCGTTCTCCGACTCCTCCGCTCAGGGGTGTCGGCCGGACGCGTGTCGTCGTCGTCGGCGCGGCGACGGGACGTGCGTCCGCGACGATCGAGAGCCACAGCCGTGATGCGGCCGGGGGCCGTTCGAGGGAGGGGGTTAGGTGTCGATCAGGGCTCACGGAGCCCT
Organism: Phymastichus coffea; assembly: GCF_024137745.1. Taxonomy (NCBI): domain Eukaryota; kingdom Metazoa; phylum Arthropoda; class Insecta; order Hymenoptera; family Eulophidae; genus Phymastichus; species Phymastichus coffea. Next base: position 9,699,933 of record NW_026706814.1, read on the forward strand.
GGTAGGGCGACGACGGCGCGTTGGCGTCGGTGAGACCCGGTGTCGTCGGTGTCGACGGCGCGTCGGTGCCGGCGAGGCGTCACTGCTGTCGGAGGCGGCCATCTACGCCGCTTGGCGTTGCTCCTGTCGGCGGCGGCCATCTTGGATGCCGCTTGGAGTCGCCGTCGTCCACTCGGGGTGCCGCCGCCGAGCTCGACGTGGCCACCGGGTCCTCGCCGACGCACGCGGTCGGTCCCAGCCGGGCTTCGAAGGTCCGGCCTCCCTCGACCCGTCTCATGCGCGTCGCTGGCGGTCGCCTTGCCAGGACGCTCGTCCGCCGACAGCTGAGCTGGCCGGGGCGAGTCGAAGCCGGGGCTGAGGCGAGCGCGCCGCGCCTGAAGTCGCGGCGACGCCGGGCTTCGGTCCAGGCGCGGCCACCCGCCGTTAGGCCGACGTTCAGCCCAAATTAAATGGGGTACCTACCTCGATCGCTGTCCGGTACCCGGCTCGAAGGACCAAAATGTTGAAACGCTGGCGCGGGAGCTGAGGATGTAATTCCGTCGGGAATGAGACGGTGCAGATACAATATTCTTTAATTTGAAGGCTTTATTGGCTACACTCGTAGTAACAGAACAGACGAAGGAAACAAAGTCGCGTTGAAAGAAAGTTCTGACGGTGGAGAGCGCAGGTCAATGCTGGCCGAAAGCTCCAAGTAAACAGAGCTTAGCAACGGCGGTGACGTTATTCAGGGGAAGGGGCTTCAGTCTTGCCCCCACTTCAGGGCCTGCGTCGTTGTCTCCTCGTCGGAGGATAGAGGAAAAGGGGAGCCTGGCTCGAGCCGCGCGAGGCCGGGCAACTCGACCAAACACTTTTTTTATAAGTATTTTGTGTTTTTTTGTTTCATAAAAAAATATTCATTACAACTAAAGATATTGCTATAAAACTGCTTTTGGGGCTGTTTTTTGAGGGTGTGTTTCATCTTTTAGATAGCTTTTTCTACTGATAAAAAAATACCATATTATTCACCTCGATCCGCTGAACGCATGCGCCGTGTCCGCTCAGCGATCTGACTTGGGTGCGCGATCCCTCCGCACAGTAGCGCTGGTGCGCTAACTTACTAGCGCTCCGTCGGACACCGCAAGCACCTCGGTCGACGAACAGCTCCTACTACGCTCGCACGATCCGTGCTAGATTACCGGCGCATTCGAATCGGATGTCAACAATAACACCGATATCGGACAAAGGGAAGACTAAATAATAAGATCGTTCTCGGGGATCTCTACCCACTTTATTCTATTAACTCTAAACTTGTATAAGGGAGGGATTTGCCGAGAGACTTACGCACGCTGTTTCGATACAACAATTCGAACGAGGAGAGAGAGTAAATCTCGCGAACGTCGCGGACTATTCGCACGCACGCTACCAGTAAATTCGCCGCGCACGCTGCGCGGGATCGCACGCTAACACGATTGAAAAAGTGCTGTGCACCTACCGCTAAATCGCCGGGGATACGGTGGCCAACCGTATCCGACTATAATGCTGGACGACGAACTGTCTCTGCGACTGCTTCTCCGCTGGGCTGTCGCGTTGCTGTTGAAGCCGCGCACGTTGAGCAGTGCGCGCACTCGGCACTCCACTCACAATTATCTGTACCACTAGTGGTGCACACGTTCCGCAGTGTGCACACTCGCCTCATCACTCGCTAATTATCTGTTCTAACTCACGGTATCACTCGGCTGAGAAAGAACACTTTATTTTCCGATGCCAAACGCTGCGAGGTCGCCTGACTGAAGGACACAGTCATACTGGCTCGCTAACTCTCCCCTCCCAGTCATTGCCCCTAACGCGCCCTCTCTCTCTCTCTCTCTCTAACCCAAACCGATCGCGGCTGTTACGCTCAGCCACGCTTAGTAGCTCACGCGAGTCCAAACGATTTTCGGCAATCGTTGCAATGTTTATATCTAAATCAGTCAGAGTTCGTTTAGACAAAACTATTTCAAAGTTTTTTTTTCTTAAACCTTGTCCGCTCACATGTGGTTTGAGGTAGAGACCATAACCTTTACTATGGAGAGTCTTACTATGGAGTAATTTCTATTTTGTTTAAACACTTTCGATAATCTGAGTATTTTAGTAGTCATTAACAATAGTTTTTAATGACCAGCCTGAGTCTCTTTCTTGAAATTCTTCGATTTGTTTAAGTATAATATCTTTAACGTTATTTTGAAACCATCTATCAAGATCAGTAGTTATATAAATGCAAACATTTTCTGTATTGAAATACTTGATTTGAAAATCTTCTTGATTTTACTTTATGATAAATTGTAATGCCATTTCTGCATTTATTTTCAAGTTGTGAATAGCAAGAAATTGAGGTATTTTAATTTGTAATAGTTGAATTGCAGCAACTAGAAATGTTTTTACATCTAAATGATATTGATGAACTATACAGGTTGTACTAATTTGATTTTCAAAGGCTGAATGAATTGGCTTCCAAACAACTCCATCTCCTGAAATTTCATTCTGAAAAGCTGTTAATGGGTGTATACTTCGCCAACTCTTATAGTTTTACTTAAATTGACTTCAATAGAATTCAAATGACAAGCACAAGTTTAACATCTTTGTCAGATTGCTCTAATTAAATCAAGTCGTTTCATAAATTTATTAATTGAAATTATAGCATTAATTGCTAGATTTCTCCATCTAATACAATCATCTATTTCTAAATCGTCTGAATGATAATAAGTTTTCCACAAATTTTTAATTGTTTCTTCAAAATAGGCGATAGAAGTCATATTTTTAGTTATCTGGTTTTTATTGTCTTATAGTCACTTGTCTGTAGTTGTATAAAGGATTATTATGATGAGAGGATGGGAAAGATAGCGAAAAATTCAGAAATGAACTCGTTCTCAGTTGATAATTAATATTGATTTGTTTAACAAATTAATAAGGATTCAACTAACTACTGTGGAACTATTTGCAAGTGGAGTAAGGTAAGGCAAGCTTAGCTCGCAGGCTGTCTTGAGAGATTGCACTCTTTTGCTAGGCTGAAGCGGCTTATAAAGGCTAAGTAAATAGATATTCAAGGCTTTCAGAGTCCTAACAATATTTTTATTTGTAAGGAGTTTGCTTATTTACCAGTATGTTCTAATACTTCATCTACAGTACTACTTTTTAAACCTCTGCATCATTGGCTCAAACTTCCTATTGAATATAAAAGTGTTAATAAGTGGCTAGAATTACATCATCATGGAATTTATTTTTTATCTTTAATTAACAATGCTTTTATTTGAAATATTTAATATATTTAATTTTATAGGTGTATTATGAAGAAACGGTATAATACCATATAATTTTTTAAATTGTACTATAGTCATTTACATGATTGTAGAAATATTTATGTGGAAGGATTACAAAAGAAGCAATTACTCAAAAAAATTATACCTGAAATGTAGGTTTAAATAATTTACAATAGAATGTAATTATAAATTTAAATTTAATTATTTCTTTAATTACAGAAACATTTTAGATATTGAAACTAAAATGAGATGTCCATGATTGGAAGACTTAAGTCTTATATTTAAATCGTCATGTATATATCATAGTCAAAAGCGAGAGAATATAGTATGTGCTGCGGTAAATACACAATAGATATACGATTGGATGATGGAAAGACAAAAACAAGCGAAATCAAAAGAGGTCGATATAGTTGAAAGATTTACAGACTACTATAATTCGTACAAAAATTCGACTGAATATTTTAAAATAGCTATGTCGGACACTGAACATTGTAACGAGCTGAATGTCGAGGTGTGCGCTGCGTACGTAACATGACGCTGGATCTTCTATATTTGAATAATAGCAGATTCGTGGAAAAGTAGGAAAATGATCCAGCTAATCGTGGCGAGGCAAAAGGCGGTTTAGCGCTGGCGAGCTAGATAGTAGCTCTCTCACCTGGGGTCCGCCGAGGCGTTAACATCGTCGTTGGACACACTCAACCCATACTTGTTATATTTGAATTGTTGCTTTCGACCGATACGCTATAAGTCTATCATCACTCAAATTATACTTTGGCCTTGTGATTCACTAAGGAGAACGCGTGGACCAATTCATGAAGATCCTTGATTCCAAGGGGAGCAACAAGCAACAAGACTCCAGGCGACGAGCCATCGATTTTCATCGCATCACCGATAATCAGCTAAGTTCTTCGCGTTGTCTTGTATCGACTCGTATTTTTCTGTGTCTGATATTGCGCGTATTGAATATAATGCGCGAATGAAAATTAGAGAGATTAGCATAGCTATGCGCGCCGGACTCTGTCTCTCAATTAGTGAAACGGACTCTATACCGAACACAATAAAATTATTCTTTTTTTTTTTTTTTTTTTTAAATTATTATTCTATCCATAGTTTCCTGTAAAGTCATTATTGTTACAACATAAAGATTATAGACAAAGTATACTCTACTCAATGTATAATTAAAAATAATAATTATCAAATTAACAATAAAATGAGAACTTATTTAACTAATATTTAAGTAATTACAATAATTAAATAGTCATGCATGAGAAGGATAGGATACTCTCTTAGTAGAAACATTACATTTCAAACGATTACAAGAAAGGGTGAATGGATAGGGATAAAGTTCTCTCCCAGTAGTGTAACGGTCCAGTCTGATTTGTCCCCTTTTTCCTTCTGCAAAATAGCAACCCGTCGGGCACGAGACAATCAAAGAAAAGCGGTAATTGAGCGAAGGCGCTTTTCTCACACATATGCAAACGTGTTAGGGCAACTCTGCAAAAACATTACCATATAAGGAGCGTGACGTCACGACCGTGGGAAATATATTGTTTACAATGCAAAATCGACAATTATAAAGTTTTTCGAATAAACAAAGCACTTTTTTAGTCAATTTTGATGCGCTGATCCTGAATTTTATGTCGTTATAATTCTCAAGTCGATATTTATTAGTTTAATTTCATTTACAAGTTAATATTGTTAGTTATTTTGCAATAAATAATCATATTGTTAATTCGAATATGCGATTACGTCCGCGACATATTGAAACAGAGAAGCAAGAATTTGACACTTTGGTAACTAATTATTCACTAAGTTATCAATAAATAAAAAATTTATAATTTTTTTAAACAATTAAAATTGCATTGTTAGATAGCGAGCCGATCGTACATATCTGTAAAATTAATGATTATAATTGTCACTAATTTGCTGATTTTTAAATGGTTAAAAAAGAAATTTGCAAATTCGTTTTCAATTATTATTCAAAATTAGATAGCTATATTAATCGTTTTTAATTTGAATAACGTTCCGCTAATTACAAGCGATTTTTTTATGTAAAAATTTTCCGTAAATTTATTGTAAAATTGGCGTTATTTGATTATTGAATTGTATTACTTATAACTCTAAAAGGCGATTTTTCCTCGAGAAGCGATTTATGTTAAAAAATTCGTTATTTCATATTTAATTTTTTAAATCAGAAAATTGCAATCTCGATCGAGCCATTTTGCAACAAAATATATGCAAAGTATGTATCAATTTCAACAATAGCGTTGTAGGGGCTACCAAGCGTAGAAAGGAGCCCATTTCGCAAGTATAAATTTGCTCGTCGCTGCGGCAAGAGGATTCACTATCCTACCTTGCTTAGCAGCGCGAGCACTGTTTTAGAAATAAAGCCTCAGCAATTTCCTGAGATAAATTTCTTTATTCAGTGGTTAGCTTGCTAATTCCTCTCCTTTCGATATCTAAGTGCTCAACTCATAAGACTATCTCTCTTATGAGAAAAAAGTAGCCTTAGATGTCTCCCTACCTCAAATATAATAATTGTTGAGATATTAAATTGAGTATTGGTTGCGGCGCTGTCGAGCCTTTCCCCGATAGATACAATCACACTCAATTGCATTTCAAGACGTTTCATCGAGTTAGAAAACTTTGGGTTACTACTCGGAAAATTTTCATATTTCATTTAGAACATACACATGTCAACTTCTTGCTACTCTCGGAAACGCGATTACGAATACAACAGAAAGAGTCCGAACTATTGTTTTGATAACGTGGGAAAGATTCAAACGTTACAGTAGAGATGTTTAGGAGGAATACCTCAAGGAGGTGCCAGGCGAGCGACTGCACTCGCAGTCTCTGGCATTCTCACGAAAACAGCTATGGTAGTAAGTGAAGCTTCCTCCGTGGAGAGAGAGCATGCGTTTACTGCTATATCAACGCATCTTCAAGCCAGAACTATAGACAGCATGCGTTCCCCTCCTCCTCCACGCTAAGCCAGAGCTAGAGAGAAAGAGAACGCCGCCAAGCCAAGCTGAATACGCGGTCTCCTCCTCCGCCCGCTCGGGTCCTGTACCAAATTTGTGTGTGTGTGTGTGTGTGTGTGTGTGTGTGTATGTGTGTAGCTAATATGCATAATAAGCATTCTCTAAAGTACATTTGGTATTGGCTCTAGTGGTAAACCGCTAGCTTGCCAACCCAGAGGACGCCGATTCAATTTTCCGATCTGTCTCTTCATTTTTTTTAATTATCGCTTTCTATCCATTTCATTTTCAGTGTAGAAAGCAATAGGTATGTTCCCTAGGGACTAGGAGCCCTAGAAACCTTCCTCAATATAAAACCCTTCCTCAAAATTATTAAATAATTATTAATAATTATTTAATAAGCAAAATGACCAGCAATGGATAATGAAATCGCTTAATAATATGAATTAATTAATATGAAAGGATTAGGCCAGGGAATCAAAGTGTTGTGCTAGAGACCTCCGCAGATATTGTTAATAATAATTATTAACATAAATAATTATTATTAATATGAAAGGGTTAGATCAGGGGACCAAAAGGTTAAGGATTCCCGCAGGGTGTCCTGAAACATACATTGATATACTACTGAATCAAAATCACAATTACTATTTATGAGACGCTATTCGAACGCACGGCGAACAACCTGCGAGTAACTCTTGCTTGCGAGCGGCAGAAATAATAACGCACGATAGGTCGAACAAAGTGACTTGCGAGGATAAGTTCGTGGAAAGGAGAGTAAGCGTGGAACACTTTAAGACGGCAAGTCCGGCGAATTCAAAGGCAGACCGGAAAACAATAAATTTGGCAAAATGTCGAACACACAGTCAGAAGCGAAGTAAAATATAATTTCAAGCAAAATGACCAGCAATGGATAATGAAATCGCTTAATACGAACTCCCGTTGTCACTTACTTAAGCTTAGGTGTTACAACAGCTAACAAGCAACAGGGCTGGGCTTCTGAACAATCGGTAATTCTGCAATAATTCAAGTTAGGTAAGTAATCAAAAGACGGCAAATCATTCGACATAGCTATACTATACTTAACAAGTATCCTATCCGACAAGTATAGTATGACATCAGTACCATACTATACTTGTCGAGTAAATCCAATTACCGAAGAATATCGACAATCGTAACTTTGATTCGCGGCACGGGCAAATACTTAGAAACTTGACCACGACTCGAAATTTTCCTGGATTTTTGTCGTAGATCCCTTCAGCTCATGCCGCCTCTCATCTCCTCTTTTTTATTTGTATAGATTAGAGTAAATTGAGACAAGTATATGTAAGTGTGCGTGTGAGTAGTTGAGGTGGGGCTGGTAACAACCTTGAGTGTTCGTGTTGACAAGCGTTTAGTTGGTGTGAGATGATCTGTTTGTATCGCTTGCTTCTGCATCCCCGCGATTAATGAAAAAGTAAAGAAAAATTTGCATACGAATTACAAACTATCGCAAGTGACATTGCGCAAGCTTGAACCGAGCTCATCGCAGCGTGAGACCAGCAGTGGTCAATAGACAATTTTGAAACGGCCGAGCCACTTGTGACAATACATATAGCTTTATATAGAATGTTATTAAAATTATGGTCGAGTAAATTTTTGAAGTTTAATATATATTTTAAAGATTGAAATATTGAATTAACGTTTGTTAAAGATATACTTACACATTTTTAATTGATGAAAGTACATATCAATATATATTCCAATTGAAATAATAGAAATACGATTGTTACTATTCAAGACGAGCATTTATATATGAGTATTCAATTTTCTGTATCGGTTGCTTCTTGATGTTCTTCTTTTAAAATATCAAAATAAATTTATTATTGATTATAGTTTAGTCGCAATTATGATGTTGAGCGGTAAAAACCCGCCCGATGCCACGCTAAATAGTCGTTATAAATGTCATTCTAGTGTAAAAGTGGGTTCAGTGGTGTGCATAGATTGCGGTCATTTTTACCATATGTATGAAATAGTGGCTAAATATAATGAAAGAAGGTCAGTCAAATTGCTAAACAGCATTTTCATAATCTGCCAAGATCACTTAGTATTTATCAACCCTTGCAACCCTCCCCTACTATCTTAATCATTTCGTATTGTATACCTATATGTAATGATTTCTAGAATTACATTTCAGGTGTATATCTCATAAAAAAAATTATATTAGTATGAGCAAAATAAAAAAAATTTGGTTTCGAGTCCGTTGTGTCACGTTTTGGTCGCTTGGGCGTTAATGGGTTAATGAGTTAAAGTAAAATTTGAATTAATTAAAATTTATCGACTTTGTATTGAATTAGTCTGTAGAGTTGATAGTGTAACAATAATAATATAAATAAAAGATAATAATAAACAATAAAATCGTTATAGATTTTTAATGAATTTTAATTGTTTATTTTTAGCAGAGATTACAAACTATCGAGAAATTAATAGAAAAGTTTATGCATACAGTAATTTCGAATGAATAAAAAAAAACAATTATAATTCATCTCATTTCTAATTTGATAATAATTTTTTTCTATATTTATATACATTCTTATTAATAGTATAATAATTTTTATAGAGTACAATTTGTTCTATTAACTGAATATTTAAAATTATTGACAATCACGGCTGTTTTATAATTATTCCTATGGTTAATAATTTTTACAACAATGATAGTCTCTAAAAAAATGATTTAAGCAGAATTACTGCTTACACCAACCACAAGTTATAATTCCAATACTGTCCTGATAAATACAGGATCTGTTGTATCGAAGCAAAATTTAACGAGATTATGAAATTGGAGATCTGTCAGTTAAGTATCCACTTTTGAACCATAAATATTTCAAAGTATTATGGAATCTTGGAGATTATAACTGATTATGCACGAGAGATTGTATTTTAATGATATTATTTCTTTCGTGTAAGCTGACATCATAATCCATCAAACTAATTATGTCTCATAATTTTCAAACGAAGTTTTTCCAGAAGTAAAATTCGTAAAACTCTAAGGGCTGAATTTTACCAGTCGAACTATTGTCATTAGTTTTACGTTCACCTCTTTTGGTATAACTTGTTGTACAGTACTTTGGCATTGACCACTTCAGGAATCCAAAAGTAGCACAGATGAATTTTTAGTACTTTTCAGAAATACGAGGTCTGTCCGGAAAGTATCGGGCCTACCTTTATATTTTCGTGCTAGCGTTATTCTTTATCATCTGGTGGGTGGCATCCTTCAAAGTAATCCCCACTTGATTGAATAACACGGTTCCATCGATGTTTCCACTGTTCAAAGCAGTCCTGGAACTCACTTTTAGGGATAGCCTTAAGTACACTCGTCGCATTGTTTTCAACCGTTGTTTTGTCATCGAATCGGTGTCCTTTGAGTGGTTTTTCTAGTTTTGGAAACAGCCAAAAGTCATAAGGGCTATGTCGGGACTGTATGAAGGTTGTCGAAGCAATGCGATATTGTGTTTGCTCAAAAACTGCTGCACAAGATTGGATGAACGCGCTGACGCATTATCGTGATGGAGAAGCCAGTCACCACTTTTCCAAAAATGCGGCCGTTTTCTTCTTAATGCATCACGCAAACGTTTCAAAATTAGAACATAGTATTCTTTATTGATTGTCTGACCTGTTGGTGCATATTCGTGATCTACAACACCTTCACAATCGAAAAAAACAATCAACATTGACTTAACATTGCTCCGACTTTGACGTGCTTTTTTTGGTCTTGGCGATTCAGAATGCTTCCACTGTCAATATTGTAGTTTTGTTTCAGGATCATAACCATAAACCCACGATTCATCACCTGTAATAACTTTTCTAAGCACATTATCATCATTATTGACCATTTCCAGATTGTCCAGAGTGATTTCTAAGCGAATGTTCTTCTGCTCTGCTGTGAGCAATTTTGGAATGAATTTCGCACACACGCGTTTCATTCCTAAATTTTCGGTTAACATTTCTGAATTGATAGTTTTTGGTATCCCAAGGTCTTCTTCTAGTTCTCGCACAGTCATACGACGATCTTGTTCGATTGCAAGTCACACCCGCTCAATATTATCTGCGGTTTTTGTCGTCGAAGGTCGGCCGGAACGAGAATCACTATCGACAGAAGTGCGACCATCCTTGAACCGTTTATACCACTCTTTCATTCGTGTTTTGCTCGTACACTCGCTTCCGAAGGCCTTTTGCATCATTTCAATAGTTTCCGAACTCGTTTTTCCGAGTTGAAAGCAAAATTTGATGCAAATTCGTTCATCTTGTTTTTCAGTAATTTTTAACAATATGACGAACGCGAAAAAGGCACTGTAAACAAAGACACGCTGTGCATGAACTATACGTCCGGCAGGTATCAGTAAGTAACCAATAGATTCGTGAGGCTTTACTGTTGACGTTTCTGTCCGGTAGAGGTCACTCGAACACTATAGCGCGAAGATATAAACGTAGGCCCGATACTTTCCGGATAGACCTCGTATGTCAAATTATTGTTTATACATTGCTCTTATATGCATGATTCGTAGTTTTGACTTTTAAATTTATATTATAAATTTTTTTTATGTTGGAAAAAGCTATAAATGAATTATATACTTCTTCAGTTATTGTTAGTGTAACCTTTTTTGCACAGAGTATATCGTATAGTAATACGTATAGATAATAAATAAATACAATGCTTGCCAGTGCGGCCGTTGTAATAACATTGTTATCAATCTGAACCATGATGAAGAAATTAAGTTTACAATTAATGAAGAACGAAGATCACTACACAATATACTAGCAGAAATAATAACGCACGATAGAAACAGCAATTTGAAACGGGGGCAACAGATGCGAAAAATTACTCAAAATTTCGGAACACATTTTAAATAATTTAAAAGAAGTCATTGCACCAAAACTGACTATTCACGATATTGATTTGATAAGATGGACTTCGCAAAAGAAAGCTGAAATAAATATGCTTTTATTCAAAACATTACATTGGTCGATTCAGGAATATATGTGGCGGTTCCACGATTCGGCCATCCACATCTAGATGGCATCGGCTAGCCACGAGCGGCAAGAAATACGCTCGTTGAACATATAAGTCCGCATAGCGACTCGCGCACTTCGAGCGTATGAGGCAGATGTTACCGGCCGTCGAGCCTCACTGACGAGTCCAGCCGGTAACATCGGGACGAAACGCTTACTTCCTTACCGACCGCCTGAGTGTGAGCCTGGCTAGCTCACACTGCGACAAACCTTTTCATCGAGACTCCTCGTACGCATTTAAGCATGCGCGAACGACGCGCATGTAGCCAAATATAAACAGAACCATAAACCTACCAAAAGAGGTGAATTTGAAACTAATGACAACAGTTCAACTGATAAAATTCTGCCTTTAGATTTTTACGGATTTTGCTTCTGGAAAAACTTCGTAAGAAAATTATGAGACATAATTGTATCGCAAAAAATTACTAAATTTGTTACAAAATCTTTATTGATGAAAATTAATGAAATAGAAGACAAGTGTGAATCTTTTATAACTGAAATTCGAGAGCCGTTTACAATATACGATGCAGAAAACGTATTTAATTCTGATCAAAGTGTATATAATTTGGAAATTCGTACTGGTAGAACATTGACTTATAAAGGAATGAAGGAGGTACAAAACATAGCACAATCACTATCATCGTTAACACACAGCAATACTATTCAGCCTACTATATCGACAGAGGGTCAGTGGCTTTCGCTTTTATTTTTAGTATTGCAAGAGGCAAGTGGAGATTTTAGACCCCGGGTTAGGCAAACCTTATTTACTCCAGAAAATATATTAACGACCTTTAAAATCTGGAAAATCTTCTAAGAAACTTTTTCAGACGTGAATGAGAAAAGTACGAGGTCTGTCCGGAAAGTATCGGGCCTACATTTATATCTTCGCGCCATAGTGTTCGAGTGACCTCTACCGGACAGAAACGTCAACAGTAAAGCCTTACGAATCTATTGGTTACTTACTGATACCTGCCGGACGTATAGTTCATGCGCAGCGTGTCTTTGGTTACAGTGCCTTTTTCGCGTTTGTCATGTTGTCAAAAATTACTGAAAAACAAGATGAACGAATTTGCAGCAAATTTTGCTTTCAACTCGGAAAAACGAGTTCGGAAACTATTGAAATGATGCAAAAGGCCTTCGGAAGCGAGTGTACGAGCAAAACACGAATAAAAGAGTGGTATAAACGGTTCAAGGATGGTCGCAATTCTGTCGATAGTGATTCTCGTTCCGGCTGACCTTCGACGACAAAAACCGCAGATAATATTGAGCAGGTGCAACTTGCAATCGAACAAGTTCGTCGTATAACTGTGCGAGAAGTAGAAGACCTTGGGATACCAAAAACTATCAATTCAGAAATGTTAACTGAAAATTTAGGAATGAAACGCGTGTGTGCCAAATTCATCCCAAAATTGCTAACAGCAGAACAGAAGAACATGCGCTTAGAAATCGCTCTGGACAATCTGGAAATGGTCAATAATGATGATAATGTGCTTAGAAAAGTTATTACAGGTGATGAATCGTGGGTTTATGGTTATGATCCTGAAACAAAACAACAATCTTGACAGTGGAAGCATTCTGAATCGCCAAGACCGAAAAAAGCACGTCAAATTTGGAGCAGTGTTAAGTCAATGTTGATTGTTTTTTTCGATTGTGAAGGTGTTGTACATCACAAATATGCATCAACAGGTAAGACAATCAATAAAGAATACTACGTTCAAATTTTGACGCAACGTTTGCGTGATACAGTAAGAAGAAAACGGCCGCATTTTTGGAAAAGTGGTGACTGGCTTCTCCATCACGATAATGCGTCAGCGCGTTCATCCAATCTTGTGCAGCAGTTTTTGAGCAAACACAATATCGCCCTTATGACTTTTGGCTGTTTCCAAAACTAAAAGAACCACTCAAAGGACACCGATTTGATGACAAAACAACGGTTGAAAACAATGCGACGAGTGTACTTAAGGCTATCCCTAAAAGTGAGTTCCAGGGCTGTTTTGAAAAGTGGAAACATCGATGGAACCGTGTTATTCAATCAAGTGGGGATTATTTTGAAGGATGCCACCCACCAGATGATAAAGAATAACGCTAGCACGAAAATATAAAGGAAGGCCCAATACTTTCCGGACAGACTTCGTACTTCTGCCTATGTGATACAATTGAAACTTCAAACTGAATTGGGCCTTTTATAAGACTCTTATTTATATGTTTTCCGATACATATATATAAAAATAAGTTATTTTGATGTCGAATAAAATACAATTTTATTAACATGATAGATTACCACAGATTTACAAGTGAAAAATACATAACAGTGGTTTGCCATAGTCGTTTCACATCCGATCACTGATGACGGTAAATGATACGATTATTTGTTTCCTCATTACAATTAGAAATAACATAAAAATAAATACAAAAAGATATAAATAATTTCAGAAAAATGAATAAATAAATATAAATATATAGTGTAACAGGGTAATACCGTTTAATTATACTTTATTCGCGCAATTAAATCTAAGGGGCGAATGTAATTATCAATGCTCAAAATGTAGTCCGGAGAGCATGCGAAGACAGGCGTTAGTGAACCAGCAATTCTTATTAACCTATAATAAATTGAGTGGAAGCTGTGAGGTGTAAGCGAGTCGAAAAACACTTGTTAGTAATACGAACTATTTCTTATACAATAAATATTTATTATTCCTCAAATACTATACAAGTTCGGCCCGCGCGTTTGTTTACATCGATGCTCGCTCGTTGACAACGTACAATGTCGGGACGCTCGCTGCGCTTTGTTAATAGCGCTATTACTTACACGCTTCGGAAACGATAATTCATTTGTTAACCATGCAACCGCGATCGCGAGATTAAGCTGGCCAGCTTACCTTATTATTGCACGCGTACGGAGAAAACGACAGTCACACACTGCGCGGAATTGATTTTGTCCGTCTTTGCCGGTCGCGAATGCGCGCACACACGGTTTCGCCCTCGATGGCGAAACCACACACACTCTGCCGATCTCCTGGGGGCCTGTGCTTCCTCGCTGGCTCGGATCTCTCCCTTAGGTTGCTGAAGGGCACCTTGACGACGGCAGTCACAGCTAACCGGCACTTATCTGCACGTCCTTCTCTCGATATGTTGGCGTCAACGGCACGTAAATTGTCGGTAGCGAAAAGAAAGCGGGCGGACTCAATGATAGTCAATGCTTCACTAGTTCGGTTTCAATCGCGCGCGTTCCGTCTGCTCGCGTGCCGAATTCCTTCATTACGTATTTCGTCCCCCCGGCAGGTGCTGCCCTCACAGGCAGCAATTAAGTTAGATTATCAGCGCTAATTTGACGTTTACCGTCACAGACCCCTTCCAGTCTGGACCTACAGGGTCCTCGACGATAATTTCATTAGCGCTGCCCCTTCCGAGGAGGAGAAGAGAAAGGATAATAAAGGGTTATAGTCCATGTGATGTTAATTCAATATTTATTTGCCGGGTAATATAACGGTGGCCCTGCCCACGGGGGCAGGGGAAGATCACCTGGCTGGTCTCCCGGGTAGTTCCTCGCCCTGGTCATCCAGTGGAGGACGGCCGCGCGCCTCCCACCCCAGCCTCTCTCGGTCCAGGTCGGCGTGGCGTCGCACGCGCGGACAACGGTCCGTGCGGGTCACCCCGGTGTGAGCGCGGGAAAGGGTGCCCCGTGGGAGGCCTCGTTCCCTGGGGGTCAGTGGCAACCCGTCCCTACGGTTCGGGGCGGACCACAACCGTCTTTCAACCGTGGGGTCCTCACCCGCGGGCCCTAATACCACATTGATGTGGATGGGCCCCGTTGCATGACCACCCTGGCTCCCGTCCACATTCACCACCAGGTTTACCCCGCACGTTTGCGGGCCCTGGCGCGGTGCGACCTCCGACCTGATCTCCGGAGCCGCTGTTCTGGCTCCGGTGATCGGAGGCTGGGGGAGGTTCGTGGAATTGCCACTCGCCGGGCCCTCGAGGGCCAGGTCGCGTCGGTGGCACCCTCCTCCGTCTAGGTGCCGATGGATGATGTTGGACTGCGTGCGATGCCGGGATTCGTCGACGGCATCGCGGTAGGGTCTTCCGTTGGGAGCTCTTCGATGAGCACGGATTACGAGCTCTCGTGAGCTCGCACCCGTGCCTGCTCCTCCTCCTCCTTCTTGGCACCGATAAGGTGCACGGCGGAATGCACCACCCCTTCAACGGCGGGACCTAAGTCCAAGCCGATGAGGGCGGCTGCCGCTTGCTCGAATTGTTCGAGCGTGATCTGCATCCTGTAATAATCCAGCAAGTTAGTATCCTGAATAGTTTTGGATATCGAAGGTGGGCACCTGTTCGGCTGCCCAGGGCCTTCGTCGCCGGAGTTGAAGGTGGGGTCCTTGGCGTCGGTCTCCCAGGTCCTTCGTTCGCCGTGTCTCATGCATTCACGGTTGTCGTTTTCGGTGGTCTGCCTCTCTTCCTCTTCCCGATGATGGGAGGAGGGGCTCGAGTAATCTGTCGGTGTTGTGTAGTGTGTGTGGTTCGTACGCACTTACGAGGTCTTCCTCGTGGGCGCTTCATCGGGTTAGTAGGAGAGGTATTTAGTGGGACCCGGCTGGGGGGACCACGACGAGTACGGCGAGGTGACCTCGGAGTTGTCGCGTCGTCATTTCGGAGTGTACTGTCCGCAGTGTCGGCGCTCCCGTTTCCGTGTATTATTGTATCGCTCGCATTGGGCGGGACGCTCATCGCCTCGGTTCCCTCGGTGGTAGAGGTCTCGTCGTCATCTCGTGGTCGGGTTCCATCTTCCGGTATATCGTCATCTCGCCCATAATAGGGTTTGAGGTCATTAGCGTGTATTAGCTCCGTGACCTTCTCCTGTTGGTTGGCGAGGCGATATGAGTTGGCGCCGAGTACCTTTGTGACGATAAAGGGGCCTATGAACTTGGGTGCTAGTTTCGCGGAAATGCCCTGCACCGCGCAGGACAGTACGCCATTCCTTTTCCACACCCAATCCCCTTCTTTAAATCTGTGGTCCCTGTGCTTGGCGTTGTAGTACTTGGACTGCCTCAGGGACTCCCGTGTTTTAAAGCGAGATCTCTTTGAACGGCAGACCTCGCAAGTGCCATCTGCTCCGCCTCAACGGGGTGACGCGGTGAACACCCAGAAGGGTGGCCAAAAGGCGGCTCTGGCTAAGCTTGCCAAGCAATAAAGGCCGTGGATGGCGACCACGATAAAAAGCTGAACTTGAACGCGATGAGCCCCGTTTTGACCCAACGACAGAGTTTTGAAAGATCTGACTTTGGGACGGAACGGGGTAAAAACAACCTTTCGAATGACGGATACCCACCAGCGTGAGCAAGGATGGCCGAAACGCAATGGGGAGACATGCCCCGGCACGTCGAAGCGATGGACCTGTGAGTCGTGGGAGAAATCCCTTAATACAGGAACGCAAGGTCGGATGTATTTTGAACGCGAGCCCAGGAGGGAAGGCTTAGTTGGTGATCGTCTCAGGAATCTTCCTCTGGCTGTCCTAGCTGAGTCTCTCCTCTGACATCCCAATTTGGGTTGGCCTCTGCGGGGTAGTGGTACCAGGTCAAGCAAATCTCGTAAGATTTGTATGCTGCGTGCTTCCGACGTAGCAGAAGTTGGGGTAACTAGAGTCCCGTCGCACCCAAACCGAGGGTCAAGCCTTTAGTTCCGCTCTCCCTGAGCGTCGAACCTTGAAAAGATCGGTACTCCTCTCGAGGAGGTCGCCGCCTTAGATGAAAAAGGTTCCGCCTCGCTGTGTGCGTCAGGGATGTCGCAGCAAACTTGACTTCCGGATCTCCAAAAATGTTTGAAAGCGAAGGAGTGAAAGACAGTGGGCTATGCCAACCTGTTGGTGCCCAGCGAGAAGGGTGGTAATGTTTGATTACGCTGTGCCACCCTCAAATCGGAAAAGTATGACAACACACAAACACTAACTGCCTCAGGGACTCATCCGAGGCGCTCTCGTGAGCTTGCTGAACGGCGGAACGGCTATTCTGCACGTGCTCGTTCCATTGCCCGATTCGAAGCAAACTCTCCTCTTGCGCGGCGAGCTCGTCCATCCGTTTCCGGAGAGTATTCGGGTCTCCCGGTTGTCTGCCGTAGTTGAGCATGGCAGGACTGACCCCGGTGGACGGCCGTGTTCAATGCGAACATGAGTTCGGGTAGCGCTCGGTCCCATTCCCTGTGATTCCCCTGGAGATACGATGTTATCATCGTCTTCAAGGTACGGTTAACCTTTTCCGTAGGGTTAGCCTGCGGGGTATAGGTTGGGGTGAAGGTCCGTTTTACCCCCTGATCTCTTAGATATCCGTCCACCAACTAGTTACGGAACTCGGTACCATTGTCAGACAAGAAGAACTTTGGGCTGCCGAAGCGCAGGATTACCCGTTCCCGGAGTTTCTTCACTATCGTCTTGCCGTTAGCACTACGTATGGGTATACATTCGACCCATCGTGTGAATACGTCGATGAATACTAGGACGTATTCGTGCCTTCGAGGGCTCTTCGGAAAGGGTCCGGCGATGTCGCTCGCGACCACTTGCCAATGCATATAGTAGACCACGTTCGGTCCTGCATGAGCCCGCGCGGCGGTCGCTGCTCGACCTTGCACTGTTGGCAGACCTGACACTTTTGGACATATCCCTTAACATCCGTGTACATTCCCGGCCAGTAATAGGATTGGGCGACGCGGGCGAAGGTCTTCTCGCGTCCCAAGTGTCCTGCCGTCTCTAGGTCATGATTCTCGAACAGCACCACCTTGCGTTCCTCTGGGGGCACGACGAGTTTCCATTCGTCGTCGTATCCATCTTCTTCTTGGTGGTCGGAATTCGGCTTTCGGTGATACATCACCCGGCCGACGACCTTCCAATTCGGGTATCTTTCTGGGTGGCTCTCGACGCGCCGGAATTGATCCGTGTACCAGGCGCTGTCCCTTGACTTCGGCTGGTCCATTACACCAACTTCTGCCTTCATGGGCTCAAAAGCGCGTGATAAGGCGTCGGGCAACACATTGTCTGCCCCCTTTCGGTATTCGATCTCGAAAGTATGGCCCTGAAGTTGTAAGGCCCATCGGGCGAGACGTCCAATTGGGTTCTTGAGGTTGTATAGCCATTTTAGGCTATTGTGGTCAGTCACCACCTTGAACGGGTACGCCTCTATGTATGGGCGGAATTTTTGGATGGCCCACACGACCGCCAAGCACTCGCGCTCCGCAGCTGAGTAGTTTTGCTCAGCCGGATTAAGGACTCTGCTAGCGTACTCTATGATTCGGTCTCCGTCTCCTGCATTTTGTATCAGGACGGCACCGATTCCCGTAGCGCTAGCATCTGTCTCCAGCACGTACTGCCCATCGGGTTCCGGTAATTCCAGGCATGGTGCGGACAGCATGAGTGCCTTAAGTTTGGTAAAGGCTTGTTCTTGTTCCTCTCCCCACACATATTTGCTATTTTTTCCTGTTAACCTCGTTAACGGTTGAGCGTGCGTGGCGAAGTCGGTTAAGAATCTGCGGTACCATGAAGCAACCCCCAGGAAGGTGCGCAGCTGTCGCACGTTTCCTGGTCGTGGGTACTCCACGATAGAGCGCACCTTTTCAGGGTCTGGCCTGATTCCCTCGCGGTTGATCAACAGGCCCAGGTACTTGGCTTCAGACTTGCAGAATATACTTTTCCCTCGATTAATCGAGAGGCCAGCTTTGCACAACCTGTCCAATACGGTTTTTAAGTGTCGTAGGTGATCCTCGAAACTGGACGATACCACTATGATATCGTCCAAATAGGCGAAAGCGAATTCGCCTAGTTCGGGACCGATCATGCTATCGATTAACCGTTGGAAGGTGGCGCCGGCGTACGAGAAGCCGAACGGCATTCGTACGAACTGGTAATGTCCCAGTCCGGGTACGGTAAAGGTCGTAATTGGCCGAGATTCGGTTTTGAGTGGAATCTGGTGATACGCGCTACTGAGGTCGAGCGTCGATATATAGTGTGCGTTTCGCAAACGCCTTAATATATCTTGCATAAACGGTAAGGGATACGCATTCGGCTCGGTGACTTTGTTGACCTTTCTGAAGTCAATACAAAATCTGTACGAACCGTCCTTCTTGCGTATCATAACCACTGGGCTCGACCAGCAACTGTCCGCTGGTTCGATTACCCCTTGGGTTAACATTTCCCTTACCAGTCTATGCATCTCCTGCTCGACCTTGCACGATACTGGGTAGTAACGCTGTTTGATTGGCTTCGTATCACCGACCCGAATCTCGTGCTCGATGCCTGCCGCACATCCCAAGCCCGCAGGGGCTTGCGATAGGGCCTCGTCGATGGTCTTCTGCAGTATCGCCTGTTGGGTTGCCGTTACCTCGGCTAGTCCGATAGTAGCTAATCTCGGACCAGCCTCCAAACTAGCTACTTCTAGTTCCATTTTGGCTTGTGATCCCTTGAACAGCAACGTCTTATCGTCGGGGTCAAGTACCGCTCTGAACAACCTGATGAAGTTCACTCCTAAAATACATTCTTTGACGAGGGTAGAGAGGATGGCTACTCTCGTCGGCATCGTCAATCCTCCCACGGTGAATGGTAGCAGGGCGTGACCAACGATCGTTAACTTACGACCGTCTGGTAACCCTGCTGTACCCACGTGGGTGGTGTCCAATCTGACGTCCAGCACAGACGCTATTTGCAGAGCATTACTACCCATGGCCGTGGTGGAAGCTCCCGGATCATAGAGGGCCCGTATTTGGAAGTCTCCTATCTTCACCGGTAGCCACAAACGCGTCTCCTGTTCCGGGGAATATCAGGAAACAGTTTCGACGGCTCCACAGCTTTGCTCCTTACGCATCATAGCGCTAGCCACTGTGCTGTCACGTGATCGAGTGACGTCACTTGTCGTCCGAGCCCCTTTGGTTCAGACGATCGGAGTTTTCATGGGGTTACTCTTCGACGATTTATCCGCCTTTGCCTGTGCCCCCGAGGGCGTGTGCGATCCATACGTCACCGCCTCGGCTGGTCTAGGGTCTCTGGCTTTATTAACGTCATTACCCTCATTCTCCGCGCGCACTCTACCGCCACGTTCATCTTTGGCGCCACTAAGGGAGTCCTCGCTCTCGTCGTTCAACACGCTCGCTACTAACGGCGTGGGCTGTGTTGACGAAGGCCGCGAGATCTCTTCAACGGGGTTTGGGTTACGGGATGAAGGAGTGGGGTCAACCCCACCTATCCACTCCTTTGCTCGTTTCCCTTAATGTATTGGGGACAGAACTTCCTGTAGTAACCCAGTAGGCCACACTCGGCACATTTGATCGGCCCTGAGAGCTCTCTTCCTCGCCTGCGGGGAGTCTCCGGCCTCTCGGCTCGGTCCTCGGAAGTCAGGCTTTTGTCGGCGCGATTATTCTTCATTTCCGCCGTCATTTCCTTGATGGACAACAGCATTTGGTTAAATATGTCGATGGGCAGATCCTTTTTCTCGCCATCGACGGATTCCAGACTCGGATTAGGTGTCGCCCCCGAGGGCGTCGGCGTGTAGACAACCTGGTGCGTCACCTTCTCGAGTACCTTCTCCATGCGGTCCAACCTATCATTGACTTCCGGTTTATCACCGGACATAGATGCCACCTTCCCCTTACGACCCTTGCTCGCGTCGGTGCGGGGGTGGTACGCCAACTCAGGATATAGGGTCGACTGAGGGTCCGGTATCGTCCGCTCCATCCTTCGCTGATGCAAGTTATTCTGGGCCGTCGTGGCCAGGTCGTTCAGGGTCCGTACGGAGTCCACTTCCGTGCACCCCCTGGTCCACTGTGGACTTGGGACGCTCGACACTGTCCTGGTCCTCCATCTGTGTCGAAGCGTCCCGGGAAGCCTTCTTCGGGGCGATCCACGATGAGTCCCGGAGAACGTCTGCCACCGAAGCATTGCGGCGCTCCGTTCGGGTGGTCCTCTCCAACTGGACCCTGGCGAAACTCCGCAGATCTTCAATTAACTACGTCGCATCAGGGCCCAGTTGCAGATCTAA
The DNA here is from genome assembly GCF_024137745.1 of Phymastichus coffea. Taxonomy (NCBI): domain Eukaryota; kingdom Metazoa; phylum Arthropoda; class Insecta; order Hymenoptera; family Eulophidae; genus Phymastichus; species Phymastichus coffea. Next base: position 9,721,245 of record NW_026706814.1, read on the forward strand.
TAGCATCTGCGTGACCACCTCGAAAGTCTCCTCTTCGACGACGATTCCCTGGTCCATCTGTAACATCCAAAACAAAAAATCACGGATGAAACTTCCTGCGCGAAGAAGAATCCTAATCAAGCAACCGCATCCCACCAAGTTATACGTTCCCTCGCGATTCTTTGCGGGAACGTCCTGGACCTCGTCAGTTACCGTGCGGGTTTATCGGCCCAACTGTCCTTTGCACGACGGGCACGGTCTTTCGAGGCCTACCTCTCCCTCTAGTTTCCTTCATGGGAGAGTTGTTGCCTCTTACTGGACCGTTGACCGTCTCTGGGACCTTTCGAGGTCGACCTCGACTTCTCTTTATTGGGGCAGATACCGGTAAATCCGACGTCTCAGTGGGATCCTTATCTACGGCCGTGGGGGCTGCTAATTCGATCCGCTCGCTTGGTAAATCCCCTCCCGGATCTTCGCACGCATTTGCGGAATCGTTCGCCTCATCCGACGGCTAGTTATTTTGCGGTCCGTGAGGATCGATGACTTCCTCGCTTTCCTCATCCTCACCCAGACCGTAGTACGGTTTAAGGTCTTTGGCATGGAAGAGCTCGGGTAGGATCTTCAGCTGATTGCCTAATCTGTACTTGTTGGAACCACAAACCTCTTCAATCACGTACGGACCGGCATATTTCGGCGCCAATTTGGCTGAAATGCTTTGGGCAGCCGAAGAGAGAATCCTGTTCCTCTTCCAAACCCAATCTCCGACCTTAAACTCGGGTTGCCGTCTCTTCCGGTCATAATAAGCCGCCTGAGGCGCAGGTTCCTCCTTTGACTTGGAGTAGGCCCTGTTCCATAAATTAGGGAGTTTCTCCATATGTTCAGCCCAATCCACCTCAGCTTGACCCTCCGAACATTCAAGGGCCTGCTGATCTTGGGTTCTTCTAAACGTCAAAGGAGGTACCGGCTGACGTCCAAACATGAGCATCGCAGGACTATATCCCGTGGCGCTATGAGTTGCCGAGTTCAACGCGAAGTTGAACTCTGACAGGTGTTTATCCCAGCTCTTATGATCACAGCTTACATAAGACCGCGTTACCTTCGAGGATCTCTGATACGAAACAAAGCACTTCGTCATCAGTTAGCCCTGCGCCCACGCTCAGATCTTCCAACCTTGACAGAAACGTATCTACGCTCTGTGCCCTACTGCCCGCAAACCTCAATTTCCACCCGCGGACAATTTTTTCAACATCTCGTGTTGTGGAGAGCCCTGACGATAATTGAGGACCGGTGCCAGATGATCCGCTTCGACTCCTCTGTCGAACAGGTGCGGATCTCACATACTCTTCCGGATCCTCTTCACCTTCTCTTCTTTAGAGGGCTTCCGGTGGGGTGACGTCCTTTCTTCTGGGTAGTGGTCTTGGAGGAGCCGGTGTGCTTCCCGGAATCCCAGAATCGTAGTGACAGGTGAATGTGTCCTGAAAGTCCACATTACGTCTGGAGCGCGGTTGAACCGAGTCGTGCTGAACCGCTCGTATTCGTAAGCGCATGTCTTGCGCCTCGTGCTCCGTACACACCTGTATTCCCTGCAGAGTCTGAAGGGTTTCTAGGTTCGACCTACCAGCTTGCGGATACGGTCGACTCCCACCTTCAAGTACTCTATTTCCCGGAAGACTTCACTCAAGGATAATTCTTCCTGAGGTTCCTTCCGGGTGCAGGATTCCTGCGACCTGAGATCCGGATTGCTCCGTCTCCTCTCCCCCTCCTCCTGCTCCTGGGTGCGAAGGGCCTTCTGGATGAGCTCATCCTCTTCATGGCGGCTGGCTTCACCCTCAGAGTCAAGTGCTCATCCGGGCAGACGAATGTCCTTAACATATCTGTCAAGAATATTCCCCCCCTATTGATGATCCTCAGGAGATGGTCGCTATACTCGTCTACGCTGTGGTTTTCCAACTCGTCACAGACCGTGTCGAGCCACGCTTGTCGGGTGCGCCTCCTGCGTCCCGCCACCTCTTCGCTGCGTGTGGTCTCTTCGAAATCTATGACGGTGTACTCTCCTAGCAACCATCTCCCAAGCTTATCCGCCTGCTGGATGACACTTCCATCCTTGCGCAGCTCTAAATCCGCCAACTATCGTTCGCGCTGTGCGGAGGTCAGCTCTAATGCCCAATTGTCGATTTGAGCTGACAACAGAGCCATCTTGCCTCCACACGGGTGTAGGATGCGGTCGAGGTTTGAAATTTTCAGCCCAATCGATCACTACCGCTTCCTATCACCCAAGGTATGAGCGGGGTATACACTATTTAGTGTAACTACCCTTAATGTTTCCTTTCTATAAGGCACAAACTCGCGAGATTATGAGCGCGCGCAGTCCTCGCAAACTATCTATAAATATTATAAAAATATTCTACCTAAGGTCGGAGTCTGCTGTTTGCTTACTCCGCCTGGCTAATATTTTCTGGACTGCACGCTTAGGTCGCGCCCTCTGCCTTTATCGTCGATCAGGTGCTTCCAACCCCCCCTTTATCCATCAAACTGTGGCTGAAATGGGTTAACACCTGATTACTCCGAATGACCTGAAATCACTTCAACCTACTAATAATTATCGCTTTCGGCCCTTTTTACAATCAACTTAATAATTTTTAAGTAAAAAGTTCGAAGTGATTTAGTTTTTTCCCCAGCAGAGGGCGTAGCGCTCACGATCTCGGGCTACCACCCGCTGAAACCTTCCTAAGCGTTCGCGCAATCGTCTATCTCTCTCGTGCGTCGATTACCTTCGACGCACAATCCCATTCGCACTAAACGGGTCTTAATACCAGTTGGGCGCCATGTAACGGGGGAGGTTATCTGAAAAATGGGAAATTTATTTAAGAACAAACTCCCACGATGCAAAGCAAACCGCCGCTCCATTAAACATATATGATAGTACGTGTATTCGCCTTAACGTCAGATGATTTATCCTAGTTGTCTTCTAATAAACGGAGTTGAACTCACCTTAAGTCACGTGTCTTGTGACACTCGTTGAGTTTTAAGTGTGAGCGACTTTACTCCTAATCTTCTTAATTCCCTAGATGTAATTGGATTAAAACCTAAGCCTTTTTCAATTACTTAACCTACTAGGAAAATTAAATGTCGAAAACGGCGAATAAATTTAACAGACTTTAATTAATAATAATCACTACAGTCTTTGTAGGGCCGAAAGACTAACGCACGCGAATAGGATTTTACAATCATTTATATACGGTGAGAAAGAGAGAGAGAGAGAGAGAGAGAGAGAGAGAGAGAGTAGATTCGAATTCTACCGCGAACTAACTCTCGACGCGAATACAAAAAGATAACGCTATCACGAATAGACAAAATACCGAATGTATTTTGGATCGCTTATAATGACAGAAGGTGCACCTACCATGCGGTGATCAGCCGTAATTGTTGTTGCAAAAATATCAACTGCCGCTGCCCCTTGATTATCAGCTGCGCTGCCTTGTACTGCCTCCAATTAGCTACAATCTGCTGCTTCTGCACTGCTACTTGCTGCTGCTTTTTATCTCGAGGATACCGTTGCACTCACGCACGAAATTGTACCAGAAAACTAATTATTCGGCGAAAACAAAGTGCAACACAAATCGGCGGTAAATTCCCGTTCACAGCTGAGGCGTAACTGCCTATTAGGCCAATCAATGAAGATTTTTTCGTGACATTAATACTATCAGCAAACCGACTATGCAAAGTTGTTTAATACTGTGAGTAGATGAAAACGTATATGTTTCCAACTCGCAACTTTCATTTAATAACTTTTTACAGCCGTTTGAAATTTGCAAAAACATGTTTTTCGCGTACAACACCAAAACTATTGAAGTTAGGTATGTACCTCAATGGAATAAGTTATAGATAATAGAATTATCTATAAAATGAGCTCATCTCAATCGAGTAACTAATAATCAATATAATTGCAAAAAACATCAAAATTGATCAAAAAAGGTAACATTTCAAAAATTCATATCTCCACATAGAGTGATGTTGAAAGAATTAGCTTATGATATTTTGTAGATTGCATTGTCTTCTTCATGTATGCTAAATCTGAGCTATATATAATTATTACTTTCGGCACTACAGTAATGACAATTAAACCTTTTTTTTTTAGTACATCTTGCATAATGCCTTGGCTCAGCCGTTAGAGTTATACATTATTTGAAAAAAGTTTTTTAAAGCTCAATAATCAAACGACAACTTTGTCATTTGAACTTTTGCTCTAAAATCAGTTTAAAAGGGTGAAATTTGTCGTTGAATATCGGGCAAAATGCGCCCGAGCGTCAAAGAATGTGACTACTGATGTGTAAAATTTTAAGAAAATCGAAGAGGGACACCTTCCGTAGGCAGGGTGCCTCCCCTTGTAAGTTTACGCTATCTCGATTACTGACGATGTCGTTTTCAAACTTGTAAGTATTTAAGTAATTGTCTTTTGTGGCAATAAATAGTTTTAGGTGTTCTGTTCCAATAAATTCTGTGTTACATTTTATTATTTGTCTTTAGCTGCTAATGCGAATATTATTTCGCTGGTATTTAACATATAGATTATTGCGCAGTGTTGATCACTAAAAAATTTTGTTACTAGCCCTTTATATAAGATATCATATTTCTTTCTGAAGCATTTAGTTTCTGGTAGGATATTTCAGAATGTATATTCTTCTTCCACATCTAGGCAAGATTTTTCTGAAAATTTACATACTACCCTGGTATTTAGTATTATTTTATCATTATTCAAGCTAACCTTTGCTTTCGTTTGAACGAGAATAATTTTAATTGACCCTTGAACGGATGCTTTATTTCAAGAGCCGAAATTATCCGCATACAATATACCGTGTATGTTCTACCCTCTTTATTTATACTTAATGCGGTTCATTCTGCTATTTATTCCTGAATGTCTGCCCAGCGTACATACGAGGTGTGATCAAAAAGTAAGGTGAATTTTGAAATTTAGCGGGCTACGTCCGTTCGATCTTCGACTTTTTTATTTGGTTATGTCGGTACACTCGTCTAGAACATACGTTCCAAATTTCAGCTTTGTAGTATGTTTGGTTTGTTTGTGAGAGGCATCAAGGTTAGAAGTGTTTTGCGTGCTCCACGATTTGCTGCTGTCTAAAAACATGGATCAAAGAGTTTGCATTAAATTTTGTGTGAAAAATGGAATCAAATGTTCCAAAATACTTGAAATGCTGAAAGTGGCATACGGTGAGTCTACTTTAAGCCAAAAAAATGTTTACAAGTGGTATAAACTCTTCCAAGAAGGCCGAGAAGACACCGACGACGAACCTCGTTCTGGACGCCCCAGCACATCAACAACTGATGAGAATGTTGAAGAAGTGAAGAAAATAGTGTTGGGAAATCGTCGAATTGCCATTAGAGAAATTGCTGATGATATTGGCATCTCATTTGGTTCGTGCCAATCAATTTTGACGAGTGTTTTAGACATGAGACGTGTGTCAGCAAAGTTTGTTCCGAAATTGCTCAATTTCGACCAAAAGAAACGTCGCATGAGCATCGCCCAAGAGCTACTGAATGACGTCAACGATGATCCAGATTTACTCAACAGGGTTATAACAGGTGACGAAACATGGGTATACGGTTATGACGTCGAGACTAAGACTCAATCGTCCCAGTGGAGGCATTCTGGATCACCAAGACCAAAAAAAGCACGCCAAGTTCGATCAAATGTAAAGGTTTTGCTTACAGTTTTCTTTGACTGCAGGGGCGTGGTGCATCATGAGTTCTTACCACAGGGTAGAACAGTAAATAAGGAATATTACCTGCAAGTTATGCGCAATTTGCGCGAAGCAATCCGCCAGAAACGTCCGAATTTGTGGAAAAATAAAAATTGGCTTTTGCACCATGTTAACGCCCCTGCTCCCACATCGTTGCTTGTGCGCGAATTTTTGGCTAAAACCAACACAGTACCGATGCCACAGGCACCGTATTCCCCAGATCTGGCCCCCTGTGACTTCTTCTTGTTCCCAAAACTGAAGAGGCCCATGAAAGGACGGCGTTTTACCACGATTGAGGAGATAAAGACGGCATCGAAGGATGAACTAAACAAGATCACAAAAAATGATTTTTTGAAATGCTTTAAGGATTGGAAAAAGCGTTGGCACAAGTGCATTATATCCGAGGGGGATTACTTTGAAGGAGATAAAATAAAAATTGATGAATAAATAAATATTTTTTGAGAAAAATAAAAATTCACCTTACTTTTTGATCATACCTCGTACATAATGTAAATTGAATATGTTATCTCGATTGGTTGTTTCTACGTATTCTATATAGCTTAGAGATATAATAATGTTAATGTCGGTATTTTTGGAAGAATCTTTAAAAAAATTTTCTACTATGTTCCCCTCAAGATTACATATTAATATATTTTTGAAATACTGTATATTTTAATTTTTTTCTTGATCATAAATTCTTTAAAAGTTGTGATTATTTGTTTAATATCGTTTATTATTGAAGATGTTGATTTTTTGTGTTAATGCATAGTGTGAATAGTAATTTTTTCGCGTCTAGTTGCGTGACTTCTATTTCGTTTGGTCTTAAATTATTGTTAACTATTATTGTTTTACTAGATAGCAAGCAGTTGATTTTCTTGTTAAGTGAATTTTGTAGATTGTCGATGTAAATTACGGTGTTACCTGTTCTGGAATAATCTTGTCGTGTTTTCCTGTAGTACGTGTGTCGTTATTGTTTTCTTCTATTGTATTTATCTTGATGGTTGTTGCTTTTTTGATTGTTCGTTGTATAATTTTTTTAACTTGCGTGTTATCATTTGATTTTTCTGTATTTGTTCATTTTTCGATTCCTTTTACTTTCTGAGCCCTAGTGTAGAGGACGGTCGATATCGCTTCGTACTTCTCTCTCTCTTCCCTCTCTCTCTATCTCTCTCTCCCTCTCTCTCTCTTTATCTCTCTCTTTCTATCTTTAAGAAAAGTGGAGAGAAACGCAGTAGTGAGACAACGGGCGGACGAATACGAGCGAAAAAGGGTCTGGGCATCCCGCCGTCAGCCGTGCGATAGGGGTCGGCGGGACGCATCTGTACTACACGAGTGCCGCGCCGGCGCTGACCGATTGAGTCAGATAAACTACTCCGCATGTACTCTCGTCTCCTTGTCGGCTTATTTTGTTCCGTTCGTTGCCTAAAAAAGCCGCGGAAAATTGTAAACATATACGACGGATACCGAACACATGTAAAATAGATTGCCGATAATTGTAAGGCTGAATAGCGAGAAAAGGGCGCCTTGTCCGTTCGGGCCTTCTTACTTTCAGCGCGTTTCCACGTATCTCGTTCTCGCCACATGACCGCAGATGTACACGAGGTTTGCGTATCGTCGCCGGACGCCACTATACCACTCCGAGGAATGAGTCCCTGGAGGTCGTTCGATCCCTCGGGAAACCGATGGTCTTGCCAGAGGTTTCCGGGTATTGTCGGGTCAAAATCAGACAGATAGGGCCAGCATAGAAGCTCCCCTAGGCTAGCAGGCTGGCGAGAGAGAGAGAGAGAGAGAGAGAGAGAGAAAGAATATGAACGAGAGAAACAACGAGAAGGCAGAAGAAAGAACGGGACGAGAAGAAGGGAAAACGGGGGCGTGAACCACGCCGCGTCGACCTGACGTCGATAGCCAGGAAGGATTTTCGCTTCGAACGAGTAATTCGCTCATCATCGGCTGTTAGTCGCGCGAAAACCCAAATGTAAATCCAAGTTTCAAATAAATACAAGTTTATGTAAACATCGAATCTTACATTTATTATTGTTCCTCATACTCACCCCTTACATTTTGGTGCCCCGGGTGAGGAATTCAATTTAATTGAAGAAATAATAATAAAGTATTAAGGATAAGAATAAAGGAGATAGAAGTGATCATCGTAACTGTGCCTCTTATCAACAATGGCCCCGAGGAAACGTCACACGCTAACAATGGCCAACGATGAAGCCCCTAAGAAACAGCGACGAGTCCAAGAAGACTACGATGTGATAACTGAGACACCATCAGCTCCAGCCAGATAACCGAGAAAGGTAGTACAAGCCCGTGCAGCACCAGCCGTGAAACGGGTAAAGCAGATATCAGTGAGAGCGTAGAGGGGACAACGCGGTCCATGGCACGAACAAGCGCCGCAATCTGAAAGACCACCGATGAGCTACCCGATCGAATCTGAGATCAACGTCATCGAGCCAGCATCACTCACCGACGAACAGCCGAGAGACGGAACAGTCAATACCAATGGAAGACGAGTCGACAGCGAACAATTAGGTACTATGTTAAGTGAATATGCGAGTGCACAATCGAGTCGAATGGAAAATGCGATACTGTTACTATCGGAAACATGGATCACCACGATAGACGCGATCCGCGAAGGCGCTATAGACGGTAGGAACTCGCGAACCTCTGAACACCTGGATTTTGAGAAAAAGTTACCGAATTTCTCGGGAAAACCCTTACAGTGGATGCACTTCGCGAAAATGTACGCCAAATCGGAAACTAGCTTTAGCGATCGTCGGAATATCGGACGGCTTGACAAAGCGTTGAAGGGTAAGGCGTACGAACTTGTGAGGACGCTTTTGGCAACGACCGATAATCCGAGAGACGTCATACGTGAATTAGAGAACCACTTTGGCCAATCTTCGCTCATCGTTGCGGATATCGTCAGAGATTTGCATGGTTTACCGTGCTTGAAAATGAGCATGAAGAGTTTAGCATTATTCGCGACACAATTGAAGAGCGGCGTCGATGGCCTCAAAATACTCTAGCCGAACGGATATCTGCACAGCCTCGATCTGTTATCTAGAATAGCCAAGAAGATCCCGGAGTCGCTGCAATCGGCATTCACTTCGTTCGCGAATGAGGAACTCCGTGAACATACTGATATGTCGCCGTTAGAGAAGTTAGTGAAATTCATGGCGAAAGAATCGGAGCTCAACATACGTGCAGGCGTATTTGACATCGATAATTCTGTAAACGACGATGGTACTTCAAACAAGTTGACAAGAGGTGTAAGAGGCGGTATCGTGTGTGCGGCAATCAACTTGGTAGACGAGAAAGAGAACGGAACGACCATCAATCCATCGGACAAATGCGGCTATTGCGGTAGGCGCAGTTACTGTGAGAGAATGTCGCGATTTCCTACATAAAAGCACGAAGCGTCGGTGATTTTATGTAGGAATTTATCTATTTTAGCTAAGAAGATGGGAGTTAGCTACGAGTGTTTTGAGAGCGGGCACTCACGGTCAGAATGTCACTCCAGGATGGTCTGCGATGTGTGTCGCAAAGACAACTATACCCTACTACACTTTCACAATCGAGGCGAAAATCGAGATCGAGCTGATCGCAGAGATGAGCGCGAACATTCGAGTAGCAAAGAACAGTGTAGTTTTTTAGAGTCGAGAGATAGACATCGTCACTCAGAACACCGAAAAAGCCGTGAAATCGCGAGACTCGGCGAGAAACAAAACGACCAACGACGTGATGAGAAAAGAAGCCGCGACAGCTCGCGTGTGCGAGTTCAAGTAGTGTCGACACAAAGAGATTGACTAACCGCACGAAGGGGACTTTTGCGCGTAATACCGTTGCGCTTTAAAGGACTGAGCAACGAGCTCGTCACGCACGCTCTGTTGGATGGAGGCTCCACCGTCACTGTTATTGACTCACGATTCACACGACAACTCGGAATAAAGGATAGGGTATTCGAGATATCGCTGCCAGGCCTATACGGGGGTCAGAACTACGTTAAATGCGAACGCACCAGCTTAACCGTTAGCGGGTCGTTTGGCGAATAACAAATCAAGCACGCGCTTATTATCCCATCGCAGAACCTGTCGCCGCAATCACTGTCGAGGAAACTCGCCTGACGCGTGCGAGAACAAGAAAACGTAGAGATATTGCCCTATCACGACGCGTCCTTCCACATTTTGATCGGACAAGACAACTGGCGCTTGTTAGAGAGCGACGACGTGAGGGAATGAGACGGTAAGGGTCTTATCGCAGCGCACTTGCTACTCGGCTGGTCGGTGCACGGGTACGTCGAGAACGGGAAAGGCTCGGATATCATGACATCGGCTATAATCTCGAGTGTCATTGAAAATAAACCTGAAAGATCCGCAGAGCTCGAGCAACAAATTCGAAACTACCTAGAGATAGAGAATCTTGGCGTGGTGAAGACAGACCAAAAGGATTTAAAGAATAAACGCGCATGGGCGATCTAAGAAGCGACTTCACGAAGCAGGGTTCGCAAATGGGAAACGGATTTGCTCTGGAAATCGGGTTTGATGCCGGACGTGAATAGCAAAATGCAGGCGCTCAAACGACTATACGTGCTTGAAAGAAAGCTCGACAGGAACTCGGAATTTGCAGAACGATATTACGCCGAGATGGTGCGATTTATTGCAAACGGATATGCGAAAAGGGTCGAAAAACACGTGAAGAGACCGAGGAGATGGTACCTACCGCATCATGGCGTAGAAAATGTGAACAAACCGGGAAAACTCGCATGGTACACGACGCAGCTGTGACGACACACGGTATATCACTGAATTCGTTACTGCTAAAGTCACTGCTCGGGGTGCTGCTCCGTTTTCGTGAATTTCCGGTAGCTATAAAAGGGGATATCAAAGACATGTTCCTTCAAATTAAAGTAATAGAGCGAGATCGCGGCGCTTTGAGCTTCCTGTGGCGTGGCAGAGATCATGTTCGTGCACTAATGACGCGGGAGAGTACGGGCTTGATTTTCGAGGTTACATCGTCACCAACTAGCGCTATATATATAAAAAATCGGAACGCGCAACAATTCTCGGACTCGAAACCCGATGACAATGTCAAAGTTGTTCCAATTACATTGAGTTATTTTACTTAAACACAACAATGTCACTTAATTATAAACTTTTAAAACATTAAATCTGAATAGTATTAGTGAAGTAATTATCTCAGAAACATTTATACTACAAATTTTGTAGACTAGACATACAGCTGTATAATTTGTTACCATGTTTTATATTAAAACTCTTTCGTAACCTTGTAATAATAAATCGTTAAATGAAACACTAATTCATTCATAAAATACTACTTAGAATAATAAGATTTTAAGATTGTTTACAAATTATTTTAACAATGAACTATCAAGAGATAAAATGATACATAAATTAGAGGAGCGAAAATGAACACTCATCTCAATCTAGCTAGAACCAAATTTTTTTGGACCAGTGCTTCTATCGATCAAATTCATAAACTATTATAGCTCATTTTTCGAAATTAAAAATCCTTTCGCTGATAAAATTTTTTATTGTTATGTAGGTTGTAACGAAAGCTTGTTCGTTATCAATTTTTAAGGTGGGTAAGTGAGGTGCACTCGCTCATAGCAATCGAGGAGGGGGGGGGGGGGGGAGGTAAAGAAAAGAAAGTAATTAAGAAATTATATACACAATAAAAATTTCACATCCAAATCAAATCTAATTTTAATCAAAATCAAAGAGACATTACACTTAAACTTCAAAAACCGTACATGAACAAACCGCATAATTCTATTTATAACCAGCTTTTATAAACTCTTAACCTAATGAACACAACGGTGTTGCAAACACGTCTTAACACTAACGAACACAACAGTGTTCTTAACACCTAATACAATACCAATACAATGAACAAATTAACTAAATTATCGCGCTTACAAATCTAACAGACATACAGCACGCGTCGCCCGGAAGATGACCGCCATGACGACGAACCTAGTTAACCTACTTAAACTAAAAGAGAAAGCCGCCCGGCGAGGGATCGCCTGGACGGTACTCTACCTGAACAATTTACGACGCTTACCGTAATTAGGGCTGGTAGCAGGTGCGCGTACGCCTTGCTGACCCTTACCAAATTACACGCTGTGCCATACCGCTGAAGAGAAGGAGAGAGAGAGAGAGAGAGGAATTAGATTACGAGCCTTGACCTTCGATGCAGGAACGGGAAGCCTGGCTGCGCCCTGCGGATGGTGTTACTGGCCGTCGCTGGGCAACTCCTGTCGGCTTCTCCGGGTAGCGTCCCAAGCAGATGCTGGAATAAGGCATTCGTCCTCTTTTCTTCTCCGTTCTTCTCGGCTCCTTGGCGGCGTGTGCGTTCGGCTGACCTTTTGATCTCAACTGCACTTTTGACTCTGTACCGCGAACCGACTGAACTGTCTTAACTGCAGATCGACTAGCTACCGTCTGTACTTCCGATCGAGTCGAAACCTTCTTGACTGCTGATTGACTCACTACCGTCTGTGTTGCTCGTTTTCTTCCACGATCGACAGCTTCTTCCTCGTTCTTTCGCTCCCCACTTGACCTTATTAGGCGGCGCGCGACCAATGCGCTAATTGGTTCGCGACGCGCGACCAATGCGCTAATTGGTTCGCGACGCGCGCCTGCATAATCCTGCGTGGGGCACGCACGCCCCTAACTCTCTCTCTCTCTCTCTCTCTCTCTATACTCTGTCGTCCACTTGACGATTTCGGGCCGGCTCGGCCTCGCTCAGCAATCGCCGTAGGCTAAAACAAAGACCAAGCATTAGGCACATTCTTAAATGCGCCTAACGCTGGTCACCGAGCCATGCTGAGAGAGAGAGAGGGAATTAGGGAAATTACCGACAAGAACAAGCGCATCGCTTGCTCTCGTCACATGGTAAAACCTACATAGGGATAAAACTAATGGTACCAATCGATTTAGCGGCTCAAAATACATAAGAATACATAATTTTAATAATGGAGTTTCGAAATTTTTACTGGTATTTAGTAGGCTAAACGTTTTAACCTGTTTTTCTCACTTAAAATACATAGGAAATTCGACGTGCTTTCAGGCACGTGTTAAATGAGTCTTAAAGTCAATTCCTATTTCCTCAAAGTTTTTGTATGATATACGAGGTCTGTTCAAAAAGTATCGCAAATTTTGAATTTCCGCGGTCTACGTAAATTTAATTTTTGATTTTTTTGTAGCGTTATGTTGGCAATCATGTCCCTTACTTATGCTGACAAGGTCGGCCATTTTGAATTTTTGACAGCTGTTTTACTTGCATATGTTTTGGCTCGTCTTCGATTTTTGCCTATTCTAAAAAATGGATCAAAGAATCTATATCAAATTTTGTGTGAAAGACAAAATAAAGTGCGCGGACGCATTCCGAATGTTGACTGTGGTATGTGGTGAAGCTACCTTGGACCAAAATAACGTTTATCGGTTATACAAAATGTTCTCAGAGGGCCGAGAAGAAAAAAATAGTATTGGCCAATCGTCGAATCACCGTTAGAAAAGTTTCTGAGGATCTAAACATATGGGTTGGCTTATGCCATTCAATTTTAACCAATGATTTGGACATGAGTCGGGTTGCCGTGAAATTCGTGCCAAAACTGCTCAATTTCGACAAAAACAGCATCGCGTTAACAGAAGATGTTGGACTCGGTCCGTGACGACCCAAATGTGCTCTAGAGAATCATAACTGGTGATTATGATGTGGAAACCAAAGCTCAATCATCCCAATGTAAGTTGCCGCATGAGCCAAGACCGAAAAAAGCGCACCAAGTTCGGTCGAACGTGAAGGTTTTGCTCACAGTTTTATTCGATTACAGGGGCGTGGTGTATCATGAGTTCTTGCCACAGGATAGTACAATCATTAAGGACTATTAACTGTAAGTTATGCGCAATTTGCGCGAAGCAATCCGCCAGAATCGTCCGGATTTGTAGAAGAACAAAACCTGACTTTTGCACCACGATAACGCCCTTGATCACACATCGTAGCTTGTGTGCGAATATTTGGCCAAAAACAATACAGTATAACGGCCGGGGCCGTTTTCGCGGAAAGTTGCCCGCGCACGAGGCCGAGCACGGCCAAGCGGGCAAGCGAGCGCGAAGCGAAGCAGAGAGAGAGACAGAGCGAGACTCGATGAGGCGCGTGCCGCGGCGGTAGAGTGGGGAGAAGAGACGATTTTCGGGCACTGATACCTGGGAGCTCGAGCTGTTGTCACGTGCGCGCGCAAAGAAAAGGAAAGCGATCAGGAAAAAAAAAAGTGTAAGTGCGCGAGAAAGTTTGACGCTATCCCCGAGGATCGCCAGAGCCCGTGGACCGTCATCTCCGGTGGGCGATTCGAGGAGCAGAGCTTGTCCGCCCGAGCAAGGGCGATAGCGAGGGCGATTAGCGAGAAGGAGTAGTCTGTCTGCAGCAGCTACTTCCCGGTGAGTTTCTTTGCGTTCGTAAGCGATTACCTAGCGTGCGTTAGTTGCGCGAGCGAGCGTCTCTCTCTCTCTCTAAAATAGTACTCGAAGCGAAATCTCGGCATGCGGTATTGTGTAAAAAAGAATCTGATTAAGTAAATAAAGCGCAGTTTGACCTGCTCAAGTGTTGCCATTGTGTTGGGCGTACCCAGGAAGGCACCTTTGTCCCTTCCCACGCCCGTGGTTAAAATCCACGCACGCTCCTTTTCAGGGCAGCACGTGTCCGCCCGTACGCGGCGGAACACCAGGAAGCGCCTAGCTGATCGTGGCGGCGGTAAGCCTCGCACCGAGCAGCGAAGATAAATTTTTTGACAGGTCGCGAGAATAATTTAATTATTTTCCGGACCGTTACAACAGTAATGGTGCCGCAGCCACCGTATTCCCCAGACCTGGTCTCCTGTGACTCTTTCCTGTTCCCAACACTGAAGAGGCCTATGAAAGGATCATCCCAATATATATGATCCATATTAATGTTGTGTTTAGTGCAACCTTATATTTAGGTAAAGATGCACCAATTTTCAACTCCTTCTCTCCTATCTTAGGTTTCTCAGTCTTATTAAATAATAGACCAATGATGTTATTAAATTTGTGGCTATTATGTGCTCGTATAGGCTTATCTGGATTCATTCTGTTTCTATAAATTCTATTATTTAAAATTTTTCGATATCTTTCGAGATCATCTTACGTTATTAGACTTCTATCAGGCTGCTTTATCACAAGTAACTCCATTAAATTTTTACTTTTTTTGGATATTTGAAATCATCAATTCTCACGTTATTCAAAAGTTACTGGAGATACCAAGCACATAAGCTCCATTTATCTCTTTGCAAACGTCATAAATTAAATCCAAAAACTAAAGTTACTTTTATCCAAAGCATTTATATATTTATCGATTTATACATTTATATATTTTAGTTTAATTCCTTGTAGTGTCTGTTCATTTTTTTAAAATCTCTTAGCTAATTCTGCATTGTGTGTGTGTGTGTGCGTGTGCGCGCGTGTGTGTGTGTGTGTGTGTGTAAACCATAAATAAATTTTAATATGTATTTAAAACGCATTTCAGATAGAGAGGGATGGTGGGAGCTCTCGCGTGTGATTTAAAACTGCTGATCTGATAGCTCATGCACCTTAGATCACTGATCTGAGGCCCGTACTGATCTGAGGCTCCCCTGATCTGTGGCCTCTCTAGTTAACTTACTGCTTTTAGTAATGCTTATTAAAATATTGGTATGCGCCTTTTTCACATAACTGGTTTTAAATTGGCTGCAGTAATTCAACCTATAAAATTCGTTTTATCTAAGTAAATGAAATTTACTTAGATGAAATTTCATTCACTGATTAGAAGCCTTCAACTGAAATAAAATTTTCTTATTTATTTGAATTTGATTATTAAAATCTTATATTTACGTATTTTTAATTTTTATATTTGATTTTTTAAATCAATTAAAGATTTAACTTTAATCTTCCCAAATCAGAAGAAGTTGGATAATACGAAGTGAACGAATTCTTACTTCCGTAGAAAAATGTATCCTATAGATATAGAGGGTCCAAACTGCTCAAAACAACATACATAATTATGTTACGTTATATTATGATATAATTTATTAGGGGAAAAATAGAAATATGAAATTTCTTCAATAAAGTATGAAATATATCAATATAAACATAAAAAATTCTATATAGTAAATATTCAAATAAATGATGATAGCGATTTTCCATCAAACAGCAGCTTTATTAAATAAATTTATGAAAAACATTATTGAATAGTATGTACAATAGTTCGAACCGTTTGAACATATAACCTCCAACCTTCAGGCGAAGAGTAAGCGATATGACTAAACTTACAGCTCAATATTGTATGCCTGATTCTAATTACGACATTTACTTTTCGTCTGAAGGCGAAAATTCTTTCCTTTCTTCAATATATAAAATTATATAATGAAATGCCTGAAACTATTGCACATACTAGTTAATAAAGCTATACGATTTAATGAAAAGTCTTTAGTATCATTTATTTTAATTGAAATCCTCGTTCATAATTAGTTAATAATTAGTTTAATTGAAGTCCTCGTTCATCGTACAATTATTTTATAGTAAAAATTTATTGAGTATTCTTACACTTTTAATATTTTTACAGAAAAAAAATGCTCCAGAATTTTTACGTTTACTAATTCAAATGGGACGTTTGGATGAAGCTGCTTATTTTTCTATAAAATATATTCAAGCAATACTTGGAAAAGGAAAAGCATACTTTGGATTAGAATCATCATTATCAGTAACTACTTTTTCTACGTTTTTCCCATTTAATTACATCGAGATTCTTTTACTCGAACTCGAATATGCTAGTAGAACTGAAAATTCTTATATAATGGTGAGTGATTAAAATAATAACAATGAGAGAAAAAAATATATATATATGTATAATTCTTTATCCAATTTTAGGTTCGTGAACAATTGAAAAATGAATATGATATTTATTTAAAATCAGTGAAGCACATATCAATGAATATGGTGTTAATGAAGAAAAATGCGTAGAAATTCTTTTAATGAATTATACAGAAGAGTGAAGAAAAAATGCAATATTTAAAATACGAAAATTAAACATTGCTATGCATAATTCGAGTAATAATTTCTAGAAATTCTAGAAATAAAACAATTTATCATTTTGACATTACTTTACTATGTTGTCGAATCTTTATTATTAAAAAATCACATTTTATGATTCCTTATAATAGTTATAAAATTGGACAATGTATTTCATACTATAACATGAAATTAAATGAAACGTATCTATTAACTCAAAATAAATGAACTATATTTTTGAGAACAACGATTTTGATTTCTTATAGATCAAGCTTTGTTTTATTGAAAAATATAGTTTTATAAAAATCACTTAGAAACATATTTTAAGATTAAATAGGAAATGTCTGTATATGCCCTGCTAAAAAAGTTCCATTCATTCCTATTCGGGATCATTCATATTCAATGGTAATCAATGAACTGAATGGTTCAATGTTCCGATGACGATTGAAACTGAATGATTTTCAATAATACTTCATGGTAAGCATAACTAATAGTAAAACTTACCATTAAATTTAATAGAATTCAATCTTTCTGAATAATACTTTGTATAGGAATGGTTTCAATGATAATCTATCCAATTGCATTGAATGAATATCAATCACAGTTCAATAAAATAATTAATCAATGATATTTTATTGTATATCTTTCTATGAATTTTAATAATTTTTCGATACAATAATTGTCCAATCATATTTTATTGAATCATATTATATGGATATTAATTTTTATCCAATTACACGGTTGGTCAATAATATTTTATAGAATGGTTTTCCATATATGCCAATATGAGCAAAAGCAATACTGTAACTTTAGCAATATTTCATTTAATAGTTTTTTTTTTAATCTTAATGATTGGTCAATATAAAAATAACCCAATCGCATTCAATGAGGTATAGTATTCTATAATTTCTTATGAAAGGCAAACAAAAAAATTTCAAATATTTTCAATTGAATATTTTTTAATGAAATCTAATGATTGGTAAATGCAAGTAAAACTCAATCGTATTCTATTAAGAAGTTGTTTGTATAGTTTTGAATAATCCTTCATTCTACAAACTTATCAAATATAATTTTATTCTATAATTTTTCATTAGATGATGAAAGAAAAAATTTCCATAATTGAATGATTTTTTATAAATTTGAATAGTTGTTCGATACTATAATTGAAGAATCGTATCTTATGCTTTGGATATTATAATTTTATATAGGTCATGAATGAAAAAACTCCGTATATGATTTGATTGAATAGACTTTTATCAATTTTAATAGTTTTTAAGTAAAAACATATTCGAATATAATTTTTAATGGGTATTCGATTTTTTTTCAATTGTAAATAAATGGTTTTTTATGTACATCAACAAATTACAAAAATTGACATGAACATTATTATTGGATTTCAAATGAATTGGGCATTTTGCATAAATATCTAGCATTTCTAACGTCTACCAAAATTATTTTGCAATCTATTTCACCAATGGGTTTGATGAGATCAATCTCGTTTTCGCTTTGAATTTTTCGGATATGAGTCACTCCTTCAAATGGATATTCTGGAAATACGTTGTACGTTTGTACAACAATGTATGAATCGTCGTCATGTTCGAGAATTTTTGTTATTCTAGCGTATTGTCCACTAGTAAGTCTAACGACAGTATCATCATTGCGATAAAAGACCATTAATACCCATTCAATTAAATTGATATTTTCTATTGCATATTATTGAAATGTTAGGACTTTCATATTCAAAACTATTGAAAATTATTCAACGATACGAGACTTGAATGTTGCAATAACAAACCATTGATATCAATTCAATCAAATTGATTATCGCATTCGAATGGTTTCAAATCTTCGATTTGACCACGAATTTTACCATTGAAATCGATTGGGTAACATACATGAGAAATTTCATTGAATCCTATTGAAAACCATTACTTTAATAGTATATTTTTCTATTGATAATGATTAATCTCGATTAGGAATCAATAGTAATCTATATTATTGGAACCAATAGTATTTAATATCTTGACATTTCTTGTTGGATGAGGAATCATATTCAATGGTCATTTGGAGTGTTCAGATCGAAGATTGAAAACCATTCAGAAATTCTTCAATGGTTTTCAATGGAACTTTTATAGCAGGGTGTCTGTGTGAAGATGTGCATTGTACGTATACATTTTTTCCGGGCTCAAAAATCAAAATCTTAAGAGAACTCAAAGAAAGGTGTTTCCGTAGAGAGTGTGGCGATATTTACCCAATAAACTCCCCCCCCCCCCCACCTCTCTTTAACTTGCTCTTTCGACTTCTAGCACCCATTAGCGTTCCTTTTCAGTATTCTTCGATGGAGCTTATTTTGATCCAGTAGGATCCCTCTTCATTCCTATCAGTCTTGAACTTTCTTCAATCTTGTCTTCTCATTTCTCAAACCAATCAAAGAGCGCTATTAGCCAGTGTCATTCAAAGTCAAGCAGAAAATGATCACAATTGTAACGAAAATGCTAAAGGATTGTATAATGCAGCGTGCAACTAGCGGCCGGTTAAACTCTATCGTTATGATGCAGAAGAAAAACCAATCTTATCGCCTCTATATCGGTTTCCATGCTTTAAATAAAGTCAATGAGCCAAGTGTTTGTATCTTGCTTTTCATACAAGACATATTACGAAGGCTAAACGACGCGAATCATATCTCCGTGATCGATCTCAACAGCGCGTACCATCAGATCAAGCTCGCGCCAGCAGCGCACTCACTAACAGTATTCACCGTGACTCGACCACTTTCAATTCGTGTGCACGTCTTTCGGGCTAGCATAAGCATGAGCGACCTGCCAAGGACTGATGAATCGAGTAATTAAACCCGAATTAAGTCTATTAGCTTTCGCATACCTTGATGACATCATTGTAGTATCATCCACTTTTGACGAACACCTCCAAAAACTAAAGCTCGTGTTCATACGGATACGCGAGGCGGGATTAACCATCAATCTAAACAATTGCGGATTTCGTAAGCCAGAAGTCCGCCACCTCGGCTTCATTGTCGACCGTGATGGTTTACGACCAGATTCAGAGCGTATCCGCGCAATAACTAATCTTATGATGATCTTAGCACCGTACCTATGCCCGCTAAACCCCAACGGAGAATACACACTTGAAACTGACGCCAGCGCCACAGGTTTAGGTGTAGTATTACTACAGCAAGTGGAAAGCCGCGCGTGATCTAGTACGCGAGTCGCGTATTAATAAAAGCAGAACAGAATTATTTGACGACGGAGCGCGAAGCCTTCGCCGTAGTTGAAGCATCTGGAAATTTCGGCACTACCTCGAAGCGTACAAATTTTGCTTAGTGACAGACCACTACAACTTAAAATGGTTCATGACGTAGAAGGACCCGACTAACCGCCTCGCCCATAGGACGTTAGACCTCCAAGGTTACACCTTCGAGATAACATTCAGAAGCGGCAAGAACAACCAAGTGTCAAACGCTTTATCGCGTGTCTTTGAAAGGGGGAGGGCGTTAGAGTATACTCTCGTCGCAATGTTGTCGCACGCCTATGAGGCAAGCAAGGACAAGACGACCAAACACTCCCTCTCCTGGGAAGTCGACACAGTCTACACGTGGTAAGGCGAGAAAACACGCGAAGTATCCAAAAATCCCGAAAATTTTTCCAGATAGAAAACATGAAGAGGGGTTTTCTATACTTATCGCCCCGATGACGATCTACTTGGCGTAATAAAAGATGAAGATGCCTGGAAACTCGTGGGCCACCCCGGGCGTGAGAAAACATACCACAGGCTTAGTCGTGCCTACTCCTGGTTTAAAATGTACGCTGATGTACGCGACTACGTCAGGAACTGCGAGATATGCCAACAGTGCAAAGTAGAGGAACAACCGCCTTTCGGCACTATACGACCGCGCGAACTTGAGAAACCCTGGCAGACAATGGCGGGCGATATGGTCAGACCCGTTCCTCGAAGCTTTAGGGGTTTCGAATATATCCTGGTCCACGTAGACCTATTCACCCGATGGGTAGAGAGTGTACCGCTCAGGCAAGCAAGCGGTAGAGACATCACAAATGCACCACACGAGCGCATAGTCATGTACTTTGGAGCACCTTAAGCATTCTTATCAACAGCAACTTACAATCAGCCGGGATTGGCCACTCATCCACGCCAATATACTATTCGCAAGCTAACCCAACGGAGCGCGTAATACGCACCCTTAAGACGATGATCAAGGCCTTTCTCCGTGAGGCTTACATGAAGGAACTACGACGAGCTTCTACCCGAGTTCACCTTTACCTTAAACACCGTGGTACTAAGTAGGATGGAGCTGAGTCTCACATTTCTAAATTCAGCCACCAGCACAATCCACCAGATTATATCTAATTAGCAATTGACTAAGCCGCCGTCGAGTAGGGCGACACTGACGCTGTGTCCGACTGGTCGGAGTGCATGACGAGTAAGTCAGCCCTTACTCAATGGGTGAGAGAGAAGCCTGAAATAAAGATGAGCGCCAGTTGCATGCCCACAATGTGAAGCACCGGCTAGCCATTTTCAAAATCGGCAACTTGGTGTTGAAGCGGATATTTTCGAACATGGCGCTAGGGATAGCAGCGGGGTTAACTCTAGAATATGCCGGCCTGTGTATAGTCAGCGAAGTGGCTCAATACAACTTCTACCGTATAAGCAATCAATAAAAGAAATTAACAGAACCGATCCACGCCTAGGATCTTTAACGACGAAAAATGCCATTTTCTGAGTATGTTTTTCATCGCAAAATTCATTCGAAAAATGGAACAAAAAATTTATCTGAGGTATCGTTCCTTATGTATTTGGGCGTGCTAAATCCAAATCTGTGCTCACAATTGGAAATTTTTGTTTACAAAAAAAAAATATTGCGATTTTTTTATAAAAAAAATAGTGAAATATTGAAATTCTTTTTTTTTCGTGAATTTTTTTTACCCTTAAAGCATCAAAATCGAAAATCTTTCTTCAACCATGGATGCGCAAAATATTTGAACTTTAACAGAAAATTTTTATATTTGAGCTTTTTTTTTAAAATGGCGGATAAAATGGCGAAATATGAAAAAGAAATACTTTTCTCGTTACTATTTTTTTTTCCAAAACAACGAGGTTTAGGAAAAAGTTTTATAGAACAAAAATGTCTTATAATTCGTCAAAGAATACTCTTAAATTCTTTTCAGAGTTTTTGGAGAAAATTGTTGATTTTTCAAAAAACCACAAATTTGAAAGTTCCAAAAATTTTTCAAAAAAATATTAAAAAATTAGAGAATATTCTTTGACTAATTCTAAGAGTTTTATGTTCTTACACATTTTTTTCTAAGCCTATTGTTTTTGAGAAAAAAATTATCATACTTGTGCAAATTCTTTTTAACCGTTTCAACTTTTGAAACTTCCCAATACAATTTGGGGTCCAAACGTACGATATTTCCATTCTCCAAGAGGCTCTAAATACAGAAAATAACCTGAATTCCTATAAAATATGTCTAGTTTTAGTTTATATTGAGATATTACTCTTAGCGCAACCTATAGATAACGGCCTGGACGTGGTGAAAATTTGTCTCCTTCGGGGTGCTTCTTTATAGTGAGTCCCTTTGCCTTTCACTATACGGGGTACATTTTTTTAGTGGGTCCTCTCGCCTCTCACTGTAGAGGGTGCTTGTTTTTAGTGAGTCCCCTTACCTTTTACTGTACGGGGTGCTTGTTTTTAGGGAGTCCCCTTGCCTCTCACTCTATTCAGACATTCGAATGCTGTTGTTTCATACATGTACCGCAAAAGAACGAATTGAAGTTTTCACAGTACATGTATGTTCTTATTGAACAAGTGGAATACTTTTTTTGGTTATTTTGTTGAAGTATTGTATGTTTCTCCTGATTTTTTTAGCGTCATGAATGTAACTTCTAGCTATTGATATTGCAAATTCTTTAGTTACAACTTTCTTTCCACTATCATCAATAGCATTAGATATTACGACTACATTTATAATTGCTGCTTGGATAAGTCTAACGAAAACCACCCATGTTCATTTCTTTGAACGAATACTTGGCAATAAATTATTATAGTGCCCATAGTGCACATCGACTCCACCCATGAAGTGATTGTAAAGGTAAGTAACTTGTGGAATCGGTATTTCAATTTTTTCTTTTCCGATCAAACTATATCTCTTTGTTGTATAACGGGGGTTTTATTTGGGGCGGAAATAAAAATCTTACCCGTTAAAGAAAAGGATATTCCTTACGTCGCGAGGCTAACCGCCACCTCGATCAGCTCGTTCGGACAGCCTTAACCTTCTGACCATTCGCCCCAGAGCCCGTGAAAATCCACACGTGGAGGACACGTGTGGCGATCCGGGTTGCCCAGTGACTCTAGGTCGGGCAGGTTCTGTTATGGGCGATAGGAGAGGAAAACCAAAGGGGATTCGAAAAAAATCTCAGCCAATTGTCACAAGATCTACAAATTTATTTCTCTTTGCAGCGTTCAATTATACAAAGGGAAAGTTATGCTCGAGAGATTTCGCCGGGTATGTCGCGTTCGCGATGAGTGAGATAAAGACGCGCGCATTTACATCCAATATCGAGGACTTACGTCACGGGAACGAGTTGCTGCAGACAACGGAGTTCCTGACAATGTCCACGGGTCTCGTTGGCTTCTGGTCCTTCCTTGCAGCGCTTTTCCCAGCCGAGGTTTTCCCTGCCCGGATTCACAGTTGCGCGCGATCCTCGACTGTTGCCTCAGATCGCTCTGGGCAACTGGTTATAATGGGCAGTGGACGGTCTTTTCCTCAGCTACGATTCTCAGCTCCTTCGAAATTATCGGCCCTCTGCACGATGTCGGTCGAGGAGTTCTTTAGTTTCTTCTCACGGCCACTTGCCTCTCGTGGTTTTCTATCTGCAGGTCCGGACTCGAATGGTGCCACGCGCTTCTCTCCTCTCTTCACGCCTCGCGTACGCCAGCCGGCGGCCTAATCGCTCTCATTTCCCTTTCCCTTTTTCCTACTGTCCCATGTTACGCGCGTTTAACACGCGCTGACCGATGCCCTAATCTCTCTCCTCTCTCCCACTTTCTTTCGTTCGTTCGTTTCGCGCGCGCTTTCCGCTTCCCCTTCTCTGCTTTATTCTCACGAGCCGACTTTTGAGTTGCCCCACGCGATGGAAGCGCTTAGGCTCTACTTTTAACGAGCGACACTCGTTACAGTTGACGATAATGGAGTGACAGTTGTAGATAATATCGACACTGACTTCGAATCCATTACAGTGATGTAATTTATTCCAGAGTTTCGCTCATTCTTTACTGCATATGTGTCACGGGACTTTATCAATGATATTTTTTTCTTTGACACGGTTGTCTCTAACAGTTCCAGTACATTTCAATTTTAACTATTTCAAATGCATAACAAGATCTAAATTTGTAAAATAATTATCAAAATAAAGATGATAACGAGAAAATTTTGCATCAGATGTTAATTCAAAGAAAGGTTTCAGTAAATGTAAAACCATGCGAGATCCTGATGCACATTTGGATAACATACAGTGCCGCTCACGCACTTTTACCCCCCCACGGGCAAAATCAGTCTAACTTCAAAGTTTTATATCTCTGGTAGAAATTAACGTACAGAGACGCGCGTGGGTGCGTTTGAAAGGTCTTTTGGAGAGCTTTCAAATGATATGACTCACGGTTGCCATCGATTGTTTTTTTAAATTTTGCAACAATTATGCAAAATTGAAAATTCTGAAATTTTTTTATTATTTTTGACAATTAGCCAATTTTGGAAAAAAAATCGTACGAAAATTTAAAGTACACCATTTTTTAGCTATTACCAAGCCCTATCTGAATCACTCATCAAAAATTTATTTTCGTCAAATATGACGCGCGCACGGGCATTTTTTCCTGGAAGTGACAGTTTTTTTCAACATTTTTTATCTCCGTCAAATTGTAACAATCGAAAAAAATTTATAGGAGAAAAAATGTTTGTTTTTTCACGTAGAATACTGCAATAATTTTTTTTTTTAGTTTTTCGAAAAATTTTTTTTTTCGGTTTTTTTCAATTTTTTTTTCTCACAGTCGGTACGCTAAAAAGATGAGAAACCACAAAAAAAAATTTTTTTCCACCCATTCAATAATACTACATAACAAGTATCGTAAATTACATAAAAAAAAAAATCTTTTTTTTTTCGACCTTGAAAAATAATTTAAAGCGAAAAAAAAAATTTTTCGAAAAACCAAAAAAAAAATTATTGCAGTATTCTACGTGAAAAAACAAACATTTTTTCTCCTATAAATTTTTTTCGATTGTTACAATTTGACGGAGATAAAAAATGTTGAAAAAAACTGTCACTTCCAGGAAAAAATGCCCGTGCGCGCGTCATATTTGACGAAAATAAATTTTTGATGAGTGATTCAGATAGGGCTTGGTAATAGCTAAAAAATGGTGTACTTTAAATTTTCGTACGATTTTTTTCCAAAATTGGCTAATTGTCAAAAATAATAAAAAAATTTCAGAATTTTCAATTTTGCATAATTGTTGCAAAATTTAAAAAAACAATCGATGGCAACCGTGAGTCATATCATTTGAAATCTCTCCAAAAGACCTTTCAAACGCACCCACGCGCGTCTCTGTACGTTAATTTCTACCAGAGATATAAAACTTTGAAGTTAGACTGATTTTGCCCGAGGGGGGGGTAAAAGTGCGTGAGCGGCACTGTATCTCCTATTACAGAGTTTTTTCCTCAGTATAAGTCTACACTCAATAAATATCCATCAGTAGTCACAATTCCTAAAATTTAAGACCGAATCGCGTAGGTTTTCCACGAATGAACGGTTTCAGGCACGTTCTAGCATACGATTTAGCCATCATTTTATCCACTGATAAAGCTGATCTCCAGAAGCCAAACTTCAGAATATTTTTTTGAAATAATTTCAATAAAGCATGAACTCGCCAAGCCTTATCATTTGGATCTGTATCCTTGGCCTTCGAGTAATTCAATTTGGACTTGATCAATTCAAACCTATCTCGTGACATTGCTGAAGAAATTATTTCACAATATAAAAAAGCGTCAGTTAACCAATAATCTCTCTGAGATTTTCTTGTATTGAATGAGGTCATTATAACGATTCAAATGAATGTGTTAAGATCGACTAACGATAAATCAAAGCCATTTTCCTAACATGTCTCAATGACACACGTTTTCATTTCATTTAAAAAAAAATGTTCAAATAATTCTCTTGGCTCACATTTCCTAATTTTTTCCTGTATAGATCTAGGAAATAATATTTCATTTTCAAGCACATCAGAATATATCTTTTCCCTATTTACCCATTCAAATTGATGATCTTGTTCAAGCTTACTTTGGTCTGCTTGATAACTTTTCGAAGCCCTCTTGAAAGTAGCTTTCGGCAATTTTTCATCGCGATAATTATCCAAAATAATTATTTTCAGAATCTAAGGAGCCAAAATAATCTGCATTTGGTATCATACAGTTCTCATCATCGTCTGTTGTATATACTTTAGTATCACTTTCAGGATCAGGAGAAATAGCACGCCTCAATTGTTTTCGTGGCATTGCAAGTATAAATAAAGGAAGAAATTATTTAGGAAACCTCGCG
This sequence comes from Phymastichus coffea, assembly GCF_024137745.1. Taxonomy (NCBI): domain Eukaryota; kingdom Metazoa; phylum Arthropoda; class Insecta; order Hymenoptera; family Eulophidae; genus Phymastichus; species Phymastichus coffea. Next base: position 9,747,683 of record NW_026706814.1, read on the forward strand.
ATTTCAAGATGCTGTATTTAAATAACTTGTCGGTTGGAAAACCAAGATATATTTTATCGACTTCAACCGCCGATGTCACCAAATAGTCTTTGAGAACAATTTTCTAAAAGAATGACTGGGTTAAATTATGAGTATAGTATATATTTTATAGGCATTCAGGTCATTTTCTATATATTTTTTTTTTTTTTTATTTTAACGTCGCTCTATTTATGCTCCATCAGTGCTAATTAGCGACGGAGGCTTGCAATGTGTTTGAGAACAAAGCACATGAAACTTTTTTCAGAGGTGCTTGTATCAGCAGGAACTGGGAATCGAACCCGGGCCTACCGGGTGCGAGTCCGTCGCCCTACCGACCGAGCCATTGCAGGCCTCATTTTCTATATTTAGAGCCTCTTGGAGAATGGAAATACCATACGTTTGAACCCCAGATTGTATTGGGAAGTTTCAAAAGTTGAAACGGCTGAAAAGAATTCTCGCAAGTATGATAATTTTTTTCTCAAAAACAATAGGCTTAAAAAAAAAATTTGTAAGAACATAAAAGTCTTAGAATTAGTCAAAGAATATTCTCTAATTTTTTTTATGTTTTTCTGAAAAATTTTTGGAACTTTCAAATTTGTGGTTTTTTGAAAAATCAGCAATTTTCTCCAAAAACTCTGAAAAAAAATTTAAGAGTATTCTTTGACGAATTATAAGACATTTTTGTTCTATAAAACTTTTTCCTAAACCTCGTTGTTTTGGAAAAAAAATAGTAACGAGAAAAGTATTTCTTTTTCATATTTCGCCATTTTATCCGCCATTTTAAAAAAAAAGCTCAAATATAAAAATTTTCTGTTAAAGTTCAAATATTTTTTGCACCCATGGTTAAAGGAAAATTTCGATTTTGATGCGTTTAGGGGTAGAAAAAAATTCATAAAAAAAAAAAGAATTTCAATATTTCACTATTTTTTTATAAAAAAACAGCGATATTTTTTTTGTATACAAAAATTTCCAATTTTGAGTCAGGATTTGTATTCAGCACATCTATATACATAAGGAACAATACCTCAGATCAATTTTTTTTTCCGTTTTACGAATGTATTTTGCGATCAAAAACATGCTCAGAAAATGACGTTTGGGCTGCAGATAAACGCAGCGAAAATGAAGAGAATGAGCCGCAGATAGCGACGAGTGTTCAGCCGCCAAAGGGAGGAGCGCTGACGTGCGATCCGTAGCTGCCAAGCACGAGTGAGGCCAATGATGCTAAGAGAATCTGACGAATAAGGGAAAGGCGGTAACCGAGTTACTTCCCAAACGCGGCTGCGGGCGATCGCCGAAGAAGGTACTCGCAGGGACGGGCAAACAATAGAGCGACGTGAGCAAACAGCCTGGGCAAGACGAAGGACGACCGAGAAAGGCCGTACATCACGTATCGAAAAACGCATTGAAAGCGAGCCTAAGTGCGACACTCGTGGTGAGCCACTGGACCCCGCTGCAGACAGGCACCAGCACCAGAAGCACCCGAAAATTAATAAAGAGCTCAAAAATACTGAGTTCGTGCTTATTTGCCTATCTTCTTGCGAAATTTGATGAGTGACGCACCGTATTGGACGATTCACGCCGTCGCGATCGTCGGAGGGGACTCGCTGCGCACAAGAGAACCATGCATTCCTCGTTGCCTTCTGCGAGATTTTGCGCGAGTCCGAACCTGGCGTCGAACTCGACAAGAATCACCTATCAACGTGTGATAACAAGACAGAGCTGCTGAATTTTCGAGCTAGCTCGTCGGGCAAAGATTACGGAGCAACCATCCGCAACCAGCTTTGTCGTTCGCAGATGCGGGCATTTCACTAACGCCGGCAAATGCGCGCATTTCACCAGCGTCGGTGAGTGTGGGCATTTCACCAGCGAACGTATCCTTTCAATTAGCTAGCCAGCAGCCGGAAGTATTAAGATTACATGTTGATTTCGTTTTTGCAAGCTTGCTTGAAACTACTGGTTTCAGTAATCCACGGCATGCTATGACTCTTTCTCTCTCGCGGCAGGTACTTTTCCTGTGTGCGCCCGATCTCATTAAATCGGTTGGATTCGCATGTGTATTCGCCCCTCGGATATTGAAAGTGAAGACCGCAAATAAAGCTCCGATACTTAACCAAACGCCGCATCGTACTTTTTTGCCTTGTTTTACCTTCTTATCTACACTGTTCCTCAGCAACCCCAGACATTTACAAAAAATACGCAAAAATCTGCTTACGCTAATTTGTTTGTTAGAATTTAAGTAGTTGATATCCATCAATCCGGCCCTAGGATCTGCTAGGATTTTCAAGATAAAGCCTATTTATGAAAAAAATAACGTTCTCAGGAGCAATTTTATCGAAAATGTACTAACAAGTACATTCTTCTCGGTTGTACAAGAGTCTATAGTAGAAGAAAATGCAGTAACTGATTATATATATGTTAGTCTTGATCGCAATAACAACAAAGACAATAAAAAAATAAAAAAACAATGAATTTTTACAACAATTTAAATCGTAAAATTTTATATTATGTACAATTATCTCGAAATATTCCGTGCTTATACCAAGCTTTATGTTAATCGTATTTGGAGTAGTCTAGCCTGAACTCTCTAAACTAAAAGTAAATATGAATACAATAAAAATAAACACACCGCGGAACTGTATCAGTCTTCGGATAAGAAACTGTATACTCACGTTCGTGAGTTCAGTTGGTTCAGTTGACCACCGAGCTTTCGGTAGAATATTACTTCTGTTACATAGTCAGGTGCGTAGAAAATAAACCGACGACAAAATGTCTTCTTTTTCTAGTCACGAGGAGAATCGGAAAAAAGTGTGTGTATTGTGTTTTCGAAAAATTGAGTGTGGTAACAATGATTTGAAGCGTTTTGAAATAAGTGAAAATACAAATAGTCTCATCACAAAGCATTTGGACAGAAACTTTTCATTGTCAAACAGCATTTATCCTTCGAGTATATGTGTGACATGTCGTCTTCATCTTTGGCGATATGCAAATCGTGAAATAAGATTTACGTAAAATGCCGAATTATTGTGAGCTTATTTTACTTCCTAAGAGTACGAGAGCCAATGCTAATAATGATTGTGAATGTGACATTTGTAATGTAGCGAGACGTAACAGTCATGTAAAGGTAAAAAAGGGCCGTAAACGAAAAATAGAAAATAACCTTCAAGCAGATGATGAAAAAAAAGTGTTTCTGAAGTTAAAATACCCGTGAAAATGTGCTCTAAATGTTTTCATTTACTGGAAAAGAGATCGAAACACATATGCAGTAAAGTTTCAGCACGTAATAATATACAGTCAATAATAACAAATCATCTCGACGGAGAGCAGCAACTTCAAATCGCATCGTCAATATTAAAAAGACACGTTCAAAGTAAAAAAGTTGTAATTGATGAAAATACGGTGTTAGAAATACCTACACATGGCGGTAGAAAAAGAAAAATCGTACTTAGACCTGAAATAAATTATGTCTCTCTTTCTCAAGAGCAATTAGATGATTTTCAGAATACTACTAGTACGTCTACTAGAGGTATGAAAACTATTACTAACTTAATAAGAACCGCAGCTGGAAAAAAGTTAATTCCATAAAATTACATTTCAAACGTGACGAAGAAAACGAATTTTCTTAAAGAGTATTATAAATCGGATGTGTTCGAGTTTACAGTAAATAATGGTGGTGTAAAAAAAAGACCAGTAGTATGGGCTGAAACAGTAACATTACTCGCTAAGATAGTTGAAGAACGCCAGATTATAGGTGACTGTAAAGTAAAAATAATGGCTGACGGAGGTCAAGGCTTCTTTAAAATTTACACGTCTTTATTGCAAAATGAAGAATATTTATCAGAAGAGGAAGCCGATTTCACGTCCAAGAAATATAAAAGATCATTGTATAGTGAAGGCGGAAGTACTAAGAAAAAGAAATTATCCAGTGTGTATCGATTGATTATGCTTGCTATAGTTCCAAATATTAAGGAGACTTATGAAAATGTTAAAATATTATTTGATCTCATAAAAATCAATGACGTGTCTTTCAGATTTGTTTGTGATTTCAAGCTTCTTCTTATGATTAATGAATAACAAACAGCTACGTCCACCTACCCATGTCCTTTCTGTTTTGCAAAATTAAAAACATAACAAAATAAAAATTGTGATCAAGACACTGAAGAGACAAACTCTTTAAATAATAAAAATTTAAAAACACTAAAAACTTTTGGAGATCTTGAAGAAGATTATAGATTATTTTCAACGCATCATAAAAATAAAAAACATGCAAAAGACTGTCATAGTACAATAAATTTACCTTTATTTAGAGAAAATAAGAATGTGTTTGTCAAAGAAAGATGTGTGATACCAGAGTTACATGTTTTACAGGGATTTGTCATTTACATATTTTTGGATGGTATTGTCAAAAAAGTGGGAAGAGAAAAAGCATTGCTATGTCTAAAAAAGTTGAAATGTATTCCAAGAAATTATCACGCAGACATTTTTGAAGGAAATGCATGCAGGAAATTATTGAAGAACGCCGATCTTCTTATGGATCCAGAGATTTACGTCGGTTTAAAATACGGGACGCTTGAACTTCTGCGTTATGTTTCTGCTTTGAAAGCTGTGAATAGAGTGGTAAATGACTGTTTTTCCTTGAGAAAAGTCAGTTCTGATGTGTATGCTGATATATGTCACTTGAAAAAAACTTTTGAAGGAACTGAGCTTTCGCAAAGTTTAAAAGTTCACGTAGCTATAGAACACATTCAAGAGTGTTTAGAATATTTGGATAATGACAGCTTAGGAATTAGGTTAGAACGAGCCGGACAATCTGTTCACAGGGAATTTCTGAAATTTTGGAAAAAGTATGAAATTAAAATACTAGATGATTTCACTTATATTAATAGACCGAAAAAAGCAGTTGTTGAACTTTTTTCAGGTCACATTTAATGATAACTATAACTGGGTGTACTGTTACTACTTGATAATGTAAATTTGTTGTTAACGTTTATTTAAGTAACGTTGCGAAATTTGTTTTACCTATGTAAAAATTTGGTACGAAATTGTACGATGTAATTTGTTGCAAAGGTTCATTGCTCATGGTTTTTTTACTGTTTTTGTTGTTATTGCGCTCATGTTTGAAATTTATATAATTATTTATTGTATTTTCTTGTACTACACACTGTTACAGAAACGAGGAGAATATATTCGTTAATAAATATTCGATAAAATTTCTTATAACCCCTGAGAATGTTATTTTTTTCATAAATAGGCTGTATCTTGAAAATCCTAGCAGATCCTAGGGCCGGCCTGGTGAATATCAACTACTTATATCCTAACAAACAAATTAGCATAAGCAGATTTATGCGTATTTTTTGTAAATGTCTGGGGTCGCTGAGGAACAGCGTGAGCAGCCACTCGACAACACGTTTGAGCACAATAACGGAGTAGCGGCGAACTGAGCCTAGTTCGGCAAGGGTCGGCAACAAATAGGAGTAGGGTCAGAGAAGGCTCGTCGTCCACGCGGGAGCCACCGCTCTTTGCCAAACGGTGTCGTGCGCGAATTTACACGAAGCCCCATCCCTCATTGGACAATACGAGCTCAGTCGTGCGCGCGAAAATTGCCTTCAACCTGAATAATCGCCTTGTTACATATTAATACAGTGAAAAAAAATTCTTTTTATCATTTTCTCCAGTTTTTATTGCAGGCAGCGTTTAATTTTGTGACAAAAAAGAAAAAAAATTTTGTAATGAAACAAATGTTTGAAATAATGAAAATGTTTTAAATGTTTTTTTTTTTTTTTTCTCAAAAAAAAAAGACTTTTTACAAAACTTTTTAATTTTTATCATTAACAGCGTTTAATTTCGTAAAAAAAAAATAATTTTTTTTAATTTTCAATTTTTATGACAGTAGGAAATGTAGAAAAACAATGATTAATTTTTTATTTCAATGCGATTCCGTTGCAATCCTCGAATTTTACTTATTATTTTTTGTTAATTAAAAAAAAATTGATACCCCCAACGGAATTCTACCTCGATCTAAATGTTTTATAGAGAATATTCGTATATCAATAAAACAGTTTGTTTTTAACTACGCCTGTGATAAAAAAATAAGTATTTTTATGCTGCCCCGTCTCCAATAAGAGATAAATTTTTTTTGTTAAAATTATTTTGTTCGTTTAATTACTCTGATTAACGAAGGATTTACGAATACAGTCAACATGCAGTTTCGAAACGTATGGATATTAGTCAATCAGTATTATCTCGTGCTTATGCGAAATATCAGGAGATGAATCAATACAATCGTCGCCCTGAACAAGGTCATAATCTCCCACAACACTTCGCGATGATCGGGCAATTGTTTGCAAAGTTGAACGTAAACCTTTCGACAAATTCGAATATTGCGGCACGAAATTTCCCGAATCGGAGACAACAGCAGCAACACTGACAACGATAATGACATCGCATGCGAAACAATTCATTCTGAACGATCATCAACCGTTTTCGTAAAATTGGGTTAAATGTATGACATCTTAATCGTGTACCCATGCTGACAGCGAGACATCGCTGAGCTCATCTAGTGTATTACCAAAATTGGCCCTTCAGATAATCGGAAAATGTTTTACTCAGTACACGGTGGGTCTGAGCGACATTTAAATAAAAGTGAAAGCAGGTTCCAATTTTTTTGCATATTTCGGTAAAAATACTAATAATTAGAAGATCCCAGAAAGAATTAAAAAAAATCCCTGAGCCCTTTTTGAAAAAATCGATTTTTTAAAATTTTTATCAAACAAAAAAAATACAAAAATAATTTTAGTTGTGGTTGATGGTATTAATAAATAAATCAATATTTTTTCGATATTTCCACAGATGCACATTTAATAATAAAAAATTCAACACCAGCATTTTGAAAATTAATTTTTTTTTATTTATTGACTGTTTTTACTAATTTTTATCTCTCTATTCTCCCATACACAATCATATTAATGGAGAAACACATGTATATATAAATATCAGTGTTTATTAATAGTATACATACGATAAGGACATAGCAGTATTGTAAACATGTGTGTTTACAGCGCGCACCTGTATCTAAGGAAGTAGTAGCTAGAATAGCGTGCTCAAAAGTTTTCACAGTTGTCCCAGCTTGATTGACCGATCAACAATGAAATCTGCCAGTAATAGTGTTCTCGTGATAAGAAATACAATAAGAATTTTGTTGTAGTTAACGTTCTGTGTTTCTTCAAAATAATTGAATTAGCAACATGAAGCGACGTGCACTAACGCACTCTGAGAATCGTTCGAAAATTTGTTTGGTTTGTCAGAAAAAGAAGGCTAAACTGAAAAAAATTTGTGGAAAGTTTCTCGAGAAATTGGAGAATTTAGAATTTAATTTTACAACATGTTGTAACTCACTAAATTCTCCAATTTCTCGAGAAACTTTCCACAAATTTTTTTCAGTTTAGCCTTCTTTTTCTGACAAACCAAACAAATTTTCGAACGATTCTCAGAGTGCGTTAGTGCACGTCGCTTCATGTTGCTAATTCAATTATTTTGAAGAAACACAGAACGTTAACTACAACAAAATTCTTATTGTATTTCTTATCACGAGAACACTATTACTGGCAGATTTCATTGTTGATCGGTCAATCAAGCTGGGACAACTGTGAAAACTTTTGAGCACGCTATTCTAGCTACTACTTCCTTAGATACAGGTGCGCGCTGTAAACACACATGTTTACAATACTGCTATGTCCTTATCGTATGTATACTATTAATAAACACTGATATTTATATATACATGTGTTTCTCCATTAATATGATTGTGTATGGGAGAATAGAGAGATAAAGATTAGTAAAAACAGTCAATAAATAAAAAAAAATTAATTTTCAAAATGCTGGTGTTGAATTTTTTATTATTAAATGTGCATCTGTGGAAATATCGAAAAAATATTGATTTATTTATTAATACCATCAACCACAACCAAAATTATTTTTTTATTTTTTTTGTTTGATAACAATTTTTAAAAATCGATTTTTTCAAAAAGGGCTCAGGGATTTTTTTTAATTCTTTCTGGGATCTTCTAATTGTTAGTATTTTTACCGAAATATGCAAAAAAATTGGAACCTGCTTTCACTTTTATTTAAATGTCGCTCAGACCCACCGTGAGTAAAGAATCACATCTCAACCTTCATGGTAGTAATAAATATCTTCTTGTTTGGTGTCATCGTGGAGAATGTTTGCTTATACACTCGCATCCGAAGGCCTTTTGCATCATTTCAATAGTTTCCGAACTCGTTTTTCCGAGTTGAAAGCAAAATTTGATGCAAATTCGTTGATCTTGTTTTCAGTCACTTTTGACAATATCAAAATCCGACGAACGCGAAAAAGGCACTGTAAACAAAGACACGCTGCGCATGAACTATACGTCCGGCAGGTGTCAGTAAGTAACCAATACATTCGTGAGGCTTTACTGTTGACGTTTCTGTCCGGTAGAGGTCGCTCGAACACTATGGCGCGAAGATATAAACGTAGGCCCGATACTTTCCGGACAGACCTCGTACATGGATGAGTATGTGAAAGACACGTAAATTCGACCGCGTAACCTCCACGTGGTACATTTTGGGTAATGTTATTGTCAGTGGTAATTGATTTCTCTAATTTAATGAAGTTATCAATATAAAGGAAAATGTTAAATTTTTTTTTAAATAAAAGAACATTTTTTGTTCAAAAATCAAACGCTGTTGAAGATAATATATACAAATAATTTATATTAGTTACAAAATTTTCGTTTCAATTCAAAGTTTTTTTCCCTTTTTCACAAACTAAACGCTGCTTGCAATGAAAACTTGAGAAGATGATAGAAAGAATTTTTTTAAATTTATTTCAAGATCATGGGCATTTAAAAACAAAAAAAATGATCCTTTATTTTTGCAAACATATAATTGAATAAAACAAAGAAATTTCACAATAGATTTAATTTAAACTGTAAAAGGTGTAACTGGGTGGTTATCTAGCAAAAATGAAAAATTTATTAACGCACAAACTCCTACGACGCAGAGCTAACCGCCGCTCCGTTAAACACGTATAGTTATTCGTGTATTCGCCTTTACGTTTGATGATTTCGTTTCAGTGTCTTCTTTCCAACCGAGTTGAACTCACCTTAAGTCACTTGACTTGTGACACTCGATCTATCTTCAGTATGAATGACTTAAAGCCTAATCCGTCTAATCCCCTAGACGAAATCGGATTAAGACTTAAGCCTTTATAGATCTATTAAGCTAATAGGAAACGAAATGACGTAAACGGCGAATAAAATTAACAAAGTTTAGTCAATAAAAACTACAGTTTTTTATGGGCCGAAAGACTAACGCACGCGAAAGGTTTCATAATTATAAATTATAATTCGGTGAGAGAGAGAGAGAGAGAGAGAGAGAGAGAGAATTCGAAAATTGCCGCAAAAACTAGCTCGGCGCGAATACAAAAATTACGCTCACGATTGACAAAATTTTGTCGTGCAATAATAAAGGGAGGTGCACCTACCCTGCGGTGCAATTACGGTGATCAGCCGTAATTGTTATTGAAGAAAATCAACGGTCGATGCTCCTCTAATCAGCTGCGCTGCCTCAATAAAAAATCTGCCGCTGCTTGCTGCTGCTATAATGCTGCTGCTTGCTGTTGCTATAATACTGCTGCTACTGCTCGATTAATGCACTCACGCACGTATACAGTCCCAAGAAAACTTTATAAGAAAAACGGCGAAACACAGTGCAAAACAAGTTGGCGGTATTCACGCGAAAACAGCTGAGGTTTAACTGAATATTTAAACCCTTGCTCTCTCTTAGTTGTTTAAACTCTCTCTTAGTCGTTCGAACTAACATCGCGAGTGCACGAATCGCGAATGGATCGATTTATCGAATCGACTACCGTTGCAAAGGCTTTTATTGATATATGGAACTGTAAAAGGTACAATTAAGATTACTGATTTTCGTGATACTATTAATTTAACGCACGGTTTTTCCCAAAATCCCGCAAAAGCCCTTTTTTTGTTTTCCCAAATTCATGTATAACCTATCTTCAATTTTTTGTGCGATCATTTGGTTCTGAGATATCTATGATCAAAGAAAAAATGATTCTTCTTCATTTCAACTCCGATATCTTTGAAACAAACTGTTATATCCAGCTCTACTACATCCCTAATTAAAGTCGTCCAGTCCATGATTAGATAATTGTTTAGACAAACAACATTTCTTCTCATCAGTGGACCAAAAAAAGAACTAAAAAAATTTTTTCTCACGATATTCCTTAGGATTTCACAAAATACATGGACTAGAAAATTTTTTGACTCTTAGATTCAAAATCTAGAGACTTCAAGCTTAAATTTGCTTTTTTCTTTGAATTTGTCATATAACCATTTTTAACAAAGATAGGGTTATTTGGAAAATCACTTAAAATTTGGAATTTTGTTTTGATCCCTTAATTTTTTCCGCTAGTGTATTTGATGGTCCAATTCTTAGTTTAATCAAATATGAAATCAGAGCTCTTATTGTGGTCGAGAAGGCGGAAAAAAGTTTGTTGTCGATTCCGAGGAAATCGGATTGAGTAGTTACCTTTATTTTTACTTATATTCTCAAGAAATCATTGTTCAAAATTCGGATGTGCTCCTTTTTTATTTTGATAGAGATTAACCAAAAAAATATTTTGACGTCGGGGTTCTTTCGTTTTTTGTTTTCGTTGTTTTCGTTGTTTTTGTTTTCGTTCTTTGAACTCTTTGACTTCATCGACTCTTTACTACTTCACTCCTTCACTTCTTCACTACCTAACCTGATTTCTTTGAGGCTTTTTGCAGAGCTTTTTATAACCTGTGGGTGGTTAGATAGAAATCCTCTTGGAAATGTTTTACATAGAAAAATAACTTATCGCTTGTAGAAGTAATTACAAATAAGAAATACCTAAATCGTTTAATAATATTTAATGAATAATTATTTTCTCTTTTTAGCCAAATTTTATAAGGTAAATATGAAATCGGTTAATTAATAATAATCAATTCTAACAATTTTGTCAATATGTGCAGACTCAACGCTTTCGGTATTCTTTTATTTGTTTAAATAAATTATTAATTTTTTATTTATTGATAACAATCGTATTTAAGTTGCTATCAATGAATCGAATTATTACTCATGTTCCTAAGATTGTCATCTCGAGCTCAGTGTATCCGCTTTATTATAATAAATTAATATTTGCAAAATTATAATTAAATGAAGTTTACACATTGAAATTCAATAATATTTAAGAGTTTAAAACAATTGAAAACATGATAATTATAATCTACGCACCAAAACTAACATGAAAAATACTTTAGTTCATTGAAATTTGAACAATAAAAATTTGCATATCTGTATCTATAAGTAGAATAACGTCACGCTCCTTATCTGGTCATGAAATTTGACTCTTGCCCTAATACAATCATATAATATGTGAGGTAGCGCTGTTCTCTATACTAATTAATAGGTATAGATACGCGAGTTTGGTGGTTTGCCGCGATATAGTAAAAAACCAAGAAAATTGACAGGAGCTCACCAGATAAGCTCATAGATAACATAGATACAAATAATTGAGTAAATCTATGAGTAAAGGCAGCTAATAACGTTCTTAAGAGCGAAACTGTACTCCCTTGCAGATGTTGCCTGAGTCGTGCTACATCAAATCGCTACCTTCCTAGATAGCGGAAATCGGTCGGCTGAGAGTATCACAGAGCAGAGCGTACGATAACCTAGAGAAACGTGATTACGAACAACAACGATGTCGAATGGAGAAGGATAAGCGAGAGTGGTAATTAAATAAAATGCGTAAGCCTCAAGGTGAACAAGCTGATATATTTAACAAAAGAAAATAACAAAAAAAAGAACTAAAATTATTAACTCTTGACGGATAAAGAAGCGTAGCGAATGCATCGCGTAGATTGGCATCGCACAAGCACTCAAGTAGTCGTGCACTCACAAAAATGAATAATGCGTACCCGTCACGTACGCAGACGCGCTGCATTGTGAGCTGTACCGGACAATGGCAGCAAGTGAACTGGTGCGCGGTATACAAAGGAGTAAGCGAACGCAGCAGTCCTCGTCGCTATCGCGAAATATATTGTCGTAAATATTGGGCCGCAACATTAGTGCGCTATGCGAGAAAAAGCTAAACAAAGGCAGTATGCGCAACGTGAATGAACAGAAAAAACAAGCAAGCTAGAGGAAAGAAAAAGAGGAAGAAAAAGCCGAACTTGTACTTACAGTGATTCATCGTTCGTTAAACTATAATGGTGCGTAATATAACAACACTATGCAACAACATAAAGCAATAGCTTCTCCTTATTACAGCGTATTCGCTTTTCGATGTACAGTTTGGTTAACCTGATTATCCACTAAAATGTCGTCTTAAACGCGATCGCTAAACTCTATCTCTTTGTTAGAATTTTGCGACGATGTACACTATTTATGTCGATTCAAACTTGTTGTTGATCGAATACTAACTACCTAAATCGCGCTTATTTTCTTTTTCTTCACAATAATTGTATCTCCGTGAGGTCCGCGTTACGGGTTTACAATCGATAATCGAGCAAAGGGCTCGTCACTTACCAATTCGATTACGTCTGCTCTGCGTTGTAAACATCTTATGAGGCATGTACATAATTAACCATAAATGATATTATTACTGGCTTTGAGGAGAGAAAAACATAAGAAGCTAGAACCCGCTCGTTGCAATATACATGTAGTAAGTTTTCTTAGATGTAAAATGATGAAATTTGAACAGTTCCAGTTTTCAATTTCTTAGAATAGAAAAAGAGTCGTTGATTAAATTAATTTTATATTTTTCCAAATAGTTCAAGAATTCTTACCCTGATTTACCAGCCTACTCTGAATACTTGCCAAAACCTTCATAACTCTTCAATAATTTTAACGTTTGCTCAACATGTTCGAAAAGTATATGCATTTTCCAAGTTACTGGTACCTTGTTTGAAAGAGTGAGTTTTGGTAATTCAGTGATAATTTCATTGAGTTCATCTGCAGACCCTCTCCATTCAGTGAAGAAATACAAATATACTAATTTATCCATTGCTTTGAAAGCATATACAGGGTGAGGAAAAAGTATGGAAATCCCGGAAAATTCGGAAAACCGCATGAGGTTAGTCATGAAACAAATGTCATATCTATGTAACTTTCAACGAGGAAAGCAACGGTGACCTCTGATTTGACTTTGAACCTCATTTTCAAGGTTATTTCAAGGCCAACCTTATTTTTCATATTGGAACCCCTATTTTTTATACTGGAATCAAAAAGAGCGATAAATTTTACAGGTGGGAACGATTCAAAGATAGCCTGACTTTTAATCCTCCTTGAAACCATGTATTTTCAAACGCATCATATCTTAACGCCTGGATAGCTGAAACAATCTGATTTCACAAAAGTTACAGCGTTCAAATTTCCTGTGATAAAAAGGAACCTATTATTGTATCGCCTACCATTTATGCCCACACGTTTAATTTTTGAGGATGTTGAGTGTGACTTTCTCTGATTCAATGAGGATTTTGTCGTACCAATATCTAAGGTTATGGCGATTGACTTCGCCATTTAATTGACATGTAGCTTCGTCTGAGAAAACATTATTTTTTAAAAAATACAAAAACAGGGTTGATTTTTGCTAGAAAACGAATAAAAAGCAATTTGAAGATCTGTCTTTCTCGTATTTTTTTAGAATTTTGAAAAATGAAGATAACTCTTTTTTCACACTGCACAGTTCATCTGGACCTCATTTTTTTCGTAGTCTTCATCTTTTATTTTAGGAAATAGAAAGTCACTACTTTGAGCATAAAATATTAAACTTTTCAAAATCTGGAAAGTCACGTTTTTTTCGTCAAAAGTTACGTTTTCTCCTCTTTCATGGGCTGTAAAGCTAATTGTTTATTAGAAATACAAAATTATTTTGAAGGTATTTGAAAGAAGTGAAAATTTTTAAATAAAATACAAATGCTTTTACAAATAATAATTAAAAAACTATTATCATTTAGATTTTAAAATCTTATTTGTTCTTGACTTCTACTAATTGGAAGTTGAAACCATATTTTGTTGTTTTCATAGTAAATAGGCTCTAGAAAAAAAATACTTAACAAATAAGAAAAAAACTAATTCGACAAATTCTTCAAATATTTCAGTTTTTTTATTTAGTTACAATAACAATATTAAATTTTTGTTTTTTTCAAACTTTTAAAATGTTTCGTTTGCCCGAAAGACAACGAATATCTCTTCTAATGATGATGGGTTAGGGTAATCAGCAAAAGTCGTATGTTGTTAATCTCTTTAATAGAACGTTTCGAAACGGCGATGGCGAAACTCCTTTGTCTAAATCCACAGTTTTAAAAACCTTAAGACGTTTTCAATAAACGGGGTCTATTAAAAATCGTTCTGTTACTGGGAGATCACGAACAGCAACAAATGAAGAAAAATCTTTAGATGTTTTACTGTCTTTTGTAGAAATTCTACATGAATCATCTCGATCAGTAGCTTTACCACAGGAGATCGATCAAAAATTTTTTCTTAAAATTTTAAATGTAAACAAGCTTCATCCTTATAAAATGAAACTTGTGCAGAAATTGAATGAGGATGATCCTGATCGAGTAGAATTTTGTGAGACAATGATGCAAATGATTACTGAAAATCCATTATTTTTACAAAATATTGTTTTTTCAGACGAAGCGACATTTCAATTAAATGGCGAAGTCAATCGTCATAACTTTAGATATTGGTCCAACACAAATCCTCATTGGATGAGAGAAAATCACACTCAATATCGTAAAAAATTAAACGTGTGGGCAGGAATAATAGGCGATACAACAATGGGTCCCTTTTTTATCGAAGGAAATTTGAACGCCGTAAGTTATGAACAACTTTTGCGAAATCAAATTGTTCCAGCTATCCAGGCCTTAAGAGCTGATGATTTTGGAAATACATGGTTTCAGCAAGATGGTGCTCTAGTTCATTACGGTGTAAATGTCAGACAATACCTCAATGAAACATCATTTGATAGATGGATAGGTAGAAGAGGTACAGTAGAGTGGGCTCCAAGATCTCTAGATTTAAGCCCTTTGGACTATTTTTTGTGGGGGTATTTGACAGATAGGGTATACAGAAGTAATCCACAAAATCTTGAAGAATTAAGACGTAGAATAGTTCAAGAAATTAATGCCACTCCACGGCAGATGATCCAAAATGCAACTCAATCATTCTACAATAGGATTGGTTACTGTCAAGAAGCGAATGGAGAACAATTTGAACATCTGTTGTAAATTCATGTACGTGAAAGGGAAGGGGAACTTACTATTAAAAAGCACCCCGAAGTGAGAGGCAAGGGGAACTCACTATAAAAAAGCACCCCGAAGGGAATAGATTCCTTCTACGTCCACGCCGTTGTTCCTGGATAGCACTAAAAGGAGGATTAGGAGTTACGATATCTTCGGACTTGAATCATTTCCATGCGTAAAATTTATCGCTTTTTTTGATTCCATTATAAAAAATAGGGGTTCTCATATGAAAAAATGAGGTTGACCTTGAAATAACCTTGAAAATAAGGTTCAAAGTCAAATCAGAGGTCACCGTTGCGTTCCTCGTTGAAAGTTACATAGGGTATGACTTTTGTTTCATGACTAACTTCATGCGGTTTTCCAAATTTTCCGGGTTTTCCATACTTTTTTCTCACCCCGTATATCTTGTCAACTGCATAAATGGTATTAATTAGAATCATGAATTGAGTTAGGAACATACACTTGCATGCAAAATTATTCGGCCAATCATAATTTTATAATTAACTGTGGTTGAAATAGTATAAAATAATAACTTTCATATACTATTATAAAGTACATTTATTATGCTACATCATTACATAGTTAGATAATTAAATATTACAATCAATAATTATTTATAACAAATATGAATATTTCATAAATATCCGGCCAAACATAAATTGCTCAGTATATATAAAAAAACTTACAAATAAATAAAAGGATTCAGGTTGTTTATCAATATTTAGTAGCCATACTAATATTTAGTAGGCATCGATTTAAGCAATTTTATAATTCGTTGTTGAGAGATATTTTGCAACTCTTCTTGAACTTTTTTCTACAAATAAGCTTGATTTGTACAAGTTTCAGTCCCTATTCATAATTTTAATTCTTGCCATAAGTGTTCTATAGGATTTAAATCCAGAAATTAACTTAACTACTCTAAAACTCAGACTGTTCTCTGAGTAAAAACTTGTTGAAGGAGCTGTGATCGATGTTTTGAATCATTATCCTGTTGAAAGATTCATGCTCTTGGCATATTTTTACGTGCATAAGGCAGCATTATATCTAATATAATATCTCTATACTTGGTAGAATCCATAATGCCAATTTTGAAATTGGACCAACGCCTTTCTTAGAGAAAGTTCCCCATAGCATAATGCTTCCGTCACCGTGTTTCACAGTTGGTGTTTGCTATAATTTAGATAAATCAAATGAAATTATTGCTATTTTAAAAGAAAAATTCGATGATAATTTCTATGATATTATTCGCGGGAAAAATAATGTTACTATGGAAATGAATAAAACATTTTCAGTACTTTGCGAAAATATTGATAAAATTAAAAATAATGATAAGAATAAATCTATTATAAATGAAAATATTATTGAAACGATTAAGCAACCTGCTTTAACGTGTCCAGTTTTTGATGATAGTTATAAATATTATCTGTAACGAGTGTCGCTCGTTAAAGGTAGAGCATAAGCGCTTCCATCGCGTGGGGCGACACAAAAGCCGGCCCGAGAGAACAAATCAGAGAGGGAGAAGCGGAAAGCACCCGCGAAACGAACGAACGAAAAAAGTGGGAGAGAGGAGAGAGATTAGGGCATCGGCCAGCGCGTGTTAGGCGGGCGTAGCATGGGACAGCAGGAAAAAGGGAAAGGGGAATGAGAGCAATTAGGCCGCCGGCCGGCGTGCGCAAGGCGCGAACAGAGGAATGCGTAAGAGTAGTCGAGTCCAGACCTGCGGGCAATAAAACACGAGTGACAAGTGGCTGCATAAGGAAATCAAGGAACTTCTCGACCGATATCGCGCGAAGACCCGACAGTTTCAAGGGTAGCTGAGAATTACAGCTCAGGAAAAGACCATCCGCTGCCCATTACAGCCAGTTGCCCAGAGCGATCTGAGGCAACAGTCGAGGATTGCGGGCAACTACGAATCCGGGCAGGGAAAACCTTAACTGAGAGGTGTGCTGCGAGGAAGAGTCAGAAATCGACGTGACCCGTGGATACCGTCGAGGATACTTTGTCAGCAGCAACTTGTTCCTGTGGCGTAAGTCCCCGACATTAGATGTAAATGCGAGCGACCGGAAAGCAAAACTAGATAGTGCGCGTCTTTCTCTCTCTCATCGCGAACGCGACGTATCCGGCGAAATCTCTTGGCCACAGCATTACCTCTGTATGATCTAACGCGGCAAAGAAGAATAAATCTGTAAATCTTGCAACGACTGGCTGAGACTTTTCTTTTCGAATTCCCTTTGGTTTTCCTCTCCTATCGCCCATAGCAGAACCTGCCCCACCTTGAGTCACTGGGCAACCTGGATTGCCGCACGTGTTCTCCACGTGTGAGTTTTCACGGGCTCTGCGGCGAAAGGTCAGAAGATCGAGGCTGTCCGAACGAGCTGATCGAGGCGGCGGTTAGCCTCGCAACGCAAGGAATATCCTTTATTTAACGGGTGAGATTTTTGTTAGCACGCCGAACGAAATCCCCCGTTACACATCCAGTAAAATATTTAAATGATCTCAAACGTTATTTGCAAGCAAGTAATTATAATACTGCTCAGATATTGTGTTTGCTATTTCAATCTATGACTGGAGTAAATTCTTCGTGGTACGATTTAGTACAGCGTGAGATAAAAAAACTTTGAAGATTTTGAAATATTATTCAAAGAGAAATTTCGGAACGCGGAAATACGTAGAAATATTACTCGTGAAATAGAATTCGGTAAATATTTTGGTGGTAAATTAACACGTTATAATTATTCAATACGCAAAATAAACTTAGTATTTGATATAAATGGAGATTTAGATGAGGAAGATTAGCACTGATGGAGCATAAATATAGCGACGTTAAATAAAAAAAAAAAAAAAAAAAAGATGAGGAAGAATTAATTGATAAACTATCTCGACATTTTGATAGAGATATACGTTGATTAGTTCAAGCTAGACATATAAAAAAGATTTCAGAATTTATTAAAATCTTATCTTCTCTAGATAATGATGATTATATTAGTTCACATCATACTCAAAAAGATAGCAGCGTAGAACAACAAATATGCACTATAACTATTGAAAATCATAAGTCAATTAATAAAAATAATAAAGTAAATAAGAATAAAAATAATAATAACACAAACCAATTTCACAAGATATACAAAGTACTTCTTCGGAAAACGCGTAAATGTTGCTTTTCGGAAATCGGAAAAACGCAAGAGCTTGCAACGAGTTGCAACATTAAAATCCAATAACACTTTAATATCAAAAGAATTATTAACTATTTTTTGAAGATCCTAGACGTGAAATTAACGGTGAATTATTAAATAATGAAGGTAATAATGGGGGCAGAATTTGTCCTGAAATACTTTTTTTATTAGACAGTATTCTGCTAAAAGCTCTACTTGATTCGGGTAGTGAAATTTATGTCATTTCAAAGGAATTTTACGAGGGGGGGGGGGGGTCAATAAGTCTTTACAAAAAGAAGGAAAAAAAAGTTTTGCGTATACAATTTTTTTTTATTTTTCAACATAATCTCCTTGAAGGTCGATCCATTTTATTAAATGGCCTTCCAGTCTTTTCAAGCCATCAAAAAATATGATTTCTGAAAACCCTCAAAATAGGTATTTGTTTCAGCGATGACTTCTTCATTCGACGTGAATCGTTGTCCGACTAACCATTTTTTGAGGTTAATAAATAAGAAAAATTCACTGGGAGCCAAATCAGGCGAATATGGTGGATGGTCAATTAATTCGAACTTTAAATCGTTAATTTTTGCACATCGAAACTGCACACGTGTGAACTCGAGCATTGTCTTGAAGAAAGAGGAATTTTTTTCGTTCAAGTGAGGACGTATTTCTCTGATTTTTTCTTTCAGCTAACCTAATAATATTGTCCAATGATCATCTGGCTCTTTTAAAAGTAGTCGATGTAGATGATTCCATATGCATCCCAGAAAACCGTGGCCATAATCTTGCCAGCTGACTTTACTGTCTTTGCCTTCTTTGGTGCTGGTTTTCCTGCGGTAATCCATTGTTTGGACTGTTCTTTGGTTTCAGGAGTGTAGTGGTGTACCCAAGTTTCGTCTACAGTTACGAGTCGACGTCAAAAGTCTTCCGGATTGTGACGTATGCGTGCCAAAAGAGCCTCAGAGGTGACCACGCGGGTTCGTTTGTTTTTAACAGTGAGCAAACGCGGCACCCATCTTGCTGATATTTTGTTCATCCCCGATTTTTCATACAAAATTGAAATGATTGTACCATTTAATACCCCTGTGACCTCAACTAATTCTTGCAATTTTAATCTTCTATCACTCAACACCATATCGTGGATTCTGTTGACCATTTCGAGCGTACTCACTTCTACGGGGCGTCCTAAACGAGGTTCATCTTTTGTTGTTGTATGGCTGCGTTTAAATTAATTTACCCAGTTACAAACAGTCTTAAACACAGGGGCAGACTTGCCATGAACGGCGTTCAGCTCAACTGTGATTTCTTTTGATGTAAGGCCTTTCAAATGAAAATGTTTTATCATCGCTCGAAACTCTGTTTGTTTCCATTTTTCAAATAAATCAATAACTTTTTATTCAACCAACGCTCACAAAAAACGACTTAATGAATCGAGCTAAAACTTTGTACGAAAGCTAGTTAGTAGTATTGCTTGCCAAAAACATCATAATTTAAGCGTGACGAGCGCTATCTATTGGATTTTGTAAAGACTTATTGACCCTCCCTCGTATAATCAAAATTTAAATATATTTAAAAATAAACCTATTCTTCCGATTATTGGATATGTTTTTAAAGTAGCTACAGGTCAAAAATCGGTGAGATTGAAAAAACAAATTCATTTAAATGTGAAATCGGGTAATCAATATATTAATATTATATGCAACGGTGGTCGATTCGATTAATCGATCCATTCGCGATACGGTACACTCGTGATGTTAGTTCGAACGACTAAGAGAGAAAGGGGGCGCGCGAGGGTTTGAAAATAACTAGTTAAACCTTAGCAGCTTTTCAGAAAGTACGGCGGATTTAGTTTGCACTGTATTTCGCCGTTTTGATAAAAGTTGTTTCCTGGATTTTTTGGACTTGTGAGAGTGAAAGCAAGCAGCATCACAGTAAGCAGCATCACAACAGCAGCAATCATAGCAGCAACAGCGTAATAGTAAATATTACCAGAGAGGCAGCGTAGCTGATACTTGAGGAGCATCGACCGTTGATTTTCTTCAATAATTACGGCTGATCACCGTAATTGCACCGCAGGGTAGGTGCACCTCCCTATTATTGCGCGACAAAATACTTTCGAAAGTATTTTCTCTATCGCGAGCGTAAATTTTTGTATTCGCGCCGAGCGTTAGATTTCGCGGTTAAGTTTGAATCCTTTCTCTCTCTCTCTCACCGAATTATTATCAATAATTGTAAATCCTATTTCGCGTGCGTTAGTCTTTCGGCCCGTAAAAGACTGTAGTTTTTTATTAATTAAACTTTATTAATTTTATTCGCCGTTTACTTTATTTAGTTTCCTAATAGTTAATAGATCTATAAAGGCTTAAGTTTTAATCCGACTTCGTCTAGGGGATTAGGCAGATTAAGCATTAGGTCACTCACACCAAAGATAGATCGAGTATCACAAGTCAAGTGACTTAAGGTAAGTTCAACTCGGTTGGAAAGAAGACACTGAAATGAAAGTATCAAATGTAAAGGCGAATACACGTATAACCATACATGTTTAACATAGCGGTGGTTAGCTCTGCATCGTGGGAGTTTGTGCGATAATAATTTTCTCATTTTGTTAGATAACCACCCTGTTACAATATTAATAGTAATAATATATTAATATTATCTTCATAATTGTTCCTAAATTAATAAAAGATTGTATTATCGGTTATGATACAATAAAAAATATAAAGCTCAAACTTAATACGTATAATGAACAAATTTATTTTGAAATTAATAATACTTTAGAAAACTTACAATATAACGATACATTTATAGATCAAAGTACTTTTCAAAGCTTAACTATTCAGTATGATACTGTCTCGGAATTTGGTAATGATCTGCCATCACGCATTAATCTAACTCGAAATGAAATAGACGCAGGGATCGCAAAAGATGATTTTGTGAATTGAACTCGAGGGAAATTAATAAGAAAATAGATGTAAGCTCTAGCCTAATCGATGCTCAAAAAAATAAGATAGCTTCACTTGTGTACGAATTTAGAGATGTATTTCGTAAAAAACTAGGTATATTAAAAGTATATATCAATGTTTTTAAAAGCTTAAGAAAAGAGTCACCGTACACAGCATCCAAGCGCTTTTTGATTCCGCTGCGCGATTTCCCTTCCAAAAACAAGAATCGAATCACCGACCGATACTGCTCTTTTTCCATTTTTCAAAAATCAACGGACACACTTGCTTTCACACGCTTTCAAAAATAAACTACAACTCCGATCCGGCTGAAATCTTGACAGTAACCATCGAGAAGGTTGTACTACATGATAGAATATTTCTTTTGCGAGAGTAGCGCCATCGGGCGGTGAGGCTAAGTACTTATCGGACCACCCTCGTATATTAATCCAATTGTTATACGTATCAAAAAAGACGAGTCAGTACGATTTTGTCTAGATGCTCGAAAATTAAATAAAAAATTAGTAAAAGATTATGAAGCCCCACTACATATGATATTTTTCAACATTTTTTCGTAGTAAAATTTGTATCTAATTTTGATTTGACAAGTAGTTTTTGGCAAATGCCTCTTGAAGAAGAAAGTAAGAAATATATGGCATTTATTCTCGAAGGTAATACCTACGAATTCAATGTAGTACCTTTCGGTACATGCACTAGTACAGCAGCATTAGTAAGAGCTTTAAATTTATCAATTAGCGATTTAAAACAATTTATAATTCTGTTTGTGGATGATATATTATGCATTTCTAAAACATTCAATAAATATATACATCATTAACGTACACTGGTTATATGCTGTCGTAGAGATTATTATACATTGAAATTTGCGAAATCTGAATTAGTTCAAGAAGAAATGGAATTTTTAGGACATGTAATCATTCCATACGGTATAAAAGCTCAAAAAAGTAAATTAGAAATAATTTAAAATTATAAAGCTCCGAAAAACTTAAAAAGCTTTCAAAGCTTTCTTGGATTTGTAAATTTTTATACAAAGTTTGCGAAAAATTATGCTGAAATATGTAGACCTTTAATGAACTTATTGCAACAAAGCAAAGGCTATGAATGGTTGCCTGAGCATGAAACAGCTTTTGAAAATGTAAAAAAGATCTTTATTGATACTATTACTTGGAAATTTCCTGATTCTAGTAAACCTTATATATTAACAACTGATGCTAGTTATCATACTATAGCCGCTGCTTTGTCAAGAAGTTGTAACATTTATATCTATAACTTTAAAAGGCGCGAAATTCAATTATTTCACAACCGAAAAAGAACTTTTAGCTCTAGCTTGGTCGTGTCTGAAATTGGAAACATATTTAAGAGGTGCGAATGAAATAATTATACGTACAGATCATGAAGCGTTGAAATTTTTAACTACTTGTAAATTTACGAATGCGAGATTAGTGAGGTGGTGTTTGTTTTTTCAAGACTACAACATTTCATACGAGTATTTACCAAGCAACAAAAATAAAGCCGTTGAATTCCTATCAAGATACATAACGGACTGCAGCAACGACTACACTGATAAAATTCAAGTCGCTACGTTGATGAAGGATCCTTCTTGTGATTTCATTAAACATTTCAAAAATCTGGATTTATTACAACAAAAAGATGACTACATACAAATTTTAAGAAAAAAGGAAAATTCTGATCATAGATATATAATTAATGACAACTTAGTGTATAAAGGATAAAATTAACAATAAAATAGTGTTACCTGAAGTAATTATTCTAGCATTAATCCAAGAAATACACGAGATCTATGGTCATATTGGATCAAGAAAAATTACAAAGATATTACAGGAAAATTTTTATATTTGCAAGCTTCGTAAAAAAGTTGCTGAAACTATAAATCATTGATTTATGCCAGCGCACAAAGTATTATACAAAAAAGATATCATCTATAATGCAGCCAATACTCATTGAGAAACCAAATGATTTATAATCTATGACTTCTACGGTTCCTTACCTACTTCACGTGGTGGAGTTAAATATATTTTAACAGCCATAGATTGTTTTAGTAAACTTGTTGTTATGTATCCTATAAAAAGACCAACAACATATACAACTATAAAAAAGATTTTTGAGCATAATATTCCTAACTATGGAAAACCACTAGCAATTATATGTGATCACGGTACTCAGTTCACTGCAAAAGCATGGAAAGAGAAACTTTTATCTGCTAATATAAAATTGATATTCTCTAGTATTCGTCATCCACAAGTAATAGCGTGGAAAGGATTCACAAAGAACTAGGAAGATTTTTAAGAGCATATGCCAATGATAATCATAAAGGTTGAGCTCCATTAATCCCCAAAATACAACAAATTATGAACTGTGTATATCACGAGACAATTGAACTGACTCCTATGGAAGCACACCTCCATATTAAATCGGAGAGATTTTGGCATCGATGGATACCAGATACTAAAATCAACTTGTAAACACACCATAGTCAAATAGAGGGAATGAAGAAGAAAATGGACTCAAAGGTTATAAAACGTGCTAATAATATTAATAACAATATTAGTCATTATCAATATAAAATTAATGATAATGTATTATTACGGAGTCAAAATATAAGTAACAAAGAAGAAAAAATAATTAAAAAATTCTTAAACTTATATGAAGGCCCACATATAATCAAAGCTACGAGTATAATAGGCATAGATATATACCTACTAAGATATAAGAACGGTAAAGATAGAGGCGCATTTCATACATCTCTATTAAAGCCGTATCAATTTTAGCCATTAGGGACTCATCCTCTCTCCAAGCAAATTTGCATATTGATTCAATATATGCCAATACTGGAGAAAGTGAGCTAACGATTTTTGAGATGGAGAAAAATAAGTCAACTCAAACATATTTATCTAAACTGAAAGACTTTATCCCTTTCCCTCAATCTAAAATTTTTAAACCATCACAAAATATGGTACCTGGATCTGTGTTCAAAAACACGCAGACACAATCTAAGCCTTCTTGGATGGTGAAGGTAGAAATCAAAAGCAATTCCACAATTCCTTTCCTACCTTCTAGTATGCCTTGCTTAGCTTCTCCTGTGCTTTCCGCATCTCTTCCAACAACCTCAAGGAAGCGGAAGCGCAAGAAAATCTTTAAGCTGGCTGCCAGGATTGCTACAACGGAGGAGGGAATTGTGAAACTCCAGAAAAATTTAACAGTTACACAACCGGAACGTCCACCTACTCCTGGAAAATTCTGGATTGAGAAGTGGCAGAGAAATAATAAATAATACAATATTTTAAGTAATTGAAAAAAAAAAAGCTCATAGAGTACTGAATTTATGAGACTTCTTTCTCATGGATCATTCAGGCTCAAGAGGGGGCTATGTAACGGTCCTATCTATCAACTATTTTCTTATTTCACTAAATCACTGCAACCAACTAAACTAATCAATCTGTTTACATCAATTAGCATATTAAACGGCGCCACCTCATATATTATATGATTGTCTTAGTACCAGAGTCAAATTTCATGACCATATAAGGAGCGTGACGTCACCTACTTATAGATATAGATATAATAGCTTTTGTTATTTCATTAAAATATATTAATAAAGAGTAATTTTGATGAAACAAAGCATTTTTTATATAGATTTTAGGGCATAGATTTAGATTATAATAATTTTAATTGCGTTTAATTACTAAATTATATTGAATTTTAATATGCAAAGTTAATTTGTTTATTATATTGTAAATATTAATTATCAGAATAATGCGGATACTCTAAATTCGTGATGAATATCTTAGAAACATTAGTAAGAATCGGATTCATTGATATTAGTTTAATTATTACTATTATCAATAAATAAACAATTAATAATTTATTTAAACATATAATTGTATAAAGATCTAAAGCGTTAAATTTCTAAGTAATAATGACAACTTTATAATTTATTGATCTTAATTAACTAATCTATTATTTGCATTATAAGATTTTACAAAAAACCGTTACAAATACGAAAATTTATTATAATTCAAATGTTATAAACTAATTTAAGTATTTCTTTTTAGAAATTACTTCTACTAGTGATAAACTATTAATCTGTGTACAATTTTATCATTGTTTTATTGTTAATAATACGCTATCAGAATAATTAGCTTTATTAGTTAATAACTTTTGACGATACTTTTTGCGATAATTGTATATTATACTAAAATGATCAATATTTACTTATGTAAAGTTTAAATGTTTTAAAATTTCATTATTACTGTTTATTCTCTTCTTTTTTTTTCTATTTAACGTCGCTCTATTTATGCTCCATCAGTGCTAATCAGCGACGGAGGCTTACAATGTGTTTGAGAACAAAACACATGAAACTTTTTTCAGTGGTGCTTGTATCAATCAGCAGGGACTGGGAATCGAACCCGGGCCTACTGGGTGTGATTCTGTCGCCCTACCGACCGAGCCATTGCAGGCCTCAATGTTTATTCTCTTGTAAATTTGGAAAAATGATTTCGCACAATTGCGTAAACAACTCGAAGAGAGCTGTCCTGCGAAAATAGGCGGGAAAATCTGTGCATAAATACGCTGATTTTAACATAGGCTAACATTCACTCCTAGCCTTGCGAAGTGAGCGCATGAGATTGAATAAACTTGGCTAATACCTAAGTACTTTCTCTCAAGTGATTAACTGAGCAAATCCTTTCTTTTTCCTACTGTAATTTGTGCTTGACTTATAGAACACATCGCGCTATGAGAAACTTTGACTAAATTACATCCTTTATAAGAAAGACTTAAGTTCTGCTTATGGGACATTTTGCACCATAAGAAACTAGGGTAAAGTCTATCTGCCTTGAAATTTCACTCATATAATCATATATATTATTTATTATTTTATTTCAAAGTTAATATTTAGAAGCATTTTAAAAATCGAAATAAATTCTTACTTATTAACGCGACAGACCAAGAGAGTAACAATAACATAAATAAAAGGTGATGTAAACATCACATTTGTGTTTGTTCAAGTTAATTATTTATAATTATTGATAACTGCAACGGTAGTCGATTCAATTAATCGAACCGTTCGCGATTCTGAATTTCGCGCGTTAGTTCTAAGAATTGAGAGAGAGAGGGGGCGCGCGATCTTTAAAATTAGCAGTTACGTCTCAGCTGTTGATACGTGTGGATACCGCCGAATTTTGTTTGCACTGTTTTCTCGCCGAGTGATATTTTTACCAGGAGTAATTACACGCGCGAGTGCAACAACGTGATCGGCAGATTACAGCATCACGGGAGCAGTATTTGCAGCATTTGCAGCTGATAGGCGGCACGAGACAGCGCAGCTGAGATAACAGTTCCGGAGGCAGTTGATACATTTTATTGGCATCAACAATTACGGCTGATCACCGTAATTGCACCACAGGGTAGGTGCACCTCCCATTATTATCGCGTGTCAAAATATAGTTATTATTTTGTTTAGCCGCGTTAGCGTTAATAATTTTGTATTCGCGCCGAGCGTTAGATCGCGCCAAATTTCGTATCTTCTCTCTCTCTCTCTCTCTTTCCCACGGAAAATTATTTAATTGTAAATCCTATTCGCGTGCGTCAGTCTTTCGGCCCGACAAAGACTGTAGTAATTTTTATTAATAAAATCTACTAAAATTATTCGCCGATTTCGTCATATGATTTCTCCTGGTAGATTAAACAATTGAAATAGGTTTAAGTTTTAATCCGATCATAGCTAGGGGATTAAGTGTATTAGGAGCAAAGTCGATTACACTTGAAACTCATCGTGTGTCACAAGGCACGTGACTTAAGGTGAGTTCAACTCTGCTTGATCGAAGACAACCAAGTTAAGTCGGCTGACGTTAAGGCGAATACACGTATTAACATACGTGTTAACGGAGCGGCGGTTTGCTCTGCATCGTGGGAGTTTGCTCTTAAATAAATTTCTCATTTTTTGCAAGATTCCCCCCCGTTACATGGCGCCCAACTGGTATTAAGACCCGTGTCGTGCGAATAGGATTGTGCGTCGAAGGTAATCGACGCACGAGAGAGAGAGACGATTGCGCGAGCGCTTAGGAAGGTTTGAGCGGGTGATAGCGCGAGATAGTGAGCGGTACGCCCTCTGCTGGGGAAAAAACGAAACCACTTCGAACCTTTAGCTAAAAATTGTTAAGAATATTGTAATAAGGGCCGAAAGCGATAATTATTGATAGGTCGAAGTGATTTCAGATCGTACGGGATAATCAGGTGTTAACCAATTTCAGCCACAGTTTGGTGGATAAAGGGGGGTTGGTAGCACCTGATCGACGATAAAGGCAGAGAGCGCGACCCAAGCGTGCAGTTCAATTATTAGCCAGGCGGAGCAAGCAAACAGCAGGCTCCGACCTTAGGTAGGATATTTTTTATAATATTTATAGAAAGTTTGCGGAACTGCACGCGCTCATAATCTCGCGAATTTGAGCCTTATAAAAGGAGGCAATAAGGGTAGTTACACTAAATAGTGTATACCCCGCTCATACCTTGGGTGATAGGAGGCGGTAGTGGTCGATTAGGCCGAAAATTTTAAACCTCAACCGCATCCTACACCCGTGCGGAGGCAAGATGGCTCTGTTGTCAGCTCAAATCGACAATTGGGCATTAGAGCTGACCTCCGCACAGCGCGAACACTATTTAGCGGATTTGGAGCTGCGCAAGGATGGAAGTGTCATCCAACAGGCGGCTAGGCTTGGGAGATGGTTGCTGGGTGAGTACACCGCCACAGATTTCCAAGAGACCACGCACAGCAAAGAGGTAGCGGGGCGCAGGAGGCGATCCCTACAGGCGTGGCTCGACACAGTCTGTGACGAGTTGGAAAACTCCACCACGGAGGATAACAGCAACCACCCCCTCAGGATCATCAATAGGGAGGGAGTGTCATTGACTGACATGTCAAGGACATTCACCTGCCCGGATGAAGACTCTGAGGGTGAAGCCAGCCGCCATGAAGAAGATGAACTCGTCCAAAAGGCCCTCCATACGCAAGAACAGAAGGAGGGGGAAAGGAGGCGGAGCAATCCGGATCTCAGGTCGCAGGGAACCTGCACCCGGAAGGAGCCTCAGGAAGAATTGTCCTTGAGAGAAGCCTTCCGAGAAATAGAGTACCTGAAGGAAGGAGTCGACCGTAACCACAAACTGGTAGGTCGAATCCTGGAAACCCTACAGACTCTGCAGGGAATACAGGTGTGTGCGGAGCGCGAGGCGCAGGATATGCGTCTGCGAATACGAGAGCTGGAAGAGACAATGCAGGATATGGCCAATGCAAGTCGTTCTTCTCTGCGCGACTCGGTTCAACCACGTTCCGCACGTAATGTGGACTTCCAGGACACATACACCTGTCACTACGACTCTGGGATCCCGGGAAGCACACCGGCTCCTCCAAGACCACAACCCAGAAGGAGGGAAGTCACCCCACCGGAAGTCCTCCAAGGAAGAGGAGATGAAGAGGATCCGGAAGTTTATGGGAGATCCGCACCCGTTCGACAGAGGAGTCGAAGCGGATCATCTGGCACCGGACATCAAATATCCTCAGGGCTCTCCACAACCCGAGATGTTGGGAAAATCGTCCGCGGATGGAAATTGAGGTTTGCGGGCAGTAGGGCACAGAGCGTAGATACGTTTCTGTCAAGGTTGGAAGATCTGCGCGTAGGTGCAGGGCTAACTGATGACGAAGTACTTTGTTCCGTATCAGAGATCCTCGAAGGTAACGCGAGGACCTGGTACGATAATAACAAGTACCAGTGGCTCAGTTATGCAGAGTTCGTCGCGGACGCCCGGGACTGGTTCGGCACAAGTACGCAACAGCAGCAAAGGCTATTGCAGGAAGCTCAGAACCGGTTCCAGGGCGAGGACGAACTAGTGCGAGACTACGTGTCCAACCTGGTGGCCCTTGTCAATAGACTAGAACCACCCATGCCCTTGGAGAGGTTATTAGACTTACTCCATGCAAACCTCCTTCCAAACATCCAAATTCAGCTGCGTCGGAGCGAGATGAAGTCGATACGCGAATTCAACAGGAGGGCGACCGAAGTACAGAACACCTTATCTTACGGTCGTCGTCCACGTGTATTCGCTGACCCCAATTCGACGATCTTCCCTCAGCACGCCTACCAGCCGAGCAAAAGAACGGCTGGTAGTAAATCCCAAACCGCTGCAATGGCCAGCGAAGGGAAAGAGCGTGCGAAGAAGGAGGGAGATCCGCAGCGCGGACAAGGAGTGGAGAACCCTGCCAGGAGGCCTACCGAACAAGCGTCGGTATCGGTTACGCAAGTTCCCACTTCTGATAAGAAGATGGAAGAACGTCTGGAGGGCATCGAGCGGATGTTACGCAAGCTGGCCACTGACAAGCAAGGCAGCCCTCCAGAACTGCGTAAGAGCCGATGGCGTGGGGGAAGGAAAAATTCCCCTTCTCCCAGGTCTCCTGGCGAGCGGCGAGATGGTCAGAGGCGGAAGATCGACTTCACCAAGCCTCTCCAGTGTTCCGCTTGTGGCAAGCTGGGTTTCAGTCGCAAATTCTGCCCAGATTGCAACAAGGGAAACGGCAAGGAGAGCGAAGAGAAGAGGTCATCTTCGCGCCTCCACTAGATTCGACCTCTCGCCGCGGATCGCCGATGGGAAACAGCAAATTGTCGGCGACCCAGGGATCCAAACAGGTCCTGGAAGGGCATCAAGAGAGTCCAGGACCTAGCAGTACGTTAGAGCAGAAGGCGATCGAACCCGATGCCAGCCCTCGGCAGAATAGAGCAGTGGTCATTCTGGAAGGACCAGATGGCCATGTACAGGTTGTGGAGGAGGGGGAAGATTCCAGGGAAGGCCTCTCCACACAAAAAGCTCCTCTGCCGAAGAAATCCACAAGTAAAAGCAAGTCTATCGTCGTCGCAGCAGCAGAAGGAAAAAAACTGCTGAAAAACACGACGAAGGGAGGCGAAGATGCAACTCGTGGATATGACCCAGAGGATGAGACCAGGTGGTGGTTACGGGTAGACATAGGTGACTTTAAAATTAGAGCACTCTATGATACCGGCGCCTCATCCACGGTTATGGGTCAATTAGGGCTGAGATTAGCATCGGAGATGGGACTCGGGTTGAATGTGACCAGGGCGGGCGATGCAAGGCTTGCTGATGGACGCCCGTGCCCTATAATTGGTCACGTGATGTTCCCTTTTAAAGTAGGGGGAATCACGAAGGCAATCAGAGTCGCCATTACGCCGCTGCTCACAGATGACTGCTATGTAGGCGCGAACTTTATAAGAGAGTTCCGCGCAGTTTTGGATCCCGATGAGGATGAATTATGGCTTAAGGACGCCCGAGTGAAAGTACCAATGGAAGTGGCTGGAATTGATGGTACGGCATTTCTCGCACCGGTAGGACTATGGGAAGCCACGGAGTCACAGCTTGAAGAAATTGAAGACCTCGTCGGAAGATTGATTCCTGACGGAGGTCAGGCTTTAGGTTGTGCCGTGGGGGTTGAGCATGAAATAGATGTTGGTAATGCTCGACCCATCAAACAGAAGTACTACCCAGTCTCAGATAGAGTGCGAGAGGAAATGCACACGCTGGTCAAAGATATGCTGGAAAAGGATGTTATCGAACCAGCGACCAGCGGATGGTCAAGTCCAGTAGTGATGGTAAAGAAGGCAGATGGAAAATATAGGTTTTGTGTGAACTATCAAAAGGTAAATGCAATTACCAAACCTGATGCCTATCCTTTGCCATATATGAACGACATCCTAAGACGAATAAGGGATGCCAAGTTCATATCTACTTTGGACTTGAGCAGTGCGTACCATCAAATTCCCTTAAAGGAAGAATCGCGTCCAATATCGGCGTTTACAGTTCCTGGATTAGGGCACTTTCAATTTAAGAGAATGCCCTTCGGACTGTCATACGCGGGAGCGACCTTCCAGAGGTTGATGGACAAGGTAATAGGCCCGGATATGGATCCATTCGCTTTTGCTTACCTTGACGACGTAATTGTGGTTTCGTCGTCCTTTGAGGAGCATAAGCGGCACCTAGAAAGGGTATTAAAAAGAATTCTAGGTGCGGGCCTAACCATCAACAAAGAGAAAAGTCACTTCTGTAAGACGGAAGTCAGGTACTTGGGGGTTCTTATCAACCAGGACGGAGTAAGACCAGATCCCGAGAAGATACGCCCGATATTAGAATATCCAACACCCCGGACTGTCAAACAGGTGAAGCGATTCATGGGAATGACCTCGTGGTATAGGCGTTTTATACCCGACTTTGCCATGATCGCTGAACCTATAAACCGCCTGACAAAGAAGAATGTACGTTTCTCTTGGGAGGAGGAGCAAGAGCGAGCTTTCACGAGATTGCAGGAGGCGATGACTTCCGCCCCAATATTGCAATCGCCCGATCCGAACGGTCAGTTTGTACTGCAAACTGATGCTAGTGACAGTGGGATCGGGGCAGTTCTCGCACAGGATGTCGATGGAGTGGAGCGCGTAATAGAATACGCCAGCCGATCACTCAACAGTGCTGAGAGAAATTATACGGTCTCCGAGAAAGAGTGCTTGGCAGTAGTATGGGCCATTGGAAAGTTCCGGCCGTATATTGAAGGGCATCACTTCAGGGTCGTCACCGATCATAGTTGCCTGAAATGGCTCCACAATATGAGAAACCCCACTGGAAGATTAGCGCGATGGGCGCTAGCATTGCAAGGTAATGTCTTCGATATCAAATATCGAAGGGGGGATCTCAATGTGGTGCCAGACGCTTTATCTAGGGCCTATGAGGAGGAGGGGATTGAAGTGAGTGCTATAAATAGTCGGCCGGAGACCACTGACGCCTGGTATTTGCAACAATACCAGGAAGTATGCCAGGACCCACACTCTTACCCCACTTGGAAGGTGGTGGGAGGGAGGCTGTATCATTATCAGCCTGATGAGGATGGTGAAGGGTCCATCGACAACGATGAAGCGTGGAAGCTTGCGGTACCTAGGGAGAAAAGGTACCAGGTGCTCCAAGAAGTCCATGATGCTCCTACAGCAGGACATCAAGGACGAGAGCGTACGTTCTCCAGGGCTAGGCGCTTGTACTACTGGCCTAAAATGTATGATCAGGTCAGGGAGTACGTAAAGAGTTGCCCGGTATGTCAGCAGTGCAAGGTGGAACAAAGAGCACCTTGCGGGCTGATGGGTCGTAGACAAGTGTCACGACCCTGGCAGGTGGTGGCCGGTGATATCACTGGTCCGTTTCCTAAAAGCTCTCGAGGTTTTGAGTATATCTTAGTCTTTATAGATTTGTTTACTCGCTGGGTAGAGTGTGTTGCGATACGCAAGGCCAATGGGAAGACAATCGCAAGGGAATTGCACGAGAGGATTGTCACTAGGTTTGGTGCGCCAGAAGTATTCTTATCGGATAATGGAACCGAGTTTAAGAATCAGGAGGTTGATTCATACCTCCAGATGAATGGCATCCAGCGCGCCTTAACTCCCGTGTATCATCCCCAAGCGAATCCCACAGAGCGAGTAAACAGGACACTCAAAACCATGATCACGTCTTATGTAAGCCGTGATCACAAGAGCTGGGATGAACACCTGTCAGAGTTCAACTTCGCGTTGAACTCGGCAACTCATAGCGCCACCGGATATAGTCCTGCGATGCTCATGTTTGGGCGTCAGCCGGTACCTCCTTTGACGTTCAGAAGAACCCAAGATCAGCAGGCCCTTGAATGTTCGGAGGGTCAGGCTGTGGAAGATTGGGCTGAACATATGGAGAAGCTTCCTAATTTGTGGGAGAGAGCTAACTCCAAGTCAAAGGAGGAAGCTGCGCGTCAGGCGGCTTATTATGACCGGAAGAGACGGCAACCCGAGTTTAAGGTCGGAGATTGGGTTTGGAAGAGGAACAGGATTCTATCTTCAGCTGCTCAAGGTATTTCAGCTAAATTAGCGCCGAAATATGCCGGCCCGTACGTGATTGAAGAGGTTTGTGGTTCCAACACGTACAGGCTAGGCAATCAGCTGGAGATCTTGTCTGAGCTCTTCCATGCCAAAGACCTTAAACCATATTACGGTCCGGGTGAGGATGAGGAAAGCGAGGTCATCGAACCTCGCGAGCCGCCAGAAGAACTGCCGTCGGAGGATGCGAACGACTCCGCGAATGCGCGCGAAAATCCGGGAGGGGATTTAGCAGATAGCGAGCGGGTCCAGTTGGCAGCCCCCACGGTCGTAGATAAAGTTCCCACCGAGACGTCGGAGTTACCGGTATCTGCCCCAACTAAGAGAGGTCGAGGTCGACCTCGAAAGGTTCCAGAGGCGGTCACCGGTCCAGCGACGGGCAACAACTCTCCCGTGAAGGTGACTAGAGGGAGAGGTAGGCCTCGAAGGACCGTGCCCGTCGTACAAAGGACGGTTGGGCCGATAAAACCGAGCGGTAACCGACGAGGGCCAGGACGTTCCCACAAAGAATCGCGAGGGAGCGTATAACTCGGTGGGATGCGGCTATTATTAGGATTGTTTCTTCGCGCAGGGAGATTCATCCGAAATTTGTTGTTTTTTGGATGTTTCAGATGGACCGGAGAATCGTCATCGAAGAGGAGACCTTCGAGGTGGTCACGCAGATGTTGTTGGATCTGCAACTGGGCTCTGATGCGACGCAGCTAATTGAAGATCTGCGGAGCTTCGCCAGGGTCCAGTTGGAAGGGACCACCCGAAGGGAGCGGCGCAATGCCTCGGTGGCAGAGGTTCTCCGGGATTCGTCGTGGGTCGCCCCGAAGAAGGCTTCTCGGGACGCTTCGACACAGACCGAGGACCAGGACAGTGTCGAACGTCCCAAGTCTACAGTGGACCAGGGGGTGCAGACCCTCAAGTCCGGCGTAACCCTTACGTCGGACAGTGCGAGCCAATGCCCAGGACCCAGGGAAACCTGTGGGGCCTCGCACTGGGTCTGCAATCATCCCCGGATCCCTGAGCAGCCTACTCTCCTCCTCGACTTCAGACACGTGCGTCTGGGGATCAACGAGGTGGGGAGTGCCTGGCGGTTCGCTCAAGAACTCCAGTCTCAGGTGCAGGAGCACCTGAGACGCTTTTTGAGCCGCCAGGGCGCAGAAGAGCTGCTCGGGGAGTGGGCAGGGATGGCTCAGCGTCAGAGGGCCTATGGAGAGGCCCTGCTGCGGGTGGATAACGGACAAGAGTCCTCCGCAGCGCTCCCGGCGCCGGCTCAAGGGAAGAGAGCCCCGGGAGCTACTGACGCTGGACCAACGCTCACGGTCCATGTGGACGGGCGCATGGCTCCTGATACCACCATCGTGGTTAGGTCGCAGGATGGACGTGCGACCGCCACGGTGGGAGGCGTGACTATCGTCGCCTCACAGGGAGTCAGTGCCCAGCAGTCCCCTCTGGCTGCTGAGCAGCCATCACGAGGACGGGAGGCTGCTCAATCTCGGTCGCAGCTGAGGGGCTGCTACATCTGTGGAGAGCCTGGGGTGACCAACTCCCAGCGGTGCCCGAAGAAGGCTACACACTGGCGCTACCCGAAACATCGCGCGCCAGGTGTAGCCAAACAATGATGTAGGCCCTGGAGGGCAAATAAATTAGCCGAAATAAAGAAGGGAGTGTTATTTTGTTTCCTTTCCTTCTTTATTACTTTCAGGTTCCTGATGGCAGCGAATCGCGGGTATTCGTCCTGCCCGGGTAGTCAGGACTTGGAGGGGGCTGCAACGGTAGTCGATTCAATTAATCGAACCGTTCGCGATTCTGAATTTCGCGCGTTAGTTCTAAGAATTGAGAGAGAGAGGGGGCGCGCGATCTTTAAAATTAGCAGTTACGTCTCAGCTGTTGATACGTGTGGATACCGCCGAATTTTGTTTGCACTGTTTTCTCGCCGAGTGATATTTTTACCAGGAGTAATTACACGCGCGAGTGCAACAACGTGATCGGCAGATTACAGCATCACGGGAGCAGTATTTGCAGCATTTGCAGCTGATAGGCGGCACGAGACAGCGCAGCTGAGATAACAGTTCCGGAGGCAGTTGATACATTTTATTGGCATCAACAATTACGGCTGATCACCGTAATTGCACCACAGGGTAGGTGCACCTCCCATTATTATCGCGTGTCAAAATATAGTTATTATTTTGTTTAGCCGCGTTAGCGTTAATAATTTTGTATTCGCGCCGAGCGTTAGATCGCGCCAAATTTCGTATCTTCTCTCTCTCTCTCTCTCTTTCCCACGGAAAATTATTTAATTGTAAATCCTATTCGCGTGCGTCAGTCTTTCGGCCCGACAAAGACTGTAGTAATTTTTATTAATAAAATCTACTAAAATTATTCGCCGATTTCGTCATATGATTTCTCCTGGTAGATTAAACAATTGAAATAGGTTTAAGTTTTAATCCGATCATAGCTAGGGGATTAAGTGTATTAGGAGCAAAGTCGATTACACTTGAAACTCATCGTGTGTCACAAGGCACGTGACTTAAGGTGAGTTCAACTCTGCTTGATCGAAGACAACCAAGTTAAGTCGGCTGACGTTAAGGCGAATACACGTATTAACATACGTGTTAACGGAGCGGCGGTTTGCTCTGCATCGTGGGAGTTTGCTCTTAAATAAATTTCTCATTTTTTGCAAGATTCCCCCCCGTTACATAACATATTATTTACAATAAAACAATGATAAAATTTTACACAGATTAATAGTTTATCATTAGTAGAAGTAATTTATAAAAAAAAATACTTAAATTTGTTTATAATATTTGAATTATAATAAATTTTCGTATTTGTAACGGTTTTTTGTAAAATCTTATAATGCAAATAATAGATAAGTTAATTAAGATCAATAAATTATAAAGTT
Source organism: Phymastichus coffea (assembly GCF_024137745.1). Taxonomy (NCBI): domain Eukaryota; kingdom Metazoa; phylum Arthropoda; class Insecta; order Hymenoptera; family Eulophidae; genus Phymastichus; species Phymastichus coffea. The sequence goes on from NW_026706814.1 coordinate 9,783,998, forward strand.
GTCATTATTATGTACAAATTTAACGCTTTCGATCTATATACAATTATATGTTTACATAAATTATTAATTGTTTATTTATTGATCACAGTAATAATTAAACTGTTATCAATGAAATCTTGATGAAATGATCAACTGAAAATTCTTACTCATGTTTCTAAGACATTCATCGTGGGGCTGCTATTTAGAGTATCCGCATTATTCTGATAATTAATATTTACAATGTAATAAATAAATTAACTTTGCATATTAAAATTCAATATAATATTGTCTATTATATATTTCAATATACATAGGTGAAAGTAAACGATCCTTAAAAATTAGATTAAATAAACACAAAAAAAATATTGACTCAGATACAGTAGTAGCTACACATAGAAGAATTCTCTCACACGAATTTGACTGGGATAAAGCTAAGATATTGGATTATGAAAAGAATTATAAGAAACGCAGAATATCCGAAATGTTGCACATCGACTTACATAAAAACACTCTAAATAGAAAAGAGGATATACAATATCTTAGTCATATTTATAAGCCTTTATTAAGATTGATAAGGAAGGGATGATAAATGAAGAATATATATATATATACTGTGTAACGGGGGAGGTTATCTAAAAAAATGGGAAATTTATTGAAGCGCAAACTCCCACGATGCAGAGCTAACTGCCGCTCCGTTAAATACGTATAGTTGTACGTGTATTCGCCTTTACGTCAGACGATTTCGCTTAAGTGTCTTCTATCCAACGAAGTTGAACTCACCTTAAGTCACGAGACTTGTGACACTCGATGAATCTTAGCTGAGGGCGACTTTACGCCTAATCCGCTTAATCCTCTAGATGTAATCGGATTAAAACCTAAGCTTTTTACAAATCGCTTAAGCTAATGGGAAAATTAAATGACGCAATCGGCGAATGAATTTGACTAACTTTAATTAGTAAAAATAACTACAGTCCTGTATGGGCCGAAAGACTAACGCACGCGAACAGGATTTTACAATGAAATATTATTCGTGAGAGAGAGAGAGAGGATTCGAAATTTACCGCGAAACTAAGTTCAGTGCGAATACAAAAATCGCTATCACGGTTGACCAAAATACCAGATGTATTTTGTCACACAATAATAACGGGAGGTGCACCTCCCTGCGGTGCAATTACGGTGATCAGCCGTAATTGTTGATGAGATAAATCAACTGCCGCTGCTCCTCCTGTTTATCAGTTGCGCTACCTCGCTCTGCCTCTAATCAGCTACGATGCTGCTTCTGCACTGCTGCTGCTTGGTGCTGCGATAAAGTCGTTGCACTAGCACGTAAAAATCGTTTCGAAACACTTATTATTCGGCGAAAGAAAGTGCAAAATAAATTTGGCGATATCGACACGCATAAACAGCTGAGGCGTAACGGCTTATTCAAATTCTTGCGTGCCCCCTCTCTCTCTTAATTATTCGTACTAACGCGCGAGTTACAGAATCGCGAACGGATCGATTAATTGAATCGACTACCGTTTCAGCCCCCTCCAAGTCTTGACTACCCGGGTAGGACGAATACCCGCGATTCGCCGCCATCAGGAACCTGAAAAGAAAAGAAAGAAAGGAACCAAATAAACCTATACTTTCCTTCGTTAACATGGCTAATTTATTTGCCCTCCATGGCATATATCAGCTTTTGGCTACACCTGGCGCTCGATGTTTCGGGTAGCGCTAGTGTGTGGCCTTCTTCGGGCACCGCTGGGAGTTGGTTACCTCAGGTTCCCCACACATCGCATGTAGCAGCCCCTCAGCTGCGATCTGGATTGAGCAGACTCCCGATCTTGAGTGGTCTGCTCAGCAGATCGAGGGGACTGCTGGGCGCTGACTCCCTGGGAGGCGGTTATGGTGACGCCTCTCACCGTAGCGGTCGCACGTCCATCTTGCGACCTGACCACGATTGTGGTATCGGGAGCCACACGCCCGTCCACATGAACCGTGAGCATTGGTCCAGCACCAGTAGCTCCCGGGGCTCTTTTCTCCTGAGCCGTCGCCGGGAGCGCTGCGGGGGACTCCTGTCAATTGTCGACCCGCAGTAGGCCCTCTGGCGCTGAGCCACCTCTATCCACTCCCCGAGCAGTTCTTCTGCGCTCTAGCGGTTCATGAAGCATTTCAGGTGCTCCTGCATCGTTGATCCCTAGACGCACGTGTCTGAAGTCGAGGAGGAGAGTGCTCCGGGATACGGGGGTGGTTGCAGACCCAGTGCGATGCCCCACAGGTTTCCCTGGGTCCTGGGCACTAGCTCGTACTGTTCGACGTCTGGGGTACGCCGAACTTGAGGGTCTGCACCCCCTGGTCCACAGTGGACTTGGGACGCTCGACATTGTCCTAGTCTTCCGTCTGAGTCGAAGCGTCCCGGGAAGCCTTCTTCGGGGCAACCCACGATGCGTCCCGGAGAACGTCCGCCACCGAAGCGTTGTGGAGCTCCCTTTGGGTGGTCCCCTCCAACTGGACCCTGGCGAAACTCCGCAGATCTTGTATCAACTGCGTCGCATCAGGACCTAGCTAATAACATCTGCGTGACCACCTCGAAGGTCTCTTCCTTGACGACGATTCTACGGTCCATCTAAAACATCCAAAACAAAAATTCTCGGATGAAACTCCCTGCGCCAAGAAAAACCCTATTAAATGTTATGCGGTGTCCCACCGAGTTATGCGTTCCCTCGCGATTCTTTGCGGGAACGTCCTAGCCGTCGTCGGTTACCGTTCGAGTTTATCGGCCCAACCGTCTGGGACCTTTCGAGGTCGACCTTGACCTCTCTTGGTTGGGGCAGATACCGGCAAATCCGACGTCTCGGTGGGATCATTACCTATGGTCGTGAGAGCTGCTAATTCGATCTGCTCGCTCGATAAATCCCTCCCTGGATCTTCGCACGCATTCGTGGAATCGTTCGCCTCCAATGGCTGTTCTTTTTGCGGCTCGCGAGGATCGATGACCTCCTCGCTTTCCTCTTCATCACCCGTACCGTAGTACGGCTTAAGGTCTTTGGCATGGAAGAGCTCGGGTAGGATCTCCAGCTGATTGCCTAGTCTGTACGTGTTGGAATCACAACAATTAGGCTGAAATGCCTTGGGCAGCCGAAGAGAGAATCCTGTTCCTCTTCCAAACCCAATCTCCGACCTCAAACTCGGATTGCCTTCTCTTCCGGTCATAATAAGCCGCCTGACGCGAAGCTTCCTCCTTTGAGTTGGAGTTGGTCCGCTCCCATAAATTAGGGAGCTTCTCCATATGTTCAGTCCAATCTACCACAGCTTGACCCTCCGAACAATCAAGGGCCTGCTGTTCTTGGGTTCTTCTAAAAGTCAAAGGAGGTACCGGCTGACGCCCAAACATGAGTATCGCAGGACTATATCCAGTGGCGCTATGAGTTGCCGAGTTCAACGCGAAGTTGAACTCTGACAGGTGTTCGTCCCAGCTCTTATAATTACGGCTTACGTAAGACGTGATCATGGTTTTGAGTGTCCTGTTTACTTGCTCAATGGGATTCGCTTGGGGATGATACACGGGGGTCAAGGTGCGCTGGATGCCGTTCATCTGGAGGTATGAATCGACTTCCTGATTCTTGAATTCGGTTCCATTATCCGACAAGAATACCTCTGGCGCGCCAAACCTAGTGATAATCCTCTCGTGTAATTCCCTTGCAATTGTCCTCCGATTGGCTTTGCGTATCGCAACGAAATAAGTCTACAAAGACTAATATGTACTCAAAACCTCGAGAACTTTCAGGAAACGGACCAGTGATATTACCAGCCATCACATGCCCGCAAGGTGCTCTTTGTTCCACCTTGCGCTGCTCACATACTGGGCAACTCTTTACGTACTCCCAGATCTGATCATACATCTTAGGCCAGTAGTACAAGCGCCTAGCCCTAGAGAACGTACGCTCTCGTCCTTGATGTCTCGCAGTAGGAGCATCATGGACCTCCTGAAGCATCTGGTGCCTTTTCTCCCTAGGCACCGCAAGCTTCCACGCTTCGTCGTTGTCGATGGACCGTTCACCGTCCTCATCAGGCTGATAGTGATACAGCCTCTCTCCCACTACCTTCCAAGTAGGGTGAGCGTGTGGGTCTTGGCGTCAGTGGTCTCCGGCCGACTATTTATGGCACTCACTTCAGTCCCCTCAATAGCCCATACCACTGCCAAGCACTCTTTCTCTTAGACTGTATAATTCTTCTCAGCGCTGTTGAGTGATCGGCTGGCGTATTCTATTACACGCTCCTCTCCATCGACATCCTGCGTAAGGACTGCCCCGATCCCACTGTCACTGGCATCAGTTTGCAGTATAAACTGACCGCTAGGATCGGGTGATTGCAGTATTGAGGCGGAAGTCATCGCCTCCTGCAATCTTGTGAAAGCTCGCTTTTGCTCCTCCTCCCAAGAGAAACGTACATTCTTTTTTGTCAGGCGATTTATAGGTTCAGCGATCATGGCAAAGTCGCATATAAAACGTCTATACCACGAGGTCATTACCATGTATCGCTTCACCTGTTTGACAGTCCAGGGTGTTGGATATTCCAATTTCGTTCGAATCTCCTCGGAATCTGGTCTTATTCCGTCCTGATTCACAAGAACTCCCAAGTACCTGACTTCCGTCTTGCAGAAGTGACTTTTGGCTTTGTTGATGGTTAGGCCCGCACCTGGAATTCTCTTTAATACCATTTCTAGGTGCCGCTTATGCTCCTCAAAGGACGATGAAACCACAATTACGTCGTCGAGGTAAGCAAAAGCGAATGGATCGATATCCGGGCCCATCACCTTGTCCATCGACCTCTGGAAGGTCGCTCCTGCGTATGACAGTCCGAAGGGCATTCTCTGAAATTGAAAGTGCCCTAATCCAGGTACTGTAAACGCTGATATCGGACGCGATTCTTCCTTTAGGGGAATCTGATGGTATGCACTGCTTAAGTCCAGCGTAGATATGAACTTTGCATCCCTTATCCGTCTTAGTATGTCGTTCATATATGGTAAAGGGTAGGCATCAGATTTGGTAATCGCTTTTACCTTTTGGTAATTCACGCAAAACCTATATTTTCCGCAAGCCTTCTTTACCATTACTATTGGACTTGACCATCCGCTGGTCGCTGGTTCGATTACATCTTTTTCCAGCATATCTTTGACCAGCGCGTGCATTTCCTCTCGCACTCTATCAGAAACTGGGTAGTACTTCTGTTTGATGGGTCGAGCATTTCCAACATCTAATTCGTGCTCAACCCCCCACGGCACAGCATAAAGCCTGACCTCCGTCAGGAATCAATCTTCTACCGAGGTCTTCTATTTCCTTCAGCTATGTCTCCGTGGCCTCCCACAGTTCTACCGGTGCGAGAAATGCCGTACCATCAATTCCAGCCACTTCCATTGGTACTTTTACCTGGGCGTCCTTAAGCCATAATTCATCCTCATCGGGATCCAAAACTGCGCGGAACTCTCTTATAAAGTTCGCGCCTACGTAGCAGTCATCCATGAGCAGTAGCGTAATGGCTACTCTGATTTCCTTCGTGATTCCCCCTACTTTAAAAGGGAACATCACGTGACCAATTATAGGGCACGGGCGTCCATCAGCTAGCCTTGCATCGCCCGCCCTGGTCACATTCAATCCGAGTTCCATCTCCGATGCCAATCTCAGCCCTAATTGACCCATGACCGTGAATGAGGCGCCGGTATCATAGAGTGCTCTAATTTTAAAGTCACCTATGTCTATCCGCAACTACTACCTGGTCTCATCCTCTGGGTCATATCCACGAGTCGCATCTTTGCCTCCCTTCGTCGTGCTTTTCAACGGCTTTTTTCCTTCCGCTGCTGCAACGACAATAGGCTTGTTTCTACTTGTCGATTCCTTCGGCAGAGGAGCTTTTTGTGTGGAGAGGCCCGAACCTTTCAGGTTTTCGGGTTGTTCTCACATTAATCGAATCTTCCCCCTCCTCCACAACCTGTATGTGTGTGGCCACCTTGTCCTTTCAGGATGACCACTCCCCTATTCTGTCAAGGGCTGGCATCGGGCTCGATCGCCTTCTGCTCCAACGTACCGCTAGGTCCTGGGCTCCCTTGATGTCCTTCCAGGACCTGTTTGAATCCCTGGGTCGTCGACAACTTGCTCTTTCTCGTCGACGACCCGCGGTGAGAGGTCAAATTTATTGGAGGCGCGAAGATGACCTCTTCTCTTCGCTCTCCTTGCCGTTTCCCTTGTTGCAATCTGGGCAGAACTTACGGTTGAATTCCAACTTGCCACAAGTAGAACACTGAAGAAGCTTCGTGAAGTCGATCTTACGCCTCTCGAATGATCTCGCCGCTCGCCAGAAGACCTAGGATAAGATGAATTCCTCCTTCTCCCACTCCATCGGCTTTTGCGCTGCTCTGGAGGGCTGTTCTGCCTTTCTGTGGCCATTTTACACAGGAGTCTCACTATGCTCTCCAGTCGCTCCCCCATTTGCTTATCAGAACTGGAGGTTTGCGCAGCCGATACCGTTGCTTGTTCGATAGGCCTCCTGGTAGGGTTCTCCACTCCCTGTCCGCGCTGTGAATCTCCCTCCTTTTTCGCACGCGCCTTCCCTTCGCTGGCCACTGCAGCGGTTTAGGATTTACTACCAGCCGTTCTTTTGCTCGGCTGGTAGGTATGCTGAGGGAAGATCTTCGAGTTGGAGAAGGCGAATACACGTGGACGACGACCGTAAGATAAGGTGTTTTGTACTTCAGTCGCCCTCCTGTTGAATTCGCGTATCGACGTCAACTCGCTCCGACGCAGCTGAATTTGGATGTTTGGAAGTAGGTTTGCATGGAGTAGGTCTAATAATCTCTCCAAGGGCATTGGTGGTTCCAGTCTATTGACAAAAGCCACCAGGTTGGACACGTAGTCTCGCACTAATTCGTGCTCACCCTGAAACCGGTTCTGGGCTTCCTGCAACAGCCTTTGTTGCTGTTGCGTACTAGTGCCGAACCAATCTCGGACGTCAGCGACGAATTCTGCATAACTGAGCCATTGGTACTTATTGTTATTGTACCAGGTCCTCGCGTTACCTTCGAGGATCTCTGATACGGAACAAAGCACCTTGTCATCAGTCAGCCCTGCGCCCACGCGCAGATATTTCAACCTTGACAGAAACGTATCTACGCTCTGTGCCCTACTGCCCGGAAACCTCAATTTCCATCCGCAGACGATTTTTCTAACATCACGGGTTGTGGAGAGCCCTGAGGATTGTTGAGGACCAGTACCAGACGATCCGTTTCGACTCCTCTCTCGAACAGGTGCGGATCTCTTTAAATGACAAAGATACGTTGCGCCGGCTCGTGAAAGCCTGGCGCCGCACACAAAACCGTAAGACAATGCCGAGGAAAATAGAGAGAGAAAAACGAGAGGAGAGAAAACTACACCTGACTAAAAGTGATGGCTGCTTGGCAGGTGGGCTGCAGGTGAGGCGGCTAACGCAAGACGTGGCCCAGGTTTCTTTTTCGTCACGGCTTCACACTCTTTGTCGTGACGGCTCTCACATTCTCTGTCTGGTTCGCTGCTAGAAAAGATGGCAATCCTCCCAGTGCGGCCGATCTCCTTCGCGTGCGACGATCTAGTAGTGCGTGCGAGTCGGCTTCTCACGCCTTCCCCACCACTGTCCTCCTAATCGGCGGCACGCGGCACTGCCCAGCGCGACAAGTGCCGCGCGCCGAGCCTCACCGAACTACCTATATTTTCTCTCTCTCTCTCTCTCTCTCCTACTCTTGATATTTCCTACCCATTTCTCTTGCTCGCTGACTTCTCTCTCTCTAGCTGCAATACTGAAAAAAAAATAACAGACACGTAAAATAACGTGCGTCCGATGCCAGCCGTGCGCCATTGCCTAGGAAGGAGAGGGAAACAAGCAAACGGTGCAGGCCATGACCAGCCTACACCGTCACACCCTACCTATTTATGAATCTCAGTAGGTGGTCGCTGTGCTCCTTTTCTTTGAGGTTTTCCAACTCGTCGCAGATTGTATTGAGCCACGTTTGACGGGTTCGCTTCCTGCGTCCCGCCATCTGCTTACTAATCGTGGTCTCTTCAAAATCCGCGACGCTGTACTCACCCAGCAACCATCTACCTAGCCTAGCCGCCTGCAGGATGACGCTGCCGTCCTTGCGCAGCTCTAAATCCGTCAGATAGCGTTCGCGCTGTGTGGAGGTCAGCTCTAATGCCCACGTATCGATCTGGCCTGACAACAGAGCCATCTTGCCTCCGCACGGGTATAGGATACGGTTGAAGTTTAAAATGTCGGCCTACTCGACCACTACCGCTTCCTATCACTCAAGGTATGAGCAGGGTATCACACTAATTAGTGTTGCTTCCATTACTGCCTTCTTTTTCAAGGCGCAAATTCGCGATATTGTTGAGCGCGTGCAGTCCTCGCAAACTATCTAACAATAATAAATGTCCATATATCCTACTATAGGTTGGAGCCCGCTATTTGCTTGCTCCGCAGAGTTATTATTCTTTGAACTGCACGCTTTGTTCGCGCTTATTGTCGCCCAGGTGCTTTCGGCCCCCTTTACCCACTAAACTATGGCTTAAATAGGCTAGCACCTGTTAACTATTAACGATTTGGGTCGCTTCGACCTATTGGTTAATATCGCTTTCGGCTCTAACGTACAATAGATATAACAATTAATAAATATGTCGAAGCGACTCCCTTTTCCCCTTGCAGAGTACGCATCGCTCAAAATCTCGCGTTGACACCTGCTCAAACCTTTCTAAGCGCTTGCGTAATCGTGTTTCTCTCCCGTGCGTCGATTACCTTCGACGTACAATCCTGTACGCTAATAACGGGTCTTAATACTGATTAGGCGCCATGTAATAGGGTAGATTAACTGTTGCAATGAGGGTTTATCTAAGAACAATCTGCCACAATGCAGAACTAATCGCCACTCCGTTAATCACGTATAAGCATACGTGTATTCGCCTTTTCGATCGATACTTTCGTTCCAATGTCTCTTTTCCAATAGAGTTGAATTCACCCTTAGTCAGCTGACTTGTGACACTTATTTTATCTTAGGTGTACGTAGACTAATATTTATTACCACTAAAAAAATTGGAGGTTATCTGGTAAACAGCTGAGGCTATAAAATTTAAACTCGCGCGCGCCTCCTCTCTTTCCTAATCGTTTGCTCTAGCACTTCGAGTATATAGAATCATGAACGTGTCGATTGTTCGAATCGATTACCGTTGCATGAGGTAAAAGGAGATTATGTTAAAAAATAAAAAATCTATTAGAAAATTGTTTTTCTATCTTTTTCTAAGGACTTATTGATCCACCCTCGTACTATTGGACCGCTGTTATCTGATATTGCTATATTTATTTCTTGCAGGTAATCGTATTTGTATGCTTCTATTTCGTCATTTATAGTGTTTTTAATTGCTATTAGACTGAGAGTGGTAGAACAATCTTTAAAATGACGGACTGCAGATTTTCCTACGACGTTCCCAATAAGAGCTACAAACCTTTTAATTTTATACAGTTTTCACTTTAGGTAGTCACATATTTTTGACCAAAAGTGTATATTGCCTTGTCACTTAAAACATCAGCTTCTTTCAACAATTTTTGGCTTGTGTTCCCCACAAAGGTTTCACCATGATAATTTTTTGAAATTAATTTTAATTAATTAAACATACTATTGGTACTAAGCCATTCCAAAAAAGATGGTTAATAAAGCCTTGTAACAAATGCAACTCTGAGACATAATATTTCTCTAATATTGTAACTTTATTATTTTCACGAAAATTTGGTTATGCGACAATTTAGCCTCTTTCTTCTTCGTACCTACACATACTTAGTTAGCATAATCTTCGTTCAAATCTTTATGAGTTTTCAAAGGTTTTGATTGATTGTCGTTTATGAAAATTTCTCAATTTTTGTAGACTAATTGTACAATACCGGCACGGAAACGTTGATGTAGCTGTGTGTTGTCCACAGAATATGAATAGAAGTTTGAAGTTACACATAAACTTGAATGGAATTTCATTTAGTTTTACTAAATCAAAAAGTAGTTTGATATTTTTATACATGGATTTTTTGAATATTTGGAATGTTGCACATCGTAATTAATATTTTTGCATTAGTATCTTTGAATTGTGATTTTAGATTTAATATCTTTTTTTCTTTTCAAAGGAATGCCGTTGGTATCGTCATCAGTTTCTATAACTTCTTCTAATAAGTTCTGTATGTTAGCCCAAATCCTAGATATTTTTTCGCGTTTTCCATCCTTAATTCGAATTCAATACTTTCGTAATAAACTTTATCTAATAAGTGTGATCGATCTATTATGTGATTTTTATATTTTACAGCCACTATTTTCCTACCAGCAGTTTTGCGTATGAAAGAGGTAATTTTTCTCATATGCAATAAAATACAACAGCATTATTATTTATGTTTAACTACTCACAAGTAGTTTCAAGTTCACTATCTGAATAAATAGTCTTTATTTGGCCTGCTTCTGAACTGAGCTTTTTCTTAAAACAGTTAGCATTAGTTAGTTGCATTAAAATTATCTATATTTGTTGAAAAAACTTAAATGAAAAATATCGAGGTTAGATGGAATTATGTATACTATAACGAGTGAGAGCCATATGCGTTATATCTTTCTATTCCTAAATTTATACTTATGTTCATAAAATATTATCTATATGTATTATTTACTATTATTATTTTGTTTATTTATTAATTCATTGTTGTGTGATATATAGTCAGTGCGATGGTTTCGGGTAACAAGCAGCCTTCGGATGTCTCGCTGTATAAACATTATAAATGTTATCTAAATATGCAATTAACAAGAAAGGTACCCCAACCCGAACTCACCGATTTTGATAATTCTTGTATATGTTGTAGTACATTAAAAAAGCAAGAGATTGGTATTCTTTTTAACGGCGGAAAAACATATTTAAGGGGTAAAATCAATTCTCAAAGCTTACTCCTAAAAACATTTTTTCAAATAACTTTTCTTCTAGTCAATATTTTTTAGTAAATCAAAGTGAGTAGTAATCTTTATAAAAAGTAAAATAAACTCTAGGGTGTTTGACTTTTATGGGTTGCAACCCCTACTTTTAATACACGAAAAATTGAAAAATTGACATCATTTTCTGCAGTAAAAAATTTTAGTGTAATGATAACCAAAGTTTTATATTTGCAAAGAAAATAGAAAAAATAAGTTTATGTTTTCCAGCATTTATAATAAAAAATATTTTTAGAGGGTAAAGCCACCATTATTAATGAAAATTAGAAATTTCGACATTAAAATTATTTAAAAGCAAATTTTTTAATTTTTACTTCTTTATAGATATTGTTATGATAAAAAAATTCTAAAAACACATTTAAAGGATGAACCTATCCTTAAAGTTCACCCCCAAAAATAGGTTTTTTTTAAATAGCTTTTTTCCTAATCAATATTTTTTAGTAAAACCAAGTGGATAATATTTCTTATCGAAAGTATAACAAATTCTGGTGATATTGACTTTTGGGGGTTGCAACCCATATTTTTGATAGGTGAAAAATTGAAAAATTGACATGAATTTTCGCAGTCGAAAAATGGTTTAGTTTTGAGCAGATGTTTATGTTTTGAAAGAAAATAGAGGTCAACAGTTTCTTTGTTTTTAATTAAATTATAGGCATTGAAACGCCCATTTCTAATGAAAATAAACTGGAAAAAATTATATGAATTCCTATTATAACCTTTTATGGTGAAAAATCTTATTTTTATACAGAATCGATAAAAAGAAAAAATTATATTTAATCTTGTAAGGGGAATCTCGGCTACGCCGATTTTGTCCGTTTGGCTCTCCCAAATGACCGCGCGCCGCGCTAAGCTGAGAGTGTGTGCGTGTGGCACGCACACTTATGCTTGGATTTTTGTTTTCGATGTGCTGTGTACGTGCTGAGCTGACGGCTGGAGCGATCGAGATGATGCGGAAGAAGAAGAAGAAGAGAGAGAGAGAGAGAGAGAAATAGCGCTCTAAGTTGCGAATCACCGCGGAAAATTTAAGGAGAGAGTATCTGCTGGGCTTTAGTAGAGAAAGGTACGCGCGCAGACTAAGCCAAAGTCAACGGTTTTCCGAAGTTGGCCCCTCGACTTCGTCAACGCGTTCGTTTTCGGAGACACGCCCGGTGCGCGGACAAATTTTGGATTGTGTGGCTAGATTGCGCCCAACGGTGTCCCGAAGGATACCCGGCACTGGTGCGTGTGGGTAACCGGCGATGTGTGCGGGTGCGCGCATGAGCAGTATTTGACGTTGCTGCAGTACCGAGCAACAGAGGGGCAGCGGAAGCAACAACAACAGCAATCAACGAGCGAACAACAGATTAAGATAGCAGTATTGGTAGAGCGAAGGAGAAAACGAGCAAGAGAACAAACAGCGACGACAACAAACACCAGCGAGACGGTCAGCGAGAAGGAGCGTACCAGTGACGTCACACTGTAGAGCGTTCTAGCTGTCGGAGAGGTTGAAAATCGAGGTCGGTGCCGTGTTTTCTCTTATTTCTTTCTCTTGTATGTTTGGGTGCCAGCTGATGGATGGTAGCCCGGCAGATCTGCTGGCTACCCCGCTGATGAAATAACAGCAGAAAGTGTTTGTCGGGCATTGTAATATTTAGTTTTAAACAGGGAATCGGCAGGCTGACCAGCCATCGATTCATCTTCGCGTTCGCGTTTGTGCCGCGCGTAATATATAGGCGTGAGATCGCCGTTTTGTAGTCGATTGTTGACGATTAAAGGATTAGTGTGTTAATCCGCTGTTGTGTTTATTCGCCGCTGTATCACACCTCATCCCAAATTCGGATCTGTGCCTTTAACGTGGTTGTGCTCGACGTGTTATTCAGTCGTGAGAACGTCTTTTGCTTCTCGAATCCCCAAACAAATAATTTGTGCAGACGACCGCGAGATACCGAAACGGGAACGGTCGCAAATTCTCCGTTACAATCTATATTATCTTACATAACTCTACTTTTAACTCATTTGTCTTTGTATCAATTTTTTGATAGAGTGCTGCAATATATATTTGCTTTAATATAAGCTTTTATAAAGTTTTAATTTTAATTTTTATAAAATATAAGCTTTTATAAAATTTAATATAATTTAGAAGGAACGGTTTTTCAACATTTTTTATTTGTTAAAGTCTGAACAGTAATGATAATCATCAAAAAAATATTTGAAACATAGGGACTTTTTGCACCAGCCGCAACGTATAATTGCAGCATTTTGGCAGCCTTCGATTTCATATTTTGAATTGCAAGAATCCTCGAAGTAGAAATCAACCGGATTATCAAATTTTTCCGGTTTTTCTTCGAGATATCCACTTTTAAACAAAGAATATTTAAAAAGATTTAAATATTTTGGTGATGAAAATTTGTTATGAACCATATATTATTATTTACCTCAATACCAACCTGATAATATTATTTCCACAAGTTTTTCCACATTCGAAATCTGTATAAATCTAATGGTTGGATTTTTCCTGTAGTTTCAGTTAGAATTTTTATAATATTAACAATCTTATTTTCTGGTCTAGTTTCTTCAATTATTTTTTCGCAGTGACCACTCCAAGAACCTAGCAGCAATATACTGGTAGGACCAATATTTTGATGAAACATGTTCTTTAACCAAATTTTAAAAAGATCTACAATAAAAGATTTTTGTTCAACATTTTTCTATCAGATTTCAGTTATCTTTAAATTATGTTTAATGATTACTTACCTGAAGTTAATTTTCCAGATTTAGATGCTTCTACTTATACATTTTGAGGTTTGAACAATTTGGATTCTACAATTGGTTCAAACTGGCCAGATTATTCCTTTAAAACTAAAAAGAGAGGTGACAAATTTTTCCTTCACCTGATGTTGGGGGTTGTATAGTATAGCTGTGTGTTGATGATGATACCGATTGTACTAGACATTGAATCTGACTTTCACCTTCCGAAGTGGATTTCCAATTGGAATCCACTTTGATCTGTATTATATGTATTATGAATTCCAATTTCTTGAATAGCTTTCTTCACATTAGTAACAAATGTAAGAGCTTGTTTCTCTAGTTTTTTTTTTTTTTTTTTTTTTTTTTTTTTATTTTAACGTCGCTCTATTTATGCTCCATCAGTGCTAATTAGCGACGGAGGCTTGCAATGTGTTTGAGAACAAAGCACATGAAACTTTTTTCAGAGGTGCTTGTATCAGCAGGAACTGGGAATCGAACCCGGGCCTACCGGGTGCGAGTCCGTCGCCCTACCGACCGAGCCATTGCAGGCCTCTGTTTCTCTAGTTCTGCACTATTTTCGGAAGTTTTGCAGGTAACGAATTTGTTAATTTTTCTTAATACAATTTTGTGAGCAATTTTGAATCTTAATAACCAGTGTTTTGAATCTTTGAACCTAAAATCTTAAAACTGTAGATCCTTTTTTACGTGTAATGCCCAACGCCGCAAATATTGATCATGCACAATAAAACCAGCGTCAGCAGCAGATTTAAAATTTTGTAATACATAATCACAAATTCGGGCAATTTTTTCTCTGTATGTACCACTTTTTTTGGTTTTTGGTTTGAATTTGGTTGACTGTGTGCGCCCAATGCCGAAGCTGATTGATAGAAGATACGTTTTTGAATTTACTTTCCACACTCTCAAGACTCAAATTTTTTCTTTTCCCACTTCGCTCATAATTCACTGCTCTTTCTTTATTATCAAAAGATAAATCTTCTTTATCTTCTTTACACTAATTTGTTGGAAATTCTACAGGAGGAGGAAAATTATGCATTATATCGTCCTCGATAATTTGTGCATCAGGATTCTTATATTCCTCCTGGAAATCTAACGTTTTTTCTGAAATTATTTCTATATCGTGAAATTCGTCTATCGAATCTATTAAAATAATTTTTATGTTTTCTGTTAACTGATTTTCTTGTTAACTAGTTGGGCTATTAATTGGTAATTCCAATGTTTGAAAGTATGCCAACAATAAATTGATTACGTTTAAAGGATTGACTCATCGTGAATACTACTATTGCTTTAATTACTTTTGTGAATAGGCTGTGTTAATGGAAATATGAACATTCGAAATGTCTTACCTTTGAGATAAAACAGAATGTTAGGCATATTGTCTATGACGAAAAATTGATGAAATTTCAAATACTTTGACAGATAGATAAATAAATCATTGAAAAATAGGTTATTCCTTTGAAAATAGGAGGAAATGTTTAATTTCTTTTGAACGTGTGGTCAAAAATAAGAGTTTTTGTTTAAAAAATCTAAAATACCTTGAGAAATATTACCGTGAAGGTAATAATTTTCAAGCCATTTAGACGGAAAAGATAAGAGAAAAACAAAACTGAACCTTGAGGAGTAATCTTAGAGGTCTCCCGGACCCCATGTGTGATAGGCCACCTGAAGGTAGTATTTCCCGCTCTTTCCGAATCCGGTGTAGAAAATAGGGGTTCCTATTAATAAAAGCGAAGTTGACCTTGAAATCACCTTGATATAAGCTTGAAGGTCGAAGCTAATGTCACCAGAAGATGCCCTTTTTACAGTCTGGTAACTTTCCTCTGTAACATTTTTCGCTAAACCTTACCGCTGCCAGATCATTTAGATGAAAAAATTAAGAAAAAAAAATTGAAGTTCGCATGCCCTTGGGGGTGACTATGAGGGGTCTTTCGGACCCCACATGTAATAAGTTATCTGAACGTAGAATTTTCCGCTCTTTCCTAATCCGGTGTAAAAAATGGGGGTTCCTATTTAAGAAAACAAAGTTGACCTTGAAATGACCTTGAAACTGACCTTCAAGGTCAAACTCAAGGTAACCACAATGTGCCTCTCAGAGTCTTACAACTTTCATTTGAACCATTTTTCACACAATCACGTATTTCAGATTTTAAAAGGGAAGTACGGGTGGTCTGAAACACCTGGTATATATGTATACTAGTAGGACTACGCCCCCTACTCGCTACGCTCGTTAACTCTCCATATTTGTAAAAGTTTATTTACAGGATATAAAATACAGAATATAATAATATTAAAAATACAGAATGCAATATTAAAAAATTTTATTTTATCATTTTAAAACAGGGTGTCCTACTTCATACTTTTTGAGGGTCTTTAATAATTATGTGACATTGAATTCGACCTTGAAAATGACCCTCAAGATGACAAACTTTTATTTGAAACGTTTTTCTGTCTTTGTCTTATAGTTTTAAAGACATCTTGATGCGTGAGTTAAAATGGAACATCCTGTATATATCATTTACGTATAATTTACATACGAGGTCTGTACCAAAAGTATCCGACCTGCGTTCATATCTTTGCGTGGAGAGATTCAGGATACCTCTAGAGGGTACGAACATCACCAGCAACTTCCAACCTGCTCGTCAATAGCCCAAGATACCGATGAAATGCTTTATTTTCCGCCGAAAATATATTTGTTTATAACGACTTTTTTGCGTTCGTCGCATTTCGTTTATTGCTAAAAATGGTAGAATGAACTAAACAGCGAATTTGCATAGAAATTTGCTTTAATCTCGGTAAAAGTTGAGCGAAAACTATTGAATTATTGCAAATGCAGGCCTTTGAAAATGAGTGTATGAGAAAAACACAAATAAAAGTATAGGCGGTTCAAAAGTGGTAGCACATTTTTTGACAGTGATCCTCATTCTGATCTATTTTTTTCGATTATAAGGGTGTTAAAGCTCTTACTGGGCAGATAATCAATAAAAAGTACTATGTTGATGTTTTGAAAACATTACGTGATGTAATCAGAAGAAAGCGACCGCAACTTTGAGAAACCGGTGACTGGCTTCTTGGTCACGACAATGCTCCAGTGCACGCATCAAACCTTGTGTAGCAGTTATTAAAACACAGTGTTGTACAGCTCCGCCAGCCTTTATACAGTTCCAACGTAACTCCCTGTGACTTTTGACTGTTTTCTCGATTGAAAATGCCGTTTAAGAAATATCGATTCGACGATAAAGAGACTGTTGAAACTAATGCGGCGAATACATTAAAGGCGATTTTGAAGTCTGACTTTGCAAGAGTGCTTTAATTAATGGAAAATTTGTAATATTTTTCGTAAATTATCTCAATACAGTATTCAAGCTTCACCAAAAAATAATCACCGAAGAAGAAGAAATCTTACTAGAAAGCTCTGACGTCCAAACCAGTACACCAATCAAATCGATTAAAATAACGGAAGTATTACAAATTATTAATAATATTAAGAATAGAAAAGCTCCCAGTTGCGATAATATCACAGGAAAAATGATCAAAATGTTACTCCCAATTACAATAAAATATCTAATAATCGTTTATAATGCACGGGTGCGTCTATACTATTTTGCTTCGCAGTGAAAAGTAGCAGAGATTGCTTTAATACCTAAACCCGGCAAAAAACCAGAACTGATAAAATCATTTAGACTGGTTAGCCTTTTTTTAGCACTTTTTAAAATCTTTGAAAAACTAATTCTAGCTATAATTAACAAAAATAATACCAAATAGAAAACTTATCTCTGATCATTAGTTCGGTTTCAGGTATAACCATTTCACGATTGAGCATATATTGAGTAAATAGAATAGTATCTGATGCAAGGAAAGCCATCGAAGATGAACAATACTGATATATTCCTAGATTTTGCCGAAGCTTTTGACAACGTTTAGCATAAAGGGCTATGAACAAGTTCAAGAGATTTTTTCCCTCAGCTGTACTACGAATTGATACAGTATTATCTATACAACAGAGCCTATCAAGTTGAAATAAATAAAAACGTATCAAAACGTCAGTTAATAAAAGCAGGAGTACCGCAGGCATTGTTCTAGGTCTAATACTGTTAAATGCTATATCTGTTACATACCTCGGACCTAGCAAAATCTATTAATATCTTAACAGCAACATATGCAGATAATACAGTAATTTTAACAGTACACCCAGAAGCAACAATAGCGACCAAAATGTTACAAAATTAAGCAAATATTTAAGAAAATATGGTTTTTAATCACATAGTCAGATATTCGTTATTTATCATCAAGATAAACCTCAAATAAACATCATAAAACTATTCGTCGGGCTCGGGGTTGTAGAAATCAAGACAATCGCTTTCCTTTATCTGTCTTACATGTTGTATAGAATACAATTTTATCATTGTAAATAAACATTTCAATTTTAATGCAGTCTATAATACGTTGAAAAACTTAGTAATTATTTAGAATTAATGACGATTGGTGCAGATGTTTGTTAGAAGAAAGTGCGTGGCTCATAATTGCTTATAAATGAGTACCGGTAATGTCGGCCGTCCCTGTTTATGATAACAGCCCTCGTCTAAGCGCTTGTAGCCTAAAGTGGGAAAACCCCACTATCAGTCTCTCGTCGTAAAATGGGAAAACCCACCATCAGCGTCTAATTTTAAATTGAGGAAAATCCAACAGCAGCTTTACGACGCTGCGACAACTGGCGTCCAGCCGAAGTATTTATAAAAAAAATGAAACCCGTTGAGTATATCGAAACATACCAATTTAACCATAATACGAACAAAGAATGTATTAGTTTAAGACTTTAATTTTAACGCGGTTGAGCGGACTAACGAAGTGAACGATTGGAACTTTGAATTTGAGCCTTCTCTCTCTAAAACGGTCATTCCTGTACCCACCAAGCGCGCATGTCCATCGATAAATAGATGAAATCATCGCCATCTCTGAGGAAATCGACTACGTGTGTTTCGATTTCTTTACTTGAGAGCAGCAAGTCGTTAATTTCACCCTCTCAGGAGATCCATGTCGTGAGGCCGTATGTAACGGTCCTATTTATGAGCTATTTATTAAATCACTGAATTACTGCAACTAGTCTAACGTATCTATCTGTTTATTCAAATTAATACATTAAGCGGCGCTACCTCACTGTTTACTCGATTGTATACATATAAGAGTCAAATCAAAATAAATAGCGTGACGTCACAAAGTAATAGATATAGTGTAACGAGTGTCGCTCGTTAAAGGTGCAGCCTAAGCGCCCCTACCACGTGGAGCTACGTAAAGGCCGGTCCGCGGAAACAAACCCGAGGAGGAGAAGCGCCCGCGAGGCGAACAAGCGAAGGAGCGAGAGAGAGGAGAGAGATTGGGACGCCGAGCAGCGCGAGTTAGGCGCGTGTACCGCGAGACGTTAGAAATAATAGGAAGGGGAAAGAGAGCGATCGGGCCGCCGGCCGGCGAGCGCGCGTCAACGAAAAAGAAGGTATGAGAAATTAGTCAAGTCCGGACCTGCGGACAACGCGAACGGAAGTGCGAAGTAATTAGACCAGCGTGGTTCGAGAGACGGCCTAGCCGACAGCGTACGAGGATCCAATAGCATAAAGATCTCCTAGGGAGCATCTCTCAGACAAAGGTTGTTCGCTGCCCACTATCAGTTGCCCAGAGCGATCTGAGGCAATAGCCGAGTGTCGCGGGCAACTGCAGATCCGGGCGGCGAAAGTTCCGATTGAGAGATCCCCCGTCAAGAAGCTGCAGGAGACAACGCGATTCGAACACGCCACCAGTGTTGATCGACTTTCAGCGACAGTTTCCTGTAACGTAAGTCCCCGACTTCAATTGTAAATGCGTGCGGGCGGGAAGTGCGAATAGATAGTGCGTCTTCTTTCTCTCTCTCGCCGCGTGCGTGTAACACTCGGCAAAACCTCTCGGCCGCGGTATTGCAAATGTATACTCGAAGTGACGGGCGAAAATAAAGATACTGATTCTTTCGACAATCGACGTACAGTTATTTCTTTCAAATCACCCGTTACAATAGATATTGTGATTTTTATTATTAAGAAAAACGTGTTAGTTAGAGATAATTTTAATATAACAAAGTATTTATTATATAGATTTTACTACATAGATTCAGAATATAATAACACAAATTGCATTTAATTATGAAATAATATTAAATTTCAATATGCAAAGTTGATTTATTTATTACGCTAACAATATGAAATATTAGAAAAATGTAAATAATCCATATGCAAAATGAATAAGTATAGTATATGAGTAAGAATTGGTTTCATTAATAACAGCTGAATAATAACTGTTATTAGTAAATAAACAATTAATAATTTATTTAAACAATAAGCTGTATATAAAACGATAGTATTAATTTTATACTTAATAATGATAGCTTTATGATTTAGGAATCTTAGATAATTAATCTAATAATTGCATTATAAGATTAGGAAAAACCGTTACAAATATAAAAAATTAGTTATAATTCAAATGTTATTAACTAATTTAAATATTTATTTTTAGAAAATACTTCCAAATTTAATCAACTATAAAGTTATATAAAAATTTAATAATTTTCTATTGTAAATATTGTAATATCACATTAATTAATTATATTAGTTAATAACTTTTGACGACACTATTTGCGATAATTGTATATTATATGTAATCAACAAATAATAAATTCTGTAAAGTTTACATGTGTTAAAAGCTTACTATTAATGGTTATTTACTTGTAAATTAAGAAAACTCATTTCTGAAAATTCGCGAATGTCTCTCGAATGTTCGATGACATCTCTCTTGCAAAAATAAGCGGGAAAATCTATGTATAAATAGGCTCACCTTTGCACAGGCTAGCATTCACTTCTAGCCTTGCAAGGTGAGCGCATGAGTCTGAATAAACTTGGCTAATACATAAGTTCTTTCTCTCATTGTATTAACTGAGCAAGACTGTTCCTTCCTTATAATTCGAGCTCGACCTATAGAACATCTCGCGCTATAAGAAACTTGGGCCGAATTATATCCTATCCAAGAAAGACTTTAGCTCTGCTTATGGGACAATTCGCACCATAAGAAACTAGGGCATTGTCTGACTTTCCTTGAAACATTGTACTTATTTATATATATTTGATTTATTTATTATTATTAGAATACATTTGATTTATCTATTTATTTTATTAACAAGTAGAGTAAAATTATTGGAAACAAATTCTTACTCATTAGCTAGATACGAGAGTTCAAATTATTATTATTTATAAATGATACGAACATCACACGTAAGGCCCCACCTTAATTCATGTCCGGTGGGAGAGGATGGCTAGTTTTCTCTTCAGCGGGAAAACTTAATAAAACAGCGAAGGGAAGGAGAAATTCAAAAAAAGAGACACCGAATCGTAACTTGTTGGGTCGCTCAACCAAGAGCAGTCAGTTAGCTCTTGGCGTTCGTAGGGAGCTCAGTCTGAATTTTCTCTGCGATGGAAGAAAATTATTGTATTTCTGTAGCGTATTGATTTATATTGTGTGCTGTTTGATATTTATATTTTTACTAGTTCAAAATAAAAGGTTATTCAATTGTTAACAATCTAGAAACAATATCTTACTTTTCTTGCACTCAACCTCCAATCCCAACAGCGATGCTTAAACATACAGCTCGTTTCTTTTGAAACCAAACGATTTTAGTTATAAATTTGTTGGATTGCTTTTAATAAATAATTACTAACTATGAGTTTCGAGAATTTCAAACTTTAAATACTTATAAGCAATATATGATATCAATACAATGTAATATAAATTATTTGATAATGTATAAATATATATTTTTTTAATTTTAAATATATTCTTATTTTTTAGAAACCTTGTAACGGGGTGGATACCGTTTAATTAATTTATTCGCGCGATCGTATTGAAAGGCGCGCGTAATTACCTACGTCAGACACGAAAATCGGAGAGCAGAAGGGAACGGGTGTCAGTCAACCAACTATCTACAAATACAAAAAGAACACTTCGAAAGTACTGTTAACATCACATACGAGAACTTTTATTATCTCTTAATATTACATCGCATTCGGCCCGCGTGTTTATGTTTACATGCCGCGCGCACGACAACAACATGCAGTGTCGGATCGCTCGCCGCTCTTTGTTTGCCGAGATGTTACATGCACGCTCTTGTCTAATCGAGTGATTAGTCGTATAGCACTTATATCGCGACCGCGAAATTAAGCTGGTCAGCTTATCTTTTATTGAAGTCGTACGAAGAATAAAAGAAACGGTTCGCACTCTCGTTGCGGGAAAGTTTGTCTTTAATACGAGGGAGCTTGTATAACACGTTGTAGTCTTTGTGCACTGTTCGCCTGTTGGGCGCGATGCCTCTCGCTCACGGTTTCGCCCTCGATGGCGAAACCCTCCACTCACGCACACACTCGTATACACTCGGTTCCGTCAAACGGTCTTCCCTTGATCCTCGAGGTTGACCTGTCTTCTCGCTCTCAGGAAAACTCGGGACAACGTTAGATGGTTATGCAGCACGATTCTGCGATCGGTAGCTAATCTTCGGCTCTTTTGGCTCATGTATCGGCAACTTATTCCGCGCTTTCGGCTAAACGTGTCCATGGCTGATCCTTCACTTGCCGCTCCTCGTATCGGTAGTTAGGCCTGCACTCTCAATCAGCTCGTCTCGGCACTCGGGAAAGCTCGGGAACTATCAACTATCCCACCTTGCACAGCTCAGCGACCGGATGCTAATCTTCGACTCCTCTCGGCGATATCGATAGCTGATCCTCGACTGCCTCATTTCCATACGCGCGCGTTCCGTCCCGTCGCGTGCCGAATTACCTCGTCACATTTTCCCCAATCGGTAGGTGCTGCCTTCGCGGGCAGCCGCACGGTTGGGTCGTTAGCGCTAATAAGACGTTTACCGTCACAACCTATAAATTATTATGAAAAATAATTACATACGTAAACGTTTTATTGAACAAATAAGTATTGCATTTGAGATATGAAAATTGTGAAACGACATATTCGTAGCAGCTGAATGTTATTATATACAGATCATGTCGAAGATATTGGTATTGAATTATAGCATTTGAAAATTTCATATAAAAATATATATTACATTTATGAAACAAGATTTGGAGTATTTTATCGTGTAATCCCGATTTGCACTAAATTAAGTTTCGTTATTAATTTCCACAACGAGGAGCCCGACGAGTAGTTTTATGACGTTTATTTAAGACTTATGGTAATGATAAATAACGAACGTCTAATTATATGAATGATAACCATATTTTTTTAAATCCAACATAATAATAGTTATATTTACTAACTATATGAATAAACTCGTCTGATGTGTAAAAATGATTTCACATCATTTCGTAGTTTACTCAAAATTTAGACTAATAATTATATTTTTCAGTTATACCTCCTAGTAATTTTTGACAATTCATAAAGAACAAATAATACGTATAATTATTTAAATATTAGTTCTTTTCTATAAAAAAATTAACTGTATTGATATTGATAATATTCATATGTTTGTCTGCAGAAAAGTATACTATGTTAAAAAGAAATAATACTGATAAAAAGAAATAATATACAGAGCTTTGGACAGAAATAACATTTTGAACTAAATTGTTTATTAGAGATCTATTATATTTTTTGAAAACTTCTTTCATGAAGTATTTCTTCTATAATTTTAGCAATATTGGATTTAAAGATATTGGTCTGTAATTAATTGGTAGGTTTTTTATTTTTACATATATACATATGTAATTTCAGCAATTTTCAGTACATGTTTTTTAATTTGTAGCTTTATTAACTTCTTTATACAAAAGCTATTCAGCTTAATACAATATTAGAATTTAACAAAATGAAAAAGTAAATAAAAAATTTATTACATTGACAAATTGTTGTAGTACATATTATAATTAGTCTAAACCATTTAATTGCTTAATGTTAGCCACATCTTATATCTTTATTTTACATTTCTCAATAAATTTGTACACCATTTGGAGTATCGACATATTAGGTTTTCCTAGGAAGCATTTGATGTCAAATGGAATGATTTTGCTTTGGTTAATGATCTAAGTAAGGATTTCATCATACAATGAGCATTGCCATATAACGTGGTTTAACCCGTTTCCGCCGAAAACGCCACTCACGTTACCCTGGTATTTGAGAGTTTATAACTGACGTTAAAATTGCCAAAAAAAATTGAAAGAGCTATATTCTGAAAGTTTAAGATCTGCTCTTTCCGATGGTGCTCATCTCAATTTTCCAAAAAATTTTTTACTATTGCAAAATGCAGTTTTAAAAAAAAATCAATCAACGAGTAGATAATCTCGATGTAGATTCCGAAGAGAATGATGAGTTCGTGGTTATACCTGATCCAAACAACTCAGGTTCTGAAGGAGAATATGACTCAGATGATGAGAATTTGGAAGAAGAAATCCCAAAACCAAACATTTCATACAGATCTACTTTTCATAACTATTCAGCAGTTCAAAAAAAACTAGAACCAGATCATGAATTTTCATGGTGTAATTCAGAAAAAGTATGCCCTGGAAATGTAGAGAATGAATTACTGTTAAGTGATTCTGTAAAGAAAAAAATATGTTCAATGTCACCTGTGCAGTTATTTGA
Source organism: Phymastichus coffea (assembly GCF_024137745.1). Lineage (NCBI taxonomy): Eukaryota > Metazoa > Arthropoda > Insecta > Hymenoptera > Eulophidae > Phymastichus > Phymastichus coffea. The sequence goes on from NW_026706814.1 coordinate 9,808,380, forward strand.
ACTTTTTTTCTCTAAAGAAATAAAAAATTATATCATTGAAGCTAGCGAAGCAAATGGATTGGATTTATCCGTACAAGAACTTAATACTTTTGTAGGAATATTACTGCTATCTTCGTACAACATACGAAATGAGCTAAGGGAGTATTGGGAAACTGACCCTCTTGTGAAGTGCTCTGTAGTTTCTTCAGCAATGAGTCGTGATAGGTTTTGTGAAATAAAAACAAAAATAAAATATTCTAAACCTAAAGATAAAAATGACCATGACAAAGCTTGGAAAGTTCGGGAAATATTAAATCTATTCAAAACAAATATTCAACAATTTGGCTTTTTTATGACAGCTCTTTCTGTAGATGGAATGATGGTCAGATTTTTTGGACGTACTTGCCTAAAACGATATTTACCTTGCAAGCCTGACAGATATGGACTAAAGCTCTGGGGATTGTGTGGAGCAAATGGGTATTTGTTCAATATGGACATTTGCTGTGGTAAAAATGATACTAGCATTGGAATAAATTTAGCATCATGTCCACTTGGATCCAGAGTAGTTGTACAAATGATCAATCCTCTTTTACTTGGCATTTCAAAAAGAAAGCTATTAGACTATCACCTCTATTTCGATAATTATTTCACTAGTCCTGATTTAATTGTACACTTGGGCAAATATGGATTGCGATCGACAGGAACTGTACGCAAGGATAGAGTGAAAGTAAAGCATACTTTTGAAAAAAAAGCTCCGCGAGGAACATTCAAAGTGGATCATGACACAAACAGTGGTATGAACTTTATTACTGTAATTGACTCCAAAGAAGTATCTGTTTTATCTACAGCAGTTGGTGTTACACGTATAAAACCAATAAAAAGGTATTCACGAACTGCTAAAGATAGAATATAAATAGGATTTCCTTTTGCCTTCTCACTGTACAACAAATTTATGGGAGGCGTAGACTTGCACGATTTTCTATGTAAAAAAGCTTGCCCAAGTATAAGCTCAAAAAAATGGACATTCAAAATTTTCTTGCGTATTCTTCAAGCTTCAGTTACAAATGTTTTAACACTTTGGAACATTTGCAATACCGACAAAACTAAACATGTTACAACAAAATATTTTTGTAAAGAAATCAGTAGAGTGTATTTATCCAATTCTAAATTGGGCGATTTCCAATCTTATCAGTATGAAACTAGAACTAGAGCAGTATGTAACTACAAGGAGTGTCGTCAACGAACTAGCAGATTTTGCATTGATTGCGACAAGTACTATTGCTTGCACTGTTTTCCTCTTTTGCATCAAGCGAAATAATTTTTTTCTCTAAAGTAATCATAAATAATTAAAAAAAAAAACAAAAATACAAAAAAAATATAAAAATAACTAACATGTAAAAAAAAATGAGACTATCTATATTCGTCGACCTCCACGATGGTGATAGTTGGGCAACGTAAAAAATGCATTTTACGGCGAACAGGCGAAATATGCACTTTGATACCACATTGATACTAATGGGAAAATTTTCACAAGAAATGCACATACAAAAAAATTTATAAGAATAAAATATTCTTAGAATAAATTGTAGAATACGTGGGAATTATTTTGGATTTTTTGAGCAACTTTTGAATTTTGCATAAATTTACAGTTTGCAAAAATAAAAAAATTTTCTTGAAATCTTTTGAAAAAATTTAGGTGCATTCTTTGAGTAATTCTAAGAACATTTTCTTCTTTGGCAATTTTTCCATAACCCCATAGTTGTTGAGTTAAAAATTCATAAACATATTTACAAAAATTTTGCAATCGAGGCGCCATTTTGAAACTCCCCAGGTGAAAAATCGATCCGAAAACGATGAGACCTTAATATTCAGACATTTATTCCTCCAGTTATAGAGGTTCCGGGTCGATTCCACTGGAGAAACCTTTTGAAAACTCCATTTAAAAAAAAAAGGAGTGAAAAAATCATGATTTTTTTTTTAAAACTGCATTTTGCAATAGTAAAAAATTTTTTGGAAAATTGAGATGAGCACCATCGGAAAGAGCAGATCTTAAACTTTCAGAATATAGCTCTTTCATTTTTTTTTGGCAATTTCAACGTCAGTTATAAGCTCTCAAATACCAGGGTAACGTGAGTGGCGTTTTCGGCGGAAACGGGTTAAGGGAGTATTGGTGGATAAGACTATTAAAAATAAGAATTACTTATAACTTTGACAGAGTGCGTATTATAGCTTACTTAAGCTATGGTTCAAGTTTCGTGACCCTTCAAAGCATCAAGCCTGAGATATTAATGATTAAAAATAACATGTGATCTTATGGGAAAAGGAGGTTTTTGTAGATTATAAAGATATTTAAAATTAAGAAAATTCTGAAAAAATTTTATGGTACGTAGAAAAAAATAAGAAATCCATAGGTGCCTTCAAAATTATCAATCAGAACCTGTATAAAAAGTTGTTGATTAATTTGTACCGGAAATTTAGAAATAACAGCTGAGAATTGAACATGTGGCAACGTCGCATTATTTCCACGTGCTACGTTGAAGCGCGGATTTTTTAAGCTTTTCAACTGCACATCTCGCTCAATTTTTCGTTTGAAAGTTGCAAGAATCATTTTATAACCTTGTATGAACAAAATAACAAATCGATAAATTCAATAAACATTATATTTATTATAATCACAAACTATTATAAATACACAACAGTATTCAAATTATTTTACTCGTGTCATATCTTTTAATTAATATAGTTTTTATCATTTTCATCACTATTAATCACAGAATCTAGTTATTTTATTCATGTAACAACTTTATTAATATAGTTCTTATTATTTTTATCACTATTAATCTAGGTAATACAGAAATCTAGGTAATCGCTTATCTTTCTAATGACTTTTTTATTTTTAGTAACTTGACCGTTGGATAGTAGTTGATAAAGGCCATCGAATTTATTTTTATTGTAAGCTGCTTCAATCATTTCATAACTAATATTAGCAGATATAATCTTTTTTTTCATTCTAATTGACAAGTTGTTATTCTTCAATTTTTCGAATGCCTTTAGTTTTTGCAAAATTTCTTTGTTAGCTTTTTCTTTTTTTTTTCTCATCTTCCTTTTGATCTAACATGTCCCACGTAAGAACTGATTCTATCAGACTTTTATCATTTATTTCAAAGTGGAATAAAATACCTTGCAACATTCTAACATCTGCAATTGCATTGTGAGCATCTTCAGTTTCTATTTTGCAAGTAGCAGCCAGATTGACTAGTTTATTTGCACCCTTGCCCTTCTCCTTATTACGCTTAGAAATAAGAGGTAACGAATCAGAAAATCCTTCAACAACTGATTTGAAACGATCTATCATGAAGACTTTATTTATTGCAAGAATAAGTCTCGGATAATCGAATTTGCAATTATGTTCTGTTAAAATGCACTTTCTATTCAAGTGGTAAAGAAACTCATAAAATCCAATTATACCTTCTGTAAGTGAAACTGTCTCGATCATTTTACCATTACATTCTAAATGATCATCTATGTAACGCAATCCATGAATCTGACTTGATTTTTCGTCAATAGCCTCACTTGGTCGTATATACGTTGAAAACTCGAATTCACCGAATTCAACCGAATTAGCAGCTATTTGTAAAATGTCTGCAGTTTTGCGAAAGCCACTAGTTTCTAAATCAAATAGAACTATTATTGGTTGAACGTCTTCCGAAAAACTGGCTATGGGTACGTATACATCAAGACACTTCAAAAGTTGGCATTCGGTTTCATAGGTACATCCCTCAGTTAAAGCTGTTTTCTTTCTAAGCTTATTTTCTTTTTTATCAAAAATAGTCGTCGCCTTTTGAACTCTGGCGTTTGTGCATAAATATATCTTTAACGGCTAGTGCGATCACGTTGGTTTGCGTATAATCTAGTATATCTACCTGTTGAACAGTTGACACTTGCACTCAATTCACATTTATATATCTGACCCTCATTTCTGTCTACCGACGAAACCGCCACTCTTTGATGTGCAGACACAGTCTTACAATATAGTCTTGACTTGGAAGCCCTACTTACAATTGAAGCATTCATGCTTTCATTTGGGTTGGTGGAAGCACCTGCAGAGTATTGTTGTGCCTTATCAGCTAAGTCGTCAAAAATTTCGAGTGAAGCATTATAAAGATTTGCCTCTTTGAACCCTTCACCAATCACACTATGATGATAGGAAGTAGGATTTTCTTTAAATTTGCACCAGGGACCACATAATGCGTGCAAGTTAAAACTATGATTTGGTATGTTTCGTCCAGCATCGGCCATACATTGAGAGTCACCAATGTTTTGAGAAACGCAATAATTGAAACATTTATCCAAATAATTTATGCTGTCACCATTTAGTTCTTTGAATTTAGGCTCGATTTTCCATAAAGCTTTAGTAACGCCCTTACTCGTATGATTTTTGTCAGCCTGTTTTACTATCTCATAATTAAGAGAATTGCGCATAGCGGCAATCGCACTGCTATCATTGTCAGTAATTATAGTACCTACTTCAACATTACAACTAGACAGAATATCATTATCTTTGGTGAGTTTTACAGCACCATAAGGCTCCATAGCCTTGGCTGTACCATAAAAATTTAACCTACAATCGTGACTATTTTTGCTGAACTCCATTTCACATTTTCTGCATACGCGAGAGAGCGTAATCATAGAGAGAACTTTTTTCGTGAATTTCCCCATAAGAGTTGCTGTACCTCCCAAGCTATCGTAAGTTCTACCCGAACCTTTTGTAAACCACCCCATATCTAACGATGCAGCTATACGAACTTTATGCTTATCAATAATTGAATATATAGGTATCGTAGCAGGAACATCAGGAAGAAGAAATGATCTATCAAGGTGAGGAGGCCTGAAAAAAAATTCAATATTGACATCTTTCAATTTATTAATATGTGATGCATATTGAAAAAATTTACTTCAAGATAAAACCATACAAATCTACTTCAATGATAATATAATAAATATAAGTAACAAAAGAAATATCAACCAGTAATAAAAGAATTATGATTAATGTAAACTTATAAATAAATAGTATACTTGGGTGATGTAACTTTCCAAGTAGAAAGACTAGTTACATTGTTAAAATAAAAATCATTATAAATATTGTAGAAAAATTAATCAGATGTAGTATAAAAAATCATCATCATCGAATTAGATACTTGATTCATGCGAAGTAGATTTTGTACTACGCAAACATCGACATTCTGTGTATAAACCTACAGCATTTTTTCAATCTCATCTATATTTTCAAGTGTCAATCGCCTTTCTTCAGCAATTGCTCGAATACAACTTTCACGAGCTAACTTTTCTGCAGCTAACCCTGCTTCTTCTTCATGAATTTTATAGGATTGCCAATTATACTGTGGAATATTCATCCCTTACAATAATTTGTTCACGTGTGTGCAACCCATTCCAGCATCCAAGCAACCTATCAACATTTATAATTTGATGAATGATCGATGTCAAACTATATTCACTTGACGTAAATTTATATTATACAAACCTATAGCAGTTTTTGTATTGACATCATAATGACTTTTCTTGCCAAGTACTTCATGTGTTTTGTCTGTATTTACTGCAGTAATTACTTGACATGATCGACATTTTACGTAGAAAATAGAGGCTAAACTTTTTTTTTTCTTTAACACAGTCAACTAAAGACAAAGTTGATCCACATTTAATACAGAACAATTGTTGCGCCAAAGTATCTACATGAATTATTCTGCGTCCTTCGATATTAGACTTTATTGTTGTTGTTGCTGCCAAGTCTGTCACTGTATCTGTTTGCATGTTCTCGCTCTGTCGTTTTCTTATACCTTTTTCTATCTCGGTTTGCTTGCATCGTTTCTTGTAAACTGCTTGAGTAACTCTTTTGCCTTTCCAAAACCATTTTCCACTATTTTCGCTCATATTTATTCAACATATATATAATTAGGCTATCTTTTAGGTTAGAGAAAGAGCATGTAAACACGTCGCGGCGAATGGCTGTTGAGCGGAGTGTATGTGCGATGTTGCCAAATTTATGATTGCCACTACACGAGTCAATAGCTAGTCGAAGCGCTCTCTCGACTAAATAGCATCCTATCCACCATACTCCCTTAAGTCTTGCACATCCCGTTTGCAATCACATATAAACTCCTCTACAATATTAATTTTTAGAAGTGATTCTTTGAGGGAATCATGATTGCTTCTACAACGGTGGATAGTTACAATGAATTCGCGTGATAGTAAAAGTGATCTTACAATAAATCAAGGTTGTGAGTTGTAGTGGTGATATAGTTCGAAGTAGGTTTTTCCTTTTGTTAGGCTTTCGGCTTTGATCTTACTAATCATCTTGTTGTTTATTATTTTTTTAAATGGTCTAAAATCGCTGTATGGAACGCATTTAACAAATGGCTAGTTCTCTGTAGCATTATTTGCTTGATCAGCTAGTTCGTTGCCTCTTAGACCGATGTGTGATGGAACCCAATAGATAGTTATGCTAGATTTGCCATTGGCTTTTTTCATAAAAGTAACATATATATTTCTTGAATCTAGTATGTGGTAGTTAGTATCGATTTTGTTTTTTGGATAGCTTAGTACTGATACTAAGTCTATATTGCAGTTAATGAATTCTAATGCTTTATCAATAGCATCATAAAGTGCTATACACTCAGCAGTGAATATAGAAGCTTTGTTTATAATACTTTTTGTTTTAATGACATTGAGCTATGGACAGACGCAAGCACTACCTACAGATTTGCCTAGTAATTTTTGACAGCCGCTCGTGAATATTCAGATGGAATTTTCTTTCTCAAATGTTTAATTATAAAGTCAATCAGGATTTTTACATTTCTTAACTTAGCTCCAAAATCAATATTAATGTTAATATAAATTTTAGCAATTTTGTGATCGTAATTAAATAAGCTAGGAAGTTCATTTTTAAATATTAACTGCTCAATAGATAGGACATTTTAATAGATTTATTTAAAACATTGATTTTTTTCTTGCGATTTGTAATAATATCCATGGCATATTTATCTATTGTTATACGTGTAATAAAATGCTTTATGCTGAATATTTTTAGTAAAAAGTATTTACAAAGCATGTTTGTTCTGTGTTGTAGCATTGGTAATTTAACTTCGTCCAGCAATATATTTGTAGGTGTGCTAATCCTTCCACCCAAACACATTCTTATACCTGTGTACTGTATTCGTTCAAGTTTGTCTTCTTTAATTTTCTGTGTAGGGTAATAGATGTAAGAACCATAATCAATAATCGACCAGATATAACTTTTATAAAAAGTAAGAAGGGTGCAAGGATGAGTACCCCACCAAACACCACGAAGGAATTTAACGATATTGATCGCTCTGCTGGTTTTTTTCATGTACATATTGCAAATGTTTATTAAAATTAAGTTCATAATCGAAGAATAAACCTAGAAATTTTATATTGGTCGTGAAAGGCAACTTAGTGTCGTTTATTGTTATTTCTATATCGCCCGGGGAATAACCTTGTCTGTTGAAATGTACATAGCTTGTTTTTTTAGTAGATATAGCAAGTTCCATTACTCTTAATCTGCGTGTAATAATATCTGGCGCATCTTCTATTATAGATTTTGCTGTATCGGGATCGTTAGCTTTAATATATATGATTATATCGTCAGCGATTTGTAGATTTAGAATATTTGTGTGAAGATCTTTGAATATATCTGCAAAAATCCGAACAGTGGTTTTTTGATTGCGCGCGTTCTTCCTGGCATTGTTGTTATTGTTCCATTGTTTGTAGCGGCCGCCCGATGGGTGACCTGTATCTTATACCTAACAATTCAATAAAGCCAAGGTCTCCCGTAAAGAATTGATGTTGGAACTGTGATGTTGAATTAAAGAAGTGTCTCCATTTATTTAAAGTGGTGATATTATTATTGTTCGGAGAACGGTAGAGTGAGGTAATTAGTAATTTATCTAATTTATTATTGTTATTATTGTGGAAATTGGAGTTATTTGTAATTGGAATTGATATAGTGAGGGATTCTAACCTGAAGGTGGAATGGTATATTTTTTCTTCTTGGAAAAAGGGATGTTATTTTTAATAAATATTGAAAGTCAGCCGTGTTCATGAATTTGTCTATATTTGATATATGATGAAATCCGGGAATGGAGACGGGAAAGTCATCATAAAGTCAAGTGTCACATAATATTAGTATGTCAAAGTTAGAAGCTATTTCTTTTAGTGAGTCAAGTTTAAATTGTAGTGAATGAGTATTTCATTGTAGAATTGTTATATGGCTGAGATCCATTATGATTTATTGAAAGTAATTTTATTGTTTTGTAGTTATGATTTTAGTATTTGTGAGGATGAGATTAGGAGAGTTTTATTGCGAGAATTGGGGTGAGTTAGGGAGTCTATGTAAGATTTATAAATCGAATTACTTTGGGATCTAGTAAGAGATTGGTAAAAATGTTGGCTTATTCTTCGCGTGAGATTAGTATGTTGTTAAATAAATATCCGTTGTCATGTTGAATAATGTGTGATTGGCCAACGTTGTGTTTGTCTGTTTGGGTTGGTTCATCTTACTGTGAGAAGTCATAAGTGATACATGTTATTTCGGGATTTTAGTTGTAGTTATCACTACGATTTATTAGTGTTTCTAGATGATCTTTAGGATAAGGAGATGTAGTTTTCGTTGTGCGGATTGGGTTAGGAAAGTTTTGTGGGTTTTTGGCAGCCATGTGAGAGTATGAGTGTATATTTATTTGAATTGTGAGGAGGTGAAAGCAGGAGGGGGGGAGTGGAGATTATGATTTGAGAGATTTTATTGGGAATGATTAGGATTTTTTGAGCTATTTCTTCATATATGAGAGAGTTGTGTATATCGAGATAATTAGAAGAATGAGATTTAGATTTTTCTATCTCTTAGCATTCTATTTTTATTTCTTGTATGGATTCGTTTTTTCTTATGGAAATAGAGAGTATTTTTTGTTTAAAAGATCCGGTGGAACAGTTTTTATCGGTAGGTAGATGATTTTGTTGATAGTTGAGGTAGGAGAAGTTCTTTTTTTTTGTCATTGTCTTGGCAGGTATCGGTGGGATGATTATTTCCACAGTATAAGCATCGAGAACTGTTTGATTTGCGAGTTGCTTTAGTGTGTTCATATCGAAAGCAGTTCGTGCAGAGCCTTACATTAGGTATATAGGTTTCTATAATTAGTTTAACTCTGAATAGATAAATGAACTGTGGAAGTATTCGTCCTTTGAAGGTAATTTGGACGGTTTCGATAGGAAGGCATGTGGGTTTTTTTCTCATTTACTGTTCTTCTGTTGAATCAACGTATTTTTATGGGTTGAGTACCTTATAATATACAGGGATATCTATATTTATAAGTAATTCTTCTTTGGTTAAATTTGTGGAAATTCCTTTGAGTATGCCATTTTTGTATACGTAAGAGTGGGAAACTATTATTTGTAAATAATTTATTTTTAAGATTTCGATATCATTTTTTAGCAGTTGATTTGCAATTTTCCTCTGATGTGTAATGATGATAAATCTATTTTTGTCAGAAGATTTCATTTCATCGAATGCATTGTCCAAAAACAGAGGGATGAGTTTACTGGTAATTTGGTCAGTTTTTATGATAGCGTCATTGTGTTGTGGAGATTCCAGGATGATTTTGTATGGGAGAGGGATGTCGCTAGTATATTCAGAGAGTTTCGGTAATTCCATTCTTTGAGATAAATTAAGTTGGGAGGGAGGGTTATTGCCCGAGTTGTCTGTGTGTGGAAGTTTGTGTCTGTTTATATTATCTGGGAGTCGGTATATGGGTGTGCGAAGTCTCTGCTTTTGATTTTGGTCTTCTGTTATATGTGTGAGGGAGGGTGAGTAGATGGGTGATATTTCGGTGTCAACAATTATTGGTTAAGCATATGATTTAGAAGGGGAGTACATATTTACGTCAGGGGGTTCCACATTGTTAGGGTCGTCCATGACGGAATTGCATTAGAGAGCAGACTTGGGGTATAGTTTAGCTCAGAGATATTTGAATTGTTGCTTATTTAGGGAGTATAGAATTGTTTTTGAGATGTTAGTTAAAAAAGAATTGTTTGTTAGTAGTACCCTGTCACATTCACCTTACTAATAGATAGTCGTAGTGAGATCAAATTAAATAATGTGATATCTCGATGGCCAACGTCTACGTTTTATCCAAAATCGAAGTAAAACTGCGCTTACGCGACAAAAATTATTTGGAATTTTTTAGTTACGGAAGACAAGTAAATTAAATCCCACCCTGGTGACATTAATCGAAAATATTCAATTGATTGGCAAAAATATTCGCATAATTATGAATAATTTTTTTATTTCTAAGAAAAATAGAAAAGATTGAATGTAAAAAATGTTCATGCTTTACTATAGGCGTGAGTGTCTAAATGGTTGCCGAAATCAAACTGTTGTTGATCTATCAACATGGGATTATATACTATATAAATGTTTTATAAGATTAAAAATAATTTTTTCTTAAATGTAGCATTTTTTAAAGGACGATGTTCAAGCTCAGCTGAATGAAAATCCGAAGTTCGTTTTCCTCCATCAGGTCAGGGTCAAGGTCTGTGTTAGTTATTTTTTTTGCTTTGACCCTTACTTGATGGTGGAAAATGGCTTTTAAATTCGAACTCAGCGATCGTAAAAACATGAAGAACCAGCCCTATTTGCCTAAATTCATAGAAAGTTCTCAATTTAATCTTGACTTGACCTTGACTTGACCTTGACCCTGAACTCACGGAGAACAACGGACTTCGGATTCAGCGATCTTAAAAACATAAATATAGTAGTCTAATCCATAAAGCAATATTTTCGTTTTTTTGCAATAGTCGTATAAATCATCTAAGTAACATCTACAACGTTCTAGCCTGATCTTTTCTTTCCCTTTTCACTGCGCAATGGCAACCCGCCACACATCCGAAATTGAGAAGAGGCGTTATCAGAATTAAGGCATCACCTCACCTACGCGGTTAGATGTGTTAGGGCACTTATCAAAATTAGGACCATATAAGGATCGTGATGTCAAAAGTCATGCGAAAATTGTTTACTATGCAGAATTGATAATTGCAACTTTTAAAATGAACAAAAGCACTTCTTTTAGTCAACTTTAATGAGCTAATCTCGAATTTAAGTTTATTATGAGTAATTATATATATGAGGGTGGTCCGATAAGTACTTAGCCTACAAAAAAAAAACGAAAATTTTGAAAAAGTGGCGTTTTATTTTTCAACATAGTCTCCTTTTAGTTCGATACACTTGGCTCAGCGTTGCTCCAACTTCTTTAACCCGTCTGAAAAATACGTTTCCTCGAGGTCTGAAAAGTAGGCTTCCGTGGCAGCGATTACCTCCTCATTCGACTCAAATTTCTGCCCGGCGAGTGACTTTTTCAAGTTTGGAAACAAAAAGAAGTCGCACGGGGCTAAATTTGCAGAATACAGTGGATGGGGCAGCAGTTCGTAGCCTTATTCGATCAATTTAGCCATGGCGACGGCGGAGCTGTGAGCTGGTGCGTTGTCATAGTGGAAGAGCACTTTTTTCTTCGCCAAATGGGGACGTTTTTTCTGCAATTCGACATCGAATCGGCCCAATAATTCGGCATAGTACAGCCCTGTGCCCGTTTTGCCCCTCTCCAGGTAGTCGATGTTCATCACACCCTGTGAATCCCAGAATACGGTGGCCATCACCTTTCCGGCCGATGGGGCAGTCTTCGCCTTCTTCGGAACGTTTTCGCCGGGTAAAGTCCACTGTTTCGACTGTTCCTTGATCTCTGGTGTATACCAGTGGATTCATGTTTCGTCGACTGTCACGAAACGATACAAAAACTCCTTCGGATTGCGCTTAAACAGCGTCAGACATTCCTCTGAAGTTGTCTCACGGTTGCGCTTGTTGTCCGGAGTGAGCAAACGCGGCATCCATCGCGCCGACAGCTTTCTTATGCCCAAAATTTCATGCAGGACATACCCACGCGGTCTTTTGAGATGCCTACGATCTTAGCTATCTCGCGCACCTTCAATCGTCGATCTGCCAATACGAGATCGTCAATTTTTGTCACGTTATTCTCCGTGGTAGCCGTTTTCGGAGCACCTGGACGTGGCTCTTCAAAAATCGACGTGCGATCACGTTGAAACTCGTTAAACCAATTTTTGACGGTCGCCATCGAAGGAGAAGAGTCATCGTACACAGCATCCAAGCCCTTTTTGATTTCGCTGCGCGATTTCCCTTCCAAAAACAAGAATCGAATCACCGACCGATACTGCTCTTTTTCCATTTTTCAAAAATCAACGGACATACTTGCTTTCACACGCTCTCAAAAATAAACTACAACTCCGATCCTGCTGAAATCTTGACAGTAACTATCGAGAAGGTTGTACTACGTGATAGAATATTTCTTTTGCGAGAGTGGCGCCATCGGGCGGTGAGGCTAAGTACTTATCGAACCACCGTCGTATATATATATCACGAACAGGTTTGCAATAAACAAATGTAGTTCAAATTTGAATATAATACAGCGAAAACAGCACCTTAAGAAAGAGAAGTAAGAATTAGACACTTTGATAACTATTTTTTAACAGATTTATCAATAAACAAAACAATAATTTATTTAAATATTTAAAATTACATCGCGAGATAGCGATCTAATTTTACATACTTGTAAAATGAGTGAAAACGATTGTTATCCGATCGTTGATTTTATAATAGCAAAAGAAATGATTTGCGAATGCATTATTTAATTTTTATTCAAATTCCGTTTGTTAAATTGGTAATTTTAATTTTGAATAATGTTCCGTGTATCATAAATAATTTTTTGGTGTAATAAATTTTAATAATTTTATTGTAAATTTTATTCTATTCATTTAATTAACTTTAGTTGTTTATAATATTGTGAAGCGATTTTTCCATAAGAAGCAATTTAGATTCAGCCTTTTCAACTCAATTTTTTAAGTCACAAACTTTGATAATACGAGTATTTGACTTTGATAATAGAATACTTTGGTGTACACGTTCTGGTCATTCTATGGTTTCACAAATCGAATCTTTTTGTTTCGATAGAACAAAAATTATTTTTCCATACAGCTTAGGTTATTCGCTTATTTCATTATATAACTAATTTTGCCTAGATTACTAATTACCTAAAGAGCAATTTTGTTTTCATTAAAGAAAACTTTTTTGTTACAAACTTCATTAATAATTAAATCAGTAAGATTTTGTTTCTGAGCATACCGGATTATTTTGCACGGGAACGTGTTGATATGATTATGATTCTTGAACTATCTGACGAGAATTATCGTTGAGATGTAAGACTTTACCAAGAACGTTTCTTTTGTCGAAGACACCCTGATCATAAAACCATTCAAAGGGTTCATATGAAAGCTCAATAAGAACAGTTAGTTCGTACGCGAAGACATCATGCTCATGATGAAAATGATGTTCGTGTGCTTGTGATATTGGCAATTATTCATAGGGATCCTGACATTAGTAGTATGCGAATCCAAAGAGAAACTAGAATATCAAAGCAGACTGTCCTTAGAATTTGAGGAAACAATAATTTTGACCATACCACATTATTCTGACTTAAGCCATCACACCAGATGAAATGGAAAGATGACTAAAATTTTGTCGCTGAGCAAGAACAATGATTCAAAGTGATAGAGCTTTTTCCATAACGGCATGTTCTCTGACGAAGCTATATTGAAAAAGAATGAGGTACTCAACAGGCATAACTGTTGTTACTGGTCAGCTGAAAATCCTTATTAGTATTGACCTTGTAGATCATCAGCATCGTTGGAGTATCAACGTGTTGTGTGATATTGCCAATGAACATCTAATTGGACCATATTTTTTTAAGGGACATGTCAATAGGGCAAACATTTTAAAGTTTTTAGAAAATGAACTAGATAGACTACTCTAAGAAGTTGATCTTCAAACAAGATTAAGAATATGGTGGATGCAGTCAGGTGAAGCTCCCGCGAACTACCATAGAAATGTTAGAGTTTACCCGAACGTTAGATTCAATGGTAGATGGATCGGTTGCAGTGAAGATACTTGAAGATTATCGTTTATGAACAACAATCAACGACCGGACAAGACATGATGGATCGGATCAGGATCACATATCGAAACATACCACAGGATGTATTACCGAGGACAATAGATAATTTTCATAAAAGAATAAAATGACTCATTTAACAAGATGAAAAAATGTTTTTGAACAATTACTGTAACGTTTGAATCTATCTCGCGTTATCAAAACAATAGTTCGGACTCTTTGTATTGAATTCGCAATCGCGTCTCCGAGAAAAGTAAGAAGTTGACACGCGTGTAATCTAAATAATATATGAAAATCTTTCGAGTAGCAAACCACAACTTAATTTCTCAACAGCAAATGTATTTTAGGTAGGAAGATATCTAAGGCTGCTTTTTTCTTATGAGAGAGATAGTCTCATGAGTTGAGCGCTAAGATATCTGTAGGATAGGAGTTTAGCAGGCTAACCACTGAATAAGAGATTTATCTCAGGAAATTGCTGAGGATTTATTTCTCTAACAGTGCTCGCGCTGCTAAGCAAGGTAGGATAGTGAGTCCTCTTGCCGCAGCGACGAGCGAATTTATACTTGCGAATCGGGCTCCTTTCTACGTTTGGTATCCCCTACAACGCTATTTTCGAAATTGATACAAATTTTGCACATGTTTTGTCGCAAAATGGCTCGATCGAAATTGCAATCTTATGATTTAAAAAATCAAATATGAAAAGACGAATTTTTTAACATAAATCGCTTCTCGAGGAAAAATCGCCTTCTAAAGTTATAAGTCATACAATTCAATGATTAGATTACGCCAATTTTACAATAAATTTATGGAAAATTTTTACATGAAAAAATCGCTTGTAATTAGAGGAACGTTATTTAAGTTAAAAATGATTAATGTAGCTGTCTAATTTTGAATGATAATTAAAAAACGGATTTGCAAATTTCTTTTTTAACCATTTAAAAATCAGCAAATTAGTTACAATCATAATCATTAATTTTACAGATATTATAACGAATCGTTTGTATATTCGTTATGTCTCTCTCTCCCCAAGAAGCCAGTAACTAATATATTTAATAATCATTATAAATCACCATATTGTTTGAATAGTTACAGCATTACGGACGTCAGCGAACTGGTAAGCGACGCGACTTGCGTACGATAATCGATGTCGACTCGCGGCGCGGACCTCGCGGAGAGACGCTTCCTTGCGAGGAGAGAGAGAGAGTTTCGAAAATTGAGAGAGTCCGTTTTCGACGATCGACGGGTTAACGTTCCTCGCGCGAGTCGTCAGGAGTATTTTCGACTTCCTTCTGGCGAGCCGAGGCCTACCGCGAACATCCAGCCTTACACGCGCCTACGTACGCTGCATACACCAGAAGAGAGGCGTTATTGCGAGTCAGCCGACCAGCGGAAGCGAATACGCAGCAGAAGCGAGCCCGCTATCGTGTGCCCTCGGTTTGCGGGTTAGAATAGGTGTACAAGCGGCTATACTGTAAGTATCAGATCTAGTACCTGGCTTCTCTCTCTATACCGCTCTCTCCCTTTTTACGTTAACTAAGCCGCGCGTTTACGCTCGCCTTTTCTTTTGTACACGTTGCGCCGAGGCCACGGTTGGTACCGGCAATTCCTCTCTCTCCGCGAACGTGCTGTCGCTTTTATATATTCGTCGTATCTGAGACGAATAAGTGCGGTTTGCCGTTCGCGAACACCCGGCTCCTACAAGGCGATTTCGCTGTTACTTGCTTCGACGAGGTTAAGCGCTGTCGCTTCCACGTTCGAACGGTGCACGCTGGTTTGCTGTCGCCAGTGTGCACAGCTCACAACAGAGCGAGTGCTTGCGCGACCTTAACCGCGTAGCGCGTGCGCAGTTCCGTTCGCTTCACTGTCAAACTATTGCGAGTTTGTTGAGTTGCGATTAACATTGTTTATATCGACGCGTTTCGATACTATGTATTCCTTTGTTGCTGATTAAAATTTATACGCCTCTACTTTTAATTCTATTCGAGTGCTTATTGTCCGCCGACTCCCCGTTCCTTGAATTGCGATTGTGTATGCGACTGTACACGCGCGAATCTCTCTCTTTGGCCGTCGCGCATCCTCACGCGTAGCCTACGACACTCTCCGCGGGCCAAGCTTTCTGACCGAAAAGGAGGCAACTGAGCTGCTGGACCCGGGACACCCGGTACAGGAGCACCGTGCCGCTCTGGAGAGCAACCTAATTTATTTCCCGCGATTTAGATATTATATAACTGTTCCTGTCCAGGCGAAGCTGAGCAGAAACCCCGTTATAATATGTACGATCGATTCGCTATCTAACAGTGCAATTTTAATTGTTTAAAAAAATTATAAATTTTTTATTTATTGATAATTTAGTTAATAATTAGTTATCAAAGTGTCAAATTCTTGCTTTTCTGTTTCAATGCGTCGAGGTTGTAATCGCATACTCGAAATAACAATAGAATTGTTTATTGCAAAATAACTAACAATATTAACTTGTAGATTAAATTTGACTAACAAATATTGACATGAGAGTTATAACAACATGAAATTCAGAATCAGCGCATCAGAATTGACTAAAAAACACTTTAGTTTATTCGAAAAACTTTATAATTGTCGATTTTCTATTGTAAACAATAAATTTTCCCACGGTCGTGACGTCGCGCTCCTTATATGATAATGTTTTCGCAGAGTTGCCCTAACACATTTGCATATACGTGAGAAAAGCGCCTTTGCTCCATTACCGCTTTTCTTTGATTGTCTTGTGTATGACGGGTTGCTAATTTGCAGAAGGAAATAAGAGACAAATCAGACTGGACCGTTACATTACTGTACCTTATTTCTCTATATAATTAACAATCTATTAATCTTAAAAATTAATGTAAAATAAATAGAAAATGTAAAATACTTTAATAATTTGTTTTCTTTATTGATGACCTTGAATAAACGTGCATAATAAAATTTGCAGGTGTGCTCCAGCTAGATATTCAACTAACTCAGAACACTCAGACAAATCTTCTCGTAGAAGAAATATCAGAGATCACTGTTTATATAGATACCGACCAAGATAATTTGACTACGACATAGCTCGTCTACGCTTGCACAATATTGAATTATTAGAAAGTTGAAAGATAAGATTTAATGACACGAACGAACCTAAGGAGTTCATCAGTCAGACCGAAGGCCAAAAACGGCAAGTTAGAATGTGGAGCGGTACCCTATTACAAGTAATAACGGTCATTTTCTCAAAAGAAGTTAACTTGTGATACAGAGGAATTTAAAAAGAATTTTATACATGGTGGGACATTAAGAGAGCTCTGATCACCACAGCCGGTGAATGAGAGACGATAAAATTAAAGAAGAACTCAGACGATGGACACAAAATGAGGGTGAAACTTTTACATTCTGCATGAATGTCTTCCGATTTATAGCCAGACATTTTAAGCATTTCATATCGTTACGCAAATATAAATCACCAAACGAAGCCTACTCCAAGCATACCGTAAATATATGGAAGACATAAGAATAGAGAGATTTAGTGATCTGACCAATTATGGCCTGAAATGAGAAGACTTGGATGAACTGGAAGAACAACATCATCCGCCCTCGACCAAGACACATTTCCCAGCAGCAGCCCCAAAAATAGTAAATAAAAAGACAGCAAAAACCTCAGCCGTACAGAAAGTCCAGATACTACCTAAAGTTATATCCGAAAATAGATAAAATAGTATCGAAAAAGAATCAACACGCAAAGTAAAGCAAAACAGTATACAACAACAGATCAAACAACAAAATAGGTACGTTACACCAATGATGGCACAAATAACAGTGTACCAAGAAACACATCAATACTTAGGTTTTCCACTGATAAATTAAAAACAAAGCTAGATGAATCAAAATAAAATACCGCCGGTTAAGAATGCACAGACCAATGGCCAAGTTCATAGCCAAGGTCAAGCTCAAGCTCAACATTACAGACAAGGACAAAATGAATCATCATTAAATGGACCAAAGACGAGATGGAACTTACCCTCACTAGCGCCGTTTCAGAATAAAATAACACGGGCAAGTACCCAAACAAACAATAATCATACCGACACACAGGAAAAAGAACCATGTAAATGCTGCCAAGGAAATCATAATTACCGACAATGTCCTAGGAACCCCTTTGTTTCTTCTGCTACTAATCAAGCCATTATGCGGCGACTTGTCCGAAAAAGGAAATTTTATTTCCAAAACAAGACAGACACACTACCAATTATGTAAGATATAGGAACTCCGTTGGACTTTTGCAAGATCTGCCAACATATCCGCTCAGATTTCTGAAAAACGTATTAATTGGAAGCAAACGAATCCACTGTTTCCCCCGAGTCCCAGTAATAGGCCAAAATGACCAAGTAGAGGAAGTCGTGATAAAGATGATATCCCATATAGAAGTTAACACAGACTCAGAAGAAATTATCCATTCTCTATGTGAAGTTTCGTGAGGTGACGAAAAGCTTAGCTGACTTAGCTGACAGTTCTTCGAACGAAGACGAAAATAAAATCGAGGAACAAAATCTGGAGGTACATGAGAAAAAAATGTCTTGGATTGATGATGTACCGCTCAACAAACTGCTTGAACGTCTGAAAAACCATGAAATGTTGTTATTCGACATTAATGGGGAGGTACAAAAAAGTGATCAGATAGTAGAAAACCTAGCCTTTCCACCTGCCGAACATATGAGTTCGACAATAGACAAAACTGACCACCAAACCTCGGAAATAACGACAGAAACAACAGGAAAAATGTACACTGAAATAATCACTGACACACCTAATGTAAAGTCTGAAAGTGCGATTACGGATATATCGAAAAAAAGTTAAGAAAATCGCATAGTCAATGAAAAAGAGGAAATACTGGCAACGATTCCAACAACTGACCTATTGGATACAGAATATCATGAAGCAGTAGATGAAATCAAAGCCGAAAACGCAACAGCCCTACTGTTCGGTGTGCGAATATTAATATGAAAATAAAGAATTAGAGGGCGCACTATGATTAGTCGTTGATGGCTCTCATTGTGACACGCGTATTAGCAGTATAATAATAATAGAGACACATAAGGAGTATGATGTAAGAGAGAAAGAGTGCAGTTATTTAAAGTACATATTCAACATTATTAGTCTCTTCCATTATACCCAGGAATTCCCTACAAAACTATTTTAAATATATCATCTGACGAACGTGAAAGGATAGTAGTGTAAATAAATTGTTTTATTGTTTTTTGTAAAAAAAAAAGAAAAGTGATATTGTATTATCTGCAAAAATGGATAACACGAATAAATCTCGAATGATTTATTTGTAAATATTTATTTACTAAATCCACGTGCGTTGTTATCTAAGTGCCTTACAACATTTAAGGAAAAGTGTAACAATGCAAATTATTTACTTGCTGAGAGGCATGTGGCTTTGCAGTTATTAGAATCGCGAATATCAGAACTGGAAAATGTGAATCAAAAGTACATACATTTGTTGCTCGAATCAGAGATAGAATAAAATGATATTAAAAATGAACTCGAGTTGTATGAAGAATATAAAAGAAAATTTTTAACAGCAAAGATGACTTTAATTGGTTTGAATAACGAAGGTTTGTTCAAGCGTTCGGCAGCTTTCGCGCACACAGTTCATCGAGAAAAAACATTCAAGAAGCCTGTTTCAAAAGTGCCAAAATTCAATGGAAGTGTCGGTCAGTGACTTTAATTTTGGTCACATTTCAAGAAGTTTTATGAAGATGCTTCAATGAGGAAAAAAGACAAGTTAGATTATTTGAAGCAAATAGTTGAAAAGGATTCAAAAGCAGACAATGCGATCAGTGGCTATTCAACGACTGCCAAAAATTACTTGGTAGCGTACAGCAAATGAACCAGCGCCGACAAATATAGGAGAAGGTGGACAGCCTAAAGATCGCTAGGATAACAAGATTGATAAAATTTCTGGATCGAGAAGATAACAATGAAGAAAGTATTGATATGGCAGTTAACGGATTGTCAGCGCAGATCCAGAGCGACAAAAGCACAAAGAACGATAAGCCGAAAACACCAGCCGCAGCAAAGGTCAAGACGCAGTTAACGAGCGACACTCTAACCTGTAGTGCACTACTTACTACGGACGATAATCGTAATAACAAGTATATTTATTATAACAAACCACCCTTAACACCCCCAAAAACCAATTTTTTTAATATTTCAAGATTGGATCGCAATTTCTTGATAAAATCAATGCATGTTTATTTCTTATAAAATAGTAAGTATTAAGACGCAGTTTAGGGACTCAAATATATCAAAGGGATGAGAACCACGCTTAATACTCACCGCCAAAAGCCAATTTTTTTAATATTATGAAATCGGATCGGAATTTCTTGATAAAATCAATGCGTGTTTATTTCTTATAAAATAGTAAGTGTTCAGGAATAATTTATGGATCCAAATATGTCCAGGAGGTGAGAAACACCCTTAAATATATTGTTTTTAAATATATTCACTCATGTAAAAATTAGTTATTTTCCTGTTAAAACATTAGAATATATTTCAGAACATAATCATTACATGTTCAATGATATCGCAACACAAAAAATTATTTATGCTTAATGATATCCATGTAGATAGCGATAAGTTAAAAAAACATTGATAAGGTAATGCGAAATATTTATGAAGTAATCAAGATATATTTTTGTTCGAGTTTAATCTATTTTCCGTGATTCTGTATATTAGTCTGAACGAAATGTGGAAATAAATAAAAAAATTTTTTTTAAATATTAAATAACAAGTTCAATTTTCAAAAATACAGTGAAAATAGGAACATTATTAAGAAGTAAGTAAAATAATAATAGATACATTTTGTAATGATGGGAAGAAGGGAAATAGTGATAGATGGAAAATAACTTAATTTTAATTATATTCAGCAACGTTTCGTCAGCACATTTGCGGACCTCTTCAGGCTGATTTCTCTCGTAGTCAAATTATTAAAGGCTAAAACGAATATATCGTAGCACAGACAAGTTACAATAAAGTACTTTAAAATTATATATATTGTGACGGTAAACGTCAAATTAGCGCTAATAGCTTAACCTACTGGCTGCCTGCGGGGGCAGCACTTACCGGTAGACGAAAAACGTAACGAGGAAATTCGGCACACCGCGAGGCGGAACACGCGCGATTGAAAACGAACCAGTAGAGAATCAGCTACCGATACGGAGACCACGAAAGTTGAGGTTCGCGACCTAATTGCCCGTACGTGTCCCAGAGTCCAGGATAGTTGTTATCGAATAGTTGTTATCTGTACTACTACTACTACTACTACTACTACTACTACTACTACTGCTAAACCATTATTTCATGCTCAAATTAAGGAGACCTTGAAGAAACATAGTTCTTTAAAAGTGAATGCCGTACTGGACGCCGAGTATGCAGTCGAAAAGAATAATTGCGATGAAAAGCTCGATGTGAAGCATTTCAATACGAAGATGGCACCGATATACCTAACTACAGACATAGACAAGTGGTTCGTCGAAAACGTTTTACAACCAATCAGTAAGAGCACGGAAGAATTTCAAGAGCAAGTAAATATCAGCAAGTACAATCCTATGAGAGCTGGTTCTTACGTTGAATTGCCGAAGCCTATTAAAAGAAAGAGAGCCTGTGTGAACATGCGGAACAACAACGAATGCTTCAAATGGGCCATACTTTCGGCGTTATATCCAGTCGCAAGGAATGCATGCCGTGTCACTGCCTATACTGCTCAATCAAGATAAATATAATTTCAAAGATCTATCATTTCCGGTACACCCGAAAGAAGTCGTGAAATTTGAAAAGCAAAACAACGTTTCAGTGAACTTATACTTTTTAAATTTGAATAATGGATCCTACGATGTGTTGCCGCAACATTTGACCGATGAGAAAAAAGACAGGCACGTGAATCTTCTTTTAGTGGAAAATTATTATATCGATGTGAATGAAGAACAGCAGCAGCAGCAGCAGCAGCAGCAGCAAATGGAACGTCCCGGTATACAATACAAAGTGCACTACGTTTGGATAAAAGACTTATCTCGATTGATGTATCGACAGTTGTCATTTCGCAAATATAAGTCGTACATATGCCATCGTTGCTTGCACTATTTTCTAACTGAACAAAGATTGAAAACGCACGAGATCGACTGTAAAAATGTGAATATGTGTAAAATTGTGCTTCCCAGTGTCAAGGATAAATATTTACAATTTGGAAACTTTGAAAATGAGTGCACGGTACCGTTCGTCGTGTACGCCGATTTTGAGAGTCTCTTGGAAGCGGTGTCCAACGATGAGCGGATCTATCAACGTCATAAACTGTACAGCGTTGGCTTTTTCGTCAAATGTAGCTACGATGATTCTCTTTCGCGTTATCGAAGCTACAGACAGAAAACCGTCGATGACGTTGGTCCGGCCAAGTGGTTCGTGCGCAATCTTCACGATTTGGCCAAGTATCTGCACGAGTTGTACAGAAGCCCGCAGCCTATGGAAAATTTAACGTTCCAAGAAACATTTAGCTTTCTTCGTGCTACGCTATGTCATATATGTAATAGGCCTTTTGTCGAGAAAAAAAAGACAGAAAAATTCGCGATCATTGTCACTTTACGGGAAAGTATCGTGGAGCTGCTCACAGCACGTGTAACATTGCTTATCAAGAATTGCGAACTATACCCGTTTTTTTCACAATCTCAGCGGATACGATGCGCATCTATTTATCCGGGAAATCGCGAACGAATTTCCGGGTCGAGTGAGCCTCATTCCTCAAACCAAGGAAAAATACATATCTTTTACGAAGTACGTGGGAGGTACCGATATAAAGCTGTGTTTCGTCGATTCGTTTCGATTTATGGCGTCTTCGCTCGACAAACTATCGTCGTACTTGGAAAAACACGATATTCTAGAGCGACATTTTCAGCAAGATGACGGATACACACTGCCGCAGATTACCCTACTCAAGAGAAAAGGTGTATTTCCGTATGACTGTGTCGTCGTTTACAAAACTCGAGGAGATGACGACGCTTCCACGAAAGCATGATTTTTACAGCAGTCTGTACGATTCGGATATCAGCGACGAGGAGTACAGTCACGCGGAGAACGTTTGGAGAACGTTCGACATCGCCGATCTCGGCAACTATTCGGATTTGTATCTCAAGACGGACGTTCTCTTGTTGGCCGAAGTTTTTGAAAATTTCAAAGCCAAGTGTCGAACGGCGTATCGTTTGGATCCGGCCCACTACTATACGACGCCCGGATTGAGTTGGGATGCCATGTTGAAGTATACGGGTGTAAGGTTGGAGCTCTTGATGGATATCGATATGTTCATGTTTGTCGAGCGCGGCATTCGCCAGTGTTGCAATAGGTACGCTGCCGCGAACAATCCATATATGGGCGACGTCGACGACGACGACGACGACAACTACGATCCACAGAAAGATGACAAATATTTGATGTATTTTGACGTCAATAACCTTTACGGTTGGAGTATGACCGAGTCACTTTCACTCGGTGATTTCGAATGGTGCGACATTGACGCCGCCGCCGCCAACTTTTCCTTCGATATTCCCGATGACTCAGCCTTCGGCTATATACTCGAGGTGGATTTGGAGTATCCAGAAGAAATTCACGATGTGCACAGAGATATGCCATTTTGTCCGGAGCACAAAGCCGCTCCGGGATCCAAACAGAAAAAGCTCATGACGACTCTCGATAATAAGGAGCGTTACGTAATCCACTACAGAGCTTTAAAACAAGCAATAGGGCATGGCTTGCACCTCGCGAAGATACATCGGGTTTTAAAGTTTAAGCAGAGCCCATGACTCAAGACGTACATCGATTTGAATAGCGAGTTGCGTAAGCGAGCGGCAAACGAATTCGAAAAAATGCTGTACAAACTGTTCAACAATGCGGTGTATGGCAAGACCATGGAAAACGAGAAGAAACGCATCGACGTGAAGTTGGTGAACAAGTGGGAGGGGCGATACGGTGCCGAAGCTCTGATAGCTCGACCAAATTTCCACAGTAGCGACATTTTCGACGACGAACTGGTGGCGATTCAACTGTTACGTACGGAAATCACCGTGAGAAAACCCATTTACATAGGTCTCGCTGTTCTCGACTTGTCCAAGACGCTCGTGTATCGATTCCACTACGATTACATGCGTGGTGCCGCCGTTGGCGAGGAGCGTTGCAAGCTTCTGTACACCGACACGGACAGTCTCGTGTACGAGATCACCAATGTAGACATGTACGAGGTCATGCGTCGTGATATTCACGAATTCGATACGTTGAATTTTCCAGAGCCGAATCGCTTCGTGATTCCCAGAGCCAATAAGAGGGTGGTCGGCAAGATGAAGGACGAGAACGCCGGAATGCAAAGGGGATCAAGAATTCGGTGCTGAATACCACGATTACGTTCGCGGACTACGTCAAATGCCTCCGAGAAAATGTGATTTTGAGCCGATAGCAAAAGTCCATCAGATCGCGTCATCATCGGTTGTACAGCGAGAGACAAACAAAGATCGAGCTCAGCGCGCACGACGATAAACGCTTCTTGCTGCCCGGAACCACCGATACGCTTCCTTGGGGCCATTACGGCATTCCATTGGTGGAGAGGGAGGGGCGGATAGAGGCGTTGGGAATGATCGCAGTCGAGCCAACGGTCGCTGCTGCTGCTGCCGCCGCCGACGCCGCCGCCACCACCACCATCGAGACGCCAGCCGACGCCGTCGAGCCGCCGCCGCCACCGCTATCGAGCCGCCGTCGCCGAAAAAGAGCGGAGTGAGGGACGGATTATATCAATCGGCACACGAGGCTTCGCAGCTCATTCTCATCGAGACAAAGTTACCAGCAACGTTGACGACGAGTAGTGAGCAGCAGCAGTAACAGCAGCAGTCTTCTAATTTCATTTTAAGTCAACTTGCTCCAAGGAAAAGAAAGTTACTGGAAACTCGGTTTATCGATAAAATTAGAAAAAAATAAAATTACTCGAGGTAAATGTGTGTGTGTGTTTTGTTTCAAGTCAACTGAGTTTAAATATCATTGTTTTATCTACAGATGGATCTCGCGCAGCTGAATAATTTAGCTTGTAATCAATTCAAACCCACTATGAAGAATCGTGACTTGGACAAAGAATCCAAGTATATTATCACCAGACTCAAACAAATTGAAACACGATACGGTGCAAAAATCATAGCCGAAGTGAACGAGGAGTTTCAACTGTTTCTACCAAACAAGGTATCGAGTGCACTGATCGTGAATGAAAAGCTGTTCAACGATATGTCGGATTACGCTAATAAAATTAAATTATTTTTCACCCATAAGGGTAATGGTTGTATAGAATTTACAACTGCATAAATATCGTATGTATATAAATGTACGCATAACATAAAAAAGAAGAAAATAAACTTTCTTTATATTTTTTCAAATCAAAATATGTGTGTGTGTTTATTTATTAGTTCTTCAATCTACATAGTTTTCTTTTTTTCTCTCTCTCTACAATTCGGTTCTATTTATCCAACTATTGTGCGAATCATCAAATCCTAACCACTTTACGAAAACTTGATTACCACGTCTCTTAATAACCTTTTCCACTAGATAGATGTCGGGATATTTGGTTTTCTGAAGTTTCTGTTCGTAGAAGCCACCTAGGATAGGCTTATTTTGATAATCTTTCAAATAATAAGTAGTTGGATTTGTTGGTGCCACGCGCACAATTGTAAATATTTCCGTTGACCAATTCGATGTATATCCCTTTTCAAATATTTGCTTTGCTTTGCTCACTCTGACTTTGTCGCCAACTTTGAACTTTGGCTATCTTCTTTCTCTTCTTCCAACGTATTGTATAAATTTTTTTAATACTTGTGCTTGATTCTCCGCTGTAACTTGGATAGGTTTTATACCAATAGTTTTGTGTTTGCGATTATTGTAAGCAGCTGTGAGCTCCGGTAGTACGTCGAACCATTTGTAGTTCCCACGGAGACTAAACTTTTTTCACATAGCGTTCTTCAACGTGCGATTAAATCGTTCGCATATCGAAGCTTTGAGCGAACTATTGGTAGAATACAGATTGATATTATATTTTTTCACGAGAGCTTGAAAATCTACATTGTAGAAATCCTTGCCTCTATCCGTGTGAAGATTCTTTGGCCGTCTACCTTTCGCTAAAATAGATTTCATGGCCGCTGTCACATCGCGACCGGTTTTCCTTTTCACTGGCACAGTCCACGCGTGCTTGGAAAAATTATTAATTATCGTGGGAAGTCAATTGTAGCCGCGATTTTGTCTAGAATAGGCCTGCATATCGACGAGATCGGCTTGCCACGTCTCATCGATACCTCGAACGTCGTACTTTCGTCTTGTATAATTACGTCTCGTTGGTTTGTGCAACTCCTCCACCACCGCTTCCATATAATCGACTATTTTCTAAATTTTCAACACTTGACTTTATTCGTGGTAATTCCTCTTTGATAATTGCATCCAAATCCTCAAGATCACTCCTTAATCGTGCGATCACGTCTCTCGTAGATTTGATTGCCATCTGAACGATGTTTTCCGCAGTTTCCCAATTTATAGCATCTTTAGCCTGCCGCGGAGGAGCAAGATTTTCCAATCTTTTATTCTCTAGATCGTAATGGTACTCACTCGTGAGTTTGAACCCAATACCGGGCGGACCGCCAAGACCATAGACTCCTTGCTCTTTATATTTACGTTCGAATACGTCGACGTTCATTTTGATAATGCTCGAACGATAGGTGTGCTCTTAGTATATATATCCACCCTCGCGTAACTCTTCGATTATCGAATGAATTTCGTTGATGTGATTATTGTTACCAGGTGATTGCTCGACCACTAACAATCGAAGACGATCAACGAGCTCATTCGGATCATCCCAGTATACGTAATCCATAGAAGTATTGTTTCGCGCAATTTTGTAGATAGGCAAAGACGTACCAGTCGTCTGTAGCAGCCCTTCGCCTCCTTTTGTATTTTTTTTTAGTCAAACCAAATAACGGACCAATTATGTTATTGAATTTATTACTATTGTGCGCTCGTATAGCCTCGTTTGGATTATTTTTCTTCCTATGAATATTAGAAATCTCCAAGATTTCTTTGTAGCTCTTGAGATCATTGGAAACGATTAAATTTTGATCAGGTTGCTTTGCAACCAGTAACTCCATTAAACCCTGTGTTTTTGGATACTTGACACCATCGACGTCTACGTTATCTTTGTCAAAAATCACCGTAGATTTACCAAGCGTGTATGATCCATTTCGTTCTTTACGTACTCCATAAATCAAGTCCACAAAATTCGAATCACTTTTATCCAATGCATTCGTGTACTTGTCGCCAGCTAAATGCTCATCCTCGCTTGGCTCGTCGGATAAACTGTTATAAAACTGTGTAGTATTGTGTGTGACAGTAGCATCGCTATCTCCGCCACTAGACTGAGCGATTTCGTACTTGTCGAAATTATCAGCCGAATTGATTTCGTATTTTATTTCTTTTTTGTTTAGAAATTTCGGCTTTTTAATAACTGTAACGGGAGTTTCGGGGGGAAGATATTTTTTTTGTTCCTTATCACTTATTATGACTTTAAGAGGATCGACTATTGGTTTGAATGTCTTATTCAAGACTTCGTCGGTATACTCTCGGTTATGCTTCAATAAACTATATTTTCGTCTTATCGCGTCTTGCGCTTTTACGAGTTGAGAAAGCACATATTTTTCCCTTTGATGATCAGCCATGTTAACGCTTCGACGATCATCGAGAGACTGTCTACCACATTACTATCGTGATATATTTATAACAAAACAATCAAAGCCCTTTCGATATCTTCCACAGTTTATAGCTCTGTCTTTGGCGATCACTAAAAACCCATATTTATCATCCAACCAGCATTTTGTACAAAGTTCTTTAAATTGATTGTAAGTCATATCTGAATTCACATGATCGTCGTATATATGTTTCATATTTGCTTCGTCTTGTCAAAAAATTGCCAATAAATTGACGTTATCTCTCACGAGATGCTTAGGAATACGCGCGTACGTTTGCGAGAGATAGAAACAGTCGACGCTCCTATGTCTGCCGATACAAAAGAAAGCGCGTACATTGTCCTGTTTCTCACAGGCGATGTCGTTGAATATCATAATTGAATTAGGCAATGCATGCTCGGGATCGATCACGGATTCGTGCTCCTTGAACGGAAAATACTTCACTCCGTCTATCGGCTTTAACATCTCTTCCAATAATTTATACTTTGGCTGATCGAGCGATTTTGAGTACACGTAAACATTTTCGAGTCTAACGCCATTGGGGTGAGTGATAAGCGCCAAAAGACTGTTGGTCTTGCCACAGTTGGACGGACCACAAAAAATAGCTCTGTTGCTATTTGGCAGTAAATCTCCGTGACGCTTTGGTTGCTTATCCTCCCGCACGATGACGTCAAAATTTTCTACGGGAAGTTTCACAGTTTGTTTCTTGAAATTCATACTCACGAGACAGAGTTCGAACGATAACTGACCACATGGCTATATATATACCTGTTTTTATAGTTTCAAACGTTAGTCGTGTGTTGGACTTGGTCGAGTGATGACCATATGCAAACGTCAAAAAATAAAGAAAGGACGAGGATTCGTCAATGATATCATTAATAAACTTCCATTTGAACTCCATATTCCAAGCTATCAATATTGCGGACCAGGAACTAAATTACAGACACGTTTAGCTCGCGGCGATCCAGGAATCAATCCTCTCGATGCAGCTTGCAAGCAACACGATATAGCGTACTCAAAAAATCGAGAAAATATCTAGGCTAGAAATATTGCAGACCAAATTTTAGCTGAAAAAGCTATCAAAAGAGTCTTCGCTAAGGATTCTAGTTTTAGTGAAAAAACAGCTGCTGACGCTATATCTAACGCCATGAAATTAAAATCAAAGTTTGGTATGGGTCTCGCTAAGAGAAGAAAGAAAATCAAGACGAAAGGACGCGAGAAAACGAAAAAGTTTGTTAATAACGCCATGAAATTAAAATCAAAATTTGGTATGGGTCTCGCGAAGAAAAGAAAGAAAACCAAGACGAAAGGACGCAAGAAAACGAAAAAGTTAGTTAATTTGAAAAGCGTGATCAAAGCGGCCACATTCAAATGGTCCAAGGGTAAATGTGCGCGCAAAGTCATCAGTTCTGCTTTGAAAAAAGCTCGTACAACCGTTAAAAAAGCTGGTGGAAAAGCAAACATCAATGTTCCACGAATTCTGCCAATATCAACTAAGATGGGTGGAGCTTTGCCCTTCCTCATACCACTTTTTACAGGCTTGAGTGCAACTGGCGCTCTAGCTGGTGGCGCCGCGGGAATCGCAAAAGCAGTGAACCATGCAAAATCTGCAAAACAGCAATTGGAAGAGAACAAGAGACACAACAAAACGATGGAGACCATTACGCTGGGGAAAGGCTTGTATCTCAAACCTTATAAAAAAGGCTATGGACTTTATCTCAAACCTTATCTCGGATCAGGTTTGAGATCGACAAAAAAAGTTCGACATAAATTTACCGGATAGAGCCCTCACAAATGCCGACTTGATGAAGTATGCAAAAGTTTTGAGTATACCAAATTTTCGCGGAGTCTTCATGAGAAATGACTTACCGAGTTCTGGACCATAT
Organism: Phymastichus coffea; assembly: GCF_024137745.1. Classification (NCBI taxonomy): domain Eukaryota; kingdom Metazoa; phylum Arthropoda; class Insecta; order Hymenoptera; family Eulophidae; genus Phymastichus; species Phymastichus coffea. The sequence continues at coordinate 9,838,140 of NW_026706814.1, forward strand.
TATCACGAATCAGCTATAGTCAATCTTGATGGCGTCGAAGGAACAGGAACGCACTGGGTGGTTTATCGCAAAATCGGAAAAAACGTCACATATTTCGATAGCTTTAGAGATCTTAGACCACCTATTGATTTAATGATGTATCTTGGCGATATCGAAATCAAATATAATACGAAAAGATATCAAGAGTTCAATTCTCACGTATGCGGTCATCTTTGCTTATAGTTTTTGTGCGAGGGTATAAAAGTAAAGACAACGTGAAAATATCGGTAGTCATGTTCACACAATCATGGAGGATTCGTTAACTCTGACGCTCTCGGGTAATTCTTCACTGTTGCAAGCGCACTATTTCCCACTAATCGAGCATCACACCATAACATATCCCACTATCACAGCATAAACATTACAAGTTGGGCTTAGTCGAGTTTCTAACATTCAACTTGATACCTAATATCGACGTACATAATAATAAATTTTACGTCGCAAATCAAATTATCGACATACCTGTCGGGACCTACGAGATCGACGACATTGATAAATTTCTTCGCAAAGCTGTGCAGCCTCTCCGTACTGATAATAATAATAATATAATATTAAGTTTGAAACCAAACAACAACACCTTGCATTGTACAATCAAGTGTTCCGAACCTATCGATTTTCATCCGCAGAATTCTATTGGACGATTGTTGGGTTTTTCACAACGTACATTAGAGGTAAACGTTTCTCACAACTCTGATCTGCCCGTCAGTATTCTCAGAGTGAACGATGTGACAGTCGAGTGTAATATAACCGCTGGAGCTTACTTGAACGGAAATACCGTTCACGATATTCACGAATTTTTTCCAGCAGTGCCGCCTGGATATAAAATTATTGAAATTCCCTCTCACGTGATTTATCTTCCAGTTACGAAAAAGTCTATAGATTATTTACAATTACGCATTGTCGATCAAGACGGAAATTTAATTAATTTTCGCGGTGAAGTCATAACCATCAGATTACACCTCAAAAGCGTATAATGGGAATTGTTTACGATTCAAAGAGTGGTAGGGGCTATATAAGCATTGAAAAATGCAAACCCATCATCAGTCGTCGACTGAAATTGAAAACGTCAACACGACGAACTCCAGTCATCAATCGTCATCGGAAAACGAAAGCTTTAACGCGTCAAAGCATAAAGTTCCTAAAAAATCTTGGGTTAAGAGTGGTTCCAGGTGGAAAATAAATTGCCTAATTTTTTTTTGCTGTTGTTTTCAACGAAATAATGGAGAACATTCTAGAAATAAAGTCACCTGTCGTCTTCGATGAATCTTTGGCTCATTATAAGATCCACGCTCATCAACCTTACACCAATTCATCGTTCAAAAATAGTGACGAGATTCGTATATCAATTCAACATCAATACTTGTGCCTTTTACCATCTCGCAGCTCGTTACACATTTGTGGACGATTACGCAGCAACAATAACACTTTGTTAACGAATACTGATTTTGTTAATAATGCCATTTGTAAGATGTTTGAAGAAATTAGGTATGAGCTGAATGCTATAGAAATTGATAAATGTAAGAACGTTGGTCTCACAACCGTTATGAAGAACTGGTTATCTCTCACTCCAAGTCAAACCTTGATTGCCGAAAATGCCGGATGTATAAATACCTTAGAACAAGAGGACCGTAAAATAACTAATGCGAATGGCGACTTTGACATTTTGATTCCTCTGAGCTTCATACTTGGATTCGCTGAGGACTATCGCAAAGTGCTAGTGAATATGAAACATGAATTAATTCTCGTAAGATCGAGTACTGATTTAAATGCAGTTTATCAAACGAAGAAGACCGTGGCCGATGTTGAAGCTTACGAAGAATTCAAGATTAATATAACACGTCTCGAATGGCTTATGCCCTATGTAACTGCATCGAATGCAAAGAAAATACGTCTACTCGACTTTCTAAAAAGCAAACAAAGTATTTTAATGAGTTTTCGTAGTTGGGAACTGTACGAATATCTAGCGCTGCCTACAAACACAAATCACGTCTGGACAGTTAAAACGACAAATCAGTTGGAGAAACCACGCTACGTCATCTTAACCTTCCAAACCAATCGAAAAAATGAACCAAACTCTAACGCTAGTATATTTGATCATTGTAACATCAGAAATGTAAAACTGTACATCAACTCTCAGTGCTATCCATACGGTAATCTCAACGTTGATTTCAGTAAAAACCAGTACGCAATGTTGTACGATATGTATATCAATTTTCAAAACGTATACTACGGTAAGGATGCCGAACCGATGCTCAAAAAACTCGAATATAAAAATTACATGCCACTCGTAGTGATTGACTGTTCGAAGCAAAACGAATCATTAAAGACTGCTCCAGTAGATGTGCGCTTGGAGTTCGAAACCAGAGAAAATATTCCCGAAGGAACTACAGCGTATTGTCTTATTCTACACGATCGCATCGTTCAGTATAATTCGATAAATGGAGATGTGAAGAAACTTATTTAGGAGAGGGGGGGGGAAGGGTATTAAAGAATTGACTCTTTCCTTAAGCAGATCAGTAGTAGCTGGAGTACGTAGTGGATATGCAAGGCTTTATGATGCTTGGCAAAACTTATGCCGTGAAAGAGTTAGCGATACTTCCACTTAACTACAACGAAGAACCGCTCCTACGCTTGTTCAAACCTCCTTTTCCATGGCGAAGACAAACGGAGAAATATAAGAGAGAAAATCTCTGGTTAGAACTCTACTATCATGGATTAACGTGGAACTCTGGCGATTATGAATACGAAGAGTATAAATTCATCATCACAGATACACTCAAAGATGCCACAAAAATTTTTGTTTCCGGAGATTTGAAAAAAGAGTGGTTAGAACGATATGGCCTCAAAGTTTTCGATTTGTATGATTGGGGCTATATTCCCCTTTCGAAAAATTAACATCAGTTACCGTATGCCCTAATCATAACGGCAAATACGTAACGACATGTGCATATCAAATCGTTAAATTAATGAAAAAGTTTTATATTGATGGCTGTTGTATGGATTGGGAAGAGAGCGATGAAGTCGTTGAAGAATTTCTATAGTGATTTTGTTTTTTAAGTATTTACTTTGTAGAATAATATGTATTTTTTAAGAACATGTAGAATAAGATATATTTTTTATCAATAAAAAATTTTTGTTTCAGTTGATACAAAAAAATATTCTTTTATTTTTTTATTAAACCATCCAAAAAAAGCGAAATTCTTCGCTGACTCTGACGATGACAGTAGCAGCAGCAGCAGCAGCAGCAACAGTTCATCTTTTTTTATAATAAATTTTGTATTTTTTTATCTACAAAAAAAATTATACAACATAGAATTTAGATGAAAAAAATGTTTATTTATTAGTTTAGGTGGTGTACAATGATGACATGTATACATATGATTATTATTTCTTCTTTTCGTTATTGAACTGTTGATAGCCTTTCTGTTCAGGAAAATTTTTAGTATTGCTCGAAAATTTGGAAATACTTTGTTTCCATGTCGATGATTCTTTGTTCTTCTTTTCGTCCGGATCTTCCTGTGGAAGACGAGAGTACTTTACTATAGAGTAGCGATCCATTTTATTGGAATGCTGGTTGATGAATGATTCGATAATTCTTACACTGTACTATTTATAGTAGCTTACAACCCCGAAGTCTACAAATAAAAGAAAGTAAGCAGGTACTTGCACGTTTTTTCTATTAAACCATCTTCGGTAGATGAGACACGCATGCACGCACACACACGCGCGCGCGCACATTGAACATCAAAAAAATTATTATTATTCGTTATATACCAATATAATAAATATTTGTGTATAATATTTATTATAATTAGTATATTTATTAAAATTTATTATCATTTGTATGTATTATCGCTTGGGCCCTCCTCAGCAGCAGCCGCCGCCGCCGCCGCCGCCGCCCCCACATATCCATCGTGTAGCTAGTATACACCATACGGTATTGCCCGTAGTAACAGTGGCTGTAGCTCTAACGGTAGAGCATCGGCCTGCGGATCCGGAGGACGTGCGTTCGATCCCCCGATCCGTCCGTTTTTTTCCGATAAATTTAAAAATTCAAAAATTTAACACACACACACACACAATAAAAAATCAAAACGCGTAACACAGAATGCGCGCGCGCGCGCATCGAGAATATATCAGATCACGAGGAGAGAGAGAGAGAGAGAAGGAGGAGGAGGGAGGGAGAAGTGCAGAGAACGCACGTTGTGTCAGAACACATCAGCACACAGTGCATAGAAATCAAATCAGTAGGCTAGGAGAGGGGAAAGTGCAGAGAACGCACGTTGCGTCAGAACACATCAGCACACAGTGCATAGGAATCAAATCAGTAGGCTAGGAGAGGGGGAAGTGCAAAGGACGCGCGTCAGAGCACATCAGCACTGTATAGGAGAGGGGTGGAGTGCGTAGAACACACCGGTATAACTCAGTAGGAGGAGGGGGAGGTGAGTCGACAACGCACGGGCCGATCAGTTAGGGGGGGGGGGGTGAGGTGAACATGCACACACCTCAACTCACACGCTTCAACTCAGTGAGCTGATACCCCTCTGAGTTGAGGCCCCTCTGGTTTACCTACTTAAGTCTATGCCCTATAAACTTTGCGGAGTGTTTGTATGGCGAACAAATGATTTCACTACCTTTGAGAACGTTAATATTAGAAAATATTTTAGGTAAATTAAACATTTCCAAAACTTCTCACAGTAAAATTTATAACAACTTGACCAAATATAAAATACATTATTAACAAATGTGCCAGCAGTTGATTCATTCAGGTATGTGGTACTAAGTTATCACTTTCACATTTGCATTTCATGAGATGAAACTCGATTTAACGATTGTCACGTCATCTTATATAATGAATAAACAATCCTGCAAAATCAATCAACTTAGATATAATTAATCGAAATCTACTATTATCTTTTTCTCATTTTTCGGTATATATAAACCGCATTATACATTGTAATATTTATTACATAAAAATTTCTTGGATTATTTTTAATACTTTTCCAGTTATATATTCGAAAGAAAATTTTTATTAATTATTGACAGGTACGATTTGTTTCACAATTTCTCTCAGAAATTACCTGTAGATAACGGAAAAATAGTTTTGGCTTTGAGAACCCTCTGTAATCGTTTTCTATAATGTTGATTTGCAAAATTGTTTTCCTTTCATCTGATTTTCTTACTAACACATTTATATTTTCTTTTCAGAATTTACATTTCTAAATTTCATGCTTTACAGCCATTAATAGGTGAATTTCTGTATACAACTGATATTGTCAGATTGAACCAATTTTCATGAATTGTACAACTAGGAGTAAATGCGCGTCAAATTCCACCACTTTTTAACAATATTATACATTATTTAACAAAGAAATAATTGCTACGTTTTACGTTTTCAAATTGCGAACTCATCAACAATGCAATAATCCCGTTATTAAATAACAAATAGGAGCAATCTAAGTTTCATTTGAACTTTCTTTATTCATATAAATACTAAAGCATCTATTAGCTCTTTTAAATTGTAGTTTTTTTATAAATAATGAAACGACACTCTTGATTTCATCGATATCTAATGACTATAACAAAATATTTTTTCTTTCACAACTATGTATTTTTCAATTTTTATACCATTACAAAAACAAAAAAATGAAATTTTTAAAAATAAATTATATACTATTTTCAAATTTATGGGTATACTCCTAAATGGTTCTTTTTAGTTAACTATTATTTGGGTAGATCTATGTAGTACTAAGATATAATTTTAGATGATGAATTTTAAACTTTTAAACATTTAACCACTTACATGATTTTAGCGAGATATTTATGATATAAAATAGCACAAGAAAATCACGATACCACATTTTTTTTCATTTACTTATAAATCTTATGTCTACCGTCAACTTTTAATAGAATAAAAAGGACTACATTTATCGACGTATATGAGAAGAGTGAAATTTCCCAATCTAATAATCTCTCATGGGCTCTTTTGAAATGAAAACTATTTTTCCATACCACGTGCACAAAGTGCTTTTTTATATGATTTGATATAATGTTCCGGAAAAAGCACTTTCTACTTGTTTATAAAAAAATATAATTTAATACATAAGCAAAAAGAGAACAGAGCGAGGTCAAGAAGCCAACGAAAATCAAAACCAAAACCAGTATTTGTACTAGAATTTTAACAAATTATTCAACGTAAAGTACGCGTAATGAAAAATTGAAAATAATCTTCCACATATCAATATAGGAAATCATTCAAGGTATGTTCGAGCATTTGATATATAATTTAAAAGATTATAATATTTTATTAATTATTTCTTTCAATATTATAAGTGTATCTTACTAAACACAAATATATTTGACGATTTAAAATCGTTAACGAGTTGATTGACAATAATTTGCTTTTAGCCTAAAATATACATATATTTATAAATAAATTATAGTTAAGTCTGTATTTTAGAATTCACAAATGATTTGTCTCACAAATTCAAACCGAAAGAGCTGAAAATTCTATTAATGACTCTAACTGATAAAGAAATTAAAGAAATCATTATGCGGATTAGTCCTGTCGTTGAAAAAGCAAAGAATCACTTTGAAGGTAAATACTTATGTACGTTATGATCCTCTAATTTATAAGTGTAGAAAATATTGATCATTTTAATCAATACTGACATATGAATACAAATTATTTGTATAAATAATTTTAGTATGTTCATGATGATCATTCACTATGAAAATATAATATAATAGACTTAATAACACAAGCCGACAAGGAAAAAAACCCAGAAACCAGACAGTACGTTCCCAAAGGTTTTTGGTGCGCTGAAACCGAATCTGACCTTAGAATTGCTCCGTCACCCTAGGTTTTCGAAAAATACTAACTCAAAAGTTCAAAAAACACTATTTTTCACTATATTAGTATCAACAAGGTTCTCATGGACGATATTGTGTGATCCAACAACCATTCCGATTCTTTTCGTCCATTCTTTCCGAACCCAATGTTCTTCTCGTGCACGACTGTCCCAGAGACACAAAAAACAGGGGTACTTCGTATTTCCAGATTGCAAGCCAACTAATATATTGATCATCTTGAAATCGCCACAAACGAGCCATTTGTGTTCATTGTAATTGATTTTCTCAAGAAGGAATCGAAAGTTATCGTGAGACTTTTTCATCACAGTGGAATGAGCAATGGGAATAGCTACATACTCATTCCCATTGTGCAGAAGTACTGCCTTGAGACTTTGTACAGATGCATCCATGAAGAGTCGCTAGTTCTCTGGATTATAACCTCCTTGCACTCCATATAAACTGATGAGATGCTTTATATCGTTGCAGTAAACAAGGTTATCCACGCAAGTAAAATATGGCCGAAATTTAATATCTCTCTTCCTGTAGATAGAAACTTTTGTCTCAGGTAATAAAAGATTTCTTTCTTTTAGTCTTGAAGCTAAGAGTTCTGAAGAATCTTTCGGAAGATTCAAATCACGGATCAGATCATCCAAAGAATTTCGGTCGAAAAGTTTGGGCTTTTCTGAATCAGAAAAATCTTCTTCATCACTACTGCTGCTTTTGTCTGTTACCGGAACTTCTATTGGTTGAAGTTTTTTTGGCTCAGAATCAGAATTTTTTTTTCTTTCTATTTTTCCATACTGAGCTGCTGTTACACTAGAAACGTTCGGATAAAAGAGAGAAGCTTTGTTATTATGATTAAAACCTAAAGTATCACGTTTACAAAAGTAACAGTCATCATGGTGATTTTTAGGTTCACGCCATATTGTTGGTTGGAGAACAACTTCGGTTTTAGTTTTATTCCAGTTTTTCAAACTTCGGCGACAGTCTTCACAAAGATATTTAGGAACCCATGGTTTGTCTAAATTCTTCATAGGTGTCTCGTAACATTCTTCAAACTGATCTTTAATGATATCAGTGATTGATCGACGAAGTCGAGCTACCTCAAATTTACCGCAGATATTACAAAAGGAATCGATTTTTCCTTTGCATGGAATTCTACATGCCGACATCTTTAATAACTTATAAGTTAATTGGAAATCACGAGTAATATTATAAACTTATTCTAATAACGAAATGGGTAAATATAATTAAATTTCTAGAAGACAAAGTATTAATAAAGATCAGTAAAAGTACTGCACGCAGTGTTATATGAGAAATAATAGAAAGTATTTAATTCCAGTGACTTATCCGTTAGCCTGCCGCTCAAACACGATCCGTAACACGGATGAAGAACGAAGCACAAAAATTTGTAGTTTTTTTGAGCAATGTCATACACGGTTATCCTCAAGTAAGGAAATGTAGACCCTAAGTGAATCCGATATCTGCTAACGTAGATACTTTCTTCATCGTTAGTAGACCAGAAAAATGTAAGATTAAAAATCCTAGCTCATCGATTTCGCAAGTTATAGACACTTGTATGTAAACGTAAATTGTACTTGTATACGTAAGTTGGATATGAATTTTCGTATCACAGACACAAATTCTTCTACCTTCTTTTACCGCAGAAATGACGTCTATCGTTGATCCATTAACCCAGCGGTATTCCCTGTCCACCAAACCCGAATTTCTTTAACCCTCGATAGGGCCGGGGGTTATAGCTTCGCAGGTTAAAGGCTCGAGAGTTAAGGAAATTGGGGTGTGAGGGTCGGAGGTTATACCGCAGCAGGTTAAAGGGCTCGAGAGTTAAGGACTTTGGAGTATGTCGGTCAGGGGTTACAGCGTCGCAGGTTATGGGGCTCTAGGGTTAAGGGAATTGAGATTATAGAGTCATTCTGACGTTAAATTTGGATTCAGTGACCTAAAAAACATATAATTACACTATAACTCCTTATTCGGAAATTCGCCACTATTTCGTGCTGTAACGAAATCGCTAAATCACTCAAATTCAATCTACGATATCTCGATTGAAAAAAAAGATTTTTTAAATCTGAAAAAAGGGTTTTGAAGGGTAAGAGTAGTACTTGGAGATAGCATTACTCGTTTTTCAAAATAAAATTGGCTTACGACGTAATACTACGCAAAATATAGTGAAAAATTGTGTTTTTTGAACTTTTAGGTTAGGATTTCTCGAAAACCTAGGATGATGGAGCAATTCTGAGGTTAGATTTGGTTTCAGCGCACTAAAAACGTTTGGGAACGTACTGTCTGGTTTCTGGGTTTTTCCATTATTTAAATTTTGTCGGCCTGTGTAATTTACATGAATATATTATTGTACTCAAGTTTTCAGTGAGCTTCCGTTACCTATTTCAGAAATAAGTAATTCTTGTACATTGAATTTGGTTGAAACTCAAGATAGAAGATTAGAAAAATGTGAAGAAAATGTGTTCAAAGGTAAAGTTATGCTTTGTATAGTTAATATTTATTATTATTTATGAAGCCAGTAAAATATAATCTTTCTGGCTTCAAATTTAAGCATTATATTTGATTACAGTCTGATCAATATATAATGACACATATACAGGGTGTCCCATTTTAAAGGAACCACCCCGAAATTTTCGACGGTTGGCGTTGTACAAAAAAATTGTTCAGACAACAGTTGTTTGGGACAATGGGGGCAAACTTTCTGCGATTTGACCTTGAGATTTATTTTCAACGTCATTTGAATGTCAAAGTCATTGTTTGAATAGGAACCTATATTTTTGATCCCGGATTCGGAAAGAGCGTAAAATTCTACGTTTAGATAACGTGTTATGTGTGGGGTTCGGTTAACCCCCCCCCCCCCTCGCCTAAGGTTATGTAGGGGTCAAATTTATGATTTTCTTCATCTATGCACAGGGATGATTGGGCAAGAGCAAGGTTAATCGTAATAACCCAATAACTCTATAACCCAAATAACCCAATAATCCAATAACCCGATAACCCCAATAATTCAATAACCCTAATATCCCAAAAAAATTGTAGGGTCAAACAACAGTGACCTTGAGCTTAAACTTCACGTTGACTTTCAAAATCGACTTCATGTATTCAAAGCCTTCATGAGAAGTGTCATTTTCCATTTTGTGGGATAACATGTTATTTACATTCTTTTTTTTGGTGTGATTCCGGACAAGCCTACAAAGTTTCAACTAAATTGTTTAATAACACTTTTTTAGTATTGTTTATGACAATAGTGGTTCGCGAACAGTCCTTCTCGGGATAGTTCAAGTGTAATTTTCTTAGTCGACTTAAAAGGAGGGAATATGCCGGATTATTCGAGAAACGAAATTGTTGATATTCTGTTGTCTCTCGGGGCATGTCAAGGTCGATATCGTGCTGCGGCAAGGTATTACCCGTAGCACCCGGCTGGGTAATCAATACCTTGCCTTCATTGGCTGGGTAATCGATACCTTACCTTCATTCGCTGAGTAATCAATACTTTGCCTTCACTGGCTGCGTAATCAATACCTTATTAACTTCACCCTTGTCCCGGTGGGATGGGGGGTGAACTGCTCCCCCAATATAATACTTTATCTAAACGTAAAATTTCCCGCTCTTTTCGAATCCGGGATAAAAAATGGGGGTCCTTATTCAAAATATCTCTTGGTTATTGGGTTATTGGGGTTATTGGGGTTATCGAGTTATTGGGTATTGGAGTTATTGGGTTATTACAATTAACCTTACTCTTGCCCGATCATACCTGTGCATAGATGAAGAAAATCATAAATTTGACCCCTACATGACCTTAGGCGAGGGGGGGGAGCGCACCCCACACATAATACGTTATCTAAACGTAGAATTTTCCGCTCTTTCCGAATCCGGGATCAAAAATGGGGGTCCTTATTCAAAATATCTCTTGGTTATTGGGTTATTGGGGTTATTGGGGTTATCGAGTTATTGGGTATTGGAATTATTGGGTTATTATAATTAACCTTACTCTTGCCAGATCATACCTGTGCATAGATGAAGAAAATCATAAATTTGACCCCTACATGACCTTAGGCGAGGGGGGGGGGGAGCGCACCCCACACATAATACGTTATCTAAACATAGAATTTTCCGCTCTTTCCGAATCCGGAATCAAAAATGGGGGTCCTTATTCAAAATATCTCTTGGTTATTGGGTTATTGGGGTTATTGGGGTTATCGAGTTATTGGGTATTGGAGTTATTGGGTTATTACAATTAACCTTACTCTTGCCCGATCATACCTGTGCATAGATGAAGAAAATCATAAATTTGACCCCTACATGACCTTAGGCGAGGGGGGGGAGCGCACCCCACACATAATACGTTATCTAAACGTAGAATTTTCCGCTCTTTCCGAATCCGGGATCAAAAATGGGGGTCCTTATTCAAAATATCTCTTGGTTATTGGGTTATTGGGGTTATTGGGGTTATCGAGTTATTGGGTATTGGAATTATTGGGTTATTATAATTAACCTTACTCTTGCCAGATCATACCTGTGCATAGATGAAGAAAATCATAAATTTGACCCCTACATGACCTTAGGCGAGGGGGGGGGGAACGCACCCCACACATAATACGTTATCTAAACATAGAATTTTCCGCTCTTTCCGAATCCGGAATCAAAAATGGGGGTCCTTATTCAAAATATCTCTTGGTTATTGGGTTATTGGGGTTATTGGGGTTATCGAGTTATTGGGTATTGGAGTTATTGGGTTATTACAATTAACATTACTCTTGCCCGATCATACCTGTGCATAGATGAAGAAAATCATAAATTTGATCCCTACATGACCTTAGGCGAGGGGGGGGGGGAGCGCACCCACACATAATACGTTATCTAAACGTAGAATTTTCCGCTCTTTCCGAATCCGGGATCAAAAATATGGGTTCCTATTCAAAATATCTCTTGGTTATTGGGTTATTGGGGTTATTGGGGTTATCGAGTTATTGGGTATTGGAGTTATTGGGTTATTACAATTAACCTTACTCTTGCCCGATCATACCTGTGCATAGATGAAGAAAATCCTAAATTTGACCCCTACATGACCTTAGGCGTGGGGGGGGGGAGCACACCCCACACATAATACGTTATCTAAACGTAGAATTTTCCGCTCTTTCCGAATCCGGGATCAAAAATATGGGTTCCTATTCAAAAAATGACTTTGACTTTCAAATGACCTTGAAAATAAATCTCAAGGTCAAATTGGATATCACAGAAAGGTTGCCCTCATTGTCCCAAACAACTGTTGTCTGAACAATTTTTTTGTACAACGCCAACCGTCGAAAATTTCGGGGTGGTTCCTTTAAAATGGGACACCCTGTATATCACAGTAGCGTACAATATATTTATTTGAATATAAAATGCACATTTCCTCATAAGAAGCTGATATTCCAATTTCATCTAGTGTCAACTTTGGAAGAATAAATTTTCGAGTCTGTTCAGAGGCATTTTCATGACATAAACCCATTATATACTTAGATTGAGCAAGGATTTGCCTTGTATTTGAGTTCATTTTAGCCTTATCCGGATGATATAATCGAATATGATTACGGAGATTGTTACTAGAGTATGTTGCAAAATAATATTCACATTGCATTCGAGCAGGTAACGTTACATGAGATCTTTTATTTATTCTACTTGTAGTGACAGTACACTGTGCTTCTACGTTTGAAATCGGAAGTAAAACTGAATCTTTCTCAAGTGTTTATTGGTTAACGGAAATAGTAGTGCCAGAAGCTATATCGCATATCGATTCTACTTCTTGAACAGAAATTGTATTATCAGCGATATTTTGATCCGGACTTATAGTATTTTTTGTTACACGTTGTCGACGCGCAGGTATATGTCTTCCTTGATTGATTTCTACATTTTTATTAAAGTAATCATTACCCTTACTTCTAATACTATGAAACTCTCTTCTTCTCTGTAAAGACTTAACTGGTATTTTATTGAGTCTTATGATATCAGGATCATCCTTGTAATAGTGTCGGCGTGCAACGCCGATATATTCACTACTATTACCAATTATTTATAAAGGGGGAAGGCAAGGGAGGCGGTGTATCGCTCCAGGCAAAGCAGGAAGGAGAACGGCGGGCAAAATGATTTCACACACACAACTCGTTGACAAACCGTTTATTACAACGCACTACCTAGAGTGCCGGCGAGAGTACAAACACTTATTAACAATAACGCACAAACTTAATCTAAACGAGATGACCGGCACGTTAGCGCCATGTCACCTCGTTAACCGGCTCAAACAATTACTTGAATTACGCACTGTCGAAAACCACGCCGGCTCGGGGAAGCCTGGCGTCGCAACGCGAACCGTGAGAATCGCCGAGGAAAGGAAGAGATATAAAGAGAGAGAGGAATCGATGACCTGACCAATTTCGGCGGACGTAGCTGTTGCTGGCAGCCTCGAAGATGTCCCACCGGCGGCCTGGCAGGAAAACCCTTGGCTGCTGTGCAGCCGGTGATCTGGCAGAAGAACCAGCCGGGTACCGTCCTGATGGTGGCTTCTTACAGGAACCTCCTGACTGCCGCGTCGCTGGCAGAGAAAATCCATCCGGCTTATCTGTCGAGAAATACCAACTTCTTCCCGAACAAAGGGCGCAGGCTTCGCAGCGATGGTCACCAACTGATATGGCCGATCTCTCTCGCGTGCGTCGCGTAACTCACTGTCGCGAGTGCATGAGAGCCGGCTTCTCACGCCTTCTCCAACCACTCGCCTCCTAATCGGCGGCACGCGGCAATGCCGGTCGCGACAAGGGCCGCGCGCCAAGCCCAACTTAGACTATAGTTTCTCTCTCTCTCTCTCTCTCGCACTCTCAATATTCGGTAGCGTCTTCGCGTCCCTGTCTTCGTCCTCCGCTCTCGTGCGTTGCTGAAAATGAAAAGGGAAGGCATCAGGCACGTGATAACAACGTGCGCTTGATGCCGGCGGTGCGCCTTTGCCTAGGAAGGAGAGGGAGGCAAGCACACGGTGCAGGCCATGACAGGCCTACACCGTCACATCCTTATGATGAATAAGTAAATGTTTATCTAAACGCTATTGAAGGGTTAAACATTTGATGCAAAAGTTTTGTTTAGCATACGACTTACCATTTTCATTTGATTTTGCAATGTTTTGTACTATTGGCATCGATCGACTTTCATCTAACAGCAAAATTCTTTTAAACCAATTTTAGAGCCAACCCGTTGTGAAAAAAATAATAATCAAACAATCATCTCAGGTTACAATACGTGTGTTTCGTTGGTAAATATCCAACCTCATCAGATCTTTATTAAAAAAACAAAACGAGAAAATGGTTACAATAACAGATATAAACCAAAAAACAAATAAAAATCACGCTAACAAAACATTTACCTCAATTCGCAAGTCACAATCAAATTAAATATCACAATAAAGTCAAAAATACACCGTCAAACATAATATTCGCTCAACTACACAAAATTCAAATCGGACAACGACTATGAAATAATGCAAATCAAAACAGTGTCTGTTGCCTTTTATACCAAAACAAACCACCGGTAGACACAATCAGATGTATCCCCTCTCCTATGCATGAAAACGGTACATTAAGCATCATTGTACATCAAAACAAAATAATAAAAAATATATTGTAAATAAATATGAGATCAGTCAGCTAAGATATCAAATAAACCTTTATATTGTTCACTCAGTAAACTAGTGTCTTCTTGTCTATTTATAGTGTTATAAGACAAATTAATATAAATCATTTCCGAAATTAATCTCTTACAATAGTTAGACTCTCTATCTAAAATTATTGTGTTGTCCCAGTCAAACGAATGTGTAGGATAATTTTTCAAATGCATCGGAACCGGAATAATTGTTACCAAAAACCGACTTGTTCAGGCAGAATTTTGAATTTTTATTCTAACCATACAACTCAGCAAAAAAGAAACATTGTATATAATCTGATTGATAGATCTTTATTACTATCTGATGCAACTTTTCATGAAGACAATATAAAAATTGTTAAGAGCATTTTAAAAAATAATGATTACCCGGATAAATTTGTTAAAACATGTATATTGGATCGCATTCGTAAACATAGATTTTGGAATAGTAGTGCTACTCAGGATGATAGAAAAAATACGAATATCAAATCGATGGTTTTAACGTTGCCTTTTCATAAAAAATTTTTTAACTTATGTAACCATAGTTTAAGAAAGTTTAATATTCATTGTATACCTTTAATTAATCATAAGCTGGACAACATAATAAAACTGGGTAAAGATGTTACAGAAAAATGGAATGAGACAAATGTAGTATACAAATTTTGTTGTGATAGTTGCCCGTCTGTATATATTGGTCAAACTAAGAGATGTTTAAAAAAACGCATAGAGGAGCATAGGAAGACACCTTTAGATAAATCTCTTCCGGTTCCGATGCATTTGAAAAATTATCCTACACATTCGTTTGACTGGGACAACACAATAATTTTAGATAGAGAGTCTAACTATTGTAAGAGATTAATTTCGGAAATGATTTATATTAATTTGTCTTATAACACTATAAATAGACAAGAAGACACTAGTTTACTGAGTAAACAATATAAAGGTTTATTTGATATCTTAGCTGACTGATCTCATATTTATTTACAATATATTTTTTATTATTTTGTTTTGATGTACAATGATGCTTAATGTACCGTTTTCATGCATAGGAGAGGGGATACATCTGATTGTGTCTACCGGTGGTTTGTTTTGGTATAAAAGGCAACAGACACTGTTTTGATTTGCATTATTTCATAGTCGTTGTCCGATTTGAATTTTGTGTAGTTGAGCGAATATTATGTTTGACGGTGTATTTTTGACTTTATTGTGATATTTAATTTGATTGTGACTTGCGAATTGAGGTAAATGTTTTGTTAGCGTGATTTTTATTTGTTTTTTGGTTTATATCTGTTATTGTAACCATTTTCTCGTTTTGTTTTTTTAATAAAGATCTGATGATGTTGGATATTTACCAACGAAACACACGTGTTGTAACCTGAGATGATTGTTTGATTATTATTTTTTTCACAACGGGTTGGCTCTAAAATTGGTTTAAAAGAATTTTGCTTAACAAAATGGAGAGTGTCAAGAATAACAAAACTTTCATCTAACAGTAATCTATCCTGCGTTTCAATTTCATTTGTATTTATCATCTCTTTTGATCCTTTTTTAGAAATGTTCTCGAATCTATTTTGTTTTCGAGTCTTCGTTTTTTCTTTCGACTTCTTGGAATGATTAGATTTATTCAAGTTTTTATCCTTATGTTTCCTATTTTCTTTTATCAAATCATCAGATTCTTCCTCAGATCATGAGTCGGTGTCTGTGCTTGATGATTCATTTGCATGAGATGAAAGTTTGAAAGATGAATCAGAATCAGTGCTTGTGGTTTCATATTTGTTTTTATGCTTTGAGTGATGTTTTTTTCTATTTTTTCTTTCGTTTTTTTTTTGTTATCGGTTTTATTTTTTATTTTTCATGTGGTTCATCTATAATTAGTGATTGATCGGTTGAAGAATCTCTAAAATGTTGTCCTGAAAATAGTATATCTTAGAATAATAATAACAAAAGTTGACATTATTTGAAGTCTATAAAGTAACGAACCACTGTTAAAGCCTAATCCACTCATATTTGAGTAATTTATTGCATCCAAGTTATTTTCTCGCACTGTTTCTGGCTCTTCTAATGTTGAAAATGATGTGCCGAAATCTTTTTAATATAAGTGTTGGTTGTATAGAAAAATAAAACAGTTTAAACTAATATAATATCGATATTTAGATGTATACAAATAATAACTGAATAAAAGAAACGTACCTTTATTCACACCAAGTTCATTTGCGTTCGGGGTATTTGACTCATTTAAAATTGCAATAGATATGGATGGAGGTTCTGCAATTGTTAAAAATGAGTAATTGTTTGAATAAAGTGATATTTTGTTAAATTTATATGTAATAAAGTATCATAAGCCTCTGACTCAGAAATATTATAATAAACGATGTTTAGTTACGCCTTGTTCATGCGAAATAAATATTTCACAACAAACCTTTCATTAGCCCTTGATTTTTAGTTTCGTCAGAAATCGATTTAGCAATGCTTATACTAGCATTTTCGCTGTTGAAAATTTCAAGTGCCTCTGAAGAAAGTAAAAATAGTAAACTTGGAACGTCATTACAATTCGCCGGTTCATTATCGGAAAATTTATTTTTATTGTTTTTATTACTATTTCTTTATGTAAACAGACATCTATGATTTACGGCAGAGTTCAATATCTAATTAAACAAAATAAAATTTTATTGAACAAACCATTATTCGCCTCGTAAGAATCTTCACTTTCCGTAGTATTAATAAATTCAGGATTAAAATAATTTATAACTTCCGAATTCTCTGGATTATGTTCCTTATTATCCTGGTTTTCTGAATCATTTGCCATGTAAGAATAACTGTTAAGGTTCGGCAAATAAATAAATGGTATTTGTATAAAAGCAGATTTATTAGCACAGTATCTAACTCGACTAACTATACGTCCGGTTCGCTCTGAGACGGTCGACGCACTGAAGACAATGACTTACACCACATACAGTCGTCAAAACTATGGCACTTACTATATAATATACATGAGTAGTGGGAGCGGTATAACGTGTATATTTTAACACTGCCTCCCGTTATATCGCGTACATTATCAACGATCTATATTATAAGATTATGGTAACATTTGATGACTATTTTAGACAGTATAAAAAATACAGTTGAATACATTCTATTACGCTGAGGAGTATAAAATAGATTTAAAGCAAGCGAGAAACATTCTCTTTGACACATCAATATCGTTCAATAAGCTACAGAATAATTATATGTTGTAAGTCGAGTCCATCACAATCCAAGTATTAATTAACCTGGAATAATAAGAGAGATCAGAATTCAAATATTCATAATATAGTGTGTTAAGTAATTGTGGGAGTCGTATGGCAGAGCTTTCGTGAAAATATCGGCTATTTGACTTTTGGTGGGAATCCATTGCAGTTCTATTAGTCCTAGTTGAACACATTGCTTTACATAAGTGTCTTCTTTTCTTATTATATGCCTAAGCTTATTATCACCTTCCTTCTTCGCACAGGCGATAGCAGCTTGATTGTCACAGAACAGTTGCACAGGATACCAATCTTTCTTGATCATCAGTTTGAGTGAGTTGCACATTGACATGAGATCCCTTACGGCTTCACTCATTGCCACGTATTCTGCTTCACACGTAAACCTTGGTACGAACGATTGTTTATGAGTTCTCCATGCAATGCTGTCTCCGAATAATTGCACAACATGGCCACTAGTGGTTAAACCACAGTTGCAGTCATTCTTGCTTGCATCTGAAAAGCCAGTTATTTCGGATTTGCCACCTTTGAAACTGAGTTTCAAGTTGGATGTACCTATCAAGTACCCAATCAGCCTTTGGATCATATCCCATTCATTCATGGTAGGGATTATCTGATGCCTACTTAAGACATTTACGACATATAAAGTATCTGGGCGAGTTGCATTGGCTACATATAGCAGCGAACCAACGCACTCTCTGTATGGATAATGAGCAGGCAAACGATCCTTAGCTGCCAACCCCTCCTCTCTTGAGATTCTATCTTTGTTACGTGCCTTTTCAGTTGTCATTGGTGTACGCTGAGCGTATTTTTTGTCTTTATCACAGAATTTTTCTATGATTTTCTTGATAAACTGTTCTTGATCTAATTGCAATTCATTTGTTTCTCTGTTTCTGGTTATTCTCATCCCTAAGAACTGTTTAGGCTGTCCCAAGTCTTTCATTTCAAAAGCTTCCTCTAAAATATCTTTCACTTCTTGCATTTTCCTTTTATTGTTTCCAGCGAGTAGTATATCATCGACATATAGAAGTAAGTACACAACTGACTCACCATCAAACCAAAAGAATAGACATGGTTCTATAAAGCTTTTCTTTAATCTAGCTTGAAGTATCACTTTAGTGAATTTCTCATTCCACTTTTTCGGACTTATACGTAATCCGTACAGTGCTTTTCTCAATTTGCATACCTTATTCATGGGTTTCATATCGCTGTTTATGAACATTCCATCAGGAATTTCCATGTATATTTCTTCTTCAAGTTCGCCATTTAAAAATGCCGTTTTTACATCTAATTGGTATACATCCAAGTTTAGCTTATTTATGATAGAGAATAAAGCTCGTATCAGCGGTAATCGAGAAACTGGAGCATATGTTTCTCTCAAGTCGTATTCGTTGGTGTCTTTGAAACCACGAATCACAAGTCGGGCTTTGAATACTCTCAACCCATTTTCATCTAATTTATTTTTGAAGATCCATCGAGAGTCAATTATATTTGGTTTGACACCATTAGAGCTTACTGTTAGCCTGTTCACCAAGTCCCAGACATGGTTTAATTCCATTGATTCAAATTCGCTCTTGATGGCGGTAAGCCATCTGTCTCGAACTTTACTATTCATTACTTCTTTCACATTTTTCGGATCTCCATTAATTTCAGCCAATAGAGCAAAATATCGTTCGTCACTTTCTTGTAACTCTTTCTCTCTATCGTTTTCTTCTACATTTAGCATGTAGGTTACAGCTGATTCTGTGCTTTCAGCATCTGCAAGTTTATCTGTTTCAGTTTCTGTTTCTATAGTTGCTTGAGTCGAGATTTTCTTAGACCTCTTTTCTTCACTCCCTCCGTCTTTGAGTTTTCCTCATCTTTTTCATTATCGAATTCAATGAACCATTTATGTTTTTCTATGGTTTCATCATCGTTAATCCAATCTTTGATACTCTGATTATTGTACTTGTCACCATACACAAGTTTTTCATTAAAATCAGCATTACGGTTTTGATAGAATTTTCCATCTTGTGGCATCAAAAACATATAACCAGTAGGTGTGAAACCTACAAAAATCACTCTTCTCCCAACACCCTTGAATTTAGGCCCAACTTTTCTTTTTACAGTTATATATACTAGACAACCAAACCTTTTAATTTAACTAGCATCAAACTTGTGATTGGGAGCAAAAACTTTCAATGGTGCAACCATATTGTTTGCAGCATGAGGCGTTCTATTATATGCGTAAGTTGCGGCATACATAGCCAAGTCCCACATGTTGCTAGGCAGCTTGCTGTCGTACATGTACGCTCTTATTTTACCTTGAAGAGTTTGATTAAACCTTTCCGAAACGCCATTGTGTTGAAGGGTGTCAGGACATGCAAGTTTTACCTCTGCACCAAATTTGTCCAGTACTATACGAGTGTACCCACCTGTGAACTCTGTACCTTGGTCTGTATCTAAATAGCAAAACTTGTCATCTTCACCGCGTAAGTTTCTAGAACTTATGATGAAAGATTCTAGACATTGGCCTGTTTCTGTCTTTGATTTCATTGGATAAGCCACGGCTAGCCTCCAGTAATTGTCTACAAAAACACTGACATATTTATATCCTTTCGGAAATGTTACTGGTAATATAGGTCCCATTATATCAGCATTAATCACTTGCAGTGGTTTGCAAGCTCGAGCTCTAACACTTTTGAATGGCTTTTTCTTAATTTTTGCGATTTTACATACTTCGCAATCTTTAACTGCCTCATCAAATTCGCAACTTTTAATGCCTTGCATTTGATGATGAGTTTGTTGAAGACTTTTCAAGTAATTCGTTGACGCATGACCGAAATGCACATGCCAAAGAACAGCCCTTTTGAAGGATTTCTGATTTTTAGCCTCATGCAACAGTTCAGTTTCCTTTTCGGTTAATTCCACTTCTGGAATTTGATTAACCTCATGCAATTCTCTATCTCTAAACGAAACAAGAAAGTCAGGTCTAGATTCACGGTCTGGCTTGGCTGGCTCTTTTTGTGAATTTATTACAGACTCTCTTTTGGCTATACCATCAGTAGTCGTTTCAAGGTCTTCAGTTACGTTAATGCTTTTACAGATTTCATTGTCATGAGTCAAAGCTTTACTTCTGGTATTGTAATTGTGAGTTGACGGCTTGACCTGATCAGCCATATTAGCAACTACGGTGTCATTTATACTTAATTTTGATTGACACAACTGTTCGATTGGCTTCAGTACTTTCAATTCCAGTACTTTTAATACCCAAAAAGGTTTGTTATAAATACCATTAAGAAAGACCTGTCTAGTTACAGGATCAATTATGTTAATTACTTTGTTATTCAAATATATACTCAGACCTTGATCTACAAATTTTCTGAGTGATGATAAATTAACAGACAAATCTTTTGCACAAATGACATTTTTAAGTCTATAAGGTGAATTATCATTTAGGCCAATTTCAACTGTCCCTTCACCTGATACCTGAAGATCAGCGTGCGGGTTATTATTTACACATTTTATTTTGTTAATTTTTGAAATGTCTAGTTCTTTGAAGATTAGACTTGAGTTTGTCAGATGCTCTGTAGCACCTGAATCTGCGATAAACTTTTCTATTATCCCAAAATCGTATTTGCCATGACTCACACAATTACTCGGTTTTTCATAATAAGCATTTAGAATTTGAATCTCACCTGAGTTTTGAGGTTTGGTGTCAAAGTTGCTTGCTTGACTCTGATTTTGCTGCTGCTGGCTTTGGTGATCATGGTAACCTTGACCTTGGTAACCACCGCAACCACCTCGATTGCCTCGAGATCCCCTCGATCCTCGATTACCACGCCATCCTCGTTGGTAGCCATCACGAGATGGGAACGAGGAATTGCCGCCTCTTCCTTGAGAGTTGTTTGTTCTAAAACGCTTGGCGCTTCCGCCGCCTCTGCCATTACCAAAGCGTCCTCTTTTTCCACGGCCTCCTCGATTATAATCGTTAGAACCACCAGAGCGTTGAACACTCACCACGCCTGTAGGGCAATCTTTACCTAGATGCCCAAGGTTCATGCCAGTGTGGCATCTGACTTGCCCAGGATTTGGACAATCTTGATTTGTATGGCCCTTTGTGAGACAATTACGGCAAGTCACGCCAAATCTAGGCTTTCCGGTAGCTAGCATTACTGCAGGTTATGTGCTTGTTTGACTGGCATCACCTTGCCTCTCAGCTTCATCCTGCATTATAAACTCCTTTAGTTCTTCGAAAGTCAATCGTTGGCCTTTCTCCTTTTTATGCAAAAAGTCAAGCTGTTTAACAGATGGAACAGCTTTAATAATAGCATTATAGAAAGCATCTCTTTGCTCATCACTCGACAGCGCAGGAGTATCTGGCAGGTTTTCAAATTCAGTAATAAGATCTTCGAATTTCTTACAGAATTCCAAAGCCTTTTCTTTGTAAGGCATGGACTGAATCGTAAACAGCGATTTTCGAATTGTGCCAGACGTTACATTACTTTCTGCACTCTTCATTTTCTTGAGCTTAGTTAGCATTTTCTTAGGACACTCATCTTTTGAAATACTCCTATAATACTCAGTATCTATACGATTCATGATGATATCTTTGACTTTATATGCATCCATTTTCTTGGCAACATCACTTCTTTCACAGAAGGGCTGTACTTTTTCATCTATTACGTACAGTAAATCCATCAGTCTGAGTTCTGAACTTAAATAATCAATGAACATTTCAAAGTCAGTCTTCCTAGTCAATCGGTATTCTCTCTTTGTATTCGACATGCTGCTCTGCCAGAGCTTATCTGCAGTAGAGTTTAGTTGCTGAGTACTATTTTCAGCCTCACGCTGTATAGTACCATTTTGATTTGCACTTGGTTCACCAGTACTAGTCGACTCTTTCTCCTGATTATGTTCAGTTGATATAGAACTTGTTGATGCTTTGATGGTTGTCAACTCCATCTGAGTTGAATTAAGTTCATCTCTGAGTTTTGTATTATTTTTCTCTGAACATTCGTATTTAGCAAGCAATTTATCGTATTGAATTTTGTTATTTTTCAATTCTTTTTCTTTATCTTTCTTAGCATCTTTTAGCTAATTCAGCAAAACAGCAATGCGATGATCTTTATCATTTATTACTGCATTAGTCGTTGTTTGGTTATTTGACTTTGATTGTTGACATTTATTGCTAAGGCTCGACATCACTGTCCTCACGTAACAGCTTTCAGCAGGTTCGTGCTCCCTAGCTGGGTCTTGTATTTGGAGCGGATCTACCTCACTCGAGTCATTAGCGTCACCTTCATCGTGGTCTTGAGAGTCAAAATCAAAGGATTCATGCTGGTTTTCGTCCAAAACGACTAAAATTCCCTTTTCGTGCACTTTCATTAACTCTAAGATAGCCTTTGCTTCCTCAGCAGTCAGTGCATCAAGATCTAAAAACAAATGTATATCTATATAATTAATGATTGGAGAAGCTAAAAAATAAAATTACTGGACACCTGAGTACATTTATTCTGTGCTGAGAATAGCTCGCTCACTACGGAGACACCAGCGCATGTGAGCTAGCTATCCCTAGTCAGTCATTCACACTCGAGTGCACAGCTACATGAGTGTATATAACTAACTCAGCAAGACTTCATGAGATTGGAACAAGCTCAATTAATTAATTTATTTGTTTTTAAAAGCTTGTGTCGGTTGCATTGTACATACTCATTGCCAATCAGTTTTGTCTAGACATAAATATCATCATGAATCAGTTGTGTTATGTCCTTACCTATACTAAGAAATTCATCATCCACAACTAGCCACAATTCATCGTCAGTTATCTTTATAGTTCCTAATCGTGCTTCTACTCTATTGCAAGCAAGCACTTCCGATAGAAGTCCTTTGAGTATTGCATTGTACTCTGTATAGGAACATCATTTGTAATTATTAATAAATTCAAATTATTTTATCTTATTTGATTTTTTTTTTATTCAAATACGTTTTTTGTAATTTATTCGACTCAAATCAATAAATTTTAATCATATTTATATGTGTATTATACACTGTTCACGAACACGTGCAATTATCCATGTA
Organism: Phymastichus coffea; assembly: GCF_024137745.1. Lineage (NCBI taxonomy): Eukaryota > Metazoa > Arthropoda > Insecta > Hymenoptera > Eulophidae > Phymastichus > Phymastichus coffea. The sequence goes on from NW_026706814.1 coordinate 9,862,022, forward strand.
TCATATATGTACATACATATATATATATACATATATATACCGTTCATTGTGCATGTATTATATGGATAATCGTCATGCATATAATATATACGTACCCTATCATAGTATACTATATACAACTCAAAATTAATATATATATGTATACGAGGTGTGTTCAAAAAATAACGAGAATTTTCGTTTTATGAAAAAAATATTTATTTATTCATCTACATTAATGTTGTCGCCTTCAAAGTAGTCCCCTTCGGATACAATACACTTATGCCAACGCTTTTTCCAATCCTCGAAACACTTTTGAAACTCGATCTTTGTAATAGCTTTTAACTCTTTCAGCGATTCGCTTTTAATGTCATCTATGCTTGTAAAACGACGGCCTTTTAATGTTCTCTTTATTTTTGGAAATAGAAAAAAGTCACATGGAGCCATATCTGGCGAATATGGAGGCTGAGGCATCGTTACAGTTTCGTTTTTGGCCAAAAATTCACGAACAAGCAATGAAGTGTGAGCAGGCGCATTACACAGCTCCACAAAAAAAAAATGAAAGTCGAGTGTCAGAAACCAAACCTACCCTACCCTATGTTTTTCGGGTCGCTGAACACGAATCCGAAGTCCGTTTCACCCCATCAGGTCCTGATTCCCCATAATCTCAAAGTTTAACTCCAAAAACCACTAAAATCGTGATCTATGTAATTCTCAAGCATATTTACCCACAGAACAATATAATTAATCAATACACAAACCATAAGCCCTCAAACTCTGAGACCCTGTGTCGCCGTAACCTCAAAACCCGGGACCCCCGTAACGCCATAACCCCTTAACCCCCAATAACTCGTTTTACAGGCATTCCGGAAAAAAAATTCTGGAAACCAAAACCTACTTACCCTATGTTTTTGGGGCCGCTGAATACGAATCCGAGGACCGTTTCACCCCATCACATCAGGACCTTCCATAACCTCAAAAATCAACCCCAAAACCCCATAACTCGTGACTATGTAATTATCAAGAATATTCATCCACGTGACACACGAATGAATCACAAACCATACGCCCTGAACTCCTTAGACCCCGTAAAGCCGTTACCTATAAGCCCAGTATACCCCCGTTATGCCATAACCCCGTGACGCCCATAAACTCGTTTTACAGGCATTTCCCGACAATATGAATATTAAGTTTCAGTGACTCGGTTACTGTATAACCTTATAGCTCGCTTTGTAACAAAGAATTGAGTCTCAAACACTGCGAGGTTGAAATATGCGCGCTACTCTTTGAAGTGTAGTAATATTTATCAGCTCAAAATCTGAAAACTCCCCAACTTTATCATTTTCCAGAGCCGCAAACCCAAAAATCGAAGAACTCTGAAACGTTCAAGCCTAATCAGCAACAGAGATCTTCAACGCGAGGTTGCAACAGATATTTGCGTCTCCAACGCTAAACTAATGTCCTGTATCTTATTATGTGAGGAACTTTATTAGTTTATGATAAGCGAGAAATATATTCTTTTCTCATGTGTTTAATGTGTCTCGATATAATACCCACATTCAGCCGAGCCCAGGAACGACGACGTGGACATAGCAGGATTCCGTTCCCTTTGGGGTGCTTTATTTTCGTGAGTTCCCCTCGCCTCTCACAGTCGGGGTACTTTATTTTCGTGAGTTCCCCTTGCCTCTCACAAATAGAAATATGAATATAAATTAATAAAAACAAATGTAAGTAGAATAAAAGTAAAGTTTTTCATTCTGTTTTGCATCTTTTATGATATCTCACTTGCTTACTCTCGAAGGATCGACGAAGTGAACGTCGCTTATGAGTTTGGCTATCCACTTGAACATCTCGTTTCAAATTCCAAACGTAATCTGCCATCATATTTACTCCCCAAACTCCTTGGTATCTTTTTTCCATATCTTTGATATCCTGGTGGAATCTTTCTCCTTGCTCTTCACTAAAGTCGCCCAATTTATCTGGAAAGAAATTAATATGAGAATCTAAAAAATGTAATTTAACGCTCATGTTGCAGCCTAGACTTTCAAAATTGTGAATAAGATCACTCACCAGTTCCTTATAATTTGGACTTTTCATATTTCCGAAGAAATTTGTTGAGACGTTGTAAAAACTTGTCCATGCAGCTTTCTCTGTATTCGTCATATGATTTATGAACAATGAATCGTTGAAAAGTTTCCGGATTTGTGGACCATCAAATACACCTGCCTCCAATTTTGCATCACTTAGTTTGTTCATTTTCTGTGCAATATACTTGAAACAGTCTCCTGATTTATCAAGAGCTCTTACAAACTGTTTCATAAGCCCGAGTTTTAAATGTAAAGGTGGTATTATGATTTTCGATGGATGTACAAGCGGTTGATTCGTAACATTCACGGATCCTGGTTTTAACGACGATCGTTCGGGCCAATGTTTCACCTTGTAGTGACTATTACAAGCTCTACTATCAAAAAGGCAAAGGAAACAAGGGAATTTTACATTACCACTTTGCATCCCCAAAATAATCCCAATGATTTTTAAGTCACCACAAATCTGCCACTCATGCTCCGAATATTTAATTTTGTTCAAAAGATTCTGAGCATTTTCGTAATTTTCTTTGAGAACTGTGGAATGAGCGATTGGTATTGGAGCAAAGACATTTGTATTATGGAGGAGGACTGCCTTCAAACTACGAAGTGATGAGTCGATAAAAAGGCGCCAATCTTTTGGCCTGTAAAAATCAGCTTTTAAACTGTTTATAAGACCAGCGACATCGTTACAATATACTAAATGTTCAAATTCGTCATGTGTAAAAAACTGTCTTAGTTCGCTTTTGCGATTTCTGTATATCGTTATTTTAGTACCTTGTTCTAAAAGATTCTTTTCTTTTAACCTAGAAGCTAAAAGTTCATGTGCCTCTTTTGATAAACCCAATTCTCGGCCCAAATCATTTAGCTCATCTTGACTGAATTGTTGTGGAACTTTAGTCGTTTTACAGACGTCATCGCTCAAACTAGATTCTTCGTTCGATTCTTCATCTTCTTCAGTGCCACTGGTACTCACGTTATTTTCATCTTGTTCTACCATCGCTTCTTTACTAACGTTGTTTGATTCCATGGGGCGACAGTATGGGGTTTCCAGGAAGGTAGCAGGCGAAACATTTGATGGGTACCTATACTTTATTTTAGATTTATTTTTCGAATTAAATCCCTTGGTTTCCGTTAAACAGAAAAAACAATCATCTCTTGATTCTGGTTTGCCCCATACGACTGGTGATTTGAATTTTGAATTTGATTTGGCCTTAGTTCTGTGGCACGTAAGTAACATTTTGTGACAATAAGTGCATACAATGTGAGGGACCCAGTCTTCATTTTGATTCGACATATTACGATCGAAGCAATAGAGGTATGAACTCTGAATAGCATCTGTTATGGTTTTCCGACAGCTTGGTACGACGAAAAGACCGCACACATAACAGAAATTGTTTACTTTGTTGGGATTGTCGTGAACATGTATCGATACTTTCGTCTTCGTCGATGCTGGTGCACCGACCTTTTTGGAATTGCGGTTGCTTGATGACGACGCCTGCGGGCCCGCTTTCGCATCCTGACCAGCCGCCGATACTGGGGTTTCCAATCCCTGCATCGTAACTTTACTACGTGTGTTTGCCATGACGGCTCAGACGCCGTTATCCAGGGTCTCTGCCGGATGGCGAAACAACTCCGTTGCCCACCGTCAACCACGTGGAGGTGCCCTGGATTGCAAACACGCGTAGAAAATTACTAGATTTGTCTCACTATCAATTCGTTTACGCCAGCTTCCCGACATTCGATTTCAGATTCCGACATTTGGATCAATTGGTCGTGGGCTTCATTTTTGAGATTATGGGAAATCCTGATCTGATGGGGTAAAACGAGCACAAGATTCGTGTTTAGCGACCCGAAAACTATGGGGTAAGTAGGTTTTGGTTTCCGGAATTTTTTTTCCGGAATGCCTGTAAAACGAGTTCATGGGGGTTAAGGGGTTATGGCGTTACGGGGGTCCTGGGTTTTGAAGTTACGGTGACACAGGATCTTATGGTCTGAGGGCTTATGGTATGTGTATTGATTAATTATATTGTTATGTGGGTAAATATGCTTGAGAATTACATAGATCACGATTTAAGTGGTTTTTAGGGTTGAACTTTGAGGTTATGGGAAATCAGGACCTGATGGGGTGAAACGGACTTCGGATTCGTATTCAGCGACCCGAAAAACATAGGGTAGGGTGGGTTTGGTTTCTGACACTCGACTTTCATTTTTTTTTGTGGAGCTGTGTTATCGTGGTGCAAAAGCCATGAATTGTTTTGCCACAAATCCGGGCGTTTTTTTCGGATTGCTTCACGCAAACGACGTTGAACTTGTAGGTAGTACTGCTTATTGATTGTTTGACCTTGTGGCAAGAATTCATAATGCACTATGCCATTAAAATCGAAGAACACAGTGAGCATAACCTTCACATTCGACCGCACTTGTCGAGCCTTTTTCGGTCTTGGCGATCCAGAATGCCTCCACTGGGACGATTGAGCCTTAGTTTCGACATCATATCCGTAAACCCATGTTTCGTCACCTGTTATAACACGTTTTAGTAGTTCTGCATCGTTATTGACTTCATTTAGCGACTCCTGAGCAACTTCCATTCGCCGCTGTTTTTGTTCGAAATTCAACAATTTTGGAACGAATTTTGCTGCCACACGTTTCATACCCAAAACATTCGAAAAAATTTGATGGCATGAGCCAACTGATATGCCAACATCATCAGCGACTTCTCTGATTGTGATTCGGCGATCGTTCATAACCATTTCTTTCACTTTTTTCACGTTTTCATCTTCAACGTTTTCGTGGCCACCTTGGAAACGCTTATACCACTCATAAATCCTTGCTTTACTCATAGCAGACTCACTATATGCCTTTGTTAACATTTGACAAACTTTACTACACTTTATTTCATTTTTTACGCAAAATTTAATACAAATTCTTTGATCCATTTTTTTTCACAAACGAAAATCGCCGAGCTCGAAAAACACGTCTAACGTTAGCGGCTTCCACTTAAAAAGTAAGCAATGAATATTGCTGAAAATTTTATCGTACTTCAGGGGCATGTGTACCAACATAATAAAAAAAAATTTTATACAAGCGGACTCTCCAAACCCGCGAAATTTAAAAATTCTCGTTACTTTTTGAACACACCTCGTATATAATCATTATTCAATGAATTTTATTTCACATCGATAATACGATTTTATTTTATACGAAATGCTCGAGAAAACAAAGAGCGATGCAAGCATACATATTGTACCAAGTTTCCAATGGCCAGGCTTCAGCCTACCGATGAACTTGTGCACAGCTTCATCGTTTTGAATTAACTCCTCGCATATATATATATATATATATATGGGTCAAAATTATAGTTCATCGAAAAACCGTGCGCACGGGGTCCTCCGATTTTATTGAAAATTAGTACACGTATTCTACATAAGAAAAAAAGAAACTGCCCAAAATTTCAGCCCCCTAGATAAAAAATTAGGCCCACAGGACTGTTTCAAAGATCAAAAAATCGCCTTTTTTAAGCGTTTTTCGACCTATTTTCAGTTGCTTCTCAAATCTCGAGTTTTAAAGCTACTTGAACAAGCAGGGGCTCATTTTCTTTGTCTTCTCAAGAGCTTTATAGCGCCGTAATATAAAATATAGGTTCGTGTAATAATAAGAATCCTAGAGACCCAAAAGTGCAGAGTGATTTTTACGATTTTTGCCTATGTTCAAGGGCCGTAAGACAGTGAATTTTCAATATTTACAATTTTTGAAGTACGGCATTGGATAGCTCTTGAAAAGACAAAGAAAATGAGACCCAGCCCATTTCTGTAGATTCAAAAGTGACGGAGATATGCTACTTTAAAAATAGCTATTTTCGTGAAAATCGCGTTTTTTGCTGATTTTGACCTAGCTGGAAAAAAATCTGCCTGTTTCGATTTGTCTCAAAATTTCAGAGGATGTTCTTCAAGTGTTCCTCAACAGAGTGCAATAATTTTTTTTCTGTATATCGGCTGATTTGTGTGCTTTTTCAGCTATGAAATATGCGAGTTTTCAGATTTTTCGTACGAGAACGATCAATATCTATTCATCGGTTTCTCTATCTTCTAAGTTTCATAAACGTAATTTTCAGCAAACAGTCATAATTGTATACTCCAAAGATTAATTGAAAATCATAAACTATATTTACATACTTACTGTGCATAAATATATGTATTTAAATATATTTTAATACATATATTTACATATATTTTAATACATATATTTAAATATATGTATTAAATATATTTAAATATATGTATTTTGTTGTAAATTAATAGTAAAAATTTTTTTTATTTGTGTGTTGCTATACTCCTATCAAAAAAATGTATTCTTTCAAAGAAAAGACTTAATAGAATTGATATTCTATATCATTTTCAGAAATCATTTTGGGAATTTGTGCTATCATGAAAAAGACTTTGGACTGAAAATAGTTTCCTACAATTTTTTCGCTACATCTCATGGTAAAAGTGCATGTGATGGTATAGGGGCTGTGGTAAAGCGCATTGCAAGAAAAGCATCGAAGCAAGGAGTTCAAATTTTGAATGCAAAGCAAATGCACGATTATTTGTCCACTAAAGAATCGAAGATAAAGTAAGTTAATATGATAGAAGTTTGCCGAAAATTTAGTCAAACAAATTATATATGTACACTTTCTTTACAGAATATTGTATGTTGATGATAGTGCAGTTGAGGCAAGAGGAAAATCACTCGCTAAGAGGTTTTCATCAGCAAAAACTGTTAAGGATACCAGACAATATCACTTTTTTGAACCAATTGATCAAAAAACTATGAAAGTGAAATTTTATTCTTCCGACCAAGAATCATTTATTGTGAATATATTCGACTAGTCATATTTCTATTGCTGTACTGATAAGAATTCGATTTCTTTTTATTTCAATTGTTGTAGAAAGATTAATTATATCCCTTGAATTATATTGAAATACATCAACACTTGAATGTGTAGCTTTGAGTAATACTTCGTAAAGTTCCTGTCGAAACCTACGCAACTAACCCAAATATTTATGCACAGTAAGTATGTAAATATAGTTTATGATTTTCAATTAATCTTTGGAGTATACAATTATGACTGTTTGCTGAAAATTACGTTTATGAAACTTAGAAGATAGAGAAACCGATGAATAGATATTGATCGTTCTCGTACGAAAAATCTGAAAACTCGCATATTTCATAGCTGAAAAAGCACACAAATCAGCCGATATACAGAAAAAAAATTATTGCACTCTGTTGAGGAACACTTGAAGAACATCCTCTGAAATTTTGAGACAAATCGAAACAGGCAGATTTTTTTCCAGCTAGGTCAAAATCAGCAAAAAACGCGATTTTCACGAAAATAGCTATTTTTAAAGTAGCATATCTCCGTCACTTTTGAATCTACAGAAATGGGCTGGGTCTCATTTTCTTTGTCTTTTCAAGAGCTATCCAATGCCGTACTTCAAAAATTGTAAATATTGAAAATTCACTGTCTTACGGCCCTTGAACATAGGCAAAAATCGTAAAAATCACTCTGCACTTTTGGGTCTCTAGGATTCTTATTATTACACGAACCTATATTTTATATTACGGCGCTATAAAGCTCTTGAGAAGACAAAGAAAATGAGCCCCTGCTTGTTCAAGTAGCTTTAAAACTCGAGATTTGAGAAGCAACTGAAAATAGGTCGAAAAACGCTTAAAAAAGGCGATTTTTTGATCTTTGAAACAGTCCTGTGGGCCTAATTTTTTATCTAGGGGGCTGAAATTTTGGGCAGTTTCTTTTTTTCTTATGTAGAATACGTGTACTAATTTTCAATAAAATCGGAGGACCCCGTGCGCACGGTTTTTCGATGAACTATAATTTTGACCCATATATATATATATATATATACGTATAGAGTGAACGAAACACTCATGTTGCTCGTATAGTAGTCATCGATATGCCTCATTGCATCTTTCTCTCTCTCTTTCGTTCTTTCTCTTAAGCATGCTCATATTTCCAAAATATAACAAGCCTCGACACGCACAGCACAATGTGTTCACGTGATCGATTTTAATTTGCCGCTAATAGCCGGCTTTTGCAATTTTCATTGTTAAATTACTTCCACATTTATATCGCATAATAAAAACAATGAATTTTATTACCTTTAAAGTATTTACGAAAGAGAGAGATAGTCACTACCGACTTTTTATTATTGCATCACATTGCAATTTACCTTCGTTGAGGTTTTCCTCGTTTTGATTAGCCATGATGATAGCTTTTCTCACACCGGCAGCACGTTGCAGCAGCTTCTCCTTTATGCACATTGAATCTTGCCCACGCCGAGATTTACACTCGCGATTCTTTTATTACTTTAACGGTTAACAAATCACTTAATTTTCACTTATTTGCGCAGGGAAAGCTAAGCGCGGTCCATAACCTGTTAAGGTAATTAATTTATTTATTAGCACAGTATCTAACTCGACTAACTATACGTCCGGTTCGCTCTAAGACGGTCGACGCACTGAAGACAATGACTTACACCACATACAGTCGTCAAAACTATGGCACTTACTATATAATATACATGAGTAGTGGGAGCGGTATAACGTGTATATTTTAACAATAACTATTTTCTGAAATATTGTTTGAACATGATTATTCATCTGATTTACTTATAAAAATCTAAACATGTTCAAATTTGAAAAATGTGAACGTTTCTAAGTTGATTTAATAAATTGACTTAATGAAACCTTACTTTCCGATTCCAAAACTGAATAGTCATTTAGCATTACAATAAAATTATTATTTGAGAATCCCTTGTCACTTATATCTATCTCAGTACACTGAAAATTATCAAGACTGTCCTTCATGAATGTCTGAGTTGTATCCATTACATTTTCCATAAAACAGTCAACTGTTTCGTATATTTTATAAGAGTCAGATGAATCTGCGTAATAAATAGTAATACATATTTAGATAATGTATAAAATTAATGTGAAATTCAATAAAAATACTATATAATAAAAATGTTATCAAAAGAGAGAGAAATGAAAGACTGAAAAATGGAATTGAACTATATGAGAACAAATTTAGCTGGAAACATTTTTTATTAAGAGTCAAGGTTAATCTGGAAAATATTGAAGTGCACAGAAAAATAACTATAATACAATTAGAAAAATTATGGAAACGGTGTTTTGTTACTTGTCTACGGCAGAGGTGTTAGTAAGAGTAAATTATTAGATTTGTCTGGCTTATATAAAATATTTAGCAATAAACCTTTCATTAGTTCTTGATGTTCAATTTCATTAGAAATTGAGTCGGTAATGCCTGTATTAACATTTAGTCCGTTCGAACTTTCAAATGTATCCGTAGATAATAGCCTGTTTTCAACTGGATATGAACAATTCGGATCATTGGTTGGTTGAGCGTCTAAAAAATTATTGTAGTTTTTAATATTATTATTTTATTCGTTTTTCCAACAAATTACTATAATTTGCTGCAGTTCAATGTCTAATAAAAAATAGAATTCTGTTAAACGCACCATTATTTGACTCGTAAGAATCTGGATTTTCCATAGGATAACAATTTTTTGGACTCAATTGATTACTAATATTCGGAATCTCTGAATTGTATTCGTCATAATTCTGATTTTCTAAATCATTGGTCTGAATTATATCCATTTTATTTGTCAAAAAATAGTAATTTATTTCAACTATTTCATGAGGGTCGGAGGAATCTGTGCAGTAAATAGTAATAGATATTAAGATAATATATGAAAGTTATTTAGAATTCTATAAATATACGTAAATTAAGAAATATGTCTTCGAAATCACTATAAGAAAATCACTATACAATGATAATTTTTATCAACGGAGAGAGTAATGAAAGACTGAAAAATAAATTTTAGTTAAACGAACCATTACTTGACTGTAAAGAATCTGGATTTTCCACAGCAAGACCGTTTTTTGGACTCAATTGATTTATATTTTTCGGATTCTTTGAATTATATTCATCACAATCTTTATTTTCTAAATCATTGGTCTGAGTTATATCCATTTTATTTTTTGAAATATAGTCATTGGTTTCGACTATTTCATGAGGGTCAGAAGAATCTGTACAGTAAATAGTAATAGATATTAAGATAATATATATAAGTTATTTAGAGTTTATTATAATTGGTAAATACTAATTTAGAATTCTATAAATATATGAAAAATAAAAAATATATCTGCGATCACTATACATAATCCTGATTTTCTAAATCAGTTGTCGTATAAATCTATCTATGATCTGGAATATTAATTAAACAAACAATATGACAGTTAACTGCTATATGAAAACCGAATGGAAAAAATATTTGGTAATAACATACGACGAAGCTTTAACCAGCGCTAAGAATCGACCTGAATAAACGAATACAGATCTACTGCAGACACTAAAAGAAAAATGAATAAACGAGATATTTAGCAAATCGATTGATCAGTAACATCCGTCATGAAATTCGCGCAAAAATATGACAAGCAAATCTTATGATATCAACTGAAATCGATACAGATAGACTAGAATTATTAATATGCCTAATGCAAGAGCAATGCTCGGCATCCAATCTATCGATGCATCAAATCCAACGAATTGAATGTTTTTCTGTGGAACGAAAACATCGAAACAGATACAAAAACACCAACTAATCTCTGCACCAATTCCGCAATTTCAGAAGCGACCTCCACAACCAGCTTTGAATTAGAAGAAACGAAAGTCAATTACGATACAAAAGCTAAGGTATCGACAACCAACAATAAACGGAAAATCGAAGAAAATTTCTAAGAAGTTTCTGTAGTATCTACGTCAATAAAATTGATAAAAAAATTTTCCGCCATTAATTGCAGCATGCTTAATTTTTCAATGAATTGAATGATTTCTTTAAGATATTACTACTTGTTACTGTTCGCGATAAAAATTTTTAAACATTTAAACGTAGACGAGTTTGTAAGATGACACTCGTCTAACAATCTGATTTATGGTGCAACGCGTGTGGCATAGCCATAAAATTCGGCGCGCAGGCACAAACAAGATTTTCGGCGTTAACTTGCAGACATACTATCGATTAATTTATAATGAAACACTACTGCTGTGGCTGATGCGACGTTTTTATACATGAAAGTTATCAACAACGCGAACAAAAATAAAAAGAAATTTAAAAGAGAAAAGTTCAATGTACTTTACGACGAAAGTTTTAAAACCTGTCACGAGCATACCTTCGTATTGTTTGTATATTAGGTGCGACTTTGGTGTAAATTTCGTGGCTTGTACGAATTCGTGAGAATCGGAAGCTCATCTCTCTCGCCGTTCGTACTCGGCATATTGACGAGGTCACCTAGCTACGGATAGGGTCAGCGCGCGCATAGGTTACCCTAGGTCGGTCGGTTGCCGAGTAAAAAAAACGCACGAGAGAGGGGAGGACAGAGTTTCAAGATATGGAGAGGCTGCGCACGCCCCTAAGGTCCTATACTGCAGCAGCGGCGTTGGGGAGAAAAGTAGGGAGGAAAATTCGGGCATGTGAACCCGAGGAAAAGAACGGCAAGCCAATGCTGGTTCAGCACTGCTCGTTGTGACAGCATCTTAGCGTGAATGTAAATCTGTATTTATTATTGTTCGTCATTCAGTTTGTTAAGATTTAGATCTAAGTAGTGTAACGGTCCTATATATGAGCTATTTATTAAATCACTGAATGACTGCAACAAGTCTAACGTATCTATCTGTTTATTCAAAACAATACATTAAGCGGCGCTACCTCACTGTTTACGCGATTGTATACAAATAGGAGTCGAATCAAAATAAACAGCGTGACGTCACAAAGTAATAGACATAGATATAATGATTTAGGATATTAAGAAAAATAAGTTAATTAATGATAATATTAATATAACAAAGTATTTATTATATAGATTTTACTACATAGATTCAGAATATAATAACACAAATTGCATTTAATTATGAAATAATATTAAATTTCAATATGCAAAGTTGATTTATTTATTACGCTAACAATATGAAATATTAGAAAAATGTAAATAATCCATATGCAAAATGAATAAGTATAGTATATGAGTAAGAATTGGTTTCATTAATAACAGCTGAATAATAACTGTTATTAGTAAATAAACAATTAATAATTTATTTAAACAATAAGCTGTATATAAAACGATAGTATTAATTTTATACTTAATAATGATAGCTTTATGATTTAGGAATCTTAGATAATTAATCTAATAATTGCATTATAAGATTAGGAAAAACCGTTACAAATATAAAAAATTAGTTATAATTCAAATGTTATTAACTAATTTAAATATTTATTTTTAGAAAATACTTCCAAATTTAATCAACTATAAAGTTATATAAAAATTTAATAATTTTCTATTGTAAATATTGTAATATCACGTTAATTAACTTTATTAGTTAATAACTTTTGACGACACTATTGGCGATAATTGTATATTGTATAAAATCAACAATTAACAAATTCTGTAAAGTTTACATGTGTTAAAAACTTAATATTAATGGTTATTTACTTGTAAATTAAGAAAACTCATTTCTCAAAATTCCCGAATGTCTCTCGAATTTTCGATGACATCTCTCCTGCAAAAATAAGCGGGAAAATCTGTGTATAAATAGGCCCACCTCTGAACAGGCTAGGATTCACCTCTAGCCTTGCAAGGTGAGCGCACGAGTCTGAATAAACTTGGATTATACCTAAGTTCTTTCTCTCATTGTGATTAACCGAGCAAGACTATCCTTTCCTTATAATTTGAGCTCGACTTATAGAACATCTCGCGCTATAAGAAACTTGGGCCGAATTATATCCTATCAAAGAAAGACTTTAGCTCTGCTTATGGGACAATTCGCACCATAAGAAACTAGGGCATTGTCTGACTTTCCTCGAAATATTGCACTTATTTATGTATATTTGATTTACTTATTGATTACATTTGATTTATTTATCTATTTCATTGACAATTAGAGTAAAATCATTAGAAACAAATTCTTACTCATTAGCTAGATACGAGAGTTCGAATTATTTTATTTATAAGTGATACGAACATCACAGTAGTTGTAATTTGAATTTGTTGTAATTTGAATTATTTATATGTACTGTTTCGATTAAAATTTTGAGTTTGATCGTAAAAATACCAGAAGTTAATTTTCACCCGTCCTCACACCTATAACAAGTTTTGTTCAAGCTTCTAACATTAAAGACACATTCTCCTGAAACGTTTTCAAAAACAACCAATTAGAGCAACTTTGTGGGAGATTAAAGTCCATGCCATTTTTTATTTTAGAAATGTAATATTAATAGTAATGTAATAAAGAATATAAAACTACATAATGACTAGAATAAATAGTAATGCAGACTAAAAATTGTACGATTAATTATTTAGCAGATGCTTATTGAATTATTGAATTTATTGAAATTATTGAATCTGAATGCTTGTGATTAAGGATGATTAGGTCTACATTGCCTTTGGTATGAAACATTTCTTTAGCCTATAATCTGAAAAATGTGAAATATGTATATTATATATAACTATTACCATCAATTATGTGATCCTTAATTGTGAAATTTTTAAGATCTTCATATGTTGAAAAATCCTGTAATCTGTCATTATTGTTGCAATTCGTTAATTTTATGTCAATTATACTCTTAAAATTTAATTGTCCCACCATGTTCTGGCATATTAACAGGCCATCTTTAAAAAAGTAGAGATCGTATAATCAGTTATTTTTCATAATAATCAAAATTCATCAACATTTTTTATATAATACTTTGCTGTAACTTACCGTGCTGGAAAAGAACATTACATCTTTTTTTTCCCACCTTTTAAAATTCAATTTCTTCGATTTTTCTATGTTAATATACCCATTTAAACATTTTTGTACTATGGAGTACATATTGGTAAACTTTAATCATATTATTTCGGAAAACTGCTAACTATGCAGTACCTAATGTTAAACTATATCAATTCTTTCACTTCTACGAACTACTAATTGAGTAAAAAAATTTTTGCGTTAAAAAGGCGGGATCATGTCTTGAGAGTAAACTAGCAAAGTTGTAAAGACAGGATATAAATTATGCTTTTCTTGAAATAATCGAAAAATAAATTCTGCTATTAGACTATTAATTGAGCAAATCATTTATATGATTGCATTTTCTATGTTTTTTAAAAATATCTTAAAAAAATATACTCAAAAAGATCTTTATTTTTTCTAGGCAGCCTAGAAAGCAATGTGTTTATTTTCTAGGCAGCCCAGAAAACAATATATTTATTTGCTAGTCACCCTAGAAAACTATATAAGACGTTTTTCAGGCAGCCCCGAAAGATGCGATAGGCATACATTTTTTCTAGTCTGCCCCAGAAAGTCGCATTTTGCCCAGAAACTAGCGATAGGTAACTGAAATTAGACCGGAAACTTGCGTAGCATCAATATATAATTATATAAACTTATGTTTATATTTTATATTATATATTTTTTTTATTTTTTCTTTCTAATAATAATATTTACAATCTGTCTCACTTATTGAGACAATAAGCAAATGGAATTACAATTTAGTAGTGTACATGTTGTTTGACAGAATACTCTAGCGAGCATTCTGTCTTTGTTTTAGTGTGATTATGATATTTACATTAGTTTATTTATGCGCTTAGTAGATTATATTTCTTTAGTCTCGTGTTTGAAATAGAAGTCTTGAGAAGATTACTCATAAGTTTATTCGGGTGTTTTTGACATCTGTTCTTGTATCTAGTGTAGAAACTTTTGATTTCTTCCTTGACTGTTAGAATCTATAGATCATTTCTTATTATTTCATTAGGAACGAACCACGAGGCCCGTACTATACTACGTAGTACTTTCGATTGAAATCTTTCCAAGATTTCAATATTCGAGCTTGAAGCAGCACCCCATAGTTAAATACTATAGGTGCAGATTGATTAGAGTACAGCTTTATATAGCAGTAATTTTTTTTCGATTGACAGTTCCGATTTTCCTCCTATGAGCCAGTACATTTTTCTCCATTTCAGTCCCAACTGTTTACGTTTAGTGAATATGTGTTCTTTCCATGTAAGCCTTCGGTCCAAATGAATATCTAAATATTTTACTTGGTTACTTTGCGGGATGTATTTATCGTTAAGCTAATAGGTGGAAAAGTATCATTTCGAAGTGGAAACGTTGTATGTATTGATTTACTTTCATTTACTATTATTCTCCATGAGTTGAACCAATTTTGAAGATGATTATTAAAGTATTTTTAAATTATTTCTGATGCTATTGTTGGGTCTGAGTGTGTTGTTAGAATTACTGTATCATCTGCGTATGTTGCTGTCAGAATGTTTTCAAAATTAGGTAAGTCCGAGGTATACAGTAGATAAAGATTTGGACCGAGAACACTGCCCTGCGGCACTCCTGCTTTTATTAGCTGGCGTTTTGATTTATTCCTATTTATTCTAACTTGAAATGCCCTGTTTTGCAGATATGACCGCAGTATTTCTAGTGGTGTACAGGAAAAAAACTTTTAAGCTTATGTACGAGCTTATGTCTTTTTAGCCCTTCATGCCATACTCTGTCGAATGCCTGGGCTACATATACCACTTAATTCACCTGCTCTATCGTGGAGTGATTATACCTAAAACTAAATTAATGGTTTTGAATCAACGTTTCATTTTTAATGATTGAGTCAATTCTGTCTAAAATTAATTTTTCGAAATTTTTTGATAATACTGGTAGAAGGCTGATGGTTCTATATGATGTTACATTTCCTGCTTGTTTACAAGGTTCAGGTATTAGTATTATCTCAGCTATGTTCCATTGAGTGGGAAAATATCAGAGACGCAAGCAGGCATTGTAAACAATTGTTATAAATCTAATTGCTATTGTAGGTAACATTTTAATCAATAAAATTAATAATAATAAAAAAAAAACATTTTAATCATTTTTCCTGTAATATTGTCAAAACCGGGGACCTTCCTATTTTTAATATTATTAATTATTTGCAATACTTCCTCAATTTTTATTAATTTGATTGGTGTGCTATCTTGTACATCTGAGCTTTCCAGTAACATTTCTTCTTCCTGTTCGAAGATTATTCTTTGGTGGGGTGTGAATACTGTACTGAGATATTCTGAAAACGTTTTAGCTTTTTCTTCGTCAGATTTGACCTATTTTCCTGCAGGTTTGTTAATAGGTGGAATAAATGTAACTGGTCTTTTAAGACGTTTGGTGGCTTTCCATAGTATATAATCCGTTGCTTCTGTTGGGCTTAGAGTTTTGAGATAGTTCTGTGTTTTTATTTTTATTTTCCTCGTATAACAATTTTTTCAGTACTTTAGTTGCTTTGTTTACTTTTGTTTTATCTTGACTCGATCTAGTTATCTGGTACCTTTTCCTTAATAATCTTTTTTCTATAATTTTTTGGAGTATTATTTTGGAATTGATTTGCTGATTTTCTTTATTATTTGTAGTCGTAGTAGAATCTTTGTTAATATGTACCAGTATGTTGGTTCTCCTGTGGAAATTTGAAAGTAGTTGTTTTTATGTGGTGTTTCATATAGTACTCTGTCTCGGTATGTTGGAGTTGGTGATCTTGAACCTCACCACAGATGCTTGGCATTATAATCGCTTCCTGCTATAAATCGATTTCCGAGGGAATGGAAGAAATTTGTCAAGTTTTCGTTTATTATTGTTTTATTCGGAGGGCAATAAACAGCTGTTATAGTTATAGGGCTTTTATTGTCGTTTATATTTACACTAGTCACTTGCAGGTAAATCTCACTGGTGTGTGTTTGGATGTGACGACTTATTTTGGTTTTGATAATGATTGCAGTGCCTCCATGTGCTTTATCGAGTAGATGATTTGTTTTGTGTACTATATAATTTGAAATGAAGAGATCATTTTTACTTGTAAAGTGAGTTTCTGATACTAGCATGATGTCTATATTTTCGTGGATTAAAAATGCTTTTAATTCGAGGTGTGGGGTATGAGCCCATTTGCATTCCAGATAGCTATTTTCAAATTTTTCATTGTTGAAACAATTTATTAACAAGTACAATCAGTTTTACTAATGTATCCATTGTGAGTGTTATTTTTTCCAACATATCAGCGAGTTTATCGAGTTTATTATTTGTGTTTATTTCGTTGGTGTAATTACTTACATTTGCTTGAACAGCTGTTTGTTTTGATATTTCTATCTCTCTCTGATCGTTTTGTTTTGATATTACCTGTGCATATGTTATATTTGGTTGAGCTCTATTAACTATGGTATTTAAATTTGAATTTGACTAAACTTGTCTATTGTTTTGATTTAGTATTTTATCTCTTAGACTTGGATACAATTTTTACTGCAACTGTTTACGTATTGGACATACTTTGTAGCTTGCAGTGTGATTACCTTGACAATTTGCACATCTTATTTCTTTGATTTTTTTCTTTATTGTACATTTTTCCGTTGGATGCTGTTTAGCACATTTCACACATACTGCACTTTTAAAACAATAGTTTTTTGTGTGCTTGTACTCTTAGCAGTTATGACATTGCGATATTTCTCTTTTAACGTTCGGCTGTTCAAACTTTTGGATTTCGTAAAAAATGTTAATTCAATCTTGAGACATTGAATAAAAACAGATTTAGGAGGTGAAATTTAAGGGTGGTTTTCATTCTTTAAATATGAATTCCCGCAAATAAAAAAAATATGTGTCAAATATTTTTCAAAACTCTACCCCTCTGCCAAGTTTCAAAAAAATCGGAGGCGGAGGGCAAGTATCTCTCCTTTGTAAGACGAGGAGATCCACCGCCATCTAGTAAACTGAAACTGAAAACTGAAACTTCGATTTCGATTACGAGTTCAAAATGAACCGAGCTACGATTAATCGGTGGCTCAAATAATCGATTAAATAATCGATTAATTACGAAAATAATCGATCGATTATTAGGCCCTCGCCACATATGCGCACGTACGAGGGCGTACAAACGCGTACAAATCGCTGAAAATTGTGAATCGCTGAAAAATTGTGAAGTGCAAGAATAAAAGATTGAACGAAGTTCAATATAACAATCATTCAAAAACATTTAAGTTTTAAAGTGATGGAAATATCTCTGAAGATGATGATTCACAGAGTAAAAATATGTTAGTTGAGGATTCAACTACTGAAGTTATAGTTACAGAGCTAAATAGTGGCATACCACCTGATAAATTTAGTGTTGTGATACCTAATAATGATTCCCAATCTATTAAACCTGATAAGCTTGTCGATAGTTCCCAAGACAGTTAGATCTCTCCCACACGAGTTATGAGCATTCTCAACCCTGAAATTCACTTTGCCAAATTAGATAAACCTGCAAACTCATTAAACACATACTCACCAACAAACGCTGGCCCATCGTATAGTCTTTATTGAACCTTTGGACAAGACTTTAACAAAATCAAGACTGAATGCCACAAAAATTTGTCAACTTCTTGCTAACTCGAACGGTAATTCTTTTTTTCCTGGCTGTATCCAATCCTCTGGTCCTCAAAAAGTATCCATTTCACTTAAAACTAGTCAAGCTGCAAATAAACTTATTCATGATCCTAAACAGGCTTCTAATAATCTCAGAGCTTCTATTCCTCTCTCCCGTTGTAATAAACAAGGTCGAATAAAGGATGTTCCTCTTGAATTCTCAGCCTCACAGCTTTTGAACATAATCCATTCTCCCATTCCTATAACTAAAGTTAGGCGACTTCATCGTAAAGGGATCAAACCTGATGGCACTATTGAACTTATTCCTACTCAATCTGTTAAACTTACATTTGATGGTTAGTCTCTACACCAAATGTATATATCTACTCTGCAAGTCACCCAGTTTCAACTTATATTCTTCTTTCCAAGATCTGTTTCAATTGTTTCATATTTGGACATCTCAAGAGTGAATGTAAAGGCAAGGCTCTCTGCTGTAATTGTTGCAGACTTCAACACAACACCACAATCGCCCAACGGATATGTGTCCTCGACTAAACCTAACCCCTGTTTGCATTAATTGTAAAGGTCATCACTCACCCATATCTAACAATTGTCCTGAATACTTATACCAACAAGATGTTAGAAAATTTACAGCTGATAATAACTTGTCAATGCAAGAGGCTCTTAATACTCTCCTCCACGTTATTCTTCTAAATCTTTTGCAATCTTCAAAAAAAAAAGAAAATTGCTCACAACTCAATACCTCCTCCCACTACACCAGCTCATTTCCCTTATCTTCACTATAACCCACCCAGTCTACAACCACTAAATTCATCTCCCTGTCCATCTTCTCCTAACTTTTATGCCACGTACAATCATTCAACAAATTCAACAAACTCAAATACTTCTAATGCTCATTTCATTGATCAAAATAATTATCCTCACTCCAATCACTCCAAACATAACTCAGTATATCAACTCATACTCTTCATGTATATCCCCTCAGTCTCAGCAACACTCATCATCCTCATCATCAAATTCTTTTCCTTCTTTACCACCTCAAATGAGCTTATCTCAACCATCAAGCTATAACACTCAAAATACAAGGTCCATGTCATCAAATATAGAGGACAGACTACGACGTGAGAAATCTATGTCACCTACATAGGCCTTCGTCACCTACCTACCCATCTTTTTGCCCTTCCAATGTTGTTAATGGATATAATTCTCCTTCTTTTAATATTCAATCAGAACTAGACTATGTTGTGTTTGAAACTCCTAAAGATGCCTCACAGGCTTTATTCATACTATTAGAGGTAACAAACAAATTTATATTACCTTTAATTGCTCAATCTGATGCTAATAATGCAGCTAAACTCAAAGACCTCCTAAGTTCTATTGTCAAAATATGCTCAAATGATGGCCCACACAACTAAATAAACAAAGATTCTTCGTATTTTTCTATGGAACTGCAACTCTTTTTTTCAAAGACGCCCTTTTCTGGAAGGCATTTCCGATGATTTCGATGTATTTATTCTTCTGGAAACAAAAGCTAAAGAAAAATATGAAATGAAATTGAGAAATTTTACTTTTATACGCAGAGATAGACTTGATAACAATGGCGGAGACGTTCCAATAGCTATTAAAAATAACCTTTTATTTAATACTAAAGAAACAATCCCTAACTTCCCTGAAATTCTAGAGACGATAGCCATTACAGTTAAACTCAATAATACAGACCTTACTATTGTAGCAGTTTACAGACCGCCAAACAATCATTTTCCTACTTTGAACTGGAAGCCTCATAGACTCATTTTCCCACTATAAATCCATCTTCATTGGAGGCGACTTTAATTGCTATAATGAAGTTTGGGGTAGTAGAACCACTGATAACATAGGACATAGTCTCTATGATACATTCATAGACAATGACCTTCTCCTTCTCAATGATGGATCTCCAACCTTTATCAGTAAGATAAATCCAAACAATCCTACCCATTCAGATCTTTCCTTCATTTCACCGCAATTATTTAATCTTTGCGAATGGCCTGTCAGCGATGATAACCTTGGCAGTGATCATTATCCTCTGCTCATTAACATCGGTATCCCACATCCCTCCCCACAATCATCACCAAATTTGAGATACAACCTTAGAAAATTTAAAAACACATCTAACTGGTTACCCTTCAGTAATTATCTAAAGAACATAGCTTTTGATTCTACTTTTAAGAACATCTCGGATAAATATGATCATATAAACACTATTCAACAAGCCGTTGAAATTCCTTCCTCGTCGACCATCACATTTAAAAAAAGGCAATAAAAGAAAGAAATTATGCACTAGAAATCCCAATGCTCCTTGGTGGGATACTGAGTATGATGAAGCCAATAAATTAAGAAAAGACGCATTAAAGAACTTTCGTCATGACCCGAGATTAATTAACGAACTTATAATTGCAGAAAGACACGCTAAACAGGTTTTCAAACAGACAAAAGCCTCGACCTTCTTAAAATTCTGTGAAACAATAAACCCATCAACCCCAATCACAACCATATTTCAAACTATTAAAAAATTCCGACACCGCTCTTTAGGAGCAAACCAAGCTCATACCAATAACAAAAATATTCAAGCTCAAGAAGCTATGATATATTCAATCTGTCCAAGTTCTTGTACTCCTAACGACTTTCCTCAATTTTTTATTGATGATGATTCATGAAGATCGGCTAATAACAAGTTTAGACCAATTTCTCTCGCCTCGGCCCCTTTAAAACTTTTTGAGAAAATGATTCTCACTCGCTTATCGTGGTGGCTTGAATATAATGTCAAGCTTCCACTTTCACAATTTGGTTTTCGTAAATCAAGATCCTGCTTAGACAATTTATCTATCCTAACCACCAAAATCTATACTGGCTTTTCAAAAGGCCTTTACACTGCTGTAGCATACCTAGACATAAAATGCGCTTTCGACGACGTCAATCCTACCTCTCTAGTTCATCTATTGAGTTATATAGGCATTCCAAAGTTATTATGTAAATTTTATTTTAACCTCACATCAGAAAAGAGCATCTACTTTAAAATTAATGGAAAGATTATTGGTCCCTTTTTAACAAGGAAAGGCGTTCCGCAAGGTAGCATTTCCAGTCCAACTCTATATAGTATTAGTGTTAGCCAACTTATTCTTATTCTTACAAACTGTGAATGCCTTCAATTCGCTGACGATATTGCATTAATAGCAATCGCTCCCGATCCTAATATTGCCCTGAATATCTTAGAACGTAATTTATCTAGAATGAATATATTTCTTAAAAAAATTGGTCTATCCTTATCGCTTGAAAAAACCAAATGAGTCATTCACACCAACAAAGTCGAGGATCTCTCAGACTTATCACTAACAATAAACTCAACAAAAATACCGGTCTCATCCAGCGCTAAGTTCCTCGGAATGACGTTAGACAAAAGCCTTTCGTAGACTTCTCATCTAAATTATTTGATTGGAAAAACCTCCTTAGGTATAAATATAATCAGATCGCTGCGCACCACTTGGTGGGGTGGTCACTCTAGATCGCTACTATTGATTTACAACGCAATTATTTCTGCTACTATTGATTTTGGTCTTTGTTGCATTCCCCGTAGCTCATCGAATTTTTTCAAAAAAATTAACGTTATTCAAAGACGTGCGTTATTCTTAGGATTGCGTTAGGTATGAGGAATTCAACCCCCAACAAGATTGTCTATGCTGAATCTCGAATTTATCCCGTACATCTGAGACAAAATAAACTCTCCTTCAACTATATTCTCCGCTCGCTCTCAATTACCAACCATCCTTCTATTTCTGCTATATGTCAGTTAGCTGATTGTACAAACAATAGCTCCCCTAAATATCTACGCACTCTTCCTCTTCTTACTGCATACTTAGAACTAAAACCATTCCGAAATAAGTTATATTTAAGCCCCATCCCTCCTAAATGTAACAACGTTTTCTCCTTTGAAGCTCAACAAGTCCAAACATCCATTATCTTTGATAAAGGTTTTATTATTGCTAAGGCTGACGATCCCGACAATGAATTCAATATACAATTTCATGACCTTCTAAACTCTCATACACCCTTCTATACTGATGAATCAAAAAAAGGTCCTGGGCTTTATGTCGGATTAGCAATTTATAGTCTTGAACCTCTTAATGTTAATTTACAATTTAGGATAGACTCTCATGCTTCTATATTCTCAGCCGAAGCTTTTGCAATCCAACTGACACTGCAATTCATTATTTTAAAAAAAATAAGCAAAGCCATAATTTTTACTGATTCTTTAAACTGTCTTACATCCATCTTATAAAATGGATGCATGGTCGAGACATCTCACATCACAATTTTTAGAATAAAACTTCGATTTTTAGAACTACTAGAAAATAATCAAGAGGTCATCCTTGCTTGGGTCCCGAGCCACGAAGGTATTTCTGGTAATGAAATAGTAAATGACTCTGCTAAAAAAGCGATAGGTACAGGCTTTTCCCCATCCCTTCTCTTGCCATACACCGACTTCCAACAGTTCACCAATGAGTGCTGTAAAAATCGCTTCTTTGAATATTTATTGAACACCGATACTAACAAAGAGTTACAATATTTCCAAAATTACTTTAATAAAGCTTCAAAACCTTGGTTTTTTTAACAATTACCATTGAAGAACACAGATAGTTTCCATCACTCGTATGAGAACAAATCATTATAATTTAGCTTTTAGCCTTCACAGAAAGCATTTGGTAGATTCCCCCATTTGTGCCTGTGAATCAGATGTAGAAGACCTTAATCATGTACTATTTTGTTCATGTGAACGCTTTGCCGAACAACGCAAAATATTACTACTCAAACTTAACAAATTGAAAATCTATCCCCCTTACACCATCTCCCAATTTCTTGCAGATAATAAACCGCATATTATTGACCTATGTAAATTCCTTAAAAATTCAGAAATATTTCTTTAATTTTTTCTTACTTTCTCTATTTAATAACATTTACTTCTACTTCTATGATCAATTCATCTATTCTCGCCTTTCTTCAACACATTTGATACTTACTTACTTACTTGCCTTTTCTTTTCTTTCGAATTGCTCTACCCAAATAAAACGCCAATTTGAATCACGTGCGCAAACGCATTAAGTCAGTTGATGGCCGTATGAGAGACAGCAGCGATGAGCATTCGGTCACCCATCATAAACTTCTTTTTTTCCTATTCGTAACGCATCTAGGTTTGTTGTACACTTGTGGCTGTTCTATCATTATACCGTGTCCGAATTTCGCGTTTCAAATTCGTTTTGTTTAAAAGAGGGAAAATAAGTAAATTCTCAATTGTTCAATATGTAACTATTGTCTGATCATACATTGATGTTAGCCTCGGGAAGTACTGATTATATATTTTCAAGTACGATTCGATATGTAGCCTAGTAGTAAGAGTAAAAATTCAAAGAAAGAGATATTGTAATAAATATAATTTATATTCGGAGGTTAGATTTCACTCGAGGGGAGTGTGGACGTGTCTTGGATGTGAGCGCGAGTTTTGGTGATAAAGTCAAAGAGGAAAAGTGTTTGAGGAGAGAAATAGAGGTGAAAAGAGCGTGGAGGTGGAGGAGGAGTGGAGAAGAGAGAGAGAGAGGCCTGGAGAAGAGCAGGAAAAAGCAGAGAGAAAGGAATAAAGAAAAAAATAAAAGTTGAGGTTAAGAGAGAAAATCAGAAAGCGGGAAAGGCAGGCAGAGAGGAGGGGCGGTAAGAAGTAAAGGCAGAGACAGAAAAGGTAAGACAGGGAATAAAGGTGGGATCACGGGTAGTTATAGAGAGTCGAATTAAGGCGTACGGGATAGGATGGAAAGATTTGTGTCAACAGAAAAATTAAGAGATAAAGGTGGAAGGTTGGATAAGAAAGGCCCAGAGGAGGAAAAGAAGAAAAGAGTAAAGGTGGTGAGGGGGGAGAGAGAGCGGGGAGGGGCTGAGGGAGAATAATAGAGGAGAAATGAGAGAGGCAAAGAGATGTAAGAGTGAGAGCGAGGGAAGCGAGATGGATGGGGAGGGGGGAGAAGGATTGGACAACACGATAAGAGAAGTGGGAAAAAGTAGTGGTGCAGAAGAAATAATGGAAAAGAAACGGACAGACATAAGGGAATTAAGAGAGGTCTGGGAGGACGAAAGGAAAGAATGGACAGAAATGTTTAAAGAAATAATGGGAAAAATGGAAAGAATGGAGGCAGAGGGGAAAAGAAGAGAAGAAAGGTGGGAGAAGGAAATAGGAAAAGTTAGGAAAGAACAAGAGAGAGAGAGAGAAGAAAGAAAGAAAGAGACGAAAGAAGAAAGGGAAAAAGCAGAACGTAGAGAAAAGAAACTGCAGGAAAAATGGGGAGAGAGGATGGACCAGTTGGAAGAGGAGTGCGTGAAACTAAAAGAAAGCATAGAAGGAGGAAACAAGAAGCAAAGAGGAACAAAAGTAGGCAATAAGGAAGAATTAGAGCATATGAGAGAAAAAATGGATAGAGAAAGTAGGATAAACAATATAATAGTAACAGACTTAGAGGGTGAGTTAAAATGGGAAAAGAAGGGAGAGGCAGAGGTCTGGTTAAGGGAGGTACTAGAAATGAAAGGAGAGATAGTGAATCTGAGAAGAATAGGAGGAACAGCGGAGAGAGATGATCGGAGAGAAAGAAGAAAAAACATGTTGCAAATTAGATGCGCGTCATGGGAACAAAAAGAAGGAATTATGAAGAAGAAAAAGAATCTGGCACAGAAAAAGATATACATAGATCAGGACTGGACGTGGAAGCAGAGAAAGGTAAGAGAGGAAGTAAGAAGGAAAGCGAAAGAAATAAGAAGTAAAGGAAAAGAGGTAAAGATGTGGTATAACGGGGTGAAATCAGAAGAAGAAGAATGGTGGTGGAGCGAGAGAGAGGAAAAAATGGTAGGAAAGGGGGTGGAATGGTTTCGAAAACAATAGAGATAAAAGAGAGAGAGAGAGAAGAGAAGGGAGAGAGAGGGGAGAAAGGCAGTAAAAATACTATTCTGGAACGTGGCGGGGGTGAGGAGCATGGTGGAAGACGACTGGGAATATGTTAGGGAATTCGACATAATAGGGCTAACGGAAACCTGGGTGAAGAGGCAAGGGGCAAGAACTGGTGTGGAGAAACAACTGAAAGGGTACAGCATAGAGTGGAGGGACTCAAGAAGAGAAGGAAGAAGGGGGAGAGAAATAGGGGGAGGAATAATGGCGGTAAGAGAAAGGAAAGGGATGAATAAGGTAGAATGGAAGAAAGAAAGGACAAGTGAGGTAATAGTAGGAGAAATAAAGATCGGCGGGAGGAAATACATGATAGCATCAGTGTATATGCAACATGAGAAGAAGGAAAACTATGAATACCTAAGTGAAGAGATAGAGGAGAACAGAGGAAAAATAATAATTATAGGAGGAGACTTCAACGCAAGAACAGGAAACGAAGGAAGAGAATGGGAGACAGAAGAAAACCTAGAAGAAATAAAGGCCAAGGATAAAGTGTTAAACGCAGAGGGAGAAGAAATGATAAAATGGCTAGGAGAAATGGGCTTAGTGATAACGAATGGGAGAAAAGAAAGAGATGAAGAGGGAGAAATAACATATATAGGAGCGAGAGGAATGTCAACGATAGACTATGTAGTAGGTAACGAGGAAGGTGATGAGGCGATAAAAAAGGTTCAAATAAAGGAGAGGGTAAAGTCGGACCACTTACCAATAGAGGTGGAACTGGGAGACAAAATAGCGGAAGAAAGAAAAGAAGAGGAAGAAAGAATGATAGACGACTGGCGTGAAGAAGGTATAAGGGAGTATTAGAGATGGATAGACGCAATAGAGAGAACAGATAAATGGAAAGATATAAAAAATAGAGTGAAGAACGCAGTTGTAAAAAAGAAGATAAGGGAAAAAAAAGGATAAAAGAAAGCTGGTGGAGAAAAGAATGTAAGGCAAAAAGGGATAGGGTGATGGCAGAGTTAAATAAGGTAAGAAAAGGGGAAGGAGACAGAGGCAAATACCTAGAAGCAAAGAGAGAATACAGAGAGGAAAGAAGAAAAGCAAAAGAAGATGAAGGGAAAAGAGTGGCAGAAGAAATAAGAACAGATAAGACGAGAAGAAAATTCTGGGATAAAGTGAATGGCAATAGGAAGATAAGAATTGGATTAGACGAAAATATAGGAAAAGAAGAATGGATAAAGCACTTCAAGGAACATTTGGGAGAGAAAGAACAGGAAGAAATTAAAGGGGAAGAAACCGAAGACAGCGAAGGAGAGGAAGGTGAAGAAATCAAAGAAAGAGAAGTAAAAGAGGTAATAAGAAAAATGAAAAAGAAAAAGGCGACAGGAGAAGATGGTATAGCAAATGAAGCGTGGGTGGAAGGCACGGAAGGCTTGATAAAAGATATGACAAAATGCTTAAATGGAATATGGAACGGAGAAGGATATCCGGAAGAATGGAGGAAGGGAATAATAGTACCAATATATAAGAAAGGGAGGAAAGAAGAAGTAGGAAACTATTGAGGAATAACGCTGATGGATACGGGATATAAAATATATGCGGAAATACTGAGAAAAAAGCTGGAAAGAGAACTAGAAGCTAAAGAAACGCTAAGTGATACGCAGATGGGATTTAGGAAGAAAAGAGGAACAATGGACGCGATATTTATATTAAAAACAATAATAGGAAAGGCAATAAGGGAAAAAGGAGGAAAACTGTTCGTCTTCTTTGCAGACATGAAGGCCGCTTTTGATAAAATAAAGAGGAAGAAAATATGGGAAACAATGAAAGAGAAAGGGAAAATAGAAAAATTAGGAAAAGAATAGAAGAAATATACAAGAAAACAGGGAGTAAGGTAAAAGTTGGAGGAGAAATAATTGGGGAGTTTGAGACTTACAAAGGCGTAAGGCAAGGGTGCCCTTTGAGCACCACGCTATTTAATCTTGCCTTCGCCGACCAGGAAGTGAAGATCAAGCAGGTGCAGGAAGGAGGGGTAGTGATAGGAAGGAAGAAAATATGGACATTAGGATACGCAGATGATATAGTGATGATGGCAAAGAGTGAAAGTGAAATGAAAGCAATGCTGAAAAAATTAAAAAGATACCTGGAAGAAAGGGGGTTAGAGTTAAATGCAGGAAAATCAAAGATGATGAAATGCAGGAGAGGAGGAGGAAGGGGGAAGGAAGTAGAATTCGAATGGGAAGATGAGAAGATAGAGATGGTGAAAGAGTACAACTACTTAGGATATGTGATAAGCAGAAATAACGGAAATAAAAAGCAGATAAAGAAGGTAGAAGGGAAAATAAATATGGGACTCGGAAAGTTATGGAGGCTAGGAGAAAGGCTATTTAGAGAAAACTGGGATCTAAGGATGAACCTGTTCGATGCTCTGGCGAAAAGCGTGATTATGTATGGAGCAGAAATCTGGGGATGGAAGAGATATAAGGAAATGGAGAGACTACATCTAAAATACATAAAGTGGCTATTAGGATTAGATAGAAACACGCCAAGTTACCTAATACGATAGGAAACAGGAAGACAAGAAATGAAAGAACAGCATTAGAAAGAGCAATGAAGTATGAAAACAAAATAAGAGAAGAAATAGATGGCTTAATAAGAAAAGAAGCATGGAGAGAATTAAAGAAAAGGGTAAGAAATGAAAAAGATAAAAAGGGTAAGAAGGAGGAGAGAGAGGAAAGGCTGGAAAAAAGTAAAATTTACAGAGAGAGAGAAGAGGGAGATGAAATGAGGGAAGAGTTTTGGGAAGAAATAAGAGATGAGCTGAAGAAAAAAGATGAAAAAGAACTAGAAGAAAAGCTAGAAAAATCAAGATACATAAACGAGTGGAAAGAGCTGAAAGAAGAAATGAAAAGGTATAGGTTAAAGGAAATTCAAGGAGAGGGAAGAATAAAAGGCCTGCAAATAAGGGAAAGGTTTAGGTTAGGTAATGAAACGAGAGGAAGCAGGTATTGGGAAAAAGAAGAAAATAAGAGATGCAGAATGTGTATGAAAGAGGAAGAAAATTGGAAGCACATGGTGGAAGAATGGGAAAAAATAATAATAGGAAGCAAAGAAAAGATAGCGTGGATGATGGAGATAAAATGGAAAAGAAGAAGAAATGAAGAGAAGAAAGAAAAAGAAAAGCAAGAAGACGAAGCTACAAGACCCTAAGGAGAGACGGAAACAGAAGACAGAGAAGCAAGACTCGCAGACACATCTACACACACATACATACACACACATACACACAAAACACAAACATACGCGCAAACATAAACATACACATGCACACACACACACACACACAAGACACAAGTAAAAGCAACTACACAAGCGAGAGGAAGCAGGTATTGGAGGATGGAGCAAAATGGAAAAGAAGAAGAATCGAAGAAGAGAAAGAAAAAGGTAAACTAGAAAGCAAATCATAAGATACTAAGGATAAATAAGTGAGGTTGAGGTAAGGAAAGGCAGAGGCAGCAATAGGAAACAAGAAAAAGGTGTCAAAGCCTTAATAAGGAGAAAGATAGATGAAATGATTAGCAAGAAGGAGAGCAAAAGCAAAGGAAAGGCAAAGGTGAAAAGGCAAAAGAAAGTAATAAAGGAAAAGCTGAAAAGAAAACAGAAGAGCGGAAAAGGCAGATCTTGGAGAGAGAAAGAGGAAGAGAAGATTAATCAGAAGAAAAATGAGAAGAAAAGAGGAACAGGCAGGCGCAGAAGACAGGGACACAAGAGTTGCAGACACACCTACAAAGGTACATATTTACACAACACATACACACACACATGCACGCGCGTACTCAACACACACACACACACACAAAACACATACATAATCAACTACACAAACTGGATACGAGACACAAATAGAAATTTAAGAAATGTAAACCAAATGTCACGTATAAGTTGTAAATAAATAAACTAACTAACTAACTATAATTTATATTCTCATACTATTTTTTGAAGAATTAAGAAAAATGTAAACATGTCATAAATTGTCAAATCCTAATTAGTTTATTCTTATTGAGCTCTGTAAATCATATGGTAAATTTAGTAAATTATAATTCTTGTTTGAATCATTATAAATTCTTTATTATAGCTAGACAATGTCTAAAGCGTAATGCTGAATTAAAATTTCTAGATCAAATTCAACAGAATATAAAGAGTTGACGTTGTCATTGTTATCGTCAGCAGTAAATTTTGACACTTCAGCATTTCATTCAGACCTGTAATATCTATATTAAAAAAGAATTAAAAACAATAAATATCAATCTAAAAAATTTTAATAATTAAACATACTTTGACACTGTTGGAATTTTGGATCGAAGTGAATTAATTAAACACTAGCTTTAGGTTAAAATAGAAAATACAAAGTTATTTTATTTTAAAAGTCTATTACAATAGTTATACTCTAATGATGCTCTAATAATAATAATAATAGTAATCCTCTAATTATTGTGAAAGCTCTAACACCAAAAGCGATCACTGTTGGAATGCCGCGCTAGTTTCCGCGGCAGTTGAACTCAGCGAAGGTAGCGTGGTATGCGTGCGCGCACATGCGCACAAGAAGCTTAACAGACACTGTTTCATAATTACTTTCAACATTTTCAGTGTTAGACTCTGTTTGGACCGAAGTCAACTCTTTACATTCTGTTCAATTTGCTCTGGAAATTTCAATTCGATATTACGCTCTAGTTATAATTATCTTATATTTATTGACTCATTTATTGTCAACTGTTCTAGCTATAATAAAGAATTTTAAATGATTCAAACAAGAATTATAATTTACTAAATTTACCATATGATTTACAGAGCTCAAATAAGAATAAACTAATTAGGATTTGACAATTTATGACATGTTTACATTTTTCTTAATTCTTCAAAAAATAGTATGAGAATATAAATTATAATTATTACAATACCTCTTTCTTTGAATTTTTACTCTTACTACTAGGCTACTGTCACGTCGATACAAAACAATAAGTACGTGACGAATTATGATAAGTAAATAACGGGTTATGGTAACAAACCGGGTATCGGTAATTTAATTTCCTATTGCATCAACCCTTCCGGGAACATTTGTAAATCTATCTAGCGGGATAGATTAGTCTAAGCACGTCTGCATAATATTTCCGCGAATATTACTCATCGCATATTAAATTGGCGAAAACACAGGAAGGAGCATATCAGCCTACGGTATAAAAAGGCTGGATTGGAATCCGCACAACACAGTACGCAGTACACAGTTGACAATTCAGCAGTTTGATAGTTTCGCAAAGTACTAATATAGTTATTTTTTAAGTCTAACTATCCGGCTATTCAGAACCGGGATTATACTCTGTTAAGTATTATAATTGTCTTTAAACAATAAACCTTAAATCAAGCGCAAACACCTGAGACTGTTCGTAAAAACCTCTTCTGAAATCCAATCCTAATAAGCTAAGAAACTAAGTTATTTACTTAAAACGCCCTACGTATAATAAAGACGCTATCCCTTTAACCAACCTCTGCTTAACTCCTGACTAAGATCCAACCTTTACCAACGCGACAATATTTGAATATATTATTATGTCTAGCAGTAACATCTCCCCGCCTAGACATAACACTACATATCGAATCGTACTTGAAAATATATAATCAGTACTTCCCGAGGCTAACATCAATTTAATATGCTTATGACCAAACAATAGCTATATATTGTACAATTGAGAATTTTCTTATTTTCCCTCTTTATAACAAAACTAATTTGAAACGCGGCATTCGGACACGGTATAATGATAGAACAGCCACAAGTGTACACCCAATAGTCCAGTAAAAATAGGCCTGAAATGTTTTTGTCACATAAGTGGATGCATTTTTGATATATGGTAAATTGAGGTCGAAAAAGACGATTCTGAAATTTGCAGAGTTCTAGGTCCAGGGGTTCTAAGAGAAAATCACGTTTGAAATTTTTTTTCGCCTGTATCTCGCGAACGGCTGAACGTACGACAAAATAACATGCACCAATCGAAAAAGCGTGAAATTTTACATTAGAAACAATGTTTAACCCGACATCGATGAGTGTAAAATGTTGAGATAAAAAATAAATAAGAAACTTTACGTGAATAAGGAGAAGGGGAAGGCTGGGGAAGGCGCGGTATAGTTTCGCTCTCCTCCGCCGCCCCTCCAAGCGTGCGCAGACAGTCGACGACACTCGGCAATCGTCGGCCTATAGCAGCCGAAAAGGGAAAACGTGCATGTACGCGCGCTTGAATTCATTTTCGATATTTGGTGGCCGGCGATGGAGCGGTTGGCCGGCGATGGAGCGGTGGTCGGAAACAAGTGTTATTATGATCTTTTAGGATTTTCTCTTTGCAACTAATCTAAAAAATACTCTCATCACTAGTACTTAAACGAATTAGTTTAACGTAAGCCCCGACTCTTCTTAATAAACATATGTAACATCCATATCATTCAAATAACATGTGACAATAGCCGAGGTAGCTAAAGCATACCATCACTTTTTATTTTCGTGGTAGCGGGTTCGAATCCCATTGAACATACTTTTTTTAAGCATTTTTTTTCTGTACATCCCTTTGATGGTATACTTATATTTTATATGTTTTAATTTTTGAAAAAAAATTACTTAAAAAGTTGTATTTCTATATTTAGCTGACTTGTACCTGAAAATTACTACAAAATTACATTTGCAATGTTTACTTAATTATCGTATATAAAATTTTCAGTCCTTGCAATGAGATAAGCATTGTTATTTGAACATGGATAAATATTTAACATATAAATATATATTTGAAGCTTTTTTTATCAGTTTGATCAACTTTTAAAGAACAAAATGTGCATCGATAATAATCCTTTTTAATTTGAGAATAATTCATAAATAAATAATTTTGTACAAGGCTTTACATATTTTGACTTTTTAACAATTAAAATGACGTTTCATTTCCAGCACGAGAAAAGCCAAAGATCGGAGGCGGTGGTGGGGGGCTTCCCTCGCGCGCTTGGAAATACTGAAAGTCCGCGTTCAAATCGACGCGCTTCGCAAAAATCAGGCTTATCTCGCGAACTATTGCATCAAATTCGATCATTTTTTTTAATTTGGGGTAACTTCAAAATTTATTGAGATTGGTGTAGTTGTAATTACTATATTTAGTGCCAATCGTTTATTATTAACTTAATTGAATTCATACATATCAGTGTATGTATAAATTCCAATTAATTATTACTTGCTCTCCGTAAATATGGATAAGGATAAATAATAATCAATATATTTTCAATTATTAATAACAATATTTTAATTTATATGCATACGTAGGCTATAGTTTACATGATTTCTTATTTTCTAATCGTGCCTAGTTCTTTTCGGCGCAGACTCATTTATTTCGTTTTCATTGCATTCTTCATTCAAAAAGCTTCAAATATATATTTATATGTTAAATATTTATCCATGTTCAAATAACAATGCTTATCTCATTGCAAGGACTGAAAATTTTATATACGATAATTAAGTAAACATTGCAAATGTAATTTTGTAGTAATTTTCAGGTACAAGTCAGCTAAATATAGAAATACAACTTTTTAAGTAATTTTTTTTCAAAAATTAAAACATATAAAATATAAGTATACCATCAAAGGGATGTACAGAAAAAAAATGCTTAAAAAAAGTATGTTCAATGGGATTCGAACCCGCTACCACGAAAATAAAAAGTGATGGTATGCTTTAGCTACCTCGGCTATTGTCACATGTTATTTGAATGATATGGATGTTACATATGTTTATTAAGAAGAGTCGGGGCTTACGTTAAACTAATTCGTTTAAGTACTAGTGATGAGAGTATTTTTTAGATTAGTTGCAAAGAGAAAATCCTAAAAGATCATAATAACACTTGTTTCCGACCACCGCTCCATCGCCGGCCAACCGCTCCATCGCCGGCCACCAAATATCGAAAATGAATTCAAGCGCGCGTACATGCACGTTTCCCCTCTTCGGCTGCTATAGGCCGACGATTGCCGAGTGTCGTCGACTGTCTGCGCACGCTTGGAGGGGCGGCGGAGGAGAGCGAAACTATACCGCGCCTTCCCCAGCCTTCCCCTTCTCCTTATTCACGTAAAGTTTCTTATTTATTTTTTATCTCAACATTTTACACTCATCGATGTCGGGTTAAACATTGTTTCTAATGTAAAATTTCACGCTCTTTCGATTGGTGCATGTTATTTTGTCGTACGTTCAGCCGTTCGCGAGATACAGGCGAAAAAAAATTTCAAACGTGATTTTCTCTTAGAACCCCTGGACCTAGAACTCTGCAAATTTCAGAATCGTCTTTTTCGACCTCAATTTACCATATATCAAAAATGCATCCACTTATGTGACAAAAACATTTCAGGCCTATTTTTACTGGACTACAACATGAATTGAATCGCGACCCCCCCTAGTTAGGTTGGTATGAGAATTCCGTCGTTGCATCGGAACGAAGAAACCGCGGGAAAATTCAAAAATGAAAATTCGTTTTAAGATACGATAAAAAGCTAAAACGTTACTAATTTGTTTTTAGGTTTAAAATTAATTGTTTGCCGAACAATGAATTTAGATGCATGATTATTTGATTTTAGGTTTTAATTATATAATTTAAGAACGAGCGTTATACTATGGCTGATCTGAAAACCACCGTTACGGACTGAAAGTAGCACTCATACCAACCTAACTGGGGGGGTCGCGATTCAATTCACGTTGGGTGTACAACACACCTAGATGCGTTACGAATAGGAGAAAAAGAAGTTTGGGATGGGTGACCGAATGCTCATCGCTGGGACACAGACTCGCTATACTGTGAGTCGACACCAGAGCCAACGAATACTAACAGAACAGAACAGAACGCTAAAAATAGTGCCAACAACAGAAAGTTACTACTATTCATCGCATGCCCCAAATGAACACGCTTACTCCCGGAACAAACGTATCATAACCTTCAATAATATAGCGTTATGATACGTTTGTTCCGGGAGTAAGTGTGTTCGTTTGGTGCATGCGAGGAATAGTAGTAATTTTCTGTTGTTGGCACTATCAAAATTTTTAGCGATTTGTACGCGTTTGTACGCCCTCGTACGCGCGCGTATGCGCATATGTGGCGAGGGCCTTATACATCGATTAAAATCGCCCATCACTGATAGGCAATAGGTGATGAACTGTACGAATATGAATGTTCCAAGAGCATTCAAAATCACACAGAACAGCGAACATCACGGAAATATCCTTCGGTGTAGAAAGGCCCTAAACGATAAAATAATGCTAAAAAATTTTTATTAATTTATTTTTACTGTTATTAATTTATTATATTATAATTAAAAACAAGCGTCAACTCTTTTGTTTAAAAAAATATATATATACATATTAAAATGAAGAATGAAATATATACAAAATTTTATTGATTGCAAAGTGTTCTTGATGATTAAGTAAATCAGCAGGAAAAAAATTTCAAAAAGTTAATACATAGAAGTAATACTTTCAACTTTTTAGATTGTACGTTTGGGGACTTAGACTGATGTTGGAGATAATTTGAATAACAATAATTCAGTGTTTTTTATTTATCATTAGCCTATAAAATTAAAATAGTTATATAGGTGGATTAGTTTCATCTTGTGTCATGAAATTCAGCAAAGTGAGTAAACTATAATAAAAACATTCAGTAATTATTGCAATTATAACCTAGTCTGTTGTTTTCTTATTTGGAAATTAGACAGTGTCTTTTTTTTATCAGCCAGATAAGCTTTAAACAATATCTATTATTGCTATATAACATAATGATCTATTTCAATATAAGAAAATTTACGTTAAAATTTTGTTATATTCTTGCAGAAATTTTAGAATTGAGAAAACATTGATAATTCAAGTTAGTATAAGCCTAATTAATAACTTAAAAAATGTCTGGAACCTTGGTCAAAAATTTTTCCTGTGTGGATTTCAATGCAGAAAAATGTTTGTATTATTTTTATTACAAATTTTATTTGCTATTGAATATATATATATGTATATGTACACATATGTGTTACATGCACCTACAAACATCTATACATATATATGCAAGTCTAAAATGTCTAATTTTATAAATTAATTTGTATATCTTAATGAAATGATATTTTTTTGAAGTAAACTTACTTTAGAATTATCTTAAATATTAAGGTTTTATTGAATTATCATAATTAATTTTTAGTTGTTAAAGACCTCAGTACAGAGTGTGTTGGAGCAGAAGAATTGAGGCATCAAAGGGCTAATATTCAAGAATTATCAGAAAATACATCAGCTATGCTAAAGCGCAATGTATACCAAAATTATATACAATTTATTGAAACAGCAAAAGAAATTTCTCATCTTGAAAGTGAGATGTATCAATTATCACAATTACTTTGTGAACAAAGGTCATTGTTGAGTGCATTAGGTACTAATCAAATGGTAGGAATAGAATTTGAACATACCACTGCAGTAGGTTTTGAAAATGACTTTGACTACATTTTGAAAGAAGAAGAACCTAAGCAAAAATTAATTAAATTACTAGAAAATGTTGATGGTGCTATGGTAATTCTAAAAAATAATACAATGATTAGAGCATTTTTATATAATATTTTAGTTATATTTTATAATATTTTAGTTTTATTTCATTTCAGTATAATATGTTAGTTTTATTTAAGATTCTATTATTTTTCAGAATTTAATAGATACATCTGGACGAGTTTGCTTACATGAAGGCTCACTCTTAGAATTAGATCCAATTGAAGGAACTCCATTAAAAAAAATTCATGCTTATTTATTTAATGATATACTAATGATAGCTTCTTGGTTATCTCAAAGTAACAAAATTAGTTTATCTAAATGTAAAATGCAAGCTGTTTATGATTTGAAAAGTTTAGCAGTTATTAATATAAGAGATCTAGGAAATGTTAAGCTAGCCTTCAAACTACTGGCTTTTCCAGATACTAGAGTATTTCAGTGTGCTTCTGCAATCACTAAGGTAATTAGTATATTTATAACATATCGTCATATATTCTTTAAGATTACATAGTATCACAATGATGATATTACTTGATTGTTGTACAACCAATTTAAAAGCTATATAGATATAGCTATAAGATATAGATTATTTTGGTATAGAAATAAACTAATAATAATAAACTTACCAAACTATTCAATAGTTTTCTATACTACAATTCAATTGTTTTTTTTGTAACCGTTGCTTAGAAATTCAGATATACCCCATAGATTGCAGTAATGTAGAGTTCATTGATCAGTGGTATATCCACTAATATAATAAAAAATATACAATTTATTTCTGTCAGTCAGTTCAAGTAATGTTGACTTTGATAAAGAATCTCAATTTTGTACTTTTCAGCTAAAAATTTATTTAGAAAGAAACCAACCAGAATTTCTCATTATATTTTTAATTATTTTTACTAAGTCTCTAGTGAAAATTAATTCAATTTTTGTCATAGGACTGTATGGTTGTGAAGATAGACCTATTGTGTAATTATTTATTTGCATACACTCTTAAAATACATCACTTGGCAAATAGTTATCAACCTAAAATGACAATGTACTGGAGAAAATTTTAAACAAAGTATGTTCTAACTAGCAGTTTGGATTAATGTAATAATAAAGCAGGTTCCCTGAATGAAAAATTTTTATAAAAATTTAATGGACTGTAGAGGTGTGATGAAAATATTATAAATTCTAATGATTAGTCATTCTTGATAGTTCATTAGAAAATTTGATGATACATTATGAATGTCCAATGAAAACATGATAAAATCATGACAATTATTATCAGATTATTATCAGATCGTTCTGTAAACGTTTCCTATTATTTAGATAAGATTTTCATATATCATCAGCTTTACCCATGATGCATAACATTTTTTTGTTGCTCCAAATTTGTCTAATATATTAAGATAATAAGTAAATTTTATTGATATGTGATATATGTATATAAAATTAAGCAAAATACTATGATTTAAATATTTGAGTTTGAAGCAGCACTCCATAACTGAATGCCATAGTTCCAAACTCGTTTGAGTACAGTTTTGTTGAGCAGTAATTTGTTTTCAATTAACAACTCCGATTTTTTTCCTATAACCTAATACATTTTCATCCATTTGAGTTTCAGTTGTTTACGTTTCGTGAATATACGTTTTTTTCATGTGATATTCCTATTTAGGCGTTACATAGATATTTTACATGGTTGCTTTGGTGTCTTTTCAAAGTATGAACTTGGTATGAATTAATTTGCTTTCATTAATTTTAATTCTCCAGGAGTTGAACTAACTTTGAAGAGCTTCTGATGCTATAGTTGTCTTTGGATGAGATGTTATAATAGGTGTGTCGTCTGCGTATGTTGCTGTCATGATAACAGGAGACTTTGGTAGGTCCGAGATGAATAGCAGGTAAAGTGTTGGCCCTAAGACTATCTTGTGATACTTCTGCTTTTATTAAATGGCGTTCCCATAATTCTTTATTTGTTTTTACTTGAAAAGCTCTATTTTATAGATATAACTGAAGTAGCTCATAGTGGCGCTTTGGAAAACATCTCTTGAATTTGTGTAGAAGCCTTATATCTCAAAATTTGTTAAACGCCCGGGTGATATTCAGAAATACGTACAAGCACTATTTTTGTTCAATGGATTTCCTCACAGTCTGCTGTCACTATTCTGTTTACCACTTCATGATTGAACAAGTAAACAGAATTGAATGAAACTGAAATGAACTGAAGTCAAATTGATAATTTAGAATAAGTTTTATTGTATTATTGGATTGATTCTAGCAAGGATTAATTTTTCACAAATTTTTGAAAGTATTGGTAAAAAACTAATCGATTTGTATGAGGACACCAGTTCAGGTTTTTTACCTGATTTAGATATGAAAATGTTCAGTGCTACTTTCCACAAAGTTGGAAAATAACACAGATGTAAGTATGTATTGAAAATGATGTTATAAATTTTAATTACTGCTATTGTAACTTTTAAATAATTATTTCTGTAATATTATTAACTTTAGGGGATGTTTTGTAATTAATATAATTAATTATTTAAATTACTTTCTTTATTTTAACAGTTGTGATTTTGGTGCTGTTTTGGTCGTGAAATTCGTCTAGTAAGATTTCATCCTCTTGTTCAGTGATTATTCTTTCGTAAGATTTGGAAACTGAACTAAGTTGATTGGTAAGTTTTGCAATTTTTCCCCCGTTGTTTCTGTACAAAGGAGAGATAGTTGCCGCACGCTAAAACTAGCTACCGCGTATTTAAGGGGTTCTAATTCGGTTAAAGAAGCCCACGCACAGTGTCGTGAAACGATGAATTTTTGGCCAAATATCTGGCTTCACGCGAATTTTTAAGATAATTGAATTTAATTTTAAAATGTAAAATACTCTTGAAGTGATTTGTGATCAAATGAGATACCGTTAATTTGCGAAAATATCCTCATAATGCTTTAAGGGCCCTAAAATATATCATTTTTGAAAAATGAATGAACTTCATGCTACCAAATAAAAAATCATTTTTTTGGTGAATTTAATATTATTTTCAAAGTTTTTTGGGTCACTGATTATAAAAATGTTTTCAAAATTCAGCCACCTGCTCGACCTGCACCACCTGCACAACCGGAAATTTTGAAAAAATCGATGGCACTTTCGAGATACGTATCATGATTTTTTAGCTCGGTGATTGTGAAACTATTGTATAATTCTTTTAAAAACAAGAAGAGTATTGATGGATTGTATATTTTCTATCATGTGATTACTTGTGAAAAATGAATCAGTGACTACTATTTTAACCAATGATTATGATATTTTCTCGGTAATCTTTATTAAAAATATTACTCACATCTGAAATCATTCAACTATTTATCTGTTCTACACAATACAACATTATTATTCTTCGTTTGCATTTTCTAATTTTTCCGCTATTAATAAACTCATCATGATTGGAGACATATTTTTAGGCTTTCTCTGTTTCAGATTTTTTTTTGCAAAAATCATGTCAAGTTGTATTGTGATTAACATAATCAATGTTAATATTAATTATGTACTCAAGACATTGATAAAGAGAGTAACAACTCATGGAATAGATCTGTGTTTGTATCTATCCTGAAGCAAAAAATCAAAAGTTATTTTATTTTTCAATTTTGTGAACATATTAATTGCTCAAAAATATAAACCTTGAAGTTTTCCCTGAAAATTCATTTCTGTATCTTTTTATGTTTTTATTTCGACATTCCTGCACTGCGCTTCATCTGATAACATCCCTACAGTAAAACCAAATTGTTAGATGATCAAGTGACCATTATTAATGTTAACTGACACGCACTTGGCATGTAAAGCCAATCGCACTTAAGCACATACAATCTAGTAGTTTCCAAACAATATTTTTTAAACATATCTATGTTATATGTTTACTACATGAAATAACAGCTAAAATTGTTTGAAAATGTTATAGCAATGAAAAATTGAATCCTGGAAAAGAATAAGAATATTACGAGGGTGGGTCAATAAGTCCTTAGAAAAAGATAGAAAAACAATTTTTTTGTGATAGATTTTTTTTAACTTTTCAACATAATCTCTTTTTAGCTTGATACACTTTTTCAGACGTTCTTCAAGTTTTTTTAAGCTATCGTATCGGGCCAAATTTGGTGAATACTGTGAATGGTCTACTAATTCCTTAATTTTAGCCATTGACACTAAGCAATTGTGCACTCATGCATCGTCTTGATGAAACTGAATTTTTTTGTTCAAATCAGAATGTTTTTTCTTTATTTTCTTGTTTAACTGGTCCGACAACGATGCATAATACTTTCCGGTGATTGTTTGTCCTTTTTCTAAATAGACGACGAAGATGATTCCACGTGCATCCCAAAAAACAGTGGCCGTAACTTTGCCGGCCGATTTCACTGTCTTTGTCTTCTTTGGAGCTGGTTGACTTTTCATAATCCACTGTTTTTACTGTTTCTTCGTCTCAGAAGTGTAGTGGTGTATCTATGTTTCATCTACAGTTATGAATCGACTTAGAAAGTTGTCCGGATTATGGTGGATACGCGCCAAGAAGGCTTCAGCGGCAACCACTCGACTGCGTCTGTTCTCGACTGAGAGCAAACGCGGCACCCATCTTGCCGAAATTTTTCTCATGTCCAATTCTTGTCCAAAATCGAAATGACTGTACCTTTTGAAACCCTTGTGGCCTCAACTATTTCGCGCAATTTAATTTTTTGGTCACTCAACACCATGTCATGGATTTTATTGATCATTTCCGGAGTGCTCACGTCTACAGGACGGCCTGAACGATGTTCATGTGCAGTCGATGTACGGCCACGTTGAAATTCATTTACCCAATTGTTAACAGTTGTAAACATAGAGGCAGATACATCATGAATTGCATCTAACTTATTTTTGATTTCTTCCGGTGTAAGGCCTTTTAAATAGAAGTGTTTTATCACTGCTCGGAACTCACTTTTTTCCATTGTCAACAAGAAACGAAAGTTGTTCACTTTGATCGACGATAAAAATGGAACTACTCGATGGATCTGGCTGAAACTTCGGCAGCACTCTATTTAATTCTTGCTGATACAACA
The DNA here is from genome assembly GCF_024137745.1 of Phymastichus coffea. Taxonomy (NCBI): domain Eukaryota; kingdom Metazoa; phylum Arthropoda; class Insecta; order Hymenoptera; family Eulophidae; genus Phymastichus; species Phymastichus coffea. Next base: position 9,903,187 of record NW_026706814.1, read on the forward strand.
TAAGTTGGGATGCTGTAAGCGCCATCTCTTGGATTTTCTAAGGACTTATTGACCCACTCTCATATCATATTATGCTCGATGTCAGATATTTTGTCATTTTTTTCAAGTAAATGCGTATTTTGCGATTTATTGGCATTTTAGACTTAGTCATATCATATCTGTCGACATAGATGATAGCGTTGACTTGAGGAATCCGTTAACGCAGCGCAAATCTGATTAATCTCATAAAGTTCTTCCAGAATTTGTTTGACACGTTAATTTATCTTAAAAATTTTCATGCCGATTTAATTCTTTCCAAAAATGCATGAATTTATATTGTATACGAGGTGTGATCAAAAAGTAAGGTGAATTTTGAAATTTAGCGGGCTACGTCCGTTCGATCTTCGACTTTTTTATTTGGTTATGTCGGTACACTCGTCTAGAACATACGTTCCAAATTTCAGCTTTGTAGTATGTTTGGTTTGTTTGTGAGAGGCATCAAGGTTAGAAGTGTTTTGCGTGCTCCACGATTTGCTGCTGTCTAAAAACATGGATCAAAGAGTTTGCATTAAATTTTGTGTGAAAAATGGAATCAAATGTTCCAAAACACTTGAAATACTGAAAGTGGCATACGGTGAGTCTACTTTAAGCCAAAAAAATGTTTACAAGTGGTATAAACTCTTCCAAGAAGGCCGAGAAGACACCGACGACGAACCTCGTTCTGGACGCCCCAGCACATCAACAACTGATGAGAATGTTGAAGAAGTGAAGAAAATAGTGTTGGGAAATCGTCGAATTACCATTAGAGAAATTGCTGATGATATTGGCATCTCATTTGGTTCGTGCTAATCAATTTTGACGAGTGTTTTAGACATGAGACGTGTGTCAGCGAAGTTTGTTCCGAAATTGCTCAATTTCGACCAAAAGAAACGTCGCATGAGCATCGCCCAAGAGCTACTGAATGACGTCAACGATGATCCAGATTTACTCAACAGGGTTATAACAGGTGACGAAACATGGGTATACAGTTATGACGTCGAGACTAAGACTCAATCGTCCCAGTGGAGGCATTCTGGATCACCAAGACCAAAAAAAGCACGCCAAGTTCGATCAAATGTAAATTTTTTGCTTACAGTTTTCTTTGACTGCAGGGGCGTGGTACATCATGAGTTCTTGCCACAGGGTAAAACAGTAAATAAGGAATATTACCTGCAAGTTATGCGCAATTTGTGCGAAGCAATCCGCCAGAAACGTCCGAATTTGTGAAAAAATAAAAATTGGCTTTTGCACCATGATAACGCCCCTGCTCACACATCGTTGCTTGTGCGCGAATTTTTGGCTAAAACCAACACAGTAACGATGCCACAGGCACCGTATTCCCCAGATCTGGCCCCCTGTGACTTCTTCTTGTTCCCAAAACTGAAGAGGCCCATGAAAGGACGGCGTTTTGCCACGATTGAGGAGATAAAGACGGCATCGAAGGATGAACTAAACAAGATCACAAAAAATGATTTTTTGAAATGCTTTGAGGATTGGAAAAAGCGTTGGCACAAGTGCATTATATCCGAGGGGGATTACTTTGAAGGAGATAAAATAAAAATTGATGAATAAATAAATATTTTTTGAGAAAAATAAAAATTCACCTTACTTTTTGATCACACCTCGTATATACTCAGACCAAGCTTTTTTTATTTATCTTGTAAAAAAATCTAAAATTCTGGGTTGCTTCAAACTGTCAAATTTTTCTTTTCCTAAAATTTCCATGACTTTACTGATCGCTACAAAAATGTCTTCACTGACGTTTTGCCGTGATTCAACAAACTCCCTTAACTTTGTTAAAAACTCCAAATAAAGCTTTATAGATATTGGAGGTACTTCGGGCGGAAGCTGTTCTTGATTTTTTTCTATTTCTGCATCAGATAGCTCCGAACCAACTTTTCTCTTTGCTTCGTTCAAAATATCGCTGTCCGTAAGTTTACCGCAAACAGCTACAGTTTTATCAACATTTATAAAATTCCCATCCAGCTTTACTTCTTCGTAAATATTCTCTTCCAAAGCTAAGATAATTTGTTTATTATTATTAAAACCTGCTCTGAAAAATCCATTTTTAATCGTTTTGTAGCTGACTTGATGCCACGTATCGACGCATACTCTCATAGCTTCTAATTTAAAAGAATTTATAATGGCTTGGTCCATAGGTTGAAGTATCGACGCCAGACTAGGAATAAAAAATATAACTTCAATATTTTTGAGCTCAGGAATCGATCCGTGTGCATTTCAATTGTCTAGAAATAGTAACACTTTTCTCTTTTATCGTCCAAACTTTCTGTCTAACCTTAGTAATCACTTTTCAGAAATATCGCGGATCATCCAAGCTTTTCTGTTGGCTTCATAATCACACGGTTTTGACTTGGCGTTTTTGAAGCAACGTGGATTTGCAGATTTTGCAATCACCAACAAAGGAAGTTTTTCACTGCCGTCAGAGTTGGCTCCTACAAGAACAGTAATTCGAACTTTGTTCATATTATCATTGCTACAATCTTCCTTCTTATAGGCTAGTGTCTTATCTGGTGTACACTCGTAGAACAGAGCTGTTTCATCGGTATTGAAAATATTTCTCGGTTCTATATCTTTTATTTTTTCCAACATTGACACTTTCCACTCTTCAGCTTTTTGATTATCAACAGCAGCTCTTTCACTACGCGCATTCTTCATCACAACATCATTTCGATTTTTAAAATTCTGCCACCAACCATTAATTTTGAATTTTTCGCAATTCAAATTGTTGGCAAACTGTTGAGCTTTGACTTGGAGAATCGGATTACTTACAAGAATTTTCTTGTCGCGAGCTTGCTTTAACCATTTCTTGATACACTCTTCCACTTCTGAATTTTCTGGTCCCCTGCATTGTTTTCTATTTTGACTTGATGTAGAAAATTCACTAAGAATTTTCTCCCTATTTTTGATTAAAATAGAAAGAGTATTCCACGGAATTTGAAAATCTTCAGCAATTTGCGTTTTCTTCTTCAAGCCCTTCTTAACTTCCCTAATACACGCAACTTTCTCTGCTAACATCAACGTTTTATACTTTGACTTTCTTGAATCAGACATGTTACATTAAGAGAACATGGACACTGATAAAACTGAATGATACGAAGCACACTCAATGGAAAACTGACTGAAAATGAGGGCTCTAAAGAATTTTATTTTTTTTTAGAGGTAATAGTGACTATCGTTAGTGGGAGATGTCGCAGAACTTTTCGTTTATTATTTTAATTTTTGCGTGGCATTGAGTAGACTTATAAAATTGTCTCCAAGTTTTTTGGAATTTCCCCAGAAACTATCTTTTCTCAAAGACTGTCTTTGCCTTTCCGCTTATGACTGCACTTTCATTTCAACCTCCTCAATATAGGTGAACTTTTGAGAGTCATCAAGTAGGCCGAGAAAATTTCCAAAAGCCTCTTATTAATCACAGTTTATGACTGTTTTAACTTTTTCTATCAAAATGTCTTTCAACTTTTTGACGTAAGCCTTTCTTTTGAAGATTCCGTAGTCATGTAAAATCGCTATTCAATGATAAATTTTGTAATAATAGAAAGAAGGGAAATAGTGAGAGATGGAAAATTCACTTAATTTTAATTATTGTATTATTGTATTATTATTTTATTATTGTGACATGACTGGCTACGAGCTGTTCGTTTTAGCCTATAATAATTTGACTACGAGAGAAATCAGCCTGAAGCGGTCAGCAAATGTGCTGACGAAACGTTGCTGAATATAATTAAAATTAAGTGAATTTTCCATCTCTCTCTACTTCCCTTCTTTCCATTATTACAAAATTTATCAATGAAGAAAACTATAAGGGAATCAAGACAGTATGTTACGTATTAAAATCGCTATTTGTACTCAAAAGTTTGAATTATCGAGGTTTTAGTTTGAATTATCGAGGATTTTTTACATGCTTTACTATAGGAAAATAAAGAGATCGATCCGAAAGTTCGAATTATCGAGATTTGAGTTGTAACGGGGTAGCTATTCGTTTATTTAATTTATGAGCGCGATCGTATCGAAGAGCGCGCGGGGTTATCTACACGTTCAAATTCGAAAATCGGAGAGCAGGAGGAAACGGGTGTCAGTCAACCAACTATCTACTAACATGAAATAAATACGTCGAAAATACTGTTAATATCACATACGGGATTGTTTATTTCCTCTAAACTATACAATGTATTAGGCCCGTGTGTTTATGTTTACAAGACGCGCGCACGACAACATGCAATGTCGGATCGCTCGCCGCTCATTGTTCGCAGAGCTATTACATGCGCATTTCTTGTCGAATACGAGAGATTAATTATTAGCAATTCTATCGCGATCACGAAATTAAGCTGGCCAGCTTACTTTATTAACGGTCGGACGGCAGCAAGAGAGAACGCAGCATACTATCGAGTTCTTGCAAAGTCTGTAGTTTTTTTTTGTTTGCTGTTCGAAAACTCGCGTGCACGATTTCGCCCTCGATGACGAAACCCCTCACTCAAGTACACTTGCACACACTTATAACCAACGAGAGATAGCTCAGCTCCTGCGGGCTCAGGTCAGCTCGTCTCGATACTCAGGACAGCTCGGGAACAACAACTTCTTGCACTCCTCTGCGATCGGATACTAATCCTCGAAATTGCGGCTAGACGTATCGCTAGTTAATCCTTCACTGATTCGTTTTCATTCGCGCGCGTTCCGTCGCGTCTCGTACCGAATTCCCTCAATACATTTCGCCCCAACCAGTAGGTGCTGCCCTCGCCGGCAGCCGCATGGTTGGGCCGTTAGCGCTAATACGACGTTTACCGTCACAGAGTATATTAAGGCTCAACTCTTATTTAATTAACCATAGTTATACGAATTTTATATCTTTAATCATATTTTTAAACCAATATTTATACTACTCACTCTAGTATAAACTGAATACAAATTATGACGGTGTTCTAACGCTGCTTTTCTGCATGTGTTGGTATTTGTCTTTTTATGAGTACTTTATTGATAGTATCATTATCATAATTGTTACTCACATGATCCATAATCTTTCGTTTACTGCGATCGGAAGCTACATTATATGGTAAGCAGAGACGTCCTTTCTTTTTTACCTAAAATAAGAACAAATTATTCATAAAAGATTATTGCTTTTTAATGCTTTAAAAATAATTTTTCATAAAATGAAATAACAAATTCAGTTGAAAAAAAAATTTAATAATAAAATAAATTAAGTTGTTGGATAATGAAGTATAACGGCTCTGCTAATACGAATATACAAACAAATCTAAATTCTAACTTCGTTTCAATAAATTTGAAAAAAAAACGAAGGATGTTGTATTTATACGTTGCAAATAATATCTTACAATTATCGTAAGTGTTGTACTTAATAAAATTTTATTACAATTCATGAGAAATGCTATTTCTACAATATTACGTATTTTCTATAAAAAATTCTAATGTTTTCATTTTATAAGTTTCAAGTTCTCAAAGCACTGTAATGTTGTATTTTTAATCCCTGCAACGTTTAATGTGGCAAATAAGGCTTTATTAGGGTGCCAAGCATTGACAAGTAAGGAAAATTATTTATGAAACGTCGAGAGCGTCGCGGAGCAATGCCTCTCCGTACTAGATCGACGCTCTACACTTACTTGCTTTTCGAGGGTAGTCAGTGGATTCCTGTTTATGAAATAGTGGCTAGAAAAGGAAGGGAGAGACAAAGGAAACGCTGAGATAGAATACAAAAATGATTGCGCGTTAAAATTAGGAAAATCGTAGGACCGATTTTATTATCCAAAACCACATTAACAAAATTTTAACGGCAAAACAATTATGATCGCACTAATAAATTTAACAGGTGCGTAGCTCAATTATAAAGAAAAGAAAAATTAGGCGCTCACAATAACACAGGTACTCTAAAGCAATCACTGGAATTCAATGGTACGCCATTATTCATGAAACCAAATATTGCTGATAATCCTGCGAAAATGAAAAGAATGACTCCTTCCAATATCACCACTGTAACTGATTCTCAAACTTCTGATGCCGTTAAAAAAGAAATAAGTAAAAATACAAAACGTTCTCCAATAAAGAAGAAAACCAGTCATCAAAAATTGCCTCCTGATAACCTTGACACACTCATCAAAGAAGCATCTACTAAAGTTTCGATTGAACTAGTTTCCACCTTTCCAATGACTTTTGATGAGCTCAATAAATGTATAGCAGACTCATACAATTATAAAATTGCAGACGTTTCTATTTTAACGGAACAGTATTCAATCGTAAATCAGCATTCACTTGTCGTTACGCTTACTGAGGTCCATAAGAGCATTTCCTGTAGTAAAATGAAGACGAGAATCACTCGACTTATCAAACAACTATTTAACAATGATGCAAAAAAAGTTATGGACGTAGATGACTCCAGCTGATCAACCTTTGATAGCCAGGATGAATTCTTCTACAACACCTATCCTACCTGAAAAATTGTTTTAGTACACTATTTTTGCAACATGAAAGCATGCAATTCAAATTCCTTTTGTTCTACTAAATTCCGTATACTTTATTGGAATTCTCGTAACGTATGCAATAAATTCGAAGAAATTTCTAAAATTATACAAGATATTGATGTTCTCGTCTGTGTTGAGTCCTAGTTTGAAGACGGTATTAATTTTTAGTTCCTAAGATTTAACACATTACCCAAAGACAGAACATACTCGACTGGCGCTGGTATAGTTTTTTTAATTTGGGATACATATAATTATACATACATTACAAACATCATACAAGTAAATAGCCACACTAAATTGTGTAGAATTGAAATTACAAATCTCAAAGAATCCGTTTCTATTATTGCATGTTTTTAAATATTCCGATATTTCATTAAATAATTTAGAATCGAGCATTATTATAGGTAACTCAATGATTAGTTTTCAGTGTTTGTTGATTGGTGATTTCAATTCTCATAATTAGTCGTGGAACTGCTCCGAAACAAATGTAGACGTGAAGAGACTATTAGAGGAATCTAAGAAATTTGACTTATTCCTGCATAATAATAGTGATACCTTCACTCGCACAAGAATGAGCAATAATTATAAAAGCAGCATAGATCTAGTTTACTCAACCACCAACATAGCACATTTATTAAAAGTAAAAGTCTATGACGATTCTCTAGGCTTGAATTATTTTCCAATATCCATTGATTATGACGCAGTTAAATATTGCTACTACGAGGGTGGTCTGATCAGTACTTAGCCTACAAAAGAAAAATGAAAATTTTGGAAAAGTGGCGTTTTATCTTTTAACACAGTCTCCTTTTAGTTCGATACACTTGGTCCAGCGATGCTCCAACTTCTTTAACCCGTCTGAAAAATACGTTTCCTCGAGGTCTGAAAAGTAGGCTTCCGTGGCAGCGATCACCTCCTCATTCGACTCAAATTTCTGCCCGGCAAGTAACTTTTTCAAGTTTGGAAACAAAAAGAAGTCGCACGGAGCTAAATCTGGAGAATACGGTGGATGGGGCAGCAGTTCGTAGTCTAATTCGACCAATTTAGCCATGGCGACGGCGGAAGTGTGAGCCGGTGCGTTGTCATGGTGGAAGAGCACTTTTTTCTTCGCCAAATGGGGCCGTTTTTTCTGCAATTCGACATCGAATCAGCCCAATAATTCGGCATAGTACAGCCCTGTGACCGTTTTGCCCCTCTCCAGGTAGTCGATGTAGATCACACCTTGTGAATCCCAGAAAACGGTGGCCATCACCTTTCCGGCCGATGGGGCAGTCTTCGCCTTCTTCGGAGCACTTTCACCGGGCAAAGTCCACTGTTTCGACTGTTCCTTGGTCTCTGGTGTATACCAGTGGATCCATGTTTCGTCGACTGTCACGATACGACGCAGAAACTCCTTCGGATTGCGCTTAAACAGCGTCAGACATTGATCTGAAGTTGTCTCAGGGTTGCGCTTGTTGTCCGGAGTGAGCAAACGCGACACCTATTGCGCCGACAGCTTTCTTATGCCCAAAATTTCATGCAGGACATGACCCACGTGGTCTTTTGAGATGCCTACGGTCTTAGCTATCTCGCGCACCTTCAATTGTCGATCTGTCGTGGTTCTTCAAAAATCGACGTGCGACCACGTTGAACTCGTTAACCCTTTTCCTCCCAAATAACACAAATTTTTTCTTAACTTTCATCCTCATATCTTTTAATGAAAAAATCGCATGAAAAATTTATCAAACATCATATCTTGTAGATTTTGACCTCCTCTTTCGAATGCCGTTGACAAAATTTACCTAAATTGTAAGCCGGAAACGTTATAAGCCGGTTTTCCGGAAAATTCACAAATTTTTTGCGTTTTTTTTTCTAAAAAAAGTATATTTTGAAATGGAAAAAGTTTGCACACACCATTGGAAACACTGTTATCGGTGTTATAGATGTCTTTTCTTTCAAATGCCGTTGGATTTTTTCCGAAATTCAAAATGGCGAACACAAAATGGCGTTCGAAAGGAAAAATTTTTTTTTTAAACTTGACGAATTTTTTCCTCCAAAACTATCAAGTTTGTGAAAAATTTCTAAGAACACAAATGTCTTAAAATTAGTCAAGAAATACTCTCAAATGTTTTCAGATTTTTTTACAGCGAATTTGGAAATTTCGATTTTCCGATTTTCCACGAATTCGAAAATTAACTCGGAAAATTCTGAAAAAAATTGAGAATACTCCTTCGTAAATTTTAAGACTTTTGTTATTATGAATTTTTTTATTGAGTCAATAGTTTTTGAGTAAAAAATTAATCAATTTTATTCCTAGTATACATTTTTTTCAAATTGGTTTCACAAAATTTAAAAAAATTTCAAGCCTAACAATTATTTTTTTTTGCTACCCTCGCTAAAAGTCGATTTTCTTAATCACGACGTGATAGGACTTTAGGCGAGAGAGTTTGCTTTTTGATTTTGCTGCGCGATTTCCCTTCCAAAAACAAGAATCGAATCACCGACCGATACTGCTCTTTTTCCATTTTTCAAAAATCAACGGATATACTTGCTTTCACACGCTCTCAAAAATAAACTACAACTCCGATCCGGCTGAAATCTTGACAGTAACCATCGAGAAGGTTGTACTACGTGATAGAATATTTCTTTTGCGAGAGTGGCGCCATCGTGCGGTGAGGCTAAGTACTTATCGGACCACCCTCGTACGAGGGAGGGGGGGGGGGTCAATAAGTCTTTACAAAATCCAAAAGATGGCGCTCGTCACGTTTAAATTATAATGTTTTTGGCAAGCAATACTACTAACTAGATATCGTACAAAGTTTCAGCTCGATTCATTAAGTCCTTTTTTTGTGAGCGTTGGGTGAACAAAAACTTATTGGTCTATTTGAAAAATGGAAAAAACAGAGTTTCGAGCGGTGATAAAACATTTTCATTTGAAAGGCCTTACACCAAAAGAAATCACAGTTGAGTTGAACGCCGTTCATGGCAATTCTACCCCTGTGTTTATAGCTGTTTATAACTGGATAAATGAATTTAAACGCAACCGTACAACAACAAAAGATGAACCTCGTTCAGGACGCCCCGTAGAAGTGAGTACGCCCGAAATGCAACCACCCACGGACAGCCGCCCGAGAATTTCCGCACGGAAAGTCAAGCTGTCGTAAGATCTTCAAGGTACAAGGTGACAATACCAGTAGATGGTAAAATCTGGTAACCAAAAAGCAGCGTAGGATTTTAAGTCGCTGCTGTGGTTTAAGGGGAACTCGCGTGATGCGCCGTAGTTCCACCTCCAATGTCGCGTTTGCTTTCTTCACTCCTACTGGGCTAAGGTTAACCCCGAGGTATCTCTATTCATCAGAAGGTCTTAGCTGACGAATTTCAACACCCTCCGATAGGGTGATAATTGCTCAACACTTTAACCTTTTTGTCCCGACCGGATGGTACTATAGAGGTGGCAATGCACTTCATGGATTAAATGCGAGTCTCCGTTGTCCGGCTGTAGTCTCGACTGTCCTCAACGCTGCCAAGATACTGATGACTGATGGTGAAATCAGACATATATCATCCGCATATGCCATCGCGTTTATTAGGTGGCCACGATTAAGCTCATAACCGATCGTAGATGGAATTGCCAACTCTTCTCATTCACGTCCAAGATGGTAGTTGACGTTGCATATGTCATCTTCACATATTCAACCAGTACTTCAGGGACCCCCACCTCGGTAAGGGCTGATGTTATGGCTTGATGACTGACCGAGTCAAATGTCTTTGTCACGTCTAAGGAGACCACATGAAGCTCACGCCGCCTAGTTCTGGCGCGACTTGCGAAGTCTGTCCGGAAAGTATCGGGCACACCTTTATATTTTCGTGCTAGCGTTATTCTTTATCATCTGGTGGGTGACATCCTTCAAAGTATTCCCCACTTGATTGAATAACACGGTTCCATCGATGTTTCCACTTTTCAAAACAGTCCTGGAACTCACTTTTAGGGATAGCCTTAAGTACACTCGTCGCATTGTTTTCAACCGTTGTTTTGTCATCGAATCGGTGTCCTTTGAGTGGTTTTTTTAGTTTTGGAAACAGCCAAAAGTCATAAGGGGCTATGTCGGGACTGTATGGAGGTTGTCGAAGCAATGCGATATTGTGTTTGCTCAAAAACTGCTGCACAAGACTGGATGAATGCGGTGGCGCATTATCGTGCTGGAGAAGCCAGTCACTACTTTCCCAAAAGTGCGGCCGTTTTCTTCTTACTGCATCACACAGACGTTTCAAAATTTGAACGTAGTATTCTTTTGTCCAGAGATTGTCCAGAGTGATTTCTAAGCGAATGTTCTTCTGCTCTGCTGTGAGCAATTTTGGAATGAATTTCGCACACACGCGTTTCATTCCTAAATTTTCGGTTAACATTTCTGAATTGATAGTTTTTGGTATCCCAAGGTCTTCTTCTAGTTCTCGCACAGTCATACGACGATCTTGTTCGATTGCAAGTCACACCCGCTCAATATTATCTGCGGTTTTTGTCGTCGAAGGTCGGCCGGAACGAGAATCACTATCGACAGAAGTGCGACCATCCTTGAACCGTTTATACCACTCTTTCATTCGTGTTTTGCTCGTACACTCGCTTCCGAAGGCCTTTTGCATCATTTCAATAATTTCCGAACTCGTTTTTCCGAGTTGAAAGCAAAATTGTTTTTCAGTCATTTTTGACAATATCAAAATCCGACGAACGCGAAAAAGGCACTGTAAACAAAGACACGCTGTAAACAAAGATCAAGACTAGATATCGTGGCAGCCATATCGGCAGGTGGTAGTTGAGGATCAGGGCTGGTATCGCCACTAAGGGGCACAGTAATGCTATCAAGCGTTTGCTTCGCCTGGCTGAGTAGTTGTTGGTATGCTGTCGTCTTCCTAGTATACTTAACCCCGACAGAATTCCTTCCCGGAAAGTACTGTGCTAGAAAGACATTAATAAAACTTACTGGGTTACCCTATTTATCATAGCTATGCTTGGCATTATATGCCTCCTTAGCTGCAGCCATCCTGAGTTCCTATACCGGTACGGCTTTGCGTGTACATTCAACGCTGATCTTGGCGTTCACGGCCTCTGGGTGTTTGTGCCTTCGGTTAACTCCAAGACCTATTTTGGTGGCAAACGATCGTGCAGGGTTACAGTCCGTACACATAAACTTCTCCGCAACTAATGAGTCTTCTACGGAGCCTGCAGGAGCTGATATTAACTCCTGCGTGGCAGATGGAGCGCTGCGATGTGTACGCATATGATTTGCCAATCTACGAGCGTTCTGGAAGGATCGCGTAGGCTGGAAAATAGAGCAATAAACAGTATCAGATGTCATTTTGAGGGTGCTTGCGCGATATGAGCCCGGCTACCCGAGCCAGCGTCTTCTTTAGGAACAAGGCCGGCACTCCGAGACAGATGCCGGCTGGCGAGGCGCTGCCCCGTATCTGTTGTTGTATACCTCGGTGCTTGTTCCATACCGGCTGCTCGATTGCAGGCCCCGTAACCGGTGGAGTCATAGAACCCCTGTGCCTCCAACTTTGTTTCGTATACTCCAAACCATATAAGTCGGATGGCTACTTGGGTGGGCTGCACCCTCAAAGTACCCTAGCACCGAGGTTCATAGCCTCCCTTATTCGCTACCAATGCGAGGATCGGTACCCGGTACCCATCACGAGGAGGTGAAAGTAGGCACTTGGCAACAAAGTGTTAAGCCACCTTCCGGAAAAGGGAGCTACTATGCCTCAAAGCAACTCCCACGTCACGCGCATTGCTTTCCACAACACACATAACCGAGATATAACCTAACCCGGACTCGCCACTCCGACCATGATTTTTGTACAAAGTAATTTGGTAACCTGGCAAATGGTGTATAATGTGCATCATGTCTTCGCTAAGCGAGCCGAGTTAAGAGAGTCATAGTTACTCCCGCCAAAGTATGGAAACTAACACCTTAAGATGTTACTTTCAATTCACTTGGTGCTATTCACCATGCCAGGTTTATGGTAAAAGTAATATATTGTTTGAAAATGTTTATTTTTCGAAAACAATATTTAACAGATAAAAATCTTCAAATCAAATGTAGAAATGTCTGTGTTTTTATAACAAGAGTTGTAGTCTTGTTTTGTACACGGATTGCTGCTCAGGCATTAAATCAAGATTTAATATTTTTTAAATCTTTACTCAGATACGTAAGTATTGATAAAAGTGTATCCATTTGTGCTAATAAGAAATTTCAGAATCATTATTGGTATTTAGTACCGGAACTATCAAACGGCCTTTTGAATTGGAAGTTGTTTAAAATCTTAGGGCCCTGAATGACACGGTAGAATGAGAATCAAATTAGTTACGAACTTGAACAACTTTTTGACAAAAGATTATAATCAATCACAATATTTATTACCAGTGATACAAAATTACCAAAGCATGTTTCCAAATACCAATAAGGAGACTTTGTTGCAACCATATATTTTGATCTTCATTTAGGCATGTTATTTGAACTGTTGATATCGTTAATAAATTATGAAAAAATTATTATAATTCATGGACCAAAGAGAGCTTACTTTTTTTTAAACAGATTCACATTAAAAAATTGAGCTTCGAACATAATTTCTAGCCTGTTTATTTGATCTCATTCCCCTAGTCAACTTTTAGTTTTAAACTTGAAAATATCCAGAAAATGTATTACTTTAAAGATATTTTACAATTTTATTCAATTACAAACATTACAAGAAAATATTTCAGTTAATTACATTGATTTTTTATGTTTTTCAGACGATTTTCGCTCTCGAACTTTTAAATTATCATTTATCCGAAACTACACTATTCGATTCATCGTCTCAAAATACGTAAAAATATATAATTTTCAAAACAAATTTGATTGGTGATGAGCTTTACAAGCCAGTTAACCCATTATGTCCCAGTAGGCCATTTTTCGTCACTTCTTTTGGCCACTGTATTTTCGGTGGAAATGGGGTCTAAAAAAAGGATGAATAACCAATTTCAATATAAAATTTAATAATCTTTCAGAATCTGATCTAAGATGTTCGAAAAATTGAACAGATCAAAAGTTATATTTGATTTTATCCAAATAAACGTGATTATCAAAAAAACTAAAATTTTGTCCTAAAGTTTCTTTTTGTTCAATAAAATTTTTTCCTAAAGCCCTTCGTTTTCGATTTAAAAATTCTAGAAGTTTTTTTTCGATTTATCCGATTAGTTCACACTTTTTATATATGGTTCTCTCTTTAATGACATATTCATCACTGAAAATTATAGAAATCTTTTTATCATTTATTTACAAAGTTTTCATTTGAGTTATAAAATTTTATTGTTACTTTTATTGACTCATATTCTTCGGAAAAAAAAATAGAACTTCTGCATAGATATTCCGGAAAGCGTTTTATAGAATAATTTGAAGATGTCGAATTCCTTGACAAAGCATCGAAGAAAATCTGGTTACATTCAAAATATAGAAATTGAAAAACCTGAAGATGGATATTGTGATAGATTTGTTATTCCTTATTTTATTGAAATTTTTATTAAAAAAATTCCTCAGGGTGATAATTCTGATGATTTGAATTTTGGTTTTGAATCTGAAGATTTTAATAATTTACAGAATGATTTGTTATTCCTTATTTTATTGAAATTTTTATTAAAAGAATTCCTCAGGGTGATGATTCTGATGATTTGAATTTTGGTTTTGAATCTGAAGATTTTGATAATTTACAGAATAATATTTCATTGGTTAGTTATTCTCAAGTTGTGGATAGCTACGACGAAAATCAGTAAAAATTAGTTAGACTATACTTATAAATGGAAAAATGGAGAAAAAAATGTATAATATTCATCCTCAAAATGAAAATTTGTAACTCAATAACCAAAAAGTTCATTAGTAACTCTTCTTATGTAAAGTTATTTGAACTTTTCTTTTCCACTGATTTGAAGAATAATATTATTGAAAGTACTCATGCAAATGGTTATGGTTTGACGTTGGAAGATTTTGATATTTTTGTGGGGATAATTATTACATCAATCTTCAATCAAAGGAAATCCTAGAAAGACTATTAATCTAGCAACGTATTGTTAGCATGTTAGACAGATGTTGGAAGGTAAGAAAAATTCTAGAAATTAAAAAAAAATGCTTTGCAATTCGGACTTTTTTTCTATAGCTTTGTCTGTAGATGACTTGATGGCGAAATTTCATGGAAGAACCACTTTGCTTCAATTTATGAAAGACAAGCCTGAACGTTTTGGAATAAAAATGTGAGAACTTTGTAATCTTGAAGGAAATCTTTTTCATTCTGACATTTATTGTGGTAAAGGTTCAAATATCTATTCAGCTGATAACGAAGTAAAATATCTAAATGTGTCGTAGGCAGTCGTGTCGTTTTGATGATGGCTTAAAAGTTACTTACCTCTATTTGCCCCAGAAAAATTGATCGATTCTAAGAACTTTTGATTTCAGTAAAATTTTTTTGCAAAGCCCTTCGTTTTCGACTTAAAAGTTCCGGAATTTTTTTTATCTTTTCGAGTTCCACCCGCCATTTTGTATGCTTAAATATTTTAAACTTCAATCTAAATTACAATAACTTTTAGTTTAGGTATTGAGACTACGATATTTCTACGAAAACCATTAAATTTAAGATGATTCCCATGTGGAAAGTTAAAGAGTAAAAAAATTTGTTTTTTTTAAAATCACGTTTTTTTGGATAAAATCAGGTATAACTTTTGATTTGTTCATTTTTTCAAAAATCTGAGGTCAGATTCTGAAAGATCATTAAATTTTACATTGAAATTAATTATTCACAAATTTTTTAGATCCTATTTCCACCGAAAATACAGTGGCCGAAAGAAATGGCGAAAAAATGGCCTACCGGGATATAATGGGATAACTGTAGTTTTTTACTGATTTTTTTATTTTTTTCAAGTTTTTGTCTCATAGTTTTTTTTGGCGCAACTTAGACAAAAAAGGATTTCATTTTTCGATTCAGCTTCTCAAAATAGATATGAAAATATGTTTTTCAAATTGAAAATCTGAGATTTCGATTGGGTTTTAGAGGGAAAACCGGTTTTACACGTTTTTTCCATTTAAAATTAATAAAAAACTTAAAATACTTTGAGGCATGTGAATCAATTTTAAAAAATTAAAAAATTAGGACCTATGCTTATGAGTTTTGAGGAATATAGAGTGCAATTTTATCTGGCGGAAAGTTGGATTAAGAAAAATTAAATACTACCCTAATTGACTTGTATAACCCCAGAGCGTACGTTCCTCTGCATCGGTAGAGATGACCGCGCTCTACTTGCTACTCTCCGGTAGTTTGGAAGTGCTCTTGTATTCCCATAGTCTGGGGAACCACACTATTTCTTTGTAATAGGCTAATCGCCCCCCCCCCCTTATTTTTCTTTTCCTGCTACTTTTTCTTTTCATTGCGGTAGGCTGTGTAATCGTGTTTCAATTATTGTATATTTGAATGATGCATTTAGTTTTATTTTTATCATGACTTGAACAAAAAATATCAGCTGAAACAAATAAAAATGTTGTAAT
This sequence comes from Phymastichus coffea, assembly GCF_024137745.1. Classification (NCBI taxonomy): domain Eukaryota; kingdom Metazoa; phylum Arthropoda; class Insecta; order Hymenoptera; family Eulophidae; genus Phymastichus; species Phymastichus coffea. The sequence continues at coordinate 9,919,235 of NW_026706814.1, forward strand.
TTTTGCAATTTTCTGATTAACCTTTTTTTGTCATTAAAACACGCATTTTACAACAAACGTGTTGTTTATACGTGACTACTAATTTATTTTAATGCATAATTGTTTTATATAGCTGGTTACAAATTCGTCATTAGTTTTGCAAAATTGACAATATCAGCAGGCACAAGCGTATACTCATTTCGATTGAATATCAGACAAGAGAAAACGATAATTTGTGAAATAACAAATCTATCACCAAGTCGGTAATTTTTTTTATGCATTTTTGGCGAAAATATTCAAAGGAATAGGTGAAAATGAATATTTGTCATTTATGTAAGAATTGTTAAAATTTTTTGATAATTCTTGCGTGCATTTGGTGAGCGTGTGTATGTTTGTGTGTAATAGTATGTCAATACTTATACATACAGTGGATACGAGAAGTTGACTTCATAATATTAGCGCTCCTACGTTTTCAAAATTTTACTGTATTCCGAGAAATCCGCATGTAAACAAAACTCATTTCTCTCACCTGTACTAAAGGCATTGGATTTATGTTGTGGCTACTGTCAGTAGCACGTTTATCGTGCTGGCGTGAAGAGCTCGCGACTTTCTTTACGTATATCATGATTGAGGTAAGTTATATGATCGATTGTATTAAAAAAATCATCTCTACATCTGTTTTACTATTCTAACAGCCATGGAATCTGATCGAGAAGAGAAACTCAGAATTAAACGCTTGAAAATTCAAGAAAAAAGAAAGAAAGAGAGGGAAAAAAAGGAACTCGAGATCCAAAGAATCAAGAAAAAGAATGCTGATCAAAGTAAAGTTTCAAAGTTTTCGAAGGCTCGTGTAAAAGGTACCTCGCTTCCTGATGTAGTAACACTAACAATACAGGTAAGCAAGACAAACATGATGACTTTGATGTTATCAGTACTCATTCGAGTATTGATAAAAATAGTCAAATTCAAGAGAATGAAATATTCCTGTCGGATGATAGTATTTTTGAAAACTCGATAAATTCAAGTTCGTTACAAAATGTTGATTGTTATACTGATTCTGAGCTACATATTGCAAGTGATTCGGAAATGAATGATGATACTGTAAAGCATATGACTGTTTAAAAACTTTCAGAAATATCAAAGTTATCGTGTAGTTTGAAACATTCGAGAAATCGCGAATCAAAATTAAGACGGGATATTAAAGTGTTAAATGATGTTATTGAAAAAAAGGATGCTGAAATAAAGTCATGGCAAAATAAATATTATAGATTGAAAAAAAAAATTGAGAAGTCGGAAGCAGACCCTGTGATAAAAAGTGTTAATAAAATAGAAACTAAAGGAAAAAAAGCTGTTAGAGAGAGTTTAATTCAAGGTGAAGTGATGCGACAGCAATTGCTAAGCAACAAAAACAATTTTAAGGGAGAAAAAATGAAATCACTTTATGCAAAAGTTGTGTCAGGTAAAATTGTAAAGAAATATAAATTGATGAAAAAAAATAACGGTCTCACAAGTGAATACATGCAGCGTAAAAACACCGCAATAGCAGACCCCTGTTGGAAACGAAACAGGAATAGGTTGGATGAGTGTCGAAAATTGGCAAGAAAAAGTATGAGAGTTTTTAGAAAGAGATGAGAATAGTAGTATGGCTCCAGGTTCCAAAGACATTATTACCAAAAAAGGCGTTGTTAAAAGAAAATGATTTTTCTCTGACACCAAGTCTAATTTGTATAAAAAATATTGTAAAGAAGGGTTGTTTAAAGTTAGCAGATCCATGTTTTTCAATCTAGCCCCATTCTGGATTCGAACCAAAAAAGCTTCAAATCGCGATACTTGTTTATGTAAAGCGCACGTTAATTTCGACCTTTTTGTCAAAAAACTAACGCTACTCAAGTTATTACCTACAAGTAATACGCAAAGACTGATTGAAAAATTCAAGTGTGACTTCTTAAGTAAAAAATGCATGTACAATGAATGTACCGATTGTAAACACGATTTCATCCCTGCCAATACTAGTCGAGAACCAACACATTATTTTCAATGGGTCACTTCAAAAGAGAGCAGAGTAGGCAAAGGAGGTAAATTATTCAATGTTACAATCACTTTAAAAAAAAGAATAGATTATACAATATCAGAAATGGTACAGGAATTTAATTCAAATGTACCAATTTTTCTCAAACATTCTTTTGACACTGGCCATCAATATAGAGCTATGAAAAAAATAGAAGATAGTTTGAAATCGAATGAAGTTCAATTGGTGATTGATTTTTCCCAGAATTATGTTTCTAAATATACTTCGAAAATACAGAGCGTTCATTTTAGCGCTTCAAAATCACAACCTACGTTGCATTCTGGTGTATTTCGTTACAGAGATGATAAGGATCAGAAAATTAAATGTGTTTCATTTTGCACTGTCTCTGAAAGTCTCAAACATAATGCTGTGGCTGTTTGGGCACATTTACAACCAATTATATCGCTTACAAGAGAAAAGTACCGAACTGTGACACCATTCATTTTCAAAGCGACGGACTTTCGACTCAATATAAAAATAAAACTAATTTTGATCTTTTTCAACATTACTGCAACAAATTGGGACTTCGAATTGCATCTTGGAACTTTACAACAGCTGGACATGGAAAAAGTAGTGCTGATGGTTCGAGCGGAATAACAAAAACTTTATGCGATCGAGCAGTACAATCTGGGCGCGATGTAATTACCGTTTAAGATATAATTGATGTTGTTAGTAAGTCATCTAAAATTCATATCTTTCATATTACCTTAGCAGATGTAGAAGTGATTGATGAATTAGTGCGGCCTAACACTGCGTTAGCCCCCAAATCTCAACAAATCTATCAAATTCTGTGGACTCAAGAAAAACGTGACCTTTTATTTCTTAATAGTCTTTCTTACAACGATCCTAATTGTTTTACAAATCCACCATGCAAACACTTTTCCTTAATTCCTGGTGGATGGACCTTACAGTCATTATCGGAATCTCGAGCAAAGAAACGGAAATTAAAAGAAGAAGGAACAATTAATTCTGAAAATCAACATAATAATACAAGAAAGAAACAAAAAATAGATGAGCAGGACAGCATTAAAAATAAAAAACAACCTGCAAAAAAAAATGATAGCAAAAGAAAGAATTGTTAGTAAAGGAAACAAGAGAAGACGTAATGATATAACTTGTCAAGTTCCGAATAATGTAAAAAATGTGCAATCTCGTCGATCTGTTCGTACTTTACGAACCAAGAAAAATCAGTTATAGTGTTATAAATATTTGTTGAGTTATACAACAAAAATGTATGTTTGTGTTATACCTACTTTATTCAAATAAGTTATTGTTTATCTGTGATACTTTATATTTTCGTAAAACTGTGTTCAGTTATGTTTGATCATGTATGTAAATAATGTAGTATGTAAATAAATTTCGTAAGTTTTTGGTTGGAAAAATTTTACTTTATAAAGTCTATGATTCATGAAAATTGTTGGAAAAATAACCATTTTCAACTGAACATTTTTTGCTGAATTTGAGATCAGAATGACCTTGAATTTACCTATTTTACCTTGAAATGTCCTTGATTCTAACCTAATTGAGTTAAATAAACCTTAGACTCGGACTCAGCGACCCTCAAAAACCATAGAAGCTTTTTCTCAAATTCATACCATTTTTTTTTTAAGCTGTTGTAGCAAAAATAAATCCTTACTTTTGCGATAACAATTTTACCGAGGCCTGAAAATGGATAACGCGATTTTTCTTATGTACTTTAAGACATAATAATACAAATAAAACTATTTCAAAAGGTGTGCCTTCAACTTTTCCAAAATTTATTTGTAAATGTCAAAATTAAAAAGTTCTGTGGATATGCTCATATATCAGTATAGTGAGAATGAGAATCGCAAGTAAATTGTCCATGTTTAAATATTCCACCTTAAATGAAAGAATGTGACTTGGTCAGTTTCCCATCGTCATGAAAGCAAGTTGGATGCCAGGTACTACTATTTTACAATATTAAATAAATTAAATCTCAGAGGAGTGCCACTCTGAGATAAAGCACTTAAATATCGCAACCACTGTAACATGACAAATCGAATAAATGAACAATGCTGATGATAAACAAGTCGTGCGGCACTCACTCTATCATCAAGACTTCCTCGATTGTAAAGTTTCGGTTCTGATATAGTCAATCAATTATGTAACGGCCGTCAAATATTAATTCAGAGGACAACTAAGCCGCAATTATAGGCACGGTAAGCACGAGCTATCTATAATGCCATAACACATACACAAAGCTATATTAATTGAATAGAGAGAATTTGCAAAGTAGTACAAATTTACAACTGCTAGCGGAATGGTACGGCCGAACTTTGCAACTGCTGTTGGCAAACTTCGGGTTTTCCTCCTCCCCTTATTCCCTCTTAGCCGCGAACATTCGTCATCGAGCAGTATCATTTTTAATTATTCAAATTCAGCACGAAATGCTATTTCTATATCATTTCTCCTACTCTCTGGGCCTCGTTCTATCTATCATTTCGCTTAGGTACAGTAGTGTAATGCGCTTTCCTTATCTATTCATTAAGCTATTTCTTTTTAGCTATCTTATCGCAGCATATAAGTAGGCATGGCCTGCGCAATGCGGGTATATGAATATTCGATATCAGACACTTTATCTGGCTAATTACAATTATTGATAAAATTAGGCATTTATATACATTTTTATACGAAATAAATTAATAAATTTATTCTTAATTATTAATTTCCTTGAAGATTTCTGATGAATTATCTGTAGAGAGGCACCATGAAGCCACGGAGAGTATTCCTTGGTTATGATTTTCTGCAAGCTTATAATAGTAACTATTGGCTCGTACACGCACCAATTGATCGGGATTATTCTAATATTTCCTTCTGAGCGTCCAAAATCGGTCGTAACAGGGCTACGAATACCGGTCCACGCGTGTTCTCCTGGCGCCCCTCTCTTCCTCGACGCATGTCGCTGATCTTCGCGAGTCGCCTCTCTCTCTCTCTCTCTCTTTCTCTCTGATCATTACTATTTATCATCGCCTCTCTCTGTATCTCGGATAAGGGCTACTTATTTCAGACGGTAGTGGTTTCTATTGGCTCTCTATTTTTGCGTTACTTTTTAAACGGCCATGTTTTCTGAACCAGAGTTGAGAGTGTTGAGTCTACTGATGAGTTTACTGATGGTTTGCCACTATCATCAGCTTTTAAATGCACATCGTCTTATCACAGCCAATACCAGCTATCAAATCGCAACATATGTATATTGTTATTCACCGAAACCTCAACGCCTTGCTGCATAGACATTGAACGCTTCATCTCACTGGTGCTTGGAAATTCAAAGAACGTGTTCTACGAAAATCTTCAGTAGTTTCAATTCACTGCACAAATTGAGTTTTTTACTTTTCGTAGTTAGCCAGTATAGATCGGCTGATGACAGTGTCTTAAAATTTGACCTTGCTGCATTTGCGCGAATTTTAAATTTTCGCAAAATTCACACTAGTCTTACTCGACCGCTTCACCACCTTTAGAGTGTCGCTTATCGCATTACTAAGCTATTTCCTAGCTTATCGACAGCGGGATGCAGATTAAACCATTGCATATAACGAGTAGATCTGCTTGCATCTGCCTTATTTGTCATCGCATCATCGACAAAAAGTTAACCTCTAAACAGTGCACAAAGTACAACAGCCCCGCCTACCACCTCTGTACCGGTATGGAAACCTTAGACGACATCCGAAATAAACTTGCATATTATCTATCGTCACGGCCTACACATCAGCTCTTTTTCCCTATCATACTTAATTCGGCATTCACCATGCCCACAGCTCGGCCTCTAATACGTTATCTAACAAGGGAATCGCCCCAACCCAACATCACCGATTTGAATGATTTTGTGATATGTTGTAGTACTTGAAAAAAAATTAGATACGTGTTTTTTTTATCGGCCCATAAGGGCTTTTAAGGAGTGAAATCGACCCTGAAAATCAACCCCTAAAATCAGATTTTTAATATTTCTCAGCATCAAATGAATATTTTTCAGTAAACTCGACGTTAAAAAATTTCTTATAAAAAGGCGCTTTTAAGGACATAACATTTACACCGAAGGGTTGCAACCCCCTTTTTAATAGGGGTAAATACATTATTTTTCGTACTGTTTTACGACATGTAAGTAGTATAGGCTATAAGGGTTCTAAGCCACTTTTACCATGTGAGTATTCATTCCTTCCTTACCAGCAGTTGGTAACATGATTAATCCTGCCTTACCGGCCACTGAAATGTTTTATCGGCTGATTTTGTATCGACGGTTTGCATTGTAGCCGACCGAGCATGTGCATGTGCATGTGCATGTGCATGTGCATGTGTATGCTCGGTCGGTAGTTATCGACGTGGGTGATGCCCCCCCGCAGGCCCCATGCCCCCCCGGCCCTATAGCCCCCCCCCCCCCCGATGATCGATCGATGATGCGTCAGATTGATGAAAGAAAAAAAAGATATATGTGATTAAGTGTGTTTTGGGGGGGGTGTAATATTATCGACGGTGGCGTACAGGCATGACGCGCCCAGTCGGTATATCTCATGGAATGAGGTGGGGGAAAAGGTTTATTATCATTGGAAAATCTACAAAAAATCATCGAAATTTTGAATACGTTTAAAATTAAAAAAACATTTATTTGATAAAAAAAGTATACATGTTTATTATATTATAATACTTATACAATTTTTGTAATCTGATTATTTGTATTACTTCTTTTTATTGTCGAACTGTTTGTAGCCTTTTTGTTCTGGAAATTGACTAGTGTTGGTTGAAAATTTGGAAGTGACTTGTTTCCATGTAGATTGTTTTTTCTTTTCATCTGGGTCTTCTTGGGGAAGACGCGAATACTTGACTGACGGATAACGGTCCATTTTATTCGAATGCTGGCTGATGAATAATCTGATCCTTGCGTTGTCTTATTTATAATAGCTGACAATTACGTTAGTTACACAGCCAAGAGTGTAAATTGGATTCTGTGTTTGATAATTTTCAATCTTGGTTTTCAGAGGTTGTAGCACTTTTATGCAGAACCATCTTCGATATGTGTAAGCCGAATAAACAGGAATATATTTCACTTTGAAAAGTTTAACTTTGAATTTGGGATTGGAATCGGTATATTCACGATGTAGATATAAAACTGTGAATATAATGTTTTCATGTCAGTGACTGTGTAAAGGATTGAAGGATTCAATTCTTTTAATTTTTTCGTTGGCAAGTAGGATGGGGTACGAGCTACAGCGTAAATAGCTTCCATAATGAAGATTGATACCTACGACATGTAAAATTTCAAATATAATAAATGAAAAAATTCTATGAGTAACAGTTGAAATACAATTTTTGATTAAAAAGAGTATTCAAGCTATATGAAGTATCTACTGTGAGCGCAGACGAGCGAATGAATCCGTACCTTGATGCTACTGTATATATAGGGTTAAACCGATCATTTTAATTGAAGGCTTTGTACCAATCCCCCACCTCTACTTCATCTTCCTCATCCTCTAAATCTAACATTTTTAGTTTGCTGATCACATCGTAATCATAATCATAATCATTATTATCATTATTTGACTCTGACGTTGAAGAATCGCTGTCAGGGAAGTCGCAAGTCTGACTTAATTGTCGACTATAACGATTTTTCAACCAATTTTTAAGAGCCACGACATTTTGAAGCGCGCAGTTTTCTGTCCAGCCTGGAGGATGATAATTGCAAACTATAGGTTCGCAAAATCCTGGCTGATGTAAGGAAGGGCAACCCAGATCTTCGAGATCGAAGACATGATCAATAAATCTAGTGAGCCACTCCACTTTTTGACGTCCCTTTACATAAATAAGAACTTTGTCAGTGTCAGCTGCTAAGCGACATAGGTCTTGTATAATAAGCGGATGGCAATCGTATGGTAAGTTTCCTGTATTCCAATCAAGCCCATGATAGTTATTTGTAAGCCATGAATTTTCACGTTTTGAATGACTGGGAAGTTCTTCCCAAGGACATGGTGGCTTGAAAATCCAATGAGCGGGTTCTATATCGTCATTGAGATTTATCATTGCAAGTTCTTTAAAAACTGGTTGATCATCGTTCTTAAAAGCTTGTATATCAACGATAATTTCCATGCTAAATCTATAATGAAAAAAAATATATTAGACAGAAATATAGTTTAAATAATATGTTTGTTCATTGATTTTTCCAATACCTTGTTAAAGGATTGAAACGTGCCATGATCGCTCGAACCGATGAGTGCTCGACTGAATATGATGTAGCATCGACTTTGACACGCATTTTATACATTTAACCCTTCCCACTTTTTCATATGTTAGTTATAGCGTGATAATCAAAATTCGCTCATACGTCTATGTCCATTCAAGAGTCTTTATGAATACGGCTAAGTTCTTTTTATATGCTACAACAACTCTAGCTCCGAGCGAATATAGTTAAGTCCCTTTAAACGAGCTGACGCTAGATGACTTATACTATAGCCTTTCTTTCCAATGCGCACGCGGCTAAGGTTCATTTCTCTCTCTCTCTCTCTCTGCTATCGACACTTAGTCTCTACAGCATACAAAACAGAAAAAAACTTAGAGTGTGAGTGTTACATTTTGAAAATCAAAATTCGCTCACACGTCTATGTCCAATCAAGAGTCTTTATAAATGCTGCTAAGTTCTTTTTATATGCTACAAGAACTCTAGCTCCGAGCGAATATAAGTAGTATAGCAATGTATGTTCCAGCACACCTGCGGGGGGTCTGTAACCCTTTGACCCCACCGGGCTTAACCCTTTGGCCCCCCTGGCTTAACCCTTTTATGTTAATAATAATTATTATTGTTAACAATTATTATTAACAATATTCGTGGTGGGTCCCTTGGTTTAACCCTTTGATTCCCTGGCCTCTATCCCTTCCATGTTAATTATTATTATTAATGTTAATAATTGTTTATAATTTTTGAGGAAGGTTTCTAGGGCTCCTAGTCCCTAGGGCTCCTAGTCCCTAGGGACCCTATACCTAGTGCTTTCAGTCTAATTAAATTTAAATGTTTTTTTTTTTTAAAGTTATAAATATATATATTATTAACAATTTACTTGCTACATTGAGAATGAAACGAATATAGAAAGTAGCGACGATTTTTTTTTGAAAAAAATGAAAAGACAGACCAGAGAATCGAACCGGAGTCCTCTGGGTTGGCAGGCTAGCGTTCTACCACTAGAGCCAATGCCACATGTACCTTAGAGGATGCATATTGTGTATATTAGCTACACACGCATACATTTGGTATAGGGCCCGAGCGTGCGGAGGAGGAGGGGAGCGCATGCTGTCTATAGTTCTGACCTGATGGGGATGCGCTACTATAGTAGTATTAAATGTATGCTCTCTCTCTAGCTCTGACTCAGCGTGGTCCATAGTACGAGGAGGAGGGGAGCGCATGATCAGCTATGCTTACTAACTACCCTATTATCTTAAGTTGATTATGTCTATCATAAATGTAGATCACAGCTGGTTTGAGGGTGATCAAGCTTCTCCACTACTTTCAGAAAGAGAGAGCATCTATGCTTACTACGTTCCCTCTTATCATATGTTACCTATGACTATCGCAAATGTAGATCATAGACGGTTTAAGGATGGTCAAACAAAACTCATAGCGCGGACGCGTGACCTGTGTTTAATGTGTTTTTTGCGGATGACCATAAAGTCAGCGGGACGTCAAGATTTATAGTTTTTAGAAAGTGACAAACTTTCTAGCCTACATGGGGTGGGAAAGGGTACACTAAACGTCCTATCTCACTCAAAGAATGTCTACGTTTGTGTGTAGCGTTACATATATTGTAGAAAATTCGTACCTGATAATAGTGTGAGTGTTCAGTAGGATTTTCGTTGGTCGGTCTTAAAGGAAACTTCGAGCGGTTCACAGTGCAGTGCTAATTGTTTATTATTATTATTTAAACGTTAGTAAGTTTTATATTTTTTATAAAGTTTATAAATAAAAAATAAAACAACAATGGAAAATATTGTTAAAGCGTGTGAGTTTTTAGAAACTGTAAGTATAATTTTAAATAATTTAAAAATAATTAAAATAACTTTTATAATTTTTTAATAATATTATTATTCAATTTCAGCTTACCACTTACCAGCTTCCTACCATGCAGAACGTGACAAAAGAGCCGTTATATCGGCTCTTAATTTTAATATTAATTACTGTAAGTATTTTTTTCTCATATATTTATTTATTTATTTATTTATTTATTTATTTATTATCATTTATTTTCAGTTACAACGATTTGTGGAGGAGAGCAGTCCTCAAGGACTGCAAATCATAGAAATGAAAGCTATGGTTCAACAAGTAAGTATTATTATAAAATTATAACAATTTATATTTTTTATTAATATTTAATTGTCTTATCTCTTTTCAGTGGATCAAGGAATCTATGGCGGCCAGAATGATGGCGCATCAAGTCGCGTATCAAATTGACAAAATTGTCAATGATCACGTCAATGCAAAACTAGAGCAACATAAGCGTGCGGACGCTATGAGGAGGCAGCAAGAATCCGCTCGATTGGAGCGGAAACGGAAAGCCGACTTAGCTAAAGCGCAGCAAGACGAACTTGCTGCGAAAGTTAAGCGAAGGCTTTCCAGCATAAACAACATTGCTGCACCATCAACAACAGCCATGGTGAATGAAGGTAATGGGTCATCTTCGAGGATGTCAACGTCATCTGCGTCGATGACATTATCATCGTCATCAGCAACGTCGAGGACAACATCACCAGCGACGTCAACAGCAAACTCATCGACAGCAACATCCGCAGGCTGTCAAAGAGGAGATGATACCCAAATTGATAAACCACTCGATTTAACCGCTAATGTAAGTAATTACGTTATAGAAAGAATTAATAAATTTAAATTAAAAATAATAATTAAAAAATTTTTTTACAGAAAAAAATTCCGTTGGTAGAAAACGTTGAGTGTGTTCGACGGAAAGTAATTTTGATTCCGGCTCAACCAACCATCAGGAAGCCGACTCGCCCCTCTAAGGTCGTCGGATCCAAAAAAATTAAACAATAATATTAAAAAGAAAGAAAAATTGTATTTTTAATTTTATAAAAAAAGTAATAAATTAAACTAAAATAAAAAATTAATAATGTTTTAATTTACTTAGGATCGACCAGTGCCCCCACCCCCATTCACCTATTCCACCCACCTACCTACTCTCACCCACTCACCCACCAATATTCATCTACATAGGTTAGTAAGGTAGGATGCTGTAGAAGTTGGTAGGGTATTTAGTAAGCTGTATGATGGTCTCTCTCCTTCTATAGTAGGGAGCATAGTAAGCTTATGCTGGCTAAGTTTGGGCTCTCGGAGAGGGGGTAGCGTCTCTAGCTTGCTAGATGCGTACGCCGTTTAGTGTGGATGCTATTCTCTCTCTCTCTCTCTCTCTCTCTCTATGATTATAGGTAGTTTGTATTAAATTCTAACAATATATAGTGTATATGTGTGTATATATATATATATATATATATATATATATATATATATATAATTTTATTTTTTTTATTGAAAAGCATTGTGTACATTGATCATATAATGTCTAGTTAATTTTAAACTTATTTTTTAACATCACCACTAATTGGATTATATTGTACAATACGATCATGTAATATTAAGCAGTAGGCTGCAGTATCTTCAGGAAAATCGGTCCGAGTTTCAAATTCTAGGCGAACATCGACTGGAGCGCTTTTTAATGTTTCATTTTGTTTGGAGCAGTCTATAACTATTAACGGCACTTTATTAATGAAATCCTTTTTATTGATTAACGGCTCGTTTTCCTTACCATAGTAAGCGTTTTGAAAATTAGTATACATATCGTAGAGAACAGCAAACTGATTTTGATTGATATTTAAATTGAGATTTCCATACGGATAGCATTGTGAATTGAGGAATAGCTTCACATTACTAATATTACAATGATCAAAATTACTAGAATTAACACTTGCTGAACTTTTACGTTTAGTTTGATAAGCTAAAATAACAAAGCGAGGCTTTTCCAATTGATTGGAAGTCTTAACACTCCAAACATGCTTTGATGTACGAGGTAATTTTGGATAATCATACATTTCCCAAGTACGATAACTCATAGTAATTGCACGATCTTGTCCAATCTGATTGAGTAATTTGATTTTTTCTTTGTCTGCGACCATCACATATGGCATCAACCATTCAACCTTAGTTAAAGTAATTTTTGATTTTTCTGAAGCATCAGGATTCCTTACTGGAATACTTAAAATATCATTCAAATCATCTTTTGATCTTGTGAGAATAAGTTCATGCTTGACATTGACTACAATTTTCCGATAATCTTCAGCAAAGCCCAGTAACATACTGAGAGGGATAGTCACATCAAAAAAACCTTGAGCGTTACATATTAAAACTTCATTGTTATCACCATTCCATCCGGCATTTTCAGCGATAGAGTTTTGACATGGATTGAGTGAAAGCCAATTTTTCATGAGGCTCGTTAAGCCTACATTTTTCACTTTATCAATTTCAATAGCATTTATTTCATATCGTATTTCCTCGAACAAATGACAGAGGGCGTTGTTGACTAATATAGTGTTCTCCACTGGCGTAGTACCGTCCGGCTTGGTCAACCGACCACAAATATGAATCATACTGCGTGATGGAAGCAGAGATAAATCTTGATGTTGAATTGCTATATGGATTTCATCACTATTATTGAAATATGATAATGAATAAGGCTGATGCGTATGAACTTCATAATGAGCTATAGACTCATCGAAAGCGACACCTGAATAAATGTCTAGAATTCCCTCCATATTGTTGTTGTTGTTTTATACAGCACACTAATATACACAATATTTTCTTCCACGATTTTCGACGACTTTCAGTCTCAAGCTTTTCAGGAATTGACAGTTCTGAGGTGTGAGCGGTCTGATAGCTCGCTGTTGACTGATTGTTGATTGACATTTTTGTCTCTTAATATAGCCTCGACCGGACTTTATATTGTAAATGATACCCATTACTAAGATATGATCTTTATATGTACTCGCACTGTGATGACTTCTCCTCGAAAGTTAACTAGGTTTCCGTCTTGATCAACTATACGAATTTGAAAATGATCAATGCTCCTCACAGCCACTGGAAGGTAAATGACTTGAGAGGGAACTTCTATAATCTTATATCCAGGTGGGACTGCAGGGAAAAATTCATGTATAGTATGTACTTTGCGATCGTTTATGTAAGAGCCTGTAGTAATATTACACTCTACACGTAAAGCGTTGACTTTGAGAATAGTGACGGGTAAGTCAGAACTATGTGTTTTGTTTTCAACGAACGTACGTCTAGTGAAGCCTAAAATTGTTCCAATAGAATCTTCTGGTTCAAAATGTATTTTTTACTGCACTGAATGACACAATGTAAAGTATTATTATTTGGTTTCAGGCTAAACGATATACCTTTAGATGCTAATGCTTCTTGGAGAAAGCTTTCAACATCTTCTATTTCGTAGCTACCAGTTGGTAAAGTGATAGCTTCTTGACCTTCAATGTAAAACTTATTATAACCAACGTCAATGTTTGGTATTGAATTAAATGTTAATAGCTCAACTAGACTAAGAACGTATTTTTTGTTTGGTATCAATTCGATCGGTGGAAAATAATATGTTTCGAGTACGGATGATGTTCCTGAGAGACTCAATGTCAGTGTATTCTCCATGACAGTTGCATGTCAAATGATAGTCATTCTTTGAATGAGTATTTTATATACTAGTCGTCTTTTCTATAGTTTGTTTAAAAGAAATTTGAGACAAAGATGGCCGCAATTATATGTATTAAAATCTTAATATCTAATATAATTATACATGATTCTATTAACTTTGAGATAAAGCAATAGATCAATAGGTGGTTGTAGATTACCAAAACTATCAAAATATATAACCTCATCACCTTTCTTTTTGTATGCTACCCAATAAGTACCTGGTCCACGTTTATCATCTAAATTTACAATAGCTGCCTCTTTATATCGTGGTCCATCAGCTGGCAGAGCATTACGCATGAAAACACCTCGAAAATTTGCAATTTTTAGTATTTTAGCATATTTTCTTATATCATGATCCGTCAGTGCTCGATTAGGTAAAGTTATTTCGAGCTTTTTTTTTTAAACCTTTTCCACTTGAATATGGTTTCAAATGAAGACCATAACCTTTACGATATGGTTTCAAATAAAGTCCTTTACCAATAGCAATAGCTTCCATAGTTTTATTATGTCTATGAGCTTCGTTCAATTGATTTTGAGCGGCCTTAGTACTGTTAACGGCTTTTGCTATTGAAGCAGCTCCTGCAGCTAGAGCTCCAGTGGCGCTTAAAGCAGCAAATAATGGAATTAAATAAGGAATCGCTCCACCAACTTTACTGGGAATAGGTAAAATACGGGGTATATTTATTTTACTTCTACCGCCAGCCTTTTTCACAGCTTCATTGGCTCCTTTTATAGCCGAACGAATAACTACAAGAGCTCTATTGTTAGGCACACTACTTTTCGAGACCGTCTTAATAATTTTATTCAATGTAACCGACGGCTTTTTGATTTTTCTACATTTCTTTCGTGCTTGACGTTTTTTAAATTCTCTACCTTGTTTCTTACTACCTTTCTTCATAGCAACATCCATACCAAGCTTACTTTTAACTTTCATAATGTTGGCTACAGTGAAGGCAGCTGCTTTCTCACCAAAACTGCTATCTTTAGCTTGTACTCTTTCCCAAGCTTTGTTAGCTAGAATTTCGTCAGCTTTATTTCTTGTCGCAATATCCTCCAGATTTTGCGCGTAAGCAATATCGTGTTCTTTACAAGCAATGTCTAGTGGATTTTTACCAGGATCTCCACGTGCCAATCGTTTGTTCAATTTTGTACCAGGACCACAATACTGATATCCAGGTAAGTGAGCTTCAATAGGCAAGTTATTTATAATCTCGTTCACTAGATCACCACCAGTCTTTCTTTTATAGTACGTGATCATACTTCTTCGAAAGACAGCATGTTAATGAAATAAAAGATATATAAGCAGACTTTTTATACCTAACAACTCATTCATTGAGGTGTCAATGATGAGTAAACAACATGGATTTCCAAGAACAACCTCTTAAGCTTCAAGTCATTAATTTCGATAGAGTGGTGGAGACGGAAAAACAAGAAAAAAGACATGGTGAACTATTGCCTAATAGTATCCGTGCCGTTTTCTGCGGATCTAGTAATTGTGGAAAAACTAATTGTTTATTAACATTAATCACTCATCCTAATGATCTTAGATTTGAAAACGTATATGTCTACTCAAAATCCCTTAATCAGCCTAAATATACATTTTTGAAAGATTTATTAGAGCCTATTAATGATATAGAGTATCATACTTTCAGCGAGCATGAGACAGTTGTTTCACCAGATAAAACACGACCAAATTCTATCATGATTTTTGACGATATAGCCACTGAGAAGCAAGATAACGTAAGAGCATTCTTCTGTATGTGTAGACATAAAAAAGTAGATAGTTTCTATCTCTGTCAATCGTACGCTCGCATTCCGAAGCATCTCATTCGAGATAATGTGAATTTACTTGTTTTGTTTCGACAAGATGGCGTGAATATTAAGCACATTTACAATGATCATGTTAACTCAGATATGTCTTTTGAGAAGTTTAAAGCAATTTGTTTAAAATGTTGGAGAGACGATAATCATGGGTTTTTGTTTATCGACAGAGACAGACCAATAAATCATGGACGATATAGAAAGGGATTTGATTCTTTTGCTATAAATATAGATGAGTGACTGGATGAAGATTATTTAACTTCAGAAATTATAAGCGTAAACATGGCTGACTTTGAAAGAGAAAAGAAGGTGCTCGAGCAATTATCCATGGCTCGTGATGCCATAAGACGCAAGTATCAACTAATAAAACGTGGTAAAGCTGATTTAGAAAAGACATTGCATGAAACTTTTAAACCTATGGTTGATCCATTGAAGAAACTCGTAGAGGCAACTACTGATAAAAGTAACGCTACTACTGCTGAACAGCGAACGAAAAAGAAAAAGAAAATCGAGTTCGATGTTTTCAAGTCAGAAGTAGCAACTGACACTCCCTACAAATCTAGATATTTCAATAGTACTGCTAATGAATTAAATTCTACATTACAACCGCTTGATACTACATTTGAGTCTGCTATTTCTATTGATGATAATGATGATGATTATGATGAATCATCACTTGATACAACTGCTATAAATTTGAACAAAAGTAGTTCAAATGTAACTACAGAACAGAGGCAACAGCTATTGGATGATTCGATTATAGGAAACTATGTTCGACTATTGCATGAACCTCAGCAGAAAAGTAATTTAGACAAGACATTTGGTGTTCGCTTACATGAAAATACATATGTCATAGGCAATTCTCCAATTTCCTTCCAAAACGATAACGTGACTGTGAATGATAAAGCATACAGCAAGACGCTTGGTTTAATGGAACTTCTCTTTCGTAAAGAACCTGATTCTAAATTAATCAGTTCATTGGATATTGAAAATTATATAAAAATTCTCGAAATCACTAACGCTCATCGAAAGAGATACGAAACAAATGGAGAATATTGCAATAAGCATGTAAATAAATTCAAAAAGTATATTGGACCAAATTTATCTTTGAGCAGTAGCGCTAAGAAGCGAAAATCGACTATTGATGGAAAAGGTCTTTTTCCTAACTATAAAATAGCTAGAAAAGGAACGTTATTTGATTATGTATATTGGAATGATCCAAACGAGCTCGTTGATCGATTGAGATTTCTTATTGCCGAACAAACCGCCGGTAATTCTAGTCATGTTAATGAAATTCATTCAATTATTGAAGAATTACGTGAAGCTGGCTATATATATTAAGAGAATCCTAAATATTACTCAGTAATAAAATGAGTGTTGATGTGTTTGGACGTATATTGAATAAAAAAAAGGAGGATAATAGAGGTCCTCCTGGTATAGGGTATAATATCACTGAAGACGGACAATACGACGCGAATGACAAAAGAATTTGTTATATAGCCGATCCTCAGGAGAGTAACGATGCTGTAAACTTACGAACGTTGCGAAAAACTAGTGAAGCTAACGTTACTACGCTTACGAGTATGATAAATGATCTCTCAAAATCATTGGATACAATAAGATCAGAATTAGTAAAGCATCGAGTAGTTATTACTCAGTTAGAAAAAGATAATAATAGTAATCATAAAGAGAAAGAAAAAACTATTGGACCGTTTGACATTTAAAAAAAAACTTTAAAATGAAACATCAAAGAGTGGTGGATGAGTTACATAAACCAGCACGTCGAAACTATCCCCGTAGAAAAGTTGATGTACGCGGAATAGATGAGACATGGCAAGCTGATCTTGTAGAGATGCAAGGCTACTCGAGAGAGAACAAAGGCTTTCGATATCTATTAACTGTCATTGATATATTTTCAAAGTACGCTTGGGCAGTTCCTGTGAAACAAAAAACTGGTGTAGATGTTGCTTATGCAATGAAGTCTATATTAAAAAAAGGACGCACTCCTAGAAATCTACATGTGGATTGTGGCAAAGAATTCTACAATTCAAATTTTCAAAGACTAATGACAAAGTATAAAATAAATCTATATTCAACCTATAGCAATCTTAAGGCAACTATTTGTGAACGTTTCAATCGCACGCTAAAAAATGTCATGTGGAAAAAATTCAGGCTTCAAGGAAATTACAAATGGATCAACATTCTAGCTGATTTATTGAAATCTTACAATAATCGAAACCATCGTACTATAGATATGAAGCCAAAAGACGTAACTAAAGATAATGAAATGCAGGTGTTGAGACGATTCTCTTACGATCGACGTCTTTTCGTTAAGAGCCCTAAATTTCAAGTAGGCGATAAAATACGTGTGAGCAAGTCTAAACACGTTTTCGAAAAAGGATACACTCCTAACTGGTCTACTGAGATTTTTACTATTCAACGAGTTGCGAAGACAAAGCCTATCACTTATCATTTAAGAGATTATAAAGGCAATCCAATTGTTGGAGGTTTTTACGAGCAAGAACTACAGAAAGCTATGTATCCTGATGTATATCTCATTGAAAAAGTTTTAAGGAAACGTGGTAATCAAGTATACGTTAAATGGTTGGGATTCGAAAATTCGCACAATTCATGGATAGATAAGACTTTATACATATGAAAGAATAAAGACGTTTATGTAAAGTAAATTTTATTCAAATAAATATCACAATAATAATAAATATTTTTTATTTTATTTTAATGGTAAGAGCCCCAACCTTCGCTCTCACCTGTGAGGTACTTCCATTTGAGCATCATCACTTGTGAGTCCATTAGAACAAGTCGAAACCTGCTTTAGTAGAAACACCTGTGACTCATTTACCTCTCCACAATATATTTTATAATAAATTTATTGTACATACTTTATTGAAATAAAGATACATTGATGTTACATTAAATAATAAATTGAAATCTACCAGCGCTATGATATTCAATCTGTAAACAATATTTTTGTACATGATCTGAAAGTAATATATAAAGATCATAATGTTTCATGATGGCTCTTGAAATTCGATCTGGTAAAATAAGTTGGAATTCACAATCGAGCTCGAGAATGATTCGATTGTTATCTTCTTCCTTAAAGTTTGTTACTAAATAACAATGATTTTCTTCAAGTTCATAATGATTTTTCTCCGGTAGTGGATCAAAGGGCTTCATAGCTATTTTATTTAACATTTCTAAGTCCATCTTGCTATCGAAGATTTGAGAATAGTGGAGAAGGAAGTGGATACTACTGGTAATGATTCTTCTAACAGAATGACGTTTTCCGAGCTCTTCTCTCTCTCTTAAGACCTTTACCCCACCTACACTTTTTCTAGCCGGCACGGCCGCCTCCCTCCACTTGCTACTTCTTCCACCTCCACTTGCTGCTTCTTCCACCTCCACTTAGATTTTTAGTTTGTTAAGTGTATATACTATACAATGATTTTTTAGTATAGGTTCAAGAATATGATTCATCATTATTATACATTTTTTAAATAGTGCTCGCGATATTATACTACTTAGTTGCATAATACGACGTTGGAAGCGTTTTCGATCTCGTGCAAGCTGCTCCCACACTCCTTTTCTCGAGTCTTTGTCTTCAATAGGAAGATGATGAATTTGAATATTATCTGAGAACCATACATACTTCGAAGCGCGAATACTCTTCTTGTTTCTTCTAATAGGCGCCATGATGAACCACAAGAGGATAGTCTTGCTATAGCTATTTCTTCTCACTGAATGATGGTAAAGCAAACTATGCATTCTTCTTATAAATATATTAGAACTCGAATGACTGCCCTCTATCGGAACTTAAGGTTAATTATAGGAATAGTAAGAGCCCCAACTTTCGCTCTCACCTGTGAGGTACTTCCTTTCGAATCAACGCTCATGAGTCACCTTTACATTGAGATGAAATTCAATGGAAAGAGCTACATTAAGAACTTTTTTTTTACCTCTCCACAAAAGGAAATAAAAGGATAGTTAAATAAAGGAAAAAAGACTATTTAATTAGATATATTTTTTTTATTATTTATAGTGTAGCTATTTACATTAGTATTATAATACATTTAATTACTATTCGTTGAAAATACAATTATGTTTAAATTCGAAGTTTGAACCGACAATATGGTAAATAAATAACTCATCCTTCTCACTAGTCTGATGTAGGTTGTTCAACATTTCTTCATCTTTTTCGAGTACTATGTTAACCCTTTTAGGCAGGAACACATCAAATTCGTCGTCAACTGTAATAACAACGCTAAATCCATATTTCGTTGTTAATGATCAAACTTTTGTTACTTGGTATAACGTGTTCGATGTTAGTTGGGACATCGCCTTCCGAGGAAGGAAAGTCGTCTTGGAAATTTTATTTATTGCTGAGAAATCCATTCTGTAAAATAAAAAATCAAAGAATTAATTATTTATTTATTTATTACTAAGGTATTAATAAACTAAAATTATTTAAATATCTTACTTGTTTCAATAGTTAGTGGAAGACGTATTAGAGGTAAGACTGTTGCTTGAGTGAGAGCCGAGCAACTATTTCGAACAAGAGTGAGCTCTTAGTTTTATAAGTAGCATCCCCACTCTTAAAGCTCAAGCCGCCGTCGCCACTTCCCTCTCTTTCAGTCTCCCCTCTCGCATGATTCTTCATCTAAAACCATTCTCCCACTCTGTAGACTCAGATATCCATTGTTTTTCCCTCTCCATTACTAGTCATCAGCGCCATCTAGTAACTGTCGAAGGAGTAGAATTCTTTCGCTGGTGCTGCCCTCTAGAATTATTTTCTTCAAATCTGAATCTTTTCATATTACTATTTTGTTCTATCACTTCGTCTTCTTCCCTATACCTCTTTCTTCGTAGCTGTTCAACTCTTTCTTTCATTTCAGCAATTTCGAGAGTTTTATAATGCTCCCATGGAAGTGTATCCGGATTATTATCAAAAATACATCGTTTATTATCATTAGGGCTTAGTGCCGTCTTTTCCTCTCTCTCTGTTAATACTTGATGTAATTTAGATCGAATATTACATTGAGTACGTTTAATAATTTCCATTTCGTTTAAACACCTTCGATAATCTGAATGAGTTATTGTATTTTTTACTGTATATTTTTTCACTCCTTTTGCCTTTTTCAACGGATCCTTATTATTTATTATTTCAATACTGTATAGTTTACTTCGTAACCCAATGTACTCCCTCATAATAGCAGCATTGCACTCATCCTTCATAACACCAAGAACTTTTTTGTTAGCTAGAGGCATTCCAAATTGATTATCAGCAGGATAGTCCGATGTGTCAAATTTATCAATGTCTACTTTCATGATCTCATACATATCGACATCTTGAATTTCATAAATGAGGCTGTCAGTATCAGTATAAAGTAATTTACATTTTTCACCAATACGTTGCTTCATGTAACCATAATGAAAGTCATAGACTAATGTTTTTGAAAGATCTAATACACATAGACCGATCTATATAGGTTTTTTAATACTGATAGTTGTCCGCGATAATTGAATAGCAGCTAAATTTTCATGAAAGATGGAACTACTATGGAAATTTGGTTGGGCAATTCGAGTTTCAGCGCCATATCTACCACCCCATTGATTGATCAGTTTGACATCTTTTCGTTTTCTTTCGTCTTCCATTGTTTTTCCATATACTGCATTAATCATAAGCTTGTAAAATAATTTTTCAAACTCATTTTTAGTTTACTTTCTTTTTTCAGTATTTAAATCAACATATGGTTTCAGCCATTGTTTTTGTTTGAATTCTAGCGCTCTATATATCTTTTTGAGTTTTAGTCCGTATTTGAGAGCTTGTTTTAACGCTCTATAATGAATAACGTATCGTTCTTTATCATAAAGCGTTGTCAAAAGTTTTTTCTGTTTTGATCCGGGTGGTTTAGTATGTTCAGGACAAAGAGGTAGGTCTTTATGTTCATCATGCAGCTCTTGTGGATACTCTAGATCTACTTCTAAAATATAGCCTACGTCGCTATCATCAGAGATATTGAAAAAATTTGACATATCTACATTTGAAACCCATTTAAAGCCCTCAAATGGTAGTGATTGAGTCATAGCCCAACCATAAAGGTTGTTTACGTCATAATACATTAAAAATTTGTTTGGCTCATCCTTATTGAATTATTCACCCATATATTTATTGTTTGCTTTTGAAAATCTATTGCAGCATTGACTAATACCTCCACGAATACCTTTTTGAATGAATAAAACCATATCTATATCTGTTAATAGTTCAAGCTTCATATTTGTATATTTTAACATCGCGTCCCATGTTAATCCAGGAGTAGTGTAATAATGAGCAGGATCGAGATCATATGCATTCTTACAGGTTGATCGAAAATTCTCAAAAATATCAGCTAGTAAAAGTACATCAGTTTTCAGATAGAGATCAGAATACATTTCTAAATCTATTTTCTTCCAAATACTACCGAAAATATTCCATACGTTTTGAGCATGCTTATATTCTTCAGTAGGAATATCACTATCTGTCAATTGACTATGAAATTTTTCAATAGATGGTAACTCTGTCTCAGTTAGTCTATTTAAATTTTGTATGTATTCATATGGGAAAACTCCTTTTCTTTTGAGTAAATTAATCTGTTCTAAAGTGTAATTATCTTTCTGAAATTCTCTCTGTACAATATCTAGCTGAGGTAAATAATATGCTAATTTATCTAGAGATGTAGACATAAATCGAAAGGAATCAATGAAACGAAAGCTAATTCGACTCTTTGCAACTTCTTTTGTGAAGGATATGTATCGCTCCTTATTTTCAGCGAGAACAGAGATCTTTCCTTCAAATTCTGAGTTAGTAGCAATTTCTGTTATAATAAAATGTGAGTCATAACCTGTAAAGTTATGAAATACGACTGGTATGAAAGCAGCATTTTTATAATTTAAATTGCAATGATTGTGAGCTGCACCTCTAAATTTTCCTGTTAAATGACAATGATCACGAACTCGTTTTTGGTTATCTTGAAAATATTGGTTGCAAATATGACATCTTCTTGCCGTTTTGAATGTCTGTTCATTAATAAATGATAAATCCATTTTTATTGCATTATTATATATTTTTTTCTAACTCAATCACTAGGGACTTCAATTGCTTTATAAACCACGATGCTGGTGATTCGTCTTCATTTAATTTTTTTCTATATGACTTATATATCGACTTACTATCATCATAACGGCATTTTACATATAATCCAATGCTATAGGCTTCATGTTCTTGGAAACTATGTCTCTTAACATTGAGATTTCTATTCGGATCTTTTATAGGTTTTAACAGACATTCAAAATCCGCGTATATAATAAATGGAACTTCCTCTTTATGTTTAAAATTTTTAAATTCTAAAGTAGCATCGTCAGGTCAATTAATCCGACACTTATTTATTTTGGAACAGTCAACTTCATGAGATTTCAAATTTTCCTTGTTAGTAAAATAATGAAGGCAACGTTCGCAAAGATAAATTTTTTCAGTATGTTGAGTAACTTGTCTACGAAGGAGAGCAGATAAAGTTTTAATCCATACGTAGTGAATTTCTAATTTGAATGTTTCATCATCTATTGATATTCGTGATGTATTAGTCTCATTTTCATCAATATATTCGTTTTGTATTAAGAGTAAGTTCACATGTTTAGTTTGTTTTAATTTCGTTATATAGCACGGTGAGACTTAATATTTCGATCCATATTTTTTTAGTATATATAAATTTACACTTATATTATTCAACTTTTCAAATTTAGGAATACTTTTTATTTTTACAGGGAAGCTTATACCATCAAAATTCAGTTCATTCTCATAGGGCTTGTACTTAATTACTCTGTTTGGATTTCTTGCAACTGGATGAAGGCATGAAAGTATAGCCCATTTAAAACATTCATTGTGTTCATTTTTTACATTAACACAGGCTCTTTTATTATCTATGCTTGACGGTAATGGTATATACGAGCATGGTTTAAATGGATTATACTTATTTATATTAATAGTGAGACCGACAATAGTTTTTAACGACCAGCCTGAGTCTCTTTCTTGAAATTCTTCGATTTGTTTAAGTATAATATCTTTAACGTTATTTTAAAACCATCTATCAAGATCAGTAGTCTTATAAATGCAAACATTTTCTGTGTTGAATTACTTCATTTGAATATCTTCTTGATTTTTCTTTATGATAAATTGTGATGCCATTTCTGTATTTATTTTTAAATTATTATGGATAGCAAGAAATTGAGGTATTTTAATATGTAATAGTTGATTTGCGGCAACTAGAAATGTTTTTATATCTAAATGATGTTGATTAACTATACAGACTGTACTAATTCGATTTTCAAAGGCTGAATGAATTGGTCTCCAAACAACTCCATCTCCTAGAATTTCATCCTGAATAGCTGTTAATGGTTGTATACTTCCACCAACTTTTATAGTTTTACTTAAATTGACTTCAATAGAATTCAAATGACAAGCACAAGTTTGACACCTTTGTCGAATTGCTCTACTTAAATCAGATCGTTTCATAAATTCATTAATTGAAATTATAGCATTAACTGTTAGATTTCTCCATCTAATACAATCGTCTATATCTAAATCGTTCGAATGGTTATAAGCTTTCCATAAATTTTTAATTGTTTCTTCAAAATAGGCGATAGAAGTCATGTTGTTAGTTATCTAATTTTATTGTCTTGTACAGTCACTTGTCTATAGTTGTATAAAGGATTATTATGATGAAAGGATGGAAAAGGTAGTGAACAGCTCTAAAATGAACTTGTTCTCAGTTGGTAATGAATATTGATATGTTTAACAAATCAATAAGGATTCAACTAACTACTGAGGAACTACTTGCAAATGGCGTAAGGTAAGGCAAGCTTAGCTCGCAGGCTGTCTCGAGAGACTGCGCTCTTTTGCTAGGCCAAAGCTGCTTTTAAAGGTTAAGTGAGGGCGCTGTCAGAAAACTGAGGGCGCTGCCTACAAAGTGTGGGCGCTGTAGGCAGTATATGGAAGGGTTAGCTCAAACGAAAGAGTGGGGGTGAACCGACTGTAGCACCATCTAACTTATTAATTTAGTATTAAAGGGTTTATATATAGATCTTCAGAATAAAAATATAGTCATTATTGCTTTGAGATACGATTCAGCTCACATATCATAGAGAATGATGGGATTTATACTCTAAGATGGACTATATTTTAGATATTCAAGGCTTTCAGAGTGTTAATAATACTTTTATTTGTAAGGAGTTTGCCTATTTACCAGTATGTTCTAATACTTCACCTACAGTACTACTTTTTAAACCTCCATATCATTGGCTCAAACTGTCTATTGAATATCAAAGTGTTAATAAGTGGTTAGAATTACATCATCATGGTATTTATTTTTATTATCGTTAATTAACATTGATTTTATTTGAAATATTTAATATAATCAATTTTATAGGTATATTATGGAGAAATGGCATTTTACCATATAATTTTTTAAATTGTACTATACGTAGTCATTTACATAATTGTAGAAATATTTATGTGAAAGGATTACAAAAGAAGCAATGGCTTAAAAAAATTATTCCTGAAAAGTAGGTTCAAATAATATACAATAGTACAAAATTCTAAATTCGAATTTAATTAGTTTTTTTTTTAATTACAGAAATATTTTAGATATCGAAACTGAAATGAGATGTCCGCGATTGGAAGATTTAAGTATTAAATTTAAACCACCATGCATATATCATAGTCAAAATCGCGAGAATATAGTATGTGCTGCAGTAAATACACAAAAGATACACGATTGGATGATGGAAAGACAAAAACAAGCAAAATCAAAAGGGATTGACACAGTCAAAAGATTTACAGATGACTATAATTCATATAAAAATTCAACTGAATATTTAAAAATAGCTATGTCAGACACTGAACATAAAGATTATAGACAAAGTGTACTCTATTCAATGTATAATTAAAAATAATAAATATTAAATAAATAATAAATGTGTGCTTATTTAAATAGTAAAATAATCATAACGATTGTAAGAAAGGGTGAATGGATGGGAATAAGGTTCTCTCCTAGCAGAGATGTTTAGGAGGAACATCTCAAGGAGGTGTCAGTCGAGCGACTGCATTCGTAGTCTCTAGCATTCTCACGAAAACAGTTCCCTTCGTGGTGAGAGCACGTGTTGACTATAGACAGCATACGCTCCCCTCCGCGCACCATGGTCCACGCTTAGCTAGAGCGTAGGAGAGAGAGAGAGAGAGAGAGAGAGAGAGAGAGAGAGAGAAAGAGAGAGAGAGCGCACGTTTACTACTACTATAGTAGCGCATCCCCATCAGGCCAGAACTATAGACAGCATGCGCTCCCCTCCTCCTCCGCAAGCTCGGGCCCTATACCAAATGTATGCGTGTGTAGCTAATATACACAATATGCATCCTCTAAGGTACATGTGGCATTGGCTCTAGTGGTAGAACGCTAGCCTGCCAACCCAGAGGACTCCGGTTCGATTCTCCGGTCTGTTTTTTCATTTTTTTCAAAAAAAAATCGTCGCTATTTTCTATATTCGTTTCATTCTCAATGTAGCAAGTAAATTGTTAATAATATATATATTTATAACTTAAAAAAAAAAAACATTTAAATTTAATTAGACTGAAAGCACTAGGTATAGGGTCCCTAGGGACTAGGAGCCCTAGAAACCTTCCTCAAAAATTATAAACAATTATTAACATTAATAATAATAATTAACATGGAAGGGATAGAGGCCAGGGAATCAAAGGGTTAAACCAAGGAACACCCCACGAATATTGTTAATAATAATTGTTAACAATAATAATTATTATTAACATAAAAGGGTTAAGCCAGGGGGGGGCCAAAGGGTTAAGCCCGGTGGGGTCAAAGGGTTACAGACCCCCCCGCAGGTGTGCTGGAACATACATTGCTATACTACTAATATAGTTTAAATATAGTTAAGTCCCTTTAAAATGAATGCGGCTAAGTTCTTTTTATATGCTGCAAGAACTCTAGCTCCGAGCGAATATAGTTAAGTCCCTTTAAACGAGCTGACGCTAGATGACTTATACCAATTTCTTTCCTTTCTTTCCAATGCGCTCGCGGCTAAGTTTAATTTCTCTCTCTGCTATCGACACTTAGTCTCTACAGCATACAAAACAAAAAAAACTTAAAATCGTGCGCCTGCGAAGTGACATAGCTCTATTAGCTATGTCGCACGCTGAAAAACATAAGTTTTCGGTCATATGAGAACTTACACGTGTGAACGTAATATGGTCTTAGCCGTGGAGCAGTGCAATGCGTCACACTCTCCCCTCTCCCAAAAGTTAGCCATGTAGCGCGTGGCTACGAGCTATGTGTGCGCGCTCTCTCTCTCATTCATGAATTGATATAAAGAGCGATCATAATACACACGCGTTAATTGATGATTGAACAGCATCACGACTGTAGTCTATGAATTACTAAATCAACGCGCTCATTTTAACTTTGAAAAAATTTTCAAGAATTCATTGCTCTAAATGTAATGTATTTGGTCTTGAAAATTTTTTTGAAGTTAATGAAGAAAGTAGTTAGCGTGATAGTTAGAAGCGTGCACACATGAAAGGACATAACCACGCGTGCGAGTATAAGTGGTCTTAATTGTGCGAGTATTAACTGCACGAAAATTTTCTAAGTCCACAACCGGCTGCATGAAAATTTTCTAAGTCAACCGTATGACTTCATCCTCTCGCTGCGAGAGCTCAAATTTAAATGACTGCGCGTGCACGCATGAAAGAACATAGCCACGCGCGCGAGTATAAGTGGTCTTAGTTGCGCGAGCGAGCATAAACACCATGCACGAAAATTTTCTAAGTCCACAACCGAATGACCTCATCCTCTCGCTGCGAGAGTTCAGAGTTAAATGACTCTGCGTGGAGCTCCCCATCATGAAGTAGCCTTTGACATCCTATGCATTGATTGATATGTAGGGACTTAGTTACATACAAGCATATTCGACACTTATAAAATATTACAAGTGTCAATACCCTCACTTGACTTTGACAATTTTTTGAAAATGAAAATTTTTTCAATCATTTTTCTTAGAATTCATAGTCTATCACAGTTAGTTCATTGCTATACATGTGTATAGTAACGAGTGCTCTCGGTTACGTTAGTTGATCCATAGTCGTAAAAATTTGAAACGTCGCGCCGTAGGTCATGTTATAATACAAATTCTCAAAACAAAAATACACCCACTTTATCTCATTTTAGTGCATAGTTCGATTTGAAAGAAAGAAAGAAAAAATCTCAGTCAGTGTAAAGCTCTGGTGCTGTTCAAACGTCTGATTTTGAAAGTGGAAAATGTCGCGTTATTCGAGGCGTTATTTCATCCATGAAATATGTAAAAGTGAAAATTGTGATCGTGCACATGAACATTTAATGGATTCACGACTTCAGCAGTTAGAGATATCACCGTTACATATGCATGTTGTAAGTTTGTTAATTTTCATACATTGATATGTGTTTTTCAAAAGTAGTTTTAACAGTGTAGTGATTTCTTTATTATTTTAGCCACTTAATTTTTATAAACGCGAAACTAAAGAAATTGGAACGCAAACGGAAATAGAAGATCCAAAATCTGTGACTTCGAAAGAAAACGTCACTGTAGAAGTCATCGTTCTTAATGTTGTAAGTATAAAAAAATTTTAACATTGCAATGGAAATGGAAATTTTTGAAATTAATTTTTTTCTAATGACTTATTATTTTGATTGCAGAATTTACAGAAATCACGTGTTGGCGAAAAAAATGAAGAGTCTGCAACTCAATATTTGCCTGTTTCAATGGTAAATTAAAAAAAATTTTTAACGTCGAAGTAGAAATTGAATTTTTTAAGTTAAATTAATTTTTTTCTAATTTTAGACACTTTTGGATATTGGTAATTTCATCACCGATTATGAAAAGGTATGTTGAAACACTATTTTATTTTTATAAAAAAATTATTTGCATAACGACTTATTATTCTGATTGCAGGAGGATTTTGAGAAAATGTATAACGAAGAAAAAAGTAATGTGGCTTTAACTGAATATTATCCAGTACCTATCGTAAGTTTTTATTTTCAAAATCATATTTTATAAAAAAATTTTTTGCACACCCATTTATTATCATAAATTTTTCAGAATCCATCAAACAGCTACAGTACAACGAAAAATCAGGATAATACGCAGGGATACGAGGAATATGTTCCCTCTTCAGAGATAAAATATTTTTTTAATTTCTAACGTTAATTTTTTTTAATTTCCAAAGTTAATCATTTTTACTTATTTATTTTTATAGTGTAATCAGAAGAAACAATACGTGGAATGGAAACAGCAAAATGGAAAAAAATCTAATAAAGTTGCAGAAAAAAGTGCAGAGGTACTTATTTTTTATCCTCGTATATTCTCTTTTATTAACATAATTTAAATGAATATATAATGAAAAAAATTCTATTTTTCAGAAACAGCAGCCGGACGTGGTAGACCATTTGGACATTTACCGTCCAAATAATAAAATTGAGTCCTTGCCACGCGTACTGAAAAAAAAGGATGAAAAATTAAAGGATAACTCATATAAGTATGTAGCGTCTAAAAACTCAGTAAAAAAACACGTAACGATACCGAAAACGGACGGACAAAAACAGAAAACTAACGACAAAAAAATTACAAAAAAAACATTACCAAAAATAATAAGTGACGTGAAGACGCGCGTTATATCAAACAAACATATAAATAAGACTGAAGCGACAAAGAACAGACAAAGAACAGAAACTTCTTCACTATTCCACAACACAATCATTAAAAAAAAATATAAAACAGACAGATAAAAATACGGACGCGACGAATACTCGTAAATCGCGACCAAAAATTAGACAACGAAAACCCACTCCTCGTTCAAAGTCAATTATCAGTACCACGAGTTCTGATAATTCACCTCCTCCGAAGAAAAAAAAATCCCCCCCAAAAACTTCTCCAACAAAAAAAACTTAAAGTTCCTCGAGTTCCTCGAGTTCAAGCTCAAGTTCCTCTAGTTCAAGTTCAAGCTCCTCTAGTTCTTCCAGCAGCTCCTCTTCTGAAAATTCTCCACAAAGACAAGACTCCAATGACAAACATACTCCTCCAGACACTAACACCTCTCGACCAAAACCATTTCAACATTCTCGAAAACGATCGAGTTCGTGTTCCTCGATACATAAGCGACTGAATGAGTTTTTAAATTTTAAAATGTAAATATTTTTTATGTACGATTGTAAATTTTGCGCTTTTATACTTTTATACTTTTATACTTTTATACTTTTATACTTTTATACATTTATACTTTTATAATTAAAAGAATATATTAAAATCTTGTGTTAATAATTTTTTATTAAAAGTATTAATTCATCTTTAAATTAAACAAAATATGCATCATAAATTTGCTTTATTTTCTTGCGGCAAATAGGACAAGAACTTAATCTGATTGAACACGTGGAGCATGTTGCGATATGTCCACAAGGTAAAAAAATTTTTCTAAGTTCCTTAGCGAAGCATATTTTGCAAATTCGTTCATCGCTAACTTTATCGATATTTTCTTCTGGTGATGATGTAGTGTTTGAATCTATATTTATTGCAATCGGTTGGTACTCAAGCTCGTATATACCACATACATCAAAACTTGGTGGATTTGGTAGAGGTATGGTACTCGGATCAACTCCGATCGGAATATAACCACAAGGCACGCTGCGAATGAATCGACAGCAGCCACCCCATCGCTGGTGTTCCATCTTAGGATCGTCACCCTCTTCCCAACGAAAAATCTCTATCTTACACTCGAAGCATCGGACTTTGTCAATTTCATTCACAAAGTAAAATCCGGCAGCTGCTAAATCCTTAGGCTGCACATATGAGCATGGCCAGTTGTCAAAGCTTTGCAGCCTAACTTGTTCAGATCTGGAAAAAATGAATTTGTAAGAAAAAAATTACTAAGAATACTTTAAAATAATTACCTATAGTCTGACATGGTTCTTCAATGCGAGTATTACTGCATCTAAATTAAAAAAGCACTTGCACACAAATTTAAAGCTGTACCCCCTCCCTTTGTTAAATATGTATATAAATGAGATTTCCTTTGCGAATGTGATCATTTTCTTGTCATCTATCAAGAAATATAGAAGCTCAAAATGTGTTATCCAAAATACGCTCAAGACATCAATAAATTCTGCTTTCCAACTGTAAGAACGTTAGTAGAGTTGCTTATGGAGCTGGAAGAAGAAGAAGCTCAATCCGACATAGAAATACTTAGTGATGATAATGATGATGATGATTATATTCAAAATGAAGAGTCTGAGATAGGAACTTCAGATACTTGTAGTACATGTGGTGAAGAAGATTAATAACATATATATATAAAATAGTAGAAGTCGATCTCAATTCATTCTTGATCGATACCTGCAACAGTCAACGTCTATGCTAAAAACAAAATGGAAATTTTACAAAACTGTTTGGAACACTTCCATCTAATTGAAAGAGCTGTAAATCTTATTATTTCTAAAAACCTACGTGATGAAATAATTATAGAACGATGGAAAAAACAATGTGTCTTATCTTTGCGAACTTTGAAAAAAATGTTGAGACAGTCATTATCGCTTAGTGTACCACAAAAACAATCATTGCTCAGTACCATTGGTAAACTTGAATATTTTTATTCAAGACTAGAAAATTGTAGAGTTTATGGAAGAGGTTTGGATGATAGTATAAAAAATCGTATACAATGGGTGGACTTGGAAAGCGCATTCGAAAACCGTTTGAAAACTAGTATTATAGCCAATATTCAACACATTGATATTGAATCATTCTTAAAAGATGCTTGCGATTTATTTGCAAGACATGTCAAAAGTATTTTAAGAGTGAATAATGCTTGTTAAATTAATGCTGTACTATCATGCAAATTTTGGAAATATTCAAGTAATCAAGATAAATTGAAAAAATCTTTTGACACAAAGCATTTTACTACTCGAAATATTGAAATATATCCTTCAAGCTCTCTCAAGAAATGGTTTGATGATAATATTAAAAGTCCATTATTAAAAGAGGTGGAGGAATTTGAAAGTAACGAGTCAGGTTGGTCTTTGGATTCTATTATTAATCTTCAAATTAATATTAATAAATTGAATCCAATGCGAAGTGGAAGTTCTTATATACCTCTACCAACATTTTTAAAAAACAAGCATGCTTGTATCAATGTAGAAAATAATGATAAGAAATGCTTTATATGGGCAATCTTAGCAGCTTTATGTAAAATTAAATATGCAAATCATCCTCAAAGAGTAAGTCATTACATATCATACGAGAATAAACTCCATTTGAATGGTATATCATATCCAGTCTCTTTAAATCAAATTTCAAAATTTGAAAAACAAAACAGCATATCAATCAATGTGTTTAGTTTAGAGGGTAAAAAAATAATTCCTCTTTATCATACAGATGATAAAAAATTAAATCATGTCAATCTTTTATTGATAAATGATGAAATATCAAATAATTATCATTATATTTATATAAAAGACCTTGCAAGATTAGTAGGAAGCAGTTTATCGCGCTGCAAAACTAAAAAATTTATTTGTGATCAATGTTTGCATTATTTTAACACCTCAGAGAAACTCGTTGCACATGAAAGGAACTGTGAGCAAATAAATAAGTGTAGTGTACAGATGCCAAGAAAAGGTTAAGATGTGATTGAATTCAAGAACTATGGATTCAAATTAAAATCACCATTCATTATCTATGGAGACTGTGAATGCTTATTGAAAAAACCAAAAGTTGATGAGCAAGATGTTCATAAAAATACGATTACTATTCAACACCACGAAATGTTTAGCATAGGCTACTACTTGAAATGTAGTTATGATGACAGTTTATCAAGATATAATTCTTATCGCGGGCCTGAGCCAGCGAAATAGTTCGCACAAGAGTTAAAAAATATTTCTTATTACATAAAAAATATTTATGATGATCCAAAACCTATGAATGATCTTACGCCAGAGGAAATCGCTCAATTCGAGGCAACAAACGTATGTCATATTTGTGAAAAATTAATTAACGAATCAATGAAAGTTCATGACCATTGTCACTTGACAAAAATATATCGAGGTGCAGCCCATCAAAGTTGCAATCTGAACTATCAAGATTCTCGTATAGTACCTGTATTTTTTCACAATCTTAGTGGTTATGATGCTCATTTTATTATTCGTGATATATTCAATCACTTTTCTGAAAATATTGAAATTTTACCTTTGACGAAAGAAAAGTATATTGCATTTACAAAGACTGTTGCAGATACTGGAATCAAATTACGATTCATTGATTCATTCAAGTTTATGGCTTCGTCACTTGACAAATTGGCTTCTTATTTGGATAGTTATGAAATTGTGAATTCAGAATTTCAAGATACTGAAGAAGAAAAAATAAATTTGTTGACGCGGAAAGGAGTGCTTCCATATGAATACATCGATTGCTGGGAAAAACTTGAAGAAATCAACTTGCCTGAAAAAAAATACTTTTACAGTTGTCTCACTGATTCAGAAGTATCGGATGCTGATTACGAGCATGCCCTCCAAGTTTGGAAAGCATTCAACATAAAAAATTTAGGTGAATATTGCGATTTATACATGAAAATCGATATTTTATTACTCGCAGAAGTTTTTGAACAATTTCGCGAGCAATGTCTAACAGCGTATGGTCTAGATCCAGCCCACTATTACACAACTCCAGGTTTTTCATGGGATGCAATGCTCAAGTTTACAAAGATATCATTAAGACTTTTGACGGATATAGATATGCATTTATTTATAGAATCAGGTATTCGTGGTGGTTTGAGTCAATGCTCAAGTCGATACGGTGCAGCTAACAACAGATATATGAAAGAAAAATTTGATAGTAGCGTAGAAGAGGAGTACCTTGTTTATCTAGACGCTAATAACTTGTATGGATATGCGATGACACAATATTTGCCACGAGATAAAATTGAGTGGGAAGAAAATTTTGATAAAATTGACTTTCTACAAGTTGCAGATGATGCTCCAACAGGTTATATTTTAGAAGTCGATTTAGATTATCCGCAATCGATTCACGATGAGCATAATGATTTTCCATTTTGCTCAGAGCACATCAAGCTTCATGGTTCTAAGCATGAAAAATTATGTGCTACTCTTATGAATAAGAGAAATTATGTGATACATTATCGAGCTCTTAAACAAGCTGTTGAACATGGACTCAAGCTTGTAAAAATTCATAGAGTATTGAAATTCGAGCAATCTGCATGGCTAAAACCATACATCGACCTGAATAGTTCGATGAGAGCGAAAGCTAAAAATGAGTTTCAAAAAAATCTTTTCAAACTCATGAATAATAGTATATATGGTAAAACTATGGAAAATGTTCGCAAACATGTTGATGTAAAACTTTTAACAAAGTGGGATGTACGATATGGTATGGAAGCTTTCGTTTCAAAACCTAACTTTCATAGTAGAGCTATTTTTGATGAAAACTTGGTCGCTGTTCAGTTGCGTAAAACTCAGGTATATTTGAATAAACCTATTTATGTCGGTCTTACAGTATTAGACGTATCCAAAACATTAATGTACAGCTTTCATTATGATTACATGAAAAGAATGTATGGAAAAAACTGTAAGCTTCTCTATACGGATACTGATAGTTTCATATACTCAATAAAGTGTCAAGACATTTATGCTGATATGAAAGCTAACATAAATTATTTTGACACTTCTGACTATCCTGCTGACAACATATTCGATATGCCAAGGGTAAATAAGAAGGTAGTTGGTTTAATGAAGGACGAGTGTAATGGAAATATACTAACAGAATTTATTGGTTTGAGGAGTAAAATGTACTGTACTCGTGTAAATGGTATTGATGCTATGAAAAAAATTAAAGGTGTGAAGGCTTCCGTTGTCGAGAAAACTATTGAATTTGATCATTATTTGGACTGTTTACAAAATTTACATATTCATAAAAGACAGCAATGTACGATCAGATCTAAATTGCACAATGTTGAAACTATTCAACAAAGAAAAATTGCATTGAATCCTTATGATGACAAGCGATATCTATTACCTAACAGTACTGACACTTTAGCACATGGACATTACAAAATTAGGTAAGTCAAAAAAACATATTAATATTTTTTTTAATATATAATCATGGAACAGATGCGTAATTAGTCTTAATCAGTGTTGTTTAATTTCAAATTGAACCAGAAAAAGAAATCATCCAAGTCTGTACGTTTTCAAGAAAAAATTCAAATACATGAGATGATTACATGGGCATACGCACATCGAACTGCTCGTCATGGAGAATGGATGTAGATGGCTCGTGATAGAGAACGGTTTAAAATGAGAATCAATCGTTTGAGTGAAATTATTACACCTGTACTCGTAAAAAAATGTATAGAAATGAAAAAATAAAAAAACAGAATATATTCTATCATTTTATTTATTTAATACCGTTTACATATCATCTTTATGAACATAACTATTATGTGATTCGTCAAATCCTAACCATTTTACATAATAATGATCACCATGTTTTTTTACAACTTTTTCTATCAAATAAATATCAGGATATTTTGTCTTGAGTAATTCTTCTTCGTAAAAGCCACCAGCGATAGGTTTGTCTTGATAATCTTTCAAACGATAAGTAAATGGAACTGTTTTCATAACTTTATAAACTGTAAAAATTTCTGTTGACCAATTCGGTGTATAGCCTTTCTCAAAAATCTGCTTACTTTTGCTTACTCGTACTTTGTCACTAACTTTGAATTTTGCACGTTTCGTTAGAGGTAGAGTTTTTTTCGCAGACAGTCGTTTCAATATTTCTAAAACTCTAGCAGTAGTTACTTCGATAGGTTTCATTCCAATTATTCGATGTTTGGAGTTATTGTATTGTGAAACCAGATCAGGTAATATATCCAATCATTTACGATTACCATTCAGCGAGAACCTTTTCCACATCTTATTTTTCAAAGTTCTATTAAATCGTTCACAAATTGATGCTTTCAATTTACTATATGTAGAATGCATATGAATTTTATATTTGGTCATTAAACTTTCAAAATCTTTATTATAAAATTCACGACCTCTGTCAAGACATATCTTTTTTGGCATACGTCCTTTTTCAAGTATGGTTTTCATAGCCTTTGCAACATCTTTACCAGTTTTTTGTTTGACTGCCTCACATCAAGCGTACTTGGAAAGGCAGTCAATAGCGCACAAGATATATTTGTAATTTTTATTTTCTCGTTGATATGGTATCATTTCAACAAGATCGATTTGCCATGTCTCGTCAATATCACGAATGTCAAATGATCTTCTTAAATAATTACTACGAGCTGGCTTATGAAGCTCATCTACAACTGTTTTATACTTATTGTTCATTTTTTCAAACGCAAA
This sequence comes from Phymastichus coffea, assembly GCF_024137745.1. NCBI lineage: Eukaryota > Metazoa > Arthropoda > Insecta > Hymenoptera > Eulophidae > Phymastichus > Phymastichus coffea. The sequence goes on from NW_026706814.1 coordinate 9,955,350, forward strand.
AGTTTTTCTTCAATCCAAAGAGATCAATGCTTATAATGATAATGAACTTGAAAGCTAACTAATACTATTAATGTATAATTTCAGCTTCTCTTAATTCTTCAATTATAGACTGAATTTCATTCACATGATTTTGATTGCCTGCCGATGTCTCTGCAATTAATAATCTAAGACGTTCTACAAGCTCATTGGGATCATTCCATTATATATAATCAGTAAGATTATTAGGCCGCGCAATTTTATAAGGTGACTTCAAAGAAAACCCTCTGCCACTTGGTGAATTATAAGGTGTAACTCTGATTAACTGAGATATGATATCTCGAAATTTTTCACTTGGTTGATAGCGTATTTCCTCGTCAGGTTTGTAATGCTTTTTATATGCATTCGTTTTATTTATAATACGACTGTAGGTACCTAAATCGTCTTGAGTTACAATGGAGCTATCAGGCTTTTTTTTGAATAACAGTTCAATCAATCCAGAGCTTTTTTCATAAGTATCTTTACCTATAATAATTTTATTATTTTCAAAATTCACTGACCTATCACCAATCTTAAGAGTACCATCTTTATTTTGACGTACTCCACAGATAGTATCTAATGTTGCTACTTGATTTTTCCGCAACATTGATAAATACTTATTAAGTGAATCACTTTCAGGATCATTATTTTTCATCAACATCATTATTTTTCAGTTGTTCATTAGCATTCAATGCTTCTTCCAATCCACTATCATATAATTTTTCAAATGGTTTTTCCTCTTTTTTAAATAATTCTTGTATGTCATAGCTATCTTTTTCTTCTTTTTTAGGTTGCAATAATTTTTTACGTTTGGTTTTTCTCTGCTGACTAAGTGTTGTTTCATCAACCAACTTTTCAAGTGGTTCAATCACAGGCTTGAAAGTCTCTTTGACAAATTTTTCAGTTGCTAATTTGTCAGACTTCAACAAATTATATTTATGTTTTATGGCTTCACGAGATTTTTCCACTTGACGAAGAACACCAATCTGTTGACCTAACTCAGTCATGTTGTCTATTTGCAATCTTGTTGTCTACTGTCTGTTTTATGTTGAGTGATTCGCATTTATAATGAACTTATCAAAACCTTTTCTGAATCTGCCAGCATCTATTTTTCGATCCTTGTCAATCAAGAAAGCTGTAATCTTCTTTCCAACACGAAGAACAAATTTCTTTAAAACATTAGTATGACATATCAGTATTCACATGATCATTATAGATATGTTTTAAATTCATATCATCTTGGCGGAAAATTATTAAAAAATTCACATTATCTCTCACTAAGTGTTTGGGTACTTGAGCATATGATTGACATAAGTAAAAGCAATCAACATTTTTATGTCTTCCCATACAATAAAAAGCTTTCACATTATCTTGTTTCTCACAAGCAATGTTATCAAAAATCATAATAGAATTTGGACGTGCTTCGTCTGGTGATACAACGAGATCATGCTCGCTAAAAGGTAAGTAGTCAACACCTTTGATGGGTTCAAGAAGTTGCTCAAGAAATTTGTATTTTGGTTGATTAAGCGACTTAGAATATATGTAAATATTTTCAAAATTTACACCATTAGGATGGGTTAAAAGAGCTAAGAGCGCATTCGTCTTACCACAATTAGATGCACCACAGCATACTGCACGTATGCTGTCGGGCAATAGATCCCCATGTCTTTTACTTTTCATTTCACTTTTGTCTGTCAACGCGTCAAAATTTATCACAGGAAGCTTGAGAGACTGTTCCTCTACATCCATTTCACTCTAAGCTCTAAATCGCAACTGATAATCGATGCTATAAAAGAGTGTATTTATAAGTTTTTACGCATTCACTACGAAACACTCGACCATGATCGCCCACGAGAGAAAAAAGAAAAGGAAGACTGGTAGAGGTTTAGTAAATAACTTGATAAATAATCTACCCTTTGAGGCTCACATACCAGATTATCAATATTGCGGACCTGGTACAAAACTATATAAGCGATTAAATCGAGGAGCCCCTGGCATTAATCCTCTGGACGCTGCATGTAAAGATCACGACATTGCTTACTCTAAAAATAAGGATATTCAAGCACGAAACATTGCAGACAAAGTATTGGCTGAAAAAACTTGGCAACGTGTACATAGTTCTGACGCTAACTTAAGTGAAAGAGCTGCAACATATGCCGTTACAAACATCATGAAAGCAAAATCAATGTTCGGAATGGGACTTAGCAAGAAGCATTCTAAGAAAAGGAAGACTTCGTCGAAAAAAAATTCTAAAAAAAGAAAGACTTTAACAATGAAAAAACTTATCAGCATGACAAAAAAATGTATAACTCCTAGCAATGATTCGAAAATTATTATCAAGAGTGCTTTAAACGCAGCACGAGAAACCATAAAAAATGTTGGTGGAAAGAAAAATATTAATTTACCAAGAATACTTCCAATCCCTAAAGTTGGAGGTTTCCTACCAGCACTCGTTCCTGTTTTCGCGGGACTTAGCGCACTTGGATCTTTGGCAGGTGGTGCAGCAGGAATAGCACAAGCTGTAAACCGAGCGAACGCTGCTAAAAAACAATTAGAAGAACAGTCGAGGCATAACAAACGTGTTGAAGCTTTAGCTCTTGGTAAAGGTTTATATTTGAGACCATATCAAAAAGGTTTTGGTTTAGCCTTCAGTACAAATAGTAAAGTCAAGAAGCCTAAAAATAAAGTTATTAAGAAAAAAAAAATTACAAAGACATTAAAAAAAAAAAACTTTGATTTAAAACTTCCACATCGTCCTTTAACAGATTACGATATAAAAAAGTATGCTCATGAATTACGAATTCCAAACTTTCGTAGTGTTTTTATGAGAAACTCTCTACCCACGCGACCACGCATCAACGAGTGTGCAGTTGTAAACCTTGATGATAATTCTGGACCAGGTACATATTGGGTGGCATACCGAAAAAATGGTAAAAATGTCTTCTACTTTGATAGTTTTGGTGATTTACGACCACCTCTAGACCTCTTGAAATATTTCAAAGTTGATCAAATCAAGTACAATTATAACAAATATCAAAATTATAATACTTACACCTGTGGCCATTTATGTTTAAAATTTTTATGTAATTTGTTAGAACATCATGACAATTATCATTTGTATAAATAGTAAGAATTGTGAATAAAGAATTCAGTTGTGTACAATCACTCGACATGGTTGAATCATTGACCCTCAGTTTGTCTGGTACATCATCTGTATTAGAAACATACTATTTTCCACCTATAGAACTGGATAAAGATAAAACTTATACTTATGGTTTGGTAGAATTACTTACATTTAATTCGATACCAAATATTGACGTCGGACACAATAAATTCAAAGTTGGTGATATTGAAATTGAACTACCTACAGGTAGTTATGAAATTGGTGACATAGATCGATATTTGAAAGAAAAGTTAAAGTCAACAGATATAAAAATTGAAATAAAACCTAATAACAATACTTTATGCAGTGAAATAATTTGCAATGAATTTGTCGATTTTCGACCAACTAACTCTATAGGACGTTTATTAGGTTTCACTAAACGATTGTTGCCAACCAATATAAATAATGTCTCCGACATGCCTGTAACCATTCTCAAAGTAAACGCTCTACGCGATCTCTCCGCCAAGGGCGCTGGTACGCCTGCTTTACAGCGCTCCGTCGGCCACTGCTGACAACTCAGTTGGCGGGCAGCTTCTCTTGTTTCTTACGTGATCCGTGCTGTACTACCGGCGCGTTCGATTCAAACGTAAACAACAACACCGATGTCGAACAAAGGGAAGACAAAATAAAGAGAGAATCTCGTATTGATCTCTAACCGATTTATTAACTTAAAATGTATATAAGGGAGGGATTTGCCGAGAGACTTTCGCACGCTATTCCGATATAACAAATCGAACGGGGAGAGAGAGAGTGAATCTCGCGATCGTTGCGGACTATTCGCTCGCACGCTTTTAATAAATTCGCCGCGCACGCTGCGCGGGATCGCACGCTAATACAGTAAAGTACCAACAAAAAGTAAACTAAACCACAAGTGAAAATTGAAAAAAGTAAACAGTTGATAAGTATAGGAATTGAGACTATAATAACTATTTATAACAATTAATATAATCAATTATTTGTTATAATTTCTTTTCTCATTGACAAATTGTAAATAATTAAAAAACTAATAATAACTATATTAAGCTTCCACTTTTGAAATTAATAATTTTTAACTGTTATTACTTGTTATTTTTCTTTATTACGAATTAACTTTACGTTTGAAAAATAATAACTATTATTATTACTCTTTTATACACAGCTATATGTAATACAATGCAAATAATATTTTTAAAAAGACTGATACTATAACTGTTATTATTAATTTCGAAAAAACAAAATAGTTAATAATTATTTATAATTTATTTTAGTCTCAAATCTTATATTTATAAGCCGTTATTAATTATTTTTATCTTTTTTGTATTTATAATGAAAAGAAAATAATAATTATTACATAATATTTGTAATACTTGGGACATATTGTTATGCAACATGAATGTTATCCAAGAAATACATTTATTTTTCGCTATTTATATGAGGTTAGCTCGCATGTGGTTCGGTAAGGGTGGTTTATAAGGGTGGGGGGGCTAGATAGGTTAGGGGTAGGTGGATAAGAGGTATGTGATTCAGCTGGGATAACTCGCTTATGGTGTAAAATTCAATTATTTCAAGAAATAACAAACGACTAAAGTTGCTTTTCCCAGGATTAGTTGGGTTAGCCTGCACGTGGTTCGGTGAAGGTGGTTTATGGGGGTTTGCTGGGTTAGAGGCAGGTTGGTTAGTTGAGGTAGCTTGCTCATGCATAGGATTAAATTATTTCAAGAAATAACAAACGACTAAACTTGTTTATCCCAGGGTTAGGTGGATTAACCTGCTGATAGTTTGACGGGTGTGGTTTCTAGGGGGTGAAACACCCCTTAAATATTTTTTTTTTAAATCCGGAAACACGTCAATTTAATTTTGGTATTTTCTCATTATCAGTGCGATTTTTAAATCACTCGAGCTGATTTACTATATTACATGTCGTAAAACAGTACGAAAAATAGTGTATTTACCCCTATTAAAAAGGGGGTTGCAACCCTTCGGTGTAAATGTTATGTCCTTAAAAGCGCCTTTTTATAAGAAATTTTTTAACGTCGAGTTTACTGAAAAATATTCATTTGATGCTGAGAAATATTAAAAATCTGATTTTAGGGGTTGATTTTCAGGGTCGAATTCACTCCTTAAAAGCCCTTATAGGCCGATAAAAAAAACATGTATCTATTTTTTTTTCAAGTACTACAACATATCCCAAAATCATTCAAATCGGTGAGGTCGGGTTGGGGTGGTTCCCTTCTAAGAAGCGCTCCGCCTCGTTCCCTCCTACTTAAGTAGCCAAGTAGTCATGTGTGGTATCCTCGGTTTTGCTGCTCGGCTTGATCATCCATGCTTCCTGGGTAGCATGGATGATCAAGCTGGTGATGACGGTAGGTTTCCACCAGATTGGGCTAAGGCACAACATGAGCAGGTCACAGGTTTACTCCAAAACCTTCTTGCTCGCAATGAAAGGAAGGGAAGAGATTTATTTAGAAAACAACTAAACTTCTTAGCGTTCCGTGATGAGTGTCAGATTTGAGTAATTGGCTTTCTAGATGAGCTCAAGTTTGATCTCTCGTGAGCGGTCAAGCTTGTCCTTCGTGTTTTGGGTTTTTCCTATCCCCTTCTACAGGTTCGAGCAACTCGTCACTAGATCTATAGGACTCGACAAGCAAAAACTAATATCATCTACAGGAAAATCTGACTTGAACTTTTTCGTATTTAAACGCACAAACTCCATAGATCGTGATAACATCCTTCGATGCTTAAGTGCACTCGCGGATACTAATGTTAGTGTTATTTATTACTGGCCTGCATACCAAGATCTTTCTAAAGTTACTTTGGCCGAATCCAGTGCACAAGCTCCTTGTAGCTGTGCAGGCCAAATCGAAAAATCTTGGATACAATCCGCCTATTTCATCTAACCTTATGGTTTATATACGGAAAACAGCTACCTCAGTCCCATAATCCATTCCCAGCCTCACTCTTAAACGTATCGAAACAAAAAGTGGAGAAATCGTTCCTTTATAATTCACTCCTCCCATCAACCAAGTGCTCAAACTCTCATTCCCATGCAGATCGCGGACACGTACGCTGTGAACTTTAATACAGAACCTGACGATCTCTTTTCGTGACCATTAAATTCAAATACGAATCAGATTAAGCATGTCTCTCTCTCATCTCACCTGCACTATATTACTATCAGCCACATAAATGTGAATCAGCTCAACACATCATCTCATATCATAATATTACAAACAGCTATCTCCACGTGTCATTATGATTTAATAGCTACTACTGAAATATTCTCAACCCCGATATCCCAAACACGCATCTCCAGCTGTTTGATTTCCAATTCTTACGATTTGATCATATAAGCAAAAAAGGTGGAGGCATTGCACTATACATGCGTGATTCGCTGACAATCAGTATTCTATTTAAATCTGATCCGCTCTATGATAATACTCCTGAATAGGAGGATGATTCGTCGCCTCGGCTCCCTCGGTGGTAGGGATATCGTCGTCATCTCGCCTTCGGGTTTCATCTTCTGACAAGGTGTCCTCCCGTCCATAATAAGGTTTAAGGTCTTTGGCGTGGACCAATTCTTTAACCTCTTCCTGTTGGTTGGCAAGGCGGTACGAATTGACTCCGAGTACATTAATGATCCCGTAAGGGCCCACGAATTTCGGCGCTAGCTTTGCGAAATACCCTGTGTCGCACTGGATAGTATGCAGTTTCTTTTCCATACCCAGTCCCCTTCCTTGAATCCCGAAGTCCTATGCTTGGCATTATAATATTTCGCCTGTCTAAGGGATTCATTAGAGGTAATCTCTCGGGCTTTCTAAATAATGAATCGGTTATTCTTCATATGTTCATTCCATTGCCCTATTCGGAACAAGTCTTCCTTCCGGGTTGCAAGCTCGTCCCTTTGTCTACGGAGGGTATTCGGGGCTTCCGGTTGCCTCCCGTAATTGAGCATAGCATGGCTTGTTCCCGTGGAGCTGTGGATAGCAGTATTCAGTGCGAACGCGAGTTCAGGCAAGACTCGGTCCCACTCTTTATGATTCCCGTGCAGGTACGAGGTAATCATCGTCTTCACTGAAAATAACTGAAAATAACCTTGATACGCACTAGTAGCGCCATCTCTCTGACTTTACACGGACTTTTCAAACGACCCTCGTACTTTGACAACCTTCAAAACCTATTGGTGATTACGAGGCAGCTTCCAAAGAGTCGTTCGGTCGGATTCGCACGCGCTTACACTGAATGTTTAAAAACTATCGTCGCGGTGGGCCTTCGTGAGTTAGATTACAGTTTGCTTTATTTTTTATGTGGCATGCGTTCAAAGTGTGCACTACAACACTTATTGCCATCTGGGTCATTGGTTGACTGAGCGTATGGTCAATGTCTAATGGAACCGGCGTTTTAAGCAATCATAAACGCTGCTAGTTCTTTTACGTTAGGCGCCATGTAACGGGGTGTAAATTCCGTTTTATTTCTTTGTCTTACCAGATGCGCAGTCGTACCGGAATGCGCGCGACGAGATCGAAACAATCAAGTTTTGTTAACTAACCGAAGATCAGAAGAGGACGGATGTCAGTCAACCAACTTACTAATAGCAAAGACAACAATAAATTAACGTTTCAATCATACACGAGCTAGTTTATTTTCTATGTAATCTACAATACGATTAGCCCGCGCATTTAGCTTATGCGGCGCGCGCGAAAATCTTACGCATCTGCATTTCGTTTATAGTCTCTCGTTCGCGATATTTTTTTGCATGCTCGCTACCGATTTTCTCATAATCGCCGGTGTGAGGGGAGAGTAATCAAGCGCGGTTGTTTAACAAAAATCGCGACACGAAGCTGGCCAGCTTACCTTGCGTGAACAATCGCACTATCACGGGAGCAGATCAGTATCGCCTCTGGTAGCTTGGATTGCCGTTTCTCCTAATTGGAAAAGAGATCTTCTCCGTCGTCCTGCTAATCCTATCGGATAGATGGATTCCACGACCTCGTGGTAGGCCTGCGATGGCGATTTTGCCGAACACTCGGGAAAACAACAATAGCCACACTTATCGGCGGACTAACCCTCAAATTTTTTAAGATTTTTTTGAAACAATTTTCGACTTTTTGGAAAATCCGGAAAATCCAATTTTCCAAAAATATCTCTGAAAATTCTGAAAAAATTTGATAGTGTTCCTGGACTGGTTTTAAGACTTTTTTGTTCTTAGAAATTTTTTGCTAAAGTCATTTGTTTTTGAGAACAAAATTATTGAAACCTTTAACGAATTGTTTCCGGATTTTCCAAAAAGTCGAAAGTTGTCTAAAAAATTTCTGAAAACATTTGCGAGTATTTCTTGGCCAATTTTAAGACTTTTTTGTTTCTAGAAATTTTTCGCCAGTCTTTAGTTTTCGAGAAAAACGCTTGTGAATTAAAAAAAGAAATTTCTACTTCGCCGCCATTTGAAGATGTACATTTTGGAATTTTTAATTTTTATAAGTCATATTTCAAAAGTTTGAAATGTTTGTGCAAACTCGTGTTCATTTTTGTTGAATAAAAACATGTTATTTTGATAGAAAATTTTATTTTTTAATTTTTCTCGACAATTTTTGCAGTGCTTTTTTTCGAAAAAAAGTCGCCATATTTTTTTTTCTTGAAATTTAATCATCTTTTTGATTTTAGAATCTTGTAGAGCGACCCCAAAAACATAAAGTAAGTCATTTTTAGACATATTCTTGATATTTAAGTACTTTAATAATAATCGCAAAGTAAAGATTCTTGGCTTTTTCGGTGTTAATGGGTTAAGCTGGAAGTTGAGAAGCATGCATCATTCTTTTAATTATCGTTATACACTTATTTGCAAACATGAAACTTGTAAACCTAGCAGCTTTCAATCGTAATGATGACTTTCTAAAAGTTCTTGGCCGTCGCCTGATCTTCCCGATCCTCAACACAGATATCGATTTCTCATGTTATGATTAATTCCTCGCCTAGTCGTTACTTAAAATGCTACAGATTTATGATCTCCAAGCCAATTCATTTTTTTTATTTAACGTCACTCTATTTATGCTCCATCAGTGCTAATCAGCGACGGAGGCTTGCAATGTGTTTGAGAACAAAGCACATGAAACTTTTTTCAGTGGTGGTTGTATCAATTAGCAGGGACTGGGAATCGAACCCGGGCCTACCGGGTGCGAGTCCGTCGCCCTACCGACCGAGCCATTGCAGGCCTCCAATTCATATTTAATATTCAATATGTGTCATATATTTATCATTTTACTAGTCCTGTCCATTAATTTAAATTCATTCACATATTCCATCTCACTAGTATAAGCTCCATATTATTGTTACGAAAATCTTTAGTTCAACTTTTAATATTATGTCAATTCTATGAATTGTGTTAACTAGTCCTTAAGCTCAATATTTACGAACTACCGAACTTTGAAAATTATGTATCAAATTATTGTATTATTCCCTTCAGACGGTGTTATATCCCAAGGAGGAAATAAAGTCATTTTATCTCTCTCTCTTTCTCCACTTGTTCCTTCCTTGCACTGTCCTTTTCTTGCGCCCTCGTAGACCGTTACGTGGGCCGAAAAAGAATTGTCGTCATGCCTGTTTGATCTATTTTCTTATTTGCGACAATTTTGCAAAATTAACGAGCAAAGTCGTTATAATGTATTTATACACAATTTTATATTAATAAATATATACATAACTATAACAATTGTGATTCCATGAAATTATGTTATACATATACCACACACACACACACACACACACACACACACATATATATATGTATATTTAAGAATTGTTTATTCTGTTTCATATTCTTGAAGAAAGAATGGCTTGAAAAATGTGATCAAGCGAAAAAGTTGAAAGTTTCACAAGCTACTCTACCAAATATTGATATTGAGAAGAAATCAGTTGGTGTACAGCAATTCTTCCCAACATCTAGATCAGTACCCTTAGACTTCAATACTATAGGTAATGATTAGTTCAAATATTTTTATTTTACATAATTTTACAATTTTCTGTCATGGTTTGTATACGAGTACTATTTGTAATACTCTGAATGATTATCTCAAACGATCTTAGGTTTCACTACTTTAATAACAAAATTTATCTCACATTTTAAGTGCATTACAATGTTTCTTTTTTTATTTGCCGGAATCTTATCAATATTTATTTTGCTGCTGTAACTAAAATTACTTAGATCCCTTCGAGTTACAGTTTATTACTTAACTATCTTCATATTTATTCACAGTGGAGATATTCGATGCTATCTTGAATGAAATAGCATGTCTAAATAATCATGATTTGTTAGGTTACATTTGAAGTTCTATGGTCTATATTTTTAAATGTAACCTGACTGTATTGAGAAACAATTACTTTTTATAGTTTAGACTTAACTAGAACTTATTTAGTTACCGTATGAATCTCGAGCTCAGGTAGTTACTTTACATTCTTGGGTTCGTCTTTTTCTCAGAACACTACGCGTAACCTACTTTAACATTATTGTATAATAAAGATGCATGCACACACCATTTCGAGCTCGTATTTTTAGAGTTCTAATAGTATCGACGTAATGTTATGCCGATACGTTATTGGTATTTTAATGGTATTTAGTAATATTCATGCCGGTATCTCAGTACATAGTCAGTCAATAAAAGTAAATCAACAGCATATTAACAATTTCCGCAAGAGTGTTGTCAACCATATTGAAAGTTGTAAATTATGTACTGTATAATGTAAGATAGTTTTCTATAGAATTAACAAAATTTTACTTAAATTAAAAATTTATTCATAAAAAGGTCACTTTGATAATAATTTAATCCTGCACAGTGAAAAGTCTTCGAAATGTGACTCCCTCATATTATTACCGTAGTAAAGCATTATGTACCAGTAGAAATTCATATTGACTATGCGAGTTAAATATAAAATGATATTGATTTAACTTCAGAAGCAATGATTATTTGATTTTCAATTAAATGAGGTTGTTTTAAGATCATTTATGATTCTAATAATTTCTGGAACGGATATTCTAAATTTTTGAACAAATATAGAAGTTCCTGTTCAAATGTAAAAATTCGATCGTTAAATGATCTTGACATGACCTTCAATGATAAGAGAAGGCAGGAGGGTGTCCGTTATTAATTTTCTTTAAACTTTGCATACGTATAGAGTATAAAAAATATTACACATATTTTTTCAGTTGCTCATACGGTAATTTAAGGGGTTAAAATAGGGTGTAATGGGGATTTAGACTGTTACAATAAAATTGAAGATAATGAAAGAAAAAATGTGCTTCGATTTAGCTTATTGCAGGATCATACAAAAGTAATACGAGACCCGATCCAGTAGTCCAGATTGCCGTCAGATTTACTGTGATTTCAGCAAGGGTCTGCGGAGAGCGCCGTGAATCGCGCGGCTGAAATTGCGAAAAATAATGGAAAGTGTAGGAAGGGAGAGTCAGGAATGCAAAAGAACTAGCATAAACGACGTGTATGTAAATAAAATATTTATATAAAATTATCAAAATGTACAGGCGTTAAGTAGCGTAGAAGAGCAAGAGAGAAGCGAGCTAGGCAAGAAGAGAGAAGCGAGCTAGGCAAGAAGAGAGAAGCGAGCTAGACAAAGAAAGAGACGAAAAGATCGCCAGGCATAGCCCTTGATAGAGATACAGGCGCACATATAACGATGATGATGGGCGGTTAGCATTATTGCCACCTCGTCTCCGTCGCATGCTAGGAATTGTAATTACTATTGCTTCTTTCACACAAGTGCACCCACTTAAACGCACGGAAAATTAGGCCAGGCCAAACGCAACATGAAAAGCTACAGGGTGAAACGAATCATAGATTGAAAACAAAATGCGCCTTCTCAGCTCGTAGTCAGACAGATTATTACCGGCCCTTTGTCATGCAGCTTTTTGTGGTACGCGGCTCGTCACCCCTCCATGTACACCCACACGCACGCCCCTGCACTACTCTCTCTACTGGCGCTTTCTCGCACCTGTGTTTCAGCTATCGTCTGCTGATGCTGCTAAGACGCATTAAAAATAGAAAATATAAATACTATAGTATTATCATTTAACTTAGCGGGAAGAGAGAGAGACATAACGAGCTGAGATTAAACTTGTTCTAAGCGTTACCAATTATATGTACAGTAACCTTTTATCTTATGTTACGTTATAATAAAATTCGGACAAAAATATATTTATAAATCGCGTTTTCGAGAGCAAGCAAGAAGTTGACACATAGATGCCTGATATGACCGAAATAACAGTTGTTGGTGTATTTCAAAATCGCTATTGAATCAATCATCGAACAGCAAACATAGTATCGATCTATGCAGTTCGCTACTTCGACGGGCCGTTTGAAATACGGCTAAGTATTGTTGCATCTATCGGGGAAAGGCTCGACAATGCAACAAATACTCAGTCGAATTTCTAGGCTATATTACTTTTATCAAGAGAGGAAATAGTCTAAGGTTACTTTTTTCTCACAAGAGAGAAGGTTTTATGAGTTGAGCTCTTAGACTATCATATAGGAGAGAAGGATAGCAGGGCTGACTGAATAATGAAATCAGATCTTAGGAAATGACTAAGTCTTTATTTACAAACAGTGCTCGCAGTGCTAAGGGAGGTAGGATTTGAAGTCCTTTCTTGCCGCAGCGACGAGCGAATTTATACTTGCGAAAGAGGCTCCTTATTACACTTGGTAGCTTCTACAACGCTATTTTCGTTATTTGCACAAATCTTAAACAAGTTTTGTCGCGAAATGGCGCGCGCGAAGTTAAAAGTTGGCGATTTAAAAAATTAAGTCTAAGATGATGATTTTTTTAGTATAAATCATTTTTCAAGGAAAAATCGCCTCTAGTTATAAACGATTAAAGATAAATAAGTAAATAGCACAAAATTTACAATAAAATTATTGGAATTTTGTTTACCAAAAAGTGACTTATGATACGCGGAACCTTATTTAAAATCAAAATCACCAATTTAACAAACAGTTTTTGAATAATAATTGAATAATGAATTCGCAAATCATTCTTTTTGTTATTATAAAATCAACAATTCTAATTATAGTAATTTTACATGTATGTAGAGTTGAATCGCTATCTCGCAACGCAATTTTAAATGTTTAAATAAGTTATACAACTTTTATTTATTGATAACTCTGTTAAATTTCAGTTATGAAAGTGTCAAATTCTTGCTTCTCTTTCTTAACGTGCTAGGATCGCTGTTATATATTCAAATTCACATCATATTTATTTATTGCAAAATACTAGTGATAGTTACTTGTAAATTAAATTAACTTAACAAATACGTATTAAATGATCATAATAACTTGAAATTCGAAATTAGCGCATTGAAACTGACTGAAAAATGCTTTTGTTCGTTGGGGAGTCTGGCTGCCTCCTGCAATAGTGACCCATGTCTCTGCGAAGAATGTTTCCAAATGGTCTGATATTTGGCCTGTTAGCCAGGATCCATTTTTTAAGATTTTACTTAATATCCTTCATGGTATTGGATGTAAGAAATGTTTGAGATTATAAGGCATGACTTTCTCAATTATAGCGCTCTCCGAAAATAACGACTAATTGCGCTTTAGTATACTAACTTTAAAAAATTGATGGTTTTTTCTTTAAATATACCGCTTGGCATTCATTTATTAGCTTTTTGCACAGAACTCATGGACATACATATGCTTATTTTTGTTCATATTTGCAATATAAACAAAAATTCTATTACATTATTATTAAATATAAAAATATATTAAATATTAAATATTTGATATATTTAATTTTTAATATTAAATATTTAATATATTTAATTTTAAATATTAAATACTATATTAAATATCGTCGCTGATTAGCACTGATGGAGCATAAATAGAGCGACGTTAAACAAAATAAAATTAAAAAAAAAATCCTACCTACCGACTGACGCTAACTGTTTGTTAACGTCGTTGCACTAGTGTCTCTTGTGCGTGTCCCTTGTCAACCTCATCAACTCATCAGCAATGTCATCCTGGAAAAATTTCGGAATTTCAAACACAAACGTATTATTTTGTCGTCAAAGTACCCACAAAATTACTATCGAACCGCTAACGAGTTACGCGCTCATAAACTTTAGTGCTCATTCTCAATTAAAAATGCTAATTATGAAGTTTCATACTAATGAAATTTTAACCATTGTACTTCAAATCTACTTTATTATTGAAAAATTATTTATATATTCTACTTCAGTTAATCAGGAAACTAGTTAAATTATTTAAATTATCATCTATAATGAAAAATACTAGTTAATTGAATATGTTAATCGAGATATACAGGGTGATTCTAAAACATTGAATGAATTTTATATCACTGGATTCATCAAAAAAATTGTTTAAGATAAAATTATTCAGAAAAATTTTTGATAATTAGATAATGAGAGAATTAATTTTAAAGAACAACCAATGAGCGGCTGGCTTTAGAATATAGAATGTAGCGTGGTGAGTGGGGAGCTGCAGGAGGATTGACATGCGCGCACCACAGCCGACTGAAAATGGTCCACAATTACATTGATAGGCGTTATGAATTTCGCTTTCTATCAGCAATTTTCAGCAACTCAACAACTGGAAATAAATTGACTGGAATTTGCGCTCAATACGGTTATCATTTTTAGATTTCTTTGTGCTGATGCGACTTTGGACTCCATATGAAAAACCAAGTAGTTTCAAAAATTATGTTAGATAGCGTCAAACAAACTATGCTATTCATAGACAAGTTGAGAAAAATATTCAAATTTTTTCTTGTGTTATTTGCTATTGCTAAATTATTCAAAAATTAAACTATATTATATATAAACTAAATTCTCTATTTATTCCAAATGATCACATTTTAGTTTCTCTTGATGTCTCATCCCTGTTTACTAATATTCCGGAAAGTCTGACTATCAAAAGTTTAGATAAACGGTTTATCCAAATCCATTTTAATTTTAAGATTCCATTTACTGATATTGTTGATGGTTGTTAAGTGACAACTTTTAAATTCAATTTTTTATATGTATTAGTATTATGTATAATTGCGCCGCGCGTATTAGTCATACGCATTCAGCGCGTTCGGTTACGTGTGTTCGTTATTCATACGTGTGGGCGGTTCGGTGGCCGCGTCGTAATGCAATGACGGCGTAGTAACACTCTCGCGCCGCATTACTGTATCGCCCACGCCTAACGAATCAGTCTCGAGCCAGAGTTAATCACGTCCAGTCGTGTTACAGTTCAAATCCTCTTCAGAATTACGTACAATTTTTATTCGTTTTTTTTTTACAGTTTTCATCTCAGTTTCTTATCAACCAGTTTCTATTATTATTATTTCCTAAAACCAGTATATTTATATTCTTTTCATCAGTGATTAACGTATACCCGTGACGAAAGTAATAGGAACAATAAACGTATTATTATATATATATATTGTAACGGGGTAACACCGTTTAATTATATTTTTATTCGCGCGACTTTGTTGAAAGGGCGAATGTAATAATCTATGCTCAAAATTTAGTCCGGAGAGCATGCGGAGACAGGCGTCAGTCAATCGGTAATTCTAATTAACCTATAAGAAAGTGAGTGGAAGCAAAAGAAGTAAGCGAGTCGAAAAACACTTGTTAGTAACACGAACAGAACCTTTTATTATCACTCAAATACTACATAAGGTCGGCCCGCGGGTTTGTTTACATCGACGCTCGCTCATCGACAACACGTATTGTCGGGACGCTCGCTGCTCTTTGTTATTAGAGCCGTTACATGCACGCTTCGAATGCCGGAAATTAATCGTTAATCATGCAATCGCGGTCGTGAGATTAAGCTGGCCAGCTTACCTTATTATTGCAAGCGTACGGAGCGGACGATAAATAGTCGCACTGCGCGGAACTGTTTTGTTTATTTTCGCAGGTCGCGAATTCGCGCACACGCGGTTTCGCCCTCGATGGCGAAACCTCGCACACTCTCCTTCGGCGGCTCGTGTCCCTTCCCTCTGCAGACGTATGGCACCACGTCAACGGCGGTTACTGTCCTGGCACTGGGCTGAATGTTCCTCCCTTATTGTATTAGTGTTAATGGCACGTGGATCGGCGATAGCGAAAACAAAAGCGGGCGAACGCAATGATGGTCAGTGCTTCACTGGTTCGGTTTCAATCGCGCGCGTTCCGTCTGCCCGCGCGCCGAATTCCATCGTTACGTATTTCCTCCCCCCGGTAGGTGCTGCCCTCCCAGGCAGCAATTAAGTTAGGTTATCAACGCTAATTTGACGTTTACCGTCACAGCCCCCTTTCAGTCTGGACCCACGGGATCCTTGACGATAATTCCATTAGCGCTGTCCCTTCCGAGGAGGAGAAGAGGAAGGATAATAAAGGGTCATAGTCTATGTGATGTTTAATTTTATTCTTTATTATATCGCAGGGCGAGATATCGGTGGCCCTGCCCACGGGGGCAGGGAAGGATCACCTAGCTGGTCTCGGTGACATTTCCTCTCCCTGGTCGTTGAGTGGAGGACGGCCGCGCGCCTCCCATCCCAGCCTCTCCTGGACCAGGTCGGCGTGCCGTCGCACGCGGGGGCAGCGATCCGTGCGGGTCACCCCGGGGTAATGGCACACGTTGCACCCTTCCCACTGTGCGCGGGATAGGGTGCCCCGCGGGAGGCCTCGTTCTCTGGGGGTCAGCGGCAACCCGTCCCTGCGGTTCGGGGCGGACCACAACGGTCTTTCGACCGTGGGGTCCTCACCCGCGGGCCCCACCACCACATTAATGAGGATGGGCCCCGTTGCTTGACCCCCTTGGCTGCCATCTACGTTTACCACCAGGTTTACCCCGCACGTCTGTGAGCCCTGGCGCGAAGTGGCTCCCGACCTGATCTCCGGAGCCGTTAGCCTGGCTCCGACGATCGGAGACTGGGAGTGGCCAATGCGGAGGTCACTCGCCGGGCCCTCGAGGGCCTGGCGGTGACGCCGCTGCACTTCTTTAAGTGCCGACGCGAACTGGCGACGGCGGGACACCACCTTATCCCAGTGGTCCATATCGTCTGGGTGGTGTCCCGCGGCCGCGTACGCGTCGTATTCGGCGTACACGGCCCGTTGGAGGGCGTTGAGGGTCGCCCAGCCTTGTTCGACTTCCCTCAACCCCTCAACTATTTCCTCCCAGGTCCGTTCGCCAGACGGGGGTGTCTGGCTAATGAACCTGGGGCGCCAGGTCGCGTCGGTGGCACCCTCCTCCGTCTGGGTGCCAACGGATGACGTCGGAGCCTTCAGCGGGATAGATCCCGCTGGGGGCCCGGGCAGCGGCGTGGTATCGCCGCGCGCGATGCCGGGAGTCGTCGACGGTATCGCGGTAGGATCCGCTGTCGGGAGCTCTTCGATGAGCACGGATGACGAGCTCTCGTGAGCTCGTACCCGTGCTCGTTCCTCCTCCTCGGGAGGGCGGGACCCAAGTCCAAGCCGATGAGGGCGGCTGCCGCTTACTCGAATTGTTCGAGCGTGATCTGCATCCTGTAATAATCCAACAAGTTAGTATCCTGAATAGTTTTGGATATCGAAGGTGGGCGCCTGTTCGGCTGCCTAGGGCCTTCGTCGCCGGAGTCGAAGGTGGGGTCCTTGGCGTCGGTCTCCCAGGTCCTTCGTTCGCCGTGTCTCATGCATTCACGGTTGTCGTTTTCGGTGGTCTGCCTCTCTTCCTTTTCCCGATGATGGGAGGAGGGGCTCGAGTAGTCTGTCGGTGTTGTGTAGTGTGTGTGGTTCGCGTGCACTTACGAGGTCTTCCTCGTGGGCGCTTCGTCGCGTTAGTAGGAGAGGTATTTAGTGGGACTCGGCTGGGGGGACCACGACAAGTACGGCGAGGTGAGCTCGGAGTTGTCGCGTCGTCATTTCGGAGTGATTGTCCGCAGTGTCGGCGCTCCCGTTTCCTTGTATCATTGTATCGCTCGCATTGGGCGGGACGCTTATCGCCTCGGTTCCCTCGGTGGTAGAGGTCTCGTCGTCATCTCGTGGTCGGATTCCATCTTCCGGTATATCGTCATCTCGCCCATAATAGGGTTTGAGGTCCTTAGCGTGTATCAGCTCCGTGACCTCTTCCTGTTGGTTGGCGAGGCGATATGAGTTGGCGCCGAGCATCTTCGTGACGATACAGGGGCCTATGAACTTCGGTGCTAGCTTCGCGGAAATGCCCTGCGCCGCGCAGGACAGTACGCGATTCCTTTTTCACACCCAATCCCCTTCTTTAAACCTGTGGTCCCTGCGCTTAGCGTTGTAATACCTTGCCTGCCTCAGGGACTCATCTGAAGCGCTCTCGTGAGCCTGCTGAACGGCGGAACGGCTATTCTGCATGTGCTCGTTCCATTGCCCGATTCGAAGCAAACTCTCCTCTTGCGCGGCGAGCTCGTCCATCCGTTTCCGAAGGGTATTCGGGGCTCCCGGTTGTCTGCTGTAGTTGAGCATGGCAGGGCTGACCCCGGTGGAACTATGGACGGCCGTGTTCAATGTTCCCATTCTCTGTGATTCCCTTGCGGATACGATGTTATCATCGTTTTCAAGGTACGGTTAACCCTTTCCGTAGGGTTACCCTGCGGGGTATAGGTTGGGGTGAAGGTCTGTTTTACCCCCTGATCTCTTAGGTACCCGTCTACCAACTGGTTGCGGAACTCGGTACCATTGTCGGACAAGAAGATCTTTGGCGTACCGAAACGTAGGATTACCCGTTCCCGGAGTTCCTTCACTATCGTCTTGCCGTTAGCACTACGTATGGGTATACATTCGACCCATCGTGTGAATACGTCGATGAATACTAGGACGTATTCGTGCCCTCGAGGGCTCTTCGGAAAGGGTCCGGCAATATCGCCCGCGACCACTTGCCAAGGCATAGACCACGTTCGGTCCTGCATGAGCCCGCGCGGCGGTCGCTGCTCGACCTTGCACTGTTGGCAGACCTGGCACTTTTGGACGTATCCCTTAACATCCGTGTACATTCCCGGCCAGTAATAGGATTGGGCGACGCGGGCGAAGGTCTTCTCGCGTCCCAAGTGTCCTGCCGTCTCTAGTTCGTGATTCTCGAACAACACCACTTTGCGTTCCTCCGGGGGCACGACGAGTTTCCATTCGTCGCCGTATCCGTCTTCTTCTTGGTGGTCGTAGTTCGGCTTTCGGTGATACATCACCCGGCCGACAACCTTCCAATTCGGGTTTCTGGGTGGCTCTCGACGCGCCGGAATTGATCCGTGTACCAGGCGCTGTCCCTTGACTTCGGCTGGTCCATTGCGCCAACCTCTGCCTTCGTGGGCTCAAAAGCGCGTGATAAGGCGTCGGCAACACATTGTCTGCCCCCTTTCGGTATTCGATCTCGAAAGTATGGCCTTGAAGTTGTAAGGCCCATCGGGCGAGACGTCTAATTGGGTTCTTCAGGTTGTATAGCCATTTTAGACTATTGTGGTCAGTCACCACCTTGAACCGGTACGCCTCTATGTATGGGCGGAATTTTTGGATGGCCCACACGACCGCCAAGCACTCGCGTTCCGTAGCTGAGTAGTTTGGCTCAGCCGGATTAAGGACTCTGCTAGCGTACTCTATGATTCGGTCTCCGTCTCCTACTTTTTGTATCAGGACGGCACCAATTCCTGTGGCGCTAGCATCTGTCTCCAGCACGTACTGCCCATCGGGTTCCGGTAATCCGAAGGGATATCATGAGTGCCTTAAGTTTAGCAAAGGCTTGTTCTTGGTCCTCTCCTCACACATATTCGCTCTTTTTTCCTGTTAACCTCGTTAACGGTTGAGCGTGCGTGGCGAAGTCGCTCAAGAATCTGCGGTACCATGAAGCAACCCCCAGGAAGGTGCGTAGCTGTCGCACGTTTCCTGGTCGTGGGTACTCCACGATAGAGCGCACCTTTTCAGGGTCTGGTCTGATACCCTCGCGGTTGATCAACAGGCCCAGGTACTTGGCTTCAGACTTGCAGAAGATACTCTTCTCTCGATTAATCGAGAGGCCAGCTTTGCACAACCTGTCCAATACGGTTTTTAAGTGTCGTAGGTGATCCTCGAAATTGGACGATACCACTATTATATCGTCCAAATAGGCGAAAGCCAATTCGCCTAGTTCGGGGCCGATCACGCTATCGATCAACCGTTGGAAGGTGGCGCCGGCGTACGAGAGGCCCAACGGCATCCGTACGAACTGGTAATGTCCCAGTCCGGGTACGGTAAAGGCCGTAATTGGCCGAGATTCGGTCTTGAGTGGAATCTGGTGATACGCGCTGCTGAGGTCGAGCGTCGATATATAGCGTGCGTTTCGCAAACGCCTTAATATATCTTGCATAAACGGTAGGGGATACGCATTCGGTTCGGTGACCTTGTTGACCTTTCTGAAGTCAATACAAAATCTGTACGAACCGTCCTTCTTGCGTATCATAACCACTGGGCTTGACTAGCCACTGTCCACTGGTTCGATTACCCCTTGGGTTAACATTTCCCTTACTAGTCTATGCATCTCCTGCTCGACCTTGTGCGATACCGGGTAATATCGCTGTTTGATTGGCTTCGTATCACCAACTCGAATCTCGTGCTCAATGCCTGCTGCACATCCCAAGCCCGCAGGGGCTTGCGATAGGGCCTCATCGACGGTCTTCTGCAGTATCGCCTGTTGGGTTGCCGTTACCTCGGCTAGTCCGATTGTAGCTAATCTCGGACCAGCCTCCAAGCTAGCTACTTCTAGCTCCATTTTGGCTTGTGATCCCTTGAACAGCAACGTGTTATCGTCGGGATCAAGTCCCGCTCTGAACAACCTGACGAAGTTCACTCCTAAAATACATTCCTCGACGAGGGTAGGGAGGATGGCTACTCTCGTCGGCATCGTCAATCCTCCCACGGTGTATGGCAGCAGGGCGTGACCGACGATCGTTAACTTACGACCGTCTGATAGTCCTGCTGTACCCGTGTGGGTGGTGTCCAATCTGACGCCTAGCACAGACGCTATTTCTAGAGCATTACTACCCATGGCTGTGGTGGAGGCCCCTGGATCATAGAGGGCCCGTATCTGGAAATCCCCTATTTTCATCGGTAGCCACCAACGCGTCTCCTGTTCCAGGGAATATCGGGAAACAGTGCGACGGGGGAGAGGGAGGGGAAAAATAATCGACAGGTATTTCTCCGGTCTCGCACTGTCGCCAGCGGCGCGCAGTCAGCCGAGACAACGTATGCAGCTTTTATTTATTTTCGTTGGGCGCCAGCTACCGTGCTCTCGCGTTAGGAGAGCAGGTAGCGCTGCAACGTTGGCTGGTCTCGGCAAAGTCCTGCTGGTCGCTGTGAGGGTCGGGTGGTTTCCCCGCTGCCTCCCTCCTCGTCGCCGTCGGTGCTCTGCGCGCGTGGCCGGCTATCACCTGTGAAGGATGAAGCGGGAGCGCGAAGTCCTAGGCCACGAGTTCGTTCGAGTCTAAAGCGGGGAGACGTATCGAGCGAAAGGGGAAAGGGGGGCAACGGGTGGTTTACAGGGCCACCCACGGCTGCGGCTCGTTCGGTTAGCTAGGTGTAGTTCGGGGCATGGCGGCTCCTAATCCAGAAGCGGGTACATCGAGGGGGGCGTCACAGGGGCGCCCCGAATGACGGACTAGTAGTTTAGGGGATAGCTCCTTCCCTGGACTGGTGGCGTGGTGGCCGCGACGGCGGCTATCGGCTAGGTGACAATGGGGGTATTCGCGCACGCGCTTACCGATCTCAAACCGATCGCGAAGGCTACGGGGGATGAGGCGATCAAGTGGGTGTAGTCAGTAACAAGTCGGATGTAAAGGTAATTCAGATTTATTATGCAAAAGAAAACTTCCCAGGTCAGCCCCAGTGATCTATCCCTCGCGATGGTCAGCCTGGTCTAGGTTACTGGGGGACGCGAGTGGCGTACTACGACGCGAAGTCGATCTAGGCAGACAATAATTCGGTTGAATACTTCGGACTTCGGATACGATTACACGATGTCGGTTTGTTTATTCGCGACGAAAATTCCAGCTCGTTCGAAGCAAATGCGCTCAGGAATTCGGTCGGTCGCGCGAAGGTTTGTTATTGTTCACGGCGTTGTTGGCACTTTGTAGCGACGATCGCGAACAAAATAAGGACGACAATGTATGTCCGAATTCTGCCGGTCAAACGAAGGTCTAGCACGACTCGTGTAATGTTTAGGTCGACTCGGGAAAGGAATTCATAGACGCGCACTCTAAGGAAGCCCGTTTCTCGGATGACAACAGTACGGCGACGCGCAAAACTATGCTCGGAAGGTCGGCGGCGAAAACATGTACAGCAACGGCAACGGGCGCGCGAAGGTTATACGGCATACCCGCGCGCGGACATTCGGCGATCATGCGACAATTTCAGATGCGGGACAATGAAACGACGTGACAAAGAAAAACTCGGAGAAAACGGCAAACATAGATGATCGCGAGGCGTAATGCGCGCGAAGGTCATACGGCACTCCCGAAACCGCGAGCGTTCGGTAATCACGCGACAACTTCGTCTTGCGGACAATGACAATACAACGGCTCGACAAAGAGATTTTCGGAAGTCAGCAATGAATAAGCGCGAATGTCATATCATCGAACGCGCAAAGGTCGTACGGCACTCCCGAAACACGGCGGTCGGCAATGCGCGGCAATCTCGCGATCATCGGTCATGCAAAAGAAAATCAGTAGTAGGAAAAGGTACTTACTCCTGTCAAATTTTCGAGCAATTACTGTCGCGGCTACGGCCGCCAAGGCCGCTGTAGCAGCCGCTACTATTGTCGTTTGCGTCGCCGTTATTGCTACTGTTGCTGCTTCGCTAATCTATCACTATCTTTCTATCGCTGCTTTTGATACTATTTTCTCTACTTCTCACTACTTCACTACTTCACTGCTTCACTACTTCACTACTCTCACTACTTCACTACTTCACTGCTTCACTACTTCACTACTCTCACTACTTCTTTTCTGTTCTCACTCTTCGCTTCTATTTCTCGCTGCTATCTTTCGCTTCTATTTTCGCTTCTAATTTTCACTTCTCTGCTTCCATCTGCTTTCTCTGCTTCTATCTGCTTTCTCTCTGCTTTCTATCTGCTTCTCGAGTACCGCGCGTCAGCGAGGCTCGGCGGGAACTTCTCACCGTCGAGGCTTAACGGTTACTGGCGCGCTGTTTTTCGGCGACGCGCCGCTTCTCCTAGCTTACTTCCCCTTAGTTATTGTCTATTGGCTAGCTTGTTGCTAAGCCGGGTCTCAGCGCCGTCTATATCAATACCTTTTGCCCGCGCAATTTGTTTATTGGTCAGTTCTTCGCGACTAATTTGCCTACTGGTCGCGAAGATAGCGTTGGTTTTCACTCATTAGTCCAACCACCCCTAAGCCGATAACGATTGGCCGGTCAGATGGTGTCGCTTGTCTATCCTCTTCTATCCACCGCTCGTTGGTCTTACCGATTCCCCTCGCTCGCTTCCGATCGGTCTAGCATCGGCGGTCTCGCTCGCTCTCACGCGCTCGGTCGCTCCTACTTCTAGTCTAGCTAGGCCTGCCTTAACTAACGAGGGCTTGCGATCAGCTGATCGCGGCTGGAAACTTTAAGGGCTTCTAGCTCCCCGGGGGAGTGTCGGATCGGGTCGTGAGTGCGTGAGGGGTTGTACGCGAGCGTAAGGGTCGTGCGAATCGGTCAGGGAGGCTTCTAGAGGTCATAGTTCGCGAGATCCGGGAGTGCGTGGGCGGGTGTATGCGGTCGTGGCTGTTCTGCTGCATCGTGCCGGCTTTGCTCCTTATACATCGTAGCGCTAGCCACTGTGCTGTCGCGTGGTCGAGTGACGTCACTTGTCGTCCGAGCCCCCTTGGTTCGGACGATCGGAGTTTCCATGGGGTTACGTTTCGACGATTTATCTGCCTTTGCCCGTGCCCCCGAGGGAGTGTGCGATCCATACGCTACCGCCTCGGCTGGTCTAGGGTCTCTGGCTTTATTAACGTCATTACCCTTCTTCTCCGCCTGCACTCTACCACCGCGCTCATCTTTGGCGTCACTGAGGGAGTTCTCGCTCTCGTCGCTCAACACGCTCGCTACTAGCGGCGCGGGCCGTGTTGACGAAGGCCGCGAGATCTCTTCAACGGGGTTTGGGTTACGGGATGAAGGAGCGGGGTCAACCCCAACTAACCACTCCTTGGCTCGTTTCCCTTATTGCATTGGGGACAGAACTTCCTGTAGTACCCCAGTAGGCCACACTCGGCGCATTTGATCGGCCCTGCGAACTCTCTTCCTCGTCTGCGGGGAGTCTCCGGCCTCCTGGCTCGGTCCTCGGAAGTCGGGTTTTTACCGGCGCGAATATCCTTTATCCCCTCCGATATCTCCTTGAGTGACAGCAGCATCTGGTTCACTACATCGGAGGATAGGACTTTCTTTTCGCCATCGACCGATTCAAAGCTAGGGTTAGGTGTCGCCCCCGAGGGCGTCAGCGTGTAGACGACCTGGTGCGTCACCTTCTCGAGTACCTTCTCCATACGGTCCAACCTATCATTGACTTCCGGTTTGTCACCGGACATAGATGCCACCTTTCCCTTATGACCCTTGCTCGCGTCGGTGCGGGGGTGGTACGCCAACTCAGGATATAGAGTCGACTGAGGGTCTGGTACCGTCCGCTCCATCCTTCGCTGATGCAAGTTATTTTAGGCCGCCGTGGCCAGGTCGTTCAGGGTCCGTACGGAGTCTACTTCCGATCTCCGTATTTGGCTCTGGATTTCCGGGAGGAGGTTAGCGTGTAACAGGTCTAGTTGGCATTCAGGTGTCATCGGTGGGTTCAGTCGCTTCATCCGGCCCATAATGTTGGCGATGTAGACGTTCGCGGGTTCGTCTGGGCCCTGATATCGGCCTTGAACCTCTTTCGTTAGACGCTGCTGTTGTTGCCTGCTGGTCCCAAACCAGGCTCTTGCGTCTGCCTCGAAGTCCGCGTAGGAGAACCATTCATTTCGTATTGCCTCGTACCAGACGAGGGCGGGACCGACGAGTAGCTCGGATACTGCCAGGAGCATCTCGTCCTCCGTAAGTCCCGCGCTGTTCCTCGAGCTGTCCAGCCTTGACAAGAAGGTGTCAACGCTCGCATTGCCCTCTCCGGAGAATCTGAGCTTCCATCCTCGGACAATGCGGTCGACGTCTCTTGTTATCGACCACGGGTTTGACGTCTGGTGGGATGACATGCTCGGCGGATGGTTGTCCACTTCAGCATTAACTCCACCGAGTTGATGCTGTCCACCCTCTCCGAAAGGGGGCGTCCGGTGGGGGGTCCGGCCGGTGGCCCCCGTGGGCCTCTGTCTGGGTCCAGCTGGAGTGCTCTGGGGTAGCCTGGTGTCGTAATGGCATGTGAAGGTGTCTTGGAATGCTACGCTCCTACGCGTGTTCTCCTGTTGCTGCACTTCGTTGGAACAACTCGCATCGTCTTGCCGTATATTTCTGTCTTCGGCGTTTTCTAATGCGCTGATCCTGGCGGATTGACTTTCCAATTGGTCCTTTACATTGACGCTGTTGCTGAGGATCTTTTCTAATATTTTTGTTAAATTGGACATATTCAATCCTAGTGAGTCTAGCAGCTTTAGTTTCTTCTCATTTTCTCTTGACCGGAAAATGAGGTCTTGGATCATCACCGCGAATGCCGGCGGAAGTTGGAACTGGCTGCCATCATCAGCTGTTATCGTAATACTCTTATTACTGTTCACGTTCTCTCCGCTGTCCAGGACATTCGCGATGTTTATCGCGGTTTTCTGTACTCGCGATATTACCTCCGCACTCTGCATTGACTGGGCTAGCGGATGTTCCCCCTCCTGCTCGGATGCTGTGTGTTCCTGGCATAGAGATACAATTAGTTCCGAGCGTAGGGCGGCTCTTTTGGCTGGACTGCTGTGCTGGTTGTCGGCTCCAGCGAAATCTGCTGCGGAGTAGTCGCCGAGTAGCCAGGTATGTAGTCGTGCAGCTCTCGAGAGCTTGGTCCCGCTTGTTTTGAGCTCCAGTTGTTCGAGGTAATCTTCGATTTCCTCCTCCTGGAGCGTCAACACCCAGTTTTCTATTTCTGTTTGAGTGCGGTCCATTTTTCTCTGTTAGTTGACTTGCGACTAATTTTTATGCAAAATTTACACGTTTGTTATACGAGTGCGAGTGCTGTATTAAAATTCGTACGCAAAATGCAAATAACAAAAATTTTATTAGCCGACACTGGGCTTGATCAAGGGCGTTTTACGATTTATTTGTCGAAAGACTTTTCGCTCGTTAATACGCAATATAATGATCCTGCCTATCAGACGCACTAACTGTTTGTTAGCGCGGCTGTGTTGGTTAGTATCTAAAATATTATAACGAGCGTTGCGTAATCACCAATAACCGCAGCTAATAATATTTAAAAAAAACACATTTACGTTAAGACAACACGATATCAAATAAAATTACCAAATTGAATTAATTTCGTTTGAAAATTGCTGGTGTTAGTTTTCCCCGGGCCAACGGGTACAATATTATTGATTTGCGGCAACTTCCAAAATTTATTGGTGTTTACGCTTTTACGAGTCGTTCGGTAGCACTCGCACGCGCTTACAGTTATTGTTTACACTTTTACGCCGCGGCGGGCCTTCGCAAGCTAACTAACAGGCTATGTTTACTATTGTGGCCTTCGGTATCAAGTGTGCACAACAACACTTGATTGCCACCTAAGTCGCTGGTTGACTGAGCGCAAGGTCACTATTGAGAACCGGTGTTTTGAACGATCAAAAACACCGTAGGTTCTTTAACGTTGGGCGCCATGTAACGGGGTAACACCGTTTAATTATATTTTTATTCACGCGACTTTGTTGAAAGGGCGAACGTAATAATCTATGCTCAAAATGTAGTCCGGAGAGCATGCGGAGACAGGCGTCAGTCAACCGGTAATTCTAATTAACCTATAAGAAAGTGAGTGGAAGCAAAAGAAGTAAGCGAGTCGAAAAACACTTGTTAGTAACACGAACAGAACCTTTTATTATCACTCAAATACTACATAAGGTCGGCCCGCGGGTTTGTTTACATCGACGCTCGCTCATCGACAACACGTATTGTCGGGATGCTCGCTGCTCTTTGTTATTAGAGCCGTTACATGCACGCTTCGAATGCCGGAAATTAATCGTTAATCATGCAATCGCGGTCGTGAGATTAAGCTGGCCAGCTTACCTTATTATTGCAGGCGTACGGAGCGGACGATAAATAGTCGCACTGCGCGGAACTGTTTTGTTTATTTTCGCAGGTCGCGAATTCGCGCACACGCGGTTTTGCCCTCGATGGCGAAACCTCGCACACTCTCCTTAGGCGGCTCGTGTCCCTTCCCTCTGCAGACGTATGGCACCACGTCAACGGCGGTTACTGTCCTGGCACTGGGCTGAATGTTCCTCCCTTATTGTATTAGTGTTAACGGCACGTGGATCGGCGATAGCGAAAACAAAAGCGGGCGAACGCAATGATGGTCAGTGCTTCACTGGTTCGGTTTCAATCGCGCGCGTTCCGTCTGCCCGCGCGCCGAATTCCTTCGTTACGTATTTCGTCCCCCCGGTAGGTGCTGCCCTCCCAGGCAGCAATTAAGTTAGGTTATCAGCGCTAATTTGACGTTTACCGTCACAATATATACATATATATATATACGTATATAGCGTACGATCAGACGAATTCTAGTACGATTACTTATTGCAAGGACAATAGTCATTATAAGGACCAGTTAAAATAAAAGATTATATTTCTTGGACAAATATTCTAACAATTTACACATATATATACAACTATATAAATTCAAGGACAAGTCTACTAATAATAATAACAAATAAACATTTAACAAGTAAGTAACTCAAGGTTCATTATTATAAAACTGTCTTCTTCTTACCTATTTCTCTATAATAATAATAATACTTGGAATAATTACCATTTGGCAAATTTCCACGTATTCATTTTGTGTATAACTACATATATATATATGTAGATGTGTATACGTTCGTTAAATTCTTAACTATCTTGGCTTTGGTATTTTGCTCTCGCGACTCTTTTCATTTATTATCATAAATACCGGTCGGACCAGCGTAATGTGATTTTCTCAATTACATAGTATGATAGCCTACGTTGACGAAGTGTTTAAAAATTAAGCATGTCCCCATAACATGATATGCATGTGTACAGGATTAATAGTACGTCTGCAATATTTTGACTATATTTAAAAGAACTCGGTTCCAAATTGCTAAAACTCTTGAGTAAGCCTTAACTCCAACTTTACATAATTATAATTAAATCAACGATAAATCGGCTTCAAGAGAAATTTTCTTAACGAATAAATTATTACCTGTAATTCGGCAATATATATAAATTTAGTAGTATATTTATTGTTACGAATAATTTTTCAATAGTTTAAATCGCAGCCCTATTACTACAGCTAATACCTTTGTCTTTAACCAGTAGAGTCGAGACTAATGAGAGTTTCGACCTATATAATTATTTTATGATACATATATAAATAATCGTGCCTATATTTGCAATAGTAGTAGAAGGACCTCTATATAAATATATTCTAGTTATTTGATTTTTTTTTTAATATTTATGTCCCATAAATATACCTATACGTAAAATATATTTAATAATTAACTTGCGAGCGTTAAGTGAGCGGGGCCTCATACATGCAGCAATACACCACATCGAGTTGTAGTGTCACTCGTTTGCTAAAAAGACACTAACGACGTGTGTGTCTACCCGAAACCCACGTCACAGATGGTAGCAGAGCGTGGTTTATTGCTGTTTTAACGCTCTTAATTAATTAATTATTAACTTTTAATATTAAAAAAAAAAAAAAAAAAAAAAAATAATATTTACCAAATGGGTGTATAATTTATACCCATGATACCGTTCCCGAAATAAATAGTAATATTAAATAACGCGTAATAAATTACGTTACGTTAACGATTTATAGGAACGTACATTCAGAACATAAGTTTTAGTTAATTAAGTATATATACAGTGCCGGTCAGCCACTTTAACCCCCTCACGAGCAAAATCAGTCTAACTTCAAAGTTTTATATCTCTGGTAGAAATTAACGTACAGAGAGGCGCGTGGGTGCGTTTGAAAGGTCTTTCAGAGAGCTTTCAAATGATATGACTCACGGTTGCCATCGATTGTTTTTTTAAATTTTGCAACAATTATGCAAAATTGAAAATTCTGAAATTTTTTTATTATTTTTGATAATTAGCCAATTTTGGAAAAAAAATCGTACGAAAATTTGAAGTACACCATTTTTTAGCTATTACCAAGCCCTATCTGAATCACTCATCAAAAATTTATTTTCGTCAAATATGACGCGCGCACGGGCATTTTTTCCTGGAAGTGACAGTTTTTTTCAACATTTTTTATCTCCGTCAAATTGTAACAATCGAAAAAAATTTTATAGCAGAAAAAATGTTTGTTTTTTCACGTAGAATACTGCAATAATTTTTTTTTCGGTTTTTCGAAAAATTTTTTTTTTTTCGGTTTTTTTCAATTTTTTTTTCTCACAGTCGGTACGCTAAAAAGATGAGAAACCACAAAAAAAAAATTTTTTCCACCCATTTAATAATACTACATAACAAGTATCGTAAATTACATAAAAAAAAAATCTTTTTTTTTTTCGACCTTGAAAAATAATTTTATCAATAAATAAATGAAATAGCAACAAATGTGAAGTCAGAAATTTTTTTTAATTCACATAAAGCAATAACTACGTATTATAAATTTACTTCAGATGTTAAGTTGGAAATGATTACTTGTTTCATAGAGAATATGTACTATCTAACACGCTGATTAATACTAGCAGTATTTACAAAGTGATATCCCTACTTTCACCAAATCAAACATACTTCTACAAATATTTCTGTACTTCTGATCACAAGCTTATCATTCGGTAGCGAGCAGTTACAGTATGAGTAACTATTTGTGTAGTGTCTATGTATTGTGACCATGGCAAAATCGAGGAATTTAACTGTGCGTGAACGTAATAGCATTATTGCACTATACGAACTCAATATGAGTCACCATGCAATTTCAAAAAAGTTGAACATAGACAGGCGTACAGTGGCATATAACATCAAAAAATTCCATGAAACAGGTACTGTACAAAATCGACGCTCACAGCGAAGAAGGAAAACTACTGTTAAAGAAGATAACTATATTTGCCAAAAAAGTGTACGTAATCGAAAGTTAACAGCTCCTCAAATAACTGCTCATGTTAACGAACATTTAGAGAAATCCGTGAGTGTAAGCACCGTACAAAGACGTTTAAGAGAAAAAGGACTGTTTGGTCGAGTTGCCGTTAAAAAACCTTTACTGCGATGTGTGAATAAAAGGAAACGTCTACAGTGGGCAAGAGCACACAGAAACTGGACGATCGCCGATTGGAAAAAAGTTCTTTGGTCCGATGAATCGAAGTTTGAAATTTTTGGGAATAAAAGGAGAGTCTACGTAAGAAGGACAGCTCATGAGAAATACAATAACGATTGTTTAATTCCAAGTGTTAAGCATGGTGGCGGCTCGGTCATGGTATGGGGATGTTTTGCTGGTTCAAAAGTAGGCGATATCGTTAAAATTGATGGAATTTTGAACAAAGAAGGTTACAAAAAATTCTCCAATACCATGCAGTAAAATCAGGTTTGCGATTAGTTGGACAACCTTTTGAATTCCAACACGATAACGACCCTAAGCATACATCAACGATATGCAAAAATTATTTATCTAATTTAGAAAAACAAAAGAAGCTAAAAGTTATGCAGTGGCCACCTCAGTCGCCTGATTTGAACCCCATTGAATTACTATGGGAAGAACTCGATCGAGCCGTGAGAAAAAATAGCCTAAGTTCTGCCACTAATTTATGGGAAGTATTGAAAAGAGAGTGGGTAACCATCAAACAGGAGACTTTAGATAAGCTGGTTGCCAGAATGCCAAGAATCTGTAAAGCAGTGATTAAGCACAAAGGAGGACATTCTGATGAAAAAAAAGTTTAATTTATTCTGATTATCGTATGGATATTTATGTATTTATTAATTGAACGTTTAATATTGTTACTTGATATTGAAGCATTATGAAATGTATTTACGTATTCCAACATTATTAAGATTGAAAAAAATTAAGACGCGTTAATCCAATTATATCGGTGCTATTTTGATAATTGAAGTATTTAGTCTATGTAAATATTATTATGTGAATTTATAATACGTAGTTATTGCTTTGTATACATTAAAAATATTTTCTGACTTCACATTTGTTGCTATTTCATTTATTTATTGATAAAATTATTTTTCAAGGTCGAAAAAAAAAATTTTTTTTTTTATGTAATTTACGATACTTGTTATGTAGTATTATTAAATGGGTGGAAAAAAATTTTTTTTTGTGGTTTCTCATCTTTTTAGCGTACCGACTGTGAGAAAAAAAATTGAAAAAAACCGAAAAAAAAATTTTTTCGAAAAACCGAAAAAAAAATTATTTCAGTATTCTACGTGAAAAAACAAACATTTTTTCTCCTATAAATTTTTTTCCATTGTTACAATTTGACGGAGATAAAAAATGTTGAAAAAAACTGTCACTTCCAGGAAAAAATGCCCGTGCGCGCGTCATATTTGACGAAAATAAATTTTTGATGAGTGATTCAGATAGGGCTTGGCAATAGCTAAAAAATGGTGTACTTCAAATTTTCGTACGATTTTTTTTCCAAAATTGGCTAATTATCAAAAATAATAAAAAAATTTCAGAATTTTCAATTTTGCATAATTGTTGCAAAATTTAAAAAAACAATCGATGGCAACCGTGAGTCATATCATTTGAAAGCTCTCTGAAAGACCGTTCAAACGCACCCACGCGCCTCTCTGTACGTTAATTTCTACCAGAGATATAAAACTTTGAAGTTAGACTGATTTTGCTCGTGAGGGGGTTAAAGTGGCTGACCGGCACTGTATCTTGAATCATATATATATCCATATATATATTTAACTATATATATCTACCTTAAACCTGTAAGCGATCCCTATGATAACGTTTTGAATACGTTAAACTAGAAGGATAATATTATACGATTAGTGTAGAAATCAGGGGTAAGACTGATAGTACGCATTCACATTATTTGAGAACAAAACAAAATGAACCCTGCAGCAGTAGCAGCAGCGCAACAGCAGGCGCAAGAACAGCAACAAGCAACTTTCATTATGCTGCAATCAGCATCAGCGAGTTTTGCTTTACAAAATTCTTTGTTAGGAATCCCAGAGTTTGATGGAAATAATCTTCCATTAAAAGATTTTATTCAAGATATAAAAAACGGATCTGCCACAGTACCTGTCGCCCAAAGACCGAATTATGTAAAGGCCGTCATAGCAAAATTAAGGGGGCCGGCTAGAGACTGTTTGTATGGGAAAACCGTTAATACTGCAGAAGAATGAACGAAAGCTTTAAAGGAAAGATTTGCACCGTGTAAAGATTTTGCTTATTATGATGCAAGATTACACGCGTTAAGAATGAAACAGGGCGACACTGTCGGAGATTTCCATGACCGGATAAATATATTGTTAAATTGTGCAGAACATGCATTAAAAGACGAATTGGGAGCACAATTTAACGAGATTATGTTGACACCATTGAAGTCAGCTGTAGTAAAAATATTCGTAAACGGTTTACCTAAAGAAATAGGGGATTTAGTGGATGTCAAATGCCCTACTTGTTTGAGCGAAGCTTATAAAGAAGCCTTGAAAATTGAGGCTCGAAATAATATGAAACCTACGTTTGAAGCTAACAAATGGACTGGTTTCAATAAAAATTTGGACGTTGCTTACGTGCAAGAGCAGGGATTGAAATCAGAAAAACAGTTGCCCATTGAATTCGAAGAATTGCCTGCTGAATTTCAGCAACTCTATATTCAAAAGAGCCAGTACCAACAGAGGCAATTTCAACAAAATTCAGAGAACGGTAATAACTACCAAAATAATAATAATCAGTACTCCAATAATGGAGGTTACTCTGGAAATAATTCTCAGAATAATAGATTTCAAGGACAGAGACAATATCAGCCTAGGACTGGGAATTGGATTCCGAGATTTCAAGGCTCGCAAGGCTGCTCTTATGAACAAAATAACGGAAGATTATACAATCCGGATACAGACACGTATCTGTATCCTACAGGAAGACGGTATGGCATGATTAGTTATGATCAACCAAGACTTGGATCGCCTCAAGGACAAAACGGGCAGTTGAAACAAATTGGACAATATCAGCGAGAATTAAGACCTAATCCGCCATATAACCAACCGACAAATGCTGAGCCTTTAAACTCGCAAACGGCTCGTCCCGACATCAAGGTGACGAGCCTCGCAAAACCAACACAAGCAATGATCGAGAAAGCCAAGGCAGTTCTGGCACGACTGGCAGACCAGCCGAGTCAGAAAGACGGAATGCCACCGGCACCTGTAATGACAGTGTTACAGAAACCCCTGGCTACCAGTATGCAGGACCAGGCGTCTGCATTGCCGCGAATCGGGGATCTGGCGATGGAGATTGTGAGGTCCATGAGCAGACGAGAGTAAGGTTTTGTATACCTGAAACTAATCAAAAATGGACAGTATTTATAGTAGACAATGGCGCTTCAGTAAATATAATTAAGTTTAAGATTCTAAGGTGGACAACGACTTTTAATCTGAGGGAAGCTACTTCGCTTAGTGGCATTACAGCCCATACAGTACCGACGTTGGGGACTGTTATGTTAAGCATAAATGGACGGAGTACTAAATTTCATATTGTTTGGGACAATTTTCCAATTCAAGAAGATGGAATGTTGGGAAGAGCATTTCTGAAAACTACAAGGGCTGTGATATCTTATCACAGCGATGCCTTAATGTTAAACAGTGATGTGATGAATCCAGTGCCGTTCCTGCCAGAGAATATTCCAATAAACAATCTACGCAACGATCTTATCGCTATGTACCCCATCAAGTACCAAGAAATGCTGAAAGAAGGTAAAATACCTCCTTATGAAGGGGAGACCGATTCTTCTGAAATTAATGTAAATGATGCAAACATCAACAATAGCAAGGTAAAATATAAGATACCTGCAAAGTCGCGCCAAGTTATTCAAATAAACTTGATGCGGACGAATCTAGTGGAAGGTTATCTCCCCCAAATCAACGTAGGAGACGATCGAGTATACATGGGACAAGGAGTAGTAACAAATCAAAATGGAACTTGTAAAATTATGGCTGTTAATACTCATTTTGATAAAAACGTAACAATAGAAGTGGACCCGAGGGTCATACTGCCGTTCGAGCATATGAACCCCGAGGCTAGTTCATCTTCGGAAAGTGAAAGCGAATGCACTAGTCCACAGAATGCTGAAATACAGCTCAAACAAAAATATAAGAGGCTACTTAAATTATTGAGAACAGGACATTTGGCACCAAACGAATACAGAAGTATTAAGCGTTTGATAAAACAATACCCAAATGTATTTTTACTGCCAGGTGAGCCGCTACCATGTACTAGTATTATTGAACATGAAATTCATCTGGAAAACAATGTGCCCATTAACACTAAACAATATCGACATCCGCCGGCACATAAGTAGTTTATAGAAGAACAAATTACGAAACGACTTAAGGACGGAATTATAGAGGAGTCAAATTCTCCTTATAATTCGCCCTTATGGATTGTACCGAAGAAAGCCGGAAGCGATGGCAAACCGCGTTGGCGAATTGTGATAGACTTCCGTGAATTGAACAGCAGAACTATTGGAGACGCTTACCCTCTCCCTAACATCGCAGATATCTTAGACCAACTAGGGGCCTGTACCTATTTCTCAACTTTCGATCTTGCAAATGGCTTTCAACAAATTCCTTTGAAGGCCGAGGACAGAGCTAAAACTGCATTTTCCACTTTACGTGGACACTTTCAGTATATACGCATGCCCGAGGGTTTGGTGAACGCCCCGGCTACGTTTCAACGAATGATGGACCATTTACTAAGAGGACTGTTAAACGTTGAAATGTTAGTTTACCTTGATGATATAATAGTTTATGCAAAGGACCTGAACGACCACGAGGGAAAGGTCAGAAAACTATTCGAAAGATTGTCTAATGCAGGATTGGTCCTACAACCGGACAAGGTAGTATTCTTGCGTAGAGAAGTCAAATTCTTAGGACATATAAATAGCAAACGAGGCGTAGAACCGGACCCGAAATTGGTCTCTGCAGTCATGGACTTCCCACGCCCAACCGGTGTAAAAAGTATCCGATCCTTTTTGGGACTATCAGGCTACTATCGACGTATTATTAAAGACTATTCGAAAATAGCAAAACCGCTGAGTGATCTAACTAAAAAGGACAGAGAATACGAATGGGGATCCGAACAAGAAGAAGCCTTCAATACATTAAAAGAACTCTTATGTAAAGCTCCCATATTGACGTTCCCCGATTTCGAGAAACCTTTCACTTTGACTACCGATGCTTCGGACTATGCTGTAGGAGCTATCCTATCGCAGGAAGTAGATGATGTGGAGCGCCCGGTGACATATTTATCGAGGTTATTAAACAAATCAGAAAGAAATTATACGACGACAGAAAAGGAATGCATTCGTGTCTATACGCCATGAATCAATTCCGCCCATACCTGATGTGCAAGAAATTCACCCTAATAGCCGATCACGAGCCATTGAATTATATGCACAATCGCAAGGACCCAGGACAAAGATTGATGAGGTGGATGTTCAAGTTCACCGATTTTCAGTACACCTTCAAATTTAAATCCGGTAAATTGAACTACAATGCCGATTCACTTTCCCGCAATCCAGTGGACCTGAATGTGTATTTAAAAGAAAAAGAAAAGTGTGAACAGGACCTCAATGACAATATACCTAATATACAGGTAATGATGTTCAAGAAATGGAAAGATAAATCAAAAGAACAAGAAGCCGCTAAAGAAAAGTCAGAGGAAGAAAAGAAAAGAATGTGCAAACGAGCAAACACGATTGCTGGCGAACCTAGACCGATAGGTAGACCTTTAGGCTCTAAAACCAACAAACGAAGGCCGGAGTTAGAACATAGTGTGATAGCTGGGAGAACGAGGAGTAAGAACCCTACTCCATTGACAACTGCCGCCGACCCACAGCCTAGTACATCCGGTCAAAGTCCAAAAGCAAGGACTAGATTGCCTACGAATAAAAAGGATCCTACGACACAAGCTACGGGAAATAGACCGCAGGTACCGCAAAGTCAAAATTCGAGTAATATCTCGACTAATCGAGAAAGCGGAACTAGAACTGACATTTCACGGTGGCCGCTAGTGCGGAAAGATACGCCTCCAACGACGTCCAAAATAAAAGAAATCCAGAGTCAGGTTGCCACTGCAGGATCTTATGAGGCTCTAACGGACGAATCCAGTGTAGAAACCGATAGGATCACTGCTAAAAGCCCGTCATTTTCTCGGAGATCTATGATGTCGTCAACGGGTATAAAGGAAACGGACGTTAACACACGTAAACAAAGGAGTTCTGAAAGCGAGCCGCCGATTCCGGATTTTACTCGTACTGGACTAAGGGAACAGGAAAAAACCGAACCCGAAAGGTTAGAAGATTCAGTTCAAAATATAAAGGACAAAACATTAACTGAAAACGCTGAATCGGCTACACAACGAATGTCGCAATCTGACGAAAGTGATGGATCATTGGATATTGAAGTGACTGGTCCTCAAACAAGTGATAACACTGATAGTACCAATTACGACGACGTCTTTGAGAACAAACACGATTCTACCGAAAAGGAAATCATGACCAACCTAACTCAAAATGAACTTGCAGAATCGTGTGCTAGGTTCGAGGAGAGTTTGAGACGACACCGGAGTGCCGAAGATGTGACGTTTTATTGGGACAATAGAGATTTGGAACCTTACGAAATCAGCCACTTCTCTGATGGGGACGAAGTAGATCCTGAATTACAGAATGTGTTAGTAGAAATGGACCCATACAGTGACGAAAACTCAGACGAAGAAATGGAAAGAAGAATAAAAAA
This sequence comes from Phymastichus coffea, assembly GCF_024137745.1. Lineage (NCBI taxonomy): Eukaryota > Metazoa > Arthropoda > Insecta > Hymenoptera > Eulophidae > Phymastichus > Phymastichus coffea. The sequence goes on from NW_026706814.1 coordinate 9,992,546, forward strand.
ATTAGTGGAATTGTCCCAACATGCTGTGGAATCCGAAATAGAACAAAGAAATTCTGAACCGCAGAGCGATACAATAACGTCGAACAACGACTTTGTTCATGACAGTGAACATGAAAAATCTAACGAAAGGGATGAGTTAACCCCTTTGCAGAGACGAGAGTTATCGGTGACGCCTAATGTGAAAATTGGCGAACCTAAAAGCCGAAGTACCCCATTAAATAAGGGACAAACGGGTATTAAATTTAAGGGACTCGAAGAAATACCGGAAGAAAAAGAAAGTATAAATAGCGAGACTACACGGTCCCTGGTCGAATTGAACTTTTCAAAGGCTCCAATAGATGATGATTTCTTCTTCATCCTGCCTCATGCAAAGGGACCCATAAATCAGTATAAAACACCTAGCGATCATAAAAATCCTAGTTCCTCAAGTACAGAAGGTAGCGAAACCCTTTTGGGTCCTGGGTATTTCACTTTACAAAATAATGTGAGAAACTCTCAACAATGCTTGACTTACCAGAGAGACAATATAGTACATTTGATTTCACGGGATTGTGATAATACTACGGCAATAGCCAGATTATTAAGCGAGATAGGTGCTATTGCCCTACGTAATATGAAAAATAAAAAACCTAAGATTGGACAAATTTTAACGACAAATTATAAAAAATATAAGATATATTCCATAGTGGTAAAGGACAAATATTATAACTCAACGAGCGTAGAAACTATAAAGGTCGGATTGGCTAATTTAAAGAAGCTCTTAATTCGTGATAAGGTTAACAACTTCCGCATGTCTAGGAAAGGTGATTACACAGATGATTTGGAACCAGGTCTGTTAATGGAACTATTAATCGGAGCCTTTGAAGGTAGTCCGATAACAGTTACCGTATGTTACGGGAAAACGACTTTGCCTCCCAAAGAAGAGAGAACAAATATCGTTAAAACGTTGCATGATAGCTTAATAGGAGGTCATAAGGGAGTAAACCAAACTTATCAGAAGATAAGGGCCTGATATTACTGGCAGGGCATGAGAAATGATGTATTGGACTATGTTAGGAAATGTCCGAAATATCTAGAAAAGAAAATAGACAGACATAAAATCCATGAACCGATGATTGTCACCGACACTCCTATAGAAGCTTTTGACAAAGTCTCAATAGACACGGTAGGCAAGCTGAGGACGACACCTCGTGGTAATTGTCATTTATTAATAATGCAATGCCACCTAACGAAATACGTAATCATTGTACCCATAAAGGATTTAAAGGCGACTACTATAGCCGACGCACTCGCTAGACATCTGATTTGTCAATTCGGAGCCCCCAGGGCTATTCTTTCAGATCGAGGCACTAGCTTCTTGTCGGACATAGTTGAATCTTTGTTACATCTCTTTAAGGTAAATCACCTCACTACGTCCGCATATAGGTCTCAAACGAACGGGTCATTGGAACGTAGATGCCCCTCTTATGGACTTTATGAGGACTTCTTCAGAAAACTTCGATGATTGGGACAGGTTGGTTTCATTTGCGATTTTTACTTATAACACCAGCGTTCATGCTGCAACGGGCTATACGCCTCATGAACTTGTATACGGACGAGTAGCCCGATTCCCAATGATGATACCACGGAAAGAAAAACTGCGTACTTATAATCAGTATTTAATAGACCTCGTTAATAGATTATCGGAACTAAAATTAGCTGCCGGTACGAACCAAATAACTGCGAAAGTACGATGTAAAAAACAATACGACAGTAAAGTAAACATGTTTAAGGGTAAGAAAGGCGATTATGCCTGGGTCTTAAATGAGCCCCGCGTAGGCAAGGTAGATAGTTACTATAAGAACCCCCTTAAAATTATTGAAATACTAGGACACAAAAATGTTATTTTGGAGTTGCGAAATGGTAAAAGAATTAGAAAGCATGTAGACAAGCTTAAGTTAAAACTATAGTATATATATATTTTGTTTTAATTTTTATTATGTATTTATTAATCACTATTAGTTGCACTATTATACATGTTGAAACCCTTTTCTTCTCTTCTTTTTGCTCCTATTTATTTATTTATTTTTTTTTTACTTTTCTCCTTCTACGACGAATCTGTATTTCTGTTTTTGTTCTTTACATGTGATTACATCTATTTTCAGGACTATCCTACTATTTTTTCTCTTCTTTCACATTAACCAATATGTGTATTCAATTCTATCTACTGTCGTTGCTATTTCTACCTTTCTTACGGACAAAAGGACAGCAAACATATACAATAGAAAAATTAGACAATAATCCTGGACTGTATTATGAACAATTGAGTCAGGTTAAAATGAAAAGAGCTGATTGGAAAGATTATATAGCTCTCGATATCGCTTATTTAATAACACAGTCGCTACAATCGGTAGATTTTCACTCATTTTATGACAAATGTGTTATTCATCTACACATGGCGACCTGTGCCAATACTTTGGGAGAACAGGGATTGGACCTAAAAATGAAAATTTTAAATAGTTTGCACAAGGACGTCATTTATGCTTCTAAAACAATGGACAGTATTACTCCGCCCAAAATAAGGAGCCCACGTAGTATAAGAACTAAACGTCTAACGCCTTTTGGAGGTATTGGTAAGCTTAGCCATAGCTTATTTGGACTAGTGACAGAGGACGAAACTAATGAGATAAATAAAAATATAGATCGGCTATTTGCAGACCAGAAAACTATGGCAAATCTAGTAGAAAAGAAAACTCATGTAATATTAACTGGCATGGACAAATTATATACAGTCGAACCTAACGCACTGCCTGCTGTCGGGAGTAGCCGACCCGTGCACTGCACGCCGCGCGTCAGCCAATCAGAGCATTGGACCAGATGTGCGTATACTCCCGCTGGTGAGCGGAGATCTGAGGGGCCCGTATAAATTTGACACCGGAAAATATTATACGCGCTATACTTTCTAGAGAAAAACAGTAAATTTGATGGTTAAAAATGTATTCGTTACTAAATAAAAGTAAATATTAATGCATATTTTCCACGTGGCTTGGGTAATTAAAAAAATGCTTCATTGATGAAAATAAATAATGTTTTTTGAGTATTGCTTTTTCGTGGTATTTAAATTTTAATGAAATATTAAGGTTAAAAATGTTTCTCATTGACAAATAAATATTTCAATAATGCTTATTATTCAATCCCGGAAATGTTTATTTTTGAATGAAATTACATATAGAGAAAAATAGGAAACTTGTATTTTTCCAAACCTAAATTCTAAAAGTTGTTTATAAATATTACATATTTACAGTGCACAATTTTAAAAAAATTGAGTTTTCAATTTCTAAAAAATATTTAATAGATCAAAAATTATTAACTGTTAAACTTGCAAAAAAAGTTAATTTTTCAATTATTAACTTTTTAAAAATGTATTTTAAAAAAAAAACTACAAGAGACGTTTTCATCTTAAAATAACCCAAATTATCTATAAAAAATTGTTTTATTGAAAAAGAATTATTTGTACACGATTATTTAAACAACTGAGTTTTGAACAAAACCTAGGGGTTTGTCGTAAAAATTATTAGTACCATTGGATTCAGCAGGTAAAAATACATAAGATTACATGGTTTTTACTTTCTGCCGTCTTAGAGTATACGGGATGATACGCGGTTCCCGGATTAGCAGTAGACGGCAGTGTCTGTCGCGCAGTGTTTAGGGAGAGAGAGCGCGCAGTGCACGGGAAAAGGCAGTGCGGTAGGAGGTAGTGCGTCAGGTTCGACTGTACTATGATGGACAAACATAGCGAAATTATAACACACCTAGAATCGCAAGTTGCGGATGTACTAAATAAAATGGAGGACGACCGGAAACAATGGGACTACATTATGCTCTTGTATTCTTACGGAAGAGCACTAGAGGCGCGTTTAGATCATTGTATTGATTAATCCAGGAGACTATTGGACATATTGCATAATGTCAGAGAGGGTAGGATACATCCAGACCTGCTTACCACTGACGTACTACACCAAATAACCTCTGATATCAAACACGCATATCACGACTTGGATTTTCCGATACCTTCAGAATATTTAAGAATAGAAGAGATTGTAAAAATTTCTAAGGTAGATGCAATTCACAAATCAGGACGGACATTCATAGTTTTGCATCTGCCCTTAGTGGACAGAAATTCATATAACCTTTACAGGTTGCATTCCATATTAGTCCCTCAACCATACGCATCTACCGGAAATTCAGCCTACATAAGATACAGATACCCATATCTGGCCCTGAACAATGATCTAAAACAATATATGCGTTTGGATTATGCCACTCTAAAAGAATGTATAAGTACACATCATGCATCCATTTGCCCGACCAAGGCGCCGCTACTGGACATTAACCTCAACCAGGATTGTGAAGTCCGAATGCTACTACAACCGTCGCAAAAAGAAATCTATAATTGCGACTTGGTAATTAGGACACAACAAATAACGCAGTGGAATTACATCGAATCTGACAGATCTTGGTTGTTTTCAGCGGTAAAACCCGAAAATTTACGTATCAGTTGTCCGGGTCATAAAGATGAACCTGTTCGTCTGGAGGGCATTGGTATTATTAAATTAGCACCAGGGTGTATAGGACACACAACTGATGCAACGTTAATGACCGAAATGGATAGAAATGCTACAGAGCAATATATCTACAAACCGGACCTTACCCTCAATGTAACTTTCCTTTATCCTATACTAAACGAATACCCTAATAACCTCCAAACAACATCATCTAAACGACAAGAAACAATAAAATGGGCACCTCAATTGGTTGCCTGGAAAAATAAAGAAAGAACGTTAACCGAAATAATGGACAAAATGGAAGTAGTGGACGAACATAAACGTGTAACGTCTTATCATTCGAATCTAATTTACGGAGGGTTGGGGGTGAATGGAATTATATTCCTAGCTGCTACACTCTTGCTAGCTTATAAATGTTGCAAAACAAAGAAATGGGAAACGTGTACCAACAATACTAAGAAAAATAATGAATTGGACATAAAGCAGAACCCTGCTACTATAATTACCTTCACCAATACACCAGAAACAACTAGCGTCACTCGACACGACCTTACTAATATGTTACCCGATCCCGAAATTCCCATCTCCTTACCCAATCAAGAGACAAAATCGGGGCTTCCGAAACAAAGCCCTGTAACAATCTAAACTACTAACACAACTGAGACCGTTAGTACCGGACTTTATCTCATGTATGGAAACATGATGGACGGATCCGTATTTTCTTTCTCAGCCCTAGCATTCTTGTTGGACATAATGAACAATCAGCTTGCTTCGAGTATTGAAGATCCAAGAGGCATTAGATTCTTGTACTCGGCCGACATAAAACTGAGTGACTTACTCGTAAAATTGGAATCTGTAGGGACGATTATAGAATTCCATTCCATAGAAAGTACATCAGGACCGGATACAAAATTGGCTCTGTGCCGATACCAAGACACCAAACAGGCTGAAAAGGCTAGAAAACTGGCGCAATGTATTACTGGAACTTCCCGAAAAGAAGCCGTATATTCAGCCGACTTGAGATCTCGAATATACAAGAGTGTGATAATAAAACCAAAGACACCCATTAATAAGAAAAGATTATTTTGTAGACTACCTTGGGCAGTCCCGGAACAAAATAGGGAGGTCGAATTTTTCGAACATTTTGTCGAATTTGGACGACTATTATATCATAGAGTAGTAAGAGACAATAGAGGACGACTTTCATTGGGGTATGTACAATACTGTGATGAGAAAGATGCAACTAGAGCTTTACAATTCAGTAACCCTGAGTATGGTGCACAATATGCTAAAGACCGTGAACAAGAGGCGAAGCGAACCGTATTATGCTGGATATGTGACGATTATGTCGATGCAAAGCTAGAAGATGAACATTTCTATACTTGCAAGTGGCAATACCAGAGGACATTGTGGTTAAACAAAAATAATTCTACATCTAACAACAAACAACGTAAAGTTAGCAAAAAACGACGTACATCGAACTCACTTGAACGACTGTCAGAAAGGCCTAGATACATGTCAAATATATTGGTACAAATAACAAACACCGGTGCTGCCGGCTCCTCTGATACATCGACCGAATCACGAACAGGACATGGAATGAACGTTGCTGAAATATACAGGAAGAAACCAAATTCAGAATCTGACTGTCCAGAAAGAACGGTCATCGAACAAGACTTGGAAATGACTGATGGAGAAATCGAGACTGAGGTCAACTCAGAAGATGAGAAATACTTAGAAGATACAGCTGCGTCATAAGAAAATATTTTTTTTTTGAACTCCTCTCTTTCATGAACTATTTTATATATACAATTTTATATAGTTTCGTGATGTTACGAACATTTTTATTTATCAAAACCTGTATTATTTTACCTTAAATTTTAGTATGTAAAGCGGGTAGAAGGACAATAATTATATAATCGGACTTCACGGACTGTCTTTATCACGCATAACTCCATTCATTCATATACTCTCTTTAAAATCCTCATTAATGTCTCTCTCTTGTATATCTTTATCCTACTATTATTTTCTTCTACATGGACATAATTTTACAGGACATAGTCATGTCAGCACCCAACAGGATGAACGCCTTAACAAGAGGAGTCACAGTAGCACCCTACCACCAAGAAGAAAACACCTTGGTGGTTACTTTCCCTTTGACTACCGTGGAATCTGATGTAGTCCAAAACCTCCTAACCTATGGTCCTATCAAACAACTTCATCAATTTGGGTCTCGACTGGATGGAAACAAATCCCTCCGTATTCGCTACTGCGCCCATGCAGACTACCATTCGGCCTTAAACAACTACCTGAATGATAGTATCCAGTCCTTAAATCCCAACTCTCCCAGAGTTGTGATCAAGGAACGGGAATTCGGGCATCGGGTATTCCTCCGAATCCCGATGTACTGTTCGCGGGAACAGGTATTTAAGGACTTGGCAATCTGTGGGACTCTGGACTATATGTATTTTACGCCTATCACGACATATGGTTCGCATTTCCATTTGACCTGCAGTGTGCGATTTGTGACCAAGGGTTCTGCTGCTGAGGCTGTACGACTATACCATAGGGTATATGGAGCCAAGTTGAACGAGCTAGAAAGGATTGTCCCCCTTTCCCTGCATAACAAGAACCAGCTCATTTTTCATGCACAATGCAAAAGCATTGTCATGAAGAAGGATTTCGAAGTCCATAAAAACCTATGTAACATGCAAATAGGTAAGGACTGGATGAAACATTGGCTATGCGACAAATCCTTCGAAAAACGAAGCTTTTACCTCCATCTACGTCAATGTTAATATGAGGACTGGATGGAACCAGAGCAGTCCGAAGAATCTGTGGGCCAAAACCTTGTATTTATTACCATGCTGGAAAACATCTTGGACAAGCTGGCAGCAATGCCCATAAACAC